>NC_066364.1:62780974-72780974 GCF_013377495.2 Cygnus atratus | reverse complement strand
CAGACAACTCTTAATTTCTTTTAAGAAAGAAAAGAAGGAAGCTGTGACTGAGTGTATTACCATGACCCCCTCATCCCACAGCATCTTTAGGGATGTTGGAGACTTGAATTCTTTAACTAGTCAGCTGGATCCTGAGCTACAAAGCTCTCTGTATTTAGTTTGCTGCTAACCCCAATGGATGCAAGAGTGTGTTGATACAGATTTCTTATTGACTAATCAGACTAATCCTGTGTCCAGAGGTATGGATTTTGGCTGTGTTGGAGGGCTGGGCTGCTGGAGCTAAGTGCTGAGTTACAATCAAGTGAAAATGGGATCATCTGACTGGCAGGCTTAACTAGGTTGTATTTCCATTTACAGAGTATGTGGTAGGAATATTTCAGTGCATAAAGGCACTTCTCCAGAAAACATACAAACAAGCAAAACAGACAAACAAACAAACAAAACAACAACAACAAAACAGAATTCAGATTCTATCTGTCAGTATACAGGGAGTTAAGAGGTAGTTTTAGGCACAAAATGAAGAAACACACTGAAGTGTGTTTCACCCAACTGAAGTGAAAAAGAGGTGTATAAAAAATACATAGTGACACTGGGGTTTCGATGTACAAGTTAGCTCTCCCCAAAGTTCATTTAAAGTTTCATGTCCCTTTTAAAACTTAGTTGATAATATGGAGAAGTCAGTCACTTCTTGCATACTATGAATTTTATGATATTTTCTCTTTTTATCAGCTTCATTGTATGAGGAAGGGTTAATTGCTGGCTTATAGGTATGAGAAATTAACAAAGAACATTAAGTTCCATTTGCCTAATAAGAAAAAAGTCAGTAGTGGTACTGTTGCATGACAAGTTACTGTCATTGTAGTTACTCATTTCTGAAGTTTAAAATAAGAAACGAAGTTGGAGCTTTCTGAGGGAAAGTATAACTTCTGCATTAATACTAACTGTTGGTATATTTACATTCACGTAAAAAATGGAAATATATATTTTATTCTAAGAAAAAAAACAGAAAGATGTGTACTTAGTGTAAGCCAGTGCTGACTGATGTGGATATCTAACGAGGCTGACTGGCAGTGATTCAGAAATATTTTTGAATAACTATCTCTGTTGTCATTTTCCCTTACACCATCTCATACAGTATTCACTTGGCCCAGTGTTTTCTTTCGAATTCTCCTTTTTTTCTTCTCTTCCCATTTTGTGTTCTTTTGAGGCTAGTGCACAGAATAGTTGTCCAATACACATATATGGAGGCTAGCTCTTCTTTTAGAAAGTTGCAGGTTTATCGTTGTGGGTTAAGATGTGGATAAATGTGACTTGTGTTGTCACTCTTCACTTCAGGGTCACTCCCCTCACTTCTAGGGTCTGTGTCTATATACTTTGTTTCTTCAGTATTAGTTTCTTTCCCTTTCATCTGTAGGCCACTGGTTGTGTCTCTCCGTTGTATATTTTCTGATGTGTTATCAGATCAAATAGAATCAAAGACCAAGCATTGGGAAAAAAAAAAAAATCCTCCTTTTTACAGTTGAAATTCCCCGAGGCGTTTTCCATCTGCACACACTCAAACATCCATATCACTGAATACTTTCATCCAACTTGTATGCACCTTTTCCACTGCTGGCTTCCTCAAACCTAGTATTGTTTGAAATTTGTCAGAATATTTTCTTATTTCCTTTTTCAAAGGAATTGAAATTAGGTGAGGTTTTGCAGGTAGTCTAAAGTGAGAAAGAATTCAAGGCAAGGCCTGAATCTGAGTCTTCCTTGTTGTAGCTGACTGACCTAATGACTGTGCTGCAGAAAACATCAGAAGGTCTTCAGCTGTTACATTAAGCCATCAGGTACTGGGTGCAAGGTGCCCCCGTGCATCAGGAGGCAGCAGGCTGGGAGCCGCATCCAGGCTCACCTTCTGGGTCAGGCAGTGGTGTGAGTGCCGTGGCATCCAGCGTGGTCTGGGGATGGATCTCACTTTGCCAGAATTTTAATTCTTGACCAGGAGGAAACCTTTCCCTGAAAAAAATCACTGAAACGAGTATGCCTTTGCAGTTTTAACTTTAATAAATCGACATTCTCTGATACAAATGCATGGCTGAAAAATATCTGGGAAGCCCCATGTAGAACCCTTCTTTCCTGTTTGGCAGACAGTGGATACTTGACATAATGTTCTGGTTTTGCAACTAACACTGGTTTATGTCTACTCATTAAAGAAAACCAACAAAGTAATAATTATTTAGTGATGCTGAACCTTATTATTAACAAGCTGTCTTACATATATGAAGAAAAGACAATAAACCTTGCATTTTATTCCAAATTTTAATAAAACAGTAATTGGTTTACATCAGCATCAATGAATTTGGACCTTTACATTTCAAACTGAGATTAAAAATATGTATACGATTTTTAATATGCCTTTTTAAATTTTCTTCCACTGATTTTTATTATAAATTAAATAGTTTTTCTTTTTAAGAACATATTTGCAATTTAATTTTTCCAGCTATCAAGCATTAGACAGTTGATTAGCTTAAACTAAGAGGATTCAAGAAAAATCTTCATGCGTGATTTTCAGCTTCAAGTAAGATGTAATAGAATAAAATAGATATTAATTAAATACCTCTTGTGCTGGATGGCACTACCACATTATACAAAATACTTCCAATACTTCTTCCCCAAAATTACTATCCAGGGCACTGTCCTGCAAGATTTAATTTTCCTTTAATCATTGTGCCCACCCTTGCAAATTTTTGTACCCTTGAAATTTTGGCACATAAGGATGTAAGTTTCTGCATGAAAAACCATATTCAAGCAGTTACAAATACGGTAAGTACAACTACAGGTAAAGGCCCGGAAATCCAATACTCTTGGTCATCTACAGGTAGCAGTTACGTTTCTTTCAGGCAAAAGAATTCTAAGGGTCAGAATATGAAAGCTCATCTTACTGACCTCAAGGCTCCCAGAATTGTGGGTTGCTTGGAGGGGGACCATCTGTAAGTGATCCTGCTATTCTGATGGGTTTAGAAACATATCTCAACAATCAGAAGAGTCTGCTACACTGATGCACTGAAATAGGATGGGAGAGTAGAGGCACACGGAGAGACCACATCCATCCTTTAAGAACCGTGGGGAAGCTGCTTCCTGAACAGGTCTCCTGAGCATGTCTTTCTTCACTGTTTCAGTAGCCTCAGTTGAAAGTAAGGTATAAATATGGACCCATTCCCTAAAATATACTTGTTTAGATGAAGCAGGGCCGGGATGTCTCCCTGCTCATACTCAACTGAGCTTCCTGGGAAGGGCAGTTGAGTAAGATGAGATGGGGCTCCAAAAAGCTGCCCATGTGGCTCAATCCTCTTTTATCTTTCTGTTTCTCTGATTATCAAGACATCAATTTGTTCAGTCACTCTTTTGGAGGGCAATATTCCATGGGCTTAAAGTGATTTGATTTGCCTGTGGCTGTGGTGTTCAAGGGAATTTGGATACTGTGATCATCTCAGGGATACCACCAGGTCTTGGCACTGTCAGCTTCTTTCCCTTTTGGTTTCTGTTCCTTAGTGCTGCTTCTCGCAGATGTTGAGCATGTAGATGTGGTCAGACTACACCTGACCATCACCAAGGAGAATGAAAGCCTTGTGTGCTCACTTCCCTTCTTTTCATTAGTATAGCCAAATATCCTATAACATCATGATTTTACAAGTAACATATGTGATAGTGTTTTTACATTGCTACTGTGGTTTAGGATTTGTTTTCAACTTTCAATTCATGAGGCACATCGATAGCCATGCAAGAGTATATATGGCTCCTCAGTAGCTCCTTGCTGAATTTTGTAAGCGAATGTATTTAGTTGAATTATGTCCTGGAGAAAAAACAAAAGGGCAAAGCTGCAAATCTGCCACTTTGCTGGCTTTCCTATTAAACCTTGGGGGCGAGTATCTGCTGCACAATGGTACCTTTAGAGTCAGATCCCAGGAGTTAGCTGCCTCTGGCATTTGTCACTGATGAACAGATAGCCATAGAAAGTTGGCTGTGTCAGCAACATGAAACATTGGCCAGAAGCCTACTAGTGTGACCCTTTGGCTGGTTGAGAGAAATACTTGCACTGGAAGGATTTACTGATCACTCAGTTTAATTGGTTTGCACAAAGAGAGCAGCGGTGGCATTATATAAACATGAGGCAGAAGAGAGTAGTTTCCATTTGCTTACTTGCATTTCAACTTGTATAGCACTCTAATTCAGTGTAGGCTCCTGACAAAACTAAGCTTGTTGGATTGCATGAGATATTGTATTTTGTGAGTATGCCAGTATTTTAGAAGAACAACAGAATTAACTTGATTTTACTGCATTGACTTCAAATACCAGATAACAATATGATACACCACTTCTTAAAAATAATTTGACTGTAAACTGGGAAGTGTTTTTAACTTTTCATTCAGATATTTTCATAATCAGCTAGAAGTCTAGATTTCTTAAAGTTTTTCCATGCATGGAAATTTTCTAGAGGATATTTCTGACAGATGATGATCCATATAGCACTCTCTCTCTCTCCTCCCTAGGTCTGCCCGGGCCCTTTTTTCTTTAGGTCTTTGGTATTTGCCTTTGTATAAGATAACATAATTTCAAGTCAAAAAATTGGTTTCATTAACAAGCATGAATGCACTGTGAAAGTGAAGGTGATATCTTAATGTTAGTCTGAAGCTGCACAGCACAGACATGCCATAACATGTTTCTGCAGTTTTATGCAAGCTATTAGATAAGAAGAGCATTTAGAAAGTGATTATTAAGCATGACATTTCTTTTTTTCTTGTTCTTTTTTTATTTTTTAAACAGATAAATATGGAGCACCTATTGATTGACATCTGCATGTAATCCTACTTATCGGATTTAACTAAATCTCTCTTTGAAGTGTTATTAGACTGAACTAGGATGTTTTCATGAAATTTCACATTAGATCATAATGGATTTATCTAATTTGTCATCTATTGAATAAAATGTATAAATGTAAACTCTTTAAAATGTAAATAGAAAAGGGGAAAAAAAATCATTTTCTGAAACTTGCTTTGTGATTAAATCATTCTGTGCATGTTCTGAGAGTTATTCCTTTATTTTAGTTCCTTATAGCGTATACTTTCTAAAGGGCAATGCATCAGAACACTCTTGTGAGCAAATATTGATAAAATTAGAGTTTAATCAGTGTACTGGGTTGGGTTTATAGATTTTGGCTAGTCTTTCTATCTTTTTCGCATGTGTTAACATTTTTTTCACTTTTCATAGTATTTTCTAGGGTTGCATGTTATTTTTTATTTTACTTTCTATTGATTAAATGAATAACTCCATTGGCACCGCCTTTTCAGTACATTTCTAATTCATGATTTGTTTATTTCTTCTCTTTTGCATAAAATTTTGCCTTCATGGTGTTTGCATATTATGCATAATTGTAAATATGGATTTCACTTGATAAGACATTCAATCATCATCACTTTATGTGCATTCTGTGTCAGCTGAATTAATATCCGAAGTCATCATTTCATCTAGCATAGCTGGCTTTTAGTTTTGTGTATTTATTTTGCTTCTCTGTGATTCATTGTCATTTTTAGCCCTGCAGTTTTTATCATCTAGTTTGATAATTGAGTCAAAATAAGACCACAGCTACTGAACTGAAAATATACCCCAAAATATCTCCAAACTTTATGGATTTATTTTTCCCTTTATGAAACATTTAATTGACCTGGCATTTCAAATTAGACACGTCAGCTCCTTCTACTGGCACGCTATTTGGATGGTATATTGAGTTGGAAATGCAGTACATTAGCTAATGGCTTTATTGTGGTAGGTTTTTTTGACACTCCAGTATAAAGAGATAATGGGTATGTTTGCACGTTATTTGGGTTACTTTGCTAGTAGCATCTGGAGACATGTCCTGCACCTGACTAGTGCGGATGATAGCTGCAAGGTCAGTTCTGTGTGGGCAGAGGCTGCAGTATGGACTGAAGAAGCTTGCCTGAGGAAACAGGCTGTACTAAGTTATATGCCTGTGTGTTTCTGTTGTGGTTCTTACCTGAGGTTTGAGGTATGCCTACACACGTTGCACTTTTCTGTCTGTAAATTTGAAATTCCCAAAGGCACTGAAGTGGGTAAAGACTGAATACTGTGAAACAGCCAGAGAAATAGAACCAAGGAGTAAACATTTTCAAAAAATAGTCCATGGGATTGCCTATTTGGCAGAAGTCTTTAAGAAGGCTTTAGATGAGGAAAGCAGAGACTTCATGAACGCGCTAAAGAGCGTAGTGGGTATTGAAACAGTACGTGTAATTGCACAAGTAGGTGATAAGTTTGCACGTATCATGACAGTAGCAAAGCAAAATAAGAGATGGCTTTTGCCCTTAGTGTTACTCAAAGAACAGCTGGTTGAAAACATGAAGTGCTAGGAGAAAAAAGGTAATGAAAATGAGAAGCAAGGAATTAAAACACAATAAATCCAAGTATCAACGTTTAACAGGATAAAGACAGGGAGAGTAAAAGGCTTGGAATGAATGAATTCTCCTGACAATTACTTCAGATGAATTGAAATCACTTTTGCAAAAAGAGAAAATAATTTGAGAGGAAAAGAAGTCCAGTGGTAAATGCAGTGAGGAGTTGGACTGCTGAATGCTTCTGCTTTCTACCCGAGGGCCACATCTCCCATGGGGTTCAGGGAGGGACCTTGTTTTAAATGCTCCCTTAGATAACAATCCTGTCTTGCTGCTCTTTTCAGCAGAAATAGCTTCTCTGTGTGTCGATCCTCCTTGTGTCCCTGGTGTTGCAAAGGGAATACTTTCTTATTTCTAGTTATGTTGTTACGGACAACTCCTAAAGATTATAGTACTGCCTGCCTTTCCCCACCTGCACAAGTGAAGGTTAAACTAACAAATGCAGTTTCTTGTCTCAGTGCCTCTCCAGCTGGATCCAGCTGTGGGAGCAGAGTCCCCAGAGGGCCGGAGGCAAACGCTCCTCACTTTTACCTGTGTTGGGAACCCACCAGCGTAGCCACAGGTGCTTGTTCCCGACCACCCGTACTGCGTATCTACGTGCTGCTGGCACTGCTCGTCTGCCTTATCAGGTCATTAAGCACAGTAAATCTTAATGAGTTTGTAAGTGTTAGGATTTTTTATTTCAGGAGACTTTGGCCTGAGACATCACAGGGTGCGATTTGCACCTCCGAAAGGAAGCATTTAGCCTTTGTTACATGAGGTTTGATTAATTCACTCTCTCAGGCTGTATCTCAGTACCCTCTGCACCATGTGTTTTTATGAGGCAGATATCACAGGCCAGCTAACATGCCGGCAAGTTGCTGCCCAGGCGTGCGACATGCCGAGTACCAGGGGCACCAGGGGCCAGGCTCAACACACCGGGCATGTGCCAGCAGCGGGGCAGGCCGAGGTGCAGCCAGGAAGGTGTGTCAGAGTCCGGGAGGCACATGGCCAGGCATGGGCAGGGCCACAGCCCTCAGGCATGAACCAAGAGCCAGGGCTGCAGGTGATGGGCCCACGGGTACATTGCACCCACAGGTGCAGAGGGTCAGATGCTGACTGCTCAGCCTGGCCTTCCAGGGTCCTTCTGACTGCCTGGGGATTTTCCAGCTGTGAGGAGCTATGACTGCTGCCTCATGGGAAGAGCTTTGTTAGCAGAAGGGGATATAAAATTCACCGTACCAGCAATAAAGATTGAAAAGGGTACGGTGTTTTTGCTCTGCTTCCCCATGTGTGCCTGCACTGTCTCCATGTCTTCAAGATCTCACTGTCATAGACAAGTTGCAAAATTTTCTGATCCTTGCTGCAAATTGGCCCTGAAGTGCCACAGCATCCCAGGAGCTTTATTTATATCTCACCGGTCAAAAATAAATAAGCCTCATACATCTAGTTACTTTGAACAGAGATGAAATGCAGTAAATAAATGTCACCCTTGATGCTAGTAGAAGTAATACAAGAATATTTTATAGGCAACTACTGTATATTCTGAAATGCTACCTAAATTTAAAATAGCTGAAAATGCAAAATATCGCATAGGGATTTTTATGTTAAATATATGAGTGAAGTAATTCCAAGAAGGGAAATGGAAAACTTACAGTATTGTTTGAGTGCTACCATTGCTTGACTAACAACATCCAGAACATCCTTAGTTCAGATTTTCTTAGTATGAGATTTGATTTCAGCCCAGATTCAGGAATATGCTTGTGTGGTTTCTTTAGACTTCTATGGCTCTTATCTACATTAAAAATAATCGAGTAGGATAGGAAGGGATTGTTAGGTCAACCATTTTGTGTTGATTCACAAACATCCATAGTACATCCAGTTCAAGGATTTTACTTTGGGCTAGATTTAGGCAGGTCCACAGACTGACACGGGCAATGCCACATTTATGTACTTCAAAGCTTTCCAAGGGACCACTCCCCTGAAGTGCATTTTGTGCACACCTGGTTCACATTTCTTCATGAGGAGCTTAGCTAATGTGCATCAAAACTGCTCTGGAAACTTGACCCATGTGCTATCAGAGGGAACAGCGGGGTGATTCATTTTAAAACTATGTTGGTACTCTGAACCAAAATGCTAATGTAACTACAGCTTATGTGTTTTGTGTGACTAAATGTTTGAAAACTAATAAGACTCAACTTCTATAACATAATAAGACCTGTGATTAATGATAGTACTTTATTAGTGCTAGAAACTGTGAGACTGCTTTCAAATAACATATTATCCAAATGCAAGTCTAATTTTATTCCTCAGGATGTAATTGATGCATGTTTTAATGTTTATTTTTATCTCTGTGCTCAGTATCCAGAGGGGATTGGAAACAACTGGGCTAGCTGCTTGCTTTAATTAAAAGACATTAGAAATAAAAATTATCTGGTTACATGTTAATCATGCTTTTTTTTTTTTTTTTTTTAAAGGGAATGAGTTATTTTGAGTTTAGTGAGTTCCAGGTAGTTGGTTTGTGTATGGACCGTGTGACAATCTCAAGTAATTTTAGTGTTCCTGGCTAGGGTGGTGGAACAGCAAAAAGTAGTATGTCAGAAATAAAAGGAAAAATTGGGCTTTGGAAGTTGTCAATAGAAGTTGACATTGAGAGGAAGGTAATACATCTTTAGTATCCTTAAATATAATATTTTTTTTTCCTTAATTCTCTAGAACAGTTGAAGATTTCCACATCTGTTGAGGATTCAGTAAGAATAGTAATACATAAATGGATGATAGCTAGATGTTTGCAGCGTAAGAAATGTTTTAGTTTTGTAAAGAGGCAGACAAACTGGCAGACAGATCTTCACTGTACTCCCCATCTGTGCTTGATAAATAGACGATAACAACAGTCATTGCTTTTAAATATGTCTTCTAAATCTTTGTCGTTTTCTTTAAAATTCTTTTGGTTGCCAGATAGAACAGGATATTTTGGGGAGGAGAACAAAGAAGATATTCTAAAGAATCTGGCTGTTCATATTGGTAAAATGAGAAAATTAATGGAAAAGAAAAAAAAAAAGATTTAGGAGCTGAAAGCTGTGTTCTCTCCTAGTAGATGGAGGGAGAGTTTTGTTCCATACTGCAAGTTGGCAGTCAGCTACCATAGTTCTGGCCTTCGAAAGTCAAATGGCTTTAAATCAGAGCTTCAGCTTATGCTGGGAGACATTTAAGGCTTACCCCCCCCCCCCCCCCCCCCCAACATAAACGTCACTCATGCAGCCATTTTCTGTTACAAATTTGAGAACACTTCAGAGGGGGACTGATTTCCCTGAATATTAAGGTAATCCTGTAAAGGTCAGCCTCTAACCAATGTGAGCTTCCAAGATAAGGTACTAAGAGTGAGTATTTTTTAATATATGATCGGATATTTTAGAGCTTTGAAGTTTGAAATTTCTTTGCCTGCTGGTCCCCAGTTTGCCAAACATGGCTTGATAACGTGTAGCTGGTAACTTATGAATGCATGCTAATTACAGAGATGGTGGAACAAACCTACTAAGCTTGCTGATGGTTGATCCGACATTAGCCTAAGATCTGAGAGGAAAGTTAATTGCTTTGAATGTTTCAGGTCCAGCTGACAAGTGGGCTGCTGCTCTTTATGTTTTCTAATAGGCCAGTGGAGTTACATGGCTTTGCTGGGATTTACATTCTCCTGTAGCACTTAAGACTGTAAGCCAATAATGGTGTGGATTTGGCTTTGTTACATTGCTTTCATGAAATGAGTCAGGATAAAGAACATGAATTATGTTGATTTCTCATTTTGTAAGTGAACAGCAAGCTTCCTGTTGGTGCTTTTTACTTAAATTGCCACAGAGACTATTAGCTGCTCGAAGGTAGTTTGTTATCCGTAACTGACAGTGTTAAGGGACAATTTGGACTTACTTGGCTGCAGGCAGTGTTGCAAGGATTTGTATTGCTTTTTACTTTTGCAACATGCCTTTTTAAGTTCTTACAAATCTTATTCTAAGGAGTTAGTTTAAGAAAGGAAAAACAAAAACAACAACAACAACAAAAACTACTCTGGTCACCCTTCAAAACAGACTGTTCTTTAAATTGGAAGAGTCTGGAAGATCCCTGGAGAAGGATCTCCAATGATATTCTTATGCTTTTCATGTTGCCTTCATCTGTTTGCTCTTAGCACATCTAGAGGAAGGAAACCAGCTTGACCTCACTGCTGGGCTGGCTGATAGACTCAGTTGAAGCACCATCAACACTTCCGGTGAGAGCTAGACGCAAGACCCTGTATTCCATAGCTCCTAGATAGATTTCATGCAAACAACCAGTATAGAGGATGGTAGTACGAACCGTTGGCCACTGTCAGCACACTGCACTTTGGATGACTGCTCTGGCTGAAACACTCTGTGTTACATTTCTTATCCCCTGAGCTACCCAGTCATCCCTCCCTCCCTCTCTCTCCCCAGAGCTCATTCCTTGGCAGGGAATTATGAAGAAAATCTCCTTACACCTATTCTTTCACTGCTAATAAGTGGTTCTGCAATAGAAGAGAAACCTCATTAAATCCGTAAGAGTTTGAGGAAAGAAATAACAATGAACAATTAAGGAATCTCATAGAAATTCAGCATAACTGCCATAAACTCCTAGAATAAAGCAAAATAGGACTACTTAACGTCTGCTCCCTGAGTGAGAATTAGTTTCAGTTTCCATTTGGTAATAATATTGAGGATTAAAAAGTTTTTCTCCAGGGTTTTTGATGAATCTGACTAACCACCAATGCTGTGTTATTTATCTGTTTCAAAAAGAACTGTGTGTTCAGACAGACAGACCTACAAACATATGTCTAAGTGAAACATATGTTCGCTAGCTGCTATTAAGGTGTTAGATTATATTACATTACCAGTCCAAACTGCTTTTTATAGTTGAAGACTTTGTCAACAAAGGAAAAAATCTCAGAAAGAAAACCTCTAGTCACCTTCAGGAATGCAACAAATTAGCTCAGGGATCTTACACTGATTCAACTGAATTAACTTCATTTAAATTAAGAGTTTTCAAAACACATTAATATAGCCATTGAAGATATTAAAGTGGTAAAAGAGGGGACTGCTGGAAATGGTGATATCAGATCCACCACCATGCAGCAAGGTGGTAGCTAAGTCTCCAGAGCTACAACATGCTCAAAAGAGGAGCAAGAAGACCCAATGATTTTACCAGCTGACAAAGCAAACCTGACAAAGCTGACAAAGCCTGTTGAGGCTCAGCACCTGTGGAAGGTTGCAGTAAACTATGGCTGGACTTAGGTGATTCCTTTGTGTTTCCCTGTAATTTATTTGAGCAGCTGGCGTATTTTCTCACTGTTTTTGATTTATGTACAAGGGAGATTCAGAAGGAAAGGATACTTAGTGCTTTAAAATGTTTTTCTTTGTGTTTCATTCCCAATTTTAATTTATAGGCAATTGGCACTGCGTCTATTGATCCTTGAGAATTGTGTTAACTTTTTAGTACATTGCCCTGTGGATTCTGCATGTTGTCCCTACCTGTCTATTCATTATCCATTTCTTAATAGTGGAAGAGAGAGAAACTTTGCTTATCAAATTGATTTTGACATCAATTCCCTGGTCAAAAAACATTCTAGAATATCTTTAAAGAGCTGTGGACAGCAAACCACCTGCCACAGTAACAGCAAAAACTTCTGTGGACAACACCGCAAATCTATGCACATATTTTGAAGGTGAACAGGTTGATTTTTGTCTTCCAAGTTTTATTGTATCCTACAATCACTAAATGCACCTTCAAGATTTTTTTTTCCTGCAGATGTATGCAAAAAATTGTCTTCTGTGTTTCAAAGCACCTGACACTGTAAATATTCATGTACAATGGACTTTTGGGTAGGCAAGGACGTGCAAGACAATATTCCTTATTGGCTCTACTACTGACTGCTGAATATTGAAAGAAAAAAAAAAGATTTTGATTTGGTTGTAAATGAAAATTTCCTTCCTGCATGTTTTCTTGATCTGACTGAGCAACTTTATTTCCTGTTCTCTGTTCTTTGTCAGTATTAAATTAAAATTCATCCAGTGGTGGCATCACAGTCTTCTTGCAAGAAATGTAAGAAATTACTGCAAGAGGGAACAGATTTTTAATGAAGTTTTAAAATAGTGATACAATAATTGAAATAAAAAATATTTTTAAACAGTTTTAAAAGATTGCTTGTAAAAATAAAGAAGGTTTTTACTAGTACTGATATTGTACCGCAGGGTTACCTATTACTGTTGAAGATATAAAATGACAGATATATATTTTAAGAAATGATAGATTATCTACAAAAGCTAATGTAGTTTTTGATGGTCTTCTCTGGAACACTTCATGTTTTATTTGGGATTTTTTGTTTTAAGCCTTTACTGTTTTCACAGAGTACTACAATATTAGCTCTGGATGTGGTCTCATAAATTCTTTTGGTAATATGTTTTCTGTATAAAAATGGTACTTGAACCCTAATTTGATATCGGTTCTCATTGCAACTCCTTTTTATGTGCTTACATTCCTTTTGCCTTGGAAGTGTGACTTTGATATTTAACCTTATCTACTCACATAGACATGAAGTGCAGAAGAAAATAGTAGATTTTGGTATAATAGCCTTAATCTATACACATTTTGTCCAAAATTTAATGGGAGATATTTGACTGATAGCTCCACAAATAATCAATGTATGTCATCATTTCATCACAACTGGCTAAAGGGTTAGCTCTGAATTAAAGAAAGAATGTTCTTTAATGTCTATAAACAAGTTAAGCACACTTTTTTCATTCTAGATGTAGTAAGTACAAAGCCAACATATATAGTAAAAATGCAGGCATTTCAAATTGACTGATGTTTACAACCAATGGTTTCACCACTCTTTGAAGGGCATTCCTATCCAGCTAATAAGATGGATTGTCTTGTTTTACAGCCAACTTCAAAGGTAGTGGATGAGATGCCAAAGTTTCTGATGAAAATATTTCAGTTGTGATAAAAGGCTCTTTTAAAATGTTGGACTTTCTTTTCCCCTTCTAATTTTCACTGAAGCTCAAAGCTGTCGAACTATTTCATTCTAAAAGTCAGCATTTGTCAACTTTCTCATGAACACTAACTTCCATTCATAGGAAAAAAAGTTTTCTAAAAAAATCAGTAGAATGGCTTGTGAGTGGGAAGAGGAAGGATAAAAGAGCTATTAATGATTAGAATCAGGATATCTGTCCTGCTGGGCTGGTTTCATATTTTGACAGTTACCTTTGATTAATTTTCATAAGCAAAGGTTAAAAAAAAAATAAAGTTGGACAGCTAAAAAAAAGTTTTAGATTTTCATGGTTTGATTTCTTTTCCTGCAGTGTGTTTTACTCTAGTGCCTCCTGAGATCTCTTTTAATTTTCATGGCATCACAGCTTTCTCACTGATCTAAATGGATGTTGACATTTGAAGTTTGTTGATTTACAAAATGTCAGATAATTATAGGGGGGAAATGAATTACATCCTCCTCTCTCCAAATGAATGTTAGTATCATGTACTAACCTGGGATTATGAAAAAGTTAGTTATAACTAATGCAGTATAAAACAGTATTTCTCTGTGCTCCCATGAGTCTTCCTGTAGTCTGATAGAGAAAGTTACAATTATATATATATATATATTTTTTTTTCTTTTGCTCTTGATAAGTACATCTCCTGGTCATTTTTTTTCATGAATCTTTCTCACAATGCCTCAAAGTGTCTAGTTTTGGAAACGGTTATGGTAGTCTTTCTAAAGAAAATTTTCTAAAGCTTAAGGAAATTAGTATGGTTGCAATGGTAGACTTGAAACTATACAGAAGTGAAAGAGAATGCTTTTATCTTCCTTTTCTATTTACACATGCTGAAAATACTTCTGCAAACAGTGACCTATCTTCTCTTACTCATTTTCAGATACATTTCATAACACTCTTTTTCTCAGTATACTTAGAAGTTGGGATATCTGGAAACATCTTTTTTATTTTTGGTAAAATGTTTCAATGTTAGCCTATTACATAGAAAGTCTTTACAAAAGGACTGTATATCACCCACATCACTTCCTCTGAAGTGTTGATGAGCTATTAAATGCTAACAGTAAACAGCAAAATCAGTTAAAGATAGATTTAAAGAGTAAAAGGTTATTTTTGTTTGTTTGTTTGTTTCATTTATTAAGCATCAGAAAAGAGATGGCATTTTTGGTTATTTCTTTAACTGATGCCTAAAATATTGTCTTCGAAGCATCATTTCCAAAAGCATGGCCCTTCTCAGAGAACAAAACCTTAAGCTAAATACTTGAACGTGAGTTAATTTTTCCAGCCTCTCTCGGTGGGAAACCTATGGTAGCATAGCAATCAAGTGGCTTTTGACCAACTAGAATTACATGCTGTATTGCTCGATCAGGAAAAAACAGAATGTTTTTGTTCATTTCATTCTGGGAAATTTAATGAGACATTAGATGACAGCAGTATCTCAGTGTTTCACTACTGAACATTTTTTTCAGAATATGAGGTGACATTAACCAATATTCATCTGACATAATTAGGTACTGAGTGCTTTAGGAAGGCTCTGCTTTTGCTCCTAGCATTATTTTCTTCAGTTAGTAGATTTTATTTTAGTAATCACTCCTTAAAAACTTCAGAAAATACCTCAGTGATAAAACATTGACCTGAAATTTATTTTTTTCATTTGTATGTAAGAATAGACTTGAAAAATTATACCTTTTTAAATTTTTCAAAACATTAAGAAAATGCAGGTATTTCAAAGGTGATGGCAAAACTGCATTTTCTATACCTCTGCACAGAAATGAAGAGATAGAAAAGAAAATGAAGTATGAATAGTTCTTTAGAAGCAAGTTTGAACTATAAATTTTGTATTTCAGATGAAGACAGATTTAAGGCAAATTATTAATTTTGTCATTGAATGAAGGGAGGATAGTGGCAAATCGGATATATAGTTGTTTCTAAGTAATGTAACACATTGATTTAAAAGTACCAGTTGACAAACTTCTTTGACAATTAGTATGGTGATTCATTTGGCATTTAAAACAGACTAGTTCTCTACTATATATACAGATAATATATTGCTTTTTCTCCGTATTTTTATTCCTTTCTGTACAGCATTTTACTTACTAGCTCATTGTGCTTGTTTATCACTTTGAAAAATTTTATGGAGTTCTGTGAGATGAATACCCATGTGTGCTATGAAGAGATAATACTTCACTGAAAATTGAAACAGTGAGAATGTGGAGAAATGAAACACATAAAATATAATGCACCTTAATCATTAAATACAAGAAAAATTGTGGAAGAATTCAGAATGGTTGTAGCAAAGTGTATTCTATGCATTTTGATTCTTCACCCAGAAAGTGATATCTTGAAATACATTCAGAGATTCTTCTGACATTTTCCTTCATGCTGAAAATTTTACTAACAACAGCAACAAAAAAATCTTTCATACTAATAGAAGGCTAATTTGTCCTCTGGTTAAACTATCAAATTCTTCTGTCTTTCTGAGATTTGTTTCTCATGTGTTTGTCTGTCTTCCCTTAATCTCATGTAACCAATTACATATCTAGTTATTCTTTGTCCTTTTGATAGTGCTTATGTATTTGCTGTTAGCATAGATACAAACTGGAGGGCATGTCCCCCAGATTTCATGTTTGAAGATCCTTCTTTTTAGCCAAATGTATAAAAGAATATGTCTGCCTATAATTGAGCAGGAAAATTGAATTTTTTATAACTTTCTTTCAATAGCAAGTTTCTCCCCTTCTTTTGTAAATAGCAGATTCAGTTTTGAATAAAGGATTAAGATTATTTTCAGAGAGTATAACAAACAACTGGTAATCCTTGATGTTTTTTATTTTTTATTTCTATAATAGGCAATTTCTAATCAGGGCATTTTGATGTCAGCTCAATGTCTTTTGAATTAGATTTACTGTCATTTCATAAAATGTAGCATCTTTAATCAGAAAAAAATAATATAATTTAATGCAAGCAGCAATCTTTTGGGGGAAATGACATCAAAGACAATATAGACAAGTGTACCCTTTTTCTATAAAATCAAAGATGAAGGTCAAACGCAACAATCTGGTTTGAAGCAATAAAATGATGGTGCACTCATTTTAAACGGAAGGAAAAGGAGTGAGATACCAAATGACTGTTGATGGCTTTCACTATTACAGTTATTCCTGGTAGTCCTGATAATTACAATAAATGGTTTGATTTTTACTTTATGAACTCTGAAGAAAACATTATGTTGGTCATGCTACTTTGCTTCCTATTTTTTCTCAGTTCTTGTTGAAAAATTAGTGGAAAGGAGAGTGATCCTGAGAAATATAAATAATATAATTGGTACAAATGAATCTTTGTTTTGCATGCTGTAGTCTTGAAAATTCCCTTTCATTCTTACAGGTTTAGTGGTTGGCTTCACAGGCTATTGAAATATAGCTATAGGTATGATTTTTGATATTGCAGTCTTTCAAATTTTGTCATTTCATTCAGTTTTTGTAGAGCTGTTTCATATTCAGTAACTGCTTAACCACTTAGCTTTCTGGTTTTAAAACAGTTTTTGAATATATATATTTTTTTTCTGGTAGTAAGAGTCATAAAAATAAAATGTCTTGTATACAGATGGTATGGCTTATTAAATGGTTAGTATATAAAGACAAGCTTTCTTTGTTTTTCTGTGGCAGGATTTGCACTTGTACTCCTTTTTGATGCTATCTTGGTGATGTTCACAATACTTCCCTTCCAATCTAATCAGGTCAGATTATTCATCCAACATACATTAATCTATTTCTCACTCTTTTTGTACATAATAGTACCCTCTCTGGCCCTCCAAAGCCCTTCAAAGTGTTCTATATTGGTTAAGATTGTCATGTACCTGACAGACCTGACATAATTGTTCAAACTTCTTTCTGAGAAAAGATTAATCCAACACTGACTGATGTATAAGGAGGTGTTTTGTTGTTGTTGTTGTTTTAATAATATAAAAATAGGCTTTTATTTCTACCCTTTTCTTCTTCTAAACAATGCTGGAATGTATATACACACTTGAGAGGAAATTTTCAAAAGTGTTCAATCTATTTGCCTATTGCCTGCTTCCAGTGAAGGTCAGAGTAAAAGTTAATGAGAACAATATTCAACTAAAAGCAGTGAATTCCATGTATGACCTAAATGTATGTATTTTGCAAGAAGAAAAGGAGATGTTAAGTTGCAGAGTTTAAGTTCCTAAATGTCAGCTTAGAATTGTTTTAGCTATTTGAGAAAGAATGAATTTAGGACTGTGTATTGCCAGGTTATGTTCAAAGCACCCTCATCCAAATTATCCTCACTCCTTTTCAAAGAGAGATTGAAAATAGCATCATTTTTTATTGGACCTGTGAGTGTTTGGAGAAGAAATCTGTTAGCTTTTATTTGAAGAAATACCTGCATTGATACTATTACTAATAATGCTGTTTGATATTATGCTGGGAAGTCAAATTCTACTAAACAGCATAGTTCCTGTAAGAACTTAGTTCTTTCTTTTCCAGATAACATAATCAGCAATATTCTACCACATTTCTGTGATAAGCAATCAATTAGAAAAGAGAATTAGGTGATAAAAAGAGTGAGTGCAGTCACTGGAAATATATCCTGGCACATCTTCAGTTCTGGCTCCACTCTGTGCATGCCTAGACCATAAAATAGTACCTGCGACTGGAGAGCTATTTTCTTAAATGTAGTTTTTAAAAGTGGGGGAACAAATAGTCCAAAGACATTACTAAAAATGTAAGCTCTAAAAGACAATGCCTTAAAAATAGTTTAGAAGTGAAATATGGGCAGAAACAGTGTCACAAAATCCTTATGAATTGTCTGTTGAGTCTGCACTGATTATAATTATCATGCTGGGGAATCAATACAGGAGTTGACATCTCAAGAATGAAGCCTGTGGGACAGATCATTTTATTTTTATTTTATTTTACTATTTTGTTACAATTCTTAACAAGATAATAGGGACTTCTGTGTAGGTTAATGGCCGTGAGCTTTTGCCTAAAAACTTTCAGTGCTGATAGTTGTCTGAGTAGTTGCTGAATACTTTCCTGGTTAAAAATTAAATGTTATTATACTAATATGTTATTATACTAAGTGATTATACTGGAAAGAGTAAGGCAAGTAAACAGGTGAGAAATGGTGATATATATGTGGGCTATATGTCCCTTAGTGATGCAGAAGTATACATTCAGTATCTATAAAATCTTTGCCATTTTTTTTCCAGCACATACATGATTTCATTTGCATGCAAAACTCATGTTAAAATTATGCTAGCCTTCCCAGTAGAACTTGAGGATTCTCACTGTCTTGTGATAAAAAATGGAGAAACATGATCAATACATTATTCACAAAGAAGCCAAGAAAATCAGCGACACTACAGAACATCTCCAAAAGGCAGATGTGGTAGTAGTTTGAATAAAGGTACTGAATGTGTCAAGGAAGTTTCCTGAGAATAAAAGCATTTTATTACTGAAACAGGCCAAAGTCAAACTGTTGCACTGATTGAAGACGATACTTGTGTAGAAATTGTAAAAATAAATAGAAGAAATGATTCAGATCTCATTGTCTCATTCTACCATGTGATTTGAAATTGAGGATTTCAGTTGAATAAACTCACAGCATCGAATATCCCTTCTCAAGGAAATCGTTTCAAACCACCTCCACTATTTAGTGAATAGATAGATCATAAATTTTAACAGGTCTGTTACATAAGTGAGACAACTGAAATGAGCAGGGTAGAAATACCTTTATGTGTCTGTGTTTTAGATACTGTGTCATTGTTTGAATAGGGAAAGCTTCATCACTACAACTCAGATGCTAGTGCTAACATGTATGGTAAGAATTAGGAAGCCTAAAAACCATTTAGAACAGCAGTTGCACCCACCTGTAGTGAAATCCTGGAAGCTCTCAAAGTAGTGTCACAATTCCCACAGAACTGATTTTCATCGTTTGCCTGTGTTTCCACTATTGTTTTAGGGTCTGAAACAACTTTTGCTTGCCTGCGTAACTTTGTCAAGTTAGATCTGACCTAAAATAGTAATGTAAAGTTCTAAGACATTGAATGCCACAGATCCGAGGAAAAGAGAAATGCAGGCCAAAATACTTTATGCAGCATTTGGTGAAGAAACTTGCTAGTAGGCCTTTTGTTGCCAGCTCCTAGAATCACATGTATCGATGGGATCCTCAGGTTTACTTCTTAAAGTATGATCAGTATCTTTTACCAATCTCTGTCTCTGACCTAATATCCGCTGGAGCTTCAGTCATCTTAAGTATGTTCACCCATCCTTCCTGAAAGCATAAAAGGACTAAAAAAAAAAAAAAAAAACAACTACAATTTAATCTCTTTCTTTCTATGCATGGAAAAATGAGATAGGGCTATGGCAATTTTACTGATTTTTTTTTTTTTATAGTATCTATATTAAATAGTAGCTGACACCTCAGCTTCGTTCCGTTCTGTATATCACCATAAGTTTCAATGCATTTATTTAGAAATGTTTCTGTAAGTTTGCATTCCTTTATGGAGTTTGTTCTCCTTTGTGGAGCTTTGCATGACTAGCTCTGAAGCTATTGGGTGGAAGTGGTCTCTGAATTAGGAAGCTGCTGTATCAGTAAATTAAGGCTGTATTAGGAGTGTGATACCTTTTTTTCAAGTTGTACACATCTAAAAATTAGGTGTCTAACCTGAGCTAACTGTCTAGGTTCTGTTTCTAATCAATGGAGAGTGTTAGGTACCTCCAAAGCAGGATTTAACTTGCCCATTGTAGAAGGCTATCTCGGTGGTTTTCCATGCTCTTTACTACAGCAGTATCTGGATGTAACACTGGAGTTTACTCTGACTTAATGCTGCAGTTTCAGTCACCTTACAATATGTGAGGGTGTGGTGGTTTTACTCGGCTGGGTGGCCGAGCTCCACCACAACCGTTCTCTCACTCCCCCTCCTCAAAGAGGAACGGGGAGAAAATATGATGAAAAGGGCTCAAGGGTTGAGATAAGGACGAGGAGATCACGCAGTAATTATTGTGACGGGCAAAACAGACTCAGCATAGGGAGATAGTAAGATTTATTACCGATTACTAACAAGCTAGAGAATTGAGAAACAAAGGAAAGAAACCAAAAGCACCTTCCCCCCCATCCACCCTCTTCCACCTCCTCCCCCCGAGCGGCGCAGGGGAATGGGGGTTATGGTCAGTCTATAGCGCTGCTTCTCTGCCGCTCCTTCTCGGTCACTCTCGTCCCCTGTGCTGTGGGGTCCCTCCCGCGGGATGCAGTCCTTGCTGAACTGATCCGGCGTGGGCTGCCCACAGGCAGCAGCTCTTCAAGATCTGCTCTAGCTATGGGTCCGTACCACAGGGTCCATCCCTCATGAGCGAACTGCTCCAACCTGGATCCCCCACGGGCAGCAGCTCCTGCCAGGTCTCCTCTCCACGGGCTACAGGTCCGGCCCGGAATCTGCTCCGGCAGGGATCTGCCACAGGCCGCAGCCTCTGTTGATGTAGGTCCACCTGCTCCACTGTGGTCTCCTCCACGGGCAGCAGCGTGGAACCCTGCTCCACCGTGGTACTCCATGGGCTGCAGGGGGACAGCCTGCTTCACCATGGTCCTCACCACAGGCCGCAGGGGACTTCTGCTCCGATGCCTGGAGCACCTCTCGCCCTCCTTCTTCACTGACCTTGGTGCCTGCAAGGCTGTTCCTCACTCCTCTCACTCTCCCAGCTGCTGTGTGGCACAGCATTTTTTTTTTCCTGTCTTAAATATGCTCTCACAGAGGCACAAAACAACATCGCTTATTGTCTCGGCTCTGGTCAGCAGTGGGGCCCTTACCAAACATGGGGCAGCTTCTAGATCCTTCTCACAGAAGCCACCCCTATAGCCCACTGCTACCAAAACCTTGCCACGTAAACCAACTACAGAAAGACATAACAGAAAATACAAGTGCACTGAGGTACACACAAGCACACATACAACAACAGCTTTTTACAGTATTGTTTACTTAACCCAGTTATATAATAATAATATTCCACCATAATGAAGTTTTGTAATTATCAAATGAAAAAAGCAATGAACTTTTTCCGTCAAAGGTGGAGAGAAGGAACACACCTTGCTGCCGTGTAAGCTGCAGCATTGATCAGGCACAGCATCCTTAACTAAGGAGACAGTAGTGTAGCAATTTTTCTCTTTCAGTGCATTCTTTCTTCTTTTTTGTTGTGGTTGTGACTGTCTTATAACTCCTGGTATGTCCTTTGTGTTCTCAAAGTGTGTGGTGTAGTTTGTGTATGTTGGATAAATGCTCTTTTGGTCTCTTTCTTAGGCATTAAGACCTGGGGACTGTAATTTGCCATTTGTACTTTAATCTTTCCAGCTTCTGATACTATCCCATGCTTGCACTTTCAAGGCATGTGCAGTAATCCTGCATGTATTCTCGGAGACTTCTGCTACAGAAAAAACTTGTTTGAAGTATACTCTCAAGAGTATAGTTCATAGAAATGAAATTAGATTTTTGATGCGGAATTAGGTGAGTTGAATACCAGATAAATGTCTTTTTATCTGAGGATATTCCACATCCTTAGTTAATGTTTTACCAGTAAAGCTTTCTAAGAGAAATTAGAAGAGAAAATCTTGTTTCCAGTTTGCTTTCTTGTGTTGATTTTTTGTTCGTTTGTTTGGTTGATTAGTTGTTTCGTTTTGTAGGATTAGATACTGGAATCAGCTTCAAATCTAACTTCAGCAATTCCCTGGTTAATGTTCTAGCTGGGATGTTACCTATCAAGCTCAGCTGCATTACTTTTGACTTATAGTATGTATAGTTTCTGTGCCATAGCTGTATAAGGCTTTACAACTTAAACCCTCGTTTGAAAAGTAGCACTTCTCTTGACATGTGAAAACACGGACCCCAGCTAGTGCTTCTATAAAAAGAGGTCAAATTCATGCCAAGAAATACTTTTCTAACAAATCGTCAGTCTGACTGATACTGCAGCTGAGTCCTGCTGAGCCTTGTAAAAGCACATGCATTATAGAAGGCATACAAAGATCATGTTGTGTGTTAGAAAAGCACAGACATTTGTGCTACTGCTGTTTTCAGTAAGACAACTTTAGTGCATCGGTATTGGTTACCTAGCTTGCATATTTACAAGTAAACAAACTAGGACCATGGTAAGGGTTCAAGCACTGCTAAGCAGTCATCCATGCATTTTTGCTGACATACTCTCTGGCATAGGTTTGGTTTGCTCCAACCTAGCAAGCTCTCAGACAGTTCTCAGGAATGACTGGAGTCACAGGCATATGCTCGGATCTGTTCCCAACAGGCACATTAGGCTACTGTACTATTTTGAAGATGAAAATAATTCTGGCTTGTGAATAAAAACTGATAAGTACCTAGCTAGTACCTAACTGATAAGTACCTAGTCCATTTTATTTACTCTTTGCCTTCAGTAGACCAGTGCCAATCTTAAAAGTACCAGGTATTTTTGTGGCAGTGATACAGTCTATCTGTGTTTTTGTTTGTTTGTTTGAGTCTGGTAGCTGTGTGATACATACACTACAGTACTCCCACACTTGTTTGTTCTGGTTTTTTGAGACTATCTAGTGCCCCAGTATGCCTCACAAGTTGCTCTTTAGGCCAGCCAGTGTTCCTTATCCCAACAGCACATGCACTAAGCAGAGGTCCTTTACTGAGAGCATTCTCATGTTAACGTTTGTATAAAGTGGAAGTTGTCTTGAAATTTAGGTCCTTTTAGGTCTTGTAGAAGTTTTGAGAGCAAACATATAACCTTAGAAAACCATCTTAAAAATATGCCTATGCCTGTGAGTCCCATTGGAGCTCCCAAACTTTTGCATCTTCCGCATCCCTGTGAAGAGTCCTTCTTCCTGAGATCCAGCTCCTCTTCAAGAACCTGAAATATTACAAGCTCTGAGGATTTTAAAAACTTGGCTCTCAACCCTTGACTGAAAACAAGCTCAAGGAGATGTGAAAATATCAGGACATTCAAACAGAGATGCTTAAAAGGCAGCAGAAATATGTATGCATATTAGTAGGTGCTAAAAAATGTCATCACTGTAGCAAAATGTGCTCCATCTGATAAGCTTGATCTCATTAATGCTATAAAAAGTAACAATGTACAACACATACACCAGTATGAGGATTATCAGTATATATCTGCAGATACGACAGGGTTATAAAGAACCTAAGGATGCATATGTCTAATTGTGATAATGCAAAGAATAAAGTTTCTCATCCTCTGCAATGTGTCCTAATGAAGAGCACTACTGAGGAGTATGTCCACAGCTGAACAAGGGATTTGGCAGCAAATGTAACAGGTAAGGCAGCACATAAACTGGGGCAGTCAAGCTGCCTAAAATGATTGATCTAAAATCTGTAAAGACGTTGAATTTTTAACAGATGAAAAGAAAACAAAACTGGTTGCCTGGAACGAAAGTAGTCCCCAAGCAAAAATAAATAAATAAAAAAAAGAAATGTTGGCTGTACTGTGAATTTTATAAGAAATGGCTTTCTGGAGAGCTCACAAAATAATATTGCTGAAGATAGGCAGTATGAGTTTTGTTTCAAAGACTTGGCTTCATAGCAAAAGCTGGAATGAGAACTTTCTGTAATTGCCATTTCTAAATCTTTCAAGGCAAGAAAGTTTAGTCATTTTCCCCATGAAATTGCACATTGCTAATCAACCCCTTGGGGAAATTCAAAGTTAAAAAGGGTGGTAAACAAGGCAAAGAAAAACAGAAACAGTAATATCAAAGCAAAATGAATAGCTAACTGAACTTAAACAGAAGAAAATGAAAGTTAGACAAAGATGGAATAAGATAATCCCTTCAATTAGTGTTAAACTGTCAAAACTTTTTCATCTTGTGAGATCAATTATTAATAGAAGGTAGAAATGCAAAAACATACATGTGCTCATAATTTAGAGAGCGTTTCTGAAATGACGGGAAATTTACAAAAAATAAAAATAAAAAATGCACTTCAAGAGTTAACAAACATCTTGCTTTTGAGTTGCTTCTAATCTGAATCTTGTCCCTGCAATAATTGCATATGCCTTTCTCAGCTCCTGACTTCTGCCCGTAATGTCCTGAAGAAGACCTTCATCTCTACTACTATGTTAACATACAGTTATGAATTTTAAATGCACCACGGTTGTTCAAGTGGTCAGTCATCAGGTAGAGGAAAATGAAATGACAGAAGAGAAACAAGCAAACTGCTGTAGCTGTGATGCTTCATTAAGATTCCTGAAATGAAAACGTGCATGAGAACTTGACTTTGAAGTCATTATCCATAAAGCTGTTTTTCAGAAGTAATGCCGAGAGGAGCTGATCTAGTGAGACAAGCTTTTTTAATACATGGTGAATTATATGTAGTAGCTTTCTTGCAGCTGTGTCCGCTTCCATAGGAGTTAACGGGGTTATGTAAACAGGATGTAGACACAGGCTGGCATCAGTGTGGATTTCCTTATCAGCCTTGTCATGTGCACTATTACTTAGACTCATCAAAACAAACAAGCAACAGTTTTGTAGAGGAGAAATGTAAAAGCACTATTGGTTTGATATCAGGATAGCAGCTGCAAATCAAACAAAGGAGATGTGCTTAAGTACACAACAGGATTTAAGTGTTATATCAGTACCACTATGGTTGAGAGGCATTTTTGTTATAAGCATCTCTCTACAGACACACATAGCTTTCTGAAAAATTCTTTTGGATGAAAACTGTCACATTTATTTTCAGCAGAAAGGTGATTTTTTTTCAAGTTTATAAAAACTGCGATTTGATACTTGTGAGTTGTGAGCTTAAAAAGGATACTTCATCCGATGAGACCTATTTCATTTTTTTTAAATCCAAAGTATGTGAGAAATGACTGTTCTAAGAATTATTATTATTATTTTTTAAATGCTACCGGCATATAGAAAGTATGTTTTCCGTATAGTGAAATATTTTCATTCAAATGCACCAGCAGCATATAGTTAGTTAGTGTGGAACAAATAAGGATGTTGGTCTGTTGTATAGAGAGGATAACTAGTAACATTTGTTTGCAGAAAAATTAGGTCTAAAATCCACTGGAGAGAATAAGCAGAATTATTTATTTTAATCTCCTGGTATGAGAGGAGAAAAAAAAAAAAAAGGAAATCATGTAGAAAAGCAGGAAAGTAAGAAGTCAGTCTTGAAAATTTAAAATCCAGAAGATAAATTCCTCCCAAAAGTAATAATAATTTTAAAAGTACATTAACTATATAAGAAATTCTTTGAAGCTTTAAACTGTGCTTCTGCTTTCCATCTGTTCTCCTTCAAATTTGTATTTGAAATGTTTCAGTTTACAAGGAAATTGCAGTTGCCATCTCTGAAGACACAGGCTGAGGCGGAGCTTTAAGCTAAAAGGTTACTTTCTATATGTTAGCATTCAGAATGGTGGGGAGAAAAAAATTCCCATCTTCAAGGGTACATTCAATGACACGTGTGCAATTCTGTTGATATCACTGGTTTGTATACCATTATTTTACTGGCAAGTAATTAATCAAAATCATACTGCAGAAAGAAAGATGAAATCTTTTTTACTCTCTTGTACCTGTGATGGAATTAAGCAGATTAAAAACACTGAAAACATATAAAAGCACTTTTACAACTTTATTCAGTAAGATGAACAAGTAGAACTTACAGATGTGGGCATGCATCAAATCTACTGAGTAAAAACCATTTTTTTTCCCTTTTTTTTTTTTTTTTTCCCCTGGAAGGTATTCTAAATATACTCTTTACTAGTGCTGCCTGTTCTATAAAGTTCACATACTTTGTTTTCCACTAATATCTTAAAATGCTGCACAACTTACTGCTGTTGAAGCATATTCCTATATCAATTACACAAAAATCTCATTCATTAAATGTTTGAGAAAAGCTCAATGAGGTTGGCTATTAATAGCCAACTTTTATCTAGCAAATAATGTATGCTTTATTACCAAATTTGTAGTATTTCTTTAGTAAGATGTATTGCTTCTTAATTTGGGCTCAAACAATTTCAGATAGTGGTCACCTTATATTTTCTTCCTTGTGTCAGTGATTACTAACATTCTGAAACAGGGATACCTTTATTCCTCCTGGTCATGGAGGAATGAGGAACATCAGTGGTGGCAGTTCTACAGGCTAGGGAATTGCTGATGTTTATAAAACTAGCTGGATTCATCTCATACACCATTTCATAAATTTCACGAGGCCTAACGATACCTTTTTTGAGAAATGAAGATGTACTAACATGCACCAGTATTTTTTATTCTGCTTTAATCAGCATAAATGTGTTGTACAGACACTTTCTTTCTTGTCTTGTAAACTTCCTGCTCATTTTTTTTTTTTTTAAATGAAGTTCTTGGGAACTGTAGAAACAGTGTTAACATGATTATAGTCTGTCAGATATTTATTTTTAGTCATCGCGGGAGGATTCAACATTGTATTTTAGTCTGTAAATGATGGTAATTAAGTGACAAGGATACAGGGGAAAGTTTATGTTTGTATCTCTACTTTCTTCCTTTTGCATATAGCAGATAATTAAAATATACAGCCTAATTATATACAATTGAAAAAAAATTAGGCTTTCTGCACTCCAAATAGAAATGGAAATATCAATAACTCATTTTATATAGCTGAAGTATTAAACACAACTTACACAGCATTAAAATAAAACACTTCACACTCTTGCCGTGTTTCTTAGTCAAAACGTGGCATTCTGCATTGTTGATTAATAGGCTGGGACTCAATTTACAACTCTATTTTTCTTTCCTAAAGAAAGAAATCCAACTTTTTTTTTTTTTGGGGGGGGGATGGGGGAAGAGAATAAACAACAAACACTAAACAAAAAGTCATAATAAATACATTCTCTTTAATAGGCACTGAGGGGAAGGGGTAGGTCTAACACAAGTGTATAGAGCCTAGGATGCTAGTTCTGTGCGATTTACTTGGTTCCAGTCCCCTTTCTTTTTGCACTTTTCTCTTTATGTTTTATTCCAAATAGTACTTGCCCCCCCCATGATCATTACTCTGTCTGTGTAGGACAAGTACACTGCTTTACATTGCCATCTCCACTGAAAGGCTTCACTCCTTTTTTTAATGTGTTTTGTATCATTCTGTTACCTAAGTGGACAGGAGCACAGTTTTGACAGTGAGGGGAACATTTGCAGTGGTGTAGATTCTCCACCAGATTAAGTGTAAACCAAGAAAAATGTCTTAAAGAAGAAATTTACCTCACACATTAGATAAGTTTCATGCAGAAATTACCCTGTAAGGTTGTGTGGTCGGTGCCAAATCTAGAGCCAGTCCTGATAATTGTAATAGTTCCCAGTAACAGTAAAAGCTGTGAATTTCTTATAATACAAATCATGGAGATATCTTCATCGTTTCTGACCTACCTTAAATCTTAACTCATAACCTGGAAGTAAAGATGCTATTATCAGAAAAACATATCCGTAACTGTTCAATGACTTGATATGAAATTAGATATTTCACTTCAATTGTTATATGAGGCATATAAAACATTTATGTAGAACTGTATGTTTTCCAAACATGCCCCAGGGAGTGTAAGAATAATCAAGTATAAACTACTTTAAACTTGAAATACCAATAATAACAAAAAGGTATAATACAAATTTTAATGACAACTAGAAACTGTGGTAATTAAAACTGACTTGACCTAAATCTCACCATAAAAATATATTAAATTCACTGTGTTTTATAATTTATACTGTTGTGCCAAGGAAATAAAACATCTACTAGAGAATAGTCCCACTCATGTAGCTCTTTAATGCTACGATTATGAGAAATGTTATATTGAGAAATGTTTAAGAAAACTGTGGCAAATGGGATTCTGCATTTAATGTGCACCTGCACCTATCCTATTGTATGATACTTCACCAGCATTGCTTTAAGTACAGAAATTTGGCTTCACTCTTATTTGACACTAAGACATGGTCATATCTTGGAAGTCAGAAATATTCAGAAGAGATTAATCAATTTGTCACTATTGTGAAACAGACTAAGATAGCATGGGAACATACCATAATGAGAATGGTGTTGTCACTAGCTTCATTTGATCTGAAGCAGTTAAGTTACCACATGCTTTTCTTTATGATACAGTTTTACCAAGATAAATACTGTCAGTTTAGAATGAATTGTGCAGAAATTTAAATACATTGATCTTTATTTTGAAATGAAATTACTGCTGCTGGTAACAACAGAATAAGGTATCTTGTGCTTTCTTGTCAAAAACTAAGTAGAGAGTAGGAGAATAAGGTTCAAGAAAATTAATCATATCTGGTGGAGTAATTTTCCCTCAGAAAATGCAAATTTTAATATAATGGAAATGTTTCTCAAGACCATATCAGTTCTGTCAAACTTGTCAATGGAAATCATGCAGTCAATAGTAATAGCTGGAAAATGGAAACTCCATTTCACCACAAATAAAAATAAAAATATTGAGGTTTGGACATCTGACTCCATTCCACATCAATGTAGTACGGATAACATTCAAACATTTTCATGAGAAAACAGCACAGTATTTGAGAGACAGATTTACATCTTTATAATACTTGATGTGGTGCCAGAAACAGTCTTACATATTCTTAATGGGCGCTCTAATAGTGACTCTTGGCTCAGCTGAATAAAGTGTGACTTAATCTTTGTCCTCTTACATCACCTTCTAAAGGTTTGGAGGATTAAACCTATTAAACCTCTTTTCTTTTTTTTTTCTCCTTTCTTTTTCTCTGTCTTAAAGAACGTGTAGGTTGGTTGTCATGTTATGATGATCCTGATGCATTGCTTCTTGGATTAACCACTGCCTATTCCGAGATTCAACTTTCTCTCTCTTTTCTGTTATGGGCTGCAGGAATGCACTTAAATTCCAGTCTCCAGTTTAATATCACAACCCAGTTCTTAATTTTTTATAATTTGAAAAAAAAAAATATATTTTTTTTATATCAGACTTTTCTAATCCAAGGCAAAATTTTACTTTTCAAGTGCACATATTTTAATAGCATTATTCTGTCGTAAGAAGAAATCCCTACTTACACCGGACTCAAAGAAGTTGTAATTTCCCAGTAAAAGCATTGCTTTTATATTTTTCTTCCTCCTTCTTCCTGAAAATTTCATCATTAATCTGATACCTTCCCTGACAAGTTCAGTGGATTATGTATTTTTAACAGAATTTTCTTACCAGAAGCCTTACCATTCAGTGGTTATCACTGTCTGTAATGTAACTATCAGACCTGTGGTGCTCTGGCTGTGTTCTAATTTATAAAATTGAAGTGTCACTGTTCACTAATTTTCTATGTAAGAAATAAACTTGTTAGATGTAGATGTGATAAATACTACCAAATAATGGATTATATTGTATAAACCAAACAATAATTGCATTATGGTAGCTACTAAAATGTTTTTTAAGCCTATCCCCAGGATAAAAGTTAAAACGATTAATACTTTTAAGTTTACTGAAATTGGCCATTTCTAATTTAAAGCAATCTGTGCTTTTTGATAGAGTACTAGAATTCTGTTGAACATACTCTAAAAATAATAATCTATGATAATATAAATGTATTTTAATGTTAATAATGTGAGATACATTATTGAAAGCATAGCTATGCGGGGAAAGCGTGTTCATTGTAAGTGCTACAAAAAGATATGTTTTTCTACAGAGTTTCAAATCAGCATTTTTTTCTTCTAAGGAATAATTACAGGAAATCTTCTTAATAGCTTTTCTTTTAAAGCCTTCATACTATTCATGTTTATTGCTGTATTTCTTCTTGGCATGTTATGCTAGTCCCCCTCGTTTCCCCCAAATATATTTCCTCCATTGCTCTATGATACTTCAAGGTCTTTGAGTAGTTGTCATTATATCATGCATCTCCTCCAGTTTTTTTTTAGCTAGATCTTGAATTTGTTTTAAAGCTATTCATAGTATTTTTCCCATATTTTATAGCACTGTGGTCTCAGTAGGTGAATAATGTTAAAATATTAGAAGAGTATGGGTGGGTAGCAGATGAAACTTGGGCTTTTTTCTGGCTTCTAGTAATTGGAATTGGAGGAGTTCCTGGGTTTGTGAGTGCATACACAAACACTGTCACGTATGCTCAGTTTTTTTCACAGAAGCATTCACAGAAATAATACAAGTGGCAACATAACGGAGCATGAGCAATTTGCAAACTCTTCGTGAAACGTTTAGTGTAGTTCCACCTCTCAGTCTTCTCACTTTGGGTGTTTCCAAAGCAGACTCAGCAAGCCAGAGAGGACACTCACTCAGTGCAGTGGGACCAAAGCACTCCTGGTGGCATCTTGGCAGACATTCTGTATGTCCTTCTGCATAAGGTGACTGTAAGGTGAGGACAATGCTGATGTTCTGTAGATGACTATACACTATACAGAACATTTTTTTTTTTAATATGTGAGAGAAGATAATCCCAGACAAACTTGGCCTCTTTACAGTTTAGATGCTGCTGCATAGGGTGTTTTTTTTACTCATTATGAATATATATTGCATTATTAATTTACTAAGAAGACCCTTTTTAATAATTGAAAACTTTTGAGAATGTCTCACTAATGTTTCAGGGATCTTGGCCTGGTTCTCCATCAGGACTTTCAGTACAAACTTCAGATTAAGTGCAGTCATACATTTTTATCTTTACATTGCAATTACCATGAGAGTGGCAGAAACTGTGATAAGGTTCACATTCTCAGTTACAAGCACTAATTATTTAGTCTCAGACTCAAGTGGCGCAGTAATCATCATCAAGCCCAGTAACTAATGATAATAGATGAAAACCTGCTGATCTCCCAGCTGCCAGTGAGGATGAGAGAGAAAGATTATGGAGGCAGAGTAGCAATTTCTTTGTTTAAGACTGCACTGGGCTATGAATATTATCTTAACGGCTTTCCTCAGCTTTTGTTATGAATAATAATAAAAATAGTCTTATCTGAATTCAATTTAGGTATCCAAAAATCCATTCTTTAAATATAAATTATATATGTTGCTTAGCTAGCAACTCCATTACCCTGAAATTTTCAATGCACTGGACAATCAAAAATGAACATTTAGAAAATTTTGCTATAATGTTTTGTAATTTTTCTATCTTCAGTTTTCTCTGTATATATTTAATAACTTAAAGCCCCTAGCTTATTTGCTGTCATATTTATTTGATTAAGAAAAATAACAGTTACGCATTTAGTCACATAAATTATAGAACTTGATGTTAAGACTCAATTCATGCTGGCAAGGCTCAGCATCATCAGAGAATTTCAATGATTTTCGTAAATGAGGAGTAGAAATTGGAGTTTTCGGTGCTTGACACAAGCAGAGCTGCAGAGCCTTGCTTCAGAAAGTTTTGGTAACATTTCTGGTCTCTGCCTGAGAATTTTGAAAATACACATTTTGTAGTATGTCATCTCTTGAATTACATTAAGAAATAGTATTGAAACTTAATGGAGTCTTCTGTTTGGTGTATTGACCTTGTGACATCCAAAAATTGGATAGAGATAGAAACATAGATTTTGATCTTGAAGGAAGTTATTATTTTGAAAATTATGCTGTTGTCTCATCCATAGATGTATGATAGCAGAACCACCAATTGTAGCTACTCAAACAGAAGCAGAAGTTGGGACGTTACAATGACACGTGAAACTTTGGGAAAAAGTGCATTCAAATACATCTCCACAGATCTCAGCTTTGACTGCGCTGACGAGGGTTATGCAATGGCTTTGGTAGCAGTATATTTTTGGCTGGGTTCCTGTACAAAGACTGCTCTATCTAACCAACTGCTAATTCTTGATAAATGGGAGAGTAGATTTTTTTTTTCTCTCCTTTTCTGCAGTGTAATTCCTCAGTACCCTGTCAAATTATAAGTTTGTCTCATAAGAAATGTCTGCTAATTTCCAACCTAAACCTCCCCTTGCACAACTTGAGGCCGTTCCCTCTAGTCCTATTACTAGTTACCTGTGAGAAGAGGCCGACCCCCAGCTCCCCACAGCTTCCTTTCAGGTAGTTGTAGAGAGCAGTAAGGTCTCCCCGAGCCTCCTCTTCTACAGACTAAACAACCCCAGTTCCCTCAGCCGCTCCCATAGGACTTGTGTTCTAGGCCCTTCACCAGCTTCGTAGCCCTTCTCTGGACACCTTCTGGGGCCTTGACATCTTTCTTGTAGTGAGGGGCCCAAAACTGAACACAGTACTCGAGGTGCGGCCTCACCAGAGCTGAGTACAGGGGGACAATCACCTCCCTGGTCCTGCTGGCTGCACTATTCCTGATACAAGCCAGGATGCCATTGGCCTTCTTGGCCACCTGGGCACACTGCTGGCTCATGTTCACAGCTTTTGATTATGCACGGAAAATGTTACCTATGCAATGCATGAACTGGAGTATTTTTTAAAAACATGCAGCAGTTTTCATTGAGTTAGTATATTATTAGTTGTAAGGATAGTATTTTACAAAACAGAAGCTGGAATGTAGTGCTGTGATCCAGACTGAATATTTTCTTATCAGTAGAAAATTCAAACAAGCCTCAGCCAGGTTTGAAAATCTCTGAGTCAAAAATAAATGGAGATTTGAAGAGTGGAGTGGAAGTATCATAAAAGCTTGCTCTGTTCTTACATTTCTACCATTTTCTGTTTACAGCCACCATTGAAAACAGGATTGCTAGGCTAGACGGCCCTTTGGCCAGTTGACTTAATATTTTTATTTAAAGAAAGATTAGGACAGTATATACCAGATGTGTGAGATTTTGAGGATGGCTTTTGATGTTTACATTAAGCACTAGCCCAGCCTATTTGTAAAACAAAAATTAACCAGGCAAGCTATTCACTGATTTGCATCTTAATCTCAGCTGGAAAATTCTAATTGCTTTTGACATAAATCATTGGTTGCATTTTGAAAATCATGTCCCAGCATTTTTTTGTCACATTGAGACAGAAATGAGAAAAAAGAAAATTGTACCACAATTTTATACCAAATGATGAATATATATATATATGTTTATATATATATATTTATGGACAAGAGGAGTGAACAAGAGCAGCAACAAATCTTCTGTCTCCTCAGGGCCTTCATGTCTTCTGATCTTAGGCCTCTGCTGTGTTTTGGTCAGGGACTCTCTGTATGCCTACAGGATTAACTGTAATATTACAGGTAAGTAAATCATACCCTACGCTCATGAAGAGCTTTTTTAACCTGGCAATCTCAAAGTACTTTACCAAGAGAGGAAAATTTTGTACCTCAATAGTATGAAAACTGTGGCAATTGAAAACATAGCTTTCTATCACTGGTCACAGTGCTATATTAGTTCATACAACTTTGTGCTGGATGGACAAAACAGAACACTCAGTTAAATAATTGGATATAAGGGCAAGTGCAGTTATTAGTTTTAAATATGCTCTTTTATTATTTTAATGAATAAGATAGAAGAAATAACTAGGTGCTACTCAAGCGTCAGAGCTCCCCAGGGACCGGGAGCAGTGCGGCCTGTCAAGCCAGGGCCTGGCAGCCCATACCGTCCTCCTGCCCCACCCAGTCCCAGCACCTCCCTGGTTATGTGAATATCCTGGTTTTGTTATATCCCTGGCTGAGGCCAGGACGTGGGCCTATGGTGGGGCAGGGCTGTGGGGAGCTGGAGCCAGGCCCTGCTGCGGCCGTGCTGGGGCAGGGGCTGGCAGCCCCTGGCTGATGTGGGGTCTGGGGGGGCCTAGGGGATGGGCCGGGACAGGGAGGGCTGGTGTCACTCTCAAGGCCCTGGCACCAAGAGACACATTTAGAGATTTAAGTGATGAATTTAAAACTGTTATATAGGCCCCTAAAATATCTCTTAGTTAATATCATAAGATGCAGTTCTGGAGATTCAAATACGTATTTTTGCCTTTGCACTTAGTTGAACGTGCCACTAGTAATGCAGGAGTAAGTTTTAGCACATTCTTTTTAATGCCATCCAGATGTTATTTCAGAGAACAGTCTTTGATGGAGAGAATGTTGTGACTTTTTTTTTGTGGAAGTACCCTTAAAATGAATAGGAAAACTGAAGTAGCTGCCAAAGTTCTCACACGTTTTCTGAAAATGTTGGCTTGGTATTTGAATCATTGACTGAAGTTAAGAGTAGGAGATGCTGTTAAGGAGGCACACATTAGTCATTTTCACATTTTAATAGCCTCCATATTCATTATACTGTTCTCATGCAAAACATGAAGAAAATTAGCATTTTGTCATGATCCTCTATCAGTTCAATGCTTAACAGTTGGCATCACCTTATGTGTCAGATGGGTAGTTTTAACTTTTAGGAAAGAAATGCCTATTTGAATAAACTGTCCTGCATTTCACAAACATACCGCTGAAACATCAGAGGACCTTTGCTGTAAAAGGTGTGAAATATATACCTGGGACAGGAAAAGAATACTTTGAAAAACAAAACCTTAGTGGTATGTTTGAGATCTCATGACATATTATATTTTGTAAGACTATCCCTACAGCAATGAGAGACTGTTCTAATGCTGAAGCTGTTTATAAAAGGAGATATCATAAATTGATTTTTTAAAGAAAATTTAAAATACATACACTCTTTTTATGTATGTTTTGTGTGTATGTTTTTTCTTTCTTTCTCCACTTCATGTTTAAATCTTTTGATCTAATAGTAGGTGTAGGCCATGTTGAAGCAAATGGTAAAACTCCTTTTGACTTTAGTAAGTTAGTGGCTTCACCTATATGGAGCTTTTAGGACATAATGAGTACCCTGAAAGACAGAGTCTAGAATGAAGTATTAAAAAAAAAAAAAAAAAAAAAAAAACTTGATCTGAAGGCACAGCTATTTATCTTAGAGAACTTTATATACTTTATATATAGCTCCCTTAATTTTAATCTATTATTGTATGCAATGCTAGTTGCTTTGTGTTGATTTTCACGCTTTATGATATATATATATTTATTACAAATGTAAAAGCTAATGCAATTATAATTATAGACTCTTCCATACAGTTGCAAGAGTTTTTCTTTGTGTAATTGCTGAAATATTGAAAATCCACAAAGGCAGCACGTATCTCTTACATAATTATAGAGATAATTTTTAAAAACAAAGTGAGGTTGTGGAAAGTGTTTTTGAAGATTTGTGTAGGCAAAGAAGACAAATTGTTTCATGATGGAACATGAAGAACAAATGGAAAGATTTGTACGCAGTCCTAAGATCAGAGATATAAGCATTTGATGTGCAGCTGTAGCTGTTGAATTTATTTATATTCCTTAGAGATAACAAAGGAAATACCGAACACTGTGTACTTGTGTTAACGTATTTGTATCATATTTAAATAATCTCATGGTTCAAAGTGTTTTCTCGTTTACTACAGAGAATTTTAAAAAATAAACTTTTCATTTTCATGTGTGATGCAGCTTCTGTGAGTTTTTCACTTTCTTTTAAAACATTGCAATATAGCCACAGCTGGAGATGAGATCATGGTCAAGGGAGCCGTAGTGGCTCTCTGAAACCACTCAGAGTTATTTACTTATTTGGTGTGTCTTGCTTAGGCATTTAAAGTTATGACTGAAATGAAGAAGGAATTTTCATCCATTTTAGCTTAGAATAGACTGAAGAGATTTTCTGGTCTTGATTTGTAGCATACTTTAGTTCTTATTGAATTATTCAGCTTTCTCGGCCTAATTAATTCCCTTCCAATGCAAACATAGAACAAATATATTTTCCATTGTTTCCTGGCACATATTCCTTTTTTTTTTTTTTTAATGTATGAATTTTGGTACTTACATTTCAAGTTTGTGGAATAAGGCAGTGAGGAAGAGCTCTTTCTTGTGAAGTATGAAGGGCAAAGAATGCTTTTCCTTGCATATTCTTCTGCATAAATATATATTAGATGGTAGTCTGTTATGGTGAGGGACTGCATTTAATAATCAGGTAGTGCTAAATAGCAAGACTGAACTCAGTATGAAGTTTTAAATCTCTTGTAACTATTCAGTCAGCCTAATCTAAGTGACACTGAATATGTTGAAGTACTTCACCAATTTTGTTGATATATTTTTCAGTAGAGTGTTAACCATGCCTGAAGGAGTCTGGTAAAATATATTGAAATTACACAGCATAATCACATCTGTGAAATTCTTGACAAAATAAAACTTCCCAGAGAGCAGTTGTCAACCTTGTGCTATCCCCTGGCATATTTTGAAAAAGGCTTCAACCTGATGAGTAATATTCACAGTACGTGTTATGCTTCTTTACAACTTGTGAGCTTGTCATCTTTGATTCTTATGAAATGTGTTGGTTCTCCACTGGAAATATTCTCACCATCCTTTTCTGTCCACTGGTGACTTAACAGCATGTCTGCAGTTAAAATTCCCTTAAGATGATGAGAAGTATAAATCTCTTGAGAAAACTCGTGATTACTTTTTGTCATCTTTTGTATCTGAATCCCTCAATTTTGTAGTTTTTCAGCAAAATTACATGTAAATGTATTTTAGTGACATGAATTATTGTCTCCACTCAGAAACTGTAGCAGCATAAACTATGGCAGCGTAAACTTTTCTGTTCTCCTATTATTTGAAGAACAAACAATAGGGTTTTGATTATGACCTGATTCTTTTATATCTTTGTAGAGTGATGCATATCCAGCTTTTAACAGAATTCCAAACACAGTAGAAATGCAAGGAGGTATTAATGTATTTGTGAAATTTATTTTTATTAAGGTATTTTCAAAATTATTTGTAAAATGAGTTTACATTTAAGATATTCCTTGTCTTTATTGCATCTATTTTACTGTTTATATCTAAACTACATGAACTATATATCCATTATATGATCCGTTGTAATAAAACACACAAACGTCTGAAAGAGCAAATTTTTTAGATGCAAACAGTTTTTCAAATAGCATAGATACTTATTTCCCCTTGAGTTACCTAATAATCTGTGCTAAAATAAAATAGTTATCTTCATGAAGGGTAGTAGAAGAATAATTAAGAATCATAGAATGATTTCCCAAGATAAACAAGAGTCAGATAACTCCCCTTCTTACTTCTTCTTTTCTACCCCCAAGTCACAAATTAAAATGATCAGGTATCAAGAAATTTTATAACAGATATGATATATAAAATATATGTATAATATATGTATGATATATAAACTATTTCTATGATATTTTCAAAATCTTTTCTTGTCTAAAAACACTATGCCTGATAGGAAAAACTATTAAACAAATATGTCAGAATGAAATCATAACTGAATCTGCATATGCGAAGTAAATTCAGAAAAATATGCTGCTACGGTAATAATTACTTTTTTTTTTTTTTTTGTAATTTTGCAAAAAAGACTGTGTGTGTGTGTGTGTGTGTGTGTATATATATATATAAATATATATATATAACTAAAATTTCAGGAAATATTTAAGTTTTTCTTCAAAGAAGCCTACCTGTATGTAATTTGTGCAATGTTGACTGATGAAAAGTAAGACTAAATGAATGGACAATTATCATAAATAGGCTCCAAGTACAATTCATACCTTATATGACATTCTTTGAACAATAAACAGACAAGTAAGGCACGACTTTTCATGACATTGGAAAGAATATGGACAAAATGCAAATGAAATATGAGGAGCTCTTCAGTTTTGTTTAAAACAAAATATACGTAAAAGTAAATTCAGTAAAACCCACTAATTAATTATGAATTGGAAACCCACTGTGGGATATGCAGTTTTTCAAATTAATGAAATCAAAGATACTATATCACAAAATGTACTTTGTTCTACATTTTGACAAGTTAGTTTTAATTATATTTACTTCACTGAATCACTGTAAATGTCCTCTAGAGTATCCTGAAGATACTGTATGAAAAGTTAAGGCTGACTGCTGTTCATGCTGAAACTTCTCAGAGTGGGACTTGTTTCCATTATTCTGATTCCCCAACGAATTTGTATGTATTGCTTTGCAAATATTACTGTGTTTATTGCTGAAATATGTGGTGATACTCCAGGCTAGCTAAAAGGTGGAGAATGGATTTGCTTAGATCTATTTCTGCAGTGAAGTGTCTGAAGAGGAAAGTCTTTTAAACTGAACAACCCATATTCACTCACCAACCACGCCCCAGTCCAGGTTTATATTAGCTTATAATTCATATTACTGTTTTAAATTAAGAAAAAGCAACATGTTTAGATAAAAATAAATAAATAAATAAATAAAATCAGTTTATAACCATCTCTGCTCTTTCCACACTGTGTCCTTGTAGATGGGTTCTTGTACCAGTTAGTTAGCTATCAGCCAACTCAGTTGGTTTCTGAGTGACAACAGAGTTTTATTCCATCACCTCTAAAGCTTGGTGACTTCCATCTCCTCTTAGCAGTCTCTTTTCTTTTCTGGGTCCTTCTCATTTTTCTCCTGATCTTTCCTGTCCCTGACACTTCTTAAAGTGCAGTCTTTCTGAACTTTCCATGTGGAGCATACCTACATCCCCTTCAAGAAGGAGCATTCTTCATACCCATCTTATGGGTCTCACCTCTCCCAGCCTGATCTAAACTAGGCCGATACCCAAATGGTTTGCAGACTGGCATCTTGAATTGTAACACAAATATTTTCTGTAAGATGTGCCTAGGTAGTCTTACTTTCACTAATCTCCTCCTGCTCAGCTGTATCTGTGTGATTGCTTCTGGAGCCATTTTGTATTTGGGACTGGTAGGATGACGAAAAGTTCTTTGTACAAGTGTGTGTTTTAATCTGGACCATGTCAGTAACGTCACAATGGAGGAGCTGGGCAAACTGCCCCACTAGCACAGAAATGAGTGGCTATTTACATGAGGGCTAGAATATCTGCTGAAAATGATGGTACACCTGAAGTATGAGGAGTCTGGACTGTTTAGAGGAAAGAACACGGAAGATATTTAGCTGACTGAAAAAGCTTTCAAAGACCCTAAACAATTAAGTCTCCAAGGAGAGCCTGAACAAAGAAGTAGCTATAAGGCAAGAATTTCAAAACAGCCAACCACCAGGCAGAACTGTAGGAGCCAACTGTTTTTCCTGAGTGCAGACCAACTTATAACAGATTTAAGCAGGAACATTTCCTGTAAGCATCACGTGCTGTTTTACAGTTCAGACGTGTAGAGAAATTCACGCTACTTTGCTCCCACTGCCTTGCCTGATTCAATGAATCTCTCTGTCTGCTGAGCTTGCTTTCTTCCTCAACAAGTTCAGAATTGTTTATTGGGTAGTTTGACCTCTGAAGATGTTATTTCTGTTGTGTGAAATCCCACATGTGATCATGATTTCCAGAACTACTCCCTCTCCTGTACTACCTAACTCTCCCACCCCAAGCACAACTGCTTGTGTATTCTGACCCCACAACACACATAATTACAAAAAAATCAGTATACAGGCACATTCCAAAATTGATAAATACTGAATTATTCTTGACTATTTTTAATCAGATAGATCCTCAGCATTTTTAATCCAGTTTCAAACTACGTATGACAAACATATATTTGTTTTTCAGTGCACACTATGCTGACCTGCATATGTCATAAAACAGAATTTATGCAAACAGAGTGGTCTTTGTTAGCAAAGATACTTCAGAAATTGTACTGTTTTCTCAGGATTGCATTTATGGAATATCTTTCATTTTATCTCCTGCATCTTAAAAGGACATAATGTTTCTTAAAAAATAACCTCACTCAACCTCTCAATCACGTTTCTAAATTAGACTTTTCTTAGATTTAGTCTCTTAAACAGCAGCTGAAGGAAACATCTTCCAGTTTAAGGAAGACCTGCCAAAGTGTGAAGGATATACTGATCTGCCATGTGTTATCCTGGACACCCATAGGTGTAATAAGGGTCACAGAGAGAGCAGAAATAAATAGACAGACACATCTACTGACTGCTTAAAAGCAACTGCCCTTTGCTTCTCCAGTTCCTGTGAGTTAGGGTGCTTATTTTGCTATCCATACAAATGTGCTTATGTATGCACAAGTCTGTCCTCACCTGACCAACTCTTGTGCTTCAGCAGAGCTCCGCAGTCAGTTTCTAAATCTAGTGTCATCTAGTGACTGATGTCTCATACAAGGGCATTTTCTAAACAGAGAAACATCATTATTTTTCAAGTTCCTTATCGGCATTTTTCCTTTAAATAGAGGCTGAGGTGGTTTTGTATCAACAAAAAGTTATAGGGTTTGGAGAGCTATTTTTAATCCCTTGAAGTTTAAGCACTAGGGACCTCAGGCAAGAACAATTCTCACTGGTTAAGTAGGAGATTAGAGCTGATGTGTAAGATTTGCATAATGTGAAAGGTGTACATCTTTGTAAGTATCATTAATATTTTTGAGTCCTTGGGCAATTAATAAAAGGACAACTTTAGAATTAGCCTTTGGGTAATATCTCTTAACATTACAACATATCAAAATATTATTTGTTTAATTGTATTTGACTTATATTCCCTAGTTACATTATTTTTTTGTTTCCTAAAAGGAATTATCAAACTAAGTAGATTTTAGTGGCAAGGCTAATGTTTGCATAAAGGACTTAAAATAGTCCTTATACTTCTAATCTTTAGTATCACTGAGCACATAATACTATATTTTTTTCTCTTTCAAAGCATATCATGTTTTGAGGCAGCCTCTTAAGCAACACATTATTGCTAGCACTTCGCTGTGACCCTCAGCATGACCCTAGATGAAAGGAATCTCCATTTCTTTGCATCTCAGGGAGCTCCAGATGGTGATTGCCTTGTGTCTTGCAGACCAGTCACTAAAGTGGATTTGATTTTTGTTTTAAAAATAAAGAAACCTTAAGCTTCTTTTCTTAAATGATGGGTCAGTGGTTGTAACATTACAAAAGACTTGTACATGTGCCCACACATTTGCCCGTTCAAATATGCATGAAGGGCATTTGGTTTTTATGGGGAGTAAGTGTGAAGTGGGGAGACAAGGAGGGAGCTGAAGGATAACTGGAACATTATTTCATCTGTATCAGTTATTGTAATAAAAGTCTGGTCAGTTAATTTTATGCATAGCCTGGAGTTTTCCTCAGTAGCATGGTTGAAATCATAATCATTGTGAAATTAAACATTGTGATTTCTGAAGTATCCCTGCCTTGCACAGTTATGCTATGAAACAGGCTAAAATGTGTGGAATATGACATTTTAAAGCCATTATGTTTCATGCTGATGCTAAGGAAACACACTGTTATGAAAACCAAAACAAATAATTTAAAGTTCACTTCAGTACTTCCTAGAAATGAGAACCTAAACGTCTCCATTACTGCTCCAGGTCTTGATCAAAGATTGGGCTGAACTGCTGGCACATTGGAGGGAGGGTGAGTTTTGCTTTATTAGAACGTATATTATTGTCTTTATTTATGTAGTTGTGTTTCAGTCTGCATCCAATGTCACCTTTTGATTCAAACTATTGTCACTGATCTTTAGAGCAAAAAGATGTGACCTGAAAGTTATGATGATTAAGTTTTTTATGACATTTAAGAACCCGTCACATATTTCTTGGTTCAGTTCTAGACACAGTAATTGTCCGTTGTTGACTTCAATTTTCTGTCATTCTAGCTAGAATAGTTTTTGTCTTTTTTTTCCTGAACTGCCGAGTCTCTTACAACAGTTGGCAGGTTACGGCCTAGGTGTCACAGTATTTTGATGGTAAAAAGAAATGAATTGTACGTATAATGTACAATGTTTTCTGGCTTTGCTATCCAGGCAAATCTCCCAGTGAGACCACACAGACATGTATGTCTCCTGTCAGCGTCTGCTCTAGAATCAGTTTCTTTGAGACTAAAGGACAGGAGAGACTCTAGGCAGCCCCTCTTAGAGTACTGCGTGGCTTTACTCCTCTGTCAGATGTATCCTGAATTCATGGGGATGAATGGTTCTACAGGGTTTACAGTATGTGAATAGTGACCTATGTGTGTATGCAGGTATGTGATATTAATAGGCAGTGTTCAGGATCCTGTTGTGATAAGGACACAGCAACCTAGAAAAATATATGGAAGATATTTCCACCATAACATTGTTGTAAGGAAAAAGAAAATGTGGAATGGAGATTTAAAACCAGGAGATGATTTCATTCACATGCCACTTGTGTTCTGTCAGATTTACTTTCTCTGTTATCTTCAACCATGCATAGCATGGTGTATAGCATGCAGGAGCTGTATTGACCAAGTTGTCCCTCCTTGGCACTGTACCACTACTCATAAACAAGAGGATCCTGCTATCTTAGAGAACGAGTAGAAGAGCCTGTGGATTACTAATTCAGTTGTGTCCACAGGTGTTAAAGAGTTGTGGCAGTTTAGCCAGGAGGTTCCTGAACTAGCTTCGAACTATTTCAGGTGTGACTACTGCTCTATCTGTGGAAGCATGGAGCTCAATATGGGGATTAATTTATCTTGTGCCTAGGGCCCTTGTTAAGAACATGCACCATAAATGAAAATATAATATAGAGTCAGAAACTTCTGCTCTCTTCTAGGGACAAGGAGATCTCCAGCCAGAGAAAGCCCTTGAGATCATTTTGTCCTACAGTGTTAAATTACTACGTGTTAATATAATTACATATGTAGGTAGCAAATTGAGGGTAGAGTCTCCTGCTGCCGAATCATGCTGAGTGCAAATGTCAAGGGATTATGCCAGGAATGTGGAAATGTTTTTAATTTATAAAATCTGTTTATATGTTGCTCTTTACAAAATATACAACTTATTTTATTCTAAGAAAACAGTTAAAAATATTGGGGCAGAGGGATGGGTGATACTGAATGATTCAGGATGTAGGTAATAAGGATAGGGGTCACACCTAATTAGTTTATTGTTGATAGGGACAAAAATATTACTATGGTTTCTCATACAGGGAATCTTGAGCTACAGAAAAAAAATAATAATAAAAAAGGACAAAAATCCAGAATTGTATTCTACTTGTTTCTTTGTTAGGTACCAGCCATAAGTTGCTGGTATCTTACAGTTGCCTATAATTTGTAATGAGAACCTAGCTTATCTATAATTTAAGAAAATTGCACATCATGGGATATTGAAAAATACTGTGTTTTTACTGCTGTATTAGCATTTTTTAATTCTCCGATTTAAATATGGCTAACAGAAACAAAGTCTCAAATGCATTAAAATAGAAAGCATTCCTTTTCTATCTTGTTTTTTTCCTTGAGCGAGTAATGGACAATATATGCTGGTTTAAAGAGCTTAGATAAGTGGTAGTGTAATTGCTGTTAAACTTGCTAATGTGTTGATTGAGAGATATGGTTGGATACAGTTCTGTGCTAGGAATTGACAGCAGCAGCTCTCAGCTGGTTCTGTTACAAAACTGTAACTCTAGTTAAAGGATGTACACATGTTAAGCACCATTATTCAGCTTAATGGAAGAAGCTACGTGAGACTTGTCAGTGATGTTGGTAAAAGATTCCTGTGCAGTCATCAGATAACCATAGCTACCATGACTAGAAGCTAAGCCAGACAGACCTGTTTACAAACTCAGGAGAGTTTGCTTGGCAGGTTGCTTGAGTGAGAGAAAGGGAAGGCTGGATATCATATGGGGAAGAAATCATAGTTACGTGACCTGGCTGAGCTGTAGTTTGTCATGGCCACTCGGACCTAGCTGATTCCCTTCATGCTACTTCCCTGCTGTTTTCCCTGCTCCTAGCTGTGTGCCGCAGTGCTCACCTCTTGAGGCAGAACTCCTCTGTGATCTGGTGTAACACACGAATCCAGCAAAAACAGCTCTGTTTATTTGTCAGGTTTGTTTTCAGCTGGTTCCTTTCTTACATGTCCTCAGCACAGAGTCCAGAGAGGACCGTAACAGTACAAAGGAGGGCACGGGTGGGCTGAGGGGGCATCTGCTGGTAAGGGTTCATCCTGAAATTAAGTTGGGATGATCACTCAGAAGAACAGGTCTGTGTCTCATGAGATTTTGTTTGTTAGCATTACCAAACCAAATTGCAACAGTATGGTCATATTGAGAGATCATGATAATGGTAATTACTGTCAATCAGGAAGTTAGAAAAGCACAGCTGTGCAGCACTGACTAAAGAAAACTTCAAACTGTGACACTTTTATTGAGGCATGCATCTATTTAATTTTTTCTGTGGTAATTACTAGTATTATGGGAAATTATAAAACATTAAAATGCTTCTGGTGTGGTTAAGAAAGATATGTAATACTGAAAAAAGTTACAAATGCTTTTGTTGCTCATATATATATAACAGGTGCACTTACATTACATATTTAGAAGCAACCTTTCTTCTAAAAGAAAACCAGTTCATCAAATTCTGATTGCATTTGTACCTTTTCTCCTTAGCTTAGCAGGAATTTCTATAGATCTATTTTGAAGAGTTGGTTTCCCACGTATTCAGCAGTGCTGACAATTCTGTAGAAACAACTGAAGCAAATACTGGTATAAATCTAATGTAAGTAATATTAAAGTAAGCCCTTCAGTTTTACAGTCTGGCTGCCAACTTCCAACTACTTCTTTACAGAGTGACTGTTAAAACAGGGAACCAATTAATGTAAGAACCATTTGTTTTCTTTGTGTCTCTCTCTTGTTATGCTCCATGGCTTGATTGACTTCTCAACATATTCTGTATTTGACATTTCTACTTTATGCAATCAAGTCATATATCAGTTTGCTTTTGAGGAGTTCAACTGATTGAGCTCCCTTTCTTGTTTTAATTTTTAAGTCATTTTTCCCACCATTTGAATCATTTTTATACTTCTCCCCTATATACTTCCAAGATTTTGATATAAAATAATTGAGATTAAAGCTTTACCCATTGCAGTCTACTCAAGTACTGTATACAGAAGTAAAATTGTATTTCTATCCATAATTTATCCTCTGATTATTGTACCTCTTTCATGGATCAGTTAAGACTTTCTTCACAGCTTCACACTTGGACTACTGCTGTTCTCTGAGACCTTGAAATTCCTTCCAGAATCGTTGCTTTCCCTCCTTCTGCTGGAGTGCCTGGCATTTTTATCCCTACTTGTGTAATGCTGTATTGGACTGAGTTGCAGCAGGTTTGATCTGTGCTTGTGCTATCTAGGTACCTTGCCTCACACAGTTTAGCATTCTTTCAACTTTTATGTCACCCAGAAATGTCATCAGATAAGAGAGTGTGTTTACTAACATACTATCGATTAAAATATTGCAAGGCGTAAGACCTAGTGCTAGTGACTGTGGAAAACTGCTTAGAAGATCCCCATTTGCTAACAAATCTTCATGACAGTGTTTTGCTGCTGTGAGTTAGGTGGTAGTTCCCTGAAATTGAGGCTTTGTTGGCAATGTTAGCTCATAGGAATGTGCCGTTTCACCTTTTGTCTCACATTTTCAGCTCTGTCCTGCAGCTCCGAACCTTTCATTAGGGTTTATGTAACTAGGGTTCATCAAACTGGAGAAGGATGTGAGGAAAAGTTTAATAATGAGAGGAAAGGTATTGTTTCAGATGTGGATTAGGTCTTTCATCCTGATCCCAGGGCAACTCCACAGGGTGTGCTGGAATAGCTGCTAGGATGATGCGCTGCAACAGGCAGAGGGTGAGGGGGAGAGGCAGCTTTTGCAAATGCCAGTTTGCATTGCTGGCAGAGGAGTTATTCAGCCAAACTGCTCATTTCCATGTTAAAAAAAGAAATGTTCTGTTTGGCAAAACTTGCTTTTCTGTGAAGCCTTGCTGATCCACGTGAATAGTATGTCTATTTTTAAAGCTTTAAATTAAAATACATCCTTTGTAAATTTTTTGAATTTCTTTATCTCTGGATTGACATTCAGTTACCTGTCTTGTACTGGAGCAAGCAGGTTATCTTTCTAACTCATTTTCAGCATTACAAAATAAGATTTTCTTTCTCTCATGGTTATGCACAAATTAGCATAAAGTCAGAGATCTTCACTGTCTGCTTCACTAGAATCCTTGAACCTAGACTAAGTCTTTTGATACTTTAAACTGTTACAGGTGTTTCAACATCCTGCTTATATGCTAATAGGATGGAAATTACTTCCTCATCCTTATATGATATAGTAACTTTTTCATTCTTCTCTTTTCCAAATAGAGAAAAAAAGTGCATTTCTTTTGCATTATTAATTTTTTTTTCTGTCTCTGTAAGTGGGCTTATGCCACTCTTTGGATTCCTTTTTGTTCCAAAATACTTATAAAGACCCTGATTCTTTCTCCCATGAAATACACTTCATTTTATATCTTTGGCATCCCTTATTACTTTTTTTTACATGAATATTAAGCACTACTTGTTTCATTTTTTTGTCCACTTCTGTTTTATTATTTCCAAGTGCTGTTGTCATTTCACATAAAACTTCTGATAAACTTTTGTTGAAAAAATTCTACTACTAAAATTTGTATAACACACAAACCAGTTGCAATCCATACTAGTTTGCTACTGTATGACAATACATGCACTGTATAATATTTACTAATTAATTTCCCAGTGTGTGCAACTGAAAATCTCTTCATATTTGTCTTTGGGTACAGGGGTTTTTAAATGTATTAAATCAGAAATAAGAAGAGGCACCAAGGTAATTTTTAGTGAATACACTTTTACAGACTAATATTTGGAGGTAGGTATCTATCAGGTATCTATAAAGTATGCTTATATGCAGAAAATACACAAAATGTGTACAGATAGTATATGAATTAGATTTTCCAAGTGGTTTAAAAAAAAAAACAAGCAAAACCAAGTACATGAATTATTCCTTCAAATTCTATGATTTATCTTATTATGGACTAGAACACAGATGTGAAAATGGAAATGATTTCCTTATTTCTTCCACCTGTTTTGTGATGATATCAGTCTCAGAGAGATTTGACTGAGAAACATGCTCCTTTGGACAGTCATTTCCAATGCTGTTTTAAAGTTGAGTGGAGTGAAAAATGGAAATTCCCTTTCTGACGTATTTGCCAATGCTGCTTGTAATAAGAATTTATTAAAGGGAAGTGCATTCTGATCTAGTATCTTCATGTTGTATTCAGGTATATTTAGTCTGATTATAAATGAGAGAAATAATATACTAAAATTCAGAATACTATATGTCACTCATATATTCCTGAATACAGCTGAGATGAACCTGTTAATTAGTCCAGGAACTGAAAATTTCACAGTTGCTGCTATAAATTTACTTGGTATTTCTTGAGCAGACAATCGAATGTTTTGATGTTTGATTTACATTGAATGTTTGAAATGTTCATACAGTTTTAGGTGCTTATACCTCTATATATGATTACATGAAAACAAATATTTCAACTATTAACTCTAATATCTTCCATTGTCCAAGTTGCAGTAAATTTGATAGGCAGGTATCTGGTTTGTTTTCATCGCAGTTATCCACATTAGGTTACATTCTTCTTTGTGGATCCTCTAATGGAATATGCAAAGCAAAAGATAATCAGTCTTCATACCTAAGGAAAACTAAAGAACGCAAATTATAAAGAAAGTGGTTCGCTTCTTCAACAAAAGAGAGAGAAATTCAGATGGAGGGGAAAACTTGACGAATGCTGCACTCAGACAAATTTTTAGCTGCCTTGTCTTTCGGTCATGAAACACATTAGGTCTTTAAATATGAATATCAACAAATTTTGTGATGCCTAAAATACAGATCCAAATCCACAATGAAAAATCTAAGGCCAGTTATCCAAATTTTATGTGATGCTATATATTAGAACTGCAAGAAGGAAGCAAGATTGCAAAATTCAGATCTTCAGCACTGAAGAGAAGAAATGGCAAGTGAACCATGTACAAAAGAAAACAAAAAAATACTGGGGAAAGAAATCTGTGAGTTAAGAAAGACTAGGAATGCCATTTCCAAAGAGGAGAAGCAGAATTTTTGTATGTTTACATAAAGATTAGATTGGGTATGTCTATGCTGTTTTTATGGACATCATAAAGAGAAGGTATTGGGTCCAAAATCAATTGATGCAGATTGGTGTAAACCCATGATGCTGATGTGTCATGGCAGAAATCTGGGTACTTCCACACTATGTGCCACTCAGCCTGAGCATCTTTTGGGACTCAAGTTCTGCCCTCTGTCTCTGTGGCGTAATTATTATTTTTTTAGGAAAAATATTATTTTTTGACAGTTTGTCACATCAGAGTGCCCAAAATAAATAGGCTGTCACGACCTTCTAAAATAGTGATTTTATAACACAATGCCTATGGACTTTCTGGACTTCCATTTAGTCATCTCTTTCTACCTCAACCACTCACTTCCTGTTTGGACTGCACTGATAAATCTTTCATCTCTCATCTCTTACTCCATTTTTTTATGAAACTACTCTTTGATGTTTGTGAGTTTTTTTTTCTTAACATCTTTATCAATTTGTTGTGACATCTATTTATGATCCAGTTGGCTGTTCTTTGCTATTTTTTAATATACTATCCTCTTTTCCTTTACAGACTAGTATTCATAAATCTTTAACCTTTGCTTATTTAGAAGAACTCAGTGCTCTGTTCCTTGGGGGAAAAAAAAAAAGGATAAAAATTGATCATTGAGCATATTACATCTTCAATGCCAACTTCTTCTAGTAAGAAAATGATCCAAAATTACTTCTTCATTTTTAGATTTTATATTCTCTACATTTAAAAGAGAATTGTGTGAATAGGAAGACAGTAAAACTATTTTAAGATCTGAAGGATACATAAATACATGTTCATCCAGTTGTGTATCTTTCTTTTCTGAGACAAACATCTATTGCATAATGTATTAAAATTAAGTGTCTGCTCATTCAAGAAACTAGAGACCTGACCAAGGTCATGACAATATCTAAGAGGGAAGTCAGACTGGAAATGCCTCTAACAACCTTCCAAAATGTTTTTTTCCAGCTTTGGCTGGAAAAGAAGGCTTTAATGAAAAGCCCTTTCTTAGGGTATTCTAGGAATTCAGGCTTCTTACATCTTTCTCCCTCCCCCTGTAATCAAATCAGCCATGATTGTTATTTCTGAAAGCTGATAATGCAGCATTTGGATCGATTAAGATTTTTTACTTTTGCTGAAAGAAATGGTCACATCTTGAACTAAGAATTCTTTTTATTAGATCTTGCTATTTACAATATTTCATTTTAAAATATGAAAATAATATACTTTTGCAGAGTTTGTCTATGAAATGGAGAGACAATAACTCTTGTCTAGGAGAAAGAAGAAAAAAAAAAAGGAAATAAATGTTACTAACTGCAAGGTTAAAATCAAGATATGAAAAAAATCAGATAGGATCCCTTATGGTGAAATGTCTTAATTCCAGTCTTAAATAACTCTAACATTGGACAAGTAATAGAAAAAAGGTTGTGCTGGAACAGGAGGAAATAGTGATTGCAGACATCAGTACAACAGGCACAGCATTCATGTCCCCAGATTGAATTGTGCCACCTAGAAGATGATCAAAAGATCTAGAGCAATATCTGTGTGTGTTAGTAGATGGTGTATGTATGCCAGCTAAATCTGGTCTGATACTTTACCTTGATTCACATTCCTGTATGGTTTGGGAACAGGACACATCCTGTTTAGCCCCAGGAGGCATTTAGATTTTGTGAGACCACTTCAGGCTCCAGAGAGGCATGCATATAAGGAAGAACAGCAAAGTCAGCTGATGTTACTGTAAAAACAAATGTAATTTACAGCGCTATACATCTGTGTGGTGACTACAGCTGCTCTTGGGTTGCCTTACAACATGTACGTAGACAAGCATACAGAACAAATCAGTTTATCCTTGGGCTAAAGCCATGTGTCCTCAACACAAGAATGCATCTACATACTGTGGGCATGATTATGTTTGAGCTAGAGGAAGGGCTTGTGCCCAGGTATGACATTCAAAACAGTCTCTTACAGCTTCCATGGGCAGAAGTATTAAAGCTGACATTCCCTTAGAGAATGTTGTGAATTTCTGCCGTGCTCCCACCTATATCTCTCCTCCTTTCAGTTCCCTTCTCCATCACACATGGTGTTTACATAAATCCCTTAAGTATAAAGCAGTGTCTAGTAGCTCAAGGATTTACTAGACTTGGCTCTGTATTTTCTGAACTGCATGTATTATGCATGAGCACAAGGGCTAGGTTATTGTGATTTTAAAATCAGGAGGCCTAGCATGCTTTAATCTTCTAAGTTTGTTTTGTTTATTTAGTATTCATTAACTGATTATAGATTACCACATAAGATGTCATATCAGTTTTGGGAAAGTCACAGGGAGCATAGGGAACTGCAATTATACATTGTATGACACATAAAAAAATATATAAGGGCATCACATTTTGGAGCATGGTGACATAATTAAAGAACTAACAAACACTTGACATAAATTAAGACACCCAGCTGGTATAATGCAAAGCACAATCAGTGACTAGAAATACCTCTCAAAAAGCAGCACACCCTCCTGTTTCCTCTTCAGCTACTGTTGAAGATAATTTACAGCTTCTCTGTCACTGGACTATAAGTTTTAGGCTTGTTTTGTAAAGAAATAAAGCTATTTGTTACTGCACTACTTTTGTACACCCATTTGCGTGTTCAACCACCTATCTTTGTCTTATATTAACTTTCTAAACTGATGGGCAATATCAGCCAAACTTGATGGGTAGGTAAGAATCTCAGAGATGAAAAAATCTGTACAATATTCCTGAAAATCTGTATTTCAGCAAAGGAGAAAAACAAAAACAAGTAAATGTCCCCACTGATCAGAGGACAGGCAGACCTCAGCTGCCATCCACTTTTCCTGGCAGCAGGACCAGACACTCAGCCTGTGCAGCTCTGAGGCAACCACACTGTATTCTGCCAACTGGTGGGGTCAGAGGATGTGTGAGGGTGCTCAGAGAAATACAGCGGGATCTTTGGATGTGGAGGTGACCAGACAGTGTTTCAAACAGATGGAGAAATCCATCACAGGAAAGCACAGGGAAATCGTATTTGTTAAAGTAGGATCAGTGGGATGTGAAAACAAAATCCTTCGGAAATCAGGCTTTATTCATTCTTCTCTACATGGCACAGGCTGGCTTGCCTGCTGTATTCATTGTATTTTTGGGAGAGAAAACAATAACAACAACAACAACAAACAGTTCAGCAGTTCCTTCATAACTAAAGCTTTTTAAAAGATTTCAGATACCAAAATAATCAAAATGATAATTGATATATGAAGTATGAAAAATATAGTTCACAACCAGATTCTTTTCTTGTAACATTAATGAAAGTTCACATAATAGAGTTTAGCCAACTGCATGTTGGCTCTTTTACTCTGGATATATGGAGGTATGATGCTCTTTGCTGCTAATAAAGTATGTGACCACTGTTTTATGTTCATCTACGTTCAATTCCATTTATATGTGTGCAGCAAAAGACAAACAGCTTTGTCTTATGTTGGACAAAGTTTTTTAAATGATCTGTTTTTTTCAAGTCTCTACAGTGTCCTGAGTAAAACAGATAAATTTGCAATTACTGCTGTCTTATCAGTTTCAAACACAAACAGGAAGGTCTCCATCCAAGTCATTCCCCTAAATAGACTATTTTTAGCTCTCCTTCATACAAGCATTAAAAATTTCTTGGAAAAAGGAATATTAACACATTTGTGTGGACATGCACACGTTTTCCTTCTTTGTAACTATCAGGCACAGTGGAATCATTACATATCTGTCTGTTATTTGGAGCTCTGCAGGGTCACAATACATCCTTCAGATTTACTTCTTATTTCCCAATCAATGGAGATGCATCCACAGTCAAGTGTAAAATGATATTCATGTAACTTCCACCAAGAAAGGGAAAAAAAAAGTAAAAGAACAACAAAGGGGAGAGAGAAGATTTTCTGATAAGACTGAAATCAGAATAAGATTGTTTTTGATAAGATTGATGAAGAACCATTCACTGCTTACAGGAGAAAACATTTGTGAAAACAATTTATATTTGAAGCTTTTGCTAAGACATGAAAAAATCATTTTAATATTTATTACTTATTGCAAAATTGATAGGCAGCTTTTGCATGATGAGGTCATGAAATACAAGATTGGTTCAGGCAAATTCATTACTTCTATCCTCTTCTTTTTCTGTTTTGATATTAGTCTGCCTCTCTCCAACTTTATTTGTAATTTTTCTGTCATCTTTTATGAAATACTTGGATGCCCATCTGGTATGAGAGTAGGCATTGAAATAGCTTTTGAAGCAAAGAGTGCCTAAGTTAACACACTAAGAGTCAGTATTTGTAAACCACATTAGAGATAAGCTCAGTAAGATCAATCCTCTTCTACAGATTTGTGTTAAATTACTTTGACTGGTGCCAGGGCAGGCTGCCCTATTTAGGAGTTTTTTTAATCCATGAAATAGACCCAAAGGGTTCAAATCAATAAAAGAAATTACTTATGTAGGTATTTCTGCAACATTCTTGTAGAATTCTTCTGTCATGTGGGATTTGATTTTATGTATAATTTAAACAGTCGGGAAAATGAATATAAAATGCAAGAAGAAGAGGATTCCATGAAGCAGAGGTGCATCATCCATTAATGTTACACCACATGGTTTTACTGTTCAGTCATTTGCATTGCATATGCTGCCATATTTCTTACTACTTTTTGGATTTTTTCTGACACATTGCAGGGCTACTACAATGATCAAATGCTTGAGGTCAGATCAGAATACTGTCTGCAGTGGGACTTGTTAGCCGTAAACAATCATTGATACCACAGAAAACTTTTCTATAAGAGGAGATCCTGAAAGACTTGAACTGTTTGTGTGAGGGAGAAAATTGGGGAAGGGACATGATAAATATATATAGAAGAACAGTTGTGAAGTGAATGTAGATGAGAATTTTTTATTCGGCTGTTTCTGTGGGCATGATGTAGAGGGAGTTTATAGCACGAGTGTTGTGGTTTAAGGACAAACATAGTTACAGCTACCATACTGGCAGACCCAAGGCAGTAGGATTCCTAGAGTTTTCGAGTTGTGTTGTAAAAGTATGTATCTGTCTAAGAATAATAAAAATATCTCAAACAACTAGAAAATGAATGGATCCTCACAATAGTATTACAGGAGCTAGGTAAAAAAATAAAAAAATAAAAAATCACAGACACAGACACAGATTTCTAGGTTGGAAGAGACCTCAAGATCATCGAGTCCAACCTCCGACCTAACACTAAGTACTCCACTAAACCATATTGCTAAGCTCTACATCTAAACGTCTTTTAAAGACCTCCAGGGATGGTGACTCCACCACCTCCCTGGGCAGCCCGTTCCAATGCTTAATAACCCTTTCGGTAGAGAAGTACTTCCTAACATCCAACCTAAACCTCCCCTGTCGCAACTTTCGCCCATTACCCCTTGTCCTGTCACCAGGCACGTGGGAGAACATGCCAACCCCCACCTCTCTACAGCCTCCTTTAAGGTAACTGTAGGGAGCGATAAGGTCGCCCCTGAGCCTCCTCTTCTCCAGGCTGAACAAGCCCAGCTCCCTCAGCCGCTCCTCGTAAGACTTGTTCTCCAGACCCCTCACCAGCTTGGTCGCCCTTCTCTGGACTCGCTCGAGCACGTCCATGTCCTTCCTGTAGCGAGGGGCCCAAAACTGAACACAGTACTCAAGGTGCGGCCTCACCAGAGCCGAGTACAGGGGGACAATCACTTCCCTAGACCTGCTGGCCACACTGCTTCTTATACAGGCCAGGATGCTGTTGGCCTTCTTGGCCACCTGAGCACACTGCTGGCTCATATTCAGCCGACTACCAACCAATACTCCCAGGTCCTTCTCGGCCAGGCAGCTTTCCAGCCACTCATCTCCCAGCCTGTAGCTCTGCTTGGGGTTGTTGCGCCCCAGGTGCAGGACCCGGCACTTGGCCTTGTTGAACTTCATACAGTTGACCTCAGCCCATCGCTCCAGCCTATCCAGATCCTCCTGCAGAGCCTTCCTGCCCTCGAGCAGATCGACACACGCACTTAGCTTGGTGTCATCTGCAAACTTACTGAGGGTGCACTGGACGCCCTCATCCAGATCATCGATAAAGATAATAAAGAGGACCGGCCCCAGTAACAAGCCCTGGGGGACACCACTAGTGACCAGCCTCCAACCAGACTTGACTCCATTCACCACAACTCTCTGGGCCCGGCTATCCAGCCAGTTTCTAACCCAGCGAAGCGTACGCCAGTCCAAGCCCCGAGCAGCCAGTTTCTTGAGGAGAATGTTGTGGGGAACGGTGTCAAAAGCCTTACTGAGGTCAAGGTAAACCACATCCACAGCCTTTCCCTCATCCACCAAGCGCGTCACTTTGTCATAGAAGGAGATCAGGTTCGTCAAGCAGGACCTGCCTTTCATAAACCCATGCTGACTGGGCCTGATCGCCTGCTTGCCCTGCAAGTGCCGCGTGATGACCCTCAAGATAATCTGCTCCATGAGCTTTCCTGGCACTGAGGTCAAACTGACAGGCCTATAGTTCCCTGGGTCTGCCCTCCGGCCCTTCTTATAGATGGGCGTCACATTGGCTAGCCTCCAGTCAACTGGGACCTCCCCCGATAGCCAGGACTGCCGATAAATGATGGAAAGCAGCTCGGCCAGCTCCTCCGCCAGTTCTTTCAGTACCCTCGGGTGCATCCCATCCGGCCCCATCGACTTGCGCACATCCAAGCTCCGAGCAGGTCGCCAACCATTTCCTCATGAATAGCAAGGGCCACATCCTGCTCCCCATCCCCTTCCACCAGCTCAGGGCACTGGGTATCCAGAGAACAACCGGTATTGCCGCTAAAGACTGAGGCAAAGGCGGCATTAAGCACCTCAGCCTTTTCCTCATCCTTAGTAACTAGGTTTCCCCTCGCATCCAGTAAAGGATGGAGATTCTCCTTAGTCCTCCGTTTTGCGTTGATATATTTGTAAAAGGATTTTTTGTTGTCTTTAATGGCAGTAGCCAGGTTGAGCTCCAGATGAGCTTTGGCCTTTCTAATTTTCTCCCTGCACAGCCTCGCTACATCTTTGTAGTCCTCCTCAGCGGCCCGCCCTTTTTTCCAAAGATTATAAACCCTCTTTTTTCTGCTAAGCACAAGCCGCAACTCTCTGTTGAGCCAGGCCGGTCTTCTTCCACGCCGGCTCGTCTTTGGGCACGTGGGGACAGACCGCTCCTGTGCCGTTAAGATTTCCTTCTTGAGGAGCGCCCAGCCTTCCTGGACTCCTCTGCCCTTCAGAACCGCCTCCCAAGGGACTCGGCCAACCAGCGTCCTGAGCAGCTCAAAGTCAGCCCTCCGGAAGTCCAAGACAGCAGTTTTACTGGTCCCCTTCCTGGCCTCGCCAAGAATAGAGAACTCTACCATTTCGTGGTCACTCTGCCCAAGACAGCTTCCAACCACGACATCTCCCACCAGTCTGTCACTGTTTGTGAAGAGAAGGTCTAGCGGGGCACCACCCCTGGTAGGTTCACTGACCAGCTGCGTCAGGAAGCTATCTCCCACGCTTTCCAGAAACCTCCTAGACTGCTTTCTCTGTGCCGTGTTGTGTTTCCAGGATATATCCGGGAAGTTGAAGTCCCCCACGAGGACAAGCGCCGACGATTTTGCAACTTCTGTCAGTTGCCTATAAAACTCCTCATCCGTCTCCTCATCCTGGTTTGGCGGTCTATAACAGCGGTCTAATCTTCCATAGACAATTTTTACTGGAACTGCCTTTAACAGTTACTTATAATTTTCCCTTGAAGCCATTGACAGTGAGCTAGATAAACCTATATAGGTGATCCAGTGTAGCAGTTCCTCTCTTCTCTTCAAGTTACTATTACAAAGCATGCCAGTTCTTTGATTGACCTTTGTGGCATAATCCTCCTATTCCCTGCTGCCCCCAAATTATTTCTGTCTAAGTATAATGTTTCTGTGTTCTTTAACATTTCAAAAAACAGCATTAAGCAATAAGATGAAAACTTTTTTTTTTCCTTACAGTTAAAAGCTCTGTTCAGTAAAAATTGTTGCACTTAATATGATGGGGAAGGTGTTGGAAGATTCTGTTTTGCAGCTCAGAGGAAAAAATAAATTAAAAAAAAAATCTCACAGGATGTTAGAAATTTATGAAAGTAATTAATGATGTTTTACTGAATACTAGATTAAATATTAGCTTGAAAAGCTATGTAAATGTCCTGAGTGCAAGGAACAGCTGCCCCTGGGCTTCAAACATTTGCTCATTCATTTGTTCATTCATTTAGAGAAACCTTCAAGTGTAACTTAAATATGTGTAACTATGTTTTCATCTCTATCACTTACTGATTTCTGCAGCTTGTTGGGAATCAATTGAAATTAGTTTGTTTCTTTTTTTTTTTTTTATCATGAGAAGTCAGTTTTTAATAGTAAATTGCATCATTTTATCTTTGTGAGTATATCAACACTCTCTGTATAACTGGTGCATCAATGTTTGTACTGAGCCAAGCTAAGATGAGTCTGTTTGATAAGCATTTTAGTTCTGCACATGTCCTGGATGGGAGATGCTGGCAGAGGATTCCTAATCCCACTATGTCTCTATTGTGCCACAGCTTCTGAAATGTTGACATATTAAGACTAACACAAACATTGAACTGCAAGTTTTTTAAGAGTTTAGAAAATAGTGTGGGATATACACCTTTATCCATTTATTCTTTGCTTTTTTTACTGTTTTTTTTTTTTTTTTTTCTCCTCAGTAAAAATGGGGCAATTGTCCCTGGTCATTGCTGTCAGAAAATGACAGCTATAATAGAATTTGTATGATCTTTCAGGATTTCTGGCAAGTGTTTTAGATACAAAGATTTACAGAGCAAAATTCTTCAATTTTTATGAGTGCCCTTTGGCTGCATCTTTAAAGGTGAAAAATAGCAACAATTTTACATGTAGAAAAGTTCCAACAGGAATATAAACTATTGCAAATTAATAAAGAAAAGGAAGTCAGATACAATTAGGTTATACCTAATTAATACCTAGGATTTACCACATGAGTTGTAATTTTGCAGTAATTTTTACAGAACATGCTCCTCTTAAAGAGTGGTATTAATGTAAATGTTTTACCTGCATGCTCAGATGATCACAGACAATTGAATTTCCAAGTTCACAATGACCACTCAGCTGTGTCCATGTCCCTTGCTCCTCCACCTTGTGAACTAGCACTTGTTAGCATAACTCTCCGTGATAATTTAAGGCAGAGGTGTCCCAGATCTTAGCTGGGAGGATGGGTGTGCATAATTTTGTGTGGAGGAAGGCATGTGCTGGCAGACCTGATGCAGGTGCGTGCCTGTGCTCAAAGTGCAGCTGTGGTCAAGGGACTGCCTATGGCATGAGGATCAGCAGTCTCTGGTCCTAAAACCCCGTATGTGACTCATTGTCCAGGCAAGAGGTTGGAAGTGCATCTAGTACGGTGACAAAGGACTTGTCTGTTTTGGCCGGGTGGCTGCCTTGCCCCAGAACCGTGGAGGTACTTCACCGTACTGAGGATGAGTGATCAACCGCTGGAGCTTTGGCACCTCCACCATTGGCATTCATAAACCGATATTGCATAGGTTCTTTCTTCCAGAATCAAGATGAATCACAATGACAGGTTCTCTATTTATTTCGAGCTCACAAAATCAATTTGTTGTTTTATAGTAAAGAAAACTATAGCACAAGTGGTAATTCCATTTCTTTACTAAACTACCACATTTTGTCTCTTAAACTGAATTAGGGGTTTCATGCATTGTCAACACAGGACAGTGAAGCCCTTTGTATATCTTAAAGTCAAAAGAGGTGGTTTTAAAGCTTATTCCCATTAGGTTGCTAATATGGTTCAAACTTCATTTCCAGTGTTCACATCTGGGAATGATTGTGGTTTAGCTTGCACCAATTAAATGTGGGTTCCTGTACTAGGACTGACAGCAAGAATACCAATTAGTGCTTTAGTCTGATACTTTTTAGAGCAGTAGATGCTATTAAAGTAAGAACAGTTTATTTCCTATATTTCTACAAGCCAGTCATACCACACAGCAGTAGCCACAGTCAGCAACAGCAGCAGTTTGGCTCTGGGTACTAGCTGTACTCTGTTTTGCTCTTTTTTTACAAAGGGGCATTTCAGTGTTCCTTCCTAAGCCCATACTAGGATCATAGACTCATGTTTCTCATGGCCCCTTTTGTCATTTTCCAGAAAAATCTGACCATCTGAGATCATAAACCTCCTGAACAACCACAAAACAGGATCTAATGCTAAATTCTTATGTACCCAGTCCAACCCTGGTCAGCCAGTCAGTGGAGACACTTATGTTGTGATAGGGAGATAAAAAAACTTTTTGGGTGCAGGTGCCTTCCTGGTTTAGCATCTCCACGCAAGCAAACAGGACCAACCCCTCATACTTCATTTAAGTAACATGAATACTGACAGTAGCACATATACCACAGTTTTCAATGTTAGCAAATGAGTCCCAGGTTAAATAATGCAGCAGAATAAAATCTAGAAATAGTAGCAATAAAAAGGGTTTCTAATGTTTTAAAATGCAAACAAAATAGAACTTGTTTCATGGTTCCAAAAAACTGGTGAAAGCTTTTGTCTTTGCCTCATGCTTTAATGGAGAAGCAACTTTGACCCCTTCAGACACTAAATGAATTACAGTCTCAAGGGTTCTTGTGCAACAAGCATTGTGATCATCTCCCAGTTGTCTAAATCTCTCTCTCTCTCTTTTTTTTTTTTTTTATTGTGTGCCAGATGAAGTCAGCTTATACAGTGATCAAGCTGCTTTTCAGATAACCTGTACCTTGGGCTCTCTAGGTCCTCTTAGATCTGTTAGCAATGTCTGTACAGATGCCTTCAACCTCTTTCAAAATGTACAAGTGCCTTACAGCAGCTTGCATTCACAGGTATAGAAGAAAAAAAAAAAAAGTAAAAAAGTAGATGAATTGGTGCTGGTACAGATTTATCTAAAAGCTTGAGAGGTATAGACCATCTGGAGTACAGCTGGTACTGGAACCCAGGTGAACTTAGTTTAAGTCCTCTACCTGAATTTACATCTTTCCACGCATTTTAGAGATAAAATATGCAATGTATTATTGAAATTTGCAGAATAAAAACTATCTACCTGCCATCCCTGGTGTTTAACTTACACAAGTATCTCATTGTTGAATAAGGGAAATTCCTTCCCTTGGTAGGAACACAGGAAAGCTCCCAGATCCATAGTCCTCCCTATCCAAGCAAACCCACCTATCCCTGTTTCCTCTGCATCTTTTCTGTTTTCAAATCCAGTGTTAGTCTGTTTGAAGCAAGGAAGACAATTTAGCCTATTCTCGTAAGGGTTTCAGTTTTACAACCTGTTAATTGCAGCCATCCATCTCTAGCATCATTTGAGTGCATGCTGATGAAAACGTGACCATAAGCTCCACATCCCGCTTAGCTATGTGCTTCTTAACACGAATATCACTGAATTCACTTCAGCTCTTTTCCCACTCAAGGCATAGAGGATAAAGACAAACGAAGAAACAAACAAACAACAACAACAACAAAAAACTTAGAAATGTGCTTGTCATTAGCATGAATGTTCTCAGTAACTTTTTGGGAGGGACGTCAGTTGAGACTGGACGAGATCAAAGAGCTTTAGGAAGCTGAAAATGTAGCCTTAGCACCACAAGTTACAGTGTTGACCCTTGCAGGGATAAGAACAATGTTGGCTCTTACTTCTCAGTGAGATGAAAGCTCCAGGACTGTTAAACTGGTCCCCAGCTGAAGTCACAAAGTATTCTCACACCATGAAACAGTAATTAACAAAAAGATGTGCACCTCACCATTGGAATACCCATCCACTATGATAAAAGGAGTGCTAAAAGACAGGGATGATGCTTGCTGTGTTCTGACATGACAGTCCCTTTCACAGAAAGCTAGAAGCCTTGCTGGTAGTCTCTATGCTTTTTCTTATTGAAGTGTGGCAGCGTGGCAGTCAATGGCTTTGTCTAGTTCCTCTCTCTCTCTCTTCTTTTTTCCTTTTCTTTTGTGGTTGAATTACCTGTTTTTCAGCTTTAAAATTTCTGTCTGTGCTGTAAAGTAGAAATGGTTTCCAATTCCAGTGTTATAAGGCTTGATTCCCATTGCTAAGGTAGGTTTACAGGAGTTTATATGCTTTCTTGGCACAACCATTAACAAGACAATTGTTTTAAATATAATACATATATTAAAATTATTTTTAGTGGATCTAACTAAGCAAACTGGGTCTGATCCTCTCAAGAAACCATTATGGTGATTTTAGTAGATACATCAGTAGAAAGAAATTCTTAAGAATTGCTGTGAAACCTGTCAAATCTCCGCCTGGTAAGAAAAATGGTCAAATGATCTTTTACACAGAAGGATTTTGTTCTGAACAGAAGGCAAAATATGTTTACTAATTTTCATTTAGTCATTATATGGTACCTTTATTTGTTTCCTTCAGTCTCTATTTATAAACTTTGATAAATGTAATGTTCAGCAAATCACTGCACAAAAGTCTGTGAATTGCCAGTTGTTATATGCATCAATTTTAATAAAAAAATAATACTTTTTAATTATGGAAATACCTTGCCCTCACATAACATGAAAAGTGTCTGCTGATGCCTTTGGTTGGAGCTCAGAATTAGGCAATTATGGTGTGTCTACACTACTGTTTTAGTTTGAAAGCAAATGAACTAGGTGCCTTTTGAATGAAATTAAACAGGCAGATAAATTTCAGGACTTCACCTACTGCATCCCAGTTGCAAAAGAGCATACAGTCAATAAGGTGAGACCAGAGGTTATCTAAACTAAAACAAAACAAGAAACAACATACCCCAAAACCTACTTCTCCCTCCCTCCCCAACTGTAGGTCAGGTGCTCATTGCCAAGTGTTTTGCTGTAGAGAGCAGATTCTTTCTGCTGGCCCGCATTACTTGCTGATACAGATGTAGCCTGAGGAATTTTTTCAGCCTTGGTACGACTGAATTTCACAGCACGTGTCCCTTCCCCATGAGTGCTCATAAATGTATGTTTGTCTTGCGTGTGTTTTCAGAATCTTAACCTTGATCTGAATCCAAATTAAAAAATTTCTCATCCACATGAAAAGATCTGAATATTCCAGATTTTTTGGATGTTCAAAGTAAAAGTTAGAATTCAACTGTGACATATCTATAAAAAGCACGTGATATGTTGCAAACTGAATGTATGCAGAAGAGAGATGGCAATGATATGAAATGTCTTCAAATTAATTTTCGAGAACTGTGTTTGTCTTAATAATTTGGATACTAAACTTCCCTATCATAGCTGATGATATATCACTGAAGATTTCTATCGTAAAATTGAATGGCCTCAGGGGGAAATAGATTTTTTTTTTTTCAAGGTAAGGATAAAAGCACTCTCCTAAGGCAGGTTTTATCTTTTTCATGGGTCATTATTCTCTTGTTCTGATGTTCAAAAACATCTTTCATCTGTGACTCAACAAGGCTTTCTAACCTCCCTTTTACAGTGGCAAACTTAATATACAGGTTGGTTACTTAGCAGAATGAGTCTGGATTCACGCATTTCATATTTTCCATTTATGCTAGTCCTTTTTTTTTAAAAAAAAAAACACGCAGATGGCTTAAAAGTAAAACAAAAAAAATTTCATTTTACAGCAATTTTAATTCTTTATATTTCTTTAGCATTCATCTTGTCTTCTATGCTTGTTGTTTTTGTGTTAGTTGGTGTTCTTCAAGGGTCAACTTGTTACATACAAGCATTTTCTGATACGGCATATTTCTTACAGCTTGAGATGGTGAAGAATCTGTAAGATAACAATTTTGTAACTATACCTCTATTCCCAGCCTCTTCTACCATAAAGTAAAATCCAGTTAGCTGTCAGCTGTACTGCTAGACTTTTTGCACTCCATAGATTTTCTAGCAACGTCCAGCAGGTTTGTTTATCCTGCTTAATAGGCAGGATATCTGCCAGAAATCAACTCTAGGACCATTCTCACCTCCCATAGTAACATTAAGACTAAACCCAAGCCTTCCAGTAAAATCAGGGAAAGCTCTGGAAAATACTTGATTTCTTGTGAATGGTTATACTAGTGGGTTAACAAGTTACAAAGTAAACCTACACAGGATGTCCACTGGGCTTTATTTATGGCTGCTCCCATAGCTACTGCTCTAACTGATGAAGAGATGTATACATGGGGGTAAGTAGAAGACTCAAGTGCTCTTTGGTTACAATGAGTACCAGACACTGACCATAAAACATGAGAAAGATGGCTGTGAGTGACTAGTTGAAGTAATTGAAATACATCTTTATAGTAATAAATTCTTATGAAATTTTACTTTCCACAGTACAGTCATAATTATATATATTAATTTTTCCAGTACATTTTGGAGAAGGAAATTTCCCAAATTCCTTTCTGTAGCCCAATAGCTGCCACGATAGTCTCTGGTTCAGTGTGAGGGACAACTGAGCTCTCTAGGAGATTTTCAGAGTAACTGATTCTGTACTTTTTCAGACACAATTTATGTCTCATTTATGTCCTGGATAATTCGGCCTCCCATGATTAAGTGTCAGTGTGAGGCCACTTTTATGCTTATGCCTTGCATGCTCACTAATGCTTTCCTTAATGTACACGCCAACTGAAAACAGAAAAGTGTTGCTAGATTGGCAGCTTCTACCTGGCTGACAGCTTGTGTAAAGTTAAGAGGATTTAAAGGGAAGAGGAGTTAAAAATTAAAATTTACATTATTCAAACAACATGTAGTCCACAGTCCTGAGTCTATTCTGCATGCTGCAGTCTGCTAGTTGTGCTGGCTTATGATTATTATTTTATTTTTTTCTGAACTATGTACCGATTGCCATCATTTAACCCAGAAAAAAAAGTGTCCAAAATGTAATTCATGAAAGCATTTTGTAATATACACTTGTTACTTCTTCTTTTTGGTGTGACAAGAAATCAGAGCGATGGGAAAGATTGTCTAAGCCTTGTAAATAATGAGCCTTCCTATTTTATGTTTACATGTAGGTAACATACGAAGATGACACCTTTACAGAGTATAAGTTCTATTAGGTAGTTCACTGCTGAAGATAGTATATAATCAGGTGCAATCAACTGCATTTATGAGGAAAGCAAACAGTCACAAAAACTTGAATGTATTCATTTTTAATTTAGTATCATAAACTTTTCATTGATCAGTTACTTTCTATACAGATATTAAAATAAACTGCAGTTTTAGCTGTTGTTTTTGGCACACAGTACATGAAATTACTAGAACAAAAAAAATTGTTACTTTACTGAGGAGAAAAGTTTCACCTGAATTTAGTGTTCATTTTACTGTTTTTCTTTTCCGTTTTATATCAGCATGATATATTTTTAATGTCATTTTAATATCAAACTAACAGCTTTCTAAACATAATATCAAAAAGTTTGGCCACCTTCTATGTCTTTTACAGATCATTACAGGGGACTTTAAAGGTAGTAACAGTAAACTTAGTGCATATTTTTCATGTTGCAAACTTTCTGAAATGTTGCCAATAAAATATTTTTACTTAGTTTAAGGATTATTTTTTCATTTGGGAATTTGTGCTAGAAGGTCTATATTCAAGAAAAGTTATGGCATTAATAATGTCATGGTATTAGTAATGCCCTTTGCAAACAGTGGTACAGCATTGTGAAGGTCTTATGTTGTGTACAAAGTATAACAGTCCTGCAAATTTACTAGCTAGAATTATGTCTATGTTCCTTCCATTGAGCTACAAGATTAACATTACATTTTGTGTTTTATAATCTGAGAAAGATAGAAATGAAACATAAAGTGATTCTTAAGTCAGAAGAGAGAGGGGATTCAACTTTAATCTAAATTTAGTTTGAGGAAGTTTAAGTACGATGGGTTGAATATTTCTGGCAAATGATTAACTCATTAATGAACTAGTCAATATAAAATTATAAGTCCTGCACTTCCCTTCAAAGAGTGTCATTCAGAGCAGAAACTTTGTAGTATATGACCTATTATTTTATGCTGTCAATCAAAGGATTTTATTTTTTATAAAGTCCAATCAAGACTTCCTGCTACACAGAGGAGCAATTAGCTGGGGGAGATGTATTAAATCATACTATCTGCCTGTCTATTCCCTGTTGTCCAACTTGCATTGTTATGTTTGCTAAAAATAATGCAATTTATTTTAAATGTGTATGAATTAACCCTTTTTGTATAATACTACTTACAAAAGTACCTGAGAGAAGCTAAGAAGCAAGCCTTCAAGAAGAGGAATTTTCCACATTGATATTCAAAGCAATGATATGATTTATGGTTTTAAGTGAATGTCTCAGGACTTAGGACCATCTTCTCTCCTCACAAAGTCTAGATGGAGTTTCTTCCATTCACCTGGCACTTGCAGATGTGAGAGAAACAGTCTTCATAGAGGTCTTCAGAAAGTTCAGTCGGAGAGAAAAGAAAACATGTAGCAGTATATATCAGCATTGCTCCTATGCTTGCAGTTTGCACTAATCCTGAATTATCAATTGGTAAACACAATCGGGACTGTGACAACTTTACAGAACTTGAATTTTTCTGGAAGGAAGGTAATAGGATGGCCTCGATTTGTTACAGAGGATCATTTTCCTGAATTCCACTCAACTTCATTTGGTTATGCAAAAATAATTATTTTGCCTTCATCATTCTCAAACAGTAAGTAGCAGATTCTATATCTTAATTATAGTACCTTAACATCAGATTAGGTCTTTCTATATGAGAAGGGTTTTTTTTTAATGCTGTTATGTCTGTGTTTTAGGATGAAAGTTTCAGAGTCTTTACAGTGTCAAATTAGCACAATTCTGAAGGCATTATACTTCATCAGTGTGGGTCACTTTATCAGTCACTAAATATGATATTTTTTTTGAGGGGGGTGGTGGTCCTTTGGAAACCCAGGAGTTGGACTTGATGATCCTTGTGGGTCCCTTCCAACTCAGATATTCTATGATTCTATGATTCTGCTAAGTGAAGGGTTTTCTGCCTTTTCATTACATTTATTTGAGTATGTGGTACTTTCAGCAATACATCTATTTTTCCTTCTATTTTGAAGCGTTGCTTAGCACCCACATTATTTTAAATACTAAACAAGTACAGTGAAGTATAACTCTGAAAACATTGAAAAGGTGAACTCAAGTCAATTATAGATATATTCCATATCATCATAAAATAGCAAGTAGTTTCAGATTGCTGGAATTTAAACGCTAAGTGGGCTGTGTGATTTAGCCCCAGTGGTGCACTGGCTTTTTTCACCCACCCCATGTGGAGCAATAGTTCTTTCACTGCCACTCAGAAGATAGAATTCATACAAATAGATGGCAATATCAGATTAGGGTGCTGATTTGCTACATTATTTTAATAGAGTCATTATTTTTCCCTTCATATTTCCCCTTGCTGTGACCTGCTGTAAGGATCTCTAAGCCCAAAAGCTTATTTAGTTTTTCTTTCTTTATCAACTAGTTAAATAAAAGATGTCAAGTCTTCTTGCAAATCTTGCTTCCTATTTCTTAGGCCATCGTGGTTCAAAAGATTGTGAATATTACATCTGTATTATTATTATTTTTTTTTGCGTAATTTTGAAATGCATTAATATTTCAGCTTTTGCTCCCTATGTAATAAATAATATTTTTTCTGTTGCTTTCATCATATTTGAGTCATTTGATCTGAGATTGGGGGATAAAAATTGTATTTTTATCCTTCCTACAGATTTCCTTTCCATATCTGCTGCCTTAGAGACTTGGTCTTTGTCCTTGGGTTGTGAGAGGGTTACAACAACAATACAGGGAGGTTTGGTGGGTTTATTTTTCTGTCTTCTAGGAACTTCATGTGCATTATGCATTTTTTTTTCATGTTTAGAAGGTCACCTTTAATGTCTCTTTACGCTATCCATGGGAAAAGATTTTTCTGATGAAGTTGCTGTGTCCCCTGCACTTTTACATTGGTCCTATTGCTTTGAAGAGGTGTGTTGTGCTATCGGCACTCTGGAGAGCTTTTCTGAGTATTTTATTCATTCTGCAGTTTAATGAGACAAAAATGTTCCCCATATCTTCTCAGCTGATATTGAAATGCAGCACTATTAAGATAAACCCTACCTGGAAAGCCAGCATTTTGATTCTTGTTGATCATTCCTTTGAGTTTAAAATACGTTTTCTTGAGCATTTGCCTTGTGTGAATCTCTTGCTGAGTGACATCAGGTAGTCTATCTGCTTAATCTAAATAGGCAGCACTTAGGCAAACTTATTGATTCCACTCTGCAGGCCCAAGGATTCATGGGCAAGGAGGTTGCTCCTCAGATAACAGGAAGAGTTTTAACTGGATTTTCGGTAGTGGAGCTTGAAGAACTGTTTTTTCAGTTCATCTTCCACCAGAAAAACAAAACCAAAAACCCTAGTGGTTAACATGAAATGAAAATATTTCAATATCATTTTCGGGACAAAATGCCAGAAGAAATTTGCTTTTTTAAATTCAAATCCAACTTCAAGTTAAAATTATTCTCTTGTCTAGTATTTCTTCAAATTAAAGATTTCAAAATTAAAATGCATTGTACTTCAGAAAAAGTAATATGACTTCTCTAGTGGGCTGTGTATTTTTTCAGTTGAGAATACTTCCTTTGGCATTGATGTTACTATCAAAAAATGTTGTCAGAAAGATGTCAAGCAGAAATCTGTCAGAACCAGATGATTTCAGGGTTACTGAAACACAGTCATCTCTTCCCTTTTCATGATTTAGCTCAGTATTCCCCCATGGCTTTACAGTCAGCCCACAGCTGGTAGCACCAACGAATATATTGTTATTCACTCAGGGTTTGCTGATTTAGCCTTGTGAAATTCAACTTGAGAAGTCAGAAAGAATATGAAAGCAAAACAGTTTGGATGAAAAAAAGTTTCAATTTCCTCTGTTATGAATTCATTTGTCCAAGTTGGACAAAAACCTCCCTCTGCAAAGAAGCAGTTCTTAATCCTGGGTTTCATCACTTCTGGATCTTCTCCCTTTGCACTCATGGAAGTAGATAGTTCATAATCTGCAATATATGTATGCTTACAGTATTTTTCTTTGGAGTATGGATTGCAGGCATTAATTTGGATCAACAACTAAGGCAATATCTCTGGAATCATTAATAACAGGTATTCTCAGAAGAAATGTTTCCTGAGGCATAAAACAAATACATGAAGAAAATGGAAGTGACATTGACATAAACAATTATACCTTAGATTTGTGTTGCATTAGTTACCTAAGGCAAAATCTAAAAACTTACAGAAATAGCTTGAATTCTGTGGACCTAGCCCATCTGCTGTCCATGAAATGTAGTCTGCTATAAAGCATTAATCACCCTACGTCTGGGAACTGTTTGGTGATATTCTTATCCTGGTCTCTCTCACTTACTAAGAAAGACAGTAGACAATGAGAAAAAGTAGAAAAAGGCAGGACAGACTCTGCTTAAGCAATCTAAACTGCCAGAAGAGATGCTCATTAAAACATGGTTTGACTGACTGACAGTTGATAAGGGGTTTTCAAGGTTGCAAGTTTTCATATATACCTATTTCCCTTTGTATTTCCAGCTGTAACTGAGCAAACTACTTTGGAGCTCCTCATTCTCTTAGGTTATTAATTTCATTATTAATTTCTCATAGGTTATTAATTTCCATACTCTAATATTATGCAGTATTCTGTGTTGGAGAAGTTTTAGAGTGACAATGGAGTTTTGATTTTGTGTTAATGAATAAAATTATTAATCTATTTAAGTGGATATTATGAAAATGTTAGAGACAACAAGTTGTACATAAAGGAAACCTTTAATGTCAACATAATATTTAAATCTAACAGCTATTTTATTTGAATATTAAGTCTGCAGAGTCCTTGCTCTGAAAAATCTCTACTGGATGATTACTGCTTCACTAAGGGAAGAGTATGTTATTGAAAATTCAAGTTAAAAAACAGATTTTCACCTTTTAGAACTGCATTACATAAGAATGAAAAGGTGGAGGGGGAAGCACGGGGTAATAATGTACTAGACTGTGTGAAGTAAAACCAGTAAACAGAAATTATGAGACCAGGAGATAAAAAGTGATAGAAGAGAAGGTGGGACAGAAAGCTATAAACAGTACTAAAATGTCTGTAGAGGAATCTTTTGCAATTAAGTGTGAATGTAATAATTGCAAATACAAACTATTTAAAAAAATCAAAATTATTTTCTAGATATGTAGACAAATGCTTCTTTTTTTTTTTCTTTCTGTTCCTCCAAAATGTATTCTGCTATCTTTCTTGATGTTTCAGCGTAGACATCACCAACCTAATGATGCTGAGAACAGTTAGAAATGTATTTTCTTGAGGGAATTTCAAGCTTATTTCTGTGTAGGTTGACATTTATATGTGGTTCACTCACCACAGTGGAAAATTAGGTTTGGATCACCAGGAGGTATCACCCAAAATAGAACAATTTTTGCTTCAAGATGTGCTGCGGAAGGATCAATGCAAGTCCTTCTTGAAAGCCCCTCATTAATTATAGGTCAACTGAAAGCTCTGTAATTGCTAGTTCTAAAGTAACATTTTGCATTCCTATTCTGTGTTTGGAAAACACCAAGTAAAATGTGACTTCTATCCTGACTTATCATAGATAAATCTTTCACAGGATCCTTATTCAGCTTGCTTTTTTCTAAGACATAAGATCTCTAAGGACTGACTAAGGGTCAGAATCATAGAAGCACGGAATGGTTTGGGTGGGAAGGGACCTTAAAGATCGTCTCATTCCAACCCCCTTCCATGGGCAAGGACACCTCCCACTAGACCAGGTTGCTCAAAGCCCCATCCAACCTGTTCTTGAACACATCCACAACTTCTCTGGGCAACCTCTTCCAGTGCCTCACCACTATCTGAGTAAAGAATTTTTTACATATATCTAATCGAAATCTACATTTTTTTTAGTTTAAAGCCATTACTCCTTGTCCTATCACTACACTCCCTGATATATAGTCCCTCCCCGTAAGTCTCTCTCTTATGAGAACTGAGAATGAGGAAGTACTTGTGCATATGTGAGACCTCTTGGGCTAATATTTAACAATCCTGTTATTTTGCCAGAAAAGACTAGAGCAAACATGACATCTAAACACAGACTTAGATTGAAAATTACATTAAAGAGAAGAAATAGGTATCGGTTTTCATCAGTAGCATCATCATCCCTGTTTCTGTTTACAAAGACGCTTTGGAGAAGCTTGGTCATGAACTCTTTGTGACTGTCAAATTGACCGTAAACTACTATATGAAGACTGTGTATGAGCATTATCTGTACAAATGCATTCTAAGTGTTGAATACACTTAACACTTGATTTAATAGTGTTCTCTCTGGAGTTTTTACTTTGTGCCAATAAACCAGACTTATTTAGAGCTGTTGGCTCTGGTCCACCATTTGCTTGTTAAATGTTTAGAATTTTTGTAAGTGTTGTGACCCTTTTGCCAATGCAAGTGATCCTAATTCTAGCAATTTACACTTGTCACTTTCCTTTAAACTCCATTACTGCACACTGAAATTCTACACAAAAAGGCTTAGAGACCATTTAAAAAATAACAAATCGGAGATAGAGAGATTTTGCCCCTTATGCCACAATTGTCTGTTTTATTAATTATTGGGATTTTGGTTTTGTGTTGCAGAATTGTGACCTGACCCAGCAGAGTATCGTTCATATTGTTCAGAGTCCACAGAAGAGCAGTCAGAAGAACGATGAGGCAGAAAATAAGCATTCTGGAGGCATTCTAAAAACCTTGGAAAGAGAATCTGAAAGTCTAACTCGCATAGATCTCAGTTCCAGCATCCTCCCTTCACTGTCTGCAGGGTTGGCTGTTATTCTGGATACTACAAAACCCAGCATTTCTCTTCCTTCTGAAAAATCAGGTAATTCAGCAGTTTGGTACATTTCAATACACAGACCCAAATTTGTAAGTTTCTTAGTGTGAACACTTGTATACTACAGAGGAAAAAACATAATGTGTGGTTTCTTTTGGCTTTTTTTTCCTTTTTTTTTTTTTTTTAGAAAAAAGCAACTATATTAAGAGGTGATAAGCATCTGACGCTTCTTCTAGCAAAATAATTTTGCTTAGTGGATAAACTCAGTGATTTCTTGTGTTGGTCCTATCTCTAACTTGTAATATGCTAATATTTTTATAAATAAGCTGGAAGAAAAAAGAAACCACACACACACACACACAAACAAAAACAAAGAGGTCTATGAGCAAGCAAAAAATAGTCCCTCTAAAATTTCCATAACAGAAGTTTCCATAACTAGAATGTTGGGCAACTTTTACATTGGAAATGTGTTGAATTCCCAATCTGTTGTAATGTCTTCATACCCGTACACTTTATAAAAATATTCCTATACAATGGGATTCCTATTCATAAAAACATAGCTGGTACGAAATATGATGATGATTCATACTGTGGATTTGAGTAGTTCTTCGCCCACCAAATTATTATTGATCATATTTTTTCTTCATCGTGAGCAATCATCTGAGGCATAAGTTAAGTGTGGCAAATGGATTGTGCTGTAATATTTAAAATGGTTTTGGAGAGATGTGTCCCAGTCAGAAGGAAATATAAGAATATCTTAGCTACTACTTTGATCTTCTCAGAGTAACCCCCTCCTACGCACACAGTCTGACTAACACTGAAAACTGTGTTGTCCCTAATGAAGAAACATCATTCTGTGGAATACCAGGCTCTGAGTAGTGATTTGTGGTAACAGTCCATCAAAGATGTCTTTTTGGAAAGAACAATATACAAAATACCCCTTATACGTGGTGTGGAAGATAATACCAAACATATAGGTCCAGAGAAGGGAAGATAATCTGTAAATATGACACAGAGATATCTCTGTGACTAAACTGAACACAAAAATAGTCATGCTTAACATAACAGCTGCTAAAACTATTAAAATAATTTTTAGAGATTTTTTTAAGTAACTCATGCAGAAAATATACTATTCATGGGAGGGTCAGAGAAATGCTCCACAACTGACTTGATCAACCTTTCACTGCCAAGTAATGATGAATGAGTGCAGTTTACGAACAAATTAGTGCCCAGCTTAATGATCCATATCTCACATTCTGCATGAATAATGAGATAAAAGGGGTGCATTCCAATTTAAATCTGGTAAGCTGGGGACAGAGTTTCAGGCTGGGCCTACCATCTAAGTCAAGGCAAACGTGTGAGCTTCTTAACGCTACTTATTTATTTTTTCACTAAAGCACATGATATTTACGTGGACTTAATGGTTGTGTTTGACTTTACAGAATATTTTATATATCTGTAAGGCATTTTAAAATTTGCTAATGTAGTGCATTTTTCCCGGACTTTACAAATTCTGTGAAGAGAAGTACCAACTGATAGGCATCTTCTGTTGCAGCAAATGTTTTCATAGCAGAATGACAGCTGTGAGAAAAAAAAATAAATTTTGAGAGTATATGTGGACTAGTTTTATCTCTGATTAAGTTAAACAGATTTTTTTGTCATACTGGAAAAAAAAAAAGAAAAAAAAAAGAAGAGCCACCTATAATGACTGACAGTTCTGCCTGGAAGGATATTAGTAACAAGTATTTTTTAAAGGCCTGTTATCTTCTCCTTGGCTTGTTATGACTCTCACAATGAATACTTGACCTTGCCTCTGCTCTGCTCTACCACTTTTGTTCAATATGGAGGATTTTTATGGTTTTGTTGTTACCAGGACTTGGCGTGGGTTAGTTTGTAGTCATAAAATTCATTGAAGTAAGGACTAGTCTAGGTTTAAAATGATCCATCAAGAAAAAAAAAAAAAAAAGAAAGAAAAGATAAATCATGAGTTTTTCAGTCAACTTTACTGTGTAGCAAGTATTTGTCTTGACACAACTGTGATGAGTAACAGTAGTGGAAATGAGTGGCTGAGGGCTGCATATGCCACCACTGCCACTTTCAATGATACTTATAAAGCTGTTCTTTTAGAAGGTGGATGGCTGTTGTGGTGATTTACCTAAAATAGAAACCTATCCAGTAAAACCAAGCATTATCTTTTTCTGTGTGAGAGATCACACACAATGAATGGAAGGCAAATTTAAACCTACAGTTTAGAGGCAGAGGATTGATTAATTGATTATTATTTAGTCTAACAAGCTACACAACTATTATTTAATTGTAGCAGTAACTGGTAAGAGGCCACATCTATTTCAGAAGTCTAAGGTATTTCTGTTTGTTACCATAGGATGCTGACACTATAACCCTTGCCCTGCTTTTGTTTTATTTTGCCCACCTTTGAATTATAAGGACAAAATTTTGTGCATAACTTTTGCATAATAAAAGCTTCTCTTAGAAGCTTTTTTTCAGCTTTTGAGTGAAAAAATAGTATTTTTAAAGTATTTGAATTGAATACATGGAGTTCAAATTGTAGAATTGTATCAGAGAATCCAGGAGAGAGAACTCTTGTTATATTGTACTGCTATTATGTAAGTACACTTATGTAGTATAGGCACTTATGTACTATAAACTGCTGCATTTGATCAGACAAAAGCCCTTATAGCCTAGCATCCTGTCTCAGATAAGGGTCATTATCTGAGAACACAACAGGACATCCTCTTCCCTGCTCGCCCCTCACCTTAGTGGTGAGTAATGAAAGCAATCCTTGATTTGCCTGGAGAACCATCTTATAAATATTGTGTTTTTAATGTACAAAACACGTTTGTCCATGAGAAATTCAGAAGTTTGATAGTCCTTAACAGGCTGAAAAAAATATAAAAATCGATATAAATAATCTCTGGATCAAGGATTTCCATGCTTCCTCTCTTTTCAGACAAATGTAATAGCAATGCGTTTTTTTTCTGTCTGATGAATAACACCTTGCATGATTTCTAATGAGCATGTGAAAAAATCTCAGCACAGGACTTTCATCCTACTTCACCCTCATCTAATTTAGAATCTGCCCAATATCTCAGACACAGTACTTTGATAAACAAGATATAAGCAAAAAAGACAATGATCCATAATAGTTGCATATCTGTAAATAAATGAACAAGGTGGCCTGAGAAACACTGAATCTGAAAAACATAAGGGTTCCTATGGCCCATCAGCTGAATATAGGCATGCATCATGATCGTGGGTCCAAGAAACAAATGCGATGTTTGGGTGTATAAACAGGAAACTCTGGGTGGAGTGGGAAGTATGCTTTACCTCTGCTTCTGGCACTTGAATTGCTACAGCTGGAATGCAATGCACCATTTTGATGTCTAAACTTCAGGAAAGCTGCTGAAAAAAACCTGTTAAATGGTTCAAGTGAAGAGTCACAAGAAAAATACAAAAGGGCAGGTCATGATTGGCTCATACATGGTATAATCATGTGATGTCCATGGGAGTGAAAATATGATAACAGGGGAATCTTTGATCTTATAAGACATTTCGGGGTTTAAGCTTTCACTGTAACTGAAAGCCGTTGAATATAAATAACACACATGTATTTTAAGTTGCCAGGAAATTAACCACTGATGTAAATTATCCTGGCTGATAGTGAATTCTCCATATTTGACCATTTAAAAATAAATACAGGCTTTTATTTATTTATTTATTTATGTCAAGCAAATTCATAACCTCAAAAAGCAAAAACAAAAACAAAACAAGTTAGTCTGACAACATTTGTTTTCTGTAAGCTTATACTGATGTTGTTATCTACTTAATTCCTGGGTTAATCCATTATAAATGGTTTTATTATTTTGTCTGGATCTATTAAATGTACTTGTCATTATTCAGCTCTTTCTCTTTACAACTTTTAAATAACACTTATCAGGTCAGTTCCCTAGCATGTGCTGCTGTTCTTTAGCTAGCCTTTTAAAAATACTTGCATGCAATTCTTCTCTGTCGCCTTATGTTTCCTTTTTTCACAGAAGAGTAAATAAGCTACTGGTATATATTGACTTAGGTGGGCCAAGCTGTAAATTCTAGCAAAAAGAGCAATTGATTCTCTTCCACCTAGTTAACAAAATGCTTTGCCAAAACTTAACACTGGTTAAAACCTGCTGTCCTTGCATATAATACAAATACAAGTTAGGGCAGGTAAAAGGGTCATTAGCAAAACCTCAGTGTTGTTAGTGTTTAAAAACATGAAGTGATAAACTCTTTTCAGGTCTATGTAAAATCCGTTATGTGAAAGACACAGGCAGAAACTTTTAGAAGGAAAATACAGAACTTAGGGTTTGGTAGTAAGAACTGTGCATACTTCCAAGAAAAGCTCTGATGAAATAAAAAATTAAATAAATATTAACTGAGGGTATTGCCGACAGTGTATGAACGCTTTTTAAATAGTATTCTGTTGATAGTACATTGACATTTCTGTGCTCTGTAATTGATATTATTTTTTATTATGATTCTCTTAATCAAAAAGCCTAAGAGGATAAGATTTTTTGTGTTGGGTTTGTTTGAAGTAAATGAGTAAATGAGCTCCTGAAGTATTTTAAAATTACTTAACATTTTTTCTAAAACTTACACTGTCAAATTAATTCCAGATCAGGGAACAGGATGATGTACATCTCCACCTCCCCATTTTAATGTGGCTTTAGACTGAATACCCCTAGAATGAAAAGTACAGTTGCAGCTTTTTCTTATCCTCTTTTTGAGAATGCCATCAAAATGTGAGCACTGATCCATCCAAAATGGCCTCCAGCACCACAAGAGCATCTGTATTGATACTCTCAGACATGGAGCTCTGTAAGTGTTTAGCAACTGAACTAGACAAAACTAAGACAAGTGCAACAATGAGCCTACTTTCCCATGACCTAATTTTGCTTTGCTGCATCATGAAACTAAATGTCTACAAATTTACTCTTCCCTTAGAAAAAAAGAAAAGTATTCCTCAAATTTCTCTGCTTTAATTTAGCTGCATTTTTAAGTGGGAAATTAATCAGTGTAAAGATTTTTTCCCATGGCATCTTTGTACAAATCATTCATGGATTAATTATAAAATAAACTAATGAATTAAATGTACTTTAGATCCTTTGTATTGTAAATCAATAGTTTGAGGAGGGTACTGTTTAATTTGCATTGTGTAATTAGGTCCTTTTTTTTCCAGAGTTATCCAAATCTTGTTCTAAAAACAAGTGATCAGAGTACTTACACCAACCTTTCTTAAATGTCTTGAAATATTAATACAGCATTTAAACGTGGTGACGTTCCTAGAGTAGTTCTTTAGACAGACATTCATTTGAATAAGATTCATATTGCTGTACAAGAAGGAGTAATAAATTATTTCATATGCAACCAATGTATTGTTTCAGTAGACACTTTTAAGTAACAATTTAGGTTACTATGGTATTTTCAGATTTGGTGCACTGAGAGTTTACTTTTGTATTAGGGTTAAACCACTTTTGATGGAAATGAAAATGCATTATGCTGCATATTGTGATTTAGTCTACATTTGATTCAGAGTTTTTAAAATGCATTGTTTTACAAACTTTTAAATATGAAATGCAAAATCAATTTGAGGATCAATCTATATCCTGAAGAGGAAAGGAACTAATTTACTTATTTTAGAAAAGCAGAACAAAGTACCAACTCAGCAATAATGTACTAGTCCTGATTTTGACAAATACTTTCTGGGAAGCATGGCTGCATTTGTCTTCATTACACACTGGGTGAATATACTGTATGTACAATTCAGTTGAAACTGAGCAGAAATCATTGTGATGGAATATTTAGAAGACTGATAAATAAGGCATATTTTAAACTTTAAAAGAAAACTTTACAGAGTTCATGCATTAACTGCTCATTTTGGTTATCTCCAGCACATTGTTAATAATTAGCACCATGGATTCATTACATATACAAAACAAACTGTTAGAACATATATCCTAAATTTTCTGTCAGTATACAATACCATGGAGCTGATGCTTATGTGCCTTGTAATCACCGAAATTGAGATGATCAGGCCTGAAATCTCTTTGTCAAGAGATTCTGGAACAGAACTAGAATTGTTTTCCTTCCTCTCCATCTTTCTTGCACATGCTTGATGTTTTTATACAATTTGTTCACTTAACAAAAGGGACATCCCTTACTGCTTACCCTTCCTGGGTATTCCATACCTGCAAGGTGTTCTGCCCATTTGCAGTATCGTGTGCTTCTTTGTTTTGTTTTGCAACCTTTTGTCCCTTGGATGCCTCCTGTGCGTAACTATACACATCTTTCTTTATCCCTTTGGTGATCACACTGATATCATATATTTAACACAAAATGCTTATGCATTGTGCCTGAATGTGTCATCACGATGTTACAATATGCTTTTCAGAGGTAACTATATTTTGAGTATGTGCATCTGAAGTAGGAAAATCCAGGTGTGTACTAAGAGAAGAGTATGACCATAAACTCTTCATATACTCTTTTTATATAGTGCAGTGAGATTACATTTCATTTTAAATCAATCTCACTAAATATTTGCTCTGTACTGAATGAGAACTTCTTTGAAGTTTTTAATGAGTTTCCAAACTGATTGGCAAATGTTGCATTGCAGAAGTTCTCAAACTGTGATCCATGTTTGAAGCTCTGAAATCCAGAATGGTATTTATTGGTGACCAATGGAGATAATGGTCATGGTGATCTAGCTACACTTACTCATTTTCAGCTGCTAATATATACTAAAATCCTATCTGTATATATGTTAAATTTCGCCTCTTGATTAGCTGCTGTATTTTACTGGTGGATACTATATTACTATGTTTGGAGGTAAGGGCATATAAGTCCATAAGAAAGTGCTTCCAGTTAAAAGTTATTCATAGCATCATAATGTTTCTGAAACAATACTCTATTTTTGATGCACAGCATAGAAGAGGTTTTGTGGATACAAGTCACATCTCAGGCAGAAAAGAGCTGTTCTACGAGATCAAACCAATTGTCTATCTCAATCTAGTTCTCCTTTTTCAATACTTACCTGTTTTGTATCCAAAAGAAAGCAAGTGTCCATATTGTATAATGTTATATTTAGAGGAGAATTTCTTTTTGCGAGTAATCACCCGTCTGATTATCCTTCATGTCTACTGTCTGGGTAAGTTGACAAGAACAATAATGGCGTTCCTTAATTTGACCTTCTTTGAAACAGCACTTCCTAAACAATCTCGAATGTCAATTCATGGGTTATAATTGGAGAACAGAGGGAGAGTTTTCACCCCACCAATTAACTGTTCCTAATTCTGTCAAAACTTCTTTTAAAATAGCTAAGCTTAAGAAAAGTATTCTGGTTATTCTGCTTCCAGTAGCGTTATAAAAAAATTGTCATTACAACGTCCTTGGAAGTTTGTTCGTACGTGTATTGCATCTCCTGATAGGGTTATTAACCCTTGACAGCTCACTGCTGCAATACTTCCAAGTTCTCCATATAAAAATTGATATCCCCTCTTCACCTTCGAGCAACAGCCAAAAGTGAATTTATAAGACATTAGCATAATGGAACCTTTTCAATAAAATGATAAATTGAGTCCATTTCAGAAAACAGAACACACAGTTGATAATTTATTGCTGTCAGTGCCATGCTGGAGACCTCATTCGTATCATATGCTTTTAACACTGATGAGAACAGTGCCATTTTCCCACACCTTGCATGTCTGTGAAATTCATTTGAGAGGAGAAATGTTCTTTTCTAATGGAGCCAAAAGCACTTCTGGGAATGCTCATCCTTACATGACATAATTATCTCTCATGAACGTGTCTAATTACTTTATTGTTTTTAAGGGCCCTTTCATGTTAATTGAAGCTGATAACATTTTCTAACTCCCCTGTGTCTCAGGGGTAGGGTGGGAACACTGCTGTGTCCTTGGAATGTATTTTTTTTTTTTAATGGGTGACAGCATAGATGGACTTTCTTCTGCAAATGCAGAATTTGCATCTTTATGCCATCAGCTGGAGGTGACATTTGTGGGTCGAAAATGTTCTGTGTTTATTAAACAAAACTATTCATGTTGTGTTTTCCAAAACAATTGCTGGCATGAATTAATTATTGATGCTACAGAGAAAAATAGGAAAATAGCACTTCAAAAGCACCTTTCCTATGTGGAAACACCGCAATAGAGATGCATTGTGATTATTTTTTAACAGAAAGAGTCCAATTATGAGGCACACATGAAAAAATGCTTTGTTTAAATGTGATTAAAAACCAGTAGTTTCCACTACTGTGAGGCTTAGTGTTTGCATGTGGTTTCTATGACAAACTCTTTCTGCTCAACATGACATGAGACATATTCTTCTCTCAAATCACATGCTTGAGTTTCATTAATGTCATTGGGAGTTCTGTGCACACAGCAAGAAAAGAGGGAGAACAGGCCTATTAGAACAGCTTGATCTACAGAAATTAATTACATGGAACAGATAGTTTAATAAATTCTATTGATACTAGAAGATTAAAAATAGCCATACAAAACTTACCCTGTTCTCTCTTTATAAAGAAAAATAGCTTCAATGGTACTAAATTCAAACTTCTGTGAAAGAAAAAGATCATTGCATTTGGCAGAAGACAATTCTCTCTCTCTCTCTTTTCTTTAAAAAGAAAATAATGGTTGTGGCAGGATAATGGGCAGTTCATTCAAAAGATTTAATTCTTATTCACAGAAAAGCAGAATAAAACTCAGTGCAGTCTCTTGCATTGCTTTGCCAAAAAGTCTTTACAATTTTGCCCTCAGCTTTTTTAAAGTGAAGGTTTCACATTTCCATTGCTTTCTGGGTGATTGTTGTTGGAGATGCTAAGGCCTGCATGTCCATGCAGGCTCCTTTTCAGAGCCAGAGACTGCCAACTCTGAATGCAAGAGGATTTCAGTTGTTTTCTTCATCTTTTGTTTTGTCAAGGTTTTATTTTCTTTCTTTTTTTTTCTTTGTTGTTTGTTTGTTGTTGTGTTTTTTTTTGTTTGTTTGTTTGAGAATACCTGATCACAACACCTGAGATTCTATCAGTTTTATGTAGATTTCCAAAAATTCCTCAGTGTAGTTTTTTTTCCCTACTCTAAGCTATGTTGAACCCTGTGATTAAACCTTGCTTGTGCTTATGCATTCTTCTTGTGAGTGTACTGCCTGCATTATGCCTACCAGCTAAGCTTATTACCCCTGTGAAACAGAATGGAGATCCACCCTTGCAAACAACCATTGTCTTATCTAGTTATTAAATATTTTCTACATGTTTCTGTATGTTGGTATTCTATGGCACCTACTAACATTGGTTAGACTTTAATTTTAAGAGAAAACTGGATTGAGGTGGGAGCATTTGTGATCATATTATCAAACTGAGGAAAAAAAAATGAAGAAATGTTGTCTTCCTTCATTTGCCTTCCACTTATTAGACAGAATGATGCAGTGGCCTGCATGTGAAACTGTCTGGAGTATTTCTGAACTGGATTATATCTGCTGTAGCATCATTTTTTGAGAAATACTGTGTCAGAATCACAGTTTCTTTAATGAGGTATCAAGGGTCTGGAAGCTGATATTTAATGTTTAACCTTAATATTCTAAACTAGCATTTTTGAATGCTAGTTCAAAAAAGCATTAATTTTTGTTTTCACTGATACACCTGAAACTGTATCCTATAAGCTTGTCTGTACTGTTGACATCTATGTGGGTATTCAGTGTGAGGTCTTTGACCTTGAGAACATGTCAGATTCTGATTTAGCAGTTATATCCAACTGCTTCTATAACTGGTATTTGCAGCTGAATGCTTCAGATTTACCGTTGGCAGTCCCTCTACCTGCAATGCTTTCTGCATTTCTGGAGTAGATTACTTGTAACTAAACTTCCACTTTATATGCAAGCCCATATGGTCCACAGATTTGTAAATATATATATATATGTATATATATATATATATATATGAATATATATATTTTGTATATTCTTATCTTTTAGCTACCCTCCCACTCAGCAAAACAAAGATTAAGAAATCAAAAGTGGCAGCTGCATCCTGGAGCAAAGTGTCCCAAGGAACTCCAAGAGCCAAAATATTTGCTGAGCACTAGTGTTCTCTGTCCAAGCTTCTATGATGCCCTACTGGTGCAACAGTCAGTTTTATGGCTCTTGCCATTTACCTGTCAAAAGACAGGGAGTACAAAAAAGGAAGAAACTTATGGTTGTGGGGATGAGGGCTTGGAGTGTAGAGTGGGGTGGGGGCAACAGCAGGATATCATAGTGTTGAGTCTGTTCACTATGTATTATGTTCACTGGTGTTCAGCTTCATGTAACACTGCACCATTTATCAAGGATTTTATGATAAAGCTCTCTGTCCTGGTTTCCAGTGCTGGCTGACATTATTTTATTGTGTATTTGGTATGAAAATGGTTTAGCCAAAATTTAAACACAGATCACAGAATCACAGAACCACAGAATGGTTGAGGTTGGAAGGGACCTCTGGAGATCATCTGGTCCAAACCTCCTGCCAAGCAGGGTCACCTGGCACATGTTGCACAGGAGATCAGAAGTTCACTTGACCATCCAAAGTATCTGAAGCTCTGATTCCTCTTTTACTTCACCATTCTTCTTTCTTTAGCTTTGCCACACAACAACAACAACAAAATACCCAGTATATATAACTGGAAGAAAACTGCACCTGGCAACCAACAATCAGTTGGTTTCTGGTTCAAAGCTACACCACTTGGCATCAGAATTTTTATCTACTGTAACCATTCTCAGCCTTCACAATTTTTTTTTTTGAAGTAGCTGAAGCAAACGTTGATAAAATCAGAACTGTAAATATGGCCAGCTGAGGACCCTGATTAACATTGTCAGGGACTTCTCCTAAGAAGATTTTAGTTTCTTGAAAAGAATGTTGTGCTTATGCTAATAGTAATGCAATAAGTAGCAAAATCTCCACTATCTTCAGCTGTGCAAGGGCAAGACCTGAATTCAAGATTTCATGCATATTAGTGATTATGGATATTTTAATTTTACATCTCAAGTTACCCAATTTGTTGTGAATTACTATAGTTTTCTTGTACTGGTTTCTAAACCATGCTGTAACATTGTCCACAGCGATTTTTAACTTGATTGGAACATAACACTGGCCATAGCTGAGCTGATCTTTGGCCTATCTTGAGCAATATCTTCTTTAAAACCTCAACCATTATGAAACAGAGATGCCAAATTTTTGTTTCAAACAGAAATGTTACCTGTCTTCCACATTCTGTTTCTTAAGCTGTAATAGGGACTTTTTCAGGTGTACTTAATTTAGCAGTATGAATGTGAATAAATACATTTTATTTCTGCCATCCAGGCACAAAGAAGTAGAGTACCTTTTGAATAGGCAGCAAAAAGGTGATTTTCAATTTCCCAGTCACTATGCGTTTGACCAGCAACTGGAGATACATGAAATAGCTTCATTAAGTATTGTCATCTGTAACAAGAGCTTTCATTCTGCCAATTCTCCTTGATCTCTTTCTATATCTCATTTTACTATCCCCGTTCTCCTCTAGACCTCTGAAGTCCAGGTACTGAAATCTCTTTCTTCGGCTGAATGGCTTTCTATTTTTTCATTCAGTATTTTCATTCATTCGTGTTATCAAGAACATATCTTATTCTCAGAAAAGAAAATCTGAACGGATGATGTGATTAAAACTCCTGAAACTGAGTTACATCTGTTTCTGAGATATTTATTGGTCTATCATGTCGGTCAGATCTCCAGACTACAGGATGCTTCTCATCTGTTATCATATATACCATTAACATGGTGGAACTACAGGCTTGATTACCTCCTGCACCAGTACACAGTAGTTCAAGAATCTGAGTTATGGACTGGAGAAGTAGAGATAATAGCCCAACTATTTCCTGGAGTATTTGGATCCTTCACTGAATAACACATGAGAATCCACTAGAAATCAGATAGTATCTGATGAAGGCATCTTAAATGAAATCTTGTTTCTTTAGAGGCTGCAGGAATGTCTTCTATATTATGATGTGTCTGGGGAAACTTGCAATTTAGCACTAGAGAGGACATCCCCCAGTGCATATGTTTGTGCAAGTGTCAAAAGAATCGTATGGAAATTTAAAAAAAATAAAAATAGTAATAATAAAAAAGCTGTCTTACATTCTTGTGAGATGGGAGAAAGGGAACAGACTTCTTTAGTAGAGATTAAGAGGTATGAAGTACATCTCAAGCTGAATGTACAAAATAGTCTTTAAGCATTTCTGTTTAACTTCCAACAAAGCCATCCTCCAAAATCAATTGGCTTAATTGATTAGTGACAGGAACAACTGTGAGTTAAGCTGGCAGCACTCGGTCAGTATGCTAAGCAGGAAGGTAACCACTTGGTAAAGCCCTGTTGGCATACTGTAGGAGTATTGTCTCAAAAGCTCCTGGGGTGGGAATGCTAATGTGGAGCAGGGAGGTTCCTAAACTGATAGTTTGAAGACAGGTAGTAGGACTCAGTTAAATTAATCTTAATTTAATCTTTAATTAATCTGGAGAAGAGAATTGCCGTGCATTTTAGTATCTAAAATGCAATGAACAATTAATACTAATATCACATTTAAATGTATTGGACATTTAGTATCAAAAATATCTAACAATTGATGAACCACAGAACACATGGATAAATGAACCATACAGTATGTTGGTAATTTTTCTTACTGTGTAGTCCTGCAGGACCTACACATTATTGCAGCATTACTTGATCATAATTTTGCATCTAGGGAAAAAAGGGTAATCAATGAGTTATAGCAACAGATATCTACTTACATTCTTATAAACTTCTTATAAATTTAATCTTGGGTGATTTTAAACATGTAAACATTAGCTTAATTCCTTTTGATAGAGAAACAATGTTCCCTCTGTACAATAAAGTGTGTTTTCCAATTTATGTAAATGATCAAGTCAACAGGTATTCTGGCTGGAGACCCCCAAAGTTTGTCCTCAAAGTGCAGTGTGGAACAGTTAAGAGCTGAAGCTCAAAGCTGTCACAGGTAGAATCACGTATCTTGACAAAGCAAGAGATCTCATGATATATTGTAGGTGGCATTACCTCACTGGGGGGAATTTTCAGCTGAGTTCCAGGGATAGGACTAGTCTGTATCACTCATTCAAAGACTGACAAAATATTTTCTATGCTTTCTGTGCTTCTAGTAACAGACATAGAAGCTCAACAGGCTGTATGTATAAATGTCTCAGTGAGGATTACTATGATTCTATTTTTCTGTGCATTTAACTTTATTGCGATGAATGTTCTGGTTCTCAGCTAACCCGTGGATGGAATTCTGTTAGTTAACTCAGATCTAGAGGTGCTTTGAAATAAAAGGTCTTAGGGCTCCATTACGATGCATTATGTCTCTCTGTTTAGCTGTCTTTCCTTCTTTTCCTGAAATACTTTGTTCTGTGTTTTCCTTCTTCAATAGGAGGAAGTGAGCTCTTTGCATGTGCAGAAACTGAATACTGTAATATATCTAGTTTAAATAGCTGTCATTTACTGCTTATTGCCTAAATATGTAGGTTTTAACACCCTGAAAGGCCTACGTGCCTTCTTCCCAGCCCCTTTTGCTGAATAGCTTAAAGAGATAAAGAAATCTCTTTACATTGCTTTGTTTTCAAAACTGTCGTCACATATCTAACATTGCTGTTTAGAGCATATGTAAACACAGTATGTAAAACTGAGATGACTTTTCTTTTCTCTAAATCCATTCCTACTCTTCACAGTACTGTCCTAGTGCTATATTATGTGAAAGTGATGCACTGATCATGCCGTTATATTGTGGCAATATATCATGGTAACGTGCCTTTTTTATACAAAGATTTCCATTTTTATAGACAGGTCTTTAAGAGAGAGGTTGTCAACTAATATAAATCTTGTTGCTTCTTTAGAAGCAACTAAGGATCTTCTTAAAAATACTTCTTTTAATGAAACAATAAGTTATCCATGTCATTAAATAGCAAGTTTTATAAACTAAGCAGTTCCATTTTGAAGTATTTGTGGTGGTATTTTCTCACTATAGTGAAAAATGTTTTATTAACTGAATTATAGATACATCTTTCTTGAGCTGTTTCCCTGCTCCCTATTATTTTTTAGAGAAGTAAATCCTCTTAAAATTCCTGTTCAGTGAGAGACTCAGACTTAAGAGTATGACATGCAGGGCATTAAGAATGAAAAGGAATAGCACAGATCAATCAAAAAGGCAGCTTCCGTGATACAGTTACTGTGTGAAATTTTGGAACACTGAAATATTTTTTATAATAAAAGCACTGGCAAGTTATTTAGTATATTAATAGACACTGTTATATCCACTAGACATTTACTTTTCTGCTTGAATAATGACGTAGTGCTTATTAAGGAAATGGCAAGAACATGCAGTGTTAGCTGTAGTCATGAGTCAGATAAGCAGTTACTCATCATATTTTTCTTTATTTAAATATACAATGGCTATATGCGGTATATATAAGAAAGAATAGCTTTGACTTGGAGAGCTCTCTTCTCCTAAATAGACCACCAGTAACAAATAAAAATATTATTAAAACATTTTGGTATTGTGGATTTGTCCGTTGTATCCAGAAATTCTGAAGATCTGTGGTCAGTGTTGTTGTCACAGACATATATAACACCATCTGTGTAAATGATAATATGATTGCTGCGTGTGTCTCTATCACTGGTGGATATCCTTTCAATCAAAGCCTGAAATCATACTGACACTGCAGTATAAATACTAAGGCAGAGAAGATTAAGGTGGCTTCCAAATAGGGATGATATGCAAAAAGAAGTTTTGTTAAACTCTCTGTTTCTTTTAGTTTATAACTAAATAATGCTGTTTCTTGTATGTTCAATCAGTCAGGCTAGGGACTCTCTTCTTTGGTCCCTAAAATATGAAAGGTTTGACAAACAAGTTACTCAATTTGTCCCCTAATAGTAGGACTGAATAAATAAATAAATAAATAAATAAATAAATAAATAAAGGATGATGTAACAGGGGATTTACAAGCTTTTTAGTTATAAGTGCAATTCCTCCTGGGCTTTGTCCCCAAATATTAGAAAAATAAGCATCTTGCAATCCTGTCCATAGCTTCCCGAGTGTTACTTGGGGTCATCTCATAGGAAACAGTATTTGTCATTAATCTTTATACAAGGCGTATCTCAAATACTTTTCCAAAGATGCTTGTTTTTTTTTGTTGTTGTTGGTTTTATTTGTTTTTTGTTTGTTTGTTTTAGTTAACAAGTAACCAAATAGCTTATATTATCAGTTACATTTTATTAAAAACTTACAGTGCAATATATAATGTATTTAAACCCTTCAGTTTTTATACTTTTTAAGTATTTATCACTGACACATAGAAGAATGTGTCCCAAATCTTTATCAAGTCATACTTTTGATTTAAAGTCCAATGCTTAATTTTTGCATAACACCTGCATTAAATATGATTGTTTCTGTTCAATTTTCTTTACAGTATGTTTCATGCAAGCAATATTTTGAACTAATTATTATTGGTATAGAATTTTAACTTTTCTGAAAATTGTTACATAGCCTGTCAGTGACTGGATTTCTTTTAATAACTGCTGATTAGAGTATTTTTCAAGGTCTATATTAGGTTCTGTGGTCATTCATTATGGTATTTTTACTGGTTTATAGATATATTATATGTTATAGGACTGTTTTTAAAATGAAAAACTCCGAAAATCTGCATAGTATTTATTTGAAGATGAAACTCTTTTTAAAACATATAGATGTGAAATGTATATGTGCATGTCCAAGTGGAGATCAGTAACAAGTGGTGTTCCTCAAGAGTTGGTATTGGGACTATGCTGTTTAACATCTTTGTGAGTGACATGGACAGTGAAATCGAGTTCAACCTCAGTGAGTTTGCCAGTGACACCAAACTGTGTGGTTCAGTCGACAAGCTGGAGGGAAGGGATGCCATCCAGTGGGACCCTGACAGGCTTGAAAGGTGGGCCTGTGTGAACCTCATGAGATTCAACAAGGCCAAGTGCAAGGTCCTGCATCTGAGTCAGGGCAATCCCAAGCATAGATAAAGGCTAGGCAGAGAATATATTGAGAACAGCCCTGATGAGAAGGACCTGGTGGTGTTGGTTGATAAGCTCGACGTGAGTTGGCAATGTATGCTTGCAGCCCAGAAAGCCAATTGCATCCTGGGCTGCATCAAAATAAGCATGGCCAGCAGGTCGAGGGAGATGATTCTTCCCCTCTGCACTTGTGAGACCCCACCTGGAGTACTGTGTTTAGCTCTGGGGCCCCCAGCACAAGAAGGACATGGAGGTATTAGAACAAGTCCAGAGGAGGGCCACGAGGATGATCAAGGCTGAAGCACCTCTCCTATGAAGACAGCCTGAGGGACTTGGGGTTGTTCAGCCTGGAAAAGAGAAAGCTCTAAGGAGACCTTAGAGCAGCCTTCTAGTACCTAAAGGGGGCCTCCAAGAAAGCAAGAGAGAGGACTCTTTATCAGGGAATATAGTGATAGGACAAGGAGTAATGGCTTTACACTAAAAGAGAGTAGAATGAGAATATTATTAAAAAGAAATTCTTTACTCTGAGTGTGGTGAGGCACTGGAACAGGTTGCTCAGAGAAACTGTGGGTGCCCCATCCCTGGACGTGCTCAAGGCCAGGCTGGATGGGGCTTTGAGCAACCTGGGCTGGTAGGAGGTGTCCCCGCCCATGGCAGAGGAGTTGAAATTAGATTATCTTTAAGGTCCCTTCCAACCCAAACCATTCTAGGGTTCTATAATTCTATGAAAGTAACTGTAAGGCAGTTTTAAAGAATAGGTACAAAGTTGCTGGAACTAATTTTTTATTGTAATTTATGTTGCAATCCACTTCCTTTATATAGCTTTTTTTTTTTTTAACTTTTGAATAATGGTATTTATAATGTATAATTTATACAATAATTTTCCTTTCCTAGTAGTTGATAAATGTGACTTGATACATGCTTATTATTTTTTTAAAAAGCTTTGCATTAATTTTTAACACTTTTAAGTTTATATGAATGTAAATGCACGTGTCTGCATGTGTGTAACAACAGTATCTTTGATCTGCAAATCAATCGTATATACATCTGTTTCCCACTTGTTGAGGTGGTTGTGACTCAGTGTCTGGAGCAAGAGGTTGGTGAAGAGGTGAAACAAAATTGTAGCTTGTCCTACAACCTCAAAACATAGATTTCACTTATTTCCTTTTACAGAAACATCCATTTCATCTGTTTCTGCACATTATCACTCTGAATATTACCAAGAATTTTGCTTGCAATTTGGAGTGTGCAACTCTTTGCATTTATAAATTCCACATGTACATCATATACATTTTTATCCATGAAAACCATCTGCTCTTTACAAATAATCTTGTTTGGCAAATTCATTTTCTTGCAAAATGTAGAGTTTGGGAGTTTGGGTTATTTTAAGATTTTTGAGTTTACTATCTTCCTATTCTCTGTCACTACCAGTTTTCACAGATAGTAGAAATGCTTTACAGATGCTGGATTTTTAAAGTGGAAGGGTGCTGGTGACAAGTGACTTGGGTTGAAGTTAATTTCCATTATCTTTATTATAATAATTGTCTTGAAGTATCTTATTCCTAACATGAATTTACAGAAGGGCCTCTTCTGAATAACACTCTTTAATTATGCTGAGATGTTCTACGGCTTGATGCTATGCATAACCTCACTTTACCTTATTTCCCTTGTGGTAAAAAAAAGAATAATTTATATTTTGTGGAAGTAAGATAATTGCATTCAAACTTGGAGCTCCTTGGCAATGCAGCTATCCATACAGTCCCTATATAAAGTCACATACTCCTCTTTTCAACACTTTTCTGCGAATAAGGTCGTATTCTTCATCATACTTCATGTACGTCATTCTTACTAAATACATGTGCACCTATGAATGAGATTGATAATTAAGATGAAGGCATTTCTTCTCCAAAATTCAAATGTCTTGATTTAATTTTTAGCTCATCAAAGGCAGGTAAATTTGTAACATGCTATTTCTCATGATATCTCTGGTCAAACTCTCACAAAGTGACATACAGTATATAGCAGCCCTTATGAAATGACAAACACTTCCTTACACTTTTTAACAAATACAGTGTGGCATCCTTATTAAAAACTGCCAATACTTCTGTTCTCCTACATTGTGCTGGTCCAAGCCTTATCTTTTCATAGTTCATCTCTGATACAATACAGCAAATTAGCTTTATGTATTCTGTCAGGGAGAATATTCCTTAATATTCCTTTCCCTCATCATTCTTCTTTTATTGTGTGCCTTTTTTCAGAGTTAAAATGTAAGTGATTTCTTCATTGTTAATTTCCTTTACTATTTTTATCTCTTTGATCGAGTCTCTGGCTCTCATCTCCAACACTCAACTTCACTGCTTATGCAAAATATCTCTTTGATAGTATGTCTGTTACTCTATCATCTTGTTCAAAACCAGCAAATCACAGTGCTACCATCTGAGTATTTTTCTACATTATGGAGGGAGCTTTTTTGACTAGCAAATTCCCATGATCATAGTACTCCTGCTACTGCTACTTCCCAAACTTTTTCATACACCCATATACAGCTATGACATTTTCTGACCTGTTTTTTCCTGGCCATATCTCTTCACATGTATGACTTCAATATTTTTGTTTTGTTCAGTTAATACAATCATTGCTGCAACGAATGCCAACAACATCCTGGGCTGCATTAGGAAGGACGTTGTCAGCAGATCAAAGAAGTCATTCCCTCTACCCAGCCATAGTGAGACACATTTGGAGTGCTGGGTCCAGTTCAGGGCTCCCCAGTACAAGAGAAATGTGGACACATGGGAGCAAGTCCAGTGAAGGGCTACAAAAATGCTTAAATGCTTGAAGCATCTGACATACAAGGAGGGGCTGGGAGGGCTGGGACTCTCCAGTCTGAACAAGGGAAGGCTCAGGGGAATATTATCAAGATGTCTAAATAGCTGGGGGGGATGAAGTGAAGAAGATGAAGCCAGGGTCTTCTCAGTGGTGCTAAGAGAATTGACAAGAGAGAACAGGCACAAGTTTGTTGACTACTGGCACAAGTTGCCAAGAGAGTTTATGAAGTCTCTATTCCATTCAAAACCCACCTGGACACAGCTCTGAGCAACCTGCTGCAGCTGACCCTGCTCTGAGCAGTGGGATTGGACTAGACTAGACTAGAGGTGCCTTGCCACCTCAGAAATTCTGTGATTCCTTTGTACTCTGGGCTTCTGAGACTGGCTAGTCTTATTTATCTCTGCTTTTCTAGTACTGCGTGTTTAGGGATGGATCACTTCTGTTGTATGTGTCATTAGACAGGGACAGTGGGAAGGCAGCAGGCTTCACTCCTGTTTTCACTACTTTAATGCCTTTTTACCATCCCCATGCTATTCTTCTTCCTGACTTTCTCTCTGTTATTCATTTTCTATCCATCTGCTAAGCACTCTGATTTCATCTCTTTACTGTCAACCTCTACAGAGTCGCATACTTATTGCAAGGACATGGACACACAATATGGTAGAATGCAGCACAAAGATGCCTAGTGTAGTGCTAACCCAGACAAATCTGAACAACCCAATATAGGACTGTGGAGATTTACAAGCTCAGATCTGGAAAATGTATACCAATATTAGAATAGTGTTACATCTATATTCAAAAGTTCTATTAATACGAGCTTTAAGGTGTTGCCTTAAGCTTGTTTTTCTGTGTGTTTGAGAACCTAAACTGATAAATCCTATGCTGATCTTGTGTAGATTTACTGGCTTGGAGGTGTCTTTGCCATACTCCATTGTAGGTCATTCAATAATGCAGTCGTTACTACCAATCTGTGCAAGCAAAACCCTGACACAGAATATTAGTATTTCAGTTCTTCATCAATGCAACATTCCTTTTGCTGGATTGAAAGATATTTTTTCATATATTTATGCTTAAAAGACAGCAAAGCCCAAAGAAGGTTTATTTTACCTTGACCAGGTCCCTCATCTTATGATGTTGCTAGTTTTCTGTTCTTCAAATATAAACCACTTGTCTTCACTTTCTTAACATTTCACGGATTATATCCATTGTACATCTCAATCTCATTGAGTGGTTAGGAGCTGAGTCTGTTATTGACAAATCCAGTGTGTTATTCAGTGTGTTATATGTAATCCAGTGTGTTATATGACAAATCCAGTGTCTGTTATTGACAGATGCCAGTGTGTTCTTTGTTGGATTTTCATCATGTTCCTCATCTTTCCTTTTGTTATTGGGACAAGATAGATTTTCACAAAGTCAGCTTATCATTCTCTTTCAGTTTTTCTCTTGAAAGATATTAGCCATGGAACCTATGAAGAACTTGCCAAGTGCTGGGTTACTGGTACGCTGAGGTGGCATAGAATTTTCCCCGATAAAAAGTTGCATAGAAAATTAAAAATTGAATGTTCAGTTGAATGAATTTATTGCAAAGCTGTAAAGAAATTTACAGCAATGAAAATGTCTTAAAGATCATCTAGTTCCAACCCTGTCATGGGCAGGGACACCTCCCACCAGACCAGGTTGCTCAGATATATCCAACCTGGCCTTGAACACCCCCAGGGATGGGGAATCCACAACTTCTCTGGGCAACCTGTTCTGGTATTTACCCATCCTCACAGATTGAAACCCATCCTGCACTTTTTTGCCAAGTGGAAATGTGTGGAGCTCCAGTAGCTTGGGTTTGCCTGTGAGATTACTTATGCAGAATGTGTAATGTGTGTGATTACATATATGTGCATATACATATTTGAAAATGTCTCTGGAAAAAAAAATGTATTCAAAATAATAATATTTGCTTATAAAAGAAAGCTTTAGAAAAGTAAATTAACAAAAAATTAAGAATAGAATGAAAGATCATACTCTTTTGAATGCCCAAGAGATCAGAACCAAATAAAAAGACTGAAGTATTAGCAAAAGCACAGAAAATGAAAAGTACTTTTGAAATTACATTGGTATTGTTATGATCATAATCAAGATGAAGAAATGATACTTTAAAGAATTATATTACCTATATTAAATATTACAGTGGTAGAAACATTCTTCAGAAAATGAAGGTGCAGTGCAGAACACAATATATAAAGCTTATAAAGCTTCAGATGACAGCTTGAAATTCAAAAACAGGCAAGGGAATTCAAAGAAAATACATTAAGGTTTATAATCTAGTAATTTAAATTTATAATAATTGTACAAAGGCCTGTTGTCTTTTAATTGTTAAAATATCTGCTACAGCAGAGCTAAAGACCGTAAGTATCCATGGGTACCTGTGGATAACAGCAAGTGCATAAATATCTAAACTTTAAAAAATAATGATTTGGAAGTCATTTGATAAAGACTTACGGGACAGGATTTTTTCATGCGCAGGGAACACAGAATGCCTACAACAGGGCATGATCTGCTTTGCATGGAAGGTGTCATCCTTTTGAGTAGGACTGTCCTTTGACCTTCCCGTGGCAGCCTGGAATTCAAATCAGGTTGGATCAGTGAATCTGTTAACTACACACCCAAGGTTCAGTCCTTCTGAAGGGATGCAGCAGGACAGTGAAATGTAGTAACAGATTACTTCCATCTCTTTCTTACATGAAAGGATGACAGTGACTACACAAGCTCAGATGAAAGATTTATTTAGGACAGTATTTTATTGGTAGTCCACACATTCTGCCAGTAGCTTGTATAAAAGCAAATCAGTCTGGTAATGGTATCTTCTAGGATACTTATCCTAGTCTTGGTCGCCTTCTCTATGCCTCTTAGCCTCTTATGATTTTGTAGATCACTATGATACTCTCCTTTAACTATTTTTTTTTTTGGGAGGGTGGGGTGGGGGGTGGTTAGAAAGTCATAGTCTACTTCAGAGATTGGTATGGATGCTATTGATTATCCATTCCCTCTTTTGTTGTATCTTTTCAATTTTACTGTATCCTCCTCTGAAATAGAATGGGTAGAACTGCAAATGCTTTTGAAAATGGAGCATACCATGGAATTTGTGGTGGCATTTGTACAGCACTGTTTTCTACTCTTTCTCTTTTTCTTTCCCTAATAAGTCCTAGCATTCAATTTACTTTTTTGATTGCTACTGAGCATTGAGCTGACATTTTTGTAGAACTATCTATTATAAACATAAGATCTTGTTTCTATGTGGTAATAAGTAGTCAAGCCCACCATTGTATGTGTGAAATTATTTTTCCCATGTACATTACCTTACATTTTTCTACAATGAATTCCATTTTTCATTTTATTACTAGACATTCAGCATCCTGCATTCTTCAATTTTTTATTTTTTTTTCCAATCGGCCTTCATTTTTTCTACCCTGAATACAAACATATCACCAGCAAACTTTGTCATTTCACTGTTCATTTCTCTTTTTCTGATGGTGAACACAGTCCTAGCACAGTTTCCTGGGTGCTATACTGAGAAAACTGACCATTTAGTCCTGACCTTTGTTTCCTGTGTTTTAACCAGTTACCCAGTGGGATTTTTTTTTTTTAAATCAATAATAGTGGTATTTCTATTAAAAAAATGCTGATTTTTTTTTAATGTTTTAGTTCTTTGACTAACTGAATTATCTTCCATAAACTTGCTACTTCACTATTTATTCAATGTCAATTTTTATGCATATATATATATACACACTATAATTACTGGTTCAGATATTGGGGAAAAAAAAAAAAAAAAACACAAGAAGGGTAACAGAATATTCTTTCATGATAAACAATGAAAGAGAAAGCCTAAAAAACCTTTTCCCTGCTCCATCCCAAACTTTAGAAATTTGAAATAGATTTTTTTTTGAAATTTTTTAATTAATAGAAGACTCCTGTTTTTTGCAAGCATAAATTTTTAATTACAAGAGAAGGAGCCTAGAAGTTAAATGCTCCCCTATTGTATTTTTCAAGTACTTCCAATATTCCATCTCTTACACAGGCATTATATACACACTTTTCAGCCAAATTCCAACTCTTCTTAATATCCTCTCTTATTTTCCTTTGTAGTCCTTGTTACACTGACAAGTCCATTTCTTTTTTTTTCCAAACAGTTGTGTCTTCCATATACTTTAGTTATCTGAGATCCATAGACATTTTCAAAATCATATTTGAGTCTCAAGAAAACGAATTTTTTATTTTTTTTTAAGGTTCAGTCTTCTTAATATTGTTATCTATACTGCAGAAATACTGTAACTATTTGTCACATTTGCAGGCAAAAAATTAGTTCTTGTCCACAGTATCACCAAATAAGATTCATGTCACCTAATTTTATAGGTCTGCAATGTAGATATCTGTAAATATCTGTACCAGACCTAGGTGTCCTAAATCCTCACAACAGAGAGAAACAGACTCTTTTAGGCACAATGTATCTGATATATTTATATATTTTTATATCTACTTTAGGATGAATCAAATCAAACCATAAAAGTGCCAATTTTTCTCAGTTTTTATGAAAAAAATGGTTTGACCAGTTTTCATGAATCTATCTGTCAAATAAATACCATTCGCATGGTCTAAATTAGACGGGTGTCATAGAGAATATTATCATTATTTCAGAGGTTGGACTAGATGATCTTGGAGGTCTCTTCCAACCTAGACGATTCTGTGATTCTGTGATTCTGATTATCAACACGTAGCTATGTGTCCTGTGAAATCTTTACAGATAATGATGGACAGTTAAAAAAGAAAAGGTTAAAGGTAGAACATATCAGTTGTATTTCTGGAAAGCAAATGAGATATTTTAAGTAATCTCTCTCTCTCTCTCTCTCTCTCTGGTGCAGAAGTACGACCTGCACACTTTATTTAAATTTAGCTTTATGTGTAAATTTTCACTGCTTTGGGACCAGTGGGCATATACTGCAGATGTTTTTCCTCCTACTGTGTTGAATCAAGTGGAATCCTTAAAGTGAAGACAGTTGGAAAAATACTTTTTTCACTTCTAACTCTGTATTTTTCATTATGTGGGTGCAAATTGCTAATATGGTCTGAGAGGTCTCTGACAGCCAGTCTACATTTTACAAACTGCAACTAGTCTAAATGTAAATATAATGGAATCTGAAACAATGTTAGTTTTATGCAATTTTCAGTCTGTTGGAAGACTTTCCCATAGCTGTGTCCTCTTTTAAATAGTTGAGTTAAAGAAAAGAATCAGTGATCATTATCATCTATATGAAAATGTGCTTCAAATGAAAACAGTCGGTTAGCTCCTAATATCCCTATTCAAATTTTATTCACTTAAACAGTCATATGGATGATAATGGGTGTTTTGACTGATTAGAGAATTCAGAATGAGATCTATAGTGATTATGACTAATGTTTTCTGATTAACTAGTCATGCATATAAAAATAATTAGTCTATACTATCACTAACATGTATAAAGCTCCCACAGCATGTTCATCATTAATAGGACAGAAAAAAAGGAGGTAATTCAGGTCCTAAGGAGCTTAAAAATCTAAATGTGGAGAAAGTACAAAACACTGGGATACATATCAGAGAATACTACTTTTTCCTTTTGTATAAAAACAGTAAAGGGAGAGAACAGTGTTAATACTTTCTGTGAATAGTATTTGTGATGAAATTAGCTTTGAAGAGGTAGAAGAGAGAGAGGGTGTCTCATTGGGATGAAAAGACAGGTCCATGCACAGATCATAAATGAGCAGCCTTTTGCATTCATGTTTTTATTTTATTTATTTTTTTGGTGACCAGTAAGAGCTTCATAATTAAATTAACTTGATAAAGAAAGCGACTAAGCATTTTACTAACAAGGTAGCCTGCAATAAATGGCTTTGTCTTCTGATATTTGAAAGTGAAAACTGCAAAATAGGGAATTGTTTTCTGAATTCTTATTAAATTTTAGGTTTTACATCAACAAAGTTGGTTTGTCATATATCTACATTATACATATATGCATATGCACATATATGTAATCACACACAGTACACATTCTGCGTAAGTAATCTCACAGGCAAACCCAAGCTACTGGAGCTCCACACATTTCCACTTGGCAAAAAAGTGCAGGATGGATTTCAATCTGTGAGGGTGGGTAAATACCAGAACAGGTTGCCCAGAGAAGTTGTGGATTCCCCATCCCTGGGGGTGTTCAAGGCCAGGTTGGATATATCTGAGCAACCTGGTCTGGTGGGAGGTGTCCCTGCCCATGACAGGGTTGGAACTAGATGATCTTTAAGATCCTTTCCAACTCAAAACATTCCATAATTCTATGTTTCTATGATTTCACATATTAACCTTTGTAAAGTTTTTGACAATTTAGCATGATATTGTCAGCAGCAAACTGAGAGCACAAATATATATAAAAACATGGTGGAGTTTCTGTGAACTTGTCTACTAATTTGTAGCTTGGGAGTAGTTAGTAGTAGTTCATCATCAAAATGGAGGGATATATTGAATGGGTCTGCCCTACATTTGGTGTTAATCAATACTCTCATTACCGATCTGGATGATGAAATAGACTCTACATTTATTAAATCTGTAGACAGCACCAAGTTAGGAGAGAATGCTAATAAACTGGATGACAGTCTTAGAATGCAAAACTATCAAGATAAATGGGAAATTGACTCTGAAAAAAAACACAGTGCTTCTCAGAAGGGTCCAGTACAGCATATTGCACTTGGCTGGTAGTATTCAGCAACACAGATACAGAATCGGTTAAAACAGACGAAGTAGACAAGGGTTTGGAGGTTCATTTTAGATTACAAACCAAATGGGAAAAAAAAAAAGAAAAAAAAAGGAAGTATAACCTTTAAGATGCCTTATAAAACAAACAAACAAACAAAAAAGGACAAAGAAAAAAAAAAAGAACCCTATTGTTCTCAGTATCAGAGAGACTTCAGTTGGAATATTGTGACAATACTGTGACAATATTGTAGTCACAATATTGTGACTACACCTAATGCCCTTTAAAGAAAACTCCAAGAGAAATGTTTTGAAATCTGAAGATTATTGCATATACGAAAAGAATGACCATATTGGGGTTTAATAGCACAAGAAGTAGAAAACCAATATAAAAAGCTGCTGCAAAGAGAAAGAAAATAAATTGTTTTCCATACCCTTGGTGGCAGGTAGAGGAAGTAATAGTTTAGTTTCAGCACAGAAAATTAAAACTAAAAATAATATCTTCTTAATGAAAGATATTGATTGAAATACCAGAACAAAACACCTCAGGAAAGACATTGTGAATTTTCTGTGGCTGCCACTGGGAGAAACATTTCTTGGGACTCCAGAAAGGAGACATTCCCATATTTTCCCTGAAAGATTCAGCCCTGTAAGTATTCTCACCAAATACAGAGAACAATTTAGGTAGACCAGTGTAACCAAGCAGCTGTTGAAATGATTTTTGCTGTGTTGGAACAAGTTATGAGAAAAATTTACTGATGCAGATGGAAATGAATCATTTGCCTGCTAATTTATCTCTTCTGAATAAAATGAAAGACAAAAATGTTATGCATTTCTAAGTCAGATTTCTCTTAAGTTTGACATATTGGAGATGATTTCTTAAAAAGCCGGCCTATGATCATGTGGTGAAAAATACATTTGTACCTATGAAAAAATCAGCTTTAGCTCTGGTCACCAGAGAGAAGAGATTGGTGCCTGCCCCTCTGCTCCCTGTCATGAGGAAGCTGCAGGCCACATTGAGGTCTCCCCTCAATCTCCTCTTCTTGAGGCTGAACAATCCAAGTGACTTCGTCAGCTCCTCAACATTTCATCCTCTAGACCCTCCACTATCTTCATAGCCCTCCTTTGGACACTCCCTAATAATTTTATGTCCTTCTTATATTGTGGTGCACACACTGCTTGAGGTAAGGCTGCACGAGCACAGAGGAGAGTGGAACAATCACTTCACTCAGCCAGCTAGTAGTGCCGTGCTTGATGCACCTGGAGGTATGGTTGGCCCTCCTGGCTGCCAGGACACACTGCTGGCTCGTATTCAACTTGTTGTCAACCAGAACCCCCCGATCACTTTCTGAGGGGCTGCTCTCCAGCCTCTTGTCCCCCAGTCTGTACGTATAACCAGGGTTGCCCCATCCCAAGTGCAGAATCTGGCACTTGATATTGTTAGACTTCATGTGGTTGGTGATTGCCCAGCCCTCTAATTTGTCGAGACCTCTCTGCAAGGCCTCTCTACCCTCAAGGGAGTCAACAGCTCCTCCCAATTTAGTGTCATCTGTAAACTTACTATACCTTCAACTCCTGCATCCAAGTCATTTACAAAAAACATTAAAGAGAACTGGCCCTAAAATGGAGCCCTGGGGAACCCCACTAGTGACTGGCTGCCAGCCTGGTGTAACCCCATTTACTAGAACTCTTTGAGCCAAACGCATCAGCCAATTGTTCAACCATTATTTTGTGTATTTATCTAACTGTATGCTGGACATTTGGTCCAGAAGGATACTGTGAGAAACAGTATCAAAAGCTTTGCTGAAATCTGCTAAGATTATGTCAATTGTCTTCTCTGGGTCAACCAGGTCGGTGACCTTGCCATAAAAGGAAATTAGGTTTGTTAAGCATGACTTTCACCTCATGAAACCATGATGGCTGTGACCAATTACTGCAATGTCTTTCAGGTGTTTTTCCAAAACTCACAGAATAATCTCCTCCATAATTTTACCAGACACTGAATTGAGACTGACAGGCCTGTAGTTACCAGGTTCTTCTTTCTTGCCCTTCTTGAAAATCGGAACAATGTTTGCCAGCTGGAACCTCTCCAGATTCCCAAGATCATTGAAAAATAGTTGAGAGAGGTCTCGTGATGACATCAGCCAGCTCTCTGAGTATCCTGGAATGAATCCCATAGACTTACATGCAAGCAAATCCTACACAAGTTCAGGGTTTGCTGGGAGTTTATTGTTACTGCAGTCATGGTCCTCCATCTCAGGGCTCCAGGGGTCCCAGGGCCCATCACTGGTGTTGAAGACAGAGGTAAAAAATCCATTAAAAATCACTGCTTTGTTAACATCCCTGTTTGTGAGGTGACCATCCATGAACCAATGTTTTCTCTGGTCCTTCTTTTGCTGTTAACATATTTTAAAAACCCTTTTTTACTATCCCTGACAGTACTGGCTAGCTTCAACTCAAATTGAGCTTTGGCTGCACAAATTTTCTCCCTTCAAAGACAAGCAGCGTCTCTGTAGTCCTCCCATGTTGCCTGACCTTGCTTCCAGTGGCCATATACATTTGTTTTTCCTTCAGTTGTCCTCCATTCACCAATGTATGTAACTGCAAACAGACTACTAATCATAATTTAATTTATTTATTGTTCTAACGCACACCTTCAGTATTAGAATCAGCACTTAAGGGACTTCCAATTTTTTTTAGCTTGTAATTTGCTGTGTCTGCACATTCTTGCTGAGTACCAGTGTTATAAAATATTAATGGAGAGCTTTATGAAAACCTATAGACCATGATTGAATGAGGAAAGACGAGGTTGTAAGGTTGGTGCTGCAGCCATTTGAGTGATTACTGGCATGGTGCCATAATTACATTTCTTATTACTACTGCTACGTCAGAGCTAGTGCATAAAGTAGATTTCTTTGTCCTTGTTTCTCGCAGTTCCCCTCTGAAAAACTATTCAGGAGGATACAGACTCAGCCAAGGGCCTTGCTAAAAGTCACGGTGATACTGACAAGTCAGTAAAGAGTTTAATTCTTGTCATCAGTGTTGTACACTATGCCAACTTTTAACATTTGTGTATTTAATTCAGTCTCTCCTCATCCTGGTGATGCTTCTCAGGACATACACTGAATAAAGTAACTGCACTTGGTGAGACTGAGATCAGCATATGTATATCAAATGGTGAATAGATTGCTGAAAATCTTCATTTACTCCTTTCTCCTCAAATCAGAACATTCCTCCTGTAGTCATCTGCCTCTCTGGCAGTCTTGCTGTAGGAGACATTTCAAAAGTTATTCTGGGTGTCTGCATTGCTTAACTGCTCCGATTCATTATGCTATAAATTTCTTTCTTGTTGTGTTTCAAATTTGTGCATCAGGGATGTGTATAGGGGGTACTTTTTAAATTCATGAAAGAGGAAAAAAAAAAGTGCTAAGAAATATAAATATTGAGTAAATGTAGTCTGTTTTTGCAAGGAGTAAATATCAAGCTAATGCACAAGATTTATCCTCCACAGTAAATCATCAGTATGTCTCATTTTAGGCTTCTCCTATGACTGCTGTTTTCTTACTGCAGTATTCAGTCATGCTGATTTATGCCATACTATCTTGTGAATATTTTGCAGACTCTTATCAATAATATAGTTTTATCTTTGGGTGCAGATGGAATGAGCTTAGAACAAATAGCAGGCAGAAAGTATGATTTCTGCCTCAAGTAGTTTTCTGCTTGAAACAAACTTGATATAAAATGTCAGACATACACAAGACATCAGGGAATGGTGGATTGGATCAGGAAAGGCATCAGCCCAATTAACAAAATATTTTATTCCATAAGGGCTTATGTACTCAATAAGATGTTTCTGTTTGACTGGAAGGATTTTATAAGAGTCATAGCAGGAATCCATCCAGGAGGTAGGAGGAATCAGGACAGTGAACAGTGGCATCACAGATTTACTCAGGATAAGTGCTTCTGCATGTGAACAGAAGAAACAGCACTCAAATTAAGTCTCAAAGACCATGCAAGCAAACAGAGCAATGGCAGAGCACTGTTGATACCAGACTTGACTCTGGTCTCACTGCCTGCAGCTGAAACCGAGTCAGGAGTAATTGACTGGAAGCATCTTGTTTATGACGGGCCTCATGTAGCAATGGCATACTTGCTTACTTAAGTCATTAAATACTTCCTTCAAATTATACTAAATTTAATGCCCTTTTTTTTTTATTGGTTGACCTGCTGATCCTGCATGGAGGAATTACCAAAAGTAAAATACAATTATTTGCCAGTGTATGCCTTCTCATTTTCAATATTGTATTTTAGATTTGTGTGTGTGTGTGTATTCTAGTTCAAACTGAAGCTAATCTAAAAGTGTTCTTGGTCCTACTGTTAGGAATCTTGGGTAAAATATGAGTAAATAGTCATCCAAATGTTCAAAATTTTGGCAAATTTAGTTTGGAGTCACCTCTCAACATTGTACCATATATTATTGAATAGTTCAGCCTATGTCTCTTTATCTTTAGCTGAACTATTTTTATCTTAGAACTGTGTTATAGATTGATTTGAGAAGTATGCTCTCAATTGTTTTGAGTTGCAGTTGTTTATGTGTACATTATGTGTGAAAGGGTGGATGTGTGCTAATTTTCTGTGAAGTCTAAATTCATTTGAAATTCTATTATGTTTTATGTTCAGTTATGGTAATTAATAATTCCCAAGGAAGCATAATGAAAATAGTTGATAGATCGGTTTACTAAATTTAATATTGGAGACATCACTTATGTTTCTGAAAACTTGAAAAAAATGGTATGTGTTAAAACCATGTGTTATAAAATTTGCTCCTTCATTATTGTACGTCTCTGAAGACATCTAAATCTTTTTTTCTTAGAAAAAAAGTTTTAGATGACAGTTCTCTGAGGTTGACTTTTGGAAACTAGTTTCACATAAATGTTGGACACCTATGAATAGGTGTAATATGAAATTCATATGGATTTTTATTAGCAGAATGCAGGGGCTCACCTTTATCATTTAAAGGACATGTAAAAATAAAGTAAATCAGTCTTGTTGAAAAATATTATTCCTGATGATATTTATGGTGGTAACACATTAGGATTGAAATGTATACAGGGTGTGTTGCTGATAAAAGTAGGGAGAGGTAGGACAATGGGGAAGAAAAAGGTGAAGAGTTTATTTCTCTAAGGGACTACTATAGATTCTAAAGTTCACCCATGCTGAGGCAAATCTCTACAGCTATTCCTCTTGATACTGGGAATAGAATGCTAAAGCTTTATTCTGGTCTCAGTTCAAGTTCTGACAATAAGCTTGAGTGTCTGAACTTGGAGATGACTAGTATAAATTAAAACAACTCTATGAATCTTCCTTCATTTTTTGAGGGATAGCAATAGTCATCCTACAAAGCAGTTTACTCAAAACAGTGACCAGGACTGCAAGTGAAATCACAATCATTAGCAATGCCTCAGGCTTACACAATTCTCTGTGTATTCTGTAGTTCCCCAGAATAGAATGTATTTCATTTCATTTTCCTTGAAAATTGACTTGGCAGCAGTTTACAAACTTTGCTAGGTAATATCACTGCCAGCAAAAATAAATAAATGATTTCCGTTATTCCACAAATAAAACTAGATTTACTAAATTGAATATTTGTTTTCTTCTTGTGATATCAATCAAACTAATCTTTTAAACTTTATCCAAGGAAATATTCATGCAATTTGGACTCACTCAAACTTGCAGCTAGACAAATCTAGATTAGGAGTAAGACACCAATTATGGAGAGATGGAGTAATTAATCTTATACATCACTTGCCAAAGATTACAGTTGGTTCTCATCAGTGATAAGCTCAACCTCAAATTAGGATATATTTTCTAGGGGTTTCAGGGTAGTTTGCCTTTATATATTGATCAAGAAGCAGGAGTTACTTGAATGTGTTAAGTACACCAGGGAAGAAGATCACAATGCTGTCTTCAGGCCTTAAAAACATTTTTTCCCTTGTTTATCACTTATTAAATAGAAATTTTTCATTATAGCCTGATACTGATTTTCAGTATAAATCAAATGGTTTTGTTTGTTTGTTTGTTTTTCTTCCTGACAGGTGCAGCTAGTTACAACAGTTTTTATGTTTTCTGCAAAAATTTCTGCCAAGCTGTTAAACCTGGGAAACTGAGGGTCCGCTGCAGTGTGTGTAAACAAGGAACACTGACTTTGGCAAGGGTAAGCATGTGTTTCAATTTTTTGGACTGTATAGAAATTACATATATTGTTCTGTCAATTCACTTGCATATATGTAGCTATGTATATATGTATTTTTACTGAAATTTTTTATTGCTATTTATGTCTGAGTAATTTAAAGCTTGGTGAAGATTTCATTCACTTATCTCCACTATTTGCAGTACACACAAGGAAAACATTGCAGACTATAGCTCCAATCCTGTTAAGACATTCTTGGCTTTATATTTGAAGTCCTAATGGTTAGCCTGGTAGTATGCATAATATGCACAACTTAAGGGTATGCTTAAGGGTTAGAATTATAGGTGCTTGTGCAAGGCCTGGATCAGTGTTTATAGGCACAGAAAGACCTGAATTCAGTGCCAGTGACTGTGAACGTTATAGAATGAGACAAGGAGGAATTAAGTGGCTGTGCAGCTGAGAATATTAATCTCTCCAGCTCAGCCAGTGTATGTGAAGTCAGGGCAACATTACTATGGTGGGACAGAAAGTTAGTAGAACTGTCAGGCTTGGTTTGCATCTAAAAACAGGACACTGTTGTTTGACTTGAATTTACAGTAGTGTGAAGTTCTGCAGGTGTTTTTTGTTTGTTTGTTTGTTTTGTCTCCGTTGTGCTGAATTTCACTGGTTTTGCTACTGGGGAATAAGAGTCCTTCCTCTCTCATAAATCACGATGTTTGTCAACTAGGTTCATTCTGTGAAAGGCTTAGGCTTGTGTGGAAGACTGAGCCTCACCGTGCTATAGATGTTGGGGAGCTTTCTGTGATACATATTTAACTGTATAAGTGTCTTTTGCTGTGGTTTAAAAGGATTAATTTCACTTTCATGTTCTTGATGTAGCCCAGTACTTCTACATCATGACACAAAATAGCACTGAGACATAAAAAAAACAGCTGCTGTAATCTCATTGAAAGAATAAAGTGTAGTAATGCTTATACATATATAAATTAAAACCTCACAACAAACCCCCTCAAGCTGTGTGCTATTTCTGAATTACTTGCATATCTCTAATTTATTTCAGAGGCTTACAAGTATTGCATATTGTGATGTTTCAAATGAACACATCTAAGAGCCTTTGTTTTTTTCTGACAAGTCATACTTAAATATTTGTAATTAGTATAGGCTTAAATCACATATAAATCAAGATACAGAAGTTGCCTTTAATGTACATGTCCATTCATATAATACTCAGAACGGATATAAACACAGGTGACAGTGTGTTCAGATTGAATGCAGTCATTGCTGCTGCATGATTGCTTTTATCACTAGCTGTCTTTGAACTCTGTGTATTGCAAGGATGGCACAGAACATGTGTCCTTTCCTAGATTTGGTGGCTTCTTTAGGCATGTCCAGTCTTATGGAAATTATCACTTTCACTCCTGTGGTGTTTGGTTTGGAATCATTATATTTCTTGTATCAAGTAGACTTAAATACATTTACAAACTTGAAGTTCTTACAGTATTTGCTAAATAGTAGTCTTCATTTTGTCTCTCAAGAATTCCTCATGACTCCATTATTATTAAAAAAAAAAAAAAAAGGGAAGGGAGGAAGGAAGAAAGAAAACACTACTATAAAAAGTTCCAGTATTGCATATTTCTAAATAAACTTGTAGTATCTGATTGTCTGGAATGTACGTGGACCTACATTCTTTTGGGCAAATTTGTGTCAATAAATATACACAAGCTGATAATTTCCATTGAATGACAGCTATATCTTTTTTTCTGTTAGCATATTTTACATTAGGTATGAACAGAAAGTCACTGGACACTTGCAGTGGAAGCATTTGCTAATTTCAAGATTGGTTCAAAAAATAACAGCTTTCAGAAGATTTGATAAGGTACTTCAGTATGAAAGTACAAAAGAGAAAAGGGAAATATCTTTTAGAGAGTGTCAAATGATAATTTTGACTGTTTCAGTTTTTTAATAATGTCTATAGAAATAATTTGCAGTTCAGGTTCTTGTTACTTTCTCCCCAAAATAAAGAAAATATGTTATAATTCCTTCCCTCTCAATTTCAGTGAAGCAAGGTAGATAGAACAGCAAGTGCACTGTTCCATTAGTGTGGGCTGGCAGTCCTCGGTGCTTCCAGAAGTGAAATATTTGCAATAAGGACACACTTACGGTAGTGAATGTGCTAAGCAACAGTAAGTTTGTTTTATAAATACATGCAATCTACCTCAGTCCTGTGGTTATGAAGATTAGGTGCAGATTTAGTATGTGCCTGGCCCTAGTGACCTTCTTTCTTCTCACTTGCTGTCCATCTTCCAGGGAGACAGAAAGTAATTCCAGCAGAGGAAGCTTGAAATATGTACCAGGCCTCATTTATTTTTCAATACTATGTAGAAACCTCTCTGCATTAATGCTAGGCAAAAGTGTAGTCTCTGAGCTGGTGCTTTGTATCTGTTATGCTTTGTTCAGTGCATCACAGTCTACAGTAAGCAAGTTATGTCAGGCTGAAAATGTTATCAAAACTTGACCTTTGTGTACATTTAAAAAAATAATATATATATATATATATATATATATATATATTAGAAGGTAGTGTATTACTGCAAACCCTCTATGTTGCTTGTCCAGTCCCAAATGGACTATGCCAGCGATTGCTAATAGACATCATCTTTATTGGTATTATCATCTTTACTGATATTACCAGTAATCACTACATCATTACTGGTATTACCATCTTTACTGGTATTATTATTTCCCTTTTATAGAGAAGTTGGTCAACATGAAGTGGACATAGGTAAACTATAAAAAAGCATGTGTATACCATCATACTACAGATTTGTAGTTTTTTTTTGAAGATATATTTTATCCAGTGCTCAGTAAACTGTGCCTGACCTTTACCAGGCAGTATAGCAAGTTGCTTAAGAAGCTCTCTTGTGCCATAAGCAGCAAAGCACCATCTAAGCCATCATTTGTTACAGTAATTCTTTCACTGAGATGAAAGTGAATACCTGTGTAAAACCCACACAAAGCTTTGGGAAGCTTTAACGTACTCAACATGCTAATTCTTTTCTCTACCTAAGCCACAAATGACCAAGCTAATTAAATTGAGCTTTCTTTTTTCATGGTGTGTTGACTGACTGACATTTTAAAATATTACTTATTCATTTAAACAGTCTTATTCTAAAACCTTATTTAACTGTCATTCCTATTTGCATAGCATTATTTTAATATATGATGCCCAGAGTAAATTTATGATACTGTTTTTTTATGAAATTAAAGAGCCCACTATTTTTATTTTCACCAGAGACATCCATCTCAATATTAAATTTGTAATTTTCCAGATGACACTTAGGTTGGCGTTTTATGAACATTTCATGACCTGATTCTTTATGGAAGATATATACCAGACTGATTTAATTATAAGGAAACATCAGTCACTGCAAAAGTATCACCTCTTCCTAGTTTCTCTAATTAATCAAGTACAAAAGCATGTATGGATAGACTGGAGTGTGGGAGTCTTATGTAAACCACCTACAAGCCTGCCAGCAACTTTCTCCAAATAGCTCAAAAAATTTTAGTCACCGGCTTCAAACCGGTTTATATCTTTTGCTGCTTTCAAGCTTTTAAAAATATAAATTTTTTATTCATATGGTGCTGCAGTTTGTTTCAGTAGCTATGATTCAGATAGGGCATTCCCCTTTTCAGGAAAATAAAATAAATAAAAACAAACAAAAAACCCCACCCAGGACACTTTTTTTTTTTTTTTTTTTTTTTAGCATTTACATTGTTAACTCTGTAACGAAAAGGAAAATGCAAATGGAAAGCCTGATTCTACAAACTGTTATACACCGAGCTGTGTACTTAAAGCACACTTTTTAAATGTACCTGACTCTGTGGCATACTCCTGGTACACAAAACAATGACGTTTGACTCAGTCTCTGCTTTCACTATACAAAATTCAGCCAAGGTAAGAATCGGGATTGAAGTGCCATAAATGGACTTTGGGTCTCCGTGCTTAGGCACTGGCTCTATGGTGAGGCCATTTCCACTGCAGGGACTCGCAACTCATTACTGTTTGGTAGTTCTTCATGCTGTGCCCTTGGTAGTGCTGTCTGAGTTTTCAGTATATCTTCTACTTATGCAAAACTCCTTGGGTGCTTGTACTAACTTCTATACTTATCCTTGTAGCTTACATTATCTCAGAACTTTTCAGACATGTTGAGTTATATTTGGATCTGATTTAACTGACTGCAGCTGAGATGAAACTTAGTTCCTTTCACCAAAGCACACATGGATTTTATTCAGTGGCTGAAGCCCACAGTTCTTCTTCTGTCCCTACCGTTGGTGCTCCAGGGGAGCTTCCATTTTTAAACACCTTTGTTAAACCATCTCTGTCAGAGAACTACTCTTTCATTGTTTGCCATATTATGGATATTACTTTTATCTATAGCTTTTCATCTTAAACCTAATAAGGAAATGAAAACAAGCTGATTTTTATTTTTTTATTTTTCTCTGGCACCGTGAAAAGCTTGTCATTTCAGTATCATGGCATTCAGAATAGGCTGTGTTGTACATCATAGTTCTGGCAAGGAAAAAGCTCAAAAATCAAGTGCCTCAGTGACTAACATGTCATTCATAGTTTAAGTGGTCGTCCTGATAGCTGAAAATAAAGTATTTTGAATTTGATACTTTCATGTTACCTAGGAAAAGAAAGGCCTTTAATACAGTCATTATCTTTGAGTTTTTACCTCCTAATACCATTTTAGTATTTGTTTAAGTAAGGTGTTTTCTTTTTAAGGAATATAGGCTTAGCAGAGATTTTCAGTAATATAAAAAAAAGGCAGTGACTTTAAATTTATTTCATAGAATTCTGTATTTGCTTTTCACTTATGGGACAGTCCCCATGGTAAAGGCGATTTTGTTCCTGTAGGTAATTTGCTTTAAATATCTCTTTGTTTAATATATCATTGTAAAAGTCTATTCCACGGTAGACTGCCTCTCACCATTGCTCATTACGGATCACATACTTTTCCTGGAATTGGCTCAGTGACAGAGGAGGGAAGGAGTACCACTCACTGCATCAGAGCGAGGCTGGCTGAAAGACAAACGGGCACGTAGCAGCTCCAAAATCATCTAGCCCGTGCATCTGCTGATTCACCACTGCTGGTAACCACTGCTGGGGTAACGTTACAGGCAGCCTACGGGGCAACCGAGACTGCCTGCTTTATTGGTTACTCTCTTTTAAGCCTGGTGCACAGACTAATAGAGATGTCTATTTGGCACAGTTTTGTTTCAGAGCTGCCAGTCATGAAGGGTCTTTAGCATCAATAGTCCATTTTCTTGTGACTGAGTGACAGATAGTGACAAGGGCCAAGCTGGGATAGAAAAAAAAATCAATTTGACCTTTGAAGCTTAACTGCAAAATAAGCTCCACCCTGTGGAGTGCAATGTGATGAAGTCTGATCTTATTCACAGACTGGGAAGATATTAAATATGAGATTGAATTCCTGAGACTGGATGAAGTACGTATTTGTCTCTCCAAAATGGCATGCTTGCTGTGAGGATAAAAATGTTTTTGATACTTCTTAGCTGTGTTGCAAACAATATGTGTTAAAATACTTCTGTTGAAATACTATGCATAGGAAAAGTTGTCATTGTAATGCGTGCTCCCTGGTCAAACTAATAAATTTGAAGCAACGATTTATTATTGAGTTCCTGCTAATAAACCTGTGATTACAAAATAACTTTATTTCCCCTGCATTTGGCCAACAAAAGTAGTACACACAGGAAATTATATGTATTCCATATACATATTTCTATCTACATGATAGAAATAATGAAAATGTTATGAATAATTATGACTAAATAGTGAATTTATGAATAAATAATGAAAAAAAAAAAGTCAATTCTGACATCTCAACTCCTACCACTGGGCACTGATGTTAATAATGTTTAGAGAAGACAAGTACAGAGAAAAAGAGCCCTCAGAGCTCTTTTTCCAGAATTTCCACTGAGTTCTTTTTTCAGATTTTCAACATATTCAGAAAATCTTTCTGTGTTAGTTATGTTAAGTCAACGTACTTAGTCATAAGCCTATTTTTTTTTCTAGTGAACCAGTGGTTTTTGAGAATGAGGGAACATCTTAAGGTACAGATGTTGTACACTGCTGTGTAGCCCAAGCCCAGCTATGCCAGAATGCCAGAGAGAAATCAGGCTGATTTGGAGCCTTATCCCTACCAGCCACACAGGCAAGTATACTTGTGCGTGCACTAGTTTCTCTCGTGACCTGATCAGATAGTGAAAGGCCTGCTAAATATGATAAAACTTCTTAGTCTGTTAGTGCAGAACTACATTTCGATAATAAATCCTGTCTTGCAGTATTTTCTGTAGTTCAGGCCCAATTCCATGCTGAAGTGGATACAAAACCTCTATCTTACATACCTATTTGATAGTCTGAGCAGTTTCCAATAGTAAAATCTGTCTCAGAAGGGGATATTTCTTCCATCATAGCAAAGGAGAATCTATCTCTAGTTAACCTGGCCAAGGATACCAATATTTTTAATATTTTTGACTGTAGATACATAGGTCTTGTGCTTAAAAGGGTTTTGTGTCATCTACTCTTCCTTATTGTTCTCCTATTACTTTCAGTGACTTGGAGCAGGACATCAGCATTAAATAAACTTAAGTGCTGAGCTGAGGAAGAACACAGAATTTCTGGTGGAACTTTCCTAATAATGAACGCATGATACTGCAAGTCTGATTGAGCCATTGCTTAACCAGTGTCTTCATTGCTTTTAGTAATAATGAATATCACAAGAAAAAATATCTATATTTCTACCTGAAAAAGTCTGTTTTCTTTGTTATGTCTTTGAAGAAAGTTGTTATTACAGAGCTATTGCTATTACATCTTCTCATAAAAAAAAAAAAAATTGCTCATAATGGTCATATTAACCCATAAAGCAGAAGGAAGGAAGGGGTACCAAAGAAAGCTATTGTATTACACCAACTTTGAGCAGCTCTGCTTATGGTCTTGTTCCCCTCTGACTGGGAATTGCTTTAATAAGCAATGTGCTCCCAGCCTCAATCTATTCAGTAATATCTTTCTTCTGACTAAGCACAGTCATTTGGTCCTCCAAAGTTGTCACATCCTCATTTGAAGAATTATTGCAAATTTTGTCATTGTGGCTGTCTGGCTTACATGTATGTATTTCTTCTAGAAAATAATAAACAATGCTATCACTGATATTCTTAAATATTTGACTGAGGGTGAGACCTGCTCCTTGTTCTGCCCCCACAAAAGCTAAGTAAGGCAGCCAAAGCAATACAAAAGAGTTCTTAAAAGTCTCATTATTACTGTGCAGAAGGAAGACAATGGCTGCTTTCCATGGATCCACTCTCTGACATTGTGACAAACAGCAAAACTAGGAAATAGCCACACTGTGTAAGAGATCCAGCTCCAGTGATGCCTTGGGGTGGCTGTTCCCAGAGCCTGTTTAAGATACTGTGGCACTGATTAGGAGTAGGAAAGTTCAGCACTGAGTGATTGCAAAAGGATTTTAAACCTTTTCTTCATTTTTTTTTCTTCTCCACTAAAAACAGATTTCACTAGATTGTCAATTCTTTAATTATTGTATATACAGTAAATAAAAATAAAAGCATACTTAATTTATGAAAACAGTCATTCCATCCATTCTCAAAGACAGGAACAACAATTCTTTGATGCAAAGTAAACTTTGCAAAACAGTATTGCTTCTGCTTGGGAAAAATAACATACAGGTCTTTCATTTTAATAGGATAAGAAAGTACATTTTCACTTTAATTCTGTTAGAAGCACTAAGGTGTCTATGCATGATTTATAGTATTTACCAACTTATTGTGGTATGTGTTTTTAGTGAGATTACACATTATAAAGTGTCTTAAAAGATGGAAAAAAATACCAATTATAGGAAAGAGGGAAAATAACTTTAGTGTTATGTACCACTTCAAGCCATGCTGTGAAATAAAACTGCCCTTTAATGCAAAGACTAAAGTGGGTTTCTCCAGCATGGGTGACAACAGTCATAAATGAAAAGGAAACCAGTTAAAAATTTACTTTCAGATTACATTTTTCCATGAGTATTTGAATCAAATATCTAATGAACCCTGCTGGCTGGGGAAGACAGATGCATGCCTAGGAATACAGATGGTGATCAGTTCAGTCTGACTATATTCACAGTTGCTAATATTTCAGAACCACAGTCTGGCTGATGTTGGCAGGGGCCTCTGGAGGAGACCTGAACCAACCCCCTACTCAAACAGGGCTGCCCAGAGCAGGTTGCCCAGGCCCATGGCCAGGTGGCTTCTGAAGATCTCCAAGGAGGATACTCCACAGCTTCTCTGGGCAACCTGTGCCAGTGCTCTGTCATCTGCACAGTGGAAAAGGTTTTGCCTTATGCTCAGACAGCGCTTCCTATGTTTCAGTTTGTGCCCATTGCCTCTTGTCCTGTCACTGGACACCTCTGAAAAGAACCTGGCTTTGTTGTCTTTATACCCTCGCTTCAGCTATTTGTACAGGATGGTGAGGTGACCCCGAAAACATATTTCAGTATATTGCAGAAAACCTGTGACTAGTGAAAAATACCAGGCTTGGAGTTTTGACTTTTTTTTTTTTCCAAAGTATTTGTTGCATTTGAATTGCTTCTGTGTAAAATTGCCTGTTCTCAGATTTGTAATCAAGGATCCTTTGATAAATAGGACCTGCGGTTCATAACTCCTGCTGAAATCTCTAAAAATTTAGAGCATGTACCATTAGGTGGCACAGGATCATGTATACATGCAGGGCAGATTGTGGACATTATCTCTTTCATTATTGTATAGGTCTTAGGCTATTTCTATTATTATTTATTTATTAATTTGTTTATCTGGTATCTGGGAGTGGGGTGCATGTGTGCCAGGAGATGTTTTAAGCTGTATTCAGCTTCAGTTTAGGCTGTTTTGGGGGGCAGAAATTTAACCGGAAGAGAAACTGCTCTCTTTCTCTCCTGGTGATCTAGGTTATCTTTAGGCTACATCTTTATCTTTTTGCCATATTGATTGTTAGCAGCTCTGCCATCATTGTATTAGCAATGTGTAAAGACTGCCTTTTTTGCATACAGTAGTTCCTTCCCCAACAAAGAAGGACCCCCTCTCAAAATTTGTCTCTTTTTATGTTGAAAGGAGATATAATTAGTGTTTTTCAATACCAGCTGATGGATGTATCTCAGCATTTAAAACATTAGAGCTGTATTTACTCTGTTGACACCTTACACTGTATGTGTAGGTGAATCTTTCACAGTCCCCCCTTCCCTTTCTATTCAGTAAGACCATAATGTGCTGGGGATGGCTTGCTGGAATTTATTACAGTAGAAAAACATAGTACTTGCACAATGATAGTTCTTTTTTGTTTGTTTTGTTTTATTTTTTAATATGGCAGCTGCCACTGAGATTCAGATGTCCCAGTGCATAATGCTCTTAATTTGCTTTCTTTATTAAAGTAGAGCCAAACTTCTGTCTTCTCAGTATTATTCCTTAGATAGCTGTGGGTACAGAGAGATTGTGCTTACACTAGATTATTTCAACATTTTTCATAATGATGAATATTAAAAAATTCTAAAGGGTCAGTAATTTATCCTAATTTTTAAGATGATGGAGCATCTGATTCACCAACTGGCTCAGGAAATAAAAATAACCATATTTTCTTAAGAGACTGCAGTAGCAGAAGTAGCAAACACCAAACTGTTTTCTTAAATGTTTGCCTTCATTTTCTTTAAGAAGCTGCTGTAATTTCTAAATTATGATTAATTATATTTTGATATTAATTATTGATAATTATGATGATTAATTAAAAACATTAAAGTAACTGTTTACCTCTACTATAAACAAATCTCTATTCTAGCTCATTTTACGAGAAACCCTGCCAAACCTTTATGTTTCTTCCTTATGTCAGAGGGTTTTTTTTGTTTGTTTGTTGGTTTTTTTCCTTTGTTTTGGACTGAATTAGTTAATAAAAAAGGGTTTAGGGTACTTAACCATAACCTAAGTAAGAAGTCAGACTTTTGAAGCTAATAAATCAGCTAATTTGAAGTTACATTGATTATACTTGATTGTTTAGAGTTGTGATCTGAAGTTATTAAAGTCTAACTTGTTAAAAGTTTCCTCAGAGCTACCTACTTGTAAAACATCTCTAACAAGATGCAACCACAACCATCACAGTTATCTTGATTGAACCATACTGGTGGAAGCATGCAGTGTACTAAGGAAAATTTCAACCTTCTTCTCAGAGAAATTTTATTAATGTGGTAATAAGTTCTTGGGGACATGTGATGGGGACCAGTTAGTAATCCACAGTTAAATTGTTAGAATTCTTTTATGTTTTTCTGTTGTAATCAGCTGCACAAAAGACATTTACTTAAGGGAAGCAAGGATATCATCTTTTGTCCAGCTTGCTTCTTATGTGGAAAAGAGTCCATTTGAATTTGGTGGTATAACTTGGATATAAAAGTTGGTTTTTGTTTGGTTGGTTTTTTGATAGAGCTATAGCAAATGTTTATGTGATTGAAAAAGAAAAAAAAATCACTGTATTGGGAGGGTGGTGGTGTTGGCTTTTTTTTCTTTTTTTTTTTCCATTTTTAACTACACAAAGAAAAATCTAACATCAAAATCTGTAGGTTTTCTAGATTTTATTTGGAGAATCTGATCTTTGGCTAGAGTTCTGAGCATGGGTTTATTATTGTATAACTCTTAATGGTGTAACTGGTTTTGTGAAAAGCAGGAAGAAAATTGTGGGGGCTCCGTAGTAACTATGAAACGTATTATGGAAGTGATTTGTAGAGAAATATCTTATCAGTCTAATGGTGTAATACTATAAATTTAAGTGAAATAGCATGTTTTTGTCAAGATGGGGCACATAGTCTTTTCAGATAAGTGAAAATACCTTGGCTGAGAAGGCGTTGTTTACTTTTTTATAGGCAAAGTGATCTACTTTCTAAAGTGGGTGCAGCTACCTCTAAACTGTACAGATTCTAACAGTTACACTTGAGAATTATTTGTCCTGGAATAAGTGGGCTTTTTTTTAACTACCTGTTCAACTGCAGCCATCCTAAGACTGCTGTATTGTTTTAATGATGCCAGCATAGTTGGAACAAATTTTGCACATAGATGCATGGAGTGAGTTCATGAAAAGTTCTCAAGCTAGTAGTGATGGAATATATTGGACTTGATAAAATATCTGATCACATTAGATCTGCAGGGGAAAAAAATAGGGAAACATTTTCATTTCTGGCTGCATCTTGTAAGACAATCAGAGAACAAACTGTACTTACTGAGATCTCTCTTTTTTTTTTTTTTTTTTTAACACTGAAAACTGTTCAGCCAAGAGTGTTACATACCTGAATCTCTAAGCCTTATGTTGTTTGTACATAGTGACATTTAAACTCGCTGCTTTGGGACAAAGATAAAGATGCTAACTGCAACTATAATGACAGTTCCTAGCACATGGTGAAATTCCTAGCACTGATGTAAGTTTAAAGATTGTAGGCACTGATGTAAGTATAACTCGTACACTCTGTTCAGGCTTTGCCTTTTTAGTTTTACTGATACTTAAAACTACAGGTCAGTGGTTCCTAAACTTGCATATCTGTACTACTTACCTGATACTTACTTTCCTTATTGCTGCGTCCACTAATGGTGATACTGAAGCAGACTTTTGGGTAGTCTGGGAAAGTCAGTCTTTCTGGTTGAGATAGCTGTATGTAGTGTCATAAAAGATGAGCTAAAAGAGTAGGAGTGCTATTTTGACTTAGATTTGATCTACATATGCTCATCAGCTGTTATTATCTGATTTGTGTTGTCAAAAAAGCCAGCTCAGCTAAGCAGAAGTTTCCTGTTTGAGAATAAGGCACTACATTTTCACCCATCTCTCAACCTTCCTGTAAAGAGCACAGAGAGAGGTTTTTGCTAGCTTTCTTCTGTCTAACTCTGCATGTAGCCTGCCAGCTGAAAACATCAGTCTCATCTCAATGCAGGAGTGTTGCTGAGAGTAACATCCATAATTTTGAAAGAAAAAAGCATACTAACCACGGGTGGTGTTATTTGTCTATTATCAATATAGGTGCCATAGGTGGTAGGGCATGTTCTCAAAATTTCAAAAAATACTTCCCTGAAGTATGTCATATTTCTAACAGTGAGGTATGTTGGTCCACTCTTGGGTTGCGGTTTGGCTATCTACTAACACATTACCACCTTTACAGCTAAGAGGATGTACAGTTTTGTACTGACTTCATGTGAACAATGCATTCGTTCTTAGGTGTTAATATTCTGTCTGCATATTTTGACCTGCATAATTTTAAAAGTTTAGTTTCAGACGGAAGAAATTAATTCCCCTGAAGTTAGGTTTTTCATTTCAGTCATTTCTAATTGCTTGCTTGCTTTTCAACTAACAACTCAGGCAAATAGGAAAGAATATTTTTAACCCAAGATTTGCCTGGTGTCTTATATGGTGCTTGACAGTGGGAGAATACTTTTGTTTAAATATTCAATCTTTTCTGTATTTGTAGATGTATTTACTTTAGCTCAGATCGAAAACCTCCAAGCTCTTTCTAAATATGGTTAGAAGAAAATTCATACAATCCTGTAAAAACAGACACCAAACTGAAAGACTGCCTGGTTACCTGCATGAGTCTTGAGCATCATGGAACTTTCTGTAGACATCAAGTCATCATAGTAAGCCTCTGCCTGAAATGTGCCTGTAATTTTGTCTTGAAGTCAAATGGATTTAAAATAATACAGTCAGATGCCATCAGAAGGTACAATTTTGTGTATCATCTGCTTTATAGGATGTAAATCAGCTTAGTCAATTGTAAAATGAAAAGTTGAGGGTTGTATTTATTCTGGACTAATAAGGAAGGATATTCAAATACTCCATCGTTTTGTACAGTATTAGAAATTTTTAAAAAGAAAAACATGCAAAAGCCAGGATTAATGTAAGCAAATATACTTCTATTGTGCAATATTATTAGTTATATTTTATCTTTTAGAATCTCACTTTTTGACTAGTATTTTAAGCAACATATTTGCCATCATTTGGTGTAATACAGGTGTTTCTGATATAAGACAGTGTCAGAAAAAAAAGGCATAAATTCTTGATGGTGATGTAGAGGATTATATATTGAAGATGGATTTAAAAATTAAAGTTGCCTCACTCGGGCTGCTGGAATAATGTCGAGAGACACATTTTTCCCTTAATTTGCCTGTAGGTCTTGACCTCATGATAACAGTTCCTTAACATGCATTCATAATTATTCAGTTGATGCTATTGTAAATTAGACCTGTTTTTACCCTGCCCATGTGGCTAACCTAATTATGAGGAATGCAGGACCAGGCTTTTCAAGTTTTAAGCTGTGATCAGAAATGGGAGCTAGCAGGTTGCATGTTTAATTCTGCTGTCAGCTTCAGTTCTCAGTACTGAATTTTTGCTAATGTAAAAAGCTGTTTCCTAAAATTCAGGCCTGGTGATGAAGACTAAGATTGCTGACATTGGCATTTTGGCAAAATGATAATTTAAAGAGGAAATTAGAAATTGTATTTTTTTTTTTTTTTTTTTACTTAAGTAGGATCAACTAGCTGGACTAAGGTTCCCTTATGCATTTTTTTTTTTTTTTTTTTTTTTGTGGTTTAGCCTCATCAGGCAGCTCAGCACTGCCCGGCCGCTCGCTCGCTGTCCCCAGGAGGGGTGGGGGAGAGAATCAGAAAGGTGAAAGTGCGAGAACTCATGGGCTGAGAGGAGGACAGTTCACCAGATAAAGCAATAGCCGGGCACACAGGCAAAGCAAGCAAGGGATCCCCTCGCTGCTTCCCATCAGCAGGCAGGGGTTCGGCTGCTCCCAGGCCAACAGGGCTCAGCATGCCAAGCGGGTCGTCGGGAGGACAAATGTCATCACTCCCCAAATTCCCCCTTCCTCCTCCTTTGCCCCAGCTGTTATTGCTGAGCATGGTGCCCCATGGCATGGGACATCCCTCTGGCCAGCCCAGCCTGTCCTGGCCGTGTCCCCCCCCCAGCTCCTGGTGCACCCCCAGCCTCCTCGCTGGCAGGGCAGCACCAGGAGCAGAAGAGTCCTGGGCTCTGTGTGAGCACAGCTCTGGAACAGTTGAAACATAGGGGTGGTATCACCACTATTTTCAGCAAAAATGGAAAACACATCATCATACCAGCCTCTACAAAGAAAATTAACTCTATCCCAGACAAAACCACAGCAGTAAATTACATTAAAGAGAATTGACATGTTGTCACTTTCTTATTTAAAATATACCTGATATTTTTGCATCTCATAGTTTGTGTAGTGAGCAGAATCTTTCTGTATACTTCAGAGAGGCCATGCAGTTATCTACCCTCTGTTTTCCCACATACGCTCTGATAAAATGAAGTTGGAGGCCTGAGAGTATTTGTGTCTATCTTAGGCAAAAAGAAAAGGAGGAAGAGGGGACAGTCAAAAAGAAACTATTTAGTTTTTGCCAATACAGATACTCATTTTGTACTGGCTGGCTATTTTTCTGCATGAACAGTAACACGTCACATGAAAATGAAGGTAAAAATTGGGTATGGGTCCTGTTATATTCTGATAAAATCACTACTATTCTTTGCTAATGCTAAATTTGTTGAATGCCAGCTCGTCCATAACTATAATAAAACCAGCTAATGCTTAAATGAATTCTGGCAATTTTAAATAAAATTTTAGAACTTGATATGACAGGGAAGAATGCTAAAAGGTAACCAAGTGTGTAAACAGTAAATGAAGGATTATCCTTATTTGTGAAAAACCCATTCCAGCGAGAAATTGAATTGGGGGCTTCTCTCAAAAAAGAAGGGTTAGTGTAGCTAGTGAGCTAAATCTATGCCTGATTTTATTCCCTTTAGAGTAATAAGCTTATGTGAGACCCATAAACAATAAACAAACGAGTATAAATGTAACTGAGTACTGTCTTCTCCCTCCTCTTTAAAGATTCTCCTTCAAATAATAAATTACTGATTATGCCAAACTTTTAAAACCAGCTATGATCAAGCGTATTAGGGGTGATGCAGTTCATTTGTTAGAGCATATTGCATGAACAACCTCACCTCTTGTCTGGTATTTTTACTTTGCAGAAAGGATTTTCTGTACAAAATCCATTTGAATGGTATAACACATAAAACAACTAACAACTAGAAAAAAAAAGATGGAGCCTGTATTCATTGGTCAATCAGCTGAAGAAAGGAGATGGTCAATAAAAACAGCAGGCCCAGGACTTGGTCTTTGCCAGGATTTTAAGTCACATAGAGACAGAAGTAAAGAAAAGATCGCAAATCTCCATGTCACTGAGGCTTGCTTCACATTGCTGCACATTGGTGATATTAAAAGTCAGCAGTTTCAGAAACTAGACCTATAAAAAAAAATCTAGACTGCAATGATCTTGGCACTAGTTTGCTGTAAATTGATGTATCTAGCTTACAAAAAAAAATTTTGTATTAGACTTACCGGTCTGTATGTACTTTGATTATACATAAATGTTCTCCAGTTGTGCTATGTTCATGAAGTCAAAAGCTGTTAGTGACAGCTAAGGCAGTAGGTTAATTTCTGGCATAGGCTCTTTTTAATAGGTAGGGTCTGACCTTTCTGTACCGCCAGGAATTTCAACTGGCTCTGTGTACAAAGTACTCCCCCAAATGTGTATCTTATGCAAAAAAGACAAGTGGTATAGGACAAAAACAAAAACAAAAAAAAAAAAGAGAGAGAAAGAGAAGAAGAAAAACATATGGATCTACTCCTTTTCAAATGCAGATTGTTGAGGCTGGAAGTCTATCACTTAGTCACTGTGTTCTCCATTTGACCATATGGCTGCAAAAACTAGTGGAATGATATATATATAAAAAAAAAACAGTTTTCCCTTAAAGAAAATATAGTAAAGAAGGAAGAGGAAAGCATTTATTTTATTCATTCTTGATGTTATGCAATTTTTTACATGCTTTATTTTAAAAGACTTTGATATTTATGGAATCTGAAATTTATCTATTGACACTTCACTTCATTACTGTCTTTTGCGTGGAAATGCCTGGCATGAGATCACCTACTCACATTAAGTATGCCTCCAGAATTTAAGATGAAATTACAAGGATTTTTTTTACCTAGTTTCAGTTCTTTCATATCTGTACACCATATACAGATAAAACTCAGCAGAGGGCAACACACCTATTAACAAGGAATCTCATGTTTGCGTAAAAATTGGAAGCGCAAAGGTGGAAAAAGAAGTTATTCTATGGTCTACTAGAACTTTATGTCAGCCTTAGGTATGTTGCTAAAATTTTGATGAATTTGCTAGGTAATGAATTTCCATATGAGAAGAAGGACGTGGTGCCAGTAGAAACTCCTTGTCTATTCTCCTGCTCTTACTTCACAAACAAGACTCAAAAAGGGAAGGACATTACAAGCACAGATGAATTTGTGTGTGTGTGTCAAGAAGAGTGTTTAATGGGCATGTAAAATCCTGAAGATCATGTGGGAAGAGATCTCTTGATCTTTGTCACGAAGACCACCATATCTTCATCGCAGCAAAATTTTACCTTAGGAGTATTTGGAGAAAATCATTTCAGGATGGTCTCTTTTGAACAAATAGCAGCCAATAAGCAAATCAGATTTAAATGAGCACTTTACTTAGCTTCAACTACCGTATCACAAAGGATTTTACAGTTATAGTCTGTTTTTACTGTGGTATAAAATGATGTAGACAAGATCTGTGCAGTGCAAGTTGTATCTGCAAGAAGTCCTACTGGCCAAGGGCTTTCCTCAGGCACCACTACCATTGTGGGATGCTGGGGAACACTGTTATAGAGACTTGCAATCTGTTTAGAGGGTAGTTTACTAAACAAGAACATTGGTCTCTGTTTATTTTATCAGATTATTTTACATCTGTTTTTGGCTTGAAAATCATAGTGCTCCTGTACACGGACATTTTATGTATACATAAATATACGGTATTCCATCATGGTTAATTAACTATGTACTGTAAAAATATTAGCACAATACATGTCTAGTTTTTAGTAACTGAATACAGGCATACTCGAAGCTTGAAAGTTCATGAAATACCGAGGACCTTATTCTCTATCTCTTGCACCTATTTTACATTACAGTAAAACTTTCAGACCTGTAATAATTGACTTGAGTGAAGTTATACCTTGTCCTCATCCATAAAAGTGAAGGGAAAATTCATCTGCTGTGAAAAGTTAGTCTTCAGAAGTTTTACTCTCCTGTTCATCATCTTTGGACACTATTCTGGGTGAAGGAACACTTTCCTGCCTTTGTATAATGGTAGAAATATTTAACCATTATTCTGTATCCTTCTAATAGGGTTTAGAAAATAATAGTATCTGCTGCAGCTCTTACTCAGCATCATAACGAAGCCACAGACTACAGCTTCCTACTTCTGTGACTGTTGTAGCAGGAAATCTTATGTAGAAACAGTTAAGAACAGTCCCGGCTGGTTAAATTGACCTGTTTGTTACACAGTGTTTTCAGCTCAGGTGCCAGTAACAAGGATGGAGTTGAAAATTTCTCTTGTGAGAAAAGTAAATCTGGCATTAATTATGCCAAGAGATTTACAAAAATGGTAATTTAGCTTCCTAGATTTAAAGTTGCCACCTGTCTACACTTGGACTTGGGAATTCATTTTAATTTTCTAGTCTGTTGTTTGCCAGTAAAATGTTCCTCATGGATTATAGAGCAGAGCAGAACTTTGTCCCACAGTGGTGGTTGTAGCTGAGCTTCCTCGCCCTGGTGACTCATGACAGCATTGTCCTCAGCCTCAGTGCTGAAGGGTCAGCAGCAAAACACTTCATAAAGACATTGTAAATCCCACTGCAAAATATATCTGTTAAGGGTATTGTAATCTTTCTGTATCTATCTTCCCCCTCCAGGACCAAGCATATCACTTTCAGAGCATATGGTTTCCCTCAACAGATAAACAACCAAAGTTAGCTCTGTTCCTTCTGTATTACCAGTTCTGCTCTGCTGTCCACCAGGATCTTGTATTTCTTCCATTCATGATTTAGGGATTTAAGGACATAGTCTATCTGTTTATCTAAGGACACTCATTTTTTTTCTGTCTGGCAAATAGTAGTGAAATACTTGACAATGAATTTACCCAATATTTACATTTATACAGTGCTTTTCTTTCTAAAGGAAATGTTTTACACTGTGGGTATCTGTGTGTCTATATAAGCATACACAGAGAGAGAAAGACTTAAAAATTCAAATATTTGAAATCCATTATGGGTTAAAGGAGAGAAGTCCTAACCAGATGGTATACCTCTTCACCACCAATGGCAGTGTAGGGTAGATATCCCAGAATGGGCTTTAAAATTACTAGCATGGGCCCAATACGCAGAAGATCAGGAAATCAGTACAGGCCGGCTGACCCCACTTTTCCAGTATGTTTGTAGCCTCTTGAGCTCTGACTTGCTCAGTAAACTTCTACCAATACCTAACCTTTTAAAAGTCTGACATTCCTAAGTCCACTCCTAGGAATAAAGCCTATTTTTTATGAAGAACAGAATAGGATCTTCAGCATCTCGTTACAAATAATGAGCAAGAGTTCCTTTCCCGTTTAAAGTCTCATCTAAAAGTTAATCAATTAATTAAATCCACTTCACTGAATTTAGTTACATTATTTCTGAGAGATGGAGACCAAGGAGACTTACTGACATGCAGTAACTCTGAAAGCAGAGTTATAGGATATGGCTCAGTCCTTAAGCTTAGACTCTTCACTCATCTCCTTCATCAAGAAAGCAAGGAGCAGGTCCTTGGTTCCTCAGTAATAAAACCTGTTTTTCTCCTGTGTTAGCAACTGAGGAGTTTACCTCTGAACTGGGGTTTCTGTATTTGATGTCTTTACCTGGTGGCAAGGTATATACGCAAAGAGACAATAGGTGATTTGAAATCACAGGAAGTCCTACTGATAGGACTAAATAAAAATGAAATGCCCTCTCTTCTCACTTTTTTTCCCATTCCTTTCTCTGTAAAAATAATACTATGGGTTCTGAGGTCTCATTTGCTTGTTCCTATTTTCTTCTCTGTCAGCTGTCTCCATATTATTTACAAGTAAAGTGAACCATTTCAATTTGCTTGTACTGACTTTGCTTTTGCTCTACTGTCAGAATTTAATCTGGCTAACCTTTTCTGTTCACATAAAAATACATGATTTATCCACGTTATAATATCAGTCTCTGATAGTGATGGGAATGTGATAACTCTAAAAGAGTTAACAATTTACAGAAAATAGCCAAATATTAATATTTCATCACAAACAAACTGGCAGTCAAGTCAGTAATCTGTTTTCAGAACCCATGCTTCTGTCAATAATCAGCTCTTGCATAGCCAGATTTCTAAAAATAAGTCAGAATATTTTCACTATAACTCATTATACAAAAGTGTGCACAGGAGAGCAACAACAGAGAGATTTGTTTTCTGGGTTGTACTAAAAACTTCTCTCTCCTACCTTCATATTGTCTCAGGTTTTAATGTGTAGATGTAATCAGGGAGAAAAAGAGAAAAACTTCAGTGCATTTAGCACTGAAGGAAAGAAATAGAAGCAAACACTTCTCATGTGAGCTTATGGCTTTTTAATTAGTGCCTGTGGGAAGACACTTTGCTATATTAATGCCATTTATACTAGTACTATCTTGAAACAGCAATGTGCAAAATCTCTCCCACATCTCCCACCATCTTCTGTAGCCCCAGAGGAGACATACATAAATAAGTAATGGAAAAGCTAGAAAACAGATTCAATCATACCTGTTTTGCTGATGCCTGATTAAGGAAATAAATAAAAAAAAAAAGGGGAGGGGGAGTACAGAGGAGGATGAAGAGTATATATACTTGGTAAATTCATAGCAACAGCTGTTGTATGAAACTCTGGGATTTGCTATTCCACATAGCACATGATGAAGGCAAAACTTGCAAGAGTATATTTCTTTGTGTAATGAGGTAGGCAGCCAAACAGTTAAATCATTTGCTTTCCCTGGGACACTCTGCTGGGTTCTTTGCCATTGCATTTAACTGCAGTCAGGTACTGGAGTGTCATTCTCATCTTCTTTATTATAATTTTTCCCCTTGTAATCTACAGTAAATGGGAAGTTTTACAGTGGAGCAGCTGTTGGTAAAACCAATTAAATTTAGTTCTTGAAAACCAGAAACCCCAAATAATCTGTGTTCTAATCTGTGTTCTGCTCAGACGCAGCACTGCCTGCATTTTTCTCCATGAAGATTTTCAGATAAAGTCACTACTTTGAGTTAATCAAATACACAGCTCAAAAAAAAAAAAAAAAAAAAAAAAAAAAGGAAAAAAAAACCATACTGGCTGTCGTTGTGATCTTCCTGACAAGTGTATTTACTTGGTGTTTTAACATGTATTTAATGTAGAGTGCAGAATGCAAGAAATAGAATTAGTCCCTCAGAGAGTTTATAATTAATTATTATTTACCAAAAAGACCATACTCTGATCATTTGTGTAAATATGTACTTGCAGAGCTTTGTACATATCTTAAAAATCTCTGTGGACCAAATCTGGCAGGTTTTATCTGCCTTTTCTAGTGGAAGTCTTTTCTGTTGATGCCTGTGAATTTTGAGTAACTGTCACATCATTTGGCTCTGAATTATTTTAAACTTTTCAATTGCTGATTGTATATTTCAGAAGATGTCTGTTTTTGTGTTGTGTGTGTGTATTGTGTGTGTTTGTGTTTTTGTGTTTTTTTTCCCCAAGGTTTGTATTTTAGCTATTGGACTATTATTACCTGGGCATAGCAAAGAAACCAAAGGATATCTTTAAAACTCCAAGTCAAGACTGAGGTGTAGAGATCAAGTACGTGGGAGAAATCACCTTAGATTTTAAAGTATTATTATTCCACACTTTTGATAAATATTAAATGTTTTTTAGTCCCCCTTTCTGTTTATTCTGAATGAAATATTTCCTCAAAGTGGAATAAAAGGGTGTTTATGACTTAAAAGAAACTTTAATTGCTGGGAAGTATCTTTTTTTTTTTCTTTTTCTTTTCTTTTCTTTTTTTTTTCTTCCTCTACAGGAAGATGATTTAATAAAATCTTGACATCTGGGATGAGGTGTCTAAGGCTCAAGAAAAGACTGTGTATTTTATCACCACTGAAAATGCTGGTTTATAGCAGAAGTTCTGATGGATTAATAGCTATGGCACCATTAATAGCTATGGCATAGTATTGAGGGAGGTAAAATGATAGTGTTCATATTAGTTCTGTGTTGCCAGATCTATTAGTGGCTGAAATCCTTTTGCTGCTTTTCTGTGATTCTGTAAGCTTCTCAAATACTGCTTTAATCTTTTAGGAAAACTGCTTGAGGAAAATACATGAATCCTCTGGGATATATTTTCATGACTCTCATCAGCTCCTGAGGGTTTCTAAACCATGACAGAATTTGCCACACATCACACAAAGATTACTTACTGTGTTTATTAATATAGGTCTGTTTAACTTGTGTCAAAAATCTTTAGAAAATGCAGGCTATGTTGTGGAATAGCATTTATTAGAGAAGGGGTCTGTTATGTTTTCCAATGGTATGTTTTTGCTTCTTTCTGAATACTTTGGAAAATGCCTAATAACGTGTAGCTTCCTGTAAAACTGGGGATTTTGAATTCTAAATATTGCACATGAGAGATATTTTGCTCTCTGATCTTCTGCTGAATCAGAGAAAATGCCTGAATGGAGCCCTCTGCAAGTCCCTGATGAGGTGCAGAATCCCTGTATGTTAACCTCTCAGATTTCCAGTTTCGGCCATCTACCAGAGCATCTCATGCCTGTAGTTTAAAATTACAGAAACACTGAGCTGGGGAGGGACTTCTGGAAGTTAGTTTTCAAGAGAAAGTTGCTCAGGGCCATGTCCAGCCAGGTTGTGAATAACTCCAAGGACTGAGAATCCACAACCACTCCAGGCAACCTGTTGCAATGTTTGAACACCTGCACAGTTAAAAATAAATATGTTATTATGTTTAAGTGGAATTTCCTGTTTGTGCCTGCCTCCATTCTCTTTGTTCCCTCCCTTCAGGTATTTATGTACACCGATGAGATCCCCCTGAACCTTCTTTCCTCTAGGTTGAATAGTCCCAGCTCTGTCAGCCTTTCCTCACAGGAGAGGTGTTCCAGTCCTTTCATCATATTCCTTGTCCTTCACAGGACTCTCTCCAGTATGGCCATGTCTCTCTTTTACTGGGGAGCCCAGACCTGGACACAGCACTCTAGGCGTGGCCTCACCCATGCTGAATAGAGGGGAAGGATTATCTCCCTTGACCTGCTGGCTATGCTTTTCCTAATGCAGCTCAGGATGTTGTTTGCTTGCTTTGCCACACTGTTGGTTCATTCTCCACCAGGACCAGCACGGCCTCTTTTGCAAAGCTGCTCGTTAGCTGGTCAACCGCCAGCCTGTCATGGTGCAATGCAAAGTTGCTGAGAACTTCAAACATATATAAATTCCTGGTGGAAGGTCAACAAAACTGGAGTACTAATCTAAGAACTATCACACGTAAAAAGTCTTCAAGAAAGCTCAAATGTCAGATATTAGCAGATCATCTGAAATCTGAGCAAAAATCTTTGCCGGTGTAGCCTGAAAGCCACAGAAGTGCAGTTTGATCTAGAGTAGATGTTCATTATCACTTTACACCTTAAAAAAAAAAAAAAGTTTTACTTTTAAATGTGTCAACTGTTATATTCAACATATATACAGGGTCACCAAGAGAGCCTGAGCAGATTTCTTACTGAGGAAATGGAATAATTCCACTGCTGTATTACTTACACTTTGAATATTATAGAATATAGTGAAGCAATGACTGAGGTCTCCTAAATTACTGTAAGTAGTGTTTCTCACAACGAATCTTATTTCAATGAAGTCACCCATTAGAATACTCTTTCCTGTGATCCCTACTTTCTGTTCTGTGTTTTGGATAGTTCACTGCTTAACATCAGGCATTGCTTTTCAGATATATGAATATGTATTTTTCTCTCTCTCTGTGCAATCATCGACATTCAATAGCATGTTCAGTTTTCTGAGTCATAGGACACAGCTGCTCCAGTGGCAACATGGCAAATAAATTTATTCCCTCTCTAGTGTAAGTTGCACAGAGCATTCTTCCAATACAGAAGCCAAGGCAGAAGGAATCTGCAATCTTCCATATCAAAGGACTCAAAGTAGTTCTCAGGAAGGCATCAAAGGACATAAATTAAACTTTGTAGTAGTGTTTCTGAGAATATATGTGGTACCTAAGATGGCAGAAGACGATACTGATAATTATAAGCTGTGATTTTGTAGTTTTGAAAAAATGACATATGTTATTACTGATGATAAGCAGAAAGGGCTTAGTGCTACTGTTCTGCCTGCCAGATATCCCCCTACTCTTCCCATGCAAATTCTTTCTGACTTATTTCTTTGTCAAAATGATGAAGTATATATTTTTTTAAAGAACCCTTTGTTAAAAGTAACTACTTCTATGAAAACAATTTCATTAATGAAAGGAAATGTATGAGACAGTGAATTCGTTCCTTCTCTTATAAAGATGTATATAAGAGAAAAAGGAGACAATGATGATAAAAAGAAGCTGGCTATCTCCAGTAGGTCCATGTCTCTTGTATTGATTGGGGACCCCAGAACTGGACAGAGCACTCAAAGTGTGGTTTCACCAGTGCTGAGGAGAAGGGAAAGATCATCTCTCTCGACCTGCTGGCAATACTTTGTTTAATGCAGCACAGTACACTATTACCTTTCTTTGCGGTAAAGGCACATTGTCTTAATTTGTTACACCTTTCAAAGTAAAACCAAAAGCAGTCTGCTTGCTGCTTTATGCTTGAGAACATCTAAAAAAGTGTGGGAATTATCAGAAGAAAATATTGGCAAGTCCCACTGTGTTTAATAGATCACCAAACCCTGGAAAGGAGCATTTCATAAAAGTAGTTGATTGACAAAGAAGCAACAGATAAACTAGCCTATTTCATGACTGAATAGAACCAAAGATATGTTCAAAATGGATAAGGTATCATTTACTAGTGGGAAACTCAAAATTTTATATTTCATTATCCTAGCATTGAAACACTTGCACCACTTCTAATCTCCTTGGTTGGAAGGGTTTTTATGGGTCATTTCCACCACTACTCATGTATTTGAAGTATCTTGCCTTCTCAGGTAGGTGAACAACAGTTTGTGCACTATGAAGGCATTTCCAACAGGAGGAGCTCCACCTCAGATCCACCGAATGGGCTCTTAATTTATTATTTAGAATTAAATACCCATTAATAAAATAAATCGATGTTCATGTAAAGGTGCTGTCTTCATCTTCTCAGTGTAAAAGAGGCTTATTGTGTACTTAAGGCTGTTTTATGCAGAATATAACTCCATTTAGATTTCCTTCTGGGAAAGTCCTGCTTATAAGACAATGCTAGATGAGTCTTCTCTTAGCAAGTTTGGAAAGGTTACACAAAACCAAATCTGACTTGCAAGGCTTACATTTTCTAGCCACTCCTCAAAGACACTTCCTGTATCCTGAATGCCAAATTTCTATGTGGAGGGCTGGATGTTGTTGCTGGTAGGAACAATTAACCAGCTGAAGAAACATCTGAGGAATAATGCAAGTCTTTTCTATTTATCTGGTGTGTGTGCACCTGGAGATGTAAAGAGGACTGTGAAATGGACCTTACTCTCCCCGTAGATTATTCAAAGTCAGAAAATGAATGCATAAACCCTCAAAAATATGCTTTTTAAAATGTTTTAGGGAGTCATATATTCTCTTTTAGCCCAATGTGAAATTAGACATACTGTCAGCATGGACTCTTCCAGCGCAACATGTCATTGCACACAAATATATGTCCTTTGACTGACACTTTCCTTTGCATATACACATTACTGTGCACTTGTTCACATGTTGTCGGCTCATTTTATACACAGCTAGCTTTGCAAATGTTTAAGCATGTGCCTATATTAATAGTTAGAGAGATATATTTGCTGGTTAGTAAGATTAGTAAGATCTGCAGCTCACTGTGGGTGACAGTAATAAGCAGAAGCTATGCTGTTAAGTGCTGCTCTCTCATTCACGGAGGGCTCTATGGTGACAGCCCTATTGGACTAAATGTATTCTTTGGAAGTGCTATACTGTTTAGTAGTGTACAATGTACTGTGTTTATTTTCTCGTTTGTTGTCCGATTTAAAACCATTAACATTTTTCCTAGCCTATTTGTGTAGCTAACTGAAGCATGGTTTCAGGATTTTATCAGTCCTCAACTGCAGAAACTACCTGCTTTGCTGTTTTCCTTCCACCTTATCAGCCTGGAGCTGTGCCATTTAAGCTGTGTGCATGTCTGCTAGTGGTGACGGATCTTAAGACAGTCATTTAGGCTACAGGAAAACAGTGGGATGTATTTTGAATAAAAGTGATAGTCATTAGGAAAATGCTATAGGGCGTGATGGCAGTTTTAAACACTGAATTTGATTAATGAGAAAAAAATGAGCAACATTTACTGCAGAAGATTTTCAGCAAATTTCTGCTTTCTATTAAGATAAAAGGGCACTTTTTAAAATTTGAAAACATTCATTGTTAAATATACCTAAACACAGGTTTCTTCACTTCTGTATGTATACATTTCCTAGTTGCCTGTGCCACTTTTGCTACACTTAATAACTGTTTGGATCTTTGCCTTTTCCTCCTCCTCCTACTAGCATTCAAGGTACAGTTTTCTTTACTATCATTACCCACAAAAAACAGTTTGAGCCTCCTAGAGGTGGAAAATTACAGCAGCAATCCATCCAGCTATGCAACCACAGGTCCCTTTGAACACATCAAGCTGGCACTCTGTTTTGTTACACTGACTTTTCTCTGAACGTACAGTCACATTTGAAGTTTATTGTAGTAATGGTTTGAAGTCTCTAATAGCCCATTAAGTAATCTTTACCTAAGAAACTGTTGTGATTCCACTTTTCTTAACAACGAGGTCCTGTATGTGTAAACTTACCACACAGACCTTGAGTTCATTTTTCAGGAATGCATGAAATTTGCATGATGGAACTCATGGTGTAGTCTATCCTGCCAGCTCTTACACAGCAGCATATTTTTCTAGTGCTAGCAATAATTCCGAATCTACGTACCACATACAGACCTTTACCAGGCCTCGTAAGTTGTTCAGCTCTCTCTCCATTAAGAAACATGAGTGGTCAGTTGTACTCCATGTGGTTTCCTAGATGCTTAGAACAATTTATCCTAATGACTTTTTGCTTCAAGTAAAATCCTTTGTGTTTCTTTTTTGATGTTATATTATTTTTAAGAGAACATTGGTGACGTGCAGATATTGCACAGGGTGTTATGCTTCCAGTAAACACTCAGAGAAGTTTATTAGCAGTCACCTTATTTCGCTTAGTCACCCCTTGACAATTTTGTGTGTCAGTGTCCAGGGAATGACCAAAATCCTGTGTTTTTTGGGGAAGGATTCTGTGTACCTGTACCTGACAAGGTTTTGGAAGCAGACGAACCTTATATTTTTAGGCTCCACTTGAACTAGCTAGATAGGCTGAAAGTAGTTATTGATAAGGTATAAACCTATACATAGGCAAATCAAAAGGAACGATGTCAGAGTCTTCATTGGGCTGGACAAAGTAGCTTTGATGGCAGATTTTGGAATTCATGAGACTACACACTTCAGCCTTGAGGCCTGACATCTTTTCCCTATTCAGCAGTTCTTGATGTGCTTGTTGTGTATTTCATGAAGGGTTTGTGCCCCCAAAAGATCAGAGATTGGCTCTGTAACCCAAACTTTAAGTGAGCTAAGAACTTTTTTGTATGTATGAAAACCATAGTGCATCCCTTCTTAAAAACTGAGGATTGTTTAAGCCGTCTATTTGGGTAGGTGCTCCAGAGGAGTTACGTGATGAAACAATTTTAGTGGAAGCTAACACATGCAACCATATGAGAATTAAATGCAACATAAATTTCTTAGACCAACTCTTCCAGTAAATTGCTTTCCATTTCTTTTTCTCACTCTAATTTAGTGAGCCTAGAAACCAATCAAACCATTTTCTCCTAAAGCATGGAAGAAAGCAAGGGAAAGATAGCCATTGCTATATTTATTTTTCAATGTTTGTGAAGTGTTCGGTACAACAGAAATGGGGACTGTGTAAGATGAATAGTTAGGTATCAGTCAATTCGTCTTCCAACCAAAATGTTCAGCAAAGTCATAATGATTGATTTTTGACAGTACATTCAGCTGTTGGCAAAGGAGAATAAAAAATTCTTTATAGTTTCAATCTGAAACAGTGTAGATTGTAGGGAGGGAGATTCCTGCTTGAACTTAAGTATTTTTAACAGAACTAGACAGAATACCAATATCTGTTGGTAAGTAAAATGGTGAGGTGGCTATTTTGTTGTTTGCACTAACACAAAAGATTCTAAATTAAACTCTGTAAAGTGGAGAATTAATTTTTCATTAAGATGTTCTAATTTCTAAAAAGTTCTTAAAAGGACTCCTATATGTAACAGCACTAGCGTTATGAATGTGACTTTTTCCTATTTTAATAAAAATAGGATTTATTGGAAGACTGGTATTATATTAGTTTATATGACTAGCCAGCCTTGCTTAATTGTTTTAGGTAAACAAAATAAAGCATACAAATAAGGAACAAAAATTGTAAATTAAATTTTGAATACGATCTTTATAGATGGTCAGGATTTCACAGTGCCCTTTCTAAATTAGGGAATAAATTTATATTTTTTTTATTCCTTGGAGCAGTTAAGGTGACCAAAAGCCCAGAGTAAGCAGGAGCCTGCAAGGCTGGACTAAGGATCAGTCTACTCGCTGTATTTATTACGTGTTGTTACTTAGCAGTAACAACCTGTTATTAGGGGAGAAGCACCATCACATCTTTCAGAAGTGACACAAGGCTTTCCAAGGAACACAGGAAAATACAGCCATGAGAGAAAGGAACAAGCACAAAGACCAATGGTGTTAGAAAGTTCTGTAGCAGGGGAGCACTGTGGGTTTAACTGTGTGACTTTCTTTGTGAGGTTAATCTTCATCTTTAAAGCTATTTAAATTTTTTCTTTATTTGTTTGTTTGTTTCTCTTATGAGATCCCAGTCATATTAAAATACAGTTTAAAGCAAGAGAAGTGCTTTTGCTTTTGAGAATGCGTTAGGTCCAGGTCTCATACTTCACCTCACTTTGTTTTTGTTGAGGCCTTCAGTTTCTTATTGGCTGCTTGTACATCCTTCTACTGTATTCTGTTTTTCTGTTAACCCTTCATCAAGTTATTTCCTTTACCTAATACACAATTTGTATGATTAAAATAGTCCATTGTTTTACTGCAGTGCTGTAATACACAGACCTGAGGGAGCCCAAATGCTGAGTAGACCATAAAGTGGAAATACAGTCCAGTATCATCTGGTAAGACCGAAGTAGGATACTTCTCCACAAGAAATAATTCTTAAGAAAAGGAGCATATCGATTGCTGTGTTGAACTGCTGAACTGTTCTGGAGTTTTCCCACCTAACAGAAGAGAGAGCTCTTGGGTGGAAGAACCAAACAGAAAAGACAGTTGTCTTTGCCCATTTGGATCCATTCAAAGTACCCAAAGATAAAACATTACACTGTTTAGCTTTTCACTATGCCATGCTGTGAAAAGGGGAAAGAAATGTGCTAATAATTATTATCATTATTTTAAAGTAGATAGACTATTATTGTTTTGCCTTGTCTTTTTCATGATTGTTATACAGTTTTTCCTAGCACAGCAGCATGCAGCTGCTTGTGAAAATATCGCTGCTCTGAGCAGCATCTGGTGCATGCTTGCTAGTTTGTAGATAATTTTTGCAAATAAATTACTGTGCATTGATTAAGATTGTAATATTCTTCGCTTATGTCCATTTTACATGCTCAGCAAACAAACAAAAAAATCAAGCGCATTCAGAGAATAAGGAAAAGTAGGTTTTCAGAGTCTATCTTTCCATTTAAAAATAATAACATACTGATTGGGATGCAGTTCCTATAGATGTACAGTGTTAAAGCTTGGATGGGTACTTTGGCTTCTTTACCTCGTGATAGAATTAGGCCTAGCAATTCAGATTATTTTTCGTTTCTGTGTATGACATTTACAAGTACAGGAATATAGCAATGGAAAAATAATTGTTATACAGTAGAGCTGAACCAAATCCACGTGTCAGTTTACAACTGGATGAGATAAAGATTTCTTCACCTTTTACGTTAATTTACAAAAACTCCAATGTTACGGTGGATGCAGGCTCATCTTTCAGTGATTGCATTTTAGCGCTTTCCAGAGATGGGTTGAAAAGACCAGCCCAGCTCTGCAGACAGGGAGAACCTCCACGAATTGCTAGGGTTTTGCATTATAATCTAAAGTAAACTGCAACAGGGATTTTTTTTAATGAGGCGACTGAGAGGATGGAGGTGGTAGTTAGGCTATGTGACACTACCAGAATATTGCTAAGCTTTAGAGTGAAATAATTGCAATTGGCAACATCCTCATTAATCATAGCTAATGTTAATGATAGCTCCCCGTAGTGACTCATGAAGAGGTGATGGCCTTAATGAAAGCTGCCTTAGAGGCTAACAGATGGTGGTTGAGTTTCAGTATTTTAAATATACAATTGTTCAGTTCTTTTAAATATTTTTTTCTTATTTTTCTTTTTTTTCTCTTCTCTTCTCTTCTCTTCTCTTCTCTTCTCTTCTCTTCTCTTCTCTTCTCTTCTCCTTTTCTCTTCTCTTCTCTTCTCTTCTCTTCTCTTCTCTTCTCTTCTCTTCTCTTCTCTTCTCTTCTCTTCTCTTCTCTTCTCCTTTTCTCTTCTCTTCTCTTTCTTTTTTCCTTTTTTTTCCTTTTTTTTCTTCCCTACAGAATAATAATATGGAAAACATTTTATTCAGTCCCACTGTTCACTGAGCTTGTTTTTTGAGTTATTGTGTACATAATAGAAAAGAGCAAAAGGAAAACATTACAGCATGAATTGTACATTCAGATCCATGCATACAGGTCAAATTATGTTTTCTGATTTATTTTTAATACTATAGATATCATTGTGAATATTCTGAATGAGATAATAATGCTTACTGTTACATATTGTAAGAAATATTGAATCAGATGGGGAAAAAAAACATATTAGTCTGTTGCTTCATCACTCTGGTAATGCTTGATAGCTCAATATTCAGTGTACATCTGTGCTGCTAATCTCCTGGTTGTGGTATTTGAATAGGGGAAGAAGAGGAGAAGACGAAATATCAGCTTTTAGCTAGGGCACCGGGTTAGAACCTAGGAGAATTTAAAATTTTGGCCCTCCAGGTAGTTTACTCTTGAGTCTGGATATTCAAGGGCTCTAGTTTGAATTTAAAAGATAGTTGTAGCTTTATTAAAACAGATTGAATTAGTCAAGTGCTTAAAGTTAGGTATACACCTAAATATTTCACTGAATTGGAAGCTCATACTCTAACAGAAAAGGAAAAATAATGCATCTGTATTTCACTCAAGTATTTGAGGATTAATGTGTAAATACTTGTTAAATACCCAGATTTTATAATAAGAGTAAAACTTTAGTAAATTTTCAGGGAAAGTTTTCTCATAATTTGCATTTCTCTTGCTTGTCAGCTTATTCACATGTGCTTTCTTTTTCACATGCTTAATCATTTATTCTTCCTCTTGTGAAGTACAGGCTTAAAATGTGTAAACATTTGTTACCTTGGTTGTTGTATGTGTATTTGTCAGTAATATTCTGGAAACACGTTTCCCACAATTAAACTAAGGTGCAGCCATGCAAGAGCTAGATAGGAAATGGTGTTTATCATCCTTTTCCAGTGATGGAATATCTTTTATACATTTAGGTGAAAAGTATATTGACCCTTTTCATTCCCATTATGTGCTCATTTGTGCTTATTATGTGCTCATTCCCATTATGTGCTCATTACATGCTCATTCCCATTACGTGCTCGTTGTCCACCGCTATCAAATGCCTTTCAGCACTGCTGATTTCCAAGCTTATCTATTCTAAAGGGTTGGTCTCAGAATGTATTTGCTAGAATTATCACCTTACCTTTACTTAAGATTCAAGGTGCATCACATTTTATTGTTTTGTGCCCAGACTTCTTTGTGTGTTTCTGTCTTTTTGGGTATTGCACTTCCTTCCACTTTAGTACACATGTATGTACAGGAATGATAATTTTAGAGCATTTAAAGTAGACCCTTAAAGAAAATCTCAGCTTGACTGCAGCAGTAGTGTATACTTTGTTGAGCTAAGGCCAGCCTTAAGGTGTTTCAACTTCTGTATGCACCTTCTTAATGTACTTTTCAGTATTTTCTTGCTGTCATCTTTATTCATCATCTGACAGCCAGTTTCCAAACATGACAGTTAGAAACCAAGGTATATGTGTGTTCACATGGGGAAAGACAAAAGTTTATCATTTAATGTTAAGAGACATTAATAAATATTGCACAGAGTTCCTCAAACCTCTGAGCATTGCCATCTTTTGTTGAGCATCTACATAAACATTATGCTATTTATACAATAAAGAAAATAATAAAAGTACTATAAAGTAGCTTTCTGCTATATTTGATATCCTTTTATTTTTGAACAATTACAGAATTTAGGGTTTCTTCAAGGCTGTAGTGTTTTGGCATAAGGACAAGATATACTGTAGTATTACAAGTTAATTCAGAGGAAAAGCTGCTGCAGTTTTTTCTAATGATGTGAGCAATCTTCATTGCAAGCTTTATCTGTTTCCATATGGTTCCCTCTTGGGCTACCTCCTGATTTTCCTGCTGTCACAGCAGGCTTCTAGGAGAGTAGAATTCTTCCCAGTTTATAGAATTCATTTCATTGCTCTGTTTTGAGGGTGTTTAATACAAGAAAGAGTCAGACATCCCAAAGAGCTGGGGAGGGCAGGGAGGTGCAGAGAGTCACTCTTAATTTTCTTCCAGACTAAATTTTTTCTTCGATTGCAGGTTTCCATGAGCACACTGATATCCAAAGTAAAATAAATAAATAAATAAAAATCTGATCCTTCCCTATATGCAATCAGATACGGGAGAGTGGTGTAGGGGATAAGATGTCAAATATAAGAGGTCATTGTGATGGAGGGAATTTGCCGCTTCCTTAGAAAAAAAAAGCATGTTAAATATATTTTGTGGGGGAAATATAAGCTGAACTGGTGAGACAGAAAACTAGATTCATGATTTGAAAAGAGGAAAGCAAAGAACATCCATCATCCAGACAGATAGCAGCCTTAATTGTATTCCCTTTTAGTACGGACTGTTCAATAATGCATCATGTTAGTCATCTGAGTTGCACCTCTCCATGTTACACTGTGTTACAAGTAAGAAAGTAAGTTTATTATACGTAATCAAACAATTACAACACAGTTTCAAGGCATGCAGCCGATGAAGGACTGAAACAATGAATTGTAACATCCAAGCAAAAATTCCAGACAAAAAAAAAAAAAGGCGCCAAATAGAAAGGTTGTTGGCTAAACTTAGACCCACCAGCGTTCATTCAGGGAGCTGCATATAACATAACTTTTGAAGCTGTTTCTACTGTGACATCCAAAAATAATCATTCATGCCATAACAGCTGATAAGACATGTTTTGTATTATATGTAAAAATGAGAAATAATGGTCCTTTTCAGAAATAACAAATGGAATTCTTTTGTTTCACTCAAGTTAACTAAATATTTATGCTAGTTTACATCTATATCAGTATGTGCATATTGCAGTAAGACAGCACTATTGTGTTATGCTAGTAGGGAAGTGAGAATGTGAAGATTGCATTTTGTTTTACATATGCCATAGAGTTAAGTTACTATGTTTATATTTTTCCATCATGTAACGGTAATAATAATTCTTTTTTTGTTTCTCAAATTTTGTGAGACCACAAATATATTGTTTCCTCAGCAGGGAGGTCTACCTTCTCCCAAGAACTCTTTCCAAAGAATATGTGAAGATAGATTTTGCTTTATTAAAACTTCAGTACTGGTTCACTAATGAGAATGTGCTGAAAATTGATTGTTCCAGTCTACTCTTTCTTAGCAGCATGCACTTTAGTTTGAACTTCTGTGAGACTTGGAGCATATGGTTATAATATTAAGCCCATTTTTATTCTAGTTGATAGTAGATATGAACAAACTGTTCACTTCCAACAAATTGCGTGAGATACTTTTACATGGAAACTCTTCTAAGAAGTATATGAAAAGTTTCTCTAAACGTATACTATTATTTTAAAACTGAAGCTCATTCTCCTTCAGATTACTTGCTAAAGCCATAATGTAAGTGGACAGTACTATAGCCTCTATGATAAGTGTTAGTGGATATATAGTGAAGGACAAAATTCTCAGCAATGATACTATGCAAAGGAATAAGATTAATTCACATTTAGATAGCTTATATGGCTAAATTATACTTTCTGCTGCACAGCAATGCCAATTTTCTTGTGTTATGGAGTGGTATCATGGATTGATAGGATGTCAGAGGAGTCATGACATCAAACGTCTTTTAGTTCCTCACAAAAAGTTCACTTTATGGAGCCATGCATTTTTTTCACTTATGTAACTATTGAACAAGTTAGAATTGTTATGTAAAACAGAAGGAAACTGTGTATATATAGAAAGCCAAATATAGACATTACAAGAGGAACTGAATGGAAAACCTTGCTTTAGTCTCATCACCTTGATCAGGCTGCTTGGACAAACTGTGGAAATGCTAACTTAGGATGTCATTTTTGTCTTCTGAGCAATTTGATTTTAATGTTTGGATATCACTGACTTTATTAACATGAGTAGCATATACCAGTCCATTTTCCCTCTAAAATGCTGTGCAAAATAACAACATCAACAATAAAGAAAGGAACAGTGAAAGCTAATTTTGTCAAATCATCCTGAATAAAAACAAACAATCAAAACCAATGAGCCTTCTTAGACAGAGCGTCCATGAAATTAAAGGGAAATTCAAATCATATGTTGCTTATTATGCGTGACTGCCACAGTTTGATGTCTGTCTGATGGTAAAAATCTGTAATCTATTTTTCTATTGTAGCTTGTTCATCCCTTCCCTCTCCCCTCCTGACTCATTCATCTTCCTTATAGCATAAGGCTATGAATACCTCTTAGTTATTTGAAACACCCAGGTATTAATTTTTCTTCTCTCCTTCCAGTTCTGTAGAGGAAGTGATTTCTTCTGCAAGGACAAAAGGTTTAAAAATTAGGTACCCATTTGTAATTTCAGTCCTTTGGAGACAGAGGTATGTTACTCTGGGTTTCCAAAAATAATTGTTCCATGGAAAATGATTAAGAGTCTGTCCAAATACACTTTAATGAATTATTTTACTCTTTGGTGTGAGATGCCCTAAATATGATTTATACACAAATCTTACCTGTGACATAATTAAGCTATATTAATAACCTTGGAAAGCAACCACGCTTTGTTGTTATTAGAAACATAATCTGTCACTTGAATTTATGCATTTATTTTTTTCTGCCTGTGCACATTATTTGCTTTCTTATTTGCTCTCTAACTAAAAAGACAACCAAAAGAGGTTGGCAGTATATTAATCTGCTGCCATTCTGCATGCATTTCCTCTGGACTCAGTCTCCTGTTGAGTCATGAGAGATTCCAAATTCCCCTATAAAGACAATTAATGAGAAATTTTGGAGGTACATCGATGGCTTACTTTGCTAGGAAGAAAGCTATTTGTTTAAGTACAGTTGAACCAAATTCATTACAGCTAGGGTAGCTATATTAAAAAACATGAGTGTATTGGTGGAGTGACCACAGCTTGCTCTGGTAAGAAATTGTCATTGTAAAATGCAGGATGCATTTCAGTGGCTGCTTTTGTATTTTCAAAAGCCTTTGATTCTGTCTTTGTATTTTAGCTTACAAGTAAATGAACAGCAGGGTTTGGGGTTTTTCCTCCTTTTTTATTTTTTTATTTTATTTTTTTTTCCCTCAGTGCACAGATATCTTCCTAGCAGTCTGATGTTGACAAGTAGCCAAACAGACACGTAGCTTGTTTGGGATTTCTTTCTTCTGTTAGGGAAATGGATTTTAATTGATATGCTTCAAGGATTAGCAATGCGTGAGCAGAAGTATAAAGGGTTATATCACTTTATCTTTTATTTTGTGATTGCAACTCTTCATGAAGAAGTCAGTAAAAAAAGGGAAGGAAGTGAGAAAGAGAAGGAGCTGCCATCGTTTGCCCGTGAGTGGTCCCTGCATTTCAGGCGCAGGCTGTGGCCTAGCTCCTGGCAGGGAGGCTCACCCTGACCCTCACAGCACTGCCTTTGGCCTGGAACTAGCTCCCTCTCTAACTGGTAATCCAAAAGTTTCTACAAGCTTGTAACCTAGTAGCAAATAGTTAAAAAGTTATGAAGAATAGCTTGACAGTGTCCTTTTAAGATAAATGTATGTATTAGAGATTACACACTTGAGTTAAAACTCAGATGAGTATTTTCATTTCCAGCATGCTTGGGTTACTTTCTCAATATCCATCTGTTTCTGTGTTCGGTAATTTATACTTTATTTACTGTCAAGAAGTTAGCTCATAGGCTCAAAAACAGGCTGTCTACAGTGTGTTTTCTGGACTGCTTGTGCCTTCCCCATCTCTGACCCCTGCAAGCTGACTGCTTGGACAGGCTCCCTAGTACAGGTAGGCCCTGCTTGAGGCTCTGCCTCCATGATGGCCTGGAGGAGCTCAGTCACAATGTAACACGGCACTCCATCCCTTCCATATAACTAATAGATCTGAGGCAGATGATCTGTGGCAAAATTAGAAACAGCCTTTTGAGACTCTTCATTTATCCAGAGCCACCAGGGAACTGCAGTAGGCATGCTTAGTGTTTTGGAGTGAAGTTTAGATATTCCTTAGTAGCTGAAAGAGGAAGTCAGCTGAGCAAAATACGGGGGAAGCTGCTTCCTTCCAACATGGCTGCTGTTGGAGACCTCTCTTGATCCTTGCAGATCCTTATGGGCACAAAGACCTATCAGAGGAAAAATCAGGTTGCAAGGTGGAGAGGTTCCAAGATTGCTTCCTGTTCCCTGGGACACCTTGAATTATATTAATAAATCCTCTTTAAAGGAAGAACATTATTTTCAGAACGATGTTTATCATGACTTAGGACATAAATGGAAATGAATGTTTTGATTAACATATGATTACATTGAATATTGAATGAAAATATATAGATTTTTAAAGATGTTTGCTGGTAAGATTTATAAATTATTGTCTTTGATTATTTGCATCTCACTAAGTCCTCTGAGACGTAAGTTCACATTAAAATGTATTGTTGAAAAGACTGGATTTAAGAACAAACTAAGCTTTGTCCATGTGCTTTAGTGCTGTTTTGAATAGTAGGGATTCTGAAGCAAAGTCATCTTTTCCTTTCTTTGTCATTAATACAAAGGGAAAAAATGTCTGACTTTTTTTTGGAGTTTCAGGAAAATTTATTTGTATGTTTAAATAGTGAGTGAAGGTTAGCTTTAAAATTGCATTTGAAATACTTCCCAATTCACCATTGAAGAATCTCAGCCATGTTTTATGTTAAAGGTTAAGACTCATGGAATTCTTAGTCTGCAGTTTATTGCACATATAGAGACAATTATGGGCAGGTAAAACCCCACTGCTGCTTACAGCCAGCTATTGAAATATTTTGTACTGCACAATCTTTTACCATCTCAAAATTTATTATAAATATATTATTTCTTTCCTTGCTTAAACTGCTGAAAAGTAGAAAAGCACCTGGACTCTTGTATTTACAAATACATTGACAATATGTGTTTACATTGTTAATATTTCTATGCGTAGTCTGTACATTTATAAAAAATAAGGTTAAATGAAATGGGCCGATTGCAACCTTTTCTGTATTTGGCATATGGTATTTGGTATATTGTCAACCTTATTTTTAATATATATATATTTTAACTCATAGCAATAGCTTTTTTTTTTAATTATAACACAAGTTTATAAAAGGAAATGAAGACAACACTTGTAATTATGATGTAAGTTGTAACGATGATATAGTATTCCACAAAATGTTAACTTCCCTCCATCACGGTTCTCATGTGAAATTCATATTTCCTAGTTGCTGCTTTTCTTGCAATATTGATAATTGAGCTGATCAGTGTAGGAAAAATAAAACAACTTCTTGTAGCAATAAATTTCTATTGACATAATTCATCTGCGTGTGCTGGACTAAACTGGTTTCTTTTTGTGCAGCTGTTTCAGGGGATGCTTTTTGAAATGCTTGAGGTTGTTTAGTACCTTTCATAAATGCAATACTTGTCACTTTTCTTTCACTGGCATATGTATGCTGTTTAAAAGAAAACAGGAAAGCTAACATAACACTCTTTTTCTTTTAAAAATAAAGCTAGAAAAAGTGAGCACCTTTTAGATTTTCAGCTCCCTCTCCCTGCCCCCATACTGTGCATTGTTTTTAAGTCGTCATGATTGTTTTCCTTCACTGTATGGCATAGAACACCTATGAAGCCAAGCACAATTTATATTGCCAAGACAGATGCTATAAAATGAAGCTGAACATGGCAGATGTTGAAAGAGTTGTATGTTTGCAAATTATTACCTGTCATAATATGTTTCTCTGATTTTTTTTTTTTCCTGAAACTGGACTAGAAGAGACAGCAAGGTGTCCCAGTCATTTGGTCTTTCAGTGTATGATTTGAAGCCAAGAAAGGGGAAGAGTTTAGCTGCTCTCTTCTAGAATGGAAGAAATAGTTGACATAATTAAATTCCAAATAACATTTTGACAGCAAACACGTTGAAAAATACTTAACATCTCTGATTAAAGACCTTCTGCCTTTCTTTAATTAATGAGAAACTTGCCTACCTGAAAGTGCCTCTGAAGGCTTGGGTATAGAAAAACAAGATGAAAATATGAAATTGTCTTTTAGAGAGCCTTATATTACATGAGCTCAAATAGATACTTATTACAAGATGCTTTTGTATTGGTAGTTTTCCACAGACCTAATTCTAAAAGTTTCATGGAGAACAAAAGATGAAAGAATTTTAGTAACAGGAACTGTTTTCTGTTGCACTCTCTAAGAAGTCTCTAAGTCTAAACAAGTGATAGAAAGGGTTAGTTTGAGTTTTGTTTTAGTATGAGACATTTAAAACTTCATTGAAAATAATTTGCAGGAAAAGAATTTGATTGAAATTGTTCAGTGATCCCTTTTGTAATTCAACTGACTGTTTTCTTTCGAAGTAACGTGAGCAATTAAATGCTGAGGAACCTGTGTTTCACTGTATCTGACACTCTCTTGATGGTGGAGAGTCTTCTCAGGGAAATGTTACAACATCAGAACTCAACCCAAAACTCCACTCTCAGAAATAGGTGATTCTCCTAAGAAAATAGGAAGGCCTGTGGATGCTGTTTTTTTGTAAAATCTATGAATCCTTCAGACTCTCCCTGCCAATAAGGCATTTCTCCTGACAGTAACTTTTTCTGTGTTCTCCTGGAAGTCAATATCTCCCTGGTACAGGTGGATGCAATTTGCATCTGACTTCCCCAGCTATTGTGGGGGAGAGAAGCTGGAAAATCAATGTTATTATTGCCAGCTGTATTGTATTTGGTATAACAAGGAATATTGTTCTATTGCTTATGAAATGGCCTTAATAAAAAAAAAATTAGCTGCGGAATTTAACATTGCAGAAAGCCAAGAAACATGAGTATTAAGAGCAATAGCAATACTGTGTTTTTGTTTTCTTTTTCAGTATTTTGGGGTGTAATTTACAGTACTATCAGCAAGATATTAAACAACAGGATTTTATATAGATAGAAAAAAATGGAAAATGATTTTGAAAATTATTTTTGTGTGTGTGTGTGATTCCATATGGTGACACATTTTATCCCCAGGGAGAGTAAAATGCACTTAATCATCTTAAATGTCACTAGGTCCAGCCAGCCTTGTGTATATACTTTGTGCTATTTGGGCTGATAACTGGTGTCACTTTGTTGCTCGCTAGTCACTGCAGCTTACTTAAATTTTCACTCTGCTGTGATTCTTGCTAAGGGAAGATGAATGTATTAATATGCAGCATCTTTTAAAGTGTAGGTATCAAAATTAATCAAGAGGTAACTTTGAAAGAAGAAACAAGTACTTTTCAGCAGGAAGAACAGTGGCAAAAATGAGGAAGAGATTAAAGGATAGATATGGGAAGAGTAGCATCTAAGGTTTAAAAAAAAAACAGGCAGGGAATCCAGAACAAATGAATGAATGAGTGAAGTTCAGAGCAATAATCAGAATATATTTCTAATGTTTCCCCTCTTATAATAGGAGAATGTATATATTATATGTAAAAATGCTTTTGGTGTTATGTCTTGTAAATATGACCCACATGAATTATTTTTTTTGTGCTTAGAGCATACTGTACAAAGAAAGATTTTAATATAATAATAATAACACAGCCGTTGCAGAACAGACAGCTTTTTGGTCTTTACCCTTTGTTGCCAAAATACCCACTTTACAATCCAAATGCCCTTGCCTGGCAGTGAAGCTCACTGAACAGGATTTTTATCACCCCATTTCCTTTCAATTTCCAAGCTTATTAGTTAAAATAATCTCCATAATTCTTACTGCGTCCCACTGCCAATGTGAAAGAATAGATATTTTAGAAATAGAACCAGATCATATAGCTTATTAATTATTTTAGGATCTGCTCTTGTATTTGTTATACTTAATAGCTTTATAAATTATATAGTGAAATGAATTGCTCCTATATGGCATGCTGTCTGTAGTGAGAGGTAGGAGACATGTAAGGAAACTTTGCCAACCTAAGCAGTTGAGCCGTGGCAATGGTATGTTGCAGCAAGGATTCTCCACATGTAAAGTATTTCTAGAAGAAAAGGCTGGTTTCTTGGAAAAAAAAAAAAAACAAAACAAGCAAACAAACAAACACTTTTTTTTCTTTTTTTTGTAATTAAAAACAGGCTTTGATTCTTGAATCTGCCACTGGGCAGCCCCATGCTGTCAGTAGCAGCTCCCTAAGTTGGCCAGTCACTTGCCTTCCCTACAGCTTCTGGCAAGAACCACCCCTTAGGGATGAAGCTGATGTTTTTTCATCTCCAGTTGGTCATGACTCTGGGAAATAGGTGGTCAGGGCAGGAAGCCCTTAGATAACTCATCATTTGGCTCAGGATGTTTAGGACCAGGTGGGCCTGCCCAAAGAAGGTTTCTCAATTTTATTTGACTGTTACTAGCACTAAGGCTTGTGCCTTTTAACACTATTTTTTCTATGCAATATGCTCATGGTATGGGACTTGTGAGGTCTGCAGATTGTTGTTTGCCATAAAGACTTCAATTTCCAGAATTTTGCTTCATTTCTTTCATCTTCGTATTCTGATCCTTTTATAATTTTTCATACATGTGTCAGGACAGATAATAGCTTTTCTTAATGTTCCTGTTTATACTTTAAAGATCTGGAAGATGAAAGACTTTACGATTTTTTTTTTTTCCTATTTAGTTGATATTGTGGAAATGGACATTTTTGAAAGATAAGGTTAGTTAAGCAGCTGCACCTTGGCTTCCCTGCTCTTTATTGTGGTACCCTCTCAACATAAAAAGTAGAAATGTAATATTAGTTCATTTTACAGAATATGGCTACATTTCAGATCAAATGTAAAATATCAGCTTCCCACTGCACGAAGGTAGTTTCATTTATTTGTTCATGTCATTACAGATATTTCTTAAAGGCATTTCATGACACTCTCCAATCTAATAGTCCCTGCCCCAGCTTGTATGACTCCTGCACCAATCTATTGCAGCCTTGCTACCAGCTGTAGTTGTCAAGAAAACCTAGAATTAGAGTTATTTCTGCAGTTTGTTTTTTTTGAAAAAGATGAAGGTCGTGACCTAAACCAGCCTATTTGAAACAATCTGGTTTTTTTTAATTCAATAGTAGAAACAAGATATAACAAGAGAAGGTGATTTTAACACAAACAGGTATCTGTACTTCTGAGTGTTAATCCAAACACTCCACTTCTCAAGTTTGCTTCCAGGTAGTCTCTGATTCTCTCTCCTTCTCTTCTTAGAGGGTATTTTTTTCTCACCATTCTCAGGATCACTGGTTTCTTTTTATTATTTTTTTTTTCTTCTCCTTGTAATTTCTTACTAGGCTTCTCCCTATCTTACACAATTGTGATATTGATCCCCACATGGCCTGATCTCCACATGGCCGTGACCTGCACTACTTACTGATGGCAAGAGCTTTCTGGGCTTTCAGAAGGGTTTATCTGCTTTCTTGTCTGCTAGCAATTAGCTCCTGTTGGAATTAACTCATTGCAATTCTATAGATAACAATACCACAAAGATCAAAGAAATGAGTGGATCATATAATATTAGTAAAACATAGGCAAGTTCCAAATATTTCAGGGTTGTCTTACCAAACATCTGTTTATTCTTACCTATGAACTGTTCCTGGTACATCCTCTCAGTCTTAATTGCCAGTAAACACTTTGTTTTAACTCAGGTATACAAATTTACCTGCCTTTCTGTTAGCTCTCACTGTAAAATGTCACAGAATCAGACTGACTGAGATTGGAAGGGACCTCTGGAGGTCATCTGGTCCAATCCTCCTACTCATGTGGCTACCTAGAGCCCCACTGTGTCACACACTATGGAAACAAGTGGTTGATGGATAATAGATAAGGTGATAGTTTTAAAGAATACAAATGGCAAATCAATGATGGAAGAACCACCTTGTGGTGTTTTGCTTACATTGACTTTTTAAGGTGGCCATGTGTAGCACGCTGTAACCTTAGCATCTTCTACAGTCATGGCACTTCATAGTTTTGGGAAACAAGGCAAGGGCAACATCAATTTCAATCCCCCAAGGAGAAAGCTACTGATGTAAAAGGTCAGTAGAAACTGTCTTTTGCTCTACAGCAGTGTGGGAGGGGGAGAGGTGGAATAACAAAAAACTGATGCCTGATGTCATATTGAAATGTATGTGTGTCTAATGAAAGTGTGACACTGCTCAAGAACAGTTCATGCTTAAAAAGTATTATTTGTGTAAAACTGCCAGGGTCAGCGAGGGGCAGACTCAGCTGTGCTACAGAAAAGTGGAAGAATTAATAAACCTCTACTTCATCTTACTGACATTCTCTAGTGTTCTCATTCACTGTCGTTTTTTCACCTTTTCAACACAAAAAATCCCTCAAGAGAGTTAGATAATTTATTGTGCTGTCGTCACCTGTTTTGATTTGTTTTGTTTTTTGTTTTTATTTATATTTGTAAGTCACCCAAGAATATTTGCCGTGTTATTTTTCATGTAACAATGAGAATGTGGTATTTTTAAAGAGAAGTCTTTCTTGCATAAACATGACTTAAGTGACTAGTCATAACTACACATAATGTTCATCCCCAGCTCTGCAAAGTCTCTGTATCACATTTCTAGAAGGAACAAATGTTTGACAGGTACTCCTTACAGGCTGAGGCTCAAACATGGAGTTTTTCTCTTTGTGCCCCTGCACTGGATACCAGTGGTGAGGGAGGCTGCGGGTGGAAGGACCACGGCTGCATGCCACCACATCTGGAATTATGCCTGCAGTCCTGCTCTGTTATAAAAGAAATAAGACAATTGCTTCTGTTATTCTCCTCATTCCTGCAGTATCTTAAAGGAGAGACAAGGGAGCATATATGGCCTGATCCAAAGTCCATTAAAGCCAGTGGTAGCATTTGTATCAGTTGCTGGAAAGCAGCATAAGAAGGATGATTGATTTATGTGTTCCTGGTATTTATCCTAAGAAGTATATTCTGTACTGCTTATGCATTTGATGTGCATATTGTACTTCCATGTGGACAGTTCAGTACTAACTATGCAGAGAAGCTTCTGTTCAGAAGCACTGCAGCTTATACTTACATACTATACATTAGAGAGAAATGACTTGTGATATGCTAGGATGAACAATTTCCACCATAAAGTGGAAATCCCCATAAAGTTCTTTGTGTGTCATCTAAGTTCTTGATGTCTGAGATTTGGAGATTTGTTGCGAAGTCTGCTTTAAAGTTACCGCTGGCATTATAGAAACATTAGTTGGGAGGGATCTCTACAGGTTCTCTCTCAAAAATCAACTATAAATGTTAGATAATATAAGCTAAGACTTTCCTGAGGTTTGTCTAAGTATTACTGTCCTACTGAATATATTATACATTGGCATGCGTGCAGTGACATACGTATTGCATTTTGCCCTTCCTTTAAAGAGAGCATTTTGCTCTTTCCTTTAAAAAACAAAATAGGTTTAGATCATGAACCACGCTTCTGTATTTTGTGCAGAGGAGGAAAAGTAGGATTTCAGAGACATCTGAAATTTAAAATCCTTTAATTATTCAAAGGATCAGGATCTAAATTCAAAACCCCTAACAAGCCTGAGCAGGGTGTTACCTGAACTGATTGGAGCTAGTTATTTCTCACTTGTTTATACTAACAGATTCTGAAGGACAGTGCAGTTCTTTAACAAAATTAATGCAGTTGTTGACTGCAGGTGCACAGTTGATTCTTTGGTCACATCTTAACTGCATATCAAAGTTGTATTTTAAGCCCCAGTTATTTGGAAAAAAATAATATAAACCCACATATTCAGAAGTATTTTGTCTGAGTTCTTCTTCAAAGCCTTTTTTTTTTTTTTAATTATTATTATTATTATTATAACTTTATCAATCTTTCTTTCTTTATTACCAGGATGTAAAGCAGAATTATTTTGGCATCTTGGAATTAATTTGGGGTGGAGTGGTGATGGCTGGCAGTAAAGACAGCTATTTACATTTTAGCAAAATTGAAAAGAAAATAGGCAGCACAATTTTTAACCTTGCTCAAATTCCATTGAAATTTTTACTGAAACATGTTTAGGAATTATGAGCCATTGTACTTTACTAAATTGTTTATTAATGAATTTGGGAAACTGCATAGTGTTTATACATTTCAGAATCCATTTAAAGAGCTGTAAGTCTAAGAATATATGCAAAATTGAACAACAGATCTAATTTAAACACATATTATTTTGGTACAAAACAGAGTCTGAATTAAATCACTAAATGAACCAGAATATTTTTGTGAAAAAGGTTTTTGTTTGTTTGTTTGTTTTTACTGTTTGTTATAATACATGTTCAAGAATATCAGTTTTAGGAAGTTGTTTTATCTTAGTGTATCATGTTTAAATGGAGACATCCCACACTCCACAAGTGAAAAACAAGATCAGGAGTAAGTTGTTTGAGGAGTCAGAGTAAGATTTTGCTCATAAAGAAAATACTGTATGTTCTTATACATCGAAAACTTAAAAATAAATAAATAAATAAACCATATTATAGCTATTTTGAGATTTTGAACTAATTCACTGTTCTCTTATTCTAACATACATTTAAAAACAAAACAAAACAAACAAAAAACCTCTATTTTGAAAATAGTGATACAGAAAATTTCCCTTTAAAACTAATTTACCAGCTCCTCTCCAGGAGAATTTCTTACAGATTTGCGTGGTTAAAGGACCATTCTTTGCCATCTAAAAGACACCATCAGAAATACCTTTTGAATCTATAGACTAAAATGAGAATAGAAACACTGCACTTGTTCTTTTGCTCTTTATATTTGAAGTTATGTTGACCAGAAGGGAGTGGAGAAGTCAAATGTGATTCTTTGACATACATGTATTCATCTTTTATAATTTTTACACCCTCTGGTGACCTTTATGTCTGCTTTCAAATATCTCAAATAGTTTTCCAGAGATGAAGATTTTTTTTCTTTAATCATTGCTCAGTACTTAACTTATATTGTGTACCTGTGTGATCATGCTGTGAAATAGAAATTGTTATCCCGTATTTTTTGCAGATGATTAAACTAAGCTATAGAGGAATAAAGAGCCTTTACTGTAGAGAACTGTCATGTATGTCTTTTCACATCATAGAGAAGTGCCTGATTTGTAGGTCAGAAAGCTGCAAGTAGATAGAGAAATGGTGCATGAAACTCATTATTGCTGTGGGGACAGACAAACAATTATGCTGAGAAACTGATGCAACTGCATTTTATTTTGTGGTTGTTTTATTTTATTTTTTTAGCATTAATTATAAAATTAAAGGAATGCTGAATGCTCTTAAGTGCCACGTTACTGAGTGTCTTTCTACAGGCATATGGTAATAATAATGAATGTGCAAATTGTGCAGTGCTGACTTATGTGTACACTAACACAAAAGTGGAGTAACTCATCTTTCTCAAAGGTGCTAACCAGGTATGACTCCTTTTAAGTCTGTAAGAATTTCTGGTGCTCCTTCCTCTTGATCATTACTAGTTTTTAATATTTTATTTGAAAGGTGCTTCATGTAGCAAATTGAATAGCACACACCTTGGGTGTGTAATGGGCTAAGATATTCCTGATAAAGTTTCAAGTATGAAAAAATGAATATGTGTTGAGGAACGTTCGATATAAAGTATTTCTCGGTAACATTTTTTTTAGTATTCTTCCATTTAAAATGTGTTTTCATTTAACTTGTAATGTATACAAATAAACTAGTCAGAGGTCAAATAGCTTGTCATTATGCAAGTTGAGAAATTATTTATAGGCTCATTGGATTTTTTTTACCTAATTTACTCTGTAATTCTTATTTAGCTGTTTTTTATAATGGCTTCCCAAAAGACTGGGTGGGCTTGTTTACCTGAGTCTTCTGTCTCTCCTTAAGCCTCCCCTTTCAGAACTCCTTCCGAAGCACATAAATGTGGATGAAAGCAGCTTCTGTGGTATACAGAAAGAGCTAGCCCTTGCATCAGACCATTTCTTCTCCTTACTTGAAGGAGCAGCAAAAAATATCTCTAGAAATCATCTACATCCTGTTCCACAGTCTCCAGTACATCTTCTGATAAAATGCAGAAAGGGAGTTGAAAAACAGCCAAGCTCTTTGCAGCATAATTAGCCAGCTGCCACATCTGCGCTGCTCTACGGCTGCGATCAAGGAGCCCTGCGGACCCCTTGCTGCTCACCTGCCAATAAACCCTTGCGTATCCTCTTTTTAGGGGGAAGCCCTGTATTTCTCTGGGACATACGTGTATGGCTATTTTATAAAGTTGTTTTGCCTTATCCTGAAAATAAGTCTTAATCCTGACAGAGCTCATTACCACAGAATGGTCTCTGACATGGAGTTTCTGCTGTTCCTCAGTTCTCTCCCTAAAAGGGACTGATGAGAGCTTGTGGAGCTATGGAAAATAATGGTCTCTGCTGAGGGGAGAAAAAAGCCAAGCAGTATGTGAAATCTGGGAGGGGAGGGTATTACAAGTACAGAGGAGGCGGCTTAACTTGAGGGAGAATACAATTGCAGTGTGAAGGTGATGAAACCACAGAGACAGGACCCCATCAGGCAAGGAGAGGAAAAGCAGTAAGGGCTGGTGGAAGAAGCTGACAGACTGGCGTAAAGGCAGTGCAGCAAGGAAGGGAAGGAGAACGGCAGGCAGTGAGGTGCAGTCACATGTAAGGGGGAGAAGCAAATAGCAAACTGAGAAAAGGAAGGCACTGGAAAAAATAATTATGGAAACAGAGTGAAATAATAATAAAACGAAAGAACAGGTAGGAACATGAAGAAGAATAGGAAAACACCGTAATAAAAATCAAGTAACTTTAGTGCTTAGAATACATGTAGTGCCTGTGGTAGGTTTTCTTATTCTGGAAATACTTGCCTGTTTTCCACCACCTGAGTTTCATGCAAGCTTCTTCTTATATTTCTGACTTCTGAACAAGAGGTTTAATTATTCCTTCTACCTTCAGAGTCCATCAGTTTGTATCGCATCAGTCTATTTTTACACCGCTTTTACAGATCCATGAAAAAGTTTTTTTCAGGCTATCAGTTCAGTACCTGTAACTGTTGTTAGAGTCACGTGACAAAATCACATGCAAGACAGACACCAGGTGTATTTAATACAATTGTAAATTCAAGATTGGTATCTTGTGATGACAGAATATGGGATTAATTAATTAATTTATTTATTTTTCAGTGATTGAGGCAGTTGCAAGCCTGTCAGTACAACTACAAAACTGTGTGAGATTTTAGAAATAATTTCGAAAAAAGTCTATTGGGTTTATGTGCAAGGTTTCTGCAGGGGGTGGGAAGGTCTGCAGATGTGGCCTCTGTCCTCCATGTCAGATAGACCCAGTTCCAGCCAGCTTTAAAAGGGACTTACCACAGACCAGAGCTGAGCCCATCAGTAGTGCTGGTGGTGGCCTATGATAAGATACTTACAAAAGGGTAAAAAAACTGTGCAGCCACATTGAGAGGGAGAGAAGTGAGAAAAAGCGTGAGAGAACCAGCCCTACAGCCACCAGAGTCTGTGCGGCAGGAGGTGCTCCAGGCACGCAGCAGCAGTTCCCCTTTCCCCTGTGGCCTGTGGAGAGGCCCCTGGTGGAGCAGGCTGTCCCCCTGCAGCCCATGGGTCCCACATGGAGCAGATCTCCACACTGCAGCCCGTGGAGGAGCCCCTGGTGGAGCAGGTGGATGTGGCCTGGAGGAGGCTGCAGCCCATGGAGAGCCCCTGCAGGAGCAGGCCCCAGGCCGGAGCTGCAGCCCGTGGAGAGGAGCCCACGCAGGAGCAGGGGGTCTGGGGGGAGCTGCCGCCCGTGGGGGACCCATGCTGGAGCAGTTTGCTCCTGGGGGATGGACCCCATGGTACGGAGCCGTGTGGGAGCAGTTCCTGAAGAGCTGCTGCCTGTGGGCAGCCCACACAGGCTCAGTTTGGGAAGGATGGCATCCCGTGGGAGGGATGTCGTACTGAAAAGGGGAAGAAGCACGAGAAGGAAGGAGTGGCAAAGAGGAACTGCTACAGACTGACCACAACTCCCATTCCCCACCACCCTGAGCTGTTCAGCGGAAGAGGGGAGAGGAGCTAGAAGAGTGAATTTGAGCCTGGGAAGAAGAGGTAGTTGGGAGGAAGGTGTTTTTTTTTTGTTTTGTTTTTCTTTTTCTCTCTCTTTTTTTTCCCTCATTATCTTACTTTACTTTTTAATTGGCAATAAATTATATTAATTTTCTTTGAGTCTCTTTTGTCCATAATAGTAATTGGAAAGCAACCTGTCTTTATCCAGACCCATGAGTTTTTTCATCTTATTTTCTTCTCCTGTTCTGATGAGGAAGGGGAGTGAGAGAGAGGCTTGGTGGGTGTCTGACAGCAAGCCAACTCACCACAAAAAGAAATATTTGAGCACATGGAGGCATGGAGTGAATTACAGGAGGTTTATTTTTCTGAGGGAGAATGTATCAGATTACTTTTTTTTTTTTTTTTTTTTTTGATAAAATGACCGGCTTCTTAGGCAGTAGTAATGGTGATGTCTTAATATACCTAAATTTGTATAAAGTCATAATATTCCCTTAGGAATATTTTACATAAATAGAGACAAGAATTCTGGGTTTGTAAGATTGTCTAGGTGATATGCTTACAGATAAAATGGAAAGACAGAAATGATGGGAAATTACTAAATGCTTTTCCTTAGAGTCAGATTTGAGATGGATATTAGTTTCAGAAGAGAAGTAATAGAAAGGAAGAGGAAGTTTTAAAACCACTGTAAAAGTCACTAAAATAGTTTGAGTGTAGCATACAATTCTAGATATTTTTTTTTCCAAGGAACATGAAGTTAGATTATAGCAAGTGTAGACAGACTGCTAGGATGACGATGACAGTGAATCGTCTGTATTATGATAAGGATTGAAAGCCCTTATCTTGTTTAGCCTAAACAAATGAAGGTTAAGAGATTGCATATGAAGACTTTCATTAATACATTCATTGCGTGTGTATAAATATACATACATTACAACATTGAAGAGGAAAAAGAACTCTTAAAGGATAATTGCAACACGAAACCTAATAGTTCTAAAATAATCATGAATAACTTTATGCTGCTAATGAAAAGAGAATTTCTAAACATCCTGTGGATTAAGTTTGGAAAACTTTCTTAATAGTATAGTAGGTGCGAGAAACCCAAGTTATTTTAGATGGAATCTGGTAATTCCTAATGCTTAATTTTATAGAGGAATTGTGTGGATGCATTTCAGATACAGACAATAATAAGGGGTCTTGGATAGCTAATAGGGAATAGAAAAAGAATTGCCAGCAAGTCAAGGGAGGTGATCCTTACCCCATACTCAGCATCGGTGAGACAAATTTGGAGTGCTGAGTCCAGTTTTGGGCTTCCAAATATAAGAGACATGAAAGGATACCTTTGTCCCCTAGCCACATATTTTGACTAGGAAAAATCCACAACTAGATACAAAATGTAGGTTGCTTTTTGTTATAATAGAATCTCCCACTTTGCTTGTGTGATATATCCTGCTTATTTGCTTGGAGTTAAACTAATTGCCAGTCCCTGAGTTACAGTACCATTGTGGCTTTTTAATTTTTATTTTTTACTGTACAACCTAACTTTGTCTTTTGACACAGAAGATGTTTTGTGGTCCTGGTCTGATAGTGTGTGGAGTTTTGTGGACATTTTTGAATTCAACAGCTTTTGTATGGTGATCTGCGGTTACAGAGACCTGACTGTAATTCATTTGGTCTCTCTGGTCCTATGTTTTTGTTTCAACAGGGAGATAATTTAGAGGAAATAAATAGGAAGGAATCCTTGTGATTTAAGAGAGAACAAGACAAATGCATGGTCACATACTGACATTTTTGGAAATATTTCATCTGTGTAATAAGCAAATAACACTGAAAATAGTGATACATTTCTCCTGTGGATTTCAAACTTTCTCCATTAAAACATGTTTCTTACCCTGTGATCCGTTGGTTACCAACATGCTTGTTTAAATTATTTGCTTGGCTTAAGTCCCTCTTTTGTTTTATTTTTTGACATTCCTTACCACAGCATCTGAGAAGCTACACAAATATTTTCACTAAAAATAGTGTTTAGATGGAAGTCCCTGTGTTATAGAATACTTCAGTCTTGTTTTAATTACTCTCATGGCCAAGTAGAAAGCTATTACAATGCAATTACAGATAAAACAAACATAAAACTGGAATTAATTTTGGATTAGCTTCTGCTATGACTCTCGGTTATTATCCCTAGAAAATATAAATATTAAAGGATTAATGAAAGTATTCTGAGGCAAATTGTTATAAATAAAATTAGAAGAATGTACTAGGGGAGAAAAACAGGAACAGTAGACTATAAGAATGCAGAATTCATTTGTTGGGTCAGATTCTGATCTTTTGACAAAAATGACTCAGCTCCACCTCGTCATAGATCAGATTGTGTTCATGTTGACACTGCTTTAAAATGCATCATAAATCATTGTTTTACGTCAGATTCTTTTTGTGTTAAATATATCAGAAATTCATCTCGCGTTTAAGCTACATGGGCTTCTCATTATATTTAGTGGGTTAGCATCCCTCACAGATTCAGGGAAAAGATTGAAAGCATAATGCTGTCAATTTTAGGATCTACAACATGGTTTACAGTGCGTATTTCTTATATGAGTGATATCTTTAAATGTGCAACAGCTATGTAAGTTCAGAAATGTGAATAAGGCTCATGAAGTATAATTGGCTGAAGCCCAGGTGCAGCAAAGCTCATTATTTCAATGGAGAATGATTTTATGTTTGAAAGTTAACCCCGTACTTGAGCAGCTGAGTTAAGGCTTTAAAAAATATACTGGTTATATAAAGAATGACTTGTGTTATCTTAATATATTGGTTGACAAAACAAGTGATTATCAGTGGTTTTAGAAATATTCTTTACCTTCTTGAAAAAGCAAGATGAATGGGTTTATCTTTGATACAGTAACCCATAGTTTTGACATAATATTACCCAGCTTAGTAACGCTAAGGATGACAGCTTAAACTTGTAGTCAACTGTAGAATTTCTCGGATATATATCTTGTTAAGAAAGGACAGATTTCCATGTTCAATGCCTGCAAAATATTACTTTATGACTGATTACAAGTTGTTAACCAAGAACGGGATCTTGGTCTCAACTGTGCCTCCGTATACTATAATACTGTTGAAGTCACTACATTTAAAACACAAAGACCAGTCCTTGCCATATGTAATGGTTCCTTTTTCTTGAAGAGCAAACCGTCAGGAGTTCCTTCATGAGCTGTCGCTGCTTATTAACCTATTCACTGTGCATTTCTTGCATCAGTGATGATGCAAGAGCTTGTGTGAAAAGCTGTGGGTAGTTAAAATGCTTGGCATGAATTTTGTAGGTATTACTTCTCATATTATTCTACTGTGTTTTGTTTTGGTTTCCTATCATTTTAAAAATACTATTATTATTACTATATTATTATTATATATTATTATTACTATATTTTAAGTATTATAGATGCCCCCAGACAACTGAAACAGCAACTTGTATTAAATATAAAAGGAAGGCTGGCAGTGCAGGAGAGGGAAGACAGAATGGTGGTAATATCACCACAAGACCTGTTCTCAAAAGTACATTAGCTTCGTCGTTTTAATCTAACGTTTGCTTCTTTGTTTGTCTAATTATTTTTTCATTAGAAAAGCTAGATAGATGTAGTTTTAACAGATTAATTTTTGAAATGTATTACTAAAAGCCTCATTGAATAATTGACATTTCAATCATGAAACAAAATTTTGTGAAATATTATTTGCTTATTTCCAGAAACTAGAATTCTGCAGTACTTTTCTTCAGGTTAGACTTTTAGTCAGAAGTTAAAATAGAATGAGACTGGGGAAAGACAGCCACAGACAATGGTTTTGTTTTTTATTTACTTCCAACCATTTTAAAATAGGTTCAATTTTCAGCATACAATTGCCCCAGTCAGTGGGATTATATGTCACTTAATTATTCACTTGAACACCTTGCTGCATCAGGGCCATTTTCAGGACATGTTACTGTGGAATGGGTTTATTCCAGTTTACTTGCAGGAGAGTTCTACTAGTAGCGGTTCTTTGCAGGTAGCCTATGTTTCTTCCACTCGGGTACCCTAAAACATTGGGAAAACATGAACCGATAAAATCCTTCGTATTTCTTAGTGATACTTGCTATTATTTGTAGTCTTAGAGAATTTTAAGAAGGAAGTAAAAATTGGCGGATTGCAACTGGATTTCTAGATATATAAGCAAATGGAGAATGAGAATGTCTTTACAGAGTATCCACTTACCCATTAATTTAGCTTCTGCAAAATCAGATTCTTTTTATTAAGATAAGTAAATATATATGTAGATTCTTATTCTTCAAGGTCTGTTTTCTAGAGCCAGGAAGTCACAATTATTGTTGAATACCTATCTATAATTAGCTTTTTTGTAGCACAAAGCAACCCTGAAAGTCAGAATTCTAAAATTGACAGAGGAAATATATACTTTCTGACTTAATTTCAGGCTAAGAAATTTGCCAAGTATCAGAGAGAACATTAGCATTAAAGTTGGATGTACAATTTGGAAGTTGTTCCTGACAATCCTATCCATTGCTCCATAAAAGAACCAGCAGTATCCAGAAGTATTCCATTTGGGATTCTTACTCTATGACTCTCATATTCTCCTCTATTATGATAATGTTTGACATAAACTTTGTAGACACAGTTTGCTACTGTCGTGCTTATCTTCAGCATGCAAACAAAGCCAAAATGATCTCTTGAAGACCTTAAAATACTTTATTTTGTAATTTCTAATTATAAACTCCAGTTAGCTATCTAGTATGGGAATCTTTGTGGAAATGACTTAATTGTACTTTTTAAAATATATCATTTGGATTTATGTTACTCTTGAAGTAAAGACTTACAATCTATTTAAATTACAACCTAATGCTACCCTAAAACCATTTCATTCTCTTACACTGCCTTCCTCTCTTATTTGTTTGGGAGTTGTACATTAATGATCTACAGTAATTTTCTCTCTACTGTTGATACTGGTCTTTTGAAAAAAGGGTATTAAATCATTTGCTTATTTATTTATACTCTTTCAAATCTTCCAAGCCAAATCACTCATATGGGGAAACATACTGCTATCTTGCCTGCTCCTAAACCAACAGAAAACGGCTGGGTACAGCACCTGCTCTGTTTCCTCTGAACATGGATAGTTAATAATTTGAGAATGAAGTTTCACAGATGAATTTCTATGAATTTTCTATGGACATCAGCATTGAAGGCTGTAGGCATGTATGGAGGGGAGAGTTAGTCGGGGAAAAGAGAATTTCATTTGTGTGATAAACAGTATTTTGTGGGAAATAAATGCCAAATACAAACTTAAGCATTCCCTCTCCCCTTACTTAGCCCATGCCCTTTTCTGGCTTTGTATCAAACATTGTTAAAGGCTGTTGATTCTCAAAAGAGTCTTTGAAGTGGCTATCTTCTAAAGAGCAGGCAACGATATTTTTCTGTAACCTTTATGAAGCAAATGGGGGGGTTGATCATGCAGAGTGAAAAACATAGCTGCAGATTGACAGAAAGCAGTGCTTAAGCAAGTTATAATAAATTGTATTTATTTTATGATAATCCTACCTTGACAAAACAAATAGCAGGCATAATACCAAAGTTTTAGTTCCTGTTAAATTTGTGATTGAGAAGTTGGAAACAGCTGAGGGCATTCTTTAATGTGACTTTGCCATTGGTTATCCCATATGCAGATATGAATGGTAAAATAAAAGCATCTCTCCTCTAAAGAGCTCTAAGAAATAACAGTGTAGATCATAGTGTTGACTTTACGGCAAAGGAGACATTACAGTCTAATGAAAAATCTGCCATGAATCATTCATAATTTGCTCAATAATAATTTACACATGGCTGCACTTTATTGTGTTGAACAAAATGTAATCAGGCTTGATGACCTTTAAGTCATCTTTTAAGTTAGATATCTAAAAATGCGATCTGCACTCAGCAAGGTCTCTGAATTCCATTTTGTCTCATGCTTTGAAATAGAACGCTCTGCAAAGACACAATTCATATCCAATCAGTGGACTGACAGTACATTTTAACATTTATTCTCCGCTTTGTGCATAACTGATTTTTATTTTGTTCATGTTGAATTGTAATGTATTGTACTAGTGATTAAGGAGATGGTGCAGCCTGGAGTCAAAAGTGGCAGAGAGAACATAAAAGGCATCTTTATGAAAAAGATTTTAATAATATAAAAATAATAGGAAGTATATCAACCATATATGAGCTGTTTGGTAGGATACACTAGAAATATACCAGCTTCATTTCTGGAAAAAGATACTTTAGGATAAAGTATGTTCTGCTGTTGAAAATGGCAAGCTCTTTAGAAAGGGAAAAGTGACACTCCTGTCTGTGCAGTCCAAGAGTGCAGAGGTCTTGGTAGTTTTTGGTTTGTTTGTTTTAAAGAACAGCCACTAGCTATTAATATGCCAACTGAAAATAGTAAAATGAAACTCACTGTACATCTTTCAGATAGAACATATCCTTGGTATAGTTACAGTCATTGCCTGCTTCAGTAAAAGCAAAAGACAGAAAATACAAATCTCCAAGTTTAATTTTTTTCATCAAAAACTTTTTCTTGGGATACCTTAATTGTCCTTCCATGAAGGCCCTCTATTTCTTTGCTTCCTACTTGAGATGAAGTGTAAAGAGACTGAATTCAGTTTTCTTCTTGTTCTCTGAAAGCTTTATTCCTTCCCTAGCATGCCACAGCACTATGTTCTGACCTGGTTGAATAGCTGGAACGTGGTGACAGCTGGTTGCTGAGCCCGTGTGACATCTCGCAGTAACTCTTGAGCAGTTTCACTGTTGATAGTAAATAACAGACACCTGCCCAAATAAAGAAGTATTGTCATAGCATCATGTAGGTGTATCATAATGCTCAAGAAAAAACAGGATGTATACTTTTTTTTGTGCATAATAATTATTAACCAAAAAAAAACCACCATGATCCCCTACCTTCTCCCATGAGGAGCCGTATCAATCTAGTTACATGAAAGAGAAAAACACAGCTTTGCTCCAGACCATTCCTGTTGTCCAAGGCACTGTAAGATCGAATTGCTGCTTATTTCAATACTGCTTTATCTGCATTACATGAATTACTAATATAAACATATTGGCCATCTACATCTTGATACAAAAGAAACAAAACAAAACACAGAAAGAAAGCTTCTCTTTTAACCCGCAGTTTTTCATATTCATCCTTAGGTCAAAGAAAATGCTAATTACTGGTTATTTTTTTTCAAATTGAACAATAGCTGACATGTAAACATTTAATTCTGATGCACAAATACACTATTTCTTCAGCTTCAAAATAATTTCTATTTTAGTGATTTCTTGTCAGTTCCTATGTACTTCTGCCATCTGATACTGATTGTGAACCTAAACAGACCTCTATACTTTGCATGGCGCCCAAGGGAATTCCTACAGTCTCTAAACAGTAACTCTTCCCATCAGCTTTGTATGTTGGTAATGTCATTGTGTGCCCATTACTCCCTTTATTATGCCTTATTTAATATACCTTTATATGATTCACATACTTACTTCTTATTTATTCTATTACTCTGTGCTAAAGATACTTACACTCTGTAAACCCTGTTCATTATGAATCCCTGGCCTCATATAATGTGAAAAGGTGCAAATAAATAATATCAGCATTTATTTTAATGAAAAAGAGCTCTTCAATAATTTTCATATCAAAACCAGCAGGGAAAACATTTTAGTTCTGAGTAAGCAATAGATTCACCTCACCTAAAATTTAACATTTATCACATAGATACCTCTGTTTGAATTAACTCTAGGGTTTCTTTGTCAGAAATAAAGTAGTGGGCATTTTCAGAGCACAATTCATCTGACCAGTTCTAGACATCTGCTTGAGAAAAGAGTCCAACCCTGAAACCAGGTATAATGCTCCATTATAAAGAGACCTTAGGAAGTCTTGCTCAAACATAAACATCTATATTTGATTAAATAAACACTACTGTAGGTATCTCTGGACCAGACTTTCAGAGATACCAAGTTGCTTGTATGTTTAGCATTGTGATGTTCATATGATTAATATAACTCATTTAAAAGTGTCCTAAGTGATTAAGAGCCTGAGTTTCAGTGGAACTATGATTTACTGATGTCTTACAATTTCCACAGCATGTCTTTGCCACCTTAGTTGCACAATCCTTCCAAAATCAAGTGGTACAATATCTAAAAAGCTTGAAAAATCTCAAGCATTGTCTCAAGACAGATAATCAGTTTTAATGTAGGAAAAAAAATACTGCCTGTCTAATTGCCTAAAAAATGTGGCACTTAAAAGGATAAATAGAGAATAGAAATAAAATGTGCCTTGCTTGTTGGTATTTATTCAAAATATTGAAACTACAAAGTTGGCAGTTTGCATAAGTATTCCAGTCCAATAAACATGCACTCTCAGCTGAGTTAATACATGATGTAATTGACCTTGTATTCAAAGCTTGCTTCAAGTAAAACAAGAGATGTTGGATGCTGATGATATAGAGTTTTTTTAGATCTACACAAGTTATAATATACAGGTAATTAAACAAAGGTGTCAGTGTTGTCCCTTTACAATGCTGTAGCGATCAGAAGATTACCAAGGTATTTTTTGTTTTAGTACGTGGTCACGATCTGAGAATCAGTAAACTAATCGAGCTATGTTGGCTTCTGGTCTTTTATTCAGATTAAAACCATGTACGAGTCATCTGCCTCATTAATAGTCATTTCCCTTTTGCTGGGTACCCCTGCTGATCTAACTTCATTGGGATTGCATTGGCACAATGTTCTTTTCTATTCATAGGTCCCTAAATGAGCCACAAAGTTTCAGTATTCATGACTGCTTTAACTATTAACAAAGAGTGCTTCCTTGTTATTGTTAAATTCTGAGTAGTTTTCATGCAGCTATTTTAGACAATTTAGGTAGGAGTACCCTCTTGTCAGTTAGGTGTATAGCATTGTCTGGATACAGTACCAGAAGAAAATTTGCCCAATTCTCAGCAATAGAGTCCTCCAGTATCTGGTTACAAAATATAAATGCAACTGCCCTCAGAATGCTGCTCACAGTCCTTATTCTCTACCATAAAGGATGTTACCTGAATATAGCCACTAGTATTTGAGGGGATCAAAGCTGCCCTTTATAACTCTGTATTGCCTCACTCCTTTCCAGACTACCTGCCATTCCCAGTTGTTTCCTACTCCACCTTGTTCAACCCAGAGGCAGCCCTTTTACCACAGTTTGCAAGTCAGTCCAGGTGCTGTCCCAGCACATCGTGCCAATACAATGTCCTGCAGCTGTGCCTCAGCTGGGAGCCACTGGCTGCCCTGGGACTGACCCAGTGTCCCAGGTGCCAGTCATCCTCCTGATTTGGGAATTCAGCTGCACCTGTGAGATACAGACTATCAGTGATGAGCCATCTCTCCTGCTACCGTGAAGCTCCTTACTCCTTTATCACCCACAGTCTTGAAGGGAAACTCCTGGCAGAAATGGTGGAGGAGAACTTTATGGGTTTAATGTAATTATAGTGTTTGGAGGTGCAGGTTTGCCGCTTCCAGAGGTTTTTATTGTATATAAGTAATCTGTTTCTTCTACTGGAAAGAAGAGGTGTGTTTCTGGTAGGTAATATTCTTTGCCTTACCTGTCTTTCTGAAGTGCTCTGGACAGACAGCCTTCTAGCAGACTGAAATTATCAAATCTAGAGTACTTAAACATTTGTTTATCTATTTTTTTCTTTAGAATTTTAAAAATCTGGTGGAATGGAGATCCTTCTAGTGCTAGAGACTACTTTAGGAAATCATTCTGTTTATTTGTTCCCTTCCTTTTCCTTTCTTCATGCTCCTCTCTTCCCTGAGATTAAAAAAAAAGGGGGGGGGGGAGGGAAGGGAAGGGAAGGGGGGGGGGTTGTTTTGAAAAAATCTTGTTTGACAACAGTTATTTTTTAAGAGTACTTCCCAAGATGGTAATGTAGTTTTGCTGGTTTGGTTTTTAATCTGTGCATAGGAACTCTCACTGTTAATATACAACATCTTGAGAATGTTTCATTTTTCTCCTATTTGTCCTAAAGTAATATTTGGAAATCATGTCTTCGGTTCCTTACAATAAATATTAAAATAAATATGAGTAGAAACTAAGCATGTCACAATTAGTAGAATTGGAAAACTCCCTTTCAGTTTACTGCTACTTTTGTTTGGTTGAAACTATTTAACATTAAATGGGCTGTGGGATTACCTGACTCGAGGGAGTTTAAGTACGGCTAGCATCAACTGTGTGTTTCCTCTTCCCCTCAGTGTTTCTGTATTCATTTATATCTCTGTGTCTGTTTGTGTTTCACCAAAATATCAGCACTCAGGTTGATAGAGTACAAATATCCAGTAGCTGATTAGTGCAGTATTTAAAGAGAAAGTTCAGCTAGTAAATATCTGATGTTCTCAGCAGGAAACAGACAACTGGAATCACTGATAGGAGTCAAGGGAAAAAGTGCAGTTAATAATTTGTAGATATTTACACCTTTGCTGGTTTCTTTCACGGTACAAAGGCATTAGTGAAAGTGACAGAAACGAGTTATGAGCCATTTATTTGGGCTATCTGGAGGGATTTAATCTCACATGGGTCATGGAGTTGAATTCTCTGGGAATTGGTGTTACTGTGATAGGCTGTATCTGAAGGCCTGGAGCACAGAGATAAGACTTTAAGTCCAGCTGGAATTAGAAGCAATAGAATTAACTGGATTGTAACGCTGTAAACCTTTTGGTTCAGATCCTGAAATGCCTCTGGATAGTAGTTCAAATCTCTTCCAGATGGAGGTTTGGCTCTGGGACCTATACGCAAAAAAAACATTAGTAATGTCAAGGACTTTTTTTGGAGCGTGCACAGTAAAATTGACCTTACATGGTTCAGCATGCTTTTTGCTGTTGTTGTTGCCTTACACCTCTCTTAATATGGAGGGGAGGATGGGTTGCTTGTTTCAAAAGGCTAATTTTCCACTTCACTGACACTCATATGTTTGTTTGTGGTTATTTCTTTTAAAGGAAGACTAGAGAAGTGTTTGAAAGTCCATTGCTTTTATAACAAATGAGGTAAGGCTGAATGTGGCTGGCATATGCATATCAATTTGAGATAATAGGGATTGCTATAATGAAAAACATAAAATGGCTATAAATGAGCTGTTAGGGGTTGGAGGGTTTTGTTTTTGTTTTTTTCCTTCTTCCCCACACCCAGTTTGAACCTAGTTAGTTTTTTAAGGAAATGTTTTCAAAGAATGGATGAGTGGAGACCTACAAACATGTATATTTTCCATAGTGGAATATTTTTCCTGTGATCATACCATATAATTAGACAAAAGTGATGATGCATGAATTGATAGATCAGTTCTATGCTTACATAAAAGCAGAGGAGTTAATTGCAAACCATGATTGTAAAAGACAACAATTTGTTTCTCTGAGCTTGAAATCAAGTGGTTTCCTCTAGAGTAATAGGAAATACAGTCTTTGTCTGCTAGGAAGAAGTAAAAATATGTGAGTTTTGCTTGAAATACAGAGCTGATTATTTTTTGTTGTTGCTTGTTTGTAATCCAAGTAGAAAATACTGGCTCAGGGGTTGATTATTTTTATTTTAACATCTGAGTAGAGAAGAAACCCTTCTGATTTCAATGGAAAGCCTAATTCTAGAGCAAGGCGGTAGGACTATTTCAAGTCATCATTTCTGTAACAATTTTTTTAAATCAATGTTGTTAGTAATACTGCTAAATTTATGTTAAACTATGGGATATTCTAAACCAGGTTCTGGACTACAAGCTTTTATATAATAAATTGATTACTACCAACTTTCTATCTCCTATTATTTCTCATGTGACTACTTGTCTCAGAGTAGTTACACCCAACAGGAACTTGTCTTATGCAGTACATGGATATTTGTACTGTATAATTAAATGCTTGAGAATAATTATCATGCATAAATGTATAGCTATAATCTTTTGTAGTAGTAGAACCAAAGCTCTAGAGAACAAGGCATCTTTTCAAAAATGTTTTTCCACCTGAAAAATTTTGGGAGGATGCAGTAGGTGAAAGCTCAAGAATCAGAAAATGTGACTGTTCTTTTTTTTTAATCTCATTTTACATTTTTAGGTTTTGAGGTTGATTTTTTTTTTTTCTTAATCTATATGTGTTTTCAAAATGACAATAAGTAGAAAGTATTTGTTTGGTGTCCCAGCACATTGCGAACTTGCAGAAATGGTATGAGAGGAAAACTTCTGACCATGTATTGACAACTCAGGAATTGTTCAAGTGGAATTAATGAAAGAATATTGGTATGAATTAAAAGGAAGATAATATGACTCTTCATAAAATAGTCTTATTGGTGATTATTACAACTCTATGTATTTATAATATAACATTTTATTAATCGTTGGTGTTGCTGGCATTCCAGATTAATGCAAGTATTAGAGACATTAGATCCTGTTATAACTTGTTGCCAAAAGAATAGTTAAATCCACATGGCAATGCTTTTTTTTTTTCCAAGTCTGATTGTAGACAAATAAAGCACCTCATAAATTGAGAGACAGCGTTAAGAATCTGCATGAAGATGATTTATTCGTTTTCCTTCTAATACATGAAGGACTCAATGTATTTGAACCTCAACTTTTATCAGAGGTACTCACTTTGTAGTGTCTGTTACTAGTTTTCACAAGGAGGTACTCTGCTACCTTTTCCTGCCTGCAGTGTGCACTCCGTAGTGGTGATAGGATTGCATATGTTTTCTCTTTGTGGAAAGAAGCCATCACCTGAAATTATAATTGTCTTGTTTACAGAATTGCAGTCTGGGGCTATTGATTGCTCTGCAGATGTAATATCTGTTCAGACCAGAGGAGACTAAAATGTGAAATAAAGACCATAAAATAACAATGAAAACCAACTTGTACCGAATATGGAAACAGAGCACTGAAGAAATATTTAAGAACTGGAGTAGTGGAATACAATTAGAAGTTACGTAGAATTGAATGACTGGGCTAATGCATGTGTTCAAGGAATTTCTGCAGATTCTTGTTTATTAATATATAACATTGTGCTGTACATCTATGTTCTGATTAAAATTTAAGTGCTAGTCCTAGATCTCCATTATTAAATCTTCATTTGTTATAGCTAAACTTGCTAATGATGAATAAAAAGTACTGATTAAGTCATTTCATAGGGAATGATCTGTTAATTAGTCATAATACTAGTTCTAATGAATCACCTCAATTTTGTTTTCATGGTTTACATAGAGTGGTAGGGAAGGAAAACAACGTCATAGTGATGGTTAGAATGTTAGTCCTGCATTATAATATGCCAGATATATTTCAATAACTTTTCTGTTGTCTTTCCCTGTGACCAAAGAAACAGATAAGAGATTGCAATAAGAGAAAAGGAAACTGTCTTTGGGGAGAAAAAATAATGATAATAAAGCCTGTGGAAATGCAGAATAGTTTGCAATGGCTGTCAATGCAAGCTAGAAGTACTCTTAATTTATCTCTGAGGGCTTGCTTTTTTTTTTTTCTTAAAAAAAAAAAAAAGAGATTATTATCATACCCAGTTTACAAGAGGTTTTAGCCTGAAATGGGTTCAGTTGTTTGAATGCAAGTCCTAACCACCATAAAGGAAATACAAGTATCATGTCTTCCAAACTAAAACCTCTTTCACTTGTGCTGTTCAGAATCCAGTGAGAATTTGATATTTACCTTGAAATTAAATTGTATTTTATGTATATTTATTTCAAGTTGTTTTAAAACATGTATTACTATACATTCTACTGCCTGTGAAGCAACTTCACGCATATCAATGACTGGAGAGTTACTCTTTTTATACTTGAGAACATCTCTTTCTAATGTATGGAAGGAAACCAAAAGCTACATCTAGCAAAGCACTGATCAGCTTGAAACATGGTGCCTTACTCAATTGCCTTTTAAAACTTGTAATTGTCTGTCTTTTCAGAACACTGGAGCATAGAAATTTGGTAGTCATGACTAAAATCATCTTATTTAAAAAAGTTGAATCCTAGAAATAAATGAACAATTCAGGGTAGATATAAAGAAACAAAGCATTTCTCCAGTTTGATCTTCTTCAAGACATTTATGGAGATCATTCTGTATGTACAAACAAGATCGAGTTGTTACAAAATTCAGAGAGGTAGAGGCACCCCTTTTATGCAGTGACCTCCTCAAGAGCTTGTGTCAGAAAACAGAAAAGTTGGGTTCAATGCTCCTTTAGCCTGAGTTTCTTCACTTATTTCATGATTTAGGTGAAAACTCATAAAAGATTGAGTTAAGGCATTTTTCCATCTGGTCTGGTGGTTAAACTGTGCCAGTGTGTGGTTTAAAAAAAAAATCCATTCAAGGTTCATGGGGGAAGAGGAGAAGGGGAGGAAGAGAAGAAAAGGCTTAGATGCAGCCTTAAACACCCTGTTTTAGGGGTAGGCTGGGAGTCTGATACTAGATTGCAGGAATGTATCTCCTCATTATTTGGTAGTGGTTGTTTTGCATCCAGTTGTACTCCTCGCTGTATGTGCAATACCTTGGTGTCTGTGATAGGATGCTGAACTTCGCCTGCATGTCAGGTTGCTACAGGTCATTTGACTGGAGACAGCAACAGACAGTATTTTTTGTAGAATACAGCGAGTCAGAACAGACCCACAAAGATCATTGAGTCCAATTCCTGGCTCCGCACAGGACCACCTAGAAATCAAGCCATATGTTTGACAGCATTGTCCAAATGTTTCTTGAACTCCCTAGCCTTGGGGCCATGACCGCTGCCCTAGAGGCCTGTTCCAGTACCTGACCACCCTCTCAGTGAAGAACCTTCTGCTAATATCCGACCTGAGCCTCCACTGACACAGCTTTGTGCTATTCCCTCAGGTCCTGTTGCTGCCAAAAAAAAAAAAAAAAGGCAAAGATCAGCACCTGCTCCTCTGCTCCCCTTGTGAGGAAGCTGCAGGCCACCATGAGGCCTCCCCTCAGCCTCCTCTGTTCTGGGCTGAACGAACGCAATGACCTCAGCTGCTCCTTGTATGTCTTGCTCTCTAGACCCTTCACCACCTTTGTAGTCCTCCTTTGGACACCCTCTAATAGTTTTATGTCCTTCTTATATTGAAGCACTCAAAACTGCACACAGTACTTGAGGTGAGGTCACACCGGCGCAGAGCAGGACAGTCACTTTCCTTAACTAGCTAGCAATGCTGTGTTTGATGCACCCCAGGGTATGGTTGGCCCTCCTGACTGCCAGGACACACTGACTCCTATTCAACTTGCTGTTGACCAAAATCCCCCAGGTCCCTTTCCGCAGGGTTGTTCTCCTGCTTCTTGACCCCCAGCCTGTCCATACAGCCAGGGTTGCCCCATCCCAGGTGCAGAATCTGGCACTTGTTCTTGTTAAACTTCATACAATTGGTGAGTGCACAGAACTCTAATTTGTCAATGTTTTTATTCTTTTAATGTAATACTTGTCTACTTCAATGGATTTAGCATAAATCAGACTCAGGTTCAGATAAATTGCAGGTACCCTAATCCAAAATAGGCTCTTGGATTTGGAATTTTCTGCTGTGAGAAGAGACCCTCTCCTCTCTGTCCTGCAACAGTTACGTGGCAGTTTTATTGCACAGTGCTTGCTTGTCTTTATTTCTAGTTCCTGCTTTGTTGTTGTCATTGTTTACTTTTTGGTCCCTTTTCCTGATTTTTCTTTATTTCTTCCTAGGCTGTCTTAGTAGCTGCTCTCGCTAGTGTTTGTATGCTCAAATGCCTGCCTGCCAGCTGAGGTTTTTGTGTGACACACAATCTGTCATGAAGCTTTTACTGACCTGCCTGGCACAGCTTTAATTCTTTAACACTACATGAATGCTTGTGTAAAATGCTTTGAGACATATTTTTATTTCTTTTGTGTGTTAGCAGGATTGTGCTTTTTTCATATTTAACAAAATAAAGGGTGTTTGGAACATAATCTTAAATGAATCTTGAATAAATCTGAATAATCCACCTGATGCGGGATTTTCTGTATTTCTGTACATTTAAAATAAAGATACATTCACTTGTGGGTATGTGAAGTTTACAACAACAGCACTCAGGGAAAAAATAGCGAAGGTGGCAATGCTAGGCTTTAACGTAGTTTGTTCTTTAGGATATCAAAAGCTTTTGAAATGCTATTATCTTCCCTTTGGAACATTTGAGATGTTGTTGCTGGAACTGGTAATGTTTTGTCTTTCAGGGTTTTTGATTATGTGTAAAATCAAAAATGGATTATATAACAATCTATTTTCTAGAGGTACTGTAGTGTGTAATCTTGATTTTTACAGTTTTATATAACTATAGTAACTGAAAAATTTGCTTGATCACCTTGAAAAGTTGTCTTGCTAGCGGCCTTTGTTTTAGACCTTTGCATTGATTATTTGAGAAATTTCTTCTTAGAATCCATTAGCATTTTTCTGCCTTATTTTTCCCTTTCATTAAATTATCTAGCATTCTCTGAGTGTGGGTAAAAGGAATGGGCAGGAGACCCTTCAGACAATTTAAAAGCAGAGGAAATAAGGCACTGTAGATCTTAGCACGGAGAATGAAAGGGAATGTCAGGGATGCATACTGAAGGAGGGCAGTATCCTCTCAATAGAGAACTACCGCAGCCTGAGTAGTAGATCTGACTCTAGTCTTTAGAAGTATTGTCTAATGGTGAGCTATTAAAATGAATGGATGAGCTGAGGGCTTTGAGTGTTGTCTACATGGAACTGTTCTAACTTCATCTGTCAGTTAAAACAGGTTTTAAAATCCTTCTTAAGGAAAAATATTTAAACTTAAATGATGTGACATGCAGTTATCATATCTGAATCAAATTATTACTGTAGACTATTCATGAACCTTGGTTTTTTCTTATTTTATCTCTTTGGTTTATTACTTTTGTTACTACAACTCAAGTTAATTTGTGTTGCAAGGTGTCTAATTGGCATTATTAGGAAATTGCTAATAGTACTTTTTGGTTTGTATATGGAATTAATTTAGATTTAATGTCTTTTTTTTTGTTGTTTAAATGTGTTTTTCTGTACTGCTTTATTCAACTCATGTATTTTCCATGCAGGCATAAGTATAAATTTTTGAATTGCAGGACTAGTGAGATCTTTCGCACCTAAAACATATGAAGTTATTTATCTATAGCTCCAAAGAAATATTTTAAATTGTGAGATGAAATTTTGTTTGACATCATGTTTTAGTTGTAACTCAAAAAATGAATAAATTTTCACAAAGAAAATATCTTCTCCCTAATCTGATCTGAAATAGTCTGTTTAATGAAGGGGAAGCTCAATGTCTCCCTCTTTATTGTGGATTATAGAATCACCAACACCTTTCCATACTGAACCTCAAATATCTTTTAGAGGTGTTAAAGAGTTTTAACCTAACTGCCCAGTTTTGTAGAGACTGAAAGACTTGAAGGTTTGCTATAAGATACCAGAGGTGTGCCTTGCCTCCAGATGGCTGATGTCCCCTCAGAGCTCTCAGGCTTAGGGGGAGCAGCTCCTGGGGAAGCTGTGGGCAGCCTCAGTGGGCTGGATCAATCTGGTCAATGACCTGCACAACAGCTGGTGACACTTATGTGATTAGGAATACTTCATCCTTATGCTGATTGTTTTTAAACTTGTGCCAAGCCTGTGGCCCCCCTTAAACCTTGCTCTGAGCTGAGGGGGAGCCCTGGCTGCCATTGGGCAGGGGCCCTGGGAGGCTGCCTCCCATAGCCAGGCCATGGTGGTGCTTGGGGATGAGGCCTCTTCTTGGGGCCGCTCCTCACGGCCCACCCTGGAAAGTGATATCCATGTGGTGCCAGCAGCTACCATTTTAGAAAAACCTGAGGTATGAATTAAGTTTGAACTCGCAGATAGTCTGTTTACAGCTTTGTAAGTGTAATTTCATGGTGGAAAGGGAGGGAACATGAGCAGTATTTTGGATGGATTTCAAAAATAGTCTTTGCGTTGTCTGATGTAATTGGCATTAATTTGCCAATGACTGTTTTTAATGTGGAGAATTGAAGCTCTAACAACAGGAGCCCCCTCTCGCCTGCTAGGTAAGGTAAGCTCAGAACCTGGTCCAGAAGAGACATCTTCAATCTTCAAGGCTGTAACTTTTCTTCTCACATCTTCTCATGTCCTTTGGCTCATAGAAATCTGGTTTCTTCAGGAAGGTGCTTGAAAAGTCCCTATGGCAGCAAGACCAACTGAAGCTAGGGGGGGGTCTGATGTTTGTTACTCTTATTCTGCTCCTGGATTTATAAAATTCAGTAGGGTCTGTTAGTGTTAACACTTAACACCTAAATACATATATCATATCATTTTAACAATATAACTTCAACCGACACAGTAGATACATTGCGAGAGTTGCAGGTATTTTCTCTGGTTTTCTTCTTCCAGTCTTGATAAAGCACATAATGTCACCTGAAAAAAAAAGTTCATGTTTTTTTTTCTATGTGTTTTGCATTTATAGATAATCTATCAGGCTTATGAATTCTAATTTGAGTGGTATTATTTTTTATCCATTTCTTCTTTTGTAAAGTTGTATCTCCTTTCTAGACTACTGTCTCTATGTTCCTCAGGCAGTCAAGCAGGACTCTTTCAGTGTAATTTCTCACATGCAGTTGTATTTTATTTTTTCTAATTCTTTTTGCCCCTTTTTGGTAGGGAAGGCCTACAAAAAATAAGTCCAAAAGTAGCCTTTTGAATCTTTTTTGCCTATATTACAGAAAAATTGTTTGAGCTAGCAACATGGCACCAGTTTTAAAATACTATTGATATAGAGATTACTGTGGACACCTTTATCTTCAATGTCTTTGTATGAGCCCTTGCTCATTTACTTGAGATCAGTGGAATTACTCTTGCAGATGTATGTCCTAGAGTACAATATGAAAGAATAAAGACCAGAACTTTTAATAAAATCTGCTAATACGCTTTTTTTGAAGTGATACCTGTGATTAGAAAGAGAAAGTAATTATCAATTAAATAACAATAGAAATTATTTCACTACAGTTACCTGCATTTTCAGTTAGATACGTGATTCTCTTTGATTTGATTTGAAATAAATGTCACGCAGGAAGTCTTCCTAATTGCACAACTTCATACAGATCAGCAAATTGTCAGCTACTTCATTTTGGAAGAGTTATAACTATTGACATAAAACTGTCAATTTACTAATTAGGCTGGGCACTTTGCAAGGAATTTAATCTCTAAGATGCCAGTATAAATCAAACAGGTAGGTACAATCTTGCAAAGACTTAAAACATGCGATTAACTCTACTTCAGCATTATTTCTCATATGAATGAAGCTATCCATGTGCTTTATTGATTGTTCTAGCGTCCAAAATCAATAATAAAAAAAAAATCTTTTACTTATTATTTTTTAAAATGTGCTGTGTAGACTAAGTAGTTAATGACAGTCTTCCCACTCCCTTTCTGCAAACTTCATTAAAACTAGCCCTAGGTCTAATTTGGTAGTCTTTTCTCTACTGTGTTGCTTACTATATGGGAGATGCCATGTCAGAGTCAGTCCTTGGTATATGGGTAGCTTTACCTCTAGCAAAATGTGCAGTGGGAGGCACTCTCTCCACTGTTCTGGCGTGACATGCAAAGTCACATCACTCAGTAGCATGTATTGAAGTGTGATGTGCAGGAGAAAAGAGCTTCACTGTTAAACAAATAGCCTGTCACATCCACATAACCTGCTACCTGTGTCCTAGTCAGCTGGTATCCCTCTCAGAGGAAAAGTCAAAAACTTAGTAGTTTGGAATGCAAATTGCTCTTGCTACTAGAAGCAGGCTTTGAAGATCTGTGTAAACTGTAGGTATTCTTTAATTACCTCTGCCTCTGTGATGAGGTTTGTGGCTAAGGAGAGAATTTTGGTCATAAAAGTTGTCAGTCTGGTAGTATTTCAAGTATTTTAAATAAAACATCTGTAAAAGGCTAGCAAGCACTGTGCAATTTCTTTATAAAATTTGTTGTCTTCCATCTCTGCTGATGGATGCTGTTAGACTGTGCTTTGGGAATTTTAAGAAATGCATTTTGTGCAAACCCAAGTACATTCATAGAATTTTACTTGAGAATAAGTAACATCGATACGATATCTGAGCATTCAGTAGAAATCTAGCAAGCATCTAATAAACATAGTCTAATTGTATTCATAATCATCAAGATAGAAGGAATTCTGGAATATGGAGTTCTACATGAATGTTACGATTCAAGTAGACTGGAGATCTCATTTCTATTCAGTAGTAAATCTGTTTACTATTAGAAACACATCATGTGACTCTTTTCTTCTGAGTCTAATTGTGTATCATTCACATAGCAGCGAGGTTATTCCTGATAAGTGCTTGAGAAGATGATCAGATAGCTCTGTTAAGTTATACTGATGTTTGTTTTATAAATTCTTAATAGGCTTATCTAAAAGTCTTAATTTGTCATCTCCGTTATTGCACTAATAAAATAGAATGAAAACTTTTATTTGAATGTGTCATATCTGTGCACAGAACAAACAATCTAACATTCGTCAGTGTCAGTTTAATAGTAAATGTGGAGCTTGAAGAGCAAATCACGTTCTAGGTTAGGGATACTGAGAACAAGTAAGAACACCGTTTTTTTTACCAGTGGAAATCAGGCTTAATCACTATGTTTATCTGTTTAAGAAAAAGCCCTGTTCGTTCTTCCCTTTGACATACTCAAGATTTTGTCCAGTTCCTTGGGGCTGTTCCACCTGCTGACCCTTCTCCAGCCTCCTCATTGGTCCTGAGACACCTGTGAGCCTCCAGGAACTCACCATCTGACCTCTTTGACGTTGAGAAGAGCGGAAGAAAACAACAGCTAAAACATTATCTCTGCTAAGATGTGTTAGATTTGTGATAGTAGGTGGGATCCATTGCTGTTCATGTAGTATTCATGGCTGTATTAAGCTGTGTCTGGGTATGCCCGTTTATTGTCAGGGTATTTCCCAGTTGCTGCTCTCCGGGGGCCAGTTTTTTCCTTCCATACTGGCACTGGAGGCAGTTAAAAGTGGAAATTTAGTGTGGATTCCTCTGTTATGGAGTGGCAAAAAAGGAAACCAGGTGTTTGTTTTTTTTTAAAGAATCCTTGCATACTGGGGAGCTTTCTTGTCTTATTGTCATAAGATACTAAGCTCATGCTGAGGGGTCACCAGACAAGAGTTAACTCTTCAAATACTCTCATTTAGACAGGTTAATAACCGTTATTTTGCAGAAGAGTCTGAGTGTTTGCATGGCTTGCATTAGATTTAGCACTTTTTCAGTGACTTATATGCTGATTCTAAACCCTCTCAAGTACCTGGAATTTCTTACATTCTTTTAAAAATCCTTCTGCATTAATACTTGTCCCTTGGTTGGGTCATTTGCTCAACATTTTAATGATTTATGTCTCTCATGTAGGTATTAGTAGGTACAAAGATGTGTTTTAATGATATTCTGCTGCATATTGTTCACTAGGGGAGAATATAAAGCAGGGAAAATACAAAGCATTAAATACATGGATAGTTTTCAGCCTTTTAAATGATTCAAAGTCTTTGATAAATCACTGGATTCTATTGCTGACCTCTGTTTCTGACCTTTCCCTGACTTCACAGGTCAACAGTTCAGTCAGTAACTGCATTCTGAGTAATTTGTCATTTGAGATCTCTAAAACTACTTCTCTTCACAGAGATTTTTTTAAGTGATCATTGTATTGTAGAACCATAAATGAATTTCAGCCAAAGTCAGATCTTGGCCACTGGATGGAAAGTACACTGGGAATACAGCGTACTGATTACTCTGCAGTCCACCAGTACAGTATGCTGGTGGATGTACACAGGCTTCCAGTACTTCCCTTGTACTTGGGGAAAAACACCTCAGTCCTCCCTGTTCTTCATATACTGCATAGGAGCTTCAGTTGAAATTTGATATGCTGTTTGCTGTTTTGTTATTGTTGTTTCTGGCTTTTTTTTTTTTCCACCTCAAAAAAGGAAAGAACAACTACCACACTTCCAAAGCATAAAAATTACCATACCCCCTTGTATGGTAAATATTCAACTGTATTTGGCATTACTATTTCTTAATTTGATGATATAGTGGTGTTCTTCCTATTTATATTTATTCAGTCATTTTCCTGTTTTATATACCAGAAAATGTCTGCTCTGGTACGTTCTTTTTAATGTGTAGCTTTTCTCTGTGGCTGCCTACAAGAGGGGCAGTTGCTTTAACCTGGCAATCAGAAGGCTTTGTTCTTCTCACAGTGTGTTCTTGATTAATGTAAACTAATAATTACAAACACTGCAGCACATGGTGTTACAACAACACAAGTGATTGGCTGGTCTGCAGTTGACAGGCTTTTCTTAGACTAGGGAAAGAGCAACACAAAAATTGCATTTTAAAGTGCTTATCTCACCAGAATTCCTAATTTTATTCTGGCACAATTATAGCAATGACATTTAGTAGTGCTGTTGCTAAAGAAACATTAATGCTTTGAATTCAAGGACGTATGTCTTTTTTGCTGATTTTTGAAGGTGGAAAACTAAAATTCCCAAACACGCTAAATCTTTTAGAAGTGTACTACATTATCATTAATATTAAAGTATGACCATGAAAGAAGCCCAAGCATATATCTGGGAAAGAAGAATTGCTCTTATTACAAATGTGGAAAGTAATGCATTGATTTGGGGGGAGATTTGTTTTAATTTATTTTACATTATATGCATATATATTATATACATGTATTACAAATGTATTACGTATACATATTGTATACATATTATATTTCTTGCAGTCGGGCACAAAGGAAAGATATTTTGTCTGTTCCTCTTAGGCTTTTGCTGCTTGGTCAATCTGTCCTTAAGAACTTGATCTTGTGTGAAAACAAAGTGCTTTTGAGTTACAGCTAAGTCTAGGTAATGTTATCAGAAGAGCTAAGTGTATCTGACTTTCTTCTGTGTTCATTGCTATAATTAATGCAAAGAAATGGTGGATATGGTGCTTTTTTACCGTATGAGGAGAAATAAAGAAGTTGTAAGCTACGGTTTGAGTGAACAGCTAAGTAGCTGCTGATTGTGTGGGACTGTGCTGCTAGTTCATTCTCCTTTCAAACAGAGAGCTACTTCTTGTGAAGACTACTCCTGTGTGCATGAGAAGTGTCTAAAGGAAGTTATTGCAGAGCATGAGATGATTAAGTTTACACCATGCCATGTAGCATGCTAGCTTTTCCTTGTAGATGGGACCTTAGGAAAGTGACCACAAAACTCACATCATATTGTAGTTACTGTTAGTAACTAAAAGGATATTGCCGTATTAAATGTATTTGGACCTGATCCCATGCTACTTGTAGATGCTGAACTCAAACGAGTGACTATTACACAAGTTCTTTTCTGTTCTGGTTTCTGTAAGGATGATTTCTTGATTATATTTTGCAAATCAGCTGCTGGTTTCTCATACTACTGTGGCAGAATCAATATAGTCACACACTCGAATCAGTTTGAAATAGGCACTTTTCTGGAATATCAACCTTACAAATGATCTTCTGTACATGTTATTTTTGTTTAAGAATTACTATGCCACCTTAGATTTTTCTGATTATGGATGCAGACCTGAGAACTACTGAATACTTGGGAAGCTTTCTTCTGAAATAAGTCTAGTGAAGATAAAGGATTAATAACTGTAAAAAGTCTGGCTTGAAATACTTTCTACTTTTGCAATCAACTAATCAGTATCATAGCTGATAACGTATATCTGCAGAATTGCTTCTACTCCTGAGACTTAAATTTTCTTATTGTGTAGCAATCTTGTGACTTTTTTTGTGTATATTGGCATAACACCATTGACTTTGAAGGTCTCATATCAATCGTGCAGATGAAAGTAGAATAAAGGGTTAATAAAGAGGGATGAAGTAATGGGAAGATTTACTGTTGATTTTATTAACAGGATCAGAAAAGGTGTTGGTGCTTTAGGGTCTGTGTATTTTTAAAATAATTTTATAAAGCACCCTTCCTTCTTGCCACTTCTTTCTAGTACCCTCTTCCTGAGTGCATAAATTACATGAGGATTATCCAGAGAGATACAAACATACTAAGTAGGGGAAAATACCTGTTTTAATAAATGCATACTAACAAACATGAATATGAAGGTAGAAGGATAGATGTTAAAGAAATGTTAACTTGTTAGTCTTCTTTGTCCTTGACAAGTCAGTGAGAAACACAGTATTCTTATGGAATAAAATTATATGCCTGAGAAAGAAAAATATAAGACTCCCATTAGTAGCCACTTGACCAGATGATGATAGTCTAACATGCTGAGAAAATCAAAAGCTTAAAAGTGCATGAAAAAAATGATAGTGGGCTATTTCAATTGCTTCCATGTAAATTAGTTAACTGTTGTGTCAGGCTGTGTTCCCAAGAGTAACCTTTTATGTGCTGTCAGGCTCTCTTATGGACAGAACCTGCAAGAGAAGGTAATGCAGCAGACCTTATTTATAATATCAATAACAAAGATCTGTTTCTTAACAGTGACCATAATAAAGTTCATAAAAAGTTCAGAATCTTCCTGGAATCTGAGAAAGCTACTGGTATTATGCTTAGTTTTAAAAAAGGGAAGCTACTTAAAATAAGGAAACTTGTTGAGAAGGAGCAGCTAAAAAGAGTTAAGTATTCTAGGAGGCATGGACACGATGCTAGAATCAAAGGTTATGTGCACAGAAATTTAAGGAGAACTGAAAGGAAGCTTGCGTGACTAAACCATAGGGTTAAAGAAAAAAGGAAGGGAGGTTATTAGAATCAAAGGGGCATCTTTCAGAAAGATTATGAGTAATTAAAGAAGTAAAAAAAAAAAAAAAAAATGGGCACCTTAAATATAAGACTGCAATTATGCAGTTGGAAAAAAAAAGTTGCAAACAGAAAAACTATTACTCAGTCCTTTTAAAATATAACAGGAGCAGAAAGTGTATGAGACCAACATATGATTGCTATACAAGAGAGACATTCAAAGAGGATTAGTTATTTAGCTTGTTCATCCATGGAGGAAACTGGGCCAGTACCCTTTAGAAACCCCTCTAGGGATTTGGCACAGGGTTTATCTGAAATATGAGTGTTGGTAAGAATGCCTTATGGAACAAATGAAAGGACAAAGTGTAGTCAGAATTAGTGCTTCAGTTCCGAAGGACTCGGTATGAAATAGCAAAACTTGAAACAGAGTTCACAACCTCTCTCACAAAATCATTCTGATTCCATAAGACTGGAAGGTGCATGATGTGACTGGTCTTTAAAATAAAGGAGGAGAAAAGTTTCAGGACAAATCCAGCAAGTCTGGGCTGTAAAGTCTAAGCCCGTTCTGAATGAAATAGGAAAATATTCTAAAGTGAAGAATCAATGAACGGGTAAATATACCATATCAGGGAAAACTTAGGGCTTTTTTAAGGATTGGTCATGACTTTACAGCATTCCTCTTGAGAGTTCCCTGATGTATAAGAAACTGTGTGGATGAGGGAAATCCAAGTATGTTGTAATAACTATTCTAAAAGACATTCATATAGTTCCATAATTATTGGCTTTAAGGAGACTAAACTGCCATAAGATTCTTGCCCAGAAGGCAATTTACTGAAAGGAGAGAGACGATGACTACTTTTCACAGGGGAGGTTGGTGACCAATGGTATTCTTCAATAGTCTATGCAAAAACCAGTACTGTTCATGATATTTATTAAGTGGCTCAAATGAAATGGTGTATTGTATGGTGATGATGTTTTTCCATAATAAATAGTTAGAATAAAAATGATGGCTGACTGAAGACATGCTGAAAGATGCTTAGGATACTCAATTACTCGTCAGTGAAGTAGCAGATGGAATTAAATGCATGTTAATATTAAGTGATATGCACTGAGAAAGTAAACACAGATTTTTACATAAACATGATGAATTTTTGAGGTAATTGTTACCATTCAGGAATGATATCTAGGAGCTATGGCAGTTAATTCCACTGAAACACTACTGAAGTGTTTAGTAAAGATCAGCAAAGTCAATCATGTTATAATGATTATTAGGAAAGAAATGACAAATTCAGAAATTCTTTCTTCCCATTCACCACTCGAGGACATAAGTAAATTTTGAATATTTTGTGATGTTTTAGTTCCAAATGCTCTGAGTATTCAGAGTAATACATATTTTAATTATTGATACTGTCTTAGTTATTTTACACGTTTTGTTTTCTTTGTTTTATCGTGTCCTTAGGAGTGAACTGTTACTTAAACAGCAAATATAGAAAAACTACTTAACCTATTTTATGCTCCAGTATTTCTAATTGTGAATTCAATTTTCAACTCTTTTCTTCCTTTTTGCCCTCAGTCAGCTGTAGACCAGCAGTGTTGAACCAGAAGATGAATCTTTGTAGCCTTTTAATCATAACGGAGTTAGTCTCAGTCTTAAATTGAGAAAACACACTTACTGTTTGCCTCCTGTTCACAACATTGAACTTGGAATGGAGGAACTATATATGTTAATTATTGAGCTTTACTTATGGATATTACCATGTAATTTGATTGTACTTTTTCAGCATTGATTTTGCTAAACTGTTTAGCAAAACTCTAAAAAAAAAAATATGGGAGTAGAAGGAGAGAGGAACAACACCAACTTTTATGCATTTACTTATTAAGTAGATTAAAACCTTTATATGCTTTGTTTTCCTTTGAAGGGCCCATCTTGCTGGGATGATGTGCTGATTCCAAACAGAATAACAGGTGTTTGCCAGTCCCAAAGGTGCAACGGAACTATTGCGGTAATATATTTTCATGTTTCCCTAAGTACTTACGAAAGTAATCATTTGTATCAATTCTAAACATATTACGATTGTGGAAATTAATGTAAATTAATGTGCAGGGTGTGCTTCAGAAGAGTTGCGTAGCATCAGATAATACACATCTCCAGTTCCTCCAGGAGAACTTGGTCAGTTGCTGCATAGGATGAAGGAGGAAACTTTGATTGCTTTTACTGAAGCAGAGCTCTTAAATATTCAAGTACACATACGTGAAATGCAGAGTGTAATACTTAAATAAAAGTGTTGTAAATGTTTTATCATTTTCTACATAGTAATGCCCTGAAAGCTTCAGATTTCATCTTGCAAATCAGGTATTTCATGTCAGATTTTCAGACTTTGTTCACAGAAGCTGATTCTTTACACTGCTTGCTACTTTATGACCTGTCACATGGTTATGGTTGTTTAAGTGTTTCTCAGAGTGATATCAATGGAAAACCTCAGTAAGAAGCAGCACAGGCATCTCAAGCTCTTAAGAATGAGGACTTTTGTTCTTAAAAGTATATATTTGTATATGTTTTCACGTGTTAGATACTGTTCAACACTATGAAAGAGGTCTTGGAAATGCTTCTTTTTCAGGAAAAAGTTTAATTTGGCTTGTTACTTCTGGATGCTGCTTTCAAAGACAGATTGGGATGTCATGAGTGCCAGTTCTCCAGAGGCATTCACCTGCTCTAGTGTAGTCATTTCTTTGTCTTCCCTAGCAAGGCAGTTGTGAAGTGGTGCATCCATGCAGTTCCATAGGCCTGCTTGGCCGCAGGTGGTGTCAGGAAGAATTTTATCTAGCTTTAGGCACCACGCAGTTGTTTTAAAATAATGGGATTTATTGTTTTCTCCATGCACAGCTAGCAGAAACTGAGGTCTTGCTGCTCTGGGCTTCTGCTTAACGGTGTGCTCCTTATGGTAGTGGCTCAACCGCGCTCTCTAAACTGGAAGGTGTTAGACATGCTCTTCTGTCCATCGCCATTATTGGCCTCTGTCAGGTGTGTGTGTGTGTAAAAACAAAACAAAAAACCCTCTGGGCAGACTAGCTATCAGGAACTACTCTGGTTGTAAGAGGGTTGACTTCCATTCCCTCACAGAATCATTTTTTTTTTTTAAGAAGCAGGAAACGGAGTAATATACCATCATGGATCTGTCACAACAAACAAACAAAAAACATAAAACTAAAATCTTAACTGGCTAATGTTGTGGCAAATAACCAGCTCCCAGTCAACTAAGTCCCATGATTCCCATTGCTCTTAATACCTCTAGCAAGTTGCTGGCTTGCCAAAGCCAAGGATGAATGTTATCTTCCAGTAAGGCATTACTGAAGAACAGAAATCAGGAGGCAGTCTAATTTAGGCAGACATGTTGCACAGATCACCCTAACTACAGGTATGACACTGTAATCGTAAACATGTTGTTCCTTTATTTCTAATTTGAAGCACTTTCCTTCTCAGCTGCAAAGCACTCCATCCAGTGGCATTCCATCCTAACAAGACTAGGATGTGAGAATAATCCTGCTTTTTATGATTTGAACAAGAATTGCCAGAAATTCTAGTCAGGTCTAGTCTAGTTGATTCTAGTCAAGAAAACTCATTTAATAGTTAGCCAGATTCACTTATCTACCTATCATATGTATCCCTGCACCAGATCTTCGCTTTAGAAATCTTTTGAGATCTTCTAAGCCCCTGAAGAGTGTGTGTTTTTTTTGTTTGTTTGTTTTCAGCCTCTGTCACTGTGAAAATGCTTCTCTGCTTCCTGGGAAATAATTCCATTCCGAAGACTTAAATCACTGAGCTCTTTTTTCCTGTCTTTCCCAGTGTTGGAAACAATAGAGGCTCTACAGCCCTGTCTCCAAGGATTTGTCATTCTTTCCTGCTCTGGTAAAACAGTCTAATGATCCAATGATGCCTATTCCCAAAACTTTTCCTATCTGAAGTCATTGTGACTTCATGTCATCTGTTTGTCCCCACACCATGAAGGTGCTGTGGATGCTCATGTTACTGTAGTTGTGGAACACTCAAGTCACTTTTATAACTTGAAATATGTGGATTAAAATATGGAAATGTTGACATTAAATGTACCACAGTAAATCAGCTGAAATGAGGATAAACTTTGAGTCTTTCAAGCTGTTTCCAAGTTGTTTTCAAGCATGTTTAGATGTGGCAAAACGTTGTGCTTTTGGTAGTTATCTCAACACTTGCAGCCACTGAATGTATTTGTGCAAGTAGACACTTATTCTACAGAATAGAACAGAAGTGTTCCAGACTGTTTGTTTTCAATTTTTTTCTTCCTTATAATTCTTTGTGTACTTTGAATAGAACACCCAAAGTTTATGGAAATGGGCATTTTTTGAAATTGCAAATATTTCTCTCACATGAGCCTAATTTAGGTACAAATCAAATAGCTTTATTTTTTTTGCTACTTACCTAGATAACCAAAGGTTGCTTTGTTCAATGCAGAACAGCATTGAGTTCAAGACCCATAAAAGTGTATGAAGACTTTTAGTAAAGGAAGGAATAACTAGGTCTCTGTTCTTGTCAGCTACTGTATTCTTAAGCTAGAAACATTCCCAAACCATTCATAACCAACAAGCGAAGATAACTACTGTGTTTAAAGAAAGGAATCTCATAATTAAGTTCCTGTTTTCTTTCTTAAAGTCAAATTAATTCTTCTTGCGAATGCAGTTCTCCTTTTTAGTGCAAGGGTGATCCAATGGTGTATTTGAAATACTGATTCAAGGTTTTCCAATACTTGAATATTTGTAAGGTTTCTCAAATGATTTTAGGATTATTTTGTACAAGTTTTTTTGTCCAAATCAATGCTGAAATTGCTGAAAATGAAAATCATACTAGATCTTTCCAAGAAGACAAAAAGGAAAAAAGACTTTAAAAATAGTACTATGACAGAAAACGTAAGTATAATGTACTATACCTCAGGGTTAAAATTAAAATGCCTTTTTTCTAAGAACATTATAAATTATCAGTAACTCAGGGAAGTAGACAAGTGAGCTGTTTGTCAATAAACTGCAAGTTTGAATTTGAGTGCTTTGGAGCCATCTTGGTTTTGTTTTTTGTCTTCAGTGTAATGTTAATAATTAGAACATATGCTTGCTGCTGAATAAATACAACTGTCACGTAGCTGAACAAAAATTCTAGATACTGTACGTTAATTTAAATTTTAGCTGTTACTCTGAGGGTCTGGTGTTTATTTCCTTTGGGGGAAAAGGGAATTTCTGATATACTTTTGGTGAATTCAGGTTTCTCTTTACAAGCGATCTGATAATATTTGATACTAAATCTTCTTCAATTGGTAAATAGCTTCCTTACTCAAATAAAAAAAAGTACTGAGTAAGTGTTCTTATTAAGCTCATACCTCTGCAGTTCTCTGAAATACTTGATGAACACATTCTGTTTATCATGCAATGAAGTGTGTTTCTAATTGTGAAGAGAGGCTGTTTCTGTGTATTTAAAAATGCTATTTTTTTCTGTCTCTAACCTTAGGCTTACATTATTCAAAAGCCATCAAGAACCACAGAAATGATACAGCTTTCCCCATAGGTAGTTAGAAACAGAGCTGTAAGACTGCTCTGTAAACCTCTGTAGTAATTCTTTCATAGGAATTGGCTCTACATCAGCCCCCCCTCAAGTGAACATGTATCGGTCACAAAAAGACACTGCTGGGTCTACAAAGCACAACATACAGCAAACTGTTTTGAATTTTAGAAAACTAGAAAAAGCATTACTGTTCTGTATGTGCTCCTGAGATTCTCACTTGATGTGCAGAAAGAGTTTCTGTGTACCTTAAAGTCTCAGAAACAGCAGTGGAAGGGTTAAACAGAACTATAATTCACATACAGTTTAAGTTATTGTGCATAAGGAAAAATGAAAATGACTTTAATGGAAATATAAATGTACTTCTATCCAAGTTTGATATCTGCCTCACAGCTGATATAATGATGATTTTATAGTTCTGATGAAGGCTGCATCAACTGTCTATGATCATGAAAATGGAATAGCATTTTTCTTTCTTTTCTAGTCCCCAAAATATATGTTCCATTTCAGCAGAGTGCTTCTCAAAGAAGCAATAGGACTTCTGTGAACTTACTGAAGCCTCTCTAAATATTGGATTTCCTTAAATATCACTATACTGTTCAAATTGAACTTTTTTGCTATGGATACAGTAGGTTGCTGTATTTATTTTCTAGCTTGATCACTATTTTTTGCCTTTTTTAATAAATGTTCAGTATGTGATCATTATACATGTTTTAAACAGTCAGATTCCACTATACAGCAGCCTCACTATGTATGTTTGGGGCAAGAAGTTTGCAGTAGGAAGCATGTTATATTTTTACTCTATTTAACTTTAGTTGTTTTTCCATGTTTCTCCTGTGTGATTTGAATATTGCATTCTTTTTTATTGGAATCTTTAAGGATTTCTCATGAATATTTGTCCTTGTCCTGCATGTTTACAGTCACTAGGCCCAAGCCTGAGGACAGAAATACCATTTAATGCCTGTTCCACAGGGAGTCTGTGCTCATCTGGAATATACTGGACTACAAAGTCAAGGAAACAGTGTTCAGCCTGGATGATTTAAACACACAGTTTACCAAATGCTTTTTCTTTCTAGCATCCAAAGCTATTCTCAAACATCACTGCATGAAACGTACTTCATTTTTTCATCTCATTTGCTTTGATCAGTTCAGACCTCAGTTTCATTTGAGAATAGGAATAATTTTCTGTAGCAGTTAGTGTATCAAGAGTAAAGTAGTAAATTTAATGATATTATCAAAATGTGAATATAGTAAGCTAAAGAACTATGATCTCATTATAGTAAGTCTCTGATACATTGCTGTATTATTCATTAATTCTTCTTTGTGTGCAGTGAAATAGTTATTTGGGAAAGGAGCTATCTCTGTCTGTCCTTGGAACCATTAGAATATTTCCAACTCACATAAATAAAATTACTTGGTAATTTTAAAATTCTGAGATATATTTGGCATTAAGAAAACTCCTGACTTCATTCTTTGGATTTTTTCTGCTTCACTGCTGTCCATGTTAGTTTGTCTTATGCATTAAAGATTAGTCCAGATATCACATGCTTTAAAAACACGTTCGTAGTGTGGTGGAACAGGAGTGCTAATTAAAGTAGCAGATGAGAGTTCTTTAAAGACAACCTAGTATATGTGGAGTAAGATTATGACAGCCTCTTTCCCTATCCTTGAAAAGGGAATGATTCAAATTTCATACTGGACAATCTTCAGAGTTTTTCTCATTTCCCAGAGACTCTGAGGCCATTGCTTTTATTACTTAGGAACTTTTATATTCTTTTATACCCTGTAGTATGACATCTGTGCAAGTAAAAGGAATAAAGCTTAAATGCAAGTGAATGTTAGTTCAAAGTTAAGTTACAAATAAACCAGACTCATCAGTGTAACCTACTTTTCTATTTTGTGACATAAGAAGGGGACAGCTAACAAATGGGCAAATAACTTCAGAGAATTTTCTGAATTAAACTATTTCCTTCAGAAACCTATCCATTAATTGAATTAAAGACAAAATTGCTATGTTTTAATTGCTAACTTATCATGTTAAACACATCTAATGCTTTTGCTTGATTTGTGATTCTCTTGCATAACAAAATAAGCTTCTAAATTTTTTGTGAGGCGTGTCTTTGAAAAGCTGAGCATAACAATGGACAAAATCAGTTTGACCTTTCTAAGTCTATAACCACCGTTTATGTACGGATTTCTTACCATAACTGGAATAACTATAGAGCAGATGTACTACTCAATCATTAATTTTTATATCATAAATTATTCAAGCCAGTTACTTGACTTTTAATTTTACTAGAAATATGTAAGAATCCACATGCACGACTGAAACATTCAACAACTTACATCAACACTAGATCTGTCTTTATATACTGTAAAATGACCTCTTTGAAATGTTTGTGAGCTTTCTAATCGATCACAACAGTGTATGTATCATTCTCACAACACATCTGTAACAATACAGTAGCAAGCCAGGACATAATTGCTCTAAATTACTCAATTTAAGTTATTTGAGCTGTACAAGCGATTTTTTAGTATGCCCTGGCTTTGATCCTCCAGAAACTTTTATAGACATGTTAGCACGTTTCAAAAGTTTAGAAGTTAGAATGTATGGAAAGACGTTATGTTGCTTCACTTTATTCTTTATTTACATGATGAACAGTTCTGCCCCAAAGCCTAATTTTACAGGGCAATCTGCATTTCATTTTTAATTTCTGGTTCTGTGTAACGGTTTGGTAATCCAGAATTGCTGAGGTATAAAATATGAAGCTGAAAGGTGCGGTAGGGGAATCCTTTGCACCACAGAAACTTCAAATTAATTAATTCCCATGCATGTATGGGAGATAAGTGGTCCATAGATATAAAAGCAGAAGGAACGCTTAGATCATTTCATCCAACCTACTGCGTAACATGAGTTGTGTGTTGATGCCTGTAGACTGAAGTTCAGCTATGTCTTGTACTTTATCTGAATATTCTGAGATGTAATTTAACATAAAGAAGCCTATTTTTTCCATCCTTAATCATATGTTTAGCTATTTGCATCACTTTGAGCAGTTTTCAACATACCTAGTAAACTTCATGCCTCAGAACCAGTCACACACAGATGCCATCAGTGCCAACTACAGACATGTTACGGTCTACTTGCTTGCTTAGATATAAGCAGTTTTATTAGGCAATTTAACCATGATGTTACCTTGAGGGTTTCAGTTTTTACAGTTACCTACCAAAAACCTCAGTCCTTTCAAATTACTACCTCCCTGGATAGAGTCCTTCCTCTTGCATGTATGGCTCTTGTCTCTGAAGGTGCAATTTTATTTTTGGCTGGTTTAAAATGACTTATGTGGTTTATCTCAGCTGAACAAGCTGTCCATAGGGTTTTGTCAGTTACTTGCACTTTTCATTGTTCTCCACTCCCCTAGACTTCTGGTCTTCTGAAAAATTGAGTAATTACTTTTTCTACCAGAAAATTAACAAGTGTTTTGAATAGCATAGGGCTAGGAGATGATCACTGCAAGACCACCTTGAAAAACACTATTTGATGATTTACTGCGCAAAATTACATTTTGAAACATATCTGTTAAATCCATCTAACATTGATCTGTCATTGTTCTAGTTCTGTAATCAAAATGTCAGAGGTCTGTATCAAATGCCACAGAAATCTGTGTGTAAATTGCAACATTGCTATTATGTTGTTCTGCTAAACTTGTAATCTCAAAAATGTCAGATTAGTCTGATGGTGTCTCGTTACCATAAGCACTTGTTGATTGACATTAATTACACATCCTTTATTAAAAAGTACCAAATTTATTATATCCGGGGCTGGTGTCAGGTTTACATGCCTATAATTACCTAGATTACTTCATATAAATCTGCCCTAGATTATGATATGACGTGGTTTTGTTCCTGTAAAGTCATTCTTATAAAAACTCTAAGTGCTGTTTTTGTTTTTATTTTACTATGCCACCAGTGTGATTTCTAAGTGTATGTTGGTGGTGTGGGGAAACAGCAAATAAAATAGCAGACTTAGAGTAACCTATCAAGGTACTGTAATTAAATTAGTGTTGTTTTTTTTTTTTTTGCTAGACCTTTAAATTAATGTACTTTGCATTTTTACCTGTAATTGCTATTACCTCAAATGCTTGAATAGTGAAGAAACAAACAAGGGAGTTGTCTTTTTTTATATGTCTAAAGGTCCATGATATGTTGTAGAGTTCTTTACATTGTAGTTGCAGATTATTTCAACTCAATTTTAACTTTCCAGTTACCTATTTAGGAAACTATAATTAGATCTTTGTTTTGCAGATATTCTCAAAGTAACCTCATTCTGGAGTCGATCAATGTTTCATTTATAAAGAAATTCTGTTATTCCATTCTTTACAGCAGAAAAATCAATGATAGGTGAAGAACTGAATTATAAAATAGAATTAATTCTATACGAAGACAGAAAAAATGAATTATTTATCTTGGGGAGAAAACTAAAGGCTTTTATTATTAAGATCTATCCTCATCTTAAAAAAAAAAAAAAAAAAATCCCTCTTCCCCAGTAGAAATACATTATATTCCACAGCATGTTGGACACTTTTTATGGGTCACAGAAAAGTATCAAAGCCTACCATCAGCAAACATCACAAGTATGATTTAGATCAATTGGTTACATATTGCACAAAAATTGTTCTTTTATAGCTTCTTAAAAATACTTTAATTTTTAAACAATGTATAATTTTGTGGATCATAAAAAATGTAAAGCTGAGGTCAGGCCAGGCCAGGCCCTTGGATCTGTTCTTCAGTTTTCTCAATATCACCCACGAAGAATTCCTTATTGTTTTTGTAAGCTGAAATTACGTAGACATTCTGGCAAACCCAAAGGAGCTTGTGTATTTGTACTCTGTATTGAGTGGTTTCAGGAGGTTTAGTTCATCTTTCCTCTGTTGCAATCCTCAGTATTCATATGTGAGGAAATGTCACAGTTTTGTAGAAGATCAAACAAACTATCTTGAAGATTATAATGCCTTCAAACAAATTCTTTGCTCTTTGATGTTCTTCTTACGTTGTTAACTCTGCTACTGAAGGGGGGGGGGGGGGAACCACCTTTGTTACTCATTACTTTTTGTATCTCCAGAAAACCTTGTCTGAAAATATGAGCATTAATTGTGCTTTCAGAGATTTTTTTTCCAGTGTCTAATTTTGTCTTTTGTGAATAATTACTTTGCATCATCATTCTCAGCTGCTATGTTTTGTTGGTCTTTTGAAATAGCCTTTAGAAAATAGGCAGTTCTTCTGAGCACATCTTCACATCTCCTTCAATAAGAGCTCTTGAAAATGTTTTCAAACACTGTAGATGCCTCATCATTTTTGAGGCAGTTTCAGGTGAGCTGAAGATCTGTCCTGTAACAGGAATTGTTGCGAGTTTTTGCAAGACCAATATCTTAGATTACCAAGTCAACAGCTTTTCTGTTGCAATGGCCTTGGATTTGTTGAAATAGCAGTTAATGTCTTATAAACGATCATTTTATATCCTTCCTGAGACAGTATCAAGGACCCAATTTTATGGAAAGTGAGCAGAGCCATCATGCGACCAAATCCTGCATCATTTGCAGCCTCTGTAATTCCATTGCCTATGCCGAAAGGGAGATAGTATCAGCAAGCTGAAACTGAATGGAAATGCCCCTTTTATACTTCTGAGATTTTACTTTTAGAAATGTCTGAAAAACATGTCAATGATGCACTGCAGTGAGGAACTCTCTATCCATGCTGTGGTAGCTGTCATAAAGAAGTGACAACAGTAATGTTGCTTCACTGTCTCAAGTTTGTAACATCCTTTTTTTGGCCTGATTGTGCCTGCTTCTAGTTGTTACGAGGTTCAAAACAACTACAGGGAGATTCTATGTTGCACGGTGCACACTTACCCTGTGGAAGTCTTTACCATGATGCATTGTGGAAGTTACAACGGTGTGGTGGTTTTACTCGGGTGGGCTGCTGAGCTCCACCACAACTGCTCTCTCACTCCCTCTCCTCAAAGAGGAATGGGGAGAAAATATGATGAAAAGGGCTCAAGGGTTGAGATAAGGACGAGGAGATTGCGTCAGTAATTATTGTGACGGGCAAAACAGACTCAGCATAGGGAGGTAGTAAGATTTATTGCCTATTACTAATAAACTAGAGAAGTGAGAAACAAAGGAAAGAAACCAAAAGCACCTTCCCCCCCATCCACCCTCTTCCACCTCCTCCCCCCGAGCGGCGCAGGGGAATGGGGGTTATGGTCAGTCTATAGCGCTGCTTCTCCGCCGCCCCTTCTCAGTCACTCTCGTCCCCTGTGCTGTGGGGTCCCTCCCGCGGGATGCAGTCCTTGGTGAACTGATCCAGCGTGGGCTGCCCACAGGCAGCAGCTCTTCAAGAACTGCTCTAGCTATGGGTCCGTACCACAGGGTCCATCCCTCATGAGCGAACTGCTCCAACCTGGATCCCCCACGGGCAGCAGCTCCTGCCAGGTCACCTGCTCCTGCGTGGTCTCCTCTCCACGGGCTACAGGTCCAGCCTGGAATCTGCTGCAGCAGGGATCTTCCACAGGCTGCAGTCTCCGTTGGTGCAGGTCCACCTGCTCCACCGTGGTCTCCTCCATGGGCAGCAGCGTGGAACCCTGCTCCACCGTGGTACTCCATGGGCTGCAGGGGGACAGCCTGCTTCACCATGGTCCTCACCACAGGCCGCAGGGGACTTCTGCTCCTGCACCTGGAGCACCTCTCCCCCTCCTTCTTCACTGACCTTGGTGCCTGCAAGGCTGGTCCTCACTCCTCTCACTCTCCCAGCTGCCGTGTGGCACAGCATTTTTTTTGTTTTTCCCCTGTCTTAAATATGCTCTCACAGAGGCAGAAAAACAACATTGCTTATTGTCTCGGCTCTGGTCAGCAGTGGGGCCCTTACCAAACATGGGGCAGCTTCTAGATCCTTCTCACAGAAGCCACCCCTATGGCCCACTTGTTACCAAAACCTCACCACGTAAACCCGCTGCAAATGGATTCAAAGAGTGACAAAGAATTAGAAGAGAAATCCATTGGGAACCGTTAAACACTAAGATACCTATTCTGTGTTAGGAAGTCTGAGTTGCAAGTTGCTGGAGATTGGGAATGTACTTTAGGGTGATACCATGTTAGGTTTGCACTGTGCATGTGTGGTGTATTTTTTTTAATTATAAATGCATACTCTAGGCATCTACTGTTAGCTTGCTATTAAAGACAAGGTATTGGCTAGATAGGCTAGTGTATGCTCTATGTGACCATTCCTGAAATAGCCAGATGTTACCAGAAAAGGTAATTTAAAGAAGCCAGATATGATTGGACTGAGATAAAAGGGATAAATATGACAAAGTATTTATTGCAAACTATATAACGGCTCAAGTTTTCCGGTTTACACAGGGGATGGGAGCGCACACAGTCATAGTTATACCTAGCTAAATATAAAATGGAAGCACACTCCAAATTCCGTATATCATATTCTTATACCTGACAGAAATGTGAGAAGAAGGTGTGCGATTCCTGCTGGCACGTGTTATTGCTATAATATGGTCCTGTGCCTAGTAGTGAGAGCAGTGTTATGGTTGTCCTATTTATGTTGTATGTTGCTCTACAGGTCATTCCCGTGTATTATTTGGATGTGATTTTACTGTTCAGGTATTTGATCTGCTAAAATTTTAGGAAAATTGCAGACGTTCAGGGTTCTAAACAAACTGGGAAGCAGTAAGTGAAACTATGAATTAAATGCTGTTATATTTAAATGCTGTTATATTGAAAGTGGAAATATACTCAAGAAGGTATGGTTCCAAACCTTAATGTTGTGCCTACTCAAGTTTGTTTCACAAATCAGACCCAATTTTTTTTCAAATGCAGAATGTTTGATACTTTTTTTTTCTTTGTGTGCTATGTCTAGTGTGTTCAGGGGTAGTTCTTTGTAATTTAGTGAAGTTCAGTAATGCTTTCAGTGAGTCTTTTGTTGCTTGTTGCTCATGACATAAACGATATGCTACTGTCGGCAACTGTGGCAAGTGCATACTGATGACTGAAACTTTGGATTTCCCTTCAAGCATGCGACATTCTTCCAATCATCTATCTGTATGCAATCAAACTGAATGAAGGTGATTTTGTCTGGGTGCAGTGTAGTTATATAGGAGTCTCTCCTCAAAAAACGTCAGGCAGTATTTATACGAAAGAGCATGCTTTCTTCATTCATATCTGGCAAGTACTGTTACTGAGCATTTAATAACTGTCATTTTGCAGGCTAGCATACTGTGTGATATATTCCGTTAGATCTAAAAGCTGCTGTAAAATTTACCTTGGCACAAAGTCTGTTTTCCACCTATGGATGAAGTGTTTGAGTTTTTCTACTGTGCTACTTGAAGGCATATGGGCAAAGTAACTATAGTTAAGAATTGTTCATAAAAGCCATCCATACTTACACTGGTGCCAGGAGATGAAGAGAGGACATGAGAGCCCCTTCTAGGGAAACAGGCTTCAACCTTTTGATGCCCAAAGCTCTGTCTCCTGCTGCTGCCCCACCATTGCAACGTCAGAATTGACACAGAAGTATTCACGTTGCATCAGTTAGTTTTGTTTTCCTTTGCTTTAGAGAAAAGCCACATGCTTCTCCTGCCTGTGTAGTAATTACTTAAAAGTAACTTCTCACTGAACACCACTGTTAGAATGGCATTAGAAGGTGTAATTGGGCATATCTCATTTCAAAACAAAAATATCAGTGCCCTATAAATATGAGGTTGTAAAGTTAAGGGGAAAAATAACAATACTCACTGAATCAAACAGAATGGTTCATGGAAGCTTTATCTTAAACACTGCTACAAAATAGTGCCTAGCTCGCAGGATCACTAACCTGTCAATAAGGATTTGCTGCAATGACTTAATTCTTACAATTCACAGGAATATATATGTAGTATAGATGGAATTCTGTGAGAATCTTCTTCAGCTGATTTTTCTAGCTTAGAGAAATCTGACCTAATAAGTTTGTGCACTTGAATTAAACTTAGATTTCTAAGTAACGGTGGAAGTCACGATTATTCTTTAAAAATGTTTAGAAATATGTAATTATGTGAACAAGAGAGGAACTGTACCGAAAAAATTGGGCCCATGTTAAAGAACAACAACCAAACAACCCCAAAATCAAATGCAATTGGCAACAATTAGAAGAACCTCTTAAACAAATGACCTACATACGCTAGCATAATATTTGCTGCTACATTTGAAGTAATGTTGTTTTCCATAACTCTACATGTTTTCATTTTGTTTTAACAACTGTATGATGTCACACATCAGACATTGAGTTCACTTTGAATATATTTAGCCTCTTGGAATGTGCTTCTTGAGGACCTGTTTTTCATTTTCTTATTTAGAGAACTTCTGTGATTGAGGGAGGCTTATAATAAGCAATGCAGGTTACCTAGGAGATAGTATACTGTAAGACAAAGATTTTCTTAGGGGAAAAAAAATGCTCATTCTTACATCAAGTGGCATTGTAGAAGGTCAGATTATTCTCAGTGACCTTAAGATAGACTTACAGCATGTCTAGGTTTGGCACAGACAGCCAAGGTTTCAGGGTGCCTGTCAAGAAATTGAGTTAGAGCATAATTCAGGTCACTGGATATCTGAGATTTCAATTTCATGAAAACATTTGTATATTATGTCTGGGACATCTTATAATACATGAATTTGTTTTCCCTGGTTACTTTCCTCAAGAGCAAGCAAATTGCATGCTAGAAAAATTTCACTTGGTGTTCCTGCTGGTCCACAAGCCTTCAGCGAGGCAGAGGCACAGCACAACTCTGGCCCCTAGCCCCGCTTCTTGATAATGCTCAGCCTGGGGATCTGAATCAATGCATTCCAGAGGGACCTTGTGCTTCTCTGGAATTAATGTCTGTAGAGGACTGTCTCTTGATACAGTAGTTGTTGCTTGTTTCATCCAGTATGTAGAGAGAAGGGCGCTTCACCTGCTACATCCCTGCAGAAGGGCACTGGCCCTTCTGGTGGGCCTGTCCAGAAAGAGTCATCGTGGCTTCTGTGCTTCGTGTGTGAGGTACACCAGAATAACCAATTCCAGCAGTACATGGGGGACCTTAGTTTGAGAGAGTAGTATGGCATGTGTTGGGGGTGTTGTGCTGTGCTTATTTGTTTGTTTTGCAGATAGTGATCTTGAGTATCCTAAGTATCGTTCCGAAGCTGAGCTTTTGGAGCCCTGGTTCTGGTCCCTGCCCTCTATGCTACTTCAGCATTTTGCATGACAGGCTAGATAAAACATGGATCATGTGTATTTGTGTTTGTAGCAATGTAGTTGCATACTTCATAGGGCAGAAGCTCACTCTGTGTTCAGCAAAGTGTTGAACTCAGGTTTTCTAATTCCTACATAAATGCGTTTATTTTCCAAGGCGTTGCTGAGTGAAGTCCTATTATGGTTCCAGAAAAAGTGACTGGAAAGATCACTTGTCCTATTAAAGGCTGGACTTGCTATCATGTTTTAGAAGTGATGGTTTTTGTTTCCTCAAGAGCAGGTCGTAGTGTGATAGTAGTTAAAAGAGAAGTTCAAACTGTAAATGTGTGAAGGGGGAAAAGCAAAGCAAAGCCACAACAGATACCAAGGTGTAATTTCCATCTGAAATTAAAGGGCACACTTTTAGGATGTTACAGACTTGCACCTTTAAATGAAGCGTGTGTTTTACAGACGAATATTTCCCAATTTTACTTATGATTACCCTGAAGGAATTGCTTTATGCAATGTATTTATACAAGGTCTCCTATGTACGCAGTACATATTCATGAACACGTAGACTATGTGGCGGAAAGTTGGTTTGTAAATTTGTGTGACCTTTCCTAATGAATATGGCTGCTATTCAATAAGATAATGCCTGTGCAGAGAGCACAGCAATAGGAAAACTGCACAGGCGATGGTAACTGCATGGCAGTGTTTGGCAAACACTTGTTGCTTAATTGCTTATGCCATCTATGGGAGAATTTTGGAGTCTGAGAAAAGATTTGTCATAACAAATGCTATAATAGACCTGTTATGTTTATGCAAACACAACATGCATGAGGCCAAATTCATCTCTGTTGGCTCGGTTACCTCTGCAAGCTTTACATCCTACACAGGGGATTTGAGCCAAACAGATCAGTATCTCTGTGTTTGGCTCTGTCTCCACATACCTTTGAATGCAAGTCAGGGGCTCTTTTAATTTCCACCAGTTGTTCTGCTGGAGCGCTGCTGGTGCTAGCAGTGCCAGCATGCTGGTCACTGTGAATTAGCGCATCTTTACCGTGAATGTGGGCACACCACTGTAGTGCACTCCGTGGCCGTGAGCACCTTTGTCTTTACAGCACTGGGAACCTGGCACGCTGGTCAAACCTTTGTGTTGAAGACAATGCATCTGGACAGTGGTTTCTGTTTGATGTCCATGGCAGCTTCTTGTCTGTCAGGGTTCTGGTAGCAAATATCAAAACACTGATTTTGGTGACTCATCTGTATCTGCGAAGTTATTGCTTTTCCATGCATACAACTGGAGTAAAATAGTTGAATAATAAAGATAGTGAAAATAGCTTTTCAAAAATATACTTTTGAGGTAACTTGCAATTTAAAGCTTTGGCAGTTTTAATTGCTTTGTAAGACAGATCTTCAAAATAATCTTCTGAAATGTCAAATGGAGAACTTAGCAATGTGTGATGTTTACAGAAAACATTTTATACTGTTCATACAGTGTTCGTTCTCTTAGTAAAAAATTCTTTTACTGCATAAATCCATTTTTAGTCACACTTTCAGACATACATTTTGATCCTAGTGAGGAAAACAGTTGCTATTTACACAAATTCTGTTGTCTTAATTCAGAATGAATTTGCAGCTACTTTAGGTAGAAATCTACTTAGCAGAAATCAGGGAGTAGAAAGTGTTTTGCAGTGGAGAAGAGAGAAGAGGCCAGGCCCACAGGCACCTGCCTGGTCAGGAGACCCCAGGAAATCAGAAAAGCATTGTCACCATTTAGGGACAAAGCGTGCTCCTAGAAGTAGAGGGAGATGCAAAATATGCCATGCATAGTGTTACAAGGACAGCCACAAGGTCAAAAGTTGCTGGTAAAGTTCCTTATGCTCCAAGGCCAAATGGCACAGCGTGGCTTCTCTGTAGCCGCCAAGCTACAGTCCGCAAAAGAGGGAAGCAAACCACCTGCTGGGAGCTGTGCCTGGGTGCGCCCGTGCCTGAACTGTGCGAGGTGCTTGCTGGCCCATCCAAAACATGCCAGGGACTTTCTAACACTGCAACTGTGCGGCGACTGTGCTCAGTCACCTAGAAATGCTCTCGGATGAGGTTTAAGAGTCAGCAGTTCGCTAGTGTGGGCATAGCCATGTTGTGCCTGGATGCCAATTTTTAAGTTAGGGTTATTTTTTTTCCTGCTTCCCTTTCTTATGAAGGCAGTCTGAATAGCTAAAGGTTTGCTGGGAAAACTGAATTAAATCACTATAGTGAAAGCAATCTATCAAGACTCCATCAGTGTTATTTTAAAGCTATGCAAATAGCTATCTACACTAGACAATATGACTATGTATGAAATTCTCAAAGGAAAAATGTCCACAACTTTGTTTTAAATAATAATAATAAAAACACTTTTCAAATCAGGTACTGTGCTGTTAACCACCGATTAATATTGGCTTTTTCTGTATTGGTATGTACATAAAATAAGTTTGTTGTGTTAAATGCTTATTTAACTTATTTGCTACATTTTTCAGGTTCCTTATGCTAGAAACTATAGGCAAGAATATAGTGTAAATGTTTTTTTTTTTTTGCCTAATAAGATTAGAGAGGAGATGATGAATTTCCCACTGTGACTTGTTTTCTACATCATCTTGCATAAGGATCTGTATGTATATTGAATTAATTAAAAAATAACAGGAAACAATGAAAAACATTAAATTCAATGTCATGGAACAAATTCAGTTCTTTACTGCTAAGAATTAACTGAGTTTTGCAGTATTAGCCAAGGAGAATAGGGTTTTTTTGTCTGTTTTTTTCTTTTTTTTTTTTCCTCCCTTCCACTTCCTTCCTTCATTTACTGCAGCTCTCTGGAATCTTCAAGAACCTCCCAAAACCTCTGGGAAAGCTTTTGTAGGGCTTTAATCTGTGAAGCCCTGTGTTGTTAAGGAACAATTTATAAGACATCATACAAAAAGCGAGGAGCTAAAACCATTTTTGTATGAGGCATGTAATTTGTAGAAACAGGCAAACAATTTTTTTTGGGGGGGTGGTGAGGAGGCTTCTTCAGGAAGAACGTTTCCATTTCATCCATTAAAAAGTGTTAGCTTCTGGAACATGCTGGTATCAGCTGAGGCTTTTTTTTTCTCCTGGTATTTTAAGAAAGTTGAAAGTTAAGATATTTTTTTCATGGTGTTCTTGTTTCATTAGTACCATTTTTTTGTCCTAACAGCCAAAAAATTGAAGTCTTCTCTATAGAAAGGAGAAATTGATGGTTGAAGTGTTTTTGTAATATTTTTCAATACAGAGAACACAATTTCCTTGTTTCCCTGAAATCAAGAGCAGAGTACAATTCCTTCTAGCCCACTACTTTGATTTCCATTCATAAACCTCACCTGGAGGGGAAAAAAAAAAAAAACCTTTTCTCAGGCCTGCATCATTAGAACTAGGTGAAACTGTGTTGGAAGCTCCTGTTTTCTTTTTATAGGTATGCAGGATTCCCAAAATAGTATCTGGTGACAACTGTTCATGTTTAGGGTGGAGGCTGAAGTTACTTCAGCCACTCAGTTTCATCCCTAGGCTATGCCTGCCTCAGTGAGTAGTGATGGCCGGTAGGAACAAAGTTTCTGGAGCAAAACACTTGGAGCTGAGAGTCACCTATCCATACATTTTAGGGTGGGTTTCCTTTGTCTGGCTGTAATCTGTCTCTGTGAACTGGCTGCTGCTTAGTGATGGGAGTACATTGGGTTTGTTCCTGGAGCATATCATTCAAAAAAACCTTCCATTGCCTATTCAGTGAATATTCAGGAGGTGCCAAACATTCATTAGTACAATTTTGAGTCTTGAGAGCAAAAGACAAGCGTATCTCTTACAAAGGAAGAGTGTAACATTTCTGCTATTTTGTTCCTTTCCTTTCCTTTCCTTTCCTTTTCTCACCATCCCCAGTATAAGTGGACAGTTTCTTGGCTGATATGTACTCATTCATATCCTGATCTATGGCAGGCATTGGAAAGATGACAGAACAAACCATCCAATTTTTCAAAGCTGAGGTACAGAAATGAGGCAAAGAGCCACTCCGGTAGCATTACAGCCTAATTCTGTCTGCCCAGTGTCCTCACATAAATACTGATGCTCCCCCTGAGGCAGCCCTAGTGCTAAAGGAGAGGTGTCTTAGTACTGCCTTTCAGCTGTGCTACAGACTTGTAGATCATCTGTATGGTTGATGGACCGATGCAAGACTCAAAGACACTGGTCATATTAGCTGAAGGCTAAAAAACTAAAAGCAAAAATAAGTGATTTTTCTTATGATGGCTGTTGGGTTAAAGGTATTATTTTTTACTAAGCTTTGAACCTGACCGATTTCTTAGATATCCAGGGATGGACAAAATTTAAAAGTTTCAGTTGTAATAGTATCCGTAATAGTATCAAATGGATGGGAATCTAATGTATCTGTGGCAGAGATCCAGCAATATTTAGAGACTGGATCATGGAATTGGCTGTGTCATATGCAATAGTCGTGGAAGGTAACAACTAGTTAAAGAAATACCGCAGTTTGTTTATGATTTTTCATTTATAACTTGTTAGCTCTGCAGACTTCTCTGAAGCTCAAGACGAGTCTTTGGGTGACAGTGCAATGTAACGTCACCTGTGAAAGATGTAAATTCAAGCATGGGCATTTTTTCTTATACACTCTAGATTTATTCTCTAATCACTTTAAATTCTTCATCACTGTCTTTATCCCAAGTGCTTGTTAGCATGGTTGGAAAAGAAAGAAATGTTGCAAACCTGTAATTGCAAACACTTTTTTTGTGCCATGAGAAGCACAGTCTGAGGAGCTGATGTCATATAGTATTTGAATTTTTTCGTTCCTTGAGCCCTTTTTGTGGCTTACATTCACATAAAAATTCAAATCTGATTGCCAGAGGAAATTAAGCCCAGAGTAAAGGGTTGATTCTCTACAGGAAACACTTAATAACAAATTTAAACAGTTGGATTCTACTTTAAAAGAGACTGATGGGAAAGTTTAAGTCCTAGAAATCAGCACTAATGTTCAGGATATGATGATTGTAATACATGCTAAGTAGCTACTCTGAAACCAAGACTTCCTCTGTGGCTCAAGTAATTTAAAGGAACTTTTCAGCATGTAATAACAGTTTATTTTGGAAACCTGGTGAACAAATTCAGTAGAACCCAATAAAGCCCAAATGGTTGGGCTTCAGGGGCTAGGGGAAATAATTTAATCTTGCTGAAAACTGCAGTCTCAGTTCAACCAAGAAGTTAGCGTTAATCAGAAATTGTATTTCTCAGTGAGACTTTGGTGAAAATAGTTAGGAACAGAAGGCAAGACGGGAGAGTTTGTACTCTTCCAGGACAGGAAGGGCATGAATTTTTCATCTTATTTTGTATGAAAGCCTCGTCATTCTTGCTGAAAAGTTACTGTCACAACTAATTTACTGCATCTTTATGTATCAGGTATTAGAGTATCTGTGGCATGTTAGTTTTGCTTTTCTGGTGATTGGCTACATGTCTGCTAGGCCTTAGATCCTTCTGTGAGGTAATTTTCCAGGCAAAAATCCATTCTATGGATGTGATGCCCTGCAGCCTTCATTTCATTGTTTCTATTCAGACAACGGGTGAGAGAAGAGCTGGATGGTGCTGGAGAGCCCCGCTCCCTCTGTCTTTTGTCATGGAGATGTTGTGACTTAATGAATTGGCAGCAGAGTTGTGACAGAATTGTTTGAGTCCCAGCCACCACTTGCAGAGGAAAGGAGCAAACGCAGAGTGTAGCTGCCTTTAGACGAGCAAAGCAAATCAGAAATGCCGTTGTTTAAAAATGAGTAAAGTCAATTTCACACAAAATACTTTTGTGGGTGATTGAAATAGCATCATCCAAGCAGCAGCAGCTTGATGAATTCTGCTGTTTGTTTCCACTGGGTCTTCTCCAGTAGATAAGGAAAGAATAATATGTGGTAGGTACTGCATTCCTTGTTGTTTTTGCTACGCAACAAGGACTACAAAACTGTAGTTGCACATGTAATTTCCAGAGTTTGGCATTATAACATCATATTTAATAGCCTATCATGCCTGTTACTTGAATCTTAATTGTATCCATCTTCTCTTTTTAGTTTTCAATGCAAATATTAACTGAAAAGGAGTAGCTTTTTTTTTTGTAATGCAGAAAATAGATGTGCAAGCTGCATACACAGTTGTACGAAAACAACCATGTTGGTACAAATCACTGAATATCGTGTGCAATAAATGATGGTTACCTTGGCAATGGATTGTGAATAAGATCTCTTGATCATTAATAATCTGTTATACCACATTAGATGGTTAAGAATAAATGACTGAATAGTAGCTATAGCTGTCCTGTTGTTATTTTTTTAAACAGTATCTCTTTGTCCAGTGAATTCTGAAAAAAAGAATGATAGAAATATTCTTCCGTGGCAAGGGGAATAAATATATAAAGACTGTTTAAAAAAAAAAAGTGTATGAAAGTGGAATCGAAGAATGGTGAGAACAGAGGTTTTTTGCCTGTTTGTCAGCCCTTGAAAATTCCTGACAAAAACTCGTTTATGATGAGACTTTTAGTTGCATTTTTATATGCCTAAAATCTAGCTTTAATTGACTTGAGCAGAAATAAAACACTAGGTCTTTTGAAGAATTGTCAATAACGTGCATTTCCCATCCCACTCAAAATACTTGTTATATTCAAATACTTGTTATGCACCAAATTTTTCTTGATATCCTCAACTGAATAAAAGGTATGGTGAGTATGTTTGAAGAAAAAGTCGAACCGTGTATTTCTAATATTTTTCTTTCATGACTTCACTCAAAGCTAACTAAAAATAAAAAGGAGATATTCTGAAAATGTATTGACACCTCTTTCCCTGAAATATAATGCATCTTTTAGTCATCCAAATATGTTCAAATTGCAGTTGCCCTTGCTGAACAGAAAAAAGTTTGTAAAAATTCAGAATAGTATAAGTTTTCTCCCCTGAACTGGCATTTGTCTCAAAAAAGTAGTAGTAATAATAATAAAAATTACCTCCCCTCCTCCCCTACTCCACATATAGGTCAAAGTTGATGTCTTCACTGAGGCCAAGAATAGTCTATTTTGACAACCTCAATGAGGAGTTGGCAAAGAGTACTCATCCTAAAGAGCTTTTATCGTGAATAACAGGTCTGTTGTCGTCTTAGCCAGAGGCCTTTTTGAAAAGGGCAATGGAGTTCGGTCAGAAAGCAGATATTAGAGAGATCCTCATGCCACTTTTGTCTATTGCCAAATTAAATACATGTATATGCTTCTTACAGGCATTGAAATTTATTATTTTAGCACTTCTTTGTCATTCTTTTCATCAAAAGATGTTTCAGCTTAGTTTTGAGGTCAGCTTGATTATCAGCAATATATTAGCAAGGTTTACTATACCATGCTGCATCTCTCCCATGTGATGTTTTCTGTTTGTATCCCATAAAGGCATTTCTTTGAAAGCTTTTGCTTCTGGCAGCATCCATGAGCTGCTGTTCTGTCCTACTGCATGTTCTGCAGCAGAGATTCTGTGGACTTGAAAGTCTAAGGGCTTGGGGCTTTCCTTCTTGCTGATTGTTTTGATTCTATTCTGAATTATGTAGGTGTGACATCAGATATTGAGTTTTTCACGTGATCTTTTTTTTCAAATGGAAAAATTGACTGAACATTTTTTTAAGGCAAAGAAATGTTATCTGAATGTAGATATTACTACTTGTGAAAGATTAATATTGGAATGTGAATAGTTAATGTTACCAACGTCTCTAATCTTTGCATCACTGTGTTCCTAAAATCTGTTAAGGGTAAACAAATCCTGAAGGATCCTCCAAATCCAGTGTCATTTAACCTTGATTATTGTCCTACTTAATAGAATAATGCTTGTGGTTCATTACTAGTTCTCTACGTTTTGTAGTGATTAATTTATATACATTTTTAATATTAAAATGATACTTAAGTAGTTACATGCTACAGCTTAAATGCTGTTCTAATACTATGCATGAATCCTTTCCCTCAAAATGAGCTGTTTGCTTGCTTGTACGTAACCACTGTGGCAGTCCACGAAAGCTGTATTGACCATTGATTTGCCTAGGAGGTGACCCAGCTAGCCATGCTCAAGGGTCAGTTGCATTTCCCAGCTTAGGGAAGTTAGCAGACGTTTGGAACAGTCTTTACATCTCTGATATCATGATCAAGCTACAAGCTGATGAATTACAGGGGATCCATGGAGAGAGAAATTTGATTTTGATTGGAATCTTAGGTAAAAAATAAATGTTATTGAATGGAGATTACCTTAGAAATGCTGATGACAGTAGCAGAGCCTAAGGTTAATTTCTCAGGTACAGAAGTTGCAAGAGCAATTCTAGATGAACTCTAGACATAAAAGAAACAGAAATCTCATCTGAGATTTAGGTAGCTATAAGAATGTGTGTTTTTATTTCTGCATCTTTTGATTCTAAAGCTAACTATATTGCTAAAATTTAGATGATTTTTTTTTTATCTAAGCAACTGTTTAGGTCTTACAGTCATTTCTTAGTAAAAACAAACCATATAGTGTTCTAATTTGTAAATACGTGATACTAGGTGATGCTTACAGTGCTCAAAACCTGACTTGAGGTTCTTGGAAGAATTTATCTGCTGAGCTATGAAGGAGATGAGGAAGTTGGTAATGCAGGCCACTATTTTGATGACAATGTCTCCCAGGAACCAGGGCTAGTCAAAATACTATTGGCTCACAGAAGAAAGTGGAGTAGTCTTATGTATACAATACATATGCACTCAGGAGCCTATTAAAGATTCATTCAAGCTTTGACTTCAACAGTCTCTCTCTAAGAATTGTTTCTTGGCTGTACAGCCTTCCTCACATTAGTTAGCCAATGGAATTTAGCTCTCCTGTCTAACACGTTTTTTTGTTAATAAGAATTTCTACATTTAGGTAATGGGATGTTTACTGGATTTTTCACTAGAGAGAGATTCCCGTGCCCTGGAAAGCCACTGCCTGCAATTATTCTGGGATGTAGGAACCTTAAAACATCCCATCTCAGAGCCAAACCCAGTTTTTCCCAGAAAACTTGCTTGATTCAAAGGCTATTCAGAAGTGGGTTTCTTCCAGTTAGTCCTCAGATCCACTGAATAGCTACCTAAAATTTTAGTTGCAAAAGATGGTGAAGCTTTATCGTGGGATAGTGCCAGGATGACATTAGTGTTCTCTTATTTTGGAGAATAAGCCTCCTTTCATGTATCACCATACTTGTAAGTGCTAATAATTTGAAAAATGAAAACTATACCTTCTCTCTCTCTCTCTCTCTCTCTCTCTCTCTCTATATATATATATATATAAAATATATATTATATATATATAAGAATGTATATATAACATGTTATATATAAATAGCTTTGTTATAAATAAATAGTTTTGCCTATTGATTCTAAATAAATGTGTGGGTAATGCATGATATATATATATATGTGTGTGTGTAGCTTAGGGACCGATCTTGACCAATAGCTTATTTAAAAAAAAGGTAAAAAAAAAAAATAAATAAATCAAAGGCTGAGCTTCCTTAGAATTTTAAGCAATTTTCACAGCAGTAAGAAACGTATGTAGAAACCTGTATTTTCATGTGTGAGTTGCGCATCAGCTGAAATACAGGATATTTTTACACTTGCTAGCAAAGAGCAGTACCTTTTCTGACACTCCAGTCTACTGGACCAGAGAATGTGCATTGAAAGGGCACTGTTTTTCTGCTGCCTGTGATGCATTTATTCCCTGTCAGATCCCAGTCTCCTACTGGTGGTTTGAGCATCATTTTGGTCACTTGCCTGGATTGTTTGACCATCTAGAAGACAGTTTGCGTATAATCATAAGTTAGGGGTATGCTAACTTCTTTATTTGGAAAGACAGAATTTAGGGAGAGATATTTTTTTGTAAAATATTAAATAAGATTTTTTGATAAATTTGAGTATTTTCCTCTGAGGGATGAGTTTCATGCAAAGTAGCAAACAGTGACCATGCACCTTTGAACCTTTTCTTCCCCCTTGCAATTTTTACAATGTTGTATGACACATAAGCGATAACAGGAATGAAGAATATGACAAAGTATGTAAGAGCAATGCCTGCTCCTTTCTCTGAATAACAATCTATCAGATACGCTGCCAAAAGGGTGACATTTGTAATGTTAAATAGAATGTTCACAATTTCAGGGGACCTACGCCTTTAGGCAAGAAAATGATCTAAAGGTATTCTCTGCGGTAGAAGGTGACCATAAAACTACACACTTTCAGAACATAGAAAATTTTTCTCCATAATTTCTTCACATCCATACTCAATGCAGATCATGAATACTTAACAAAAACAAAAATGCATTTATTAGATTTTATTTTTACCAAATGAGAACAAAGTGCCCAACAGAGGAATGTCTACTATTAGTAATTTCTTACTACTATTAGTGGTAATTTTTCCTATTTTGAAATATTCTAGAAGTGGTGAGATAGTGTTGTAGACTCCATTAAATTTTAACTATCCCTTTTATGTTATTCCATAAGCTTTGTTGTTATAAGGTTAAAATGTTGAAATTCTGAAAATGCTGTTTTATGCAGCAGCATATAAATTCAGTATAGGAAGGTATTTTGGTGTTAATACTAAGAAGTAACTTTGTAAATACATCTTATGTTACAAATAAATGGTAGTGAGTTGTGTTTTTACAAAATGTGTAAAACCAGGCCGGTTAAGATTTTAATTGCAGCTGTGAACCAAATTGAGTTCAGGACTTTTAAAATAATTCAAACAACCAGAATGCATATTATAATGATTAAAAAACAAACAACAACAACAAAAAAATGGTGGAAATGCAGTCCATGCTGCCAGAGGTGTCAGGTGCTCTCAGATTCCAAGTGCTGTATTTCAGAGCTCCCATTGCAGCACTGATGTCTTAGGCCTGCAGAAGTGGGCTGCTCTGGGGAGTTCTGTAGAACTGCATATTGCAGAGGTTTGTTGCTTTTGCAAAGGTGCACATCTCATAAATGGGTTAGTTTTACTGCATTGTTAGTCTTGACTTGTGCTCAACTTTAATATTCTTAAGTCTTGAAAAATTTAGCTGAACAAATACTTGATATGTAATCTGGGGAATTTTTCTGTAATTCTACCCATCCCTCTTTTCTGTATGCAGTTAATATTAAAATATACTATTTTTTTAATTGTAGTTTACTCAAGCAGACAATCTTTCAACGTGTAGTTTCTGAGAACAGCAATATTGTCTTTTGTTATTTGAAATAATGTTTTCACATTCAGTTATGTCCCCCATTCAGAAAAACGAAAGCATGTTATAAATGTAATTAGTAGAGGAATTTTCTTAAAGCAGTTTTAAAGAAGATAAGCAGAAGTATAGAGAAGTAATTTTCCCAGAGTAACAAAGAAAGTAACTTGGAAAAGCAGCCCCATGTTCTTGACTTCTCTCCCCGCCCCCCCCCCCCTTTTTTTTTTGTGGTTTTAGTTGTTTTATCACATGAAAGTATTGGAATATTAAATGTTTTCTAAAAAGAGTTCAAGTCTAAATCTTTTTCAAGTATTTTAAAGCTTAATTCCTTTATTGTTCAATTTTTCTTCTTTGCTTGTGACCCACAAAAAACTTTTATTATAGTGGGTAAGGAGTTTTATCAAAAAATATCTTATCATTGTGTATTTCCTTGCCCATAGTTTACCTGTTCTGGAGTAGTGAGTGGTTAGTATACTCTTAGTTCTATGTGGAAGATGTACTGAAGCAAAAAGATATTTTCAATTCTTCTACTGCGTTAAAATAAATCTTTATCAATGCATAAAAAAAACCCTTCAAAACCATTAGGAAGAAAAGCAAAAATTAAAATTACATTTTTAAAAGTTGAAAATAAGTTGAAGTTTGTATAAGATTTTATATTGATTGTATAAGGTTTTATGTACTCCAGTTGAATGTGTACTTCCATTGACTCCTTCATGATTGTTTGGTGCTTCGAGTTACTCTCGTATCTAAATGCAGTGTTGAAGTGGTCCTGAGCAAGAGAGAGAGCACAAATTCTGAACTCTTTTCTAAGGATGACTGGAAGCATATTTTCTTGGCTGGGACTTGTTCCCAATGTTATGGAACAGAAGGATGACTTAGCCATTTAAAAAAAAAAAAGTTCATGTTAATAGGTACAGGTGATTACTTCTAAAACTTTGTGAACAATTTATTGGTTTTAAAAGCAGACTTGCCTTTAAACTATCTTCTTAACCCTTAGTTGTCTTAATAAACTGCTGCAAATACATGTTTCAGAAATGAGTCCTTAACTTATGGTGGACTGTATGTATTTTATTGGTGTTCAATATATTGCATATCAGGGCTTCTCTGAGAAGCAGAACTTACTAACCTAGGAGGAAAGCTGTATTAATACTTCTGATATCCCAGTTATCAGATTTCATGTTAGAGGTATTACTGCATAGTACTGTCTGTCTCATGTAGAAATATGCAATATGTTTAAATGAGGTAAATTGAGAAAGCATTGAGAAAGAGCTGTAATTCACAGCCCTGCTTCCCAGATGTAGAAGAATTCCACGTATGGTTTGATACAGCGTGTGGAAGGAAGAGCTTTTTCTGGACTGATTTTTGTACAGTTCTGTAGCAAATCTCAGTGCAAGTTTGTGTAGGAGGAGAAGGTGATTTTATATTAAACAAAACTTATTCCACTCAGTCAAACTCATTCTCTTGTATTAATATACCAACAAACACTGAGATATGTGTCTGGATAGTCTAGCTAGGAACTTGGGGTGTCAAAGAGGACTAGAAAACACCAGCTTGCAAGTCTTTTTCATAGCTTTTGGGTTGTTCTTAACCCTGCTTTTTGGATGTGGCTTTCATGCCCTGAGGAAGTTCGTACTGATTGTAATTTTCTTCGTTCTGTCCTACCTATGTGAGTCATTAGGAAACACTGTTGATTGAATCACTGTCTTTATGCCTCTTTTTCTGACTGCAGTTTATTGTGTTTTTTAAAGATTTTTTTTCCTTTGTATGGATGCCTAGAGAGTCACTTGTGACCTTGGTACCGTCAACACCTGTCATTCTTTTATGCCTTCTTATCATTTCTTCTGATGCTTTTACACCTATACCTTTGAATTCACACTTCATTTATACCAGTCTTAATGTTTACATTAGAAACCTCAAACAGCAACAAAAAAGGTCTTCAACGAAAAAACAAAAACAAACCTGGAAGCTGTCATCTGTGGCTTCTACTGCAATGCACATGTCTTCAGACTGCTTTTATTTACAGATGTGCACAGTGATTTGGACGTTTAAAACAAGCTGCATAGAGTACTGTGGACTAAAGCAACTTAATTCAAATGCTATTTAATATATAATTATAAATGTAATATGTGTCCAAAGAGAACTAGAGCTTCCTTTTGTTATGTTGATAAAATCATATTTGTATAGATTTCCAACGTCACAAAAGTCGAGGCCAGGATTCACTAATTTGGAAAAAAATCTATGTTCTAGAAGTCAGAAAATAGTAATATGTAACAAAAAAAATAGTGGAAATGGTAATGTACGGTTGCAGTTCGTAATACTCTGTCTTCTGATGGTTATGCATAGATGAAGTCAAGGTCAAGTCATTTTTTCTATAAATCCAGAAATTCACATAGTGTATCACACTGATGTCAAATCAGTGCACAAGTAGATATCTTCTTAACCTGGAAAATCATGGAGAAAAATACCTGGACTGCTATTTTTGCAAGTGATTCTTTCTAAACCTTTCCTAATGATTGTCCTCCCTTTCTGCTGGCAGTGGTGATTTGTCTGTTGTCTCAATTGTCAGTTAGCCTAAGATAAAGGGAGGACATGAGCTGCAGGTATGTAATCTTCTCTTTATCTCTCCTTCAATATTTCAGGAGTTTTACTTTAAATGTGGAGCACACCCAACAACTGACAGTGAAACATCTGTGGCTTTGAACCTCGTTACAACAAACAGTCGCTCTATCACATGTATAACATGCACAGATATTAGGTAAGTACAATGAAAAGTGTCAGAGATTCACAGTCTCAGTGCTTCAGAGTACTTCTCACTTTCAAAGAGCTTTTTTCCCACTGCTGGTTTTCCTTTTTAAACCTATTTTTCACCATAATACTGGGGGAAAAAGAGCCATGAATTCAGGTGTATTCTTTGTTTTGATGGTATAATTACAGTTTACATTTTTATAACTCAGCTAAAATACAGGTGGAAACCTGAATGCTACAGTCTGAAATGTTTAAGATAGTGGTATAGCTGTATAGATCTGTACTTCTAGTTTGTATCTGAGAGCCAGTGAATGAAAGCACGATTTTGAGGTGGACAAACTATTCCTGCGTAAAGAAACCTTCTGATGTTTGTTTTATAAATCAAAACAAAATTACTTATGATGCGTCTGTTCTCATGTTCTTGTTTATTGCCATTTTAAATGCTGTAATCCATCTTACTGTATGGTGTTTGGGCACATACATTCAAGAATACCATTGTCTGCAAATGCATGGATTAAAAACCAATTGCTCAACAAAGACAAAAGCTACTATTGCTGTGAAGAATTAACTGAAGCACATTCATCTACTGAATAGGAGAAGTTTTGAGGCTCTACCTCAAAACCAATAACACTATGTTATTCATTTTAAGTATTTCTGTTGATTCGTCTGTGTTTTGAAATACAAGAAAGTATTTGGGAAAAAAAAAGTCTGAGTTCCTATAAGATGGCAAGTCTAAAAATGTTGAGAGCTATCTTGAGGGGAAAAGCTGGATTGCTGGAAGTAAATTTCCTATTGGAGATTTTAGGTTGTTATTCTGATTGTAGCCCATACAGTGTATAATATTATGTTGTGCTTGTGTGCTGCTGCATTGATATCTGATTTGTTGCTAACACTATATGGTTGAAGAACATGCTTCCTATAGATTAAAAGATAATTGTGCCTAGAAAAGAAGAGTATGGTGTCCAGTACTTCACGTATATGCAGGGCTTACAGAGTTGTTGTGCATCTGTTTCAGAGTCTACCGTGCAAAATTATTTAGCTGTCCTAATGGTTAGGTATGCAGCGGTATTAACCTCTCTGTAATTAAGGATAATATGCAGTTTCCATTCTTAGCCCAGCCTTCTCCTTTTCCAAAGAACAAGAGTGTAGAATATCAGCCATAAATGTGTTTACTTAGGCTTGAGAACTGGTTATAATTATTTCAATCAAATTTGAAATGAGTATGTTGACATTTTCTTGAATTGATATATTCAGTACAAAACTATTCATTTGTAGTCATGAATTTGTAATTTTTTTCACAGTTTTGTGACAAAATCCCAAAGGAAAGAAAGAGTTTGGACTTAATTTTCTGGATTTGCTTAGCTTAATTGTTCCTAGGACTAACTATTGGCTTCCTAAACTTTACTAGTAAATGTTATTTGGACTATTTATTGCTATGTCACAAAAGTATGCCAATTCTCATTTATTTAAGTTAAGGCATCAAATAACTCTGGAAACCTAAGTTTCAGAAGACTTTTAGCTCAGCACACCATTATGGGAGCATTTATTTATGAATAAGCTTGTTGGATTTATATGCTAAACAAGGAAGGATTTAGATACTTGACCAGCTGGCAAGGCAGTAACAATTGCTAGTTATCTACCCATGGTAGGGGCAACAGGTTCTTTGAAAGACTGTTTATGAGTGACTTCAATCTTGTTTTAAGTAGCAGATACAATTGTTCATAAATAGGTTTGTCTTCTGCTGTGGAACATGAAGATAATTTTTAGAAAATGAAAGTTCTGTTTGGTTTTCTGAATGGCTAACAGATTTTACTTGATCATAACAAGATCTCTGAAGGCTGTGGCATGAGGAAGAGATCATATCTGCCATCTCTTTAAAAGCAAACCACCACCACCAACAACAAAAAAAAAAAACAGCCTACAGATCAGCTTTATCCTTGTCAGTCTCCGAAAACTCGGGGGATCATGCTTCCATCCCAGTATGTCTTCTGGGACATGGAATGAATTGTTTGGCAGAAGGCACTGAAATCTGTTATCCCAGGAGTAAAGGAGTGTGCAGGAGAGTCCTCCAGCAGCTTGTTGTTGTTGTAAGTATACTAATAAATTTATGTAAGCAGAATTCAGCTTCTCAATTCCTAGCGCTGTAGGCATAGGCTTCTTCTCTAATTCTTTAAGAGATGTAACGAAATCATGATGAGGATATCTCATCCTTTTCTTGTTTATTTCATAAGATTTTGAGGATGACGTGTTCTCCTGCACACCTCCACACCTCCTAATTTACTCCCACCCATGGGCAAGTCTTTTGTACTGGCCAGTGGGACTGCACAAGGTGAAATCGCTAGGAATTAGACAATATTATTTCAGATCCTCTTCTCTTCTGTGGTTGACTAACTCGATTGTACCTTGACACTCTGGCAAGTGTGAGACACCTTAGGGCAGATAGCACCCTTGCTTACAATAAAATGTATGCCAAGGAGAACTGTAAACTGATATTTGGTCAAAAGAAAGAAGTAGCAAGGTACGTTTGAACTCTGTGCCGGTTCATATGGTGTGTCTTCTGCAAAGAGATGATTTTGAAAGCATCCTTGTTGGTGTAGTTGCAGAGCTAGCTCCAAATATCAGTCTCTCTCAAATTGGTAACTCAGGATTTCATAGCAAGATTGCAGACCAACCTAAAAGCTGTTAGTTATCCTGTCCTTTCTAATGGTTCATTGGGCAAGAAGTGATTTCCTTTACTGCAGTGCAGAATCCTAGCATCCCTCTGTACTGCTAAATGAAAGAAGGCCAACAACTGATTCTTGATCCTGAGGCAAAAGGCAATGACTAGTAGATGTTCTACGCAGTACTGTGGTAGTTTGGCTCTTAGTCACAGCCAGATTGGCATCTTGATGCTAAAACTTGAGGGCTCATCGCTGAAACTAGATCCACAGTGAAAGTACACCTTTTATCCCAGTGTCAAGACAGCATGGAATAGGACTACTCATGCCCCACTATGTGGGGCTCAGGAAGCATCAAAACACTTTACTAAACATGGTGAAAGTACAATGAAGAGGTGAAATTACTGTACTAAAACCTGAGCTTCACAGGATAAACAGTAGCCATTTCCAGGACCCATGTACTGGATTTTCAAGAAATCTGTCCTTATAGATTGCAAGAAAAGCTGTTTCTTCCTGACAACTTACTGGGCTCTCCTCTCAACTTTAAAAACAAAACAAAAAACAAACAATAACAAAAAAACCACACTTCTCTAGGCACATTTCTGTGTTAAGTTTAAAGTTTTGTGAATGCATCCATATGTTAAATGCTAATTATCTTTCAGAGGTTTTGATTTTTAAAACCACAAGTCTATTTTTACATTTTTTTTATACTGAACATTTGTAGGTGGTATCAAGAAGACCTTAACTCTCCTTCTAAAGTAAAACCAGGAAATAATAAATATATCCGTTCCTTCTTCAGCCTAATACTCTCATCTTACCACTGATCATTAGGACTAGGATTCATTGCTTTAATCCTTCAATACTTTCAGTGCCAACCAAGGTTTCTTTATCATTGTTCTTATTCATGTGCACACATCCTTCTTAAAAAAAAAAAAAAGTCCAATGTATGGTTAAACTGCCTTTCTAGTTATAGTCAGTCATCTTCTATATTCTTATATGGCCAATCTCGCGAGTTGTCAAAATATAACTTCACATATATGTTTGGGTGAATGAAATAATTTTCCAATTAAAACTTTGAAACAAATCATTTTCATTTCTATTTTGATTTTTTTTTTCACCCCAGTTGCAAGGATGATCAAAGGTAAGCATGTTTTACACAAAGCTAGATTTAGAACAATAAAATCAATTATAAGTGTTGTGCAAAGGTCATTGTAAATAACTGGGCTACCTATGAAATCTCTGCTCACTGTTTTGAGTTTTTAACTCTTTTCTCCAACATAGTGTTCTTAGAACATTTATATAGAACTCAAATATGTTTATACACATAACCTTGTAACTTTATTTAAACATAGGTGACTGTATTTTTGGTGGTGATCACTTTCTAATATTCCTATGCAGTTGAAAAATACCAACTCTGCTGATTGTAGTCTATAGCATTCAGCTGGAAATGAGGAATAACTGTATTTGATGCAATAACAGTTACTTTGTATTAGCTCTGATACAGGCAAAAAAAGTATATTCTTCATAATAGATTTCTTTATTTTTTCTGAAACAAAAAAATGAAACAAAAATGACAACCAGCTGCTATTTATGTATTCGTAGAGAGGGTGGTCAAGCATTGGAATGAGCTGCACAGGGAATTGGTGGAGTCCCCATCTCTGGAAATACTGAAGAGACATGTAGACGTGGCACTAAAGGGTCATGGTTTAGTGATGGGACTTGGTAGGTCAGACTGATGGTTGGACTTGATGATCCTGAAGATCTTTTCCAACCTAGACGATTCAGTGATTCTTCTGTTTGTTCACATACATTTATCAAGAACAGCTAGTGCACCACAGGTGGAGCAATTAATAAACCTCAAGATGCTTGGCACAACAAACATGATTTTAGCTGGGCTTACAGAGCTCATGAAAAATCTTATTTAAAGAAGTAGTGTATTCTATGGTACATAGAAAAATACACAGTGGAAGTAATAATTAAGTATATTTTCAGTTTTATGCTCAAGTTTACATTAGGCATATATTCTTTCACCCTGGATTTATATTTGATATTCATATTTTCATGCAGCTCTGACCAACAAAGTGAAATATTTTAGAGCCAAATACCTTTGTAGGGTTATGCTAAATCCATCGCCAGTATTCGATATAGTGTAATGCCTTCCAATGCTTTCTGCTTATCTACAATGGAGTTGGCGTGAATTGGCAGCCTTTACGCATTTATTTCTTTTTTGTAGCATTCAAGGTGATGGGTTGCTATTTCATATCTTTGAAGAAGCTCTTAGTATGTTGAGCAAATGGCTGAAAGTTGAAACAAATACTAAAATGGTACAATCCTCAAGGGGAGATCTGCTTTTGTCAACTGTTTCTAGTAGAAATAACATCAAAAGAGGTTAGGAGTACCCCTGGGTACCTATAAATCAGGCTCAGGAATAACAATGATGTCTAGCAGTGTAAAAATAAAACATGTGGAACAGAAATGCCTCGCGTCATCTTTCACAAACTAGGTAGGGTACAATTCCTAAAGGCACCATTACTTTTAGCTTTCAACAGATACAGATAAGTACAAGAGATATATAGGGCTTGCTTTCGCTTAATAGATAGAAAGAATTGTCCAGAAGTATTTCCTTTTGTGTTGATCAAAAGTTTTTATCTGATAAATCTGTATTTCATAATCTTAGGGGGAAAAAGAAAAAGAAAAAAAACCACTTTGTTTTGTTTAGAATATTGGTATTTAGAATATGAAATATTGTAATTTGTTTTTCTGCAATTCAGAACTCGTACCCCTAAAATTGGAGGAGGAGGTTGATATTGCTAGTGGTGAGAATTAGAACTACATATGCAAGATGTTCTTCAAGTGTAACTGTAACTTAAAATCTTTGTCAAAATTCTTTTCAGCCAAATCAGTTTAGACTCTGATTACATTAAACTCCATGAGCAGGAGACTGTTGTAGAAGGTCAGTACTTGGAGGGAAAAACTCAAAGGGAAAGTACTATTGGAAATCCTGTTAGAAATTCAGTAGACATCTCTCTTCAAATTGAATCAATAAAGAACAAATAACTCTGCATGTCATTAGGGACAACTGTGTGTTAATCTGATTCTTTTGGGATTACTTTGATCCCCCAAAACCTCTAACTAGCTCTTGATCAGCCATTTTTTCTTCAGTGTGTGTTTTTCAGAAGAAAAAGTACATCTAACAGTTCTTGTCCTCCCCCTCCCCCCCTTACTTTTCTGCAGTTGATTAAGGGACTGGAGCACATTGCCAATGAGGAAAAGCTGAAAGATCTGGGACTTTTTAGACTAGAGAAGTGGAGACTTGGGGGATCTTATCAATGTGTATAAACGCCTGAAGGGGGGATGCAATGAAAATCCAGCCAGGCTCTTTTTGTTGGTGGCCAGTATCAAGACAAGAGGCAATGGGCACGAACTGGTACACAAGAGGTTCTGTCTAAATATCAGGAAGCAATTCTGTACTTTACAGGTGATGGAGCAGTGGTACAGGTTGCGCAGAGAGGTTGTGCAGTCTATCTCCTTGGTGATCTTCAAAACTTCAAAAGCTAGCTGGGCATGGTCCTGAGCAACCTGCTGTAGGTGGCCCTGCTTGAGTAGGGGGGTTGGGCCAAATGGCCTCCAGAGGTTGCTTCCAACCTCAGTCAGTCTGTGATTCTGTGAGGGAGAAGGTGTGACAAATTACTTATTGATAACTGCATTCTTTCCCATATTGCATAATAATGTTGTATGTTGCTTTGAGATCAAATGTTTCTTCTAGTGCAGTTTAAAAGATTTTCTTTTTTTTGTAACACATGAAATTATTTTTCTTACCTTTCTTTCAGTCTTGATGCAGACTGGATTAAAAAAAAATTAAAAGAAAGGGGAGGGAATAATAGAGGAGAAATCTACTGAATATAACAAAAAATATGTGAGGTAGCAGGTCTACCATGATATTCAAGAGCTTTAATATATAAATAATCCTAGAATATTTAGTTTCAGGATTGAATCAAATCTTACAGCTGAAGAGACAATCTGCAAAATTTAGATTCTGATAAAGATCTATATCTGAACTGTAAACGTTTCCAAAGTGAAGCGGTTGTCCTAGAGTTTTGACTGCGGTCAATTTTGATGTTATCCGAACAGTTACAAGGGACCTTCTATTCCCTTCCAAGATTAAAAAATAAATAAATAAATAAATGCAGGCTGTATCTTTTAAAACATCTTTTAAAAAAGATGTTTTTCAGAAGAGTAAATAACACCTTATTCCGGATATACAATTGCTATTTCTCTTTGATTCTGGGGTATTGGATCCTAGAATTGCCCCTTGGGCTATTATAATTCAAGCAAGTTATCAAGTCTATATTTAGCTCATCTTTTTTAAAAGTATGTTTTCCCTCTGTGACATGTTTTGATAATGCGGTTTCTCCTCCAAATCTGTGCCTTCTACATTCTGTTGTCTTTTATGTACCTTGAGTAGTTCAAAGACAAGTGAGAAAAGATTATGTTAAGAATTAAATCTACTTTGTCTAAGTACTATGACCATCAGGGACATTGTCTACTGCTTTCTCTTCTAATACTCCTGAAATTAATAGGATTTCTAAAGAATCACTGAAAGTAAGAAATTAATCAAATATCAAAATAAGAACTGTTACTAATTGGTTTAAGGCTTTTTTATTTTTCTCAGCAAGGTAGCCTGTACAGTACTGATTTTTACAGCTGTAATATTTGAGTTTTGTTACAAGCAAAACCACAAGGAAGAAATATTTTGGTGGCTGTTTTGTTGGTATTTTGAAAGATGAACAAATTCTAGTAATGCCAGTAAGTGACCTTCATTTCTTTGGTGGCGCACACTGGGGGTTTTAGACTCTAACGCTTGTACCGTGGGCTTCTGGAACAATGTACCCTGTACAGGCAATTCAGCTGCCTTAACCTTTCCACTGAATTGTAACCACTATTATGTAGCAGCCCCCTGCGGCACTGATAGGACATCACTGCATTTCTTACTGTTTTGCTTCTTTTTTCTTATGATCTGCACTGCAACTGCATTTCAGTGAGACAGTTCCAGCTTCTACAGATTTGTGGATTATTTTTTTATTTGTAGATTATTTTTTTAATTGACATGTGTCAAGTATCCAGTTTCACCACGTGCAAAATTTGGTGGACCTAACTTCCAAAATATTTTGAGGAAGCCTAAATTTAGGGCTATTTATATATTGCATTGATTGGTCATGAAAACTAGTTAATATATATTTTTGTGCGAATGTTTAAGGTTTAAATAGAAATGTTAAAAAAATAATATTTGAAATGTCTAAGAAAAGTATAGTAGCAGATGTTTGTGAAATGTTATTCAGAGAGACATTTTTGAAATTTGCAAGCCCACAGCATGTTTTTTTGTCATAAATGTTCACAGGTCCAGATCCAGGCGTTTGGAACTTTCTTTTCCTTCTTTTTATTTTTAAATAAATCCCTCAACAGAGAAAAGATACTCCTACCCGCCCCGCCCCCCCCCCCCCCCCCCCCCCCCCCAACCAGTTGGTTCTTCTCTTCTTTTCTAGGTCAAGGTTGGTGACAGCCAAATATTATCACCACCTGACAGCCATTTAGTGGCCTATGAGAAATGTCACTGGAGGTCACAATCCAGTTGTCTTTGGACAGATGTTAATATTTCAAAAGCTCACCATCACAGGTGATACTAATTAGCAAGCCTAATAATCTCAGCAGAAACCTGAGGTCTGAATGAACAAGGTGAACAAATTGCAGAGAGTTGTTACCTTCAGGACTGAACTGAAGTATTCTGGGAAGGTGTGCTGGAGCAACTTCAACTTTTGTCTGATGAGTAGCTTGCCATTTGGCTAATCTTGCACTTCAGTAAGATGAGAGCTGTTGAGACATTGCCTTTTGTTGTCTCTGACTTTATTTTATATTTTTAAAATAAGAAACAGTAAGGAATTGAATGTGAATATGATAGCTGAAGAAAGTTGTACAAAATGAAGTGTGACAATGAGAAATCTGCTCTTTTTTAAAAAGTCACTGCTTTACTGTTTTTAATTAATTGACATTTAGTAACTAACGTTGAATTTGTAGTTAACGAGTCATTGATAGAAGACAGACTTAATTTGGAAACAAAGTTAAATATAGAGGAATAACATTAGTCTTTATTGTGTGAATTGTTTTCAAGTATAGTTTAGATAAAGTATTATGTGTATATATATACACATAAATATATCTACATATATGCATAAATAACTTTAATAGAAAAATTAGCATTTCTTTTAAACTTGTGTACACTCATTTATTTTTAAGCTGGTTTTATGAAGAATTTTGCTCTGCTTCCCATCTTATTCACAAGTATGTCCATACTGGGCTGGGGCAGATTTGAAAACTGTTAGATATCTGAGGAACAGTCCATGGTATCAAATAAGGAGTGTATTTATTGACGTATCTTTCCAGCTTTCCCAGCCTTCTCAGCCAGTCATCAGCTACTTGAAAGCAGAACTACTCTGTCCTGATTGACTCAACATCAGCAGGAGCAGCAAAGGCAGAAAATTGCATTCATTTTCTCCTTAACTAAAAGAACTTATCAAAGATAGGGGTTGTGGAAGGAATATCTTGACTACCTGCTAAAATTTTTTACTCTTATTACATAAGTTCATATGTACAAGTATATGTGAATTCTGGTTTTGAAACAGCCACTGCTAGGAGTATTTGAAATAGTTGAACTAAATTTTTTTCCATTGTGAATTGATTTCTGTAATTTCTTCATTTCTAACTTGATATGAGATTGAGCAGATGTACTCTATCTCATTTTCACAATTCAGTTTTATCTAACTCTCCTTTTTCTTTTTTTCATCTTCAGTGTTCTATATGGAAAGAACAGATGTAGAACAAAAATATTTCAGTTACTAGTAATGAGTATCTATTTCATTGAGTTTAGTTCTGAGAAATTAATTTTTAGTCCATTCAGTTGTTGGTTAGGAAAGAAGTGCAGTCCATTAGGATGTACTTCCATTCATCTGAAGGAAAGAAGACATAGACATAGAACTGAAAAAAAGGTGTGTTTTGTAGACTGTTATTGAAATAGCAGTCAAACAAAAATAAGTACGTGTCTAAGCAATTCTACAAAGGGCATTGAAAAATTATGAATACTTACTCCGTTAAAGCCTAATGTTTGGAAAAGGGCTTTGTAAGACAATTGTTTAACATGGAAGAAACAGAGCTATTAATCTATTTATGACAGTCATAAAGAGTAATTTGTTAGTGATTGGACTGATAATTGGAAAAAAAAACTTTGAGGCTGCTGTATCTTGGAAGAAAATCTACAAGAATGAATGGGAACTAGTATAGATATATGCAAAAATAAACATCCTGTATATTTAGCTTTATGACACTCTGTAGAGGGGGAAAAAATGTAAACACTTCCTTTCTGATACAGTTCATTTTTAATTGGTTATTTTTTAGTCACAAAATTATAGCAAGATCACTGACATCATCTGTATCAGTATTATCAAATTCCTCTTATTGTAATGTAGCAAAAACTAGAAAGGAAGTGCTTGTGGAAGATGTGAATTTCACTCATTTAGGAAATAGAGAAATGAGTGATAATATTAGAGAATAGAACAACACAACAGCAGGGAAAAAATATGCACAGAGTGGTTTTAATTTGCAGAAACTTAGCAAAAAATGGAAACAGCAGTGTCAGGCAAAAGTACCAAGATATAATTTCTGAAATCAAACACATGAAGGACTATTTATAAGATAGAGAACCTGTCATAATATGCAGGGAACTTTATTAGATGTTGCTTGACATTTCATAGACTCACTTAATGATTTAATATGGAACAGTAACTATTGTCCTAGGTAATGTCTTTCATACCGATTCAATTTCTTGGTGTTATAGCTCAGTAGAGATTGTTACCAGATTCCATAATACCCTAATTCAAATCAACATTTTAGGAAAACAAGTGTATGAAATTTGATGGCAAGTGAATACATACTGGTTTCCATAGATGTCTGGAGTAATGTACTAATTCCAGATTCTGCAATCATATATTTGATGTTTATCAGCTTCAAAGTCACATGGGTCAAAATTTTGTTTGGGAGAGCAAGGAGGGATTGAGAAATTTTCTATTGACAATTATAAACAACAGAGTGTGCAGAGCTCTCTTAGTGAATTAGTCTTGTAATTATCCAAAAGAAATTGATTGAACTTATACAATTTGTTAGCTAGAAATTCATATTGTTTTTGTAGCAGCTCATGCATTCATAGCTCTTTTATTCTTCTACTCCCTCCTTTTTTGTATGTTGTCAAAGGTTGACTCTGAAGATAAGACAATTTCTGAAGACAATATCAGAAGAGATTTCTCTGTTTTCTTCTGTAGAAGAAAACAGTGAGGTTTTCACTTTCATAGATCTTCTGCATAGAAATTCCTTCCCCCCTTGAAAGGAATGTATTTGCAGAAAACTTCATTTAGTAAACATGCTGACTTTAAAATGTATAAATTTTACAATACTAAATCACTAATACTACTATTACTATATAATACTAAATGGTAATAAATATTTTAGCGCAATTTGGGATGTGACAGAAGTTCATTGTCAACTAAGACGCCAACACAACTAAATTTTCCCTGTAAAGGAAAAATCCAGGGCAAGATGAGGCAGGGACAATGAAAATTAATTCAGTCCTCTGGTGGAACTTAAAATGTAGACAGAGACAAGTTAGATTTGTTTATAAATAACTGTTATGAACTTGGTGCAAAGAGGTGCTGATTTGCGATATGATTTGAAAATTACAAGAAATGAATCACAGAGGTTTTCTTGTTGCATTCAGGCAACGTCTACGACACTTTAAAGGAGCTTCCTGCAGACATTTGAAGACTGAAAAATGAAGACCATTATGAGACCAATCACTTTCCCAGTACAAGTTCATAAAGGGTGGTGATAGTTGCAGTAGCAAGTCAATATAAGAATACTGCAAGGAAAATGGCACCAGTTAAAACACATTTTTAAATTAGTACAAAATCCTGTATTACAAACTCCTGTATTAAGTCCTTCTGTTTTCATTTGAGATGATATTTTAGTTTATTTTAAAGTAATTCCTTGTCAGTATAGGCTGAAATACAGTAAGCAAGACTAAAACAAATACAGTTGTCCATGAAAAGGTTTTCAAATGTTTGGATTATCATCTCTCCAATTAGACTGATACAACATTCTCTTACAGAGAAGACCTATCTTACAGTTGATCTCCAAAGATCAACTGAAACGGTGATTGGAAATGCTAATGGAAGAGTTCAGTTTTAGATAATAATGATTAAACTAATAGAGAAAGTGTTGTTACATGGTAAGATGAGAGAAAAAATGTCTACTCTTCTGAACATTTGAGCTAGTACAAATGCTGCTTTGTACAAAGATTTCAGTCTTCTCAGAGTTTTTCTGTACATATAAACATTAAACAAAAATGAGAATTTTTTCTGTCACTAAGTTTATGTGCTCCTACATATTTATTAACTGAAATAGATCATTAATTTATTTCTATATGTAGGTATATGTACAAAATATATAATATACTTTGTATATACAAGTATACAATTGTATACTTTGTTTTTATACCCATATAAATATACATTATACAAACACGTGCTTTCTTCATCTTATTTCTTGCTTTCTTCTTTATAAGCAGTCTTTAGCTATTCGAAGTGCATTGCATTTTTAAATTCAAACACTTTTCTTCACCACTAATTACCCTATTCTTTCTTCACTTGGCAGAGACAAATCTGGTAAATATGAACTAAAAGTAGGAACTAGAGGAACTGTGCTCTCTTGGCATGAGAATTCCATTTGCATTTTTCCAAATGCAAATTATATTCCTTTTTCATGTTGTTTTGTTAGCAGCAACAAAAAGAACAGTCAGACCTCTTCCCATAAGGTACATTCTCTGTGATCACTGAAGCCAGTATTATACAAACAACTGTCAAGAAACCAAGGACCTGCCTCTTGAGGTCTACTGTACTGCAAAGCTGACTGTACCCAGAGAGGTTACCTCTCTGAATTTGGCCAACCTGCCCTTGCAAACATACTGACAATGCTGATGTCAATCTTGAGCTATACTCTTGAGCAAGTCTATGTCTATACTCCAAAAAGTGCTTCCAAACTGGTTGACGTGTGTTGGATTTTCTGACAAAAGAATTATTTATTCACTTTTTGCATGTATGCCTGTGGTGGTTTTACTCGGGTGGGCAGCTGAGCTCCACCACAACTGCTCTCTCACTCCCCCTCCTCAAAGAGGAACGGGGAGAAAATATGATGAAAAGGGCTCAAGGGTTGAGATACGGACGAGGAGATTGCGTCAGTAATTATCATGACAGGCAAAACAGACTCAGCATAGGGAGGTAGTAAGATTTATTGCCTATTACTAATAAACTAGAGAATTGAGAAACAAAGGAAAGAAACCAAAAGCACCTTCCCCCCCATCCACCCTCTTCCACCTCCTCCCCCCGAGCGGCGCAGGGGAATGGGGGTTATGGTCAGTCTATAGCGCTGCTTCTCCGCCGCCCCTTCTCAGTCACTCTCGTCCCCTGTGCTGTGGGGTCCCTCCCACGGGATGCAGTCCTTGGTGAACTGATCCGGCGTGGGCTGCCCACAGGCAGCAGCTCTTCAAGAACTGCTCTAGCTATGGGTCCGTACCACAGGGTCCATCCCTCATGAGCGAACTGCTCCAACCTGGATCCCCCGCGGGCAGCAGCTCCTGCCAGGTCACCTGCTCCTGCGTGGTCTCCTCTCCACGGGCTACAGGTCCGGCCCGGAATCTGCTCCGGCAGGGATCTTCCACAGGCCCCAGCCTCTGTTGGTGCAGGTCCACCTGCTCCACCATGGTACTCCATGGGCTGCAGGGGGACAGCCTGCTTCACCATGGTCCTCACCACAGGCCGCAGGGGACTTCTGCTCCTGCACCTGGAGCACCTCTCCCCCTCCTTCTTCACTGACCTTGGTGCCTGCAAGGCTGTTCCTCAGTCCTCTCACTCTCCCAGCTGCTGTGTGGCACAGCATTTTTTTTTTCCCCTGTCTTAAATATGCTCTCACAGAGGCGGAAAAAACAACATCACTTATTGGCTCAGCTCTGGTCAGCAGTGGGGCCCTTACCAAACACGGGGCAGCTTCTAGATCCTTCTCACAGAAGCCACCCCTATGGCCCCTTTGTTACCAAAACCTCGCCACGTAAACGCACTGCAATGCCTCATAAGGAATCAGGATATGTCCTGATAAGAAGGCATGTGGTGAGAATGAAGCTGCAATATGAGTCAGTCTGCTTACATAAAGCAGACTTCAGAAAGAAAGAAAAAACAAACAAAAAAACAGCTTCATGAAGTAATTTATTCAGTCCAATGCATTCTAATTTAATCTTGTGTTTAAAATACCAAAGTACAGCGAGAAAAGCATATTTTAAAGTCATTGTTCATTGAGGTTTCAAGAAATATTTTTGTCTTGTATTTCAAATATATATCCATAAATTCAACCAAAATAATTGTTACAGTAGTGCGTGGGCACAATTGTGCATGTATTTATCTGCTAAAGTACTCATCTTTAGGAAGACCTGTTTTAAAAATAAACAAAAACACTGTAGTAGGTATTAAATCAAACTGGGTTTTCATAGGGACTTTTATGTCTTGACTGTCTTTCAAGAACGTAAGTATAGTGGTGCTAGGAACAGAGGAGCTTTAAAGTTCTAAGTATGACAGAGTACTGGAACAGGCTGCCCTGAGAGGTTGTGGAGTCTCCTTCTTTGGAGATATTCAAAACCCACCTGGATGCCATCCTGTGTAACATGGTCTGGGTGACCCTGCGTGAGCAGGAGGGTTGGACTAGATAATCTCTGGAGGTCTCTTCCAATCTCAACCATTCTGTGATTCTGTGTGTGTTGTGACTCTAAGTGTTCATGGTCTCTAGTGCTAGTGAAGAATGGTCATGACAATCCGGCTGGATAAACAGATCCCTACCAGGTTCTGCAAGTGTGACTATCAAGATTCCTAAGCTGCTACTTAGGAAGAACTGGATATCTTATGTCTCAGCCACTCTGGTGTTTTTCCTCTTGCTTCAGAACCATTCATCACTTTTGACTCTGCTGAAACTTTTGAACTTTTTCTCCCCTAAATTGTCCTCCAGTGGACATTCCATAATCACTATTAGAAAGTACAAGTAGGGATGGTATTAACAGCCACTTAAAGCTCCTTTCTAGCAGTAAAATTTCCATGTATGAACTACTCTTGGGAGAGAACTGGTCCTCAAGTAATGTAAAACAAAGGTAAGTCTTTCCCATTGATTCCTCACCTATGTGATCTATTTGTATTTCATCTCTTTGCTTCATTGTATTTCTTTGGCAGATATATCTCTTTAGAAAAAAAAAGAAGAAAATGGGAAAGTTGCTTTTTTTTTTTTTTTTTCCTTTCTCCCTTGGATGGGGTGTTTTGTCCCCTCTTTTTGTTGGGTTATAATTATTCCACAGTTTTTCTAAAGCCTATATTGTCATATCAGAACTTTACTTTTGGAATTTTCATTTTAGTAGTTTACCCACATATTGTTTCCTAATAATTTCTTAAGACTGTGTGTAGCTATGCTGTCCTGGGACCAAAGGAGACACTGAATAACTGCTCAGAGCTCCAGTTTGCTCTCTGCTGTGCCCTTTTGGCCAGTCTCTCTTCCTTCTCCTACCTCCTCCCAAAAAATTCTTCTTTATCGCAAGAGATAGCTGAAATGGGCAATGCAAGGGTGGAAGAGAACAAACCTAAATCTAGTACTGTTCCTCATCCCATCCTGACTGTTCCGTGGTCACCCAGATTTGAATGGGAAAGGCAATTCCCATGGTAGGTGCACTTCCCCTCATCGTCAGGGGGAGACACAGCGATCGCAGTGAAGGCATCTTGGGTAGCTCACGCTTGAGCCTTTACACTTAGATTCTGGAAACAATTTTGTGAATGTTTTTAATGATGTCAGTGAGAATAAGTGTTTGCAGGTTTGGACTCAAGTACTATGTAACAGTGTATCATTTTCACATAAATAGAGCTATAATTTCTTTTCCAGAAATAAATAACTTCTACAGATGCACAGCCTGCCTTTCTTGCATTCAGCTGTGACCTTGAGAGCTGATTAACAAGATTGTACTCCAAAGGACACAAGGCTTCACATAAAGCAGTGAAGCATGTACAAGCCCTTGAGGGGTACTTAAAGTATCTCATAGACTCTAATGGTCATTCCTTTCTCTTTAATGCTATTAGGTGTATCTGTCTTACAGCAATCTGTGGCACTTTTCTCTTTATTTAATTTCTGTGCTACAGATTTTATGAATTATCCTATTACAACTCCTCTTCCATGTTTCAAAGACAAAGTGCTCTATATGTCTGGTATGCTTACCATCTTCTCCAGCGACTCAGATACTTGGGTTTGTTTTATTGGTTTTACAATGTAATAAACTTTTGCATAGTGAGAAGATGAACAGTTAAGGAGAGTTATTACAAGCTAAACTTGGAGACTAAGTAGTGCTTGTGAAAAGCAGGCAGAGTGCTCTAAAAACAGAATACTAAAAGGGAAAGCACTCTACATACACAACTCATTGCTATTTCTTCCATTTTAATGCAATAACTTTTAGACGCTAACTTTTAGATGCTGAATCTAATACTTTCCCCCCCATCCCAACCAAAATCTCAGGAAGTATTCAGTTTTCTAGGCATCATTTGTAGAGTTTTTGATGAAAATAAGAATACTGCAAAAGAATACTGTTTTTTCACAGGTGCCAAAGAGAAGAAGAAAAAGACTTCAGTGTGCCTGCTTGCTAATACAGGGACAGGAGCTGTCTCTGAGTCCACATGCTGCCTACACATAAGTCAGGCAGCACATCAGTAGGCTTCCACCCAGTGCAGGATGTTCAGATTAGCCTACATAAGAAAAAAATAAAAAAATTATGACCTGCTGCTGCTGTCCTCTGAAGGGCCTTAAGATGTTCCTTGGTCAGAGGCAGAATAATTCATTTCTTGTTTCTGAATTTAGATATTCTGTTATGGTTGTGTTAAAACCAGTGTCTTCTGTTTACAAGAGTGTCTGTGTGGGGGGGAAAAAAAAAGCCACAGAACCTGGATCTGTGAATTTAATAACACGGCCTTCATAACACTCCTTCATAACATTGAAACTCTTTTTATATTTTCAGTTCTTCCTGCCATATAAAAATAATAATAAAATTATTATCTTGTTATTTTAATTTTAAGCAGGCAAGTAAATTAATTGTCATTAGGGCATTAGGGTAGAGTGTTTTGTTATAAAACTAGAAAAATGCTGTTTCTATCCTGAATTAAAAAAAAAAAAAAAAAAAAGGATATCTGAAATTAAATGACTGTTATTCATCTAACAATTTTACAGTCTGAACCACTGGCATCATCTTAGACATGGAATAAATTTTGCTGGATATGTCTGCATTTCACAGAACCACTGACTGGTTGAGGTTGGCAGGGACCTCTGGAGGTCATTTTGTCCAACCCCCATGCTTACGTAGGGCCACCCAGAGTAGGCTGCCCAGGACCATCTCCAGGTGGCTTTTGAAGATCTCTAAGCAAGGAGACTCACAGCCTCTCTGGGCAACATAGGACAGTGCTCAGTCACCCTCAGAGTACCCAAGGGTGCATTGATGACTTGATAGTGCTAACTTATCTTGCAGCATGTTATTTTTTAAATTAAGTGCTTTATCCCACAGTGAAAGCTGACGGGGGGGGATTTTATGATTTTATCCTTGGTTGAATATAACCTGATAAATTACTTAGGAATCAGGTGCTAATTTGTGATGCAGATCTTGGAGTTAATTTGCTCCTTTTGTTAGCACTTACTGTGATTCTACTCTATGAATCTGAAATCTATTTACAAGCCTAAGCAATCAGTGCTCAGTAAGGGAGATGACCATCCTTTACTGTTCTGTTTCATCGTTAATTTTGTCATTGTTTTTAATGTTACTGTCCATAGAAAAAGAAGCCCTTTGTGTCTGGCGAATGGGTCAAGGAACTCATTGCAAGCCACTAATTCAATGTTTCTGGTAGCTGTTGCCCGTCTTGAGTGTACCACAATTTAAATTCTAAGTAAAAACCCTTTAGATTCTATCTTCTGATTTGTCTGGATTTTAACTGAGGTCCAGTAACTCTTGAAACCAGCAAAGTACCAGCTGTATCTTATTTATGGAATGTCTTCTAACTGATCCTGTTGCATGGCTAGTAAAGCACCTTTTCTCTAGGTAATCCTGAGATCTTTTTTGGTTTTGTGTGTGTTTTTATTTTTTCCTGTCATAATCTGTAATCTTCAATCTCCGCATTAGAAATTTTTATTGATTCTTTGATCATCTTGTGCTTTGCTTACTTCAAGCTTTTCCTCTGTCTGTGAGTCCAGTCACTCTGCCGTTGCTGTCCCCAGATGTTTGTTCCTGGCTGTTTTTTCTTACTGTTTTCTAAATATGCCTTATCTTTCGTCAATTACTTCAAACTATTGGTAACAACTGGTATGTCATTTGAGGCTGGATCAAAAAATTCTGTTTTTCCCTTTATTTGTTGAATTAACCCTCTAGAGTAAAACCATTTGGAAATGAACCACTGCCTGACAGATTGAGAGGAGCTCAGGGCTGCAAACTTTGAGAGTGTTCTCACTAATTTATGGTTTCTCAAGCAGAGGCTTAAGCTCAACTTGTATTTTTCTTCCTGCAAAAGCTTGCAGGCAGCACTGGCTGTTTTGACTGTTCACTGGTTACTGAATGAATGCCCAGCTTTGCTGTGTATCTGCAGATACAGAGCAATCTGCAGATACACAGCTAATTATCTGCAAATACACAGCTACTTTATACCTGGCAAGTGGTTGTTCATGATGTCTGCTGATTTCATATACTCTGCATCTGTCAGCCGTTGCTTTTTTGTGTCTCTTTCATTCCTAGAATTTCTTAAACCTGGTACAAGGCTTGTGTATGCTACAAATATTATATAATGTACAGTGATGTGCCAAAAAGGAGCAAATGAAAGAGAAGAGTGTCTATCTGAGAGCATCATGTCTGTCCTGGCAAGAGCACGGAATACTGGCAAAAGCTGAAAAACATACTCTTAACAGCATGGCAATGTTAGCAGCTATAGGTCAAAGAACATGATACTCGCAATCTTCTAATGCAATTTTTTATTTAGTACAGGTAGAGACCATCATGGGCTCTAGGGGAAAAAAGCTAGAAATCTATACATCATGTTCACCATGATCATCATTTGGAAAATGTACAATACACCATAAATGATACAACTCAAAATGATAAAAGTTTAAAAGGTATTAAACTTTAAAGATATAACAAAAATATGGACAACTTAAAGATTTTTTTTTCTTAAAAAACAACAACAACAACAACAAAAAACACCACAGCCAAGCAGATGCTAAGCTTAAAGAATAATAATTAAAGCAGAGAGAAAACAGGATAGGTATTAGATCATATCCTCCTCCTTGGCAGTGGTTGTTGTATTAGAAACTTGATTATTAGCAATAGCAAAGTGCTAACATCTTTCAGTCTTAAACACCAACAGTTATTGAATAACTTGGAAATTGAAAAGAAGTTTGATATATGAATATGTATACTTATAGTATGCAATATATAAAAAATATAATGCATATTTTATATAACATACAATATATTTGCATATATTCACACATGTAAATGTGTTATGTATACCTATATGTGTGTATATATGTATATACTATACAAGTATCTGTATGCACAATATATAGTGTAGGTGCTATTTATATTGTGTATACAGTATGTACGTATACACATGCATATAAAATGTATATATACATGTAATATTGTATATAGTATATATATACAACAAGAATGCAATGTATGTATGCTATATACGCAATATATTTTATATGTAGAATATAAATACATGTACACAAATAGTTATATATGTGCATGCATATATATATGTCTCTAAAGCAACAGTAAACTCCCAAGACACTTTATTGGACTTCTGCCAAATTGACAAAAAGCTGACACCTGAGGCTATGCTATTGAGGGACATCACTAAATGGCATGCAGTGCTCTCAAAAGGAATATTTTCCTTTTAATGGTGGAGTTTTTAAATCCTTGGAATCAATTCAGCTTTATTTGGATTTCTTAAATGTTAGTATCACATTTTTTGTTTGTTTGTTTTGGGTAATCCTTTAAAACTAGAATAGATTATACGGGATATATAAATAAAATACTTTTTTTTTCATATTTAACCTTGGGATGAGAAATCAAAATTTAGATGAGATTTTTAGTGTTTCCTAGGAGTCTTGCAAAACATGTAATCCCCTTGGAACTTAGTAAATATTTCAGATATTGGTAGTTCATCATATTATTAAATGGATCACAGAAGATAGGAAAAATATTAACCTTAACATTGAGAAGGTGATATTATTCCCATCGGGGTCATTTGCAAAACTCCCCCAACTTCAGCAATCCAAGATCATTGCTGAGTCAATGATCCATTCACTTATTCAAAATGTGTCTGAACAGGATCACTTTTAAACTATTGCTCACGCTCTTAACCCTTGCAGACTTCAACGTCAGTGAATGACATGTTAGAACCCTGTAAGACACATTTTGCATCTTTCATGCAAGTCTGTAATAATTTCCTTCAGAGAGAAAAAAATAGATAATGGTTTGTTCTTTCCTTTGCATTCTTTAAGGTTTTCAATGCCTTAAGGAAAAGATTCACACTTTTGTTTTAAACTTCAATTCATAAAAAGTTATGAGAAGTCTGAGAGAGAAATATTGAGAAGACGTAATAAATGATTAGTCAGTGCTAAAGTCTGTACCAGGGCGCAGCAAGTCATCAGGTAGACTAGCATATGTTCTAGTACATCTGTTATCTCTGTGCTATTCATTGTACAGCTGCAATGTCTATGGGATATCTGTTGACCATTGATTTATGAAGTTTGAATCATTCAGAAATTAAGTCATGTTAGAAACTCTGACCAACAAAATTTTAATGATCTAAGAGACAGGACTTGTAACTGAATGAGTGTCCGCTGTTTTTATTCCTTGCCTAATTATGAAGGGGAAAGGTGGATGAGAGAATTTAAGTATACAATTTTAAATGTACAATAAGGAAAATATGAACTTATTATTGATAAACCAATGTTGTGTAGCTTTATTATTATGGAAGCTATCTGCAGTTTGATAAATATACTTTAAGAGTATTATTTTTCTTTATTTTTGGTATTGAGAAGTGTTATTCAAAATCGTTTCATTATTTCAGAAGCACAGTAGAATTAGCCAAAAAGTTTCAACACAAGTATGACTAGCTACGTAGGTTTGTTTTGGGTACATGTTTTATCCTCTTAAGGTACATAAAATTATATCATACAAGGTAGTCAAGTATGGATTTGTTATATATGTAGAGATTCTGGTGAGCTCACAAGTGCAGACTGGAGCACCTGCTTAGCAATCCTGAGGTAGCGTGTGCTCTTAATTTTCAATGGAAGTTGGTGGGAGTTTGTCACCTCTTGCATTTATGTGCTTTTCCATAAATTTCATCCTCTGCCTGTATACATGGAAATACCCATTTTCAAATTCACTTTAAATAATTAGGAACTTTAAGCATTAGTAAGGGGTAGTCTATGGACGTTACTTGTTCTGCTTTCTTGTGCCGTTGTGCTATTGTTTTCTGATATATCATCCTGTCCTTCATACTACAGATTCTCACTAATGGTTCATGCACTTAAGAAACTCTGAAAAGAATCTCACCTAAAGAGTCCCTTTCTAGGACTTTTGCTGTCCAGCCATAAACGAAAAAGAGTGAAACTGTCATAACAAAGGGGTGTTTTCATTCAATCATGTTCAATTATCAATACTTCTTTCAAAACACTTTGGGTACATGTTCAAAGTTATTCAATATATCAATAACAACTAGATAGCTATGTTCAGTTAGCTAAAATGTCAGAAAAGTAGCTGTTTTAATGGTGTTCCTTGTTTAGGATTTAGGGCCTTATTTCTTTCACAAATTAAAGAGTACTATTTGAAAATACACCATTTGCTGCATGCAAAAGGTGGTACATTTATTGTTATTTAATGACATTGGCAAGCTGTGAAAATCGTGTTCCAAAATTAACTTCCATTATTTAGTGGCTCATAAATTATTATACCTTTGACTTTCTAATTCTCTGCATTTGTATTAGAATTATGTTTTGGCTAATGAAACACCAGCATCTAGAAATCTGAGCAATTTAAAGTAACGATTCAAAGCATTTTAGACATCCCTCTCAATCTTGCTGCCAATTTTTGTGACTTTAAACTGAAATTGCTATTACACAAGCAGGTAAGTAAGATTTTTCAAGAAATCAGTAGAATAGTAAAGGGTGTTGAAAAAGATATTTTTTTATAAATGACAAAGTGAAAACAGAAGGCAAGTAAGTAGCTGGCCTTGAAAACACCATAGTGTGCCAAGTAAGGTACAGGAAGTATTGACTTTCTGGGCTTCTCTCCCCACCCCTGATCTGTACTCCTTGCAGTTAAAAATTACAAGTACCAAAAACTCAGACATTTTTGTATTTTTTTTTCTGTTAGAGTTAAGCTATTTAAGTGTTCCTGGAGCTAGAAAGAATGGGGAGAAAATACAGAAATGAGCTTAGTGCACTAAGAGTGTTGTGCATCTGCAAGAGATCATTGTGTCTTGTGGCACTTGTGCAATGTGGCCACTTAAACAATGTCTGCTCTGGTTCTAGTGCATTTCCCTAACCTAGGAAAAAGAACAGAATTAGAATTTGCTGAGAAATCGTTTTTGTTTCTTTGATGTCTTTCACTTAATGCAATGCTTTATGAGTGCTGCATATTGTAAGTGTTGCTTATAATAGCAGGGAATTAAATATTTCTAGGTAGAAGTGTTGTTATGCTGACAGCATAACCACACAAGCAGTCTCCATGGCTATTTGATCTGCAGACCATTCAGACATAAACCACTGTGAATCATGGCCTTCTTTCAGTAAGCAGTTGAACCTGTGTTTAGCTTACTTCATCTGAATAATCCCACTAAAATCAACAGCATTTAAATGCGGGTATATATGCTTTGCTCAGTCAGGGTTTAGACTCATCCCATCTAATCCTTCTACTTTTCCTGAATGATATCTTTACATCCAAAAAGTAGTCATGGAATATCTTTCCATTAGTCTGTTTGAGGTGGGATTTATAACGTTTTTTGTCACAGAAGCAGGCAGAGCTAATAGTGAATATTCAGATATTTGTGTGGGAATAAAACAGTTGTTTCTGGAAACGTGTGGGGTCACGAGAACCAGAGTACCGCTAGTGAGGGTTCATTCTTCTACCACTTGCCATTTTTTTCTGGTAATTTGTGCTAATCTGCATGCGTGCACATATTGTGTATGCTTTATCCTTCATTTTGCCACTTATCCTGATGCCTTCTATTGACTCTTTGTTTTGGGGGAGGTACTCATACTTTTTCTTTGTGCTGTGTCAGAGCTGATTGTTTTCCAGAAAACACACTGTACACATTTGCAATTGAGATGGTATTTATCTACAAAATGTACCACAGAAAAGTGACCAACCCTTCAGATGTTAGTTGCTGATCAAGAAATAGGATACTGTTAATCTATGTTCATGTGCCTTCCCCTCTTTTAGTTAGTTTGTCCTTTTCCAAATATGAGTGATATTTCTTCGTTTTCCACAGAATTCGTAGGATTTTATTAAGCTCCTAAGGAAGCCAGTCAAATATCCAGAAACCCTGAACTCTGAAGTCCTTTCTTCCCCTCTCCCTCTCCTTTTCTCTGTTATGTTTATTAGATTCTGCAAGGAATTTTAAACTTTTTTTTTGGTTGTTTGTTTTTTTGTTGTTTTTTTTTTTTTTTTTTTAGATGCAAAGACCAAGTTAAAGGGAAGGAAAAATAAGTTATGGCTTAACATTACATCTGTCAAGAATGTGCAGGAGGACATTTTTAATACCAGCAAGCATTTTTCATTTCATTTTCCATTTCAAGAGAAAAATCTTTCATTAGATGTTTTACATGTGCAGTAAGCAATCAAATTGTATTATCAGAAGATTTTTTTTTTTAATCCAGCCTTATTTTGGTTGGCAACTGTTGTATTGTCCTCAATTTTAAATACTAATGTTAGGAAAGAGTATTCCATAAAAACGGCAATCTCAGAGGAAAATTTTCCACTTAGCGTTTACTGACATCTGTCTTAATGTTTCCCATTTTGCAAGGGTGAGAAGTGTCCTGCAGGTAATATGATCTGTTTTCATTTATTTTTTATAGTTGCATTTATAACTTTGCATTTCACAGTTTTAGCTGTTTTTTTTGTTGTTGTTGTTTGTTTGTTTGTTTACCATACATGAAGCAGATATCAATGAAATGCAAAGCTCTGAGTATTTGTGCTAGTACATCATGTCTTTTAAACATATGATTACCTTTAAACGTGTGACTAGTGGCTAAATACTTCACTAGAAGAAGAATTCACATTAGCTTTTTTTTTTTTTCTTTAGTTGCCCATTACTAATTGAATTTTTTGACAGCGTTAGAGAACACCAGTATGTCTGGAATCACTGCATTTGGAGGGAGGCTCTTGAGAGACTTTTTGGACACTTCTCATTAAGACTGACTCACTCAGCAGTTTATACATAGTGTTGAATGCTGCTAGATGGAACAGATATTGATGAAATAGTTTGAGCATTTTGTACAGGTTGCCAGACACTGTAGTTTGACACTCTAAATACCCTTTTTTGAGAAATGTGATACTTTTCATTTTCAGTTTGGGTTTGCTTATACCAGCTAATCCCATCATGTGCTGAAAGATAATACTGGAAGGTTTGCTTGCTTGTCTCGGGGCAGGTTGGGCTTGTGATGAAAGAAAGTGAAGAAGCTTACCTTTTCTTAGCTGCAGGTTCTTGGTAAATGATAGTTTTCCGTGAGCAGAGCAGCTTGGTGCTGTTAGAAGCCCTGTAGATACAAGTGGAACTAGTGAAGTTGTATGGATGGTTGCAGTATTTATACTTTTTTTTTTTTTTTTGAAACAACCTTGCTGTTTTGCTCAGCTGCTAGTGTGGCTAGCATAAAATTGGCATGACTGCATTGGATCGGTTAACATAGCTGGTTTACTGCTTGCAAATTGTTGTTGTAAGCAGCAAGCAAGCAGTGCAGCCAGCGATATGGCAGGTGCTCAAGTTCCAAAATAAAATTGTAGCTTTTTCAAGTCAGAGTTGTCACTACTACAGTTATTTCATGGAGAAAAGGCATCTTTGGTCACAAGTTATGAAACCAAATAAAGCATTCATGGACCAGGGTGCAAATGCAACTGTTTTTCTCCCTGGCCTTAAGAGATCCAAGATCTTTCTCCCCAAGTGAGACTGGAGATTAAACACCAGTTTTCAGGTGAGGTTGTTAACTGCTGCCCATATCTAGGATTTTGATTCTAGGGCTTAGATCTTGTGCTGAGGGATTGTAGTTTGTTCCTTCTGTAAAAAGAAATTGATTCACTTGGTATTTTCATATATTTTAATAATATTCAAAAAACATTTATTTAAAAAAAAAAGATGCTTGGACAAAATCACAGTTCAGGCAAGGGGATAAAAATAACTGTAGACCAATATCCTTGTGCATGTAAAGACAAAGGATTTTAAAGCCAGGGGGAAGATTACATTTTTATATTTTATTTTATACACAGTTGATAGTTCATGGATCCAATGTTGAACAACCTGAAGAAAAATAGATTTGTTACTCAGTTATTAAATCGATTTTGAACACACATCAGTAGTCAAAATCCATTATCTCTGGTAACAGAATGTTACAAAAACAGTATCTAATGAATAAATTTGTTTGATTTGTTGAGCGACTCAAAAAAATTTTTTTTTCAATAAATAATTCATTTTTAGTTACTTTATAATGCAAGGGGGCAATTGTGTTATGTGACCTCATGTTTCAGAGAGGTACGGTTAATCCTGATGAGATGTTTAAAGCAGTGATTTATTTCTGCGTAAATGTGTGTCCACTTTGCCTCTGCAGATCTGTGAGATGTGCTACTGTACGTGTGCTGTGGGTATGGAGTTAATGTGCTGGAAACTCAGCACAGGCAACTGGGTAGAACATGCTTCTATATCAATATTTTAGCGTGGGAAATGGAAAATCTCATACCTACTTCAGAGTCATTTAGATTTCATATCACCTTTGAAGCTTACAACTACAGGATTGCCTTCAAGTCAGTAGTGTCTAAGTATTTTATTAGGCTGTTATATCAACGTCACCTTTGAAAATGTGCTTGCTGACTGAAATTATTATTGATAATTTCGTAGCTGCTGTTTGGACAGCATTAATTCCCTCCCGCCCCGCCCTTCCCTATTGCAGAAAATGTACAAGTGCTTTCTGCATAGCAGTGGTACAATTTATACCCAACCTTTTTGCTTTTCTTCAATTTGACCAGTTATACAAGGTGGCAGACAAAATGCTTTTACCTGCTGAAGTTGACTGGTGTTGCTCTCACCTACTGGTTGAATGCTGGGGAGGTTATCCCCTCAGTCACCACCAGCAGATTTACTTGGGTTGCTGTGTCACACATGACTGGTGCAGAAACAAAGGGTTTAGTATGTGCTGCAGTTCCTAACGCTGCCCTTCAGTAAGCCTGTTTCAGATTTCTGTCGATTTAGAATTAAACCTTTATATTTTTCTCCTCTTGAGAAGCAGCTATGTATTCTGACCTTGGCTTTTGGTTTTGTAATCTATGCAACTTGCAAAAAATAAGTCGTATCTATAAAACTGGTTCTGACACAGCAGCTTCCAAAGCACTTTTCTGCGTTTGAGGTGACTGCAAGCTGTGCCGCCCACTATGGCTTCTAAGACCCCTGCATCAAAAACTTTACAGAGGCCACTTCAATCAGATTAAAATTGCAACTGAACTATTGCATTTCTCCTACTGACTTATACTTTTCCACCTATTTTTATTTAATTCAGTTAAAATTTGACTTATAGTTATCATACTTCCCCCAGTGTTTATTTTTTCCTAAAGCGAATGATTTAAAGTTTTGTGGGTTTTACCGAAACAAAGAAACAAACCCACAAGAGATTAATAGTTGTCTTTGTCCAGGGAACCATAGAGCTATCTTTGTCACTGTGATGTTATGTTCTTTCCATGGTAAACTTCAGATCTTCATAACAGCTTTTATTCCGGCGATGCTGTTTTCCTTAGATGCTTCACTGTTTTCAAATTCTTGGTGCTTTGTTACTTGAGTCTGTTTGCTTCCTCTGTGCCAAGTAAGTCTCCAGCTCATTCTACCTTGAAAATCCTGACTTCATTTCTTTTGAGATTTGCATTTTTTTTCATTTTTCAGCACCCCAGAGCGGTAGCTTATTTTTATTTGATTGGCAACCTTCAGTTTTGTTTGTTTGATTTAAATAATGCAATTAGAAAGGGTTGTGGAGTGAAATATTTTATGTGCTGATTTTATGAGTATAGCTTTATTACTGTCATGATTTTAAATGGCAATGACATGAATTTTCTGTGCTGGGTGAGTTATTAAAAACTTTTCAGCTTCCATCTCAAGAATGATTTTTTCTTATTCTATTTTTCTAAATGTCTTTTATTGATGCCTTCTAGGTAAAGAGATAATTTCATGGAAACTTCTGAAAAAACGGTTTTGTGGTTGAAGCTTAGCTTACTTTGTGACCTACATGTATATTTTGACAATTGAAGAAACTTCATGGCTATTGAAATGTTTGTGCCATTCAAGAGGATAAAATAAATTATTCACAAAGCGAATTTTAACCAAATACCAAAATAAAGAGATACTTACCTTGGAATATGAATGCTTTTTAAATTAAGTGCTTAAAATTGAAAATGAAGGGAATCAAATATAAACCTGATATTCTCATAGCTCTCAGTTACTGCTAAGTAGTGTGGGTAATGCTTGACAAGGTACCACCAAAACTAGAACTGAAGTAGCTTGATGCCCTGAATTATGGTCATCTTGATCGTAATTACAGCCAGGTTGGTGCCAGTTACAGAATTGTACCACTTAGTATGGGGCCATTTTTATATTGGAAGCTTGACCTTTCCATATTGTCACATGTATTTGGCTCAGAAAATCAGAAAACAAAACAAGACTGTTTAGGTTAACCAGGTTAGACTGTTAACCTGTTAACCTACTGTAGGATTGTTCTGTAGGAAAGCCTGTGAATTTTTGTCTTGTTTAAATAACTTTTGAGAAAAGGACTTGCAAAATGCCCCATTGGAGATAATTACATTCTATGTCTTTGTAAATTTCATCTCTAGGGATTTTTTCATTGTTTATCCTAAATGTGAATGTGCTCCATTTTACCTAATTATTTCTTAGATATATGCTCTTTGACCACTTTTAATAATTTCTATTTTGTATGCTTTAAAACTCCAGTATTAAAAAAAGTCTTTTTTCTGCTCATTATTTAATGTTGAACTATCACATAATACAGGGAGTAAATATCAAACACATTACTCAATAAGGTATTTTATTTCTTCTAAATTCATAAAATATTGGAAAAGGGGTAGCTGCTGGACTTCAGAGTGTTTTACAGACCATATCTATCCGAGATAGATGAATATTTTGTTGGGGGAGATGGGGGGACCAAAATAGTGTGTAATTTAAACATCTCCCAATATCAGTTGGCTGCAGAAGAATATATTTTATAGTTGGTGATTCTCAGTCCCATTTTCCAAACAATAGGCACGCTTCCTTTTTAAACTATAATCTATTAGTTTCTCATCTTTTCCATTGCTAGTTTACTCTCTTTCTCTGGGCTGGATTGACATCTTCTTATTTATTGTCATCCTAGACTTGGTTTCCCTATATATTTTACTATCTTGTTTCTCTGTATTTTGTGTAGGACTTAAATTGTTTGCAGTGATTGGAACTAAGATTAGCTGAATGCGTTGACTCTAGAATTAACCCCTGTTATGTTTTATTTACAGCCTGTAGCTCTGTTTATCCTGAGTGCATGAAAATTATTTCCACGTGAATCTTCATCATTTAGAACCTCTACAGAGGCTAAAATCTGAATTTGGGGCTAAATTTGATGAACTGCAGGAAAAAAATATTGAAAAAAAAATTTCTTCATATTTCACTTGTGAGATTCACATAAATATTTTACCTCTCTCTGATAAATACCTGCTAGGAGATTGTGTGCTGGCTTCTACTTTTTGATGCTTTGTTCTGTCTCCCCTGAACCTCCTTTTCTCCATACTAAACAATTTGAGTTTTCAGTTTCTTCAGCTGCTCCTCATAAGCCTTGTTCTGTAGACCCTTCACCAGCTTTGTTGTTATTATTTGAACACACTCCAGGGCATCGATGCCCTTCTTGTAGTGAGGAGCTCAAACCTGAACACAGTATTTGAGGTTGAATCACAATGGACTTATCAGTATCTCTTTGGGAGTAGGGTAGTTGCTTTGGATGGATAATGTCACATGAGAACATATCAGAGAAGCTCTGTAAAGCATAAGCCAATATAACAGCTTTGCTGTTGAACAAACCTTTTTCTGAGCTTATCCAATATATTTGGGAACAAACTAAATAGTTCTTTTAAAGCCTGTTTAGTTTTAGTTTTCAAAAATATGAAGGACTTCCTAAGCATTTCAATTTGGGGTGTGATTGAGCTGAATGTGTGCACTTTTAGTTCAATAGAAAGTAGAGCTCTGAATGGACATGGAAATGAAGTTACCTTGTACTTCCCTTTCTTCTCTTTATTTATTTTTATTACATGTTCCATGGCAGTGCCTAATCCTTGCCCTTTCTACAAACAGGAGATTTTTATTTTTTTTACACTTAACGTTTACTTAGAAAACAGCAGCTCATTTCTCAGCCCCGCTCAAAGTCTGTTCTCAAACAATAGTTTTATCCCACAAAAATGCTACCACTACCACCTATATTTTAGAACTTGGGTGCCTTACTTGCTTCAGTCATAGGTTTCTTGTTAAGTTTTTGTCACTGACTAAGAAACTTTGCTGCTACCAGCAGTGGCTGCATAAAGGTCATTTCTGTGTTACTCTCTGGTGCCAAAGTTGTTGGGCATGTGCACACAGGCATCCCATAAACACAACAGTAAGAGTGTAAGCATATATTTTTTCCCATTTCAAGGACAAATGTTTCAGCTTCTCAGTAAGGAGATGGACTATTCGGATATGCAGAGACTTCCTGTATGTTCTCCAGTGCTCTTCAGTTCCACCCAGTACCTGTACTGTCCTCAGAATGTTCCTGAGGTGGAATAGATGTGTGGCTTGCACATTTGGTTGTACTTCCTCTGCCTTTTTCTTAAACAATCATTTACTGTTAATTATGATGGGAAACAATAATGCTTTAACAAAACATAAGTAACTCAGATTAATCATCTGCTTTGCAGTCAGACACTTCCCGAGTTCCCTGGGGTTTCTATCAGCAAATTGTAGTAATGATGCTGATTTGCACATTGCTATTGTTTCAGCTGTAAATACCTGAATTGATTACCCAGGAGCCCTGGTCTCAGTGTACCATTGTTTTGCTTTGTTCTTTATTATGTTAGGTATCCTGCATAGCAGGGGGCCTGTAACCACAGCAGAGTCACCTTGGGACTTCAAGTATGGTAATCTAAATGAATTCTTTGTTGCTGTAAATTACAAACAGAACAACAGCAGCCTGCTCCCACTTTTATAAATATGTATGGTTTTCCTGCCAATGAAATTATGGTGAGGGATAGATCAAAGTGAATTAGTACCTGTCAAGCAAATTTGATAGGTCATTTTATACTCTAATTTTATTCGTTTCTCTCAGTATTGTGACACAATAACAATTAACCATTCTGCTCTCCTTATAGCAGTCTGCGGACTACACTAAATTTTGTTTTCAGAAAATGATGCACTGACAAATGAAAGATGTTTCTACATGGACAAGCCTGATACCACATCTAGTGTGCATGTGAAGTGACCCCAGCAGTGGTGTGTGCTTGTACAGGATGATGTATGAACTCTGGCTTGTGGTGTATGTTTGAAACAGTGATATCTGTGTAACGGAAAGTGTCTAATCCCTTCTAGTTCATGTGATAGGACTGAAGCTTTATTACTTTTTCTTCCTTTTTGGCTTCCTGTAATAGAAATTGTTAGGTCTTCTGTGCCCCTAGTTACAGTCACAATCATATTTCTGAATATTTTCCTGAGCATACCCATACCCAGCATGTGTACATATGCACACATTCTCTGTCCCCTCCCTCCCTTCTTTCTCTCTCTCTCTGCTAAGATAGGAATTTCTGAATCAGCCTCCCTTTAAAGTGGCTGAAATATTCCAAGGAACCATCTACATTTCTTTCTTGCCATTTCCAGTTTCAGTCTTTTATTATCACTTTCTAAATGAGGCAAATTTATAGCAGGTGGTGTCTCTTCACCTTAAAATGGTCTCTCAGAAAATAGATGATCTACCAGGCAGAGCAATTATTTTATGCTATTCCCACACACTTAGCAAAGATCTGAAGAAAGGGGCTTTAAAAGAAATATTAGTATGAATCATAGAATGATTTGAGTGGGAAGGGACCTCACAAATTATCTCGTTTCAACCCCCTGCCATGGACAGGGACACCTCCCGCTAGATCAGGTTGCTCAAAGCCCCATCCAACCTGGCCTTGAACACTTCCAGGGATGGGGCATCCACAGCTTCTCTGGTCAACCTGTTCCAGTGTCTCACCACCCTCTAAGCAAAGAATTTCTTCCTTATATCGAATCTAAACTTACCCTCTTTCAGTTTAAAGCCATTATTCCTTGTCCTATATCTATATACCCTTGTAAAAAGGCCCTCTCTAGCTTTTCTGTAGGCCCCCTTTAAGTATTGGAAGGCCCCTTTAAGGTCTGCCTGGGGCCTTCTCTTCTCCAGGCTGAACAACCCCAACGCCCTCAGCCTGTCTTCACAGGAGAGATGCTCCAGCCCCTTGGTTATCCTCATGGCCCTCCTCTGGACTCCCTCTTACAGGTCAATATCCATTTTATTCTGTGGGCCACAGAGCTGAACGCAGTGCTCCAGGTGGTGTCTCAAAAGAGCAGAGGAGAGGGGGAGAATCACCTCCCTTGCCCTGCTGGCCACACTGCTTTTGATGCAGTCCAGGGTACAGTTGGCTTTTGGCTGCAAGCACACATTGCTGGTTCATGCTGAACTTCTCATCAACCAACACCCCCAGGTCCTTCTCATCAGGGCTGTTCTCAATCCATTCTCCACCCAACCTATACTTGTGCTTGGGATTGCCCCAGCTCAGGTGCTTAGGTGCCTCACACTTGGCCTAGTTGAACTTCATGACGTTAGTACAGGCCCGCCTCTCAAGCCTGTCCAGGTCCCTTTGGATGGCATCCCTTCCCTCCAGCGTGTCGACTGCACCGCACAGCTTGGTGTCATCAGCAAACTTGCTGAGGCTGCACTCAATCCCACCATCCATGTTGCTGATGAAGACATTAAACAGTGATGGTCCCAATACCAACTCTTGAGGAACACTGCTTGTCACTGGTCTCCACCTCGTCATTGAGCTGTTGAGTGCAACTTATTGAGTGCAACCATCCAGCCAATTCCTATTCTACCGAGTGGTCCATCCATCAAATGCATGTCACTCCAATGAAGATCAAAGATGAGAGCCATGTCTCACAATCAATTTTATTTTATTCTATTTTTGCTAACCCAGATCTGCAGATAGATCCCAAGCCGTGTGTTAGCAATGGGGAGCTCCTTCCAGGACAAGCAAAGCAAGACAGACAGACTGGAGAGTTCACAGGAGCTGGGACAAAATAGCAGGAATTTTCTGTTTCTTTTCTTCTTTTTTCTTAGCATCCTTTAAGGCTAGGTATCATTTATCTTAAGGTGAAAGGTATGAAAAAGGAAATATTTTCATTAGTTCTTATTGCTGGTATTGTTTTGCTAAAGCATTTAAATAGTCCTATACACACTTCCTAAAAACAACATTCCCTTGAAATTAATTTTAATAAAACATGAATGGCTCTGTGATGGGTACATTACTCAGCCTTGAAGCAATAAATTAAGAACATGCACCCCAAGGGGAAGTCCTGCCCAAAATACCCATATTCCCACAGAGTAGAAGACTAAGATACTGGAACAATGATAAAAAATAAAATTAAATCCTTACTCTACAAGCATATACTAGTGCCACTCATGCAGGAAGTAATCTCCAGTGTCTTTAGTTGGGTAACTTTACCTCTACTACACTCTGTAGATATTTTGCCAGTTCCAGTCTCTGATGAACTGCTATTTTTATAGAACAGCCTTAACAGTCCTCAGTCACATGTCCCTCATGTGGAAGGCATGTTTGCTTTTGCTTACGTGCAAAATAAAGAATGACAATAGTTAACGTATCCTATGTTGTGTTTAGATGTGTTTAGTTTTTTCTAATACTTTGTGATATTTAATGCAAGCCAAACTACCATGTTAGCTGAGTATATAGTGCAGCCATTTTGTAGGTAAGATAGTTGTGAAACAGGGGCTAGAACCAGCACATCCAGACCTAAGGGCTCGCAAGGAACACTTAAATACTTAACGGTATGTGTTTGGTGGCTGCTGAGCTCCTGAGAGTCTCATTTATTCCCAAGGAACTCACACACCTTCAAACCTTTATCAGTCAGATAGTTCATCGAGTTAACAAAACGGTAGTCTTCAGGCCTTTGAGTCCAAAACTGCCGGTCTAGAGAACTGACACAGCGAATTGCAGAGCCGAGAAAAGCCTCCTTTACCTGGCTTCTTCTGCTGGCAGTGGGCTCCAGGACCGTTTTGTGCTGCGGTGCAGTGTGGGGTTTCTGCAGCTGTGGTGCTGGCAGGCAGCTGCGGGGCAACTCCTGCAGGCAGCAGATAGTAACGAGATCAGTCCCTGGCTCAGAGTGAACCTGAGGATGCTCATTTCTGTCATCCTGTTTTCATGTGGTTCTTCAGCTCCTCAAGAGAAATACCGTCTCTGCCTTTGATTTTATCTAGAACAACAGTGTACCTCCCTGACTGAGGCAGCTGGTTGCTGCAATGCTATGAATAACCAATAATATTAACAGAGAAGGTGTGCTGTGGGTTTCTTATGTGCCTCTTGTGGCTGAGTAAGGAGTAACATGAATTTAAGAAAAACAACATCCAAGACTGTTCAGTCCATCTGGATGTGCAGTTCTGTCTACAGCTACATATCAAGCAGCAGGAATAGAGAATGGAAAATACAACTGAAAAGAACTCAGTAAATGAAACTGTGTTTACTTCAGGTACGTTTTTAGTGACTGAATCATCTCTTTTAGACTTTGGCCAGGGTGGGTAATAGGCACTCGTTCTTCAGTCCCATGCACTCTAGTAGTATCAAAGATTGTTTGCAAATGAAAGGTGACACCCTTTTCATAATTGTTAGTCTTATGTACATTCAGAGTCAAATTGGTAGCATAGAAAGATTTTTGGTATTTCAGTTGAAGAGTAAAATAGGGGGTAAATTTTATAGTGTTTGGGTGTCTTCCTGCTGGTGTGTTTTCAACAGAAATGCTTGGTCCAAATCCTTCTCTGGTGTAATTTTGCTGAGCTCTAGTGATCAGGCAAGAACATATTTGGCCCATTGAGTCTATAAGAGCCTGAAGTCAATTTTCTGAGGGAAAACAAAAAAAGTAGCTGTACCAGTTGAAAGACTTTTTACTTTGATATTGGAAGAGGGATTTTAATACATTTTGAATCATATATTTATTAAACGATGTTGGGAAGACAATCGTATTTTTAAAAGAAGAACAAGAGGAATTATATCTGTTCTTTATTTTCTTTGAAAGAGCTGCATATGGTCATGAAAGGGAGGTTACAGAGTTCACTATCCTAGCAGGAAAGCAAACAGAATTATGAGGAGAAGTCTCGTGTGACTGCAGTACATGGTCTGATTCATCAGTTAATGTGCCAAGTTAGGCTTGGCTGCCTACTCCATTATCATGGTTGTTCCTGTCTCTGCTGCTTCAATGGGGCTGGGTTTTCTGGTAGTCCACAGCAGAAGAGTTGTAAACAGCTGCATAAGGATAAGGAGAGTTCTCTTAATTTTGTTTTGTTTTGTTTTAATTGTCTAAAAACATTCTTACTCCAGTGAATCAGGGTTGCAGGCAAGCTGATGATGTTCCAATAACCCTGGTGAGATTAAGGCAAGTCTTCAGGATGTAATAAAGTAGACAGCAAGTGAAACAATTGGCTTCTTAAACCTCATGAAACTGAGAAGCTCATTTGCTCAAGAAATGTGTGAGCTTGTTGTTTTGTTTGTTTGTCTCTTTGTTTTTGAGATACATTGTAGTGCAATGATGATGCATTTCCATGGGAGCTGCAGAGGGGAATCTGCCTGTAAGGCTTTAGGCTAATGGGATCTGTGAGTGCTGCAGGGGTTGTGTACAATATTCTGCTGAGCTAGAGCAGCTATACTTGGCAAACCATATCCTCTACAGATATAGGCTAATGTGCCGTGGCAGAATACCAAACTAAGAAGCCATCATGGCTGGCTTTATGACAACTTTTTGACTTAGTTGATTTTAGAGGTTTTTATGCCATAATTGTTTTTTCTTTCATTAACCAGGAATATCATTTTAACTCTGTTTTCCAGTTTTGTACCTTTTTAAGAGTTTTTCATAGTTATTATTTTATATATGTGAGGCACTTGGGAAAAAATAGAAGCCATCCACTCCATACAAAAATCTTTGCAGTGATGCTCAATATAGTCAGTAGGTGTTGAGATGTCTGCATTTTCCTGGCCTTGCAGGTGGGAGAAATCTGCTGTGATACCAGATGTCAGGCAAAACCAAGAGATAATGACACGTTATTAGGACAAAAAATGTCTTTTTTTTTTTCTGCTAGCATTTAATCTAAAATATGCTACATAGGTTTATCTCTGAGATTCCAAGGTGTATATTATTATTTTATAGTCAATTTTCAGGCCAAATACTGTTCAACATTACACATACTCATAATCTCGTTTGTGCTCTAATTTTGAAGGGCTGAGAACTTTTTCTAAGAGTATAAACTAACAATTCTAGATCTTAAGCAGTGTCATCTGATTCTATGTTAATGGGTGGAAGTGCTGTTCACTTCTTTTACTAGATACAGAATAAGCACATTCACCTTATATCAGACATGCTGGCTACGTTTCTTGGATCCTCGCAAATAACTTCAAATTTTAATGTGAAAGTTGCATATAAGCCTTTGTAGTTTTAATCTGCATAAGAAGAAGGACCATGCTCTGAATTTATAAAATGTAAATTATATTTGCCAACTATTTCTGATTCACTTTGCTCTCTACAAAATTTAAATAATAAAAAAAAGGCAAATATTTGTCTTTATTCACAATTCCTACTTTCTCCAGCAATTCACAAAGAAACATGAAACCAAATTCTATGCCATCTTTGCTGCAGTCTAACCCTATTAGACTACCTTCTACTGTAATTAGTATGCTTGGCTAAGTACAATAGTACAAATTCTTTCTTTGGATATCCTTTCCTTTGGGTGTTATCACTGAAAATGCAAGAGTTAGGAGAATGGTATTAGAATTGTCCTACTAGGTAAGGCCATGTATATGACTGCTGCTAACATCACATCTTATATTGGTAAAATTCTTCAAGTGTGTGGAATGTGTGTGTGTGTGTGCAAATAAATGCACATGCATTTGCACATCTGTGCAGGTGCTTGGATGTGTAGTTGTATATACTTGTATACATGTGTATTTATACACACATATACACTTATGAATGAAATTCTGTAATAAAGAGCTGTATATATAAACTGGCTAGATTTGTTCATCCTTGCTTTTGCTTTGCTTTTAAATACACATCGAAGGTAGTTTACATTCTTTTACCTGCGTATTACAGACTCTGAATTAAATGGAACGTTAGAGTCTTTGTTTTCTAACGCTAGTCACAGTGACTTCACCCTTTTCAACAAGAAGGTTAAGGTAATGTGAAAGAATATAACAAATATGATACATGATCTAAGGTTACAGCAGCCAAGAGTAGATGAGGTGGCCGTAGAACACTAAAAGATTAAAAGAGGGTAAAAGGCTAAGAAAGACCAGCTGGCTCAGTAACATATTGCTGTTCAGAGCGCATTGCTGCTAAATTGAAAAACGGGCTCAGACTGCAAGTTTCCAGGATGCCGTGTAGTGGAATGCATACCAAATGTGGTTACTTCAGCCTGGGTAAAGTGTAAGGGGACATGAACTATTGAATGTTATTGGCACCCTTAGCAGCTGCTTACTCTTTCTCTAGGGCGTAGGTTAAGGACAGGGTCAAAGCACACACACACCCACAAAGGGAAGGAAATGGATAAAACCAAATTGTAACGTTGTGATTCCGTATTGATTGCAACATAGCAGTGATTTATTTCCTCGTGTTCTTTACTTTTTTCAGTTTATTTTCTATGCATGATATAAGAATTAATCTCAAAGTAATTTACAGATATTTTTTAACAGTTACTGAGAAAATATGTTTTTCTCAGTTTGGGAATAGGGATCTGTGAATTCAACCCCTCTCTTTATTGCAAATGTCCATGTAACTTAGAGCTTAGCAGTGGCCCACTGACACTGGTGTCAGCAAGGTAAGCTAAGAACAGGGTGGTGCCTACATTCCCAATCTAAATCTAGAAAAACTTGTATTCATGTTCCCTTTCTGATGCAGACTTGCTCTGAGACCTTCAAAAAGTTGCTTAGTCTTATCTAAGGCTAAGATTCCCATGTGTAAAATGAGCAGAATAGTACTTCCAGGCTGTAAAAGTATTGTGCAGGTAGATGTTCTACAAATGAGAAGACACTTCTCATAAGTTAGGGCTAGGCAAACATGTTCTTTATTTTCTGTGGTACTTCTATAATGATGGGAGAATTTAAAAAGAAAAAAAAAAGTCTTAATTGGAAATGCTGTGTAAAGGTTTGCATCACAAGTGTGAAACATTTGCCAGTTTTCCCCTAGAAGAAGCAAGAGATCATTCTCAGAAGAGGATTTTTTTTTTCAATATCCATGAATGGAACCAAAAGAAAAAAAAAAGTTAATTGTAAGCAAATTATCTTTTTAAATTATTATTATTGCTATTTTTAACCAAGTCAAAATGGTAGGTATTCATGCAAGGACCTGCAATGAGGAAAGTGGATTCTTGAACAGGAAAAAGTAAGGCTGTGTCCCCGGGTGGACACTTAGCACTTGTTTATGTCCTCTAAGGTAAAGTACTGCTTCTGAAGCAAGATATCACTGAGTGTAGTTTTAAAAATCATATTAAAAAAATCTATGCTATGCGTTGTTCTTTGCGCTCTTGCGCTTTATTGCAAATTGGCTCTCAGTTCTGCTTGTGGTTAGATCAAGCTTTGTGGGGAAAAGCCATCTTTATATGCTTTACGGCATAACAAATTTGAAGCCAGTTTCCCAAAAAGCATCTTTTGTTGAATCTGTACTTTGCATATTTTGTGTTGCAGCAAAACACCTGTTCAGTTTCTTCAGCAGCAATGTGTGAAGAGCAGATTAAATTTAATTATTTATACCTTGTATCAAGCAAGGCTCAACTAGAAGTTTTCTTTCCTAGTTCTGTTTCCAAGAAAGGCTCCAATCATATATACCAAATAAAATGGCTGCTGGATTGGGAAGGGAACTTTGTAATACCTTCTTTTCTTTCACTTGTTTACTTTCACCTAGAAGATTTTCCTCAAAATTATACCCAATTGTTATCATGTTTAGGCATACAGGAAAATCTTTAGAGCCATTAATTGGAATGAATTGTGAATTGCAGAAATGTTAGCAATCGGGAAGACCACTTTGGGGGAAATATCAAAAGACAGTTTTATTAAAAACCGACCTTATCACTGTGGTAGCTTATAGTAACACATAAAGTCACTGTAGCTTTACTACTGCAGGATATAATGATTTGTAAGGCAGCTGTATAGTTTTCTAAAACAAGCAAAATAAAAATAATGAATGCTGCAGAAGAAACATTTTCTCTTCTGCTCTGTTAAAAATCATATTGCATCTTAATGTAATGTTAATGTCTTAAGTGACTTCCAAAATATGTCAGACTCAAAAGTGAAAAAAGTCATGAAACCTAAAGGTCAAGAAAACATTTTAAAATTAAACATAACATTTTAAAATTACAATGCTAATTATTAAGTAATAATTTAACATTACATAAATAAATAAATAAATAAAAGGAATTGGTGTTACCTATCAAGTCCACAGAGAAATTGTTCCATATTGTTAATGCCAGCCCTGCAAACCCAGTAAAACTGAAGAGAAATTATGGCAGTTATCAATGAAATTTTAGCTCTTTACAGAAGTAGCAGCATATTAGGGTAAATAAACTGATACTAATATGAGAGGCTGGTATTGTAACCTAAATTAAAGATCTGTGTTTTAGAAGTTTTCTTCAAAGGTATTAGTGTACTGCTATTATTTAAGCACTAGAAAAGCATATTTTTATATCAGTCTATATTGCAAAGTATATATTTTTTTAGCTATAGTTTTTACGATAACTCAGCATCACAGTCAGGACAGTCTGGCACAGGTCTTGGATCTCATATTTGAATGCAGGGTGTTGCACTGAAGTTGTGCATTGCTAATAGAAGATAAGATTAGGATACAAAGAGGAGAAAGGCCATCTGAGACATTCTGGACCTTTCCTTTACCAGAACTCTTTAGCATCTATTTTAGTCTGTGAGGGAAGATCTTTTCTGGCATCATGATGTCTGATCTTGTCCTTGCCACTTCGAAGATTGTTTTTATGCCTATTTTTTGGACTGGTCACAGTGAGGGATGGGAGATAGGTTGGAGTTAAGAGTGACTGGCAATGCATACTGGTCCCTTTGCACCTAGCTTTTTTAACACAAACAAACAGTCTTTCAATAAAATAAAAGAAAAAAAAAGAATAAAAAAAATAAAGGAAAAAAAGGATTTTTGTATTAATCCTTTTAGCAGCTGAAACAGCTCACAGTAGTCCCTTAGGGCTTCCAGGAACACGGTTGTGATGTGTCAACAAAGAAAAAATAGCACAGCAAAATGAATGCACTGCTCTTGCTCAGCTGTGCCTGGACTGTTGCAGTGCTGGAGCAGCAGCTGTTGCATTTCCCCAGCAGTTCTATGTTTCTGAGTGTGGCGGACCCACTAAACTCCCCTGTTATCCCTTTAAAGAATCATAAAATTTAAAAATAAACCGCTGGAACTGTATTTATCATTAGCACTAAACTGTAAGCTCCCTAGAGCCCAAGAGGGTTTGGGCTGGGAAGTATAAAGAGTTTTCTGTTCCAGAAAATGATTTCTGTTTGGTTTCCTGACGTGTGGTCAAGCTGACCTGCTGCTTAATATCTTGGCCAAACTTTCTTGTCATGAGCTAATGAAAGAACTTAAGGCAGAAAGATGGGGCAACAGAGGATGAGAAAAAAAGGTTTAATTTAATTTAAGATGGGAGAATAATATGTATACAGATATCAGCTTTCCATATGCTGTGGGCTTCAGAAAAACACAAGGATGGTTATGATAATAGGGAGAACATGAGGAAAAATAGATATTCAAAACCAGAGGATCTGGTTGAGTTTTCCCAGATCCATAAGCAGTGAGGAACTCCATGCATACTCCTGGTATAAATCAGACCTCTGTAAACTTCCTTAGCTACAGCTTGTCTTGAGCTTGGGAAGAAGAGTGTGTTTTCTGTGGCTTTTGTGATCTACCCCACATATTCACATCTTCTCACTCCCATGTTTAGTTGTCAACTAATTGATCTTTTGCATGTCTAACTTACCAGAAGCATTGCAACAGTCATCCTGAAGTGGCTCCAACCTGTCTTGATCCTTCTGCTGGTGAGTACTTATTAAGCCCTCAAAGGCAAAGGGCCAGTCTGCAGTCTTCATCAGCCTGAGTCTGGACCAACAAAGGCAAAAATCTCACAATTCCTCTTCATAGTGTTGTTCTTCATATAAAACATATTTACCCTGTCTGGTGCAGATGTATTTTCCTGGTTGTCACATGTAGCAATTAACGTACCCAAGATTTGGCAGACCATAGAGGGCGAATTTTCAGAAACAGTGATTGGATTCCTGTGGATAATTAAAAATAAGCGCATACATATATTCAGAAGTGAGGATGAATGGGCTGAAACTGTTACAAAACAAGGATGGAGAGAGGCCTGTTATGGCAGGCTGCAGAGGTTCAACATCACTTGAGCATGTCATTAATTTTGTTACTTGCCAAGTCTGCCCTTGCTTCTGGGTAGCTGTTGCATTACCTGGGCAATGCCAGCAGTAGCATTGGCTGCTATAGCTCCATTAGTTTCCTAAATTTGTACCCAGCTGTAGAAGCTACAGTGGCCATTCTGGGTGACTGCTGGGACAAGCAGAGACACTTTTGCCTCTTGATACATCTCTTCATATTGGTGTATGAGCACTGACCTTGGCAATTATTGCAATCTTCCAAATCTTCCAAACCTGCCATCTATCTTGGAAGCAGACTCACCTCAAATATCCCTTCAACAGCTGCAGATTTACGGATGTCTCAGTAGTGATCAGCAGCTTCACAGAATTGGAAAGCTAGCGCTTTCTCTGATTTTAGTTTCTGACTGGAAATACTACATTTTAAAGCTCGTGTAGGACAATGATTTCAAGTATTAAAAATATACATATTATGAAAAATGATTAAGAAGGTGGATCACATGTTCACATTAGTGTAGAAATTACTATAACTCACTAAGAATATCCTGAGATACCTCATAGCTTATAGGAGGTGCTATGTAGATGGTACATTAGATGGTATATCTTTGTTTTCATCAAGACACTGTGATGGTGGAAAAGTCAAGCAGTCCAAAATTGAAAAATACGGAAACAGAGAAATTGCTGACCACATTTTTTTCCATCACAACTCTTGTTCAAAAATAACTTCAGTTTTCAAAAATTTTGAAGTAGCTGTTATCTGTATATTTATTCTCATAAAAAAAAAAAAGAGTGATAGAAAATATTTTGTCTGATAAAAGAAAAAACTAATTAAGAACTGCTGACACAATGGCATGTGGGAACAGGACCTGTCTTTGTTTAATAGCCCCAATGTTCTCTAGTAGTTTAGGCCTGTCTTTAACACCAATGGGCTGTCACACTGTTGTCCATCGTGGAAGAATCAGTGATTGCGAAACCAATTAATACTTTTTTGGACTATAATAGTTGAGTGTATCATGGCAGCAAAAGTGACTGTTATTTACAGTGTAATCAAGCTGACATATTTGGCGTATTTATTTTGGATGAAAGTATTAGACTTCACTCTTGTTTAATTGACACCTGGACTTCTCTTAAAGCTCTACTTTCAGTAGCTTTTTTTTTTACCTCCATTATTTTACCTTTTAAGTGGAAGGTTAGTGAAGTTTTTCTGGATTAATTCATAAGCATAAGGCCCATTACTACCAGTATCAGTCATCATATTGAGAACTTCTATTTTTGAAATACTAAAACCAAATATGTGCTTATATTCTGAGTAGCACTTTTAATAGAAGAACACAGAAAGAAAAAACACTGAAAAACAAAAAGAAGAAAATAAATAATGCTGTCCCCAGGAAAGAAACAACAAATAATTCTCCATTCTACGTGAACCCTTGCAATGGCATGTGGTAGTCTTCTAGAGATGCAAAAGTCAGTGTAAGAGAAAAAGTGACCAGCTGTTTAGCTGCACAACGTAATAGTACATTGTCCTTTCTGGTTTTACATGCATACAAAAGATGTGGAGTTACTAATGCGAGCTGGGCATTTTATGCTTACCTCCACAAATTCATAGCTCAGACTTCAGACTGCAAAAAAATGGAAATTGAAAAATAATAGCAACTAAGAAAAACAGTTTGCAAGATGAACCTTCACCTTGAATATGTACACAAACACAACATTATAGTATGTTGTGAAATCTTCTAGAGAGGTTAATCTGGTTTGTGTGTATCTAGGTTCAAACGCTTTAAAATATCTTCAAAGATTTTCTTTAATCTAGATGTAATTTAGTCATAGCAAGTCATCTGAGACAAATATGCAACCTATTCTACTTCTGTTAGAGCAGCAATATGTACCTACTGTCTTTATGTGATTTTGCTGTACAAATTAATCAAATGCTTTTCTCAACGAAGATCATACAATATTTTAGTCAAGGGTATCAATCATTATTTTTAACAATTTCCACCTCCTGTCCAGCTTTTACCTGTTCAATATGTCTCACATCACTAAATCTTCCATGTGATTGATTTCTTCAGTGTTAGACATCTCAGATAAAGCTTTCCATTGTGATTACTGCCCACAATACATTTTATTATTTTGAACTTCATTCACCTAAAATATACCTTGTCATAGTAGATCTGTGTTAACAATCCAAGTCATCTCCATCTCATAAATTAATCTTAACACCTACCAACACCAATTTTATTGTTGTTAGAAAACACATGAACTGGATTTCAGGTACCGATGAAGTCTGTTTTATTTCAAGTAAGGAAAGTCCAGTCATATTCAGATGCCCTTTGCAGTAGATTGTTTAGCAGAAAAATTAAAAGCCTTTAAGTACTGTCAAGTAATGTCAGAGATTTGATTCAGACCCTTTTGGACAGTCAAGAGCAGTATGTAATTTATATTGTAAAACTATCCTCCCTTGAAAAATTCTCCCATTTAAAATTCCTGGAGTGGCAATCTTTCTCTAAAATGGAGACAAATTTCATTCTGATGTAATGGTAACAGCCGTGAAAATTTAAAATGCATTTCATATTTCATTTTATATGAAACATATACAACAATATGTGCATAATTTCAAATATGTATTTCTGATCCAGCTTTGGCATTGTAATCATATGTTAGTGTGGGAAGTGATGTACCTGTTGGGTTGCATTTCCTATCATATCTTTAAGACTCCTTAGACACACTTCTCTTTGTGACTGAAACACATACAAATATTTCCTGAATTCCGTAAAAATACTCAGTTTGAGCATGCACTGATGCAGCTGTCTACGCCAAAGTGCTCTGAGCCCCTCAGCATGCTTTTGGATCAACTGATCTTGAATATTCTGTTTGGTCTACTTAAATTTTGTTTCTCTCCCTTGATTGGATGTGCTATTTTTTCTAAGGAGATACTTCAGAGTAGATGACAAATGAGTAACACCTAGAAATAATTGCATCCTTGCAGCACTTCTGGTGACACTGTTATGTGTGACAGCGACCTGGTCTCCATAGTCAGCAAGATGATTGGGACTGGATAGAAATAAATACCACCACCACTAAAATGGTGATTTGTGAATATATTCACTTAAAAAGACACTGTTCCTCTTTGAGGTATAAGACTTTGCAGCTATCTTTTTACTTCTTTCTGAATCCTAAAATACAATTAAACCTGAAAGATTCAACAGGAATCTACAGGACAATTTTCATACATACAGTAGGAATATTCCTTCTGTGGTGGACGAGCGTACTGTAGAATTGTCATACTATATATACATATATATATTATTCTGGACAGAGGTTGTAAGTTGGTGTCAGGATACAGGGAAAGAAATCCAATAATATTTTTCCTCCTAAACTCTCTAAAAAATTCTTCTATAACAACTTACAATCTGTTCAGGATTTCTGAAGGAATGCCTGCAGGATTTCTCTCAGGTAATAGCTCAAAAGTGAGTTGAATCACCAGAAAGTATGCTTGCTGTTCTGAGAATATTAGGCATATTTTTTTATGTAATATGCATTTATAATATATTATAACTTTATATAATATTTAAAATTTAATTTGAGCATCACAGAACAAATTTTGGCTTTCTGCTTTCAGTAAGGCAATGATTTTTATGTATATAGTGTTTAAAAAATATTTTTTATATATTTATATTTTAATTGTACATTACCAGACAACGTGTTTGTAAGAGGCTTCCATGTGAATGGTAAATCAGAAATATTTGTGGTGGTGGCAGGGCTGAAAACTCAGTCTCTCTCCCATATTTATTGATATTCTTCCATTGATTGAAAAGATCAAGTCCTCATGGTAAATCACAGAATAAAATAAGAGGATATAAAAATACTGTGGTCAGACCCAAGGTTTTGGAAAATGAAAGCAAAGTTAATGATAAGCTATTTGCCTTACTCAAAAGAGCATTTTATAAAAGCAAAGTGTCCTTGAGGTAGAATTGAGGAATTATATTGTAAGGTATTATTTTTATCATATATTCCTCTCTATGTAGGTAGCCACTGCATCTTACAGTTGAGTGCATAGGCCTAAAAGACCTTTTATTGGTCACTGAGATGACTGAAGAAACTGAGGGTCTAACTTCTCTTAGGTGTTATAGTGGATTGACTTGCAAAAATAACAAAGTAAAGATAGGACCTTAGTACGGTATTTTTGCTTGCACTTGTGAGTTCAGGAACTGTAAATTTTATGTTTCCTTTGGAGGTCTGTTTCCACTACAGCACTAAAGGAAATCTAATTGATTTAAGTTGTTCCTGGAACTTGCTTCTTTGCAATACTTTTCTATAGAAGGAAAAGTAGACATCAGTAGTCCATATAATCTGTCTAGCCACAGAAAGTGGTCATCACTAGGAAGACCTACAAGAAGGTCTCAAGTGGAATAGGTAAACCAAAATACTTAAGTTTCTTCTATTTTAAGAAATTCTGCTTGAAAAAACTAATATGAATGGAAATGCACATTTATTCCAGAGTGGGATCTTATCCTTGGGATCTTAGCCTGGACAACATAGAAAACAAATTACCACTTCTAACTTGATTTTAAGTTGAAGATGTTTGATTTTCAATTTAGGCAGTTAATATTACTTCAAATTTTGGTTGCTCTTCATTTATGTGGATACATAAAATCAGAAAAATGTATTTTTTATGTCCTAATTTCTGTTACGTACTTTTTACAAATATCATTACTATCCTATAGAAATACAGTTCTTAATTCCTGTTTTATATTTTTGTATGCATAATAGACCTAAACTTCAATCTCCACTCTAAATGGCTTTCTTTACAAACAATGCATTTGGGCCATCCAGATTTGTAATGTTTGTCAGACTTTGTCGATTTAAAAATTCCTGTTTACATTTCAGTATCTTTCACAGCAATGTCACAAGCATGGTTCAGTGATTTCTGGAAATGTCATTATGGGAGACCAGTTTGTTTGGAATGGATTGTGATTTTGTGAATAATGCAGTCATGAATTTTACTCTTCCTTATGAATTTGTAGGAAGACAAAGATGATTTTTCAGGGTTGTTTTCAGCAGCTTCATTCCTTGCTGCTCTGCTGGAAAATGTGTACTTCTTGTGTGTGTCTTGTGGGACTTCAGCTACAATTCTATTTCCTTCTAGATTTGCCTTTTTTTTTTTTTTTTTCTTTTTTGTATATGATATTGGTAGGAATCATATGTGTTGGTGGTGCTTTCTTATGTTGCACACTGGATTTTATGTAGGCCCTTCCTTTTGTGAGCTCCATACTGGTTCTTAACAACAGTTTCTGAAAAAGAAAAAGCAGAACAAATGTGTTACTCGCAGTTGGTGGCTAGCAGTGAGCATTCATGTAATGCTCTTTGAAAGGAAACAGTTGGACTAGGTACTTGTTTGCCACAGAGCTATGGCACTATTAGCTTTTCTGTACTTTGAAACCCACTGGAGAACAGAGGGGCAGACATTAGCAGTATGAAGTATTTAGTATTTCTCACCCAAAAATTCAGACAGTAAGTCATGGTATTGTATAAGAACCAGATCAAGTGAAAGAGAAGATAGATTTGCAAAGGTTCAAAAACTCACCAAGGAGAAGACAATAGGCCTTAGGTGATTTGTGGAGGGTCTGAGAACATCTTGTTCATCTGTGAGGTAGTATTTCTGGATTTGGAATTATAGCTGTGGGATGGCTTTTAACAAAATAGACATGCCGTTCCAAAAGTAGAAGTGGGATCTGTGAGAAGAATGTCACAGTAGTGGAATGGTAGAGAAGGCAGGTGGAGAACTGTGTGCCTGATTTCACAGCTCTTTCTGGCCATTGCTTTTCACTTTAAAAGTCAAATAAAGTATAAAGCCTTAGTAAATCTGGGTTGTGCATAGTACCATATTTGTTTTTGTTTGTTTATTTAGAGATCTTAATTTTTCTATATATACGTCGCTATCAGAGAACATAAAGTGTCCACCTATGAGGTCAAGAATGAAACAGATAATATGATACTGTGTAAGCAAGATGTGAAGAAAAATTTTCTCTGAATTTTCTCTCTGATATTTTTGCTTATCACACACAAGCCTTGGTGCTCCTATTGTATGCACTCCTGATATCTATTTAACAAATTACCTTCCCCCTCAAAATAAAAACAAAATACATGAAATTGATTTTTGTTTGAAATGAATGGAGAAAAATATGAAAAGGGTGACTAATAACCTAGATGAGTTCTGTAGAAGTTTATGCTAATTTTTCCTTTAGCAGCCTAAAAATAAGATATCTACATGTACATCCAACTTAGTAACCACTCATGCAAAGCATATGTGTTAACTTTTGAGGGAGTGGGGCACAGATATGATGCTAAAAGAGATTGACTGGTTGATGGTATTTTTTTTTTTTAAAGTTTCATCAAGATTGCTCCTATAATTAGGTCATTTACTGAAAATGTAGGCCCCTTGTATAGATCAGGCTCCAGGTCTACAAGGTCTGTTATCTCCTTAACTTCTGCCATAGTGCCAAGTTGGGTGAGTTTTCAGAAACAGTGTTAAAGAAGGGGGAGACTGGGAAACTTATTAACAAATATCTGGGGCAATATTGCCCTTTAAAGGTTTTCTTTGGAATTCAGGAATTGTGGCTTCATTTTGGCCCTCACATCTGTTATTTTATGTTAAAACCTTGAACTTGCCATCTGGACCACTGCAGATTGATTATCAGTACCTGTTTGGAGTCTATGTATAATTTTTGTCCATGGACAAGGGAAGGTTACCTATCAGAATTCACCTGTTCAGAAGTAACCATATATTTGAATTCTATATTTAAACGCTATGTCAATTAATGTTGAACCATATTCATTATAGTAGAATCAAATCATATTAAATCATTCTGGTAGGATTTTTCTGGTACATAGGAAGAATTCTGCCCAAACGTATAAAACTGTAGATATTACGTGATAATTTTTTGTGCAAACAATGTACCACCTATTCTTGCTTCAGAACATTTTTACTTGTTTTTGCTTTAAATTTAAAAACAAAATTGTAATCTTAACTCTGAAAATGTAGTAATACACCAACATCTTTTTTGTTTATCAAGCAACATGAATTGGGAAATATTATATTATGTCTTGAACACGAAGGCAGAAACATACATGACAGTATACATGCTAATTTAACTGAATTCAGAACAACTTCTTTCCCTCTAGTTTTTGAGATGTTTGATTACCTGGTATTAGCTCAATCTAAAAGGATATAGGCAGAAACGCCATAAAAAGAAAGTTTCATTGTATGTGACAATTCTTATGTTCCACATACTGTTATTTTTAAAAAATGAGCAATGGAAGATGTTGGAAAGGAAATTGTAAAAAACCATAAGGCACTTGGTTGTGTAATACTGTACCATAGGGAGAAATTTCTTTCTGACTTATAATTTTCATCCCCTTGAATATGACTGCAGATACTGTTCTTACTCATCTAAAGTGTCATAGCAGTACCTCTTAGGGACATGTATAGTACTATACAAACATTCACCTAGGGCTACAGTATTTAATGACTATTGTCTGAAAGACTAAAGACCAGGAGAAATGGACATTCATCTCTTTGCCTAGAGCAGCAAGTAACCCTACATCTAGTACTGGTAGTATGATTACCACTGTAGATGAGGATTAGAGCCAGTACATCATTTTTCCAGTGTGCAACAGCTATGAATAATCTCCCCCTAAAATCTGACTGAGAGCTAACAAAAATAAAACTAAAACATCTGTGTCAACTAGGCACAGCTGTGTCTGCCTCTATGAATATATCTGCAGAGCACTCAGTATGATAGTTGCCCATTTTTTGTGCCCTATTTAAAATGATATCAATTAATAGGAGTCAACAGCTCAGTTAAAAGTAAAAATTGGGGAATCACTTTATTACATCCTTCCTTTTTTCCAGGGATTCTTCTTGCTTTCACAGCTTTCTACACTTTATTCATAACAAAGTATTTTCAAGGAACCTGGGCAGTAAACAAACAAGCAAAAGTGTTTAATAAGAGCAAATTTGCTTGCTAGGGAAGCTGTCCTTTTACATCTACTCTCCTCCTTCAATTTGTCATATTACTCAGAAATTACTTATATTGAGCCCCATTTAGGTAAGCAGCTGAGTTTATTTAATAAGAGCACCGAGTATTCTCATTTCCTATTATCTTGCACCTGGTTCTCTGTATTCTGTCTGTCTTCATGCACCCAGTGATCTCTTAATTAGATGTAAACCTGGACCAGACCACCTGGTGTGAACTCCTTTTCACTTGTACTGAATTTCAAATCCCAGCCTTGAATTGTTTCCATCTGCTACTTTATTGCTACTTTTGAAGAAGCGTTGAATCCCCTTTACAAGTTTCTGGGAGACTTAGTGAGAACACTAAATCCATATATACCTGGCGTCATCATTACATCTATGGGCCAGTATAAGCAAGAAGTATTGGTATCATAATATACTTTGAACAGGTGTTCCATTTGATATTACCCTTCAATCTCATTCTTAATATCATTTAAAAAAACAAACAGTCTCTAGCTTGATAGCAGCATTTTTTCTTGCTCAGTCACATATTAATGTGCATCTAATATTTCTCAGTTTCTGATTAATTCTCCATATTAATCCTCTCACCAGTAATTGTAAACATAGGATAACTCTATCACTTGTGTTACCCTTTTTACGGTAGATTCTGAATGATTGGCAAAGAAAGAAAAAGAAGGAAAAAAAAAAAAAAAACTCCTAGGGCAGTCCCAGGAGTTGCTTTAGTTGGCAATGATATCCTCAGTGTCTTCTTTAGCCCTTGTTACAAACACAAATAGCATATTTTCTGTTAGTAAATTTTTCAGTCTATCTCAGGTACAAACTTCAACAGAGGCTTCTTAGGTTAGTCTGGGACTGTTCATTACAGTCCTACTGCATGTCCTTGCTGTGGATTTTCTCCTTGATTCCATATGAGTTGTTTCCAATTCATTTAAATTAGAATTGATCTTCAAAATTTATCCTATAGGTTGGAGCTTGGTTACTAGAGGGATAATGCAGTGTATTTTATACAGTAGGAGTTGGATTTTGACTGCCTTCTAAAGTCTTCTTGACTATATAGAAAACCACCTGAATAAATCAGATGCTCTACAGAGAGAGATCATGTGAATATTTGTTAGCTTTATGTTGATAAAGATCATTTTCAGTGCTTGGTTCATGCTTTTCTGAGCAACATGGAAGGTACTGATAAGCCCATGAATTTACAGTTCCAGAAGCAGAATCCCTTGGCTTCTGCTGCTGTGAAAAGTAAACTTTCTGCTTGTTCTCCAGCATAGATGAACCCAGCCAAGAGCTTGTATAGCATCTGACAGTAAGTGCAACAGTAAAATGTTTAGACATTAAAAAGAACAAAGGGTATTTCCAAATGTACTTAAAACATATTCTTTCCCAAATCAATCCATTGCATTTTAGTTATTGCTTAAACTGATAATTACTGGAGATACAGTTGTACAGAATCATTACAACCTACTGTGGACGGACTGTGTTAAGAGAGTATTTTGTATTGAGACAGAGTTTCTTCATCCACCCTATGAGAGCTTGCAGAGAATAATTGCTTTCAAATATTTTTAGAGGGTGCTAGGGAACACATTTAGTGGGAATGAACATAAAGAGAAGGATGGAAAGGAGTTCTCTTAAGTCAGAGAAATAAAGAGTAATTGTATAGTAAAGATGAGCTGTAAGTATGGAGTATGTGAGTAGTGTTAACTCCTGATTTCTGCTGCCCACTGTAGTCGGCTTGGAGGAAAATTTGTTACAGGAATAATACCTACAGGAATCAAACTTTCAAACCTAACCTATACTTAAAATAACTTCAGGGTATATTGTAGCCCTTCTCTGTACACTAATAGTAACACAGGATGCATCACTTTAATTATCCGAACAAGTATCTGAATTTAACAAAGTTGAATAACTTTGGAGCCGGTATAGCCAGGGAGTGGAGTTTTAAGTCAGTCATTTGAACACTCCTATTAAATATTCCTGTTAAACTTTACAAGTTAAAAATAATTTGAAATCATTTATTACATGCATGTTTTTTTGTTTTGTTTTTGTTGTTGTTTATATCCTCAGAGCATCATTTTTATTAATATTACTATTACTTCTGCTCTAGTTTGAAAGCTGACATTTTTAGTCTCTTCTTCTGTGGACATTCATATTAATATTAATAAATTACTTATTAATATTTTAAATCCTTGTCTCTTCTTCAGCTATATTTTAGTATAAAATTGCCACAAGCACAGATTTGTCCGTGTTTTAACAAGCTATTGATGATTTGACAAAACTGAGGAAACATAAAATGAAAATATCCTGGTTGTAAACTTAATACAAACCAGCAATATAGCTGAAAAATAGACCAACTTCTTCTGTTAACATTTTTCCTTAGTTTTATTCCCCACACATTTGGTTTTGCTTTAATCTTGCAAAAGTTGTCATGTTCAATTTAATAGGAGTTACAAAGTATGTGTGTGTTTTGTTTCTAACAGACCAATTCTGATTCACACTAATTATTCGCTGCTATTTTTTTATATGTCCGACAAGCATCATGCACTAGCAAAATATATTTAATGTTATTAATTATTGAGACTGGAGAAAATGATTGAGATTGTCTTGGAAAAAAGTAATTTTACTGCTTTTTCATTAGTTGCTAAAGTTTCCACTTCCAGTTAATGTTCTACCTGTTCACAGTTTAGAAAAGATTGTGATCATATAATTAAGACCTCTGGATGACAGAAGAAGAAAAGAAAGATAATAATCAACAATTTGATATAAAGTACTGATAAAACAAAATCTTTGATAAAAACAGAGCCTTTAGCTTAATTTCTGTTTAATTACATTTCTAGTGTTTACCTCCAAATTGCATCGATATTAATGGTTTTGCAAGTCCGTATGAAAAATGAGGCATGGTTCATGAAGTGAATGAAATAATACTCTAAATAATTAAGTAGCTAAAAAGGGATCTCTTCACAGGCAACTTCATCTAAATTTCTGTCTTTATTTTAAGTCTAATTCTTCAGGAGTCAAAATTTCAAGTCTCTGGAACATGATTTCAAAGTCAAATAATACAAACATTTTTCCCTGTTGGTGTAGAGGTTCTGTTGTTTTTAATCTTTCATTTTTGGTGAATTACCTCTTTGAACTTAATAAACAATGTCATCTGTACATTGCATTGTTTCATCTTCTATTTCCCAACAACTGTAGTATTTACTACTACACTCAGGGAGAACTATTTTGATGCGCAAATTTCCTGAGAATACCAGAGATGTTTAGCAGGAGGTTTTTAAGGCATTACTGTTAGAAAGAGAAAAACCTGTGTAAATCTGCTTGGAGATAAAGAGGAACTGAAAAGCTTAAGACCTTGTTTGATTAAGAAAAGTCAGAATGAAAACTGTCATAAAAACTTAGAAGTAGAAATACCTCACAAGTCCACCTAATGAAATCCCTCACCTGTGGAAGGATAAAATATGCTGAAGTTAATCCAGACTGATATTTGTCTAACTTGCTCCTAAAAACCTCTGAGGATGGAGATTCTGTGCCTTCCAGGTGATCTGTTCCATGGAATATCTGTTCTTTAATAGGAGAAAGGATGTCTTGTGTCTTCTGCTTTGGTACATAAGCTGATTTCTTTTTCAGCCATTTCTGTGGACATTAAAGACAGAGGGTCACTGTGTTCTTTCGGACTGTTTGTCTATTGGAAGCCCTTCGTGATACCTACCTCCTGTATCTCTTTTCTAATCTGAACAAACCTGATTTCTTCAGTGTCCCTATATAGCTGATGTTTAATAAAAGACTTAATGTTTTGTTGATTTCCTTTCAAATGGCTTTGGTTTAGGCATATTTTCCTTAAATTGTGATGCTTTAAACTAGGCAGAATATTCCACCTGAGTATTCTTCAGCAGACTGAGCAGAACAATTGGTCTCAATGTATTATATAGGTCATGCATATGCGGTATAGAAGTATGCTTCAACAGGATCCTGCTGTTGCTCTGTATAACTCATGGTTAGTTTGTATTTATTTAAGGATGTAGCATTTTTTTTTTTTCTGTTTTCTCAGCTTGCTTGTTGTATAGGATAGTATCAAGAAAGTACATCATTTTTAAGCTATCCAGACTATATTGTGAATCCAACTGGCATGATTTTCTGGCAGAACTTTGTACAACCTTAACCAATTTAAAAAATCTATATTAAATACTAGACGACTACCATGGTTAAGTTACATAGTGACATGTGACTTCTCGGCTCAAAACAAAACAGCCACCACCACAAAAAAAAAAAAAAAAAGTGTATTTATTTCTAAGGAAAGAAAATAAACTGTAGGAATAAGAGTTAAAAGAATGAATGTTGAGATTCTATCCTAGATGAGGCCAAGAAACACTGTTGCTATCTTGTTTAGATGGTTTTGTGGCTTTTCCTGATCCCAGCTCTGTCCTAGTGTTCTGTGTATAATGTTGTGTCCTTGGAGATTCATGTTCTTAACAAACCCACAGATGATTCTAAGCTTCTTACTTTGTCCAACTGTGCAAGAAAAATATTTATAAAGTAGAAAACCTGTTTAGTTTCTTAATGATGGGATGTTAATGATATCCACTGAAAGCTTGCTTACAAAATCATGTGGGTAATTTTTTTTTTCAAACCAAACTGATTAAATACAGAGAAAGAAAGCAAAAAAATCTTTCAGACTCCATAATTAGCACTTCTGCTCTGAAACTATGAGAGACTAGGAGTTTTTTTATCATATATATTTCTATAGTACTATATTTACAAAAGATATTGTAAAATTTTCTGAACTATACTTGAAATGTTTTTTCTTATCCTCCCTCTATAGTTGAATATGAGCACTTAAAGTAATTGTCCATACAGGGGAGAGTAAAGCTAGGATCGTAGAATCATAGAATGGCTTGGGTTGGAAAGGACCTCATAGACCATGTAGTTCCAACCCCCCTGCCGTAGGGGGGATGGAACCCTCTAGATCAGGCTGCTCAGGGCCTCATCTAACCTGGTCTTGAACACCTCCAGGGATGGGGCATCCACAACTTCCCTGGGCACCCTGTTCCAGTGCCTCACCACCCTCCATACCAGTAAAACATCTGGAAGTATCCTTGTAGATGCAGAATGCATAATTCTGTAGTGTTATATGAAGATTTTTCCACAGTTAACTTTGACTTTCTTCAATGATCTGACTGTCCAGAACTTGTGGCAGTAAACTCTTAATACCAGCCCACTTAGCCAGGTCTCAAATGTCATAGAATTGCATATAGGGAGGGCAAGTCCCACTCATTTTTTCCTAGTGTTGTCAGGCTCACATTGTTTTAATAGCATAGAATGCATTAAGGAAATAAAAAAACAATACAGCTGTGGCCCAATTAGCTACCACATTATTATTTATAGACTTATCTAGTGCCGTTTACAGGATGTGAAAGAGCTGGACAATAAAAAAGTGCAACTGTGATTACATTATACCATAAAATACAACATGCCAGCCTGTTAAAGGCTAAATCTGTGCAAATCTCAGGTGTCTCAGTTCCTTTCCATGATAGTGAGGAGCAAGCTGTATGTCACTAAATATTTTTTCTCCCTATAATGAGGCACCACTGCTGGTCAATTTATATTCTACTTTCATTTTCTGTCCTTTAGTAGTTTCAAATTTTGGATATGATAATCATGTTCCACAAATCATTGATGGAATTCAGGATTTGTTCTTAAATACAGATTCCCTATGCTTTCAATGAAGAATCAAATTGCAGCAATTACCTTGCAATCCCTGCTTTATAAGATTTAGAGAAGTATTTTAAGTGGCTTATGCAAAATTAATCATACATTGCAAGCTGCACGAGGGGAATTGTTCATGACAACGCAACATGATCCAGTGGGTGAGGCATTGGTCTACACGGCAAGAGAACATGACTGTTGGACATTACTTCTTGCCATTCCTCTACTGCATGCTATTGTATCAACAGCATTGTGTTCCTATGTTGCTCTTTCTTCTGGCCATCTCTTATTTTACATGTGCTTTGGAGTAAGAATGATGTCTTAAGACGTTTATCTTCACTACTTAGGAAAACCGAGCTATGATACTAGTGCAAACAATTAGGCACAACTGTCATGCAAATAATATCATAATTGCCATCAAGTGTTCATTAATGGATGTCATTTATCATTGTATAACATCTTAGATGCATCTAACGCGGGTGTAATGTAATAGCTAAAGGAATACATAAAACTCATGGCTGGTGTAGCTCACTGGAAATCAAATTCAATGCATATAGATGGAAGCAGTAGGAATCACCAGTGGGAATATGTCAGAAAACTATTATATGTTGGAGCAAAAGAACCCAAAGAATAGAACACTTCTGAGAAACCATAAATGAGATTTGCCAAGGATCTCCTAAGTGTTTCTCCTGTGCAAAGCAAGGTTGCTATTTTTCTTCCCTTTTCTTTCAGGCTATTTATTTATTGAGATCAATAATATACAATGTCAAGCAATTTCAAATGGGAATATTCTCTTTAGGACAAGGGAATAAAGACAAATTTGCAGGTATATGTTCCTATGTAAACAACAACCACGTGGCACACCTTTCTTTTAAAACATGTAAATGTGTGTCATGTGCCAAATGATTATGCCTGCATGGTATTGCAGAACAGGGTCTTAAGTCCCTTTGGTAAGGAGTTTCCAAGTTACCCAGAGGATACCACATTAGCAGTTAAACTTCATCTGAAATCTAATAGCGGTTTTAGAGGATAGGGTAAAGGTGCTACGTCTGTCAAAGATATGGACTAACAAATAAGCAGGCCTGTTCATTTTGCAATTTTCCCTCTCTAGTCTATTTTCAGTTGGCATCCCATGCTGCATTATGTTGTAACATTTTATCCTGAGGTGACAGTGATAAGAGATTATTGTAGAAAGTACTGCAGCTGATGGAAATGGTTGTAGACTTTGGTCACGCAGCAATGAAAAATCCTGCCTAAACATCATAGTAGTTTAATTCTCTAGTAACAGCAGGAGATAGAGTATTCCTAAACTGAAAATTTGTGTAATATGCAAGTGCAATCTCATAAAAGGGCCATGTGTAATCTTGATGTTAACTCTGATAGGTTCTGCCACTCTGCTGATACCACATACATTTTCCTGAGGTTCAGTTTTACCAAATAATCCTCAATGATACATTTCGGTCATGACCAGCTACAAATAGCTTTGTAAACTATTTGATAGCAGTTTCTGGGTAAGATGGAAGAAGAAGCTATGCAGCTGCTTTTCAGCAGTACACAGTGAGCACTAGAACCTTTGCATCCTCCTTTTATCTTTCAGCTGCCCACATATTCATTAATATTTGTCAATAATGAGGAAAAAGAAGAAATCTAGCATTTCAGACAATAACATTCTGAGAAGTGACTGACAGTTCTCTTTGGCATATAGGGCGCAGAAGGATGAATCTCTTTTAGAGCAGCCCCAGTTGCTCCCAATTTAGAGTTTATACTTAGAAATGTGGGGGCTTGGAGAAGGGGTTTCTTAATGTGGGACTGACATGAGCATCTTAGAAGATACTAGAAACTCATATTCTGCAAGAAATGCGATGAATTCAGCCCTGAAAATCCATGGAAGGGGTTTGTTTGGGTTCTGTCAAAACTGGGGCATTCAAAAATCATTAACTGATTAACTGCTTTCTGAAAAATCCTGTTGTTCATGATCAACAGCAGTGAAAACAACAGATAGATTCCATATTAATACAGGCATTAGTCTGTATCTGTGGTTCCTTCTGCTGGTCTCAAAATCAGCAGAAGTAATAAAACAATCAACTTAATTCACAGTATTCATTAAGTGGCAGTTTATTTCTTTACAATTCTGGGTGTGACTGGGTGAGACAAAAGTTTGAGTCCAATGCCTTTCTAGATGAGATACATTTTCCTTCCTAAAAGACTTATCTGGCAAAGCATTACAGCATGAGTAGCTTCTTTTATCAAAAGCACTTCTCTTGTGATTAAAATCATTCATGGGTGCTCATGTTTGTGCTATTAGGTTTGGGCTGAAATAACTAAATTATGAAGTGTTATCTATTGTCTGTTTCACCAGAAAGAAAATATACATATTTTGGTGAGCAAGTTGGGTAATTACAATATGCAAAAAGGTGACAGTTGCCTGATCTGCATACATAGATACACACTCTTAATGAATAAATATGTGCACATTTGGACAAAGTGCTTTAAACAGTAACCTGAATGCTTGCCCATGTTCATAAGAAATGTGTACAAATACGTTTTCAGGAAAACGTCTCTAAGGTATGAATATATATTTATATATTTGGGAATTTTTAATGCAGAGAGTTTTACAGACTGCAAAATAAAAAACCTGCATATTAAAATAATAAATGCTGAATATAAATTAATTCTTAATATGTTCTCCCCTCTTCCATTGGTAAATTGGTCTCTGTACTTTTTGTTTGTTCTTGTTCAGGTTACTAATAACTACAAGATTTATTTCAAATACCAATACCTTAGCACTGCTGCTGTTTGATCATTGAATAACAGAGGTAACTGGGGAAATAAAGATTTGGTATGTGTCATCTGCATCAGAAAATTATTCTCTGTATTTTCAGTGTGAGCTTCCATTGCAGGAGAATTTCATATTCTTTGTATTATATTTCTACTGTGAAAATTGAGTATCCTTTTGGGATAAATGTGTCAACAGAAAGGCACATCACAAAAATAAATGGAATAATTGCAAGCAAACAATTTTCAGCTTGTGTTCTTAGGACTCTTTTATTTTGATTCATGTTTCACTCACTCTGGGAGTCTTTCCTGATAATGTAATCTTGAAAACAGTTTGGTTCTTCTCTGACCTTTGCATTTGTTGAAGTGTTTTTGCATACGATTTCCCCCCCAAGCTATTGCAGAAAATTCTGGTCAGGGACAGTTTCACTTAAGTGTAAAATGGCTCTGCACAAGATCACAAGTTTAAAGGAGGCACATGGATAATATTTCCTTTCACATTTTCCATACAGCTGCTTTACTTCTATCATTCTGGCACTTTATATCTGTCTACCCTAATAAATTAAGAAATACAACAGCAAAAAGGACGCAGCAGCATCCAAGAAGGGAGATTTGCATTGTGCTTCCTTCCAGCATGGAGCCTGACTGGAGTGCCTTGCCGTCACAGCTTTCTTGTTTGGCTCAGCGGATCTGTGTTGCAGACCCTCAAGCCCAAACTGTATTATATCACAAGAAAAATTTGAAACTCATTTAGCTTGGTCTTTCTGTCAGAAGTTGAGCTCTGATAGAAAGAGGTAAAAACAAACCCTCTTGCTTTTGTTGCCTGTTTGTGGGCTGCAGGCCCCCAGGGCTCAGGGAGGTGTCTGCACAAGTGATTTTGGTGTTCGCTTTGCCCTATGCCAGTTTACCATGGTCTGGCTGCAAACTGGGGCTGCAGCATCCACACACTGGCCTGAGACTGGAGCTGAGCCATCCTGATGGTAACACCATTGTACTTGAGGAACTGCATCAGCTCTGTGATGATTTTTTTTTCCTTTTAACCTTACATTTCTGACAATCTGGTCTGAGCAATTTACTAGCAATGCCACCTTAGGGTATAAATCACTTTATCCATTCCAGATCGCTTCATCTGAAATGCCAAACAGTAGAGAAAGGGGTCTCAAAACTGATTGTGTAGCTCTGACATCTAAATAGAAAAACTCTTTCTTCATGTCAAGATGACTCAGAGCCTTTCCCTGTATTCAAAAATATATAATATCCTTGTGGCAGCAGCAGTGGTTCCTGTCATGACATGGAGTGTACTTTAATTAATTAGAATCAAGAAGCTTTTCTAACAGAGGAAACAAAAAGGGTGAGTTAGAACTTTGGCTAGTCATCTTTTGCAAGTGTTTCACTATACCACGGTTTGAGAACAAACTGTCGTATATAAAAGCTTAAAAACCTTACTAACAAGGATAATCAAGCTTTTTAATGACAGTCTTTGCAGAGTCACTGTACAAAATCATGATTATGATTAATTTCCTTAGGGGATGCTTGACTGACAGCAACTGAAGCTGGCTATCAGACAGCCATAAATTGAGATTTGGTTAAGTTGCACTGTTTGCCTACCAGAGGCAAGAAATACAGGCTTGTTGAACTGCACAGGGCATGCTATGTTTTCAAAGGGTTTTTTGTTGCCAAACTCAACTAAGTAGGCAGGATTAAATCTTCAGTACTTTTGCCCCTAACTCTTCCTGACCTTTTGTTGTGCTCTCCAGTGCACTTGACATTCTAGAGGAAGACACAAGGCAGCATAGCAAACATTTTCAAGGTTTTCTGCAAGGAAAATTAGACAAATTATTCTGAGTCCATACTGAAGTTATGTTCTGGCATGTGCATTTGTTGTCTCCTAGTAGCACAAAATAGGTAGTCAAATGTTTTAGTTAGGTTTTTCAGTTTCTTCTGTCATGTAAGGGCAACCTAGAGCTAACGATCTCTTTCAGCCTCCCCTTCCTAAACTACCATCAGAGATGAGGTAGAAACACATCGGAAATGCAGAACAGTGCAGAAATTCCCAGCTGTCTTCTAAGGCACTCACTTTTTTGGCATTATTCTGAAAAAACCTTTAGGCTTCTTTAATCTATTTCAATAGGCCTGGAGCACACCTACACCCCACAAAAGCAGTGGAAACTCCCCTCTTCACAGTTTTATTTCTTGTGCTTTTTATAGCTTGGGCTCAGGAATCAAGGGTAGGATTTTCTAAAGAAATATGTCTATCATCAGAAGTAATCCAAACTTCCAAGTGTTTGGACATAATTTCTAAATCTCCAAGCGAACTCTACAGGATGAAAAATCTCCTTTTCAGTGTTTAGGGACAAGCCTGTCTTCTGTTCTGTGTTCATCCTTATATTCATTATAATACATTATTATCTTATTTATTATTGTAGATATACTTTGTGTTTAAAAGAATATATTTATTTTGGAGGCCAAGTGTCATTAGCTTTCAATTCGATCTGTGATCATAAATCACTCAGGCCTTTTTGAAAATCCCATCCTCAATCAGTGTTGTGGCTGTGTTGCTGTTGCATCTAGTCCTCAATCTGGTCTTCGCAACATCAGGTGCCTTCCTGCAGAGGCAGCAGCTTGCTTGACAAAGAGGTGTCAAACCACGGCAGGATAGCTGGCCGGTTGTGGAAGAGCAGCTGTCAGAAGAAGAGAAAAAGACTTTGAGTCTTTCTTTTCCTTATCACAGGTGACAGCTGAGGGAAATAGAGATAGATTTTAATGCTAGAAGGAGGTTTTATTCTAGAAAACTGATCTTTTTTTTTTTTTTTTTTTTTTTTCTTTTTGCTAGGGTATTAGGCTATACTGTGCTAAATAAAAATAAAAATAAAAATCCCATGGAGTAGATCACCATCAAATCTGCTGATTTTTTTTTTAATGTATATGAACTTTATATAATATCAGTATTTCTTGATTTTTTTTCCAGAAGAATTTTGCCTCCAGTGCGTTTATAACAATAAATTTGTTGTAAAGACTGGTGTGTCCACTGCTAAAGTTTTTGTCTGGGTTCGAATTGCTTCTCTCTAAGACCCAGAAGAAAGAAAGTATTACAGAGAAGTGGTCTACTGTAGAGATACTTTAACATATATCAACCCAGAACGAGAGGAACAAGCTTCCTTCAATGATAGGAGGATACATAAATCTTCAACACTTTTCCTTCAGCAACTGCCTATTAATATTTCTAGTTATGGAAATGGTTCCTTCTTTGTAAGTGATAAATCTGGTGGTTCTGGGATTTTCAGGGATACTTTAAATCCCTTTTGCCAGGGCAAGGTTCATTATCAGTAGCGGTTTTCTATTCATACATTAAAATGAAGACTGAGGTGCTTGTGAGATTTCTCCCAGAAGTGAAACATTCAAACTGACTTGCATGGCTAATCAAGACAAAAAAACAAGTCTAAGCTTAGTTAACTGAAAGGCATGACTAAGCAATTACCCACACCATATAATGCCGTTTCCGTGCAGCCACCCACATGTTTTACTGATCCCAAAGACAATCATAATGCTGTTCTGTCTCCTTTGAAAGGAGTAAAGAGAGGACTTTTAGAAGTATGACTGCATGGTGCTCACCCCATCAGGAAAAGGATATATTGCTCATGCAAACCTTATGTCAGGATCCTTGAACTACAGAACCACCAGCTGAATCATGACAGAAAAGAGTAATTGTATCTTATGTAGTAGGCAGAAACCTTGTAGGAAAACTACTGTGGTTACTCTCAATTCTTTTCAACACTTAAACATTCAGCTGTTAGAAAATGGCCAAAGTGTTTTTAATTCTTGTCACTGTTTAAGTAACTCTGTTCAGTAAGAGGTGTTGCTGTCTTTTATGCTGGACTGTCACTCTGTGAATACGTTTCTATGCTAACATGCTACTGGAAGACAAATTGAGACAAGGATTTCATTTGGCCTTAGGAATAGATGGGAAGCAGAAAATTGCCTAAGTTGGTAGCCCCCAGACGTCTGGTGGGTTTGGGCACCATTTAAAGAAATATTGTGAAGTCAGGGTGTGGAACATCGAGTAAATATAGCTGCAGTGTCACACTTACCACAGCTTGGTGGCCAGGAATCCAGGGCTTGAGGGGCATTTAGCAGCAGTCCAGATCATTGTTCGAGGTTGAAACAAAATATTGAGGTGGAGGGGGAAGAATCTTGTTGCCCAGCGGTTTAACGGGTGAAATGCAATCCGGTTTATGTAATCAGATAGTGAAGATGCTGCAAAGCTTAGATGTCGGTCCTGTAACTTAAAATTAGGCATTTGTTGCTCTCTTTGTAAAGCTGCACAGTGGAAACATTCAGAAAGTACTTTTGCCTGTTACTAGTGTTTGCACTTAGATGGTAATCCTGACTAATTAATAAAACTTGGCAAAGCAGAATGTATCTTCATTTCAGTGACAATAACTTAAGAGGAATACACAGTCTCCATCCTGATGTAATGGTTATAATCCGTTTTTGAACCACTGGAAGTTGCATCACAGGTAGTAGGCAGTCAACCCCTAGGTGTACCTCCATAAATCATACTGTGGCAATTCTAAAGAAATTTAATAAGTACAATCAAAATATATTTCCTTTAGAACTGTAGTGAAAACAAACAAACAAACAAGCATAGCCTTCATGATTTTGCTGTGCCCCTAGTCATCTTACTTTTCAAGGCATGTAGTGCCTGCTTTTGATGCCAGCATAGACTATAGGCTCATTTCACATTAGAATGGCCCAATCTACACGGAACTGATAAGACAAATCTTATCTCACACTGTTCAGTTCCTTGACCTCAAGGTATATACACAAATATTATTTCATATAGTTCAAAATACATGGGTTACTGCTTATGGTTTGTGAGTTTGAACAACTTGGGAGGAGTTGGCCATGATTATAAAATCTGATCCTTCTTAACTATACATAATTAAACCTGGAGAAAGTACTGAAAGTGATGGATGTCATGCAAGGATCAGCTGTAAGTGAAAGAAATACCAGGCCTTAAGGACTTGACTGCAATTGTTGCCATTCTAAAGTGGGTCTGTGTAAAATGTTGCTGTAAACTGTAGGCAAGCTACCTGGACTTCGGAAAATTATTTACAGTAACTCTTACCCTTTCAAAGACTGTGTCATGGTGCTACCTGCAAGGAACACTGTGGTCTCTGGATAAATAGAATTTTATCCTGAGGTTGGTGATTCACAGTCTTGACAGAACTCCGTGGGATGTATATTAACCTGAATATCCATTAACTGCTTTCCTATCTTGAAAAGGCCTGTTTTTAAGAGGTTCTTTAACTCTCAGTGGTTTTGCAGTAGCTGATAGAATGATGGAAATTAGCACAACTGCTAGCAGATGTTAATCATGTAGCTTAATGCACTGTTGGAGGGCATTCACATTATGGTGGTGAGCATGGTGTAAGTACCTGTACCGAGATGATTAGACCATGTTGCCCTGTGTGTTTTCAACAGATGCCACACTCTCCACACCAGAGAACCTGCTCTCAGTGAAGCCGTTTACTATGTTTTTATGGCTCAGTGTCAGTATTTTAGTCTATCCTAACTTCATGCAAAGTTTTGGCTGGCTTTGCTGTTCTGGGATACTTTCCCTCTTCCTCAGCACCTTCATCCTCTGGCTCTCTTGAGAGTCCTCTTTTGGCTCTGCTATCATTTCCCCCCCCCCCCCCCCCTTTTTTTTTTTTTTTTGAGCCTATTATTGAAGATTCTCCTGTACAAGCTCTCTTTCTTATCATGCTTTAAGATTTTGCTATTGGCCATTTTTGTTTCCTCATTTTATGCTTTCAGCTACAGGCATCTTTGCTAATGACTTCCAAGCCTACTTATTCATCGTAAATCTTTCCAGTGGGAGAAGCCCACAGTGTCCTCAGAAACCTACCTAATTATTTTTGTTTTCTCATGTAGTAACATGAGTCCGAAGTAATCTAGATCTTTGCTTTTCAGATTGTCCAACAGTTTTGCTGACAACATTCTCACTCCAGCACTCCAGGCCTGAATCGGTCAACCTGTAGGACTTGCCCAAAGATGGAGTGAAAATCAAAACTGTCTACACTCTCACTGAGGTTTACAGTAAGAAAATTCAGTACTGTGAAAAATTTCAGTACTGTGAACCATTTCACATAGGTAGCTTTGTTTTTCAAATTAATTTTAGCAAACAATCCTACTGAACATTGTCTACTTGGCTCCCAACTCTCGTAAGCAGCAGCCATCCCACCCAGCTTTCTGTGTACCCATATCTGCTTTTCCCACAATCAAGGATTTGAGGTTTCCTGATTTTTTCTATATTCTGTTAAACACAAAAATTGAAATTTTGGTGGTGTTTTGCTGGCTTTTAGTTCCAAATATTTGTAATTTTTCTCTGTTAAAACTAAATGACTATACACCACAGCAGTCTAGATCCAGTCATGTCACTCATTCTTCCTTATCAGTTAAAACATCTGTCAGCTCCTTTCTGTTTTACTGTCTAAATCTCTGAGACATGCTGAAAATATGTCCAGTGTTAGCAATTGTAATCTCCTTCTCTCTGATTTTCTCAATCTTTTCATTGTAGCAAATGCTTCCACAGTATTACTCATAGTCTTTCCTATCATTCTGTTGTGCAATGTATTTGGGGTCTCAAAACCAAACCTAGGCTATATACCATTGTCACAGGATCTTGATGAAGTATTTTACAGTAACATATTATTTGGGAATTAGTGGAAATAGTTCGTTTTGGTTTCAGTTCATTCAATTTTCATTTCAGTTTTCAATATATTGACATAATTATGAGGATTGATTGCAGATGCTGCAGGCTTGCCTTGCCCATATGTTTACAGACTGAAAATATGGTCTAACCAAATAATAAGAATTTTTGCTTTCCCCCTCTTAATTCTGATTATACTTACCATTATGCATTTTCATTCTGTAGTTTGAAGCATCATTGATTATTTTAATTGAGTCCTTCTTACTGGTGAATTATAGCCAAAGAAAAGCAGCCATAGTGATTTCCACTGAACTGCAAACCAGCTAGCTGAGATGTGGAAGTTTCATAATTCAAAGTCTTTATTTTCCTCTATGCCAGTTGCACATAATAGTGTTGTTATAGCAGGGAAGATTTCACATGTCCTCTCTCTCTTCTCTTTTCTCTATTTTTAGAAAACTTACACCTGATATTTAAATTATTAATGCACTGAAATATACTAGTAATATGTCCTTTTTTAGTGGCAGTTTACATCTCTGGTGAAGAATTAGTGCAGACCTTTTGTTAGGTATTGTGTGTCCATGTTCAAAATCCTGCCCTGAAACCGTGGTTTCAGCTGGTATGGCTTGGAGTGTCATGTGGCAAGACAAACATTCACTAGGACTGAAAACCTGCTCAGCTTGTGTCTCGGGTGGTAACTAAACCACACCAGGTCTTGCAGTTCTCCAGAGCCCTCCTTCGCTCCTTCATGTGCAGAGAGGTGCACAGGGAGTTCAGTGTACTGAAGCACAATGAATGAGGTGGTAAATGTCTCCTATGTCTCTTCTAGGGACATGGTGTGTGTGTGGGGGGGATTTTAGCTGTCCTATAAAGACAGGGAAGGATGCAGTAACTTATGTAGGACCGTCTGTGTAGCTGAGCTGGGCAATTCTGGTGAGTCAGGCTAGCTGTACTGCAAAACCTAACAAGGTTACTCTTGAAATCTCTTCTGACAGCTATTTAATGCCTACCAAGTGCTGAGGCTATAAAAATGCATTTTGCAGCAGTATTCAGATAATAAATACTGTGAACAGTTTAAAGTCACCGGCTTGTCTTTACAACTTTATGCTGTTACAACAGTTAAGTTAACCTTAAGCCAGCGCTTGTTGCATTTAAAGACTCAAGTATAATCAGCATGTTCTTGGTATAGTATATATAGTATATTTTAGAAAACAACAGTGACGAAATCATTATACCAAACATGCAGATAGTCAAGAGAAAGAGTTAAGGGATATCATTACTCCTCAACAGGTAATTGCATTGCTAAAGTTTTTATTTTTATTTAATTGTATTTTGCACCTTTGGATTCGAAATAGAGATTAAGAAAAAAAAGCTTTTGTTGTTGTTATTGGTTGGTAAATTTTTTCAATTGAATTGTTAAACTGTATTCCAAGGGTTTTGCTTTTTGACAAGTTGACAAATTTAAAAAAGGGTAAAATAATAAATACAGACACACTGTTAGCATGATGAATGTGGCTTTACCCCAATTCATTAGTTTTCTAGCATGTATCAGAGAGAGATAAAGCTAGCTGAGTTCCTACCATGGTTAAATTCTGTATTGCCTTGTATGTAGACTACGTCTCTACTGCTTACACAGTACTACTTCCAAATTCTTTCCAGTGAAACATGCAATGTGCTTAACTTGAACATCAGGATGGTTCTTACTCTCCAGTATATTTTCAACACCTTACTGGATATCTTTGCCAGATGTGGTGCTCTTTGAGTTTTTATTTTATATATAAAAGGATATTTAGCTAATGCATGCAAAGATTTCACATGCTTGCTGTGATGAAGACAGTTCATTGTGTGTCCTTGAGTGCCTCTTGATACCCGTTAGTGTTATAAGTTAAAACACATTTCTTAAGGAATATCCCTGAAAGCATTCTGACTGCTGCAACACCAGAGCCGATAAGCAGTGAAGGTCAGAGAACCTCCCTTCAGTGCCCAAGACTGTTCTCTTTTCTCTTTGCTGGGAAAAAAAAAAAAAAGACATTCTGTTGCTGTACCTGAGTATTGTTATTAATACAGTTACCAGCTTTACCTTTCATTTTCTTCTATTCCATGTGGAAATGCATAAGTGTTGAAAAATTATCTGCATTATTATTCAGAATATTAATATTCCAGAGGAAGTAATTGAATCTTTTACTTCAAAGTAAACAAACAAAAATTATCCTCTAAAAAAATCCCTCCTCCCCTCCCCCCAAGAAAGAGAGCGAGCGAGAAAAAGAGAGAAAAAAAGAAAAAACTGTATGTCCATTTGCCTTTTTCAATTGGCTGTATTCTTGGCTACCTGAACTGCAGCCATAAATACCTGTATAGCTGTAATTTAATGCCATGTATAAAGAGTTGAATTCAGACAAAACAGTGAAATGGAACTGAGGCATGTAAGAGGAACAATGACAAATATTGGCAAATATAGTCTATTTCACATGGCCTTAATAAAATATAATAATATTGAAAAACAGTCTAGATTAGAAAATTCCAGTGTCTTATCTGGTTAGAATCAATCCTTCCCTCCTCTTGTCAGATTTTTGACGCATTTGACAGTGCTACCAGGCTGTTTATTGCCACTACAGATATCAGAGCCCTGGAAACTTCTGTCTCTGAGCAGAAAGCCATATTCAGTAAAATGTCCTCTGAGGAAGGATGCCAATGTAAACAAAAAGAAATCTGTCATAAATAGAAGGTAGTAAAAGAGTTTCCTACAAAGCAAGTCATGAGGACATTCTTCTAGATTTCATAATTACCACCCTTGCATCACTACAATAAATTATGTTGGTGAATGTTTGATATCATGCCCACCTTCCTTGAAGTTTTCAGTCTTTAGCATCTAAAATACTGCACTGGTATAATGAAATGTACTGTATTTTATGCAGTTTAAAGCAGTGATTTATATTTAGAAATATATATATATATTTGTGTTTTACCTTTCCATTGGTTCTAAGTAGGCACTATAAATTGAGCATAAGACACCCTTTACTTCACTGCGGACGTTATTACTCAAAATTATTTATATTGGGTTCATCACTGAGGGAATTAAAACACATTCTTGACTGGGAATCTTTCATTCTTTAATGTGTTTAGCCTTCTTTCTGAGGCTGTGAAATATTATTTGCTTTGTGATGTTAAGTGATGTTAAAGGCTTGTGTGCAATAAAGGATTTAAATGGAAAAGCTGTTCACTTAGTGACTGTTGCATTAAGTGTCTTGCTGTATTTCTAAATAAGAACATCTATGCCACAGAGTCACTTGAAACATGTTAATTATATCCTGATAGTTATTGTAGGATAATTGTTCCTGAATATCTGCTCTGGTTAGTTGCCTGTGTAGTGAAGAGCTCTGTCCAAGTGTACCCAGCAATCTATGAAAGAAGAACCTCAGCCCACCTCTTCCAAACCTTCAGATTCTGCCTAAGCACTGGGATATCCAGCCTTTTGTGAAAATCCTTAATACAAATTCTCTAGTTCTTAAGTGTTTTCACCAAACAACAAAAAAAAAAAGGCTTTATATAAATTGTAATTCTGTAACCATAACAGAGCTTTATTTACTTATCTTACTGAGAAATATATGTACTTCTTGATCTGGGAGACACGTAATAGCTATGAAGGTGCAAGTCACTGCACTTTGCTTGCATAATCGCCATGATTGTCAGCCACATTCTGACTGCTTGTTTTTGGTACTGGTGTGAATGTCAAAGGCAGCGGTGCTGGGGTTTTTGAGTTCCCAAATGGCTTGAAGAACTAGAAATTTAAAAACATCTTCTCTTTGACAGGTAATATGAACATATTTGATAGGCATTCAGTAGAGAATAAAGCTAGGATTTAGTGGTCTCATTTTACAGGCTCACTCTTTTATAGCATTATGTTAACGAAAATCCTAATGACAGAATATGGACATGTTAAAAATGAGGGACTGAGAGCCCAAAGTGAGATATAAAGCAGTTGTGAAATACAGAAGTTTCCATCCACATTCTGACAGCCTTTTTTATCCTGATCAACTTCCCACCTATTCAAAATCTGTGTCTTCATGGAAAACAGAAAAAAAAGACCTCTCATCATAACGAACAGTGTTTTTTCACTGTGCCTCACGAGGGAGGAGGTTAAACATTAATAAACTATTTTCATTAGTGACCTAAGCTACTATATGAAAAATACCCAAAGGTTTAAAAGGCAATGATGTTGAACACCACAGTCTCACTTCTTCATCTTCTGTCTTCTGCTGACAGTTGTTTTTCTGAAAGCTTTCACAAGTTTTTGTTTTGTTTTGTTTTTTAAACTTTAACAGATGATTAATGTGTCTATGTAGTAAATGCTATTTTTTCTCAGCAAGGGACTGTTATCCAATATTTTATCATCTCTGAATTCAGTTTCCCTCTGGTCTATGATTTTCAGCCCTTCTATTACTGGTCCCAGGAACCACTTAAAGGATGCTGTTGTGGGGCCACTTTCCCCCAGCAACCATCACTTTATGGTGTTGCAACTTTCTCTTCAGACAAAGGGGGCTGCCTAATTAGCTTTCCCTTTGCCTATCTTCCCAAGAAATGAATAAATTTTTCACAGTTTGAATTTCACTGAGAAAGTAAGGAAGACTTTCCATTCCCTAAACCTGCGACCAAGGCAATCATCGTAATTGTAGGTTCTGGTTATTTTTCTCTGTTTGAGTTAAATGTCTTGATTTAGATTGTTTATAAAAGACAGTCATTCTGTTCCCACTGTGATTCTGAAGCACCGACATCAGACATTCATCCTGATTCAGGATGCCTACATGCTGGTTCTGTCTCTTCAGATAACCTGGTAAAAAAAAAAAGTGCATATTGCTCTGGACAAGTCATTTTATTTCCTCATGCCTTTTTAGCTCTTTTGCTTATTTAGAAACTTATACTTTCTTATGGCAGGAACTGTCTTTCATTCTGTATTTTGTATTGTGACCAGCACAGTGAGGTATCAATCTTACTTGTGTTTTCTGGTATGACTGTAATACAAATAATGAATAGTAATCCCCTTAATCTTTGAGCATCTTGTAAATCAGTGTCGTTTTCATGAGCTGAGATTTCAGAGGAGCTTCATGAACACTTTCCTTCTGCTGTAATCAAAGAGTTTGATTTATCTTATTTTAACGCAGGACATTTATACATTTAGAACTGAAAAATCCTGAAAAGCTTTGGGCTCAGAAGCCATCTTTGCTAGTGGTTTCCCAGTGGCCTTATCCCTGAAAATCACTGAACCCATTCAATAACATATTTCCAAAGATGTCTTCCTCTGAAGGTGGTCAACACATTAATTTACTGTGCCTAACCAGAGAAAAATGTTATGGTTTCATGTACTATTTCAGGATTGTAGCAATTTACTATTGCTTCAATCCAAGTGAAAATACCCTGTACGAAGACAACCTTTCTTCTTTCTCCTCTTTGCTGTTTGGTGTTTATACTGAATAGAAAACTTCAAAAATTTGTGTTGTGGACTCAAAAAAAAAACAGACAGGCATTTAAGATAAATTAAAAAATTACAGAAAGGTAATCTTGACGAGATACAAATTGGAATTCTGAGAATGTGTTTGGACTTTGGGGGGAGTTTTGTGTGTGTGGTGTTTTTTAAGGGAGTGTGTTTAAGTTCCAGAAAGTCTTTTATGCTGCTTATGAGAGTAATGTTAGAATGGCAGAGGTCTCTGGAATGTTTATGAAATCTTACAGCAGCATGTAACGAAGATATAGAGAAGAGGGACAAGGAGCAAACAATACAAAGGAGATCAGAACAATGCCAAACTATTATATTAGGATCCAAACTCCATTAAAATCCTGTCTGGCAGAGATGGGCTATTTCTTATTAAAGGCTCCCTCCAGGGAAAGCATAAGACACATTCTCATGCTGGTAGATCAAACTTTAAGCATTCTGGCTTGCATAAGAAACAGTGTGGCCAGCAGGGCTAGGGAAGTGATTGTCCCCCTGTACTCGGCTCTGGTGAGGCTGTACCTCGAGTACTGTGTTCAGTTTTGGGCCCCTCGCTACAAGAAGGACATGGAGGTGCTCGAGCGAGTCCAGAGAAGGGCAACGAAGCTGGTGAGGGGTCTGGAGAACAAGTCTTATGAGGAGCGGCTGAGGGAGCTGGGATTGTTCAGCCTGGAGAAGAGGAGGCTCAGGGGCGACCTTACCACACTCTACAGGTACCTTAAAGGAGGCTGTAGAGAGGTGGGAGTTGGTCTGTTCTCCCACGTGCCTGGTGACAGGACGAGGGGGAATGGGCTAAAGTTGCGCCAGGGGAGATTTAGGTTGGATATTAGGAAGAACCTCTTTACCGAAAGGGTTGTTAGGCATTGGAATGGGCTGCCCAGGGAAGCGGTTCAGTCACCATCCCTGGAGGTCTTTAAGAGACGTTTAGATGTAGAGCTGAGGGATATGGTTTAGTGGAGGACTTGTTAGTGTTAGGTCAGAGGTTGGACTAGGTGACCTTGGAGGTCTCTTCCAACCTAGATGATTCTGTGATTCTGTGATAATGTTTACTATGTTTATAATAATACCTAGCAATACCTGTAATTTACTTCAGTGGTCTAGATGCTGTTCAAAGAGATTTCCGTGTACACGGTGAATGGGAACTCTTGAACAGAATATAGGGGACTTGGCAACCTTTACACTTTCCAGCTCCTTATTGCCTGTTCTTTCCTTTTTGGTATATCTGGCGTGAAGTGTTTTAGAGTTAGTTGAAGAAATGCTAAAACCCCTCCCACAAAGTTTACTTAATAAGCTGGAGACAAATAATATGCAGTACTCCGATTTTTCTTGTTGAATTTAGATCTTAATTAATTATGTTTAAAATGTTGAATGTGAGCTTATATTTTGAGAACAAATACCTTTGGCTGTTTTCTGACTTGTATTTAGTTTATTAGCATTTCAGGTTCTGTTATGCTTTGATTTGGATTTTTTTATTTGTTTGGTTTTCACTATCACAGCATTAACATTATAGGGAAGAGAAAAAAAAGCAAAGCCTTGCCAGTCACAGTACACTGTCAAATCAGGATGCACATCATATCCAGTATAATTTACAAAGCTAAGCCCCTGCCTGTCCTTTTTTCATGACAGTCTTCCCAGTTTTTTTTTTTCTTTCTTTCATTTTAACATAAATGTAGACAAGCTGAAATAGATACTAAGTAAGAAAGCAAGAACCAAAGAAGCCACCATGAATTATTCATAAATTGTCTTCTTTTCTGATGTATTTGGTATTTTCTTTCTTCCCAGAGGATAAAAGATATTAGGAATGGGTATGTGTGCCAACGTTAAGGTACATCAAGCTTGGTATTGTTCAGTATTACAACGGAAAATCCTTCAGTCAGTGAGGTGGAATGTGTGTACACAGATAAATGTGTTTTATATCACGGTGACCTAGAAAACTACGGGATCTTCTTACTAGCTTCTTGAAACCAAACTTTTTTCTTTCATTTTGTGATATGGTGACAAAAGAATGGGAGAATGGGGGCATATTTATTTTCTGTCTTCAGTTTATTTTCTGTTTTCAGAACAAGCAACTAATACCCTTGGGGAGGCAGGAGGGCTCTACAAATGCTTTTTTAATTCAGAAATACATTTTAATTCATAAACACTTGCAAGGGGATTTTTTGTGAACTATGGAACAGTAAAGACCTGTAATTTCTAATGCAAACAGTTAAAAACTGTCTGAATTTAAAAAGCAATTGGACTGTGCACTTAGTCACATGGTCTAAACTTTGGGCAGACCTGTGCAGCGCCAAGAGTTGGACTAGATGATCCTTATGGGTCCCTTCCAACTCGGGATATTCTATGATTCTATGATTCTATGAAATCATATCAGGAGATAAAGAGATAGTTTGAAATATCTTTATTTAGGTTGTTCATGTCTCAGTGGTTAGTGTTAAATTTTCATTTGTTAGTTTTGTAGGAATTTGTATGCATAGATATGTTCAGGTCCAAGGAAATCTGACAAATCATTTGAGGAGTCATGAATGGGAAAACCTAAAGACAGGAATGAACAAAAAAGAATGAGCTCACTCAACACTCAAACTTCTAATTCCAGAGGTGAAGCTGTGGAGGATAGCATATCTACACGAGCTCTATAATGTAACCTTGATTTGAAATTGAAAGTAAGAAGACACATTATTTTTATCATTTGATAGAATATCATATATTATGTTTTCACAAAATTACGGTTTTAAAATCAAGTTAGGGATTACCTTGGGATGGGTTTGCTCAGGGTCTCTCACAGATTTTGCTTGATGGAAATATCAGACCTTCCATCCATGAAACACATTTCCTGAGGGCTGCATATCAGCAATGGGACTCTTTGCTGTACTGAAGATGATGTATTTCATTAGAGGAGATAACTGACAAGATACCAAGCATATTTTGGCAGACAATTTAACATTCAATTTGAACACTTCCTATTGCAGAAGGAGTTCACGGATTCCAATGGTGAAAAGGGGAATAAAAGGAAATCTTAGTGTATGCTCCCCTTCAGTTATTATTGTTCCTTTTACTAAAATAAGTTTAGACAGATAAATATAGGAACCAGCACGATTTTCATCTGAACATAATTGTAAAAAAATTAATTTCAATATATGGATGCGGTAATTAATGCGTAAATGATATCTTTTCTAAATGCCCAAACTTTAGGCCTGAGTAACTGGGCTAAGAGCACTTCCTGATGAAGTTACTGTTAGTTATGGCTATGGTAGTTTCTTTTAAGCATGTCCTTACTGTTATTAAGAAAAATGGATTCCTGAACCTGCCGTACCAGTAAGGATCCGGATGCTGTATTTTTCTCAGATTTGGCTGCTTCGTATAGCCTGCTCCCTGGATAATCAGATAGATATGCTTCAGCTGCTGGTTTCCAGTTGTTGCAATAATGTGCTAACATGCTGGTCCCCTGAAACAGCCTGCTTATTAACTGTGATGCCCAAAATGCCATCTGGAGTCTTATTCAGACATCTATAATTATTCTGTCTACTTGTGTTTGACTGTCTGCTTTGTTCCACTATGTGTGTTCTTTCTTCCTTTTTATTTTTTTCCTTCCTTTTTTAAACTTAGTGTGGAATTATTTCATCTTTTCATACAGTACCATTGACAACTCTTCTATAAATTTCTTTTACGTGGAGGTGAACATACAAACTTTCTAGAAGCAGGTCTAGGGAGCAAACAGCAGAATCTCTCTGGCTCCAAGTTAGAGTGAAATCACATGATAGTCAGCTTGGCAGATAGCAGTAATCACAGAGGATTGAGTTCTCTGCTTCCTGTCTTTGTCCATTTACCTTTGTGCATAGTGGATATAAGATATTTCTGACTCACATGACAGTGAGTTGCAGTCTCAGTGTGAGTGGGAATGACTGTAAGAGGTGCAAGTCAACAAGGACAAGGAAGAGGTTCCCAAAGCAAGCGAGTAGAAAGGGACCTGTGAATAGCCAAATTTGTTTGATCTGTTTGTATCATCACTGTCCTTTCTGTTATGTGAAATCACTCTGTGTCTCTTGCTAAAATCATGAAGAATTCATGAAATTATTTTATTTAGATATTGAATAGATTCTTTAGGAATTTGCTTTGGCTCTTGATTACAGTGGTCATTAGTTGCAACCAAATAAGAAAAATGTGAAACTGAAAACAGGAAAATAGTAAAAAGGAGATAACTGGCATGGCAGTGAATGTGAAAGATATTTATGTGTAATATGAGTTAGCCAGAAAAATTAGTGTGTACATCCCAAGGTGTTCTTGACATGATTATATCTTACCAAAGTATCTCAGTGTAGGACCTTGTAAGAATTGTTTGCACATCAGTTGCTGGCTGCTGCTAACCTAGCAAGCATCCATAGTTTTCTCCGAGCATTGTTTAGCTCATCCTTTTCCTGTCCAGATGTATGTAATTTGAAAATAGCCCTTATTGTGGGATATAAAGGGGATGAGAAAGAGTTAAAGGCTTGGGTATGATTACTGGCATGTGCCAGCCAAAGCCAGAGAAGTGTATATAAAGGATGAGGGGGTTAATAAATGGGCTGGAGATTAATAGTCAGTATTTAATTTCAGCTTCTTGTCCTCAGAGAATTGAATTTGCAATATCAATGCAGCGACTCGTGGACAGTATCCCCATCTAGGGGTAGATCTGAATATTTCAGTTGTCTAAATCCTGGCTAGAGGGGGAAGGGAGGCTTTGGGAAATACCCAGATCCAGTCTGAGATACCACTTGGGAATAGAAACAAGCACATGCGGACAGTGACGCATTTATCGGTAGGATGTGGTGGGGAAAAAGAAGCTGCTGTTTAAAGGATGACTTTGAAAAATCAAGACGAATTCCAGACTTGTTAATATTGCAATGCTGTGGTGCTGTAGTGCAGTCAAAAGTAATGAGCAAGGGCTGAGTCCTGCCTTGCCAGCGTCCAACACGCTCTGCAGAAACAGGGAAAACAAGCCGTTCGCAGCTTGGGCTGTCAGCAAGACAGGAGCAAGAAGGCAGAGGAGCGTGTTTGTAAAAAGCCTGCTGCTTCTCTGCAAAATGCAGACAGGCAGCCACTGCTTTTTAAGTGTCTTTGCTAGGATTAATTTTAATTTTTAGCTGTTGTAGGGACCTCTGATGAGAGGAGATGCAGAACCTGAGCCCTCACCCAGACCAGATAACCTCGCCTCCTTTGGAGAAAGGATTGTACAGATGCAGGCTGAGGTCACGGGCAGGGTGATTTGGGAAAGCTTGCACTGGGGCCAAATAAATTGTGCCTGACGTGGAGAGAGGTTTTTTGCTCTTAGGCCCTTAACTTTCACGACCTGCCTTATTCACATAATTTTTTGTTGTTGTTGATAGTGTTTCTTCTGTCCTTTTATATAAAAATGCTTTATGTGAAAATGCGTCTTTGAATTTGAAAATATATAAATAATAAGGCAGTTAGGAGAAAAGAAAATATTCTGTCATGTTATTGAAGTGACCTTGTTGCATTCCTTTTCACTCCATCCTCTTTTTTTTTTTTTTTTTTCCTGAAATAAAATTATTTGAACAAGATAACCTCTTTGTATCTTTATAGAAAATGCGACTGTGACTTGCTCATCCGGTTGCCCTTGCAGGGCTTGGGGAGAGTGAAAAGGAAAAATAACTGCATGATGTAAGGCTAGATTTAACATCGGCCATTTCAGATGATGAATTTAACAGAATTATGTGCAGCACTTTTTCCCCACCATCATTCTGATCAAGTGATCCCTAGTAGAAGGAATAACCAGATTAGGACTTCAACGTGACTATTTGCATAACTGAGCCTGTATGTGCAACTGGAACGAACAGCCTGGCATTGGCAAAGCTCCAAAGACCCTAAATCAAAAACCAGAGAGAGAAAGAGACAGAGAGGGAGGGATGAATACTGTATTCAAACAGAAGTTATTGGGACAAATATTTGCACAGTTGTGTCACTGTGGGATGCTTATGGTAAAATAATCCTGTTCAGCTCTCCCAGTTTAATAACTTTGCACAAGTAGTGGTGCAGCAAACACTTGACTGATTTTTATTTTTATTTTTTTAAAGATATTATCTCAGTGCAGCACAAAATTCTTAGGCTAATTTGAAATAATAAGCATATTTCCACATTAATGCTAAAAAAAAAAAAAAAAAAAAAGTACTGTCGCCTAGCAATACCAAAGCCCAAGCAAGGCTTCTTTCACCCAACGTGTATTAGTAATAAAACTTCTGAGCTCTGTTTCTCTTTTTATGTGTGCATGTGCTGTGTGGCAACCCATTTATGCATTTTCTGCTGTGCTGGGGTTTACATCATTGTCGTATTAGTCTAAGCAGAATGGAGCAGATTGTTTATTTTGGTTTAGCTCTGCTTCAGGCTGTAACATCAGATGTAGCTCCTAGAGTGACAAATTCCAATTGCAGTGTCACAGATTAAACAAGGGTACAGAGGAGCCCTGCAAGCAGTTTTGTTTCTCATGGGAGGGAAAGGATACTGTGCTTGCTGAAGTTAATATATATGACCCTCAACATGAACAAAATAAAATAAACCTCTCCCGTAACTTTTTTTCTGCTTAAAAATACATTGCCCAGAACTGCTCATGCACATTGTTCTGTCGATTTGTATTTAGTTAGTTAGCTAGTGTTAGTCACCTTTCATAGACTGAATGATACAACTCTGCATTACATTTATGAAATACAGTAGTTTTTAGATTTGCTTGTTTACTTTTTCTACTAAATATTAATATCTCATTCACAGAGTCAAAGTTTGGTTGAGATTGGAGGGGACCTCTGGAGGTCATCTGGTCCAAGCTTCCCTGCTCAAGTGGGGCCACCTAGAGCAGGTTGCCCAGGACCATGTCCATGTGGTTTTTGAAGCTCTCCAAGGTGGGAGACTGCACAACCTCTCTGGGTAGTCTCTACCAGTGTTCTGTTACCCAGACAATAAAAAATGTTTTCTCCTTGTGTTCAGATGGAAGCTCCTGTGCTTCCTTTTGCACCCATTGCCTCTCTTCCTGACACTGGTCACCACTGAAAAGAGCCTGGCTCCATGTCAACATCCTCCGTTCAGGTATTAATTGATAAGATTCCCCCTGAGCCTTCTCTTCTCTAGTCTGAAAAGTCCCAGCTCTCTCAGTCTTTCCTCATGGGAGAGGTGCTGCAGTCCCTTCATCACATTCCAGGCCCTTCACAGGACTCTCTCCAGTATGGCCATGTCTCTCTTTTACTGGGGAGCCCAGAACTGGACACAGCACTCCAGGCATGGCCTCACCCATGCTGAATAAAGGGAAAGGATCATCTCCTTTGACCTGCTAGTGATAATCCTTCTAATGCAGCCCAAGATACCATTAGCTTTCATTGCGGTAAGGACATATTGCTGGCTCACCTGAATTTGAAGGTTTTGGCCTCCTTAAAAGTGTTACAGTAATTTTATTTTCTTTGCCTTATAATTGAGCTGACATTTTTGCTGCAGTTTTCTGATTGTTCTTTGTGACCTCTCTAAGCATCGTGACCCATTATCTGAGAAGCACTCACGAAAGAGTTTGCCACAAAATATTGATCTCCCACTGGTTTCACAGGTGACCAGTTTTACTGTCCTCAGTGTAGCCAGTTCTGACTAATGCAGAACTAAGCAAGATTAAAATGAGGCCTCATCCTTTGAGTACAGATAAGAATCTTGACAAGGTTGCTGAAACTCTTCACCTTTCAAGGTACACAACGAATGTATGCCATGAAATTCACTGCATGTGCAAGATGTTAAGGTCATGTGGTGGCATGTGTGGCTTTTAAAAAGCTGCAACATTTTTTTTTTCCCCTTTGAAAGCATGTATTTAAACCATTATTTAGACCAGTCCCATCATCCAACTATTAGTTAAATTGCAGGTCTTATTTCACCATATAACTTCTCAAATATCAAAGCTCAAAAGTTTCTCGATACTTAATTTAATGTAAAATAAATATGTGAATACTGCTAAGAAGAAAATTGTTGGCAATGTGCAGCGTGTTGTGTTTAGCATAAATGAATCTATATCTATTTCCCTTGTATTCCTAGAAACTGTAGTCTATAAATGCAGAATGAAGGATCAGATTAATAGGAAAAATGTTTCATGGGAGGGTCATCCTCTTTTGTTGAACTAAATTCAACAAAAATTGTCCCCACAGGAACCCAGGGTGACCAAGCTGGTCTTAATTTGGCAACACCTGAGGGCAGAGTAAGAGACATGTCAAAGGAGGAATCTTAAGGGACAGAAAGAGAACAAAGTTGTAGGGAATTAATTTTGGAGGAAAAGGTAATGCTGCAGAGAGTGCTCTGTTTATTTAAACGATGGAAGAACTATCTGCTCAAGGCATTGTATCTGTCAACGGAAGATGCAGGAAAATGTCTTTTAAAAGAAAATAGCTACAAGTACATGAAATAAACAACTAACTAGCCCTATTTTTAGATCTCTGTGGGATGCCTTTGTAAAGTAGAATAGGTAGTTGTACAGATACAGGAAGAGGAGTGAAGACTGAGTGCATCTGGGGGCGTACAAACTAGATTCCTCATGCTTTCTTTATATATATTTAATCGTAGAGTTCATGATTATGTATTTTCAGTCCTCCTCTCTGTTATAAGTAGTTGATGTTTGGAAAATCAGAACGCTTCAGCAGAGGTCAGGGATTTTTTTTTTGCTGTTGTCAGCTGACATGTCAAGGTGTTTTTTTGAGCTGTTGTGTTCACAGAGTGCAGGACACAGATATTTCTGCACTTCTGTCACTTCATGTTTAACTTTAAAAGGAATATGTGAAGCAGAATTGGAAGATATGTAAGCAGCTGACATGTCATGTGCACTTGGAAATGTGTCCTGAATGCTAACAGTGTTGCTTCTAATCCGATAAACTTCACCCCTTGTAACAAGGCTGTCTGTAGTGAGGCCAGCTCTCAAATAAAAGGTCCTTTGCGCATGTACACTGAAACCCTGTGTAGGCACTATTTATAAAACCTGCACTGCTTCAGCACGCAGATGACCACATACAGCATGGTGATTTGAAACAGTAGCAGGCTGCAGATTTCCTGATGCCATAAGACAAGGAAATGTCATCGTCTCACACTTTAATAACGCAGGCTGGGGTTCAAGGGCTGCTCTCTTTCATAACTGTTGTTTAGAAGGTGGCAAACCTGACAAATCATATGAGTGAACAGATCACCATGAGGCTAGATAATATAAGAGAGAATAGGAAACATAATTGATGCATCATATAATTGGGAATGTGTGAACCAGTTTTTATAAGAATTGGCCTGAACCTTCTTTTGGGGATCAGTCATGCTCACAGTTTTTGGCAGTTTCAGGAAGAGATTTGAATTCTTCGTATTCTTGGAGTGCTGAGTATTCTTAGTTTTCCTAGCTGTAACTGTCATCTCAAGGAGTCTATTTGTTTTGTTTCCTTTTTCCCTTTTCCTTCCCAGTCTGCCAGGGGATTATGAAGTTGCCACAAAGGTGGGATGAGGCAGAGTCAGGTTCGGTACCTGTGCAGCTGAAGATGTAACTGCTTGGCATAGTTTGTAGCATAAGCATCTTAAAAACAGCACCATATTGCTCTTTCAGCTTTAACTTGGCTAATGAATTTTTGCTCTCTTGGAATCTGAACTCTAAATCAGGTCAGGCAGAGCATAGCAGTGAGATTGACTGGCCTTACCAGTTCCCAAAACTCTTGAGCAACTCCTTCTTACTCCTACTATTTTTTCCAGTTAGCTAAACTGTAATCCAAACCCTAGATCATATGCAGTAAGTATCATGTGTTGACGGATCTGTCAAAAGGAAATAGAAGGCAGGGGAAAACTTACCCTAGTAAGTGTCTGATAATATTTCTGAAGATTTGTAAATATATTTGTCTTAGTTTTCTTTAGAAATTCCTGGGATACAGTCCAGGTTTCTACCTGTAACCTGTCTTCTCTCCTGAGGCCAGGTTAATTCCTTTTACATACAGAAAGAATATACCAGAAGAGTGAATATCAATAGCCTCAGTGGGAATGGTCTGTGTGTGCTGGGAAAGCTGTAGGTAAATATGAGAAGTCAAAACTATTAATTAGTGTTGACAATTATAGCTGTTATATCCGCACCGAGGAAGCTTCAGAGCTTGCTTGCTGCATCCTCTTTGAGCAAATGCTTGGATCAGGACAAGGAAAGGGTAAGGTCAAAAGTCCATATTTCCTTCCTTCCCCATTTGTCAGTCCACAATAGCTAGCTCAGTGTGAGCTGAGAAGTAAACTGCCTCATGAAAACAAAGAAAAGATGGGCAAAAATGAAGTATTAATGGGGGTTCCCAAGATATATGTCCTTTCATCCATTGTCTTTTTCCGGGAAGTTCTGGGTCATATATGAATACAATATCGCTATTTCATTAAATAAAAATTAGGTCTCCCTGAAGAACAGAGAAAATGGCCACCACATTTTTTTTTCTTCCAATATATCTTCTTTTCAGAAGGCATTCCATGTTAGCATCACAAACAGCTTCCATAGGATTTTCAGAGATGGTATTCTAAAACAATATTGTGAATGCTCTTGCTTCCATTCCTACAGTACTCAGTACATTTAGGAGATAGATATATCTTACACATGCCAATATTTTATTGTCTTTGACTGTACTCTGTGCATCATTTGGGCATCAAGATCTAGAACTGAATCACAAAATCACATAATGGTTTGGGTTGGAAGGGACCTTAAACACCATCCAGTTCCAAACCCCCTGCCATGGGCAGGGACACCTCCCACCAGACCAGGTTTCCCAAAGCTCCATCCAGCCTGGCCTTGAGCACTTACAAGGATGGAGCATCCACAGCTTCTCTGGGCAACCTGTTCTAGTGCCTCACCACCCTCACAGCAGAGGATTTCTTCCTAATATCTAATCTAAACCTACCCTCTTTCAGTTTAAAGCCATTACTCTTTGTTCTATTCCTACACTCCCGGACAAAGAGACCCTCCTCAGCTTTCCTGTAGGCCCCCTTTAGTCACTGGAAGGCCTCTATAAAGTCTCCCTGGACCCTTCTCTTCTCCAGGCTGAACAATCCCAGCTCCCTCAGCCTGTCTTCATAGGAGAGGCGCTCCAGCCCCTTGATCATGGCCCTCCTCTGGACTTGTTCTAATACTTCCATGTCCTTTTTGTGCTGGTGGCCCCAGAGCTGAACACAGTGCTCCTGGTGGGGTCTCGTGAGAGCAGAGCAGAGGGGGGACAATCACTTCCCTCAACCTGCTGTCCATGCTTTTGATGCAGCCTAGGATACAATTGGTTCTGTGGAAATGAAAAGTCATTATTTTGGTGAATGTCAGTCTTTCTAAGTCTTACACAGATTATTAGATCAGATGGATGAATGGGGGAAGATTATTTTTGAGTATTCCTGTAATTCCTTGAAAAAAAACAGGCACTAAGAGGACCAGTCAGCCTCCAAATAAACAATACAAAACTAATGAAAATGTATGCCGAGATTAAACAGGAAAGAGACACATAAAATTATTTGGAGAATTGCCAGAATCTTTTTCAGTAAATCTTTAGAATTTTATGCAAACTGTTCCTGAATATTGTCCCAATTACAAATGGAGAACTGATACTTCCCAAACTTTGTAATATCTTGTCCATTTTTACTACTTAATTTCTTTGTGTTTTTTTTTTTCTTCCTCTCCCCTCCACTCCGCTCCGCTTCACTCCTCCTCTCACTTCCCCTCCCCTCCCCTCCCAGTAAATCACAGTATGAATATTCTTATGCTGGTGATTGTAAAAAATGAAAAAAACAACATAAGAAGAATGACATAAGCCATTGTAAAAAATGAAAAAAACAACATAAGAAGAATGACATAAACAAGCCATTCTCGCTGACAGTAAAATTTACTGGTGGACGTTGCAAACTATTTTCTTCAGACTATTGAAGGAAATTAACTATTTTCCACACTTACGATCTGCCAAGTCAGAGTATGTTCAATGAGATTTGCTAGCCCAAGGCTCATTCTTCTTCCCTTTGAATAGAGGTGCTGATGCAGAAGGTGTTCTCAGGTAACTGCACCTTCACACTTATGCAAAGGTATTTGCCTTGAGGAGGAAAGGATAAAATATTATCTGTAAAATATAATAATATCAAGGAGTTGAAAAAATTGCTTTCTATAAAGAAATCTCTCTATTAAAACAGTAACTTCAGGGTGTTTTTGTTTATAAGATAATAATCATATCTTTGGTTGAGACTGAAGACTCATTTATTGGGAAGCACCCTCAAGTTATTGTTTGGATGAACATTTAAATTGAATATTCATATTTGAAAAGAAAGATGAGAAAAAGCATAAAACATAATGTTAATGTGGTGAAAGATAATTCTCTAGGAGCAAATGCACTTAATTTAGAGCTTCTATCTCCTGCTTCATGTTACATATTTCTTTCCTCTCTCACCTTCCCCCATTCTCTACCTTACCTTGTTTTCAAGTCTTCTTTTCTTCTGTACATGTTAACAAGACACAGTCTCAAAGTTAGTGTATCATGGTTTATTTTCAAAGTTAACTGGGAAGGAATAACTGAAATTTTCACAGTGGAAACATGCTGTATACAACAGTCTTAGTCCCTCCTGGAGTCCAAGGGATCAAAAAGGATTATGCATATGAGAGCATCCCTTAAGATGATATCCAGTATTCTTTTCCTCCTGTGTCTTTACAGGGATTTCAACATTCACAAGAAGGCAAAAAGAGGTCATAATTCTGTTTTGCTTAGAATGTTGGGAAACTTTAATTCTATGTATTTACAGAAAACATAATTTTCACAGGCTGTCTCTAAAGGTTTGGTTTGGGGAATGGAGGTGTGAGCCTAAGAATAAGAAAACAGAATAATTCAGTAAGCTCTGGTATTAAAAGCAGAGTCCCAGAATAAGCTTCTGCCAAAAATCTGTACTATTAAACTCTCCACATGCAAATTGCTGCTGCCTATTGGAGACAGTACATGCTAACTCCTGAACTAAGCCCAGGAACTGTTTGGGACATTGCTATTTTGCAAGCCTAAAGCCATGCCAGGGCCCCCTCCAACAATTTAACATCACAGGAGATTGCATTCCAGTGGCATAAGAACATTTGCTGACACTGTTTATTTTACTAGTATAGATGTAGGGAGTAAGACTAAATAAGGTTTAAATCATTGAAAGAAATTGATGGGATCCTCAGAAACCAGGCAGGGAAATAAGAGGCCCAGTGGGGCACAGAGGCATTCGGAGCATTTCATTTATTCTTCTTTAATTTGTGGAGGATTACGTGGTGCTGCTTGCGTAGGCGGAGTTAGCCCTTCCTTCCTCCTCTTATATACCTTCTTATATACCTCTTATACCTCTGTGATATCCCTTCATTCTCCCGACCTCATCAGTTACCCTGTGTTTCCTTGTTTGTTTTAATTTTATTTTTCTGAAAACCAAATCAGGCTAATTTCTGGCCATATGTGTCTAGTCTGTCAAAGTTGAATGTGTGTATTCACAAAGTCAAGAGCCTGTGAAAGGGAGGCTCTTTGAGCAAAAGGGAGCATGTGGATTGCCTGCAATGTACAGTTTTGCCTTTGCTGTAATCCTGCTGAAATCTGGGGAAGGTGAACGAAGCATCTGCCTCTCTTTGTTAGCAAAAGGTAAGGCTACAAGTTACATAGTTTTTAGGAGGTGGAAAAGATGCAAAAGAGAGTATGGAGGAATCAGTTCACAGTACATTGGTGCTCTGCAGGCCGCAGACTTTCAGAGTTAACATGTAAGGATGCTTCTCTGCCATTCCCACTGTGTTCCTACTGATGATTTTGGTCTTATTTCTGGTGTTCTACTAAGTGCAGTTGCAGTATGTGTTAAAAACCATGGTGAACCTGATGCCAGGGCAGTCCTTGGACTTCCAGGGGCTTGTTGGGAGGAGCAGAGCCAATGCCTGAGCTCTGCAGAACCATGATGCAGAACCATTTGCTCCTGAGCTCTGCAGAACCATGGAAAGCCCTCCATGCTCTGCAGAAAGCAAAGACATTGCACACTTAAAATGTCCTGGTCGTGGGGGTTGTTCTCATAGTCCCACTGCCAACGGGACTCGGGGTTTGGGTTAGGGCAGTATATGAGCTGCCTCTGTGGTTCACATTTGTCATCTTTGGCTTCCTTTACTGAGGTCTTTTCCTTTTCTCCCCAGCAGTGCATTAATAAGGTTTTAAAAGTACAGATGAAGGAAAATAAGCAGGTTCTACTGATCTCCTTTCAAAGCATGACTGATTTACCAGTTATTTGCTGTGCACAGAGCTCTATAGACAACTAGGCTGATAGACTACAGGAAAAGTTTCTTCTGCAGCCTAATCAGTGTCTGTTCTTTGTCTCAACATGGAGTTCAGCCAGGGGGTGTCTGAGCAAGCGGGCACAGCTCTATTTAATGCAGGGCACTAATATAAGTATGCCAGTACATGTAACAGTTCCCTTGCCTGTGTCATCGGGTGGCAGATGCTGTTCCCAGGCACAGTGGTCGCAGATTTTACAGGCAATAATGCGTGTCACTTCCATAGTATGAGAAGAAATTTAACAACAGAGTTAACAGAAGCACTGCTGAAAGGAGCACTTGCCTTCATGTGTGCTAATTGTTAGCGTGCCTGTCCTCCTGTGTTCTGGTTTATTACTCTCTGACTGTTCCTGGGTTCTGGCTGTTTGGCACTGCTTTCCAACAGAAATAAGAAACATGAAAGCACATTTTAGAAGAAAATAACATAAGAAAGGAGAAAGTAGGTCAGATTTCACTTGCCAATGCCCCTTTAAGTTAACAGCTGTGGGTCAGAATACATTTTTATATGGAAGCACAGCCAGAAAATCTAAGCTCGTGCAGTGATGTCTCATGCTGTTTGTAACCTTCACTTTACAACCTTTGATGTGTTGTGTGGCAAGTGATCAAAGACACAAAACCAGAATATTTTTGTTGTTTTAATGGATTTAATATGTTAGCTTTTTGAGAATACCATATTTATATATTCTGTTTTGTTTAATTGACACAGTCTGTGTAAATATTTATTTTTCATCAACCAGGAGGGGAAAAACAGGGATGTATATTTTCGCGTTCCTAAAACTCTATGAAAGATGGGTTCTTCTCTGTGGTATTCTTTATCATTCATTCTTTTCTCTTGTGAGGTCATGATACCCATTTCAAATACCTAGCCCTTGTCTTAAGTATTTAGGAGTCTGCATTGTTACTTACAGGTTGCTCTCTGCAGTTGCAGGGTCAGTCTGTATATAGCATACATACTGTGGTCAGTCTATAATAGCATATTTCTCATTAAAAGACAGAATTGGTTGTTGTTTTTTCCTCCAAATTGCCTCTGTTCTAAAACAGAAATCACTGTGGTAATTTTCTATATTTTCTTTATTTATATTTTATATAAATAATAGCATGTTTCTAATAGAATTTAATGATCTACTGTAACTGGAAATACTTGGAAGTATTTTTCATGGTAAGAAAACCATGCACGTAAAGCATGATAAACAGGAAGTAATTCTTGCAATAATCTTAAATAGGACAGTGGACTCTATGCCATAGAAAGGAAAACCAGATGTGGCACCAGCTTTGTATGAATTAGAAGACTATACTCTTCCTACACACATGATGGATGAATGAAGTGGCTTCTTTAGGCATTGTAATTTTGGTCTCTTACAGGGGTAGAGACAAAACTGATTGAGTGCTACTCAGGGATAGTATTTCTGTTTAATTACTTCGATTGTTTATGAAGTATGAGAGTGCCTGTAATGTCTACGTAGCCTAAGTTTGCATTTCCCATAATTTCACTTTTTACACATTTTATTCAGTGATTCATCTTTTCTTGAATGGTGCTTATCGATCTGACCTGTAAGTTAACAAAGATTCATTTTGGAATAGCAAAGAGATCCATTTATAAATGAAAATGATTTCATGGTACTTATAGAGAAAGCTTTTTGAAGTACAGGAAGATTGCCAACATGAAAAAATGTATTAGAAATGCACAAGTGTGTTATGATAAATATAGCACTCAAAGGTGGGGTTAAAGGCTGTGATATAGCTGTGTGCATTCAGATTTATTTGCTGCACAGAAATGAATCCCAAATGGCTATTTTTGCTTCACTGACTGCAATCCCAACAAGGCAGTCTTATAGACATCTGCTAAGGTTTTTGATTATTATTTGGTTAAGATTTTGAGATTGAGGTGAGAAAAATCAACTGTCACCTAGAAATGACCTCGAGGGGGTTTCACAGATTTGTCCGACATGTTTCTCACAGATTTATACAGGCTTAGCTATAGTTCTCGCTCCAAAGTGCTTCAGACTGCGGCTACTCACATTTTCTGAAAAATAATGGACTGATGTATGTGGTATGCTGTTTAACCTTTAGTCATTCAAGTTTTTTTTCAAAATCTGAAGGGTAAAGCCTAAGAGAGGGACAAATGCCTACCAAGTTGTTCTTAGGTAGGCATTGAAAGATATGTCAGTTAATCCACTGTCATATAATGCAAATAATTCCTGATACTAAGTAGCCCCTCATGTTCAGAGCCACTGGACTCACTCTCAGTACATTAATAACAGTCATGAGATTTGGGGATATACTGGAACAATTTATTTCCCAGTGGGATTCTTATCTAAACAAGATCAAGTCTTCATATCTTTATTTAGCCAGTGCACTGTTGTAGTGTATCTGAGAATTATCTGTGCTTTTCTGCTTCTCAGTTAGGAGAAAGAGGAAAGAGCATGCAGACCAGACAGCGTTTCCATCCGTGCTGTTGTTGTGCCACGGTTATCCGACAGTAATAACACGAAGCAGAAACATTTAGGTTCTCTTTTCTTTTTCATTTAAGTAAATTCATGCTGATAAAATTCTGATGAAAAGGAATCAGAGCACAGGAGCAAGTGACTTATTATGGAAATTTTCTGTGATGCATTGTAATGGTGGATTTTCAATTTTTAAAAGTGGTTACATTCCTAATTGGCGAACAAAAAAGACCAATTTATCCCTTGCTGTGAGAAACATTTTTCTTATATATTATTCTCATGAAGCCTCTAATTCAGCCAAACACATTATGTAAATGGAACCTATGAAATACCTTTTAAAATATACATCAGATTTACATTACCAGACTGTTATGTTAGATGGAGCAAGGGCCCTTGTTACACTATCTAGCAAATTTTTTTACTTTCATAATATTCCTTTCTAAAATACATTGTGTTTGGTTCAAGCAAGGCTTCTATTAATAACTCTTGGGGTTATCCTAAATGAGTATTTACTAGCTCCACCCAAGCGTTATGAATATAATCTCTACATTTTGGTCTTTACTGATCTCAGGAACAAAATTTTATATCTCTTTTAAACTAAAAGTGCTTTCTTTTGAAATAAATTTTGCAAATGTTGGAATGTAGTGACTGTTCTAATGCCAAATTAATTTGGATAAATCTGCATTGCATACAGATTACATTTCTGAAAGCCTTATGACACAGATACCATGGGCTGCAAAATTAACAGATTTAGTTGTGAAAGGTTGCGTTTCATGATACAGGCAGAACTCAGACTTATATGCAGTTAATATGCATTGCTTGCTAGTCTGATAGTGTTCAAATATAGCACAATTTAACGTTAGTGTTTTTCCTAAAGATACAGTTTAAATGTGTACGTATATGGCTGTGCTCCTTGTGGAGAATATGGTTTGATTTCAAACAACTGTAATACATTAAGAAGCAAAATTGATATCACAAAATAATTTATGTTAGTAACTAATAGTGGTAGCTCATTTGCATAATGGAGTGCTATTAGTCTTGGTTTCCTACAAGTTTAGGTGGAAGTGTTAATAACACCATTTTCATTTCTGGCCTGTTTTTTCAACAATACTCAACCACTGAATTGCTCCTCACACAAAAGTTATACTTTGTCTTCAAAACGAAGGTCAGAGAAGTACAACTTTAGATCCAAGGAGCTTCCAGTGAAGCTAAAAAGATACTCAGATAGCACAGAAATAAAAACGAACAATTAACCCTAAAGGAGAGAGATCCTTTAAAGCTATAAGCAAGTTTGATTGGTTTTGGAAGAAATCTTTGGGTTGTTTTTCTTAATATTACATTGACTGGTGAGCCATGGGGACTTCTGCACAGTAAGGACAAAATAACTGCTCCTCCAGCTCTTTCTTTAATGATTTTGGGACCATTCAGAGCTAAAAGATATATATCAACTTCTCATTTTGCCTTACAGCTGTCTTTAAAATTATTATTTGTTACATTCAGAACAGCAAGTGGGCAACTAATAAGGATTAGTAATGGGGAGGTTTTATTTAATTCAGTTTTTAAGCTTCTTTATTCAACAAAATCCTTAAAACATAGAGATTATATTTTTAGAGATACCAACACACACTGCCATGAATTCTATACTATGTGCAACTCTAAAGCATATTTTCATGGAAGATTAAATGCGTATATACAGTATCTGAAATTATTATTGATTACATTTTGTGGTTGTATTCCCACATTGAGGGCTTGGTGATTTAGTGTTTCAGTGGTTTTTCAAAGCATCGTCTAGCAGGATTTACAGAAGCTATAACAGTATTGCTAACTCTAATGATTTTATCACAAGTTCTGCTGAATTTGATGTATTTTAATACCTGACTCCCAGAGTGTGGTGAATATGTGAGAATTCCAGATTTTATATTTCTATATAATTCTCTTTCCTCCTAGCTGCTGAAAAAAATTTATCATTTAACCCATTTTTACCCATGTTTGCCCTCAGGAAAAAAAAAAAAAAAAAAAAAAAGAGTATATTATTTCAGCATTTGGTTGGGAATCTCACCGATCTTTTCAGCTTAATGCATCTCGCTTTCTATTTTTCCATCTTTGATACTTGAGGTTGGTAGTACTCCTCAAGGAAAGGATAGGCAAACGGTATAGTACAGCACAGAGCACATGACTTTATCAAAGAGGTCATAGTCATTACTTTCACAGAATCATAGAATCACAGAAGGGTTTGGGTTGGAAGGGACCTTGAAGACCATCCAGTTCCAACCCCCCTGCCATGGGCAGGCACACCTCCCACTAGATCAGGTTCCCCAAAGCCTCATCTAGCCTAGCCTTCCAACTTTGGAATTGACAGTTAAAGTATGTCTATCCACAGTTAGCTGAAGTTAACATATAGCAAACAATAGGCTTATCACTATTTTCCATATGTAGTGTTTACTATATTGCTCACTATATACTCATTCTGAGAAGGATTTTGTGAGCCACTGCCCCTCCTTGCTGAGGCCACTTCTGGGGGTTTCAGGGTACAGGCCAGCTCAGGAGTAAAACTGTTTTTCCTCACTTGTCCCAAGTGTTCTTCTTCTGCATTTCCGCAAGCAGTATCCCGTCAAGCTTGGGATACCCGTATTTAGTTGTTTCCGTGTAGGCATCTGCATGTGTGGTGGGTGTTTGCTCCCATTATCATCAGTGGATTTTTCATCAGACAACAGAGCCAAGTGGGTGATTCAGCTCAGCCCAAAGCAGATAGCTGGAGGCTGATCAGCTCCAGGCTCCACTGAGTGCATTTACTATAGTGGGAATTTCTCACTTAGCGAGTAGATAGATACTTATATATAGCACTGAAGCTTAGACATCTTGTTCACAATTGAATCCCATACCTCTCTCCAGAAGCTGAATTATTTTACTAATTTTCACAAAGGGAGTGCTCTCTCTGTACAGTTCCAGTGGCTGGTTTGAGAGGCTGAAGGCACAGGGTGATCTTCACAAAGTCCGGTTTACCTTTCCTAGCTGGTCACATTTCTATCTAATCCCACCTAGCTTCTGTTTGATGTTTTACCATATATGATCTTACCTCACCTCATACAAAGGATTTCTGTTCCTAACATATTTTCCTTGGTCTAGGTTCCAGTTTTCAGTACAGTAAACAGTTTCAGTTTCAAGTTTCAGTAAAAACTTGTCTCCTGTACCTTACAACTGTTTCATGTTAGAAACCATCTCTTTTTAAAAGTGCTGCAGTATGCCAGGCTAAATTCTGGCTTTATGTAGACACTAGTCTTGTCTACTACTAAGGAAAAATTATTACAAAATTCAAAGTTTGATATGAGGATTTTTGTGGAGTCTGGTCCACAGTATACATGGTAAAGTACTCATTCATCATTTTCACTGTTTTGTTTTTAACAGGAGTCCTGTGCTTGTGTTCCAGTGCATGCATCGCCATGTCATTTGCCTAGACTGTTTCCATTTGTACTGTGTGACTATGCTGAATGACCGTCAGTTCATCCATGACCTGGAGCTTGGTTACTCCCTCCCTTGTGTAGGTATGTCTTAGTGGGTTTTCTTTTCCAAAAGGAAATGTGATTTTGATTTCTTTTTTTTAATTGCCAATTAATTTTGAGTATACCTATGGAGTTACACTCTTTCCAAAGGAATTGTTTCATTTTGTGAAGGAAATATTTGAATATTGAAGTGATTCTTGCTGAGCGTGTGAACTGGAATATTAACTGGATTCCAAAGGGCATTTCTTTCAAAATCAAATGCAGATTTTTATTTTTTTTTATACTAGAGTTTTATAATTGTGAAGTGCTAACAGAGGATAGCATTACACTACTGGTTTAAAAAAAAAATCCTTGACCTGCACATCTCCACTTTTGAGTGAAATAAGATGTTAACTTTCTTGGCCTGTCTTCAAGAGCTAATAAAAAAAGGCTGCAATAGGAATTTCAAATAGCCTTCCTGTTGATGAAGTTATTGCTACTAATTGTCACTGCATTTAAAGAGATGTAGATCACCCTGAAAAGGTGGTAGATAATCTGTTTTAACTGAATAGGAAACAATGTTTGGCATAAGTAAAACAAAGACAATGAAGCTGGAAGATATGTTTTGAGAATTGATTCCATTACACTGGTTCATGGACTGCAAAACTCAAAAATTTTACTTTGAAGAAGTATATTAGAATCTGTTTTTCCTGTTGCTGTATTTTCTTACATACATATATATTTGCAACAAGTTCTGTGTACTGCTATGAGAATCATTTTCCAACATACTAGAAGCTGCATAGATGATAACTTTGCCTGAATGCCTGAATAGCTGACAGGTAACTTTCAAATCACTACATGTGAGAAAAATTGTCAGTATTTCTTAAGAGTGGCATTTATTCATAGTGAGAACATGCCTTAAGGATATTGTAAGTATACTAATAAGAACCATTAAAATTATTTATTATTAATAACTTCAGGAGTGATCTATCAGTGGTCATCAAATCACATTTCACTAGTATTACTGTTTATGTGCTGTTTACTCACCAGATCTCATTTTACTTCCCTCCCTCCTCAAATGCAGCTTGCTCTGCTACTGCATGTACACACTGATGTACTAAACAACATTCTTTTTAGTATTGCGTAAGAAAACTTGTAATGGAGAACCTAACAGGAACTTTCTACCCAGTGCTCTTTCCTTCACCATTACTGTAGCATCACGTGGTCAATCTGCACTAGATCTGTACTATAGATAGGGTTCAGCTGTCAATCTAGTCTCAGATGTGTTATACTTTGTATTAAAATAGCTGAACATGGAAATGCTAAAGTATTGCTAATTTTCACATTTCAGAACTCCCCAAATGAAAAAGCTGTTTTCCAAATAATATAATAAAGTAGTTGTCATAGTGGTAGTTGTGGTAGTAGTTGTAGTAGTAGTAAGAATAAGAATAACGCAAGTGCTATAAATTTTGTCTCCATTCGCCAGCTAGTATTAATATTACTTTCAAAATTGCCTGATGAGGTGCTGTCCTTTGCCAGTGAGATGTGCTCCAGTGCAGTGTAGTATAGAGATTCTTGAGTCAGAGGAGAATTGTAATTCTGAAGGAAAAGAAATATAGTTGTGCCAATACAGCATGTAGGACAGGCTTTTTGACACAGCTGGTAAACTGATGTGGACTGTCCAGGCAAATACTACTTCAGGACCTATGCTACCATCGCTGCACAGTGCTTTTGGTGCTGTCCAGGCATACCTCTTTGCACCAGAGCCAGCCTGCTGATCTCTAAGAGGCATTGACATAATGTTGTGCTGACATGTTTTGTGTTACAGAGGTTCTCAGTCACAATCTCTAAGCACTCAGCAGTTTTAAATATTATTCCATCTAAACCTAAAATTGATTGCTACCTCTGTCAGTTCTCTTTGTTGTGTTATCAGTTCTGTGTCAGTAAAAGCATTTCTAAGCATTATTTTTACAGACTGCATTGTAGCCTGAAGAGTCTGATCGGTGCTGTTGTAACTTCACTGCTTCCTTTCTGTAGCTACCTTTAACCCAACTTTCTGGTGTACGAGAGGTTTGGTTGTTTGTAGAATTTGGTTTTATTTGAGTTAGGAACTGATGAAAAAGTTACCTTTTGTCATTTGAGAAGGACAGGAGGCTGAGTTCCACACCTGTGAAGAAGAAAGCTTGAGCTGCTAGTCCCTGTGCTCTTACTGTTCCACTACAAATCAGTTTAGCCTCCTTCATAGCCATGGATTCAGCAGCTTTCATCACCAATTAATTCAATTAAGAAACATTCAGAACAGTATCATGTGATTTGCTTTTCTACCTATCATGGCACTCCTACTGAATAGTATAAGATTGCATTTTTGCAATCTACAGTTCATAATCTTTGTTTTTGTAACTGCAATTTGCAGTTTGTATTTACATGTGAGGAAGATAAAGCAGTGTTTGACACAGCCTGCTCTAATTACCTCAGTGAAGCCTAAAATTATTTCCTCTTGATAGGAATGAATACCATGGGACATTGCCAAGAAATTACTTTTCTTTCTTATTGTGGCAATGTTGGTTTAATACAGGTTATCTCTAACAGTGCTTGACTCAAAGCGAAATATATTTGATCTGAGCTTTATTGAAAGGTTGGATCGTGATTTAAGCCTGCTTGTAAAAGGAATACAAAACAAAGTCGTGTTTACTGTAATGAGCTTTATGTTGTAGTAGGCGACCAGGTGACACAGACCAATCAAGATCTTAGTCTGTATTAATTCATATATTTTTAAACATTACAAACTAATGCTGGAGTGGTATTCATGGTGTCTTGAACAGAAAATACTAGTATTCTGGGTTTGTATGTTGTAAAAGTGATTTCAGTTTTCTGTTTTCATATAATAGTTAATTTACTTAAAATCTAGCCCATTTTTTCAAGGCATATGTGCACACATTGCCCTAGAACTATAGAAAGTTTAGTTTTGTAATTAAGCCTATTTAAATTTTTTGCACTTCCAATTAGTTGTGTTCATTCTAGTGTTTTTGAAAAATAGAGATAACATAATGAACATAGCCTGCAGTTTCCATTAACATTTGACTCACTGTTCCAAATTTTTATCAAGGGAATGTACCAACGTAGTAAGATTTTTATATCTTTTATTGGATCAATCTAGAGGTGAAAGCACCATACACACACCAGAATAAAAATAAACAACAGCTGCTACAGCAAAGGGTCACTATGACAGACAAGATCAGTGTTATCACATATGTATGATAACTTGAGCTGAAAACGATCTAGGGATTGCACATAAATAGTTCTTCTCAAGTACGTTTAATATCTTGCTTCCTGGCACATATATGCCAGAAGGTGCATTTTGTAATTGCGTTCAGGTATTCTGTGGGGTTCTATCCTTGCTTCTCTCTCTTTTTTTTTTTTTCTCTTATTCACCCTAATTTTGTAGAAGATAGTATGTGTTCAGAAGGCTATCCCATCTGATGAGCTATGATATATCACCTTGATAATGCCATAACGTTGCTGCATTCCTATACAAAATGTGTCATTGCTGAGATTTTTGGACAAAGAACAAAATTCTTAATTCCTTAGTGCTTAGCTGCTAATCTAGTGCCCAGCAGTGCTACTCCAGCTGAGAATAGCCAGCATGGGAGAACTACAGCTCTGAGCACAGTAACTCTGGTGCATTGACAGGATTAGCTGCTCAGAAAATTGTGGCAGCAGCCCCATGGTTCAAACCCACTGTATCAGCTCAGAGAGAGGACTTATGCATAGAAGCTGGCTCTATTTCATCGGTCATTAGAATAAAAAAGTAAACGTTACAGATTATACTCTCTCTGCCCTTGTTAAATGCCAACAAAAATCTATCCCATCTCGCTGTGTGGTGTCTTGTATTAATGAGGCTTCATGCATAGAAATTTCCATGAGTGGTGACCTCCAAGTATCTTTGAAATAATTAATAAGGTGCTTAGAGGAACAGATTTGCATATGCATGAAAGATCATTTGTGGTTATTTAGTTACTGTGCAGGGCAAAGAATCTCATAGCATTACCTTGAAGCAGGAATTGTATACAAATATACAATGTATTACCCCATTGTATTACACATTCTTATGATCACTGTTTCACTTTTAAAATAGCATTACAGCATTAGGGGTTTTAGTCCCCAGGGTAAAATATACTTCCATGGATCTTTGGGAGAAGGAAAGTTGGCGAGGCCAAGGAAAGGCAAGGTTTTGCACTGCTGTAGGCACTTTACAAAAATGTCTTTGCATCAGTTTATTTCTTATGAGTAGTCATATGCATGATGTATTTTAAATGAATCTGGATAAAAGATGCAGATCTCCTGATGACTGTAAAGCACTATTGTATCTGGAAGTAATCTCATTTTACCGCGTATATATAAATAAATGAGTGTAATTACCACCAATAGCTTTAAAGTATAACAAACTGCTTAAAGAGCCACATTCCATTGGAAGAAAGTTGCTGGGGAGTGATAAAAGAGGCGTATGTTTTAAGATTTATTTTTTTATCCCCATTAGATTCTATTTGTATATTAACAGGGATGTTTCTTTTCCTGTGGAAGATGTCAAAGCAGTGGTGAATCTCTGAATCATCTTTCAAAATTGTAGTACCCAAAAAGAAAAGGGGAGAATAAATAGACAGTTAAAGCAAAGTTTGCAAGTAAAAGGAAGGAGGAAAGCTGCATTTGATTTGATTGCTCCAACTAGTGTGTTTGAGTCTTTTTTGCTATAGACAAAATCCCTACTACATTTAGGAAGGTGTGTGTGTTTCTGTGCAAGGGATTTTAAAGTGGCGGTCTGTGATCTACAAACAGAGGCTTCTCAAGAATATTATGAGGAGGTAGACAGTGGGTCTAAAATCAAAGAGTGCAGCAGTTAACACAAGAAACAGGATTTACCTGGTATGAAGCCTCAGTACAGGAACAGTTTTTGCAATCTGTGTTCTCCTGCTTAAAAAGTATTTAAAGTAACATAGGAAATGGCATTTTATTATTAGAATAATAAAATACGAGAGACTGAAAGCAGACACATTATGTTAAATTCCTGACAGCTTTAAACTTTTTGTAATTTCTTGTTTGTATGAAATATCTGAGCATACAGAAGCAGGCGTAGGAGGCTGGAAAAATGCTTTTTATTCTTTACATATTGTACAACTTAGGAGAGGCTTTTTCCACTCCAAGGAATTAATAAACAAGCAATTACAGTTTTCAGAGTGTTTGTGGTGACAGCTCTAGTTGTGTTTTTCTTTTTCCAGTATTGCCCATGATAGGGAAAATGCAGATATGCAACCATGCTCTCTATTCATGTTCTTAAAGGGATACCTGAGCATCTTTTGGAAGGGCATTTGGAAATAACTGACTTTTTTTCCCCCTCTTTCCTGGATGTTTTCTGTCATTAATTTCCCATAGATCTGGCTGAACTCTACTATCTAGGCTAAGGAAGGCTTGTATGCCTACTTGTCCTCATCTCATTGTCCTCAGTGTAAGCTGGTTATTCCTTCTACAGAGGGAATTCAAGGACTGCTGTGGTGAAGGGCATCGCTGTAGAAAAACAAAACCTTTTTATCCTCTCATTCCTGGAAAGTTCTTCATAAAAAGCAGATTATACAAGCTAATACATTCCTGCATTTGTTTGATGAACAGTGAACCTTAGATCATTTCCCTATGTAAAAATAATTTAGATGTTCAGCCTACTCATTAATTCTGACCATATCTTCCCTGTGTATTATGGGCAGAATAAGTATTTACTCTTTCTGTAAATAAAATCATCAATAGGTCAGGCAGAGTGAGAATTTCGTGATCTGTTGCTGATATACAGAGGGCTTCTACTCTGTCAGTTCAAGCTAAACTCACAGACTGATCACTGAAAATGTCTCACCAGAAAACAAATCCTTCTTTGGGTGGGGAGGATTCTGCCATATCAGCACTATGACTGAAATTATTTCCTAGGTGAGGCAGAAAGATGAGAGAAGAAAGAGCAAACTATGAAAGATTATACAATGAGATAGTGAGATGACCATCTTTCCTTAACAATTTATCATTCCTTTTAAGATACTCTAAATTTCTTGGAAGCAATGAAAGAAAATTTAAATAATTTTGAGCTTTTCACAAAAGTTATATTGTATGAAAATGATGTGCTGTTGCTTTTATCTCATCTAAGGCAAATTCCTGATATGTCTGCATTGCACTTATAGCGAGAGGTTTCCCTTCTTCCTGTTCACATTCATACAATCACAGTTCCTTATTATTCATGTTATGGTAGTTTGAACATACTGCAGTGACTTAGATGTTAGTTATATTTCTTAGTAAGAGGCAATGTCTGTCCCTTTGGGCTTACCATCTGAGTAGCAAAAGAAGGGAAGAGAGGCAGAAGTGACACATCAGCTAGAGGTTACACAAGAGATAACTTACTGAGTTTGTGTCGGAAGCCAGGTACAGTGACCCTTCTTACAGTGCTTTTCCTAGGAACATATTGCTTCTTTTTTCACCTCTAATATGTTTTAAAAGTAGATTCCTCTGATTTCCTTTCTTTTAACTTTCTACAGACTCTTGATTAATAGACTAAGATGAGAAATGATTTCTTCTATAATACTGTGTGTGCACAGAACACGTGGCAGAGATCTGTGCAGCACCCTGGAGGAGAGAGCCTTACTGACAAAAGGTCATCCACATCCCCACATTCTTTTTAAAAATCGTCAAAAGTTTATCAGATAATACAGCTAGACTGCCTTCTAACCTGATTTAGTGGGTGAAGCTAACCTTATTCCACTAACTATAAGTTTATTCCAACCAGACTTTACCAGAGAAGCGAACCAAAAGCATGTAGATAAATCAGATTTTTACTTTCAAGGGGTAATTGAATTTGCAGTGGTTTCCTGAAGAACTTTTTTAAAATTTAAATTTAAATGTAAATTCTCCTCTTAGTGTGAGCATAAAATAAACATGAACCAACAGTGTATCAAGAACTTTTTTGTGGTCCTTTACTAGCAGAAGCACAAGAGTCTAGCACAAAGGACATGGCTGAAAGTCACAACAGCTCCTTCATTTCTATTTTCAGTGTTGACTGAAGTTCAAGCTGCAACATCTGAGATTTGTCCCCTCAAGTCTTTGCTCTGTTTCTGTAACAGCAGATTGCCAACTCCATATCTAAACAGTCTCAAAATCTTCAGAACAAGTGGAGCTTGATATGCTTGAGGCAGGCATTGAATTCTTCTCCAGGAACAGCTTACAGTGAAATCATACCACATGATTCTTTGAGTTGCCATAATTAAATTCAACATGAGCTTTCTTACTATAGGTGTTTTTCTCCCTTATCTCTTACTAGTTCTTCTGCTGAAATATATTTAATTTTTAAATTACATGGAGATGACAGTGCATGTAGGCTTGTTCCAGTTAGTAATACCAAAGGGCAAGAGATAATGAAAAAATATTGCTTAGAAATTAATTGGCTCTAAAAGGAACTAGGAATGATCTTTCAAAGCAGACTTCTTTTCATATAGAAAAAGTTGCCCAGTGTCAATGTAAAATACACATGCTGAAACAGTGGCAGAATATGGGCAGTAGATATCTATCTTTCACTACTATTTCCTGCTGAAGTGGAGGTGAATTTTTGTCTCAACTGGGGTCAGTGAGAGCTGTGACTTTATCTTTGGAAATGAAGGATATTCGTTCTGACTGAATGTGCTTCTGTCTATAGTGGTTTATCTGATAATAATCACTTGATGTGGGTATAACAACCTTTGACTGGGTTGATCAGTCACTTTTAAGCCTCCATCCAATTGAGACATGCATTAAGACATGTTGGTGATTATTCAAGGAACGAAAGATAAAAGATCTGAAGAAGGAGGTTGGGTAAAACGGTGAAATAATGCCTCCAGCTTCTCTCAAATTTTCATATGCCTGGGAATTTAGCCTTTAATCACAGTAGTTCAGTGGTTTACATGTGAACTATTCTTCCGAAGACTGAAGACATCTGGGTGTTTGTCCTGAAAATGTCCAACGGACTGTAGAAGATACTAATTTTTATAGCTAGAATGTGTTTGAGAAGTTTAGCTTGTACTTTCAGAATAGCAGGAAGAGAAGCTGACCCTTCATGCTTGGATAATTGCAGATTTCCTGAGAGATCAGTTTGTATCTGAGCAGAGGGTCTCTTTCAGTGTAGCACCATCTCTAAGGTGGGTTCTGCAAGCAGCAGCCTTTGTAAGAATTCATTAATGTCTGCTACCTTATATACCCCATAAATAAGTTGCTGGGACCAACTGTGGCACATTCAGCATGTGTTTAGTCTCTGAAGCCTGGTGATTAATATTTCCCGAGTCACTTTCTGAGCTTTGGTCTCCCACATGGCAGCATGTAGAGCTGCTGCCACATCACAGAACCAGCTAAGGACATTTTCCTTCAACAAGGAGTTGGCTTTAATTAAATTTCTGTGTCTGGAAAGTGAAAATCTAATTTTCTTTTTGACGTTTTCTATATTACTACTTAGACAAAATTATGAAAATAATTAATCCCCGTGAAGCAGACATCAGCATTATAAGAGGTACAAAAATATTGCATATAAATAATACTACTAATCACCAATCTGTTATAATTTATTGATGCAAGTTCTTATTAAAACTCTTAAATCAGATTTGTTCTTGATATAGCAGATGTGCCAAATGATTGCACAATGTAGGTGCAAGTGAGGGTTATAAAAAGTAACATGGTTCAAACTGCACATCAATATATTTTATCTCTACAGAGATATATTTAAAGAAAAGAAAGAAATGGTGGAACGGGGATAAGGTGTATTATTTAGTAAGGAAATTTTCATTCTGTATCGGGTTCAAATACAGGCCACCATAGCGGTGGCTGAAATTGGTGATGGTAGAAAGGTAGGTCTGTATGCAATAACTTGGTGTTCTCATTCTGGTCCTTGGAGAATCTGTGTTCATGTTCCCAAAGACATTACGTCAGCTGCTGTCAATTGATAGCCCGGTTCTCTTTCCTAAGAATGTAACAAATGACCTTGTAAGCATGGAAATCAAACTTCCTCCTCATAGCTAAAGCACTTTGTGGAAATTAAAAGTGAGGGTGGAACAACATGCTGCCACTTCCACTGATGAAATGCCACTGAGATGCAATCTTCAGTGCTTTAAACTAAAGTCCTTTCAAACTAACTAAGGTCCTTTCAAACTAACTAAAAATAAAATGTTTACGAAATCTGAGCACCTGCACATTGCATTTTGTCAGTCTCTAAACTGATGTGATGCCTCAGGTATTGACCATGATACTTCAGTACTTTCACTTAGAACTTCGTACCATAGGCCAATTTCAAGAACTGGTCCTTGGATATTGCAATTGTAATCTATCTGCTTGTGATTTTTTTTTTTTTTTTGGACTCTTTGGAACCGACATTACACAAAGTGGGTAGATAGAGCACTGGCACTGAACACAGGTAGTTGAGAGAAGACCATGAGAACAGGTAGTGGTCTAAGTAAGTTTGGATTGCAGGTTCACAGGCTATTACAATAAAATACTAAACTATCCCACTATTACTTACACAGATTTGTCAACTGTATGATAACAAAGTAGTTTATTTGAAAATAAGAGTCTTTAAGAAAAAAAAATGTGTTTAAGCAGATGGTGGGTTTTAGTAAGGTCTTAATAAGAAATTATTCAGAGGCTTACAGTTAGCTTTTTTTTACTTTGCTGCCTGATAAATTTGGGCTAGTTTAGAAGTGTTTATATTTCACTTTCCAATTCTAAAATATAAAGTAGCTTCATTATTTCAATGAAAGTAACAGGACAATAGCTTCTGCCAGAACATTTAATACTGCTGTATTTACTGCAATGCTTTATATTTTACCCTTTAAATATGTGTAAGGACACTATCGTTGCAATTTGCAGAATTTAGGTGGATAGCATGGCTGGAGAAAATCAGAGACCTTCTAAAAAGGAACTTTCCTAGTATTTAATTCAATCTGAATCATAGCCAAGGTAAAGGATAAAAAGCAGGAGATACAGTTTGTTAAGAATGACAGTGGAACTTATATTTTACTTACATATTGTTTAAATGACTTGAAAATGGGGGCAAAGGAGGTTCACCTATCACTTTGCTGTTATTGAAATGCTCAAGGAAGTGGAACTTGCCAGACCTTTGCTAGTTGCCTCCTTCAGTAGCAGGTTTAGTCCAAGCAGTGTTCCAACATTCCCTACCAATAGCTTTGAGTACTTTTTTTATTGCAAAAGCTCATGAATAAATTTCAACAGTAAATAATAAGTGCCAATACAGCAACATTCAAAAGAATGCATATGTGAAATGTTATGTGTTACATGCCATTGGGACGCCTAAACTGAAACACCAAGATGCATCCTATAATCTATTTATTTGTAATAGAAGTCAGACTGTCATGGGAATAATTATCTTTGAAGATGAGAGCATCTAGTAGTGTTGTGATATGCTATCAGAGTCACACACTATCTGCCTGTCAGAGCCCATTTTTTTTCTCTGTCTCCCTTTGCCCTAGATATCTCTTTTTAAACCTCATAAAAAAATGACGTGCCTGCTATAAAAGCAATGATCTGGCAAAGTGTGCAGTTGTCGTCATTAAGTGCACATCTCAGCTACTCCACCTTCAGCTTTGTGGCTCACACTGCACAAGACACTCACCAGTGCTTCAAGAATACTTTACTGTTATGAATTTTATTGAAATGGCCCAAGTATCCAGGCCAGAATTTTACTTTATTAGCATCAAATTAGAATTCTGAAGAGATCGTCATCCCCATTTAGGATATTTGCTTGTGACCATGAACTCATCTTACATATGTGAAAAACCACAAACAGCTTAGATGAAGGTGTTAAAAAAAGGGGTTTAGAAACGTGAAACACCTTACTGGGAAAAAACAATAAAAAAGGTATGCATAGTAAAAGTCTACCATTAAGTTTTCTCTCTCTTGTTTTTTTTTTTTTTTTTTTTTTTTTAATTGAAGAATAAGCTTAACATCATTCTACTTTATTTCTTCTAACAATTTTTTTTCCTTTTTTCTTCCTTTTTGATAAGCAAAATATCTTCTTTTCCCTTCTTTGCTGCCAAAATCTTTTTTTTTTTTTTTTTGTGGGCGCCCATCTTTGTTGCATTATTTGCTGATCACCAAATGCTATTGTCTTACCCTCTGAATCTTTTCCATCTCTTTTTCTCTTGCTCTTCAATTCTCATGTCTTTTTTTTTTTTTTTTTCTTCTCACCTTGTCGTGCCTTTCTGTCTCCTCCTGCCCTCTTTTTTCTAATTGACATTCCAGTCACTCTCGATCTCCTCTGTAAGGACCACAAAGCAATGAGGACTCTGGGCAGATCAAAGTAATGTAAAAGAGTCACTTTTGTGGATCAGTTTTATTGTCCGTGATCACTAGGAAAAGGGCAGTTGGTGCATAGGTGAGTCAGTTAGGTCTATTGGCTGACCTTTTTTTTTCCTGTCTCTGTGCTCAGTGTAGACACCAACTAGTGACTTGTGAGCGGGAATATTCTCAGGCACCTGTTGCATTCATGATGCTGTGAGAGGCCATCGCAGTATTTACAGATGAAGACTGTCCTCTCTGATAATGTGTCCCAAGACAGCTGCGTGGGGAAGAAAATCCCATGTCAGAAGGAATATAGGGCTTCTGGGCTTGCTTACTTGTTTTATGGCTAACACTTGATATTTCCTCCACTATCCTTACCAGAAAGAAGAGTAGTTAATAGATTTTGGTTGTGTGTTTTTTTTTCTCTCTTCCATATTCATGCATGCGCATAAATACACATAGGCACAGCCTTTGGCAGGATTTCTGGCTAGTTTAAACACAAACTAAAGTACCAGAAAGTTGAAAAGTCCTTTTGTTTTCTTTCTACTCTGTTTGTAATGTGAAAGAGTACAATGCCAGGTACAAAAGAAGCTCAGCTTGTCAGTTAAATAGGCTGGCTGGCACAGTCAGATTTTGTTTTTCATGATCCATTGCCCCAAGTAATATCCTCTGTTTATATCACTGCTGGAGGAAGGCTGGAAATTATGGAGGCGTTTTGGTAATAACTGCTAGCAGGGAGACAGTATTTACCAGAGAGTCTGCAATGAGACTCTCAGGTAAATAGTAAGCATTTTAGAAAAACTACCTAATTATGTATTTAATCACTTGGAGCCGTTCCAGTCACTTGGGAAAATAATGTGCGTTTTGTAAATCTGCCTAATTATTTATTTGTGAAGGAAGTCATTCTAGCCTCTGGGGTAAGTAGTGTGAATTTTATGACTTTCCATACAGATCTGTTCTGCTTGAGAATGTCAGAGTTAAAAAATAAAAATAAAATAAAAAATCACGAGAATGCACAAATATTATTAGCAAATGCTGAGTTTTGTCTACTTTGCTGTTTAGTGCTCCAGTATTTCTCTAAAGGCTTTATTCTCCTTTAGAATAGCTATCTTCCTTACTCAATGGAAAGATAAGCAGTGAAGTTCAAGCAGCCATATTTGTAGATGGTACACCTCTGAATAGGAGTTTTGAGGCCAGTAATAAATCAGACTAATTCTATTCAGCAGTTATTAAAAGCTAGATCACAGTTAAGGTTAGGAGCTGCCTAATGTCTTTGCAATAGACATGACAGTTTTCTCGTACAATGGTATGAATAATGAGTTGCATACTTTCACCATAATTAGTTACTAGCAAGAGAATTGAATGTCTGATATATATCTGTCTGAATTAAAATATGTAATTTTTTGACAGTGTATCTATCAGTCCATAATGAGTTATTTTTTCTACTAGCGTATGTTCCTTCCTGCATCAGTTTGTACCCTTTTCACTGTGTGTCTCTTCCTTTATTCAGGAGTTCATAAAATAGTATCCATATCATGAAATCTATTCTGAATTTACTTGGTATGACTCTGTATTCACTCTGTATTTTTAAGTGCTACGGAAGTTCCTCAGGAAATTATATATTTTTTAAAAAGCTAAAAAGAATTTTCAAAAGAAAATACTTAGATCAGAAGTATTTACAAGTGGTATGTTTATCCTATTTATTGAGAAGTAGAATTATTTTCATAATAATAAATCTAGTCAAGAGGAATTGTGCAAAGAGTCAATTTCTTGAAATTGTATTTTCCTACAAAGTAAATTAAGGATACTTCTACAAATGCAAAATACTATTAACATTTAGAGTATATTCATTATCAAAACAATTGTAGAATGTTGCTTAAGAAAGAAAAATATCCATTGCCACCTTATTTCCTCCTGACTTTGTCTGGATTTATGGGCATGTTGTATGCAAGTATTTTCCGATCAAAGAAACAACATCCAAAAGCTGAGGACAAAACACTAACATTATGCCTATAGTAAATATTGCCCCTGAAGGGCCTAATCTCTTGTACTCATTTGGATACTTCCACAATAGGTTGGAGGAAGGCATTGTAACCAAGATCTCTTATATCGTTCTGTCTCCATTTCTCTGTTTCATCTGTGGGTTACATAAGACTCCTCCACAGTCAGCCACCGTGCTTATTGCAAGCGAGCTTTAGTTCACTCCTTTCCCCCTCTTTTCAGAAGAGTTTCTATATGCTACTGCTTGATAACAACATTGGTCCTTCACCAATGGAAGGAATATTGATAATGTGCAGTGCATAGGAACATAAATAGTTAGCAGCACTTGTTTAACCCAGTTGTTACTCAGATGCTTATATTTATGTTTGGGCTTGCATACTTTCCTGGATAGGGAATTTTTGAGCAACAAGCTCATTGCTGGATAGCATCAATGTCATCAAACTGGACTAATTCACTGAACTGCTTTAGTATTTCTAAATAAACCCATTTTCCCTACATTTTTACAACATAATTGGAAATACTTCCTATCCTGAAAAACACATTGTTTCTTGTATTCGAAAGTAATTTCAACCCCTCATACATTGTATGGCTATCCAGATGCACAGAAAGCATAATAGTGTATTTCGTCTATTGGATGAAGCTCATGAAAGCATTTTTCCTCCTTTGTTCTACTGCTTTTAATTCTAAGTCTCAGTTAAGCAGAATTCTGTAATAGATCTGCTATTTAAATGTTGGCCATATAAAATCCAGGTTGCTAATGGTGTAAAAAAAAAAAAGAAAATACAGCTCCCATTTCATCCATATTATTCTAATTGTGTTTACAAAATGGTAGGCGTGTATAGAACTGAAAGATTATATGACACTGGGTAGATCTCACACTCTATAACTACATATTGAAGCAACACAAGACAGTCTGAATTGGTGCAAATAGCAAGGTCCAAACTTCGAGCAAACCTAGGAAGCTCTAACTTGTGCTCTCATTTTAGCCATACTGGAGCATAGACATTAACTAAAATTTGGGAAGGGAACAGAATTTCTCTAGTACAGGCCAGCTGTATGCCGGGTTCTCCAGATGCCTTACAAGTTGCTTAAGGGGGAGCGTTCAATGACCATGAAATTCAGGACAGCCTCTGTTCATCTTGCACTAGGAGAATTTACTAAGTCTAGTGCAATCCTCCTATGCCTGCTGTGGGTGTGTTAAGGTCACTTCCTCCATGTCTCTCAAAGCAGCCAAAAGCTGTTGATAATCAGTTTGTACAGACTGACAGGAGAGTAGGGAAACTGAAGTGATATTATATGTAACATAAGAATTTTTTTACTCATGCTTCTGATATTCTAGAAATGAGGATTGATGTGTGACCAAGTTGTTTTCCGAAAGATGATTATTGCTTTAATTATGGTAATTAAAAGTACCATGTAATTCATATTATCTCATAGATTAAACATTTGAAAGCAACATAAAGTTGCAACTGAAAGTTTCAGCTTCTTTTTATATGAAATCTTAATAAACCTCAGTGTCTCAGTGTTCTAAAGGGATATTTATCATTCTACAATTACTGGAGTTACATGTATTTAAAATGTGAGATTTTGCTACTCATCTCCCACTGAAAATAATGGGAGCTGTGGATGAATCTCAGTATTTGAAAATTTAAGCTAAAATTATTCAAAGTTTAAAATCCTTCTCCCCAAAAGTCAAAAGGCTAGTTATTTATATCTTGGAATTGGAAAGTACCTAGGATAAGGAACAGTGTTTGATTTTAATCTTAATGTTGAAATTCTCTGTAGTGAACTCAGCCCAGTAACACAATACTCCATATTACGAAAACTTTGGTTTTGGTGAGCCTGTGTGGATGTGGGGAGCACACAGAGACCAGAAAAGCAAAGACTTTTTCTTTAATAAATTAAATATCTCATCTTGGATGCTATTGGAATATGTGGATTTATGCCAACAATAAAGAGAAAATGAGATAAGATTCTGATCTTTAGAATTCAAAAGCATGGAAGAATCTTATGAATGACAATTCGTTATTTTGGGGATGTTTTAAGTATAAAATGTTCTCTAGACCATATGTTGTGATATATTCAAGCAACCTGAAAATATGTTCCTCTGTCTTTTCTAGTTTCTCACAGCTCTTGTATTATGACATTCTTTTTTAATTCACTCTTCACTCTATTTTGAGAGGCAGTTTTACATCTGAAATTAAAGCATAGTACTAACAATATGACATATACAGTATGTTATTGTTTGCAGCCAGAAAGTGTATACTAATGTACCGGAAAAATCTGGAAGAGATAACACTGAAATCTTGGCTTGCTTCAGCCACCCACTTACAAACTGCTGATCTGGCAGCATGTAGACATAGACTTACACCCAGAAATTTGGGCAAATGCAAGCAGAGTGTAATGATTTGCACCTGCGAAGAGTAGTCCTGATTCAACTTGCTGTTCTGCTGGTATGAGTATTTATAAAATGAACTGAATGCACTAAGGTTACACTAGATTGGTGTTTCTGATCCCTGGCTATCAAGTTACGTATGTGTATAAATATCTATATTTCACTTTCACTTTCTATCATCTAACCTCATCATGACAATAATTTTATTTTGGAAAGCTAATGCAATTCAAATGCACAGCTACATCTTAAGACAGTATTATTTAGCTTTATCAGCTAAATTTAACTGTCAGCTAAATCTTGCTCTGACAATTCTTTAGATACAAATCAGTTCAACTTTTCTGAATTTTTCAATCCATTACTGAATAGCTTTCCATTGTCGTTCTAATCCAGTCACCCTACTGCATATCAAATATCTATACATAATAATAAAGTTATTACAACTGAAAGCAGAAAATGATTACAACCAAAGTGATTGCTTTTAAGAATGAACTATTACTTTATTCATCCATTATTTAAGCATGTATTCTTGGAAGACAATTCTCTTAAGCAGATTTTGTGGGTTCTTAAATTGTAATGAGGCTTCTACTTTATTTTAGAAGTCCTCTTTTCCTTGCAAGTGGCTAGAGAAAAGTGACTTTGCAATGTAAATATATTAGACATATTGGGCGTAATAGAGTTTTCTTCTTACCCTTGGAGATATAAAATCTTCCAGGCTTCTTGAGACAATTTTCCCTCACAAACTTGCTTTCTCTAAGAGTCTTAACTTATTTTGTAGAAGCCAAAGTTGAAAAGTTTACTGCCAGAGCATTTGTTCCATTTCCATGTGTATAAACTAACACATTTATATAGAGTCAGAGTTATCTGTAATACATGTTGGTAGCCTGTATATAAAAAAATAAATTTAATCTCAGGTTCTGTGGTAAATTCTATGTGTTTGACTTCTCCCAAATACCACCCTTTGCAGGTTCATTTGTGTGCCTGCTCAGTCAGTTTGACTCCTGAAAAGGTTCCATGTCACATTGTATAATGCCACACAGATTAACTAGATGATCATTTATACACGATATGTTTACAGGCAGCTGTAGCAAATTTGACCAGCTCTTCTGCCCTTGCTGGATGAGGCTTTAATTGGAGCCTGGTTAGAATTCCAGACTTCTGGGGTATATCAAATTGCACAGTTTTTAGTACTTCTTGCAAGAGAAACGTTTTCTTTGTTCATGTTTTTGTCTTCACAGAATTTGCATAAACACTGCTAAAAATTAAATTTGTTGAAGAGCTGAGCTGGGCAGAGTTCAGTGCCGGGGCTGTGCAGATTAGAGATATCTTGCAAATCTAAGGAATGAAAATGGAAACTTTATGCTCTTAGTCAGGGAAGAGTCCTTGATTTCCATTGGCACATAGTTTTAGCTCACAGCAGACTTTAAGATTATGACAGTTTTTATATGCTGGAAATCTGCTTTGCATAATTTGAGAGGTTTTAAAAAAAATTATACTATTCCTCTCCCTCGGGGCCCTCTACAGTTGGAATCTTAGTACTAAGGGAGCCTGCCTTTACAAGCAGATGGATGTGAAAAATAATCCTAATAAAATTTGTAAAACTCTTTTAAAAATTTTTATAGGAATGTATTTGTAAAATATATATCGAATACAGGATGAATGATGGGATTTTATCTCTTAATATTGCTCACTTAGGATGACTTGCATAGCTCCCTCATAAATTTGCCACTGTTTATTTTATCCATTACAAACTCCTTATGCTCATGTTATATAAAACAAATATTTATACGAATTATTAATATGCATATACATACAAATGTAACTTGTGTATGTATTCACACATGCGGATAGATAAGTATAGCTTTTGGGTTAGAAGTTAGGAGATGTCAGACATTGCCATACTGAAATTGTCAGAAATTGGCTACTTCATTTACTGAAGTCAGATTTTCCTTTTAGATATTTCTGTGCAACTGCAAATAAAATCATTTGAATATGATTCTTTATGTTACACTAGAAAAAACTGAACCACTGACTAGTAAGATACTATAAACATTTGACATCATAATGTAAAGCATGTGTACTCTGCAAGTGGGTTGAGTACTGCAGGAATTTCTGCCTTTATATTTCACTATTTCTTTAACTTGTAGTTTTGTATTCTTTACCTGAGAGGAAAAATGTGTTTGTTTTTTTTTGTTGTTGTTGTTGTTGTTTTTGTTTTGTTTTGTTTTTTTCCTTTGTTGTTCTGTTCATTTACTCATCATTTATTTATATATTTTAAATCCATATTTTTGGCTGGAATATAATACAATGTAATGTAAAACTCACGTAGCGATAGGAAGACGAATAAAGGTAAGATTAGAGATTAAGAGAATTAAACATAAAGGAAAGATGGAGAAGGGACTCTAGCCAGTACAAAGAGCTATAGAAGTCAAAAGGAGACTGTTGGCTGAAGGGAGAAGACATAAAATTGGTGGTATCTCCTTCTGTCATACTCTTCAGAGGGTCAAAATGGTGTTGAGGTGATAATTACCCCACCTTAGGGAAAGTTGCAGTGTGAGTGATACTTGTTTTCTCTCCACTTTTAATCTCCACCTTAGGGTTAAAGCTACAGAGGTGTACAAGCCAGTTTGCCTACTCTGAGAAACTGAAGGGGCCTTTCAGAAAGCTGTTTTGCTGAATCTCTCTCCCCAGTGCTGCATGTCTGTTTTCTCAAGCCTCCCTCTTTGATTTATGCCACAGCTGCCCACTGATTTATCTTACACCTAGGAGTTCTTTCACATTTTCTTCTGGCTCACTTTGCCATTCATTTTTCTTCTTTTTATTTTGTCCCTTCTTAATGACACTTTTCTATGTTAACTCCATGTGATGGTTATGTCTTGTCACTTCTTCATGTGTGTCTTGTTCACTTAAGACCTATCTAGTTTACTAAAAGCAAGGGTTTGTTTGCTAGTCTAGCTCAAAGGGAACTTTATTGGTCCTTACTGTAATAAGCTTGAATCCCTACAAGAAGTGAAAAAGACAGTTAAAGAAAAAAAAAATTTAATGGAAAACAAGATGCATCTTAGAAGACTCCAGAAAGTGTTTTAAAAGCAGGAGATTCAGTGAACAGGACATTGAAAAATACATAAGGAGATGAATCAAAGAATGCATAAAGTTGTGAGACTTAGAGATGTTCTGGGTGAGTCACTGAACATAGGTGAAGAACAGAAGCAGAACTGCAATGCCAATAGGTACTGTGAGAATTACATTTGAGATAAATATAAGCACAGGGAAAACTTGGTAGAAAATTAATTTGTCATCTAATTTTGCTGGCTAGTGAGAATCTGTATGGCTATTAAGCTCTGATGGCTAGCATCTTGGAAACCCTGCTGAAGGGCACAAAGAGTTAACAGTCATTAGAAGTGAAATGGGACACAATAGCTCGATTAGGACCCCATGTCTAATAGTCCTTTGGTGCTGTCTGAAGTGGTCAGCATGGCATCTGTCTGTTTCTTCACTGTAAATGGCTGAGCATTCTCCGCAAATGCAATCAACTGCATTACTGATAATGCTTATAAAATCCTTCGTGTCTGGGAAAGAACCTCTTTTACCTCAGATGTCAGTTATAGGAGAAAATACTGTACAGACGTAACAGATTCTGCTGTACAAGGTGGTAGAGTGCCTGACAGAAGAAGCTGGGAACTGTTAATACCATGACTCTGAAACTGGGTTTCAGATGCAGAAAACTCTATTAGAAATCTGGATGTCTGGCTTAGTTATGAAATGGGATGTTTCTGAATAGTGTCCTTACTGGGATAAAGAATATTAATGACAAATGGAAACGTCAATGACGTACGCAATCCTGAGAGAATTCTCTGCTGGGAAAAACCTATTCATTTCAAACTGTGCTGTTAAAAGTGATTCCTGAGGATTTTGGTTTTGCGTGCCCTTATGTTTTAGGCCAACAATGTAGAATATTATACAAATGTGTTTCAGGTTTCTTCTGAAATCATTTTAAAACTTGCATTTACACGTTAGATATGTGATGGGACCTAAAGACTTCTCAGAGCATAAACTGGAAATAGGATTTCTTCTGTTACTTTACCACTTAGTTTTCCCCACAAATTATATTGTGTCTGGTCAGTGGGAATTTGGTACCAAAATTCAAGTTTCCAGATTGAGCAAACCTTATGGATTTGTAGAATCCAAACAGAAGGTTGCTAGGTGCTGGCAAACTGCAGACAAAACTGCAAAGCAGCAAAGAGCTTGGAGCTCCAGAAGCAGCGATCCTGCTGGTTGCTGTACAGGAAGCACCTTGATCAAAAGCTAGCGTGGCTCATAAGAGGAAATTTGTTTGCAGGACAAAAAAATAAAGTACATAAAGTTATTCAGTCTCAAAGGAATCTGTGTTGGTATATCTAGCACTGACTAGAACATCTTAGTGTTGTGCCAATGTACATGCATCGTGAAGTCCTTTGGTCTCACTCCTTGGCATCTGCTCAGTGCGTGCTCAGACCTTGCCTGTTCAGCTTGCTCTTTGTACTGCAGCATTGGTGGTGGATATGGTTTCAATTCTTTGTTTCTAACACCTTATTTCTCCCCTGTTATCTCTCCCCCACTCCTTTGTGGTTTAACTTCTCACCTTTAGTCACTTGAGATCTCCTGATGTCCTCTGTGTAATGACACAGTCTTTCCACTGTTTAATTCCCTCCCATGTAATTCTCTTTATCTGCACTCTGTTTCTTTGATTGCCCCTGACCCTATCCTCCTTTCTTCCATCTGCCACTCATTTTATTCTTACTGGGCCATTTCCCCTCCATTCCTGCACCAATTTTCTTTTCTCTTCTTTTCCAGCCTCTTGCTGTTTTATTGCTTTGGCAGCATGAGGTATCTAATTTGCTTTCCATCCCCTCTTTTTAACTCCATTGGCCAGCTTTACCTTTCACTCTATTCTTTGGCCTTGTAATGCCTCTTCCCTGCTTTTACCACCTCCCACCTCCACTCCAATTATAAACACTGAATAGGAAAGCAGTTGGCAGTCAGCCTTATGGTTGCTAATGTCCTTTGAATGAGTCAGAACCTACAGAGTGAATGAAACACAGCCCAGTTTAATTTGGTCAAGCTGTCTCTTTTTATGAGAGCATGGGTCCCAATCATATATTCCTTGTCTCCCCATTTCCAGTGGCTTAGTGGGTGAATGAGGCCCCTACACTGCTCCTTGGTGCCATATGTGCATTTTTGGGGGGTTGGTGTTTTGGGCGAGGGCTTGAGGAGGGGGGGTTACCTTCTCTTTGTTTTCTCTTTTCTCTTTCTTATATTCCCCTCTCCAAATCTCATTATTCTCTTTCTGATGTCTGTTATTTAACATTCCTTTCCACTTGGTTTGATACATGCCTATTTTCAGAATGAGTTTTGAGGAATCCATTTGCAAATCCATGCTGCTTGTTTGAGAGAATGGACAGTAAGCACATCAGCACTAGCAAAAGCCTGTACCCATATATACATCTGAACTTGTCCTACTACAGACTGTTTTACAAGGTAAAGCTTTTGAAGATGGGTTTTGTTCTTGATGCCGCAGGAGAATATAGTCAGATGTGGCATTTCCATGATTTCTGCTATGATCTGCAAGAAATCATGAAAAGTGGTTTCTCTTGGATTTGTGATTCCTGGTCAATTGACTGTGATATCTAAGAGCAACCACTGACTGAAATGTTTCTCACAGCTGAGACTTTTTAAGACTTGCCTTCAGTGAGGATTCTATGCCACCTAATGCATGAGGAGCTCTCACATCCACCTTTACCTTACAAGGTAATGGGGACCTTACAAGGTCCCATTCCTCTGTTTGCCTGCTTATTTTCACAGGACTTAAAATAATTTTAATTTGTACTCCTCTGCAAAATTAGACAAAGTGTTAAGAAACTGGGTGGATAAATAGTGCAAGAAAGTGAGGGAAGAAACCATCGAAAGCACACAGTAAAATCATTTTTAAAATGTCCCACTCCTAAGGCATAATGTCAAATGTGTCCTGAATGTCTTAGCTTTAGCTGAGCTTTTTTTCCATTCTGCTGTTCTGCTGATGCAGGGAAAGGCAATTGCATTACCTTCCCAATGACTTACTGTGGTAGTAATTACATATATGATGTTATTAGATTCTAGGCATCCTGCATTATGACAGTTATGATTGACTTATTGATGAATTCATTAATTCAGTCCAGAGGACAGACGTTTAAATATTGACGTTTTAAGATTTTTGCATATAGGTTGACAGGCTGAAAAATGTTCCAATGTCTAATTTACAGTTCTTTGAAATCACCAGTTTTTCCAGACTTAATAGTTTCAACAATTATTAGGAAAAAAAAAAAGTCAATTAACACTTCCAATACCCACCATGAAAGGATATTTCCCCAAGGTGTTAATGTGTTACTTGGTAAAATTGCTAGCCAGTCACATCTTGTCAGTATTCAGGATGTGAAAGCTTTGGATATGTCTAGATACTAATGAGGAAACCAGTTTACACTTGACATACTGCAATACGTCAATAAGCAGAACTTCCCAGTGTCCCCTGGAAAGCACACTGAGCTGTCGTTCCCATTGACCGACGGATAACAGCACACTGCAAAACTTTCACATGTGTATTGAGTGGATGAAAGGAGTGACTTGCAGTGAAAACATCAGTATTTTCTAACCTCCTTAAAGTGAGATATTTACTCCCCTGAGATGAGGAGGGAAGAAAAGAAAAAAAAAAAGAAAAAAAAAAAAGCTTTATTGAGATTCCTAACTGGGCCAGTGAGGGTCGTTTGTCAGCGAGTAACCTTCTAGTCAACTCATCCTTCTGTTGTGACTTCATGTCTTAAAGGAGGCACACATGCTTTCAGCCTGGCTCCTGCTTTTGTGCAATTTCATCATTCATTCTGGCTTATTCCTCCTCTTGTCCCCATTCCCTTCTTTTGTCCTTTGGCATTATTTTTATATCAAATGAGAAGAGATAAGCTTTTCAGTCCTGTGGCAAGGGATGGCAACACAGCAGCTTTCTCTCTTTGCTTGTAACTCAGTCTTAATGTTTGAAAAAATGTTAGCTTTTCTGAAAGGGAAATGTCATTCCAGGTGGATTCCTCCCCACCCCCCCCCCCCCCCCCCAAGGAGAGAATTCTTTCCTCATTCCATTGAAAAAGAGACACACATTGATTTTCATATCTTGGCAGCTTTTACTTCTGCAGCAATCCCTATTCATTCCAGCTTCATTAGAAAGACCTGCAGAAGGTAACAAGCTCTTAACTAATGTTGAGTTAAAAATGGCAAAATAAACTTGCTTTAATTGGGCCAGGATCATAAGAGCCAGGATTTAACTTCCAGAGATGAGTCACCATCATGAACTAATGCAAGTAGCAACTGTTATCTTGTTGTCACAAATCAAAAGATATACAGAGGCAGGCAAGATGATACATTAAAAGGTCATGCATTCAGAATCAGAATAACAAAAAATATTTGCCGTGATTAAAAGAAGGAGCTAAAAAATATTAGAGAAAGTTTTATCTAGAGCATTCTTTTAAGTTTTTTATTTTAAATGGATTCATGTGTGTGTGTGTGTGTGTGTGTGTGTTAAAAGAAGCTTGTAATATTTGTGCAACTCAGTGGTTATTTGCATAAGTATAATAGCTGTAGAATGCATAAGTTTAAAATGCATGTACATAGACAATTAGGAATGTACTTTTTAAATTTAAAAACTTAGGTTTTCCATGTTCTTCAGAATTACATAAACTTTCTGTGGGTCTGACATACAAAGCTGAGAGAAGTCTTTTACTGACAGAAGAGGATAAGGAAAATTAAACAGCATTATTATCACTCTAATAATGTAGGATATCCAACATTGCTACATGTTTAGCTATGAAAGGTGAATTTCACCTTTATACAGAGAGTCCTGTGGAAGACTCTTCCTATAGCATTCAAGAAGACCGGTTCTTCTGATTGAATGTTGGCTGTCATGATCAATGAAGCTACATTAACTGTCATGTAGGATATTAAGAAGACATTTGGAGGTGGATTCTCCACTGTCTTCCTTGTCTTATCTAGTAATTTACATGTGTAGTTTTGTATATCCAGTTCACAGAGTTATAAAGGGCTGAAGATGGAAAAAGCCTGGGGACTTGCATCAAGTTCTGCTCGCCTCCTCTCTCAGTAGAGGTGTATGTGAATGGCTTGAGAATTGCAAAATCATGTTTAGTCCCAGCTGTATAAAAGAGAACACTAGGGACCGCATTTTGCTTTCATGTTCATCAGTGTCAATTTGCTCTACTGCTACTTAATTCAATTTGAGATACTCCAAATTAACCCTTTATTTTAGTATAATTAAATAGCAATCTGCCTGTGTATTCTATGCATACATTTAGATGAAGTTAAAAAGCAGTAATACTGAATTGCTTGTACTGCATGGGATGTTGCAACAGAATAGTTGGGTGTCTTGCTGGAGAGTCAGATGTACAAGCTGGATCCTTGTCCTGAGTGTTTGCTTTAATTCCATCCCTTAACTGGGAACACTGTCATTTGAGCAAGGAAATCAAAGGCTTCTGGACACAATAAGAGCCACAGCATTTTATTATGTGCTGTCAACTACAGAAAGGGACCTAATTTTTGTTTCTGGTTATAGACCAATGGTTAAATGGACTTTTTGTCCTTGTAGAACATTTTATCCAAAAAAATTCAAATGTATTTTATATGAAATACTTGATTGAGATTTTTAAAAATTCCATTAAAATCTTAACACATGCCATTTTTGTTCATGTAAAGATCACAATGTTGTATCTCTGGTCTCCTCTCACCAACTGCTGAGTCCGTATTAAGATATTTCCCCACCTTTTAACTACATTTGTCATTGGAGATTTCCACCAAATTCCATTAAATTCTGGTACTCTGCATAGTAAATAGCCATGAAAACACCATGCTTCTTAGCACAAATCCTCAATCCCCTGCTAACACCTTATATTACAACCGTCTAATTACCGTGTTCTGCAGTAACCTTGTGGGACTTCCATAGGTAATTAGAACTCCAGAGCATTTCTGCAATAATCCGGTAAGGACCTCTTAACTAGAAAGGATTATGTGGTGCTAATATTTTTGCACCCACGTGTTCTTCACAGTTAATTGTTTCAATTAATATTTGGCAGCAATGAAGAAATTCATAAAGGTTCATAAACTGAGACAATTCTCAGGAAACTTTTGAGACAAATGAGTTGTAGTTGTGGCCGTTTAAAGATACAGGGCTCTTTAGAAAAATTAAAATTCCTAGTGCGTTAAGCTATGACAAAAGCAGATTTTTATGTTGCTTCTAGAGACATGCCTTAGCTTATCCCTTCCCCTCCTGAAGACCGTTGTATTTGGGTAAATTTTCTTTCCTTGCAAGTTTTATCAAGTAGTTGCAGGTGAGGAATACTGTATGAGTAAAAAGCATACTGAGTATGCTCTGATACTGTTCTACAGATAAGTCTTTAATGACAGAATATAGTAGAGTGAGCTACTGAGATGATTCTGTGATTTTCGGTATCTGTATTTCATGTTAACCTCACCTTTCCTCTTTTTTTCCCTTTGAGTTGTAAGGTTTCCACATACTGCACATTTGTATAGGCCCTGCAGACACTGTATATGGCAATTATACAGGTCCTTCAAACCCTGGATTTACAAGCTAATTACTTTTTTCAATATTAATCCTGATTCTTCGCCCCTTTAAAGTGTCAGGCCAATGTTTTTTTTGTAGGGTTTTAATGGTGTAAAATCTGTGCAAGAAAGAATTACGCCCTCATTTCTGAAGTAGACAGGGATGTAGAAAGCATCTGTGATGCTAAGGGAACATGTCCCTCCTCACTGCTTCTTCCTCCCTGTAGCCCTTCAGCAGCCCTCTTACCCCTGTACCTATGAGATCATGCACTGCCATGGAGCAGCCCCAGATGGCTGCTTGGTCCAACAGCAGTATAGCAGCCAGCCCTAGGGACACCAACAGAGAGAGGGGACATGTGAGAGGCATGGTGGGATGTTTGTTAATGTGCGTTTCTCCCCACTTATCCTTATGCCCAGAAGTGGTTTTCATTTCACACTGCCCTTTCCACATTGTCAAGTATACACTCTGTGCTGAACTGAAAGTCCTAATACTTTTGAAATCTGTGAGTCTCATCATAGGTAATAATTTATGTAATTACTTAGCTATTGGTAGGGTAAAGACTACACTTTATTACTTTGCTCTCAGTAAGGTAATGACTGCTCTTTATGGTTATCTAGACATACCCTTTCGGTTTTAAAATGTCTCCAATTTTTTTCATTGTTGTTTTCAGCCTTCTGTGTCGCCTGATTGTAATTATTGTTTAACTTTAATATCCTGTAAAAGAAGAGGAGGCCTGGAAAGACTCACTGGACAGGTAGATTAGAAATCTGCTTCTTTTCCTTGCATTAGAAGGGCATAAGAACAAATGCCATACCAATTTATCATCATGTGCAACCTTTGATTAAACAATTTTTTTTACTATATCAGTCTGAGTGGCTTTTGGCTTCAGAGCAGATTACTGAAATTAAGAACTTTAGCACAAAATAAAGAGTCATTTGTTTAGGTGATTATTAAATTAACCAGTCCAATCTGGAAGTCACATTAATTAAATTTAAAAAAGAGTCCACTGAACCTCTGTGCATTTTCAAATCAGAGCATGATACTTCCCTAAAACATCATAAATTGTCCCTATTCTGCCAGTTAGTTCTGCTGTTTTGCAGCCAAGATTATAAGTTAGACTTGATTAAAATAAAATGAGTTCTACCTTAGAATGTGAGGCGTGAACCCTAGTCAATACAGTCTTTCCTTAATGGCCTTCTATCTAATTTCAGGTTATGAATTTCATTTAATTTATGTCATAAAGCTTCCAAAGAGAATACACAACAGTCTTAAATCTGTAGCAATAATGGGTTTATGTCTATGCTGTTTCTCATTCTTTCTACAGCTTTGAGAATGTAACATATTACACAGGTGAGTAAGTGTGTGCACAAGGCGAACAACATGTAATTTTGCCATGAGAATAGGTAGCCACCATGTAAATTCCCAGTGCAGTCTCAGGAAGATAGTACAGAATGTTCTCAGAGAGAAAATATTTAACCAAAAGGATCCTTTTGTATGGATGTCCATACAAATCACTGTTCTTGGTGAATGGACTGTGGCTTCTGTTTCTCACTGAACAAAATAAAATTTACCATCTGCCATACAGTGTGGTAAAAATCAGATTTAGCGATACCAGCAGCAAAGGCAGCAGAACTTATATGTTTCCACAAGATAGGGTTTTGACACAGCCGTTGTAGATTTTTACAGCTTAAAGCAAGGACATAGTCAGTGTTACTGTATTGCTAAATGAGTTCTGCATCAGTTTTTGTTGTTGTTTTGTTTTGTTTTTACCTTTTTTATTCTTTCATTTTAAAATTTGTTATTTTTAGCCTCTGGAGACAAACTCTTCCCAGATAATATTTAATACTCGTATTTATTTCCAAACAGATCTTCAAAAGACAAAAATCTGATTCTAGGTGTGCAAGGTTTCTAAGAATTCTCTAAACTTCCAAGAAATCTTAGCTGAAGATGAATGCTATTTTTCTCTATATGTAGGTTTATTCTCCAATAACAAGGAATTAAAATCTCCACAGCAAGTAGCAAAGCTGAGGTTCTTGGGATGGCAAAAAGGAATACGTGAGATATGCCCACAGAAGGGTTTTGCCTGTCCATGTGGGTTCTCACTTCTCCATCATTTAGCCTTTAAGTTGGGTCTTCTTTTCTTCTTTAACTCAGAGCTTTTAACAGGAAACAGAGGCTGTGGGCATGTAATTTCTTAAAATTGGTGCAGAGAGGGGGGAATACTGATGTATGGACACACTCTGCTGATCCCTTTAATGAATCCGTACTAATTATGAGAGGCCAGGGCAGCCCATACACATAACACATGCCAGCTCAGTCACAAGCCTAAACAGTAGTCTTCATAAGACCATAAAATGAGTAGACAAATGCTTGTTTCTTCCCAGGAAAGGCAAACCTCCCTGGATGTATTGACACTCTGCCATGAAGAAAGTCTGTAGAATCTCTGTTTTGGAGGCAATCCAATGTTTTTGCAAGGGCTAAATGAACTACTCTCTAGACCCAGCTTTGTACAATTTGCTGAGCACAATGAACTCTTTTCTCCTTTCCTCTGCATACTTCTTTGTTACTTTTAACAATATGTAGTAGAAAAATTGGCATTTACTCAATGAAATCACTGTTAAGCTTACACCAAAAGGAAGATTTTTTTTGTGAATCTGCACTTCCAAGAAGATGTCATAGTTTTCAAATGAGATGGTGAGACTCTGAGTTAATGCTTTTTGAATAGCTTGAATAAAAGGTTGTCCCTGAGTCTGTAAAACAGAAGCAGTGAGGCACAGGACGTCCTGGTGTTCCCTTTGGCCAGTTTGTCTTTGCACTTCCCTTAACTTGGGTCTTTGTCTGTTGGGCACAATCTTGTGCAAAGTAGTCCTCAATACAGCCTAGAAATATCAATGGAGTGGAAGGTCTGACTGATTTATTCTCCCTCCCTTTTCTTTGTCTACAGCAAAACAGAGTTGGCTCACATTATCTCTTTGCTCCATCATTACTTTTCTTCAGGGCTTGTTCATTTAAGCCTCAGGAGGAAAATGTCACATTTACCTCTTCTTTTCCTTTATCTATTATTGATGTACCTCACTACTGCTTGTAGCATGCCATTTCTGTCACAAATTGTATGTGGCCACCAGAAGAAACCTGCTCCTTGGCTGTAATGTGAAAAAAAATATACAAAGTATAATTAATGGAGCGTAGTAAAGTGACTCAACATGTGACATTTTTTTTCTCCTGAAGATAAAATGAACAGGAGACTCTTTGGAGGATGTAAGTGGAGGCTCTTATGAGGATGTAAGAGAACAAGGAAAGGGGAAAAATATAGGTAGGATTTTGCTGGTTTTTTTTTTTTTTTTTATGTTTGCCAAAATGGAGATCTTCCACAATATGCAGCAAGGACTTTGCTTTTTATTATCCACACACACACACAACCACCCCTCTCTATGGATTATCATTGGATTTTTATTTTTTTTTCCTGGAATGAATAAAGAGCATGATATCCAGTGATTTTATTTTTTCATTAAAGTTACAGAAACTTTTTTAGATAGAAAAACCACGGTTATCCTGATATCAATTGTGTTACACCATTGATATTGTAATGAAATCTATACTTTTAAAACCTAATTGATGCTAATGAGGAGATATTTCCAGGACACCATTAGTTTATAAATGACACCAGTGGTCCTTTTTTTCAGCAAAGCATCAGAGATGAATTTAGAGTGCCTCCTCAATCCATTTTTGCTCCTGACATTGTAAATCAAAATATGACAACTGTTCATAGACAGTATTTTTGGCAAGCTCACTTTATTGGTAATAATGACTAGGAAGTGAAAAGAGATCACAATAACAAGTGATCATATCACTGTACTACCTGGCGAGATTGTACCTTTTTTCCAAAAGAATAGAGAGGTAACACTAATACAAAATAATTAAAAGATAATTTTGCTTAAATGATGATACATTTTATTAAGATCCTCAAAAGTATTTTATCCTGTCCAAGTACAAAGTTGTTTTATTTCCTTTTTTTTAAAATAAAAGAGTTGCCATAACAACTTAATGTAAGTTTCATGTGGCTTATATGGAGCATTATTTTTAGAACTTTGGTTGCCTACAAACTGAATATTTCTATGTAGATAGCAGTATTTTGTCTTCACTTCTTCTGCTTTTCTTGAAAAGAGACTTTGATATTTTATTTCCTTAACAAGCTGATGAAATGAAAGTATTTAAAAAAATACATCCAAAAATTATTCCCCAAACCACAGTTGAAATTAACAGTTATATTTTCAAGTTAGAAATATCATTTCTATATTCTTTGAAAGGTCTAAACATTATGTTTTGTTACAGTGAAACAAAAATAATGAATAGCACGGATCAGGAGTTGCTCTCAATTATTTCCAAGCAAGTAGGTTTTACTATCACTAGGTATATCAACATAGCACTAACTAGCCACCTTTTTCGTATGCCTCAGCAGATAGTCTACAAGTGAAACAGATATTGAGAATCCCTGAAGTATTCACTGAAAAGGGTTCAACATTGAATTGTGGGCTGTAGGTGAATTTGGTGTAATTATTTACTGTGTGTCCTGTTTCTTTACGCAAAGATGATTCAACACTTTCTTAGAGCCCCAAAATTAGGGGAAAAAAAAAAAAAAGGAAATGGTGGAGTAGGTATTCTAGTTTTGTATAATTATTCACTTTGTTATAATTTTAATTTTAGTTAGGTTGTGAAGCCAAACATTCTGGTAGACTATATTGGTCGCCATTGGATGAATGCAATATTTACAGCTTTGAATATTTATGGTTCAGGATTTGTTTCCCAGTTTGTAATAATCGTGCATCTGCACTATAACAGGAAATACACTGGAGGCTTGTCTTTGATCTACTGATAACTGTGAAGAGTTTAGTAGTTGATTATCAAAAGGTATGCATTATCTCAAATATCTCCTTCAATATTTTCTCTTGAAAATGAACATATTGCTAGAGTTTTTGTCATAGCTAAGAGTAAACAGATAACTTTGCAAAAGTCACTCTGATTTATTTATTTATTTATTTATTTTTAATATGTAACAGTTCTACATAAATGTCTATTTTGTATTTACTTGCAGAATGCATTGCTGAGGCTTTTAAATAGCACTTGCCATAATCCACAGAAGTACCTAAAATGAATGTTAAAAACAAATTGTAATTAATCATAGTTAATCTATTCTGTTGTTTTACAGTAGGAAAAAAGTCGTGTCATGTGTCACACCATCGATTTTTCAAAGCACATCCCACTGAGATCAATTGGGAGTGCTGCATATAAATCCATGCCACACTATGTTTTTTTATTTATGGGTTTTAGTTAAAGAGGAAGGACATTAGAAATCTCAGTAAAACGCTATTATGGTCTTTAAAATCTTTATTTTTCGAAGTTCCTCCCCTTTTACGATGCCATTAAAGTGACAAACAAGATGTTTATCTAGTCATGTAAACTGGCCATGGAAAGTAGATAAATTTAACAAATTGAGGAGATTATAGCATCATTCAAGCGATTAAATGGATTCTGTATCTCTTCCCTCCTCCATATCCCCACTCCACATTATTCTTATCTGCAGGATTAGATTCCCTATTAGGTTTTCTGATAACAGTTCTTGTGCTCTCTGAGAGACTCACAATCCTCAGGGCACAAGGGTTCCCACATTATATCGCATACTGAATCAAGAGGAAGACTCAGGTTATGGTAAAGATTGAATGCTAGTAAATCTGTAAGAAGCAAGGTGTAAAACTTCAGCCTAAACTCTGTGCATCACCTTTAGATATTGGACCACATACAATGTGGTGTGCTAAAAGATATCACTTACTGGCTACCAATCATACTTTTGTCTTTGAAAACAAAACAGACCATATACACAAGATATACCAAATTAGTCAAATGAATTTCCTCCAGAAAATGAACTCGTGGCTCATGAATAGAAGCCATTGTTTTGTTCTTATGGTGATTAAGTTGCTATGAGGTTACTGCTACTGTAACTTTAAAGAAAATTAGTGCTACTCATATACAAATTAGGCCAAATCAGTTCCAGTGATTTTTATATCAACAACGAATTGGCTAATATATTGTGTTTAATTTCAAAAGGCTACTACTAATGTTTACACAATGGTATATCATCAGTATTATGGAAATAATGTTGATTTGTATCTTTTACATGTTATGTTTTGCATTAGTTTTGGGGGATTTTCAGATTAACAGGAAAGCAAAATTCTGGTGAATTTCTCCTTCACTTAAACCAAATAACAAATTTTTACCCCAAAAATATTTCTCCCCAGAGGAAAATGTAAATGTTAAGTTGTAACCTGGAACTGCATTTTGTTTTTTGAATGCCAGATTACAAAAAATTGTCAACAGAGATTTCGCAAAGGGCAAGGAACCCCAAATCACTCTAATAAAAAAATATGATATAATAGTATTGGGAACCTCTGGCTTTGAAATGCACATTCATATAAATAAAACTAAAGATATTCCAGGCACTACATGACTTCGTAACATTACCAGTTGAAGCTATACAATGTCTGAAAATGCTTTCCTACTCAAGTGCAAGATAGTTGTATTTACACTGACAACCATAGGGAAACAATGAGGGTTTTTTTTGATGTAAATATAAACTTTAATCAAAGAATTAGCAGGCAGCGAGAACTGTGAAAGGAGGGAAGAAGATGAAAAACTTCATTGGCATTTAAAAATGTAGAATATGAAAGCAACAATGGAAAATTGAAAGTTCAAGGTGCATGGCTGCTCAGTAAAAAAAAAAAAAAAAAAAAAAAAAAAAGAAACTGGACTGTCCTCTGTCCTGGAAATGGATTTCAAAACTCTTTTTTTTTTCTTTTTTTTTTTTTTTCTGTCTCTGTTGAAATATGGTCACATTTATTTACTAAATGTTTGCCTTTCCACTTCTGTTTAAGGCTAGGAAATAAAAAGATGTTTGAAAGGAAAAATGAATAAGTACTTTACATTTGTAGTTTGGTGTTTTGTTTGCACTGGATGAGAATCTCAGTCATTATTTTTTAATTACTGCAAAATTTATTACTGGAAAAAAACCTCGGACCTAAAATTCTACATATTTTGTGGGGTGAATTCCCAGTAATACATATTTGAGTGCTTCTTTCAAAACAAAAACTTCACTCTTTGAATGGGAAATGCAGTTTTAAAGTTTAGGGAGTACAAATCAGTCAGTTTTGGTCATCTTATGACAAGCCTGACTTTACTAGAAGGTAAAACAGAAACATGCCTTAGCATCCACAGTTCTAAATCTGTACCATCATAACTCATAAATGCTGTCATTCAGGGCTTCCTGGCAGCACGCTGTAATGAAAAATGTCCAAGAACTTACAGTGGAAGAGCTTCTTCCCAAAATTCTGCAGCAGGCTATAATGGATCATTTCCAAGAGGAGTTGAGATTAATATGATTTCTCCTTTTACTTTTACACTGATGAGATGTCTCATTATGCTCAGTCTTTTCTAATACATGGGCCATACTACAAGATTTAATTTATTTATTCTGTAGGTGATTTCCATTTCCTTTCGTTTAGCCTTCAGGCTACATAGCCTACTACACAGCAGCCCCTGCTGTTCGGAAAGGGCATGAACAGATAACTGAAAGAGTTTACTTGGGATAAAAAAGTCATTCAGTGCAGCTCCATCATGGCATTATAAAAGAGAAGTACGTGAAAGTAAAATATTCCTACAGTCCAATAGCACTCATTTCACTGATACTTTGAGTAGTACTTTTTTACCAGAATAAGATTTTGCATTTTTTTCAATCATTAATAATCCAGCTTCTAATTGGAAGAGAATTTGAATCCCTACATTTGTATATTATATTGAATACATTACATTTGTAAGTATATCTTTAACTGTTATGTAAAATGTTTGAATTATTTCAGTTATGTACAATTGTAATACAGTAGGGTTTGTTTTAAATATAAGATTTTCACTATTAACATATAAGAAAATATTTTTAAAGAAAAAATACCTTCATAGGAGTGGTTTTTTTCTTTAATAATTGAAAATAGACTTTTCTTACGGAGCCCTTTAGCCTAGTATCTTTCAGAAGATAGTCAATTACATGTTCACTGCATGTGTTAATATATCCAGACTAAAAAATTCACTTCAACAGGATGTGTTTTCTGAGAATAAAATAGTCCTAGGACATACATAGAACAAATCTTATTGCATCAGGTTAGATTATACTGTGCAGGTTTTGTGTTTAATTTTGGGGGATTGGGCACTGCTCTGGAAAATTCTGATACAGAAAGTCCAATTCATTGCTTTTATATTCAAATTGCTTTTTAAATCCCTAGATAAACACTGAAACACTTTCTTTATACTAAGCTCCTTGAAATGACTGCTTTATTCAAAAGAAACAACCTCAAAAGCTCCCTCAAGTTTCATTTATTTGTTATGATTTTTCATCTATGAATTATCCACCTCCTAACATTAAAGGTTAATGGTCCTTTGTGATGACGTTCTGGAAGTGTCCAACAATTGGGTGTTGGTAGATATGATTACATATTTGCCTAGCATCGTTAACCACACTGTGGAGTCTAATGGTCCACTTTACTATGTTTATTCACAATAGTAACTTGCTACTTCTTCATAGTACTCATGAAGTTATTAGTACTTGCAAGGAGTAGAGGATTCCTCAGCAGAGGCCTGATCATTTTTGCTGTTCCATTTTGAAGTGACTAAAGCTTTGAAATGCCTCAGATATAGCAATGTACTGATTTTAGAAAATGATTGACTATTTAATGGTGCCCATGTAATTCACTTGGAAAAATTCAAGTCACCTTAACATTTTCCATTCCATTGATACAATATAATCATGCTGCAAATGCATCAAACTCTCTCTGTTCATTTTTCGCCCTGCCATCATACATGTTAGCTGAAACAGAGAGGAAGCAGCTCAATTTCTGGTTGCATTCTTTTTCGTTCATTTATACACCAGTTTGGTCTATGTCCATTATGGAACTTTTATTCAGTGCTTTACAGCAATTTCTCAAAGAGTCTACAAGCTTCTGCCTTGTCAAATATGAAAAATCATACTTTTCTTTGACAAAAATACATAATTATCTATTGGCTAGGTTCATTATCTCTTTTAATGTTTCATTACATTAGTAGCTTATTTTCCCTAGTGGCATGTTTCCCTCCTGATGATACTAGTTATTCTGTATCTAATTAACAAAAAGTTGTTCATCTAGAAAAAAAAAAAAAGAAGAAGAAAAAAGACATGCTATTCATATTCTCCTTAGTAAACTGTCCTAAATAATTAATGCAAATAGAATTCCAGGGTTGTGAATTTTGATGAGAAGATATTCTCAAAGATGAATTATTTGTTTTAGGATATTTTTCCTGCTAATCCTCAAATTCTTGTGTTGATTCATGTAAATCTGGTTTTGTCAGCCAAACTCTTACTTTTTGGGGAGAGCACAACATTTAAGTTTTTAAACAAATGAGAATTGAGCAGGTGCCATCAAAACAATGGAAAACTAGATTATTTTAAAATTCTTCTAAAAAGCTGTAAGACATTTTGGATGGAGTTTGCCTATATAACAGCACACAGATTTGCAGCACTACTAATTCTCCCAGCAAAAGCAGTTTCCTTATGCTACTACTATGTTTGAGTTCAAACTTTATGTTCTACTAAAGGAAACTCAGTGAAAATACAAAATAAAGGACTGGGAGAGATTTACAAAGGAGGTCACATTTTTTCCCTCCTAAGCAATCTCTCGGGAGGGGAAGAAGAAAAAAAGAGTGCATTTTTGTGGGGTGATGCATTACATCTTTTCATCCATATAGTTTGTGGAATTGTTCCAGCTTCCCTAGTGTTGCACAAAAGCACACAGTAATACACTTGTGCTGCTCTGGGGTTCTGAGAAGAAAATGAACACTGCTGATGCCAGCACCCTATCAAACAACATATCCTGCGAGCTCGGCATTGCACATTCACTTCATTTCCTTCCTGGGCATTCAGGCGCGAGTGAACTCAAAACAAATGCCATCAGTGGACTCCAAAGTGTTCTAAAAGGCTTAATATAAATTCCTTGCTTCTGATGCTGTGATTCAATTGAACTCTGAGAATTTATATGTATATCTACTGACATTTTTTTCCTTCTTAACCTGGAGATGGGGGCACAGGGTTATTTTCCATTAGCTCTTTTTTTTTTCAATCCTCATATCTTTTTTGCTCGCAAGCAGGGATTGTCAGAGGAGGGTTATTTTATGTGCTTTGTTTTCTTTTTAGTAAGCCAGCACACATCTCTTGGTGTCTTGTAATATCAGAGGCAGTGCTAGTAGAGTAGCTGATTTTACAAGACACCTGCCTTCGTATCTCAGGGCAGGATCAAGCCCTTCGTTGATGACTGAGGACAGAAGCTCACTGCTTATTCATGATGCTGTATCTTACAGTGAACCAGAGCTAGAAGTTTAGTCTCTTTTATGCCACAGGCTATGTACTGTATTCTAATCCTATCCCGTCAAACTACTTGAGTGCATTTTTGAGTAAGTTGATAACTGTTGTTTTGCTAAGTTCACGCTCAGAACTTCTCTTGATGACTTACACATTCATCTACATTCAGAAATGCAAACACACAGAGTATCTTTTAACTGATACAGTCTTGCTCTGTGCCAACTGTTTCTTGTGTCAGTGCATCTTGTGCCTTGTGACATAGGTGCCTGTGTTGACAAAAATAAATTATGTAAAAATATTTCCATAGGAAAGCCAAAGATGCATAGTGAAGGGAGACTTCACCTTGGACAGGCTTTGCTTCTTAATATGTGTACTTTCTACCACTAACCATGTTAAGAGCCACTGAAAGTATCTGTAAATAAATGTGAAAATCTTTCACTCATTTAGTGTCCCCTACTGGCTTGTACAGGAAGAGCCAGTTGAAGCAAGTTTTGATTCAACGTGTTTGTGTTCTTTTCTCCTTTTCTAGCCCAAATTAAGAATTACGGGATCATAGAAGTACGTGTTTGAAATCTTTACCCATTTCTGAGGTAATTTAAATGCAGTAAACAGTGGTCCCAAAGGAAAATGGCAGTTTATGGAAACCCTGGCTTGGAATGGAAATTCCCTGTGGTAGAAGGGAAAATAATTACTTTAGACTGAAACTCCATGTGTCCTCTGTCCTAAGGAAGCAACATCCTCCGTTTTTCTTTCCCTTCCCCTGCATCCTTTGAGAAATGTCATCACCCTACCCTGCATTCATATTCTTCAAAAAACAAAGGGCAATCGATTTTCTGGTTTGTGCCATTATCTGAGATGCAAGAAATTCTATTTTTCTTTTAGAATAGAAGTAAGCAAAAGTAACTGTAGTCTGTCTTTTATAAGTTAAATTAGTAAGTGATGAATAGCTGTAATAAGAAAAGAAAAAAATAAAACCACTCTCTTCTGTTAAAGAAAATATGAACATTTGTCTTTTCTCACTCCAAGTCCTACAGTGTGAGCTATGAAAGTTTTCAGACGTGGGGGAAAGTTAGCCATTGCTTCAATTACAGTATCATGAACAGATTTGTATAAGCATTGCAGAAAACATTGCTTTGTTGATGTCTTCTTTGATAAGGAAAACGCGGAACTTTTTTTCAGTTACCTAAAAGTTTGATATGTTGAACATTATAACTGTAGCCATGTAATCTATGTCACTGTAGCTATGCACGTGTGGGAAACAATCAAAACTCCTGTATTGAAAATCCCTACTCATATGATATCTAAACTGATCTCAGCAGTAGTTTTGCCTGCTGGGAAACACTGACTTAGTGACATCGGGACCTGCATTTAAGTCTGCAGACATGCAGAAATATGTGTGAGAGTGGTTCTTAGTTTGGCTTTAAGTTCTGTATCCTTTTCGGACCGAATGTCTCTCCCTTCTGACAACTTCTCTTCCCCGACCTGTGACACCTCCAGCTGGTAGGAGCAGCACGCAGCAGGGCAGGAGCAGCAGCTCCGTATCTATCATAAGCACTCCCTCTTCCGTTCTCCAAACGGGAATGCAGTCCTTGATGAGAAGGGCAAGGGACAAACACGTTACCTCAGCAAGGGCCAGGCAGCAAAGATGTGGGGCTTTTTTCTTTGCTCCCCTTTCTCCCTCCCTCTCCTTTCTTTGGGATGAGAAAATAGGCCACTGATTTAGTGAGAACCGAGGCTGGCCAGGCAGTGCTGTCAGCTTTGTGCGCGCTATGGCTGTACGCCATTTCCCAGACCATCGGCAGCCCTCTCTTACTGTTTTCCCTAGCTTCATAAAGAGAACATTGTGTCTCTCGGAGGCTCTGGCTCGTACCCTGCCCTCTGTGTGAGAAAAGGAAATGTTCCCTCTGTTCATGACTTAGCAACGGTTGGCAAAAATGATGTCATATCCATGGTAGCAGCAAGACAAAAAGAGGGAGAGGGACGGCTTTTTTAGACAGATTTTACACACCACACTGTTCTGTGGAAGGCTGAACAAAGAAAAGGCATTGTAATGCTCCATTTAGAGCAAAATACCAGGCTATTTTTTCATGCTGGAAAGAAATGGGGATTATTTATGACTCTGCTTAAGAATCCCACTTATTAACACTATAGCATGGGATATGTAGGGTTATTTCTCTCTAATTTTGCATCACTATATTGTTTGCTACAGCTCCTTATTACAAGTACATGTATTTGTGTGCTCTACTTTATTCTCCCTCTTTATTGCTACTAAGTGTAAAGTCATATTAAGTAAAAGAATTTTACAAATTGTACAGGAAGTGTTGCAGGCTGTCATACAACTGCAGTATTTTACTTCCGTGGTCCCTCATTCTGTGTTTTTAAAATACCATAGTATTACTAGCATATTGGTATACACTTCAGTGAATCAAGGGTCAATATGTGAGCTTTTCTTGGCCTGGAGCTTTGTCTTGCTGTTTTTTTCAGATACACAACACAATGTAAATGCTCCTGTATAATTAATAGCTTTTGGAATAAGCCTATTCAAGAATTGTGTGTCTCTGTGTCTGTGTATGTGTTTAAGACCAAAGGAGAAAGAGTGGGAAGCTGGAAATTTGTTACAGCTTATTATAAAGTTAGCGACCCTAATCTCCAGTCAAGATTTGAGCAAACTCTAAAGCTGTTATGAATCAAGTTAAGGCCCCTCCTAGTTTTACTGCAGGTAATGCCGTAGGATCTTCAGGGGCTAAATATTAAGTCTTTGGCAGATTTATGATGAAAGCATACATGTTTAATCTCCCTTTCCACCTCCACTCTGTAGGCCTTCCTTGGAGAGTAAGGGGTAACCTTTCTTGCTTATCATCAGAACTCAGAAACTCATAAAAAGACTGATCCCTGGATATGTGAAGTACTCTGATGCTGAGCATCCTTCACTGACTCGGAACGCTAGGAACCTCCTAGCATAGATCCAGATTGCAAACTAATGCTCTGCATCTATAAATCCCAAACTGGAACTGAAAATAATTGTCTTTCAAATATTGTGTGTCGGGTTCTCCTGCTTTCTTTGGTGTTGTTTTGTTGTTTTGATCTGATTTTTGCTGTGCCCGTTCTCTTTTTTTGTTCCCTATAAATTATGAACATTGCTGTCACTGGAGATTCCCATACTATGTCCCCAGATGCAAAACATACAGGTTATTCACAGATGTCACACACTGTAGTTGTTACTGTCGATGTCACACACTAGTTCTTACTGTTGTGGTCACTACTTCCTCAATTACTTTGTCCCAGAAAGAGAAGTACTGCAAGAGATTGTGGTTGTTTTCCAGAGTCATGCTTTTGGGAATAAAACAAAATAGGATAGTGTAGCTTTCAAATAAAATGAAAGAGCTTGTGATGGGCTTCTTTGAAGAACGTAGTAAAAAAACTATTAGCTGCTCATGCTACCTGGTTTTCCCTAGTACAAGGCGTGGCTTTGTTATGCAGGTGACTCAAGTGTTTCTAAGATCATCTTATTTTGAGGGAGAGAAAAATTTTGTTGGTTTCTGAAATCATTAGTGCCAATCAGTCTGGTATAGAGCTTTCTGCCTCTACAAGCTCCTATAGCATTTTTTTTATTATTTTCTGCAAAACTAAATAAACCTCTTCGGAATAGACATTGCCAGCCCTTCTTGAATCAGATTCAATATGATTTTTACCACTGCTGCAAATTGATTTGGATCACAGTTTTATTTCTGTTTCTGCCAAAATTTTGATGTCATTAATCTCTACTGACTGGAAGCACCATTGCAATAGCAGCTCTGGCAGGTGGAGGTAGGCAATCTCCCAGATACACAAGGCACTAGAAAATGTCTCCAGAGACCCTTAAGCATCAGCTACAGATTAAGTAACACTAGTTTTGTGTTTTCTCTGCTTAAAAAGTAGGCTTCAAAATAAATACAACTTTCAGTTTGAAATGAGTTTAAACTGTAGCCTCAATAGCAGTTCTAATAGCATAGTTCTGAGATATCAGAGAGAAATTGCACAGGTGGCATCTGCATACAAAATAAGCATTTGAAACTTGGTAGAGGGATGAACATGATCATTTATCATAGCTGTGTTAAAAATTTTTTGCTTTTCTGAAAAGGAGTCTTTTTTTCTGGAAGTAGTGACTTTTTGGTATTTTCCCATTTTAGGTAAAATTGTTGCTGTCTTTATTATCATCCTTTTGCGACTATTCTGATGGGTTTATGGTAGGAGTGCAACTACATCAAGGAAAAATAAACAAAGGTTCTCAAAGTGTGTTCAGTTTTTTAATTGGCTGTGTCAATAGCAGATGGACATTTCTCCCTGTCTACATGTCCTTATGTGCCTAGAGCTCCTTCATCTTGCTGCAAATTTAGTATCAGCCAGAAACTGAAAAGAGAATGCCCTACTATTGCAACATGAATCTTTTCTGAAGAATTCTCTGATGACAAAAGATTAGGTTATTTCTCTCAGCTGCCAGATAGCACTTGCTTGTCTGGGGAAGGAGCAAAAGTTTTTTGCCTGTGCATTTTCAACATCTTTGAAGGTGTTTGGGATCCATAAGCAATGTGCATGAGATCCTGCAAAAAAAATGGGATTTTTCAGTTTGAATGATAAAAGGCTGAAAAGAAAATTGGGGTGATTGTAGTATTCAAATACCTATGAATTTACTGTTTTAAAGGGAGGGAATTACCTATTTCTAAAGTTGCAGAAAGAAGGTGTCCATTACACAGATTCCTAATTAATTTAACTTACAGAATATGTATGTTGATTTTATAAAAATAAAAATTTAATTTTAAAAGTACGAGGCAAAGTAAACCAAAGTGAACAAACCTGGGTACAGTCTTGCACATCCCAATTTTCTTAAAGATAGAAGGTTCACATTATTGGGGAGGCTGGAGTAAATATCGGTTCCCTCAAAGAGTGAGTAAAGAAATGAACACCTCTCATCTTATAGCATGTACTCAGAGTTCTAAAAGTCATTCCCTCACAAAGAACATCTTTGCTTGTCTGTCTTTTCAATATGAGCCTTTTAAGTTAAGCGATATCTCTCTTCTCTACTTTCTTTTTTACCGAAAAGCTTGCTGGCATTTCTCTGAATCCCACCTTGTGTGCATGTATATGGAAATTATCTGTTTTCCTCAAAGAAACTGGTTTATGGAAGTATCCTGACCACAGTGCCCTGCATTTGCATCTGGGGCATCTGAATGTGCTGTCCCAAGCAGGCCCTATTCTGTCATCTGTGACTTCAGTGAACCTAAGTGTAATGACAAAACCTGCAGTTGTGGCACAGTGTATTTATTCATTGATTTATTTATTCTCAAGGGCATGCCTGTCCTAGACCCTATGCAATAATGAAAAAAAAAATCTAGTAAAAGAAACAAGCCTTGCTTTGAACAATGTTGAACATCATTAAAGAAACATATATATATCCTCTTGTATTCTGTAAAACCATAAAACCAGTGTTTCCACAACTCTTATAGCATATGGTACTCCCGTGTCCACAGGGCAGGATATCTGAGCCAGCAAATAGACTAGAAGCCAGTTGAGCTATGTTTACTGACAGTATGGTAGATATTTTTTTTTTTAAGTCCACACAGTACAGGATAGTGCCATTTAGGTTTTAACTCATGTATACAGGTGCAGTCAAGCAACATCAGTCTGGTCTCTACATACTATTTTCCTGAGATATTCGATTTTGCTGTCTGACCTCTGATAGACTTCATAAGTCCCAGCTCCCTACAGCTGCATTGTGGAACTCTGCTTCATGTGAACTTCTGTGTCCTCCCACACAGACCTTGATATCTTTTCTCACCTCCTCTCTGTCCCAGGGACACCTGCCTTGCTTTCCATGTTTCCACTCCTTGCCATCAAATATAGCACATCTAATGACTTTTGTCTTGTTCTTCCTTCTGGTCTTCTCTCCTTTGACACCCATTCATCTTCTGATTTTGTAATAAATTCCTTGCTTATTAACGTTTAAATGCTATGCTATGCTACTTCAAAAAATATTTTACTAATCTAATATGCTAGATTCTGTCAGGGTACATAGTATACTTACTGTTCTGAGGACAGTAGTCGTTTTCCCATTCCAGATTTGTTGAAGTTCTCCACAGTATAACAAAGTACCATGCTACTAGCATGAAATTGCATGCTAGCACGAATGTCAGCAATTTGTACTTGGCACGCTTTTCTGTATAGCTCTCATATAAATCTTCTGAGCTCTGCTGCTGGTGGTTTACCGACCATCTTACTTGGCATGCATGTTGTCACCTTCAGCAGAGAAGCCAAGATAATGATTAAGGAGGGTACACCACATATTACTTCTAGTGGCCCCTAAAGCTTTAAATTAAAGAGAAAGGAGGCCAACCTACCTTCCGATCTCACGGAGTTTTGTACTTACCTTGAATATTAACTTGCATTCAATTCTGATTTTTTTTTCTTTTAAAGGAGATTTATTCTTTCTTCAGGAGTGTCAGTCATTTCAGTTATTGCTACATTCTTTAGTTTGGCTTCATAGTGACATAACTTTAAATGCCTTTGGTAATTTTTTTGTTTATTTGTTTGATGGAACCAAGGCTCCATTCTTGCCAAGCTTATCAAAATGCTATCACATGTAGCTCTGAGTTTAGTTAAACCTATTGTTAAGTAATTTGTTTTCTTGTGACTTGCTTGCTGTGTCCAGGAACTTTTCAGTTATTTTTCAGAAAGTTCCCAAAATTAACAGAATTCCCCCATTTGCAGAACAGACTAACACCCAATGCTTAATGCCTGCAATTTCAGTATTGGATGAAGTATTTATTTGAAAAAATGTATTATCAATGCATTTTGGATTGCTGTGGTAGCCTTCCCCAAACCAAGCTAGCAGTTCAGAAATGAGCTTGCCAGCATCTTTGGCACTCTGTTGGCCTGCCACCTGATGTGTGTACTTCTAAGCACTTGATACATTGGCTGCACTTTCAGTATCTATCAGATATCTGGACCAGTGGTAATCAAAACAACAAATTAATGCTTTGTGCCAGCAAATCCAAGAAGAGGAAGAGTAGCATTTCATGAAATCACCTAATTACAAATATTGTTAAAAACATCTGTGGTTCCTGCTGTTGAAATCAGGTATAGGATCTAGGTGTAACACAAAGCCTCACATCGTTCATGAGAAATCATATAAGCTTAAATAAAAGCCCATAAAAAGTCTAGTTTTTATGTTAGGTAACAATGCATTATGACGTTAAAATGAGCAGATAGTCTGCTCCTTTAAGCAGATAGTACTTAAAGGAGCAGTACTAGATCCTGCCTTTATTCAGTTATTAGGTGGCTTCACAAAGAAAAAGAAATTGCTCTGGGAGACAGAGGTTGCTATTTTTAAGAAGTAAATGTTTCAGACTCAGCATTCAGGGACTCAGCTCTGTGAGAAGTCAAATTCTATAAATTTAATATCTGGAATAAGAGAAAAGCTCAAGGAGTGTTGCCAGTTGTGTTTAGCTGGCATATCTCTGAAGTCCTTGGGTGAATGCGATACCACATGAGCACATGTTCAGTTGTATTGTATCCAGAAATGAAAAACTGTTGCAAGCATTGCCTAGATTGCTGCTGAGATTCTCAGCCAGCACTAGACAGCTGTCATTCTGGTTTTGTACCTATTATTGTTCTGTCCAAGTTATTCTAGAATAAGTAGTTGAAATGTTAATATATATTTGTGCTGTTATAAGATGCATTTTAAGTGAGGTTCCTCCTGAGCTGTCTGGTTGATGTTATTTAGTTTCAGTAAGAAATATTTGGCTGAGTAAAATAATTAATTTTAGATAAAAGAGAAAACTCTTAGAAAATGAAATTTCTTGAACAGGTAGATATACTTCAAGATAATCTGTGGCTCTCCATTTTTACACACTTGGCTACATTATTGCTGCTAGCCATTCACTCAGTGTGGAAGAGATTTGTTTCTCAACACAATTCCTTTGTGCTCGTCGTTTTTCTGTCTTCCCTTTACCAGTTATTAAGTGCAGGTTGTGTGTACATACTGTGTACTTCTGTATTTGTATTCCTCACAAGATAGTAGGGAGTAGCGCTTGGTAGTGGTATGCCTTCACTGTTCTGCAATACAATATACCTCTATCAGTTTTAACGTGTGTCAGCTTATATTGATTATACCTGGCATGAGGTGAGTAGGGTAGGGAGTTCCTGCAGTAGATATGAATACTTGCATGTACTTCACAGAGATCTATAGACATTCAGTGAGCTGGAGTCATGCCTACATTAAGGATTACCTTTTTGTCCTGTAAAGTTTTGATCCTTGTAATTTTCCTCCAGGGATTCTTAACATATTCTGTTATCTCTCAGCTGCAATGTATGCAGAATCACATATTTGAACATGTTTCTTGTGACTCCATTTGTTGGAGAAGGGCAAAAAGAAGGAAAAATTCATGGAATAAAAATGTTTGACTATAAGAAGAGACACTGTGTTATTTCATTTCAAAGTACTATTACTTCCCTTTGTGAAAGCAATCCCGTCTGTAGGGTATGACATGAGTGAAAATATGCTACATTTATGCTATAAATATGTTGCTATAGTTTTATCCGTAATCAATCCATGGAAAACACTCTATTTACAAAGTAAAAAAAAAAAAAAAAAAAAAAAAAGAGTAGGATTAAAGTTAGGGACTGGAAATATCTGTTTTGTTTGTTGTTTTAATTTTGGTCAAAAGCAAAGGATTAGGTAAACACATGGATTAGTACAGCACCTCTGTATTTTTGATTTGTTGAATCATTGTTTCAGTCTGCTAGTAAACATGAGTGTATACAAAAGAGGCTAGAAGGACATTGACCATCTTAGATTCTTCACTTTATTTATATGCTTATGAATCTATATGAATCTATGAATCTATATCTGGGATTCATCACAAATGGAATGGTGATTTTTTTATTATGCTACATAAACTTGGTTATTCAGACAAGTTAAGTCAAAAAATAGACTATAGGTACATTGTCATAATGATTTTAAAGCATATAATTTTAAAGTATTTTTTCCTAATTCTGTCTCTCCACATAGCCATCAGAAAGAATTCTGCCCAAAATGTCAGGTTTGGTGTAATTCATATCTGCCTTGTGGCTGAATACAAATTACTGCTTTCTTTCTCAGCCACAGTTGCTGTGTTTTGAAGTAGTAGTAGGGAAAATACCCGTGTTTTGTTTTTTTTTTCATTACATTTTACAGAAGTATAGATCTGTGTTCCCTTATCCCAGACAAACACTTGAATAACAAGTGTGAAGAAGTTCTAAGTACTAAATAGACATGATTCAATGATGAGAGAAAAGTAAGCCACAAGTGTTGGTTTATTTCTACCTATTAATAGGCAATAGAAATAATATCTTTTTCGAGGTAATTTCTACCTATGTACTTCTATGTATGACTTCCATCACTGCTCTTGGAATGCACTTATGAAGAAGGGAATTATTAATATTCCTATTTTCCTAATGGGGAACTGAAACACCAAGTCATTGGCTTGCTCAAGGTTACCTGGAAGCTGATGGCCGAGGAGTTGCCCCACAGAGTATTTTTTGTAATTCCCAAATCTGAAATCACCATTTTATGGCCACTGAATTATTCATTTCCCATTGGAAACAATTACCACGGAGAACTTACACATATCCAAGGATGCTACCAGGTAGAATACAAGCATATCATAATAGTGCTTTTATCAGGCTTATATATGTCTTTCTTCAAAACCAGCTAACCCTATTATATGTCTTAAATTTATGTACATATTATGCAGTGGGCTTTCTTATTTCCATGTATTGTATGTGAAGTATACATACAAAGAAATAATGAATACATATATTTCATCAAAGAGAGATAAAGCATAAGCAGACTTAAAAACAAAAAGGCAGAGTGGGAAATTACAATTTTTCAACCGCTGCAGCCCAAACAGGATTCCAAGGGAAATTTATCCTTTTTCTTTAACTAACACTGCAAATTCTTTTATAGTGTCTCGATAGTAGCAGATGAAAATGTAGTTCTGTTACTGAGTGAGGAACTAGTGTAGCACACAAACTACTAGTGCATGTTTCTCTGATAAATTTATCTGACATTGAGTGTGAAATATACACATTCCAAGTTTTTTCTACTGTTCTGTTTTTTTTGTTTGTTTGTTTTGTTTTGTTTTGTTTTGTTTTCTTATAGTTTACGGTACATTCAACTTGACTTTAGGAAGTGTTTAAGGAATAGCAAATACATATATTTTGAATTGTATAACACATTCAGTGTCCTCTATTTCTGTCTCCTAAAACAAGTGGGAAGCTCCTACATGGATAATGATTTATGTGCGTGTGGTGAGCTCTAACATACTCTGTGTTCCAAGCAAAGACGTGTTGCACATCAGCACAACACAAAGCATGACAAGAATAAAAAGAGAGTGAATTCATGACTATGCAACTAAATATTAAAATTTCAGAATTGAAAATTAATGCCATAGCAAAGATTGTGGCTAGAAGAGAATGCATGGGCTTGCATATATGAAATTCCAAGGATATTGAAAAGATTAGAGGACAAAAATATCTCCAGAAAGATAAAGCAAAGGCATGGCATAGGTGTTTCTGGCCTTCACAACTACGGCTTCAGGAATGTTATAGTGAACAAAATTAATTTGTTATGGTAATTAAATTATAATTATTCAAAGCATGACATTTAGAAACACCTTGTTAATGTATTTGTTACAAGGAATATGTGAAAATAACAATTCTCTTGTAGAGCATTTGTTAGCCACCCATATGTCCATATGCCTGAATGAGATCATAAATTTTGGAAAGTGTATACCTCTGTTCTGACCTGTAGAAAAAAAAGTATCGTAATCTCCTAGGGGATGACTTCATCTCATTTGCCTTTGTAGTATGAGAATACCGGTGCTGGCTTTTTCTCAGCGTGCTGTTCTGTACAAGTAGTTGCAACGGCAGCAAGCCATTCAAAACCATTTGTAATTGTGTATCTGATGACTGTACTGAACTCTTAGCATCTTAGCTATGCAGATGATACTAAAGCTTGCTAATAGTGGCTGCCATTTCATCAGACTTTTTTTTGTCTGTGTGGCGTAATAATTCAGAGGAAATTAGCAATATGGATAAAACATGGTAACATTTGAAGAATTGCAGGGTTGTGTTTTATTCTGTGAGTTGCAATACGTCACCTGAGTTGTGATAAGTGCCCAGTATCTGATTTTAGTGCAGAGCAGTGAAGACACTGCTTGATTTTGCTTAACCTTTCTGAGTGTGTGCTGAGATTGGACGTGCAGGCAGCTACGGCAGCTCAGCTGTCACAGCTGATGACAGCATGTCTAGATGTACTGACTTCATGATGAAATGTGAAATCTTCTGCTGACTTGTTGGCCTTATACAGTGAAGGACATTTTACGGTGCCAAATAGTAAATATATATGGAAATAGAAGAGGTTGGGAAACTCTGGATAATCTTTCATTTCATGGAAATCTATGCAGGTGCTCACACCATGACATGTCAAGAAATCAGGTTTAAAACTAAGAGAGGTGTAAGATGTTGTGAGAGTGACCAGGAGAACGAGAGAGAAGCCAGAAGAGTTTGGTCTCTTTAATCTAGAAAAAAATGAAGATTTGAGTTGGAATGTAAACACTGTCTAGAATTATTGCAGAGACAATAAATATTGGAGCATAAGAAGAGCTAAAAAGCTATCTTCACATAAAATCAAATGGGTATAAACTGTCCGAAGATCAGTTAAGGATGGAAAACATAACTTTTCTAATCCCTGAAAGTTGCTGTTCTAGAACAAATTTTGTAGATGTTAACAGCCTTAACACTTTTACGATAGATCATGATAGATTTAGGATTGGAATGGTAAGAAGTAGCTGCCCATAGAGGCAAATATGCATACTTGGTGACTTAGAAAGTACATTTTTGTGATGTGGTTTAACCTCTATTTTTATTTCTATTTATTTTTTCTATTTTTTCCCTTGAAGTCAAAACATAAAAGGAAAAGATATAAGAACATACTGAAGCCAAGCCTGAGATCTGAGAATTCTGTGTTAGAAAAGGTGCAGCAATAGGTTCTCCTGAATGTTTGGGTTTTACTGGAGGTTATTTTTAAGCTTTTTTTCTTTGTTGCTGAATAATGTTCCTCCTTTAACTAAATATATATATATATATGAACACATTAAGAAAATGTAAAATTCAATTAAAATATGTGCTATAAATAAAATATTCATAGGTTGGTAGCAAACGAATACAATATCCCACCAGGATAATCATTAATGATATATTCTCTATTAGAAATTGTAGTGAAGATCAGATAAAGCCAAAACACTTAGATCTAACTATTCAGAATTTTGGAAAAATATGTTCCAAGATCTGAAATTTGTGCCTTAAGTTTATTTTTAGATAACAGTTCTTAAGAGCTACTATGCCACAGAGATCCAATTTTTTGTACTGATACATAGCACATTATTTTTGTGAATTATGGTATATACAAATAAACTTATTTCCCAACATAAATGTTCAAATGAGAAAAATTTTATTCTCAAATCACTGCTTTAATGCAACTATGCTATTTTAGATTGGGGAGAATCAAACTATTACAGATATTTAGTTCATGCTATAAAACAACTAGATCAAAATTCTGCCTTCATTTACACTCATGCTACCCCACTGAATTAGTAACTAAACAGGGTAATATTTAGAGTGGTGCTCAGGGACTTTGTTGCATAAATCCTATTAATGTTAATTCTTAGGCAGAGTGCTGGAAATGTACCCTTAAGTGTGTAGAATACCACTGATTCTTATAAAAACTTATAAGCCAATTTCATTTTTAAGTAGAGGTCTAACAGTGCAAATGTAAAGTTATTAAATATTAATGCTTTAAGAAATCAGTCTCAGGCTTTTCATCTAAAAAATAATTGTTGCTAATATATTTTCTGTGGATTTAGGAACACTCTCTACTTGTTATTTCAGGGAGGAGGGGTGTTATTTTTTATTTACCTAAGATTACCTTTCCTGTTGATTTAATGTATCAGTCATACTTCTTACCTCAGACCTTTTTTCTTCATTAATTTTGAAAACGTAGAGAAAAATCTTTGGGAAATGCCATCTCTAATTTATTAGTTCATCTTAAACTGTATCAATAATAAGCCTTTGTGAATACTATTGCAAAACATTTAACTTTTTAAGTTCCAAGTTAAACACATTTTTGAAAAATGAACAGTGTGTCAGAAGTTATCCTTTTTTTTTTTTTTTCTTTCTTTTTGTAATTTTAGTCAAGCCATAATTATTGTACATCAGAGCATGGTAACCCAACTGATATGTAGCAGTAAGAAGTAAGACGATGCAAAGCTTAGCTAAGGAAACTTGATAATTGCTGCAGTCAATGTATATTTGCGGGGGGGGGGGGGGGGGGGGGGAATAAAAAAAAACTACTGATTTCTATTGGGAAATTCCAAGAGGGAAACTGTAAGTAAATGGTACTGCACAACAAAAGAGAATCTAAATTCAGCTTGCAGCTGCAGAAGTGTAATTGCATTGAAGTTTAGAAATTGCAGGTAAAAAGATTTTTAAAAGAGAAACAGAACTGTAAGGTTTGTTCTGACAGGGTAAATATGGTGTTGCAATTTATCCTAAATGAGCCTTATTGATACTAAATCTGATTCAGTCCTAGCATGTGCCACCTTAAAAATTCTGTTTGGTCATGCTTAAAATCTGTTGTTCACTTTAACTGTATTGGTACTGGGAAACTAGGGGTTTAGCAATAGCCGGACAAGTATGTGACTTCTGGGTATCAGAGTCTGCTGCTGGCCCAAACCCCAAGACACTCCAAGAACAGCAGGTGGCCGCACACCAGATCTCAGCCAGCTCTGTGGGGAGCAGCACCAGGCTGTCCTCGCAGCACCTCCCACAGCATCTTCCCATGGCTGTTGCAGTAGTTCCCAGAGGGCCTCTTGCCCCTGGGGAGAGCTCCATTTCAGAACTGTTTTGAGAGAGTGGCTGCTGGCTTTTCTTCTTCCCTCCCTTAAGCTGGTACGATTTCCACATTCAGGAAAACTTTGTGAGAAAGGAGGCAGTGTTTCTCCATGCCACAGGCTCTATCTTGAGGCTGACACTACTGACAGAAGTGGCTTGAAAAGCCTGTAAATAAACAATGACTTCTTGGCACATCTGGGTCTCCTGGCAAGACTCCCCATCCATCCAAGCATGAGGAGTCTGTTTTTTGAAGAGAGAGATTCCCAAGAAGATTAGCCAGATTCTATTGGACAAATGCTATAATACATTTCTGTTATTGTTCTGCTTCATTTACTAAAGAAAACTTTGTTTACAAGTTTTCTGATGTCCTTCATTTATTAAAACAGAAAAGAAAAAAAAATCTTCCGTTTGGGATGTTACAAAAGAATGATATCACTTGTCACAGACTGAGACTCTTGGTGCACAGCTTTGCTTGAAAGGAGCTAGCTGAGATGCTTTGCAGACTCTTGATGCTGATATACGACAGGTTTTAGAGAACAGTGTTGAAGAGACAGAAGGAAGCTAATGTGCTAAAATGATTCAGAAAGGAGAACCAGGAAACTCAAGTTACTGAAGGCCTTTCACTTTGCTCTCAGACTCAGATAATGAAAAGCTAGAGAAGAATAATGTTAAAAACTACTGGAAGTGAATTGTGGAAAATACATGTTTTCAAAGTAATCTTTATAATTATTGCAATATGGTTAGAAATGGAATAATATTGAAAAATAGGCTTCTAATGGCCTTTTATCACAGTTTAGTAAGGCATGAGATCTTAATGTACTAGAAGAGCACAAAATACATGGCATGATTTTTGGTTATGTGACAGTTCTCAAATGCCAATTTGAATGAGCAATCATGGTTAAGCTTTAAAGCAGAACCGCTTGGTATAAGATAAATACATTCTTGATTGTATTTAACCTTATGAAATAATAATACAAAGAAAACATCGTTGATACAGAACAATCTGGCTAAGTTGATAAATTGAGAAAAGAGAAAAAGTGAGCATTTCATTAAGGCAATATATGTGGGAAAAGGAACATGAATCATATATGCAGAACAAAAAGGAAATTATTCTTCAGAAACATTTAGTTTGAAAAAGACTCAACAGGTCATGGTAAATAATCAATCAGACACTAGCCTCAGTGCAGTACCATGGCATATGGAGCTAAAGTGATCCTGTAAACCAGGTGAATATCATGTAAAGAAAAAAGATCCCTTTTTTGGCAGTGCTGTTTGTGCTTCTGCAGTTCTAAATTCCATGCTTAAAGAAGTTGAATACTTCAGAGGGTTAGCTAAAGGGTCCCGTAAATCAGAACACAGGAGAAAATAGATGTCACAGGAAAATAGTTCCTTGGTGTACAAAGAAATAAGTAGCCTGGTCTTAGTTTAATAGTGAAAATCTTAAAGCATGACTTAATCAGAGCTGTTGCATCTCTAGGAGACAAGTTTGATAATAGTTGTTTTTCACTTTATCAGGCTGAGGTGCTGAAGACAAGCAAATACATTATTTTTAAGTCAAGGCAGTAAAATATCAAATCAAGCTATTGTGATGGGTTCTTCATCACAGGCATCTTTAAACTAAAAGCTAGTTGTTTCCTAAAAGAACAAAAATGTTTTTGGCTTGAAAAGAAGCTAGTTGAGGGAAGTTTTTCAGAACATGTAACAAGCCATGTATACATAGAGGTTCCTTCTCGTTTTCAAATATGTCTGTATGTTAAACATAATAATCTCCAATTTAAGTGTTGCATATTATGAGCATCATGAGATACTTCATAGGCTATCTACAGTAAGCATATTTATGTACTTGCTACATCAAATATTCAAAGTTTGCAGTTTGTTAAAAATATCATAATCTCCTGCATGTTTTGTCTCCTGGAATATCCCAGGGTAGTAGTGATGCACCAAAAACTGTCCACCAAAAACAATTGTCCAACTGTCCACTAAAAAACGCTTAGCTTTTAGACCTGAAACAAAGAGTCTCTACTACTCTTCATGAATATTAAGACTCTTCATGAATATTCAACAATGTCCCCCATTGGTATTTTGACACTGTCCCCTATGATATCCTTGTCTCTAAATTGGAGAGACATGGATTTGATGGATGGACCTCTTGGTGGGTAAGGAACCGTTGGATGGTCTACTCAAAGAGTTGTGGTCAACGGCTCAATGGTGGAGATAGTAATGAGTGGTGTTCCTCAGGTGTCAGTATTGGGACTCGCACTATTTAACATCTTTGTTTGTGACATGGACAGTGAAATTGAGTGCAGCCTCAGCAAGTTTGCCAATGACACCAAGCTGTGTGCTGCAGTTGACAAGCTGGAGGGAAGCGATGCCATCCAGAGGGACCTGGACAGGCTTGAGAGGTGGGCCTGTGTGAACCTCATGAGGTTCAACAAGGCCAAGTGCAAGGTCCTGCATCTGGGCTAGGGCAATCCCAAGCACAAATACAGGCTGGGTGGAGAATGGATTGAGAACAGCCCTGATGACAAGGGCCTGGGGGTGTTGGTTGATGAGAAGCTCGACACAAGCCAGCAATGTGTGCTTGTAGCCCAGAAAGCCAACTGTACCCTGGGCTCCATCAAAAGCAGCATGGCCAACAGGTTGAGGGAGGTTCTTCTACTCTGCTCTCATGAGACCCCACCTGGAGTGCTGTGTTTAGCTCTGAGGCCCCCAGCACAAGAAGGACATGGAAGTATTAGAACAACTCCAGAGGAGGGCCACGAGGGTTATCAAGGGGCTGGAGTACCTCTCCTATGAAGACAGGCAGGGGGAGTTGGGGTTGCTTAGCCTGCAGAAGAGAAGGCTCTGGGGAGACATAGCGGCCTTCTAGTACCTAAAGGGGGCCTACAAGAAAGCAGGGGAGGCTCTCTTTGTCAGGGAATGTAGTGATAGAACAAGGAGTAATGGCTTTAAACTAAAAGAGGGTAGTTTTAGATTAGATATAAGGAGGAAATTCTTTACTCAGTGAGTGGTGAGGTACTGGAACAGGTTGCCCAGAGCAGCTGTGGATGCCTTCATCCCTGGAGGTCTTCAAGGCCATGCTGGCTTTGAGCAACCAGATCTAGTGTTCCTGTGCATGGCAGGGGGGTTGGAACAGGATGATCTTGGCCCTTCCAACCCAAACCATTCTATGATTCTACGATAATATATTCTTTAATATTTTATATTATGGGCCAAGTTGAATCTTCATCATCTTCTGTTAAAGTAGAATTTTTCTCCAGGTCATTTTGTAGGATGAGACAGACTCCATCATTTTGAAAGATTATGTACAATGTTCTGGAATGCTTTTTCTGTGTTTTTTGTTTGTTTGTTTGTTTGTTTGTTTGAAACAAATAGTGTGTGTTTTCTATTGTTACTTTTCAGTTGAACATAGGTGAAATGATTTGCCCCGTAAAGTAAGGCTCCGCTGATTACCAAGACAGTTTCCTACCCACAACAGTGTCTTAGTACACATATTTACATATTTTTATTCAGCGTATTTCATCTAAGAGGAAATATTCACATGGAACTCGTATACGTATTTGAGAGTTACATTGAATAAAGATGCACTATTTTATGTAATAAGAGGCAGAGAATCGTGGACAAGATTAACCACTGAAATTTCACTTTGTTTTCCTTTCCTTTTCCATTCAAGTAAAAATAATAAAGGTAAAGAAGCAAACTACAAGCCACTTCAAGAAATGAGTACAGTTGATGGAAACCGAAGGAAGAAGTATTTCTGAATTGGTCAAGCATTCATCCCTGCATGCTTTTGAATTATGTAGTTAGCTCATGGGAATAAATATCCTTCTATGTATAAGGAAAATCACATGGTCACTGTATCTTATTTTAGCAACCCTGTTAGACATTGTCACATTTATTTCTTTTTTGATGAGTTCAGCTCCTGTCCCTTTACTTGCCATTTTAGTTGCCAAGATACTAGTCATAGACAGGACTGCTCATATAATCCTCCAGCCTTCCATGTAGGACTGTTGGAAGATGCTGGCAATCATTCACTGTGCTTTTATCCTTCTGTAAAGGAAACCGCACAATTTGTAGAAATAGTGTTTACATGTCAAAGACTCCTTATTGATCCCACTCAGTGCTTGCTACCTTTGGCACGAGTGGTAATCAAGCAGACTAAAATAGCACTTCTGAAGCACTTCCTTACTCTTTACAACCCCCAAAGTAGTACTTGCACAAAACCAAAAAAACACAGCCTGTTAATTTTTTTTGCTCCTTAATATATTTCTAACTTGACAGGTGTAAGTTTATCATGATTTCTCTGAACTTTCTTGGCTTCAATGAAATAGTAATTTAGTCTATCCAGATGTTAATTTTTGAATCCTCTACAGTTACTTATTTTAAAGAGGGCTTTAGATGTAGCCAACTTTGGTTAGTAATGTCTTAGAAAAACATAGAAATGTCCCAAGGCAAAAATGTATTTATACTACTCAAGAAGAAAAGCAAGCAGATTATTTTTTTTCCTGGACAGGATTTTACATTATTGCTTACTATAGAACAGCTACCACCTTGCATTTTCACTGGACACTTCGGATGAGATATCTGCCATAACAAAACATTATTTTTTTAATGAAAGCTTTGATTCATCATAATATTTATATACAACTTAGTGTGTGATAAATGATTGAAGAAAGTGATTCAAAACTAAGCATTCTATACTTAGCATCTCAACTATTCTGAGGTCTGGACTACAGTCTCAAGCTACTGGCAGACTTCGGCATTTCTTGATTTAAGGAGGATAGTGTCATTTATAGTGTCATTTAGACACTGAAATGACATTATAGTGTCATTTATAGAATTTCTCCCTTTCTGCAACCGTCTGAAAGCTTGGGCGAGGCTTGTGTTGTCAATGAAGTTCCCATTTTCCCATTTTCTCATGTTTGTGCTCACTGTTTTTCCTTTTGATCATTCCAAAAAGCACATAAACAATATCTCTTCTCCACTTGATGTCCTCCAAATAAGACATTCAATTTTGTTCCCTTCTGATCCAGTCTATTCATTCCTCCCTTCAGGAGAAATGTACTATTTTCAGAGGAATGTGGTCAGCTGGATGGGTATTGCATAGGCACGTAACCCTTTCCCGTTTGTCCACAAAAGTCGGTTTGAACAGTGAAGGCTCTTGTTTACTCACTGCTGTGCATAGCCTAGTAGTCACTACTAGAGAAGGTAGACTGTCCTGCTTTGTACTGAATAGTTAGAAAAGACACTTAGCTGCTAAAGAAAACAAAAACATCGATATGATAAACTACAGACAAGGCTTGTTCCAGCCTGTATAAACTTATACTTCATAGTAAATTAAATTTAATTGTGTATCTTTAAATACAGTTTTTATTTCTGTATATTAATCTGTGTGAGTCTCAAAGAAGTGACCCATTCATACCAGGTTATAGTGTGGTTAGCTGTTTAGCTTGTTCTTTCTTATGAGACTGTAATCGTGGTGCTGGCAATGGAACCACGTTTCAGAATGAGGTGTTTTAGTGGATCCTGTTAGAGCTTATGTAATTATTGATATATTTATAGATGGTATCTGCATTTTGGTTTGAACAGTAATAAAAAGTGGAAAAAAATAAAAATCTGGGGAAAGAACAAACTTTGTAAGCACGTTAACCCTACAATGGAAAACTGCTTTTCAGTTTGAAAATGACAGACGTTCAGTTACAGTTATTGACCCTAGCTGATGTTTAAAGTACATATGCAATTTAAATTAAAATACTTACTCATTTTAAAGGTCATGGCAAATTGAGGGTTTTATTGGTAATGGTCTACTACTGGTCTACTGGTCTACAATGGTCTACTGAAGTATGTTTTAAAGTAACAGTTACTGGTGTGACTTAGATTAGAGAAGAAAATAATGTTGTGTGCTGAATCTACCATTCAGATATATATATTTCGAGCACTTTCTAGGCTTCAGAGAGGTGTAAGTGTATGAAAGCTTTAGACTGAACAGCTCCACATATCAAAAAAGTCTTCTTTGTAAAAAAAAAAAAAAAAAAAAAAAAAAGGCATGTGGGCAGGTTTCTACTTGCAACTTTTCTGTAAATACCAAGTAAGTTGTTAAAGTGAATTAAATGACACTGGAGTGTCTAGCATAAGACCCTGTGCTTTCCAGTGTTCCTGATAGCCTAGTGCAAGTTCCTTGGTATCTCTGTGGCTTACTATACACAAAAGCAATTATTTTACTGAAATCTCAAATCCTACTCAAGTTGATATTTATAAAAAAAATCAGACCTGCCCCCTACAGGGAGAGTTTTGTACAGAGCAGGACAGCTTTCTCTCCCTGCTCATCAGATCTTGTTCTTTCCCATTCTCCATAGGACATCCAGACTGTGCTAACTGCCAAGTGAAACATTATCGGTGGAGTTGCTACTAATTATGAAATGTTCTGGCCTATTTATTCCGAATTGTCTGGTTTCTGGGATATCCTTGCTTGCTTCCATTTTACCTTGTCAGGCTGGAGTATTTGAACATTTCTACAAGTCTGTGGCCACCACTGACTGTTAATAGGAATTGCGTATCCGGCACATAATGACACTTTGTATACTCATTCTTTAAATCGTTTTCAGAAGAGGCTTCTATCATTCCTATGAGAAGTAAGGCAATTTAAGTATCTCCAGGAGGACAGGTTAGGAATTCTAGACCTTGTTCAAATGAATGCTCAATTCTGCATTACCGAGCTGGTAATGGAAAGGAGAGAAAGAGATGGGAAAGAAATGAAAATGAAGCCTGCAGCTAGCTGCTTACAATTATCAGAGCAAGCAAAAACTGTCAGTGGCTGGTTTCCCAGATACTATTGCTTATCAGGGCTCCAGGCCAATGAAAAGGGAGCATTCTGGGAATTTGGTTAATAAAGTTATGTTTGATCTATGACAAAACCCCTGTAACAGGCCTTTATTAAACCATTTCTCAGTAGTTCCTTTGAAGTTAAATCCATATGCAATAGCTTCCAAAAGTAACCTAGAAGTAGCTCCACTGATACTCGTATTACAAAACAATGTGTTAAAATGCATGCACACAAAAGGTAAGATCTAGGCTAGTAATTATATTTTTTTACATGCATTCACAAATACCTATCTCCCAAATATTTTTGTTAGGTCTATTTCTGTCCTCAAAAAAGTAGTAGAATACAGATGCAATTCAGTCGAACACAATCCTGTTGCACAGGTTTCTGTTTCAGCTTCAAAAACAAAATCTTTTATTTTGTGCCATTTCTTTGAAATCATGAATTGGCCAAAGTTCAGTTGAAAGGTTTGCAAGCCTTAAGAGAGCTCTCATTGAACTTGATATCATATGTAAAAATAAAATGAGGTGAAGTTCTCTTTGCATTGAGGTTTCCTTGGAAACATTCCCCAGTACTTCTCCACAGTAAATTTTACAGAGTTCTAGAGAGAAATAGGGATTTCTGAGTCTACCTCTTGAATCTCAGATTTTCCTTGCAGAAGCAGCAAAATTGATAGAGTACACTAGAAGAGAAGAGGCCAAGTCCTGATTAGTCAGGTTGGAGAAAAGGTAGATTTTGAGTCCTGGAGGTTGACCATTGTCCAGAGCCCCAGTGAAAATGAGAAAGGTGCTATTTTTCTTATTGTATTTATTTATTTATTTATTTTTGGCTAAGTGGTTGGTTTCAGTAATGTAAGGGGAAGATCTACAATGTGGCTAAAATTTCTTGGTTTCTTAGCACTGGCAGATGTAATGGGGTTTTTCAAAGGTCTTTATGTATGCTAGGTGATGTCCTGGACATAGTTGTCAAAAAAGCAAATTGCGTTTTGCACTTCTGCTTTCATCTGCAACAAGGATTTTAAAATGTTCATTCTATGACACTGCTGGCTCTCCATCTGCCCAAGGAGCTGGAGAAGGCAGCTAACACAACTATTAGTTCATCACTGCATAATGAGGTCTGCTTACAAATCACAAAGCTGCCAGTTCCCTCAATATGCAGCTCATGTGCTGTGCCAGGTGCAGAATTACTGATATAGTTGCCTCATTCCAAAGTTTGTGTTATGATTCATTCACATGGAGACACTAAGGAGTTTGTAGCCCGTATGATACAGAACTATGTACCAAAAATGTGGAGTCTGTGCAGCATCCCATATACTATGATTGCACTATGAAAAATGAATGAAACAGTGGCACTGCAATGCCATATTTGTTGGGTTTATGACTACTACTACATATACATTGTCTGCAACTAAAAATAACATTTTCTCTGTCAATGATGAGTATTCAATCGTTAGCATACAATGTGAAAACAAAGCTTCATCGGATTCTCTCCTTGCTTATTGTTGCTGCTCTTGCAAACTTTCTGAGAGTCCTTGGTGTTCAGGCATGCTCTTCGTAGCCTGTTACAAGCCAGGAATTTTTCCCAGCCAATTCAAGGCAATGGAACATAAGTATTTTTCTCAAAAACGTGTATCACCTACCCACAGTTCCCACTGTACCCACACCTACCCGCTGTACCATGCTGCTTAAATTAAAGCTTTAAAGCACATTTAATAAAAGTACATATAACTTTGTGTCTCTTAAATCCTTGTATTTGGGAGCCAGGAACTGTTGAATTATCCCTTAGTTAAGGTTTGAAAAATCTTTATGGCCCTTATAATGGAAACCGTGGTGTATACCTGTCTGAGTATTTAGCTGTTAAAGAAGACCTAAGGGCTAAAATAAAAAAACTCCAAACTTAAAAAATAAAGATTTGTAATAATGGAAAAAAAATCTGAAAACAGACATTTTTCCATGCTTCCCAAAGGTTACATGACTATGCCTTGCTGCATTTGTATTTGAAAATACTTCTTTTCATGGTTTCTCATTGTTGGCCACTCATCTCATTTACTTCTTGCTCCTTCCTCAGGATTCTTTTTATAGACTTTCTTTTAATGCTCATCTTTCTGCCTTTGGAAATTCTCTGTCACATTTACACATCATACTGCAAGAAAAATTAAGTTCTCAGTCTTACAGAATTCATATGTATTCTTTTTTTTTTTCTGAGTGTTGTTTGAATACTATATAGGTGTGAGAGGTGGTAAGACCGTTAAAATAGTAAGACTGGGAAAGAGATGTTTATGTCTGGTAGTACTCCCCACTTCTGCATTATTTTCTTCTGGTTTTGCAGAGATTTTTTTGAAGGATCCATTCTTTTGACAAAAAAAAAAAAAAAAGAGGTTTTTACTGCAGTTGTGTGATGATATAAAATCTCTTTGCTTTGATCAGTGACTAACACAAAAGTAGAGTTATAGCAAGGTTTGATTAAAAAATTCTGGAAAGACAAAGAAAAAAAAAAAAAGGTAGTTCATTCGTCCTTGAACTGTGCTTCAACAATGAGTTAAGAACTACAATCTAATAAAAATAGTAGAATCTAAATAAATTGGTTGTGGAGCAACATAAGATTTGTATGTAGTCACTTTTTTTTTTTTTAATGTCCTTTAATGCATTTTAGAATGGCAAATTCAATTTAATATACACCTGGTGAAATTAGATTATTTGAATGCATAAACTGATTTTGTGCAGTTTTATGGGCAGAAGGAACTATTACAATTAAAACAATATAAGGTTTGCATGTGCAATTAGCCATTGATCTCAAATGCACATTTCTTTTCACAATGTATTTGAGAATCAACAGATGAGATCTTTTTGTATGAGGTAAATTGAGCATGCAAATATTATTTCTTTCAAAATGCAGTAACAAACAAATAGCATATTTACTTGCATAATGTTAATTGGTTGTTAACTACATTCATGAATGCACATTTTATCTTTCCTGCATGTTCCTATAATTCTTTATAGTACTGTAAAAATGTATAGTAAATAGTCATAGACAAAGGCTCTTATCACTCTGCCTTACAATACAACAATAAATAATCTTGGGCCAGGTTTTAAAAATAGCTTCATAACTCCAGAGCTCCAAGTCAGGCATCTAATACAGATTTTTTTCGAAAGATCTCAGCACGCAGCCCTTCCCACTGAGAACAGTGAGAGCTGATGAGTAGTGAGCATTTTTGAAACCCTGGGCTCTTGTTCATATCAACTGAATTTAAACTACATTTGCAAAAAATCTATGCTGGTGTTTGTGCAAAACCCCTTCTTCTTTGAGATACAGTATACCAAGTATCACAGCTGCAAAAATAGCCTCATTTTCTGTTTGAAGAGGTAACAAACTAATGTAAGTGGTGGGGCAGGAAAAGGTGAAATAACTACAGTGTATCTAGTATGGAAAATAGAAGAAAAGTGGAAAATTATTTCAGCAGAAGCTACTTCCTGTCCTGTTCTGCTTTTGCAGATGTATGCCAGATCTGCTCTTAACTTGAATTTTAATTGTACAAATGTCCTTCAGTCATTTTTATTGTTTTTTAATTTTTCTTTTCCTTCCTTCCTTCCTTCCTTCCTTCCTTCCTTCCTTCCTAGCAGATATACATAATTTAGCTCAATGCATGTAAATCTACTTTGTAAAACCTTGGAACAAAGCTTTATGTTAGTAAGGGTAGATATCCGTTCTATAAATCTTGCAAGTGAAAACAGGGTCAGAAAATCTTGAGAACAAGGACATGTAAAAAAAAAAAAAAAAAAAAATGTAACAATCAAGAAATGCCAGTGATTTCCTGCATCAGTCAGTAAATGTGTTTCAGATCAGAGGGACTGTCTTCTGCAGTAGAAGAAATTAGTCAATTTACAGTCAGTGGTTGGCTTCTTCACTGATGTGGCAGCCATCAGCCCTGGAGGCAGTTTTTTGGCTAATGAAAGATGAAGACTGCCTTCAGGAAACGTGGTGAAACCAGCCCTCATGATGCAACAATGTGAAATTTTGTTATCTGTGCTTGAAATTCTGGCTGAAATTGACTCTTCCATTTTTATTTGGAAATATGAAGGGAATGCTCAGTCATATTAGAATTTGGCAAAAACTGAGCTAGAAAATTGACATTTTTTTATTTTGTTTTCAATTAAGGCACCAAAACTCCAATTTTGACCTGCATCTTCTTATTCTTTTAAAGACTGAGGCATAACAGTGCATGGAACCTTTCTCACAGTTATTGTTTGTCCTATATCCTTGCTGCAATTGCAGAAATGTATCATTTCTGTCCTTGCTGGTTTTAGCCTGGCAACAAATCTATTACGAAAGCATTGAAAAATTGCTAAAGAAAAGTAAGAAGTATCTTGAATCACTGGTGGTGTCAGCCGTTCCATTGTATATGAAAAAAGAAATAATTTATGAAATGATTTATGAGCTTGAATTAAAGGATTAAATGCTTGCATTGCATTGTGTAACTAGCTTTCAAAAGTTACAAAATCTTTCTTTTCAAAACCACAGTTGAGATCATTTTACTTGACCCTCTTGCATTCTGTTTTCAAATAATAGCTCATTTTTGTTAATGTTATTCAGTACAACCTATTTCCTATGGAACAATTAGTATTGAATTTGTTGGGGGGGGGGAGGGGCGTTATTTCAGTCCCTGTAGAAAGTAAACTTTTCTTCATGAATAATTTTAACTCAAGTCAAAAATATAATTTCTTTTCAAGAAACTGAATATTGAGTAATTTGTAAAATTTAATAGCTCTCAGTTAGCCACAAACTAATTCAAAAGGAAAGCAAACAATGTCTGGGTGTTTTATTTTAAATTAATTCATAATATAGTGTTTTACCTGTTGATGGTCAACTATTTGCCATACAATTAGAAAACATCAATTAGAGAGGCAAAATGAACAGTATTAAAAATGCTAAACCTTGTGGGGCAGAAGAAGTTTTGAGTGCTGTAGTGAAAATAACAAACACATTTTAGCAATAATACTAACATTATTTTGAAAGATTCATGAATTCTATATTTTTTCTTCCCATATGTAAGAAAATCTTCAGCTTTGGTAATGAGAAAAGGAAGAACAGTAATCAAATCAAATAGATAATAAAGAGTTTGCAATTTGGAAAATTATATATTCAGCAGACTTTACATGTCCAATCAGTTCACATTCAGCACATTTGAGAAAATAAGAATTAATTTGTCAAAAAGTAACAAAAGATTTAAAGATGCTTATTTACCTATGATATATTTGATAAGGGAAACTTTACCTCTTCATAGTGAAAGAAAAACATTGTGTAATTTTCTAACTTTTTATGTGCAGTTCTAGCTAAACTTTAAATGGAAAAATCTAGTCTGCCATTATTATCTTAATCATATGACTACTCTTGAAGCAAGTGGATTTTTCTCTGAGCATAAAGAATCCCTAAAACTCTCACTTCAGACACTCAAAATACAATTTGCAGGTTTTGTTTTTGGTTTTGATTTTTACTTTATTAGATGGGGATGAAGAAGAAAATCAAACAGCTCAGTTTGAATACTATATTAGAATCTCTCTAGGATATAGAAATTTTTCTACCTGTCTCTAAATCTTCAGCGCTGAAGGTACACTTTGATTGCTATTATTAAAAGTTATTTTAAGAGTAGTGCGATTAGGCCTAATGTAGTCATTGTGAATCCTGCCAAGCATGACCCCAGCTACAGTGTAAACTTCAGTGAAGGAGGTTTGTTTATTAATAACCCGCTCCAGAGCCACTAACTGTCATTTAGATTGAAAAATTCAGTAAACTAAGGAGATGAGAAGCTCTTTGTATCCTCTAGTGATTTTTCTCTATAGAAGGGAGTGTTTTGTGTCTCATGAAGCAAATATTCTGACATGGTTCTGATCCTAAGTACTTGGTTTTATAGGAGGCTCAAGGTAAAAGAGCTCAGTTCTTCTTTTCTCCCTCTCTGTTGAAGATGTCCTTCACGGAAATGCAAGGACTTTAAAAGTGATTTCCAGGCTTTCAATCCTCCTCTATTGGCTGCTTAGTGCCTCAAGCTAATCTAACTATGATATATGGTAAATATTTTCCCTTGCAGGAAAAGTGCTTAAAGCTATTTCTATGCATTGATTGAGCACATTAGGCTAATATTTATCCATTTGAAACCTGGAGGTTTAGCAGTACATCACTTAACAGCTATGCACTGATTATAAGAAGTAATTATACATAAGAATATCAAAGAATATTAAGTCCCTTGCGGAGGAACCATCATAAATGGTTTAATGGTGATTAAATCTGGGGAAGCTGGAGTAGTTTGGAGCACTGCTTATTAATTTTAGAAGGTGCATGGCTCTCTGATCATTACAAATAAATAGGAGTACTAACATTCATGCGTTTAATGACATTCTGAGTTGTGGGAATGTGGTCTTCAGTTTTCTTGCCTCAATAGGTTGCATTTGTTTGTTGTAGAGGCTGCTCTCTGTCCATTAGATTCACCATGTTTCAGAACTGTATCAGTATGCCATAAGTTTGTACAGATCAGTTAAAGTTATCCCTATTGTTTCTGCTTGAAAGAGTTCTTCAGCCAATTCTTGAGTTCTTGAGACTATTCTTCTTCTCATTGTCTTCCTTTGAAGCAATGCCACTGCCTTGTTTCTTTTTCTTTTTCTCTCTTATGCGGAAGAGAATTCTCCCCTTGTTCAAGCCAAGGACCTTCTACATGATTAGTTTATGAGAGCCATACCATTCCAATTTCTTCTCACAAAAGCAAACAAACAAATAAAACACAAACCAAACCAAACCAAAACAACAATGAACAAACAGCGAAAGAATTGAGCAGATTTGCCAGGGATAATCAGCCACACCAGAAGGACGTCTGAATAGCCTTTATCAAATGGGTATACTCTTATTACACATTCTATCTGTTGTTTTCTATGGAATTAAAATTTGTTCTTGATATTGTAAATTTTGCTCAACTGAGGAGGACAGGTTATGCCTCCAAGTTTGGCATCCTATATCAAAAAAAAAAAAAAAAAAAACTTTTCATTTGCAAACTTATTACTGCCTTGCCATGTCGTGAAAGCACTTAACAGAAACACATGGTAGTTTGGTGAAATATTCTTCACCTATTGTTGTAACATGGCGGTAGTGTAATTTCACTGGAAACACTATAGTGGAAACACTATTAGCTATAAGCACTGTTGAGAAAATGAAGGCATAGTGTAATCCCATTGACTTTTGATGTCTGCTTGCACACTGGCCTTAAAGTCTGACCTGTTTTCTTTGTATGTGCTATTTGGCCAAATGACCCCTTGTCTAATTCCATAGAGTTACATCAGAGATAAAATTGGCATATGTACAATAAATGTATGCCCTTTTAATTCCCTTATGGAATGGAGGACATATGTTATTTATTATGTACAGTGCTGTCAGACAGTAACTTAATTTTTCTGCAATTTTATCTTGTTAGCCTTAGACGTAGATGGAATGCTAACTTGCATTTGCAGTCTTTGGACAGTGTATGATAGAGTGATCTATCCTTCCACAATTAATTTTAATACTCTTTCCAGTCTAGACACTTTTTATGTTACTGCTTAAAGTGCAGCCACCTTTCCAAGCCAAATCTATATAAATGCTGTAGTGAGATTCTGTGCTTGTTCTTTGCCAGTAACTCCAAAATACGTTCATACATTATATTTGGTTTTGATTGTTATTAGTATCTTTGTAACTGAAAGTCTCTTTTTTGTTGAAGTATGAGTTCTTACCTGCTGTCTGTCACATAGTCCTTTCCTCAAGTTGAAAAAAAATATATCACCATCTTCTTTTGCCACTGTCTTAGAGACAGGAATGATAAATCCAAAGATGTGAGGCGTGAAATACGCTGCTACGCAGTTCATGTGAGGTGAAGTTTAAAGCCTCACCTTTGCTCTGGCCCTTAAACCAGTTAAAAGGGGTGTAGTGTTGGAAAGGGCTCCCATTTCTGCCAGGAAGGGATTCTGTAGTGACAGTACGATTGAAGACTAATAAAGTTTCCTTCCGAATACTCCTTGGCAACCCTGGTAGAGGTTGCATGGGAACTGGGAATGGAACATAAGGAAGAAATTCTGTGGAGAGTCTGGGAAGCTCTGTAATTTATAAGCATTCATACAGTGTAAATCGATGTTAATTATTTACTTAAATTAACCTCCGAATTTTTCATTAATGTTACAAATTATTGTCTAAAGTAATTCCCTTGTGCATTTCTGAGTATCCAAGAATCAAGATATTTCAAAAAATGATATCAAACTTTCCATCAGTTTTGTTTGGCCTTCTCATGGCACTACAGGCACAGCCCTTGGATGCCTCTGCATTCCTACTTCCCTGTCATAAAACATGGAACTTCTTAAGAGCTACTTTTCCATGGACAGGGAAGATGAGAAATAACCTTGGCTCAATATGTGGGCTTTTTGTCTATTTTTCTTGATTTGCTACAGATAAATTTGTAGAACAGCAGGGCAATGAATGTGTAGATGTCTGTTTTTACCTTGTGGCTTAAATATTGTGACAGAATATGTTGATTTCAGAGAATAAAAACTGAAATCATACCCTGTGGCATGTATTTTATTACTTTTCCAGAATTAATTAATGGTAGGCTTAGAAATCAGCCATAAAGCCTGAAAATTCTTACAACCACATCATAGAACACAACTTCATTATAATAGTATGTGCACAAAGTTCACCTAGTTTGGAATACCAGGGTCTTCAAGAGCCACCATTTGCAGATCCTTCAGGAAAGGATTAAGAAAATTTAAAAAAAAAAATGTATTTTTTGCATTTCAGAATGTATCTTTACAATGTTAGACCTTCCTGCGCTCCAATATCCATTGGAAAGGGTCTGTCCCTGTCTTCCTCTGATAGCCTGAGGCGCTCAGTCCCAAATTGCTCATATTGTGAGAAAAAGTGGTAGAAACAGTCCTTACTTCTGATTCTCACTGAGATTCCTACACAGTTAAAGACATAATCTCACAGTTATGGACTATTTTAATTACAGTTAGGCAAAGAATGTACAGAACAAGGAAACCACTGTCTTAAACCGTCTTCTAAATCAAAAACACATAAATAACTTTAAAAAGTCAATGAAATAGGAATTAATAAAAATTAACAAAAAATATTTGTGGAGAGTCATTAGATGAGCAGTTTTATGCAGAAAAGAGTGTTTTTCAGAGAATGTAGTATATGTTTATGATATATATGCATATGTATAATCCAAGCTGTTCAATGTTTAAATTATAAATATGACTTAAAATCCAATAATAATGGTTTGTTTGGGTATGGAATACAATTTGCCAAACATTTGAAATTGTCATTGCTGCATGGAATTGACATTAAAAACCATGCAAACTCCTGAGTGCAGGCACTGTGGATATGAGCAATAGTATCTGTTTACGTATGAGCAATAGCATCTGTTCCTCTTGTGGTAATACTGGAAGTGTGCTCCTGCATATTTGTGAATGGGAGATAAGTGGAGGATCTGTCATTTTTCCTAGAAATATAATATGTGTTTTTGTGTTTAGCTAAAGTCATTTGCTAAGAAAAGTTCTCTGAAAGGTTTTGATTAATATTAATAGGGAAGTTTTGAGAGGAGACCGCTTCCCTTCAGATCTTCACCACAGGACTTCAGTTGCGCTGTGGAATGAAAATATCTTACTTTTTCTGCATGCAGTAATGACAGCTTAAGAACTGCCTTTCTCACACAGTAACTTAGGTACCTCTCTGCTACACCTATGCCTTTGTCAGCAACATAGCTTCTGTCTTACCTGCATGGTAAAAATAACTCCGAAGTGCCAAGTTTCACTTAAAGAGTTAACTGAGCTATGTATTTCTGACACATAGTGGAAGATCTGCATCATTTGTAAACGTGTAGATCTGTAGCTTTGGTCTCACATATTATGGCAGTAGATCCATCCACAAAGCTTGGATCTAGACATGAAATTTCTTCGTCATTTGATTATTGAGCACTGGCTCAGGCTGCTTTTTATTTTCTGTCAGCTTTTAAAAGTGCATAATTTATTGCACTCTGGTGGTAAAATGGGGTCTGTTTTTTTCATTGCCTTGACTAATAGTCACTCTTTGTTACTTAATGTTACCTTTTTTACACATCTTCATGTTTACAATTTTTAATGAATGCTATTTTGAAGGATTTCTTCTGTTTCCTGATATTAGTAAAATATACTGACCACACTCAGAAGAGAAAATCTCCTCACATCCTTGTTTTATACCAGCACAACTTCACTGTTTTTTCTGCATTGTTCACTGAAGAAGTAGAAATATAATTATTCAGAAGTACTTCCAACAATGGTTGTTGATTTCAGGCTGCAAAATTTAAGCCAGAGTTAAAGGAAAAGTCAGTATTTTTGCTCAACCCTACAGCCTGAACATCCATAAAGTAAAATGCAAACTATATCTGAAACCAAAGTTTTAATTACACTTGTCATCTCACAGCAAGACAGCTGTCACCAGGCAGATGCTGGAAAATGATATCTGACGCTGACAGGTAGTGATCCTGTTGTAAGAGACTGTAAACAAATTTCCAACCTGTATAATACTGATTTAGCAATCAGAAGGAAAACTTCATCTTTAATATTTAAACAATATGATAAATATTTAAAGAGTGGATTTTTTTATTTTTTTGCTGTGATTCATCAACCAGTATTAAATCAGGATGGACACTTCTTGAAGTAGCTCATCTCTTGCAGCTGTGTAGCTGGTGCCACAAATGATATTGTTTTTCAGGCAGATGGATGCCATCAGAGGGTGACTTAGAAATCCCTGCAGTAATTACCTTTATTTTCAAACACCTTTCTCAATTTATTCATGTCATAAATGATGTTTTAGATTTTGCAACTTCCATTTTATAGAAATGGGGGTCTGTTTTCTCTTAATGAGTGAAGCCAGTGCTTCCAACTGTTAATTATAGAAAATAGAGGAACACATAAACATTTGTCATGCTAAAGTTTAATCACCTCCCTGAAGTATTATGGATTCATTAGTCTTAACTCTGCAGTCAGTGATTCAGTGAAAACTAGAGCTAAACAGTGGGCTTAGTCCATTGATCTATTTGAAAATATGTGTCCTTTCATACCATTTTATTTGGCTTTTCTCCCAGGCTTATCTGATGCTGTAACATCTCCTATGCATCCTTTACATAGCATGCTATGCTGTTTCTAATCTGACATTACTCTACAGTTGCAACAGATTGGATAACTGGAGAAATTGCCCTGCTTTCAGAGAGACCATTTCTCTGTCCATTGCATTTTTCGTGAAACTATAGTTTCCATTTTCACCAGCCCCCCAGATTGTTTTCTATCCTTCCCTGGTGAAGCAGAAGCAGAGAAAAGAACCACTGTTCTTAAAAAGCAGGAACCAGAAGCAGTATGAACTACTGTTTCTAAGCAGACCAAACAGTTAGTTCTGTTTCTAAGCAGAAAATACTTTGCAGAGAAAAGAAGGAATCATCTTGGCATGCCTGGAAAACTAGGTTTCAGGCCTAGGCTTTTGTCTCCTTATTCCTGATGGTAGTGGAACTGTCTCGACTGTGTTGCCTTTTTTCCTTACAGATACCCTGTGACCTTTTTGTGACATCCAAGGCAGGCAGTATTTGGGGATATTGAGATCCTTTCATGCCTCACCATTTATGTATTTTAGTTCTTAATGTCTCCAGTGTCTCCCTGCAATTTCTTCCTTTATTTTGCCCACTGGCCTTCTTGCACAATAGTGATGTAATACATGAAGAAGTGGAGAGAGAAAGGAAGCAAGAGAGGAACTTATATCAGAAATAAAAAACAGTGCACTAGTGGTATAAGTAAGGTCTTTATCTGTCCCAGCAGTGGCAGAGATCAGGAGTCAAAGTCCTCTGTCTTTACTGTTTGTGAACAATGTCTGCATAGTTTGAAAGTTGAAAAACTTGCAGATATCTACAGATGTGTAGAAGTCCAGAGTTCAGAGATGTGGTCAAGGGCAACCTGGTGATTTAGTCTGGGACAAAACCCAGTTGGAATGCAATAGAAGTATTTTCAATGATCTGTGCCTCTTTGAGGAAAATTCTGTTGGAGGAGAGACTGCACAAAATTTGGATCACATCCAAAAAGACACTAAAAAGGACTTAATATTTGTTGTAGGTCCCGTAGACAAAGTTCTCCAAGCATTGGAGCAGCCTCAGCAAAATGTAAACAGGGTCACAGACCAAAGTTTAAATAAGCATCCGAGACGTTGCAAGTTGTGATACTCCACCACCAAATTTCACCCAACTCAGCGTTTTTAGGATTCACAGATTTCTCTCAAAGGTCCGTCCTCCTTAGCACTTGAGCCTGGGGATGTTTTCTGGTTGTAGTGGGTTCTTAGAGAATGATTTTACAATCCTTCTGCACTATTTCATTCCTTTTTCTTGGAAAATGGGAAGTATAGACCTGAGATGCCAACTCTCTGTTAGCAGCTTAAGATGATAAAAAATATAAGCTTGAGAAATGAATTCTACTCGAGCTTATGTTCATTTCCAATTATTCTAAGTTTTCTACATATCCTTGGTAATGAGAAGAATAGTAGGCAATTTTGCTATGGATGTGTTTCAGGGACCTTGGAGTCTGCTTATGACCAAAGTGGGAACCTTCATTAAGTATTGAATTTGGAGGAACTGCTCAGAAAAATCAGCCTCCTTGTGGAGGGTGGCAAATAGGAGATAAAAAAAGCTAAAATTGCCTCTGTGCAAAAGTTTATTTTAATGAACTTATCTAATTGGTTTTGAAAACACATCGATTCAGCCAGGCAGTTGTTTCAGAGTCTGTGCTACTCTAAGTTTAGGGGACAGTGAATGATTCTAATTCCCAAAGTGCTCTGATTTCTAGTGAAGAATTTTGTTGTACGATTGCTACTAACTCACTTGTTAAACATCTGAATGCAGTTACTGTATATGTGATGGATGGTCCCTCTGCTCAGAAAAAGAGTACATTTTTCACTATTCATTGTAAAAAACTGACAAACTGGGGTGTTTGGAGGGTATGAAATCTGTTATATTCCTGTACAGTTGCAGCATGGATTGCTAGGAAAAGTGGTTCTGTGACCAAAAATACAGCTGAACGTTTGTTTGTCAGTTTTTCAGTAAGTTCAGTCAGCAGCTTAGTTAAATTAAATGCCAAAAGTGGGGAAAAAAAAGATAGCAGAAATGTAGTGTTTCTTATCTTCTTGTAGTTTTCAAATGATGGTGGTTTCTGGAATACTGTGGTTGTAAATTGTTGCAAATTATGAAATATTTTTGCTGCACTACAAAATGTTGAATGGAATTGTTGGGGTAATACATTGCAAAGCAAAGAAATCAAATTATATGAAAACAAAAACAAAAAACAAACTTGTGTGGTTGCTTTACCATCACATTAGAGTAGTCTTTTGAAAGTCCAAAGATAGTTGATCAGTATTGCTGGGGTTTTTTTGCTCTATTATTCCTCACCACATGCTTCCTGGGGCATTATATCTTGGATGAGTCACTTTCTTCAAGTATCTTTTTCTCTGCTAGAATCATATATTGGCTTGAATGCATTGTATTAAGATACGAAAAAGATTCATAAACTCACTTCTTTGCTAGCAGGCCTTGTGTTGGAGTAATTTAGATGTAGTTTTCAACAAGAACTGGGAAAGTTTCATGTATGTTGTGGTTTAGCCCGGCTGGCAGCCAAACACCACACAGCCGTTCGCTCACCCTCCCCCCTCCCTCTCCGGGATGGGGGAGAGAAATGGGAAAGTGAAGCCTGTGAGTTGAGATAAGGACAGTTTATTAAGACAGGGAAAATAATAACAATAATAATAATAATAATAACAATAATAGTATTAATAGTAATAATGTGTACGAAATAAGTGATGCACAATGCAATTGCTCACCACCCGTTGACCGATGCCCAGCCTATCCCCGAGCAGCCGGCCCCCCACCCCGGCTAGCCACCCCTATATATTGTTCAGCATGACGTCAGATGGTATGGAATACCCCTTTGGCCAGTTTGGGTCAGCTGTCCTGGGTCTGTCCCCTCCCAGCTCCTGCTGCATCCCTAGCCTGCTCGCTAGTAGGACAGAGGGAGAAGCTGAAAAGTCCTTGGCTTGGTGTAAGCACTGCTCTACAACAATTAAAACATCAGCATGTTATCAGCGCTCTTCTCATTCTAATCCAAAACATAGCACCCTGCCAGCTACTAGGAGGAAAATTAACTCTGTCCTAACTGAAACCAGGACAATGTATCAAAGTTTCGGTCCTATTCTGATCAGTGGAAATTTGACCATTAACTTACATGAGAAGAGAGTTGGAGAAAAAAATAATAACAAAAAAAAAAAAGGCAGCATAATATAAGCAGAAAGAGGTATTTCCCACTTTGTGTTCTTTTTCAGTAGATGATGGTAGTAGCTGGTGCAGAAGAACATATATTTGTTAGGTTTTCAACATAGGAAATTTGTTGAATGAATGTGATTTGTTTTCCATTGTTCTATAGGTGTATTTCTAGTACCTGATTAACCCACAGTGGACTTGTAAATGCTGATATTAGCCCAAATGTATCTTTATTGAGGTGATTCTTTCTTGACAACGAGCTGCAGATCTTTAGCTTTAGGCTTGATCCTGTTTGTACTGCAGTGCTAAAGTTTTAAGAGTCATCCAGGAAAGCCACAGAGCACTAAATAAAATAGTCAGAAGCTTCAAATAGTAAAAACAAACTATTTTAAACATTTTTAATACATCTAGGGAGGATTATCTTATTGCATTACAATTTTGCACTTGGATCTTCCATTAACAAGCTGTAATTCTTTACCATTACTTTTTCTACTTTTTAAAAGGATTAAATTGTATAATGTCTGATCTATATTTTTTTATGTAATGGGAATGTAATAATATTTTCTTTACAAAGAAAAAGCCAACCCCAAAAGCAGCCTCCTTCAACTGGGGAAATTCTCAACTAGTTTCATAGGCACATAGCAGGCAAAGGCCTGATCCAGAGTCCATTGATTTCCCTGGGCTTTCAGCTGATTCAGTTGATTGCAAGGAAGAGTCAGGGTTACTTTTGTATGGAAGAAGAGAGGATGCAGTTCTGTGCTGATGCTACCAGTAAAGTCACTAGCAGGAATGTCCATAGCTGATGACATCCACTCCTGCAATGTAAACTCACATACAGGTTTTCTGACTATTAACTGTGTCACTGAGGGAGTATCAAGACTCTTGTCTTATTGCTAGTCAGCACCCATATGTGTATGCATGGTAGACAACTGATAAAAAATAACGAGATATAAAATTTGTAATAGTGCACAAAGGAACAAGGAAAAAAATATCCAAATATATTCCAAATCTGTGGATGAAAATGAGATTGAAACACCAGGGAGTTAAAAAAAAATGTGCCATATAATCTGTGCCAGTGGGGACTGACTCAAGTTGTTCACATTCCAAACCTATATTTATCATTTCACGTCTTGTTAAACCATTAGCAGGCTGCTGTGATGTTTTCAGTAAGCAATGTGTGACAGAGTACGACTATAAATTTTGTAACATACTCGGGCAGCATGTGGCATAATATATGTATCAGAAAGTTATGTCAGTAGGTAAATATATTGTTTAAAATGTTGGCATGCATATTTAGAATGTTGTAAGCCTAATACTCAGCAAGTGTGGTATTTTTCTGCAAGAAAATATACCAGATCCCACGGAGAGATTAAGAATAAATTGTATGTGTTTAGGTTTCTGAATTACAAAGAAAAGCAATTAATTGTGAATCACTAAAATCTGAATGTTGTTCAGACTTGAACCCCACCATCTCTATCATTTAGCATGTCTGAAAACTGTATGTCTAGCAAATCGCAAAGTGTCAGTCTTAGGAAACTGCTATTTAAGTTAGTTTAAATATTTTATGTTTCTAGATTATCCATTGATTTTATTTGTAACTGAGGAAGCTAAGGACATCTAACAAATCATGTCAAAGATCCTTATGTTTCTCTGTTTTGATATCTGAGTTAGTGACTGTGCATTTTTAAATTCATTTCCTTATGCTAAATTCTGAAGTGCACCTTGACTATCCAGGTTTACTGGGAACTACAAGTTCTTTAAGTGCCCTGGGATGCACTAAAGACTAAATGGACTAAAGAAGTCCATTCCCCTCTCAGGCAGCTTGTTTCAACAACAGCTACAGTAGTAGTACATGTTTCTCTGGACTTTTAGAGAATGAGATTATTTCTTGTAGGTCCTACTTTTCAGTAGTATTTGTGGAATTATTTGATGAATAATCAAGCAGACATTAATTTTGTCATTGATCATTTCCCCAAACTCAACAGAGCAGTAGATGCATATAGATAGCTAGATATTTCCTAACCAACAGAAGAAAGAGAGCAAAAATTGGATGTTGATCCTTAGCGCAGAAGAGATTGTTCCTCGAGGTTTCTCACATAACATCTTATATGGGAAAGTCACTGTGTTGTATGGAAAATTTGCTGTGTTGTATGTACAATGAATGATCACAGCATAGCACCTCCCTATGTCTACCAATCCTTCTGTTTTTGCAGCAAATAACATGAGTTGTATATGGCTATTTACTTCTACTATGTGCTTAGCACAGAGGTCATTGCTTTTTCTGTTGTCCTTTTAGCAGTGTAAATTGTGCACTGATTTTGCAGTACATTTACTCTTACTCTGTGCACATAAATCTGTGTGGCACGGGAATTGAACTGTTCTGAACTCCACTAAAATCACTAGAAATATTCTGACCAATTTCCATGGCATTTTGATGGTGCTCATAATATTCATTACACAAGAAAAAAAAAAAAAAAAAAAAGCCTTAAAATCAAAATGTTCCATTTCTACTATTTAGTCTTCCTGATTTAAGGCCAGTTTTATTTTTTCTATTTGTTTGCCAGTACATCAAGATTTTTCCCCTACAGCTTTTGTTGCTTCTCTGGTTTCCAGAGTTACTAAGATTTCCTCTCTATGGATACTACATGGTGATATAAAATCTTTTGCAGTTTTGTTAGTTTTCCAGTGAGAAACAAACTATCATCCTTTAAATACAAAATACACCTTCTAGTGCTTGTCTCTGTTAGTTCTGCAAATTGTAGTAATCCAGTGTAGCGGTTCAACCTGGCAGGCAGCTAAGCACCACACAGCTGTTCGCTCATGGCTGGGTCAGAGAATCATTATGTGAATGCCATACAAAGGTAAAACTCGTGGGTTGAGATGAAGAAAGTTTAATAGGACAGAAAAGGAAGGGATGATGATGATGATGATGATGATGGTGGTGGTGGTGGTGATGGTGGTGGTGGTGATGGTGGTGGTGATGGTGGTGATGATGATAGTAACAACAAGAATACACAAAACGAGTGATGCACAATGCAATTGCTCACCACCAGCTGACCAACGCCCAGCCGGAGCAACAGCAGCCCCCTGGCCAACTCCCCCATTTTATTAACAGATTTATTGTTCAACCCAGGCCAGCCATCCTGGCCGTGTCCCCTCCCAGCTCCTGGTGCACCCCCAGACTCCTCGCTGGCCGGGCAGCACCAGCAGCAGAAGAGTCCTGGGCTCTGTGTGAGCACGGCTCTGCAACAACTAAAACACCAGTGTCTTGTCAGCATTACTTTTTCTTCTAAATCCAAAACACAGCACCATTACTAGCCATTGTGAGTAAAGTTAATTCTATCCCAGCCGGAAAGAGGACATCCAGTTTATTGTAAACTTAAATATGTGCATAAAGCTATGACTTCTCTTTGTTTTCCCAAGATGCGATGCCCTTCAGAGAGAGAATGCAACTCACCTTTGTGTTCAAGTCTGGTGACATCTGAGATTTTAAATTAGTGTTTGCTATTTTCATACTCACTGCTGTATTTGCGGCATGTTTACTGTATTAATCACAATACTAACTTATCTCTGATCAGAGAGGGGCATGACTTCCTTTGGCAGGCATCACAGAACAGCCATTTGTTGGCTAGTTATCTAAGTTATCAGTAGTCTGAAGGCTCCAGCCATGTTTTTAACCAGCACTTTGAGAAACTGGAATAATGTTTTGGTAGGTTCATAGAGATCTGTTTATTAAGGTGTTTTGACATTTCCTATAATTTGAAAATGGAAGAGTAAAGGAGATCTATGTTCTGTTGCTTTCCTGGGTCTCTAAGCTATCACAAGTTGTAGTCATTAGAATGACATAGAAAACAGAGGGTTGCACTCCACCTCCTCAGGATAGCCATGCAGTCAGGCCCTTGCTTAGCAAGGTGGAGTCAGCAGACAACAAATGATTTGCATGTTCTTCCCAGGCACTTGGTCAGAAGAGTATTTGAATGTCCCTGTGATTTCATTTCTTCTTCTTTTAGCTCCTGAGAGATAGACTGTGTCTTGCAGGACAGAAGGAAAGAGAATGAAGAGGCTACAGAATGAGGCAGAAGGAATTGAAGTAGGAGTGTGATGCATATGTGCATAGACAGCATAGGCGAAAAGTGTAAAAACTATTAAAATAATTATTTCTATGCCTTAACGCTCTTCCTCTTTGAAATTCAGTAATAGACATTGTATCTCTGGTGCTTCAAGTTGCTGCCTGACTCCAGAAGGCAAATAATGACAAATACAATGTGAAAAAGAGCTGATGGAAGGCCACAGGTTCTAACCCTCCCCTTTTTGATCTATGTGTCACTATTCCTGTCACTTGCTTTCACAGCTTCTTCCTTAGTCTTCCTTCTTAATTGTCCATATATTATCCAATTATAGAGTTAATGTGATTATGACATTTTCTTACATATGACTACCTACAGAGAACTTAATTCTGCATCCACTCTAAATCTAAGCTGGTCTTGAACAGCATGAAAAAAATAATAATAAAAGATATTAGAGACATCTTTCAATTTGCATTCATCACATTTAAAAACAGCTTGTTGGTTGGTTGGTTGGTTTTTTGTTTTGGTTTGGTTTGGTTTGGTTTTTGTTTGTTTCTTTCTTTGTTGGTTTTGGAATAGCTGATTTTAAAATGGGGTTTTGTGTATGCAGATTTAAGTTGAGGACAGAGTGTTAACTGTCATATTTAGATATAAATAAATCCACTTTATAATACTCCCTTAGATTTACTCGTAGATTACTGAACATATTGTATTTATGAATAACTATATGAATTGTCTAATAATTAACAAGAAAATGTGGTCTGAATTGTACGATATTTCAGTGACAACTACATAACACGTGTCTTCTTACCCCTAACTAATTCAACTGACACTGTTACAATCACTACTATTGGTGTAAGAATCTGTCTTCTAAGTGCTTTCTCAGCAACTAAAAATAACATCATTATCAAGAAAACATAGTTTGTATTCTAGGGTTCTGACAAAAAAAAAATGCTGTCAATGATAATGCCCAACAGTTGGGATTTAATTGTTCTTTTTGAACCTACGTTCTTTTAATGCATTAGACAAAAGGGAAAGAGTGGAGGAAATCTGGAGTCAAATTCATGCTGAGTTTGCTTACTTCCCACAGAGAGATTTTAAACTGCTTGGTATGAAATAGCTGTATGTTCATTATCAGGAGAAAAAAAATAACTGTGTACAAACCACAGTTCTTCTATGAAACAATGCAGAATAAGAAATATGTGGGAATTCACTAGAAATGGCAAATGAAATCTAGACAGGCAGAATGTGGAAGCTTGTTAAGAAATTCAGCCCTGAGATTTCTCTTTAATAGGCTTCTGTCATACAAAGAAGCCTATAACAATTATTTATCACAACACTTCCAGGTCACCACTACGTATCTCAACAAAATAGAATTCTTAATACCTTTCACATTTTTATGAATTTACAAATCTATCTGTCCAGGAATTTTTCATGCACGCTTCTGTGAGTTTTACCTTTTCCTCTCTTCCCCCTCCCCACAGGGCAAGAAAGTCATCATCCAAAGGTAGTGGACAGGGGAAAGTTTACAGGGAAATATTAGTGTGTCAGAGAAAAAGAAAAGAGATAAATTAAATCAGAGGGGAAGAAAAACAAACAATGACAACAACAACAAAACTAGAAAGCACAATAAGAATAAGGAATTCAACTGCCAGATAAATAGTTGGTGCTGCTGACAGTTCCTTCACCTATATCTACCCACTCATTATGTCTTTGACTTCTTCACGTTTTTGCGCTCAATTGTGCTCTTATTTTCAAATACAGTCTCATTATGACACGCCATTTTGTGAAACAGCTGAAAAGCTCCTAGATACCATTGAATCCTCCATGGAATAATGTGGAAAACAGATAGTATAGATAAATGTTTGGAATTCATTGCTAATCATACGCATATTATTCATTCTGATGTTCTTACTCCGAAATTTTGTTATTTTATTTCTTGAGTTACCTTAGATTTTCCACTTAAATATTGCTGAAGAGATGGTAAAAACAGAGGAGCTGTCCTGCTGAATTCAAGGAGATCTGGAACTCAGAAGCCGGGCTCCCGATTTGGAAGACCTTCTTCCTCCATTCACTCACTAGAGAAGGAGCCTCAGAAAACTGCCTTCTGTGCCTAAACTTACCTTTATAAACACTTTTTGTTTCTCGTATTCAACAGTAAGGCAGAGGTCAACTACTCCACTACAGTTATTTAATGGTACCTGATGACTGTGATGTCAATACACATTCAGTAAATTTAAAAAGCTGTTTTAGTTGGTTGCAAACATAGATCTACGTATTTATCCAGGCCTCTTGAGTTTATTAAATAGCATTGAAAATCTCTCTACAAGAGGCGTTTGAGAGAAACCCATTAATTCTGCAGCTTGTAGGAGCAGAGAAGTATGGAAATAGCCTTTCTCACATGAAAAATGTTTCAGAACATTTGAAAACCTCAGAGAAGCTTCAGTTCCAAAAATGGAAAGGGGCTGGATCATAAAATATTGTAAAAGACTTTAGTAAAAGTGGAGGATGCAAGAGAGGGTTATTATAGTTGTTGTTGTTTGTTGTTTGTTTGTTTGTTTGTTTTTGTTGTTGTTGTTGTTGTTTGTTTGTCTTTCCTCAGTCTTAGTATTTTCTGCATCCAAAGATTTTCCTTTATTGAACTGGTATAGATAAGATCTAAGAATAAGGCAGGAAAAAGAAAAAAAGAATATCTTCTTTTTCAGACTTTTTGCATGATGTTGTGGCTTAACCTGGCCAGCAGCTAAGCACCATGCAGCTGTTTGCTTACACCCTCCCACTCCCGCTCCCCCGGCCTGAAGCGGGATGATGGAGAGAATCAGAAAAAAGTAAAAGCTTGCGGGTTGAGATAAAGACAGTTTATTAGGACAGAAAAGAAAGAAATATAATAATAACAATGATAATAGTACTACTATTAATAATGTGTACAAAACAAGTGATGCACAATGCAATTGCTCACCACCCACTGGGCGATGCCCAGCCTATCCCCGAGCAGCGGTCCCCAACACCCCAGCCAGCCACCCCATATTAATTGTTTAGCATGACGTCAGATGGTATGGAATACCCCTTTGGCCAGTTTGGGTCAGCTGTCCTGGGTCTGTCCCCTCCCAGCTCCTGCTGCACCCCCAGGCTGCCCGCTGGCAGGACAGAGCGAGAAGCTGAAAAGTCCTTGGCTTAGTGTAAGCACTGGTCTGCAACAATTAAAACATCAGCATGTTATCAACACTCTTCTCATCCTAATCCAAAACATAGCACTCTACCAGCTACTAGGAGGAAAGTTAACATTATCCTAGCCAACACCAGGACACATGGACTCTCAAAAGCCAGATATAAAGTAAGTTTTCAAAAAGTAAGACACTGGCTTTCCAATGCATTCTGTCTTAACTCCCCAAAATTCATTTTGTTCCTTGTCCTTTGACATTTTTTTTTCGATTCTTCATTTGTGAAAATGTTTTCTCACAGCAATGTCATGGATCCCTGCAAAAGATAGTCTTGTCTTTGTGAAGCCATGTGCCCTTCCTATGTATCTTTCCATATAAGTAAGAATAGCAAGTCCTCCAGCAAATGATACAGAGCCCCAAAATTAGGCTTCTTCTTTGAGCTATCCTCTTGAAGAACTAATCTCTCACCATTGACCCCAGAGAAAGACTAAAAAGACTTATCTTCCATATCTAAAGTTATTAACATGCCAAATTCTAAACACATTTATAAACACCCTCTTGTGCATTCAGTTGGACAGTAAGAAAAGTGGATTTTAAGCTTGTGATTGTGAGGACAGCTCCAGATCCTGGTTGATAGAAATGATCACTTGAAGAAATCACCCTGTTTCCATCCACCAAACTGCAAGGGGTACTTTCAGTTATGGATGTGAATAAAGGGTCCTTCTTACCAAAGTCCTCACTCTTTCTGAATTAGTACCTTACCATATGACTCGGGAAACTATTTTTATGGTATAGTGACAAAAAGGAATATCTTTTGATTGCAGTAACAATTCTACTTGGAACTGAAATTCATTTCTACTTGCCATCTCTCCTTAAATCTCTACTTTGTCTAGAGGAGATTTTTCTTTAGAAATTGATTGATTTCTGCTAGGCTGTCTGCCAGATAGTAATGCTTGAGATTTGGCAGCTTCATTCCTCAGCTGTTTAAGTACATTCCTCAGCCTTGAAGTACAGCACTTATAATTTAGTAACTCTAAATTTCCTGTTAGCATTTTTATGAAGGAGAACATAAATGTGGTGGTGGTGTTTTGGAGGTTGTTACCAAGATCTTTAGACATATGTTGCCAAGCTGACTGGCAATGGTCAGCATAGACTTTCATGATCAGCAACTGAGACACAAGATATTATATATCCTCTGCTGTCTGTTGAACAATTAGAGGTGCTTTGAAATGGGAAATAATGTTTCATTTGGTCTGTATTCCTCTTAATGACTGCAATTGCTTTGGTGAGGGATTGTCTCATGCAATATCACTAGCTTTTACACTGTTTGACTCATTGAAACATTTCTCTGGGTCAATCCTTCCACTTTACTAGACATACAGAATATATGTTTTTGTTATGAGTCAGGAGCAAAAGTAAATTGTATGTTCATGAATGGCTATAAAAAGTGATGCAGAAAAATGATCTGCAATAAAAAAAAATGACAATGTACCTTTGTATTTCAATATAGGATATTTTTCTTCAAGTGCTACTGTTTGGCTCCTTTTATGGAAATTTATTCCCCTGAATATGAAAAAAAAAAATCCAATTTCCAGTCTAAGTGTATTTATTGTCGTGTTATATCCACTGTTTTTATGGAAAAATGACTCTGTTGTTTGTTTTGTTGCTTTGTTGGGTTTTGTTTGATTTTGTTTGTTTGTTTTGTTAATATACAACACTTCAGTCATTTCTGCTTGACCCAACCTAACTTACTAGTTGTGTTAGATGGAGTATACCTCTTGCTACAGGTATTTCTGTCTAAATTCATACAGAAGACAGGTTTTAGAATAGCATTTTCCTCAGGAACTGTAAAAGAATTTACCTTTAGAAGATGATATTGCGGTTCTGTTGAGACATTTTAGTAAGTAGTAAGCTGGTACAAGAAGCAGGTCATGAGATAGATAAAAGGAAAAATAAACAGGATGTCATACATGATAACTATAATGCAATATGAAGGGACAAAGACAGAACAGCACAGCACACAGCATGAGATCGTATAACCGAGTGACTAGTAGATGAGGAAGATTCATGCTTGCTGCTCTGCACCATTGCCTGTAAACCTTGCTCACCAGCACAGTGCAAGAAATTAGATAACACCCTTGTCTTTTATCTTTTTTGCCAGTTAGAGTTATTAAATTATAAATTTTGTAACATAAATTATTATCCTATTTGAAAATGTTTTAATTTCCAATTATCTTATAAGACATATTTGTTATTCCAGTGCGAAGGTTGATGTTGAAGTAGCTTCTCTCTTTGTTTCCTTGGTGACAGCGCCTGCTGTCTGATCGTACTGCAAAATGCAGACTTGCAAGCAGGATGAGCAACTTTACTGTAATATTTGAACTTCTTTGTTATAAGTGGCCTGCTGATAAAGAGGAGGCAGAGATTCTGATAAATCCTAATTATAGGGACAAACTTTTCTAATTAACAATCTGTTGCTTTGGAAACTTGACACATTAGCAATTTGTGTTCAAAAGGTAGCACATAGAATACCCTGTTTGATGAGAAAACAATCGGAGTGTCTGTTCTTTTGGAATTTTCAAGGAAAGAATTACAAATCAAATCATATTAGTGCTCTTCATCTTGTATAAGTCTCTTTCATTAACAAGTAGATAAAGAAACATGCATTGTGATAACAGGGTAATATGTTACAGTTCCATAACCCAATTAAACTGCAGTGATTACTTGGAAATGAATTCATAATCTATTCAGATTATATCATCTCAGCGTTGTTTACATTTGATTTTTAATCTATTTTGTTCATTGTATACCATTAACATCTCTGACATGGTAAGATAAAACCAAAGATGGTTTTGGTTTTGGTTTGGTTTGGTTTGGTTTGGTTTTCCTAGTAGAATACCGTATTGTCAAAGCAATGGATTTTTCTCTGTCACCTGCTCCTACTACTACTTACTCAGTAGTGGAGTGCAAGATGAGTCTCTGAGTTCTTAACAATCTTGTAAAATTGCCTTGATGTTACTAGACTCACTCAGTGTCTATGAACAAAGAAAATGAAAATGAAGATTTCCACATGGTGCAAATTAGAAATACTGATTGTTATTGACAAAAGTTTGTGGTATGCATTTAGTAGAATCGGGAAGCATCTATCACTGCACTTTCCAAAACTGTGAAATGCATACTGGAAAGTCATGAGTTTGTATTAAAGATATCAAACTAAAGCTGAATTTTACTTGATCTGAAAGCTAGGAAGGAGAGTTATTTGAGGAAATGCATAACAGTCTAAACCAAAAACTTTCAAGTAGTATAAATTGTGTTTCTTGGTTTAGTGATATCACCCTTTGCTTCACAATGTCTCCATTTTTATAGTATCTAGAGTTGCAGGGAAAAATGTTATCTTTTTATAGTGTGATATCAAAATTTTAATGCCTAATATATTCTGTGAAAGACTGTAGTATGTTTTACTACTTTGATCTTTTCAGTGTTCAGTATTTTGATTGGCTGAGCATTCTGCTTCTTCCCCACAGGTTTCTGAGACTGTAAACAGGGGAAAAATTAGAGTAGCCAGTCAGTCAAATTAGAGAATATTGAAAAGGTCAAAGCCATACAGAGCTGTACTTAACTTACAGAATATATGAAGCATTAAAATCCTGATAGCTCATTCTTGTGCCATGGATTAAAACAAGAGTAAAAAATGCTGTGTTGTCAATCTGTAACTATGACGGGAACTGTAAGGAGAATGGGAAATGGTACAAACATAGCCTGCTGTCACCATGACAGTCTTTTAAGTTTTAGTACAAAGGCCTATTTTGAAAGTGTTCTGCTTGTATATCTAGAAATATATTTGTATATTTATTGGAACTCATACAGGCCCAAACTATAACATTCTTTCTTTTTATCTTGCCCAATTTGAGACTAAGAGTAAAAACAAAATGACAGAACAAAAGCGGTAAAGTGATTCCTCTCATTTGATAGGTCTTGGCATAATGTAATGGACACAAAGATGTGATCATGATTATAGAAATGAAGTTAAGAAAACAAATATTCTGTTCTGATATTCTGGTACCTTTAGCAATTTTTTTTTTCTTCACAGGGCAAAACACATTCAAAAGTTTTCATGTTTTCCTTTGCAATGCAGATGTTTTCCAAACTCATGGCAAGGAAAATGAATGGTAGAACCACTTTATTTAAGAATTAAATGTAAAGTAATAGTTTCATTGTTTCTTTCTTAATGGACAGCACAAGTCTGTTTCCCTAACTGTGATCTAACTAGTCCCTCTTAAAATCCATCTCCACTATTATTTTCTTCTTATTCCTTTGTAAGTGTAAGTAGTATGGCTCACTGAAGTGTCCATGTGCGCCTGAGTTGCAAGATCAGGACACAAAGTTTTGACTGTACCGAGTATGTTAAGTATTTTAAAACTACTTCAACTTCCAGAAACTTGCAAATTCAAGTGCCAGCATAGGCAGATCAAGGACAATATTTCATCAGAACACAAAGAAGTTAGATATTAATTGGCTTCCCAGTTATTAATTATAATATCCCAAGCATGTGGATTTTAATTCCTTATTCTCTCTTAAAACAGTTCAGGTCAGGTGGGAAAAGTAGAGGGATGGGAAAAATAAGAGATGAGGGAAAGGAGAGAGACTAAGGGGATTTTTAGCCATATTAGTTAATTTTTTATATCAGTTCTACTGCCTGTTGTGAGATTTACTTTTTGCAAGGTAGCAAAAGTTGATGTTTCACCTTTTAGTGTTTTTTTTTTTTTTTAATTGTTACAGTGCAAATGCTTCTGGACTAAAGAGATAAGTGATATATTTAAATGATATATTTAAATGATATATTTATCTCTTATTATATATTTATTTTTTATTTACATTTGTAGTAATGCTACATTTTTTCATACTGTAGCATTACTTGGTGGGTTGCATAAGGATTGAACTGAAATAATTGATGTGTTCTGGTTCAGATCTTGTTAATTAAGTTACAGACACTTCGAATTTTGCATGCCATTTTTCCACATAATTTGCTTCCCTACCAATTTCAATTACATCACTGAGGCCTTTATATCAAAAGGTGACATATATGTTGGCTGGCTAAATCAGCAAGAGCCAGGGACAGCATCTTTTGTTTATTAGAATTTTCTATACCTGGTATAGCCATGGCTTGGAAATTAGAAATATAAAGCGATGTATCTGTGACATTATCTCAGATGAGGAAATAGGGTATATAGAAGCATTTGCCTAGTGTCTGCCCAGCTAAGCTGATAACTGATGTCTCTTAAGTAAAATGTACATGTATTGATATCATATCAATATGTATTGTTATTGTGAGAATAATAATTTGGTAGAAGATAAAATTTTCTCCGTATGGGGCTTGTGAAAACCTGCTTCTTCATATTGACTTTCCAAATATGCCTGGTTGTGTTTCCATTTTAGTAATCCCTCTTAGCATTGACCTCATTAAAGGAATATGAATAAACAGCCGTCCCCCTCCATTCTCTGTCTGCCCTCTCCCTTTGAGAATTAACATGACAATTGTTACAACTTTATTGTTTGTACAGCTCTAACATGATGTGTCCTGTTCTCTGCTGGTTGAGGGCACTACTGTAAAAAAAAAAAAAAAAAGGAATATAAATATGGATATGAAACCTTTAAAGAATTTGCAGCCTGACAAGCACAGTTGGAGTCTGTAGAGTCTGGAAGTGTAATAGGTCCCTGCCCATTCACAAAGACAAGTCAGTAATGCTATGCAATGCCTAAAAGATAGTACTCAGGTTTGTTCTCCAAGAAATTCCAGTGATAAAGGTTCGGCTTCTTCTCCACTGCTTATCTGTCCTTTATATCTGCAAGGTTCACGTAACAGATAAACTACATCTCTTTTGCTTTGATTCATTCGCATTGTTTCTCTATTGGCCATGGTCATGGACAACACTATATTCCTGCCTCTCTGCAGCTCCTGTATCCATATTTTAAAGCTCTTACCTTCCTTTTCTTCAGTCTTCTCTTGTCTACACAAAAATAAAAACAAGCAAAAACCAGATAACATAATTTTTTGCAATCCACACTCCCTCAGTCTGCTGTGTGCATTATGCAAAACATAATATAGTCCATTTTAGTCAATCTTATCCACGCTGAGTAGACTGGAAAGAACTACTTTGCCTGCTCTGAGCTTGACACTTGTTTTCACATAAACTTATTCCATATTAGCTTTTCCAGCATGATATCAGATATAGTAGAACTGGTCCTCACAAACGCAGAGTATCTACAACTCCGCAACTAAAATCAGTAAGCAGCATGGATAACTCAAATACACAAATACAGTGGTTCATTTTATTTAAATTCTCAAGTGAAGTTAAAAATTTCAGGCTAGAGCAGATCATGAGGAACTCTTCTGACTGCTAAGAAAGGTGAGTGATAGGACAGCATGAAGGCAGATGAAATTCAAGATGCCAAATGCAGGTTATGCATACTGGAAGTACTTTGTATCATACATGCAGCAGAGTTCTGAATAGCTTGTTTATGTTTAACATTGTTTTTATTGTGCCGCAATTATCATTATTTTAAGCTTAGAAATAGTTATGTTAGAAAGAAAAATCATGTAGATAAACTTGCTTGCTAACTGGTGGTTCTTTTAGCTTCATTAGTTTCTTCCCCTTTCAGTCTCTTTAAAGATCAAATTCTTCTGCTTTCTTTTTTTTGTTGTTGTGGGGTTTTTTTTGGTTGTTGTTGTTTTGGTTTGTTTGTTTGGTTGGTTGTTTTCTGTGTTTAACTCAAATTTTAAATATAAGGTTATTCTCAGCAATCCACTAGTGAAAGAGCAAGTTTTACAGTACAGACATGATGACTGTATATGTTGGGCTGATGGTTTAGTTACAGTGAAAGCAGGAAAATATATATATGTGCAGAAGACCTCCACTGGTTTGAATTCTTTGTAATTCCTCTTACAACAGACAGCAACCTATTTTCAGTAATGGAAAAAAGTAGAGACTTAGTGTCTTCTTTAAAATCATGTGTGTCAGAGAAAAAAAGGCAGAAGAAACTATCCAGTATGGTGAGAATTAATAACCTAAGAAGTCCGAAAATATATATAGTATTCAAATTGATAAGCTAGGATGTATTTCCAAATGATATTTATAAAAGTATTTGAAAGAAAAAATAATATTCTATCTGTAGGACAATAATGTCCTCAAATCCAACCAAAATGAGTGCTCTAATGCCTCTTTCTTCATACACTCCTAAATTTCAAATGCTAAAATGATATGTATATTTTACTAATGTTCCTCAACGATGCTGTTTGTAGCAGACAGTGTCACTGGACCTTCATTGTATTGGCTTGGACGCTGATGGATTAACAGTGGATTTTTGCAAAATTAAGCTTTTAGTCACAACAGATTTATTCTCTACTCTTCATGCGTCAGTCACCTTGTTCAGTAAAAGTAATGAGTTTTTTTCAGTAAAATTATTTGCAATTATTTATGTAATCTGTTTACTATGTATTATGCTAGAGAACATGGTGGCTGTTTTAATTTTTTATGATGCCAAAAGTATTAGGTAAAACATGTGGAATGACAAGATTCCCAGTGGAAGAAACTAGAAAAAACAATCTGTGAGTGTTATTTGCCTAAGACTTTTCTAATGTCTACAGATCAGTCATTTTTCTCCCCTTCATTTTAATGTTAAGTATAAAGTGGTCACTTTACTTTCAACTTTGCTCTTATGATACAAAGGATGTGTAAAATAACAATGATTTGAAGAGACTTTCACTATTAAATATCACAGTACAGTAAAATATATTGATCCAATAGCACAAGGAGAAAATTCTTATGGATCACATTTTCTAAGGTCTTTTTCAGTGTGCTGAATGGTTTAATGGTGAATGTTTTGTCCTTCCTTCCTAAGTTTAATTAGGCTAACCCTAGATTAACTCCCTGAAAGAATATTAGAACTAATTGATAATAAAATTATTACTGATATATGTTACAAATATAGAAAGAGATGGATAGATACAATTTTCCCTTCATGTTTCATATAATTATCTTACGTATCTTTGGAATTTTGAACTTAATATTCTTTTATTGCACTTATTCTGATAATTATTGATGCAGAAGGAAACAGCCTCTTCTGAGACAGAGAAAACAAAATATTATGCCTACTGTTATTTGAAAATTAAGTAGTTTTTCTGCATCCTGGCTATTTTAATTTAGAATTGATCTTCTTCATTTCTAGTATACAAGTAATTATTATTAACTGCAATTATTGTAAGGTTTTCTGCATTAGCCATCACACCTCTGTTCTGATCTGGAAAAAGGGTTTCCCACAGTCCTTTGCACTGACAGAGGAAGATCACATGTGAAATACTTTGCAGGCTGCAGTTTGACTCGGCATTATCTCATTTTATTTATATTGAGAGCTGGTCCATATCCTATACAATTAAATTAGATTAATTTGTTTACAGAAAAGATTTTATTCAGACAAGTTATAACGTAGTGAAAAATACTGTCTACTTACCCCTTCAGCCATCATGTCTTTGTTGAAGAAGATGTATTAGAGTGCAGGTCTTTGGAAGCAGGAGCTTACAGGTGTTGCTGTAGTCTGAATATTAAGCCATGAGGTGGTCTTAAATATATAAAATAACTGATTTACTCACAGTTCAATGGGTAGGAATGGGTGAATTCCATGCCTTGAAAGAGTTATACATATGCATCACCATGTGCTGAGATCTGTTACAGTTCTACTTTAACATATTTATTAGTTTCTTTATTTAAAGATGCGCATACAAGTACGTATGGCTTTTGTATTTGTTAGTGTTACTATCTTAATGTTAGCAATCCATAAAGCGCAAGAAGTAGCTGCCAGCTTCTTTACTTGGCCTTGCTAAAATGACAGGTTTAGGAAGATAACTCCAAGAGGAATACATTTTTTATTATTATTATTTTGTTTGTTTGTTTGTTGTTTCAACTGAATAAAGAGACAGATACTGTTCAGAAAATTAACACCCAAGAGTTTGAATTTGGGCGGCTTTACATAAAGATCCTGGGTAGCCCTGCCCTCCATGATGAGGTTCAGTATTGTGAACACAGAGACTAGCAGTATGAGCAATACTTAGTGAAACAGCAAGATTTTAGCTGAAGGCTGAAAAAGTTATGCCATGGGGGAAGAAGATGGAGAGCAGGGAGAGCACAGTCACTTAGAGAAGCCAACATCCTTTCCTTGAAAACTGTATTTCTTTTGTTAGTGCATAGGCTTGACACTGTGCCACAAAATGGCCTAGGCTCCATTGTATCAACTCGTATGTCATTTCATAGAAAAATACAGCAATGTTTTATAAATTGACGGCTATGACAGTAAACTGATGCCAAATGTTACATTAAAATCTCAATTTTTTGCATGCATAATTTAGGTCTCCTGAAACACAAAGGGTTGGCGGTTTTTAAATGAGAATACTATTGCATAAAGGTAGCTAATTTTTGTGCTTTCAACATCATCAGTTAACCAGTAGCAATAGCAACAATATCCGTGATACTGAAGCTATTTAATAGGTACTTTAATTTACCTGTGTGTAATGTACTAAAGGGTACTGTTCGCTGCGTTTTGATACAGTAAATTTCAAGTTAAAAAACAGATGTGATTGCAACTTTCTCAAATTTGTTTGCTGTCTCAGTGTAAGAAAGGTTTGTTGTTGTTGGCTGGAATTTTCACAGGCATTTTAGAGTGCTTGGGCATGAATCAAAGGAATATTGAAGATTCTAACAGTACATTCAAGTCCACAGTTGTTTAGGAGCCTAAATAGGAGTTAAACATCTTAAGGCTTCACTGGATCTATGTGATGCCTCTGTTTGGTTATCAATGGTTGTCTACCCTGTTAATTCTCATTTAAGAATTCCAGATCTGTTTAAATAAAAGAGAAGTTTAGATTTTGTGATCATGAATCTGACAGTGTAATAGTATCAGCTGGTTGCAGCAGTTCAATTTTGTGTCCTTTCCTTCTTCCAGCCAAGGGCACGCTCTAGTCCTGCTACAAATCTTGGCCTAGAGAGGCATGTCCATCAGTTTTTCTCTGAGAAAGAGACGCTAGCAGATTTATTACAGGACATTTTCCAGGAAACTGATCAGTAATTGAGATGTAACTGTGAGTGTTGAAATAAGTTGTTTCTTTATGCTTCTTAAAAAAACAAAACAAAAACAAAAAAAAAAAACATTATTCTACCAAGTTAACATACAGATCTATAAAAGTCAGATTGGTTGACAGACAAATGTTATCTTTCAGAAACAACAAGGTTTAGGAAAGGATGTAAACCTGCAAAATCAACCTAAGGTCTAATCCTACAGCTGTGATCTCTATAAATGTTTGGAAGAGGTAATAGAAAATCCTTTCTATATTGTGCTGATACCAGGTACAGAGTATGTGCGAGCTAAGTTGCAAACGCTACCTGCCTGCCAGCTATAATGGTTGATAGCACAATAGATTTTCTCATGCTAAAACATGCTGCTTATTCTGTATAGATGCATGTATTCAATATACCTGATTTTCTAAACTAGAAGGAAATCAATGACTGAGAAATTGTATTTTAAAAAGAATTTATATTTCTGACTGATTTGCTCACCAGATAGATCAATATTAATATGACATCCTCAGAATGACAACGCAGTTATAAAAGTCTCAGCTTCAGTTTCATCTATGATATACCCTCAATATACTGAGTTGCAATATTTGACATTTTCCTTTCTTTCATTATTTCAGTCTTTAACAAAATCTTTAACAAAATTATGTATTTCTGAGGTTTTACAAGGGAAAAACAGTTTCCTCAGTGTATGACAAAGAAGCTATTATAACAAAACATGCTAAAGACAATTTTTACCCACTGATACCTGCTCAATCTTTGAAATGTTGGGATTTAAACTTCAATATGATAATAATACTAACTTACTACATTATATTTTGCGTTGTAGAGTGCTTTGTAAATCCCAGAATTCCTTATTAGGGAAACAAGGACTTTACATTTTGTTTTGCAAGTGGGGGAACCTGACATGCAGAGGACTCAAGAAATGTGGTTATTGCCAAGGCCAACAGCAGGAATAGAGCCTAAGTACAAAGGAGTTCACCAGTTTGTTTACTAGCCCTTATATGCTCTAGGTGGCTTGAAGAGCACTGCTGACATAGTTCTGGGCTGTTGGTGGTTTCCTTATAGAAACTAGATCACAGGTGCTTTTGTAAGTGTTTCTGCCCACTCTGCTAAATAGACAATTTTGTCACATTACTATTTTCATTATTTCCTAAATAGCTTTTGTTCAGGGCCCATTCATGAAATAAATAATATGGTAAAAGTCACACAGTATGTTTCCACTGCTTCTGAATAGATGTCTTTCCCATAGGATTATTGCAGCAAAAGTCATCTCAGTGAAATGCCTTCAACTATATGGGAAAATCCCATACTTAACAGGTGTACTGGGTTTGGCCAGGATGGACTTATTTTTTTCACTGCACCCATACCACCAGGCTATGTTAAGACTAACTTTCATCCAGTACCTTGATTTTTCTCTCTTTTCCTCTAGGAAATATTTGGACTGAAAATAAATATTTTTGCAAGGGTGGTTTCTCTGATTGTTCCTTGTGGCATAGGCTGTTCTACTAGTTAATGATGTCATAATCTGATCTATGCATGCACTGTACTGTTTTCACAGTACTGTGGAAACACAGCTGCCATCAGCCATAATAACCACACCTCTGCATTCAGAAAATGCTTTATCAGCAGGCAAAGGCATTTGTTGATGTTGCTGGTCTTCGTACGTAAGTCAGAATGAATAACAGTTAGCCCACAGGCTTCTCTGAAAGAGAAAAATGTTCTCCCACCAGAATATGGTATTTACCAAAACAGAAACAAAAGCTTAAATCTAAAGTATTCTTTTTATTTGACTGCAAACTGATTTCGTTCAATGAAGCTGACACAGGGACAGACCCAACTAAAAAATGTCACTGGAGGACATTGATTTGAACATATGTCTACTAAGGAAGTCTTGCCAGTAAATGTTCATCTTTAAAGTATAATGGACATTTATGGAGCATTTTAATAATATTTGCTTTTATCTAATGTACAACAGAAAAAAAATGTGTAGACATCAGAAAGAATCTGGTAATACTTGTATTTGAACTGGAAGTATTGTCCCTCTATACTCAGCACTGTTGAGCCTACATCTCTATTACTGTGTTCGGTTTTGGTCCCTTCACTACAAGAGAGTTACTGAGTTGCTGGAATGCATTCAGAGATGAGCTATGAAGTTTGTGAAGGGAGGAGAAAATAGGGCATACGAGGAGCAGTTGAGGGAACTGGGGCTGTTTAGTCTGGAGAAAAGGAGGGGAGACCTCGTCCCTATTTGCAGCTACCTTAAAGGAGGTTGCAGCAAAGTGGGTATCAGTTTCATTTCTCAGGTGACAAGTGATAGGACATGAGAAAACAGCCTCAAGTTGTGACAGGGAAGGTTTAGATTAGATATCAGGAAGAATTTCTTCATGGAATGGGTGGTTAGGCAATGGAATGGGCTGCCAGGGAAGTGGTGGAGCCTCCATCCCTAGAGGTATTTAAGAGATATGTGGACATGGCACTAAGGGACACGGTTTAGTGGTGGACTTGGTAGTGTTAGGTTGGTGGTTGGAGTTAATTATTTTAAGTCTTTTCCAGCATAAAGGATTCTGTAATTCTGTTTTGTGTTTGTCTGTGTGCCTGATTGCTGTTGGCTGCACATTCACAGAAAGTTATGTGAACAGGAATTGGAAGGAAGTTCACAGAACTGGAATGATAATAAATATGGTTTTAGTTGTTGAATATGATTTTCAAGCTGATATGTGAACGTTTGATCTTGCCTCCTTCTAGTCCTGACATGAAGCACTCAAAAAGAGGTGGCCGTGAAAAGCAGTTGTCTTTGGTATTCTACCTCTTCATAGCCAGTTGTTCTGCTTCCTGTCTTGTTGCAGATCAATCACAAAAAACTTCCTCTGTATTGAGAAGAGTCATATGCCACTGCTTTCCATTTTACTCCCTTTCAAATTATTTGTTGTTTTGTTGAGGATGGTGGAATGAGGGAAGCAGGGAATTGGAAAGAAACTAAACTGACAGTGCAAAAGAGAAATATTCCCTTTATGAATTCTAAGGCAATTAGGAGAGATTATATGACACCTGGAAAGGAAAGGCTTTACTTCATGGACTTCCAGGTAAAATATTTTTGTGCATCAGAAAAGCTGTTATGAAGCTATTACATTACTAGTTGCCAGAATGCCATCCCTTATATCTCAATTTTGAGGATAAGTCTTTCTGATGTTTTTTGTTTGTCCATCATCACACTACTTTGTTTTCTTTTCCACTTTAAAAAACATACCATTCATCTTTTATTTTGCTGATTGCTGCTTTTTAGCCACTTAATCTTTTTATTATCACCAGGGGACAGTCTCTCTGCTGTATATTGTAGCATTCATTAGGAACACTTCACTCCCCAGGGGTACTTGACTGCTATAAGACACAGACTGCCCTCAAGCTGCTTCTTTCTGGCAATGTGATAGAAGATAGTAAAGCTTTAAATTTCCTTCTCAGGTTTGATACTAAGAGAACCCCAGCAAAATGATTAGCCTTTGAGGTAAGCATTGCATACCAACTGGGTCACCCAATCCAATTTTACTACCAAATTCCAAAAATTTAGTAAAATTAGAGGTCTAGTCTTACCTCATTCTCTATGTTAATTCTAACAACAAAAGGAATCTGTGATTTGTACAAATGCATAACTAATACATAAAAAATCTGACCTTTATATAATTATTCTGTATTGGCACTTAGAATTTCCTCTGAAGTCCAAGTTCTCTGGATGTTATTGTTATTAGGCATATGTGTACACAATTCAATTTGCAAATATAGTTTATGTTTTAAAAGACTCACTTGGTTACACCACTGTAAGTCGATTGGTTGGAGTTTGTAGTAATTTTAGTTGAAGCAAAGATTTATATATTTAAAAAAAAAAATAGTGTTCTTTTTATTGAGATATGAAGCTGTAATATAATATGCAGTAACTGGGCAAGGTTCCCAGTGAGTATAGTGGACATCATTCATTATGATGTGATTCTTTTTTTTTTGTCAATTCCTATTATAGCAGGAGGGAGTATTTTTAAGGAACATAATTTGTATTATCTGATAAGTCTAAGCTCTGCCTATACCTTGTTTTCCTAGCAGACCAACTAACTCATGGTGAAAGGATGAGAAAATAATTTTGCTCTAAGCTCATTTCAAATCAGACATTTGGCCAAATAGAACATTTTATTTGGGAAGGATGGAGTTCTGAGAGATCTTACAATTGTTGAGGTATTTCTCCTGGCTTCAACTTTTCAGCTCATATTGGGTTGCTGGGGCTATAGGTCTTTGAACTCTTGTTACAATGGCTAATAAAAAATTTTATCTTTAACAGATATTTACAATGAAACAAAGAAGATCTAATACGGTTAGCTGTAATCAGGGACATTATAGCTAACTTTATATTTAACTTATTTTTTGCATGTTATTATTAAACTTTTTCTGAGTTAATTTAGTGTTTACTAACAAGGCTCAGCCCATATTAGCTGAGAAAATGGAGTCTTTAATGGAGATGGGAGTCTTTAATTTATCCATGGTATAGATATATTGCTGTTATCAATATGCTGCTATCTGGAACAGTCATCTTCTAAAAGCTACTCTGCAAGCACACGTTATTTCATCCTTTAGGTCTGAAAGGATCATTAGTTCTCCTAGTCTTTTCCAGATTGTCTTTCTGCAGATAAGAATCCCACCTTATGCCAATCACCGGTAAATTCTTTTTTTGCAAGGAGTTCTGGACTCTTATCACAAATACATTTAACACAGGATTTTCTGCAAATAACACAAGAGACAATCATGTGAAGTTATGGATTAATGTAAAATCGTAGCATATTAGAATCTAGTAATAAGTATTAAAATGGATGGGAAAAAAAAAATCTTACTTGCTTATTTTAATCAAAACATCCCCTGACAATGACAGAACAAAGAGACAAAAAAGCTTCCTGAATTTTAGCCTTTATTTTCTCTAACATTAATTCTTTCCATTTTCTACAGTATTTTGTAGTGCTAGTAGTAGAGTATTGTATAATGCTTACATGTATTTACTATTGCTCTTTCAAAATGGTCAAATATTCGACTCCAAAAAAGCAGACTATGACTGTGTATCCCAGCTCTCTCCTGAAGAAACCAATGTCATAGGTTATCAGCATTATCCATTTCTCATTTGCCAAGACCTTGAGGAAGAAACTTCATATCAATACAATTTCACTGTAATTGCTCCAAATAGTCCACAGCTGCATCCAGATGAAAATCTGATATAAAAGAATTGCTTAGCTGATATTGCACTGCACATGATTAACCTGAACAGGTCTGAACTCCCAGTAGTTCACTCCCATTAGAATGAACAAAAAGCAAACCCCATTTTCTGGGCATTAAAATACATGTTTCCAACTGTATGTCAAGACTGAATTATATTAAGCTGCAGGTTGACATTTCAGTTAGGTCTATAATTATTTAGCAGACCAGTTTAATTCTGCTTTTAACCTGAGCAGTTTAATAAGGACACCAAGAGAGTGAAGGGGAAATTCCAGGACTCTCAGCCAATATTACCTTTCTACAGAGTCCCAGCTGAGAAGGAATCATTTATGTGAATATCAGAATGATCTGAAATAATACTAAATATCTGTTCCTGAATTTTAAGTTGCTCTTGGAACCACCAAGAATTTATTCCTGGAAAAATATTATCCTGCAGAAACCTAAAAACAAAAACAATGCCTGGAGAACTAGATATGCGTGAGATGAAAGAAAACCTTATAATGCCGTGAACTGTTCTCTCTAGCTCAGAATGCTCAAAATGACCTCTTGTAATGCCATTATTTTGTGTTAATAAATTACCAGAAAGACCGTTTAGCAGTAATTCATTAAATTGAGATTAAATAAAGGATGAACTTAACTTACCATTTTGAATTAAAGTAGAGCTCAAGGCCATAGAGTCTTGACAAACAGAAGAAAAGGATGATGGATGTAGGCAGAATCTATTTTAAAATGGCTATTTCTCTGCTTTTGAGTTGTGAGCAGTTTTCTTCCAAAAGAGATTTGAGGAGAGCAGAATGATTTTTTTTATTATTCTGTGCACCTTTCTTATTTTGGTAGTTGAAATATTGCTAACCATATTTGTAAATTGACTGTGCAGTAACAAAGAGCTTAAAAGAATTAAAAAATGAAAAGTTTGTTTTAAATAATAACTTCTGTTATTTGTTGTTGTACTGTGGTGAATCAAAAGGTGATATATTGAACTGGACACAAAGAGTCTACTTAGTGTAATTGGTTTAGGGAAAATGCGAAGTGTGTGTAATGCTTGTATTGATACAGGACAAACATCTCCTTTTCTATGCACACACATATCCATATGTAGTTCCAGTGCTGTTGCACTACTGACTAGAAAGAGTTAGGGCTTCAAGTGCTTCCTGAGAAGGAGTCAACAACCAGAGTGCAGCAAAAATATCACTTCTGGCATGTAAGGAGGCCAGGGTACAAGAAGTTTTCATGAAGGATTTCCTTTACATTTTGTGATTAAGTTGCATAATAGACATCTGCAGAGGATTTCGGATAGAATAAGAGCCATCATACAGTCATTTGGCTCACACCCAGCACAAGTGTTAAGTCTCGGAAACCCCATGGAGTGGAAAGATCCACAAAATCTGTGCAGCAGGGGTCTCCTGTGGGGGACTTAAAAGGGGGAGTAAGTTATTTCCGTTGATGTGTTTGTTCTTGTGTAGTCCACTAGTTTTTTTCTATGTTAGTGGCCAAATTTTATCCCCTGGGTTAGCTTGCTTGTTGGTAAGGTCCAAAGGTGCTAGTCATATTTATTCAGTCTGTTGATTTTGGTAGGTTTTAGAACTTAATTCTTTGTTGTAGTTAGTCTTTATGCAGTTCTCTCATCAGCACCTTTCTTTAACAAATAAATACAGCAGATTTCTCAACATGACTGATAAACATTTCATCAATATGTGGTCCTTTTTACATACAGAAAAGAAAAAAAAATCAGCACACTTAATACTGCTGTTGTTTTCATTTCAATGATCTTTGAGGTAGTGAATCCATAACAAGTTGCAATAAGCTATGGCAAGTGGGTAAGTTAGTTTTCTGAGCAGATAAAAATGCAAAGGAGAAGGAAGCAGCTGTAACAACCACTACAAAAAAAAAAAAAAAAAAAATTGAAGATGGCAATGGAGCAGGTCCTCGAAATGAATATACCTTGTTGCACTGTTTAGCTAGTCTATATAAGAATTCTACAAATGAGGTAAAATTACTGGCTATCATAGTAGCTAATTTGTCTTGCTGACACTGTTTATTCTTGTTCTTTTATCATGGTTGTGATTTTATTTGTGTGTTCTGTGGTGTTTTTGCTTTGTTTTGTTTTTAAATCACATTTCAAGTCCTATAGGATGTAGACTGTCTTTTTATTCTGTGTTTAAGAAGTATGGGGCACTTAGTCTGTATCTAAATGTTATCTTGATGGTTGTAGTAGTAATCCCAGTAACAGTAACACCATAAACAATTGCTAGCAATGACCAGTCAAGGTTTAGCAAAGAAAGCAACTATTCAGCTTTTGTTTTTTTATGGCTAGAGTAGCTGACGAAGAAGGTTTGATAGCACTAGTATGTGTTCAGGCCTTGGACAATGCTTTTTGTCTATAGATTGTAAAGTGCTTTATAAATGCTGATATGACCAATTTGCAATTAAGGAGTTTGAAATCCAAAGAGGTTAAAATGAAAGGTCATTCAGCAAGAGCTAGGGTGAGGAATATGTCCTTCAGTGTCTTGACTGTGAGATCTTTTGTCCCATCTTCCACATCCTGCTGTAATTACATGGAGCCTGGCAGATGCCTCATTATTCTCTTCTTCTATGGAACTCAGCAGGGGAAGTGATATTTCATTATACAGGAATGGGTAACTTTTGTCCATTTTGTTCCTTTAACTACTTCTGTTCCTCACAGAGACTCAGCACAGATCCAGAAAATGTTCAGCTTCATGCTGAACCCACATCAGAAAAGTTTTTGATTAGCAATGACAGGCCTTAATGTTCAACTTCTTAAATATTTGCCTTTCTGTTGATGTGAGATCTAATGTCATAACACCTACAAATAAGTGAATTGAAACTATGACACACTGCTTATATCATATGATTGAATAATACATTCATTTATCTTGAAGTATTCTACCTCAGTTTATGTTCATGCTCCATCCATCTTCATGTGCGACACATTAACATAACTGTTCAGAGTTTTGAAAGAAAGAAAGAAAATATGTATGGAAGTGCAGACAAACTGATTTCCAAGTCAACTTTAAAATATGGCATATGAGAGTATTACCATAAGTGGTAATAGAAAATTGCCTTTCTTGCTTGTCTCTTTAGCAATGGCAAAACATCGCTTGTTTTGTACTTCATGGCTAAAAACGACACTCTGGTGGATTGACCCTAGTCAGCGGCTAGGTACTCACCCAGCTGTTTACTTACTCCCCACACCCTAGCAGGACAGGGCAGAAAATAGGAAAAACAAAAGCAAGAAAACTCATAGGTTGAGATAAAGACAGTTTAATCAAAATAAGGAGTTTATTCACTACCCATCGGCAGGCAGATGGTTAGCCACTTCCAGGAAAGCAGGAATTTGCTATCTTAACTACTATGGATGATTTTGCTGAAGAGTTAATTGTTGCATGGTAGCTTTGATTTTTGCTTCAGAACATAATGTTGCACTACATACGATGCTAAAAGTGTCCATGGCAGAGATTTGAAATTAAATATAAAGTATTATGCTTTGTAACTAATGTAAGCATCTTAATCAAAGCTTGTAATGTAAATTATATCTTTACAGATGCACATTCAAGCGTCAGACCAGTGTTCATTTGTGTAGACTTTTAGTATCTCTTCATGAGCATTTTCTCATCAGCTATTTTCCCTGAAGAGATATTGGAAATACAGATTCCCAGTACTTTGAAATATTGATTCCAAACCAGAGTATGCAGGTTTGGAAACTCTTATCCAAATCCTACTGAGTTGTCTGAAGATTGACTGTTGGTATGTTGGCAGGAGCATTATAGAACCATCATGCACAATTTGGCACAGTCCACATGGCACAGGAAGTTCACATGAGGGTAAAAAATTGAGTAAACATGAAACCTGACTAGCCATTTTGCTTTAGAAGAGATAGCACTGTTAGGTCAGATGTGAAGTGCATCTGCACCAGTGGAATATCTGTGCATTGCTTCCACTTGAACTGTTCCTAGCTGGTGCATATGCAAAGGACTAAAGGCTTCCATGCTGTCATTTCTTCACCTATCATGAGCACCACACTGGTAATAAAAGCTTAAGTAAACAACGAGGGAGAAAAAGCAAAAGAATTATTGAATTGGTTTTATTTCAGTGAGCTGCAGAGCATATTACATTTCTTAGAAGCATGAAAATATTAGGATCTTTATTGCCCAATTAAATTATGTTTTTGCATGCTAAGTCTGCCCTAAAAAAGGAAAGGTACCAAAAGGCTAAAAACACAAGAGAGAAAATAGGCTCAAAACATACAGAATTTGCAAAAGACATTTCCATGATAAAATGTGCTTAACATTCAAGTAAATAAACAAAACAGACTTGTTTGCTGGAGTGAAAAGATTAAAAGCATTATGCAAGTCCCTGTCTAGAAGTGGATATCTGTTCCCGAAAACAATAAAAAGGTGCCCCCATTAACATTCCCAACATCTAAAATCCGTCAGTATTTATACTGACCTAAAGAAAAACCTATTTACTGTTGGCAGTTTTTTTATCATCCTACTCCCCACTCCTCCTACACCCATATTTGACATTATCAGCTGAAGTGATCAGTTCTTAGGGAAGGAAGGGAATTTATTTGATTGCATTGTCTTGGCTCATGTTGGCATTTCAGTTCACTTCCTTTTCTTTCCAAATATTAGTTGATTTAATTCAACACTAACAGATGATTGGTAAAAGTTTTCAGGACTAATTGATAAAATGATGTTTGCAATAACAAACAGAAAATGACAGCAGCTGTTAGTTATTTGATATTAACTCTTTCATGACTGTTAGTCATTTTTATTTTCACTCTGTTTATAAACATTGTTTGTTTGCAATATTTGACATGGCCATATTAAGAACTTTTTTGTATTTTTCAGAGAATACTTTCATTCATTACTTAGTTTTATTGCTGTATCTGCAGTATTCTCACAAGAAAGAAAAAAGAAAGAAAAAAGAAAGAAAAAAGAAAGAAAAAGAGAAAGAGAGAAAGAGAGAGAGAAAAAGAAAGAAAAAGAAAGAAAGAAAGAAAGAAAGAAAGAAAAAAACTCTGTAGGCTTTAATGCTTACAACAGATTTTCAAGTATGAAAGATAGGTAGAAGAAAGGAATGGACCCATGTACTGCTGAAGCTATTAAAAAAGTGTTAAATTCCCCCCTCCCCTTTTTTTAGTAAAGTAACAAAATAATTAGTAATCATGAGCTCTCCACTCTGCTTTGAAATGTGTTCTTAGCTTCTTATTTCAGAGTTACAATCCTGTTTATTTCATGGTCTTTCTAAGATGGTGCTTGAATCATCTTGCAGGTTTTGTGTGAATCCATCTCACATGATCTACATCTTTTGAGCAAGGAGTGCATGGTTATCTTATGATTAAGATACTTACAATTTGCATTGTTTCATCCAGATAATGCTGTGTTTTGTTGTTGTTGTTGTTGTTGTGTTTGTTTGTTTGTTTGTTCATTTTTAAAGAAAAAGAAACACTTGTTATTTGCGTGAGGAAGGCTATGGTGCTCTGCCTCTGCACTGCATGCCCCATCAGATTTTTTGGTATGCTTTGTGGGCTATCTGTCAAAAGTCAGTGCAGTCTTGGGGTTTGGGTATTAAATTTAACAATTCCCATAATTTATTTGTTCCATCCCATCACTGTTTTTTGTTTTGGCAAGTCAAGTCTACTTTCAAAATACTCTCAGACGGTAAAGCACATCAACAAGCACAGTGCTTTTCAGATGATGAATCTAAGTGGGCTGCTTCAAGCATTCACTCAGTGGTGTTAGAAAAACCGTAAGGAAAGTTCCTTTAAGGCAGAGAAGGAGCATGCAGTCGAGTTTCTCTGAGTGTTTATCTATATGCATATTCACACTGCAGAGAACGTGTGTGCAAGCGCTGTTAGGCAGTGTTATTAGGGTCATGCTCTAAACCCCTTGCCCCTCTAATTCCAGGAGGAATAAGCCATGCTGTTTCCTGTTTGTTTCTTTTTGTTCTGCTGAGTGGAAATAGTCCTTCTGTGCCTGCCTAAAGCAGAGTGTGATCCACTTCTCATTACTGTTGAAGCCTGTTGTTACTGTTACAGCTTCTTTGAAGACCTATCTGTATTCCTCTTAGACTTCAGCACAACCATTAATGAGGTCCATCTTTGACGGAACCACAAAGTTCTAAATGTGCCTTTTTTACTGTTTACCAGGACCTCAATTTATTCAGATTGTCCTTTGGGTTTTCATCCTGATGAAAGTCCTTTCCTGTCACACTGTGGCTCCCCATGCACCATTGCACCGCCTCTCAGTGGAGCAATTACAAAAAGGAGTTATCTACTGTATTGTCACTGTCCTCAAAGCCCTCAGATTATTTTTTCCTGGAAAGCCTACTTGAATTACCAGTAGGAACTGCAGTAATTCCTGTAGTGGTACATGATGTCTATTAGTCATTTCTGGAGCTTTTAAATAGATCAGCTTCCTATTTGACTATTTCCCTGGAGTCATATTCTGGATAATACATGGTCTTGAACCACCACTATCACTCAGCTTCTAAATTTTTCCTGTCTGTTAGTGCAGGGCTTTTAGATCCAGCATGTTTAATTTGACACAATGCAGTATGGTGGAAAATAGGCAGGGGAAGAGCTTTGAGATGAGGAGAAAGAAAGTCCTGCATAGCAGGAGGAGAGACTAGATTTGCTGTAACTCCTGCTGTCTGGGAACTGCCATGCTTGCTGAGAAGAACAAGGAAGCTCAGACTTCACATACTGATTCCTTTTTCGGGGGGGGGGGAGGATGGCGGAGGCAGAAGTGTTCTGCAGCTGGGATGCAGTTTTGAGCTTGCACATTGTAAGGTGCTTTTGGACTGTTATTCCATGAAATAACATGGGAGCGGGTTATTCCATTAAATAACATGGAATAACATGGGAGGTGGTTCCACTGCAAGAATTTAGGAAAGGACTGCAATGTTCTCCTTACATAGAATCAGTTTACAATAGCAGCTTTTTTCCAAGATCCCTGAATGTCTGTGACTGGTCATCACAACTGTGGTTCTTGAAAGACTTTTGTAGTAGCAAATGCATGGGATTTCTAGAAGGTATCATCTTTGATTCCAGATTTTCATTTGGAGAGCAAAAACATCAGTTGCTTGTATGTTGAGGCACCCTCTTCACCTGGAGGTTTGTGAGAATTTCAGGGACAATAGGCTATTTAAAGCTAAAAAGATGTTTAAATATTGATACTCCATTTGTTTCAGATCCCGATATTCTGCTGTATCATTTCTTGCAATCGAGGCACTGAGAGGCTTCAAAATCTGTTTTAGATGCTGCTGCTTACTCTGAATGGATACAGCAGTTATGCAGCCTTTGTGGGAGACACATCTCTTGAAGAGATAGGCACAAAGTACTGTTCCCTTCTTCAACAGAGTCTGTATGTATGTGCCTGAAGCCAGTAATCTTTGGGGAGCAGACTGCCATTTTTTTTTTTAACTAAATTAGGGTATCAGTGAAACTGATGTAATATTCTTGGCACTGTAGCCCAAGATTATACTGTCTGTTTTGTTGGCCTTGCCACCTTCTAAACCTTCATCCCTTTCTTCTTCAGTGGCTGCTCTAAGGCGTATCAGTCAGTCACATTTGCATCTCCAATGTATTAAAATTGGTGTAAATTCATTTCTCAGGAATGAAGGCTCCACAGAAAATAGTTATGGTTGCAGAAATGAACAGAGGGTATAGAACAGCCTTAGGTACTGAAAAATTACCTACTTTTATTAGAAAACTTGCATGCAGAAGATGACTCCGATACCAGTTATGCCATTGCTCTAGAAGGGAGATAGGATTGTATCTTTTGACCTGCAAGATACTATCAACTTGTTATGTTGGATTAAATCTAATACTGGAAACAGAGTGGGATTATTACCAAATCAGGGTCCTTGCTCTCGATGGCAACTAGCATCTTCATAAAGATTTTGGCTGTGATTATACGTAGAAGATTCTGATTACCCTTTATGCTTGACTCATAAAGTACAGCTCTTTTCATCAACTGATAAACTCTGTCAACCTCATTACAAAAGTCTTAGATTTGCTGAGTTTAATTAGTGTGAATATCAGTTGGTTCTCTCTCATTGCTTGGCATTTACAAGAGCAAAACTGGACTTGATAGTAGTCTCTCTTTAGTAGCTACAACCTCTTTAGTAGAAGGAGCTTTTTACACTGTTTTTGGTCTTTATTCAATCTTTCAACACTTGCTAGCATTAAAATAAAGTCTTGCGTTATTTAGATTGGTCATATTGTACAAGTGCAGCTCTGTATACCTGACGTTGAATATGACGTTTGTAAGCATCATATTTTTTCATCATTCACCCCGAATGAATAAACAGCATCAGTCAGATCACTGCTCACATGATAAATACCAAAGTAAATATTTTTATTAATATTCATGGTTCTACATGCTACTGAAAGATTCTAAATCATGTCTGCCAAAGCATACCATTTGCTTTTCTCACTTTGTATAACATGATAACCAAAAATGCTTGCCTTTGTTACTGAAGAGCCCATTCAACTGGAACAAGAGCTCAATTATTATAGGCAGTGAGCTATTATAGGCAGTGAGCATGTTCATGGAAATGTGGTTGAAGATATTTTTGCCAAGACTTTTTACCATGCATTACAGAATAGTAAATCCTTAAGGTCATGGAAAGTACTACTGATATTCTCCTACATCAACTAATTAGATCCCTTTAACTATGCATTAATTATGAATTTTTTCTCTGGAGTTCGTGCACAGGCCATCACAATTATCTGTTAGTGTGTCACCATTCAAGGGTGAAAACTACTGGAGAGCATTTCAATTATTTGATGATGCTTGATTATGGGTGAGAAGTTAAAATGATGGGTTAGATTATTTTAACGATAATTTTTAGAGTTGGATCTACTCTGAGGCTACTCTCTTTTTGTTTCAGGGATCATTAAAAAGAGAACAAAATTTTGATCCAGAACTGAACTTTCTCTTGGATGTCTAGGATGTATTCTTGATTTTGTTGTAGAGAGAGGTGATATACATGTTCCCTTCAGTTCCTTTCCTTCCTGAGTTAGCACTCATGGCAACACAGAACAGGTTACCCAAACTATAGATGAGACCATCTACAAGCCCACAAAGTAACAGTTTCAGGACAATTTGTGGCCCTCGATCCATTGATGCAAAACCCCCACTCTGTCACCAGATTTTTTCCTTAAGGTCAGTTTTGGCAACTTAAACTCAGTTACCTCCACCCAAGAAGCTGAAAAGCACATGCTTTTCAGTATTGAGTAAACTCTCTTTGGAAACAGCATCCTACAGATGCAGCATCAGAAAGTTTTTCGAAGGTGTACCATACAACTAAACTCTATTCCCCTGTACTGAAAGTTTTTCTAGTTGTTTTTTTTTTTTTTTGATTATTCACTGGAACTAAAGAACTTTTATCTTTTACTGGTTTCCTCAAATTTCATTAAGGTGCTGTTTTACTTCTGCATCCTGAGATTAAGCCCTTATCCATTTTATTCATTTTTCTACTGGTAGCTTTAGAGGTCTTTAATTAGATTTCTTTTGCCTGTCAGGACTGTCATTCAATGAAGTCTTGATGGTGTATTGTTTTTTCTAACTAAACAGCCTGTTGATATACTGATAACATGTTCTTTTTAGGGTGGGAGAGCTTTGCTAACAAGCATGCTGGTGGCATGTCCGCTCTGAGCATAGACATGCATCCTCTGTATGTTTTCTTATATTGTTTTCATTAAGGATAAAGTAATTTTCAGAATTCAACTTTTTTTTTTTTTTTTTTTTTCCTTAAGGTACTCTCAGAGTTGTTTATTTGTTTGCTTTAAGGGGCAAATAACCTCATTATTTTTCTCAAAGTCACATACCTTCACTGCTGAGGCAACTTTATTTACTGTGGTTGTTAGACATATCTTTTTATATCTGGTAGAGAATTCCTCAACATCTGCATAAGTTTTTTTGACGAAGCTATCCATTGTGAAAGACTATCAAATGAGAGTTGTCAGTCTTTATGTGTCGGTTGGCTTACCTATTTTATCACAGAGACTTTCCCACAGATAAATGATTGTGTAAAGATGTAACAGCAGGTGCAACCTAAATTCTCCCAAAATTATTTACAGAAATTTCATTTCCTCCATTCATCCCAGGAGATGCAGAGTTTCTTGTAATCTCTGAGGTTACATCTTTCTCTACAAGTACTAGGTTGATAAAGTGCATGTTTCCATGATCCCTCTCATAATGTCTGTATCCTGGATGATACTAACAAAGGACATTGTCAGGACAGTCCATTAAATATGTGAAGTAAGCAGTGAGATCTTTTGCAAACATATGGCTCAGCTAATCATAGTAACTATTCAGGCTTGAGTCTTTTCCCTCAAGTCCAATAACTGTGTTTATATTCGTAGGTTGTCCACAGGTCCTTTGTCTTTGCTTGTGATTGCCCTGCTTGAATTATTATAAAAATGCTGTTAAGTTTGAGTTTTACCCCATAATTTAAAAAGCTCTTATAGCAGATATGATATAAGAGTATGACATGGAGTATGATTTTGTCATCTGGAATCACATCCTGGGCTGAATTCTCAGTTCCTGCATCAAAACCTAAGACTTTCTGCACAGGGCAACAGCTTTGCTGGGAATGTCTCCAGAGAGAAAGATGCTGTCCTTCATGAAACTTTACCAGATACTGCTCAGCCTGAAGACTCTGTGCCTGAGATACTTAGAAAGTCACTCAGCAGTCAGATGTTTTAGCCTAGGATTCACATTGAACTGAGTTCTCAGTGGTCGGAAGAGTCCTATCCAAATCAGAGCCTGGTATAGTTTATGAGAACTTTATGACTACATGCCTTCCTTGATAGCTGTATTTTTCTCATGGATGTGTACTTCTAAATTAAATTTCCCTTGAGTTCCTAAAATATTCTTCATATTTAAACAGAACAGAAGAATTGGGCGTATGAGAATCTATATAAAAATACAGATATATATTTGAAGAAAAAAATATACAGATGTGTACTTAAGCAAGAAACTTGTGCTTGAAACACAGATAATACATCCTGTGCAATCTTACTTTGATATACAATATCATATTACAAAAGCAGGGCTTTATGAATTATTAATCAGAAAGTATAGCTGACACTTTTTTTTTTCTTTTTTTTTAAGTATTTAAGTAACAAATGTTTTACTTAAAACATTTGGCTCTTCCTTTTATCCCTTAGACAGTACACTCAGGGATCAGGAATCAGGAAAATTGTGACTGTTGTTAAATCTATCCAAAGAAAGTTGCTCTGTTGCTGAAAGGTCAGGTTTTCTGGTAAGATTTAAAATGAGGATACTCAAAAGTGCTGGTGTACATTCAATCTTAATTCATGTAGATGTTATAATCTGTAGGTTTTTTTCAACAACTGAAGAAGCGATGTCATTAACAAGGGCAACACTCACTCATTTCAAACCAATGCAGTTTAATTGGCACTAATAATCACATCTGTTTTTTCAGCATTGCTGAGTATAAAATGACTTCTCCATCATCTGCATTTGTCTCTATAGCCATTCCAATATATTCCGTCATAGTAATATGCAATGAAAATGCACTGTAAGTCCTCCAGACTTTTATGTCAATTTTTTTTTTCTTTTTTCTTGGATGTTTATGAGAAGCAGAAAGGGGGTTAAAACTGTTTAAACCCAAGTTGTTCAAATTGCAAATGATTCTCTTACTGTCTTAGTTAAATTGCATTGCCAAATCTTTAAAGTATAATTGGTAGTGTACTAATTTTTTAAGCAGAATGTTTGCCTGAAAAAATCATCCTGGAGTCATGTTTTCCCTTTCTCTTTTCAATTTCCCTTCCCCTTTCCCTTCTCCCTCAAATTTTAATCTTTTCAAACACAATATAGCTTGTAATCAGTTGTTGTTGTTTTGTTGGTTTTTTTTGGTTGGTTGGTTTTGTTTTTTAACCTTGCATTTCTTCCTCAGGTCTCTGATGTATGGCTTATACAGATATTTATGCCATTATTAAATTATTTTTCAGAAACTAAATGGGTTGTACCATTTTCAGACATATTAGCAAACTTGTGTGTTAATTTTTTGACAATAGCAAAGAAATTATATAGTCTGATTTATGCACATTTATTCTTACTACTTATTTTTTACTTGTCATAAATTCCACCTATAGGGAGCATATAATATTTTGCCCAGCAGATATTTAAACTAATCTTCATGAGACAGAAGTGTTCTTAGCACTTAAAAGTGTCATGTAAAGTCCATCCCAGACCTTGGAGTTAATAAATGTTTCTAATCTACTTTTTTAGTCCAATAAAACTAAAATAAAACTAAAAATAAATAATTATTTTTGCCAGAATTGAGAGTTTTTCCCTGATGGAAATTTTTTGAGCAAAATCTAGCATTATCAATGGTCCATGACAATAAGAGCAGCTGTAGTATTAATCAGTTAGTTAAGGGAAATGATGGCTAATTTTTTATTGCTTTGATCAGGTCTTTCGAAAAGGTTTGGTTCCCAGTTATTCCACTGACAACCTTCTAGAAGTACTCTAGTGCTATTGAAAATTCAACATTTTGTTTCTTACTTGTAAAATGGGCACAGCAATCTTTCTAATAACATTTTCCATTCTGTAATAATTTTGAAAAGGTGAACCATAATCTGTAACAATTTATAGACTTTTCAAGATAGACTACAGTGACATTGTAGTCTACTATGTGCTTTGGGGATTGCTTGTAGATTTCTCACTTTTTTTTTTGTTTTGTTTTTCTTCATTGTATTATTAGTTTATTAGTTACTGGGACAGTAGACAAATAGAGTGTCCCAAAAATTGAATGTATGGCTAGACAAACTTCAGAGTGCAACAGAGAGATCTGCATTTCTTCTCAGAGTGCCAATGAAAGTCCAACAGGACTTCCAAGTTCAGATTCAGTGCCACAGTTAATCAGGCTATTAATTGTTGTGGTGGGTGAGCTTTGGCTAACAGCCAAATTCCCACCCAGCTCCTTACTGGTGGAAGAAGAGGAGAAAAGAGGATGGGGAAACTCATGTGTTGAAATATAGACAGAGAGATTGCTTACCAATTACCTTTGTGCTCAAAACAGACTAGACCTGGGGAAAATTAATTTAATTTATTGCCAATTAAAATAAATTATTGTATTGAAGAACAAAGACAAAAGTTGAAACACCTTTCCTCCCCACTTTCCCATGCTCAGTTTCACTCTTTCACTATGGACTTCTCAACCTGTGTATACTCCACTGAGCAGCACAGGGGGTATTGTGGGTGGTTATGATCATAGGAATAGTCATGCTCACAAAGGTTGTTCAAGACTGAGTTAATGAGATCAACCAAGAGATACTGAGAAAAGCCTAAACACAGTTTCCTCTGAACAGATTTGTGTGTGTGTGTGGTAACTGTGCTATATTGTTACACTGATTTTAGGCAGTGCAGCTACCTGCAGTATGTCTGGAAGCTTTCTTTCCTGTCTCTTGTACTATATTGTAGGAAAGACCTAACACAGGATTTTGTTTTGTTTTACACTAGTGTTTGCTGTGTTGTGTGTGGGTTGCTGCTGGAGGCAGGTACTGGGTTAGCTAGAGATTGATCACTTTCTATGGAGCCAGCTTCTCATGGCACAGTTAAAAACTTGGTGTGCCTTATGTTGCACACACTTGCTAGCAGAGATGCAAGTGAACAGGAGGGACCAAGCACAAGCTGAAGAGTAAAATGGGAAGCAAAATAAAGATCGGAAACCCAAACTGAGAAATTAACTAGAAGATGCATCTGCAAAATCAATACAGCCATATCACTATATTAATTCACAGGTAATTCAATGCATATGTTAGTCTAATAACTAAAACAAATCCACTTGCAGTTATGTTAATATTCTATAAACTCAGCCCAAAGCAAAGTTTATGCAAGAATTGTGTACAGTTAATTCTAGCCTTTTGAAAGTTAGACAAAGGCACTTCACTCATCAGCTATAGACAATTCAAATTTGTTATGATCAGGGAGCTGTGTTGCTGGGACAGAAAGCATGCCTGATCACAGACAATGCACCTGTAAAAGCAGCCACTGTAGGATTTCTTTTTTCACAAATTAATTACTGTCTTCAGTAGGCTGCCCTGGCACCAGGATTGCAGGTGAGAGCTGCCAATCCTGTCATTCAGAAAATATATCTTTTGTGGCATTGTACCGCCCCGTGCTGCCTGTACTGAGGGAACTTCTTGCTGGTTCTTAATTTGTTGCTGGAGTAAAATCCAACAGGTTGTTAACAAAAGTCTGGTCACTGGTTTTCCAAACCTGCACAATTTGAGCCTTTTCCTGATTCTAACATAGTAGCAGGTAGTGTTAAATTGGTTCAAAGTTGCTGGTCTTTTTGTTTTGTTTTTCGTTTTTTTTTCAAAGCAGCATGATTTAAGGTTCAGCTCAGAGGCGATAGTTGGGAAGTAACCCCAATTAACTGTATTTGTTGGTTTAATGCAAATATACTTTCCCTTAGGTGATTTAGATTAAGACTACAGGTAAATTGGAGATAGCTCCAGTTTGAAGGGCTGCATCTCCTTTAGGTAACCCTAAACTGTTATTTCCAATCCATTTACTTCTGACATTCTGTCAGTCCAGTCTTTATTATACATAATGCATGAGAAGAATATTTAAAGTACACTTGTGTTTTGACACTAATGAACAGTACTCATAATACTTGTATTTTCTAGAGCTAAACCCAAAAGAATGAATAATGTTTGGGAAAATATACATGTACAGTATAAAAATGTCTCATTCACAAGTGCTGTGTTGCTACTAGAAATCATGGCTCTGAATTTCTATACTGAATTTCAAAATGAACATTACCACTTAATCACATTCATCTACCATTCTTTATTTACTTAATATACGTAAATGTAGGTACCTTAAAAGTGACTGTTTTGAAATATTTTTTTAAAGTGTATTTAAAATATATTACTATACCTTGGGATATGAATCCAGAAGGATTGTCTTGTGTTTCAGACCTCAGCAGGAAACACAGCCATTGACAACTGAGCATGTCCCCTCAAAATCCCTTACAGTCAAAGGTGAGAAACCAGTGTTTCTAGAGGGCTTGAATGAATTCTCTGAGCACACATAGTGTGAAGCATTGGTGTTTTCTGATTTTGTTTGAGATAATCAGGAAAATGAATACATATGTGTGTTTTTTTTTATAAGCTGAGGGCAGAAAAACTTTAGACAAAGGTTTGAAGGTAGCACAGTGTGTTTCAAGTTGGGAGCGCTCAGTTGACTTGCCATTCAGGTTTTTGTTTTGTTTTTCCCCACAAACAGTATTATTTAGTTACTAATAAAGTGCACAACTTGGTCATCTTTTTGTCTGTGGGATTTACTGCCTCTCTTTTATGTTTTGCAGATATCATTCATAAGATATTCATTTTTCCTTTACTCTTCCCCTCCCACCCACCCCCTTTTTTTTTTACTGTAACAGAAATAAAACAAAGACTCTCTCCTCCTACATGTTCTTGTCCTTGACGGTTTAATCAGAGAAAATATATTTCAGCCATTTGACATTTATTTATGGTAATTAAATTGATTCAGATTATGTAACCTCCCAAAGCTCTTGGAGGTAATGTGCTTTCTGCTTTTATATGTAGTAAATTTAAGTGGATGAATAGAGGGAGTAATATCAGCAAGATTAAAATAATGTCATGGATCCAGTTTGCAGAAGTATAACTCCAAAATAAAAATGATCAAACAGCAAAGCATGCCACAAAGTTGCAAGTTTTTAAAACTCTTTCTTACTTTTATTCAAGAAGTCTCATTTATTTGAGAATCCCGTTTCAAATCCTGTTCATGGTCATGCTCTATTAACTCTGATGAGAGACCTCATACTCCACCAGTTGCTGCTTACTTCAGATAAGATGTTTGTGTGAGATGACATGGCATATTCAGTAAAGGGTGTTAATTCTGTGTGCAATCTAATCTAAAATCACAAAGATCATAAATAAACATGCATATTTAAAGAGTTCGGTGCCCTGGTTAAGCATCCCTGTGCTTTGCAATTTTTACTGTTTGCTGATTTTCACTTGAATATGTTGAACGTCACCAGAACTCTTCCAATAACAAATCAGGGCAGCCAAAAATACTGAGGTGCATTTCAGATTTTCAGAATCTGCAGTAGCTGTCAGGTACCACTGTGAGCTGTAGCATCACTAACGACACCCTGACAGGCCAGCATCAGGATTGCTGTCTGGCATTCAAATGCATAAATTCTTGATGCAGAGATGCATAGTTCTGTTGTATTTTGAACCTCATCCTCCTGACCTGATACATTCAGCTCTTCTGCTTTATATTCTTTCCTACTAAATATCAGGGGACATTTTGGACAAAACTCTGTTTGTGAAATGCTTGCCATGAGCCATGATAGCACTAACTTTTTTGAAATCCTTTGAGCAGCCCTTCAGCAAAGTATTCTGTCTTCTTTCTAAACTTATCTAGGCTTGACTGCTCATGCAACACTTATCCATGACCATCCAGCATGCACAGTGAGGGGATTAGCAATCTGTTGTGCTGTGCATCCTAGTCTCTAACTTCTTTTTACGAAAAGAAAACTCAACTTCCTTCCAGTGTTGTCATTAGCTATGTTTATTGCAGTACCACGTAATAGTGAAAACTGGAACCAGCCATGATAGTCCCTGTGCAAAAGAATAACAAAAGGGATAGGCCCTCTGTGTTCTGATCAAAACAGACCCAACATGAGGGAGGAAAGGACATGTGAAATAAGCAGAACAAAATGTGGATAGAAGAAATCTGTTCTAGCCTTTTAGAATGGTTTCTGAATACAGATTTGGTGAATAAGGGAAAGAAAATCTAGATGAGAAACCTGAAAGGAAAAGGGATGAAGTGAGAAGAGTACTCAAGAAGAGTGGAAGTTACGGTAGCAGTCAAGGAGACGAGTGATAAAGCAGAATATAGCTGTACTTGGGAAATAATGCATAATTTAGCGTTATGATAGATTAATAGAATTTAAGATCAGAAATACACAATTGTAAGTATATGACCTGTCTAGCACAAGCCATATGGAACCTACTTCAGTAATTTTGTCCTCAAAAGAGGAATAGCAATACAAATAGAAATAAAAACTACAGAGAAAAGCAGTGAACACAAAGTTGAATTTTCTTTCAGTTTAACTTTTCTTTGCTCCTGTTGTTTCTACAGTTTTATTTTATCTGAATCAGAAAACATTTTTAAAGGAAATTAATTAACTCTGCTCCCCCTAGTTTTTATCCTTTATTTTCCTTTGGGATTCCTCATTATAAGAAGAGCAAGAATGAATGGAATTGCACTTGTGAGGTAGAGAGAGCTAGAGAGGGCCCTTCCTCACGGTATTTCTACCCATTATTAACCCAGAAGAACTGAAAATTTCTCAAGAGATTTTGCTTCATATTTGGCAGATATTTGCAGGCAAACTGAAATTTTGAATGCCAGTGCAACTTAAATCTGCTGACATTTTGAAACTTCTGGTCGCTGTTTGTCTTATCACTATTATCTACCTAATCTGAAGCTTTGTCACGTGAGAAGTTGCACTGCTAAGCAGTCATGGAGTATAACTGAAATAACTGATTTTTATTTTAAATGAAGAATGAATGTTTCAGATAGATATTCTCTACAGCTGGACTGTATTAACATAGCCCTGCTGTTTTGTTCCATTGACTGAATATAGCAGCACATTACAGTATTGTATGATCAGTACAGCACTTAGCATTTACGAATGCCTGGGAACAGTGTGTCTCAGTCATTTATCATTATGCAATTATGCGACTTCCTCATTGACAGAAGAAGGTGCAGGAAGGGAGGAAATGCTATTATTTTGGCAATTATTTTATTTGAAGCATATCTCAGTTGATGGAATAGGACCTTCCTTTATCACTTTATTAGCACATGGCAACTGTATGACCCTAAATGTGCTTTGCACTGTGGAAGCCTATCTGCTGCATGCTCTGTGCCCCAGTACAGATGTGCTTGTTGCTTTAATGTGTGGTATTCTAATCGGCTCTTCTCAGTCTCTGCCAAAAGTCCATAATGCTAATTTGTTTGATTAATTTCAAAAGAGCCCAGCCAGATTATCCCATTAAGTTAATGCTACTGATTTTTAACAGATGTTTAAAATAGAAAATGCTACTACAGGGAATATTGCAAGAGTTTCAGAAGCTGAATTTTAGTTAAAATAGTCTAAACAAGTTTCATTGTATAGGTATTCTAGTAAAGAGCTAGTGAGCCATGGCTAAAATGACAATAGTTTGTCTTTAAATAATGTCTAGAGGGTCTCATTTGTTTTGTAGTGTTATTTAAGTTTCTCAGCACCTCCAAATGAATGTCTAAGAGGCCTAGATCACTTAGTGAAAATTTAAATCTTGTAATGGGTGAAAACCTCCAAATGAAAACCTTCCAAGGGCTGCCATCTCTTTGGTACCTCCTGGAGAGAAAAATGTAGGAATGGTATCAGAAGTATGAAATCAGTTGGGGGGTTAGGATAAAAATACTGTTGACTAAAAGATGGCACTACTGGGACTTTGTGGCAGACACAGAAAAACATGCATTATATTTACTGACTTCTAACTGTAGGAACACATGCTTTCTCTAGTTTCTTTTCTCCTTTTTTTGTAAATGACAGGGTTATTTACATGAAAATGATAGTTTGCATTTTAAGCTTCCATCTATTCATTCTTATTTCATTGAATACAAATGATACATATAATTGGTTGCTGTGGAAAAATGCATGATGTCATAAGAATATTGTTGTGATTTCAAGTATTTGATAAAAGCAGCAGCAGATGAAGTCTTTAGAAGTGAATATCCTTCCAATTCTATCACACGTAATAGTAGAGAAAGAATATACATTCTGTGTATCTTGCATCAAAATATTTATCTGTAAAAATATTTTTTTATAATATTTTCATTTGCATTAGTTTATTGAACTATTAGACCTATCTATGTGGAGAAAAACTCAGGCCAGTTAATTAGTAATGTCACCCATCTTTAGGCTTCTAACTTTAAAAATGTTTTTAGCCTCATATGAGGAGATTGCCTTGCTCACTTACAATGATAATGTTTGGCCAAAGTAAGTTTTAACACTTAGATTGAGAAAGAAAATAAGAAAATTGGAAGATCCTTGGAGAAAATTGTAGAGGACATTCTGTCTTGCATATACTAATGCCTGCCCCTACCCACCCATAAAAAAAAAAAAAAAAAAAAGTCCTCTAAAATTTTGGATTAACCTGCTCACAAACTGGTCCAATAATTAGGAGTGGAGGGATTTTATATGATAAGACCTTAGAGAACTTGTCTGGTCACCTAATGCTCATCTGAAAGTTAAAGAGCTGTTTGTATTTCTTTTAAAATTGTCTTTTTCAGGAGATATTGTCCAGCCACAATTAAATTTTACCTTTTCCAGAGTTCTCATAACCTTAGGCCTCATCTATATTAATGAAAAGAACGTGTAAAGATAGAGAAACAATGTTAATGTGTTGTGCTTTTATTTTTTATTAGTAGTAGTCTCTTCTCACTGTCACCTTGTGAGTTGTGGGTTGTGAAGGTGCATATATTGGTTTTAATTGGTAAAGCAGTTCTTATGGTTCTGTATACAGATACGGTCTGTTTTATTTTAACATTCATCAAATGTTCATGCCACAGCCTGTTGAGAATATTTTTTGTTTCTAAAGGGAAAGATAAAAGTAGTTGCTTACAACTGCCACAATCTTACCTGATAGTCTGGGTATTGCTGTGATAAACTGCTCAGAGTAGAGGTCACCACTGCTACCTTGAATTCTGCCAAAAGTGTGAATTCACCCACACTCAAAGCTCTGTAAAACAGAGATGAAAGGCTTGTAACATAGGGAAAAAAAAGAAAAAGAAAAAAAAAAGAAAAAAAAAAGAGTGTAATGGTGCAAACTGAAACTTGTAAAGACCAGGCAACATGGTATATGCCCTCTTTACTGTGTCATCCAAATTTGATTGCCATATCTCCATGTTTCTCAATGATGAGCAGATTAGTTGGAACGGACTGGTGTAAAGTTATTGCTCTGATACGATAAGCAGCGTATGTACCTCTTGAAGGACAAAATATATCTAATTTCAGTGTTAAATTCTAGATAGTGTTTCAGGACTGGTGCACAGATGGGATTTATCAGCAGTCTGATGGCAAACATGACTGTCATTTACGGGCCCTTGTGAGGGGTAAGTGAAGGTTATGTCTTGAAATGAATTCATAGGGCAAAGGTAAGCCAAATGATAGCTGTTACAGTGACTTTCTCATTTCCTCTTGTCATGAAATGGATTTTCCTTTCCACCAAATAGGAAAAGAAAATATTCATCATGCTCAGTATGCATTCAAATACTTATTTACTTATAACAAAATCCTGTCTCTTTCTAATATGGAAAAGTAGATCATCTTTCCCATTTGTAACAACCCAATTATTTTTCTAGTATTCTATATTAGCATCTTCAACTTGGGCTTAGGTGGTCTTTAATTAAAGTTGGGCAATATTAGCATGGGGTTTTTGTTTGCTTGGTTTTTAATTGTTTGTAATTGAAATTCTTTATTGTTGGGACTTTCTCAAACCTAGAAAGCAGTATTTCTGTTTAGAAAAAGAATGTGAATTTCCTGCTTTGCATTCTTGGGTGTGCTTGCTAATCATCAATCTCGGACTGCTGCAACCTGTTCACTCATCAGTTCTCTTCACTTTCAAAACAAATCAGATGCATTAAAAAGAGCCTTTTTAAGGAACAAAGGTCCTCTGGTTTCATAAGAAGTTTGGCAAAGTGACATAACGGTAGATAATGTCATATGCATTACATAATATTGTATAAACCACGTTCAGTTACCTAATACTAAATATTATGGTGTTAATATGATTAAGAGAAAATTCCAACATACACAGTCCAAATTATCTATAAATTGGTAATCTGTATCAAATATTAGATTTAAAACATAGACTACTGTTAAGCTTTTTGCTGCTGTGTAGATAACTTCTCAGTTTCAGAATATGGACAAATGAATTTTAACAGTCATACTTTAACCTTTGTGTAACAGCAACAACAGTTTTGTTAAGTTGTGAGCAAGCAGTGGGATTCTAGCAATTACAATAACAGAAATGTTACACATATATGCTGGAAAGGCCACAAGATGTCTTCTATGTCTGTTTTTTTTTGTTTGTTTGTTTTTTTAATCTGGAATGGTAAAAGAGCAAGGCAAACAAACAAAAAAAGAGCATTCCAACTTTAGTCTTTCTTGATTGTCAGCACAGCTTCTTTTTCTTGCTTTGATTTCTGTCCTTATGACACTGCTTCTGAATTTGATACCATTTATCTGATACTTTGATTAACTATCTTAGATGTATTTGGGTATTTTAGTTTCAGAAGGGCTAGTAAAAATATTTCTTTTATTTTCTTCTATACAAGAAAAATAACATGGGGATGGGATCCTTTCTCTCTTTTACTTTTCTTATTGCTCTCTACAACTACCTAAAAGGAAGGTGTGGGTAGCTGGGGGTTGGCCTCTTCTCGCAGATAACCACTGATAGGACTAGAGGGAATGGCTCAAGTTGTGTCAGGGGAGGTTTAGGTTGGAAATTAGGATGCATTTCTACTCAGAAAGAGTAGTTAGGCATTGGAACTGGTTGTCCAGGGAAGTAGTGGCATCACAGTCCCTGGGGGTGTTTAAGGAAAGGTTGGACGTGGTGCTTAGGGACATAGTTTAGTGGGTGACATTGGTGGTAGGGGGATGGTTGGACCAGATGATCTTGGAGGTCTTTTCCAACCGTAATGATTCTATGATTCTGACAGGACAGGTGCTGACAGACTGGAACTTGGTTTGTTTTAAGTGAATCTTCTCATTTGTCTAACAACTGTATCATATCTGGTGTGAGCTCTTTGGAATCTAACAAAGAAGGATCTGTACGGGTTATTTTCTCCTTACATGCAAGATCTCCTTTATATTCTGCCAAAGGGACAATTATTAGCCAAAGCCACACTGGCTGAGTATCTGCAAAAAGAATACTGGAATAGGGAAAAGTTGTAATGCACTAAGGGGAAATAGAAATGGTGGTTGCCACTGTAGGCTGGTTGGGGCTCAGAGAAGGATCGCAGCACTGCAAATCTCTGATCCCTTTTTCCCACCATCCTTCTACCATTGCCACTCCATTTGTCTTGTTTTTTCTTCTGCCACTGCTCTCCTGTAATCCTTAACACTGCTACAGTATTCTCCATTATTCTCTTCATTGTGTACATAATTCTAGGCAACCCCACACAGACACTCTACACCTCCTTACTGTATGTTTGCAAACTGTTTTAAGACAGAAAAAACTCCACCCGTTTTCTTGCAATTCGACACTAGGAGTACACTTGCAAAGGCAAGCAGACCGTGGTAAGTGCAAGCATGAGCCATGGACAAGGAGTAGGAGATGAGATATCTTGTGTTCTGCCCCAAATCTGGGCCTGGTGTCTGCAACACAGGTGTCAGAAGACATGAAGTGGCCTCTTAATCATACCTCAATGTTCCTAGCTGACTGAATGAAAACACCTAGTGGAGATAAATAAGGTTTGAAACAAGACCCCCATGGCTGTGAATTGCTCCATTCATCTCGTGTTCTCCTTCTCTCAGTCTGAGTTCTTCTAAGCCCATAATACTGCCAAGTGTATCTATTATTTAGTGTGAAATCTTTCACCTTACCTCTGTTTATTTAATGGTAATATCCTCAATACTACCAAAGCAAAACCTGTGTCAGCCTTTGAGCTGAAGATCTCATTTCCTCAAATGAGCCCCAACTTAAACTAGTTTGACCTATTACACCCTGAGAGACAGAAAATTTAATTGTATGAGTCAGGATTTTCAGATGGAGAATGTCTTTTATACAACTAGCAGCTTCTCTTAACTGTGGCACAGTCACTATTTCTTTATAATTCTGTTGAGATTCACTTCTTCAGAGCTGCAGTGTGGCTTCTAGGCTGACTTAATATGCTTCCCCTTTTGGTGACAGAAGCACAAAGAAAAGATTTCTGCATTCTCCCAACCTTTACAGTGAAAACTATCAAGTTACTGTGATCTCTCTCTCTTTTCTTTATTTCTTTTTTCTTTTATTTTTTTAAACATATTGAGTTAAATCAAAATTCCAGTCTCTGATGATGTTCTGCTATACAAATGGATACAAATGGGCACAGTTTTTTCCATCAGAGGACAGCCTGGTAAAGAGCATGACAAAAGCATATCAGGGTGTTAGAGGAAGCTGTGGTTTACCCCGCTGGGCAGCTGAACTCCACAAACGCTCTCTCACTCCCCCTCCTCAAATGAAAACTGGCAGAAAATACAATGGAAAGGGCTCAAAGGTTGAGATAAGGACAGGGAGATTGCTCACCAGTTATAATAGGCAGAACAGACTCAGTATAGGGAGATTAATTTATTGCCTATCACTAGCAGACTAGAGCAGTGACAAACTAAAAACAAACTAAAAACACCTTCCCCTACCATCCACCCTCTTCTACTTCCTCCCCCCAGGCAGCTCAGGAGAACAGGGAATGGGGGCTGCGGTCAGTCCCTGACTCTTTGTCTCCGCCGCTCCTTCACCGTCCCTCTCTGCCCCTGCTCCACGTGGGGTCCCTCCCACGGGATGCCGTCCTTCCCAAACTGAGCCTGCGGGGGCTGCCCACAGGCAGCAGCTCTTCAAGAACTGCTCCCACACAGCTCCGTACCACGGGGTCCATCCCCCAGGAGCAAACTGCTCCAGCACAGGTCCCCCACGGGTGGGTGGCAGCTCCCCCCAGACCCCCTGCTCCTGCGTGGGCTCCTCTCCACAGGCTGCAGCTCCGGCCCGGGGCCTGCTCCTGCGGGGGCTCTCCATGGGCTGCAGCCTCCTCCAGGCCACATCCACCTGCTCCACCGGGGGCTCCTCCACGGGCTGCAGCATGGTGATCTGCTCCATGTGGGACCCATGGGCTGCAGGGGGACAGCCTGCTCCACCAGGGGCCTCTCCACAGGCCGCAGGGGAACTTCAGCAGCAACACCTGTAGCACCTCCTGCCCTCCTGCTGCACTGGCCTTGGGGTCTGCAGGGCTGGTTGTCACTCCTCTCTCCCAGCTGCTGTTGCACAGCAGAGTTTTTTTCCCTTTCTTAAATCTGTTCTCCCAGGGGCCCAGCCAGCATTGCTGACAGGCTTAGCTCTGGCCAGCAGCGGGTCCCTTTTGGAGATAGCTGAAATGCCCTTATCTAACATGGCGCAGCTTCTGGGCTCTTCTTACAGAGGCCACCCCTATAGCCCCCTGCTACCAAAACCTTGCCATGTAAACCCAATTCATGGGTTGAACATAACTTAACCTTTATTTGTTAGATTTTTTTCTGAAGGAATTGAGCATTTAGAGCTCCAGTGAGAATTACGAGTACCTGGAGCCTCTGGGAAGAAAGAATAACAATACCAATAATAATAGCATCCTGCAATTTCTTTTTAAATGCCACCTTCATTTAGCAGAATGACATATGCTTTAAACTGAGATCTGAAAACATTTCAGTAAGCCTATCTCATCAGCAGTGCAAGAGGATATAGATACCTTGTTCATTACGGAAATCAACATGTAGTCAAGGGGACAACAGCTAGCACCTTCAACCAACCTTTCCTTGTCTCCCCCTCATTCATGCCAGGCTATAGATAATAAAAATACATAAAAACCTTGTACCCCAGATGCTTCCCAAAGCAAGACTGCTCACTCCAATGCCCTGCTGCAGCAATATACATACGGCCTATCACAACAGTAGACAGAATGAGGCACACACACCAATGTTTTTCAGGGACTATTTTTCCTTCTTCTTCTTTAGATGAAGGTTTTCTGAGACCTGAAAGCTAATAAGTAACATTCCCTTTTCCTAGCTTCCCATCTTCCCAGGACCCCCTGATTAGGGAACCTACTTTTACTTCACTTCACCTCCACCATTGTTATATCTAGTGAGATGAATTTGGAATTGCTCTGAATATTGAAGCTGGTTGTGGGTTTTTTTGTTTGTTTCTTTGTTTTGTTGTTGTTGTTGTTTGTTTCTTTGGGGAGGTGGGGGGTCTTTGTTTGTTTGTTTGTTTGTTTGTTTGTTTTAATCTTCTAACCTTTCCTAAGGTGAGTTACTCCAGAAGAGTTAGCTACTCTGGACACCAGTCACTGGAAATCCAAATGTAAGAGTAGATATAGGAGTCTTCTCTAAGTTTTCTATATGTGAACCAAAAATGTGGTATTATTATATAGTAATAGATTAAAATTGTAAACTATTTGATATTTACGGTGACAGTTGTTGGTTTTTCTTTTCAGCAGCCACTACTTTCATCATAAAACTGTGTGCTTTCTTTTAGTGTAGTATCAAACTTCAGTATGTTATTTTAAAAGTTAGTGATTTCCCCCTTGCTCTTTGCCTACATCCTGCTACGGTCATGTAAAGAACAAGTATCTCTATATAAAAGGGCAGAGCTGTAAATGATGAGATAGTGTCTGAAGTTGACAGCCTTCACTCATTGTAATATGTGTAAAGGAATACTGTTTTTGTCTTAAGCTGTGCTGTCACATTCAAGTCTTGCTCTTGGATAAATTTCTGTTCCTCTCAGAGCAACAGACTGACTCAAAGAGCCAGTTCTGTACTGTGAAAATGATGGAGAAGATGGATAACAACTGTGACGTTCTGTGTTTCTCTGTAAATTCTTCTTGGGTCACCAGAAGTTGAAAAGCTCATTAGTTGAGTTTTATTCAGGTGTGTTTTCAAAACCCAACTCGCTACATAGATGTAAGGCTGCAAATTTCCTGAACCCTGCTAGAGAGCAGAAAATCTTCTCTTTAAACTATATAGCATGAAGAACATTCTGGGTTTGTGATGATGACATTTTATGAATATTCATGGAAACTGAGAACTACATGTACATATATGCACATGTATATTTAAGTACTTGACATAGCATTTAATGCTATGTGCTGTACAATTATATATAATTTGCATTTGTATGTATGTACATGCACACAGTATTTTATAATAATTTTATGGGGCTTTGTGTGTATGTTCAGTAGCTACTGTGCTACCACGGAGTAACAATTATTCCTGAGTCTATAGTGAACAGTGCAAAAGCAAAGCTTTTTAGGAATTGGATATTGCAAAAGATTATAGAAATGCAAGATTCAAACACTGGACTGGAACAAAGTAGGAGTTTTAGCTCTCTGTTCTGTCTCTGTCAACTCTCTGCACCAGGTGCTTTTTAGAAGGATGGATACCTCCCTGTCCCCATTCCCCACAAGCAGCACAGCCAGCACTGCATAGTGGGTGTAATTCTCTGAAGAGATTTTCCCTAGACAAAATTCCTACAAAAATACCACCAAATACCTCAGCCTAATTTATCTCCTATCACCTTTGTCACCTAAATATTCCCCTTTCCAAATTAAATTTAACCCTGAGCCTAAATGGTAGCACATGATAAAAGTTTCATCCCGTAATTATGCAGTCTGAAAAAGAACCTCTTTTATCTGTTTTACATTTTTGTCCTCTCAATTCAAAAGAATGTTTTCTTTTGTTCATTTTATGTGCTACCTTCTGCTTTATAGTAATATGTATAATTTTGGGGTATTGTTATCATGGGCCCTTTTACTGGGCTTCTAAGATAAGCATTCTTGATCTTTAAATCTCTGTTCATATTATAAGCTGCTCATGTCCTTTATTTATCTCTTTCCATAGACAGAAGTCACTTTTATGAGTTTAGTTGCCTTGATAGACGTGGATTAGACAAAATAGTAAGCTTGAATTATAAAGACTGTATTTTGTCATTGCAATACTATCTTCAAAGCAGTCTATAACCAAATGAACAGGAATGTCATATCTTGAAGTACAGAGAAAGTAAATCTTTGCTCTAGGTGTTGTAACCAAGGAGCTAGGATTAGAATATAGATCAGGTTTATGTATTCAAAGAGGTTGGTTATTGTGCCATAAAATACTATGGGAATTTACTGGCTCTTCTGCACTTATTATCCATGTACAGGTAACTGAAAGTGTCTTTCCCCATAGGAAAATTAGGTTGTTACTTTTGCTCTACAATAAGAAGAGCAGACAGAGTAGGCAATTATGTCTCTGACAGCTGTCAGTCTGCGTGGTCCTTGCCAGGTTTTCCTGTGCAAACTTTTAGGCCCCTACCCTAAAACTACATTTGCTACTGTGGTTTTCAAATGGAGTAAATTGTTTCATGGCCAAAATGGATTAGGGGTGTTTACAGATCTGCTGCAGCTTTTTATCCTCTTTATCCTCTTTGTGTAGAAAAACCCACACAGACATTTTTAACTTTATGACAATTAAGGAGAGAACTGAATTTTTCTGCTGGTTAATGGAGGCAAATGCCTCTGCCAGAACTTACTTCCACTTATACCCAGTTTTGGTTTGATGCTGTGGGTTCCTTTCTCCTAGGGCAATAAAATGGTACTGTTCTTTATTTCCCATAGGAAAGCAAATCCACCCATAGCAAAGAACTGGTGTATGTTGCTCTTAAATTTGTGTGGTGGCTGGTTTTGCTAATGTGCTTGGTTCCATTCGCTACACACAGCATGTCATTAGTGTGCTTTCTGTAACCCATAGTATCTTGAATCAATTCCAGATAATGTGTGAAACACGAAGCCATGTATCTTATTACTAATGATATGTATCCAATGTCCCTGAGTCCATTTCCTAGTCAACAATCCTGCTATCATTGCATGATAACTAGTGAAAATGATACAGTATTTTGATTATCAGATTCAAGAAAATAATTTGTTTCAAAACATGCTTTTATGAATCAGGTTTTCTCATTCTGCTTTAAATTGCCAAAACTTCTGGTCTGTGGGCAGTCCTCCCTGCCGCATCCTAAATCCCTTTTTTTCCCCATAAAAATCTGCAGACTCTCTCACTTTTGGTGTCCTGAATGGCTTTCCTTGAGGTCTATTAAGTAGCTATGTCATTCAAAGTACCAAATTTCAGCAAAATTTAAAGATGTTTTCTCAAAATAGATTTTCAGATATATCTGGAGAGGATTAAGTTGGAATTACCATTTGTTTTTTGTTTTCTGACAATGAAAGGAAAAAAAGTTCTTGTAGATGGATACAGACCTAGAATTCTTTTTAGAACTGTAAGGAAATCCCATTTTAATATATCTTGACTGGCTTATTTGACACTTTTGATGCCTGTTAACAAAAGTCTTATAAATATTTTAAGTAAATAAATCTGTGGAACCAAGAAAAACAAATGGAATTTGTGCATTACACTACTTGTATATGTTATTAAATGTTTAAAAATGAAAAGCATTAGCTAAAGTATTGAATTAACAATATTGTTTCAGTTACTCTTAAAACCACTTTAAGTTTTCTTTCCTCTGTAGGCATTTTAAGACTCATTTTTATAAATTGCCTTTAGCCCTTTTTATTAGCTTTGGTTATAGCTATTGGCTTTGTTAATGGATTTTATTTGTTTCTGCTTGTGTTCCAAAACCAAATTACTGTAACTAATGTACCACTGTAACTTTTCATAACTGTTTGCTGCTGAAAGCAAAAAGCAAATTCATCAAGTCAAAATATTAACGCTTTTATATCCTATTAAATATCACGTCAAAGGAAATTGTGCTAGTGTCTACAGGACTCAGCATTAAACCTACAGTATTTAATGTACTGTAGCAGATTGAGATTTGACACAATTTCCCTCTGTGGAAATTGTCCTCACTATTACAGTACCCATACTAAACAGAAGAACTGGGATCGAGCAGAATAGAGATCAGACCTCTATATTTCTCTTCCAGCAGATCAAGAAGTATAGTAACCAGTGTTTAAAATAGTCTGGTTTGTGTCTAGAAAAACTTTAAGGCTGGCTGGCAGGGTATAGACATGATGCCATTTCTTCACATTTAACAAGCTCTCTCCTGCATTTTTCAGTATTGAAGCTTTTTGGCTTTGCACTCGAATAAACTTACTGAGGTATTAAGGAAATAATGGATGGATATACTATCAACAGTGAGCATATATGCAGGTGTTACAGTAATTGATGGGGAAATAGAATGGCTTTCCAGCTCATGCAGCAGTGGAATAACGTAGCATTGTACACAAGAGCACACAAGAGCATTGTAGAAATTAGAGTAAACACAGCAAATGTTCAAGTTAAATTAGTGTTTGTTTGTTTGTTTTTCTTTGTTTTTTTTTCCAACCAGATTCAATATGCCCCATGCCTACTTTTTTTTTTTTTTTTTAAACTTCTCAGTGACTGTATTTCTCTAGATCTGATTATGCTGGATGATAGCACTGAGAATAATTAGCTCAAAGTCATTGAGGATGAGCTAAAAACCTATTTCTTGTACCTTTTTTTCAAATCACCATAAGAGGTAATGTTGTTCTAGGTTCTGCAGTATAAAACTTGGTTCTCATCAGTTTCCCATTAATTTTTAACAATTTTTTTTAGAAACACATTGTTACTTATCACAGTAGTACAGACTGCAACACAGAAGCCAGAAAGCTGGCACTTACCATAAGATGCAAACAAGGGAGAAATTGCTGCAGATTTGAAGACAGTAAAAAGTATGCACGGTCCACGAATAACCAAGGATGATATTGCTTATGCATGTACTCTGCTGTAGACACTTCAACCAAACTTGCTCAGATGCTTTTGAATACAATCAATTGCTTTGAATTCTGCCTTTCTTGTATTTTATCTTTAATTTTACATACTGACATTTCAGAGTGTAGCAAGTAAGTTTGGAAAGAATGACACCTTACAGGGCCCATTTTCTTTACCGAAAATATATTAAAAAGAGAAAATCCCAAATTTGTCTTTAAAAAGGTAAGGGAGCATAGAAAGTAAAGTTAAAATTGAATTTGTTAAAAGAGAGAAAAAATCAGTCCTTAATAATTTATACTAAAGTTGTCCCTTTGTGGTAGGTTTTTCAGAATATTTATATGAATAGTTTTGTACTATATTTTGTAATTTAAACTTTAATTTCAGGCTTATGCATGTGTCTTTATTTTTCAGTTCTTTCTTTTGTCTGCTACTCCTTATAGGTACCTGTGTATGTGCACATATTTGTATGTCAGGTTTGAGAAATGCTCTATTAGAAGTAGTGACAAAATATTCCTTATAGATGACTATGCTAGGATTCAGAAGCACCACTGTTTTTTGTCCCAATTTGGATGTTGTAAGAACAGATTGCTGACCATCAGATTATCCTGGGACTGGTAACATTTAATTCACACTTAGTACTTTTGTAAGGTTTGAATCCTGTTAGGCACAGTAAATTTAATACAGAAAGTCACAAACAAACTCAAGGGAAAATTAGGAATTAGAGTTAACACTCTCTTTTTACAAAGCTAAAGAAACATTCTTATGAAGCCAGATCTTGCTAGTAATTTGTTATCCCTTTCATACTTACAGCTTTCTTTGGCCTGGCAGAACAAGGTAACCAATAGCTGTTAAAAATACAATTTTGTTAAGAGCTCCAGGGGGCTATTTTTTAAACATGCCCTTTCACAAACAGAACTGTCTAAGTGACAGATGCTTCAAAATACCTTTTGGGTGCTTTATTCCATTGGTTAAAGAGCAACATATTTAAATTTTCTTCCCTTCTGTATCTGTAACATCATTTAGTTCACAGTGACCTATTTAATTCAATATTTTATTGAAATCCTCTGTGGTTACATTGACTGTACATATCCTCTCAGAATCTTTGGTGTAAGAGTAGTCTAGCCTCCAAAATCCTCGTTAAAATATCTTCACCATAATTTCACAGCACTTGAAATATTTTTCAAACCAACAGATTAGCACATAGCAAGGCAGTGTGTTTTATCATCTTTTAGCCAATTAAAAATGCTTTCTGTTGTGTTAAGTGCAAACCATTCCTATTTCTGTCACACTAGCTGACAAGATTTCCAATCAGTAAGTTATGTTAAGTCCTATTTTTCTCCTTAGACTACTGTACTATGTCACTTATTTAATCATTGCAACATTGTACCTGTAGTTATCAGAATAATCTATGAGTGGAAGTTTGTTTGTCTGTTGTTTTTTTTGTTTGTTTGTTTGTTTTGATTTGTTTTGTTGTTTTTTTGTTGTTGTTGTTTTCCCAGTTTGAAGGCTAAAGGATTCGCAAGGTTTGGTAATTACTTTATTCCTTAGTCTTATGAAAAGTGAAAATGACTTCATTGCATTGACAGGTTCAAACGCTCCAGATTTTTAGCCCTGAGGATACTTACATTCCGAGGCTGTAGGTCCTGAGAGAATTGGAGAACCTGGACTAAGACAGTGGCTCTTAATCTGTAAACAGGCAAGCAGTGGCCCAGCTGGACAATGGTCCTCAGGTGGTCCATAGAGCTGTATTACCTGCTTTCAATTAACACGTTAATGTTACAATTTTAAATTAAAAGAATCCTGATGGTCAACAAGAAAATTGGAAGATAGATTAGTCTACAATTCAGGATGTTTAGGAAGGAGTGATTTTTAAACCATTAAAATATGGAGGGTGTAGATTAAACACTTAGGTTCTATTTGATACTAACTCCAAAGCAGTACATTTTTCCATGTGACAACGTATCTGTTTTCAATGCTAAGGCCGAAAGGTCTGAAGGTCTAAAGAGAGACAGCCAGGTTTATCCTGGCACATTTCTTTTGCTGGTTAGTTATTTGGTCTTTTTTTCAGGTGCATCCTTTCAAAGGTCCAGTGGATTATAAACACGCTTCTCATTTAGGTCACCTGTCTGCTTCCCTGGTCTGATATCAGTCATTTAAAATATAAATATCCAAGTAGATTTTAGGAACAGTAAATGGGCAAAGGAGGAAAATGTTCACTATTCACTTGGCTACTTTGAGTCTACCCTAAGGACTAATGGGGCCTTTAAGCACTTAGTATCAACCGTACCTTCTCTAAGTTTGTAATGATAGGTCATACAGTACATTCAGAAATGCTAGCTGAATGTTCTTATCGTTCCTTAGAGCTGTCTTTCATGGACTTCTTGTATATTTTTGCTCTTTGATATAGCTGAGTCACAGTGTTTTCACTGCCAGGAAATGCTATGTTCCCATGGGAGATAAATCAGCTTCTGCATCATTAAATAATATAGTCTGACATCCTGTATGTCACAGAGCATTGTATTTTGTACACTTGTATGTGTATTGCTACTGAAACCACATAATCTGGCAAAGCATAACAATTTGGCAAAAGTAAAACCTTCAGAAAGATGTTGGAGTTGCATTGAAAAGTCACTAAGGAAGCATCAGTTTTCTTGCTAGTTAGGTCTATGAGATTTATCAGCCACCTTTTTGCAAAAGAAATTGTGCTTCATTCTCATTTAGATTTGCCTGGCCTCAGCTTCTATGAATAGTTCTCATGAAGTATTTCTCCAGTAGATTAAATTATCATGTACTATCCAGTGGTTTTTTTCTCATGAAAAAAAAAAAAATTACTCTTTGTAATCGATAAGCTCTCAATCTTCTTTTTCAGTAAGTATAGCACACTAAGCTCTTCAGTCGTCACTGTAAGAAATTTTCTTTCTTCCTTAGTCATTCTCGTGGATCATTTCTCCACCCTCTCCAGCTTCTCAACATCCCTTTAAGACTGGGGACACTACGTAGATGTGGATTTTCGGTGTTAGTTTTGTAGCTGCTGTATAGAAAATTGAAATTACTCCTCTTTCTGGGGTCACTACCCTCATCTCTATGAATTCAAATACCCAGAAAATCCCATTTTACTACAGCTAAGAGCTCATAGAATCGCAGAATCTCAGAATGGTTTGGGTTGGAAGGGACCTTAAAGATCATCTCATTCCAATCCCTCTGCCATGGGCAGGGACACCTCCCTCTAGACCAGGTTGCTCAAAGCCCCATCCAGCCTGGCTTTAAACACTTCCAGGGGTGGGACATCCACAGCTTCTCTGGGCAACCTGTTCCAGTGCCTCACCACCCTGATAGAAAATATTTTCTTCATAATATCTAATCTAAATCTATCCTCTTTTAGTTTAAAACCATTACTAATTGTCCTATCACATTGTCAGGGTGTGCCGTGACAGAGTTCCTCTCCTGCTTTCTTGTAGGCTCCCTTTAGGTACTGGAAGGCTGTGATGAGGTCTCCCTGGAGACTTCTCTTCTCCAGGCTGAACAACCCCAACTCCTTCACCCTGTCCTCATAAAAGAGATGCTTCAGCCCACGTTCATGTGGTTTTTCATACCATATGGCTTTGGACCCAGATGACCTTTCAATACTGGAAAATAGAAAGAGCAGTCTTTCTGATATATTTGTCATTAAATGATTCACAGAATTTTTTATGATTCACTGAAGAGCCTCACAAGCACTTCACAAAGGATCCATATAATTTTGAACAGTCTGGTTTTTTCCACGTATATTTAGATTAATGAGATAACTTATCAATAATTTGATAATAATTAAAATTCATAGAGAAGTAATGATTTTTAGGGGTTTAATTGTAATGACAAGTGAATGTCAAGCTGGATCTGGAGTAATTTTTGTGCTGGACGAGAAGGAATGCTCACAGTTCTATATCCAAGCCCGCTATCAAGCTCTTAATTGTGTTAACTTGGAAAGCCAGTAGATTTAGGTAGACATTAATATTCAGCACCAACTGAGACCATCTTCTGATAGTCTATTATGTTGTATGTTTTCTATTGCACTGGTAGTACAGATGAATTTTCACATTTTATCAGCACAAAACATACATGTATGTTATCCATCTATGCATTTCACTGTGTTTTTTTTGTTTGTTTGTTTGTTTTCAGTTTTTCATTTTGACAAGAACTATTTCATATAAAATATGTCCACAGTTGAACTGGTAAAAGGCTATATTTTGTGTATGTTTAGGTTTTAAACTTTAAACTGTATTTAATATGTACTGATATTTGAGAAGAATCCTCTTTATTTGCATTGTTATCACTGGGTAGATTAACAAAGTGAGAATTTGAGGCAAAATAATTAGTTTAATAGACAAGGTTGGAGAATAATGAGAATAGGCAGAAGACATTTTAAATCTGCCATCTTAATCCAGGCAAAAACTTAATGATGTCAACAGCATTTCAAGATCATATTGAAGAAAATACCTAACTAAATGCTATTGTAACTTCTTGTGTGTGTTTCTGTCCTTGTGATCCTTTTGATTTCAGAAGGATTTGTACACATCTTTAAAATTCAGAAAATACTCAGAACAAGTTGTGTGTGGGAAAAAAGAAAAGATCATTTCTTGGATGAGGGCCACAGCACTTTGTATATTGGCATTCTTCCTGGAGCTCACAGCATTCCTGAAGATGATTTTACTTTTTCTTTTGCACTGTTTATTATTGAAAAATGGATTCCTCACTCTTTCAGCTCTAATATAAGTGGAATGAAATTTCTATCCCTCCATTTTTCTGTGTTTCTGAGACTTGTATAAGTTATTTCTTTGCATGTGTAAGAATTCCTAACCAGAGAACCCAAAATAACAGTGAGCAAATTGGAGTATTTTTTGCATGGGTTCATGAAAAACTGTTAATATTCAGTAAGGATTATCAGGTTCCCAATTCTTATCCTCGATGTTGTCCCCTTTCACCAGCTAAGAAGATTGGTGTTATGAAAGATACTCTAAACCCCCTTCTTGCTGCTGAAGGAGTAGGTTCATTTAACACTGGAATAAACCCTCTTCCCAGGCAAGTCATAAGAAATCACAAGATCCTTCAGAGGGGTACCAAATCAAAGAAGTAGTCTCTTCCGTTCCACACCCCACTTGACTGTGAGCAGCACCTTCCCTTTTGTCTTTTTATCCTAGCACTTTTCTGTACGGGCTTTTTCACTCTGCTCTTGTTTCTTGCTGACACAGCCAGTCTGGCTCATTCATTGTTTGAGCACTTTCCATCGTCAGTCACAGCTGGGTAAAGTGAGTATAAATGCCTCCTAATCACAAAGCAACTACTACAGTCATCAAAATGATTGCACAGGTTGCAGGGCAATGAATATTCAGTACTTCTGCCTCCTTTATTGAAATAGGGACTTCAGCTAGTCCTTAGTCCCATTATCACATTACCTTCATATGGACAATAAATACCCTTGCACTAGGAGGAAAGGGCAGAGAGGAAGAGAGAGAGAGAGCGCATATTAAATGAAATAATATATTTTTTTCTAATATCTATATTTCATGATTTAGGTTGAGGGCAATATCAAGCTCCTTCTTGCATTACAATCATTCCTCCAAGACTAAATTTTTAAATATTTTTAATTACACTTAGTGAAGGTAAGACGTAAGTATTGGTTTAATCTTCTAGATGGTCTTGCGGATTAAAATTAGATTTATACATTTGCATAATAAAAGTAATGTTGTGAAAGAAAGCAGTTTGAGTATGTGAGAGATAATTGCATTTGTATGAGTTGCCTTGGGGCAACCCTTATTGGATTGAGCTCAGCACCAGCCATTATACCACTGGAGCATTTTGCATTTTTATGTAGCAGTGCAATGGAATTTAAATTTTATGCACAATTAGTCTTGTATTGATGTATAGTTTGTAGGTAGGCTTAAGCAGTAAAACTGAGAGTAAGTCTCTAATGCAGTTTTTTGTTTGGTGGAAAGGAAAAGAGCAGAAAAAAAAAGTTTGTGAAGGCAGTGAAATGTCTAGGAGTCCAGCATATTAATACAATTCTGTTGGTTTCCATCCAGTAGCCTGAATTACCAACCTTCTACTATGTCTCCCCTGTTACAGTGTTTCATACACGAGTGGTTCAATATAAATATTGACAAATCCAGTGGCAGCTTTAATGACATCTCTTAAATTTGAATTTCTCCTCTACCATTTCCCTTTACACACTATATTTGAGAAAAGAGCTGAGGCTGAGGTATTTACTCATTCAGTTCATAAAATAAAATGCTGTTGCTGCACACTGTGTTCTAATAAGCAAACAGTATTTAGCAATTTGCTCAAATATGGACAACGATATTAGCAGTATTAATTTAGGAAATGGTTATTAACAGTTTTCCACTCAACAAAGCAGAACACACAAACACAACGGCAGAAACTGAATGATTTCTTTGCAGCACTGATAGCTCTGACTATTTTGTAATACTCCTTCACAGCTAACATGACAATAGAATGACCTGATTGTGTGATGCAATATTTTACACAGTATTCAGATTTAAAGACAAATATTCAGTTTCTTTGTTCATTTTGATGGGCTTCAAGTGAAACGTACCCACTAAAAAGGCACATATCCTTACAGCAGCACAAGAATTTATAACACTCTTAGCCTTTAAAATACATCTCTCATTGTATGCAGGCAGAGTCAGAATGCTAATGTATCACCTAAGTTTCACAGTTTGTTCTTCTGAATTTATACTCATAACTCCACAAGTCTCGTCTTTGTCAACTGCCCTCTTGACACAACACCACCAAATCATTGGAGGATTCTCATGATGAGCCAAGAAATGACAGGTAGGCAAAAGTCTCCTGCACATGCCTGGTCTTGCGCCTGATGTGCTTTATAAATAATAGTATTGAAGATAGTGCTGTTATTATTCTGGACTCATGGTCTTCATACTGCACACCCTTACCTCTGATATTCATTATTGTCTTGAGATACTAAGTCTTTTCACTGCCTCCTGCTGATCACCTCTTCCCTAAACATTATTTCAGTGATTTCTCAAATGCACTGAGTCTGGAAAGAATACTCTGTGATTAAATTTTGAATGCATATTAAAGCACTTTGGGAGAAGTAGGAGAGAAAATGACATTTGTGGGAGGAAAGGTTGGTTCCCCTGCCAGGGAAGAACCATCTTTTTATTCTAGATTTCCTGTATTGCATGACATAGGTTAAACTAGACCTCTGCCACTCTCCTGCTACATTCCTTTGCCCATGATGGGTTTTACAAAGACCCTTCACGTAAGACCACTGACCTCAACTTCTGTATCTCCTGTGCGCCTCCTAGTGTAAGGGTGTACTTAGATTGAGTGGTGTGTTCAAAACATCTTAAGAAATTCACATTCATTCCCCTCACTTCATGTCAGCCACTGAATCTTACCCCTGCACCTTTTTTTTTACTGCCATTTCAGCTGTGTTGATACAATTCCATTTGAGCCCAGGAACTAAACCAAGTCACTGTTTTATTTAAAAACAATGCAAAATAGTATATGTGAACTGGACCTTTCAATAATCAGGTTTGCTAGCAGTTATGGCTGAGAGGATAACGGACCAGAGAAACCTGTACATCTTGCCTTGCCACTGCAGTTTCTTCATGTAGCCAGTCCCTAGAGAAGGCCTACAGCATTGTATACATCAGATGTATTTTACCCATCAGGACCAGCTATATAATGAATTTGTTTCCTATGCTATATTTATATAACATGATGATTCTATTTACTTTTGTAGCCCTCCCTGCAATTGTACATGGCGGTGATGAAATTCAGGATTATGCTTGGAAATACTTGGTAGTCTTTCATTGAAAAGTCAATTGGAGAGCACTTGTCTTGCCTGCCCCCATGAGTTTTTCCAGCTGGAAACAGAATGCTGACAGTCTGAGATGCTTCCTTCAGAGAGTTTGTCAATTTATGAAGAAAGCCCTATTCATTTGGACACAGTGGAAGATAATGTGTTTTTTCAGTGTCTAACCCCTTTCAGGGAGCACTCATCCCCAAATATTCCTTTCTAGGCTTTATAGGCTTTAATAGGCTTTATGCCTATACTTTTGCCTCTGGATCTCTGTTTCCAGCTGCTTGCCATTCCCATCAGTGACATAATGCAGCTTTCAGGGCTTCACTAAGATATAAAGCAGAAGAAGTAGCTAGCTAAAACCAACATGGTTGTGAGAAGTTTGCACTGTTATTTTTAATATGGGCATGCCCCTTATATAATTCCCAATATGGAATTACTCATAACAGTTGTGATAGCATGGTTTTGGGGCAGCAAAAGAATTTGGCAAGGCATTCACAGGGATGGAACCCTCTTAAGTCAATTATGCTGATGAAAAGATGTAATCTGGAACCATTTTTTCGAGTCTTCCTTGTTCTCTGTTCTACACCCAAACCTGCACAGAACAATAACTAGGAAAACTCTTCCATTGACACATACTCTTGTAGCTACCTTTGCTTTGCATGTCCACATGTGCTTTTGTTTGGGTGGGAGATCAGTGCTGGGTCAGTAGCTCCTTCAGAAATTATTATTTTTTTTCTTCCACATATATTAAAAAAAAAAAAGGGGCAAATATTTCTACAATTTCGTTCATAGTGAGGAAAATATAAAGAGGAGGAAGGGAGGGAAAATGGCTCTCAGATTTCTTCTAGACCATTTTAGATATGATGGAACCCAATGGTCTTCCAAATTTTGGATGATCTATACAAATATGTCTTTTGGAAAAATTCCCAGAAGGAAGGGAATTTAATTTCATTTTATTTTGTATTTTGACAAGATAATGCCTAACTTAATGATAACCAATCTTAATTGGGTTCCTCAAATCCTAAGTGCATTATAAATTCATTATTAATTATTACCTCTCTTAAACTGAAATTTTCAAATGATCTGTTCAAAGAATCCAGGTTTTCATGTAATATCAACTTTTAAGATGGTAAAGGAAAGCATATATTATTTGAAACGACTGTTGGAAAATTTCATTTTTGTGTTGAAATCATCTTTGAAAGAAAAAACAATGTAGGATGTTGTATGCTATGCCAAGCAAGCTGTCTTCAGCTCTACACAGTATTCACTTTAATAACAGGTAAATATACTGTGGGACTATTAGCAAAACTCATTTCATTTTCTTTGTGAGGGTTATGGGATTGCAATATCATGCAGTAGTGCACAAAAATAAAATTTACTTTATTCAGCATCTCGCCTGCATATCCCATCAACAGAATGGAGTAGGGGAAGAGGGAGAGTGAACTCTGGGGCAAGCAGCAGCATCTTCAAAGATCCATTCTGAGGTTTAATGTCATGGGTTAATATATGGGGATTAAAACAAGAAATTTTTGTTTTTCTGTGGGTATATGAGAGAGAATTCAAGATCATGAAGTATGATGAGAACTTTCCCTTTAAAAGAAGCATAAAAAATAGAGTCAAGTACCATCTTGAAATAATTGTGAGAATTTGGGAAATATACTGACATTTGGAATAGTTTATGTGGCATTCTAGCATTTGATTATGGAAGCTTTAAAATGACAAATGAAAGTTCTGTAAAACAGCAGCTGAAAAATGTGTGTAGTTTTACAGAAGTGAACAGATTTTTCACATGTGAGAATCTTTATTAATACTTGGAAAAAAAGCAAGGTAGAAGGGAATTTTAACTTATTGGTTAGCATAGCGTTCTTTGTGGGATTCTAAAGATAATATTTCCATTTTGAATATCCTGGGTTTTGAGTTTTCTTAAAATTTTACTGTCATAATAGCTGCCCTGTATTTAACTTTTAATGCTAATTATACAGTTACACATCCAATGACATTTCTAAACTATCACAACACAGTAGTTATTATAGAACCAGTTAAGCTATAAATTTTTTAAACCTGCCCTTAGACACAGCAAAATCTGTTGCTTTTCTACTGTAGGCTAAGCTTAATCTTTTGAATTTATATTTCTTATTATTAATTGTGCTTTGGAAGTTTACTCATTCCATGTTTGTGAATTGTCTGCAAACCATTAAGATTCTTTGCTTTTTGAATTTTTGGGCAACTACTTTAAACAAATCTCTTTGTATGGCTCCTCAACAGTATTGGGGAAGTATTTATTACTCCAAGTTTGAAGTATTTTTTTGTTTGCATGAGATATGTTTTATCCAACTATATAATAACATTTTTACAGTCAAATTTTGAATGTGTTTGCTTACCATTACAATTTAAAAAGACATTTTTCACTGTGTATCTAAAATATTTATTTTAAAAGGATTTTTTTCTGCGTGGTTCTCTTCTACTAAGTGCACTTTCTAAAGCAGTTGTAAAATATTCATCAAAAATTGTTCACCAAATTTTGTGTTCCAAGAGAGGAATTACATTGAAGTGGAGTTTATAGTAAAATCGTTATCATTTCATAGTAACCTGAATTATGGAGATGTTATGTTCTATTTCAAAATCAGGCATAGCAAACTAAGAAACTTCAGCAGTAAAGTTATGTTTAAAATAAAACATGAGAAATACAGCTGAGGCACCTAGGAACAACCTTTATACAGTTACTCAGTGTCACAGTGTAATAGCCATTCCATTTGTAGTTTTTAAATAAACCTTGAAAAGTGCGGCTCTGGCTATGTACTAAATAATTACATTACAAATTCTAGCACCCCACTTCCCCCCCAAAAAATGCAGACTTGTGTGGGAGTCTGGATTGTAATAGGCAGTAAAGGTCATGGAAAAGTCATGTTGTTGTAAAAGCATGGATGTAGAACATAAGTTGTTAATATACAAAAGTATTATACTCAAAACATCATATACTCAAAAACTTGTGTCTCCAATAAGCTGGCTTAAAACATTATTTTAAAATTATACATTTTAAATAGTTTCATATGCAGCCCCTTGATTTTCAGAAATGGGATATGAGATCACCTGCTGGAAAAATGGATATTTCACTTACAGTGTTGCTCATTCTATTTGCCAAATCTGATGTTTTGCTTGGAAATACATCAGCACAAGCATCCCCATGCTTACCTAGCATAAAACATATCTGTACTACCCTTTGCTAGCAGTACCTTCCCGCTTTCCAGTTATGTACGTTGGGGTCATTTTCTTTGATTTAATTCACTTTGTTATCATTTATCCTTTTGATTATTTTTTTTTTCTTTTTAAAAAGGCGATGATAACTGAACAACTTTAGTGTGTATAACATTAACACTTCTGTGCAGTCAAGGGAGAGTTAGTGGACTTTGTGTTGAAGCTTCCACAGCCTTCAACTTCTCAAGTACTGCAGTATTAAATAAAGCATTCAAACTTACTCTGCTCTTATACTGATAATTCTGTGTGTTTTATATGCTACATTTCAGTAAAACATGTATTTAAATGTTCTGGAATAGAGGAAGTGAAAGCTCCAAAATAAGAAATTTAATTTAGTAAGAAATTTAACTTTAGGCTATTTTAGGAAATTAGCAGTCATTTAAACTGCTTATGTGACTTGATTCTGCTGCATATTTGCTGTCCGGTGGAAAATGAAGCCCTTATTAAGTCTAAACTAGTAAATTTCTCCTCTCTAATAAAAACCTTTCAGTATAGGCAATTTAATGTTAACAATTTGTAAGAGAAGATAATAAGTCCTAACTGAATTTAAGTAATGATTTCCAAAGTATAGCTATAAATCTATTACAGTTGAAGTTCATAAGGTCTCAAAGGAGAGGGAACTTATGGCCACTGAAATGAATAATCTGTAAACTGCCAGTAACTCACACTGTCATTAAGACTAGTAATTTCTTTGATATGAGTCTTTGAGCTAGAATATTAAAACAATTGAATGATAAGCTAATACAGCAGTTCGTATACATGAGGCTCTAGTATATCAAATGATTTGTGTTACTTCTCTTTCCTGCAGCCCTAGCAATTATTGTAAATCTTAAGTAATACTTTAATCCTCAGGACATAATATAAATCAAAACCTAGATTTCAGAGAACCTCATCCCAGCAAGTGATGTTGTATAGGATCTCACTAATAGGAATTGACAGATAACAAATTCTGTTCCACTCTTAACTTGGACTGAAATTTTCTTTAAAAGGAATTCACCATTTTCCCAAAACACCACATCCATATTGGCTTTTCAAAACCACTTTTCTCTGGCCTAATTCTTCCTCCATTTTGGGGCAATGAGAACTTTAACTTTGCTTTCACTGAATTAAATAGTAAGTTAATTCTAATTTCAGTTGAGGGAATCTTTGACTTTTTTTTAGTCCGTGTCTCTTCCTATGTTATGACACTGGTAGTGAATAAAGGAGTAAATCATTCAGGACATATTCATACGTGGTGTTGTACAAAAGAGGTAATATTTCTTGCCACAGACTTGGTACCTAAAGCAGTGAATTAAAAATGAAAAGAAAGGTACCCAGGCACATGAAGGCTGCCTGGCATTAAAGCAGCTATGTTAGAGAGCTCTTCTAGCCTCCGAACCAGGGCATCTGTATGCAGAAAACCTTTGGGAAACGGTCCCTAAAATGTTATTGCTCTGAAACCATGCCCAGGTATTTTTTGGGACAGTGCATGGACCAGAAGTCCACCAAGGGCCATTCTGGCAGTTTAACTCTAGAAAGTTTCATTTTATTTATCTTTGAGTACTGAAGGAGCCAATGCATCACCAAGTTTGCTATAGGAAGGCCTGAGCCCATTTTACAGCTGAAAAGCAATTCCTATTTCTTGATTTCCTGGAATACGACCTAGATATACCCATTCTTTCCAGGGATTTTGTTTGGGTTTGTTTGTTTGTTTGTTTGTTTTGCTACAGCAAAAATCATATATATTAGTAGTCTTGATAATATTAATTTAGCATAATTAGTTTGCTAAAATTCCCTTAGGTGGACTTGTCCTTCATCCAGGCATACTTTACAAGAAAAGAAAAGAAAATTTTGTGTCCAGATTCTTGCTTTCCCTGTATTCAAGCCTGGGTTCTGGCAATATTTAGCAAGTCGCTGAAAGAGCATTCAGGCAGTTGGAGCCCAAATGAAAAAGGAGTCTCTGTCTGCTCACAAGTCTGGCTCTCTTCCACAGAGACTGGTTGGCCCTGTTTTAGATTACCTGCTCTTTTGGATAGGCTGGGGGTCCCCCACTGCTTTTCAAGTATGCATCTGCCAGCTGTATCAGCTCCATGCAGATCTGCTCTGCACTGCAATGTATTAGTATTATCAATGTATCTAACACAGTAAGTAATCCTCACAGGATTACATCACCTGTTTCTGGTTTTTGATCTTTCAGGATCTCAGTAGGCATCTGAATAGGTTGCTGGAACCTTCTTTCAATCATTTGGCATAGTGTTGTTTATTGCATCCTAACAGTTATGCCATTATGCTTAGGGCAGGGACAGAACAGGTTTCATAGTGGTGGACACACTTGCTTCTGAAACAGTCAAGTCGCTCTTAAGTCCCAGCCAGAACTTCTCCCTGAAATGATTTCCAACTTCCATTGAATGCTTCTGTTTGACCTGGAATCTTCTGGAGACTTCTAATCTGGAAAAGGCTGAAAATCTGATCACAATGAATTGACTTGCAATCTTACATCCTCTATTTTCTTGTGAATTCAGAAGGGTGCAGGATGAAAACTGAACATTTCTGAGCCCGTGTCTAGGTGAAAAGACAATTGCAATGACAGTTTTATAGTCTGGTAAAGCTTTGTGTATATTTCACACTTGGCTTATATCCTGACTTTATCCCAGTTTGGATTTGGAGGGATTTGGGGAGCAATTTCAACCACGTGTTAAAATACTGAAAATAGTTTAGGTTCAGGGGAGAGGTTTTCAGTGTCATTCTGCCTTTCTGCTTATGTAGCTATTGATACACATTGTTTCAGTGTTCTTCATAAATATGATCTCAACTAAGATGATAAAACAGTATTGAAATAAATTATATTTTCCTTCATACATGTCTTGCTTAAGAATTAAACATCTAGGTATTGTTGACAAGGGAACAAAAGAAAGGTGAACTTTCAAAATGATTTTCACTGCCTTGCTCAAAACTTTGCAGAAACAAAACATCCCTGAGAAATGTTAAACCTCCTCTGAGGATTGTGACAGGATTTTGCCATATTCAGTCAATAATCTTGCCTCACCACTTCCAAGGCCTTCATGCACTGCTCAGCAGAGCCTTGATGTTACAAGGTCCTTTGAATTTTACCTAAAGGGAACTAAAGCCCTTTCACACTCCAATCCTGCTTTTTGTTTCATTTGACATTACTCAATAGGTTTTGCTGTGTCTAAATTAGAACAGTGTCTAATAGCTGTCTGATTGCATTCATCATTGCTACAGCTTGACAGGTCTGCAGTATGAAGGTCATATCAAATCCCAGTTCACATAAGGCAAAGTTCTGATTTATTTCCATCCAGAAATCTTGTGAGGCAACCACAGCCCCCAGGACTTCTTTATACATATACATGTGTATTATGCACTAGAATCAGACTTCTGGATATAAGAGTTAGGGTTTACTTAGTCAAAGTCTTGGTGTACTCCCCCTGCTACATATCAATAATTGCTTTTATTACTTTGGGGGATGAATCTTTAACTTTTTTTTTTTCTGTATTTGTGTTCATACCATACATTTATTTTAAACCCCTTATAATTTTGACATTGCTTATTGACCCCCTATGGTCAGTGATATGCCCTTCCAAGAATGTTTCTTTTTAAATTATAAGTTTATTAATTTATCACCTTACAGTGATACAAATATTATTCCATTATTGATTATGCAGAGAAAATCCCCTTGCAATAGTACTTTGATTTTATTTCAACACAATGCCTATATACCTTCAACATGGCACTACGTCACTTTTTCTTTCCTACTGTATCTTGCTTGTCACACATACCTGAAAATTTCATTTGGACATCTAAAAATTCATAAGGCTTTGCCTATTCTGAAATATAGAGGACTCCATCTCACTGCAGTAGAAGTCATCTATAATACACAGCAAAAAGAATTCCCATTTGCAAAATAATTTTTGCACATCCTTTTCTGCAGAGATTGAAGAAGTGGTTTCCTCAGTGATGGGTAAACTTGCATGTTTTGTATAGATAAGCGATGGATACTGTGTTGCTAGTGGGTAGTCTCCGTTTACTGTTTTCTACAACAGCAGTGTGTGTTTTTTTCTTTTTCTTTTTAAATGTTGTCATGGTGTCATGGAGCATATCCAGACCCTCATCAAACTGCAAAGTTGAGGTGATATTGAATAGTCAGCTGAGATTTCTCATCCTGACTGGTGGCGCAGAGCTATAGAACTGCCATTAGGGACTCCAGAGAGGTATGAACAAAATAGGGGTGTCAGTTAAAGGTATGCTTAGCAATCTCTCAGTGCCAAAAGATCTTTAAAATACTGTAGTTGGCAAAAATTAAAATATTCTTTAGGCTGCTATGAATCATGCCATAAGCTGAATTAGCCTGTTTGGCTCTAGAAGTTAAGGATGGAAAGGGCAAGGACTATACTTCTTAATACATCTTCCATGCTATGTCTGTTTTCATTCAGATTCCTCCTGAGTTATTATACACTGAGTGATGCACAAATTTTAATATATGTCAGTGTTGGAAAAACTCTGTGAAATATGGAGAAAGGGAAAACACTGAACACAGACCTTGCAGCTATCATCATTAACTGGATTTCACAGGGCATCTTGAGTGATGGATTGGCCCAAAATTCTTCTTAGGGGCAAGGATCTTGTCAGCATTGTGCATACTGTCAATAAAGCTGTTTAAATTTGTTATTATTTCTTATAAGTCAAGGACTTTAAACCCTTTTTCTCCAGTTTTACTAAGGCAAACCTGTTTTCCCTGTGTTCTCAAAGGAAACTGCCAGAAGTTCTGAGTTTGCTTCAGCCACTTCTTTAACTTACAAGAGATGAAGTTTGGGAAGTTGTGTTTGTAGAACACTGTTCCCTAGTTGAGAAAAGTAATTATCTTTGTCAGCACTGTCTGTGCAACCATGTACTTACGTCTAGGTCATATCTGTCTTTACCTGATCTTTGACACTCCCCCAGAATGACTAATGGACACAGCCCTAGAGTTCCCATCTCTTCACAACTGCTCACAGAGTCTCTAGCCCCTGGGATCTTCCCAAGGTCATTTTGCAGTATAGCTCGTGTCCACCAGGTAAACATGGACAAGGATAGAGCACATTTGTACGAGCCATAGTAATTTTTCAGTCACAGAGTGGCTTCATGCTTCTGAGAAGCAACACACCAACTAGTGTGTCTAGCATATTTGGCGGGGGGTGGGGGGGGTTGTCACTCTCAGGCTTGTCACCACTTCTTGGCTCAATTTTTCTTTATTACTAGTTTCTTCTACACATGTGTTCCTGCTAGGGAGTGTAACACCCTAAATACAAAGTAACTAGCCAAATTCATCCCTGCAGAGGGACCATTTTCCCTGGTAGATGTGCATTCAGTTCTTTTGTCCTTGGAAGTCGCCCACATACTTCATCTCAGAGAGGTCTCTCTGATCACAGATGTGTCACAGCACAGCCACCTTGTCCTGCACCTCTCTCTCCTTGCGCCAGTGGGATTCTCTCCTCTGGCAGCTCCCTCAGTGCAACCCATCCCTTTCCATCTGCCAGGAAAATATAGGCCACAGTCTTTAAGATGTAGTCCAGTGCCTGGGTTGAGGTATCATGGTCAGTGTGCTAATGGGTCTGGCCCCAAGAGCTTGAAGACTGAAGAAAATATGACATGAAAAACAGCTTGGTTAGTGCTGAGTGTCCTCAGTGCTTCGTACTTCTAAGCACTGCAATCTGTCTCCTCTTGCTGTACCCCCACCTTCAAATTTCTTAGTGAAACTAACCCCATTTGCTCATCTCTGTTCACTAGGTTGCTGGGTTTTCAATATATCCTCCTGCCCAGCTCATCCCCTTTTCCTGCAAAACAGGGAGTTTGTTTCTGAGCACAGAACTTGGACTCATCAAAACTATCACATGAGAATATTACAGACTGAATAAGCTGCAGATTGTATCCTGCCAATGAAGCACTTTACTATCAACATTTACTTAAAAGACAGAGCTACTAGAGGCCCTGTAGATGGTTGGTAAAACACTTGCATTGCTAGAGCAGAAGAATAATATGAGAGCTCTTTTATCGGCATCCTTGACAGGAGTCAGTAGAACCGCTTGTGTACTTTCAGTGAAGAGGCAGAAGGGGACACAGGCACCTGTTGCACAAAACCTGTCACAGTTCTACTTTCTGCCTTTCTGTGCAGGCTTCAGCTCTGGCAATGGGTGGGCTCCAGCTCTAAGAACTCCTTCTTTGACAGCAAACCAGCTAAATAAGTCTTATTAACTAATGCAAATGAAAAAGAAAAAGGTTGTATATTTATCTAGCACACTGAAGTTGCTAATTTCAACCATTCTGGTCATTTGGGGAACATAAAGAGGTGGTTTTTTGTTTGTTTGTTTGTTTAATTATTATTATTATTTAAAATCCTGCCTAAGCTTACTTGTATGCTAAAGACCTCTCCTCACAAGAGGAGAAGACTTCAGTCTCATGAATAAAATGTACATTAATATATTCCGTAAAACACTTGGTGAGAGACAGATATTGTATTTTTAATCTTATATAATACATGCATTACTGTGCAATGTTCCATATTTAAATACTGTTAAGGTTTTGACAATAAACATAGAAAAGTCAGAAAATACAGAAGTGACATTTTGTCATGCAGTTATGACTGTTCTTCTTCTCTGCAAAGTCATAAAGTGAGATTTCAGAGCCAGATGTTGTAACTTTCAAATGCCATTGCCTTCAGAGGAGGTTCCCAAGAGAGTTGCATGGCAACATTGCCTTGTCATTGTCAAATATAGATTTGAGTGTGCTACAGATTGTTGGTTTAAATTCTGTAAATTCAAGAAATAGGATTTATGGGTTTCTGTTTGTGAAGTGCACCTGGAGAATTACCTTTGGCAGTGTAGTATTTGTATATGTAAAATCACTGGAGCCACACTCACATCTCCTGATGCTGACAGACAGAATTAAAATTCCAGTTCTGCATTGGTCATGACATCCATAGCACAGAAGTATTTGCAGTTTTCTTGCACTGCTTCAGCCCTCTCCCTTCAGGCATCTGCCACAGATTCTTTACCACCCTTGCACATGGCAGTCTCTGCTAGACTTACAGATGACTGTATCGTTGGTTTCATTTCATGTCCTTGCCAACTATTTAGCACAGTGGGATTATTAGCTCAAAGGAAGCTTTCAGCTCAAGTGTAATATAAACAAAAAGAAATGTTTTGTTGCCTTTGCACATCGATATGCAGCACACTTTACATAACCAGGATTTTCAATCACAAAACAGCTCATCCTGACAGCTCCTAGAAATGAAAACAAGTACTTGGGGGAAAAAAAATTAAAAAATAAAATAAAACCAACAAACAAACTGTAGCTGGACCTGCAGATGAAGGATTAAGCTACAAATGGATATTTCATTTTCCATTTATTATGGGTCAGATACAGTATAAGTTTGAGGTCCTGGTATCACCTAGCACAGACAAGAACTCTGAGGGCACTGGACAAATTGTCTCATCCTCAGCATTTTTCTGCCTGAGTTCAATACAGGCTCTACATAAACAGTGAGTGCTCCTGCAAGCTGTGCACACAGGTCAGGCTGTGGGGAACCTTCTAATCTTTGTGAAACTCAGACAAAACTCATCACATCTAGAGTTTAGACCAATCATTCTTTTCAAATCCAGATCTATAAGGTACATATGCAAAAGTACTTTCTGTTTCCATTTCTCTTTGCTTTGATAAAAGGAAAAGAAGCTTACTATCATATACAGTATACAACAGAATACAGTGCCTTTGCAAATATAGTATAGTTAAGGGTTAATTACACTACACTTCTTCCCACATTACATAACGTGCTTTGGGGAGAGTGGGGAAATTCCACTAAACATCAGTCATTGTCTAGCACTGAATTTCCAATTCTGTATCATTTAATCTGTCAGAAAATAAAATGATCCTTGTAATTTTCTTGTTATTGCATGATCTTTGTAATGAAAATTACAAGGCTACTTATTACAGAGAGAATATAGTGCTCTTTGAGAAGTATTTATTCTTCAGAAGATGAAAAGGAGGGGACTGATGGTAGTTTTCTTTGTTCTTTCTGTTTGTTTGCTATCTTGGTATTTTGTTTGTTCAGCTTTTAGTTGTTCGTTTTCATGTGTTAGTTCCCAGTTATCAGATTTTTGTCCATTTTGTTTTCATCTCTAATACCCCATGCCACAGTTTAAAGAGTCCTAACTCCTTGGAGATTGTGTAGGTGGTTTTGCAGTCTTGTGCAATGACTACTTACTGTCAGGAGTTGCAAAGCGGGCTGACCCTGGGGTGGCAGTGAGCCTGGCTGTGCCATACCATGCCGTGCCGATGGGACACATCCCGTGGGGTCAGCCATGGCCCTGCAATCACTGGCAAGTCTCAGTGCTGGGGCAAGCTAAGGTAGAGCCATGAAGGCAAGTTAGACATTCAGGATCCAGGTTGATGGGGTGCATGACTATGGCCCGGACTTGGCTAAAACACTTCAGCAAAGCTCAAGAGCAAGGATGGAGTAGAAAACAGATTCAGTGTAGAGCTGTCAGCGTGACACTGCTAGCTTATTTGAACACTTTCCAGTAAGGGTTCTTAAGAAAGAGGGGTGGCATCACCTAGAACTTACAAGGGTAAAGGGCAAGCCAGATGGCACTGGTCTCTCATCTGCTACATTTCACCTGCTACTTTTTTTAATCCTTTCTGGATGGTCCTCTGGAAATAACATCTCGGCAGTTAGTAGAAGCCATAAGGGCAATGAAGACCTTAGAATGTAATAGGAAGAGCTAATCACAAAATGTTATTTCTCTATTATAAAGCACACCCTGCTCTGCACTGACCAAGTGCAGTTTTGGTTATTGCATCTCTAAAAGAATATGCTAACTATTAATTAAAACATTAGATGACAATGGTGAGCAAAGGCATGGAATGGTTTCTGTACATTGAGATACTTATTTTTCTGTTCTGGCAAGGGACATCTGAATGGAGATGTGATGGAGATTTCTAAAATCATGAGATGAATGGAGAAGATCAGTGGAGAAGATCCATTCTTATGAAGTAAGAACTAGAGATACACATACAATTATGAGGCAGCAGGTATAAAGGAAACAGAGGAAGCTCACCCACAGTGAGTTAAAGCTGCGGAACATATTGCTTGAGAATACTGTAGAGACCAAAATTATTCAGGCTTCCCAAAGTGCCTAGATAAATTAATGGAGGAGTCCCAAGAGTGGCTAGGTAAGAGGATCCTCTATCTCAGGACGTCCCTAAACTACAGTCTGCAGGTAAGGGTAGTATACACAGATATTTAACTCTTTTCTTGCTTCTTATGCTTTTCTCATAGCATCTGCTATTGGCCTGTGCCAGACCCAGGATCCTGAGAGAGATGGACTTTTTGTTAGGTCCCATACATTTGTTCAGCTATAGTTCTTACTGCTTGCTCCAGCTTCTCCCAGACCAAAGATATCTTTTCTTCCCCTGAAGAAGAAGGAAGCAGGGCTGGATGATTTCTACCTTCCATGCGTTGTGGAGCTCAGTGTCACATCTGTGTCACAAGTGTGTGTTATGTCTGGCCTGTATTATGGAGGGCACAATTTGATCCAATCTTTTTTAGCTCTTGCTGACCTCTCAAAGATTATTTTCCCAGCTTTTTCTAGCGGACAGTAATGCTAAGAGCAACAGTTCTACAATATTGTCAAGCCTATTATTTTTGTGGCCAACACAGACGGATTAGTGAGACCTAACTTTGAAGGTATCTAGCTTTTCAACTATTTGGATGGAGGATTGGCTCAGCTAGGGAAAAAAAAAAAAAAAAGGCAATTATTTTTAACACTGGGTTTCTTCTTTATCTAATGTGCAATTTTCTGAAATACTGCTGTGTCTTTTATCAAGAAATAGAGGCTAGCTGGCTTGGAAAATCTAAGATAAGGAGTCTCTGAGGCAGGAGTAATTGGTTGTAGTAGATTGGGCCAAATTAGAATAGTGCTCAGCACCGTACTCAAATTGTTTACTGTAGTGTGTACATGCCACTTATTTCAGCCATTTCCATCGTGTTTTCCTTTGTCTCTACTTATTTATTTATCTATTTAATATTGAGATAGTTGTTGACATTAGCTTACTTTCCTACATGAGACTCTCCTGAACAATAAAGGCACAAAGTATTAGCCTGAAACATAAAAATGTCACGTCCTCTAAGATTATGCACAGTCTGTCTTTAAATGTTAACATTAACCTTCAGTTCAGTTGTATCTGTAGACACAAGACTGAAACAATGCAAACTGACACTGTGGTGTATTTTTTTACTGCAAATATTTATGTTTGTCTTCAGATCGTATTTTCCAGGTGCAGAAAGAAGTTAGGAAACTATTATTAGAGTTGTTGAAGAATCAGTTGATTAAGCACCTGTCACCTGAATCAGTTTTATATCACAGCTCTTCTAATTCCATGGCCATTGCACACACAAAAAAAGATATCATTGTACCTTTCACATGTTTCGTAAGTTGATTTGTTACCATCCCGGTGAAGGTGGATATAGTCCTAATGATCTCAAGTGTGTAGTGTTCCCACAACCCACTCTCCATCAAATTCCAAAAGTTAGAAGAAGTAAAAATAAAACTAGGTAATGCTTCATAAAAGGGAAAGAAAAGCAGAGAAAGAGAGAGAGAAGGGAGATGTACATACCCATACCAAAAAATTCAGTAGAACAAAGTTACTTTTGCACTCAATGATGCAGCCTGCTTGATGGCAGCCACACTGTTGTCTCTTTTACAATGACTGCAACAGGTGGGAGCAGAATTAGAATGGGAAAATGAGTGAAAAACCTTGTTCCATGAATGTGGCATCAACAAGTCACAAGTTAGGCAAGGCATACTTCTTGGCCTAACCGGTAAGGCAGGGAAAAGCTCTCTAAATAGAAAGTCACAGTTAGCCGTGGAAGCAAGGATAGGAAAATGATCAGTGACAGCAATCTGCAGCCAAGCATCAAAAATCCTGCTTTGCTCTTTTTTCTCTCTTCCCCTGTTTCCCTCAATAGACATCCATCAAACTGCAATAGGATTTCTGCTGGCCGGTTGGTGTCTTGTAAATTGACAAGAGACAGGAGAATCACTTTGCCCAGAATCCCTGCTAAATTACATGAAAACAGGATTTATGCTGCATGTAAACTGTGTAAATCCAGTCAGCTTTTAAGTGGAAACCAATTTTGTAGTGTGTAAGTATCATTGATTTGTTAATCTGGCAATCTTTTTAAACAAGCTGATGCGGATTAACCAGTTCTGATTGTATGTCTCCTACAAGTCGTTTGAGTGCTGGATAGCTTCGTGAGCAAAGCACTAGAAATTAACCTTTCAGGCCCCTTCCTATAAATAAATTATTGATCCTTAAAAAAGAATCAGATAGTCTTGTTAAATATAGTTTTCTGTAGCCTGAGTCTAAATCCTGCCATACAGAATCATTTATCATAACTGGCGATCTTTTTTTCCTGAAGCAGACAGGAGCTGAGCTACAATAGAAAGTAAATCCTACAGGAATTGGTACAGAAGAGCAGTATGAAGAATTTCCCGCTGATTTGATGGTTAAGGAATGTTTTGTTTCCCCTCCAAATAATTCTAAGGGCTTTTAGTTTTTATGCATACTTTTATTCAATCATCCTCAGTCAGGAAAAAAATGTCTCTTTCTGAAATTTCACGCATGGTGGTATTCTGGAGCTAGGCATCTTTGTAGAAGGAATGAATTTCTGATCCATGACATAACAGACATAAGTGGAAAATACATAGCAAGCAACGTAATACTGAAAGGCAGAAGTGATACAGAGTTCAGTACTTAACATATAAATAACTGCTCAGAAGTACTCTACAGAAAAAATGGTTAACATGGTGTCAGAAGGTAAGTATACACATGGTGAGACCTAGTGTTGTTATTTTTTACAACTGCAACTCAATGATCTACTGAAATGAAGCAAAGTCAAGTGAGCATTTTAATGACCTGAGGAAAGAAAAAAATCTGAACCGTATGGTTAGTTTCAATAACTTGACTTTCTATTTTGCAAAAGGAAAGAAAAAAAGTGAGGAGATTCATGCCTGAGCTTCTGGGGATTATGCAGACAGGGAAGGGGCAGGGGAGAGAGGGGATTCCAGGAGTGACACCTTTTCTGACTTGGTTTATCAGGCTGCTTCAGTGTTTGCATCAAGGTCAGAAATGCTCCAGTGTCTAGGTCAGCATTCATAGTGCCAAGCTATGTGAATCTAGAATCCTACCAGTTATAAATTTTTATTTATTTTTTCCTGATTGGAAATGAATGATACAGCCATACCTGTACCAAGGGGAGGAGAAAAAAAGACACAACCCAAGAAACCCTCTGCAGCTGGGCTCTGTACCCTCTTGGTTTCACACTTGCAGTTAGTGAGGTAGGAGATGTGATCCTCTACCTGTTTATTCTGGATTCAGGCTCACAGCTTAGAAACAGTGCACTGTTGAAAGAATACAGATAAAAACTGTAGCAGAGGGGAAAAAATGTGCATGATCTAGATATGGGCCCAGTAAATCAAATATTAGGGGAAATACTGTCATATAGATTGTCTAATTCAATAAGGATATACTGGACTTTTGTCATAAGGGAAGTATTGGTGAGTTTAAAAAAAGTCAGACAAGACCACCTACTTACAAGGCATAGCATATCTCTGTTTAAGGTGGTAAAGATAAAAAATGCATGCTGTTGCTCTGGATTAACTCAGAAGTTATTTGTGGCCATGTAAGTAAAGACTAGAAGGAGTATCCTCCAGTGTGGTGTGGCAGCTGTTCTGTACTAAATTGCTAGCGTAATCTCATGAAATTGCTTGCACTAATTCACTTCAGCATGCTGATGAGCCTGTGATGGCATAACACAGCTATGGGGGTTTTGTCCTTCCCTCTACATAGCAGTGTATCCATCTTCCCTCACCTTCCTGGTCCACTGCAGCCATTGATCTTGGGGTAGATTGTAACACCCTTGGACGTTGATAGCCACAGAGCGAGAGCAGCAGCCTTTGAGCTATCACAAGATCCCAGTGGGGCCTATCCGTCGCGACAGCACCCAGCTGGCAGAAAAGTACCTAGCAAGGATTGTGTTCTCTCCTTATAAGAGGGACAAAATCCAGTCAATTCATGTATCAGCATGGTGACTAGCCAGAACAGAGTATTTTTCAATATTTTGCAGAACTGTGTGGGTATTTAAAAATAGATATTCTTCTACCAGGTAGAAATTGTTCGGCATTCCTTCACTGGTATTAGTGTGCTGGTTTTACCCTAGTGATTTAAAACGTTTATCCCTCTTGATGGAAAAAAAAAAAAAAAAAAAAAAAAACACTGGACTGGACTTCAGCTCTACAGTAAAAATGATCAGTTTTGGTTTTTTTAGCTATTCTCAGTATTATTTTTGAAGTGTTGCAGAAGGAGAGCCGGATGTTAAAGTGTTTTGTTTATTTCATAGGCAAATAATAAGTTGTGCGTCATAAAAATGGATTGGCCATCTTTGATGTTCATTGACAGATCCACAGCAAAGCATTCTTTATGAGAAAACACTGCATTGCTAATAAAGTGATCCCAACAGCCGAGCTTGTGCTGCTTAATTTGTTTCCATGGAGTGATATTATAATTCTGACATACTGAAAAATTGCCTCACAGAGACTCATATTGCATTTGTTGCTGAGTGCACGTTTGATATAACATTTGTTATTGTGGTGCTTGGGGTGTCTTCAGAGGAGTAATATTCTAAATGAACCTGGCTGTATTATCCCTTTAACGTAGAATGGAATTTTGCATCAAATTTTCAGCTCATTTCAAATGTGTTTTGCCAGCTATTTGTCTGCTCAAGAATAGGGTCAGTTTATCAATATAATATCAGAAAAATCCTTAATTCTCTATCTTTGGGGAAGCTCATTGGGTCATTCCAATTCTTTTTTGTTAGACAAACAGACAGCCTGAACCCCTGTGTTTATGCCTGCCTGTCAGATTTTTTTATAGTAGAAACACGAATGACTCTAATGCAGGATTAACGTGTCACACAATGTTATTAGAATTAGAATTAGACCTGACTAGAGAGTGACTTAATTTCTTTCTTCCTGTATATAATTTTAGATTTTATTCCACACCGTCTTTTGCACTCACAGGAACGTTCTACCTCTTATTTAGAGTGAATATTGAAAAGCGTATGTATTTGTCTGGATTTGCACAGACAAAATGAGAGCTGCTTATAACCCCCTCTGGGGACTTCTGTGTTCTGAGCTGCCAGTAAAATGTAAAAAGATTGTACTATGATGTCCTATTAGACCTCAAGACTGGAAGGACAGTTTGTCTTGAACACAGGCATTTTTCATAATTGTGTTGCCTGCAGGGTTACCACCTGCCCTAATTTGATCTGATTAAGGTAAAATGCAAAACCATCCTCATTTCAGAAGTGGAACTTTGCCATATTCCATCACAGAGAGCAATAAGATGTACATGTATTGCTGGTGCTGAGGAGGAAGAAAAATACTACAATTAGGTAACAATTAAAACTTCAACTGTGTTACAAGACTGCAGGTCACTTTTAGACGATTGCTTCATTCTTAAATATTCTTGAAATGATTTTCTGTCATGAAAACACTACAAAAGAGAGAAAATCATAACCATTTCTCCAGATACTTTTGTTCTATTCAGTGAGATATAATATATTCCATGGCTTTTTAGAATTCTCTTTTGGTTGGATGGGTTTATTGTCCATGAACATTTATTTTTAGAGTAGCCTGGGCTTGCCTTGTAGTCTGAGTCATTTATGTAGCAATTTAAATATTTGTCTAAGCTCTCAGAGAAAGGCTGATGTTGAAGTCTTATAAATGCTACATAAAGGAATAGCATTTTTTATATAGTGTTTGTAGAGAATGACGCCATATCACTGGGAAAATAAAAAGAAATCCAAAAGTAGAAAGAGAAACATTGCTGTTTCTGGGTCACCAAATATTGCTTGCCATTCTCCTTTCTCCGGTAGTAATTTTGTGCATGCTTATGCATTTGCGAGTAAGAGAATGATACCTACATGTGTTCATCTTGTATTTACTGTCAGATATATTTTGAGTTTGGCATATTGATTTTCCTCTACAGTGGACAGAAAATGACCTTTAAAAATAGTATTTTAATATCATTTAACACTATTTTCTAATTAAGGAGATGGAAAGCTGTGTTTGTTCTCTGGCATCTGGTCACAACTTTCTGGATGGTACAATGGCTTATTCTACGTTATATAGTGTGTATAATAACTCAGTTGGCAAAATATGAGTGAGAGGGGAGTTTACTGCAGTGAGAATTGCTGAAACTGTTCTTTCTATCTGTCATTCCCCAAATTATAGGAAGACAGTTTTCTTATTTCAACTTTTAAGGGAGAATAGAAGAAATATTTACTCTCCAAGTCTGATTCTCAGCACTAGGGCTTTACAATATACTTCGATTATCAAGCTATCAGCTGGAAAATGCCTGGGTGAACATTGGTTTAATTTCAGTTTAGAAACCTTTTAGTATTTTCTGTATTGCACCTGTTTAATTCTGGCATTCAGGATTGACAGTCTTTTCAAGACTTGCCCTTCAGCAGCTGGCAAATGGAATTCTTTGAGTTTATATTTTTTTCTTTCTTTCTTTCTTTTTCTTTTTTTTCTTTGTGTTGACTTTTATTCAGGAATAGTTGGGTTTTCCCCGAGAAGACAATATCCTATCTTATAAAGTCTCTACCTCATGCTGAAAGCTCCTGACCTCTCACTTGCCTTCTTAAAAGGATGGCTCATCATCAAAGGCCAGTGTCAGCATGAAGGTGGGAATTTGAGAGAACAGAGTTTGCTTTGGAGATTTCAACTACTTTTTGAATAAAAGATGAGAAAACCTTTCATGAATCGAGCTGATTGAGCTAAAAACCTAGTATATCATGACTGAAGAATTCCTTTCAGCCCAGATCTCTACAATGAGATTTCTGCTACCAAGGTTTATATGGCAGAAGGTATTGTGCCTTCCAAAAGGAGTTTAGAGCAGCTCTGTTGTATCTCAACTAAAAGAAAAAAATCTCCTGGGTTATGTTAGAAGCCTTAGACTTGTTGATTTTCTGACTCTTTGATGTTCTGAAGAAATTGTAGGAGTAACTTTTGCTAATTAAGTAGCATTTAAAAAAAAAAAGAAAGAAAGAAAGAAAAAAAATATGTTACTTCTTTAAATTTTACTTCAGTTTGACAAAATACAGTATTTGTGTTAACAGAAGGAAGTCTACTTCCTTTTCTGGAGCTGCTGTCTTTGAACAGCAAAGGTCCTTGTTGAGTTTCTCATTACAGATAGATAGAATGGATTTTATTTTGTTGCACAAGTTTAGTATTGACTCACCGACTTCACGGAGAATTGCATGAATGAATTTATGCCTATAATTTAAATTGGAAAATTGAACAACCAGATGGTACAGACTATTAGTTAAACAAGCTTGCACTATCGCATGGTCACCATGAAGTCAGTCTCCTGTGCAACACTGAATTTCCTTCTCAGGAAATTCTGCCCCTCAAATGGACTCTTCTGACAGTTTATCATATAGTGGTACAACTACACTGAAAACTGCCAAAGATATCACTCACTGGCATGCTGGTGTTATGCAGCTCAGTACAATTCAGGGTTTGAATGCTGATGTGAGCAAACATCGCTTGTTCAAGTCTGGTTTAAGTATTGTCTTATGCAAAAAGCAAACAAGCAAGCAGGTTCTAAACTGAAGTGGTCAATATTCCTGCTGATATTTTAAAGATTTAAAGAAAGACTCTGGGAGGAAATGGCTAACGTGGTTCATTACTTTTAGTCATTTGGCTTTAAAGCATCATTAAAAAAACAGTGAGTAGTAGCACAGTAAAAGCCAGAGCTCTATGCAGTGTGAGGAACCCAGGCCAACAAAAATCTCTCTAATCCATCTGAGATGCTCTATTTGCTACCAGTAGTCAAACTTTATGTGATCCTTTCTGATCTCTGTTGCAGTTGTTTTGCAGATTTTTTTTGCACAAGTACTTCAGGAGAGCAAGAATAGTTTTTGCATCTCCAGATGATTTGAAATTAAGAAACACATAAAACAAAAATGTAGCCTGTTCAGCTGGGCAAATACCATCTCTGATATCTGTCAGATTTTCTGTCTTGACAATCAAGTTTTCATGAAATATTCTTGAATATTAGCTTTAGTAACCATTTTGATGGCAAAATAAAGTATCAATCTTTTTGCTGAATTCTACTGTTGGAAAAGCCAGTGAGTACAAAAGAAAATGACCATAATACTGTTTGACAGGACTATTAATCAGGAGAAAAGGGTATTTAATCCTTAAATTAAAAAAAAAAAAAAAAAAAAAAAAAGCAAGCAAGCAGATTTCTTTTTGCAGATTAAGCTTTGCAAATGGGGGAACTTGATCTTTTATTGTGCCTTTATTGGCACACAGTCTTTTCAACAAAGTATTACATTTCATTTAATTTTTTTGCTAGTGTGAACACATGTAAGCACCATTGACTTAATTGTTACTATGCTCGTTTGTTTGAGCTGAAGAACTGCTCTACCTAGTTTTACAGAGACTTCAAACGACCTACAAGAAAGATTTTCACCATGTTGACCTGTGGGTATGTGAAGTCAAATGCAAGTATTGCTTGTTGTGCCCTCTAATTTAAGATCACCGAGTGGCAGAGCTGAGCTTTGTAAACTAAATATATGCTTGTTGACATCGAAAAGGCAAGAGTCGAGTTTCATTGCTTTTAAAAATATCTCCTGTTATATTTTTTTTTTTCTGAATGCATCTATATTATTTAAACACTAACTCCTTTCAGGTACACATTTATTTTACCTTGCTGTCTACTTATCTAGATTACTGTACAGAAAAATATAATCTGGAAACTGATGTTATCAAAATGGCATGAGCACAATCAAAGAACCCCATGTAATTTTTTACTGCAGTTTTTTGTTTTTAATGTTATTTCTTTCACCAACTGTAACGTGAACAGTATCAGATATTTGGGTATTAAAGGGTGGTCTCCAGATTAATCTCTGCAGTCAACAGTGTATTTACAAAAAAATAAATCATCCGATGTTTTAGTGTGTCCAACAGTCTGAATGCTTCTTGTAGCATTTTGAGATATTTCTATAGCTAAGACATATTATACTGTCTGAGAAGAGTTTTGATTCCTGTAGATAAGCACATATTTAGGCAAGGGAACAACCACCGTCCATCCATTGAAGAAGTCATTTAGTTTTCTTTCTTGGGGAAAAATGTTCCATGAGTGAACCCGTCCCAATCACAATAGATCATCAAAATAGGTATGGGAAGGAAAAGTGTGAGTGGACCCAAAGTAATGGGTCTGAGAATTTCAGTTTGACAATAGGGTTCAAATATGTGATCAACATCGAGAATTCAGAAGGTAGATAAATAAGACATTTTGTTAATAATAAATCAAAAGGTAAACGTAGAGATTACAAGCTGATTTCAGGAGAGGGTCCTGAGCCAGACTAGTGATTTTACGATTAATGCTGGTTAGCAACAGTTTATCTTACAGATAAAGTTGTGTGCCCACATGAAAACCATGCATTTTAAGACCTGCAGTTGTAAGGCTTAGTCCCAGAGATGACACATTATTCACAGAACAGTTTTGTCACCTTCCTTTCTTTAAAAATTAAACCTTTCTTATACAAAAGATGATACCAAAGCTTTAAGTTTGGTTACATACAAAAATGATCTAGGTAACACTTAAAAGAGAAAAAAGCCAATGGCTTACTATTTAAAAAAGCATTGCTCATTAAGATTGTTAAAAAATAAATAAAAAATCTGGAAAATGATTATAAAGACACACTTTTGAGGATTTAGTGAGAAGACATTTCTATACCTTTCACAATGCACAAGCAATATTCCAAACATAGGCTTATGTGCTTATGTTCTGTAAACTGTGTACTTGACATTCTCTGTAATATTTTTCACTTTTTAGTAACATATTTGTGCATTCCAGACAGTCTCCTTAGTTTTGTATTTTTTCATGTTCACATAACTTCAAAAATGAGAAAAGGTCACTCACAACATCTAGCCATGTAATTAACACAAATGCAATGAAGTCACTTCATACTTTGAAATCATTCTCTGTTCCCAATGAGTGGCAGAACTGTCACCAGCATGGGATTGCTTTTCTCTGGAAGAGACGCTGATAATATACAGTTTTTTTTCCACCAATATTCCAATTAGTTGAACAGGTTGGAAAAGACTGGGAAAATAAGAGAACAAGCAAATGCACACTAATCACGGGATTTCAAAGCCAGTGAGTCTTTTTTGTGTTGTGTGACAGTCTCTCCCGCCTCCCTCTTCACATTACCCACTTACCATTGCTGTTACTGTCACTCACAGTGCAGGGCTGGGCTCTTTTTGTTGGTCTGCTTGCCTCTTACTGAGCAGAGCTGGCTGTGCTGTGTTGTATTTGCATGTGGGGTCAGAGCCGCTGTGTCCCACCACAGCTAGGGGCTGGCCTGGGGCTGTGCTCCGGAAGGAATCCCTTTATAACAAGCACCTCTGAGCTGCAGGCTTCCCTTGTTACCTTCCCTTGCTGTGCACACACAGGAGGCCACAGGACACATCCCTCATCGCTGTTACATATACTTTTTTGAATAGGAAGCATTATTCATATTTGTGCTCGTCAAACACAGTGTTACTCAGAGCAGTCAGAAAAACAGACACACATCCATTAATTTTCTAAGCATGAAGCAGTTATTCTCGTGTATTTGAAATATTTTTCAGTTGCAAGCGTGGTTTAGTAATTAGCACTGTGGAAAGACATCCTTTGAAAGACACTGATAGATGTGCTTACAGGGTTGTGTTCGGAGCTCACAAAAGGGTGCGTACTTTTTAGAATTAACGAGTGTTAATGCAGGCATAAATTTTAAGTGAGAAAAATGGAAGTTATGGAAGTTCATAATATAAGTGCTCAGTTCAAGGAGCTAAACATTCTAGGAAAACCTATATGCTTTACATGAAGCACGTACAGAAATTATTTGGATTGGAGTTACTGGGTGGAATTAATCTTATCTAACCTTAAAAATCTAAGAGTCAGTCGTGTATCTTACCTAGTTGTCTGAGACTCCATGATCAAGGGACAGAAATGGATTCCTCCTTTGGGTCTATCTCAGACAAGGTGAATTACCCTTTGAAGGTTTATTTTTCCTTTGATTGACTAAAAAGGAATCATGCAATGAATATATCAACCCTCGATAACTATTATTTAGATGCTCAAATGCAGTGAAGTGAATCTCACTGAACCATTTCCCCATTTGGGGAAAGATGAAACTTCACATGTAAAGAAGGAAATAATGCTACACACCTATGGTAGAAGTTAAAATGTAGGGCATAATCCTACAGGAAAGGTGTATCTGCTTGTAATTACAGTTAATGAAGACACTGTGTCTGGGGAGAAAGTTCACCCCTGGAGGTGAAAAATAATTAATTTATGATCAACATGCACTTCAGTTTGGTGCAGCTTGTCTGTTTCTCTTCTTGGGAATTTATATAGTCCAGAATTTCTTGCCGCCTGGGTGCTGTGAGGGCCTGTGGAGTGTTGAGGCTGCCCATGGATCCGTCAGGGCAGGGCCTGGCTGCCTGTCCTGTCCCCTTGCCCCACCAGGAGCTCAGGGGCAGTCCCAGCCCTAGCACTTGGCACATCCATGGGGACAGGGACGGGCTAAGGCCAGGCTGGGGCAGGAGTGTGAGGAGCTGGAGCCTGGCCCTGTTGCAGCCTTGCTGGGGCTGGGGCTGGTGGCCCTGGGCTGTTGTGGGGTCCTGGGCCTGGGGACAGGTAGGGACAGGAAGGACTGGAGGTGCCGGTGCTTACATTGGCTGTCAGTATTTGTTTTTGTAACAGCAGTCATTTTTTTGCTTTTATTTCTCCAGGATATGCAATATTAAAGGGTTGATTTAAGTTTTCCTCTGCCTTCTTACTGGAGAATATGTCATGCAAAGTGATAATTTTAAGTAAAAACAAAAACAGAAGGTAATTCTGTTTGAGAAAAAATATGTGAAGATTTGGGTGATTAAATTGGTGGTCATTGGAATCACAATTTAATTACAAGTGTAGCTGAAAATGTGTATTCAGAGCAGTTCAAATCCAAGGATTTATGATGTTAGGTTACATTAAGCTAGCCTTCTTAAATTTTGCTTTTTTATTCTTCTCATGGAGATACATGTCCTTATAGGAACAGATTAAAAATATCTTTACATCTTTATGAAAAGAATACCACAATGTAATTTTTAAATGTACAGTTATAATTTTCTGTGATTTTAAGTATACCTATCATTCGTAAGTGCAGCATTTGGAGTGAAATAATAATGCAATGTGGGAATCAAGCAACAATAAAATGATTAAAACAAATAATCTGGTATCTGATAGAACATTTAGAAAAAAAATAATATACTTAAATTTAATTTAAGTGATAAATTAAAACTTAAATAAACCAAAGACATTGCTTGCAGTGGGTTTATAAAGCTGCTGGAGCTTTGAACTGAGTATCATCCTCTCATGACTTAGTTTCCTGCCTAGACTCAGGCTCATTCCTAAACCATCACATTAATTTTATTGGTCTTATTCCTCTAGGTTCAATATAGTTAAGTCAGAGGAAAAAGCAGTATAAAAATAAAAATAAAATAAAATAAAATAAAATAAAATAAAATAAAATAAAATAAAATAAAAAAGATTTGGGTAAATTGTATAGTTCTTGCACCTTGTTCTGCTTCCACAGCAGACAAAGACCTGTAACAACCATTGTGGGCAAGAACATATGAAACACAGAGGTTTGAATGTCAGTTGAAAGAGTGAACTAATAAGCCCTTTAGCTGTCATTTTATCAGTCTACAGATATCCTCAATCCCAAGTTTTGGCTACTGATTAAAGGCAATTAATTGTGCATGCCTTTGGGTCATTTACTTGTAGCACTCATGTATAATTGTTGTTATGTATATGTATATGTATACTCTTATGTATAATTGTTGACTTCTCTATTTAAATGTTCCTACATTTTGGCCTGTGTACGTTGAAATTTCTTGTATGCCTGTGGTTTTTTTTCAGATAATAATTGGGAAAGCAGAAATGGAAGGTTTCAGTAATTGTTGAGGCTCTCAAATATAAGGACTTCTGTTCTACAAAGGCAATAAAAATTAATCCTCAAAGTATTCTCCACAAAACAGCATAAATCTATAAATTGTGGATTATTTATTTCATGTGGCAAGTTCAAGTTGCAAATCAGAGTCTCAGAATATACGTTTTTCTTTTAAGATTTGGTGTGCACAGTTTGCCAGTGAACCCAGTGCTGTGCTTAATTTGTAGTAATTTTCAGGTTTCCAGGTATGTTTGCATATGCACGTATAAGTTGTGAAATATATGAGTATTTTTGCAGGTGTCATGGAAAGTGGTTCTTAATGCTCTTCAACAGAATATGTATTTTCTCTTTTTATTTATGGAATGGTAATTTGTTTCTAGTTACAATGCAGGAACTTAATATCAACCAAGACTTTTTTCAAAGCTCACAGATATTTGGTAAAAAATGGTTCACAGTTTTGAAGCATGTTTTACAAAGGTCTGCTTACAGAACTGGGGAAAAAAAAAAAAAAGAAAAAAATGGAAATATCAGAAATACATCCAGAAACATCCAAAAAGAAGGGAAGATATTTTTATCTTACTTCTTTTATCATTTTACATGTGTCTTCATTATTTCCATTTTTTTCCTCCAACTGTTGTTTGATCATTGCTCTGAAAGGACAGCAAATTGTTAGTGTCTGTCAATATAATTTGATATCACACAAATTTGACATTTCTGAACTGATTGTTGCTGGGGTGCAACTTGCTAGCAATGACATGATTTTTAAGCTATATCCCTTCTTTGTTAGTGACTTCAGGATCTCTTGTGTAATCATATTTTGAGATCCAGTCTGGACTATGAAAAGGTTGAAAACTGGATTGGGCAAGTCTGAAAAATAGGTTGTAGAAATACTTGGTTGGGAAGAGGGTACATCAGTAGACAACCAGTAACACTGATAATAAACATATGTATGTATGCTAATCTATGTTTTACACAATTTTTAACAAAGATTCTTGGTTCCAAAGTGTTAACAGCCTCTAACATGGGAGAAAGAATACAGGTAAACAGCTCACATAAGGATGATTACATAAATTGTGCAGGAAGAGGGCAAAATGGGATGGACTTCTGGGAGAAATAGACATTTGAAAAATATGATTTCAAGGAGAGCAGGAAGAAAAAAAAATCTTGCTAGGGAAAAAAAAAGGGAAACTTCCCCATCTTAAGGAATTTACTGAACAACAAAATGGGAAAGATAAGAGAGGAAAAAGACTGGTTGAAGAAGAAGCAATGAAGACTGAAAGAAGCAGTGACAAGCAAAAAGTTTAGCCATTGCTAGAAAGTTAGCATCTGTTGTAGATTAGCATACAGTATTATATAAAATCAGTTATCCTCAATGGTTAGAAATTCCTGTAGCAGTGTACAATCGATGCAGATATTTCAGTAAAAGTGACATGAAGAAAAATTTGTAATAATTACATAGGATCTTGAGGGTAGGAGAGAGGAGCTCTTATTTTAGGCAGTGATTTCTGATCTAAAATCAGAGAATTCAACTGCTCTAGGCTACAAGTCAGGCCAAGATCAAGGATTTAGTAAGACAGAGCAGTTGATACATTCAGGATTTAGATGAACTGGAAGATGGAGATGGAAATCCCACTGAAAATGGATAGAAAAATAATGCTAGAAGAAGTAGTAAGGATGCATTGGTGATGAAGTTGTGCTGATGGTGCATTCTCCACATGTACCTCCTCTGAATGGAGATAGAATATTTACCAGTGAGAATTTGTTTAGAATACCATTTAAATCAGCTTGCTAGGTATAAAAAGTTATACCATTGAAAGACTTGTACTACTACAAATGTATCTAAACCAGGATTTTTGCCTTTTTAGTTATGTTGCTTGCAAGTATAAAAGTTTGACCCTCTGTATCCCTAACACAGCTATGCCAGCAGGAGTTGCAAATGTAGGCCATGCCTCATTGCCTTTGAGTGAAGCCACAGTGCTAATGGAGATTTCCTGACAACTGTCTCCAAATTCATTTACATTCTTTTAATAGGAGGCATTAAGGGTGAGAGGTAACCATTTGTAGTTACAGCAGCAGAAAAGCAGGTTGATATAATCTTAGTTCTTCCCATGTTCTGGGGAGAACTCTGCTTTTAATCCCTTTTAAGGAAGTTTCTCTGTTCACAAGCAGATCCTTCAATTTATGGTAAGAAGAATAAAGCCCAGATTGCTTTCACAGTCTGCACTTTTATCCCTTGCCAGAAATGAGTCTAGTAGTGTACAAAACTGAGTAGCATGCTTGGATTTCATCACCAGGAAGGTTACCACAGTCTGAAGAGGTCAGCAAAGTGTGTAGCATCTAGCAAGACATACTCTTTCATTCTGGCTGGTACAGATGTGAAAGGCTGTAACCATTGAACATTAAACTGATTGCAAAGTTCTGGCAAATCTCTCTTCTGCATGTGTAGTTGGTTTGTGTATTGCACCTGTGGGTGACAACTACATCTGTGTGAAATGGATTATGTTGGTGACAGCCAAAAGTAAAGTGATCTGTGGGGTCTGCAGAGCCTGTGAAATCCTTCAGGGAACTGGAAAAAGCCTATACAATGCTTAGAGATGAGTCCAAACCTGGTGTGTAAATCAGAATTCAGCTTTGGGCAGCTCCAAGGTTTTGATGTAAGAACCTCTTTTAACAGGCTTGTTGGCTTACACTAAGGGTTGGTGTTATCTGGCAGACAGTGCTGCCCTTTTCATCTTGCTTTTGATTCTAGTCTTTTGGGGAAAGGGCTAAAATATACGGAATATAACCTTTCTAAGCATTCTTGGTAGCGTGCTCTGAAATGTGAAGGGATTATTTGATGGATGGTTTTCAGCATTCTGGTGCCCACAGAACCATGGCTTATCTTCCTAATCTTCTAAATCTAATGTAATCTGCATATTCTATCCTCTCTACGTCTATGTATTTTATAGCTGAAACCACACTGGCAGGGAACTCTAAAGTGCCTGGTTTTGTTTCTTTCCAACAGCTGGCTGTCCAGATTCCTTGATTAAAGAGCTTCATCACTTCAGGATTCTGGGAGAAGAGCAGGTGAGTTAGCATCTCAAAGTCAGCATCTTAATGTCGGGAAAGATAGACACTAATGAGACAGTTTCGTCTATCTCCAGGGATGCAAAGTGTGTCTCATGACCCCCAGTGACCTGAAATGTGGGGGAAAAAACACACAGGAGATATATGTGCAATTTTTTTTTCATTCTATCCATCAGCCTTGACAGGTTATTAATTGGTACATCTGCTACCTGCCACAGCTTTTCAGCTTTGGACTACAGCAGTTAACAGGCTCTCTAAAACAGCAAATAGACAAACAATCTGACTAAGGGACTGATATTTACAGCTACTTGATATTGTCCATCTCTTTTTGTGGCCTCTGATCTCTTTTAAAAATATGTTTCTCATTCATCATGATATCTGTGCTTTGCACTGACAAAACTGTTTCTATAGAGGGATCTTACAAAAGCATGTGAGGTATGCTTTACCACACTCATTAAATGGTCATAGTTACTATTTTATTAATAATAAAATCAATGTACAGAGATATTGAGAAAATAGCCTTAAATGTTGAGAGGCAAGTTTGAATTTTCAATGCTCAGTTCTTCTGAAATTCAAGTTGTCCTTGCCTCAAGTATCTTCCTTAATGTACTGGTTATGAAGCCCAGCTGCCTAACATAGAATTGCTGTGGGTACTGGGGACCAAGGACCTGAAAGGTCAGCATTAGTGTGCTGTACATCAGAATATTTGCATCTGTTAATGAACCTAGCCCCAAGGGACTTGCACAAAGATATGTGAAGGCTGTGATAGGAGAAAGTCCTTAAATGTTAATTCAAAGCGTGATCACTTAGCCGTTAGAGCAGATTATATTGTCTAGTACACCCTGTTGCTCCACCTTTCTATTTCACTCTCCTACAGGCATATTTTTCTTACATGTAGGACTGCTGGTACATTTTCTAGATTTCCAGTTTTTCTCCACCAGTCTCCCACTTCAGTTGTTAAAAAAAGTCAAATGCGTAAGTCCTAAGGAATTCAGCTTCTCAACAAGAAGGCAGCATGAAGGGGAGTGTGGGAGGATTTGTCTGACAGGAATGGAAAAAAAGACAGAAAACAGGGTAGGACAGAGGAAAGACTGGAAGCAGGAATCTGATGAGACTGAGGATTCAGGAAGAGGAAATAAAAGAAATTAAGACTGGGTTTGATGGGGCTGCAAGACTGGTGAGAACCAGATGACAAATGGAGGGCAGAGCAAGATGAAGCTTGGAACTGTGGAGAGATGGGACTGTCTTGTCAGATATGGTAGAAGTAGAAACCAGAGTGGTAGGAATAAGAGTCTGACAAGAAGCTGGGACCAAGAACTAGAAGGACAAGGTAAAGAAACTTGCTGGAAGGGACTGGTAAATAAAAGATCTGTGTTTAATGAGCTGCCCAAGGGGGTGAACATAAATGGGCTAGGAGGAGAGGGAACAAAGCAGAGATCTGAAGGTGAATTAAGAAACAGGTAAACCAAGAGACAGTAAGAGTGAGAGGGCTGAACCAGGCAGAATTTGTTAGCTCTGCTGGTAGAGGTCTGAGGATGGACTCGTAGATCCCAGCTTTGATAATAACCACTGGCAGAGCAACAGAATTTAGTTGATGAATTTTATTTTTTTTCCTGTTTGCTTTTTAGAAAAGAAAGTGATAGACGTAAAAATGAAAGCTAAAAGAGTTTAGAGTGCCAGTCAAGAATTCAGACATTAGGAAATGTCAGACTTAAGATTGCCTTTGTAATCTGAATGCTTTCTTTCTTTATTCCACTCAACTACATCTTTGCATTAAGAAAGTATTAAATTATATAGTCATAAATGTGATCTTCAAAGGTGAGGTGATGTAAACCATGAGGAACCTTAAAGGAAAAGGCAATTAATTTCTGTCCAATAATAAGAGAAGTCTTGAACAGAGTGGAGGAGTTTGATGAAACTCCTCATAGCCTTGCTATGAAGTACTATATTTTTGCCACTCGAAATATTTTTTGCATTTTTACTGACTTTTGTAATGAAATTACTGCTCTTTGTAGTGCCTACACCTAAACAGATGAGAAATGTTTGCCACTGTGCATTAGGAGCGTAAAACTATGCAGATGGAAAGTTGTTCTACAAAATGGATCTGACCTATAAAAATTTGTCTTTCTCTGAAACTAGCTACACTAACAGGTTATTCGGATACAATGATTATCATTACAGTCTTAATAAATGTCTTTGCAACTAGTGAACATTGCCATGCCACTTGAATTATTCCGTGAGCAGACAAAAGCGTGAAGCATATTGCAATTACATTCTCTCCCCACAAAAGTTTTGTTGCCATGAGTTTAGTGATGACCACAGTAGCCCTTGTTTGAAATTAACGTGCAGTTTGACAGTTAGGGAGAAGTCGGTGCAAAAACAAGGTAAAAAATAATAATAAAATACATCTTAATGAATTTTGGGCAAAGTCCTTATTCATATGACTATCTGATTATTTCTCATATGTGTTTAGTTATGCATTTGCTTTTCAAAAAAAATTTAATGTCTTTTTCTGTTATCATTCATCCTAGTTAGAAGAAAAATCATAATTAATTATGACCCTGTTTTATTCAGACTAATTAACATTTCAGCATTATTAGTCTACGTATATTTTCTTCAAATCCAAGCAACAGTCAAGAAATAATAGGGGCATGTTACTGTTACATGTCCAAACTTGATTTATTTTTAAAATGCTTATGTATTCAAGGCCGGATTATAAAAGCAGAATGGACTATTTTGATAATCTTTTCTGATCTCCTTTAGAATCCACATTGCATGACTTTCTTGGATTAATTCTTGTTTAAACTGGAGTGTATTGCTGAGAAAAACATCCATTATTTGTTTACAAATCACTTACAAACATTAAATCCTATTATACCTTTCAGTAGTGAAAAACAAAAAATTCCCAGCATCTTTTCTTTCCGCCACTCTACAGCACCAGTACATCTGCTATTCCTCAATGTCTAGATCCTTTAAATTTCAAATTCCCTCTGTTCTATCACAAGGTAATAAGTGATCATCATATAAACAAATAAACTCAAACCTATAAATGTGACTCAGAAAGAACTATCACATGCCCCTAAAACAGAACTAAAAAATTGCTTTTACAGCAAAAGGCAGCCAGTTTCTGTCAGCTAAATATCTCTCCAGTAGAATGAAGGAACCTTTTAGTCTGAAATGGACATTGTCAGTGTAGGTCCTCATAGGTTCCAGTTAAAGCAGTTCCAGTTAAAGCAGTGTTAGAGAAGTCTGCTTCATCAACTCTCTTACTTTTGTCAACCAAATTTCAGTCAAATTAAAGTCAATCAACTGTTTCTAATACAAAGCAGTGGTCTTTACCATGTCTTCACTGCATATTTGTTTCATGTAAAGAATGAGCATATATAATTTTTATTGATGTCATGAAGAGATAAGGTGTTGAGAAGCTTATACAATCAAACCACTGGAAAATGTGTCTGCCTACCTATCTGCCTATCGAAATAAACTGTTTCTTTATCTACGTGTAAGCACTAAAGGAAAACTGAGAAAAAAAAGGCTTTATATTTAACTTGAAATGTGAAGAGTTGCTGATTAATCTAATATTTGCTAAAAGTCCCATGATAATAAAACAGTTGTCCAAATAGTCTAAAATCTCAGTAGTCTCAAGGACATGTAAATTTCCCGTGTCTCCTATTTCCTCAGGCATGTGCATTACGGGACATTCATTATTGCCAGAAAGTCTATCTTTTAAGGTTTAATTGGTGGCATCAAGATAGTTTTTTAAAGAGGGAATTATTTTTAGACTTTATGGAAAGAGGTAATCATAGTCTATGTGGTGAAATAGAAGAGTACAAGACCCACTGGTACATGATACACATTTTGGATACCTAATTTACCACATAAAATTGGCTTCCAAAGTAATTGTTTTAAAATGCAACACAATACATTTAGCAACAGATTGCTACCCCACTTGATACTTGGTACTTTGAAAAGGTGCCAGAGAGTATGACCTAGAAAAGTCTCCAAAGGTAAGCCACTTCTGGAGCTGGTGAAAATGAAAGGGCTTCTTCATGTCTTGGATCTTTATTCTTTTTCCAGTTTCTAGTTTCCTACAGTATTATATGAGTGGAAAAGATGCAGTAAAAGTTCAGAAAGCAGCTTTGACTGGTTTGTTTTGGAACACCTTTTTAACAGACAGTCCCAGTGCACAAAAGTCTGCATAAGGCAAAGAGACTCTCCTGGCCATGCAGCCTCAGGAAGGGGAAAACCTGGAGCCTTCTAACTGGCCTTAGCTCTGTTGAGCTTTTTCTTGCAATTCAGTCTCACTATTCCTAATCCATAATTTTCCCCTAGCATAATGGATGCAGTCCAACCTGCTGTCTAACCACTTCACTTCATAGGTACCTTGAGATACATTCAGGATTGGGATGAAAGATTTATTAACTGGGGAACTATTGAAAAAGAGCACAATATAAAAAAGTTACAGTCTTCTGCAGTAGCTGTTTGCCATGTCAGGCTGGCTGCCCCTGCAAGTAAACGCAAATGATTCTACGAGTCGTGATCATACAAGCTGCTAACAAAAAATATGTTAAAGATGCAGTAAATATGGGCTCTGTCCAAATGCAGTGTAAGGCAGGTAATTCAACAAGCCAGTGACAGAGACAGCAGAGAAAACACTTTAATTCAGACTTTAGCACTATAATATACCCACATAGCAAGTGAACTCTTATGGAGTCTCGTAATGACTCTCTGAGAAACTTCCCTCTTCTCCCCAAAGTGATAAAAAAAAAAACCACCCTTGTTTAATTGTTTAAATGGAATATTGTGATTCATGAATAAAATTGCAGCTACATCTGAAGGCTGGAAGGGAAAACAATTGCAAAAGCAGTCTGCTGCTATACCTGAGTGCCCCCAACAGGTCACAGAACAGATGAAGCAGATGACATGCTAGTGGCAAGAAAAGAAGCTGCAAAGTAATGTATAGCTATGCTTCTCTGCTATATCATCTGCTCTGACAACTTTGCAGAATGTATTGGCCAGTTTCTTGATATTTTGACAGGGGAATGATCAATTTTAACAGATCTCTCCTATCAGCTGTTACAGCAGCTCATAGCACTGCTCACTTTTTCTTCAGAAATGTTGTGGGTGTTTATATCCCTGAAATCAGAGCAAGCTGGCATGGAGACAATTTTCTCTCTCTCTATCTCTCTCTCTCTCTTTTTTTTTTTTTTCTCATTTCCTTGTGAGTTGGGGGAAACAGGCAAAGGAATATCCTGTTTTGAAAATCTGTAGATGCACATTGCCATGCTTATCAAAGGTGGTGTGGGACTGTACTAGCTTTTGCTGTGAGATGTAACCTTAGGAGATATGGGAATCTAGTACTAAAAGAATGCAGTGTAGACAAAAATTGTGTAACATTAATTTGGGTTTTGTAAGGAATTTGCAATAAGTGTGTGTGGCAGGGAGAAGGTTCTCATGATTTATTTTTTTTTTTGCATGTAATACTTGCTGGAGGATCTTTTTTAAATATATGTTACAGATTATTAGTGTAAAGTCAGTGTTGAATTAATTGATGTGATATCTCCCGATTCAAGAAAAAGTAACGTCACATGACAGTTCTAATTTATCATCTGAGTTTAATACTGGAAAATGCCAAATGTGATCAACAAAATGCTTCTGAAATAATTGTGGGTGAAGAATTTTTGGAAGCTATGTGTGAAAAAACTACCAGACACCTCTCAGTAATTCACATGCAGTTATAAAAATCAAAATCAAAATTAAAAAAAAAATAAAGAAATTTTCACTGAATAATTTTTCCAGTTCATAATTACTAAAGCAAAGCTGTTTTGTAGGTATTCTTAAGTCTGTATGAGTAGACTTTCCCACAGCTTGGTGCTTTCCCACTTGACTTCAGCTACCACCTCAATGCGAATGATGCATCTCTCAGTTTCTTCAAATTTTCTATTCCATGTCTGTCTGATTTCTGTCTGTCCTAATTGGCTTACTTTTTGGATTTGTCATCACTATCCCATCACTCTCTCTCTAAAACTGAAGTACTGCATTTAACTTCTGATGTTCCTTACATTCCTTACACCTTCTTTTTCTATAGCCTGAACTACACAACAAACATTGCAGTCTTGCAATTTCATATGACCGGTGATTTGACTCCCTTCTTTTTCTATGCTATATCTGGTTTTCATGTCTTCTAGCCCTCTCCTTCTCTAACTTCAGAGGTAAATAGAATCCATGTGAGTTCCTCAGCCTTGCCTCTTCTGGGTTACCAGAACTTCATCCTCTTTGAGTTCTTGTCATAGATAGGGCATCTCTACTTTCTTATCCTTTTTCTCCATGTTGTCTGTGCATTAGAGAAGTGAGAGTAATTTATTTTTGGTCCAATAGCTGAAATAAAAAATGGAGGAGGAATGAGGGAGAAAGTACTTGTGATCAAAACTAATTTAAAGGATATTATTTTCCTGTCAAAAACAAACAAAAAGTCATTTAGTTTAGGAACCAAATTTCTGTTGTTTACTTTTCTATAGAAACTATCAATAAAAAATGTGTTTCTAAAAAAAAGGAATTCTCTTCCACCCAGTTTTTATTAAATTCAGAGAGAAAATCTGAATCCCAGTATTCAGGGTCTCAGGTGGATGTAGCAGGTGAAACTACATATATGCCGTAGGTGACTTTGATCTGCTTTCATGGACTATGCAGACATTTACTCTTTTGGCCTGAGAAGTGGAATTGTGGAATTCTTTTGAGCCAGTGTCTTCTTCAGTGAATCTCAGTTGCATCTATTTACAGCATTATCTGTTACAAGACTTGATGGTTGTCATCTGTGGGGGACAAAGGAATGTGGATTCAAGCTCCACAAGGGTCAGAAGGAACTGAATGTTAATCTCCAGCATTCAGTCTATTCAGACTGATCCCACAAATACCTGCTGGAAGATAACAAATTTACGATAGATTTTTAATAGCGTGTCAAACCATACACTGTGCTTAGTTAACTTTCCTCACTGCATCATATTGCCTCTCATATATTCAGTCTGATTTCCTATACAGCTTTCTCCAGTGTCCTCTCTTCTCAGTATTTTATTTTTCATACTCCTCACCTTGTGCCTTCTTCCATATCATTCTGCAAACTGCAGTCTTCCATTTCTTTCCTCCTCTCTGTTCTAGTTTCATTTTGTCCATAAATTGTGTTGCATTGGTCCAGTCATGTGTTTTTTATCTGAGATGTTTTCTTCAGACTGCCTTACCCACCTTTCTATGACTGTCCAAAGTCAGGCAAATTCCAGCCCTGTGGAAGATGGTTCTCTTTCTGGACTTCTCTGTGGTACTCAGTGCTCCGGAGGGAACAAGGAGCTGATGTTCTGAACTTGTTCATCACATCCCCTCCCTGGCCAGCAATGGAGCCCAGAAACTCAGGAAAAATAAACTAAGAGTGGTCCAATGAACCATCTAATGGTTGGACAACCACATCAGTCCGTCTCTAACTGTAACTTTAACTGTCTGTAACTTTAACTGTATTTTAAGTCATCAACATGATGCCTTTTTTTTGTAAGTACTTCTATGAGTCCAATGTATGCTAAGAGTTTTGTACATTAAGTTGCCTAATTACATTATGTAACTAATTTTATTTTATTTTTGTATGTGTATAATACATATAAATAAAGTGCTTAGTCTACATTATGGATTAATAGCCTCCACAATCTAATTTTGAAACACACAGATGGTTATTTGATTTATATAAGCAATAAAAACAATCTGACTCCAGAAAGTAGATTTTCTTTCCTCTGAGACCGTTACACACAGTTAAAAGAAGCAAGTAATCAAATTACTGTTTAGAAATTAGAAATTTTGGCTTTACATCTACCTGTTTAACTTTTGTCCAGAATTCCCTGTGAGGCTACTACTGAGCAGATGCTTTTAGATTTGGGAAAAAAAAAAAAAGGAAAAAGAAAAACCGTGCCCAAAGTATAAACACAAAATTAAAATATCACGTCATATTAAAGCATAACTTGCAAATTAAATAATATGGCAAGGAAGCATTGTGTTCACAAAGTGTATTTCACAAGGGTTTTATTCATCCAGGTGCATTTCAGGTTTGTCTTAATATCTACATCTCAATGAAGCTTAAAATACAGCAATCTATAGTTAAACCTGTCTTATTCCTCTGTCAGCCCAGTGATTTCAATTATATTACCCCTGATTTACAACATCAAATGATTGAATTTCCACTGGTTGAAAACCTGGTACTATTCTAACACTCAAGGGATGCCATCCCAATCTGGAAAGTGGGGAGCAGGGAATAAATGGTTACAGCTATTCAGCTTCCATGTCTGTGTCATACTACAATTTATAATCATTTATAAAAATCATTTCTAAAGGCTCTGACAACTCTTTATGAGCAAAGCTTGCATGAAAGAACTTCGTGATGTGGTTGAAATACCAAAAGTGGAGCTGGGAATTTTTTCTCCTCAACATTTTATTCCATGAATAGTATAAATTTGGGTTAACTGGGTCAGTCCACAAACTGAGGGGAAAGTTCATGACAGGAAAAAAAAAAAAAAAGTTTTAAGAATATCTTGTTTGTATACGTCTAGCTGTCTTAGCACTAGCAATTTGGAGTAAATCATATTTTTAAAGGCTTTTTTTTTTTTTTCCAAATAAACATTGAAATATATGGTTCGATATTGAATCCGGCAACTATTTACCTACCTACATTTCTGAGGCCTTTATTACAGTAGCATATAAATGTCTGGCATGCTTTGCTCAAAAGCTGATTTCTAGCAGCAGTAGATGGCTGGTGATTTCTGTGTAATTCTATGCCTCTCATTACCATAGTATTTGATGTCCTCATGACTATTAATGGATTTTACCTCTCAACACTACAGTGAAATCAGCAAGTATCATTTTCCCTCTTTAGAAATGGGGAACTGATGAGAAGCATAGATTAAGTGACTTACGTGAAAACCACAGGAAGGCTGTGTGGCTGCCAGGAATTGAAATCGGGTACCACAAATGCCAGTTCAGTCGAATTTCCCATATATTACATTTTTAAGAGTTTTTTTTCTAAAAGTAATTAGGGATATTTTTCCTACTTGTAACATGTAAAACCCTTTTACACCTGATGAGTGCATCTCTAACTAGGGGGCACATTGCTAACAATTGAGTAACAGATAATGTGAAATATTTGGAATGTATAGAAGAGTTAGATTAATCTTCCAATGACAGCTCTTTAAGTGTAATATATCTAGCCTAAGTTAGCTGTCTCAGCTTCAACTATAGCATTTCCAGAGGGTGATTCAGCCCACCTATCTTAGACTTCACATTTAAGTCAGGATAAATTCCATTCTTGGGATAACTGTCTCTTCACAATAAATATATTTGGAGCCTATATGAGTTGTTTAGGTTAGATGTTTAATTTCTGAAGAGAGAAAATTCTGTGAGGTGATTCGCAGTCTAACCTACTTATGTACCTAATCTTTGATTTTAAAAATAGTTTGGCCCAGTGGCTTAGGATCAGAATTAGTGGTACTGAAGTACCTGTTGTGGCAGTCACCTAACGTCAGGCATCAACATGTAGAAAACAGTCTGACCTCTCTTTAGAGTTAATACAACAATGCTGTCTAGGGCTCAGTTCTGATACTATGGCATGCATCCACAAGAGAAAAGATGAACTGCACCCTATTTTTGTCTCTGTTAAATGAGTGTAAACAACCTGTGCAACCAAAGGCATCATCACTGCAGAAACTGAAACTAAATTAAATGAATCCTACTTTCAATCTCTGGTTAAGAGTAAGATGCAAAGTAAACCAGTGGTGGTAGATTATCCTTAAGCATCTTATCCAGAGATGATTGAGAATACATCATGGACTCCAAAGACGTTTAAGTGCTTTTGCAGATTGACTTGTTTTAAGCATGTTGATTGCATCAGTACCATGTGATATGTATAGCTGTGTTATATCAAGAGAAAATGCCTCTAATAGGTATAATCTGACACTATATGAAAGTAGTTAATTAATAATTCATAAGTAAATGTTTTGGTCATTTACAAACCTTTTATAAATGAACCTTAAAGTGAGACATTCTGTTTCAGATCGCAGAATACAGCGTATAAATCACCTAGTTATGTATGACAAAATGTGTATACATTCTGCTATTACCTGTTCTAGTTGGCTGCTGAATTTTACCTGAGGTATTGTACATGCACAAGGAAAAAGGAAAATGACGTCTTATGATCATATCTGGGCTTTGAAGGTTGGAAATAAGCTGGTAACTAGATATCAGGATGTGCAAATTCACTTAAATTATTTTTCCTCTCTTCAAATTGATCCATTTGTTTAACAATTATACTGTGAATATCACTGATGATAGTGCTGTAATTATTTGGGATGAGCCCTGAGCCGAACCAGTAAAACGTCACAATTTTCAGGCAGAATTCAACTGCTGTGTCCACCTGGCCAGTAAGAGCCATTTCCTTCCTACAGCTTAAGAAGACAGATTGATTCTTACCTATCATCCATTTTTGTCTATCAAAAGAAAAGGAAAGGTGTCTAAAGGAATCTCTCCATGTCCTCTATTTTAAATTAGAGACTAGAAAGCATATTCTTTTTTTCAGCTGATAATTTGTGATGAGAATGCTGACAGAATCACAGTCAGAGTGTCACTGGCATTTGCCTCCTTAAGGAGAAGGTGCTTGCAAACACCCAGCACAATGGAAGGCTGCCTCTTAACAGCATAAGATGATCGCCATCCTCACCCTCAGGTCCTGCCTGTGCCCTGAAGAAGAATTAAGTCAACAAATACTTTCAGTGGATACTTTCAGTGCTGACCATATCTTCAGCATGGAGAAGAGGGGAAACCTTATCGTGGCCTTACAATACCTAAAGGGGGCCTACAGGAAAGCTGTAGAGGGACTCTTTATCAGGGAGTGTAGTGACAAGACAAGGAGTAATGGCATTAAACTAAAAGGGTGTAGATTTACATTAGATATAAGGATGAAATTCTTTACTCAGCAGATGGTGAGGCACTGAAACAGGCTGCCCAGAGCAGCCATGGATGCCCCATCCCTGGAAGTGTTCAAGGCCAGGCTGGATGGGGCTTTTAACAAACTGGTGTAATGGGAGGTGTCCCTGCCCATGGCAGGGGGGTTGGAACTGGATGGTGTTTAAGGTCCTTTCCAACCCAAACCATTCTGTGATTCTATATTTCTCTTCAAGGCCAGTGACATGACTTGGAGCACTCAGCATATTCTTAGTGCAAGGATCCCAAATGTTGCTGAAAATTGGTAGACTCCAACATTAAATATTTATTCCATTACTCCAGGTTTGAACATAGTAATAATAGAAAAGACCACCAGCTGACCTGTTGAGCCCCCATGTTCAAGGAGACTTTGCAGAGATGTCTCATACACTTCTCAAAATACTGGTATCTGCATGTTTTGAGATCTTTAGTTCACAATTTCTGACAGCCATTCATATACTGAATGATGTTTTGAAGGCTTCCTCTCCCCTTGGATTTTGCTTTTCATTTGAGAGGAAGTTTGTTTGGAGTTTTTTTTGTTGTTGGTGGTGGTGGTTTTGCTTGTTTTTTTTAATTGACAGACATGAATACTTTCAGTTTGATAAACTTTTTTTTTTTTTTTCTGAGATGCAGCACTTCCACGTCTATGTATTGTAGGGTTTTAAGAAGTCATACACTATTGTTTAAAATGGTGTAACAAGACATATTTTCAACATTTGCAGAAGAATCTTCTTAAATGCATACAGAAAATATGCAGTGGAGTCCTTGTCTTCATAATTTAAAATTCTTTTTTGTATGTTTTGTGTATGTGGTTTTGGTTCTATTACTATTGGTTCTATTACTATTTGGTTCTATTACTTCAATTTCCTTTGGGGATTTCTTTGGAGAGGGGTGCAGGTTGGAGAGGTTTTTCTTAGATGTTATCCTAAAAAAAGGTAACAAGTGGATTTTCATGATTTTCATGAGCAATAACAAGTTACAAGTATATGAAGTACAGAATGCTGTTGTGTGTGCTGTAACATAAAGTTTGTTTTGTTCCTTTAGCACCATAAATTCATTCTGCTCTCAGAGAAAATTCATGCTGCTCCCTTCTTCTTTGGCCTTTTGGATTTTCCTGTTTTCTTGGGGCTGTTTGAACCAAATGCTTTTATTTATTTCACCCTACAGTAGGCCAGATTTATAGTTGAATCTGAAGCCTGGTTTGCAATGGTTATATAGCCACTAGTGTGGAACTGCACCAGTGCAGAGCCCTACAGTGGATGTGATTTACATGTACGTAGCATGATTTGTACTAGTTCAGCTTATTTCAGTTTGAAAGCAGGGTAAGTTAGAACAGGGAAAGTTATTGCAATGCCATCAGTCATTTTAGAGCGGGCGTTTTTGTCGCTGAGGATATGCTGGGCATGTTATTCAATACGCCTGTATGCCAGTATCTCCATCATTAAAATTGAGGTTTTTCCGTGGCTTTTTAGGCTATCAGTATGGGACTAGATGAAAACTGCAAATCTAAGAAAGTTTCCTGGTAGACCCTGGAAAAAAATACAACTTACATTAAAGTTGTAAGTAAAGTTGTAGGTTTACAACTTACATGTAAAGATGTAAGTTGATCCATAAATGGATCTCAAGAGAATCACTTTGCCAATCAGTTTAATCAAATTTATTTTGAAATAGAAGTTGTCTGACCTATTTTTACAACCCTTTAGCTCAAAGACATTATATTGTGTGTTTTTGTGGTTTTCTTTTCAATATGTATACAGCATTTATACGTATCTGTTGCTGAACTATATTTATGATTTTTACACTAATTTTTGTATATCAGTATAAGAGCTTTTGCCATTATTCACAGGAACAATCTATTTTCTTAATTTTAGTATCACACAATTTTCTGGTGGTTTAAAGGATAACTATGTATTAAAAAATGATGCATATGATGTAAGCTGGAGTGGAATGACACCCTATTTAGCGAATTGCAAAGTTTCAGACATTTGACAAATTGCTGAACTTATGGTGTGAGACATTACAACAGCTGACTCTATTATATGGGATAGATTCAAGGTCCAAGTTTGTGGGTTTGGGGTTTTTTTGCGTGCTGTCAGATGTTTAACACCTGTCTGTTGTGTTGCAGTACAACCGCTACCAGCGCTATGGTGCGGAGGAATGCGTTCTGCAGATGGGCGGTGTACTGTGTCCAACTCCCGGCTGTGGAGCGGGTTTGCTGCCTGAACCAAGAGTGAGGAAAATTGTATGTGAAACAGGCAATGGACTAGGCTGCGGGGTAAGAACATCCATTTTTCTACTAGCTCTGTGGGAAACAAATGATATTTTAGGATGTTAGAAAAAATGGGAAAAAAATGCTTTTTCCTTTTCCATCAGTGACTCTGAATTGCCCTTCATACTAGAGTGGGATGCTGTAGCTCAATAAACTATTGAAATATAGTACCATGGCTTAGGAAAGACTACTTCATCGTGCAGGCTATGTCCATTCCAGAATTATTTGCTTTAATTGGTTTAAGAAGCTGCTGAGTAGTTAGAGTAAGAAATTAAATTGTGCAAATGACAATCCAAACGCACTTTGACTTTTTTCTCCTAGCACTCAGCAAAAATGAACAGGATCTTGAGCAAACCATTAGTTATTATATTAACAGCACCTTTCTTCATAAATAAGAAGAGAAAAAGGAGATAGAGAAAATGACCAGTCAGTGATACTGCAAGAGAATTGCTTATATATTTTAAGATACGTGATGAAAAGAAATATAGATTTTTCTTCTCATAAAAATTGCTTTTAAACAGGAACAATGTGCAATTAATGGTGGATTTCTGGAAAATAAAAACCAGCGACACTTGAAAATGTTTTTGCTAAGAGGTCAGATCAGTGATCAGTGATTTTTTAGCAGTAGAAATAACAGGTACCTTACAAAAATCACACTGCAGGGAAAATAGAAATATGCAGAGAGAAATCTATATATGAAAGAGTGTATTAAATTTTAGGTCAGAGTGACTAACTGACATTTGTACTAAGTGACTGTTTCTATGCTTGATATTACTCAATTCTATGTAGGCTATAAGACAAGAGAAAATATCTGTATTTATGAAATATTATCATGCTCTTCCTGTTGTCTTTCTTGTGGAAAATGCACTTTTTATTGCAGTTTCAATGTTTCCCAAACAGATATCACATATATTTGTTTGCCCAATAATTGTTTGCCGAACTAGGAAGTAGCAGTAACTTGTCTTCTATGAGTAGGTTAGCATCTGTCGACCTTGGTAAAACTTTCTATCTGTCCATGCAGTGGTACATGTAGAACAGAGAGCTTCCTGGACTCACTGAGAAGACATAGGGCAATAAAATAAAGCAGAAGGTGAGAAAGGAATAAGAAACAAGACTCAATAAACAAAAAGAAATGCTTCCAGATTAACCATTAGGGATTGTTTAAAAATGATAAAGTCACAAATAGTTTTTACGGTGCTTTCTGCCTTGAAGTGATGAAAATCAAACTGCATTTTGCAGCTTCATTCATCATCATTTTGAATCTGCAAGTGCCCTTTAAATAAATTTCACATAGCATAAAGGATTGATGTATTGCCTGGCTTAGCAAAGAGTTCTGTTTCCGTCTGTGGAATCTGTGCTGTGCTTGCTGATGACCAGATCTACAGCCTGGAGTTTAACCTCGCCCTTTGTCTTGGATTATGTACTGCCTTGAACATTACAGGATAAAATGCTCCGAGGGTGAAATGGGAAGCAAGAGGCTTGTCTGTAAGCCACATGTCGATAATAACAAGGCCTTTCCTCAAAATCTATAAGGGAACGGGGTGAAAAAGATGTGTCATTGAATCTTTCTTTGCCCCCTAACAAATGATAACCTTGAGTAAGATTCATGTCAGAAAATTTCCTGTGACGAGAGTCCTTGCACTGCATGCCTTATGTCCCTGCTTCATGCAACTAATGTGTGTCTGTTCTCTCCAGTCAGAACTTGGCTACACAGATAAGGTAATTCTTTTCTGCTATGGAATAAAAAGGCAAAAAAGAAGTCTAATGTATCCTTATGGTATCTAATAGACTTGTATAGGACAAAAATTGTTCTTAGTATTGCAAGTGACTACTTTTACTTTATGAGAAAGGTGGGGGATATTGCTCCTTCCCTCAGGGGCTTCTGAGCCTGCTCAAGGTGAGAAAGTCCCAGCCACGGCAATACCAGAGGCTATCAGCCCACAGGTGGGGACTGTGGCACGTGGACATGAGCAAGGGAGGGAAAGGGACTGCCATGGCATCACAGGGCAATAGCCAAGTCAGTTGCTGGTAAGAAAGAAGCTGGCTGAATGTGAAGATAGGCCTGCAAGGACAACAAGACAATTAGGAAGCTGTTTATTTCCACTCCATATTCCATAGTCACTTTGAGTGTTTTCTATTCAGAAAGTGATGAGGTGTTTTTTGTTTTGTTTTGTTTTGTTTTGTTTTTCCGTCCGGTCTTTACAGAATTGTTGTAGGAGAAATCCAGGGTCAGACACTTCAGAGCTCTGTGTTCCCTCACAAGTGTATGCAGTGCTTTACAAGCTCAAAGAAAGGTCCAAGATGAAGAACATCCCTTTTGTCCATCCAAATAAAGGCAGCAAAAGATGCCCTCCAGTATTTACCTATGTTGCTTAGGTTAGAGACAAGTTCCCTGTTGAAGCATCTAAGCAAAGAAATAAGGAAGACAATGTGAATTTGGAGAACCTCTATGAGTGTCTGTGTCATCTTTTAGACTACACTTAGATACGTAGAGTCTCTTTTTGGGTATTTGAATTTCTGTCATCAGGTAAAGTTCAAAGAGGTGATGACTCACAGCAGAAGATACATCTAACATCTATGGTCAGTTATTCACCCGAAACCCCGCATAAAGAAGTATTTGTCTACTGCACAGAACAAACTGATCACTCAGGTCTGAATTGCAGTAAGGGTAGCTAACAACTGTCAAATAGATGAGGTTTTTGATTAACTGATGAGATGGATCAAAGGAGGGAGAAGGGATAGCTTTTCAAGAGAAAGTTAAGACAGAAAATGAAAAGGGCTTTCAGAAGCAATTTTAGAGAAGTAGAGGGAGAAGAAACCAGACAGAGAATAAGTTGGTCACCAGGGACTGAGGTAAAACAACTGTTTAATTATTCAGGGAGGAATCTGTGTGAAGCAGTCCCAAACAGGCAAGGACTGTTACCAGCTCTGTAAAAGAACAAAAAAATGAACAGGTGACTGAGCCAGGCTAGGCTACAGACCTTCTGCTTCCTCAGTTTTTCTGTGCTGTGTGAAATGAGGAATCAGAACCTCTTTATTCAAAATCACTGTTATCAATGTCCATAGAGAGATAAATCTGTCTCCAAGACACATTAAGAGAATGCTCTTAATTTACTAAAAGTACATTTATGAAAGTTAGAGATGGTGAATTTTGCTTTGTCTCATGAAATTTGGAAACATCAATATGGGGGGCCCAGAAACAGCCTGGAAAATCCCCAGATAGAACTGTGCCAAAAAGGTGAGGAAAAAGCTTTAAATTTAAGTATCCCTATATGTACCCTTTACAGTCAAGCACTGATATCTATTCAGGCATTCAGGCAAAGAAGTAGAACAAGATTTATTTTGACTTGGAAGGTAACATGCAGAAATATTTTTAATGACTGTGAACAGTCTTCAGTCAAATCCATGTTGTGGTACCACTGACTGACCTCACTCTTGCCTTTTCATTTTTTTCTATGTTTTTATCATTAGTCATAACCTTATTAATTGATTTACCAAGATATTACCTTTATACACTGTTGTTCTACCCTCATTACTATGCATCAGACCTATGTTACTAACTTTTATTGCTCAGATATAAAAGTTTGACATATTTAATACAAGAAAATAGCAACAAAACATAGAAGACAGTACATATTGTACCAGCTGGCCTGGGTACAGGAAAAGCTGCAATAATCAAGGCATACAAAAGCTCTATGAATAAAACATTTTGGCCTTGTTTTATTTTATACTGTGATATTATTTCCTACATATTAAAGAAAAATTTGGAGTTAAAAATAGGTTAGAGTGGAGCTTCAAGGAGGACTATAATGCTCACTTATTAAAAAGTATGCTTTGGAGTATACACATATAGCTCATCTGTCCCGGGAAACTTTCACTGCTAATATCTTTTAGTGGAATGATAACTGAATAACATGTGATTGTATCTCAACCCTTGCTTCACATTGGTATAAACATTTCACAGCATGCAATATCAGTCAACTGATCCAAGAAGAGATTCCCTTGTAATGAGAGATCTGAGACAGTGAAGATAGAGCCTCTGTCAGTCTTTCCCCTTTGACTTCATTCATTCCTAGCTTAGAATATATAAGCGAGAAGACAAATGTAGTTCTAGAGAGCCTCTGTGGTCTGATAATCCTTTACTAGGAGACCTGACTCTTGATGTTATGGCCAGGTGATGTAGTTCATGAGAGTCCTGAGACCACTCTAAACTATGCTGAAGTCTGGGATAGAATTTTAGTTTTAGGAACAAGCTGTCATCATTGATTTTTTGTGGCCTTTCATTTGGCTATCCTGAGCTGAAACTCCAGTCCACAAATGAGAGCTCAGCCTTAGTGGATTGCATGTACAATGACGAAGTTTTGTAGCCTTGCAAAGACAGCAAAAAAGTGGGATTATTTCACCTCTTTTACACCATAATACTATATTACTTACACTAGACATGTAAGGATAGTGCCATTGAAGAATATCAAGATTTCACAAAAGATGTATTCTGTTCCAGGACAGGTGGAATTTTAAGGCTGCAGACTGCAAGAGTTCCCTGAAAAAAATCAATAGATATAGATACCACATCTTCCTTATTACACAGAATTCCTAGGCCATTGTATTGCATAGAACAAAATCCCTAAGGCAGTTTCACTCTTCCCAGCAATTTTTTTCCCATTGATTTCATCTTGTATTCTTCTTTCATAGCTGAGGAAGCATATGTCAAAAGCAATTGCAACGTATTTGTGGAATTAGTGATTGTCTGTCTTTTCAGAAAACTTAATAAAATAGAAGACAGTCTAAAATAGTTACATTGGAAATGCAGTACACATTCCTGTTGTTTGCAAAGCTTTTTATTATGGTTCATTTTCTCCTGTTCTCATTTGCTAGAATGCATTCTTCACCTTCAGTGATATCTGTGTTAAGCATAATACTAAACATGTAGGCAAACCCGAAGTAAGTGGGAGAAAATATTTTGTTTTGAGGAGAGAAATCAGAATTATAAAAATTCTAAGCAGAAAGTTCTCATTCATTTAGTTTTGATAATCCAAATGAGGATTTTGTTAGTTTTTATGTCCTTTTATCTCTCTGAGACAGTGTTTTTTTATCGCAGATGTTTGCTTCTTGATTGTAGAAATATGGGAGAGTGCTTAAACTTTTTCTGGGATGTGAACTAGTTTGGAAATAGTTTTTCAGAGTTATGTCATATATATGAAAGCATAGTTTGTAAAAGTTCCTCAATTTATAAGGGAAAAGTTGTTTCCCTATCTGGCAGTTATAAGTCTGTTGTAAAGTCTAACTCTAATGCAACGTATTGTCATGATCAGGACATACCTTCTTAGTGCAAATTCTCTCTCTTGCATCTGGTTTTGGCACAATATTCCATATATACTACCTGATCAAAATGTTTAAAAGTCTCACTAACCTAAAAGACTTTATTTGTAAACAGATAGAAGTGTTTGATTCAAGACATGTGCCTTGCTTCTTCATTAGCAGCACCAGGAAAGTCTTGAATGTATGTAAAGAGAAAATAAACACCTTTTAAGATACCTCAAGATTTAAAGATAGTCAAGATGAGTAGCAGTAATTCAAGACAATCTTTGAAGATATTTGCATTGAAAAAATTTTTTAATTTTATAATCAGATGAATAAAAGGTCATGGGTGAAGAAGGGCTGTGTGCAAAGCAATCAGAATTCTTGTCTGTTTTAAGATGGGAATGGCAATGAAGACAGGAGCAGGAATAAGAGGCTCTGAGGTTTTGAAAAACAGAGGAATAACTCAGAAAAGAAAAGACCACAAGACATTTGTGAAATACTAAAATGGAAATAGGAGATAGCTGCTATCTAATACCTGCAGTAAAATTGCAGGGTTACTCTTTATTATTCCATTTCAGGTATCTGTCCTGTTTCCATATGTCATTAATTTTTTGCTTTTAAGAAAATTCGCTAGAAATGTATTACCACGTATAAGGTAATAGCTGAAGATATTGCTGAGATTAACAAAGTAACTCACAGCAGAGTGTTTCATAAGATCATATAGGGTGCTTTTTCAAGGGGAATGAAAATGAGACAGACATTTTCTATTATTGCTAAATGCTGAGTTGCTAGCATTGCGCCATGAGCTCTAACCAGTAATCATGTATTGCTTTCTTCTATTGAGTGGGTGCTCTAGCGTTTAGAAAGTGGAATTCCATCTTGTTGACACATTATGCTTCAGTAGCTAAGCAAGTTGTTTCATTGCTAAAATATGACAGGCTTTTTCAGACCGACCAAATTTTTTCTTTTTTTTTTTTTTTTTCTGGTAATGTTTTATGTGGTTTAAAATGAAGTGTAAAAGCATGGAACTTTTTAAGATGTTTTATAAAATCTTTGCCTTGGAACATTGTAAAATTAAAAAAAAAAAAAAAAAAACTGTATTTCTGGCAGGGTACATTGTTTCCTTTGCCCATATCTTGCAGTGCTGGTGCTGCAATTCATTGATCTCATGAATGATATGAAGCTCAACTGTCAACACTGAGTGGATAAAACAATCTGGGGAATGCTTCCATTATTAGTAACATAGATCACATTGGTTCATAGGACTAGCAAAAGCAATACAAATACTTTTTATAAGGAGAACAAATCAATTACTTGTGCTTGATTCAATAGGTAGAAGAATAAGCATTTTTTCTTTAGCTCCCAAATCATGGAGAACTAGCTGGTAAAACAGTTTTAGAAAACAACACATGACTTTCTTCAGATTTAACTGACCTAGAATTGAAACATCATCAACTTAGTCTGCTAGATGTCTAGAATATTATAGGATGTGCCATACTAGGTGATCAAATTCTGAATACTTTAATGTATGTAGGATATTGCTTTTCCCTGATTTCTGCATCATGCAAGCATCTGGAAAATGGCTATTGTACATGGACATTGCACATTTTATATTGAATGTGCAGTGTCTTCAATGTGCTGGCTTGATTTATTATTCTGTGACTTGCCTAATACTTTACCATTTAAAATCTGTCATGTGGGGTCTGAGGAAGAAGAAGCAAGGAGGTAGACACGAGGTAGTTACCTCATAAGGGGATGGAGGCTGCTGGCCTCTGTACTCTAGTATGAGACTACAGATAGCAGAATAGCATGGCATCTTAATCAGGGAGATTGTATTAGAAAAAAGCAGGGTAAAATCAAATTCTTGCTGGTAACGATAAGTCAAAACTGAACACATGGACCTAGGACTAGAGGGAATAAAACTGGTCCATATGAATCTAAACCAGCTCAGACTGGGATTTGCAGACCAATGTTTTGCAAAAAAAGGTATGGTTCCTGTTTTACCAATATGTCTGAAACAGGAATTAGTTAAAACTCCAAGTATGTGAGATTTATTTTATATTGAGGGCTGAAATAACATATGAGTCAAATTTAAATCACATTGGAAGTTGCTTTTATGACTTATCAGCTAAGTTTTAGTCCGCATAAACTGTTAGATCAGTCATCTGTAAAGATGCTAGGAACTTCAGCTAGGAACTTAGAGATGCCAAACACTCAACTTAGTCCCTCATTCAATATTAAGATTCCAGAGCTGAAGTGGCCTTCAAATTTCTTCATCCATGGAAAGAAAAAAATGACGTCTTAAAATAGATGAAATTTGAAAATGTGTACAGGTTAAAATATCCGCAGTTTATTGTAAATTGATTTCAGCACCTAGACTTGGAAAAACAGCTCCAAAAAATTGCATTGTCTAGTGGACTGTGATTTCAGTCTCTTGAGGACTGAAGTGCTCTTGTCTAATTAAAATAATTGGGCTCCATGTAGCAGTATCTGAGTGATAATTAATGGCTTATAATGCTCAAGAGATTATATGAGATGAACTCACAATTCTGTCACGCCTTAAATACAATGGAGGTGTGTGACTGGAGGGGACATAGAACTACTTTTTCTCTCATTATTCGTGCCCTGTTCGAAAGAGTGACTTGAAATATTTGTGACAGGCTGGGGACAGTGTTTTATCATGTTGCCCACCAGGAAATCCATGGAAAACAGCATTAGGAGAGAAGGAGAAATAAACTCTGATTATAGAAATATCCATTAAATTCTGCCCATGTGGGAAGCTGAGCTTTGTCTTCTGACTTCATATTCCACTTACATACAGAGTAAGAATATTCTCCCTTTTATGACAGAGAGAAACACTTTGTACATGATAGAAAAGTATAACCATCTTAAACCAGCCTGTATTTCCTTCTGCTAATGGATGAAAAATCCTAGTTATGACAGGCTAGCCCAGACCACAACAGGCACCTGAGCTTTCCTGCTTACACAGTTTACATACTGACTACACTTTTGTAATAGATAAGGCGTATATGAATAAATTTGTAAATTAGCAGAACTAGGGATTAATGGAAGATTTGGTATGAAAAAAAGAAAAAAAAAAATCTATCACTGAGTCACTGGAGTGGGAACAATGATGCAATCAGCAAAGACTGTACTTCTAGCAAGTGGCAGCCTCCAAAGGCAGGATCCTCATTGTGTGAGAGGCTCATTTAAGCAATCTTCTAAAAACTTTCTGAATTTGAACAGGAAGGAGAAGCATGGACTGAATACAGAAAATTGCTTATAAATGAAAAGGAAAATAAATATGAATCAAAGTAAGCTTATTTATTGCCTTTCATATGAAGGCTTCCTGAGGCATTGTATTACCACATTATTGTAAAATGCAAGAGCTGCTTAATCAATGAGAAATGATGGAATAAAAAGATAGGAGCCAAACAATAAGATCTTAGATTGGAATGAACCTCTTAACTGACATTTGTAGCTTAGCCACGGAAAAAAAAAATCAAAGTTCTTAATGCTAAAAAAAAAATGTCCTCATTATGTGTTTGGTGTAATTCTGCCCAATAGGACAACTCAAAGGTAAATCCAAAGGCTGGTAAAGTGAGCAGTTTACATAGATCCCCCCAAAAGCATTGCTTTTTACAGCTTTTGTAGAACTTGTAGTCTTCATTTCATTGAATGTCAGAGTGAAAATGTGAAATAGAGATTTGGAATTTAAGTCTGTTCTGTGTAAGTACAAACACAGGAAGTAGCTGTGTCAATTTTGGATTCACAAGTAATGACACTTTTTTTAATAAACATTTCTTTTTTTTTTTCTCCATTAGTTGATCAAAGAAATGTCCAAGGAATTTCTTTCTCAGCCTTGCCTTTACTTTCTGAAATATGTAAGTTCTCTGTTGGTCAGCCAGACTCTTGGCTCATTCTTTCAATAGAACAGCATTTTTCAGGTAGAGGGCATAAAATGATTTCTTACTGAGACTATGAGACCCTTTGTGATGAAAAAAAAAATCCACAAAATACACGGTACAAGCATACCATAGAGAGGGGCCATAGAAACTCTAGGGATGTTAGCATTAACACTGCCCGGCACAAGATCTTTGAAGGGAGACAAGAAGTTGTCCACAGCTTCGCATTGCTCCTCTTGGGATTACAGCTATGCAGGATTTCACACTGGACCTTTAAGCAAAAGCTCCTTCAGACAACTTTTTGTAATTACAACAGTATCCCTGTGGAATAAAGCAAAGGTAATATTTGTCTTTTCACCACTGCAAGGGAAATATTTATTTTCAGTGCACCTGTTGCACTATTTCCAGATACTGTATTGAACCCAGGTTGACTGGGCACTCTGTAATGCATACATTCCTTAAAGAGTAAGGGGGAAATAGCATTAAAAAGATTTAAAGATAAATAATTGGATTTATTTATAAAATCTAATTAAATATAATACAGAAAATAAACATCCTTTACAATTATTAAGTAGAGAGGTTATTCTCTGTTCGAGTTCCCTTATCACTACTATTTCAGAGTTATTTAATAATGAAGTCACATGCAGAACTTTATTATTTCCAAACCTTTTCAAAGAGCTAGCAAAGCCACCATTCCACAATCAAAGCTGATTTTGAAGTGCTGAAACAAAGCTGATTTTCAATTATCAGACTCCAAAAAAATAGCATCTGAAAACTGTCTTGATTGCTGCAGAACTGCTGTCTTTTCATGTTGGATAACTCAAAACAAATAGATGATGCTTATGAAGCTTCAAACAAAAATCCACTTCTAACAAAGCATAAGCATATAAAAAAAATCAGCCTGAAAAAGAATATCTACGGAAAGTTGTAATGTTGTGGAAGTCAGTTTAGAACAGAAGTGTAATCTCAACCTTAACAATGGTATTAAGGTCACTGAGCTGTAATAGAGGGAGTAATGAAAATGTTGCAAAGTCAAAGGCAAACTAGGAAAATAAAATAAAATGAAAATATAATGACCAAATAAAATAAAAGACATTCTTATGCTGTAAAATAATAATATTCTTAATGAAAAGAAAGTACATAGACTTGGAGAACAATGACCAACTGTAATTCAGTGGGAAATAATAAAAAACAGGAATGCAGTATGTGCTTATAAAAGTATCATAAGACAGAAGAAAAGGGAAAATTCTGATAAGGATAATATCTGTTAATGGAGGCCCTGATTAAGGACAAAAAATCATGGGTGGATAACCAAGTCTGAGATAACTCCACTTTGTCCCTACATTTCTCAAAAATTAAATCATTTTTATCACTCAGTTATCTTTTTCAAAAGCTCTTATGTTAAATTGAGTGACAATCACTACCATGATAGAAAATCTATTCCATTGACACTTGAAAGACATAAATGAAGAGATGAAGAGTAAGGTTTAAAGGTACTGGTGGCTCACTTCTTCAGACTGAGTCACCAATAAAGTAGGCTGGTTAAGCTTGTGGTTGTTGCAATTCAGAAATATAAAATAGTAGTAGTATGTTTTGTATTTAATCTCTGTTATTTTCTTTTATACCAGTGAAAATGCTCATGTATCTAATATCAAGCAATAACAATCATAAGTTCCCTATGCATGACTAAAATTATTGTATTAAGAAATATTGATTTTTAGATCAATAATTTAATAACAATTGTTTACATGTTCTCTGCAAATAAAAATGGAGTCTATGGTGTTATCATATGTAAAGAAATCTTGACAAGACTTTGTTTTCTTCATACTTTTCCCTTCAAATTATAATGAATGTAAATTGTATTGCCCTATTTTGTTTTGGGAACTTGTTCTCTTAAATGTGCTTTTTGAAATTTCTTAGTCTTTATGATAAAGATGCTTATGTTAAAAGCTTATTAAGCAGAGTCATTCTTTAAAAAATCACAATTAGATGAATATGCCTGTTGTTGGCATAATCAGTGACATTTGATCTGAACAAGAAAAACAAAACCTTAAATTAAAAAAAAAAAAAGATCAAAACAAGATCAAAACTGAAATCCACAAGATCCCCACTGGAGATAGAGAAGGAATAAATAGGAAAATGAGACAGCTAGGAAGCAGCCTTAGGGTTAGGTCTGAGAAGACCTGGCAGGATCTTACTGAGCATTGAAAACTCTCAGAGGAGCACCAAGATCTCCACACTCTCCCTTGATCTGAGAAGTAAGAAATTCTTCCTGCACGTTGTGGGACAGCCCACAGGGAGAGAAAAGGAACTTAACCTTCTTCTGCTGAGACTCGTGACTTGGCTTGAGGCAGTACAGCACCTCTGGTTGCTTCCGTGGTGCTTAGTGACCAGGCGGAGATGGAAACTGGCACCCAGTAAAGTGGGGTTTTATCCACAGATCCCTAGCACAGTCTGACATTCCATATTCTATAGAAAAACTTATAACTTAGTCACATTAATTAAATCCTTTAATGGGTGGGCCTGAGATAAAGGAGTAAAAGTGTAGGTAGAATACATGTGCCTTGGCTGAATGTATTCTGCAAAAAGGGGAACTGCCTGCCAAATCTGTTTAGAAATGAAGACAGAAATGGGATGGTTATATCACAAACTGTGGCTAGGAAGTGTGCCACAGTGATGGTGTGAGAGGAGCACTGGGGGGAGTACAAGTGGATACGGAGGGAGTGGGCTGTTAAGTGGATGAAGGCTTTAAGTATACAAGTGCTGGATGCACAATGAGCAGCCTGGCAATGACCATGCTATTTTGCATGCATTTCTGGTCTTTGCAGCATTTGTATGTGAATACATATTGATTGCAACCTACCAAATAGGTAGGCTTGAAAACTTGTGTTTTCAAGTCTCAATAGATATAATACTGTAAAATCCTTACACTAACAAGAGGCTTTTTCAAGGCAAGTACTACCATAAAGTTATTCAGGAAAGTATGCTACATTTGCAGATGGAATAAAAATGTGGCTGCCAAAAAATCGCATTGCTCTGAGCTAGCAACACAACACATTCTTAAGCTTTAGGAACAATCAGAGGAGTGAAAGCAACTGGTAATTGGTGAGTTAAATAAATCAGAGAGGAAATAAACTTAGCAGTAAATATACAACACAATAATAGCTTTTATATGCTGCTGTGGTTCTCACCAGTGGTGTTTTTGCAATATGCATCACAAGCTTTCACTGTTTAGGGAAGTACATTAGTGGTTTTGAATAGCTTTTATTATAAACCATGCAAATAGTGTTTGTCCCAGTGGGATATGACATTAATTTTTAGCAAAAGATCTCTTACGTTATTTCAGTGAACAGAGAACTAACAGTTTAGTCTGTATTTTCTGAGTGTGACATATAACTATCCAAAACTGCATTAAAAACATTTAACCCATGCAGAGTGTTCCTGCTGAAGAGATGACACATGGCAGAAATAAATTGCCCTAATAACATTTGTAAATGTTTCATGATCACAAAATGTTATCTGTGTAACACAAACGTGTTCCCCTTCATTGTATTTCAGAAAAAAAAATAGTATTACAGTATTTAAATAATTTCATATCAATAGCTAGTTGCCAACTCCTGAAATAAAGGAATTTTGAATTTTAAAGATGGAGTTTTTTAGAATAAGTCCCCTAGAAAAAAGCAAGCAAGCAAAAAAAAAAATAATAATCAATCAAATAAAACATACTTCTGATACTTCTGCAAATGAAGTAGGAAGAAACCGGTGACTTCAAGAAAATAGCAATATGTAAATTTGGTTAACTTATAAGAAATGGGTGTAACCAGAAGAAGGAGGCTGACAGTTCAGTAAGAAAAAAAAAATAAAATAAACATCTAGGAACAGATAGAACAATAAATAATACATGGGGAAAAAATCAGAATGTGCAAGACATGAAATAGAATACTTCTAATACACAGTCTACCAAAGAATATTAAGTAAGCTTTCCATAAAGAAATAATATGAACTGTAACATGAAAGATCAAGGAAGCTGTTAGTTGACTCCTTCTGGGGGAGGAAAATGTAACATCAAACATTTCCAAGAAGGCAAAAGCATTTACTTGTTTTCTTTCAATCTTCATTTAAAAGGTCAAACCTGCTCAGATGGCTATAGCAGAGCTAAAAAGAGTAAAATAGAAGAACAAATACCAGTGATAGTGAGGGAAGGAGACACTGGAGACATGTTTTCAAATTAGTTGGACCTGATGAAATTTGTCCAGTGGGAATGGCTGAAGAAAACTTTGAACATGTGTAGTCACTTTGAACATATGGATAGGGAAGATTTTGCAAAAGCTAAAAGCATGAAGTTTTAGTTACTGAAACCTTTCCTGATTATCTATTACTAGTTCTAATATTAATTTCTATATCAAAAAATAGGAAAAAAAAAAGGAACCTGAGAAGTATAGGCCAGTAGGTTTAACTTGAATTCTGAGAGGAAATCTGTAGCAAATTATCAAACTATTGGTAAGTACCTAGAGGGCAAAAGAGGAAGTCTCGGGAAGCATGGACTTAATGAGTTATCACATCAATCTAACTTTGCTATGTCATGACAGGGCTTGTAGGGAGGAGAGTAGATGACGTCATATATATTGATTCCAGTAAAGCTCTGGACATTGTTTCGTATTAAATTCCTGTAGGCAAACAAGGAAAATACAAGATTAATTTCATTAGGTGGGTATGTAATGAGTTGGAAAACTGTGCAAAGACTATTTATCAGCATTTCACAATCAAAGCAGAGGGATGTTTCAAATCATGTTCTCCAAGTGTCTGTCCTGAGGTTGACAGGCTTTAATATTTTCTCTGATGCTTTGATGAATGATTATAGTGTAAGGTTATTAAATTTGCATATAATATGTAGCTGGGGGCAGCAAACAATTTGGAACTTGATAGCAATTCATTCAGGATAAATGTAAAGTTTCTATACATAGACAAGTACAAATGACTGTAGAGAGAAGTGAACAAATGTTTAGCGAGAGCAACATTGCAAAAGATGATCTGGGAACCTGGGAACTGCAATGGATCACAGTCTGAACTTGAGTCAACAATGTAGTAGTGCAAAAAAGGAAAATGCTGAACCAGGTTTTATAAATCACATTTATTATTTTCCCTAATCCAAAACAGCAGATTAAAACAACAGTGAGGAAACCCAAACCACTGTATTAATAAAACAATGGCCATATTTTCTTTTCTGATGTTATGATTTCATTAAAGAAGGAAGGTGTCCATTTTAATTATGCTTCTTATCCAAGGAAAGTGTTGTGTGGTTTTTTTTTTGTTTTGTTTTGTTTTGTGTTTTTTTTTACTCTTTTCCCAGTGCTCCTGGTTTTAAAGAAAATAAATTGGTGGGATGTGCCATCAGGAACCTTCTCCACATCTGCTTAACTCTCTGCTCATTCCAATTTGTAGCAGACTTTGCTTTAGAAATAGACTCCCAAATAAAAGCCAGCTGAAACAGATAAAATCAAATAAGTGCAATATTGCAGAATGCTTATAAGCTGTCAGTGAATAACATACATAAACCTAAGGTGAGTTTATATCCCTGGTGGCTGTCTAAATACTGCTTTACAGAAAGCCAGTCCTCGCTCAGAACAACTTTAGTTCTTTCTTCTCTCTTGTGAGTTTCAACAGCCAGAATTGGATTAAATTTTATTTTTTTTTTTGTAGAATAGCCAGCTGCTTATGAAATGGCACTGTTGATTCTTTGTGATATCACAAAGTAAACCAGCAGTGTGTCACAAAATCACTGCAGACATTTTATGAGGAAAGAAACATTCAACCTAATCTTAAAAAGATATCTGTCTAGTTCCCACAGTCCATGATTTCAGAGCTCCCAAACTTTTGAGCCATCTCCCAGCTCTTTGGAGAGTCTAGAGATTATATAGGAAAGCCAACAGTGTAATTAGATTCATTCTGGAATTAGTGTGGTTCAAAATTTTCATTGAAACTGTGGACGTTTACACAATAGTATTGTCTAAAAGGAATGAAACTGTCCAGCTTCTTCCATATACAGTATTAATATTAGAACAAGTAAAAGAGAATCAGGAAAAGTTTACTTGAGGCAAAGCCTTTGTAGAGCTGTTGTCAAGCAAGTGAAGAAGATCAGTCTTTTTCTTTTTTTTTTTTTTAAATCATGTATTTTCAACTAACAGCTTTAAAACAGAAAAAGACCCTCATTTATTTATTTTTGGTGAAATTTCATATTGATCGTAAAAGTTCTGAGTAGTTACATCCCTCCTTATTTGTTTGTATTACATTGGTTCTGTACTTAGCTATTCATGTACTGTTTGTGTTTCTTGTGTATATGTGTACTTTTACCTTTTTTTGTACATAGTTTATTTTCTCCCCATATACAGTCCTCTCAACTGCAGCACTTACCTGGAGTATTATTATTACTGTTTTGAAATAACACTGTTCCTGCTGCAAGACTTTGTTGAATACATTTTTCACAGCTTCTCCATTTTATTTCTTTATTGAGGCTTTCCTGTGATTTTACACGGAGAATATATGCATTTACACAAAGCAGAAAACGATGGCTTTTAGAACATTTACAGACAGCACAGAAGTCATATTCATTTTAAAGGACTTCTTTAGTACAACTGTGCTTTCTATTTCATTTTAATTTATGATATTTTTATCTTGCAAGTAGTATAACATCCTTTTCATGGATCTTCATTTTATTTTAGGATTCATTATACAGCTGCAATGAGACTTTGTCATTGATTTTTTTTTGTGTGTTCCTACTTTTCAGACTTCTGTAGCCAAACCTTTCTATCTGAATAATCTGAGAACGTGAGTAAGGCAAAATATTAGGTTTCTAGGAATAGAATATTGTTAATATCTGAGGTTCTTTATCATGTATGACTAGTTCAAAATAGTTACCCAAACCAGATTAAACAAATTTGAGAATCAAGTTCAGTCTCACTTTTTATTTAATGTTTTGCTATTAAAATAATGAGAGTTTGTGCCATTGCCCAGGACAAGTTATTATAAATGAAAGCTGCAGAAACATTTAAGTGACACTGACCAGGAGATATGACTTACTTTTTCAAAGATTCTTCAGTAAGTTCAGAAAGTGTTCTTGTCTTGGTACTCACATATGTTGCCTATGAGCAATTGATGGAAATGGCACAGAAATACTAAAAGCAGCGAGAACCTTTATACTTACTTATGTCACTAGCTAATCATTTGTTATAAGCTAGAAGTGTACTTAGGAATTGAGTGAAAGATTTTTTAAATGGGCTGATGCATTTAACTATGTCTAAAAATGCATGTTAAATATGAATTTTTCTTAATAATCTGAAAAGATTTAATTTTAGTACCCAAAGTATAGTTGTGCACCTTTCAAGCAGTATCCCTAGAAATAAAAACCTAACTTCTTGAAAGAAGTATGCTGTTAATATTTAACAAACATTATGCCATATTAAGATTATTTCTGATTGTGATTCTCTTTTCATAGTTGTGATTTGTATTTTAAACCTTGATCATCAGACAGAAGGAAAGAGCTAATGGGAATCTTAATAGGGAGTTTCCTTTTGCTGAACACCACTTCTGGCATTGGCTACTTTCACTCATCTGGTAGTCTGCTTTGATTATTTGATATTCCAAGCGATTCACGGTGTCTCCAAAAGTGAATAAGCTAAAAATCTTAATAATGACAGGACCTCCTTGCATGCTCTGCTAGTTTTACTCTGGTAGGAAATTATTTTTCTAGAGAATTATTAGCTACTCATATTTGGCCTTTCTTAGATCTGATCTCTAGTGACTAGTTGTGGAAAGTCTTTTTCCTTTGTACTCTTTTAAACTTGAAAACATGGTGTAGTGAAGAAAAATTAGAATAGACAGTTTAAAAGCTGGAGATTCATCTTTCTAGCTTGCTTTTTGATTTAAAGCTAATTATTTTTGAAAAGTTACAGGGGCTACTCTTTCTGACCATGATAGGTAAAGTGAGATCAAGCAGGTGTATTATCTAGTTCAGTCGTATCTTCATGTAGCACACTTTAACTATAGCTGCCATGTTATTAGAACTTGTTCTACATTGTTTAGTACTTGATTGTGGATCAAGGAATTGAAAATAATAACCAATGAAGTAAGCTGTCAATAGGATTAAAGAAAAAGGATAGAATAACTTCACGTTAACAATCTGTTCTTGTGCATACAAGAGAGTTCTGTAAACCTCTACGGAGACAAGAAGTCACAAGATCATTCCAGTAAAATATTATCACTGAAATTTACTGTTCCCAGTTTTCATTATTAGAAATGTTCTGAAAGTGTTGCTTTAAACATTTTACCTTTTCAAGCTGGGTTTGTCAGCGAAGGAAATAGCAAGCATTTTTCTGATGTCTTGACTACTTGCTCCACCACATAGAGTGAGTGAGTGAGTAGCACTTTAGCACCTTGATTTGTTTTCTCAGAGAGCTGCTTCATTCTGTGTACTTTGAAGAAATGAGGGGAAAAAAATCAGCATGGAGATCTGTGTGTTGCTTTCTGTCTTATGTAGTTTCATTTGGAATATGGAGGTTAGTCAAGACTGAGGAAAGTGGTGGTTGCTGTCCATTCTAAAATGTTTTAACAAGTGATTGATTATTTTTCTTACACAGAAAGACAATTTCAAGAAGGGCTAAGCAGAGCTCAGAGAAGATAAAGCAAACTCTGAATGTCTAGACATTTCCTAACCAAGAGAACTGGTTGTTAAGATTTGCAGCACAATTTCGCAGGTGGTTAGCTGTGTGACTTCTAACATTTGGATGGCTTTTATTTTATTATACTCATAATCTTAGTAATACTTCTGAGTTTTGAGACAACTTCTGAACAATTTTTACTTCCACGGACCTGTATTCTTCACTTTACCTAAGTTCAATTTAAAGTTATACAGCTCTGACAAGAGACCATCTGATTTCTTTAGAATTTAATGACTAACATGTTTGACGCACAGGAGACCAGAAACAGCTTCAAGCAACTAAGCTACTAATAAAGTCAGGAAATCTCATTTTTTGGCATTGCTGTCAAGAATTATCTACATCCTCTTCTCAAATGATGCCACAGCCCTCTTGCATCTCTAGTTGGGTGTGCAATGGCCTTGCAATGTATGAAACTGCCAGAGCATCCAACCTTCTATTTCCTTGTGATTTTGAATGATAAAATTGCTAGGACAGTAGAGAAAGCCTCACATATCTGCTTACACCCCTGAAAACAGTCTGTCCCTACAACTACTACCCTACTTTCTCATAATAGTTAACCAGACATCATGTGGTTGCTTCTAGAAGTGGCCAACTGTGAAATCAACCAATGCTACTGTTTCTGTTCATATAATCTTTGGATGTGCAAATGAACTAGGCAGAGGAGGAACCTTTGAGCAGGTCCCCTGAAGACAGAGGACATGAGTTACCCAGAGGACTTCTGTGAAACCACAGGCTTGCTTAGAAAATTTGAAATGGTTTATCTAGTGTTGGGAAGCAAATCTGTACGTAACATCTTGTTGATACTAATTATACATCTGGACAAATGTTGTCACTCTACACTTGTAGAAATGGATGCAAAGTGTCAAGCACAAGGGAACATCTGCAAGAGCTGCAAGGGAATAGGAAGCGGGTCTGCTCTCCTGATGGGAATGTTTTGAATAGCAATGTACCAAGCATGGAAACATGCTTGGAGCTGGATTGACTTAGCTGAAATTTGCCTCTGCAAAACTGGGACATAAAGTCAGGAAATACTTTCCCTAAACCATCCTTCATCAAGATATCCCAATAAGGGGTCATGGCTTTTAATTATCTACCACGTGGATCTTATCTTTGTGTACAGCATAGAGAAAACACACTTATTTTCCAGTGAAGACATCCATTTGTTACTCCCTTTCTCTTATAGCTGCTCCTGAGTGCCCTCTAACAGCCCTAAGTTTTCAACTTCTTTCTGAAACTGCCTTCCAAGACTGTCTACAATGCCACTTAATCCAAAAGCATATTCCTCAGACTTGACAGGTGGAAGAGATTTCTTCCCAAAGAGACAGTCAAAGATGCGAGAAGTCTTGTAATTCCCTTCATCAGATGATTTCACCATTCATCCATCTCCTCTCTTACCTCATACAAGCAAAGAATACTTACCTCTCCAAACTACTCAAATCTTGCAGGAATATCAGTGCTGATACCTCAGAAAATCCACAATACTTTCTCTCCTTGGAAAAGAAAGTCTTGGAGACTTTGCCCCACTACACCACTCACAGGTTTTAAAATATGACACGTCCACTTTATTTTCCTGTTTGGACTTAACTGGAAATTGCATACATGGCTAATGAAGAGTGCACTTGTGTGAAAATAAAAGCACAATTACCGAAAACAACTAAAGATTTTTAAAGCATTTACTATCAGAAAGGAAAGATTGAAAGTTTCCATATTTTCCTGTTACTTAGCACTGTTACGCTAGACAGCTATCTGAATTGGCTAAATTTTTTTTTTTGAAGTTCACCTCTACCTGAAAATGAATTGCCTGCCACCTAGTGTTATTCCTATCTCCTCAAGGTGTTTTGTCTTTTTTTTTTTTTTCCCTGCAAACTTTGCTGCAGTTCTCTACAGAAATGAAAGGCCTTTGAATTGAAACTGATGCTCCTAGACAGTACAATGCTGTTGTCATCTATGCATTTACATTTTCCATTCTCCTTGGCTTGGCTATTTACTAGAAATACCAGCTTTCTATAGCCTTAAGACAGAAAGAATGTCTTACACTGTGTACTTCCAGAAGCTGTTGCAATGCCCTGTAGGGCATCCTAACTGTTGTCCTAAATTGAGATGACAGTGTTGCTCATATTAAATTGCCTTCTTGCTTGGCTTGGCATGCTGAGATCCATATCTATTAATGCAGGAGTGTCCAAATGTCCTGCTAGGAAAGCAATTTGTTCCTCAGTAGGGTGTCAGGGAAGCAGCTGGTCTAAGAAACTATCAGAGGTGATGTTAGGGGCAAGTTGTGTTTTTCTTGATTTAATGGAAATTTTTACTGATCCATCTCTTTGCCTGTCCCCACCACTTGTCAACAGGGCAGCACGTATCCATCTTCAGCCATCTCCTTCCCCTCCTGACAGGCCTGTCATATCTCTCTTGTGGAGAGACAGGCTTTCACACAGCCTGAGCCTCATAATAGACACTTCAACAACAGCAAACATGTTATTAATGGATTTTTCTTTTAATGCCCTACAGAGACACAATTTCAGAACATTTTTGCTAAGTATCAGTTTTTAAACCTCCACTTGAAAAAAGAGACTCTTTCTCAAACTGAGGTTTATTTTTGTCCCTCTTCTCCCCTTTCTGCAAATACACTATAAACTACTTTTAACCCCTTGAGTAACTTTGATCAGTTTGTTGTTTGTTTTGTTGTTGTTGTTGTTTTTTCCCATTTATATTCCAAATTTGATTTTAAGTCATCTAATGAAGAAGAAAGGTGAGGGTTTGGAGTCTTATTCAATAATGTGTTAATATTAATGTATGGTAGCTGCTGTCTGATAGCATTATTACGGAGGAGCCTGCTTTTACGAAGTTAGACTTTGGTTATGGTAGAAATCATTTTCTGATGATCTTAACAGCAAGCGGTATACAAGTAGGGTGTGACAGTCTTTATAGCCTTTATAGCTATAATTGCATCATGACAAAGGCAAGTACAGAATAAGCTGTACAAGACAACTTGCTAATAAATATAGAACGTGCATGTTAAAACATACTTCTTAATTAGGTCTGCTTGAAAAATCTCTGAGGGTTCCAAATTTTTAATGTTGCTCTCTATATAGGTTAAACTAGCAAACTATTTTACTCAGAGACCGTGATGTTTACATCACAGAATATATCAATATGAAGTCCTGTCAATGAATTCCAGATTTAGGAATGTGTAAGCTTTCAGTTAGGACTAGACTGATTTTCTTTCTATGATGAAACAAAACAGTTTGAACTCTCAATATAATGAAATTCAGTAAAGAAAACAGCACTAACCTTAGCTCACTTACTTAATTGTTCCTCAGCACTTCCAGATATCTCTTAGGGCTTCAGACACTGCATCATTTTTCAGAAGTTAGATGCTGAGAAATAGGTTTTTTTACTGTAAAATGGATTGTCAGACTTTAATCTGAATAAACACCCCTAGGATATAAGCAGGATATGTCAACTGTATTTTTCTTATTACATTAAACAGTTACTTACATTATCTTTATTATAAAATATACCAGTGAGGCTTATGAATGTTTCCCTGTTACTTATTTTTATTTTCAATGTCTTTCTGGAATTATACACTATAAAATGTATATAATAAAATGTATATAAAATGTATATAATGTATACCTTTCAGACTTGGTATCCTTTGTTGAATGTTCAAATGCTCATAGACACTTGGCCCACTTTTTCCTGATATGAGTAACAAAGATTTGCTTGATTTTAGTTAACTATATTTGATAACTTAGTTTGGAAGTGTCATAAGCCTTCATCTTGTAGATTAACAAAATGGAACAAAATAGGAAGGAACTTTTTTTTGGCAAGGTGAAGTTTACAAATTATTCCAATTTGATTGATAAACTGTTTAAAAAGGGCCACATAATCTCCCTGTAGTCCTCTAAGTGCTATATAATCATGTATTTAATTAGTAAAATGGGTTTGTCGCATATGAAGTATTTAGATGTTTAATTTTGGAAACACTAAAGAAGCATTTTTTCACAGAAGAATGTTTTTAATCTGATAATTTTGATTTCTAAGTGTTTAATTAGATAATTCTAAGATTTATTAGTACATTTTTATAGGCAGCTTTGTGTAGTAATATCTTTTTAAATTTTGTCACAGATTTTCCATTATAAGGCAATTATAAAAATGCCAAAAATCACCAAACATAACATTTCATCTGCAGGTTGCTATTTTTTCCAAAACGTGTTACTTTGTTCTGGAGATTTGTTGACATTATAACAATGAGGCCAGCTTTGAATAGATTTACCTGCTGTCTCTTGAGGGAATGCTGGCATCTTTACAGTTTGGATCTAGGATTAATATTTTGGCAGGACTTGTTTTTAGATTTAGCTGAGTATCTAAAGATTATTGTTTACAGGTTTCTTTTTGGAGTTTTTTTTTCCCAATACTGACTGACAGGTTGTGTATTTTTCTTTCTCCCTATATGTATTGTGATGCAAAACTGTTCAATATATTATTCATTCCACCATGTCACAATTTTCATCTGTACTCTTTGTGTTGTTTATTTGTATAATGCTTAGAACAGCATGGTTTCTAACCAATAGACAGGCTGAGGGAGTTGGGGTTGTTCAGCCTGGAGAAGAGAAGGCCCCAGGGAGACCTTATAGCAACCTTCCAGTACCTGAGGGGGGCTAGAGGAAAGCTGAGGAGGGACTCTTTATCTGGGAGGGTAGGGATAGGGCAAGGGGGAATGGCTTTAAACTAAAAGAGTGTAAAAAAAACCCTCACTTACTGTGAGGGTAATGAGGCACTGGAACAGGTTGCCCAGAGAAGCTGTGGATGCCCCATCCCTGGAAGCGCTCAAGGCCAGGCTGGATGGGGCTTTGGGCAACCTGGTCTGGTGGGAGCTGTCCCTGCCCATGACAGGGGATTGTAACTGGATGGTGTTTAAGGTTCCTTCCAACCCAAACCATCCTGTGATTCTATGAATTAAGAACTATAAATATATGTGAAAGTGTAATTGAATACACTTAAGTATGTAATCAATCCTTACATGTATGATTTTCCAGTAGGTGTATTAATGATACAGAAAACAAATAAACAATAAATTTGATCAGGGAATTTTAAGACTTCACTTAGTAGAGCACAGATGCTCTTACTTATAATCCCAATGAATGACGTAAAACACATTGAAAATAGTTTAGTGCAAATGTTATGAGTTTTTTTTTTCTTTTTATGAGCCAAGCTATACACTAAATTGCAGATACATGGGCACATTACAGCCACAAGTGAAGGAAAAAAAAAAAAAAAAAAAAAAGAGCTGTATGTCCCCTACAGGTTTCCAGCTTACAGTTCCATTCTAGATGACTTCTACTATATTACATAACTGATGTTCCTGCAGCAACACTACTTCAGAGATTTGCATTCATTTTCATATTTTCATATTTTAGTTTTCATTATTACTCAGGTGCTTAATATGGGAGCCTTTCTAACATCTATTCCATTATTCAGATCTTAAATTTTATTGGAATATATCACAAATGATTGAATTTTGTACCATGGGATCCGTGAACCATAATTTCAAATATACTGTTTCTTGTTTGTCTTTTGTCCTTTGATAAATATGTTGGTTTATACAATTTCCATTAATATTGGAGAATGGCTTAGTACTGAAACTCTGTTATGGAGGAACACAATGAGATTGATGTGAAGGTTTCAAGGTGACAGTAACCTAGCATGAAAGTCATTGAAGATAATAACTTGAGGAGGCGGGATGCATGAGGCTGTAGATATTTGCTATGTGCATGTGCTTTATTTGTTGTTGTGTTCAGAACTAACTTTAGATATAGCATATACATATCTAACAATCAAGATAAAAATAAGCTGAACTCAGAAAATGCATATGAATACTTTGAGTACTTTCACTGCTTTTAATAGAAATTACTCCTGACTTGATTTTGTGTTTGCATATACAAATTAATGGAATAGAAGAGAATCTGAAACATTCCAGGCCATCTTCTTAACTACCCTGCTGATGTTTTTATACTAAACCGTCCGTTTGCAGCAGTAAAGATGGATTAATAAGATTAATGCTACAGAAAGTCAATTTAAAACAAAGCAGCCTCACTGAAACTTTGGTATGTCTGAGGTTGGCCTGGAAGTGAGTGGGTCATGATTTGGTGTAACATGAAGTCACCTTTTCCTCTCATCCTCTGTTATATCAGCCCTTCTCAGAAGCTGGGTAAGAATGAAAACAAATGTTCTCTGTTAAATTGCTTCTCCAATGGATTTTTGCTCTTGTCGTCTTCTTTGGAAATCCTTAAAATTAATGCAATATAGTGCTGAGCATAGACTTGTTATTCATTGTGCACAGGAAAGGTTTTAAGTCACGTTTAAGACATTTTGCTTGTGAAGAGATGAAAAAGAGAATAATGAAAGTGGGAAGTCTTAGTTTTTCTGAGTGCAACTGAATTTCCAAACCAAAATTGTGTGATAACATAAATGAGAAGCAGAAGTAGAATGCAGACTTTGTCATGTGATTCTTATTTTGGAGTCTGAAGGTAAAAAAGAAAAGAAATAATTGAGGAGTTCACCTGTGTTATGACAAATGGTCTGCATGTATACTTGTGTGCTGCCAATCCACAGAAGGAGGTAAAATGCTTATTTCTGGGTATCACATTTTCAAGAGATTGATGGTGATAATTCTGCTAATTCTCACATTTTATTTAAGAGACTGATATTTTTTGTTGTTGTTGTTCTTTAATAAGGTGTTTCAATTCAGCCATTTGATTTTTCAGAATTTAAATGCCAGGCTTTTTCAAAGTGCCCTCTCATTATGAACATATTGTGTGGTATTAATAATATTCTTAGTGTTCTCAGATGAATCAACGAATCCCCCCCACACACTTTCTTCTTTCTTTCTTAGTCCTTTCTTATTGTTCTCTTCTTTCCAATTTCCTTTATACCAATAAGTAGCACAGGCCATGGTTAAACTGTGGGCCAGACATAAGCAGATGTGCAGCACAAGATATTTCAGTTTCTGAGATGTGTGACACTTCCTTACATAAGCCATTATTGTTGAAAGCCAATAATAATTTCCACAATAAATGTAACAGTGTAAGTACATATTGTCCTTATTCATTCAGTTATGTAAATTCTTATTGAAATAGCAGTATAATACGTTCCTGAAAATGTTGACCTGTGAACAGTGAATCTCATCACTGGCCAGACGTATGACACTGCAGGTGTCCAGATCAGTAAAGGTGTGAGTTAAACCTCTTTTGAGAGCCCATGAGTTGAAGCTTTGGTAACTGGAGATTGAGTACATTGAGACTATGTGAGTAGATTAATATTAATATGAGATTTAATGTTAGTGAATTACTGTAGTGACATTGAAGTTGTGGGTTTGTTTGGAGAAAGAGTGAGGGAATGAAAAAAATTCTTCCCTGTGCTGCAGCTGAAAGCTCCCAGTGAGACAAAGTCCATCTCATGGTAAAAATGAATGCCACTGCAGGAGCTGCCTCCACAGAACTGAGATATTGTTTTCTCACTCCAACATTTCTTCTGCCAGTTGGCAGAGTTTTTATTTTTTTTATTTTTTTTCAGAAAGCAACCCATCTGCTGCTTGAACCACATAGTAACTTCGCAACTCGCAGTTTGCGCTGTTGTTTCTCATCTTGACCTGTGATCACAAGGTATTTGTGATTCAATGACATTGCAGATAAGCAGTTAAATCAGAGTATTTTAAGAAAACACTATCCAGGAAGTAATTTTTTGTGTTTATTTTAAGAGTATGACAACTGATGATACAAGTAAACATCAGAGGTTTTAGGGGCTCATACAAATTATTGTTCCCCCAAAACCATTAACACAACTTTGATGACCTTTGCTCCTCTCTACATGCAGCTCTCACTTATAGCATTTCTGTGAATATTTTAAAGGAACAGTTATCAAAAAAGTGTGTTAATTTTCCTTGAAAAATGGAAAACTGAAACTGAGATTGAGATTACTGAGATTATTTCCCATTTGGGGGAGAATCCATTTTTGTGATAATATTCCTTGTGAAATATATAGCAATGGATGATTTTCAGTGTCTCTCAGTCCTTTCTGGAGGATATATTTTTGTTGGCATAAAGAAAAATTTGACTGCTTTACTTTAAACTTTGCTGTACTTCATTTACTTTAAATATTTATGTAATTTAAAAAACACAGTAACTCCACTCTATCCCCTATAGACCTTTGCCTTCTTTACTATTCGGAAAGATCGATGCTTTCCCCTTGAAACTGAGGTGGTCGCTTTGCATGAGAGAAATCAGATCAGTGGAGCTTGATACCTGTACCGCAGAGTGTCAAGGATGCATCATCTTTCTAAAGGGTGTTAAAGGATTAAACACCCTGTCTGAATTAAATTGTTAACACCTTTCTCTCCTGCTGATTCCCCTGATCAGTAAAGAGCCTGTGTCAATGACAAATCTTTCGGTTAAGCCATCTAATGAAAAAGAGACTTTGAGTCACCAAAGGAGAACAAAATAGTATCATATAAAAATGTTATATTTGACCCAAACAGTATGTTTCATTTCTGTATCAAGAATCGTTTCTGTTATAAACAAAGCAACAGAAATGCTGGGCTAGATTTAAGTCAAATCAACGAAGCAGGAAGAGGAACTGCATCTTCCCTTCTCTTCAGGAGGTGGGAAACACTTGTCAAACACTGTTCATCTGGTGGTCTTTGAAATACTTTTCAGGAGACTTCTCCAAACACGCAACAGTGTTCAGAGCATTCCCTATGAGAGTTGAGGGTTCAAGGCTCCACAGGTAGAAGAGCGAACTGCATGCTTCCTCCTTATCTACTCCAGTGCTTTCTTGATTTTGTGAGTCTAGGCTGTAAAAGGAGAATCCTCCAAACCATGACTAGCCCATTGCCAAATCCACAAGTAGTGTTGGTCGGGCTAAATCACATTTTCTGTTGAATAAATCTCATACTTACTTTCCCTGGTGTGTAGAAAAGGATTTTGGCTTCTGTCATATCATGAAGTAAAATTGAATGGCAGAACTATTTCTTCTGTAGTTCCAACAGGCACCAAAACAAACAAACAAAACTTTCAAATAGTTCTTCCTGTCAGGTAAATATCCCAAAGGTGTCTAAGAAACTTCAGAGAGGAGAAAATGAGAGAGGCCATGCTGAATTTGTTAAATCCAGACAGATGGCATGAAGAGGAAAATAGCTTATTCTCTCCCTCAACTATAGTTCTCAGCAAGCGTCTGTTGAAAGGATAAGCATGGGAAGAGATAATAGGATCTTAAGATAACTAGGATCATATCAACAAACCCTGTCTGGCACAGACTTATAAACAAAAATTGTCTTGGTATTATTTCTAGGCCCTCAGCACACTGGGAAATACAGCCCTTGTTTTTTTTTTATTTGGAAGAAGTATTCATCAAATTATTGGATAAAATCTATCAGGAAATAATGCCTGTTTGGTTCACATTGGTCACCAGGCTGGGGACTACTCTAAAATATTTTGGGAGAAATTTGGCACAAGTGTTAAACACCCACTTTTGTGAAGCATATGGTGCAGTGTAATGGGTTGCCTAACTGATTTTTGACAGATTGTTGGGTCAAAAGATGTTAACGTCAGCCTTTTTTTGTTGTTTTCTGAATTCACTGAAAACCTATTGGAGGGAAAACAGAATTTTATGGGGGTGAAGAATAGAGCAAAAGATCACTTAAAATTACATCTCCTTGGGAAAGATGAATTAAGTGGCACTGAGATGTAAGGAACAAAGAAATCTAGTTATCTTTTAATCTATATTTGGGACTGGAGAGGGAGCCTTATCTAGAAAACTATTTATTTTCCCAGAATCCACAAAAAACATGCAGTAGACTTCCATGGCACTCCTTTAATGAGTTTTTTTAAGTTCTTGTGATCTAATAAAGAAAAAAGCATAGCTTAAGCTCTGAAGTCAATTCTGGACTATCAGTGTAATTGAGCTACTGGAATAAATTAGTTCAACAGTGTTTCAGATTTGACTGTTGTAGACAAGGATGTTGGCACTTGCCATAGGTGGTCTGCAAAATCACAAGGAATGTCGTTGGAGTGCTTGGCACTTGAAATTGAGGATACACAGCACATTTTGAAGGCTGGTGGTGGTCTGAAACCTCAAAAGTTTGAGATACCATATTTTTCAGATGTTTTTACATAATAATTTTATTTGGGTCCTTCAAGACATTCTAAAGGGGATTAAAGTGATATAAATAGGTTAGGGTGAGTGTTTTCAAAAGGTTTACTATGTTCTCTAGAATTAGACAATGGCAGCATGATTTACAGTGAAGACAATTTGGGTCATAGACCCTCCCTGTGTGTGAATGGGGTACCTTGGCATTACTACAATAAATTTGTTAAGGTATCAGTAACATACAATAACAGGAACTGTGTTGACTCCAACAGAGCTATTTCTGATACAGAATGTTATTTAAGATGTGAAGGCAGCCAAAACTGCATCTTCACTAGTAAAAACAATTGCTAAGGTTTCTCAAATTTGAAATTGTTGTTGATACTGTTATAGTGAGATATCTGACTGAGATCTGACTGAGACCTCTCTCTAGGGTCAAAAAAAAAAAAAAGTCAAAGCTTCAGAGAAAAAAGCAAAAAATCACTGCTCAATTTTTTAATCAGTTGCAAAAACTATTTTATTAAGAATTTGCTGTAGTTTAAAAAATGGATGAGTAGTTGAGAGTTTTGATAATAAATTATTTTTTCTTGTTAGTAATTCCAGATAGTGAAGGTAACTGAATATCACCATGTCTAATGTTTTGTGTACAACAATCAACTTGGCTGCAGTGTATGACAAGTGTTCCACAGTCCAGAGACAGAAAACAGCAATAAAGTCCTTAGTTTATTTTTTTCTAAATCTCATGTCAGGCAACAAATAGAACCTTGTGCATTTGAACAAAACCCACCAATGTTAAGGAAGAAATTTTGTAATATCCTGAGGTACTACTAGTGTTGAAATAAAGGTCTCTCAATCTGTTGGTGAGTTAATTCATCAGAACCTGAACTTTATATCTGATAGTCAAAGAAACAAAACCTAACATGAGAGCTAAATAGTTAAGTATTTTTATCTGAACTCTGTCTTACAACACAAAAAGAAAAGTTACAGTGCTAACAATTGTTCAGTCTCCAACATCGTGGAGCGGTGTCTGTTTAATGCACCTGGGAATTTTTACTTGTTATTTGAAGAATGCACTTTCTTTTTGCACAATTTGGGCCATATGCCGTTAACTGCTTGTGGTACCTGTTCTTGATCTTTCAATTTGCTGCCAACCCAGTCACTCCATTGCATTAAAAAATATATATATACATCTGTATTAATCCCAGAAACAAGGGCAAGATGGGAGCGCAGCTGGCAGAATTATGCAATAGCTATTACCTGCGTCAACTTTTCCCAAGGTTACATTTCTTCAAGGTCTCATAAGAAGCTTTTTAACTATTTGAAGCTGTTGGTTTACATTTGTTCGCATCTACTTCTAATTAGTTTCACAATAAGTAGCTGAATGCATGCTCATTCACATCGTATAGTGATCATTCAGCATGATAAAGGACACATCAGGTTCTACTGGGCTAATTTGTAGTTCACTGAATGTACATAATCTAAATAGAGATCTCATATCACAAGTAGCATCAGAGTGTCTGCATTCATTAAAAAATGATTATAAAGCACTTATCAGTCAAAAACTAAATAAAAAAAAAAAGCTCGATAAAAAGCACAAGGGATGGAGTGATATATTATTGTTAAGGAATTTGCTATCTAATCTAGTCAATGTTTACATGAGTGCAAAGATATGTCTGACTGGTGGAACTTCAGTGGCATTGATCATAAGTGAAGTGAGTTTGTGGAGCGGTGTGAGAATGATTGAAGAGCATTAGGCCTCTGTCACTGGGAAGCGTTGGGGCAACATGGTCATAATCCCACTGCACACTGCTATACTGCCTTCATTGGGGTCGTCTCTACTTTACCTGCTGCCTTTACGTCAACAATATAATAATATTATAAAATATTATTGTATTATAATATATTAGATATTATTGCATACTATTATATTATTATATACTATTTTATTCTATTATATATACTATTATCTGTAACATATAATATTATAGTCCTTACCTCAGAGCTGAAACTTTGGAAGTGACAATGAAATGCATTGATGAGAGGGAGTGACAGTAAGGGAGCAAGAAGGCTACAGTAAAATGTTATTCCAACTCTTTAGATTAGTTTGGTTTCTGCTTATTCTTTTTCCTTTTTTTTTTTCTTTTTCTTTTTCTTCTGTTAATACTTGCATTCTATAGGATAGGTTTCCTAGAGGATTTACCTTGGCAAAGGTTTTAACTGTCATACCATATACAGAAATATTTTAGATCATTTTTGTTAATAGCTGAGAGCCAGATCTGCAACTTTTCACTGCTTTGAAGTACTTGAGCAATGTAAAACAACTGGGAAATACCACAAGGAGGACCTTTGACATGCTTCTGCATTTTGGCTGAATCTTACTTATATAATGGTCCCTGGAAGATTATTATGGTTCATTTAGAGTGAGATCAACCTCAGTTGATCAACTTCAGTTTATCTCCTGAAGATACTCAGAAAATTCAGGAGAGTGGTTTGCAAGTGTTTTCTATTCTTCATTCCAATATAGGAAATTAAATGGATTCATAGAAGCTGCTTAATGAATAATTGGAGTGGAAAAGCAAGGACTCAGAGAGGAGGAAAGCAGATATCTTTATCTGTCTGTAAAGATAGATACTATCCGTCCCCAAAGATGATAACTGATGCTATCTATAGAAAGCATTATCTTTCTTTCAGAATTTAATCTAATGATCATAACTGAATCTGCAATATACAGTGTAAAATATACAGACTTGGCAAGCTGACTGAGGTAACAATGCTATTGCCTCCTTACTTGGGAATTTCAGAGTTTTTGCTGTTGTAACTGTGAAAACTTAACACTGCATCACTGCCTATTTTTCCTGCCTATTCACATTTGCAGCAGAAATTCTGCATGTAGAACTTTGTAATTTGGAATGCCATAGTTATTAGTTTGTCACATAAATAAAGGAAATTTCAAAAACCCCTGACTGTAAAAGAAGGCACAGAAATAATGTAATAATAATTAGAGATTCCAAAAAAATCTCCATACTGGTTCCTTCCTTGTCTAGAGATGGAAAAATTTGAAGTAATAAATTTTAGCTTTTAATGTAGCATCATTCAGGAACAAGTCAGGTGTAAGGAATGGCTTTCACAGCCACAATACTTTAAACCATGATAAAATAGTAAATTGGTAATTTTACTGTATTCCCTGGGAGTTCCCTGTGGTTTCTAAGGTAAGAAGATTAATGAAATTCCAAATGCTAACAGCTAGGAGTAGGTTTTTGACCTTAGTGCAATCTGAGTCAATCAGTAGCTTGCAGAGAGCATCCTCAGGCTATTTTTCCTTTGTTAGATGACCTGTCTTTGTGTACTAATAAAGCATTACTCTTTCAGGCTGGCAGCCTGCTACAGGTATGCAGAGAACAGCTGTAAGGCTGTTTTTAAGAAACCCTTTGTAAATCTTCTCTTCATAAAGAAGGAGCTTCTTTAATATACATACACAATCTGAAATGCCACAGATATTCTGGGCAATGCCAGAGGTCATGGAATAACCTATGGGACACCCTGTAATTTAGACAGGTCCATATTTCTATATTAAATGTTCACATATGGGTTTTATACTTCATCTTTTAGAACTGCATCTTTCCTTCCAGCTGGAACATAGTGTATTATTATGCATATTTAAACATAAAATCTAGATATTGAAATCACTAGATCACTGTAAACTTCCTTGTATTTACCTGAATATTTAGTTCTTCAGTTTTCACCCTCTATGAGATGGGGGAAACATTCCACTTGTCACCCTGGGTGTATAGTAGCACAGTGCCCATAGAGCAGGGGAGACACCAACATTTAGTTTGGGTCTTTTGAAAGCATTCACAACCCAGTTCTTCTTCTTCTGTAAAGGAAATATTTCCTTCTCCTAAAAGAACAAATGAAAGGAAACTTCAGTGATCAGAATTTGTATGTGCTTTAATTATACATATGGAAGAAACCCTTTTACAAAGATTTCTGGGATCTTTTTTGTTGTTGTTGTTTTAAAAACTTAACTAGATTTCCATTTTCTGTGGTCAGGAAAAGAACAGGTTTACTGAATGCCCTTTATGAAAGTAAAATTGCTTTTTTGGCTTGCAGGAGGTCAGGCAAGTAATTAACTTCAATCAGCAGAAAGTGTCAGGAGTCCAGAGGAAATTATGCAAGTGTGTTTCTCAAGATTTAGTGATAATTGTCTAAGGAGGTTCTAAAGATTACCATAAAAAGTTCTTGCCTGGATCTGACTTAGTACAGTGTTCAGCAGTTAATTTATTTTTAATTAGAAAGTTAACATTATGCTGTTCTACATCCTGAAAGAATATTGCCCACTTTGATGATGGCTTTTGATTAATGAGTGATCAGGTACTGTTATTAACACCCTGATTTTTGAATCATTAAGTTACACTGAAATCATGTTTTCAAGCTTTTCAAAGAAATATTTTTATTTGTTTCAGTCACAACTAATCAGCTGGCTCCTGGTGCTAGAGCATTTAGATAAACTTTACTATTACTAGATTCCCAATTAGTCACACATTTGGCAGTCCTGAATAAACTCAAAGAAATTATTCAACGTGTGAAGAACAAACCTTCCTGGTAATTCAAAAGTAATACCCAAGTAGAACACTTTCTGCTTGTTACAAACACACTAGGCCTTATTCTATTTTCTGTTAGGGATTTGCACTTAAAAAGCAGCCTGAGCTTTGGTGACTGCTTTATTTAAGCCCATTGGCCTGTCAACGTAGTCTGAACTCTTTGGACACTGGGGATTAATTAGAGTGATCTCCTTTTGTCTGCACCAAGATTTTCAGGCTTGTGTATAAAAAGCAAGCATAATGTCCTGCTCTGTTGAAAGGTAAATTAATATGGAAGTTCCTTACAGTGTAGATACAATCTGAACTGCAGTTTGCAGAAATGGCGCTGTGGGAGTCCATGTTTTACAGTGCATTAAGCTTTCTATAGCAAAGAACGGGCTTTACACTTCACGTCTGTAAGGTGCCTAGGAGGATGCAACCCTGACTGCTCCCTGGGGTTGCCCCTCCATTGTACAATGACAGTCATCTGGGAAGCAAACGCCCTGAACTGATGAATCTATGTGCTCTGCTAACTCAACCTGGACCCAAAATATCCACATGAACATGCTGCTCTTGAACTGTTCCTTGTAATGAAGTTTCAGTTGGAAATACTAAGCAAACCATTCCCTCAAATTTAATTTATTGTAGTGAACTTAGTGAACTATTTTATTTATGATGCACCAGGAGAAATAGAACCAGGTTCACCATAGCTGTTATCTGTTGTAGCTATTATCACCATTATCTGTGTTGCCTCCTAAAACTCTGGCAGAAGTAAGCAACAGTTGTTGTTTATTCCATTGAAGGTAGCTGACGTGTAAATAAAAATATATATATAACCACAGGGAATGATTCAGTTGAATGAGATGACTTTGAGTGTTACTTTAAACAGTACAAGCAGAGGATTAGAGTTAAAGGATTTACTCATCCAGTCTACAAGCCCAAAACATGTAGCATAACAAAAAAATATGTTTAATAAAAGAGGCTTATACAGAGAACACATTGCTGAAAACTAGCATGGAATGCCATGGTGATATATCAAGAAGCTGACAGGAATCATAATATTTTCATAATATTTTGACAGGAATCATAATATTTTCATAATATTTTCATAATATTTTCATAATCATAATATTTTCTTTTAATTAAAATATTAAAATTTAAAGCCAGTTGGATTAAATCTTAAGTGGAATTAAAAGGAACAACTCTTCTTGTTCCCTCTTATACCCAAGTCCAAATCTGGCTTAATATTTTGGAGCCTTAACTGAACATCTTTTCGATGATTCATATATTTTAATGTGGAGAATTAAAAGTAAGTTTTCTAGGGAGTATTATTAGTGGTCTTTTAGATCCTACATTTTCAAATGGTAAAGATTAGTTAGATGTTTCTTGTTAGGAGCATAGAGTAGCTTTAAAATCACTTCTGTGTTAAATGAGTGTTAATTTCCTGGCATTCCCACTAAAAAAAATAGTCTTGTCAGACAAGTTCATTTTTATATCTAAGTTTCCTTGGCTTTTTTTTTTTTTTTGAGCCTAGAAAATGAATCATTATTTGTTAGCATAATTATAGTAATTTTGTAAGTTGCTTACAGTTTGTGTGTTTCTATGGGTGAAGGAGTATTTATTTACACTCTTTTCAGAAAAAATGGATAGAGATGTGGGATAAGCAGAAGCACATACTAAAAATAAATTCTGCCACCCACCAATCAACTAAGAACAAATAAATGCAGAAATATGCATATATATTATTCTGTTGAAAACTTTGCTCCTCAAATACAGTCTAGTAATAGAACGCTGAGATATGCTTAGGCAGAATTTCAGTGTTATGTGACTGTGTGTGGATTAATACTCTTATCACCATTAGCATATGAAAAGGAAGCTTGATGCCAATAAATAAATGGAATTTCATCAAATGCATCTTTGTAAAAAAAAAAAAAAAAAAAAAACATAGATTCTGATCTTTAGTCTCTGATGCCTAAAAAGAAAGACTGCTTCTTCTTATGATTAAAGAATAAGAAATAGAACTGCTATTGTGTTAAACATTAACTAAAAGGAAAAAGAAATATGTGATTTTTATAGATAATGATGCATAGAAGACAACAAAATCAAGGTAAAGCAATAAGAATGGCTTTCAAGTGGGTTCTGGATACTCAGAGGAGAGCAAGTGAACCAGATATAAAATGTAACACATACATATAAGACTAAAACTGTAATAATCATAAAAGAAGAAGAAAGTTAACTCCTGAAACAAATGCCCTTTTCATAAGGCAGTTTTCTCAATGGAAGAAAGAGTGGAACTAAATAATACCTAATGCTTTTCACTAGCCTGTCATTAAAGGGAAATACTAAATTAAATCTTGTTCTGGAGACAAAGTCAGGGCATATCCATTTGAATTTATAAATTTAAAGACACTGTCTTTGGATCCTAATATAAACATATACTTACAACATCTATGGTATTTACATTAGTCTTCTACATACTGGAACGCGATATACTGACTTTTTATTATGAAATGATCTACTGTAAATGATCTACTAATAGATTCTGTGATTTCAGTGGAGGAAATAATGAGGAGAAAAATGCAAGTCATGAGGCAATCTGAGTTGCTCATTTCTAACAAACCATGATAAATTGTATAGGGGCAAGGTTTTAATTACTGAGGAGTATGCTTCTATGCTTTGTTTTTTCATGATGAGGTAAATGTTGATGTTGATGAACGAAAAGTGGATACTAGCATCGAGGCTATGTTGTACTCTTTAGAAGAAGTTTTGTAATAAATAACAGAGTCAATAAGGAATAGAACTTGAATCAAATGTGCTTTTTTTAGTAATGAGCTTTTAAACTGTTTATCACAGTAGATAAGTAAATACTGACTTATCATTCATACTTGATTTTCTTCCAAGTGAGTCCCAGTCCCCTTTTATATGACTTGTTCAAAGGTAGTAAGTTATTTTCTCTTAAATTTTGTTTCTACAATGATGGCTATAGAAAGCATGAGTCATGCACAAAATAGTAGGCTGCCCCAAAATTCTGTTGACGGGCCTGTGCTTGGACCAGAAGAACCATCCCTGGCTGAGTCATAAAGCGTTTTTTTGTGTTGTTGTTGTTTTCTTTTTAAAGAATGTGAACATGAACTTTGGAAACTAAACCAGGGTAGCAGTTTGTTTCACACAACCTACTGAGCAGTAATCAGGTGCTAATGGTTAGGCTACAACTAAGCCAGTGACCTAATAGTAATAGGTTGGTTCCTTGAAACATCTACGTCCAAAACCTTTGGGCCACAGATTTCATTAATTAATAATATATTTTATTTCAAAGTATAGCACAAAAAAAGCCTTTTTTTTTCTAGAAGTTTCTTTTTGTAGCTTGCAAGTATTATTTTTGCGTATTTATGCAGTATATAGAAATTATTTTCGCCTTTTTTGCTGGATTATTAATAGCCAGTTATAAAAGTGTTTTTCTTATTACAGTACTACTTATAGTTATTAAAGTTTGTGAATTAATCCATCAATGATACTGGATTTATCGGCTTCACTGTATAATATTGCAGTGATTTAACACCAGTGGGCACCTAGGAAGAACGAGGCCTCTCTCTTACTCCCCCTCCTCAACAGAACAGGGGGAGAAAATATGATGAAAAAAAGTCATTGGTTGGGATAAGAAGAGGGAGATCATTCCCTAGGTACCATCATGAGTACAAGAGAGATGAATGTAATTTATTGTCTTTTGATAACAGACAAGAGCAGTGAGAACTAAAAGCAAACTAAAAACACATTCCCCGCCATCCACCCTCCCCTCGAGTGGCTCAGGGGAATGGGAAATGGGGGCTGCAGCCAGTCCTTAACGCTTCGTCTCCGCCGCTCCCTCATGGTTACTCTCTGCCCCTGCTCCACGTGGGGTCCATCCCACGGGATGCCGTCCTTCCCGAACTGATCCTGCAGGTCCTCTTCAAGAACTGCTCCAGTATGGGTCAATACCATGGGGTCCGTCCTTCAGGAGCCTGACTGTGGTCTGTACCACAGTCCATCTGTATATTGGTGGCAGACAGTGTGAACTCTGACAGTACTTTACTGTCAGAAGCTGCAAATTTTCCTTTCAGCTTGTAACTTATATAACTGTGCCTGATATTCTTACATGAAGTGCAATGAGCTCTGTAAGGGGCTGTGTCTGTTCAAACTTTTCAGTGTACTAGGCATTCAGATGCTCATGAAGCAGAGGACACTTGGAACCTTAGATATTTTGAAGTGGATAGCTTGTTTATTATTTAGCAGAATTTCCTAAAGGTAATGTTTGATACATTCTTAGACAACTGTGTGTTTTGTGTCCACTCAAAGTCAACAAAGTTCAACTCAAGTCTAACAGAAGCTTTGTTAAGTGTGTGAATGGTCGAAAACGATTGTACTGAAATGCATTTTACTTAGGAAACCTTTGCCCCACTGATGTTAGTGGTAAAAATCTCATTAGGTTGAGTGGGGTAAAGATTTTATTCCTGATTTCCTAAGAGACTGGATAATGTTTGAAAGAGCAGGTATGACTCCAAGACAAAGATGTAGATCCAACTCACATCCAAACTTCTTTAGGTGACAGAATTATGACTCAATCTGAATTAATTTTAATTTTCAGATTCTGTAATCAAATTTTTATGTGTACAGAAAACTGAAGTTCAATCTTCAGACCATAATACATACGAATTAGAGGTCTGTATCTCTTTAAAGTACACAGAGAATCATGCCCTACTTAATTTTCTATAGTTCACAGTCCTGCCAACATATTAAGGCTGTGTCTACATTAGTAAATGTAGTTACAAGAATGCATCTGCAAAGTGAAATAGTTGGTGATGGAGACTGCGACCACACTATTAATATCTAATCCATCTTAACAGCCTAGGGCATAAAGTGAGCTCTTGAAACACATCTTCTGGTTCAGTTTCATAAGAGTGAAATTCACACTCCAGATCATGTTACAGTGTGAAACGGAGTGGCTTGTGAAGGTGGTAGGGAGTTCTGCTACAGAAGTACATTTTATCTTCAAACTACAGTGCTCATGTAGATGTATGCTGACATATTTGTCTTCTCCGTTTCGTGTGTTTATATTTTTTTGGAGTTTCAGATTTGTCTGTGGCATCATTTTTACAACAGCTTCAAGAATTCAGTGTCAAAAATTCATGCCCATGTCTATTTATCCATTGTCAAACTATAGTTTACGCTAAGCTTTTTCTGCACAAAGAATTCTTGCTCTTGGAGTCACTGATTTATGAGAAACTGCAAATACGATGGGCACTGGTTTTGAATGGGTTAGTATTGCATGTATAACTTTTTGAAATATGTAGACTGAGTTGTCATGTGCAAAGAGGTTCTTTAAACACAAAACTTGGTGTGCAGCAAGGATTTTAGGAGGAAATTCTTCACTGTAAGGGTAGTGAAGCCCTGGAACAGGTTGCGAGAAAAGTTGTGGATGCCCCCTTCCTGGAGGTGTTCAAGACCATGTTGGCTGAGGCCCTGGGCAACCTGATGTAGTGGGAGGTGTCTCTGCCCATGGCAGGGGTGTTGGAACTGGATGATCTTTAAGGTCCCTTCCAGCTGAAGCCATTCTATGATTCAGCAAGCCTGATGATCTGTACACTGTAAAATAAGTAGACTGTAATGACAGTGGTGAGACTCAGCTTTAATGAGTGAAAGCTGAAGATCCATGAATGCAAAACAGTTTGTTTGTTTTTTCCTGAAAAATTAGTTGTTCTAGTTAAAGCAGTAGATTTTAGCAGTCATACACAGGTAATAATTTCAGTAGGATGAAACGTTCTAGAGAAGTTTCTTGGGTCTATCAAGTAAGCATACTTCCTTCAGCATTAGGTATTCAAGTCACCCCATTCTGTTTACATTATTTAACAGTCACACATATTTATTCAAGGTTCTTCTGTTTTTCTGTTTGAGTTCCCATAAGAACCTACCACAGCTCCACAGAGGTTTAATGTAGTGTGGCATTTTCTTCCATGCACATACATCAGTCTATGGGTAAATGTATTTGATCACTTTTTAGCACATGGTGGTGTAGAGATGACAACAGGCAGTAGATTATTCTACAGGGTCTCTGAAGAACCAAAAAGATTACTTTTTTATCTACTTTGTTAATATTCTCTTTAGTTACTGGTTATTATTAATCATACTAACACGCACAAGGCTAGACATCAAAGACCTACTGCAGGTAGGAAGATCAGCTGAAAAAGTGGTGACAAGCATGACCATGGCTCAGCTTACCTTCTCCCAAGAGCAGCAGAGAACAGCACTCTGGAGACAGGCTGTGCACTCACAGCGGCAGATGGGACATTCACATCCCACCTGTTTTGCTGCTGCCTCTTCCCATAGGTTTTATAGTTTCCCTGATGTGTGAAGAAGACTAGAAAAGCCTACCTTTTCATATGTCTGTGTTGAACAGAGTCCTCAGATGACAATTGCAAAAGCAGGAGTTAGCTTGCAGACTTAAGAAGAATTTTTCACATCTCATTAGGTTTACTAATAGTGAGTTTGCAAGCCAGGAAATAAACCAAAAAAACTCTGTTTCTTATTTTAGCATCATTTAATTCTACTTACCATGTCATTACTTGAAGAGCCATTATAATTTTTGACCTTTTACAGGCACCAAATATTTCTTCTTTTTTGTACTTCTTAGCACTTGCCCCTGTTGTGGAGATTGTTGGAAAGGAAGGGAAAATTCAGGAAAGGAGGAAAGGTGGCCAGATGTACAGGAGTTTTGTGAACAGAAGTAGTACAGTGAGAAGGTATTTTTTAATAGGTTTTCCATCCTGCTATGTAAGAAGGCTGGAAAATATTTTTTCTTAAGTTGGCACAATCTTCATTTTGGCACATCTTCAAAGCCCCAGCAAAGCAGTTTTTGAAAGAGTCCTCGTTCCTTATCCTAGACCTCTGGAGAAGACCACCATTCCTTTCCCTCTGTTATATCTAGGAGAGGAGGAATTGCTTTTTTTTTTTTTTTTTGTCCTAGTGCAGTAGCAATTAGGTGCCCTTGCCTACACTGTTCTATAAAGTGAAAGAAGAAAACTGAAGACAGTTACCAGTTTATGGACTTCATCTTATGGGGAAGTAAAGTTTGCTGTCATTTATGGGAATCGTTTTCACTGAAATAGTGTATTATTGTAACAACTGCAGTATAAAAGCATTGCCACCTCACAGGAGTCCAGTCAGGTGGGTGAGCTGATACTCCGTACAGGTGCTGTGAGTGAGCTTCTTTCTTCAGCTTCACCAGTTTTACTCCAGTGGAGACATGGCTTTTTTTCAGACAGCTTTCCTCAAGATAAATTAAGAGTAGTTTTCTATCATTTATAGTTACTGAAGCTGTGCCGTCTATTTATCAGAGCTCCACAAGATCCTTAAGGAATTTATGCTTATGTGCATCTTTGGGAAGTGTGGGGCTGCTCTTGTCCCTGTCTTACAGAAGCAGAAATTATGGGATCTTCTCTCAGAATTAGATGTCTGAATGTATTAGGAAACATAACTTGCTGCATACATTGGGGGTCAAAAATCTTTAACCATTTGTTCTTAACTGATCTCTCCAGTGGCATATGGAAAGTCTTCATCAGGGCAGTGTCAAGTTAATGGTAATCTGCCTTCCGTCTGCTAGTGCCATAAGCAATTTTGACATCACATCCTGTGGCTAAATACTTTATTTGGCAACAAGGCACAGATTCCTTGCAAAATATGACTTTTAAAGCACTAAATTAAAAAGACAAGAATTTCAATTTCTTGTACTGTGTCAGATAAGTCACTCTAGTTAAATAAACATCTTCACAGAAATCTTAATTTTATCATCAATTAGATATCAGTAAGCTGGGAAACTCTAGAGTATTTGCACATCCGTGCAAATATCTAAAGACACTGCCTTATATCAGTAGAAGGTAGAGCTGAAAGAAATATTACATTATTTTCTGTTCAATTTGCTCACATAGTGGTTTCCAGCAGTACTGCAGTACTCAAGGGAAGATATTACAAACAGTATTCAGCTGAAGTGTACAGTAGGTTATTGCAATTTAACAAGGATGAACTCTGCTTGATTTCAAGGATTGCTCCATTTTCTTTATATCCAACTTAATGTAAACTTCTCAGCATTATTATCATAAAAGTGGTCTATGGGGACAAGGAAGGAAACCTGACAGATAGATTTAAAATGAAAGGAGACCCTTGATAGAATTTTGTGACTACAAAGGAATTTAATAAATAGTGGAATGATGATTCACTAATATAGTGAAAGTTATTGAATTATAAAATTCACAAGAGTACCAAAAGAAAGGCAGCAGCTTCTGCTGGTAGAATGATTTCCTGCTGTTACTTCTGCTCCCACTTCACTGCTTCATTTGCACCTAAACAGAAAGCTTTTTTTTCCTCTTTTTAAAAGTTTGAGTTCAGGGGTACAGGATCTTTAAAATATCTGAGGTTTCAAAATATCTTCCATTCTGTCATCTTGAGCTTTGGTAGGAAGCCTGCAAAAGTTTATGAATTATGAAGATACAAAGTTTCAATTTCTTCAAGGTCTGAGATAATTGATAGAGACGGTGATTTAGGCAGCCTTCATACATCTATTAGTAAGGAGTTAATTCTGAAGTGTTTCAGTAACTGAAAAATAATGAAGTGCTTCGTGATAGTGGTAATTCTATGTCATGGCTTTGTCCCACACACTCTGAGAACAAATTAGACTTAAATCAGTCACTCTGGCAAGGTCTCTGATTCTTAGTGGAAATGTGTTGGCAACTCAAATACAGAAAAGAAAAAAAAAAAAAAAAGAAAAAAAAAGACTGAATATAAATACTAAACTAAATGGTGAGACAAATACACACTAGAAAGCAAAGTTCACTTTGGTATTTAATATAAAAGTCAATGAATGTGTTTCATGACAGTGAGGATTTTCCAGTATGCTAAAGATTCCAATGCTGGCACACAGCAGATACTGGTCAGCTTTGCTGTAGTTTAACTCAGTATAGATGTACAGTGCCCCGCTTCCTTATCATGAGAAGGCTGAAGTATTTACCCTACAGTTTTTTCCAGCTCTGGGAGGGAGACACAAGGCTTCTGCTCCCATGATGTTGTCAGAAAGAATATGCAGGAAATTGCCTCCTTGTCAGAGGCAATGAGCTGTGTTTACCACTTTGGAAGAAAGAGGGCTATCCAAATATCCAGCTCCTTGGCAATAACTGGTGACCTAACGTGTCTCTGTAATGGGTCTCTCTTTTCACTGTTGTTTTACATCTTAGGTTACACTTTGTTTATGATGCCTAAGTAGAAATCTGTCAAAGGGATGTACCAATCAGACAGTGCTAAGGTGTGGCAAAGCTGCAATGCAAGAAGATCAAAAGCCAACAGAGCATGAAAGGTGGTTTTGGCTGTTGTTATTGTTGCTGTTGTTTGGTTGGTTGTTTTGTTTTGTTTTGTTTTGTTGCTATAGCTGGTGTAGGAGATAAACTGTGAGGCCAGATACATGACTTCACAATCTGAAGGAACACAAGAATCTGCTTTGAGTTAGAAGCTAGTAAATACATTTCACACCAGTGCAGTCCAACTATAACTCAGTATAAGTAATCCTTATGAGACAAATATGAGATATTCATCTCCCAAAATTTTGAAACCAATTACATCTCACCCCTAGAATTTGAAAGGAACAGCATCAAGTGTCTGCTAATATAATGTTTTTATACCACAAAAGCAGTACTTGTATTCAACCTGCATTATGAATACGTGTATATTTGAATTACAGAAGGACATTTGTGCATTATGATCCCAACTGTTGGTAAGAAATCTCTTTTATTTTCTTGGCCAAGGCAGTAGACATCTGATCCATGGCAGGAGGCATCAAACACTCTCATTATTGTCTCTTTGTTACAGTGCAAGGAGGTATTATCCCCAGTTTTTACAGATGGAAAGGCTGGAATTGCAAGATTAAGAAGCTTGTTCAAAGCTTCAGAGGTTCTATTCTCCCATTTCTGATTGTAAGCATTTAAATTACAGCCTCTGCTTTGGAAAAAAAAAAAATGAAGTTCTTCTGTCACATAGAGAAGAAGGGCATTACACTCCCCTCATGTACTCTGCTGTGATCCACAAATTGTTCCATTGCAGTGAGTGGAATTGCCTGGGTGACTCTGAGAGGATAAAACCAAAACTGCAGGTGATTTTTAAAAGTGTGCAAGAGATTTAGGAGCATGAATCTTCCTGAGCCTGAATGTGTTCTATGTTCCTAAATGATTTTGGTTCTACAGCACCTGTCTTCTCATGTTGCATTATTTCTTTCTAGGTGAACATTTTTTCTTTATGGTGATTATTATTTAGCTCATAGCAAAACATACAGAGCCCAGACAGAATCAAAGCAGCTTTTTTACTTGCCTGTAAATGTTCCTTCCTTCCTGTAGAAGATAAAAACGTACAGTATTGAGGTGATGAGCTAAGGATGTGAAGTATTCTCATCTTAGGAAATGATTCTACCATGGATGTTTCAAAGACAGCATTTTTTTTCATATATACAGTATATACATACGTGTGTGTACATGCACACACGTGTGAGTGTGTGTATAAACAAATTAAGGTATTTTTGCATTTTTCACTTCTAAAAATCTTATTTCTCTGCTGCTCATTTTAGCAGAAATAAGCAGCTATCATACTGCATACCATTCCTGCAGCGGGACAGGTCTCTGACCTTGTTTCCTCTGCCACATATATAAATCTCTGTTAACATAAACAGCAAAACAAAAATCCCTACTAGAAGCAGACCATGTACCCTGCTCCCTATAGGGATACTCTAGGAAACAAACATATGTACAAAACATTAGCTGTTCCTTGAACTGCTGAAAGGTACTCAAAAACTGTGGTATTGATCAGTATATAAAAAAACTAAAGGAATGGAAGAGAATTGCTTGAAACTGTATTGTTGTGAGTTGAAAAAATTATCTGCAATTGCAGTAATATTTAAGGTCTGCCAATAAGCAGAAAATAAACTCCATGTGAATTTGATGTGGATAATAAAATATCTGGTGATCAGTCCTTTACCTACTTTTATGTGTCTGGATGCAAGTAATGCTGTTTATATCAGCAGGTATGACTTAAAATCCTTCCTAACAAAATCAGAATTGCTTTTTTATTTTTATTTTTCTAATACTTAAAAACTGTACATGGTGTTTTCAAAAAGAAAAAGAATGCTTACTTCTATCTGGAAATTAACTGCATTGGAATATTAAGTGCTTTTGGCTTTTCCTCAGGGAAAAGCTGTTTAGTATCATCTAAGTTAATTAAGATATCCTCTTGCTTCCTTGAGTGTCTCACTGTTGAAGTAGGGTAACGTATGCTGGTTTGTGTTAAACTGAAGTTCACCTTAGCTCACCCAGTAGTTTTTTGATTAATAACATGTAAGCTGATATATGTTTTTGTTTTTTTTCTTTTGGCTAATTTTGTGTGTGACAAATTGTGATACACAACTCTAAAGTGAGTTCATTTCATTGCTATTATAGCACATCCCAGTAAGAGTCAGAAGGAAGTGTGCTGAAGTCACAGTAATTCTGCTTTGTCTCCAGCACTCTTGAAATGTATGATGCCAGTGGCATGGGTCAGTAAGTCCTCAGCTGCTTCCTTCAGTAATGAAAACTGGGAGAGATTTCTCTTTAGCTATTTAATTTTTTAATACTACCATTGATTTAAAGCCACAGAGCTCGTCTGTTTTCTTGTTCTCCAATGAGCTTCTTAGGAAAAAGAAAAAAATCTCTTTTTTGGGGGGAGGTTGTTTTTATGTCATTTTCATTGATGCAGACCTGTCCTCTTCCTGAAGAAGTCCCTCAAAAAATCAGCTTATTGATCATTAATTAGTAACTTTTATCTCATATCCAAGAAGAACGAGCTCAAAAGCTCCGTTTTATTTACAGCTTAGTTGACTGAGCTTGTAAATCACCCAAAGGTGGGTGTGTCTGTCTTTGATGGGGAGGTAAAAGGGCAGGATTTCTAGCAGTGCAGCTCTTTTCTATATTGTAAGTTTAAGCACTCCTTTGATGCTGATGTTCTAATGTTTTACCATACTCCTCTGTCACAAACCCACATGCATACATACCAGTTTCTTCTTGCAAATCTGCATCTACATACAGACCTGTCAGATACAACATAGGTTACGCAGTGATAGTAACCACACTAATTAGCTTTGCTGAGTCCTCACTGAAAGCTAGGGATTGGTATTTGGTTGCCTTCCAGTGAGTGACTTAATAAGTTAATTATTTTGTAGAGAAAAAATCAAAAAATAAAAACTCCCAGAACTGTGCCTGCATAAGCCATTTGGCCAGAATTTCTTCCCATCAGTACTCTGTGCAGTCAAACATTTTCTGAATTTTTTGGCAATTTCGCATCTCTTCTGGACAGTTTATCTACAAATGAAGTGTAATGGGATAGCTGTCAGGATTTTGCCAGAAAATATGGATATAAGCACAGGTAGACAGCATGATAGGTGTGGCCAGCTTAATGCTGTGTTGATATCCTACTGCAGTGTTTTGAAAAATCTGTTTAATTTAATTGGACTTGTCACAATGAGGTCAGACATATTGCAAGAGACTTTGTGATTGTATTGAGGAGTCCCTGGACACCTTTCACTTTTTAAGATGTCTACTTATTTTCATAATATCTAAATAAAGGGTGGGTTTTTTTCATTATTTCCTACGTAGATGAGGACCCGTCTTACTTAACACCATTTGAATGGTCATTTATTGTTATGAGCATTTGGCTGTGGGGTGGAGGGTTTCTGTAAGCACCAACAGGTGCATTCACATGTTGGATGACATGTAAAGACAATTTTTCAGCATTGTCAGAGAGGAGAGGATTTTTTTACAGAGGAGCCAGCATTTACAATATTATGTATGCTGCCTGTCTAAACCTACGGTCACTTGGCACTGAACCCCTAATGATACTGGCCAAGTAATTTAGATGGCACATGTGTTCAGATGGCACAGCTCCACTCAGGCTCAGAGTCAGCCAAGAGATCATCCATCTAGGAGCATCAAGTGGTGCCACAAATAGTAGGGTTTCATGCCAAAAAAGTTTCCAAACAGCTATCTGTCCCTGTATCATATACGTATAGTTAAGATGGCGTGTGATTGATAATCTAGTTTTTGCTTAGAGTTTTTTTTCAAACAAAAACCCCTCTATAGGTGTAGAAACCTTGAGCCTGCAGTGCAGAGCTGGGTACATAAGGAGGAAAACCTACATTCCCTGTTGTCTTCTCATTTTCAGATAGTTGAGGAAGCAGAATCATTCTTGTCCTTTTCTTGAATAAGAGTATTTCTGCTATGGACTTCCCCATTGTTATCCGTCAAAAGCAATTAGTAAGAACATGACATGCAAAGCAGTTTAGAGCTTTGAGCAAAGTTTTTTTGCAGGCCTTAAAAGTCCAAAGATGTTTTAGTCATCTTTGGTAAACAGTGAGGGAGGCCAACATAGCAGTAACGTTCGTGCTTATGAGATCTACACTCAGCCTTGAGAAAGAAAAGTTTTTAAATACATCCCTGGAGCTGCCTTTGCTGTGCAACCTGGAGTTCCAGCTCTTTGCCTGGAATTTAAGGAGTGAAGTGTCTGATTCTGGGAAGGTAAAATCTGGCAGAACTGCAGGGACTTCAATGAAACTACTGATATAGACCAGGCAGCACCCTGATGCTTAACAATCACCAGGAGAGAAAAGAAAGTAAATCAAAAATAAAACACAGGACTGGTGAATAGATATATATGAAGAGATATTCACAAACTTTCAGATAATTAATCTGTCTCTTTACCAAAGAGATTGCACATTTTCTTTGAAGAAAAAGTGATAGCATCAGGAAAGATTTTTCTGTGGTTGCTTTCAAAAACTACTAAAAAGATTTAACGACAGGATCAGAAGCCAAAACCAGGCAGAACATACATTGGTTACAGCCACAGGAAAGTGGATTATGGGAAGTCTCTTCTCTCTTCTGAGGCAACAGATGTGGGCCATTGCTTGACAGCTCTTTGCAGTGCTCCTGTGCAAGCCATTTCACACATTGACTATGCAACAATATGGGTTTTAGCAGAACAATAGAAATATAAATGTCTCATATAATAGCTGTGAAAAAGAAAATAGACAATAAATTGTTTGTAACTGATAGGAATTAAGTGAAAATTAAGGCCTAATCTTTGAGTCTGGACTAAATAGTGGATACTGCATCAGTATCTGTTTTATCACTGATAACTGTGTAGTAAGTGAGGGGAAAGTTATGTTTGTGAATGCTTTCAAATTCTAAATTTGGGCTAATTTAAGTCCCCTAGCTCATGTAGATACAGAACTATTTGGAAAAAAAAATTAATCCAGAATCAGAAGATATTGATGAGGATGTTTTCCTTTCAGATTCCAAGGTGCTTTGGGTAAACAGCTTCATACTTTTCCATGTCCCCATCTTTTTTTTTTTCTTTTTTTTTTTCTTTTTTCATATCAGAAGGATTTGAAAGGGTAAATATTTAAAATATCACATTGATAGAGAAATGTACATTCTCTTTCATTTAGTTCACTAGTTGGCCAGTTCAAAACTTTCTACAAAATGACAGGATGCAAAATAGTGGGAAGGAACAGGGGGAAGAGAATTCTTATTTCCATCAGAAATAACAAACTTCAGATTGGAAATAATGTTGTTTAAAAATCACAATACCACAGAATAGCAGAATGTGTGTTGGCCTTTGCATTTTCATCTCAGAAGAGCACTTTTGAAGCAAATTTCTCAATTATTCCAGCTCACTGCACTTGGATTCACATTGTAGCATGATCTCAGGGCACATCAACTGGCCTTTCTTCCTCGAGAAATTAAATGGAACAATGAGGTCCAGGAGTTCATATAATGCATTTCTCCTGTTAATGAGCATTCAGTGTGTAAGACAGACTATAACTGGTCTGAAACAACCCCCCTGAAACATTAATAGTGCAGACGTTGTTTCTCCTGGACCAATGTTGGACTTTTGAAATCTCTTCATATCAGGTTCCACTGCCAAAGAATGCTTCTCCAGAGAAAGAAAAGGCATTATGATTTGAACATATACTGTTGAACTAGAATGTTCTTTTTTGGTGTTTTTTGTTTATTTGGTTGTTTTTGGATTTTTTATTTCCCTGTTTTTTTTGTACCTTTTTACTTTTTTTTTTTTTCCAATACAACACTGTTTGGAGTGTAGTTTAGATTTCAGGACATGTCTTCTGCTTGCAACAAGGTAAAAAGAGGATTCTCCACCTCTTTTTCAGATTTTTGTAAAGTTAATCAGAACCTATGTATTGGATGAAAACTTTGGGATAGGACTTGAATAGACTGCTAATGTAAAACCCAAGTATCATTTTGGCTAAGAGGGTTTTCTTTCCAGCAAGAGACACTTTAATGACTGGTCAAATGTACTAACCATCCGGTCTTTGCCTTAGGCCCTCAAACTGGTTTAGAAAGTCATTAACCATTCAGTAATAGGAAAGCATATGCTACATTATCCTATGCATGCAAATCAGATAAGAACAACTACTCTGCCATTGGAACTGCAAAATAAATAAATGGCTAAATCAGCTCATAGTCCTAAAAGAAGTCTGTGTTTGGTTAATATGAAGCTGCAGCATCTGTGATAAAGCAAAAATGCATATATCTGCAGTTGGTTCATATATGTAATTAATTGTGAGAGAAGTTCATCCTTGCTTATGATTTGATCCATTCAGCAAGAATGCACTTTTCACAGTACCTTACACATTGCCAACTCACAGAGACTGCCCTTTTTATTTTTTTTCTTTCAATGCTGTGAATCAAAAGATATGTGCATTTGCATCTTGTTCATAAGTTCAAAAACAGTCTTTCCATTCTGCTGGTGCCTGCAAACCTGTTCAGGTTTGGTGCTCTGCATTTTATCTTTACTCACTGTGCAGCTTGGATTTTCTGGTGAATTGAATGAGGAAGTGATATCACGTGGTCTTTCTATTTAATTGTATAAAGCAGCACTCACCCTGACCTCTCCATGTCTCATGGAAAATGTCAACAACCATATAATCATAGAGGGGTACACATGAGCAGGAAGAAGAAAAATTGTATTTAAAAGTATCCACCATTTAGAGCTTTAATTTACTCTCCTAGATCCTGTCTAGCAGAGCATCTTAAAACAATTTTTCAAAGAGCCTTAGCAAAAATAAATTAAAAAGTTTATTCAAGGAGAAGTATTTTTGTTTGAAACTAGTTGAATATTAGGTATAGAACTGAAATAGATTTTTTTTCCACTTGGCAGATGAAGAATTAGTAAATGTTTCACTTATTAATTATCTTCAGAAGCTATTTGCTAAATGAATATTATTATTTATTAATTATGTATCCAGGATCCAAAGATGCTTTACCAGCTGTAGTTTCGATTCCCAGTTGATGTAAATTGGCTTTGCCTCACTGAAAACAAACCATCTATATCAGCTTACACCAGCTGAAGATCTGGCTCCTTAAATGCAGGGCAGCATTGAAATCTCAGACCTGCTAAGCAGCATGCAACTTTCCATATGAAAATATATAAAATATTTAGCAGTTTTCCAGAAACTCCAGAAAGGGCTTTGGTTTCTTTAAAAAGCTCAGAAACAATGTCCTTCTGAGAACTCAATACCAGCTGAAGGCTGAACCCTGCAGATACCTGAGCAGGATGCAGGGGTGTTATAGTGAAGACAGTGCTCTGTGCTACACTATCCTAAACACTCCCTTGTTCCTATCAGCTTCCTTTCACTCTCCAAAAAGCAGCATACCACCTCTTTAAGAAGAAAATGATACATTAGTTTAGCTAACTGTAAACCCATAACAGTTTGTGAAAACAAGAATCAGAAGTGGTTATAATTTGCCAGGTCTGGCATGGATACTACTCTCCTACTCTTTTATCCTTTTTATCCTTTTTTTTTTTCTCTAGCACCATATTATAATAAGTAAAAGATCTAGCAAAATAACAAGTAGTCTAAGACCCAGATTTTGTAAGTTCATCTGTGACTCATCATTTATGTAATTTGGCTCTCTTCACAGACTGAGGTTGACATTCTTATTCTACCTGCTCTGTAGCTTCTGCCTTAGAGGAAAAAAGAAAAATCTGGACTATAAATAATTTTCCAAAGGTTATGTGGTGGAAACAAATAAGGTATAGGTTATATAGACATTTCTCTACTACTACACACACACACACACACTCACAAATAAAAAAAAAGGAAAAAGAAAAAGGAAAAAAAAAGAAAAAGAAAAAGAAAAATTGCAAAACTGTGACAGGTCTGATGTTTTTTTTATGCTTGCCTTTTTTTTTTTTTTTTCTTTCTGGTACTTGTTCAGTCTTCATGGCTCGAAAGCAAGTTGTAGCAAATGCCTCAAAAAGCTCCAAAACGTGGGCCAATACTGAAAGGACACTGTGGCTTGCCAGAGTGCTTTATGAAGACAATTTTGCAGTACTAAGAAACTGCAACTTGAATTAAAAAGGGGCAAGGCCCCCACTTAAAATGTGGAGCCAAAGAAGACCTATTCCATATGTTTCCTGTCACTAAGTCTCACCAGTATAATTTAAATCAAACACAGGAGAAGAAGACAAATAATTTCTTCAGGTGTAGACATTGCGAATTGCTAAGGCAGCTTGCTCATTTTTAAGCAGATGCTGTGTGCAGCAGATAGGCAGGCTACTGTTTTGCAGTAATTAAGAGTCATATCAACCTGGTAACATGCCAGGATTTCAAAGACAGGAGGAAGCACAGCTAGATAAAGTCTCACAACTAGTGTTTTAGTGCTGAAAGGTCGTTTTGCATTTCTTTTTTATTTTTAATTAAAATTTCAGTCTTCCTTCCTCAAAAAGGTGATGAAAATGAAAGGACCTTTCTAAATTGTGAAGACATTATCAGAAGTTCCCAACAGTCAGTCGGACTGGCTGGACTTCCTGCAAATGGCTGATAGCGTTTATCACCTGGGCATCTGAGTGTCTGGTGCACCGTGGAGCTAAGTGCTCCTCTTTCTACTAGAATGATACTGCACATATACAATTTTTTTGAAAGCTTAGTAATAAGAAAAAAAAATGTTTCTCATTTTCCTATAAAGCATTCCAAGCATTCAAGGTAATACTGAAGGTAGTCATTTTCCATATGATAGCTCTCCCTGTGTCAGATAATGATTTTGCAGTCTTTGAAATCCTGACTCAAAATCACTCTATATGTTTTTATTATTATCATTTTTTCCAAAAAGCTTTACAAAGGAAAGACAACATGAGCACACTGCTTTTATTGTGTGGGCGTGTGGTTGCCGCTATATAATAGACTCCCTAACGTTCTTGGTTATAATGTGTAGCATTGACAATGTGAAGCTCTGGATTTCCAAACTCCATTTTCGGTCTCCATTATAGCCTTTCATTCAGCCAAAGGATTTACACCTAATTACAGAGCTGTGTGCTTTTTGTTCTGTTGTCTGCTCAGAAAGTATCCTAGGCATCTAGGCATCTCGTTGTTGTCATTTAGGGCAAAGAACCGGAGTGTATCAACGTGCTTTGGAAAGCTTTTGATTTCTCTAAGTATACAGCTATAGATTTTAAACAATGTCTCCTATAGGCTTGCTAATGAGAGTGACAGGCAATTGCCAGGGCAGTACTATCGGAATAAATCCATTTTGGATTGTTGCTAATATGGACTTTGTATCTTTGGTAGGATTTTGTGAGAATGGATGGGGAAGGAAACAAAGAATGGTATGTTTTGGTTGGTGGTTTTTTTTGTTTGGTCGGATTTGTCTGATTTATAAACATATATAGATATATGTAGATATATAAATTTAAGTCTTTCTAGAGCAGTTGCAATTTCAAGTTGTTTTGAAAGGAGTTTTATATGTTAAGCAACAGTAATAAAGATATAAATAGATATACTGAGTTGGAAACTCTGTTAACTTTATTAATCTATCTCTGCTTCTCCTCTGATCTCAAGTATACCAACTTACACCTGTAGTCAGACATATGCAGTTTTTTGTGCCATGAAATTTATATGTACTAGTCAAAGAATACATCCCATTCTAATAAGAATCAACGTAACAAAACAACAAAAAAGGGTAAGACATAAGACAACAGATGGAGCTAGAGAAGTGAGGATACAAGGGAAATAACGCAACAGGACAACTAGCAGGAGTCTCAGCAGATGAGTGTCCTAATTGCTCTCAACTATTTTTGTAGGTAGACATTAGAGCACACAGATGTTTCACTGTCAAGGATGTGAAACGGGAGAAAGAAATTCTGTGTGGCTATTTATAGGGAGCTTTTTTGATCAGGAAGGGCACAAAGGTAGAAAGCAATAAGATGATTGGCTGATTGAGGCTGACATTATCACAGTGCACAGATAGGAATGGGAATCAATATTCTGTGTTGGTGAATGACAAATGTTATGTAAAGAAAGAATAGTCTGTGAAAGGTCTTGGAAGAGATGGCAAATAGCTTCTGCTAAATATGGTAAAGAATAAAGAGGTGAAGGAGGATGCAGGGGGAGAGTGACATAATTAAAGGCACTGGTTAGGTGGATGATCTCTGCAGCAGCAATCTGAATGGAAGCAGGAAAAAAATGATATTTTGATTAACCTGAGCACAAGCCAACACAGCTCTCCCCAAACATTTGAAGATACGTGTAAAGATAAGAAAAACACTTCAAAGCACCACAAAGAAATGAAAGCCATAAAAATGAACAGTGAGTACCAAGTTACACATCTAAGGATAGTTCTTTTGCCCACAGGAATGAAGAGATACAGTAGAGAGAAAAATAACAAGCTCTAATTTAAATATATTTAACTTCATGGCATGACTCAGAATCCAAGAGGGGACATTGGAGAAATATCAGAAATGTAATGTGGATGGCAGAGGCAGTATGGGGCACATTAAGTAGATATATGAATTGTGACATTAAATATGGCTACAGATTAAATCACCCCAAAATATATTGTACAAAGAGGGGAAAGTAGAGTTAAGGACAAAATCCTTAGAACTATTGCAGAAAGAAAAGAAAAAAAAAAAAAGAAAAAAGTGAAAAAGGGTAATGAGATTGCTCAAGATGTTGTGCAGGCTGAAGGTATAACTAGAGTTTTCCTAGAGAGCACAGGGAGGACAGAGTTGTGGAATCAAAGGAAGGACAGTAGTTTTGAGGAGAAGAGTCAGCAAAATCTAAGGTCCCAACAAACCAAAGGGAATGAAAATGGAAATTCAATTTTCAGCACAGGCTATAAAAAGACAGAAAGGAGAAGGAGGTTCTGAAGAAAAATGAGGAATATGCCAGCAGTCAGGAGGAAGACTAGGCTGAGGATTTAATGAAGGCTCAGAAGGCAATGAGCTGAGAAACAGCTTGAAGAAACAAGTTGTATGATGGTGAAAGTGAGAGGAAGGTATATTACATTTCTTACAATGAGAGAAGGTTGAACAAATAGTTTTTCTGTGGGAGAAAATTTTATAAAAGCGTTGCAGTATTAATACTGAGAGCAATCCAGCAAATGTGTAAGAATTAGAATAGAAGCACTAAGAAGTGAGAACATATTCTTGCCCCACACAGAAAGCAGGATTAAGATCTGATTTTCTGTGTGATGATATAAAGAGATACAGAGCATTGATCTTCTTTACTACTTAAGGTAATATAACAGTGTCATGCATTGTACACTGCCATGCTAATATGAATGCCAGGCACCTAATGCAGATGTCGAGATGTTAAGGTGTAGTTTCACATATCTCTATATGATAGTTATTTTATGTTATCAATAGTTGTCTATGACAATTAAAAAAAATGCGTGATGCAGGAATCGTCAAAATAAGGCAGTTTGACATGCAGAAGTGGTAGTACTATTTAATATGAATCAGGTAGAAATGGGAAAAAAAATGTAATACATAAAAAAAAAAAAGTGAATAGGAACATTTAAATACAATATGAAATCATAAGTGGTCATTAAGAATCTGGTCATGACTGAGATCTCACCAAAAAAATGTTTGGGAGATATTTATCTTGGAATTTACATGGTCAAAAAAAAAAATACCACCAAAAAAAAAAAAAAAAAGGCTTATGGCAAGGGTGATGACTTGGATGATCTGTTTACAGTCAGTTTATGTGTTCTGGCTGATGTTGAGGATTATTTCTTTGCACATGCAACTGAGAATATTCCTACTTTCCTGTTATCTTTTTTCTTGTTTTAATTATGGGGAACCCTGGGGTTCCAGGAAGCATGGGCACAGGAGTGGCAACAAGAATTTGCTTTCAGGTATTCTGTCCCTGAGAAGGATTGATTCAGAAGTGTGATTCATCGGTTGGTTCTATGCAAGACAGTTAGCTTAGCAGCAGTGATGTGGGCTATAAGTGATATGTATTAATCTGTCAGGTGGATCAGGAGTTTGTGTCATGGAAAAGTGGAAGGTTATAAAAGCACAAAGACTGTTCTACATCTCCAACCATTTTCCTCAGATGAAATAGAGATCATTTGCTTTGGGACCCCACTGAGGTGGGGGAAGTCCTGACTATTTCACCAAAGGTGAACCATTCAACTTGAAAGATACAAGAGTGAGTTGCATTACACTGAGAAAGTTTCTTCCTAGCAAATATCCATAGGCTTTTATACATTTCATGTATTAAATAGAAACTGAGTCAGAACCTTCTATGAAGTATCTGTTCATTTGTTAGAGAGATGAGCTGTAAACCAGCAGCCTCAGTCCTTCAGTGAGATGCTGAGGAGTTTGCACTGTAAGTGTGGACACATAGGTCTAAACACAGGGGCAGCAAGCCAAGGCCATGTGGATCCCAGCATAGCAGCTCAGCAATTTCCAATGAGGGAAGCTGAACCAGGCCTTTGATTAAGTACACAAAGATATATCCACAATTCTTATACACATGCTACACTAATATGAATAATAACAAAATATACTTCAGAATTTCTGTTTTTTCCCTTCTGAATTATGTGATTGCTTTCTCATGCTTTTGGTAATGTGTCTATTTAATTCACCTGGCATGAAGATTTAAGCAGGACTTGGATGAATTGGCATGAAGATTTAAGCAGGACTTAAATGGTACGTAGGTCTTGTGTGGGTTCCTCCATACATGGCAGATTTTTTTTCTTTTCACAGAACACTCTTTTTTGCTTTCCTGGGCAAATTGTTTTGCCACTGGAATTATGCTACCTCCCATGAGGATAAAGCTGACCCAGCCAAACTAAGGAAGGAATTAGATTTGGCTTTAGCATGCATGAAAAGAGGAAAATGCCGTCGAGATGTATTTAGACAGAAAAAGTTCAGCACCCCAATGTTGAGTCTAACCACCACGCTCCTTCAAGTTTGAATAGTACACACATTGTCACTGTTTGATGTGATAGACCTCTCTGTTTCTTGAGTACACACGACTGCGTGACCTTGCTGTTTCAAGAACATTTTTCTTTGGGGCTTCTGGGAATCTGTTTTCTTCTTCGCTGTTGACCTCTAATGATAGATGTGTCTGAGCTTCCATGACAAATATTTTCAAGCCTCACAGAAGTTTGTAAACTATTTGCTGGGTTTTCTATTACTTCCTTTCCAGATCAAAAAGGGATTTTAATATAAAGAGATAGGTTTTTATGGTAGCATTTCTTTGATACTTATTACCATATGTGATTTCTTTTTCATAACACAGTTAGAGCTGCCTGGGGATAAGAATGAATATATATACATTTTATGTCCATTTTGACAAGTACACCAAAAGAAGAATAAAATTGTATACCCATTATATTCCTTTAGAATGTGTGAATACTAAGCTATGTTATCTAAGGTATTGTTCATTTAATATTATTACTTCAATAGAAATAATTAATAGAATAATTTAGTATTTTAAAATCAGGAGTTCATACCAATCCTTCTCTTCTGTGTTTGTATAAACTTTCAGATCTTGAATTTGTAGATCAAAAAAGGAACATTATTAAAGAGTAATTGTGGTCTTGTTTCTAAGACAAAGGCCCTGGTATAAAGGTTGTGCTTCTATTACAGTCAATATATAAATCTTAAAAATATCTGAGGGATATATTTTCACTTGAGTGTCTAAAATAGTCACTAAAATCCAAATGATAGCATGAAAAATAATAGACTATTATTCATTATTAAAATAAGTAGATATTTGTCAATAGCTTCTTGGTGGCATTTGTCATCTTGGCATATAGAAACATTTTTCACATTAGATGGCTTATCCCCAAACTGCTCACGAAAGCAGTTACACTGGAAACTGTGGCATAGCAACATGAAAGGAAAAGTCTCCAAGAGAAGTGGAAACCAAAATGCAGATATTCACTGTCCCAAACAGAGACTTAATTGCAGGAACATCTTATTTTGGGAAATATTAATTCACATAGCCCTGAAATATGAAAGTGGAAACAGTTGTTCAGTTTCAGGTGCCCCTGTTTAAAAACTGAGATGCTCCATGCCTCATTTTATCTGTCTTAAAGTGGAGAATAAAATGTTTGTAAAGCCTACTGAGTTTGTGAAGATCTTTCTTCTTATGATCTTTATATATTTCTCTCTTTTAATTACATGTATAAGAAATTAGCAAAATTATTTTTAAAAGCTTTAAGGTTACCTATTTTAAATGCTACCTATTCATTACATGACTCATGAAAGGGTCATCTTATCTTAAAACATTATTAGAAAGCAGCTGTAGATCTGTGAAAAAGAAATCTCAAAATTAAAGCTGCACATCTTAGATAACTTCTGAATGTTTAGGAAGCATGCAAGGTTCTCCCATCACTAGTGTAGTGTAGACTTGCAAAAAGTACAATCTAATTATAAAACATGATGCCCAACTATCAGCAAGATTAGTTTAGGGCACAGTCTGGCCTGGAAGGAAAAAAGAGTTAGCAAGTCTTCCTATTGCCTTAAATATTTAACAAAGGTCTGTTATAAAAACATGTCTGATATTATTAATAGATTAAAATTGGGTTTTAAATTCCAGTCATGATGTAAGTAGAGAAAGCTGGCTTGGTGTACTAAATGCAAGATGACTAAGAGTGGTGTGCTGAGAATTCAGATGGCAAAGCTATGCAGCTATCATAATCGGTACAGCTAAGTATTAGAAATGAGCACCAAACAGGATTAAGAAGTAGTCAATAACTTGTTAGGAATAAAAATATTCTGCTAACGTAGGACAGCATTAAAACACGTGTTTTAATGCTGTTCTACGTTAGCAGAATATTCTTGGAGAGATTAAAATATCAATATTTGTTCCGTATTGTCCAACAGAATGAGTTTAATGGGTTTTGCACTTAAGCTGTCACCTGCCAGTCTTTGGTTAGATGAACAATATAGAAGACAGAAGCTGTTGTTACTGTTATTAATTTAGATAGGAATGTCAGGGTGTTGTGGTTTAACCCAGCCGGCAGCTAAGCACCACACAGCCATTCGTTCATGCAGCTCCTCAGCCGTGGTCAGGATTGCCGCAGCGTGAGAAGAGACACCCTTCCCAGTTGGTTCCTGCACTCTGAAGTATTTGCCTTCCATTCCTGGGGCAGGTTTTCCCTTATTTCATATTCATAGCTCCATGTGTGTGATTTTTTTTTTTCTGGATTATCTTGTTTGTGTTTATCTGAAACCTAAACTCCTAAGGCACCTCAGACACTTGGGATTTTCCCTGCAATAATGAATTTATCCTCAGATCTGAAAATATAAATCTGCCTCACTCAATCTATCTCAGAAGACAGGCCAAGTGAAACAAAAAAGAGTATACACACTTTTACATGCCTATTTACAAAATCCACTAGTTAATATTTTGAAATAGACATTTTAAAATGTATTTTAACTTATTTTCTTACATCAGTCTAAAGCATTGCAATCAGCAAAAATCCATTGTGTTATGTTTTCATAAACATTGCTCATGTGCTATCTCCTTAAAAACAAGGAATAAGAAGAAAGAAAAAAAAAAGAAAGAAAAGAAACAGCTGTGATTCATCAGCAGGGTAAGTCATATGGGAGTTTAGCAGTGAGGGCTGTCTTCTCCCATGCTTCTCCCATGTCCTCACAGCTCGTGATCTCCCAGAACTGTCTCCCTCTACATAGCCCTCTCTGTAACTTTTCTACAGCTTCTCTGTAAGTACAACTTGTCCAAGGGCCCACTTTTAAAAGTGTGGATTGTTTGAGGTGCAGGTTAGATGTGGGATTGTGCAGTGTAACCATCTTTAAAACAACTGCAGCACCTTTGTAAAAATACTCTTTAAGCTGGTCAAAATATGGGTTTCTAAAGAAAACCCCATGCTGGAAGCAAAACTTAGAAGAAGGAGAAAAAAAAAAAAGGAAAGAGAGAATTTCAATGAAGGAATTGATTGCACAGTAAAGAAAAAGGACAGTTAGAGATGATATAGAAAAAAAAATACAAAGCTGCAGTCTGCACAGTCCATTAATTATTAGTACACAAAATAAATGTTGCTTTGTTGCTTGTTATCCACAAAGCACTCTCACAATGAAATAATGTTTCTTTTCCTTTTCTATAACTTTATCAGGATTGCACCACTTTATCTCTGTAATAGGCTGTTGTACAATACTAAGTGTTTTATTTCTGTGTGTAATACCTAGACAACCTAGATCACAGCTGTTTAGATTCCAGCAGTAGAAAAAGTTTAATTTCTCAGCTGTAATGCAATGGGCACAATAGGTTATCCTAGATAGGAACAATGTTATTCTATCAAAATGGTGGGATTGTATCAGAAGGCGGCATTAGCTGGAAATAACAATTTGGGTCCCTGCTACCCCCGCCAAGTACTTCTTTTACTAAGCTATATAGACGTGTCATATCTTTTTTTTTAAGATGCTATTGTGATAAAAAGACAAAGAAAACAGTTTTATACTTAGGCATTCTGAACAACTCAGAAACCATCGAGGATGTTTTATGTTGAGCTTGCAGTGCCACAGAGAGGTTGGATTAAAAAACAGAATAGCTATCTTACTCATATGCTTTAAAACAAGTTGTGTGGAACAAAATATACATATTGTAAGTAAGTATGTATCATTGGGTCAAGTTAAGCTTTAAATGCCTTTTTAAGCATTTTACAATATAGTAGAACTTCATTAATTTTCAGTTAATCTGTCAACAATACCAGTGACTGATCTCCCAAGCTCATTTCCTGTAGACTTTACCACTAGGGAAGCCCTAAAAAAGGAGCTGCGGAACCTCAGATGTCTTATTGTTTAGGAGATTCTTACTCCCTTTTTATAGGTTTCAGCTCAGCATACGTACGAATTTAATAGATACGTTTTTGAAACTATATAGGCACGCAATTCTGAAATGAGGGAGGTTGTCTCTTTAGGGTAAACTCCAACTCCTGCTAGTAGTAGTTGCAGTGATTACATGGCCATTCAATATTTTAGTAAGAAAAAACAGACAGTGACTTCATGGGTAAGTCTTTTAACATACATGGGTTTTAGTGAAACCATTTCAGCCTTTCTCGGGCAAAAGCTTCTTTGTTGGGTGAAATACATCTTACTCCTTTGAAAAAAAGACTGCAAGAATACTAATACAGCCACCAGCTGTACCTCAGAAAAAGAATACAGTCAGGAAGGTTGACTCTGGTGGGAAGAAATGAGGAGCTCAGTTTATTATCCTGTTGATGACTTATTTTAACAATGACTTCAAACCTACTCTACATACAGTTAGAGAAGGTCGGGGGGGGGGGGGGGGGGGGGGGACATTTTTAGCACTAGGTGACTAGTCTGGGATTTTTTGAGGCTCTCAACATCGTGACAAAGAGTCTTATAAACCAGCCAAAGGAAAATCACATGTATTTTTTATTATTATTATTTTAGAAGTAGTAGTGATGTTGCGCTATTTTACTCCACCAGAAAACCAATCTGAATAGCTGGAAGATTATTTCTAGGTTAAGGTATTGAGCATGAAAAAGAGATGTATGTGTTCAAAAAAAAAAAAAAGTAAGGACACCATGTAATTAGGATGAAAGAACTTTTTCAACACTGTGCCTTGAAAGAAAGTTTCTATTAGCCTTAGAGAGCAGATGAGAGTAAATGAGTCCATTAATAAAGAATCATGCTAAAAGAAAATCAGGTTTTCCACCTTGTGGAAGAATCCAACCCCATATTGCTGTTTTCAGACAGATGGGGATGAAAAACTGATTTTTATTATTTCCCTAGAATGCAATAATCAATTTTATGACAATGCAGATATGACAAATATTTGTTAAATGGAAATATTCTGACATTTTTCAAGGCAAAATATGTAACCGTTGCAATGATCTGAGAATCCAGCTGACCACAGATGTGAATCAGAGCTAAATCACTTACTGCATGTTCTGATTCTGAATTAATGTTAGTGAGAGCAGATTTCTTGCATGTCACATTAGTTGTCAGGTTTAAAGAGCACTTAATTGCTACTATTTGGAGACATGGCAAACACTTGTAGAGAGAAGCTAATGCCTTTTTCTCTTCTATATTGGGTGTCTTAAAACAAGTTTTGGTGTTCTGCGAGCACTAGAAAATTCCCAAGAGCTGGCTGAGGTTTTGGGGTATCCTAAACCACAGAAAATAGAGTGGTGCTCAGTGGGGAGTCCAAGCCAAATAATGTATTCATTTCTAGCTGGTGCCCCTCAGATCAACAGATATCTACAACCATGCAGTCAGCACCTTTTGATCCTATGGGGAAGCAAGAGCTTTATACTGTGAAAAATATCTCTTTTAAGGGATGCAGGAAGAATGGCATATTCTCCAGAATGGCTCCCTTTTTGTTCTTCACCTTTTAAGGGCTCTAGCTGTGGTAGGAGGCTTTGATGACTTAAGTGTTGTGTGAGAGGTAATTTCATGGTGTTCTTCAGTTTTTGAAAGAGAGGTGGGTGTTGCAGTGCATCTTCAGAGTATTATTATCATTATTTATTATTTTATTATTTATGTGCATGTTGAGCTTGTGGCTATAAAAACAGCTGTTGGAAATGAAAAGATAGCCCTTCAGACCTATGGAAAATATCTCTAGGCAATCAAAGGCAGCTATAGTTGAACACGTTTAAAAACACACAGTAAATTAAAGGCCTTGAAGGCTGCAGTAAGCATATTCTTTCAGAACTATTGCTGAAGTACCTAGTGATATGGAGCCCCATCTGTTAGATATTAAAGTCAGCCAGAGTCACACAGGGTCTGTCTACTCCACCCAGTCCCTCCAGCTATATTTTCCATCAGCTTTTCTTAAATGTGCTGGTGTAAGTGTGAGGCTTTTATGTTTTTCACATTCTTGACATGTCAGATGCTAACTTAGTGCACCATTTGGGAAGAAAATAGCTAGATTGCTTTGAGAAAGTCTTAGTTGCTTTTAATACAACTGATTCAAAAGGAGAAAGAAGAAAGTGTGTGTTTTCTGTTGTGCTGGGGCCAAGGTTCATGACACTTAGGAAATGCTGCCCGATTCAACCATGCAAGACTAATGTGATTGCAAAGCATCGCTCATGGTTTTAGCCCATGTCAAAACATTTAATTTGAAAGAGATGAATTCACAGCTACCAGCAATGACCCTTTAAAATGATGGACGGTTTTTGCCATTTGCTGGGACCTGTAAATTCTCTATGAAACTGGAAATCTACTATCAAAAATCCCAAACTCAACTGAGAATAATTTGTTTGTCACCTCCACTTAGAGATAAACCATTTCAAAAATTCTTCAAAAAATATCAAGTCTTCCGTTAATCAATAGTTTAGATATGTAAACCCTGTATAAAAGATGCAGTCATCTTTACAGCCTTTATAAGATTTTAAATTTGCAGTATGTCTGCTAAAGAAAAATCACTGAAGTCCAACATATGCAAACCTGCAAAATGAAAAGGAGCAGTGATAAAGTATTTTGCAGGTTTTGGCAGGATATCTTCTAAGCTTGTTCTATACAGCAGAGCGGTGTCATCAGCAAATCTGTTAGCCTGCAAAGCGACTTTCCTATGGAAGAAGTGGCAGATGTGCATCCATTCTGCTAGAAAAAGTAAACAAACAGTGCAGGTCAGTGCTTATGTCAGAACCCTTCAATTTTGTTTAGTTCATCTTGCTTTTACTATAATTAAGTAATGATCAAATAGCTTGACCATATAGGAGCATGTACGCTGTAGATGACAAAACAAAAAAGCAGTTACATGGATAAAGTTGTCCTTATAAAGAGCAGAAGATTGAATTTATGGTGTGTTATGCAGCTTCACTGTGTCTGTTTTTAACTTGTTTCTCCTTCTCTTCCTTCTCACTGGGAGTAACTTTAAAATTTCTTCATTGTGTTGTCTCTGCACTTTTTTCCAACCTAATCTTACTTGTCTCCCAGACTGTCTATCTCAGTTGGTCATTCTTCTCAGACTCCTGTCACCTCTATTTTTCTCAGAGAAAAATAAAGAGAAGAAAAATAATCTAAATCAGATCTCCCTTGACAGGTCCCATTATACTGGACACCCCTAAAATTAGAATTTAGGACTTAAAATTAGAAATTAGAAGGAAAAAATCACTTAACAATTTTCCCTGTAGCCACACTATCTTATTAAATTACCTCTTCTTACTGCAGCTCATCTGTCCCTTCTTGTGCTTATTTTTTACCTCAGAATATTTCTGCAAGCTGAACTGTGATCACCTTGGAAGAAGTTCTGTTCTTTCTGGCTACCTTTGGTAGCAGCACCTTGTGAGCAATGCACCTAACAGTATGATACCAGTCATAGATGGTGTACAGCCACCTCCTCATGTGGAGCTGCCAAAGTCCAAAGAATTGCTGTATACAAGATTTCAGAATACTTAAAACGCACTATGATCTTCAACAGCTTTTAAAGTAAATTCGTTTTCTAATCCCTTGTGAAAAATGCAGTTAAGAGTACCATGCTGAAAATTCTGGAAATTGGATCTTCTTATCATTAAACAGATAAATGATGGCAATAGCAGTGTAAAGTTACCTTGCCAAAAAAATCTCATATTTGATCTTGAAGGACAAACCTTTGGAGTGAGACTCCCTGTTTGCCAGTAAGATGATGTTTGCCCTGGTGGCCACCAGTGCCAATGGGATCCTGGCGCGCATTAAAAGGAGCATGGCCAGCATGTCAAGGGAGGTGATCCTCCCTCTCTACTCTGCCCTGGTCAGGCCTCACCTGGAGTACTGTGTCCAGTTCTGGGCTCCCCGGTACAAAAAAGACAGGGATCTCCTGGAAAGAGTCTAGCGGAGGGCCACAAAGATGATACGGGGCCTGGAGCATCTTCCCTATGAGGAAAGGCTGAGAGACCTGGGTCTGTTCAGCCTTGAGAAAAGAAGACTGAGAGGGGATCTTATCAATGTTTATAAATACCTGAAGTGTGGGAGACAGAGGGATTTGGCCAACCTCTTTTCAGTGGTTTGTGGGGACAAGACAAGGGGTAATGGCCACAAAATGGAGCACAGGAAGTTCCGCACCAACATGCGAAAGAACTTCTTCACGGTGAGGGTGACGAAGCACTGGAACAGGCTGCCCAGGGAAGTTCTGTATCTCCTTCTCTGGAGATATTCAAGGCCCATTTATTGCATATATAAGCAGAAGCTTTCTAATCATATGATATCAGTTTTATAATGAACATTTTAGTATATAGGACAGCATAAAAGACTAGGGCAATACTCTTAAACAAGTGTTCAAATGTCTTAAAAAAAAAAAAAATCCCAGTTTGACACTGAACTCAGAAAAGAGTGATTTTTTTAATAAAACAAGATTGCAGTATTGAGGGCAGCTTTTCTCAGTTGAGGGCATCAAACAAAACCAAACCTATGCAAGGTGACTCTAAATTAAAGATTCTTTTATTCCCAAGAACATTAGGGCTGTCGGTTCTTTTCCTGGTATGCCACTACTTCTAATGTGTCAAGGACTTTCTAGCTGTCACTTCACCTCTCAGAAACTTAATTTAATAAGATACTAAATTTAGACAGCATCATCGGCAAAATCCGGTAGTTTAAGCAGCTGGGGAAAGCATTAATCTGTCCTATTTCCAAATGTTGATTTCTACCTAGAGGACAAATTGATAGTGCACAAAAGTTTAGTTGCATTTGTGTGGGGACCTAATGTGCATGCACTAGAGAGTGTCTGTATAAGTAAGTTAATTCTCAAGGTATGTAGTCAGAATCTGCAAGTGCTTTCATTGTTATCACTTGTAAAGTGACAAATGTGTGTGTTAATTTTAAATGGGACTATGATCCCAGCCCAACAAGCTTGAAATTGGAGAATTTTGAAACTTGTATATTGCACATGAAAATAGTTTACCAATTAATCGTATTTGGGGGGTCTTCTATATAGCTTCAAGTTGTTCAAGACTGAAACAACATGGGGAAAAAAAAAAGTGATGTTCTTTGTTTTTACTTTTTTACTATTTTTTGATGATGGCCAAATTGTCATTGGTCTCGGTGTATTTTACAGTTCCAAGCAGATGAATTGGTAGACTATAGTATTTATATTTTGCTGTTTAAACATCAATAGGATAACTCTGAAAATAAAAATGTTTAGCCTGAAAACTGCACTCCTCTGATTAGGAAATACAGGGTATTGTTAAGAAGCCTGTATTTAAAAAACAGAAGCAAACTGATAGAGCACATTTTATGCAGTAAATTTCTGTTCCAGCTTGTTTTCACGTTTAAATCTTGTTAAAACTAAGGGAAATTATATTTCATATTGCTTGCTTATAACTGTGAATAATTATAATACTTGAAATTCAGTTGATAAGTGTATATATTTTTCATCCTTTAGGAAGCTTTAATTTCTCTAAACAAAGTGTGCAGAAGGATTACTTTCTGTCCTGCGTGCCTGTGCAATTGATTAAAAGTGAAACAACCTGCCCTGCTTAATTCTCACTGCTTGCTATGTGGACCTTGCATAGCCACGTGGGGAGGAAATCCAAGTTCCTGGATCACATTCAATTTCTGAAGGCACAACGCTAGAGAGCCACACAAATTAGCATAGATGGTAGAAAGTAATCAGCCACAGGGTTTAGTTCAATCTGGATTAAGATGTGGGACAAGTTAATGAAGTACAGTGATACGTTCCCAGTCTTAGTATCTTCCCTCATGCATGGGACTGTGGTATAGCCATGGCAAGCACTTCTTGTTTTAATTATTAAAGTATATTCTATAGTGTGCTGTCCCATCCCAGACTAGTAACAGTTTTGGCTACGCTGGTTCTGAGATACGACTTGTGATCATGGGTAAATATGACTGTAAACATTGTACATGAAAATGTCTTACAAAAATCAAGAAAAACATGTAAGCACTCATAGTTCTCACACTCACTGTTTGTTTTAATCACCCAAAAATAAACTTCAGAGCCTCTGAAATACCAAATCTGGAAAATACCATCCAGTTTACCCCTCCACTACTGCAGGCTGCTCCTTAATTTCCCTGTACTTTGTGAAGGCTCAGTTTAAAAAATTTCAGAGCCTACTCCTGCAGTTACACTACTTTGTAGTTTTCTGTGGTCTGTTCAAAGAGATTCTCAAAAAATGTCAACGGGGCCTACAAGGATTTTGGTGGGGGAGTTGCAGTCCTACCACGGATTTCTGTGTGGTCATGGACAGCCAGAAAGAACAACAAGAGAACAAATGCTGCTGAGGACCATAAATCTCCTCCACAAATGGGAGGATGCTTGAATATGTTGTTTTGTTGTCATCCATAGACTTAAGGGCAGTATTTTACTAGAATTGATATGTGCTATCTATGTAAACACATATAATAAGTAGTTATATGTAGAAGGAAATAGGCAGCTGTACTTGTATTCTTCGCTAGAGGGCAGAGCTTAGCACAGAGAAGTGGTGACAGCCACATTTCCCTATGCTAATACTTCAAGCTCAGTTCGGAGGTATGACATTATATATGCACATAGCTTCAGTCTTCTCTAATCTCTGGAAGCCCAAAGGCAATGTTATAGTTCTATCAGTTCAAACCCAGCTGCTGGTCTATCTCAAATCCTGATCAGCTCCATATCTCACCACCAAATCTGTACAAACTTTGCTATGTTCGTGGACTTGTCTACAGGTCTCTGGAAAACAAATTCTTCCCTCATTACAATCAATTCCCCAGTCCTCTCTCCTTTTTTCCTTTTTTTCCCTTCCTACCTGTAGGAAAAATAAATCTACCTTTAAAAAAATAAATAAAATAAAATCCTAATAAGGCTAATAAGAAGAATCAGAAACAACTATGTGGAAAGCTGTGTTAAGGTCTTCAGGTGATGATGTAGATAATGAAATACTAATCTACTAAATGATTCCATCTGAGATCCAGTGAGAGGTATGCAAAGGATTTGCCCTGATTGTCAATATAGGTGGATCTTGAGAAAGGACAAAAAAGAACTGGGACCCTGAAAGAAGAGACAGATTGAAAAGTCAGTCGATGAAAGAGTGCTAAAGATATAATTGAAGGAAAGAATCCAAAGTTGTGGTTTTGGAGAAAGGAGCAGGAGACAAAGACCTTTTGGACTTACAGAGAGAAGGGAAAAGAAGTAAATAGGGTTAGGAAATGGGAGAATGTGTTTTCATGGGCAGTGGTCAGAGGTTAATGAGGGCTTTAATTCTGTTTTTAATGAAGAGAATATTGGGATTAAACAGAATCAAGAAAGGAAAGAGCTCATGATGGTGGCAACTAACATTTAAAAGAATGAAAGGATGGGAACTACAGAAAGCTAATCAAATCCATTTAAATACTCTATTTTTATGTACTGCCTCAAATAGAAAAGTTCATAATCATTCAAAAAGCAAAGATGTAGTTACATTTCGTTATAAATAATTTTGTCTCCATGCTCAGCATTTATATTAATTCTAAATGAAATAGTTTCATTTTTAATAAAATACTATCCTTAATTGGAAGTAAGGTATTAACTAGCTTTCTCAGCCTGTCATCCTGACAATAGCCAGTATGGAATTTAAATTCTTCATGGAAGTTACAACAAGGCTGCATTAGGAAGACAAAGAAGAAAACCATTTAATTAAATTGTAAAAGACTTTAGTAAGGAAGCAGGCTTAGGAATAGTTTGAAAATGACAGCAGGCACTTATAAAGAGTGATCACAATAAGGAAATGCACATGTTTACACAGACCTAAATCACAAGGCTTGTTCCTTCCTTCCAACATAGTTTATTCTGTAAGGTTTTGCTAGCATGACTGCTTACATGAACATATAAATGGTTCAAAATGTATAATGTGCTTCCTTGAGCACAATAACAAAGGAATATGTTTACAAAATATGGTTGCTAAATTTGAATGCAGATGTTACATGTTTGGCAATATAGATATTGTATAATTATTGTTCTTGAAATGAAAAATTAACTCTTAGAAATGGGTTAATGTGTCGTAATGATTATTCAAGAAACATTATTGACTATAGCAGATATAGGGTAGAAGAGAGCTTCAGCTGACAGTTTGTCCAAACCAGATATAAAACACAGATGAAAAGCAGAATAAAACAAATAAGACGAAGTAAAACTAGATAATTAATATCAAGTAGGAGTTGTGAAATATTGAAAACCGAAAAAAGGAAATAAAGATTGAGGTAAATAAAAATTTGTGGGTTTTGGAGGTATGAAAAAAAAATGGAAGAGGATAAGAATAACAGATTAGCATGTCTGTTATTAAAGAAATCCTAAGTATGGTACATTCTCATCTTAAACTACAGTCAGCAAAATTATTGATAGTACACCAAAAGGTAGAAAATGTACACAAATTATTTCAGACCTATATTTGTAAGTACTATAAAGTATTTTATTTTGGAAGTAGACTTTCCAGCCTTTTAATAACATGGAAGGACTGCAGAAATGTGTACTCGGCATAAATATTTTTAAATAAGTAGATGCAGTAATATGTATTCAGAAATCCTGAAAGAGATAGATAAGGACATCTATAGTCTGCTGATGCTCTTTTTAATAAATCTTGGAACAGAGGAAATTCTGATAAAATAAAAGCAATGATGAAGTGCTAGTTATCGTTGCAATATATAGTATATTTTCCCTATTAAAAACATCAAGTAAAATGTCCAAGGTAACTATATGCTGGTTAGCCTGACACCTGTCCCTGACAAAAACAAGAAAGTGCCAATGAAATTAAATTAATAAAGAATTAAAGGACAAGAAAGTAATGAATTACAGACAGCATGACTTTATAAAGAGATCTTGTCAACAAATTTGACTTAAATCTCAGATGTAATGACACATCTGGTTGATGAATATAATCGGGTAGAAACGATGTACTGTGATTTATTATAGGGGTTTGACTTAGTAACTTATGACATTCTAATGTACTGAACAGATGTCAAAAAGCTGTTGCCAGTGAGAAATTATCATGGATAGGGGTGATTTCATTGGACTTTCACAGACATTGATACAAAGCCACATTTTAACCAATGATCTGGAGGTGAGTAGAAATGACCCCTCACAGAACTTGTGGATGACACAAAGACCGGTGCGAACTGTAAACAAAGATGCAGTCATTCTCAGCAACTGAGGTCACAAGCAAAGGCACTTCTTATATAGCTACATGCACAGTTATACAACTGCCTCCCAAATAGTAGTCTACGTTTAAGAAAGAGGTGACTTGACGAGTATCTGTGGGTCATGAAGGCCATGCAACTACCCGTGCACTCACAGTATGATGCAACAGGAACAGGTGATCCTGATGTGAGAACAGGAATGTCATGACCAGAAACAGTTGAAAATTTTGGGTGGGAGGAGGAAGGGTGTCAGACAAGAGTTGAAGAATTTCTTCTAGAACTAGAGAAAGTGTCTTAAAATGTGAGGCAGCTCAATTCATTTAAGTAAACAGAAAGAGCCTGAGAGGTGATTGATCCCCTTCCTGGGGAAGGTGCCAAATGGATATTACAATCCATCAGAGAACTGTAAAATCTAAAAATCTAAGAGTTTAACAAGAACTGTCTGAAAACTGAAGCTGGACAAAACTAAATTGGAGTAAGATTGGAAGACGTTGTGTGCCATATAGGTTTTCAAACCACAGTTACTATATTTTCATAATTAGTCAAATATTTTCACAATTGATAATACAAATGTTGCACTTATATAACAAGTAATCAGACTGAATATACTGAGCTTAGCAAAGCAGTGAATTGTACAATTTGATTGCTTGTTCCTTCTACATTATTCTCGGCGAATGAATGCTGACTTACATAAGAGCATTAACAGTATTGCAAATACTCCACAGCTGAGTTTTCAAATTATTGCCCAATTTGAAAAGAGCATTTTCATGGTAGAGGTGGTATTTCATATTGGAACTGTAATATTACAGTAAGCTTTTTCCTCCAAAAGGGACTAAAGTTTAAAGAGAATATGGTTTGATCTTAACTACTTTTTGGCCTTGCTCATTTTTCCATTGCAAACATATAATTCTGTCAAGTTTTATTTGTGGTAATGTTCACAAAAACAAATCGCATGTTATATTTCACAGAAATACTTGTAGAAAACATCAAAGTCTTTAGTAATAAAGATAAATAAAGAGTAGCAAATAACATTTCGTATTCCACCCTGAATGGAAGTGACCTCTAGTACAAAGTCAGAATTTAGAAATTCATGGTTATTTTACTTCTGGAGAACATATTTCCTGTGATGCAATAAATAAATGTTTTTGCTTTCTACCTCTATCCCATCATTTGTAAAAACCAAACTACTAGTAAAGGATATAACAGAATTCAGCTTTTATGACTGAACACTGCATTACAAATTACAAATGGAATTACAATTGGAAACAAATGATGTCTTACTTGGAAAAAGCAGTAAACAGAGAAATGACATTGTGGCCAGGAAAAAGATCTATAAAAAGCAAACCCAGATAAGTCAAATTATACACACACACACGCAAAAGGCACTTTGCTTGTCAAAACGATTGCAGTTTTCATCTATAAAAAGATGCTTCTGGGTGGTGACTCAAAACCCCTGCATTTGCTATTTCAGATGTAATTTCCCTCATTCCGTTTTCCTCTGGTGTCAAGAGCATTAAAAGAGACGCACAGATTGCACGCTGCCTTGGCAGGCATCCTGTGAGCGAACACAACCTCTTCAGAACTACTTTTGTTACTTTCATCAAATTTTGGGCTGCGTTGGGCACAGGTTTTTCCTGTATATGAAGGTAAAGATGTGCTACAGAGTAGAGAGGGCATGACATTTGTCCGTTCTAATAGTACCTCTTGCCAGCCAGAGCTACCTGAACTTCATCTTGGGTTGGGGATAGGGGCAGGACTGTGCTGCCAGCCATTAGAGGCTGGGGAAGTCCTCATCCCCTCAGTGTTTCAACTTTTTTTTTTTTTGGTCTTTGGCAGGGGGAACATTTTTTTTATTATTGTTTTGGGGGTTGCTGGTAGTTCAGCCAAAGACCTTCCCTCTGGGTCAAGAGTTCCTCCAAGGGAAATCAAAGTCCTGGTATTTCAAACTTGTGATCTAGATGTATGCTCAGTAACATGTCTGTTTCCCAGCTGTGCCCAGAGCTGTGTTCACCTTCTAGGAAGCTTCGTTCTTCAGCTCTGCCTTTCTGTAAGGCCTTTCCAGCAGCTGGTACCCTTGTAAATTCAAGAGCTGCCCTAGGGTGAGGAAAGCCAAAGGCAAAAAGACAAGTTCTTGTCAGTTGCTTTCACCCTTATTAAATGTCTTCTTAGGGAGCTTGACAAAGACTTGTGGGAAGACAGCAGATGGCCCCTTCCTGCCCTACAGCCCTGTCTCAACCGGGTCACCTTGCCCTGTCCCCGCCGGGCAGGACATCTATGGGAAGCACTGCAGAGTCAATCCAGCATGTGGGCAAATGCATTGCTCAGAATGGAGACACAAACTGATAAGCAGAAATAAAAATATGTCATTAACAAGGGTCTCTTCCTCTTCAGTTAAGCTGCTATTATTTTTTCTTCAATTTGGGTTTAGCATAATCTGAAATTTAAAAGAGAATATTTTTCCTTTGACCCAATATTAGAGCATTGGATGGTGAGGACAGTGGCTGACATGTCAGGTTTTGCTTCGAAGATGAAGCAGTCTGAACTATCCATTGTAACAAGATTGGTGAATTTTACAAAGTGAAAAAAGGAACTTTACACCTTAGTAGAGATACTTCTCCTTTCCTTCACATAAGCTTAGCAGCAGCATTTTTTTTTGAGATGGAAAGTGATCTCAAACCATACCAGGAAATCTTGCTAAGCTGTCTGCAACAGTGGAAAGACATGGGCATTTTGAGAGTGGTCACATTTGTGCTGCGTTAATTTAAAGCCTTTGGTCAAACTATAGATGAAAACCACTCATGACAGAAGTAGGTAGTGCATGGCACTAACATTTGAATAGAGACGTGTGTTGAATCTGTGAGGCTGGTCAACAATCACAGACATGGCTTGATAAACTAAATGATGTAACTGTGTGCTTTGGTTGTACAAAAAAAAGAAATCATTCCTTCGTATCTGTAGTCCTAGACACTTACAGCTAAAGTCTCTTAATACTGTATAGCCTCAGACGAGTAAGAAATCATAATTAACACCTGCAAGTTATCCCTGAAATGACATTAGTTTTGCTATAGATAAACAAGTTCCTTTTGAAAATCTGTTACAAAAATATTATGGATGAGGAGCTAGGAAGTCAAAAGTTAAGAAAATGTCACATTAGCATACACAGCCTTGACTCAGATGCACAGACATAGTTAATATGTACTCTTGTCTTCTTAGTCACAGCTATCAGCAATGTATCATAAGTGAACAGGATGCAAGCTTTTGTGTATGCTGATGTTGTTTCCAATAAAGCCCAGTCCATCCATATGGCTTAATTAATTATGTGAACAGTGCATTAGTAAGCTTCAGATGACATGGCAGCTGTGGCTTTCACGGTTTTCCTGAAGAATGACAGGCTGTATGTCATTAAACAGTGGAGCTGTCAGATAATTTTAGAAAGAAAGTGAATCCTCGATATTTCTCCTTTCTGGAATGTTTAATTTTCTGTGAATGGGAAGAGTGTCTGTATTTAGAACCAAAATCCATTAATTTACAGCCCATCTATAATGTAGTCTTTGACAACTAAAGAACTTTACCACAGTTCTCTGTTGATATTCTGATCTGCAAAGACCATCCTCTGTTGAAAAAGAGAATAATTTGCCTTTCATACATAATCAGCCTTGAGTGTCATCTGAAAAAAATTACCTTGACGCTATATATATATAAAAATCTTTCTTCAAACAATTCCCTCTTCTCTTGTATTACAGTATGAATACTGTTTAAGGAAACAGTCTTGAACAACTTAACTCCTTTTGCATATTGTGATCTGTTTTCCTACTACAGTTCTAAAAGTTCAACAAGTACAGCAATTCAGTGTACCGGTGTATCCTAGAGCTGACATTTCCAGCAATAGTCAGCACAGAGATGAAGCTTGGGAGTAAAATTCCCCAGTTTATTAAATAACTAAGTATTAAAATCTAGGGGCTCTTGTGATGAGCCTAAAACAGAAGTTTAAATCCAAGTCTTAACTTTACTGCAGTTTGTATTGTTTTTACTTACATTCACTTAAAAGGCTGTGCTTCATTTGGTTGTAGGAAATCTTTGATGTCTGACTTTATGTTTGAAGTCATTGTGACTCCAAATTTCTGTTTTGTTTCTTTATATATTTCAAATAAACATGTGCACAGTTAGCACACTGGTATTTTCCACTCCGGGAGAAGGAAAAAGGGACTGAGAAAAGTGTAAGAGGAATGTCTTTTCAGATGAAAATACAGATACTGTATTATTCTGTGATAAGCAATCATAGGATCTGTTCCTGGTGGTTGAATAGAAGAATCCCATTTGCCAGTATTTTACTTCAAAAGTGACACCGTCAAAGACAAAGAGAACGCTTGCAGTGAATGACATTGCTCAGAATAAGTGAAATTGCTAGAATTGTGTGTGTTTGCAAAAGACAGAGACCAAAAAAAAAAAAAAAGCTTTTTCTGGCAGGAAATGTAGTTGTTGAATAAAGACTAGCTGCAGAGTGGAGGACGCATGTGGCTGAAGGTATTTACGTTCAGACTTTTTCGATGGCACTGAAGATTGTACAGATTTCCTGATCCTGGGCTTTGAGATATTTGTATCCATAAGATGTTAAGTGCTGCATAGTATTGGGAAATGCTTTCTAATTTTTTTTAAGCTTCATTTGTGGATAATAGGCCTCCTCAGATGAGTAAGTACGGGTGCTTGTTGAATCTAGAAATTAGTGGGGGTGCGGAGAGGAGAGCTACCAGTGAACATCCTAAAGCTTTGAAATTCTGTGTTAATTGCATTTGAAAAAAAAATAACAAATAAATAAAAGCAACCTCCCCACCTCCACATCTAACTGAAAGTAAAGAAATCTGCTTAAATATGTCCAAAGTATTTACATTTCCTTTGCATGCAACCTGTGTATACCATTCTTTCTTTTACAGCTCTTCTGTTTAATGTGTTTCTTTCTGGGTCAAGGGCTTTTTCTAAAGTTTTATGGTGTGAATAGCTTGTAATACAAATTTGAAAAAACTGCCTGTAAACTTCACAGTTAAGCTGAAAGTATGTGCAAGGCCCTCAGTTAAGACTGATGTCATGCTTCCAGTGGAGCCCCGCTCTGAGAAGACAGCAGAGTCCCTGATTTCTGCTACATCCAGAGCACCTCCTGCTCTCTGCTGAGCAGCCATAGACCAAAATCCTAGTTGTGTTACCTATTCTATTTAAAAGCCCATTAGTAAGAAGCCACAGGTTTTTCACAGATTGAAGGAGAATATCCAGATGTTGATGTCTGTTGCAGATGTAACTTTCACAGTGGTTGTGTTCACTTACTCTGTGGTTATTTCACAGTGGTTTCCTAGGTTACAGCTGGCTCCATTTTGTTGCTAGTTACAGCATTCTTAAAAAAGCTGATAAGTAATTGCATCCTCAGCATCCCCTCAACAAGAAAGTGTCTTTTTGTGTGTTCTGTTTTGTGTGTGCCTTAGAGAGCCCCAGTGCAGCCGAGCTGTAATATGTGGAGGCCGGTTCTGCCCTCTCCATTCTCAGCAGAGTGCACATGTGCACATCCCAAAATCTGCAGTGATGAACTCCATCTCACAAGCATTAAGAAGTGCTTGGAGACATGAGTCCCTAGCTGGAATATTCAATTTTTTATGGGCGGAGTGGTAGAAATGACTGGAAAAAGGGGACTGAGTGACATTCCCATGGGTGGAATTGAAATGGATCCACCCTCTGACAAACACATGGGGGATTTCAGTTTGTGAGTTTGGGAATTTTCTTATTTACTTCCCACAGTCATTCAAAAACGCAGGGGGAAAGGTTCAGGAGTTTTGATTTGCTGATGATTGCACAGTGAGTTAAAGGCAGAACCAGCATCAGAAGTTTGCGTTTCTCCATTTTCTTTTCTTAGATTGCAAAGATATGGGTGTTTCAGTCTACTGTTAGCTACCTTGGAGATTATTATCAAGGTACTAGGTCAACAAGTAATTAGAGTCTTATTCTGTCAACAGATTATATCAAAATCATCATCATCATCTACAGATGCGTTACTTCCATAAGAAAATTTATACCTCCATAACTGGACGAAGCAATCATAATGGCTTCCACACATACTAGCCCTACTAGTAAGCCAGGTTTGCTAACAGATCTGTGTAAATTCTCTGACTGCTTCAAAATCTTAATGAAAACTCCTCTGTTGTCAGTGGAAAACTATCCTGTGCTGTTTCATTTGAATGTTCCTAATGAAAGGAAACTGTAGGATTACATCTGTTTTCTTGCCATCATCTGTTTACCATCAATTTACAATCAAGTTGTAAAATATTAAGTATTTCTATTTTCTATTTGAGTAGTTTGCTTACACTCAGCTGAAGTACATTTGCCTATATTAACTGTTTATAGCTAATTACGTATATGACTATTAGCAAGCTTGGGAAACATGCTTTTTGTTTCAATATCTATTGTAACAAAGTTTCTACAAAAGCCTTAGCAACCTGAGAGGGTATACACAGATAAGAAGCCTGGTTTCCTCTATTTGAGAATTATTCACACAGAAGACACCAATATAAAAAGAGTAACTGAATTTTAAAATGAAATTATCAGATTAGTTTCGGTCCAGATTACAGAGGCTGTAAAATTAATCTGGAAAGAAACTCAAACATTTTTCTTTTAAAAGATCCAGTGATTAGGGAAAATTCTGCTTGCTTTAACTTCCATAGGAGTCCTTGCAGCACAGAAGGAACAGCTCTATGCTGGTATAAAATATATTGAATATAAATTTGAAATTTACTGGGAAGAAGAACAGATTCAGATTGCCTCATTTAATTATCCATGCTGTTTCTAAAAGTAAACACTTTTAGCCATTGCAAAATGTAAAAACAACATCAGTTTTATGAACTAAAAGGCTTTAATTTTTTAATAGGTTAAGAAATATAGGCATCTTTTAACTTGGTCAATTCACATTAGAGAACTTCCAGGATTGCAAAAGGCAGTGTAAATGGAAAAGAAAAAAATAACTTTGATATCAGGAAGTTGGAAGTTCAAGGGAAAAAATATAGCAAGCTATGTACCGTTCATCATTTGTTTTTGGCTTTTGTTCATGGTATAACTAAGAGAGAATTTAATCTCCCTGTATCAAATATCTTAAAATACTATTCGATTCAGCTTTTCAGCAGAAAAGCAAAATGGGGTCAACTTTATGAGAATGGATCTGCTACTCAGATTTATAAAGATACATAGGAGTGCTATTGATCTGGAGGAGCTGGAAGAGCTCCGGTAATGAAAAAAGAGGCTAACTGCTGTCAAGAAGTGCTGTTTCTTTAAACTGATGCTGAAGGCTGTGTAATTTGTAACAGACTGGGGAGAAGAATTGTTTTTGAAGCCCTTGATTTTAAATTTGGTTTTAAATTCTTTTTCCATATGTAGTTTTTCATTGCTTAATGTTGTGCCAGGCCTGTTTTTACATAGTCAGCATCTCATATATAAAGGATGAGTTTCTGTGCTGCCCCTCCAGCAGGGGCAACCCAGAAGATGCAGTTGAGTGCAAATGAAGCTGCAGACTACTGAAGAATGCTTTCCACTTTGAGTTATTTCTGGCATTGACATGGCCTTCAACATAGCTTAGTAAGCTGTGGAGCAGATGAGCTCCTGTAGCACCTGCAGTCAGCTAGCGTAGCTGCCATGGCATGCACGAAGGCCTCGTTTTTGGCTCTGCTCCCCAACCAGTTCCTACTGCCAGGGCTTGCTGGTACCAGCCATTGCCCTGGTACCAGCACTGCGATAACTTCCGACTGCAAAATTGTGTGATGGTGACTTATGGCAAGTATTCCTATGTTCCTGCCTGCACCAGCCTGGGAAACCCGCCCGGCCTCCCTGCAAGGCCTCCAGCCCCTGCCCTGTGGTTGCACACCAGCACACTCCTGCACCCTGCGCTCAGGCAGAGGCAGGAAGGCTCCTGCATGGGGCAAGGGCCGCGCTGCACCAGGCCTGGGGCCCACCGAGCCCATCTGCTGTCATCAGCAGACACAGAATATACACTGAATTTAACCTGCAATTTTATCATCCAGTCATGCTGTCTTATAAGGTTTTCTTCAGTTCTTTACAATCAGCTTTTGTCCTTGCCTCGCTAAACAATGTAGTGTCATTTGCAAGCTTTCTCACCTTGCTGCAGACTTCTGGCTGGGGTGATGCATGATAGCTCCCACCATTCATCCCGGTAGAAGTCCACTTTTATCTCACTTACCTTGCAAAAAATGGCTGTTTACTCCCTGCTTTGTTTCTACCTGAAAAATACCACCTATTCACTTCTGTGTAGGCCCAAGCTCTAGTAACCAGTCTACCTGGTAGCCCTCTGTGGACACTTTACAGTCCCTGAGCTAACAACACATCTTTCTGCCAGCAGCTCAGTGCTGCTCTAAAACACCTGAAACAAATTGCTGTAGGTGCACAAAATTCTGTATTTCATTCCAGGACATTAAATACTGCAGTATTTAACTTCTGTGCACCTAGCTCCTTTATTGGATCTAGCCTGAAGTATACACCAACACCGTGTTCTTTTGTACAGAAACAGTAGAAGAGAAAAGCATTTGAAACTACTACCTTCTAACAGTCCTGTACCTGGGAAACCCAGCTACACTTCTGAAAGAATGATAAACGTTTGGCTGAGGTTGTCTGCACAGTCAGGAGGCTTTCTTTTTTCCAGCCTTCCTCTCATACTTCTCTCGCATCAGTAAGTCTTTGGATCTCTAAAGACACCTATCACTCAAATGGGGATGCTTATGTGGGAGACAGAACTAGATACACTTTGGACCTAGGGTGAGACCTGGTGCAAGGCTCTGGGGCTTGAGGTTTTGCAGGTGGATCTCGGCTCTGTCCACTACAGGATCAATTCATGTTCATGGGCCCCTTCCCAAATACACACCAGAGAGGACTGCATAGTCCTAGAGGTTCAGTCGGTTTTAATAAATGACTTCACGTTGTTCACAGGGTATGAAAACATCTCCCCGGTGAATAGATTTGGGTTTAATATAACTCATTTATTTACTTAAACATGATTCTAATAAAGAGATTGAAAGACAAACACTGTGGAGATTAATCATTATAAAATGGTAATTACAGAAAAAAATCATAACTGACTTGAGGTCTTTTGAAACCTAACCATACAGTGATACATTCTTACTGTATATTATGGCAGACCTCTAGAAGCCTTTAAGCCAAACTGCCCCACTTTTTTTTTTTTTTTTTTTGAAACTAAGCATGACAAATACAGGAAAGAATTTTCCATTTCTATAGGTAGATTTTATTAAAAATATACCAACACAGGTACTATGTATACTCTTTCTCGCTCTATGTATATGAACATGTACACGCACAACTGTACATTGTATACATATACGTATTTATACCCTATATACTGAACTAGAATGAAGTAAAAATTTTAAACAGAGAAAAGTTGGTGGCTAAGACCTATTAAATAAAAATGTCTGGGAGAAGGTGAATCCTTTGTGATTGGAGTGTCATTACAAGAGGACCTTTACTTCCATATTGCTTTCCAGCCTAATAACTATTAGTGGCTTCATAGACACCTAGATAAATAAATCCCTCCAAATTTTTAAGTCTGTTTATTAAGAGTGGGTTTGCTCTGTTCTTCAAGCACATCTCCTCCTGCGAGAGTCCCACCCTATATCTGTGTCCTCACTGCCAGGTCCCACTCCCTGTCCCCCACAGCTCCCCCCATATATATGTTCCAGGGGAAAGCAAGCTACTGCTCTCTGAGGAGTGCACAATAGGACCCAGGGTGCAGCAGCCACAAATGTCACCTTTTCACTTGTCCACTCCTAACCTTTTTAACAAAACCACAATATTGTAGTGGCTATGTAGTCTACTACAAAGTAAGTGTTTGTGTCCTCTGTTGCCTACATAGTATGGAAATGGTTGAAAAGGCTCTGTCTTTATATATTTATTTACTATGCATTTAATGTGTATGGTAAACGGGCTATGTTTGATGTGTCGATCTGGTTGCCCTTACATTGTGTACACTTGCCAATGCCATCTTCTGTATTCAGTGTAGTAGTACATCATATCATAGCCTGATCAACAAATAAACCATAAAGCATATACCTTTGAAATATTACTGGTTTGTCATCTCTAGTCTTCATACAGTATAAGCTCTCATAGTATTGCATAAATACAGACGATTCATTGCTTACCACTAGTTAATAATGACGTGAGTAAAAATTTTTTTGCTTTCTTCTTTATAACTGTCTTTTTCTTGATGGCTTATGTCTGTGAGCTCACATTTGTTTGGGACATCAAAATTATCCAGATAGTCTTGGAAGTATCTGTGATGTCGCAGGCACCATGTTGTGGTTTTACCATGAATGAATTGGCAGGAAGATTGAAAGGAAACAACAAAGGAAACACCTATTTACACTCAGATACCTTGCTAGTAAGTGTTCACAATAAACAAGTAAATAGAAAAATAAATAGATAAATATGTAAATATCATTCCCAGAACAGATTGGGGATTATTAAATGGGGGAGAGATTTGGGAGTTGTTTATAGAAAAGTCCCCAGAGCCTTTGGACTAAAATACAGCTGCAGTGCTGAAAGCAAATCAGATGCTAGATTGTTTTGCAGGGGTAAACAAAGTGAAGCAAAGCCTGTGAGGGGATGTTGCTGTTACATAAGACACCAGTTAAATTGCATAAAAGTGTTATAACCCCTATTGTGTCCTGGGCCTCAGGGTATAATTGCTCTTGAAAAAGAGAACAAAGCAGAACAACCAAAATGATAACAAGTTTCAAATATTTAAGTGCTGAAAAATATACAGCTTTCTTTCCATGAAAGAAAGAAAGGAAAAAAAAAAAAAGGCACCTTTATAGTACTCTGTTGAAAGTGCTGGGGTTTAGAATACAAAAAGCTAACTTGGCTGTAGGTGCATTTCTTTTTTTCACATTCATAGAGAGCAAAAAATGAAGCTAAGCAATGTGAAAATCAGAAGATGAAAGCATAATGAAGAACTTTTAGGAATAATATGAAGGCTAATGATCGCATAAAATAGGTTACCAAAAACCCATTGAGGGACTTTAAAAGATATCTCTGCCTTTCAGAACATACAGCAGAAAAAAAGGATAGAGAGTTACAGGAGCATGCAAGAAGTGATATAGAGAGCACAGAAAGGAGCAGATTTAACAATGGGACATTTTGCTCCGTTTTCTATTATGTAAGTCCTTACCCTGTGCTCATCAATGAGAATCTGCTCCACCTTCATGTTCCCCCTTTATCAGCAGACTCAGTCTGACAGAGAGCATGAGATGAGCTCACTTTTTTTATCCTGATTTTGAATGGAAATAAGACTCACGCAATTGCTCAATTTCTGTGTCTTTGCTGATCTTTCACATCCGTTCAGTAACTTTTGTACCCATGGGCCAATTTTAAACCCATAGGTTACCACATATATTTCCACAGATTTCATGAACAGGTAGTGAGATAGAAAAGAGAGAGGTCTTTCAAATGTCCTAAGCTGCATTATGAGCCCAAGACTGATTAAACATCACAAAATCCGTATCATCTCTCAGACTCATTATACAAATGTCTGCAAAACTGTCTTCTTGAATACTAATGCTCATAGAAAGCTTGATTTTTTCTTTTTTTTTCATTCCTGGGAACTTTTTGCTCTTGGATCAAAGTCAATAAGAACCCAAAACCTTGTTTGGCATTTCAGCTGTATTGACTGGTCCAATTAAAACTATTACCTGTCTTCAGAGATCTTGCCCCTTGAACAAAGTTCTACTTTCCAGCAACTATACTATTAAATAAAACATATATGAAATAACAGGATATTAGGGATAGATTTCTCCTTACAGCTAAAACAAGAAATTCTTACCATGTGCTGTTGCATGTTTTAATGTTGAGGTATTCATTTTTTCGTGTGCCTTTGTATCAAAGCTGAATTTTAGTATTGCATATGAATTCCAAACAATAGTTACTCACAAGAAAAGCAAGAGAAAGTCCCTCTTGAATGTATTTCACTAATAGACACTGCTTCAGGAGGACATTAAGACAAGTAGTCTGTTGAGATATTTTTTAATATTTTTAATTTTTTTAAATATTTTAAATAAATTTTTTGAGTTGCAATCAACATTTGCATAGCTACGGCAGCCAAAGGCAAAGTAGTGGCCTGGATGAAAGGCTCCTATCTGGTTTCTCTGTAATTGATTGTCCATCAAAATTATGAAGAGTTTGTTTGTTTGTTGTTGTTGTTGTTTGTTTGTTTGTTTGTTTTTTTTAAGAATGTGGATGAGAAAGTTTTTTAACTGCATTTTTGAAAGGTTGCTGAAGAGAGAACTGTAACTTACTGTTTAAATACATTTTAGCATTTAATCCCATATATCTGAACAGTTTGGTTTGTTTTTTGTTGTGTTTTTGTTTTTGTTTTCCCACAAATACAAAAAGCAGAGGCCTGTAAATACAGAGTAGTCCCCAGTACTTGCTAGACATTATGGAGGGCTGAAAGATTTCAGTGCAAAATGCTAAATTACTTACATTTGTTTAAAAACAGATAAGTTGAATATAGTGATGATTGTTGATTGATTTATAAGAATCCTTTAGAAAAGAATTCTGTTTGCTAGAAAACCCAAACCCGATAAATTCTGTATAATGTACAGATTACTGGAAACTTCGGTTTATTCCAGTTACAAATATCTACATGAATTAACTTACAGGCTGCAAAATTTGATTCTAGGTGGGATTGTAATATGGTCCAATAAAGTAACCAATTCCAAACGCCAATCAGAGCTATATACAGGAGTCTGTCTTGAGAAACACTAAGGTGCCTGAAAAAAAAAAAAAGAGGGGGGAAAAAAAAAGAAAGAAAGAAAAGAAAAATCTTTCCAAACTATCTCTTCCATTATTTCATTTTTGTTTTAATGAAGAACCTTTTGGGGAAATTGCTATGCTTGAATAGCATGAAGAATGTACATGACATTTTATTTCATTCACCTGTGACCCTGCCTATTATTCTCCTCAGCAGTTCAGAAATGAAACGTTTCATAAGCTGTTTGCTCTTTACTGGCCATTTAATTATTATGCACCTCATTTCTTTTGTTTAGTTGTTAAATTAAAAAATATATTTAGTTTTCTGTGAGTTTGGGGCTACTTTATAATTTTGTAGGCTATTCCAAGGTGTGTATGTTACGGTAAGATAACACTGGCAGGTCACTAAAAGCATTTGCTTCTGCTTCATACTTCACAACACCCCCAAGGCATGCATTATCTCAGAGTACCACACATCTTGTTAAGCCTTACATTTTCTGCAGTTGATGGACAAGCTTACTGTCAGGGTCTTAGCAGAAATGCTACTTTTATATGTTCATAGCTTTCCCATTGTCTACAGTTCAGTGCTAAGATGCACATCCATTGTATATCGGATGTGTGTAATGGGAAGGCACTTAGACCAAAGTCGAGAAAGAGATCAGTTTAATACTAGTTTCCTTTGAAAAACTATAGAACTGTGGACAGATTTGAGTGCAGAGCTGCTAGTGGGCTGAGACGGCCCAATAGCAACACCAAGACCACCATGAATATTTCAAATTATTTTCTCCTTTAAGATAAAATTTCATAATAGATGACACAAATAAAATGAGATTTACAAAGACTGGCAGCAGGTTGACTCATCAATTATCATGTGTACACAAACTATATATTGGTAAGGCCTCACAGAAGTAATCACGTGTTTCAGTTACTTGGCTTTATATATTTCTAATAAAAGCTCTTAGAAAATTTGAATTAAATAAATGGACTGTGAAGCTAGAGGAAACAGTTGGTAATTTTGACTTTCTGTTCTTGCCTAAACAAGTGATGGGCACAAACCAATTCCTGGAACTAGACACTGACACCTCAAGTGCCAGAATCCATGAACAGAAGCCCTATAAAATGAGATGAACCTAAGCATCGAATTCATTTCTAACTTGTTCCTTGAACACAAGATCGAACAAAATGTTGATAACAGAGCTAGAATTTTGAAGTTTGCAACCATTTTTAATTTGAAAAAATAACACACTTTGTTAATGGAAAACACAGATAGTTTGAACTGTAACTCAAATTGGTTCCTTTTCCTTTAATATCTAGCAGGTTTTCATAAACTATAATTTTGTCATATAGTAGCTGAGAAGTGTGATGCACACTTGATTCTTCAGTGGAATTCTCCAGCATATATCACAACATAGAGGAGCACATTCAAGTCCTTCTCTATTTGAAAAACATGATTCTTCCACTTTACAAGCAAGCATGCTCTGCCTCTTTTTGTTTTGCTGCTTATAGAAAAATTCTGACCTCCTGTGTATCCAAAAATCAGACTGAAGTCAGAAGGAGCTTATGGTGCATTGTTGTGGTGCATTGTTGTGGCACACAGCTGCAGTAAACATGCTAAATAAAGTTAACACAACATAAGAATCAAAACAAGGTTTACTAATGATCCTTATTTAATAAAAAGTAATAACCCCGAAATACTGCAATAAGACAACTGGGAGCTGTAGTGGTTTGGGGCCATTATTGTTGAGTGCTTTTAATACAGTTCGCAGAAGTAACCTTTCTTTGTTTTCTGTGTGAGCTGGCAGGTTGCCTTTGAAGCAGAAGAACAAAAATATAGTGGGGTCATGCAATAACAGTGCCTATTTCCTTTTTTATCTTTGCTTTAAATTCCTACCAGCAAAGGAAGTCAAATTTTGAGAGGAAAAGAGAAGAAAAAAAAAAAAAACATTTTCCACCAGATTATAATTATTTCAAGGTAAATGGTACATTGCTGTTTATCACTGATCCATTGGAATATTTTTTTATTTGATTTATGCAAAAACTGAAAAGGCCAAAATATCATGATTAGCAACAGAATAGACTGACAGGCATGTATGTTCATGTAGGGGAATTAGACACACAGTGGTAATTTCTTCAGGCTAGGTTTTATCTGAATATTATATAGAAAAAAAAAAAAGAAAAAAAAAAGAAAAAAAAATTCCCTTGATTAATAATGTTCTTTTTAGGCAGGTCCTGAATATAGAATTTAGAACATGCTACCCTACTTACAATTGTCTGATTTGCATAGCGTGCCTTCAGGATGCCTCCTGAGGTAGAAGAGGTGAATATCTACAAAAAACATTTCTTTTTGTTCCTACCCCAGGAGCACTCCAAAATCATGTGGTTTCATAGCTGGAAGGCTTCCAGGTGTGGCTGCTTCTGAGCCTTTTGAGAGCAGGGAAGGGGATGAGAGGAAGAAAAGATACACCATATGTTAGACAATAGTATTGTTCTTACTGGTGTTGGTATAATAACATTTTTTATCATTGTTACATTATCATTGCTTTTAATAAGTTCTAACAGTGATTATGAGGCTGTTCCTATGGTCAGGAGTGATGTGAGAGGAATGATGCTTTCAGATATAAATAAAAGAAAAGTGAAGGTGTTGGGAGATGGAGGAAAAAAGAAGAGAAATTTCAATAGCTTGTTTTATGACAATGAGGTTTTAAAGACATGGGGAAAAAAATTAAAAAGGAAAAAAGAAAAGAGAACTTCAGTTTTGTTTCAGGAGTGCAGCGAAGAGAGTCAAGATGTAAATGTAGTCAGAGAAATGGGGGGAAAAAAAGAATATAGATGGAATGCATATGAAGAGTAATGAAAGGGAGGAGGCCCAGGAAGAGGTGAATTACTGCAGCACAATATCTCAGATGACAAATACTGAGATGTGTGCTCTGCTTGTGTAGTGACTCTTGATGACATAGAGATGTATGAATTTATATACTAGATGTCAGAAACAGGCAGGTAGGCCCTGATCCTGAGAAGCTGCAATTTGATGTAGCTCTGCTGGAGAAAATGGAGTTGTGCCCATTTCCATGAGCCCAGGATCTGGCCACATTAGCAAGCAATTTCATATATAATCAAATCATTATAACACAAACTAATTGTCACATAAGATTAATTCTTCAGCACTCTTTCTTATTAAAAACAAACAATAAGCCCTATCAAATCTGTGACTTAGAAGTAGTAAATAAATGAAGCATTCATCAGCAATAAGTGCTTATTCTAAAGAAATAGATCATTTGCACTGCAGTCATTAATTCCAGAAACTATGCCAGGTTAGAGTTCTTCTTTAAAAAAAAAAAGACATGTCACTAGGTTTGGGGACCTCCTAGTGGTACTTGGAGGGACTGGATCATGCTTTTCTGAGATGTCAAGAAGCCTTTGCCCCTGCCAACACTGGCACTCAGGTGCACTGTGTTGATTTGCCTTCTTGCAGTGGATCTTTTGAATCAAGACTGGATTGTGGATGTGTTTTAGTTGAGCATAAAATGTTTTTATACAGAGGTCTGTTCTACTCCCATGTTGTGCACAAGTTCCAGCTTGGAGTGGTCCTTCTGAACTTGTGCATGTGCAGATGTTTGTTTCTCTGGGTTTTAAGGATTACATCTGCTTTGCTGACTATGTTGAGAAAGGAGTGAAGGACTGGGCTTTGATTTAGTGCAATCTGTTGTTTTGCCCAGTTTGTAATCCCCTATCATGATCCTTCTTCAGCAAGAACAAACCTTTCTTGACCTAGACTGGAGCTTCTGGTCTCAAGGGCCTGGGATTCCTGAAGGCAAGTCTTGCCAGTAAAGACAGAGGTGAAGAAGGCATTGAGTACCTTTTCTTTTTCCATGTCTTTTGTCACCAGATCCACTGCACTGATTCAGCAGTGAGCCCACGTTTTTCTTGGTCTTCCTTTTGTCGGTGATATACCTGTAGAAGTCCTTGATGGCTTTCATGTTACTTACCATCTTCAGTGCCAGGTGGGTTTTGGCTTTCCTAACCCCATCCCTGCATCCTTGGACAATGTCCCCATACTCCTCCTGGATCCTGCTCCTGCCTCTTACATGCTTCCCTTTCATGTCCAAGTTTAACCAAGAGATCCTTGTTCATCAGGCAGGTTTGCTGCTACTTTTGTTTGACTTCCTGATGGTTAAGATGGACCATTGAGCTTGAAGGAGGTGATCCTTGAACATCAACCAGGTCTTCTGTATCCCCTTTTTTTTTTTTTTCATGGCCAGCTCCCATGGGATTTTTCCAGGCAGACCCCTGAACAGACCAAAGTATATTCTCCTGAGGTCAAATCTTGTGGTCCTATCTTTTTGCCTTTATCCATCTTCTCAGGATCCTGAACACCATCATGCCGTGTTCACTGCAGCCTAGGCTGCCTTCAGTCTTCATAACTGCAACCAGTTCTTCCTTGATGGAAGTATGAGAACTGTGTCCCCTTTTGGGCTTATTCTTCACTTGTGCCAGGGAATTGTGTATCAGTACACCCCAGAAACCTTCTGAATTGCATGTGCCTTGCAGTGTTTGCCCTCCCAGGCAACTGAAAAAATATAGTGCATATTGGATGATCCATAGATATTTCAGAAATCCAAAGAAAAGTAAGAGAATTATGGAGTTGTAAAATTATTTTTGATAAATAAGCAATATTTATGGAATGTATTTTTTGTAGACAGAGATCTTGCAGTATATGACAATATATGACAACATTTGTTGATTTTACACACATGTATATCTATTTGGTTTCTTAATGTGGAATTTCTGTTTCTAAAATATTTAGTGCGTGGTTCGTCAAAGGGATGCAGAAGTAGTTGCCAAATAGTTTGCATTTCCTGTAAACCAACTAACATTGTGAGCTTACATTTCACAGTTCATTTTTGGTGGTTTAGATAATTACACTACAAAAATGTCTAGGATCAACAAACCAGAAAAAGATCCGTTTGAAAGGTCAGACAAGAAGTCACATTATTGACTAGGTATATACTCTGTGAACACAATTAGCACAAACTGTGTAACTTTAAAAACTGTCTTTTTTTTTTCAGAATAAAATTGCTTGAAACCAAGTAGCCAGCCTTTGCACTGAAAACAAGGAATATAAATTGAGGGATCCTTAATGGGAGCTCTGGGTTGCAACCAGGGACTCCTGGCATGAACCAGCCCAGCTATCATTGATTTTTGATCAGCAAGCTGTGTTTCTTGAGAAGCTACCTGCTTTTCTTCCTTGACAGATGAAGCGTGATATTTTCATTATTATTCCAATGTGTTCATTCAGCAGTGTTCTTCAGCAGTGTTTACAGAATATTTTGCACAGATGATGCCTCATTCAGGAAAACCAGATCTGAAGATTTTTCAAAATTTCTTGCAATTTCTTTCTTGCTTCTCTTTGAAACATTTTTTTTATTACCATTATTTTAATTCATTCATTTTTCCAGATGACTGGGAATTGCAGAGCCTGAGTCTAAATCTATCCTTCAGAGCTTGGAGTTGATGGTGTTCTGCTGTTTGGCTGCATCTAACTGTAGACTGAGGTTTAACACCAAATTTTCATCCATTTTTGCAATCTGCCCTAAGTTTCCCTGTGTCATTCAGTGTCAATATTCAGGCTCAGGAACACCTCTAATTGGAATCATCTAATGCAGCATTATTTTTTTTGCAGTATTCATACTCTGAATTTGAACCAAGCAGAGTGCACATCCATGCTCATTTGTTGAACTGGATGGTATCGGTCTTTGAAGGGAGCACGGGCTGGCTTTGTTGATTGTAGATTCAGTTACTCCCTAATTTTAAAGAATTCACTTGTTCATAAGACAAACACAAACTAGAAGCAGAATCGTGGTTTAATATTATCCTCCTCCCCAAATCCCCTACCCTCCAAAAACAATGTCTCAGAGAAAGATCCTAATGTTGTGCTTAATCTAGTTAGTACGAGGAAACTCACTCTTGCTGGAGCCATGTGCAGTAGGTAGGCATTCCCTTAAAAGAAAGAAAAAAATGCATTTGTTCATTATTTTTTGCTCTGCCTGACACATAGGCTATGTGACTATTTATAGTCATAAAAAGCAATGGTTACACCTACAAGATAGTGTGAAGGCAACAAAATGCTTAAAACAGCACCATAGTTATCTGAGATACATTATTTATGCTATTTTATTTGCTAGATTGTCATATTTATGTTCTTTTTATGGAGCTTCAGCTGTTGCCAGATTCAAGAGAAGTAAGATGCAATGTCCTTGAAACAAGGAGCACCCCTTGTTCCTTTTTATGAGTTTTAGTGCATCTGAATACTGTTTCTTTATGAGACTGTCTTGTCAGGACTAGGTTTGCATGTATCAGATGTATTAGCTGTTAGTAACCCTGGACTGAATCTTAGCTGTTGACTATGATTTTTTCAGAATCTTTCTCGTTTGCAAAAGCTTAGCAAAGACCTTCTGTGTTGATTCCTGTTTCACTGCTGCCATCTTCTGAAAAAATTTTAGTATTGCTAGGTGGGCTTTTTTTTTTCTTTTTTTTTTTAGATTTAACCTGGCAATCAGGACGTGAATGAAATGCATGCTTTGTTTGTCTTATTGTTTGAGGGTATATTAATTGAACTCCAAAGATGCTACAGACAGAGGTAAAGGGACAGGCAGTAAAATTTGTTCCTCATGACATTCCTTGTGAACAGATACATGCATTCAGCAATAACATATCTTTTTCAAACTAGAGAGAAGTGATATTTTACTGTAACTTCCAAACACTTTGTTGAAAAAGTCAACTGTGACATCACACATGTAAAGTGACACATCTTCTACAGTAAAAATATTTTGCAATGCTGTGCTGTTATGCATGCTATAAAATGCTATGTCTCTGTTTCTAAAGGCATCTCAAGGTAACTGATTTTCCCTCTTTACATCATAGCTCCTTATAAATAATGCTTCCTTTCACACAAAATATTTTATTTCATATTCTTGCTTGTATCCACTGAAGTAGTGACAACATATATGCTATTGCTTTTTTTGACTTGAGAACATAACTCATGCTCTGAGTTCATGTGTTCTAAGGTAAATGTAGCATTGTTCCATTAGAGCTACAGTTGATTTCTGCTAGTGTTAGTGGGAGAGGTGGAGAGATACACAATGTAGTTTTAATATGTGCCTATACGTACTATGCATTTAGAGGTTTGGTTATAATCTGCTAGATTCAAGTTTTTTAAGACGTCACATTTAGATACATATTTTGGCTGCCTTAAAAATGTTCCTTATACTCATTAAATGACAAAGTGGCAATAATTGTTTGCTTCCAGTGTTTCCTCATAGAAATACCTTGTAAATTATTATGGAAATCATTTGTAGAAATCTAAGTTTACCTGCATCTACTTCACATTTTCTTAGTCATCCAGGCATAAAAATACCCCAAATTATACACTAAATATGTGTAGTTAGGTGTCTGTACCACTTCAGTTACTTCAATGGGAACAGAATTAAGCCAATGAACAATTGCTTTTTTATCTCCAGAGGTGCCTGCAAGAACATAATACTGAATTTAATTTCCTTGTCATGCCTGTACTACAGTGAAGTAAGGACTCTCTCTACTTGTGCACCCTCAAGCCAGATCCAAGTGGTGCTGAAACATCCACCGAGCGTAGTGCAACATCGTGCAGAGCCAGTAGTCCAGGTCCCAAACACACTGTAGTTGCATTAGCCACAGATTACTGACATGGCTGTAAGACTTCCAGCAGGACTAGCTTAAAGCTTCTCAAGTGTAAGCTGTACGTAAAATTCAGTTTTGCCACCCAAAGAAGAAGAAAGGGGCTTGACAACAGCTGCATGGGAATAAGAAGGCGGAGAGGAGATCCAGGTACACAGGGGTGAAGAGCACAGGATGATGCCTGGCTCTGACCAGGCGTCTGATTCTGAGGAATCAGTGTCCCAGTGGCAGCAGCTGTTTCTGTGGTTAGGGAGAGCTCCTCTAAGCAGCGATGTTTTACATCTGAGGACTTGTCACAGTCCCTGTAGTATGATGAACTGGAAGCCTGGCTCTTTCCTTAGCTGTCTGCAGCTCTGGCACAAGTGACGTAAACAACAGGGACATGAGCATCTTGCTGTGTTTTGTAGCCTGCTGCTGTAGGCAGCTCCCTACTTTTCTTAGGCTTGTTTGACTTCCTTTTCCAGAGGTAGTTTGGTCATCATCATTCTGGGCATCTCTTCCCAGTGCCCCAGGGCACAGGATTGTTCTCCTCACAGTAAAAGCTGTGCAAATGCTGTCTATGTCTGTTCAGAGAACTAAATCCATGGTCCACTTTGAAAATCTTGTGGTGTTTGAACTCATGTTTGCTTGGGTTGTCAGCTATCAGATGAGATTCTTCAGTGATCACAAGATCTGACTCTATTATGCACACATAACAGCACCACAAATAGCAGGGTTTTGTACTGTCAATATACCACATAATTTGTTACCAATTCTGCTTTACAGACTTTTCGTTCTTATTTTCTGGAATAGGCCAGTAAGTCTCACATCCCATCCACACGCTAAGAACAAGATTGTGCAACACCTTTGTGTGTAGGCATGCAGCAGAGTAACCTGTAAAGAGTATCATCCCTTCCTCTACAGGTGTCTGAAGTAATTTCACCTCAGAGAAGCACCTGGGCTCCTCTTAGCTTCTTACTTATGTTCTATCCTTTGCAGCACTTGGAGCACAGAGCAATTCAAAAGGGATGACGATTGCTCACCCACATAAATCAGCAAACAGATTTGGGGAGGTCTGAAAGAGGTTCTCTGAGCTTATGCTGTCCATTTTACCAAATCATCTTTAGGTTAATGTAGTCCAATGCAAGACAAGGTCCAGGAAAGTCTGCCTATCTGCAAACACAAACTCATCAGCATTCACCAAAGAGTCCCAGGGTGCACACGCTGTCATTTAGATCTCAGGGAATGAGCCCATGGGTTGTTTTGTAGAAGTTAGGAGGGAGGCTTTCACTTTTAGATTCAAAATGAAAACATTGAAATTTCTAAGACATTTTGACGCAGACCTGCATTTAAGGCTTTTAATGTTTATAGAAAATTGCTTCTTATAATATTGATGGCAAATCGCTCTTGGATTGCAAAAGCTGCACAGAGACTACAACTATATTTTTGATACCGTGTTTTGACAGATTGTCATGCTCCTCACAAAAGTTTCAGATGAAACGTGCATAGTAAGTATGTGTACTTTATTGTAAGGAAAAAGACCAAAATTGCTCTGCAAGTACTACCATGCTTTATATCTGATAGAGCTGGTGTCATTGAAAATGGATGCTTTTTCTACTGTGACATTTATCTTCATTGTAGTATTTGTGGGTTTTCTATAACTGACAATTGGCAAAGCCACAAATCCTAAGTAAATGTAGCTACTGCAGATGGTAAATATTCTGTTTTTAAAAGTTCTTGCTGTAAGCACAAGAAATATCAAAAGACAGAGGGTATGGGGCTGATGGTCTCACACTTGATCCTGGATAATAAAAAGTGCCAGAAGCAAAGTCAATCCAATACCTGTAGTTCACAGCAGTAGTACAGCAAAGAGTATGACATTTATTTTGTGTATTTTTATTTTTTTTTAATAAGGGATAATTGACTTTAGATTGAAATAGGTAACAAAGCATATAGTTTCAAAGTAAAAAAGGCTTGGTCTGTATTTATGGAGGTTTGAACTCTAGTCAGGAATCAGACTGCTCTCCTACTCAAAATATATACTATATGGTAAAAACTTTTCCAGTCAAATTTGGTATCGGGACTTTTTTTCACAAAACCACAGAACTGCAGACTGGTTAAGGTTGGAAGGGACCTCTGGAGGTTATCTGGTCCAACCCCCCTGCTCAAGCAGGGCCACTTAGAGCAGGTTGCCCAGGTCTATGTCCATGTGACTTTTGAAGATCTCCAGGGAGGGAGACCCCACAGCCTCTCTGGGCAGCCTGTGCCAGTGCCCCATCACCAGCACATGTTCAGACAGAACCTCTTGTGTATCAGTTTGTGCCCATTGCCTCTTGTCCTGGCACTGGGCATCACTGTGAAAAGAGCCTCGCTCCTTGCTCTGTGCACTCACCCTTCAGGTATTTATACACATTAATGAGACCCCCCTGAGTCTTCCCTTTCTCTAGGTTGAACAGCCCCAGCTCACTCAGCCTTTCCTCACAGGAGAAGTGCTCCATCACCTCCACAGTCGTTCACTGGACTCTCTCCAGTATATCCATGTCTCTTGTATTGGAGAGTCTAGAACTGGACAGAGTACTCCAGGTGTGGCCTCACCAGTGCTGAGTAGAGGGGAGAGATCACCCTCCCTCAACCTTCTGGCAATACTTTGCTTAGTACAGCCCAGGATACCATTAGCTTTCTTGGGAACAAGGGCACATTTTTTCACCAAAAATACCTCTTCTGTAGGTATGTATCACTCACTATAAGATTACAATTTATATTTTGTAAGTGTAATCTAATGCTGTATTTTTCTACACTATAACAAGAGATGACATTGGGTATTATTGGCAGCGTCATTCTATATGTGACTCTTTGATCGCTTTGGTTTCCCTTAAGGCATGCTCATATTTTCACTATAAATCCTTGCTCCAGTTAGCAGCCTATAGTTTGACTGCAAAAGCTCATCTAGAATTGAACCTTGGTGCATTATAAAATTTTACATTTTCAAGGGGTTTTTTGACCAGGTGATCATGTTGTCTAGTGAAAAAATGGATTTTTTTTTGCCTTTCCAGTGTTAGTATCCAATAAATCATTCTCATTGTTTTTTAAAAAATCCAATTAAAAAAAATCCTGCTAGTCTGATTAATATATATATGTTCACTATATACAAATTAAATGATTAATCACAAATTAATCATATATATCTTAGATTATACTTGCCTTGTATTCTCTTAACAATATGCTATAGACTCCTCCCATTACAATAAGTCTTCATATTTCTTTTTTAGCAGCTCACTTAATAATAAAGTTAACGCTTGTAATCTATGGTTTATTTCTCCTTTAGCATGAATTATGATAGTAATGTAGTGCACTTCTGTTTTGCTTAGGGAGGGTGGGGTGACTTGGTTTTAGAGGAAGGAGTGAGTAGAGATGTTGAAGGTTGATTTCTTAAAATACATTTTCCTGAAAAGGCAAGATAAAAGTTGTAATCCCTGCATTTTAAATGAAAGGTGAGAGATCTGTAATTTTTGTTTGTTCATACAGTCATGGTTTTGAGGGACCTTGGCCTCTCTTGCATGCCAGTTTTACGCTACTGACAGAAAGCTACAGTAGTGATGGAAATGTTGATCCTGCCTTCATTCAGTAGCTTTAATTTTCATGACTCCCATCTGTAGTGACTGACCCAGACAGACAGCACTGAATGAATGAGGGAAGATCAAGGACAAAAGACAAAGGAACAGAGAAAACAAAACAATTTTGATAATATCGCTAGTCAATATATTCTCAGTGACAATAGGTCGTATCAGAAGGAACTGATTTCATTCTTTGATGAGATTATAAGTTTGATGAGAAAAAGTAATTGCAGAAAATCAATTTCATATATTGTATGACTTCAAACTACAGAATATTCTGGTAAGGTAATCACCACCATAACATATCCATAAAGAGTTTTAGGGGACTGGGTTCCAACTGCAATGTTTAGGACGTGTGCAGCAGCATTGTCTCATCACTGTTGGATGATATAGTATGCCTCCCTGGCTGGTTGTTGTGTGGATTACAAACTGACAGATCACAGAAAGCAGTCTTTCTGTGAAGAGTGCATGATCAGCAGGGTATTGCTAGCAGCATTCAACAGGGACTGATAGCATACCTGTCACAATTCAATACTTGACAGTGATCCAGAAGTAAATAAAAAGACTCTGCTGATACAGCACAGCAATGACACAAAGATTAGTCAAATATAATTAATGTCAAAAGCAAGTCCCTAGAAAAGTGCCATGAATATGATCTGGGGCTGGACAGAGGGAGTAACAGAACGGCTTATCCAGTGAGAAACTTAGAGTGTCTCTGCTTAGGTTAAAGAAGATTCAGGGGTATCATGATAGTACATATGTACCTTTACAGAAAGAAAATAGGAGATACTGAAAGATGTTTTAGCAGAGAATTGTGAAGCAGAATGTAGTGTCTGGAAGCTGAATCCAGGGAGAGTCAAAGTAGATGTTAGTTAAAATTTTTAACAGTGATTTGAAGGGCCATTAAAACACAGTGCCAGAGGTATGAGCGGGTCTTTCCTCACTTGATGTCTTTAATGTGGACTTCAGTGTCTGTTTTGGAAGAAACACTTGGCCAAACCATATGTCACACACAGTCTGTTTTCAGTCTAGCTAATAGTGGTAACTTCAGGAGAGAAAACATGGCAGCCCAGATTTCAATGTAGACTGTAGAAATCTGGTAAGAAATCTGGGTACATGCTTGAGTTGTCAGCTCACAAAGTCCTTAGCAGTGCACCCATAGTGCTGTAGCTTAGACCTCAGCTATGACTACCTCACTGCAACCTTGCCTTCATTTTGCTGTGTAGACACAAGAGGAGGTGAGAGTAAAAAAGAAAAGGAATATCTGAGTAGAAGAGTAACTTTAAATTAACAATAGGGAACCAAAACTTGAAGTTTCATGTGGGAATTCAAGAATGGGAGTATTGTATTGAAGTTGGAAAAAAGATGATTTTAACAGGAATACTTTGCAAGCGTTATAGGGAGAGATGATCAGTGTTAGAGACAAAAGAAAAAGTGTGTGGAGTAGGCAAGAGAATGAGAATTGTGGTGCTTAATCAAAAAAAAAAATAACAAAAAAAAAACAAATCTTACAGATGTGAAAAAAGAAATGGCAAAATCCTGCTTCCAATACCAGTTCAGCATATAAATGACAAGCTCATTTTCCTTTCCTTAAAAATTAGAGCTACATTCTGTTCCCTCTTCCAAACTTGAAACGTTATGCATGGTCTGGTCAGGAATAACTGAGACTATGGCTCAGTTTCATCGTCCTAGGTGTCTTTCAGCATCATTCTTGGCAGTGCACATGTCAGCTGTGGGGTACAAATTCCATTGAACTGACCAGAGTTTGGACTGATTTTACCTCCTGTTTGACTGATGATAAAGACAGGAGGATTTTTAAAATAGGATCTGGATCCCTGTTGAGGTTTTTTTATACCTCCTGTTTTGAGATCACTTGTATTCAGAATTTCTGCTTAGGCCTATCTTATACATTTTTACAGATATCCGAAAGCCTGTAATAGCATATGTACAGGTTATATATTTATTCCAGTGCCCAAATCCCTCAAGTGCTTTGGGGATTTCCCTGCTAATCCTTATTTTAATGTGTAAACCTAGAGGGTAGGTTTCAGACCTTTGGGATTTATTCTTTTTGCTAGTCGCTTTCCAGCTGAAGAATCTTTCAAGGGTAACAACAGTAAGTGCTAAATTCACTGTTCTTGAACAATTTATGTTATCACTGTAATCTGCCAGCCTTTCAGCAAATAAAGGGAAAGAAAGTGTGACTGTTGTTAGTAATTACACTATTTATAGTATTTTTTAAACATATACTAATATTAAATTTATGCAGAAGTATTAAATCCTGACTGAACAACGTAAATCCTTATATTTCCAAAGGCAAAATAACTGTATTAATATTAATGAAGCCACAAAATAGAAGTTAAATGACAGCACTTTTGCAATTGCTGTATTTCATTACTGAAACTTTATTATATTTTTCATATGTGGATGTAAAAAATGAATGGAGCTATCGCAAACTGCTTTGTTGTAAATGACCTACGTTTTCTTTATGATGCATGTTTTGCCATAAAATGGGAGTGCTTAATGCATTTCTGTGGGGAGATGCCTATTTATTCTGACAAACCGATCAGCCTCCAGGGTGGTCTTTTGCCACAGAACTGATTTTACAACTCATCCATTATCTAATAAGATGTGAAATGAGTATCCTGGCTCACCAAAAAAATCAGGCTTTGTTCCATCACAAGCATGTGACAGGGTCACTCACAGACTTACTTGCAGGATATAAAATTGTTAGTGGAAATCCCAGTTTACACTCTCATACACACTTCCAGTACAGAAAGCCTGTGGGGAAAACATTGGTAAACAACACTTTGATCTTACTCCTGAGCAATTTTTATTTTAAAGGCAAGTATAAAGAGTGACCTCTATAGTGAGAAAATGCATTTCACATCTTTAAATAATACAGCATAAGTTTATGAATTTTGTTGTTATAAGAAATGTCAATGCAACCTAAACTACATTGTGAGGCAGCTGGAATGTCTTGACAAAATATGTCCTGTGTTCTTTGTTTGTTTTTTTCTTCCTTCCTTCCTTCCTTCCTTCCTTCCTTCCTTCCTTTATTTTTCTTTCTTTCTTCAGTATATCCCCCTTTTTAATACTTATGAAATGTTTAAAACTGCAATTGTAAAAGTGAAAGACTGGAGCGAGGAAAGGAAACTGAGACATTCTGGTAAGGCAGTGGTATAGTAAGTGTATACAAAACCCTTTCAGACAAATGTTTTCAGCCAGATATGTTTATAAGGAAATAAAGTCAGGAAGGTAAAAGAGAACAGGACACACAGTAAGAAATATGGTTAAACCTGGCTATAACCTTCATTGCTAAGTGACAAGTCTTTGAGATATTAGGGATCCAGACAGAGAGTACATCTGTACATGTTTGGGCAATGTTGAACATGGATGAAACTTTGGAGCACTAATGCAGTGCAAATGTTGTAATTACATGATACTGTATTACAATAATGCAACCTTTCATATAACATACCTTACAGAAGTGCCTTCATTGTTAAACTGTTTGCTAAGAAGCACAAATGAATTAACAGATCAATGTCAAATGAAGTAAAATAAAAGATTTAAAATCATTGACAAAATAGTTAGGGAAGTGACAGGAAAGCAAACAAGAGATTTGGTTCGATATCTCTAGAAGCTAGAACACCCACTCCATTTCCCCACTCCAAATTTCCCTGACTTTCTGAATAACAGAGTCAACCCTTTTGGACTCGCACAATGTTTCTTTTCACAAAAGCACAGTTTCTTTAGCATGACAATGAAATACGATTTTCAGTGGTTCTTAGAAAAGTGACAATAAGGCTTGAAAGAGTTCAAAATGAAATTCCGAAAGATTGAATTTGTGGCAGACAAATGTTCCAGTGTCATGTCCTCCTGATATCCTTTATTCGTTACTGGTGAATGCAGCTCTGCATCAAAAATCAAGGCTGTTTTATCAGTCTTGCTTATAATGCCAGTCAGAACAGCTTACTGCTGAGAGATCTTTCTGCTGAGAGTCTGGGCTGGCATCACGACAGCGTGGCTTTAAAAAAGCATTAAGAGAGACCCATTTTACATTATTGACTTTTCCTCTTACCTGCAAGGACACAGAATTTAATGCAGCATTGATGAGTCAAAGATTTTGACACATGTCAAGACAGATATCTTAATTTTAGAGTTTAAAAAAGGCATCGAGCTTGATACATACGAACCAGTTTAGGGAGCAGTGGCAGCTCAGACTGAGGCAGGGACAATTATTTTACTCATCTGCTAAAGACATTACATTACTTTTGAATGAACTCTTATGTAAAGAACAATGTAATTTAAGGAGGATGAAACCAGAACAATTGCCAGAAATGTAATAAGGGTCTAGAGGGAGTCCCTTAAAACCCATGTTAAGTAACCTGTCATTGTATTCTTACTATGGATTTTTTTAAACCATTCTATAAAAGTCCACGGCAAGGGTATAATTTCCTAGAAAATGGTATTTCATATAACCTGTATAAAGCGATCATGTCCCAGTAAATTCAGTAACAGTTTTCCATGAAGAATGCATTAGATTTAGAACTATGAATGGACTGCTTACATTGGTAAACACTATAGAGCAGAACTACTTGTTTCAGACAGCACCCTTTTTGTATAAATAGATTTCATTGCAGCAGAAACACACACACGCAGAAGTATCTAGAATGACTTTATGTCCTTAAATCAACCATGTAGCAAAATCTCATTTTTAATAATGGCATTTATTTTACTTCACCAGAGAAATGTATAATAATAACTGCAAAATTGTTGTGTTAATGATCAGATTGCATAATAAGATGCACAATTAGGAGGATTATGGGAATTTAATGGGATGAGAAGGGCAAGAGATCATCTGCTGTATGACTCTTCACAGTTGTACTCTGCTGTCTATGTCCCTAATGTGTTTTTATGACTTGTGTGCTTTGGTTTGTTTTCCAGTTTGTGTTCTGCCGTGAATGTAAAGAAGAATACCATGAAGGGGAATGCAGCTCTCTCCTCAGCACGCAGGGAGCTGTGGCCCAGAAGGTAGGCATCCCCACAACTCATTACATCCTGATCATTATCCTTGGTCCAACTAGAGCGACATTTGTTGGATGGGTCCTAATTATAATCCCAAGCAAAAGCAATTATGTTCATACTGAATTGCTCTAGCCATTGGAGTTGGCTTTTTGGTGGATTTCAGATGCTCTGACTGATAGAGTAGCTGAATTCTGTCAGAAACACACAGAGCTCTACCATCAGATGACAAAGAAAAGGCCTTCCCAATGGGCTTTTGGGGTCGTCTCTATTCAACATGAACACTTTTGAAAGGCTTTCTGTAGTTTTCCTGTCTTGCAGCTTGTACTCAGTGCACCAGTCAAGAAATCACGTGGGTTTGGACTGAGTAACAGGGGTTTTATACAGTGTGTGCAGAAAATGCTGTTGATAATTCATGTTTTAGCTTAGAGAAATAAAAAATTGGATTGCCTAGGCTAGAAGCTGTTAGGTGATAATTATTCTAAGCTGCTCCATAATTTTGTAGCTACTGTAGCTATAGCCCTGGACAGGAAATAGTTTTTCTCTCCCAACATTTCTCTTTGTTTGAGATTAAAGTTTCCCTGCTCTTCATTATACATGAACCACAGTCTTTCAAAAGAGGGAGAGGAAGAGACAGAGCAAAGAACAGGAGAAATTCCCCCTAAATATCTCACACCTGGATGGTCAAAGTGCTCTCCTAGGGAGAAAAAAACTGTAAAAAAAAATGCAGATGTCCGGCATGTTTGATGCTAAGATGAAACACTAACCCTGAGACCCAGGTAGTCCAGCATGGCAGCTACAGGACTGTGAGCAGGTGCTGACAAGGTTTGTGGCCTGCTCCCAACAAGGCATACCCAGCACCTGTCAGTGCCTGCAGACAGGCTCTGTCTGAGGATGGCTTTTGGGGCCTCTTACTCTTTGAATGTAGAGATCGAGATGGAGCTGGGGACATACTAGGAGTCTTTGTCATATGTTACCATAGAATCATAGGATCACAGAATGATTTGGGTTGGAAGGGATCTTAAAGATCATCTAATTCCAAACTCACTGCCATGGGCAGGGAAACCTTCCACTACTGCACCAGGCAATCACCTCTGTAGAGATTTTTCTCTTTAACCTTTCTTAGTGAAGCTCTTCTACTTTATGAAAAAGAATCAATGCTCATTGAGCCAGAATTAAACAGCCTGTATCCTAGCAGGCAGGGCATCTACCTCCGGTGCCTGGAAGATGTATACTGTAGAAGACCCAAAAAACATCTAGTCCAGTACCCTGTCTCTATCAGATTTCAGTTACCAGTGTCTAGAGAAGAGTGCATGAGTATAATGATGTCCCATTCCCTGAATATTTTCCAGTCTCTGGTGACTTGTGATTCAGGTGTGGAATTTTGTATTTAGCAGCTACCAGCAAAGTTTTACTCCATGAATTTGTGCAACCCCTTTTTTGAAGCCATATATATGCTTCTAGTATTCATGTTACTCTGAAATGAGGAGATTTGCAGCTTAATTATCCTCTATGAAGAATAATCTTGTTTTGTTTGAAGCAACCTTAAAAAAATTGTTCCAGCTTCCATTCATATTTATGTAAAAACAAAAAAGCTTCAATGGAGACATTGAGAGATACTTAAGTTAAAGTATCCAATAGCCTGGTAAAGTAGAAGACCAAAGCTGAGTGTCTTACCTGAATTAAGCAGAGCTAGAAATTGAATACATCTCAACATGCACAGTGAGTCTTATGTCCACTAAGCTATTTATGCCAGTTTTGCTTAGAGTACTGAAAGCTTTGAGCAGTCATCATGGCACCTTACAAAGGATTTTAAGAATTTTGGGTCACTGAAAGTTCAAGCTTATATAATCTCCCTTTTGCTTTAGAGCAAAAGATAAAGGTGTGCCAGGAAAAATTAGAAGACTACAGGAAGAAGTGGTTTATTTTAAACATTTGCATGTTGCCTTAGTGTCTCTTGATGACAATGTGAGTGCTACATTCATTTAGTCCAGTGTCTCAGCAAATGAACTGCACTCAATTAGATCTGTTAAGTTAGGGAAGTTAAATACTATAGTTACAATGTAATGCAAACGTTTTAGCTATACCAGAAATTTTTCCAATGCTCTGAGAGAGAGCTGTTCCAGAATAGTTAAATGATACCAGAATATCTCTTGTAGTTATGCAAATCAGTTCCCCAGTACAGGCAAGATCACAGACTACGCAAAATTCATTTAGACTCCAGCTTGCGTAGAAGTTAATTGACTTTGATCAGCCTTCTTATTCTTAGAAAGCGAGGTGCACTGATTAAACTCCTCCACAAGGTGGTGATGTGCCGCTGAAGGAATGATTTCCCTTGCTTTCTGTAAACAGCAGAACAAGTAGCTAGCTAGCTAAAACACTGCTACCGTAAGTGCTGCTAACACGCTGGGTTTTTGTTTTGGTTTGGTTTGTTTTTCTGAATTACATCAGTAAAAGCTGTCTTGCATACATCACTCATGTACAATGCATACAAAACATTTGTGGGGCGTATATGGAAAGAAATGCATGTGGGACTACTTCATCTGCTTTACTGAAACTAATTTAAACACTTATCTATCTGTGCTTTCTGCATTTTTTTGTTTTTTGCACTCTTCCTGTTAGATTCAGAACCCTGTGTGTCAGAGTTAATTTGCTATTATTGTACTATTTGTTCCAACAGTGAAGATTGTTTTACCTTTGACTGTCTTTTTCTAGGTAGGAATAATACATTTCCAGGGTTGGCTTCTGCGTCTTAAGCTCCTCCAGTTTGACTCTTGTCCTTCCCCCTAGTCAAGATCCTTTCCATACCATTGATTTTAGAAGCCAATCTTATTGTCACAACTGCTTCTACTCAGATTTTAGGGTCAACCAGACATGCAGCCACCAAACCATTCCTCTCCAGAATTGGTGCAGAATGTGTAGTCTCAGGAAAATATCTTCTATCAGAAAAAGACAGGTTTTATTTTTGCCTCTGGTGGCTACAATACTGAAGGGAACCTTCCCTTACCTTAGCATTTCTACAAACACCTGCATGACCCTGACATTTCCAGTGTAAGAGGAAAGGTTTAGACCTAGGTTGGCATAATGAAGATAAATGCGGTGGGTCATGAGGGGTGGGAAAGAGCTGGAAGCAAAGCCAAAAAGGGATATTGTGGAGGAGCTGGGTAGCCACATGTTGACAACACAGAGAACAAGGAGACCTGCAGTGCCACTCAAAGAAGGCTCTCGTGATCCCTATGTCAGAGCACTGCAAGAGCCATCTGCTGCCCGCGGGCCTGCTCATGGGTCTGTCAGGGCAGGGCCCAGCTGCCTGTCCCATCCCCCTGCCCCACCAGGAGCAGGGCACTGGGGACACCTGGACAGCCCCAGCCCTGACACTGGGCACCTCCCTGGGGACAGGAACGGGACAGGGATGGGCCGAGGCCAGGCTGGGACATGGGCCCACAGTGGGGCAGGGCCGTGGGGAGCTGGAGCCCAGCCCTGCTGTGGCCATGCTGGGGCTGGTGGCCCTGGGCTGATGAGGAGTCCAGGGGCTGGGGGTGAGCAGTGACAGGCAGGGGTGGTGGTACCCTCAGAACTAGATAACAATTTGGGAAGTCTTAGAAAAGGTGATCCCTCAGAAAGAGAAGTAGAGCCTGAAACAGAGGCATTCAAGTCTCCATAACAGCCAAGAACTGATGGGAGGCAGACAGGGTACAGACAGTGTTGTTTGACTGTGACTTTTCAGAGACATAGTAGAAGCTCCAGAAATAGGAGAAGGAAGAGGGAAGAAAGGGAATAAGGTTGTGAAGTGATATGGGACAACAAGGAGGAATCAATCAGAAAGGGTGGTGGTGAAATGGGCCTGTGCTGGGCCTGGTGTCACAAGGAAAGAGGAAGAACCCTTGGGTCAAGAGGAGGGAGCAGAGCTCGTGGGTCTGTGAAGGGAGGATGACGGGGAAGGGGAAATGGAGTCTGTTGGCAGGAGGAAGGAAAAGTACAACCACAGCTATGAAGCACAAGAGGAACAAAGCAGGAGCTATGTACGGTCCTTAAGGCTGCTTGAAAGGGTTTGAACTTTTTAAAAACGGGAAGCTAAAGGACACTGCTTGCAGGGGATAGCATACTGAGTCCTTTACCAGAAGGAAAATGATGTTGTTATTGATATTTTTTCCACCTCACTATAGGATCTGCTTGGGGTTATTTTTATATGTTAGTTAACACACTTCTTTTTCACTGGTCTGCAAGTTGGCATTGCATCCAAATTTACTATCTATCGTGTGTTTACCTAAATCTGGTATGTTTTTTTTTCTCTTTGCTATCCCCAAAACTGTATTTACCCAGCTCTCAAGGTTGCATTTGGGTAATTGACCACTGAGAGTTGTTCATAGCTCTGAGACCTCACATATCATCCTGCACATGTGCTTTCAAGGCCTTTAGCTATCATCCCATGCCTTCACTCCTCCATATGGTGTTTTATTCTAGGGTCAGAGATAGTTCAGTCTGTATATTATAGCTGTGCTTGCTATTACTATCTAGTAGTTATAAAAATATGTGTAGCATTGTTAAACCACACAATTGTACAAAACTAAGCAACATCTAAAGCAAAGTCAAGAGAGGTACAAGTCACTTCGTCGTTCAATAATTGCTGAAACAGACCTCTAAGATGGTCAAGGCAAGCCCAGACAAAGCTCGACAGTCCTGAGGCCTGTGGTGTTGGCTGGGCACGAAGGCTGAGGCCTCTTACCAGAAATAGTGACAGCATTTTTACTGAGACACAGAGCTACATGTTCTAAATGTTAGTCTACACTCTATTTAGGTGCAATCTTATAGCTAATGCCACAAAACTTAATTCTGATGCCACTGCAAACCTGTGGGATGTCTGTCTCAGCTATAGTGCTCATCTGGAGGCCTTGCTCACCCACACCCTAAAGCCAGTCCCCAAACCTTCTATCTTCAAATCAAATCTCAGCTGCTTTTTACTTGGGTCCCAGTCCTTACTGTACTCCATTAGCTAATGCAGAGTCCAGATATTAATACTGCTTTTCTGCTTCTGACAGTAGAAAACTTATCCAGAGCTCCTGCCAGCCCAGTGGCCCATCAGACCAAACCAGCAGTCCAGTGCCTCAGCAATGCCTCAGCTGAGTCACTGCAAACCTTGGAAGTACAATTTTTTTCCAAATCTGATCCTAGTCATCAGTACATGCTACCTGGACTCTGCTGGCAGTCTGGGGGTTCAGATCTAACTTGGCTGTAAGCTCTCCGACAAGTGATCAGATCTGAAGCAGACCTTTTTGATAACTTCTCAGAAAGCAGCTCTGTGCTTGCAGAGGCATGAAACCTGTGCACACATCCACGGAAGCCTGTAACATCACCTGGCATCCTGCTTTTGTCTTTTGTGTTGTAGTTCCTGGAAAGGCTCGCAGCTCACTTGGGCTTCAAGCGAGCCTTCAGGCCTTCTTTTCCTGCCATTGCCTCATGTATGCATATCTCTAAATTGCCAGTAGGTGGTATAAAATATACAGCCATGACTTGAGAGGCTTCCTTTCCCAACCACTGAGCAACATCTGTCTAGTCTCGTATACTATTTTCCCTGTAGAACCCCAGCAAGCACATAGGCTTGTGAAGCCTGGTCTCTATATAGCTGGAAGTTTGCTGTAATTATGCAGCAGAACATATTGGCGACTGTGAGCAAGAGCTATTAGAGAATTTCATTCTAATGTGGAATTTCCAAACAAAGGCACTTACAAAATATCCTTAGCTGAAATATTGTAATACTAAATATGCAGCTAATGTTTCATGAAAATCATATTTGATGCGATGTGTTTCTTACAATACTGGTGTGGAACAGAAAGACTATGCAACCTAAGTGTTAAATTGTAATAGAGAGAATGCTGACAAAATTATGGAATTGCATATAACTCTTGATTTACTGTATAAAGAAAGTAGCAAGCTTTGTTTTATCTGAACCTTCAGTGATGGGTGAGTTATTAGGGAAAGCATTTGTATGTCATATTGGACTCCATAGACATGTGACATCCCGAATCAGCTCTTGGTTATCAGGTTTTTGTGTTTAAGCTGTAAAATACTACAAATATAACTTACAGAATTGTTTCTTCACTATTACAGCAAATTTTCTATACTGCTTTTAGAACAGTATGAGAAAAAGAGGTGTGGTATTTGAAAAGATATATATACTACAACCAAGAGTTAAAATGGGAAACATGCAGCATGTCTATGTAAGCATCTTTCTCTACCGGAAAGAGGGGAAAAATTAATCGAACTGCTAAACAGTAAATGCTGACCACAAAAGTATGAATTATTTCGCTGCATTTTAGTGAAAGAAAAGGTTATTGAAGAGGTTCATCATACATAGTATCTTTCAATGAGTCCTGAGTTACAGTATGAAATCTGGAACCTCTATTATTAGACCATTGATTTTTTTTCCATCAGATAATTTTAAAAAGTTAAATAAAACATGGCTGTACAAAAATGGCACATGTAGCTCGATTTTGACAGTATCTTAAACAACGGGAAAAGAAACTGAGGCTGAGCTTCATTAGGTGGCATATTTACAATGTCAGGCACAGGACACTTCAACCCACAGATGCCTAATTAAAGGAGCAAGAAAAATAACCAGGAAACATCCTGCAAAATTAATCTCTATGTTATAAATAAAGATGCACCAGAGGAAATCTGAGAGTAGGTCTTAACTTTTTTTCTAATGAGAAATAGATGGAAACTATAGAGAGAGAATTTTATCTTTCCTATTTTAGGCAGCAATAAAATAAAAAGATGTGACAAGCTGTTTTTGTTTATGAGGTTAAGATGACAGTCCTTTGCATCTGTGTTGCCATTTACAGGAGAAAGTATGTTCGTCCTTCCACTGGTGGAAAACAGTTATACAAGAATGATCTCTCTTGGATTAGATTTTCTGCTTTAGAATGGTGTAAATCCAATATTCACAGGCTACCTGAATTTCATGTGTTCTGATAGGAATATCTGCAACATGCAGAGTGAGAACCTTGATGTGCAATATCACCAAAACAGAGCTCTCTGATTTTATTTGGTAAAAGTCTTGTGTCTGACACAATACCCTGTGTATAGCATTGAACTTTGATTTTATCTACTTGCTGTCATCACAAAACAGGTCGTTTTACAGAAGAATTCCCTAGGCATACCAGACAAATTGGCTCACACAAAGCCGTTTCATGTGAGCTTAGCTGGATCAGCGTGGTGCCAGCGCTCTGTTTTTCCTCTGCATTAAACATATTCCCATTGATGGATATCCTTCCTTTTCCTGATCTATATAACCATTTTTAGTATTTTGATTAGCCTGAATCTCTCTGTAGACCAGAGCACTAGTCCCATAGCTATGTGCACCTCTCCTTATGAGATTTTTTGACTCTTAAATGACTCAAATGATGGACTTTTTTTTGCAAAGCTCCTCTAGCCTATCTAGTGCTCTAGACATCTGATATTTTTTCTCCCAGAACTTAGTAAAAGACACCGATAAATATTACAGGAGGTTAGTTCATGCAACCATGTTCATAAAACAGCTCAGCAGAAGATGAGAAAACAACAGGAATTTAAGCTGGACTGTCATCATCCCTTGTAGATCAGGTTTCAAAAGATGAGGCTGCTTTTGCTCCAAGCTCTAGCTCAAAATAATTAGTGGGCAGTGTTAATACAAGTGTTATGGAAGGTTGAACATTGCTTTGTGTACAATGAATTATTCTTTGTTTTTCCTTTGAACCTTTTCAAGCATCCACAGTTGTTCTCACATTCATGCTGGAAAATGAGTAATACTTTCTCTTTTGAGACATCTAAGCCTTTTTAAAATGCTATATTTCACATAAAGTCATAATTTTACATATTTCTATTTCTCCTTCTTAAATCTTATTTTGCCAAGTAAAATTAACTGAAAACCAAGCATTTCTGATCAAAAGGAAAAGTATTTCTGATTAAAAGGAAGCAGCATTAGGGTACATTTTTGAATTAATGCATGACCAACTTTTTTGCTTATCAGAATGGAAATAAGCAACAACAACAAACAGGGATTCACCAAAGCTGAGCACAACAGAATGTCAACAGCCTCATATTCCATTCTGAATCAAGGGTTTTCAGTTTTCAGATGAGCATGGTCATAAAAGAAGTGTGCTTGCATAAGACAGTCTATAACATGGTGGCATGTGAATTTAACATTATATATCTAATGCTGCCAATATTTTTGAACAAGTTTTGCCATCAATGTTTTTACCCTGGATCGCACTGCTTAGTTGCTGACTTTGACCACATACTTTTTTTTTACTTTATGTATGACAAGACGATGAGTGTCCCGTTACCTGAATGAGATGCTACTTTAAGAAGGATGCTTTCTTTCTATTTCAGGATGCTTTCTGTCTCTGTAGCACTTTTTCCTCTAGTGCCTGATATTGATTAACTGCATAAAGAGCTTTCCATGTGCATGTACTTGCAATGCTGTATGGTTCTCAACAGTCTCTGTGGTCTCTTTATCCCTGTTAGTTTCTCCAACAGACTCAGCATAGAAACAGAACAGAAGTAAATCCGCATCCTTCAATGTGACCCAGAGATAACAAGGTGGACTCTTCCACCATCTCACTAAGAGGACAGTGCAGAGGGGATGTCGAAAAATGCTTGTGACAGCTCATACTGGAGCTTCCTGTTATTTGTGGGTATTCACTCCTTGTAATCGTGTGCAGCACAGTTGGGAATCAAGAAAAATCATCATGAAGTGGAATGGATGGAATCTAGCAGCTTTTCACTAATGCTCTGATAAATACCCTGTAATAACTGGGGAACTAGAGTATATTTTGTGAGGTCAGCATCATAAGTGTATGAAAGTCTCCTGTTCTAGACAAACTAGCATGTGATGCATACCTGGAGCATCACTTACCTTCCTATCCAAGATGTGGCAGGCCACAGAAAGTGCGAGCAGCCTCTGGTTGAGAGCCCTGGTCTATTACCTAGGCTGTTGTCAAGATTAGGTTTGCTAGCTTAGGATAAAAGAAGGTGATATAAATAGACACTGGTAATGGAGAATTGCCATACAACTTTTCTTTATTGTTTGAAGGTAAAATGAAGATCAATATGTGTGCTTGCAGTCACTGCAATGCTTGTGGCTCATAGATCTGGGTGGTATGATCTCTTTACTGAATTAGAGAGACTCCATCACTGTACCATTTTTCTGCATTTGCTTCCTGCAGCAGGAAGTTTTTAACTCAGCATTCAGCAAGACTTGGCATAGGAGGGATGTTTCAGCTCTGATGGGCTGAAAATATCATGCTGCTGTGTCTATTTCATGCTAGAAGTTTTGCAAGGAAAACGTTAATATAATAATTCACTCTGCTGGTGTCATCAATTTGTTCTTTCTCAGTCAATCGTGTATATGCGGTTTGCACTTGTTTATTTGAATTATTTCTAAGCTCTCCGAAGTTTGTATTTGCTTTTAGAACTAAGATCAAATATCTTTATACAAATAAAATTAGCAATTCAGTGTGTGAAATTTTGCCTCAGTGTCATTTGCTATTAGGAGCAACAAAGACCTGAGGATGTGGAAAAGGTACATTTCTAAGTTCTGAATCACACAGTTTGGATTTGGACTATTTGGGAAAAAACAAAGCCACTGTGAAGCTCTTCTGGGTTGAATACAAAAATTAAAAATAATCCAATCTTCTTGTGTAGCTATTATTCTGAAAATATTAGTAAAGTTTTTTCACTGCTATAGTGATTTTCATCTTGAATCATCTTTATGGATGTTAAATAATTAATTGCCATTGCAACCAGATTATATTAATATCTTCTTCCTTCTGTCACCGGGCAAACTGAGGCCCTATGGGCATTCACACTCTCCCCGTCTTCTCTTCAGGCCCCTCTGTGTTTGCTCAGATTGCTTATTAAAGTCACCCTTCATTAAAGACCAAGGTGCTGCAAGTTCAATACTAGATTATGTTCTTTGCTGTTAACCTAAGTAGCTTTTTCTATTTCCTAGAGCTTCCTAATGTACCGTTTGACAGAGGTCATCCTTTTGCTGAATAATCCAGCAGCGTGCAAGGCCTAATTTGCTATCGAGAAGCAGTGAGCTAAAAGTAAAAATCATTGCTAAAATAGAGCTGAGGAAACTTTGTTCACCTTTATCACCTCTGCATCATAAATACTGGCAAATGGGAGAAAAGTGAGGGTCACAAAAGGTGTTAAAGGCCTGAAGTGACTGATATAGGTTGTGGAATAAAGGAAGCGTAAACACATTTTCAAGGATTTCTAATTAAAACGCGCTGATTTTTTTAGGTGCATGTTGCAACGACCACCAGATGAGCTAGAAACAAACTTCTCCAGATGTTCCTCTGTGTTACTCCATGTTAACTCAGGAAACTTCAGCCAAGAAATAAAAATCTATGGTTTATTCTCTGACACGGCAATAAGTCACCAGTTTTATCAGTCAGTAGCAGCTGAGTAGAAACCCCTTGGAGTTACGGTTACATTGCGTGTTTCAAAGCTGGGCCAATTTCCTTTTGCTGACTTGTTAGAAATAAGTATTTTTAAAATCCGTATAAATCAATAATAAAAGTCAATCCACAGAGTAGTCTACAGTTACTTCGAAGGCAGGAACACGAAGAAGCTGCAGCATTTTTTACAAATGATATAATTTAGTTTAGGCTCGTTATTCTTCCAGACACTGGAAAAACAACCACAGTACAAATAGATAGAGTTGCACTTCAAGGCTGGAACCTAAATACATTGTTTACTTTTGAACATCGTTTCCAGCCCTGCGTGATAGATATTACCCAGGGCACTGCCATCTCTTTTGTCCTTGTATTATCATTTTAGGTAGGAAATTGCCAAGTAGGACACTTGCGTAGATTATGTAATTTTGGCCCAGTCATAAATAGGACAAATGGAGGAGTCCTTTTTACAGCGCTCTTCATTATAACTTTTTCTGTCCATGTTGTTCTGTGTGGGGAGATATGAGCTTTCATTATTCACCAGTTGTTTGTTTTTTTTTTCCTTCAAAATCTTTGTGTTTCTTTTCTGTACCTTATAAAGGCTCATAAGTTTACACAGGATTATATATGAATGAAATCTAGATCACAGAAACAAAGGAATATTCTTTATTATGAAAAACAGCTTTCTTTTAGGGACCACGCCATTTCTCATCGTGTTGCATTGCCTTGGTGTTTTATGTTTCTTGCAAGAAGAGATTTAGTCCCTGAAGCAAAACCAAACCTATGGTGTCTAAAAATCTCAGCCAGGTTCACCTGACTCCTGCTTCACCTTTTGCTTTTACCTGCCTGTGTGCATTTGCAGCATGGCTTGCTGCCTGCTGCACCACTCCTGCTGCCCCTCAGGGCAGGGAGCTTTGGGGGGACACATCCTGACCAGCAGCTGGCTGTAGAAGCCCCCTGGGATGGCACACGCTCCAGCAGCTGCAGCTGCCCCACCATCCCCGTGTCCTGTCACCCAATACACGTGGTGTGCACACTGAGGGAAAACAAGTTTGTGAGAGCTGCAGAATTTGTGCTTCAAAATACAAAGTTCAGCCTACATGTCTTGCAGTCATGGGTAAATAGTTTTTCTCTCTCTTTGCAGGGATATGTAGTTGATGAACATGCAGCCATGCAAGCCCGATGGGAAGAGGCATCTAGAGAAACGATCAAGAAAACAACCAAGCCTTGCCCCAACTGCCATATTCCAGTAGAAAAAAATGGTAAAGTTATTAGATACCTCGTATTTACCTGTCTTGTAAAATTCATTTTACAGTATAAATATATGAATGTGCATGTGTAAATATGCATACTATTATCCCAAGAGAGGGAGGGCACACAGAGCTTGAATCTTCCCTCTGACACTGTCTAAATTATCTTGAAATCACTAAATCTAAATCACCTAGTTCCAGAGCCACTAACCCAGCCTCACAAAGCACTCAGCTATCCCCTTGATAGACAGGGAAAAAGAGGCATAGAGAAACACTGGGTGGTGCGTTCATATGACTGAATGTCCAGTTAGTTGGACGGATTTTGCATTGTCAGTGAAAAAAATCAACATTTATAGGCCAAATCTCATCTCTCACTGAAACAAGATGTGTCTAATGTAGGCCAGAAAAATCACACCTAAAAGCGGGATGTAGGAAAAATAGAGCTGGTGTAGATGTCTAAACAGTATACAGCTGAATTTAAATGAAATGAATCTCAACCCGGTGAAATGTCAATTGCAGAAGAGCAAGTCAGAGGAAGAATTACAATTCTTGACAAACTGCTTATGCTGATCAGTGCCTACCGTGTAGGAAGAAAAGTAATCTGTTGGCACCAGGGTGGTTAAAACAGGGAACAAGAACAACAAATAGGCTATGTCCTGTAGTACATGCTGTTCCAAGCTTTAATTGTATTAATGTGAATTAACCAAAATATTCTAAAATGTTTGCCTAAATATTATATGAATATAAAGTATAGAGGATGCTTCTCAGTTTTGTGGCATCAGTTATACAAATGGGACTGACTTTGAAAATGCTGAATAAGACACCACGAACTGTAAGGAGAAAACATTTGAAGCAGTGATACTATGGAAATACTACTAAGGAAGAAATAGGACAAAATCCTGAAATCTGTGTTTTGAAGAAAGAAAAGAAGGTAGCTGGCAGATGGAAAGTGGGAGACTTCAAGCACAAGGACCTGAAGGGATGAAAGCATGAATTCAAGAGTGGGAAGGAGAGACAAGATTTGGCAAAGTGTAGAGAGCAAGGTAGGCAGCAAAAGAGAGAGAACAGAGAGGTAGGTCAAAAAAAAGTTATTTACAGACTTGGAAAACAGGGTGGAAAACCAGAAGGTTGAACTGGGTTACAAATAGACATTGCAACTGTTCATACTTACGGTCTGTGCATACACAAATGAAAAACCTTCTGGTCAGGCTGGAAGCCCTGCTAGGAGCTTTACTTTCTTTTACACTGTGTAGTTTTATTGTTAATTTACAGTTGTCACATGTCACAAATAGCATATCCCTATTTGACAACATGATATAATTTATACAACTCCCACTAAGAAAATTACTTGTAAAAATCTCCAACATATCCAAAAAAGAAATAAAAGCCATTATACTTTTTTCTTTGGAAGAAAATAATTATTCAAAATGGATAGTAAAGAGGAAAAGACCTTTCCTTTCTAATGGCATGACCCATGTCAGAGTAGTGCCTCATAATGCAAAATGCCAAAGCCACAACAGCAGGCTAGAAATGTTTCCATGTACTGGAACCAGGTGGTAATGCTGCCATTCAGAAGAACTTTGACAGGCTGGGAAATGGGCTGAGAGGAACCTCAGGAAATTCAACACAGGTAAATGCAAAGGTCCTGAGCCTGGGGAGAAACAACCCCAGTACAGTCTGGGGTAATACCTGATGGGGGAATAAAGAAGACAAAGTCAGACTCTTCTCAGTAGTGTCTGGAGAAAAGACAAGGGGCAATACTCCCAAACCCAAATGCAGGAACAGAAAACATTTTTCACCGTGAGGGTGGCTGAAGACTGGAACAGATTGCCCAAAGAGGTTGTGGAGTCTCCATTCCAGGAAACATTCAAAACCTGACTGGACGTGACCCTGAGCAGCCTACTTTAGCTGACCCTTCTTTAAGCACAGGGGGTTGATGATCTCCAGAGGTCCCTTCCCACCCCAGCAATTCTGTGATTCTGCGAAATAAGGCATGAAGCTTGAAAGGTGCAGTGTTTGCTGTCTTCTCTGGTAACAGGTACTGCACATTTCAGCTTGTAGGCTGACATTTTTAAACTGCCTACAGCCCATTGTTCCCCATTGTAACAATACTGTAGATTTATACTGATGACATGTTCCACTGAGTCAAATGATAAAAAGGCACCTAAAGTCTTTTAACAAAACAACTTTGTTTATTGCATTCTATTAAAATATATGCCAATTTTAAAAAATTGATATGCAAAAGGAAATGACATCTCAGCAGCATTTATTTTATTTGTACTCCTCAACAAGTTTTAGTCATGCTGGAAATCTCTTTGGATAAAGATCTATGTTCTACTCTACTACACAAATAATAGCTTTTCAAACCACCACTTACAAATTAAATCTGTGCCCTGCTGGTTAGTGAAAACTTCTGAACAAGTATGTACAAAAACGATTAATGCCCTTGAGAAGTCAAACTGTCAGACTTGCTGCAAACTGCAATAGTCTGCCTGCTTCTCTGAAAACACAGAAAGCCAGGAGGTCCTCGGTGAGCCTGGCTGCTGGGAAGACATGGTTCCCTTGTCAGTCTAGAACTGATCAGGACAGGTATATAAGTGTTCTGGAAAAATGGTGCTTACAGAAGGCATTCAGGTGATAATCATCAAGCTGAACAGCTTAGTCTCATCTGGAGTCAGATGGCCTTCAGGTTGTGCTGAAAAACCTCCTCTTTCTGTACCTCAACTATTCAACTAGAATAACCTGCAACAAATACCTTTATGGTATCTCCTATCTCCCTTCAAACATGACAGAGCAGGTAGGGAAAAAAGCAGGAGGGCTGCGGAAACATCACGCTGTAGGTTTAATTTGTGGTACCAGGACAGCACACAGCACCTGCTTCAATAAATGGGTTTGGTGCCAGTGGGAGAACGTAGGCACAGCTGAGCAGTCCACGCCCAGAACGATGAGCTGGAGTAGCCTGCTGCCTGCATGGGTAATGCCCAGCTGCCCTGAGCGCCTGGGTGACTCTGAAGTTCCCCAAGCATCTTCATCTTCCCTATGACGTCCCACCTCAGTGGTCCCCTGAATTAAGGCATGAAGCTTGAAAGGCACAGTGCTTGCTTTCTTCTCCGGTAAAGGGTACTGCATGTTCCAGCTTCTAAGCTGACTTTTGCAAACTGAGAGGAGCACTTCACTTCTGCCTAAGTACAGCTGGTGTCAAGAGGCTGATGACTGTACACTGAAATCTGCCAGCAGGCCTCATCTGGGAGGAGTACGCTGACTCCACACAAGAGAATAATTCTGCCTTCCCTCCCCAGATGCTTCTGTGGACACTGTTACTTGCCACTTGACACTTTTACAAGGGACAGTGACAATGCCAATAACTTTTCTGTAATTGCCTATATTCCTGTATGTCAGTAACTTTTCTGTATCAGCTTGTATTTCTATAGGCATTGTAGAATACTTCTAAATGCCAATAACTTTTCTGTAATAGCCGAAGTGAAAGAATGAAGCACTTTCCCACAGTTCAGTCCACAGAATCACAGAACAGCCGAGGTTGGAAGGGACCTCTGAAGATCACCTAGTCCAACCCCGTGCTGAGCAGGATCACGTAGAGCACATTGCGCAGGATGGCATCCAGGTGGGTTTTGGAAAGCTCCAGAGAAGGAGACTCCACAGCCTCTCTGGGCAGCCTGTTCCAGTGCTCTGTCACCCTCACAGTAAAGGACTGCCCCCTCATATTCAGATGGTAGTCTGGGTGAGTTTAAACATACATCCACATCTCTCAGAGGACTGCTGTGCTCATAAAGCCATGGGCCATGTTGCTCGGCTCTGACTTGATTTCAGCTGCTGTGTAACAAAGTATTTTCACTGATGTAGCTTGGCAGGTGGAGCAGAAGGTTTGACAGAAGGTGCTTGTTGGACTTTGCTTCCTGCACCAGGATTGAGATGCATTTTATCCCGTGGGGACTTAATATGAGTTGTAAGAGAGGATTGGGTCTAAACTTAAAGTGTGTTGCAGAGTTTGGCCGTTAGTACACTTAAATTTAAATAAGATAAAAATATCCAGTGAATTGCATCTCTTGCACAAGTATATAAACTTTGCCTTGTTGAATAGATGTTGCCATCACAGCTAGTTTTCTCCCTCTGTCAGATGAAGCAGATAGGCCTATTTTAACAAATCAGTTCTCATGTCTCCTGTCATTTTCACCTTCTGGAGTGGCATTTATAGGAAAGGTTGAGTAAGGGTAGCAAGTCGTACAGAAGGGAACGCACACTCCTTGTACATCCTATCACCATCTGGAGTCAAACTGAGCTGACATTTCAGCACTTCTTACTGCATGTTTTTCTTTCAGTTTGAATTATACAAGAGATTTCTTTGTATGGTAAGCAACATAATTTCCATTTGAAGTACATTTTTGCAATGACCTTTGACAATGTTAATGTTTTATATATTACAAACTAATCATTTGATCAAGGCTGTGAGCAGAGAGATTAAAGCTGTTCTCACAGTGTGGGCAAGTAAGAAGCCCAACACACTGGAAACACTGAGGTGATCAAAAGGCTGCTGCAGATATTAAGAAGGTCAAAGTAACTTAAATTGCTAATGTCATTTTGATATAATCAGCAGTGAGCTGTCAAAATCTGTCTCCTGATTTACTCTCTTTGCAAATCTCTTAGTTGTTGAATCCAAATTCAAAAAAGAATTGAATTTTGTTCAACCTCTGCCTCACAGCTTTACTAGCATAGACTGCTCTGGAGCAGATACCTGCGTCACTGCTTTTAGAGGCCACAGGCTGTCATTGCTTTTCCCTGTCCCCAGATGTCAGACAGGACTGCACTTCCTGCTTCTGCAGCCCCTCAAGTGAGACCAGAGTGTTAGACCTCAGTAGGAGAGGGAATAACAGGATTTAGAAAGCCCAGGAGAGGTAGTGTTCAGGTTTGTACTTTTATTAAGTATTCTACTTGGTTAGTAATTGAAGGGCTTCAGAAGTTGATTTTAAAACTGTTAATAGTTGATTAACATCTCTTAAGTGCTTGCCAAGTACCAAAGTCATTCTTTTGCTGTTTTGCAGGTGGCTGCATGCACATGAAGTGTCCTCGACCTCAGTGCAAGTTTGAGTGGTGCTGGAACTGTGGCCTGGAGTGGAACAGAACCTGCATGGGCGATCACTGGTTTGACTGACAGCACAGGGGCACTGGGACTAGCTGGCATTGCTGTTGGAGCTTCCTTTCATCAGGGTCAATTTCTGAACTCCTTGCTTAAACAAACCTCCCAGCGGTTTCAGGAACAAAGAGTTCAGAAATTGGCCCAGTTTGTAGGTTTTTCTTGCTTGCCTATGAAATCATACAAAAAATCACATTGAAGTAATGCCAAGGGTTTTAAATCCACTAAGTAAAAAGAGTAATTGTTTTGGTGGACAGACTTGCTCATCGTCGTACGAAAAGGGGTAAATTTCACCTTTCTGAACACGTGTGGTCTGTTAGCACAGTGAGCAGATAGGGTTACTATGAGGAACTTGCTTGACACTTATAGTTAGGAACCCACAACTCCTACAAGAGAGCATCGTCTGTGTGTGTGTGTATCAAGGGCTGTGGAGGATGTTTCCTGCATCAGCTACTTTTTCTTCAACAGCTCCTTTGCCCAATCAGCCCAGTTTTTGATTTTGAGATAGTATTTCTTAACAGATTATCTGGCGGATGGATGGAAGTCTGTGGCTCTTCAGTGTTTTTTCAGGGTTCCTTCCTAACAGGCTTTCTGTAGGGGTCTTGCTTTCAAACCATATTCTCACAAGAACTACCAGCTTTATGCCACATTTGTGCTTGAATATTTGTAACACGCGGCATGAAATTTGGCTCTGTACTCATTACAGACTATGTTAACACTGGAGAATTATTTCAGGGTGGATGCAATTTCAGCTCTAACCATGACTGTTGTTGCAGTGATGACTGGATCTGATTAAGTGTTGCACAAGCCAGACTCTCAGGGTTTAATTTTTGTTGTGCTTACAGCAGTACTTTGGACGTAGCAAGGGGAAGCAGGAGGAGCCTTCTCAGGGGTTTTCTCTATCATCATTCTCCTAAATTAAATTAGAATATGGGTGTATTTCTGAAAATATATTCACAGCTCAAACAGTGAGAGGTAGAGGGACTTCTTTTATTTTACAGTGTTAAGACAGTATGTAAAGCTTAATAGCATTTCCAAGCCTGAACAATCTTATTGTTTTGTGTCCTTTATATTGCTGTCTTAATCTGAAATGAAATGGGTACTGATCATATCAACATGCCATGTAAGGATTTATACAATTCAATTTGGGAAAAAAACGCACAGTAAATAAAATGGTCAGAATTTTGATCTTTCTTTTATTTCTTTTATTTTTTTCTTTCAATACAATATAAATAAATGAGTACAAAGATGGGTGTGTTGGATGATGCATTTCCTTGGCTGATTCAAACTACCAGCTGAGAGGCCAGCCCTTTGATTAAAACATACTCTTAGAAAAAAATAAATTCCAAGGCCATGGAATTCTTCTATCAAGCTTGAATTAGTAGTTTGTATGGTATGACTGTAGACTCCTGAAAATATGAGTGCTTTGTATCAGTTAGTGCAGAGCAAGAATCTTGATGTACAAAGAAATCCCAGGCTCCGCAAAAAAAGCCCAGTTGTTAAAAGCAGTGGAGTATTAATCTGTGTCAGCTGGAAGTCACATTAAAAATCTGAAGAAACGAAAGGATGAGGGGACGAGGTAGCAAAAATGAGAGAGTGAACTGACAGAATTTAGAAAATGCACTGGGGAAGAGAAAGAGAGTGACAACGAGAGCACAATGGCCAGTTCCTAAAGGCCACTTTCCTTTTTGGCATCAGTGAACTAAAATGTGTGCAGAAGTAGCTACATTAAAGCATAGGGGTGCAATAGAATGATGCACTGCAGCTCATGTAAGTACATTATCTTAATAGAGATATTTTACTGTGAGCTCTGATTATTTCATGATTTGATTTCCTGCACCTGGGTCTATTTCATAATTTATAGGGCTTGCTGCCAACAGGCTAGGGAAAAATCACCATGCATAATTTTACTTTTATGCTGTTACATGGGAGCTCCTCACTAAGTTTCCTATCTCCAAATATTTGAAATAAAAGAAGTCTGGATCTCTTCCCCTTTTTGTTCAGTGGCTTCCTAAAAGAGGAAGAAAAACTTGTTCTCTGTAAGGCGGTTTCACTGAGTTAGACCTAGCCCTAACAAGTTAATATTTCAATTGTCACGTAGAAACATATAATTTATGCCCCTGGATCAAGGTCCATTGAAGTCAGTGGACTATAGATCAGCTCCTGTATTTCTTTTTGGCCCAGGCAGGGCATGGCTGGGCATGAGTCATAAGGCTAGAACAGAAACATCTCTTTCTTGGGAAGAATTTGTCAGAGGACAGGATTATGGACATTTATCTAAAATATAAGCAAGGGTAAGAAAGGGGAATAAAGAAAGGAATTCCAGCAGAAATGCAAATTTATTCACTTTTAGAGGCTAACTTTATAGCCCTTTGCCACGTAGAGCTTCTTCACACCCCCCAGATTTTCACCCTGCAATCACACAACATCTCCCTGCCCAAAAAAGAGTGGCTCCTGCAGATTTTAACAGAATACATCAGAACACATCCCGATTTTCTCTGTATTAATACATATACATCTGTCTGTATATACACACACAGTTTAATGGTACAGCCTGTAAACCTGATTTCTGTTTGCAGTAAGATTAATTCTAATAGCTTTCACAATGTACAGGGTATGAAAAATTGGGATTACTGCTCTGCTGACACTGTAAGAATGCTAGAATCCTTACAGAAATGTGTGAAGTAGACCTAAAATTTCCTGCACCTTTTTTTTTTAATGGAAAAATTGTATTTAAAAACCTAAAACATTTTTTGTTTTGTTTTCTTTTGTTTAAAGCTCATTGAAACTGTAATTTGAAACAAAGCAAAACGTACCAAATGAAGTCTTCAGTGTCTGTGCAGACTGTTACTCTTGTTTCAGCTCTGAGCTATCAGGGTGGGATTCGTCTTACCCAGCCTTAGCCATCTGGTTGGTTCAGTAGCCTCCAAGGCTTGTGCACAGACCTGCTGACATGTGGGTAGGGGGGGGCCTGGTGATTTTTTTGGTCGTGGCCAGAGGTGTAATGGTAAAGTTCCTCCTGGGCCCTGGGTGCAGCTCCTGACATAGGAGCAGGACCATGGCTCTCCCCCACGCTCCTGGCTCTGCCATTGGCATGGAGGAGTGAGGAGGTGGGGGGGGTCTTTTCTTAAAACTTATGAACTGGCATTGTTTGCCAGCATCCATGAAGCCAGCCTTGGCAAATACCCTCTTTGGTGGGGCACTCACGTCTCTGGAAGTACTCCTGGCAGCCACGGGGTGATGAAGAGAAGCAGGACTCGAGCACAAAACAAGAGGCAATCTGAGGGCTTAAGCAGATGCAGAGGTTTCAAGAGCTTGTAGGGTGTTGCTCCCCACTAGCGATGCACTCTGGAAACAGTAAAATTTAATGTGGAAAGAAGATGATTTACTACAGTGACGTAAAGGAAAAAAGAAGTCCATATCTTTTCACATCTAGGTTTGCCTTTGTTTATTGAGGTCTCTACCTCAAACCTTCTTCACCTTTTGGATTAAAACAATTAGAGACTTGTTCTTGGTACTGCAATCCATGCTCCATTTAGTGTGTGTTAAATGAATTAAGTACAGGATGTATGCTGAAATATTCAATAATAATTATCTCTATAATAATTCAGTTCTATAACAACAAAGAAAATCTCTAATATTTAATTCCAGCTGGCAGTGAAATCTGAAGACCGAGTAGATTAAGAAGAAAATATGTAACAGCTTGGCTCCCTAAGGATAAAGCATATCTCAAAGCTAAGCATAAATAATATTTTTGGAGCCGTGACTTTGACTAAAATATGATTTGTATGTCTGCCCTTATTTTCCACAAACTGCAGTCCAACTAATTTCATTTAAAAATGTAAACTTTAAAAATAAATCAGTAAATGGCACCTCAGAAGAAACATTACACCACTACTGGGAAAGAAAAGTCACACTCTCAAAGGACAATTAAGCAGTGGGTTTTGCCTTTTGCAGATGAGTACTAAAGTACCATCTACGGTGCAAAGCAGTATGATAACAGTGCTTTTTGCTTACAGAGCCTTCATGTGGACTGAGGTAAAGTTGCATTTGTGGACGGAAACCTGAGACACGTAGAGGTGAGAGGCCCAATCCCAAGAGCTGCTGCTGCCCTGGAAGGCTGGAAAGATTTAGCCCTCTGTGCCAAATGTCACACTTTGAGGCAACAACAGCAGCTGCTATGTCCCTCATGTTCATTGTACCACTCTAACTGCTATACTAGTAAATCACTGGATGGAGTAAGCTTCATAAGCAACACTAGTAGCAAGATAGAGCATGCTATCACCTCTGAAGACAGCTCCTTCAGCAACTTTACTGAGATGTCTATGACAGCACTGCATTGACAGTGATTCGGCAAAGACACAAATGTAATACTTCATATTTTATCCAATTTTATTACTGTTTGCATGGAAATATTTCTCTCTCTAATTAGCAAATTTAGAGAAACACATCTCCCCCTTTTAAAAAAAATAAAATAAACATGTTCATCTACTGACTCTCCTTATGTTTATTTGTGTATGTGTTTGACTTCCCTTGTAGCTCATCTACTGATTTCCAGCTGTGGATCATCCTCAGGTAAATTAGCTAATGCTCTAGGAGCTACTAGAATAAACACAGAGTAGCCTCTTCTAATATTCTGGGTAAGTGCAGGCAGACCAGAAAAATTAAAATGACTTTAAGCAAGCAGTAAGGTAGGCAAGTTGAGAGAAGCTCATTTAATCATATAGAGAATCATATTCAATGTAGTGGCCTGTGGATCTGCAGGGATTGTTTTTTAGAAATCAGGTCATATGCCATTTCATTTTTCTTCATTATTATTAATAGTGTTTATAGTGTTTTTTTCTTTGCTTTTAATTTAAGTTTTTTCTTGTCTGTATTGTCGTTTTCTGAATAATGGAGCAATGGTTCTATGCCAGTAGATAAAACATGCAGAAGACATTACCTGTTACATTATTTGTTTGGCTTTTATCCCTTGAAAGCTTGAGGAGTACACATAATCCAAGTCAGCAAGGAAGTGCCGTTATCTGTATTTTACATTCAGGGAATTCAGTCCAGAGAGCACAACCGGGCCACGTGTAGACAAAGACACCTACCAACCCTTTCCCCACCACTGCCTTTCTGCTTGGGGGAAATCTGTGGCTGCACCAAAGTGGATGGCACCTGCATGTCAGCACAAAGATGAGGTGGGCTCACAGAAGCAGGAAGCAAGTTTGAAGTTTAAGGTCCAGAAGACACCAGTATGATAGTACACGCTAAAATAAAATAAAATAATAAAATAAAATAAAATAAAATAAAATTAAATTAAATTAAATAATTTTTTAAAGGTGGGCTTTTCAGTGGTCTAAAGAACTGTGACCTAACCTGACATCCTTTGCAACAACTGGGAATTTAACTGCTGGCTTCACTGGGAGAAGGCTAACTTAGGGGCTTTGAAAAGTTTTGATTTTTTAGCAGTACATAGGGGATCTCTGGGTGAACTCGAAGTCCCAGATTTCTTCTTGTTTCTTTGTTAGTTGAAAATTGCGTCTGTAAAATGTATTTGTGCCAACTCTCTCCACCTTGCTTTAGTGAAAGCTTAAATCCATCAATCTGATGCTAGGGTTGTTTTGAAAAGCTCTGGTTAAGTACAGCTGAAGAACTCTCTATACTCATTCTTACTTGGTACATGATTGCTTTGTCTGCCTCATAAACAGTAATCTCTGCATCTTGCCAAGTTCATTTGCTGTTTACCAGCCCAAAAACTGGTTGGATGAGGATCTCAATCAATGATCAAAAGGCAGTGCTAAAATAAAAAGCAGCAACCAATCAAATGAAATAGTATTCAGACACTGCTTCTGTTGGGGCCAATAAAGTAATATAGTTTTCTTGGAATGGACGTTATGTGCTCCTGGAGAGGTTCAGTCAACTGAGTTTGTTTATGCCTGGAAGTTCATTCGGGAAAACTCTGCACTCCTCTTTCCCAAAGTAAAGGTGTCACAGTATAGTAGAAGGGTTGACATTTTTTTTTTTTGAGTGGCCTAAGTCTGTGTGTTCCAGAAGTGATAGAGTTAAAACAGAAAAGACAAACCACCTCAGTAAGCCACACTGACATTTTTAAGTGCTCAGTGCTGCAACAAATGCCAGGTTTGCTTTTTTTTTTAAAAAAAAAAAAAATGTTTCTTAAAGGCAAAAATGGCTGTGACATTTACATTAAAATTAGTCAGTTAATGAAGCTTAAATCAATTCTGATTCAAGCTCAGAAGTTTTAGCAGTGATGTAACTGAATCTAAGACTATACCAAAATGTTAGTCAGTCTGTGCTGAGCGAATATTAAGGTGCCTGTTAGCTGAGCTGCAACCACTCAGGTTCTTGGTTTACTTCAGAACTAGAGTGATGAAGGCTATTCCTATTGACTCATTGTGTTGGATTTTACAGAACAGTGCTAGCAGAAAGCTCCTGCATGGTAGGATATCTTTTCCTGAACTAATAACCTCTTTTCTTCTGACATTTACTGTGTGCAAGTTAAAAACAATCAGTGGCATTTCATTTTTAGTCCTCCTTTCTGTGTAGCTTCAGGCAGTTGAATAAATAAAAATATAAAGCCAAGTCTCTCCAACAAAAAGGCTTCTTTTCTTGCTATCCCAGTACAACTATACACAGACCTACCTGATACAATATATTAGCTTGGTAGACCAGTCTGGTGTACAAAATAAGACATAGAAAAGAAAATTTACTTACGCCTTTATATATTGCCCTGTTTTTAAGATCTTTCCCAGTCTAGAAAAGTCATAACACCCTTTCCTCTCCAGAGAGGGTCCAATCCAATAAATCCCTGAGATGGGTGATGGCTGGGGCAGTCCCAAAGCTCACACATAACCTGTATCATCATCTGGGTGAGCTGCAACGCAGATTGCTGGTGCTCTGCTATTCCAAGTTTGATGTTTTTTCCAAGTTTGCGTTCACTCCACTATGGAAGAGAGTACATGAGGTACATGGGTCTTGATGTTTGTAAGGGGATCTTATGAGGTCCCTCCATACATGCTCCTACAGCCTTATTCTCCCATGGGCTTTACTTGGCCTATTCCCAAATGAAATTTTTAACTTTGAGGACTGTTTGATCAATTATTTATCTGTTTGCAGAAAGGGAGAGAGATCCAGAAGCCTTTCTTATTAATGCAGTCATTGTCTCAGATCCAACAGCTTCCTTTGCTAGTCAATGGCATTAACAGAGAAACCTCCCTGCCAGAAGGCTTTCCTGATAATTATGCCACATAATCTTTTACCCTTTCATGATATTAAGGTATCAGGAGTGGAAAGGTCTTGTTAGTTTGCTGTGTCCTGCCTGCTACCACAGGCCCCTTGCGATGGAAGGCTTGCAGAGTGCTCTTGCAAGCAATTTTTCTTCAGTCTCATTTACTTTCATTGCAAGGCAATTCTGGAACCTGATTCCAGCTGCTAATGGTGAGAAACACTTTCATTCCAATAAATTAATGGCTAGTTTAATTATTTTTTTATCAATATGAGTTTTAAGTTTAAAGTTTTCTTTTCCCCATTTGTTTTTCCTACTCCCTTCCTTCTCTGTGGAGACTCCATTTGTTTTCTTAGGCTAAGTAGGCTGAGCTCAAAAGCTTTGTTCACCATTTCTCTAACCATCATAAAATCAAGTTATTTTTTCAAGTATGAGTGACAGGATTTTGCATATGATGGCGTGCATGGTCTCACCATGGCCTTCATGCCACTATGGCTCTGCTGAAGACATTTCTGACGTGGGCCAGGATCACAGCACATTCTTCACAGACACATCACGCTGGCACTTCAAAAATCATCCTGTGATGGTGTACATCTCCCAAAGCCTTCTTTGCCTTTTTTCTAAGAGATGCACTTTCAATTTACCAGGTCTCTACACTTTTTTTCTGATTATCTTGCTCATTTCCTGCATTTATACAGTGCTAGCTGTCCACTGCTGTGTATCATAGAATGCTAGTGAGTTACTGCAAATTGAACGACTATAGGGACATCCTTTGGTAATCACTTTTGAACATGTTTGTATGATTTGTAAATGTTGTTTCCAAGTGCTACAAAAGCTTTTTTTTTTTTTAATACTTTACAGTACTGTAAAACTGCTATATTCAAAGAATCTGATAGCTTGATGGGCTTGAATAACTCCAGTTTGGTAACTTATTTGTTTGTGAAATGTTTCAGTTCCTTATCCTTCAGGTTTATCTATATTTCTATCAGTAGACCTCATATAGATGTAGATGAATGTGGTGGGTTGATCCTGGCCAGTGAATTAAAAAAAAAAAAAAAAGTGTTGAGATAGATAGTTTAATAACTGAAGGAAAGAGAGAAAAAAACAGTGATGTAAAAGCAATCATTCACCACCTCCCACAATCAGACCAATGACCAGTCAGTCTCCAAGCAACAGCTACTTTAGAAAGAAAACCTCCCCGTTTTTGTTGCTGAGCATGACGTGATATCGCATGGAGTATCCCTTTGGTCAGTTTGGGTCAGCTGTCACCACAGTGTCCCCTCCCAGCCCCTTGCCCACACCCAGCCTATTTGCTGGGGTGCAGAGTGAGAAGCAGAGAAAGCCCCAGCACTCTGCAAGCACTGTTCAGCGACAGCCAAGGCACTGCTGTGCTATCAACACTGTTTTAGTCATGAATGCAAAACACAGCATAATTCAGGCTGCTATGAAGAAAATTAACTCCATCCCAGCCAGACCCAACGAGCTACCTCAGGTTACTGCTGAACATGTGCTGACAGCAGCATAAATTACCTCCTGCCTTGGCCTCCCCCGGTGCTCCAGTGCCTAACAAGGATTGATCTAACGATGAAGGTTTTTCCTCAGTAGGGCTATTAACAGGGTTTCTGCCTGACTGGCAGTCTGTTTTTTATAAATGTAGCATCTTTAGGATCTTTTTGTCTTGGCCAAACCTGGTTGAAATTGGCTAACATTGAAAAGCTTCTGCAGGAGGACTGACAGACAGCTGCACAGACAGACAGATTCAGACAAGGAAGCTAGGAAAAAAAAAAAAAAAACAACTAGGTAGCTACATTACATTCTCACCAAGCTATTGGGGAATACAGAGTAAAGTCAGAGAGATGAAGCAAAGGAGGCTAAACAGCCTTGTTTTGTCATTAAATTATGGCTATACAAAACAGTAAGCATCCAGTCTTCAGTCTTAATTCCCACTTTAAATTGAGACCAGAAGTTCCCAATTAACTTAAGGGAAGAAGAATTGCATACATTTGGATAAGTAGCTGTGATAAATGGTTTGCTTCTCCCTGTTCTCTCTTTTGGGGGCTATACAGGCAGCATGAAGTTTGTGGGATTCCAACCCAAAAGCTGGGCATTGCCCTGTGTTGTCATGGGGTGTTGTTTCTACCAACTTATGGGGAGATTGAGGTTGGTATTAATTAAAATACTTAATTAAAATACATCGGTGATGAAAATTGCCAAAATAATCTGATTCAGTTTCACCACGTGTCTCTCTGTGTCTCTCCTGACTGCTAATGAAGTTTGGAGCAACTGTACTCCTAGCTCGGGTATCTCAGTTAAATATCTCACGCTGGTGGAATGGCATCAGCTGCAGGCAGCCTGCTTTCGGCTGCTATTTAAAGATCACTAGGACACGGGCAGCACAACTCCCATGTCGCTAATGGAGGGCATTTATCACAGCTGATTGCAGTCCAATTTGTTTCTGTTGCAGTAGCCTGATGCTATATGGATCATAGGACCAACATCCTCGCTTCATGCAGCTTCCAAGCATGTAGCACTCAGAGAAAAGGTGAGAGGAGGAAAGACATGGAGGTGGGTTTCAGTGATCTTGGTCTTCAGTCTGCCAGGTTCCAGGCTGGACCCTATTTATTGGCAAGGAAGGAATAGCAAAAGTTTTCCAGAGGGGATTATAATAGCTGTTTATCAGTAAGTGCCAGTGTTTACGATAATGCTAGATAACCACATCCTTATATTTTCCCACTTAGTTCATGGGGATTTTTAAAAATACTTTTTGCTTCTTTTTTTATTGAAGTCATGTACTATGGTGATTGGCAGAGTATAAACTATATTCCTAGATAATAACTCTTTTTAAATACAAATGGGACACACATTTTTAAAGAGCTATTTTCACTCTTTATTGCAGTATCTAAGGAACTTGAAGCTTAAATATGATTTTGTCTTCTTTGCCACTTATGCATTTTTGAGTATTTTCCCCAGAACTACCACCTAACAGCAACTAAATAAATTGCATTCTAGGGACATTCAGTAGAATATTAAGAAGGTATCCCACATAGCAATTCTGGTTTTATCTCCTATATGTACATCTTGGAACATGTACTACTCTACAGCATCTATGGAGTTGTCATTTCTTTCTGTAAGAAGAAATAAAATTTAAAAAAAAATCTCAATCTTCTTACAAGATTTTTTCATAAGAAAACAAAAATGAATACTTCATGGGCAGAAAATAAAGGCATATTTAATGTGGGTTTCAAATACACACATAACAATTTAGGAAACTGCTTAGTGGAAAACCCAGCAGCAAATGTCAGCACCACTGGGTAAGTGGTCTCGGGGCATCCGCTCTGCAGAGAGCAATGCCTCATCAGACACCACTTCTCCAAAATAAGCCTTAATGTTTCTGGAGACCCTGAGAATTTCATACTCTGAGAGAAAACTTAATATTATTAAATGTTCTCATGTAGCTATAAAGCCTGTGCAGTTCATTCATGTCCTATCCCACTAAGAAAGGAAAAATAAGCTTTTAATGCACAACCTTATGCCATCGTTACTTCCCAACTACAGACACCATGAATTTTTGCATTGCAGACTTCAGAAACAGTGATACCAGAAGCCTACTGAATTACCACCAACACTTTGAACAGGACTCATTCAAAAGTAGTCTTTGCATCAACAAATTAACTTTGCTATGAATACGTCAGCAAACATGGGAAGTCAGGACCACTGCGATATACATCATCCCTGGCCTCTGACTACTCGTCTGGCCCAGAGCAAAACCCATTAGCGTGTTCTTGCAGAACTCTCTGGCAGAATTCCTCTGTGACAAATATCTCCTTCTGTAGTAAACTGCTGAGAAGCAACAGTTGCTCCAAATATTATTCAATATTACTCATTTAGTAGGAGAAAAAGAAAACAACCCTAATGGGTGGTTTTGTTTCAGTTTTAACTTCTTAAATCTTAAGCAAACAAACAAAGCAAGCACCTTAAAATTTCTCTGAGAATTTCTTCTTGAAGAGCAAGCACTGATAAGAAATTTCAATTTGAAAAATATAAGTTTTCGTGGGTTATATATAATTGGAAGAGTTTTGCTCTGAAGGTGAGTGTTAGGCATGCTCTTTCTTTTTGGTGTTACTGTCTCTTACATCCTGACTCCACAGCTTTCATTGTTAACAATAATAGCTACTATATCTAAATGACAGTGTTTTCGCCCTGTACACGCAAATGGCTGGGTTATCAGATGTCCTGTTTTGTAGTACAGAGGAAGTTGTTAAGTAGGATGATAATGACAATTTCATCCTCTTTCCTCTGTCTCTGTTTTCAGGCTAAGTCTGCACGCTTCAATCTCTGCTGGCCAAGAATGCCTTGCATCATTACTGAAAGAGGCTGTGTATGAGGATTTATGGGACTAGAAACTGTACATAAGGTAATCGGAAAACTGCATGTGCAAAATCTGGATTTAATGACACATCCTTCTCTAGCTGACAATTCAGATTCCTTGTATGAACTTGTAATTAAGTTAATTTATATTTCTCTGTTGAGAACACAACTAATCACAGATGATGAGTATTACCTGCCCACATACCTTTCTGGTGCAAGGAGGCCATTTAGAGGAGGTGCACAAACACACCAGCTGTAAAAGGGCCCTGAATTTTCTTCCCTTTTTCTGAAGAGCAGCACCAGCAATCATGAAGGAAGCTACTCACTGACTAGAGTAAGGATGGCAGAATCTGATTCATGCTCCTGGCCTCACTTTGCAGATGAGCTGTGAAAATAAATGTGGATAATCAAAGAGCCAGTACCATTAAAGTGCCCACGAGGGTTTAACATCACGCAGCTTGTGTTGCTGCCACACACGGTGAAGAACAGCCAATTTTGAATAACTTCCCAGTAAATGAGGCCTGCTTGTGCTGTACTCTGAAAAAGGGAAGGGGCTGGCCATAGAAACTGAAACCTTGGAAACATGTAAGTAACCTAAGAGAAGTAACCATATGGGAAGGCATTAAGTTTGCACAGGCTGCTTTCATTCTGGCATTTCCATCTTTATTTGACCTTATACTGTACCTTTTGCTGTTTGTGTGTAGCATATGAACGTAAACTGAAGCAGCGCATCAGAGCGCTTACTAGCCCTAGGAAGTGTGTCATCTCGTGCTGTAAGCACCACTTGCTATTCAGAGTCATTTCAAGATCTGTTACCTGTCTTTTCACTCACTCCCTCCTCGGGAGAGGGGATGGGAGGCATCCACTATGCCTCCCTTATCTCTCTGTGCAGGTCTGATTGCAGTGAGGACATTGGCCAACAACATACTCTAAGGAATGTTTCTGAGGTGGCTGAAGACACTACCATGCCTGTCCGTGCACCCTGCCCTTCTTCTGTTACTCACTTTATCCCCACGAACAGTGAGCACTGAACAGTTTGACTCTGGGGTGATTTAATTGAAACCTTGTGCTATGCCTTGGGACAGTTAAGACACAGACATGTGTTGTCCCTGCCTCTCCTAGAGGATCTGCAAACCCAAGAGGGCAGGAGGGGCAGCCAGGAGACCAATAACATCTGAAAGTGTCCCTGCAAGGTTTGCCCAAGTCTGTCTGATAAAAACACCCTTAATTAAGTTGGTAGAGAACAGTTAAGGGGACACAGTCTCCTCTGGTGTAAATCAGTCCCTAGTGCTGTGGAAATCCATGGAGCTGTCAGGTTTACAGCAGCTAACCACGAAATTGTTCATAGTTCATGCCCTGGTAAATGTTTAGCCAGCAGAAGGCAAGGTTTCCTATACGCTGCACTGACCAGATGCATGTCAGGACAGGGTGCATCTTCCTCCCAGCAGAGCTGCAGGTCCAACCCATCGCCACCTGCCCTCACATCACCCCCAAGCAGAGGAGCCACAACCTTCCCCAAAGTGATTTGCAGTCACTCAGGTAGTGGGCTGAATGCAACATTAAGGAATTCAACTCATGCCTAATTAAGACGATGCAATCAACTGGTCCATAAACACTTAAGGATCTTCTTAATAACTCTATTTTTATCAGCTTGAGTGCTAGACACTGTAGTGTGAGGTGATCATTAGTGCCGATGTTTGAAGTCAGGGAAGTTTTATCTTACTGTATTTTCCCTCATGAGCATTTGCTCTCTATTAACCCACTCCCTCTGCCATTACTGTGCTGGCTCCCATTTGCTGCTAACATCTAATATAATTTGCTCTAAATTACTTTAAAAGTACGGATGGCCATGCTTCCAAAAATACAGTCTTAATAACCAGTTTCTAGGCACAATTTTAGGATATGAGAAACTGAAAGAAGAAGAAGAAAAAAGAACTAACTAGAATTGCTTTAAGTGAAAAAAAATTTGGAAAGAAGATTCTCAAGAGCTACTTTTTTTTTTTTGTGGGAAAATGCATACTATCTATATGTTTGCCTTCATTTCTTAGTTCAGAAATGGCTTTTTAGATTACTGAACACATTTATAATAAAGTACAGTTTACAAAATTAAACTTCTGTTGCCCAGGCCTGTCACTGCTTGCCACCATTTAGCTGTGGAGCATTAATAATATATTAACAGTTCCTACAAAGCCTCATTGTGCTTCATATTACCCAGAGTTACAGCAAAAGAAGACTGTTCATGGTGCAACCCAAGTGGTTTATCCTCCCTCCACCCGCTGTTGTGAGCTCTAGTGTAGTGTACACAGCAGCAGTCTGGTGCAAGCTGGCTGTATCTTGGAGATGCATCAGATTCTCACAAGGTCCTGTTCCACTAAGGGAAGAACTGGAACTTCATGGCAAAATCCACAAAATCCTATGAAGGACGTTGGACCCCTCCAGCTGTGATGTACAGTGATTCAGCACACAAGCCCAGGAACCTCTTTTGGCTGTTGGATAAAGCATACTGCTCTTGGCATGAGCCTTTACAGAGGGGTTGTGCAAAACTCACTTGTTTCCACATGATGGAGGCCCCTGCATATGCAGTGCACTGCTATTTGACGCTCTGTATGTCTTAGTATGTATGTGACTGGCTATAAGACGCTTACCCTGCACAAAACTGAGTGCTGGCATATCCCCTTGTCTTCACAGAAGCTTTATTAATTTCAAATGGACTTTGGGGAGGTTCTTGTGGCACAACTCAGTGCAGGAGGCAGGGCCCAACTAGGGCTGCAGTTGTCTGACCAGTGACAATGCAGAGGATTTATTTTCTATGTTCATTTCTTTGCCTAAGTATGGTATTTGAATTAAGACAGAAAAAAAAATACATTTTCTACTCACCAGGTAGAAAGATTTCCCTCCAGCAATTTTTTATTATTATTATTATTTTTTTGTAATTAGTTGTCATGCCAGTATCATAGTGGCCAATGCAGATCTTTTAATGGTGCTGTTGTTAAGATGAAGATTTTTTCAGCCATGGGTTTAGGAATTCTTTTATTTGTGCTGAAAGGTGAAAACACCATTTTTTGGTTGTTTGTTTTTACCCTTATTAAGAAAAATAGATGGGAAAAGACGGCAACAGGACAGAAGAGGACATTTTCAGTGTACAAACAAACTCAGACTACTTGGTCACTGATGTCTCAAATGCTTCAACTCATTGTGGGTGGGAAGAGAAAGCAAAGCTTTGGGTGTCAGCTGCAGCCATCTGTCTCCAAGGAGCAGCTGGTGATGAGATGCTGATATTAATGAAATGGGATTGCTCAGTGCTGTCGATTTACTGCGGTTAGCATAGCTAATTCTGAATCATGCTACCCTTACGGCTACTGTGCCTTGAAGGCAGCAGGCTGTGTTGATGGTAATGATAAGACTTAGGACACCAGTGGTTCAAAGAAGGTGTGAAAAGCAGTACACTCGGGGTGTTTATGTAGACTGTATTGTGCTTCAATTGCCAGGTGACAGATCCCAGAGCTCTGAGTTTCCTGGATCAGTGATTCTTAGTCATCTGCTGGTGGTTGGTGGGTAGGAAATGACATTGGCTGTGTTATTCAGACTTGGGGGGGGGGAGGGCAGGTTATAGGGTTAATAACATTGCTAGTGGAATGGAGAATATGAATAAGTCTGTGTGAAATCACTCTGAAAACAGTTGTGTTAAACCTGTTGCTGCACCAAAGGGCTGGGTCTGAGCTGGCATTTCCAGGACATAGGCTCACCAGGCCATGTGTGCACAAAAAGCTTTTTGCTAACGTTTGGTGACTTAAGTTTGCATGTATCTGAACTCCTGTGGTAAATGACACTGATAGTAGGATAACATTGAGGATAGCCTGCAGAGTAAGAGGTGTGTCTTAGCAGCAACCCAGGTCCTTCGGCCCAATCAGTTCTAAATATGGCATAGGAAAAATATCTGACATGCTGCATTCAGCTTTGGCACTTCTGTATTTCCTTCTGTACTTTCTATAAAACCACTTTGTTGATGTTTTTAATGACATTTTTATGCCTTCTTCTAACACAAGCTCATACTTAGTCAAAGTAATTCTGATACTGGGTTGGAGTCAGTATTTCCCAGAAAACAGCCCACTCTGCGTACTGCATGTAATGGTTTCCAGGAGGGATTATCTAAACTTGTGGTTGTGAGACCCGTCTAACATAAGGTCATGGGTGTTTGAGTCCCATCTGTGAAGCAGGCAAACCTCTCGTGAGGTCTGGCTCAGCAACTATTCGAAGGTACTGCCTTAGTATCGGTACCAGCCAGCAGAAAGGCTGGGATTAGGTGGCCATCTCCCAGAGGTTTGTGCCTGCAGGCCGAGTGGGAGAATTGCCCGATTTCTGGCTGAGCCATTTGGGCATTTAGCCATCAGGTCACTTAGCACAGTTTCCCACTGGACAGGTATTTGGAGGGGGGCCTTCGCCTAAGGCCTCAGGAATATATTAAATGGTGACAAGGGACCAGCTGCCTCAGGCAGTGCCATGCCCAGAGAACTTGAGGATTGGTTTCGGGACAGCCTGCCAGAGCTTTGTAAGAGGTTGCTAATTACTATCAATTGCAGTGATTTTTCCAGAGGAAGTGGATTGCGATTGCAAATTCACAAGTGCAATTTCATGTAGACCACAAAGGAATCATCTGAATAAACAGCCTTTAATTCACCACCACCCCATGCTGGATTCGGCCTGCTGACTAGCTCCACACCCTGTTGGCATGCCCGTAGCTATCCCCACACCCGGAGCTTTTCACAGTCAAAGAACAGAGGGGAGGAAGATCTAGCGGGGCAGTTTATGCTATGAAACACAGGCAGAAGGGCTGATTTTAGTGCACACGGAGAATTGTGGCCCTTAACCTGCAGCAGTGCTGGGGCATCCCTGTGGTTTGTGCTGGAGGCCACGCTTAACACCGAGACAGACAAAAATTCAGACAGCACACAGGGGCAGTTGGAGGCCAAAGCAAACTCTTATGCAAATAGCCTAATCTTTTTGGTCTTGCAGTGGTTGTAGAGAGGCTCTGCCACTGGCTGGCAGTGTCTTGGAAGGGGACAAGTTGTGCGATCATCACATATTTTGCCCCTATACAAAAGTATCCTATCTCTGCATTATATGCCTTTCTTACATCCCTGGCAAGTAGTTTTAAGCTGTGCCCCATGCACAGGCTGCAGGCCAGCAGGTCATGGTATGGAATTGGAACCAAACCTGTGAAGTTTTACAGCTAAGGATTCAAAGGTACGTGATTAGTAGATGCCAGCAAGGCACTAAGAAAACTTCCACATTGAGCCAATTCAGCTTCAGAAAGTATAACATCACTTTTTCAACAGTGTTTCCTTGTCCTTACAGCCTGTCTGAAGAGCACTGTGGTGTCTTAAATAGCCCTAGCACTATAAAGCCTGGGCTCCTGAGAACTACTCTGTCATTTTACTCACAGGTGTCCAGCCTGCTTTTCATTTCCTGGGTCTGTTTTGTTTGGAGTGACTCTTGCCAAGGGATGATCAGATGTCTTACTGAGATTTCCATTTATGTTATGTAAAAACATCATTTTTTTAAGGTTTCCATGCTCACTTAAGCATTTTATATTCAGGAACTATGTACCTTTTCTCTGTAACTTAGTATTTTTCTTAATACAGCATCCTTATGCAAGAGCCAGTTCAGGAGCTGTGTCCGTGTCTGCTGAAATCAATGAAATGCTGCTGAGAGCAAAATCAGGCCAAATCATAAAAAACAAAGGACTGAAGTGTCAAGGCAGGAGACTTGTCTCCTGCTGTGACACTGGAAATGTGTAAGTTCCAAAAACCACAGCTTCAGAGGGGTAGAAAGATTAACTGGGGGAAATAGAGGAAAAGCAGTGTCCCATATGCATTTAATATAGGACACACAGATTTGCTGCATTTAGCAGGATGAGGCAGTCTAAATGTACAGTGTGCTGTATTTTTTCAAAGATATCACAGGTATTTGGCAGTCTGAGGCAAAATCAATACAAAACTTTTTTTTAAGAGTCTTTTACCCCCTTTTCTCTAACCCTGGGCTTCTCATGCTGTTTGTCTCTGCATCCCCTGTTACCAATTCTTATGCTATCCATTTCTGCAGTTTGGTATCAAAGATCTTGTCCCCACTTTTTTCATTCCTTAATGTGCATAATAGACATTTACAAGAACTATAAGCATTCAGCTTTTACTCAATTAGCTTTTAGCTAATGCCTTTTTATATAAAAGTCTATTTCCTCAACCACTGGCTCATTTTAAGAAAGAAATCAACAGCACTGAATGTCAGTTATCTCCATTTTTCAGGGGTCAGCTTTGCTCACACTGAGTACCTTAGTTTATAAGGTGCACCGCTAAATTTAATCTTCAAATCTTCAATAACCATTCTTCCCAGAATGTCTCTAAAGTGTGGGGTCTTTATGAATAATTACTGAGTTCCATTAAAGTATGCAGAATAAAATTTGACACAAATCAGTTCTTCAAATACATCCAACTGCACAGAAATAATTAATATATATATATATATATATATATATATACACATACCATTCATGTAAAGACTGCTGCATAGTGGATATTTCCTGCCACCTAACTAGGGTTTAACCCACAATTTTCTCTGGGAAATAGAGAGCTCCCTGATGTTCCCTTCAGATAAGGCAATCTCTACAAAAGTAGCACATTAAGAAAACATTGGATAGAGACTGCAACAGCTGATCAAGACAAGAGTTGTGTCGTGTCCTGTATCTCCACTATGGCAAACATGGTGCAGGGTCGGTGAGAGGCACTGCTGTGGGCATCTTCTTCAGTGAGCATCACGTAAGGATTAGTATTCTGCCTGCCACTTGTTAAAAAATTTTTTTTAATGACCTTTCCACTTCTGTGTAGTTGAATGACGAAGAGATAATCAAATGCTAGCTTCAGTTTAAATTTGGCAATAGAACTAGCATTGCTCCTTGGCAGAACGAAGATGAATTCTTTAAGTGTGGCTTACAGCTTCTGTTTTTATGGGCAGGGTGAGCATGCAGCCATCCACAGGTAGAGGACACCACTACAGAGTTCATTACAAACTAGACCAAGAAGCATCTGCTGATTGCAGGGATTGTCCTTTTCTGTAACCGTGCAAAAGTTCCATGTGGCAGTCTCACATAGCTCGTCTCTACACACTATTGAAATATAAAGTAGCCTTGTCTTCATCACACTGAGATAATTTCCTCTTCTAGGCTTCTAGGTGAGGAAATGTAAAAGCAAAAAAAAAAAAAAAATGCTGTGTGGATTTGTTTCTGACTGTTAAAGCCTTAAAGCCTGTGTAGCTATGTATGCAGATTAGGTACTGCCCTTGAAGACCTGGAGAGCAGCCAGCCTGCCTCTTCCCTGGTAATCTTGATGTAAACAGTGTTGTGCATAAGCAGCATTTGTTATTACAGTCGGAGCAACTCCAGCTTCCAAGCCATACAGACCAGGATTTTATTCTACACTTTCTTCTATCTGTGTCTGGAAGAGTGGTGGTTTCCTGAGTACCCACTAAACATCATTTACTTTGCAGCTCCAAAGTGATCTTTCCTCCAAGATCTTAGACGAATTTGACCCCCCATCCACACACACATACCCATGACCATGACAGTAGCAGATGTTGGCATCTTTACATTTCCGAGGTGCCATTGAAGCCCTCACATTTTTGTTACTCTCTGAACCATGTTTGAACAGACCTGCAAGATTTCCTCTTGCCACAGTGGTGTTTACATGTGTGTGTGTACAGCATGAACCATCATTATAAGTTTATATTGTAATACAAATAAAATCAATCAAGATCAATGTTAGTAAAACATCAGACTGTACCGTGCCTTGGCAGAGAAAATGGCAGTCTTGCTCTCCAGGCAGAGCTTGCCATTTAGTTGGCAACACCACCCTGCTGTGTATGTTTCACTTCAGTTCTTATACTTACGGATTTGGGATGTATTTTTCAGCCTAACATTTAAGTTCAGGTTGCTTAGCACCTCCTGTGCATGTAGTTTTGTAGACTCTGTCTGAAAAATTTCTGCTCCTTCCATTGCACATACAGATACTCTAAAGCCAGTCACCCGAGCCAACAATTTTGGGCCTGAAGTGGTCCACACAGAAGTCATCTTTTCAACTATGCTTTAAGAAAGAGGGAAAAAAAATCCGTGATATTTTGTATTAGATGTGTGTGGCGAGAGAAACAAAGGCCCCTCCTCTCCTTATAGGTAGGTTCACAATGGACACTTAAAACAGTCATGGAAATTCTACTTGCATGTGTGTGAGGAGTACTTATTTTGTGGATGTCAGTAGCTGGGAAAATACTGAGTCTAATTTTGTAAAGGATAATTTTGAAAACTTTTTGTACAATATGATCCTTTGTATTTGTTAGCGGAATGGCATTGATTAAAAATGATTGAGTCCTTTTTTTTACAGCTCTGCCATTAGTCTTTCTCCATGTATTAGCCTTTGTAAAGGGTCAAGTTGGACAGTCTGGAGCTAAAATTTTTGTAATGCATCTAACACGGCTTTCTAGCTAACGCATATTCAATTAAAGAATTAATCTGTTCTAAAATTAATTGTGGCTCAGGATTTAGTTTTAACAGGATTTCCATTTATGGGTACTGTACAGCTTCTGTGTAAGGAAGTGGGTTTTTGTGTTTGTTTTTGTTTTGTTTTCCTGTGAAGACAGTGGATCTACTATATAGCTGAGGTAGAAAATCTTGCCCACTAAAGCTAGTTACTTGGGCTGAAACGGTGTGATTTTCATGGCCACCCCACATTGGCATATTTATATTGATACACCTGCATCTGTGTTAGGACTTTTATCATTACAACTATGTGCTGTATCAGTACCTTTCATCTTTGTTTTCAATACTTAAATAAACTGTTAGCATATATTAACCTATGTACATGTATTTTTATCTAGTTTCCTAAAGGAAAAAAAAAATCAATCGTGCTGTATGCATCAGTCCTTACAGAGTCTGGAACGTGTTAGCTGATTTTAATCAAGCCCCAGAAAGAAGCAGAGATCTCAGAAACAACTACTTTCCCACAGATTTCATAAAGACAGATAAGCCAAGTACAGGAAAGACTTCCTGTTATTGCCTGCATGGAGGGATAGCTGGCAGTAAAGCCTTTATTACACTCAGCCTGCACAGAAGAGGAACATTACAAATATTTTAAATTCAGGAAATGTGTCATTTATAACATGCACTGTATAAGACATCAGAGAATCTAATAATATGACGTGCAGCAGTAGCAAACTGGTCTTCTTGTGTCCAGCTGCTCACAGTAGTATATCACCACATATCCCAATACAGCATACACCCCAGCAGTCTAGCAGCTTCAACACTGTGAGTGCTGCTTCTTCCACTAGGCTGCCATAGCTTGAACCACAGAAGACATTAATTTGAGTGCACACCTAGCCCAGCAGGAGGGCTTGTTTGCCTTTTTTTTTTTTTTTTTTTGGTCTTCCAGAGAAGCTGTTTGAAAGTTGCCCATTTCATGCACAGTGAGACATGGGATTGCAGCAGAGAGCTGTGACTGGTGTAAATTCCTGAGTCTACTCTTGAGACTTGCCCAATGTAAACAAGCCCACGAGCAACAAAGAAAGAGCTTCAGTGAGGGTGCAAACTCAAGCACTCAGAAGAACGAAATGCCAAAACTGAGACTTGATGAAACTTAATTTAGCTGCCCTTGGCCATATGGTGGGATTTTTAATTAACCGTACAAATCTTAATATACATTATTCAGTGCTCTGGAGGGTAGAGCTTAAGGAAAGAGAAAGTTCATCTGATTCCTTTTTACTGTCCATGTTGATAGCCCTTAAAAATATACAGAGAGGACATGACAAACCTTGCTTTTACTTACAGAAACATTTTTTTTGCTATGGGCTTTTCAGTCTTAGTCATTACCATAGAATCTAACAGCTTCATAAGACTGATAAATTTACCTTTTAAACCCTAATTTAAATAAAAGGGTTTTATTATTCCCATTTTCCTGGTTAGACTTTTGATAAACAGATGTAGTGCTTCAAAACTAGGATTTATCTACCCACTGGAGATTTTTCTCAGGTGTAAAGCATCCACAAATCCTGTTACATCCAGCTGTAGCTTAATACTAATGAAAACAAGATGACAGATTTTTCTTATTATTTTCCAGAAAATGAGGAACATACAAATAATCAGCTACGGAGAGTTTGGTCTCAAGGCCAGATCAGAAAAGATGTTCAGGCGCTACCACACTCAGCACTAGGGTGCCTGACTGTTGAATACTTGTCTCTCAGGAAGACACCTAGACCCTGAGTGAGATGCCTATGGACCTTCAGCTAAGATCCAGAAAATCTGTAGATGTAGCACACAAAGCTGCTTAAACTAGCTAGTAGGGGATGCTTAGGTCATAGCTGTGTTACTGAGTACCTCACTGAGGGATTACAGTTTGCTCCGCCTGCCTGGAAGTGTCCCTTTTAAGAACGTATCCACAGGATCAATCTTTTAAAGTATGGCTGCAGAAATACCCTTTACCAACCTCCCTTCAGACCACTAGCCTGAGGATGTCAGTGAGCTAGATTCAATCCTTCATGACTAGATGGGACAGAGGCTGCTAAATCTTGATTTCCTCAAAGAGTACATGTTCACCCACCCCACCAACATGAATCTGGCAGGGCCCTGAGGGCACCACCAGGTCTTAATGCCCTGACCAGCTTCACCGGGGACCTGCACACTGCCCATGGATCAGGGCTGTGTTTAAGCTCAGGTCTGGATGTTCAGCCCCTGCTTGAGCTATTGTAGTAGGTGGATGTGCTGTCAGCTCTGTCTCTCTGGCCTTGTTTCCTGGATGGATCTTCAGTGTAGCCTATCTCCTAAGCAGACTGCCTGAGCAAGCTCCACACCAGGCCTGCTGCTTCATCTTGCTGGGCTCATCAATGGGCCCTGCTCCCTGAGCTGTGCCCAGGCCGGCAAGGTTAGTGCCTGTGCTGTGGTCACCCCCGGCTCCAGGCCTGTCCTCCCTTGTGCAGCAGCCTTGCTCTTGCTGCTCCCTGCGAGACTCATCACGTCTTGTGCTTCCCATGTGGGGCCTTTTAGTCAGGATACTTCCCTTTTATACCATAGTGAATGTGCTCCTGTGACTAGCCTAGGAAGTCTTGCTTATATCCTATTTCAGTCCATCCATAGCACAACTTCTGTGGTTCGGTGTTTGCTTTATGCACTTTAAATAAATAAATCTATGTTAAGGGTGAGCAGTGATGGCACATGGCTGTTATGGAGCAGGGACGTGACAGCTCAGCTCAGTTTCCCCCAGAGCCCTGCAGCCCTGGTGTGACTGCACGACCTGCAGAGCCCATAACTCTGCCTTTTATGAGATGTCATCCGTGGCATAATCATCTTCCGATGCTCTGGGTACCGAATAGCCTGGTTTCTTGCAGTCCTCCCCTCAGGAGAGCTGCCTCGCAGCAAACTGCCCTTCCCCAGCCGGCGAGCGCAGCGTGCCAGCATACCGGGCGCTGGGATGGCTGCCACCTGCATCCCCCTCACGGTGCCGGCGCGGAGGAGCTGGAAGACAGCTCCCCGATTCCTCCCCGGAGCGGCACACGCACACAGGTGCCCTTCACCCCCGCTGGCCCTGCGCTGCCGCTGCCCCTCCCGCCCCACCTCCGTCGGGGGTGCTTCCCGTGGGTCGGGGCCGCCGTTCCCCTCCCCACATCCCTGCCACCCCCGGCGGCTCCGCGGGCGGGCGAAGCCGTGCTGCCTGGGGCCGGGCGGGGTCTCCCCGGCGGGTCGCCCCGGGAGGAAGTGACATGGCGGCTGGGAGGGAAGGCGAGGGGCGCTCGGGAGCCGCCCGGCGGGTGGAGCCTGGCGGCCCCGCCCGAGCCGGCAGCCGCCCGGCGCGGGCAAAGTAGTGGCACTCGGGGCGGGGAGGCTCGGAGCGGCTCGGCACGGCGCGGCTCCCGCCCCGGCCCCCCAGCGCGGCACACATGCCAAGGCCCGGCAGCGCCAGGTACGTGCTCTTCCCCTGGCGGCCGGAGGGCTCCTCAGGTGCAGTCGAGCCGGTTTGGAGGAAAATAAAAAATAATTAAAAAAAAAAAAAAAAAACCAAGTAGCCCCCCTCCCCCAAACCGGCGGGCGGGCGGGGCGCGGCGGGCGGTGGCCAGGACTCACCCGGTTCATTCCCCCCCCTCCGGCCCCCCCATATCCCCGGCCGCCATTTGCTCCGCCGAGGGTCTCCCCGCGTCCCCCGGGGCTCTGCGCTGCCGGTGGCAGCGGCGCTGCGAGCAGCCGGCCGTGCGATGGCTGGGGCGGCAGGGGAGGAGGAGGAGGAGAAGGAGAAGGAGAGAGCGGCTGGTGGCGGTCACAGGTAGCCGGGAGCCCGGCCGTGGGTGCTCGCCTCCGTGCCGGCCTCTCCCGAAGGAGGGGGGAAGCCCAGCGGAGCGACAGCCGTGAGCTGGCTTAGGGTGTTTGGGCTGATAGCGGTCGGTGCGGGGAAAACTCCAAAGGGGCATTGTTTAGCTAAGAAATAACCCTTTGTGTATTTTTTTTTCAACAAGTGCATGCTCACTGATTGCTGAAAAGGCAGCCCCCCCAGAAAAAGAGAGTCTGTGTGAACAATGTCATAAGGAGGCTTTTGGTCTTTACCTTTGACATGCGTTTCTAAGAGTTACAAGTATTTCCATACTGTGTGTAGAGCTCTAGGAATGATGTCCCTTATGCAGGTATATGTGGGAGGGAGTAACCTTGCTGCTACATGAAAACCAAAAATCCATCATAAGAGGCGGAAGGAGGTGAGAAACTCCCTCTCGCCGGCCCTCTCTGTCTTAAAAAAGCCCAAGAGTGTTTCTTCAAAAACAGCGATGCGTCCAGCCCAGGAAGTTGTACCAGGCGATCATAGCCTCAGCTTGTGCTTAAATCACTTTGCACTGAGAGCAAGTTGCAACAGACTTAGAAGCTACTGGAGCAGGGAAACAGTCGGGGTGCGGAACAATGTAAGCACGAGTTTGCAGCTTTCTTTCTTTACTAACTTCTCACGTGAATGGCAACATTACTTTAAACACACAGTGATTTGCGTATAATGTGCCAGGACTGCCTTTGTATAAATACTGACCACGTCGGTCACTAGGGTAGTTGGTGTGCTGTAAATGTTTGCTGTCGTTTACTGCCCAGCAACTTTCTCTAGGTGTTTGTGTCTGGTCTAATGCTGTGTTTTTCCAACTACTTTCTGCTGTACTACAGATGAAAATACAGTTTGGTTCATTTTAGGAAATATATGCATAGCTTTGCTTTTTCCTATTAATGTTCTGCATAACCGTGCCTGAATAAGCTGTATCTAAAAATGAAACTTTAACCGCATGTTTTGGAAGACAGAAGGCCAGGATTCACGTGGAAGAATATATCAGAATATATGCCTGCAATGAACAGAGGAAGCATTGTAAGCTGCTGGTGGATAAAGATTGCTCTTAAGCAAAGTTTGGTTGTACCATTAGTAAGCCTTTAAATATGAGGCTTTAGTAAGTGCTGCACAAGAAGCAGCAAGTGTTGTATTTTTGGAGTGGAGAAACTGCATAGAGGGGTCAGTGCTTGCCCAGAGTCACAGAAAAGGAAACAGCACTGTGCCTAGAGCATGGTAATGGCCTGTGGATCGTGAACCCCAGTGGATGTCAGTTTGGTGGGCAGTTGTTCTGTTCAGCAAGTTTTGCACTGTCCAGCCAAAATCATGAGGTGGTGGAACTGTGTTCAGCTTCTCTCTGGAGGGAGGTGTGCTTTCCTGGAGCGATGGTTGTGCATCAGTTGCAGTTGAATGTACTTACTGTACCAGAAAGGAGAAGGGTTCTTGTGCAGGTGGTGGGTAAGAATCCTATGGCTGTGCACTGTCTTGCTGGAAAGAGGTGGTTTCTTGTTTTCTTTTCTAAACCCTGATTTTATTACTGGAGGATGAAGGCTGTGAAGAGTGCTCATGGAAATCTCTTCAACCCAGGAAGGCACTGTTATGACTGGTCTGAGGTTAGCAAATGGCATTCTTGTGCTGCACACATGTGCTTGCGGCCCTTAGAACTTGTATTAATAATTTGAGCTTAAATTTTAATAAGTCAAACATCTGCTGCTTGGTGTAGAAGAACGCTTCCCTAACCAATTGCATTGCTGCTGCTGCTGGTACATCTTGGTAAGGGAGGAGAGGAACAAGAGAGCAACAATGCATTTTAGTGTGCTGTGCTTGTGCTCTAGTTAGCAAATGCTTTTGAAGCTGTGGATCTCCCTAATTAGGGAGAACTTTATGCAGGGCAGCTATTTCCTTAGGTGTGCTTGATTGGATCAGTGGGATGCAATGGGATTGTCTGTAAGAAGACTGGGAAGGTGACTGGAGAGCAGTACCTGTACACTCATTTCATTTCAGCACTGGTACTGGGCAGCTGAAAATGTGTTTTGCTTCTGCTGGGGGCTGGCTTTCCCCAGCTGTGCAGTTTCAGGGGTTTGGGAAAGTGTATCTAGCGGTCTGTTGTTTGGTGGTCTTAATCGTCACAGTGAGACATGAAGGAGCTTATCCTGCTCGCCTCTGACTAATGCTCCTGTGCTTCTCAGAAACTGCTGACTCATTTCGTTTTCTTGCCTTTTTTCCCCTTTCCTCCTCCGGTTCCTCAGAGTAGAGATGTGGTAGTGTCAAGGTAAGGTCAGAAAAAGAGGAAATGGAAATAAATAAGAATAACTGTGTACAGTGGCAAGGACAAAGATGCTATAAAGACCCCTCTTTGATTATGTGAGGGAAAGACAATGTCTGTAGTGGATTTCCTGAAAAGGAACACGAACCGAGCATTAGAAACTGAGCAGAGCGGTCCACATGATAGCAGTCTGCTCTTTGTTTTGAACTTCATCTTCCTAGTTCTGCGCCTCTGCTTTCACCTTCAGCCCTTCTGTCTGTTTCATTATATTCTGCCATGAAGAGCTTAACACAGAAATCATTTTCTGCTTCTTGCAAATGAGCTGACCTGGCTTGAGGTTTCTGTTGTAGCATAAATAACAGGAACAGGGAAAGATGATTAACCAGTTCTAGGCTGGAAGGGAATCAGAGGTAGAGGTTGCTGAGACAGGGCTTGCTTGCCAGAAGCTTTGGAGTTGCAAGCAGAGACTAGTATACTGATTGTGTGTTATGTCCGCAAAATTTCTGACATACTTGTCATACAATGTTATTTCTGGATTTCATTACTGCTGATTTGCTTTTTATATGATCACAAAGTCAAATTGCAGTCACGTTTCTCCATCAGGATCCAGGTGAATGGAAAGCTTTGCCTGCACAGTTTCAGTTGGCAGATTATGCAAGCTTCTTTCACCTGTCAGAGAACAGGAAAATGGCTAACTGAAGATCTGTTGTTAAAGACAGGAAAAGAAAATATTAGGGGAAATCTGTGTAGAAGTTACATATGATTTTGCATGAGAACTACTGTGTAAAAGTTAAATAATGTCCTGGTTCTCCCCCTTTTTCCCTTATAACCTCTTTCTTCACACATCGTTGTTTGTCTCTTATTACCATGCTTTTCAGCACTTTGGGAAATACCATTACTACAGATGCTGCTTTGCACTTCTGGAAGGTTTGAGGCACTCTGGGTGTAGCAGCCTGCTCTTGAACTTGAATCGTTCATGAGGTTTTCCCCCTTTGTTACAGGTTGTCTGTCAAAGGTTAACAATGCTTTAGTTAATCTTATGGTTCCGAGGATATATTTAGACAGTGCTGAAGCTTGCATAGACACATTTTTTTTCTCCTTGATCTGATACTAGTGAAAATTACATTAAAAACAATGCAGTAACATCAGTCTTCAATTCAGCAAACAGTAGGCAGCAGAGATACCGCTATCTTCCCTTAACTTAGAAATGTAAAACAAGCATCTAGAGCGCCAGAGTAATTGAAAGAAACAGTCCTTTCGTGTTGCCCAACGGTGGTAGGGATGCAACACGGTTATAATAAAGCAGAAAGATAACTAGGAAAGAAAGTGCTGTTCCCAAATTCATTCGGCCTTTGGTGTGTTGCTATCTAGTTTTTACATGCCTATGCATGGACCTCTGAGAGCGTGTGTAAGTACTGCATTTCACCTGAGAGGGAGACAGAGAAAAGCTTCATTCTGAAATTAAGCCTTGTAAAACTATCCCAGATTTATTTGAAGTTACCGGGACAAATGCTGAAAGCCAGGCTTCTGAAAGGATTTAGACAACTGAAATTGTGCAGAGAAAATCCAGGTTGGTGTTGACATACCAGATACTTAATTTCTTCCTTACAAAGTTTGTAAAAATGCTACCTGATTCTTACCAGCCTGCTTAGGAACTCTGCACACTTGCCATCCAGTGGAGTAAATGCTATTGGATGAAGCACTCTTTTTAAATGATTTTGCTGGAAGTCTAAGATGGCTTTGACTAGCTGCGGCTTTAGGTACTGAGAATACAAGTACATTGATTAATTGTATCACATTTGGCTGGTTTTGAGGGATAATGTTTTCCAAATAACAAGAGCCAGTGAAGCTTGTTGAGAGATTTCTTTTGGCTTCAGCAGGATTTGAATCAGGTCCAAAACGAAACTTCCCCCTTTATTATTGGACTTGATAAAACCAGTGTCTGTGATAAAGGCTTTTATTCTTTGAAGTTCTCAAATTAAATCAGTCTGTTAGGGGACTGATGATTGGGGGGGGGAACAAGGAGGCTGAAAATATTCTGGGTTCACAGTGTAGCAAGTCTGTTCAGAAGCAGGTGTCTTTGAGGCAGAGGTGAGTGAAAACTGGTGTGGAAGATGATCGCTGAAGCACGGGTAAAGCAGTTACCACTGTTTATTTGGATTTTTACCTGGCATCTGAATATGTGATTGCTTTGTGTGTGGGAGCAGCTGAGCCTTTCACTGAAGCCAGGATCTTATTTTTCTGGGACCATGCCAAAAAGATCTCAGCTATAAGATGAACGCTTTTCTAAGTATTGGATGTTACTTCCCTGAGGCAGAAGTTGGTTTTCTTTGAATAGACATCTGGAAGCTTCCCTGCCACATGCATCCTCCAGTTAAACTGTTTTCCACAGAAAGAAGAATTAGAAAGTGTAATAAATAAGTATTTACTTTCCTGTGAATTCCCATCTTGGTGTGGGCTACATCTTGTGTATGCAGTGCCATTTCAAATTTTGGTATGTGGTTTTCATAAAGGAGAAATTCAGGTACTTTATACTCACTTCGTACTCTGCTAGCACATGACACTGAATAAATCCAAATTAAATTAATACTTGCAGGTGGAAAAAAAGGTCTTGTTAGACAAAAAAGAATGTTTTGTTTAACATTGTCTCAGTATTCAGAGGACATTAATGAATGCTGTTTCATATTAATTAAAAATATGCAAATGGCTTAGCTGAAGGAGACAGTCCTTCAAGACTACTGTCACAGAAGATTTAAAAAAAAAAAAAAAAAAAAAAAAAAACAGTTCGTTTGGAGTTGTAATCAGGTGGATGGCACTTCCCATATCCAGCATGGCTAATTGTGCCTCATGACTCCTACTGGGGGCTTTTGGATGCCCTCACACAAGATGTTGGTGCTGTTCCCTCCTGCGCCTGCCGTGAGCAGGGTCTTTGTGGCCTGGCCTGGTCTGGGCAGCCGGCAGGCCTGCAGCCAAGCTCGGCTCCTTGTAGGCCAGGGGGGACTGCCACCATGATGGTGGCACTCAGTGACTTCTGAACTCAGTGAGTTCTGCCACATCTCCGCCATTTTCTGTGTTTTTTTTTTCAAGATTCAGTTTTCTGTCACAAATCCTATATTGTTCATTAGCTGCACTTTCTGGCTTTTTTATGTAAACAAAACAACAAAGTCACAGAGGTTAAGAATTAGACTTGTGGAAAAAGGCTTAAAGAGGCTACTCAAAATGTAGGTCTACTAATGTAGATCTACTAAATGTAGATCACAAATCCAGAAAATATAACAAGGTCATTTTATGGGAGTGTACTAAGGAAATAAAATTATCCTTTTTCTGGTGCTGGTGGCTTTTGTTTTATGATTGTTGTAGCTGAAACATCTAGCAAATGTCTTTAATTCCTCCTCGGACAGGAACAGTGGTGGACGTGTATGCCTGTGTGCATGTGCGCACAGTGCTGTTAGTTTGGTACTGAAGTTACACCTTCTAGCTTATGATACAGTCCCACTTAAATTGCTAAATACTTGTCTCCCATTTCTTGAGGAACAGAGAAATGAAGGGAAAGAGTTCATTAGGTCAGCACATACACCCTGGTCTGAGCCATCCCCTACATTTTTACCTCTTACACTGCTGCCGCTGAAGAGCCCAGGCACCTTGGGTGTGTCCTTTCCCTCTCTGTTCATACCTGGCCTTTCAGAAACTGTTGTGAGGGAAACTTGAGCACTGGCAAGAAGGCAATTAAAGGAGTATGAAAAGTACTATTTTGTGCTGAAAGCTGGAGCCTAATGACTGGGCTGGTCGTAGTTCTGGAATTGGCTCTGCCATTGGTTTGCCACATGACTGTCTGGCTTTGCAACAACCTTGTTAGTTCCTGGTGTGTTAGATGGAGGTAGGAAGACAGATCTTGTCAGGCTCATTGAGTGGTTGGAGTTTTTCCTGGATTTATTCACCCCTTTCATCCAAAAGAGTTAACAAAAATCCATACTGTTTTCTAAACCTATCTGTAAAAGGTTTGATTTCCATATATACAAATGGAGTTACTTATGCTAGCAAGTTTGTTGAGTGGATGTGAAACTTCCCTGCCTGCACAGAACTGTGTGTTGTAGAAGACTGTCTGTTGCTGACCTGAAGTTAGGGGGGTGATAATTTTGTAGTCTAATTTTGTACCTAGCTAACTGTGGGTAAGAAATTGAGTATTAAATATGTAAAGTTTAAATTAATCCTTTGACCAGTGTTTCCTTGGTGCCTCACACCTAAAGCTGTTATGAATTTAGGGAAAGTATTTTGTCTGCTGAGCGTATAGGCTGTTCCCGGACCTTGTGTTGACCCCTTGTTTTGTTGTGGATGTAATTTACAACTCTTTAAGACAAGATGACAATGATCAGTGTTTGGCAAGAAAAAACATGAGTCTTGTAGGAGAGGCCTCCTTTCTAAAGCTTATCTCTCATCAAAAGAATGTTTGGGCTCCCAGCACATTTTTTTTTTCCTTTTTTATTTTTTAAGGCATCCCTGTATTTTTGCCAGCCCTTGAATGAGCCTTTGTCTGTTGCCCCCCGTCCCCTCCCAGCCCTATTGTTCTGGTTCTTCTAAAAGAAACATTCTTGTAATAAGCACTGGAGAACAGTAGCTACTCCTGTGTTGCATTTATTCCTGAAATACCCAACACAGAGGTGATCAGCCAGAGTGGTATGTGCCCTTGAGGCTGGTTAAGTACCATGACACCGGTGGCAACATCCTGCTCTACTGCACCTCCTGCCTCCTTAATTTTTATTTTTTTCACACATGTGAGCGATGTTGTAGATCTCACCATTGAGATATTTCCCACAGACTGTACACTGAGGGCCAGTGGCTTAATGAGATTGACTCGGATCTCTCTCTCACATGTGCAATTACCTTATACAGTACCTTGAGTGTTCAGTACAGAAACTCATACATAATCAACACAAAAGCATATGTACAAGCATATATATGCGCAAAGATTTGGTTTGTTACAGACATTCATATCCTGTTGTGTGACAAGCCACCTGTACTTCAGCAGCAAGCCAGATCACTCACTGAAGAATCTTGGTAGAAATGTGTTTTAAAGGTTTTGATTATTTTCTTTCTTTCTTTCTTTTTGGAGGTGGAGAGTGCCAGATGTCAGTAATATCTGTGCCTGGTTACCTTGACTAAGCACTTAATATTGCCTATGGTGACTTGAGAGCAAGTATTAAATTGGCTAAAAGTGCATGATAAAGATAGTTGTCCTGGACTGTTTGTTAGTTACCTGAGTTACTTCTCAGGAACTGTCCAGGTCACCTATATTTGTGTGACAGTCCAGCTCACATCCTGCTTAGATTCTCAATATATTTTCTTGTAAGTCTGTGTTTGCTGTTCAGTCCTGCTCTCTTGCTCAGTCTCTGAATTGTGTTTATATGCTCTTATTGACAACACAAGTAACTTGTATTGATGGACCCAGAGACAGTAAAAGAGGAAACAGGGACTCTCTGGTATCCAGAACTGAACTCTGGGGCTCAATTCTGTTAGACTCCTTCTGGTCTGAAGAATCTTAATGCAGCTCTTTGTTTTATTTTTCCCAAACAAAGTACAGATAATTGTGCTTTGGAGAAATATATATGTTTTAATGTATTAAGATGCAGGAACTTGGGTGGGGAGGAACTGCAGAGCAACACCTGACATGCTGGACAGAAGCAACTTGCCTTCTGCTGCTGTTCTTATGAGCTTGATGTTCTGCTTGATGTTCACCCAGGCACATTTTTTGAGTAACTCTGCAGGGGCCAGGAAAAGAAATGCTTAACTTCAAGGAGTTTACCCTCTTCAAATAAATGCTTCCTTCAAGATGAAGCTCTGATGGCCCTGTGGTCCCTAAACACAGCACCCCCAGGAGTTCTGTACTGCCTTGTGTTTAAGCCCAGCTCCCTATGGTGCCCTTGTTCAACTCCCTCCTCCCTGAATATTTCATGCTCCTAGAAGAAGGAGCAAGATTGAACTACTTCTCACATGAACTTGGGCAGTGGTTCCTCATCTCGCACTTTTTGTTTTCAGAGTACTCATGTTTCTCCCTGGTTGCCAGTACCCCCTGTATAATTCCTTTCTATGTGGTAAGGGACCAGCCAGCACTGAGACTGTCAGGGCAAACAGTAGCCATGTGGTGTGTTTTACCAGCACACAGTTTGCGTGCATGGCCAAGGAACTCATGTCCTGGTAGGCATGAAGGGCTCGCATAGCTGTCTTGCTCTGACATTAGATCACAGCAGGAAGAAAATACGAAAGGGGAAGGGAGAACCTTATTATACTCTAACCACTTCAAAAACTCTTGGGTTACTTTTGTTTCTTTTGTTTGGACTCTGTTATGCTAATTATCTTTGTGCTCAATAGAAAATAAATAAAAATTCAGTTTTATGGTGTGGTGGTTTTTACACTGATTGTTAAACTCCACTATGCCACTCACTCATTCCCCCTACTCAAAGGAACAGTGGGGAGAAAATATGATGTGAAAGGGCTCGAGGGTTGAGATGAGGACACGGAGACACTCAACAATTACTGTCACAGTCAAAACAGACTCAGAGTATAGATTAATATAATTTATTGCCTATCACTAGCAGACTAGAGCAGTGAGAAACTAAAAGCAAACTAAAAAAAACTTTCCTCTACTCCAAGCGCCACAGGGGAATGGGGGCTGCAGTCAGTCCCTGAGACTTTGTCTCTGCTGCTCCCTCACAGTCCCTCTCTGCCCCTGCTCCACGTGGGGTCCCTCCCACGGGATGCCGTCCTTCCTGAACTGGGCCTGTGGGGGCTGCCCACAGGCAGCAGCTCTGCAGGAACTGCTCCCACACGGCTCTATGCTACCACGGGGTCCATCCCCCAAGAGCAAACTGCTCCAGCACGGGTCCCCCACGGGCGGCAGCTCCCCCTGGACGCCCTGCTCCTGCGTGGGCTCCTCTCCACGGGCGGCAGCTCCGGTCCGGGGCCTGCTCCTGCAGGGGCTCTCCATGGGCCGCAGCCTCCTCCAGGCCACATCCACCTGCTCCACTGGGGGCTCCTCCACGGGCTGCAGCGTGGAGATCTGCTCCATGTGGGACCCATGGGCTGCAGGGGGACAGCCTGCTCCACCAGGGGCCTCTCCACAGGCCGCAGGGGAAAGGGGAACTGCTGCTGCGTGCCAGGAGCACCTCCTGCCCTGACCTTGGTGTGTGCAGGGCTGGTTGTCACTCCTCTCTCCCAGCTGCTTTTGCACAGCAGTTTTTTTCCCTTTCTTAAATCTGTTCTCCCAGAGGCCCAACCAGCATTGCTGATGGACTCAGCTCTGGCCAGCGGCAGGTCCCTTTTGGAGCTGTCTGGAGCTGTCTCTGATCTGTCATGGGGCAGCTGCTGGGCTCTGCTCACAGAGGCCACCCCTGCAGCCCCCTCCTACCAAAACCTTGCCACATAAGCCCAGTATACATCACAAGTCTCTAAATTAGGTATCCTGAAGCTTGCTGGTAGATAGTGTTCATTCTTCAGCCTTTGAAACAGACAAATTGACAGATCTCCGTTGTAGCTGTGTATTACAAAATATGCAGTCAGGAATGCCTGACTTCTCAGAAAAACTGAAAAGCGTCCTGGAGTTCCCTTAACTGTAGGGAAAACGCTTAAGGTATGATCAAATGCATCCCCAATGTGTGACTTTTCTGAGGAGGTAATGCTCTGGACTTTCCTTTGAAGGAAAGGGAAAAGTGATTCAAACCCTGATTAAGCATGAGACAAATAGATAATTCTTCCTTCAGACTTTTTTTTTTTTTTTGTAGCATGTACAGATAAATACCCCTTGAAGGCCTATACACAGGTGGACGCGACCTATCTTATGCAGACTTTTGACACCCACTGGCAGGAAGAGAAGAGCTCAAGGGCTTCCTCTGTCTGCCTTGTCGATATATTCTGAATACAGAAGCATCGTTGAGTTTAACTCTGGTATGAGCTACTGCTGCTAGCTGAGCTGCTCTGATGGCAATTGAAAGTTACGTAGAGGCAGTACAGAAACTGCTGTAATCTGACCTGCGCTTGTTCTCATTGCCTTGGTCTCTGTATCTCATCTGTCCAGGAATCTGGTTTAGAGAAGAAAATGCAAGAATGGGCATCATTGTCATATGCTTGTTTTTTCTTAATTTGCAGCAGAGCATTTAAAACTTAAGCATTAGCACTTTATCATAGAGTAAATATGAGCAAAGAAATTTGTGCAGGTTTGAAACGTGCTTTTCTGAAAATAACCAATTGCTTTGCTGTCCTGCCTCAGGTTGTAAGTATGGACAGTATTAGGTTAGTCCAGATGCTGTCAGATAGATGCCGTGTGACTTTCTGTACTCCAATCACTCTGTTTACTGCATAAACTTTGCGAAGGTGGGCAATAGTTTTTAGCTTCATTCTCATGCTTTCTGTAGAAGTGCAAACAGTTCTGGTCTTTAAGATATCCCTGACTGTAGTCTCAAATGTCTTACAGACTTCGACGTGCTACGCAGTGTTATTGTCAGCAGCCTCTGCCAGAAGAGTGGTGTTCACCTTGTGTATCACTAGTCTAATGTTGTCTTTGTCTTTGCCACGTCCTCCTGCTGATTTTCTTCCAAGCAGAAAGAAACACTGAGAGTAGTTTAAATAGAAAGAAGTGGATCTTGCTGAAGAACGGAACAAGGAGAAGGGAGAGGTAGAGTGAATGGTCTTGCAGTCTGCTTTTAAACCTGATCCTGTGACCTCTTAGTCACATGAATAGATGCTTGTTGACTTGTTCCCTAGACGGACATTTGAGGTTTGAGTCTTTTGTTTCATATCCAACTGAAAACTGTTATTAAAGAACATTCCTATCTGTTTTTGATGCTCTGGCTGGCCGTTTTCTCCTAATTCATTTTAAGGGGTGTTTGATAGAAGAGAGCTTCTTGGCAGCTCTCCGATCTTAATAGCTTCTGAGAAAATGCATTGATTGACTCTTTTGTTTTCAAAAGATTGCTGTAATTTTCAGCCATTATCTATAAGGAAATCAGTGTAATTTATTAAACTAGCATTTCGGATTAAGAATTAAAGACTTGATCCTTTCATCACTTAAACCAGTGTTATATTGATGTTACCCATGAGGAATTTCAGTAAGACAGAGCAAGTGGGAAAAGTTGCTACGAATTCTTAGAAAGCAGGCTTCTAGACCTCTTCCACGAGGTCAGAATTGCTTCTTGAAAATTAAATTTCTACTTTGTAGCCTTTACCAAGAATAAACTACTTTTCTTGGAGTTTTGGTAATGGAAATAGTCCTATCAGTGTCGTATTCAAAAAAATCTTTGAAAGAATAAGCTTATGTCTGAGAAACAAAACACTTAGCTGGCACCATGTGTATAATGGGTTGCAAATTTTGTAGAGAAAATAACTTGAATTTAATCAGAAGAGAAAATTAATCTCTAGTCTCCCTACATTTCAGCAAAGAAAAATATGAACAGTGGCTCCAAATTCTTGTTCCTTTTTCTAGCAAGTTAGATTAGATACATTTCAATGGTACTGCTTACGTAGTTTTGGTTTGCTTTGAAAACGTTTTATGGAAGCTTTACAGAATTGAAACTTCATGACAGGTCTAAATGCAGGAAGAAATTAGTTTTAAACATTGCATTGTGGCTTTATCAAATTGTAAGACAGTAATTATGTTTTATCACAGTCATCTCATCAATGTCTCTTTTAATTCTGTGAAGTTTTGCTTTAAAGACCCAACATGAAGTAAATACTCATTACTCATGAAGTAAACGATGCACTAAAATATAACATTTTAATGTAGTTTAACCACTCTTACAGTGGAAAAACCAAATTGATATACTAACATTCCGGTGAGTTCTTCCTCCTTCCAGACTCTGTCATTCAACTGCTTTTCCTCTTCATAAAGACTGTCAATCAGCTGCTTACTACAGGAAAATTTTGTTGACCATATCAAATAGTGAGTTTCTATGTCTCCACTGTAAGTAGACAGTGCTTTAATTCTATTTCACGTGTGGGTTTTTTGATCTGTTCCCTTCCTGATCTCTGGGAATTACATTAGATTAGAGTGATTCTGTGACATGGAATTAAACAGGCTAGCTAGCACAAAAAGCTTTTGATCAGTTTTAACCAAGGACAGTAGGATAACCCTACTTATTGGGTTTCAGGCACTGTACAGTCTTTTAAACCATCCACTCGTAGGCCACCGATCGCTCCCAATCAGAGAGTTTTAAATGATCTAAACCTGCTACTTGACAAAGTAAAAGAGTCAGAATTAGAGAAGTGAAATCCGTTATTCTTCACTGTAAACTTACTCAAAACTTGATTTTACCTTTTATTATTTTTTTCCCCTCCAGTGTTTGATTTTATCTTCAGAGTGAGACAGAGGGCTGTAGCATGAATCGTTACGATGATTCCTACGAGACAACATTTCTCATTCTACTTAGTTTTCAACGAAAACAAAGTCTTCGGGCAAAGCCCATGCTAATAAATTGTATGCCATCCTAAGAAACATATCTGTAGTGGAATGGTTGGTTAAAGCTGGAAAAGCTTTTTACAAGTATAATGACAGTGGTTACTACAATGAACACAGGCCTGCTCTGCATTTCCGAGGTACAGATGGTGTCTGCTTTGGGACTGAATAGTGCAGCGAGATAAAGGGAACAAAGTCTGTAATACACAAAGGGCACATTTTAACTGCTGATAATAGGCTTGGGACTGCCATAAACACTTGATATAAATCATTCAGCAACACAGATCGTCTTTCTGACTTTTTTTTTTTTTTTTAGTGTTCCTTGTGATTGAAGACCTGGCTGAATATCTTCCCATCACTTTGTAGCAATTCTTGTGTGTGCTCTTTGCTGTGGTACGCACAGTCAGCAAGGGCAATAAAACAAACGTTTCAGGACACTGATCTAGACTCAATGCCTCATGTAATGGGGTCTCATATAAACTAAAAGGATAGGCATAAAGATTTGTTCATCGTTTAATTCCCTGGGATGCTGACAGCTGCTGTTTTGTGACGACCTATGACCGGCACATTCAGAAATAGTCTCAGGACTTCCTCCCTGGGCAAACTCTCATGCCTTACAAGGAGAAACAGTTTAGGAATGGAGCAGGATGGCAGTACCTCCTCCTTAAACATATTCAAAATACTGGGGTGTTGATTGTTGAGAGATCGTGTCTTAATATTTTTTCTCCTGGCAAGTCTAGAGTTGGTGGTAGTGACGACTGCGGGGAGGCCAGTAAGGTTTTTGGTGGGCCAGAATACTTGGCAGAGGGTACTTTCTCTGGATTGGCAGCTGCTAGGATTGGATCGGTCCTTTCCAAAATTGTGCAGACCTTTTTAAAGTAATCTAAGAGTTGGTTTTCTGGAAACACTGCTGGGTCATGGGCTAGCGCTGTTATTGATGTTTCCTTTCTGGGTTTATGGAGTAAAACTGACAGAATTACAGTGTCAAGGAGTGATCGAACAAATTGTGTATATTGTGCATAGTCAAGCTTTTATTCTATTGCCAAAATCGACTCGTATTTAAATGTAACAAGGGAACAAGCCAAGAAAGCTAGAAGCTGCTGCTACCGTTTGGTTTGGGAGCATGGCTGGAGCAGCCTGCAGAGGAAGACACAAATTCTGACATTAAGCTTTAAACCTTGCATTTACTTTTAATAGAGAGGAGTGAAGTGAATACATACAGGACCTTTTCTTTTTTTTTTTGTAATAACCTTTTGAAAATGAAATGACTCGATGCTCTCTTATGCAGAGGGGCAGAAAACCTGAATTCTTATCTTGCTCCGATAACATTGTAGTCTTAGATTGTGTGCGTATCCTTGAACTTCAAGCGTACAAGGAATAATATTTAAATTGAATAAGTTACTCACATGCCTAAAATTAGTGTACTGCACTGTTTACTTGAGTGGATATACATGGCTGTGTATGTGTACTTAAAGACATTTTCCTGAGTAGACATGGGGTATGCTGATGAAAGTGATACCAGGAAATGTATCTGTTGTTTTGTTGTTGTTTGTTTGTTTGTTTTAGTTTAAAACTGTGGACGTGTTAAATAATTTGTTCTGGGTTTCGTTGAAGGCAGTGGGACACACAGTATAGTGTTTTTTCTTCCCCAGTCAAGTAAAGGAAGAAAATACTGTTCTTACCCTTGCTATTCCTATGCATCTGTAGTTAAGCTCTCTAGCTTGCTGGTCTATTTTAAATAAGAACTGAATTCTGTGTACTTAAATCACACAGGATCAATCATTTGGTAAATGCATCTTAACAAAATAAAGATCGGTCAGCAGTGTTCTGGACTTTCGTATGTGTACACAAGTAAAATAAACCTTTTCATGAAGGTATTTGAAACTAAATAAATCAGTCTTGAATAGAGTAAAAGTTGGAAACAACTGTTTTGGGGTGTTTCATAATGTACCCTTGTGAAGTTAACCAGACACCCAAACAAAAACCGTTCAGCGGTGTGGAAGGTACTGGAGGTGTGCACACCCTGGTTTGTGGGGAATTTTATAAAATAGTTTTGAATGGGAAATAAGTTTCAGATTTTAAAAGTTCAGATAGTGTTGAAGAGAGGTGACGGGACTGTAATTAAAGATGTATCCTACTTTGGGTGTGGTACAAGTTCCTGCTGTGATTAAGGTTTTTCGGATGAAGCATCATCAAAACTACCAGCAAACACTAGCAAACCTTTGTGAAGACTGAGTGTTTTTAAGACTTGCAAACTTTGGATCTGCTCATGAATATAGCAAAGACGACTGTATGTGTCTTATGAACTACCAACAACTCAATTCAAAATATAAATGAATCGTTTTGCTCATATTTTAGCAATAAAGGCCTGATAGAGGAGTATTGCACTGCACGAAATGGAGTCTATATGCTCATGTGTTTTGTAGAATTAGAACTGAAACGTGAAAATTTGTTTCCAAAGTCAATGCAAGTCGATTCAGAAATATGGTATTCTCTTTCCATGCTTACCTTTGCAAATATTGTAATCAGTCCTTCTAAACAAAGGAATTAAATTAACTCAGATGTTTAATGGAAAGTGAGACATCTGTAATAATCTGTTCACAGAAACAAATGCACTCTGTAACCACTGATACTATTTGGTTTTGCAGGTTGTCTTCTGCATTTTGGGTCTGAAGGTACCCTCTTGCTTTCTCAGCAAATCATGGACATCGTTGGCTTTCTGAAGTCTCAGTTCATTTGCCACCTGCTGATCTGCTACATATTTATAGTGTCAGGACTGATCATTAACTTCATTCAACTCTTTACACTTATACTTTGGCCAATCAACAAGCAACTGTTCAGGAGGATCAACTGCAGGCTGGCTTACTGCATTTCAAGCCGTAAGATTTTATTTTGTTTTGTTTTGTTTTTTTGTTTTGTTTTAGTTTTTTTTTAAGCTACTTTCATATTTTGTCTTGAGGGAATGGTCAAAAAAAATCTGCAATAGATTTCAAAGTAACCTATATAAAGATCATTACTGCTTCCTACAGCCCTTGCATTTGTGTGAAGAGGTGTATGCTTTGTTCAAATGTGCTGTTCTGCTGAAATGTCGTGCTCTTTTATATTGGGATACTTGCTCGACTCAGGATAATGAAGAAAGACTGCCTCTCATTTGGATATCCATCATGTTCCATTAAGCCAAATGGGAAATATTGACCAAATAATAGCATAAGTTGCTGAGATGCATTATCTGGAGGCTTACAGTGTTAACAAGTCATTTCTGGTAGCACTTTCAATCTCTTTGTTATGCATGATTTTGTTTTTAATCATTGTTCAGTTTTCATATGCCAATACTGCTCAGAAATAGGAAGTAACAGTAACAAAAAAAAAGGAAAAACACTGATTCAATATACTGCTTTCTTAAGCCGGTTGCAAATTGTTGTTTGCTTGAATAAGCATTTCAGACTTTAAGCTGCATTCGTATGTATTTGGTATAAGCATAAAGTGTATAATGTAGAACACAGCTGGTAGCCTGTAAGCACTGAAAGAAGTGGGAGTCTCGGGGGGGGAGAGGGGAGTGTGGGCTCAGGGTATTTATTACTTGTAGGAAGGCCAAACCTTTACAACTGTTGGAGATGTGACAATTCACTGACTGTTGACTAAACAGGTAATTCCAGTGGAATGACTGAGGTCTGTATGCTTATGTTTCTTCTTTGTTAATAGGAGGCTGGTGGAGTCTCCACTCATCAACAGTAGATTATCAGAGCACCTTGATAATATCAGTCTGTTTATATATTTGTTTCTGAAGAGCTATAACTGCAGCTTCAGCACTGATTTATTGTGGTACAACTTCTGACTTCCACATAATTGCTATCAACATACAGCAGAGTGCAATCCCTCCAAAGCTGTTAAAAACACAGTAGTGTACCCATGTCCAGTAGCTGTGTGTGCACTGTTAAATATGTCCATGGTCCAGGGGAATTGCCCTGGGCCTTTCTGAATCTCAAAAGTGGGTTCTAAAAATGAAACTGTTACAAAGTGCATGCTTTCTGAGGCTCCCTAAAGATGATCCAAATGTGATGTCACTGTCAATGGTGAGTGGTTTCATACAGAGGAAAATAACCCTTCAGCACAGGGATGATGAATTGTGTTGCAGAAATACCACGCAGTGGTTTATTCCAGCTTACCTACTCACTACTTGCGATATGAGAAGGGGGAAGCATTGTTAGTATTCATAATTAACTGCTTGATGCAGAAGTCTGCCACTCATCTCAAACTGGAGGCTGTTGGGGATTAATCTCATCAGTGAGTCTGATGTGCAACTGTTAAAAACATTTTTGTTTAAACACTTCTGACTCAAATTTCAAAGCTGCATCAGGATATATGGGCCCAAATGAATTGGGGGTACTCTTTTTACTATATCTGTAATAAAGGGAGGGGGATGTTCCTTGTGAGAAATTTCATTTTTTGCTGTCTGTGTGTATATCCCTGAAGTAGGGAGTTTGCAAGTAGTATACATTTCCATGTGTGAACGGTGGCGTGAATGTGGCCAAGTTTTTATCTGGTAGCATGCTATATGTTTGAAGCCATGGAATGTAGAAGATAGCACATGTGTAAACTTTCTTTTAGAATAGAGGAACACATTTAGATATGTATATTATTTTTAATGCGATACCTTCTGCCCCGGTCAGCCTTTTGGCTATTTAGTGCAGAGACACCAGCTACTTTAGAGTCTCCAGACTGAATCCTTTAGCTGCCCTCCGCCTGGTCTCATCTATACCAGGGGCTGGTCACTGTTTGAATAAGAGCCTGTAATAATACTGCATGCTTGTCCTTCATCGGTCCAAAACACAGCACCACACCGGCTAGCAGGAGGAGAATTAACTCTATGCTAGCCGAAACCAGGACAATTAGGTAGATGGCTTTGCACTCAGGGTTGTTGATCTAGTCTTAAGTGTTGACTCCACTAGAAAAGGTTGTGTTGTGAGATTTTTGCCCAGTTATGCCCAGAACAATCTAGCTCTAGGTTAAAGACAGTTATATGAGCTTTACAACACTGGTTTGCAATCTGTCGTGTGATATGAGTCACCCTTATTTGAGTGATGTTTGAAAAGGGGAAAATGGTAGTTAATTAAAAAAGGTATTTGGAAGAACTGCAGTAGATCAATTAGTCAAAACTGATGTGTTTTTGTATTACTGTATGTGTAAGATAATGGCTTTTGCGGGCATTGGTGTGCTGACTAATACGTAACTTAAGTTGGGTCTGTATGGGCCCGATGAAAGTCATGGAAACTCAGCCTGCTGTTTGAGATGACGAAGCTTAGCCATGGAGAACACAGAGAAGAAGCCTGTGGTTTGCAGCTGATAAGCATCACATTGCTTTGAGCAGCTGCTAAAGTCTGAATCACAAAGTCAACCCAGTAGTGAAATAGAGCAGGCATGGTTTAACTTAAAAGTAAAATGAAAGCAGCAGCTGCCTTTAGATCTTTCTAACTTCAGCCAGTTTCCATTTGATGTCAATGGTTGAGATGAATAATTCCACAAAATTGAAGGGGAGCGTTTCATCCTTGCCACCATGCTCTTGGGAAAGTGTTTTTGTATTTCAAATAATAGTGAAGTTTTCTTCTACCCATTTTCTTCCTGTGTCCTTTCTAGTATAGGAATGTAATATTCTCAGTTGCCCAGGTGCAGCGTCTGCTGTCATACTGCATATAGGAAGCTAAACTGCTTTTGTGGCTCATGATTTGTCCTCACTGCAGTGGTTCTGCCAGAGTTGGGGATGTTCATCTGCTCACTCGAGTTAAGTCAGACTAGCTCAAGTAAATGTGTTCGTACCATAAAAAGGTCATATGGAATAACTGTGTTTTGGTAGCTGAGGACATGTAACCGTGTGAGCTGCTACTTCACTGGGAGTATGCCAATAGCTCCGTAGCTTCTCACCGTACCTACTGACAACGCAGCAGGCTAATGCCATATACTTCAGAATTCTGCTCATTGATTCAAGTTAGAGAAGAAGTGAAAGCTTGTTTTCTAGTTTGAATTTATAGTGGAAAGGATTGACTAGAGCAACAACTTCAAGGGAAAGGAGCAGAAATGCATGCAGCTGCCTTCAGTAACTGGTGTTGAGAAGTTGTCTTCAAACCAACTGTGAATCATGGGTTGGGCAGATAGGGTGAGTTTAGCTTCTGTACTGACTTGTTCTATTATACTTTAGAGTTAGGGAGAACTGATGTAGTGTTGCAAGAGAAAAAATACTCATTCTAATAAACTGGCATATTTTTGGCATGTCTTTTTATGAAATTTGAGCTGGAGAAATGTTCTTCATTGTTGATTGGAAGCCTTGTTCATCTTGAGTCTCCTGCCCTCCAAAGGGTGTGTTGGCCTGTCATCAGATTGTAATTTGGATTGCTTTTGTATCTCCAGCGTACTTTGTGCTTAATTGTGAATAAACTCCCTGTTTGATCCCGTTAACCCCTTTGCCAAGTATCTATAGGGTAATGGTTAGTTGTAGTCATCCTTACTCTGTATGTCTTAACCTTTACTGGAGAGTGTTAGTTGCAGAGACTAGTTATATTCAACTTGAAAAGAACAACAGAGGAAACCTTGTTTGTCCTTTTGTCTGTGTTGCTCTTAAATGAGCTAAGAGACTAGTAAGGATTACATGTTCTCTGTTGTGTTTTAAATGTAAGGGGAAAAAGAAAAGGCCTTTGGGCTTAGAACTTTCAGCCGGTATTTATAAGTTCTTCCTGATGCCAAACTCTTCAGAGTGCAGCTGTATTAGGGAAACCGAACATTGCAAGCCCATGCAAGCTGCTAACAATAACAAGTTTTAAAAACAAGTGTGCTTGGAGGATGGCATTGGAACATAGGTTGGGCAATCAATCAATCTTATATTTTGTTTTTCAATAATTGATGAGCACTTTGTCCTCAGTTTCTTTTTCCGAAAGACCAAGAACCATTGGATATCTAAGGAAGGAAGAAAACACACCTAGTGTGGAATACATCACAGTCTTTGATGCTGCTTGTACCTGAATTGGAAGAGGTAGGAATACATCCTCCTTGTTATCTGGAGACAGCAAACCATCACAAAGCATACGCAGAGCTCGTCTGCACTACTGTGTGAAGTTGGCCAAGGCAGTAGGCAGAACAGGTTCTCTTCACAGAATCATCTAGGTTGGAAGAGACCTCCAAGATCACCGAGTCCAACCTCTGACCTAACATTAAGTCCTCAACTAAACCATATCACTAAGCTCCAAATCTCTTGCCTGTAGTGCCATGTGTGCACATGGCTGTGTAGCTTCCTGGGGCAGTGGGAGAGTGCCTTTTACATCCTGAACTGGTTTGTGCTTGGTAGGCTGGTGCAGTGCTACCCCGGGGATGAACAGGGTGTGCTGGGCACCTGCTGGCTACTTGGGACATAACTTGGCATGTGCTGAAACTGGGAATGGGACTATACCTGCTGGACAAATGTCATCTTTAATGGTGCTGGGTATATTTACTCAGGAAGATGTTTGTCTGAGCAGAGCAGTGGTTGAGAGTTTGTTCTCTTGCTGCCCCTGTGTTGATGGAAACTCAGCTCTCCCTTCTGTTGAGAACCAGCTGGTGCTCCCAGGACGCCTGGCAGGCCGGCCTGCCACTGCCTCTCATCACAAGGCGAACTTTGTGCTGCGTAAATGGAAGAGCTGCCAACAAGAGTATGATTGTCTGGAAGGATGCAAAAGGGTTTTAAAAGCAATTGTCTTAGCTTCTCATTTGCCTTAATAAATTAATTATCGTAGTACTAATAGCTATTCTTGTGCTATGAAAGGGGTATTATTATACCTTTGGGTAAAGTTACACTTTGTAGGCTGCGGTTTGTAAATCCCTCTGAGGGGAAGGCCCTTCTTTGCATGGAAACAGGCACCCCTGATGCCCGCTCACTGATTGCAGAGAGAACAAAACGGAAACTGATTCTTCTTATGACTGAGCTTTCTAGAAACAAAATCAGATGAAACTGAGAACTGCTTTACCTTCATCTTAGCTGACTGTTATGAGACAGTAAAGCTAATTCCTTCCATGTACAACGATAAGGTGTCCAAATAAGGATGAGTGATAGTATAACGTTTTATCCTCAAGATTTTGTTTGATTGCTTGTAGTCCCAGTGCCCACTTGGAGTTCAGAGGAGCCCTGGACCATTTTGCTTGTTGTTTGTACCAAGGTGATGCTGAGGCACAGAGGAGAATTCTCTGGGGCAGCTGAGTAAGCAGGAAGGGATGGGAAGTGAGGGCCTTTGTAAGGCAGAGCTTTCTTCTTTCTGCAGTTCCCTCTGCTGTCATCTTGCAGTGCAGAAGCAGCAGTCTGGTGTTGTTCAAAGTATGCCACAGTGTCCTTCATATAATCCTGTAGTGTTTTATTTATAATACAAACTGAATTATGCTTGTCAACATAGATGTAACAAAGAGCTTTCGTAGGGCACTTAGGACTGCATTCTTAGCCTGTTTGCAGGGCTGTTTCCAGTAATGTATACGAAATGACTTTTTCTCAAGTGCTGTCACTTGTCTATATAAGCCTTTCTTATTTTGGTTCCACACAACACATCCATATGAAGCCACTTGTAAAGACTAAGCAAAGTTTAGAACAAATACTAGAGGCCAGATATGGTAGTCACGGAAAGAGAAAATGTTGCCTGGAAGCTTCTGATAGCTGGACTGTCACCTTAGCCTTTCCTGCTTTCACTCAAGCCCCACCATGGGGATGGATGACTATAGGAAACTACAGGAGATGCCCACGTGCTGTGATTTAACCCGGCAGGCAGCTCAGCACCACACAGCCCTTCGCTCACCCTCCTCCAGCAGTGGAATGGGGGAGAGAATCGGGGAAAAAAGGTAAAAGCTTGTGGGTTGAGATAAAAACAGTTTAATAGGACGGAGAAAGAAGAGAAATACTAGTAAGTACAAAACAAGTGATGCACAATGCAATTGCTCACCACCTGCTGACCAATGCCCAGCCTGTCCCCAAGCAGCAGTCTCCCCCACCCCAGCCAGCCCGCCCATATTAATTGTTCAGCATGGCATCACATAGCATAGGACATCCCTCTGGCCAGCCCAGGCCAGCTGTCCTGGCCATGTCCCCTCCCAGCTCCTGGTGCACCCCCAGCCTCCTTGCTGGCCGGGCAGCACAAGAAGCTGAAAAGTCCTTGGCTTAGCAGTAAGCATTGCTCTGCAACAGCTAAAACATCATCGTGTTACCAGCATTGTTCTCATCCTAAACCAAAAACACAGCACCATGCCAGCTACTAGGAGGAAAATTAACTCTATCCTGTCTGAAACCAGGACACCATGTTAGTTTTAATCTAGATGACTTCTGCTAAGGAATACAGGATAACCCCAGTAGCACAGAGATCCAAGTGAGCAGGTTGCCCACGTACCTACCCAGGCAGTAAGGTGGTTGTTATAGCCCCAGTGAGCTCCGTGCTGCTGTGGCAATCTTGTTCTCGGCTCGTGGGCTACCTTAGGTGTCTCTATACAAACTCTAGTCCTACCTTTTTTCTGTAATGGAGTCTTAGGTCTCCTCCCACGTTCCCTGCCAATGTAAAGTAGGGGGTTACGTGTCAGATTGGGGATGGGGAGGTTCATGCTTATAAGTTCCAATTACCTGTGTTGATCACGGAGCTGTGTATAATAATGCAGATGATTAGCTTTCTCTAAAAACTGCTTTTGTTGGAATGATGAATATCATTGAAGCTTTTGGATTCTTTTGCTTTCAGAAATTAAATTCATAGGGGTATGTTGTGTTACAGACTTTGTATCAAGTAAAATATGCTTGGAGCAGAGAAGAGTGTATATTTGTGATCAGATGGTAACATTTCATTTTCTAGCTTGCTTTGTCTTTCCTTCCCTATAAGTAATGGAGTAACATATAGCAGTGCATTGTAAAAAAGATATAGTGACAAATGAGCATGGTGACAGGAGTGATCTTACCTTTTGATGCGAGCAAGGACAACGGAATATGAGAAAGTTGTATCTGATTTACTGAAGCCATCAAAGTAGGGGGTAGCAGGAGATTTAAAATAATGTATGACGAGTTATGAACTCTGTAGCAGTATATTGTACATTTCTACAGCTAGATTGCCTTCTAGTGCTTTTTTTTAAAAAAAAGTTAACGTGAGGCAAATCTATCTATGCTTCACTTTTAAACAGTCAGTATATCTGAACTTTATAACTTCAGGTGCTTTTTTGTTTTTATTTTTTTCTTTTGTTCAAAACATGCTATTAGTTCGCAGGCTGGCAAAGAGTTCTTGGGATCATACTTCTCAAAAGCTATCAGTATTTGTTTACAAAATGATGTTGGAAACTAAATGTTTCAAGCTGTGAAGTACACTGCAGCCTGTATCGGTGTGCTTTCCTGCTCTTGCTTCATTTTGGGGTCTGAGTCTTTTTCTAAGAGGGGAAGAAAAAAGAAAAAAAAAAGTAGACTTAAGCATGTACACCATAATACTGAAATAAACCTCTTGTTTCTTCAAATGATAAGCTGTATAATGCTATTAACTCAGTAAGAATCTATTTTAGGGGTGGTGGGGAGATCATGCCATTTTTGGTTGTGGATGTGATTTTGAAATGTTTTCTAGTTGTTGCTGAATATTTTCTCAATGTATTATGGCATGTGACCCAGTATTCTGCTGTCTTCTAGACAGTTGTCTGAGTTACTGTCCCTCAAGCTTGTGTGTACATCACCAGATGTGAGTGTACACAGTTTCCTTCTGGTAGATTGTATTTGGTTTTATGGTTCATTTCCCTTTTGAAGCTTTCCAAAAGGCCCAGGTAGATCTGTTCCACACTGAAGTGAGTTTTGCCCTGAAAAAGTATGTTTCCTTTGCCTTGGCAATGTCTTGCTAGAGTAGAAATCACCTGAAGTGTTGTCTACTTTAAAGTAATTCCTCAACACCTTCTTCCAGCCTGCTTCCTAATGCTCTTTTGTACCTGTTACGCATTTGTGTTAATGCTGCTGGTTATTTGTACAGATCCCCACTGAGACCAAACCTTGTACTTCTTTACCCTAATTTGGAAGGTCTGAAGGAGCTAGTCAGTGTAACAGGTTCTCCAGTATCTTGTTGGTAGTGTAAGATAATGCATTTGTTTTCTGCATCCATGACAGCTTAAACTCCCTTTTTTCCCAGTTTGTAACAGACATGAATAAGTCCTCTGCAGTGCCTGACAAATGCCTCCTTATTTTCTGTACTGACATTAGTTTGCAGTACCAAACAATAACATTTCAGTCCCTCTCAACTTATGCCACTTGCATGCTTTGTTACCAAGTTTTCATAGTGGTTCGGATATCGACAGTGAAGTTTGGTGGAACCCGAGGCTGTACACGGATTGCAGGTGCTCTCTGTGGGCATAGTGCTGTTCTGTTCACGAAGTGCAATTCGGTGTCACTGGCACGTGACCTTTAGCAGAGTTCCTAATTCAGCCTGGAAGGGATGTGGGCTGTTATGGTCAGCTGCTGGTTTAGGAGAAAGGAACTACTTTCTAGGAAAATGGATATAAAAGAACTTTTGATACTGATGCTGTCTGTCTAAGGCTGGTGAAGAGCTAGGGAGGCACTTAGTCTGATCTTCTTTAGTGAAAAGAGCATCTTCCTATTGCTGATCACAGAATCACAGAATTGTAGGGGTTGGAAGGGACCTTGAAAGATCATCGGGTCCAACTCCCCTGCCAAAGCAGGTTCCTTAGAGCAGGCTGCCCAGGTAGGCGTCCAGATGCCTGATACTGTTTTGCCGTTGCTGGAGCCTCTGTAGACGTAGCTTGTCTTCATTTACCCTCTTTATTTTTATATATATATATTTTTTTGCCTCAGATTCCTGATCTGAAGAAGGGTGATGGTGGTATCCTGCTGAATGGAGAGGGGGATAGCAGGGAAGCAGAAGAAGGCGAAGCACATTCTGTTTGCTGTCAGACATCTCACATGACAAAGTTCCTAGCACCTCTTGCTGAGCATTAGATCTGGACAGCAAGCTTCCTAGATTCCTGAACAGGGGGAAATCTGGAGTTTTTGTATTAAAGTATGTCACGATAAAATTCAACAACATGAATTTTCTGTGCCAAATTACAGCACAGAATATGAGACATTAATATTTACAAGTTTGCTATAGTTGTTGCCTTATTAAGGGGGAATATCACTGCCAGAGGACCAGATCCTTCTTAAGAGACCTGGCATATTTGTGGAAACCTCATCTTAGCTCTAGGGCTGATTTTAATTGATAGAATGGTACTGAATCTGAAGGAGAGAGAGCCCCTTGATCCTATGTAACCCTCCTGCAAAGATGTGGAGAGTAGCTCATGGATCACCATCAGCTGTTACAAGCAAATACCAAGCTAGCAGTGATGCAGCCCTGTCTGGGAAAGAGCACTGTTCCCATGGGCAGAACTACTGGAGGAATTTTGAATTCTGTCAGGTCAGGGAATACATCTTCTGGTGTGACATCGAGGTGAGGTGCCACATATATTGTCTCATTCCAGGATTTGCTTTTGGTTGGCTGCATCTCCTACTGCCCCGCTCTCTTTCCAGTGTGCACTGCTGGAAGCGTATGCCATGATGTTTCTCCCTCTCTCAAAAGCATGGAAGTCCCGTAGCTACATGTTGTTGTGGAGTAGGTTGTTGGGCTCTTTCTACAGCAAGGATTTCAGCAGCTGGTTCCGTGAAAGCATCTGATGGCTTACCAACTTTTTGCAGGAATTTTTCAAACCCGGTAGGAAGCAATATTTCCTTTCAGCTGTTACTTGAGGTCTTTCAGTATGACCCTTGAGTTGAAGGAGCTTCTGAGTGCACATGTGGTCCTCCTCTATGGCTAGGTGGTTGTTTCTTGTGACTTGTTTGCAAACATTGTGAGGATTATGTTGTTTTCTCACTTTTCAGGGTCTGTTGGGCAAGGTCTTGTTGGGCAAACTGAATGTATGTTGCTGAATATCCAACAGAGTATTTAAAATTAGGGATCCTTTAACGCTGTATTAGAAACCAAATGGAAATGAATGCAAAACAGTTCTGTAGTCTGCTTGGGTTTGGTGAGGCAGTTACCCTTTGGGCAGACCCATTTTGATCCTTGCTGAAATAAATTTCAAAATGAAATAAAGAACCACAGAGACAGAGATATAAGAGACTACAGTGCAATTGTTTGTGGGTAGATGTTTTTGCTCTTCTGTTAGCCCACTGCTATTAGTATTTTTTCATTTGTGTGCTCTTTCTATTCTCAAACAAATTGCATTAGGGCGTCAGTAATTAACATTTTCTTTATCTCACGGTGTTGAAGGGGGAAGTGCTCCTCAGTCTGATTATTCTTCAGTTCACTTAGCTGTGTTTCTAAATTGAATCTCCAGTATATTGCATCTATGAGTGTGGAGTTTGCATTGAAGGTTAAAGTGCAAGTGAACTTCCTAATACACGAGGTTTCTTTTTCATTGTACGTACATTTCTCCCTGCTCATTGGAACTTATGTAGCTCCGTAGTTCAAAGCAAAAATCCAGGAATTAATATGTACTGCTAATGAAAGATTTTGATGAATGAATGTATCTGCTGCCTGGGTTAGTTAAGGAAATAGAGTGATTGTGCAGACTTAATTTCTGGCTGTCACTTCTAAGAAGCTTATCCTCGTTTTTGGGAAAGTGTGGGAGATCTGCAGCAGTGAGGCTTTTGACAGTGGCTCTTGTTATTATAGCTTTTGCTGCTGTGATGTAGCTCCTTGCCTGTACCACCCTCAAATGCTGTGGAGAGTCTTTTATTGGATTTTTTTTTTCTTAAAGCAAACAAGCTCGTAGCATTCTCTGACATTTTCCAGGCCTTTTCCCTAGCTTATCTTAGGTCTTATCCAAAGATGTGCAATGTGCTAATACTCTGTAGTCTGCTGAAGACTCTCTTTTGGCTAGCTAGCTATAAAGAATCTCTTGTTTCCTTCAGACTTCAGTCATTTTTTGTGGGTTCTGTCTGACCTTGCCCTTTATAACGCTATTCATTATGCAAAGCAAAATACAGAGAAGGAGATGTTAACACTGCAGTATTCAGAAGTTCTTTTTACTTGTTGGATTATGTTTTCAGAAATTGAATGCCAACTGAATTTCTGAGTTGAATTTTTATCAAAAAGTTTTCCTACCCACCAAAATATGTCAATTAAAGTTTATTATTATTTTACCTGTTGTACGAGGACAGGCTGAGAGAACTGGGCCTGCTGAGCTTGGAAAAGAGAAGACTGAGGGGAGACCTCATCAATGTGTATAAATATCTGAGGGGAGGGTGTTGAGAGGATGGAGCCAGTCTCTTTGCAGTTGTGCCCAGAGAGAGCACAAGAGACAACGGGCACAAACTGAAGCACAGGAGGTTCCGGCTGAGTATGAGGGGGCACTTCTTTACTCTGAGGGTGACAGAGCACTGGCACAGTGCCTCCCAGAGAGGCTGTGGAGTCTCCTTCTCTGGAGCTATTCAAGACCCGCCTGGATGCCATCCTCCGCAAGGTGCTCTAGGTGATTCTGCTCAGCAGGAGGGTTGGACTAGGTGATCTTCAGAGGTCCCTTCCCACCTCGGCCATTCTGTGATTCTAACATGTATTGCCTCTTGTGCTCATAAAGAAGAAGGGAGATACACAGTCAAAACAGTTGACATACTTCTTTAGTTTTCAGATGTTCCTGGTTTATCTAAAGTTTAAAATTGAGAGCACAGTATATTTTCTTTTTAGTATGAGACTACATTTTCAGTATTTTACTAAATGCTAAAAGTTAAGAAAGTTTCTGGTTGAATTCAAGCTTTACATAGAGTTTGTCCTTCTTGTGTCTTCGTAGGTTCTGACTAAGTGCTGGGATCTGCATTAATTCATGCCTAAAATTCAGGGTTTCCTGGAAGGTGATTTAAATTTCCTTAGTTGTATGGCAGTAGTTTTTTCCTGTAGGTACATGCAGTCCTCAGCTAAGAACTTAAAAAGGCTGCAACGACAGATCCGTGAGTCTTTGAGGTCTGGACTTTGTTATGAAAACAAAGGATGGATTTCTTCATGTGGAAAACAGCCCGTTATGCAAGTGCAGGTGAGCAGAAGGGCGAGCAATGTCCTGGGGGCGTCCCAAGCCCTGTGGGTAACACTGTAGGACTTGGTGACTTAGAGTTGGTGGGGAGGACAGGGCCCGATGTTTGGTGCTACTTGATGTATGGGCCACGTAAAGAAGTCCTTGAGAAGTTCTTTGTCTCTGTTGGAAAGGTAGGAATTGGACCTCCATTAAGAGCAGTGGTGTGCTAGGTTCTTCTTGTGTTATGTAGGATATTGGAGTGCCATAATAATCGTCAGGGCTCGTTTTCAAAGGTTGTTCCTGTGAGCAACATGAGAAGGTTGAAATACTGTTGAGTACTTTGACCCAGATTGGGTGGAATGATAGTGATGTTGCTGGCCTTCATACAAAGAGCCAGGATGCTGCGGCTTGTGCTTTATTTCCAGCTTATGTCATTGACTTGGTGATGCAGGAAAGTCCTGAAGTCATGATCCCATTTTTAAACAGAGAAGACCAAAAAGAGGTGGGAAGTTTGCTTGCTCTCATACGTGGGCAGTGCCTGTTGCAGATGGGTGCTTTTGTTGTAGAATGGCTTTCCTGAGATCTGAAAAATGTAAGTAGAAAAAAACATGGGATCAACTTGTCTTGGGCACTTCTGCTGAATTACGGCATTGCAACTGGGAGGTCATCCCTGCCTCTCCCTTTGGCGCCTCTGTAGGTCTGCAGCAGGGAATCGCGTGCTGGCCTCTGGCGCTCAGGCGGGCAGGAGGAGCTGCCCGCAGGGTTGGTGTCTGCACCGCCCGCTCCTGCTGCCACCAGGAGCCGCTGCTTTGTTGCAGCATAGGAGCACTGCTCAATTCCTTGGGGAAGAAGGGTAAGAGGAGCCCTCAGACGGGAGATAAATCTCTCTGACGTGTGGCTGTTAAATAATTAATTTCCCCAAAGGTTTTGAAAAGAGCATTTCAATGCGGTGACTGCTGCAGATCTGTGTAAGCGTTAAAGCCGTTGTGCTTGCGAGGCTGGCGTTGTTCCACACGCGCCGTAACTTGGAGAGAAGAAGCTGTTTTGTAGGCAGCTTGGGTAGGGATAAAAGACAGAAAAAAGCTGTGAAATTAAATGTTTGAAGTGTGCAGCTGTTTTTTTCTTACGGGAGGGTTGCTTCTAGCTTTCAACATGGAGATGGTTTAAAAGGAACAGTGGCTAAAGAAGTGAACAAAACCTGTTTCTGTGTTTCTCCATCACTCAAGCTCAGGGTTGTACTAGAGAAGGCAGCATCCGTCAAAACCCCGTTTCATGAATACATAGACGGACTTAAAATTACTTCCTTACGTGAAGAAGAAATTTTGCTTTGCATTCCGTGGGCCTTAGGTTAGAAAGAGGGAAAATCCATTTAGTCAGACCCGAATGATCAGTGTCTGTCTTGAGAGGGAGGGCAATGTGGGAGTGGGAGCTGGGGGAAGCTGGCAGCGAGGTGGTTTGTTGGCACAGAGGAAACTCAAGCGTTCGGTGCCAGGCCTGGCTTCTGGCCGGATCCGAGCTGCTGGCTCAAATACCAGAGGCACGCCTTGAGGTACAAAGGTTCAGCCCTGTTTTAATCACAAGTTCGCAGTTGCTGTCATAGGTAGTACCCTGTGAGGATCCGAAACACTCTATAACTTTCAGGATACTTCGAAAACTTGTGCGTTTAAGATCTTGCGTTAAATCTGATACTGATTTGGGTTACCAAAGCAATTACAGCTTGGCTGTGTTACAAGAACGCAGGCTTGGCCATACTAAATTGGCAGTAGTTTATCTAGTTCGGTACGTTTCATCTGAGAAAACATTGATGACACTCCATCAAAAAGTGTTTCACACTTTTTATCAGTACAGCACTTGTCTTCATTCTGTAAGAGCATGAAATGGATCACATTCAGGGAGCTGAGGCACAGAAAGCACCAGAACTGTAGCTGTGTGGTGCCTGCCGCCAAAATTTCAGCCGTGATGTTTGAATAATGCAGCATATTTTTCACTTATTATGCTAGCCAATTCATGCATGTGTATGTGCATGTTTTAATTCTGTGACTAGCCAAGCATTGAAGTTAAATTGCCAGGAAGATCAAGCCACAGATAAAGCTTTGTAATGGGTGTGAAGAGTCTGTTCCTCATTTTGCGTTACTCAGTGTGCTGTAACAGTGACTACACTGGAGTCGAAGATTATTTTTATACCAGTTGAGGATCTGGCCAACTTATGTAAATGTCAGTGTATATTTATATTTAAAAAAAAAAAAAAAGTGGGGAAAAAGTATGTACCATCAGTCTTCAGGAACTTCTGTTTAATTAAGACCAATGCAAAAATCGCATTTTAGGTTACAGTTGCATTCAGTATTTATAATTTACAGAACCAGCTGGGGGGTAGGGTTGGATTGTTTTTGTTTTTGTTTTTTTTTTCTTTTGAATTTTAACTACAAAATACATCATCCTGTCTCCTACTCTGTGATTTTTATCTTGAAGTTAGATTGGTAAATTATAAGCATGTTGGAAGGAGGGAGGGGGTTGTTATAATTTTAAAGTGGTGGTTTGGTCTGTACTTTAATATTCCAAACTGTGCATTCGTGAAGTGTTCCTTTTAGCATATTACTCTTTACCAGTCACGGGCTGCCTCTGGGTAGAGCGTGCCTTTGGGCAGCGATCAGTGAGCTCTGCTTTCAGCAGCCCGTGTGTGTGCCGGGCTCCATAGAAGAGCGCCGTCTCGCACGCTTCCCTGGGGAGTGTTTCTGTACGCTGCATGCCCTGCCTTTGCTCTCAAGGTCTAAAGGTGAGCCCTGGTCTGTGGGCTCTGTGGCCAGCCTAGGGCCCCTCTCTGCCCACCCCTTGGGGTGTTAGGTGATGAAGCCCTGCTTCCTGTCCGTGTTCCTGGTCGAGTTGTTTGGCCTGTTTTAATAAATAGCCTGCTCTGGTTTGAAAGTTCAAGTCTAAAACAAGATTCAAAACTTTATTTGGCTATTTGTTTGGATAAGAACCTAGAGAGACTTTCTGTTCAGGTCTGGGGCTAGCCCCTTGACTTGGACTCTCCATAGAAGTAGCTCCACTCTTTCCTGTGCATCTTCCTCTGCAAGACAATTTGCCTCTTGCACAAAGTTCATAAAAGCAGTCTTTCTTTAAGAACTTTGATCTGTTTGTTTGTCCTATTTATGTGCCGTATCAAGGAGTGATTTGATGTGCTGCAACATCTGGATTTGGAGGATTCTGGGATGAGTTCTTGTTTGTGGAAACCTGCAAGCAAGCCTCATTCCACAGAACCAGGCTACTGGAGGAGCCTTTGCATGCCATCTGACTGGAGTGTTGTCATCAGCTGCTGTGCTGTTTTTTCACAAGCTTCACAGTTACATCCTTAGCAGTCAGAAAGAAATTGTAAGAAAGGGTGCTCACAGCAACGCGACCCAAGCCATGAGTGATTTCTGTCCTTCAGAGGAACTTGCTGACATTTCTTCTGCTGCTATCAGTCTACATGGCAACTCCAGCTGAAGCAGGATCTGAACTGGTTAAAATCACACAGTTTTCAAATACCAGGCCCATAATGAAAGAGGACTGGAGTACCTCAAGGCACTTCTCTCCCTGGTTCTGTTGTGGTGCAAGCTGTTGCAAAGACATTGCAGCAGTGGTGTAGATTACATAGGGTGTTATTCTTGCCTGAGCCTTCAAATAAGGTCAGTAAATTCACATGCTAAATCATGCTTATTTGCACTGCTTTTTGGCTTTCCAGCTTTGTAGGCAAGACTTTAGAGAAGATCTAAATGGCCTGCATGGAACCCCAGAGACCTCAGGCATGGTGCCAGCTGGCACCCTAGCAACTCTGCAACCTGCCCTTGGTGGCTCTGATGCAGCAACCAGAGCTGGGGCTATTACTGCGCCTCTCAGTTTCAAGTGGCTGAACTCCTGTGAGAAGTCCAGATGACCATCAAGAACATTTTGTCTTAAAAAGCTGTGAATCTGCCTAATACAAAGAGAAATGTCGGCTTGCATGAGTTAAAGGAGGGCATTTCAATCACTTGTAATGCAGTAGCATGTATGGCTTAGACAGCGGGAAGAGGACAACGTTGTCTCATCACCTTCCAAGTTGATAAGCATTGCATTAAGTGCTGAGGTCAGTGAGTCACGTGGGTCCTGTGAATATCTTTAATTTTGAGAAAATGGGGGCAACAAAGGTGGTGGTGATTGTTCAGAACAGGAACTCACTGGATAAAGTCAAGGAAGTCACTGACTCTTGCCATAGGCAGCCTCATTCTGGGATTTCTGTACTGCTTTGATCAGTTTGGCATGGAATTTTTTTTTTAATTTTTATTTTATTTTTTAATTTTGTTCTGGTACCTAATACATTTTGTGTAATATTGTATACCCTGCTTAAACCTTGAAGCGTTTTCTGTTGTTTCTTTGGTTCTGTTGTGCTAGAAATACTTGTGGTAAAGTTCAGGAGTGGAATACCAAAAGGACATATGCATCTGATTTTGTGACACCCCTCTGCTCCCAGCACACACACACCATATTTGCAAGATGGGTCTTAATTTTAGTATTTCTGTGACACTCAGATTCTGCCTTTTAAAAGAAGTGATAGCTCTTCTTCCTGTACCTCCTTGAAATGGTATGACTGGCTGCTGCTCCTCCTAATTTGCAAAGCACTGAATAGGAAAATGCCTTGGTTACCAGAGCGGGACAGCCTGCCTTTTGTAACTGGCAAAGCCCGTCTTCTTAGAAACAGAATAGAAGAGCATAAACTCCAAGTTTGTTGGTTATGCTGGGCTGCTGTGTACCACATAAGCTAAACCTGTGTTTGCGAGGAAAATTATTCTGTGCAAATAATTCTCAGAATAAGACAGTAGTCATGTACAAGCAAGGAGATGGTTACCTCTGTGTGCAGCATTTCTGCAAGTGTTTTCTTTTACTGGTGGGACTACAGAGCAGAAAGCCAGTAGTACTCCTTTTGCAGGCACCCTTTTAGTTAGAGCAGTAGGAGGTTAGACAAGCTGGTGAAAACTTCACATCCCCTCCTGCTGGAGCAAACGAGCTGCCAGGTTCCTGAGCAGGTCGGGATGCTTGGGGATTCTTTTTCTGACTTTCTTACTGCACTTAAACGTTGAGGAACTGTTAATGCAAGCACAATTAAACTGAATGTGATTTGAGAAGCACAGATCTTTTGTTCCTTACCTGTGATGTGATATTATTGCCTTCTTCAGGTGTACATCTGACTTAACTGAATATAGTATTTCTCATGTGTGTTGCATTCTTTGTTTGTGTTTTGTTTTTTTGGTTTTTTTTAAGTGCTTTTTTGTATATTTACCTATTTGGATAACTTCAGTTTGAGGAGTTATGCACTACACCCAGTATAAGTATCACAGCTTCACGAATACTTGATGGGTATATTTGATCTGTCGTACTTTATTTTTAATTCATGAAAGCCATTTGTTTGACTTGTAGCTTCTGACCTTATTGTCCCTTTAAAGAATGCTTGGTGAAAGTCACTGTTAGGGATTCAGAAGCTAAAATAAGCACCAGGACATTGTTCTTGTCTCTCAAGACCTCACGTGATGAGATGCTGTAAGATTACAGGCAGAGACAAGGAATTCAGGGAATGCAAGTGAAAAATGAGTAATGGCTTTGTTCTGAACTGTGTTCTCGAAATGAGAGAGGTTCAGTGGCCATTCAACGTTAACTGAATACTAAATTAACTGTGATGGTATAAGAAAGGTACCAAGTCAGCTTTTTGTTTCCAGTCCTGACATTCAGAGAGAGTATGTTGTGCATAGGAAGGCTAAGTCGAAGGTATCTACCTTAGCTCCTGAAAATAAGTTGTTCATAGCATATTATTTCTGGCAATATATGGATATTTCTTAAGAGTGCACTGGTTATCTGAAATAAAAAGTAAATGGAAGTATTACTAGAAACATACAGAAACTTTAGCTGCCATTACCCCAGTTTTCTTGTTCTGTTGAGACTCTAATTCCTTCTTTTTGTCTTTAGACCTCTATGAAATGTAGCTCTTAGTAAAAGAGGGTTTACTTAAAAGCACTACAGATTTTTTCTAGGTTTTAAATTACCTTTTGCTCAGTTTCTTAATCAAATCACTTTTTTTCCCCAATTCTTGCTACTTCCTATGGCAACTGGTGTTCTCTTTTAAAATGATCAGTCAGTTTTCTCTCCGAGGTTGGTTCCATCCCTTTTCATCAGTAACTGAAAGTGAAGGTTGAACATGTGGAAGACGTGGATCTAGAGCAAATAAAACAGTGGGATTTTCTCTCTTGATGTGCCATTTTGTTCTGAACTGCTTTCTTTCCAAAGTCCAAATTTTTATTTAATTTGAAACTTAGAGAGGATAAACTTGGTACACATAGAAATGAAGACTTCTGTAAGAATAACATGCAAGAAGGACAGACATTGGGTGAGAATAGCTTTCCCTCCTTAGTATTTGAGTTGAACATGAACAATTCACTTGAGTCAAATAACTTTTCTAATCTTTAGATGATCTAGTTAGTACATGCAAGCAATGCATGTAGCAAAGACAGAAAGTCACGAGCGTGGGAGTTGTTCTGAGTCCTAAGTATGGATACTGCCAATAGCCCTATAATTAGGGAAGTGCTAATGATTCATTATGTCAAAGAATTCAACTCTGATTGAATAAATACAAAGGAAGACCAAGACATCTATTAACTCAGTTCATGTTTGCTTTTGTGCATGCTCAGATTTTGAGATCCTGGCCCCTGAAAGTTGATTTTTGGCTGAGAACTCCTTTGGCCAGGCTACTTTTTTTTTTTTTTTTTTTCCTTCCCTAGTGGCAGGAAATAGGACTAGAAGGGAGTTCCTGTATCTTTGAAATAAATTCGTATTTTTTTCTAGCAGCAGTATAATGCGCTCATTCGAAGATGAATCTTGTTCAGTTTCTAAAGCTGTTAAGTATTTGTCATCTGTTAAAAGGATTAGAAGAAGTTGGAGAATACACAGGTAGTTGAGTTTTCGGTCATTTTACACAGTTGTTCTTGTGTCTCTCCTAACCTGCCACAGCTTTAAGGCATACTTGTGGAGGGGCACCCCAATCCCCTCCTCATGTGGTGTTTGTTTGTTTGTTTGTTTTTGACAGCTTGAGTGAGCCAAGCTTTTCTGGTTACTGGTCATCTTGATAGCCATGGTCTGCATTTGCTTTGTTTCAGCTTTTCTTTCCTGGATGTCTGGTACTGATGTGCTGGCCCAGAGATTGTCTCAGTACTGCATTGGGCCATTCCCTTTCTTTTCAGGAAAAAGGCCTTCCTAATGTCATCCTTTTCCTTCATAGAGCTGTATAATGCTAGTAGACCAGAAACATTAACTGGCAAGCTAATGTTCCCAGATACTTCTCTCCTCTGTCATTTCTAAATGATGAGGCTCTATTTTATTAGTTCTGCAGGGCTTGTCTTATCAAAATTAATTTCATTTCTGTTACCTTACCTCTCAAGGTCATCTGATTCGTAAAGTGTGTTCTGACTTTGTATCACCCACAAAATTTATTAATTTGCATTGAATACCTTAGTCTGCAGAAGTGAGAAAAGGAGATCCTTCTTTTCTAGATTGACAAAAAGACAACATATAGTTGCAGTTTTTAGTGCAGGTCTCCTTTAGAGCCGTTTACTAATCGTCAGTTTTCATTTTTATTTTTTTCTAATCTTCCATGCTTTCCTTTCCCCTGTTTGTACATGTTGTAAGCCATGTAAATAGCTGTTCTTTTTCTGAAAGATTAAATTATGCCAGATTCCTGACTTTTATTCAAATCAAATAGCGCCTAGCCCTCTTGTCTCAAGAAGAAGCTCAAAAACAAACATTAGAGATTCAAATGCCTGACGGCAAGTACTTGTCCATGCCTTTGGTGTTTTATAAAAGTTTGGGAGCAGGTTTGTAACCACTGTATAATTCTTGGATTTAATTTTTGAGTGTATCAATTTAAGATGGCACTTCCTTATTCTTATAAATTATAGGTCACGCTGCTCCCCTTTAAACTTCTGTTTTGTGACTTAGACAGTAATATGTCACCCAAACCAGCAAGATCAGAATGGGAGTAACCTCGGAAGTACTGCTCATCTGAGCCATCGTTGTTGCAAAAGCTTTCAGTGGGATACAGAGGCTAGTCCTGGCACGCAGCCCCCTGGATAAGGCACAAGGCAGGGCCATACACAATCACGGCATGCCGGGAGGGGGACACCTGAGGGGTCGGGTGCTGTTTTGCTTTGTCCCGGGGTGGATCGGTGTGTGAAAGTATGAGTGTTGTCTGCTTATCTTTTTAGCAAGCGGTCACTGTGGTGTAAGCCTAACTGATAAGGGCTATCAAATGCTGTATTACTGATCATTGCAAAACATGCAACATTTTGGGGGTTGTTTCTCACCCTCTCTTCTCATGTTTCCTCTCTCAGCGCTCAAGTCTTCTGTGTGTCAGTGCTTGCACAGATGAACGTGCTGTATTTCTTGCTTTGTATACGTCAAATACCGATAAGAAAAAGCATAACCTATTAGTCAGTGAAATCTGACCTCTAGTGCTGTTCACTGATAAGCTGTTTCCTTCTAGTAAAGACAGAGCAAAACTTTTCCCGATACACCTTATGTACCCTCCTTGTTTTGGATCATGTGTGCCGCTCCCTCACGGGGCTGAGGGAGTACCTGAGCTGTACGGGAGCTGACGTAGAGATGGAGCAGGACAGATTTTGCAACTGGGCACTAGTTACGAAGCGTCAGTTCTCTTGATAGCATTGCCTGGAGAATAACTGTTTCTTTCAGGAGCACATTACAGTAAAACCTGCATGAGAAGTCAGGCTTTAGTGTGGCCACAAACAAGAGCTCTGGTAAAGTGTGCTGAGCTTATCTGATGGCCTGGTGATCAAAGCAGGTCCTGGGGGATTTAACAATTGAATTGTGAAGCTTTGCCCCCTTCCGAGGGAACCATTAGCTTGTGTTGCAGAGATGCCGGGGGAACAATCTGCAGGACTGCAGATGCTTTAACATTTTATCTCATCTTTTCATGGATAACAGGAGGCTGCAGTGTATCTGTTTTTTTTCTGTTTGGCTTTATGTTGTCTGATTGGCATAGCTGGGATTAAGCAAAGTGGATAACGTAAATGATACAACATCTGCAGTCAGCAATGATTTTTCTTGTTAGACCAGTTGGCATGCCTGGAAAACTGGAAAGGATTTGTATGCAGGAACCCTTCTTCAAGCTTAAAAGAGAAATCACAATCTTTAGGTTAAGTTCAAATGGAGAACAGTTAATTGAAGGTTAATTTCTCTATTCGCCCACTACCCTGAGAGTGAGGAGGAGAGAGGTTGGTTCCTGTGGATCTGGGGAGAGTTGGGGATGCAGGACAGAGGAGGAAGGGCAATCGTCAGTGGATCTGTGATGTTAGTTGGGAGTATGCAGGAATTATGGAGGTGACAGAAATCGTAACTTCATAAGCATCCTTTCCAGCTATCTTTTGAATGTTTTTGGCTTATTACAAAGTAGGTTTTCTTTGAGAGGAAGCAATGATCCTCTGTACAACTCTCAAACAATGAAGCTTTAATTCTGACCGGAGCTTGTAGGCATTACTCTCTGGTAGGTTTAGAGGTGAGGTGTGGAGCTGTGGCTTTCTGGGAAGCACTGAGGGTGACTTCCCTGTTAGCTCTCATACAGGCAGGTTCCTGTGGAGCCCAAGCAGGAGACTGGTATAAAAACAGCAAGGAGTTGCCTGGCTTTTTTACTTCTTTCTAGATTCCGTTGAGATTTGTGGGCCAAGATCAACACATGGAGTCGGGGTTTCAGTTCATACTCCACGTTCGTTTTTGTACCTCTCATAACCTTAGGCATAGTTATCAGTAAGTCGCTCATACAAATCCCCTAGCATGGGAATAAAAGCGTGTGCACTCAGGACAGATGTATGTTGTTTCCTCTTCTCAGTTAACCTTGTTCTGTAAGAACAATGAATTCTTCCCAAATAACTTGTTGGGGATGACTGGAAAGCTGGAGTTGGGAGCTTTTTGGTTTTGTTTCGGGCTGTCGCCTCCTTCCTGCTGGTAACTAATTCCAGCGAAGAGCTGAGCACTGATGGCAAGTACAGACCTGGTGGTCACAGTGTACCATTCGTAACAGTGAGGAGGTTTACTGTAAGCAGCTAAATGGGGCACTATTTCTTAAATTAAAGATACATGGGCTTAAAAATAATAAAACCTAGCATGAAGAAAGAATTATTTTCTGTGCGTTTAAGCAAACAGGAAATTGCTTAAAGTGAAGTGTTGAAATAAGACTGTTGGTGTTCCCTTTGCGCAGTGACTTGCAGTGTGTGCCCTGTTACCATTTTTAATTTGCTGAGCAGTTCCCCTGTGGTGGTGTTCCTGTGCACAATAGAAGAAAGCCAGTGGTGTTATGGGCACAAGAAGCCACATCCGCCAGAGATGCGACTGCCTGGTTTCATGCCCATACAGAGCAAGTGGTGGTGCCGTGGAAACTTGCCAAGCAGCGTGTTGTCTTTCACCATTCGTTGGTACAAACTCCTTTGATCTGTACGTATTATACTGAGCGCAGTCATTTGTGGCAAAAAAAAAAAAAAAAAAGCACATGGTCTTTGTTGGAGTATTAGATCGGTGAAGAGAACTGTATTAAAAGAACTACCTGCAAGCAAATGCTGAAATAAATGGGTCTCGGCCTGAACATATGAAAGGGCTGGACTGCATTTATCTCTTGCCTTGAAAGCACATCCAGTAATTTATTGTGATGGGTGGGGAATTAAGTCATCATTCCTGGATTTCTCCCTCTTCGTGATTTCTGGCCCTAAAAGCACAGCCATGCACGTCCTTGAAGTGTTATTCAAGGGAGTTGCTGACAGGATCTCCCATGGGGACTGAGGCAAAAATCTCCAAAAGCAGACCTGCAGCCAATAGAGAAAGTTTTGTTGTTGGCTGGTTGGTTGTTTTTGTTGCTGTTGTTGTTTTAAATTTGTGTGCATGATTCACCACCATCGTGCTCTGCCTTTTTGCTGAAAAATAACTTAAAGGGCAGGGAAAAAGAAGTGCAAAGGTAGGGTAATGGGGGTGGACTAAGGGCGGGGGGGGGAGTAGGTGAGGGGCTAAGGCAAGGAGAGTGTGGATTTTGGTTTCCTCTTCTGTTTAAAACACTCAATTTAAACATTTTCCTGCTGGTTGAAGACCAGGAGCTCTGCCTTGGAGCAGACCAGATTTCTCCATTGCACCTCATGGTTGCTCCCGTGTGCACCTGCATGTGCAGCTCATGCAGAGTAAAGAATGGGAATCTGCTTGAAGCTATAGAGCTGATTCCTTGTCTGCTGGGCTCCATGAAAGTCCTCCCCCTCATTTGGGAGGATCAGGGAAGACAATGCTGGGCAGAAAATCTTTATATGCTTTTTGTAATAATAAGCTATTCTAAGAGTTCTTCCTGTGGGCATTTAGTAACATTCCCTCTCTGACCTCCAATTGTTTCATGTTCCTAATCAGTGCAAGTTTGCAGCAGAGCTCCTGTCCTCGAGTTTTTCCTCATAATTACTTGTAGCTGCTGCAGGGGATGGAGTAGACAACCAAACCAAATGACTAGTGAAGCTAGATGCATACTGAAGCACTGGGATAGCCTGTGTCAGGACCCGTGCAATTGTCAGCACCTGATTTTTTTGGAAAACCTCCTAGGCAGCTTCACAGCTGATATAGTAGGTATCGTCCTGGGTTTCGAATCTGTGGTCCCTGAATCATGTGTGGTACAGAGGGCTTTTGAGTAGTCCAGGGAAGATAACAGACCTGCTTTTCTTAGTTACCTGTGGGCTTAATTAGGTATATGGAAAATGTTTGAGATGCACCTAGTAAATGTAGTATGATAATCTGAAAAGGAAGAAAGTTGTTCTTGTAAGTCATTAGTTCATGGACAGATATGGCCTGGAGTAAACTAGCCATCAGGCAGTGTTTAGCCTTATTTTACCATGACTTTTTTTGGAAATGCTTTCCCCCATCTTTTATGCAGTGCACCGATTCATTATGCAGCCAGTTGGTCTTTGGAATGGTGGTTGTGGCTTGCGCTGCTTCTCTTGCTTTTGATTTGTATTGGAGTTTACTACACTTTTATCACATCTTCCTATAAGAATAAAGGAATGGAACTTGTAGGTTTTCTTGGTTTGTGTTGCCGTGATGCATAGGTTAAAGAAGATGACTAATGCTTCAAAGAGGAACAGTTCTGTTGCCCTTTAAAGTAGGTTACGTACTTACATTGCCTACTTTTTGTACTTTATTTTGTAATTGTTGTACTTTTTGAGTCAATACATAAATATGCTTTCAGTCGCATTCTGAAACAGGCGTTTTATGGTTAACCTAGTAAGTAGATGTTTCAGTGTACTATCAAGAGTAGTTAAGTGAGCTAAAGAAATTTACTAACAAAATCCATGCAAGGACAGAAGAACAGCCTCAACTGTTTTAATGACTCATTCTCTCAAAACATCAAAGTAGCAGGTCTCAGAAAACTCTGTGTGTTTCCCTTCCTCTGGTAAATGTTTTCCACATAACTAGTTAGCCTTGGAGATGTTCTCTATTTAGTTACTTGCTCTTGAAGTGCAGGCACTGAGGCAGTTCAGATTCAAGCACCAAAGGGGGGCAAGAAGCCGTCTACTCTCACAAAGGGTAGGTGCCGTTATGTGCAGCGGGGTGAAAGTTTTGTTTGTTTGTTTGTTTGTTTTCTTTCAGGGTAGAAAAACTAGAAATTCTCAGGTAGACAAAGAATCCTTTTTAGGCATTTGAAGGCACGCCTTTCCCTACAGCCAGACTCTCCTGGAGCTAGTTGTAACCCACTGAAAGGGAACTCCCTTCCAGCCGGGGTGAGAGATTTCATGTTTGTTTGTTTTTATTCTCCCTTCCTTTGCATTAATTGTGCGGCAGTGTTAGTGGAGGAGTTGGTTTGTAAGACAAGAGCCCCCATGACGTGGGTGCATGTGAATTAACCAGCTTAGTCATGATATTCTAGCTCCAAAACCTCATGAAAGGGGGTGGGGAAGACTAGAAATCTTCCTTACACTAGAAATCTTGGACCACCCCTGCTTGGGAGCAAGACATTTTTTTTTTCTTTATTTTTTTCCCCCTATATAGCCTGACTGGTGTACAAAGAGGAGGCTTGCACTGGTTAGCTGCGCTGTGGAGGAGGCAAAGAGAATGTGTATGAGTGACCTTGTGCTGTTAGGCCACTGCAGGAAGTTTTTGGTAATAAATTTCTGTGGCAGATTGTGGAAGTAAGCTGGTGGCGTGATGCAAGAGCAGTGCAAACTGACATTGCTAGTCATTGCTTGAGAGCCACAGGGAGAAGGGAGGCTGGGAAGAAAGGAAAAGAAAGAGGGGAAAGATTAGGGAAAGAAAAGCATTTAAAACTGAAAGGTTGGCGGGTGGTGTTTACTGTATTTAATACAGAAGCATTCAGTGACTGCTTTGTGTTCCTGCAGTGACTGCAGGAGCACAGCAGCAACAAATGGGCATGTGAGGTGAGGAGTAGGGACATACTTCTGCAGGGTTTATACAGACAAAAATCCTGCTCTTGTGAAGCCTGCAGGATCCAAGTACGTACCGAAGTACTCGTGTCCATACTTCTTTGGAATATATTGGAGACTGAAAATACGAAGAGCTTTATGTATGTGGCATACCAGTATAGTGAGATTCCTGATGTATTATTCATTTTGTTCAAATTCTTAGGAAAAGACAAAACAAAGCACTTGAAGGGAGATTACTTTGAAGTTGTTGTTTTTTGTGTTTTTTTTTTTCCTCGGGTAAAGTTGGCTTTTTCTTCAAGAGGACCTCACAATCATCATCTGTACATGTTTATTTCAGGCAAGAGGCTTAATGACAGTCGAGATCAAAAAAGAGACTCCTGTCTGACCGTCATTCTTTCTGTCATAGCTAGGGTTCCTAGCTAAGCAGAAGACAAACAAAAACCTGTCACAAACTTCTTTTCCTGTGGTTGTTTTCTGCCCTAGGATGTGATTGTAGATTCTGTAAAGGTTTGCAGATTGGTGGGTTTTTATTATTCAATTTTGCTGTGTTTTGGAGAGTGGAGGGCTTTTGTTATTTTTTTTAAAACAAAACCTACTCTCTTGGAAAGATGTTGTGTATGTTTGTCACAAGGCAGCTCTTAGTAGAGCAAGTCTGGGAGCTTAGCCATGTATTTGTTTCCCCACTTCCCTGTCTCTACATCTCTCTCGCTGGGATGTGAACATCTTTGGCTGTCATTGGGAAATCCGTTTCCAACCAGCGATATCCTTGCTGTAACGCGTGGCAGCTTGGGTCTCTGAGCATTGCTTTGATGCATAATAGCAGGCATTGAGTAATAGGTACTCCTGCCACCGTAGTAGTAATCTGCTTTGATTAGGAGTAAACAGAAGGACTGACAACTCAGTCATTTATCTGTACCTTAAACGTGTTTTTATCATATTAAAGTAATGTTATTTGAATAGAGATTGTTTATTAGCCTGGCTGTAACACTGTTAGATGAAATTCATTCATGTCACTAATGCCTGTTCTCCAGCGTACAGCACGATGTCATCCAAAAGCTTCAGGCAATTAACTGAGCTAACGATGACTGAAAAAGTAGAAGACTTGTTCCTGCCTGTTCTCTGTTTTCATTTCCCAGTTGAGGCCAGTGGGGGACATAAACTGAAAGGGTTTCAGACATGTTTCAAGGGCCAGCCTGGTTTTGATCTTCCCTGAGGTGCATGAGGATGTGCGGAGCTCTGGGGTTTACCTCAAGCCAGGAGAGCATCTCAGGTGTCTCATCCTTCCAGCAGAGATGTATGCCCCGAGAAGGGGGTGCTTTTCTCTGAGCAGAGAACAGCCCCTCGCATTGGACCTTTGCTTCAGTGCAGAAGTTTTGTGGTAGCTTTGTCAGGAAACATTGTCCCTTACCACCTTCCCCTCTTCATCGTGACAGACGGTTCTCATTCGTCCTGTGATCTCCCTAGGCCTTCCCAGGGGGTTCCTCAAGGAGAGGCACTGCTTTTAGGCACCCTCTTCCTGCCCCCATCCCTCCCTTGCTTAATCATTTCATCAACTAAAGCATGTGCAGATGTACTTCCTATTAATAACTCCTCTTGGCTCTGCACACTTTGCCAGCCACCCCCCTTATCTTTAGCCTGGGGATGGCAGTTCTTCATCCAGCCTGAGCTATTGGCTCTGCTCTGAATGATTGATACACTCCTGGCAAATGTAAAATGCATCTGTTGTAGCAGGACACACAACTGCTACTCCTGACAAGTTAAAAGGATGATGCATAAGGTGTACGTGCAGCAGACCTGCTTCCAGATGTCTTGTCCAAGCTGCTTTCTGGTCTATAATTGTGCAGTTTTTAGAGGCTCCTCTCTTTATGCATTTCATTTAATTGATTCGCAATTGCTGCTTTTGTAACTGTCTGCCACTTAACTCGTGTTTTTAGATGGCACTTCTTTTTCATTTGTTTGTTTATTTGCTTGGTAAAGCACCGTACTGAATAGTAATGTAACTCTCAACAGAAAAATAAAGAATTTTTCTGTCTGATGTAGTTCAATCTCCATTTCATTGTGGGGCAACGACAGTGTAGCTTACAATCAAGAGAAGGTACGTGTCAGAGATTCTTGTACTGGACAGTCTCAGCTGGCAGAAGCATATCAGTAGAGAAGGTGTGAATAGAATTAAGGAAGTTTAATAAAACAGAGGAAAGCTTTAAATCGAACCTTTCAACATTCAACTTTTGAACATGGCTATGTTTCTCTGGCCGTTTCTGGGGCTTGGGACAATGTTAGATTCATGTGTGTCCATGTTTTTGGTTCCAGCAACCAAATTAAAATGCAGCCTTTCCATTTACTGTGGTACTATTTGGATCAAGACCCTAGTCCTGGTCACCTTGAACAGGACAGGGGGTCCAGTCCTGACACAGCTGTAGCCAGAGCTGGCATCAGTGTTTTCTCGCAGTTGTCTGAAATGGGCACATCACCTTGGAAAGAGCTTTCCCAGGCAGTAGCTATTCTGCTGGGAAGATGCTGAAGTCTGCTGGGTGTGCAGACTGCCTCAGACAACAGTCCCCACTGAACGGATGAGTTTGAGGACTGGTGCCTGCTCTGCCTACACCCTGACGGGGAGAATGCGCTGGGTCTGCGACACCTCTGGCTCTTTGCTCGGGACTGTCGTTGGGTTACTGGCCTGAGTGGTCAGACTGAGTACAAAATGCAGTCACTGGCTGTGCTGTCGCCCATATTGCATGTAAGATGTCCTGAGAGCACGGCAGTTTGAGCCTGTCCAGCCAGGAGCCAAGTGATGCTGATGTGGAGTGAGGTCTGATTTGTTGTCAGTGCTTCCACAGGTTTTCAGCTGGCAGAACTCCTAGGCAGGAGTATGAGGACCAGTGCATAGTGCAAATAGGCCTGTTTGTTTTTCCTACGAGCTTGTTTCATTCTTCATGTAATGTTGTATTGAAAACCATAAATGCTAATTTTACATGTATCTTGATAATACATTTTTAACTTTAAATTTGTAATTTTCAAATAAGTGAAACTCCTCAATATCACTGTGGAACATTTCTACTCCCTCCCTCCTTCCATGCCATCTCTTTATCTCCCTTTTCTCCCCTGCCTCCCCTGCCTTGCCCTTTTTTTGCCCTGTGGTGTTGAGGCAACTGATGCTTTTCAACACATTAATAATTTGTGGCTTTGCATATACTTTGTACATTCATTTATGTCTTGTTCTTTATTTTAGAGATGGTGATGTTATTGGAATGGTGGTCAGGCACCGATTGCACCCTCTACACTGATCCAGAGAGTTACCACAAGTATGGGAAGGAGAATGCCATTGTAATTCTTAATCACAATTTCGAAATTGACTTTCTCTGTGGTTGGAACTTCTGTGAAAGATTCGGAGTCCTTGGGGTGAGTTTTGATTAGTGTTAAAACAGCTTCCTCTTCTTGGGTGTGGGGAAAAAAACACACAAATTCTTTGTGTTTTTGTGAGTGTTGTGGTTTAACCCTGGCATGCAGCTAAGCACCACACAGCTGTTTGTTTGCTCCTCACACAAAGTAAAAACAAAGCAAGGTAAAAGTAAGGTAAAAGTGCAAGAACTTATAGGTTGAGAAAAGGCACTTTACTCGGTGCCAAAGGTAAAGCAAAAGAAGGAATTCATTCACTACTTCCCATCAGCAGGCACCTGTTCAGCTGTTGCCAGCAAAGCAGGGCTCATCATGGGTAACAGTTACTTGGGAAGACAAACACAGTTCCTCTGAACATGCTTCTACCCTCCTCCTTTCCCCAAGCTGTTACTGTTCAGCACAATGCCCCATGACGTGGGACATCCCTCTGGCCAGCCCGGGCTGTCCTGGCTGTGTCCCCCCCAGCTCCTGGTGCACCCCCAGCCTCCTTGCTGGCAGAGCAGTGCCAGGAGCAGATGAGTCCTGGGCTCTGTGTGAGCACGGCTCTGCAGCAAGTGAAACATCCTAAATCCAGAACAGAGCAACATGCCAGCTACAGTCAAGAAAATTAACTCTATCCCAGCTAAAACTGTGACAGTAAGTTAACAGATCTCCGTTCAAATTTCATGCTGTCGTCAGGACTTAGAGATGTGAACCTAAGTCAGTGCAGTGGAATTACATGGAATACTGGGTTAGGGTTGTTTGGGCATTCATAGAAATGTTAAAAGTATTGCAGTTACAGCTGATGAAGGAGGTAGTTTTAGCCTGTAGAGGCTTTACAGTTGTTTCTTTCAGTGTGCTTGCTAGGTACCTATATGGTTGATAGTGCTGCAGAAGGATGAGCTACTTGTGATACTTTCCCAGTAAATTGTAGAATTCGTTTGCCTTCTCTAGAGTTGTCTTCCAAATCCACCAAAACCATAGCTAGAGCTTGAATGATGTAGTTTCTGTTGTTTCTCGGAATGAAATGGCTGCCATCTAAAGTGAAAGCACTAACCAAGTGCTAACTAGTAAAGAGTGGGAGGATGGGTTATCCACAATTGAATATACTCTTACGTTAAGCTAGGAGTATGGGTGCATGTGTGTTTGATTTTTCTTGGTTCCCCGGTTAGTTCATGGAGATCATTCTGGTACCTCTCCTAAGCTGGTTTGATTTAATTCTGTGATGCTGATGACATTTTCTGCTGACAAGAGACTAAGAAAACAGTTTCACCCTCCAAAGAAAGCAGACTAATACCTCATTTTGGCAGTCTTCTACAGTATCCTCTTCTAACCTTGCTACTGAATGCTGTCAAAAGTCCTGAACTTGTGTGAACCTATGACTTCTTGTGGCCTTTCCTTTTGGCTCTTTGCATTTGCTGGATATTTAGGCACCGCTTGAATCCCTTTCAAATTAGTTGTGAACGTCTGCTTTAAAACAAACAAGTTCCACAAAGATGAAAAAAAAACCACACCACCACCAGCAAAAATAAACAATAACAACAAAAACAAAACAACCTTAAAACTGGAGGGAAATAAACCAAAGGACTGCAGGTCCAGCATATCAGTGAAATGGCCGTTGGCTCCTCATTACTGTGGAACAATTTTACTGTCATGTCTAGGCCTCAAGTACAGAGCTGGAAAATATCATCAAAGACAGCAATAGATGTAGGGAAATGTGTTCGTGGCAGACAGATGTATGTGCCAAAAGCATTCTCCTTTCTATATGCTCATTATACGGTGGTTCATTAGTATAGTCTGTCTAATTTTATAGGTCTAACAATGACAGTCCTCTAGATAAAGCTGTACTGTAGAAGGTCAGGAGCTTCTTCAGAAAGCAGCATTGTGGAAAATTAAAGGACTGTTTCTGTACAAACTAATAGGGGCCTACAGGGTCAGAAATCTCTTGTTTTATGTTAGTGTTGTGTGGTTGGATTGAATTTCATTAGCTTTAATTATTTTTAATAGTTTTCCCAAGTTAATCGGGATTATGTTTTAATTTTGTGTATTGTTCCCTACACATAAGAAGACCACTGCATAAAAACATTAACTATTGCACAATTACTGTGCTGCACTAACTGAAAACAATGCTGTCTTTAGATGCTGAGTTATTACTCAGTTTATATCTTTGCTAATCTTAGGGATCGTTTAGGAACTGATATATCTTTTTGTAATTACTTCTTAAAACTATTTCGGTCTTGATTAATGTACTGTGGTTTTACTTTCCAGAAACTGTTCCAGGAGGAAATGGTTCCCATGTGCTCTTACTTGCGTAGATGTCTTAACACAGGAAAGCAGTATATTTCCCTGTTGGGGTAACCAGTCAAGGTTCATCATAAGCCATCAAAAGAAACAAAAAAGCCCAACACCCCCTTCCCCAGCTGTCATCCTAGATTTGTTTCCTTACAGGATTTACTGTACTGGCATACTGGTGCTTGGTTTGGTGCAGCACAGGAGTGGATGGATGCCTGGCGGTGCAGGGTATAGCTTGGTGTGACTTTGTGCTGTCTTACACCAGCTTGTGTAATTGTATTGTGCAATACTGCAGGATTTGGTGTGGCAGCACAATTAAGAATGTAAAAGCCGTTATGCTGAAGGCTCGTCTTGCACTGTCTTGAACAGAGGCCAGAAGCAAATGTTTGAGAGAGAGTTGCAAGAACAAGGCGAGCATACAGAGAAATTTTAAAGGGCTGTCCGAGCCCCTAGCAATTTGTGGCTCGGGGACTTTGTGAGCTAATGGTGTTTTATATTTAATGTGGTTTAGTTTTACACTGCAAAGTGTCTATGCAAACTTTTTAGGCATTTATCAACATCCCGCTAAGCTAATTATGTACTCGCTGCTGTTGAAAGGGAAATTTTGCCCATGCCATCCTATCTTCTGCATCTGTTCTGGTGTTTGTCTGACCGGTATTAGCACATTTCAGGCACCTCTTCTCTTTCTCGTGCCATACCTAGTTCTATGAAAGAAAGGAAAGATGACTGGGGAGGGTGAAGAGAGAGAAGACGAAGACAATTCATGGCTGAAGGAGTGGAACTGATTGCGTTTAGCTGCAGAAGGCGGACGGAATGGCTTTGTTGTGATATCCAGCAGTACCCTACAGCCATGGCAGATGATGGCCATGCTGTTAATGATATTGTAAGTGTGCGCCCAAACTCTGTTTTACACCTTGAACTTCTTCTGTTAAATGAAGCCACTAATTCTAGGGTTTGGTGGTGCTGTGCTTGGTTGTTTTGTTATTGTTTTTTTTTTGAGTTTGAGGGAGTAGGTAAAAAAAAAAATATATATCTGCCATTTCTGACATTTATTTTACTTTTACATTTTTATCATACTTTTGGATATGATCTTTTATGATACTTTTGGAGCACCCATTCAAAATGCTAGGAGGTACTGGCTCGACAGTGCTGAGTGAGAGCCAGAGATCTATTCGTTTACAGTGGAGAAGGAGAAAACCCCATCAAGAAGCAATTCTGTGCTCTGTTTTTCTCTTGCAAGTTATTCTAGGCATAGATTGTCTTGCCAGTTGCAGTTGGGCTCCATGTAGCTGAAGCTGCTGGTGTGTGTTTGCAGCACCAAACCATAGAAGATCTTTGGTGGTTGCTAGAAATTAGAAGGAAGCAAACTTCACAAAGCCTACAAGTCAACAGGGATTTCAAACAAAACTATGAATCACTTGCATCTGTATTCCACTTGTGTTGTTAGTGAAGGGATCTTCCTCCTTCATTTTCACCCCGACAGCCATCAGCCACACTTACCTGCCTCCTTGCCCTGCCAGAGCTCAGTGATGTGTGCAGGAGCATGTAGCCCCAAAGCAGGGAATAGAATATGGGGGATGCTCAATGTCAAGTCAGCATCATCTGCTATGGGACAGGCTTCCATTTCTTAATAAAACGCACCAGGAGGAGCATGACTGTGACGTAGTGAGTGCTCTGCTTTTCCATGCTGTGCTGGCACAATGGCTGGGGCTGACTCTGGTGAGCCTGGGCTTTGCCTGCTTGTGTTGACAGGTCCCTGTGCTGTGCTGCACCCTTCAGTTTTCTTGACTGTGATATTCGACCTAGGTCCTGTATCGGCATTTAAACGCATCAGTAACAATAAGTTTTTCAAGGTGTGTGCCAAGCAGCCCTTTGAAAACAGGCCTGCTGGAAACAAGAAGTTTCAATCAAGAAACAGGCATTTTCTGAGGAAGGAGATGTTGTTCAGGACTTAAACCAAAAGCACACTAGTACACTCCCTGCCAGGACTCACTGTTACCCTTCTGGTTCAGTGCTAGATATAACGAAGCAGTGCTAAAATAGCTTTTTAATCAGTTTAGTAACCCTTTTCCTGAGATGAAGATATTTATATGAGCAAAAATTGCCTCCACTTTAAAGCTAAGTCTACTGGTTCATCTGTTCATTTTCCATTGAACACAGGTAATGCTAAGCATATGTAATCATTTTAAACCCTAATTATCTGTTCCATATGCCAGAAAAAAAAAAAAATAAATAAAAAGTTATTTATATTGAAGCTTGCTGTTGGAAGAACTGAACATTGCCTTAAAAAAAGGTGTGAGAAGAGTCTTCTGCTAGATTACTGCTTGGAACTGATAGATATGTGAATACTGATTACTTCCAATGCTCATTCATTTGTATATTTCAGTATATTAATAGGAGTTGTATGATTGTTCAGGTAGGCAGATAAAAACACGTTATTACTTGTATTTAGTACAGCATCTTAACATATGCTTGGGTGTTACATCCACTGAAATATTGCTTTGTTACCTTTCCAACGTGGAAAAGTTTTTGTTTGTTTGTTTTCTTTTTTCTTCAAATTGAAGCATTAAAAATTAGGAGCCTAGTTACATTTACGGAATCATGGCTTTGAGGCACTAAAGAAATGTATCTTTTCATCTCGATGTCCCTGAGACTACAATATGAAAGGGTGCGAAAGAGAGCAAACAGAATTACCAAAAGTATGTCAGTGTCGAGGGCAGCCTGTAGAGCAAGTAATTTATGAGATAAATTGCTGCTGCTAATGGTTTGCAGCTACAATAAATTTGTTTTGAAACTGGAACAAATTTTGGTAGACATCCTCAGCTTACAGGTTGATTCTGTGCTGTTTGTTCATTCTGTGATTAAGAGGTGTTGAGTAACTGAGGCTGGAAACAAAAATCAGGATTTTCTTTCTGTGACAGTAAAGCTATGTGAACACATCTAAAGTGAGTTTTAAATTTATTTTTTATGCAATGTTAGTACAGTCATTCATGCAGGGAAAATTTCATGGGTATTCCCATCTGAACAAATGTAGTCAAAAGAAATTAACCTGGATTAAAATGCTCTTACTGTAGATAAGCCATTCCCATCCAGCAATGATTTTGTAAGATGTCTGTTGGAATTACACAATTCTGAGCACTGAAAATATTTAACTTCCTTCAGGAAGGCAGCTTACATTTCATTAAAAAAGCAATGATTTACTCAATTTATTCTGTTGAGCAAGCTGAATTTAAGGACTACAGGTGACTGTCATATATTCTCCAAAGTTCTCCGGTAAAGGAAGAGTCAGTGGCAGAAATAACTACAGCTGTGTTCTTCCCCCCTTGTACTCGGGCAGGAGCTGTGCACGTGTAGACAGCTGAAACCGAACAGATTGCAGCTCTAGTTATTGTAGTGAGGCGGTAGCTTCTGAGAGGCCTGATGTATTCCTCCCACATGAGGAGTCTTACCCGTGCAGTGACGGGAGAGTTTCCTTCCTCCCATTAGCTCTGTGTCATCAGCCTGCCTTCTACTGCGACAGTAGGTGGGGTGCGCGAAATACAGCCTAAGGTAATTTGGTTTCTTTTTATGTTCATCTAAGGAGACGTGCACTCACGTGTCTGAAAAGCATTTTTAAATTTCAAAATGAATAGGAGTCTGCCCTGGGGGAGAGCTCAAACATCAGCTCTGCTTTTGTGGCTGTACCTGCACCCTGTGACACCGTAGCTCGCATCTGGCCTGTCTCTCCTTCACCGGGGAAAGAAAACAGTGTTGGTAACGTCTCTCCTGCCCCATGTTTAACTCATACACTTTTTAAAATATGCAAAGCATTAGAAGAAAGATGATGGTGAAGTATTTACTTCAGCTTGTTTTTGGGCTAGGATTCCAGTGTTTTAAAGTCTGGAGGTAGGACAGTTAGATTAGCTTGTCTTTCCTGACGCTGTGCTGTGGAGGCCTCGTGTGTCCTATGCAGAGCACGATGCTGCTTGTTTATGGCATGCCTTGTGATGCTGAACACCTACTGTAAATAAACTTTAAGAGCGTGGTGCTTTTGTTTTGGGGTGGGGTGTTGGGGCTGAGGTGTGACACTGCTGCTGTTTTCCTAAAGAATTGGTGGCTTCCCCTGGGATTCCTTCCAGCTGGGGCTGCTGGCAAAAGGCCGGCCTGCTTGGGACTGAGGTGTGGGTTGCAGTTCCCTAAGGTTCTGGTCGTCATCCCCCAGCTGGAGACACTACATCTGCTGGGGTTTTGGGGGCAAATCATAGGCCAAGGTGTCTTCCTCAGCCTTGCATGGGAGAGAGGGATGACAGAGCTTCTGGACTGGTGTGTGCATTTTGAATGGAAGTTGTACATGGCCTATAACAAAAAGTGCTCCCTGGAGACTTCTTTTAAAAGTATATGCCAGAATTCAGAGCTTAGATTTATTTTGAAAATACAAAAATAACTTGTCTCAAGAGTAACAGAGAAAAGAAAAAAGCAGTAGTGTGGGGAGAAAAATAAATTGAGGTTTAAGAGAGGTAGTGGGAGGAGAGCTGGTCTCTGTCGCCAGCCTGGGGAGCTGGAAGAGGAGGCTGGGCTCAGCACTGCTGCTGTCGTGCAGTAGAGATTCATGTCCAGGAGAAACTGAAATGGCAAAAAGAGTGCCTCAGCTGCTCCCTGTGGGAGAGCAGGGCCTGGGGTCCCGGCCTAGGGCCATCACTGAAGTTCTCCAAATGGCTGAGAGAGTGCACTTTATTGCAAAGTGGTAAGTTGTTTGACAGTAGTAATTCCTGCATTCTTAGAAATGGAACTGTCTCATGTCTTTTTCTGCTCTGCTTCTGTATAACAGCCACTTGTGAAGCTATTTATGTGCACTTGCCTTCCAGTCTTATGAGCTTTTAGATAGCTTAATTATTTAAGGTATTTTCCTTCTCAAGGAAAGAAAGCAGATGAGAGAAACGAGCTGAGATAAAGAAGTAGGTCAAGTCTCTTCTCCTAGTAACCAAATGAACAACAGCAACCAAAAAATAAAAGGAAATAATTCCTGCTGCTGATAATTTCTATCAGTAAATAATTTCTTCTAGTCAGATGCAATGTCTTGGAACCCATCTGTGGAGCACTGGCATGGAACAGCTTATAATGATATCAGGGATAGAAACTGGACTGTAATTGCTCCATCTATCCTCTAGGAAAATGTCACCATCTTTCAGGGATACTGAAATGATTTTTGTGTATACACACGCAAGCATACCATTTTATTCACAAAATAGCAAAGTGAAAGGTAAGACAGCTCACCAAGGCACAGTGGCTTGGAAGATAGGAAATGAGCAAGTCATGTTCTTGTGCCCAAAGGGACATCAGTCTGAGGTAACTGTGGGACTGAGTTCTGGAGTTAGATTTGAGATTTGGAACAAGTTGAACGCTTGAAAAGCCATAGACTTCTTATGGAGAGTCTGGACAAATCAACTCAGCGTCTGTCACACCTGTGAGACAGAAACAGTACTTATTTTATTCCAGAAGGATGCTCTGAACAGAAGCTTACTAGTGTATTTCTGCCCTTCCATAAACAAGTCTGAACGGAAACAAAGTATTTTTATTTCTCCTGTTATTTCTAGTGTTGCTTAAGGTTTCCTCCATTGGTAAAGCATGTGTGAAACAGGTGTATGCATCAATATGCTGTTGTGCAGCAAAGGCTCTGTGAATCTGTTTCTCATTCAGAATGGTTTTCTTGTCATGATGAGGTGTCCTGGCTTTGGGAAGAGGCAAGGTTCATTGCACAGGGTCTGGTTAAGAATTTAATTTTATGTGGTTTGAGTCTTTTGCATGGATTCCTCCGCATTTGAAGGAATTTGGCTAGTGTTTTGGGTTTCAGGGTTTGGGCAGGATTGGCATACGTACATACATGTATGTATTTCATACCAAAAGTCTTCTGTCATACAGATACTGGGATCAGATTTGACTATTGTGTCATGCAAGGATAACTTCCTTGTTTTGCTTTTGTACTGGTTTTAAAACTGGGACAGCTCAGTAAATGAATCAAGATGTAAATGTCTAACTTTGCATGTGTCATGTCCGTACAAAACCCAGTAAGTGGTGTGATTCCGCCTTACTTCCTTTCACTCTGTCTTGCAGAGTTCCAAAGTGCTGGCGAAGAAGGAGCTCTCCTACATGCCTATCATTGGCTGGATGTGGTATTTCCTAGAGATAGTCTTCTGCAAGCGTAAGTGGGAGGAAGATCGGAAAACAGTCATGCAGAAGTTGCTGAATCTCCGGGACTACCCAGAAAACTTTTGGGTGAGTGATGACTAATGAGTGTTGTGGGAGGTGTTGTAGTGCTTGGCGGGATGAAGGCGTATGCAATACGTGATAGTCACCAGGTTGCTCCTGAGAACTTTGATTCATGAACCTCCTGGCAGCATCGGGAGAATATTATCTGAGAGTTGAGTTCTGTCTGGAATTTCCAATGTAATTGTCTGTACCGCCTGTTTGCTAACTCTATAGTATGGAGCTCCGTGGATGTTACTTCAAAAATTCCTACACTGCGATCAACTCAATAGTTGAGTTTGCAGGATTTGCAGTCCTCTAAATGTAGGAGCTGTAGAGGGGTAGATGCAGGTGTTCATGGCAGTGTAACGGATCCATGTGACAATACTGTTTGGAAACACATCAGCTGTTTTCTTCTTGCATTTCCCTGTGATATTGCCATTCCTGTGAAGGTGCTAGGTCAGACATGGCCCAGTAAAAGTGAAAGCTGCAGAGCAGTGTCTGGTCAGAGAAGTGGCCCTGGGGGTCATTGGCTATGTTAGAGAAGTTTGGTGTCACCTTTCAGTAACAAGGAAGTGCTATTTTTTGCACTACTATGATTTTAAAGTGTTGAGTCTGTTCTAGTCTGGGAATGAAAAGCCTTTGAATCTTTAATTTCCTCAGTAATCAGAAGAATCCTAGTTCTGATGGTGAGAGGGAGATTAAGCAGCCTCACAAGGGCCTACAGAAACTGTTTGCTTAAAGAGGTGGTTTCCTAGTGTACGTGCTATCTCTCTCCTTCTCTGAAACAGAACTTCGTTATTGTTGATTTCAGTGAGCCCTAAGCAATCAAAACTAAGCTCTGTTTGGTTACCGCTTAAATGATTTCTAGGTAGGAGGCTGTCAGCAGATGGAGAATTCTTAGTTTCTAATCCCACTTTCTCACAGGGATTTGCCTGTGCTCTGTGACTCTTAAAAAATGCTGAATTCCTTTTCGTGAACATAGGCAGTTCAGTACTAATGGGTAATCGCAAATTACCACCATTCTTTATTTACTGCTGCGGAGTATTACTGAGAAGGAGTTATACATGTATTGAGAGATCCAGTTGCAGGTGTACAGCTGGATTTATTCCAGTGTGGTGTTTTAATCTGCACTCATTTGTTGACATAATTTCAAAAGGTACAGCAGTAGTTAGAAAGTGAGAGCATGCTAGCTGGTTTAGGAGGATTTTCTTACCAGTTTCTTTATGTTTCATCTGACTGTTTAACACTATGCACGTGGTACATGAGTAAAAATGCTCTTAGACGGGCTGGATCTGAAGCTGGCTACTTGGACAGTTTTCTTTAGGTTCTCTGTGGGCTAAATTCTTGTTGTGGGTTATTGAGAGTTAGCTGATGTTATTTGGTACTGCTCTCTGATGTGATAGTTTGCATTCAGGTCTGGCAGAAAGCAGCTGAGCAAGTGATAAATCTCCAAAGATCTGTGCTCTCCGCTGCCTGCCACTGCCAAAATTGTAATTGTTCAAGTCAGAGCAGTTGTGCTGTGTAGCTCATAAGGGACTGAGACCTACTGTTGTCCTGCATCTACTGCCCTACGTTTGTTACCAGCTCAGTCTTTGGCATCAAAGTTAGTGTCTGCTGTTGCTTATGGTCCTCATGTCGTAGTGAAAGCAGATGAGCCAACAAGGCATTTCCTAGAAATGTGTTCAGTTCAGACACAACTTTTAGATACTGAAGCACCTCAGCATCAGTAAGAGATTTGCAACAAGGAGAATGTTCTGTGAGTCTTCTGTCATCTCTTTAGAGATGGAGTGACTCATTTAGAGAAATCAAGTCATTCAGACTTCAGTAGAAGAGCAGGTGTTAAAGCCCAAAGCCTAGACTTCAAACCACAGGACGGCAAGTTGTATGAGTGGGGGCAATTGAGAGTTTTTTGTTTGTTATTTCTTATTTTTCAATAGTTCCAGGGTAATTAAATTACCAGCATATGTATGTGGCTATACCTGTCCTTGCTAGGGGTGTTCATTTGGGCCATGCTGATGGGAATTAGAGAGGACTCTGGTCAGGCATATGTAGAAAACCTGAGCTGTTTTCTAACTGAAATTCTCTCTTGTTTTAGTTCCTGATTCATTGTGAGGGTACAAGGTTCACAGAACAGAAGCACCAGATTAGCATGCAGGTGGCTGAAGCCAAAGGCCTGCCCAAGCTCAAATATCACCTTCTGCCACGAACGAAAGGATTTGCTGTCACCGTGCAGTGTTTGAGAAATGTAGGTAAGGAAAGTCACAAGGAGCAGTGCTAAATGGCTATTTCATGTAACTGCTGTCGCTTTGCCGTGCTCTTCTTTTCCCCATAGTGTGTGTCCTAGAAGAAAAGCCCTGGAATCTTTTCTGAGCTTTCTTCTACTGGTCTGTCAAAATTAAAGGTTAGGTTTGACTAGCGAAATTCATGGGCAGCTTGATTAATTTCTTATGTTTGCTTCCTTTTCTGTTACTGTATTGGGGGATCCCAAGTTACAGGTTTCCTACCTATTCCCAAATGATAATATTTCTTAGTATATACTGTATTACTAAGAAATACTATTCCCAGTGAAGCCAATACATCACTTTATTACTTCAGAGAATCTAAGAAAGTGTCTTAAATGTTTAGTTGTGGTAAATATAAGTAACATTTTTTATCAAAAAATACTCTGCTTTAAATTTCTGTGTAGATGTACTCTAAGTTTCTTAGTAGCCTTTGCAGAGTAGAGGGCAGTAAACCATTTCTGAAGATATATGTAGGAGAAGTTTATAAATTAATTACGGAATATGAGTAAATTTTTCCTTGTTAATGTTGTTCTGTACCCCTCACCCTCCTTCTGGTTACCTGAAATAGATTTACCAGCTCTAGAGTGCCATCAGTAAGAACATGGCACTCTAGGCCATTCCTTTAAAGTGATCTTCTTTGACTAATAAAATCCAGCTAAGTCTTCTGCTCTGTACTTCATGAACGAAGGAAAGACAGTGCTAAGTAGCTATAGCGTTACACTTTGGGGTTTGGTGGATTTATGTGCTGTTAGAAGGCTGATATATAAGAACGGCAAAGTAGTGGTTTAGAAGAAAATGTTCTAGCATGACTGAAGTTAATGTCAAAACTCCTTTTTGTCTTTGAAGACATGTTTTCATCTGGCTTATCTGGGGTAGCTGCTGTAAAAAAAAGTTTTGCAGTCAGCTGTCTTGCTGTCTGTCATGTCTCTTTTTTGTATCTTCTCACAAGTCAGGTAGATGATATCACTGTTGTAGCTTGTCAGGCATCACTGATTTCCCACCCCCCAAAATGGACAGCATAGCTTGGACCTCTTCTGACATGTGAAAAAGATGGAAGTTACGTGTAGCATCCAGAGCAGCTCCCTGAAGGGCACAGTTTAACCTTCCCTTTTGAGTAAGGGCAAATGTTTTGCTGAGGAGGAGGGGAGACAGACCTGAGGCACTGAGAAGATGAGTCAGAACTCTCTGACCTCCAATGCCCTGAGCTGGAGTCAGGGACAAGTGATTTTAGTGGTGTTTTTTTCCTTGTCACTACTCAATGTAAAACAAACAAAACATGGTGTGACTGCAGACAGGTAGCTGATTTATGGGAAAGTATTTCAAAAGGAAACAATTTCAGGGATCTCAAGTGCCATTTATAAAGAGGTTTGGGCATTCATGCGATAAACTACAATAGCACTTCTTAGGATCCTAAATGTTTTGTATACTGTCAGGAAACTAAAAAGACTTAGATCCCTAAATTACCTACTTAGGAGAAGTGTTTGTTACTACCTCAAACCAGAGCCAGTCACTTGTTAAACCAAACGGGGTAAGGCTAATAACAAGGTAGTACTTCACTGTGAGGGTTCAAGAAGCACAAAGTCATAATTTTTCATAGGTAGTTGCTGCTGAAACTGTGTAATTAAACCCAGCCAAGAGACCTCTGAGGGAAGCAGCTGATGATCCCAGATAATAATTGCAAGTTCTGTGGGTATGCTGATTCTTAAAGGAATACATCTAATATTTTTAAAAATTGTTCTGATGTTTTTATTGGTGATCATCTCTACCAGTTCCGTAGTAACAGACGCAGTACCCAGGAACTTCATTTCTAGAGGTTGTGTGCTGTCTTAATAAATTGCTGTTAGGTTGTAGTGTAGAATTTGCTACTTGTGCTTCTCATGGAAGCAAATGAAAACATAGATCTGTTTCTAAAACACCTATCCATTACTCCCAGTGCAAATAAATGTCATAAATATTGTAAAAGTTGTATTTAACTGTTATTACTGTTGACTGCTTGTATATCAGACAGTGCCTTTCAGCTGTTTTTATTTAGTTAAGGCGTATATTAAAAATATAACTCTTGAAGGATTGCAGATAATTCCAAGTTGTCAACTTCTTCCAATTGTGCATGCATGGAAATTGCTGTCCTAGAGGAAACACAGAAGAACAAATTCCAGAGTGACGTTTTCATGGAGGCCAATATGACTGTGTATGGGGGTTTGATTGTTTTTTGTTGTTGTTGTTTTTTTTCTCATGAGCTGAATTTCAGTCCTGGATTTCTTCAATGTTTAGTGGAGGTCCTAATCCTACCTGAGCAAGCTACCAATTTTGAGCAGATGGATGGTCTTTGGCCAGAGCAATGAAATGTTAAAAGATTGTGCCAGAATGGCTGTCATACTGGCAGTACGGTGAATTCCACCTTCTCTTCCTCATGCATCTCCTGAGTCTTCACTGCAGATCATTGTGTGCTAGTATGAAGCCATATGTAGGCATACTCAGAGCTTGCAGGTTGATTTGTCGGATGTTTGTGCAGGCATAGTCCACTGTGCCCACAAAATAATGGATAAAATTCAGTTCAAGAGGCCAGTTAAAAAATAACAGTACAAAACAAACAAAAAAAACCTCTCTAAATATGTAATTCAAAGACTTCTTAAGCATTAAGTAGAGACTAAGAAAGCAAATTCCAATTTCTTAAGTATGTAGTTCTTTGTCAGAATTCTATGCAGGGAACCAAAAGCAAAGGGTAGAGTTTATTTGTGTGTGTATGTTGTTTGTTTTTTTTGGTCAGAAAATAGTGATTTCAATGGAAAAATGTTTCTTTCAATTGTGATGTGTTCTAAGCCTCTGAAAAGACTTCAGAAAAATGAATTATCTTTGTTTTTTAATGAAAAAAGTTGTTTTAAGATAATTTCTCTGAGAAATGTATTATTTCATAATTAGAGCAAAACTTCTGAAGAACTGCCCAAACTAGTCTGAGAATAAGACAGTTGGAAGGTTTTGAAGATACTGTGGTTTTTTTTTTACTTGATTTAGAATGTGGAATTTCTGGACTCTTAAGCTTTTGGATGAGAAAATCGTGAGCTGTCTAGTTGTAATTGAGCACAAATCCATATATAATTGTATGTATATGCATAAAAATACCTAAAATATATAATATGTACAAAATGCGTGTTTAATGAAAAACAATGTCAGTAGGTCATGCAGTGTAGTAGTGCTGCTTTGGCTGTGGAAGCTTTCTGGTAAATTTTAATCCTGTGCAGTCTTTTCTTTGACACGTCCTCCATTGTTCTTTTCCTGCACTTTCAAAATAGAAAAGCTTAGGTCTTCAGTTACTTTATACCCAAATATAATAGGGGTCTATTTACTCCTGCATATGTTGTTATCTTGGATTTGGCACTGCTTTGCCAGCAAAAGATTTCAGTGTGATACAAAAAAGAACTAGACTGAACATCAAACTACAGACCAGTCACAAACTGGAAAAGGATTTGTTTAGCTGGAGTGAAGGAAAACTCTGTGTATGGCCTATGATAAGATGGAACATAAGATGTTCCTGATCAACACTGCACAACTTTTTCAGAACAAGAGAATCATTTTCTAATGTGTCTGAACAAGAACCCAAGTCATCTCAAAATTCAAATGTAGGTGTCTCCTAAAAGACAAAAGTGACAAGTGCTGGACACATCATACTTTCCTTTATTGTTTTCGTCTTGTCATTATTCTTTAATAATTTGAGATTATTCTAAGCTAACAAATTTACCTTGTACAAACCAAATTAAGCTCTTGTCTTCCCTCGATTACATTGGATCAGTAAATTAGAGTGGATTAGTAAAATCCTTATTCACTAAGAAGCTTTAAAATGGAGGTAGGTAATTTATTCAAAAAAATAAATTCCTATTTTTATTGTACAATGAAGGTAATGTGCTGGAAGCAGATTTTGGCTTATCATTTGTAGTTTTGAGCTTGAGCTAAAATCCCAACTGTAGTAGAAAAAAATAGACTTAATAGTGATGGATACAGTCTGTGTACAGTGACACAGTTTTGGCCTCTATTTTTGGGATTTCTTTGCAGCACTAAATCTGGGCTGTTCTGTTCTAGGCTATGAATTCTGCTTTGCAGTAACCAACTCTGTGGGGGAATTTCTGCTGGGCTGTATGTTGTGACCAAGCCATATCAATCTCACACTGATAAACTTCAAAAATGAAACCAAATCTGTTCTGTGTAATAGAATGCTTCCTTATGGGGGTCAAAACCTCTCACAATAAAAATTCACTGAAGTGTTCATTATTGCAAAACTCTGGAGCAGAAAATCTGAAATACAGCAAGCTGCGGGTGAAGCGCTTTAGTCAATTTTGTTATTGTTGCTGTTATTGATCTTGGAATTCATATTGTGATGCGCAATCAGTTTCAGTGCCAGGAAAATTAATTGCTCTCTGGTAATTTCCTACCGTATCAGAAACAGTCTCTTTACAGATATGTTAGAATCACAGAATGGTTTGGGTTGTAAGGGACCTTAAACATCATCTAGTTCCAGCGCCCCTGCCATAGACATGTTGGTACTATGAAGCAATCAAAAAAGTTTATTTAGCTCCTGTGTTCAAATAATCTCTTACTTTTGTAACACTTCTTCTGGTTTAAAACAATGAACGCTTTTTCTGTAGAAACTGTTTGTTGACGCTGTCTAACTAAGAACAACCTTTGCTTGCAAATGCTTTTACTGTTACTGTGCAGTCCTGAACTGACAGTGTTCTTTCTCTCTGGGCTGAAAGTTTCATTGCAGTTTAGTTGTGTGGAACTTAGATGTTGTATTCATGCAGCTGCATGTCTTTATAACAGTAGCTCATCTCACACAGGTGATGGTCTGTTATTCTGTCTCTGCCTTTGCATTATAGCAAATGCCTCAGCTATCCAGGAACGGGCATGAAGGGGAGGTTGTTTCAAGCCCTAATTCATAGTTGGGTTAAGCCTTCTCGCTGTAGGATAGGTCTCAGACAAAGTTTACCTATTCTCAGTCAAACTGTATGTATTGTTTATTGCTTGTGTAAGTGGTTACCTGCTTGCTTATTTAAGCAATCTTCTGCAGGGAGAGTGAGTCCCCACTCAGTTGTCTTGTTCAGTGAGTTGGGGAAGCTAACAGTTTTGGGCTTCTAGAATTTCCTATGGTATATAAACTGTTGATATGTTCCTAGCATTCAGCATCTGTTGGGGAAGGAGACATGGGTGGAGAGTATTCATCCATTCTACTGGTGTAAGTCCTGAAAGGGTCACTGGATATTTGCCTTCTAATAACCTGCATGTTGAATATACATTGTCATCTTTACCTTGTTGATAGCTCAGACTATGGTGCTATTGCTGATGGCTCCATATGTAAATATGCTTCTTGTTTGAGAGAGAATGATTGATCTTCAATTCTATTACTACTTTAGTCACATAACCTGTTTTTCTTCTTGTAGTTTCAGCAGTCTATGATTCTACCCTCAACTTCAGAAATAATGAGAATCCAACATTGCTGGGCGTTCTAAATGGAAAGAAGTATCACGCAGATTTATATGTAAGGCAAGTAATCCATGTTTTAATTCCGTTCTGGCATACAGGAGTGTGTACTTGCAGTCACACTTGCACAAATAAGGAAATATTTTCAAAGAGGTAATGGACATAGCAAGTCTCTACCAACCTGGCTTTACAGGACTCTAGAAGAAAAACTCATCTGGTTTGAGTAGGGTTTCACATCAAATTCTGTAACTATATATACTTGAAGATCTTGTGTTGTTGTTGTTTTTTATTGATTTCTGCATGTCAGCTCAGTCACAACAGTGGAGCCTCTTTTTTAACTCACCTGGCCTCAGTGACCAAACATCTATGAAGTGTTCAGGAGGGTTTCCTTGACTCCTGTCTCTGGCACGGTGATTTGTACCGAGGTGGAAGCCAGGGTCAGGACTCTTCCCGTTTGTTTGGTGTAGTTGATATACTTGACTGCCCCTCCCTCTCTACGTAGGATGGTTTGTATAAAGAAAAAACATTTGCCAGGATTCTGTATCGCTTACGTTTCTATAAAGATGAATGACCCAATGGCTTCCCACAATCTTAGTAAGGATGGGCCAATTCCAAAGAGCTCCATCTCAGGCTAGGTTCTATCAGCAGCACCCATTCTGCAGGTATTTGAGGTATGTGATGATTTAGGATTGGAGCATCAGAGCCTTAGAAGTGATCCCATAAGTGATTGGGAGTTCGTAACCTCATTGTAGCTTTAATTTGCTGCTACAATTGGTTTCTCTTGAAATAGAGTAGGGTGATGTTTTCTTTTTACCTCCCCTTTTCTGTCTGTTTAAAAAGTATTTTCTTGAGAACTTAAATCAGAAATACTGCCTGAGAAATTCTAGATGTGCCGTGTCCTAGTTATGAGAATACTTTTTTTTTCCCTCTGATGCCTAGCTGATTAAACACAGCCCTGAGCTCCGTATGTGAGGTAGGAAATCAGTTCTTTCAAAAACTTTCTTTAGAAACAGAAAATTTCAAACCTTTGGCTAGAAAGTGGTTCTAGTGAGCTCAAATAGAATGCGTTACTGTTTCAGAAATCTAAATCTTGAGTTTCAGATGCATGTGAAAACTGAAGGTAGATATAGAAGCAAACTATACTTTGCTGATCTGGAAGCTGTTACCACAGATTATTAAATAAATAAATAAATAAAAGAGCGGTGGGGGGAGTACAGTGAATCTCCTGTCAGATGGATGATCTGTCTCTGTAATGCAAATGCTGTTCATCAGAGCAGAACTATTTAATATTCCTCAATTTCTCTTTGTTTACCATTGGCAGGCGGATTCCATTAGAGGAAGTCCCAGAAGATGAGCAGGAGTGTTCTAATTGGCTCCACAAACTCTACCAAGAAAAGGTTAGTTTTTTGTCCAGACAAAACTCATGAGCCGCTGGTGCTCATTTATTTATACTCCTTGTAGACCTTTACAGTGTGCGTGTGAAGTGGTTGCGCTTTGGGGTTTTGTGGTTTTTGTTTTTCGGAACAAGTGCTCTGTTTCTCCAGATGCAAAGTGGTCTTGCACTGTCAGTCATGGTTACCTTTATTTTGTACTTAAAGAGCAGCAGGTAAAAAAATGAGGCAAGCCTCAGTGAGAGAGTAGTTTTAAACTGTTCTTCAGAAAGTTGCGTAAGTATACAAAATACGCAACTGCCTGGTTGGTAGTAAAACCTTCTTCCCGTTCGAGTCACCTCCTAAATCAAGAATTAATTCTTGGGCTAAATGAGGTATATTTTGATTTAGTGCATTAAAACTTTTGTCCCTTGTTTTAGCCTGTGTCTTTTACCAAGGCAAATATCCAACATTAACAGGACAAGCTGATAAATACTTTCACATTGTGTGCACAGAGGGCGTGCATTCAAGATTCCTAATTACATAGCACAGGGGCAGAATAAGGACAACTTGTAGACGGAGTGTGCTTGTAGAAGCCTGATGATTTTTTTTTCAGCTATTTGCATATGCATCCTTCAGATTTTCAGAATCTGTTTCCTATGGTTTTTGTTTTTATGAAGAGGTAATGGTTGGGGATGTGCTCTTTGAATACACAGAGCACTCCTGTTTCAGTCAGTGGGAGTCACAGGTGTACAAGGCATGATACAGTGAGATAAGTTATGTTATTTAGATTAGAATACAGCAATGTTTGAGATTTAGAAATGATGGCCTATAGCTATCGTTTCTAAATTAGCCTGTAGCTAAGTTCTGTTTTCCTCTCACTAGTGCAGTGAAATTCTGTTATGTGGTTTGTTGTACTCAACCCAGAACACCACATTAGCATGTCCGTATAGTCTATGCTCTAGTCTTTCTCAGCTTCAAACCAAGACTGCTTCTGGTTTAATTCAGCGCCTCTGATCCTTCCCTCTTGTAAGTTGTGCCGCAGACATCTAATGCAGGCACTACGTCTGGCGCACTTCTGCAGAACGGCATTGTGGTACCTACGTGCCCGTGCTCTCTCTACAGGAAGATAAATGCAAACGGTCCTTTTGGTGAACGCTGCAAAAGTCCATTTCCTGGTACTATGCCTTTATTTTTAACCCTGTTTCGTGTTGCTAAGATAATGTTTAGACATTTGCAGGAAAAGTACATAAATTAAATGAGTATGTGGTGATCGTTTTCCTGAATCCTTTATTGCATCCTTTGCAGTAATTCACTTAGTTTTCTGTTATTCTCTCTTTGGCAAACACTCGGTTATTGCTCTTGCAAACAGTGTGTGCATCTATCCTGCTTTCTTTTAACAGCTTAGCTTGCTGTTAGTTTCCCATTTAAGTACAGGAGGAAGGCATGTTTGTTCAGTTTTCCTTTCCATTAAAAGCTTTTTGGTATTGTGGGATTTTTTTCCATGTTTTTCCTTTTTCTTTTTTTTTCCTTTTTTTTTTCCCTTTTCCCTTTCTTCTTTTTTCTCCTTTTCTTCTTCTTTTCTACTTTTCTTCTTTCTTCTTTTTTTGTGTTTTGTTTGTTTGGAAGATGACATGTTGCTCTTTCTTGAGCTGTTTTATGTTATTTCATTGCAGTCATTCCTGGTTTACACAAGCCCACATCTGTGTAAAATCAGACTGTTTAGGAGAATACAGAGCAGGGATAAGTTGATAAAGAGTTCTGCGATAATGAAAGTTTATGTGCAGAGTAAAAATTCAATTTCCGTTTCACCTTTCTGCCATATTTCTTTTAGATAATTACCTCTTAGGTGGGATGACAAGCAGCATCGCTGTCTGAGTGTTGCTTCTGAAAGTGAATTCTGTTTCTCTTCCAAGAGTGAATTTTGTTTCAGGCTTATGTCTCCAGAGTCAGTAAATATTTATGATGAAAAGCAACAAAGTTACATTAAAAGGACAGTAATTCATTGCAGGATATGCACTCATCAGCTGCTTTGTCCATTTTGGTTGTAGCACTCCACTTCCTGTTTCAAAACAGGACAAGGTATGCACGCTACTGAAAAACAGGTTCCCTGTTTTACCTTGCATCATGGTTGCATGTGCTGTTGCTTGTTCTCAGCGATATTCATAATTTTTGCAATACCCTCTCGAGCCTTAGAAGGTGGGAGAGAGCATGCAGCATCTCTTGATTGATTCAGGGCAGTCTGAGCTTTTTCTGTACGCTGCACTGGCTGCCAGCTCTGGGACACCTTCACAGATGAATTGTGCGCTCTTTGCAGAGTTGTGTGGCAGACATTGGCCCCATGAACTGCCTCTCCGTATGCGGGTGTGCTCAGAGGCATTCATCAGCTGTGAGGCTCCAAGAGCTACCAGTAATTGCTGCCCTGTCTTTTTTGCAAGGCCATGGTAACAAAAGGGGTGGGCAGATGCAGGGTTATTCTGCAAGCTGTGAATCAAACAGCTCTAGCTAAATGTGAAAAATGCAGTCCTGAGGGGTCCTGCTCTCCCCAAAGCATGACAGTGTATGTGACAGCATCTGAGTGTGGGGTTGATTTAATGGTAAGCTCCTCCATCCTCCCTTTCTTACTTAGCAGGGCTGAATTATGCTCCAGGAGCATAATTTAGTGTATGGGACATGCCATAGATGCTGAGGTCAAGGCTGGAGTGCTGGGCACTCATGATCATCAGGGACACAAAGTTGTTTGAATGAGGAATGAGATCTGCTGTTAGTGGACATCAAGGGACGTGACCTTTCTAAATTATCTTTAATAGAGGAGTCAGAGTCTTTGAGAAAAGCTTGTGTTGTCTTTTTTTACCCCATTGCCTGGTATCAGTTACATGTTCCTCAATGAGATGCTACTGTCTGGAAACCTGGCTTCTTTACGTTCTTACTACTTATCACCCCGTTTCCTGGTTTAGTCCCTGCTGCGAATGTAATGAGGAGGGCCTTTCCAGATGAGCAGTGGCACCCTGCTATTATAAACCAAGCATCGTTCTTCTTCCTGTTCCAGGCTTATGTAGGCACCATGTCCGTGCATTTCTCTTCTTCCTTACCTGGGGTGATTTTTTTCCTTTCAGAGGTGGCCAGCACCGGATCAGTTAATGCCAAGTCCTGACAGAAGTGCAACTTGGGCTGCCAGTTGCCTTTTCCTTTTAAACTGCCACTGCTAGAAAGACTCCCCTTAACGTGGAGCAGACGGAGCATGTTATTGCCCAGTCCGAAAAGATACTGTACAACAGTCACAACTCTGCTAGTCCTTGCTTTTTTTTTTTCTTTCCACCTCTTCACAGCCTCAGCTCCTGAAATAGAAGTTCTGCTTGAGAATCTTAATTTCCATTAAAAAGAAAGTGAGTTTCTGATTCTTTTCGCTTGTAAGAGAAGGATGGAAAACAGGGCGTGAAAATATATGCCAGAATGCCCCAGGGACTTAGCAAAGGATAGCTGAAGAGGGAAAGCGTACAGAACTCCAGTGTTTGGGAACAAAGAATATTTTTTTGGATACTCATTCTTTGTGAGTGTCTTCATGAAAGAGCAGTGGCATCCCTCTGCAGTCAGATCTTCGTGGTGGGAGCAGGAGGGAAGACTCCAGTTAGATTCTCACAAGAGGATGGATGTTCCCTGGTTTCCTGCCACTGCATTACTCACCCCTGTGTCTGAAGTAACTCAGATTTGGTGGGGTTGTTAGGGGCAGCATGCTTCCACATCTAAAAATGCTACTTGAGTGGGTGAAACTTACTACAAACAGAAAACAAGCTCTGCATGCAGAGAATGAAAGCTTCTTTTGGGGGAGGTGGTTGAGGGGAATGTTAATGTGCATCATAGGTTTAAATACTGACTTGAGCTGTCTGGGGGTACTATCGGCACCCTCTAAAAGCTTAGATCAACCCACGAATCTCTTCTGTGAGGAATATGTATGCTTCTAAGGGCAAGGAATCGTAATTGAATTGAGGAGCTGGTCCCCATGATGGTGTAAAATGTGTAGCAGAGGTGAAGACAGTGACATCCTTTTGCCCATTATTTATTTCTTCCATCTGTCTCAAACCTCTTGGTGAGATGTGGTCAGCGTTTTTTCTGACCCTTATGCTGTGCAGAGCCAACAAAAGGAAAAATACTATGCTTGTTTTAAGTCTGTCTGTCTTGCTTCTGTAGTAATAGGCCCCCTAATGGTGGTACCAGTAATAGTCAGAAATTCTTAATATTTTTCTGGGTGATGCTGGTGTTTAGAAACCTAATCGTATATAGGAGAATTCAATTTACTGATGATTAGTTAGTAGCTAAACCAGTCATAAACCAAAATCCTCAAGGCACTGTAAAGAAAACTTCATACATTGTGTGATTTGCTGAAGATAGCAAATTAATTGGCCATAATGATCCCAGTACAATCTAGTTCACATGAGCAAAACAGTCATAATTTTTCTAATCTCAATAAAGAGAGAGCAATTCTCTAATTACTGTGTAATCTCTTAAAAGTTAAATGCTCCCTTTGAATTATATAAAATGGTAGCAGCCTGTAATTGCTCAAATTGCCATTAAATAATTAAAGAATTGTCCGTGTTAGCTGGAGTGTAAGTAAATGTAAAATCATAGCATAGTAGAACTAATCTTGTGGTTGATGAGGACAATCTTGGCTTTGCCAGAATTTTTGGAAACTGTCATGAAGCATTCCTTTCTTTGAAGAAAATCAGCCCTTCGTTCTGACTCAATTGAGGTTCCTTTTTATGTCAGTCTAATTCTGACTCCGTTAATTAACCAGTTTTATGTGCTAATCAGATTAATAATCTTTGCTTTGGAACCACAAGGAAGGCATTTTTCCCCACCAGCTTGACACCTTGGGGTGATCACATTGCTAAAGGCAATACTGTTCATCCATGTAAACTTTGGAGCAAGGTACTGGAGGCTAAGCCTTCTGTGCTGTAAAAACCAAAACGAAAGAAAAACCAAACTTCTTCTCCCCCCCTCTCCCCACAAACCCACAAAGCAAACAAAAAACCACCCCACCGTCATCCTCTTATTCTACTGAACGTGAGAGCCCTTTGAACAAAAATAGTGGGAGACTCTTTAAACTATTTGTGTGCGCAACTGTCTGTAGAGGGGTTAACCACCCTTTCCTCCACAGGCTGCATGGGAGGGAACAAGGTAAGTAAGACTACGTCTGTGGGACAAAGTGGACAGGAGGGGGGAGGTGTTCTTTGGAATATATAGCACAAGATGGTGTCTGTTCACCTTTTCTGGTAGGGCTGTGGTTGCTGTTTTAGAGCAATGCTTGGAGAAAACGTTAGGGAGCAGAGGATCTGTTACTGCAGACGTAGCCCAAACGCTTCCCTGGCTTACCAGCACTATTTGTCCGAAAGCTGTGGCTCTTGCAGGAGGTGCAACAGTGATATCTACATTACTGCAAGTGCGCATCCCCTCACCCATTGGGTGAGGTTGTTACGGGTTTGTTAGACACTCTAGGCATGCCATTTTCCAGGCTTCTATGTGCAGGAGAAAGAAAGGATGCACACATCAATGTAAGCTCTCTTTTTTGAGTATGTGCTCATTGACTTCAAAGAACAAGCTTTCCAGCCATGACTCGGTCTTTGATCTTCCCTCAGGGTTACAAGCATGTAGAAGGAGAAACATCAAAGTCAGGAATGGCTAGTTTCATTGATGGGAATTTAATTGTTGCCCCTCCTTTCTTCTACCAGGATGCATTCCAGGAAGAGTACTACCGAACAGGAACCTACCCGGCAGTCCCTATAGTACCACCCCGACGACCATGGACGCTTTTGAACTGGCTTTTCTGGGCTTTATTGCTGCTATATCCTTTATTCAAGCTGCTCATCAACATGGTCAACAGTGGATCATCACTGACACTGGCTAGTTTTGGATTTGTCATTGTAATGGGTAAGTTTTCTCCAACAGAAAGTTTACTTGAAGGATAAGTGTTTGACTTGGCCTATTGAGCCTTACTAAATATAACCTCTGTGAAGGAGTATATGATGTATGAACTCAGCTGGCTATCTGATACCCACTTGAGCCTGGAATAGGTTAAGTAGTGGTAGCTGTGAGCTGTCTTGGTTTGTGAAGTGGTTAAGTTATTTAAAAGGAAGAAGGGAAACGAAACAAGGAATTGGCCCAAAGGAGATCTTGGATGGTATCATTCATGGAAGGAGGAACCAGGCCAGTTTTGCAGACTAAATCATATTTGTTGTCTGTACTTTTTGGCATATTGACTGCAGGTCAGTTGAACAGGTGTCCATCCAGAATAAGCCATACATTTATAAAGCAAGTATCTCATGTGGCTGCGCTGTCTCATGTACTGATGGCTTCATCACCTTAATGTCTGAGTATATTACAAGTATCCTTTAAGAAAGAAATAAAACTTCACAAAAGTGGACGGATGAGTTATGACACATCTGCAAATGCAACTGGCAATAGCACTTGAGACCAGATAGTCTACCTTTGGAAGAAATATTAGAGTAGTCTGTTTGGTACAGGGCTGTGGAGCCGTGGTCTAATGGGACACTGAAGCTCAGCTGTTGCAACATTTTTTAATTCATCATCATTCATCCAAATCTTTCAGCATTTTCTTCTTAATTTAGCTTCTCCACTCAGTGGACTGGTTGTTCATATGCCTTTCCAAGGTGCCTTATGTCCTGCATACTCTCTACAGGGAGCCTCAGTGCATAATTCAGGGTTTTGGATTTTAATTTCAAGGCTAGATGCTTTAATGTTTGGTATTGTCATATGTGATGTTTCTAGATTTAGTCCTTATAGTCCAGCATAGTCAAGTGACCACCCCGCTCCTCTAAGTCATCTAGTATCATCTTACCATTAGCGGTCTTTACGTAGCAGGCTAAGTCATGTCTGCCTCTTTATCAGGAAGGAAGGAACCTGTAATGAAAACAAAAATGCTGCTAAGAATGGACAGCTAAACCTTTTTTGTTTGGTTGGCTTTGTTTTTGTTTTACTCCCCACTTGGCTTTCTTCTGCTTCTGGCCACAAGGCAAGATTAGTGAGCAAGCTGCTGTGAGTCCTGTTTTGAATGCAGTGATAATCCAAAGGATTTGTTCTCAGGTTATTTGTGATGCTGGAGCCAACAGCAAACTACAGCAGCAGTCTGCTGCCAGAATGATTGCCTGAGTTCCCAGCCAGCAAAAGCACAGCTGAGGAACACATTAAGAACGGTGAGATTAACAGTCCACTATGTGATGTGCATTGATGCCCCATACGTATCAGCCACGTTTGTGGCATGCTGCAGGTTCCAGTCCTCTGCAGGGATTTGAAAGACCCCTGCGCTTAGCAACAGCTCTGGTTTCTCTCTGAATATGTGGTGTGATCATACCCAAAGTGCTTGTAATTGGCCAGGATTTGCAGCGTGGCAGAAGACACTGTATCGCCTGTAGCAGAGGGTATCATCTGATTAGACGCAGCCAGCCACCTCTTGCTGATGAGCTGGCAAAAAAAAGAAAGGTGATGTCACGTATTAGCAGAGAGCCTCCATGGAGCTGTGGAGGGTAGAGAATGTGTGGGAGGGGAAGGGAAGTTCAGCCTTCAGAAAAAAAACGCAGATCTGGGTTACCCTGGTCACTTGAAGGTGGATGTGTCATTACTCACCAAAAGGACAACAGTTCCCCTACTGTTACAGTCTCTATCTTTTTTACAGTACCCCTTTGAAAGCATTGTTATTGCTAGTTGGGAATTTTTGGTCTCATTCTGTGGAAGCATCTAACTTCAGCCCAAGCAGTTACATTGACTTTTGTAGCCAGCAGCTGAGTTTCTGTAGCAGAGCCATTCTCCCCAAACTGTGCTTTTTATCCCGGGGGTCTCTCTGTCATGAGTGTCCTGGATGTGATACAACCATTTTCTGACAGAGGAGCAACCAGTATTTCATTTCGCAGTTCTCCAGCTTTAGGAAAGGTCTCAGAAATGACTTCTGCAATGGCTAGGAGGTAGCAGTAGAGGACCACAAATGTACCCTGGAGGTTGTGACTCCTGGTGCCGGCTGCAGTTTGCAGCACTGCAGAGAGGACTGTATTTGCTGTCTTTTCCAGTGTGAGTGGTGAGCTGGTACCTGCTGGCTTAACAGTACAAAGGAAGCTTTTTCTGTAAATGAGGGCAGTGTATTTCCCGTTGTGATCAGATGATAAAGCCACCTTTTCACATCGCTCCTAGAACACCCTTTCCATCTACTGATTAACTGAAGAAGCTCCAGTAGCATTTGGGGGATTATTTGTATATGTGCTAGTTTGACAGCTCACCTGAATCGGGAAGCTTAACTGTGGTCCCTCATGGCCCATTATAGGTAGGCTTTAGTGCTTCAAAGGGCAGACTTCAGTACCTGACAGCATTACCTTTATTATGCATATATTGTGCTATTTGCACCTATGCTAAATCTTCTGTGATAGGAGAGAAAGGAGGGACTAGGAGGCCCTATTACCTGATGTCCTCTGCTTTGTTTCCAGAGTGTTATTTGTCTTTCGGACAGTCTCTGCTAATTTTGCTCTCCAGTAAAATGCTTTCTGGATTGTAAGTGGCTGTTGAGGTGGAACGATCTGTAAGAGAAATGCCCCGTAGCGGTCGAGCTGGAGTGAAAGCACGGTAATACCTCAGAACCTAACTCTCAGGTCCAAGGAATGAATAACCGACGTATATATAGTTCTGCTGGTTCAGCTCAAACAATTTCAGCCCTAAATAAACAATGTCTCCTCTTTATACTAAGAATGCTGAGCCATCCCCTTTTGCCTTGCTGTGCAGCAGTTTGGCTATTTATACTCATAATAATCATTGTATTGTGCTAATATCTAACTACTGGTCTGGGACCAGGAGTCCTTTGTGATGCTATTTGAACTGACACAAGGCAGTCCCTGCTCCAGAGGGTGAATGCTCAAGCAGTTTGAGGGACAAAAGACTCTTTTGAAAACTAGCTTTAGTTTCACAGGACACATGGCAAGATATTTATGTACTTAATTCACAACTTTTGTTCAAAACTTGAGGCTGATATTTCAGCGTTAAAGCAGAGAGTCTGGCAAATGTCCATAGGTGTATTTGACAGCAGCTTCCTTTTCTTCCTTCCTCCTCCTGCTTCCCTAATCTCATTTGGTTCCAGAGGACCCAGCGTTAGGTCGCCTTTCATGTTTTGGTAACTTGTGCTGAGGAGAACAACCTTTATGCTCCAGAAGTATTTTAATATAGAGCCTTCATCAGTTCCACGTGCTGAAGATGAGAGGGTGTCTCTTGTCCATTTTAAAAAATGGAGAAGTAGCTCTTACGTGTCTAATGCTAAAAGCATAATGGCATCTGCACTTATGGCATGGGTCCAGCAGTTAATTATCATAGGCAGGAGAAGTATTTCATTTGAAACAAGCATAAGTAGTAGTGAGCCAGCTTTGATTCTGCAGGAGCTGTTGTATATCTGCTGTGTGTGGACAGTGCTATTAGAAAACCTCCTTCCAGGGATCACAAATAGGGGTGAGTCCTTGGTGACTTGACAGTGTCCGAGCGCAGCATGTGGACCAAAGGGTCAGAGCGTGATGTGATGCGGGCAGCAAAGCTGCTGATGCCCGTAGGATGAGATGAGTGGATGGTGGGGAGAGGATGAGCCCACAGCATTACAGGAAGTTTTACAACAGCAGGAGGATACAAACCACGTGCGGGATTCTACCTGCCTTAGTTCTGCTTGTTGGTGGAGCTGCCAGACAATCTGGCCTTTGAGCCTGGTGCCTAAAACTGATATTTTTATTTTGTTGTTGTTACTTGTTTCATTTCCTTTATACTATATAAGATAGACCTCAAATGGAAATTTGTACCGTTAATATAAGTCTTAATTGTACAAATTTTCATTTCAGTGTATAAACTATGAAACTCAAGTGTAGAGCAGAATATATATGGGAAATTTCTATACCCCTACATCCTGGGTTGCTTATAGCACTTGCTGTGTGGTGCAAACGCCAGGAAAGAGATGAGAGCAAATGCTGAGGTGTGAGAGAAAAGGGGGGAAATCCTCTGCTCTCAGCTAATGTTTATGCTGGGGGATGTGGTACTATGTGTGTGGGTGCTGGTTTTCGTGGAGCTAAGATGTGTTCAAGAAACAGATTCCATTGCTGATAATTTGTGTGAACTCAACCCTCCTTCAGCCCCCAGTGCTCTGGCTGGCAGAGCAGGTCTGTAGTGATATCCTGTGTCAGCTGGCTGGTGGATAATGATGGGCATAAAGGTGGCAGGAGCTCAGTTACCTTCCGTAGCTTGCCATGGAGCACTGTGGGGATGCCCTGGCTGGTAGCTTCTCTCTCCTGCTGTTCAGGACAGGGCTTAAATTCTCACAGCTGATGGTTAGATGTTTACTATTTCCTTGTAGTAAAATAAATTAATAAATAAATAAAGTAAAAAATGTTCCCTTACCATAGTTGAATTTAAAATAACAGCAGAATAAGTCCTTAAACATGATGGTACCACTGGAGCATACACTAAGGTAAGAATTGTTTGTAGGCGTGTGGCCCATGCTAGTGCTATTTGCCAGCTTCCCTTCAGCACAGCAAGGGAAGAAAGAACAGTAAGAAAGAAATCTGTAGCTTTGCCTCTTCTGCCTCCCTTGTAGTCCTTCCCTTCATTTGCAGTTCTGATTTGTCTGAACAGGGCCTGTTTGCTATGAGAAATTGTCCTCATGTATGCTGCAACATCAAACTCTGTATGTAAGTGTATGTAAGTATGTAGTGCTCTGGTAGTTACAATACTGCAGAAGAGGTTTTGCCCTAATTGCTCTGGTATTTTTTTTCGGTTCTCGTATGTGGTGCTCATTGTAGTCACAAAACCAGTTTGGAACTATAGGATCTACCAAGGTTTGGCAGATATTGATGAGAGCATTCCATCTGCAAGTAGTAATTTAAAACAAATGGGAAGAGATCACCCTGTGATGTTTGATGAGGTGTTTAAAAAAATGTAGAAAAGCTTTTGTTTCCAAACTTGGACTTCTACAGCTATATTCATAATGTGGAGTGCCAAGGCTTTCTGTATGCTTTGAAAATCTTGTCTTCGTATCATATTTGGGCAAAAGTTTGTAAGTTTTAGAGGGAACAAAGAAGTGGCCATTTCAGATAAAAGTGGCAGAATCACTGGTCTCTTACCATCCATTTATTCCAGATGGTGACAAATCAGAGAAGTCTTTCAGACTAAGAAATTAGTTGAAAAGTCAGTCAGTTTTATGCCTTGGGCTGGAAATCCACAGCTGTTTAATTAAATAGAAGTTAGCCAGCCTGCTTCTCAACTTACAAGATATAGACTCTAATATTCTATAGAAATTCTTCATCCTATTTCCTTAACCCTAGAAACCTGTAGGTCTCAGTGTAATCTTGTGACGGTGAAATTAGTAATGTACCTGTTGTGTTTGTTGCCCAAATCCACTTGAATGATGCACTCGTGACACTTGCCATGTTCTGTATGTGTATGCAGCACCCCTCTTAACTCCTTGAGCCAAACCTTGCCTTTAAAAATGGTATTCATTTCCATAAAGCTGACTTTGTGAGCCCCTCTACCCTATCTACTTAAATGGGTATTTCAGGCCTTGACACTGCCATTGAGCTGAACAGAGGCATTGTGCTGACAGAGGTGGCTTTGCACAAAACCTTTTCCTGGACGTAGCTGCGATATCCAGGGAAATCACTAGAATTGTGCTCTTTTGGGATTGAAGAGGCCCCCAGTGTGCTACTATCCCCTGTCTCAAGAGCAATTCTTGTGCTGCTGTTTCTCTTAGGCCAGGCAGCTCTGTGGTGCTCACCTCCACTACCTACTGCTTGGTACTGGATATTCCTCAGCCACAGCTCTGATTTCACCCTCTTTCTGAAGTGTGACCCAGCTTTGAAACCATCACTTCTTACCTTCCCCATAATTCGTCAGAACCATGGTGGGGGTGTATTCCTGGGGGAGAGCACTGACATGCTGCCCAGAAGCTGAGGGGATTTCAGTAGGGTGTGCCCGGGAGGAGGTCAGCTCCAGGAGAGGTGAGGAGAGGCCCCTGGGGCACCCCAGCACTTCTCCCCACCTTGTGTCCACAGGCTTGGCAAACAGGGGCAGTGCTTTCCTGCAGCCCCTGCCCCGGGTTGATGAGGACTGCGGGGTGACATGGGGGTGAAGGGCAGTGGCAGTTTCTGTCAGGGAGCAAAGGAGAAGGAAAAAAACCTGAACTGCTGACTGAAGTATTTTTTGGTGTCCAGGCAGCGGCATTCCTGGAACCGTATGAAATCCCCACTGTGCTGTGTGGTTGCTATAACAGTTGCTCTTATTTATGCTCCGTGTCCCTCTCCAGATGCAGTTTATATTCCTCTGGTTAAAGTCTCAATGTTTTCATGCTTACTGTTCTACTGTGATCCCAGACTGCAGGCTGTGTTGGGTCCTCCTCTTGTCTTCCCTAGCTCGTGGCCGTTTAAACATCAAAGATGTTTTTCTTCTGTTTGTGTGAGCAAAACCCTTCACTTGTCCCGGCTGTTTGTGTTTCCATTCACGGACTAACAGTGGATTATAAGTTTCAGTGAACTTGCTAGCAGCTTTCTCTGTGCTGTGCACTGTACAGAGAGTTGCCTGTGAGAGGCCCTGTTTCTCTGGTGTCTGGGCAGAACACAAGTCTGTAGTTGAGTGCTCCTGTTTTGAAAGAACAATACCGAGTGCCTTACACCCAAGCAAATGGCAGAAGACAGAATAGCTGAGGGGGGGAGGTGACCTCTGGAAATTGTCTCGTCCAGCCCAACTCAGAGTAGGGTCAGCTGGAGCAGGTTGCTCAGGGCTGTGTCCCATCTGGTTTTGAGTGGAGTGGAGACCCCACAACCTCTTTGTGCAGCCTGTGCCACTGTTGAACCACCTTCACCATAAAGAAATTGCCTTTTTTTTAATGTTCAGGTGGAATTTCCTGTGCTTTGATCCGTGGCTGTTGCTCCTTGTCCTGTTACTGGGCACTATGAGAAGAGCCTGGCTCCATCTGCTTTACACCCTCCCTTCAGACACTGATAAGATCCCCCTTGAGCCTTCTCTTCTCCAGGCTGAATGGTCCCAGCTGTCCCAGCCACTCCTCCTGTGAGACACTTCCTCCACTCCCTTAGTCAGCTTTGTGGCATTCGCTGGCCTTGCTCCAGTATGCCCCCGTGTTTGGGCACTGGGGAGCCCAGCCTGCACCCAGCGCTCCAGATGTCTCGCCAGTGCCGAGCAGAGGGGACAGATCACCTCCCCTGACCTGCTGACAGTGCTGCTCCTAACGCAGCCAGCACAGCCTCAGCCTGCTTCTGTTGCAAGGGCACGTCGCTGGCTAATGTTCAACTTGACGTCCACCAAGATGTCCAGATACTTCTCTGCAAAGGTGCTTTTCTCAGTCCCCAGGCAGTCCGGGTGCATGGGGTTATTCCTGTCCAGGTGCAGAACTTCGTATTTTCCTTTGAACTTCTGGATTATCCTGCCAATCTGTTTCTCCAGCCTGTTGAGGTCCCTCCGACAGGCAGTGCAGCCATTTGTACAGTAGCTCAGCAGAAGTTTGGGGACTTGAGGGCACTTGAGCCCCTTTAACAAAACAAACAACATACAAAAGGACACCCGTGAGGGGAGGGTGAGGGCTTAGGCTAAGTTGCATTTAAGTTGAACAGTCACTTCAGAAGCTAACAATAAATTAAAAAAATCCTTCTGCATGGTGGATTATTACTCCTATATCAACTCTAAGTCTTTTAAATTAACTCAGCCTCCTATAACTGATTATTTCATGAGCTATAGTTAAGAAATCCCACAAATTATAACTTTTTGGTTATTCAAGCTATGAAGGGCCCTTGCAGGTACTCTTCTAGGCACTAGGGTTGCTGAAAGCAGGCAGCATTCCGTTCCCCACCACACATCACAAGCAGACATGTTAGTGCATTTTGTCACGTAACTCCTGAGAGGCAGGTAAGGAAAGCCAGCAACCCCAAAGCACCCCCATTTCAAAGCCAGCTGTGCCTAGGGTTTAATGGGGCCAAGCACGTAAGGCCTGTGCCTTGCAGAGCCGTGCTGGTTCAGGTAGCCTCTTCCCTGCTGGTGGGCGAGGAGAAGTCAAGACTTGGGCCAGCGACCTACTGTAGTGAAGTGACTGTGGGCAATTATTGACAAGGGGGAGCTCAGGTGCGCCTTTTACCAAAGGTAAAGTACTTTAATGCTCTAATACTGTAAAGCGGAGAATGCTGTTTGTCTCCTTCAAAACACTGTGCATGTACAGACCTTGAATCCCCATCTGCAAATAGTCTTTTAACTTACTTTATTTTTATTTTGCAGCTTCTGTTGGTGTCAGATGGATGATAGGTGTTACGGAAATTAACAAGGGCTCCACCTATGGCAACAATGACAACAAGCAGAAATGAAAGTAGTATCTTCAGAGACTGCTTCAATCCAAAGGGAACAAATGCAACTTCTGAGAACTTTTAAGTGCATATCACGGTCCTTCAAGTGAGGTCAGAGGAAGGGTAGGATGAGCAATTGCCATGCATATCTGAATTTGTGCTCCTGTTATTTTTCTCTTGGGGTTTGGGCTGGATTACATGCTTGAAAGGTGCACTCCTTTGTGTATACTCTCAACAGGTTTGCATTTGTTTGGTTGGTTTGCTTTCATATAAAGTGTCTTAAGTTTTAAAGAAAAAAAAAATGCAGCGTGCTGGTATGGTGAGACTCTACCTGGAAACTAATCAGTGGTTGCTGAGGTGCAGGCTTTATCTTAACTTGATCTAAGGAATGGATAAATGTCAGAAGATTGGTTTAAGACAATTGAAATTGATAGTTGTCTAACTCACATGTTAACAGTTTAAAAACAGTAATCTCTCAGTGTTCAAATAGAATAAGATGCTCTGCTTGGTGATACCAATATTGCAACTCTACTGAACTGGCAGGAGTGCAGTAGAGTTTTTTGACATCTAGAATTTATTCCCACAGTAAGCACCACATTTGAAACTTCAGTCAGACTCGGGCAAGGGGCCCATTTTGTTAGCCTTGCAGTGGCATAACCTGGCGTGGAATTTGGCCCTGCGGCCTGAGCAGAGCTAAGTTACGCACTGCCACATCTTTCCCCAGGCAAAACGTTAGTGGGATAGCTGAAACCTGTAATTCTTTTGAGAATAAATGCCATTTATAGTTTGGAAAAAAATAGGTAACAGATTACTTTCAGCTTTAAACACAGATTAAAATTGTAGGCATTCCTAACAGTGGCGGAAACAGAAAACAACCGGTATGCTGTAACACAGTAATGCAAAGCGTGCATTAAAAGTTACCACCCCACACCCATACTGTTGTGAACCTAATTAATCTGCCTGTCTGTCTTTTCTGAAAAATTACTTCACATGGTGGTACCTCGTAACATTGTCTGAGGTAATACTTAAATTATCTTTTGCTTTTCTTTTGGGGAAAAGAGGCAAGCAGGAGAGAGACCTAGGACAGTGCTATGGCTGGGAATTTTTTAATGCCTGTCTGGACTTGCTTTGTCACCCTTCTGAATTAAAATAGGATCAAATCCCTTGGGAAAACTGTGTTGCTCTCACATCCCTAGTACTGATTCCTGGGCATCCCCCTCTTGTTTATAGACTTCAAGAATTAAGGATTTGTATGTTACTGAAAAGAGGTGTTTGTTTTGTTTTGTTCTAATTTAAAAATAAAAAGGAAAAGAGGGGACTTCTATCAGCAGTTTAGGGGAAAAAAAAACTTTTAAAACCAAAAGGTACTGATATTGAGTAGCGGGGAGTATTTTTGACACTTTCAGTGATGTTACGTTTTCATTGCACATGGGACTAAACCATAGTAAGTCTAGGCATGAGCAGCCTATATGTTTCTAGAAAAGAAAGTGAGCAGTCTTAAAGTAGCAGTTCTAGCAGCTGGTGTAAAAAAAAAAAAAAAAAAAAAAGGCATTTCTCTTATGCTATAATAAAACTGAAGCCAGAGGTAACAGAGGCCAGTACAACAGAATGTGAATCATTGCATGAAATATGCATTTGCTGTTCTGTAGCTCATCTAGAAACTAATCCTTTTAATATGCAGTATCTAAAGAGCAGGTGGAGTAGGGCTTTCAGCATGTGGCAGCAAGTAATGTCTTCTGAGAGCAGAAGCAGTTAGTGAAAAGTACAATATGAAGGAAGGAATAGGCATGGGGGCTTGTGATGGTCTAGGCTTAGGGGGGTTTTGTCTTGTGTGTACCTGCCTTCCCTGTGCTGTGAAGTGCTCTGGAATAAGTTGTATGACGTGTCATAAAAATAACCACAGACTTTGGTTTATTTTTTTTAAGACATGAAATACAGCCAGAGCCCACAGGATACTGTCATGCTTATAAAGCTATTCCCTGAATAAAGTACATGCCCTTCTGTGCTGAAATGCTGCCCTTCACCTGTATTGGCTAAAACCATCTTAACTGTGGAAAACAGATTTATAACGTGTAGTAGCATAACGTCTACAGTAATGCATCAGGCATGTAAATGAACAAGCCTACGCAGTTCTTTGAAAATGGGAGGGGATGGCAGAGAAAAGATCTCTTCAAGCTAGCATTTTACTGTAAACCTTACCTGGCAGATGAAGTGAGCTTTTGTCATGACGGTAGAATGAACTCTATATGCAGGTGTGAGTTTTGAGCAGCAAATACATATTCATGCGATAAAGACTAACTTTTTTCTTTTTTTTTTTTTTTTTTGAAGACTGAACATGCTGGTAGAGAGACATTTAACATTCCTTATGAGTCGTAGTCCTTCTCTAATTGCATGCAGTACCACTTCTCCAAGAGGAAAATACCAAACCCGTAAATACTTCTGAATGATCTTTTAGCATATTTCATACCAATTTCCCTGGGAGCAACCATTGTAAAAGGCATAAGGCCAAAGACGCCAGTCCTGGATCCTTCTAGAAGTCCCGGTGCACAAGAGCTGCAACACTGGGCCCTTCCAGTGTTTCCTGGCCAACAGAGAAAGCTCAGTAGTACTTGCCAAAGGTAAACTAGTCCAGTTCACTGTATTAAAAGAATGACATATGTCAGTAGGAATCAGTGTTTGCCCCTCTTCCCCACCAACAACTGTATGGTCTACAACTGCCTTAACGAAAGTAGTCTTACGTTTGTTTATACAAAAATAAAAGTATAAAAAGCTGAAGTGCAGTGAATGCGTTTTCTTTTGGTCAGCAACGACAACCCTGTAACAGCTTTTACCTTTCTCCTGACTGCTGGAAGCTGTCCTCACTTCGTGTGTGTACAAGGATACCTAACACAAGACAAATGAGGAGACAAACTGCTTGGAAACTTGTGATGCACCTGAAAGTGAAGAACACGGCAGGCCACAGGGGGACCTCAGCCTCAGGTACTTTTCTAGTCAGCTGCTTATGATGACAATATGTACTTCCCTTCCTATCATTACTGAAAGACTGAAAGACAAGAAAAGTTGTTTGTTTAAATTCAGCATTGTATGTTTTGAAAGCCTAGATCCACTGCACTAGATGTGCAGAGTGAGGCTGGTGCATGTCTAGATGTAAATGTCAGATTTTGATACTTTCTCAACAGCTTATCCAGCTGTGCCTCACCTGTAGTAAACCAAGGATTTCTGTATTAAGAGGAGACACAGAACTTTTGCAATGAAGCCAAATATTAAAAGCAAGCTCTCTGCTTTGTAACGTATCCATTTTAAGGTCTATAGCTGTAACAAAAATATATAAGCTTGCACTAATAACTTATACTTAACTTAACTTATAACTGTAAACATTTGTATTAGCAAGCCAAACAAAATAAGAATACCTAAGTAGATCAGTTGGAGAATGCTGCTTCTATTTGCTAGCCACTTCTATTTTTTGAGATCGTTGACCATTAACAATTAAATTAAAAAAAAACAAACAAACAAACAGGAAAATCAATGCCCAAGATCAGAAACTGGTTGTAAAAAATCTTAAAAATGAGTTCTTGTTTTCACTAAACAGTACACAAGAAATAATCTTAATCGATTCTCTTTTTGGTCGGCATGGCATTTCTGTGGCCATTGCCTGTTTGTAGTTCTTGTGTCCAAGAACAAAGTTAGCTCAGCCCTTACCACTATCCCTTATATAATAGGTAGCGTAGGGAATTGGACATCACTTTATTTCCTCACTAGTGAGCGAAGGGGGGAAACCTTAATTCTGTTATCCCTTGTGCAACGCAAAATGCTTCTTACACTCCTTGTACTTTACAAAGCATTGACTATAGCAATATACGAGACCGTTATTCCTGTTAGGTTAGCACTGCAGTCTTAGGAGTTTAAGAAAGAAAAAAAGTTTAAAAACTGACCCACATCCCCTAGTTACTTTCAGAAGAAAAACCCTTCACCAACAACTCCTAAAATAAACCATTTATTGAGAAAAAAACCTTTTTTTAAAATTTCATTAATCAGCCTTGTGCATAACAAATCTGAAGCTTGCCAAAAACAAATAAACAAAAAACCAGTAAAAGTTCACAGTCAGTGCACTCAACAAACAGATTAAAAAACAAGGTCCATAACGCCTGATAACACTACAGCATTTTTCTGAACCTAAAGAGTTCAAAAATACTACATATTAACATTACAGTTCTCAATAAAATGAGAAACAGGAGAAAGAACAAAAAAAGGTATGGTCCATATACAGTAGTAATGGCACTTTCACTGAAACATGCAGCTTCTTTCAACTTGCAGACACTGTCACAACTTGAGCAACATGTGCCAAGTAAAACATACAGGAGCAGCAGAGGAAGTGACGCTTGTCACTTGTGCAGTCTTCATAAGTTCAACTTCTATACTGTTCTCAGCATAGTCTTTATGTAAATATTACATACAGTAGTGATTAAAAGGTATTTTTGCCAGAATGAAAAGGGCCAGAGATTGAATAACTTCATTCTTCATCTGTGCAAACCTGTGAAGGGGACAAAAGGCAATGAATTGTCTTTCTATTGCAGCAAAAAGATCACAATCAATTTCTTAAGCACCTTCATTGAACAGAAGGCTAACAGGACATCTTAAACGTTTTCTTTTTCCCTTGTTAGTCTGATAACGAATTACAACTGTTCATGTCTGACAGACTCTTAAGTCCCTGAAGAAGTGATCTGCCCCTGTGGTGGATGGGATTTAGCTACAGTTACTGCTACACCTAAATTTGTTGCTTAAGAATAAGCAAATATTCACAACTAAGAATTAAACTAAAATTCATGCAAGAACTGCAACTTGTTACAGTAACGCCAAGTGCTAGATAAACAGTTGATAACAGTGTGAACTTTACTGAAAAAAAAGGAAGAAAAGTAAAACCGTGTATGGAAGGATGGTAAAGGATGTGCTTGTTTAATCTTTTTTATGGAGGGGACCACTATCTGCATTACAGAGTATAAGTTTTAGGCACGTACGTGGCCCTTCAGATGCAATTAGCTACCATTGAGATGGAGTTTGACAAGTCTTTAATATAAAGATAACGCATTTACAACAGCTGTGTAAGTCTATTGCATGGTGCACACCAGGTTCTTTTAGCCAAACGTTTGCAAGCAACAATGCGTGTGCCTCTTCAAAATTTCCAAACCTTACCTTCTGTACAGCATCACCGTACATCAACCTCCCCCCACGATAAAAAGCCCTGTGGCACAGCTGCATATGGCAAAGCCAATTACGGCTGTTTGATTCCCACCTCCAGTCTTTGCAGCCAAAGCCGTGAGACAAACCTTGACAAAAGGATGGTCGAGGAGCTGGCTGGCTGTCCACCTCATCTTTGGGTCACTTTCCAGGCAGTGACAAAGGAAGTCTTTCCCTTCTGGACTCACTTTGTCAGGAATAGGAGGTTTATGACCCATCCCCACTCTGTACATGATCTGGAAGTTGTGCTCATATTCGTGCCAAGGCCTCTGTAACAGGAAACAGAATTGCTAAGTGCAAGGTTTAGTGAGTAACTCGCTGTGCAACACAGCATATATTTCTGTACCCCAGGAATTTAAAAGCCACCCTGATACTTGTGGACTTACTGCTAGGAATGAAACCACAACTTTTGGAGAAACTGACGAGGACATTTTGTATTCATTCAGCAGATGGAACACCTACCTTGCCAGTGACCATCTCTATAACAACACAGCCCAGGCTCCAGATGTCCGCTGCACGTCCATGCCCTTCTCCTTTAGCTCTAGTGATTACTTCTGGAGCCATGTATGCTTTGAAACAACACATACAATGTCATTAGTTCATACAGCAGAAAGAACAGTATATACTTAAAAGCATTTGGTTTGCCCAGTTAATCACTTAATACAACTGTATTTAATACATCTGTAGTGAATTACCACTTAGGTTTTCTTGCTAAGTTCTGTCTGGCTTTGGCTTCTTGTTCTTTGACACATTTGCAGTGTAACTTGTTCGGTTTGAAAAATGGTGAAGTTCCGGTGCAGTATGTGCTTTCACTTATTTTCCTTTTTTAAAACAATAGATTAACCAGGTGTTCAGTAAGAACAGTACTGTTTCACTAAGGCTATAGAGAAAGGCAAAACCCCAGAAAACAAAAGATCCAGAAGCTTTATAGTTAACCAGACAAGTAACATTTTCCAGTTGCAACATTCACTGATTTTTTTTTTTGCCTTCTGGATGTAAAGCACATCTAACCAGCCAAAGTAAAATGAGGTTTCCCTGAACCACGTTGTTTTACCAGTCCAGACTTTTGACAGAGGTATTTTCTCGTATGGCAATTTGACAAGTTTCTGCCTAGCACATGCTTCCTCACCTGCAGTACCCAAAGTGCTGTTCACTTCTCCAGGCATTGTCTGGGTGTTGTTCTTCAGTTTCACTGAGCAGCCAAAGTCTCCTAGTTTAATCAGTCCAGATGAGGTAAGAAAGATGTTGGCTCCTAGGAAACACAAAGAAAAACAGTAACGCTCGTTAAACCAATGCTTGAGGACAGGCATTAAGGCATGAGGACTTCTCAACATGATACAGTACTGGAAGTTACACAGTAGGTAATAGCTGAGTTCACACTTGTATCTTTACCTGTGGATTAAGTGTGGAATATGACACCATTAGAGATGTTCCCCAAAGGGTATGTTACCATTAGACAACTGGATTTTGATGGGTTTCAGTTAACGCTAAACATACTGGAAGATGACAACAAGAAATGTTCAAAGCACAAAGCACCACAGCAGGCAAACTCATCAGCTTTTCACATATGCTCATTATGAGAAAACTCCTCCAGAAATTTATGAATTCCAGTGTTTATCCCTGTGAGTGTTGCACTGCAAAAAAACATGTGTCCTTAAGGAGCTTTGTGGCAGAGGCTATTGATGCGAACCTCCCAGTATGCATCTTTTCAGTTCTGCTGGGTCAAGACAGGTGATACAATACAGCTGGGTCATTACAGCACTTAAAAGCTAAGCTTATAGCATTTGTTTATTACATATCCCATCAAATGCCCACTCCTATTTTGCTCTACTTCCAGAATAATTTCTGGAGGAGGGCTACCGTTACAGTATCTGGCTACACTGCCAGCTTGCACCAGAAAAAATTCTCCAAGGGAAACCTGCAGCAGGCTTTAAGTTACTGGCTCTGCACAACACTGCAAAATAAGCCAAGCAGTTTTGATAACCAGTGGTCTTCTTTCGTTCAACATCCCGCCAAAACACAGGCAACAGAAAACAGAGCAGAAGGAGCTCACTGTACAGGTCAGGCCAAATCCTGGGTTCTGCAAGTGTTGCAATGAGACCACCAGTAGGTTACAAGTCACCTGGCAGAGATGCAGCTTGAGCTGTGATTTCTCTTACACAAGGATGAATGGTATGCACAGAACAAAACTGCCTGCTTACTCTGCAAGTAGGCAAACGCGAGGACTTCGTTACACACAGCATTTTCCCATGTCACATAAAAGATTCTTTAAAAAAATGCCTCATTTGAATGTAACCTTTCAAAAGAAGTTTCTCACTTTTGTTCCACCTTTAACATGGGTCAGTGCAGGAATTGTTGGCTGTTCCTCCTTTCTATTATGTTCTCTTAATTAATGACTTTTTCCAGTTAGCTTGGCTGGGCACCTCCAAGATATTTACAGAAAATAGAGTCCTCAAAAAGCTCAAGTCAAAGAAGGCAGTGCAGGTCAATGATGCCAAAACTACCCAGTTCTCAAAGGACTTCCCTTTCAGCTATGAGAATGCTTGATAACAGAAGCAAAATGTATGTAGTCCGAGAGGTGTTACACATAACTGCGCTAAAGGGAGGAGAGAAATCATTAACAGAAATAAACTCCAACCTTTGGTTACTGTAAGCCTTTTACAAGTTCTGAAAGGAGAATTAACTTTCAGTAAATACAACTCTTCTAGACATTGTGTCTGCACATTTTCCAGTCCTGGCATTCTCAAGATCAGAATTCTTTCTGCTGGAAAACCACAGAACCCAGCCAGGGACATGGATTTCCAGAGTCAACCTGGACCCTGCAATCTACGTGTGTAACACACACATAGACGATCCGTCAGCTCCTTGAATAAAACAATCTGCCATCACACTAAAGCAGTACAAGAAGGCAGCTCAATGGGACACTAAATATAAGCACTGCAATAGATGACTGACATTTATAGGTACCAGCAGCTTTTTCCTTCAAACAACTGCCCACAGCTTGTCTTTTTTGGATGATTTTTCAAGCAATTACTTAACATATAGCAAATGGGTACACTTAGCCCCAAAGAGCATAGGAAAAACAGGCATCACTAGCAAATATTTTACAAGGATGGTTTTGGAAACTTAGGTTCTGGTTCCCCAAGAAAGCAAGTTGCCTGCAAATTTCACGAAAGACTACAGAGTAGCTTCTGAAGCTACTGAAGTGGGTAGAAAGGGCCAGAGCTAAAGTGAAGATCTTTTTTTCTGACTGAATCTAAAATTATTGTGATAACTTGACTTAATGCAGTTTAGAACCAACTTGTAAGGCCTTTCAGTCCAAATCTGTCCTCCTACAAAGAAGAAAAAAAAGGTAATGACAATTTTTAGCATAAAGTTTACTGTGAAAGCTCTTGTGAATTCTTCTGCGAACACCCCGAACTGTCAAATGCAGTGAAGTAATGAACCTAAATTTCAAACTTTCACCAGAAAGAAAGAGCCAGAACTTGAAGATGTATTGCTGACATTTTCCATCAGCTGAATGAGGCTTCCACTGATGTGTTGTCTGCTGGAGCCTCTGTTTTGTAAGCCATTTGCCTATGTTTTAGAGAACAAGACCAAGCTCTACCAGGAGTTTTTAGAAAGGGTCTCCCTATTAGAAGGAAATTCCACAGAATCCAGCAGGACCTGGGTAAGAGAAAGGGAAAGAGAAGAACAGTACTTTGAGGATGCACGATCCTTTTTAGCCTTGACAGTTAGTGTGATTGGAAACATAACAAAATTCCTACCATATCTGCATGGTTAATAAGAGAAATAAAACCAGAGACCATGGCTAAAACAACAAAAAGGCACAGCACCCCCGATCGGTGTCTTCTTTCCTCCACATTCGGTATTGAAAGTAGCCCTATGGGATGTACTTGGTAGAGGGCAAGAGGTAGCAAAATACTGCTGCCATTTACACCACAAGACCTTTTGGGCAGACTGCAAACACAGAGCAAATACCAGAAATGGTACTCTTGCTAGAGAGAACAGCAGCTATGACCCAAAGTGTTTAAACTCAAGTTTAGTGCACAGTATCTGTGTGCCAAGACAGCCCCATGCTAACCCCAGTGAAAACTGACACTAGTGTGACATTCCAGAAATGCTGCTCTCAGTACTGGGAGTCCAAGGAGCAGAACCAAAATCCCCACGATGAATGTGGCACAGTTCCACAAACAGGGGCAGCTCGTAGCCACTCCTCAGTACTTAAGCAGCCCAACAGCCAAATTCATTGAAGAAACAACTTGGTTTGGGCCAAATGCACTCTTCAATAATATGCCCTGCTCTCCCAAAGAGAAAGCACCAGGCGTGACCTTAGTGATTAATTTTTCTCAATTCAGCACTTTTGAGACCACACTTGGAGTGATCTGTATTGTTTTGGGGCTACCCAGTACAAGACAGACGGTATAATGCAGCAAGCCCAGCCCAAGGTCATCAAGATGGTCAGAGGGCTGCTACATGGGATGCACAAAGAGGGGCTGAGAGGTGGGGTTGTTTAGCTTGAAGAAGAGGAAGCTGGGGGGGGGTTATTGCTGTTTTCGACTGTGTAACTGTATCATGAAGATGGAAACAGAATTTTCCTCAGAGGCACACACTGAAAGGATACGGGGCAATGGACACAAATAGCAGCAATGCTTGCAAATTCCAGGGAGGTATCAGGAAAAAGTTTTTCACAATGGGAACAGCAGAGGGACCCAGGGAAGAGGGAATCTCCATCCCTGGAGATATGCATAACTCAGATAGACAAGGTCCTGAGCAGTCTGATCTAACTGGACATTGGATCTGATATTGAGCTTGGCCCTGCTTTGAGCAGAGTGCTCAACCAGAGATGTCCTGAGGTTCTCTTCAGCATTAAATATTTCATCCTTCTCCATTATTCAGCAAACAGCTTTCTTGCAAAAAGAGAAGTCATCGTAACTGAGGAATCTGGTCTTAGCCACAGGGGTTAAAACACAGTAGGCAGGATAGAGAATTTTTAAAAAAAGGTATCCAAAAAAGACTTGATCGCCTGCTACATACTCCACCAGCTACTTTATACATGGATGCAGGCCAACTAAAAGCAGTGCAGTCAACTGCAACCAATGCTACTCTTAGCTTTCTCTTGCAACCACAGGTTGGAGAAGGATTCCCAGCAGCTGTGTCTTGCTACAACTTTTACACTTGCAGAACTGGATGCCACAACCGCACCAGGACAATGGTGGCACCTGTGGGTGCTACTAACGAAATGACCTAATTTTTGAGCACAAGGTACTTGCACATGCCAACTGTAGGATACAGATATAAACAATTACTCTTAAGAATTGGTTGGTTATCTGATGCTGAAAGAAACAGATCCACAGTGACTTTTGGCAAACTGGCCATGAGAGATCTAGTGTGATCTGTCAGTGAGATTCCCATAGAAAAGCAGTTTTAACACAGTCTGAATGACATTTCGTCATTCTCCCCTATCAGAAAAATAAGAGCACTTGACTATGTAAGAGAAAATCTAGCATTATGCTAAAAGTAAAAACAGAGTTTTCTTTACTGCTGTTAGCCTGAGAACTTGGGGATTCAATCTTAGCATAAAAAGAGACAGGGAGCAAGAGACATGCAATGTAACATCAGGCATCCTTTACAAAAACACCCTCTCCGCAGTCTGTCTTCAAATTCTGTCATTAAGTTTAAGGAAGGTGTATACACAGATGTGTCTGCAGTTACCCCTGTCTGTAGCTGTTATTACTCCCAAGGAATACCCCAACATTTGGTATGAGGAACCTGTTGTGACAGAAATGCCCTCAGATAACACAGCATTACAGTTCTGTTAAACAGCTCCTCTGTGCACTTCTCTGATGAGAGGAAGACCTATTCAGAAACATATCCAGAAATCAGCAATGACATGGAGCAGCACAAAAGAAATCCCTATCAGTCAGCCTTGGATTTTGATCACGAGCTTCCAGGAGAGTGCAATCCAGCTAAGCAGAACCTGGATATGGAATGATCGAGTAAAGGGCAAGGAAGGCACTGTGAAAAGCACGGAGGGAAATCCACAACTGGAGAGAAACCTTTGGTCAGGAAGGAGAACCAGAAAAGGCAAGACTGCTGGGCAACGGGAGTGAGGGAAAGTGTTTTCTAGGAAAAAAAAAGCCAAAACTGACTCAAGAGTGGCCTACCTGGGTGGGAGGCCTCTGGATCGTAGATAGTTCTTTTCCCAAATGAGAAGCACGAGGCCAAAGGACCAAGAGCAACTGGGAACCTCCTACACTGCTGCGATGATTCAAAACCCTGTGAGCAAGAGGGACATAGAAACCCAGCATCGTTGGGTTGCACTGCCTGGTCATAAAATGAGCATAAAATGAGTGGGGCATAGTGTGCATTGTTTCCCCTACCATCTGTTACGTTTCTGCCATAGGTGAGCAAAATATGTCAGATTAAAAAAAAAAAAAAGAAAAAAAAAACAACAACCAAGATAACTAGACATGGAGGATGTTCTTGGTAGGTGCAGGAAAAGAAAAATGAATGTGAAATGCAGACTGACACCGTGTGCCTTAAGCAAATGCCAAAACCAACCACCCTTCAGTTATTGTTGTTCCAGTTTGCTCATTTTGTAAGCAAAAGCTGAGAGCCAGGCATGAGTAGATAAATGTATGGCAAAAAAAACAGAACACTGGTAAGAGTTTTCCCATATCTACTTAACTCCTTTTACCAAGACTTTTATTACTACGCTTAATCAAACATTTGTCTGAAAGCCTAAAACTCTTCCGCAAAATGGGAATCACAAGGAGAAGTTCTGCTGAACCACTCTAGCACAGTACACTGCCTGTCAGCTCCCAGAAAACGCCATTGCTTCTTGCACAGATGAGAAAAACAGTATTACATAGCTCAGTATTAGTGCTAGAAATACAAGGACCAAAATTTGAGTTTGGATGAACCCCCACAACAATCCTGACAACCTCTACAAGAGCTATATAAATCATGGGCACAATTTATGAGTTTGCAATGCCATCTGTGAACATTTTTATGTTCTGCACTTAAAAAGGAACGTTTAACTAGCTGACAACTTGTAAACTGAAAATCGAAAAATGTGTGAAAGATTTTATACTCAACTGTTGTATAGATAATGTGTGCTTAATCTGAAAAACGTCCCCCATCCCTACCCCACACCCTCATCTACAGCACTGAAACAACAACATTACCTTTTTGGTTAACGTTACCTTTAATGTCTCGATGAACAATACCATGTTCATGTAGTACATTGATAGCAATCGTGATTTGCTTTGAGTAGAGCCTAATGACATGCTCCTGAAGGCCCAGTTTTGACACTTCCTCCAGAGTGCCCTCATCACAGTACTCCATGAAGATGTACATTTCTTCCTGTTGTGGGAACCAAACCGGATTTCATTGGTTTTAATTTTTTTTTTAAACACTGAATTAGGACAAAGTTTTTCTTCCATCTTTCACTGTTTGTGAAAGAGCAAGTTCTAGTGGAGGTACCTTCTACCATGGATCTCTAATTAAGCATCTCTTCAGAGCTCTATTCTCTTAAGCATACTTCATCCTAATATTGTATTGCACAGCTATGGAAAATCTCTTTCACATCTGTATCCTTTATATGCAAATTACAGTGTTTGGTGGTATTATATATGTTACTTTGGAATCTACCAAACAGCACTTGGGAAATCTTCTATGTACATTAAGCAGAAATACTAAAAGAGGCTTTGCATATTTAGCAAGAAGTTAAAAAGAGATCCTCCCCCCCTCCCCTTTCCCAGTTCCTGCACTATCACATGTTAATTGCTTAGGGAAGGCAAGTTTTTTTGTTGTCTGTGCCTCAGACAAGCATGCCAACTCTAACTCACTTCAAGGAAAACTTTGGTTCTTGTTCCCTTTCTTTCTCCCTCTCCAAGCCCATTTTGGAAGTTTCAGCCAATTGCAGCCAGATTTAATACAAAAGATGGCAGACACTGAACTTTTAGAACTAGCCTGAGAAACCAATGACCCAGTGGCACAGACACCCAAAGTTGTGTCCCCGAGTAAAGAAATGCAGACAGAAAGCAGCCTTTGTCCCCTTCCAAAATAGCAAAGGGTAAGCGAATCAACACATTTATACTGATCAAGTCAGTCAAGAGCACACACCACATTCCAGCTAGATACCCAGCATCCTGTTTCCTCCCAGGGAACAGGTAGAGAGATACAGGAAGGACCTGAGTCTTGAGGGGACTGGGGAGGGGAGGGTATATGGAGATCAGAGAGTAAGAGAAAGTCAGGTATCTCAGCACACAACTGTGGGATCCAACTCTGTAAGACAACCAGGCTTCGTTAGTTCTGCTGCTCAAGCAAGAAAACTTTGCTGCTAACAGTGAAGAGTTTTAGACAGGCTGTCTAGTCTTAATCTGCATACAAAAGTTATCAAAAAGTACAACATCTTTGCATTTGGAGCAGTCAGACAGAGTTGCAGCACACAATAGCTCCAGCATTACTCACTCTATTCACTTACTGTAAGCCTTCTCTGTTTATGTACCAATTTCAACAAATTTCTGCAAACTGTGTTTTAGAGAGATCTCAACATTGATAGGAAAGAAGACTTCTTGTAATTCAAAGAGATATCCAGACAATTAAGTTGAACGAGAGTGTTCTGAAGTAAAACCTCCAATGATCCAAAGCTCCTTAGAATTCTCTCCCAACCCTAGACACAACCTCCCAGTAAGTAATGTTTGCTTACCCGATGGAGCTCCACGCCAAAATACCGAACCAGATTAGGGTGTTTGATGCCTTCAAAAATCTTCAGTTCATCAGCTGTTTCCTTGATGGTTTTGTGATCATTAGGTTGAAATCTTATCTACAAGAAAAATTTTCATTATTTGGCTGTTATTAAGTTTCAAATTGCTAAGTAACAACAACAACAAAAATAATAAGAAAGCAGCTAAAACTTTTTTTTTTTTTTTGAAAACAGTATCATCACACAAAAAGTTACAAAATTCCACCCCTTCACTCCCAACCTAAACAAAAAAGAACCCCAAATCGTTTTTGGAAAATTACATACACGTGATGATTTATAAACTTGTTAAGGGGAAAATACTATTACTTAAATATTACAGGTGTGGACACATATATATGTATCTCTTTGGAGCTTGCCTTCTAGCTTGTATGTGGTAGGTAGATGCAATACAGGAGGATCTGAAAACAACATGAATGAGAGCTGTCATTCAAGAAAGACTAATTGTCAGGTATTTCATCAGAGGAGACTAAGGGGTTTTCTTTGAGGGGTTTCTTTGCAAACATATGATCAAGGAGGTTTTGATTAAAGGAAGATGTTTTCATTAGTTCTCCTACAATATGCTGTGATGGGTTTTTCTTGGAGGAAAAAAAATAGCAATCTTCTGGAAAACTGATTTAAGGCTTCTGTTCACACAAAGATAAGCAAAATGCTCACTAACTTATGGGGTATGTTATTTTACTATTCTGGTAGAAAGCAGAAATTTCATTGAGTACAGGACAACTGCTAGAGAAATAAATGCATATATTTTACCTTTTTTTTTTTTTTTGCGAGGATGTTTGATTGTTTTGTTCTGTACAACAATTCCAGTATATCATTTGTACTCAAACGGTGATAAAATTAAATACATGGAGGTTATAAAAAAAAGTGACCACTGACATTAAAGTATTTTACGTATTTCATAACGCTCCAAAGTTGCACTACTGTTGCACTATATTTGTAGTAAACCTTTTCCACTACCATTTTAGAAACATTCACGACACTGTGGTTAAGACAGTGGAGTCTTGAAGAAATCTCAGAAGATGGGGAAATGCAATGTTTTCAACCAGTTTAAAAACAAACAAAAAACCTTCTCCTGAGATGCTCCTAAGGAAACCCAGAAGAGCTTTTTCTTGGAAGTTGCACTTTGCATTTAAGCCCACAATGGGGGCAAAAAAGTGTTTCTTGGTAGAATACTTACAGCAAGTTTAAAAGTACTACAGCATACTGGGTATTAGCCTACTAAGGAAGTGTCTGTCAAGCGAGGTCCATTTAACTTCCTTCAGCTTCTAAAATCCCCCTAATGAGAGCACACACATGCTAATCTGCAAAAAGCACCTGCATCTAGAAAGCAACTTTGAATTCCAGACACAGAGAGCTACAAATAATGCAGAAAATGTTACTTTGGCAGCAGCTGGAAAAACACTTTTGAGTGTTGGTATTAGTTAGTCAGTGAATGACTACTGGACAAGAAGTTAAGTACAATCCCAGGCTTGCTTTTCCATACTTTTGTGAGCTCATATACATATTATGTATGTGGAGGAACTACCTCATAAAAATGTAACTGCTCTCGCATCAAACTGCTGACACGGTAACTGTTATGAACGCTTGATGATCCTCGTTGTAAGATGTGGAAATGCAGTAAAATTAAACAGTACAAATATTTTAAAAACCAAGGTGTTGTAGGGAAAAAAGGATCTCTACACCTACACAGCTTTACTCATTTCTACACAGAAAATTAGGTTTTCTGTACCCACCAGGTTAGTCAACAGTTTTGTGACTCAGCCTAGCTCACTTAAACTACAGAGGCTGAAAAAAATCTGATGTGACACTTCCTATCTTTTTCTCTAAAAAATGAGGAAAAAGAGAATTAAATGTGAGATGAAATACTGTAAAGTAAAACAATTTGTGTACCATTTTTCTAATCAGAAAACTCTAAAATAATTTAAGATCTCTTCATGGGAGTTCACACATATTAAGCAAGTATCCATTCAACATCCTTGTGAGATTACCCAGTATCCATTTTACATACTTTTAAGTTGAAGCTTTTAAACTGTAAAAAAAAGCTTGAGCAACTTGAGGAAGAACAAGTGATAATTAGCAGTTGTGTCTACATGAAGAAACAATTTGTCTTCCCATTCCTTTTGAGCTAGCTAACAACAATGTTCAGAAAACCTTAATGCCCAGCAACTCCTGTACATGTGGTTTGGAAAAAAAGCAAGGGCAGCAGTGATTCTTGTACAGTAAATACTCACTTCTTTCATGGCCATCAGCTCTCCAGTGTCAACACTGATACAGGTATAGACCTTCCCGTATTGGCCTTCACCTGCAGAGGTAAAATAAGAAAAATTAATTACCCCACATTCAATAAGTGACACATACATCAACCACAGTAAATAGACACATCACTGAAAGCTCACCTTGCCAACTTTATTTAGGTGTATTTTCATTTAAAATGTCAAGTACCTTTTAACCTGTAACACCTAATAAAACATTTATAGTCCTGAATTCAGCATCATGTTTTCACTCCAGTAAACTTAACAGGTTAATCTGAAAGAAAAATCCTCATGAGTATGAGGATTTTCCCACAAACCCTGAACCAGAGAGGAAATAATAGTCATATGTGGGAAGCAACAACATCACTGGTGAATAAAACAAATCCCAAAGTTTGTGCTCATTTCCATTCACATCTGTGGTTCTTTCAAGAGCAGAACTCATCAAACCTTTTCTAGGGTTGAACATGCAGAGGAATTGCAGGATCATACACAAGTAATCATCCTAACCAAATCTTTTACTCCTTTGTTTCTTATTACTTGACCAATGAAAACTTCACTAAGTTCTACATGAAGGACATCCTAGCTGCCACTGTATTTTGTATTTCAACATCCTGATTTCAGTAAAGCTGGTATTACCTACACAAAGATGCAAGATTTCAAAATATAGTCTTAGATTTCCTTCAAAAATAATCTTGGTACCTTAGCCTTATAAATGAATGTGCAACAAACTTACCGATTTTGTTTCCTCTCTGCCACTTGAAAGTCACTTTTCTCAAACCTACATGCATGACATTATCGTATGATTTTGGTGTGTCACAAACTTGGCCAATGATGTTCTTCCTCCTCATCTCCCTGTATCTCCTTTCTTCAAACAACTGAACAGACTTTTGAACAGCTTCAATTGGTGCTTGCTTTGAAACAGTGTCTAAAAGAAGAGTGATGAACAATTTCCTTGATTGAGAAATATTCTGTTTGTATATTTGATTTTGTTACCTTTTGATATCACATCAAGTGACTTGACTTAGACGACAACTATTTTGTGAGTCAAATTTAAGACGTAGCAAAAGAATACAACATTTTAGCAATCACATATGAAACTAAAGGAAAATGAGAATCCTGGTACTTTTCTACTCATCTCTTAATTGATTCAAGGAAATCAAATGTATGAAAAACACTGATTTTTTTTTTCATATTTGACCTGTAATTAATCACAGATAGATAGTGGAAATATGTCAGAGCCATTAGGAGTTACCAAGGACAGAAGGGCAGTTAAGTTTTTACTCTCTAGAATTGTAAATTTCTCTTATTTCAAAGATTCAAGGTATTACATAACTCCAGCTTTAAAGTGTAATCATGGAACTGAATCCTTGTCAGTGAGGCTAGCAGAAATTTCAGGAAAGCATTAACTTATCCCCTCCTTGTAAAGAATCAAAATTACACATCTGTCACTCTTGAGAGACAGTAGTTTAACCTTCTTCTAACAGCCTCTGAAATGTGGAGACAGTGAAATACCCCCAAATGATATATTCTACTGCCTATAATTAATATCACTTCATCTACACTAAATCTGCCTCCCAGCAGTTTTTAATCCTTGTCTTATTCACAGTGGATAGTAAGAGCAGTCCCCTTTGCAGCAGTCTTTTAGAAATGTTGTTTGTCCCTAATTCATCTTTTCCTTCCAGATTAAACAAACTCAATTTCTTCAGTATTTATGCTCCAAACAAACAATAAGCCTTCTAGATTTCAGAAGTTTTTCCTGTGTTCTCATCATTGTGAGTCACATCATTGAGTGAGTTCACATCCTGAGTCACATCACTGAGAGATCAACTTTTTATGTGAAAGAAAACTTTTTTATAATGTTTCATGAGGTTCTAGCTTGCCATAATATATGCACATAAGTTGTGTATATATCTGCACATACAATATAGGAGTCTCAGAAGTAATCAAGTCACTTTATGTTTCGTGAAAATAAGCAGCAGGACAGAGGCGAGGGGCCCATAAGAGCCTTGAATTTGGGAAATGGTGTAGGATCACCCAAAACAAGAAAACCCCCATATGGAGGAGAAATCTTAGGAAGTGCTTCCTACAGTCACACAACCAGGACAGGAAACTTCTGCAAGTCCTATACCAATAACTGTTTGCATTTTGCAATGGTAGGACAACACTACTCACATCTTTAGGTGACTTGAATAGAAAAAAAATTATGAAGTTTAATTACTCCCACATCAGATGGCGCACACTGTGATTTTGCTAGCAGTATCTCCTATCTGCAAGCAGATTTTTATTTCCCCTTTCTAAAAACAAAGCTGTGAAACCTTTTCCAATCAGCATTAAGATTCAGTCTTTTAATACAGCGCTAGTTTAAGAAACGCCAAATTATAGTGGCCTACCTTTGGTCTGGTTGATTAAAGTTCTGAGCTCCCAACTCCGCCGGGATGAGCCAATAGAATCTCCTTTTGGATATGATGGTTCTGTAGAAATAGTACTTTTAGCATAAAAGTTGCTTTATCTCATATTAAAGATTATGCAACTATATTCAGCAGAAGCTGAGATCTTACATACCAGCACTAATACACCCTACAAGTATGTAAGGCAACCACATAGCAATATACGGTCTTGAATTTAAAAATGACTTCTCTTTAGAAAATAGATTATGAATGCTATTCTAAAATAGGATTTAATTTATATACCAAGAAATATCTCCTTCCACACCTGTGGACGCACTTCAAGTCAGGGCACTCAGAATCAAATGTGGGATACAGGTCAGTAGGAAAGCAAACTTCTAAGTTGCCTTGGAAAAAGACCTGTCTCATTCCAATCTAAGCCAGTTTCTTGTTCATACATATACATTAAAAAAGGATTAAGTATGTGACAAACAATATTTTCAACATCTTAAAACAAAACAAAACACGCCTCCTAGTATACGTTTCTAAGACATATGTTTGTAGAAATCTGCTTCATTTTGCAGAATGACCACAGTATCACTCTGTTTTGTTTGCGATTCCATACTTCTTTCTAATTTGCACAGAACACACCATCTTAGAAGAGGAGGCTTGTGGGGATCTTATCGATATGTAAAAATAACTGAAGGGAGGGTGCGAAATAGGTGGAGCCAGGCTCTTTTCAGTGGAGCCCAGGGACAAGACAAGAGGCAACTGGCACAACCTGGAACACAGGAGGTCCCCTCTGAACATCAGGAAGCATTTCTGTACTGGGCAGGTGGCACAGGTTGCCCAGAGAGGTTGTGGGGTCTCCTCCTTGGAGATCTTCAAAAGCCACGTGGACACGGTCCTGGGTAACCTGCTTTAGGTGGCCTTGCTTGAGCAGGGAGGTTGGACCAGATGACCTCCAGAGGTTCCTGCCAACCTCAGCCAGTCTGTGATTCTGTAATCAAGGTACGTGACCCTGTTTCAAGGTATTTATTGTAATAAATACCATACATACAAGGATTGAGTAAACCTGAAGAAGGAGACTTGATCGGGACAAAGTCACCCACCCTGACCTTTCTTCCTGGATTCAAATAGCAGCAAGCATCTGTAACATGAATACTGCAGTGGTAGTGGAAGAATTGGACAGGGAACTTTTCACTGTCCTGATGGGTCCAATTAATACCTCATTAACAACACTTAGAAATTTACTATCTAATGGGATATATAAATCAGCAATCATGGTACTTATTTAGCTTTGAATAATGTGACTTAGTAAGACACCAGGAAATTTCTTCAGTTACAATTCAGAAACAATATGGAAGGCAAGAGAATAGTGGATATGTCTGAAAACAGAAGAACTTACTCTGAAAAAAGTAAGTCTGAAAGTTAGAAATCTAATATGTTTAAATGGGAGAGGTGAAAAAAAATGGAAAGGGTAAGAACTGGTAACAGATAAATATGTTAATGACAAAAATCATCAGCATATCCAGATCACAATCTAACATTGTGACAATCACCTTCTCGCTCTTCAGTGGGACTGGAGTGACGACTAAGGGATCTGAACTGCAACTCAGCTGCTATTGAAGCCAGTCGATCATTTTCAGGGACACTGGAACCCCTGTTAAATAGAGCCATTGCACTAATTAACTTAGCATTGCACTAAATAATTACCAATGACAATTTAACTGCAGTTTGAAAAACTGTGAAGTCTAGGACATGAACCATGAAAGGAACATGAAAGAAAAACTGATGCTGAGAGGCAAACTGAAAACCCCTCATAAACAATTTTTTCCCCAAATGAAGACTTCTTACATAATTTTAGCTATGTCACCCTATCTATGAAAAAGATATGTCCATCTAGCTGCAGCTAGCTGCTGCAGGACGTGGCTGGTGCCAGGATTGGATACAAAATCAGAAGTGATTCAGCTTGGTGATAACTTGCGGCACGTTATCAGATGAAGGGTGCTAACTGAATTCATATGCTTCTAGTGCATGGCAAGTACAAAGTCACAACCAATAGTCACTAAGTCAAAAATACTAGGAAGAGCCACAGCTCAGCAGACAGGAAGAAGTACAGTGTTAAATGACAGCAGCTTGATTGTTTGTGCTCCTAGTAGTAGCCCAGGCCCTACCTTCTCCAGAAAGCAGAGTACAATTAGATGACTCAGAATAAGATCCAGATGAATGTGCATGCTGAACAGAAAGGGAAACAGCAGTGAGAGAAATGAGTCTTAAACCTTTAAGTCTTCAGGCACCTTTTTCCAGCTACCAAGACACTGATCAAGCCACCCAGGTTTTACAGCCATAAATCCCTCACAAATGTCTTTCTGCACTAAGTCCCTTTTGCACAAGGCTCCCTTTCATTTCTTAAAGCATGGTGGGGAAGAGCTGTGACTAACACCTCCAAATGTTTTAGAGGTATGAGCTAAACACTACTGGAAAATGGGGAAAGTCACTAAACCCTTCACTGGTATTTAAAAACTACAAAAAAAGATGACAGATACTCGGGATCACAAACAGTGCACGCAAAACGCTTCCCTACACCTAAAGGTGTTTTTGTGATTGGTAAAAGAAAAACAATAACAATAATAATAATAAAACACCTTGAAAACAGAAGCCCAAGCCCAGGACATCCTATTCCCATGTGAATATTCTCCCTATGATGTTTGCTTTTCACTCCCTGCAACTGTCAGCTAGACCTTTTATGTTTGAGAAGGAACTGAACTAGTGAAAAATCTTGATGCTCCTCAGGCAAAGTTGAGTTTTTAATTAGCAAGAAGGCTGAAATTATACTAAGGAGATACAGAGCAAAAATTCTAGATGCACGAAGAGTTCAAAAGCACCTAGTGAAAACAGATGCCTCTAGAATGATGTAGTAACTGAACAGAAAAGCCTAAGTATTGTAACTCTGAATCTAGTTGTCTAAAATCCATTTCGATCCCATCTTAGCCACCCATATCTTTTTTTATTGCCTATGTCCATAAAGATTGTCTGCATGCTATTTGGCAAAGAAACAGAGTAAAGGAGAAGGAGACTTGCTAAATTTCTGCTCTGACCCTGGATAAATATAAAATGATGAATAATAACCTCAACTAGATAAAAAATGAAATATTTATATAGGTCGCTAGTATTAACATAGCATAAATTTATAACCATCAAAAAGCTCAATGTAAATAAGTAATTTTGCTGCTTTGGATTTTATTTTCCAGTTTTATTAAACTTTTATTTTTTCAGAAAATACTTCTATAGAACTATGGTGGCATTTGTGCACTATGCACCGCCTAGTGCAACTGATTTACCAAGTTCCTACATTCAACCTTTTATAGATATTTAATGCTTATAATCATTTCCTAAATGTCTAATGAGTTTCTGAACCCCACACCTCTTACATTCAGAGCCAAATAACACTTCCTTGACCCAACAAATTCCACTTTTCTTTTGGAGCACAAATAAATGAAATCTGTAATTAGGACTGCAATGTGTTAAGGTTTGCTACTTTCTTTTGACTATATTAACAGCAGAAACTTGCTATAGATATAGTACATTGGCCATCCTCTTAAAAAAAAAAGCCAACCAACCAAAAAAAAAAAAACAAAAAACTATGTAGTGCAAGTGGTTAAAGCAATACTACTTAAAAATCCAGGTAATGTGTGAAAAAAAAAGTCATTGGATATTTTACTAAAGCCATCAAAGAGGTCTAAGAAAAATACCAGTCTTTGATAGACAGGCCTAGGCCTGTTAGACTAAAACCCTGCATTCACATCAACTTTCCTATTACAATCCATAAAAGTACTATGTATTTAATTGCAATTAAGAACTAGAATTCTCATTTCTTTTCTTCAGAATGACTGTCTTCTAGAACTAAAAGAAACTGTCAAAATGCTAACCTTTACACTCAGCCGAAATTTGCATAAGATGCACGTAACAGAAACCATTAAAAGACTATACCTCTGTATTCAGGTATGTCAAATTATAAGCCTGATAGTTGCATTTGGTATAAAATCACCACAAAGACTACAAATATAAAAGAAATTGCCTCCTTTCTCTCCTTTAAAATTAACTTCAAGCAAGGAAACACTTTGGATCTAAGTGCTGTACATACTCAAAAATCCCCTGCATTCGTTGTGTAAAGTAAAAACATAATCAAATAAACATGTTCTGCATTTGGTTTTTCAAAATCATAAAAACGTTAATCATTACTCTGTCAGCATATAAAGCTGCCAGAATCTCCCAGTGAAAATTCTCTAGAATTTAACTTACTTGAAAGTGGCTTTTCAAGTAAACAGTGCTGCAGATTACTGCCTACTTTTGTCTTTTTTAACAGGGGGCTTAAAATGGAAGCATGAAGTATAAAAACACATAGATTGAATGACAAAAATTCAGGACATATTTTCAATAAAAAAGTCCTGGACTCAGAAGCTGTACGTCTAGCAGCTACTGTGGGATGGAAGTTGCATCTTACCATAAAAATAAACTTAAAAGACTTGCATGAAGGTTATTATATACAAAGATGAAATTTACTTCCCTCTTGAACACCTTAACATGTGCTTCTGTTGTCCATCTGGTAAGGGCAGCACTTGAAAATCTTATTCGTCAAATGAAATATACTCCTGAAATCTTATTTATCTAATCCTCTGTTTCCACCATATGCTTCAAAATATTTATGACAAACGATAACAACGCCAAAACTGTTATCTAACAAAAACACCAAAACCCACAAAAAAATCCCACCCCACATCTTAGGCTTATCTGTATATGAGTCAACTTAGTGCCAAGTATTAGTTATCAAAGCTAATTACCAAGGAACGGACTGTCTTATGTTAGTTTCATGGACATTTTTATTGAGCAAATATGTTATCTACTGACTCAAAACATCAGAACCACATGCTTAAACTACCATGTCGTTTATACATTTTAATTCTGAGAGTGGTCTAACCATCTATTTCTAAGATGTAAGATTTTGCTCAAGCCGAACATGAATGAAGGAGCCAGTGGAATACATGATGGGAAGAAAAAGCATGGTGCAAATGATCTACTGGAATGCAAGTAGGCGGAAACATTTGTACGGATGATGTAAGGAGAATGAGACTGCTACGTCATGGAGTGAAGCTACCTGGTATCATTTGCAATGCTGACAGATTTGGGTTGAGCTGAGTCGCTACCGACGGGAGCGGGGCGACTGACAGTAACGCTGCAATGGTTCCGTGCATCACAAGGGACACTCCGTGTGCTGTGGCAAGAAGAAAAACCTCAGGAAACAGTTCAAAAAAATAATAATGAATGGAGATGAAAGTTTTGTTTAAAAATAAAATTTTGAAGCTTGCACACTAAGGTGCAATTTTAAGTCTTTCAAGTACACAAAGACTTTTCTGCAAAATAATTCTGTGTCTCAGAAGCTTCAGGAGCTGTCAATATATACAAGAATAATCATAAATAAAAACCTCAAAATCTTTAGATTAGTGCCAATTTCTGCCAACAGCTAAGCAACTTTCAAAAAAAAAGAAAGTCCAGTGTATAGTCTGACTGTACTGCTCTCTGCTCTTCTTGAAAAATAAGACCCTCTGTGTAAAAAGATGCACGGCAAGGTATGTTTTGAAATTTTATAACTATTTTTTATTATTTGCATTAATTATTTTAACAACTCATCCAAAGGGAAGCAAACACATCCTTTGCTTTTAAATTTCTTCACAGCATATTGATAGTGATGCAGAAATGCCACCATATTCTGGAATGCTGTATTTTTGCGTCTTACCTAAAGCTAGGCTACAGAAACCACTGTCCCAGCCATGTGCACAAAGATTCAAAGAGAAGAAAGAAAAAATATGTCTTGCTAATGAGCAGTTTTCACTAAATCAAAATTTGTTACACTTTAACATAGTTTTCAGGAAAGACAAAGGGCGTATGAGTGACTTAAAAGCTGGGAATCATGCACCAATAAAAACTGTAAAATAAAAGAGGAGAGGGTGAGGAAGAGAAGGGAACTGTATTGTCTTTAAAAGCACATTTATAAAATTCACGTTATTTTTTTCTAGCTGTTTTGCCTCCAAGAGGAAAAAAGAATGGTGTTCCACTCACTAACAGTGAGCATAACCAGGAGAGGATAAAAACAGTTTAGAAATCTGGACTAATACCTGAAGCCTTCAGGAGTGGGGATGATAAGATGAGGGTTTGGTGGATCACTATGGCATCGAGGTACTTTTACAGGACGGGGGCTGTTTCGATGAATAGCTGCAAACATAAAAAAAAAAAAAAGGTAAGACTTTTACTCAGATGTCAGAAAAAACTCTGCTAAGGGCATTTCAAGACACAAAATTAAAACAAACTGCTATTTTACCAAATTAAGTATAAACCTGCACAAATTTTATTATCCTTTAAGAAAAACCTCTAATTATTTAAATGTTAAAGAAAGCTATTATATATAAATATTAATCATGCTATTGTATCATGTAACTCTCATCTATAAAATAATTAAGATTCTAAAGAGAATAAAAAAACAGCAATTAGAAGATGTATACTTACTTCGCTAAAACTACGTCTTCGTTATTACAACTTCACAGCTTAAAGATGATTTATTATCTTATTGCAAAATAAATATTAACAAACCAAATAATAACAAGCAAACAGCAGTATTATGTTCCTTTTGCATTAGAGTTAGGTTTCTCAGGCAGCAATAGAAAGCAAAATGAGTTGGGTAAAAAACACATATGACAGTTTTACCCATACTAATGTCTCCCCCATGACAGTATGCAAGGAAGTGGTAAAAAGGGATTCAAGAACAAAATGACCCAAAAGCATCTGTAAAGCTTTTTAATTTCTTTAGTAAAACTACCATCTATTTAAACTTTACTCAGGCAATCATGGTTTCCCATTAACAATCATGAAAACCTTAAAAATATTTGTTATGCTTTTTAAAATGAACTTACAATCAAAATTATACAAAAATAGCAGCAAAACTTCAGAGCCAATGCCAGTAACTTCTGCCTTACCAAGGTACAAACCTGTAACTGGACTGTGAGGTTTTCCAATAACATGCCCAATGCACTCATTCATCAGAGCCTGCAAGCTCTAGAAAAGACAAACAGAAAAGGTTGTGATATTTTACTTTACAAGAGAGTTCATAACTATATGGTAAAGCTCACAGTAATAAAATAACACTGGTTAAATATGTAATATCGCAAAAACCGCACACCCTGTCTCCCAATCTACCAATTTAAATTTTTGAATCCATGCTAGGGTTTTGACAACTTTTTTTTTTTTAAGCTAGAAAGTCTTATTTTTGCCTTGCCTGTTGACCTTGTAAAAATTAAGTAACCATGAGAACTGAACAATGACATATCATTAAAAAATTATAATATAAAGCCAGTGGAATTTAAAATTATCCATTGTTAATAAAATTAAAAATCAAACTTGCTGGGAAAAAAAAAAGTTGTAACAACCTCTGCTGCCCTCCCCCCTTTCCCTAACTGCGCTTCCCAAGAAGAAACAGCCGAAAAACATGGGTGAGAGTACGACAGCCTGAACCACAGGATGAAAATCTGTAAGCATAATATGAAGCACTGCATAGTAAAACTTTCAGGAAAAGATGCTTAATAGTTAGACCACTGAACTTGGGCTCAGGCAATCTGGGATTGATTATGAGGTGTACTATCTACTGTGTTTATAATCTCAGACAAGTTATTAAATCTTGTTCTGGTTCAATTTACTTGTTAGCACACCAGGGATAAAATATGTCTTCACAATAATGAAATAAAATTATGTTGTTAGGTACAGTTGCTATGAAAGCCACTTATATATACCAGTCATTCAGACTAGTCAAAATTTCTTCCAGAAAAAATTCAAAAACTTAATGAAGACTTGGAACTAGAAGCTAGACCAACTGAAAAATAATGATTAAATTGAGAACAACAAAATAAAAAAGTGTTTACACTGTGATTGGCATATCATATCAACCTAGACTGAGCTCAAATCTATCTCAGCTTCAAATCTAGAGCTTTAAATACAGACTGTCATTTTTTTTAATGACATCGGGTATTATTTAAATAAGAGATTAGGACTGACATAGGCATTTCCAGGTGAAATGCTGTGGCTTGCTGTTATACAGGAGTCAGATTATATTACCACAGGAGCTTAGAGTGATGCTCTCCAAAACTGAAATCCTCTTTAAGAAAGCAAAGGTTCAGAAACGCAGTTAAGATTTTAATTTCCTCCTTTTCTCTCTCACTTGTTCAAAGTCTAACTTTAATCTATCTTAAGTAATGTTGGCTCTGAATTGTCTTCTTTGTGCATGTGAAAACTGTCATAAAGACATACTATTTGAGGAAGCGTTAAGATAGTTATCAGTCAACAAACTAACTCGTGTGATCAACTGTTAACGCTCCTTCATGGTCACAAGAAGGTATCAATTCCATTTATGGACAAAATTACCAGTTAATGTCAAAGGCCACATCAGATTTTTTGAGCTTCTGTCCTCCTTTGAAGCTTCCCCATAAATACTGAAGAGACATCTAGCAAGACAGCATCACTAAAATTTACACATACCACTCTACAAAATAGCAGGTATTTTAGAAACTGTCAGATCAGATAAGTAAAGCTATGGGGCTACTTCCTGAAACTACAGTGTTAGTGTCTTAACAACACAACCTTAACCTTGTCATTTAGGAAGACAACCCTTTCACAAGAACATAAACACAAAATGAAAACATAACTTACTTGAGAGCTTTTGACAAAAATATATGTAGAAAGAAATAAAACTATACAGTTTCTGTATTAACCAAGACTAATGTGATAGGCATTTCATAGCAAGTCTTGAAATTAATAAAAATTAGAGGCACTGGCACTTGTATTCTGCTACTTTGTGGCAACTGTATTCTCACTTCTCTGTAGTACTGTATCAAGATCAGAGAAATAAATTCTCAGGATTTTATTTCCACAGGAGAAAGGGTAAGGCAGAGCACAGAAAAAAACAACTGTATTCTACTATTTTTTACAGCAAAAACAAAAGAGAGATGCTTTAAAGTGTGTTTCATGTTGGTACAATTTGAAAATATGCTTTTTGTACTTTTTTTTTTTTTTTGGATTCGTACCATAAGTGAACTTTGGATGCTAACTGAGACTCAGGAGCTCATATTCAGAAGTTTATTATGACAAAAGCAGATTTTAACTATGCAGTAATGCTGCTATCAAATTTCCCATGAGAAATTGGGAATTGCCTCCCAAGACAGTGCAAGCAAACTGTCAGCAATTTGAAAACACTAACACTAGTGGTCATAAGCATACTCTATTCATAATTTTTATAAACTGAAGAAATATCATCATCATCAGTTGTACGCAACAGCAACTGTTTCAGAACAGCATCTGTAGTCAGACACGGCTTTATAAAAGATACCCCCGACAAGAGATACTGATAGCTTCACATGTACTTAGAAAGAAACAACAAAGAGAATAACTTTTTCCGTACCAAGAAGTCATCTTCTGGGAGAGCTGAAATAAATGCCGGTTCAATGGCTTGAAGAAAATCAAAACCTTGAGTTGCCCACCTATCTCAAAGAAAAGAAAAAAAAAAAAAGAAAAAGAAAGAAAATTAGGTACTCCTTGACTAAAGCCACCATAAGAATTTCAACATCAAAGAATACTGAATGACAGTTACTTATTTTTCCTCCTGCAAGTATGAAAAAAATCTTTGTTAAGAAAATGGATTAATATATAAAAGGCAATGTATTTAACTTGCTTTAATATTTGCTGAGTTATATGCAGATAAAACATGATTTTAGCAAGGACACTGTCAAATAAAGCAAGTAGAACATGCTCCTGAATACTGATGTATGTACTATCTTCAGGAACAGTATCATCAATTCACTCATAATAAGTTTTAGAGTAACAAGCCAAACCACAATGTTCCCTGCCTAAATTCTCATTTGTGAAACAAGATGAAAAGAGTACTAATGATTTCATAAGCATCTGATCAGCAAGAATTGGGCATCTGTGTTTTCAGAGCCTAGACTGGTAAAGCAGAACAAATAAGTAACTTGGCTAGAATGAGATGTGTCTTTAGCCACCTCCCCCTATCCGCCAATACTGTTTCCTTTTAGACCTACTAAAATTAGCAGCTGCAAGCTACAAAATGCAAGTAAATCATCACACCAGGATAACTAGTCTATCCACACATGCTTCAGACTACCCACTCTTTCCTCCTCTTCTTTCCGCAAACAAAACAAACAACCTCCAAGAAAGATTGATCAGCCCTATTCTTTAAGGGGAAAAAAAAAACATCAATGATGTGTTGTGATCTGCTAACACAGGTCAATATAAGGCATCTATTTTATAATGCAACGGAATCCATAAAAGTTCTGACATACCAGCTTCAAAATACTGCAAAACCACCTAAATAAATCAAGCTATGGTATCATTTTTCTTGGGCCATTATCCCAGTCTCTCTGTTTCCATCCTCAAAATAATGTAAATTCTCTTTTTTTTTCCTCCCCATTAGTGTCCAGCAATAGAGTTTCCCATTAGTATCCTAGCACTGACTAAGCACAATTTGAGAGACCACTGGGCCCAACAACACTCTCAACAGACTCAGAAAACATATATTCTGATATTTATAATGTAGTTCTAGTTACAAAACTAACTACAGTTTCATGCCATTCAAAGCAGAAAGTACCGCTTTTCAACTTCTTCATTTCCTGAAGTGAGGTTATATATAAATTAAAAAAGAGGCTTTGAAATAAACCAGGGAAAAGGAGTTATTTGCAAACGTAAGTACTTCAGACTGCAACAAAAACCATCCACAAATACAAAGGCTGAATTCCATTATTTACACGCAATCATAAATCTGGAGAATTTTCACCAGAGTGGAAACAATTCTTCCTCATCTGTGTGCCATACTTTCAGAAAAGACTAATAGAAAGGATGCATACAGGAGGCTAAGGTTTCTGTATAGGCATCGTTTCTGCAACCAGCACAACACTCCTTTCTCTCTGCAATACTCAGAGAATGACTGTTGCATATTCAGCCCTCTTTAATGACTCCTGGTCACATACTACTTTTGTCCTGAGCTAATGACCCTTATCTAGTCTCTGAATTGTTTGAGTCCAACGACCTCCACTTTTTCTTGCCATCTTTTGTCAGCTAACATGAGGCAAGATGTTCAGCAGAAGACTCTGCAAAGCAGCTGCGGGGTTCATTTGGCTTTATGAATTTACAGTTCAAATCACTTTCAAAACTCAAGAGACAGAAGCAGCAATAGTTTCAAAGAACTACTTCTAAACAATTAAGCACTGTTCACAGCATGAGAAGTCCAGTACAGCATTTAGAAGTAACACAAACTACTATGGCATTAACAAGTTCGCTGTTACCTGGGTCGAGTGCCTCGGCCGCTCTCACATTTTGTTAGCACGTAATTCATCCATTTTCTGGCAAAGCTGATATACTTGTCTCCAATTTTCTGCCTGAATTCTCCAGACATCAGACGAACAACTTCTTTATGGTACTGTATGAAATTAAAGATTACTTTTCACATAATAATAGCAAGATTAAAAGTACCATTTGCAATATCCACTGGAATATTTTCAGGCTAACAAAACTGCAGTATGATAACGATTACATCCTCTTCTTAAACAAAGTAATTTTATGCAAACAGTAGCATATGTATAGAAAGAAATGCGAAAGTATATGATACAAAATGTGTTATAGTGAGAAGTAGCACTTGAGCCATATTGTAATTGTTGTATGCATATGGGCATATGCTTATGTTAAACAGGTTACACAGCATTTAAGAAACATCCCACATGCGTATTTTGTTCCATAATCAGAGATTGAACTCATAGTGGTGTTTATTTTTCGTTATATTTCAAGCAAGCTAGGGGAACACAAAAAAAACAGCTGTTTTTAAGACTATCCGTATTAGTATGTTAGTGTACTATACAATCTCCAAAATAAAACCACAAACAAAACCTTGCAAAGGTCACAGGAATCAAGTAATGAAACATTATACTAAATGCAGCTGAACATGACATTTTCTCATCAGCACTGTAGGGAAGACACTCAAAACCTATATTCACTGCATCAAAGAACCACCATAAACTTTGAAAGAAAGGCTCTAATTAAAGTTATATACTACTGTAAATTGAGAAACAGCAAGAAGATGAGTTACACAATGACATTCAATACCTAAGGATACTTCTAATTTCAACTAAAATGTAGACAGGTAGCAGAGCCTGCAAGACTTACACTTGAATTTAGCAAGTTCTTAAAGCTTTTTTTACAGTTTCAGACTGCTAATTGGAGTCTGAACATAATAGATCTCTTCCTCTACAATCTTTTTCACACAACATTTCTCTCACAACTCGTATTTTTAAAATGTTCTGCTAGAATTCTTCCTATTTCCACAGAGTTAATTACCTTATTTGCACCACTGCAAAGACAGAAACTTCAACTGGGTTCCCTTACAAATCCACAAAACAAATAATATTTTCATTAACTTTTTGTTTCCTTACCTCAAACCCAAAATTATAACCCTGAATCATGGCTTCCCGGTAGTACTGCTGCAAAGTGGCAGATTCAGATTCATCAACTTCAGCATCGAACTCAGATGTGAACATATGATCAACTCTGTCAATGGCACTGCTTATCTTATTGCATAGCTGCAATGCATCATTCTAAACAACAAAAAGGGATGGGGGGACATCAAGTTATTATTTATATTCTATATCTGAATAGGATTGAGGCAAACATGAATCTGATAATTACATTATGTAATTAAGCGCATGTAAGCGCATTTTAATGTCATCACAATTCCTTCAGTCCCAGAAAAAAAACAAATACTTTCCAGCACTTGCGCGAAGGAAGTCATATCGTGAACTGAAGTACTGCAATTCAGTTTGCTTGTGTGAGATTAATTTTAAAAACAAAGAAAGCAAAGGAAAAAAAAAAGAAGAAATAAATGAGAAAAATGAGTTTTACTATCTGTAATGTGACCGAGCCTTTGGCAGCGTTTTCACCCTGCTACATGGGCAGAGCCTCTGTTGAACTCAGGAGAAAATGTAGGGCCCTAATATTGCAACTTCGACAGAATAACTTTCTTCTTTTCTGGATCCTTCAAAAAAAAAATCAATCTAATAAAAAAAAAGACAGACAGAGACCTGTTCACTTGTGCATCACATGCAGTCATCCTCTCCAAATACGGAAAAGAAGTTGTTCCTTACAGATCACATATTTTGAATTTATTTCTTACCACATCAATCACTTTCTTTCAATTCAATAATCCTACCATATGAAGATGTATTTATTCTGTTGCTATTAATATTTCTATCACATTACATACGTGTTTCCCACTTAACTAGCACAAAAATTATTATACCAACATTGCTCAAAAATACAGTCCCAAATCCTTTGCAAAAACAGAATGAAAATTGTACTGAAAATAAATTCCAATGAGGTTGCACAAATTACAGTTGCAGAATGTGATCAGCATTGCAATCTAGTCTCTTTGTACATTTCTAGTCATCAGTGACTCAAGTAAAATCAATTTTTACTGAGATAATCTGGAAAACTGCTTACCTTTAACTGTTGCAGAGCTTTGGCAATGACTGGTTGGCTGGATGTCTGTTCCTGGTGCAGTGATACGAGCCCTTCAATAGACTGTTGGAAAGCTTTTCGCTGACTCACAAGGTGGGCAGATTGAATGACTACGAGGAGGAGGTTGTCAACCTAGCAATACAAGATACCACTAGTTCTTACATACACAACCTTTTCCATAAAAAGGTGTCCCGTATTGGCAAATTCCAATTTGTTATTTTGGGAATTCTAATGTATTAATGGCCTCTCTCTTTGCTATTCATGTAAATCCTTAATTCACACAGAAAAGCTTGATGCTGGCAACAGAACTCGATAAATACTCATCTTACTAAGCAGTGGTCTATAAAGGCAAATGCCACAGCAAGTTTAAAAGGGGAATATACTACTATTGATTTCTGGAAAGGTGATTACCTTTTTGAAATTTTGGAAACACCGTATTATAAATTATCTTCAAAATAGTTATGCACAGCCAGTATCTAAGTAAAATAATTACACTTTCTACAAGCAGGTGGAGGTAATAATCATCATAAATAAAGAGGGTTTATCCAACTAAGGTAATACATTTCAGAACAAAAAGCTATTATGGAAAATTGAAAACCATAGGTTTACCACATGGTCTTCGCTCAGATTTTGAAAATTATTAAAATGTAAATGTAAGAGCATGTTTTGAAAACCAGAGCTGTGATATTGCAGAAGTTTGTAAAAGTACCCAGAATAACAGATGGTGCTTCTTTTGCTGTGGCAGTATGGTTTATATCCTACGCTGTAAATTTCAAATTACAGAAAAGGGAGCTGAAACATGTTACTCAAAAAATAAGGCCCATTTCATCTTGATTTTCAGTATCTCCCCACCAAACAATATTTTCATACTCAAAATTCATTAAATGTTGATGGGACACTTCTATTTTATGAATATTTTTAAAATAACAAATTGCATTTTCTCTAGTTTGCAATCAGAGCATGTTATTTAAAATACAGAACACAACCTTTCTGAAGAAATTTTTACCTCCTAACTTTGCAGTATAGAATTTAAAAAAAATAATCTTATATACACACACACATGCTACAATATATTATCTGCATTTATACATGTCAGATTGGATACCATTTGCAAACCACATTCCATCTTTTGCTGGTTTTGTTTTCTGCATGGAATGCTAACTTTAGTAGAAGTCCAATGAAATTCAAAAACTTAATCAAAAGCTTTTTTGTTGTTATTGTTGTTGTTATTTTGAAACTTGTTCAGCATGGACAACAGATAAGCAAGAAGCAACATGTTTGCATGTAACAATCAGTGGTGTATACAGGAGTGACTTTTTCAAGTGCCTATAGTTGTAGGAGCCCTCAGAACATCAGAGGCCAGGCACAGTGATATGGAAAGTCACTCTGTTGGTGGACAGTAGAGCCCATTTATGGTAGGGATCTAAGGAACTGCATGACATACCAAAAGGAAAATTCACTTGGCTTAACATAAGGGCATGAGAACAGGATGGGCAGGGAGTTGCAGCTGGCTCAGATACTTTAGCATAGCAGAACTACTGGCAAGAACTCCCGTTGGCTTGGGATGAAGGAAAGTATGACTGGAAATATTTCTTCCTGAAGAACTGCTGAACATCCAGAAGCTAAACAGAAATTTTACTTTAAATGTCACAATTTATCCAAGATTGAAAGTAATCTATTTCATGCCCCAGTGTGTGGAAAGCACACAACAGCCATACATACATTCTTGAAGACTGGTGAGTTCTTAATAAAACATGAAGTGATTAAATCCAATCCATCTTTGTGAAACTGAACTAGATACATAAAATAGCTCTTTATTATAAAAATCCATCCCTGAAACATTGCAGAGATTAACCCTTTTAAGAAATGTTAAAATCCAATGAATTTACTGCTTGAACTAATACAGCTAAGAATCATTCCTATGCTTTAATTTATTACCTACAAAAGAAAACATGCCTCGCTTAAATTACTGTGGTTAATCTGAAAGGAGAAGCATTCACAGTGTGGAAATCACATAAGCAGGGGGGAAAAGAAGAGAGAAAACCACCTGTATGCTTCGCAGTGTATCAACAGTTTCCACTTGTGGCACTACTTTGACTGGCTGGCCCTCCCATGCACTCCAGCTGTCATCTAACTCATGGTCTTTGTCACTGTGCTTGGTCATTAGTAAATAGGCCTCATATGCAACCTCATCAGAATCCTTTGAGCAATCCTTTCCAGCAGCTGCATTTAGGAGCTGCAAAATCACAGATTTTTCCCCTGCAATATTGTTTGGGACGAATACTTGTAAATTCTCAAGTCCAGGGATTTGTACCTGTAGAAGAAAATAAAATGATACTGAATGAGCAAATTTCACTTTCTCCTGAGATACATAAAAATATCTGTGTGTTATCTCATTTAAACAACAGAAAGAGTTTTCATCTTAAGTAGCTGTACAATATGCATATTTAAACAATATTTTTAACCAAGTCAGGAATCAGAATTGGACTGTGAAAACAGCAAAATAGTTGACCCTGTGATCTGTCATAAAGTAACTGACTTAGAGTGAAGTTTAGTTCTCTCTTTTCAGAGCTGGATGCCATCAAGTTAAAACAAAACAATGCAGTCAACATTTTTACCAATAGGGAGACATATTTAATAATTAAGACCAGTATTATCCATAGGTCAAAATAAAAACTGTAAAGTTGTTAATAAAATCTAAAATAGTCTCCCAAAATTAATGAGCATTTGATTGAAAAGCTTGTTAAAATTTTCAACTCCGTACACAATGTTAGAGGGCCAATATATGAAATACTGATCATCAAAATGATGATCTCAAAATTTCTTTCTGAGAAATGAAAAAAAGGGGAGAGGTAACGCATAAAAACAGATCAATCTTAGAAGAGATTATTTAATCAACTTGCGCACACAGATTTTTCAAACTCAAGATTCAAATTTTTCTCCAAAAACGTACATAAGAACTATGATACTGCTTTTAACAAAATCCATTATCATTTATTAGAGCAGCCAAGACTGCTAGGAAAAAGTATTTTTAAAAAGTAAACATAAACTGAGAATTTTCCTGACTATTCTCCCCCTCTTAATTTACAGACTAGGGTCCTGCTAAGCCAGACTTTTTTTAAAAAACAGCTTATGTTGGAAGGGACCTCTGGAGGTCACCTGGTCCAAAACACTTTTATCCATGTATTTAACAGCCCTTGATGTGCGTTTCTCCCACGAGGTTGTCTATCTTCCCTCAAACTAATGTCCACTTTTAGCAATCACTTATATAAATATTTATAATATATATTATATATATATATATATATATATGTTATAATATATATTATATTTTAGCAATCACTTATATAAATCCAACAGGAATTTTTCCATGTAATATAATAAGTATATAATATAATAATCCATATAATATATATATAATCCATATAATATATATGATATATAAATAATATAATAATCCATATAATAAGGACCAGTTGACCAGTCTTTATTATTGTTTAGACCAGTCTTTATTATAGTACAGACCGGTTTCAAGTGTGAAACTGTATGTGTGGGAATTTATAGTGCTGTAAATATCAGGCAGCAATGCACAACAGATTTAACTTTACTTTGCTGTGCAACAGTTTTCTAGCAACAGTTACCTGCATCCGAAGGCATTTGGATAATGCCTTCAATAATATGCTTTAGCTTCTGGTTAGCCCTGAAGTGGTTAGGCAGTTGGACTCAACAATCTTTGAAGGTCCCTTCCAACTGAACTATTCTATTCTGTTCATCTGGAACACAGTACAGACCTTGCATTTCTCACATTCTTAGCACTCTCATGCAAGCTAGCTACAGCAGAGCTCCACTATAATGCTGTTGCTTTATAAAAGCTACAGGCTAACATTCTCACACACACAAACACATGCAAAGAAAATAATTCTACTGACACAATTCAGTACTAAATACATGACATTCAGAATGTTGAGATATAGATGCCACATGAAAAAATTGGAAGTATGTATATAAATATGCTTTGATTTTTGCTTAGCATCCCCACTCTAATTTTATGCCTCTCAACTGAATTTACCTTCACATACTCTTTTGTTTTTAGAGCGTTCAGTAGATCTCGGACAGGGGCTGACAATGCAAACTCTGCTGCTATTTCAAGGTCCTAAAAGCAACAACAAAAGAATATCCTTTAAACTGAATTTATTTAAAGCATATAAATAAAAGTGAGTATCAGGAAGGTACATGAAACCCTACTGTTAACGTACCTTCCTCAGCATTTTGGCAAATCCAAGAGCTTTGGAGGCCCTTTCTCTAGCCTCATGAAACAGTTCTTTGAGTGCTCGGCTGGTCTCTATAACAGACCTCCTGCAATATTGATAGAAATGATGTGACGATGCATTAATAAATCATGTTACATTTACATAACTATTAGAAGATAATAATTTTTTATACATGTATCAATAGAAAGAGCACAGGAAAAAATATTTATAAGCAGCTGACTGAAATCAATTGAGCTTTTGCAGGCACATTTTTGATACGGATATAAAAACAGAATTTAAAGAACATTAGATAAACAACTTCTGATACCCTGAATTAAAAGAAGGTTATTAGGTTTCAAATGCACAAAATAATGATTCGTTATTACTACATACAGAAATATCAGCAAGAAAGTCCACGGAGTCTTGCGTTTACTAAGTTTTCATTCTAAGAATTAAAATGCAGTAAGTACCTGTCAGGGGTAAAGAAACACGAGTAAGTGTGCTTATTATTATTAAGCCAAAGGGCTTAATACCTTATTTCATCTGATGCAGTACTGTCATCGGCACTGGCCCAAAATTCATCACAACTGTCTTGTAGTCCAGAATCTAAAAATATTCCTGTAGATTTCAGCAGCATTCCTGCAATATCACTGTAGCAACAGAAATGGTGGAACTTCAGTCTTATTCAGGTAGCACAGCACCTTAAATTTCTTCCTACTCTGTCCAAGGCAAGAGAGCCATGTTGCCAAGTCCGTCTGCAGAAACAAGCAGCATCTTGGGGGCCCCTCAGCTACTCTACATGTGCAGGGCTAGCAGGAACAGGGACTTTCCACAGAAGTAGTCATTCCGGTCATAGCCAGAGTAAGAGCAATCTGCACTTATTGGATCCTGCAGTTACACTCATTGTAATATTCCAATAGTTCACAGAAAGACTATCAACTGCTCACTAGGGCCTCAAGAAGCCCAGTCTGGGAACCCTGAACAATTACTGACTTCAATAAATATCTGGTATAAATCAGCATCATAAGCAGAGTAATTCAAACCTACCAGAATAGTTTTCCAGCTTGAGCTTCTCCTCCTCTTATATAAGGAGTTATTTCTTTGGTGAAATTCCATTCTTCCTCTAGGAGATTTTTTAAACTATGAGATGCTTGAGGTAACTGCTGTAGCATTTGGATCCAGCTTCGCATATAATCAAAGTAAACCTGCATACAGAAAGGGACAATTTAAACAGAAATTGTTACTCAACATGTAACTAAAAACGACAACTTCTCAAATCATTAAGCAATCTTAATATTATATAATTAGTAGAGAATATCTCTAGATTTTTGGTTTGCTGTGACTGAAAATGAGCTACATGTTTCCACATAGAGGGTGCAATTTATGACTCAGGAAATAAAAAATGCTACTGAAATATTTAATAACATGTACTCTCCACAATGCTTTTCTGAAATACCTTGCTTGCTGTGCTGCAATTCACCATCATATTGGTGAATACACACTAGGACTAGAGTTATTTAAAGCAGAACTGCTGAAAAACATTTTCTAAATCTTTAATTAACTGGAAAACTCCTAAAAATTTTATTTGAACGTACCCTCCTGGGTATGGACAAGTGCAGTGAAGAGGCCTATAAGATTCTGCATTATACCTTGTATCCATTTATATCAAGTCTTACCTCTCGCCTTTATTTCATTATTATTATTTTAAACCAACATAAAAATCCCATTATGTACAATTCTTCTTCAAACATTTGCCCTCAGGCATAGTAATAAATGAAAAAAAATAATAATAGTAACATTAGCAGCTATTTAATCGTATGTTTTAGTTGGATAATCCATAATATCAACAAATGTTCCTCATTAGAAGCTGATAAAACTTCCTATTTGTTTCAGTTATTTTCAGATCACAGTGTTATAATGCCAAGATAAGGAAAACCTTAAAACTTTACTCTGGGTTAGGTAGGGACTGTGTTTTTCTCAGTCTGTAGCTCCATTCCTGATTTTATTTAATTCTTCTTTCACTCCTAGCCCAGCTCCTCTTCCAGTACTCTCCTTAGATACTGTGCCTGCCTATACCAGGAGCACATAAAGAAAGACGAATACTAAGTTCTGTGCGCCCCCTCCCAGCCCTCATTAATCCTATCTTAGCCTTCTGATCTCCCTCAAGTTTTTCCTATCCCTATGTTCAGTTCAGATCTTTGCAGCCCTCTTTGCCCAGTTGTCCCAATCTTCTGAAAATCTTGACCATTGGCATCCAATTGTTCTCCACTGCGGCTGCCACTACAATAAACTGCAACTCTGAGTAGGCACAAACTGGTTCTTAGAAGTCTGATAAAGTTATTCTAACTTACACAATCCTGCCACCACCCCTTTCAGAACTTATGAAAAGTGAGATCCTTGTACAATTAAAACTGACATCAAAGTTCAAGCTCTTGCCTCACAGTGCAAAAGCACTACAGCTGCCTAACAAAATAGGTGAGGAACTTCAAAACAGACAAGGTGAATCATTTTCCTTTTACTTTGCCAGGTCATTTCTGCTGGAAGTTTCTACAAATTTCAGATGGAGATACAGGCAGACATGCTGCATAAGAACCTTTAGGTAAAACAGCGTATTTTTACCATTACAGGCAACAAAAAGCACATAACAGGAAAATCCATGCATCCTCAACAACAGATGGTACCAAAAGCTCTGCCTATAAAACACTAACAATAAAGTACTGAGGTAAATCTTCTTGTTCTTTCGTTTTGTCTTCCACAGAACAGTGAGGACTAAACTCAAACAACTCATAAAAAAAATAAAAATCAGTCACATACAAGGGAACAATAAATTAAATTTACTTGGGAGGAAGCTTTCACTTGTTAGTATTCGGAGACCAAGCATTTATCTAGAAAATACTTCTTTGTGTTTAGCTTATTGCAATAATGAATACTAATTAAAAATAAGGCACTTTTCATGGATGAATGCAATACCAAAGTATTAAAACACAATGTTAATCAAACACTGCTTTTTTTATTCACTACTAAATTGCATTTTTTTATTCACTACAAAAAGGTTATTAAACACTTAAATATTTAATATGCAATTTACAGGTCTATCGATGAAGCATTTTATTGTAAAAACATGCTATTTACAGATCTACTGTTCCACAGTCCAGTAAACAAACAATTGGTATTGTCTTTGTAAGGGTAACTTGTTTAAAATGACAATGGCTATTATATTGCAAGTCCATTAAAAGAGTAACAGTACCTTAACGTAGCACAGCAGCAACAAAAAATTAGCAAGCCCTATATCCACCAGGAACAATAGATTTCTACAAGCAGTATTGTGACCAACACACTTACTAGAACTCCAAATGCCTTCTCCTTTTTGAAGCTTACCATTAACATTTTATGCAGGTCCTCTTCGAAAGCATCAATGTTGCAATCAATCGTTTGCAAGTCATCTAACACCTCACGTAACATGAACTGGTAATATTGCTTCATTAACAGGCCACCCTTCAGAACCTCTTTACACTCTCTCACTAGCTGCAAGAGAAAAATCCAAAAACTGCAATCAGTCAGGACACTACTCTTAAATTGTCCCTGGGATGTGAAAGTTTAATCTGTCAGACACTTTTGTCTTATTTTATCACTAAGTAATTTCTAAAAGCTTTTAGAAATTAATATAGTCACTCTGTATGTTTCCAGGAGAGATCTGTACTAGTTTTCCAGGATTATCTAATTGCAATCACACCAATTGCCACGTAACGGTGGCACTGAGATGGGGGCAGACATTTCAGATTTCGTTCACCACACGGGGTCAAGGCAAACAACTTGTTGGACAGTTTAAAAGTTCAGAAGAGGCCAAGTGGCCTCACAACCACAAAATCCCACATAAAACAGAAGCAAGTCAGGAATAACATGCAGTGTGTATTTGACAGACACTTGGAGACTTATGAGAAATATTTTATTACAGGAATTTCATTTTCAGTCTATCAGTCAGGTGTCCACAACTCTAAAACCTGTACCTGAAAAACAATTGGTATTTCTTTTGCTGTTTCACTTGAAAAGGCTAAAATCAGGCAACAGATCTTTTCATCAATAGAAGAAGCATTTGCTTTTGGCCAAACAGCTGTCAAACCTACCTGAAAGCTTACAGCTTTTACTTAATTGAAGCAACAGGCATAACCACAAACACGGGAATACACAAACATCACAACAGATTTCAAAGCCACACTAACAAATGCCTCTTTCAGAAGCCCTTCCAGTGCTAAGTGTGCATTCTTCTGAAATTATCAGTCTAACACCCCCTGGCCTGTTCTCAGCACCGACTTCAGTAAATCAAGAGTCTGAGATCAAGAGAGGGAAGAGAGGGTTTCATCTGAGGGGTCAGAAGAAATGGAGTTAGTTGTTGGTTGGTTAACCTGATTTTTAAACTCTTTTGTAATAGCAAAAGAAAATATCAATATCTCAATGTATGAGAAAGCATGACTTCATGAAAGCAAAAGACCTATAACAACATTATTAATATGACAAGAGTTCTTTGGGATCTTTTTTGGGCCGAAACAAATTACACTGTGTCCTCTTAGCATTCAGGGGAAGCAAGGGTAAGAAATGGTTTAATATTTGTCAATAGTTAACGGAAAAAAAGGAAAAAAATAATTTATTGTAATGTGGAAATCTAAAAATTAGACATTTATATCCCTAATGTGTCATATATTTAGAAATGAAAGTGTATTCTTTACTCTCCACTCAATCACATGTAGTTTACACAATGTTCATTTATTCATTTTGCACTTGGGTCCACTAAGGAAAACATAATTTGTTCAAAGAATTTAAAATTAGTATCTAACTACTCATTATTCACAGAGACTGTTAGGACTTAGCAGTATCACTTGTCCACAAAACTTTACAATATAGTATTGCATACTTTACAGATACTGGAAAGTCTTCTAAACCCTGCAAAGAGTGTAATTTGTCTATTCCGAAATAAAATATTATTAAAACATCACTAAAAAGAGATTTTTTGTTTAAACAACATTGCCATACACTAAGGTGTAGTGTTATTGAACAACAGGACATGGTATTTAAAAGCAAACAAACAAAACCCTATAAAGCTACTTTTAAGTGTCAACTTTTAGAACAGAAACTCAGAAGACAACATGGAAATCAAAAATATGGTCTGTAAGGAGCACACTACAGAATGTGCACCTCACTTAAGCTGAAAATACAAAAGCTGTTACTGGTTTCTTTGATGAGTCACTTTTGTTTAGGGAGTTTGTAGAATAATATCTTTTCTGCAGAGCAGATGGGGGTAGGTCACAGAGCCTCCAGAGTACTGTAGCTTAAAGTGAGCAGGTTTCTAATAAGATTATTTTTTTCTAAATATTTACCTGACATATAAATTAGTCATCTGTCATACTTGCAGTATGCTATAGTGCTTCTACTTACTGACTTAATGGGTCTTGAAGAAGAAGAAATTATATAAATTGCATTTTTCTAGCATAGTATCCTACAATCTGGAACTAAAAATCTTCTGTGTATTGACCTAATTTCTCCACTGACTTTTATAAGGAAGAATCTTTTGCAACATGCCAGTACCATCTATGGAATGATGCAAACCTTTAGAATACGCAAACCAATGTGAAAAAAACAGAGAGATCTGATAGCTATTTTGCAGAAGATCATGGTGCAGTAAGAAACTTGATGCAGGTTTTAAGTGACAAAAAGTGTCTAACTTAACCACCTAACAGAAATAAAGCATATGCACATGCACACACACACATCCCTCCACTTGTCAGCACAAATTCAGAACTGGTGAGAACCAACTTGAACTGTTGAGGAACTATGTTGCCATCATGTAATGACAAACTGCTAAAGAGGACAGCTCTCTCTAAAACACAGATCAAGCAGGATCACAAAAGCTATTGCTGAAAGTGAAAGACAAGGTGGTTCAAAAAAGGGAAGTTAGTGATAAAGGACAAGAGAAAAAGTATACTGCTGGAAGCATATAATCTGCGCTGTTTTCCTTTTTTTTTTAATAACTTTACTTGCAAATCAGATTTTATTTTAATTTTATTTTTAATAGAGTTGACTTGCTACTAGTCAAAAAAATTATCATAACCTTGGAAAAACTGAGCATCAGGACTACCATGCCTGATCAGTCCTGCTACATATTTTAAATGGCACCAAGAGGTAGGAGACTTAAAGGTCTCAGTGGCCCAAATGACACCTGCTAGAGTGATCACAACAGAAACGGAACTTCACTGTTGCTACATGAAGAACGATTCAAGGGACTAGGTTTGCCCAACCTAGAGGAGAGCACTCATGGAGAATCTAATCACAGTCTTCTAATACCTAAAGGGTAGTTTTAAAAGAAAACAGTGGTACTTTTTCCAAGGACGCATTGTGACATGGTAAGAGACAATAGGCACAAGTTGCTTCAGGGCAATTCTGCCTACATACCAAAAAAAAAAAAAAAAAAAAAGCTTCCATGAGGAAAAAAAAATAAACATCAGAATATATTGTCTGCTGTGGAATCTCTCTGGCACTGAAAATACTGATAATCTGGTCTGACAGGGAGCTGCATAACCTAAAGTGGGACCCAGTTTCCACTGGAATAGACCAGAGTATCTCCAAGCCTGGCTTCTCTATAACTCTGTAATATTCTGTGAACTTACAGAACAAAACAGACCCCTAGACTCCATTTTGAGCCTGCCCAAGACTTTCGGAATTCTCCAGGAAACAAATAAATCTATTTGTGAAATATTCTCTAAAGTTCTTTTGCCCGTTCAGAAATACTGTGTGGGAGAGGAAGCATTTGCTGAGTTCAATTCATTTTTTCAATGTAATTAGTGAGACAGTATACACCATCAAAACAGTTTGTAACAAATACATTATTTTTCAGGAAGAAATCATCATTTTTGCACAATTCAAAGTCCATAAATGTAATACAGAAATAAGGACCAAAATTATCCTCCGTCTCCGGACAAAAAAAAAAAAAGGATATTGCACCTTACAATACAGTATACTGTACTATAAACTTGACCCTTAAAACTGAAATTGTAATTCCCTCGCTAAAGAGTCACCAGAAATTATTTGGTTAGGACCATAAGGTACTATAATAATTGATTTTGGAGGACTGGATAACTGGAATGTGAAATCATACTCAGCCAGATAGCTTATTTTAAAAGTTTACCCTGAAAGACCACCTGATGAAGCCATGATCTGATTATACTTGCCAGGAAGATGACTTTAGATCAATACCATTTTTCAAAGTCTAGTCCAAGATATGCTAGCACTGGCTGAACAGCCCTCCTTGTTTCAGATAGCTATCAGAAAAGAAGTCCTCACAGAAAATTCTCAAGCTGTGACAGGACTGACAATCTTGGTAACTACCCTTGTAAGATCTGATATTTGTATAAAAAAATATGTTGGGAAATAAGATCATTTTTCATTTTTTCTTCTTTGTCAACTTACGCTATGTGCGCATTGCATACTGGCAGAGGTCTCACATTCACAAAGGAAAAAGATAAAATCAAATATAAAACAAATATACAGACCCTTAAATCCATCCTCTTAAAACTGGTTACTCTGTCTAGGAAAGCCATATAGACGTAAATGTGCTGGACAAGGTTATATAGCTTATAATGCAAATGGAACGAACACTATTTACCTTCGCTGGCTGATAATTCTTTAATCACCAGTTTTGATTCCTGGAAGTCTAAATCAGAGAGGTATACATAACCAGTTGTTTACTATGCAAAAACCACAACTCCATATGAATTAGACAATTTATAAAAAAAAAAAAAATTACATATTTATACATTGACATTTCTTAAGCAAATCCTCTTTAAACAGATGACCTTATTGCAATGAAAGAGACAAAGTAATTTCAAATAGAAAAAATAATAAGAAAAATAAAAGCATTTGAAGCAAACCTGTTTAATACTCAAAAGAGATGGTTCCCCAGCAGGTCTTTGTTCCAACCTGAGCTTGAGACACTCGTGGATAACATTAAGCAGGACTCGGCAAAGGACCAAGAATGCAGGTTCAAAAGATGGTAAATCCATGGATTTCAGCTCTTCCCATGATACAGTGCTGCATTTTTGCTCACAGCAAGGTGGGGAATTTAATAACTGCACATAATCTGAACACAACATGGGATCTGGAAATTCTGAAAACTGTAACAAGAAATAGGTATCATGAAAAGGATCCCCAAATTCTTTAAGATTTAGAGTCTGTTTAAAGTAGCATACACAAAAGCCTATTTTTAAAAGGTAAGATTTTATTACAGCTACCTATTAATTAACTGGCAAGTCAACCATAGAAGTTTCAATTTATTTTTTTTTTGTGGTGGGTTTTTGATTAGTTTTATTGTTTTAAAGCTTTTTTTTTTTTTTTTTTTAATTTGAGGATCACCAGGCTGAGGAAAACAATTATGGACCCTTAGGAGTGAACACATTTTCTTACTTCACGGTTCTGCTTTAAAATAATTAAATCATCTATTAAAGCTCAAAGATTCCTTCACTACACATGAAGAAATTGCTGTTTGAGGTTATAATTAAGTTATCTCTAACATAATATAGGAATATATATATTCAGGTCATTATAAGATACAATACTTGAAATTTTCACAATAGTAATAATAATGGCCTTACACCTATGACTATGACTGAAGAAAGAAGTATGCACTTGGCTATGTCAGATGAGTAATCTTATTCTTTTTCGAATACACAGTGTATCAAAAACTTTAAGCTTTCTAACTTTATATAAAGCTCCACATTGTAAAGTAATGCAATGTTCATGGAAGCATCACTAGCTAAACTGAACAAAACTTTTGAAATATTTTTTCTGAACTTTGGTAGATGTAAGAAACTGAAATTACAAAAGGAAGATTAAAAAGATTAAGTTGCTTTTTTCAATTACTAAACTTACTTTTCATTTAAATGAAAACTACATTTAAATGAAACGACATTTCTAATTAGAGAAAGTAATTGAAAATATCTGAACTGTACATCCTAGATATCTAAACTACAAGTCTTGTCACAATGTTCTAGAAAAGATGTACATGGAGGCTTTGTGGGGTTTAAACTAGCAAGAAAATTTGTATCTCAATATGTGTGCAGTTCTTAACACACCATAGATAATATTTGTTTAAGATTAAGTGTGTTTTATTTCATAGCTGCTAACTATGAGACCTGAATATCTTTCATTCATATATTAGACGTAACTAGTATTTTCTAGGTTTTCTTCAGTCAAATTTAAATAACAGCACTACAAAGGAGATATGATAAGAAATCAGATCAAATGGTACAGTGGAACCTTTAAGTTAAAAAAATTTAAGCCACTTTTAAGCTCCTTTTCTAAAAGAAAATTTAAAAATGTTTATTTCTTTACACTTACGCATTTTTGACATTTATGCCTAAAGTGTTGTACAAGCCCTGCTTCCTCAGAAGAGCCACACAAAATTACAGCTACTGAGAAGTCAGTTTTTTAGTATTTTTTAATATTTTGAAGTTTCTCAACTGGCATGTGGGATGGGATAGCACATTCATTACTGTCTAATGTTAGCACAAAATGCTATGAGCTGCAGATTTGTAAGTGGTTTATAAAATCGCTATCTCATTATACAGAGATAGTGAATATGCATCAGTGGGGATATTTCCTCTACACCTAATTTAGCTGAAGTTTAATCACTTAAGATCAATTAATCAATTAATCAATTAAGAAATTCTTAAGAGGTACATTCAGGTCTTCTTTTTACTAAATCTCTTAACAAACTTTATTTTCTGAAGAATACTGTCAGAGCTCAAAGCTTTTACAAAAGAGACTTTCATTAATAATAGATCATGAAAATGCTGTACAGTACAACAAAATATCTGATACATACAACCCTCACTGTGATGCAAGCATGGTGTTGGAAAATCTAGTCATAAAAATATTAAAGAACTAGTCTATGAATAAACATGACGCAACAAAATTGAATGAGTTATTTCATTTTCTAACATTCAGACATCAGCATATTACTTCAGGGCTTAGTTTTAGACACTTAATCATCTATTGTTCAACTTGACTAATCTTAGTCTTCAGCAGGCCCAATGTGAAATATTCTCAAGTGTCTACAAAACACTTTAAAAAAAAAAACACAAGCTATTTATTAAGATCCTGCATAAAATCTGAAGGTGCAGCCAGTTGGATAAACAACAAACAGGATGCAATGGCTTTAAATAATATTCTAATCAAATAACTTATTTAATTTTGTAAACAATACAAAATAATAGCTATTTTCTCTGAGAATCAAATCATATCACTTCTACCTAAAACACTCGATAGTACCTAAGCCTTGTTAAAATGTCAGAGCACAACTATGATGAATAAAACTTGTACTTTAAAAAAAAAACCTACAAACACTCATCTGTATAAGCATTTACATACATTTATGATGAAATTAGCATTACATTGCTAATTTCCTTCAAAGTACTGCCATTTACAAAGTCCAGCCAATTCAAAACTGTCAAAACTCTCTTCTATTTTAGTATGGTAACATATTCTGTTACAGTAGGTACCACACTTCTGACAAGCAGTATTTTCTCTTTTTTGACAGCCTTCATTTAATTTTGGTGCAGGAAAGAAGTTTATGATTTCGTAACATTCACCTTCAGTCATATACCCTTTCTTAAAGGAGAACAATACTCCAAAGAAAATGGAATAATTACTGAAAATGAACACTTGAAGAATTCACAAGAATAGAGGAGAGAGAGAAGGTTATCCATACATCTTACATAAGACAACCACTGCTAAATTACCATATGGTTTCTTTGAACCTTCAGTAACAACTCTAGTTTCATTAACTTATTAAGAACCCTCATGAAGTCAAGACATTTAAGGTATTCAGCAATTTCAAAAATACATTCAAAATCATTTTCAATCTCCCCAAATTATACTTTACTTCCTTTCTTTTTTAAAAGGTATTATATATTATATATTATAAAATTTCTGCCTGTATATTAAGCTAAACATCCCACCTAAGTATATATGGGTTCTATTTTGGTTACAGCAACAGATATCTGCAGGTTTTGCTTATGGACATAATTTCTTAGTAATACACAAACTTTTTAAAACTGCCTAAAACATTCCTAGAGTTGAAACCAATTGGAGAATAAAAATTGAATAGCTTTTTTTTTTCTTTTTTACAGTACTCTCTACATTAGCAACAGTACAAATAAAAACAATTTTCTAAAATCATATCACTTTATAAAGGTAAACTTAGTTATCCTTAGTTAACCTCCAGGGGAGAAAAGCATTCTTGTTTCTTTTGCAAATGTGACAGACGCACTTAGGGATCAGCAATGTGTCTCAGACCACATACAGTATCCATATTACAATGGGCATGTTAGCTAAGAAATCCTTTATCCAGAATCCACGGTTAGGCCCCGAACAGTGCCAGTTCATCAGTGAGGACAAATAATCCTAACTACTAGTTCCTCCTAACATAAAACTGCCCAGAAGTTAGAAAACAGTTTAAGTTAAAAAACAATATTCTGCCTTGAAAGAGCTAGTGAACACAAATTACCATATGAAATGTCAGCTAGTCCTTCATTTATTGCATAATTCACACTAACAATTATTCTTTATTAATATTATAGAATCACCCAATGAAAAAGAATAAATAAATTAAGAGAGAGTTGAAGAAAGCAGCATGCTAACATGACCTTCTTTCATAGATTTCAAGGTTAAGAGTCCATTTACTTCTCCGATTTGGACTCAAGCATAACATACCACCATAGAATTTCATTCATATAGAAGAGGAAAAAGAACCAAAACAATTATGATGTTTTGATAAAGGATGTCTTGCAGAAAGACTTCCAGTCTTGAAGACAAGAAAAGGAAAAAGTGTCAATTCCACACTTCCATAGTTAATTTTTTCTTATAATTAATCTTTTGTGCCTTATTTTCCATTGCAATTTTTCTGACTTGAGGCTTTAGATGTTAGAAAATTTAATGAGAGATGTTATCATAAAATGTCATTTAAATTACAAACACAGAACTATGTTGTGCTGCAGACATTCTAAATCAGACCAAATGACAGATTCACTTCTGTTGAAGTAGAATAGGGCTCTTAATCATAATATACATTATCTTCCAAAAACAGCAAAGCAATCAATACTTTCAAAAGATCCCAATTCCTCCAGTTTCAGTTAGAAACAATACTGCTCGTGGGGTTCTCCTGTTACCCATCCACACCAGTAACAACCTACCTCCAGCTGGCAATCACTCCTTACCAACGCCATACGAGCCCTTTGCAATGAACCATGCATTAGCTTGTGCAGTCTTAAAATTAGCTTCCTCAACCCCATTTGCTTCAGTGCTTTATCTACAAATGGCCTGTAAATAGAGGTCAAACAGTGTTTGCTGCAGCCTGCCTCAGCGCTGCATTCTGGAATAACCCAAGAGGCAGAGTCATCCTCAGATTCAAGCCTATCAAGCTTCCTTGAAAAATGGTCCTGAAAGTCAAAATTTGGCTTATTAGTAAAATTGTTCTTGATGGCTTGTCTAAGCTCCTCAACATTCTCCTCAGAGATTTGTTCTTCACCATCACTCTCCTCTGTGCATGTTCCTGAGGATTCCTTTACTTCTGTTTCCCTATCAACTTCTTCATCCTCTGGATCATTGTCCTTAGATGGTCGAGGAGAAGGAATTTCAAACACTGGCCAGCCAATGTCAGAAAGATTTTTGATGCCCAAAACAGTTCCCATAATCCTTAGTTTTTGATTTAAGTCTTTTGTAATGTTTAGCCATAGACAGAGTGCCTGCACTCTGTCTTGGAAGTCCTTTGCAGCATATTTTTCATAGTCCTTTTGAAGAGCCTGCAGAGATGGATAAAGTGCTTCTATATACTCTAGCAGCTCCATTATCCGCTTTACTTGCTCAAACGAGACCCGCTGGCGATGGAGGTGGTCGTGGTAACTTGAGTAACCCAAAGCACTAGTTCCATGTGTTGTTTTGCAAACTCCTTCTCCTGAAGTACCATTGAGACTGGCTCCGTTTTTTACACAGGAGAAGCTTCCATAGTTCACTTTGAACGTGAGGATTTCATTGATAATATCGGGGATAGCTTGACGGGCTGCATAGAGATAGAGGTCTTGGTCATTAATGCTCCGGCCAGCATGCCAAGCTTGCAGCTCCAGCCAGATCAGTTCATTGGATCGGTTCAGCCAGACAGAAGAGGTGCTTTCCTGTCCTCTTTGCTCCCTGTCCTTTTTCTTTGAGACTGAGGTAAGTTTTAACAAAAGCCGCAGGGTTTCAAAGAATTTTAAGCGGTCTGCTGGGCAATCAGTCCTAGAAGTCTGGCGTGCAGTTCTGGCTATTGGCATGGGCACAGAGACTGGAAGCTTAGCATTGCTACAGCCAAGGCTGAGGTAAGGCTTATTGAGATCAACATCTGGAATTGTTTTTTTTGGCAGAGACCCACCAACTGAGTCTAACATAAATGAGCACTGCACATTTTTCTTGTGATCTCGTTCTGTTGTCCTTAGGGTGTCTCGGATTTTTTTCCCTTGCTTATAGCTGTGCTCCTCCACGTTCTCAATGGGTTTCCCATTGTCTTTATGCACAGCCTGAGCTGGTACACTCATCTTTTCTGTAAAAGAAAAAAAAAAGAATCTGACTACACCAACAAGAAAAATCATTCAATCAGTTCCCAGTTTCTTAGGGTGTGCATATTACATTTCTTAGTATCAATAAAACAAAATATGCAAGGGTAGAAGTAAAATGAAGTCTTAGCAATTACCATTAGTACAGCAGAATCAATACCAATACCAAAGGAAATTTTTTTTCTCCTCTTGTTTAACTCTGATGTAGAAAGGACCTCAGAATTTTCATTATACTGAGTATGTCATCTACAGAGAACTAAGTATGATTGACAGGAAGAGAATGTTTTCCAAGTTTATTTTCTATACATTTGTCAAACAAGCTCCTAGATAAAAACTCAAAATGCAATAGAATATTAAGATTTCTAAGTCAACCAGAATTAAAAATGTTCCATTGTACGTGCAATCTCATAAAAACTGGAGCACGCATGGATTCTGAAATCTGGCTTGAATGATCTGATCCCAGCTCTCAGGGAACTGTTCTTAGTTCTGGGAAGCCCTCTGTAGTCTTAATACACTACCTCCAGAAGCCTACTTTCCCATTCCCCCCAAACATAATAATTTGCCTTCTCCCTTACCACAAAACAGCAGCCCTTTTCTGTCTAATTGTGCAAGTACCTTCTCTTCTCTTCCTTTTCTTTCCGCAGCAGCAGCAGACCTTACTACTTTTCTGTAACGCTAACAAAAGTATTTCAATCTGGGCTTTGCCAGAATGAACTACTTGGTAAGTATTGAAAGTATTAAAGAGTTGTTCTCTTTCTCTTAAAGACGATGAGAGAAACATCTATATTCAGACTAGCTGCAGTCCAGGGATCAGCAGCTGGAACAAAACAAGCTGGTCACACTCCACACTCCCCTCACTCCCCCAGGGCCCCTACTTATTCAGGGACAGAAAAGACCTACAGAATGATGGCTGAATACTCTGTCTTCTGTTCACTGTGTGATTCCTAGGATTATCTGTTGTGCATGACTCATTCCCCACTCTAGAAGTAATGATTTCCTTACAGTCTTCACTACTGTGCTCCTAACTATAATATCAATTAATACCAGTAATAGCAATAAGATTATTTGCAAAACACCCCCATTCAGTGGAAGAATAATATTATTCCCCTTCTATGTATGAAAAAGCATGACAGAGGAAAATCAGTCAAGCCACCACATTTCTGGGTACCAAAAATGGAAAGAGCTATTGCTCAACATTACAGAACATTGAGCACTTTGTGTTCAAAGCTTCTTGACTTCCATTGCACCTCAAATTCCCAACACTTTTGCAAACAACGTCCCAGAAACTCTAGCTGCTTCTGGAAAAAAAAACAAGAAATAGACAATTAATAATCACACATTAAGATTTTCATTTGTGCTACTTGGCTAGCATCACACAACTTCTCGTGGCAAAGTGCTGTTATCATCCTATGATGCACTTCACTGCTTTAATTATCAGATCACCCTCTATTCTTGTTTCATTTGCTACATATGTTCCAGTATCTGCCACACAAGAAGGTACAGTCCAGTTTTCTGCATTTCAAAATTCCACTCAATCTCTATTCAGTTAAGACAGAAGTTCTTTGGAAAAGAATTGATGTGATAACACAGCTCAAAGACTACCAAAATGTATGCAGACAAAGGAATTGCATTAAGGTTGCAGAGCTGTCTGAAACAAAAGCAAATGTAGAGGTGTGTGGACAGAGCACTTTCCTCCCAGATATATCACATACAGTGTCATACACCAGATAATACTGTATACATGTGATCTCCAGAAAAAGCTAACTAACAAACCCTTCAGAAGCTTAGGTACTCTTATGATGAATAATTTCTAGAATGTTACAAAAGTCTTCAAAGTATGGTAACAACTCAGGAAATATGAATGAATGGTACAGACATTTACACAGAACATGCTAATTGAACAATGCAGAGACAGAAATATTCAGCCCCTGATGGGGAACTGAAAAGAGAAAACACCTGAAGTATTTAAGTCATACCCCAATGATAGTGATCAGACCCCCTTTTGGTAACAGCAGCAAGAGATGTCAATCACTTGAGCTCGTTCAAACTCTAGATTTGTTCAGAAGGAGAAAAAATACACATATGTAAAGAAATCTAAGCTTGTACAGCTTCATTAGAAAATGAGGAGAACACCTGCCTACTATAAAACAGTGAAAACACAGATCTGGACCATCAGTCCTCCAAACTAGATATACTGAAAGAAAAGCTTCCCACACAACTGATGACTAAGAGCATGGGTCTCCAGATTCTGCAGCTAGACTTAAAGACAGAAAAGACAAGTGGTGAAACTAATAAGAAAAAAAATGTCTCTACCTATGTGCAATTTAGAATTCTGTTTTATGCATTATTTAATCTTTCTAATTTAGCCTGCAATTCAAGTTTAGAAAATTAGAAAGCAATCCCTGCTGAAAAAGCTTTTAGGTTCATCTCTGGCTAACATTAAAGGCTAGGCCAGATAGGGCAAACAAGTCTATAAATACACAAACACTCCCATGAAATGTATACTCTCCCTGGCTTTTCCAAGTGTTTCGGGAACCTCAAAAAAGCACACCCTCTCCATTTCCAAGCATGGCACACCTGGAAGCTCATGCTGCCAGGGGCTGGGGTTGGAGGAAGAGTTCTCACCAGGTAGCAGAGAATGATCCTTCGACTAAGAGCAGGAAACCTCATGCAACACACATACAGGCAAAACAAATTCTGATGTTTTCTAACATCCCTGTTCGGAGGCTTACAGAGATCCACCAACAAATTCCACATTTAAGAACGTGTTCCTAATTGAAAGGAAAAACCCTAAATAAATCAGGCATTCTGCCAAAGGATCAAACTCAAGATAAGGTTTGCTGGTAAAGACAGTAACTTTTATTAGCCCAACGGGTAACTGGGAAATCCAGACAAGTCTTTGGCATGCTACCACTTCTTGAGGTCTAAAATAAAAGCAGGAGACTTCAAAGCTAAATAAAGTTGAAAACAATATCATTACAGACCCCTTCCAAGATACCATCTATTTTACCCTTCTTTCCTTATCCTTAAGCTGTTGTAATAGCTTAAATGGTGGGGTGTACTACCCCACCAGTATAGCATCATTATTGACAAAAACAAGGGACCACCAAAAGCAGAAATTTAAATGCACACTACACTACTCCTAATCTGATCTGCTTCTCTTCAGCCAACTTCCCCTCTCGTTTCTACTCTGCACCCATCTTTCCAATCCCCACCAACTCCTGCCCTGTCTACCTAGCTACTTCTGCCACACCTCACCCCATTCAAACTCTTCTTGATGGCGATTAGCAACTCTCCATTCTGTTCTCCATGCTCCTTGTACATGCTCTCATTCTTCACAGTTCCGGCTCAGATGCCCTCTACAAGTTATTTTGATAGTTTCTTTCTCTACATTGCCTACACCCAACACTTAAGAGCACAAAAATGTTTCTCAGCTTTCTAGTCCAGGGCATGAACAAAGCCCAGAATGCTGCAGACGATATTTAAGTTCCTGGAAGGTTTCTGCTTGAAGACCAGAGCTTGCTTAAGTCTAGCAAACTCCTATGGCACACGTGAATGGATATTTTTTATTCACATTTTAATCACATATCCCTAAGAGTTAATATATATTCAACTAACCTGTTGCTTGGAAATAGAATTCAGTAGACTTTTTCCTCAGAAGGATTAGCTCAGAAAAGCAGCTGGGTAAAGAAAACTGCCCAACCTTAATCTTACAATCTTAAAAAGCCATTACAAACCCTGTTTTCAGCTGTTAATGAACAATAAGCAAGTCAATAATGGTGTGACCTGCCACAATGCCTCCTTCCACTCCCCATATCTAAAAACTATAATTAAATCCTCACCAGAGTTGTACCACACCCCCCACAGGATTGGGGTAGGCCACAAGATGTGTAACAGCACTTAACTCTGAAGAAGAAGAAAATATCTTCTGAAGGATATAAGGAAGAAAGAAAAAACACCAAGCTACGGAATAGGAAAGCATAAAGATCCTGGTTCTCCTTGAAAGCCTAAAGAAGAAAAGTAATTGGAGAGATGCATAGTAAACAGGGCTGTTCCTTGCACTCTAAAATCACCACTTGCATTGCTATAAAAACTAAAAGCTTGGCACAGAAAAAGCAGAGACTTGCAGAAGGGAAGAGAATTTCATTGTTAAGGCAAATGACTGCCATTCTAGAAAACTTAATTCTATTCCTGACTCTAGCTAAATTTTGTGAAGAATGCAACTTAATCCAAGCTTTTCGAAAAGGCACTCTCTAAAAAGAGCTGCTCAACTTCAGGTCTCAGTTATGAATACACCGAGTACTTGCAGCTGAAGTAATCCGGAGCTATGCTTTCAATATTGAAGTTGATATTAAATAACCCAATGGTCGGACATGAGGGAGGAGAGCAGGCTGCATCTCAGATCAACCACCCAAAACCAGAAGCAAGCATAATTCTGGGAATAATTTATTTCTGTATGCAAGATACTAATGAGCAGCTTAACAATCTATTAGGTTATTAGTATTTCAGAAACCATCTGATTTGCTTATAATCTTGGAATTTTCAATGCTATGATAGGTCTACAAGGGCAACTGCAGAAATAAGTAACATCAGTAAGTTGTTTTTTAAGCATTCTGCGTGTATGCACCTTCAAACATTTTCATTTTGAAATGTTGCAAGTTCTCCATCTGTCTTACAACACAGGGTAGCACTGAGAAACTTTATAGTGTCATATCCATATATCCAGGATCAAACCATAATTCAACATTTTTAGCATAGAAACTGCTTCTTGCAAATATGGAGTTTATTAATACCCCTTACACTGATTTTATTTCAGGTATTTATGCATCCTTCTTTGAATAGCTACCAAGTACAACAGCAGACAACATACAAAAACCTAACTCAGAAACAGCTTTGCTCCTGGAAACAGGAAGTTACTATGAGATCTGCTACGGAATTGAATGAAACTGATTTTACATTTACATCTACTCAAACGCTGCTGTGTCAGACAGCAGTACCAAACCCTCACTGGTTACCAACTATGGATATTAGCTAGCACCAGACTAAGCCAGCACCCATCTAAGACTAAGAGTACTGCTGAGTGTAATAATTGCATTCCACACCACAGCTGGCACTGCCGTGAGGAGACAATGGCCCTAAAAGCTAAGAAAGACAAGCAGCAAGAATACATGCTCTGCATTTGCAAGAAAGGAGAAAGATGAAAGTGGTTAGCAGAGATGAAAAACACAGACGTACCCCAAACCTTACCAACGCTGAGGTAGATTAGAAATGGATCAACTTAGCACTTTGATGGCAAACAAATTTTGGAGACCATGTAAAATAAATGAAAACCCCATCACTTTCTGAACTTACACTCTAGTTGCCAGGTCTTCTAAACCACTTACGTTTATATTTTTAAACTTATTATTCTCCTTCAGTATTCATCTTTACTTTCCCTCCCCACCAAAACAGACTGAAAAAAAAAAAACAAGTTAAAAACATTATAATTCATTATTAGACATCCAAAGTGCCCTGATACATGAATATTCATCAATCCTAACAAAGCCCAGGCACAATAATCTACCAATTGCTTCAAAATATGTTTGTGTTATTAAATAAACAGATGTCAATGACTCAAATACATCTGACAATTCTGCAATAAATGTTAAAGTCAATGGTACAACTGTATGAGCTCCTACTAGCAATTTTATTGCAGTTTTATAATATAGGCTTAACTTAATTAGTAAAGCAAGTTCAGCTACACTAAGAGATGTTTGGTTACAACTACCATTAACACTGCATGAGGTAGGTAGGCTTTATGACTAAGCAACAATTGACTAGTGAGAGGGAGCACACCACAGGCTGGGATCTTAAAGAGCTCACTTAAAAAAAAAAGGCAACTGATCAAAAGATGAAAATAGAAACCTACCCCTTTTTTAAGTCAGTCTGAAATGCAATGAAGTAGAAAGATGCAATAGACACAGTATAATGATGCACATACTCATCTCCTGCTAGTATCTTATGGAATGTTATTTAAAATACAACACTTAATTTTTATACCTTTATTAAGGGACCAACACTAGCTGCATCCACAAACACATGGTAGCATGTGAGAAGCAGCAATTTTTAAAACATTAAAAAAAGACAAACAGCTAAAATTACACCTACTACAAAACAACTACTTTCAGAGTACTGAGTCCATTCCCATTTTTTCAATCACAGTCACAACAGAAATCACCACATAGGTGGCCACAGTTAGGACTGCCTTTACCCTGAGCAGGCACAGGCTCCACATAGATGTTGCTGTTCAGAAGTCCTACTGTTAGGTTCAGCTTACTTGGTCACTCTCTACATGACACAGTCTCCAGGACAGAAAGGTACAACTCGCCTCCCTAAAAGCATAAATGTTGCCTCTCTTCTTAAAGTAAGAAAACTGTGTGCTTCAATTTCTTACACAAATTCTCTCTTCTGCTTCCTATTTTTCATCACACATGCACATGTAAAGACAGACAAAGAAAAGCATGTGAAGAAGTTTGCACTTGGAAGAAAGAGTGAAGGGAAATTAAATATGGTAGTGACAAGGAGTAGATTACAACATATGGAACATGTACAGAACAAAGAAGGATATAGGAACTAACAACTTCCCTACAAAAGAAACTCACCAGTTTATCTGAATCGATGCAGACTGAGATGTAGTTGTAAATAAAAAGCAAGAAAACTGTGTTTAGGATCCCATCAGCTAAAAGAGCTGATGACTAAAAGTTACTCTTATTTGTGCACAGGGACAGGATCTGAGTCAGAAAGAATGAAAGAAACAAAAGAGTAAACAGCACCCAGTTGCAATCACTGCCCATCCAAAACGACAGATCCTTGTTTTTCTATTTAGCTTCTGATTACAGTATTCACTTCATGTGAATGTTATACTACATTATGGTTCCAGTTTTTCATGTGCTATCAAGCACAAAATGAGGCCATTCAAAGATGTGCAACGGCATCACTCCCTCAAAATGTTAATCATTTAAATAATCTCAACTTAAAATACTCCCTTTATTTAAAATTCTCATAACATTATTTTAATAATGCTGTTTTTTTTCTTTCATCAACAACTTTTGCTCTGCAGTTCTGTACCACCATGGTTTTCATATCATTCCCAATCACACTTGGTGCCACTTGGGACACGGAATCATAAGAGTTGTAAAAGACCTCCAAGATCATCTGGTCCAACCATCCCCCTACCACCAATGTCAACCACTAAACCATGTCCCCAGGCACCATGTCCAACCTCTCCTTAAATACCCCCAGGGACGGTGACTCCACCACCTCCCTGGGCAACCCGTTCCAATGCCTGACTGCTCTTTCTGAGAAGAAATGTCTCCTCATTTCCAACCTGAACCTCCCCTGGCACAACTTGAGGCCATTTCCCCTAGTCCAATCGCTAGTTATCTGCAAGAAGAGGCCGACCCCCAGCTCCCCACAGCTTCCTTTCAGGTAGTTGTAGAGAGCGATAAGGTCTCCCCTGAGCCTCCTCTTCTCCAGACCAAACAACCCCAGTTCCCTCAGCCGCTCCTCACAGGACTTGTGTGCCAGGCCCTTCACCAGCTTTGTAGTCCTTCTCTGGGCACGCTCCAGGGCCTCGATGTCTTTCTTGTAGCGAGGGGCCCAAAACTGAACACAGTACTCGAGGTGCAGCCTCACCAAAGCAGAGTACAGGGGGACGATCACCTCCCTGGTCCTGCTCTCTACACTATTCCTGATACAAGCCAGGATGCTGCTGGCCTTCTTAGCCACCTGGGCACACTGCTGGCTCACGTTCAGGTGAGCATCAGTCAGCATCCCCAGATCCTTTTCGTCTGCACAGCTTTCAAGCCACTCTGCCTGTAGCGCTGCATGGGGTTGTTGTGGCCAAAGTGCAAGAAATAGCCCTTTCTTATGTCTCAATTTCATAAACTCTTCAGTTTGTTTCAAAATAGAACATTCTCCTTATTTCTGATCCTTGATTATGACTGAATTTCTGTGACTATTCAGTAAGTAATTCGCCTTCTTGCTCTGAAACATTGGAGGATGGTGGTTTGGTCAGCTGCCTTACAGCTGCTTCCACTCTCCCTGGAAGATAAAACAAAGTATCTTCCAATCAAGGTAACTCTACTTATTTAATCAACAGAAACCTTCATTTCATATATTTTGCCAGAAAAAAATTCCAGTCTCTGGAATGGATGTGATTACGGTTTCATAAACTTTCTGATTCTCTTCTGTGTCTTTTTTTTTTTTTTTTTTTTTTACACAAGCAGGGAAGAGGAAGGATGAGGTCTGTTTGCAATGAGTCTTTCTGCGTGTAAGCTAACCTGCTCTTGGAAAACAAAAGGAAGATACAACAGTTTCTATTATTTTTAATAATAAAATGTATTTAAATATTTAAATTTAATAAAACTAAAATAAAAATAATATTAGCATTTGGCAACGATAATTGTACGTTATGAACTTTTTTTCCTTCAACAAGTGCATAGAATTCTGAAATAGACCAAAAGAGATGTTCTCAGCATTCATTTGCCACAAGAACTCTTTTTTTAAAATTTTTAACTTTTATAGACCTTGGTACTTCATAGTGTATATATATCCAATGCGTTTTGCTGCTTCTGATGTAGAGTAAGTCATTTTCAACTAACTGGAGGACAGAAAAAAATTTACAAGACACAAACACAATTATAAAGCAGCAAAAGAACAGAGTAACCCGTTCTTATATTTAAGTACAAGAATCTCACGAGGTTAGGAGTCAAATGGACCTTTTATTTATTTACTTTAATTCCTAATGTAACAGGGAAGAGACAAGAGAGGGATTGAAAACCCATGATTTAAAGTGTTAGCATTCAAATGTCCAAATTCAAGCTTCAATTCCCACTTGCTGGATTTTCATTCTTTATGGTTATAACATTTGCCCAGACATGCAGTTTCCTGAAGGCTGTTTAGCTAATAATGTTGCAGATTGTTTTCATATATGACTCTTTGAAAATGCCCAATTCAGATTTACAGAAAAATAAAATATTGCAGCTTGTGAAGCACTTCAAAAACAGAAGGCTGAAAATGCATGATTTAAAATATCTTCAGTGCTTGCAATTTGGCAGTCCCATTACCTAGACAAATGGGTCTTGGGGAAAAATAGATTCATAAGATTTCATGCTTATTTTTCAGTTTTTACTATCAGCTTCTCAGTTTTCAAGCTTCCTCCTTAGGAAGCAGCACCTGATTTAAGTTTCCTTCTATTTAAAGCGCTACTGCCCATTCAGGGTCTTGCACCCCAACCCATGGGTCCTTCTCGGCTCCATCCAGAAAGAGCACCCTTTGGTTCACCTCCAGTGACCTTGGAAGCAAGAGTTTAATAAATATGTATAGTAGGCATGAGATCATTTACAATAAATAATTATATTAAATCCAATGTTGTTTTAATCTATGACATCTGCCCCTAAGTGAAACAAAGGAATTTTATAAAAACCTTCATAGGATCAAGGGACCATTATATAGAAAACAAACTAATATGGACATTTTCTAGGACCGGCCAAGATCCTATAATCTGCATGAGCATGCTGCAGTTGTAGAGAAGAACAACATATCCAATAAAAGGACTAAGAATTCACAATTTCAGATTGAAAGTTCATCTGCAGGTATTGTTTCAAGAATTCTCAGTACACACCCTCACGCTTTCTATCAGAAGTGCTGCTTTTTCTTTGCATTCAGGGAACATGAGGAAAATCATTATAAGCTTGAGGAATTTTAAGGTTCACATTTATTAGACATTTCCAAAGGGCTTTGCCAGGAGAGTAATTACGACTACTGACAAAAGCTATTTACACATGGTATTATCCAAGTGGTGTTTACCACTTTTTGTTTAGGAGTGTTCAAGTAAGTCTGCTATCTCCTGCTCCTATGATGTTTGAGTTATCCTGATTCAGAACTTCAACTCTCACTTAAGGTGAAAAAGAAGGCTAAGAGAAAAAGAAGCATTAAGGTCTCCTCAAAGCAAAGGGTGGAGGTGTAAAAATATCATCTTGTGTTTATGCTTGGTTAGGAGGGTAGTACCAAAAGGCAAATGTCTTTCACCTGGTCTTCCACTTTGAATTGCTGTTCCTGATATTTAATGAGCCACAGAGTACTCTAGTATCCACCATCCATAAGATCAGGTCTTCTTTTACAGAAGACAAATGTAAAGACTGCTGGACCCCTTACCATGTAATTCAGTTAACCAAAAAGCTTTAGGGATACCTGCTCTGTAAAAAAGAACTTATGCTAAATAAAATTATTGATCAAAATGCATTGAGATCCTAAATAAACAAACTGAAATATAAGTCTTGTCTTGACTAAGTAAGTACTTAATAGCTTGGGATCAACTATGAATGTGCTTCTCTTTGTAGCCTCCAATACATCTCTAGTCTTCAGTGCTTTGGATATGCTTTAATTTTATAGGAAAAGAGAACTTGAGGAAATTGATAAGGGTAAGAGAGTTGGGTAGAAGGAGGTTTTGCTTCAAGTTTCATGCACTCTTTATTCACAAAAAAGCAGACAGGGACAACGTTCTTTATTTAGTCTAAAAACTTCAGTAAGAAAGTGTCACTGAACTGACATTTCAAAACATCCCAGACAGAAAAAAAAAACGGCAAAAGACACTTGCGTCTTATGAGCAACTCTAAAATGAATTTATTAGCTTAAAAATGTAAATCCTATTATTCTTGGGGTAAAGGGGAAAGCATTCAAACTAGTTTAAACAGATTTTATAGTATCAGGGGGTTTTGTTGTTTGTTTGTTTGTTTTTAGTATTAAATGCAAGTTGGTATGCCCAAAATTAAACAAAGAAACAAACTCTGGAGACACAAGAAAGCAAGTCCCTAATGCCCCAAATTCTTTCAGTTGTCTAAATAAAGAAAGAAAAAACACTACATTGAATGTGTTACATGCCTGTGTCTGAAAAGTTACCTCAAATTTACTTTTAAAATGGATTTGTTAAATTAACTTAACCCCTGAATTAATTCTCTTAACTGAATTAAAAACACTTCGATCTGAGAAAGAGTATCTGCATACACATTCAAAGTCAATTAACTAGTCCATTCTGAAGATTTATTTTTTTATTTTTTTATTTTTTTTAATACAAAATAAATTTTCTGAGATCACACATATGGGCAAAGTTAAGCTAAATGAACTATGAACTTTCCAGAAAAACGTATTTTACAGTATACAGCACTAACCAATTCATCCAAGAATAAAAACATTTCCACATATTTTAAGATATTCACAGCAACCAAGATCGGAATTTTATTATTCAAGAAACGTGAACCATTCCCTCACAAGCAGAAAGTTAAAGAACTTGCTCCAAAACCTCCAAATCTATTAGCAAGGATAATCAACAGCTCCCTATTTCTTGTAAAGGTATCAATCTTCAATACATGCTCAGCACTGAAGACTAAAGAAATAGCATAAGTTATAGCTCTTTCTAGTAACACAATTTTTCTCTGATTAGAAATTAACCTTTTTTCAAAAAAGCACAGAATTACAAGAAAATCACAGAAAGAAAAATTATTAAATCATATACCGAAAATAAGGTCAATGTTGCATTAGAAGAGTTTAATTTAGCCAAAAAGCACAATTAAAAGCCAATAAAAAGAGCTTAATAATTCCAATGGCTACACAGTTAACTGTCAAATATAAGGAGATTTCTCTTCATTTTAGTCTATGGAAAAAATCTTTTGGGGAATTCTCACTTAATGGTGACATTATTCAGAGGTTGTCTGAAGTGGAAGGGAACAAAAACCTTTGGAAGATGTTTGCATGGGCCCTTTTATTATGAACGTGCACTCAACAACTCTACTCCTTTAAGAATACACTGTATTCCCTTATTTATGCTAAACCATTGACTTTCTTAACTTTCAAAACATAATCCTTCCAAGTAAATACCCTCTGATAATGTTCTCTGTTTTATATGAAGCTATTTTTAAAAATTGCTTCCAAAATATTAATTGGAAATAGCCTTTCTGCCTTAACAAGTTTGGCAAATAACCTTGTTTGACATAGATAAAAACAAGCAAACAAAAAAAAAACCACCTTAAGTATATTCTGTATGAAAATACTGAACATACAATCTGATAAAAAAAAAATGGTATTTAGCATCCAACATAAGCCCAGCAAAACTACTATAATTGCCAGACTTTTTTTCCTTTTTTTTTTTCCTTGGAAGAGTAGCTTGAAAAGATTTAGCTACCGCATGTGGGTTTCTTTATTATTATTTAAAAAACAAGCAATTACCATATTTTGTTTTTGAGCAAAAAATTTTTAAATCTTAAAATTCATACTTTAACCTAAAAATGGTTTATTTAGAAGTAGGTATCATCACCTAGTAACATTAGGAAAGAACATTTCTGAAGTATCTTTTGTTTGTTTTTTCCTAGATACGACTTTATGACTAATACTTGGGCGAAAGTAAACAGTGCAAAGTTAATTGCCTCAGTGACATTAAAGTGTAAAATGATCACTGTTTGACCACTCATGGTGATTTTTCTTCTTACACCCAAATTAATCTTTCTTTGTTGCAATATGTGAGGTCTGCTTTCACTTATTTTCACTGTCCTTTCACTGTGCATCTCAGAGACTGGCTCCATCTTCTGTATATTTCCTTTTTTTAGGTAACAAAGGCTGTGACCATGACATTTTTTTTTCCCCAAAAAAGGGGGAAAAAAAGAAAAAAGCACACCTACCTTTCAAAGTGGACCGGCTAGCAGGTCTCCCAACGTTATTTTTCTGATGTTTTGTTGACATACGCTTCATCTGGCGGGGTGTACTAGGAGGAGAAGTTCCATAGAAGGTGTCAGCACTTGCTTCATCTGATAATTCCTCAGGTTCAGATTCAGAGATCTTGCAAGTAGCATCTTCTGATTTGCACTCTTTCCTGAAGAGAATAAGTTAAACCATGATGTTAAAAATACTTTTTTTTTTTTATTTGCAGTATCTGTTTAGAAAGCTAATCCACCAAAACAACCCAAGCATTCTCTGAACCACAGTGAATCTTCCATATTTTCATGCCACAGCCATGTGGCACATCCCCAAGAGTTTTCACAACCATAAAGGCAACATTCCAACCAAGGAAAGGATAGGCAACAGGAAACAAAGAGGATGTACATCCAGAGAGTGTCTCTAGGAGAACAGAGTAAAGAAAATCTTGCATGTCATTTATTTGTATCTCAGAAAACTTGTGGTAAGTCCAAAACAAGAGGTACATGAAACAAACCAAAGTTCAAAAATACAAATATAATCACAGAATCGTAGGGGTTGGAAGGGACCTCAAGAGATCATCGGGTCCAACCCCCCTGCCAAAGCAGGATCCCTAGAACAGGTTGCCCAGGTAGGCATCCAGATGGGCCTTGAATATCTTCAGAGAAGGAGACTCCACGACCTCCCAGGGCAGCCTGTTCTAGTGCTCCATCACCCTCACCGTGAAGTTCTTTCGCATGTTGGTGCAGAACTTCCTGTGCTCCATTTTTTGGCCGTTGCCCCTTGTCCTATCCCCACAAACCATTGAAAAGGGGTTGGCCAAATCCCTGTCTCCCACACTTAAGATATTTGTAAACATTGATAAACAGACCCAGGTCTCTCAGCCTTTCCTCATAGGGAAGATGCTCCAGGCCCCATACCATCTTTGTTGCCCTCTGCTGGACTCTTTCCAGGAGATCCCTGTCTTTTTTGTACCGGGGAGCCCAGAACTGGACACAGTACTCCAGGTGAGGCTTGACCAGGGCAGAGTAGAGGGGGAGGATCACCTCCCTTGACATGCTGGCCATGCTCCTTTTAACGCACACTCCTTTTAATGCAAGGGAGTCCATCTACTGAGTGGCAGAGACAACTGAAGAAAGAGGTCTTCCCTTCCATCCTTCATCTTCCCAACTTGTACATACCGTGCAGGCAACTTCTAAGATCACTGAAAAGGGTCTCCACCCTTCACAGAACTTTCATCTAGCACAGGAGACCTGAACTTATTTTATGTATTTTGCACTGATTTTTAATATTAAGTAGGTTTAGTCTCAGAATTGTTTTCTTTTTGTTTTTGTTTTTGTTTTTTTCCTGTAGCAAGAAAATAACAGGGTCTCCACAGTAACTTTTTAATTACCCCTAACTACTTTGGCCCTCAGGAAAAATGCAGATAATACTTTGAAAGAACTGAGGTTATGCAAACATGAAATTAAGATAATGTATATATGTTCTTCAAACCTGAAGTCTAGATGGTCAGCTTAACGACTGGATGTAGTATCACTGAACTCAACAGAAAGCGTGCATCTTTACAGGATTAGAGTCTATGTCAGTACAGAGTCTAGCACAAGGGACCAACCCTGAGTGGGCCTTTTCACATTTAAGCAAACATTTTTTTACAGTTTTACATACATTATCACAAGACACTTCAGTATTTTAAAAATATTGACTTTGTAATTTATCAAAATTCTAAATCACTTTGATTTAAATTGTTCCAAGATAAAAACCATAGTGTAACATTTTCTCCTTCAGTGAGGAACAGGTATGTTCAAAAAAAAAAAAAAATTTAAAAAAGAGAAAAGAGAAGAACCTGCCCGGTATCACAGTTGCACTGCAGAATGAGACAATCAAAGCCCAGACTGCTGTGATTTTGATCACCTTTCTCCCCTACCAAGTGCTTGCAGCCTCTCCTTTGAGTCAATGCTGGCACTAAGCCAACGCCAGGAGCTGGTCTATCTGTAGGCTAACACAGCAAACAAAAAAAACAAGCAAACAAACAAACCCCCACGCATCAGTTTTCATATGTAAACTCCAGAAAAGCTCAAAGCACAGCTTCCAGTGCCAGCTTCCTCTCACAAGAGGAGGTCAAACGTAGAACAAGCATGATGGGGCATGCATGCACCCTCCTATGAGGGTTTGCTTTAAAAATAAGTTATGACAAATACAGTAAAAGACTAGTCATGTCAGATACTGTTTCGTTCCTCCCAGGGAGGACTTGCTCTGTCCCCCCAGATAGGATTACCTGGGCAGAGGGGCAGTCGGGCAGGATACCACTCGTGGCTGGATCTCTGCTGGGTGGCCCTGGTGACTCGCCACCACAAAATCACCCTCTGAGGACAACAGCAAGAACACTGAAATTCAGTAGGTTTTATGCTGCTTGCTAAGGTATTAGGAAATTTCAAGAGCAAATGTATACATGGAAACAATTTAAAGGCAGTCTGTGAACTGCCTTATTGCCCCATCAGCAACAGATCACTTGAGTTCTTCACAATCTTACAAAAGACGACAACGAATGAAATCCTTTGGACAACTGGGGCTTCAGGGGAATGTAAATGGCAGTAGGACGGGGTTTTAACCTTTTTGCTCCTCTTTCTACCCATCTGATGTTTATCTACCCGGGGTAAATACAGAGAAGGGAGAGAAGAGGAAGGAGGAGGAGAGGAGCCCGAGGCACCAGCAAGTCCCCAGCTGAGTGCAGGCCATGGCTCGGCTGCAGCTCCCGGTGACAAGTGGCACCATGACCACCCCTCTCCCCGGACACAAGGACAGCAGGGCCCACTGCCTCGGTGCCACCCTCTCACATGAGGGAGAGGAGCACACACTGCTCCAGCTCGTATGAGGGGATAAAATGAAGGCTGCATCACACATTTTATTTCACGTTTTATGTTCTGCAAGGAACATCCTCCTGACTGCGGGGGAAGGCATGGAGGCAGATACATTTGACCTAAATCAGACAGAGCAAGACCAGCATCAGTACCCGATAACTTTCCCTGAAATTCCACCTGGAACACAAGCAGTATTTTACTTGCTACTATTTTTGAGACAGACGAGGAATGTTACTCATGTTCTGGTGGAGCAAGTCTGAGTGTCTGCAGGAAGAAATATGTCAGAATATTGCCAGCCAGTCAAATAGCAGCGAGATTAACAAAAATCACATAGTGTGCTGTTTCTTTGCCTTTAGCTACAACCAGAAATAAATACCCTAACATGCAGAACAGCAATGCTCTCTGCAAAGCCACAGATACATTTAGCGTGTGAAATCACCCTTCTCACATTATAGCTTTGAGAAGAAGGCAGGCAACGTTACTAACTATTGCAGATAAACTTTAGAGGTTACCTAAGAAAAATGACTCAGGTAGTATCGTAGCACCACCTGTAGTTTAAGGAGAGCCCTACAGTGAATTTGGTCATGACAACAACATGAAATCACCAATACTTTTAGCCTAGTTTCCCAGCCCTGGGAAGTCATGCTGTTTGTGTGTCTTCTAACAACCCGATTCAAGTAACCACTAGTGGCCAAATACAACAAAGGAGTCTTTTTCAATGTAATTTGCTCCTACATGTCCTGTAAATGCTGAACTGGCAAAGTGGAACACAAGTTTCCATCTTTTTGGGTGCCAGCAGAATTTTGTTCCTGAGAACTCCAGCAAACAGCGCTACTGCAGGAAAAACTTCAGGCAGAGCACACCCCTCTGAGTTTGCCAAAGACGAATCAACCACAAGAGCCTCACCACATGAAACAAGAAGTCATTAGTTCCAATGCTTATGGAACTATTTATTTTCTCAGTGATCTCACTGGCCTGGCAAGGCCACGGGTGGGGCGCTGATGCTCCCATGGGGCCTGGCAGAACGGATCCAGAGGCGCTTGCGTGAGGTCCCTGTTCCAGGACAGCTTGAAATGGGGACAACTTACCTTCCTGTAAAGGCCAGTGAAGACACCACTTTCCTTTTGCTTTTAAATGAGTAACCTCTAAGAGCAAAATGACCATACCTCTTCGCAAATGGACCTTTAACGCCCATAAGCTGATTCTTTCCTCAACAGCCGCTGGCTTGTCTGTTCCTTGCTATGCCTGATGAGAGGCCACGAAGCCCGAAAGTATTCAAAATGCCCTCCAACCTCACACCTGAATTAAACACATACCTATACAGAGGGACGGTATGGCTTCCTTAAAATTCAGATTTTTGTCCTGGGTAATTTAGGAAGCTGTTCTTTAATTTGTTAAAACCCCGGCAGATTTATCATAAGACATATAGAACCAGACAGAAGCCACATCACAAAACAGCAGCCGTGCTCGACCGGAGCCCTGTGTTAGCAGCTGACAGCATGTGCTGACTTGAGTTTTCTGATCCTTGCAGAGGGAGGAGGACAGTGGCTGCAACTCATGTGTAAAAATTCAGCATGCTCAGTTTAGGACTTCTGTGCGTGGAAAGTATGTAAATAAAGCCTGCATCCCAAGTCAGAGCTCAGATCAATGCCAGTGAACAGGAAGACTTGGTTTTGCCAGCAAAAGCCTTACTGTACAACAGTGTACCTGATGCCTATGGTCTGAACTAAAGGAACAACATCAATTTAGTCACACCTATATAAATTATTCTTATCCACATAAAACCAAATAGCCTGCAGACATACAGGATGATCAGCTACAACCTGCTGGTATTAAAAAGTTATCATTTTAACAGATTACTGACAAAGTATTCATAACATTAGTGTGCTAGTTACTTTTATGAACTAAGCAAAGACTAATTAAACACACAAAACTACAAAACGCACTGCTGACAAACCCAAATCAAATGATTGTATTGGTTAATATACAAAATTGTTGGTTCCTAAATATTGTTTTAACTGGAAAAATTTGGCAAATACTAATGAAAGTTAATTCCTTGTTTGCTACCAAGAACTGCAGGTTTTCTCCCCCACAACCAGTGGAAACATTCCTTAATCTTAATTATGTGTATACACAAAAAGCAAAACCTAGACAGATGACAACTGAAGTTACTATTTGTCAAACGTACCAAGGACAGTTTAAATCCAATGGTTATGGAGAAAACTGGAAGTGTATAGTCTTCACAGTACACTACATACAGGTTGCTCCTATCCTCCGTTTTAACAAGCAAAATGCTTCTCCTCAGTTTTACCCTTGGAATATAGAAGAGACTGTAGCCAGGATCGCAGTACCAGGAATACTGGGAAAGTTGCAAGAGCTGTATGGTAAAGAGACAGAACAACTCTACAGCTTTAAAATGTAAGAAGAAATAAAATAACCAAGAAAGTTTCAAACAAGTAACTACTGTATGTTACAACATGGTGCATTTCAATCAGAATTGAAAAATCAGAATTGAGATTTTATTTGGCTTGTACATGTAGCTCACAACAGGCATTTTACTTTTTAAAAGTATGTCAAACAGTTGGCATTAAATCTAATATTTCAGCTCAATCATGAAAACTGAGATACATCTTCCAGATTTTCAAAGGTCTGCAAACAAAAACGGGAGAGGGAAGAACTGAGGTTTGAGGGAGCAGGACAGGTAGCAAAATGTCTGGGAGCTGTTGCTGTTGGTTTAGTAGGAAACCACCAGTCAAACCTCATTTCCATTGCTTTATGGGCACAAGATGACTCTCCATATACTCTGCATTTTAAAAACAGTAAAAAAAAGAGTTAAGCCCAGAGGAGATGTCACTTATTTCACGGTTTACAAATACTTGAAGACCATAAGCCATTAGAGAAATATAATAATTAAAAATATACTAACAGATGAAAAGACCACTGAAGACCACATGGGGACATGTTAAAATTAAGTTGGCTAAGTCACACTGAACGGTTTGATTTTTAAACAGTATAAACTTTTTGCACTTCACTGACACTTTTGCAATCTTGCCTTCATACCTGCTACCCTTGATCCTCACAAGCAGGAGTTCAAATATGTTAGGACTTTGCATACACCAATTCAGGTTCAGCCACTGCTTATTATCCCATACCCAGCTTAAAAGCTTGCTGGGCATCAGAGCAGTAGATGTGAACTGATTCATCCACGAGCACACAGCAGTAAATCCAAGTCAGGCAACTACAAGGCAGTAGCCAGGACAGTCGCCCAGCACACAAGTTACCACACCGTGCAGTCGACAAGTGGCTGCTGCAAGCAGCTTCCTGAAGGTCCTGCACCTTTCCCACATCAAGGAGTAGCTCTCTCTTATGGCATGTTGCCATTTCCATACAGAGCACTGCAAGATCTGTACAAGATTCACCACCAAGTTGCCAAGTGCTTGTTCTTGACATTCAATACCTTTGTTTTAAAGGTTAAATGTTAATTTTTCATGTATATGCCCTATAACTGGACTATAGACTGATAATTAACAAAGTAGGAAGAAAAGGCTTCATTAGCCTGTTCTTAGTAATGCACATTTTCAATTCACTAAGACAACAGAAAACAATTACTACGCATTGCCAATCAAATCTTTTTTAAACTAACGTAGCTATCCCCAAATACAGTTGCAAACATTTTATTTCAAAACTAACCAATATCCCAACAAGAACAGAGCTGCAAATCATTACTGTGCTGCAGCTGCTAGCAATGCAAAAAGCAAACACGATTTTAGGTAACCATCTGTTAAGGCTGAAAAACAAAAGAGTATCCAGTTAGAGCTGCTAAGCACAACACAGCTCTGTAATCGGCTGCTCTAATTTCTTGGTTCTGAAAATTTTCTGAACTGAAAGCAGACAGGACTACAAAAAAAATTTTGCATACAATTTTTTCCTAAAGATCTACTACATTTTTCAATATTAGAAGTAAGCGATTGCAACTAGTGCATTTAAAGTATCTATTACAAACCAGTTAATGGCTGTGAAAGAAACATTAAAGCCTTCAATAAGAAGCAAGAAAACTTTTGTTTTGTTTTTTTAAACAGAACAGCGGGAATTTGCGCACAGTTTGTACAAATAAAACTGTACTTTTTGCTAAATACATCCTGTGCAAATCTGGCAAAGTGCTTATGGGAAAAAAAATCGCCTAGTTAGTAGGATATGAAAATTCTGCAACTGGCACACAGATCTGAATGGTCTGTGTCACATATTTCTATTGTGACTATACTTCTAGAGACAGTTAAAAAATAAATACATTTCTAAGTCCTTTCATTTCTCAGGACCTGTTTTTCAAGCACATTTCTCTAACCCCATTTGTATGTCCCTATGATCACCTTTACATCTGCACCATCCTTCCTTACTAGGGGAGGTGGCTAATCCTTTCTAGTTAAATGCATCCATTTCTCATCTCTTCTGATAGCTAAGGCATAGGTATTTATGAGGGCCACATTCAACCTTTCATGAATTTCTCTACCCATAAAAGCAGATATGTAACATACACCAGTGTCAAGGCTAATAAGAATGGGGAAAAGAAACAAACATGAAACTTGTCTTAGAAGTAGAAGAAAGTCTGAAGTAGAGACAGTGATGCTAACCATAATGCCAAGAAGTGACTTGAGGAAAGGAAAAAACATTTTGTTATGCAGTCATCTCAAAACATCACCCTATGGCAGAAGTCCAGGGCATTTCCATATTCTTTTCAAATTCACTAAGTATCTCCAGAAAACATTTTAAAGAAGAAATACTACCAGTACAAGGATTTCAGTGTTAATTCAAACTGAGCTGTACATGTCCACTTTTTCTCCTTACAGAGGAAGGAGGGAAGGCAGATCACAGTTGTCTCTATAGTCTAGGAATGAAGAACAAAAGCATGCAAGGGAAAAAAAAAAGTAGCAAGGTAGCACTTGGGCAGAGCAAAGGAGAATTTACTTATAACAGAAATAGCAAATTTACCATCTACTGTTGACACTAACTGAAAAAAAGCACATCTTTCAGCAAGTAAGTCTGCAGATGTCAATATTAGAGCATTTAAGTCTTACAGCAGAGATGTGTGTAAAAGCTCATGAAACAATTACTTGAAAGTAACATTCAGAAACTTTTAAAATCAAGCATGAAATGTAATGAAACTTAATCACACAATTCTCTACAGGGATGAAGTAGAGTCTCATAAATCGCTAAGACTATAGTTCATAGTAAGGTGACACAAAAGAGGGAACTGTTTAGGTACACCTTTTGTCTTTCAGGTTACACACTCCTGCCCTTTCTGCACAGAAGCCAGCAATCACGTGAACTCAGCCACAGATCCGATGAGGAAACACATTAATGTCTTGGTGCATCAGATCAAGAAGCTGAAGTGAAAATTCTACAGCCATATGATTGCTAGATCCAGAAGGAATGCAGTGGAGGAGCACGCCGCCTTCTCAGGGAGAGGCCAAAGGCAAGAAAAGGCAACCTGCTGTTCAAACACCTTGAGTGTGATGTGAAATCATACCTTCGGTCACGCTCTTCTGGCTGCAGCTGAAGCAACTTAGGTGACTTCTTTCTGCTTTCCAGTGACGATTTGCCAGAAGTCCCCAGCCCTCAGGATGCACTGGTAAAAGTGACCGGACTGGCCCTGGTTCTTCCAAAACAATCCAGCTTAGCTGGAACGTCTTTGTTAGCAGAATTTTTCCAACTCCATCCACTTTGAATTTGATTAGGCAACCAAATGCACATAACGCTATGCTAGCAAATTTCACATGGCAGAAATCCCTCGTTTGAGGGTGGGGGAGAAGAGATGGAGGTTGGGAGATGGGAAGAGTAACTTCTAGTCTGGGTCAGTTGCAAAACTAATGCCATTTTTTATCAGCTGCAATGATAAAAGCAGAATACTTTGGCAGGAATACACTTAAGGTAATACCTGTATCACTACCAAGAGCTGACGGAATTATGCAATTCCAACAGCATATTTATAAATTAACCTACAAATAAGGCCTCCTTGACACATACAAAAATTACAGAAACACTATAAAACCTGTCTAGTTAATAGAGTGAATTAGCAGCATATTAATAACATCTTCTCCTCGCTATTTGTGCGTTGTCTCCATTTGAAGGCTAACCTGTGGCACAGCTGCACAAACGCAAGCACCCAAAGCTGCTACGAAGGCTTGACCTACATCCACCTGCTTGTCTGCTGTATGGGTTTACGCCATAAGAGCCATGCTAACAGTTAAGCACCAAGGACAATAAATCCCAGATCAGCCTGTCAGAAGCACAAAGCAAGTGCTTCTGCTGCAAGATCAACGGTGGTTTGTAACAAGACTTCATTGTGATAGAACAACCAGTATTTCTACAGAAAACTGCAAGGAAAAAAAAGTTATTACTGGGGAAAAACTAATTTAAAGGTTAGAGTCAAACAGTTCATCTTTAATTGAATCCCACTGACATCTTTTCCCCCTTGGTAACACTCAGCTGGAGCCATTTAATAAGAACAGAAGGGCACAGCAAGCAGGAACACATTTCATTTCTACAGCAGACCTCAAGCACGTCTGACTGCAGCCAGCACCCCGTTACAGGGCCCTTCAGAGCACTGTACTTGAATGAAGACACCCTGAACCACCAGAAATCTCTACAGAGACCAGCTACATTTAAAGAGAGAAATTCAAAATAAACCTTCTGCTTCTCGAGATGCTGCGATCAGTTTTGTAAAACCTTTGACACTTTCCCGCAAAGCAGAAGCTTCCAAGAGTTCAATTATAGTATTTATGGCAGAAAGATGTATAGTTGCAGGGAAACGCAACAAAGGTTATCAAAACAGCGGAGAGGTCTTGAAGGACCATCTACTGACAATAAAATCTAATACACTTTTGTCAAACAACGAGTTAAAAATAGATTAAGGAAAATGCAAATTACTATTCATCATATGTTTTAATTCCAAGCAGAAATAAGAGTTATTGAGACCTATTTAAATAATCTAAGGAAGAGATTTTTCTTCTGCAAGTTACACCAACTCGAAGTAAGTATAAAAATAAAGCTCTTTTAACATTTTTGGCAATTCTTCATGTTCTCATCTCAGAAAAAAAAAATCAGAACTTTCTGTTCTTTTTTACTAGTAAATTTGGAAACAGAAAAAGGTTAACTAATTTTTCCATCTTGTATTATTTTAAGTTTTCATGCAAATTTGGATTATGACATAGAAGTATCTACAGAATATGCATGGACATTCAAATCTGCACCTCCCCTCGCCAGTCCCCCATACACAAACGTATTATTTGATTAAAATTATGTCAAAGGTCATTTCAATACAAAAGAGTAACAGACCCATTTAATTCTGATATTGCTCTGTAATGTTTAAAAAAAAATTATGAAAACGATGAAAATGTTGATGGTGTTGTTAGGTTTCCGCATCCACTATAAAGACAATGAGGTAAGACTGCAAAAGACTGCAAAAGGATCAAAGTGTAGAAGCATAGAAACAGGAGCTGAGATAGCTGCACCCACCCAGCCCCTTTCTCTTCCATGCCCCAGAACATATAAAGTCAAATATTAGTTACTTTCAGTCACCATGCTTCATCCTTTGGCTATCAGGTTTGTGTTACATTTTCAACCCCTACTATATCCTAACTCATACTTGAGAAAAATATTTTTTTTTAACTATTTGTCCAAGAACAGCACTTTATCTTTTCTATTTCTTTAAATTAGAAGTTCTGATCTCCATGGATTTTCAGGAAAATTTAAGCCACCACTGTCAAAGTTACGTATGAACGGAGATACCATGACAAAAAGCGTTCTGCTGCTAGGCTCAACTATAAACACAACATATGTAGCAGGGACAACTTAGGAAATACACAGATTTACACTAGAAGATAGTAAGATCCGTAACAGCTATCGATTTTCATTTCACAGCCGTTCTGCTCATCCCCCACAATCTCCCGTGCACAAACTTTACCACCACATTCTGGCAGACAGTTCCACTTGTAGATGAGAAAAGCTATCAGTTTTGATCCCAAAATTTCAGTGCGTCTTTTAGACGAAGTCAAAGCCTACAGGGAACTTCAGGTGAAGCACTGAAAGTTAAATACATTTTTAGTGGAAGCTGGTACCCAAGCACTTTGCGCTTCTGGGAGCTAGATGACCAGTCCACAACCTTAGGAAAACGCAGGCAATGCAACGGAGCTGCAGCACACCGTACTGCTTGGAGCATCCCAGGCACCGAAGGCTTCGTGTCCATGGACAGCTCCACCACAGGCTGAGAAGTAACAGGGATGTATGTAACTGTGGGCCTGCTCCCACTTTGGGATACCATTAACTTGATGGTTGTTTCATAGCTAGCACAGTAAAAGCCTTTAAAAACACTGCTCTAAGAGAAGCCATCAGCACATAAACTAGCAGCACACGTGAGCCAAGGGCATAACATAACGTGTATATGACATTAGAAAGCACTATATGACAGTCAATCAATGCTACTAAGTGGTAGCTGGATGCAGAAGGTACAGAATGAATTTCCTCCTCCTACTCGTGACACCAGTGGACATTCAGCAGGGCACTAAAGTTATATCCCACTTGTCTGGATCCAGAATAAACCAGGTGAAGGTTCATGGCAAGCCAATGCAACTTTACATGCCGGGCTCTTGGACTGGACGTGTTACTGAACATCTGACAGCTCAGTAACACTCTAGCTGGGGCGTTAAGAGCAAACATTTCAGTTTGGCTTAACTTCTGCAGTTGGTCAAGGATGCAAGGATGCACATGAAACAATTTTCATCTATTTAAAGGAATAAGATATTTCTAAAATTCAAAAATTTGTTAATAGATTACAGGCAAAACGTAGCATCAGTGTAGATAACACTTCAGAGCAGAAGAAAATTTAAGGAAAGTAACAGGCCAGCAAACATAAAGGGCATATACACATATACTCAACAGTAAGCCCAATCACACATCCGAAGAACTAAAGCTGATATACCTGTATCACCTTGTGCGGACGGAGGTCAACATGCTATTTGACTAGCAGTGAGTAGTTTAAAAAAAAAAATCTTCTATTTTAGATGCAGTTTAATAGAATGGTTTGTACATAATCTAAGAAATGTGGCTGTCACGGAAGCCAAATCTTTAAAAGGCTGTAAAACTCTCAACTCCCTAAAATAAGAATTACCGCATATCTTTCATCCTTTCCTTTAAATTCAGCAGATCTGTTTTTCATCACAGCACAGTTTGCATTCCACAAGGGCCAATATCACTTGCTTACATAATAGTAAAACCAACCTTGACACAGACAGCGCTAATTAACAGACATAAAAACAACTCAAGCAGCCACACAACGCAGACTAATCCTTGCTGCTATAAATGCCAGAGACATCTCAACAAGCGCTTCATGTGTTTGCGCGTAGGTGGAGCAATCAGTCATTCATCCCAATCTTGCACATGTAAACAAGAAATGCGATACATAAAAAATAGAGATTATATCTTGCCTTATTTAAATGCATGAAAGTAAAATTCAAAGGAAAAAAAGGGGGAGGGGGGGAGGGTGGTAAATCTACACACACAAATCACATTTCCAGTTGAAGCTACGATCCTAATTTAATAAAATAACTTGAAACTTTTTCACTATCAGTCATACAAATACAGTCTGGCAAGCAGAAAAATACGCTAAGCACAATTCATGACATGACCTCAAGCTTCCCCCAAACAACAGCTGCTGCAGACTGACAGCCCAATTCATTGTCATCATACAGCCAACAAATCTGATAGACAGACCACCAAAAAATCCCCCAGCGCAGAGGAAGCCTCCACATTATTCACAGTTCTGTCCTGCTCTATTCAGTCTTGCTCCTTCATTCACCCCTTGTGATGGATTTATTCCAAGAGAAAAGAGGGCTACAAGCAATCAAGGACAAGTAACCCTACAGCTCTTCGCACCTTCACAGTGCCACCAAAATTGGCAGCCCAACAAAGGAAATGCTTAAGGCCTCATATTTGCTGTAGTGAATTTTCTGCCATAAAATTATTGGGAATACCTAAGATTGGTGTCAGAAGATTTAGTGCCTGTAAGACATGATCGAGAAGCATCAAAGACATACCTGTTTTAGTTAGTGTTGTACTTTATAAAAGTGGAAACAGCTTGAAAACTTTTTGCTTGCTTTGTAACAAGTGTATCTAAATGTGAATTCTTCCCAGAACCTTTTAGCAGCATCATTTCGTTTACCCATAATGACTGCAGCCTACCCAATGCTCAAGTGTAATCCTGTCTCAAATTCAACATTTACTCTTAGGCTCCCTGAGTGCTCTTTGGTTTGAAGCCACCTCCCCTCTCTCCCCACCAAAGAGCATAAGTTAAAGAAGGAAAGGAAGACCTGGGGAAAAAAGAATACTTTTGGAGTGGAATTCCCAAACGCTTTGGAACATCTAGGACTAAGGACTGTATAATCCAAACAAAGCCAAGAGTATATTGCATGCTTACCTTAGATTTACAAAATGTACCATTGCATTTCTGATCCAAAAAGACAGAATCCTTACACAAAGATCAAAAGAGTTCTAACACAAAAGGCCGTGTCACAACAACAAAAGCAATCAACTTTCTTTTTTAAACAAAGGTGGGTGTATTGCAAATGAGAATGGCTAAGTACTTGCCCAACAGAATTCAATTTAACTGAAAAAGAATGCATTATACCAACGTACTTCAGTGCTAACCAGGACACCTTGTCATAAAAACACATTCATACTCCACGAACAGGATTGAAAGCAATCAGCTTACTTCATGCCACCAAATGGATTTCAAATTCTCAAGCCTGGTACAAGGTCCTGCAGATTTCAGCAAGATTCTGACCTCACAACTGAAGTACCTAATGGTAACTCTAAAATTTAAATGAACTTTAATTGTACTGAAAAAGTCTCTGATGCTTTTTTTCTTAAAAGCAATGCAGAAATAAAGTATTGCAACAAGCTCGAGAAACAATTCTCTTCTAAAGCAGATGTGCAATTGGTACACAAAGTACCTACAGAAGTGAATCACAGTGAAGCACATGCATTACCCTACGCAAATTAAGACTACCTAATTGTTTTGAGCCACCTCCTTCCCACCCACCAGCTCAACTCTGAAATAACTAATTCAATTTTCATTTGCTGGCTGAAGTTGCCACCACACTATCCACACCCACATCCGACTCACATAAACTGTCTTTTAATAAGCAGAATCCAGCAGAGGTCAGAAACGGCCCCAGACAGGAAATGCCTGGGTGTATTCCATTGAGGCACTGCAGATTGCTCTTCTGCGTGAACGCAGCCCAAGCCTAGGGTCACGCTGCTGTGCAAACTTCATTTTTAATCACTTTGTGCTCGACCTGCACTATCGTTCTTTGAAGTTGTTAATAACAAGAAATTCACTTGCCCTACTGGCATTTGTGTTTCATGGACGCTTCCAAACTCACTTGCCTTATTGACGTTCATATTCCATAATACTTTTGTAGAATCTAATGAACTTCCACATACCTTCTGTTTTCGCCATTCTCATGCCATAAGCACAGCAGCTCCTTAAAGCACGTCAATGAAAGCTCGAACCAGACACTGCTCAGCTCCACAGCTGCGATGCAAGGCGGAGAGCACGGCCACGGCCTCGGCATGCCACCAGCACGGGCAGGAGCTCGCCACGCCCAGGAGCGAGCCCATGACCTGGCAGCACCGAGCGCTTCTGTGCAGCGCACCTGGAGCACGACGCGCCCGGCTGCAGCCACCCGTCCCCAGTTGATCGCACAAGTGTCAGGGAAAGGTTTCCCCGACGCCTCCCAGTGAGAGGCGAAGCGCACCACCAGGATGTTACTTTAAAGGCAGAAATAATTGCCGGGGCGCCAACAACCCGGCCTTACGCAACGCTCCCCCAGCCAGCTGGAAGCCCCAAGCCACGCACCCATTTGCATCCCCGTCCCTCGGCGGGGCACGGCCGGCGGCTCGCCAGCAGCCCAAGCGCCGCTCAGCCCGGCCGGGAGCGGCTGCACAGCCCCGGGGCACCGCCGTGCCCCCGGCCGCCCGGCTGCCAGCCCTGCCTTCCCCGCAGCGCTGCTCCGCGACCCCGCAGCCCCCCGAGGCTGCACCCCCCGGCGGCCGCCCCGGTGCTCCCCGGCGCTCACCTCCCCCCGGGCGGCGGCGGCGGCGGCGGCGGCGGCGGCGGCTCCTCCATGGCGGCGGCAGGGAGCAGCGCGGCGACGTCTCTCATGCGTGCAGCGAGGCCGGCATGGCGGCGGGGCGCGGGGCGGTGCGGGCGGCGAGGGGCGGCGGGGGGAGGGGGGCGCCGGGCTCGGCTCTACCCGGCCGCCGGGACCCGGCCGCCGAAAGCCGCCCGCGCGGCCGCCATCTTGGGAGCAGCCTCGCAGGGCAGCGGAGCCGGGAGCATCGCTACGGCGCGCGAGGAGGGACCAGCCCCGCAGGACGCGCTCGGTGCTGCGCCGGCTCCGCTCCTCGCCGGTCACGGCGCCCCGGCGGTCCCTAAAGCCCCGCGGGCACCGGCTGGCTCCGGGGCATCGCGCCCGTGGTCCCTCGTCGCCCAGGCGCCGCCCCCGGGGCCGTGCGAGCGGCTGCAGCAGCCCCCGAGAGCGGTGGGGAGGGCGGAAAGTGTGGTAAAAGCGCTGGCACCGGGTAACGAGCCTCCGCTCATCTGGTGCCGGGCTCGCCAGGAAGCTGCGGGGAGGCAGCGCTGCCTGCCCGGCGCTGCGACGTTTCGTCTTGTGTGGGGAGGAAACCGGGTGGCCACCGTGTGCACCTGCTCCCCGATGGATGTGCCAGTGCTGTCACCCACTGGGGGCGTCCCGGACCTGTTATCACAGAGTCATCGAGGCTGGAAGAGACCTCCAAGATCATCTGGTCCAACCATCCCCCTACTACCACTGTCACCCACTAAACCATGTCCCTAAGCACCACGTCCAACCTTTCCTTGAACACCCCCAGGGACGGTGACGCCACCACCTCCCTGGGCAACCCGTCCCAATGCCTGACTGCTCTTTCTGAGAAGAAATGTCTCCTCATTTCCAGCCTGAACCTCCCCTGGCACAACTTGAGGCCATTCCCTCTAGTCCTATCACTAATTATCTGTGAGAAGAGGCTGACCCCCAGCTCCCCACAGCTTCCTTTCAGGCAGTTGCAGAGAGCAATAAGGTCTCCCCTGAACCTCCTATTCTCCAGGCTAAACAACCCCAGTTCCAAGAGCAGGAACGTTAGCGTTCAGGGACAGAAGAAAAACCTAAGTTAGTGGTTACTGTGAGGAAGACTGCATGATTTATCTGAACACTTAACAGCTCTGTGTGGCCTGCTTGGGTGATGATCGACACATGCAGAGGTTGGAGCTACCCACAACATCCCTTATAGTTCAAAGACATGAAAGGCTAGAGGCCCCATGAGTAGGCACATGGAAGAATGAGCACAGGTGAACAGCTATAAGCATAGCTTTGCAGGAACAAATAAATAAATAAATAAATAAATAAACAAATAAATAAATAGTAGTCTTCATTTATTCTGCTTCTTCTGGAACAGCTTGCTTCATTTTAGAATCCTAGTCACTCTAAAGCCTACAGCAGTGCTGTTTATCAGCATAGAACAAAGAACTGAAGCCACGTTATCCATTTGGAAATACAGGGAGGAAAAATGTAATTTCCTGAACTATAACTTGGCTGGAATACCAAAGCTAACGCCCTCTAAATGTAGAGAAATTCCATGGGTTATTTAATTGTTCTCACTGGTGAGAGCCTCATCTTTTACATTTTATAGGACTGTAAGAAAAGCAGAAAACCCTGGTATCAGTAATGTGTGCACAAACAGTATATATTATGTTATTTCTGAAGAGTTAAATTTAAACTAAGAGAGGAGTGGAATCAATAATAGGTTCTGCTTTATGCTCAGTTCCTTCATTAAGTTAACTTACAAGAGTTGTACAAGAAATTTACACAGACTTCTAGCCTGGTGGTAACACTCAGTTATAGAGTCTCTGTTCATGACATAAAATTTTTCAAGTATCTATCCAAGAAAACCAGTTACTAGTAGTTAATTTTAATAGGCCCTTTGAACTATGAGAATATTTTTAAAGCTGAAATGCAGAAGATACTTCTAATATATGTTTATCATCTTTATTAAATAACATGCAATAAAATGTGGGACCAGATAAATACCACTATGTACAAAGCCATTTCCCTGTTTTCTACAGGCCAAGAAAATGTAACATCAAGACAATCAGCATTTATGTCCAGAATTATTGTTTAAGATTATCTCATATAATGGAAAAAAGTAGTATTTAGCATGTTAACCATTTGTTGGTGAAATATGTTAGCCCAAAACCAAATAGCAGTTATAATGGCAGATATACACAATACGTTCCCACAAGTACGTTATCATGAGAGACCATAGGTCGGGGAAAACAACATGAGAAATTCTGAAGTAATAACATAATAAAAACATAAATTCTCCAAATCTAAAGCAAAGCTGCACAGTATGCACTTTTTTAGTGTATTTGCAAATAATGGTTCAATGCCACTGATGAAATAATTGCATAGCAATGGCTTTTAGCGTTGTTTTCAGCTATGTTATAGGTCATTATCTGAAACCACTCATTGTAATGATGTGTTAGAAGCACAAAGTTTCTATTTGCTAGCCAAAAAAAAAATAATTTTTTTTTTAAAATGTCTTGTGCCATGGATGTGATGGTGTGGATGTACAGACATTCCAGAGGCTGATGGCAAGGGTGGAAATGGGGACTGCCCACTGCTACTACCTTCTGTAAATATAATTTACTGAAGCAAACTGGGGTTCACTGCAGCCTCTGAAACGAGGAGGTCCATAATAAACTTCCTTGCATGCCTCTTCCCCTTTTCCACTAGGGCAACCCAGAATATTGGATTGCATCACGTTTCTGTGGTGTACCATGGAGAATATGCTAAAACTACAGATATCTGGCCAAGCAAGCCAAGGGGGTGAGTTTGATATAATACCACTTCTCTGGGTGCAGTAGGCCATAATGAGCAACATAGATCAGGAAGAAGATGAGGAGAGAGATTTATACTCTTGCCTCATCTTCTCAACAGGAGAGATTTATGAGCGTCCTACAGAGAACATGGAAGAGTAGGGAAAAATCTGCAGGAATGTATGTGGCTGATGATATGAAACAGCAGATGACATTAAGGTTGTCAGAGCCTATGTAGCGATAATATTTAGCAAAAGCAAAATTTAAAGAAGTTACAGAGGCCTTACAAAAATTGATATACTTAACATTCTTTTAATGATTTTGTCTTCATGTAAAGAATATCATTATATTTCAAAGGCTCCTTGACTTCCTGCTTGTGCATCTAAGCATATCAAAAGTGCACAGTTGCATGGAAATTGATAAATGAAGTTGTTCACTCTGATTCTACTACTGGAACAGAGGAAGGCACAAAAAGAAAACAGACATCACAATAAATGATGCCTTAATCTGTCAGAAAATTGAGTTAAAATATTAGTAATAACGGATTTTAACTCCTGAGGTGGCAATTAATCATGACCCCAAAATTATAGGCTGAAAAAAAGACTGTCAAAATGATCCAAGTTCTTTTAGATTAACTTATGTTTTCTGAACTTTTAGGTTGATTTTACCTCTTTTTTTCAGCAACCATGTGGGTTTATATTCTTAGCAGATACTACAATTGCTTGGGAATTGCTTTTTATTCCAGCAGTATGCCTTTGTTTACACCAGCAGTCCTAGAACTTACAATAAAAATGTAAGAGATGGCAGTAGCATCCTAGTAACAAAGATCGGTCTTTCAAATAGCTTTTTAAAATTGTACTGCAACTGTCCTTTATATTTCTGTCTATTCCTTTCACCATAGATTTTGTTATTACTTTCTCCTTACTTCACCACAAATATCAGACAGGACTGTACACGCAAGTGTGCTTTTGTAATTTCCGAGTTCTACAGCTTTTTTCTATATACAAAAAGTAATAAGGAAAAGAAAGATTAGGTCAATGTAGGTAACTAAATATGTTATAAGGATATCTTTAAAAATTTGTTTCTCCCAGTAACCGTCACAAGGCCAAACTTTCATTTTATGAATGTTATGCAGAATAAAGTATAAGGTTTTTTTTTGTTGTTGTTTGTTTGTTTGTTTTTAAACAGAGTTGATGAAACATAGTAGTTAGATGGTTCTTCACTGTGAACTACATGCAAAAATAAAACCCTGGACAAGAACAGTTTTGTAGATTTAGGTTTTCCTTCCAATAAATTATTTATTTCATTTCCACTGAGAGCTGTTCAAAAGTAAAAGCAAAGTTAATTAAACATAGTCGCACTTTCAGCAGCAGACACTGGAAAGCAGCCTGTTAAACACAATTAGTCCAGCTCTAGTTAAATGTGCTGAAGACGGAATTTTCATTTTTTTCTTGTTCATAGATTAGAAATGCTCTTCTGCAGACCCATGAAGAGTAAAACATGAACCATACCTGCATTTAATATCTAGAAGACCATCTGACAGCACTTCTTTCTTATGCAGATATTGCAGCTAGCTACTCCAGAGTCAAAATAAAATACCAAGATGTATTTCTACCTGGAAATATGTAGATTCTTCCATCTGCAGTTTTGCTGCTTTCATAGAAGATCAGGAAGGTTTTTGTTTGTTTGTTTGTTTGTTTTTGTTGTTGTTTTTTGAAAGAATGAAACAGGACTGTTTTCAGTGTCCTATAACTTGAGCTTTGCTGCAACTGCTTTGAAGTGTGAACCTCTGAAAGAAATTAAGGAATCACACTATATAGCTCTGCTCAATCATCTGTTACCACAGTGATTCATTCACTTCAGAAGCTCGCATGATAGCTGCCAAAGCTTGTTCAGCAGCATGGTTTAACAGCCATGCTATAATAGGAGCCAGCTAGCTTGACAGAGCTAGAGTATTTCTGTCTAAACACTATCATCTCACATGCTGCATGTAAGATCACACAGGGCTTGATATCTGACTCATCACTATTAAAGGAGCATTTGTAAGTAACAGTAGCGTGAGGTCAGAAACATTCCCAGAATTACCGTCTTATCACTTCAACTCAGTATTTTTTTTGTACTTCCTGTCCTAAAAAGCAAGTGTGTGTAGCACTGCTACTACCATTATTAAAATGGCGTGACCCACATGAGTGAAGGGTGACCCTCAGTTGTGCTTAAAGCAATATGATTTTAGAGTGTAAAGCTCACCTTTGTGCTTAGTGTCTGCCAAGCTGAGAACAGCTAAAATCACTGACAGATATTTAAAGGTACTTAGAGACAGAGCATGGGCATGACTGTGTTCAGATATAAAGAGACTCAATTTTTTTCTGAGTAGGCACATATATTGCAACAGTCTGGCTACAGTAGCTCACATCTCCCCAAGAACAAACTTTGGACCTGGCAAAATAAGTTGTGCTGAATTCAGTGCTACTTGAACTTCACTACCAACACCAGAGTAAGTTTGTATAAAGCTTTCTTGGCTCCTGCTAAACCACACTGTAATTCTTTCCCCAGCTGTATCATAGACATATGCAGTGACCAGCCATGGGATGTTTACATACGTGACCAAGATCATGGCAGTGCTTTGTCTGTGTTTATGTTCAATATAGTAATATCATATACAAAGGAGCTCCACCAAAGAATTGGGGTCTATCCTCTGGAGCCATGTGTTGTAGACCCAGAGCATATCCAGCTGTTTTCTGTGTGTGCCTGACAGTGTAATTTAGTGCATCATTGCATGTAACACCCCGTGTTTTCTTGCAAGTTTGAACACTTGCTTATATTAAAAGTTTTAAAGTGATGCTATTTATTTTTGTCAACCTAGAAAGCAGAAAAAAAAAATAAGTTCCAGACTGTCTTTTAAAATATCTGGTCGTGCATCTGAAATTCTTTCTATATCTGCCTTACAGCAGCTGCAAAACAGCTGTGAGATCTATATAGAGCTTCCCTGCCTAGGGATTTTTTCTACAGCTCCTGTCCATCTCTCTTCTTCCAACAGCTTAAAACAGTATAAAGTGAGAGTAGTCACAGAGAAGCAGTGTAGCTGGTATGTTCCTTTACCTCAGTAGTTCCTGGTTGTTGCATCAGCTGTAGGAAGTTATAAGCAGCCATGAGAAGATTTTAATCTTCATTTAATGTTAAACCCTGCAAACACTTACATACGTATCAATTCATTTGTATAATAGGGATATTGAAATCAATGGGACAACCCTGAGAGAGCAGTTACTCATATATACATAAATGTTTATAGGATTTATTTCCTGCTTCTGTTCTGAATCATCTGGAATAATTTAGCACCTACAGCTTCACAAGGTGAATTAATCTTTCATGATTTAATCCCGTTGATGGTTCAGTCCTGCTGAACAGCAAGCAATAGGAACTAATGTATTTAACTTGTCACAAAGCACCCCTAACTAAAGGATAACAAGTTAGTAACTCATTCCACAACTCCCACAATTCCCACAACTGTCTCAAATTCTGCTGTATTTCAGGTCTTATCTTACTCCCACATCTCTAACCAATTCATTAGTTAAAAAAGCTATTACCTTATTATGAACATAACTTTTTTCATCCTTGTAAATACTTGCACATACCACTGTACTGTAATTCCTACAGTGTAAAACACTAAAGAGATCATCACCTGCCATTTTATGTTATGTCAGTGCATTCAGAGTTGTTTATTCCCATTTGAGTCTTATTGGTCCCTATCATTATTTTTATGTAATTGTTTTGCATCTCCTCTTCTTCACATGTACTGATGATTATTTTAAGACCCATGCTTGCTAGGAAACAGCGCATAGCACTTGACATAACTGTTGAATGATGTGAGCTAATCTGCTTTCCTGGCAGCAGCAATCTCTCCAGCTACAGCCAGCTGAGGAATCCAGTTTATGACCCTTGTGTTAGGAAGCTCAGGTCTCTGACATTCTCTGCTGAGCAGCTACAGAAGCTATAGCCTCCATGCATTTAGCTCCTCTGTGAGCCAGTTCCGAAGGAGTCGTGGGTGTTAGTTATGAATGGCTACTTCTGAAACATTCCTAGGCAAAATTAACAGAAAACCATAATGGACAGCACTAGAAGCTCTGGAAGAGCTGTGAAAAGCTGGTCATCAAAGTGTAACAGCTCTTTCATCCATTTTTCTTTTCTCTTCCCTCCCCATAGACTTTCAACCAAACAAACCCCATATCCTATAAGATTTTAAAGAGTCCCTTTTCTCCATCCACTTTGTATAATGGAGTTCACACATCCTTCTCCAAACAACAACAGAGCACTACAGATCTGCAGGTATCATTCACTGAGATGAGACAACCCCAAGATCTCCTGTTTTCCATGTTTTCAGGGGGTGACCTTCTTTCCCTAAAAGTGACATTACTTCTGACTGGAAAATACGTTGACTGGAAAATATGTTACAGATAAATGCAATACAATCTACTTCCACTACACTGACTAGCGTGACAGATTTACCGATGTAACCATGATGTTTTTGAAAAAGCAAAAGCAATTTTAGGCTGGACATCAGGAAGAGGCTCTTCACTGAGGGTGGTCACACACTGGAACGGGCTCCCCAGGGAAGTAGTCACTGCACCAAGCCTGTCTGAATTTAAGAAGCAATTGGACTGTGCACTTAGTCACATGGTCTAAACTTTTGGGTAGACCTGTGTGGTGCCAGGAGTTGGACTCGATGATCCTTATGGGTCCCTTCCAACTCAGGATATTCTATGATTCTATGATTCTATGAATTCTGGCAACATTTGAAAATTATTGTTAGGTTTTATTTTAATGTAACTATTTTTTATAACCATAGCAACAGCCTTAGTGAAAGTGTTCTGGTTATAATTATGAGAGGGTGCATCATTTTGCTATTTTTCCTAGGCTCATAATTTTCCAAAAATCCTCACAAGGAACCAATACTTCCCAGATTCAGTCCCATCCAAGAAAGGCTTTTGTCAAAATTTGGACAAAATGCATTTAACAGTGTGGAATCCCATTCATGTCCATTCATTCCTAAGGGCGGAAAAAAAATTTCTTCCTACACAGAAAAGTATGGAAAAAAGCATGTGAAGTGACATTGAAATAGTTTGGGTGAAAAACTTGCCTCAGTCTAAAGCCAGTGTAAAATAAATACTAACTACTAGTGACATAGTAATGCTAAAGAAAGAGCAGACTATCAGGGAAATAATTATTTCTAGTGTATCTGTGAAAGGAAAGTTCAGTAGCATAATCGGAGACATCAGTGTTAGTTAACAAATGTTAGGATAGTTAACAAACATGAAGTTAACAAGCATAGAGTTCCTATTACCTTCATGGATATACTGTTAGTGTCATCTGTATATAACAATGGCATGACTGACACCATGGCTGTGTTTCGTTTGAGGTAAAAAATAATAATAATAATTAAAAAAAAATTAAGTATTGCCACTGATTTATGTTGAAATATTGTGTAAATATTATATAACCCAAACATGACTTGTAACCTTATTCTGTTTTTCTTAGTACTACGAATGCTTTTGAAAATGTTTTTGTTTGTTTGTTTGGTTGGTTGGTTTTTTGTTTGTTTGTTTCTTTAAAGGTATTATCAGCACCTTTGGTAGATTTCACTGTGACAGTGAGGATAAAATGGGCTTTGTTTTCTAAGCGTAGCTGTTTTAACTCCAAATTGCAGTCTGAAGCCATTCAGTTCCACAGACATTGCTCTCAGCTGTAGTGATAATCAGAAATAGAAACAAAGGTGACAAAAATGTGTTAGTTCTTGTTTCTAACCAAGGAAAATAGAATGAAAACGAGAATGAAATGGAATTGGTGGAGAATGGGATGACCTTGAAATGAAGCTGAGGACGTGTCATTGCCCAATTCATCCTCTCTTACAGGCTGAATGCTGTGGCATATTTTGAACCCTGTTTCTGGTGTATATCAGTATTCTGAAGTCTGGGAGATAAATTTTCTTCCCCCTTACTCCCAGGAGAGACACTAGTCAATTAGCCCTGCTACTTGGCCTAGATATTAAAACACTAACAGAAAACATCCTGAACTCAGTTAAAAGACCCTCAGCTTCCTAATGATGCATGGATGTTACAGTATACAGAGCTAGGAAAAAAAAAAAGTTTTTCTGCAGATTCAGCAAACAGTTTTGAATTGGATCAGCACACATAATTCTTTTGGTAGTACTGGAGAAGGACAGCTGATGAACTTGCTTGTTCACCTGTCGGAAGCATTCAGTGTGGGTCAGTTACAAAACTTTATCATGTGTTGCAAAACTGCAACGTGCCTGCATGAGATCACAGAGTTATTTATCTTCTCACTAGCTCTTCAGATGGACACCAACACTTTAGATGGGCCTTTGAGCTATAGCTGATCTGGCTGAAGCTGTCACTCACGATCATCTTTACGCATAGATGACCATTCACAGAATGAGAAGATAAGCATTCTGTAAGCTATGGAAGATAACTCTAATACATACTGTATTTCCAAAGGAACAATTAAGGTTAGTGTACTAATAAGACTATTAATCTTTCTTCTCTGTATTCAAAATTTCAAGAATAACACTTCAGTTAACATTTTTGCATTAAAATGTTAACTTTACACATTGATGAAACCACCACGAAAGAGCGATGGACGTACTGGAATGGGTCCATCAAAGGCTCACAGAGATGATTAAGGGTGTGGAGCATCTGACGTCTGAGGAGAGGCTGAGAGACCTGTGAGGTTCAGCCTGGAGAAGAGAAGGCTCAGGAAGGACCTTACCAATATGTACAAATACTTGATAGCCAGGAGTAAAGGAGACAACGCCCTTCTTAGTGGTGTCCAGTAAAAGACAAGAGGCAATGCGCACAAACTGAAACAGAAAATTCTGTTCAAATGTGAGACCAATGTGAGAGCTTCTTACAATGAGGGTGGTTGAGCAACAGCACAGGTTGCTCAGAGAGGTTGTGAGTTTCCATCCTTGGAAATATTCAAAACCCAACTAGTTGTGGCCCTGAGCAACCTGCTCCAGCCTACCCTGCTTAAGCAGAGGGCTGGGATAAGAAGATCTTGAGAGGTACCTTTCTGCCTCAGCCATTCTGTGATTCCATCACTGATCTCATAAACTTTTCAATTACAAGCAAACTCTAATCCAGAAAGATTGCTAGGAAATACAACTATTTAAAAGCACACAGTACCAGAAACCTTTTGATATTATTTGCGATTTTGTCACAAATTGTGTGTTTGTTTTGTTGTTATTTTTTCAAGTATGGATTTTAAAAAGATAACAACTGCAGATAAGAATAAATTATTTTAAAATATATCATCATTCACTGCTGTTAAATAACCACTTCTTTTTCTTATTAAATTGTAACTTCATGTCAGAAGGTGCACAAAGACTGCTTATATAAGGATATAAGGACAGCTTTGTGAGAGAATCCTTTTTCTCCTCCTTTCTAAAGTATCATTTTTTAATGTTTGGTTTTTTTTTTAGAAACTCTTAAGCAATAATTAACATCATTATTAACAATAATTAACCATGTATTTTGCTTTCATAATTCAGTTGATACAAAGTCCCAATATTCAAATTCTATAAATTACAAACCATTGCATTTTGCAAGTCAAATAAATCAAGCCTGTCATTATTCGGACGTTGTCAGCTCAACGGCTTGGCAATAAATGGATATGACACCCATACTCATTTGTACAAAGTCAGATTCTGAAAGTCTTAAACTCCTCTGATTTCAACATTTCTATTCCCTGTGTGAGTTTTGCCAAGCCAAGAAACAAATTGGCTGTGTGCTATTTTCCGTTCATGGCAGTGCACCTCAACTGAGCTTTCTGATGTGTTTTAATTATTGCACTGTCTGTATTTGAAGACATCTGAGAGCATGTTTAGTGTGGAAAGTACCTAAAATCTATTTATATTATCAATATTTTTCAGCTACCTTTCATGCTACACTTACTATAGTTATTCCAAATCTCCACATTGTATCCACAACAGCCTGCCAAACCGAGTGTTGAATAAGAGGATTTATCTGTGAATGGATCCCTCTCCTGGAGTTACTAGCTCAGAAAGGGAAATTTTGCCTGTCTAATCATTTGGGTAAGGGCAGAGCTATCAAAATTACTCTCTGATGCAATGCAATGAGTATGAGTCTCCTGGAAAGCTGCGAGTTGGAGGTGTCACAGTCACAGCTTGTAGGGTTATCATGACAGAGTCCCGTTTCCTCTAAACTGTAAGGTCAAATGATCTTTATTTTAATTTTGAAGATTTCTGTCTGAGAAAGCAGTAACAAGCAACCAGCCTTTTAAATATGACATCGAATGTCTTTTCTATTTAACATTGGCACTTTGGTCCACAACTCAGTAACTAAAGTGCACTGACAATTTTTCTGCATGGAATACTACTTGCAATTTTTAATGCAAACCAGAAGTTAATCTGATTACTAGTTTGACATACACAGAGCCTTATATTTGTGCATAAATATGAGGATTCAGCATGAAACAGTTGCACTCGTTGGTGGTCAGGGTTCTAAAAGCTGATTTATGGAAATGTGGCTTTTTGCACAGAGAAAAAAATCTGAAAGATACTCTTTAAAAATGTACAGTGTCTGTATTGAGAACCACATAAAGAATCAGCCAGCTTATCTACATGATGTTACAAAGCAGGTCTGCTAGGTTTTCCACGTGGCACTTTTTAACGCACTTCATCCTTTGCTTTTTTTTTTTTAATTATTATTTTAATTTAGAAATGTAACACTAGTGTTGTATAATATGGATTGGGAAAAATGAAGAAATATCCTTAGATAAATACGTTTACAGCCACAGCAGGGCCTATCTAGATGTGATATTAAATTATAGGTCCTGTTAGTAATTGCAGTTAGATACAGCAGAGATAGAAAGGGTAGAACAGTAGAAAAAAGAGGTTGCTGTAGGTGCTCCTTTTCTAAACTGAGCCTTGTAGAGATTCATTTAACCATGGTTGACTGAACTGAATTTGGCAGCTTTTGTCTGCCTTAAAAATAACTAATTGTGAATTAATTTGTCATTTATTATCATGCGTATGTGAACCATGCCTCTCACCTATGTATATTGTTTGATTTTTCTGCTTCCACATGCTCGGATTACATGGCACTTTGTTCCATAGCATTCTCACTCAGAGTGCTCTTCATTTCTGTATGGTCTGCCACGCTGAAAAAGGGTTTCTTGGTGTGTTTATATTGGATATAAACTGGCAGAACAATAAACACGGCTCCAGCAGTGCTTATGTGTATAATTGAATCTCTTCTCATTACAGCATGAAAGTGTGACAAGGTGTGCATTTTCCATCAGAATAGCTAAATCATTGAGCTGCTACTGGCATACATTATAGACACCCATCATTAGCTTACTGTGAAATTCGCATTTATTGTGCATACAAGTAGGAAAAAAAAGATTCAGTTTCAGTGCCAGAAAGCTGCACATTTATTTATTTATTTGTTGCCAATAAGAGGGAACCCTCAATTGAATGTGCTGCCCAGTTTTGTTGTTGAATGCTCGTCCAGCTGCCAGGTATATAATCAAAGCAGTACCTGGACTCCTTGGCTATAAACAAAAGCCCTCATGTTCTCCATAACACCACCGTCAACCCTAATATTCAAGGTTCATATTTCCTTAAAGTGCTGGATAGGGAAAGAAATCTTTCCAAACCTGCAGCCTCATTCAAGCAAGAAAGTTAATTAATATTAACATTTTTCAGTTTAGTTCAAGTTCATTGAATCAAGCTGGCCTGTTTTGCATTTTCCATGTGAAAAGCAAAGGTACAGAGGGATTTGCAATATCTACTATATCTCTGAACATCTTTGGAAGGGCATATAGGTATGCATTTAATTTGCATTTGGTAGGGCTAAGCCTTAAAGAAAACATTTGCAAAATCAAAGACTTGCAAATTCAGCGGTGACCTGGCAAGAAATCCCTGTGGCTTTGCAGGAGGGTGAGGTCACTGCAGATGGCCAGACATGTCCTAGGCCAGCTCATTTTTGCTGCAGGCCTCTTTGCTCCCAGACTGCAGAGTCCTGACCTGCCATGGAGAAGAGAAAATTGCACAGCAGAGCTTCTGCTCATCCCTTCCTTGCTCGAGTGCTCCATCTCCTTACCTCCACACACAGCAGCACACATGCATGGCCCATACTGACTTGACTTTCAGGTTATTGTGATGTGAGTCATGACCATGCTGCATGATATCTGCAAAGGTAGAGGAATGGACAACATGACCAGGGAGGTGCTTTGCCTTTTGGTTGAACTTCAACACTCAGCCACAGGAAGAAAACCCCAGAAGAAATTGCTCAGTGGCTGTGGTTCTTTCCCCCCAGCTCTCTAGTACAGTTGGAGGAGTATTCAAGTTACACCTGTTTAGGGAAGGTGTAACCTCTGACTTGGGCTGCCTAGCTGGCTCAACAAGCAGGAACGGGTCAGGGTGATGCAAGCCCTGCCCATGCCCTTCCCTGTCAGACTATTTGTTCCCTCACAGGTATCAAGCAGCCTCTGCCACTTTTAAGTGTGGGGGTAAAAGAGATGCACAATCTTCTTTGAGAGCTGCAGACAAAAATAACCTGGCATGATTACAGCATTTCAACAGAAATACAGTTAGGTGGTTTATTTAGGCAAAAGAGTACCTGTATAAGGCAAAATGTGGAATTCACAAGAGCAAGCAGAAGATAGAACAGGTCTTTGGTAAATGACTGCTGAGCCAATAATCAAATATTATAATGTTAGAACAAGTTTGTCAATTTCCAGCAAAGACCAGTTGTGAGTCTTGCAGTAAAAAAAGATGCTAAAAGTATTTTGTAGAAGGCAAGCTTGCTAATCCTTACTATTGAAAAGGCCAATATATTCTCTGTGTATGGAATTTGTTTTTGATGTATTTCCAGGAAAAATATAATAGTGAATAAAATGTGGTTCATCCACAAAAATATATTTTCAAGTGCTCTTAGAAATGAAACAGTCACCAGCCCTTATGACAGTGATTGCTTAAAAATGGATCTTTTCAAGGGAATGAGGACAATAAACCATTCTTGCAGGAAATCTCAGTTGCTAACAACATTGGCCAAGTTTAAAATTTTCTGGAGAACAGGAGCTGAGGATGTACAAAATCATATTGAACTTAAGGTTACAAATGGGCAAGCAATGTGCTATTTTCATTTCACTGCACAAAGTTAGATCCTTGTCCTGTTTACAAGCTGCCTCTTAACAGCTTTTCAAATTGCAAAACAACAACAACAAAAAAACCTCCCAAATGCGTCACAAATTGGAATTACTTCTACAAAACATTCATCAAACCAGTTTAAGCTAATGCCTGTTGCAAGTATTCCTTGGAGTAGTTGACATTTGTGCCATGATATTTGTGTTCTGTGTGACATTCATGATATATTTATGCTGCATGAGCAAGTGCCTCCCTCAGAAGATTGCTGCTGTTCTGCGCTGGGTTGACTAATGTCACCCCTGTACAGGGAGGCACTGTGCTCTCTTTATGTCAAGCTCCGAAAACAAGGGAAGGTGGGAGATGAATGGTGCCTCAGTCCTGTCCTGGTCTGTCTGGTCCAGGGTGACATTCCCATTTTTGGTTAAATAAATTTCAGCTACTTATGACGTACACTTTGACGGATAAGCAAAGAAAGTCTCTTGACTGTTCTTAACGAGCTAAGAGTAGGTGAGAACACGATGCAAGAATTTTATTTTACACTGTTTCCAAGATTTCCATTTGTCTCAGAGCATTAGGAAGAATTCTTTCAGTCCTGACTCCAAGAGCTGTGTGAATTAGAGGCAAATATAAACTCAGATTAAATTTCTGTCTTCAGTTTTGAAGTAAGGAGCTTTAAGACATGATCCAGAGATATTCTAAAGTTTCAATAAGCAAAACAAACAGACAGCAAATAAAAATGGATCTACAAACTTGGGCCAGCCTCCTCATTCTGGGGACCTGAATCATGACTTCTGAATGCTTGGGTTAGCAATTCTGTATTTAGCAGTGACCAAAATGTTCAAAAATAGCTTCTCGCTATTTGTACAGCTATATTTATGCTTGCTAAAAGCCGTGCTAAGCTGTTAAAAAAAGAAACCCAAACCTTGGCAGTTAGCAGAGCATGTTCACAAAGATCAATATGCAACATTGCCTCCTGAATCTGAAGTTCTCTGCTACTGCCACTCTGCAGTCAGAGGACTGACAAGGGCTGCGCTGAAGAACTCCTTCACTTCTACCACTCTTCCTTTAACTCTGACGCATAAAGCAGCAGAATACAAGTTGGTTGAACTTCCAAAAGGGCATGTTCACCAGGCAAAACATTTATTTCCTTTCTTAAGTGAAAAAAAACCCTGTGATCTCATAACCTACATATTTGGAAAACCGTGCAAAGTGTTCCTGATTGAACACAGACAAGCCGTAATGAATTACTTGCATTTCCTACTCTTGTCTGCCCCAGTCTGAGTTATTCGTTGATTGTATCCACTCCCATATGTCCTAACTTTTAGATGGTTGGTTCTTTGGAACAGGGACCATCATTTTCCATATTTTTTTTAAGATAACAGTGAATAATGCGACACAACTCTTTTCACTTGCTGTATTTTAAATGTTAAATAAATAACAATTTATTGTAGTCTCAATGTTGTGTCCAAAGCCATGACAGGGAGTACATGAAGTATTGAAAATCTGTTTGTTCAGGCCTCTATCTGAGACATTTCCTCATTCCAGAATACAGGATGTAAAAGCTTACATCTGGAGTTATGCAGATAAGTTTACTTCCCTACCACGTGTTTTCTTACCTACATATGCATTTTAGATGCAAATTAAGACTATTATGCTAAAAGAGTGTCCTACGTGTTCTTTGTTGTCAGTCTCAATGTTATACAAACTTCTTAAAATTCCTCCAATCCAAATTCCTGATGTGGGCACTTTACCTGATGTCCAGAATCAGAACCTGGCCAACCCTTACTCAGAGAAGTAGCCAGACTTTTCTTACCCTAATGTGGCTTGTGTAAGTGCCAGTCAGCCACAGCTGTACCTCCTTAGGGCACCAGCTGTTCCCTATATGCTGTCCTAAGAGAACTGGATGGAGCACAGGTTTGTCTGTCATTGTATTGATTTGTGTTGATCAGTACAAAAAAAAAATTGTCCTGTCTCTTTGGTGCAAAGTCTTGTGTTCTGTTATTTGAGCTATTTACTGTTATCTGTAATTTTCTTATCTGTACATACTTTTATGAAGATGTTACATGTATTTTAATGGGGCATATTTATAAAACATCCTGGCATATGCAACTCTGGTAATGAATCTAAAGATTGACAGCTTTAAAACTATGCAAAGGTGTTTTGGATGACTGTACACTTTGCCAAGTGTGGCTAATTGTATAATGATGTTTTGATAGCTACTGTAAGGCAGATTCTTGCACACTATTTATTAGAGCTTAGCTTCACTTTTCTTTAAATATGTATAAGAAGGACTTTGAAGTAACCCTGATTTTTATTTCCTTTAGCGTCCTTTAGGAATCAGCTGTCCAGCCGTCTTTGTTCTGCATTATACAGATTTAACCTTCAGATTACTCCATATTATACCATTGGTGTATCAGTGAGAGAAGATTAGAACAAATTGCCAAGTGATTTTTCCAGTTAGCATCAGAAATGCCAATTCTGTGTAAGATATAAAAAAACATGCAGGGTGAACTATGCAAGTGAGAATACAGTATGATCTGCCCCAGCCCTTGTTCTATATCAGTTCCTTCTGTCACCTGAGTAGCAGCACTTTCTTCCCACCTTCTACCTTCCCACAGGGACAGCAAGCTGTCACAGCAACAAGATACTGAAAAGCAAACAGTCCTAAGTCCCACAAGAAACAAAAGTGTTATCCAGCCCTTCTGCAAATTCTAGTCCTGCAGTGGTGCCCTTCAGCCAACACTCACACCATCATCCCAAGGAACAATCCTTTCAAGACTACCAATAAAAATAATAGTAATAATTTTTTCATTTGAGCTCTTTCAGACTTTTGCTGAAATAATAATGTTATTATTATAATAATAATACTGATCTGATCTGATCCTGTTCAAATTATCTTCTCCAGAGGTCAAGATCAGCTGAGAAAGGGGCTAATTTCTCAGAACCAAGGCTATCAGGGTTCTCCAAAATGGCCACCAAGAATATGACAGACAGCTAAATGATATCACGTAAAGGAGAGATACAAGACAGGTCCAGTTTTGTAGAAGTAGATGTAATGCTCCAGTTCTATATATCTGTCTATCTCCCTATCTCCCTATCTATCTATCTATCTATCTTTTTCCCAAAATACTAGGCTTTTTTTTTTTTTTATATTAGCATTTTCTGTAGCTCTGCCACTTTATAAAACAGACAAAAATAGTTCATTAATTGTAACTGCTATTATGCTACTCAGTTGCCTAATGAAATGCTTTAGAGTGAAATGCAAAACCCACATACTCTTCCAGAGGATTTTAAAAATGTGATTATAATAACACACAGTCTGTTTGCCAATCCAACTTCCAACCCCGTACCCAGCAGGAAAAGTCACAGTGAACGTAAGCATGGAAAAAAATATGTAAAAGGTCCTTGCTAGTATTACATTTGTGCATCTGTAGGGACAAGGATGACAGCTAGCCAAGTGCCCTGAGCACTCAATTTCTCCATTGAGAGAAACTGTGTTCACGGTATTTTCTCTACAAAGACGCCTCTTAGCTTGGATTCTTTCCTACGGTGCTGAATGGCAGCTTGTTCTGGAAAGAAAAGGAAGGGATTTAAAAGGACATGAAACTAAAAGGACATCTTCTGGATAGATGGGCAATTATAATAAAAGAAAGTTTGCATTTTGTAGGGAGGCTGAACCTCTTACTTCTTTACAGTATGCACACAAGATAATTTTATTTCTGTTAAACAATTTCCTTTGCTCGTAATGCCCTTCTTGTGTCCTAGGTAACTCTTCTACATGTGAAATGAAATTGCTGTTAGAATGGCAGGAGGAGACCCTCATAAAAATTATATGACTTGGCTTTCTTTTCTTTTTTCTTTTTTTTTTTTTTTCCTGCACTGAGACCATATGACTCAGAGAGTCACTTTCAGATTGGCTGAAAGTGCAGTTCTTGGTATTAGGGAAGTGTTTACACCACTGCTTTTATGGACCCTGTTCAACCTCTTCATTCCCTGCCCCTCTGCTCTTTTCTGCTCGGCCCTTGGGAGGGATGTTCTGAGGCACAATCTGCGCAAGCAGCATGCGCTGGAGAAAGGCTTTTCTTGCCGATAGGTGAACAGAAGGCTTACAGGCTCACTTATTCCTCTGAACTTCCCCTGAACTGGTTGGCAAGGACAGGCTGGCAGGCTCTGAGATCTGCAGCTCTGTGCTCATGCCCAGAAAAGTTGCACTTTCTTCCATTGCATGACAAGGCCAAGGAATTTCTTCAGACCCTACTTCAAGCCAAATAAAAGCCAGGCTTGCTGTATGTTTGCTCCTTACATGTTGATTTACTGCTTGACTCCTCTACAGGCAGCAGATGGGGTTCCCTGAGTGGAAGGCACCCCAACAAGAAGGGTGCCTCCTGTGTGGCTGGGCCTGGCCTTCATGAGACATGCTGGCACAGGCACTCAGGGGCCACCAGCAGCAGGTATCTAAAGAAAGGAGATTGCTCCTTCCCACACTGGTCTGTAGCCAGGGTCTCTGTAGCCAGAGGCAAACTGCACAGGGGTGACTCACAGGTTACTTGGGGGTGACCTGTGACTCCTTCACAGAGAGAGCTAGCCTCTGACAGTATTTCTCTCCTGACCAGAGTTATTATGGGTGACCAGCTGAGCAGAGCAGCCAGTGTGGGGTATTACTCAGCATTCATGGGAGCTGTGGGGCTGTCTTTGGCACTGGGGAGACTTCACCTCCTTTGCCCTCTGGCACAAGCCACCCTCTGTTTGCTAGAGACCACCTCCAGCATCAGATCTTTGTGGTTAATCCATACGTGTGGCCTGAGCCAAACCCTCGGATTTTATGTTCAAAGATGCAAGGAGTGTTCAGATCAGTCATGATATGGCTGGTTTGTGACAAGAGGTGTGGGAATGAGCACGAGTGTGCAAGGGAATGAACACATGCAGCAGAGGTGTGGGAAGGAAGTCACACCTCAAGGTGTTAGTGGATGGCTTCATCCCTATCAGCCTCTGAGTCACTCAGCCAGGTACAGCAGCCATGGACTGCAGCTTTAGTCACCCCTGTTACCACAGCAGGGCACATCACTCAGTGTCTTCTGCTGCCTGTGTCATTTCAATCTGCTTTGTAAAGGTAAGTCAGGTGAACTGTAATGATGAGCTGGATTAAAAGGTTATCATCCCTGCTGTTTGCTATGGCTTCACCACTCCAGTGCTTTTACTGTTCAGCTGCTTTGTTCTGTGAAATGATACAAGCAACAAAGCAAACCACCCTGCCAATGAGGGAATAATAAGGTCTTAGGGCTGTGATCTAAGTCTAGTCATAGACAAATTTATTTGGAAACAACTGTAATGTCTTAAAACATTACCATTTTCTAGCTGTCCCTTACAGTGTAGCATTTTTCTGCTGAAGACTCCTATGTGGCTAACTGAGCCTTACTAAGAGGTCACCTGACTGAATGCAATGCGATCGCTCAGAGTAGACAGCTCAAGTCAACAAGTGGTCAAGCATAGGCTGCAGTATCTTACACCACCAAAGCTGCTTGTACGATGAACATTAATCTATCCTGTCTGTCACTTTATATTCCAAATTATTTGAACTTTCTATGTTCTTGTAAAATGAATATTTTAATATTTAATCAAAGTAGTTTTATAAAAGCAAAATATATTTTGAATATGTTGCAGGATCCAGGATGCCACCCAGCAGCCCATGGTGGACACCTTGCATGGGCACCCAGGCCAGGGGACCTGCAGAGGGCGGCAGCTCCGCTCATCCTCCCCAGCTCTCTCCCACCCAAGGTGGAAAGGGAGGTGGCAACAAGATACCAGAGATGCTATCTGAGAGAAATGGACAGAGCCAGAGGCAATGAGCAGAACTGACCAGGGTTTCTGGCCTTGCAACTCATTTGTTCCCTAACTTTGGTCAAGCTTTTTTTACTGCTTGTACCTCCATTTCACCTCTAAGGTGCTTTCTCCTGGCTTACTCGGCTATGTGGCATTGAGCCCTGGATCCCAGTCTCTGGTGGGAGAACTCATGCAATACTAATCATGATGATAGCAATGATTAATAAGTGATGATTCTTGTAAAGGTGGCATCTTGTATAACATAACAACAAAACAAAAGAGCTATCATAATAATAAAAACAACACAAAACAAACATACAAAGAAACAAAACAAAACAAACAAATTAAAAAACAGGCAAGATCGAAACCCAAAGAAAGCAAAACACAGAAGTTTAAAGAAACCTTCTCTACTTACTGCAAATATAGTGGCCTCTTCCAGAATTGTGCTGTGCTGAATGTATACCAGGGTCCAGTGGCTTGGGTGGAGTGTCAGTGGGTAAGAAACATGCTGCAGAAGTAGCAGGAACAAATTTAAAGGTCACCAAGCTCAGTCACTTTGGAAAACAACCAAACACTGTGATACTGTGAGCAATACTGTGCCTACTGTTATTACATCACACCCCATGACTGTTACGCTACTCCCTTTTCACTATCATTACATTATTTTTCTCAGTAGAGAGCTGTGAAACATCAGATATAAGAGGAAAAAATGCAGAGTAGCAAAGGAAATACTGTGTGTACATGTCCACAGTGGAAAAGAGATGTGCAGGTACTCACATTTCATGAGACCATGACTTACTGCTGGCTGCGTATAACAAGTCAGCTCCAGAATGTCTGAAGAGTTGGGTATCGAAATGATCTTTCCTACCCTAATAAAACTAATTTAAAATGGGAGCTGTCTGTCTTATTTTCCATTTTCTTGTCTAAAAATACTGTCATTTCTTTTTATTCATTCTCTACACTTGTTTTCCTCCTCTACACTTGTTTTCCTCCAAGGTCCTTTAACTCACTTCTAAGACGTACACACCAAATGACAAAAGACTTAGCAGAAAATCAGTGGAGGCTGGTGGAGGTAGTTCATTGCCACTGTCTACAGGTGTTTAGTCTTTGGATAAGGCCTGTGAGTGGTGTGCAGAAGCTGCCTATAGCGAAAATACTCTGGTTAGTTTCTTAACTGCTCTTCTTAGCAATGCTTGAAAGTGTTGGGTCGTGTGGTAAAATCTCGCCCCCCAAATACAATGAAGCACAGAAGCACAATGTCAGGCAGAGGAATCCCAAATAACTCAGTAATAGAAGGGTGCTCCTACCCCTGCTCCTCCCAGGTCTGTCCCTGAGAGCTATGGGCCTGATGAGCCAGGTGGGAAACCTGTCAAGATGGGCTGAGTGGTGGGCTCTCCTCAGAGCGTTTTCATATTGAGAGGGGCTGCTGCCTAGGGGTGTGGGACTCATGATGGGATGCAGGGGGAGAACATCTTGGGACGGTACAATTATTTTGGGGTGTTTAGGGGAGGAACCAGTGGCAGAGAATGGGAGGCTTTAAGGTCATCTGTGCAGGAACAAGTGTGGGAAAACAGATGAAATAGGGGAGGAAAGGGTCTGATAGTGTGTCAACAGGTGGGTGGTCAGTGGGTGCTACAGCAGCTGGAGTCAGACCAGGGGCTGTAGTGTCCCATCAGCCTGGGGTGCTAGCAACTGGAGGCAGCAGCACGTGTGCCTTGTGTGTGGGTGTGTATGTCAGCCTGCGAGCACATATCAAGCCGGACTAGCCAGTAAGTAGGGTAAGAGGCTTGGGAGCTAGTTATCAAAGCAGCCATAAATCTGGCCCAGTTCCTGGAGAGATAAGAGAGGCTGAGAGGCGTCTTCTGGGAGGACAAGGGCCTCCCACAGGCGTGTGGCCAGCTGTGTGCAAGTGTGCAAATGTGCATTTAGTTGTGCGTGTGATGGGAAAATATGCTGAACATGCTGCCCATTGCCACTGGCTGGATCTGGGAATGCTGAGCTGCAGCAGCTCTGTCAGGCTAATGAGTTTGGCAACACCTAACAAAAAGCTTATTCTTATGTGTTTGAAGTCAGTAAAACAAGGCCAAATAATATTTTGGAATTTTGATGATATTTAAGGTCCCTTCTAACCCATTCTATGATTTTCTATTAATAAATTATTCTGAATCTTTATCTTTCCCTACTATGTGACTCATCATAAGCTTCACATTTTCAATTTGCTGCTGTTATTGGGATCTTTATAGAATTAAACTTTGTGTTTGCACATTAAATAAAATGCTAATGCACCTTGTGTAGTTGATGGGTACTTGGCCTCAGTACTGAGGTCTTCTAGTTCAAATTGGCATGAAAGCTTTATTTTTGGTCTCTTATTTTCATAGCTTTTCATAGCATTTTCATAGTTTTGTCTCTCCTTGCTCCTTTGTTGCCAATATCTGTATCATTTCTTTCCTAATTACTCATTCTTCCACTTTTTATTTCGTGTCTGCAGAGCTATTCTGAGCATTTTTCATTTCAATATTTAATTTAATAATCTTTACTAGGGGGAGAAAGCACATGCCTGTGATTTGGTCGTATGGCTCCCAAGCTGCAAGGAATAGTAAGTCCTTGAATTTTCTTACCTTTGGTCACACTTTTCTGTCATTTTACTCCATTTATTGTTGCAGGCTGGTTCAAGTTAGCAAGGCACCATTAGTGTTACGGGAGTGATCCAGCTCTGGAAATGATGGCTACAATTCTCTGCAGCATTTCTGTGACTTTGCAAATGAAAACAGGTGAAAGGCTCTCTCTGGGTATCATGTTTAAATTCTCCATTGCACATCTGTCCTCTCTTTCCATCAGCACTGACATTTCAGTCTTGAATCGCTTCTCCTTTTCCTTTCTGGGCCCTTTAATCATTTCAACAAGGGAGAAAGAAGCAGCGGAAAAAGAGAAGAGACTGGAATCAAGTTTCCATATAAATGTAGCTCAATGGAATGGGTGAGGAAATAGTGAAAGAGTTGTGAATTAGCTCAGTTAATAACCAGATACTTCCTCCATATGTACAACAATGTGGTTATTAGTATTCTTATCATTCTGGATCTTGTGCTGTTGTACCTTTCTTCAGATAAAATGTCACAAGCAGCACTCTTTCAGACATCCACAGAGTAGCACCTTTTTTATGAAAAATTTTACAGAAATGTATTAAAATCCAAGGCTGGATTGGACCAGAAAAAATGTGGTTGCCATGCTTTTAAATGCAAAGCCTACTTTGATACCATCCTTCTGGCTGGTCTGAAGACCAAAAGAGATTCAGTGCCAAGAATGGTTTCTGTAATATCTTTTGCCCAAATTGAAGTATGATTTCAGATCACATGTCCATACTTATACTAGACTTCTTGCTGCCTAAGGACTAAAAACTGGCTCCCACATGTGTTGTATAATGCTCAGTTAATTGCAACCACAGTATAATATTTTGTAGGTGGACCAATTAGAAGGTACATGGAAGGTACATGTGTTTTATTCCTATTTTTGCTTTTTCCCCTCAGGAAATGAAAACAATTTGTGGAGAAGGAAGAGATTTTCATTAGTTATACATTCTTGAGTCTGTGGTCTCCAGTCTCACAGTCCTCAGTGATAAACAACAAACAGACTGAGCACAATGACAAAGTGACAGAGGTAAAAATAAGAAAAAAAAGAGGGGGGGGGACTGTTGAAATAAAAGCATTTCAGTGGAATTTATCAGTATTTGTGTAAATGTCATACCTGTGCAGCCTTAAATTAAGAGATCTCCTGATTTCTTGAAAGAATAAAGTCTTCTTCCTTACACCCTTCACATGCTGCCTATTGCAGAAAAGATGTGAATGTGTGTTTGTGTGTGTTTCCACTGGAAAAAAATGTACTTTGGGTATTTTCTTTTTCTCCTCAGACTTGGCTATTGAAAGGTATTGTGAGGATTTCAGAAAGATGTATGTAATTTCTGAATACAGCGTGTTCCTGTACATACAGAAACAGAATAGATAAAAAAGGCAATTAAGATATTTTTCTTATTTATGGATTCAGGTCTGACTCAAAACATCTTGAAACAGATAAACTGGTTTTTACCACAGGAAAGGAATATAAGTAATGCAGTAGCTGTTTTAATGTCAGGATATATATTCTCAATAGCAGCAGTGTACCCTGTTCTAAGAGAACAGAAGAGAAGTGATGGATGATAACAGCCAAGAGACTTAAGTAACAAACTCAAGTTTTACAAGGGTGCGTTAGTTTAGACTTGGATGCCATACTTCTAGTAGCAGATATTTTCTTGAGAAAATAGAGTCATTTTGTTAACTGACACATAATAATGATTTCTTAGAAGTATAAAAAGAAGTTACATTGCTATGAATTGAGAATACTGAGATAGCATTGCAAATGCACCAAGTATTATTCAGTTTCTTTTCTTGACGTTGGTACAATTTGAAATCTGCTCAGCTGTCTGTACCATATTGCTGTGGATGATATTTTAGCTTCACTGATGTCTGTGACAACTCCCCTTGATTAGAGTGGCATTTTGGTGATCTCATTTGTGATGGGAATCAATAGGTCAAGCTGATGGTTGGACTTGGTGATCTTGAAGGTCTTTTCAAACCTAGAGATGATTCGATGATTCGATGTACATATTGAATGAAATATAGTCATTTAGTTATTTGTCCATTTAGCATTTTTATTTGCATTTGTGCAAAGGAAAGAAATTCTAGCCAGTTAACAAAATGACAATAAAAACTAAATAATGTAAAGAATAAAGTGATCAGTGATAAACTTAAAAAAGTAAGAGTCGAAATAGAACCTGTTTTGATTATATGAACATATTACTAATATGCAAAAATGGGTAAATTTTCTCAAATGTCACATGCATGGAAAATTGTGTAAATTGCCCAGAGGTTCACTCTTTTTTCCATCCTATTAGTGGGAAGCATGTCGACGTGGAAGGAGCACTTGCTCAGCACATTCTTGAGAACAGATGGAAGTGAAGAAAGCTCTCTTTCCATGGGACTATGTATACTGTAGGTGGATTTATCTGATCAAATGCAGAGATCTCCAGTGTAGATGTCTCCTGCTAAGTTCATCACACTAAATTCATGTTGTAGTCAGTGGGAGGAATAAGAATTCCTATGATGCAGTTCATCCCGAAGCAGTAATATATGTTTAGTCAGACAAAATGTTTCCAAATACCTATCTGTCAGTTGGTTGGAAAGGGAATCTGAAGGGTGAATAACTAGTCATAGACTAGTTAGAAATCAATATTTACCTAATATTTTAACTTTATCTTAACTTAAGTAAGTTGAATTCTGTTCTGCATTTCTTTTCTAGTAGGAACAGGACAAGATAAGGTGTTCCTGTATATTCCCCACAAATTGTGCTGCTGTTTGACGTGACTGTGTGCTCTGGGGAAGAGGTTCTGAGTTTCAGAGAATCCATATATTGAAGGATTCTTCTTCCTGCTGCAGGCAACAGCTCCTACTCAGCCAAAAGCATCTACATCTTTCTGAGGCAAAACTCAAAATTTAGGCTGTTGAAAGCCTTTAGGTACTTTCCGCCACTCTACATTTGTACATCTTGTTAAATAGCCCTTTTTAATTCCAAATTCCATCCTGTTCTCTATCAGTTCAATAACACAATTAGAATACTTGCCACTGGATCCCTTTCCTATGCTTTTGATAAGTTATCTGCATACATGCTAGTTTATTTTTTAACTCAAAAGTTGTTCTGTAGTTTACATTTACAGGAAATAAATTTCCCGTCCTCACCCTTTAAAAGCTTTCAAATTCTCTGCATTCTGTTCCACCCAGAATGCTACAGACAGCAAGCCAGCATCCTCCTCTTCATTTTGCATTGTTTATCCCCTGATGAAAACCAAGGCTTTACTATTTGAACTTGATGATTACAGTAAAAAAAATATAATCTCATTTTGGCTGTCCCTTGCAAAGCTCAAATCCAGAGGCATACCTTATTTATTTCTGCTAATTTAATTTTTCTGTCATCCAGTAATGCCATAAATGCCTGAATACCTGAAATATTTGAGAATACTTGGTATATTCTAAGTGAAGAGGAGGTAAAACATCAAAATGGCAAAATCAGCTTGTAAAAAAATATATTTGTATTATGAGAGAACTTGAAAATATACAACTTAGCTTCTTGAAACCTGTTCGGTAAGATTTGAACCTTCTTCAAAGGTTCAAAATTTGGAGTTTAAACTTCAAACTGGAACAGGAAAACCAGACATGGAAAAGTGGTCCAAGACACAGAGACATCTGTATTGGATCTAGTGATTTGTCCCACTCTTGTTCCAAGCGCCACATGACAGAACTTCACCCTTTTGGGAATACAAAGAGCTGTGGTCCAAGATAGAAGAAAGTTTCAGAGAAAAATAGGATGATCTGTTCTACCTTTCTCTCCTGCAACAGAGCAACTTTTTCTACATCAGCCCTATCAGAGGTTTGTCTAACCTGCCCGTAAGACATTTTTTCAGATGATCATTCCAGAGCTTTCTTGTTATGACATGGCAGGTTGCTCTTCATGTCTATTCCGACTCTTTCAAACTCAGATTTAATCTTATCCATGATGAGTACAGAGCCTCTTATGCAGCTGAAGGTTTCTATTGAGTCTACCTACTACCACAAAACTGCAAGGTTTCTCTTCACTACAAGAAATCTATATCTTGCAAGCCTGCCTCACAGGTAATATTTCAAGATAATTGGCCATTCTTGTTGGCCACCATCAAACTGGAAGTACTATGTCAAAACTGGATGGTTTTGATATTAAGTCCTCTCCATCTTGTGAACAACGGGAATACTCGGTCTCTCTTTTTGAAGAACTGCTATACATCTAGCTATTTTCCACTCCATATTTTCATAACTATTTTGCTTGGATGAAACAAAAGGTCTTGGATTTCCCTTTTTTCTTGACTAATCCTCCAGTTTGTAAAGATAATGTGGAGGGCTCTTTCTGTCCTCAGGTGTACCTGAACACGGTCAATGTTAATTATTCCATCATACAGTGGGGCTACAGATGCTCTAAGTGATAAAAAGTCTGGTTGGTAAAGAAATGTGATCTCTGAGGTCAAATGCCAAGACCATTGTACATTTTGGAGTGTTTTCAGTCCTTTTTTCTTGAAAATGGTAGTGCATAAAGCACAGTTGCATAATTATACATTGTCAAGCAAAAGGTCACCTGAAACCTTAAGTACTGCTTTTTCTCCCTCTGCTTAGCTGTTTTTCCCATCTGTGATGGCTATAACTGTGATAAATGCCTTTCAAGTGCCAGCTACCTTCCTGGACTGAAGTCTTTCTCTTCTGTCTGTGGAGCTAAGATCTTCCACAAGAGAAATTCTGGTTCTAACAAGCTGCTGTGACTCCAGGCAGAGTCTGCTTTAGGGAGAATGTGCACTTCTAGGCCTTGCCAGGTGCTTTCAAATAGTTTCCAGTGCAAAACAAACCGCTGTTAGACATTAGAGAAATGCCAACTAGAGAGAATTCACTCTAAATCCTGTGAGATTTCAGTCTTGCAAATGACAGCTCGTCCATCTCCTTCCCAGTATGTTGGTTCTTGCTTTGGTTCATGGGTTTGCCAGAGTTGTAAGGGTTAAGAACAACCTTCCTGGTGGAATAGTGTGTAGGAGATAAGCTTTCAATATACACAGTTTTACAACAGGCTTTGATAATTTTGCATGTGTGATGGTAAGGTACAACTCCAATTGCAGGGAAGTAAACTGAAAGTCCTTCTCAGTCCTGCATTCCTTATCCTGTGTGTAACCCTTTTATAGCATAGACAGCGGGGGTTGAACACACAGAGTCCGGGATTCTATGCAGAGATAATGGCCATGATTTTCAGTAATGTTATCTACATCTTTAATTAGATCAAATGAAGCATTGCAATTTCAGAATAACAGCATGTTTAGTAAGAAGAGAGTGCCTTCACCTTTCCCCGTGCCCACTACAAACAAGTAAATATTTTTTGTAAGGTCCTACCTTCCAGGTGATGTTTGGAGATTAAAAATGGAGATTGAAAATGAGAAAATGATTAACTTCCTTTATCACATTTGTCTGTTGATGCATAACTCCAGTGGGAATCAATAAAATATTTTGCGCTGACACACACAGCTTCCAGCCCCTGCCAGCTGGGCCAAAATGGGGACTACCAAAGCCATCTTTCTTTCTCTCGTATTTCTGTGCTCTGGTAAGATTTCTTTGCCTTACATTCAAATTAACAAGATTAAAACCAAATATTTTCAAAATCAACTTTGTGAAGTTAGGTTGTAATTTTCAGATTTGCAGATCAGCTGCCACAGGTGTTGTAAGAACATCCGACTCACGGTAGCTCAGGATTGCCACAAATGAAGGTTGTTTATTAAGGTACCTGAGTATCGTCTAAAAATGGCGATATACATTCAAACCACAAATGTTAGTAAATTTATTCCACACTAAGGATCTGTACAAAATCATTAGAATCTGTAGCTCTTATCTCATCATTGAGAAATATCTTTTGTAGGAGCTGGTACAGGTCTGCAAATGGTTGCTGTGCTGCTAACAAGTTTCTGCAAGATTCTGTTTGATTTAGGGATGGGCTTATGGTACACAAGTCAAGTTGCAGCTGAGTATCAGATATCCCAGAGTTTCAGAGACACGTAAATTCCTGAACTGGGTTTCATGTGAAACACATCTTTTCCAACTATAGCATTTACACAGTCTTGCTTAAGACAACCATTTCTCCAGAGTTCAGGAATTCCCAAATCAACTTTGAAGCAGTTACGTCTAGATGGTATAAGATTTATATACTGTACATTGTATTTAAATATAAAATAGTACAATATAATGTATATTCTTACCTGCTAGCTATTTTTTTGTTCTTTAGTTCCATATCACTAAGACACTGTTTTTGTGAAAGCTGACCACAGAGTATACCAAGCTTGAGAAATCAGGTTACAATTGAGCTGATGTGAAAGTTGTTGCTGGCTGGGACAGTGCTAAGGAAACTCCTGTACTTGGATAGCTTTATAGTTACTTTCTTATTGCTTTTAAAATTAGGAGCAAAATAGGCTTAATAGATTAAAGTATAATATTTCAGTTGCTTAAGTGTTGGAGGATTTACGTTTCAAAGAAATACAAGTGGATTTTAAAAAAAAAGCGAAGCAATATGGTGATTTTTTTTAAAACTTATGCTACTTTTTAGGAGATCTGTAAAAGCTTTGGGCACTTGGGGTAAACATTTCAGTGAACACGGTACATGATTGGAGTTTGTGTAACACCAAAAAGTGATAGTGTTTTCATTTAGACATTAGATATGTCAATTTTACATCTGTAGCTACATTTTTAATATAAAGTAACAAACATGTCAATATATTTTGTACAATTTCATAGTAATTCAGAAATACCATGTGACGTAAATGTATAGAAAAATGATAAAAATATAGCAGGAATGTGCCTTGTGTACATTGGGTTATTAAAAACATTGGTTTATCTGATCATCCTTATTACTTCCAGGTAATGCGATACAGTGCCTCAGAGAAGCTTCCTCTCAAATATTTTTGCATAAATCCAAGTTCATTTATAAAAGAAATATCTATAAGACAATTAGACTAGTTTATTTCTATGACTGTCCTGTTCAGTTTTCCAACGCTATTCCTGGGCTTGTAATAGAACAGGCTTCAAACCAGGATGATGCATATTACATAAGTTTTGAAATCCGTTTACAATTTTTGTTTTGAAGTCCTTGTCAGACAGCTTAAGCCACATTTTCCTTTCTTGCTGATGTTTAGAGAATCAGTTTAAGTGTCACTGCCACTTGAGTAGGTATGCTGCCCAAATTATCTTCTGTTCAGCTTGAACCAGCTAGGATACACATTTCTGTATGAGCAAAAATGAAAGAGCAACTGAACTGGGACTGTTTTGATGACCATAAGGAATTTGAGATTAGAGATGGAAAGAATCACGGAAGGATCATAAACTCATTGCTTTATAATTCTGCAAGCAGGTGGTAGAGAAATGAAATATTCTGCCTTGCTGTATAAGAACTTCCAAGGTCTTCCTTGTTATCACATTTGACTAATTCAAAATTTTCCATATATTTATGTTTGTGATTCCTCTGTGAGCAAGGCATTTAAAAGATATGGATCTGACATGCGAGGAAACCACAAGTGAGATCTAAAATGGAATAAGGTCCACTCTCGGGGCATTCATTGGGAAAACCCCTCAGCCATGCTCTAACACTTATCTTCAGAAACAATTTGCTGTACTGCTGAAGGTTCTGCTTTTGCTCTGCTGCCTGTTGTGTTCACTGCTACCTCTGTACCAGCAACACTACCCTGTACTGTCCCCAGGAGACTGAGCTTTGTTCAGCTTGTCACCATTAATATAAATTAAAGAAATAACATTTAAACAATAATGCAACATAGGAAGTAGGATATAAAGTCAAATGCTGTCAGAAACTGGCATGTTCTTTTTTTCATATTCTCTTTTTTGTCTCTTTCAGTGAAAAAAAAAACAATTATATAAAAAAAGGGAGCTTGGAGAAATGTACATCAACAATTTTATAAGGCAAATACTGCAGAAGAATGTGCAGAACAATGTGAAGTTGAAAAAAAGTTTTACTTACAGCTAACTTAGATGTGTTGTGCCTGAATATTCTGTTTTAATATTTGATGCAGCTTCTTAAAATTTTCTAAGGAATGCACTGGACACCACTAGTGACTACATGGGAGTTGCAGATTAGGAGAGAACATACAGAAGGGGAGATAAGAAAACCTGTTTTTAACATCAACATTATGTTTTGATAAATCATATAGGACAGTGAAAAATATTTCTGTGAAAATCCATTCATGATTTTTTGACATATGAACCTGGAAGTAAAGTGTTGTTTCAAAAATGAGATATCAGCAGAAGAATGCCACATGATATGTGGCACACCACCTAATGTCCATCTAGGCTAGTATCCTGTTTTGGTACAAGAACAGAGCATACACCGATTGCTGTTCCAGCCTTCTTTGATGAACTGGTGTTTCTCTGTCTTCCATATCGCCATTTCCCTCTTCTTGCAGTACTGTCTACTTCCTTCAGACAATACTAGGATAATAATGAGACATAAGAGATGGTAGGGAAGGAGAAATTTCTCATTAACTCGTGAGACAGGAAAGCTCTGTGGCTTTTCTTGTTGACTGCTAAGAGCTCATGCACTCTCCAAATCAGAGCATGTCCCCTCATAACTGGTCCAGTGCAAAAGCCACCTGAGGCTGGCCAGCATTTTGAATATGAGTCAGCCTTAGAGGACTGGTCAGCTGCCAGTACACACGCCTTATAGCACATGTATTTTGCTGCACTACCCCTGGTCTAAAAGCATGAAGGAGACAACTCGAAGCATGAAAAGCTCATAATATAATGGATAGCAAAAGAATGTTTATTACTGGGTTTGTTGACCACTTCCACAACTGGTGTTTATTGAAGTAATGTGTCTCTAGCATGACTGAACATCAACATGGCATGATGCTTTATCTGTAGCAGTGTCTCTTCATTAAAAAAATAAATAAAATCATTAAACTGCTCAGGAAAACACTTCACATCTTTACACAGTAACATATTTTCACTCCATGTTTCTATTGCAGAGACTTAGACACAACTTGTTGCAGGAACCCCAATGGTAAGAGGACCTGGTGCTATACCATCAACAACTTGACACGATGGCAGTACTGCAGCATTCCTCAGTATCCACAGACTGCATCAAATACTCCTGGTAAGAAGGCTGGGATACAGCTGTACTAGAAAAGCAGAAAATACAATGAAATGTGGTCATTTGAGTTGCAAAAATTTCTACTAAAGCTCTGCTCAGTGGCATTCTTTGTTCATTGACGTTTTGGTCATACTGAAAAACTTTTTCAGTCATGGGTAGAAAGGAGGGCCTTTTGATAATAGGGGGACCAACAGAGAGGGATTTAAGTCTGCTTATTGACAAATTAGTTCTAGTTTTCCATTTATAATGTAAGAAAAAGCAAGAACATCAGAAAAAAAAAAAACCACAACTAAAGATCTCTGGTAAAAACCAAAATACTTGGCACCACATGTCTTATTGCATTTGCTGGGGGGGGAGTGAAAATGAGGATGAAAGAAGAAAAAGAAAAAAAAAAAAGAAAAACAATTATTTTTTCAATTTTTTTTTTAATCTTGAACATTAATCTCCTAAATCTAATTCATAAAAAATTGCATTTGATTAAATTTTAGATCTATATGTGAAATTTTGCTTCACTAATAAAAACATATGTAGTGTGCAGAAGTGAAATTTAAATGCAAGTGCTCCTACCAAATACCATCTGGTGCATGAAATCTTTCCAGACACCCTTACAAATGCCTTATGGTCTTTATTCTCAAACATTCCTGCAATTGCTTACTAATCTGTCTGAATTTTCTAGCTCAACTTTACCTGTTTCTTGAAGGTGTTTTTTTTTATTATTTTTTAAATGTTTTAATTTAAACGTAAATAAAATTAAACGACTCATTTCTGTTGTCCATTACAGATGTGCATATGCCAATGAAGTCTTCAAGTGTGACTGAGATGCTTGGATTACCATGGAACATCTCGTTTTACTGCCAGAGAAAAGACATGACAAATGTGGAGATCTCTGATGACTTATCATCACTATGGAACAACATGAGATTTCCCAAATACTTATGTATTTTGCATTTTTGTGTTATGTTAGCCAGTTGTTCTCCCTTTCCACATAGTTGCCTTACAGCACTTGAAAGGAGAAGGGAATGTGCTTAAAAAAAAAAAAAAAAAAGTCCAAATTTTAAAAATCACTCATTAGTCTTCCCCCCCCCCCCCCAAAACTTGAATATAAATTAAGAGGGTCCCTTTAAATTGCCCTTAAAAAAATTAAGAGCTGTCATTACTCTTCAAGAACGTACTCAAGAACAGTCATTTGTGCATATGGCAAAATAGCTGTCTGCTTTCCAAAACTGTCTATAAATATTTGAGAGCTCTAATAGTCCTTAAAGTGCTTCAGAGAATAACACATGGAAGAATTAAACAGCTTAAATACTTACTAGTGGCCAGGAATGTGTTTCATATGGCAAAGCAATCACAATGGTTCACCCTTAGTTTTAAACTGCAATTGAAATGATAAGACCAATATAACTAATGTGACTCCTTCCCTCTTCAGTCCTCTCATCTCTCATTTTTTCTCCAAATCCTTTCAGTGTATCATCACTGCTTCCCACATAAATCTCTGTTCAAACCTGGCAACAGCTCATCTCCTATCTTCTGTTCTGTCTCAAATCACAATTCTATAATGAACTGGTTTTGTTTTTTGTTTTTTTGCTTTTTTTAATTTTCTTTTCTATAGTAAAAGGTTTCTGTCTGTTAAACTGTTGGATATTTTGTCACTGTTCTGATTCAAGATGGAAAAATTAATTGAGTTCTTTAAAATTCTTGGGGAGAGGATGATCATTGCCCTCACTGTCCCATCCAACTTCCCCTGTGCAAACACTTATGGCAGGAAATGCTCCCTGTATCCAGCAGAACTATTCCTGGATAGGAATCTCTACTCAAACTCATATGCATATGCATTTATGAGTCCTTAGGCCTAAAAATTAGAAGGGACTGATGAATTGGTTCGTCAATTTCTGACAATGAAAAAAAGATCTTTTTAATTTTATGGTGAGCTACCGTTCATAAAAGATATGGTTGAGGTCAAATGTGAATTAAAAAAAAAAAAAAAAGGATATGTTCTGAAATTGCATATTTGCATATATATTCTAATGAATGTCGATAAAGAGGAAAACTATATCATCTGGCATTACTCAGCTAGTCAGAATATTTGTACAGCCAGTGGTTAAGAATCCACATGCATAGTTAGGTTTATCAAGAATGAAATGGACAGTTTCATGGACAAAATATATCATGCTATTTATGTCATATTAATAACTTTTTCTTTGTTTGTACTTGGTAAAGATCTGAGTTCTGTGATATAGACTAAAACAACAAATTTGTACCATTCTGTACTTTACATGTCATCTGTTCTGTGAAATGTTCCCACACATTTTTGCAGGGCTCCGTACATGAGCCAAGGTGCATTATACTTATTTCTGGGAATGTAAGAAAAAATTATTACTGAAACACAGATAATGATATAGCCCCGTGGTGTTACACTGATGTTCCTGTTGTGAGATGGGAGTACTGTAACCCACACAAGTGTGGCAATGAAGGACGCCTTGTTTCACCTCAATGACCTCATGCACCAGTAGAAGCAGACAGTGATATAACAGATACAAACTAAACAAGTAACCAACTTGGGGCAAGTGTGCATGGGTGTGCAGAGGGCAGGGGCTGCATGGGACAGGCACAGTACCAGCAGCTGCGCTTCAGGAGCCTACTTTTAAACTCCTGACCTCATCTGGGCTATTCCTGTATGAAGTATTTTATAGCTTTTGTTCTTTGTCCAAGTGCAGCTAAAATTTTACTTTTACCTATATCAAATTATTAGTATCTCTGCTAAAGATGTTATATGCCTTTTATTTTGCTTATTTCTCTAATTAAAAACCTGGCTGACTGAAACTGTGGTTTACATGTGGTAAAGCATTGTAATGGCCAGTTGTGTTTTGAAAAAAAAAAAAAGTAGGAAAACATTAAATACATGGTGCTGCAAGGTACTGAGTACTCTGCAATGCCTTGCAAGGAGCAATTTTTTAACATACTTGCAAATGCACACACATCCAGATCCTTGCCTCTGACAATACTAAGAACCACTTAAGCTTAACTTTGCTTTTAAAAACATTGTCTAATTCTTCTGGCTGAAGCAAAAAGCTTGCAAATGAAAAGCTAGAAATGAAGAGATTGTAAACAACATATTGGTATCTGCTAGGGATGGCCAAGAACCTGAAACAATATCTATGGTAACATTTTAACTCTGAAATGGGTCACTAGTTCTACTATATCAAATACAGTATGTAAGCTTACAGAAGTAAGCTTCTCAATATTTTTGTAGTATATATGATAGTTGATAGCAGTGTCTACAAATCAACATATTCTTTGAACTGGTATTTTTAACAGACAAATGCTTCAGTGCAATTTTTCTCAGAGTATCAGCCATCAAAAAATCTTCTTTATGTAAGCAGGGGGGAAGAAAATTCTTCCATCTGTTTATTTCCATTTATCTTGGAATTTATCCCAATGATTCACAGCAAAAATATAATAAATTTTTCCCCTCCCTTTACATAATGTATTACTGGAAATAGTAAAGATTATCGTGACGCCGTCACAAAAACTAGAAGTGGCAGAACTTGTCAAGATTGGCGTTCTGAAGAGCCTCACTGCCAGTTAGCTCACTCCAGACACTCATCCAAGATCCGGCCTGGATAAAAATGTAAGCAGCTGTTAATGCAGTATCTTCGTCTGGTGTTGCCTCCCTCCACTCAGACATGTCCAGGGACACCGATTGCCTGAGAAATTAACCCCATGTTCTTGGAACGAACTAAGCATCTAATCTCATTAAGTTTTTCTGGTATAAGTGGTCAGTGTTCTTGTAATGAGGTGGGTTCAGGAGCCCTGTCACACTCTCTTTCTTCTCTCTGTAGTCTTCTCTCTGGCTCTGCCAAAAATGATGGGCATCACTGTTAGAGAGGACCTGTCAAATGACAAGGCTTCCTGGCCACCTGGGGACCACAAAGCCTGCTCTCCAGCCAGAGCCCCTGTCACCCCTGCTAGGAGGAACAGGTTGGAAGAACTGCCCTACAGCAGCGACAGAGATAGAGAGTGAAAACCTATTTCAGGCTTGTTTAGCTACCTTTTTACTATGATGCTCAATACCACATACTTCTCCAATTTAGCAACCGTAGTTCACTGCACTAGGACACAGAGACACAAAAATCCCATTCTAGTTCCCCAGCAATCTTTTCTCTTCTTCCAACTCACTTTAACATGCCTCATTCCAGGCAGTGTCTTCACTTGCTCTGGTGTTTCATACTCTATTTACTGCTTGTCTTGTGCTGTGGTGTGAATCATTTCCTCTACAACCACACAATTTTGCAGCTTGCTGACCATTCTCCTTCTGATGTGAGATGCTTGGCTCTTCATCAAATTTCAGTGTAGTCTGGGAGGATGTCCTCCTATGTTACTGTTTCCTAAACAAAAACAGACATCCAGTCATTGCTTTCTTTTTTCCTCCTGAGAATTGTGAAGATATCTTAGACAAGGGAAGAGCAGAAGGAACAGCAAGTGTCATTCTTACTAGGGAGAAAGGGGATGGAAAGAAGGAAAGAACAGAAAGTCTATCAACTTTGAAAACTGATTCACATGTTATTCTCTCACTTGTCCCTTCTTTCACATGAAAGCAGCTCAGCCTGCTCTTCAGTCCTTCCCCTGCTTTTTATTTGTCCTTGGACCACCCTGCCCTGAGAAGGAGAGACAGTGAAAAAAATTAGGAGGCTGAAGGAGCACAGAGAACTTAGTGCTGGGTTGACAGAGAGTAAATGAGAATGCCAATGGCAGCGAAGAAACTGGAAGCTCTGTACCAGGAACCAGTCGGTAGAAGAGACAAATCCTGTCTTCTACATTTCTGAGAGCTAACAATAATGTAATTGATGTGCATGTATGTACAGTGTGTACATACACACAGGACAGATATGCATCCCAATATTGATTTTAAATCTCATAATTGTATGTTGATTTTATGATTTTGAAGGCTTTCATGTACTTTTTCAACTCAATATTGATAGTGTTGCACTCTTTCTATGACGAATACTGCAGAAAGAATTGCCCAAAAGTCCATAAGCAAGTGACTATAGGGCCAGAAACATGATTTTTGATCTCACTGGTAAACAGGATTCTTTAGTAATAGTGAGACTGGCTGGAGTTTCTTGAAGAACTTGCAGACAATGATAAAGATTTAAAAAGCTGGCATCTTCTGCCATATAATGAGACAAGACTACAGTAAGATTTACCTTACCTGCTGATAACTTTATCCATGGTATAGTCCAAGATTACCAGTTTTTAAGCCTCTACCATATCTGTCTGAGAACTCTGTCAAGACAGATTAACCATGAAGTTCACCTCAGCACATATCTCCATTTACTAAGTATGTTCCTCACAGGGACTGGGCATCATCATTGAAGCTAACTGATCTCTGAGGAGAAGTGTGATGATAAATGGATGTTTTCAGAGAGCGGATCTGAAAGCACTGGCAGTCTCCTTGGGGCTTTGCTAGTGCCAGTAAATTAAACAAGACCAGACCAAAAACTATATCTTACCTACAGAGCAACCAGGCCTCATCTGCACTGCTTGCTGGGAAAGTCCCTAGGCTGTGTCAGCCCAAAATTATGTTTTGGCACTGTCTGAGACAATGCTAATCAGCATGGGCCAAAGTCAGAGAATGTGTTTAACAGCTGAACAGCTTGCATGATCACAGCATAGGGTGCAAGCCCTTTGATGCTTGCCCACTCCTATGAAAACTGAGGAGGAGTCTAAGGATTCTCAAGTGTTTAGCTAGCTGATTCCTGTTGAACTAAGTGGCATTAGGACTAAGCCAACAACTGGTGAACAGTGCAAATCCCATTCTCTGTCTAGTTCTACATCTCAGGAGTTCTTAGAACCCTTCATCTTCTGCCTGCCTCTGCTAACCAGCCCTGTCCTATGTTTATTGTATTTTCTTTCTAATGGCTTTGAGAAAAATAAATGAAACATTATGTCCATAGGAAAGACAAATCTGTCATGAACAAAAAAGAATATCAAAAGCCTGTTCAAAAGTTAGATTTTGTATTAGTGATAGATATAAATTAGGAAATCAGGAAATATTTATATCTTGAAGTTGAGGCTTTATGTTTCTTTATTTCATTCCATGTTAGACTATTGCAGAAATTCTGATGGAGATGGTGCTACCTAACAGACCTTGGTGCTACCCAACAGACCTCCAGAAAACTTGGGAGTACCATGAAATCCTCAAGTGTGGTAATTATTATTTCATAGATTCGTATAAATCTTGATAGGAAGCTCACTAAAAACAGGTCAGGTCAGGTGTGGCTTTGCTTCACCAAGGCTTGAAGATCTCCAAGCATGGGTATTCCACAGCTCCCCTAGGACCTTGCTGCAGCGCTGCAGCACCCTTCTCATTATTTTTTTCCTGGTCTGAAAATCAAACTCTCAAAGCCAGTGTGTGACCATTGCCCCTTGTTATCTTGTCTGGCACTACCAAGAAGAGTTTGTCTCTGTTGTCTTTGCTGCTCCCCTTCAGGTAGTTGTAGGCAGCTATAGGATCTTCTATTACCCTCCTCTTTGCTAAGCTGAACAAGCCCAGCTCTCTCAGTCTCTCCTCTAAGGCCATGTGCTGTATGCTTCTGACCCTCTTGGTAGGCTCATCTGGATTCTCCTCAGAATCTCAAACTCCTTCCTGAACTGATGACTCACAGCCAGACAACAGGATTTCAGATGCAGCATCATCAGCACTGGATAAAGAGGGACAAAACCTCCCTTGTTCTTCTTCCCATGTTCTTTTTAAGGCACTGAAATACACAAAATGCCTTATTCCAATTGAGAGCACACTGCTCACTCATACTCTTCCCGCACTCTTTGCAACCCGCGCAAATTTTGTGACATCCTCCTCAACCAGCTGCTTCCCAGCACAAGGGCTTTTTGTACCCTTGGTGCAGACCTAGGGGTCTGTGTCAGCCACCCTCCTACATTAATGTAATCCTCAAAGTTGATGATATTGCAGTCAGTGCCATCATTTCTGCCACTAATGAAGATATTGACCAGATGGATCCCAGTTTTGCCCTCTGAAGATCACTGCTCATTGTTGCTCAGGCAGACACTGAGTCATGGATCCCTGGGCTTTGAACCACACGCAGTTATGAAGTCACCTAACAGTCCACCAGTCCAGCACACAGCTCCTCAGGCTGAGATTTTGCTTTTGTTTTGGCAGTCTTTTATTACAATTGTGAAAGGTAGCTTCATTTTTCAATCCAAACACAAAAGCAGTCTAAGGACAGCTGTAGATTTGAATTATGTCCATGTGCAGCTGGCAAAAGTATTTGCCTATGATAAATACCTAACTGCTTATACTAATGTCAAGAGCCCACTAAAGAAGCATTATCTGTCTCAGAGAATCAATACAACATTTTTTCTCTGCCCTTCTAGTTTGTTTGTGCAGTCAGTGTGCATTACCTTGTCATTTTAAGAGCCCTAACCAAATCCACAGGAGGAAGCATGAGGTGGGATCACAAATCCTATTCTGCTGCTGCTGTGCTGGCTGAAGTAGCTATTCATTGTCACTCATACTTTTACTTCCTGATCATTGATATCCAAATGATACCAACTTAATTTGAAGTAATTTGTGGGATATTGCTATGTGGAAAGCAATATCTTAGCCACAAACTTTTGCATCAGAAGTGACATTAACAGTACTCTTATATCTGTTCAGCATGCTTCTTCAGAGAAATCTTCACATTTAACATGAAGCTCTGGGCATGTGTAACAAGATTTGCATAGTTAAGTGTGCCACCATTTGTGTGCGATTATATCTTACAGGCCATGAAAGCCTTCTGCCTCCAGGTCTTGGTTAGACTACGCGTGGGAAAGGCTGTAGAGCCATCTGTGCAAATCCAAGAGTTTGACTGTATTCCAGGGAACCTATGGAGCAGGTGTTGTCCCAGAAGCTGAGCAGGTAACATTTCCCTGCCATCATTCTTTATTAATTCCTTTATTCTGATCTCAGAAAGCTTGAAAACTGGCTGCTGATAATAGTATATTCTTAGAGTATTCCATCTCAGAAACTGTGACGTGTGATTTACCAAGGCATGAAGTACAGAGAGCTTCCACCGATGGGATGGGAGTTTAGCTTGGGTCATTAATTCATCTCCTGTTACTGCTTGAAACCATTTCGTACAATCCACTCATGACACTGTTGAATGTGAAAACAATCAACTGTCTTGTTCCTCTCCCATGAATCTTCCTATAAGACACAACATGCAAGTGGGTTAATGACAAAGAAATTGGTTTATATCCTCATAGATCTTTATCTTTCTTTCAGTGGTGCAATAATTGACCAGCTTATACCTGTGCATTTACCTGAAGAAAATCCAGTGGTTGGAAGTGGAAGAGAATGTCTTTCTACTGGCTGGGGAGAAACAAAAGATGAGGAGACAACAGGGTTGTCCTTTTCCAAAGGCATTTTTTTGTTTGTTTGTTTGTTTGTTGTTGGTTTTTTTTAGTGTAGCATTTCCCAGATTTCTTATTCCTTTGCACATGGTTTGGCTACAAATGGGAAACCACATCATCTTCTTAGTGTCTTCCTACGGCATACTAAAACAGCAGAGATTGGTGTTAAATGAAATTTGCTCTGGCAAGGGTGGTATGATATTTAAGTGAAGATTCTGTTCCATTAGCAAAAAAAATATTGAGAATTAAAGCCTCATCTTTGAACACTTTGCAGTTTGTGAAATGTTCTGTTCAATATCCAAGCTTTCTAGCTAGAAACTGACTGTACAAAGAACTGAATGGAAATTTAAAATCTGAACCTGTCTCTTCCTCAGTCTTTGGGGCCAAACAGATCCCAATTTCATACTGAGCCTGCACAAAGATGTTTCTCCAGTATAAGAATTTGTCTTATTTTGGTACTGCTGTGGATTAACACAAAGTGATATTTCTCTCAGTTTTCAACAATCTCTCTAGCAACCAAAGGACCTCTATAAAAGTATCTTTGGTTTACAACACAAAGGACTTTTCCTTCTGAATTGGGTGAATTTTTTCAAACTTAATTTTAATAACATAAGTTTAATAACTTACATTTTAAAATACATGTAAACATCCTTGCCCCTGTCCCAAATCAGATGTTTTGCTGTTACCCCTTGCAAATCACTTATAAAGACTATTCCATCTCAAAGCCTGTGAAGTTTGACCTATTAAGTCACCAAGTACAAATAAAGAATGGGAGAACAGGTTGGAGGACAAAATTGCCTCTCAGTTCTAAGCTCTTGATAACACTCTGTTTTGTAGTTTATGATTTTTATTGTTTTTACTTCTTTTCTTTTTTCTTTTCTTTTCTTTTCTTTTCTTTTCTCTTTTCTTTTCTTTTCTTTTCTTTTCTTTTCTTTTCTTTTCTTTTTTCTTTTCTTTTCTTTTCTTCTTCTCTTCTCTTCTCTTCTCTTCTCTTCTCTTCTCTTCTCTTCTCTTCTCTTCTCTTTTCCTTTCCTTTCCTTTCCTTTCCTTTCCTTTCCTTTCCTTTCCTTTCCTTTCCTTTCCTTTCCTTTCCTTTCCTTTCCTTTCCTTTCCTTTCCTTTCCTTTTTTCTTCTTTTCTTTTCTTTTCTTTTCTTTTCTTTTCTTTTCTTTTCTTTTCTTTTCTTTTCTTTTCTTTTCTTTTCTTTTCTTTTCCTTTCTTTTCTTTTTCCTTTCCTTTCCTTTCCTTTCCTTTCCTTTCCTTTCCTTTCCTTTCCTTTCCTTTCCTTTCCTTTCCTTTCCTTTCCTTTCCTTTCCTTTCCTTTCCTTTCCTTTCCTTTCCTTTTTCCTTTCCTTTCCTTTTTCCTTTCCTTTTTCCTTTCCTTTCCTTTCCTTTCCTTTCCTTTCCTTTCCTTTCCTTTCCTTTCCTTTCCTTTCCTTTCCTTTCCTTTCCTTTCCTTTCCTTTCCTTTCCTTTCCTTTCCTTTCCTTTCCTTTCCTTTCCATCAAGCCCAGAAGACGTGTGCAGGAGACTCTTTAACTGGAGAACAAGAGGAGGGCAGAACATCCAGTTGTGCCATTCTATTTGCTACTAACCCATTACGCAGGCATACTATAGAAAAGCTGTCTTATAACAGCTCTTGAATCCCAAATTATGTAAAAGATCTGTCCGAAAACTAGTTAGTCATCACTAATCAAAAATAATCCCAGAGACATGATAAGGATTCAGTAGCTGACATCCCTTGTCCCCTATTTTGCACACCAGTGATCCTGGACAGACTGCTTGGTCACGCAGATCTTGATTCTTGTGTGTATGCAGGTGTAAGAGTGTGAGCAAATAAAATGTGTGAGAAAATAAGTGTGAATGGGTTAAATGAACACCTTTAGAAACTTAGTAAAGGAAATCAACTTCTCCTGTAAATCAACAGAATCACAGAATGGTTTAGGTTGGAAGGGACTTTAAATATCATCCAGTTCCAACCCCCTTGCCATGGGCAGGGATACCTCCTACCAGATCAGATTGCCCAGGGCCCCGTCCAGCCTGGCCTTGATCACCTCCAGGGATGGGGCATCCACAAATTATCTGGGCAACCTGTTCCAGTGCCTCACCACCCTCTGAGTGAAGAATTTCCACATAAGTTCTCAGACTGAGTTTTGTTGCTTTGATTTTCTGTGGTGCAGATTACAATGCAGTGCAATAATAGCTGCAGACAGGCCAATGTAATCGTCTGAGCTGCTGCAGAGGAGGACTCTAACTCCTGCTGAGAACCACACTGATGCTGCTGCACTGTCTCAGGATAGGAGCCAGTATCTCCTCTGGATTTCAATAGCCCTGAAATGTAAGGCATGAGCATCGTATCTTAAACAAGTTCAGGAGTGTCTGTGCCAGGTGCTGTTAAGGTAAATTACATCAGCTGCTGTATCTTGTTGATGTGGCTTCTCTGCTTTTATTCCAGAGCAGAGTTCAAGGCTCCCTTAGGTGAGTCACATACCTGGCAGAGACAGGTAGGGAGAGGACAGGGATGATCATAAGTAAAGGAAAGCAGACTGGCTCATTGTGTTTTGTTTGCAGAAACAGCCCCTCACATTGTTCCATAAAAATATAAAGCAAAAATTTGAAATGTAATGCTATTAAATAAATTGAAAAATGAGATAGCATAAAATAAAAGGTCAATCTTAGCTCTTTGCTGCCTCTAGAGCTCTCCATAACACACACATTTATGATAGTTATGTAATAGATAGGAAGAAGTCTTCCCTAGCCAAAGTTCAGGTTATGCTATTTACTTGCCCTTGTGCAGCTGTGGTGATATATTAACTTCACTTCTGTGCCTCCTTCTTGCACATTACTGATTACCAACACGCTGTCACTAACATATTTACATTCTTTCTTCTTTAAGGAGACAGTGGAGGACTGTTAGTTTTTCTTGTCCAAGACAGTTTTGTCCAATATGGAATCACCTTTTGGGGTCTTGGTTGTGCCCTGCCTAAGAAAATTTCTGTTTTTGACAGTTTCTAGTTACTCTTCCTGGATTAAGAACATAATGGAAGCCAACTGATCCTGGGAATGGACTGCCCTCTTCTGGAAAGCCATACGCATATTTGAAATATGAGACTCCAAGCACTACATCAAAATTATATTAAAATTTAAGAATCAAAAATAAATGCCATCCATTAAAAACTACTGTAAATTAACACTCTGATAAGTAATCAAACTCTCAGTTTGTTACCTTTTTTCTGTATGTTCTGTATTTCAGTGTATTCTACAATAAATGCATGTGAAGCACACATTCAGAACATGCTGTTCTGTGTGTAGCTGAACCTCATACATTACTTGTTCTCATGGAAACCTATAGAAAGGTCTCATTGTTCTGGGTCTTTGCATTCTCAATGTTTTCACTGACCTCCTGCATTTTCACATTTTCTCCCAGGGCCTCCATAGGTCATGAAGGCATCAGGCTGAATTGTGGGAGGCAGAGTTTCTTCATAGGTGGGCCTGGGACTTTTGAATGCCTCTTTCAGACAGCAGTACGTGGCTCTGGTAGTCTACATTCCTTGGAATTTACCTAACAGCCATCACGGGGATTGCTAGGCAGCTGCCTATCAGTATGAGGATTATTGTCTCCTCCAGATGTTATGCAGGCAGAGGAAAAGAGTCAGCAAAGAACCCTCCTGTTTGAGAAGTTCCTCATGCTTGACGGCTGGCAGTAGGCAGGATTTTCTCAGGGTATGGTTTGGTGCAAAGGAAAGAGACTTTGTGTGTGTGCGTGTGTGTGTGTGTATTCAGAACTGTTAATGATTCTCAGCACTAGAGTACACGATACAATAAAATACTTGGCTCAAAAACTTTTCCATAGGGCAGGTCGATGCAAGTCTTCAGAGCACTTCAGCACTGTTGCTGACAACCCATTACAGTAAAAAGCAAAAATGACTTCAGATCCTTAGTACCCACCTTCCGTTAGTGTGTAAATATCAGAGGTGGGATTTAACTGTTTAAAAATAGATGCCTGTGGTCATTCAAAAACCTACAGATGCTTGAGATTTGTGGATGGGCTGGCAGAAAAATTACAGGGAGAACCAGTCCTTTCTGAAGCGGCAACTGTAGTCCAGGCAAGATTCCTTAAGAAGTCTAAACTGGCATTACATGCTTTGCTTAAATAAGTCTCAACTGAGCTGTAAATCTTCTGTCTTAGTTGGGAAGGATTTATATAATAAAGAGGCTAATGAGTTGTTGTTGTTTTTTTTTTCCTATTACCTGTTAAGATACATAAATACGTTTACTGCTTGCTCATAATTTAAGCTGTACAACAGAAGAAAACAAATAATATGTAATCTATTGTAGAACAACCTTCTCTTTGCCATGCTTTATAATATTAAAGTGGTGAACTATCAAATCTCAGTGTGGCTATTTTAATGTTTCATTTTGCACTGGTAGTAGTTCATTCTTCAGTAGCTCATTCTATCATGGTCATCCCTGCATCCAGACAATACTATTTCTCCCTGTGTGTGTCATAGCATTAGTTTTCTTTCTGACAATATAATGAAGTGCAATCTTTAAGAAAAAGACTGTCAAGCTATCTAGTAATGTCAATACACTCAAAAAATCATCTGCCATTCATAGCCCGAGGAATAATTTTCACCCTGTTCTTAAATAACAAGCACCCTGGACTAGATTCAAATATCCATTGCACAAGACTTTCATCATCCTGCTCTTCTCCTTGGAGAGCAGAGAATAGACAGGAGTCAGTTTTTAAGGACTTCAGGCTGTCTGAGCTGTGAATTTTGCTGCCTGTGGTTTGGTCATGTTAATTCCATTAACTCCATTAACTCTCATATATATATATATATATATATATGCTTTTTTTAATTTTTAAAATATTTTTTTTAATAAACTTTGTTTATTTCCCTGCAGAGTCAATACAGGTATCAAAGGCTAACCTGACTTTTATCTTTCCTCTTCAGCATCTGTCTTCTAAATTCCAGTTAAAAAATATCTGTCTGGAAGAATACTGTCCTAAAGCCAGTTTGAAGATACATTATCAGTTAAAATGTTACTGTGTCTTTTATTCCATATCCTCATTTAGGACTGTTGCTGGTTCAGTAGAGCTGAGAAAGCTTTGGAGCAAATAACCCAGTTATTTCCCACACTAAACATTCTGTACAGATAACGTCAATTGAATATCTACTGCCTAAAAAATTGTATAGAAGTTACTAGATTTGTTATAATAAATGCACAATTATGCAGTAGAAAGAGAATAATGACATAAGGCAGGTATTACTATTGAATAAGTTTTCTAACAAAGCAAAAACCTAAGAGTTGAAATCATGCCCTTTATCTTGGCAAGAGCTAAGCAGATGATATATAACAGAAAACATTACAGCAACAGTTCTTTTTCGATCTCACCTATGTGTATCTCTTGATTCCCCTGCTATGACCTTAACTGTTTACAATTAGAGGTAGTACAATTTGTAGTTTTTAAAGATAACATATTTTACCAGCCCAACTGGCATGGCTGGAAAAATGAGATGACATTTTGGGCAAAAAGAAGGGCTCATATGCACAAAAGCTTGACTGATTTTTTCCCAATATATTAGTTGACCTAACATGAAAGTATTAACTTTACCTATACAGCTTATCTTGCCTACGTCCTTAGATCACCATCACAGCAAAAGCAAACAACCAAAAAGCCTTTTCCACCTTTATTTGCTTGGAGTGGAACTTTGTTCCAAAGGATTCTCAGTCTACAAAATGATTTCCACCTCTTTAGAAGATAACTGGACTGACAGATTTTTCCACCTTAATTATTCTGATGTAGTTAAACTGACAAAAATATCCCAAAGTAACCATAGCTACAGATGAGTTCATGCTACTGCAGATTCTGGCTGTGCCCTGTCCAGTGTGAGCTGCACTTCTACGTATATTTTTACTCCTATATCTGTATCTTTATTAGGGTTTTTATTGGTGTGACTTTGCTAGCTAAGCTTTCTAGAGGAGATCTAGTCATAGTTTACCTGTGACTTTTTGCTTAAGATGCACATAGGTAAATCACTATTCTGACCACTAAAAATAGATCCACTAAAAGTGGATGAAAAATCCAAGTCTTTGCCCAGTACCATGAACAATTTGTTGAAGAAGTGACACAGGTGAGTTGTTGAATTTTGAATAGTTTTTCAGTCCATCTGTATGCTAAATTTGCCAAGAATATTATGACAGCAATACCCAATACCCTTGACTGTGAACAAAAGCCTGGTTGCTGTTTTAGTAGTAACCCTCCTCCCTTCCTTCCTTCTCTTTTAGCAGTAGTTAAGTTCATTGAAAGAAAAGTCATTTTTTGAACATAAATAATAGTTCATCTCTCTGTGTGAAGGGTAATTAAACCTAATATGCTTTCTGGAAGAATTCACTAGATGGACAGCTAAAACCATCTCTATCCTAATACATCAAGTGGGCTTGTTTTGCATTGTTAATGTGTGGGCCAGGTTCAGAATAAGAATTGCACTTGTGCAACATCTCTGAACATCAAGACCTCTTTCCCAGGGTACCTAAGTATGCATTTAATTTGCAAATGTAGGGCTAAACCTTAAAAAAAATTAAAAAAAAAAAAAAAAGTATTTGCAAGCTCACAAATCTGCAAGTTCAATGTTGTATCATGGTCAAATATCTGCAGATTTGCAGATGATTAAGGGATCACACTGTAGAGCTTCTGCTTTCTTCTGCACTTCTGCCTGAGTGCTCTTGTCTCCAGGTTTGCTCTCACACCTGGAGGTGAGAGTGTAAGATAAGAGAAGGGGGACATTTTCTGCAACTATCCTACCTTTAGAGAGCCACCTCCCTTTCACTTCAGGCAGACAAATTAGATCCTTCTTTACACAAGTACCTCTAATGCCTCTGTCAAGAAGCAGCAAAGCCATTTTATTGTTTCAGTATCCTCCAGGAAAAAACAAAGCAAAACAAAACAAAACATAATCTCTTCATGGAAATCTGCATAACTTGACAGTCTGAAACTCTACAAGCATGGGAGAGGCCAGAGGAGAACCTGAATGATGGCTGCACAGAGGGTGGAAAATCATGATGCTGGGAAGCTGTTTGCTAACTCACCAGGGAAAAACATGGCATGACCTCACATCAGAAAAGAGAGGAAAATAAAAATAGCTCATTACAGCATGTGTTGGCTAGCATGTCCTAATATAAACACAAGTAGCTTCTGCCTGTAGGAATTTAGTGTCAAGTTCTTTCCAAGGAAAATAAAACTGTGATTAAAAGGGACTTCATCCAAAAGCACATATTCTAAAGTGGTTTTAGAGATGGAAGAGTCACAGCTCTTTTGATCTCCTAAAAACAGGTCCTTTAAAGGAAAGAAGAGTAATTAGGTTTTTTCCTTTCCTTTCCTTTCCTTTCCTTTCCTTTCCTTTCCTTTCCTTTCCTTTCCTTTCCTTTCCTTTCCTTTCCTTTCCTTTCCTTTCCTTTCCTTTCCTTTCCTTTCCTTTCCTTTCCTTTCTTCTCTTCTCTTCTCTTCTCTTCTCTTCTCTTCTCTTCTCTTCTCTTCTCTTCTCTTCTCTTCTCTTCTCTTCTCTTCTTTCTCTTCTCTTCTCTTCTCTTCTCTTTTCTCTTCTCTTTTCTCTTCTCTTCTCTTCTCTTCTCTTCTCTTCTCTTCTCTTCTCTTCTCTTCTCTTCTCTTCTCTTCTCTTCTCTTCTCTTCTCTTCTCTTCTCTTCTCTTCTCTTCTCTTCTCTTCCCTTCCCTTCCCTTCCCTTCCCTTCCCTTCCCTTCCCTTCCCTTCCCTTCCCTTCCCTTCCCTTTCCCTTTCCCTTTCCCTTTCCCTTCCCTCTCCTCTCCTCTCCTCTCCTCCTCTCCTCTCCTCTCCTCTCCTCTCCTCTCCTCTCCTCTCCTTTCCTTTCCCTTTCCTTTTGTTTCATTTCCTTCTTTTTCTTTTTTCTTTTTTTCTTTTCTTTTTCTTTTTCTTTTTCTTTTTCTTTTTCTTTTTCTTTTTCTTTTTCTTTTTCTTTTTCTTTTTCTTTTTCTTTTTCTTTTTCTTTTTCTTTTTCTTTTCTTTTTCTTTTTCTTTCTTTTTCTTTTTCTTTTTCTTTTTCTTTTTCTTTCTCTTTTCCTTTTCCTTTTCCTTTTCCTTTTCCTTTTCCTTTCCTTTTCCTTTTTCTTTTTCTTTTTCTTTTTCTTCTTTTCTTCTTTTCTTTTTTTCTTTTTATTTTGCTGACAGTTCATTTAAATTTAATGTATGTAGTCATCACAGTTGTTTGGCATTTATTTTATGCTAGTGAATTTCAGTGACAGATAAATGGCCTGCGACTAGATATGCAGCTGATCACTGTCACTTCTATCAGGGAGAAAGGAGAGGTATGGGTAGGAATTGTTTCCCTCAGATGAGAAGGAACAAGATTCTCTTTAAAGGGAGGCCATTCTTAGGACAGAAAACTGAATTTCAACACAATACATGAAGAGGCAGGTAGGGGGAAACAAAACAAATGTAGGGCTAAATAGTCCAGACATTGTAGATGTAAGATATTGGCAAGCACTGTAGGTTGCTGTGGTCTAATGTATAGTTTTGACATTTACTTTAAAGCCAATAAAACGTACTAATAAATGTCATAGCAGATTATTATCTCCATGGTTAATGAAATGTCCAAGAGGAATGAGTAAGTTTGTCCAAAAGTTTCACGAGGTGATTGCGAAAATCTGCCCTGTGCTAGCCCAGTTCCCAGGCCAGAGACATATAGGAAAGGACTTGGTGGACATAAGCATGGAAAAAATCATGGGAAAGGTCCTTACTGATGCTACATTTGTATATCTGCAGGTGCAGAGATAGCAGGCAGTCAATTGTCCTACATATTCAACTTCTCCATTGAAAGAAACTGTTTTCACAGACTTTTTCTTTCCAGAAATGCCTCAATTCTTGAATCATTCTCTGCTGTCAATGCTGAAAGCTAGTTTGGTCTGGGAAGAACAGAAAGGCATTTAAAAATGTGAAATTAGATGGGCTTCTTCTACACAGAAGACATTTATAACAAAAGAAACTGTATTGTGTGGAGAAGTGGGACTTTTAGGTGCGATACAGGTGCAAGACAGAGAAAAAAGCTATTACTTCAGTTCCTTGGACTGTGGTTGTCAGCACCCTGGGGATACTGCCAGACCTGCCCCAGCCCCAGTGAAGCCACAGCAACACCGGGCTCCAGCTCCCCACAGCCCTGCCCCACCACAGGCCCAAATCCCAGCCCCAAGGGTGTGCCTGGAGCTGGGGCTGGGGCTGCCGTGGTGCCCCCTGTGCCCTGCTCCTGGTGGGGCAGGGGCACAGGACAGGCTGCCAGGCCTTGCCCTTACAGACACATGAGCAGCCGCTGCTGACCCCAGCCCCAGTTTCTTAGGGAGCAGAATGGTTTTCTCCATCGTCTTTGCCATCAGGGAAGTGTTTGTGCCTGTCTCCACACAGTGATTCCCTCCACAGGCAAGGTTTGAGTCCAAGCCAGTACAGGAGAGGATGTACAAGAAGTGGTTGTCTGTACAGGAAGGGCAGGTAGCACGGCTGGCTCAGGTCTTCTGCAAAGCACCCTCCAAGCTAGCTGAGCAGAGCTGCTTCGCATACTTCAGGAGCCATCTCTCCACATTCACCCCAGTAATACCTTGTCTCCAGCCCTGTCTGAGCTTGTTTCACAGCAGGAACCCCTCTTGTGAAGTTGTCCTGAGCCAGGATTTTCTCTGAACCAAAGATCTGGAAATGTGCCCTTAGCCCAAGGCTTGCCATCTGTCAGGAGGGTATTTATCACCTGAGGTGTTAGAGCAGGTGCAGAGTACCAGCAGGTCTAGCTTTGGCTGCAGCTATGATGACGGCCCTCTAGGACTGCTTATAGAAGAATAAACATGAACAACATGGGAAACAACAGGGATGTAGACCTTCTTGCATTGCCTTTGTGCAAACTTTGCTCAGGCAATGAGCAGCCTGACTGGTTCAACTGGACCACAAATGGAGGAGTGGAGTATGGGGACACATGGCATAAGGGTGGCAATAAGACTGTGACTCGGCAGAGGGCTATGAGACTTGGTAATCTCAAAAAGGTCAGTTCAGATATTTTCTCTCAAACAGCAGTTTAAGACATAACTGTTATAGACATAGTTGCTATAGCAATGCTGAAATTTATCATGAATCTTATGAATATGTAATATGTAGTATGCATAGTTATATGTGTTTTGCTTGACGTATTCTGTATGTAGTTCAAATCTAACATTGCATCAAGTTGTTTGATTCCACTTCATAAAGCCCACCATTGTATTTGTGTATTGTGTTTATGTGGCAAGGCTTTGGTGGTGGAGAGCTGCAGGGGTGGCCTGTGAGCAGAGCCCAGCAGCTGCCCCATGACAGATCAGAGCCAGCTCCAGACAGCTCTAAAACGACCCACTGCTGGCCAGAGCTGAGCCCATCAGCATCACTGGTTGGGCCTCTGGGAGGGCAGATTTAAGAAAGGGAAAAAAAACTGCTGTGCAACAGCAGCTGGGAGAGAGAGGAGTGAGAACCAGCCCTGCAGCCCCCAAGGTCAGTGCAGCAGGAGGGCAAGAGATGCTCCAGGCACACAGCAGCAGTTCCCCTGTGGCCTGTGGAGAGGCCCCTGGTGGAGCAGGCTGTCCCCCTGCAGCCCATGGGTCCCACATGGAGCAGATCTCCACGCTGCAGCCCGTGGAGGAGCCCCTGGTGGAGCAGGTGGATGTGGCCTGGAGGAGGCTGCGGCCCATGGAGAGCCCCCGCAGGATCTTTCCTGAGAAGGGTATGGAGTCGCCATCCTGGGAGGTTTTTAACTGGTGGTTGTTCAGCCATCAGCCAGGAAGGACTTCGTACAGTTGATCCCATTTGAGGGAGGGCAGATGGACTAGGTGGCTCCTGGGGACCCATTTCCAGCCCTTGTATTGTTATAGTAAAGGGCACAAATTCACATTTTGGATATATGCAGTGCATTTCAGATTAGACGTTCAGTTGTTTATATCCACATACAGTAGAAGGGAAGATGGTACCAAACAACTGCAGGAGGAAATGTACTCTAGATCTGTGCCTCAAAGGCAGCAAGCTACAAAGACATATTATTTTGGAAGGAGTTAGACCTAGATAACCAACTGTTTCTGACTATTAATGGGGCCATCATTCTGCTGAGTATGCTCCATCAGAGTGCTCTGTCTTTCAGGTGGGTCTCAATTGTCTAGTAAAATGATTGCAGCTCATGCAGGCTAAAGTGAGTGTCAGTTTCTTATTTAGTGAGGCCATTTTTGTAAAGATATTTTTCTGAAGTCTTTTACTATCTGACAGTTCATTATCTGGCTGTTCCAGGTGAAGAGTTCTGAGCAGGAGTAGCACTGACAGTGTGCAGATAACACCTGTGCTGCTGATGCTGAGAGAGGCTGGCTACATGGGAGCCTGAGGCAGGAGAGCAGTGACTGGGTGGGAGCCAGAGCCCCAGTTTGGTGGGTGCTGGGAGGAAAGAAACTCTCCCTCACCAGCTGCGGGAGAACTGGCAAAGGCCAGGAGATCGGGCCTCAACAAGTCTGACTTGCATGTATTTCTTGTCACAGCTGGGGGGCACTCCTGCTAAAAACAATTGAACTATCAAGGTGAGGCAAAACCAGCAGTCAAAATTATGTTGTGAAAAGCAGGGGCAAACCAACTGTGCTCTGCGTGCCCTGGGACAGGGGGAGCTGTTACTTGAATGGAAAGATGCTCAAAGTTTTATGCTGGAGACATTTTGAGAAAGGAGATTTCTGGACGTTCCCTGGGCAGTTCGGAAAAGAAGAGATCTTCTTTCTTTAAAGAGAGTTATTCTGCTCAAGAAGTCTTCCTCAGGCAGGGATTCTGTGTATTGTACTCTTTCTGAAGGAAACTAAAATGCTCTAACAGGTGAGCTGCAGCACTGAACTGCAGCCTGCGAACTGAGCAAGGAATGTGGAAATAACAGGGGTGGTTAATGGGGACAGTGGCAGCAGGAACTTAAGTATGTAAATCTAGGAATTTCTGTGGACTCCTGGAATTTAATTTCCTCTTTTCATGTCTTCAATCTGTGACAGGAGAGCAGTGGAGAAAAAAGGCAGTGAGCAAGTGCAAAGACATCCTACAGAAAAAAAAAGAGAAGGATTACTGCCAGTGGCTTGTGGAGAGTGGTATCACATCTGTTTTGAGGATTTTTGGGGTCCTAAATCTGATTCACAGAATTAGAGGAATTAGAGGAAAAGGACAGCAAAAAGTATTACTTAGTTCAACCATAGTGGGGTAGGAACATGGGGAGATTTGAAATGTCTGTCAACTGTTTATCAAACCTGTTCTTGAAACTTCCAGTGACAAATATGCCACAACCTCCCCAGGCAAAATTTCAATGCTTTACTCTCCATAGTGTCAAAGAGATTTATTTTTTTTCAAATCTTGATCTTAAATTTCTTTTGTATATTTAAATCCATACTGCTTGCCTTATTCTCCGCATTTATGATGAACTGATTAACTACACTTCTTTGCAGTATTCATTTTATATATAAGCACACATATGTTAAAATAGATGTATATTTATACATCTGTATTTGAAGGTTCTTCTGTATTCCTCTTGTGATATAAACTCTGGCCAAAACAACTGACTCTTTTTTATCCTTTCTCCTTTTCTCCAATTTACCCCACACAGGTTCCCAGCAAGTTCTGTTTAATTTGAAGAGTTGTTTAAGTTGGGAGGAGGAAGGTGTTGCTGTGACAGACACTCATTTGATTTTTCAGGTGTACAGATCAGGCCTCGTGTCAGCCTTATTTACACAACCTAAATATTTATACAACCTGTAGATTTTGAACCTTACCTACCTTCTAGCCTGGTAAAAGGATTATGCTTACCACTTATGCAATTTTTTCCTTTTGTCTCCAAAATAAGCCTGGATTTACCTGTCTTCACAACAGAGAGGCAGTGAAGCATGTCACTGTTTTATAAATAGGAAACTTGCTGCAGTGTTTTGTCCAGGAGACATCATCGATGGGACAGGCGTTAACATGCAGGTGCCTCAGAAACATTCTTGAGCTCCTGGTACACGTTAAGCAGAACCATTTCCCCTGGCAGGGAAAACTAGCTTCTTGCCTTCTCCTCATCTCCTTTCTCACAGCCACTCCCTCCTTTAGTTAGAAAGGCAAGCACCAGGTTGTTGTGTGTGGAGCCAAGAGCTTACATCCAACAATTACTGGGGCAGGCAGCATCAGTGTGGATTTCTGACCATGCCGCTGCCTGTTCCATGACATTACATTTATTCACCCCTTGCCTGCTTATGGAGTAAACTCTCCAGGGCTGAGACACTCTCCTATCTATCTGTAGCACTTAGTGTTTTACTTTGATTTCAGGTGGAGGCTCTGATATTAATAACGATCACCATCATCACTAGTATCCTCTAGCAAAAATGTTAAGTATCCACTAGAACAAACAAATGATTAGCAATAGACCTCTCCAAAAATAAGGTACCAACATTATAAAAATGTCTTTCATGTATAGTTGATGAATGGAGCTAGGTCCTGCTTTGTGTTTAGTTTATCTGAACAGTGCCCTGATAGCCCCCTTGATTCAGTTTTGTGTCAATGGAAAAGATTGCTGTCAAGCAGGAAACCACGAAAGAAAGTTAGAGGATGCTGCATTAGCTCCCCTTGGAAACCAGACAGGGGTTGAGAATGCTGCTGCTGTGACTAGACAGCTGAATATAAATCTGAAAAACAACAACAAAAAAATGGCCAGTAAATACAAAAGCTGTGCCCACCACTCACTATCCACTCAATGACTTCTTGTAGCTGATTTTTCACTTGCTGCTCCAATTAATGCATCTTTACCAGGAAAGAACAACTAGAGATTAGAGAAAGTACAAAGCAGTTTAGAAACTGGTTCTTCAAAATGTATTTGCATCTGATGGGAAAACCATAACTTATCCATATTTCGTGGAGGTCATGACACACGTCATTTGGTTCAAGAAAGTATAAAGAGATGGGTTTCAGAGAAATTACTCTGTTATTATTTCCTTGTAGAAGGAACTGTCCTTGATGATGGATGCTTGATTTCTCACTCACTTGTTGGGAGATGCATTCATTCTCTTTCTGTTCCTGGATTTGTTTTCCTATGAGAGTCTTTAACTCAATTTTAACATTTACAAATCCCACAGGGCGTCTTGAAAAGCCCTCTGAAGTTAGCAGAAATATTTTTATGCCACTGACAGAGGTTACTGAATCAGTGCCTGGAAGTGTGTCTTTGGTTAATGTCTGCTGTGCATCACTTAAGAAAATGTAAACTGGAAGCCAGTGCAGCAGAGCTGCATGATGTTCTTAGTGAAGGTATAAAACGAACAAGCATGTGCAAATCTCTCTCTTTCTTGAAGCTGAAAGCCTTATAAAAGGATTTTACAATTTGACACTAAGCATTCATTTTTTTCTGTTTTTATTACTATGTAGCTTTGTAGTGCTGTCTTACCAAATTAATCTAAAAACATTAGTCTCAACTCACAATCCACTTGTTCATTTTACCCATATTTATTTTCCTTTTCAAGGAAATCTTCCTTCTCCTTCTAATTTTTCAAATTAAGGTGAAATCTGCTACACTACCTCATTTTTTGTTGTTGTTGTTTCAAATAGGTGCCTTTATTTTTCACCACATCTCAATCTTTGTTACGTTTTTTTTAATATCTTACAGTGATAATGTTACATTTGGCTTTTTTTCCCCACTGTTCTTTCTTACTCATTTTTTTCTCTGTTTTCATGCTTGCATGCTGTCTTTGATAGAGGGAATATAGCATTGAGAAAATGAAGCTTTTGAGCCTATTAATATTAAATATTCAAACCAATCAACTTTAAGCCTCTTTTATTTCAACAATCAATATCTTTTTCAAAAACACAGAAAATGCAATACTGAAATTGTGTGTTTTGTAGTCTGCAGGAAAAAAAAAGCAAACATCAATACTGTTATCTTCCTTTTGTTGGCATCCAGACTAGTGTTGAAGGCTTGTAAAAGCCAGCATGAGATCCTCAGTCTCCTTGGAGGGAGGGACACAGCTGTGGAGGTGGTGGAAAAGGATAAATTTGCCTGCAGAGTTTCTGTGATATGGTGGGGTTGAAGGCAGACATGTTTGCAAGTCGCTCCCTGGGCTGCACAGTTAAATCTTATGACAAACTTTCATGCTCTTCTTCTATCAGCAGCTGAACTTTCAGTCTTGAATCATCTATTCCTCTTTTCCTTACCATTCCTTTTCATTGTCTTGCTATTCTACTGATATATTGTGATGGCAAGGAGTGGGAAAGAACTGAAAATGCAAATAAGAGCATATTTGCATTAGACAGATTTCCTTATGAGTTCTATGAGATAAACAAGGAAATAATAAATCCCTTGAGAATTTTCAGTTGTATGGACAAACATCTGACACCTTTGCCTACGCGTTTAGTGTCACCCACTTTTCCAAAAAAGTATCATCTGCTGCACCCTTCTGGACATTACCAGGACAGCACATTCTTCAGAAAATCCCAAACAAAATCAGGTAAGATTACATCATAGCTTTCGTGAGCAGTTATGTGGCTTCCATTGCTTCTAACAGAAAATGTGCACAAAATCACAGAATGGTTTGGATGGGAAGGCACTTTAAAGACCATCTAATTCCAGCCCCCCCTGCCATGGGCAGGGACACCTCCCACCAGACCAGGTTGCTCAAAGCCCCATCCAGCCTGGCCTTGAACACTTCCGAGGGTGGGGCATCCACAGCTTCTCTGGGCAAAATCTCTCTCTGGATTTGATTGACCCAAGGTTTAAATTAAATCCAAGAGAAAAGGCTTTTCCGTTATATTTGCCAGCAGATCTAGAGTGGCTTCAGACTTCCTCATTTACAGTCTGTAGCAATTGCTTTTGAGAGAACAGCAAGTAACACTGTTGGTGGAAGAATAACAAGGTTCGGATCTGCATAGCTCATATCCCTGCCCATTGTCTCCCCTCTATCTCTTGGCAAGCCCAGATCTCTCCTATATCAAACCGGAAAAACCTTTAGGTCCTCCAAGACTTCCTCACCTACAAATGGTCCCCTAATCCTTCTTCTTCCCATCCCTGTCCCCATACTTCTCTATGATGCATTCTCATCTGCCGTTAGGACAGCCTATTCTTCCACATGCCTGCCTACAAGGCAGATGTTCCCAGGACTCACCTATGCAGGTACTGTCCTGCTGGTTGGGCACAGACCTTCTGACTGGCCAAGGCAGAAATGAATGGTTCTTTGTTTCCATGATGAGCCTCCTTGTGGAGAACTAATTTGGGTTTCTTTTCTCTGTCCAACCATTGATTTTTCTGAAGCCTTGTAGAAATGTCAGATTTCTGCCAGGTGTGGTGGAAGCTGAATGATGTACTTAAAACCTGCCAGTGGAGGAAGGGATGGGGATGAACCATAGGCATGCTGGTACATGGATACAACTGTCCATAAAACAGCTAACCAATAACAACCATTTTCCTACTGATGTCTCTTCTGCCCATCCTGGCTGCAGGCTACACACAGGCTTCCTGCTGAGAGCCCCTTGCACTGTCTCAGAACTGAGACTACCTCCCCACTCCCTTCCCACCTGTGCTCACCTTTTGACCACTGCTTTTACCCCAGGTGGCCAGTCTAGTCAGCAGTGCTCACAGGGATGCGGCTGCTGCATGTGCCATTTCCAAAAATGTCATTCTTCCAGCACAGAGGTGAATAGGAAGGATTCTTGCCTTGCTCTTAACTTTGCTTTGTTCTGCCCCTGCCCTGCCACCCTCAGCTGAAGGCTTTATCCACTTGGCAAGCCAGTTGAAACTCCCAAGGGCACTCAGGATGGGATTGTCTGGCTTAACATGGCTGAGCCCCATGGGGTGGATGTGTTGCTGAATTGTGTGGGACATCCTGCATGCACCCTGAGGTCTAAGAAGTCTTAAGATTTCAGGAGCTTTACCTGGGGAATAAAAATACATGATAAGCAAACCCTGCCTCCCAAGTCATGAACAATCAACAACAAAAACAACCCATAAATGTGAAAAAACTGAGGGAAAGAAACTTCTTCCCTTCAGGAAGGAAACTGAAGATTGTTGAAATAAATTCTGAGAAAAAGTTAACATTATCTGTGTCTGGTTTTAGGATGTGGCTTACGAACCAGTGTAAATCAGAAGCAGTTCCAACCTGAACTGTGCAAGTTTGTGACTGAAAATGGCATTGCAACCTGAGGCAGAATACACAGGACTGTGCAGAATTAAAGTGTGCCTGGAGATCCCATATTTTTGACCACCATCACCCCCATCTCTGCTTTAGCAAAGTGAGACCAAACAATTTGAGAACAAAAACATGCCCCACAAAACAGGAACTTGCCTTCACATTTCCCAGCATCCAATAATACAAATGTCGGAGCCTGATTTGGTAATATATCCAATTCAAGGTTGTTTGAACGTGCACTCCACGGCAAAGGGGGTCACAGCATGGGAGAATGATTAACTTAATCTGCCTGCCTTGTTTGTTTGATGCTGCCTCACTCCAGCGCAAGTCAATAAAACTTTGTGCACTGACACACACAACTTCCAGCACCTTCCAGCTGGGCCAAAATGGGAATTAGCAAAGCTGCCTTGCTCTTTCTTTTTGTGCTCAGCTCAGGTAAGAGTCCTTTGCCTTCCACTTGTGTGGGTGAGATGGGGGCCAAATGCTTGCAAGCTCCATGTCGTGGAGATGGGTCCTCAAATCCACGTGTCACCACTTACCTGGATGATGGTGGGTTTGGGGCTTGCTGACCAGCAAGAATTGCTGTTGAACAAAGTGAGAGCTGTGGTTGCTCTGTTGTGTTTGTTAGAGGCACGAGAAGAGCAACAACCTTGGTGTGTGCATGGGAACAAATGGCCTGTGAGAATGCCGTACTAAGTATCAGCATAAGGAGAAAATGGATGTAAATGGGGAAAAGACCCTTTGCTGATGCAGGGGCTCGGGTTCCCCAGAGAAAACACTTACGAATTTCCTGTGTCTATAACCAATCTTGAAAAACAAAATAATTTAATCGCATCTCTTATATAACTCTGTAGCCTAATGCTGGATATGGAAATAAACTGTTGTTAAAATTAGGTACAGAAACATAGAATCTTTACAGAGATAAAAAGAAAAAAAAAATGATTACGTGGCAAACTTCTTTATGAGCATAAATATTTTAGAGTTAATCATTAAATCTATAAGCAAGTATTTCTACACATCTTATGCATATGTGGCTTTCAGATATAATCATACTAATTGATTTACTAATTCATAACCTCGGATTACTTTGTTGCAACATAGATGCAGCCTTACAGATTCATTATTAAGTCTAGTTGAGCCATTGCAACAAAAAACGTGGTGACCATTGTAAAAGGCTATGCAGTCATCTTATGATTGAGATTTCTTGCTCCAGGGCAAGACGGCTGAGGGCAAGCAGCTGTTTTGGTGACCAGTAAAACTGTAGTGATTGTGGGTTCCGTATAGGAGGACATAATCTCACATCATCCTAATTCATGCTTCTCCAAAACTTTAATATCGATACCTCTTCCCATCGTTCTCTGACTGGTCCCTCTCTCTGCTTCCCGTTACTCTGTTTTTTCACATTTCTTTTCCTCAGTTTCAAACCCATACATAACTCCATTCAGAGCTTCATTTCTATATCTTCCTTCTGCTGTGTTTTTTTTGTTTGTTTGTTTGTTTTGTTTTGTTTCCTATGATGTATTCCATACAGCTGTGTTTGTGTCTGGAAACAGAAATTTCCTCAGAGTTTATGGCTTTTCACCCAGAATCACGCAAAATAAATAAGGACTTCACCTGTCAATGCTATGTTGAAAAGGGGACTTGAAGTCACAGTTCTTAACTGCAGCATTCTCATTTTTAATGCCTGGTTCCTTTTCATCCCTTGTAGTGAAAGGAGATGTACTGGATGACTATTTAAGAACGGATGGTGTTTGGATCCTTACTAGAAATAAGCAGTTTTATGAGACAAATAATGAAATAGAATGCGCAGAGAAATGTGAAGCTGAAAGAAATTTTAATTGCAGGTAATTTCTGTTGAATCTTTAAGCTATGCCTTTGTGGATGACTAATTGATCAATGACATCTTCGTACTGTTGTTCAGAAGTAAGCATGCACACTCAAATTTAGATGGAAAGCAAAACCAAACCAAACCAAAAAACCCAACAACAACAAACACACACAGACACAAGCTAAGAAGGTGAATAACTGGGACATGTAGTTGGAAAGAGAAGATTTGGAAGAGGCAAATGAATATTTATTTTATTTTATTTATTTTATTTTATTTTATTTTACTTTACTTATTTTATTTTATTTTATTTTATTATTTTTAATTTCAGCACTTATAGGGAAGTGGGGCATATTTTTGCCAAGAAACATTATAGTACAATAATACTGAGTCTTCTTCAGCCTTTTTGCTCTACACATCCAACTCAGAAACATGCTACTCAGAAACCAGGATGGGAACTTCAGCATGGGATTTACATGAACACATTTGTGTAAAACAAGTCCAGAGTGCCTGGGGAACACAAGGCAGTGTCACCTGGGTGTCAGGTCATGGGAAGCTGCTCCTGGAAAGCCACCTTTTTTTCCTCCATAGGTCAGGACAGGTGACCGCCCAGGCAACAGGAGCTGCCCAAAGAGCTGATGGCACCATCTTCACCCCTTGGTGACCCAGGACAAAGTTAGGAGCCAGGTGCTGCAGCTCTGCCTACAGCAGCATTGCCCATGCCTGTGCCTTTGGCTTGCGGATTTTCTCCACCCATAAATTACCACAAGGTCAAATAAAGGGTGGATTTACAGTGCATCAGTCTTTCTGTAGTAAATGCCCAATTTCCCGCTCCTATTCATTGCTAACTGGAGAGCTGTTTATGCCTCTTTAGCTGTATGCTGCCTTGTTTCACAAAAGAGTGGAGAGATGTTTTCAATTCATTGCAGGGAAAGGCACTAACCTGAGCAGCTAGAATGCCATTGGTAATATTTTGCCAATGCAGTATCTAGCTTCCACACAATAACTTATTCACATAATTTACATCCTGAAGAAGTCAGACGCTTCAGAGCAGCAGAAAATGTCACTGTCCCTTAGTGTCTCAAGTACTGAATACAGTCTCTGAAAGATGTAAGTGGATATAAGAAGGTGCTATTAAAATAATAATATCTAGAAAATGACTTACCAATTGCACAATTTGAAATGAATTAAAAATATTGCTTCCTATGTTCTGTGTTCTTCTCAATTTCAACAGGGCCTTCCTATTCACCAGGAAAAAGCTACAGTGTTTAACATTGGCTGAAAATACCAAAACAACACTGACATTCAGCAGCACAGATTCAGTTCTCTATGAGAAGAGAAGTAAGTATGTAATATAACATTATACATTTACACATTAAGCGTGTTTTAACTGCATCCTTGCATTCTCTGGTTCAGTGCTGGAGCGAACAGTTGCAGGCAGTGACAATTTCAGTGAGGTGGGCTTGCACTCATTATGAACTGGGTTAATCTGCCAGAGAATTTCCCATACAGCATCAAGGATTCTTATATTCGACTTGGACTGGACTCACTCCAATCTCCTTTAGTCACGTCACTGAGACCAGGCAAAATAAACATGTTCCAAAGCAAAAATAATGCCTTTTTCTTACCATTTAGTATTTAAAGTCCTCTGCTTCCTTGAGCTAGCAGAGTCCTTGGTCATACAAAATTTCAAGGCTATGGGATTATCTGCGTACCCACCTGCCTAATTTTTGTGTAATAATTCAGTTGAGACTTGTTTGACTGAAATATTGTATCTATTGTATCTATCAGGTAGATCCTATTTTCTGTTGGCACCCAGTGCAGCAGATACTGCAGGCAGCTCTGTCACAGCTGCAGTTCCCTTCAAACATCCTGGTCTCAGCCATGGAGAACCACAAAGGAGACATAGAAGGCAGCAAAGGATTTGAGATGTCGCTCTCGGCTTGTGTGCATATCTCGTGAACTTCCTTATGAGCCCAGTGTGTCTGTGCACACCTGATATCTTCATAATGGAATAAAAATAAAAGAAAAAATAAAAAAATAAAAAACTTATCAGGTGATATTACCATAGCATAGCCTGATATATTTAACTTTTCTGCCAGCTTGTCTTTGAAGATAAACCCAAGTAGCTCTGATTCATACTCTTATCTTCATGTCCTGACTTCTGTAATCTTATGAAAATCACTGCCACCATCTTTGTGAAGTATCTGGATAGTCATGCTGGAACCTGCTAATGGAGTATCAGTGTTGAAGTGGCAGTAACAAGACTTGTGGCATTCCAGGGGTACACAGACAACCAGGCAGCAGTTCTCACAAGTGGCACAGTTGGCAAGACATGCAGCACAGATGATGCAAGATGTGTGACGAGTGGCTGAGGTCACTTGGTTTGTTCAGATTGGAAAAGAGAAGGCCGAGGGATGATTTCATTACAGCCTTCAGCTTCCTCAGGAAGGGGAGTGGAGGGGAAGGCACTGATCTCTTCTCCCTGGAAGGGAGAAGAAAAGATCTCTTGTGGACCCATGGGAATGTCGTGAAGTTGCATCAGGGGAAGTTCAGATTAGATATTAGGGAAAGGTTCTCCACTGAGAGGGTGGTCGGGCACTGGAACAGGCTCCCCAGAGCAGTGGTCATGGAACCAAGCCTGCTGGAGTTCGAGAAGCATTTGGACAATGCTCTGAAACATACGGTTTGATTTTTAGGTGGTCCTGCGTGGAGCCAGGAGTTGGACTGAATGATTATTGTGGGTCCCTTCCACCTTGGAATCTTCTATGATTCCATCATTTGTAGGCCCAGCCACACACTGTGATGGTAATAACCATTGCAAGGTGCCCAAACAAGGCTCAGCTTTTCCTGTTATGTTGGTCTCATATTATTGTTCCATCATCTCTGTTTTTCATTTGGGGATTTAGGGGGACCCTCCATGTGCAAACAAATTACAGGAAAGGGAAAATGAGGGTCAGTCCCAATGACTGGAGATATTCCAGTATCTGTTGTCAATAAAAGCATCTTCAATGGTCTTTGCATTCTCCCTGTCACAGAATTCCACCAGAAAGCATCTGGGGTCTGAGTCTAAGAGGAATCAAAGGTGTCACTTCTGTGACAAACATATTCAGATAACTAAAAATTCTCTGGCTTGAAGGGATGGTTGCATGATACCCATAATGTGAATGTTCTTATGAACAATACATTTCTATTAATCCTGAGCTGTTGGTGAAAGACCTTTTTTATCCCCGTAATATGATAATATACAATGTATTTCATACATATAATATATATATTATATAATATATATAATATATTATATATATTATATATATATTATATATAATATATATAATATATAAATATATATATAAATAATATATATATAGTAACTTGTTATATCTGCTTTCCTAACTTGATTTTATTAGCTTCATAACATTCTTTGAATTATTATTCTTTGAATTGTTATTCTTGAAAAAGAATTTTCCTCTCTAGTTGCTCAGTCATTTCTAACTATTTAGTTTTAAGATATCTTATGGAATCACATCTCTGTGTTTGAATGAACAAGAGGTTCAAAACATGGGTAAATCTAATCTGATTAATTTCAGAGTTAATTCTGCAAACTCTCAGATTCAAGATATGCAATGTTGTAACACCACTGAATTAACAAAGCCAATTCCATTTCAGTTTACCTTCTACAATGTAAAAGAGGAATTGGGAAGGACTACAGAGGAACAGAAGCCAAAACTTGGAGAGGTATTCCATGCCAGAAGTGGGCAGAAAAAACACCCCACAATCCAAAGTATGGCCTTATTTATATTTGTCTTCATGTTGTTCTGACTCTTTTACAAGCCTCTCCAACTTCATGTGCATAAACAACTTTATAGCACATTATTAAAGCCGAATGTCAGGTGACTTTTTAAGACACAATTTTCTCTTCAACTGTCTTGTTTCTTTTCATTCTTTTCATTCTACTGTCAGAGAACTGCAATGGTGTGTATAAAGAAAGGCTGCATTTTCAGCTAGAGAAGTGTTGTCTATATGCTGGAGCTCTTAAGAAGGTGAAATGCTGCTTCCACCAATTCATGATAAAAAAATTTATATTGGTGACAGTGGGGCCAGAATTTCTCTCTTTTGTATGAGGTGTGAAAAATATGAGCAGTGGTGTCTATCCAGCTTTATGACTCCCCTGCTAGCCTTCATTCTAATGAAACTTGGAAGCACTTATTTAAGTCTGTTGTTTAAAAACCTTTTAGTCTTCTTTGGGAGGACTGCTATAGGTAAAACCATAGGGTCACTTGCTTCAAAGTCTCTGAAAGTTTGAGTCCACTTGCATTTGGTCAATAGACTCTCTTTACTCCACTTTTAAAATAGTAGCCTTAGGAAAAATACATCACAGATCCCCAGGATGCAATTAGCTGACTAATCAGCTGGATACATGTATTAAAGACAATAATTTTCTTTGAGATTGGCATAGTTCTTACAAGATCATTCATTAGTGGCAGCTGGGGTCTAGGAAGAGGCTACTAGTAATGGTAGTTACAAAATGGTGATCAGATTTCATTTATGTGTTAGAACAGAGAATCTGTTTCTCTCATTTTCACTACGAATGAATAGAGCCCAAAGATAGCTGAGAAAGCTGGGCATTTCCCTTCTGCTCTTCTGACTGGATTGAATTAAAATGTAATTTTAATATTATTACAGTATTACACCTGAAAAATACCCCAGTGCAGGGTTGGAGGAAAACTACTGTAGAAATCCTGATGACGATGTAAATGGACCCTGGTGTTATACAGCAGATCCCACGATCAGATTTGATTACTGCAACATCCCAGAGTGTGAGGGCCAGGTCATGCACACAGCAGAAGCTGCAGAAGGTGCGTTTATTTTTCAGGGAAGGGGCTTTCAAGTAGGTAATATTATTCCTGCTATTTACTCCTACTTTATTCTTGCCAATTGGTTTCAAATGTGAATTTAGATCAAGCTGGAATGTAAAAATTTCTCAACACAAAGGTTGTTTTCCTAACTGGCTCCAGTTTCAAAAAAATTTATAAATATAGGAGAAATTAGCAATTGTAATAATTTGCTAGTTTTGTTCTGCTCTTAACCCTAATAAATTTTTAAATTTTAACAACAGTAAAGATTGACCCAAGTGCTGTGTTACATATTGAACCCCTGCTGCTATCAGTACACAGAGATACATGACAAAGCTCCCCCCTGATATATAGATATATATATATATCCCTAAAGCTTCTAGGGATATATATATCCCTAAAGTTTAATTCATTTGGATAGGGTGTAACTCATGGTCTTCTGGATTCCTTTCATCATCACCTGGAACAAAACCCTCTAAAAGAACAGCAAATATTTATTATTTCTCTTTTCCTTTTGATGTAGTCTTTCATGAGTGGATCAGGGTCAGAGTTCTAGGGCTGGTGCAAACCTTGCTTTGTTTTCATTCTGCCTAGGTCCCACAGTGGAGTGCATGATGTGTAATGGTGAAGACTACCATGGAAATGTTTCCAGAACAGAGTCTGGGCTTGAGTGCCAGCGCTGGGATGCCCAAGAACCTCATATGCATGGATATACACTGAAACAGTGAGTCATACCCAGTGCTGAGCTGCCCCCACTCATTTCCACTGAGATCCTGCCTGCAGACAGCCTAGTTGCTACAGCTAGGCTGACTCACAAATCTATCCTCCATTTTCAATGTGCAGCTTTCCAGGGAAGGATCTGAAGATGAATTATTGCCGTAATCCTGATGGTGAACTTCGGCCTTGGTGTTTCACCACCAGCCCCACTAAACGCTGGGAGTATTGCAACATTCCTCGTTGCAGTGAGTTTGACTTCTTGAGATCACTCCACAGGGTAGCTTTTCTAATTAAAATTATGCAGGGAGGGGAAAGGCAAGAAATGACAGCTGTGAGTATCCTGAGGAAATCCAGGTGAATCAGGCAAATTATACATTAATGAGCAGAACCACTCACTGTGTTTCTGTTGTATAAAATCATGTAAGGTCACTGAGAGTGCAGGTGTTACAAAGTGCAACAATGCCAGAGGTGTTATGGAAAACAGAATTTGTCTTCAACCACCTTATTTTTCAATTTATCTGAGAAGGCAGATCATTCAGCTTAAATCTCAAGTGGTAGTTTTCAGTTGAATTGCTGACTCATGGAAAACACATAAGCCACCACGGCCATACTGTGATATTTTACCTGAATTTGGCCAGCACAGCCAACACTGTCTTTTTCTTAGTGAGAGATAAATCCTGAGAAAAAAGTTCAGACCTCAGGAGAAAATCTGATTTATCACTGAGCTAGCTTAATGCATTAAGTTGAGCACACTAGATCTGGACATTTCCAAGGACTGAATAATGAGATTAGCACTGCCATTAGTAGAACTGTACAGCACTTTGAGAAAAAAAAAATGCGTTTCTATCTCTAGAGCTTGCTTTCTTAACATCTGCTCTTGACAGTGTTCTAAGCAGCAGCATGTGTTTGCTAGAAGTAGTTCACTTCAGCATAAACAATTATAGATGGAAGAATAAGTATATAGATTTCTGCATGATGAAGTAGATTGTGAAAGATACCATAGCATCTCCATTTTGTGCTTAAAACATAAAGTTTAAATAGGAGCTATTAGAGTCCTATTTGTCTGCTCTGGAAATTACACATCCAATGTATATGCAATAGGCATGCATTGTAAGTTCATTTTCTCTTTGGCTTCTGCAGGTTCTGTGGCTCTAATCATTACTCTTACTTTGATGTTCCCCACATACCAGACAAATTCATTTTCTTTCACACTTTCTTCTACCTCACTTTCCCAATCCACTGATACTGGAGCCTTACCTCTGAAGAATGTTGTGCTTTCAGCATTTCTTCTTAGTCCTCATCTTTATCCTTTCTGCCCTTCTATCCTACCTATACATATACTAATGTGCTCCCTTCATCCCACTTGTTTTTACAAGACCATAAAGGACTGCTTATTGCCTTTCTAGCTCTGCTCTCAAGGGACTGCAGGCACAGCATCTGGTTTGTCTCAGCAAACTTATTTACTGACTGATGTAAAGAGGCAGACACAGGACACCCATTTGGCAGCCTGAGTTCTTGTGATAACATACACTTCGGCTTTGCAATGGCTTTTCACCAATGTCATCTCTGCTAAAAGAAAAAAATACATGTTCACCATTACAGAAATGAAAGGTGTTTTGATATATTTGAAGGCATTAATTAGCTGTTTTTTTTGTTGTTGTTTTTTTTGTTTTGTTTTGTTTTGTTTTTAATCCTGTTACAGCTATGCGCCCACCAGTTTCTGGCCTGAGTTCCCAGTGTATTTCAGGGCATGGAGAAGACTATCGAGGCAGGATAGCTATCACAGAATCGGGAAACATTTGCCAGCACTGGAACATGCAGTTTCCTCACAAACATGGCTGGATTCCTGACAGATATCCCTGCAAGTATGCTGAGACTCCTCATTTTAATGAATACCCAAGAACATAGTCAGCCCTTAGCAAACCAGATGCAGAGGCAAGAGGAGCACAGGTTTTCTGAGTTATGATGATATTTTCTCTCCTTTTGTCACCTTTCATATTGCTGTTCAGGTCTTGCTCCTCTTTTTTTTTTTTTTTCTACGTTCCTTTTTTATTTTTAACCAACAGCTTTGATCTCATGTACTTGTCTCACCTGTACTTGCACTCCTCCTCATCCCACTGCACAGTTATAGGTATTTACTGCTTTTATATTAGCAGTGTGCTTTTATATTGACTCTGTGCTTTAACACACTTTCAGTATATTACTCTTCTGAGGAGCATTGCTCCAAAGCCCAAAATGCTCCTAGGTCAGAGGAGCTGGGTCTACAGAGCATTGTCAATAGGCATGGGTAGCTGGGAATGACCAGGCTTTTAGCTTTTAGCTCTGATTTGTATCTTTAGCTCTGTATTTGGATCCTGTGGGTTGTGAAATGGATTCTGTAAGCTTTCCTGGGCATATGAAACCCTGTCATCACTGCAGAAGGCTGCTGAGAGCAGAGAGAAGCATGCACCATGTGACATCCAGACTTGCCTGGTTCTTGCAGTAAGGATCAGGTACTCTGTGACTTGTGTTTCAGTATCAGCTTTTACTGCCCTATGTTGGCCTCAAAAACAAGAGCAGAAAGTTTAAGCATTGTAAAAGCTCTTCACATAACATCAGCATTTAAACAGGAAATTCAAAGGCTGTTGGCTAGCCCCAGAACAGTGGTGAGGTAATACATCTGTAAAAAGAATAAATGTAACCTCTGAGTTGAGTTCTGCTTGCAGTAATTGTTAAGACTTGCACATAACCCTTCTTGATTGCCATGAGTAATTTAAAGCCAGTGTTTCTGTTTCAGGGGCTTAGAGGAAAACTACTGCAGAAACCCTGATGGAGAGAAGAGGCCTTGGTGCTACACTAGCAACAGCAGTGTTCGGTGGGAATACTGTTCAATTCCCCGTTGTGATGGGACAGAGCAAGGGAGCGCTGGTATGAGTACTGGAGTGTGCTTGAGATAAAGATTTCAAAGCTCTGAGACACTTCTTGTTTCTCATTGTAATTTCAGTTCTTGTTTCTCCTGGCAAATCTTTTTCAGTCACTTTTTCACTGTTGTTAATGCAGTTGCTCTGCTTGGCATTTTAGAAAACCTGCCAGATATTGGACTTTCAATGGTTAGGAAGTGCAGTGAAGGCTCTAAGTCATCAGCTGACCCAGTAGAAGAATTACAGTATCAAAAAAAATATTATTTTTTATTCCTTTTATTTTTTCCCCCAAAGGCGGGGCATTTCTTGCAAGTTCACTGAAGAATGAAAAAGAATTTTAAAGAGATTTTTAAAAGTGTTAAGTAAAAGAGAGCCCTATCTTTGGAAAGTAACCATGGAAGAGAGGACAGTAGCTTCCAAAGTCCAACAATAATGAAAATCTCATCTGAAACATCCATCCATTCAAGCACAGAAAATAACAAGAAAGTGTTAGTGCAATCAAAAGAATAATAGAAGAATAGGAGTTTAACATCATCTACATTTTCGAATTATTTCAGAGACAAAATAGCTAACATCTCTAACCTTTGAGGATTTTCATTTTCAACTCAAACATTTCCACAAATGCCAAAATGAAACTGACGAATGCGCCTTCCACCAGCCAGCATCTGACATATAAGGGTAATCTGTGAAATCTCTAAATATCTTTAGAAATGCCCTTCTGTTTTTCACACTGGCCAAGATGTTCTCACTGGAAGCCCTCTGTATGAATGAGTCAATCCTTTTTGTCTTCTTGTTTGATGTTTTCTTGTGCCTATTCAATATGAACATAAAATCATGATGCAAGGGACCGGTTTCTGCTGTTTGCTGCAGATGTGCCTGCACAGATTCCGCAGGTGGAGGAGTGCTATCAAGGCAAAGGCCTAAGTTATCGTGGCACAACTTCCATCACTGAATCAGGAAGGAAATGCCAAGCCTGGAACTCCAAGTCCCCACACAATCTTGAAAAGATCCTGGAAAAATTCCCAAACGCGTATGTTTATCTTACTTTTTTTTTTTTGCTCTGACAGTGACCATTGCTGAAAATTTTGCTATCTTTGCACATTTATGCTTTAAAAAACGGATAGGGAATGTACATATAAAAGAGAATTTCTTTCACTATCATTTTACCAAGACACAGAAACATTTTCTGTTAGCCTCATTTTTAAAAGCTTTGTTTACCTTTAATTTAAATTCTTAGTAAAATACCACTGTAACCCTTTATTCATAAACCTGAGCTGGTGTAACCAAATCTGGGAGGCCTGTAACCAGAGTTTGGGCTTCTACTGAATGCCTTTTGTTAAGAATTTGAGATGTTCATGGGGGCCTTTCTACTTGTTTCATCTGGGGAAAACACAGTATTTGTGTTGCAAAATACACAGACAAGTGCATTATGATTAGAACTATCATTTTAGATGATCTTTGTGGTTGTAACTGGGCATCCAGAATTTCATTTAGAGAATTGTTGCACTTGATTTATTTACTTTCTTATTCAGAGTAAAAATATTGGATAAGTAACAACTTAGAGATCTAACCATAATTACTAATGTGCCAGTTGTTAATAAGCATACAAAAGCAACAAGACAATTGCTAAGAAATCCATCACTGCTTGGTGGATTACAAGTATGGGCAGGAACTTTAGTACTTTTCTATTTTTTTGCCTTTTTTTTTTTTCTTTTTAATAATGTCACCCTAAATAATTTTATTCAGAGTTTTTCTGTCCTTTGTTGTCATAAAAATAACAACATATTGAAATATACTCAGAGGAGGCATATTTTTTCACAGACATTTTAAAAAAATGAAATTTACGTGTGAAAATGTGGAACTTGTGTATTCTGGCATATCTGAAAACAAACAAAAATCATTTCAGCTTTTTTTCAAGATGGGGAAATACCGCAACTCTGCAAATTGTTGGAGAAAAGAACTCTAATTCCCCCTGCCCCAGCAAGCTCAGTCATGGGAGTGTTCTCACTGAATTAAGTGTTGTGGGGTTTGTGTGGTTTTGTTTTTTTTGTTTGTTTGTTTATTTGTTTTGAAAAAAAAAGAACAAAGAAAAAGTTAATAATTTACATGAGTATTTAATTTCCATTCTTCTTCATATGAGAAAGAACCCTCCAGCATTAAAAAATATATATATAATCTTCCAGCATATTTATTGCTAATTTGCACATTCACACAATTGTGTATGCTCATACATATGTGTTTTGAAATAAATTTATTGTCATATCAGGCATTTATTTAACTACTCAGCACATTGACATATTGCAGCCAGAATTTAAACCAGTGGCTGAATTACATTTCCTTATGTATAAATATATTCATGACTCTGATGTACATGGGAAATATAATTCTCCAGTTGTATCACAGCCATTAATGTTTTTGGTGGTAATAGGGTACCTGGCAATAGTAAAAGAATTAATAAATCTATTTATCTCTGTGTAGTACATATTCTTCTTGGCAAGGTTTGAACCTTGATTACTTTCAGTCTCATGCGGCATGAATATTTGTACCTACTTTCGCAGGGATTTGAGGGAGAACTATTGTAGGAACCCAGATGGTGATGACCGCCCATGGTGTTTCACCACAGACCCCAACAAGATATGGGAGTACTGCAATCTCAGGAGATGTGATGATCGTACAGAAGAGGCCACATCAAATGACCAGAAGGCACAAAGTGTTGGCCTGACTACACCCACCACGTCTGGTAACAGATGGCTATAGCTGTCACCTCCCATAGAGTCTGTGGATAAAACAAATAGCAATCTTCCAGAGTTATTCTTGAGTAGTACTAGAACATAGGAGTTATATCCCTCCTCCAGCTTTCAGAACCGTACTGCTGTCAGATTACATCCTGTAGCTTGTATCATTTTACGGTACTTTCTGTGGGGTATCTTTTTCATCTAGGGGATTGAGAAGAAAATAGACGACAATTTCTGTAGTTGTGTACTATTGAAATAAAATGACACTAAATGTTGTTACGAGAATTTTATTTGTGCTGTGCTTTATGTTTTTAGGATGTTGCCCTTATCTTGCTGTATTGTTCATAGGCAACCATGTTATTCAAAATGTATACACCAACAGAAGAAGGCTTTTGCCCTGTCTTTCATCAATTCTTCCTTAATTAATAGCCCCTGGTCAAAGCAGTGTGACTTTTCAGAATGTCTGGTAGAGCTTTCCATTGAATATTTATTTTGCAAGGGAATTTGGTGGGGTTGGATAAAAGATTCACTCCTAAATGGCACTGTGTACTCTTACTCACATGCAACAGGAGAAAGTAGCTGAAGCGATGCCCTTGGAAGCAGCAACCGCTCTCTCAGTGTAATGGGCTGGTGACCCTTAAACATGCTTTTCTCTTGAAAAGTGTTTACTGATCCTAGGTTAGCAAGGATCTTGGAGTATTTTCAGATATTTGCAGTATGTTACAGAAAATATTTAGCCCGAAGTTCCTTGATTTTTTTTTGCAGTTGAATTACTCTGTATGTCCAGGAAGACATCTGTCTTGACAAACTAAGAGATCACATCCCAGGGTACATTTTTGTCTTTCTACTATAGACAGTAAAGAGCATGTAAATCCTGAAAGTACTTAATCTGGCTTAGTTCTGCTTATCACCACCATATATAGATTCAACAAGTAACAATCATTTCTTTTTTATTTCTTTTATTATTTTTTTTCCACAGACTGCATTAATGGCAATGGTAAAGACTATCGTGGCACAGTAGCAAAAACTGGAAACGGCAGGACTTGTCAAGAGTGGAGTTCTCAGAGCCCTCATAGCCACAAATACTTCACTCCTCTGACTCATCCAAGAGCAGGCCTGGATAAAAATGTAAACAGCTGCTAATTCATCTGATGTCATTGAACCTTGGCTCCTTTCTCCAAGACCCCTCAGTAAACTCTTCATATTGAGTCTCTATAGACCAACCTAAGTGTACCTGGAAGTCATCATGTTGATATCCTAGACCTATAGCAGTGCTGGAGAGGGAATGATGCATTTAACATTACCTAGGATGTTGTTATTTCAAGCGCAGATGTACAGCATAAGGTTGATGATGACATGCAAACAATGCAGAAAAAATCATGCAGGGCTTTCCTTATTTCTGCAAGCACCAGGGCAATGCGTTTTGCTGTTTGTCACCAACTGAGCAGGTTTCTGGCATACTCTCAGGGCTGACCTAACTTGCTCTCACTGACTTCAGTAGAAGGATTAAGCCAACAATAGGTGTTTTAGTGCAAAGCACTTAATCATCTCATTTCAAACTTTACTTCTCAGAAGACCTTAAAAAGCACTAGAGCTAGGCTGACTCTTGGTGGATGAAGAAAATTACAGCAGCTTTGTCATATTTATATAATTTTACTATTGGTTTTGAGATACAGAAAATTAGAATTTTGTGTTTTTTAGTGGCAATAGAAAGCACGTAACATCTAATGAAGGAATGGTTGGGGGAAATAACTGAAAAATTTTGATTAACACTTTTTAGAAAGCATGCACACATAAATTCTTTATTCTGTGGCTAACATTTGGAGTCTTCATTCTTTGTTTTTGTAATCATTACAGTATTGCAGGAATCCCGATGGAGATGTAAATGGTCTTTGGTGCTTCACAACAGACCCAGAAAAAAAATGGGAGTACTGTGAAATTCCGCGCTGCTGTAATTATCCGTAAAGACTTCTCTGTTTTCCCTTTCTATAACCTATCATGGTAGTTACAAAAAGTTTTCAGTCCAACAACAAACTGTAGTAGGCAGTAGCTTTAGATTTGAATTTAGATATGGCATTTTGACAAAACCAGATGCCTGTAATATTCAGCCAAAGTTTAGATAGCGTGGTGCCAAAATTCGTCAATAAGATTTCATGGATAACAATTCATATGCTCTTTATTATCAGTGAAGCTAAGCACTCAGAGTTGCTAGATGAATTTGAAATATCCAGTGAAGCTGTGGAAAGAGGCGTTCCTTCCCTGGAGTCCTCAAACACAGGAGAGGGTTTCCTTGTTGTGCATGTTAGTCTTTCCATGCACTTTGTGGCAGGACTAATGCCTTGAGAACCTACTAAAACAATTATCTGTTAGATGAGAGTACCAGAGATTAAATGAAGATCCGTTTTATCATTTACTGACATCATTTTTATTCTGATCTGGATGTTAAAGTAATTTGTCCCTTGACATTTTGCCTTTCTTTTGGGGAAGGTAGTGAATTTGGTCCTGGATATTTATGCAGGTTTCCTTTCTTCATTCATTCTATTCTGGGATAGTAAGCATTACACTGAGTGGATGTGCTGTTTGCTGAAAATTCAGCAGCAAAAGATGTTTTAACTTCTGTGGTGTTCTGGCAATGGATACCAATAACAGCTGTAATGTACTGAGAGCACTACTTGGTGCAGCTGCTAGAGGCATCTCACTTGCTTTGCTCTTTCCTTCTTTGCCTGAATTTTGACAGGTATTTACAGATATACATATATATATATATATATGATGGAGATATGGAAAATCTATTTCGTCTTCATTTCATGTATGAATTGTATTATAGTAACATCTAGAGGTCAGGTACAGTGTAGCAACACATAATACAGGTCACTCCATTAGATGTGCTATCCTTCATGCAGGCCATCTAGTGTGTTCATCTAGGCAGAAATCTGTTATGATTGTACACATTAATTTTGCCAAGCAGATGTAAGGGCTGCACAGCAAAAAATTAAGGAATGGTGTACAAACAACAGACACCACAGCTGGTAAAATATCTGCTTATATTTATAATCCAGTGACTTGTTTGAATTTGATCAAGGTGTAGCCTGTAATGTTCTGAAGATTTTAGAAATTCTTATTATATTGAATTGATCTGGGCAATAAACTTACTTTCTTTAACTCTCTTTTCCCTTCAACTTCCACCCCAAATTTTCATTTTGGGGGAGGGCTCATTGTAGTTTTACCTATATTATCTGACGACATCCAAGTGCTTGACATAGCTGACAATTTTTGCTAGGTAAATTAATGTCTTATGTCAAAGGTGATGTATTAGCTCCAGGTTAAAATGCTCAAGGTAATGATAATATAATATAGTCCAAGGGTCTGGTTGTTTCTTTATTCTTAGTTCCTATTAAAGAACATAAACAGTGAAAGCCTAAAGAAGATATAAAAATGCCTTCTCTCTTTCTCTTTCATCAGATTGCACTGTGAATGGCATTACAGATGTGCATTAAAACCTTTCATTGTAGCTTTTTTTTTTTTTTTCTCAATGCTGTAGCTTCTTCTGATCACGACTGTGGAAAATTTCCAATGAGAAGTGGGCGAATCTGTGAGCAATATGGCATGTGTGATGCATCTCCAGGGTCTTGGCCTTGGCACATCAGTCTCAGGACAAGGTATTGATGTTCCAGACTGTATCACCATTAGTGAGCACCAGGGTTTCACAAGAAACAGGTATCAGGAAGAGACTGGTATGAAACAATGTATATGCTTCTGGAGACTGGACTTGGTTTCTACATAAAATAACTTTAAATTTAAAATTAACTTTTCTTTTTTTTTTTTGTCATAATGTTGACAGGTAGTTATTATTAGTTATTAGCCCCAAACTCTCTACTTTCTCGCTAATCTCTAGAGAGCAAGTTTGAACCACAGACGTTGAACATGCTTTGATTTACTGAAATGGGGAAGGAATAATTCCCACTGAGGATAATGACGGTTATTTGCATTCTGCAATGGGGGACGTAAGCCCAAGAATGTTCAAACGTAAATTGCTGTTGTGACTTTGCTAGTTGTGCTAGAAGTCTTGTGAAGATCACTGTCTCTCTGTATTAAAAAAAAAAAAAAATTATGCATAGCATTTCCACAGCTACAGAGTGACTGGTGACTGAACAGGACATGAAGAAGTCCATACAGAAAGGCTAATTAAAATTTCTATAGAATTGTTGACAATCACCATAAAAAATAATAGCCCAAGAAAAGTTGAGAGTCCATAGCAAGACTTACATAAAGAAGTTATCTAAGACATCCCCACAGATAAGCAGGATGTAGCCTTTTCTTAATTGCTTATCAGGACAAACCCATTACATCACAAGTGAAATTTTTAGGAAATGCAATTACTTTTATTAAATTCCTGCAAGCAAGAGTACACATTTAAACTGGAACATTGTCGCAAAAATGTCACCTGGGTACCAAATTTCTGTCCATGTCTCTCATGTTCTGAAGCAGATGAAGTTTGCCCTTTGAAAATCTGCATTTGATTTCTCTTGCGATTGGCAGGAGACAATCTCTGAGTGTTAAGATTTCAATATGGAGCATATTGCTTGTTTGCCATTGTGCACAGCACAGGTGGTAGAGAATTGACCATGCAGTCTTAGATTAATGTGATTATTGTCTTCTCTATTCCAGTACCAACACACACCATTGTTCTGGCACTCTGATACATCCACAGTGGGTCCTAACTGCAGCTCAGTGCTTGCAAGAGTGAGTATCCACTAGAATGAGTGACAGGCATTCCTTACAGCTGGATGAGAAAATCAACAGAGGTGCAAGATATACCTGAAAAGGCACTTTACTTGCTGACCTTGGAGGACAGTTCCTTGGCCTGTGCAACATCTGCACAGTCTCTGCATGTTAAAACAAGCAAGGAGCATCTCTCATGTCTGAAGTGAGCAACTGTGTGTCTTGGGGAATCACTTAATAAGTTAAAGCCTTAATAACACTGATGACTGATAAAGACAATACATTCTACTGAGACTTGAGAAGTTTACAGAATAGCAAAGCCATATCCAAAGTAGTAAGTTACCTGATAGCACAGTTAATGTCATTGCAAGCACTGTAGTATGGTCAGGGTCCTTGTTTTGTTTCCTTTTCTTTTTACTACTTTTAATAGCTGTGGTTTAACTGGTCTCATCATCCTTTTGGTGATGCAAAGAGAAATAAGCCTTTCCCTCTGAGGCTGCCTAGAGCAGAACCAGGGCTTGTGTCAAGAAATTTCCAGCTGCTTGCTACAGCCTCCCAACCTATGCCTTACTTCCTGTCTTTTCTTGCCAGCAGGTAGATTTGTCTGCTGTTTCTGTCTCAGTCAAATAGACACAGAGCACAACAGAGGTTACCTCCTCCGTCTGCTGCCTCCCTCACCCCAAAGCATGCTGAAAGTCAGCTGTGATGGTGCTAATTGCACTTGGAAAAATTGTGGCTAGCAGCTGACCCTCAGGGCTTCAGCAGTTATGAACACTGCAAGAAGGGGCCACATTGTTTACAGCTCATGAGATTTTTCATTATTATAAAAATCAAACTGTTTAAAAGATCTCATTTTTCTCCTCCCTAAGAGTAAATGTGGACATCCATGGTTACAAACAGCAGCCTAGCCATCTTGTTTATTGCAATTCTCCTAGGAAATCAGCAAATTTTATGAGTGACATTCCTGATTCTATGCATGGGTGTATAACCTTGCCACTGTCATTTCTTCCAGGTCAACAGATCCCTTTTCCTATATGGTCTTTCTTGGGATACAGAATCTAAATGCAGTAGAGCCATCCCTTCAAATCCGAAGTGTTCAGAAATTGTTAAAGGAACCAAGCGGAGCTGACATTGCCCTGCTAAAGCTTCACAGGTGCCATTTCAACCCAAGTTTTCCTTTCTTTTCTACATCTTTACTCTGAAGTCATGAGTTACCTTAGCCCAGATTTGTGTGAGAGTCCCTCTGAGTATTAGCTTACACATCTGTTCAAGGGCAAATACTGAGCATCTGTCCTCCTGAAAGACCCCCCTGGCAGAGCCTGTGTGAGCTACTTGCACAGTTTAGGAAAGACAACCCCAGTTAGGATGGGAGGGATTGCCATGTGGGATTCCACTCACCAACTTCTAAGTGGTGTCTCCACTGAAACAGGGAGTGTGGAGGTAAACCAAAGCAAAGTTGTGGCTGGAGGATCTTCTCCTTGGAGGCTTTTTCTGTTCGGCCATGAGGGCTGTGAGCACCAGCTGAAGTTTTGGCCAAGAAGCATACAGCTTCTTCATGGAGCAAGTGGAAAGGTCCAGTTTCCCTTCCAGTGCTGCAGGCCAGGTCATATGAATGTTTCATGAGCACCAGATGTGGCCAAAAACCCAGTAAAACCAGACCCAACTTGTGATATAGTGAAAATTCCTGTGCATAACTGTAATTTCCTGATGCCCTCTTTTGTGTCTTGCTTAGGCATTTGAGCAGTCTGCTCTGAAATCTGTGCAGTCATTTCAATGTTATTAGTTTCTTTTTGGAATACTCCAGCAAATTTTCTTCTTAGTCATTAGTTTTCCTCTTGTTCTTATGCTCACCACACATAGATTAAAGAGCATGAAAAGCTTGTGTTTGACCCGAGAGGACATTTCTATTTAAAACATTCACCATAACATTTTCAGCTTTAATGAATTTAGAACAATTTCACTAAAATTTCAACTCAGGTTCTCTGGTGCTTGATTAATGAAAATTCCACTAATTTCAGGTGAGAATAAGAAACTTGCGCTCCATCAGTTTTCTTCTTGCCCTTGCTTGTAGTTAGTTCATCCATTTCCTCTTCCATTGTGTGCTCTGTGCATGTTTTCACTGTAGATCCATGCATGCTATAGCACTGCAGTCAGTTTTGCATCAGCAGCACTCACCATCTGAACACATTCTGCATGTGAGATGCCATAAATAGCTGATATGGATATGGACACAGATCCATCAATTTCTGGCTTTGGATCAACTTTGCTTATTTTCAACTGCATTAAATCCTCCCTTTACATTTTTCTTCACCTTTCTTTGTGGGTCTTGTTATTTCCAAATCATATGGACCATACCTACAGTGGAATTAGACCTGAGGTGTTAAGTACAACCTTGAAGACAAAGGTACTGGACAAAGAGTGATAGAAAACTGGGGGGAGAAGCCACCAAGCTGAGCTTTCTCACTTTATTCTCCTCTTGCCTATCTTGCCTACCAATTTTCAGGATTTTTTTTTTTTTTTGACAAAAAATGGGATTTATTGAGAAGTGAATGAACAAGTTTTGGAAACTACAGAACTGAATTTCATTCCTAAAAGAATAAGGAATTATGCAGGATTAATTTATGGAACTATGAGAGAGTGGAGGTTAGAAATTCCCATCTTGAACTTCAGAGATCTGGAGGATAGAGTTCAAAATGATGGTAATGGCATTGGCACAACTGTAGCTTCAGCACAGGAGCTGGTGAACATCCACCCTTCTGGACTGTTTCATTCAGATCATTGTTTTGAATAAATTTTTACTTTCAAATGGGTCAGAGTCAGTTCCATTTAGTATCTGTTCTCCTGTATCTTCATGGGGTTCATGGCCCTGGCACGGCCTGATTAGGAACAGGGGGATTTATTAGTTCCTTTTAACTGGACATTGGAGATCTCGTCAGCTATCATGTCATATACTTTGAAAATCATTCTGGGCCTGAAAAGAGGCCATATAAATAAAGGCTCATTTTACTCTGACCCAACATTTGGAGTTCATTCAGGTCCTTTTACTCTCTTTAAAAAGCAGGACCAACCTTTGCAGGGATGGTTCCTGACAGCAGCACATCTCATTTAACAGCTTCTTCAGATGCAGCTTTGCTATACTGAACCTTCCCTCCTCTTATGAAGTCTCTGGAAATATCCACAGCCTCTGAGGCAGGGAGGATCTAAGAGAAGTCAGGCTTACCCCACCTGCAAGGGGTGCTAAGGCTGTGCTTGGGCTTGTACGTGTTCCTATTACACTACCTGGGTAACCAGAGACCAGCTTGCTAGCACTATGCTGCAAATACACTCACATTGTAACTGTGCCCACAAACACATCTCAGAGACTTTCGGTTGCTGGTAGGTAACCTCTTATTTCAGTAAGTGACCAGCCACCACCTTACAATCATCTATATAATTTTAAGATGCTGTCATCTTGTCCATCTTTCCCCATCTACCCATTTCCTGGCACAGCCTACTGAATAAGAAGACTGAACAAGTAGATGATCATTTTTATAAGCATCTTTTTTTTCCTTTGTTTGTTTTCCAGTCCTGTAAGAATTAGTGACCATGTAAAACCAGTTTGTTTGCCTGAAACAAGTCTGATGGTGGAAAGAAACTCAGTATGTTTTCTAACTGCCTTTGGAAAAACAAGAGGTAAAGCATATTCAGTGAGGCTGAAAAACAAGAGGTAAAGCATATTCAGTGAGGCTGAAAACTTAGGAGGGTTTTCAAATCCAAATTCCAAAATATATGTACTTTGGGGGCCTGGAAAAATGAATTTTATGTAAGATTTAACTAAGTCAGAAGTCACTGGGCAACATTATTTGTCCTATTTCTTTCTTTCAGACCATGATTTCACCTCCTCCGCCCCCCCCTACTCCCTCCCCCCCCATTAACTGAATTCATTAAACAAGAGAAAACAGAGGTAAATGAGACTTAAGACTTTATTACTTTTTAATCTCTTTTTTTTTTGGTCTTTCTTCAGCTTACACGTATGCTATATTTGCACAAATAAGGACAATAGTCAAGTAACGTCCTTGACTTTAACTTTGATGTTCAGATATAAGTTTTTTAAACATATGAATGAAGCTTGTGCTTGCCTTCCTTTGGTTTAAACATTACTGTCTGCAGAGTCTTCTGCAGGGACCTATGTTCACTCCAGACAGGTAGGATATATAAGCAAGCACCAACCTTAAGGCCTTATTCCTGAAACAAGACAGCATCCCTGGAACTGTGGCTCCTTTCAGTCAGAGCTTACTCAGACCCAGCTACCTTTGGGACACAGGCAAAGGAATTCAAGCTGAAGGTTTTTAATGTCAGTAAAACCTTCATCTGAATTTGTTTCAGAGACTAGCGTTAAAAACTGACCTATGTGGACTCCTGTTGCCCTCCTCTCACTCTACCTGTGCTCAAGGGTTGAGAATACCCAGCCGTTTTCCACACGCTTTTGCTGCAGCATTATCAAGAAGCATTATCATCAGCATTATCAAGAAACACTTTTCTCCAGTGTGAACTTTTTTTTTTTTGTTGTTGTTGCTTTTGTTTAGCTTGCCACACGGTGGCAGCTGCTTGCCATGTTCTTGTGATCACAGCCACAAGAAAATGGTACAGGCTAGATTTTTTTCTCGTAGTGCATTAGGGTGGGAAAATCAACAGACCATTGTTGCTTTTAAGCAGTAGGAGAGGGTCCTGCCATGTCACGCAACTAGTTTCTGAAAGGGGGAGCAGAGCTAGAGTCCCACATCTAAATACGCTCTGCTTTGGGAAAATTCAACCTTGGTTTCAAAAAAACTTGCTTATCTGGAAAACACTATCTTTACGCTTGAAAGAATTCAAATTAATGCAAAGTAAATCCACGCCTTTCCCCTTTGAAATAAGCATGAAATAATGAAAGCCTACAACAGGCTATGCAGTATGTTTCTGCATACTAAGTATCTGGTTTTATGTATTTTGAAACTCTCTGCAAAGAAGAATAATCAGTGCTTATTGAGAGCAGGCATGATCCAATTACAGAAAATTTAAAAGATTTATCAAGGTATTTCAGGATCCCAGCATCTAGAGTAGAGCTGGGGACAGATCCCAGTCCTTTCGTTACTCAGGCCTCCCTGCATCACAGTGTCTAGGCTACCATTTACAGGTGCATTTTCTTATTCTTCACAAAGGTAATGCAGGCAAGACATTAAAAGACATTGAATTCCCTGTGCTTGAAAACAGAATATGCCATCGCCCTGACTTTTTACATGGGAGCATCAATAATCATGAATTTTGCGGTGGATTTACTTTTGGAAGCGTACGTTACTGTGAGGTAAGAATAATCTAGCTTTGAGTGTGAGCACATCAAATGTCAGTTTTTGTTTTCAATGCTCAGAAATAGCTTCAGCATTTCAAGGCCTCTGCATGAGGCATGAGTCCTGAGGTAGTTTTTCTTCAGAGCATTTTTTCTTCCCTCACACTGTCAACCAGAGTAGCTGGGAAATTGCATAGGGTAATTTCTCCTTCCTCTCCAAAAGGCATCCTGACATATCCTACTGATAGTAGACCAGGACTGTGAATATCCCATCCCAGCACAAATAAAGCCTGTGATATACTACCTGCACTTTCCTTTGTTCCTAGACAGAGACGGAAAACTAGTGAATGCTTCAGGTGTCCACCTGGTATTGTACCACATTTTTATTTAATCCCCTGATTGCTAATGTTCAGAGTGCTTCCAGCTTTCTAATTTTCACAAGCATCTGAAAAGACTTTTAAAATGTGATTTTCTTAATAGAGGATATCATGTTAGATACTTTTCAATAAAAAGCTGTTGACTACTTGGTAACAGAGTCAGAAAGTAAATGCTAGTCTGTCTGAGCCGGTATTCAATGCTAGTACAAATGCCATCTTTGAGAGTATGGATGGTACATTCACTGATAGGCACATAAATTACTGCACAAGGTATTCATATCCTACCATGCCTGAATTTTAAGAAATAGCATTATAAGGATTATATTAATTTTGTCTGGAAACAATTAGGTCAGAGGATGTGGAAAATTAAAAGACTTCCTTTTGCTGTGTAATTGGCCTCACAGAGATCTGGGGATATTCCTATATCCATGACTGGTACTTGGGTCTTCCTTCTTCAGACCAAAGGCATGACCTGTGTCCTTGGAAAAAAAAACTTTTCCCCAAAATTTTTGTTACAATAGGTAGACGAAAACACTCTCCCTTTCTCTACAGCCCTCACCTCAGCTATATTCTAAGGCCTTCAGAGTTACCACAATGTTATTCCTGCCAATGTTTTGTTGTTTGCATGTCTAGTGTCATCAGTAGAAGACTTACCTTATTCTCTCTTCTTGTCCCTAGGCTGAAGTTGGAGGACCTCTGGTCTGCCAAAATAAAGACAGATTTGTCCAATATGGAGTCACCTCTTGGGGACTAGACTGTAGCCAGCCATCAAAGCCTACTGGTTTTGTCCAAATTCCTAGCTTTCTTTCTTGGGTCAAGAATGTAATGGCTGCCCACTGAATCTGGATGCAGGCTAGCTTTTCTGTGTCAGAAATGACATTCCTAGTATAGTTTAAAAATCAAAATAATTCATAAGAATCTTAAATAAATATCGTTACTGGCTGAGAATAAGTAGTTATCACAAAGCAATAGCTATGTTGACCAATTATTACTGTCTGTCAGCATGTCGGTGTTGTGCATGGGTAAGTCAGCCATGTTGCATGTGGCAGTGGCTGTCAGGTTCCTGCTTCAAACCTCTCCTCTGAGAAATGCTCCAGCTCATGAAAATGACTTCCTTTCTGTTCAGACACCCACCTTTCTGCTTTGTATATGCAAGCAACTGGCCTATTTCTAGACACTAGGTCTTCCTAAAAACCCGTGCAAGAAACCTCCTCCCAAACAAGCATGTTCCTGTACCCACCACTGTCATCTGTCCCCCTTTCTTCTGCTTCTCCAGGATTGGGAAGGTAACAATCAAACCCAGACACCACCTTGGGTAAGGACAGGACAGACTACACTGTGACCACGCTGCCAGGAGCTGGTGGCTTTGCTTCTCCCTGGGGCTAATTACCCCCATTTTCACCACCCTAGATGAGCTTTGAATTGTGCAGTGCAATTTCCTGGGTTTACATTTGTATGGAAAAAATGACCATCTATTCCAGTGGGCAAAGTGGTGAGCTGGATGGCATCTAATATGTTTGTGTGGCACTTGCACAGAAACCCTGTTTTCACTTGCAACACCAACAGTTCATCCCTGACATTGACTTTGGGAATTAAAATTAGCTGTTCTTTCTCAGTTTATTTCCAGAAGAGGCAAGGATGTCTCAGAGGGCAGGGAAGCTGGGCAAGGGACGCTGTGCACCAGGGCACTGCTGCTTGACTCATTAGGCTTGGCAGCCCGTGCTCCTGTGTGCTCTGCAGCAGGCAGGCGAAGAAAGCAAGGGAACCAGCAGGTTAGTCAAGCCTCCCAGAGCCAAGAGACGTGGCCTGGTTGCCACTCAGAGCTATGGAAGAAGACTGCTATTAAAGCTGTCAAGAAAGCCTGGGCTAGAAAATGTCTCTTCAAGCAGCGACCAAAGGAAATCGCTGAGATGTGTTCCAGGAGCAACAGAAACCCACCTGTCCCATTGACTCCAAGTCAGTTACTGAAGCTAGTTCCAGCATTTGCATATGTTGTTCCAATTTTCTGTGTATCAGTTTAAAACACGCCATTTCCAAGCAGACTATGTACTGTCCTAATAGCAGAAGTGTACACCTGTTGGTGGATCTGTAATCTGAACACGTATTTCTATATGTTTTAGTCTTTCCATTGTGTGTCTGATTTGAAGTATACTACAAGTCTATATTCAGTACTTAGGTACTTTATTATTGCTCTAAAGAATTCTTTGGAGATGAGGCTTTTTTTCATTGTGGGATAAAAAAAATAAAAGTTAAAAAAAAAAAAAACATTTGCAGATTCTCTACTCACTCCTTGATGTTTTCTATCAATACCTCATGGTTTCTATTAAGACCAACTCAGCAATTTCCATTGGTCATTGTGATACTGTTTGAGTAACTGTTCTCTAACACAGTCTTTCTTGACAATATCTTCTTGGATTCCTTCCAGATTCTGAATATTGTCTTCCTCTCCCAGCTCCTGCTCTCCTTCCATCCAGTCTGCCTGTGTTTGTGTACTCCCATCATGGCCACAGGAACAGGCCATCTTTTTTAAAGGATGTGGCCCTAGCATGCAGTTTCTCACACTGCCACAAACCTCTGTGTTCTGACCAAGAGGAGCTGGAGATGGTGGTGGCTCTCTTTCACTTTTCTTCTGTGTGATCAACTGAGCATGTGACAAGCTGTTACAGGATAACATACTTCAGGCTACAACCACTTCTGCAGCCTGTCATTACCGTTTACCTCACTTAACAACCTACAAGACATGGTTGGACCAATACTTGAAGTGTGCCCCCCAGGAACAGTTTGTTTCACTCTGTCACCAACATAACACACTCTCCAGTGGCAAAAGTTTTCTTTTTAAGTATAGTTCTCAGTGTTTCCCTACATAGTTCTCCTCTGGTAATATAGCCAGAGGAGAATACAGCCTAAGACATTTCTTGAGGTGTATGTTCAAAATATGCTCAGTAAACTTGGATGCTTTCAGAATCTGTTGAGTGCAGTCCTTCCTTGAGAACATGAAAGGCTTCCTGCCATCTGGCACTTGCTGTCTATTCCCCATGTACTGGTGTTTTTGTAAGTTCTGCCAGTAGTGCTATTCCTTCAAAAAACATTGGCACAGATTCTCTGTAATAACTAGCCAGACCTAGAAATTGTTCCTGTTTCTCCTGGTGCCTGTAAGCCATTCCTCAGTGCCTGTAGGTATTGCCTGTTGGAAGTTTTGAATATTCGATATCTTTTGCTGGCATATGCTGAGCTCTGCCTGCTGGTAGTCTGCCTCCCTAAGCAATAGCATTGCTTGCAGAGGCTTTGGACAGTCTGACAGTAATTTGCAGATCACTGCAGCACAACAGACCTGTGCATACCCCACTTGGAACCCAACAACACTGTCTATTTGTTACTGAAATGTTACTGTTGTTTCATATAAACCAAAGGCTATCCTTGATTTCAAGGTTTAAGAAAGGCCATTCTGCCTGGAAGCTCATATCGGAGTACCTCCCAATGCTAATTAGTTAGATTTGGGGTGACTTGGGTTGGTGTAGCTCTCCCTAACACCCTAATAAATATGACGTTTTCATGTGACTATTCATCACATTTGGAAATTGGGTTTCTTTCCCAGAAACCCATGAGATTCATTAGCAATCCATCCTATCTCTGCACTATGCTTTCAGGGGCTGAAACCTTTTCCTAGCTTTCACTTTACAATATTCTCTGAATATGCTTTATCTTCATTCTGCAGCTGAGTCCTTTCTGGATGTCTTTTATTCTTGATAACTGCATACATCGAATTTTCTGAGGTGCTGGTTGCTTTTTTGTTGTTGTTTGTATGTTTGATTGGTTGGGTTTTTGTTTGTTTTTGTTGTTGTTGTTTAGCTTTTATGAGGATACAGTCTGGAAATCCTGCACTATTTTCTCCAGATGAGAAAATGACTTTATATTTACAGTGCAACACATTAGTACTAAGACAGGATCAATACATTGTCACAGAAGCTAGGAACACGGACCCTAGAACTGATAATAACACCAGCACTACCATCAGATGGCACAGTACATCCGTGGCACACAAGTACCACCCTTTTTTATTTCATCCATGCTTCTTGTGACTGCTTTGTTGCACTGTATGTTTACTATGTTATACCTGTAAATGTACCACTGGGTCTTGTTTTCTCCTGTATCCTAAGCTTGTAGACAACAGCAGCACTTCGAACCTTCCTGACTGCTAGGAGTATATTTTCTTGAAGAAGGTATTGTATACAAAATGTTATGACTAATGGACAATTGCTAACTAGGGAAGGTGTTGCAGACTTTGAAAGCAAGTTTTGAAAAAAAAAGTATGAAGATAACTCCAGTTGCTCACAGTATCACCTACTAAAGTTTTCACCCCACTTTCATCCTCCTTCCACCTCATTGTTTGTGATGAATCTTATAATTTTGCCCTTTCTCTGGCAAAAATAGAATACAATATGCTACAGTCTTTTGGACACATGGCATATGTTAATGGCATATATTTCAGAAATTTAATTTACATTAAAATATAATAGGAGGAAATGATAAAGCTGATCAGCAATTTTTCTATGATTTCTAAAGCAAAGTTCCTTGAGCTTAGCTGAGAATTTTACACATGAAAGTCGGGGGGGGGGGGGAATAAAAAAAATAAAAAACATTTCCTGTGCTGCCTCCTGCAAATACATATTATGGAATCTTTTTTTGATTTTTTTTTTATATATATTTTGGCCTTCTTTTTGTAGTGCTCAAAGGATAGAAGAGTTTTATATAACATGTATTAAGCTGGAGCCATCATAAATGTTTTTATAAAATGCTTAAAAACACAGATGTTACTGCTAGTGTTAGCACTGGAAGGTACCTCTGCATTGATGGTTTAGCAAACACCATATTAATTTGAGGCATTAATTGGTGGATCATAGAATCATAGAATCATTAAGGTTGGATAAGACCTCCAAGATCATCTGGTCCAACCATCACCCTACCACCAATGTCACCCACCAAACCATGTCCCTAAGCACCATGTCCAACCTTTCCTTGAACACCTCCAGGGACAGTGATGCCACCACCTCCCTGGGCAACCCATTCCAACGCCTGACTGCTCTTTCTGAGAAGAAACGTCTCCTCATTTCCAACTTAAACCTCCAGACTTCTGTAAATAGCTTCAGACCTCCACAGGTACACAGAGTACAGGGCTCTAATGAATGACGTTCATTTTCTTAAATAATAAGGACTAAATAATTAGCTATTGGGATAAAATCTAATCTAATTCCATTGTTGACCTTCCTTTGAAAAGTAGGTTGGATTAGAGAGCACCCAGGGTCCCCACCAATCTGAGTAATTCTGTGAATCTGTGAAAACCACATGGAACACAACCTTGGACTAGGAATGTAGAAGTGTCAGTGCAAATACCCCAGACAAAAATCAATTTCTTTCTTAAACATTCACACATATATAAACACACATGCTCATACTCATACGTGCACAGACACACACACATAAAATGTTCATTTTTCTAGCCAAAATAGTTAAGTTAATTCTGCAGGCAATATTCTTACTCCACTGAAATACTGGTAAAAGTCTCCTTGACTCAAGTGGGTTGAACTGATCCCACTCAACACAAACCTTGAGTGAAATATAACATCATTTAATAACCTGTTGGCACTTAATTTCAATTAGATTAAACCAGTGAGAACATCCTTCCTTTACGGAAGTTAACGAGTCAAGAACAAGCATGGAAATAAACCTACATGTAAGTGACAAGTAGAAACTACACTGACAATTTCAGTATATTTATATATTGCATGAAAAATGGAGGTAACTTATTCCTCATTTCTGAGACTATCATAAAAGCAAGGAGTTACAAACATTCATCCTGTTTCAGTGACGTTTCTAGACAGCTTATTTCATCATTAGTACTCAGATGCTGAAATCATTGTTAAAAATACACTGCTACAGGGATAATTGTGTAACGTAGCAACTCAATATTGTTGTGTGAGTAGAAAAATACCAAAACAGCACTTTACAAATAGCAGACATTTGCTTGGGTCTTGGAAAGCATTTTGCAATTGTTGGGGAAAATGCAAAATCTCTTTCTTCACCACATTACCAATTTTTTCCCACATATTCTCTCTTCTGCTTTTCTTTCTGGAATTGGAAGAGTGGTTATGCTTTTTTTTCTTTTTCCTCCCCTTCATTTTCTCTTCTACATTCCACTTTCAAACAGCCCTACCCCTCATCCAAGGAATACCAGAAACAGCAACCACTTTGAACAGAGTGGTCAAAGGCTTAAGCATTGCTGTTATGTGCGAGAGGAAGGACTGATAAGAGTTCAACAACCCTACCTCCACACAAGCTCCAGAACAGTAGTCACAGCTGGGTCCTGTGATTTGGGGCAGCAGAGACAGGAAATACTTGCCAGCTAAACCCCAAACAGTGTTGCCATGACCCTCCGGGCACTAGTCTTTGAGGAGCCCAAGTGCAAACAGTTACTCTCTTCTTCATAGACTTTTCCAAGAAGAAAACAGAATTAAAAATAAATATAGGCATGCGAGTTGAATTTCAGGCCCTATTATATGATGCTTCTCCATTTCTGTTGTGCACCCCTACCTTATGGAGTGACTAGTACTTGCAGGCAGCATAGTATTCTTGTAAAATAACAAATAAAAAAAAATAAAAAAAAAGAAGGTTGCAGGCAGACATGCTCCCACTCACAGAAATGTGCAGTAGGCTACAGCAGATCACCAAAGCAGTGCTACTGGTGGGCATCACATGCTGGGACACTCGGGCAGGACTCAAAGCTGCCTACTGGGTCTCTCTGCTGTATGCCACTCTTTAACCTAGCTATGGATTTTCCGAAGTGCTCTGTCTCGGAAATGGAGAATGATTTTGCCCTCTTACTTGGTATCTTCTGAGTTTGCTGCCCAAAGTATGCTTTGGCTCTGTGACTCAGGGCAAGTGATTTTTGTCACTTGTTCTGCTTTTCTTTCAAAAGAAAGTAAACATATCTTCTTTATTTCCCAAACTCTTCATGAATCTATACCATAGTATTACCCTTTTGAGCTCTTGTATGGGCTCCTTTAAAACTAAACACTCATCCCAGTCTTAAAGCTGTGTCCTTCCTTAGAGCTGCCTTTTCATATTTTTCCCTCCAAACAACCAAATCTTCCCTTTGGTCCTTTCTCCTATTAGCAAGTAATGGATATTTGAGTGGCTGTTTTTTGTCTTTTTCTGATTCTGAAACATAGATAAGTATGCCTATATGATTTTATTTAATAAGCTGTGACCCGTGTTCTGACGCTGTTTGCAATTTCTTTTGCAGGGGATTTTTCTGAGCTTACAGTAAACCCAATTTCAAGGGTCAACTTCTATTTAAAAAGTCTTCTACTGTTGCTTATATTTTAACCACTGTGCTAACTAAAGTACCCTGACTCTGAAATAAGATCTGATAAACTTCCACCTATGGTAGGCCTCACAGTGGTCAAATAAACGAGAACAAACACTACAGGATCAAAACTGGGGAAAGATTAAGACAATATATGGAATTTATGACAGAAAAGAGGAAAGGAGGAAAGACAGAAGTAGACAGACTAACAGTTTAAAACAGCTCATTTTAAACATGATGCCATGAGAGGTCACTTCCTTGTCACAAGACAGCAGTGAGGATCATCAGCCTGGCTGATGAAACCTTGCGTTTTGACATTTTCACATTGAGAACTTACAGAATAAGCATTATTATACCAAAATAGATTTCTGACAATACTCCCATATCCAGTTTTCCAGTACCAGATCCATTAACACAGAGAGAGATTATCTTTCTCCAAATCTGGATTATCATCCTTGAAAGAAATGGAAATCCAGATTTTCTTTTCTCTACTGCACTGAAGTAGACACATTTTAACCAGGTTTAATGCAATGAAATTGAGACAAGAGCTACTCCCAAGCCTAAAAAAGGAAACTGCTACAAACTCGTAGGACAATATGTGGGCCTTTAACATGAAGAAGGTTTACAAAAGAGTGCTTGCTTGCATGGTGCCTGCAAATGTTCCCAAACATATGGACTCCTGGATGGAGTGATGTGGCAACACATCTTTGGCTACACCGAGTAGTTCTTTTGGTTTTGAAAACTTTTAGGAAAAGCTTTTCTGACTAAAATTCCTAAAACATTATGTTTATCAATGTTTTACAAACTCAGCTTAAAAGATTTTCAAATCCTCCCCCTTCTCCCAAATACATTGTTGTTGTTGTTGTTTGTTTGTTTGTTTGTAACTCAAGCAAACTGAGCCATGGACAGTATAAACAGCTTGCTCATGAGACCATCAGTCTCACCACCAGCAAAGGGCAGACCAGAGCCAGGCCTGCAACACTTGCTCTTGAGGGCCACCCAAGATGGATACTTGGAGGGGTTGTCCTCCACCTGCAGCCTCAAGTCAGGCCCAGATGATATAACATGGTGTGTCAGGCACAGCACTCATCCCACAGGCACTTGCAACTCCCTATTCCCACCTCTCCAAACTCTTCCTGCGCATAGAGGCAGCCGAACAACTGACACTGAATCAGTCCCTGGCAGGAAAATGGGGACTGAGGATGGCCCCAAGGCCCTGCTGGGAGGGCCGGAAAGGAGGGGATCAACTCCAGTGTGCATAGGAGAAACAGCTGTATCTAAGCCGAATATATAGCTCTATTCTTACACCTTAACCACCAGATGGGCACCGTAATGTGGCAACCCAGAGAATACCTCTGGACATGGAGAATGCAGAGGAGTGGGGAAGATGGCAGAGGCACTGGGGAGGGCAGGGCTGTTCTGAGGAGGAAGGAGAAAAGCGCAGCCACAGAGCAGCCATGTCCCACCAAGGCATTGGGCCCATGCAGCATCTCCAAGTGGCCAAACCAGACTGCACCAAGGCTGTGGGGCAGCACTGTGTCCACCAAAGGTGCCAGCTGCCCCTTCAGTGTGTGGCAGTGCAATTTCAGGAAGGTCATAGGCAAGCTAACAAGACATGAGGATAGGTGAGCGCACACTGGCTGGGCTGGGCCAAGATGGTGGCTGGGACACCAGAGGTATGGAATGGGTGAGAGGAAACCAGGATCTGGAGTGAGAACGGAAAATGGGGTTAAGATTGTGAATATCATGTGGGACTAAATGAGCCTTCAGTAGCTCTCCAAAGCCTGTTTGCCACCAAAGCTTACTTTGTGATCTGCTCCTTCATTTCATCCTTCTTTCCCAATGATTAATTGTTCCTAAAACTGGTAACCCCAATCCCACATAATTGCAAAGCATCTAATTCCTCTCTATCGCTCTTCAAGAGTTTTCCTCAGCTAAGTCCAGCTCCCATCACCTCCTCTCTTGGGCCCATCTGCTTTGGTTCCCTGCTGGTCTCCCAAGATTCTACAGATGACCCACGCTTTGCTGTATTTCACAAGTCACATTAAAATAACATCAAACATAGAAAAATAGATAACACGGTATTACAGCACCCTACGCAAAACTACAAGCAGGACCAGCTCTGGATTTTTCATAGAATGTGTAAAATAGCAGCTAATCTGGTACCCATTTGTAAAATAGCAGCTAATCTGGTACCCACACTACAGTTCTGCTCTCATACACATTTACTCCTTCATCCCTAACCTTATCCCAGACTCTCACTACAATGTGGTTTAGACTTAAAGTAGGTGCAAAAAGGTCATGGATAGACTCGCTATTTTTTAGGTACAGTACATGATTCTATGAACTTTTTGCCTTCAATTGCAAAAGTCTGAACTTCTTGACCCAGTGGTGCACATTCAAGCCTGTTTTCCTCATCCAGCATCCCATCCTGCCTCAGGTGAGTCACTAGCATATTTGATACCACAAATTGTTTTGAAGCTCCACCAGTGACCTAACATGCAAGAGAAGCCATTAAACAGTTCTGCATTGTAACTTTTCCAAGGCAAAGGCCACTTGGAAATGCAGAGAAGAGCTGATGTTGAAATCAGTATAATAATGAGCAAAGTCTGACACCCTCACTGGATGAGTTTATGCATACAATATGAGGTTAAATGTCTGGAAAGGAAGAACACTAAATAGCTGTCTATGGGTCTTAAACATAAAGTTATGACATGCTAGACATTGACCAAAATGACCTGTAAGTCTTACTCATAAAAAAAACACCACCACCAAAAATAAAAATAAAAAATCTTATTTGAATTATTTGATTAAAAAGGAAAAAAGAATAAAAGTTATATTAAACCATCTTTCAAGTGTTAATATTGTCTCAATCTGATAGTACCCTGAGATTACCCTGAGTGCTTACCCTGAGATTAAATTGAAGTTGGTCCTTACACACCAGTATAAGTGTGCATGGCTGAAATTACCACTGGGACTCGAGCGTTAAGAAAAAACAAGTTCTGCCTGGACAAACAATTCCCCATACTTCCCAGCAACATTGTTCTTGACTATTCTCTAGCAAAGTGAGACCAAACAATTTGAGAACAAAAACATGCCCCACAAAACAGGAACTTGCCTTCACATTTCCCAGCATCCAATAATACAAATGTCGGAGCCTGATTTGGTAATATATCCAATTCAAGGTTGTTTGAACGTGCACTCCACGGCAAAGGGGGTCACAGCATGGGAGAATGATTAACTTAATCTGCCTGCCTTGTTTGTTTGATGCTGCCTCACTCCAGCGCAAGTCAATAAAACTTTGTGCACTGACACACACAACTTCCAGCACCTTCCAGCTGGGCCAAAATGGGAATTAGCAAAGCTGCCTTGCTCTTTCTTTTTGTGCTCAGCTCAGGTAAGAGTCCTTTGCCTTCCACTTGTGTGGGTGAGATGGGGGCCAAATGCTTGCAAGCTCCATGTTGTGGAGACGGGTCCTCAAATCCACGTGTTACCACTTACCTGGATGATGGTGGGTTTGGGGCTTGCTGACCAGCAAGAATTGCTGTTGAACAAAGTGAGAGCTGTGGTTGCTCTGTTGTGTTTGTTAGAGGCACGAGAAGAGCAACAACCTTGGTGTGTGCATGGGAACAAATGGCAAGCATTTGCCAACATGCCAAATGGCCAGAAATGGTGGCACCTTTGGCAAGTAGCCTTCTACAAGGACATGTGTTTTTCATGTGTAATTGGAAAATATAAAAGGGGTCACAGTTAGAAAAATGTATGAATAGATTTTAGCAACTAGAAATATTAGAGGCAAGTCCCAGCATAACAAATTCTAGATACTGTTTAATGTTAAGAACAATCATTTTTAAATTCTAGTTTCTAAACTGCGTTTTTAAAAAACACCCTAATTCAAATCAAATACACTTCTCAAATAAGTAAGAATTATATAAGGAGGTGGAAAATATAGGATTTTTACTTTTGTCTACAATACTCTATTTCTGCTTGCAAGTCTTTCATCGAATAGCTATAAATATTTGCATTTCTGAAAAAGGCAGTAATACATCTTTCTTACACTGAAAAAATCCATAGACTTTGGGAAAGTGGTAGCAAGAAAATGTATCATGTTTTTATTGTAGTTGCATGTAGTTTCGTTGTTTTCTTAAAGTGTTATGCCCTTCCTAACAAGTTATGACCCAATCAATATTTTAAAAAAATCAAATGCTGTAATTATTATGATAATGTTATGTCAAAGTGTCAAAACAGAACAGAATTAAGGTTGCAAGGAGGCTACACCATAGAGGGAATTCTTCGATTCTTCACTTGAATCTCTTGACGTTGTGGAGAGCATTACAGCACCACTGTCACATTTTATTTTTTTAACCCAGTTTAATGTTTTCATTCACAATTGACTTCATCTAAATGTCATTTTTGTTTTGAAATACCTAGTGGAATCTGTGAGTCCTGTGCCTGTCATGTGAATTTTTATTGTATCCTTTTCCACTTTATCTTCATTTTATTTTTAACTATGCTTTTCTTTCATGCACACTGTTAAACTGTCACCCCTTAGGGCCACTCTGTCCCATAGCATACACACAGAAAAAAACATCTAGTAACCTCTCTGGATTTGCAGTGGTGTGAGAGGAAGTATAGTCTAGCTCTTATGTCCATGTTATCAGCTCTACATTGTAGATGCAAATTTATCAGAAAGAGCAATACTCAACTGCAGGCACTCAGTTGAAGGAATTTAACTGTACCAGGAGTCATGCCAGCCTGTTTCACACTACAGAAGAGCATTTCTTAGGGAAGGATGAAGTAGTTGCCTGAAAGAAATTTCCTCAGTATCAAAGACATAATTAAATAGTCCTGTAAAGTCCCTTGATCAGAGTCTATAGGTCTGAGTGGGAGGAGGCTGCCTTCTCTCCATCCTGCTGCCATTGGGCAATGGCTCAGAAGGAAAAGGGTTAGAAGATGATGAAGAAATAAGTTCCTCTCCTTTAGCATGTCTGTCACTCATGAGGGGGAAGCCAGGGTATGATTCATAGCCTGTATGCCTTTTATTCTGCAACTGTGTAAATCAGAACACAGAACAGCGCACAGAGCAGGACTGGGGTGTGCTGCAAAGACCATGGGCCAAATGCCTGTTTGAAGTTGAAACCATGCAGAATGGATAACTGCCAGAGCCAAATGTTTGTCAGTAGAATCATATGCTCATCCAATAAAGAAACTGTAAAAAAATCACAAGACTCCTGCAACTCCATGACCCTGCAGCTGTGAGTCATGAAAGTCATAGTCTGGTCAACTATAGCTAAGCATTCAGAAATTGCATAGCTGTAATAGGAAAAACAAACAAACAAACAACAACAACAACAACAGAAGCACTAAATGGCAAACTCCTTTACAAGAAGATTTTATCTGAGCATTTTTGGTGTTCATTGGTTCACACAAGACTACCTTTTAGTGTCACATATATGGATCATGCAGCTGTAGCTCAGAAGCTATAAGATTAATTTATTTACTGGTTTATTGTCCTGTGTTCTTTCATTGCAATAGAGGGCAACATCTGCTACCTTAATAATTAGGTAAGATCAAATACAGACTTATTAAAAAAAAAAAAGATAAACTGAACATGACTACAGTGATAACCCCAAAATGATGGCTCATTTCTTGCAAGAGAATTTAAACAAAGGTAACTATGGTGTGACTGATAAAACTGAAATGGTCCTATATGGGTAGAGATCAGCAATAGACAACACTTTCATATCCTTCCTGAGTCCCACTTCTACACTTTCTCCAGAGTATGGACAACCAATATATTCTTTATGTCTCTGAAAACACACTACTTTCTTTCTGTCATTTTTCTTTGTTCTCTTCACTTTATACATTAGGTTTGTGTTACTTGCAATGACTTTCAGAATGACACAAAGCACTGTTCAAGCCACATCTCTGTCTTGTTTTCCACTGGGTTTTTAGTGACACCACCCTTTACCATACCAGGCAAGAAAAACGTTTTTTAATTAATTACTCTGTTAATGTCATCATTAACTGATTTCTCACTGTAACTAAATGATGATGTTGCTCACCAAGGTGACAAAGAATTTAACATGGAGGTTTGAAATTATCATTTCTGCATTCACATTCTTACCTCTTTTTTTCTCTTTCCTTTTAGTGCAAGGAAGCATACTAGACAGCTATGTGAGAACAGAGGGAGCTTGGCTGCTTAACCCAAAGAAGCAAATTTATAAGACAAATACTAAAGAAGAATGTGCGGAGCAGTGTGAAACTGAAACTAAATTCACTTGCAGGTAATTTCTGCTGGTTCCTATATACATGTTTCAGATGGTGGAAACATGCACATGCACAGATGATGGAGTAGTCTACTTTATTTATTGACTGAACTTGAAAGGAATATCCTAGGAGTATGCTCTTCTGAGGTTTGTTGGAAAACCAGAAGGCATATAGAAAGTCAATGCCTGAGAGACATGGATAAAGACAAACAGAGAACAATTAAGAAAATTATGTCAGATTTTTATTGGAAAATATTATTATCTCTTGATGTATAGCTTCACACTCCGAAAACCAGCTTGACATGGTTTCATTAGGACTCTTACATTCCTTTTGCAATAGAGTCATAAATAATTGCTTGGGAATCTATGGCAGCAATAATCACATTGCTCATGTTCATTGCCTTACATATTATCCTGAAGACACGTCCATTATTCTGAATTTTACTAGAATTTGGACTTGGGTAACTTCTATTTACTGTGAGAAGGAGACAGGCATCTAAACCTAAGTCATTTTTCTGGCCAAGCACTCTCTCTGTATTTGCATTTAACAAGGCCCAGGGGATTAGGAAGGATGAAAGATGTTAACCAGTCTATACCACCAGCTTTTGCCCAGGATCCTGTCTTAGCAGAGCCTCTTGCTTTGAGCCTAAGGCTTCTGAGCCTTCCACACCTAAGCCTCAGGAGCCCATTCATTTTATCTCAGCTGTAAAGCAGGCAACTGGAGTAATGAGGAGAGAGAACCGTGACTGCGGTTGGAGGCTGTCCTCCCATGTGAGGCAGGGAGGTTTTCTCTTCTAATCATCATGAGCCCTTGATCTACCACTTCTGCAGGATATCTTTTTGAACTCAGAATATTGACTGTCTGCAGCGCTCTTTCCAGCACTTGGTTCTTTTTCAGGTTTTTATCATTCAGGGATACCCTGGTGCTGACTGCTTCATGTGTTTTATAACTTTGTGTTTTAAATCTGAAAAAGGTGAGGACCTGACAGTAAAAGGGAAAATTATGCTTATTTTAAAGAGATGTAATAACCCTAAAGGATGACAGATGTTTGCTGACAGCATAAAGTTTCACTTACTCCCTTTGATCTGACTTCCCTCTCTGAAAACCACACAGAGAAGGCAAATCTTCAGTATTACTTAGCTCAGGCAGGTAGGAATGAAGGCAGAGAGAATGGGAGTCTATGTTAAGATTATATATTTACAATTTGTAAGGATTATTGCTCCCTTTTGGGCTCAATATCATTCCTTAGCTTCTACCTCAGGTCCTTAGCCTCTATCTCAGGTCCATCACCTGACAGTAGAATGACTTTAGGGTGTTTTGTCCTTGCCTCCCTGATTAATTGAGATCTCTTAAGATCAGCAGAGAACAGGTGCTATCTGGCAGGGAAGAGTCTGGGATAAGAAAGGTAAATGTTAAGCAGAACTTTAAGACCAGGCCAGCACAGTCATCTCAGTGCTTCAGACAGACGAATGCAGGCCAATACTTCAGTCTTGTACTTCTGCCTTAGGTGAGTGTTGGACCATGCTTGTAAACTACAACCCTAATGTAAATTTAGCATTACTGAGAGCTCGGCTTGGATCAGGGGGAAGAACTGAGTTCAGTTTTGACCTAGAACAACCAGTACTTCTCAGAGAACTCATGGACTCAGCAGGAAGTTCAGATGTGATCTCACTCCTCTGGGAAGAGGCTGTGCGAACTGAGAAGTACAGGCACACCTGGACCCTGCCAGTTGATCTCAGGGCTACAGAGCAGCTTTGTCATTGTTTAATTTCCTAGTGTAGACCTGCCTGCTTAATGCCATGTTTCTATTGCTCTTCATTGGTTCAGAAAAGTCAATAATAGAAATTACTTAGCCTCCCAGGAGTTTTTCTTAGATACAGTTGTAAAGGTTACACCATCCCCTCTAGTTTTGCAGACTTAACAACCTTGACACTTACTGAACAAATAGCTTTGTTTTCCAAAGTGCTTACATTGCTGCAAGTAATGATGACTTAAAACATTTATCACAAGTGTTGGTTTGGTGTTGGTTTGTTGTGTTTCACCTGTTCCTTGGTAACTGCTGAATACTGTAGAATATTCTGCTTCTTGAATGAACACTAATATTTTTGAAACAAGGTCAAGGTCCTTTGTGCATGTATCCTCTTTGACATATTCTCTGGCATTTCTGGTACATTATAACTGTTGGTGGGATTTTTTGTTTTGTTTTGTTTTACCCTAGACATGATTTCTTCATATAGCTCCCTTTCAACCTAACTTTGATATGGAGACTCAGGAGTCAAATCACCACTGCAAATGGGGTACTAAGTGATTTGTGAAACAGTGGCTGGATCTTAAATATTGCTGAAGTGCCGTGCTTCCAAAATGATAACTGAATACTAGAAAGGGTGTTCAGGAAAATAATGCACACATTCAATTACTGTTTCTTACTTTGCTCTCTCCTCTTAATTTCAACAGGGCCTTCTTATTCACCAGTAAAGACCAACAGTGTTTAACATTGGCTGAGAACACCAAAACAGCAGTGATATTCAGAAGAACAAATGCAGTTCTTTATGAAAAAAGACGTAAGTTTACATTTTGATATTATTTCTCTGAGATATCCTTTTTGAGTGAGACTAACATAACGCTATTGTAGCTAGGGCCACATCCTCACTGGGTCACACAAAGTGGGTAGATCAGCCCTTACCTAATACCACATTTCTGGCACATTGCTGGAAAAGCAAGTGCCAGCTTCTTTTCCCAGAATAGTGCTCCGGCAGCTTCCCTCTTCCCTAAATTCTGGGGATCCACAGGACACAAAAAAACACTGTTGGCTCTGAGAACACAGATAGTGCTAGAAGTAAAGGAGGTGCATAAGGGTCCCTTCTCTCCTTTTAAATCTGCCACTAACCTATCTTCTCTGCCACTACCATCTTCTCTGTCTCTGCTGAGAGTACTAGGAAGAGCTACTTGTGCTGGCAATGATTTCTAAGACAGACCTTTGTCCAGTGGAAAACTGACAGAAACTACCAAATAATTTCATACGCATCTCTAAAATAATCACAGTTTACCTCAGGGGTACTCAAATTAATTTTATTTTAGTTTCATGCATTCTCAGAATTATTCATGTGTATGATATAATTAATTGATGTGGTGGTATTTTGGATTCTCCTTTTGTATATGTTTTTTTTTTTTGTCAGTTTTGTCATAAATTAAAATTTTTGACTACAGTGCATATGATTTCCTATTCTATCTGGCAAATGCTAAGTCTGTCTTTAAGAAATGGCAACTATCCAATTTTTTTATCATCTCTAAAAAAATCTATCACCTTATGCCACAGGCAGACAAATGATTGGGTTCTAAGACTATTTTTGACTTATGTAATCAAGCACTGATCTCTTGCTATATAGAGGGAAGAAGGAATGTATTTCATTTTTAATGTAATGTAAGTTTCATTGTATCATTCTCTGACTTAATAATGCACCAAAAATAGCCTTACCGATCAACCAGACGTGAGATAATCAGCTAACCTTTTAATAGAATCAGTGATGCCCTCTGTTAAATGACTTTGTCATCATTGCATTTCAACGTTTGTCAATTTGTAAATTTTAAAAAAATATATTAATACATTTGAGAATGTTCAGAAATTGGAAACTGTGGTAGGTAACACAGATATGGCCCCCTTCAACAAAGAAAGGAAATGAATTGGTCTCTCAGGTGGTGCAAATCATCCAGTGGTCTCAATAAGCCAGTTTCTTAGCAAAAGTCAAGACTCACAATAACTAGACTGTAAATATCAATTTGCTCCACAAAACTGCATTCTTACTCCTCTGTTGGCTTGCAAAGCCTCGAAAAATAAGGTAATGTTATGTGATTGGCTCAAGTCAGATTTTACACAGTAATTTAATAACTTTATCTGGGTTGCAACTGAGCAGCCAAATGAAATTTTATTCAGATATGGTGGATATAAGTTTTCACAGGAGAGTTGGAAAGCGCTGGACCACATTGCCCAGAGAGGCTGTGGAGCCTCCACCCCTACAGGTATTGACTGCACAAAGCTCTCAGCAGCCTCATCCAGCTCAGAAGCTGAGTGGGGGTTTGCGCCAAAACCTATGAGGGTCCTTTTCAGGCTAGTATTTTACATGATTCTATGTATTTTTTCTCATGTTTTTATAATCTTTGAGGAGATGTTTGATTTTTTCTCTGACTTTAATGTCAACTCATAATTCAGTTTTGACTGCTCGGGGAGAACTCCCAGAACTACTATATTTAGTAGAACTACTATAATTAAAAAAAAAGAAAATGTAATATTCAGTTACCTTTATTAACTCACTGCCTGGCTTGAAAATCTTTGATGTTTTAAATGGTCAGATCAATATAGGAATTATTTTTTTTGGCAGAGAATTTATTTTTACCATCTGCAATAACTAGAGATAAAGCTCTGAAGCCCATAGCCAGTTTCCCTTTTTGTATATATAACTGATAGATAATTTGATGTTTTGAACATAAGATGCTTTTATTATAGCATCAGAAGCTGGTGGGAATTTCCCAGAACCATGATTAAGTAATACTAAACGATCTGCTGCAGAATACTAAACAATCTGCTATTGTAGAATGAAAACAGAATGGATCTATTAGCAAGTAAGAAAATTCAAAAACTGAACAAATAACTTACTTTGAAATACTCCTTAGTGATTTTGTTTCAGTACTGTGATCAGAAGACTGTGATTCTGGCTTACCCTGTCATTTTTGAGACGTCATTTGGATTCACTGGCATTAGAACCTGGATAACAGTCCTGCAATATTCAGAGATAATCTGTTATGGTATCTTTCTGTGATAATAGGCATGGATTTTAGTTTCTTGATATAAAAAAATGCAGTTTTACTGAGCTAGAATGTCAAAAATTTGCACATCTACCCAGAGAAAGCAAAAGATGTGCTTCATTTCAGTTGTTCTGTTTTCTGGTTTATGAGTTTTTGATTACTGGTGGGGGACATCTCCAAGATTCCTACAAAGCATAATAAAGTCCTGACTACGCATATATATGTGCATGACTGTGTATATACACATAAGTACTGTAAAGCTGTGGGAAAAGCTGTGAAACATTCTTTCTTGGATAGTTTTGAGATATTAGATAGTGCGTTAATGTAGCCCTTGGTGTGTATGTGTCAGATAGTTTCTCTGTTGCTCATCTCTTCATTCCAGAGGGTCTTAATTATGTGTCCATTCTAATGATAACAACATTTAAATCAGTTAAAAAAAAAAAAAAGAAGAAGAAAAATGAAGCTTTTACCTAGACAGACCATTTCACTGTCCCTAGGACCTGCTGCCATCTGGATACTTCAAGGAAATTCCTATCACATGACCAGATATTTTTGCAATACAATTGCTGAAGCCTTTATTAATAATGACAGTAATAATAATAACAATAATCACAGAGTTTTCAGAATTATTTTTCTTATGGCATGTGGTATAGAACAGGAATTTAACCTTCTCTGGGTTGTAGAAAGAGTCATAAGAATTAAATCTAGTGTTTGGGGATTGCTATGCACATACCTGTTTGTAAATAGTTAACCCAAGGGAACATGGGTTGAGTTTGGGGATCAAAGTTAGTTATTTGTCATCAGACAGAAAGAAACTTAAAGGTTATATAAACGGTCAAAAGTTTATGCAAACAGAAAGAGTCAGTGTTTGACTGATTCAATGTTCAGTTATTCAGGTTTTTAATGTTAATTTATTGCAAAACTGTTTGAGGGTTCCAAATGGCTTCCAGCTAAAGTTTCTAGAGTAAACTTGCCCATATACATACATTGAAGTGAAGATAGGCCTAAAGGTAGCCTCATAAATCTAGTTCTAAACTACCTGTCAGCCCACAGAAGATCTGGAACTATTTTCAGATTCAAGTGTCAGTTCTTTTCACTTTTGTTAAGGCAGATCAGTGTAAAATGACAGTCTTTCTGCAGGTGTATGCTAATCTTGTGCTTGTACATCAGCTTTGGAATAACAAATGATGAGAAAAGCTGTTGCAAAACTGGATCTCCACAAATATCTGATTTGGGTGTTGCTTAAAAACATTGAGATTGAGACGAGCCAGGTCACAACCTAAAAGAGAAGTTGCTTTATTGCAGCTAGAAGAGAGGAACTGGCTGATGAAACATATCCTGTGCATAGAAAAATGTTGAAGCGGGGGGGATGTGAAGAATGCCAAAGTTCCGGGGGGGGGGGGGAATAAAATAAAATAAAAAATAAAAAAATAGGTTGTTGTTTCAATGCAATCTATATTTTTAAAGTAAAAATGCTTCATGAAGCCTGTCTTAACTAAACACATAAGTGACTAATAAAAATGATTTATTTCATCTGCTAATAAACACAAAAGGTAATTGCACTAAGAAAAATCTGGGAATCTCATGGCCAGCATGTTTGGACTTGGGGGAAGTCAGGGGGTGGGGGGGGAGGGTTATTGATAGATTTTGCCATTTAACCTTTACTGGCTGTTTGAGAAGAGAACAAAGTTGACATTATTCTCAACTCAGAGACAGTGAATGTACAAGCACTGAGACTGCATGAGTCTGCACTGTGGACCAGGCTTGAAACAACTTTTTATGATATATTTTTTTTATACATTAATTTTAATGATGGGTTCTGCACAGAGTACATTTTGGAAGAATTGTGCACTAATCAGTGTTAGGGAAAATTAATGAGGGTTTGAAGTTCTGCTTTGCTATGGATGCGTGATAATCCTCACCAATCTTTTGCTTTTTTTCCCCATAACTTCACTGAGGATATTCTATCGCTATAGACTGTGAGGCTTTTTTGGAAGTTTTCTTTCACGTTAGGTCTTGTTAACAGCATGACCCTGTCAACAGTTGCACTAATGCAGCTGTGCAGATGCTGTGACAAAGCCTTGGGAAAAGAAGATGCAGTGGGGAGCCAGGAATACCTGAAGTCAGTATTGCTGCTGAACCACATCATGTAACCCACTGCTTTGGGCAGAGAAGCTATTGAGTTTCCTGCTTCTTTCTCCAAGCTAGAGGACATACTGCCTGGCAGTGACTCTCCCTAAACTGCAGATGCAGAAGCTCCAAGGGAACTTGCAGACATCTAAGTCCATTTTGCTGTGCCTTGGCAGAGCCACCGCTTGCATGCCAGCTCTCATGTCACAGTCATCAGCTCTTTGCTTGGAAAGATGGTTGTTCAGACCCCCCAGAGAAATCTTAAAGGCTGCAGTAGATTTGTGGTTGCTCCCTCCTCCTGCCAGGAAAAAAACGACAACCTCGAGATTTCAGGTCCACTTTTATGTAAAAGTTAATAATTTAAAAGAATTTAATGTTTTCAAGGATACCAATGCAAACATCAGGCTGATGTCAACATTAATACTCCCCTTGACTATTATAATGACAGGGTTTCATTGCTAATTCTTTCTCTCCTTTTTCTTTTTTTTTTTTTTATTTATTTTCTTTATGAAGTGACTACTAAGTTTTGAAAGCTAAGGGTACAAAAACATGTATAATGTGCACTTTCAACCAACTGTCCATTTTATCTTGTATTTTATCTTGAATTTTGAACTTTAATGAAAAAATTGATTCTGTATATGCTAAATTCCAAAAGAAATGTGATGATACTGATTAATTATGCATGTGTCATGTCAGTTTATCTTCTAGAATGCAAGGAGGGGAAAGGGGTGAATTACAGAGGAACAGAAGCCAAAACTCAGAAGGGTGTGCCATGCCAGAAATGGTCTGACAGTATACCCCATAAACCTAAGTATGGCCTTTTCATATTTGTATTTTCATGTTTTTCTTTAATTTTGTTAAGCCATTTATATGTGCTGAGTAGTCTTATAAGCACTGCATTTGGTGTTCAAGTTTTATAAAATAATTTCCTACAATAATTTTCTTCTTTAATCTGAATTGGAACGCAGACACCTGCAATTGGGGCTGAATGATCAAAGGGGACTTTTTCAGTCTTGCCAGTTGCGTTTAATTTTGTAGTCATTACATGAGCAAAATGATAGACAGGGAAGCTGTTGGTTCTGCTTCAATAAGGATTTTTCATTAATCTCAGCAGGGCAATTTCTTCTCCTGGCTGAAGGTATAAAATGAGACTGAGTACATCATTCTATTGGTGAATCCATAGACAATCAACAAGGCAGTATTTATTGTATTTAATGAAAAACAACCAACCAGGTTTACTTAGCAACCGTCTACTGACGCATTCAGGTCAGAGAGAGCTCTCACATTTCAGCAAAGTACTTCTCATAGTATCTCCTGGAAACATGTGCCAAAGAAGACTTTTCTCTGTGTATTAAAAAGTACCTTGGCTGAGCAAAAACTACTGGAAACTGGATAGCTGGAGTGAATGCAAGTATTAAAGACTTTGCTGGCTTTAAAAACAATACATTTCCTGAATTATACAGCTACGGCACTGGTAACCCTTCAGTTAGGGCACTCAGTAGCTGTTAGGAGACTTCTAATGAATGACATCTTCATAATGGTCATCAGATACAGATTTCATTTCTAGAGTCCTCAAATAAACAATTGGGTTATTTCCGTTATTCTCTAATCCCATTTTAATTCTTTTTCAGTTATACACCTGAAAAACACCCTAATGCAGGCCTGGAAGAAAATTACTGCAGAAACCCTGATAATGATGAAAAGGGACCCTGGTGTTACACAACAGATCCTAATACCAGATTTGATTACTGTAACATCCTAGAGTGTGAAGGTCAGGATATGTATACAAATTTTTACCCCTTTTTGGAAGATGTGTTAGATGTGTTCAAGACTTTGAATTTATTCTGACACTTTTATTTTTAATTGAAGATTTGTTCCAAATTTGAGGTTAGTTCAGCCTGGAAATTTCCATAAAGTTTTTCAACAGCAACCACAAAGATATCAAAAGACTGCCAAAATAGCTATACAAACAATTTTTACTTAGTCAAAAGAATGTTATAAAAATATATTCTTATATCTTAATCCTAGAATTGAACCAAATGATGGTTGCTAATGCAAAAGTCAATAAAACATGATAGGAGCAAGGCATAGATTTTCAATTATAACTCAGTAGTTTTAATTCATCTCTTTCAAGAACTATAGTCTGTATTGTATTTTTTAAATGGAATACTCTAAAAGTAATCAAGTAATTTAAGTCAACTCACCTAGAAAAAGAAGCTTTTACTTTGCCAAAAAAGGCTGACTTTCAGCCATGGGTTATGACTAGACTCTTGATTGTCAAGTGAAGTGAGTGTGAATGTTTATGGATCAGTTCACAGGAATTTTCTGTTTCTCTTGTCTTCGTTCTGCCTTGTTCCTACAGTGGAGTGCATGCACTGCAGTGGAGAAAACTATCACGGAGTAGTTGCAACAACAACATCTGGACTTGAGTGCCAGCGCTGGGACTCCCAGCAACCTCACTCTCACGGATACCTCCCTGAAAAGTGAGTCAGACTCTGTGATGAGACATTTATCATCAAGGTGGCCTGAAGACCACTTTGCCCCAGACAGGCTAATTGTTACAGCTAGCCATTAGTGACTTTATTATTTCTTTTTTCCTGTTCAGTTTTCCAGAGAAGGATCTGAAGATGAATTATTGCCGTAATCCTGATGGTGAACCCCGGCCCTGGTGTTTCACTACCAACCCGAATAAACGCTGGGAATTTTGTGACATTCCTCGTTGCAGTGAGTCTGACTTACAGAGTTCTAGACACGAATACATCTAGACACCTTCTGTTCAGGGTGGTGCAAAGAGCTAGAACAAACAGAAGAGCCAGCCCCACCCTACCCCCCAAAAAAGAGGAAAGAATAAGAAACACTGACTTTTAACTCAAAAAAACAGGAAAGTAAGGAAAAAAAAATGAAATTACCTTGAAACGAGCCTCTGATAGCTCTTTTGAGGGTAGAGATTTCTGTCAAAGGTATTCCTTCTGTGTTCCCTTTTTGATGATAGTTCCATTCTTTCTGAAAAACTTTTGTGTTTGTTGTTTTATTTGTTTGTTTGTTTGTTTGTTTTTCACTTCTGGTTCAATTTCCTTTTCCCCTGAAGGCCTGGCCTTGCCACCATACTTTTCCCTGGGACTTCTCACCAGACCTCATCCTTGTCACCCCTAACTCTCACCAGTTAGAGTACACCTCTTTTATGTTTGCACCAACACCTGTATCTGATGTGCCTGCCACTTTCACCCCAGTTTTCTTCACAATATTACCATTTGCTCACTTTCCAGCTGTGCTCTGATGGGGCTGCTAACACTTTGTTGTGTTGTTTCCTGGCTGCTTGTAAAAATGTTAAAATCAAAGACAGAAAAGATAAGAAAATATTTTTAGATATTTTCTGTACATTTTGGACTTCCCACACATTTTCGTCTTTAAACCTTACCTGCCAAAAAGCTATAAATCTGACCTAATAAAACTCTGTGTTTAACTTTGCAATAGCAACACCCCCACCAGAACCTGCACCAGGACGTCAGTGCCTATCAGGAAGAGGAGAAGACTATCGAGGCACAATATCTGTTACTGAATCAGGAAATACCTGTCAGCACTGGAGTGCTCAATCTCCTCACAGACATGCTCGCACTCCTGAAAACTATCCCTGCAAGTAAGTGAAACCTCTCCTGTATTCGCTGCCCATGAGAAGTATCAAGGCACAGAATGACTTCATTTTTCTTCAACTGTGTTGCAGAGTTTTCAAGCTACACCAGTGCCAATCATCTTTTCAGTTGTTTTTTTCACACGTTTTCCTATTTTTATTCACTTCTTGGTTTTGGGTACTAGCATGTCCTCTTCTGACTTTAAAGCTCTGCTTATTTATCTTTTTCCCTCTTCAGTTCATCCTTTTACTGTATTGTTGCTTGAGCAAGACTATGTAAAATAAGAAAGTAATTATTATGATACTTGCTTATGGCTAGATACTTTCACTCTATGTTTCTGCTGCACTGTTCTTGGCCTCAAAGTACTGCATGAAGTATAATCCTCAAATCATCTACCCATCCAGCAGGTGTCTGGTTTAGCACATCCAAAACATCAGTGCATTGCAATTATTCATCTAGTAAATGGCATCAGTAAATGACTATAGCAGTTACCCAGATGTAAATACAGCAGTAAACTGTGCAGCAAGATACATTCCCTCCTTGTTCATAACCTTTATCAAGTTTCCATGAGAGGCTTTTCTTAGCCACGTTTTCTGTTTCAGGAATTTAGAGGAAAACTACTGTAGAAACCCTGATGGTGAGAAAATGCCATGGTGTTACACCACCAACAGAACTGCTCGGTGGGAATACTGCACCATTCCCTCCTGTGATGGAGTAGAGCAAGACACTGCTGGTAAGAACAATGGGAGACATCTGCAGTAGGGAAGTGAAGTGTTGTTGAGGTTTTTTTTGCAAAACAAACTTAGGTGGCCCTCTGCTGAGTTGTATTATTGCTGTAACTCTCAATAATGTTATCTAGTAGTTGAATTCCTGAGCCCGGTGTGGAGACGGGGCTGGTATGTTCAGTCTGATGGAGAAGTGCAGAGAAAGTATTAAGCCACTTATTGACCCAACTTGGGAAAAATTACAGTAACAGACTTATTTGTCTTTTACTGGATGGTGGTTCCTTCCCCTTCTAAATTTTAAATGTTCCATGAAAAAGTTAATTAGCTTTACATGCAAGTTCATTACAAATTGAGTTCAAAGCAAAACCTAAGGTAATTTATAAGCACTGTACCTAGGCTTCATTAAAAGCAATCAAAAAGATATTCTCCTTACAGAAAGTATGCTTATTTCACGTGCAAATGTGTGGTAGTCACAGACATTCCCGTAGTCTGGAGAAATCTTGATCCATGTGTGAATATTTTGATTGTTAGCTGAAATAAATATGCATGCGTGACAGTATAATTGATGTACAAGTGCTTTAAATCTAGCATATCATGAAATTTCACAAACATTTTGGAAGTCTTCTTTTTGATCTACAGTTTGAGAAAGATTTTGTTACAGGGAGCATGCTGTGGCAGTCAGTGAAGTATTCTGGCTTGCTGTCTTCTGTTGGCTTTCTGTGTTCACATATAAATATCCAAGTATAAAGATTCAAGGGAAGTGTTTTTGTTATTCACTACAGCTGTTGATGGGCCTGAGCAAGCTCAAATTACTGAGGAGTGCTATCGAGGCAATGGTGTGAGTTATCGTGGCACAACGTCTTTCACTGTCACAGGAAAGAAATGTCAAGCCTGGAACTCAATGTCACCACATCGTCACAATAAAACGTCAGACCGGTTCCCAAATGCGTATGTGTATTTCCCATTTCCATGTTTCCTTCATGAATGACCACTCATAAACACATTTTTGTTTTTAGCACCTTTACACAACAGTGATTTTAAAGTTGAAAAGGGAGCATACTTGATAAAAATCATTCCTTCCTTTTTTTCTTTTTTTCTTTTTTTTTTTTTAATGTGGAAAGATTATCTTTTAATATAATCTTGAAACAAAACACAGTTGTTACTATTATGCTTTAGACTGTTAACTGTTTCTATATTGCTTTTAAAGAAATTAAAAGTTTTCATAAACTTTCCCTTACACTGAAACAAACTATTTCTATACATTAGTTTATTCCTGAGTCTTTGCTTCCTAGTCTGCAGTTCATTAGAGCTTTGTGGAACAGATGAGTGACTTTCTTATTCCTAACACTTAGTATTTATTTATTCTGAAATTTAAAAAGGTATGTCTTCCTAAAAGCTATTACTATATTTATAAAAGTAAAAAGAATTAGAACTTTAATATACATATCTGCATTTTCTTATCTGGATTTGTATTAGTACTATATGCCTTCAATAGTGAATAAGTACTTGTCATAATTAAATTTTCTTTCATAATTAAATTTTAATTTCAAAATTATTTTTTTCTTGATTTCTTTATGCTGGAAATAAGATTTCTATTAGACATTGTACATGATAAAAGATACACTATCTCTGTTCCAGTCCTGCTTTCTAAAATATTCTTTCAAGTTCTTCTCAGACCTGTGGCATGGATGGGCATATGATATGCTTGCATTTGTAGGGACCTGAAGCAGAATTATTGCAGAAACCCAGATGCTGATAGCCGGCCGTGGTGCTACACCACTGACCCAGGTGTGAGATGGGAGTACTGCAACCTGAAGAGGTGTGATGACAATTTACAAATCACTCTACCGAAACCTCCTCAGACAACTCTGGAACCAGATCCTGGTGAGAATACTTTCTGCTCCCCTCAGGAATAACAGTAAAAAGCAAGTTGCTTTTTATGCAAAAGTCATAGAATTTAGTGAGAATGAAAGAGAATTCTAAATAATTATAGAATTTAATATAATACTTTATTCACTCTCATCACTTAATGAACTTTCTTGCAGAATTTTATAGGATATTTTCTGTATTCAATTTTAGATTAATATAGGATCTTTCATCTATGATATCAGGCAATATTGAAAACACAAGGAAACAAATGGCTGATAGTCTCTACACTCTGGTGGGAGGTCTACTAGCAGTGACAATAAATATGGAGGTCATGGCATTTTGCTGGAAACTGTTCCAAGAATATCTTTTCCTGTGACATGCATTCATATCTCCAGAGCTCCATTTCCCACCAGACGACAGCTGGCCTTTTGAATTCAGTTCAGATACAACTTTGTTGTATCCAGCTTTCATTTTTTATTCTGTCCTGTTTTTCAGGTTGAAAACTAATAATTTTGGCTGACTATGTATTACTGCCTTTTACGTACTGTAAAACATGGTGGTGAACTGGTATCAGTGCCTATAAGGAAAAGACTTCATGAGTGCATGGCCTCTGTGGTCCTGGCTTATGGAGTCAGAAGGGGTCAGCTGAATCTAAGCTTCTTTAATTTATAATTTTCATAATCATGAAGAAAGCTTTTCAAATGCAAGCAAATTAAAATGTGACTGCTAGAGACCATTGACACTACCTTGTCCTTCTTTCCATGTACACATATTAAGTAGGACATATAAGTCCTAATAACATTTCCTCAAATTTATTTCTGCTACACCACCATCAAGAATGGATGTGGCGCAATAGCTCACAGCTGACAATCGTAACAGTCATTTCCTTTTCCTTTTTCTTCACAGAATGCATTAATGGAAATGGTAAAGATTATCGTGGCACGATAGCGAAAACTGCAAGGGGCAGGACTTGTCAAGATTGGAGGTCTCAGAGACCACACAGCCATGACTATTTCACTCCCTTGACTCATCCAGAAGCAGGCCTGGATAACAATGTAAGCAGCTGCTCATTTAATACTTGCTGTCATTGAGCTTTTCCTCTTTTTCATGGCCCCTGAGCAAGCGTTTCATGCCAGGTCTTTGCAAATTGATTTGTTTTCCTCAGTTTAATCCAAGAACCCGATCACATTAATTCGTGTTGACATGAGCAGTCTGTTCTTCATTGGAACACACAGAGATCCCAGCAGCAACATCAAATGCTTTTGCAGCATAGTCAAAGGACTTCAGATCAGCATTTGCTTCTTGCCACTGCTGAGGATTATCTGGAGTTGGTTTGTGGGCAGTACCTCTGCCTCCTCTGCCAAAAAAAATACACCAGGGTCATAGGTTTCAGTAGCAAGAGTGACAGGTGAGATGTGGGGGGTTCATTGTTCAGTCCAAATTCCTTGAGATATATACATGATGGATTGCAGCCCTAAGCCTTTACTAGTTCCCTCCCCCTACAAAGCCCTCCAACTTCTGCTGCAGCCCATCATGCTTCTGACCCATTCTGTAACTCATTCTCCATCTCTAAACTTCATCTCTAGTCTTAACATGTGTACCCATTAAAAGATCTTATGTTTCCAGCTGTATGTTTCCAGCTTGTAACATCCCACATACAGTACTTGTCCAGTTGTGGCTAGCTGTGGATGCGATATAAAGAGCTTGCATAATGCTGCCAGCTTGTTTTTGTTATTATTTTTTTTTTTGGTTTGGCTTGTTTTTTTGTTGTTTTGTTTTGTTTTGTTTTTCCAGGTGCATAACTTTAGAGCTTGTTTTAGCCATTTCTCTGATAGCATCACATAGCCTGTATTGAATTCCAGCTCAGACTGGGGGAATGCTCTATGAAAAGCTGCTCACCATAACCTTTTGGCTCTTGCATAGAGTAATTAGTAGGGACTCTTGTAGAAGGGAAGCAATTATCCTCTCCTTTTTTCTAAGGCATGGGTTATAATTCAGAGTATATTTTCTTCCATAATTAGAAAAGTATCTGGTAGAATTTCTGAAATAGAGAGGAGACTGCATTGGGAAATCAGAGACCAGGAGTTCAAACTGTTTTCTTTTCTTGTTGCTAACTTCTGTGAGCAATGTGGCAGTCTGTGTCTGTCTATACCCCTTCTCCTCTCCTCTCTGCATTACCTACTGAACACTAGCTCTGGGCAGGGCACAGAGGGTGAAGATGTTCTGGAAGACCAGGATTGTGTTAAGCCTGTAGGAGTGGGATGCTGCTGCAGGGCCAAGTGGTCTTGCTTGCTGTCTTTTAGGGTGGTCAATAAAGGCATGGGCAGATGGTGGGACATGATTTGAGATGACACTGCCTGAATTCACACGCTTCCATGTGAGAGCTTGCAACTGTATGATGTATCTGTGCTGAGTGGAGATTAGTCAGCACAGCCTGTGAACCCTACACAGTAATTCAGCTAACCCAGCACCCTACGTGTGGGTGAACACTACACCCCTGCCCCTGGGACTCATAGGGATCACTAAGTTGTGCAAGATCACCTTACACAATACCTACTTACCCCACAATCATGAAAACAGAGTGGGTGTGAAAAGACCTCAGAGCTGACACTGCTGTTCCTGCTAACCACAGTGGAAGTAAGAGTAGACAATTTAGTGGTTTAGAAAACCTCTAGGTCAAGATCTACATTTCTTGAGAGGTCAGAAATCCAAGCTTGCTCTAGAGAAGCTTGCTGCCAGGAGACAGTTGAAGAGATTTTGTTTTTACTATCTTTTTTAAAACTCATAGAGAAAATAGAAAAATGAAACTTCTTTTTTTTTTTTAATGAAATATAAACCATTTATCAGTAAGGAATTGAAATTTATTTCCCAAATTTAACTTGATTTTATTCTGAAACATGCATTGGTATTTTTTTTCTTCCCCTTCTTGTTAATAGCTGGTATCTTCATTCTTTGTTACAGTATTGCAGAAATCCTGACGGAGATGTGAATGGACCTTGGTGCTACACAACAGACCCAAGAAAAGCCTGGGAGTACTGTGACATTCCCAAGTGCCGTAATTATTCCTTTAAAGACCAGTGTCTCTCTTTCTTATATGACCATCTTTTATGACCTCTGGAGAACATTCAGTGATTAATCTGAAAGACTATTCTAAGACAGTGAAAGAGCTTTAGATATATTAAGGCTGTGGGGAAGTAATGCTTGAAAACAGTGTCTGAATTCTTAAGAGTAGTGCTTACTCCTCAAAATCCCCAAGCAGAGCACAAGGTTTTCCTGGAGCACACTGAAGCCCATGGGGGTTTTGCCAGGTACTTCAAAATATGGCTGTCCTGCAGAAATTGTCCCTGCTCCTGCTTGGTCACCTGGCACAACTGAGTCATAAGATGTGTGTGGCCATGCTGAACAAGGGATACTCTTATCTCAGCAAAATGTTTGCATCCCCTGCTCATGTGACTGGTTCTGACCTGGATGTAAAACAGATTGTCCTTCTTCTGGCGCCCAATATTTAATCAAATTCCCTTGTCTTTTTTACTCTTAATAAAGCAGTTCAGAACTCTGAATGAGGTGGTGTAACAACGTAGATAGTCATAATGTTTTACTGCATTTTGATTTCAAGTCCTTTCATGTCCATCACAACAAAAGCCAGGCCAGGAAGTAGTTCCCACTCAAAACAAGGGTGACTTTCTTGACGCTTTATCCTCTCAGCTGCAAGCAACAGAAAATATGCTTATATGTTTACTTACCTCTGATCAAAACCCCAAAATGGAACAAAGAATAAGATGCTCTATAATTTGCACATAACGTAACTATAAAAGTACTGCTGCCTTGAAAGTGTTTGGCTGGGACTCGTAGGGAAAAAAACACATTTTCACGTGATTATTGTCTTCACTTTGAGGATCCAATTTCTTTTTAAAATACTTTTTTTTTTGTTCACTTAAAAAGCAGCGGAAACATGCTTTTTCCTTCAGCTTCATTATTTAGTTCCTTTTGCTGACAAAAACAAATCTATATGCCATATTGTTAAGAGTCAGTTTTCCATGACTAAATAAAATCTGCCATTTTTGAATAGTTCAGAGACATCTGAAGCCTGACATAAGAATGGACAGAATTTTTTTCCACAGAGACAGGGATTGAATTTCATGTGCTGTACCACTAAGTTTAGTTTGAATACAGCTGGCTCTGCAGCTATTTCATTGCTGTCATTTGTAAGAATACATTTAAAGATGTTGGGAGAGTTTATTTCTTCTTTCTGTTTTCTTCTTCCCTCCACTCCTTTTCTTCTACCTCATTGGAGTTTTAATCTTGTATTTTGCTGAAAACCAAGAAGCATATGAGAAAAAAAAATACCAGACTTTTTTAAGTGTTGCAGGTGAAGGTAACCTAACAAAACATAGATGGTATGTAGTATATAACTGCCTGCAGATCAAAACCTGAAGAGATAAGTATAAGAGGTTCAACTTTTAGTTTTCTGAGTGCAGAGTGAATACATACAGCAAATACTCTAAAGTTCCTCATAGGGAATTCTTTTTTTTTTTTTTTCTTATTCTGTAGCTCCTGCTCAGTATGAGTGTGGGAAATCCAAGTTCAGACAAAAGTTGTGTGCTCAAAGGATTGTTGCTGGTTGTATTTCACATCCACACTCCTGGCCCTGGCAAATCAGTCTCCGGACAAGGTATAGCCATTCCCCATTACACTAGACTTCACAATCAAGGAACTTTTGCATCTCACGGGATGTTATTGTACATGGTTGCAACAGTCTAAGGGAAAACTTAATTTGCATTTAAAAATTGTAGAAGGCTTAAATGCCTCTAAACTAAAAGTTGAAAATAAACTTTATTAGGCTATACATTTCTTCTAAATGAGATTGTTTGATAATCTTTTAGAAGGTAATTTAGATATCCAAGAATACTATTTTTTTGTGACAAATGCCTATAGAATAGACACAACTGCTAATTTGAAAAATGCTGTTATTTCACTAAAAGGAAGAAAGAAGTTAAATCTCTTACTATATCCTGCTGTAGAGTCAGTATCCTACAAGGTGAGGAAACAGTTTGAATTATGGCTACTACAGATCTTGCTTAGGAATCAAGGCCAGTTCCAAAGCTTTCTGACTGGGATCAGAGCTGGATAAAAGCCATGATCTCTAAAAAAGTATACATCTGTGTGCATAAGGCTTTCCAGTAATAAAAACACTGGTCAATAATAATAATAATAATCAAAAAAAAAAAGCTGTTTTCATAAAAATGCCTACACAACACTACTGTCCTTGTAAGAAATATTGTTCAAAGAAAGTAAAGTGTTTGATTCTTAATAAAAACACAGAATAAGATCTTTAGTTTGTAACAGCTGTGCTAGAAGGATTAACTGATGAACTGAAGTGATGTACAATTGACTTGCCCACCTTAAACCTATCCCTTTTTCATGCTTTTCTGCTCTATTACAGTTATGGCCTGCATTTCTGTGGGGGAACTCTGATAGACCCACAGTGGGTTCTTACTGCTGCTCACTGCCTAGAAAAGTAAGTATCCATTGTAGTCTGCATCAGAATTCAGTAACATGAGATAGAAAATAAGAGGAGAAACAAAATGGGCCCAATAACCAACCTGAGCTGTCTCTCTGCACAGCTTGCACATACAAGAACTGAGCCAAGGCTATTCGTCATTCATTAAAGCAGAGTTTTGAATGAAAAACAAGGAGTGAGAAGTGATACATTTCTCCAGCAAGCTTTGATTTTGTGGGCCATAATAAGGGATTACAAAACTAAGCTTATGCTTTACTTTTCTTTTTTTGATAGAAGAAGGTGCCCAACAATGTCATAAGAGTTCTACATCCTGGGTGTGCATTCATCAGCTCACTGTGTGCAATCATTTCCAATAGGTCATCACGGCCATCTGCATATAAAGTATATCTTGGATTACACAGAGAAAGAGCATCAGAGCCATCGGTGCAGAAAATAGATGTTGAGAAATTGTTCAAGGAGCCACACAGAGTGGACATTGCTCTACTAAAACTGAAGAGGTATCGTTTCACCTGAAGTATTCCTTCATTCTGCCCGGACAGTTTTGGTGTGCCTCTATTTTTACTAAATAGTGGTTGGTTGTGGGTGTCATTGAAATGTATATTTCTTTACATGTTGTGGCCCTCTCTTTCTTCCCTTTCTGCAGAAACTCCAGTGGAAACCAAGGTAATTCAGTTGCAGGGCTTCAGAAAGGGAAGGGGCTGCTTTGGGAGGGGAGGATGGCTAGGGATGGTGACACAGGCTGGCGATGCGCTTGGTGCCAGCTGTTGTGAGGCAAGGTGGAGGCAGCAGAGTAGAAGGAGGTTGTGCCTAGAAGAGCTTTCACTTCTGGTCTCTCCCTGCACACTTCTACTTTGGTAAGGTAATGAGGATTGAAAGCTGCAATGTTAATATGTGTAAACCCATACTTTTTCCATGATAGAGTGAGGGGATTTCTTCCAGTAGTTGTCCTCTGTGCAGGCAAGTAGTATGAACTTTTAATACAATACCCTTGGTTGGCCCTGCTTGCATATGTTTCCATTGGCATGAAACTCTCTCTAACATGCTGTGCAGTCAAGAGGAATACACCTATACAGCTACAAGCTGATATGAACATGTTGTGCTTGTGCTTTTATTTCCATGGGTGTAATGCAAATCCAAAACATAACACAATTAGCGTGGCTTCTTAATGGAGCCTAGCAAACAAGCTGCACCCAAAGGTAAGTCAGATGGACTCGGACTCTGCTTTATGCTAACAGTGTCCAGTTTGAAAGTGACTTATAAGTAGTCAGATTGGATGCAGGCAGAGTTAGCTAGGCTTTGTTATCTATTCATTAGCCTACATAGACACATTCTCTTGGATTTATTTATTTATTTATTTATTTATTTTAATGTCTAAAGTTAACTGTTCTCCATTTCAAATCTTTTCCTTTTGTGTATCATGTTCTGTGGGATTATAGCCTAAGATAAAGGTGGTTTTGCACTTCAGAAAAAAGAAAACAAAACAAAAAAAAAACACTTACCTGAAGCTTAGGATTTCAAGGGAAAAAAAAGGCTGACTGTATAAAATCTCTTTAGAAAACTGAAGGTGCTATGAAGTATAAATGCTCTAATGATTGCTCCTGAATGAATGTTTTGTTTGTTTCTTTCAGCCCAGCAATCATCAATAATCATGTAATCCCAGTTTGCTTGCCTAAAGAAAATTCTGTGTTAGGAGGAAGAGAGGAGTGCTATGTGACAGGTTGGGGAGATACAAAAGGTGAGAGAGAATTAACACACCTGAAAGCTCCATTTCTGGTATATACTTGTGTCCAAAATATATTCACTGTGTGCCAAAAACACTCAAAAAAGCTTGTAGGTGTCCATATTTTCCAACCTAGATGATTCTATAATTCTATGGTGCTTCATCACAATTCATCAGGTACTGCTTTTTTTTCCAGTGTCTCCTGATTTAGATTCTCCTAAATCACTCAGAGTGATGTAAATTGAAACTCCCTAAACCAGTACTAAAAGAGAAGAATCAGACCTAAGGGCATATTTACTCTTATTTCTCAGTTCACTGTGCTTTTCCCCAAAGTGGTCTTTTACACAGTCAGAAGGAAGGTTTTTCTAGACTTAGGCTATTTCTTAATCACATGAAGTGAGTTTGCTCATTCTCTCCAGTGATTTTTCTCCCAACCAGCCTTGTTCAGAAGGTCTCACTCAAATATAAACATGCTCACATTTTCACACCTCCTACTTTGTCTTGTCTGAGAAGAGCATCTTATCTTCTGTCTCCTTGCTTCTGCCCATCATGCCATTTTCAACTGCCTACTTCCTACCTGCTTTCTTCCACAGAGAGAAATTCTCAGATACTGACAAATAAAATGGCTTGGGAATGACTCCCCCAGATAGTGTGCATACTGAATCCGTACGGATTTACTGTTGGAGCAGTAAGGGCAAGCAGTGCAATGCGGATTTTGGTGGGTGGTAGAGGTTTTAAGTGCCATGATGCTGATAACACTGACTTTGGAATCACTCTATGTTATGCATGGAAAGTACGTGCATAGTGCATAAACACTACACTTATTTTACTGCTTATTCCTATCACAAAGTTGTTTTGCAGAGATGCTCATTTACCTTTGTCATTCATTGTGCTGTTTTTTTATTATTATTTTAATATATATTATTTGCAAAGGAACTGGGGGTGATGGCTACTTAAAAGAAACTGGTTTCCCTGTAATTGAGAATAAAATATGCAACCGCCCTGAATTTTTGAATGGGAAAGTCAAAAATCATGAACTCTGTGCTGGGAATATTCATGGAGGCACAGATAGTTGCCAGGTAAGAAATTCTGTGAGTATCAGTTTTTATTGTAAATGAATTCAGATCAAATAGTGCATTGCCTTCTGTGCTTTAGAGGCTTAAAATTAGCCTCAGGATGTTGCCACACCACCTGGTTTAAGAGCTGAAAAATGCATGTGGATTCTATTCTTTCCTTGCTCCTTCATCTGCTGCTAGGAAGTGGGGCAGGTAATTTTTCAGATACTTCTGAACTACAAAGCACATGGAAATACATGGCAGCCTGAGCCAGGTGTATGGAAACCAGCCTAGAATGACTAATGGTCTGATGTTTTTTCCAGACCACTTTGTTTGTCTCAGTTAGACTAGCTCCAATACTAAAGCTAGCTCAGTTAACAATCCGAGTCATCCCAGTTAGCAGTAAAGGATCAGTAGACAGGAGTCTGCCATTTAAGCATACCAAAGGCCAAAGGAACAACTAGTTACCAAGCGTCAATGCCTGTACAAGTCACTCCATGCGAAGCAATCTTCATGCTGAACTTTCCTTTTGCTGAAAAGGAAGAATACGGTTAGCAATAGCTCACAATATCTCACAAGCACAGCATGAAGGCTTCTCCGAAATTCTATGTTTTGAAATTTAGTTCTTCGGTTTATTTAAATTCATGAAAAGGCTTAGAAATGCTTAACATACTGAGTCAAAATGAACACTTTTCCTCCCTGAAAAGCTAGAGACGACTCTGGAAAGAAGTCCAAAACCAGCAGATTGCCTGCCTCAGTAGGCAAGTCAACACCACTGCCAACACAGCACAGCTACCCTATACACAAGTACGGTGATGGTCAAGCAAGCCATTGAGGGATGTGCATTCATGTCTTAATAAATATGTCTTGAATGCATGCACTCACTTGGTCTTTGACCGTGAAGCCGTAAGCACCTCAGAGAATAGAGTGAGGAAGGAAGCACGGATTAACAGTTACTAAGAGCAATACGATTCCTTCTCAACAAATCCCCTTATTTCAAAAATAAATGTTGACATTTATTTGACAAGAAGAGTTGACAAGAAGAGATAACTTTACAGCATGTGTTAGAAAGCTCCTTTCTGGTTAAAGCTCCAGTGCCTTCTTATAACATGTGAAGACCTCTCATGCAAGAGATATTTCTATTTCTGTGCCTCCTGTGAGAGTGCCACTCTGCATACTGGTCTTTCATCCTGTTCTTTCTCACTCTGTTTAGGGCGACAGTGGAGGACCTCTAGTCTGTCTGGACCAAGATAAATTTGTCCAACATGGAGTCACTTCTTGGGGCCTTGGCTGTGCCCAACCCATGAAACCTGGAGTTTATGTTCGAGTTTCTAACTATATTCCTTGGATTAGGAGCGTAATGGAAAACAACTGATACTGGGTATGGACTGCCCTCTCCTGGCAAGCAGTGTGCACATTAGAAATACAAGATTCCAAGTGCAATATTAAAGCTACAATCATTCCTTAAAAAACTAAAATAAATATGATCATCCATTTAAAATTGCTATAAGTTAATGTTTATTGCCAAGAAACCCAACTGATGGTGTGTTACCCTCCTTCTATATATTCTGTGGTTTGCTATGTCTGACAATAGACCTACCCACCTTTGAAATACTTGTCAAAAAAACAACATCAACTGGAACTGGACACCTGCATTTCAATCTTATATGAGACTCTACAATGACTTTTTCTTCTAAGGTTGAATTTCCAAAGATGTCGTGTCTCAAGCAAGGGAAAAAAAGGAGAATACTTCTCATTTTCTATGAGTTGTTTCATCCTTTTACCAATTCAGTGACACAAAGCAAAGAAGAAACTCACTGTACTTGTCTTTTATGCCTGTGAAGTTTTATTAGATATTTCTGATAGCATTAAATACATAGAACGGAAGAAAAAGAAGCAAACACATTTGGTTTGTATTTTCATATTTTTTATTGACATATAAATATGTGTCAGCAGAAGTACAAATGTACCATCAGAGATATAAAACAGTGAATAAAAAAAACCCTGACCACAAAGTTAGTCCATAGTGAAGACAGAGAAATAGCTGATGTCAATCATTACAGCAAGTAATGACAATGCATGTAACATATTATAAACTTTCATTGTCCACAGTACCAGTCCTGTTTCACTATATAACTTTGTCTTACTGTATAATCGTTACTTGTATTTTTTTTCTCTAAAAGAAAAGGAAGTACACAGGCTTGTGGTTACAGGAAATGAAATCTGTGCCCATACACCAACATCTCTTAAAATACAGCTACTTCTATGTGGTGTTATAATGGCAAATTTCTTCATGATGTTTGAAAGAAAAGACCAGAAAAGACCCCCAAAATTCAGTGCTGATCTGCTGAATATACATGTGCAATTACACACACTAGAGGAAAAAGCCCTCCTGGTCTCTCTGCCAAGCAATGACAAATTTCTGAACCATGAAGCATTTCAGAAGTTACCTCTCCTTCCATTATGGGGATTTTATGTTTCATTTTACATTTATTATTTTTTCTTTGTTCTTCATCTATTGTTTGTTTTCTGTTGTCTAAAAAGAGATTTTTCTTCCAAAACACGCCATAAAAAGAACTGATTTCAGTTGTCCAATAAGTTGCTGCTGTTTGTGAATCATATTGCCCCCCTAGAAATGCATTCACATTTTCCATGTCTTCCCCCAAGAACAAGTGCCCATGGAGGAGGTGGGTTGCATTCTAGCAGTTTTGTTTTGTTGTTTTTTTTTTCCCTGTAGACTGTAATGGGAGATTATAGTCTGGCTAGAAATGTCCAGACATGCCTGAGAGGCTGCACACAACCCACCTAAATGATAACTCTTTAAAGCATGTAAATTGTGATCTTTTCCTTCTATGAGAGTGTCAATGGCAATATATATCACCACTTATCACTAATTGTACTTATTACTAACCATTTGTAGAAACTAGTAGAAGTTACTAGATGAATGAAGTTACTTCATTACTAGATGAAGGCAAATTTGGGGACAGGGACACATTTGGACCAAAAAGCATATTCACCTGTTTGTTGGTCTAAGGAAACATTTTGCAGACAGGAAGAAGTTAGCTCCCGGATTCCTGTGGTTATGTTGAACTTGTGTCTTTGGCATTGGTAAGGCGATCTGTTGGTGGCTATGCAGATCACATCATTCGTTGAGCCTCTAGAACGAGGTGTTTAGCACATGCAAGACAACTAAAGCTAGCAATGTTTGCCACTCACCCATGGCTGTGTAACCCCATCATCACCTGGTCGTGCTAACAGGTTACTACCCTTTTCACAACCTTCAAGGGGCAGCCCAAATTCACACAGACACAGGATTCTCCATCTTATAAAATCTACCTGTTATGGGTAAGAGTTAGCACAGGAGCCATTACTGAATATAAACTTGTCCTGAATTTAGACCTCCTGTTGCCATTCATTGTTATTGTATTAAAGTCAGAACACATACACAGCCTTTTTTCTGATGTTCTCTACATAATGAGTTTTTATAAAATAAATAAACTTAATCTTCTGACACTGCTCCTAGTTAGTTTACATACAGGAATATTTTACCTGTATCCTCTTCCAAGCAACATATGGTGCTATGCAAAACAAAGCACAGTCCAAAAGGCTGAAAACAAGCCTTCACCCCTCTCACTTCTCAAGCACCTTTCAGTCATCTACAAACAGCAACAGCTGGCAAATAATATTGACATTACTTTGTCAATGAATGATAGCTTTGCATGATCTTCACCGTCCTTCCCAGACTGCTGCAGTGTCTAAGAAACTGTTTAAAAATAAAACAAAATTCATGAAGGAGAAGCATTAAAGGGAAGGGGAAGGCTTAGCTCATCCAGCATCACATCTGTGCACCTCCCCATGCCTCCCGAGGGCCAGTGGGGTCTGGTTGGCTGCCAAGAAGCCAGGGCTGAGCTCTGTGCTCCCACCCCACACTGAGACACAGCAGTGGGTTTGCCCAGGGTTTGCACCAGGGCAGTGCAAGCCCATGGCTTCCAGTTCAGGGCTGGTCTCTGCCAGCCAGCCCTGGGGAGCTACAGCTGCCAGAGGATGATCACATTGGTGTAGGAGGAGTTTCCCCCCTGCAGCAGTAACTCCAGTTTCAGGTCATATGCTAATCACCAATTTGCCAGATGTTATGACACATGCATTTAGTTTCATACCTTCCGATCACTACTGACTTTTGCTAAGCATGCTATTGACTTCCAACTATGCCTTAGAGGAAATTAAGAATAGCCTTGAAAGACAGACCTTCATCGCTAACTGTTCAAAGCATGCAAACTTTGATTTGAGATTACTGATATAGATCCTGTTTTCCTCCAGCATGGTTGGTGGTATGGGCAGTTGCTAGGAAAAGGCAGGAACTGTTGAAATGCCTGCTATACTCCTCACCATAGGAAATCCCTGTGCACAGCAGTCTTCTTGTGCTCTTAAGATGATTAGACTGCAGCAGTAGTCATTCAGCTGCACTGACCTTAATGTTAGCATCACTCATTTGTGTTATAAAGCCTTAAAACCCATTCCCATATTTTCCTATGCCAAATATTTTGTTCTGAGCTAATAAAGTCCTCTACAACAGCTCAATGCCTTTCTTTTGTGGTTTAATTCTCCATTGTTAACAGTACATCATTTGGATGCCACTCTCAAGTCCTTCACTGTAAGGAGTGTATTGACAGTCTGGCTCTGGCCAGGCCCCAACACTTGGTGGAGAAGCTCACAGGGACCAAAACAAAGGCAGGGTGTGCCAGCTGTCTGCTTGCAGAGCCACAGATCCAAACACTTTTGCTACAGGTCAGCTTCAAACAACTGGGTCCAGTTAACACTTCCCTCCACAACCAAACCTCTTGTCTTGTCCCTGCTCATTTTCCCAAGACAGCTAAACATCTCTGTCAGCATCTCAAATAGCTTATACCCAAGGCAGAAAGATGGCCAATGATGTGGAGAAGAGCAACTCTGCGAGTCAGCTTGGCCCTTGTCAGAGTGAGGTGATTTGGTTTTCAGAAATGGGCAGAGTTTAGAACAGAAAAAAAAATCAGCATGTTTGGCACACAAACCCCAGCGGGGCCTGGGAGGAGGCGGTGATGGGCAGTTGGATGATCTGCCCTGCAGAGCTAATGCCCTGTGACAGCTACATAACAGGAGAGGAGGAAGAGGAGTGCTGCCACATTTAAGAAAGACCTTCAATGGGCAGGGCTTTTGTCACAGAGTGTCACTGGGAGAGAGGAGCAGACTGGGGTGAGGATCTCCTGGTCCCATCCCTCCTGACCTGAGAAAGGGCTGCCCTGACCAGCACCCTCCCTCATGAGACGTCATGTCTTCTCTGTCCAGATTCTCCAAGGGCGAAGGAGAATGGGCTCAAATACTCATCCTCTCTTCCCCAAAGTCATCCAAATCTTACCATTTCCAGCTGTCCTCACCCAAGGGTATATGCTAACAATAGAAATAAACAAATGGCTCAAATATACAAAGAAATAAATAAGAGCTCACTGAGCTAGATAGTGCATCTTTTTAAGCAGATCTGTTCTACCTAAACCAAAGAATATTCCCTTTCTGGAAACAGCACTTAGAAAAAACAAATTTATTCCATATTTACAGAAAAATACACTGCTTGTTCTGAATGTCATTACACTTAGAAGAAGAACATGTGTTTTTATCCACACTCTGCAGCAAACTTCAAAGTGGCGGCAAGTGGAGAATAAATTCCCAGTGTGGGAACATGATTCTTTCTTCAGTGCCATCCTTCAAAGATCATATATAAGAGTTGGTGTCCCGATGTTTCCTTTTCTTGCCACATTTACCATAAGGACTGAATAAACAGAAGAGGAGGGGCGTAAAGGTGGAAGAAAAGGGAAAACAGAGTTGTAGTCCAAGTTACAGTACTGGCGCATTTATTATCAGCATAGAAAGTTTCCTTTTTCTTTTGTTTGTGTATCAAAGTGAGAAAAAGTTGCTGATGCAGGATCCAAAAACACTCTGTGAAACACTAATCTATGCCACTACCTCCTCAAGAAAAATACCGCCAAGCAAGCCAGTGTGTTCCCTGAATGCCTGCAGTGCAGTGAAGAATCTGGCTTGCTGTTTGCTAGGAGTGGGCAAAGTCTGTTTATATCTTTTCAGCTACAAAATTCATCTCATAGGTGACCTTTCAATGGCTTCACAAACTGTGGAAAAGCTCCCATTATCAAAGGTCCTTCCTCACATGATGCTTTGACTGAGGTAAGGGCTGGTTTTCTTGACCAGAGACCTGCAGGTTTTGTGCAGACACAACTTTGTGCCCTTATGAGAAATTTTTTCTGTATTTACAGAACCTGTCCCCATGGTTTTTGTTTTCTGTTTTTTTAACAACCTGACTTAGTGGTACTAAAAAGTTCTATTAAGGAAAATATCACATGCTCATTATATCATCCTGATTAGGGAATTTACTTTGACACTCAAAACACATCAATAATTTATTACAGCTGCAAGGTTGGAGGAGGACACCCTAAGGAAACCTCACCCAGGTAAAAGTAAGAAAATACATATCATACCTTGAAAGTTGCTCTACATCCTCCACTGTCTCTGGTAAGGAGACTCCCTTTGTCTCTGGTAAAAGCATTACTAGGATCCCACAGACAACTGCGAGAATACCTACAATGGACATGGAAGAAACAAAAAAGCAATAAAAATGTTATGTTTCTTATTTTCAGGGTTTATCAACTGAGTAAGTCTTACTCAGATTAAGGCTAAAGTGAGATATTTAAAGTGCAACAGGTATTTCTGATTAACCCTGCTTGTAAGAGCACCTTCATGCTAAATTACTTTAACCTATTAAACAAACAAAACAACAAAATAACAAACCAACCAACCCACCAAGCAAATAAACAAAACCACCTGAGGGCTATGGATTCATTTGCAGCCTGAATTACCCCAAAAGGGAGATCTTAGAGATCAAAATGTTATGTCCTTCCCCAGCTGCAGAATTTTAGCATTAGATAATGTGAACACAGTACTTCTATAAACATCTATTCTTGGAATAATGGTAATTTTTTTAAATGTCTTTTGTTTTTCCATTTTTGTTTTCAAGCTAAATTTGTCATTAGCACCATTTTCCCTTCTTACTCTATCCTCTTTTGCTTTTTTACCCAGCCATGTGTTCTTCCTCTAAGTCTGGTTTATTTGTAGACTTCAACTTCCTTGTTGGAAAAAATCTACTTTTTTTCCCACAAACTTACTTCATAGGGCTCATTTCTCCAAAATTAAACTGAGGAAAAGAATTTTAGAGGACGAAGAAGTTGTGGCTAATATAACATCCAGTCATAACCATATATACAAAACAACCAAAAAAAAAACAACCAAATAAACAAACAAAATACAATAAATATTTCTTAAAGGGCATCAACGTCCATGGTCCAGAAATTGAGCTTACTTCTCTGCAATTACAGAACTTAGCTGCAACGTTTCTCAGTCTTGAAGCACCTCACGTAACTTCTATGGTTTTTCAACCAAGTTACCAAAGGGGCCTGAGATCTTCCATCATGTGCTGTGAAACCACCCACACCTCACCCATTTGCTGGTCAGACTCTTTTGCTAGGCATGAAGGTTGAGAGGGGCTGGTTTGAGCAGGAGGTGAGGCCCACACTACACTTTTGCCCTAAGAAAAAAGCTCAGCTAGGTGAAAAATATATTAACAAAAAGTGTATTTTAAATTAATTCTTACTGAAAATAATTAGAGGTAGCTCCAACCAAACAGCTGCTAATCGGAAAAGCAGGAATGGGGCTATGATCCCACCTAGGTCACACAAACTCGAGCACAGGGAAACACCAAAGTTTCTGAAAAAAAAAATACAGTGCCAGATATTTGAGAGATGCTTAGCAAACAGATGAGCAGCAGTTTGAGAAGCAGCATGTAGGATTAACTCCAAAATTATCTTGTCAGTATATGCCATCCACACTGATGAGCAGCTTGCTATTCAGTAAGGAAACTGGAGAAAAGTGAGTTTTACTGAAAAGCAGTGAAATAGGTGAAAAGCTGAGGGAAAAGTTTCAACTTACCTCAGTATTGTTGGGTATAACTCAGAGTTCACAAGGTAGACGATTTCAAAAGCGATTGTGATGCCCAGCCTTCCCAGCGTGGCCACCGTGGTTTTGAACCATGGGATATCTGTCCGTTCAAAAAGAAACCCTGGTGAGCCGTGCTTTACTGCACCCGCAGCCTGCTGCCAGCCAGCTCTCACTTACAGGGATTTTACTCCGGTACCTGCATTGGTTGCAGCAGAGCATTTCTCAGATATAGGGGCACAAGGAAAGCCTCTGCCCAGTTGTCTGTGAAGTGCAGATCACAGTAAAACACAAGCAAAGGTGAGAAAACTAAAAAAAGTTGTGTGGGGGGATAGGTGGGAGAACAAGTCATCTCTGCCTGCCTGCCCGAGTGACCACGCACCCTGCTTGTCAGAGGCTGGTTATGGAGCTAGATGGACCACGGGTCTCACTCAGCCATGCCATTTCTATTCTCCTGCTCCTAAAAGAATAAGCCCCAAGCCCTGTCAGCAAAAACCACAACACAGGAACACTGAATCAGCGCAAGTCAGACTGAAAAACCACTGCTGTAGGTATCAATCTATATTGACATTTATTGCTTTCCGACATCATAAGAGACTGCTTTGGAGAATCAGAAATAAATTCCAGCCTAATGATTCAAGGGGCATAACACCGTTCTCCTTAGAGCAGACCAACTACAATTCACTATTTGTTTAGCCATTGCACATTAGACACACACCTAATGATGTTAATTTGAGGTATCCTCCCTCTTCCCTTCCCTGGAGCATGGCATTGTACCTGGAACAACCAGCTCTGGGTCACTCTGACCAGCTCTCCCTGCTCTGCTCAGGCTCTGCAACCATCACATCTGCACCACAGGGCAGAGTCATTCTGCCTCGCTGTATGCAACACCTCAGCAGTCCTCCAGCCCTATCTGGAGAGCTGGTGGCCTCTGGAAGAGAACCACGAGGAACATAATGAGGACTGCTGCAGTGCCCTTGCAAGAGGACAGTCTGCCATATGAAATAACCATGACTGTGCAGACCGGGAGGTTAGTGAAACAGCAAGCCTGAGACTACACGAAGGGGAGCTCTGCCACTGGAAAGGGCTCTGGCAGTGGCTGTGTTTTCTCATGACTCCAATAGGAGGAACAAGAAAACATTTCAGTTTGCTCTGAAATGGAAAATGGATGCTTGGATGTTTTTCCCCTCCAAAACAATCAAACAAACCCCCCAACAAATTTCATTCCATGCTGTGATACTGCCTTTGCCCTGAAAAGCTCTGTTTTCAAACACTTGCAAGAAAAGCAAAGGCTGGAAAGAACAAAACAAATTCACATTGTCGCCCTGGCACCCCTTCAGCCTGTCGGACCCCTGAGGTGAGGGTGACGCATGTGTGGCTCCTCCCTCTGCCAGGAGACTTGAACTGTGTGAGCACCCCTGGGTGACCAAGCCCTCACAAGCTGCCGCTGCATCTTCTCACATCTGTGCAAACACTTCTCTTGAAAGCAGGACTTGGACCTCAGGTGTCCCATTTGTGAGTCCCCTGGACTGGGCCCTCTGTTTCTGAATCGTAGTGCCCCACGGCGGTGAGCTGGCAGGCACCCACTCACAGCCTGGTGGCTTGTCAGAGAGGCTCACAGCAGAGGGGACCTGAGTGGTCATGGGCAAAATCCATCAGCAGAGCAGAGCCAGCATTCACAGACTTCAGTGGTCTAGCTGAGGAGCTCAAATAAGTGAGGACAGCACTGCATCATCCCAGGGTGCAGTCTCACAACCGCCAGTGCCAGCACCACAACAGACCGCTGACCTTCCTGCTCCATATCCCTGTCACATCGTTTCTACTTCTACTGAAGCAATGAAGCTCCTCAAACATGCAATACAATTTTAAGTACTTTTGGAGGAACCCTTTGAAGGAAGCTTAGCTGAGGGAGGTGAGCTAACCCCTCTCTGAAGTATTTTATTTTGCACTCACTGCAAACCTGCCTGGTCTTGTCAAAACGTCCTACCTTGAAGTGGCTCCTTGTGGCTCTTCTCAAGGAAAACTATTGTCCCATGATAAAATCTGGAGCTAAAACCTCTAAGGCTAGCCAGGATTGTCACATGCTTTGACAGGAACATCCCTGGGAGGAATCAGCCTCTCTAATGCCAGTTTGGCTGCCAGTCCCTAGCCACACTGAGGCAAAGCACACTGAAGTGGTAACACAGGGTGCAGAGCACCTTCAAATGCTTCTCTGGGGATACACACTTGATGGTACAATAAAACAGCTACACAGGAGGGAAAACAATTTAAAGAAAAGAGAGGTGTACTAGGAAACCTTCAAGCGATATCAGACCCTTTAGTTGTCCTTGAAATCAGATAAGACTGATGTAATTGAAAGTCATACCTTTTCTCTACCCGCTTCAGAATTGCCCAAAGCCCTGGGAGGGTAAGGGCAGGGAAACTGTCCTTATTGCCTGCTGCAGCCCCTACTCCCTCTTGTGGTTTGGATGGGGATGGAAGGGCTGGGGTGAATAAACGTGAGCAGAGCACATTGCAGCCTGGCATTGCTGTGCCGCTGGAATGAACGGACAGTGCCGGGAGAGCCATGACACTAGAGGAAGGTCTTGAGAGGTTAGGCCATGTTTTTTTTTCCAGGAATCATTTCGTTTGTGAATGAGGAGAAGCCAACAGTGCCTCAGCTAAATCACTGATTTCTTCCATTGTTAAGTGTCTTCCAAGTCAGGGAATATATCTTCCCCTCATGTTTGTATATTCTTCCCTTGCATAAGCCTTCAAAACAATACAGGGCCTTTATACACATATTTTCCAGGACTACACCCATCTGTTGCTCACTGCCCATCAGAGATCTGGCCATTACATGTCCCAGGACAGTCTATAAGTAAATAAGGAATTGTTCCATGACTGTGGTGTTGTTTGCATCACCAGCCACCTTTTACTTCTATCTACCGTCTTGTGTGGCCTCCTGTCCTTGCTTAAGGGGTCAGGAAGAAGACGTTGACCTAAAGATCTTGATGTTGGGAAGGGTTGAAAATTACCTTCTGGCAAGAAGGCAGTAATGAGACATGCAATTCCTGCCACAAAGTTGCTTATTGCGAAGGGAAGTCGCCGGCCAAAGCGATCAATTGTCACTAAAATTAGGAGAGCAGCAGGCAGCTCAACAGCTCCTGAAATGAAGAAGTCCAGGTAGAGGTTTCCTCCAACAATTCCTAGGCGCATGACAAGCCCTTGGTAGATCAGGGCACTTGTGAACCTAGACAGCAAAGGGAAAAAATACTGAGAGGCAAACAAATGACTGCAAGCAGCTGGAAAGACCCTAAAAGTCGTGAGGGGGTTATTCTTGATAACACCTCACCCTTGTAACAAGGAGCACTGAGGTGGGCACTCACCAGGCATACATCAGGATAAGCGTGTTTCTCCTCATCTGAGGTGTCCTCACCAGATCCAGAAAGGAGGGATTGCTGACCTCTGCGTTGCTAACAGTGATCTGAGGAGAAAGACAAGCAGCAGAGTGAGATGTCAGATGTCAGGCAGGCGCTGGAGCAGAGTTTCTAAGTAAATGCAGTGCTCAGCAGTATTTCAGTCAAGCGAGCAAAGGTGTTGATGAGCTGGTTTGCTGCTTTTAGCACTCCAGAGCAGTGTGCAGTTATGGGAAATAGCTTACAGCTGAATACAGCTGCTGGCTTTCCTTAACAAAGACCATGCCAAAATTGGAAAGAAATCCCAAATCTTGACTGGAGAGTAGAAAAATGATTTCCTAAGAGTAAACTGAGAGAGATTGACCTGGAATGCCTTGAAAGACAATAAATGGCCTTTGCAATGTCATGGTCACTTGGAGTAGAGAATGTCACAGGATGGGCAAAGCAATGGGTTGTGAGAAGGCTGCTGGTAATACACCTGGGCAGCAGAAAGTAAAGAGAAGTGTGAGAAAAATCAGATCTATGAAGGGGCTTGGGTGCTGCAAAACTTAACTGGTGAAATTCAGAGGCACTTAAAATATAAAAGCACTATGATGAGCAAGGCTTTTACCCTAAACAACTAAAAATCCCACAAAGTATGAATTAACAGTTCTCATGTGCCTAGGAGTTATGCCTGGCCAGCAGGTTTTAACCATAATGGGTCAAAGGGACACCCTGACCAAGGGGTTCCCCAAGCTGGCCAGCAACTGGGGGAACATACAAGGGGAAGAATCAGTCTACTCCTGTCAAAGATGTTGCCCTTAGTTTGTTTCCCAAGAACCTACTATAGGTATTTACAACACATAATAATACTAATACACATGCTGGCAGCCCTTTGGTTATGTTCACTTTGCAGGTGAGGAAGACAAGGAAGAGACGGCACAGGTGGTTTTAGGCAGAGACCAATATGGGTCTGCCCAAGAACTGGCAGCCACAGCTGGGGTTTCCATCAGCTCTCAGAGAAGCTGTGGAAAACATGGGGTTAAAACTGATGCGTCATTTTGAGGAGAACTCCAGGCAGCCTGGTTGCTGGGACTCCCAGTTGTTGCCCCCTCCTGCAAGGAGCCCTAAGAAAGCAGATGGAGGAGCAACCCCTTCTCTGCAACCAAAGCACCCGCTGCCCTTCACCCATGCCAGGAGCCCTAGGACACAATCCCAGCCCATGGGGAGACAGGGTGAGAAGGCAGAGAGGTATGTGGGATCACACACATCATTGATGAGACAACAGGCAAAGCTCAAGGAATTTCCTGAGGGGCTCCTCAGCCATGCCCACGGCTCTTCTCTGTTGTTCACATCAGAAGATAGCACAGTGAGATTTGGCTGGCTGAATTTAAGCATGACTTTTTCATAACTAAGTGCCACAAAACTTGGACAAAAAGTGGACAGAGAAATGCCACATTTGTTTAAACTTCCTTTCTACTCCCTCTTGCTTTTCTTTTGCAGCCAGAGCCAGAAGTTTTCTTCAAAGCACTGCCACTACTGTTGCATGCCAGAGCGCTTTGTAGGACAGGCTGAGGTTGCCAGGTTTCTGCACTGCTCTTGGACTCTCTCATAATATGGTTATAAAGCTTCCATGACTTGTTTATAAGAGCAGGCTGCCAGCCATCAGCTGTGCCTTTGTGCAAATATGGTTTTAGTCCTCCAAAGGACCGAAGATAAACTCAACATGGCTGTTACCATATATTTTTATGTCTTAATAAAGTCATAATAACCCCAAGCATGACTGACCATTTTTTATACATGAAGAAAAAAAAATCACTGTGGAGTCAATGATTTGTTGGGAAGAAAATCCTCTTTTTGTTCCTTGAAGTCAAGGAGAGCTTTGCTATTCACATCACTGCAGCCAGGAATTCTAAGACAGAGCCCATGTTTCCAAGATACGCTATCTGGAGACTCTGCAGGAAGTTTTGTAAATAACTTCCATGACATTTTTATGTCCCATCAAATTACATCTCAGTTTTTCTGCAATAATTTTTAAAGGTTCCCCAGAGCACAGACAGATAATTCTGCACATGCTTAACTCTGCACAGGAGAGTACATGCATGTATATGTGTAATATTTATGCATGTACATTAATATATATACTAGAAATATCTATGTGTAAAGGGAGAGGGGTTTTTGATCCACAACTCTCTCAAGGAGCAGTCCTTACTCAGCTGGCCACAGCTCAGTCTGCTTTTGGACAGAGACCAAGAGATAATTACAAGCAACTAGGGAAAAAAAAAAAAACAGTTTATAAAATACAAAAAAAAAAAAGTTAATGAGTTCTGTACGGAGCTGAACTGTACCAGTGTTGTAACTCAGAGAGCAAAATAAAGAAATGTTTATCTGTTTTTATACAAAGGTCATTTGTGGCTTCTACATGCCAATAAAAACACAAGGCTGTTATGTACAGAGCCACGCAAGGGAGCCAGCCAATGAAACTGTTCTAGAGGTAGTGGAAAATCTTAGCCAAAATGCACTGAAGGATAACATCTCTCTCTTCTCACTGTCCTTCCACACCTGCACCTCTCTGCCTGAAATTCTGGAGCTGCAACATGAAAGAGAACTCTGACGTGACTTAAGGCAAGAAATACACTCGATCCTCCACTAACACGCTTCCTGGAGATGCTCTCTCTCCTCTGGGCACAGCACCAAGGATGACAGACATTGTGTATTGAAAAGGTCCTGGGAAGAGATCCAGTGTGAATCTGGGTGTGTGGAGGTTAATCTTCTGCAGCTGTGAGGGGCTTAGGGGCATGAGGTGGAACGCTTCTAAAAGAAATTAAATATGACTTTAAGCAATAAGTAGTGAAAGACACACATCTCCATTCTGATGTGAGGCTCAGAAAATGCTCACGTCTAGCGTGAGGCAGCAGGTGCAGGAGTGCAGGGATGAACATGAAGGGAGAGCTGCAGCAGCACAAATTTCCCACTACATTTCTTGGGCACCGGGTAATGCTGACCAGGACAGGAGAACCTCAGTGAACCTCTAGCACAATGAGCAGATGTAGCCATTTCTCTCTCTTTAGTCAGTCTCTTCAGTTTGTTTCTCTCTCACTGATTTCAATCTGCAGTCCTCCAGTTGTGCCAGAGGCTACTCGGACGTGCCTAGCACAGCTCATTCTGTTTTGTGGGACAGCTGAGGGTGATTTTCTGACCTTGTCTGGTATCACAGTGATGCCCTGATGTTAATAGGAGAAATGGCTCTCTAATTTCTGGCCCAGCCTATTACTCCTCATCAAAGCTCACTCTATCACAATGCTTCACTAATGTACAACAGTCTTATTCTTTATATCCCATTTCTTGGCTAAAGAAGTAATATATAACTTTTTCACTGACAACTCCTCCTTATCGTTAACTTTTGCCTGCTACCCTGAACAACATAACGTTCAAAAAAACCTTCATTTTTGAAGTTTTTGAGCAGATCGTCTCATTGATCTTTGTAGTTTTGACTTTTGACTTTACAAAATCATTAGTCCAGATTCACCTATCTTAGGAGGTATAGCATAGGTCAGGGCCCAGCTTCTCTACAGAGCCTGTTATATGAAGTTTAACTTGCCAGAGCTGTTATTAACTGTCATTAACATACACTTCATGAAGTGAAAATGTAATGGAATATTGGTATAAATAAGCTGTCCGTTTCTATAATACTTCCGTTGTCATATACCTCTTCCTGTGTGCACTTCATGCAAAGTCTATATTTATAGCAAGAATGTTCTTGAATGAGCAGAACTGCTTAGTCTGAGTGCCTGATTTATGAAGCGTTCTTCTTACCAGATAAATAAAATTCTGTGCATTTGGAAACAGCTATCTGGTGTTTCAAGAAGAGAGTTCCAAACGTTATTGCTTGGGGTTCATTCAGAATTTTATTCTAGGATTTTGGTGAAGCATTTCCACTTTTTTTTTTTTTTATAATAAGCTGGTCTAAATTCTCACTGTCCCTTGATAAAGAAGAGCAATGGGAAAGAACTAGGTAAGATATGAAGCTGTGGGAACCCAGGCTGCCAACTACCTGCTACAAAGCATAGACATCATGATGTCCTTTCCTGACAGGACACACCAGTCCTCTCTGAACACTGCCAACCCAAAGTCTTTTCCTTTAGACTAAGTGACACTCTAATTAAAAGTCACACATGGTAATTTTGTATATGTGTAAGAATGAATGTATACGCGTATGCAAATATGTAGGCTATATGCATATGCTACTACTGTGTACTCAAAGATGGCCATTTTCTGTAACTAGTTTCTTTTCAATATGAAAATAATTTCTAAAAGCGTGTTTAGCTAGTCGCCTTCAGGCTAGTAATCTGCCGGTGTTTTCCCTGTTATAGACAATGATTTCAAACATTACTGTTAATAGCACTTAATCTCTAAACCTGTTTTTTTCTGGAACAAAACCCCATTCACATCTGTTATCATTAGTCCATGGGGCCAATACAACGGCAAACATGTTCTACATGTTTCTACAGGCTATGCTACCCAACAAAGCGAGGCAAATGTTATAATGACATAAAGTGTTATGTGAAATGCATCCGTCCTTTCAGCTCTGTCAAGACCACTTTTCAAAGGATTCTAATTGTAACATATACTTTCCTATTTTTAAACAGTGACAGTGCTTCCCATATTTTGAATTTTTCAGCATGTTTTCCCTAATAGGGATGGAAGCAAATTGGTATTTAGAGTCGTGTTTTCTACATGATCTTCTGTTTGGGTTGTAGAAGAAAGTTATAGCAAAGGAGCCAGAGAAGTGGATCCTTCCATCTCCACTCACTCTGTCAGTTTAAACTGTAGCTGCAGTGAAATACCATTGGACCTCAGGCTAGTTTCACATATTTCCATAAGGTTTTCTAAAGTAGGAGTGTTGCAAATGAAAGACTCAACTCACTGTTTTGCAAAATCCCTTTTTTAGCCTGTATCTTTCCACCCAATATGCTTTTAACCCTCTTGCACATAACAATGTAGGTATGGGACTGAAAATCTTGTTCTGGTGTGACACTACAAGAGTTTTGCCCACCACACAAATCAAACTGAACCTTCAAAAGATTAGGAAAGCTTAGAGAAAACTCTAGCTCAGACAGATGACAGTACCTCTGAGTAATGTGGTGAGAGATATTTCCCATTGTGTTTTGCAATGTCATGCATGATTTTTAATGCCTTCTCTCCTTTTTTGCGTGTCAGGAGCCAACGTGGAGATTCAGGAACGAACCTGTAAGAACACAGAAGTTATTAACAGGGGTTTCATACATTACTGCCTTAAGTAAAGAAAATCCTTTGCCTTTTTCCAGCCTTTATGCCCAACACATCGATTTTTCAGTCTTTTGGAGACAAAACTCTTTTCCAGCCAGTCTCCCATACAATATTTCATCCTTGAGGATCAGAAAGGAGAAAATAGACTGTATCAATGCTCTGCAAAGTTGGAAAAGGGAGAAAACTTCTCAGGTGTAAAAGACTTCCCTCCCTTGCTGGGTTCTTTATTTAGATCCACCTGGCCTGTATATCAGGCATTTAACCCCATCTCATTTTCCACAGTGTACATCAAATTACTTCAAAAGATAAAAAAAAACAAAATGACAGGCTGTCTGTAGAACAGCAAGGAACTAATGAAAGTCAAAATCACCCACACGTAGTAACAAGAACAAGCAGACCAGGAAGCTTCTAGCTGTATCACTATAGGATAAATGCACATGCGCTCAAATATATACATATTTTATAAACTGAACCCAAAGCAAGACTACAGATCAATGTTTCAGTCTCTGCTAGCCCACTGTTAAGATGACTCTCAGTTTAAAAGTGCCATGGCAATGACAGGCAACGTTTGAAGAAGTACTATGTGCAAGAAGAGGATATGAGGCTTAGTTTCTTTGCATTCAGCCCACAGGATTGCTGGAGTCCCCTGGGATGAATGGTCACCTAGGCATAGTGCTCTGCTTTCTATTACCCATACTGCCCAAATCATGGGACCTACAGGGCAAGATTGAACTGAGTACATAATTAGAAGTAAAGGTGGAAACAATGTCTGATGGGAAAAGCAGACAAGTTAAAGAGATCTGGGCAAGTTAAACAGAGAAACAGCCAGTCCTGGGCTAAGAAGCAGCAGTGCAGGGTTCTTGGAAGGACTGGCTGTGGCTGATGGCAGAGACAGACCCTGGGCAGAAAAAGGAAAGTGTGTGTCTGTGATTCACTAAAAAACATTTAGAAAGACAAAATCAACAACATACAGGTGTCTTCTTCCTAATTTACATCTTGCACACTAGAGACTTTGGACCATTGTGGGCATCTCAAGGTGCTCAAATAGCAACAGTAATAGCAACAAGAGCAACGATTGTAATATTACCAGTAGTAGACCAGGAAAAGGAAGTTGGGCAGTGAAATGGCCAGCTGGATCCCCTGCCAAGTGGGAACCAAGTAGGCAATTCCAGGAAGAATCATAATTCCCAGGGTGAAAAATATCTGTATCACGATCCCAATGATCCGCTGGGAAGAACCAACGATCTCTGTCACTGAGGAGATAGAAAGCCAAAATAAACAACATAGAAACAAGCCTAACTCAAAAGAAGAATATTAGTGGTGGAACATAGGAAAGGATAATACTGTATCAACTCACAAATCTGTCTAGCCTAGCATCTTACATTCAGTTGTTTAAGTGTGTCACTGAAGTTGTCTAGGGCAAGCATGGGTTATACTTCTCCATCAACTCACTCACAGGTCTTCAGACAGAGAGGTCTCTGACTGCATGTTAACTAATTAATTAAACAGGGTCAGCACAGGGGTTTGAGACCGCATTATCATCATGCTGAGTGGTAAATTTCTTTAACAATCTCCCTGGCACTATTTTGGCCCATGCCCCAGAGAAGAGGATCCTGTGGCAGGGGCTGCACCCAACAGTTAATATGGGCAAGACTTCTGTCAGAAAGAGTTTAGCCCTACCATGCTTATTTGCTCTGAGGGCTGAGGTACGGCCCACAGCTTGTTTTATTTATGGCTGAAAATTTCCCTAAAGTCTGGTGGTCTAATCTGAATACTGCAAAATGAAGAAAGAGATGTTCCTTTCTTGTAAAACTTGACCCTTTCAAGGAAGTCAATGTCATAAAACATTTTGCTGGTTAGAGCTCTTAATAATGTTGTAGGATAGAAGCTCACTTTAAAATTAGACAATGTCCTTGAAAGTGAAGGGGAAAGCAAATTCTGGACCTTTCACCAGACTTTGAACCTGAGCTGCTCGACAGTGAAACTTTGCCCAGAAAACTTAGGTGTTTCTGGACTTTAGATGGTGAGAGGGCTGAGGGGCTTGGTGGAAGCATGTTTGTACCCATGTCCCCATGATGTTCCCAGGCCTCACTGTAACCCTTTATACCTGTTTGCAATTCTGTTCTCACTCACTGACTACATCCAGGCATTTTAAAATACTATCCCAGGCCTCACAGACTACAGTGATGGTACACATTTTTGTGCTATATAATGATGCTTCCACTGTGTTTTGGAATATCACAATAGATTATTGAAGGGCTGGTCTTCTTTTTAAGTAAATCTGATGCATCACCTCTAGTAGGATGCTTTCCTTGGTGCCATCTTATTTCATGTTCTGCAAAGGAGCTGGAAAGTCTCCCTTTCTGAACCTGGCAGTCAATCAAAACACCTTAACAATACCCTTTTCTCATGAACAGCTTGTTATGAAGGAGCTTCATTGCTAAGCCATGACTATAACCTACTAAACAGTCTGGATCCCTGCTGTTTTGATGCTATTTATAAAAAAGCTTCCCTTCCTTCTCCCTTTTCAGGAGGTAATAATTCTAATATTTACCCTGGTAGACAGTACGTTCAGCCTGGCACAGAGCAAAGCCTCCCAGCTAACGGATGATGAACAGCCACCTAGGTGTCTGTCCTCCAAGCGTGGAAGAGCAGTTAACGCCTCTGCGCATCTATGGAAGATGTTCAGACTCTGACAAAGTTAACCATGTCTGTATTTGCACATCCTGTTTGAATCTGGGCTTACTTCATGGATTTTGATAATCTTGGTGATCTTCTATGTAATAAATAACAATAATAATAAACAACTCTATATACACACATTCCACTCCTCCACCTCTTAATTGTTTGTTAATACCCTATCCCTCCTCATTGGAGTCCATAGATTAGATAGCCATAAAAGCCCTCAGATAACATCAACAGAAGCATTGTATTGCTGCTGAATTGCCTACTACCGGCTGCACACAGTCATATTCAGGAGAGCAGAACCAAGACAGATCTGAAGGATGTGGCACTCTTGCTGGGCTGCCCTTGTGCATTACTTCTTCCTCACTCTTCTCCATTGGAACTCATGAGATCAGGCAGGCAAGTACATTGCTGCTCATATCTATCTCATATCTGTACTCAGTACTGAAAAGAGTTTGCACTTGCAGCCATTCTCAGAGGCCACTTCTGTATTAGTAAATGAGCAGACATTGCCAGGCGAGGAAACTACCTTTTTTAGCTGCTAGAGGGGTCCCTGGCATGGTTTGGACTCAGGCCAGTGCCTGTTTCCCCAAATACTGAGTTCTGGCATGAGCCCAGACCAAAGATCGTGCCAAGTTACATTTTGTATACAGTCACCTTGTCTTGCAGGATAGTGCACGAAAAGGATGAACTTGGGTTATTCATCATCTGCTGCCCCCAGGGCCAGTGCTTTGTTCCAAGGAAAAATTATTATCAAGAGCAGCCGTAGCCAACTCTTTGTCCTCCATCCCTCAGTCCCCAGCTTTTCCTAACCAGGAAAAAAAAAAAAAAAAAAGGAAGATAACAGCTCTCACCGATCACATAGCATGTCATCCAGGTTCCCTTGGCAAACACACCTTGGAGAAAACGGAAGATCAAAAATACAGTAAAGTTTGGAGCGAATGCTACTATGATTCCACATATCCCATCCCCAAGGCAGGAGAGCAGATAGATGAGGATTCTGCCATATCTGTTGAAGAAAAGGAAAAGAAAGTGAAAATCATGATAAAGATTTTTTCTTATCATCTCATTTTAATGTTAGATCCCAAGGTACATTTTTGAGACCTGCCTGGTTCCAAATAGAGGCTGCCTGAAATTTTGTACTGTTTGCCCCAGGATATGAAGCTCTTTTCCCTATGGTAGTTATCCCTGTCTTGACATCACTGATTTTAAAACTGGTGATGCCCATTTTATTTTAGAAAACAGTTTATATTTTTGTAGCTGAACTATGGCCTATACATTTCAGTTCATAATTTTGATACCATTGAATGAAGGAAAATTTTGTTGGAGATTTCTACTTTCATAAATTAGTCTCCTAATCTTAAGTATAGCCAGCTCTGTTAAAACAAGCCATTTCTTCTTTAGTTACTTTGTCTGATTTTCCAGTGTTTTGTTTTGGGTTAAGACCACCTGTTTTTCACATCTGCCTAGCATTTTCAGGAATCTCATCTTCCAGCAAACCGTGTCATAAGCAGGTGAGCTGAAGGTAAGCCATAATCCAAGAAGAAAAAAAAAAAAAAGAAAAAAAAAAGAAAACCTTTCCTGTTTCCTGCAATTGTATAGCAACTGTGTCCTTGGAACACAACTAGAATTTCCATCTTGATCTCTTCTGCTGTTGTTATTGTTGTCGTTTTAAGAAGAAATTGTGAAAAATTGTGAAAACTGGTGTAGCTGTTTACCATATCAAAAAGTATTAGTGAGAACAGGTTTGTTCATTTTGTTCTAAAGGTTTTATGAGAAGAATTGATATGGGACAAAGACCAGGGTATTTTCCGTCAGGTCAATTTTGTTGAGTGCTGTCAAGGAGTGTCTAATGGTCTGGCTGTAGCACATTCCCTGATTACTATCAAGGTACAATTGTACTGTAATTACATTATCATTAATACACAGGTACTCCTAGACATAATATCTTATTTTAATAATTAGCCATAGTATCTCTCCATTTACACAGTCTTAAGGTACCAGTATCGTAACTGCACAGCCAGACACTGAGCAGAGATATCTAAAGTTAGCCAGTGCCATGGCATCTCTTCCACCTTCCTATATTCCTTACTCGTATATCCCTTGGAAAAATCAGGTTTTCCTTTAAAGTATTTTTGTTTGGTAGTTTAAAATCTGTTATCTGTGATGACATTCTGGATAATTCTATAAGCATTCCTTCTTACAAAGAAATCATACTTTAAGTTATTATTATCATTACCACAAATACCAAGGAAAAATAGAACAGTCAGATAGAATGTATTTTATGAAGAAATATGCTCTGCCAGTGAAATCATCAGTGGTGCTCTCAACCAACACATCGTTTGCCTGTCAGTAATCACCAACACAAAGCAGAAGCCAGGCTCCTTCTTTCACTTTAAGAGCAAGGTAGGGCTAGTGGAGGCTCCCAGCTCTGGGGTGGGTTGCTGCCCAAGCCTGATCATCATCCACATCTTTTCCTTAGCATTCATCCAGCCCTGACACATCTAAGGACAGTATGGAGCCATGAACTCGATGGTCGGCGTATGATTCCATCATAGGAAGTGAAGATTACTAGCTGAGTTTTCTTATCTCAGACTGGGGATATTCACCCAAAATGAACTAAATCTCCAAAGTGGTCAAACATGCTTACTGCAAGTCACTACAAGTGACTTCATCTCCCAAAATCTGAAGGACAGCAGTGCTTATACTTTACCTGTCTGCCGCGTAGCCGAGGGTGAATGCACCAGCCAGAAACCCCAGATTGAGGATAGCCTGTGAGAGATCTAGCATCCAGGAGTGGCCGCACACAAGGTTATACTGTGGGAACAAGGGAGAGACGTAAGCACCCCAGGTAGGTTATTCATCACCCCCAGAACAAGGTGTATAGAAACTGCATAGGGCCAGGCAAGAAGGGAAAGGATGGAAAGATGGACGGGGTCCACTGGAACTGGAGTTGTGGGCACTGTGGATTCACATGTAGGAACTGGGTGGTTTGGTGCAATGGAGGGGTTTTGTTATTGTCTAAGCTCCCCGAAGAGGAGGCTGAGGGTATCTGACAAACATTTCTCCTTCCCAACTGTTATCTCCCTCCTGTCTCCCTTTCTGGCCATCTCTGCTGTTTCAAACATGTTTGTTCAACAAGCGCCAGTGAACCAGGGAAGTGCAGCAGCCTTAGCAAGCTTCAGCACTCTTCAAGCTATTGTTAAGATCGAGGGAAAGCTCTTCCTTGCCAAACGGATGTTGTATTTCGTACATCAGTTGTCCAGATAGAGAAAAAATATTGCTCTTATGCAAACCAAACACAACACTCTTAAGACTTGCCAAGGCAAAGGCAAAGCTACAACTTTGTTTAGTGCAGAATAAGGGTGCACAGCTATAGCTAACAAAAACTGCAGCTTATAGAAATGGTTTAATTATTTTTCTTATTGCCTCTTGGATAAAAGCAAAAACATGTGGCTGCTGAGAAAACTGAAAGCAGATCTCAGTCAGTTTGGGCATATTAAATATGTGCTTTTTTGGTGTAGCTTTCCCTGACCTTTACATTCATTATACTGCAGTAGGCATAACTTTACACACTTTTTACTTTTTAACACAACGTTAGATTGGTGCATGTTTGAAGAATTCATTAGCAGGGATGGGGATGGGCAGGGGTGGAGTGCAGGGGGATGTGGGGAAGAGGGAGGAAGACAAAGAGACTAGGAAGAAAAACTGTGAAAAAAAAAAGTGAAAAAAAAGTGAAACTAAAAATAAAGGTTGTCCAGACAACATGTTGTTTGAAATTACTTTAGAGGTTTGTTGAGAATAAGTAGAAAGCAACTGCTGGCTGCCAAGTTCTGCAGTCCATATGGGAGTTGGGAGGTTTCGATCCATACCTGAGGAAACCTTATAGGAACAGTGCAGCTTCAAGCCAAGGGAAGCGACAGACAATAGTAGCTGCCACCACTTTTGCTTTCATATGTGAGCTGTAAAAAAATATTTCTGTCACTAACAAAGTGCTGAATGTTGGAGCACATGCAGTGTGTCACGTTTGTACACAGCAAGATGCATACCTCAACAACAGAGCTCAAGTTCTGTGCCTGGGCAGGGTGGCCATGGGGTGTTTGGAGAGATTAAGAGCCTCTTCTGTCACCCACAATTCTCCAGACTCTGAAATGTCCTGGTGCCAGCCCCAGCTCTGTCCTAGCCCATTTGTCTGTTTTGGTGCCCAGTGAGTACTACATGGGCCTGGGATTTCAGACGTGCCTACACAAAGGACACACCAGGCACCCAGATTTAGGTTTCACTGAGCCTGAATCTGGCTTAGTTTTGGTGCCAAATGTAGTGTTTGCACTGTCACTGACAGTAACTATAACAGATTTCTGTTTTTAGTTATGATGATTCTACTGGAAGTCCAGGACGTGGGTTTGCTTGTGGGATTCTGCTTTTCTTGAAGTCACAGATCTGGGAAGTTTGTGACTGAGAACTGCAGCTTCCAGCTGGCTCTCACAACCAGCAGGAACTTGGGCCAAGGAAACCCACAGGTTCCCAACCCGATGGATATCCCAGCCCCACCTACTGTACACAAAGTCATGGCTTTGGTGTCAGCCTCAGTGCTCTGGTGAGCCTGACTAGGCACCTCTCAGCAAGTGAGGCCATTAGCATCTGGCTTCCACTTCTGTAAATCTCGACCAGGGGCTGCAGAAAGTTCAGCTTCCTCTGGGAGGAATGAAATCTCTTCTCAGTTATCATATTCAAGAGCTATTGCAATGCTTTCCTAAAATAGCCTAGACATAGAGCAGCACATTCAGACTTCAAATGCTGCTTAACCTCTTGCTTTTTGGAAACTATGGAAGTCCTAGCAAAGAGCATTAAAGGATGTGGCTTTGTAAAACAGTTTGTTGATAAGAATATCCACTAAATTAAAGCAGCAATGCAATTGACTGTGACAGCACATGTTGAGACTCTCAGAGGAGCATCTGAGGCCACCTGCAAAGGTTACCAGAGGGTTAAAAGTTAGCAACAAGTAAGTGCTGGCTTCAAAAGTGTGCTGCTGAAGTGTAACAGGGAAGGAAATGACCACATGAAGAAGTAGACAGAGAGGGCAAACAGGAAGAGTGGCTTCAGATGAGCTCCAGAAAACCTCTTTGACCTAGCTGTACCAAGCCAGAAACCTCACAGGATGTGTGCCCAGTGTGGGACCCCCAGCCAGAGCCCGTACTGGCACTGCCATCTACACACCATAGGGACCATCTGGACAGATGCTGGACTTGTTGTACATGTGAAGATGTGTGTATATCGCCAGGTCAGCAGGGCCTTGGCACAGCTCCTCTGGCCAGCCAGGCCTGCATTTCAAGCACAGCAATGTGTTTGAGCTGGCAGCTGAATGCTGCTGCTCGGCTGAGCTTTGGCACAATGCAGCCGCTGCTCTCATGGGACCTCAGTCTGCACCTGTGCTCCAGCTCTGAACATGATTTCGCATGAACCTTCGCACCACTTTATTCTCCTTCCAGCAGAAACCTGTGGAGTCAGCCTGGAAGTGCCATTCCCCAAGAGAGGCAGAGAGGAGTCCTCACACATCTCTGCTGGCAATCCTCAGGAAAAACAGAGAGATCGAGCTCGTGGCCTGTGGAGCAAGTAGCCTCTCCTGAAGGTTAAGATCACTCCAGCACCTCACAAACCTCTTATCAGCTCCTTGTCAGATCAAGACCTTGGAGAGACATATCAGGCTGGGAGATTGGCAGAGAAGGCTTCATACAGGAGTAGATGTAAGAGCCCTCACAGGCTTGCCTGAGTGAGAGAGCAAAAAGTCCTCTGACACTTCTGATTGCTCCTACAAAAGATGGTCATGAGAGAAGATTCACCCTCGTAAGTCAAAACAGTCAAAGAGAAAGCAGGGAACCAATTAAGAGCATTATTGCCTTGCCAGAAACACCCATAAATGAGTGTGAGAACAAAATTAAAAACTCACGTTATAACTGAACTGCTAAAGCAATGTCAAAGTGAGATGATGTTTACATGGACATCAAAATCCATAAATAAAAACATTGAAAAACACTTAAAATCTGTCGTTAATTTCAAGCCCAAAACTTCTAACACCTAAAAGCTGTGTTGGAAGCATATACTTTTGATCCTTTTTCAAAGTATATTTTTAGTCTTTAAATAATTTGATCCCTCGTCACTATAAACAGGCAGTGAATAAGCAGTCATGAAAGAGGGTGGGAGAACACGTGCCAGAAACATACAGGGAAAAATGTGCTTACTGGAGAACAGTCTTTCACCTCAACATTAGTCTCAGATGACTTAGGCGACAGCTGAAACCAGCTCTTGGCTAGCAACATAGTCAATTTTTTGAATATTCTGGGAAATAGGAAAATACAGGAAACTTATAGGAAGCTATGTGCTCTTTCTGAAGAGATTAGTGATGACACACTAACCTGTACCACCTTATTCAAGCTCACTCAGGACAATGCAGCAGAAAGGGTATGTCACCGTGTACTGCATTCAGTCCCCTTAGCTCCATAGACTTGAAATTTAATTGTAAAAACATTTACCGCAATGGGAAAGGAAAGGAAAGGAAAGGAAAGGAAAGGAAAGGAAAGGAAAGGAAAGGAAAGGAAAGGAAAGGAAAGGAAAGGAAAGGAAAGGAAAGGAAAGGAAAGGAAAGGAAAGGAAAGGAAAGGAAAGGAAAGGAAAGGAAAGGAAAGGAAAGGAAAGGAAAGGAAAGGAAAGGAAAGGAAAGGAAAGGAAAGGAAAGGAAAGGAAAGGAAAGATTTAGGTTATTTTCCCCTGCTCTGAAGCCTACTTGGTGGCCTGTGTAGCACTGGCTACATCTATAGCCTGTTAAAGCCTTGCTATCTCCTCACAGCAATCAAGAGGTGAGCTAGCTCGGCCAGCCAGCCCAGCTAAGGGCACGTCTCCTTCCTCAGCATTTCCCTGCTCTCAGCTAGGTGCCTCACTGCACAAGTGCTCGCACCCAGAACAGCACTGCCCACAGCTTGTCTCGGCATCCAGTGCTCGGAAGGACATCCCAGTGCCACTGGAGGCCTGAGCATTAACATGAAATCCCAGGGCACACCGCCCTGTGGTGTGACTGGAAGGAGTGACACTGGTGCACTTTGCTGATCTCCAAAGCAGCAGCAAACCACCTGAGCTAGATCTCTCTGCAAGAAGGAAGAGGTTTTGCACTGGGCCTACCCATTTCATTAGTGGAGCAATATTTATAAAAGGAGTGGGAAGTGGTTAAGATGAAACAGAAGAAATGCTCATACATGACTAATGACCAGGAAATATAGCAGCTGTGGCAACCTCTCACTTCCCCATAGTTCTAGCTGGAAGCAAACATTTTCCATTCCACTTTGATATACAGAGTAACAGCAGATTTGTAATTCCTTGTACTTGAGAGGACTTATGCACTGAGATAGTCCCAGAATACTTCAGCACACCTCTGCCTGCAGAAATTCATTGCCTTAAAAGACAACATGTCATTGAAAGCTCCTCAAACATTGCACCTTTGAGTAGGAGTTTGGAAGAGCTTTTATTAACTGTCACAATTAAATTTCAAAATGATGGGTAAAACTCTTTATTCAATAAAGAGATCTACAGAGATCCATCAGCCCAGTTCCAAAAGCACAGGGAAAACCCACACGTGTTGAGTGGCATCCATACAAGTGGCCAAACAGAGGCTAGTTTATCTTCCCACTCCAAGTGACAAAGATTTTATGACAGGGTTCATTGTTAAAGGAAAACTGGGGAGATGCACACAGTAGTTTGTTGCTGATCAACTTTTCTCCCATCTCTTCCATCCTCTGGGCAGTCAAATTGTTATCTTTTGTTATCATTGAGCCTCCTAGGACAGAAAACCTTCTGTGTCTTTCCCTTTTCTCTACCCATGGCCAAAGCAAGAGGGGGTGGAGAAATGTATCATCTCCTAAACAAACAGCAGCTCTCCAAAATACAATAAGAAAACTCAAGGCTCAAACCCTCAGCCAGTCTCAGCTGGCTCAACTGCAGTGACAGAAACATGACCCCACTGACGTAGCCCATGCAGGGAACTACTCCAGCCCCTCTCATACAGGGAAGCTTAGAGTTTCATAAGGAATTTAGCAATTGCTTCTCTCTCTGCTCATCTGTCTGCCCTTTTCCCCTTCCCTTTACCGCTTAATAGTACTCCCTCCATGACGGTAGAAATAAGGCAGGGTCCCGCTCTGCCAATGACAATTATCATACTAGATCAGTGCGTTGAGGGTGAATTGTGGTGTTTATTGTGTCAGAGGAGGAGAGCAAAAGGACCAGCTGTGCTTTATCCACCCTGAGCAGCACTGCCACAGTATCCCCTGCTCTGAGGGACTGCAAGAACTCTGAGACAAACATTACTGCTCTGCTTGCAGGTTCTTCTGCAAATGTTGGCTGACCGTCGTTTTCTGAGACAGCTGGCAAGCAGAGAAGTGAGAAGATTTATTCACAACAGGTGCAACAGGATATGTTTGGATGATCATTTGTCCACCTCAGACCTCACACTTCAGCAATAAATCATCGCCAGGTCTCCAAATGACATCATCTGCAGTGTGGAGACTTGCTGCACACAGGGCGTGTTGGAATTGGTCCCTTCTGCTGAGCTCCTGCCAGCCGAGCTGCTAATAAGCCCCAACTATGCCAGCTGTGCTGGAGCTGCTGATGAGCGCATAGACTTTCCTCATCTGATCTATCTTCCGCCCAGCCAGACAACCCAGCCTGCAGGTGTGACTGTAATTCATGCGCATGCCTGCACGAGTCATCGTCGCCAGAAAGCGTCTGAATAAAATACCCACCACTTTGCAGACTCTTACCTTTTGCAGAGTGCTTGATATTCCCTGCTAGGACTAAAGTGCACAGTGCCAAAGCCCGGCAGTATTAAAGGTCAACAACTCAGCACAGTTTCCTGGAGGAATTAGGCTTATTGACTTCTGTGTGTCCTGTGTACATGCGGCCTTTCACTGCAAGTCTTGCAATAACTGGCTGGTTTTGATCAAATGAGCTGCACTGAATGCCAAACAGTATGACAGCTCACAAAGGTAGTAAACCTTCTCTGAGGCAGTGGGGATGCTCGTCATCGAGCACCACAAGGCTCACCTGGCAGGGGATGGCAGGAAGCACCCTTCAGGTGTTATCGGGTCAGGGGGTGAGCTGGGCCGCTCACTCACTGTCCCCAGGAGGGATGGGGAGAGAGGATCAGAAAGGTAAAAGTGCGAGAACTCATGGGCTGAGAGGAGGACAGTCCACCAGGTAAAGCAAGAGCTGGGCTCACAAGCAAAGCCAAGCAAGGGATCCCCTTGCTGCTTCCCATCAGCAGGCAGGGGTTTGGCTGCTCCCAGGCCAGCAGGGCTCAGCACACTGAGCAGCTCCTCAGAGGGACAAACGCCATAACTCCAAACTTCACCCCTTCCTCCTCCTTTGCCCCAGCTGTTATTGTTGAGCATGGTGCCCTGTGGTGTGGGACATCCCTCTGGCCAGCCCAGCTTGTCCTGGCTGTGTCCCCCCCAGCTCCTGGTGCACCCCCAGCCTCCTCACTGGCAGGGCAGCACCAGGAGCAGAAGAGTCCTGGGCTCTGTGTGAGCACAGCTCTGCAACAGCTGAAACATCGGGGTGTTATCACCACTGTTTTCATCAAAAACCCAAAATGTTGCATCATACCAGCCTCTACAAAGAAAATTAACTCTATCCCAGCCAAAACCAGGACACTGATGGATGCAGTGACATCTCCTAGTTTTATGGGGAGCTGTACCAGACCCCACCAAGTTAAATGGGAGCAGGGGGCCAACTGGGCTCAGTCTTCTGCTCAGACCCACCACCAGTGACAGCACCGCATTGGAGGGATCTCTGCCAAGTTTCACACATAGCGTAGCCTTTGCTGATATCTCAGAACCTTTAAATCATCCAAGCTCCAGTTTGCTCAACTCTACTTCAGGCACTGCAGTGCCAGCGGGTGACTCCCACCCTGATCTGGGTGCAGAAGTAAGGACTTGCTCTCAGGGCCCATTGGACATCAGAGGATTTTAAGAGGAACCCTTTAGCATTGCTCTCTCTCTCCTGTCACTAGACCTAGCTAACTGGCTTTGCCAAGCAATGCTCCTATAATAATTTCTTAACAGATTTTGCTCTTCTCAAATGAGGAAGAAGGAAAGCCTTGGTATGCTCCCAGCACCCCGCTGTACCCCATCACTAAGACTCAGGGCCCCCGCATCCACAGGTGTCTCAGGTACTGCTGACAAAGCGGCAGGGGCTTTTTAATCAGTCTATGTTCCCCCTTTTTCCTATATTCTCTTCTGATGATGGTATTGTAAGCACCTGCTGACAGATAGCCATCTAAGATGAGATAGCTGCTAGTGGGCAGCATCCTCCGGTTACACAGAAATCAGAGCAGTGAAGTCAGGTACTGCAATATCATTCATTTCACATCTCCTTATAAGTCTGTCCCTGCAGCCATAAGATCTAGCTTCTTTGGGGAGCTCAGGACTGCAATAGCTTGTGCTTTGGCTGCAGGATCTGTGCTGTGAAGTGACATCTTCTTCCAGTGAAGGTTTCACATGCCTGCAATTGCCTTCTGCCTCCCCTGCCATGCTGCAAATCCACACCAGAGCTGTGCTGGCCACAAGCCTGGAAGATCTCCTTCAGTATCCTCTCCTTTTTTTTTTTCTTTTTTTTTTTCCTCTCTCTCCCTGAACATGTGCTCTTCAGATTTCCATGTAACTCATCCTTCCTTCTACCTTTCTCTCTTTGGTCACTTGCACTGTTAATTCTGACAGACATAAAGTGCCAGAAATCTTGAGATAATTGAAAGAAACAGAAACATTTCTGCACACACATGGACAAAATGATGCATTTGCGAGCAGACACTTGGGAAAAGAGAAGACTAGTTTGGTGATCTGATTAAGCAGAGCGCAGATCTGCATTAATAACACATTATCAGATATTGAGTTCCTTTCAATAGCTGATTTCAAAGCAACTGAACTGGGATGCGTGTGCCACATGTTTCCTTTTTACATAAAAGAACCGAGCCTCATGGGATGGAATTTGTCTGACAAATGTTGCACAACTGTGAACGATCCCAAGTGCCACAAGCCGAGATGTCCCTGCCACCCCGGTCAGCCAGAGCCCCTCCAGGAGCAGCAGTGACACTGATGGGGGACCTGCTGCCCTGGTGCAGGGGACAGGCAGTCCTACCCTCACAGCCCGGTCCTTTCTGGCTTTGCCAACATGCCCCTTTGGGAGCAGAGGTGGGGAGCGCTTCCCCGAGTATCCCCGCATCTCGCCTCCCCTCCACGTGGCCCTGGAGCGTCTCCTGGGACAAGGAAAGGGAGGTGCAGCTGGACAAAATCCAGTGAACACTCAGTCCTTCACTCCCATTCACTACAGCAACACAAGCACTGGTTTCGTTTTCTCTAAGCCATACCCAGAGGCTCAGTGCTGCTGGGAAATCACAGTGACTGTTAGATGCACGAACAGCTGCCATAAAAGACAGTGAGCACAACACTTTGGGTGCAACTTACATGCTTCCAGCCACAGCAAGGCTGAAGGGGAAAAAATTGAAAAAAAAAAAAAAAAAGTAAAGGAATCGCCTTTTTTTTTTTTTTAAGCTGTGAAGGGAATGTCTAGCGCAGCTCACCCAGGCAAAAGACACCAGGACCTAAACCCCCCTGACCCCAGCAGAGTTTTTGGCAGGCAGCAGCAGAACCTCCTCACCATGACCCCACCAGCATTTGCCCTCCCAGGGACCAAAGTTTGACACCAGCTCCCCACGAGACTCTTACAGCCCTCAGAGCAGCCCAGATTTCGGCAATGGCACACAAAAACCAGTGCAGGCACTTTACTCCAGGGCCAGCTAGTTGCTCTTATTTATGCATAGAGCCTGCTAAAAGCTGCTCAGATCAGGTGCAGTGCTCAGGGCACGAAGTTTCTGCTCTGAAGAACCTGCAGGCTGCGAGCAGGGGTGTCCTGGCTGGATGTCCTGGGGACAGGCACCGCATTCTGCTTAGTGTTTGCTCAGGGCTTCGTCTGCTGTGCCCTGCTCTGTGTCTTGGAGGGCACGGCTCCGGTGCAAGCACCAAGTTAAAAGCTAATGTGGGAGGCTCGTGAGACAGGCAGGAGCCGGAGCCCGTGGCTGTGCTGACTCATTTTGCAGAGTACCTGGATTGTTTCCGACCCAACCCTCCGAAACACACTTCTGGTTTTTCAGCACCATACCGGTGGCACAGTTACTGTCAGGATGACCTTAAAGCACACGCTGCTGGCGAGCAGACCACGTGCTGGAGCCACACCACAGCACAGCCACTGCCTGATTGCAGCCTGTACTGGTTACCTCTTAGGTCAGCATCTTCATGGCCTTTTGGTGCCTTATAAAAAGCCACCACGTCTGCCAGCACCTACCGCCAGTGGTAACAGGCAGCCTGCAGTACTCTGAGTGAGACGTTTCAGGAAAAGCAGAGCAATGGCTTTGGGCACAAATGTGTGTTTTTCTTCTTCAGAAAGCACAACCATCTCCACTGGCTCCTGTCAGACCTCAGAAGGGTAGCCAGCCACCAGTTCTCATTATTAGCCTCAGCTGCAAGGGCATCACAGTTTTAACCTGACTTCCCCCCAGTGACAGGGCGATCTCTGCGTGGGGTGTTTGGCTGGCAGAGCCAGTGAGAGAGGCACCGTGAGGCTCAGCTCACCTTTCCCTAGAAGCCTGATGCTGACACTTGATCTTATTCATTCTCCCCATCTGTCTGTGGTTTGGACCAGAGCACACCCGCTAAGAAAAAGCAGCAGCGCCCGAAGCAGAGACCCTTCCCCATGCCTTACAGCAGCAGCCCCGTTCCCCTGCCTCCATCCTGCCCTGGGACAGAGGCATTGACGGGAGGACAGGGCTTCTCCTTACCTCACTGACGATGGATGAGTGGGGCTGGTGGTACACCCAGCTGCCCTGGCAGGCTGCGAGCCGTGGGCTGCCCGTGCTGACATTGGGGCGGTGGGTGAGGGGGCTGGCACAGCTGGTGGAGGTGTCCCAGGAGATATCCAGCCGCTCGCACTGCCCGCTGGCCGAGCCGTTTGCCAGGCGCAGAGGCAGCAGGGTGAAGTTCTGCTCCTCTTCGAGTGACCAGTCGCATCTTTTACTTAATTCGGCTGCCCCAGGGATTCTGCACCAGTAGTTGCCCGGCGCCTGCCCCAGGAAAACCACACTGGTGAATAGGAAGGAAAAAGTGACGCCAGTCTGGCAAAGGAGGAAAAAGACTCTTTTCTGAAACCGTCCAAATTCCCCAGCTTCCTTCAACACCTCGTCGAATGAGGGCATGATGCGAGGCAGTCTGACTTGCCAGGAGGGGTGGCAGGGCTCGCTCCCACGCCTCGCGGTGGCAGCCGGTGCTGGCTCCCCACGGCCGTGCGTGTGTCCTCGCCACTCATGTGCGCAGCCCCAGCACCACGAGCGGAGCCGTGGCAGGGTGAGGCAGCACCCACGGGTGCGCCCACGTCCCCGAGCACGCCCAGCCGGCCACTCGTGGCGTGCCAGGCGGCCTGGGGCTCGCAGGCAGCCTGCGAGCAGCGCGATTTAAAGTGCACGAGCATATTGAAGGAGAGGAGGGGCGTGCGTTTCCTTTTTATCCAGAATGTTAAACAGATCGTGTAATAAAACCTGTTAACTCCTTAGGGGTGGGTGAGGTGCTAATGCCCGCTGCCACCCCGGCTGCAGTAAGTACACGGGTGCAAGGGCAAAGCAGAGAGCTGAGTGGGAAGGAGTCCAGGGGCTGCTGCTGAAAGCAGCGGTGAGGGATGCAGCTGCTCTGTGGGGCAGCAGGGGCAGAAGGAAAGTTGTCTCAACGTGAGCCACAAAGCCTTTCCTTCGGCAAGTAGAAGGAAGTACTGCGGCGATGTTTATTTACTTTGCCAGAGCTCTGCTTCACCCCTTCACCTCCCCCACAGATTTAATTTGAAAGTCTTTCCTTTTTAAAGTGTAATTAAAGCGAGGCTCACAAACTACTCCTGTCCAAAACACAGGAATATGTTTTTTTAAGTTGGCTACACCTATTCAGAAAAGGCTTCTATATGACCTCGTTCATTTTATTTTCACAAAATCTCCCAAATATTTAAAAGATAAATTATGAGTTTCCCCTTCTCTCCTTCAGAAATGAATGGAAAACAAGTTATTTCACTTTTCTGTTCTGCTGTTTTTTTGAGTCGGGGGAGAAGGGAAAGGAGATCCAAGGCTGGGGTTTATTTTGTGTGCTCATGGGCACATCTTGTTGCCCTGAATGAGATCAGTGGCAACAACGGGTATTTTGCACTTTGCTCGGGATTTTAAGGTCCACAACCCTCCTCTTCCCTTGCAGGAAGGAACACAGGGCCAGCACTGATGAAAGACATCTCCAGAAATCCCTTGTCTCTTGTTGCCTGTAGCTTTGACCATGGATGTCTATGGTTTTGGGTAGAACTAGAATTTCCAGAACCGTTAGATCCCATCTAAGGAAGGCTTTGATCACTGTACAGACTATCTGACATGGATTTTGTAACCACCATGAAGACCAGCGCTGTGGTGTGAGCCTGGCAAAGATGTGTGTTGTAGGGAGAAGAGCTGCTGTGCTTGCATCAGAAGATGCTTTCAAGGGAATTTTGTTTGGCTCCTGGTTATGCTGTTTTGCAGCAGTCAAACTTAGAGGTCATGAACACATCACCGTTGGGTCCAGGTCTGTGTCTAAGGAAAAGGGACACAGCCTGATGGCTGGTTTCAAACAGGAGAAGCTGTTTTATCCCAACTGAGGGTTGATCATGCTGGGATGTCAAAGGTGAGGTGGCTTATTCTGACAGCTCGCAGTGACCAGGGAGGAGGTCATCTCTGCAGGGACCTCCACAAAGACAAACAAATGGGGACAGAGCCTGATGCAGGTGTCAGCGCAGCCTGTGCACTACCCTCACAGCTCCACTTGAGGGTGTATCAAACATCCATGGCTTCTCAAGCCTTTCCCCAACAACAAATGTGGCTTTTAACCCTCTCAGGTATTGGCTCAGTTCTGAACCACGAGTGCTGGTCCCCTGTCAGCCATGTAACACCACAGCCACGCTCAGCTTTTTACCTGTTTAAGAAACCATCAGTTTCCAGTTAATCGGTGGAGCTAGACCAGACACAGTTGGGTGAGAATTTGGTCCAATATTTAAGCATTGCTTCTGGAGCTACTTTCTTTCCCCAAAGTACGTATGGTCTAGTAGCTGGATCTCAAAATTTCATGGATCTCAACCATTATGCTCCAGTTAGGCACGACATGTGCACCACAGCCTGCCAGAAAATTAGCAGCTGAGGGAGATCAGCGCTGATGTCACAGCAGTGGAAATCTGGGAATGTTCCTAACATTCCCCACTGGAATTGCTCCTGGGAGATGTGAAGGTTCATTCAGTAAAGTCAGTTCAATTGGCTGGTATAGACAGTGTCAAAGTGACCTTAAGTCCGTAGTGTTCACTAGTGTTTTCATTTCTTGCTCCAAAAACGGCTTATCAGTATTTGCCACCATATCAATGTGCCGCAGGACTCCGGTTTGTGAAAGAAATTTAAATATCCCAGTGAGAGGTGCATGAGATTATGTATTACTGTTACTCTACAGCAAGCAACTCCCATTTTTGCTGAGGCTTTCCTGGAAGCTGAACTTTGCATGCTGCGAGAGATGAACACATCTGAGAACGGAAAGATGATGGGTTTGTATACAAAGCCTGCAACTGTAGCCTCTTGAAAAAATGCTTTTGAGGACAGATCTTGGGGTCAAACCATAATTCTAAGCATTTTATCCTAGGCGTACAGTAAAAAATTATGCTCTTTGATACTGGGAGATAAGCAAGGGAAGAAATAGCTAAGGAAGATGTTGACTGGTGAAGAAGATAGAAGCAGTAAAAATAGATGAAGAGAAGTGAACAGAAAGAGGGAAGGGGAAGAGTGGAAAGGCAGCAAGCCAGGGAAAGAGTAGAGGCAGAAGGAGCCATGAAAGGGGAGCAGAGGAGAAAGAGATATAGAAGAACAACTAGATTACAAACATAAACATCTTTGGAGCTGTTTTTGGACCCCTAAATGTCACAACTATTTCAAAAACAGAATGAAAACTGCATAGTTTAAAGGGGAAGACACATACGCTCCCTGTCTACTCATGGCAGTAGACTACTGTTTATACTAGCCTGGAGAGCTACCCCAATCAAATCCTGGAAAGTTCCAGTTTTAGTGCAACACTGTGGATAATTGTTACCAGTACTTCAGAGAAACAATTAAAAACCTCAATGTTCTTCTTTTGGCCAACATAAACAGTGAGGCAGTGACATCAATCAATTTGCAGACACCACCCAAGATTATAGCATCATTTCCATGATAAAATTACACAGAAAAGCACAACCTAAGTTTAGATGTCCTACGGACATATGCCTCTTGCTAAATAAAAGAAGGCCTGGGAGCGAGACTGTGCAGTCGTCTACTACCCTTCATGTTATGTGACTGCTTGATGCTGCTTCATTTTGCACCAAATTTTTGTCTCCGAGACAAGTTTGCTACAGGCTAGACAGTCCTAAGCAGGAGGGGTGAAAACCAGTCCGTGTTACATCCTCCTAGGGCCAGGAGACTGCCTACACCAGTCTTTCTTCAGCCCTCCATGCCAGGAGAAGGGGCTGCCTTTCTACTGGACCACAACCCTGCATTTCAGGATTGTCTGAGCCTCCACTCCCTGGTGACCCCACAGCAGAGACCACCGCAACAAACCGGGCAGTAGTAGCTCAAGGTATGTTGAGAAGATCTTACTGGCAAAGCTTGGTTCAAAGCAGAAGATGGCAGGGCCATTTTTTGTTCTTGTCCACTCAGTTCACTTCCAGCTCTGAGAACTAGCTGCATCCCATGGGTCTGGCTGTTCTGTACAGAAAGCATTTTTATTCCATGCTGAAGTGCAAAACTTTCACCTCCTTCTTTTATCTCCCCATTCTTCCCCTTCAAGATTTCCTTTTTCTTTCCAAGAGGTGCAAATCTATTAAATGGAGTATGTTCTTTCCCAGGCCTCCAGGATCAACTTAGCTATCTTCAGGCTAACTGTGAGACATGGGAAAAGTCAGTTCCAAACAACGGGGTTTCCACCTTTTGGCTATCCATGAAAGCAGTGCACAACGCACTATACTCCCCTCCCTCACTATTTCCATGGCCTTTAGGCTATTTTTACCATCTTGGTTCCAAGAACAAATATAAATAAATGTAGTTCTAGGAACTGTAGAGTACAACAACCAGGGAGATCTGTACTCATCACTAGGACAGCAGCTGAAACAGCAGAGAAAAATGGGGACACAGGGAGAAAAGGGAAAGCCCAAACAAGAAAGAAAAAACAAAGCGTAAAGGGAAAAGCAAAACAGAAGCAATGAGGAGCGCACAGGAGAGGGGGAAGAGAGAGAGAGAGCAGCAGTGACCACAACTGAGACAGCCTGTATTTGAGCACATATGGACCGAAGTTACAGCAGGGGAGGAAGCCATCCTCTACCCCCCAGCCAGCACTCACTCCTACACCCGTAGCTTTTCCTCCTGCCACCCTGGTGCAGAGGGTGGGAGGCCAAGGGTTTTAGGTACCAAAACTCCAGGGGATCTCATCCCTGCTGCTGGCAGTGGCAAGGGCTCCCTCCCTGCTGCACGAGGCATGCCAGGGCGGCTGCACGCTGTTCCTCTTCGCCTGCCGGAGAAGATCAGGCGCTGGGCATCCAGGTGCCCATGGATAGGGTGAACCTATATCCCACTGGGTTTAATCCTACTTTTGTGAGGGAACAAAAAGCATCACAGCTTCTCCGTGACCAGCGGAAGAAAGTACAGCCAGAGGAAAAGGGATTCCTGCACACGCATTTTTACAGTCAGTAAGTGGCTTCCCTTGTTCTTTTCCACTTCACCCGGTCACTCTGGAGATATGCAGAGAGGCTGCACTACCTTCCTGTTCAGATAAATATGCCACGATCCCAGAGGACATTTGTCAGGACCCTTGACAATGACTTTGAATAACTGAGCATTTCAGTCACAAGACAGCACGAGTTTAACAAAGGCTATTTTACACAATGGAATGTACAAGGGCTTCTCCAAAGATGGGTGTAAAGTCCTGCTTAAAAAAAAAAAAAAAAACAATGTATCCTCCTGTTATCAGACAGCTGTCAAACACAAGCTTTTGTTCTCTCTCAGCTACCCCTGCCTCGTCTCCTGCCTAGAAAGATGGGGAAATTACATCGTTTTTGCTTGTGTTTTTTTTACTGTTGCACACCCCTCCCCTCTGATTCTGTTTCCATCCAGTTTGGAAGCAAGTATTTCTCAATACTAAGAAAAGGGCTGTGCGTGAAAGTTTCCAGCCCAGTTTTGTGACAATAAAGGTTAGATATTTACATTACATCAAGGATGGTGTCAGCGTAATTTGGATTTCCAGGGCTGCCACTCAATAGCTGCCTGCTTCTCTAGCTGTTTGTGAAGTGTGACTTCACACACACACACACACAAAAGCACAAAAACCCTTGCAAAGTTTCTAGCATTAGTATTTTTAATATATTTCTGTACCATTTCTCAGTTGCAGTTTTATCAAAAATTGCCAATGAGCCTTTTTTTGGTGATCTTTCTATTGCATAATCTCTCTTTCCGAGAACACTTAGGATCTTGGAAAACCACTCAGCTGGTGAGTGTAACCAGAAAGCTGACAGTCATACATTTCAGGGAAGGTAATAGAGCGCTTCCCTAGAGATCACCACTGCTCATCGTATGGACAGCGTTATGTAGAAGAAGCATGACTCAGTATAGAGAGTAACTGAGCTTCAAAATACCCAACGAGCCTGAATATCTAGCTGATCAAAATCAACACAGGAGAATTAATATACATCTCATACTTATGAAAACTAACAAACCAAACCAAACAAAACAAAAGGCGAAAACAAACACAGCAAAAACAAACAAAACAAACAAAACCTTAGTCTTTGTTTCTGCCTTTTTTGAGATACCTTTTTTTTTTTTTTTTAAAGCCACCACTGAGAAAGACCCAAGATACAGCCCTGCAGAAAATATAAAAGGCTGCCTGAGCAGGGTAAGTTCAGAGCAGCAGCAGGGACTCAATGTGCTCCATCAGCAAAAGCTGGAATCATCCTGGAAGGATAGATGGGAACAAGTAATTCTTCAACACCTTCCTCTAATCTCCATGTAGTTGTTTTTGGAAGCTCTTAGTGGTAACAATCTATTTATAGTTGACATTGTTTTTGTAGTTTATCTCTCCTGTAACACAGTGTCCTTTGTCCTAACTGCACAATGCTAACCAGAAAGAATTCTTTACAGCGGGGTTCTCACCCCTTGCTTGATGAGCATACTTTATTAATAGGAAGAGGGACCAAGCCACTTCCATCAGGCTGTTTAGCTGGGCATACACCCTCACTGTTAATGATCCAGCACCTTATGTGCTACTCAAAGTGGGCATCTTTAGATGTGTGGACCTACCACAGCGTATTCCAATTACTCTGTAATTTCTGTTGTTTTAATACTTATTTGCTTTTAAATGTCAGTACATTCATTACACAGGATTTATTTTATTTTCCTTTCCCTAGTAAATGTTTCTGAGCATACTGAAGAAAAAATACAAAGATGTAAATGAATGGTGTGGAGACCCAAAGCAAGGCTGATTCAACAAACATTAAAAATCAAGGCGGAAAAGGAACTGTTGACATTGGTCTGAGGTCCCGAAAAACTGAGCAAGCAGATGAGCTGAAACAAAGGGCAGTTCAAGCTGAGTATTTCTGAAAAGCTGCAGCATTCCCATCCATTTTCGTATGAAAAAGTCCTGCAGTGACAGGATGGAAAGTCTAACACCTATACCTTTGGATGATGGACCAGACAAAATAATGCAGATGGCAGATGCTGGGGCTACCAAATGGTGAAGGGACACCAACAGCCATGGGTAAGGGTTGGGACCACATCTCCAGCCCAGCTCCACGCTGGCCAGTTGCAGTGGAATAGGGAAGCAGGGAAAGACCCCTGCGAGGTGATGGAAACCCTGGGGCAATACCATCAGGGCACGTGGCCTTCCCTGGGGACAGGCCCACTCTGAGGCCTGGGGGGCAGCCAGTACTTCCAGTCCTGCCCAGCTGCTCCTCTGCACTGAGATGAGGAGGCAGGGATGGACCGCCTCGGTGAGCAAGCAGTTACTGGACTAACAGCCAGATCCTTCAAACTCAGATTTAGGAGCCTCGCCCAAACTTGAACTTTATTTAAATGCAATTTAGATGATTAGTTCATACAGCATTTTTAGCAAAATGATAGCTGAAGAAAAGCAGAAGGGGCTTACTTCAGTTTTGTTTGATAAATGAAAACAACAGTGTTACCACATGATTTCCACGTATACATCAGCACAGCTGCTGGCACCACCTTGATCATGCCTGCGCCAGTTGAGCACAAGGGCTGTCAGTGCTCCTGCATGTGCTCCTCCTCATCGTCAGCAGGACAGCAGCAGCCTGAAGGAGTCGCTGACCCAGGGGGAAAACACTGAGGTGTGCACACCTTTGGCTGAAGCTTGGTGAGGTTCGGTGGCACCACACTGGTGGCTGTCGGTGGCAGCCGGTGGTGGCCAGGCCAGGTCCTGGCAAGGTGGCACAGGTGGCTCCCAGGGGCAGCCAGGGTGCTGGGAGAGAGGGGAGCTGCTGCTTCACAGGTGGCTCTCGCTCCCGGGGGGGTTGTCAGTGCTGAAAAACAGCACCTGTGACTGCTAATGCAGAAGTAATGGTATTACAACCTCAAATGTCCACAGGGACGTGGTTTTTCCCTGCACTCACTCAGCCCATATCACTGGCCACCCCCAGTGCCTGCTTGGGAAACTTAGCTCATTTCCATGGAGCTCATTTAGCTTTTTAGTCACCTATGGCCTTTCCAGACATTCTTCAGCTTCTCGCTTGCTGTCCAAAAGTTTTATTTAGCAGCTCTAGATGCACTTTTTTTAAGATTATTTTTTCATAGAGTTCACTGTGCCTGGAAACCCCAAGATAACCACAGAAAGGCAGAAGTTTAAACAAAATTCTTGTGTGCTATCATCTGACTTAAAAGCTTTTCTGTGAACACTTGCCTCCTGCAGTTATCTAAGAGCACATACAACTGTTACAGTAAGTTCTTGATAAGATCAAAGTTTGGGAGCCTGCAATGTATTTTTTCCCTGCTTGGTAGCTGTCAGGTTTGTTTTGAACCAGGTACAGCTCTGTGCTGAGGTTTGCATACCCAGCTGCATCTACCCCGCCCAAACTCACTGAAGAAGATGCTGTGTCCTACTTTGCCTGGTCCTTGATAGATGTATTTCTATCTGCTATTCCTCTTAGGTCTGTAGAGTTCAAGAAAACAATGTTTCTCATGAACTTAAGCCACATATATCCCAGACACCAGACGTGTCTGATGAGTATTTATGCACTGCTGGGAGCAATGGCAGACCTGGAGGCTCTCATAAGTATGGTTGTAAGGCTCCTATTGCTGGGTAAAATTGATGCCAAACATTGAGCGGGCATGAGCTTGCTCAGCTGATAATGGTTCTCCCAGAAAGTATTGAAGAGACCTTCTGGCTGATGTCCCTCATGTTATGCTGTCATCCTGGGGCTGGCATTAAGACCCATGTAAAAGCAGAAAGTTGGCACAGACCCTACATCATGTGCACTAATTCAACAGAGGCATGCGTTTACCCAGAGGCAATTCAGGTCAGCACAGTGTGCTGTGTGACCTGGGAACCAGCACTGGTGTTACTGGTGTGCTCAGTTCTGCTGCAGGCCACAGCGGAGGCATACATACCCTGAGATCGGGAGGAAAAGTTGAGATCGTGGCATCTGCTGCTGCCACCAAGGAACAGCTGTAGTTACATATTGACATCACTGCAATGTAGCTATAGGCTGCCTCCCCACCCACCCACCACCCGTCCCACACCCCATGAAGGATGTAGTAACACAGTATTCATCACATATATCATTGTGAACAGTCAGTGACCTGGTTGCTCCCCACAGCATGACTCACTGCCTTGGCCACCCACTGCCAGTCTTATGGACTCATGGAGATACACTGAGTTCAGACTCCTAATTTCCTGGTGCACTCACAGTCCACCTACTTTTGTGTTTAATCCCCATGGGAATAGCCCAATAATTGAGAAAGTCATTGGGAACCTCTTGTAACGGATGGATGGCTTGCTCAATAGGACTGTCAGGGCACACATTTTACAAGGTCACTCAGTCCGAAATACCTTTTTGCAGAACAGTTTGTGCTCTGTAAAACCGTCTGTGCTGCTGGTTTTACCACCTCCACCTGGGAAAGCCACCATGGGCCCAGAGGGAGGTGGTGTTCGGATGTCAGTGCCTGCTGGCCAGGGGCGGCTGTTTGTCCACCACCAGCTCGGTAACACAAGATCCTCCCTGTGCACGCGCTGCTCCCATGCACTCGCAGGGACACACCGTTGTTGCCATACTTGAATCTGTGGCTCCTTTTGTGAACACTTCCTGCACTTTGTCCTTTTTTTTATCTTTATTTGACTTGGAGGCCAAGCTTCCGCAGTCACTCAGCTAACGTGCTTGACTCGGCACCTCAGCTCCAGGCCACCAAGAGGCTGCTCCACTGGGAGCTCCCCTGCCTTCAGCTGCCCAGGTCCTCCTAGCCTGAGAGCAGACTCACTCCAGCCCCGGAGTGGCCCCGCTGTGGATTTACGGTTCACTTGTACAAAACCCCCCAAAATTGGTTGCGATTTCCTAAGCCCTATTCCAGACAGTATATTTCCCTTCAATGCTGCCTGCTAGCAAGTTCCCTTGCCCTTCAGCCTGGACAACCCCAAGTTCTCTGACCAGCCTCTTTAGTCTAGTGAAGTCCCACTGCAGTTACAGGAGTCTGGGGATAAAGTGAGGGAGGACTGTCTGCATTCGTGATGGCTCCAGCCCAGTGACTGTTGTCCCTTCTGGAGTTAAGTTACTGGCCATCGTTCCTTGGCAGCTTTCTTTATTCTTGCAGACCCAGTGGGATTGAATTTACCTTATCTCATTTGTAGTTGCAGCTGGCCCTGTGTCATTGGTGTGTTTTATTATCTCCCCAAAGTGCAGATGGATGTCCAAATGTTCGTGAAGCCAAACTACAGGATATCAAACCCCAAAAATCTACAACACAAGATAAGATATGTAAATAAAATTAAAGAGAAGGAGCTCTCAGTGTCTCCAGAAGAGAAGAAGGTCCAGAAGAGCACCTACCATGAGAGGCAGGGTTAGACAGTCCCTTCTACAGGGACAGCAACTCCCTTGCACCCATACTGTGCTAGAGGCAGCAGACCAGAGTCGAGCACTGAACCTCACCTATAAATGTGCCTTTTCTCAACTCCAAAAAGGCGGGTTTTACAAGCAGTTTGAACAGAAGCAATAGCTTCATCTGCTACTTTGCAGAAAGCCCTTTTATGGGGACAAATACCAGGGCTAATAGCATCTGTGTTTGTAAACAAACACTGGCAAGCTACATCACAGCTGTGTGCGTCTGATATTTACTTCCCCAAAGATTCAAAATAGCAGAATGTATTTGAACTGCTTTTGCACCCACAAAAAAAAAAAAAAAAATCAGAGGCTGGAAAGTCTTTTAATACAGTCTTTCAGCCACCTTAGCAGCTGCTCTGTGATATGCCAGGAGCAGGGTTGTCAGAAATTCAGAAAATCAGGTCTCATAGTGCCATACCACTTTTTTCTCTGTTAGGGTCCGAGACAGCCCAGCACTCCTGTATACTGCTGCCTTGAAGATCCCAAGGGATTTCAGCTGGATGCTCAGGACAAGGGCTGCAGGAGTTGCCAGTGGTTGAGGCAGGGCAGAGAGGTGAGTTAGGGTCTCTAAAGAGGACCAATTGGTCTTGGAGGACAGCAGCAGTCTCTCCCCATGCCCTCCTGTTCCTCTCTGTGTTCCATGGGTCAGGATGTGTTGCTCCAGTGATGATGTTGAAGTTGGGCTGAGCAGAGCTGCAGAAGCAGGGGGTGGGGTCTCACTGCCACTGGAAGTAGAGGTGGGATGCGCTGGGAGCAGAGCCCCGCGGTGGGAAGGAGGCATCCCCGCTCTGATCCCTATGGGCAGAGCAGCCTTCCCCCCCTGGTTTGCCCCTGAGCTGGTGTGAGGTGCCTGGGGCACGTCCAAGCCTCACATCATGCTCTACAGCTGTAATACCCTGCCTGAGCAGAGACAAGCACATGACTAATATATGTAATGTAGGAACTAATTAGGCACTCACACACCCGAGAACTTACTACAAAATTAAATGCTTGCAATCGACTGTGTATTTAAGTCTTGCTGAACAGGGCCAGTTCTCAGCCCTTGTAGAAATGTATCTTTTGTCTCTCCTGACAGCAGACCTACTTGCTGCATTGCTGCTGTTTGCTTTCTCCTATGTTTTTTCTCTTCACTTACAAATTCACATGCTTCCTTTGGGCTGTGCTTTGTCTGAAACCTATTTAACCCTCTTCTTCCTTCTTATAGGGAGGAGAGAAGGAATCAATGTGTTTAAACTACCCAGGAGTAATGATGCCCAGGCTGAGAACTGTGAGAGAGATGCTGCCTCAGCATGCCGTGTACCAAAGGGTGCAATTACCCAGCACATTGCCTCTGACAGCGCAAGTGGTGCAAGCTACCTTTGCCACCAGCAAAAAACTATGTTATGTTGCTGTCTCCCCAGGTTCACTCCATCCTCACTTGTTTATCAAGTTTCTTGTGCAGGATCTATCTTTGTAATATTTCCTGTAGTGTTTGCACTGCTCGTCTCATGCCAAGTCCTGCTCCCTTTAGAGCAGGTGCCAGCAGTTCACATACACAAGGGAAATAGAACTGGGACTTAGACTGCAAGCTTTTGGGGGAAGGGACTTGTAATTTCCAGCCATAATTGGATGCTCACCATGAGGCTGAAGCTCCAGAACCTGTGTCCTGTGGATGGCAGGATGGGTTGAAACATGAGGATAACTGCAGACAGCCCATGCTCCAGGCATGTGTAGAAATTGTGTGACTAGATAGGCAGGTAGTTGTGAGAAAAAAAAAAAAAAAGAAATCACCACCTAAAGAACAACCATGTATTTTTCCTCCAGTGCCAAGCACGCCCTCCAGACTCTGTACCAGTAGTTGCAGCACTGTCTGGGCTCCTTTGCTCCCCTCAGTAACCCGCTATCACTGCCCCACTTGATAAGAATGGCTGCACACACCCCAAGCACATTGCAGGGTGACCTTGCCATCTCCTTGGTGACTCAGGGCAAAGCAACAGGACCCCATGGCACAGGTTCACAATGCCCTAGGGCTGCTTCCCTCTCCACAGGCAGCACAAGCATCCCTCCACCCAACCACGGGTGGCCCGTGCACCCTAGTGCTGGTGGCAGAGTACCTCAGGAGCGCTCCCGGCCCTGGCAAAAGCCATGCCCCCACACAAGTGCAGAAGTGCTATGTGCAGAGAGCAAACTCCAGCAACACGTCATGTTCCATGCTGCAGCAGACGCCAAAGAGTGAGTACTGGGTGCTGAGTTGTCTTTGTCACTGGCAGAGCTACTCCCAGGTTGCACAATACTAGGTGGTAATTAGTGTTCAATGAGGAAATGAGCTCAAGCTGTGACTTTTGGATCTAAAGGCAAATAATCCAAAGCTAAAGGAGTTTGCCAGATATAGTGTGATTATCATCTAAGAAAAATATGTTATTAGTACGTGAGCCAACTGTAAGGTACACTTTGTTTCTCTAAGTTATAAAATACTTTCTCATGGTGCAAATAAACACCAAGTACAAACACGTGTTGCTTCTAATAACTTAAGCAGCCTAAAACAAAGTGTGTAGGCTCCCTCTATAGCCAGCTCCTAGCTTTTAGATATGTAGCTCCCACTGCTGGGTCTGAAAAATCGAGATCCCATCGTGCCAGGCACTGGTGGACTACAGACTCCTGGGCAGCCCAAACTTGCTTAACCATTTTTGACATGCACCTTTCTCCCAGCAGGAGTCAGACCAGAGCAGGTGCTGCCTGGATGCCCACAGTCAGCATAACAGTGCAGCCCCACCGTGAGCTCAGCACTTCATGCCCTGGTTAATTTGCCAGACATGCCTGCATGTGTCAGCACCTCATCTGGGTTAAATAGATGCTGCTTGGTGCTCCAACTGCTACTGACAGCTCTGGGTGCTGACCTCTGCTGTCAGCCACCACTGAGCTTCCTGCCATACACCTGGATATACATATCTGGAGATACCTGGAGCATCCTGGGCAACTGGCATGGACCAGATGCTCATGGACCAACTGGCATGGACCAACTGGCTCAGACCAGATGCTCAGCATTTTCCTGGCTGAAGTTAGCTGAGGTGAAGCCCTGCCGAAAGCTGAAGCTATCTCACCACAAGGAGGACATCCTGTTTTTCCCCTCCTGGTCCCAGCCTTCCTCTCGCAGCAGCTCCCAGCCATGCGGTCCTGACCCTTCCCTTGCACTGACTCTGCACCTCCTCAGCCCTTTGCTGAGCCCCTGTGACCAACTACTGCAGGGCAAAACTGCAAGGACAGCTACAAGGATCAGCCTTCACCTAGTTTGCGAGTTGGCTCCACTCATGGAGCACAGGGCCAGCGAGTGCCAGAACTGGGCATGGAAAGGGGATGGGGAGTGATGGGGACCTTCACACCAACAGCTCGGACTGGCTCTCCCTGCCTCATATACCTGCACCCAAGTGCTCAAGCCATGAACCCCAGCGGGAGTACAGCTCACCGTTTGGAGGCTTGCGGTGACTCTACGGCTTTCCTGTGAACGTGGTATTTCCTCCTTGGGTCCATGGCAGCCTGTGATTCTGGCACGCAGCACCATGCCTATAGTTCACTGTTAAATGTTTATGTCCTTGCTATACTCACAGGAAAGAGAGTTGCGATAAGGCCTACACATACAGCAAAGTGCCTCACCAAAATCATTACTACCTGATATGAATGAAAGAGTGACTCAAGAGAAGAAATTCAGCACAATAATATTATTCACGCAAGAAGACTTTCAGGAGAACACCTTAGGAGGCACCTCAGTGGAAATGCCTAGCTCACCTCTAGTAAATCATTTTAGCCTCAAAGACCTGAAAACTAAGCTCTCAGAAGAGCTAGCCTGTTACATCTCTCTGCCTCAGTTTCTTGGCCTTCAGGACTAAGAAGATGCTTTCAGATCTTTGAAAGTCATGGCTATTGTTTGGTAGCAAAGTGTTATTTATATATGCTGTAATTATCAGTATGCATTATTATTATGGATGAATTAGACCTGCCTTGCATTTGCATCCATAATATTTTAGAGCAGAATTTTAGCCTTTGCTTCATTCCCATTTCACCCAGCCCTGCGAGCATACTGCTAAAGCTCAGGAAGGTCAGAGTACAGGAACACTTAACACATCTTTTGGAAGGCTGATTGTAAAGCAGGCATGGTAATGTTTCACTGCTGTAAACCGAAGAGATTACTGATTATACACAGTAAAGCTGTCACAGCTGATGGTTTGTTTCATGGACCTGCCGCTGCAGGGCAACATGGTTCTTCCACTGGAGGCTCAGATAGCCTTTGCTAGCAGAGTAGCTCGGGCTTTGTTCACCCTGCTCCTCTGGCTGCCGTTACACGTTGTGCATCAATTGATGTTGTGCTGCACCCACGCTAATAAATAAAATGGGCAGGGCCATTTTTTCTTGCTGGAGGTGTGTGGCACGGTGTGGCTTACATCTGTATTGCACCATCCCCAGCCAGGGTGATCTCTTCTCTTCTGCCCACCTGTGACAGCCTGCAGCCAGTGCCACTGCTCCAAACACACCTGAGTGTCGTGAGGACTGTGCCAATGGCAATCAGGCAAAGCAGTCAGGGAGACTGGTAAAGATTAGGAAGTGTGGATGTGGGACAATGCTAGAGCCCATATACAGTCCCATTTAGGTTCTTGGTGTACAGATGTCACCCTGGTGAGCTACCATGCTGCCACTATTTGCATGTACTCGTCTCCAGCAGCAGAACTGCATGCTTGCTTGCTCCCTGCTCCGATCCCCTCAAAACTGAAAAAGTCTGTCTGCAAAACACCTTAAAGTGATCAGACAGACAGACTCGGGTATGCTCAGGCAACGAGAGTGACATGCCATTATGTTGGTGGGATGTACCACTGAGGGTGTACTGAGGGAAAGTGCCGTAGCCAGGGCATGCCCTGCTCCATCCCCTCAGCCCTTGTCCCACCAGCACAGATGCTGACGGGCACACTGAGCCCTGCTGAGCTGCTGAGTGAATCCCCTGCAGACAGAGAAGTCCAGAAGGATGGAGGCCACCAGGCTGAGCTGTGCCCTTGGCTGGGTAGCAAAGCTGAACCAAACAGCTATTCTTCACAGAAACTGCTTTCCAAAGTGGTCACTGAGGAACCAGCACGTGAGGAAGGGTTAACGCAATGTTAGTTAGGGAAAACTACTCAGTTCCCCTAAGACTGGTGTCACTGTACCCAGGAGAGAGTCTTGCTATGACATTCAAGGGCAGCTCAGATATCAATAACAAAATCTTCTGGATGCCATGAAATATCTGCAGCTACTCAGTAGCTTACTGGCAATACAAGAGAACGCCTAAGTGTCACTGGACGTTTTCCAAGAGAAGGAACATCAACGTACCTTAAAAGTGGAGACACAACCTTCTGCCAGCAGAATTGGCATTGGACCCAGTAATTGTAGCAGTCTTCCTCCAATGTGAAACTACACTGGGCAGAATCAGGAAAAGGAGTAAAGTGCACATCCAGGATGCTTTATGCACTTGTTGCTGTAATTAATTGAGTTTTGGCTGACCCAAATTTCAGCTGAGAATGAACATGCCAGATACATGCACTGCTGAGTCGTGTGTGTGCAGGTGGGAGTAAGGTTTGAAGGATGCTTGTGCAGTGAGGTCCTGTCACTGACCTGGAGCATTCGCAAAGGGACTAGCCTGTTCCCTGCTTCTGATGTAAAACAGACTTGAACAGAGATAGGTGAACAGTTTAGCTGTAAATGGTCAAAGGTCTGCTCCTTTCTTAATGGTAAAAGATGTTTATTGCAAAGCAGCAGTCCCTTTTGTGATTCATGACAGTTCCTAGGTATGACTGTCATTGCAATTCAGCAGGGCTTGTTATTAATAGCCCTTTAAAATATCACATTACTTATCACCTCTGTTTTCCTCCAAAGATCGTTTAGTTTTGTGCCTCATAAATCTCAGGGAGGTCACTGAGTGTCCCTGGGAGAGACATTAACTCTGTGACACCCACCTGCCCAGGGATTCCCTTCAGAAGCACTGAGCAAGCTGCAAAGTTTTTTCATTTTGGCTGGAAAAGAGCGACAATAAAAACTGTCTTCAGAACATTTGCAGGAAGAAATATTCTTTAAAAGGCCAAAGCCTTTGTCCACAGATGTTTTTGTCCAAATCCACACCTCTGACGCTCAGCTGCACTGCACTGAATCTTTTCCAGTTCTCCATCACTTCTTATATTACTTGACACAAGCTAATTTTTACAGGGGAAGCAAATGGGGAACAACATGAAAGGACCTTATGTAACTGCAGCTATGGGAACATAAGAGAAATCATCCCACACAGCAAAACAGACTGAAGATGCCTCCGTTCCTTAGGCGCACATTCAGGCCCTTCAGTTGCTCATATACAGAGGAGAGAATGACATTGCTTTAGAAATATTTATGGTCTCTGTTAAGTGGAAAACACTGGACAAAGGAATCATTACCTGCCCCATACTGTGCACTGACAGACTGTCAATGGCTTGAAATGGTCATAAGGTAGGACACCAACTCTTGTATTTCAAGACTGCCACATACAAAATAAAGCAACAAAAGAAGGCCAAAACATGAGAACCAAAGTTTGTTTAGAAGGGGCATTTGAGAGACAAAGGTTGCAATGCATGGCTTGACCATTGACCATTTTCTTTAATTATTGGTTTGTGGGTTTTGAACAAACATTTCAGCTGTGATTTAAGCTCACAGCAAAGGCAAAAGCCGTGAAAAGCCGCAGTTAGATATTTTAATGAGCTGCAACAGAGGAAGATGCCAACCCTGGATGACATTTTAGAGGAGATCGGCGAATTTGGCAGGTTCCAAAAGCAAACCTTTTTCGTCCTGTGTTTGCTCTCTGCCGCCTTCACTCCCATTTACGTGGGCGTCGTCTTCTTCGGGTTCACCCCCGAGCACCGCTGCTTCAGCCCCGGCGTGGCGGAGCTGAGCCGGCGCTGCGGCTGGAGCCTGGCGGAGCAGCTGAACCACACCGTGCCCGAGTGGGGCGGCCACGGGGCCACTTTCGGCAGCCGCTGCAGGAGGTACGACGTGGACCTGGAACTGCGACGGGCCTCAGCTGCACCGACCCCCTGGGCAGCCTCGCGGGCAACCGGAGCTCCGTCCCCCTCAGCCCCTGCCAGGACGGGTGGCTCTACGACTACCCAGGGACCTCGCTTGTCACCGAGGTAAGGCACAGTTCATCCGACATGATCACTCTTGCCTGCCTACCTTAAACTCACCCAGGTTAGAAAGAGGAGGTGAAATAAAGTTTCCGGGCTGAATTCTGGTTACTCGTGATTTAGTATTTCCATAAATCGTAAAAATAGAGTTTTACTTTTATCCCACCAAACAGTGCAGATTGCTTCTGCAGGTTCAGCAGTGCGCAGCAGCTGTGAACTTTGCTTTTCCAGAGCATCCTACACGCAGAGCCTTGTTTTAAAAACAGATGATTGTCCTGGAGGCTGCAATGTCTGAGTTCCTCCTCCTTGGAGGAATCCTTGAGGTAAAAATAAAAACAGCATCATTCCCGTCTCCCAAAAGAAAACACTGCTGTAGAGAACTTAACCTCAGTGTGCCTTCCCCCCTCCCTTGGGTGTGGGTTGACAGCCTGCCAGTTGTAAATCAGAAAGAGGTTACAGAGCTCCCTTTCACTGCAGTGAGAGTCGGTCAAAGCCTGAGCTTTTTGCCGGTGCCAGTGAGGAGCGGGACAGCCATTTCTCTGCTTGCCCCTGCCAGAGCTCACGGCAGCGTGCTTCAAGGTGCTGCAAAGCCACAAAAGAAAGACTCCAGCTGGCAGATCTCAGCTACGCCGAGGCCTCTTCCCCTGTCACACACAAGCCTGGATGAAGGCTCCAACAAGGAGTTCGGGGATTTACTAAAGACTCCTCTTTGACCTTTATGAAAATTACATCTGGCCAACTGCCTGGCTTCTCCCAGCTGCTGCAACTCATTCAGTTTGGCCAAGGCTGGGAAAACATCTCCTCACCCACGAGCAGTGTCATCTGAGGGCAGAGCAGAGTCACAGATGGAGAGCTCCTCTGCCTATAGTCCCTGTACACACAGACCTCCGCTGGTCTGGCAGCAGCCCCACCACCTTGTGCCCTATGCTGCTTTCACACAGCGAGATGATACACAATTAGGAGCAGGCTTTGACATCCATGAAGGAAATGGTGCTGCAAGTGTGCTCCAGATTTCAGGCAGATGTGGGGGAGGAGAGGATGAGATTTTTCTGAGCTTTTTCATTTGTTCTTTCAAAGAGTCTCTGCCTTTCTCGCTCCCTTTATGTGTCATTGCATAATCATTTTCCAGGGTGTAACTTTTCTGCAGGGTCTGGGATAATCTGCACAAGCCTTTCAGATGTTTTTTTATAAGAGATTAGCTTCTTTTTCAGATCCTTTTTTGTTGTTGTTGTTCTTTTCATTTTTTTCCCATTGGTTCCTTCCATTACCCGTCCTTAACAAGCCATCGTTTGTGTTGAACATTCCCATTCTTCTAACTATGCTTGCCCTTGCAGTTTAACCTGGTGTGTGAGGACTCCTGGAAGCTTGACCTCTTTCAGTCATGTGTAAACGCTGGATTTTTTATTGGCTCCATGGTCATCGGCTACATGGCAGACAGGTAGGTAGCGTGCAGGCAGGTGTAAGATGAACTGCTCCCTCTGGTTTTGTTTTCTCCATGTCACTGAACCACATGTATGATTCAAGAAGGATTGTGGTTCCTAAGCTCTTGATTTCAAAGGCTGTTGTGATCCAGGAATTCATGGAAATGTCACGGCATTCACTCTCCCAGTGGTTTGTATAGAATTTGCATACTTAGGAGTGAAGAGATTTTGTTTTCTTTGCCAGTGGCAAACCGCAATGGGAGCTCAGAGTTTGAAATGAAATTGTAACTCCCGCACCAAGATTTATTTGCCCATCTCGTAATAATTTTTTTTCACATTAATTTTAACACTATCCAGCTGGCCATAAATCAGATTTAAAATAGGAGTGGTTTTGTCAATGCAGAAATAGAAATAGTTGTTCCTTCCTAAATTTTCTTTGATCCATCCCTTTCTCAGCTGGCTGCATACATAGCTGGGTCTAGATTTTATTATCCCTCACATTCTCTTTTCTGAGATAAATGTCATTGTGCCATATATCTGCTCAGCTTTTTTTTTTTAGGTTACACTCAAAACAAATTTTATGGTTTGTCACTGACCTTCCTGTTCTTGTTCGACACTTTTTTTAGCAAAATAGTAGGAGAGACTGGAATTTGGAGAGGTGAAGGTAATGGGGGCTGAACGATGAGACAAAGGCTTCCTTCTCTAGCATTGCCAGTCCATCTTGGAGAAATATTTTTGTGTTTTCTTTTTTCTTGAATTCTCAGAATTTATGAGTGCTGATGTCTATAGCCTTTCCTGCCATGCTGAGCAGGCCCCAAAATCAACTTTGCTGAACAGATATTGCCACAGCTCCCTTCTTTTCACTTTCCTTCCTTCTCCAAGCAGAGAAGAAAACCCAACAGGAAGGTGCACCACTGTCACCCATAGCAGTTCTGTAGAGTGTCACATATTAAGGTTGGGACTGTGTGTCTTGCTGGTTCCACATCATGTTTTGTTGTATGCAAACACATCTTTGGTTAGGCCACGAGCACCATTTTCGTGGAAAAAGCTGCTACCCCCATGCTGTCCCCTGACATGGATGAACATGCTTACGAAGAAGCTCATCTATGTATAGGTTGGACAGACCACTTTCCAGTCTTCAGAAAACCATTATCTTACTGTCTGTGAACCAGAGCATGTTGGAAGCTTTATGCTTAAACAGATTTTTCATCAGAAGATCCTAATTTATCAAAGTAACTCTTTCTGGCCACCTCTTGTGTGCTGCTACCCTTGTGGCAGAAAGCTTTCTCAGGTGAAACACATCATACGGTTGCAGAATTACCATAAAGACCCAATGTCCAGTCTTCAGGCCTGGGCTGGAGTCCGTTGTGTGATTTGAAGGATAAAGGTTCACATTCTGAAGCTATTTTTTTTGCTTTTTTTCACACATTTTGAAAAATCTTTTCTTTTTGCACCAGAAACATTTGTAAAACTACAATCTTCTCTTCTCTGAAATCAAAGCTCTTGTTCTCTGTCCAGTTTTCCAGGCTTTCATACTTGAAAGTACTCCATCCTTTTTCCCAGAACTGATGCTTTGATAATAAGGCACAGCTTATGGGAGCAAAGGACAAGATATGTAGCAGCCATTCTTCCAGGAATGATAGGACATGAAACAGCAATGAGCAGATCCTGTGGCCATCAGAGGAGCTACTCTTTAAATTCCCATTCCAGGACAGAGATGGACTAAGCAATAACATTAACTAGCAAAGGCGTTTCTTGGCAGCATATAGATATGTGAACCAACGGAAACCAGAAACCTCAATCCCACAGCAAATTATATCTGAAATGCTTTCTCTGTGTCAAAACACTGAAGAATCTTTTTACCATGTCTTATTATCAGGCAAAAGTATGAGAAGACATGAGTAGGATATCATTGACGTTAAGATAATGTAAGTGCTTGTTTTCATTGTGCTGAGGGGTTTTCTGCTGCTCTACTCATTGGCACTCTCTCCCAGTTCTCTGGGGTCCTAAATCACTACAAGCACCCAAGAGCTAAACAAAATCTCATACCCGTAGAGAGTTATGCTTAGGGCAAAAACAACCCCAGAAGATTCAATTTTAGTAGATGGAATGGGAAAAAGGCCCAAGTTTTGTGTTTGAAATGTCCATCCTCTCCTAATCAGAAATCATGAGTGCATATGGAGTGCTGTTTTTCCTGTGCTTTGGATTGCTGCAACCTGATGTACTCAGGACAACTCCTGAGAACATGTTAGGTAATTCAAAGGGAGATTTCATCAGCTCTTCTCAAATCCGAACTATGCTTCTCCCAAAGGGATTAGACCTTCTCATTTGCTTCATCAGTCTCTGGGCACACTTCCAGGCATGGGTGTCTTGGAAAAGGCACCCCTGTTTCCTGAGGCAGCTGCTGAGGTCAGTGCTAAGATGCAGCGTTTGTACATCTGTCATTCATTGCCAGGGTTCTGAGAAAAGGTCTTCTCAGGAGAGGGTTTCTCTCATGGTCTGATAAGGCTCTCTTGAGCTGGCCTTTAAGACAGAGTCAAAAATGTCTATGTGTCAGACTCATGAGAGAAGGAAAGTATGAGAGATTTGATCTGCCCATGTTATTGTGGAGAACTAAAGACATTTATTTTGGCTGGCATTTATTATCACACTATTTTTGTCAGTGGACATTGACAAATTTAATGTTTTTTATAAATCATACTTCTAACTGAATATCTGTCTCTGTCAGCTAGAGAAGAAATGCCTTCCCAGTGCTCTAGTAAGCTTGTTTCTTTTGGAAACAATCTATTCCTGACTATCAGTGAGTCACTGTGATACAGGGAATGACAAATAACAGGGATGTACAAGACCCCCTTCAAGAAAAGCTCAGCATGTAGCAAAGGCTATTGAGAAAATACGTAAAGATAACAGTTATCAAACACTATACACATGAAAACTACTGCAGCTTTGAAAGATGGGCTGAAGAGCTACATCAGAGCATTTCTTGAACTCATTAACTAAGTCATTAACCAGAAGAAAGTAATGAGCTGAAAAAAAAAAAAAAAAAAGGATGGGAAAAGTTCCTTGAGCTTCCATCAAGACAAAAAATGCTGTAAAGGGAAGAGTATATCCAGACCACTACTCAAAAAAAGGCGGGGAGAAGGGGGACAAGGACCATTTCCAGCTTCTTCGCACCATTTGTTTTTCCATCCAGCCCTGCCTGCGTGGTGGGTGAGCAGGGGAGCCTGGCAAAGCAGTTTGCGCTTGCTTTCTGCCAAAGCACCACGTGGACTGCTGGCATCCATCACCAGCCTGTGCAAACTAGAAAACTACCAGAGCTCAGGAATAAAACAAAGCAAACTAAAACAAAGACGGTGGCTCCTACATGCTCCCCTTCCTCCCACTGAGACAGACGAGCATGGTGCTGTCATGAATTCTGATTTTCCAGTGCTCAGACATGGCCCTGAAGCCCTCATGTGGTTGTCCCCCTTTTCAACCATATCTCTGAAGAGATACAGTACCTGTCCTTTCTACCTAGCCTTGCTTCTGGCCTGGGCCACTCCGCACACCATCAGTTAGATACCAGTGCTCAGACTGCTGTGGCAATGGCATTTCTAAGCAAGCACGGTGGCTTCTTGGGTGTCTCGCACCTGGGCTGTCCTCCACAGGTCTGTGCCCTGGGATGGCCCACTGGGTGTGAAGGCAAGTGAGAGGAAAGGGACAGGGAAGTGCCTTGGGAAGGAGAGGTCAGCTCCTTAAAAATGTCAGAGTAGATGAGAAAACAGTAAATTATTACTCAGGTCAGGACTTCAGGTGCTAATAAACCTTCACTCTCCTTGTACCTGAGAAACCACCTTGAACAAAATCTGCCAGAAAAAAGCACCTGTTATTTCAACTGGTAATGAGCAATCCATGAGGAATGCCTCTACCATTCGGCTGGGGTTTTGTGCAGCCACAAGATGAGCCTTTCTTTCCTCTATTTTTTTCTTCTTTCCTTCTGCAGGTTTGGCCGCAAGCTCTGCCTCCTGATCACAGTCCTAGTCAATTCGGTCTCGGGGGGTTCTCATGGCCTTCGCACCCAGCTACACGTGGGCGGTGGTTTTCCGTCTGGTCCAGGGACTAGTCAGCAAGGGGAGCTGGCTGACCGGCTACGTCCTGAGTTAGTTACAGCACCTCGCAAGTGCACCCTCCGGCCACGGCCCCCCGGTTTAGCAGCAGGACTCACCTCACCTTGGGCCCTCCATTTTTTAGGGATCTGTGCATAGCCAGAGCAGACAGGGCCCGTGTGCTATTTACTGCCAAAAGCAGGTGTCTATGAGCCAAGCTGTGTTTTGTTTTGTGAGATGTCTGTCTGAGGGTTTACAGGCCTGCAGACTTTGTTTTCGTGCCTACATCATATTCCTGGAAAGCTTACATCGGCTCGTACATATAAGCGTAATAATTGGGAGGTGGCTATAGAAACTAGGGAGTGTTCGTACCTGAAGAGTCACATGTCAAAATGGAGGACAAAGTACAAAATACAAGAACTGGAAATGCTGCAGAGATACCCACCACTTTTGCAGGAAAGGCAGCAGCAGCAGTGCTGTGAGAGACAACATTCGTGTTTCACAGACGTTGTGCCAAAATGGATTTTGCTGCAGCCCAGCAGGGTGAGGCAGACTGCTTGTGTTCCCAGACAGTCCTCAGCCAGGAGGAGAGGGAGGGAGAAAGCTGTCTTTGCACATGTTATGGGTGAGCCCTGACACCCCTGGAGGCAGAGACCAAGTCCCCAGCTGGACCGTGGAGACTTCATGGGCAGCCCCAGCTGTGGCCACCTCCAAAGCAGAGCAAATGACACCTCCTAGAAACTCAGAGCAGTGGCAAAGACCAAGACCACAGCCCATACCCCATCCTGCTGTGTTTTTCCATCCATACCCATACCCCCACACTGTGCTGCAGGGGCTCCACATCATGCAGCCAGTGGCAGCTCCCTTCCCCCAGCTCCCCAGCCCCACGTGTTTTCCCTGTGCTTGACGTAACATTATTTTTGCAGCTGCGGAATTCGTTGGCTTAAGCTTCCGGAGGACCGTGGGCGTTATCTACCAGCTGGCCTTCACCGTGGGGCTGCTCATCTTCACTGCTGTGGCTTACATGCTCCAGCACTGGAGGTGGCTTCAGCTCGCTGTCACCCTGCCCAGTTTCTTCTTCCTACTGTACTATTGGTAAGTCCCCAGTGTCACAGCTCCCAGCAACTCCAAGCCAAGCAGATAAAAGCCAGGGACTGCACCTGGAAGCTGAAGCTGCTTTGCAGAGGACTGTTGCCTTTGGTAGGACTTCCAAGGCAACATCTGACCAGATCTGGCATGAGCCACCTGAGAGCAAGGGACTACACACAGTAATGTGTCTGTGTTTGGAGGCCTTGCCACCCATCACAAAATAAGAAATCATTGGCTTTTGAAAAGTACTTCTAGGTACTGTGAAAAGTGGGATCTTTTAATCATTAATTAAATTTGCTTCGTTTTTAACAGCATCTAGTTGATTATTTGTAAAAAAAAAAAAAAAAAAAGTGACAATTTTCCCTAGAAAGTTTCATAACCAGATTGGGGATATTTTTTTAAGTTTATTTTTAACACGGAAGAGCTTAAGGATCAGTTTATCAGTTTTACAGATGCTCTTTTAGTACCTACAGACTGTGAGCCATTTCTAAAACATATCAACACAATCTACCTTAGAAGAATGTTTCCAAAATGTCATGAAATTGTTTTAACATTGAAAAAATAATTAAAACAAAAAATCAGGCCAAGCCATCATCCAAGTGGAGCCCAAATCAGAACACAATCACTGACAGCCACAAATACCATTAAGTTCAATACCGCTCACAGGTATTCAGTATACTGTAGGATCCTAGCATGAGAAATTCAGTTCCATTTTAATTTTATGTCTAACAGAAAAAGGCATTTTCCTGCCTTGTAGATGTCATGCTTATGTGTTGCAGGTGTCTGTCTGAGTCCCCCAGGTGGCTGATAACTCAAAAGCAAAATGACAAAGCCATGGAAGTTATTAAGCGCATTGCCAAGGGAAATAAGAAGAAACTACCTCTCTCGTTCCAGGTAACTGCACTACATTTGCTGAAAGCAAATATGTATGCAAAGCTCGGGGCAAACAATGTTCTAAATTTAAGATTGCTTAGGGCTTAGAGCAGGGAGCAGCTCAGTGACCAGAAGGACAGCAGTTCCCTAAATAAAACAAGTTCTTCTCTTTGACTGCCAAGGACCCTAACAGAGCATGTTTGAGAGAAGAGGCTTGCAAAAGTAGCCAGCAGACAAGGAACATTCTTCCTCTAATTAGTACCAATCAACACACCGTAAACTCTCCCAGTCTCATGACTGAACAGTCCAAGACATCCTCATTCATTGTTTTTTAAACTGCTGCTTCATGCCATGCAACAGCCTCATACACGGCTGCACGGACATGAGGACTGTCTACATAAATATTCATGTTTCCTTTCCCTAAAACACTTTGGAGAAGTTATTTTCCCTTCAGTTTCATAACTGGCAAATTAATTCCCTCATTTTCCCATTAATCCAGAGGAAAATATCCTTGCAGTGCTCACCACCCTCTCCCCTGCCCACTCTAATCTCTTATCCTTCTCTTGCTTGTGCTCTCAGCATCTCAAATCTGAGGACGATGATGGAGAAAAGCTAAAACCTTAATTTCTAGACCTGGTCAGGACACCTCAGATAAGAAAGCACACATGCATCTTGATGTACAGTTGGTAAGGAAATGGTTTTGCAGCCCAGACGGAGGTGTTGTATTCAGTGCCTTGAATTGTCATCATTGATTTAAGCCTGTTTTGCTCCTGACCAGCTGCAAATCTGAGTTCTTTGCACAAACTCTCTCCCAAAGAGTTTGGCTTCAACTGCACCCTGTTCTCTGCCTAGGTTCACGAGCTCCGTCCTCTACCAGGGGCTCATCATGCACATGGGAATAGCTGGTGGGAACATCTACCTGGATTTCCTCTATTCTGCTCTTGTTGAGTTCCCAGCTGCCTTCATCCTCTTGCTGACAGTGGATCGCATCGGCTGTCGCTACCCGTGGGCTGTGGCAAACGTGCTGACGGGTGGCGCCTGCCTTGTTACAGCTTTAGTCCCAGACAGTGAGTCACTCAGACCTCCTTGGTCAATGAGTTCTCTCCCTATCTCCTTATTATTGCTCTGGAAACAGAAAGCAATCTTTGTGAACCTAGACCATGTCAGTGTTGTGATCCAGTGAAGAGAAATACTGTAAAAGCTCATGTATGTCCCAGCACCACCATTTACACCAGCTAATGAGAGGCTTGAAAAATGGGGTGAACATTTCCAAAATGGCATCAAATCAGATAGCAAGTCTCCAGGTGCTAGACCTGAGGCATGCCATGCTAAGTCTATGATTTTTGTCTAGCTTAAAATTTCCATTTAAATGCACAGTTCTGGGTGTTCATCCCCAAATCCCTGTTTTCCGTTTCTAAAAAGGAAAAATATAGGGGTGCACACACACTTAGACACCATCTGGGTACAGTAAGTGCTTTCTGCAGTGCTGCTGCCGTCAGTGTAGGATGTTGAGCAACCACGGTGACAGGCACTTGGTGTGTATTCAGCTGGGCATTCTCTGCAAGGCCAGAGTCTCAAAGAAATGCGTCCCTCGAGGGCTACTGAAAGAAACATCTTTCCTTTCTCTTTGTGGAGTATAATTAGGCTGAAACCACAGAAGTTGCAGTGCCAAACAACTATCAGTTCATGGAGGGACAAGGACAAAAATCACAAAGTGTTACGGAAAAATGTCACAGGCAAAAAAAAAAAAAAGCAATGCATTCAGACAGTGGACACTTTAACAAGAGGCTGGGGACTACAGAGGCACAGACAGGTCTGATGTGCTTTGCTGGGGTGGGAGCCCGCAGCTGCTGCCCACAGCTGCAGTCAATGCCAACCACATGCAGCAGCAGACAGTGGCATGGCTCTAGAGAGGGTCTGAGGAAGGGGTTATCGGCAGCTATCAGCTGGTGAAACGCTGCTGAGGGCTGGGTGCATCCCTCAGCTGGGTAGATGAGGGAGAAACTCAGTGCTGCATATATACTAGGTGCCAAAATCGCTGAAAACACAACCTAAGTTCAAGCTGGGATCAAAGAACCCAAAGGGAACACAGCAGCATCCTGGACTGACACCCAGTGCAGGGCTGGGATACTCATTTGTTGGCAACAGACGTCTGCATGTCCAGGTGTGAACGCAATTACAGAGCACGCACCAAGAGAGAAAGGGGACAGCACAAGCTTGCCCCTATCTGAAAGCCATCAGAAGTCTCTGTGCAAAAATACAGAGTATCTTGCAAATTAGCAGATTTCAGTGCTAATTTCAAAGACTTCAATGCTTCAATTAAAAAAAAAAAACAGCTGTGCTCTGTTTAGTTTTGTTGCAAACAGGAAATGGTGGCTTTGTATAAGCTTTTGGTTAATACACTGGACAAACCAAATTACTTTTTATCACCAACATCTCCTCTCTTTGACAGTCTCAGATTTGTTTTAATCACAAGACAATAATGTTATAAGTTCTTTAATGAATGAAACAGAACACAGTCATGTGCTATCTTCATGACATTTCATGCCAGTAAAATTACTCTTTTCTAAAATTAAATCTTTAATGCTGTTTTATGTCAAGAAAAAATGCAGTTTTTATATTCCAATGTAAACGTACATATTATCTTTCCAGCTCTTTATTGGCTTAAAATGACCACAGCTTGCCTGGGAAGGATTGGAATTACCATGTGCTACAAAATGGTTTGCTTGGTAAACCCTGAGCTGTATCCCACTTTTCTCAGGTAAGTGCACCATCTTCTGTTAGGGGCTAAAAGCAGCAGGTGTTCCCATGTATCCACTTGAGACTACTGTAAAGACTTGGTAGAGTCACGATTTGGACCTCAACAATGCCTACCGTGGAAAAAGGACTTCTGGGAGCTTACGGATCAGCTTTACAGATGTCCTGTCAAATGGCAGAAGCATCATTTAAAACTAAAAGCTCACAAGCAAGCTGTTCCCATCAGCAAACATACTGTGGGGAGCTGCAGAACAGATTCCTTGTGAGGAGGTAGGACCAGATGATCTCATAGGTCTCTTCCAACCTAACTGATTCTATGAGAAAATACAGGGCTGCTTTCCTGAGCCTGTGGATGCCTGATGGGGTATGTAAGAAACCTTCCCAGACATTCTCCAGGCTCCTCTTTTAGTGCAGTTCAATGTACCTGAGGTCAAATACTCATTAAGATCTCTCCCTCATTAGAGGCCAAAATGAGCCCTATACTGGGGGAGAGATGTTAATGAGCTTTTGCTCAAAGCCTTGCCTGCATCCTTTCCAGGAACCTGGGAGTGCTGGCCTGCTCGTCCATGTGCGACCTCGGTGGGATCATAACACCCTTCATCGTGTACAGATTTGCAGAGCTCTGGCACGAGCTGCCCCTGGTTGTCTTTGGTAAGAGCTACGAGACCTGTTGGTTTGCCACAGCCTAGATCAGTGAGTCTGAAGACCTATTTCCCTCTTGTAAAAAGAGTGTTGAAAAAATGCACACACGTGTGTACAGATGCACATAGCAGGGTCCAAAACTAAACAGAAGACAAAATGGGACAGGGGGGCTGATAGCAACCTTTATTTCACGTCTGAATTAGCCAAAAGTAGGGATGGCAGCCAGCATTACCCCCATCCCATGCCAGCTGAACTAATGGAGCCAAAACTTGTTTCCTATTCACAAACAAGGGAGAAGGGAGGCAGACTGCCTGTGGGCCTATGGGCCAGGGTGGCTCTCCAGACCTCCAGTGCCCCATCAGAGGTGACTGCAATTACTCTGAGAAATTAGCATGACATAGACAAACAGCCAAGTGTTATTACCACTCTGAGGAGCCCTTATTCAACCACTGGGGCAGCTGTGGCTCAGTTAGAATTAATTAGCAACTTAGAAGTTGCATTGCCCTTGCAACTCTGGCTCTTGCTGTCTCTGCAGCTGTGATTGCTTTCATCGGTGGCGGCTTGGTTCTGCTCCTACCTGAGACCAAGGGAAAAGCTCTGCCTGAGACCCTTGAAGATGCTGAAAACATGCACGGGTACGACATGGAGCACAGGCCCCATGGGGCAGGGCAGCTCTCCTTCGCATCAGCAAGGCCTGGGAAGGAAAACTGTCTTGTCACTATTTGTCACCAGGGTTCCTTGGTGCTTCACTGACAGTACAGAGAGACTTGGAGAGGGAAGGGAGCAAAGAGGATGGAGACAGATGGATGGAGAAAAATATGTGGGGCAGGAATGGGACAAGCCAGAAAGAGAGCAGCTAAAAGTGGTTCCTCCAAGCTGGAAAAGGCCACAGAGATGCTAAATCCTGGGCAGAGCTCAGGAGCCCTGAGTTGGGGGCTCTATAGCACCTGGCCAGAAAGGAATGGCAATGTGGCACAGGGTAGGACAGGAAGAGGCTGTCTCTAAGATAAGTTAGTAAGTCCACACATACAGCTACGCAACCAGACATTACTTCAGAAAGCACCTAGAATAACAGTTATTCCAGTAGGAAATGCCAAAGTTACTAATGGACCCATTGATACGATTTTCAGACAGCCATGCAGCTGCTGCAAGGCCAGAGAAGATCTCCAATTTACTTCTCTTTCTGCTCTCTTTGAAATAACCTGACCTCATCTGAAAAACTGCCCGTGATGAGATTACCATTACATTTAGTTTTCAGTGAATGTGAGCATATGGATTACTTAGTGGATCATGCTCTTTGCCACCCAGAGCTTCATCTGTCTTTCCCTTATTCCTTCTGCAGGCAAAAGAGACGAAAAGAAAATATGATTTATCTCCAAGTTCTGACTTCAAAAGCCACTCCCAAGTAAAAGGACCCGCTTTGCCCCAGACCTGCCTTTGCCCGGGCAGAGGGGCAGCAGAACAGCCCTCAACCAGCGCTGAGGGAAGAGCTGAACAAACACAGTCAGCTCTTCCCCAGCTTGCTCGTGTACTGCCAGCAGCCAGAGCTGCTCCCGAGCTGCACATTAGCTTCCTGGATTTCTACTTCAGCCCCTCATGGACCGTTCTTCCCTGAATTTCTCTGCCTTCTGGGCATTTTCATGCTTCTGGTGTCCCTGGGCATCCGGCAGAAGTGACTCTTGCGACGTGGGCAGGACTATCATGAAGGATTTTTTTTTTTTTTTAATTATAGCAAACAATTAAAACAAAAAAGCAGTCCTTTGGGCTGCTCACTTGCAGCTCATTTCTGTAGCAAGCAGGAGTGTATTTGTGCTCACAACCCCCACACACACTATATCTGATTTTACATGAAAGCAAGCATGTAGCCCATAGTTGATTTACTGCCACGCTCCCCCTACACTCCTGAAAGCCTTATTACTATTTGTCTAAGTCTCCTGATGCTCAGCAGATTCAGTTCCAGCCACCCCACAGCGAGCACCTCTGCAGAGCATGCTCTTGGAGCCTGGGGGCATTCAGAAGCATCTCTTCCTACCTACGTGATCCCTCCTCTTCTGGAGATCTAAGTACAAAAATTATAAACACTTATAAGTCCAAACTGGCTTTTAAGCTTTAGCATCACAGAACTTGACTGTTAGATAAGCTGAAAAATGAAAAGCAAGGCAAAGAGGAGCTGCAGGCAGCAGAGCCTCGGGACATGGCTCCAGACTAAGGGGAAAATGAGCCACAAAAGGTCTGGCTTTCTAAGCAGATCTCCATGAATAACATGCCAGAAAATCACTGCTGTAGGGCTTAAAGGTGAAGGTGCTCTCTGTAGTCCTTAGGATCCCCTAGCAATGTGGTTCACGTCATGTTCAGCAGCTTGCATATATTCTGTGGAGTTGGGTTTGTCTCCTAACCAGCCCCAGTTCTGGGAAGAGGCCTGATTTATTCTTTTTTTTTTTTTTTTTTTTTACTAATACACTGAATGAAATGTGACAAGTGTATACAGTAGGGATTGGACTGGAGCAAGCTCAAGCACAGTCTAGCACACTTACAGCTTTGATCACACTATAACAGGAGCTGGAAATGACAGAAGCTTTTCAGTGACCCATGAATTGGCAGAAAATCATGGGATGCACACAAGACCACCTTGACAAAACAACCACATTAAGATCATAGCTTCCAGACAATAACCCTTGATGAGTCTCTGATAGACTACAGAGGCTGTGGCGATGTTCAAAAGGATAAAATTAGCAGTGAAGTCTCCAAATTGCAGCTATGCCAGCACTGGGATGTTTGGATGCTGGTGCTGAAAGCAAGCAGAGGACAAGAGGAGTACTTAGGGACTGCTGCCCTAGACCACATCCGCAGTCACGCTGTCTCTCAGACAATGCCAGGGAGAATACCAGAAACCTTTTATCCAACAGTTATGAATTAAACAGCAATTCTTTCCAAAACTCGGCTACTGTAGGCTCACGAGTAGCCTGAAAATGGAGACATTATGTTCTTCCCAGGCACAGTCTCCTTGCGCTGCAGTTTTTCAGTGGTTCCTGGGCTCCAGGTACAGCCGTGGCACAGAGCTGGGCCCAGCTGCTGCTACGGGGAACAGGAGCTGGCACAACACTGCTTTATCAATGATGCCACCAAGAGCAAAGTGCCATTATAACTTGCAGGTGGCTACAGAAGCGAAGGCGTGGCAGCACCTGCCACCTCCGCAGCTCCTGCTGCAGCAGGGCAGTGCTTATGGAGACACACACCTCTGCAATATGTCAGGGTTTTGAGACTCAGCTTGTGGAAGTCTCCATTTATTCATCCCAGTATTTGTTTTACTTGACTTCTTGACTCTTCCTCCCCTACCCCCCTCATCCCGCCCGACCCCCCTTTTTCTTTCTGCACAAAGTTTTCATCGGGTTTCAAAGTGACGTACAATAATAAAAACAGATGTTCTGCCAGCTTTCTTCCAGCAAAGAGCTAAGTCATCACAAAATGACAGCAGGGGAGCAGCTCCACGGGACACACACAATTGCATCCCCACGGGCCCTCTTGCCAGTCTCAGGACCAGATTGTTCCTCACTGACCCCAAAGCAAACATTAGTTTTGCAACAGCTCAGGCTAAAGTCATCTGGGGGCCCTGCTTAGCTGGGCAACATGCTGCCCTGCCTTCGAGGCCCTCACAGCAAGGCTGAACATTAACTGCTGCTTGGGCCGGGAAACGATCCCAGGGCAACTGCACACTGCCTGTGGGAGCCCAGGAACACTTTGCTCAGCTGGGGGCTCTCTCCCCTCTCCCTGATCATGAAGTGACAGAAATATCTTGTGCAACACATGCAACATCCTCACTGGCTTCCAGTTTTTCCCAACAGTGCTAGGGACCAGCAAGACAAACAGCAAAGGGGAGCCACAGTACTTCATGCCCCTTCTCCTCTGCAACCACAAGACTGTTAGGGTTGCTCAGTGGTATGGAAAAGAAAAGGCAGAACATGAACAGGAAAGATGGGCAGGGGATACACTACTGCCCTACTGCCACTGACAGTAGAGAGGAACAGGAGGCACAGAAACAAGCAGACCCCAATTCTGGGGCAACTGCAAATCGTGAGGGATGCTGGACAGGCCCTAGCAGATCTAACTTTGCCCCTAATGCTCCCCGTGGCACAGGATCACTGGCCAAATCCCAGCTCAGAAGCCCTGCCCTAGGCCTGAGCCCCACTCACTCCAAACGGAGATACAGCTCTGTGCTGGCACAGGCCAACCCTAATAAATTAGGTGGAGCAAGACACTGTCAGGCCCCGGTCTCCCTGACAGCTGTATTGTTCCCCACCCCACACCCCCAGCTGGACTCAACAGAATATTATTAATAAAGTTCCACATGTCTGCGTGCATACATTTATAATGACATGAAGATTTAAGAAAACAGAATCATACCAAAAAGTATAGAGCCTATGGAGATATTAACAAGACAAGAAAATGTAGTGGCTACACTGAGTGATGAGAAAAGACTCCTACTTCTTCACAAGGGCAATAGCCTTTCTTCCATGCACCCTCTTCATGCCCATGCCCATCCTTGTAAGCTTGGGGATAGCCAGTAAAATCCCCAGTCAGGGCAGCTGTACAGTCATGTGGGTGTGCATGAACACCATAACACATATGGGATAACAAAAAAGGTCTGTGCAAAGTTGTTGCTTGTTGTAACAAGATTAAGTGAGATTTGTAGTCACCTCAGTTCCACGACAGAGGTGATGGTAACATAACTCTTATGCTGTCCCTGTACAAGGCAAAACAAAGTCAGATTTCATGGGGGACTTACAAAGATCTTTTAGGAACCCTCCATCCTCAAATTAAGATCTGCTCCCATGTTTAAGTCCACACATCTTGTGTGAACATTTTCCAGCCCTAAAACATTAGTAGTGTAGCATACAGAGAGTAAAGCAGTTATGCAGTCTTAGGGACAACCTGATCAGAAAACAATGTAAGCAAAGGATAGACAGTCCAAAAAAAGAGGAGGGATGAGTGAGCTACCCCAGCACTGGAGGCTTTCAAGCTGCTCTTGAACAGGGTGCTAGATAATCTCATCTAGGCTCCCTTCTGTCATGAAAGGTGGGACCCGATGATCTTTCAAGATCACTTGGAGAACACAGCCTGTGTTGTTCTGTGATTCTGTGAAGAAAAGGAAAGGAGGCAAGACAAAAGGGTATTCATTCCAATTTGCTTTTCCATGCCAGTGCCCTAAAGCAGACTGCCCAGAAGGTTGCACCATCTTCAGTCACGTGCTACTTCTGATGTCTGGACGTGGAGATAGATCTTTTTGTCCTTTGGAGCACTTTGCCTGCAAGAACAGCAAGATATAAGCAGCTAACCAGGAATTAATGCTTTCAGCAAGCACCTGACTTCAAATTCCTCATTTGCTCTGCCTCTTCCCCAGAGAAGACAAGCAGTTATTCTTCAGATGTGGAGAAGAGTGGTAAAAGAGTCCAAAATCAGTCTAGTCTTAGTCTGGGAATTAGCAAGGAACTTCGTGGAAGCATAGGAGGCAACCAAGTAACCCCTGTGCTTCCCCGAGGAGCTCTAGCTGGGGATCTTGTACAATTTCAAGTGAAAGCTGCCAAGAGTTCATCACCATAACTCACCTGTGAAAATTTTCAACATCTTCAACGGTCTCAGGCAAAACTCTTCCTTTAGTTTCAGGCAGAAGCAACACCAATCCACCCGCAATTAAACCAAGAACAGCTTCAAATCAAAGATGCACAAAGAACTTGTTAGCATATACTAATTTCCAGCATTCACCTCACTTTCCACTGCCTGGCACAAAGGACTAATAAACAGCATTTTATTTTGTTCTTTAGAGAAGATGTACTCATCAAGGCTTGATATACAAGACCAGCATGCCATCTCCGGAGGACCTGACAGCCAAGCAGACATGGTAATGAACCAGGTTCAGTTGTGAGTTATGCACTGACCTAGGGCACTGAAAACTGAACAGACAGCTGTAAAAAGGGAAGAACCCTTTTTAGTCTGAGCGTAAGCCAGAAAATTGATGCTATTTACATAACTAGATTTAGAAAATATATGCACATCAGCTCCTGCTCGATGTGTTTAATTTCTCCACTGCTAATTTCATTTACCCACTTTGCACGTTCGGTGTCTCTATTTTGAACCTACTAAGCACCCTCCTAAACGTGCTGACAGTTAAAAACTGCATACTGCCATTCAAGACATTTTTCTATAAATAGCATGCTGATCAAAGATTCAGAGAAGTGTTGCAGACCTCGACCTGAAAGTTCAGGCCACTAGTCTGCAAACATTCATCTTGCATTTATTTACCAATCTCTTTCCGAATAGATGGAGAACAGACAGTTAACAGACTGATGGAAAAGCTGCAGCATAGCAGCCATGTTTGCTCCCCATTAAAAAATGAATTATGGGAAGTTCTAGTTTTTGGCTCCAGGACTGAGAAAATACACCTCACAGAAGAGCAGTAATTTGTCAGATTTGAACCCATCAAAACAAAACCCCATTTAGTCTCATTAAAACATTAGAACATTTCTCAGCTTTTCACCATCTGTCAAATCTGTATTCACCTCCAGGTTCTCTTAAAATGCAAGGAACAATAATAAGAGCAAAGGAGACACGAATGCACAGACAAGTTCCAGACTGTTACCAACTGAAGGTTACAGCACATACGGATGGGGAAGGTGTTTCTGCTGAACTTGGAGCAAAATGCCTCAGCTGCTTTTCCCTCCCTCTGCAAGCTGGACCCCACTGCTGCCCCCCATGAGCAGGTGGCAAGGAGGTAAGGCAGCACTTACTGAAGACCACCAGAGGCAGCTCGTGCCAGATTTCCACCAGTCTGTAGACAATAAATGGGACGACGATTCCACCAACATCGCACAAGGCAGAGCAGACCATCACCCCAAGATTCCTGGTTCGACAGCAAAGGGATCAGGTTAGCAAGTACTGCAGGTGGAAGAGGACAGACCACGACTGCCTTTGCACAGAGCATGCAGCTCTGCAAACCACTAAGCATCAAGATACTTTGCAAAGTAGTTTTTAGTATCTAAAGTATCTAGTTTTCTATTGGTGGTCACATCCAAAAGTTGTTTAGGCCTAAACATCTGAAGAATAAAAAGCATAGCAAATAGGAACAGGAGAATATACTTGCATTTTCACACAGGTGTGAGCAAATTCCCAAGGTTAAACATAAAAGAGAATCAGGCCCAAATTATCCGAGGAGAGTCTCCAGATACAGTAAAAAGAAAATCATTGCTTCAGTATCTCTTGGGAGACTTAGTACAAGGCGTATCAAATGATGCTTCTGTTTGTTACACGCCATTAATAAAATCTCAAAATTTATCTTCCATTATGTTGATTACGGATAGAGAAATAAGATTTTCATATGTTGTGTAACTTCATATAATCAGTTTCCAGTGAAAAAAGGACGCGTAAAAATCATCTGTTCAGTACAGACATCTTCCCTGCGTGCAATGGTCTATGGTCACAGGTAAGAAGGGAACTTTGAAGAATTAGCATCTAAGCTTTAGTTACCTGCAGTTGATATGTCTACATCTGAGCTATGCACCCTGCAGCCCACTTACAATTAAGGAAAATTCCAGTCCTCAGGTCAAGGGCTTGGGTGAATGTACATTCTCCATAGCAACAGCCACTCTGGACAGATCCCTTTCAATGTTATTTTAATTAAAATGAGATACAAATCTAAGCACTACATGGGACTTCATATCCCCCATCCAACTTGATTGTCCCCACTTTTACCTTTATTTTACCCACATGAGTTTCCACCTGCCTTGAAGCACATTTTTTTTTCTTCATCAACTTACCTTTTAAAGTACCTTACTTGTACTCCCACCTGCTTTATGATCAGCACTACCTGTGCAGTTCTGAAGCATTTGAGGACTACTTCATTTAGCATAACACAAAATACACGTTGGCTTCAACACTTCCTGGCCAAATGGCCCACTGGGAGAAGGATGCACCTACCTGATGTATGTTGGATATAGTTCAGTGTTTACAAAGCAAACCATTTCAAAAGCCATTGTGATTCCCATTCTCCCAAGGCAAGCAGCAATCAATTTTAGCCAATGTATGTCTGCAGAGAAAATTCATTCAATGCATTTAACTTATCCGAGTGATTTAGGATTCACTTGACACACCCGTGCTATTTTAGCTGGACCTCTGATCCCATATCACAATGTTTTTAAGGGGCCTCCTTTCACTTGTGTAAATCGGGAAATGGAAAGTCAGCACTGCATGAGCTGTGGCACAGGAAAGCTTTGAAAGCAGCAGAGGGGACCCAGGTGCTTTGAGATTTATTATTAGCAGTGCTACAAAACTGTCTAATTTCACTTCTGCAGAGTGAGGAGCACCACTAAAAGTGAGGAGGCAGCACCCAGTGGTGGACGTACTTTTTGCAGCCTTTCAGGGCTGGAACACATGGAGGGGGAGTGAGAGGCAGGTGCTGTCCCCAGGAGGCGATGCTGGGATGGGAAGCCACCACGTGGCTTCACCCAGGTGACTTACCTGCTGGGACCAGTGCTGTGACAAGGCAGGCAGCCCCAGCCACCACGTTTGCTGCAGCCCAGGGGTAACGCCGCCCAACACGGTCAATGGTGACGATGATGATGAAGGCAGCTGGGAATTCAACGAGAGCAGAATAGAGGAAATCCAGGTAGATGTTCCCACCAGCTAGTCCCATGTGCATGATGAGCCCCTGGTAGAGGACGGAGCTTGTGAACCTAGGCAGAGGAGAGCATCCCAGCTTTGTTAGTCAGTCAAAGAATGCAGCCTGCGTCCTGCTGGAGCATTCACAACCAGAGCTTCAAAAACAACTCACCAACATTATCTTCTTACCAGTTGTACATTAAAATGAATGTGTTTTTTCTCATCTGTGGTGTCCTGACAAGGTCAATTAGCGAAGGACTCTGCTTTCCGCCCTCATCATCATCTTCAAATTTAATATCCTGCGGAAGAGCCAGCATGGCGTTCATAGGAGTTGAATGTTCCCTGCTCTCCTAGGAAAGTGCCTGGGACATGTCCTGACACTACAACCATTCACAGCAGGCAACAGTCCCAGGAGGGTGTGCTGGTCCCCTCTTCCCATGCAGCAGGCCGTGTCTGGGCAGGGTTCCCTCAACCTTCCCCCAAGGTTTTCTATGGGTCCATGCTTTCAAACATTTTCCATCTTATTTCCACAGAAAAACTCAGTTTCCTGCTTAATCAGTGTTAAGACAGTTGTGCCATCTCACTTCCACCATTAGTGTAATAGAACTTACCACCTCCCTCTCTGCAGGGCCAGGTTTTCCGATATTCAAAGTACAATGAACTTCTACTGGAAGGAACAGATGGAAGGGACCATCATGGTGCTTGCTTACATGCATAAGCAGTCCCCGAGCTTACCTCAAAATAGGAAGGCATCTTTTTCCGATTTTTTTTAGCTATATTGCTGACAATTTTCTTAGCTTCGTCATTTTTTCCTTGAGATATCAGCCACCTGGGAGACTCCGGGAGGAACCTACAATGTAAGTGAGTGGATGCTATTACACCAAAACATAAAGTACCCATAGCATTCCCACAAACGGAGACTGTGGGGAAAATATTTTGGTTGATTAGAAAGAGTTGGTTTCCTCCCAGCCAGGAAAAACAGTATATCCCACTGTTGAAATAGGAAGAGGAGCAGTTGTCGCAGTGTCTTTGATCAGAGATGTGGTTACTAAAGAGAAATTGGGGCAGGGCAATTCACAACACACTCAAAAAAAAAAAAAACAGGAATAGGAAAATGACAAGTCTTTTCCTACTAAGCCTAATAACTCAACCCAGACAACCTATAACCAAAATACTCAAAAACAGAAAAATATTACTCAAAAGTTAGGAGAGATCCACAATAAAGATGGACCCATGTTCCTTCCTTCGGTTGGACCACAAAAACTGTTTTATCTTAAAAAAAAAAAAGTAAATAACGTTACAAATATGTAGGCATTCAACAACCTCTTTCAGTATAGGATCTTTATTACCATATTTTCAGTATAGGATCTACTTAATTGTCAAGGCATTTCTTTTCCTTTACGGAAAGTTTATCATACCAGACCATTCTCCTCCAGTGCATTTCACATTGCCCTTTCTTTTTAAACAGAAACCAGGTGTAGCACACAGGGTAAGATGCAATGAAGCGCCAGTTGCTGAGGGGTCTAATTTCCCACCCCTTGTTGCCGTGTGCCTCCTCTTTGCATTAGGAGACACACACATCCAAAAAGCAGTGCCAAATCTCACTCGATACCAGTTCCTGGGAGCTGAGAGAAACTGCTTTTTGGGTCGCGAGCAGAGGTGCACGGAAAGCAGGCTTACCAGTGGAAGAGCAGGAAGAAGCAGCTGGGCAGGGTGACCGTGAGCTGCAGCCACCGCCAGTGAGGGATCGCATAAGCAATGGCATCGAACACCAGGAGCCCAACAGAGAAGGCCGTCTGATAGAGAATCCCCACCGTCCTCCTGTACCGCGGCCCGACAACTTCGGTCACTGAAAACAGACAGGGACTGACAGCTCTGCCACCACGCAGAGCAGGGGTGGCTTGCTCAGCAGCGTCCACAGACAACAAAAGCTTCTCCAAGACCCTGAAGACACCCTGAAGAAGGCCTCTTGGTAATCCTGGGCTTCCTGGCATGAAACCTCAGGACAAAAATACCCCCCAGTGCTTCCAGAGGAAGGTTTGCTTTGCTGCCAGACTACCAGAAAACACTGCTCCTACTCTCACACTGACCTGAGGCATCCAAGTATTGTCCTCTGACATGGAAATCTCTGAATAACTCACACAGTCCTCAAAATGCACAGAGGGATTTTGTTGCAAAAGCCGGGGCTAACCTACATAATGCCTCCAAACCCAATAATGAAGCAGAATGTTTTGTTTCCCAAGTGCACCTTTTCAGCCTCCAAGCACACAAATGTTTGTGCACAGGATGGCATAGATCTTCCCCATCAGGATGGCTTCATCGCTCTTCTGTGCTTTGCAACCACACATCACCAGGTAGGTTGAGTCTTGCTAATGCAGAGCTAAGAGTAGTTATTCCAGCAGACAGGCATAAACATACTCATTTTTGCATCCAGTCATGTCATTTCAAGAAAGCAAACAAATTAGAGAAAGAACAAAGCAGTTATTCAGCAACTCAAGGAAGCCCTTGGTTTGGGGATGATGGATTAGCTAATTGTGCTTGGCCAAATGATGAGCAGAGACAAGAACAATTCCTCAGGCTCTGTGAAACTGAGCCATAAGCAGCTGCAGGGTAGACAAATATCAAATATCCCAGGAGAGCATGACAAGGAGGCTGCTCTGCCCTTGTACCCTTCTCTGGGCACTCAGAATCAACCTCCTTTAGGGAGGGGAGACAAGTTCAAATGGGCTTTGGAGTTGATTCTACATGCCTTTTCTCAAGAGAGAATTTCAAGGAGAAACCAGAAGCAACAAGATGTAATTGAGGGGGAAAATATCAAGATGGGGCACAAAGTCATCCTGAAAGGGATTTTACGCTCTAAAATGGCATGAATTTCCCCAGAGGTGATGAAGGTTTTATTTGTGCCAGGAAAGTAGTTAAGATGCCAGGTGAGTATCTAGAACACACACGGGAAGAAACAACTACATCTTGGCACAGGATGGTCCAGCCTGTGGGCTAGATGTTATTATTTCAAGCATCCAGATAACTGCATTAGCACAATGTCTCTGCTAAAAGAATTCACAGATGTTTTGGGTGTTGACATTTACACTTTAGCTACAGTTAATTGAATCACTTGGAGATAGCCAGTAAAGTCACTAGCCATAATAATCCAGATAAGTCTCAACTGGCCAGCTTTTACAATATTTAATCTGCTGCTTCAGTGATTGCTTGGTGTGATTTTATGTATTTTTGTTTCGTAGTTTTATTTTGACATGAGCCTGAACTCCACAACAGAGAAGCTCCAGGCAGCTCCACCATGCATTGGGTGACATTGGTAGTAGGGCAATGGTTGGACCAGATGATCCTGAAGGTGTCTTCCAACCCTAATGATTCTGTGATTCTATGCTGGGAGGAACACCAGCACAGCTTGGCTCTGACCATTGCTTTGAAATCCCCTGGTTTGGCTTCACTCAACCAAGTGCATAGATATCCAAACAGCTCATCTTTTCCTCAGCAAGTACATGCTGTTCTTCAGTTATTTTTAGGCTGTAAAGCCTGTTTGTCCTTTAATGTTCTTCGTGTCATAACAACGCCTCCAGACTTCCCTACCCTCCTGCCTACTTCTTCAATGTCCTCTTCTGTCCTCACCCTGTGGGCGACTGGGCTGCAGAGGGGTGGCTGCTGGCAGCTCTGGGGCCAACTTCTTCCCTAGCCAGCACTCACAGGAAGCAGGCTCTGATCTGCAACAGGGAGCTGACCCACGGGGAAAACTCTACCTGGAGGTGACAGCCTTCATGTACCACCACTCGCTTGGTCTTTGAAGGCTACTGTCATATGGGAGAAGCAACACTGTTTTAAGGAATAGCAAGAAGACAAAGTGAAATCACACCTGTGATGTCAGCTTGCATATACGATTTCAAAAAGCCATGACAGGTGTTTTTTAAAAAGGCTTTTTTTTTTTCTTTTTTTTTCCCCTTTATCTTTTGCAGTCCATCTAGCTCCTGGAGAAGGTCCAAACTCACCTAGGATGTAGCCCGCAGTCCAGCAGCCCTTGCTGACCAGCCCTTGCAAAAAGCGGAAAATCACTATCCACAGGTAGGAGGGCACAAAGACCAGGAGGATGCCACAGACCACGTTTGCAAGAATTGAAGTTAAGAGGCAAAATTTACGGCCAAACCTGGATTGGAAGATATTACATATACAGCAAAACACTAGTCATGAGAACAGACATAAAATACAAGCTTTGTGCATTTCTGAAAAAAAAAAAAAATCAAACACTTTGCTATACAAGGGCTAGGCACATACCAACTTTTATTTTTAGGCCATTACTCACTTATTTGCTTTTTGATTCCCTGAAAAATTACTGTGCCAATTGTTCTGCAATTCCACAAAAGCTTTCAGGCTTCTCAGAGGAAGAAAAATTTCCCAAATGAGAGCAGCAATAGTCCCATATTCACAGATGTTTGGATTGTGGGTGTTTTCTCTGAGTTTCAGAACAGTTTATTGGTCTGTTATATATAACAGGGTGAAAAATATGCACAGATTTACGAGTCTGATTTGTATGCACCAGGGTAGCAGATTTATATGCCAGGAACTCGATCCCAAAAATTGAGCGTACAGACCTTGCTGTGAGTGGGCTGCATTTCACAGCTGGAGACACAACATCCTCCTCTACTAAGAGTCTCCAGGCAGGAGGGGAACAAGGGAGAAAAAAAGGATTTTCAAATATTACCGTTTGCTTCTTAACCCCAGCTGCCTGGACAAAGAGAACTCTGCTGGTTCTGAAGGGGCTGTTAAAGATGCCAGAATCCAGGGATTTCCAAACCAGCTGTACCCATCTGGCGATCTCTGTGTCTACTATATCAAAGTCTCTCAAATGGAAGCATGATGTTTCCAAGCTGTAGCCACACTGAGCATGACAGATGAAGTGATAGCTCCAAATCAGCATCTCCTGGCTTCTGTTAACATGCCCAGGACTCCCATATGGCACAGCAGGGAGGTCTGGGGGCACCATCCTAGAAGAGCTTGCAAACTCTGCAGGACTCACAGAGCAGGAGAGATCTGTGCAAACTACCTGGGACAATTTGTTCACCTAAGACAGAGTACTCGCTTCTGATAACGTGAGTGAACACCCAGTGGTCGACCTTACTTTGAGAAGAGAACAACAGGTGATACCAGTTGCACAACCTTTTTCTGCCTTTACCTAAGGTTAGCTGCTGAACCCTGATAAGGGAGGCCAGAGGGTTTTGCTGCTGTCCCACACATACCTGTCTGCTATGTAGCCAATGTTTACGGAGCCAATAAAAAACCCAGCGTTCACAGACGACTGAAAGAGGTCTAACTTCCAGGAGTCCTCGCACACCAGGTTAAACTGAAAGAACGACTACAGTTAGAAGCAAGACAGTTGCTCACATTCACAAGTCTCCTTTGCTTCATTTAAAGATTTAAACTTGTTTCTGGATTGATGCTGATTTCATCAGCACCCAGGAACCCTACTGACTTAAGTTTCAACACTGAAAACAAGATCAAGCCCTTGGGCAATTCCCTGGTATTTCCCTAGTCATGGTTCATCTCTCAGTACTGAAAAGAATGTAACCAAGTTATTGCCAAGTTGATCAAATATCAAGTTAATCAAATCAGCATGGACTTGTTGATCACTCTGGGCATTTTAAACAGATTTTTAGGGGCTGATGGTTAACACTTCCAAGCAGTTCCATTTGCCTCATACCCTTATGTGGCATAGCAGCCCCCGGGTGAGCACTAAGGGGGAAGGCTTCACGAAAAGTATTGTAGGTGCTTGCAGAAGCCTGCCTTGTCCCACTTCCTGTGGAGCACCAGCAGCACTGCTCCAGAGGAACATGGGATGACGTACACCACATCCGTCCCCAAGGCCACGGCATTCTCGTTATGCTCTGGCCTTTTGCTCACATAAACCCCCCTACAGCCTAACTTGTCTAGAGATCAGGCATTCTGCATCCAGGGACAAACGTTACCACACAGTTAGCCATAAATTCACCATCTAACCTTCCCAGCCTACCGGTAGCTGGGTTTTATTTAACCAATGCATTTTCAATCAATATATACTTCGCCCTGATACTCTGTGAGGGTGCCTGTGAGGATATTCCTCCATTGGGGGGGGGGTATTTTATTTTATTTTTTTCCTTTGAGCAAAGTAACATGCTTTGCTCTGTGCTATCTTCTTCCTTGCTTAGCTGCCAGGCAAGGGAGAACACGGCCTGATAGCCTCAAAGGAAACTCTGACAGAAACAAGATACATTGCCAAAATGAACCCAGAGGCGTGCGACATCTGCCAGCTATCCTGTGAAGGAAGTGACCCAAGGGCCTGGCCCTGCACCACCTTCAGAAGAAAAAGGAAGACAACTTTCACTGAGCACGACTGTACAAATCCAGTCAGGCTGCAAGTTCTTTGGTGTCGGACAGTCTCAAAAGATGACAGAGGCCATCTGGAGCAGAGACTTTGCTCGAGCCTTTAGCTGTGAAGATGTTGAGGTGCTGCTTTGGAGGCTGACCAGGACTTTCCACAACAGAATCCATCTGAAAAGATTTGGTTGCTTATCTCCACACCTTAATGTCGTGCAGTCCATACTTTGTGGAAAGAAATATCCTTACATTACACCCTCTGTTAAGGGCTACAAATACGGCATTTACTAGAACACATAATTTACCTGCTCTTACGTTTGTTAGAAAGTTCCAACAAATTTAGAGGTAGCAGAAGTCATTTTTTTTCCCTAAGATGAAATCAAGTTCGCCATCCCAGATTTTTATTTTTATTTTTAATAGGTTAAAGCGCCTAAAAACCTAAAGCACTCTAAACAGCTTAAATACCATTTTCACATTTGTTCTGAGAACACAAAACAGCCATTAGCTTTTCTGTGGTTTATTCCAGAATTAAACTGTTTACTTGTGGGAGGCAGTTACTTTTCCCCACCCACAGTCAATCATTTAATCATATTTGAAACAAACTAAGATTTGTTTGTTTTAAACGAAGGAAGTCAAAACCTTCAAATCTGTGCGGATATCGCAGAAAACATGTGTGGTTTCTGAAAGGCACCAGCCCAGACAGCCGGTTTTGTTTGGAGTGTTACAGGTTCTTGATTTCTAACACACTGTTTACACATTTCCACCAATAGGACTTCTCACGCAATGGGAGTTTCATTCCAGACTGGACTTTACCTAGGGATTTATTTGCTCCACAGCTGAAGATATAAACCTCCTGAGCAGACCAAGGCAACAATTCGCAGCAAGGACAGAGCGAAGACTATTTGCAAAGCATTCAGAATAAGTTCACAGATAGTGACGATCCCCTCTTACAGGTAATCGCAATTTAATACGACAAACTACATCAACCATCTCCCACAATGTAATAGCATCCTTAATAACACAAGGTAAGATGGACATAGGTTTTTACCTCGGTGACAAGTGAGGTCCCTGGGTAGTCGTAGAGCCACCCGTCCTGGCAGGGGCTGAGGGGGACAGAGCTCCGGTTGCCCGCGAGGCTGCCCAGGGGGTCGGTGCAGCTGAGGCCCGTCGCGTTCCAGTCCACGTCGTACCTCCTGCAGCGGCTGCCGAAAGTGGCCCCGTGGCCGCCCCACTCGGGCACGGTGTGGTTCAGCTGCTCCGCCAGGCTCCAGCCGCAGCGCCGGCTCAGCTCCGCCACGCCGGGGCTGAAGCAGCGGTGCTCAGGGGTGAACCCGAAGAAGACGACACCCACGTAAATGGGAGTGAAGGTAGCAGAAAGCAAACACAGGATGAAAAAGGTTTGCTTTTGGAACCTGTTAAATTCACCAACCTGCTCCAAAATATCATCAAACGTTGGCATTTTGGCATCAAAACCACCTCAAAACTTCATCTGTCCTCTCTGCAGCACTGATATTTAGTTGGCAGCAAAGCTATTTAAGTAACGAAAACATTTGACCAAAAGTCAAGACTAACTCCATAAATTATTAAACGACATGTTGCAAGCTTTATTTTTTAAGGTTTCATTTGAAATCAGACCTTAATTCACCCATGCAGAATTTGCATTTAACCCCTAATCAGAGCATGCTTTCCTCCCCCAAAACAGCTAAATAAATACAATACTCTGTTACATTGTGTTGATTTGTTGTGTTTTTTGTTGTTGGTTTTTTTTTTTTTTTTTAGTTTTAAATTAGCCATTACTAGTTGTTTCAGTCTTCATTGAATGTTTCCTCCTAATACTGCAAAAAAAACAAGCTTAGGCAGCTGTTCTGGCAGAGGGGTAGAAAGAGAACCAGTTCCTCCCCAGCCCAGCAAGCCCACAGAAGCCACCCACAGACCACCAGAAAAATTATGGCCTAGGCAGCTGTGAGGACAGCTCTGTGGCCCAGCACTCCCTGCACACCTCCTCTTGCCAGGCAGAACCACTGAAGCAAGGAACAAGACCTCCGCTCCTGCAGTGACCTAAAGCAGCACTACCCCAAGCCCAGCACCCCGCGGCCACCACCAGCCCACAGTGGACTTTCACCTCCCCAGCTGCAGTGCTTCAGTGTGGAGCCAGAGCTGGGACAAGTGTGCAGCACCCACCGTGCTCACAGCAGGAGGTCGTCATGCTCACAGGGGCAGTCAGTGAGGCCAAGGAAACAAATTGAAGCCTGCCTAGAAAGTGGGTGTAGTTGAAAGCTATTAGACCCTTCCTTAAAAGAGACAGCCCAGAAAGTCTCACACTGCTTCTTTCCTAGCAGCTCTGTTTGAACAGTTGGTAGTGATGTGCACTTGTTCCACATGAAAAAAATAGATCCAGACTGGTATTTTTCCCCCGTTCTGATCTCTCTTCCTTCACAGTGCAGTCAGGAGTCAGATAGCACTTGACACATAAGCAGAGAGACAGCAACACAGAGCAGTGCGCCAGCAGGGGAGATGCTCCCCTCAGGGAGTCATGCTGTCGACCAGCAGAGCTCAGCATCTAACCCAGTCATTACTGCCTTAGACTTGTATGTTATGAAAATGGCAGGACCAGAGGAGTACACTTCCCTCTTTATGTATGAAAAGCATATTTTGCCGGAAAAATAGCTCAGGGAACCTAGTCATGCATACAGCAACGAACATGATTTAGTTTACTTACAAATCATAGAACCATAGAATATCCCGAGTTGGAAGGGACCCATAAGGATCCTCAAGTCCAACTCCTGACACTGCACAGGTCTGCCCAAAAGTTTAGACCATGTGACTAAGTGCACAGTCCAATCGCTTCTTAAATTCAGACAGGCTTGGTGCAGTGACTGCTTCACTGGGGAGCCTGTTCCAGCATGCGACAACCCTCTCGGTGAAGAACCTCTTCATGATGTCCAGCCTCAACTTCCCCTGCCTCAGCTTGACACCGTTCCCGCGGGTCCTGTCACTGGTGATGCTTAGATAGATAAATGCTTAGATAAAAAGTGGGCAACAGCCTCAAGACTAAACAGTTATTGCTGTCAGCTACATGTTATTAGAAAATGTCATTGATAACTACCTGGGGATGCTTATCAAGCATTACTTGTTCTACATAGGTTTTATTATGCACAGTAAACAGGAAACAACCATTTGGTTGTCATATACCAAGTCATTTCATGCAGCAGTTCACAGACCGAACAACTGTAAAATGCAAGCCTTAAAGACTTGGGGAAGGGAAGCAATATTAGTCAATATCCATTCAGGGAACTCTTCCAATGGTAATTGGCAGCATTAAAAAAAATACACTTTGGGAAGCCTTATTCCCCCAGAGCATACTAATGCCAACTATGAAAAAGGCTGCTTTTGTTTTAACAATGATGAGATGCAGCTTTAGCCAAACTGTTTTGAGACTTCACTGGGAACAATGTAAGAAGAAAAATAATTTTGAGTCTGAGAAAAACGGTACTGGGGAGTACCTATATATATATATATATATATATATATATATATATATATATTCTGATCTTTATGATCAAACATTTTGAGTGATGTGATTATTAGCTATGACAAACAACAGAAAAGGATATCACCAAGCTGACGACCAGTATTAGCCCAGCATAAGAAAGATTCCAGACTTATTCCAGACTTGAGATGTGGGGATTTAGAATACCCACGTCATATCTTTTATTGAAATTGCTGAATACTTCATATTACACTATTTTGATTCAAAATGGAGTTTTTATAAAAAGAAACCATTGCTGAAACTGAATAAGCCAGCCAAAATGAACAATGAAGAGTTTCAAAAAAATTCAGACCAACACATGTATTTGTAAAATTCTTTGAAACCTTATCATTGCCCATGTTAAACACCTGGAAAAGGCAAAACTGCTAGAGCAAATTTGACTTCCATTAATTGCCAGCAACACTGCAAATCAATGACCACGGCCAGGACCTCGGCCTAAGATCTAGCTCTTGCACTATCAGAAAAGACTAGCCCAATTCTTTTCTTGTAATGAATGCCAGAGAGGTATCATGCAGACCAGGGATCCTCCAGTTGTTGGGCTTTTTTGGGTGATGATAAACTGGGCAGTGCAAGCTGTATTCTAAGAATTCTGCCTCTGACCTTGAAAAATCTTGTTCTGTGTAGTCAGTCTAGTCCAGCCATGATCTAGGAAAAAAAAAATCTTTGGATGCTTGTCAGCTGCTCTGGCAAATACTGATGAAGTCAGTCATATGACCAGTACCAAGAAAATATCATGCAAAGAACAACGACCATTCCAGGCTAAAGCTAAACAGAATTGTACCTTTCAGTCAATACCTTTGAACCAATGATCTGTTTAAATTAGAATGGATATTCAAATTTACAGGATAAATTAGACCAGTTCTAAAATTTACATCAAATCATCCTAACACAGAAAAGTTATATCTTTCCTTGTCTTACAATGGATGAACCCATAGAAGGGCAAACCCATAGAATAATACCCTGCCGGCAGGAAGAACACGTTGCTATAAGCAAACCTGAGTAGTGAGGATCAATAAATACAAGAAGTTAAAATGCTAGTAGTCAGATAACTTGAATCTCAAGAGCCAGGGGCTTAATTCAGCTTTAATCTTGTCCTTTGAAAGGTTCCTTTTTAAGCAAGCATTTAACATCTATGCTGAGGCTTAAAAAAGTTGTCCTGGCTAGAGAGAGTCAACATAACTCAGCTAACTGGATGCTAGAAATCCAGTCATTACTGAACAGATCATTGTAAACAACCAAGACATCTTTCTCTTCTTCCCTTTTCAATGGTTTCTTGTTAAAGGCAAAATTCGGAAAAATCTTTCAGGCTGAAGTCCTCATATTTGGTTGGAAGTGTTGTCCCATTTTATATATAATCTCTCTATATATATTTTATTAGGCACAAGAGGAATTAAACATTCAACAAGTCCTCATCACTATCATCATGAAATGATGCTGTATTTGTAGAGTTCTGTGCCTGCTGTTGACCTGACTTGGCTTTTGTTTTCCTTTCCCTTCCCCCATTCAGCAAGTAAGCTTTGTCATCACTGCCAAGGCTCTGTGGCTTCTTTTGTGGGTGCTTGCTTTTCTCTAGTCCTCTTCCTGTCTGAATCTTTACATCTGGAATGGTTAACACTTCGTCCTCACTGTCCAAGTCATCCACATGGAGAGATGTAAAGGCTTCAGATGTAACAGACTTGGTAGCAACGTGACCGTTCTCCTGCACTCCTTTTGCTGTTCTTTGATTTGGTGCTGCAATTTCCTCCATAAGCCACTCTGTTTCATTCTCGTTAGCTTCTTCTTCACTGTTTATCTACAAGAAAAAAAACACAAGAGGTTTCTATAGCACTCCAGACTCTTCTACATACACCGATCTCCCCAGTTGTCAGACCTACTCCACATATCCTTGGGTTTAATTTAGACTGAGATAGTTAACAGCACACTCTTGCAGTATTACTATTGTTTTACTGTGTCTGAGGTGTACTCTCTTCTGGTAGATTTGTTATTTGGCTATTTACGGACTGCTCATTTCCTCAACTCTGTTCTAAAATGGGAAAGGTTCCCATCTTACAATATAAATGTAGACAATTAGCTACGTAGCTTTCCTGAAGCCACATGCATTCGTTTCCATTCACTGGAGGAACTGGAAATTAAAGGTTTTTATCTATCCATTACAAGAGCTTCACATTAAAATTTGACAAGAAACAGAACCTTTGGTTTTGCTACTGTATTACCTTTGTGTATTTGTAGGAAACACCTGACGTTCTTCTGCAGCAGTTTGTTATCTTGTTTACTACAGTCTCCCTAAAGAAAAGGAAGAACACTGCATTAGGAAGACTATATTCCCCTCAATAGCCCTCACATTTCAGTGGATTTCTATCAAAGCATTTTACCAAGCAAGTTGTAAGCTGTCATGTAGCAACATTTGACCCTAAACCTTTCTAATTACTACAGCATCATGGACTGAATATTACATCTTCCCCCTTTACCACAGCTTCAAGGTGAATACAGACCAGAGGTGTTTTAGTCTTAAGGGAAAAAAGCAACCTTGTCTGGAAAGCAGAGAAGCAGCATGACTTGTTTGTTCTTTGCTATGGTTCCAGCTTGACACCATGAAAGGAAAAGGACAAATACTAACAATATTGTCACATGGGTTTATCCTCAGTTAGTAGTTGCTCACAACAGAGACTAGCCCAAATCAGTTGTGCAGTCCATCCCTCTTTACGTGGACCTTCGAACAATAACGGAGAGTTTGGAAAACTGTTGCTTGACACTTGATGCTGCCAGCTGGAAAACAGAACTTCAGTCTCTGAAGTTCACCACTTCCCCTTCACTGAGGAAGCCAAATTGTCCTACTGAAATTTTTCAAAGCCTCCCAATCATCTCTTACCTTCTTTCTTTTTTGTAGAACAGTAAGATTATCAGGCATGCAGTGAGAACAACCAGAAGGACACTCAGCACAGCACCAACTGCCTGACTTCTCCTTGAAAGACCTTTATGTACTTGGGCTTCCTGATCAGATTGGCCCTCACGGCTTCCTGGAACACTGGTTGATCTAATAACAAATTGGGAAGAAAAGGAAGACTAGATCTACTGACAAATTGCATCAAACTAGATTGGGAACAGATTTAAATTAAAAATACTATACCAGCCTGTCAGAATTTATAAAGAACAGAATTTAGGGAGTTTTATTATAAATAAGTCACTGAAAAAACAAAGACAGATACTGTGCCTACATCCTGGTGTGCTTTTAAGCAGTGCATAAAACTGAGATAACAGTCAAGACTAAAGTGTGCAATTACTAAAGTGTGTGATTAGACACCAGATCTTAGACAGCAGCAGCTATCCACTCGAATAATTAAACCTGCACCTGAGCAAGCTGTAGAAGCTACAGCAATTATTTGCCTTCCATCTGACAGTGGCACTACACAGACTAACAGATAATCCCCTGCTTAAACCAGAATGAACAGTTTCCCTGTGCTTTTAAGCTTGCACCTAGAAAATTACAGTCCTAGAATTATTTCATTCTTTGCAGCAAGGCTGCCCACAGCGTCAAGAATGCAGGTAAGCACTGAGATGCATCGTTTTGCTTTTAAACCACTGCCTGTCACCTCATTACTCCTTTCTGTAAAATAAAGAGTTCAATTCTGTAGAATAAAGAGATCAAATCACTGCAGAAATACCTCATTATTTCTATGACCTATAATGATTTTTTCACTCTAGCCTGAAGAAGTGGGCAGACAGACATAAGCCAGTTTTTGCTCTGGTTTTTAATTTTTTCCAGGCAGTAAGGCAAGGAAGACAAAAATCCAAATACTCATTACTCCTCTCAGTAATGTGAAACAGCATGTTCTCAGCTACAGTAAGTTTTACTTAACAGGAAGAATGGTATTAAATCTTACCATATCTCTCCATTATTTCCACTGCAAACAGGAAGCTTTTAGATCCAGATCAGTCGGACTGCTAAATAAATGCTTGCCATGCACCAAACATTACACACATGGTCACTAATTCCATTTACTCTTAAGTCTACTTTTTTAAGCTTGTCCCCAACCTCCCACCCCATTACTCTGTCAAGTAAAGACAAAAAGCCTTTAGCTGAGAAGAGTTACTTTAAGAAAAGAGTTAACTACTCACATTAGTGGACACACAGCAGATGTATACCAGGTAAATAAGTACTGACAATCTGCTGTTTCATGGAGAAATTCAGGGATGCCTTCCTTTACATGTGAACTGCAGTGGAAGAAAATTGTTGAGGAGACAAACTTTGATTTATCTTTACCACATCTGGAGTCTGATGAAAATATGACATCCAAGTCATCATCTAGAAGAAGAAGAAAACCTTATTTAGCACTTCCTTGAAAACAGCCAAGAGAACTATACCCTAAAAAGTTGTGTATTTGCATCTATGTTATCACATGTATTTGTTCTGCAGTAAAAGCTTGCATTTTGCAGCACCTGCAGGTGAGCTTATACTTTCATATAGCTCATTCCACCCAGTTGCTGTGGAACAGTGGGTTAAACTCTTTACAGGGAAAAGCAGCTAGGTGGAACAGCACAAGCACAGAGGAAAACAGGAAACCTAGACTCGTCTTACATTATTTTTACTGAAATCTTTCAACAAGTGTCAAGCCCAAAATCCACTGCTAAGGCCACATTCACAACTGGGCCCACATAATAGAAAGAAGCAGCCTAACTTATAAAAATCATACAATGGTTGGAAGGAACCTTAAAGAACATCTAGTTCCAACACCCCTGCCATGGGCAGCAACATCTCCCACTAGAACAGGTTGCTCAAAGCAGCACCCAACCCAGCCTTGAACACCTCCAGGAATGGGGTATCCACAGCTTCTCCAGGCAACCTGTTCCAGTGCCTCACCACCCTCATGACAAAGAATTTCTCCCAAACATCCAATTTAAATTTACCCTCTTTTAGTTTAAGACTTGGAAGAGAGACTCCGGACAACTTCACAGAAATGGTTTAGCATAGATGTCATGAAACAAAAACTGTTTTTTAATGGAACAACTCAAATGGAAGATCAAGCAATTACAGCTAGTGAGCAAGTACTTACCCTCAACGTAATATTTAGCTTTTTTGGCAAATCCAATTCTCCGAAAGCGACGCTCATTAGTTTTAACCTGACAGATGTTAGCTTCAGAGCACTCTGGGAAACTTGAGTTTGTTATACCAGAAAGCTGAATTTCATATACATATTTATCTCCATTTGTCCGTATGTCACCAGAAGCTGTGTACAACCTGAGGAGACAGAGGGCAGGTCTATGCTAAGTCTAAACTCAGACTTAGGTAGTTTCCAAGACTTAAGACTGGCAACAGCAGTACCTGTTACCTCAAGCAGATTCCAGATCAAGTTGGATCAAGTTGGAGTGATAGACTCATCAGCCAGAAGAGAGACAGGACAGAAGCTTCCTCCTTGAGTATTACAACCAAGTATTATATTTAGCATAAAGCCTTCTAAGAATGCACCAAAACCAAACTCTTCTAGTTATACTGTCCTCAATGGGTGCACGAGCACTAAAACACCCCTAAAGGAGTAAGACAAACTGAATACGGAAGTACGATTCAGCAGCTCTCATGCAAGCTAGCATACTGACCATAAAATCCATATTGAGTGTTCTGTAGCTATGATAAATAGCCTGGCTTAGCTTTCATGAATTAACAAGCTTTCGCCAGGAGGGCAACTAGATCTACCCAAGTGCTACACAACTACCACTTAGAATCATATCCCTCCTTGCTGCTGGCAAGAGTTAAAATGCTCTGAGACTCAGAGTTATTTGTTCTAGCCACCTGCTTGAAGACTGAGCTTGATCAAACGTGACTTGACTTTAATCCCACATTACACCAAGTTTCTCATTTCATCCTGACCTCCACTACTCCCTCATTCAGGCCTGTTTGATTTTACCTGATAACGTTATAAGCACAGAGAAACATGCATGCGCAGCAGGTCTATTCAAAACGCACTTGCTCAGTTACACCAATCCTGCGCTCTTCAATGCACACTACTGAATTGTGCCCTGCAGGCAGAGTTTATTCTTCCCATAACACTACTATAGACAGGTTTCCTTCCATAACACTAGAATTGATGTTAAATATAGTTATTTATAAGAGTTTCTGGAGCAGAATCATGTGCAATGTTAGTACAAACAGTGTAACTGCTGGTCTTTCCCTGCCTGTCCAGAGTTCAGTCATGCTTGAACATTCCTCCAGAGCTGTACTCCTTTGCTTCTAAGGTTACTAAAGCATGGGTTCTTGCTTGCATATGGATCTGCTGAGCAGGAAGAAAGGTGCTTTGAAAAGAGTCAAGGAGTACTGTAGATAAAAATCAGGATCTCTGATAATGATCCAGTGTCTACACATTATGGAAAAGAGCAATAACCCACAATAAAGCATTCTAACATCACGATAGTGTATGTGCAGACTTTAGATTAGTCTTGAATACCCCAGGACATGCTCAAAGTTTTAAGCCCAGCTGTAAGCTGCAGTAGCAACCAGACCTTTAAGTCAGCCATTGTTACAAGGCTGTCAGCAAATTCCCGCTTAACAGCTAGGAATTGTTAAGGCAAATTGGAACATGAATACCAAGCTCTTTTCTTGCAGTAGTAGAGTTCTACAGAACTACATTTTTATTTTATTGTTTTGGTTTTGGTCTTTAACTTACTTGTAATAAACATCCCCTAGAGAAAAGTTTTTCCCAGTTGTAGGATTAATAACTGTTCCATTCACTACCTCCACCTCCTGTGGCTTCACAGCACAAGCTGCACGTGTGTCCCAAGTGATGTAGTAAACACAGTTTTTCTCATCAATCCTGCCAAACAACAGATAACTGATTATTCCAGGAAAGAGTAACAAGCACTTAGTATCTTGAGTAAGAGAAGACAGCTATTTGCTCATGTATGGGAATCTCCTGCCTAAGCATCATGCAGAGAGTAAGCTAGAATAGTAAGCACTGAAAAAAGCTACATGAGTTATATTGATCTTATCTGGGGTACAAGACAGCAGTCACCTGACTTCACTTAAACTCCCTGCTTCAGAAGTTCTAGAAGTCACACAATACATCACAGGGTTTTATTTAAATACTGTAGCTAACTAACGTGCGAGTTTGCTCTTGGCAGGTTTAATGCTTTGCACTTTATCTGGCCACGACAAGAAAGATAAGCTAGTCAGATTTTGCTGCCTAGTTCTTTGACTCAGGCACAGCCTCTTGTTCAATTTCTTTATTCTACAACCAATATACAGTCAACCAAAACCAGACTGCAAAAAGCCATTGAGCTTTTTTAGTACTTGTGATCAGGCACATATAACTCAGTACAGATTATTTAACTAGACGCTGTCTAGACTGATATAACAACAAAGCTTTGGTATGGTTAAGTAATGGAGCAAAAACATGTTTTATCTAAATTGCTTATCTACAGTAACTGTTGTCTACTAAGTAGATTTGGAGCAAAGTTACTAAGAAGAGCAGTTCTACTACAACTGACAACGTAACAGCATCCCAGTCTACTAATTCAGGAGTGGAATGCCTAGATTTTTGCCCAGGCAATTTAAAATATACAGAATACAGCTATTTATGACAGTGAACGAGTACAGAAGCTTCAGGAGATCTATGTCTTACAAATACAGACCAAGATTACTCTAGGGGCTGTCCAACAGAATAGAGGGTCACTGTCCTGAGACTTAGTTATTAGAGGTCCAACAGAAACCATGAAGATCAGTCAATAGTACACTAATTTGTTACTCACCTCTGCAGCAAGGGCATGCCAACTGTTTTTGCGCATTTCAGTTCTATAACTGTTGTTACTTTCTTGTTTTTCCTGCATTCCTGCCCACTGAAGTAACTAATATACACTGTATCACCTAGAAGAGAAATAGTGATGCAAGGTTTTCCTAAGCAACTGACAAATTTCCTTTGTTCTTTCTCCAGACTTCGTTACTTTAGACTAACTTCTAGGTCCCTCCACCCCACAAATCATTTACCAGTTACAGCACTGGTGTGATTTGAGGCTTTCACAATGACGATCATTTAAAAATCACTCCTCCAAAACTTTTGCATTCACATAGTACCTTATGTTCAGGTTGCCAGTATGGGTATGACTAACTTTTATATTTAACACGTCCTTTTTGACATCTTAAGAGCAAGTAAGCAGCTTATAAACAAACTCAGGCAATTAACAAATGCAATATATCTTTTTTTTTGTAGCTGGTTAGACGACTTCTCATTTTCACAAACTTAACAGCATTTTTTAAAAGATTCTTTAAATTGAAAGCTTAAATAAAGTTGGGATTTCTACTCCTTTTCTTAGGAGAGAAGCCACTTAGTCATCTCCCACATGCTGCTTTAATTGGAAGCATTAGCAGACATCGGACAAGTTTTTCAAAACAGGATGAACCAAAAATAATTCTCCCCTCCCACAGTCAGAGGTTGGAAGGTACCTCTGGAGGTCGTCTTATCCAACCCCCTGTTTAACAGGGTCCCCTAGAGTCATTTCCTCAAGACCATGTCTAGACTGCTTTGAAAGATCTCCAAGGAGGAAGACTGCACAGACTCTATTCAACCTGCGCTAGTCATCCTCACAGAAAGTGTTTCCTGATGTTCAGGCAGACAATTCACCTGTTACAGCTTTAATTACAACACTGCTTATTTGCTTTAATGTTTTCTCATGGCCTAAACACTACTTTTAATTTTGTGTTGTTCTCTTTAAACAGAAAATACTGAAGACACATTGGCAAAAGTATCTCAAAGTTGAGTAGAATCCTTTAAGAGCCATTACAGCTAGGCTGTAAGATTTGGTTCTCTCAGCTCCCTACAGGAACAAAAGTTAATTATACCTGTCACATTCAGCTTCTGTGTATGAACAAGCCCAAGAACTTCAACATCTCCATTGTTGCTTTTCCTACAAATACTGGCTCTTTCAGGGCAGCCTGTGGGTCCTTCATGTACCCTCTGACAGAGATTCAAATAGTACCTAAACAAAGAACATGGCAGAAAAAAGCTTCTTTAGGCTAAACTGTCAAGATGAAATATAAGCTTTGTAAACTCTTTGCAAGGAGTTAGCCACATTGAAAGATCAAATACTCAAACCAGCTGAAGGAACAAAGCACATGTTAACACTTACCAGGTTACTCTTAGTAACATTTACTTACAGTAAATGACTGTACAGAGAAACTGATTGCCAGATTAGTTCACTAGTTAGTTTTGACCCGAGTCAAAACTAGAAATTTGAACGGAGACAAGGAATACACAAGTTTTCTCTCAGCTATAGAGCTTGTAGTGCTCTCAATGTAAGCCTCTTTGGAGTAATACCAGTTAAGTTTTATAAGAACAAAAGAACTAGGAGCATTACAGTTTATGTAGGGTTTTGTTAACCCACAGTTTACCATATTTTTAGAATTAGATGCTAATTTTTGAATTAGATGCTCTTATCCTTGCCAGTTCACTTCTTTGTTAACAAGGTGGGTCAGACTAGAAAGGCTGATGACTTCCTGACATTTACATTTTCTTTTAGGTTGATACTGGCATTTTTTTTTCTGCCCTGTCTTTATGGAGATAAAGCCTTTCTTGACCTTTAGACAACATGTTATGTGCTTGAGTCAAGAGAGAACAAACAAAACATTAAGATTTTTGATCAACATACCTAAGAATTAGAAAAAGGCATTTAAGCTACAAAATTACTTTAAGATAGTTTAAGCAGAAAGTTTTTAAAAAGCTTTTGGTTTAGATTTATTTATTCTTTAAAAGGAAACCAATAAAGGGGAAGCGTGATGACGAAGACCATAATTATTCATCCTGTTCAGATAAAATGGGTCCCTTTGTGCTTTTTTTTTTTTTTTTTAAGGTCTACAAACAACATTAAGCATCTACAGCTTTAAGATGCTGTCAGAAATTTAAACAACCCTGAACATGGACCTGAACAGAAGTACTATGCCACATTATAACTTCAGCTATATATTGAGCAGCAGGTTGCTCCCTGCTCATTACTCACGAGTTTCCATTGTGGAAGAAGATCCATGAGCCTGTCAGAGAAGACAGCATTCTCAAGTCGTAAGTTTTGTGTTTCTCAACAAACTTGCACTCCATCTTCTTTGGAGGACAAACAGCCTGTGTCTTCCATTCAAACGTCACAGCACAGCCCAGCATCTCACTCATAAGGTATGGACTCCCACTGCCAGCATTTTCATCACATATGAAAATAATGGTAGACACCCTTCTTGCAGTTGCTATAAGAAGGGAGGTTGGAAGAAAATAATTATTTTGCAAGAGTCTTCCAGACATGTATGGATTTTAGTGTAGCAATTCAGAGATATGAGAAATTTTAATCAGGTATTGTTCCAGAGAGAGAAGCAGCATAAATGCTTTACCTAGCAACTTCCTTCCCTAGGTTAACTTCCCGTGCTATTTTTTCAGGAAGTTGTGTAACTCCTCCCTCCAAGATGAGGGATGTCCATCAAGGCAGTCAGCACTTGAACATGTGGTTTTGAATCACTGTGATATCTAAAGGGATGAACTTTCTCTTTCAACTCTCTCAAGTAAAATTAGGTTTGTTCCATAGATTCCTTACCTTGCCCACTCCCACCCCTTTCATTTCATTGCATTACATCAGAGGTCTTCTGCCCAGCCTAATAACAGCTAACTCACACTATTAACTCAGAGCCTTGTATATTAGATATAAGAAGTTCTTACCGTTAACACAATATCCCCACTTTCCATCTCCCTGGTAGTCTGCAGTTGTAGCACACCACGGCCTCTTCTTTTCTTCCGTAATACATTGCTCATAGCTCTTCCCTTTGTACTTGAAGGGGAACACACAGAGCTCCCCCTTTTCAGTCACTGAGAAAGAAAGGTATGCTCTCTGAACAACATGCAGTCAAATAGCAGGCATATCCACATCCAGGACCATACCCAAAGCCTGCACATCAACACCATTCAAGAAGTCATGTGCAGAGGCAGACAACAAATACTGAAACATCAAGTCAAAACCCAATTAGAAAACTCAGATGTAGCATACAATTAGCTACGATCACCCCTACAGAAAAATTGCACTCTGTTCCAAAAGAGAAGCGTTGATGTTGTAGATGAGTATGGTGCACATGACTGAAAACCATGTTTCTACTACAGTATGCAAAATAGATGCTCCTTCCCTCCTTTAGCAACAAAACTGAGATTTAAGGGTAAGAAAGCCAACAACTCTTTATATAGAGTCTGCTGCAGTCTCACCTGGAGGACACCGATCACCTCCTGTATACTGCAAGATGACTGTTTCATCCTGGCGGCTATAGTCCATTTTCATTTCCTTTAGGCTTCCAAAGGATGACACACCACTTTCAGATGTTAGGCACACTGCTCCATCTTTGCATTTTCCCTGGTACACATCTGCTGCTTTACTGCATACACTAACATGGTAACTTTGGGATCCAGAAAGTACCTGTGTGGACACCCAGAAACATCAGAAACAAGGTTTTAAAGGCTGGACTAGATGACTAGGTCTTTTCCAACATAAATGATTCTATGATTCTAAGGCTGCCTCCTGAAGTCTGCAAGTCAATACTTAGCGAGAACAACCAGGGTGCTTTATAAACTAAATCTCATGCAGTCCTTGCTTAATGCAGATAACTAATTTTGCAAGTTTGGCCTTCATTTATGCGGCAAAACTGCAGGTAAGTACACCCATGGGTCCAAGGATACAGTATGTTCAGCAGACATCTTCGTGTTCAAGGCCAAATCAAGATTCCCTTCAGTGAAAAGTTCTCCTTCCTTTCCAACAGTAGAGTCATGAACTTCCCCCTCAAAAGCATTGAAAGGCAATGCTCTCATGTTACTACCTCTGTCAAAAGGCAAACCACCACTGACACTGACCACAGCTGCAGCACACACTTCAGTCTCTTCTCACATTCCAGGAAGTTTAGAAGAACCTTCTGAGAAGACTTTACCTCAAATGATCTTCCAGAAAGGCTGGTCAGGTTAAAAGTATAGTGTAGTTGTTCATCAGTCACAGAGCAGCCCGAAGTTTTCACTTGATCAGGGCACACAACTGGAGTTTCCCACTCAAACACAAAACTGCAGTCAAGTTTCCGTATCATCTTTGGCTTGCCCTGTTACCAAAGACCACAATAAAAGAAGATTAGGTTTAACCTTGGAAAATTTGTTCTTTTCTGCATTATTCTTTTCCCTCCAGCAGTTAACCTCAATTATTACCGACTAGGTTTTACTGACTGTAGGACAAACTCCATACATTAATATTGCAACTAGTACCAAAAAAGCTCTAGGTGAAGAACTTTCTACCTACCTAAAGAAAACAAATAGGAATTGAAGTAGGAAAGTTTTCTTACTATAATTAGGGTCGAGATTTTGATGTTCACCTCGGTTGCAAGCAGGAAAAAAAAGTGTGAGTTTTCTGTATTTCTCCACAACAAAAAAAAGTTAAGAAAATTAACAAAGTTAAGGTATGGACAGAATGTTGGTTCCTTTGTCATCCTATTTTAAATGAAAGTAGTAGTATGGCATGTGTAATACTCAGAGCCGCCTAGGATTTCAGTTCTTCTCCCATCTTGATAGAAAGTAGATGGAAAACAGTTCCACTGAGCATCTTTAACAAGATCTAGTGTGTCACATATACCCAAGTGCTTCTTTACTGTTTTCGTTAAGTGTTAAAAAAATTCAGGGAATGTTAAATTCATACCACCATGCAGCTTCAATTGTTCAGGTGTCAATGAAAAAACATAGCATCTGAATGCAAATTTTGAGAGTTGTATATGATTACAGAAGTGATTACATCACAGATGAAATATTTCGTAATAGCTTTATAAACAATTACACTGGTTTTTGTTTTAGCTTATGGTACAAGTTCAACCTTTGGACCCAGACAAAGTACAGTAGAACATTAAGCTTAACGCCAGCAATAAGTTATCAGTACATTACTTCAGTGGAATCTGATCCTTGAAACCATCACAACTTGATACTTTCAAGCCTAAAGTTCATGCTCTATGAAATTTTGCCTAGTTTAGAACACAAATACTAAGCATATTCCTCGCTCAACTGTATGAAACAAGACCATCCTTACGTGCTGGAAACGAACCATTGATTTAGCTATAAGCAAAGCTAATACTTGTTACTCCCCACTTCTCATTGCACACCAATATCAACATTAATTTAATAGATGTCTTACCAGACCAGTTCCTTGGCTGCAATGAAATACAATAAGAGAAGTATAGTTCAATTTGTTGTTTATCTGACAAGGAGTAGTGCTGGTGTAAGTGATGTAAACCTCATTTACTGCCTCTTTTAGCTTGGGAGGTTCAGTAACACGACCAATATCCTACACAAGCAAAAACATATAGTAAGACAAAAGTAACACACATCTAGATTTCAGATCAACTCAGATTTAGATCAGTTCAGAGATTCATCTGTTTAGCTGACATAGCACAATTCCTATGCACTTTTGAAAACTGCATTCTTTACTCAAAGAACAGTTTACTAGATTTCAATCCTAACAAAGCAAGTTGCACAGCTCGTAACACCCTTTAGCTGAGCTTGACAAAAGCCACAAAAGCCAGGAAGATTCTGCATCTTAAGGGTGGATTCTTTTTTTAAAACTCATTGTGCCAAAAATACCAACACTTGAAAATGGTGTAGTATTAGCAGAAGTTCCCTAGATCAGTGTGGAAGTTCATGAAAAACCATCGCAACTTTTTGTTTGCGAGCTGTAGAAGATGCACATAAGACCTCAGATGCAAGAGCCTCCCAAGTCTCTTAAGGACATATAACACTGACAAGTTGCCCGATATCCTGTCGCAGTCTTTTTAAGACTATGCAGCTGTCAAGTTCTTAGAAATACTAAACATGTTTTGGAGCATGCTAGGACACATCCTCCTTCATATTGCAAACAGGCTATCATAGAATCAAGTGCACTATTTCTGCACCACTGAATAGCAGACAGACATTCTGCTTCCCAGGCTCAGTGCTTGGCATGCAGCAATACACAAAAATTCTCTGTAGTAATTGCTCATACTCATCAGGGCATGGAATCTCTCTACACCCAAAAATCTTCGGAGCTCAGAATAAGTAAATACTGCTTCGTAGGGAAAGCAAAGAAAGGGAATTTTGCAGAGTAGATTTTAATTCTGTGGTCCATTTATTTATTCCATTGTAAAGCCTATAGTTTAAATCAGGTCTCTAGTCCCGGATACTGTTATAAACTAGTAAGGAAATGCATGTTCCCATAATTTCAGGCCTAATACTTACTATTGGTGGTCCATTAACAGGAACCATACAAACAGCTGCTCCAGGTGGACAATTAACATCTTTGATAGGATTGAGAGGCTCACAAATATTGATGTAGAAGTCTGGAGAAACATCTGCTACATCTTCATCCACAAACGCCTCGTAATACCCAGTGCGATGTATCAAAGGGGACAGGTCAATAACAGAACTGCCATTCAATACTGAGCACCTCACCTATGAGAAAGCATATTTTATTATTTTTTGTTTTGACCTACTGATAATCATCCTCTCCTCCACAGTGAGAAATGTAGCTACATTTAAAAGTTCAAAGTTTTATTCAAGTAAAGCAGCATTTATTATGGCTTTTGCTTAGCTGTAGATACTAAGCACCTAGAAGCTACATATGAAAAAAGTCAAGCTCTTAAACACATTTATAGAATTGAGTCCATATCAAAATAACATCAAAACTAAGCTCTAGAATGCAGCCTCCAGCATACATAGTCACTACAGTCATAGGATCAATGGATCTTACAGTTCCATCCTATTCAATGTTGTAGGGAAGATGAGGACCACTTCCAATAAAAAAAAAAACTTGGTTGTAACAATGTAAAGTTATTGCACTGCAAGCTTGTGGCTTGAGCACTGCTTTAATCAGGGTCTGAGGAAACACATTTTTTTAAGTGCATAAGCTTACTGACACTTGAAATCTGGGGAGTTTATTCATGTTCACATATTGGTAGTTTTGTTTCTCTGTCTTAATTTCTTTTCAGTACAAGAGATCATTATTGCTACCTAGCCATTACCACTCTGAAACAAACTAGGGGCACTGTGGATACACTGAAAAGTGATCAGAAACACACAAGTGATAACTGATCAAAGTTAATAGGTTAGAAAACAACTGTTTCTATGCATTATTGATTTTTTTTTTATCTGAGCACATATTGTACATACTACTCGAGAGGAAACCACAGCTGCATGCTGCTCAACTCCTACAAAAGACTGGAAGTGGGAACGTGACATTTTCCATCAGTGAAAAGAGCTGGAAACGCATTTCTCTAAATGAAAGTGAGAGCTATAGTAAAACTGAGGCAGTCACAGTAGGGGGGAACAACTAGTCAGAGAACCATGGTCACACTAGGAAGTATTCAAAGTAGCAAGGATTAAACATTCATTAAATTTAATGCTCAGGTGTTAAGAGACCTTAATTCACCCTATGGCTCAGGGAACACAAACCATTTAACCTTCTATTCCTATTACTGGCTTTCATTCTGTGCACCTGTTACCAGCAACAATTTAACTAGCTACAGTAAGAATAGCTCAAGGTATTGTCTGGACCACCAGTTCATCCAGAGTTGACCAAATCAAGTTATCACAACTTGTGTTACAAAGCAAAGGCAGATCCTTTGTTCAGTGTTTATCAGATAGCGTGAGAAAAATCTTTGTTTCCCAGAACTGTTTCTCACAATTGTCACTTAACAGAATTGATCAGACTCACCTAGCCTTTAGTCACTCGCACAGAAAAAAGACCAACCCCAGGCACAGCAATGTCATCCATCCTCAACTCAGCCCAATTTATTGGCCTGTTCTGTTGGAAGATCTTAACTATTACTTCCCAAGAAGCTGCCTATGGCTTTTTTCAGCTGTACAGAAAAGCACTTAAGTATATGCCAGAGAGGTTGATCTAAAGAGTTCAAGTTTTAACATACTCACCATGTTCACAAGTTTGCCAACTACTGTTCATCCCTGCTGAACATACCAATAAAAAAGCCTTTCAGAGTTGCTATATGAACTTCATTTCTGTGCTAGAGGAAGAGACCTTTCTCTCAAGGGATTTAAAGCATACACTATTATTATGCATAACCCCCCCCCAGAAGTTTAGTCCTACGGAAGTGTTTTCCATGGAAGTAATTCTTACCTCTTCCTCACAAGCCAAGGACGTATGCCAAGAGAAGTAACTAGTGCACGTCTGCTCATCAAAAGACAGAAAAACAGGCTGGCTGTCATCTCCAGCATCAGACTTGCACACAAAGCTAAAATAGCTTTTATGCTTCAGTTCAGGGTCTGCAGGGCAAGGATCTCCATCTTCATAAACAAGCTTCAACACTTGATCTTCGTAAGTTAAAGTTTTACTTAATTTTCCAGCATTAATTGGTTTTGGACCAGCAGTGATGCAGACAGCTACAGTGAAAAAGTGAACAAAGCAGATGAAGTCTGATGTAACTGCCTTTCAGAACTGCACTACACATCTACCTTACTGATCAGCAGGAAACTTAAGATTCTAGCCCTATTCTAATTTCCATAGGAAAGGCTTTTTCACACTATCTGGACTTACCATTAAACTGAGCTGAGCTGCACTGAAATAAACCAAATACTCTCTTTAATAACTTATTAACCAGTAGAATGTAGTATAACTATATACATTTGAGCCCAGCTTTTGATTACTCCTCTGAAAATCCAAGATATTCACACAAAAATATCACCTTGACTATATATAATTTCATTAAGGTGCCTGCCTGTAAGAATCCTAAAATACAAGTTAGCTGCTAATGATATTTCAGAAGCACCCAAAAAACAGAAAGCTAGAAAGGGGTCTGGCAAGATTTGGGTCTGGCAAGATTTTGAAGCATGGACACAAGGCTGAATGAAGATGCATTACATCAACACAGCAACCACCACACAGCAGTTAGTGCTCTCAATTCATTCTAGCTGAAAGCTAATATCCTCTTTCTTTTCACAACAGTCAAGAGATTTAGCATCAGCACCTACAGTCTTGCCCTCATCACCAAAACGATACCCATCCTTACAGACATAAGGGCACAGACTGTAAGTAAACCCATTTAAGGTTAAAATGGAAATTTAATAGAACCACATCATTTTATTTCTTAGGACAGTTTTTGTATCTCTTACTAAGCAATTCAGATACAATTGTTCTCTTCAGTCCTTCCGTGTTTTCAGTAAAACTTGCCACTTGCAGTTTACCACAAACCTGGGCATAAGTAGTTCGTTGTTTGTTTTTTTTTCCAGGTACACTATAGTCAGCAAATACAGTAACAATAGGGATGAAATGCTTACCAGCTCCATTAGCACATGAACTTTTAGCTTCAGCACAAACATTCAACTCAATTCTTCTGTTGTGTGAATCACTGATTATATAACCAGACTCTCGCTTCAGTGATGTCAAATCAAAGAGGTGACCTGTAGGTAAAACATGGTGTAGTTTAATCTTTTTGCAGATTCAAAGTCACAACGTTTCTTTGTATTAAAAGCTTTCAGCAACTTCCTTTAGTTGGAAGGTCAACTAGCACCTACTTGCCCGCTAGGTTAGAAGACAGTTAGAATTCATACCAAAAATTGGAGGCAAAACTAGTTTCAGAACAGATATATAGCAAACTTTCTACAGACCTTTTCCAAAGGACATTGTAGTACACGATATTTCTACCCACCACCAATAAGCTTGTTAGTCACTACCCTTTTCTAATAAATCCCTTGAGAACAAACAGTAATGCTGCTTCCAGAAGTCTTTTCCACCTACAAAGTTTTTGGGGCTTTCTCCTTACCTGTTGCAGGATTTGTTACCCGGCAGTCATTTTGCACGTTGCTTTTAAGAGGACACGCAGCAGCAGTGAACCATAAGAAGCTATATTCACAATCTTCAATGGCCATTATAAGTTCTGGTTTTGACTCCTAAACACAAAACACTAGCAGTTAGCTTGTAATTCAAGTGATATTGTAAGATTTCATGCCACAGACTTATTCCTGAAGCCTCTAGCTGAGCTTCATGTCAAATAACAGTCCTAAGAATTAACCCATTCTGGAGCAGTGAATAAACCCAAGGCTACAGTATTGAACCGTAGCTATCTCATATACACAGGACAGTCCAAAATCATTATCTGTAGCAATAAAACTGATAAGAGTAGAGCTAAATGCAGTCTAGCCACGCAATAGAAAATCCAAAACATTATGGTGAAATGCCTCAAGTGCGTACTTAATGGCTACGCACACGGAAGTGCAACCAAGCACTGGCCAACTGGCACTGCCCTATGTTTCCTACCCCACAATACGCTCACCTTCAACATACAGACAGACAACTTGAAGGTATTACAGATGCTAAAAACTGTTAGACTGTACAAGATGATCTCTTAAGAACTGCTCATCATCTAAAGGTCAAGTACTACTTCATAGTCTACTCATAAGGCTCATAGGGCTGCCTCCCAACCAGCTGCACAAGACCAGGGAATAGTTAAGAACTATCCCACCATCCTTCACACAGATGCGGTGGTACGAACTCATGAAAACGCAAAGCCCTGCCAGGAGAAGCCCACTTACTATTCTGCTTTCATCACATTTGAGGCGCAATATTGTTGTTTTCTTGCGAATTTTATCTGGGCACTGATCCCCATTAATGTATTTCAGAACAGAAATGCCATTTTCCCACCGGGGTCCATCAGCCACTTCTCCAAGGCTTACACATTTTGCATCCTCCACAATGGAGGCAGCAGCATCAGAAGGACAGGAACCTGTACAGATTAATATACTGCATTATTACTCCAAAAGTTGCTAAGGCCTGCTTGCCTGGAATAAAACTCCATTTTCAGTTATGTCATGGCTGATCTACCTCCAAACGAATGCCCAATCATACTCATAACCATCCACCTTCTCCCCAGTCACAAGCAGCAGCAACCACCTCAACTTCACACAGGAAAGCAGTGGCAGCTAGCACTAGGGAAGCAGACTACTACTCATAGTAAAAGGCTAGAGCCTGATGCCTGGTCTTCCACTCCACCGTGTGGAACCAGGCTCAGAAGATGCCACAGAAAACAAATTAACATCCTACTCCAAATTATATTAATCTCCAGGAGCTATTGAAGACTTTGTGTAAGAAAAGAAGAGCTGGAGTGCTGAAAATATCAAGATATGAGCTGCAAGCAGATCTCATATACCAAACACATGGAAATAAGACCCAAAAACTAGCCTTCCCTCTCGTGCCAAAGTGACACCACTGTCTCCACATAATCTGCTTTTACGATTTTTTACTCTGAAGATCCAGCAGTACTGTCCTACCGTTTGCCTCCTCTATCTACAGCTAGAATATATTTTTATTTAGCTCTTACGTGCAGCACCGTATGGTACTAAAGACTTGCAGACGTTAATATAGTATTTCTGTGTAGAAGCAGATAAAGCAATTGCCTCCCAATTCTCTCTATGCCGTGTTAGAGATGAAAAGTCATAGAAGTTTCCTTCATCATCCCTATAAGATAAAGAATTTAAGTTAGTGAAATTAAGTAGTATTAAAAAGGTAATTCCAGTAACTTCAAAATTGTGATTTACAATAAGCTTCATCTTAATAACTCTACCAGAGTATCTTGCTAGAAAAGAACTCTGCACCAGACTCATTGGTCCCCAAAAACTTCAAATTCAGTACAGAGAAATCACTGCATCAGCTAATCCACAGCAACTGGCTGTGTACACAGCCTACTGCCAATGCAAGAGTAATTCTAACTTCATTGAAGCACACAAGTTTAATGCATGGCAAGCACAAATGGAGGGTTGCAGCAGGTTGTTTCATCTTAGGGTAGAAACTTATCCTGACAGCACATGTTAAAACTCACAGGCAATTGTCCATATTTGACCACACTTACCAAGTATTATTACAATAACTAAAGAGGCAGTATTGCAGAGCTGCAGTAAGGCTGTACTCATTTCTGCCATCATACAGCCCCATCTTACACTTGTGGAAACAACTTACTTGTACGAACACTCAGTGGATTTAACAGGTGGGCAGGCATACTGTGTATGCCATTCAAACATGTAAGTGCAATCTGGAGTTTCCTTCAAAAATACAGGCTGAAAGAAAAAAAAAAGGAATGTACTTTCTCCAATTTAAATATAGAAACTACCAAAAGGTCTCAGTCTTTCTTCAAGAAGGCCCAGCAACTTGTATTTGCATAGTATCTTAGAGACATACTGTGCCTCTGATCTGAACAGTATGGCCTGAAAAGCTCAAAGCACAGCTTCTCCCAAACCCAAGTTGATCACATGCACACTTCTGATTAAAGAGCAACCGTTTGGAGCTACTGCCCTCCTCCGTGACACAGGGAAGGACAAGAGCCAAAGGTAAACCTAGGCACCGTTCTTTATGAACGGGAAGGTAAGCACAAGAATTTCGTTGCAAGTTTCCCAGTCTCTCCAAGGGCTTTGCTAATAGCAGGCATCTCTTAAATGAACAGCATGTTCTAACTTTCCTGGGGCATAAGGGAGGTACCTTTCATAAATCGGTTTGTTTTTAAACCTCATGGGAGCTTTGTATCTCCTACCTAACCTATAAGTGATTTTAACCTCTAAGTGATTTAAGCAGTCCCTGAAGGAAACTAATTCATGTTCTTCACCTTACCCTGCCACACATTAAGATGACAAACTCTGGAAGATAGTATATACACAGGAATTGTATTTTGCAACTAACCTCTGATGTAGTCTTGTCACAATAGAATAATATGGCAGTTGATCGCTCATATATTTTATGACATTTTTCTCCACTAGTGTAATTAATCATTATCAAACCATTTTTGAAAGTCAGTTTCTCTGTATGCAAGCCTAAAAGCAAGAAGTTGAGAAAATTAAACAGTTAATCCAGTAAATACGCGTAACTGCAGTCATGCATGTGGCAACAAGGTTACACAGCAATAACAGGCACAATAAAATAAGCATTGATAGAAAGACCTAGACCTTCCTCTAAAATACATGACTTAGTTATTTAGTGAATACTGTTTCAGTGTAGTAGTGTTGAGCTCATTCCCAATTGTGTGGCAAGATAACTGTATACATAAGATTTTATTTGCACATGAAGTACAACCGGCAGGGTACTTTATCTCACAAAACATGAGATTAACCAGGGTGTAACAAAAACTACTATTGGATAAATTAATAGCTCTTGCTACTCTTCCCACTTTAAGTTCCTTCTGATCAAGTGCCATACCTGCTACTTTTCTGAAAGTACTGTCCATCTTCTTTACTTGACACGATGACACGCCCCGAGCCTCTGGCTTGCAATGTTCTGTTATTTCTCCACAAACTCTGAAGTAGTAGTCATACTCCTCTGTACTCACTTTTATGTCTTTATTGGAAAGTGGCTTCAAGTTATAAACATGACCATACCTCGGATCTTTAACCTGGCAATTCTCTCCTTTAAAGGAAAGTTAAGAATGAAAATACAATCTTATATCTGTGAGCCACACCAAATACACTTAGACAACTAAGACCTCCTGGCACAACTAAGGTCACAAAACCTAAGTAGCTGGCACTTCAGGGGAATGACACTAAAGAACCATTTAAGTCCAGTTAATCAGGTTGTCTTGAGAAGTTACTAAGACCTAGAACAATAAAACTAATGCACAAATACAATTTAAAAAAAATAAAGATGTAAGAGCTACAATGTACGCCAAAAACCACCTCAAGCTGGCCTCACAGGCTCTTCCTTCAGCAAGGCTGAAGGTTAAGGACAGAACCAGAGATACTGAGTCCAGCACTTGCTCAATTATCTGGAAAAAACAGTGAGGTCACAAGGTTGAAGCAAAAGCTGTCCTAGATGTCAGTCTTGCATCTTTCTTTAACAGTTATCAAGTCTGCAGAGTTAGGTTGTAATTGATATAGGAATTGTTAGCTACAGCTTAAAGCCATACAGAGTCTATGGAGAAAAGGTTTGAGAAGTGTCTAGTTTCATGGGTTTAATCAGCTGAAAAGTACCTGTAACATTACTGCTGATTAAGCCCTCAGTTTTGAGGTGACACTTGGCTCAATACTTCGAAGATTTTTAAAAAATCAGATCATACCACATGACTATGCTTTCCTCAATCCCCTAACAAGTTGATACCAAGATGAATGACAAGATATCAGTTCTCTCTTCAAAACCACAACTCTCGTCAACAGCATCCTGCACTGTACTTGTGTGCTACATAGCAGCAGCTTGATAAGCATTCTTCTCGTACCATAGGAGATGACTGACAGTGTGAACTAGGTTGAGTACAGATGCAACAGATACTTTACAGGAAGTCTGATATTTCAGAAGGTATTATCTACATTCACAAGGTCTTATCTACAAGCTGCAAAACAAAGCTCTTAAGAGCAGAGAAGATAACCTGCACACTCAGCTTCCTACCAAGTGAATATCAGAACTAGAACCTGCAATTCCTTCTTGCATGTCCTGAAGTCAACTGTAAATTGATACTCCCCCCTCTGGTGTCTCCACCATTGACTAGTGAGAGTCAAGTTCATAATACGATTTCTAGTTTTCAGTGGGGGACAAGGAAATATTTGACAGGCACAGGATCAACCACATTTCCATGAAATCTAACACTTACCAATATTTGCAAGACTCTAACAAGTTTCATTGTGATTTTGGTTTAACAAGGTAGCACTATGATTTGACCAGAAAGCATTATTACTGTATCTTCTTTTCCAAGATAGAAAAGCGCATTTGACTCTTATCCTAATTTGTACTTTTCCTGTTAGATTGGGAATCTTTGTTGGACTAACTCTCTGAATAGATTTCCCTCTACAAGCCAGCATCTTTTACTGACAGATTTGTAGGGCAAGAAACAAATGTAGCTTCACTAGGTTTTCATTTCTTGTACAGATTTGTTCGATACTTGAAAGCTTAACTACACTTACCTTCTGCTTTGTGAACAGGGCAGGCTGCCAAGGTTCTCCAAACAAATACAAACTCGCAGTCATTTTCTTGCTCAAACACTGGTGAACCCTACATGAAAAAGAGCTATGTGAAGGAGACTTACTGGAAACTACATTACAAGTCCCAAAATATACACGAAGAATCCCTTTTTAATGGGGTTGCACAGTCTAAGGTCTCTTAGCAAATGTCTGTACCCATTTTGAACAAAGCTGTCTGCAATACCGCCCACTGTTGTGTTCAAAGGGCTCAAGAAAGCAGTTGAAAGGAAAGACAAGTAAAATGCATGTATACACAATACTGCTGTTCTAAACGAATCAGTCCATTCAAAAAGAAGGGAAACTGTTTACGTTGTAAGTCGAAGCTCTTACATCTGTATTAATAGCTCTTAGCATAGAAATTTACCATTGTCTGATCGCACTGAAAGATTATACGTGTAGAATAACGTTGCTTATCTTTGCATGTATCACCATTCAAGTAGATAATGCTTAGTGACCCATCAGTAGCAGCCTGTGGATTTATCTGAATGACTCCAAGGTTCTTGCTTTTATCAGCATATTTCACACAGGATCCTATGGCTCCACCTACAGGAAACCAGCAGAAAAATGTATTTTAGTTCAAAGCTCTGTCAACGAGTTACCTTTATTGTAAGACAACAATAATGAAACAGTTTTAAGAGAGATTTGAGCATTCAGCACGGTTCGACCTCCTGAAGCACAACACAGCAGACGCATTTTCATAAATGTGGAGACACTGTGTGCCTAGAGGCTTTGATGAAGAGACCAAGTCACTGTTCTGCATTCACTGAAATCTTTAAAACCGTATTAATCTGTCCATATAGACTCAGAAGGCTAGAGCAACAAGTTTAAGTCAAACTGGTTAGAAAGGCAGTAAGACATGCATGGCATAAGCTTCTCATTCAGACTTTATTCAGTTAAGAAGCATCAACATTTAATTTGCCTTTTAAAAGACGTTCAGATACTTGTAAATACTGCCCCTCAACAGTTTTCCCCAACTGCTTTTCCACACATCTCAATGCAAGAGTCCTGATTAAGCATTAAGACTGCTCTCAGTTTGAGAATATCTGCAGTACTTTATTATCTTAGACATTGGAACAGGCTGTCCAGAGAGGTGGTAGAATCACCGTCCCTGGGGGTGTTCAAGGAAAGGTTGGACGTGGTGCTTAGGGACGTGGTTTAGTGGGCAACATTGGTAGTAGGGGTACAGTTGGACTAGATGATCTTGGAGGTCTTTTCCAACCTTAATGATTCTATGATTATACCCCTGTGTAGACCTGGGTGAGGTATGTCAAGTTCAGCAACTGAACATGCAGGATTGAAGAAATGGTATTAAAATAACAAGGGTTGTCATTCTGCATGCACGGTCTGGCACCAGAAATCAGAAGTTAAGAATTGCTTGCTATTTGGCTTACCAGGGCATCCAGGCACAGAGGGCAAAGGTTTGCAAACATTCAAGAAAAACGTTCGCTTCTTTGCATTCTTGGAAGTATCTATAGCAACCCACGGTTCACTCTCTTTGCTCAAGTCACTTAAGTCATATTCATTACCAGCAGCATCTGGAAGAGATGTGGTACATACAGTAAACTGAAAGACCTGCTAGACAGTTGCAGCATAGTACCAGGTTTCAGATGATATGTTTCACTGATGAATACACATAATTAAAGGTATTTTTCAGAATCACATCAGACATCCATTGAGACAAGACGATTACTGTTCACATAGAGGTAAAGATACACTAGATTAAAACACAATTCTTTTGATAATCAGTTTAGCTACCACAAGCAACTATTCCACAATTCACAGGTTCATTTTTCTACAGGCAATACAAATTTAACCCACTTTCTGCAGAGTTAGACTGAAGTGGCACTTACTTTCCATATTAGCTTCTCACCTGTTTTTGTAAGTTAAACTTGCTTTAAACAATTCATTTCCTCTCCCTCTATACAACATTTCTGAAGACCTCAGGCCTCACAAACTTCTTCAGACCAGGCACCCTTAAGTTATCTCAAAGCCCTATTCCATAGGAGCTTGTGGTGTTCAGTTAATCCTTCCAAGAGTTGTTATACAAAGCGCACCTGAATCCCAGGTACTTACCTGTAACCTGACAATCTACAGGAGCAGGAGCACAGGCCAGAGCTGTGTGAAACTCAAAAAAAGTATCATGGATGTTCAGTACACTGTTTATCTCTTCACGCACAAACTTAAGCTCTCCAGGATACGAATCATTACAAATGAAAGTCACCGTGAAAGTGTCTGACGTCCCTGTAAAATAAATAGTTATCTGCTGCTGGTTCACTCAAGAATATTTAAGTTGAAGTTCAAGCTAACACTTGACTTTAATATTTTCTAACCACTTCTTCTGTTTAGGCAAACACTACATTCTGTTTATATGCTTTTTGAACAATAAAAATAAGCCTTCTTTAGAGACCTGTGCTAAAGTGCACCTAGCAGTCTCAAGCAACTTTCCAAATGGGAGACCAGATAGCATTAACACATTTCAAAGAGCAGAATTACATTCACTCAACTGTGCTCCCCATGTCTGACATATGTGAAGAAAAAAACAAGACATCAAATCAGTTATACCAGCAACCTCTAAATTGCATCACACAAAAGGTGGGATTTTATTTAGGTTGTGTAATAACTGGAAAACAAGCACTGATACTTTTTAAGCAGCACAAGTTAAGTTGTTTAGTTTTTCTTTCCACAGCCCATGATTAGAAGAATTAAGTGGAGGGGAGTATTTGTCTTCATTGTATCCTACAGTAACCAAAAAGGTAGAAGCTCTAACAGTGAAATACACAATGGCTCAATCACTTGTTTTGGTACGCGTTATACAATGAAAAACCATCATGGCTATGAAAATGAGAAAATGAGATATCACCACAGCAGACTGTACAGACAACCAACACACAAAACTGAGCCATTAGGAAGAAATCAAGTCATGCAAATGATAAAGTTTTATTTGATTTCTTCCTAAGGTTTTACTATGAACTATCCTGTTTAAGTGATAAATATCAAACCCAGGTGGTTTTACTACATGAACAAAGCAGGGAATGAAGACCATTCACAGAACACTAATACATTGTCACAACTTCCTGAACTCACCTGATTTCACCTGAAGAGGACCTCTGTAGGTAAGAGTTAGAACTCCCTCACCAGACAGATACAGGGTTTTGTCCAATTCTACCATCCTCACTGATGTCAGATTTTCTGCTTCACATCCAGCAGCTTGTTTTCCATTGATTTCACCACAATCTGGCATGGGCCCACAAATGTTTAGCTAGAAGTTTTAAAAACATGAGTGTACAGTGTTAACCGTATCACAAAATTAGACTTATTGACTTATTTATGTATCAGTAAGTTTCATTTGTTAAAGCCTGATTTCAAACATCACAAGATGCCTTTCATTTCCAGACTGCAAGACAACCAATTACACAGGAACAGCATCTTCACTCTTCAGTTTACAGGGTCCACAAGTTCTCCCCACTGGAAGTACAGGATGTGGTTTAATGATGAAAAAACCCTATGGTACTATCTGTAGATAGCCTAGAACTAATGAGATATGCAAGCCAAATTAAGAGCACTGATATGGATAGATTAAATCCATTTTCAGGCTTACACCGTCCATTTTTAACACTAGTAGATAAACTAGTATTATACAGAGTCCATAATCAGCCCTGCATAGCCTAGCGGTGCCACTACAGTGAGACTACTGTTTAGCTTTGCTATAAAACAACGCCGATGTTTTTTAAGACCATTTGAAATGATGAAGCAAGTTACCTTCTATTCTTTTCTCAAGTACAATACTTTTTGTCAACTCAAATTTCATAAAAACTGTACAAGAGCTCCATTTCACTAAGCTTGACCAGAAGAAATACAACAGCAGAATCCATAAGCAACAGATTGTACAGTCCAAATCCTTACCAAGAATTTCTTCCCAATTCCTGTTGCCATATAGCCTTTTCCTGAAGCTAATGGCTGCAGATTGAACAAAAAGCCACTGTTCGGATCTCGCACAGAGCAGGTCTACAAGAGAAAGGTTACGACAGCATTATTTTCTCATTCAGCATTTCTGGTGTTTAAGTTCTACTTCTAGCTTGCTTAAAGAGTCAAAGCAGTGATTTGCATATCTACCTTTCCTGTCTAGGAAGCAGCAACTTAATTTGGACAACCAGAGTACAGCTCCGGCAGTAGCAACACTTCAATTCTTTTGCACAGTTGTCCATTGACATCAATCACATATCAAGATATCAAAGTGTAGTTTAACAGATACTATCAGGTTAGCTAAGAGCAAAGGAATTTTAATTGAAGGATACTTCTACTCTAATGTGATCACTTCAAGACCTGTAAATGAGAAGCAACTGAGTAGCCCAGTGTAAAGTGAACCTCATTTGATAATCTGTACACAAACAAGGACAATAGAAATCCTTACATATACATTCAACTTTACTAGCAATCTCATAAGGGAATGAAACATCCAACGCCATAGCAAGCCATTCTTCCTTGAGTGCACACTGTACCACTTTGGCCAAAAGTTACATATTTCATGAACACATCAAGACAGACATCAAGAAGAAAGCAGTAAGACAGCACTAAACTCCATCATGATCAACTTCATACTTCACTGCAGTTTTCTTTAAGATTCAATAAAATGCAGAAACCAGGAATGCTAGAAAAATAGCAAGTGAAGACCATAAACTCATTTGTCTCACCCTTTCTCACCTGAGAATCATCTTTTGTTTCCTTAATTGGACAAGCAGCTTCAGTTTCCCATAAGAATGTGACAACGCATTCCTGAATAGATATAAACCGTGGGCTGCTACTCTGGAAACAGATTGCACAGAGAAGACCAGAATCAAGGAAAACGTAACAGCCAACACCTTCCATGTTTGAGATTCTGCTTTAAAATTGCGATGTTCTAAAAGATTTCACTACAAAAGCACACAATTCCCAACCCAATTTCCTCACTCCTTTTTATTTTGAAAGTCAGGAGAACTGAATCTGATATACAAATATTCAAATGCAGTTCAAAACTGAACCCAGACACATATAATCACACCTTTCTTCAGCCTAAGTTCTGGAGAGTTTGGAGTATAAGGTACAGCACACTAAAAAAATCAAGTACCACAAAACACTGTCAGCTGAGGCAACTAGAATAATAACTACTCAGAATTCATTTCAGTGCTTTCAGGCAAAAACAAAGCAGTTCATAACTGCACCACGTCCCAGATTTTTACCGTACCTCTTGGGGAGAAGAGCAAGGGAGGGGAATAACACTTGCAAATTCACAAGCCAGCATGAAAAAGTCTAGGCAAGCTTCAGTGGTTCCTCCCCAGTCTAAACTTCAGCAAAAGTTTTATAGAATTAAGAACTCATCTAGAATCAAGCTACAGAGATGCAAAACCTCAGCCTGAAGATGCACTTTACAATGTTCTTCCTCTTAAGAGGATCTGCTATGTCTGCACGTGTAACTCCAGTCGACTCCTCATGCACTTTCTCACGCTAATTAAACTAGCCTAATGCATCAGTTTCCACCAGGGTTATTAGTTCTTAACTATTTCTTACTTACGATAAAGTACTCAATCTCAGATACACATTTCTCTGGCATCTAATTTAAAACAGATGTAAAAACGTTAAGTCCCCAAGAAGTCTGTTATCATGAAACCCTTGATGGAAAGCCTCCTATGATATAACAGCTGAATGGTCATTTGTCCTTACTAGAGTGCCCCTGGAACAGACAAAGTGGATGGTGGTGGTATAAGTTGTCATCTTTCCATCAGCATTGATGCACACAGAGCCATTTGAATAGGTTAGAAGAATGTGACCAGGTCTTTCAACTACTAATTCTTTGCTGGCAACACCAAGATTGCTAATAGAGGTGGCTTCATAGTAAGAATCCTAGAAATAAAGAAAACCATCAGCAATTTTGAACTCAAGTGCACTGTTACAGAAATGCCCAAGAAAATGGTACCTACCACAGTAACCTTGTGTACAGAAGATTACCTTGAGTTTTGAATGCAACTGAGAAGGCTAGAGATCCCTGTATATTCCTCCCCCATTCTATATTTAAGATACACATTTAAGCAACATAAAGTTTTACTTTATAATAAGGTGCCTAGAGTGCCTCAAAAATCATACCCATCACACCAGCTACACAGCTCAGGAGTTTAGGGAGGCCTACACCTCATGTGCAATAAGTACAACTTCATTCGTGCAGCTCTTTAAAACAGTATGTAAAAGGCTCCAGCCATTCTTACAGCTTACTTATCTGTCATGCTTAGCCAAGTTTAAAAAACACTAGCAGAAGCTGAGAGTAGGAACCTTGTAAAAATTAAAGCTTCAGTGTTTCAAGAGGCTGGTAGAAGTTTGCCATACTGCAGTGACTATGCCAGCACTAAGGATGCACAGGATACCATTGTATGCTGCACAAAGGGGCCAAAACTCACGTGCTCATCTTGTATTCCCCTTTAACTAAATCACTTGGGCAAATCAGCTCTGAGTTGGGACAAAAACACTACTCACACGATCATGTCGATATTCCACCTGACACACAGATGCTTGTCGGTCACATCCTGGAACAGCAAGCAGTGGTCGACAGACATTTATGTAGTACTTTTTGCGCTCACTTGGTCTTGAATTATCCATAGCATACCAGTTTCCACCTCTCTTCTCAGACTTTGCTAAACTGAGTGGGAGGAAAAAGTTCTATGCTAAGAATACATGTTATCCATAGAGTCCCTTTAGCTTTGTTAGTTTCAAGAAAGAAACTGCAAGGCATTTCAGTTTGCATTTCATGTAACTTTTTCCCCTCATTTTTAAGTGTCGCAAAAAATTACTCCTAGGAAGGTAGAAAACAGTTAAAGTAAGTTAGGCAAAGCCAACCCAAGAAGTCAACTTGTATCTTAGGAGGTGAGTTAATATACCAGATTATCTCCATTTCAAGATACTCAAGATACTTGCAGTTAAGACTGTCAGAAGAGATCACTTTTCTAGTGCTTTTTATGCACGAAACCAGTGTCATCCAGTGTTAAACAATCAGCTAAACGCTAAACTAGAATAGCCAAGTTCACACAAAGACTGTGTTACTTCACCTCGACAGGTCATATTGGTCCATGGTGTTGGGATCCGTCACAATACATTCCAAGGGCAGTTCAGGACAGGCATATTCAGTGTACCACCTGAAGTTGTAGGTATATTTATCTTCTACCTAAAAAACCAGCAGAATAGGTCAAGGGAGGCTTTCACACAGACTACTATGTGAAGCAACACTACTCCTTTATATGTTCAGTTTATTCCCCTGGGTTTTGGGATGCACTTTCTCAGACTGATTAGCACAGGTCTATCTTCACATTGATCTTGCCGTTATTTCCCCGCTGTAACACCAAAAACACTTGCAAAAACACAACCATAGCAACGTAACTGCTGTTTGCTGTGTTACAGGGCACAGTCCTAGCACTTCACATCTCTGGCCGAGAAATATGGCTTTTTTTCCAATTTGAAATACAAGAGGATCAAAAGCACTGGTAATTATATGGCCCAGAAACTAGAGAATAGCGAAGTGAGAACCCTGATGCAGATCAACAGTTTACTGTTCAGTAGGCAAGACGAGTACAGGCTGGTACACCAAGAAAAATACCTGTTTTGTTGAGCAGTCTGCTTTATAGATATGGTTATTTCCATCCATGAATCTCTGCTGTACCAGCCTGGAAGTGATTATTTTCATGACTTACAGATGTAGACAGTTCCCTTCTTCCTATCAAACTTCTTACCTGATATTCAGGCTGACCTACTCCAGCTTGATGGTCACACAGGAAAGTTATGAGAGTAGATCGCTGTGTTTTCTTCTCATCATTATATGCTGTACCATTTTTGTAAGTCAACTGAATCAGACCATCATAATATGAAAGTTTGGAATTAGGCAGTCCAAGACTCCAAAACTGATTCTTACTAGAAAATAAAAACAGGCTCTGAGGTTGTGCAGAATTCAGATGTAGTCATCTTAAAGAAAAGTCTACCAAACAGTAGGCACGCAGGTATGTTTATAGAATACTCCGTAGTAAGACAAAAGGATTCAGCAAGATTGACTATACAAAGTCAAAAACTAGGATGAAAAGCACTGCCAAAAGACAAACTGTGAACAGGTGTCCTTCTTTGGGAAGGAAAGGAAGTTATACCTTACTTAGGTACCTAAAATACTAATACTCCATTCTCTAGAACAGTGACAGAAAAGTCAAGTTCCCATGGGCTTCAGAATGGGCTTCAAACTGCAGACACCCTAATGGCAAGCTCATGCTGGTTTCATGCAACTACGTGGGGACAGTGAAGATCTAGGACTGCACAACAGCAAATCTTCTCACTTAAGAAAACTTTGTATGCTCTTAGCTCAGGATCAGCTTTGGTCTAGGAGGGTTTCTTTACTCTGAGTTAATGTCAGACTAGCTCTTTCAGACCTAGTCTAACCACCTTCCCCCAAATAGGTGCAGCAAACTCTCCTTAGCTGGAGAATACTTCAAGATCAAGCAAAGTCAAGTACAATTGCATGTGAGTGCACTGTACCACATCTCTAGCAATAGGCTGACCTGGAATCTGAAGTGTTGCACAGATACTGCACCTTAGACGTGGCTGGTAGAAGATGGAACAATGCTGCTCACAGAGTAGTTGTGCACATTGGGACTGTGCCTGCATTTTTAGCAATACAAACATGCTGCAACACCCAAGTTCCGGGCTCTACCTCACATAAGGCAGGTACTACTCAGCCTTAGGACCTTGGCTAACCTAGTCAGTAGTGCTTCTTTACAGCAAACACTCTTCAAACCAAGCTGATTTGAATCCAAGGTGCAGGTTGGCTTCATACAGTTGAAGCAGTTAATACACAACTTAAAACCCCTCTGGGAACACTCACAGAAAGAATTTCCTGAGTTGGAAGGGACCCACAAGGATCATCAACTCCAACTGGCTGCACACATGACCACCCAAAAAAAAACTGTATGTCTGAAGGTGGAGCAATGGACACAATCTCAAAAGCTAATTGCAAGCAAAATCACATACACTTTGCTTGAAGCAATTGGCAGCATAATTACTATGCTGACACTTATTTTACATGCAAGTTACCTGAATCTACTGCAGGTAGTAATTACTTTACATGCAGATTGGTCACTGTTAGATAACATCACACAACAGGAGATTTATTACAAGCAACATAACTAGCAACTTACTTTTGTGTTACTTGGCATGCTGCTGATTGTGTGCGACACAATTCAACTGGCACACTGCCACAGATGTTTATGTAGAAAAAATATTCTGAAGTATTAACTATGTAGAACCCGTTTTTCTTGGCCAGTGGTGATAAATCAAAGGAGAAGCCTAACAGAGAAGGAATAAAATTTCATTCAGCATAAGTTTCAGTCCCAGTTTTTCCCACCATCTCTCAGATCTTGATTCTACTGGCCACACAGCTAGTTGTTATACAGACATGTTCCCCTAAACACGTCTCCCCTTCCACGTAATCATTCCAGAAACATGGAAATTCAGACATACTGGAAGCATATGCTTTCCTATAGAAGAATTTACTACAGTCAAGTACAAGTTACACCTATTTCCCCCCACACACACATACACTAGGAAGAGCATTAAGCTCACACTGCTCTCATTTTAACATGTGCATATACTTTAAAACTCTGTGCTCCAGTGTTTTAGGTGCTTCAACTTGCAACAAGTTCATTTCGGTTTTCCACAGAAAGAGGACTTAATGCTCAATGCCATGACACAAGTCCTATCCTTGAAGGCCCTTCAGTTTGGCCAACATAAATACATACCTGCCTGAGCATCAGAGACTTGACAGTTATCTCCTTCAGTTTTAGACAGGACACATGCAGCAGCAGTATACCAGTCAAAAGCATATGAACATACACCCTCAGACATCAAGATTGGAGCACTTTCTAGATCACCTGGTATTGAAAGAGCAATGCGTTAAACAACACACAGTACAATCAGGCTGCCAAAACTATTGATCTAAGCCTACGAACACCGACTCCTCCCCAACAGCAGACCAGAAGTAACGAAGTACCTCTCCTCTGAAAATAAGGACCACAATCAACAATTCCTTACACTAGTTCTTTGCATCCTTCTCCCCAAGCTTAGCCAAGAGGTGAAGATGTACTGCTTAGTCTGTTCCCAAGTACTCTCTGTTCCCAAGTACTCTCTCGCACTCCAAAAACTTTTTTTTTTTATATGCAAGCCTGGAGCTTGACTATAAAGCAACAGCTTTATCAGAACTAGTACATGACCTGATCTGAACAGCCAACATACAGAGGGTTTAGCTTCCTCATGCTGAAGTGCAAGAACCCAAAACTTCTATTTCCCTGGAAGAAGTTATACTAGTGGGCTATTATAGGGAGATGAAAATTAACAGCTTCTGCAAGCGTTCCTGCTTCCTGTAAAATGCAAGCAGTTCAGAGAAAGTTTATTGAAAAAGGTTAAAGTAAGTGAACATGGTTCAGGACCAGTCTTTTCTATCAAGACAATCTAGAGGTAGAAAGTGCTTTCTAGAGCTTTCAGGTATTCTCAAGGCTTTAGTCACCTAAACTTACCTTCACCTTGTTTGAAAAAAATCTCAGTTCAACAGATTACTCAATGGTCTTGAATATTCAAAGAATACTTGTATAAAACATGAACAGAGATAAATACCTGCAGTTATATTGCTCTCACCCTAGCAAACAACAGTCCTCCAGCTTTTGCGTACAAGAAAATAAAAGACAAAGACATATACTAAGACTTAGCACTCATGCCTGGAAATATTAAATGATCTCCATTTTTTTAAATGGATTAAAGAAAAAAGGTGTGGATATTCTTACCTGGTCTGCACACAAGAGTGATGACAGTTTTGATTTTTTTGTTAACACCACAGCTGTCTCCATCTGAATAGATAAGTTGAATATTTTCTCCAACCTTTTTAGGCGAAGAAACAAATGTTCCAAGATTCTTGCTCCTGTTTTGTTTATCTGCAAGGAGAGTACAGGCATCACTTTTTTCCCCTAGAAAGTTTACTCTATGAAGAGAATATTAACTAGCCAAACGGAAAGTCATAAGACAGCATGCCATTACAAGTTGGTTTTCAACCTTCCCTAGACCGTTCTACAAGCCCTGGAGGAAAGTGCAATACCATTCAGCTGTTAGGAAAGTCTACTGATATCATGTCTTTTGAGGTCTTTAGCAGCACAAGGGAATTACGCTCCTAACTTCCATTTCCTCAAATAACGGAAGGCACCCAGTGCAGCCCTTTTGCATTTACAAAGAAAGAAACGCCAAGCCTTCAGAGATTTAAAAAGACTCACCTACAGAGCAAATAGCAGCAGTATCTGGGCAGAGGGAAGCTCCTCCTCTCTTCAGCACTTTATGGCAGACATTGATGTAATAATGTTTCCTTCCTGCCTCTGAAAGGCTACTGTCAACAGCTTCCCAGTTCTGGGCTAAATCTGAAATACAGACAATCACTAAGAACAAGTCAGCTAGCTTAATCATGCCATGCCAACCACTCCATTCCAAAACACCATTTATCACAGAAAAACAATTCACACTTAAAGCCACTTAAGATGACAACAACCAAGACAGTCACAGATAGGGCTACTTTCCTACTGCGATTATTTCTTTTGAGAGGATAGCACTGGGTGCCAGTACCCCAGAAAAATACCAAGGAAAGTGACAGCCGTATTATGTTCAGCTACAGAATTGCAATGACACTAGAAATGGCACGTAAATTCAGAACAGATGTTTCAGAACAAAAGTAACCGAAAGTGAGCTTTCGCTGCCATACCTGAACTGCGGATCAGAGGTGACAAATCATAGTGTTTTCTCTTATCAGAAACTCTGCAAAGGAGATCTTCTCTCTCTTTAACACATGCGTATTTTGTATCCCAAGTGAAAAAATAGGTGCAGTCCACTTCGCCAGTAAACACTGGAGTCCCTCTACCATCATTACCTTAATATTGAAGATGAATACACAGAGGTTAGGTTTCCAGTAGGAAGAGAGAAAAGCGAGAGATAATTGAGAACTCAATGCAACGAGCAAGAACGACAGAAAAACCACAAGTCCTGTGCAGCAAAAGGATTTATTTTGTTTTTAAACTGTTGACTAAGAAAAATAGGTCTTTTCATGCCTCAATATTCTTTATCACCAGTGCGAATTTAACATAGTAGTGCTACTACAGAGTACAAAACGATCCTGCAAGCCACAGAAATTAGTGCTTACTCTAGCAATATTTATTTCTTGTGTTAAATGTGGTTCAAAGCATGCATTCATTTGAGCCTAAGGTCTACCAGCAAACACAGAAGAAACTCTGAGCAGAGTCACCACAGCTGATTATACTCACCTGCTGTTTCATTGCACTCAAAGTTTATGACTGTCATTCTCTCAAAGCCGGAACTACATGCATCCCCATTCGGATAAATTAAAGTGAGATCCCCATCAGAATATCTGAGTGAAAAGTCAGTTTTAGATAGAAATGTGATCAGGCAATAACGCGGTGTTCTCCTCATAACAGAAGCCACTTTTTTTTTTTTTTTACTTAATTATCTCACTCAAGAGGGAAGACAGATGCTTGTTCAACATTAATACTGATATTTCTACTGCAACAAAGGCTTCCATCCACAGATGTTCCCTTTTCATGAATTAGTACAGTTTCAAAAATGCTATAAAGCTATTCCAGCCTTAGTGGAACATTTCTTCATATTTCTCTATTTCATGGCTATTTTTGCAGGTGGAAGAAGCCATACTCCCTGGACGACTGCTCTTACAAGTCTGCCATATGCATACAGATAGAATGAAAGATTGTACCTAGGTGAAGAACCTCTTTGCTACTGTCCCAGTATGGGAACCCTCAGGTTCTTCAACACACACTAATTCCTGGACTCAAGTAATCTTGGATACGATTAATGCATGTTCTTGCAAATGAGGTGGAGATTGAGATGACAGCTAAAACATCCAGCCCTGATGCCACATTGCATGCAAAACTCGAGAAGGACAAGATGCAGTACAGCACAGTCTGCAGTTCCGACAAAGTTGGTGAAAGTTTCCTTCCTGTGTAGGCATTGGCCCCTACCAAACCCATTTGCTCCTGTTTGCTAATGCCATCCTGGCATACTGTTAATATTTTCCTATACAACACCAAGCAAGAATGCTTGCATTTTGTATCCAGTACTGCTTACAAGACAAATAAGGGTGTCAAAGTAGGAAACAAAGAACTATCATCATTCAGACAACTTAGCATAGCTAAAGAGCCTGGAAACATTTGTTAATATACATACCTTAGGGTCTGGTTCTCAAATCTTCCTGCCACTTTTTGCTGGTTATTCGAAGATTTTACTTGGCAAGATGAAGTGTATCCCGTGCTGTCCTTGCAGTTACCTGCACTGGTTTTCCCACATACATTCAAGTAATAGTAATACTCATCTTTGTCATCTTTGGCTAAATACGGTGTGACATAATCTGAATAAATAAAAAGAAGTGTTATAGCAGAACAGATATAAACAAAATCTACCAAAGTCTACTTGTCAGGTGTGACCCAAATATCTAGATAAGATATTATTCCCAGTCTCCAAACATGGAAACATAACTGATTAGTAGCACCACAGACTCAAAAGAAAAATAGTGAGCTTACCTGGAAGTTGAGTAAGTGGTCTCAAGTCAATGGAGATATCATGTTGCTCATTAGTCAGAAGACAGCTCTTACTCTCCAGGTAATCCCTGTGACAGGCATACTCAGTAACCCACTCAATTTCATACCGGCAATTTGTTTTTGCTGTGAGTCTGGGACCTGCACTCTGATACAGAAGTGATCAGAATTAAAATTGTAAGTCTAGAGATGTACTTGAAATTGAATCCATTAATTAATGGTGTCACATTCATTTAGAGTCAGAAATGAGCAGCTTCACCTGTAAATTGCTTAAGATCTCCAAACACTGGCTATTGAGGTATTGAGAACTGAATAAAACACCTTTTACTGATTATGTGGCAAACTACTAAAAGTCTAAACAGAGGTAAAGCATCAGCCATTAGCAAAGGATTAGAAGTAAAGTACATTTAAAAAGCTCTTTTGCTTTACATGTCAGCAAAAGAAGAGAACATGGAGCTCAAATTGCTGAGCACAGCTTGGATCGTGTTTGCCTCTGGGGATTCCTCAAAGAAGGGAGCAGATCAAGTATTATCTGAAGGCAATGCAGCCTCTTAGACACTGGACATTTTAGCAACTTCCCTCAGTCCAAATCAGGATAAGAGGTAGTAATTGACTATTCTTTAGCCAACACTTTCATCAAATGTTTTTTTCTGTAGAAAATATTTTTGCACCTCTTGAAGTGAAATGATTAGAAGCTCACTGATTCACATAACTAAAACAGGCAGATATACAAGTTACAGGCACAGGTAACATTAGCAATACCATTCACAGTGTATGTGCGCATAGTTATGCTGATGTATTACAAAGTGACAGTAGAGGACACCCTATGGTCTGCTTCTTCAGTCATGAGAATGATGTATGGTACCTATCTAGGTCATAGGAGGGACAAAACATTAAATCAAACTCAGCCTGACAAGAGTTCCTTCTTTGCCAGCCCATAACCAAAAGCATTGCAATATGAAGCAGTAGAGCACCAGCAATATTCACACTGGTCCAATTTAAGGAGTGCAGGTTGCTGAAATTACCTGGCATCACAAACAGTGATTACCATACTGCATTGAAGTTGACTCAAATAGCATCCTGCAAAAGTTGATCTGCTGCTTAACTGTACAAACTTTAAGGTTAAAGGAGTTCATTAGCCTGCTTAGCAAGTGACAAACTTCTGCCAAACAGTGACACTTGCTTTTTTTCCTCCCTGAGGAAGGCCAGAATAAGAAACAAGTAACAGACAAAACTATAAGCATGCCCAAGCCTGACTGGCAAAAAAAACCTTCATCAGCCAAAAGAGAGCTCTGTGCCAAGGATTAACATGGTACTAAGAGTCCTGTTCAGACAAAAATGTTTAACCTAGAAAAGGATAACTAAATTCACCAAAATAATGGAAGAATATAACCCTGGGAAAATTTTATTGCAGTCCTTGTTTCATTTAAGTTTTAGAAGACAGTTTTTTTATAGTATTATATTTTGATATGCCCAACTCTTGACAAGCCACAAAACAGCAGAATTTTTCTGTTCCCTTCAGTTATCAATAAAAGTGAAAGATAACGCGAACAGAAGTTAGAAGACCAACCATTTAACACACACTAAAACAGCAAAGTTACCTGTTCTCCTCTCTTTGATGGGCAAACAAAAGTGATTGTCACTGCTGGATTATGGCCTAGACAGAAGTCTGGCTTTTCCTCATCACCGGGTATTCTCTCATAATTCAGTACCAGCCTAGAAAGAGAAAACAAGAAACAAAAAATACACTTAAAGACACGACACACTGAACAGAAGCATAGTGTTGGAGGGACACCTCTCTTTTACAGAATACACTAAAGTAGTCCCACTCCTGGAAGTTACTTTTTATGGACACCTCTACTCCTTTCATTTTACAGTTTACTAAATAATTATTAAGACAGCCATAGAATCATTAAGGTTGGACAAGACCTCCAAGATCATCTGGTCAAACCATCCTCCTACCACCACTGTCACCCAGTAAACCATGTCCCTAAGCACCACGTCCAACCTTTCCTTGAACACCCCCAGGGACGGTGACGCCACCACCTCCCTGGGCAACCCATTCCAATGCCTGACTGCTCTTTCTGAGAAGAAATGTCTCCTCATTTCCAACCTGAACCTCCCCTGGCACAACTTGAGGCCATTCCCTTTAGTCCTATCACTAGTTATCTGCAAGAAGAGGCCAGCCCCAGCTCCCCACAGCTTCTTTTCAGGTAGTTGTAGAGAGAGCAATAAGGTCTGCCCTGAGCCTTTTCTTCTCCAGACCAAACAACCCCAGTTCCCTCAGCCGCTCCCCATAGGACTTGTGCTTCCTGGTCCTGGCTACACTATTCCTGATACAAGCCAGGATGCCGTTGGCCTTCTTGGCCACCTGGGCACACTGCTGGCTCATGTTCAGGTGAGCAATCAGCACCCCCAGATCCTTTTCTTCTGCACAGCTTTCCAGCCACTCTGCCCCAAGCCTGTAGCGCTGCATGGGGTTGTTGTGGCCGAAATGCAGGACCCAGCACTTAGCCATGTTGAACCTCATCCCATTACCCATCGATCCATCCTGTCCATGTCCCTCTGCATGGCCTTCCTACAATTTCTATACAATTCTTTGAAATTCCTACATTTTTCCATACAATTTCTTTCCATCCTGATCCCAGAATTGAGATCGAGACAAACTCATTAGCAAATTGACAGTAGAAGGACAATTGGAATGGATCAGACAAGGTAGGAGTAGGATCACACAACATAACTATCTGACAAAGAAAAATGGCAAGGTGACAGGGTAAAAAAACAAGGAAACCCCAATACAACTTTCCTAGCAAGTGTTGCTGTTCTATGTGATCTAACATGCAGAAAACGACTTGAGGAGTGACCATCTGGCTTCAGGTTAACTGCACCTCTAACTGGCCTCTGTAACAGGATGCGGACATACACTTCACATTACTCCTTTCCCAGCCCACCCTAGTCTGATTCAGTACATACAATGACTTTTCCCTCAAGAACGAAGAGCTCTTCAACCCTAACAGGGTAAGAAAAAGCTTTCTTGCCAAGCACTTTGAAATCCAATGCTAGTTGTACTTTATTACGAGGAAAGTGTTATGCTTCTTCAGATGCAAGCTTCTGTCTTGGTACACAACACCTTAGCTATTTGTTTCATGGGAGAAAAACCCTCCAACAAGTTTACACAGTTGTTAGCCTTTAAAAAAACAACCCTGGCACCAAAAGGCCAGAGCCTTTGGTCTCCCTGTTATTATCCTGGTTTACTGTTTCAACTTGTATCTGAAATAAGAGTACACTATTGACTGTACAGACAAGGTAAGCAGGCTTAGATCCGACCATTCTGGCATAAGCCCCCCAGGACATACAGAACTTTTATATTTTTTTCTTTCAGGCAACACTCCCAGCATAAAAAAAAGCAGGAAACAGAACAGAGAGCATCAAGGAAACAGCTTCCCCTAGCCCTCGCTCTTCTGCCACCACCAGGAACAATAAACCTTGCACTGCTTATGTGTTTCTTATATTAAGAACCCATTCATACTAAACTACAGAAGGGCAACATCTGGCCCTATTCTCAATTTAGAGTACTCCTGGGCAGTAGAGTGAGCCAAACAAAGTAAGTCAAAACACAGAGCCAACACATTTACCCTTCAAGCCCTGAGACATAAGACAGATGGAATTAAAAATCATTCTTTTGCTTGGAGGCAGAGAACACTAACCCTGGCTTCCAAGAAATTTGCAATTTTGTAAGGAAGAGCCTCTGACAAGGAAGAAAACTTGTTGTGTTATGGCAGTAGAATGGGACGTCTGCAAAAAGACTCTACCCTCCCACTATTTGAAAAAATCATCTCTGCCAATGCTTCAAAATTGAACTTGTGCTGATGGCAATACAAGTCTTCTAGAAGTTAATACGACTGCTTTATCCAGCCTAGATGAATGAGAAGCATTCACAGAAGTACCACCAGAAAAGTGAAGTACCTGTCTTGGTCATGACGCTTCAGCTGTTCCTTCGGACGGCCAACATCATATGCATGACCTTCATGTATCAAGCAAGCAGCACTGCCAGCAGGGCAGTTGTTGGCCTCTCCACCTGAGCTTCCTGTTAAAGAATATAGAAAACAAAATTCAATTTTTAAGCCCAGCTCTGCACGGAGTACTTTGTGATTTTATCTGTGGACTCGCTTGCTATCCATTGCTTCACCCTTTTCTAAAAATATTAAAACAGGTAACATTATGAATGTGTAACTGGCAAGACAAAACCTGAAGTACTTATGTACAAGGGGAAGCTCATGCTGCCCCATTTTTTTCCTTGCTGAAATTAGTTTCTGGTAGCTAGTGCAGCAGTTGGATATATATGGCTCAAGAATTTCTAGAAGTATTTTATCTATTTTTCCCCCCCACAACAGTGAAATAGTACCAAGGGATGGGAAACACCTACTGTTAGGAAAGGGTTTTTTCCTCCTTTGACTCTTATCTTATCCAAAGCTGTCAGCAAAAAGTTTCAGACTAATAGTTGGGTTTTTTTTGTTTTGTTCTGTGGTTTTTTTTTTAAAAGAAGATCAGACCTGCCACTAGAGGCAGAAGTTTTAGTTTAGTTGTCCACTAAACATGGGCACACAAAATATAACTGCACAGCTTAAAAAGTCAGTGCAAGTATACAACTAAGCTAGCATTTTCAGTAAGATTCAAAGAAGTGATTTTGCTCTTTTAATTCCTTATTTATATTGCTCCCAACTGACATCACAGTGATAGCTATGCACCGTTACTTATCAAAGCACCTAAACACTTCTAATTCATCTTGGGATAGACTTGGAACAAAGCAACAGCCTGAACGGGAGCCCAAAGCAAGTAATAAATTCAGAGCACAAATAAATTTATTTAAAGTTCATTAAAGTGTCTTTAAAATTTATTAAAACATGTGCTATGAACTATCTTGGCAGTATTTGGCAGTAAACATAAACAGCTGAAAGACTGGACTGAGTGGAAGAGCTTAAACTTCTCTAACAGTCCTTGCCCTTCCAGAAGGCAAATATCTCTAAACAGCTCAATAGTTAGAGGACAAAACTTGGCTTCACAAAAAGCAGCCTTCAAATCATCAGAAATAGTTTGAAACAATAGCGAAAATCCTCATCCACCAGTCTTCAGTCATGGGACAACCTCAACTGGGGCACTAGAAAAATCATACTGATAGAAATTTATACTCTGACAGGCGATACAAGCTTGTGCCCACACCTAAGTCCCTGCAGATGTTTATAAACAAGGAATCATCATCATCAGAATCATCCACCAAGTAGTGTCCTGAAACTTTGATGAGAGGATTTAAGTCATGTTTCTTCAAATCTTCATCAAATACATAGCAAGGCACCTAAAAGAAAAAGAAAATACATACAATGCAGGCCAATGAAGTAGGGAGAAGTTATGAACAGGCATTTATAAAACCAATTCAATACGTGGAAAAGGCTTTTACTTCTGGAAGCTCAGGTACTTTCAGATAGACTTAAACCTAGATACACTGGATAAAAGAAGGCACCAGAACTTAGCGTGTTCTGCTCCAGCTCTTATAAGAGTTTTACTATAAACCATATGGATCCCAAAAGGTTGAAGAACTACCAAAAGTTCTCAGCTCCACCAGCTTCCAACAGCTGTTTTATATTCATGTGAACAAGTCTGGCCTATGGAGGTTGTTGGGATTTGTTTGGGGTAGGAGGGTTGGAAGAGCAAGATTACCAGATCTGTAAAAAGAAATTTCTGTATGTATAGTACATAGATTACCTCTTTCACAGGTTTAAACAAGTCTTTCTTGCAAGCAACAAATGTCCTCCACTCAAAATAGTGCACACACTCTGTTGCTGTTACAAATTCAGGGGTACCCTATTTAAAGGAGAAAAAGTCATTTTAAGAACGGACTTCAGTTTTATTTTGTATCTACAGACAGAAATAAGTTAATTTAAGAGATTAAAAAAGAATACAGAACATCAGACCAAAGCCATACAGTTTCTTAATAGCACTTAAATAGCATGACTGTTGTTTGTGCTTTTTTTTTTTTAGCAGATTTGTTGGTAAACTCAGGAAGATGCAGGGTGCCAAATCCTTCTCACTCTGCATATGCAAGCTCTCTAATAAGCATGTGCAAATCCTAATACGCAAAAATTGTACTACATCTTTTAGAAGCACTCACTTGTGCCAACTGACATTGGCAGGAATACCAGGCACATCTAGTTACTAAAAATGAAAACACCAACGTGTGTATATAAAGAGATGAACAGCAAGACAACACATAGTTTACCCATTCCCTATCCCACAAAGGAGGCTGATTAACAAGTTCTTCAGCTATACAGAAAGGATACCTCTGAAGTCAGCTACTTATTTTTTTTATAGGCTCATGTCAAACATTTGCATCTATTTCAGGACAAGGCTTCTACCACAGTTCAGGGCTGGATACTCAAATGAATGCCTCTGCTTATAAAAGGAAAATGAGATTTTTTCCGCACTTCTCATCACCTCAGCTAGAAACACTTTAGCCTATTCAGATACCCTCCCCTATTTAACCCTGCAAAAAAGTGCTGGAAACAAGTTGTTCCAGACACTATTACAAAATCTTTTTGCTAGGTCGCATGAAAATAGGTGTTACAACTACACTAACTAGAAGAGGTTTGAAGGTGGTTATGATCTGGTGACACTTCCTCAACTCCAGCTGTATTTTTCATTTTGTTTACAGAACCATCTGCTAAAACAGCACACAGGTAGCCTTTAAACCTCTCTGCTGCACTGGCACCTTGTTTGAATTGGCTACACTTCCAAAAGAGGGTGTGCAATGGTGTTACTTGTGCCAACAGCAGCCCTGATAAGTATTTCTCTCTGATACACAAATACATAAACTGATCAGTCTGTACAGAATACCAAGCTGTGATATCAGTTCAGTGTTTGGAAGGTGCAACTCCAAAAGCACATGGATATGAACTGCATACACACACTTTTCAGGTATCTCCGTTCATGCTTTCAGCAGATACCCACGAACAACAGCACCCCCAGAAGCCCAGGTAGATGCACAAGCACTCTAATCTCTCAACTATGTGCAGACAAAATCTAAAGCTTACTGACGTCAGCTTTGCTGACTTGCACCAGAGATCAGTCTTGTCCTTCAGTACTGTTTTATTAAACAGCCATTCTAGGTTCACAGGTCAGACACAGCCAGTATTGCAACAATAGCTTTCAGTTACAGCACCCAGTTGACCAATTCCTCCATATTACACTATTAAAATACTACAGAAAAACATGAAGATACTACTCAAAACATTAAAGACCCAGAAGAGCCTGTGATCAGACCTAAACAGCAGATCTGCAATTATTTTCTAACTTGACTGAATTTTGAATGCTCCTTTAGATCATGTCCTTAATTTGGTACTAAAATGTAACTGGCTCTTCCTAAGGCTAAGAAGCTTGTTAATTACTACATCCACTAATACAGCAAGTCTCCCTAAAAAGCAAGTTAAAAGTACACGCTTTATCCATTGAAGATAAGAATACGTGATTTAGACTTACCAATGTTTTCCCACACAGGAAGTTAATGTTGCTTTGAATTTGGTGCTGACTGTCCTTCTGCAAGCAGTCAGCTGTAGTGTTGAGTTCCAGAAGAGTTTTAGAAGCTTTCTGCAAGTTTAGATCACCTAATGTTTGGGAAAAGAAAAGGGGGGTTATAGTACTGTGCTTTCATGGAAGCTCAACATAAAGGCTCTAAGTTCAAGCACCGAACAGCACAAGACATACCAGTCCACCTGAAAACTGTCTGAACAGGGTACAACTGAAGACTTCCCTTGCAGTTCTCATGACCTAAAGTCCAGCTCCAACTTAAGACTGTATTTGATCTCTCTAATCACGTCTACTTCCTCAAGATTCTGTAAGCAAACACCATCACGAGCTAGCTTCAAGTATCACAACTCACTCCTTCCTCCCACCAGCTTCAATTTACCAGCTTCTCAGCCTGTCTTTTATACAGATTGTGTCAGAGAGCGTACTTAATGGAAACTCCATCAGTGCCTGGGTGCATCTGCAGTACTGGCATTATCTCCTGCTAAACCCAACACAGAACCACTACATCCATGTACGTCCTCCTACAGCTCTCATCCCCTTTAGCACAGCCTGTGCGCTGCAGGAAGGCTAGGGTCAACAATGCTTCACTGCACGTCCCTCTTTCTCCAACACCTGACAGGAAGGGAAAGGGTGAAGCACATTTCAAGTCTCAGGAATGTTTCTGTTCAAACCCATTTGGTTAGCATTAAGCAAAGTCCTCCACGCTGTCCATTTTTACTAGGTAGATTTTAGTGCTGCAATAAGTTTGGGCTGAACTGCAGAGAACACTATAAAATGCCAGTATTGACTGGCTTCCCTCCTTATTTTTTTGTTGATGTCTGCACTAGAGATAAAGTCAAATCTGTAATCACTGCAGATAGCAGCTTTGCATCTAGGTCACATGTGAGCCCAGCCACATTTCCTGCCTGTTAACTCTTCACTCAGGGCAGACAAAACTACACCGCACCCAATCTGGGGTAATATAGTTCTGAGAGCAAAAGCAGCAGAAGTAAATGAACTGGGCAGGAAGAGAGTACAAGAAGCTCAAAAACATAGCCAAGGCAATGTTCTGTAGCAACACCTTTCCAGCCACTGTTACCAGCTGCCAGGGCTTTTCCTAATAACATACATTCTTTGGCATCTTTCCATCAGGCTCCCCACCACTGTTTTTCAGTCCTGTCCCACGCATTAACTGCTTTGAACTGTAGCAGGAGAAAGCTGCTATAGCCACCAAGCTTGCAGGTAAAGCTGAAATGATGACAGGCAGAACGTGACCTTGACCGCTAGCCCTAAGTAGCGCAAGGGCTGCCCATTGGTGCTGTACCTGCTCACGTCACGCTAACTTTGTTACAGGTAGCCACATCGAGATGCTAACACCTAAGCAGCCATTCACAGCACCCCTCTATATATCCAGGGTAACAAGACAGACAGAATTCAATAACCGTCTGCCTTCTCAAGGGAAGGTAAGAATGGAGACTTGTCAGCCCAGAAGAAGGGCAGCATAAACTGAACATGCACATTCACATGTGCACGGGGATTTGTGCCAGGCTGAGAGCCTGCCACAGTGACGCATGTTACCACCACTCAGTTCAGCATCAGCTTTCAGGCACCTGGAGGCTGTCTGAGATTCCTGCCTTTCATGTTTCTTGACACTTATCAAAACATGGTCTTCAGGTTACTCTGAGAGCAAGATTCCTACTCATCACATCATTGCTTAGAAGATGCTGTCAGTGTCTTCTTCACTAGAAGATTTAGCAGGAAGGAAGCCAGTATAACTTTCTAGTCAAAAGAGGTACATATAGTAACGATATGCATAAGTTATTAAGAACTCTGTATAAACTCTGTACAGTTTCAAGCCTCAGTTTAGCCAAGAACTTACAGCAGCAGCCTCTGAGGACCTAACTTATCCCTCTGTAAGCATTAGCTCTCTCTCAGTTCTGAGAGCACATTAATTACATTGCTCTAAAGGCCTTGTTAGTCGACTCCAGTTTCCTCAGTTAAAGTGATGTTCAAGAAAAAACAAGCAAAGCCAGTACATCTTGTTTAACCCAGGACAATATGCATGCTCTCTCCCCTCCCTCATGCGTGCTTAAAGATACTTTAGGAACTTACTAAGATCTTAGCAAGAAACCCTTCAGTAGCACACTGTGAGCAGGATTGGGGGTAGCCTTATAAGCCACCCCCTCACACTGTCAGCCTCCCATAAATGTCCTTCCAGAGTACCAGTTCTGCAGCAACCTTCCCTACAACAAGCTCCCTCTTCAATCACATTTCTTCATGACTCTAGAGATGCATTCTCTCCTTAAAGTAACACTGCAAGCCAGCTACTACAGGTCAGAAGAATTAGCATCAGATAAACTTCATTTTACATGGTTGTACTTGACCAGTATTAACAGCACTATCCACAACACTTTTTACTCATTTACTCCTTCATCTTTTAGGCTGCTTGGAAGAAGAAAGGCAATCAGGGAAGACATCTGATCAATCACCCAAAAGAAACGGGGCATTTAGGTGGTAGCCATCATTTCATGTCCAGCCCTTCTCTTGCAGCTGAAAAACTACATGTTTCACCACTCAGGTTAACACAGTTACAGCAACATTTCTGCTTTTAATTGTAATAGCAGTCCAACTAAGTGGAACATCAGCCACTAGGTATCACATCACATTAAAAAGGTACCGTGTCATTTCCACCCTCTGACATTCAAGAACTATGCGTTCTGCCTACACCCTGAAAGCTGCTAAGGTCAATCAATAAAGCTGAAAAGAATTTTCTAGGAGAGGCCTCTGGGATCACAACACAACACTGGATGTCCCACTGACACAGTTAGCACTGGCCACAAGGCCTCCCTCGCATACAGTTTGATTACAGTCACAGACCATACAGGTCCTACCCCCACCAAAGTTGAGTTGGTTTTATTTGTTGCTCCCTATAGCTGTTACCTCTCGCATAGCAAATATTTAAAAGCAAAACTATTGTTTGCAGTGAAAACTCCTTTCTGCAAGAAAGCAGAAATCTGATTAAGCCCGTATTAGACTAAAGTTTACCACTTAGCAAAGTTTATAAGCTGGCTTTTTGCTCTTCCTTCCCCCAAATCAAAACCCTTCAGCTGCGTTCAGCACAGGCGTGCAAGTCATCTCGTAACAGCCAGATTGCTTTAAGACAGGCACGTGGCTTAGCTGTCTTGGCTGCTAACCTACAACGGGAGTCTACATCCAGATAGACATGCATTCAAGGATTGTTCTTCTCTTGCTAAAAGTGACTTGGATTGACAAACAAGCAGCTTAATAATACATCAGCATGACCCCAACTCAGTCTGATGGTGCTGAAGTCCCAGTACAACCAGGACAATGTTAAAACAGTTGCTCGCATGCTACTTCATTTTGCATCCACATGCAGCTGAAGGCTCAACTGTGTAAGAGGTCAGATACATCTCAGCAGAAAACAAAACTTACACATTTTGGGAACAAAAATCAGCAGCAGAGACAACTGGTCTAGAAAGATGTCATGCTCCTCAGAGTGGAAAACACTGCAAAACACTACTGCAATTTGAACTTTGATGCATCTAACCAGCCATTCCGGAAAACTCATGCTTAGATACACTGCACTACATTAAAAAAAAGCACAGCCACAAATTGAGGAATTCTTTTACTCATCACCCAGTGATTTTACATCAGGGTCACAAAAGCATGAAAAGCACTGATTGACCACAGCCTGAAGCCAAAGTATCTCTGTGGTTAAGGGAGGGGGGTGGGTAAAAGGGAGGCTGACTAGATGCTGCTCATCTGCATACAGGTGAGAATTTTTCCTCACCATCTTCCAGCAATTCAAGCTCAAACACTTACTGAAGCCTCATAGCTTCCCATAAAAGCTGTCTGCCAACGGAAAGCGAGATTGACAAACACAGCCAAATTCAGACATCAGATCTGCAGCAACCAGGAGTCAACCTGAAAACATACTAGCCTTTGGAAAGCTATCACATCATTCTGTTTTAAGTAGCAGCCAGCTATGAAAAAATTCTTTATTGGTATCCGTATGCTATTGTTTCAGTAGCTGAATCAAAAGAAGCAACCTCAAAAGTGAAAAGCATCCATGCAAATCAGTACAGAAGTACAGTTTAGACCATGAGCCGCTTCCAACCAAAGAAAACATGCAAAGCATGTGGCCAGGAATATACCAGTTTCATACTTCGATCAGCCCCCTCAAGTCCACCACTCCTTAGGATACCAAGGATGCCTCAGAACTACTGAAGCAGCCACCAGATTTGACACATGAAACTGAAAACAGGATTGTGCATAATTAACTTCCTTTGGGTAACAACTTAAAGATATCCCAGAAGCTAAGCAGTACAAGAGTGCATTACAGAGTGTCACCTAACCCTGGTGAAAGAGCTAATTTAACATCAGGCTAGCCTGCGGTATAGTTTAGAGCTCTACCTCAAGCTTTTCCTATGTCTGGTATCAAGCTTCAAACGAGGATACACACAGGATAGGATACATCCTGCCACAGGTAGACACACTTGTTTCTACTTGGGATAGTGCTGCATAGTTTCTCACTGTAGATCATCGTGAACTAGATGAGGAGATAAATTTCACTGTCCTGTCAAGTAATCATCTGAAATCACATTTTCTTAAATTTACATAGTAAATCTACAACAGAACGTAGTGCTAAACTGTTCTAAGAAAAATCTTTTTCCTAACTTCTTCATATTAGTAAATAGCTATAAGACCGTCCATTAACATGACTCTGGACTGCGTAGAAGGAAAGACACTTGTTTACTTACCTACTGACATATAATTCTGCTTATTGATGTCATATGCACACACTGCACTTGTCTTCCCACACTCTTCGACACCAAAACAGAAGTTTATTTTATAAAGTACATGTCTGTCTGCATCAATTGCTTCCCATGTGTAACTGAAAAGAAAAAAAGCAGGTCTGTTAGTATCCACATTGGCTGTGCTGCCATCCTCTAGACAGCAGTCCCTGAAACAACCAAGTTGCAAAGTTAAGCACACAACTACATCAAGTTTCTTGTTTGTGTTCTGTATCACTATCAGAAATAGTTGTTACTGTGTCAGGGCCAAGAACAAAACAGATTTAGCTACTAGAGAAGCATCTATTTCCCCCACTTCTTACAGTACCCAACCAACCACTCTCCCTCCCTCAAATCCCTGGGAAGGGTACTCTGAACAGGTACATCCACCACAGGTGGTGGACCTTTCTCCTTGAGAGCCTGGCCCATTTGTCAAATACCTTAGGCCAGCTGCACAGCACTGCCATTCAGCAATACCCAATGATAGCATAAAATTCACAAGTCTAAGTGGACTGGAACAGCAGGCCACGTCCTGAACACCAGCAGCAAATCCATCTGGCTTCAAGGGAAGATTTGGGTCTGAGATTCTTACTGCATTCAGACAGAAAGATGCAAACAATGCTTCCTTGGACTAGCTGCACCTCTATGCATTTTTATATAGAACTCAGTATTCCAGGGACAGTTTCTGAAGGGTAATGTCAGAAACTGAAAAGGAAGCAGAGCTATCCATGAGGGACAAAAAGGGATCGTGACAGCTAGCTACAACAGCCATATCAGAAAACCAGCTGAGCAAAATCTGATAAAGGAGCATGAAGCTCTAGGTAACACAATGGGGAATAAATCAGAGCAAGAAAACAAACAAATGTACCGTATTTCTGAGGCTGAATAAGGCCTAGTTTCCCTCATCACAAGCACTGAGATGACAGAACAGATGTGGTGAGCTACATGACATGGCACTGCTCGCTTTGGAGCTGTGCCCGGGTCAGCTGGTTTTGGTCAGGAGCTCTCCAGACAGGCTGGCCTACCAGCAGGGAGCACCGTCCAAGCTCTGCTAAAGAGGCCCAGCTCAGTAAACATGCACCATCAGCTTGGCTCTGATCTCTTCTAGTTCTGGCAGGAGTATGCATCCTCTGAATTAAATTGATTTCTGCAGTGTAAGAGATCCCCTAGATTTCCCCCTCCATCTGAAACGGCAACTTCAGTGGGATTTGATGCACACTCGTGACAACAGAAAATCGAAGACAACACAGCAACTTCCTAGGTATTCCTGATATTTACAATTCTCCTAAGGTTTAATGAATCTGACCCAAACAAGCATTTGCTTTCATCTACAGATTAGCACCAAGCCTATCAAGGAAGCTCAGCTCCCCTCTCTCAGCTATCGAGATACGAGAAGTCAACCAGAAGCTTCACCCCCACGGTTCAGCTGCCTCCACTTCGACTTGTAGGTGCTACATCACATGGCACTGCCATGCCCCAGGCCCCCCAGGAGAACCCACCCTTGTTCTACTTCAGAAGCCCAATTCTTCGGTAAGGACGGGGCGACAGCAGCTCAGCTCCCATATTCCAGTTTTTGAATCCTCTAAGAGCCCCTCTGAAATCCAGTGAATCTCATCTCTAATTGAAGAGCCAGCAGTAAAATACTACGCAGTTTTCCATTTAATTGCTGAGTACAGCTCTCGACTTCCTCATATTACAGCAGCCTTAATTTCAATCTGCTAGTGGCTGGAACAAGCAGGGGACAAATACAAGAGCTCCCTCTGCAAACTGAAAAACATCTTATTACAGAAAGAGAAAGCTCAGAAAAACCCCAACATACCAGGTACCGAGTCATACCTGAAACACTAGTGAAACTATTTTTTAATCAGATCAAGGATCAGATTCAAGGATTGTGTCTCAATCCTAAACAAATACTTGCCATTGTTCTTTCCTCCCCGGTACGCAGAGCTGACATTTTACAATCATACTGATTAGCTCAGAAATACAAGAAAGTGGCTCAGAAGTGGACAATCTCTGTGCAGGAAGATGATGCCAATTAAGTTATAGTAGAGGAAAACCAGGAAAGGAAGAAAGCCTGACAAGGCAATCACACAGAATAAGTTGGAAGAACCTGACTTCAAGGGCTCTGAAAACAGAAATTAAGACTAAAATCATTTTTTCCTCCAGCAGAACATGTGTTTCAATCAAAACACAACTTTAAGAGGAAGCCCTGGAGAGTTAACACTCTGCTGAAGAACTCCCAGAGGCTCCAGTGCTCTTTTTGACTTGTTTCAGCAGATTACAAAAGAGGCAAAGAATTACATTTTTTGATCAAGCTGGAGTGTTCTTTAACACCCATAGAGAATTTGGAAACTAAAGCTTGTTTGTGAACTGAACAAGAATCTGAGTCCTTCGTACAACAGAATTATCATTATATTAGAGATTAGTTTCTTGCTTTCCCAGTTCCCTGTTATGAAACAGAGGACATCAACACCTTTAAGTCCGCTCACCCACATGCCAGGAGCAGAAAAGAAACAAGATGACAACGCTCACAAAACAGCAACAAAACAGCCACTGAAGTCAGCCTCTCTCTGGCCTGTCACAGACCCCTACACAAGGAAGTCCGAGGAATTTTTCTAAACAATCCAGGGCAAGTAAATGTGTGATTTCTTGTTTCATCGTGTGCCAAACCACACCTTCAATGGCACACACAAATTAAAGCCTACGCCAGTTTCAGAGCACAGCTACTTTCAGGGAAGCTGAAGGGCCTTTTCTTTAAAAGAACAGGGGTGGAAGGAGAAGATTTATTCACTGCACTGACCAAACACACCAGAGCTTAACAGCAGGTTGGATGTAGTCTAAGCAGCTGTTCTCAACTAAGAGCTGCAAAATGCACATCCACAGCCAAAGAAAGAATTATTTATTTCACAAGAAAAGCTCCTGACGCTAAATGAATGCCCAGGCACAGGACCTCACCGCAGCCCCCTGGCATGTGCTCTGCTTTCCGATGCTTACAAACTGATCTCTGCCATCAGGGAAACAGCCTGTCTGCAATCACTTGGCCATGCCGGCTGCAGCCGGGCCACGTGAACTGCCTTCCTCCAGCTGCTCAGCAGGCGCCTCCTGCCAGCAGTTATTCATCCTGCTTGGCCCCTTACCTGGTCCATCCAAGGTCATCCAGCTAGCAAAGAGTTGCCATTGGAAGTGCTTAGGATATCCCAAATTCGTTCTAAGGGAGCTGTTACAGCAGCTGCTCTAACAAGCAATAGACTTGGTTGTAAGGGTGGAGCGTACACAAGCATTAACCTCACTGCCTGCTCTGGGTTGCAGCTAGAGCCAAAGCAGCAAGCACAACCTGGGGAGGAAAATATCCAGTTATTTCCAAAGCACCGCCTCCAGACAGGCCGCAAACCTGGCTTGTGCTCTGCCACAAGAGGCAGAAAAGCCTCCAGTGCCACCACTCCACAAGGCATCCCCAGCTCCTGCAGACCCCAGGAGAGAGGAGCAAAGCCGCACACTCGTGCCTCACACCACCCAGGCAGTCCTTTCTGGTGCCGTTCTGGGAGAGCTGGGATCGAAGGTGGTTGGTTCAGAAGTATCCGCCTTGACACAAGTTGTGAAATAGCTACTTCTGCTGAAATTACATGACAGCACCTGTTTCCAGATAGCCCACAGTTGGTTTTATCTCACAGTTACAGGCCTGAAACAGATCCACCTCCACCTTACAGGGGAAGTTCCCCTCTTCTTTGCCTTCCCCTTCCCCATTGCTTATTTCTGGCCTCTGCTGGCGACACAAGCTGGATCCAAGAACTGCTCTGCCTCTGAATTACCTCTGCACAAACAACAGGTGCATGCCCAAGTGCACAGAGAGGAGAGGAGCCAGCCCCAGGCCTGGCTCACTGCAGCGACTGGCTGGGCACAGCAGGCAGCAGCAGCAGGCAGGGAGGATCCCCTGCTGGAGGCAGCACCAATCCAGGCTACGGCTGACAGCGGTTGTGCAAGCAGTGTCCAAACACATACTTGGATTAGACTTGCCCGCAGGTCAGTCTTTCCAGCTACCTAGCTTTATGTCCTTGCTTCAGTGTCTTAAAGAAAGTTAAAATACTTTCTAGCAAATTCTAAGCTCAATAAAGTGCTTGGCATTTTTTGACAAAGCAAAGAAGCAGCATGAAAAGGGATAGGAGCATCAGCGAGTTTAGTTTGCCTTGCGAACAAGTAGCTCCGGTGTTGAAATGAACAGCTTGCAGAAAGAAGGCCGGCAGCTCACACTGTACATGCATCCGCTAACTCGAACCACAAGCCACTTTGGGGTTTGAATGGTAGTGAACCAGCCCAAATGCAACGAAGCACAAGACAGCTACCGCCACCATTTTCATAACCACCCTCAGTTTCCTGGTTCTCAAACCCACGAGACGACTGCTAGGAAGGAACACCCCCCTGCCCCAACCACTACGAAGCATGGCTAGAAAGAGGCAGGCATTGCTTTTGAGGGAAGCACGGCCAGCTCCCTTTGTTGAAGGGGCACGACAGCCAGGCCGCCCAGCACACAGGTGAGTAACCTACAACAGTGGGATTGGAAAGCTGATCCCTAAGTCACTATGCATCCGTACAGCCTTGTGCCCAGCACCTCCTCAGTATGAAAACATTGCAGAGGTGAGATTGAAACCAGAAAACTTCTGCAAGCAGGTTCAACCAGCACGATCACAAGCTCACATGCTTGGGAACAGTTTCCAGGATGATGATCTGCAATCAGCTTAGATGCAGAACTTCCCACAGAAATCACTATTAGATGTGGCTAACATTTTAGCGTAAACATGCACGGCACAAGTTTGTTTCTGTATCAAAGGAAGTTCTCCCCAGAGGAAAACCAGAGCTTGAATGGCACAACATACAAAGCTGCTGCTACGCTTCAGGAGCTGAGAGAACACTTACTGTGTACCCCTACTCCTGCTTAGCTCCGCTCTACCTTACCTGTCACCTTTTCCAATCATCACACACAGCACATGGCTTCAGGCAAGTTCTCTGACAGGCACGTCATGCGTAACAGCCATACGGTTACACCACATGTTCTTTAGCTTTCGATCCTTGCATGCACTTTGACATTTCACCTTCTGTGATACAGTCTAAACCACATCTACTACATCACATCACAGAATGTGCGAGAAAAGGAAAAGCAATATGAAGTTCAAGCATGCAAGAGCTATAGGAAGCTTATGTGCTGAGAAGTCACATTTAAGCCATTACAGTGGCAAGTTCCCAGGCATATGAAGCAACCATGGACATATGCAAATAAGTCCAGTAACGAGTTATTTATGACATCTCCCATTTAAATGTGTCGAAGCACTTAATAGAGCTGAGCAAGTTCACCTTCAGGTCATCTCCCCGTGCCCAGGGCATGCCTCTTCTCTGAGGCTAAGCCAAATGCTAAACCCAAGGCTTCCAGCAGCACAAGAGCATGCTGTGGTTTCAGGACAAATGCTGAAAGGAGTAAGCATACTGCTCTGCTCATTCTCACTAGTAACTTCATATATCCAACCAAGTCCTCTGTATTCTTTCCCAGGTGTTCGTATTGCAGCAATCCTAGAGGCGCCTTGGCACAGAAGATAAACACAGCTAATTGCAAGTCACATGGCCACACAGCCAGCTTTAGGAGCACATGAGAACAATAGAAAAAGCATGACGAAACCAGGCACTGCAAGACACGACATTTCACAGTTTCGGAAAAGTAAAGCTGGTCTTCTTTCCCCAGACTGTCCAAGCATACCTGTAGTAAGGCTACAAGAAGCAAGCAAAGAAAGACACTCAGAGTTTAAGCAGCCTCACACTTTAGCTCCTGCAGACAGAAGTTTTGATATCTTTCTTCCCCACTGCAACTGGGCCTTCCTCATCTGTGTACCCATCTGCTCTTATTTATTTAGAAGCAGAATGGCACCTGCCCTTATCCACAGCATTTTCCTTCCTCGTCCAGCTTTTGGCATTCACACACTGAAGCAGGGCTGTCGCAGCCTCACCAGCCCTGTAAAGGCCACGTAGAAGCACGGGCACACAAAAACAGCTCCCGTAAAACAAATCCAAGCCTTGCCTAAGGCGCTGCAAAGGTGGGTCGGCCCGGGATCTGTCCCCACACTGTACCTATTGGACGAGACTCTAGCTAACAGCCCAGGTCACCCAGCCGCCTCTCCCCCCACCTGCCGGCTTTTCCGCAGCCGTGCCTGAGCCGGCACGGCCCTCCACGGGCCCTCAGGAACCTGGCAGGGCCAAACTACCAGGCAGAAGCCCTTCACGCTCCTTTCCGTCCCACCTCGGCACGGGCCGATGTCGGGGCAGGCCACCTTAACAACACGAAACCCGCCGACTACGCCAACCCGCCCTCCCGTGAGCGGGCGGCAGGCCCCTGCCCAACCGACCCCATCCCGCCGCAGGCCGAGCCCCGCCTCACGCCGCCTGGCGGGGCCGGGGCCGGGGCGCGCGCACACACACACACACACACACACGCACGCACGCACGCACACACACAAGCACACACACAAGCACACACACGCACCGCCGGCGGCGCCCCGCCGCCCACCTGCACAGCTCCCGGTAGGCGTCGCCGAGCGCCGGGGGGATCCCACCGCCGCCTCCCCGCGCCCCCAGCAGGAGGAGGCCGAGGAGGAGCAGCAGGGCGAGGCCGCGCAGCGCCATGGGCTCGGCTCCGCTCCGCTCCCTCCGGGCCCTGCCGACGCGGCGGCCCCGGCACGTCAGGCGGCGCCTCACGTGACCGCCGCCCGCACGTGACGGCGGCGGGAGGGGCGTGCGCCACGTGACGCGCGCCCGCCCCGCCCCGGCCGCTGGGGGGCGGAGCTCCCGCCCCGCCGCCCCGACCCCTCTCCGCCCGCCGCCGTAACGGCTGAGGCGGCCGTTGGGGGCAGCGGCCGTTGGGGGTAACGGTCGTTACCGGCTGCCGCCCAGGCGCTGAGCGGGAAAGTTGGCTGGGCTGCTGACTGACGGGCTTCCCCGCGGTGTGGGAGGCTTGCACAAGGCGGCTCCTCGCCGCGGGGAGGTCCCCAGGGCCCCTGAGGTTGCTGAGGTGGGCCCGGGGCTTCTGCGGTGGGTGAGCTGTCAGCTTCTGGCGGCGTGTTTAAAGGCTCAAAAGGAGGGCTTACCTCCTAGTTCTTAGGAAACTGCGGTTGAGAAGGAAAGCACCTCTGAGAGCGGGATAAGGCGAGAATAGGGAGAAAAAAAGAAAAATAAAAATTAGGCTCTTCAAATACCTGTCTTATCAGTCTAAATAAATCCTGTTCACTGATCATGAATGCTATCCAAAAGTCATTTGCACAAAGAAATGCTGAAGGCCTATTACTGGAATACTTAACTATTTTTCTTGTCCCATCCCCTGTCATCCAAATGAACAAGACAGCATGAAGATCTACCTCTGTGCTAGATCTGATTCCAAGCTGCTCATTGTTTTTTATACTTATTGTTTCATTTTGATCCTTCACCCCTCCTTTCCCCCAGTTACACATTCCGCTTCCCTCCTTCCCAGCAACATCAGCAGTGCCACAGGGCAGCCAGCAGGTTCGAGATGCCGGTCTGGGTGAGAGACAACATGCCCTATGGGCTGCTCTGGGTTAGTTTTCAGCCCTGCCATGGCCTGAGTAGCCACACTGGACGGGCACAAACACCGACAGCAGCTCAGAACGGGGAAGCTGGCACTGCAGGGGAGGTACACCAGCTTCAGCTTTTTGAGCTGCAGTGAAATGCCACCCTAGCCGAGACAGAGTCAGAAGTTACAGTTCAGCTCTAGCCCACGGCACACCGCTGCCACGCGTGGCCCCAGCTGCAGGTCCCCTCCTGTCTGCTGGCACACGGTGGTTCAATGCTATTCAGCTCAGAAACTCAGTCCAACAGAATAATAACCTGCGGGGAAAATAAATAAACAAACACAAACATAATAGTTTTCTGCTGGCTCAGCAATAGTAGCGGCTTAGTGAAAGGATGAATCCCGTACAAGGGCAAACAAGCAAGAGGAGAAAGGAGGAAAAGGAGGGATGAGTGAAAAGGATTGGCTAAATGCCGTTACCCGTTCCAGTTTTGTATCACCATATGATGGATTGTTGCCAGCCCATGAAGTTTTGTTTTAGCCTTCAATGGATTCCTTAAAGTTCCAAATCTGTTTACCCAAGATTCTAGCCTATATGGTTGAAGGACAACCCTAAAGGCTAGGAGAAAAAAAAAAAAAAGAAAAAAAAAAGAAAAAAAAAAAGCTAATAGAATGGAATAACATGTCTATTATTTCTGTGATTTTTTTTTTAATTTTGCCACTCTTCTCTCTGTACCAACATCATTCACTCTATACAGAGAAAATACATTAGACTTACCAGTAAAGTTGAATTAAAACTGTATTAACCACGAAGTTCACTGCAGACAACAGTGCTAATAGAGCTTTATTCCTGAAATGATCTTTTCATGTATTTAAACACAAGAGTGACTCCACTGAAGACAATGTGACTACTCACCTTGCTAACACTAGGAACATGAATAAAGGTCTGCAGTGTCAGGGCATAGCAATGCATGAACAGTTCATGTCAGTTATCTGATAAGAGCTAATTCTAAGTTGTTTACCGATAAAAGAAAGAAGAAGGTTACAAGCAAATCGCGTTCTTCATTCTGCATACTACTTTGTATGTATCGGCCCCTATATTTGCACAAGGCTCAGAGCAGTGTCTTTGCATACAGAGAAAAGTATGTGAAAAGCTACCCAGTAGGGAGGAAAGAAATTGAAAAAGCAGAAAAAAATCCCAGTTCTTCCCCATTTTTTTCTCCAAAGGAAAAAATAAGCAAACAAACAAACAAATAAATAAATAAATAAAAGAACTGTACTGGTACATATGCATTCATCAACCCCTAGCTAGGAAGGAAAAAAAAAAAAAAAAAGGTTCTCTGATTTGCAGTACTAATGCATATACATTCATCAACCTGGTAATGAATCAAAGTTGCCACACAGCAAGGGTGGCTGTGGAGCTGCATAAATACTGAAGTACACACTGTAAATACAAATCTATACAAATCTCTTTAAAATAAATTTTAAAAGTAAAAGATTATTCAGGGGTGAGAAATCTCGCATGCAGATCCTAAGCCTGTGAACTAACTTTTCCATTTTCTGTATATTTTCCTTAACTTTTATAATCTGGGGAATACAGCAGTTCTGTCAAGATCCATGGGATTTCTCTCATGCTTAAAGTTAAGTGTGTGCATAAGCATTTGCGGGAGCTGTGTGCCAGTCATTTATATACCCTAAACTATGTTTTGCCAATACAGCGTGGCAGGACTGTTTCACTCTGAATATCTTTTATAAATAATAATTTAAATATTTACCAGCCGTGTGTAATGATGTTGGCATCTCAGCTAGTTGGGTGCTGTGGGGCAATGTTAAAATATTCTGGAATGTAATCTCATAATCTTACCTTTTCCTCGGGAGTGGCTCAGCACGATGACTGATAGTTAAGTTGCAGTATATCCCAAAGATCTGAAACTCTTACAGAAACTTCGTAGTTGCGGATGATTTTCAGTAGACAGGGTTTCATAAATCAGAGATGAATAAACAGGTACTCTAGGATTCTTCCTTGCATCTTGCCTGGTCTCAGATGTCGGAATCATTTCATGTTCTCCTGATTCACACTCTTGCTTCATGTGGCCAGTATCGGCTGCGAGGTACAGGCTGTCTCAGAGGCAGCTTGCTTCTACTCTTACCGTCTCAGTTCCCTTTAAGACTCATATCTGATCTCTGTGCCTTTTCAATAAATAGGAACAAAAACTGTTTGAGAATCCGGAGCTGTTTTTACTTTTGATTCTGGGAAGTTCTTTCTCCAGTGAGATTTGGACAGTTTATTTCCAGCTGTCTGTATAATAAAATAATTATTTTTATACTTTGTGAAAACTATTCATAAGGCTCTTGCACAGAGCCACGCTGTTCTACAGAAAGCACAGTGGCACTGCTCATCTCTTTTTTCCATTTCTCTTGCTCTCTACACCTAAACTTTTGTCTTTCTAATGTTATACCCACTGTCAATATGTCCTTGCTCTATTTTGCTGCTCACTAGATCTTTCACTGCCCATCTAATTCTTTCTACTCTTTTTCCTTCCTTTTCTGTTCCGCTTCTGCTCTTCCCTGGTCCTTTCTCTTTAGCATTTTCCAAAAGCAAGCCCTTGATGAGAGTTACCCTCTAATTTGTGACCCCCCTAATGAGTTAGCCTGCTTTAGAGCATTTCAAATAAGACTACTGAGAGGAGGAAAACAGCGTTTGATGACCTTGTTTTGCAGACACAGGTTTAGGCTTCCCAATGCAGTTACAGAGATAATTAATGACATTTCCTAATCTAGCTGATATTGTTCAATGAAACTGTGAAAGGATATCAACTTTGGTCTAAACACATTGACTTTATCTGAAATCTTTGTCATGCTGGGAAAGTTCTTACACGGTGTACTCAGCGTGAGCTCTGTTTTGTACTGCGCCTTGGAAGACAGCCGCTATCAGGGCCGTTCTTGAGTCACTGCCTGAGCAAGTCTGCATCAGCACTTCTGTATTCCTCCATCTCTTTTCTTCACATCCTTGGTCTAGCTTTTGAGGACTATGGCTCTTGACTATTTGTGCCTGGGCCAGAACTTGATATTTCTTAATGATAAAGGATCTGAATTACCAGCTAGGGCCTAAGTTACTCAGGGGACTTGCACCAAGTAGGGCAAGAACTGTAAAATACAGACCACTTCACCAGAGTTAACCAATGGTACTTTCTTTCACTGGTAGTCAAAGTAATTTCACTCACTCGAGTCTTAGATATCAGAGGAGCATGGTGTGATTTGTCTGCTAATTCTGTTCCATTTGGAGCATCTGCAAGAAAATTAACATCAATGATTTAACCTCAAAGCACCTTACAAAGGCAATAAATGCAGAGTGAAAGACTGTTCAGTGTTTTAAACGTTATTGCCCAGTCCAGTGATTTAACTTCAGGGCACTTTGATATCAGTGGAGCCCTTCACACTTTGGCCTATTCTTCTCTCACAGGCTTTGGTCTCTGTGGTCTCTTGTGGATGGTTGTGTTGGAGCTAACCACCACCTTTGGTTCTGTGACCTGTGCCAGTACCAGACAGGTGTGCAACACTACCCTGCTCTTGCTTAACTCACTCTGTTCTCAGAGCACATTCTTGCAGATGAGCAGATATAAATGTGGTGGTAGCAAAGAGCCCCCACTTGCAAGGTAAGCTCGGGGAAGAAAAACATCCCCACATGCATTTATTTCAGAATTATTTGCCTCTATCCTCCTTCTGACTTGCATTTCTCAGCAATCTCCGAGATTCCTCCTTTTCCTATCTGTTGTCATTAATCATGCGCTCCAAATATATCACCATCTCTTTTCAAACATGATCATTTATCATGTTTTGCTCTCCGGTGACATGATTTTTCCATTCACTTTTTCACTTCTGGAGATGAACCGTTGCTCTTTCCTGCATGTGGGACCTCATCTATAATATGTTTTTCTCCATGTAAGTTGCAGCTCAGCACTGAAAGATGTGATAATGGAAACTCATGGATGCTCCCTCATCTGCAGTAGCTAGAAATTGCATCTGACGTGCCTGAAACCAGTTGTGGTTCCTCTGTTCTGAGAAATGTTAGCTAGTAGAAGGTTTATAAAGACCACTTGCCTTGCCAAAAACCTACAGGTATCTGTTGTGGAGCTGAAGTGAATAAATGAAACTTCTTACACCTGGAAGATGTACTACCCCATGGTGTTGTATTTTTGTCCTGAGACGGTGACAGAGATGATAAGCATTTTTCCCTTCTCTAATTCAGGAGTTAGTTCACCTAACTCATTAGTACTATGTATCACAATAAGCTGTCATCTGCTCCATCTTGGTTGTCACGAGGTAGCTGATAAATTTCTTTTTTGCTTCATTTTTCCTGGCCCTGTGTGGTGTGACTTTTTCACTTGTAATTGAAGGACACTGAAATGAAAATGCCACCTCCATCAAAACACTCAAGAATTAACAGATTTCATACACAGCAGGGAAACAACTGAATCAATTTTTTTAAAGGATGACATCTCAACCTAAATTTTCTTTCTTCATGTTCCTCTCAGGGGAAAGAAGCTATGCAAGACATTGCTTGCATAATGTGCTATTTGTGGAGGACTAAAATATGTGGTATAATTTATTCAGTTGATTTTTCTTCACCCTGTCTTGCTAGCACATATTTGTATATTAATCCCATATAAACACGTTCGTTTTCATAGCCACATTCATAAATATGCCCATGCCTATATTAAATGTCTTATAGATGTGCATTTTATTTCCATTATATTTGTACGTAAAATATTATAAGGTATCTGAAGCAGAAGAATAAGAAATAAGGTTACGTGTAAACTCATTTCGAAGAAAAGCACCATTCCATTTCTTAATAATTGGTACTACATTTCTCTGTATGTTTTATATTCACAAGTTGCTGAAGTAAACAGCATAGAAGAAAACAGATAGCAATAGCAACGCATATATGAAGGCACATTTAAGCCATTACAAGATTAATGCCAAATAGCAGTATTGTTTAAATGGTTCAATTAAAGATTCACATTAGAGTATAATAATAGATTGCACCTGTAGATCACAAGACAAGAAGGACACATCCAGAGTAAGTGCAGTTTTGAATCTGTAATAGTTCCATCTAAATCAGTGGAATAAATGACATTTTTCCTAACTATTTTTTCAGTCAGAACCTGATCCAAGAGGAAAAGGAGCAGAACACATGTAAATATTATAGTGAACATGCTAAGAAATATGCATCGCATCTGTATGTGATGACGACACATGACAACAGTCTTGAGCAGTTTTCCAACATTTTCTCATTTACTGACATGAAATCTAAAGATATGATAAATGTTATCATGGGGAAGGAAATCTTACAGATCCACCTTACTGAAGTAAACAAAAAATTGTGAGTGGAAAACTTACCAGTGCTAGATATTGATATTTCCAGACAGTTATTTCCTTAGCAGCTGAACTAAAGTAATATTAGGAAATACTGTGTATGGCGTCTCCCAAAACAGGATAGATGGCTTGTGCCACACAAGAGAGAAAATAGTTTATTTCTGTATATTTACATTCATCTTCACAGTGCTGTGATGTGCACCTGAGCCTTACAGCACGTGCCCTGAAACAGGCGTTGTTATGCTTTCTGACATAACTAACGCTAGTTGGTCTGTGAAGCCTTCAGCAAAACTGCTTGGAGGGCTTTTCTGCACATTTCTTCTTGCTGCTCCACACAAAGTAATAAATGAGGAGCCAGACACTGTGTTGGATGATGGACGGTGGTATGGAAAGCTTATTCAATCTGTCTGGCCAAGATGAGGAAAGCAATGGCTGTAGTCGCTCTGAGTAGATGCTCAGCAGAATTTGACAAGCCTAATGCTACAATCAAATTGGGGGAAGTATGACTGAAGTACACAGTAGAAAACTCAGGATGGATAGAAAGCTGAGCATGCATACATTTTGCTTGTAACTACCCAAGGACTTTAAAGAACGGTGCTGTAGGCTTCAAGCCTTCTGCTGTAGAGACGAAAGTAGGGAAAACCCCCAGGATGGCACACACAACAGCTGAACGCTCCTCTGAGAGGAGGTGTCATACCCAGACTGGGAAAAATATAGATAAACATTTCTCAGTGCTGAAAGCTGGTAAGAAGCACGGGCCAGTGCTGTGCTCAGAAAGATTTGTACTAATGGGTAAATGAACCAAGAGAGAGCTCATAACAAAGAAAACGTTTGGCAGAGCTGTATTTACAGAGGACCTCAGTCATGCCAGGGTTAGCAATAGAGGCACTGTGCGTTGCTCAGACACTGTTGTGACTGGCCTGGCCTGGCCACTGGCTGTGGCAGAGGTCCCTTCCCTAGCCCTGTCCAGGGAAAAAAATATCAGAATTAGACCCCTGCCCCCTCAAAAAAAAAAAAAATACAGTTTGTACATATGTGCTTTCACAAAAATCATTTTCCGTTGCTGTAGTATGTATCAGCATATTCAGCGAGCTTAAAGTTTGTGTTCATCTGAAAATCTTCCTTGCAGTAGAGATGTTTTTCCCCTAAAAACAACAAAATAAATTATATCTAACTGACATATGTTACTCTTTAAGCCAAAATATAAAACCAGATAGACCAAAGACAACGTGGAACATAAAACATCTTCCTCTGATGTGTATAAGCAATTTTTTTTTTCTTTCGGGATAGAACAGTGACTCCAGGGTGCTCAAGCCATTTTCTGCACATAGCTGTTACAGGTTTTTCATCTCATTGTAGACACTTTATACAGAAAAATAATTGCTTCTATAAATATTTTGAAAAATGTATTCTTTAACAATCTCTTACCATTTATCATTAATATTTATTTGCTAGAATTTGCTAGAATTGTCATATTTGGCAATTTGGTCTGTATTTGGCATAAAATAAATACTTAATGGGTTAAATAAATACATTATTTAAAGTAATTCCTAGTCCAGATGAAATCACTTCTCTCTCTTCCCTACCCACTACCCCTTTGTGGCAAAACAGATCTCTCTCTCTTGGATGAAAGGGTCAAACTGGATTCCACACCTTTGCACCATCAGCTTCTTCATCTGCTGGGACAACAGCGATGACCCATTGATTTTAAGAAGAAATAAATCAATGAGAAAAAAAAAGTAACAGAAAAAGAGAATATGGAAAGCTTTTAACCAGTTGCAAAGCAGGTTTAATAAGGCAATATGATTTATAAATGACTTTTTTAGTGTCGCTCAGTAAGCCATTGATACAAGTGGAAAAATAATAGTTTCCTGAGCCCTAGTTCAGCAAGTCAACCTACTGAATCAGACCAGGTAGCTAGAGTTTCCTTTATTACCATTATCTATATTTCAAAGCTATCTTCTTTCCAGTTCCTCAAGGAAAATGAATTCCTCGTGATAGACATTAGAGCAGCAAAGCGACAAGACTTTGTGCCGTCAGGTTATTTCACAGAGCATACCTGTGAAGTCAGTGAACCTCTCGTCTGGGTCTTTCCTTCCTCGTTACAGTGAATTCCAGACCGTGCCTCCTACTGACACTAGCGAAGGCAGCAGCCTCATCACCGTTGGCTCACTGCTGGGAAGTGGTTTGGGTATACCTCAGTACGACACACAAATATTAGGCTGCAGGAGCAGTCTGAGGGCCATGCAGGAACTATGGACACGAACGGATCTAGGAAGTGGCAGCTTAAAACAACCAAAAGGAGGATATTTTTCAGAAAGCATTTAGTTAGTCTGTGAAACAGAATATTGAAGATATCAAAAGCTTGTATGGCCTCCAGTGGAGTGGATGTATTTGTTCAAGAGAAATCCATTGAGGGTTGCAAAATACAAAGACTTCTAAACCATGATGTCTGAGATGAAAAGTGTTGAAGGCTTGGAGACGATGAGAAGAAAGCATGATGATTTTTGTTTCTTCTCCTCTGTGCACATCTGCTTGTGACCACTGCTGGAGATAGGATTTGAGGCCAGATGAACACTGCCACACTCCCTCTCTTCTCCTTTCCTACCTTCCCTATTTCTGAAACAACTGAAGCAAGGATTCTGTATTTGCTATGTACCAGCATCAGGTCCAGTCTGCATGTTTGATAAGGCATGACTCTAGTTTGGGGAAAAAAAAAAAAAGGATGTAATAATGTAGTTAAAAGTTGAATGATTATATGTAAGGCCAAAGTATTACAATCAGACAGGCTACCTCATCTTTGTACCTCTTCTCTGAATTCAGTTTTGAAACTGCAATGCTTTGCTTTGAATGTGGATCATAGTGCTTCATCTTTTAGCTTGCTGAGTCAACTGGAATAGTTATTAATAATAATCATTACTAATAATTCCATGTGGACAGCACATAAGCAATCAGGCAGCTGAATGAAAATCAAACAGGCCTTCCTGTTGCACAGGTAGCTAGAAGTTCTGGGTAGTGGATTTTAATAAATGATTTATATGTGCAGTTAGGAAGAGAAGCATCGAACCACACACATTACAGGCAGCATATTATGGCAGGTACACACATGGGCATGCACACAGACACATGCACACAATCCCATGCTGATTTTCTGCTTTCCCTTGACGTAGGTACCATCCAAGAATACCCTCTACTGACCATTATCACCACTGCAACCTCAGCAGGCCACTGCTTCAAGTGAAGGAGTGACTGAAAGCACCAGCCAGCAGCTGTCTTTTCTGCAGGAAACCCGGGTGTTGCTGAGAGAGGAGCAGTGGGCACACAGCTGGGTCTCCCCCCTAGCCCCCTGGGGATGCCAAAGGGGTCCACACCCCACCACGAGTACCAGAGTACACAGTGCAGGTCTGGCACAACAGACAACAGGCTGTGGGTATTTTTTCAGGTCAAGAAAGCAGTGCAAGGAAAGAAATGCAGAATACAGCAGGATGAAAACCAACTACAGATTCAAACAGCCTCTCTGGGTACAGCCTGATCAAGCACCCATGACACAGGGAATTCAAGGAGCCATAAAGGATCCCCTGTACTGAACTTCTCTGCTCACAAGACCCCCCTACATGGATCACCCTCACCTTGAGACTGACAGAGTGGGAGGACTTAGGAAGAAACCTCTCCCAGGTGCATACCTTGCCGAGCATCACAAGCTGCTGGAGGACAAAATTACCCAGGACCTAAATGGAGATCTCTCTAGGATATTTTGGATGACCCTGTAGTTTAACTGTCCCTCCCATCCTCCCCCCAGAAAGTGACCTGAGGCATTATAATGGGAAATGCTGTGCACTTGTAGATTATTCTCATGCTAGAAAAGGGAGCAAGGTGGGATTTTTTTTCTACATCAGCAATCAGTACAACTGGGAAGCAATTCAGCTCCCCTAAGAGGATTTTCCAGAATAAGCTCCAGGTGAGAAGTAAACTGGGCAGTACACTCTTCCTCAACGCTCCGCCCTTGCTGTCGCTAGGATCATTCACGAAGTCAGCAAGGTATAGAGGAAATATATTTTGGACTTGAGTCCAGAGCGACCTGTCCCATGTCATCCTCTGCACCCAGAGGGAACTGTAACAGCAAAATATGCTGTGCCAAGGAAGGTGACTTCCCTCTCTGTATTCCTGACTACACTTTTGATAAGTGTTTTAATAAAGTAAGCACTAAACTGGGCATTTCTTCCCTGAACTATTCCTTGTCTTGACTTCACAGCAATATGGGAGTCCTCATTGCCCTGGATTACAAGAGAGCCAAAAGATGGTTCCTGTTCCGAAGTTTTTACAGTGTAAATATGAAAGCACAGCACCAGAAAGAAAATTTTGTAATCATTGTTTTACAGGCAGGAATGTGAGGGACAGAAAGATTAGATGCTGAGAATGCATTAAAGTAAAACCCACATCTCTGGACTCCATGAAGAGGACTTCACCCACAAGACAAACTTTCCTGTTCTGCACCACTGCAAAGTGTTTATTAACACCACCTGACCTGCACAGGGTTATTTCACCCACTCCCACAGATGCAAATAATTTTTGAAAAGTCAGACTGGTGGAGAATCACTTTCTTGTTGTGCAACAAATGACATGTCACATTTTCCCTGTTGATTTTTTAATGGTGGAATAATGTGCTTATCAGTTTCCCTTGTACTGCAGCCTGTCTGCACAGGCAAGAGTCATCAGTCGCTGTGATAAAGAAGAAAGAGCATCCCTAAGATATTTTTATCAGTGGACTGGGAAGCATTAATCATTTTTCAACTGCCAGCTCTTCACTCTTATTCATACTTCTGGATGTTCGTCTCATGATGAATGTTAATTTTGTCTGCCCTATAAGCTGATCTGTGGACATTTGTCCAAATTCTGAAATGGCTGGGGGCATGGACAGACACAGGTGAATGGGGTAGGAAGTTAGACACCCCAGAGCACCTTGTGCAGCTTACAAGCACCAATATTGCCCTGTTGTATAAAATTTACCTTTCAGATCTACTGACCTAGCTGCATGCATAGTGATCATTAACCAAGACCTGTTGTAGTAAACAAGGTATGTTTAGGCACAGTAAATAATGTATCTTGTCTCACCTGAATCACTTTGAGAGATCTGGGTTATGTGTGGACAGCAGACCCCCCAGCAGGTGCACGCACACACTGCTACGCGTATGTGGACACCACACACACTCATTTCCACTGCCCCCCAGGGTGCCCACAGACCTACTTGCCATGTCCTGCACCCACCTCTGGCAATGGGAAGCTGCTCTGCTGATGTGTCATTCCAGCAGTTCGGTAGATCAGTACCCAAAGAGAAGCAGCCTGCCCTCATCTACTACCTAAATCTGTAGAGGTGGCAAGCCTGGGACTACAGCCTCAAAAAGAACTTGGACAAGCAGAGGGGCTGTCACAGGGGAGGGTTTAATGGAGTGAGGGAACTGGTGAGGCCGCACCTCGAGTATTGAGTTCAGTTTTGGGCCCTTCGCTACAAGAAGGACATGGAGGTGCTCGAGAGAGTCCAGAGAAGGGCAACGAAGCTGGTGAGGGGTCTGGAGAACAAGTCTTACGAGGAGCGGCTGAGGGAGCTGGGGTTGTTCAGCCTGGAGAAGAGGAGGCTCAGGGGAGACCTCATCGCTCTCTACAGGTACCTTAAAGGAGGCTGTAGAGAGGTGGGGGTTGGTCTATTCTCCCACGTGCCTGGTGACAGGACGAGGGGGAATGGGCTAAAGTTGTGCCAGGGGAGGTTTAGGTTGGATATTGGGAAGAACTTCTTTACTGAAAGGGTTATTAGGCATTGGAATGGGCTGCCCAGGGAAGTGGTTGAGTCGCCATCCCTGGAGGTCTTTAAAAGACGTTTAGATGTAGTCCTTAGTGATATGGTTTAGTGGAGGTCTTGTTAGTGTTAGGTCAGAGGTTGGACTAGATGATCTTGGAGGTCTCTTCCAACCTAGATGATTCTGTGATTCTGTGATTCTGTAACTGGAAAGATAATAAAGGTAACCTTTTCCTTTCCCTAAGTCTTTTCTGCAATGACACAGTGCAACACTTTAACGTAAGGAAAAAGGGGAATGTGCGTAGAAGAAATATTTATCCTTCTGAGAGCTCTTCTCTGTGTTAATTCCCATCCAATCCTAGGCCTTAATCTACCATCTTCCTTATTCCAGGGCTGGCAATCTTTCAACAAAGGAAGGGTAGGTTGTATTTTTCTTTCCCCAGTCAGCTATTAAGTGTGCCAATGGAAACTTGGCGGGCAGCTGAAGATGCTGTTGCTGCCCGTGGCAGGAGCTCTCCGTTCCTGCTGAATTTGGAGCCCCGTGGGGGCTAGAGGCAAATGCGTCTCCCAGACGTCTCTTTGAAAGTGCCACAGCTCTCTGGCTGCCAAGACTCCCCTTACTCCGTGCCTGTTTGATAAATGTGACCTAGCCCCATCTTTTCCTTGCTGTTGTCTTCCTCTGCTCTCTGCAGCTTGGCTGTAAGTGGGCAAGCGGCCCTAGGAATTACACTTAGCAACATACCAGCACAGGCGCCCTGCCATACAGTCAGAGGCAGTCAGCTGGACTCTGAACCCCAGAGCATACATTGCTTGAGGCACCTCTCTTTTTTTCTTCCTATGAAAAGATGTTTATTATAAAACCTGAGATCACAAGGGGAATATATATTCTTCAGGGAACAGCTAAATACTGAAGACATGGCCGGGACAGCAAGTGTTTGGATGATTTTCTCATAGACTCCTCAAGTAACTAAACCTACAGGAACACTGGCATTTTGAGGATAAGCCAGCCCCACCTTTCACAATTAGGGCAAAAGCCCTGTGTGAGTTGACAACATCCATATGTTGCCAGCTACTCCTGTGTGTCAGGTACCAAACTATCCAAGGATCCAGAGGAATGCTGATGCCACTGGAAATTATGCAGCATATACCTTGAAAGCAGGCTCTGAAGCAGCCCCTTAACCACAGAAGAACTGGATCATTAGCATATACTTGCACGTCTTGCTAGACCAAAGCTACGCTATATGTTTGTGGGTACGTACGGGGACCATATGTGGATTTCTTCCTCTGCTCCCCATGGGGAGCAGCTCTTCTGTGAACTTGAACAAGCTGGAAACAGCTGTAATAGATCCCAGTATGTAACGTAAATCCTGTGTTTAGTGGGTTTGACTTTTAAAAATGCGAACACACACAGGCCCTGATGACTTCAATAGCATTTATGGGTGCTCAGTGCTTTTATAAATGTCACACTATTTATAACATATTTGTGTCCTTTTTTTATATTCTCTGTTGGCCTGTCTCTTTTCCACTGTGGTATCCTTGACTGACATAGTCACATAAGGATGTAGCATGTGTTTGAATAATTAAGAAAATACAAATAAAAATTATCTTTATTCTAGTCCATATTTTTCCATTACTCAACCACCAAAGATAACAGTACCATTTCACTACTTCCTTTTACATTCTATGGAAGAAAAATGCTCTTAGTTTTGCAGTGGTTTATTAAATCTTGCAAGTCCGATTATTTGCCCCCAGAACTTCCCCCCTAAGCCTCAGAAAATCGTTTCAGCTATATCCAAACTCATGCCAACTTCCTGGCTTCTCGGCCGCAACCCATCCGTGAGTGCTCTGCTAAGAACCACTTTGAGACTCTCCTTGAACCTCTTCTTCTTGCTGCTTCCTACAAAGAAGTAAACAAGGGGGTTGATGCTACTGTTAACAGTGGAGAGAACAATGGTGACGTGGTTCTGCTGGCTGAGCAAAGACGACCAGTGGTGGTAATTCAGGAGATACAACAGCCTCATAGGCATGGCAAAGATGAGGAAGACAATGATTGTGGCCACAATGATGATGTAGAGCTTTGACGAGTGAGGTCTCAGGGAGTTACGATGAATCCTGATAACCAAGATCAGGCTGGACAGAATCATTAGAGGAATGAAGATCATGAAAGTCAGGATCCATGTGAAGATGAGCATTGCTTGGCAATGGTTGGCATCATCAAACTGTTCCTTTGTTGAATCATCTTTGCATGTTAAATATTCGGCTATTGTCATCAGAAAAGACAGAGTCCACAGAATTGCGCACACAATTGCTGACTGGTGCTGTGACCGGTGGCATCGGTACCAGATGGGGTAAACAATAGACAGACACCTCTCAATACTGATGGCTGTCAGGAGATAGAGACCAGTATTATATCCAAGAAGGAAGACAATAGACAGTGTGGTGGTTACATAGTAGTAAAAACCATATGCGAATCCAAAACCAGCAATGTACTCAATTGACAGAATAAATGTACAAAACAGTAAGGAGATGTCAGCAATGGACAGGTGTGTGATGTACGCAGTGAATGGGTTTCTTTTGATCTGGAAGCAGAGGCACCAGAGGACAATTCCATTTTCACAAAAACCCAGGAAGGAGATGATCATAATTACCCAAAGTGGGGTCAATATCTCCCAGACCCTTTCCTGTGCAGAAATGTTTCTGTGCATTGAGATGTTCTCTGTGCCTTCGCTGGGATGAAACGTTATGTTTGACTCATCCATGGGGAAAGCTCAAGTTTGGATAGCACAGCTCTTCCTTCTGCAAATATGTATAAAAATATACTGTGAATATTGTGTGCTCCTCCCCGCCCCTTGTTCTTTCTACCTTGTGGACCCTGGTTTTCTGGTCATATCTGAAAGTCTTAGCAAAAGGAAAACCATCTTTGATATACTAATGCTAGCTGAAACCCAGCTGGAACTATTCTCAGCAAGTATTAAAGATTGCTAAGCCCATCATTCTAGGAGAAATACTGAGCTTTTTCTCTGTGAGGTTCAGCATGTGGATGCTAAAGAGATGTCCTTGAAGAGCTCTTGGACAAGCAACCTCTCTATCCCATTGTGAATTTTCTTGTTGTACTGGTCAGAGGTTTTATTGGTGTTTCTTAGTACAGCGCTAGATTGTTCCCAGACAGGGCTATTAAGCTCCCTTTGAAGCTAATGGCATTAATTTGAAGTTATACATATGTATTTCAAGTGAATTTGTCTCATACTTTTTTGTGTACCACAAAATTTTGTGTATGAAAAAATTTATACTAATACCTTTTCCAGGAAGGTTTTAATTAAATGAGTAAAATTAATATGCAGTTACTCATCACTCTATTCCCTCCAGGTGTGGAGGTAGAGGGTATACAAAATTATACTGGTTTGAGACAGTTGTATTTGACCAGCTTTAAATGTCAAAAGTATGCAACCATAGAATCATAGAATATCCCAGGTTGGAAGGGACCCACAAAGATCATCGAGTCCAACTCACTATAACAAAATTTAACCATGTTTAAACACATTGATTCACTTAACAAAAGTGCAAATATCCTGCAAACATTACAAATCCAACCCATCACAAGGTGAAGTAGTTGTTCAGGTTCCCTGATATTGTTATAATGTTTATAAAAGCTGTTTTGGATGAAGTTTTCCTTTTCTATGTCTCCTTTTACCCCACAAGAGAGAATAAACAGCACTGGCTTCAGACGATTTTCATTGGTATATAGGAACATGTCACGCCTGCTTCCCTGTTAACTTCCTACCTGCCCCGGTCAGGTCTGGGGCACTTGCAGATTCAGTGGTGTTAACAGGGACTAACTACTGGCAATAAGCTTGTCCGGCTGCCTTGACTCATCCATATATGCAGCCCTGGTTGTTAACATGCCGTGGTGGGAATTTACCTATATCCTCAAGCAGTCAAGAACATCAAATGCTAGGGGAAGAAGTTTTACTGGGGTTAACTTTTGCAATGATTATTTAAACAGAGTTGTTAACCCCAATCATAAATTTTCACTCATGAGCCATGGCTTTCCCGTGTTCATTTGCAGCTTCTTAAGAAAAGATACCACACCCTAAAAAAAGAGCGTTCAGTAAATAATCTGGGGAGCCTCAGGGCTTGCTGGCATTTAAACCTGCACAAAAATGGTAATGATGATCTCACCTGTATGTTGACTGTGCCACCCTCTGATACTCAGTCGGAGGGAACAAACAACATAGCTGGAAATGTGGTAGAGAAGTGAGTGTGAATGCAACAGGTAAGTGAAGTGAGTGGGAAGAGTCCCAAAAGCAGTGCTCTGGAAACGCTACAGAGGGAGGGTGCTCAAAAGCTGTGCTGCTGGAAGCGTAGTAAAACTTCATAGGAGAAAAGGAGAGGAGAATCTATCTATTTCAATGGTTAAAGGAAATAGAAAAAGAAAAAAATGAAAAAAAAAATATGAAAAGACCCAAGTCTCTGCACCTGAAGAGTAAAATGAAGAGGAAAAAGTTCTGGACTTACTAAGGTCATTCCCACATGAAAGCAATCAGAGATAAGCATGGAAAGAATCTTCTCCTTCCAGATACATCCATGGTGAGTTCAGATTTCCCTGAAGTTGTTGAAGAATTTCCTTGAAGAAGCTGAAGGTTACTTTCTCCAACCATTTGCCTTTGGTGAGAGGGAGAGCAAATAATCACTTTGACCATGACTCCCTCAAAAATAAGAATGCAGTTGTCCCATTGCTCAAAACGACTGAGGCATGCCAAGCAAAGAGCCCCAGGCTCTTCATCTGAGGCTGTGCTTCAAATGGCATCACTCAGTATCTGGCAAGTCATCTGTCTGAGAGCCTGGGAGTTAACTATTGTGGGAACTGAATGGCAGTACATGGAAAGTTGTCCTGAGCTCCTACAATACTAAGAGGCACAGTTTAAATAAACAAACACGAAGTGAGCAGGAAATCTATTTGGGGATAATAACATCTGAAGGAAAAATATCAGTTTAGAACTTCACTAAATGCCATCTTAAACAATACAAGTTGATTTGTAAATTTGTCTTATATAGCTTTTTAATATAAGAAAGCAAGAAAGTGAGAGAAAGTGAGAAAGAGAGGGAGAGGGAGGGGGTGAGGGTGAGAGAGGGAAGGAAGGAAGGAAGGAAGGAAGGAAGGAAGGAAGGAAGGAAGGAAGGAAGGAAGGAAAACCAAGGCACAGAGAAAAGAAAATAGACTAGTCCTTTGAGTTAGTCTCATATATACATTCCTCTTGGTAAAAACCATACCCTGAGATTATTCTAAAATAAAATAAATTAATTAATTAATAAAAAGAAATATGAAGCAAAAGTCTGTTCTTGAGTTTTAAACAGTCTCCCCTGAAAAGTTCAAACAAGCCTAGGAGCAGATAAAAGTCCCTTGAGGATGTCCCCTGCTTTTGCCCCAAGTATTAGGTTGTTTTTATATTCAGATATTAGCAGAACAAACATTCTTAGCCAAAAAAGGAGAGAGTTTTCTTGGTCTTCTCCTTTAGATGTTTCACTAAAACTACCAAATCCCCAAATGGGAAAAGCTACTAACTAACATGAGAAATAAATGACCCCAAAGGGAGGGTCAAAATAAAGTTAGGAAAGAAACAGACTGAAGTGAAAACAACTTCTAATTGCTTTTGGTTGGTTTAAATTGCAATCTACCTTACATTCAACAGCTATAGGACCAAAAATTTCAAGGTGCCTCCAGAAAAGAAAAAAAAATTTTTCCCAACCCGTAAAGTGAGACATGCATGTGAGCAATGAGAATGATCATTATTGGAATGCGTTAGTTACCTGTGTTTGTGGCCTATTCGGTCTGCTGTGCAAACGCATTCCAAAACCAGGAATGCCCTAGCGTCCATCCCTCCACTGGGGCAAGTGGTTTCTGGAAACTCTTTCATACGCACACAGTAAACGTACAGTTCCTTCATGACTGGTACCGACAGTCATCGCCAACATGGCCAGGGCAGCGGTGTGAAACCTGATCTGGAGGGGAATAGATCACAAACCCAACCTGCCCTGCTGAGCTCAGGAGCAACAGGAGGATTGAATAGGGCAGCGGGACCCTGCGCCTGCTAACTGATGGAGTATTCACGTCAGGTGCTGCCAAGAGATGGAGTGGTTACTTCTGAATCAGTTTAACTATTCAGATATTGAAGAAGGGGATTGTGATAATAAGGCCTGGAACCCCAATGGATCTTGGTACTAGAAATGAGTATCAACAGTAAAGTCATGATTGCCAATACAGGCATTCTATTCATTTCAGTCTAAACTGATTATAGAGTAAGATATGGCATGAATGATAATCTATCCCCAAACTTTTCCATTAGACACTGACTTGGTGGGACAGAGCAGCCTTGCCATAGATGTAAATTAAATGTACACTTTCCAATATCCTGTATGTACAAATCTGGCAGTGTTGCCTTTTTATCATTTTGCTTTGAGCCTTTGAATAATTTCATGCTCTTGTGTCTTCAGTTACAGGAAGCAGAAGGCAAACTGAAAAGAACTTGAAATTCTTTCATTAAAATAATAATAATAATGACAACAACCTAGGACAAAATTAGGAGCAGTAAACCAAATCAGAGGGTTTTACGGGGTGCCAGTATTTATTTTACAGGTGCCAGTATATAAAGGATCCTCCGTATACCTTGGAGTCAGATCTCCTAATTACATACTTATATGAACCATGTAAAAAACCCCTAAGGGATGAGCTTTGCCAGCGCCTTCAGGTGGTGCATTTTTTTCTGATGGTCATTCAGTCAATAGGCACTGTCAGACAGTCTTGTCCAGCCTTCAAAGTGTGGCAGCAACTTCATCCTCTTCTTCTGAGCAAGTCTTCAGAGCAGATAGAGAACTAGGGATAGACAGGCTTAAAATGATGTGCAGAGCTCTGTGAATCTCTGGAAAATAAGTGTGGTATTTGGCTCATGACAGCATTGCCTAGACTGGTGGCAGGCTGGTGGAAGTGTTTAGCTTGAATATTTAAATTCAGTGGCTGACTTTCCCCTGAACATGGAAGGATCAGGAAATAGTCCTGCTCCAGACTTGAGCTGAACCTTCCTTTTTTTTCCAGCAGCACAGCACGGGGCAGCATTCATGGTCTGATGCCACGTGCAGCAGGAGCAGAGCTCCAGCTCCACAGTCCCTGTTTTAGCTGAGTGCTGCCTGGGCACGCTTCTGCCAGCGGGGCAGGACAGCTCCAGCCTGACACCACTTGTGCAACCCCACAACCAGAGGTGAAATCAGGCAGCTGGGATTTGGAATCTGGATGGTCGCACTCATGTGATACCAGGTGGCAGAGTTAATCACCTTGGGTGCATCACACATGATGTTCGGGATCTGAGCTTGTGCCTCTGCATCCCGTCAGTGCTGGTGAGGAAGCAGGCAGAGGGAAATTGCAGGGAGTTTCCCACATCAGAGAAGGGTAAGGAGATGCAGGAGATTAGGACAAAGTGAGGAGCTCTTAGTGGTGCTGTGAGCTTGAAAGAAACTAATGTAAATGAACAAGGTTTCCTATTGCCCATCCTTTTTTTTTTTTTTTTTTAAAGGGGAAAGAAAAAATATGAAATACAATTCTAAAAGTTATAAAAAAGGTATTATTGGACGAAGAAAGCAAGGCATACCTCTACTAAAACCCTCAATGATTTACCTCTCAAAGAATCCTTGTGACATATTTCTGATCTGTTGGTTTAGAAGAAGAGTTCTTTGTAAGTGGAAATATGTTCCTGCTCTCCCCCAGTCTCCCAACAAGTCACACATAGAGGGAACCTGGGCATCCCTTCAGTTTTTCTCTCTGACCTTAATAAAGTACAAAACAGCTGTCTCCTTTCTTCTCAAACCAGGCTCACTCCCTTCTGTACTCTAATCTACTGCAGGTTGCTCTTTTCCTGTCTCAATCTTTGGTCACTATCAGTCAGTCCCCTGCAAAGCCTCAACAACATTTTCTTCCCTGTTTCCCTCTTCAGAAGAAATCCACATGATCCTTTCACAACAGCTTGCTAATTCAGATAGCTCCTATCTTCACATATCTCCTATCCTGCACTGAATGTGAGGAGCCTCCTTGCAGCAGGCCTGGGTTTCAAAGGCTGCACAAGCCTCTCTGTAGACCTACCCTTCAGTGCTAAAGTACATAGTGGTGGCAGCTCTTGTTGTTGGGACACGAGTCTGTCCACAGCAGAAATCATGCCTTTGCTAAAATCAAGTCACAATTTTGATAAAATTGACCAGTCACTGGTGGCCCAAATGCTAACACCAAGCCTAGCATTATGACACATCAGAAGGGAAAATACACGGCACCTGCCTGCTGACAGCCCCACCAGCTACCAAGCATGAGGGCCACTGCTGCTATGTAGTGTAAGGAGTTACAGGAAACACTTTGTGATAACCTCAGGGGAGACAATGCTATAAGAAAGCTAGTAATAGCTTGGCATATATGAGTAACTAGTATGGGCAGCTCAGACCACTTCAGCTTCAGTTGTGCAAAGCAGAAGTTACAGGATTAGAAAATATCTGAGACACATGAGAGATGAGTCAGAGCTTTCCATGATAAAAGGTTGGAAGAAGTAGTCTGAGTGCCAAGCAACCAATAAACTGAGCTTTTACTTTGCTTAGGGTGAGACAAGATGGTCATGCCCAGTGACCTTATATAGACAAAGACATTTTGTATCACTGGTCAAAATATTGAACAAATGCCCTGGTACCCTGGTGCTCTGTCATTCAACCTGTGTTGTTTCTGGAGGTTCCCATCTAAAGATGTTTGAAGCTTTCTTGAAACAGAGGTGCTGATCAGACTGAGTTAAGAGAAGTGCCTGCCCTAGTAATGAGGAGTACCCTGAAATAATCTTCACTCCCGATTGTACTAATTTGCTTGTCTTTTTTCTCCTACCCTTCTTTTTATTTTTACTTTGTATCACATAGTAATCACGTACATGTATTTCCAATGTATGACAGAATTAGCCATTATTATTTATTTGCTCTCTGTATTTCAGGAATAGGTGGTTAGGTAAAATCCTTGGTACCTGTTACTGTGAAAATTCAGTGCCTTCAGCTGGATTCACTGAACACCCATGATTTTTCAGCTGAAGTCTGGTGGTCCACCTATGTCCCTGAACTCTGCTCCTACTCACAAGAGAAATAGCTCTTGTACTGAAAAAATATTAAAAGGGATGGTAACTGCTGTGTGGAGGTGTCAGCACTTCAAAAAATCAGTGCAGATGAAATAGGAATTGTTGACAGACTTTTCTGAACACCATTTAGACTCAACCAGGATAGGTCTGTGATTCCTCAGGGCAACATCTTTGCAAGTCATCTAATGGCATGCTTGTAAATGTTATTACTGTGTATGGACGTTAATTAGGTTATAAACTGCAAGAAACTGAAGCTTAGTAGTGACATGACTGGAAGAGCTTTATGTTATATGATGCTGGGATTTAATAAAACAATTTTCATCTCACCTGTGAAAGTGGTCTAAAAGTCAATGGATTAATTTCCCAATCAGAATACTCTAAAATCAAAATTTCATTGTGGATATCCCATTATGGTTATATTGTAGGAAAAATGTAACTCAGTTTTCTTATGTCACACTTCTTTACCAGATGGAATTCCCCACGATTCAGCATGGAATGGGACTTTGTAATACAGCTCTCTTTTCTCTTCCTGGTTGAGAGCTTGACTAAAAGAGAGGAACTGGAGCACAACACATCAAAACATCATTTCAGAAGTAAAATACTTCTTCCTACTTTAGAATTTTTCACAAAATCTTGAACTTTTAAAAAGGAGAAAGGCTCAAGTAGACAAACATTTTCGTATTAGCATTTTTTTTCTATTATTTTTAAGCTGCTTCTAATACTGACCTCTTTTCAAAGACAAAATATAGATTTGATTAGTATTTTCAAGGTGATCCAGTAAAACAAGCTCATGCAGTAGGTTTACTACATAAAGCCAGAAAGTTACTAAATGAAAACACTGAACCATCTCTCTCTTCTAACAAGGGTATGTACTTAGAGTGGATCTAGAATCCTAAAATATCAAAAAGACATTGTAATTTTTGCAAAATGATATTTATAAAGCATTGCAAGTGTAGGTAGGGTAGACACCAGGGGACCTATGTTTACTTTGTCAGACTTCTTTATCAAAATTCCTCCTCTACAACATGGTAGTAATATGGGAGCACTGGGAGGATACCTTCAAGTTTGTGAGGTGTTTCGTTAACACACTAATATAAATATAAAAAATACAAGGAATTCACCTACTACTTTGACCTCACTAATGCAGTAATGAAGTTTGATTCTATTACATTAGAATCAAGTGGTCTTGGCTTTTTTTACTTATTTTTCCACCTTTTCCAACTTTCTCCCGTATAGGATTCCAGGCTCAGAGTTTCTGTTTCCCACAGTGACGTGGTGGCACATCTTGTCAAAGCTTCAGCATGAGCATCAATCGGCTGTGTCATCAGCTTACTTCCAGAAGCAGGGTTGACTTGTCCTCTTCTATTCATAGATTAGTTTGGTAACAGAATTTGCTCTGCAGAGTTGAGATAACACAAAATATGTTAGGTAATGGACATCAACAAACTCAATTGAAGCTGGAAATAAAGATATTGAAGTTCTGCATTTTTAAAAAACATCACTTCTTCTTCCTGCATTAAAACCTCAGGTTCATTCTTCCTCTGAGGTGGAGAGGCTAAAGATACCACAGCAGTCTCCCTCCCTGTAATTGGGATTCCCAGCAACTAAAAAGTGATGAGACTCATTTGAACTATTTTAAAATCTGAGTCTTTTGTTAATAAAAATTATTTTCCTCAGAAGTATATGCTCCAAGTACTGTTGTTGCCTCTGTTTCCTGCTGAACACATGTACTAGGACTACATTTTTAATTCCTTGGCACGCTTTCCCTTTATCTTTCTATGTCAAGGACACGCAATGTTCTTTCCCTGAGAATGATGCCAGAATTTTTTGTTTGGCTCTTGGCCATGCAATACATGCCACCGACCACAATGGGGCCAGCTCCATGGGGCCAGGGCATACCCCAGGTGGGCACCAATTTCTCCACGTGCAGCCCACAGTGCGACAGAGCAGAGCTGAGCTGGCCGTGCAGCTGAGAGCCAGGGTAGCACAGAAATGTCTGGATTGCCACTAGCCCCCTCACCAATACTGTCCGAGCAAAAATTACAGGGTACAGCCCCAGAAAGGAAGCTACACTTTTTACTGGTCACAAGGCACTTTGGTTAAAAAGCTAGAAGGCTGGCAACTCTCTATTATCGTGTCTGTTTCTCTGTCTCTCTGACCTATATTTCTTTCTCCCAGTCCCTGGCCTAATCATTTGATACTTCGTTGTGGTTTACACGCACCCAAGTTCCAACTGATAGGAATATACATTCTCATTTAGGAACAAAGTTTGCAAGCATGACTCAAGGCACACTTAATACCCATAACAGATTGAGTTTTCTCCACCTATGTTGTCACGCAGACTGTTCTGCCATGGTACACAGAGATCAGAGTCTGATCTAAGATACTTCCTTGGTGCTCCTCCAAATATTGATTGACTGAAGGAGATAACGAGGTGTCAGTCACACAGCTAGATGGGGCCTCCTCATCGAGGGACTGTGCACATGGGTGAACTTCTGAAGCTGGTGCTACAGCACCCACCCTGCGTAGTGGTGGTGAGGGAGGCTGTGGCAAGCACAGATGCTCACTGACCCTCTCCCTGCCACAGAGAGCTGGTGAGATGATCTCCGTGTGTGACAGGGAACTCCGGCCAGCTACCTCAAGAGCCACACACGGCCCTGTATCAGGAGGACAAGGCAGTGGGGCTCATCTCTTCCTGTGGCGGACAAGTCCTCAGAGCCCATGTCTACTGGACGATGTCCTCTGGTTTGATGGCTGCCTTGTGACAGAGGAGGTGATACAGGAGAGTGCTGTAATCACATGTGAACACGCGTGTGTTTTTCCTGTCACCTGTGGTAGTCTCCATGTGTATCTATTAATGTGGTTTTGGCAAAGCTAAACTGCAGGACAGAATTTGCTAGCCCAACAGGGAATGAGCCCCAGGCTACATGATGCTTCCTCACCAGCTTGGTGATCCCAGCTAACTAGTTTTACAGGGGGTTCTTGCATCTTCTTAGCTGCTTGAGAAGCTGGTAAGCATACCTGAGTGTGGGATCAAGATGGAGCCTCTGAACGCAATGACTTTGTACGGTGTACAAACCACTAACTCTTCTGAAAGGCAAGCTGAGTTCAGCATGGTGTAAGCATGTGGCTTAAATCGCATCGCCTAAATTCACATGTGTTCAGGCACTTTGTTCAATCAAGGCTTTAATATTTTGGTCTTCACATTTTCATCAGCTGGGAAGAAACATCTGAGAGGGTGGCACTGTCTGTCCCATACCACCAAATGTAAATCTTCTTCTTGATGATGGTTAAATTACAAGTGCAGGTTTCCTGAAGACATGTTGTGCCAGGCAAAACAAGGCCAGGCTTTTCAAGCATTCAGCCCATTGTGTCAGTGGTGAAACAGACTTCCCCAGTGGAAACATGATTGTGTAAACCTAATTATACCTCCTGGCTTCAAAGAACAAGCCTTTATTTTAATGCAACATTAAAATAAAGGAGGCACATGCCCTGTCCTAATTCACAGACAAGAACACTCTCAACTACAAGTAACCTGCACTATCTTTGAGTGACAGCACTCTTTTTTTCATTTGTTACTCACACATCTCAAAAACATTCATGTATCACAAGCAGATCAGCCTCTTGTATCACTCTTAGATATGCATGTTGTAGCACCACAAGGAAAATTATGTGTTTGTGTTTTGAAAAGCCTTTCTTTCCATAGAAAATGTTGCATAAGAATTAAAACTCTCCTGGAACAGGCACAGGTGGCCCCTCCCTTCTAGGGTCATTTCTTTCTCATATGCCAAAGTCAAGCTCTTTCTCAGATGAGGATTTGGAAACACTTCTGGGGCAAGGAGGGAAACCATTTCCTTTTTGAGCCTCTACTCAAACTTCACAAGCTGATAGATGTAGAAGCCAGAGATGCCCTCCTGGGGCTATGCAAAGGCCTGGGCTGCCAAATCTTCCCTTTGACAGATGATTTGAAAACAAACAGACCCTAAAATAGTATTTCTGCCATTGCATTGGCTTCAAACTTTCAGCCCTGTGTTGATTACACCAGGCAAAATGGGCAGAATAAGCAGTTCTAAAATGACAGTTGTGTCTCCTTTGTCCATCATTTTACTCCTATGTCCACAGCTGCTGCTGCTTCTGCTTCTTCTTCTCTCCTTCTCCTTCTCCTTCTCCTTCTCCTTCTCCTTCTCCTTCTCCTTCTCCTTCTCCTTTTCCTCCTCCTCCTCCTTCTCCTCCTTCTTCTTCTTCTTCTCCATTTTATCTCTTTCTTGACTTTTTGCTCTGTCCTTGTTCTCAAAACCCATGTGCTACAGTTCTTTCCAAATGTTAACTTCCTTCTTCTGACCACCTGAATTGCTAGACAAAGCTTGAAAGACTGGGAAAATAAAAAGGGAAGAATGAAGGAAAGGGAAATATATATATATATATATATACATATATATAAAAAAGAACGATGGGGGGCGGGGGGAGAGAAAACAAACACCTTTTTTTTCTAAGGAAAAAAAGGCATGTGCCATCTCCTTTACCTCAGTGCAGACAGAATCCTAAAAGCATGCTGGCATTATTCAAGAGAAATAAGTTATTTTCAAGGTGTATCTTCAACATAATAATTACTGCAGCAGCCAGCACAGCAAAGGCTGTTGGTGTTCCTCTAGCCCTGCTCAGGTGCAGTGAGGTTCCACCACCAACCAGTCCTCAGCAAAACCACAACCTCCTGGAGAGCCAGCAGGGCCTGAGAATAAAACAGCTTCTTGTTTTCCAAACGTAGCAGCCAGGCTCCGTGAATGTTTTCTGTAATGGGTGCATTGGGTAAACTCTGAGAAGGAATAGTTTCTGAGGTGATTATGAGAGAATTTTCCTCAGTACTGACCAAAATCAGGTGCTTGCCTCCTGGCAGTGACCATGGAGACATTGTGTCACTCATCTGGACTCTCAGGATCCACTTACTCCGTGACATCCATATGCATAGCCAGTTCTCCTTCTTTCTTCCCGAGGCAACCACAAGCAAAATTATGAGAAGATGGCTTGTCTGATCCTGCTTGCACTGAAATTTCCAGCAAAGCTTGCCCCTCGGCTTGGCTGGGAACAGGGCCCAGCCTGAAACTTTCTTGGATCTTGATTTACCCTTTTGCTCTGTAAAATGGAGAAAGACTGCCCATAAAGCACATTTTTTTCTTCCGGCTTGGAAATGACACGGTCACTTTTGTCAGACATTATCTAAAAGTGTTAGAGCACGTTACCCTGGCTGACAAGCTTCTGTCATCTCTAACATGATACTGTGTCTAGGCTGGAAACTGAACCGATTGTCAGAGGAACGCTGTTTTGGGACAAGCTGGGAGAAGAATGGGCATAAAATCCTGACCACCTTTAGGAGGGAGTATGATGAGCTTGACATTGGATTTTTTGATATAATAAGAAATTGGACTTTGAAATATAAGATCTCCCTTCTGGTCCTTATTCCCAATTACTTCAATACGTTAGTGATCTCACCCCAGTTTAGTGGAAAAAAAAAATAGTATATTCTCCTTTTTGTCTGTTCCAGAGAGAAATCGCTGCTCTTGGAAACTCCAGAGTCAAGTACTGTATCTGTAGCACTGGTAAAGATCTGCTTATTTAACTTTCAGCTGGTTCACGGGTATGTCTGGGACTTTCCATTCCTGTAAGACCAGCGCAGCCTTCAGTGCCCCGTGTGTTTAATTTTGCGTGTCTTACAAGAAGGAGAGTTGTCTGAGGAAGAAAAGGACCATCTCCTGTCGCTGTCTGGAGACTGGAGCTGCCTTAAACTTTTGCAAAAGCAAATGTATGCCTTTCTGCCCTCAGTTCCTCTTCACGGGAGCTGAAAAAGCACGTGAGGCTTCTGAGAGACCCACATCCTGCCTCTGCAGGGACAGCAGGTGTGGGCACTACGAGCATATAGCATAAGCTATAGCAAATGCCTCCTGGCCACTTAGCTTACAAAAAGAAATTTGAATTGTAATACTGGTTTGTTTACTGTTTTAAATCAATGCCATCAAATACTCATTTTTTCTGAGTCTTTTTAATTAATGGAGTATACAAAGAAGTATTTAAGCAGTCTAAGGGGTTCTTCCTGTTTCATTCAAAATTCGGAGATCAAATGCACCAAAATAAAGATTTAATCTCAGACTTAAGATATCTATTTTTTTTCTTTTTTCAGTTTACATAGTATAACTTTTAAAGACTGATGGCCGAATTTTATTTATATGTATTTACTTTAAGAACTCCCTGTGGGCTGTCTGAACGCAGACTGATGGTGGTGCTTCACCATTGCTGACAGGAGATAACCCAGGACGTGCTGAGAAAGCTCGTGGTGACAGCGCTGTGTACTTTCCTCTCAGCAGGCGTATTGAGATACAGCGACTGCTCCTGACAGAGATAAATGTCATATAGCAATAACACTGACTGGACTTTATGTCATGGCACCACCTCAGGTCCAGACAGAAACAGAAATGTCTTCTTGCTTTCTGCTTTGTGACCAAAAGAAGCAAGCATTTTAAAGATTTACTTAAAAGGGCCATTGTTATCTTTTCCTCTGCCTTCTGCAGCCATGCTGATATCCTAGAGCTTGTCACTGGCCTGATCTTCATTTTTTCACATAACCTGTCTCTTTAATGGACATAGTTTTTCCCTCTGCAGAAATAACTCTCTCGTTGGGTTGGTGCAGAGCTTTCCTGTCTTTTCTGTCCTGGAGACACGGAACGCTCAGAATTTCCAGAGCTTCTCCTCTGCTGCCTTCTCCTGGCTGGGGTCCAGGGAGGACAGTCCACTCGCTTGGGTGAATTCATTTTTTTCCACCACGGTCGCAGCATGTGATGCTGGTGCTGTATTTCAAGCACCTTATGCTTCCTCATTTTCTCTGTCTTACTCTTGTCCGGCGTCAGCCAGCTGCCCCAGTCCAGAACAACTACCAACAAAGCCTCCAGCGCGGTGTCGCAGCCATCAGGATGCTCTCAGCCAGCCCCCAGCCTCCTGTATCACCACTGTTTCTCCAAAGCTGATGCAGGGACATGGCAATGCCTCTTGGACAGGCACCAGCAGCAGGAGAAGCCCATCCAATTGCTTCAGAAGAGGACACAGGAGAAAGGGATGTGCAAGCATTCTTCACGGCCTGACAAGGCAGGGCCAAAGCACCTTCTTCAGAGGAAAAACATCCAGTCCTCATTTCCCTCACAACTTTTATCCTGTAATGCTACCATTACCATTACCTCAGCTATTTCTGACTGAAGTGTGTGCTCTACAGGTCAGGCAAGCAAATCCCACAGGAGAAAACAACAGGAGTGTGGGCAGAGCCCAGGCTGAGCTTGTCCAGGTGCCGGCGCAGGCACTGTGCTCTCCCTGGGCTTGTCTCCCTCCATCAGCTCCAGGGGAGGCCTGGGTGAGTTAGACTTTTAGCCCTCCACCTGAAGAGCAAGTGTAGGTGAGATGCACTGAGGTCTGCCTGACTTATTTCAGAGCAGCATTTACTTGAAATGGAAAATACAGAAGGACCACACAGTGCAAGGCCCTGTGTGTGCAAAGGAAAGGCAACAGAAGAGAAGTGACCAGAGGGAGGAAGGTGCCTTGTTTGCTTTCCCAATGCCTCTTTGTGCTGTGTATAGACACATATGGCATTGAAAGGCATTTGCAAAGCAAAGCAGCTCCATGAACACGAGTTTTCTTCACTCCTCATCAAGACTTGGTTCCGCTCACTTTGTAAATATTTTCAGTTATTTTAATTAACACCAAAGTGCAACAATTCTTGCAGAAATTGCCTTCTTCCAAGTAAATCTTTTCTCCCTTTTTGTTGTAACAGGAATGAAAATAATTCAGTGAGCACAAGCCTGTGAAGAAGATGAGCTTGCACAGGTCTATTCTATTTTCTGTTGAATACTGAGAACTGAAATCAGCACACCCAGAACTGAAGGAATCATTTTTTCACCCCAGCTAGATCCTTGTTGTTCCTTACAACAAAGAAGTTCATAACTTTCATGGAAAATATAGGTCTCAGTCCTGCAAAGCAATGAACATTATCAGCTGTTATCACCATAAAAGCAGTAAAAGATGTTTAGTGCTTTGTAGAATCTGTTTTGTATTACAGTGCTTGTTCGTAGGGTTTGTTGGTTTTTTTTCAGTTCTATGTAAGTATGAGCAAAATGCACTAAATAACAAATAGTGCAAGATCAAATGAGACTGTGAGCTACGTATTTATATGTGTATGTTTATGTGTTAACACAATGCATTAACTGCCATTTTAACAAAGAGGGACACAAACCATTTCGATTTATGCCTTTGTGTGCTCTAAAAAATCCACAAACTTTTAGGTTAAATAAACATGACTTTAGCAAGCTGTTGTGATTTTTTTCGTTGGTGACAGTTATGATTTTATCTGTTTGGTTTCTATGAATAATACTTACTAGCTGACCAAACACCTTATAATACAGATAATTTGCTAACATTTTCACATTTGCTGGATCCACAAGAGAAGAAGTATGCTTCATTGCTTCAGGGTTCTAGGTTATTAGTACCCATGCACAAAAGTAAGATCAGTAGGTCCACATAATATTTATTTTTTTCTAGTTATTTCTTTGCAAACACTGCTATTTAAATGAGTATATCTGCTGTGCCGCCAGATGAATACTGTCAGTTTAGACATTTGCGCAATTTTCAGAATTTCATTTTTAACCTTTGAAGCAGTCCTCTCTAATGAGTAACTTTCTCCCTGCAAGAAACTATTTTTACCTTCCCTCTTTCCTATCTGAGATGAGATCTTTGCAACCCAGCTGTAATGGAGAATTGAGAGTCACTCAGCAAAATATCTGTAATAGAATATGCAGAACAAAAATGCATATCAGCTTCTGACTCTAGGGTGTTCAACAAACCTGTCTCTCCTTTGGTGAAGTGATTTAATTAAAGTAACATTCAGAGACTCTCTCTATTCTGTTCCTAGTATGTGGGACTCATGAGAAATCAAGTTCTTTGCAGTCACTCTGAATTATAATACCCAGGAAGGTAAAAATTACTTAATTAGATGCTGATATGTTTCCATCAGCTGCAGTAATGCAAACCAATGGCAGAACATTCCCCTCCTGCTGACAGAAAACAGCGCATGCTTCAAGTGATGCCATGACACAGTAAAACACCATGTTGTCCCTTGCTAGCAAATGACCAGCAAGGCTGAACGAGATCAAATCCAATGGCTTAGAAGACAGCGCGTTATTTCTGAAGGCAGTCTGTGCCACTTTCGTGCTTCCCAGCACCATGTTGGGATTAGGTGGGCATGGTATCATCCTCTGGTTTATTTGCTTCAAGATGAAGAGGAGGAAATGTGCTGCACATGTCTTAAATATGGTCATCATTGATTTTCTCTTTCCCTTCAGATGCCTTGTGACATACAGGCTGGCACTAACAGACCTGCAGTCACCTGTTCAGAGAAGTTCCTCAGCTATCTCTATTCTGGGCATTGTTTTCTCCACTGGGGACAACACCAGGCTCTTTCCCTTGATGGCCATCAGTACAGAGCAGTGCCTGAGCATCCTGTTCCCCTTACAGTGCCTGCACGGGTGGCCTGAGCCTCTCTCAGCCTGTGTGTGTGCTGCCTCTCCTGTCTGGTCAGTGGGATGAAGCGTTCCACCAAGTGAAGGACTCTCAGGCTCTGCTCTCAGGGCTCTGGGATAAGCAATGCAATCATTATCTCCACTTCCAGCATAAATTTCCTAATTTTACACACACACACACACGGTTCTCTCCAGTCTGATCTTGTTCATCACTGTCCAAAAGAGGTCTCCACAGCAGAGGCCCCATGTGAGGCTTTCCATCACCATCGTTGTCACCATGATGGTATTCCTCATCTTTGCTGTGCCTGTCAAACTCGCAAGTGTTTTGAAATGTGGGACTCCTAAATCAGTGTCATTTAGACATTTATAAAGACATTGAGTCACTAGGCGAGATTGCCCAGGAAGATTTGTGAGTCTTCAGTGTAAGCAGACATGAAGGCTCTCTGACTTGTTTTGGGGGCTGGAGCAGTGCTGTGGGTGCACCCTGCCAGCAGCACCTCCCTAGGAGGGGGAGGCAGGATGGGTCCCCAGCTGAGCCTTTGGACTCAGGGGGGCCAAAGTGCTGGTGCAAAGCCCATTCTGTGCAGCAAAGGCTCTGGAGGATAACCATAAGGAAAAGCCACCCACACGCACGAACCAGAAAGACATGTTCCAAAGCTGGACCACAGAAACCGAGCATGGTGCCCAGCAGGAGGGTGGGAAGGAAAGGGAGCAGCAGGACAGAAGCACTGCTCCTTGCTGCAGGCTGCCAGCTCCTCTCCCAGGCTGCTCCGGCCCCTCTGCTAAAAGGGGCTGGGTGGGCTTCATGCTGCTGGGGCTCTGTTAGCCTGAAGCAAATTAGAGGGTGAACTTGCAAAAACCTGAGAGAAGCAATGACCTTCAATGAGGAGGAAGTGATGTGCAGGTGAGGCCGCCCAGTTTCACCCCAAAGGTCAGCAGTAGCTAACCCCTTCGCATCACCTCAGGTTGCTGCCTTCCTCTCCAAATCCTACTTCTCACAGCCCCTCTTCCCCTGCTGAGTAGAGGGAAAGCCAGTCTCTCTCCTGCCCTCACTGACCCTGGCAGCTGGTGGGAGCCAACAACTGGGAGGAAGGGATGGGACCAGAGTCCTCCTGTATGCTTGTCTTTGCCTGCAGCAAGGCACGTGCCCTGGCATGTGTACCACCAGTTTGTGACCATTGCCACAGCACAAATACTATTAATAAAAATAGCCCACGGGCAAGCTTGTCCTGCCTGGGAACTGCCTGCAGCAAGGGTATGGAGCAGTGCCTCGCGCTGCAGCAGCCCTGCCTCCTGCTCCATGTGGTGTCCTTCAGCAGTGACCCAGCAGCCACCGACAGAAACCATTTGTTCCTCCAGGTGCCCCTTCCAGCAGCGACACCACTGGAAGCACAAAGGTAAAGGAGACTAACAGTCTAAAGATGGTGACAGGTGCCTATGGGATTAGGGAAGCGCTCCAGCTGCCTTTCTGTCCCCCATCACCATGCTCTTCCGTCATGCCAAGTCATGGTACACACAGGATGTTTGTTCATCAATGCAAGCTGAGAAGCATGAGCATCCCCCCTCCACGGGGATGCCTCTGTCTGCAGACAGCCCCCAGGCACCCCGGCTCAGCCGCCAGCCCCAGCCCAGCCCCTGGAGCCCAGCACGTCTCCTGTGACACCAGTTCCCATGACCCAGCGGCCCTATGGAACAATTATATCAAGCTGCTCCGCTACCGCATCCCAGGGGAGGGGGCAAATTTTGAGCACTGCAGGCGGCTGTGGGAGCTTGTGGGTTTGCAAATCCTCTTCTTTGTGTAGGAATGGCCAAGTCTGCTGTGTGTGTTTCAGGACAGATCAGTTCCGGTGGGCGAGTGAACACAGCCTGTTTGGTTATGCTGGCTGCAAGCAGTTTGTTAAATAATGAGAAATTTATAGCCAGCACGACCTTCGGTAATCAAAAGCTGTAGGCAAAGCAGAAGTTTCTAGTAGCATCTTTTAGAGAGAACGTGCCACAGCTGCATCCAATCACAAGTATCACTTTGTTCCAAGTCTTATGGAACAAATAAAATATTCTGTATTAGTTCAAAGTACAGTATGAGAGCTGCTGATTATTCTTCCACAGTTTTCACTGCTTAGAAACCCAGATGAACCTCAAGGGTGTCAGTGGGTGGGACCAGGTCCAGACTTAGAATTACTTCAGCGTTTCCTCAATTTGTGTATGTCTTGGGTCGTGTTAAACAACTTATTTTCATGTTTTAAATAGCCTGTTTTCCCTCTTTTTTTTCTTTTTTTTTTTCTTTTTTTTTTAACCTGGATGTGTTTTGCAGGACATCATGCATTTCTCCTGTATAGTAACCATTACCCTTTGCAGATTTTCACCCCATAGATGTTTTAAAAGCAAGCCTAACTTATAGCACTGGAATTGTTTTTTGTTGTTGTTGTTGTTGGTTTTTTTGTTTGTTTTTACCAACTGAGTTGCTGCTGCTATTTTCTTTTAAAATCTGTCTAGAGAGGATCTTATACAGGTCTCTGTATGATACCTGTATATATACACTCCAGAAATAGCAAGTCCACCATCGACTGGTCCTGTGTCCAGAAGAAGACCTCAGCTGTCCAACATGGAGGCGGGGGGGGCCACAAGACCTTACCTTCATCTCACCCCTGAAACAGCACTGCTGGGGAACCATCGCTCTGTTCATCTCTGTATGCTCACCTGGCCGAGGAGGAGTCGCAAGAAGACTGTTTGGTAGGACGCTGACGGAAAGGCATGCTTCAATGCCCCCATTGTGAGGATCCAGGTCTCTCGTTCCCCTGCCCGAACTGCAGGGCAGGTGCTTGAATGGCAGCCAGGGGCATTCCTGCATGTGGTGCCCCTGCCTAAAGGCCAGCAGCTCCTGACCAGTTACCCCTCAGGGTTGGGACTGCCCCACACTCTGTACCCAAAGGTGAGCCTGAAAGTGCTCACACAGCACTTGGAGTACTGGTTTTGTTAAAACCAGTTTAAACCACAAACCAGAACAAGGCAGGTATTGCAGCAAGAGAAAACATGCATGAGCTCTGCGAGACACTCAGCATAAGCTCTCCCTCTTCCCCCAGGCATCTCTACAGTACGATTCTTCATCAGTTTTTGTGGCCTCCTGCCTTGAAACAAACTCACAGCCCCTACAGAAGAAAATCTTTCTGTCACCCCTGCCTGCCTATGCTCTCCTTCCAGTCTTCATCCTCCTTTCTGCCTGCCCTGGCCTGTGTCCCACAGCTACCCTCATTCACCTTCTGCCCACAATCCCCAGGTCTCCGGTGCAGCAGGCAGCAACCTCCCTCCCTCCTCACTCACAGCCATTTTAACCGAATACGTAGGGCTCAGACATCCTCACCAGGACAGCTCTCTGCCAGTGCTCACTGGGAACATGCGGCCTAGCCCCAGTAGTGGCTCTGATGGCAGCCACCTCCGCTGCCAGACGCTGGAACCAGCCTCCCACCACAGGACACACAGCACCTCCAGCTGGCTCAGCGTTACTCAGGAGTAATTATTGTTATTGCAGGGCAAACCAAGAGATACAGAGAGTTGTGCTCTCCCCAGCACGGCTGGTCTGTTTTCTCCTTTGGACGCTTGCCTTACAGGGGACCTGACCAACACAACGCTTCCCGTCTGAGAAGGGAGCGCTCCCTTCCCTTCCATCATGCCCTCCAGTTAAGCAGAAGGGATGCTGGAACATGTATGTCCACAGCATTTGATCCACTGCCCCCTCAATAAGCCTTCTGAAGAATGGAGACTACAGGAGCTATCAGGAAAAAGGAAGATAAAATGAGAAAATCAGTCAGACCTGGCACTCTATATGGAGAACAACACAAACACATTAACAGAGCAGTTGCACAGAAGGGTTTTCCCACGTTGTCAAGCTCAAAGGCATACAGAAATTTCCTCAGTAGCTTGATCAGCATACAAAGTTCAGACTCAGCCATGGTGCTGCAGCACGGTCAGAGCGACCCTGGCTTGTTAGGCTACGTAGCATCAAGAGGGTGAGTGACACTGGCACTTAGCACGGTGCTGTTCCTCTTGATTCTTCCAGCAAAGCATCTGTAAGCTTGCCCTTCCAATATGCATCAAGGTTTTCAGCTACGATGTATTTTGATTGAATCTATAATATTACTAAGAAAAATTAATTCACACCACTATGAAACAGAGGGCTATATAAAGCTTTCTTCTATATGAAAACTATACATTGACTTTAACCAAGAAGTAAATCCTCTCCTCCAATGCCAGTATCTGGAGTATTGACACTGAAGCCATGAGGACAATATTGTTTTAAAAAATAATTACGGATAGCGTAGACTCTTACATTTATGGCACCATAGACTTTTTTGCATAATTGATAAAATGAACAGTGTTTTGGTGTTGGTTTCTTTTTTCAAAGCTAATGGTAATGATAAAATTCCTCAACAATGGTCTGGCAGGATGCTATTTCTTTTAATCTGAGGCAGTGCTGAGCTCCTATGCTGCAAGACTTCTGCTCTGGGTGTTCTACAGCAGGAGATGCCCTGGGAGGTTACCCACCAGAGGCAGAAAGGTTAACTCAGAAAATAGGTATCTAATCATGAAGGTTTAAAAAAAAAAAAAAATACCAAAAATCAAATCGTTCTTAGAAGTAGATACATTCTGACCTGCGATGCTCCACTGCAGGGTAAGATACTTAACAGGGACCTTTACAATTGTTTCAGTGAGTGTTGGAATTATTCTTTCCAACCTTACAAGCTAAAGTGCAACTTCCTAACAGTGCTGAGAAGCAGGTGTACAACTGCTGCTGGGGACTTTGCTGCGGTCCACTTATTTCAGGAGGCAGGTTTCATTTCTGAGCTGCCAGTCCTCAGAGCCACCCAGCAACATCGGCGTGCACCTCTTCGGAGCTGGAGTTACAAGGCAGGTTGCACCACCTTGAGCTGGTTTCACAAGACTCTGAAGTACCTTCCCCTCCTTGCAGAAGGCATGTAAGAATGGGCGTAACCAGAACTACTGTTGATACTTCCCACCTGGATTAGTAACAATTCCCCCCCCAAGGCTGGAGCAAAAGCAACAGCTGAGGTCAGAATGGCCACATTGGCATGGTCAGAGATTTTATCTCAATCTAAAGCTGCTCAGAACTTGTAAACCTGTTCCCACAGATAAGAACTGCTGATCTGATTTGTCAGACTAGCCCCCAGCTAACCCATTTCATGGGAATTGACTGATAGCACATCTGACTGATGTCTTTAAAATACTCTCAGAAGCGAGTGACCCGAGGTTATTACACACTGGCAACTCATGTCTGAAAATTCTCCCAAGGAAGATCAGAAACCTGCTCATATTTCTTCTTCATGTATGCAATCTGAATGTAAACTTAACCGACTTAAAGGAGTATGTAGTAGATCTAGAGCAACTATTATTTATAAGTTCTCCCAGATCTAATGCAGGAAACCCAAGTCTTGATTCAGTACAGTATTTAGCTGCACGAGGTATGTCTGTGCCTTGGAAAAGGAGAAGACAGGGTCAGACCTATGGGCTGTTCTTGAGAAAGGGGTGAAAGGACCTCTGCTTTCTTCTAAATAGAAGCATGTTTCTTTAGAGGATAAACTACTGCCATAGTACTACCGTGAGCCAATTCATTATTTGTCTGCTTGTCATTGGGAAAAGAAAATGGGAGAAAGGGAGCAAAAATTTAAGGACAGAACAATTGATTTCTTTATTCCTGAAATCAAAGTGCATACTCCCTTAAAAACTGCAGTGTTCCTCAAAGGTAACAGCACCTTGTGATCCCCAGATTGCAAAGATTAGATGCAAGGATGGCTGCATCTCCCCACATTTAGATAGCTAGCTGAATGGGGGACCTATAGAACAAGAGTATCATGTCCTAGCTCACATCCCAAGAAGTGTTTTTATAGGAAAATGAATGGTACTGCTTGTCACTCTTAGTGAAAACTTTCCCCAATCTACACAACACAGAGTGCCTGCACATGAGGTCTGTAGTGATGTTAGAAGACAAAAAAAAAAAAAAACACCTTACTTGCACTGGTATTTAAAGGAACATTGACATTGTGACAGAAAACCCCATCACTGAAGGGTTACAAAACACTGTAGGGGTTAACACTGAAGGGGTTACAAAAAAAAAACCCTCAGCTTCTATGCAGACAAATAACTGACTTATCTTATGAAATGAGAGGTGCAAACCACAAGCTGTGCAGAACTCACGAACCACATCTGAAGATACAATGCCCTACAGACCAGCAACGCAGCTAACCGTTAGCAGCAGTGTGCACGTGATCTTCACACACACTGCAATACTGCGTTGTTGCTTTACGGTCCTCTGCAGCAATTCCCATTTTAGAGTAAAATAAAGGCAGATTCTACATATTATATGACCATGAGCCCCATTAAATTATATGGTGAGTGATGAAATCTAGGGACCATTATTTGGAAATCATGGATGGGCAGATTGTTTTTAAGAAGGTCATTTGTAAGAAAGATTTCTGAAGATGGCAGTCCCTGGACTGACAAATACTCTAGCTATATCATAGAAACTGATCTCAGTTTCTCAGAGTGCATGTCTCATCATATTTTTGGATAAAGGAGCACACACATGCTGTGCACTAGAAGCGAATACAAATATATGCCAACTCACCTGACCTGTGTATGTTCTACAAAATGCAAGCTGACAAATTCCACTCATCTGCAACTATCTTCAGCTCCACTACCACTGAAATGCACAACACTCACAACACTGCAAATTATTTTCCATTCCCCATAATCCCTTATGAGCCTCAAGAGTGGTTTCTCCATCAGCTCTGCCCATTTTCGTTTGGTAAACAGTGACATTTCCCCTGCTTTACAATTGATGTCAAAAATAGTCTCTTTCATTTCATAACTTGCACAACTTCAGCACAAATGTGTTTTATGCAGCAACATAAGCACTGAGAACAAACTGGGGTTATGAATAGCTGTGAAGAACCAATAGAAGATCAAAGTAAATTAGTCATCAAAAGAACCACCTCTCTCTTCAAGAGGGGGCTATGCTTTGAACAGATTACAAAATAACACAAACCAGAAACCAATACATCCCCTTCAAAAGCTCATTTCTAAGAAATAGACTTTAAAAACTATTTTTTTTCATACTTTATTGAATGAAGTGAAAATGAAACAAAACAGAACATAAACGTTCAAAAAAAAATCAGCGTTCCTCATGTCTCATCTGAGAGAGATTCGTTTACTATGAACAGCAAGGAGGTCCTCCGAGTACAAAGGCCAAGAGAGACCACAGTGCCACAATACCAGAGACTCTAAAGGACAAGAATGATAAAGCATTGTAAATAGATTACATTTAGGGCATGATTTTGCTCTTATTAAAAACTGAGATTCTTTTTCTAACTGTGTCAGGCCAGAAATTCACCATTCATGAGCACTGCTGCCACTCCTTCCAGAGGGATGCATTTTGAATCTGGAATTCTCTCCTGCTACTGAGCTTTCAACTCTGCTCCAGAAAAACCCACAGCCCTCCCACACCTGGGAGACTCTGCCTCTCTCTCCTCAAGCTTATTAGAGCTAGCACTGCAGCTCATTAAGGTAATCCTCTGTCTGCTATGATAGCACATGATTTTGTGCTCTCCATGGGGAAATGTTCTCTGGTTAATCAAGATCAAGTTTAAAGTCCTGCTGCCCAGGGATGGAAGATCACAAGCAATCCAGCGGTCAGCATGGGAACCTCCTTCTCAACTCCTTGATCTTGAGAAGGACATTGAGAAAGAGCAGCACACTGCTTCTGTGACAGGGCCTGGACACTATGAACAGAATCTTTCCCTCCCTCCTCCCCATTCATGTGATTTTTGTAACTCACTGCAACAAGCAGTTCACATGCGGAGAGTGCCTCCAGTGGCGATAGACAGAGATCTGCAGATTAGGGTGGTGTTTATAATCGCGTAGAACAAGCCTGACGCTGTAATGAAAGCAGATGTCATTAACCATGACTTGCAGGCTGCTTACAGCATCCCACAGATCAGGACAGAAATCTCTTTATCTAAGAGTTGTCATAACAGAGAGAGAAGGGGATCAAGGGACAGAAAGATAGGATTTTCCAGTCACTTACTGCTTAAATTTATTGGAGAGCAAAATGAACTGGTTCCCTGATAGCCTTCTGACATCAAAGCGACAAAGAGGTTTTAACTCCTGGTAAATCTGCCTTTCATTCATCTGTGGCCAGCCTCGGACATGGACAACCAAGAGAGGGGGATGTTGGCTGGGAACATCTTCCCCAGAAAAATTCTGGAAAATATGCAATACTGAGACATATCCGGGTTCACAAATAGTACAGAACTATAGAACTACAACAGAATCAGAAAACATGCAAAACATGACAAAAAAATAGGACAGTGTACCGCACAACTGTTGGTGCAAGGTTATTTTTCTTTTGTCCCAGGATTTTTCTAAACATGAATCATAAAGGCAAACTATTGCCACATAGAAAAACAGAGAAACAGCAAGCTCTCTTACAGAGCACAGAGAGTTAGGACAGTGTAAAGTGACTAATGCCATCCTATAAAATAACAATATTAATACACTGAGGCGGGAAAACTGTTTGGTGGGAAGGGGCCTGGGGGTACTGGTTGACAGCCATCTGAACATGAGCCAGCAGTGTGCTCAGGTAGCCAAGAAAGCCAACACCATCCTGGCTTGTATTTAGTGTGGGCAGCAGGACTAGGGAAGTGACTATCCTCGTGTACTTGGCTCTGGTGAGGCCATACCTTGAGTATGGTGTTCAGTTTTGGGCCCCTCGCTACAAGAAGGACATCGAGGAGCACATCCAAAGCAGCACAAAGCTGATGTAAGATCTAGAGAACAGGGCTCACAAGGAGCAGCTGAGGGAGCTGGGCTTATTTAGCCTACAGAAAAGGAGGCTCAAGGAAACCTTATGCTCTACAACTACCTCAAAGTAGTTGTAGCAAGGTGGGGGTTAGTCTTTTCTCCCAGACAACAAGTGATGAAACAAGAGGAAAAGGTCTCAAGTTGCACCAGGGAAGGTTAAGGTTGGATATATTAAGAAAAATTTCTTCACTGAAAGGGTTGTGATGCATTGCGACAGGCTGCCCAGGGAAGTGGTTGAGTCAGCAACCCCTGGAGGTATTCAGAAGACGTGTAGATGTGGACATGGCTTGGTGGTAAACTTGGCAGTGCTAAGTTAATAGTTAGACTTGATAACCTTAGAGGTCTTTTCCAACCAAAATGGCTCTATGATTCTATTTCATGAGGCAGAATTTCAACTCATTTGCCATTTTGAAAGGTCATTTGTGTCACTTGCATGGAGACAGCTTCTGTCAAGGTGGGCTCAGCCACTGATGGATTTTTGTCCTCTAATGAAGCCATCAGCTAGGCTACTGACCTACATACCCCACAAAGTGGTTACAGACCTGCAATTCATACGCACAATGCTTGAGGCACCACCTCGGATGAAATTCACCTTGTTCAGGTACTCGGCTAACACAGTGAGATATTGAGAGAAAGAAGGGTCAGCCTCCACTGTATCACTACATCTGAAAACAAAAAGGAACAATGTTTTGTCTCTCCAGGACTGCAGTGCCACACAAGATCTCTGGAACACAGAACCCCCAAACTAGTGAGGGAAGAGGTATATCAAGGCTTGGTTTCTGCAGAATATACCAAAAAACTGCAAGCAGGGGGAAGGGATTTGAATAGAAACTTAACTGGCTGAAAGTCACTGAATCACACAGATTTCAAAAATGGAAAGTAATGGAAAATGATTTGACCCTTACCCAAGTGAACTGAACTTGAGAGAGCTTGTTCAAGGATAAAGGATTCACTATGCCATTTCCCAACCCCTGAGCCATCTCATGGCCCCTGATTACATTTTCAAAATGTCAGCTTTGACATAAATCTACTACTTTCAGATTTATAAAATAACCATCTAATTAGAACAGTGATTTTTTCAATAACACTTTCTCTTATCCAAAAGGAAGGTCTGACTGAAAACCAAGAAGTCAGCCAGAGCAAACTCAGGACTGTTTTCTGTAAGACTCATCTGTGTAACAAGATTTTTGATAAACATTTAACCACTCACTTTGTCACTCTGCGTAATAGCAAATGAGCTGACTTCAGAAGAACTAGAAGGAGAAACAATGATACTTTAGAACAAAAATATAGAAACATAACTAAATAAATGGAACCATGGAAAGTAAAAAAAACTCACCGAAGTGCAGGTAAGTTACTAAGAACAAGACTGTGTATAAACAAATATTACTTAGCATGAAGTAAACAGAGCAGGAAATGGATTGCCAAGCCCCAACAAAAATGTTCAAGAAGCGTTTGAGAAGCATTTTACCTGAACCACAGAGAAATGCATCATAGCCTGCTTCATGAGGAGATTTCTTCTCAGCTGTAAGTGTCCAACAAAATCAAAAAGAAGTAAAAACCTGCAGCACACTGTGGAAACTGCTCGGCCACAGAATCCTTTTTTTTTCCCCATCCCTCAGCAGTTTCCTTCCTTCCCTTAACGCCTTTACACCCGACCGCACGTCCACAATCCTACGAGGCATTTTAAAATGTAACCAACAGAAAGGCAGCAGTTACACCAACAGCTGAAGAGCTTAGTAAGATGCACATAAAAAATAAAATGAACATTCATGAAAACCTAAAACAAATTGTGTTTTATGCTACTGACGGCATGAGAACCGCTTCAAAACACAGGAGGCCATGGGCTGCAGGACACCAGGAGAGGTGTGAAAGTTCTGTGAGTCACCTAGCTTAGCTGTTTTCTGGGACCTCCCTGCCACTAGCTCCCTCTACTTCGCCTTCTGGGATTGCTGCTTCCTACCTTCCCTTGCCCAAGGGCTGTTGACTCTTCACTGCACCAAGTTGGGCTCAGTTCAGCCCATCTGAGTGTAAATGCCATTTGTGCTAGCAGCTCGGTGTAAACCTCTGCGTCCTGCCCTGCGTTACCCCCGGCAGCTACCAGGGAGGAGCAGAGCATCTAACTTTCTGTGAGCCCAGGCCTTGGGCCAGAACAGACACGCAACAGAAGCCCTGTGTAAATTCAGCAGTCCTACCAACATTCACTCATGCTTTGCACATGGACATCCACGTGATAAAACAAAACCCTTAAGCTACCCAACTTTGAAGACGTGCTTAAAAACATACCGTATCGTGAACAGTCACTTGCAAGAGCAATCACTGGGCCCGTTGGATCCATGGGGTTTAGGTTGCTGCTGAAGACAAATGGATGCGTGAGATTTTTGTCCTTCCTCGGTATGTTAGAGACAAGACCAGTTATATGCCACGCTTTCCTGTTCTCTAGAGACCTGTGGCTTCATTTTAGAAAAAGCTATTGAAGACTTTAAAAGGAACTTTGGTAGTATCCTATTAAACAGTGAGATTCTTTGCTGAACTCTTAACAGTTTTCCTGAAAACTAACTCCTAAATACTACCTCAGTCTCCTCCCCCAGCCAAAACTTCTAAGCAGCAAATCTGCTCTAATTGCAAATAAAAATGCAAATTAAACTAAAAGTCAATGTACAACTTCAAGGAGAGAAGTTGTTTAGATGGCTCTCTCTGAACGCTATTTGAATGGGGGACTCAGGGGGATAGATTAAACAGATACCCATGGAATGATTGAAATAAAAAGAACAAAAAAGCATCAAAACTCTGAGAATCTGCAGTCTGAAAATGCTACAAAACAAGGAACAGTACTGTTTTTATAAGCTCTAATTTGGCATCTACTTCTTGGGAGTAGGGGTGAGGGGGAAGAGGAAGTTTTGCTTTTCTTACTAAGTGTTTTAATACACATGCACAAACAATTTATCCAAAGAACAAGTGTAAAAGAGAGAAGTCTTCTACCACATCATGGTTAAGCTCATGAAATAGGGTATCTATCGATGCTCCACTTGATCACTGTGTTTAATTACTGCTTTGGGCTCAGTGCTAAGAACAGCTCTTTCCTGGGAGCTAGCATTTGAAATTAGGGTATGTTTTCACTGAGAACTTAAACTCATTCATAACATACATAAACTCATTCATCAACCCACAACATAAACTCATTCATTTCATAACATGCCATACAGAACACACAAATGTAGAATTGTGTGTAAGGCTATCTGCAAGCCAACCTTGAGACCAATAAAATGAAGGTGGAAAGCTCCTATGAAGCTCTGTAGCCCTGCCTGATATTCAGGAATGTAGGCAGCACTACAACCACATAACTAACATGAAACATTTCAGTTACACGATATAGACTAGATTTTATGGACTCTAGGCCCATAAAGCTCTGATATGAGAACTGACTTTTAGGACAAATACTTCACTCCACAATAACTGTATAAGAAAGATGAGAAAATCTTTGGCTCTTAAATTTAAAAAGACAAGAAACCATCTGGAAAATATCTGGGAAAAGGGAAATAACGAATATACAAAGTATCTTTCCCAAGAAAACAAAGCCATTGCAGAAGCTTCTATAGCCCACCACTGACCTGCACAAAACCTCATACACCTCCAAAAGAGTAGATACTCGAGGAAACTGATAATTCTGTAACAGAAGAACGCATTAGAAAACCGCATGAGCTCATTTAGTGGTACTGCTGATTCATTAAATGTGATCTCAGATCAGAGTGTCTCATGGACTGGTCACAGTTCTGTAACCACAGTGCACTCAGGAAAGGTGTTTTCTCTTCTGGGTGAAAGACAAGCTTTAACGCCACACAGAAGCACCTTTGCATCCTACCTTCCAGATGGATTTTGTTACGGTCTTGGTGTCTATGAGGACAGGGAACAGGTTGTGAATATTTCTTTTAAACTCCTCATAGCTTTCTGAAAGCAAAACGCATGGATAAAAACATTATGAAACTGAGGAAAAGCCAATGGTATTTCACCTGAATAAGAAAGGGAGGTGCAGTCAGAGGAACGATGCCCTGCTCCAGCAGTTGGAGTGCAGAAGAGGTGACTAGCACCAAGCACTGCAGGTGGCTGGGGCGGTGAATGCCCACTGTGCTAACCCTCCCATCCCTGCTGCAAAGGCAGCTGCCTGCGGCACAGACATAGGGACAGCAGATACGTACAGCATTACCTGGAAGGGGTTTGTAGAACTTGTCATGAAGATGACAGAGGTCCACGAACATGTTATGTCCCACCAGCGGCTATTGGAAGAACGTAAGCATAACAGCCTGTTGGAGCACATTTCTGCATAAGGACTCAGATGTAACCCACCTCAGACCTGCTCAACAGCTCTAACTCTTTCCTCCCACAGACAGCATCCACACGCACTCATACAGAAGTCGTTCAGGTTGCAAAGGTCATAGAAGGACTTGTGCTTTCAGGAAATCAGACTTGTGGACTTTCTGAACAGGGTATTTTTCAGTAGTATCCTATTTTGAATAGATCTAAGAAACTATGGGCTAGATTCTCAGTTCAGGTGAACAGTGCTAGCATCTTTCAGTGATCGCATTTGTAGGCCCACCCAGAAGGGGAACGACAGTTTTCAGGCCTAAACTCTTCTGAGGCTGAAATTCATTCAATAATCATCTGCATACAGAACATAAGAATTGCCACATACAATCACACCGACAGCCTATGTGGCCCAATAAATGCGTCTGCCACATGCTGAAAAGCACAGTATCTTGCCCCAACGGCAAGAATCTGCTCAGCTTTCTTCGATGGTGACTCATGCTGTGTAATGCAAGGATTTTCAGCATTGCAGACTCCTGCCTTTTCTCAAGTAGTTTAAGAAATACATTGCAGAATGGTTTCTGACTCACTCTCCCCAGTCTCATTTGGTCTGCAGGATTAACAGAAGAGTAACACATGGAAATCCAGCATTGGGATCAATAATTCTGAGTATGCTTTGAGAGAGGAACCTGGTCAGTAAGATCATGTTATGTTTAACACGCATTTTTTCTAACCGTGACTGCAATCTAAGAATTCATCTCAGTTTTCCTGACAGCTAAACAGGATTATCACACTGAATGAGCTGAGTCACTCAACACAAACTACTTCTTTATCTTTTATCTCTACATCCAGTGTAGTAAATTAAAAAAAAAGATGAAAAATTAGAGTAGAGACTAGGCTTTTTACCTTTTTAGCTTTAACAAGTATCTGGAAAAGGTTGGTAAAGCCCCGGGCAGACATGAGAATCAGCTCCTTCCGGCAGTAGTCATAAGAAGAGTTTTCCAGAAGCCAACGCTGTTGCAGACTCACTTTTTTCACCACCACCTGAAAAGAATAGATATTGGATACCTCAGCCTCCCACACTAGCTGTATGTGCATTGCTTATTGGGGTTCAGTAATGCTGAGGACTTGTGTTCAGCTTCTAGGCTATGAGGGACAGAGAAATAGCATGTTCCTGGGACCTCAAAACGGCCTTGCTTCTCTTCCCTACTGAGATCAGTGCTCCAGTAATAAAAAAAAAAAAAAGTCCTGTTCTAATGGTGTCTTATTAATGCTTCTCTTTTTAACAGAGTGGTTCCTACCACAGATACTTTGGACCACAAATAAACATAATTCAATTTAATTTTATGCCAATATCGTAAGTTCGAGGCACTGAAAAACTGAAAAAAAGAGAGCAATCACACAAACTGAATCCTCAAAGGCTGTGCTTCAGGTGAGTGGGATGAGTAAATCTGTCACTCTGTTGACACTTGTTATCAAGCCAAAAGAGTACCAATGTAAAAAAAAAAAAGACTTCTGTAATCTATGTCTAAACAACTGACTGTTAAGACTCATGCCATGTTTTGAGGAGTCCACAGCCTTATGCTTAATTCAGAAAATACTGCACCAAATATAAAAAAAAAAAGATGAAAAAGGCATACCCTACTAAAACAAGCCATATTAAGAGTGAAAGTATTCAAAGCAACTATATGGCAAAAGGTCAGCAAAGGAAAAAAAACACCACTAAAAAAGGCTAAAAACTGCACATTCCTGTGAAGGTATAGAAAGAGCGATCTATCAAAGTCTAAAGACAGGAAGAAAGTCCCTGCAGAGCCCCTCCAAGGACAAACACTTCCAGTTCAACGTATTTTGTGGCTACAGGTGAAATAAAAACCAAAGTTATTCAATTTTGTAATATCCCAAGGAAAGAGATCCAGAATCAACACTGCCCAGAACATTCTTTTTTTGTTTGTTTTTGTTTTCTCCTCCTGGACCCTTATTATGAAAAGTACAAGCAACATTTTGGTGCCTCTATGAGAATGCCAGTTCTATCTATCTAGATAGAAACCCTCTTTTCAAAAGGTCCAAGTTTCCAGCTCACCTCACTGTCTTCAAGAGGCTGCGTCCAAACATTTTGGAGAGCTTGTCTCAGAACCAGCTGAACTTCAAGCATCTGAGAGCCTAAGGCAGAAAAGAAATAGCAAAATCTTCAGAGGTGCAGAGAAGCCTATTTGGAAAACACTTCTTTTCTAGACAGAAGGACTGACCAGATGTTTCTCCTCCAGTGTACAAAAAATAGTCCTGAATATATGATTTTGGTACATTCCTGTTCACATGATGACAGCAAAAAAAAAGTCACAGTGAGAATTTCAGTCAAATAAGCCTTTGTGAGGACATAGAGGAAAGCAGAAGACCAACTGAAAACAAGAAGAGGGAGGAAGGTAACCATGAGCACTCTGAAAAAGACCATCTGTGTTTGTGAAAGGTGTCAGAGCAACACACACTCAGAAGCCAAGCACAGATGAGAGGTAGCTGATAACGAATTAACCTCTGTCATTTTACAAACAGCATACTAAAAGACCCTTTAATCAGTCTCAGTGCTTAAATAAATCTTTTTATTCAGTCACTGGTGCTTGCTGTTGCCAGATCCTATTGAAGTTTCATTATCGTATCTACTACAGCAGTTGTAGTAGATATGAAACTGAGCACACTCCCTACCCTCTGTATTTCACACTTTTGGACTGAGGGGAAAAATAACAAAAGTATCAACAGACAAAGCCTTAAATACTTTCAGTCCTTCCTAACCTTTTCCTGTGTTTCACCCCGCGACCTAGAGGATTAAGGTTTGGTCTTCATGAACAAACTACAAATTAGCCTCTGCTACAATTCCATGTACTTCTGCTCCCCCAGAATAGCACAGAGACTTCTCAGCTCTGCTACTGTGCCTCCTAAAAGCTAACCCAGGCTGCAAGTGGCCTCTTATCACCACTGACATTATTTCTTCCTGTGGCTCCATGTGCTTGTTACTGCACAAGGGAGGCAACAAACTCTGGAAGGAGACGCACCTTTCCCTTCTCTGAGGGGAAGGAAACACCACAAAACAACAAAAAACAAACAAACAACAAAAAAAAATCACCCAGGGCTGAAAACAAGTCCATTGCAAACAAGTCCAAAGTTCTCCTGATTCAGATCAACTACAAATTCTCCAGTTGCTACTCTGAAGAAGCACAAAATAGAAGCCAATTACCACAAAGCAAGCTCTCCTCATCCCAGCACCCAGACATCACCTTCACCACAGAAAGACCCAATGCCACAAGAGTGCAGAAAAGCAGAGCTCAGAGATGAATTCCTGACAAGAATGGGGGCACAGACAGAGGCAAAGGGCTGTAAAGGCAGGATGGGCACGTGTGCTTTCATTCTCAAGAGACTTGTTTAAGAGAACAGGCAGCAAAGGACACAAGCAGCCCCAGATGTTCATGAGAAGTGATGAAGCCACTCAGAGCCCGCAGGTACCTAAGGGAGGCACCCTGTTTCATACCGCTCAGGTCCTTCAGAATCATAGTCTCCCCTTCCTCTGCTGCTACTATCCAACAGGTCACTTCATCAATAGCCTTCTTCATCACATCCCTGTCCACAGCACTAAAGCAGGATCAGAGAGAAAGAGGGAGAGAAATTATTTTTTGTTCGTTTTATAGATGAGACTCATGCCTTGCTGTAGGAATGCGGAAGCATTTCCCAAATATGCACCTCTCCAAATTGTGCCGTGATCTTTTCTATCTAAACATCAAGAAACACGCTTCTGTACCGTGTGGGTGACTGAGCACAGGTTGCCCGGAGAGATTGTGGGGTCTCCCTCCTTGGAGACCCTCAAAAGACACCTGGACATGGGCCTGGGCAAGCAGCTTTGGGTGGCCCTGCTTGCGGAGGGGGTTGGACCAGGTGGCCCCCAGAGGCCCCTGCCAAACTCAGCCAGTCCATGGTTCTGTGATCTCAGTCCTCCTCTGGGCAGACCACAGCATGCAGGAAGAGCTGGCAGTGAGGCATTCAGATCAACACATTTTACTGATTTACAAAACATGATCTGGGTGAAGGTGAGCTGTCAACAGCATCAGTACAGGAGCCACCTCTCTGGATAAGGCTCACCTGCAGACTCTCCAGCTACCCTCTGAGAGACGCTGGTTAAGGCTCTTCTCCTGTAACTCGTTCATGTACGGGATTCCATCTTTCAGGAACTGAAGGGGAAAAAATTGCTTACTTACTCTCCCCTGGGCTTTCTTGCACCAAATTAAAGAATAGCAGGTTAGCCAGTTCCAAAACTGGCATGTATTTAGGAAATGCTGGTGTTTCTCGTTCTCAAAATATCTTCTCCAAAAATACCAACTGTAGGTAATCCAAGATCTATTTGTACATAAAGGAAGACGCTTTTTTTGCTCTGCTTTTACCTTTCCTTTACTGAGATACTTCAAATGTCAAGATACCAACATATGATGCGACCTATCCAAAATTGCTAAACAGTGCTCTTATGTAACAACAGTCTCAGTTTTATGGGAAGCGTGGCAATGCATAAGATACAGGTAAACTGAGACTTCCCCACCTTCGTGGCAAGTAAAAACTCCCACTGGGGTCTGTTTAGTGACTTCTAAGCTCAACAGAGTAGTGTTTTCATCTATGGGAATCTGTCTTAGGCTGACAAAGATGTGGATATTGCCTCTCAGGCGCTTCAGAAAATCAGTGCTCACACTCCCTGTTGATAATGAACCACACAATGGATTCATACATCAGGAAGAAGCTGCCTACCCCAAGAACGTATCGTTTAGGGATATTAATCATAGTTTCTCCTAGAATTGCACAAACCTCCTCTGTTCTAGATTCCTGGCATAGAGACTACATACCTTATTAAAGTCAAAGCCATAATGAGACAGGAATTGAATGCTAGATGCAGAGAGGGTGAATTCAACATCCGTAACTCCCAATGTTGAGGGAAAGAGAAAAAAGTTGTATGAATGCACCACATACCTACAACGAAAAGAAAAGTCTCTCTAGAAGATGATTACAAGAAATGACACAGCCCTTCCCAAGAGATTTCTGCATAAAAGCTCAACCGTGCTGTCTACATTTTAACAGAAAAGCACAAGTCTATGTGGAAAGGATGCTTTTTACTTACTTGTTTGAATCTTCTTTTGAGAATATTGCCAGCCCTGCAAGAGAGGGAGACCTGAATTGAAATGGTGATGTTGAGCTCATGTCTACAAATACCATGAAAATGAAATCAGTGATGTGAGGATCCCTGAAGGAGTGCATGTTTCTCATTCACTAACACCACACTGCAATCTTTACAGAAACTGTCAGGCCACCCTCCAGCTCCTTGACATCCCTAAAAGCTCTTCACTGTTCAGTTAAGCAAGAAGTCAGGTCTGGTTAAGCAGTAAAGAGCCTGAGCGAGGGGTGAGAAGAGGGGAGTCAGTGACAAAAGTCTCCAACTATGCACACGTAGGCCAGTGGGTCCAGCTACACTACAAAAGCACATGGAAGGAGCTGGGTATTTAGGTCCTCATTTTCCTATTAATCCCTAAAAAGCACATTAAGATCTTACAAAGATAAAGGGTTTGAAGAAATTTAAAACACTTCTGGACTTCTGGAGTTTGGCTCTTGACCTTTAACTGGTTCTTAAGAAAACTATTAATAGCCCTCCACCACTACCCCCTTCTCTTGTTGACTTTTTTTTCCCTCCATTTTAGGAACATCAGAAATACCATCCTTTGTCTTTCTCTCTCATAGTCCCCTTACACATACATCATATCAACGACAGCCTTGTATAGAAGCTGCTATCACTTAGTTCTTGCTTGCACCCTTGGTTTTTATAGCTCTGTATTTTATCTGTAATTTTAAAATATGATAACTTTAGACCAATAAGAAGTATATGGCCCACCTGACTTTAAATTATTTACAATATTAACAAGCTAATAGCAGAAACATCAGAGAAAAACAAACAAACCAACCAACCTACCATTGCAAACAAATGGCTCTGTAAACAGAATTCAAACGTAGGGCTTCAAGGGCTCACCAGCCAGCAAGAGGCCAGTTACAAGGTGGACCTCAGGAGACCACGCTCTCTGTTGAGCAGCACTTACCGAGCTGGGTGACTGTGAAGCGCTGAACGCTCTGCCTGACCTTCAGGTACCGCTCGGCGGGGGAATCAAAGAGGCTATTAAAATAAAACCCAAAGCGCGGGGTGGGGGAAGGGGAACGAAAGTGAGAACTGTGGCGATGCACAAGTTGGCTTTCACAAAGCCTGAACAGCAATTCTTCCTCACGTTTAAAGTCCAGCAGCTTTACCTGGGCTGGTTATTTTGTGGGAAAGCTGAGTATAAGCCAGTGAACTCCATATCAAGGCCTGTTAGAGAGAGAAAGAATACCAAAACAAAGCAAAATGAACAAAATATGAAGCGTGCATTTCACCAGCACCTGGACAAGGATCTCCGAAGGACCTCTCTTCACCCCGACCTCTTTGTTAAACCCAACAGCAGGTTCAGAAGAAAAAATGGATCAACTGCTGCAAGAAGGAACCCTTTCCCTCCCTGACCAATTTCTCAAAACGAGCAAAGGGAAGCGCCCTTTCTGGGAGAAGCCTGCCTCACCGCTTGTATGTAACACAATAAATGAGAGCAGCATCCTTCACTCTCCTGTTTCCTCAGGGATCGTTACAAAGCAAAGGCTGTTTTAATGCCGCCCTCTACATATTCCCATTTTCCTTCCAGAAGTCTCCCAGGGCTCTCATTCTGAAAAGCACCCCCGCATCCCCACGGGGCTCACTCTCAGCAAGCACAAGCACACTTGCTCCACCTAGCTCCCCTCTCACGCTGCTCTGCAACAGCAGCCACAGCTCCTCTTTCCCACACCAGCGAAAGAGAGGCAAGCTTCGAGGGGGGGGCACAAGAGGGGCTGCGCCCAGCGGGGCGGGCCAGGCCCCCCGCAGCCCCGGAGCTCACCCAGGAAGGCGGCGCGGCGGACACGGTCCCGCAGGCCGGGCAGGAGCCGCCCGAAGCCCGCAGCCCCCACGTCCATCGCCCCCGGGACGCTCCGGGACACCGGGACCCAGCTCCGCTCCGCCCCGCTGCCCCAGCGCCTGCGCGCCGCCGGCCCCGGGGCTGAACGGGAAAGGGGAAACGGGCTGCGATATAAGGGGCGGGTCGCGACACCCGACACACCTGGGGGCCAGGGAGCCGACGGGATGAGAAGCAACGGGCATCTTACACCCTTACACCTAGGCCTAGGTAAGGGTTGCAAGAAAGCTGCAAAGACGAGTAAGGGGAATGCAAACTTCTCTGTTCTTTTTGTTGGTGGTGTTTTTTTTGTTTGTTTGTTTTTTTACCAAGTTTAGCATGTAACTCTGTTACTGTACTAAACGCTCACCTGATGCCTGTCTGCTAAATCAGGCTGACAGCATACAAGGACCAAATATTTAACATTTCCAGGGTTCAGGTTGAAACGACAAAAATGAAATATTGAAAATTTGTTCAGAAATTACTGAATTCCAAAATAAAATCTGGTATTTGAGTGACCAGCAGTAAGGTTGAACTATGAGAAGGGTTTATCCTAGCCTTAGAAGAAAGGTGTTGATAGTTGTGGAACCAAGAATATGACACACTTCTATCCATGTAAAAATGTTTTATTAGTAGATGCTACGGTCCAGCTTTTTCCATTTCTGGATCTTCATTGTGCCTGTACACACACCTAAAGAAGTGATTTTCTTTTCCTTGGAAAGTTTTCCCGATGATCTCCATTTTACAGATAAATTCTTCGTGGCTCTTGCAGAACAACACCACCCTCTTTCATAGCTTTTTCAAACTCTTGAATCTTGTTGGAAAGAGAGAGAGATGTGAATAAATACAGAGAAAAGCAGTCAGCACCAAAATATCCACGGTGGGTCAGAGGCTAACAGCCTCACTGAAGCATAATGCCATGAATTAGTGCTCGTCAGGGTTACCGTTTTGACTGTTGCAAGAAGATACAGTCAAGCCACATAAGAAAACTAATAGTGAGAATAGTAAATTAATGCTTAAAAAGGTAAAAAAAGGCAAAACAAGTATAAGGAGACGGGTACTTACCGAGTCACAATGACGTTCCCAGGGAATAACAGCTTTAAAGTTCACAAAGTTGATTCCCGCTTCCAAGCAGCGCTGCGCCATTACACGGCCAAGGTTTTTGCACGCTGTTACCCCCTTAGGACTGTACAGGTGTCTCTTTATAGCCCACTCTCGAGTAGAGGCAGACACTACGACATCTCCGTTACAGCGCTCAACAAAGGCCTCTACGTAATGCTGCGTCCGCTCCAGCCGTAATCTGGGTGAAGGAAAGAAGTGACAAGGGATATGACGTCCTTTCCAGCTCTACAAAGAGAACACGCTGAAATTCTTAAGTTACTAGTTTTATGAAATAAAATTGAATGCAATGGAACTATTAATATAATTTCTTAATATCGCTTTTTTATCTATTTTTTTCTTACTTCATTAAGACATAAAATAGGAACCATTTTACCAGTTAAACAGAGGGAAATTCCAAGAGTGACTTTTGAGCAATTACATGCCCAGCCTGACACTCCTACACACCACCATCACTCACACCGAAAACAAGCACTGTGCGCCTGTACAGGGTAGTACTGGTGATTGCGCAGGCAAACTGCTCCAGTCAAAAAATAACTTTAGGTTTGTCATATAGTCTTTTAAAGTCTAATGCTCTGATTTTGAAGCCCCAGCTTTAACTGTAGTTATTTTCCAGAAGATGTGTGCATTGTTTTCTTAAAACAACAACAAAAAACAAGCAAAAACCAAAAAAACTCCCACACACAACAGAGTCAAGTATCACAAGTAGAAAGCAATGCATGGCTGGCACAAGACTAGCAGAATCCTAAATTACACAGCAGTTGCTCAAGCAATGTTACTATCTTAACAACAGATGGAAAGATCCTTAAACATACGCTAACTTTCACGTGATGCTAACTTTCATGTAACTCACTGAACATAAAGGATCTGTTAACTGGGAAGGGGTCAACTGATTCAATAACCCAAAAAGTACATTTTGTAGAAATTTCACATGGTACTTTTTTTTTTTAAATTATTATTTGTTTTGGAGTCTTAATTCCTGCTAGTGACCTTCTGACTCACCTGTGCCAGAATTCACGCTTTGGCCATGTTGTCTTCCAGCCACGCTCCTTCCTAGCAAGTGCCAACTGCTCCAGGTTCCGAGGGTTCCTGTTAGTGAAGTCTGAGGCAACAACCTCATTTTCCCTTGTGTCTACTTCAGTCTCTGTTTTGAGACTTGCTGTAGCTGATGCAAAACGAAAACCTTGAGGAAAATTAACAAAAAATAGATATAGCACAAACAGTAGAACAAATACAATACAAAATGATGATCAGAGCTCAACCTCATTCTCCGACTTGTGGATTGTAAACTAAAAATTAAAGGTACATGACATTTCAAACATGTTTTAAGACCTATGCATTATAATACAAATTCAAGCATACCTACAACATCCCTACCGTTAAGGCTTTACAGAACACTGAAAGTGAACTGCACAAGAAACCAGGAACAGCACTCCCAAGTAAGTTGTAGGTGTTGATCCTGCCTAGCTAATTGCCAATTACGCTATCACCGATTTGGCATTAGGCTTGCAGCGCCCACAACCCGGGGCACGCCGCCCTAGGAGCGCCCCCCGTGGGGAAAGCCCGGCCTGACGAGGCGCAGAAGGGCCGAGCTTACCCGCCCCGTGTGCCCGGAGCCTGCCGGCTGGCAGCAGCAGGCAGCAGCGGCCGCTCAGCGCCATGGGGACGCAGTTCCCGCCGCGGCCTCGGGCAGCGCTCCGCTCCGCTCCGCTCCGCTCCCCTCCCCTCCGCTCAGGGGCGCCTGGGTGCCGCCATCTTGGGTGAGGCCGGCACCTGACTCCGGAAGCCCAAGGGAGCACTTCCGCCCGCACTTGGTGACGTCACGCGGAGCTGCACCTCCTCCTCAGCGGCTGCAAACCTGCCCCTGCCGGCAGCTGCTGCGAAGAGCCAGCGCGCATGCGCGAGCACCCCGCCCCTCCCCCCATCTTCTAGAACGTCCTAGAAGCCCCTCCGCCCCGCCCTCGGCCCGCCGCCTTTGTTCCACCGCGCGGCCCAATCGCGGCTCGAGGCTGCGCCGCGCCACGCCCTGCGATTGGGCAGCCGGGGCATGGCCCCGCCCCCCTGGCGAGAGGGCCCGCCCCCTTCCCCGCCACCGCCCGCCGCGGGGGGGTACCCAGCGTGCCCCGCGGCCCGGCGGCCATTCCGCGGCTCGGCGGGCCCCGTGCAGGCTGTGCGTCTGGCGCCGCGGTACGGCGCGAACATGGCGGCCATGGACGGGCCCCTGGCGGTCTTCGGAGAGCGGACCAGCGGCGACACCATCCGCACGCAGAACGGTAACGGCCGCCGTCTGCTCGGCGCAGGGAGCACAGCGGCGGGGAGGCGGCATGGTGCGGCCGCCATGTGCTTCACCGCCCTCCGCGGGCCCTCAGGGCGGGCTGGGCCCCGCTGCGGCTTCGTGGCCAGTGGGCCTGGCTGGGGAAGGGGCGGGGGGAGTTCGGGGTCCGCAGCGCAGGGAAGTGACCTGCTGTGGAGAGAGGGGGTCGGCTCCAGATATGGTTCTCAAAGGCATTGCACGTTTTTTAGTGCTCTATCCGAAATCTGGGGGGAGGCTGCGTATTCCGAGATGGTTCTGTGTTTCTAGGATAAAAATAAAAGGAAAAAGTTGAAGACTTCTGATGTTTGTGGTAGTCATTCAATTCTAATGCCATACTCAGGACACTTAAAATCAGGATTACCTTAATCCATGGTTGATCATAGCGATTTTGGCGATACAAAGGGTGGTTCCTTTCAGAAAGTTGCTGCTACCCTAAAAGGAAAGAAATAGCAGCATCGTTTGAAGTTCAAAGTGAGGGTCTACGTGCTAACTCCTCCCATTATACTACCACTTTTTCAATTTCCAGATGAAGTGGCTATGCTTGTGGGATAGAGAAAAAAATGCCACGGTCTGAAGGAAAAGGTTGACTGTATCTTTTTCCTATATGAAGTTGGCAGAACATCCTTTAAACAAGGTGCTACGTTAGCAGGTCATGTTTTGGTGACTAAAGACCACTCATTTTTAACTTACAGAATTTAGTTAAAAACTAAGGATTTTGTTTTAGTCGCAGACCTAATCGAAGTAAAAAGACTTGTTATTAGTTGTTACATGGTGGAACCATTCCTGTGTGTCTGCCTTGATACATGCTTCTCTACTTGCATTTTGTACTTCTAATAGCAGGAAGCCATTTTGCAGCTTAGCTAGGCTAAAATATAATTCTAAATAAGGTCACTTTAGTTTAAAAAAAGTCTTTGAAACACAGGTTCTTGGCACGTCTTCTGTAAACCTGAATCATTAGAAAGGTTTTTGTTTTTTTTTCCTTCACTTACACAGTTACTGCTGCATCTGCTATTGCCAACATTGTGAAAAGTTCTCTTGGGCCAGTTGGTCTGGATAAGATGCTGGTGGATGATATTGGGGTAAGCAAGCTTTCTTGAATTGTAAAGTGCCAGGATGATTTGTATTATTAAGTGCTTCCAGCTAGTGTGTTTTACTGGTCTGGTTGATAATGCGTGTACCTGTTTGGGTTTTGCACGATGGTGAGAGGGAGTGGGAGCAGAACTTGGGGAAAATTGAGCATGCTAGCTATTAGGTGTTTCATACTATGTTGCTTTTGTCATAGTTTATCTAGCACAGTTGTCTCCTTTCTCCATGTAAGTTTTCGTCACCACTTAAGCATTGGTTGAAATAAGGGAATGAATAACACCAATCAAGTCAGGCCTCATGATGTTCTTGACTTGTTTATCCTGATCTCTACATGATGAGAAATAACGTAAAAACAAATTCAAATAACTCTGTAGCAATTTTTAAATAATAATCCATATTCTGCATTTACGCTTAGAGCAAATCAAGGAAAGTTTATTTATGGACTGCTGTAATCAACTATTATATTACAAGCTATTCACTGCCTTACTATGAGCGTGGTGTGTGCAAAACATTTAATGAGTTTCTTCAATAAAGAATTTACGCATGAGAACGAAGTACAGATACTGCAGTGGTGGCACTGGTGCTCTTTTTAACCAAGAAGCAATATTTTTTTTATAATTATTTTATGGATAGTTGCAAAGAATAATTACCCTTCTTTTTCATAAATACAATGAAAAACAACAGTAAAAGCCATAGATGTGTACTTTGTTTTAACATTTGCTTTCTAAAAACTAGGATGTGACCATTACTAATGATGGTGCAACCATTCTGAAACTGCTGGAAGTGGAACATCCTGCTGCAAAAGTTCTTTGTGAGCTGGCAGACCTACAAGACAAAGAAGTTGGTGACGGGACAACCTCAGTGGTATGTAAAAAGTTTTACACACAGATACACCAAAAGGCAGTGTTTCATGGTGGCAATGCAGCTTTTGATTTATCTATTACGAATCTTGATGCAATGTGGATTAAGTATACAGAATGAAAAAACTTGGAGATGTCTAAATAGAGTTTTCTTACAGTAGGTTACATAATAAGATGGGGTGTGTGGTTTGTTTGTGTTAAGAGATACCAGTGTCCATACACATCTGGGGCTCTGGAATGGAATTCACTCACTGCAGTTTTTTCATCTTTTTTCCTTTCTGAAAGCCAGCTGATTCTGCTTTCGAATACAATAAGTAGTTGATTTGCTCATGGGGGATATCCGTATTTGATATTTGTATTTTCAAACAGGTAATCATTGCTGCAGAACTTCTAAAAAATGCAGATGAACTAGTCAAACAGAAAATTCATCCTACCTCCATTATTGGTGGATACCGACTTGCTTGCAAGTAAGAAACTCATACAATTGAAGTATTTTGCATTCTCAGGGTACAATAACTGCATGCTTTTTGTTTATTTCTGTATTTATGACTGCATTAATAAAGATTTCTTAGGTGCCAAGTAGATATGTTTGTTTTTGTTGTAGTTTTAATTTGGAACTCGTACAGTGTTGCATAAAAATGTCATCTTAATGTCCTGGAAAATGAATTTATCTGGTTCCTATGTTCACATTTGGAAGGCTGAGAAATGTGACTTTTCTCTTTTGTGGGAGTGGCATTCTTCACTAGTGTTTGTCTTATTCTACAGGGAAGCAGTTCGCTACATCAATGAAAATCTTACTATTAACACGGATGAATTGGGCAGGGAATGCCTAATTAATGCTGCTAAAACATCAATGTCCTCTAAGATTATAGGAATGTATCCTTTAACTTGATTAATTGACTTGAGTAAGAGTGTTTTTTTCCAGAGCTTGGGCATCTAGGCTGGTTTCCTTTTGCAGCACTTCATATAAAATGACTGATTGAATACTGTTCTCCCGTTCTTAACAAGGGTGTGAAAAGCATTTCAATCTGGCATGGAAAATATGTTCAGACCTTCACAAATTATCTGAACCTGGATAGGAACACCATAACAGGTTTATCAGTGTACTTGTTTGTTTCCTTACCACTAACGCATGTTAGTGATTCAGGCAAAGGAATTGTGTGAATGGAAGAATGCATTACAGACAAGTACCCAGGGGAGTGAAGCTGTAGGAAAGAAGGCTGCATTTTGGTAGCCACAGGAAAAAAAAAAATGTCATCTTTGTGCTTGTAAGGGGATGCAGACTGCCCATAGGGTAGGTGTTTTTATTCCAAAGGTGGGTAAAATGCAAGTATCTCAGTAGCCTGTCCTTTTTTTCTTATGAACGTCTCAGTTTTAAGAATTACAAATTCCTTTAAAGGAATAGTAAACTGTTTTACAGAAGAAAGGTAGCACTTCCATAGTGTGTTGTTTGTTTTTTCTCCCTCCTTTCCTTAAGCATAATATCAGTTTTCATCTTCGGTTTTAACCTTAACTTAGCACTTCAGTGATGGTGATTTCTTTGCCAATATGGTGGTGGATGCTGCACTGGCAGTTAAATACACAGACCAGAAGGGTCAGGCTCGGTATCCAATCAACTCGGTTAATGTTTTGAAGGCACATGGCCGCAGCCAAAAAGAGAGCATTCTCGTGAATGGTTACGCTCTGAACTGCGTAGGTGGGCTCACAGGGTAAGAACACACTGTTTCATCAAGTTCTTGTGTGAACTCACACCTCTTAGTCTTTTTGCATGGATGTGACTACTGAGTGTGTAAGTTGTAAAAATTGGGGTTGCCAGCTGCAGAATGATTAAGCAAGAACAAAAAAAAAACTTAGCATTTCACCAGTGGTTCTCAGACTGGGGTTTGTTCGCTAGTAGAGATCCCAAAAATACAAGTAACTGTAGCTTACCTTGCTCAGTATTGGCATGGTAACACTGCAGTCTTCTGGGCCATAAGCACCTCCCTTATGGGGAGCCAGTGTCAGTTTTACAGAGAACTGTTCTGTTTGGTGGAGCTGTGCTGTGATTAGGTAACTTGAAGAATGCAAGACTGATAGGTCAGCTTTTCACAGGCATTAACATTTTGGGGATGTGAGTCCATAAAAAGGTAATGGTTATAGTAGAGACTTAAAAATGTATTTCTCTCTTTGAAAGTCTTATCGGTATTTTCCAATACTAGGGCAGAACTGGAGACAGAAACAAACTGGTATTGAAAAACAGGTATCTCAAAAATGAAAGCATTAAATTTTATTCTCTAATGCCTACCTTGAGGATCTGCTAACCCGGTTTGACATCCTCTTTTTTTTGCTTACTCCCTCTCCTCAGGTATGACAAAGAGAATAGTTAACGCAAAGATTGCGTGCCTTGACTTCAGCCTGCAGAAAGCAAAAATGAAGCTTGGTGTGCAGGTTGTTATCTCAGACCCTGAGAAGCTGGACCAGATTAGACAGAGGTTTGTGGAAGCTTGACTAACTGAGCCAGCGGGGTTTCATAGGCTTGTTTGGTCTCTTCAGGTGGGGTGGCTTGATGTCTTTTGCTTCGCCTTCAGTCAAATTACATTTTAAATGTTAACATGTCCCAAATATACCAAATATTAATTGTAAAAGTCTTTTATAACTTCTCTCCTTGCAGGGAATCAGATATTACAAAAGAAAGGATCCAGAAGATTTTGGCCACTGGTGCCAATGTTATTCTCACCACTGGAGGTATTGATGACATGTGTCTGAAATACTTCGTTGATGCTGGAGCCATGGCAGTACGAAGAGTTGTAAAAAAGGATCTTAAGCGGATTGCTAAGGCATCAGGAGGTATGTGTATATGGATTTTTTTAACATAAAAACTGCTGTTAAGGTATTAGGAACCGATTGTGAAAATACAGCTTGCTAACATGCAGGCCATGCAAGTAGAGGATGAGTAGAGTTGAGCCACTCTTGTTAGTTTATAACTTTACTGTTGCTTTTAAGTGAGCACTCTGTCAGAGTATTCGAGTGCTGTAGGAGTTGACTGCTGAAAATTCACAGTGGGTGGCAAAAATGTTGCCTGGCACTGGAAAGATTTTTTTTTCTGCAAGTGGAAACCAGAATCAGTATTTATTTAGAGGTCTTTGTTAAGCATACCTTCAAAAGCCATTGTTTCAGAGAGTTATTTTCGTGTTATGTACCTTGCATGGATGGGAATTCTTCATTTGTCTTAAACTAAAACATTTTAAATACATACTGAAAATAAAATCTGTTCCCACACTGGATTTTATCTGTCAAGCTTGAAATTTGCAAGAAAGCATTTTCATTGTGGTAAAGCACAGGAAGTTGAACTAGTTGTGGAGAAGTGGTATGAAAATGGAGTAAAACCAGTAATGTTGATTATAAACTGGAGAATATTGAATTTGCTAACTGAGAATTAATCTGCGTATACTGCTTTTTTGTTTGATGTTGGAGTTTTTTTAACTGTATGTCCCTTCTGGGGAGTTCGCAAAGAATGTGTTGGAACTGAATGCTAATTTCACTTGTTTGTTTGTCTGTTAAAGCAACTGTATGTTCAACGCTTGCAAACCTTGAAGGTGAGGAGAGTTTTGAGGCATTAATGCTGGGACAGGCAGAAGAGGTGATTCAAGAGCGAATCTGTGATGATGAGTTGATCTTAATCAAGAAGTAAGGACCCCATTTAAAATACTCAGTTTTGTGTATGTTTGAGATAAAATCCTATTTATTTGCTTCTATGCTAAGTCAGTGGTATGAGTAGTTATACGCATGGGAAAGAGCATACAAGTCCACTGCAAATTAGAGGTGAAAGTACTAGTATTTCATCTTGCCTGCTGGGGCTGGACAACTGTCTCATCAACGTATCAGGCAGTCAGATTGCTAGATAGGCCTTACTGAAAATTCTGCTGGTAAACTTAAAAAAAAAAAAAGACTCTAAAATGGGTGCTAAAATCTAAGGAAATTCCTGGAGGCATTACAGCATTCACATCGTGTTCCTTTAGCTAGCTTTTAGCAGCGTAGTCACCCTGGGTTCCCTTCGCAGGCAGTGAAGGCAAGTAGGTTCTGGCTGAGTCATTTCATCTGATTAAGGAGGTACAAACTGAATCTCCTCCTTTATAATGGAAGACAGTGTTTATTTGCACTGGTTTCATTGATTCAGTCATCCAGGTGGTAGTAGCAAATGGAGTAGTTAAAAGGGTGTTATTTAGGGTTGTTCTAGGGGTAGGAGGAGCAAAAACTGTTAAAAACCTGAGCAAAATCCTGGTCTGCAGGGTATTCTCCCTGCAAGTTCTAGCACACTGCTGCTGTCAACTACTGGAAGACTTGAGAATCATAGTTCCTTTCAGAAGAACGTACTTATACATACTTAAACATAACATATTAACTTCTCCATTGCTTCTGGTATCCCTTACATGACTGCTCATACTGTACTGCTAGCAGCCATGAGTTCACTCAGTGGCCACTTTACTGTCTCCTGGGCTCTTCCTTCCATTCCACAATTGTCCTGAGACTAAAAACACTAAATTGATAAAGTTTTCTATTTTTCCTGATATTTAAATATATATATTTAAATATATTCTCCAACTAATATGATGTAAAAATATCTTGTCTGTCATACTTTTCTCAAGTATCTTTCTCTAAAAGGCTGAAACTCAAATTAGGTTCTTACATAATAGAATTCAAAATAAATACTGACTTCCTATGTCAGAGTGTATGTATCCTCTGAGGAAGTGTAACATTCTTAAGATACTTCTTTCAAATGTTGGAAACATATGGCTCCACTGAATTTCTTCTAAGAAAAGTTTTTAGCAAGAAGAATTTGAATTCATATTCTGTCCAACAGAACTGACTTCTGATTCCTTTTTTTCCATAGTACAAAAGCTCGTACTTCAGCATCAATTATTTTAAGAGGTGCTAATGACTTCATGTGTGATGAAATGGAGCGGTCTATACATGATGCTCTCTGCGTGGTTAAGAGGGTGTTGGAATCCAAGTCTGTTGTTCCAGGTGGTGGCGCTGTAGAGGCAGCACTGTCCATATATCTTGAAAATTACGCAACCAGTATGGTAAGTCTTGCACAGAGAAGGAACAATTTCACTAGGACAGTGTGAATTCTGAAGTATTTTTCTTCTTCCAGAAGTCAGTTTCATGATTCGTGGAAATGTAATGATCTTACAGAACTGTAAGATGCTCTTTTTTGGGGGGGGTATGAATTACTCCCTGATAATTACACTACATCTTTTTTTTGGCCTAAGTATGTTTTGCTTGTGAAAACTCCTACGTACTATTGAAACTGTTTTTTCTTCATCTAGTGGTGCAGGCAGTTGGTTTTTAAACTTCTTTCTCTTTATAGGGATCACGTGAACAACTTGCAATTGCAGAATTTGCAAGATCCCTCTTAATAATTCCAAATACATTGGCAGTAAACGCTGCTCAAGATGCAACAGATCTTGTGGCGAAGTTAAGAGCATTCCATAATGAGGCTCAAGTTAACCCTGATCGCAAAAATCTGAAATGGCAAGTATATCAGAAGGTTTTAAAGTGAAATGTGTTAGGTGACTTGGATGTAAAATCATTGTGCTGGCTTACTGAGGCATGATCTGCTTCTGAAAAAGGTGTAGGTTAACCCTGAAACCTTCCCCCTCTGTCCTTCAGTATTACATATGTATCACTGAGACCTAGAATTAAATGAGACGCTCCAAACTTATTTTTACTCTTTCTACCTCTCCTTCTGATGATAGTTCTTCTTTCTAGGATTGGTCTCGACTTGGTCAATGGAAAGCCTCGTGATAACAAACAAGCCGGTGTCTTTGAGCCAACCATGGTCAAAACTAAGAGCCTAAAGTTTGCAACAGAAGCTGCAATTACTATTCTTCGAATCGATGATCTTATCAAACTGCACCCTGAAACTAAAGAAGACAGAGGGTGCTATGAGGATGCAGTTCACTCTGGAGCACTTGAAGAATAACTTAGGTTTTATTTATGTTTGTCTAAATTACACTTCCCACTCTTGTATGTACAATGTTAATAAAACAAGTGGTTGAATGCTGCTATTTTTTTGTGAACAAATTAATTTTCAGCAGTGAGAGGGAGGCTGGTCCAGAGGTTGGTCCTTTTGGGCTCTGTGCTCTAAAAACTTGAGCACCTGTAGTTAACAGTAATGCTAGTTATCAAGGCTATGATATTAATAAGCAGCAAAAAGCAGTAGAAGTAAGTTTCTTTACTGTTTAAGGAAAATTTAAAAAAGTAAGCTGCAGGACAAGTTTATTAGTGAACTCTTTCAATGTCAGTCAGCATACTACAGCATATATTCATCTCTCAACGCACATAGCTATTCCCATTCCTCCTCCTATACAGAGAGCAGCAATACCACGCTTTCCACCTGTTCTTTCCAGTGCATGTAGAAGAGTAACAAGGATGCGACAACCGGAGGCACCAAGAGGGTGGCCAAGAGCAATAGCTCCACCTTGGATGTTGACCTGAGGGGGAAAAAGAAGACAATACAGAAGATGAAGTCATTTAATTTCATTGAAATTCAATGTGAATGACTACTGGGTATAGTCCCTGCATGTGAATAAGCCTGAATCCTTTACAGACACTTCAAGGAAAAGTAGATCAGGATCTGTAAAAGCTGTTAGAAGTGGCATTCTTTCCCAAAGGGGCCCATCTAGTCATGCACCTTTATTGTTCTCTGCAGCTGTTAAAAGCAGTAGCTGAGGTGAATTTAGGGACTGGAGAGTAATGTCTATGTTTTCTGCCATCTATAGAAGTAAATTACAAATCCGCTTCCAGGAACAAGTTCAAACAAGCTAATTGTAACTATGCTCATGCAGTTACCTATATTTGCATAAAAATCTGCCATAATAAAGCTACAGCTTGTTCTGTTAAGAAACAATTTGCCTGCTAGGCAAAGCAAGCCCACAGCTGAGTAGCTTAAGGAAATGCCTCATGTGGTTCCCATCATTTCTGCCTACTCTGAATGCAATCCAGCTGCACAGAACTACCTTAAATATATTCATTACCTTTTCTGGGTTTACTTTCAATTCTTTTGCTATTGCAACAGATAGTGATGCAAAGGCTTCGTTAATTTCAAACAAGTCAACTTGGTCCAGAGTCCATCCAGCTTTGTCAATCTGGTGGAACAAAACAGAGGCTTTATTAGCTTTTATGTTTTTTTCAGCACCCGAGGCATCTGTTCATAAGACATCACATGAAAAAAGCCACACCGTTTCCCATAGCCGTGGTTGGTAACTTTTGACAACAAACAATTTCATGGTGTCTGCAGAAGTAAGTACAGCATGCTAAAACGTGCTGGCTGCTTTTATAATATCAAGGTTAATTTTTTTACACCTATTGGTACTGCTAAAATACCAGGGAGTCAAAGTTTTCAAAACCAGGTTTTAACTTATTAAAAGGAAGTTTGTCAGGACGTAAGTCAGATTTTGTTAAAGATTCTGAATGCTTAATACAGATTTTTAGTACAGGAAGTAGTGAAGTGACCAGTAGTCATAGGTGGAGTGGAATTGCTCTGGTCTCTCCCGCATTTATTTGGAAGTTGTCACAAAGCTTTTCCAGAGTGTTATTTTAGAAGACAATTTGGCTAATGTTTTCACATGAGAAACTCGTACAGTTGCCTGCTTAGGTACAGGCTTAGGCATGTTTTTGCTTCCACTCAGTTTCTAACAACAATATGAAAAAGTAAGGTTCATTATGTTGCAACAGTAAAATGCATGGTCTAGTCAATCTCTCTAGAAACTGTTGTTATGAAATTCTGAAGCAATTAACTGATCTGGAGGGTGTGAAGTATGTGATAATGCACATACAGAGTTCATATTAAGTGAACTTTTTTGGAGTACCTGTAAGATTTTAGGTAGTGCTAGATACTGATTGTTTATTCCACAATTTAAACTAGAAATGTGTGTTTTATGTACAAAAATGAACATTTATGGTATTGATCTAGAAGAACAGTTTGAGGTCAGATTAGGGAAAGCTTCAGCTTTATGATTCCAGTTTTCACATTAAAAGCCACAGGTTGGGTGACCACATCACGCTTCTACATTGCTGGGACATTTCAGAGATGAACAAACTAAAGTCTACATGGTACAAATAGAACTACAAAGGAATACTAGAACAGATCTGTCCCTGTTGTAGAAGAGCTCTTTTCACACAGCTTCGTGGCAGTTTACGCAAATCACCAGGGGTTGCCATGGGCTACTTCTGCGTTAGCAAGCAATGTGGTACCATAGGAGCTGCTCATAGTACTTGCCCTCAGGACATTTTAGTTGGAAATCTTGTCCTGCGGACCGGACACAGTGCATCAGTGCATGCAGTATCAGTATGAGCACATTGGTTGTGGTTCTAGAGTGCACCTTCTTGTTCAGTTTCAACTCAGAGGAATCAGGCTTGTACATGCCAACCGTTTTGCAGGGCAAACGAAAACACAAAGGGCACCGCCACAGATGCACGTGCTGACCCTTCTCACTGTTATGTTATTGCAAATACAATTAGGCAGTGATATGAAAATTAACCTCGCCAGAGAATCAGAATCACATGGCGGCAGGACCAAATCGTCCCCAAATTCGGTTAGTATACACTTACATTAAATTTGATCTTTACCCCCTACGTTATCTATGAGGCCTTCTATAAACTTGACTAGTGTATTTTCTGAACTCTATTCCTACAACTACAAAATCTTTTTAAGTGAGTAGGTACTGGCCTGGTAGCACAAGAAATCTAAATCTAATATACTCTCCGTTATTTTAAGTCTTGTTTTCACTTCCTTTTTTCTACTAAGTTTTCCCTATAATACAGAAAAAAGAATATATGGCCAGAAAATGAAAAGAGATTACAAAGTTTTTTTTAAATAATAGATACATAGAAAAACAATTACTTACAGCCTTCCTTATTGCTGAAATGGGCCCTACTCCCATTATAGATGGATCTATACCTGTCTGAGCCCAGGACACGAATCCGAGCCAAAGGCATAAGACCTCGCCTAGCAGCTTCTGATTTCTTCATTAGAATTACAACTGCAGCTCCATCGTTTATACCTGTGGAATGACAAACAACTGCTATGTATTTGCTGGGTAACTGCAATCAAATATTGCTACTACTGTCCAAATACTTGTATTGCTTCACAGAAAGCAAGCAAAGACATCTCATCTGGAAAAAAGTCCTCCTCCACAGCTATATTTTGTGAGTTACACCTATGTTGTCAGACATGCTGTTGTTTCCTTTAAGGTGTATTCAGCAGTAACATTCAGCTTTTCCATTCTGGCTTTAGCATTACCTGAAGCATTAGCTGCTGTTACCGTCCCAGTTCCATCTGTCAGAAAACAGGGCTTTAACTTTGCCATTGTTTCCAAGTTGCTCCCATGCCGAGGGTGTTCATCTGTTTTAACTTCTATGGGACCTGCAAAATGGAGCGTTAAACTCACCGAGTGTCTAATCACACATGCTTGTCTAGAACAGAAAGCTGGCACAACCAACAGGTTGATTAGGAGTTTATGCCTTTTTTTTTTTTTTAAACCAACAAGCCATTCTGACTGAGCCAAATCAGTGTGAATTAATGCTCCCTTCCAGCAGCTTCTAGCAGAACAGACAGCTGGGTTTTCTGAAACACTAAGATAAAATACTGTCTAGTTGTACAAAAGCAGATCTCGTTCTTGCTCTTCCTGAGAAAACAGCTTCTCATCTAAGCAGAATGCTACCTTCCAAGTGGTAGTTGTAGGAATGTCATTGGAATTGGTAGTCAAGTGACATGAAACCTAAATTGGTTTCAGGAAAGCCCTCCACTAGTTCATCAAAGGCCTAATGCCAGAACTTTTCCCACAGGCTCTATTCAATGCAAACACAAAACAACTGATGTGTGACTTCTTGAAAAGTTCAGGTTTTGCACCCACATCACAGGAGGGTGATTCAAAATTAACCACTGGAAATTGAAAGAGAGAGCAACAGGTTACAGACTTACAGAACAGCTTACATAACAGGCTGCATAACTGGGAAAGCCCTGATTATAGGAGTCGTAGTAGCAAACAAGCTTCTATTTAAAATTGGCTCATTATCCATTCACACCTACCTTTTTTAGAAGGTACAAGAACAGGAACAATTTCTTTTGTAAAATAGCCAGCTTTCTGTGCTGCCTCTGCCCTGTTCTGTGACTGTACAGGCAAACTGGTCCTGTTCCCCTCTGCTAACTTGCCACTGATTGGCCACATTTTCAGCTGAAACAAGAACAAAACACAAATTAACAAAAATAACTGCTAAAATTGTAAGTACAAAGGTAGTTATTAACGTTTGCTGCAGCAAGCAGCTAAGCTCATTGAACAGTTTTCATTCTGATTTCTTGTTTTGTTTGCTTGTGATCCTCCAGAAGATTTTGTTTTGAGGGTGAACATTTCTGTATACGATTTCCTTCCAGATGATATATCAAGTTAAATACAAACATCAACAAGCTTTTGTATTTTCTTTTCTGAATTATGATGCTCAGATCTACCAACAGCTATTTAAGAGGAGAGAACAATTCTGAAGTTACTCTGTTTCATATGCAGCAATCGAAAAAGCAGTTGCCTATGCCATCTAGGATGCAATAACCTGAGGTCGCAGAACCATGTGCATCCACACTACTCTTTACGTAACTCCTTCCCATCGTAAATCTGTGCTGCTGAACACTTCAGTTACAGATAGGAATTGTTTCGGTTCCTTTTCCTGAAATTAATTTAAACTGCTCAGATGAAAAAAAGATGCGGTGAGACATGGTACAAAGAGGCCCACGCCAGGGAGTTCAAACACCTCTTTTTGCAGGTGAACACTGCATTATCTCAGTTAGGGGGAAAAAAAAAAAAAAAGTAGTTTTACACACAAAGCAGAAAATGCCTTCAACACCTTTCAATATTAGGGTTTGCTCTCTTTTTCATGACTACAACTTAAGGATGGCTTGAAACATCTTACTTGAAAATTCAGATTTCTGAAATTTACTCACAGGGAGTTCTTCCCCCCTTCACAGTTAACCATGTCATTTTCAGAACTGCCACCACTTACCTGTTATACCCATGTGATACTGATAAAAAGCATCTGTGAGGCCATCACGGATTATGCTATCTTGCAGGGAAGCCTCTCCCATTTTCACCCCAGCTCGCATGTGAATTACATGAGGAGCCTGCAAGAAGTATTTCAAAAGGAGTTATGCCTTTCCTATCCGTGGTACACAATACAGCCAAGACAGCTGCACAGCTAGAGGAAGATCCCCACCTTGGGGCTGCAGGTAGCAACCCCAGATCCCAGCCCACCTTTCTTCTTGCAGCCCCCCTCACACACATACCCCTCTTGCCCCAACCACCCTAATTCCTTTTTTCCCACTGCAGGATAGAATGAGCGTCATGGTAAGGGGAAAATTAGGGTCCTTAGCCAGTCAAAACATGAGTTTCTCCATCTGTCTGATCTGTCTCTCCCTGCAGGGTCTGATAGCTGGCGTGCTGTTTGGCCTCCACATTTCCCAGGCAGCAGGTCACCAAGCAGCAAATGTTTTCTCTGCACAGGTCGAATCAAATGGTTCTGTGGGGCGATACAGCCCGTGGGTCCCTTCAAACAGTTCCCACTGCACTACCAGGCAACGCCAACATCACCCTCGGCACTGACAGCCAGTGAGCCCTGGCAGAAGACCCCACCCTTGCCAGGCATCAGACCATTTGCCCAGTGCCAACCCATGACACAGCCTTGGGCTGAAAACCTTGAAATGAAAGCACTTTGCTTCCTTTCCAGGCTCTAATTACTGAACAATTAGTCTGCAAGAGAATAACATTTCCAGTTATTCATGCTTTGGGCCTCTTACAGCATAAAAGCAACCCTCGCTATTGCCAGCTGTCTCAAGCAAATAATTCATCACTAGAGGGCTAGACGGGAGTTAAAATGGAATTTTAAATGTGATGTGTGTTTGCAACAGCACCTTTTAAGTAGCTACGGTATCATTAAAAAAAAAAAGCTATAAAAGACCATTTTTGCATGTGTAAATTAATTTCCAAGTGCAGAAACTGCCTCCAAAGCATTAGCCTTGAAATGCATGGTTTCAACATAACTTCATTGCTGTTTGTTCCCCGTAAGCCAGAAAATGAGAGTGCAATCTTCTGATTTACCTTGCTCATACTTTCCATGCCTCCTGCAACCACAATGCTGGACTCTTCCGTCATTATGGACTGGGCACCCAGACATACCGCTTTCAAGCCAGACCCACAGATCATCTGGCAGCTCCATGCAGGCACGGAGTAAGGGATTCCTGCACCAACACTCGCCTGCCGAACAGGGTTCTGACCAGCACCTGCAAGAACACACACGGGTTTTCCTTGTCTACTCTCCAAAAGCAACGCAGGCCTTGTCACTTTCCAATTCTACCAACATTTAGAGCTTGTTCCTGTTTTTAGTTGGTAGACAAAGAAGTTCCCAGCAGTAATTTGTGAGCTCAATTTATACAAATGTTTTACTGATCAACAGTAAGATCAGTGACTTCAGCCACTTGCTACTCATAATTTTGTATTTGCAACTCTGCTGTTGACTGCTGGTGAGATTAAACATCATTTATTCAGTTTCAAATTGGCACTAACCTGTTGCGCATATATAAGATATAAGTTGATTTAAATTGCTGCTGGCTGAAGGGTTTATTTTTGATATCTTCTGTACACTGTGAATAGACAACTTTCCCCAAAAATTCCCCTGGAAACCAAAAGCACATTTGTGCAAATGAAAGCTTCCATTCATTCTTGCTTGCAATCTGCTGTAGAGAGAATGGGAGCACTATATACAAAGGCAATATTCTTCATCTACATCTCCCCAGACCAAAGCGAGGCCAGCTCTTTTGTATGTAAAGGTGGAGATAAGGAGAGCGCAGCATGCTCTCTCACCATGAGCTAGATTCACAGAAATCTGAATCGGCTTTAAATATGAAAGTATATCCTTTATTTTCTTCCACCCTCTTTAGAAGAGGGTCTGGTCTGCCCTGTGACTCTGCTGATCAAACGTTACCCTGGAAAAAGCACATGGCCGTGTCAAAGCAAACAATTCCCTGTATCTGCATTCCACGAAACCGAGCCGTTTGTGTGTAAGCAAGCAGCACGGCAGACCCTGCGGGTGGGTCTCCCAGCCGAACAGAGAAGCGGGCTAGTGTCTCCATCCAAGCCGTGGAGCCCGTCGCTGTTGATGCTGTTAGAGAAGCGCTGTGACAAAGGGAACGCTGCCAGCCCCCGGACTGCCAGCACCCCCCGTCCCCGCCCCGCCCCGCCCCAAGACCCCCTCAGAAGCAGCCCCCGGCACACACAGGGCTGCAGGGACCCAGCCGGGGTGTCCCCCCCCCGCCGCCCCAGGGCCCCCGGCCCTACCTGCGGCCAGCACCTGGCCCAGGACCACCTCCGACACCTCCTCGGGGGCCAGCCCGGCCCGCCGCAGCGCCTCGCGGATGGCGGCGGCGCCCAGCTCGTGTGCCGGCAGCGCGGACAGGGCGCCGTTGAAGGAGCCTGGAGGCGACACAGGGAGGGGAAGAGGGAGGAAGGAGAGCGGTCACCGCCCGCCCGCAGCCCCGGCGACACCGCGCCCGGGGCTGGGGGCCACCCGCCGCCCGGCCCCTCACCGACGGCGGTCCTGACGGCCGACACGAACACCACGGGGTCTGCGCTCATGGCTGGGCTGGGCTGGGCTGGGCTGAGCCGAGCCGAGCCGAGGCCGGGAGCGGAGCCGGAGCCTCAGCGTGCACGGCACGGCACAGCGCGGCGCGGCACGGGAGCGGGGCCGGCACCGGGACCGCCCCTCGCGTGGTGCCGGCGCCGCCCCTCGCGTGGTGCCGGGCGGGGCGGGGCCGGGCCGCGGGCTGGGCGGGACCCGCTGAGGGGAGAACGGGGGGGAGGCGACGGGGGCAGGGGAGGCGGCGAGCTGAGGGGTGCCCTGCAGCCTGCCCCTCCTGTGCTGAGTCACGGCCCGAGGGACCCGCCAGCCCGGGCGGTGCCCAAGGGTGCAGCCTTACCTTAGCTTGAGTGCCAGCAGCGCGGTTTGGCAGGGCTTTTAGAAAAAAAAAAAAAACGAGGGACAAATTACGTCCTAAAAAAGCAAATACTGTGTGATGACGAACGTCCGTGACGGCGTATGCAGCAACAGTGCACCTGTAATCACACCCCGCACGTTCTGCCTGATCTAAAGCTTGTTGGTGTTACATCTGCATGCATGAAATGCATTTGAGTCCTCTGTATGGAAACGCCGAGTGACAGAAGCAGTGCAATTCCCAAGCTGGATTCACATCAGACTCTAATCTTAGTTTAAATGTAAAAACCTACAGCGTTACTACATAGGAAAGGTAACACAACTTCGGAAAGCAAGACCATTAATCTAGATTTCACCATTACAACAACATCGTTGGCATAAGTGAAACAGAAAACAGAATTATCTCAGATGTCTTCAGGCGCAGAAATCTGTGGTAAATCCTGTGGGCAGCCAAATCCTTAGGTGGACTAATCTACCAGTTGTCTCAGGATGCATTAAACGGCAACAGGCATGCACCACAGCTTGTCTTCAACAATGCTGTGCGGCCAGGGCAGCTGGTAATGCTAACGGAGACCTCAGATTAAATCTGGGTGACAAAACCATGTCTGGAGTCTTTTCAAAAGACTCATCAGTAAGCAATTAGTAGATCCACCATACAAGCAAAACTCCCAAATATGTGATTTTAAGCTGTAAAAAAGTGGTTGTTTTAAAAGAACATCATACAGTTCCTGGGCAACCCTCTACGACTGAAAGTAGTCTCCACATCTTTTCAAAATTCAGTAGAGACTGACTCATACGGAGGCAGCACCAAGTAACCTAGTTTATCAACTGTCCTGTATACCAACACATCATTCTTAATGCAATATTTGACTGATTACTATTTGAAGTCATCAATGCAAATACAAAATCAATAATGTAAGAAGAGCCCAGAAAACGTTAAATGTCAGCAGGTGTGCAAAGTCCAAAAATGATAATACATCTGAAGTAAGTCTTACAGACAGGATTGCCTTTTATTTAAAGCTTTCCAAATATCAGTATTAATCAGAGGATTCAGCCACTTTCCTCTCCACACTTGATCTTTAATCTGCTAACAGATGGAAAGAGTTTGAATTTGAAGGGGGCCTAGTGAATTCATGACAGCTCAGGCCAATAAGCTGACTTGCTGCTATTTTGTTCTCAACCACAAACAGCTGAACTGTTTTCCAGCTCAAGAGGAGTGAGAGACCAGCCTGTAATGCTGGGCCAGCCCGAAATGACAGAATCAAACGAGTTTTATCCAGGTATTTTTGTCTGACTTTCGTTATACTGTTTAACTCTGCTTGGACAGTATCCAGGATGAGATCCAAATGCATAATAGGAATGTGTAAAGGAACAAAACAACAGCAATTGCACAAGACAAATAATTGGAAAACTTGTATGGTGCAGATCAAAGTTAAGTTATTTAAACATACCAAAAAATGACTAAACCTTAGTAGGCAGCTGGGCTTTGAATTCAGTGTAGTTAACGAGCAGCATAATAACCAACAGCAACCTACTGCCCGATGCTGGTGCATTTTCACATTTCTTGGAAATCTAGGCTCTGGGAAATTCAGTCAGGAAAAATTAGGACATCAATTTGGAACAATGAACTTAACCCACTAACATTCAAAAAGTAAGGCTATGTTGCACAAAGTTTACGTGTTATCTTCCCATGAACACAACGAAATGGACTCGTGCCTTGTGTAAAATACTCAGATTTGGGCATTTTCCTTTGGTAATGGTTGTTCAGTTTTATTAGGAATAGGCTAAAACTTAGAGCAGTTCAGTGTTCACTGATTTACTCTTTTGCTAAAAAATGTTTTCTAAATTTAGCCTGTCCAGATATCAGTGTTGTTACCAAAATATGAAACCTTTGCTTTCTACCATAAATCTGACATTTGGTTGGTGAATATTTACAGCAATACTTTTGTTGGGGATGTGAGTTTAAAAAAAAAAAAAAAAGCCACATCTTTTACAGGAAAAAAAATATTAATTTAAATTCGTAAATCTTGATAGGAAGATAGCAAAATCCTTTTTTTTTTTTTAATAATTTTACAACTTTACTGTTATATGAAGATCTCTAGTTTTTAAAATCTCCTACCCAAGTAATGGTGCTAATATTAACTTTGCTGGGTTCCCTACAGGAAAAAAAATGCCTATTTACCTATATGGGATTCCTCTGGGAAGATGTGTCTCCTCTCCTTCCCCATGCATGTTGTCTTGCATCATTCTGTATTATACAGTGATAAGAAACCGGTGTGCTCCTCTGGTCACCCGTGGAGATGTAGGGTTATTGACATCCTCATTGATGCTGACAGTTGATCTGCAGCTGCACAGGGACATTCATGGCAGTGAAATAAGCAGATGCCAATGTGTTTCCAAGATCAATACCTAAGTTTGAATCAGAAATGATCTATCTTCATATTTTATGGAGCTGTCTCTTTGCTGTAGGGTATGATGCTTCTAGTATTTAAATTTAATGTAAAATAATTGGCCAACATTCAGGACTTCTCTTACTAACAGTGATAAGAGTACCCTGGTTTTCTGCATTTCTGTTATTTTTTCTAATTGTCAGCAGAGTGAAACACATTTTAATACTTGTGCACAATGTGCATTAAAACCAGCACCTTCAAAGATAAGAGTGGACCCTGCCTCAATAATTTTGACACCTCAACATACTTGGTAATTCTGGGGTCCGTAGTTCTCACCTGAATGCTTTTAAGAGGCATTCACCCTTCAGATGCATATTTTCTGTGCTTAGTCTGTATTTCAAATTACTTTTATTCTTGCTAGGGAATATGAATTGTTCTTTCGTTGGTTTAAGCAAAAAGCAATGTTTTTGTTCTTTGACAAAGGGACAGCAAAGTCACATTTTTTGCTCCTTAAAAAGTTAACTCAGGTGCCAAAACAAGTTAGCTTGATAATTAGCATAATTTCATGAAAATTAGAACCTTTTTCATTTGGGGGAGATCTGAGAAAGCTTTTTCTTCTCTCCACATACTTTGACATTGTGCCAGGATAATACAGGACATTCAGGCTTGCTAAACACCTTTAGCACCTCAAGAGCCTTTCTAGGGTCTAGGAAGAGCATTCATTCTTTTCCCAGATTTTCTCACTAGGCTACTGATGCACAGTTGTCTACAGATAGGTTCAGCATATAAAATACACCTCAAAGAACAGGCTGTTTTCCTAACGAAGATGAGATTTTCATTATCTAACATTCCTAAACCTCAAATTCCATCCTGATTAATCAGGTCCTTGGAAGTCAAGGTCCTGATAAGTAAAAAAAATGTTTTTGGCTGTGTTAAGAGCCATCTGTGTTTTCCTTGCAACTGTGTTTGTCAGAGAAAGCTCATAATCTAATCAGTATTTAATAATAATAATAATGTTCTCTTCCTCTCAGACAGAAAAAACTTTGTGATACTAAAACCACTGTGACTTTTATATGGCTTAAACTTAGGTATAGTAGATACCTGGCTTATCCTTAGTAACTACGTACAAATTAGTGCTTCAAATGCAAGCTTGCAGTATTTATCAAGCATCGCAAACCCAAATTTAATTTGAGTCACCATTTGGATGTAATTGTAGCTTAATTGATTGATTGCCTTTTAGGGGATGTCTTCGGGAGACCCTCTGCAATTTACTTATTAGTGTGGTCAGCTCCCCCCCCTCCCCCCCAAATTCTGATTTGCACTGTATTGCATTCAGGAACTCGCAGGTGTGCAGGGGCATTACAAGTGCTGCAGTCCTAGAGACTATTGTCAAATTGGCACCACGGACAGTAGAGTTTTAAAATCAGCTGAATAATAATGTACATGCTTTCATGAGATCTTATATGTAAATCATAAAAAATTACCATTAATTAAAAGAGAAGGCTCTCTAAAGAAATTCTTACTATCTCTTGTTATAGAAATTGAAGAAAAATACATTGCAATTCCAGTAAGATCCTTAGAAATCTCTTATCAGGGGATATAAAGAAACTATTAAGGCTGCATTCTAAGATTCAGAAAGCTTTTGCAAGGTTCATGGAATTCAAATATGGGCTTTTTGGCGTCTAAATCTCTACCTGGTAATTACCTGAAGTACCTCTCCGTATCACTTTTTTCACAGTGCAGCAATCCATATGTTTTATTTTTCCACCACATCTGTAGGCTACAGCAGCATTTTTTAGTGCCCCTTAAGAGCTCATTCTCTGCTCCTGCAGCAGGCATACCACTATTTTGCCTTCCTCCATCTTATGTCCTTACAAGTCAAGGACAAACCTTTGAAGAGCTGATTAGCATTCCTTTAGTTTGTTATTTTGAGGTTGCTTAAAATGCTAAGAAATGTACGTAACAGTATTCCAAACTATTTTTTTCTTCTCCCCCCCCCCCTTTTTTTCCCCTCCTATTTCTTAGCTTTGTTGACCTGCAGACTATCACTGCCATCTCTTGCAGTATATTTGATGAGTCTTTTATACCCAGCGGTGCGATGCAGGAATACCCAACTGCTCTGCCTTGATCTCAGCTGGGCCAGAGTTGCCCTGCACCCATCTGTCTATCCATCCATCCATCAGTCTGTCCACCCAGGGTGCAGCACGGGGGGGGTCACACTGTGCCTGCAGCTCCAGAGCTCCCCTGACCACCGCCGTGCAGGGCTGTGCCCATGCAAGCACACGAGAGGGTGAGGCAGCCCAGGTGAGGGCATGCAGAGAACAGATGGAAAACTTAGCCATGAATATGCAACAAATAGCTTCCTTCTAAGTTTAGAAGTGTCTTAATTGTTGCTTTGTTCCATTTGGTGTCATTGTCAAAGCAAAAGGTGAAAAAGAAATCCAGACATGAGCAGATAAAAAGAATGAGAAGCCGCAAGCTTTCCAGCAGGAAAATAATAAAGTGAATGAACTACATGCTGGCATTCGAGGAACGCAGAATGAAACTAGAGGAGCCAATACAAACAGATTTAAAACAAAAATGGGTTCTACTTTTATTAATACCCACTGAGCAGGCCTGGTAGGTAAGAGTGGGCCAGAAAGAAGGCAGCCTGTTATGTGCCAGTACAAGGGGGACACTTTCATGCCAAATGATGTTCTCTTCCAGTCATTTTTCCTCTTATTGTAATCAACTTTTCCATCAAAGCCAAATGTAGGAGAGTCAGCATTAATTTTAAAGCACAATTCAAGTGACTTCATAGGCCATAGGGAAGAGATGCAAACACAATATGCTTCATGAAACGGTTAATTTCACCTTAAACATTTGCTGCATTTAATTGCAGAAAGCTGTACTGTACACATTGATATTGGTTCTTATTTAATCTTAACATTATCTATATTGTACTGCTTTCTGAATTTTGCTTTTTCACTGGTGTTTGCCCAGATCCTTTTTCATTGATATTTTCATCTGAGAACAAACAATGCCGCTAGGAGTTATCTTGGTACCATAAAAAAAAAAAATTACTCCAGTTACCATACCGTAAATGCAAGCCAATGCAGGTGTTGGTATGTTTATTCCAGTAACACTAAACAAAGTCCCAAAATGCTTTACATGTATTTTTGGCATTGTAGTGTTTAGATTTGTGCATGAGGACAAGTCAATTTGCTATGTTAATGTTCATGTTAAGGACTATTATAGAACTTCAAAACCTCTCCCAGGCTGCCACATCCAGTGATTGCGTTATCTGTGAATCAATACCTTGAACGTTTAAAAAAAACACCTGCAAGGGATTTGTGGAGGAAACCGGGGCAGGAGCAGAAAATCCCAAAGAACAATCACAGTTTATATTTTTCAGTTTAAACAATGAGATAAGGCTTTGAAAGAATTAACTCAAGCCTTCTGTTGTTGTGGTCACTATTAACACAATCTGTACTTTTTTTGTTTTGTTTGTTTGTTTTAGTAGCTACGAGAAATCTCTTTATGTGCGCCTTGGGTTTCAAGATGTTTCAGTTGTTCACTGAAAAAAATATGTTTATGTAGATGTAGATGTGGGGGATATGTACACTGGAATCTCTTCTACAGTGAATATATTCTTTTTGCTACCAGTAACACAGCCAAGAAGGCAGATTCTGCGAGCATCTTCACAGAGAATTAGTGAGTTATAACCAGCCACACCTGTGTAACCCAGCTGACAGAGAGTACAGAAGCTGTAATACTTTGCTGGCAATGAGGGAACGTGTTTACTCGGTGTAGGGGCCTTACAAATCAGAATCATTAATTCAGTTTTAAAGCAGTCGTTCCGTGCTACTAAGGGCGAACAACTTGTCTTTATTATCCTTCTGTAACACTGAAATTTTATTTCCGTGGAAGCAGGGGCGTTCAATTTGCTTTTCTTCGCTGCTGAACGAGGACGCCAGCGAGCTCTAGGATCAAGGGGGTGGCTGAGCCCCCGCGCTAGGGGTACTCCCTCAGCGCTGAGGAAGCCGCTCCCGCCGGCTAGGGCGCCGCCGCGCCGCCCGTATCCTTCCGCCCGGCCCATGATGCCCCGCGGGCAGCCGGGCGGCCGTTTAACCGTCAGCTTTTAAGCCAACGCCCCAACGAGCGACGAAGCGGCTGCGGCGGGGCTGCGGGCGGGCTCCCCAGGGACAGCCCCACAGCGCTGAGGGCGCGGGGCCTGCGCCGTTTCTGTGCCGGGCCGTGGGGTGCCGGCTGCGCGCGCAGCCCCGTGCGGGGCGGGGCGGGGCGGTGCGGCCGGGCGCTCGTTTCCTCCTCGGCCGCCATTTTGTAGCGCAGAGCCCCCGCGAATAAAGAGCGGGAGGGAGCGGCGCGCGGGGACGCGCGGCCGGCAGGAGGACGGGGAGGGGGGCACGGGACGCGGCGCGGCGGCGGCTACGACCACAACGACAACAGCGACGGCGGTGGCGACCCCTGGCCTCCGGAGCGGCGGAGCCCCGCTGGAGCCGGCTGCGAGGCGCGGCGGCGGTTCGCCCTCGATGTGACGGGCGCGGCCCGGGCAGCTAGCGTGCTGGGAGAGCGGCGCCTCCGCACCGCGGGCCGCAGGTGAGTGGCCGGGACAGCCGCCCCCCCACCCCGCCGCTGAGCCCACTGGGCCCAGCCCCGCCGCTCTCCGAGCCCCGGGGTGAAGCCGTCGCCGTCCCGAGCGCCGGCGGCTCCGTCCCTCGCCTCACGCGGGGGGAGGAGCGGAAGGCCGTAGAGCCATTTTGTGCCAGGCCCGGCCACTCCGCCGCGGTCCTCCTCCCTCAGCGCCGCCACGCCCGGCCGCGGGGGACGCGCCGCCGCCTTCCCCGGTGGAAGGAGAGCGAGGGCGGTCTCCTGGGGCCGGGACCGGGGCTGGGGGGGCGGCGGGGCCCGGCTGAGGCCTGCAGCAGTGCCTGGCTCGGGGCCGGCAGAGCCGGGCCGCGGAAGGCGGGGCCGGTGCTGCACCGCGGCTGCTGGGGGGTGAAGTCAGCCCGGGTCGGGGTGTTAGGGCGAAGTGGGGCAGCCGTGTGGTTTTTTTAAAATTTTTGGGAGCCTGCAACCTTTTCTGGGGTTTCCCCGCGGAACTCTCTCTTTTTTTTTTTATATATCGTTAAATTATCTCGCAGTTGGTTCAGGTGTAACTAGTAAATCAACAGTTCACATACACCTAATATTTAAATACTTAAACTCTTACCTCTTCGTATTTAAATCCCTTATTTCCTAAACGTTTCAGTGAAAGGCATATACTACCAGAGCTTACAAAACTATAATGTGCTTTCTCTATTTAATCTCCATATTTGAATTGCAATAAAAATCCAAGACTTGATGAAATTCCACAAAAGACCTGTTATAGTACCCATGACAACATCAAGCATGGAATATAGTTTCATGTTGTTCGTTGCTAGGAGCAGTTGTAGAAGGAGTGGTGTGTAACAGCTAACATTTCCCAAAAATCAAGTGCTTAGTTAGGATAGTAGGGTTAAGCTATTCATTATATAAATCATAAAAAAAACAGGTTGTGTGGGAACAGTGTTTTCATTGGTTCCTGTTACTGCAGAAAGGAGCACTTTGTCATGTTCTTGCAAAATCTTCCTGAACTGCATAGCAGATGGGTCATCTCTCTTTCAGAGGGCAGATGAATGATGAAAAGCATCTAACTGCACAGCACTTGAAAAGCTACGGTATTAAATTCAAAGAGCGAACGCTTTAGTTGTCATGTTATTGTCTGTAGCTTCTAAATGTGTCTGCTAAAGAACAGAAAGAACTAAGGCAAATCACTGTGACAACTGAGTGATATAATCAGCCTGATGCTCGTAATGCTTCCAGAGAACACTGAGCACAATGGTGGAAACATAACCTAGAGCAATAATAAATCCCTAAGCTTTTTGTAAGTTTCTGTATGTCCTCAAACTGTTGCCTGTGAGTAGTGAGGTTAAATTCACACATACAGAAAGACTACTATTATTCATCCATAGATGTGATCAGCCTAAGTTTTCTAAAGTAACTTGTTGAATATTTATAGTAAGCTTTTTAGTGGTGGTATTTTTCTTTTCTAGTTCTATTGCTACAAGGGAAGACAAGTGACAGTAAGACTAACTTCTGTAATACTGTGGCCTGTAACTTCTGTCTTCATCACTTCTGTTAAAGGATCTTATCTGAAAGCAAGAGAGAGCTTTTGTAAAGAGGTTTGTGTAGCCTGGTGTGGTGCTGTTGTAGAGGATTGAGTGCTGGAATCGTGTGCTGGGTATGGAGATGCGAGGTAGCCCAGCCTTAGATGGAGCATCAGACTTAAATTTTTTTCAGCCACAATTGTGGCAACGCTCAAGTGTTTATAGTTATATGCTGCAGCAGGGTTCATGAGCCAAGTGATTGGGCAAACTCACCTTTTTTGGTATTTGTATGCTTCTGTTCCTGTTTGAAGGAACATGCAAATAATGGCATCAGCTGTGCATGATTTAAATGATGCTAACTGTAGTTCTGGGGAACATATGAAAAGAATGTTCTCTCTGTCAAGGACTTGATTCCCACTGAAGTCTTCAGGACTACTTCCAAACACTGAAGGAGTAAAAGATTCTAAAAATTTTTAAGAAAATTACAGTGGGGGAGGTAGGCAACCTAAATGCGGGGGACCCTAGCATTCTCCTTCTTGAGCTGTTCTGTCTTAGTGTGAGTGACTGAGTTCAGCACAGGCAAGTTTGTATTAGTAGCCTCTTGTGTGTACAGGAGATGAAACAGGAGCTGCATGCAGAAGTTAAAGCAAAATGCCTGAGCAACTACTGTGGGAGGAGAGGACTTTCTACTCTAGGGAAGCACTTAAGTGTCTGTGCTGAAGTACAGGAACAGGAAGCTGCCGTTCATCAGTGAGATGCTTCTGCTGCATGTTTTTAGAAACTTTTTCACTTATTCTGATGTCAGTTTTTATTTTATGGAGGGCTTGGAATCTGTTTCATCTGTGCACTGTACATGGCGTGTTGTTTTTTTGTTTTTTAACAATGTTCTCACTTGGTGGAACGCTGCATATTTGTCAATGGTTAGCATAGGTTGAAGGGAGTATGCTTCATTTGGCATGTACTTGTCTTACGGATAGCGGCAGGGCTCTTAGCACTTGCGACAGTTAAATTGGTTCATTAGGTGCCTTTTTGAATATACCTAAGATACTTTGTGCAGGTCTTTGAGAAAATTTTTTTTTTTTTACTGATGTGTGCTGTTTTTTTGTGAAGGTGTTTACTACCAAGGAGTTGGCCATGCCCTTTTTCTGGTACATATCTATTGCAGCAATTTTACAAGCCTGTCAAATCCTCAATATTTGCAACTGTCTGTTGGCATGTTGCAAAGATGCATGCCTCTAGCAAAACTTGACTTCATTGTTAAATAGTTAAATATATGCTTGTAAAACTGTGTGTTTATAATCTTTGTGGGCTCAATTTTTTAATGTTATCCGTCGTAGAAAGTATGTATCTGTTAGAGGTAAGGAAGTATGTCCAGTAAGTCAAGGAAACATGAATATTTAACATAGCACAATACAATCCTGTTATAGTACATACGCACAAGAGGAGTTGAGTGTGATGATGTACCCAAGTCATTTGACACATTACCTTCACTGAGAAGGTAAAGGATTTTAAGTTAACTGCTTAATACTTTCTATTTATCAGAATCTTAAAAATGAATACTTAAAAGAACTCGTTACTTTGGCATAATCCAAATATTAGTGGTAGTGTTCTCAAATTGTTAGCTTTATTGCAAAGAAGTATTATAGTAGTAGTATAAACTGCTTTTATTATTTCTGTATTACGATCTGCCTTGTAAAAGGTAACGATGAATAGTTATGGGCAAATAGGAAATGCAGTTTGTTAATTTAAATACATATGGGCAAAGTTGGGTGGTTTTCCCGTAATTAAGTAGGAAAAATTGATTACTGGTAGGCTTTTTAGACACTAAAGAAAGTCTTGGTTAACTTTTAGGGGAAAAAAAGTTGTCTATTGACGTCGTATCTAGATTACAATGGTAAACTTGTCATAGTACTGTGTTGTATTCTGACTATGCATTGTGTGGAACCAGTATTTTATTAGTCTAATAACCCGAATAGATGAAATTAAGACTAGAAATACAAATGTCTTACTTGCTGAGTATTTCACATACAGCAGTAACTACACTAAATGAAACTCCTTTTCTTTCCCTCCCTTCAGAGTTCACAATGACGAATGAAGAACCTCTCCCGAAGAAGGTATGTTTAAAAATACTTCTGTGACACTCCTTTTCCCCCCACCCCCCAAGTATTTATGACAGCTTGATAAATTGTGCTTCTCCTTTTGCTCCACAGGTTCGCCTTAGTGAAGCAGATTTTAAGGTTTTGCCTAGAGATGAGCTTATCCTAAGGTATAGTGACAAAGTTCTTGTTTTGCAATGCTTTAGCAAACTCTTAGTGGAAGATGTAACCTCCCACTGCCATTGTTTTTAGCACTCTTATTCTGAAGACCCGTTCAGCCTTCTCATGATACATATCTTGTAAGATTTTCATAGTCTGAAATATTTTCATCTATAGTTTGGGGGGAAGCACTTTCTGAAGGACGAAAATCCTGAGCAGTATTTTCCAATCCATGAGTAGGAGTTTTTTTCTTTACTTGCGACTTCAAAAGACAGGGTTGCTTACATTCCTTGCTAGATAGCAAGTTACTTTTAAACATCACAAAAATGTCAGCTGCTTACTGCTACAGTGTTTTAGGTTTTCTTGGTCCATTTAATTATCTTTTCAGCATGTTCAGATACTAACAGTAAAATGTTAAAAATAAGATTATCACCTAGAACTTCTTTAAAGAAGAGCCTGGTTATATTTTTTTACCTTACAGAAAGTTAAGGGCCACCAGGGAAAATGAAATAGGTGATTCTGTGATAAAGACCACTTTCTTTTAAAAAAAAAAAAAAAAAAGGGGGGGGGGGACCAAAGCTTCAGTTATACAGGCTTTATATGCCTGAATTTCCTGATTGATAAAGAAGGAACTAAGTAAACTAGGCATCTGTGGGTCATTTGTTTATCTGCTTGCAGTAGTTGGTGCGTTTTGGTAAACTTTAGCTCTTGGCTTTTTGTACATTGTAAATTATTTGCATTATTACAGTCTCTCCAGTTGGTTAAATACTGTCATCTCATTTATGAGTTAAAGACTTAAACAGTAGAAACATGAGGATATAAGAAGTATTACACTTAGTGTGATCAGCTAGCCCCTCTTCCGGAGAAACTCGCTTAGCTACTATTGGAGTGACATTTTTTTTCCCGTGGGGTCAATATAGTCTTCATCTACTCAAATATCTGTTTTTTGGGTAGTAAAGAATAAGGTTTTTAAATAGTAGGAAAATGCTTCTTTGATGCTAGGTGATTTCGGTCTTAGGAACCTTTTACAGAAGTTTTCATACTCAAGATTGTCCTGGGGGAGTAGCAGACTTCTAAGTCTCTAAAGCTATGCTCAAAATTTCTATCAAAGTGTAGCTTCTGTGTGGCTTGCATCCTGATTGTATGAAAAAAAAAGTTTCCAACTGTAATCAGTTTCTGTGTATTGCAGTGGTTACTTTCTGCCATAGAAGAGATTGATTTCTAGGGTTTAATAAAGGGAGAATGTGGCAGAATCTGCCCAAGGAGGTAAAGTCTGACAGCAGCTAAACTGAGTTAATGAAGAGACAGGAGGGAATTTGCTGGTGACAGCTGCGTTGCTATTGTCTTCCTCTTAGAGTAGACAAAGCAACTTGTGTTCTTAAAAAGGTCTCCTTATTGGTTTAAGGACAGTAACTGTACTTAAATGCCACTTTGGCCATGTCTTTTTCAGTTGTTAGTATTCAGCAGTCCTATGAACACTTCTTTCTCTTTCATTTGAGTACGTAAATAAAGGATGTATACTAAGGTTGCTTTTGTTTATGACTTCACGGGAAGCTAGTAATTACTGTGCTAACTGCTAACTTCTTTTTGTAGGTTGGAATAAAATGTTACATTGTTGTGTATATTGTTTTAATCAAAGGCACCTCTACTACTTTCAGACATAGAAAAAAAAAAAACCGTGTTGACCACCACTATATCATCTTAAAATAAGATACGGAATTCGTCTTTTGGTCTGTGTGTTGGCAGGACAAATCCTTCTAAGATACTGGTGTACGTCATCTGTGGTTTTGGTCTTATGTGCATCATCATCCCTGTGCAATTTGCACTGGTACTTACATGTGCAAGGTACTGTTTCTGTCAGTTCCTGTGCCTAGAGTCAGAACTTCACTGTTCTTTTCCACAAAGCACATAGTTAAAGTTTGTCCACTTTCGCTTCCATTGACTGAAAGTGAGCAGGATCAAGAGGAAGCCTTTCAGTCTAGCCTTCTGGGGATTTCGTTGTCTCATTTGCAGCAATGGACTCATCTGCTTTCTTCCCCTTCTCTGTAATGCAATAGGCAGTTAGAAGCTACGCTGTCAGTTTGTGGAGGAGGAGGAGCCAAGGACCCATAGCTAAAAAACGTTTCAGTGTTCCCCTGATGGTTTATCATAGTGGTTAGTATGTAAAATATTGAAGTACTTCTATTTACACAAGCTGTTCTGATAAAATACTGTGCTTTTACTGACTTTCAACCAGCATGGACATACAGCCAATCACTTTTGGAATGGCTGAGGCGCAGTGCTGTTTCTTCCTTGAACTTGCCTTCAGAAATGTTCTCAAGAAACTGTCTTGTGAATATATTTTGTAAATATTTTGACTTCTAAAAAAAAAATCTTTGTGATTATTGAGATGCGTATCCATCAGGTATTTTTGTAGTTAAAGAATCACAGCTACAAGTTGGGTTGAAAGGGAATCGGTCCCCCTTCAGTAAGGGCCTATCTATATACCTGCTTATTTTTCTGCTTAAGTTATTTGTAAGAACGATCTACTTGGTTTATGTGGATATTTTTACAATTCATTTTCTGTTTTGATGCTTTTAGCATCATAGATTGTTTTAATGATTTTTAAAAAATCTAGTACGAAATAAGCCTGCTTCTGATTTTTGTCTTTGTTGCTAGTTATCTGGTTTGCCTGCAGTGAGTCAAAAACAGTGATTGCTAGAAGAGAATATTATTTCTGAGATCTTCTGTAGTTGTACCAAATTTATTGAGCCCATGCTTGTGTATGAAATTGAAGCTGCTGTGATAGAAAAACTTCAGTTTTTAAAATTGATGGTTTGATTGTTGGAAGAGTTCTCTGTGTCAGTATGGTGATCACAAGTTTATTCTGTACAGTTTCTGAAATGTGCTTGGAAATGAACTGCTACAGCCTTCACAATGTTTTGTGCGTTTTTGCAAAAACAAGATAAGTAATCTTGTCTGAAGAGTCACCTTTCTAGAGGAGTAGGTAGGCACATGACTTGTAAATCCATGACATGGTCTAATGAGCTCTGTGTTCTCTCTTCCAGGAATTCAGCCCTTGCTTAAATACTAGGACTCACTGAGAGGTGACCTAGAGTAATTACCTCTGACTTACTTGGTCACCACAGGCCATGTTTTCTTTCTGATGGTGGTCTGTTACGTCTGTGTAACTTGTTTCAGTGTTTCAGTTCACTCACTCTTTGTGTAGCTTCTGTTATCAATCAAGAGGTCACAATTCTCAGAGAACTATTACTTTCAGGCTGGGGGACATAACTCAGAAGTTAATCATGCAGCTATATTTGAAGACCAATGTTTTTACTCTTTCATGTAATTCTTTCAAGACAAATACAGGTTCTTTTCAGATTTGCTGTTTAGTAGTCTGTTTCAGTTGCACTTTTTGAGGGTTGACAGTCTGAATTAATGTTGAACTTCGAGTGGTCAAATTATGAAACTTTTGTTTCTAAGTATATTTTTTTTAGAGCAGAGAGATGCTGAGTTTAAGGATTAAGTGGGAGTACTGGTGCTCTCCTACAGAGCTTTGAAAGAGTTAATTCATGCTGATTTCCTCTTCAGCTGAGGAGAGAAAATTTTGTTGCTGCCAGAAAGAAGAGACCTTGTGCTTTCTTTTGTTTTTCCCACTGATGTGATCTCACTTGCTGTTATAGACCAGATGTTTTGCAGGCCCTTTATTGGGCTGCTTGAGTTCACTGTAACATCAAAAATAATCTAGATGTTATAGTTTTGTTTGAGGTTGTATTGTTCTAGGTTAGGGAGGTTATAGTAGAGCGGTTATGATGGGTCTGGCACAGAATAGGTGGGGAGGGAAAGAATAAGTCGGGAGGAAGGGAACAGAAACCATCCCTTTCTGTAGTCACAAAGTAATTAGATGAATTTATTTCATCTTGTGGAATTGTACTGTAGTGAGGTATACACAGTTAGGAGTACCTCTTTAAAGACACCACCTCCAAAACAAAACAGAAAAACCCTAATTAACATCACCATCACCACCTTCCCCCCCCCACCCCCCCCCCCAAAAAAAAAAAAAAATTATAACCCATCCTGTGAACTTTGTTGGCAAGGCATGTCACGGTTAGCTTTACTCGGGATTTTATTTGCTATTGATTTGATGGTTTGTATCAAATGCAATGCTGTTTTTAAGTGTGAGGTTTTTTCTGGATGGATCATTGAAATAGCATGCCTTCAAAGAGTTACTAAACTGGATAGCTGGTCAGTAAATATTATCAGCATGGTCTTGGTTTAAATGAGCTGGAATAACTAATAGACTGCAAGTTATACTGTTGTAATATGCTTCTGCTTGTGTTGCTGTTCGCTTGGTAACAGATGTGTTGTCCTTGTGTTATGGTTTCTGTTACAGAGTTTTGTTTTGATCTGCTTTGAGAATGAGAGGCGTCTTAGGTACTTAGCACAGATAACTAAGTCTTGGATTCTAATGTTTGACAAATATTACAAGTAGCTTTTAAGTTGTAAATTTTAGGTAGTAATGGACAGCTATATTTTTATCCTTTTGAGTTGCAAAGTGGATTTTTTTTCTGTAGAACTGTTTTTTTATCAAGTTATGTATCTTAATGTTTTCTGATTGTGATACAAATATACTCTGTTTAGGAATGTGATGTCTTGGTTCAACAGACTAATCTTCAGGAAAATCTTTTTTCTTTCTGCAATAGGTGGAAACAGTATGAAGCATATGTGCAAGCTTTGGAGGGCAAGTACACAGATCTTAACTGTAAGTTTGCAAAGTTTCAAAATGGTATGAGTTACCTGAATGTTTGTATAAAGCAGAGTGGTCAAGTAGTGTTTGTAATTTCTAACAGTTTTAGAAAGAGATAATCTATTGCCACATTATTATTAAAAATAACAGTAATATTCCTCAGGAATAGACTATCATGTTATTTGTCAGAAAAATCCCTCTTTCTCCTGGTGTAAGCTTTCATCCTTCCCAGTTTTCCGAGACGCTTGTTTTCTTTGCTGATCTTACGTGGCTTCTAAAAATTGTTATTGCATCTGTGGGATCATCTGTACCTGGGCTGCTAGGAAAAAAAGACCCAGCGCACAACCCCACAAATATATGTATTTTCAGGATTTGTGCAACAGGAAAGAGAAGTTTTCCTCTACCAAAATACTTAGAATGTTTGTCCTTTCAGTATTTTTACAGGGTTGTAAATCATGTGGGAGGGGAGATAGTTTGTAGAGGTAAAGGTGTAAAATGAATACCCAAGTGATTTTTTTTATCTCATTTGGGAAGTTGAATTAGCTGTTTGAATGTCAGTTTTAGGTAGTCTTAAAACTTCGGTCTACTTCGCTATTTCAAAAAGAGAGAATACAGGAAAACATCATCCTACTCTCAAATGAGAAAGGACTGGTGATCCAGAATGTATTCAGACTAAGTTATGTAAAAGTTGCATCAGCAGCTAGAAGCTCTCCTGTCTTCCATTCACCTTGTCAAGCTAAAAATACCCAGAGTCTTGGTAGCAGTGATAGCACTGATTTTGAAGGTTTTTTCTGTCAGTCCAGGCAGATGTTCCTTCTTACCTCTGTTACATCCTTTATATACTGCCATCTCTTATCTGAGTTTTGGAGACTAAAGCACAGCAAACATAAGCAGTTGATTTCATTTTAGGGTGAAAATGTCTTAATGTAGATAAATGTTTTTTTAACATTCCCAGCTTCTCAATTTTAGAAACTCTAATACATGCTTTAGTAATCAGCATTATTGAATTATCTGAAACAACAGCAAAAAGAAAAACCAACTAATTGTCCTGAAGTGAGTTGTGATGTTCTTAGTTTATACTTAAAGTACATAATTGAGTGTCAGGAAAAAAAAAACACAACTAAATTATTCTAACTTTCTACCATTTTATTTGTGACAGAGTGAATGTATTGTTTGTACCAGGCTGTTTGCACATGTTTCCAATAGAGTAATTTGGCCTTCCCTAATATTTCATATATTAACTTTTATAAATGTTCATGGATCAGAAGAACTCTTCTAGTTGTGACTGAACTACCATTTCTGAAGTTTTCCAGTGTCTTTCTTACTGTTTACTCTGAGTGCTGAGATCACTTTGAGAATTGACCACAAATGGCACTGTTTTGCAAGACATTTCCATCTTACCTCAATTTCAGACTGCAAGTAGTAGTGGTGAAGGACAGAGTAGTTGGTTAAATAAGCACTTTAAAAGTTAATTCCTATATAAGCATAGAAGCTTTTTCCAAAGTTTAGTTATAAGCCTTAAGGAAGGATTAGAAAGACATACTCAAAATCAGCCTTTGTCAAGCTTTTCTAACACTTGATGTTTAGATCTTTTTAATATGTGCTAATTACAGCTGTACTTATTAAGCTCTTTTGTTGTTTTTGAATTTGGTATTCAGATTTTTTTTAGCTGTCTTTAAGCTTAAACTGTTCATGGGAGGATGCTATCAAATGTCCTTTTTGTTTTATTAATTCTATTAGCTAATGATGTGACGGGATTGAGAGAATCTGAAGAGAAGTTGAAACAGCAACAGCAAGAATCCGCCCGAAGAGAAAATATTCTGGTCATGAGGCTGGCAACTAAAGAACAGGAGATGCAAGAGTGTACTGTAAGTATTTAGAGAGGGTAAGGGCTAGCTTAGACTGTTACAGGAATATCTGCTCTTAAGAGTAACCATGTGCTACATTTTTCATACATCTACAGCATTCCAGTTCCTGTGCTTTAAAAATGGCGGGATACTTAAGCTTTCACTGAATTAGTAAAGATCATTTCTTTTTTTTTTTTTTTAGTATTGGTTATTTTGGTTGATTTTTTCAGCAGCAGTTGTGCTTGGAAAGGTATTGCAATGCTTGCTTTGTAGCGTTTAAAAGCTGTGCTTATTTACCAGGTTTGGTACTTCTAACTATCACTGAGTGCAGGAACATAGTGAAACCTAAGGATAAGATTCGATATACTGAATTTTATTTAGGAGTTTTTATGCTGATCTATATGGTGTATTTGGATAACGAGCTTCTGCATCCATTTGGCTAGGTAGAGGGAAAAAAAGCTACTGACTTGGCAGGGGAAAGAGTTGCTGACTTTTTTGGATGGAGTCCTTTTGAACTTTGTCAGTCTGCTTTGTAGGGTTTCTGATGTTCTTTGCCCTGAATGTCTTTGTTGTTTCTCTCTCCTTTATTTCTGTGGGTTTTCTGAGGCTGCTTTCTGTTTAATTTTGGTTCCTTGAAACAGCCTGTCCCCAATCTGGGGCTTCTAACTGCTTTTGGATCACCTTCTTAACATCATTTCCACCTGCTTCTTTAACTGGCAGTTTCTGAGAGAAGATTGTAGAAAGTTTCTTACTGATGGTTTGTGAAACATTCTTGAGAGCTTCTCTTATGAAGAATATAGGTTCTGTGCAAAAGTGGTAATTAGTTTTGTTGCTTTCTTCTGTTATTTTCTTCTTTTAGCCTTCCTTTCTTTTTTGCTGTAGGTGTCCAGAGCTGTCAGGTATAGCAGTGTAAGATTTAAATCTGTACATCTTATTTTCACTGCTCCTAAGACTACTGTAAGATGACATTAGTCCATAGTAAGTACTGGTAAGAAAAGAAAACTTGCTTTGCAGTGGTTTAAAAATAAGTCACAGAATCATTGAGGTTGGAAGGGGCTTGCAGATAGTGTCTAGACCAAGGTACCTGCTCCAAGCAGGGTTAGCTGGAGTAGGTTACGAAGGACTGCCCAGCCATGTTTTCAGTGTCTCCTAGAATGGAGACTACAGTCTCTCTGGGCAACCTGTGCCATTGTTCAACCACCCTCAGAGTATAAAGCGTTTTCTTATGTTTAAATGGAATTTCTTGTATTTCAATTTGTGCCCATTGCCTTCTGTCCTTTCAGCGGGCACCACTGAGAAGAGCCCGGCTCCGCCTTCTTTACCCCCCCCATCAGGTATTTATGCACATTGGTAAGACCCCCCTCAGCCTTTTCTTCTCCAGGCTGGACAGTCCCAGCTCTGTCAGCCTCTGCTTCTTTGTCAGATGCTCTAAGCCCTTAATTGCTTTCATGACCCTTCATTGGCCTCACCCTATGTCCATGTCTCTCTTGTACTGGGGAGCCCAGAACTGGACCCAGTACTCCAGGTGTGTCTCACCAGTGCTGAGCGGAGAGGAAGGATCACCTCCCTCAGCCTGCTGACAGCACTCTTTTTAATGCACCCCAGGGGTGAACGTGTACCCAATTCAAAGGCGTCTTGGAGGACTTCTTGGCTTGTATTGTTAGATAATATTTTTCCAGTAAAATAACAGCAGAAAAATAAATCCTGTTGTGTGAACTGCAAAGCTAAACTATAAGTTGCTAAATGATTTCATAAATGAACAAAAACTAGTCACCATATAAATCTGATATGTCAAATAACATGTCCATAAAGTAACTTAATTTTTAGCATAGTTAACCATGTTTTAAAATCAATATTTACGTATAAAATATATTAGTGACACTGAGTTATTTACATAAGCCTTGTTTTCTACCACATCTTAATTAAAAAGGCAGCTTCTATGGTGTCAAGCTGCTTAAAAACTACATATAATACTTTACTGTATAATACATTTTATATTATTCTTAATGCATTGGTGGGACATGAATGTGACAAGCTTGTAAGTATAAAACAAGCCTAGTGAATTTTAAAATCACAATGGATGAAAACTCAAAAATACAATACCATGTTCAAATAACAGTAGTTGACAGATGCGGGTGCCTTTTCTGATTACCAGTGTGTAAAACACTTTGCCAGTTAAAATATACTAGTCCTGTTTTAAATAGGGTGCAACGGACTGTCTTGGTTTCTCTTTTAATTTGTGCCCTTCTTTTTAAAAGACAAAACACAGCAAAACCCACTTAGCTCATAAAAGTTACCAGTCTTGTTCTTGAAGCTCTGAAGATATGTATGTCAGAGTAGTCCTGATTCTGTTTCAGTATTCTTTTGTAGAAACAAGACGGTAGCTAAGTACATCCTTGCATCCTCTGTTGGGCTCTGCTGAGTCTAGCTGCAGCATACCTGGGTTTCTTTTGAGCTAGGAGCTTACAGAGTCTGGTGTTGCAGACTTACTTTGCGTAGCGCATGGTGGCTAGCTAAAGGGCTCATTTGCAGTTTAATATCTCAGGTGCCCCATTGTCAGCAACAGCCTTATTCTACCTTCCCTATAGCAAGAACAACCCCTCCTCTGATCCTCTCCCCCCAAACCCAGCCCAAGAGAGGCTGCTGCTGTTGGGGACACACAGGTAAGGTGTTGACTGCTGTCTGTACATGGAGCTTTACTTCTAGCAGGGGTGGTGATTGCTACTTCAAGGACAGGCTTTGATCCCCTCTGAAGCTACTGCTTAGCTACTGTAGTGGACAGGTATTTGGAAATACTTGATACTCAAAGCTTTCTCATGGAACTGATATCAGTAATGAATGGAAGCTTCCTGTGGATGCGTTTGGACTACGGTACTGAGATAGTAATTACTCTCCATAACTTCTTGTGGTTTAGGTTACAGCTCCGTTGAGTTTTTTTCTTCATTATCGAGTGTCTTCCTTTCTACTCCTTCCTTATAAGAAGGATTTATATTTATGCTTATTTAGATTGCTTTCACTTTTTAAGCATCTGTTTTCTGTTTAAGTTCTTGATTTCGGAGGGTCTGTTCGGTGTGAATGTCTTTGGACAACCTTGGCTGAAAGGCGTCAGCTGTTTTCAAGAGTGTGAGAAGCAGAGGTGTTGAGAATGCTTGCCTGTCTGTAAAAAAAAAAAAAAAAAATCCACCCAAACAAAAACCTGCACAGTGTGCTGTCCTATCTGGAACGCTTCATTTTCTTGCCTTGGGTTAGAGCAAACAAAGATAATACGAAGGTTACAGGCTTTTGAAAAGTAACAGAAGGTATCTGCTTTTACGTTTGGAAATACGAACAGCCAATAGGTGTTTTTGAGTGTTAGAGCAGGAGTGTCTTGGAGTCTGGCAGTGGACATGACTATTTCTGTATATGTAGCTGTAGCCTGAGGTTGAGCTGCTGGGCCTGAAGGCAGGCAAACTCTTCTGCTCCCCACCTCTTACTCCCAGGAGTATAGAAGGGAGGAGAGGCATGTCAGGAAGTGGTTAGTGGGAGCAAGAGTGGGAGGCTTGGACTGGCAAAGCAGGAAAGTGAATGGAATGAGGAAGTAGGCGGAAAGATTTGAAGGTTTGGGCTTGTTCTGGGAGTGGGTTGAGTTTGAAGGAGGTTGCTAGGCCTGGATGGATGAGAAGTCTGACAATTGAGAAGTCTGGAGTTCTGACTGGAGAAAGCAACTCCAATTAGAGTTGGAAAAACTGGAGGAATAAATTATCTTTAAGTTTGGGGAGGGAATGGCAAGGGTTGGTCAGCTCAAGTAAATTCCTCCTACACTACTGTTTCAGGAATGACAATTGAGGTTTTACATGGAGCCCATGAAAACAATCTCTGCTTGGCCTAGGTACATGAGCTAGAGCTACCCAAATCAGGTGGTACAACGTGAACTGTTTAATAGAAGTAGCTGGTTCCTGTTGAACTTTTTAGTGCACTTCTCGCAGCAGTTCTTTGTGCTAATGTTCCAAGGAATCTTGGGCTGGCAGTAGAAGAGAGGAGGAGGTAGGCCTAGGTAAGGCAAGAACATGTTTTCCTTTCTCAATGATGCCAGTCTAAAAATAGATTGGGAACCATGTTACTGTAGTATAATTATATTTCTGGAATATGTTGGCGGCTGCAGTGTCTGTAAGAGTGCAGATACCTGTTAAATAAGGGGTTTCGCTCTCTGCTAGTGCTAGCTGTCACAAAGAACAGCAGGCTGTTGAAATACTTCCATTAGTGCAAACATCAGAAACGTCAGTGGGTATAACAGTAAATTAAATAACTTCTTAATCAATGAGTATCACTTTGTACATTTGTTGAGATGAAAGTCCTGTAGGGATAAAATGCTATCCAAGAAATGTTAGGATAATCTTTCTTTGGGCTTCTGTTTTTTAAGTAATACTTCTGTAGGTGGGTTCTTGAGTGCTGTATTTCTTGAAAGCATTTTTTACACAGTGCTTTGCTCCCTTTCCGTTTCTTTCTGGACACGGACTACTATGTTTAAAGTTACATTGAAAAAAAAATGCCGTGATTGTTTCAAATATATTTTGATAATACTAAATGAATGTGAAGTAAATTTGAAATATATTAGACATTTCAATAACTTTGAAGATCACATATTTGAAATAAAATTCAAGAATTGTTGCTATTTGATAGATACATTAACACAAGTTCTTCTTAAATCAGTAAGTGGCTGAGATTGCTACTGCACATTTTTTAAATAAATAAAAATGTTTGTACTTATATTTTCTTTTCACTATTGCTGTGTGAAAGATTCGATAAACAGTAGCTATATATACAGTGAAATGGTTAAACTGACTGCTTTTGACTGTGCTGCTTGTTTGAAGTAAAGTAGTGCTGGGGGAGACTCTTTACCTTAATTTTGCTGGTGATGGCTTGTACTATTCATTGAATTTGTTGCTGTCAGTCTGGTCACAAGATTTGTTGGCAGCAGAGGCAAAACCTTTGACCTTGAATTAATGTTTCTTTTTTCATCTTGTGTAATTTTGTTTACCTCTTGGTGACAAAGAAATGTGTCATATAAGGAGCATAATAAATTGAACTTCAGAATGAACAATTTCAGTGCAGGTTGTTGTGATTTTTACTTATTAGCTGGGTTTGGAACACATACTAGTAGTCTGCACTGCTGTGTAGTAGTCAATTTTAAGATTGCCTGTTGTGTTGAGATAAAAATTTGAGAAGCTTTCAAGAACAATTAATCCTGTTTATTTAAAATTTTACTAATGAATGCTGTTTTTAAAAGACAATCTCATAGTTACTCCTTCTGAAACTTCTATGACTATTTGCAAGATTGTGCTTATTGCAAGTGAATCAAATCAGTCAAAATGTTTAATTGATGTATTCCTTAATGTTTTTAAGAAAAAAAATGCAAATGTAAACTATAAGAAATTCCTATTTTTTTGTAAATATGCAAACATTTTTTATAGCTGCTTAAAAATGCTATCAACAGTAACTTTCATGTTCCAGAATAAATTTTCATTAGTTGTATGAGAATTAGTCATCTGTTTTAAGCAGACAACTCTTTGTATATCTTTTTTCTTCAAAAGACAGTTTTAAAAGGGAGGGCAAATTACAATGTTCCAATTGCATATTGGGTGAACGTAAACTTACATGTACAGAACAAATCAAAGCATTTATTTAAAAAAATAAATAAATAAACAGCCTTGAAAGTAGCCTTGGCAGGATGGTGTGGGGACATTGGGTGAAAGCACAGACAGGCAAAAGGGATTTTTATCCTGCCCTTTTCAAGTTAGAAAGTTGTAAGAAGGCAAGATTCCTTCATGTCACCTTTGGAATAACTATTTGTAATTGTAACTATATGACTATAAAATTGAATTGAATGATGTATAAATAAATCTTTTTTCTTATTTTGTGCAGAATCAGATTCAGTACCTCAAGCAAGTCCAGCAGCCTAGTGTTGCCCAACTGCGATCAACAATGGTGGACCCAGCCATCAACTTGTTTTTCCTAAAAATGAAAGGTGAACTGGAACAGACTAAAGACAAACTGGAACAAGCCCAAAATGAACTGAGTGCCTGGAAATTTACGCCTGATAGGTAAACAAAACAAATACTCCCCAGTCAAGACTTCCCTGACAGTCCCACTACGAGAATGCTATGGTGGGACAGCCAAGTACTCGTTTCCACACCAAGACTCAGACGTTTTGAGGCAAAAGCCACATTCTTATACTGTCCAGCTTGTAATGCTTAATGTAAAACTTACCAGATGAACCTTGTGTTTCAGCTTTTTTCTCCCCCTTTGCTTCAGAGGCCTGACGGCGTCGGACTATTCTGAAGAAATGGCCATCTCCGAAAAAAAAAATCTTTTCTAGAACATGTAGACATTTGCAAAATTGTTCTATTTGAAGAAAATAGAGGGAAAAACAGAAGTCTTAAGTCTGTGGCACACTGTGTCTACAGACAGTTTGGAGGAGAGAGAACCTAGAGATTATAAATCATGAATTGAACATGTAAAATTCCCGTAAAATGTAGAAGTGGAATATGCTTCGCTCTTAACCTTGAGCCTAGTGACTTAGAGACACTGTAAGTCAGTTTTGCCAATAAGACTGTGGACTTCCTGCTTGTTCACTGAACTGCTGGGTCAAAACTCGATGAGGTGAATTTTGCATTAAAGAGTTTACTTGCTAAACAGTTCTGAATAGCCACAAGTGCTATTTGATATCACATCAGTGGTAGTGTATACATTTGACTGTTAAGCATTTGGGCTCTGTAGCACTTGATGGAGCCTTAAGTCAATGTTGCTAAATAATAAACTGTTCTCTGGATGGTTGGTAATACTCTGGACGCCTCAAAATTAGGACTGTACAAGAATGTACGTTCTATCTAATTGCAGGTTTAAAGTTGTTGGAAGCAGTATATATTTGATCACAACTAGCGTGTATAAAAAAAACTAGTTGTGATAAGTATTTCACTGCATGTTTTCATGCAGAAATGAGAATTTTTTGATCTTCTATATTAAGAACTGATCTCAAATGCTCAATACAGAAGGCACACAACGGCAACTGTCTTCAGTGTTGGTGGGGTGTTTTTATTCCTTTGTACACCTGTTTTTTGTATTGCACTTCTATATAAAATGTGCCTTGAAATAGTTGTAATATATAGTTCAAGGAACACTACTGGTTATACTGTTGTATTGTGAAACTCCTGGGATGAACGAGAATCGAACAGATTGTTATTTCTGCATTGTCTCGTTCTCTGAAGAAAAAAAGACACTATTTCAATAAGCCACAAAAACTTAAATGCATGCATTTTCCTTGGTGGATTCAGTGAAGGAACCTTTGCTACTCTATTGATGCCTCTGTTCTTTTGTCCCAAGTTACTTGTAAGAGTAGCAGTTGGGGACAGCTGGGAGTGCATGTCTGAGGTGTGTAAAGTGAAATGCAGATTTGGTATAGCATTTGTGTATTTTTTTATCTTAGCGAATTGAGTTCTAGTAAACTAAGGTTTTGGTTTTTCTGGTCAGTTGGGCAATATTTTATGACTCCGTCTAATTCTAGAAAATTTAGTTTTAAATGAAAAAGATCCAGCTGTCGCAGAAGGTGATGTATTCTGTTTGAATGATTTCTACTAAGATGGCACTACATATTTTTAACTTAGAAGTATCTCAACTGTTCATGCTTTAGATGATTAACATGGGATTGAAGAGTAGTGCACTTATGCAGATTTATTTTTTTTGCATGAGTAACAATTTAACAGCAAAAGAAAAGCCTTCAGAAAAACTTTCTTTTAAAAAGTGACACATCTGGAATGATTTTGCTATAGCAGTATCTAAGGTTTTAATGATCTAGCATCAAAACGGAGGTAAGACTTGCATTAATAAATTGTTAATTGTGTTGCCAAGCCATTTGTAAAGCTCACTATGATGTGTGGATAGAGGCATGCCATGCAGATTGCTTGTTTAACTTGGAGTTAAAAAATTATTTAAATACATCTAGATAGAGGCTGGTTGGTTTCCTCAAGTTCTCAGGCTTTAATTGTGTGTACAACTGAGACGCAAGTTACTATCAATTTCTTTCAAGCAAAAGTATCAAAAGGACTTTGTCACTTTTGTAGCTACAATATACTTTAATATGCATCATATAATTTTAAGTCATAGTGGTGTGAATGTGGAGAAATCATACATGCAACAGCTGGAGTAGAGAAAATTAAGTTTTATTTCCTGATAAAGAACTGAGGCTGTTTTCGTAACTGGTTCTGATTTTATTTTTTTCTGGAAAGGTAAAGAAATGATGACTCATATAAAATATTTATAGTATTTTTCATTCTTTGCCCTCCTTACCCCCACACTTTGTTTTAATTGTCCATCCTTGTATGCAACTAGTCTTATTTCATGTCACCTGACCTAGTTTTTGAAAGAGCTGATGCTCCTATTCAAATCCCTAACTGATGTTCTTGAGGTAACATGTTGACTGCAACCCTAAGCAGTGTTAGTTCTGGACCTTAACCATAGATAAGGGTGTACAATATAATCCTTGGTAATGCATGGAGGGAGAAATAAAAGGGCATATAATGAAAGGAATGGCTATACTAAGCCATTTTAACCATCTTTATACATACGATGTCTGCTTGGATTAAGAATTAGTAGAAATGCCATTTGCAAAAAGCCTAGTACAACAAACAATAGTCTTCTGAAACCTAACCACTTAATTCTTACAGGTTTTGCTGCATGTATGTTCAAATGGATTTGTGAAAACAACACCAAATTTAGTTTTAAAGTTAATAGGAATTACTTTAATAGCTACTGGATTTGATATTCTTGCATGTGTTGTATTTTATGTAAATTGCAAGGGGAATTTATTTGGTGCAACACTAGTTCAGAACATCTGGAAAAATGATGGAAAGAAACAGCATTATAGGTAACTATGCAAATTTATATACAGGTAATAAATATTTCACGTTTTGGCAGGAGCAAGCATGAAGGAATTAATGGGATTTTAAAACTGTCCCATTTCCAAGTACCTGGTACTTCATAACCCTGCAGTTGACGTTTTGTGAAGGAGAGAAACGTTACATGTCTTCAGCACTTTGAACTTCTTTAACTTGTAGTGATGAATATAGTAACAGGAGTTCGCAAATGCCTGGAAATCATTGCATGTCTGCCTAAAAGCTTTTGGATTATGTCACATTGGTCATCTCCAAAGCGGTCCTGCTTTACACAGAATGAACATCTGTAAGAAAACTCGCATCTTAAGTGTGTTACTTGGATTGTATTAGGTCAACACAATTTAAACTTCAAGGACCTGGCATTGGACATCACATCAAGAAAGAAAACAGGTTGCTGCCTTTAGCAGAGTTACAGGCTTCCAGGACTTTACACAGCCAGATTTCTTCTGGAGCAGCCCATCTGAAAGATTTGGGAGAGCCAATTGGATAATGCTTACTGAGGCAGTGTTGGCAGAGCTTAAAAATTGTTTAAAGCTTGAATGCTTAAAAGGTAGTCAATAAGGGAAATTACTATTTTAAATTCATTGTGTTGCTTGGGTGTATTGGTTGTAGGAGAGGACCATGGCTGTGAATCACAGTAGCAGAGGTTTCCTACTCTACTTTTTTAATCCTCAATTTCTGTCTATTTTTTGTCACTTAAAAATTAAACGACTACCTTGGTCTTAAAAAATAATGCAAGTCCTGCCATTGAATTCACAACAAACCTGTTTAAGTTCTTGTTTTTTTTTTTTTGACAGAGCCTACGCTTCTGTAGAAAGAAAGCTTCGTTATGTTGCTCAGCCTTATAAAAGAACTGTTTGTGGTTGCTATTCTGACTTTGGCAGACAGTCTTGAAGGACTTGAATTCTTAACTACATTATGGAGTCAGCCATATTGCCTATATATTAATTTGCATATTACTTCCTATAATGCTTTAAAATGCAAATTTATTCATGGAGATTAAAGATGTGATGTTACCTATTTAGCAGAAAAAATCTTGCCAGTTCAAGGTACTTTTTTCAGCCCATTTGTTTCAGAAACTGGATATTCTAAAACGTTACCCATGATCTGAATCTGTCATCCTGAATAGAGTATCACTTATTCCTTAATTTCCTGCCAATTTATAACTGCATTTTACTTTGTCTCCATCATGCAAGATGTGCTTAGCAAAAGCTAACCATAGGAATCTTGAAACGAACTCTGTGCACTGCTGTCAAATACATAAATGGAGTTGAAAAGTAGGCATCTAATTCTTTAAACAAGAGCACCTGGACAACATTCAAAAGAATGTCTTAGCCTCACAAAGAAGAAATGGATGTCACTATAAAAAATGAACATGAGGTTTATATTTTCCCCCCAAACAACTTTCTTCTTTTTAGTAAGTTCTGCTAGTTTGATAAAGGAAGAAGGTTTTTGTTCATAATTCAGTTGACATGTTTTTATGCAGTACTTAATCTTTTCAATTACAAGGCACATCTTTAATCAAATATCTAACTCCATTAAGAATTAGCACATGCAAGATTTTGCAACTGATAATCCAGATGTTGGTATCAAAAAACATGCTTATTCATATTTGCAGTAATAAAACTTGCCTTCCACTTTATGGGACAGCGACAGAAGATCAACTGACATTGGAGCAGCATGTGGTAACTATAGGGAGACTTTCTGCTATGACAATTATGTTGAGGCATAATGTTCCTTGAATTGTGACATGCAGAAATTGCATCTCCTTCTTGTCTGTAATTGTGATTGAGGAAGATTACTGAAGGTTTTATATTCATTTTGTGATAGATGGCTCTTTCCTTTGCAGCCAAACAGGCAAAAAGTTAATGGCGAAGTGTCGAATGCTTATCCAGGAGAATCAAGAGCTTGGAAGGCAGCTGTCCCAAGGACGTATTGCACAGCTTGAGGCAGAGTTGGCTTTACAGAAGAAATATAGTGAGGAACTTAAAAGCAGTCAGGATGGTAAGGGATTTTTTTAAGAAAATGGAAGTTGCCTTGCACTTCTGCTAGCTTAATGTTTAATGATACTGTAAAATTTTTGCCAGAATTGAAGGGCAGTATCAAGTAAAATAAGAACATTGTAAGTCTTCACTGGTAGCAAAATTAAAAAAGAAAAAGACAATACAAACTTAACTTTGGGGTACTGGTGGGATTTGCAGCTCCAGTAATTCAGGGTTTGAATATGAAGCTGCTGGGTTTTGTTCTTTAGGTCTTGTTGTTTAATAGGGAATGTTAAGGTAAGCATGCAATGAAAACAGAATGCTTCTTGTTAACTCTGACACATTTCGGAATTATGTGAAGAAGAAAAAAAAACACTTTAACAATATGTGAGAATAATAGAAATGCACTTTTTGATGAGGTAACCAGGTGACCTAGATGTCCCGTTATGTTCACTGTCCAAATTTTACAGCATTATGAACCTAAATTGAAATTATCTATAAACTCTGACCTCTTGCATAACTTAAATGGAGGGGAAAATGCAAATTAAAAAAAAAAATTTGGTTGAGAGTTCAGCATAGAATCACTGTTCTTTGAGGTGCCTGATGGAAATACTTGCTTTTTTGGTTGAAGGTTACACAGTAAATTATCTGATTATTACGCTAAATCTTGAGACAAGCTATTTAGATGTTACCATGTTAACCTGGATATGTTTGTTTCACAACTGATGCCTAAGGTAGCATTGACTTGATTTGTTGTTTAAGTAACATTCTGTATATTTAAGGATAAATATTTTTCTGTTGATCTTATTTTTGTGAGAAAATAACAGTATGAAGTGATACACAGTAAGGAAAATTCGTAAGGTAAATGATTCTGTAACTTGGAGTAGTTACCCTTTTGCTTTTCAACTACTCTTTAAATAATGCATTTATTTTAATTCACTAAGATTATCAAATTCATAACTGGAACAAATACATGCATTCTTTAAGGATTTTTGCTATTGAGTGTAAAGTAAGCTTCAGAATTGAGATGTGTTCTTAGCCTCTAGTGCTCCTTCCCGATATAAATGAAGGCTATGGCAATCTTACAGTACAACTTTTCCTAGTGATTTTTTGCCCATAGCAGTGAGAACACTTCAGGTTTATAATTTTTTATGAAAAACTTCAGGTTTATAATTTTTTTGATAATCACTTTCCATGTTATTTGTTCCATCATGTCATTGATGCATTTGAATTGAGGATTCCTTTTTCAGGTCAAATTTGTTCTGCTCCATCATGCAGTCCCAATTGTGAAAGTTTTTTTCTTTGTATGCAACAATTTCACAGGGTGTTTCAGTATTTTTGTTAATATAAGTGTCAGCGAAAGTCTACTCTTTCTATTTGTATCCCATTAGATAGGATTAAAAGCAGTTGAAAAGATTCAGAGTTGAAATTACCTTGAAATGTGACTACAATCTTTTGTCACTGTATAGGTTTTTGTAATCCTTCAGTCCTATTACATACAGATTTAGTTTGTGGTCACTTTTACAGTATTTCTGCTAAGATTTTACACTTGAGGAAAGTAGGTATGGTAGAATTTAATTGCAAAGTATTAATTGTTGGAATTGAGCTGCTTTCCAGATATCCTCTTGCCCAGAAATTTTCTTCTCATGTATTCTAAGTTGTAGTATAAGAAGTAAGTAGGTGACAGTTCCGCATTTCCTCCTTCAGAGGCAGAGTATCAAAAATGGTGCCTATCTGATGGCTGAAAAAGTTGGTTGAAAAACTTCAGCATAACGTGTTGTTAGTGGATTGTGATTGTCTTGATGAGATTCAAGCTGCATATGGGTTATTAAGTATTTGCAACAAATGTGTTTTCTTTATATAGAGTTGAATGACTTCATCATCCAGCTTGATGAGGAGGTAGAGGGTATGCAGAGTACCATTCTAGTTCTTCAGCAGCAGTTGAAGGAGACTCGCCAGCAGTTGGCACAGTACCAGCAGCAGCAGTCCCAGGCCTCCAACCCAGGTACCAGCAGGACTCCATCTTCTGAGCCTACAGACCAGGGAGAGGCTGTGGGTAAAGACTGCAGCCGCCTGGCTAATGGACCAAGCAATGGTAGCTCCTCCCATCAGCGGACGTCTGGGCCTGGATTTTATAGGGAGGGTAGCAGCACAGAAGATGACTTCCCGGCTTCTCCAGGGAATGGTAATAAGCTGTCCAACCACTCTGAAGATAGAACTGGTAGAGGAGGTGGTAGCTACATAAACCAACTCAGTACTGGGTATGAAAGTGTAGACTCTCCCACTGGCAGTGAAAACTCTCTCACTCACCACTCAAATGACACAGACTCCAATCATGATCCTCAAGAGGAGAAAACAGTGAGCATGAAAGGTAACAGAACTGTGGGTTCTCGTCATGTCCAGAATGGTTTGGACTCCAGTGTAAATGTGCAGGGTTCAGTTTTGTAACATTTTTCTGCAACATTTTTATACAGTGTCATTTAAATTGGGAGAGGATACTGTCCAGAAGCCGTTTAAATTAGTGCATACTTGTCACAATTTTTGCCTTTTTGTGGGTTTCTTTTTGCTTCAATACCTCTGCCACTTTGGAAATTTTAACAGTTAATTACGTTGAATGTTGCTAAAAAGACGTTTGTGTAGTTCAAGTTATTTTTATATGAGTTAATGTGAAGTTGAAATGGAAATTATTTCCATAAAGTATAACATAAATGATGTCTGTACAAATCTGTGTATATCTAGAACCTGTGCTGTGTAAGGGCATTCTTACTCATACTGTTATACTCACACCACCTTCAAGATTTGTCATAATAGCTGTGGGTTTATGACTGCCAAGTTTGCCCAGTACAGTAGTTTTATCACTAAAAGATGGACTTACTGAAGGAGTCCTGTAGTAGTTTCAGTGTTAATTACAGTTTTTCCCACCATACATCTGTGCATTTTCTCCTTAGGTGACCGAATGTTTATGAATTGTGTGCATAGTTACTCAGTTTTTAAGAACTGTTGTATCCTGTTTATGCATATTGCTCTGTGACTCCAATATTATCTTACCTGTACTGACCAAACCTAAATAAAAACTTTTAATAATGTAATTTTCTCATTGTTCTGCATTGGTTTACCTGACTTATTTGTATGGAGTGTGTTTACAGTACTTTTTATTGAATTTGTTCCTGTGCCAACCCCACTTGATACGGTTTATACCAAGTACCTGTGCTTATAGGTGTGTGTGCTATCATGTTTCAGGCCAGTCTTTTAGTTCTTATTTTACAGGTTTTCTTATTGACAGATTTAAGAAAAAAAAAGTTAATAAAAGCAAATCTGAGTTGGAACCTGGCTATTAAAAAAAAAAAAAAAAGACTAGGAGGTATCCTACAGGTAAATACACAAAATATGACACTTTAAGAAGTTAGTAATTCAGCATTTCAAAAAGGTAACTCCTATTTGTAAAATGCCTATATAAGGGAAAGTTCAGTGAACTGACTTAAGTTCAGAAAATTAAAAAGTAAAGTATACTTTTATTGATCAGTAGCAGTGAATTATGAATTGCTTGGAACCTGACCTTCAGGTGATTGCTTTGTCTGCTAGTTTTGTGATGGTAGCAGCAATAAGAGGCAGTGGAAAAGTACTGGCTTTAAGTACTGTTAAAGGGAAAATAAAAGTATTCAACAGCATACTTTTAGGCAGACTTAACTCAGTTTCAACATTTCCCTACCTGAGAATCTTGCCATTACCAGACAACTAATGCAGTCCTCTCATGTAACCACTATAATAATTGCAAAGCTATAAGCTATTTACTATTCACTGTGGGAACAGTGAAACTTGATTGAAAGCAGTGTATCTTCAAAGTTACAGGAGGTACTTGGAAATGTTATAACTGTAGCTTAAAGTAAATAAATTCCTAAATTGTAGAAGGGTTCCCATGTTAGATGAGAACTAGCACCAGCAATACTGCTGTCCAAGATAAATGGTTATAATCAAAATACTGTTAGTTGCTGTCACGTGTGTTGGAAACGTACTAGTCTATGTACTGCTGCTACTTTAAATTCATAGGGCTCAGTTAAAGATGCTGAAATAACTTAGTCTCACTGGAAGCATAAATTCTATTTGCAAGACGTGGTGGTTTGGGGGAATGTTACTTTAGCTCTCATTGCCTGAAAAATAGTACTTAATGGACAGTTGGGCATGTAGAAGGGAAGTGACAACATCTACAGAAAAAAAAACTACTAGCATCTGGTGCCTAAAGTAATTTCTGGTTTACAAAAAAATCCTAAATTTTTAGTTGCTTGTGATTCATACTTATAGTGCGTTATCACTTGAGTATCTGTAGCGTGTGTGTGTATACTCCAGTTACTTGTGGTGGAGTATAATTTTTTATATTAAACTTTTTTCTCAGTTTAAAATGATGGTAATGGATGGACAATAACAATGACTTTATCTGATAATACAAATGGTAAAAAGTCTTATGGTGAAATCAATGTTGGTTCAAATCTGAGATGTGAAAGCAACTCATGTTAAGAAGATGGTATCTGATATAAGGGATTAGAAAGATGCAAAATCTTTGGAGTTGCAGTAAGTGCTATTAATTGTGCTGTCAAGGTTTTTATTAAAAGTATGTCTTTCAGGCAAAGACAACTTGCCACTTAATGCTGTCAGTTACTAAAGCATGTCTTAAAACCTCATGGAGATTTGAATTTTCTCAAGGGTGAGTGATATTTCACTTTTAAATAGTTAAAAAAAAAAATGAAGTTTAGCTAAATAGCTTAAAGATACAAAATATGTGTACAGACTAAAAGTTGGCTTAACTTTTAGGAAAATAATTGTAAGGTAATATAAGCCATTTCCTTTGTCATTCTCTACTTAGAGGGTATCTTCTAAATAAGTGGGCTGGGGTGTTGTTTGATTTTTTTCTAAATGAAAGCAACCCAGCAATTGCATCAGTTAATAACAAGATGCATCTTATAATTGGCTTGCTTTCTTGCAATACTTCCTGCAAAACAGTAGTGAAATACAATATAATAATGCACATAGAAATGCTAAGCCACAGTAATGTTCATGTTCTTGGCTGTCAGTAAATTCATACAGCCTCTATTATGGCAGTTCATGGATTTCTTTCAATATTCAGGAAAGTTTTGTTTACAGAACTGTATACTTCAAACAATTCATCTTTTCTCATATCTATTGATAAAGTAGTTATTTTTTCTGCTCAGATATCCAGAGTACAGCTGGCTGATAGGTGAAAAATGAAACTTGCATGGTTTTCTGGGGTCCTTTAAAAGGGTGTGGAGGGGCAACTACTGTACTTTGCATCACAATATTTTGATTCACGATATGGATCTCTGTGGATTTACTGGCAAATTCCAAGATGAGGTGAGTTATTTTAACCAAGGCTGTTCACACTTAACCCCACTGATTTTTTTTTAGTCCAATAAATTTGGGTTCTTTAAGATCTTTGGATACACATGCTTGTTTAAAAAGACAAAACTCAAAAGATTGAGGGTTTTGTGGTAGCAAAGATGTTTTCCCATATAGTTTACATTTAATCTAGTATTTGTCTTTATCTTGTAGAATGCTTCATAATGAAGAGCTTTCCTCGCTGGCCTTATAGGAGAACTAATTTTTCGTGTTTCTTTGAATTATTTTGCACTAACTATTCAATACTGATTATTTTAGCTGATGGAGTTAAGGTGCACAATTGAAGCATTCTGATGTGTGTTAAGGGCTGCTGAACTGATGCTGGGAGAAAAACAGGTGTTGGGAAACAAACTCAGAAAAGTGAGAAAAAAAATGGAACGGATCAAAAAAGGTAAGTAGATGAAATAGCTGAAAAGGTGTTTTTAAGTGCCTTCCTTGTTCCTGGAAGTTGGGATGGGTAGATCCTAATGGCAACCAGCCTTTCATGGGAGTGTGGGGCTGCTTGCAAACTCTGGTACAGGCTGCTGCCTTGCCTCTGCTTGCAGTACTGAAGCCCGGGATTTTAAGGTGTTAATGTCCTCCATTGTATGCATAGACATAGCTGGGATCAAGTGACAAATGAAGGCAAATACTTTAAAGAAATACTTTGAGGAAATACTTTGTCTCACCTCTATGGGTTTCCTTTAAAAGCAGAGAGGGTATGTCTGTTTAACAGGTATTATTTAGCCCACCTTCAATGAATTATGCAGCACTAAAAATACCTGACTCTGCCTGTGTCAAGTTGTCAGAGATTTATGCAGTTTGCAAGGTGGACAAAATATGATTAAATGGGGAAAATACATGTAGACTCCTGAGGTCAGAAGGAACTACTGCAGTGTAGTCTGGCCCCATGTATTCAGTGGGCCTGTTCCGGTGCTAAGCCGTACCCCAGCTGGTTCTTCAAGGCTGAATTGTCTGTTGGTTACTCCCAGACAGTACTGCATGCACCACAGCTCTTTCCAAGAGTAAGGTTTACACACAGTCAATGTTCAGGCTCTTTTTTTGAAGAGGAGAAGGTCGGCTCTCTGGACTTACTTTATGGAACCTTTTTTCACCCCTTTCTAGAATTTCTACTTCCTAGTGGAGCATTAGGTCTAGTAGTCTCACCATTTTGTTTGGAAAGGTGATTTTGCTTTCCTATTCCTGGTTAATATTAACCTTTGAAACTTCTAGTGACTGATCTACTTGCTTTACTGTGTTCACATTGACATGGTTTTTTTTGTCCCCTCTGTAAATCAGTTTGAAGCACACTGTACATAAAAGGTAATATGTGAACAATTTATCTTGATCAGTCTTAATGGTTTTCAACTGATCACCAGTGCAATTCAGAAGTAGTGTATTCTTTTTACTGTCCTGTTAGGCTTTTTTAACTGCTGACTTCAAAAATAAAAGTCCTAAGGTTATGGCTACCAATAGAAACACTGGGCCAAGACTTGACCCTGATGGGATGGGATCCTCTTAGTCCTGGCCCTGTTAGGAAACACTAGTGAACTACTAGTCTGATAACTGAGTCAGTGAGTTGATCTTTAATCCCTTCTACCATGTGCACTGTTAATGCTGTGTATAGCTAAATCCTTTAAATCCAAGTAGAGGGTACTAAGTCAATCACTTGGAGATGAATCTAAATGTCTCCTACAGTTGCTTTTGTTAATTAGAGTTGCAATCTCATTACACAGAAGTAATGTCTTTGAAAAGACCAGCTTACCGTGAAAACACACTGATAACAATTTTCCTTTACTTTTATTTCTTGGGCAGTAGAATTTCTTACCTTAATCCCTTGTTTTGTCTACGATTCATAAAATGTTGATCAACACTTATTTGGCATTTTTGTTTTCTGAGAGAGGACTGTTACCAGTATTTCAGATAATTCAGTTCCTTACTATTCCGGAAGAAAGTGGTAAAGACCTTTTTTTCTGGAAATCTTGTAGTTAATTTAGTTTAATTTTAGCAAATGAAACTTTGTTTGTCTTCATTATGGCTGTGAAACTTTAATATCTGATTCATCCTGCTTTCTTCCAAGAAGAGAACATTTTGTTGAACATGTCTAACTGTTCTCTATCCCTGTTTATGGTTTTGCTATCTATTCTGCTCTCTATATGCATATTTCACTCCCAATGTATATTTTAATAATCCTCTATTTTTAACTTCAAAAGCAAAGAGTGAGTTTGCCTAGGAGCTAAGTGGTGACAAGCCTTGTGTTGTGAGCCAGAAATAGTTACCTGTGTCAGGAGCACCCGCTGCACCAGATCTGCAGCGAGATTTAACCTGTTAGCTCCCGGGTGCAGCACTGCTGTCTGTGCCCAGCTCCCCAGCCCTGCCTGTGAGGAGAAGGCAGGGAAACAAGCGGGGCACTGTCAGCATCCACAGGTTTGCTTATCCCAAGCTAGGGCACCGGTTTGCTGGAGAAGCTGGATTTCCTTGCTCCCAGGACTGCTGGGTATCAAGGCTAAGGCTATTACAGCAGTTTCTGCAGCAGAAGCACAGGCACCTGAGGTGTGGTTTGTTGTCCAGCTGTGGTGGTCGAGGGCAGGACTGCCTGGTGGGTACCCTACAAAGCATCATCTATCTCTTCTCCCTCATTTCCCGACCCTCCTTTCTCACCCCCTTCCTCCGTTTTGTCGCACCTCCCCTCCCGTGAGGTATTTCTGACACCGGTACCAAGGCAGGGGCACGAGTACCGTAACCCCGCGGGCCCTCCAGCCCCTACTCCCCCTCCACGTGCGACGAGCCCAGGCTCCCCTCACGCCCCCGACCCCACCCCGCGGCCGCCTCCCGGCGCCATGCGGCCCCTCAGCCACCTCCCCCGGCACCGCCCGCCCGGCCGTGAGGGCGGTCCCAGCCGTGCTGCGCCACAGGCGTAGTGCCGCGCCGCCAGCCCGCCGCCATGTTGTGTCGCCTCGCCTCGGCGGGCAGGTGAGAGCCGGGGGGGAGAGGCAGCGCCGTGCCAGCCGCTCGGCTGCGGCAGCGGGGGCGGCCGGGCAGCCCTCGGCTTCCGTGGCCGAGCCGCAGGAGGGCGGGGAGGCGGCGGCGGAGGGCTCGTCCCCTGCTCTCTCTTCTCCCCACCGCCATTTCGGGCGGCTGCTGGCGGTTGTTCCTCCCTGTCGCCCCCCGTGCACCCCTGCCGGGGGGCTCTGTCGCCTGGCTCGGTGCTGCCGGATCGCCATGGTGCTGCTCCTCGCCCTGGCCGCGGGGTTTTGTCCCTTATCTACGCCAAGGTCACCGGCGGAGGGGCCCTAGCAGCCGCCCTTCCTCCCGGCCCTGCGTGGTTCCTGTCGTGGGGGGAACGCTTCCTCGTGTGTCGTTAAAACGTGGGGTGTGAAACAGGAAAGCGGAGCCTGTGGTGTTTTCTTTGCCGGGCATCACCGCTTTCCACTGCCCTGTTTTCACGTCGCCTGAGGCTCTCTGGTACCTGCCGCGGGGACGGTGAGGCACGCGTGTTTCTGCTGGGGCGCACCGAAGAGACGGTAATACAGGACACGTTCTGCCCTGGGAACCCTGTGGTTCAGTTTTCAACCTTTTTATTTTTTAATGCAGAGACTTTTTGGATAGGGAGGGAGAGAGACTTAACAGGGACGTTTTGGCTTCTGCTTGTAATCAGTATTGATTAGTTGGAGCTGTACGTGTCGGTGTTGCTGCTGGCTTTCCCTTCCTCCCCCCGCAGGAGTGTGTCTTTGCAGTGGCTTGGAGTATGTGGTTTGAGGAGTGTCAGCTTTACCCTGCAAAGCCCTGTACCTGTGACCTTTAGGTGCATTCATCTTTGCAATTAAACCACAGAGTGTTATTGCTCCGAGCTCTTGAAAAATGGGAATTCAGCTTCTTTATCTAAGACAACACCTTGCGTATTTACAGCAGCTGATCGTAACAGTCATTTCAGTCTGCTGAAGTGTTAAAGCACTGAGTAAGACGTCTTCCTTCTGTTTTTTCTCTCCTAGAAGCAGGGCCAAGCTGATAGCACCTCTGGGGTGCTTGGTGCCTAGGCAAAAGCACACGCTTCCTGACCTGCCATATGACTATGGCGCTCTGGAACCTCACATTAACGCAGAGATCATGCAGCTGCACCACAGCAAGCACCATGCCACCTACGTGAACAACCTGAACGTTGCGGAGGAAAAATACAAAGAGGCACTGGCAAAAGGTTTGTGTATCCACAGTCAACAGATGAGATGGAAGCTAGTTTACGCAGATGATGTGATATGGAGGGAAAAAAAGGACAACTTCTTTCTACAGGAAATAGTTTCTTTAAACATTTTTGGATTATATATTTCATTCAACCTTGCCTTTTTCCTTTTATTTTTTTTTTTTTAATAAAGTGAAATGTTACTAGGATCAAGCTTGTGTGGTGGGCTTCAGTGTTGCTAGTAACTGGAAAGTAGGGTTAGCCAAAAGCCTGAGTACTACCCTCTGTAGCACTGTAAAATATGGAGAAACTGTATTGACTTGTGGATTTAGTCCACATTTACACTAGTAACTGGACCCAAAGACAGCGTCAATAGGAAGTTGCAGTCATTTTACTGAATAAATACTTCGTAATGAAAGGTACATAAAGTGGAATTTGTGCGCTTTGACAGTTCTCACATCAGATGCTTTGCTGATTCTTGTGAAGAAATCTTAGTCCTGTACAAATGGATATAAGGCAAACATCCATATGATACCCAGTGAAGAGAGTTGGATTTTGTTGTCAGTATGCCACTGAGTCAAATTAAGGGGTCATGTAGCTCATATGCCAGTGTGAGGAACTGAAATACATAGCAAGAGGTAATGGATTTTTTTTTGTTAATATTTCAAATTGAATCTTGAGATACACTGACTTTTGTAAAAACTTTACAGTTGTTTTAGACAAACCACAATGAAAACACATGAAATGCTTTTTTAAAGACTCCTTTCAGTCTTTAAGTTGGACTGATGAGATGAGAATGTGTGAAATATATGTATATATCTTTTTAAGGAGGCGGAATATTTTTGTTCTTTAGTAGTGATCTTTCTGAAGAGCTTCAGTTTATGTCTAAAAGGTAATTAGTTTATAGACTCACTTATGCCTTGTTGCTGAGTTGCTCCACAGTGTAATTTTGTTTGGGCTTGGATGAAAGTGTGAAAATTCTCTATGTCTGAGTAATCTTGAGCCCTGTAGCCCCTGAGAAATACCAGTGTGCTTGAATATAGGACGTTGATTACTTGCAAAAGTTTAGAGATTTTCAAGTGGCTATGTAAGCCTAAAAATAAACTGTGCCATTTAAATTCTAATGAGATTTGATTAAGAATCACGCAATCAAGATTGCTGCTTTGTCCTACCAGTGGTGGATCCGGGAAAATTGTCTTGCAGAGATTAATTATTGCAACTGAGGAGGGAAACAAAACTATAAGAAATCGGTATATCTACTGCTCGTGTTACTAGTGCTGTATAATGACTAAGGCTTCAGCCACTAGTGAAGGCAGAATTTCTGGTTGGCAGAGACATCTGCAGTGCTGTGGATCCTCTGAGGTATTTAAAAATACTATCAGTTGATAGGCTCTCATCACTTGGTCTTGGGGATAGTATTTCTAGAGGTAGAACTTAATCTTTCCATAAGGATTTTGCTGCCAGTATTTTTGCAGTGTATTGTGGTTGTCATGCAAATCAAAGCCGGACAAATACTTGCTTACACTGTTTGTGTGTGTGTTTTGGGTTGGCTTTTTTACTTCAGTGATAGCGCAGTATGCGGTGAGTGGTATTTTGACCCTCATTAGAAAGACTAGTAAGACCAGACTTTAGGAAAGGGCAGAATCTGAACTGCCGCCTAATTCTGTCAGCAATGTCATTCTTTCCCCGTACTTAAAAGTGAGCCCGGCCAAAACTTTTCGCACAGCATTTCAGTGTTAGGTTACACAACACATCTATTCACTATATCACATCTATCTCTGTCACATCTATTCACTATCTCTTCTGGATAACAGAACCTTGGCAATGGCTTCTGTTCAGCAATAGGAGATGAAGTAATCTCTTTAGATCATCTTTAACATGTTCTTAACCTATCTATATCTGTTTAGACAACTATAAAGCTTTCTTGAGCGGAGTCCATTTGCTTGTGTTGTCAGTTCTTCTGAAAATGAGTATGCACCTCTGTGACAGGATCCAGCATGGGAAGTAATAACTTTATTCCAGAAAGCTTTCAGCATAATCTGGTTCTGATTACTGGTTCATCAAAATGTGCAGGATTTTTCCAACTGAAGGAAATAACCTTGAAATATATTTTCATTGAAAATTTATGCCCACCAGAATTTCCTGTTCTTTTCTGACAGTTGACCTATGGTGCTTTACTTAGCTGCTCTACGAAGGAAAGGAATGACTCTTAGCAGACTGAGAAACTGAGCTGACAAGTCTCTTGAGCACTACCTCTAAGCTGTTTGTCTTGATTTACTGGATCATCCTGTGTGGCTGTGTTGAGTGCAGTAGGCTGGAGGGGGCCTTATATACAAGTAGATTTGAAGATACGTTGCAGTAACTTATGGGCAAGTTACTTTTGTCTATCACCTTTTACAGTGCCAAGTTCAGCAGGATGATTTTGACAGCACCCCAAATACTGTGTTTTAAGGACAGCAATCAAATGCTGTCTCAGCTTCATAGTGGTCGTGGCTTCTTCTAGGGCATGGTATCATAAACAATAATGAAGGTGTTTAAAATGTCCTGGGTTATTTTTGGATTCCTGGCTTGTGATATCGTGGATATGTTCTGGATTAACCTAGTTTCTTAAAGGCATGCAAAATTCAAGGAAAATGTCTTGAAGATGCTGTTCGACTGGATATGAGAGACATGTCTCATCCTTCACTTAATACCTGAATGCAGAAATAGTGTTAGTACTGGCTGCGTTGGATGCTTTATTCCAGTCCCGTCCCTGTCTGGTTTTGTTGCTCTGGGTATGGTTGTGACTGGAGTTGCAGAGGCCATGTAGTAGTTACACACTTTTTTAACTTACAGATATTTTTCTGAATGAGAGAAAAATCAATCTGTATTGCACTTGAAAGTGAATTCCTGTAGGAACAAAATTATTCTTAAGAAAATTTTATGGAAAACTGTTTTTTTCCTCTTAAGGAAACTCTTTACAATAACAGTGATCATTTCCAGCAAAAATTAAGTCGAAGGTGCGTGATTGTTAAAATAAATTACAGTAATGCTCAAAGTGTTGAATTCTGTATTTTGGGGAGATTTGTGAGTCAGTGGAACTTAACAGCTTCATCCAGATACTTTATTTGTATGAGACTTACCAAGGTCATTATGGTTTCTTAAGGGTATGAGGAAATGCTGAGAACATGGAATCCTCTATTCAAACCTTAGTAACAGGTGTGCTGCTGCTTTGTGACTTGTCTTCATGTCTGACCTAAGATGACTCATTTATTCCTATAGGAAGATTTCTACCACTCGTTCCTGAAAGTGAGTGGGGGAAACAGCTGCCTGCACCGGTGACTTACTCGAGAATGTACTGGAATGGTGGAAAAAGCTTCAAAAGCTTGTGCAATGTTCCAGTTATTTTAAAAGCCAAAATAGCATTCAAAACACTCGTGTTAAAATGGTGCAACGCGATTCAAAGACATAAGGCAGCAATGAATTCTTTAAGGAATATGACATGTTTTGGAGGGGGAGGAGGGATGTACAAGGTTGTCTGACCTTGGGTGGTATGAGTGTTATGTGCAGGGCTGGAAACAAGGGTTAGCATTACATGTGCACTGCTTAGATGTGCTGTGGATACTTCTAGATGGACTTCTGGTCTTTTTCTCTTGAAGTTAAAGCCTGCTTGGACTGGGGAGTTCCACTATATTAAACAGTGGTATTTGGAGGAGGGGTTTCAGATGCAGAGTTCTTCATGTTGAGTAAAATGTTCTGGGTCATCACATCTCTTCCAAAAACAATCAATCAAAACAGCCCCCACACCCCAAAAAAAATAAAAAAAAAAAAAAATTGGAGGGAGAGGAACATTTTGGTTTATGTGCTGACTGTACTCATCAACTTTGAATGGAGCACAAACTGTTCACCCTGTTCAAGATGTTTAAGTTTAAAAATTCACAGTGGGCAAATCAATGGCTTAAAGGGTGAATAGTGTTCTTGTCTAGTAATGGTAATACTGAGCAATTTAAAAGTGCTAAGTCCTTAATGCATTCTGGCTCTTCTGGTTGCTTTATTTAGCTGTAGAATGGCAGTAGATACTTCAGTACTGTATATGTTGTGTGAGTTGCCTGAGAGGTGCAATATTGGCAGATCGCATATAGGACAAGCAAAAGATAAGAAATATTTAATGCAGTTTGTCAGTGACCATCTAAAATATGAGTAACAGTCACAAACCCCCTTATCTTTTCCATAGATGTGTTAAAGGCTGGTAAGACTTGAAAAATGTTGGGTATTGGTGGAGGCCTAGTGGCGATTTAGTGTCTACTGTGGTGGTGATCTTTTTATTTGTCTACTTATTTATTTTTATCTTCTGCATCCCTAGGTGATGTTACAGCTCAGGTGTCGCTTCAGCCTGCACTGAAGTTCAATGGTGGGGGTCATATCAATCACACCATCTTCTGGACAAATCTTTCACCTAATGGAGGAGGAGAGCCTAAAGGTTAGTGCTTGTTATGATGGTTTATTGAGTCAATTTTAATTGACCAGCAGAACTGATGATATTTTTTTTCTTTGGAAGAGGCTAAGTCTTTATTTTTTTCAGAATTAATTTGCCTTTCTATATGACAATTACCATAATTCTGAGGAAGTCAGGGCGTTTTGAAAGCAAGGTAAAAATTCAAAAAGCTAGTTCTGTGCTAAATGTATTTAATTTCTAAAGCTGATTACATGTACGTTGCAAAATACTTGGCTATTGCTGTATATGTCCTTTCCATCTTCATAAGAGAAAATAGTTATCCAGAGCTGTGGTAATTAAGTTCATGTACATGTACTACTCAGCTTTAACAGAAAGGGAAGAAATGTGCTGCAGACCACCCAGCCTTAGTGACTGGATTTATGCTCCATTTTCAAGTAGGGATAGTTTAACAGTTAAAACCTAAAGGAAGAAATCCCTTTGAGAGGATAGAGGAGTGATAATTTCCAAGTGACCTGCGATTAAAGTTAACGGCCCTATAATAAAGATCTCACAAAAGCTGTTGTGGTAAACTTGAAAGTTTTCGAATCAAGTGTATATGCCCGTCTATAGACCGGTGGGCTTCAGGTGCATAAAATTTCAAAGCTGAAATTTCCGCTAGTAGTTCAGCAGTTCTGTCCTTTTCTGATGGAGCTCTTTTCAGGTGGCATTATCAGGAAAAGTGTTTTAAAGCCTTGCCTTTGTCTCTTTCTGTCTGCTTGCTCTCTTAGGCGGGTTGCGACAGGATTGTTAATTAACAATGCATCTATTTTGTCTAGCCAGTTCCTTCCCTCAGAGCCCAAGTGCTTCTGCTTCTCTTCTATTTTCAGGCAGTATCTGGAAGCTAAGATGTTAAGTACGTGACATTCTGTGAAGTTTCTCTGTTTGTTTTTAAAGGAGAATTGATGGAAGCCATCAAGCGTGACTTTGGTTCCTTCGCAAACTTCAAGGAGAAGCTAACAGCTGTATCAGTTGGTGTTCAAGGATCAGGCTGGGGGTGGCTTGGCTATAACAAAGAGCAAGGGCGCCTACAGATAGCAGCTTGTGCAAATCAAGACCCTTTGCAAGGAACAACAGGTCAGGTTTCTTTCCTTCCCCTCCACTTTTTGTAGATTTCAGAGGCAAGTGTACAAGATGGGAAAGGGATTTTTTAAACATGACGAAGAAATAGCTGGATAAATCAGTTCACTTCTAGCAGCAGTGAAAAACAGAGTTTTTAAAACAGCATTTGTAAACCAGGACTTTGAAATTCTGTGGAGAGCAATAGGGTTTACAGTCTGTCTAATCAAAAGGGAAATAGATGGGGCATACTGTGAAAGTGCTCTCTCTCGGACAGTTAGGCTCCTTTGGGCTGTTTCTGAGTAATTGGAGTAGCTTGCTTGTAAGAGTATTGGGAAAAATAATTCTGTTACATTTAGATTGTTTTCTCTGACAGGAGGTATTTACAGAACCATGGGTGTAGGCCAGACAGCAGCAGAGGGGAAGATGCATATAACAACTCTTGTCTTGAAACAGGGTACTAGGTTTAAAATGGAAGGCTTATAGTGTGCTTCCTTACTGTTGGTAGATAGTGGTGGATGTCAATTAAATAACTTATTATAGTTATAATTATTATTATAATAAAATAACACTTAAAATGGTCTGTGTGCTGCTTATCACTGGTAAAAAAAAAAAAAAAATAGTTCTAGTGTTGAGATAAACAGTGGTAAAGTGGGTAAATTTCACCCCTCCCCTCAATGAAAACTCCCCACTAAAAACCTCAACTAGAAAGATGTTTTAGTACAAAAGCAATGAAAGTAATGAAACAGTTAATAACTTGTGATTAAAACACTGGAAACAAGATATTGGTATGGCAAGAGATTCTTTTGTGGTGGTGTATTTCAGGAAAATACTTCTGTTCTTACATGTGCAAAAGATAAACTGTAAACTTTAAAAAAAAAAAAAAAAAAGACTTCAGCTGGTTTCAGTTCTGTCTTCAAGCCAATTCTAGGGCATTCATAGGTTCTTATCCTAATCACTTCATTCAGCTTATACAACGTGTGTGTGGAGAGCCAAAGGTAAAATGGCGCAATGAGCACCTATGTGCTGGAGAGCTCTGTCTTTCTACGGTTGAAGAAATTGGGTAGTAGCAAAATAAAACTTTATATATGAAGCATTTTTTCATAGACTTAAAGTTTTTATCCTTCTTTTCTACAGGTCTTATTCCTTTGCTAGGAATCGATGTATGGGAACATGCCTATTATCTTCAGTATAAAAATGTTCGACCTGATTATTTGAAAGCCATCTGGAATGTCATCAACTGGGAGAATGTATCTTCAAGATATGCATCATGCAAAAAGTAGAGTGGAATTCTTGCACAGACTACTGAAATGGCACCACTTCTACTTTGGTATCACTCTTGTAGTAGTATCTGTGGCTTACAAATGAATAGCTCCACTGCAGAAAACACTTAGCTCATCCAACAAAAACATTTCATGATCAAGCAAAGTGTCTGCTCGTCTAACCCTATGGAAGGTATTCCTTAGATTTTTGAAGCTTTAAATTGTTGTGCAACAAAGGGAGACACTTGAAGTAATATTTACCATTGCTTATAAAAACATAGCTCACCTTGCTGAAGCTTACTGAAGTAATGGATTTCTTTGTTGCACTTAAATACCTAAGTGGGGAGACATACTTTGTGTTACTATGAACAAATAAAACTCAAAAGAATCTTCTCTGTCTGTAACAGACTCTTTTTTGGTAGCAGCTGGTCCAGTTATTTGCTTTGAAAAGGGCTGGGGAGGAGAAGCACCTTCTGTAATTTATTGTATTACAGGCTCTGCAACTTTCTGAGAGATCAGGAAGATAGGTGAAACAGAAAACAGGCGTTGCTGTGCCTGCCTGACTTGATGGTCTTCAGTTATCCCTGTCTTTCCTGGATTTCTCGTCTGAGATCTTCATGTATCGTAGCAACATATTAGCTTTTGAAGTGTTACCTTGGGCAAAAGATGACAGTATTGGGACAGACTAAATCGTTCACAGAGGAACTGAATGACAGCGGGTGGTACTCACTTCATACTGGTTGTTCAAGTATATTCTATATATTCATCCTTTAGCTTTAGAGACTGATTGTGTGCCTCTGTCAAGTCTAAACTGTCCACAGCTTTGCTCCTGAAGCAGTAGTAACAAGTTAAACTTAATGCTTGAGACAGGGATGAAGTACTTCCTGGTATATGGGAGCATGCCTGAGAGGTCTTGAGAGGCAAGGGTTAGGGTGTTTTGGTTGCTCTGCTAGTTCTGTTGCACGTCTTTCAGACAGTGCTGGATGTATGAAGTACCTTGTGTGTAAGTTTTCTTTGAGTGTTCCCAGAATGCTCCTTTAAGTTCAGGACGGATTCTCAGAGAAACAAGGAAGAGGCTTGCATTGCCGTGGTGCTAGGCTGCTGTTTTGAAGTATCAAGTAGGAGTAAGGGGAGAAGTGTTTTTAAAAAGGAAATGCCTTTTATTAGGTGATGAAGGGAGATAAATTACCACTACCATAGGAACAGTCTTGAACCAAAACTGTGACTAGTCAGATATTGTGCGTTGCACAGGATGGCTTATTTTACATTTTAAATGTTTTTTTTTCTTTTCATACTTGGGGATCTTTCTTCTGCAGACCTAATTCTCATCCCAGATATGCAGCTTGAGCTGCTGCTGCTTAACTCTGGATTGCCTCATATCTTGTTTAAAACATACATTGCCATAGCTCTTGCACCCATGGTTTGCTTGTGATAGTGTGTGAGCAGTGATGAAGAAAAGTACCTCTACAGATAATCAGTCTGGTAGCTTTGACTTCGGTTTAAAAAAAAAAGACTAATGAAGGGTCCATACTCTTACTGTCCCAAGTCCAAAAGTCTGGACAGCCGGTTTGGAAGTCTTTATGGTGAGATATGTTCAGCTTTTCTTATGAAGCCTTGGTCTCTCTCCTCTAGTAAAGACTAGCATCACACACATTTTTCCTCTGGTAGAACCTTCTGGCAGAAGGAATTGTACTTCAGAAGGAATTGTACTTCCTAGGGGACATTTCTAATTAAGCAAAGCAAAAATCTTTGCTGTAATTATTTACTGGGCTGAGAAGTTTATTTTGGGATCCATCTTGCTACCTTAATGGTGCAGCTTCTTTGTTTCCTTCTAAGCATTTCAGAATGCTTAAAATCTTAATGCATCATGTAGCCCATAATATTCCTGATGCAAGACCACTGAGGCAAATCCTTTTTAAGGGCTTAATTAGGTACAGAATTGACTAATATTGCTGACAATTGTTAGGGGAGAAAGGAACAGTATTTACTGTAGCTTGTAAATCCTGTGTAGTTCTAGGTGTTAATCAGTAGCTAGCTATAGATATAAAGCTTAATTAAGCAAGTTTATTGCTGAATGCATTGGTGTATAAAGCTTATGCTTGTGCCGTTATATTTGTGGTTGTATTTTTTTTTCTGCAATTGGGTTGGCATCTGGATTAGTAAAGGCCAATACTTCAGTTTCAGTTGTCGGGTTCAGCTCATTGAGGCCCTGCAGATAAGGTGGATTGAGTTGGGTGGGGAGAGAGAAGCAGTGGCATTTAGACTTTTAGAGGAGGAACAGGGACTTCAGATGAGAAGAGAATCCTTTGTTTCTCAATTCCCAGAAGCATCTTCAAAATATATAGGAGGCGTGTTCTGTTTGCCAAGGAGTCTGCCTGAAGAAGAAGGAAACAGCAGATTATTTTTTTCTTTCCTTATTTGAGACTACATGATGTGCTGAAACACCATGTAGCAAAGAGATCCTCTTTAAAGGTGAGTGAATGCTGAGGCAAGGCCTTGTTGATGAGTGCTGTAGTGCATGTATTGGGCATCATCTTGGTACTTGCATGCTCTTAAAGAATAGAGAGATGAATGTGCTCTGGGAGGGAATGTTTAAGCCAAAAAGGAAGTCTACATACTTGAGACCATGAGGAGGCAAACCATGGAGATCTCCTCAAGCAGGCCCAGCTCTTGCTCAAGCTCTGAAGCCCAACGTGTGCTGGTAAGGCTTGGTTTCTGCTGTGCAACAAGTTAAGAAGAATCTTCTCTAGCTTACAGTCAGCTGTTGAGCTTGTCTTGATGCCTTTTAAGTCTGAAAGTAGAAAGCCCAAATGGAAGATAAAAGTTTACTAAACGTTGAAGCAAATATTAAAAACACTGAAGCAATGAAAATGATTCAATGCATATTCCACTGGCCAGCTATAAAGTACTTTTTTGTTCATTCGGGGTGTGTGTGAGTGCCTTTTGAAAGAAGGAAGGGCTGGTTAAGCTATCTTACTCCGAGCTTCTGTGAAATCTGGAAAAAGTCGTAGTGTTTCTTGTGACACTAGACCTGGAGTACATGCTTGTAATTTCTAAGTCTGCTAGCAAGGCTGGTGACTACCAGGGCAGTAAAAATGCATAAACCTCTTACTGATCAGTTGGTGTTCAGAACTAGCAGTTTGCATTACAGAAATTGCTTTGGAGGTGGGCAGGTCTGTCTCTCCCACGTGGGCTGAGAAACAGGAAGGTAAACAATTGCAGCCGATCTCAAATGCCATGTCTGAGTGGACAAGCCTAAGGCACACTACCCAAAATATAACCTACTTGCAGTTGGTTCTACTTAGAGCTTCCTGGCCCTAATGGTGAAAATAGTGTCTGTGTGTGTAAAGTTGGCTCTAGTGTGAACTGTGCAGGATCTCTCACATCAGTGAGCATGACATTATTTACAGACTTGATCTGTAGTACAGGAGCAGAGTTTGATTCAGTTAGCACTGGAATTAGGGGTCTTTACCTGGGCCACGCAGAAGAACTGCAAAATTGTATACCCACAGTCCCCCTGAGCCTAGCTTTTGTCAGTCCTTGTTTAACTGTGTTGCTTGTGAAGGTGCTGTGTATATATACATGGTGAAATTGTGTTTAGGTCACAGTATGTTAAAAGAAGAACTTGGAAACATTGTAAAGCAGGAAAAATATTGCAGTACCTAACCCAAACTCTCTTGGAAATATTCATGTATTGTGAGTAGAAAAACAAAGTGCATCAGGGTGATCTGATTAAAAAGTGCTGACTGGTGGCAAAGCTGCTGCTCTCAGAGGCTTGATTTGCACACTGTGAGTGGATTTCAGTGAGTGAACGTCTTTTCAACAATGGATGCAGTTGGATCTCAACAACTTTTTGCCTATGAAAAGGCACTTAAAGGCTAATGCGGGTTGCAAAGCACGTGCTTATCACCCTGGACTAGAAAAGGCTGAAGCAGGCTAAGGCCAGCCAAACCAGGCTCTTGCAGTCCCTCCGCTGTCGCTCCCCGTGGTGGGCAGTGCGCGCTGATGCTGGTGGCCAGTCCTGGAGATCCCGGCGAGTGGCGCCTTCATCCTGCTCTTGGGACAGGAGGGGTCTGCACGTGCCTTTGCTGAGCAGTACAGCGTGAAAATAGATAAAAGGTGTTTTATTTTTTTTATCCCCCATATTCTATGTTCCACCTCACATTTGTTTCACCTTCATCTAGAGCAAGTATTTTTTCAAAAAAAGAAAGGTAAATGCCAAACCACTCCAGAAAATGCCACCTGTGACTCAGCCTGCGAGCTGGTAGGCTCCTACAATAGACATATTAAAAATTATGTACAGGAGACTCAGTTGTCTTTCTGTTTTACATTCAAGAATTTTTATTATAGCAAAATAGGTTTAAAATGCGGCCGTACCTTCCTGCTAACATTTTACATTCCTATTGCAGTGACCTCTCAGAAGTTAATCATTACGCTAGTATAAAGCAAAAGACTTCTGTTTGTATTCATGTCTAATGCTCAGCAGACAAAATACTGGTAAGTTTATAGGCTTAACCTGCCTCTTCCTTGAAATGTTTTCTGCTTAATGATGAAAAATAATGTCCTTAGATTTCATCATAGCTTCTATTGTCCCTTTGATTTGAAAAACAAATCTGCTTTGGGCATCCATGGTAGGTGTGCATGTTTGACTGCAGAGCTGGAACCACTCCTGTCCCAGAGAACCAGAGCTGTGCTTTTCCCACTAGAGGGGGGTATGTATCTGCTTTATTGTCAGTAGGATTTCTGAGCTGAATTTCCAAGAGGCAGGTGGAGGAGCAGTTTATGTGCTCAGGCTGCACGGGAAGGTAACTATTTGGGCTGTTACTTCCACTTTCTAAATAATTGGGGTAACCACTGTCACTGAAGCTACCTGTCAGTAAGCAGCATGTGGGAGGAGACAATGCTGCTGTACAGAAGACAATTTATTTTAATAAAAATAGGCAAATATGTGTCTTGCTGTAACTAGAGACAGGCATGCAGAGGCTAGAGGAAGGTACTCCTAGTTAAAATAAAGATGTTCTGGCAGCCTCATCAGGCTCTAGCGATGTCTATGTAGGGACATGCATTGTCCATGGCATCCCAAATAGTCTTACAAACCCAGACATTTAGCAGCAGGGGACAAAGTCTGTTAGATTGCTATAATTAAGACAAGGCTGCAAAGAGTACCCAGCAGGCTACCTGAGGCACTGAGGTGTGCAGTTACAATTGTGCTGCCTCGTAAGGCAGTTGCAAAAACTCCACCTTTTCACTGGATCGTCTCACCTGAAGAGATGGATGAACAAATTAGCACAGGGGCAAGTGAGCACACCTGCTGCCTTGGGTGTCTTGGGATCTGCCAGAGCTGCTGGTGTTCCCACGTAGCCTTGCAATAGCACTGGAGCAGGGCTCGGACAGACCTGTCCTGCTGCAGCGTTTTTGAGCACCCCTCTGGATTTACGGCAAGTCCCTGCCAGGCAGAGCTCCCTGCAGCACAGCACTTGGGAAGCCTTGTCATGGGGGCCATGTGAAATGACTGGCAGGCCCATAGCTGGGGGATCCTCTTGCACATAAATTTGCAGAAGAAATGAAAGTACAGCTGTCTCAAGTTGGATCTGAAGGCATTAATTTCTCCAAAACTCCGGGGAAACCAGCAACTGTTGCTGGTTATTGCACTAGGTATTTGCAGACAGGTTGGAGGCTTTCAGGAACCAACTTCCTCTGGGCGAATTAGGCAAAGTGGAAACTGAAAAGCCCAGGTCTGCGTCAGCTGAACTACAATTCCTTTATCTTTATTTTTCCTGCTTTTTTTCTTTCTTTCTTCTGGGGAGGAGCCAAGCCTCTATGTCCTGGCTTCTCCCTACCTCAGCTGAGCCCTTGTTGAGCACTGCCTCCTTTAGGGTGAGCTCTGTGGTGCTTTTGTGCCTTGTAGCTGTGCTTGTTCCCACCTGCTGCTCCATAGCACCTGTGTGTTAAAGGCTTGTCCCTTAGGCTACTGGAAGCAGAGCTGTAGCTATAAAAAGTCTGAGCTAGAAGCAAGTAGCATGGTAATTGAGTTCACAGGATTCATAGGATCCTGGAATCGCAGAATGGTTTGGGTTGGAAGGGACCTTAAAGACCATCTAATTTAAATCCCCATGCCGTGGGCAGGGACACCTCCTGCTAGACCAGGTTGCCCAAAGCTCCATCCAGCCTGGCCAGTTATTTTTATCAGTAAGTTTGCAACGCTGGCAGTAGTGGAAGACAGTATTGCACAGGAATTCTACTTTTTTTTGTTTGTATGTTTGGTTGGTTTGTTTGTTTTTAGAGAAAGTTAAAAGTTTTCACATTATTATTGCAGAGCTTGCCATTGGAACTGTGGAATGCAGACATGTCAGAGGTCTGGAAACCAGAAGGTATGGAGAAGAACCATCTGTTAATTTAAGTGTCGTGGTTTTGAAGGTAATCCCGCAATTCTGAGAAAGCCTAATTTGTCCCATTTCAGTACTTGGCCTTGGTGGGAACGGGTAACATTGCAACCTCTGTTACGCCTCTAGAAATTCTGACCTGAGGCAGGGAAAAGTAAGGGCTTCCAGTCTGCAGGAATTTTGAAATTTGGCTGTGGTCAGTACTGGCCAGAACCAAAAAGTTGTCAGTATTTCCAGGAACCCAGGAGCTCCCCGGGCCCTGCAGCTGCAGGGGAAGGCTGCCATTCCTGCCTGTTGCAGCAGCTGTCATGGGCTTCGAGCCTCAGCCTTCTCCAAGGGTCATCCAACCAGAACAAAGCATTTGGAGCTCACCAAGGCAGCGACTAGGAAAGCTCTCCCTCTCCCATTGTATCTATGTACATCTGTATTTGACTAAATGCTTCACTGGGGTATTTCCAGCCACGCTCAGCCCTCATGCAGAATTCTGTCGAGTAAGAGGTGTGGGGAGGAGGGGAAATGCAGCCGTTCAAAGGGTGCATCACTGGGCTGTTTTGGACTTCGTCCTCCCATAAGAGACGCACACAGATGGCCAAGCTACCCCTCTGGCTGAGGAGGGCTTGCCACTTGGGTCCTTTGTGTGTCTTAGTTCATTTCCCAAACTGCTGAGACGAACTTGAGGTATGTCAGAAACAGCATACTCTTCTTCCATCTGGGTTCCCCCACCTCTACTTCAGGATTTCAGGCTATTTCAGAAGACCTTGGGTTTGACTGCAATAAGCCATATCGATGTTTTTGAGGAAGAAATTCTCGTGACTTTATGCCTATTTACTGTTCTGATAAAAGAATAAGGATCGCAAAACTGAAACTCTCACCTGGATTTTCTGGGGGGATGGAGGAGTATTATTTTTGAGAGCTAAGTGTGGGCTTGGTGTCTGTTTGCATAACTAAATGAGATAAGAACGGTGAACTGGAATTAGACTATCTGAGTGTAAAAAGCTCCCGCAGGAGTTTTTCCCTTGTCTTCATGGGATCCAGGTCAGTTAAAAGCAGTTCAAAGCCAGAACTGCTGCTTTTCTGTATTAGCTAGCTGGGAATTGGAGTTCTTCCTGAATTTTATCTTCAGTGTAAGTTGCAGCAGTTAAGTGATTGTTGTCCATCTGCTGGTACTTATTGCTGCCCCAACTGCATTCTCTCCAGCTGTTGTGAGACTGTGTGATGTACAGCGTGTGTGGCTGGCAAAGCCATGCTTTTCATGGGGCAAAGTACGGGTTATTAATTGGAATTAAATGTTTTTGTTCCAAATGTGGTTGTCTGACATAGGTTTTATGGGACAGATAGAGGCGTGGGCTGGTGATGAGGCTTTGGTCTTGAATCTGGTCCATGAAAGTAACATCTGCTTCTACTGGTCCTGGGGCTGATTTGCCTCAGTGAGCTGGATTTTTCTTCAGTGAGCTCTGATGTCAGCCTTGTTAGAAAGAAGTGTGCTTCCGTGGCCGTGGTGAGGTATCCCAGGAGCCAGCTCACGCTGGGATGTGGGAGCATCCCATCATAGCCCTCTTTCCTTTGCCTGAGCCCTTTGCATCAGCAGCTGGAGCGTCACAACAGTGCAGTGATCTCCCTGCTGTATGTGTTATTCCGAACCACGCAGGGCTCACTGTAGGTTTTGAGAGTAAAGTTCTCCTTGGCCGGCTGGGAATCTAACCCCGAGTTCTTGGAGCCAGCTGCAGGGAGATGCCTGGGGCAGGTCCCAGCACAGAGGCAATGATGCAGAGAAGTCCTCGTCTGTCTGCTGCTCGCCTGGAACTTCTTGCAGGCTCTGAGCTGGACCCGACATCCAAAAATCCCAGCCATCCCGTCCAATTATGGATCCTCGGGGATTACAGATTTGAAGGGGCTGACGTGTGTTTGTGCCTAAATATGTAAATGTGATCATGAGCTTATCTCTGTGTGTGCCGTTCTGTTAACCTCTTCTGGGTGTTTGGAGGAAAAAATGGCAGAAATATCAGCTGATTACGCTCAGTCAGGGAATCCAACATCTGGCTGCCAGCCTCAGGAGGCTGTGTAATCCCTGCTCATGTGCTTTCCATGCTTTGGTTCCCTGATATGACCGAGCGCTGGAGAGGATCTCACCCCTTGAGTGTGAGCTGACAACGTGTTGGAAGGACAGGAGGTGTCTGCCACTGGGCCTTGTTTACATGCAAGTGCTGCCAGATTAATCCAAATGGCAGTGTGTGTGTACAGTTCTTGTATTGCTTCATCGCTAAAGCCTTGGCCTTAGGAAGCTATTGCTTGGGCTGGAACTGCTCTGAAAATTACCCACATGTGTTGTAGAGGGGAACTAATGGGCCCTCACTATCAATGTCACAAAAAATGAAGGCCAGTGGGTATATTACAGAGCAGGACAAGCAAGATCTCCATCCTCAACTTGAGGCATTTTCAGCTGGGACTCTGGCTATAAATGGTTTTCCTGTTAGCCACTGAACTGATTTCAGGAAAAAAAACAGTGTTTTGTTTTCCTCCTCCTCAGTGAAACGAGACTTTGTGCCTTCTCCCCATGAATTATTTTGGGATGAATGAAGAAGGGTGAGATGACAGCACCATTCATGCAAGAAGGGAGGAGGTGGGTGCTGCAGCTTCATCTCTGCTCTCTGGGTAGGCAGTTAGGATGGTCCTCAAAAATGTAGGAGAGCAGCACTGAATTCTTCCTCTGCTGAAGTGGGCCTGAATGTCCATCTCCCACCACAGTGCCTGGCCATTCCATTTTGGAGGTGATGAATTCTTAGTTCCTGCAGACAAAATTACTGCAATGTCCATTAGCAGAGACAGTCACACAGATATGACCCTCTCCAGCCCATGCCTGAGCTAGTCACCTAAAAAGGAGGCTCTGGATTTCCAAAAAACACTGCAGGCAGTATCCTGACTGCTTGAGGGGAGCCACCTGCCCACGCACACCATGGTTTCATTCCACTGATTTAGCTCCATATCTCCTTTCTATCTTCAATCGCTTGGTGACATTGGATGAATTGGCAAGACGTTTTGAATCAGTCAACACCCTGTATTCAGTAAATAAGTTATTTGCTTCCCCAAGTCTTGCCCAGAGCATTTTCCAGCTCCATGAAACTATTTTCTATTGGCTTGAAAGAGGAGCAGGAAACAAGTTCAGTTGTTGACTCAGTCAGAGAATGTTTAGCAGCAGCTAAACAAGAACTCTGGTTTACTGATTTTCATCATGATCAAATTTAGACTTCATCATCTACAGATATTTAGGCTGCAGAGTGGATTTTTTCTTCTCTCCCCCACCCCCCCAAATAATTTACAATGAATTAGTTCATCTCATGTCAGAATGGCTATCTTGGTGGCAGTTGGCAGTGACATTAGGTTTACGCTAACTTGAGCGCAAAGTTATATAAAGCACTGAGTAGGAATCAGCAATGTGAAAAAAACAAGGGAAAAAGGAAAAGAAACTCCCTGTAACACTACAGATCAAAAAGAAAGCACTATTGGAAGGTCACAGCATCCGTATTTGGTGTTAATTTTTGCAGGGAAAAACAGAGACTATAGGCCAAAATTGAAATAAGTTTTTGTTTATTTGTTTTTTAAAGTAACAACCTCATCTTCTCTTGGAGAGATGATTGGGGTTTGCCCTTCACCTTGACCAGGAAAGAAAATGCAATGGAAGAGGCAGAGAAAAGAGAGATCCTCTGTTTTGTTTTTTTGTACTAATTACCATGATATTCTTGACAGTGGTGAGAAACTTGTAGAAATTTACTGGAAAAAAAAAACAATGATTTAAGAAGTCAGATAAAAAGGATACTACTGGGAAACTACAAAAGAAAATAACAATATTCATAGAAAGGCAATTGTTTGGTCATCTATTACTAATAATTTTTGGTGGTAGATTCAAAGCTGCTCACGGAAGTTAGTATCACCATCATCCACCCAAAACAACCCATCCACCTCCACCATCAACCATCCCCTTGACACCATATCTGTCAAGTTTTCAGCTTACAGTTAAGAATTATCCAGAATGCCTCAGCCTTACTAACGTTAATCTCTAAGAAAGATACAGCAAATAAAAGGTCACACCAATGCCCAAACCAGTGCCTTTCCGTAGGAAGGGTGCAGGATGACTGCAACCATTTTGGTGAAGCTTTGCAGATACAGCAGAGCTGCCCTTCCATGGCAGCTTTCAGGGTTGAAGGGTTGAGTTTTGTTTAGTGCTGGAATTAAAGTAGAAATTTTAGCATGTTCTCTTTGAATTTAAATTGTGTCCAGATAACCATTTACATATCTCAGCCTCTTTGAAGATGTACAGGACTTCGGTATCCAGTTGGTTTTGTTGTCTGATGTACAGCAGTCCAGATTCAAAGAGCCACCTTTTTCTGTTTTACAGCTGTTTTGCATCTCACATCACCATGAATCAGGTGGAGCAAAGCAGTTGGATGAATCCACCAAGCAGATGGCTATTAAGAAATTATCTACATAGGGAGGAGCACTTGCAGCAGGAGATAGTATTTATTTCCATAAGAACAAAATCATCCTTTTTACGTCACTTTCTTTGCCATGTGCCAGAATAGAGAAGGGAATAGACAGTGGTAATCCCTGGCTGCTTCTTGCACTCTCTAGAACTGTGTGGATGATGCTGTGCAAGTTCAAAAATCAAGTTTTGAACAAAAAACTTTTTTCTTTTCCCCAGGAACTCATTATTATTGTTCATGGTGTGCTGTCAACTCAAATACATGGAAAAAACAAGTGCTGTCAAGCCTAGGGTTGCCCAGAAAGGTTGTATAGTCCTTGGAGATCTTCAGAAGCCGTCTGGACATGGTCCTGGGCAGCCTGCTCCAGGTGTCCCTGCTTGAGCAGGGGGTTGGACCAGATGACCTCCAGAGGTCCCTGCCAACCTCAGCCACTCTGTGATTTCACAATGCCATGCTTCATCCATCATTCAAGGTGGCCAAAAATAGAGACAAAGTTGTCTGTAGAAGTGTTCTTGTCAGCAGGACAAGGTCTGTCACTGCAAGTATCCCAACATGGTACAGAATGGAAGTGGTGCCTGATACAGGTGGCAAATAATCACGTGGTACAGATGAAAAAATAGTGTGATGTAGGAAACAATGAGAAGATTGCCTAAAATGTATATTCTGTTGTATGAAACCATTGCTTCATATATTGTCTTTGCAAAATGTTTTGGTTTGCTGAGGGCCACATGATTTTTTTTAATTCAAATTTGTCACGTCACCTTTGTTCTCTGAACTTGGTTTTGAGTTTCAAGCTTTGTGTGGATCCCATTTATAACAAACAATCAATAAACTTTGTTTGGTTTTGAACTAATCCAAGCAACACATTGCTAGTTTTGCTTGCTTGCAATTCAAAATTAAGGTGGCCAAGAAAATTTCCTCAAGCTAGAGGAATTTTTGATAAAACATGTTCAGGAAACAAGTGAATTTGGAATGTCAGTTTGTAGAGATCAAAATTCTGAATGAGTACTTTTGAAAAAACGTCTTATTTGTATATAGTTGGAGAAAGCATAAACATCTTGAGAAATGTTTTGTATTTTTGCATTGGGAACTGAAAGAGACCTTGGGGGCCCCAACCAACATGACTCCAGTCTGTGAACGTCTGATGGATAATGCTGGATTGCAACAGCTATGAGCAGATGGGCTGTGTGCTCTTCTTTCACTAGAATTTAACAGATAAACGTTAAGAAAGTTAATTTGGGAAAAAATAAAATCTGCCTAAACAAGTACCGCTGGGGCTATGGTAGTGTCTAGAAGGTCGCTGCCAGAACCTTTGGCCTAAGATGAAATTTATATCAAAATAAGACTCTGTGTAAGTAGGGCCCGGAGACCATTGGCTTTGCATAGGGCAGACGATTCTGTCTGCTTGTGTTCCCTAAGGCACAGCCATAAATATCACTGTAGTAATGAGAGCTCACAGAAAAATCTCAGACAGTTCTTGCTCTGAGGGATGTTGCTGCAGAAGAATTTTGAATAGCACTGTGTTCTCCGTTAATGAGATCTTGTGCATCTTACTCGTCTGAGATTGCCTAGCTAATATATTGGCTACGTCTGAGATATTTTTGCACATATGGACAAAAATTCAGATCCAGTGCCTAGACAGTTGTGTATGAATATATTCCCAAGAGGTGAATGGGTGATGCTGGCAAAATACTGCTACATTGCATGCAAGTAAATACTCTTATTCTGAAGATATCTGTAATTACAGCTATAGTAAAACTAACCGTGTGTTTGGATGTAATCAATCATGCCATGGCCAGGTTTATGCAGGAATTAATATGAAATGGATGATCATGGCGTCTCTTTGTGTTTTAAAACCAGTAAATTTCATATATTTTCATTTCCTTTCTCAATTCCCACTTCATTGGCTTTACACTTCTTGTCTTTTTTCCCTGATGAGAATTTGAGTCCTCTCTCCCTTCTGAAGCTGAGGGCTTTGATCCAGTCCTTGCCTCCCTCTTATTAATTTGCGTAATCCCGCAGAGTAGTAGGATGCCTGTGGCTCGTTGGAGCCTCTGTGCTGAGGTGGATGGAACAACTGGATTTTGCAAGATTGACTAATCCCATATGATACATGAGCTCCTCAGAGTAGACGCAAGCTCTGTTCTCAAAACAGCGAAAACTAATCTCCATTTAAATCACACTGATGTAATATATATTTTTTTCCAGTTGAATAAGGCATTTGGATATGAAACTCTCATGGGAAAATAAAAGAGCCATGCTATAATGTGGGCAGGGGATTCAGGTTGCCAAGAAGATGGTGTACATTTGGTGAGCAGTGATTTTTTCTGGGAAAAAAATGATTAAGGTGTTTCATGAGCCAGTTTCATGTTCCTATGCTTTGCTTTATTTAACTGAGCTGCCAAAGGCATGTCCTGTATGGTCTCTTACACATTGCATGGACACGAACACCCGCTAAGGATGAGATTTTTCTTGATGCTGATCTATGAACCTGCTCCAGTTTTCTGACATGTCTTTGTGGTCGTCAGCCCGGTACTTTGGGCTCTCCTTGTCCTGCCTTCCTCAGTACTCTGTGCGGAGGGTGAAAGCATCCACTAGTGTTGCTTCATACTCCCCTGTTTACCTACCACAGTGTCCCATCAGTTCTCCAGAGAATCTCAGGCTGTTGTTTTCTGGAGAAAGGACATTAAGAATAGGGAGAGCACAGAAGTAGTTCTTTGTGATCATGGCATAACTTCAGAAAAGGCTGCAATGAGAAGCCTGAAGTGAAAAGCGGACCCTTTGAAACTACAGACAATGCCAAGGAAAAAGCTCCATAGCAGCAGAGGGATGGGCGGCATGTTTTTTCTTCTCTATGGTGAGTTAAGTGTATTGCTACTTGGAGAGGAGGTGTATCCCATGAAAACATGGTCCTCCTTTCACTGCAGGGCATGGAGCCTGCTCTGCAAGGAGGCAGGACGGAGCTCTTGTCGTGTGCCGTACAGATTTTAAACCAAGCCTTTTCTTTGGGCCTATAGGGAAGTCAGAGGTGCTGCTGTTCCAGCTGATGACTGTATAGAAGTCCGCGGAGGAGAGGCGTCCTGCTCTCATGCAAGGCGGGCTCCATCCTGAGAGACGTCTTCTGCAGACCTGGGAGGGCGTCCTTGCAGCAGGTGACTTTTCTCACTGGTCCCTGGGAATAAATCTGCCCTCTTATGTGTGGCTGTGCCATCCATTTTGTAGCCTTTCAGGCTACTTTCTCCCCCAGCTTCTGTTGACGTGGTAATCATTAAATCAGGATAGCCCTGGCCAGCTGTGTCCTTTAAGAAAAATACTTGTTGTTAAATTATCTTTTTGGCCAACGTTTTCTCAGGGACTACACAGCTTTTCTTTGATAAACAGGAAAAAAAATGCAAAAACCAAAGAAATAAATCAAAGAAATGAATCAAAGTGGAAAGCTAGCAAGTGTAAACCTAAATCCCTGCAAAGACATGGTTTTCAGTAACAAGCATTGTGTGAAGAGCTGAAATTCCTTTTTTTTTTTTATATATATAGTAGCAAGAAAGTCAACTGACTAATCCAAACTGAAAAGGAAATAAAATCACACTCCCATCCGAATTGCCAAGTGAACGCACAATAGATGCATTTATTTTATTAGCCTTCTGACCTTTCCCTTCTCTGGTGAGGTTTCTTTTTCCTATTAGCATTATTAGTATGTCTACTGAGATGGCAACAAAACAAACACTGTTATTGTTGGCTAATTCCCCTTCTCTCGTTGCACAGGGAACGCAGACACAGCAGCCATGAGCAGACACTGGCCTTGCACCTCCAGCTCGCACCCCACGTCCGTGACACCAGGTACCAGGAGGAACACCACCACATGGAGGACACTGCATCTGTTCTCTCAAGGCACCTCAAGTCATGCTCGACTTGGAGCCTGAGACTTGACTTCTTTGCCTCCAGCAGAGGAGTGTTATTTGGTTTGATACCATTCGTGTATTTTTTTGCACAGATAAGGTCTTTTTTTGCAGCTGCCCCAAAACACCGCTTCCTCTGGAGATGATTAACTCTAGACCTTGTGGGGATGGCTTGATATTTCCTGTTCCCATTATTTCTGGTCTGCTACAAAGCACTGTGGCTACTGGAGAGATGGTGTGATGATTGTGGCAGCACTTGCCCAAAGTCCTATGTGGGTTTTGTGTCCTTAATTTACTGATCAGTGCGACCGACTGCTCGGCATCAGTGGAGCTGGGTGTTTCAAAACTCTTTACCAAGAAGTAGGGGCCGGCTGTCATGCTGCCATGGAGCAGGACTATGGAATTTTTGGACTTATATGGAAGTCTGAGGAAACTTCAGAAATAATTCTGGAATGTGCCCAGCAGACTGCATGGTAACAGAGGAGCTGGCTGAGGAATTTATAGCTGTGGAGAGAAAATAATCATCTTTTTTTCTAAAGAAATTTTGATCTAGGGAAGGGAAAAAACAACTCAGAAGGCTAGCAGAAAATCTGTTGATTATTTTTGCCTTGGTGGGTAACTTGTCTGGGACCTATATCCATAAATCACAGTAATAACACAGACACAGATGAAACTACCAGCAGCATTTAAGCTGAATTTGGGGTGAGGATCTCACCAGCTTTCCAGAATGCCAGGGCTGAAGTGCCATGTTGTTCTAATATCAGTCACTTCCAGCAGATAAGCTTGCATATAACTCACAATCTGCGGTTTCAGGAGGGCCAAGCCAACCCATTTAGGAATGGCTAAATTGCTAGTTCTCGAGCTTAAGTGGCAAGACGATAAATATGACCTGTTTGCTGTTAACTTTAGGAAAGTGCAGCCAATTTTTCTTTAGTTTAGACTAAGGGAAAAAACACATTAAATCTTTGCATGCTGGCATTCAGAGTCTGAAAAGAACAATGACACACCATTTTAGAATTTAAGGGGGATGGCTGAATCAGTTGCTCCTATACATTTACTCCATGTAATTACTTTGTTCTATTAATTAATTTCCCCATATTATTTTACCACTCGGAAACCTTAGTTACTTGCCATGATCCACAGTATTAGACAGTTTAAACACATACCACCCTCAAAGAAATACACCTTGCTCTCTTTCTGTGGCTATCTGGGTGCTGGGAAAAATGTTTGCAGCAGCTGTACATGTTGAGCACACGAGGTGCTTTTCAGGTGTTGTGTCTGCATGGCAAAGAGGCAGCTGGAAGCATCCACGACACCCAGACGTGTGCTGTACTTGTCTTTAGAAAGGGAGTGGGAAGTTACTGACTCTGGGGGGAGCAGATGCTCTGCCCATCTTCTGCTCGAGATGTGCAGAACTGCAGAGACCACACTGCTCCTCTGGGCCTGTGGCACAAAGGGTTAAGCCAGGGCTCAGGTGGAAATGGACTTCTTGGTGTTTGTGTTGAGAGGTGCTTTAGGATTGCCTCTCCAGAGCTATTGCTCAGAGGGACACAATAGTTAAGAAATGATGAAGAACATCTTCAGCTGTTTTTCCTTTCTTTTTCATACCCCTGAAGGAGGTGCTCAGTGCAGCATGCCAAGGGGGTGGTTTCCAGCTGTTGTATTTGTCCCATGTCTGTGTAGTGCCAGCCAGGCTGGAGTCCTGGCTCGTTATCAAGGCACACCTCGGTACAAAAATATAGGTGTATTATAAGTAAATATCATCATCTACTTTAAGCCTCCTAAGTGTTACTTCCACAATACTAGGAGCCATGCTTTTCTGTGCACAGATGTTCTTGCAACATCCCAGTTAAAAGACAGAGAAGATTAATGGAACAGATGTTGACCTGTTTCCAAAGCCTAGGTTAGACCCAAGCAATGTCTTTAGCTACATTGATTTGATCGATTTTATCCATGGAGCATGCCAAGAATGTATGTATCATTATGCACTGAGGAGATGTATGCTCCGTAAGCTCTGAAGCCTTGATTGGCTCCCCTAGAAATATTTCTAAATGAGTGTTGCAAAACATCATGTGATTTTTAAAGTGGTCATTGGCCTCTTACTGTTTTTTGAGCAGGAAGAGTCAGGAGAATAACAGAGTCAAAGAAATTCCAACCCGATGGATTCATGGTATCACATTTAATAACAGTGAAGGACGTAGTGCAAATTACTCTAATGATCCCTTCCAGTTTAATAGCTGGGCTACCTCCGTATTTTTCAAATAACTGAGGTTATAAAGTTTTCTGCTGCTTAACAAGATTGTTTTTTGTTGTCAGTTTATGTTACGTTTTATTGGGTCAATGTGGTGGTTTCCTGCCAGTTGCATTTCATGTTTTACAGACAAGTCATCTCTATAGGGTACTGTTATAAAATATTTTATAAAGTCTCATGTCTATTTGCAAACCACAAACAGTCTCTCTGGTAAAACAAAACACGTTCAATTATCTTAGCTTTTACTAATTTCACTTTCCCCTGAAAAACCCCTTCAGATGTGGAGAGCGCAGCTGCGGAGGAGGAAGCCAAGAGCAGCCCAGAGAGAAAACATCGGTGCTGGCAGGGGCCACTGGGGAGGGCCACGCTGGTCCCAAAAACCCTGCCCAAGGGGGGCTGGTGGTGGGGCAGGAGGAGAGCAGGACTCATGGCCCCGGGAGGGCTCTGGCTGTGGCCGAGACCCTCACAGCTCTGTCAGCTCCTGTCCCACAGCACCGAGGCCGCAGGGTGGGTGAAGCTGTCCCACTCGTATGTGACAAGGGCACGTGTGGAGGGTGACAGCAGTGCCCTGGCTGGTAGCTTTGGCACGGCTGATGTGAGTGCTCCCCACAGGCTGCCCGGAGCAGCTAGTACTGAGGGGCGAGTTAGGCAAAGCTGTGCCAACAACAACCCTGCTGCTGTTCCACTTCCCTGTCCTTAACAATGTGGACTGGCACAGCCTAGCTCTTTGGGATCTGCCCAGAAGGCTTTTAGTGCTCTCCTTTCTTGAGAACAAGGGTGGAAGGCAGGGTAGGCCTTGCCCTTGGGGTATGTACTGCTTGTAGGGTCAGGAGGCTGCTGAACATCAAACAACAGACCGAGTTGTTTTCAGTCTGGAGCTCCATTTGGGATACCATTGGTCTTTACCAGCTTCTGCACTCTCCTTTAATAGAAGCCAGCTGCTCTAATAATGTGTTTTGAAGGTTCGAAATTCCCAGTATGTTCTTTGCAATATATTTTCCATATGATTTTGTTTTAAATCCTGACTACGGCCTTGTGGCCAAAAGGCTTTCTCATCTCTGCAAGCATGTGGATGTAAAATAAACCCTGCAAGGTAAAAGCTTTGAGTTGTGCGCAAGGTTGAATCATTATGTTGGAAGCAGGGACAGACAAATGGAAAGAACAATTTTGAGCACATTCTGTCACTGCAAGGTGCAAAGTATGTGCTGGGTACAGTTCCTATTTATACTTGTATCCCAAAACGGTCCAAAATCCAAGCTGAAGCTCGCTCTTCTCAGTGCAGTGGAACAAAGTGGTCATCCCACACTGGGCCCCGATGCCTCGAGGGCTTCTTGTTACTCCAGCAGACTTTCCAAGGAAGAGATGACTCCCCCTTCTCGAAAGTGTGAATCCGAGGCATTGGTGCTGAGTGCCAGTGCTGCAGTATTTTGCCCCCAAAGACAAGAGAGGGGCTTGCTGTCACTCCGGTGGCACATAGGGTCTAGCAATACACCACCTGTGTATATCCTCTCAAAAAGTAATTGCAATTGCTGTCCACAGCAGCTGCAGTTTCGTGGTGACGAGTAAAACATCTCCAAGGAGCTGCATTAACACCCCATGTTAATGTTTAGCTGGTGTAACTGGACAGTGCAGATGTAGGCTGCTGTGGGTTGAGCACTGATTTTTTTAAATCTCTTGAAAAGAAAAAGTTTAAGCAAATCTAAAAGTATGACAATACTGGGTTTTGTGCATGAACTCCAGTTGGCTCCACTTTTTTTTTTTCCTCAGGGGCTGTACCACTCACTCCTTCATTCCCGACTCCTCTATGTCTGCTGCAGTGAACTGGGTCGTGTTTATTCTTTGGGCCCTGGCTGTGTTTAACACCGATGGCTGCTGATGCTGAACAAGCGGGCAGGGTGCTGGGAAGTCCTGGTAGGCTGGAGGCAGCCTGTGTGGTTGTCGCTCCTCCCTTCTCTCTCATTTCAGATGGTGGGGTGGCTTTGTGCAGCCTGAACTCCCTGTTAGCTTGGTTGGTGTGTTTTCCTTTGGGTGAGTGCTGCTTTATTTCAGAAAGACACACAAATGGAAAACAGAAAAGGCAGTGATTGGTAAGAGGATAGCAACAACAAATAGCCACATTGGCTGAACTTGCTACAAAACACACCTACAGGAATATAAGAGCCACCGAGTGGGGCAGGAGAGAGGTTCACCCAGCCCAGCTACCTGTGCCCTGCCATTACTGATACTGGAAGCTGAGGAATGGTGCAAGACTGGGGCAAATGTCAAGGGATGCTTCCACATCTTCCAGCAACTGTGTCTGAGCCAGAAAGGAGTGCCTTTGTATTTATTAGCTCTTGATGTGTTTCTGGTTCGTGAACTGTAGAGTTGTCCCTCAAACCCAGGTAAAATTTTACACCTGCAGCATCTAGTGCCAAGCATATTTGGGGTGTAAAGATAGTAATGCTGGGTTCCTCATGACATGAACAGAAATAAAGCAGTGAGACCCTAAGAGCTATTCAGTCTTCTTGCAGAGCTTTTTTATAACCAGATGTTCCAAATGACCTGAGATGAAATATTTAGTAATTGCAGATAAAATATATGCCAGGCTTCTGATACACAGTGTCTGCAGCTATGTCTGCCTCCTAAGGTCCAAGTATACCCAAAGAGCCATAATTCCTGTTGTAGTGATTCACAGCGTATTTCTGTGTGGTGATTTTCCCATCTGGCCTCCTTTATTCACAGCAGCAGCTCCTCTCTTCCAAGATCCTGTTTCTTTTTGCTTTGTTCTTTTTCCTTTGAGGTTTCTCACCACTTTGGGGAAGATAAATGGACACGGAGATGGTGTTGCACAGCGTGAGAGAGCGCACACCTTCAGAGCAAGCAATCCCTGTCATCAGCTTTTCTGATTTCACTGGGGCTACAGTACGTGTCCTCAGCTGCCTTCAGGCAGTAAAAACCCCGAGAAAGGGCAGGTCCCAGTGCTCACCACTCACAGGGCAGGTGCCATGCCAGCAGCGATGCTGGGCCATGCTCTGTCATCCTGTTACTCAGAATGGGAAGTATCCAGGCACCGGGGGCAAAAAACTTCTTCTTTTTAAATAGACTTTAGCTAGCTGCTGCCACTGTCTGCCTACAGCTCATAAATTAAGGACAATTAAATGCACACGACACTGTGAATCATTGCTTCTTGCTGGCCTGCCTTTTCCCTCTTGCCTTGTGCACTGGAGTTGTGAGCTAGCAGTTCCTATGGGGGGAAAAAAATAATAAAAAAATAAAAGGACACAAACCTAAACCCCAGCTCCCCAAAAGAGAAAGAACAAAACAAAGAAGAAGGGAAGGAAACTGAAACACAGGAAGACAGGTCTTGTGACGCATTAGGTCTTTTGTTTGCAATACAAATCACTCTTATAAATTGAGGATATGATTGGACTCTGCTGAGGAGAGGAGAGGAGATGCAAAAACAATGAAGATGCTCATAATGAGATGAAGGAGAGAGAGACAAGGTGGAGGATGTTGTTGGACTTAAGAATCTTGGAAATAAAAATGCCACCACCATTTTTTGAAGGGAGCTTTTGAAAAATTATGACTAATTTCACAGCAGGTGTAAGAATGTGCAAACAAAAATAGAGCATTAAAAGCCGAAATGGAGCATGTGCCAGCACGTGGGGCACAACTGATGTCTCTCAAAAGGGAGGCTCTCTCCTGACTCCCGTCATCACTCGAGGAGCATGCCGTAAGTCCTGTCTGGGTAGGGCGGACAGAACCACCCACCGAGAATTCACTGCTGGTGAGGGTGTCATGATATCTCCAGACCCAGGTTGGACGGGACCTTTGAAGGTCACCTATTCCAGCCCCACTCTTAATGCAGTGCTAACATTAAGTGAAATCTCCCAAGTCACTGTGTGCAGTTGTCCACTTTTACATCACCTGGCACCAGTGGATCAGCATCACCATCTTCATAGCTCCTTGCTTCTTAGCCCTCAGCTTTCTGCTGATGCTTTCTGTGGTTTAGGCCAGCACCCAGGATCAGCCGGTGGTCAGAGAGGTAATGTTGGAGGGCTGGTGGGGCCACACAGCCACCTGGATTTGTCATTCTCCCCACTGCTGAGCCAGGTGACCTGCTTGAACTAGATGTCTAAGTTACAGGCAGTAAAACTGGATGAAATAGCACCCATGACTTGCCAGGCTTTTATAACCACATGGGTTAGAATCACAAGGCTTTTATATGAAATGAAAGTTGAGATTTTCATCTAATCCAGATGCTTTCAGGAGAGGGGACTTCGTTAAAAACTTTAGTATCAGCAACTCATGATATAATTGCAAAATTTGGCAGCGCTAAATTTCTGTTTGCCAGCATTTTTAGAAGCCAGATTGTACAGTGAACAGTGGCAACAATTGCAAAATTTTCCCCATTTTAGAAATGGTTGTAACTCCCTGTAATATCCATGGGACCCACCTGCTGACATCCTTTGGTAACATTTTCTGATGGATTATTTTATACAAGCACTTAACAGCTCTCTCTGGGTGAGTTCTGTTTTACTAATGACAAATTCAGAGCAGAAAACAGATACCAGTGCCCACAGAAGAAAAACAAAAGCCAGATTGTATGCAATTTACAATAAGATTATATATTTAGCTCTGTTTAACATATGTTAGTGATGAGGGCAGCGGTGCTGTATTTAGTTGGATCCAGAAAAACGATGAGTATTAGTCCCTCTGGAGTTATTCGTGGTGAATCTCCAGGAAGATTCACAAATGTTTTAATAAATTAAAGACAAATGGGGGGGGGGGGGGATGAAGGAAAAAAATAATCAAATTTCTTCTTTTTATCATGCAGATTCCAGTTTCAGCCCCTACAGCCCCACAGGCCCTACAGCCCCACACTCTCTGATGCTGCATTCAAACAGCATCTCCTCTGCACCACCCCAGCTCTGCCCAGCCCACAGCCTCCTTCTGAGGCTGGTGAAGGAAGGCAAGGCACCCTGTTCCTAATTCAAAGCCAAAAAGCTGCTCAAAGCCAGAGGCTGGGGGGGGGGGGACGACAGCCATGGCTCTGGGGCTGGGGGGAGCAGGTTGGAAGGGCTGTGTGCAGGGAGCTAGAGGTGGGCCTGGGAGAGATGCTCTGGCATGGCAAGACCAGCTTCCACACAGACCTTTGGAAAAAGAGGTTGAGTTTCTACACATTAGCAGCCTGCAGCCAGAATATTAACATAGCAGTGGCATATGCAGAGGGTCTGGTGGACATGGCAGTTCAGGGATGCTGGGTCACCACCTGCAAAGTGCCCTGAGAGTGTCAAGTGCTAGAAACAAACTATCTCCTGTGCTTACCTTTAATAGTTAAAGTACCTGCACAGATGGTGCCTGCTTTGTTCAGCTATCAGCTGAGGATCCTAGAGGCTGGAACTTGTACTAAGGTCTCATAAGCTGGCTTCTCTCAAGGATCCCCCAGCAGAGGTGGGTACAGACTTATCTTCTGGTGGGGATGAGGCTGCAGTTACACTGTCTTTGCTGCTGTGAGCTGCTGTGAGCTGCCAGAACCAACAGTAGTACAAAGCAGATTGTCATCCAGAGCATGTATGTGGTCTTGCCTCTGTTGAATTATTAGCCAAACTCCCAGCGCAATGGTTACAGCAGCTCTGTGATTTATGCAAAGTCAAACTGATGCTCCCTGCCCCAAAAGCTCAGGCAGCACAAAATCTAGCACAGGTGAGAGCCGCACAACCAGATGCTACGTGCTTGCATAGGAGTCTATCACTAACTAGGAAGGAGACAGTTAGAAAGGGATTTGAGGATAAGAAACCTCTTTGGACCAGACAAATGCTAAGCACAGCCATAGGAGAGCACCGTCTCCAGAGTGAGGTCCTACCAGGGTCCTGTTGGGGTCCCAGACCCATGTCAGAGATTCTCGGTGTGTTCAAAGCCATTTTTGGCAATCAGGAGAAAGCTGCTTAGCCTGGAGGAAAGCAAAGAAGTAAAATCCATTTCAATGTAACTCTGGAGGCATATACTACATCATCCACACGCTGGCTTTAAACATGACCACTGTGCCATGTACCAGACAGCTGACCTCCACTTACAACTGTTTCACTTCTGCCTTCCAGTCAAATGGATCTGACAAAAGACAAATTTTGTCTGAAAATGTGTCATACAGAAGGAGAAAGAAATCTCCATACAAGAATTTCATGAAGGTTTTAGAGAGCAGAGGTGCATTGGGAGTCTAACTGGAATAGGCAGTAGGGAAAGAAGAGCTTCTTGTAGATCCCGCTCTTGGTGAAAAGAGGCACTTTTGGCTTGAACTGATTGAGCCAAAGGATGTTGAAAAGAGGCAAAATAAGTGGAGACAGCACATGGGGAGGTGTCACTCAAAAGGATCAGCAAAATAGTCTGGCATATACCAACTGGAAAAGGAGTTAAAGAAAGGTGACAAAAGGGAGGAGCGACCAGTGAAGGTTCAAGAGGGGTTATTTCTGGCTGTTTGGTGCAGGTGGGCTTTGGGGCAGAGGAGAAAATGGCTTGTTAGGATGCAAGAACCTAAAGACCATAAGTTTGGAAATGGGCTGGTGAAGGCAGAGATGGGGTGGGGGTCTGCTTTCGGACACTGTACAAATGCCAAGAAGCAGAGTGCCTTCAGCATCCCAGGGAAGAGGCATTTCTCTGCTAAAGCAGAGGTGTTTCTCTGCTATAGACTGAATAACCACTGGATCAAAACATGATACACAATACTGTGTTATGAGAAGCAAAGGAACAAACATCCCTTCTCAAGCTCCTTGCTAAGAAAGGGGAGGTCACTGGGGGGCCAGGCAGTGATGATGGGATCATGGAAGAGGCTTTAAGAAGGAGCAGATGGTGACATATTTTAAAGAGGTTATAAAAGGGGGAATCCTTGGGGCAGATGTTTTCTCAAAGACACCGGAACAAAGCACTGGCAATGACAAGAAAATATGCAGAAAATGTGCGTCTGTTAGGAGATGGCAGCAGCCACATGGTTCAGATTAACTTGGCAATGTCTGCAAGACGAAGTGCAGCAGCAGGTGGGTCAGGCCTCAGCAGAGCTGCAGCTGTGCAGCAAGCCCTGGGCCCTCCATCCTCTTTACAACCGTGGAAACATCTGGAAAGGGAAGGTCAGACCTCACACTCTTCACCTTATGTGTTAAATTCTACAATAAGCTCTGCTTTGATCCCTTAAGATAAACTCAAGCCTGTCTGCAAGAGAACCTGGCTCTGGCTGCATGAGAAAGAGAAGAGAAACTTGCAGTTTGATTTGGCTCGTGGCAGCAGATGCACCTCGGCAGCTTTGACATTTGCCACCCCGTAGAAAGAGCAGGAAGATGTAAGCTTGCCAGAGGCCAGACGAGGGCTGGGACTACACAATGAAGTGTTTCAGTGGAGCATCTGAGACCAGGGCAGATGTCTGAGATCATCCAGCCACCAGGAGAGCAGACGTGGGTTCTGTGGAGGAAGCCAGGAGGAAAGGAGCAGACTCACTGGAGGGGTTGGGAAGAGGCTAAGCTTGAGGATATATTTTTTTGTTTGAAGGGATATGAAGACCAGGAAAAACAATAGACAAGGGAAGAAACTGACCAGAGAATGTACATTAGCAATTTTATAAACAAAGGATATTGGCCTGTAGATGTGGTGTTCTGCAGACAAAGCTATGCAATGGGGACAGCCCCTGGCCCCGTCACAGAAAAGGCAGTGGTGCTGGCTACCAAGAATTTCTGAAGAGATGCAGCCCCTGGGATTACCAGGCTGTCCGTGTAAGCATTCGGGTTTTGCTGAGCCCAGCACCGCCCTGTGGTTTGGGCAGCAGGAGAAGAGTGTTAGACACGTTTAGCTTGGCTCTTCCCAGCAAAATCTGTTTTGTTAGTTTTCCTCTTGGTACAGTACAATTTTATGGTTCATTTTTACTGTATAGGAACTATCTGCACATTTTGGAGAGAATGCTTGCCAAGAAAAATTATTTCTGTTACTTAAGAACATAAGAGTCTTAAAAGAGCCTAAGAGGTTTCTTAGCTCTAATGCTGAAAACGTGGCACTTCCGAACAGATGATGTCCTCTCCAGAAACACGGTGGTGTGGGGATATGAACACTTCGACAAGCAACTTTCAGGGCTTTCTCATTGCAATGCAGTGAACAGGTCCTGCTTTGTCTGGAACATTCTCTATTAACAGAATATGATTCATCATTAACATTTGGCCAGTAACTTTTTTTATAGGGTTGTCAGAAGCCTGGCTAAAAGTTCAGGCAGGCACTGGACTTATGAATGTGTTTCTAGGAAAAAAAAATATTACAGATCTTTAAAAGTGGTCACACTTCAACCTTGGTTTGAAGGTTTAAAAAAAAAAAAAGAATGGTAAATAAGACATTTGAAAACAAATGTATGTCAGTTGCACAACAAACTTGTTTATAACTTAGTGCCAAAATGTTGGGATGAGACATATTTTTTGACTTACCTCAGTGGCTGAAGTGGGAAATCAAAAGCATCAGCACGAACACCAAGAAATCCTGACACAGAAACTCTGAGGACCTGTTATGAGCCTGTTCCACCTGCCTTCCCTCAGAAAAAAGTGCCCATGTGGCTCTTCAAAGTGTAGGCTTTTCAACCACTGCCCACCCTGCAATTTTACTGTATTCAACACGTGCCTTTATTGTACATCTGCTGCCTCTAAAGTATGTTCTCTATATTCCTCTGTATTTATGGCCATGCCTACTAGTGCTTTATAAGGCCCTTTCTGGTAAAATCTCACAGGGTGTTCGTTGGTTCCCAGCAAGGTTTTTCAACTTATTTTTCCTCCACCTCCTTAGCTGCTTAGAGATTTATGCTGCAGCGACCACCAGGGCATTTTCATGTCTCCATCCAGCATCTGCAGGTACCATGTTGATAAATGTTTTCTAGAGGGAATTTTGTTCCCACCTTTTAACAGAGTGATGTCTGAAGATTGGGAACATAAGTATGGAACAGGTTAAAACCATTGCTGATGAACTGGTCTGTACCTTCACCAATTACCTAAGACAGAATGTGAGTTTGTTATGTTTCACTGTTACCAACAACAACCCCTTCCCTGGCTCGCAGAGCAAGCACAAAAGGAGAGAAAGCATTCTGCTGGTTGGTTAGCTGCAGGGAATGGATAACTTAATCAGAAAAACTGAGGTCAGTGCACGGCAATTGGGGCATTTGGGACCATGGCTGGAAGTCTCTGCTGGTTGTATAGTTCAAAGAGTTGGCTGTCATCTAATACCCACTGGGTGTATGGCAGCTTGCAAGAAGAGGCAAAAGCTCTGTTAGTGTGACATACGGGAGCCCAGACCATGGGGAAGGGAAAACGTGAACTCAAAGTAATGGCTTCCAAAATGTTTCTCCATTTTTACCTCTGGCAGGTTTGTGCTCGCTGAAAGTAAACCAGAACAGCTATCAGCTTTTGGCTGGGTCTTGCGCTTGTCACTTGGGCTCCTTTGAGGACACATCAAACTTCTGCCCTCCAAGCAGCCCTTCCACAGGAGGAGGTAGAAGCACGACACCTCTTACGGATATTTCTGTTTATTCCATTAGGGAAAAATTCACCTCTAGACAAATGTATTTTCAGGCTGAAGCTATGGTAATGACTAAGGAAGTTAATGGAATTGGCATATTTATACTGCATGTGGGACCTCTGGATAGTTCAGTATTCTTCCACTGAAGGAGGGAAACCCAGCCAGTCACCTCAATCTACAGGCTGGAAAAATAATGTTCAACATCTTTATAGATAATGTGAACTGAGCCAAGGTCTTTGCATGCTCATCCTTAAACAGCACCCCATGGGAGGCAGCAAGTGCTTTAAGAATAAGGACTGCTCAGTGATGGATTTGCCATACAGAGAGATGTTGTGTATATACACATGTATATGGTTCTGTTTATATGTATTTTTATATAAGTATATAATTCCTGTATAACGAAAGGTATCTGCCCATTTTTATAGCTCTGCACCTGACTAGTTAGTCCTAAAGGGAACTCACTTCAACCCAGCAATATGTCATCCCATCCTGCTCACTGTCATCTCCTGCCCCAAAAACAGGTCTTGGCAAGGACTAATATAAGGTGGAGAGCCAGGAACAAGGCCTTTGGACTCGGGTATCTAGCTTTGTTGCCTGAGTTTGCCACTTGCTCTACAGCTGTGGGACAAGCGTTGTCTGCTGCCTGTCCCCAGGTGCTGCCTTACTGCAGAGCCAGTGAGGAGAAGGAGAGGCGGGTGCTGAAATCACCACCAGGGTACACCAGAGTGAATTTGGAACAAGGAGCTGAGGGCATGGCAAGGCTGACAGCTGCGTCCCTGGGCAGGACGGTGCTGTGTGGTGAGTGCACGGGAGGACACATTGCTGACCCTTGAAGGAAACCAGCTCCTTTTCTGGGCTGTTGGGACAGCATTAGCCTCTTAATGACAGAGGTTTGTATAATGATTTGTGATTGCCTCAGCCAAGCCATTTGCCCCCCTAAACACAAGTATCAGAGCCACTGGTCATTTTGCTCTTAGCAATTGCATGGCCTCCACCACATCCACAAGCACTTCAACCCTGGGTCACGCTTTTCTGAGGGGGCATTTCTTGGCTAACCAGGTGCTCAGGCCCAGAGAGAGAGGAGGCCGGATACAGCCATGGGAATTGCTATTGCCATTCGTGAGCTGCCTGCGTTTGTGCACAAGCTACAGGGTCCCTCACCCATGGATGGGTCCTGCAGACACGCACCTCATCCACTCCCCTTGAGAGAATCATAGCAAAAGCAGAATCACTACAGAGAAAATGTCTGAAAATACCATTTTAGGACACTGTCAGGAGGTGCTACAACTAAGGATATGCTTCCTACTGCAAGTGAAACTATTTAGTCCATCTTGACAGTATCACTTGAAAAGGGATGTTCCTAGCAGCCTCATGCCACACAGTGTGTTTTTCAGATGGACATCTTATAGCACCACCAGCAAACTCTTATTGCTTTACAGGATTTAACAAGAGGTTTTACCTTGTACCAAAATTTGACCCGATAGTGTATTAATTGAATTACCACCTAGAAATTCCCTCCAGAAATTGAAAGCAGTCTTCTAGGTTAGTGGGAGGTAAAGCTGGAAGAGACATTATGACTTGAACTGCAGAACAATGACCATTAATGTTAAATGTTAAACAGCTCTAGGCACCACTGCTTGAATAAAGCTAGTTAGTTCAGGGAATGGTATTTCCTCATGCTAGTATCCAACACTCACATCCTCAGAGCATGGTGGCAAAGGTTTGTTTAGGGGGACCTGCAAAGGGGACAAGACTAGGTTCAGAAGGAAGAAAAGAGCATTTACAGCCATCAAATGTCTGGAAGGATGCTGGCCATTAGAAAAGCAGTTTTCCTGAGCAAGCAGTCTGGAACAAGCCAAGAAGAAAGAAATGAACACACTACCCCAGCCTCTTTCCAAATGCCTGAAGGAATGGACAGGTTTTTCCTCTGTCCGGAGACCACAAACCAAGAGGTAGGAGCTTTTCCTCAGTAATTTTGATGATTGCAAAGATGACAGAGTTGCCCAGGAGGTCTTTGTAGTAACCTTAGTGCAAAACTTGGTAGATCTCAACCAATGCCCTGAACAGCACCCAAAATCTGCCAGGCAGCCAGTCCAGGCCAGCAGGAGAAGCTGCTCTCAGCAGCCTCATCCTCACATTCTGCACTTCTATTTTATGACCATGTTTTTTTCTGAGGCTCAGTCGTGTTTTGGGGAACCTGTAGCAGCCAATAGCCAAGGCCCACCAGCCTCAAGTCAATCCTTGAAGACCAGAACAGTAGAGACAGGTCATTCATCTTGGCATCTCTAAACCTCCCAGTATCTGTAATCTAACCAGCTGAGGAATACTTCCACCTAGCCCAGATATGCTTGAAAGCAGTCCAGAAGAGGTAATGGGAATTCCAGTTTCAGTAGCTTAAATTCCAAATTGGCCTGCCTTTTTTTTTTTTCCTTTGGGTGCTATAGCGCTGTCGTGTTCAGCTTGTAACATCCAGGGTTAGTTAGTTATTTGATTGGTGGGTTGGTCAGTTATTTGTTTGTTTGTTTGTTGGCTTTGGGGCTTTTGTTTTGTTGGTTGATTTTTGCACAGCTTGTTTATTTAGCTTGTTTAATGAAAACTGGTCCCAGATGTATAAGGCACAGGAGATCATAAGGAGTTTGGGACACATATGCCGAAATAACAGTGCTGGGTATTCCTGTGAGATGTAGTCCCTTCCCTCACCACTGCATCAGGCAAACATCCTTTTAGTTAGAGATTTAGTTAGAAGATTGCTATCTTTCAACTGCATGAGGAAAAGCAGTCTGTTGATGAGGTTAAATGCCAAGCTCTGAGGTGAATAAACCTTAGAAGCAGGGCATCTATTGAGATGTAAGAAACTTAACTACTAGCAGGGTCTTCCTTATTTTAGGCAGCAGATCAGTTCTGTCTTGATCTGTGGCACATCTGGAAAGAGACTGTCTTGCAAGTTGTTCCTACAGATCTGTTTCCTCCTCATTGTCTCATCCCAGGTACCCTTAAAATGGCTGACACCATGCAAACTTTTGTCCTTGAATTAAAGATAAGAATCCCATCTAGATCAAGACAAGGAGCATTTGGAACGGCACCTGACATAGGTATGGGCACCAGAACAGACCAAGTCCAATCTTGTCAACTGGGCACCAGCGGTGGTGCCTCAGCTGCTGCTGGCTGGCTGTGCTTCATGTGGTTCTTCATATGGCTGTGTCAAGTCTTATTTAAACAGCTAGGTGAGGGGAAAAAATGGTTGGCTTTGGATTGAATTAGAGTAAAAAGGAAAAGGTTTCACTTCTCTTTCAGTGAAGAAGAACCACTCACGAAGCATTCTTTCTGACTCCAGATTAAATGTTTCATTTCAGGCACTTAGAAGAACAGCGAAGGAAACGAGCAGCAGAAAACAAAACACTGTGGAAGGCAATGAACACCCACTTTTTCCCAGTCTTCAGGATGTGAGAGTTCCAGATTCGTGACCATGTCTGTCCCCAGAGCCATCCAGGTTCATCTTCTGAAAGAGCGCCCAGGTGAGAGACATTTTGCACCTGGAATGCTGCTACACTCTTCTCTGGCAGTGTTCAGTCTATATAAATGTCTTTGTTAAACCCCATCAGCTCCAGCTGCCTCCAAAAATACTGCAGAAAGAAGAATTTGGCCTCAGATGTCCGGACTGATGATCTTACAGTATGTTTAAGTATTACTCATAGCTGTAGGTAAGTGGAAAGATTTTTCAAATAAATCATTACTGTATCATTTTTTCCTGATATTTAGGAAGAGGGAATAATGTCATCATTTTGAAGAAGCTCTATTAACTTTTGAGACCCTTTGGGAGGGGAAGCAATAATAATGGAAAACTAAGACAGAATAAAAGTTAGATTTTTACTCTGAAAGAACAGCTAATGTGTACACATGGACAGAAATGCACACTTTCATCTCTGTACTCATGGATGAGGGTTTTTTTTTTTTTTTTTTTTTTTAGTGAAGAAGTGTTACAGGAGTTGTGTTCCCTCTAGTAAATTTAGCTTTCCTGATTAAAATGAATGAGCTGAAAGGTGGTGGGAAATGTCTTACTGATTCCAGCTTGAAGGAAGGAAGGAAGGAAGGAAGGAAGGGAAGGAAGGAGGGAAGGAAGGAAGGAAGGCAGGCAGGCTACATTTTTCCAAGCATCTATATTAATAAGTAACAGGACTACATTCCTCTGAGAGTTCTGTATGCCGCAGTCATCCCAGTGTGACATGCTGCATATATAAAATATGCTAGGTCAAACTCTGTCTCTGGTGCAGGCCAGGAGCAATTCCCAAGTGCTGGGGTTGGGATCTGTGTGTGGATCTGAGCTTTCCCTGGTGTTGGTGTCTGAGACATGGTGCACTTTTTCTGAACATGGAGTGCTAGCCAGGAAAGAAAGATGAGAATGTGCTGTCACTCTTGCATAGGCAGAAATTGCCACACAGATGTCCAGCAAAGTCATCCAAGTGGGCATTCACCCTGGACCCGGAAAAGAGAGGAGATTGTTTATGATGGTGAGGAGGGAACCAGGGACAAGTTTAGCAGCCTGTTCTGACCCAACACAACCATTCTTTGGTTTAACTCTGCTGTTACTTCATTCAAAATTATCCTCACAACCTCTAGTGAATCAAACCCAGCAACTCTCACAGCAAAACTTTGTGATACAGAGATGTTGTTTTGTTATGTGCCTGTTCTTTCTTCTCTTTTGCTTTGATCATGGACTTGAAAGGGGATGGAGAATCATTCTGTTATGTGTTTGTATAACACCTTACTAAGCTGAGCATTGGTCTGTGCCTAGAATTTCTAGGCACTTCCTTAATATAAATAAATACTAGTAATCTATATTTCTGAGAAAAGCCACAAGCCAGTAAGTTTGACACTCATATAAACAACCTAAGTAAGAAACAACAAAGCTCCAGTCCTCACATCTGTGGGAATATCAGATGTACTATTCAAGAATCACCAACAATAACAGCAAAAACAGTTACAGATTCTGTGATCCAGATTTTAAACACCTCACTGCTTGCTAAGAACATGGCTTTGGAAATCCACTGGCACCAGGTGGGATAAGGGGTGAGATACAGGGGAAGAGGCTGCTGGAACAAAACGTGGACAGCTAAGCAACATCAGCATCTTGCTCTGCACTGACTCATGCTCACATGCAACCCTTACATTGGTGCTGCGTTTACTCCAGCATAACCTGGTGGTGGCTCCTCAGCACAAGGAGAGGCTTTCTCTTATTCCACATCCACAAGACCTTTGTATCATACTCCCTGAGCTCTGAACAGTTTCACTGTATCTCCATGGTGGCACAGTGTTGTGGCCCTTCCTCCACAAAACAGCCTCCTTTAAAAACACTTTACACATACTGGAGGCCAAAATCTCTGCAGGTTCCACTTTTTTTCTTAGAAATGGGCACTCTGGGATGCGGATGACTAAATAAGTGTGTTGAGCTACATAATGCAAGCTGAGATCCACATAAGGTAAATTCCACCCAAGTCAGCAGAAAGGCTCAGGAGTCTCTGAGAAGGCTCAGAGGGGACCTTGAGCTCGGAGGGGAGCTCGGAGGGGACCTTGAGCAGGAACTTGCCAAGGACTGTGTGCTGTCAGAATACACAAGGCAAGAAGATTCTGGTCAATCACAGGATGCCTGGATTTGGTCTTCAGTGTTTTCCCTGTAGCAGAAAGCTAGAGTGTGTCTTATCACAGGATACAGGCAGCTCCTGCTCCATCCTTGCTACCAGAGAAGAAAGGTTGATACCCATTTGATGTTGAAGATTCAGTTGTCTGTGCTATGTTGCCTTCCAAAGACAAGCCTACTTTTAGTGTTCAGGAGACAGAACTGCCACGATCACATGGGGAACTGGAGAATGATCTTTTCCTTCACTATACTGAAAAAAATGTTCAGCGGCTTTCCAGAAAACAAACAAACAAACAGAAACCCCAAATTCCTTTCCTGCAAAACCCAGATGTGCACTACAGATTTTCATCCTTATTTTAAAAATAATGGATGGGAGGGAAGACCCCTTTCCTAAGCAGAACTGAGGAGACGAAGGAAATGTAGTTTTGCTAATGCACTTCACATCTTGTTGCTAGCCTATACCAACATACAGATCTCTTTGTTCAAGGCACAGCCTCTCACATGTGTTAGAGTCCAGTTCAGCATGGATGTGTGCAAGCCAGCAAAAGCAAAATGATATATCTGTTCTTTCTTTTTGTCTCTCCAGTGCTCCTGTCACTTTGCCAGTTTCGCATGAGATGGAAAACAGGTTATCTACTGTGCCTGGTGAGCGTAACAGGCCAGGATGAAGCTACAGAATGAGGCAGACAATGCTTAGAGGATTTAGCTCTGGCAGCCAGTCCTGCAGCAAAGTCACCTTTCTTTCATGCAAGTGCAATTTATCTTGTTGGTAATCACATAAGCCATAACTTTGGCAGCACCTTAGAAGTAATAGTTTTGTAAGTATGAGAAGTTATTCAACAACTTCTTAAACACAAGTACATCTTCAGGCTCAGGTGCTTTGTATGGCACCTTTATCCATGGCTGAGTTAGCACATACTGTGAATAAGTAAACAGTAAAACAGAATTTCTTTTGCTGGAGAGTGCAGGCATGGAAGTGATGGGGTGATCTCAGTCCCACATGGCCAGCAGCAGGGACTGGGCTTAAGTCCAGAAAGGGCCGCGGGACACTTGTTCCTCCTGCCCCACACTTGACATTCATTGACACTACATTGGCCTCACACCCACAACTGTCTCCTGAACTCCCCAGTATTAGCAAACTCCAGACATGTAGTAGATGTCCAGAAGTCACCACAACAAGGTACCAAGGCAGGGAGGTAGGGCACTGGCAGTGGGTCCCCAAGGTGGGGGGTGGCTCCAGTTACAAGTCCCACATTGTGCTATGTGATTTTTCTTTCAGACTCTCTTGTTGCTGGTCCTGAAGCGTACCTGTCTCAAAAGGTGTTTGAAAGATGGCTTCTCCTCATGTTGATATATGTTTCCCTCAAACCATCCCCATAAATGTCACAGCCTGAGTCTCGCCAGGGCCAAAACTGTGACCCAGTGGGAGCTCCTGTCCTCTTAAGTTAAATGCCGGTTGCATTTTTTGGTTTTATCTAAGTATAGATGCACACTCAACAGCACACACAACAAAAAGCCACGCTTCCTTCCCTGGGAATTCATTATCTCTTAAGCTCACACAAAGTCTGTAAGGCTTCTTGGGATTTCATTCTTGGCTGAGCATACTGTCCATATTTTAATATATGGTGATCTCAGGACATTTTGAGATGTTTACATGGAAGGTCGATTTATACATTAACCTCTCCAAGACTGTTACAGTTCTCTGCCAAATTAGAGAAATGGCTGTTGCATGAAGTCCACGCTGTCGGTCACAGAAGAGAGTAACAGTGTGCACCACATGCATGCAGACTCCAAGTGAAGGTCTGACCTTGAACACACACAAGGCTGGAGAAAAAATTAGTGGTTCACTTCATTTAATACCTCTATGAGCTCCAACAAGCATGGATCTCTAGCTGTAGTTACTGACTACAGACTCGTCTCTCACACCCCACTGGTACCCTCTCAAAATCCTACTACCACCATTGCTTTCCAGTGCAGGATTACGAGGCACTTGGCTCCTCTGTGCTTTTTCATGTTGAAAATCCTGAAGCTTCCAGAAGGCACAGGACCAGGCCAGTCCTTCCTGATTAAAACACAGCTGTGCTTCTGACTGTACTTCTCACCCTGGGCTCCCTTTCCACTGCATTTTCCCTGGGGGAGACAGATGCCGCGTGTCCCTGCCCCAGTGCCTGTGCTCCTGGCTGCACTGCAGCGTGGGGAGGCTTCTGCCTGCTGTCACACAGCTTGTGTGCTGCCTTGCACACCAGAGCCTGGGGAGCTAGAAATGAAATTGCCTCTGGACAGGCGTTTCTCTAGCATGGACCGAGTATACCAGGAAGGATTTGTCAATTTAGCTGAGGTTCGGGCTGACAAAGCAGCTTTTGGGACTGCTTAATGAAGACTTGTGACACTGAGGACAGTGAGCAGTGTTAGCAGCTCTGCCTTGCAGACACCTTTATCTCTTCCTAAGCTGACAAAGACCCACAGGAGGTATCATATCAGGGGGGAGGGAACGATAGAGGGCCATCCTCTTCATCACTTTAAAATTACCATAAGCCAGGATCTATGTATCCTGGGCCACTTCCAAATCATATGGAGGCTGGAATCTTGTAATATCTTGTATCAGAGAACCTGAGAGCAAGCCAAGAAGTACCTCAGCAAGCTATGAGGAGCTGTGCGCACACTGGAAGGCTTGGGAGCCCTGGCATTTCCTGGAGAAGTTTTCTGTGATGAGTACATTAGGCAGGAGATTAAGCAGGGCTCCTTGGCTGGTTTCCTTCAGACCCTCCAGAGACTCCTCGTTGGCACTTGGCAGGGATCCACAGACAGTAGAGGTGGATTTGGGCATGGCTCTGATATCAATTCCAAGTCTGAAATCACCCATTGATTTTTTTTTCCTGCGGAAAGGTATTTGTGGAATGCTAGAGCCTGTAGGTCTGGGTCATGCTTCAGATAAATGCCTGCCTCTCCCCAGGACAGTGCCTGTGACAGGGTGGGTGGTTCATGACAGGAACTTTCAGGCCTCCCAACTCACCATTTTTGCAGTTACATTAAAAGTAACAGATTTAATATAACTCTCCAGTCAAAGTGAGTTAATACATTGCAAGAGAGAAGAATGTGGTTTTGAGTATATTTTGGGTATTTTTTAATGTAATGGTCGACTGGTCTTTGACTTTGGCCAGACTTGTATTTTGCTATGTCCTGTGCAATTTAAGAACTTAAACACAAGCTAACTTTTAGACACATCTTATCTTTCTTGTCCTACATGTCACCTGCATCATTCTATCCTGATCTGTTCTGTAGTGCTGTATTTACATGAAACCAGCCCTAAAATTCAAGGCTGGCACTTCCATTTCTATCACACTTAAACGGACACAGTGGATGCTTGCTTGCCTGCTGATTTTAGCAGAGCTAAAGGCTCAGTTCTTTAGTGACCTTATATGAAGGAAAAGAGATGTTCTGCGGCACTGGTTTCTCAAAACTTGCTATTGCTGTCCCTTCAGGGCAAAGTTATTTTTCTTACAGCAAATGTAATGGAGCTGCAGGGGAGGTGTATTCCAACCCCCATGTTAAGTCTTATGAGTTTTATAGATTTAGATAAGCAATGTTTAATATCCTTTATGGTGACCTGCAGGTTACTTCATATGAAATAACAGGGGGCTCCCATTCTTTCTCTAGCAAAATTTGATCCAGCATATCATAGAATTGGCTGGGAGTACGGAAAGCTGGAGATTTATGGATGATAAAAAAATGACATCATGTATCTGGCCTAATCTCTATCTTGTTGCTGCCTGCAAAAAAGTGTGTTTTAGGCAGGGCTGAGATTCTTCACATTTCAGTGCTCTTGCCTGCATGCAAGGAGAGGCTGGATCATGACCAAGCCCAAGCCCTGGGCCACCCCATTCCCCTTGTGTGTGACTCTTCCCTCTGTGCCGGCAGGGGAAGATCACAGAGAAGATCCTTGGGATGCCCCCTCCTCCAGCTGTAAGGTAGCACTGTGTTTGGGTAGGGCATCGGATGTCAAGGCTTACCTGAGACACCTGCTGCAGAGCACTTGAGAAGTTCAGGTGAACCTTCCTACAGCTGGGCATTGCCTTCCTGCTTTGCTGGTGTGATCAATGAGATCAGGAAGGGTATTTTTGGGTGTGGTGGGTGGCACTAGTCTCGTATGCAGGACATGTCTGAATGGATATTTTGGGATGGCGTGTTTGCCTTTGTCCAGCTGAGGGCTCTGAGGTGACTGAGGTGGAAGTAGAAGACACTTCTGCTTTTCTTGGACCACACAGAAATCCTTCCACCAAGCTTCATAGGCAGAATCTCCACCGCAATGCAAGCAAGGTAGGATCAGGCCCAGTGTCCCCAGGGGGAGCACCAGCTTAGTGGCCCACATTGTGCAGGAAACAAGACACTGACTTACACTGTTATGTTCATTTAGCAGTTTTTTTGCTGGTAAATCTCACTAACACTTCCATTAACCACAGGTACCTGGGTAGGGTAGTAGGTTTTAAAAAATGACCAGAGATTCAGGAGCACAAGTCAAGCAAAAAGTCACTTCAGAGACCCACTGGTCAGTACCAGCCCCACCGGTATGTAGGAGAAGGGGGTCCAAGAGCTGTATTTGCTCTAAATAACTCCAAGTGCTGGACTTACAACAGGGGGCACTCGCTGTTTTTGGTCATGGGAAACTCCTCCTGTGGTTGTTGGTATTGTCAGAAATTCTCAGAATTGTCAGTACTGTCAGAAACACCATGTCTGTTCCTCTGACACAGAGGGTTTTTCTGGTGTAAGTAGGAGTGTCATGCCTTATGAAGCCTTGAAGTCAAGGTTAGCTGACGGTCTCTAGGGTTTTCAGGTTCCAGCAAAAAATTGGCACTTCATTCCCATGAACCTTCTTTTCTAAATGAATGACTTATTTGTGTAGACTTCTTGAGTATCTCAGCTTTAGGGAAATTATGACACCATTACCTCACCCTTCTATAGTCCATTCTGATACTTCTCCTCTCCTAGTGTTTTTTTCCTACTGTAATGCTTGCTTTAAAAAATTTATGGTAGCAAAAAAATAAATCTCTCATGGGAAACGCATTTAGAAGCTGGGATTTCACATATATCAAATTCAGACAATTAAACCCTTGGAATGCAGGGCTCCCTAGGAAAAAATGTAGCCTGAGCTATGGAAAATGAGTTTTCTTCCAGCTTTCATAAGGTCTGCAGCAACCTCTGGAAGTCTGCAGGCTGCTCAGTGGATGACCAGCTAACTGCAGAAAGTCCCAAGAAGACTTGCAGTAGAAATTCCAGGCATTTCTGAAAGAACTGAATAAAAAGCATCTGTCTGAGCTAGTGCATAATCTCTTTTGATCTGAGTTCAGATATGAGGTTTTATAGCAGTTTATGTCAATTGGGGTATGAGACTATCATAAAATGTGACAGCAGATAATACTAAATTTATTACATCAAAGTCAATAGCACATAATGACTTTACTCCATGGGACTGCATCAAGAGCTACCCAAATATTTTTAGCACATATTAGGGAAACAGACTTCAGGGTGGATCCTTCCTTTGCTATGTATTTATGTCTGCTTTTATATTTTTGAGGCAAAAGTGATGAACTTTGTCCTCTTGCAGAATAATTATAATACCAATAGGACTATACAAGAAGGCTTAAGTTGGATATCATTGTAACAGAGTGAGATAAATAGCCTCAAATATCAACACCGATCTCAAAAAGCACATACAGAGTTTGTCTTGTAAAATTTTTGATCTCTCTGCATCTGAGCTGCTCTCGAGATGACACAAAGGTGCCAGTCTCTCAGGAGCTATAAATCAGCATTGCTCTATCAGTGTCCCTGGTGCCCTAGAGGGATATCAGGTACCATAGCTCTAGTAGCAGTTGGTCAGCTGTTTCTCCTGGAGATGAGCTATGTTGTATTAACATTTCTTGCCGAGCCTTGGCTGTGGTACATAAATTCTTCCTCGGTTTCTGTCTCCGTCCCTGTGGTGGTGCTGCCTGCGCAGACCTCCCCACAGGGTGGCCCTGCTCCCACTCCCATGTCTGCAGCCAGCATCCCAGGAAATGGTCTGAGTGTGTTAGAGATGAAGTCAGTTGAAATTAGCGTGAGAGGGGAAGACCAGGACAAAACACCTCCCGTTCCACCCGTGTTACAGCCTTCTCTGCAGAGGAAGGCTGGCTTGGGCTGGCTGCAAGCCTCAGTGAGTTCAGACTTGCTGAGAAATGAGGCATAATGAGTGGAGAGCAGCCCCATCCAAACGGTGTCACCCACCTCGATGTGCAGGCTTGGTCACAGGCAAGTGCAAAAGAAAATAGCAACTGATAGATGTCTAAAGGATCAGTGGCTTCATCCCCCATATGAATTTTGTCCACAGAACAGAAGCTGCTGTGCAGTGTGGTATCCTTCCTTTAGGCAGACCCAAAGCAGAACAGGCAATGATGTTTATTGATGTGTCTGTCTGTAAAGTGGGTTATGTTTAAACTGTGCTGATGCACATTGCAGAAGGGCCTTGAAACAGCTTACACTGCTGCAGCTCCTTTCCATAGCATTAGCTCAGAGCAAGACTTGAAGAGTCAATGCTATCAATTGTATTTCAGGGTAAACAACTTACAACATTTCCTTCAGGAGGTACAAATTTTTAGCCTAATTTATCTGGTACTTGTAAAAATTTAATTTGTTTTTCTATTGTTTGCAAGATTTCTTGTTAAGAAGGAAAAGATTGTTATACACACATTCACTTAATTGATTGAAAGCCAAGGGAAGGCACAAGGAATTTACAAGCAACTGTGATACAGTATAATTTTAACGAGCTGCAGGTCTTCCCAGCAGACAATAAAGACCTTTGTGCAGACCAGCAAATTAAATAGATACTGGATGCAAAGCCATATGCTTCAGAGGGTTAGGAAAAGAAGCAAGTTGTACTATAGAAAGTTAATTTTCTGATTGGTCCTGAAGTCAGCTTACCTTTTAGGAAAGGGCATGTAATTATCCATTTCCAAAGATTATATAAAATTCAGGTTTTCAAATGATGCAGCACGTGGGCTGGGAAATACACTTTCTGGGAAAACTGCTTTGTGCATGACTCCTTTGGTAGCTGAATGCCTTTCTTTCTCCAGCAGGAGCCTCCCTCCCAGGTGACCGTAACAGCAATGCTTTCTGACTGCAAATATGCATGAAAGGTATTGTACTTGGCTAGATATGATCGTAGCACATTTATGGTGGTAGATTCAGAGGTGCAAGTCTGCATCAGACTTGCAACAGAGACTGCCCTTTATTGACCTGGCTGCAAATGAATATCTGATCACTTGAGCAGAGGGCTGATTGAGATAGGTACACAGATTTTGTTTGATTGGTTGATTGCTTTTTCTCTCTCTGTCTCTCTGCATACACACTACGTATTATTTGCAGATACTTCTGTAAGTTTATTTTGAAAGAGATGTCCCGGGGCTTTGAACCAATTCCCTCTGCTTAAAATCCTGTTCTGGCTGGTATGGAGAACGTAACAAGACTGGATGTGAAGCTCAGGCTTCTTTGACACTGAGGACCTTTGCCAACACAGCCACACTGGGGGATTTTGACGAAGGAGCACACCCTGTAGCAATATTTTTAGGCAGGCAGAGCCCCATTGCAGACTGCACCAGCAGAGCACCCACCTGGCAGCACAGCGCTCCATCCTAGGAACAAGGTCCTGCTGTCCCAGCAACACGGCTCCTTTGCTGTGTCTCTGTGGAAGGACCTGCTGGGACTGCTCAGCCCCAGTGGGGAAGTCTTTGAGACCAAGAGTTGGCTCCACTACCTCTTGTCTGTATTTGGGGGCCAAAGTCTGATGAAGCTGGTAAGGGTGGGATTCCCCTCCACCTAGTGTTGGCCTTTCAAAATATGTATACTTTAACTGAGCGATTTATGACTCAGGTTTTTCTGTTCTCCAGGCTCTCTTGTCTCAGCCAAGTGAGCTCCAGCTACCAGAGCAAAAGCCAGTTTCCACACAGACCACTGCTCACCCTCACCCCAGGGCTGCCACCCTCCGAGGCCGTGCGGCCACTGAGGGGGCGGTCACACTGCTAAGGGCACTCGGAAGATGTGTCATGGTCCTTGTGACTGGTCGCTGATCTCCTTCATTGCTTCTGAGGAGGAGGTGTGGCACACCTGGCAGCCGATGGCCAGGCCTTCATTTGCCCATGCGCTGAGAGAATCTAAAATGGCTGCATCGATGTGGCAGCTTTGGCCAGCTTTGGAGGATCTGTAGAGTGCAGCGTTTTTTGTGTATTACTTGTGGGTGTGCCAGTTTTATTGGTATGGCTATGTTTGTACCAAAATCACTTCATATCCTTATGTTGGTGAGCATTCCCAGAGGAGGCCTGTTCTGAAATGGCGTTTCTTCATGCTGCTGGAATCATCTGGGACTGGATGGCTGATGAACTCTGATGAGGATGAGTACATGCCTCCTCTGCATGTTCTCCTCTTTCCATTTGCTGTATTTTCTACTACAGCTTCCATTACTGGATAAGACCTAGACAAACTAGAAGAAATACACCTCTGTGATGATGACACCAACAAAATTCAGAGGGCAGCTCAAATAGAAATGCAGACAGCAGTGTCCAGGGAATGTCTGCTCTGGTGGACACAGCAGCAGATCCCTGCTGGTGTTGAGAAAATCTGCATGCTCAGATTTTCTGCATGGTCTGCATGACCATGGCTAGTGTGAACAGAGGCCCACTTAGAGACTAACATGTCCAGGAGCTGCTTCCATTATCAATGTGTACAGCTCATGCTGGTGTTACATAAAATCTAGAACTTCTCCCATACATAGTGTTTATTTTACATTCTTCTTCCTCTGCAACACTGTGGGGAATAGGTTATTCCTGTTTTGATTTTGGCTTGTTCTGAACAAGCAGAGTGTTTTAGGTTTGGAAGGAATACTTTATCTTCTGTTTTCTTTAATTGTTAACATTAAAATTAAGTCTCCAAGCAGGCTGTTCTTTATTAACCCCAGCACTTCCTTCCTTATCTTTCATGTGCGCTGGTGACTCACCCAGAGCAGAGGCACAGTGAAGGTGAGTTGCAGTGTTATTTGTAAAGTGGATTGGAGGATTCCTAAAGACATCCAAACTTTTCTTTCCATTTGCAAATGATCAGCTGAAATGCAGAGCTCTTCCTAATGAAATGAAATAATGAAATGAAATGAAATGAAATGAAATAAATCCCAGATGAGTTTTCAACTTCATTTCTCTCCAAGAAAATCCTTTGAAGAGATACAGTATTCAGGGCTGCCTACACTATTTATTTCAGGCATAGTTACAGCTTGACTTTTTGCTGCATGTTGGCTCTCCTCACATTTTTGCTGTTGATTTTCAGGTATGAGTAGACATTTCTGTACCTTTCTTGTGCCATCCCTTAGATGCCCTTTTAGTTCCCCTCCAACCAGCCAGGCATGTGCATCACTCTTCTCCCACCCTCCCTGTTCCTTCTAAGCATTCTTTTCAGGCAGTCTTCTGTTCTTTGCTCCAGCCAAAAAACAAAGTCACAAGTTTTGGGCTTGGTTTGAAAAACTCCAACACAGCTGTCTTGGGTGGGGTTGGAAGCCAGTGACCTTCACAGTGAAATAAGAGCTGCAGTTCAGAGGTAACATTTTCTGCTGCATCTTAATTGTTCAACCCAAGCAACTCTGTGCTCAAGTTCAAACAGTGCAGGCAGGATATTCCTCTCCTCTCCTCTCCTCTCCTCTCCTCTCCTCTCCTCTCCTCTCCTCTCCTCTCCTCTCCTCTCCTCTCCTCTCCTCTCCTCTCCTCTCCTCTCCTCTCCTCTCCTCTATTTACTTTTTATTTTTATTTTTTTTAAGGGTGACCAAAATTGTGCACAGCATTGCAAATGAGGTGCCATAAGAATTTTATGTAATCTCCTTGATTCATTATTTCTTGTATGTGAAAAATTTGATTCATCTTATTATATCATACCTACCTTTCTTATAGATGTAAGACATTTGTGGCTTGATAAATAATATATTCAAGTCTTTATTCTCAGCTGTTTCACACAAATGACTTCCTGGGCTATAACTGTTAGCCTTCTTTTTAAGCCCTAAGTATATATGTCCCTGTACTTTTAGTTTGTTCCATTTCTACTGCTTCAGATTTCCAGGTCATCCAGGTTTTCCCCAATGATATTGCATTCCTCCTCTCCTGGCAGTTCCTTTCTGTGCTGTGTCAGTAGCAAATTTCATTAACATATGAAAAACTGTAGTAAGTCATACAGTTCGTTCCTAGAAGTGTTACCATAAGATCCAATACTTTCCACTGGATGAACACCACTAATAACCTACCTTCAGCACAAACATGCCCTTTCTGTGGAGCCTGTTCTCCTCTGCTTTTAGCCAGTGTGATGTCACTTGTAATAATTTCCCTAAGTACTACAGTAGAAAATGTTTTACTCAAGGACAAAGGAATAGGTCTACTGCACTTTCCTCTTCCAAAAATCTTGTACCCAGAAATCATATCAACCCCTCCTAAATGTATTTTAGGTTTTATTGCCTTTTCCACTTGTCACATGTCTTGGTTTCAGCTACGACAGAGTTAATTTTCTTCCTAGTAGCTGGTTTGGTGCTGTGGTTTGGGTTTTTGATGAAAATAGTGGTGATAACACTCCAATGTTTCAGCTGTTGCAGAGCCGTGCTCACACAGAGCCCAGGACTCTTCTGCTCCTGGTGCTGCCCTGCCAGAAAGGGGGCTGGGGGTGCTCCAGGAGCTGGGGGGGGACATGGCCAGGACAGCCTGGGCTGGCCAGAGGGATGTCCCACGCCATGGGGCACCGTGCTGAACAATAAATACGTGGGAGGTTGGCCTAGGGGGTGCCAGTGCTCGAGGTCTGGCTGGGCATCGGTCCAGGGGTGTTGAGCAATTGCAATGTGCATCACTCGCTCTGTGTATTCTGTTATTATTATTTTATCCCTTCCTTTTCTGTTTTATTGAACTGTCTTTATCTCAACCCATGGGTTTGTTATTCTTTTACCACAACACACAGTACCTTTATTTGAGTTCATCACTTTCTAGTTCCAAATGCTAGTTTTTCCAGAATTCTGGGAGAAGGAATGTATGTTCCATCTGTATTTCATGCATTATCTTCTTTCAAATTTCCTTACACTGTGGTTTAGGGCAACAGCTCTTTCAATCTAACACTCTTATTAGCCATTGCAACTTTGTTCCTGTGTTCAAGATAACCATCTTTATTTAAAGCTCAGATTTTGATCCTTGTCTAGATTACTCATCATTTCAACCTTCTCCACACTGCTCATCAGACTTACAATTCAGTCCTTGTGCTTTTTCTATATGTGATATAAAACCTTTCTTCTTTTCTTTCTAAATCCTTGCCTTTTTAATTTCTATACCCATACTTCCTGAAATCTTAATCAGAAGCTTCTTTACTGGCCAGTTCTTCTCTCCCATTCCCTCCATACTCTGTGCTTGCTCATAATGCCTTTTTTTTTTTTTTTGGAAACACTACCTTTTGTGCTAGCATTTCATTCAGTTAGATAGATATGCAGTCCTTGTGTGCAAGATTTTTTTCATTATTTGAAGCACCGGCTGCAGATAGTTGTTCTAACTCTGACAAAAGCTCTTCAAATGAGTGCCTAGAGTAGTCTGCATTTGACTTAATTTTTCAAAAGCAAAGCTTCAGCCCCTGTTTGGTTCCTGTTCACGCTGATTTTGACTTGTTTCTTAGAGCAACACTGATAAGCAATTGCAATAAATACCATTTAAGTATAGCTTAATTGAACTGATCTGCTGGCCATGGATAAATAAGGTAACAAGATAAATCTGACTTTATAGAAGGCAATGAGGGTACTGTAAGCATGCAGGTTTCAGCTCACAGTACTTTGCTAGAGAGAGACATAACAGTGCAAGTATTTTGGCAAACACTGTTATTTTTGCTTATTAAAATGATCTAATCCTGAAGTCAGACTGTCTTTGCAAAGTGTTGCATGTGTCTGCTTAGTTTCTGCACAGCTTCTTAGTGCGGTATTTTTTTTCTTCTCCTAGGGAAAGCTTATTAAAAATAAAGTCATTCTGGACTACACGGCCTTGCCAGGTCTGGAAAGCACCTTTGGTGTCCAGCATGAGTGGAGGCAGAGCCCTCTTTGGCATGTCCCCAAGATGTTATTAGAGCTGGCAGCTTCCACATCACCAGGAGGTTCACCAAGAGCTGTGTTGGCACCAGGAGCGTGCAGTGGGGACACCTGGATGGGACCTCCACCAGGGTGGCATTCAGGGTGGCTGGGTGCCTCACTGCAGCCACAGGGTATCTGGGGACACAGAGGCTCCCTCCTTGCCTTTGGGAGGCTGCAGCAGCTTTGCTGGTGGTTGCTTTTGTCTGTATCTCCCATCACTGTGTTTCAGCCTCTGATTTATTCTGTGCATGGCAAGGGGAACAAAGAAATGTCTGCCAGGCAACTGTGTTACCACAAGGATGGGATTTCTGTAAGGAAAGAGCTCAAAATGATCTTGATTTCAGCATATTTACTTCAGGTAATATATGCACGCTTTTTCTCTTTTAAGTCCTCTAACATATGGTACCTCTTAATTTACTTTAGGTCACTCAGGGGACAGCGTGCTTTGAAATACAGGCTGAGTAATACAAAAATAAAGTGGTGGGCTCAGAATAAGAGAACTGCAGGATCCAAAGGCCACAGGAGTGTTTTCACTGAGAGCTGCAGGATGCCCCTTCAGCTTCTGCTGCTGTGGCTCAAAGACTTAAAGGTGTAGAAGAGCACCTGAAGGATGTTGCAGAGCCAAGCAGTGGTTTGATATAAATGCATGTACATTGGTACCAGCCCATAAGACTAAACCTAAGCATAAATTTCCCCTTACAGGCAGAAGAAGTCCAAGGAAGGAGAGAGAGATCCAGCGAAATTCCAGTCCTGCTGAAGTGGATGGGAATTTTGCCACTGATTGTTCAACACAGGAGCCTTCCCTACAGACCTGTAAGGAATTTAATAACCGGATTGTAATTTATGCTGGGGAAGATGATAATACAACAGGGAAAATGTGGTGCTTGGATAAATGAACCATTGATACTGCATCTGCTTACATATTTTCCACCAAAGCCACATCGGGTCATCTTTCCTGCAAGGACAGAGAAGCCTGTGAAAGAAAGGAGCAGAAAGAGCCCTTTTTCTGCCCATTCAGCTGTGTCATATGCTGAGCAGGTCTGAACCCTGCATGAGTGTTTGTGGTTATTCTTCAAAGGCTCTGCTTCAGTTCAGACAATCACAGATGATGAGGACTGCCCCTGACGTGCACTTTTGTTTTCTAACATAGCCTCTTTGGAAACTATGATGTTACAATATTGGCCAGTCAGCCAGTCTGTCATTCTTGGTTGGCCTCTCCTGTTGTAACACGATTATACTTTTTTTTTTTTTTTTTTTTTTTAATTTTCCATCAGCTCTCAGAGAGATCAGGCTACAAAATACTGACTTCCTCCTGAACCTTTGGATCCCATTGGTATCTCCTCTCTACTGGGCCTATTTATCCCACATTTCAGGTTTATTTCCAGGCAGTTCTCAGCATCCTCTTTAGAGCTGCATCCTTGGTTTATTGATAAGCTTTACAGACTGGGAGAAGAACTCACTGAGAGCAGCCCTGTGGAGAAGGACTTGGGGATTCTGGTGGACAGAAGGCTCAACATGAGCCAACGGTGTGCTCTTGCAGCCCAGAAGGCCAACTGCGTCCTGGGCTGCATTGACAGAGGAGTAGCCAGCAGGCAAAGGTGGTGATTGTGCCCCTCTGCTCTGCCCTTGTGAGGCCCCACCTGGAGTGCTGGGGTCCCCAGCACAAGAAGGATGTGGGGCTGTTAGAGCAGGTTCAGAGGAGGACCATGGTGATGATCAGAGGCTGGAGCACCTCTCCTATGAAGAAAGGCTGAGAGAGCTGGGGGTGTTCAGCCTGAAGAAGAGAAGACTCTGAGGAGACATCATTGAGGCCTTTCAGTACTTAAAGGCGTCTTATAAAAAAGATGGAGAAGGACTCTTTACTCAGGTAGATAGTGATAGGACAAGGGGGAATGGTCTTAAACTAAAGGAGAATAGATTTACACTAGACATTAGGTGGAAATTCTTCACTCAGAAGGTGGTGAGGCACTGGCACAGGTTGCCCAGAGAAGCTGTGGATGTCCCATCCCTGGAGGTGTTCAAGGCCAGGCTGGATGGGGCCTTGGCCAACTTGAACTGCTGGGTGACATCCCTGCCTATGGCAGGGGGTTGGAACTAGATGACTTTAAGGTCCTTTCCAAACTGAGCCGTTCTCTGATTCTATGATTTCAGCCTTTGCTGAATATCCGACTTCCTCACAGATATAAACAGTCATTACACAATAACCCTGTTAGACGAGGAAGAATGATCACCTCGACTTAGACCAGAAACATGGGGGCTTTCACAGTGACCACAAACACGCGGTAGCCAAAGACTAAATGATTTTTCAGTGGAGAATACATTGTGTTCTCACCCAGAGGAGCTGAGTGGGGTGGAGATTTCTCCACTGACACAGGGTGCGGCAGAGGGGTGTTGGGGAGCCATCCCTGGAGAAGTGCAGTCACTAATTATGGTGATTGACTAGAAAGGACATTCCCCAAGTTTTGGCCAGCAAACGTAGGGTTAGTTTAATACATTACAAGAATTTTTATTTATTTATTTTATTTTAATTAAAAGAAGGAAGGGGTGTGCTCAGTTTGTAAACACAAATGCAAACACATTTGGTAACTAAGCAGTTTGGCCAGTGTTCTGCTTATAAAGGATGAAGTTTGCTGTTAGGCTTTGGAATAATAGCATATGGCAGTACGCTGAATATTTGTCATGAAGTGATTTCATCTTCTACATTAAAGTAGTCTACCAAGTGTGGAGACTGATGTTTTTAAAAGTCAGATGTGACAGAGGAAAAAGTTAATCCCTCAGAGAAAGAATAACGTACTGATTAGATTCGTTATTTAGGGCTATATAGATATGCATTTAGATCATGCTGGTTTTAATATTTCAAGACCTGGATGCAGTTCTTCACAAATATCAGCTCCTAAGAATGTTAAAAATGCTTTTATTTTTAAAGAAAATAAACATATTCTGTGCTTTTATGACTAACTGCTTTTAATATTATAATTCAAAGATAAAAAACACTGAAATAATTTATGGAAGTTAATACTGTATGTTTACATACTACATTCTTTTTTAGTTTAGATACTGATAATAGATTAGGTGGTCATTGACTTTATTTCCAGAAAATGTCAGCATCAGATTCCTATTAACGCATTGCTACAGCATTGTACAGCTGTGTCTAAAATCAACCTATTCCTCTGAGTTGTAGAACTGAAGGGACACCATCACAGTTTAAAGTATAATATTGCCTCACAGATATAGAGTAAGGACACCCTGCAACAAGAGGAAGAAACTCAGAAATAAGAGAAAGCTCTTTGTATTGTTTTTCTTAACACAACGCTGTTACACTGACATTGTGCTTCTTTTAGTCGCCTATGTGTCGAGGTAAGAGGATGTTTTTGCGTCTGATGCAATTAAAATATTTTCCCCTCTCCTTTTCATACCTTCAAATCCTCCCTTTGCTACTCTAAAACAAAATGAAACCCACTGATTGCTAAATGTTTAAAAGGATTTAGTTAAGAAGTTACTTTGGTTACCAAATGTCTTTATTTAGTCAAGTCTAATTCATGTACTATTTATACTTTCCTATGTTTCTGTTTCTGGGAAAGATTCAAATGGTGCTTTAAACTAAGATTTTCAAAATGACTTAATGGTTCAGAAATATTCTTTATATTGTAAATCTCTTAATCTCTTGATAACGTGTCTTTTCATTAATGGCATATCCTGAAGAGCCTGACTTTGTGGTTCCTGCGTAGCATTTAACAAGGACATTTCTGCGGACTAGGCATGTAAAGAGAGGGCACTAGGATCAAAGACTCATATGATGTAAATTCCCTTAGCTCTGAGAAGGCTTCCTCAAAAGTGGCTATTCTTGATATCTGCATGGGCATATTGGCTCACAGCAGCTGCGAATCTTTCCTATATACTGAAACTTGAGGCTGAACAACTGCTAACATAATGGCCACAGAATCTGCACCAAGGGTGTTTCCAATGCTCATATCAGGCCCAAACATAAATCATATTCTATGAATTTGAGTTTATTTTTGCTATGCAGCAACTGACTCCTTGGCATTTTCTGGAGGCATCAAGGAGCTAGCTTCTGCCCCCAGTTACACTTTTGCAGTGCCGCACCAGGGACGCTGAGTCCAGGGTCCCATCTCATGTCTCCTCTCTTGGGTCTTCTCTGGCTGCTTACCACGTATGGGTGAGTGTAATTTGGTGAGCATTTTTTGATCTGTGGTGGCACTTTAGGACACATCCAAGCAACACAGGAACCCACACTTTGCTAGAAGCAAGAAGCACTTCTAAATCACTTGGGAATTTTTGGAAAATCTTACCCTTGGTCTTGAAGATTTGTTAAATCTCCTTCCAAAAAGCAATGTATTTAGCCACTCCAAACACAGACAGCAGAAGCTTCAAAAACAATAGAAGAGCTCCAGTGTTTTCTAATCTAGTGAGTCTAGTATGTGCCAGCAATCATGTGCTTCAGCAGAGTAATTGACCTCACAGGGACAAATACACTATTGCTGTGAACTCCCTTAGAAAACTTCCCTGCAACCTCCTCCCACATGTGGTATTGCATGGAGGTAACTCAGTCAGAATTAGCTTGGTTGCGTGTGTGCTCAGAAGATTATAAAGAGGACAAACTGGGTTTTACTCATTTCCTCTAATTTAACATTTACTGTATCGGCATTACTTTCATTTAGTATTGCTTAAATTGGTAAAATGTGGGCTTTCGTTGAAGGACTTACTTCTGAACAATGAAAAAACTGATACAAACCAGAGTTCAAGTAGTCTTTTATTTTGCAACAGACTAGCTTTAAATCTAGTTTAATAAGCACACTGGAAGAGAGCACTGATTATTTCTGTATGTAGCATAGATTTGGCCCCATTTTCACAGGGAGCATGGGGGCAGAAAGTTTTATTGTTGTTGCGTTGTAAACTCCCTTTTATGCTCATCTGTCCACCCTGTGCACGTGCAGTGAGGAGGACATGGGCACATGGGCACATGAGCACACGACCACTGAACAAGCTGAGTATGAACGTGCAACAGATCAACTTTCTGATAAGGGATTTAATGATCCTTTCAAGCTTAACAAGAGATTTTCTCTCTGATTCTGTTGGGTTAACTCCCTCAAAAGGCTATTCTGGTGCCTTTAATCCTGCCTGTGACACACGACTGCCCCAGTCCCACAGAAAGGGCAGCATCTGCTACCTCATGTCCAAGCTATCTACAGTGTCAAAGGGCTTTCTGTCGTAATGTGTATCTTCAGGGTAGGGACTGTCTCTGCTATTGTTGCTTCATTCAATATTTTTTTTCCCTCAGTTTTTTGTTGTTTTACACCTTTTATTCACTCTTTTTTCCCCCTTCTTCTATCTGCTCATAATCTCATTTTCTCTTTTTTTTTTTTTCTGTCTGTTTTCACTATTGTAAATTTTTTTTTCTCCACCTTTCTCCTCCCGTGCCTTCTCTCTGATTTCTTTCTTTGGTCTCTATTCTGTTCTTTCTGCCTAGCTCTTCCTACTCATCAATCATATTACGACAGCAGGGAGCAGCTCACAGAAGCAGGACCAGCTGGGATACATCCCAGTAAGAGCACATGCTGTTGAGGACAGGACCCAGAACACAGAGCAGAGATGTCTTGAGACTGTTTTGGTTTTGAGCACATGATACAGATAGTGGGAGAGGGGGGGATTTTTCACTAGCCCTGCTCAATTTGCACACCCCCGTGCAAATGGGCACAGCCAGGGAACATAGCAGCAGGAGGACAAGCTTTGAATGCCTAGTAAAATGAAATCCAGAGAGGTGATATGGCTCTGCAATGAAAGGCAGCAAGCCAAGTAGAAATCTTTGAAAGGAAGACAGAGTTCTGTGCTGTGCACGTCAGGTCCAGCATGATGAGGCTTTTATATATGGGAAGGAAGCAAATGCTGAGCATGGCTCCACTCCCGACCAAACCCTCCGTGCTGGGTGTGTTTTCCAGGAGAAGGCTTCCTGGCTTGCTCCTCACCGTGCTTCTGTCATGGACCTCTCAGGTGGGACAGGGAGCAGGCATCCACTAGACACATGCAGAAGCACTGAGCCGCGTGTGTATTTCAGCAAAGAATCGCAAGTAAAGAAAAATGCATAGAGGTGGAACTGGGGGCTGAATTAAAGGACGGTGTTAATGGAATCATTCACCAGTGCAAGGCTTGTCTGAATTAGTGTCAACATCAACAGCAGTTGTGATAGGCACTGCTGACTTTGGCTGTTTCTGGGTGTCCACAAGCCAACAGCAATGTGATGTGTTTTATGTGCTGCTGGGGTACTTGTATCTGTTCAGAAACTCCTGCTCTGACTTTCTTCTTCCTCTTGCAGATCAATGATGTGGAAGAGGGGGTGAAGGGGGGAAGCCTGAGGTGTTTGCATGTTAGATTACTCGGTGTGGGAAGGGGACAAGAGCTGCTGGGACTTGGCTCCTGGCCTCCGTTGAGCAGGATGGAGCAGTGCAGGGAGGCTGCTGGCGGGAGGCCACTGACAATGCTGCACTCCAGGGAGAGTTTTAGTATGTGTGTGTAAGGGAGAGCGTGGGGATGTCCAGAGATCTGCTGTGCAATGGCATGTTTAGGCTAATCCCACGTTGCTAAGAAGCCCTACACGTTTGGCATTGGCTCTGGTTGCTCTGTAGTCCTTCCTCAGGTGGCCACCCCCTCCTCCCAGCAAAGTCCATCTGTTTGGCCACAAACTCCATGACTTTTGGCTCTGAAGGACACGGCATGTCACGAAACTCCCAAATATGCCTTTTGCAGCCTCGGAGCCCAGCACTCCAGCACCACTGAGTGTCTCCAGCTGTTCCTTGACAGGCAGCTCATGTGTGACTCAGAGCCCTTTGCTGGCTCTGCCCCGCGGGGCATGCTGCCCGTGAGCAGGGAGACGTCTCCGTCTGTGAACTTGTTCTCCAGGGAAGAGCTTTCTGAGATGGCTATAACAGCTCTCTAGGAGGGAACAAGGAGCTTTGTGCTGAGGAGACGCCGAACTGGTGAACACCACAAAGTCAACCAGCACTAGTGAGTACCACTGAGGTTACTCAAATCTCTGGATCTGTTGAAGTGTCCTTTCCACAAAGCAAGCACCTGTCCGCAGGTGTCCTATAGAAAAAGGCACCCTGCAAGAGCTGTCAGCCCATGCAGGTTTGCAGATGAGTCCTGTGCTGCTCCAGCCAGGTAGTACCTGGGCATGTCCAGGGCCAGCTCCATGGTGTGCTGCCTGCCCTGGCGGTGGCAGTACTGGCTCTGTGGCGTCTCTGGCAGTCTGGTTAAAAGGGGAATAAGCTGCCAAGGGCTAGGTTTGTATAAGCAATAGGAAAAGTTAGATATTTGGCCTTTCTAGCTGGGGTTTCCTTCAGGTCTCAGAGGTGGGTGCTCTGAACCGCTGATCCACACAACCATCACCAGAGGTGCTGATGCAGACGCACCCCGCGGAGCTGCTGGCTCAGCCACGGGCAGCAAGCAGCAGACCACAGGACCCTTCTCCTGCTGTGGTGGAGGGAGCTGATCCCTGGTGCTGCCTGCCTGGAAGCTCCTATGCCACAGGCTGTGAGGCTGCTCCAGCCTGGGGAAAGCCCTCTGGAGATCCGGGCTGAGGGACAATGCGGCTTTGCCCCCAGGGAGGCTCAGAGGAAGGAATGCAGGTGCAGCACATGGGGCCTGGGCCTGGCTGTGGGCTGTGCACGTGCCACAGTGCAGAGACAAGGTCTCATTTCTTCATGAGTAGGCGTGGAGCACTCCTGGCCAGGCACTTGCTTTTCCTCATCAGAGCCAGGGTGAACTGCAACGCCTCCCAGGGACATGGCCTGCAGAGGTGGGGGAAAGGCAGTGTAGGACAGCCCTCGTCTTGCTGTGTTCTCAGAGAGGGTGGTCATGGTGGAAGCTACCTCAGCTGAGAAGATGCTCTTCAGTGTCGTGGCAGGAAGGCACTGATAGGCATCTGGGCAGCCTGAGGAGGACTTTGTTCCTGCCCTCAGGGCTCTGCTTCTGACTGCCACAGACTTGCCAAAAGTCCTTACCTGAGACGTCGTGCTTTCCTGGTGGTTTGCCCACCTTATATGTCGCACCTGCCAAATGTGGATGTCAGCCCTTCATTGGGTCTTCTGGACTATGTGCACTTGAAAGCATGTGTGTAGTCGTTACATGTGAACTCTCCTTGAAAACAACATCATACAGATTGCAAGTCAAGAGTTGAGTAGTTAAGAAAAGCTAGGACTAAGGTTTCCTGTGAAATGTCAACCAGCCTTGAGCCTTTGATACCATCTTCTCTCTCTTAGGATTGCTTCATTGACTCCAGCCTCCCATTTCTCTTGTTCCAAGCTTCTACCTCTCTCCTGCTTTGCTGCCAGCTCCAGCCCTTTACTATTCCTGTTGCTGTGGTACTGAGCCTCCATGCAGCTGTTAGCTCCCAGGAACAGCAGCTGCAGGTCCTGCGCCTCCTCCTCAGCCTTGAAACAGAAGTGCCCAGCAAGGATGGGTCCCAGGCTCACAGGCACAAGTGTCTTTGAGTGGAGCATCTCAGCATCTCAGCCATTTCCTTTCATTATGCGAGAGTTATCCTAGTTAGTTGCCTAAAGTTCAGATGAGACCGTCTTCACAGTATGTAAATCTCAGCTGAAGGCTTTAAAGATTGGGAAGCTTCTGAGTAGCTGTAAGAGGCTCTTACAATGGAGATTGTCAAGGAAATATGATATGTGTATGGCACAGCTACTGGCTTAGTTGGCAAGAACTCAATGCAAAGACTTCTTTAGATTACAAGGGCTGTGGATGAGGGTCTTAGAAAAGTGAAGGTATTTCTTACTTAATTCAATGTTTTAATTATGCCTTTCTGGGGATATGAACTCACAGGATGTCACGGCAACAGGTCTGTGATTTTCATGAGGCAGAGCTGCTTTCCAGGTTTTTACCTCTTGCTGGCACAGTAAGTTTTTGTGGACATGCCACAGGATGTGTAATGCTGCAGTGTTTTCAGCTGAAGTCACAGACAGCAAATAGAAAGCACTGTGTTACGATCATACCATGCCATAGCCTGCCCTCCAGGGTGAGGGAGATTGGTTGGTCAGAAGCTGCACAGATGACTTTAAAATATTGCAGAATGAGTATTATGTGGAACAACACTGAGCACCTCTTCTGGCTTTTTGAACAACTGGAAATCTTGGCTCTGAGCTTCGTTTACCAGCCAATAAGGCTGGCACTTCAGGCAATATTTAGAAACCATGTTTATAATCTTAACTTGACCAAGTAAGCAAAACTACTTTGTGTGATTGTATACCATCCCTTTATACTAAAGAAGGAAGAAACAAGCTGTGAGGCAGCTCACTTATATAATTTCAACTCAGTTTTCTGAAGTTCTTATAATCACAGTTCCTGAGTAGTTGTGATGACATCTGAGTAAGCAAGTTTGCTCCAGGATGTGTGGTGCTGACTGAAAACAAAAAAAAGTGCAACTGCAGTATTACTTTGGCCAGACTGCTGCAAAATTAATTTGGTGAGACATGCCAGCTCAGGAAATTAATTGTTGTTTGGACAGATTCATTATTGGTAGGGATGATTTTCCTTTGAATGGCAGAATGACCATCTCCACTTAGGAGAAATATTATAGATGTGGTTGAGAACTACAGAGAGATAACGTTCTTCATACCTGGCTAGCAGCTTGGTGATGTGAGTGGGATGCTCAGATAAGCCATTACATAAAAAACAGCAGGCTTTAGTTTCTAGCAAAACTTATCTTTTCTGAGGGAAATGCTCAGAGAAAGCAGATACTGTCTTCCAGGCGTATTCAGATCTGGGCCAGCTTAGGGTAAAATCTTGTTGAGATCTTCCAGGTTTCCTGCTTCCTGAGCCAAACCTTACCACAGCAGATGTGACTGCAGGTTAGACAGACCCGCTGAGTTTTAATGATGCAGTTCAGAACCAAAACCTGAAGGGAAATCTGGGGTTTAAACCTGCATCTGCATCCCAGAGAAACAGGTATTTTTGGTTTGGTTTTGGCTCAGCATCTATTCAGCTGGCATTCTGCAAGACCACATATGAAGCAGACCAAGTCAGTCAGACTAATCATCATGCCATTTTTGTTGTTGTTGATTTATCAGCAGAGGAGAGCACTGATCACGTTTCACGTACTTGTCTTTTGAAAGTTTCCCGCAATACAGGTAATGTGTTTTATACTTCATATCCTGTATTGTTTAGCAACAGCCTCAGGAGATGCCTTTTCAGGAGTGTATGTCTTTAGTCTACCTCGGAGGTCTCTCACGTGGGTCTTCAGCATTTTCTGCCTCCATTCTTCTCAGCTACTTGAAGCTTTCCTGACAGGAGCTTGGAGGAAGAAACAGGTAACAGGAAACATTCAGGACATGATGGTTCAAAGGAAAACAATCCCCTGCTGTTTATCTCCAGTTTCTCGAGTCTCTGATATACCTGCCTGTACCTTCTTCCTTGCACACTCTCTCTGCCTGTGGTCCTTGGTCACCTCCCGGCTACTCTTCTCCTTCCCACCCCTCAGAGCTCTCTCCTGCTTTTCCTCCACCAGCTTCCCATCACCTGCTGAAAAGACTGAGGCTTCCTTCAAAGTTGCTATGCTTTTTTTGAAGCTAAGTTCCTCACTTGGGATTATGCCAAGTCCTTTGGGAGAAAAGCCTCCATGTACCTAGCAAAGACACGTTTTTCTCCCACATGACAGCTCTTCTTTGTCTCCCATGAGCACCAGAGAGCTGCTTGCACCTCCTGTCTCCTGATCACACCGACTCTCCCTCCCACAGCCCAGTCCAAAAGCAAACTCCCTGGCTGTGTGCGAGGGACTGAGCTGGCCACCGAGGCATCCATGAACCATTCCTAGTGCTGGAACAGCTCAGGCTCTGTTGGCCTGTTGGTAGCGGTCCTCACATGTGTCATTACACAACCCGTATAATGTTGCTCGTTAAATCATTTGTTGACATGAATTTGATTTTCAGCTCATTTAGATTACTGGCAGTGTTGAAAGAAGATTTGATTTAATTATTACTGTAAGTTCTTACCACAAAATATTATGCATTATTTTGAAATGCCTGGCTGTAGATGTTACTTCAACATTTTTGTAAGTCTTCAGTGAAATAGAGTTAGATGTTCCTTATCCTTAGTTTCCATTGTCAAACAAGTCAAATGAACACGTCTCTGCAAATTTTAAGTAACTTTCCCATTAACCTTTTGCATAAAGTTTATAATACACTTACAGTACGACTAAGTTGATCTATTTTTTTGAGAGTTCATAGGCACAACATGTTTTTATTTGTACATCAGGATGTGCCAAAAACAATGAGAGTCAAATGGCTCGGGCAGGTCCCATTTCATTCCTACTCTTGCTGCAGTGTTGGAATCTGGGACCTTTTATCAAACACATCTATAAGATCTGGCAAACACGGGACATCTTCCCAGGGGGATGCAGCTGGACACACGCTCCTCAGCTCATGCTCCCAGCTGAGAGGATCTGGAAGCCGGCTGGCCACATGTGCACCGTGCCCAAGGCTGTATGCCAAAACACAGCAGAAACAGGGATCCTTGGTCAGCTCCTGACCATGCAGCTGTTGCTCTAGAGGCAAATTTCTTAGACCAGCATAGTAAAATGTGAGAGAAGTGGGTTCCTTGCCTGTCTCTCCCTGGCTGTGCAAACACGGGCAGGTTCACACAGCTCTTGTGCATGCCTGCCTTGTTTCTCAGTCCTGTGTCTGGATGGCTGGGTTGTTCAGCTTCACCTGCACAGTAAGCACAGGAGAACAAGCAGGAGCAGGTGATGGATGCTGCCTGTGCTGTGTGTTCCCAGGCAGAGCTCAGGCTGGCTGTGCAGAGGGGCACTGCCACCCCAGGCAGGCCAGCACCACCTGCGCTCACCGCAGCCTCCCCAGAGGGGTTCTGCCTGCAACAAGAGGAGAGGGAAGGCCGGTGCCCCCACGTCACATACTCTGCATTTTGGTAATACAATAATCTTACACCTCCACAGCACTGTTTTTCCTTGAATTAATGATCTCAGGTTCCTGTATGGCAGACCCATTGCTGCAGACCCTAAGCACCTGCGGTCATTAATTTTTTTTTCACCCTGCTGCTATGGCTGGGAGATCTGTTCCTGTTTCACCATTTTCACTAAAACAGAGGAGATGGGCTTTCTGTGGTAGAAATTTTTCTTCCTAGGTACCTTGATTATTGCTACACCTGTATAAGAGAAATGCAAGGTCCCCCACTTCTTTAGAAGGCTCCAACACTACTTACTTCTATGGGAGAGGCAGTGGCAGAGCAGATTAACTCCTGTATCTGCATGGGGTTTCTACATTTGCAGGAAATAAATCCTTGTTCTGTGCCTGCTCTGGGTTGAGAAAAAGCTGTGCAAATACCGTCCTTGCTAACAGACAATTGCTAAAGAGCTACTAACCTCTTTGAAATGACAATTTGCTCTTTGTTTTGTATGTTTTCCAGATGTTACCTGCTGGCTTCAGGCAGAGGGGAAAAAATAATGCGAGGAAACTATTTTAGTAATTTGCCTGGAAAACCAGGTGCCTCTCCAAGCAGCTTGAACCACCTTTAAAATCTTGAGTAGAAAGGGAGCTGGGATTTCACCATGGGCAACTGTAAAACAGAGCAACCAGCTACCAGGCTGTCGTGGGAGGAAGGACTGTTTTGCCCTCAGGCAGAAGCCAAAGCAAGCTGCTCTCCTCTCTGCCCATCAGCTGCCTGCAAGACCAAAGCACCCGAGACCAGGTTGGCCCTCCTTTTTTGTGGCAGTAGGTGCGTGCAGGAGGCCACCAAGCGGGCTTCTTTCTGTCCTTGATTTTGCCTCACACTCAGGTGACCCCAATTCCTAAGCAGGAATAATATGGTGCAAACTGGATATTGTGGTTGGGGTGATAGGGCACTGTTCTCTGCATATTAACTGCCCTCTGGTTTAAGCCCTCTACAGAAAGCAGAGGCTGCTGGTTCATCCCTTAAGGGCTGATGACTTTAAGATGGCAGTTGTGACTTCAGAGTTCACTTTAATGCAACATCTTAGAGCTTGCCTATATTACTTCTTCCATGTGTTTGATTTCTGTCTCCTTTCCCCCAAGCCAAACCAGTTTTGCCATAATCTAGGAGCTCTTTGTCAATGAAGCTAAAAGGGGAAAATGCAATATACTTTAATACACTCAATGTAACAAGCTTTTTATGAGGATGTAACAGATAAAAGGCTTATTGAGTAGAAAAGGGAAAAGCACATAATTAACATTAAATAAAATGTACCTTTAAAGAGCCTGAAACCTTTATAAAACATTGAAATAATACGTCCAAATAATGTGCAGTAGTGTCATAATTTCCTCTATTAACACATTAAAACAGAGCAAAATGATTGCACTACATTTTTGTGTCTGCTTTTAGGAAGGTGAGCCTCATGCTGCTTGATGAGAGGTTGCTAAGCAGTCTCTTATATTCATTAGCTAAGTAAACAAGGATGTAAAATAGCCCCTTTCTTGCTGGTGCCTAAAGAAACAGAGCTTGGTTCCTGGCAACTATAAATTAATCCCACTGCTTTCTGGAAGTCTGTCAGACTGATGAACTTTTTTTTTCTCTCTCTTTTGAGTGGGGAAATATGCTATTTTCAGAGAAGAATATCCTTAAGTTCTTGGCTCCCTTTTCGGCTGGCCTGGAGCACAGAGATTCAAGGCAGGTTTAGGTATTTTTGAGTAAATGCAAAAAAGATTGAAGGGGATATTTTCCTCCTGGGATTAAGGTACATTCACTCCAATCCTGTCCCCAGGCAGTACTGCATTAGACCGTCTTACAGTGGTGCATGAGTTTTAGTGAGAAACCACTGTGAATATGAACTACTAATGCATGTATTTTTACATCTCTTTGGTTGCCTCTTCAAGAAGTAATGCATGAAGCCAATTAAATTTTTTAAATGGAAAAAAATAGTCTGTTTTCTCAGTGTAAATTAGTCCTTTTCTTGAAATCTCAGTGTTCAATTCTTCCAAAGAAACAGCCATATGAAAAATGTAGCCTTGGTTTGTTTGAATTTCAGCAGACAAGGACTTTTCTTCTGATTTTGCCCTTTCTCTACACCATCCCCTCCAGATTTTTTTTTCTTTTTTTTTTTCCTCCTTGCCAACAGAGAGAGAAAGAAAAGGTGGAAAAACAGCAAAATGGGAACCATTCTGAAAATGAAAACATACGGATACAGATTGTAAGCCCCAGTACGTGTTAAATTATCTGCAGGATTTCAAAAAACAAAGAGCAACAACTGGCCCTGCAGGACAGCCAGTCCTATTCTTTTCCGAGACCACACAAAGAAAAGAAATTAAAAACTTCACTATTTTGAATGATTCATTCCACCTATTTTTCATTTGATCTCATAGCTGTCCGTGCTCCTCACTCCTTGATATCTGGCACTGCTGCTGAGGTATTTGGTACAGGCAGCACATTACATGACAAACCACGGGCACGTAGTTATGGCTCATTATATGGTATGTTACTGTGCAGCTGGCAGAACACTTGTCAAAAGGCAGATAAAACCCTGGTTCCTTCTCAGCACAAAGGCATCAATAACCTTCAATAGGAACCTGATAGTAGGAACCAGTAGCATGTAGGAACCAGTAGCATGTAGGAACCTGACCTTTTATCCAGGGGAAAATCCCAACAAAGTAAGGCTGGATAACACCAGAAGAGCCAAAGGCAGTTCAGACTCCACTCGAGCATGTGTTTCTCTGTGCAGTTTTGCCACCATGGCCAATTCTCAGCACACAGTTAGAGCTGACGAAGAAATTAGACTGAGTTTGGGTTTAGATGTTGTGCATAACCAGCCCAGGAACACAAACTGATCGTCTGCTACTGAACCTACTAAATTCACTGCATGCATGACTATTTTCAGTTTCAGACCTAGACTATGATCTAGTTCTGTACATAAGCCCTGGAAAAAAAATCACAGTCCTTGGCAGTTTAACCTTTTGTTTCAGTTCAATAAATATCTCCTTTCAGCACACTGTAGATTTGCAAATACTGATTCACATCCTCTTGCCAGCAATGAGTAATCTGGCAGGCAGCCCTGCTCCTGCCCTTCCTCCCTGACAAAGCAGACCTTAAGCAAAACACTGAAGTGCTGGGCAGAGATCATTTAGAGATTTCTTTATCAACCAGTGATTGCTTTTTCCTGTGAAGCCAAAGCTACATTCTGAGCTATTTTGTAGGGTTTTCAGGAAGCTTGTTATCCAAGTGGAACAAATTCAGTCTGGCCCATTACATTTTTCTGGAGATTTTTGAAATTTTTGTAAACTGAAAAAAAAAAAAAGTCAAGTTTAATAAATTCAGTATTGTTTATTTTATACTTTTTCTGGAATTTATTTCCTTTGTAATTTGTATTCACTCTCTGGTCCTTTACACAAGACGCTTAGGGACATTTTGTAACTCAACGTAGCATAATACTTTGTTTCCTCCTCACAGAGATAATGAACTGCAGCTGAGTGTGCAGAGGGATGATTGCTACCTCCAGGAAGGATGTGATGCTGGGATCTGGTACTGCCACTCAGGCTCTGCACTACACAGCAAGGAGAGGGCAGAGCACACACTTGCCATGATGTGAACTGGCACAGGCAGGGTCACTTCTACTCCCATGTCATGAAGGGAGCCGGAAGGAACTGGTACCTTCAGTTGTCTTATTAGATATTACAGAAGCAGGGAGACTTCTTGTCCTCACTGCACCTCTATGAAGAGCCCTTCAGCACAGGGCTCCTCTAGCACTGAGAAACAAGCTCATGATTCCCCAAGTAAGGGTAGCTACGTCCAGTTAACAATCATTTGAACTTTGTACTTTGGCTCAAGCTGTTCTTTTCCCCTCTCTGTTTTTTACCCTACTACATTTATAGCAAGTCATAATTGTTCTCAGCCTTGCTTTCTTTATTTTCTTTTTTTTCTTTTTTTTTTTTTCTTGGAAAACCAAATTTACCTAGTCTGATGTCTTTAGATGGCCTCCCCATAATCCTGGGATCAGCACCTGCTATGCTTCCACTTAGTGTATCTACCAATGCAAATTTGGCCAAGGAAAGCTGTATGCAGTAAACATGTGAGGTCTCCACAGGGCTGTCTGTGTGCAGTGGGAGCTCTCCTTTCTGTGTCTTTATTGCAAAGCCCTCTCCTTGCATGTCCTGGGGTAGCCTTTTCCCCTCTCTTCTCCTTCCCAAGAGTTCTGGGTCATCCCATGACCTGCACTGACAGGTCTTCTCCCAGTCACATTTTCAGACAGCAGGACTCCTGACAGTTGTGGAAGTTTGGGTAACTTATCACCATGCACAAGAGCTTGGATTTTGTACGTTATTAGTCTTTGTTCTGATTTATTACTTTGGCCCTCTTGGTCATTGGGCTTAACCCATACGGCATCACAGCATGCTGGTAATGCCCCCAGCTTTTTGACATCGATAAATACTACTAGGCGTTCCCATTTTCTCTGCCAGTGATCACACTGAACTGATATTTAACCTCATTCCTGAGAAAGCTGCCCCAGCTCATTAGATTTCTTTGCAGGAGAACCCCTTGTCATCAACTCAGGCATGTCCTCATCTCCTAACCATTTCTGTGCTGATTCCCATTTTCACAGTTTCAGTTAATAATTCCTATGTGACCCTATACAGATGTCCAGACAGATTTGGCTGACTGTGATTCCTCTGTCTAAAAGATAGCCATCTTATCAGAATGATATCATGCTATTCACACACATCCCTGCTGCTTTTTATCCCACTTTCCAGTTATCTTCCTAGCTGAAATAGTCCTCTGTTTTACAAAGACTTTTACAAATCACTTCGCAACTCTCCCCCATAACACTGTAAACTTGCTTGCTATTTCAGATGCCTGTTCCTGGGGTTCTGGGTTTAACAGGAGTCTTTGCAGTGCCACTTCCCTGTTCCCTCATGGGGTTGCTTAATTCCCCCAAATATGAATCTCTGAGTTGTGTCTTTCTATGCCAACCCATTCCTTTCAGCAAGGCCATGAAAGACTGCTGCTGTGTGGAAGAGCCTCCTCTCTTGCAAAGGCTGTGCTGGCATTTCCAGGCTGCTGTGCAAAGGTTGTGCAAGGCTGGGCCTCCTTGCACACCGGCGTGATGCTAAAAGAAGCCACGTTGAGGGACCGGACTCAGAAGAACAGCCACTGCAGACATTTGTGTAGCTCTCAGTGTGCCTGAGAGGGTGTTAGGTGAAATAAAAGCAGCAGTCCTTTGCTGCATCTAGATGCTTAGCTAAGGTGTTTGCTAAGTTGGTGAGAGGTTTCCCAGTGATTATTCTGAACTTTGGGTGAGATCTCTTATATCATTCTTGCAAGAGTAAAGAAGACACAGATCTCCATTGAGGGACATGTATCTAAATATCTGAAGTGTAAACATAAAACATCTTACAATTGCATTGAAAGAGGCTATCTGAGATATCAGACTCAGTATTTGCTTTCCTGGGGAACTGTTTTGCAGGTTTTTGGTCTGCTGAATCTTCTCACAATTTATCTATACATCTTCAAGCTACAACCTCAGTAAGTATAGCGACATAAATGCCAGAATTCATTGACAAGCCTGTAAAAGCAATCTAACATGTTATGCAGACAACACACTGAGGTAAACATGTCAGTGTGAGAGTGTCATTTATATGATACATGCTTTGAGTAGTAATATAAAACAGGCTTTACAGAGTGTTAGCCAGACATATAAGATGTCATTATGCTGTTTTCTTTTACATTAAAACTTTACAGTAAAGTAAGACTTCAAACATAATTTTGACCTCTGTTTTAGTGGAGTTATACTCGCTTCTGGCCTTGGTGTTCTACCTCATCTGTTCAGGTTTCAGGGGTCATGATTTTCAGTTAAGGGCTGAGTTCAAAAGATAATTTCAGAGCTTAAAGTATAGGTCTTGTTGCACATCCTGACTGCTAAAGTTAGAGCTCAGCTTAGGTTTGGGGGAGATTTGTTCTGGAGTCAGCTACACTCCCTTGTATAATACATGCAACCAGTCCTAGGCTGAGAAGGAACTGATTCTTGGTCTCCCATTTCCCAGTTTAACCATGAGGCTATTAGTCCTCCTTTGGCTGCCTCTGAGAAGGAAGCAGCAGCTACAGGTGTGTGCTAGAGGAACGTAGGTCAGCTGGAGCATATTTGGGAGCCTCTTGGAGAATGGTGGAACTGGTCTGAGAGCCTTGAAGAAACAGAGCAGGGAAGTACCTGAGGTCTGAGATGTTCTGGAGTGAGCTGACACTACCATCATGGGGGTGATGAGCACATTGGGTTTCACATTGCAAACACTCTCTTCATGATAAGGTTGGAAAGAAGCCATCTTCCTGGTCAACTCACGAGGGCCATTGAGTAGGAATGAAAGAAACTGGCTATAGAGCAGCTGCATAGGGACAGTAGCCTGAATGAACTATCTGAAAGCATTGAAGGAAAATATTAATTTTTTCACCTGCAGTTTCCTAATTTCACAGAGTTTTCTGATGCATAGAGACTTCATGAAAATTATTTTTCTGTGATCTTCATAACAAAAAAGCATTGGAATGGAAGAACTGTATTTAACAGAAAACATATGTTTTGGCATCTTTTGGTTGCAACAAAGTGTAGTGGGAAAATGCAGTCTGAAAACAGTAATCTGACAGGTAAATGGGTCAAACTTGAATATTTTTAATTTTAATTTTTGCCTTACTGTTTGTAGTAGGTCCATAAGACAAAATACTCTTTGCCTTTCTAAGTTGTCAATTTGATTGAAAGTAGGGATAAAAAGCTGACAGGAATGGAAAAATGTTAACAAACAACATCTACGGTGAACACACCCTTTCAAATATGTACTCAGAGAAATATGCTCTTCATAAACTATACAAAACAGAAAGCTAGATTGTGGAGATTAAATAAAGTATTTAATGCTGGGGTGACCAGATTAAACTTGTACATGACCCCAAAACTTTTCTACCTGAGGAAAATTCAGTGGCTAAACAGACTGATCATGGCATTATTTCTTTCTTAAAAATAGTTGACATAATCATAGAATCATTAAGGTTGGAAAAGACCTCCAAGGTCATCTGGTCCAACCATCCCCTACCACCAATATCACCCACTAAACCGTGTCCCCAAGCACCACGTCCAACCTTTCCTTGAACACCCCCAGGGACGGTGATTCCACCACCTCCCTGGGCAACCCATCCCAATGCCTGACTGCTCTTTCTGAGAAGAAATTTCAAAGTAATTTCCAATCTAAACCTCCCCTGGCACAACTTGAGGCCATTCCTTCTAGTCCTATCACTAGTTACCTGCGAGAAGAGGCCGACCCCCAGCTCCCCACACCTTCCTTTCAGGTAGCTGTAGAGAGCAATAAGGCCCCCCCCCGAGCCTCCTCTTCTCCAGACCAAACAACCCCAGTTCCCTCAGCCGCTCCTCACAGGACTTGTGTGCCAGGCCCTTCACCAGCTTCGTAGCCCTTCCCTGGACACACTCCAGGGCCTCAATGTCCTTCTTGTAGTGAGGGGCCCAAAGCTGAACACAGTACTCGAGGTGCGGCCTCACCAGATCTGAGTATGGGGGGATGATCATCTCCCTGCTCCTGCTGGCAAATGAACTGACACTGAGTCCAATTGGTCTGTTATTATTGATGACAGATCTCCCTGGATGAAAAATGGAAGAAGTTCAGATGAATTTCATATTTCTATGGATATTGCTTCAATCTTTCACAATACTGGTGCCAGATGAAGGTATCACAATATCACCAGGCACCATAAAACTCTTAAAGATTTTGGACAAGGGATCAACAGCACCCAAGAGACTGACAGAAGCCAGTGGGACGGTGTCTCTCCATTAACCTCTGATTTCCAAATATGACCTGATTATGGACCTGGGACAGCTTCTGGAGAATGCTGAGGGCAGAGAGACTTCTTCCCAAAACTCCTAGTCTTCAACCTCCTCATCCAGTAAAATCCCCTTCCTGGGATACTCATGTGCAGCAACCTCACTGAGGAAGAGCAGCCACACATTTAGCACTATCCTAGCTCTAGTAAAAGGGAGATGAGATAGAGGTGGGGGTACCATGAGAACAGACATTGCAAAGTACAACAAAACTGAATTGCAAAAGATGGTATCAACGCTGTGCAGATTAATCTTATTATCATAGATACCATGTAAGTACCAAGAGCAACCAACTTCAGTACTGTGTGTGTGTAGGATCACTGTTCTGTGGTGGCACAAATAGATTGCCCTGTATGACTACAGCTGTAACAACACTTCCTTGTGAAAATAGGCTTGTAAATGACAATTGCTCTCTTGCGTAGCATTCCCCTGGAAACTAACAAACTCCACAAACAAACTAAAAGTAAATAAAATGCAAGGGGATGGATTTGTGTCTTCAGCCAAAAAAAAAAAAAAAAAGTGAGGAAACACTGACTCTTCGTCTCTTTTTAATAGAGAACAAAGCCAAACTCCCACTAGCTCCAAGGGAATTAGATGTCTTTCATGTAAGTCATAGTAATAAATGAGGGAGTATATTAGATTCAATATGCGGTGAAGCTTCATGACGTGGTCTTTAGACTGATAGGGTCAAGGTTTTCCATGGCTAGAGGGAATGCAGCTGTAAGTGGCTGAATGAAACAGACACAGTAAATGGCAGCACTCAGCAGAGACTCCAGCTGTGTGTGGAGCAGAGTGAGGACTATATACTGCAGAAGTCCTGAAAGCCTACCATTGACTTTGCTGGGTCTTAAATCAGAGCTTACCTGCATCATTCATCCTATTTCCCAGAGATACTGCATCTACACCTTTTCCAGCAGAAGCAAATGATATTACTGATGTGCTCACATTTATTTATTTTTTACACACACATATATTTAATTTTAAACAGAATAACCCATGTCTGGGTTAGTCTATTTTCATGACCTCTTTCAGTACTTCCTCTTGGTAGGTAGTTGCAAATTTCTGCTATGGTAGTGGGCAAATCTAATAGACATTATAAATGATTTTCTTTGGATTTTTACAAAATATCTTGGCTTTGATCAGTAGCTACTTGGGGAGGAATACTGTCTCAGTAGAGGTGAACCATTCCACTGTGGCTTTGCTGTCAAATAACCTCCCCAAATACTTGTGTCTCCGCTATGATTTACGATGCTGAACTTTCCAGCCCACAAATGGCAGGTGAGAAAGGTTATCCCAGCTACCAGAAACAAATCCACCCTGCAACAGATGTGAGTTGTTTGCTTAGCAATCACACGGATGTTCAGATTAAATCCACACTCTGCACAGGAACAAGGATGCCAGCTTTTGTCCTCTGGACTGAATTTCATGAGTTCATTTCTGTGATGTGATTGCCAAGGTTGTCTCTGAACAAAGAAAGAATTTGACAAAGAAGCCAAAGCCAAAATTTGTTAAAAAAGAAAAAAACATCCATTTCTGTCTTTTACTATCAATGTGATGGAGCTATCCAAATGTGTCTTCCAACTTGCATTACTTGGAAGTAGGGATTCGGACCAGCCGCCTACATCACATCGCTTCACATCTCATCTCAGCAAGCAAGGGTTCATCTGATATAGCCCGACCTGGATAACAACAGCTGGGGCTTTTTTGTGTAGCAGGGCAAATTGTCCTGCAACAGGAGGCAGATGAGAAATGATAAATCTGTATGTTTCACTGTCTAAAATCCTGAATAGCTTTGCAGCAGTGAACAGCTGGAAGAGGCAAGACCCTCAGCCAAAGGCATGAACTGTATTAGATATTTGTTGATGCCAAGGCAATACTGTCACATTAGCCATACAGAGGATGCAGAACAGTGGATGGGTCCAGGTGAAACCTGCAGCCTGTGTGAGTCCACTGAGATATTTAACACTCTTAAACTGGAGAGCCTCTTCTAGTCCTCTGGTCCTTTGCATTGGTCACATCTACTAGTCCTGTAGTTTGATGCTTGTGAGGCAACTGCATACTTGCTGTGGGGAGCGCAAATATCATACTTTGGGGGGGGCTTTTGAAGAGAACTGTTTAAAAATAGGTTAGTCCCAAGTTTTTTAGCACTTGCTAAAATGGTGAAACACCCATACCCCTCTTTCAATGCTCAGGACCCCCTTTTAATATATGCTACTGTAAACAGAAGATATGCTTCCTCCTAGCTCAAGTCTGATTCTTTACTGTATATTAACAGAAGAATTAAATCAGAGGGAAAAAAATAAAATAACCACACCACTGCAGGGCTTTTTTTGGCCAGGGCAGAAAGAGAAAAGAGAGAGGCCAACAGATGATTAATCTTTTGTTTTTTGATGGTTCAAGTATCCATTTATCTATGAGTCATATGTCTAAATATTCAAGGTCACCAGTGACCTCCTCTTGGCAAGATTTACAAAACGTCTCCCTAGCTGAAGTGTCTAAATGCACTTATTCCTCTTATCTTTCTGGGCTTTCCCAGATCTATGATTTACATTTGATCTTTGGGGACAAGTGATTTGAATGTTATAACAACGTATTTTTTTCCCCCTGTTTATTTTCCATCATCCTTACAATGACCTACCTGTGTATTTCCTAGGTGTTTATGCTGGGTAGCACATAAAATGTATTTTATGTGGAAAACAAAGTACACAAATATTTTCAAGTGCACTCGCAGCATTACCAGGTTTTATAGAAAAAATATTTTGAGCCAAACTGACTGAAATGAAAGCAGTTACAGAACAATATTTATAGAACCAATAGATGGCCAAATGTTATTCCATAAAACAGGAATAAGCAACTATTCACTGGTGAAGGGAGAGCAAGTCCTTAAAGAATTTGATTGGGCAGGAGTCATCTCAGGCAGTACCCACCCAGTGTTCCACATCTCTGGCCTCTGTATATCCAATATCTAGAACACTAATTATGACTACAAGATGGAAAAACTGTAAATCTAAAAAGGGCCTTTCAAAACTCTGCTAAGTAATTTTTTAGGTTGTCACTATCTGTACATCTACACCCTTAACGGATCAGAGCACATATATGTGCTCTAAACTCCATTTGTGCGAGATGGGGGCAAGATTTAGGATCCAGTTCCTACCGATGTTCATGGGGTTATGTGAGGGAACTGCTCATGAATAAAGATATGAATACTAGGGGTAGGGTCAGGAACTAAATTTATTCAAACATTTTCTGATCTTACTCTTCATAAAACAAATGAAAGGTATGAGAAACAAGAGATATAAGAAGTATACATCCGATTCCATGGAGGAATATGAAGAATTATATGCATTTCTGCAGACAACAAAGCTAACGCATAGTGGATATATTAGCTCTCTGCAGTCTAAGTAAACCAGATACTCAGCCTAGGCCTTGGTCCTGACTCTATTCCTTGCTGCTTTTATTACACCATTCCTGCTGCCACACTTACACCATTCATTTCCATGGATTTACATCCAGTTTAGTTCTTGATGTTGTAACAGGTTTAATTAGTACTACAGAACAGGAGATGAAGCTGGTGAAGGGTCTGTAAAGACTGACGATTCTTGAATTAAAAAAAAACCAACAACGAGATGTTGTAAAGAAAGCAGAAAAAACCACAGACAGTTTTGTACTGGCATCTAATAACATGAGTGTTGTGTAATCCACAGGAGGTAATTTTTTAGCTTTGCTCAGTGTGGGTGAGGTCTTTACTGGAGTACTATGTCTGCTCTGGGGCTGTGCACTTGATGAGAGATGGAGACTAATTGGATAGGATCCAGAACAGACCAACAAGGAGAAATTTGGAAAACATGACCTATGAGAAAAGGATCAAGTAACTGCTTTTTTCTTTCTTTCTTTCTTTTAATCTAGAAAAAAAATATAATAATAATAAAAACAAAAAACCATCCTGAGATGGGACATGATGAAAGACTCCCAGTACTTAAAACATCACTGTAAAAGACTATGATGAATTACGCCCCTAAGGATATGGGAAGAATGGGTTTAATTTGCGTTAAAGGTTAGACATCAGGAAACACCTCTTACTGTTAGGAAGATCCAGAATTTCAGAAAAACACCTACAGCAACTTTTTAGTCTTGTGATTGGAGATTTTTAAGGCCAAATCAGACATATATCTGACAGGAGAGCCAAGTGCATGGTGGGAGTAGGTGTTCTCCTGACAACCACTCCAGCCCTGCAATTCTGTGATTTTTGGTCTCAAAGTGACAGAGCTCCGCTGAACCCTTAGATTAAAATCAGCACCTAGACATCAAAGGCTTCATTTGGAAATGGCTGGCTGACTGGCCAAGTACCAAACAGCTTTTGGTCCTCCAAGGAGAAGGTATCTCTCTGGCTGCCACTCAGCTCTCTGAGCTACAACCAACAGCTTGCTGCCTTGCTCATTAATTGAAACGGACCTGCAGCAGCATGGCAAGGAAGCAGGAAGTTTCTGCAAAGGTCCTGCCAACGAAGCTTGAATGAAACCAGGATGCACCAGGAGCTGATTTCCCTTCACACAGTCTTTCTAATCCCTGTTCATGCCGCTGGTCTGATGTTGGAATATCCTTCAGGAACAATGTTCGAGAGGCAGAAAATTGCTCAGGGGCCAGATGTGTAGCTGGAAGATAAAAGCTGAGGCCTTGTCCAAAATGGATGTGGACAATGTGTTGTCCCAGAAAAACAAAACAAGACAAAACAAAAAATAACAAACAAAAAAAAACTGAGCACGCCAAACTTCTCTCGTCTTTCTTTCCTACTGAGTGAAGTCAGCCTGTTCTTCACTATTTTTTTATATGAATTTTGTTATTGGTGATCTGCCTTGTGCTTTTAAGAAGACCGTTCTTTCTGCTGCATGCAGTCTGTTTGGCCTGTCTCTCTGGATACTGCACCGACTGCTGATCTTGGCTTTATGCACAAAATTGTCCCACCCTCATCCACAAGCAAAGGTCCCAGCTGGACCAGTGCTCGGCTGGTGACAGCTGCGAATGTCTGCAAGATCACGGGAGAGTGACAATACAGAAGTTAAGACTGAAAAGGAAGATGACAGATATTAGTTATCTGTAAGAGATGTGCTACCATAATTGTGACAGAGATACCACCATCCTGTGAAATATGCATTAGATAGATGTAATAAGAGGCTGTTTCTAGTTGCTGATTTTTTCCTCAGAATTTCTTTTCTCTTGACACAGGCTTTGACCTGTGCTGCTCTCTGAAATCCCATTTGGCCACTGGAGGGCAATCCAAACTCTTCACCACAAATATTTCCAACTCACAGTTTGTCAAGACGCAGCATCCTACCGCGGCTTAGGGACATCTTGGTTTTGTACTCTCTTTCTCTTTGCTCCCTTCTTACACACACACCACCAACAGGCTTGTATCAGTTAACTTTTGTTGCTACAGAAAGTCTTCCCAAGAAAATGCCAGCTACACTAAACCAAGATCCTCCACTGCTATAGTTTATGGGGATCACCTTGCTGAGGAGTCACCTCCTATTTAGGTCTACGGGGAATGCTTATGCTTAGCAGGTAGGCTCCTTCATCTGTAGGATGTCTGCATGGCTGTCAGCCTTCGGCACTTGCCCAGTGCCAAGCCCAGTAACAACAAACCTATGTGCCTATGGAGTCTGCACCCCTTGGGCTCAGCAGGTCTCGGAGGTGAGAGGAACCAGCTGTGTGAGCTAGAGAGATCTCCTCTAACAGTATAAGCTGGGTTTGTGTGACCAAACGGTATTGCTCACAGGGAAGAAAGTAGAAGGTGGAAACTTCAAATAAATGCAGTCAAACGAAAGCCAGCAGTAAGCTCACCTTTTGTATCTAAGTTAAACATTCCTTTAAATGGGAGCATGAAATGAATACGAGGGGTTAGGGTGCAATGTAAAATGAAGAATAATTAAATGTAGGTGACCACTCAGGAGTTCCTAGCTAGCATGTGTGACCCCTGGGTATTTTCCCTCTGAACCTTGCCCTCCATTTTTTTGTTAACTGCACTCTATGGGCTTGTCTCTGACCTGGCATGTTTGTGTGGCAGAATGTTATGTGACTCTCATTCCGTTTGGAATGGCTGATGGAGAAGTGCAGGCTCTGTGAGAGCATGGAGTGGGGCAACTGTGACATGGACTCATGTGGGGAACACCTTACCTTGGCACCAGGCGATCCCACTCCTGGCAGCACAGGGAGTCAGTGTGTAACAGGCTTGTTCTGAGGGTCTGGAGAACTGCAGAGACAACATAAGCATTTGCCATCCTGAAAAGTTCTTTGCTAAACCAGAGCAAAGCTCTTTGTTGTATGGAGTGGAAGAAATATAAATAATAAAATAAAATAAAATATTACAAAAATTAGAGTCCTCCTTCCAGGTCTCCCAAAAGACTCTCACGTCACTGGTCTTGTGGCTTATTATTACGAAATACAGACAGGTTTGCTTTTCAGACGTCAGCCTTGTCTCCTGTCTTTCCGTGCTACTCGGGGAAGAAAAATGAGGTGGTTTATTTTTGCAAAGCAGCTTGAGTGTCTGTAGCAGTCAGTGGTTCACATTGCAATGCAAGTCATAAGAAGTCCTTGAACTCTTTGTCAGCCCAGAACTTCTCCTCGACTCTTCTGCAATGTTTCTAAAACAACTCCCTGCCCTGTGCTAGAGTGGGGAGCAGAACAGATCATTTCAGTTCTTGGGTCTGTTCCCTTGCGGTTACTGACATCTGCCCCCAGATCTGAGTGCAGAAGGGCTCCTGCAGCATTTGCTTCCTACATCCCATACATCAAAAACAGCTACTGGTAGCTTTTAACGAGCATAATGAATTTATCTTATAAGATCAAAACCCTGAAAAGGTGTACAGTGTACATCAGGAAAAGAGAAGGAGATAAAGCAAAGAGGTTGCCAATATTTTAGGTCTCTAAATGCCAGAAAAAAAAAATCTTAGGAGAAAAGATCATCTTAGGAAACATACCTTATCCCAAAGAAAGCCAGCTCCTGTCTCCTAACCTCTCCTTTTACTCCCCTAATCCCATTCGAGCAAGACAGGCACCAAGGTTTGGAGTTTTTTAGTAGCTAGAAGCACAAACACATCCCAGTAGCTCATCTCCAATACATCACCTAAGGACAAAAACCTCTTTTCTGAAGTTATGTACTAAGAAGTGGGGAAAAAAAAATAAAGAATAGTTCCTGATCCCTACAGACACCATCAAAAGCCCAAAACGTAATTAATATAGCATGAGTTGGCATCAACATATTTTAAGCCCTTCCAGTTTGAAGCCTTAGGTCAGACCTAAGGAACTGAAATGCCCAGCAAGCCCCCTCCAAGCCCCCACAAGCCTCAAGTTTCAGGTGCCTCCTGTGCCTTGTGCTGTGTCTAGCTGCAGGACTGTACTTCCTAATGCATGGGAGAAGGAGTCCATCCCCTCAGGTCCCCGCAGATGCTTCTCTCCAGGCTCACCCCTGTATGCATCATGCAGGCAGCCCACTTTCAGTAAGGCATGTCAGAGTCCCAGCAAGTCACCAGGTCACCCTTTGGGGTGCTGATGGGTTCACTTCTCTTGGCAGGCTGCTGGATGGCTTCCCCTCCTCTTGGCAGCCTGCCCGGTGGTTTCCAGAGAGCTAAGATCCTGCAGTCGCAGGACCCTAAGCTCCCAAACATCCAACTTCTCTCCCAGCTCCTCAGGAGAGGTGAGGCTGGAGCTTCCAGGCTCCCACGTCCCTGTTCCCAGTCAGTCTAGGTAGTGGTGAACTGGGAGACAGTAAGACACTTGACAGCCCAGGTTTCCTCAGCTCCGCTATGGTGGGATAAGCAGGGTCTGGAAGTCCTGAAAATGCAGATGTTGGGCTCCCATGCCAGCTGGCAAGCCACACTAACAGCGTGGGTGCCCACTTTGGGGCAGTTCCGTACGTAGGCACATAGGCCATGGTGTGCACCTTGCCAGGCACCCAGCTCTGCATGCAGTCTGCACAGCACACTTGTGTCATGAACTGGACCCCTTAACCTCCTTTTCTTATGCTAAAAATGATCCTATAGGTAGGACCCTGTATATAGGATATGGTATATATAAAATGATAAAATTTTATAGCCCTTCCTTTAACTTTTTCTTTTGAAATCTTAAGAGTAACTGTTTTTCTATAGGTAAGATATGACATGTAAAATCCCTACGGAAGTAGGAGATTCACAGAAGTACAGACAAAAAAGGGCTCTTCTAAATAAGATTCAGGAAAGGGCTATGGATTTTCCATCAGCCAGGCTTTAAGGGGACTAGGACATAAAACAAAAGTCAAGCCAAATACTGAGAGCAATGTAACCAATGAAACAATTGGAAAGTTATTTAGCAACATACACAGGACTGGAACAGCAACAATGTAAGTTATGCACGCACACCAAATGTATTTTGGACTGCTGCTGCCAGAGCACTCATCTAACCCTCTGAAAACTCCTCAGACACAGCATGTTTACATTTCCCTCTCAACAACATCTTGTGAGGCAATCACTGCAAGGGAATATACACTTATTTGTTTCAAACAGCCACTCATGCAACACAGCTTGGGCTCCGTGATGCTCTCCAGATGCTCTCTAGCAATGCCCCATGCAAGGTGCACTGAACAGCTCCCACGTGCATTCCCAGAGCAGCGCGAGCTGCTCTCCCATTGCTCTGCACTGGGCACTGCCGACTGCTCTGTGCTGTAACCTCATCTTTCTATTGAGCATTGCCTCTCCCAAATTAACAGTACAGGACCATTTCTGCCACACCACAAGAGAAACTTCTTTTTTCTCTCTCTTAGAAATAATGCCCTTGCTTTCTGGTAAAACAAAGCTATTACTGATTTATGTTTCTGCAGCAGATGCATGGGGCTTCCCTTTGACCCAAGACTTTCCCATCACACCAGGCTCCTCCCTGAGCTGAAATCTCCTTGTTAGAATGGCTGTGAGGAGAAGAGGCACCACAAATCTGCTTAAGCCTGTTTGATTCACAGAACTTGCTAGCTCTTGCCTGGGCCTCTGAGGACGGTTTAGTTCAAAGCGTGCCTGTGCTGTTGTAAAACTGGACTCAGGGGTCCCTTTGAAAGCTGAAATCATAAGGAATGGACAAATCTGGGGGGAACAACCAAACTGAAGGCCTTGGGTCCTCTGCCATCACGTGAAGGTGCCTGAAGTAATTTGAGTGAAGTCTAAGAGTAGTGCACATTTCTTCTTGGATTGTTTCCTTGGCAATTCTAGAAGAATTTTTTGTTGTTGTTTTTGAAGGATATACAAGCAGAAGAATACTGATTTTTCTGTCTTTTTCCTCATGTCTAGGAAGAAAAGAGCTTTGGTGTTTTCTTTCCACTTTCCCACAGTGGAGCCTAGCGAAGACTGTCATTCTGGGTTTGGAGAGCAGTGCAATGCACAGCATCATCCCCTGCACAAAACATGCCCAAGGGGCATTTTGCTTCCTTGCAGCCAGGTGGGAATAGCAGGAGCTCCACATTTCCACTGGTAATGAAAAACGATAAAATTAGGATAAAATTCTTCCGCCTTTCCAAGAGAGATTTACCTGCACTTGACACCCAGAGCCTGCTGGCTCCCACAGGCATGTCCTTTGCACAACTTGCTGTTTCTGTTTCAGAAAACAAAGTATTCAAGATGTTTTTTTTTTCCAGAACTGTGAGCTTTTCCTTGCAGGAATGTTCCTAGTGCAGCCACCAAAACTGCTCTCCTCAGCACTTTGGTGAGAAAGTGTGTTATTTAGGTTAATAGATGACATTTTTCCATAGCTAATCACCAGTATGTCTGAGCTGAGAGAAAGGGCAGCAAATGTTTCTGATCGGCTTTGGATTTACATATACAATTTTTTCTGCATCATATTGAGGCTTTGGAATAGGGCGGTCTTGAGTTGAAACATGCCATATGAGAACACTTGTTTGTGAAAGAGAAAAAGGAGGAAAGAAGGTATCTGAAAAATCAAGTAAAAAGATGATTTTTAAAACTTTATCTTCATCCAACCTGAATCTTAGGACAGATTATTGGAGAGCTGTTTTTCTATTTTGTAGCATTTTTCTTTATTCTTTTTATTTTTTTGTGTGTTTTTTTTTGTTTTGTTTTGGTTTGTTTTTTTTTTTTGACAGCTAATATCTCTTCTTGCTGGCACACTATGAAATCAGCTGATGTTTGTGCTGTCAAGAAGGGAAGGGTTTCCTATTATTCCATTGATTTCATTATACTAGATTAAGAAAATCGTGTGGTCGGCTACCATAGACATAAGCCCAGAGTACACTAAGCAATGAATCATGCTGCTGCTGAATCCTGAATCTGCTGGGTAAGATTGTTATTGAATAGACAAATATGGACCACTTTTTTTAAAGTTTTCTGGGCCAAGAGCAAGGTCTTCTTCCAAAGAAGTCCTGATTCTTACTGCAGCTTTGGGGTGCCTTTACAGCATGAGCAAGTCAGGATGACTGAAAAATCCTAACTATTAGGCTGAAATTAGTTCTGCTGAAATAGAAGAAGGGAAGCAGGAATCCTGGACCAGGGTCCCGCCAGATCAGCACACACCTTGGCGTGCATCTACATTTGCTCAGCATTTTGACTCCCATTCTGCACCTCTGGGAACTGTCTAGCTGGCTCTATTTTAAAAGAAACAGGAAAAAGGAATGCACTCCAAGAGTCAGGAAGAGGTGTGAGGAGCCAGCTTGTCCCAGGAGATTGATTTGAGGCATGGAGTCCAAGAAGTTGTGTTTGGACTTAGCTGGGCCCGGTTATACTTGACTGTATTTCAGGATTGGCCTCTGTCATAAACACTGTGGCATTTTAATTGTTTCAGAGGCAGACAGACTGTCTAGGGGCACAGCTAGGCACGCACCATTCTGCCACCACTTGTCATTTACTGGGTCACGCCAAGCAACTTTTACAGAAGATCCCTTTCCTCCCCATCCCTGAACCCTTCTCTGAAACTGAGTTGGAGCTCTGCAGTTTTGGTTTGTGCCTTATTTGCCATTATTCTCACACTTACTTTCTCTAGGGTGTTAACCAAAAACGTGAAAAAAAAAAGATGCAAGAAGAAAATTATTATTATTATGTCTTTCATAGGCTAAGTGTGAACTAGCACAAACTTAACAGACATTGGGAATAGGCGCAGCATGTGTTCTCATGCTGGTATTTGCTTTTGCCCAGTGGCAGCATCAGTTAATTTGTAGGGAGCAGTAAGGCAAATTATGTAAATGTTGGCATTTCAGAGTGTTTGTGCTTGGTACCAGAAGAATGTGCTGTTTCCCTTGTGTCAAGAAGAGCTAATGCTAATCTGAATTATATCTCCGTTTATACCTGTCAAAGTGCCATTAGTCCCTGTTGACAGCATTAAATCAATCAGGGCCATAAAGATAAATCAGATGTTTTCTCTATGCCCTTCACTTCCCAAAAACATTTGAATGACAAATGAAGGGTGAGGTTGTCTCAGGACATGAGACAAATGGGCTCATTGTGGATGATGGCATACAAATCTTTTAAAGATTCTGAGAAAACTGAGATACCTGGAGGAGAGGGACAGGCGAGGCAGTCAAATAGCACAGCAAATACCGTACTCTGAGATGCTTAAGGGCTTTGTAAATTTAGCACAACATAGCAAGGAAAACAACCTGAAAACAGCTCTCCTGTGAACTCCTGCTTGGGGAGAAAATCCAGGGTGGTGAAGAGTGATTTAATCCTGTCGAACAACAGGAACCAAAGGCTGGAGATTGAAGGCAGATAAATTCAAACAAAACACGAGGCCCAAGGGGAGAGGCAGCCACAGGAGAGGTTCTTCCTGTTCCCTCCCCGAAGCCATATCTCCTCAGTGCAGCTGAAGCCAGCGTGGGTAGAAGAGAAAATACCAGGCCCCCAGCAAGTGCTGGGGCCAGAAGTACCTCAGGCAGGTTTGTCCCTCACCCATGGCATTCCCTCTTCACTGCCCTTCCCCACACTGACCAACCTCCCCTTACAACAGAGGAGACTTCACCAATAAGGTACACGCTCCTCTCACCAAAAACCAACCTGGATGGCCCAAAATGAGGAGGCAAAGCCTGAGGTGAGATGGGGACATGTTGTCTCTGTGGAAACGCAGTGAAGTGAGGTGCAGACATGACCAGCTCCATGCTTGAGGCCTCCAAGCGGAGCTATGGACCTCCTATGCCACCTCTGCATCTGGCCTAAGCCCAGTCCCCTGGGTCTGGCCTGGTTCTGCCCCATGGTACTTCCAGGTGTTTGCTCAAAAACAAACCCGAAGCAATCTCAGCCTTGCCCACCAAGCAAGGACCAAGCAAGATTGTTAGCACATCTGCACTTACACTGAGTGCAAATAGCTACCGGCTTGGGTGAGCTGGATATTTTGGTAGGTCCTGCAGGAACCTTGGGCAGTATGGGTGCATCAGCTGCACAACCCTTCATTAATTAGGAATTTTTCTGTACTGTGTTTTTACACATGGATCTACTCTGATGTGCATCTGGCAATTAGTTTACTCCCAAGAATGTGAAGTAATTTTTGGCTTCTGAACCAAAGGCATGAGATTCTGGTGTTCATGCAGCACAGGATGCTGCACAGGCCTGTGAAAGGCAAGAAGCGGTTCCCCCTGTGCTCTATCAATAGCTCACAGATAAGGTTCTGGGACATGTGGGATTGAGTGGCTTACTTGTTACTATTGGAAAGGCTTTTTGCTGTAATGAATTTCAGAACTCAACAAATCACTTTAATGCAAGTCCTTTGTTATTCTTAAGTAGGCAGGACAGCATTCTGGGAAAAGGGTAGACAGGTTTGGCTGTTATATTACTGGCAATGTAGTGGTTATTTCCATTTTGTATTATGTTTTTCATATATTTTCTTAGTAAAGGAATTTTTTATTTCCTCAATCTTTGTTTTTGTTAACTTTGGCTAAAGGACCAGTATCTTAGTGTCATCTAAAATTGCTTTATTACAGATTTATATGTTGAACTCCAAAAAAGTTTTATCAGAAGAAGATAAATGCTTGACATCAAGTTGCATCAGCTTTATTAGTGTAAATCCCATGATCTAACTCTCCCAGAATACGTAGGTTTTTTTCTGTTGCAGAAAAGCTTAAGGTTTAATCAGATGATGTTCACAGGAAATTTTTGGCATCAGAAGGAATATCACGCATCCTTGTCTGTTTGAGATTATATATGTCCATGTATACAGACAGACAGCTGGATGATTTTCCTGTGTGTGTGGAGATAGGAGCAAAGGAGATGAAATGCTGATGAGCAGATGGTTTGGATGTCACTTTTATGTTTCCTTTGCAGCCTTTAAAACAAAGCTGTAAAGAGAAAATGAATGTAATATGGTTTCAGTGGAGCTGATATGTAGTGCAAAAAAATGGGATTATTGCTTTTATTATCATTCACATTAGGCACAAGATAAAATTGGTACACACCGTTACTGATTTGATTCTGAAGTATAAGCTTTGTAAGGAATGAAAAGAGAGTAATGTATGTTCCAGATGCTTGCTGCCGCAAACCATGTGCCATAAGTGACTGAGTATGTTTTTTACTCTGTTCTTCATTTTCCCAAAATGGGATAACTCACTGCTAATGTGTTGTCACCTAACACTTACCTGTAATGTGAAGCAGAGATGCAAAAAGGAAAGCTACCCGTATTTTCAGCACAGGACCGGAGATCAATCTGTCTGTGACTCTTCCCCTTATCCTTGGGAATGACCTTTGTTCTGGGAGAGATGCTGCACAAAAGAATCTGGTACATGGATACGAAAAGGGACTTTCAAATTCTCACTCCTACACAGAAACATGGCAGGGAAAGACAGAAAGGAGCAGCAGAAAGCAGAAGAGCAGTTATTTTCTGCAACCCACCCCTCCACAGCTGTTTCTCCTGTTTCATCATTCTCAATAGAACTCAAAAGGCATAAAATCATGCTATTTTGACAGGGTGGTATCTGTTACTTTTTTAAAGCTTAAGGTGCATGGTGAGGTGCCAGGCGGAGGGGAATCATGCTCTCTTAGTGCTTTATATGACCTGAATCATTTGCTTTCTTTATCTACTTATGTGCTCTAATTCTGAGTTCTGGTCATGTCACGGCTTAGAAAAAGGTGCTGCAGCCCTGATGTGCAGCCATGCTTGAGTGGCTGCTGGAGGTGCCTGCTACCTCTGGGAAGGTTACATGGCACTTCTCTGTTGAGTGAGACAAGATGAGAAAGGGCAAAACACAGTAACCTTCACCTCTGCTGACTGCCAGGTTTTGTTTGACACCAACACAGCTAAAGGACTCTACTCCAAAGCTGACAATCTGATCTAAACTGTTTGAAAGCAACTGACATTAATCTTTTCTTGCCCCCTCTTGTTTTCAGGCTCAGACTGATAAGCAGAGAACTGAAAGGCAGAGAACAAGCTTCTGGCCTCCCTGCATATGACCTAGAAAGAAGCAATGTCCCTGAGCAAGCCCACTTGTTTGAGCAATCTAATGGTTTGTTAGGACACCTGGCTTCTCCCAGGGAAACTGGGAGGGTCCGGCATGAATAAACAAGCTGGATCATCTGCAGCCTCACTGAGAGCAGGCTCCCAGCTCTAGCACGGTCCTGTTCACTGGACAGAGAGGGCTGCTGCACAGAGCTCACGTTTAGCTACTGCTCGTGGGCTGCTTGCCTGCACTGGTGCCTAAGAGGCTCTCGGTGCAGCAGTGCCTTCATGGCTGCACATGCTGGGCTGGTGACTGGAGGTTATGCTCACATGGATGTAACAGAAAATCCTTGATTTGTCAGTCCCCACAGTTCCCACCATATCCCCTGGGCACAAAGCCTGCTGTCTCCACCCCTTCGACTCCAGAAAACTTGATCAGCAGAAGGAGGATTTTCTAGGAATGTCCCCAGGCATGTAGGGTGGATGCAGGTCTCCAAGACCAGCTGCAGCTGATGGCAGAGGCAGGGAAATGGATTTCCACAAGCGCAGGGCTAAGGCCATGGGCACAGCACCCTGACAAGCAAGAAAATGAAGTCTGGAGATCTGTGGTTGCTGGAGGTGGAGCTTTGACAGGAATCCCAGCTTGTATTGCTGCTCCTGAAGGGCTGGCTGCAGGGAAGGAGAAATGCAGGCAGAGGAGACAGTTCCTCTAGCATGCCTGGTCTTCGGGAGTGGGCTGGGGCGGCTGATTGCTCACCTGCTGGTCATCAAGGACTCTCTGGGGTGGAAAGTGATGCAGCTGGAGGTTGTGCATCTGTGTAAATTTTACAAATTCATCTCATGACTCCTACATGTTATCCTTATCCAGTGTCGGAAAGCGAGTTACATTTTGAGTAATCATCTGGGGCCTGACACCAGTGTTGTTATGAAAAATCAGCGTATGGTTCAAAAGCTGACCTCTGTAATAAATGGTTTCCTACTTTTCAGGCCATTAGTAAATGGACTCGGTATGTCCACCAGGCTGAAAAATAAGCCAGAACTGTGTCTGAATTGTACTAAATCATGAAGTACCGGTCACTCCTACTTTGTTGTGGGGGTTGTTTTGTCAACAGCCTGTCCAGCTTTCACCTTGGTAGCAATCCAAGTGTTACAGCTGTGTACCTGTAACTTAGAGATAGCAGGCCTAAAATTTAAGTTGAAAGAAGTTCAGTCTCTTAGCTGTGCATGTTTCAAACACTGCTTGCTCCTCTGCTGTGCTGGTTTTGTTGATCCCTGGACACAAAAGCATGCTGTGATGCATGGGAGGTTCATGGTGACATGTCCCCAGGACGATCTCTATGGAGCTGGGCATTTCAAGGAAGGGAAGGGCTGAGCCAGCAAACCGAGTGACTCCTCACAGCCATGTCAGCACTTTGCACATCTGTGCCGGTTTGTCTCTGAGTCAAGGGTGGTCTTCTGCTCCCCAGTCACACCCGGGTGTCAAGCGGTCGCCTTGGCCCAGGGACAGAAGGAGAGGCGAGAACAAGAAGGCTGAACACAAATACAGCCTTAGAGGGCCTTTGAAACCGGATGCAGTTATTTACTCAGCAGCCGGCAGATTATTCCTGGAATCCCCAGGAACTTGGTGCTGTGATTTTGCCCACCTTTGGACTCCCACGTTTTTTCCATGAGCGCACAAATAACACAGCAAATAACTCCAGAAAGGAAAATTGAATGGTGCAGAACATCAGGTTCCAGGAAAGTACGTGCCTAATCCACATTCATGCAAAGTGTCATGAAAGAAAAGTAATGGTGTATGGTCTTTTTGTGCTGACTAAGCGAAACAAAAAAGGATGTATATTTTTTTCAATTATTTTATTCACTTTGTAGCATTTCCCACACAAGAATCACTGCTGTTCATTGACCAGTTTTACCAAATTTGGAAACAAATCACACTTATGTGTGTATTAGAGGGACATTACTTTGGACCGCCTGCCATCCATGCACACTCATTAGGAACCCTCCCAGAAAACCTGCGAACTTGCTGCTGTAAGTGGTTGTGATTATGAACAGTGTGTGGGCTTTCATGGGGCTGGCCTTAGTCATAAAGCACATCAGGTGTGAGTGCTTACAGAGCTGAAAACATCTCCACTCTATAGAAAACTTACTTATTTTTGAAAAGAAAAAAAAAAAAGTTATTTAAAGGAGCTGGAAACAATTTTGTTTAAGGCAGCCAAAGTGGAGAGATTTTAGATAGTTTTTGGTAAGTTTTACAAGAAAGATTGTTCCAGTAGTCTTATTGAAACCATTGTCAAAATCACGACAAACCTTTCTGCCTGGGAAAATCAGAAACAGCTCTTGCTTAGTAGCTTGTTGAGGTTGCAGCCCTTTCAGCGCTGGTGTTCATGGAATTCTTGGGCTGAATCCGGTGCTGGGTGGGGCTTTTGTGCAAGCCCACAACTCAAAGCAAATGGGCAGTGTTGGGATGTGCGGGAAGAGGGGCAAAGCTGGGGGACCAGAGCCTTGCTTATGGAAGCGCATGGTCATGACCAGCTGTTTGAGGAACCACTCTGTAGCCGTCAAATAAATTCCAGTGATAAATAAACTCTGCTTGTAGGTGCTCGTTGTTGGCTTAAATTTCTGCCACAATGATATTCCTGTCAGTGAAGTCACTGCAGTTGTTCACTGGACCTCTTGTGTTTATCCTTCGCGCCTTTCTCCCAGCTTTGTGTTTAGTTTTTTCCTAACGCCTATTTTTCACTGCTGCCCCCTGGCATGCGTTTGTTCCTCGGGAAACAACCAGCCCCTTGTCAGAGGACCTGACTGTCACCCAGGAGCGCCGCAGGCAGTGTTTTTATACAACATTTTGGAATTGACATGGTGGTTTGGGAAATGTGGAGGCACTCAGATGATTGTTCATACAACCGCACATACGGTGCTGTGCAAATATTTGAGGTGCGTGACATGTGCAACAGATAAAGTTTAATTGCTGTTATTCTTAGCTGTTGTTCCTAGCAGTAAATGCCCTCAGCCAGGGCCTCAGCTGGTGGTGGGTGCTGATGCCTGCTCTGGGCTTGCTGGTGCCACCAGCAGTCATCGTGTGCATGGGAGAGGAGCCCAAAACCTGTCCGTAGGTGACACCCAGCACATGGGCTGCTGCTCGCTGTCCCCAGGCTTCCAGGTCCAGGCCTGGCCACCTCTCATGCTGATGCCCAGGGCTGTGCTCCGGTCGTGAGGGCAAGGGGCAGATATGTAAGCCAGTTAAAAGGGCTTAGGTACTGGCTGGGATGGTGGCAGCGTTAAAAATTGACTAGTTTTTAACTACTTATTAATCTGCCTCTCTCCCAGGAAAAGGAATGCATTTATTTTAAAGCAAAAGAAAGTGCTTTCCGTAGGATCTGCTACCTGTCCTCCCCAGTGAGCGATAAATATCTCAAGTAACCCCACCAGGGGCACATGCCTGGGGGAAATCTCCAGTTGGCCTAGTGGACGTTTCCAGTCTCTAGCATTATTTTTGCCATCAGCTGTTTATAACGGTGCACCACATAGTCAAACCAGCTCCTTTAGACCATATGGCCCAAACTACCAGGACTTATTCATTTGATTTGTTGACGCCAAGAGTTTCCTGAATTTATCCACTCAAATCTCTCTGCACAGTTCTTTGCAAGACTTCTCATTTGTTCATATCATCTTTCAAAGGCACTGCAAAGGGTTTGGCATGCAGACAGCAGACCTCTGTAACAGATTAGGTGGTCAGCTCATGTTACACCTGATGCAGAGACAAACAGCACTGAAGGCAAAATTAATGACTGTGGGGAAGAAACTGGTGTGTTTTGTTTGATGACCTCTCATGGTCTTTAACTTCATCTGTTTGGCACACTTTGAACAGCCACTGTACGCTTTCATACTCCTGAGAAAAATGTTTGCTCTGATGGCATCCAGCACCTGAGATATGTGCAACGATTGAGGACCTTCTGTCTGAAGAGGTACTAGAAAAGGAAAATCTCCCTACGAAGCCAGCATTTGAGAAAGATTCCCTCAAATCAGTTTCTATTCATAAATATTTCCTGACTAGAAATCAGCTTAGGTTTCACTCCTGAAAACACTTAAACATGTGTTTATATATATACATTTTTTTTCAGTCCCGATTAACCATATTTCTCAAATTAAGGCTTAAAATGAAGAAGGCTATTTACAAGAAATGGTTCAGTTGTCATGAATTACTTTGAAATGTTATAGCAGCTTCAGAAAGGGGCAGCTTAGTAGGAGGTTTGTAGCTTGAAGTAAAGTTATGCATGGAGAATGTAAAAGTTGTTGATTTTTAACTGAGATTCTACTTTTCCTATAACTGGCCAAGTGAAAAATAATGTCTGGAAAGATGCAACACTGATGCCATTTGGAACAAGGTGCATCACACTCTTCTGTACTGTGACTCAGACATTAGGTCTGTAGAAAAAAATCTACTGCTTTTTTTTTTTTCCCTCTGTTTGGTGATGAAAACAAGCCACTGAAAATGGAAATACTGTAGAAACAGAAACATTTCCTCTATGGGTGAAAAAAAGAAACACATGAGTTAAGAAAAAAACAAGGACTGCTTGACCCCATATTTTCCATAGCACACTACTTCAAGAATTAAAATGAATACTAGCAGATGGGGAGTGGAAAAATCTGCTGCTGCTAACATTGAGGTGATATTACTGTATTTAAATGCAAAAGCAAGGACCATTTCCATTTTGCTCAGTGTGTTGGTTTTGCCTGCACTTTTCAGATTCCTCTCCAAGGCATCTTCATGTGTTTCCTCATCAATCAAATGAAAAAAGCTAGGAAATACAATTTCTGTGTTCTTTTGTCTCTCCACTCCATTTAGTACATTTCTGTTGCAGGAGACAGATACACTTTTGTATGATCAAGATCAACTTGTGTTTGAAAAATATTGTATTGAATATTATTTTGTTTGAACACTAAATGAAAATGTCTTGCTAGGCTGATGTTCACAAGTTTCTGTTCAACAAAATACTTACATGCCTGTTTAAATCCATCAGCATAGGTTTAATGATATCCACATGCTTAGTTCCATTAGCTCTAATGGTCTTTAAACCCATATTGAAAATCAGCTTCACACTTCAGGATGTTCTGAACAGTAGTGGTTTGCCTGGGGATTCAGGAGCCTAGGATCTGGGGGTGACCTTGTCACCAGGTAGTTTGTCTTCTTCTGTCAGCAGAAATGATGCAGGGCCATGACTGCTAACAGGGAAGGGCTGGTGGTCTCACACAGCAAACAGATGTGCATTGGGTGGGGTGGGTGGGACACTGAGCACTTTGCTTTGGAGACCTGTGTTGAGTGGCTGGATGGCTGCGGGGGAAACTGTAGAGGAAATTGAAGAGGAAATGGGAGGCAAAGGCATTGCTGGGACCCTCTTGGCATCTTCCCCAATAACCTTGCTTGAGAGGCTCTGTTGTTAACTACAGAATTCTCCAGCCCAAATCCAACCTGAGAAGTATCCCAGGATATCAGAATACATTGTCTCAATCAGAAATAATTTTGTATTTGGAGAAAGTTAGGGAATGTGTCTTGCACAGGTAGGGTAGGAGCCCCCAGGGACTCCATCCAGCTGATCACTGGCCATGCCAGCACACCACCACCTCCTGGGGCAGGGTAGCAGCCCTCTCAGAGCACTGATGGACATCCCTGCACAGGCAATGGAGTCTTGCCATTTTCCAGTAGTTGAAGATATGGCCTAAGGGGAATTAGATGAATTCAGAGCAGGAAGAGGGAGGTTTTTTGTTGTTGTTGTTGTTGTTTTTTTTTTTTTTTTTTATACAAAAGGAACCTTAACTTTACCAAGTTTTCAATTAAAACCGGAAGGGGGTGGAAAATTGAGAGATGAGGGGAAATTGCCCACTGATTGCAAATACAAATGGAGACTCCAAAGAAAACAGACTTTACAAGCGGGTTATGAAGAGGTTACCATAAAGTTTCTCCTCACCTTTTGACCCCTCTTATGAGTCACTCCAAGATAAGATGGAGCAAAGGATTGTCATATGGGAAACTAAGCAAAGGCAGCTCTTCACATAAATAAATAAGCACCGTACCCACGGGGAATTAGAGAAATGTAAAGTTGATCTCTTTTTTTCCTCATATCCTTTAGTTTTGTATTTCTGGGCATTGTTTTAGGCATTTGAAGTTCTGGGATAAACAACTACAAAACAAACAAACAAACAAACAAAACAACCCTAGCCCTGATAAGTAAAATGAATTACAGAAGTATGGAAGTATGGCTGCTTTCCAGTTGGGTTTAGAAGACAGCTACTCTGCTAGAAAATCTGTGCTAATTTCCAGTTACTGGGGGGTATATCTGCGTAATACTGTTGTGACCCACCACGACGCTGAGGCTGTGATTGCTGTTGGATAGCCCTAATTAAGTTATAGGTCACTGAGTATAAACGCATGTTAAAATGTTTTGAGCTGGTGCTGACATACATTTGTCTATGTTTTTAGCTGATCCATTGGACCTTGATGCATAAGATTGGATTGCCTTATTTTTGTACTGATGAACCCCCTGCCAAAGGATCACATTCCTGTCTCTTCAAAAAAAGCTACATTTGCCCACTAAACAAAGGTCTAGCCCTCCATCGACCATCACCAAGCCTGTCCCAGCAGGGGCAGGGGGGGAATGTGCACTGCCAAGTGCTATGAAGCCAAGCCACGAGGAAATGGTGAGGCTTGCTACACAAAAGTATTTTTGGAACACCACTATAAAGTATCAGTGTTAATGAACCCAGACAAAAGAACTAGCGAGCAAATACAAGCAGATGGCATTTCCAGATGTTCCCAGTAATTTCTCTAACACAGTGTCACAGCAGTCAGCACACTGTAGCTATGCTGACACTTGAGGAATGGGTGACATATAAGGGTAAGAAATGGTCTGGGTTTATTTTTATAGATGCTCTTCTTTTCTTACAAAGGAGTTTGGGCTTATCTTCCCTGACACTGTAATTTGACAAATTTTGTTTCAAATAATGTTCTTTGTAGGGACTTCTACATTTTCTCATATTAAAATTGGCATTCATCACCTTGGAAAGGAACAGCCCACCAACGCAACCCTCAGTGACTTCCCTCTCCCATCACCTTTCCTCCCCATCTTTCCCCCTGCAGGTAGCTCCCTGCCTTCCCTCCAGAACCCCAGCAACCATCTCAGCTGATGTGATGCTGGCTGCCATCACACTGAGTCTGTTTGTGCATTAAACCCATTTCTTCAACCCTCCTTTTCTACTTAGAGGATAGTTTAGACAGTGTCTGTTCAGACAATACTCTCTCCAGGCATATATCAATGCCTGGAACAAGGAAACTTCGATAAACAAAAAATAATAGCAATAATGGTAATAAAAACAGTGATGATAACTATGGCAGCTGCAACAGATTAACCAGGTTATTCTTCATTCGTTTCACTGTTCAGTGAATACAATTGCTTGGAAAAATGACTTAGACAAATGTCTTATCAACAGCCAATCTACTGAAGGAAATACATGCAAAGGACTAAGATACTCATATGTCAGCTCTGTCATGGTAACTGTCCATGCAGGTGTTGTTGGAGCATGGCAGACAGAGCAATACATTTTAGTATGGTTTGAGGAGCAAAATGGCTAAGAGAAATGTCATTTCCTTGCAATTTCTTCAGATATGCATAGGGCAGGTAGCTCTGCTCAGCCCATGCAGAGAGACCTCTTGACCTGCAGTAATGTCATCACATGCTTGAGGCTGAGGTTTGCACACCTTGCACAGGTGCACCTGTGTTTTATTTTCAAAATAATTGAAATAATTAAATAATTAAAGTTATTTAATTATTTAATTAAATAATTAAAAATGCCATTTTTAAACCAAATGACAGAAAAACTTTTAAAAAAGGTTCTTTTTTTTTTGTTATTTTGGCAAGGGAGGAACAGGCCACAGGATCCTCCCTGGGCCTAATGGGGCAATGTCAACATCAGTCGTGGTCCCTTTCCTGCAGCAGATGTTTAATTTATTGCACTGAATTACTGGAATGTCACGGTCAAGGCTGGCTGTTTGACTGATACGCGAAAGTGAAGCAGAACCCAACCAAAACACCACAAACCCAAAGGAAATAGACTGTGTTTTGCTGTCAACAGCCTGGCAGTCAGTAGATGAGGCCCCATTTCCCCTGCAGGCTATCAAAGAGTAACTTGATCAATGTGCATGAGATAAATGAAGACGACAGTCATGCTGGGACTGGAAACATGCCTCCAGCAGCGGCAGCAGTGCGTGCAAGCTTGTGAAGGAAATTGCAAGGGTTTTACTTGGTGTCTGTCTGGAGATGCAGCTTTATGCTTCAAAGGGCTGTTGGGAGCAAGCGTGAACATGCTGGTCCTTGCTGTCCCAGGGTCTGATGGTAGTGGGAAGCCAGGACCTTCCCTACAGACATCTCACACAGTGCAGTGAAAATAACTCTGCTAGGGGAAAACCTAAGGTTTTTTTTACTCACTTTTTGCAGTAATAAAGCTGAAAACACGAGTCTGGTCGAAACTTTTAATAAAAAAACTACAAGAGAGCTAAAGACTTTTCCCCACATGATTGTTGTCCTTACCAGGACCCCAAGAAGTAGGATCCTGTCTGCTCCAAGTTCCTGTCTATTCTGGCTGAGGCAGGACAGTATGTGGTAATTATCAGGCTATTCTGGGGTTACAGCTTTTCTCCAGCAAAAATTCCATCCTGGACTCATGACAAGGTTGGTTGATGCCGACTTGTATCTGCAAAGCAGTTTGGTTTTTGACAAAATTGCATTTTCTACCAAAATTTTTTTTTTTTTTTTTTAATTAAAAAAAGCATTTCCTATGGTCAGGTGCTTTTGCACTGCATCCAAACATCTATGGTGCCAAGTGTTTTTCCAGCATTAAAGTACTCTGTATTTTTCAGTTAAATATCTGAAAAAATGTGTTTAATACTTGTGAAATGTAAAGCAGACCCTATTCTTGCAGTCAGATAAACCTACAGTGGAGAGCTGGTTTGAACATTTTAATGACAGTTTTTATTTTATATCCAGATACTGGCTTGAAGCTGACAATGTTTTGCAAGGATATAGTTGTTTGCAAAAGTATTTTTAATAGGATAGCTCCTCAAGCACAGAGAGGAGAGAGTATGATACGGAGATGGAAGCTATGACTGTATTCTGCTTTGTGAAAGCATTTTGGCTTCTTCTAAGTTTGGAACAAAAAGAGCTTTAAGCTCCCTCGTACATTTGTCATATAGCAACATCATTTCTTTCCGAGTCTGGTAACAGCACAGATCAGGTGTCCTGCTTTTGGTAAATTCTTGAGATAACAGTGGAATGGACCAGAAAAAGGAATAGCAGAGCCCATGTAAATCCCCCACGAGCCCTCATCTTTAATGTTACATACAATGCCAGCCATGACCCCCTGTTTCTGGGGTGCCACAGGCATTTTCACTGGTGATGGGCTGGTGCCTCAAGGTTTTCCTGTGGCTTTCAGCACTTGGGAGGCTGTGGGAGGCTACATGCCTCTGTGGGATACCTGGCTCAGCTACTATTTCAACTAATGCCACCAGCAAGGAAATGGTGCCTGGTGATGAACGGTGAGTAGTCACCAGGATGCCTCTCTGCTGTCTTTAACCCCCCCACTTCACTCTGTTCTCATTGCTATGAGTGTCAGTCTGGAGCAGGTCTGCAGAACAGCAGTGATGTGCAGGAGACGTGAATGAAGGAACAAAGCTCCACACTGTTCCCCCGTCCCCCATCCTCATCCCCATCTCCTCTCCCTACCTGTAAGGCCAAGAACCCATCCACTCAGGGTCCAGAGCCTTCACTAGGACCGTGTGAAATATGCTTCAGGTGGATCACATGGAAAGGTGATCTGACCCCACTCTTGTCATGATGCATACACACAGATAACCCTTTTCCCTCTGTTTGCCAGGAGCTAGTTCACAACAGCAAAGTGCTGTGATTGCCTGGCCAGCTGATCCTGTTGTAAGATTTCATCAGGCACTGGCTTTCAGCATGATAACATCATTACTGCACACACATACAGCTACAGGCCACTCCTCTGGGAGAGTTTATCTGATCATCCCTTTTGGAAAACCAGGAAGACAAATGGAAAAGGAACAAGCTCCAGTGAGCGCTCTCCACCCACACAAAGACAAAAACAAGGTGAAGGAGCTGTGTGTCAGTCCCCAATGTGCTCTTGTGCTACTGCAGAGCTCTCACGTGCAGGGGAAAAGATGAGCTTTTTGGAGAAGAGTGCTCCCTCCTCTGAGGCCACAGGGAGTGGGGACATCCACAGCATACCAAGGTGGGATGAAACACACCCTCCAGACATGCCAGTTTGAGGAATCTCAAACCTCTGTCACAGAAACAAACTTGAGCATTTCGTACCTCTATAGCCTTCTTGTAAGGTCATTTTTTCAGACTGTTTGAGGACCAGTGAATTTCAGAATAATCATAGTAGCTACCTTACATTAACCAGCACAAGATTTGTAGAAAGATATACATTTTGGGATTTGTGCTTTCTCTACTGGAGAGGAAGATGTCTCCCTAGAACTGCTTCAAAGATCCAGAAAGAGTAGAGTGCTCATTTCCTGAACTTTATTATTTTAAAAATCTGATCACCATGAAAGAAAAAGTCCCACAAATTGTCTGTGTTTTGCAGTACATACACTGCAATTCCAGGTAGCAGGAGCTTTCCTCTGGAATGAAATTAGCAAAGGGTGTAATTCTTTTCATGCACCACATATATTATCTTTCATTTAGAGGATTTCATTGCATCTTGCAAATGTAAACTGCTTAAGGCACACAGTCCAAGTAGGTGTAATTTATCATTTTTCATGATACTTATTACAGAGATCATTTGAGTGGAACCCAGGTGTTCTGGGAGAGAAATCCTTCCTCCTCTGCGGGCAGCACTCCCTGGCCCTTGGGGAGAAAAAAAAAATCTGTTTAAAGTGATTTCCAGGTATTCATTTCCTCAGCCTGTGATTAGGTTTTCTATATATTTTTTTTTAATTTCTGAGTTATGGTCCTTTATATTTATATAGCTGGTCATACGTGTGAGTTCTGGATGTGTGGAAGCACAAACTGAAAATGTGCCCCCACCCCAGGCTTCGGTGACACCATCTCAAAAATTCTGCTTCTGTCATTGTTTGTGATGCATTCCCATTTATGAAGAAGTGATGATGACTCTGTCACACACCCTCTTTTTGCAGAGATGACTGAAGCAGAGAGTAATTATTTGAGAATTTCTGCCACCCCTGAACTCCCTGTTAGAAACACTAAAATGATAAAAATACTTTTTCAGACAGCCTTTACCAGTCCTGACAAGACTTCTTCCAAAATTTTCTTCATACCTGCTTCTTATGAGGGCGCACTGCTTGTTCACAAACTCTAGATTTAGCCAGAGTAAAGGAGAACAGAAACCCACTGCATGAATAGGTGCTGTCCTTGCCAGCGTCACACCCTTTGGGAGAGGGTGTCCCCTGGATTTGTCTTTCTAGCAGCCTGGCTGACATCTTTGAGTCTCACTGTCAGATGTCCACTTTGGCCTGCACACTGCCTAGTGTTTGGTCAGAGCTGAGGAGCCAACTGGGCACCCTTAGGTTTGGCATTATAACACCTGAGTCTTCTGGTGAGCTTAACCTGCGGTCCATACATGGCAGAACTACCCAGGAGGCCTAGAAAGCTTTGTCCATATCAAGGCTTGAAGACCAGATCTAGTATCTTTATGTCCCACCATTTACAAGTGAGCAAGTCAACGTTGATTCCTGGATGAAGAATTTCTTTGTCAAATTTTAAACCTCATTTAAGCTCTGCAGCCAGATTTGGGGTCACAGCTGCAAGTGGGAGGGCTGGTAACCAGCTCCTCTTCTCCCCCTGCTCCACCTGCTGTGCTCCACAAACTCTACAAACACTACACACACCAAAACATGACACAGGACCACGCCAGGCTGGTCCAGTTCAGGTTTTGTATTTACTAGAATGAAATACTAAGTATAGATCCCATAAGGACTCTGGTTTGAAGGTACTCTGTGATTCACAGGGTTGTCCCGTCTGCTTCAGTGTGGCAACCCAGGCCACCCAACGAGGGATGGGAGCCATTCTCTCGGATCCACACTTTCATGGTGTCTGTCTGAGGCCAGGGTCCCCTGAGTCCCCCTGGAGGAGGGTCCTCTCCTGGGAAACCCTCTGCTCCCAAACTTGTCTCCCTGCTTCCCACCAACTGTCATGGGGTAGCTGCACTGACAGGACATAGGCCCTGGATTGCACTCTAGGGAAAGGGCATTTCCACAGCCTGCAGCAATTCTGTGGAAAGCCCGCATGGCATGTTTTGGGGATGCTGCAGCACCTTTTCCTTGGCCCATGCTGCTGAATGCTGGCAGGTCCAAGCACGTAGCCCATAACCTACTGATGTTGGCCGTGCTTGAGTTCCCCCTTGTGTGGGCGCTGGGAAGGGTGGAGGGAGGAGAAAGTGTGAGCTCTCCCGGGGGCCTGCTGGAAGCAGGGACGGTGTTACAGAGACTGTCCAGTCCTTGGCACCCACTGCAGTGGCAAAGCCTGGGGAAAGCCTGAGTAAGTGTCAGAGGCTGACTTCTGTCTCCGTCTGCACAGCAGATGCATTCTCATCCCACTCAGGTCAGAGGGAGACAGCCTAATGGTGCTGGATTTGGCCCCAGAAGGACAAGGGCTGGAAACCTACTTTTCCTACAGAGAGAGCTTTATAACTTCCATAGCTTTATGATTACAATTGTACATGTGTTATAGGTACATAACTGGTACTCTAAAGGAGGTGGCATCTAAAACAAACTCCACTTGAGGATACCTGGGGGTGCCCTGAGGACTGAGACTGGAGTGGACTTCTCTGCCAGAAAAGCTAGCTCACATCTATTTAGCCCTGATCATGCTGGAATGCCTTTCCTTTCATCTCTGCTCCCCAGGAGCTTTTCTTTCACCCTGCCAGAATGTAACTTGTGTTAAAAGATGGGAGAGAGCAGAGGCACTTTGTGAAACCTCATGTGGCACATGCTGAAGCTTGAATAGAAATTACAGCATGTTCCATTTAAAAAACAAAGCCAAGGCACCAAATTTTATTGTCTGTACAAAATCTTGATAAGTAGTACAAAATCACAGGTGATCTTTCATTCCTACTGGTCTGGGAAAAATCTGAGATTATGCAGGATTTTGGGATGGCCAATGAGATTTATAGCAAAGAGAAAATATTTGCATTTATACTGTGAAATGGCCATTTGGTAAAGCATACCTTGTTGGGTTAATATTGTTTTCAGTTCTTGCATAACATTTATCTTCGGACATCAGCATCCCAGGAATGTAGGAAAACAGTCTGTCATATACCCATGCATGTTCAATGTGTCACTGTCACAAAGTTATTAAAACTTGTGATCGGTCAAGTGACAGTTGTGCAAAACAGGCTGTGTGCTTTCCCACACACTTTTGCCAGCACACCTGATGTCTGAGCAAGACACAGCCTGCAACTCATGAGCATCTCCGGAGCCACCAAGGGTGACAAACTTAAGGTATCTTTACATGAGGTTGCAACTTCACCCCTGCAGAGGTATTTCTGTATAATCACACATTGCTGCATGTAACATCTATAAACATTTCCTTCTAAACTGAACACTGACCTTAATAAAATAGGTTTTATTTATAAAATTTGACTGGGAAGCAATAAAAAAGGAAGGGACTTTCTTTGTCAGAAGTGACATTTGCTATTTTTGTCTTAGAGAGACAAGAAATTTCTCCTTTATTTTTTCTTTATTTTTTTTTCTTTTTTCTTTTTTCTTTTTTCCTCTTAGACAGATCAATAGCCAAAGCATTCAAAAATGTGGAAATGAGAAGAGAATGCAGCAACTTTATATTCCTATTACCAACAGTTCTTTAAAGAAGAGAAGCAAAATAGTTCTGATTAGAATGAATATTGCACCCATATTTGATTTTGCAAAAATTTTAGGCTACTTTAATTTTATCTCCTATCTTTACCCACTCATTTGGATGTGCATTGATAAAAAACCTACGAAACTTTAAAAGTGACAGACTTGCATTGTTATTACTGGGGCAAATTTTGTACTTCTTTCATAGATACAGAGTAACCAACCTCTTTAAAGCCAAAGATTTGTACAATTAGCTCTAGTCATCCTTGATATTGATCAATCCTGATATGAAACCTGCGCAGCCCATATTCCAAGAAGTGCCAGTGCAGTAGCTTATGGTCTAAAAATCTTTTAGTATTACTGATAGTAACATGCATCCTACAACACTTGCCAAACCAAATATGAAGCATCAGAGGCTGAGCTATATGTACTGCAATCTTTTAATTATCTTGTTACCATAAACTGAACCCCGTTTCTATGTAGTCTCTGGAAAAATGCAGTTTTCTATTTGACCGCTGCTATGTTGAATAGAGATGGGATAGCATCAGATTTTGAACAGTGTCGTAACAAGGGACCAGGGATTTGGGAACAATTAAAATATAGGTATATTGAACTGATTTATATAAATATGGTTCCCTGAGTTTTATGTTTTTAACCGTTTTCCAGGTCTTCTGTCTTTAATAAATGCCTGTGTTTTGTTGCAATTCCCTCTATGAGATCATCTGCACTTGAACCAAAGTACTGAAATGTCTTTTGACCAAGATGACTATTTTGAGATAGATTTACAGAGCGTATTGACAGAGGCATGTTCTTAACTTGGGTTTTGGCACTGTAGCACATTCATGGAAAGGAGAGAAGAAGTAAAGTTTCCACACCACTATTAGCAAAAGTTTTCTGTGGACTAGGAGAGAACCAGGGCCAGAGCATCTCCTCCCAAGGGGCAGTTTTATGCAGAGCTCTGGGCCTTGTCTGGCTCCATGTTTTTGTGCCTTGGGGGGTGACTGGTCCCTGCTCCCCAAAAGAAGTCATCTGAATATGGACTATTTTGGCTGCGCAGAAGCAAGGAAAGGTTCTGCCTGATGACAGGCTTAGGGAGAAAAAAATAGAGGGATTAGGCAACCTGTCCAACACAGGCTTAGGAAATCTCAAAGTGGTTCACAACAAGCAGACATTTGTAAATAAAAGAGAGCAAGAGAGCAGCTGCAACGTTTAATATGCAAAATACTGTGCAGCAGTGAGTGCATCCATATGAAGGGCTGTACCACTTCAGCTGTACCATTATACTTTAAAATATGCTGGTTTTGCTGTTTTTACCTGTTGGAAAGTGTTCTGTCTTGACTGGTAGAGAAATGACGTGAGTAGTCTAATACGCTCACCGTCTTGCTTGGACACCCTGATCCTGCCCACTCTTTTCTGGGCCCTTTTCCTTTCCCCATGCAGCCCAGCTCTAGCCCTGCTGGGTGCGTTATGGTCCTGGTATGAAGGTAGCTGCACTACAGGCTGCTCCGCTTCGTAGATAGTCATGTGGAAATAATCAGCTGCTACAAGCAGCCTTTGGCACACCAAGAGCTGCTGTTCAATACACAAATTAAAGCAAACCAGCTTTCCCTGTCAGAAACACTTGAGGATCAACCCTTATCAGACTAGGCTTAAGGTTAATGTGGCAAAGGAGAGATTTATTCAGAGGTGATGGGAAACAGTGCTGTGACACCTTTTCCTCTCTGGCCCAGAGCTGGCCAGAGACTAAAGTGGCTCCCAGAACTAAGCAGGGGAGCTGGCAGATCTCTGCTGACACATCTGCCACGTCTGTAAGCAAGCTTGGAGGTGCGGCTGCTGGAGCACACCTGGTTATGGCAGATACAGCCATCCCTCAGCACGTTCTCTGGTTTCAGTCCAGGACAGAGCCCCCCGTCTACTCTTGCACCAGGATCTCACAAAGAATTTACCCTACCAGAGGGCAGTCTGATTGCTGGAGAGACAGCCACCAGTTGAGATAAAACACTGATGGGAACTGGGGCACCATATGAAAGGGAGGACCCCCACAATCTGTGTTTGGACAGGACAGGAGTAAATCTCACAAGCTGATTTCGAAAGGTATCTCACTGCTAGGTGCTAAATTCCTGACTCACATGGTGACTTAAATAAACCATATGGACAGAATGGGTTAGATGCAGATCATCTTAGCTTCAGTGAGTTTCAAAGCACTGTATTAGCCCATGTATGGACTGTAAAGAAAGATTTTTGAATACTAATTTATCTCCAGACCATTCAGGACTGGAAAAATGCTACTTGAAAATATCTGTCTCTGTACATTGTCTTCTGTTGACACAGAAAACTGAAATTTGGGGCACTGTGGAAGGGAGTGACTTAAGGAACTTGTGGAGCAGATCTCTCCTGTTGTTACTCCACAGAGTAAGGGCAGACAGGCAGCACAAAAGTGGAAGAAGCAGTTGAGGGACAAGTAGCGTGTAGAGGCAGCTGTCTTCCCCCAGAAAAGCTGGAGCTGGAAGGTCAACAGGCATATTCAAGCTCCCCATCTCCCAAAGGGTGAGCTTTGAACTTGTGCTGTTGTAGGGCTTAGTATTGTATAACAAGGGAAAGTCAAGCCAAAAATATATAGCTTTATTAACTCCTGTGAAAATATTTACACAAGCCAGTTTTCATTCTTCGTGCTTGGAAACATCTTGGACCAAACCTCTTTAATTTAGACAGCATCTCCATTTTTGAAAAGTCCTGTGACAAGGAGTGTCAGCTCTCTTGGTCTCATGAGATGGGGAGTTAGCTCTGTTGTGCTGCTTAAAGAAAGCCAAGTCCTATAGCTTGTTTTTTCCCATCAGCTCTGTTCAGAAAGGCTGTTTATGTAGCAGATACAGATGGGTTCACGCATATCAGTCCCAGCTGTTGTGCATAATAGAAAGGAAAAGGAAGGGACCAGCAATCAGTCTGCCAGGGAACAGTCCCTACATAAGAAAATCTTGGTGCTGGAGCCACTGGGAGTTGTGTCTTTACCCACTACATTGAGAGAACAGGGTGGTTCTCTTTTTTGTGCAAGAGCAGGAAGGAAAGTGGAGGAGAACATATTTTGTGATATAGCCCAAAGCCTAGTTTAAACTGTGAACCACGCAGTATTCCCCACATATGCAATTCTGACGGTGTGACAAAGCACAGAATTAGTGCAATGACCATAGATATTGGATAACTGCACCAGCCTCTGGGGTTGCATGCTGCATAATGCAGTATTGTCCTCATGGAGTGCGATCTATCTAAGTGACTATGTCCAAACCTGAGGCATCTGACATGCTCCCATGAGATGGCATTGGTTTAAGAAGAGCAGAAATTTGTTTTATCACTTTGTTAAAGGCAAGAGTTTTCTTACCCCTTCTTGGGAAACACGTGAGAAACGGCAGCTTGTGTCCCAGCAATCTGGTACAATGGAGCCCAACATTAAAAAAAAGGAGGGCAGGTGCAGCTGTGCAGGTGCAGAAACAGAACTTTCAGTGAACAAAGAGTTTTCACTGCTATTGCTCATCAAGGAAACATTACCCACAATTGAAGAAAGGGTTTTAGTCTTAAAAGATCAGACAGGCAATATTACACCACATCAATTACAGACAGAGCTGCCGAAATCCTTACTAATTCAGCTTATTCGTGGATCACAGTTTTGGAACTTTTCACTGTCATCTGTTTAATCCAACATCTGCTGCTGGTTTCTACCTCTGCAATGACAACGGCACACCTTGGAGGTGTGGAGATCTTTTCAGGTCAGCAGCTTCAAGTGTGATTACTTCCTTCCTACTGTGCTTTATTCTTCTTTGGCTGAGTGACACAAAATATTCCAGAAGGAGGTGTTGGGTGTTTTTGAATTTTTTTTTTTTTTGGTGACAACTGCAAAACTGAGCATTCTTGTCTTGTTCCAACATATAATCATTCTACTGCCATTTTGCTAATTCCAGTTCTGGTATTGGTATAAAATGAAAATTAAAAAATGTAGCCACACATTCCTCCTTGTTAGAAGAAATTTGACTTATCTGCCCCAGAAAGTTTACACTGAGGCTTCTTGATTCAAGAGAAATTGAGTCTATTTCTTGACTGAACTGTTCAGTACTTAACTGGGAAAAGACACTAGGAAGAACTTGCAGCATTACGGATAGTGAAGCTTTTGAACAGATTTCCTGGGGAGTCCATACAGTTTCCATCACTGCAGGTCTGTAGGAAGAAGTTAGACAAGCACCAGCCAGCAATTACACAGTTCTTCCTTCCCAAGGGTAGGGCAATGGACTGGATGGTCATTCTGTTCTCTTTCTGTGAGAGGACAAGTGTTCGGCCAGAAACAAACAGGACAGAGATTTCATGTGTTGTTCTCATCAATGATCTCATTGCTGAAAAGGTCCTGAATAAGCAAGAGGATTATTTAAATGACTGTTAAACAGAACTTTAAAGTAGCTGAGCTAAGTCAGTAAGTATTCATTAAAAGTTGCTAGAATGCACTTCGTGTGATGAAATCCTCAGGGATACTTTGCTCACAGGCTTGATTAAGCATCCTAGAAGCTAAATAGGCTTTTGAGTGGGTTGAGTTCAAAATCATGTAGTATGGTGAGGTTAGAAGAGTATCAGGGCCATATTTTATGAAATGAGCCCAAAGATTATGTAAGTGGCCAGCTAATCTGAGGGAGCATTTCATCAGGTTTTCCCTTTGCCTCTTTCTTATATCCTTATGCGAGAAAAAAAAAGCTGATGTGATCCAGATGGATCGAGCGTGCTAGTCAGATTATCCCCCTGGATTCTGTTTGCCTGCTTTCACTGCTCAGCCAAAAAAATCAGCTTGCACACCCTATCACATGCAGAAAAGAACACAAATGTATGTGTACCAGTTATATCTGATCTTTATTTCTGAACCCAAAATATGCACAGCAGGTGACCTTTGTAGATAAAAATAATGCTTAAGTATTGGCAGTGATATCTAGAAAAATAAAATTTTGTGAATCACTAATATCTTTAAGAACTTGGAAAACAAAAACAAAAACAAAGGCTTTTTAAAAATTTATTTATGGGTAGCTCATTTTCCCTTTTCTCTGTTCATCCCTCGAATCAAAATTGTGCACGAGTCTGAGAAGGTAGCTGCCTAAAGAAATCTTTGCGTGGAAATTTCATATAACCTCACACCTCTGATTTTATCTTGCTCTGTGTGTTATTTAAGCTGCTTTCTGGAACTATTTTTTGTTCTTATATCACCCCTAAGAAATGCTGATATGTTAGCAAGACTGTTATTTATATTATTTTCGTACACAGAAAGAAAAAAAAAAAAAAGTTATGTCATTAACTTGGGCACAAGAAGCCAGTTTTTGACTTTTTCTACTGAAGCAAACCCTATCTTAGCTACTGAAACATTTTAAAATGTCAATAGAATAACATCATGAGCTGTACTGAATGAGCTGCCATCTGTTTCACAAAGGCTGGCTTAGAGTTGGACCTTCAGCTGACGTAAAACCAAGTACCTCTACATCCTTCACTGGAGCTATAGCAGTTTACACCAGTAGTAATACATCAGGTGTATTATTGATGACAATGGCTTTTTCCTGCTGTGTAGCAATGCAAAACTGCTGCCTATAGAAGAAGATTAAGAGGTTAATTGTTCCTTCAATGCTTCATGACTTAAAGACAAAAATCTGAAGGAGATTTTCTGTTTCTTGTGCCTGCACGTGTTGCTTTTCATTAAAACTTGAGGGAACATGCTAGCAAAAGACTGGGTTAGTTCATGAGCTGGGTTTTATGATCAAGATTTACAGCGGGGATGCTAGGAGGCTGTGATCCCTGGGAAAAGGAACATGATAGACTGTAGGAAAATGAATTCATGGAATGCTGCAGGTTGAACACTGTCAGGTCACTGAACAACCCGTGCAATGTCTCCGAGGACATGCCGACACTGCAGAGCAGGGCTGTTTGCTCTGGAGAGGTGGCCTGATCAGTACAGCTGAGCACCATCAGCTTGCAGAGTGGTGAACTCTTCAAGGAGTTCAAAAGTCGTGCAGTCCTGAGCAGAGTCCAGGGCCTCACATGGATACAGAGGGACTGTCAGTTCTTAAACACATGCTTAATTTTAAGAATACGAACAGTCCCACTGACTTGTGGTTAGCATATATAGAGGCGCTAACTACAAGGAAACCCACATAACAGCCCAGCTTGCAGTGTGCTGTCTTCTGAGCAAGCAGATAGGAGGGGAAACAGTGCATCATGGCCGCTGCTCCTGATTAGTGCCATATCGTATTATAACTGAGCTGGCATCGATATCGTGCACCAGTTGTGCCGCTCTGACTGCACACTCAGCAGCTTACAAGAGTCTTGCTGCATCTAAGGAACGAGGTGGTGATTTTGTTTAAAGTAAGGCCTGCTGGCAGGAGCAAGAGCTGATCTCCCCTCTCCCTCCCATTTGTCTGTCAGCTGGAGGGAACCACGCCAGTCTGTATGTTCTAGATTATTCGGATACTGGCAGGAAAACCTGAAATCAAAAGGCGAGTGAATGGGGGTGGGAAGGAAAGACTTTGAATCAAACATGTTCTTTTTTCTTCTTATTGGGTGCCAAGAGGTCTCTCATGATCGGAGTGGAAGCTGTTAGCACTTGAAGCCCTCTCCTCTGATTCCCCCTACACCTCTCTCTAGGCCTGGCAATGGGGTGAGTGGGAGCCATATCTCCTCCCTTATGTATCTAAAATTAGTCACCTAAGCCCAGATAAGTCAACTCTAGTCTTCTGGGGAGAAAATCTTCCTCCAGGTGCAGTTCTTCTTGCATTAGGATACCTAGATGCCTATTTCTCCTCACTGGTTATCGGAGGAGGCTTGGGTGCCTTGATTAGTCTCAGACCACTGAACTTTTAAATGCCTGAAGTTACTAAGAGAATTCCCTTATTAAATTCTGAAACAAAAATGTCAGTAAACCTTCTGGATCAGATCCAGAGTACACCTACATGGGCAGACTGTCCTGTGCCTGTGTCCAATAGTAGGTGGCTGGGAAGGACACAGAAACAGTGTGAGACTGCAGAATACTTTCAGCCCTCAGTAATGTCTTGTTCAGGGATTTCAACCTACCATGATCCTCAATCTAATATTTTATTTTATTTTATTTTATTTTATATTTTATTTTATTTATTTTATTTTATTTTTGAGAAGTTATAAATCAGTAACTGGAAGCCCAAGATAGAAACTGCTTGATCCTGACTGCTTTCATGTACCTGTATGCAACATTTATTCAGAGGTCTGTGAGTAGCTTTGTGCACACCCTGAACACAACCTGCTGGAAATACCTGGATTCATGAACATCTCAAGACTGACTGATTTCACAGAGACACACTGTGCATGGAGATTTTCTTGCAAAGGTACATATGTAAGCTAGTCATTTGAGTTGTTGTTGCCTAAATCTGTTTGTTGTTGCCTAAATATGTTTGTTGTTGCCTAAATTTGTGCCATTTTATGTCCCCTTCTATACCACATCTGGCTCCCCTGTGCTGCTTCAGCAAGGTGTGGGTCTCCTGTATGTTCTGCATCATATCTATGATCCCTGTGCATATTTCTCACATGTATTGTGGTGTCTCAGGTGACATTAGATGGTTATGTTTTGGCAGCTGAAATCTGCTGTTGGTGGCTGGTTAACTGACATGCTAGCAGGGCACTGCTAACTATTTCAGTTCCATGAGCTACAGTGGGACTTTACTCATCTGGGCTACATGGACAGACTTTCACCACAAAGTAGATCTTACTCCAGTTGCTCATTGCTAACTCCTGCTTGTTGAATGTGATTCTTTAACAACAGTGTTAAAGCCCCATCTGTCCTTTAACTCATTTGATTTTTAAGATTACTTAGGAAATGAAGATAAAAGTTGCACTGTTAAAATAACAGCAAACTGAAAAATATACATTAAAAAAGGTTACAAAAAGTAATGCTAAATTTACCAGTCTGCTTAATAAGGTCAGTTCCAGACACCATGTGCACAGATGCATCACTGCTCACTAAAGCTAATTTAAAGGAGATGTGAATTTTATCTTGCAAGATCCCTGCCTTCCCTTCCCAGATCAGTAAGTTGCTCCATATTCTGCTGCTTATGTGTGATGGACATTTACCAGCTATGCACTGGGATCTTCTTGCTGTGTGACTCCACAACGCTGCTTGAAGCTTTGCATTTTATGGTGTGAGAAGATTTCAGCTCCTTCACCTATACTTTGTGTTAATGCTTCCATCGGTTAGGAGATGTATCCGCTGTGCTTCATTCCTCTGCGTCTGTAATACTTCTCTGTGTGTGGGGGGGGGGTGTCTGAGTGACGAAGCCAGCAGAGAAAGGAGGCAGCCAGCATCTCCTGGGACACACCAGTCCTGAGCACAGCTTTTCACAGTGATCAGGAGCTCTTGTACTTTCATCAGCTCTGTTTTCCTCTTCTGTCATGTGGGGAGGTGGACCAGGTAGACCCTGTGGGGGGCAAATTTCCAGTCTTAGTTTCCAGCCTGGATCCCAACATGATCCATCACTTTGCTAGCACCTCTCGGTCCGCAGGAGCATGAAAGAAACCCCACAGGTTTGAGTGCATGCACAAGAAGCCAAAGACCAAGGGGAAAATAAATTCATAAATTTGTCTTCAGTAGTCTAAGCCTCTCACTGCATGCTCAGAAACTAAGCTAGTAGCTTGCCTTTTCAAGCTTCGTATCTGTTGGTGGGACTCAGTCCCAGAAATTTAAATGATCATTTCCATCACCTTATTTTAAGACCTGGGACCACTGGAGTTTTTTGTTTGTTTGTTTGTTTGTTTTTTAATTAGAGCTTAGAAACTGCATTCTCCCGTCTTACATCTATATAAAGGACAGCTGAACTGCAAGTTCTGATGATGTGAACTTTCAGCATACGAAAGGTTCAGATAAAAGGGTGAAAGTTATTATCTTGTTACCTGCAAGAGTCACCACTGGACAGTTTAAAGGTTTTGCTTGTCAGGCCTCCGCAAGGGTCAGTTCAAAGCCAGAAGCGGGCTTTGTTTTTAACTCATTTACTGAACATTCTTGGAATTTATCTCTTCATCTACTGCGTGTTTTTCTTGTCTTTGCTCACCTTTTCATCCTCAGTAAGGTTCTAAAATCTGTTTTTTTTTTTGTTCGTGTCTAGAAACCACTTGTTAGATGATATTTATTCAGGCTGGTATTATATTCAGGAGGTAGTTTGTTCAGTACAAGAGGGCCTGTCTGCTGACACAGGAGTTAATGCATTGTGTTTCCAAAGGAAACTGCCACAGTAACACGAGCTGACTTTCTATTTATCTGTTGTAGCTTCCCTTTTGTAAGCTGAGGATGTTTATGTGCATCGTAAATATATGTGCATCATAAACATTCAGACATCTGCTGGGAAAAGCACCAGTACATTGAAAGTGATCACAATACGTTCAGGATTCCCAGTTTTCATATCATCCAAGAAAACCAGAGTCCTCAAAACAAGGACCTCTGCACAAAGGTCTTCTCTTCAATGTCCAGACTTGAATGTCTGGAAACCAGAAGTTGATCCACCATGAAGAGAACATTCCAACGTACTAATTCATTAGACTTTGTTGAACAAAAACCAACAATCCTTTAATTTCACACAGGCTCATTCATCTGGAGTTCTTCGCCTCGTCTTGTTTAAGTCTTCTTGCCAAGAGTTATGGGGAAAAGACAGAAACTGTTACAGAGTCCAAAAAATTTATCCCAAAACAAAAACAATCTTTTATTTCCAACATTCCAAATTCCCCCAGAAAATCCAGCTAGACAACCAACAACATTTGTAAAACTGACGTTACAAAATTAAACAAATCATGTCAATTTTCCATTTTTGCTCTCTGACAAATAAGATCAGGATGAGGGGTAGGGGCAGGGTAGGGTAGAGTAGGGAGTATCTACATGCAAAAGTAGGATGGAGGAAAGAAATTTGGCCACATGTCTGGAAATATTTTCTCAGTCTTCCAGTGAGAGTCATGTCAAAGAGGCCTTCCCAGGACAGAACAGCAGGGGGCTTTCATCTGTGAAAGGCCCTCTCCAGCGTGATGCTGGTGGAAAACAGGGTTCCCGTCCACTGCCCTTTGCACTTGTTAACTGGATTAAAGCTGTCTGGGGGATGTGTACATGTAGAAATACAATTGTATTTCACAGCTGCACTAGGCCTTCACTTCTGGTACCTGCAGGCAGCTCAGTGTCAAGGGTAGGATTCTCTGAATCACATACGTGCTTGGAGGAAGCTGCAAACCCCATGGAGGGCAGCAGCATTGCTCCCATGGCCTTGCATCAGTGTGGTTGTGCTGGACCTGTGCTAACAGCCCCGCCAGGCCGGAGCCCATCTGGGCTGCCTGCACTGCTTCTGACCAGGAGCCCTGGGAAGTCCATCTCAGCCAGCATGGCTGATACTGAGCTGGAAGTAATGCCAGCAGTAACACTGAGCTGTGTGTTGACCTGCCCTATGAGCACATCTGCACCGCCGTCCCCAGAGCCCTGCCTTTCAGGGAAGTACAGTGCCCCAGTCCAGCACTAGTCCCAGGTGGCTTCATGCAGTCAGAGCTAATAAAGCCTCCTGGCAGCCAGACCAGAGGAGGATGTGATGCAGACACTGCTCACCAGCTCTGCAGGGAATAGCCCCGGTCCAGCCAAAAGAAGGTGAATCCAGAGCTGGTGTGTCTGGATGGATTACAGCTGCCCTTCTTGCCACTGCACAGTGCTCCCAGCAAGGAGTGCAGCAAAAGCAGGACATCAAGCCTTCGCTACGCTGAATAATGGAGAGAAGACTGCACTGCCTGCTTCCCTTGCAGGAGCTGTCTATAGGCCACCCAGCTGGAGGAGGGAAAGCTGTTGGACTTCCTTGTCCCTGGAGTCTCCAACCACCTTCAGAGAAATACACCTTCACATGAGAAACCTTGGAGATTCCCCAAATGTGCAGGTGGACCTGAAGATGTGTGCGACCGTGTTCAACCAGCTCAGATTTCAAGTGGAGCAAACATGTTACAACATCCCTGTCCAACATACACAACCTTTGCTCTTTCTTATCCTCAGCCTCTTCAAATTTTATAGGCTCTTATTTAAAAGTCTAAGCATGGAGGGGCAGGAAACTGGGTGTCACTTCAAGTACACAAGATCAGAAGAAGAGTAGCAAAAACCGCTTGCAGCCCTTGCTGTTGTCCACAACAAGATGCATGCTTCTCTGAAATGAAGAGGATTGTTTATAAACAAGAAATCTCTGTTTATGTGTGATCTCTAAAAAACAGACTATAAAGTCATTTAGCAGAGGTTTAATAGATGTTACATAGCTAGGATCTCTCTGTCCTTCTTCCATCTCAGTTAGAAGCATCTGTGAGTTCTTCACTTTGAGCTGCTGGCCTACAAACAAATCTCAAAGAACGGAGTCCCCTTCACAATGCATCTACTTTCATTCCTTGCCTGTTACCGTATGAACATAAATAGTTAGATACTGTAGTAATCATGAAGTGCACTTGGAGATTATTTTTAAAAAACACATTGGTAAAAATATACAGTAAATGTTTGTGGAAGAAGTTTACATTCTTATTTTTTCCCAGTGTAAATAAATTGGGTCAAAATAGGCTGTTACATTAGCAACTGGCAAGCTGCTGACTTAATCCATTATGTTTCCATAACCGCAGGGCTCACAGGGCAAGGACAGACAGTGGGCAGTGACAGGCTTTCCTTTCAAAGAGTTGTGATCTCGTGCAAATGTGCACCCACAGGTACACAGATACAACCCTTGTGCCGATTACATTTTGTTAACAGCTCTTCCCTAGCTGGCCTTGTGAGCGAAGCCAAGGACTGTGCTGCAGCTTAATATGACCACTCTGCATCCTGCTCCTTTCCTCTGTGGAGTTGTATAGGATACTTAAGCAAAGGCCAGATAACACTAAAGTCAGTTGTAAAACTTCTGCTGCCTTCAGACGGGCTCTGAGCTATGTGTTCTGCTTGGCCCAGTGGTACTTAACCCGTCTTTTCCCACCCAGGAGACACCTGTACTGACAAGCATGCCCAGATCAGCTCTCTGGTCCTCTTCTACCCTCCCATCACCACTGGATTTGGTGGCTTGGCCATTTAATCTCACTTCCCAAAACTAGAGTAAATTTAGATCAAGTGAAGCAAGAAAGCCATCTGTCTGAATATCTGGTGACCACACAGTGCAACGCTGCCCACCTTCAGTCCCAGGCAGGCTGCTGGTAATGACGTTAATAAGCTAGGCTGGTTAACAGCATAGTTAAATGGTTAAAGTAGTACACATGCAGGTACTGAGGGAGGGCAACACCAAGATTTTAGCATATCTGCATTTGCTGTGAAAGTAAAGACATATTGGAAATGGCTTGAAACCTCAGCTTCTCACTGTATGCTGTGAGAGGGCAGAGGGCTCATTCCAGCTGCCCAGGTCTAAAGCTCTCTCAGCTGTCTGGATGTCAGCCTGGATCCTGCCACCATGGTACAGTCTGCAGCATCAGAGCTGTAAGATGTCTTGCCATCATCTCTTTGCTAGGCGGTCCTTACATCTGTCAGAGGAAGTCTCTTTCCAGCAACTGGGATCTGGCAATTCCAGCCTTTCATCTTATCTTTGCAGATTAATGGCATATGTAGACCTGAATTTAAAATTCCAAAACCCATCCCCAAGGCATGCACCTCCAGGGGCTTGTTTGCTCATACTCTGTTATTGAGATGGAGCAACAGCAAACTCTGTTCTTGCCAGATTTACCTGAGATCACACCGCACACCCACCAAGGCACAAGAGCATGCAAGCAGTAATGCAAACACAGACAACAGATGCACTCATCCCACTAGCCTGGCCAAAAGCAGAGCTTTTTGTAAGTTCGGTATAGAAAGTAGCTGGCTAAATTCTTCACTGCTTATTTGAAAATAAATTATACAAGTCTGTACAGAAATAGACTTAATCTGAGATGAGTTCCCTAGGTTTTTCCTATGGACCTTCAGTGTCCTTAGGTTCTTCTTGTCCATTAATAAGTCAATTCGTCAGCACTACAAAATGTTGTCCTTCATCATTTCACTCTCTTCATAGTCAGCCATTTCCCTAGAGTTATTCTGGTTGTTCTTTCATTGGAATGAAACCTCAAGATATCTCTGAGGACCTCACTTCCTTTCCCTTCCTACTGTCTAGTTTAATAGTACACAGGAGGTCCTACAGATTTCAGACTTGATTAGCCCGTGTATCTCTGAGAATGCAAATAAAATCCCCTTCAGCTTGCCTGCACTGAGTTGCTTTTATTGTGAAAATAACTCTTTGGAATGCAATTTTATTTTCTTCCTTACCTTCCTGCCTAGGAAGCTGATTTAATATTTTTTTTTTACTTTTCTCTTTCCAAGTTTTCATTGTCTTTGTAACATCTTACAAAAGCCATGTATCCGGGTATGTTTGTGGCAACACTTGTTTTTATAGACATTGCCCATAACATGTTAACACAGCAGATGACCAAACTGACATTTGGAGAACTTTATCATGTATATATATATACACACACACATACACAAATATAAAATATATACATATATAAAATATATTATATATATAATATATAAATATATATTTTCCCCATTTTGCCCATTATATATATATTCTGCATAATATATAGAATATATATATATTATATATATATTATATATATTTTCTTTTTCCCCCATTTTGACAAAATTATGGCTTCACAGGTCCATTGGAGATCTTAACTCAGCAAGTGCTTGCTCCACTAGCTTGGAAAGTTCCTAACAACCAATGCAGTGAGACTTCAAGTCAAAACAGCAGAAATATTACACACGGTTTTCATTCCTTGGAGCTTTCACATTCACACCCAAGGGCTGTTGCAAGACCAATTTTCTTTGAGGTTGACAAGCTTCTTCAACTTTGGTCTTGAAAATTACATCTCATTGCACCCTTCGAGTGAGAAAAAACTATTTCAACATCAGATCTATGCTGCTGGTGGATTCAGACACCACCACTAGCAATTACTTTCTCCGGAAAAAGAAGCAATGCCTAACTTAGGCTCACTTGGAAACTATGAACCGGGGTTCTCATATGCATTGCACATGTTTTTACTCTCTGGGAAGTTTCAAGGATCCTCAGGCAGACCAAGTAAGGCAGTGTCCCTGGAAAACTGGCAGGAAGGAAATATTTATTTTGCCAAATTAAAATGGTAAAATGTGCAGGTTATAATAGAAATAATGCTTTACAGTTTAGTTTCCTCTGAATCAACACCATACTTCAGCTCTTTTAGCTGATAAGGCATATATAGCCAGGCGTTTGTCTCCCCTTACTGAGTACAACTATCTCATAGATAATACACAATTGTCTTGTACTCTGCCGGGATTCACACCATCCCATCACTGGAAGAAAGTGACCTCAACTAAGCACTGCTAAGTCCTCACATCTAGAAGCAAAGGATCCCTGTAGAACTCTTGTTTAAATGGCACTTGGTTTGGAAGTGCCTGCACACAAATTATTTTGCCTGGCAAAGGGTTGGGTGTTGCTGCATGATTACACCTCAGCAATTGCACAAAAAAAGTGATGCTTAGTGACCAGTATTTATTTTCATATCTTTCAAGGTTCTTACCAGCGAAGATAAATACAATGGATTTACATAGATTGTGTCACGTTTTTTACATAATGAAGTAAATAGAAACCATATACACACACATGCATGTATGAAAGTGAAAGAAGGCATGAGGCTTGTACCATCCATCTATCACATCCACAGCATCTATAGCCATGGCACAACAGGAGCTGGGGGAGCAAACCCAGCATTGCAGTACCAAAGGCTGGAGGACATATATGTGCGGTGTTCAAATATCCCACGCTGTTTATGCTGTTTATCCCCAATACCCTATCCACATTTGCCAGCAGATGGCACTCATTATATGTTGGACGTGTCCACAACCCAGGTGTGCACTTTCCAAAACACAGTGAGCGGGGATGGGACATGCTCTGGTCCTGGGTGGTTCATGGGCTACTACATTCCACTGGTTTATCTCCTGGTGGTGGCTACAACTTCATCTGGGTCTGTACTGTGAGGGAAACTGGAAAGGTGAGGAGATGGTGGGCAGAAACGTCCCTCAGCAGCAGGAGGAGCGTGATGTGGGCTGCAGGGAGGCCAGGGCAGCCTCCTGCCTGTGGGTTGGAAGCCAACAGATACGCTAAATGCCAACAGGAGAAATGATCAGTGCAACCATCTGGCCTGACCCAGCTGCACACACAGATGGCAAAAGATTTATTCTGCATCCAGGTGCACCCTTTAGAAAGATAGTCAATCTCTCCTTCAGGCATCCAGTCAGTGATGAATCTGCATCGTAGTTCTCATCCTGCTTGGAAAAGTTCCTTGTTTCAAACATGAATTTGTGTGCTTCCAGCCACTAGACCTTCCCATGCCCCGTTGGAAAGACTGAATATGCTGATCTCCTACTGCAAGGACCGCTGCCCAGCTCTCAGTTCACTTTTGTGGCTCCCTTTTGACTCTCTGCATTCTTTCTGCCACCTTTCTGGGCTGCTTTGGACACCGGTGTCACAGCAGGAAGGTGCACCTCGGGCTGTGGCAGAACAGAGGAGGAGGGATGCTGGGGGAGAAGCCTTGGCCACAAGCAGAGCCCAGGGAGTTGCACTGCTGCTGATCACCTGGTGTCAGTCCAGGAGCATTATCATGGTTATTCTCTTCTATTTGCAGTGTTCTGTATCACACAGCCAGTCGTTATTACCTTCCCCACTCAGTCCGACTCCTCTTTCTCTCATAAGCAGCTTCTCTTTGCCCTCCCTTGGGATCCCTGGTGTGCTGCTTTTACAAAACAAAGTCCTGAAGACACAAATCTCCTCAACTACTTTCCTACAGCAATTGCTTTACCAGAAGGTAGTTATATCTATATGCAGCAGTTGGTTGGAGAAGAAGCAGATCATCTGTGACGTCAAGCCCCATAGGATGTATGCTAATCCTTGCCAATCTTCCTAGGAGCTGTAGCAGTTCCTGTAGGAAATCTGGCATTTAGAAAGGTGCTAATTAATTGTAACTAAACCTGAAGCAATAGCAAATTTGTGTCCATCATTATAGTTTAAACACAAAGAGTGGAATGAGTAAGGCACTGGTGGTAAGCTTCACTGGTGCCTTGGGCTAAGTTTATTTTTAAAGCACTAGCTCTGCCGCGCCAGCTCAGATCTCTGTTGGCTCCAGACACTGCCTGGACTGCAGTATCACTGACCCCTCATTACTAACAAAATCACCCTGTCAGCCCTGACAGGTTTCTTGAGGGCAAGAGCGTGAATGTAATAAGACATTCAAAATCCGATTTGAGGAATGTTACACTTGCACATAGGTGCTGTCTGTTAAGGTGCTGGAAATCTTTTTTAGAACTTAATGCTATTAAAATACTAGGTGACCACAGACGTCATAGCTTGATCAACTAACTATCATTTGTCATTAGATTTTCAAGGAGCACTATTATTCCCTGTCTTCCTGACAAATTTCAAAACTATTGCTTGTCTCAGAGTGATGTATATGCTCAAAGCAGCCTATTAAACTTTCATGGTGATGAAGATCATCTTTGTCTCATTTCCCTCAATATTTAGAAAGGGTCCCTGAGAATTTGCTCTTATCTTAGCTCAGGACTGTAAAGATTTTTTTTCCCAAATGATTACTTTAGAAAGTTATAGGCTGCCAAAGAGGTGGGCAGGGTGTGCCTGCAGGGTCAGAGCTGTGGGCTGCACCACCACACACAAGCCTTGGAGTCCGACCAGCATTGCCCTTAATAGTGCCTTGCCAGGCTTGTGAGCTTTTTATCCTCATGCCACTGCTGCTGGCATTTATTTCACGTGCTTCACAATATGGAGCCTGGACCTATCTCACACCATACCTGCAGCCTGTCAGCTTGGCTAGTTGATTTTGCCACTGTTTTGGGTCATTGTTTCATTGGCTCCAGAAGAACATAAAATGAAGCTGCAAAGGCATTTATATAAAACCATATATAGAAGCTATTTCTTCTCCTTTCAGTCTTTTCTTCTGACAAGACCTCTGCCTGTCTTTCAGTCTTCCCTAACTCTGCATGCCCTACAACAATTCTGCCTATGCATCCCAGAGAAATGTCTGTTCTTTTTCTGCAACTCTCTGACACTGTTGATTCGGGTACAGACAGTCTGTCATCATGGCTAATCCCTAAGACTTCTACAGACCTATAATTTTGCCAGATTATTCAAACTTGTATAGAAACACTTTTTTTCTTCTTTTCTACCCAAGCATGGTACTTTACGTTTTGTTTGCTGAGTTGTTCTCCTTCTCCATCACTTACTTCAGACCTCTGCTCCAGCTTTTCAAGACCACTTTGAACTCTCACCCTGTCTTCTGGCATTTTGGAAATTTGGCAGGAGATCTGAATTTAATAAGCACATTCTTTCTTTCATCTTTCCAGTCACTGAAACAGTGAATAGTGCCGTCCCCGGGAGAGTCCTATTCAGTACCCAACTTCCAGTGCAAAGCTGCCTCAGTAACAGCTATTCTTCTATTTGGTTTTCTAGCCAGTTTTGTACCCACTTGGTTCCTGTTTCCCAAGCTGTTTTATAAAGATAGTTTGCAAAACACTGGGAGAAAGCTTCACAAAGTAAGGATGTATTACATCTCTGCCTCTCCTCATTCTCGAGATCTGTTACTCTGTCCTTGAAGGAATGAAGGGATGAAATGATTTGTCATTGAGGTATCTGTGTTAGTTGTCCTTCTCTTTTTCACCTTCTAGGAATCCCAAAATAAATTATTTGATGGCTTCTTAGATCCTTCTCTAAATAACTAAAATTATGCTGTTTAGTTTGTAATTCCATCAGTCTTGCTTATCCCTTCCCCTAAAGAAAGGGCACAGTATTTGCTCTTCCTTCATCTCCAGGAACACAGTCTATCTTCCAGAGGCTCTGTTAGCTTGGTGTGTCTCTGTCTTGCCTCCTGGGTTGCTCCAGGTTGGGTTTGTGGCCTTCTGCATGACATGGCCGTTGTTGGGGTTCTTCTACTTGCCATTTAGAAGCCTGTCAATGGGGTTGGATTTATTTTCACGCTGGATGCTGTAATCCTACTCCCATATATGACCCTGCTTCTGAAGATGGAAGGTTTAATACTCCAAAATATACATGAAAATGGCAGCCAGAGTATAGTGATGATTTCTGAACTCTTGATACACCTTTGTTTCTTTCTTTCAGGTTAAAAAAAAAAGTCAGTATTTTAGAATATTCTGATATTGCATCCTGTTTCAAGCCACAATACTCCAATGCTCCTATTAGTTCTTCCAAGGTGTTTCAAGCATTTCTTCCTCATTCACTTCCCTGCCTCACTCACTCCACAGAAAAGAGCTTTCAGAGCTTTCTTTTCTTTTCTTTTCTTTTCTTTTTTTTCTTTTCTTTTCTTTTCTTTTCTTTTCTTTTCTTTTCTTTTCTTTTCTTTTCTTTCTTTTCTTTTCTTTCCTCTTTTCTTTTCTTTTCTTTTCTTTTCTTTTCTTTTCTTTTCTTTTCTTTTCTTTTCTTTTTTCTTTTTTTCTTTTCTTTTCTTTTCTTTTCTTTTCTTTTCTTTTCTTTTCTTTTCTTTTCTTTTCTTTTCTTTTCTTTTCTTTTTTTCTTTTTTTCTTTTCTTTTCTTTTCTTTTCTTTTCTTTTCTTTTCTTTTCTTTTCTTTTCTTTTCTTTTCTTTTCTTTTCTTTTTTCTTTTTTTCTTTTCTTTTCTTTTCTTTTCTTTTCTTTTCTTTTCTTTTCTTTTCTTTTCTTTTCTTTTCTTTTCTTTTCTTTTCTTTTCTCTTTTCTTTTCTTTTCTTTTCTTTTCTTTTCTTTTCTTTTCTTTTCTTTTCTTTTCTTTTCTTTTCCTTTCTTTAAAAAAAAACAAAACTAGTTTCCCTTCCCAAAAGTGAGCTTGGCAATTGAACCCAAGTATTGTTTTTTTTTTTAATCTTGAAAACCAGCCTTCCTGGTGGTCTGAGCATCTCATGCTGTCTATTCCCATCTGCCTCTTTGTTTGTCTATTAATCATACCCTCTTCCTTGCTGAGGGCCTCACCAGACTACTGGCTATGAGCAGCTCCATATACAGTGTGCTGGCATATAGCACAAGGGAATTCCCATCTTGCAGAAGCTGAACTGGCTTTTTACTGAGACAAACATTTCTGGAGATGCTATGATCAAACTAGTGCTCTAAGCAAGTACATGCAAGCTGACTTCCTTGTTTCCCTATAAACTAATCCTGTCTTGTCCCACCCTTGAAGGTTTCATGAAAGCTGTTACATTCAACAGCGGAGTTCAGAAGCCCTGGTGCAAGCGCCTTTCAGTCTGGGGAAGTCTCACTTTGCCGCCCCTTGATTTGAACCAGCTCCTCTGGTATCCGATTCCATGACTTGGTCTGTGGAGATGGTTGAGAGTACATACAGACTCAAGACAGTCCTAATAAATCGTATTATTTGATATGGAAATACTCAATGGCTTCAGAGCTGTGCAGACAGCTGTGAATGAAGCATGTGGGTCTGATGCCTAAATAAATAGCCCTCTTAAATATTTCACTCACTCAACTCCTTGGGATGGCTCAGGCTCAGCAGTGAGCAGTTTTACAGCCACTTCAATAAGGGAGGAGGGTGGGAAGCAGTAATTAAACTATCTCCTTTTGGCAGCACAGCTCCTGTCGCTCACACTAATGGGGAATTTTGGTGCCAAGCAGGAAGGCACGCTCAGAGCACAGGATCTGCAGCACTTCCCTGAGGACACGCAGTCTCGGAAAATACCTCCCGGGGACAGACTGTACCTGAGCTCGGCTCAGCCCTGCTCCTCCTCTCCCTGCCCAGCTGGGGAGGAAGCAGGTGCTGGGGCTGTGAAGGGGATGAAAGTCCCTTACAGGCATGCACGCACACTTCCAGCAGTCTGGGAAAGAGCTTTGTGCAGCTACATTTTTGGCCTGGCTTGCCAATCTCACAATTATTTTATATCATTTACAATACATCCAGCCTTGGAGTTTTGCTTTGGGGAGCGTTCCTTTCGAGGAGCTGCGGACAAGCTGAAAAATGTTGTTCAGTTTTCCAAGCGCTGGTGTTTCACTCGCACTCTCCAAGCTGCCGACAGCCTGCTCTTGAATCATCCAGCTCCCTGGCTGGTTCTGGGTCGTGGCTGTGTTTCAGTGGCTACACAAACTGGTGGACGTGGAGGTGTTTGGCTGGAGCACTGATGGAGCCAACCCTCAACATGGAGAGCCACTGGGATGCTCTCTCTGCTGACCTAAGGACAGCACCGTGCACCAGCCCGGACATGGTGTGTTGTTTTCTGTGTGTGCCACCGGCTGAGCCAGCACGGCTGCAGCTCCTGCAAGCGAATTCAGACACTTTCAGCCACCAAATCTCACGCTGCCGTGGCTTGTCTGAGCCTGCTGTGCTGCCCAGCCATGTGCCCAGAAATCGTCAGTCAGATTTATTTATCTGACTTATTTTGAAATCATTATTTAAAAATATCGTGTGATTTTTTTTGTTGTTGTTGTTTTCATTGCTTCCAGGTTTCTGAGCCTTCAAGACTGTGCTTTATTAGCCTGCATTGTTTTGGACCATTTTCTTAAGGAGAACAAGGCCAGCATTCCTTGCTGTCATGGGACAGTGTCTTGAGAAATGACATTGGATACTGCACTAAATCAGGGACTGCTCTTTCTGCTTCCTCCATTCATTTTGACTGTGGAGTAGAGAGAAACATTTGTGGAAGGTTAGCTGCATTCTCCTAGTCACCTCAGACCTCTGATATTTATCATCATTAGTGCAGTAGAAAATCTGAATAACGTTGACTCAAAAGAAAATCGTTTTTTCTGAGATTGGCACCCCAGCTAACCTACCTAATTTACTGCATCTGGCTTGCCTACTAAAACACGAGACAAAGAGATTTCCAGCATTTCAGTAGCAAGCTTATCCAACAAGCACCAGCTAGTTCTTACTTTACGAGACATTGGCTTGTCCACGACTATCCCAACACACGCTATCCTTCCATCAGTTTGTACAGCCTGGTCAACACCCCAGATTCCCGAATGACTTTTGTTTTAATCCTCATGGAGTGGGAATACTGGCTTTATTTCTTGACTCCAGTCACAGGGTCTGTGGTTTCAGAGATATTTGAGTACCAATATTGGTTTTTCTCTAGCTGTTGATGCTTTCCAAATACTGTATATACAGTTAAACTGCCATGAGGTGAAATACTTTTCAAATCTGCCTTGCTCATTACAGTAGGGGATGCAAGCTGAAGCTGTATTCTCTATTAGAACACCATGTATCTTCTGGTATTGGGTAATGGAGCATGCTGAATATATTTCCCTGTTGCCAAAAACAACAGTAAAACTAAGAGGTGGTGTGTCACATTTCCCTTATAGATGGATCCAGCTGTTCTCAAATGCCTGGAAAATCACAAGGGTGAGGAGCCACAACAGTTAGTCCTCACTCACGCTGCTGGCTTGGCTGCCAGGACCAGACTATGTGAATGTTTGGTGGCTCCATTTTACAGGCAGGGAGCTGAGCAGCAGTGGCCAAAGTTGCATTGAGAAGGCACAGTTCTCCTCCTGCCTGACCCGGGTTTCTCCTGCATGAAAACATGGGCAAGGAGGAATGGGCACCCACTCTTTTTGTCCCAGTCTGGCAGTTGTCTGTGGACAGCCCCACCTGGGAAGTGCTTTGGGACTTTCCTGGTGAAGAACACCCTGTGGTGGGCTGAAGTTTGTGTGAGCCCTGAGACACCAGGAGGCAGGTAGTGTGTGCTGGTGTGATCCTAGGTTCACACCCCTGGGAAGGGCCAGCAGAGTTTACACTGTACACCTTTTTCAAGGCATATCCCAGATTGTAAAAGCAGAAATTAGTGTTCTCATCTCTAACATGCATTTGAGGTTTAACCCACACCTAGAATGCCTTTTCTCTTTTGGGGCAGACCTTTCTAAAAGCTTTTCATTTCAAAGATTTACAAGAATTTTGGCAGCGTGTGTGATCTGGAGAGTCCTTCTGCTCCCCTACCCTAAGGCTTTCATCAGTGGTGCTTTTTGGTTTACAATGGTTTTGCAGCTACCCAGCACAATGATGTCTACAGCAGATCATTTCCATTACACAGCAGCAGTGGGACAGGAGGTTTCACCCTCTCACCATGGAGCAGAAACAAGGACTGTAGGGACACTCCAGGGAAAGGGGGGTCTCCTTGGCAGAGGGAGCTAATGCATGCAGAGCGAAACCCAGTTCTGGGACCCTGTCAGGGTCCCGTTAGAGCAATTTCCTTGGGGAGGCACAAGGTGAGGATGCTCCTTCTTACACTCAGTACCCACTTTGCAACCAGCTGGGAATTGTCATGGTTTGGCAGACCTATGTGATATTATTAGTATTTCATTGTGCTACAGTTTCCTGCTCTTACTGATTTCCTTCTTTCTTAAGTTTTAAGAAAGAGTTCAATGAGAAGCTGTCAAACAGCATGAGAGGTCAAGAAAAGCAGCATGCATACCACACCCTCCAGTAAAGACGAAGTTGAATAAACTCATGCACAGTTACCAATGCAGCAAGGAAAGGCATGTGTGTTGGAGCTCTTTAAAAGGAAAGTGCTACAAACCAGATTAGCTAGTTCTTCAATTAGAGTTGGAAACCAATTCAGACTAAACATTTTAATTGATGAATATAGCCCCCTCATGCCAGAAATTGCCTGTAAACAGACCACGACTCCTCCCAAAATACTTACTATTAGCTGAATGTTTTCCACAGGCAAACATCTGTCCGCGACTGGCTCACAAGTTGTTCACCACAACTATTTGTTCACTTATCTGAGATCCAATATTTGAGCTACATGATTAGTTAGTCAGAGCCATATTGTATTGACTCTCTTTTCAGCCACATCTGAATGTCTACAGGAGCAGCTTCAGTATAATGCTTTTTGAAAATACCACATTTACATGATTATTCACCACTGCCTTGCAGGAAATGTCAAAAATAAAAGTTCTGACTCCCTCACCCCAGAACAGTGACTGTAATATTTGCAAACATAATATAATCATAACAGATTTTAGGATAAGCCAAAATATTTGCAGGATTCTTCACTCAGTTCTGGTTTTGGACTAATTTGCCATAGCTTTGTCAACATCACATGATTCTTCTCATTTAAAGGCTTTCATCAATGGACTCCGAACAGCCTTGTAATGAAAGTCTTTGTGAAGAATAGAGACTTGTCTTTCTGGACCTTTCAAGTGCCACAAGCAGAAGTTGAAGGAGCTCAGGTATGAACCCACTATGGTCTTGCAGTATTGATGGGACCCAACCACGTTTCAGAAATTGTGCTAAAGGTTTTGAGTAAAATGTGTAACTATCATCTATTTGACTGTCTTTTTCATGCAGATCTCATCTTCTTTTGTGATAGAAGGAACAAGTCAGCCTTTATTGTCAGTGCAACTAGACTTGCTTTCAATCATTATCGTTTTACAGTCTGAAGGTAAGAAAGTACACTATTTTCCTACATGGGAGTGCTGAAACTGAATGCTGGAGAAAAGATTAAGGGGTTTTCAAAAGCCTTTTCTGGCTGTGACTCTTCTCACGTTGAGATGCATGCAATGCAATACAGGAAGGAACTGTGTTAGAACCAGTTCAAGTATTTTTGAAAACCTCACCCAGATTTTTACAGTGTTACTTTATGTTTTTTTTTACCCCAGTTTACCCACAAACATGAAAAAGCTTTTTGGCAATTACACAAGTCTCAGGATCTCGTGACCTATGAAATGAACTGTCAAACATTGTTAAATATTGCCTTTAAGGACTATATATGTTTCATGTTGAAAACTTCTTTCCCACTTACCTAGTCTTCTTTATATTTTAACATGATTTTTGACATGCTACTAAGGCATGTAATTATTCGGATAAGACTTTTAGGTGGTTTTCTTGGCTTTCTTTCTTTGAAGTTCCTAGAACTGCCAGTACTGCAGGCTTGGATTTCTCTGTCCTTGCAAGTCTTTGTTCTGAAAACAAGAGTTTAATTTGGTTTAGAGGGGACAGGACTGTGCCTATTCCAATCCATTAAAGTTAATAGGACAGTTAGTAATGAGTGAGAGAAGAACTTGGCCCAGAATCTGCCTATTCAACCAGCTGTTTCAGGAAGAGGTAGCTTATGCTTAAGACACTGTTACCCAAAGCATATAGAGGCAGCACCTTCTAGGAATCTCCTACTACAGTTATGTTGGAAAATTTATATGCTGATACTAGCATTTGAGGAAAAAATATGTTAACATACCTCCAGGGCAATGGTTTTAAAAAATCTTTGAGTATAAATTGGATCTCCGGCCTCTATAAGACCAAGTAATTGGGGGTGACTATTAGTAAACTCACTTTTTGAAATATTAGCAATTTTATTTGGGAAGTTCTCCTCATTTTAGCATTCCTGTCAGAAAGACCCTGAGTCAACTTACATCAGAAGATGTATGAATTTGGAGCAAATCTTGGAGAACTCTGCAGAGAAATGTCTTTAGCAGTCTCCAATAGCAGAACTTGACACTTTGCCCAGAGGCATCTTTTTTATTTTGTTTTGTTTTTATTTGATTTGTTTTGGTTTTCTTCTAGGTCCTCCTCCCATTCTCTCCACACCCATGATGGTAGTGGCCTCTGAGTCATTTTGAGAAGTCTGGATTTAAGCTATTAGAAGTTTCTGTTCTTCATCTTCTGAAAGCTTTGCCAAGGTGTTGGCAGCCTGAGAACCCTAGCAAAATCAGGGCCAAATCACCGGCCATCCAGCCATTTAACTTTGCACTGCTGTCTAGGCTCAGCAAACCACAAGTGTCAGAGAGCATTTTCCACCTAGAAGCCCACAACAGTCCAAACTGCCTATGGCAGATAGCCCAGTGAGTTTGAGAAGAGCACAAAAGCAGGGAAATTGTGAGGACCAAGATATCCCTATGTCACATGTCACAAAAAAAATCATTGCAGGTTGCTCACACCTTTTGTGGACTCGAGAGGGAGACTCACAGTCCCGTGAGTCTGGGGCATCCCCAAGGGGTGCTGCCTGGGGGCACCTGCACACCCTGTATTTGCTGTTTTTGCTCTCTTGGGCCAAGAGAAGAGGACCTGGGCAGCAGTACCATCTCTTGCAGCCCCATTCACTCATATTCAGCAGCTCCTGCTGCAGGAGCCATCTCCTGTGCCCTGCCAGCTGCCCCAGACAGCTGGGTGGGAAGGGGCAGAGTCGCCTGCAAGGCAGCCTGCCTGAGCACAGCCCCAGCTTTGTTGCTCCTTGCCCTCTTCCTCAGCTCTCTGCTCCACCATCTTAGGAGTCACAAGCATGCCAAGCCTCCCCACCGAGCAGGACGTACGGCAAAATGGATTTTGTGGTGAGCTGGGTAAGCATGCTGTACTGGAGTGACTCAGAGCACGTCATCTGTGGCACCGAAAACTGTGTTTACTGAGAGAAGCTGCCCAAACCAGCATCCTTTTGGAGAGAAGTCCCTGGTTTGGAAGGACACTTGCAGTAAGCCTGGGCTGTCACACAAAAATGCACTATGTTACTCTCAGATCTCTTTCTGCTGAAGTAATGAGGCAGCCAGGCTCTGGGGTTTGTTCATGCTGTGGTGCAGGACACCACCGCATGCATCACTCTGTACCCTCCTGCTCCTTGGCAGGTGTTTCACCAGCAGATGTTGTCTTAGCCCGAGAGCACCCAGACCCCTTCATCAAAAGAGAGCAGTGGGAAGCAGAAATTAGTCCTATAGTGACTAGGGCATCAGCATGATATCCGTGGTGCTTAGGCTGTTAACAAACCAATTAATAAGGCTTAAAAGAGAATGAGGTGATAAAAGCCATCAGCACGATCTTGTCAGGAACTGACTGCCTCAGACTAATCTGGTTTCTTCCTCTGAAGGGTTAATTCACCTGGAGAATAATGGAGAAGCTTGAGCTATTGACACTCTCCATCCTGATTTTCTTACATGAAACCAAGTGAAACAGTCTCAGCAGAATCTCTGTGCACACCAGGATGTCTAACCATGCATGTGCAAGCAGCAATTATCTGTCATGCTGTCCAGCTCATCAGAGGTCTGCTCCATATCTTTCTTTTTTTTTTTCTTTTTTTTTTTTTTCCTTCATTTACAGTTTGGACCTGGGCATTGAGAGAACTCCTATAAACTTTGTTGGCAAGACAGGAGAGAACAAGCATCAATCTAAAATTATTTTAATAAACCAGAGAGATGGTACCAAAATTGTGCTATTGACTCATTTTTATTTTTGATTGTGTATAGTTGTTTGACCTTTCTCTATAACATTCCTGTCTGGCTGCCTGTTTTCCTTTTTATATCTGTGCTTTTCACTTCTGCCTTGTAACACTTCTCATTCCTCTTATACTAACTTCCTTCATAGCTGACAGTGGAGGACAAGAAGAAACTTGCAGCAAAGGAGGTTTCAGATCAATATGGGGGAAAATAGTGAATTCTGGTTTGGGGAAAGATTGCCTTCAATGATGGGGAGGCAGCGGAGTCTTCACTGGAAGGTCTGAAGAGCAGATGTGATGAACATCTGTCAGGCCTGGTGTCACAGCACTGAACCAGCCGAGGCTGAGATCTCTTCCAGCCCCACGTTCCTATGGTTAATTTTAAGAGAGCAGCTGTGGATCCCGCAGCTGTGCTGAGGACATGTTTCTCCTGAAGATCCAGGGCTGTTGACTCTTTTACAAAATCTACAGCTGGATTGTATTGAAAAAGACAACATTTCCAGTCTCTCCCTGGTCATAAGCAAACAAGTCATGTTGCATTTGTACTTTGGTCAAAGGGAAAAGCTTCTGCTACTTAAGATTGTATTTGCTTTGAAACCCTTCAGAGACATGTCTGTGCATGCACCTTTGCTCTAGGTACCTCTGGTTCCATTTCAAGAGCAATGAAGGAAAGTGGACATGTTTCACATCCCCACTGATCTTCTCGCATAGAACAACTGTAAAACTAGAGCAAATCAGCTGTGTCAGCATTTTCACTAGCTGAACAAGAGATGTCGAAGCCCACACTGGATTTCTCAGCAGTGAAGACACGTTGAACGTTGAGGACCCAAGAAGGAGGGGCAGGTCTGGAGCTATGAAGCCTTATCATGCCTGTCACAGGAGAGAAAAAGGGAGGGAGAAAGAATGGCAAGTAGCGATCCCTGTCACCTTCCCATACTTCCAGTCCTCTCCCTCCAATGACTGCAGATGTGGCACAGACTAAATATACAGTTATCCTTGTCCTACTTTGCTATGTCCATACATTACAAATTATGAATTATATGAATTCCCCTTCATATAATCCTCCTGCCACATCTACTTGAGCAGAGCCCAGCTGCAGATCACAGCTGGGACAGTCCAGTCCATACCAGCTGGAGGAGCTGAGAGCTAATTCGCCAAAGCAAGTGCTGCAAATAGCTCAAGTCCACACAGACGACATGGTGCCTGGCTGAATGAAGGGCTTTCAAATGTTGCATCTCACTCTGGAAGAATGGTGTTTCCCAGGCACTGGCTCTCTGCAGTGGGCTGTCAGGCTGTGCTCCATAGGTGGGATGAGGAGGCCTCAAAGGGGAAATCCTGGGAACAGCAGATTTTCCCCAGTCTGTGTCTGAGAGCTCTGCAGGGCAGGACAGACGTCATGACTTAAATCTCACTGTGGACATGAGAAATTCTTTTATTTCTCAACACAATTCCTCCTCTGCCTTTCCAAGTGACCATGAGGACAATTTCAGAGGACATTAGTACAGATGACTGTCATTTTGCCACTCTTAATGCCAAACCATTCCCAAGCTGTTAGGAGTGACAGGGTATAAAATCCCATAAAAACAAGTCATTACTGCATGACAGATACAGCTCTGAAGAACATGTTCAAGTAGCTATTTATGTTCATGGTGCAAGAAAACAGCTTTTAGGAGCATAACAAATCTCTGTGTTCCTACAATTAACAAAATACCTCATTTATGCCTTAGACACTTATGGATCTGTAATCCTTCCCTGTTTTTCTACGTGAGAAAAATTCTCAAGAGGCTTTTAAGAAATGAGAGCAAACTGACTGAAGGAAAGAACATCAGGCCAATCTCTCTTGTTAAAAATAATTTTTCTCTTGAACATGGAAAGTCTTAAATAATCCTATATAATCCATTTTGGTATCTGAAAATGCTTGCTCATTCATTCAGATCTAAGCTTTTCAAGTTAACAGAAAGATTGGCAGCTCCCTAAAATAATCTAATTTGATGGCATTTCTTTCCTGGTCTGCCAGCACGAAATTTCAAAAGGCCTGTGTCTCCATGGGTGTGCCTGTGGGTAACTGGATGTCCCAAGGGACTTGTCAGAAGGTGACAAACTATCATCATGTCTCGATATTGGTTCAGCGTTGAGGCTGGTCTTGGGGGAGGACTATTCGGCAGTTGTCTCTGGCTGGAGCAGCACCAAAGATGCTGAAGGGACAGTTTGCAGGAGACCATGTGGGATGTGTCCATCTTCCATCAACTGTTAACTAAGCCATTGTGAGAGATACTAACTACTATTTACACAGCCTCTCGGCAAACTTGGCCAGCCTGGATCGGTCGCAGCACCACAGGCACCCCCTGCCTTTGAGACCACAGCAGTGCCTCTGCTCCAGCCTAGCCAAGAGCCACCAGCAATGGAGATGGTGGCTGCTGTGCACTGCTTGTCACCCACTGCTTTCATCTGGGAAGCCACACATGCTTGTCTCCCCGAGTCTCTGAGATTTTTGAAAGCTGACAGCAGCAGGGACACTCGTAGGAAAAGCTGTACCCTGTGAGCCCCGGACAGGGGAGCAATGTACACAGTGATTTTCTTCTGAAACAACTGTCACTTGCCCTTTCCTTTCTCTTTCTGGTTCTTTGAGTATGGACTGCAGGGGATTATTCTCAAAAGGAGGGCATTTCTAATATCCAGCTAAGCCACCTCCAGCACATCCTTATACTCCACCTCAGCTGCACACTTTCTCTCCATTATCTTCCTTATATCAGCAAATGGAAAGGTTTAGAGATGTCACTGGCTGGACCTGATACAGAAGCTGGCTTATTTGAGCTGGGCTGCTCTAATTCTGTGGTCCGACACTGGCAGCCAGCCACAGAGACAAAAAAATGAGGAGTATTATTTCCAAATGAATTCCCGAGTGTGCCTTCAATTAGAGGGGTTGTTTTTTGACCTTTTGCAGGCTTGATTAAAGCCCCTATCACTTTTCCAGAAAAAACAATTTTGGAAACAGATGGGAGTAAATGAAAAATTTATGCTTGCAATGCCACGTGGCCCAAAATGAGCAGTCCTGAACAATTTCTGCTGTGTACCACAGTGTGCAATTAAAAGGATGCTTATGAAGCATTCATACTGTGAAGTGTAAATACTTGCCTATAACCTACTGGGAGCTGCCTCACAAGGGAAAAAACATACACTCTATTAACTGAGCTGGTATGGAGTTTTGCATGTAGAGTGTAAAGTGACTCAGAAGCAGGCAGCTTGTGGAGCCTGGTGTTAATCAGTATGTGATGATACAGAGCAGGAAAAAAAACACAGGAAAGAATTATTTCTTAGAAACAGCTTTATAAAATACACAGGAAAACTCTGAGGGAAAAAAAAAAAAGTAAGAGACAGGTTTGGGAAAGATCCCCAAAAGTTATCCACCTATCCTCATACACAACAGTTTGGCCTTTGACCACAAAAGGAACGTCCATCTCTGCAACAGCTTTATGTACAGAGAGGGAAGATGAGCTGGTGCTTTTGTTTTAAGACCTGCATTAAGAAGTGAGCCTTGCTATTTTATTTTAGTACACACACAGGAAGGACTTGAGTCTTCGGCATTGCAACATGCTCATGATTCATGGGTATTTCCTCTCCAAACTGTGGTCTCTGAAATTATTCCTATTCCCCTCTCTTTCAGAAATACTTGCAAATAGCCATGTCCCCAGCTGGCATGCACACCATGCAGGAGAAGGGGCTACCCGTTATCCATGCATGAGCAGGGACTCTGCTTCACCCCAGGTGACAGGGCTATGTACCACACTGCCAGAGGCTGGGAACACACTGGTGGGGAATCACTCCTACCCGCTGGATGGAAAGGCTATTGTTTGTTGGGTCTTTGAGTCTGCGGATATTTAACTGTATGGAGAACATATGAATTAATTTCCTTATACCCAGCTGCTTGCTTCTTTCAGAATCATTAGGGTCCATACAATGAGCAACAATATGGCTAACCTGAGATTAGTCTGGAATGAGATTAAAAGTGGTTATTTTACTATGCCAGTCACAGTCTATTTATGCTATATAAAATGCATTTACCAATTCTTCTGTCATGACCAACATTTGATCATGCAGTCGCATAACTCTTGACATTTGCAACTGTACAAATGTCAATTCTATATATAAATAAATAAATACATCCAAGACCATGCCTTCCTATGGAAAAAGACACTTCTTAACATTTGGATATTTAAATATCTTCACTTTATTTAATGTATGAGCATTTGAAAATAATTCCCTGACCTATGACTTTTTCTGCGTGCTTTTATGAATAATTCCTAAGCAGATTTTAACAGTTACATTTTTAAAGAGGATAAGAGAATAGGGTTTTAATGTTGATCCTTTCACCTTCTCCTATTGATCATTTGTGGCCAGTCACTCCCAATGGACATACACCGAGCTGTAGGTAAAATCAGTTGCTCTTCCTCACAAGGAATGACAGGGAGGAGGGAAGGAGGAGTATTTGAACCTGCTTTTGCCAGACTGACACTTGCAGAATGAGGCTTATTAAGCTCCCAATCATTTCCTGCTTCTGCTTAGTATCACCCTGTAGTCTATCATTTACAAGGAAAAAAACAACAATAAAAAACATAAGCTTATAATTGATAACATCAGCGAAATCTCCTCCTTTGGAGATGCCACAGGCATGCGCTCCCTTCCCCAGCTCTACAAATGCTCTGAAACTTTCTGCCTCCGCTGTCTGGCTGCACGTTGCTGACATGAGGCTGCCCAGGAGCCTGCTGTGCTCCCCTTGGTTGCCAGAAGAAGAGATCAAGCTGAAGCCAGCAAGGTTGCAGCTGGGGAAAGAGGTGCAGCCGGAGGTGCTTGGAGTTGTACCCCAAACTACATTCCCAAGGCCTTCCTCAGCAAGGGTGTCTCTGCTCCTATGGGTTTATCAAAAGGAGGAAAATCTGCAGCTGGGTAGAGCAGCCCTAGGAGAAGACCCTTGCTGTCCTCAGTGGATCCGTCTCTACGCTTAGCATTTTTCTTCACAACTCCTTGTGGTGTGCACCTCGTTAGGCCTGTGTGAGTCAGAAACCATCTGGCAGACAGGAAATTTGAAGAGAGGAATTCAAAGATGCACCAAGGCTTTGGAGGGTACTGGGCCAGCATTAAAATTTGCACTACTAAGTGACTTTCCATGCCGTCCCCATTTCTTTTCAGAGCAATATGTGTTACAGCTTAAGAAGAGGCACTAGCCGCCACAGAGCACAAAAAGGAAGCTGCTAGCTGTTAGCTGTAATTAGCAATTGAAACTGGGAGAAGATGGAAGGAGTTTCCAGAGGAAATGTGAATTGCCTCTCATTAGACCCAATTCCCCTTGGCTGCAAGGGGGGTCTCACTGAGGCAGGCAATGCACCCACTCCCATGGCTGAAGCTGCTTCCAGCACCATGCACTTCTGCAGGCTTTAGAAACTCTATCCCAGTCTCTTCTCTTTGAGGAAAGTACATGCAGCCAGCAGAGATCCTAAGTTATTTAAATAAATACTATATAAAGAGGAGGAAAGCATTTATTCTGTTCATCTAGCCATCCTACTTCTTCTGCTGACATTAGCCAAGACTTTGGGGATGTACCTAAAAGAAGAAGTTTATATATGCATCAAGTCCAATAGTGTATCGACAAGCAGTGTAAAGTAATTAACGCTTCATGCCAGTGTTTCCCCGGGTTTGCATGCTTCTTCCACGTGATCCAGAAGCTTTGGGATAATCATTGCAATTCATTTTTCTTTTTTAATGGCTGACAGGTTACATGGCAATGATATTATACTCTTTATTAAATCCCTGAACCTGGCCCATTGCTTGCTGTTGATTCATTTAGTAACTCTTGTCTTGAACTGAAACAGATGGAATTAGCACAAATCTGGAGTTGTTAAGGTTCAGCACTTGGCACAAAAAGGTGCTTCGTTGCTAGGAAAGCGATTTCTAACAGAACATTTTTAAAATAGAAATTAATGCTTTACCCTTCCCTTGTTGTGGTCCAGTGTCATGTGCCTCAAGAAATTCATTTCTCTCCTCGGAGCAAAACATTCCAGTGCTGGAGTCCAAGCTTTCCTGTCTGCTTGGGAGCTCTGAGCGTACAGTATACAGGAAAAAGTAAGGCTCATCCAGAAACTGGTTACTCCTCAGAGTTAAGAGCTGGATATTGATTGCCTCCTCGCTGAGACACCTCTGCAAAAACAAGTGGCCTTTGTTAGTGAGGAATCCAGACCCTGCGTCTCTGGTCCATAGGAGTCTTGCTGGGATAATTACTGGCCCATAATCAAATACGGCCAACAGAACGTACTTGTGTGGAGAACTGGAAGAAGTCCTGTTACTCCACTCAGGGCCACTTGGAAAATGACTGTGAAACATAACTAAATCTGGCCATGCTGTCCACAGTGAAGTTGCTGTCAGGCCATGATGGAGCAGGACAGTGTTGCAGCCCAATGGCAGGGGCAGAGCCCCCTGCTCGCTGCCTTCCTGGTGTGCTTGGCGCTGGGCAGACCCCGGCAGGTGAAGGGAGAGCTGTGTAGACCTCCGTGGGAGGATGAGGAGGTGTCTGGAGCCAGTGAGGGGAGCAGAATGGGAAGAACGGCACAACAGACACCCTGCGGAAGAAGAGAGGGTGTCTGAGAAAAGGGGTCAGTTTGGCAGGCCATGTAAAGAACCTTTCTTTTCCTATCCAATTACTAGTTGCTTTTACAGTCCAAAATTAACTACTGTAGTCCAAGACAATTACAGGCTTCATTAAAGCCATGGGAGAATGAGCTGTCAGACCGAAGAGCTGTCAGGCCCTTTCATCAAGGAAGGAGCAGGAGGCTGCAGGCTGCAGCAAGCCACACTGCAGGCAGCCCCCGGAAAGGAGCAGGGCTTTCCTTTGGAAACAGGAAGGTGTGTGTGCGCTGGAAAGGCAAAGCCAGGAGGACTTCAAGCTTCACGAGCTGCCAGACCAGCAGGTTTCGGAACTGCTGAGTGGGCAGGCACTGCTGCTGACCCTGCTTCTCTGGGAGACAGGGCTCCCACATTCCTTAAGGGACTCCTGATGTCAGATAGCCTCCATTTGTGTAACTGGCTCTCATCCTCGCAGAAACCGTCCTCCCGATGCTCTGACTTCCTCCAGCTGAACAGTGTCTCTGGCTGCCCAATGACAGGCATCCGAAGAGATGCATTTCGGCCTACAAGAATGGCTTTATGTACCTTGGGGGTGTGGAAGGGATGGGAGGACACGTGCTCTGTGCCAAGAATAACCAAGACGGATGGCTCTACATGTCGAGATGAACATGCTGTGGTTAAGCTGGTGTCATATCAGCCAGGGGTCAGTCCCATGGCCTGCACCTGCCAGATGAAATGCTGGGCAGTGCATGCTCAGCACAATACTTGGGATTGCCGTAGTGTGGAGGGCTCCTCACAACCAGACCACAGGCTACCAGTTCTATCTCCTCCCTCTTCTGAGCGCTAGACTTGCATATACACCCTCTTCTCTGGGACATGGAACAGGATTTGAAGAATATTTAGTGCTTTAAAAATCTGTGCAGCCGTGTTCTATTTAACAAAGCAGCTTTACATGGAAAATGTGTTGTTTTTTCCATTATGTTAATTTCTCACTGTGCTGCCTGCCAGTTGTAGATCCTTGCTTTCAAGCTACTGATGAGCCTCAGCATCTGTTCTGGGCATCCAGGCCTCTTGCAGATTCTTTAAAAGCAAAAGCCATGAAATGTTCTTTTTGTAAAATGACTGTTTGTCTTCCAGAATTGGAGTCAATTAGTGAAATGGGCTCTCAATGTATTGCTGACATAATGTTGCAGGACTTGTCCACTCACCATAAGGCTACCACAGCTGTCTCCCGTGCTAACCTGAGCAGCTGAGATCCCCCAGGCATTGGGAAGGGAGTGCAGAAGTCAGTCCTCCCAGTAAATGGTGAGCTGGAAAAACAGTTTTGGATATGGCTGACAGCCTAGCTGCTCTTTAAGCCCTCATTAGAACAGTCTCCTGACATAGAAAACAGATCAAACATTTAATAAGACAAAACTACAAGCAAAATCTCTAGTTAATCCTCTGATGGCATTTTTCAGCTACCAACACTAGAACCCTATGCTTCATGGCCAAAAAGAAGAGTATTCAGCAGATGCCTGGGAACTAAGCCAAAGTTTTGTGACAAAGATTGTATTGCTTTGCTATCCAGCCAAGTTTTGGCCATGGAGCATTTCAATAGTATTGCTTTCAGTAATTAGCAACTCTCACACAGGAAAGACTACATCTTATTCATCACTGTTAATATCCAGGCAGGCAGTAGAGCCCAGACTGGCCTCTTGCAAATCTTCTCCAAATGAGGGCTCATCATTTCTTATGGAAAGAAGAGCTGAAGGTTCTCCCAAGCAATGCACAGAGCTCTGCATTTTTATCACTGCTGAGGTGCTATGGGGTCAATGCCACTATTTGGTGCTAATGACAAGACTGGGAAAGAAAAGCGCGGCTGGCACAATGTGATACCTAAATGTGTTGTCAGTGACTGTGAAGCAGTTTTCATTTTATTTTTTTCTGTGGTAGAGTTGTCTGGATGTCCTGGGCCACAGTCACTTCAGGAACACAAGGAATTGGAAACTATTATGTTGGGAATGGAGACAACCCTAAGAGCTATAAGGGCCCTGCTCCCATCCCCTTGCAGATCCTTGAGAAAGCCAAGGGAGGGGAGACAGCAAGGCAACACATCACTGTGTAACCACCTTCTTGTCACCGCTGGCACAGCGCCTGTGTGCACATGGCATAAACCCATCAGGCCCTTCCACAACAAAGTGAACGTGCATCAAAATGGGAAGTGAACAAGAATGAATCATGGCAGTTTTCAATGTATCTATCCCTTGGCCCAGATACAAGTCCGTTAATCAAGCTCTTCTTTGTTATTTTTTTTCCCTTTTCATCAAGTTAGACTTCCACAGACATTTTGTCTGTCTCCATTTTCCCCCTTTAATCATGCTGGTGACAACAAGCACTAAGACAAATGTGTTCACAGACCAGAATGGGGCTGGTATCCGGAACTCCTCCTTGCTGCAGACAATTGCATGACTTCACCCCCTGGCCACACAGAAGCAGGCGAGGGGCTGCCAGCAGGCAGCATCAGGCATCGCGCTGCCAGCAGCAGCTCCCACATAATTTCTGGCACCCAGAAAGCCCCAGAGCAGCAAGGGACAGGGACACAGCAAGCCTCTGGGGAGCAGAGCCTTGGGTGGCAGGCTGGGGATGGGCTGTGCCTGCATGTCTCTGCACCCCCTGTGCATCCAGCCGGGGCACTCCGTGCACATTCAAGTGCACATGGCAGTAACTCATTTATTTCCTCCAGGTTTCAGACTTGGAGATGGCAGAAAGGCAACTTCAGTTGTTTTATGGACTGTTTCCTTACAACTTTGGAAAGAGGAGAAATGCCTGGGTCTATTTTCACTTCATAAATTCTCTGCCGTTACATGGACTGAAGACACTGATGGTACCTTTGATCTTGCCTTCTGTTTTCCTGAGGCATATGATCATTTTTGTGGCTTCTGGTTTCTCCTGCTGAAGGCCTGGAGTTTGCTGTAAGGTGTCAGGCAGTAGGCTGTGGCTGGTGGTATGCAGTGTGTAGGGTCTGCCAGCTTCCCCAGTGCAGCCATCCCAGACCTGGCCACCAGCCAGGTCTCCTTAGAGAGGTCTCCTTAGGGGAGGACCTGGCAGGCCGGGTGGTCTTTTCCCGTCCCCATGTTCCCTGTTCATCCAAGCTAACAGCAGATACGGTTTTCACTGATTCAAGGTACCCCAAAGATATAGCAAGGCAAATCTAGTAGTCTGTTGCCATTCCAGTTTGGGAAAAAGAAGACAATACTTTAAAGGGCATCATTTTTCTCCCACAGTTCTCTTCAGAATTGTCCTCTAAAGCAATTTCACATTTAAAGTAGCTTAGGAATTCTCAGACTTCATCTGCTTGTTTTCAGACTCCTCTGTCCCACTGGGGGAATACAGTGAAGGTTGGTTTACTTTGAGCTGAACCAGGACAGCTGAGGCAGGGATTTTTGCTGCCTCCAGTAGACTTGTACCTTTACTCTCTAACCTCCTACTAAGAAAGTCCTCTCAGTGACAGGTGATTTTGAAACAACTTTTTCCTGGCTGCTCCCTGCTGATTTCGTGATCATTCACAGCCATGCCAGATGTGTGGACTAGTAGCGTAATTCGCCCCCTTCATTTAATATGAATTGGCACCTCCAGAACATGTCACTGGTAGCTGGCCCTTCCTTACATGTCTGACTTTTTGAATCTCTGTCTCAGTCTCACTCTTCCATCTGTGCTGTCTTCCTGAAGCAGAGTCGTGGCTCTTGCAGTGCTTATTTCTCAGATAATGCTGGGCCAAACACACATTTTAACAGATAACACACAAATGCAGAAGAGAAAGGATGTTAAATTATCAGTTAAATGGGTCACAGTGTACTCTTTCTAGTACTAATTCTAATGCTGAATGTGCTGTGTAAGAACAGCAGACAGCAGAAACCAAAAGCTCCCTGCAGCTGTATAGTAATAAAAAATCTGAGATGCAGCTTTACACATCCCTCCCTCTTGACTTCCACTACAAGCTTTTAAGTAACAAGAGAAACATATGTTCCACCTGATAAACTTCAGCTTGTCATTGGGCTTTAAAGTGGTCACAACTGCGTTGTAGAGGCACAGAACAGAACACAATTATCTGGGGCACTATAAAAGAGACATTTTTTCTGCTGTTTTATTTTATTTTTTTTCCCCACAGGAAAGCCATTGCAAATGGGGAATAAAGAAAAGCTGAAACTTTGCACAAATAGATGAGGAAATAAATGTAAGGGAAACAGGTACTTGGAGTCAAAGAGCTTCACATAGGATTTTTGTAGAGCTGCCCCCCACCAATGTGCAGAGCCACCAGCTCCATCCACGAGGTCAGCTAACACTGTTTACAAGCCATTTCAGTGTTAGGGAACACAGAGCTCTCATGCAGGAGAGGTCAGCTCCCAGCATGAAAATCCTTGATAGCACATTGCGATCAAAGTGAGTATCTATATAAAAATGTGCATAATTCCAAATTGTTGTACGTGTCAGCAAATTATAGACACTCTGCTAATACTCTCTTTCTGGTGTCCCTGTAACAAAAAATAATTTATAATTCAAAAGAGCACTGTCATTTCCAATCTGATCTCCTCCAAGTTTTCTTTTCATATAAAAAAAATAAGGTGAACGGTACTTAAATCTGTGAAAGCTGGGTTTCTTTTGTTTTGTGTACTTAATTTTCTAATCTTTGCTTTAGAGACTAAAATGCTAACTGCTTTGCAAATGGAACTTCTTGCATCAATAAAACAAATGGGACCCACAACTTAGCAAACTAAGCCATTCTGCTTCTAGTGTGAATATCAGGATTAAAAAAAAAAGAGGTGATGAACAATTTTCAAAAGTGCTTAGGTGACTTAGTGACGTCAGCTTCATAGGAAAAAGCTTTAAAGTCACTACAGACAAATGTTTTTGATAGGTATAACCATTTTGAGCTAGACCTTTCATCGCTCTGCATTTAAAAGTAAAAAACAGATACAAGTAATACGTTACACAAAACCAGCATCTTGTGTTCAATATTCTAGGAGTGGCAGTAATATTCTGCTTGATTTGTCACTGGCCTTGAGAAATAACCAGATTTCAGAAAGAGGTTAAGCCACAGATGTTTGGAGAAAAGAACTGAACTGTTGCAGTCCGCTCTGGAGGCCTGATATGCACAGTAAGGTGCACGTTTAAACTGATGGGACAAAGGATGTAGTTCCCAGCACAGTCACTAACACTGGTTTAAACCTGCAGACTTCAGTGTAAGGTCCCCAGGGAGTTTTGCACAGAAAGGACTGATGTCTGCACACTGTCCTCTGCTTTGGGGAAGATGCTGATGGAACTGGTGTGGAGTGTGTTTGCTCCACAGCTTATAGGGAATTTGAGAGACATTTCTGCTAGCTTCCCCTTAGCCAAGCCAAGCATCTGCAAAGCAGTCTATGGGGAACTTTGTGCTGCAATGGCTGTACTATTTCTGGTACTTGGATCACCTTGTTCAAGGCTATTTTATGTATCTGCATTATACTGTGGTCTGTGGTATAGATGTTCCCCTGGAAATCTAATGTCGTAACTTAGGAGAACAAAACTGGAAGCCAAATTTCTGAAACCTTCTCCCTGGCTATACTTGGTTCTACATTAGCTTTGCAAAAACTCAGCTGAATCTTAAATCACACCCCACCATCACCTCAAGGAAAAGAAACCAAACCAGAACCTTAAACTATCCTTCAAAATTTCTGTCCCATTCAAGGGTTTGACAGAGCTAGGTCTTACTTATGAAATGTAACAGTCTCCCTGTGGGGGATAGCTCACTCATTACTGCCTTCTCCCCCAGGACTGTGGAAGGTTTATAAGAATCAGGAAAGTCCAATCAATATCAAGAACTTTTTGTTGTTTTTTTTTTCAGCATTAATTTCCTGTTCTCCTTTCATGCAAAAAGCAACCTGGACCAACCAGAGCCTGCTTGGCCTGGTGTGCCTTTCCACATAATTGTAAAATATAATGAGACCAGAAGCTATTCAGGGAGGATTAATATCAACCAAAAGAAAGGTTTTCTATGGAGAGCCTCCAATAGAAATTTCCTTTTTCTCACCACAATTTTATATGGGATTAAAATCATATTCATCAGCACTTTTGTAAATGTTTTTCACTGGCATTATGACTGCCAATGTCCTGAAGTTTTTCCCGTATTAAATCTCTTATTAAACAGCTTGATTGATTATCAAGCATAAGTTCCCTGTGATTTCATCGATGCTGGGTGTATTTTACCAAGGTCCAGAAATTTCTGTTTCCCACAGCCATCTGTTTGACACAGCTCTCCCAAATTTTGGAGTCATAGTGGTTCATTTGCTTCTTCCCAGGCCAGCCATCTGGTCATAACCAAGGTTTCTTTGCACATTGCCCCCTTGGTGCACATGAGGACTAACAGTGTTTATGCAAATTTGAGAAAAATCAGGGTTTGGAAAAGAATGAAAGAAGACTGAGGCTCCATCAAAGGCTACACTACAGTATGTTCTCTGTGCAGCCCTTGTGCACCAGGCAGTTCACATACAAGGAGGTTTCCCTCCCTGGCCCATCCCATAGAAATGGTCCTCCACAGAGTCTCCCTTCAGCTCTGGGAATAGCATGTTGCTCCTGGCAAAGAAGAATGCCAGAACTTTATTACAACAAGGAGTGAATGGCACATTTATCCCCAGTGTGTGACAGTGGTCCTCGTGCCCCTCAACTCCAGCTCTCACTCATCCCTCCAGTACTCACAAGTTCATGGGGGCATTTGCATGTGCACCTCAGTCTCTAACACCCTATGCAGGGTCTATCCAATCCAGCCTGCCAGTTTCACACATTATCTCTCAAATCCACGCAAAGCTGGTCACCGCAGAGCTGTTTCATACCTGATGGCAAAGAAAACAACACTTAGTTAAAGGGTTTCACGTTATGTAAGTAACAAACCACACTGAGCTCAACATGCTCTACCATCTCCCAAGTAAAAAGTGGTGCCAAAGAGGGAATTATGCCAGGATTTCCTTCATTGAGTTTGTTCCTTTATTGCACTGGTAATCCCCACAGTATTGACATGACTTTAAGGATATGTTGTGTGAGTACAGATGGTAGTATTAAGTGAGGTGAGGCACTGAGGTAGTCTTGATTGCCCTCTGGAAACTGTCAAGAGACTTTTCTTATTTCTGAGTCAGATGCCCAAAGTTGCATTGTATGGATACCCTCCACCTCTCCCCTGCCCAAGAAACCCTGGGGTTCCCTCCTGCAATATGTAACTTCCCAGCCAGGTGCTGTCAGTTGCAGTTAAGGCCTGCCTCAAATCTGGCTTTAAACTAAGCTGAGACTTTAAGTCCTGACCCAGCATTCATGGCTTCACTATATGCAGTCCCAGAGTGCTCTTTCAAGGTATTAAGATCCCATAAGAGCTAAATCCTGGCATGAAAGAACTTTGCAATGTGGAAAAGAGAGCATGGACTTACCTAGTAAAATGATGCACAATGAATAATGATGCTTAATGAATAACAGCTTAAACAGCTTTCCAGAGTCACTCTGACAGCTTACTGTCCATGCAGTGAACCAAATTTGCAGAAATCCAACTGCTACATCGATTGCCACCACACTGCTTCCTCCTGCCACATCCTCTGCAATTCCTATTCATAGTTTTGTGCCAACAAGTAAAGCAGTTCATGTATCTTCTCTTCCAGACCTTGGGAAACTCTTGCTTGTCCTTGAGAGGCTATCCCCCATTAAGATTCACTTGGATGGGTGGATGGCCTCCCCAGCAAGTGGCAGACCATCAAGCTTTTCCTCTGTCCCACCTCTTGCCAGAGGTGGCAGAGGGGAAGTTTGTCAGCCCACCCTGCAGGGCCTCCTCTGCTGAGAGGCAGGGTGATGATGTGGCCTTTTCCACCCTGGCCCTACAAGGCCAGGAGCTCCCATGGAGCCAGTCCGAGCCAGCGCTCAGCTAGCACTCCTTTCTCATCCAGCTTGAAATCTGATAACCAGCTGTTATCATGCGATGCATATCATTATATTGCCTATTACTGTTTCTGTTTTTATGGCATGGTGCCATGTGCTCTGGTCAGCCTACCTGCCTCCTCCTGCTCATGCAGGAATTGATCCAAAATCCACTAAGCTGGTAGGGATTTCAGGGATTTTTTGAATCTTCTTTAAGTCTTCCTTCTGTATCCTTGGATTACAGAGAAGAAACTCAGATACTTGTTCAGAGAAATACAAGCATAATAAAAGATATCTGAGCAAAAGGTGAGAGAAACAATATTTTGAAGAGCTACAGATCATACAAAATATCCCTTGATATATCATAAATATGTGTATTTAACAACTGTGAGGGATCATTAAGAACAGTGAATACACTGCAGGGAAAGGGGTAAGCTCAGCTGTTCTTCTCATGCAAAAATATACTGGGGTTTCCTCTGTAAAGCTTGTTTCTAAGCATCTGAAGTAGCCTGGGAGCGTTGTTTCTCAGTTAGCCACATCAAGATAATGCGAAACTGCATGATATTATTTCCGCTTACCACCTGCAGCAACAGGCACATGCTTGGCTTCACTTCTGCTGCCTAGATGTAGGGAGAGGAACGAGGTATACACTCCATCTCTGTGAAACAGACTATGATTAAGGCAGACCAGTTACACTGGACATCTGAAGGAACAAGATGTCTAGCTGTCCTCTCCTCTGCCTAGCTTGTGTAAGATGATGCTCCCTTAATAGCTGGGTCAGGCTTCAGGACAATTCCAGTGTGAGATGGGTTTGTGAAAGTAGCTTTGAATGCATGCTGTGATTCTAGCTTCCTGCCACATTTTCCTGGATGTTGAAATATTTATGGGGAAATGAGTCTTATGATTTTAAAGAAAGAGATAATGAGCTACAGAACTACTGATTACCATAAGCACTCATCCTCCCATTAACTTGAAGAGATAGGCTTAGTCCTTCTGGCAGTGAAATGTCTGTAATCCAAGATTTCACTTTCTTTTTTGATGAAACAAGAATAAACACCTCTGAGCCACTAGCACTTGATTAGATTCATTCTGTCATTATTGTCCTTGCCACTTCAGAAGGGTGGGTAATTGTGATAGAGACTTGGTAGGCTCTCATGACATGTTCATGCTTACTTTCCAAGTCACAAAATTTTCCAGATTTAACATGCTATCCCTTCAATTTTATTTTATTTTACTTTTTATTTTTGTGGCAGAAAAATATTTCTTTGACTGATGGCATTACTCAGGCTCCATCAAAGTTCAAGCCATAAATTCCCTGTGGCAGCCAAAACCACTGAGTAAGGGAGCTTGGCTTGGAAGGATTTAGAGGAGAGATGTTCTGGGAACTCAGATTTGTGATGCCTGGAAGGTGCTTGTAATGTGATGCAACTCAGCTGAGGGCTTTCTGGCTGTCCTGAGTTGTGCTCCAGAGGAGAGCTGGAGAATCATTATTTCTGATAGGCAGGTGGGTAAAAGTGATGAAATTTGTTTGTTTTAAAAATCAGTTTGAGATTCAGTCCTAAAGCCAAGAAATCTTATCCTATGATCAGTTCAAAAAGTCTTTCATATCACTAAAAGCCATCAGATGGCTTATTTTCCCCAAGAATCAAGGACCTTTCCACCCATACAGAGGTCCACCCTCTCCACACAGTCCTCGCCAATGTTTTCTCAAATTATGCAGTGGCCATTCAATATGAGCAGAGTGTGTAGAAACTGTCATCTCCACACCAGGAGAATATCTGGGTCATGGCTGAAAGGAACAGGAGGCAACACCCAACTTTTGAGAAGGACTAGTCCGGTCAGAAGCAAACTGGAATAGGTCAGGTGTGAAATGGGACTGTCGAGGACCCTGAGCACCTCCAGCTGTCTCTGCTGACCCACAGAAGCTGAAAGGAAGATGAGTACGTATGGCTGTAAGACAAAACCTGACTTTCACTTACCTTCTGCGTGGAGTGGGAGACTGCTTAGGGAGAGAGTGCAGGTCCTCGTGGGGCTAGCCTCTGCAGAAGCAGCCAGCGCATATCTCACCGAAGAGCCGCTGCTGCACAAAGCTCGCACGCCCTGCTGTGTACTGATGCAAAAAGTTTGGGGATAGCTGGAATATTTGGCCACTCCAGCACTCCAAGGATTTGCTTTCTAACATTTGAAATGGCATTTCCGTTTGAAAGGTTTGGGAAGTTATTTGAGAAGAAAAAACATTTGGAAACATTTTTAAAAGGTCAAAATCAAAATAAACATTTGGAAAATATAGAATTTGCTCACCCAGTCTGAAATGTTCATTTCCTTTGGATTTGCTGTGCATATATATTTTTTTTTTCCAGGGCTTCAATATTTCTTCTTTTCTGGTCAGAAAAGAATGTCAGATCTTGACAGTTCTTGTGGAGCTGGAGGAACCTCTCCCACTCAGCCCTTCTGTGTGCACATCATTCATATGAGAAACGGGCCCTTGAACTGCAAACCAGTTGAACAATTCGCTTCCAAAAGGAAACCACCACCAGAGTAGAAAAAGATGTCGAGAACAAAAGTTATTGTTTAATGTGATAAAGGAAATCAGTGTTGAAAACAGCTTCCACTGTATGCCATTTCCTTCAGCTTTGTCATTTGAAAACAAAGATCCCACTCTCTCTCTTCTGCAGGCTTGACCTAAAGCTTATCTTTCTCCTGGTTGCATGTCACTTGAATTCTATGAGTTTTACACTCCCTGCAGTTTCTCTGACATTGCTTGTCAGGTCCATGGGCAGGATGCATTTGTTACACATTTTCCAAGGCACAGCAGGCTACTGCTCCCTGATGCAGGCACTATACCAGTACAGATAATAAATAAAGAGAAACATGCCAAGCCATACAAGTATTAGAACTTTGAAGTTTTCTCTCTTTTCTGTTTTCCTCATTGCAATTTTAATACAGTCATTTAGAAGTCAATATATTTCACCCTTGCTGCTCACTAAATATTCTCAGATCAGCAGAGATTTAGAGCTGCTGAACATGCTTAAAGCAAGAAGAAGAAATTGTTTTCCAAACAGTTGTAGAACATTATTACTAATTTCTTGTTTTTCATCATTCCTCCCCAGTCAAGAAAAAATACAATAATTGAAGTCTGAAGTTGGTAACAAACCTTACGGCATCTAGATTCTAAAATAAGAGCAGGAGACATCTGCATTCATCCTCCAATTTGTCCTTTAGCCTTAATGTGTTTGTTTTCCTTGGTGTTATTTTTAAAACACCTCTGTCTCAAAAGTTATCTTCTACAAGAGGGTATTTCTAAGGTATTGGTGGTGCCCTCTTTCTAGCTCAGTGAAGGGAGCAGCCTGAGAAGGCTGGGATGTCTCTGGGAATCACTGACAGGGCTGTCTGTCAGTGAGTACAGGCTCACTTATCCTAAATACAATGCAGCCATGACAAATGCTGTGCTCCTACTATAGTGCAGGCTTCCAAACTCCCAGCAGTGCTCCTTATGTACTAGTGCTGCCACCATGCATAGCTTCTGAATTCACTTAATTTTCCTTATATTAGAAGACCTTCTGAATCCATTTTAGGGTCTTTTAGGGTTTCAGAGCTGCACCAAATGCCTGGCATTCCTCCCTAGTGGCAGGTATCCTGCATCCCCTGCACTAATGGGTCAAAGGGCCCTACAAGCTATTGGCTTTGTTCAGAATGCATGAACTCTTATAAAAAAATAAACAGGGGTCTTTCTGCTTGGCCAGCCCAAGGCACCCCAAGCTGTTTGGTTTGAATCATCAAGCTCTGATACCCAAACATGGGGACTACAACCTTAACTGATTCAGAGGTGATGGTTAAGATAAAAAAAAAGGATTAAAGAGAAACCATTTTCAGGCTTTGCAGTGACCTTGCAGCAGCTGCTAAGAGAGGCCATGCCCAGGTTATCTCACAATTCCCAAGTCTGCAGCCTGTGCCCTTTCCCAGATGTGGAAAGGGGCTGAGAGCAAGGTGCCCCAGATGAGCTGCCTTCTCCATGTGGTCTGCATTTCTCTAGGCCTGGATCAGGACCAGACACAGGAAGAGTCTGACCACAGGTCTCCTCAGGAGTCAATCATCTCTCCTATCTTAAGCCATCTGCTACAGTGCTGCCTAGAACTGGTTTTGCACAACATCTCTTTACAGGGCAACAGAAACCAGAAGGAAACCTTAGGATATGAGCCATCTGAACCAATTTAGGCACCTACAGTCAGACATATCTCCAGATGAGGGCAGGTAAATGCATGTGTCCCTATATCATCACCTGTGGTAGCATTTAAAGCCTCAAGTTAATCAGCAGAGAGCTATCCCATGCAGTCAGCAGAGCCTACAGAGCCATGTAGTTCACTTTCATTCCTGGGCCTGAACACAGGTCTCTAAGGGTCAGCAGCCCGTGGGTCTGGTGGATATGTTACAAGACCCATGGGTGACCTGCAGCCATGCAGGGCCACGTCTAGTGGCCACATGAGGTACACTAGCTGCATCTCAGGCAGCTAGACCCCACCTCCAGAGAGCACGTATGCACCACCACTCAGGTGCCTGCCTAGAGCTAGGTCCCTCCCCCACTTCAGGATGAGCTGAATCTTTCGGAAAAATGCTTTTTCCTCTTCTTCGACTGTGAGGGAAATCTGTCCAGCTGGGCCAGGTGCACTGCTGGTGCTGGAGGCCCTCCTGGTTCAGGGGCATGCCACAACCACTGCTACACCAGGTGAGCAGTGAGGGGCTCTTCACGCTTGTGTGAAAAAATGCTTTGGAAGTATTGACTTCTCGCTGATGGAAATGTTTTAACTATTCAGGGCAGAGGGAGGGTGGGATGTGGGAATGGCTCTGTTTGTTCTAAAATAAATATTAGGTTGATGGATTTCTTCATCACTGACTAGCAAGCATTTCTCGCCCATTTAGGGTTTGTAGGGGATTGAAAGCTTTGTGACTGCACACTGCTCCTTCATGTTGATGCTAAAGGTGGGCAGTGATTCACTGTGGGTAATGTTTTATCTCTCATTTTTGTGGTCAAAGTTTTTCTGTGTTCTTTACTTCTTCTTAAGTACAGGGCCCCCAGCCGGGGTAGATCAGGTCACCACAGGGAAAATTGAGACAAGTAGCTCTGAGATCTCAAAGTGTGTCAGAAATACCCTCAAACACCGCACACTTGCACTGGGATGCTGTAAGGGGATTTGAAAACCGCAGCGCAATGAAGAGCTGGAGGAGGCTGTCAGGGGTGGAGGTGGTTTGGGAGGTGTTAGAGGAAGACAAGGTGAGGACTTTTCTCTAAACTGAGTGAAAGTTCAGCTTGAAACTGAGTGAAAGTTCAGGGCTGTGCTGCCTTTATCCAAACCAGATTTCCTAGCTTCCCTCTCCGTGTGCAGGATTATTTTTTTAGTTATTATTTCCTTGCTTCCCTCTTGCTGTATGTAATTACCCTGAGGGATGTTCAGCTACTTTCAGAACTCCGAGCTTCACAGCCGAGGTGGATTTTGGGGAAGGCCATGGCTTGCTCTGCACCAACAAGCAGTGCAGCGCAGTTGGGGTGGATCTGCAGTGTGAGCCTGTGCTGAGGACCCAGCCGCACCTACCCAGCTCCTTGGGGCTTCATTCAGCCTGGCTCCAGTCCATCTGGATGCCCACAAGGAGGTGGGAGGGAGAAAGGGAGAAAAAGAAAGGGAGAAAGCTCCTCTCCAGCCCAGTCTCCCTACCCGGTACCTACCCTGTGCTCAGCCAGCACTGAGCCCTTAAAAACAAATCCTGTAACCTCTCAACTGTGCTTGAAGGGAGCCATTAGTTCAGACTGCTTCTTATTGTCAGTAAGATGATTATTCCTGCTTAGAAGGGCTGGCAGCAAGGAGTTTTCCAGATGATGCACTGTCAGCTCTTAATTTTGAGGGCAAATCTTGCAATACTTGGTGTTTTTCTTGGTGGCCTCTGTAACTTCTGATATCATGCTAGCAGGGGTGCACCAGAGGTACATCATTGTTTGAACCCAGCATTTGTGATCTCAGAGGAAATCTGGAAAGAGCAAAATGCTCCGACCCAAGAATGACAGTGAAGAGATCTCGAAGTCTGCTGTTTAAAAAACAAAGCTTAATTGATATGACTTTCTTTGGGGTGAAAAGAGCAGCATTGCACTTGGTGATTTTGTGTGAGTTGCAATAATTAAACAGCACTCTCTAAGGCTTAGGGCTAACTCTTCTCTCTTTCTGACCTCTCTTCTAAATTCTCAGTATCTCCCATGTGCTTGTTGCCTTCTTGTCCAGAAATGGATTCTCAACCTCGACAAGACTTCAAAGCATTCATCTTGAATGACCAAAACCTTTTCCTGGAGCCATCAAGACATAACTCCTGGGCTTAAGTGGGAAATCTGTTGAATACAAAAAAAATATTTCATGGTCTGATCCTGCAAATGCCCATGAGTCAATAAATCTATAGAAGCTGCTCATGCACATAACTTTTTGCAGAACTGGGTCCCCAGAAAGGATCTTTATAGTAATGATCAACAAAATCCCTAATGGTTAGAGGTCCAGTGCAGAAATTTGGATGCTTATTATACTTACGTAAACCTTTTGGATCGGCATCACTTGGCTGCAAATACAAGGTCTAAGACAGTGGAAAGAATTGTAGCACTTTCACTATTAGTCAGACCCCTGAAGAGCAGAGAACATCATGGAGAAGAAAAAACGCTGGAAATGAAATTAACCAAACTTTGCTGAAATAGCAATAAAAGCTTGTTGCAGATGGAAAGAATATGACTTTGCCAGAAATGGCTAGCTTTTCCAGGTCCATTCTAGTCAGTGTGTTTGTAACTTGAATCTTCTTGTTTTCTGAAATCCAACGTGTCACTGCTCCATGCCCATGAGCACTGTCATGCTGCTGTCAGTGTCCAGCTGGCTGGCGGCATCTGTCCTCCCAGGCCTCCAGGATGCTGTAGCGGATGACCTGCAGCTGATCCAGATGCTTCACAGTCAGAACCATGACCACAGGTGCAAAGCAAGTAAAGAAGGAATCACATATCTAAACAGGGAGCTCAGTTTGATGGAGGAATACAGACATTTTTCTTTGACATCCACTGAATTCATAAGGCCAGTGTTTCACCATACGCCTATATTCCCATACCAGTTTCACACTGCAGTAGTGGCTACACCAGCACGATGAGGGACTCTGTAGTCACACATCTGGAGGTGTGACCCCCTTGCAAGGGAGCTTGTGGGCCCCACAGGGCAGCACTGACAAGGAAATGTAGGAGAGTGATACACGTCCCTTAAGTCACGGTAAATTCATGGCTGATGTCACGTTCATTGGTCATATGGATGTCAGAAAATAGAAGAGAAACTGAAGATTCAGGCTGAGAACACCATGGACTTTGATCTGGTGCTAAGTGGCAGGAGGTGTCTGCCCAGCAGCCCATTTGTAGATTTAGCTGTATGGATCAGATAAATTGCCGTTTCCTTCACTTTTATCCCTTGAAGTTTTGGTAGGTAGCAGTTTAAAAATATTTTTTTTTTGTGGTTCAATGCATTTTAGTTATTTTTAAAATTGGTTTCCACATCCCTCTGTTGCCCTCCTCCTTAGCTCATGAGAGGAAACAAAGCCCAAGTACTGAAGCTGAAAGCTATTAATTCTGGTCCAAGTTCTACTCTCAGGCCCACCGGGATAAAATTAGTGACTAATGTGAGTGTGAGCAGAGTCTGGGCCATTCTGTCTGCCATTTCTGTCCAAAGGCAGCAGAAAAGGCCAGAGGCACTCTGAGCTGCCTGAGCAGGAGCACAGCTAGCAGAATGATGGAAGCGACCGCTCCTTCTCCTTAGCACTCAGCAGACCACATCCAGAACACTGTGTCCAGGTTTGGGTGCCTAAATACAAGAAAGATGTTAATAATTTGGAGTAATTTCAGTGGAGAATTAATAGTATGGTCAGGGCTGAAACACTTGCCTTTTGAGGAGAGACTGAGGCAGCTGGGCTTTCTCTGCCTGGAGAAAAGACAGTTCTGGGGAGACCTGAGCAACCCCTGGTACCTACATGGAGGAGGGCATCATGAAGATGGACCCAGGCTTTTCACAGGGATGCATAATGGGAGGATGAGAGACATTGGGCATAAATTAAATTAAGAGATTCAGTTTGGATATAAGGAGAAGCTTTTTCACCCTTAGGACTGTCAGGCAAGGAAAGAGGTTGCCCAGAGAGGCTGTGCAGTCTCTGTCCTTGGGAGTTTTCAAGACCAGTCTGGTCTAGATGAAGCCCTGGGCAGCCTGGTCTGACCTCAGCACTGCTCCTGCCTTGAGCACAGGGCAGGGATAGAGGCCTCCTGAGGCCCTGCCACTCTGAAATTTTCTGTCATGATGAGGGAAGCCTGGTATTTCAGGCGATTCCCCAAGGCAGGCCTAATCTCTGAACCTCCCGTGGGCTGCTCATCACCCATTTTTTTCAAACGTAGGATGAGAACACAGTCCATACTGCCGATGGACTGACAGACAGAGGCTGACAGGCAGGCATATTGCTAAGGACTGGCCACAGGGGGAGTCCTTCACCCCACGTCTCTGCAGTGCCTGTACTCTAAGGCAATGTCCATCTCAGCTACAGCAGCCTTTATCACCTCTGCTTTTGTTATTACTCTTTTGGGGTATCATTCTGAATTGGGTTGGAAAATCAGTCATTTATTAATAACTAATAATATCAGCTGCTCTACAACCACTACCAATAATAGTAGCTTAAAAGTAACATCATCTTCCAGTGCCCATTTATTGGGACATGTATGGAAACAGTTAGCTATTAGGACATTAGAGATTCCCAGATGTGATAGATGTTAAAAGGCATCCTAGATTGCCAACTAATTGGTAATTAAATTAAATGCTGAATTAAAAGCCTTTGGCCCAGACACATTGATTCATAATACTCCCTTTGATTGATTTACTAACTCTAACATGTGGTTCCTTTTTAATACCATTAGTTATATTGGATTGGATTTTCTGGCACTGAAGCAAAGGGGAAAGAAATAGCTGCTAATTATTAATCTCTGGTTTAATTTTGTCCTCCCTATCTTAAATGCAACTGAAATTGTCTCTTTTAGAATTGCAAACGTGCTTTTCTAATCCCATCTAGTGCACCCTGTGCATGAGCTAATGTGGTGGTGGAAGTATGTGTAAGGGTAGAAAGAAGAAGGGTAAAGAAGTCTGAGAAATAGGAATAGACTTACATACATAATATCAAGATTTACAGAAGAGACCAGGAAGCAGTGACATAAATTTTATGGGAATATGAGACTGGCCTCAGACCCATGAATTTAAGGTTGACTTTTCAGCTATTTTAAGAGCGCAGCTGTAACTCTCCTTGGGATACTTTTTGTGCTATGTTCATTTTTTTTCTTCTAATTTATACAAGATGCCAAATCAATTATTCTGTTGGTTATATAGTGATGTTTCCAGGATCTTTGAATTTATAAAACTCAAACTTGGGAGATTCTAGCAAGGAAATGACATCTGATAACACCCCCAAAACTGTCCCCCATACTGAATGGCAACGTGCAGGGGATTAATGAAAGAAATCTGATCATATTTGTACCAAAAAGTCCACAGAAGGGGTGAAATGTCCCCACAAATTTATTAGGTAAAGATTTTTGTTTCTTTGTGTCTTCCACAGTCTTTTAGATATCATAGGTATGGAGCAAGTAGTCTTCTGTTCTGACCTCTGGAAACAAAAGGAACAACTCTCAGGTAGCTTGTGCTCGTCTTGGCAGAGACTGAGCTGACATGTGCTCAGCCCTATACCAGTTGACCCCAAGATGAGGACTCTGGCTCTGCAGCTGGTCACTTGCTCCATCACCCAAAGAAATAACACCTTACTCTGCAGTGACCTTTTCTAGGCTTAGTCAAGACTCGTGCTTGGTGCACTGTTGTTGCTTGGTGCACTAGTGCTTGGTGCACTAGTGCCTAACACTGCCATGAACAGAGGGTGGGTTAATGTTATTTTATTTTATTTTACTTTATTTTATTTTGTTTTGTTTTTGTTTTGTTATGTTTCCCAGATCTTATGATATTAATAAGAAAACTGGATTATCTCTGTAGTTCCCATTGGTGTCTTTATCAAGTATAATGTTCTTTCACAGGGGACTTGGAACTTTTATGATCCGTTATTTGATGGTTGAGAGCTGTTGTTCCTCTTCTGACATAGAAGTGATTTGAAATTAGCCTGAAAAGAATGCTGAGCAATCTGGAACTCAGAATTAGTTTGTATTTTCCATGTCCCTGCCTGATCTGAAGATCAAGTTCACGGTATTAAATTGCCTTAGACCGTGGTCAATTAAAAATCAGAAAGGCAAAAGTGCACTGCAGGTCCCTTTGAGGTACCTGGCCTGCCAAAGTGCTTGAGCCTATTTGATTCTCAGCATGGGAAATGTTCCTCACCCCTGCCATGAAGGACACATCACTTTTCAAAAGTATATGTGTTCACATATCTTGATATTTCCCTGTCAGAGGTCGCTGCCTTCGGATCAGGTCTTTTGTATCAAGTGGATTCCTGGTGCGACTTACAAGAGATGGGAGTGCTGGGGCTCTGCAGGGGGTCTCTGCATCCCCTGACACTCTGAAGAGCTTGTTTGGGTCCCTCAAAGTGACAAACAAGGTGGGTCTACGTTTCAGTGCCATTCTATTTCTGTATTATATCTATAAAGTGGAAAATGAGCTAGTAGAAACTACATGCTTCAGAAAACCTACCCGTGCTTCCAGGAGGTAAGGGAGACCTGCAATAAACTCATCCATGCAGCCATGGCCTGGATGACAAATGTAGGTACCTGCCATGGAAATGTTCTGCCTCTTAGTTTTTCAGGCTTTTTACTCTCAGACCTTTCTTCTACTTCAAATGTTCAAGAAAACTTTTCAAAATGTGGTTGAGGAAGCAGTGCTCAGTATTGGCATTAGCAGGAGCTGTGTATTTTGGAATGGCTTTTCTGCACAGACTGAATAATGAAACCACTGAAACCCTGAACCAAGCTGATGACTTTTCATTTCTTGAGGGATTTCTGTCCCTGTCCCCAACCCCTTGGAAATGGCAGAGCTTAGGAATTTAACTTTTTTTTTTTTTTCAGTTTAAGATTTACAGGGACTTTTACAGTGTTCTTCTGAAAATAAAAATAATAATAATAATTATAATAATCATTCTGACTCTTCAGTGTTTTTAAAGATTTATTGGTAATGGGGAAAAAAGAACTAATATTGGCATATGAATAATGTGTGGATTACAACAAGAGTGAATATAAATTGGGTTAAGTATTTGTTCTTATCTTCAGCTCGCTGTACTTTTGTCCTCTTTCCAGCTCAGCAGAACTTTTAGCCAGCTCAGATGTTTCCTCAGAGACCCATAAAAGCTCTACAGCCCAGAGCAAGCCCCATAAAATAAGTAAAACCTCCCAGTGTGAAGTTCTGCCTCCCTCCCACTCAGCAATTAACTCTTCTTCCTCCTGCTTACATACAAGTCAGCTTCCCACACACTCAATGCCAAGTTTTCTGCTACTTGTCGTTCACACCAACGTCAGAAGAAGGGAAAGGGATTTTTAACCATCCTGTCCTTGGGCTCTTCTGGGTCCTTCTCATCTCTGTGTCCCTCCTGGGACGGCTGCAGTCTGCTACTGGCCTGTCTTGATTTCTTTGGCCACAGAAGAACACACAAATCTACCTCCTTTCAACCATTTCTCATATGGGAACATCTCTTACCCACATCTGTGTGCCCTCATCTCTCTGACTACTACCTATGCTACCGATTTAGAAAGAAGTGAACACTCTGGTTCCTAAAGTCAAAGTTCAGGTGAAGGTATTCAGCAGAACTTTTACCTTGCTCCAGGAACACAGGGAGGTTACCATAAACCCCATGGTCTCAGATAACTCCCACATTTCCCAGCCCCAACCCTTTTCTAGCACCCATTCCTCCCTTGCTCTTGATGGCAGGTCTGCAAAAGGTCTCTTTGAACACCTTGTTAAACTTTTTTTTTTCTTTTTTTTTGTTTTTTGCTCCTTTTCTGTTCTGGAGAATGACAAATGACTTCTGGTCTCCATTTCATTCTCCTACAATTCTACCTTATAATTACTCAGTGGCTGAGTCTGTTTGCTCAGAAACTCCGGAAGTACAGTGCAGTTCATTTTAAGGATCATTTGCAAGAGCAAAAATATCAAATGTCGGTAACTGTGCCAACATTTATAACATGGAGTTTCCCCTGTAGCTTGTTCAATATGAAGTGTTCGTCACACAGCATTGCAAAAGGCATGTGCCATTGACTGCCTCTTTTCAGAAACAGCAAAGTCTCTTCTACAGCTGGCTTCTAGCCCCTCTACAGCCGGCTAGCTCCTGCTGGTTTCACGGCGACAAACTGGATAAGCAAATACACAAGTCTGAATGTGGCCTATTTAAGATCTATATAAAAAGCTGAAATCTTTGGAAGATGAGTCTCAGCAAGCAAGACATGTTCAGACGTGGATGCACCATTCCTTCAGATACTTTCCGGAGTTCAAGAGAGGGTTAAGCTGTCCATGTGGACACAGCCAACGAATGGAATATCCAAACAGCAAGGGAGCCAGATGTGAACCTGGCACTGCTCTGTTGGCTTCTCTGTGGTTATTCCAGATATTAAGATCCCCATTTCCTACATAAGTGTAAGAATTGCAATTCTTCTGGGATTTGACTGTCCAACCATGTCTGTGCATTCTGGCAGGTATTATTTCCTGTTAGATCTACTCAGATCTTGGAGGAGAACCACTTCCCAGTTCAACATCATAAACCACAAAGCATCATAACAGTAGCCAAATAAACATTTCTCATAAAATAGGAAAACACAGCAGTAATGTGCATGGAAAGAAAGCCCAAGGATATTTGCTGTGTGACTAGAAGAGACTCATAGAGTCAGTCAGAAATTGAGGAAATAGCGAATGAGCATTTACATGGCACTGTTCACTTTTTCTAAAAGACATACTTTCCTGTGGTCACTTCCAACTCCCCAAATAATGAGCCTCATAGGTGAAGACACATCTTTGTTGACACTCCACGTTAGTGTATAGTCACGGCTACTCTGTCTTTCTGGCAGCACATGGAGTTAGAAACTGCCATGTGAGCCCAAACACAAGCATTTAGTTTATTACATCTGTAAACAGTTAGTTGTTCAATTTTATATACCAATTCAAACTCAAGACCACTAAATGTTCTTCTCCTGAGGCTGACATGTGATGTGAAACCATAACTCCTCCCCAACCCAGTGCTGAGGCAACCAGCTACTGCTAATTAATGCAATTTTTTACGGGAAACCTCAAATTTCAGAAGGCAGATTTTGCATTTTCAAGAAGAAAAAAAGGTCTTCTGCTGTAATCTAGGGAAGGAGGTGGGGATTATGCAGCTGGTCTGGAGCCTTCAGCTACAGCCTATTTCCTTGCGGCTGTTAGCAGCTGGCTGACCTACACCCTGGGTATCCAAATGACAGAGGAACCTGCGATTCTGGCTGTTAGATGAGGCCCTGCTAAATGACTACAGACCCATGTGTGTGAAATATGGAGATCTTCTGCCAGAGTGGCTTCTCAGAAAACTTTGGCAACTACTAAAACAAGAGGGCATGGAAACGACACAAGATGGTTGAAAACAAGACTCAACGTTAAGGAGGTTTGCCTGTAACTGGACTTCATAAAGAATGCACAAGTCTCCCAGGAGCAGTGAAACTTAGAGAAACCCACGGACAGATCTTGATCCACCCTGAGGGATCCCCAAAATCACTGAGTCCAGCCCTGTGAAACATCTTGAGATGGCAAGGATTCCAGAGGGTCCCTTTTATACTTCTGTAATTGCATAAAACAACATTAAAACAAGGATAATATTTACTGGGGGATTCTCTGATACAGGAAAACCCTCAGAGGTGGTTCCATGGACATGGTTGAAATCTCCTTTGCTGTTATTCCTTGGCAGGGTGAGATCCAAGAAGACCACAGCTGTCTTTGTTTTGTGTACTGATATTGAATGAAATGCCAGGCGTTGCGTATAGAAAGACCTCAGGTTTGGTTGCGTGCCAAAGACATATATTATCACAAAAAAAAGGGACAAAAGAGGGAGAGATGGCAAAGTCAGAAAAAAAGGACTGACTGAGGGGGCAACTGGCTATCATACTAATTCTTGCCGTTTTCTCTGGAAAACAAATGTGTGTTGTGTTTGATGTGGCTTATAGCAGCTGACAGTTATAGGAAAATGAACACTGTCTCTACAGATGCACATGCCCTCTCACAGTAATGGAGCCAACAAATAAAGCCTTGAATGCAGAGGGGCAAATTAGGCACTCTTGCTTGTTTCCAGCAATAGTTATAAAAATTCCAATATCCCATATGCTCCAGAAATTAACCTACATTACTATATATACTTTTACCTCCAAACTGATACTTGAATGGTTATTTCAAGAAAATATTTTTCATAAGCCTGAAGCTCTTCTTTGGAGCTGTGATACCTCAAATAAACAGAATATTTGTGTAAATGAAAATTTGGATGACAAGAATGGAAAACCACAGTTAAGCCTCAGGATGACAGGAATGCTGTTCAGCTTGGAGAAACTAGATATCTGCCTTCAGTAACTTGTTTTTGCCATAACAGAGCAAAGATCCCTGAACCAAATATACTTGCACTGGTAGCTTGTGGTCCAGCCCTTCCTTTTTGCAAAGGAAGCCAATGCCTGGGAGTCTCAGAACTCCAAAGGATCACAAGAAGTGTATCACATTTGATCACTCAGCTATTTGGGGTCACTGATGGTAGCAAGGAACATTGTGCAACCTCTTGAGAGCACCGAAGCAGGTGGACCAGTGAAAAATTTCAAAAAGTTTTCAGAATTGTCCAAGGTTTCATGCACACAGGTTTCATACCTACTGTCACCCTCCCACTGTTGCCATTTAGCATATCTTTCCATTGTCTAAGGAGGGTGGTGTGATTCTAAAGGAGGTTCAATAACCTCACAAAGTCTGCAGAAATGCATAGTGGTGGGTCTTCAGCATGACTGCAGCCTCATGACCTCACTCTGTCCTGGGACACAAACTCGGTCTTGGGCAAAATATGTAAGCCTCATGACTCTTCTGATATATACATAATCCACTACTTGTTAGAAACATCAATAGCATTTCACAAAGACTAAGAATTTGCTATGTGGTGCCCATGTGCTATATATATCCACTGTATACTTGAGTGCCATATATTTTTCTCTTCAGATGTAAGTCACACTATCCTTAAAAAGATTTGAATGGCCTGATTTTGTCTCTACATCTTATATGACAGTTCTTTGAAGCCACCTGGTTTTGGTACAGGTTAATCAAATGTGACGTGATATAATATATCAACTGATATATACAGTATTACAATGTACTCCAGATATACAGAAAAAATTGATAACTGTATGAACACATGGCATTTCAGTTATTCTGAGCAACATGTTTTTTCTTGTTTCTGAAACTGTGGAATTTTAAAGAAAAACTGTCCAAGAAGATTTCTTAGCACACATGATTCCAGAATAATTTTCTAAAGAAAACTTCAAAAGAAACCAATACAGATTTTTGTTTGGAACAAAAGATCTTAAAAGAATACTTCTAACAGGCGATTTGAAAATCTAGAAAAATAGTATCACCTTGGAAGTCGTGGTTTGCTCATTAGAAAGATCAGTTTTGAGCCTTTGCAGGCTGAGTAGTAGTAAAGGATCTGTCAAGAGATCTGGTGGGCTGCATGGACACCCTATGCAGAAGCCCAGAATACTGCAGGATGGCAGACAAGCTTATTAGTGTGCAGTTTTGAAAGGTAAACATTCAGAGCTGGGAAGTACAAAAGAATGAATTGCAGAGATAACCCATTAACTTCATAACTTGAAGTTAACAGGGACAAGTCCCTATCCTGGTTAGCGACAAGTCCCCATCCTGGTTAGCTGTTTCTCTGTTTTGTTAGGTTATGCTGCCTAAAGCTGGTACTGACAATTTTATTAATTTTGTAGGTTTTATTTTTTCTCGCATTCAGGAGGAGGAAATGGTAACATATTCACAGCTTGGAACCATTTTCTCTCGTTTGTTCACTGCTGATTATCAGCATAAACTGAATACAACCTCAGCTGATTTGTGTTTACATACTCTGCTGTTTGGGTAGAGAACACAAAAACATACTGTAGCTACCCTCTGCAGCCTGCAGACCTCCCTTATCTGTGTGCTGGTGCCTTTAGGCAGCTCTGCCTGTAAGGGTGACCACGTCACATGGGTTTGGGCTCTCATCCTGCCCTTCCCTGAGGGGCAGGACTAGCAGCATCTGCCCAAGGAGGTCCAGAGGAACCAATAAGCAGCAGAGACAGGCCCCTCTGGGGAGCCATTTGGATCAGCCCCTTCCTTCCTCACTACAGTTCATCCATGAATACTGACCTTTCGAGGCCAGCCAAAATGATCCTCACTTGGTCTGATGGCACTTATAGCCTGTGGGAAGGAGGTGACTTAGTAGTGCCTGAGCTCTGCTCGCGAGCTTGCAGCATGCATGAGATGTGATCATAGAATCATTAAGGTTGGAAAAGACATCTGAGATCATCTGGTCCAACCATCTCCCTACCACCAATATCACCCACTAAACCGTGTCCCCAGGCACCACGTCCAACCTTTCCTTGAACACCCCCAGGGACAGTGACTCCACCACCTCCCTGGGCAACCCATTCCAATGCCTGACTGCTCTTTCTGAGAAGAAATGTCTCCTCATTTCCAACCTGATGCCTGTGCTCCTGCACTGTGAGGAGACCCATGAGCAACATTGGAAAGGTTCATCCAGGGGAAGTTTTCCAGGGGAGGCCAGGCCTGACAGGGGCTGGCATGAAGACAGAAAGGCCATATGAGGTGGAGGAGTGGGGAAGACTTGATACAAGGCCATCTCCTTGTCATTTATAACCTCCATTTCAATCCCTCTTGATGCCACTTGCCATAGGGAAGGGGGAAATGCTGGTACTGGGTGGTTTGGGGAGGACTTAGAGTGTAACATTTAACATCTCTGTTTATGGATGAGGTAATGAGTGGGCAAGGCAGGATAAACATCTGCTAGAAGGTATTGAGACAAGCAGATCATACTCACAGGTGCCAGGAGGGAACACCAACCTCTAAGTGCTTCAACGTGTAGCATTTTTAGAGCATAATTTCAGGACACAGTCAGTGCTTCACTCAGCTCCAAGAAAGAATCGCCAGTTAACAGAAGCAGCAGGTCAAGGAAGGGGGAAAATAGGTTAATGATGGAGGATCAGAAAAACTTTATGGGGATTTTATTAGCAGATTTAAATAAATAAATAAATAAAATAAATAAAATGACCCTAATCTTTAATGGATGAAGAGGACCTGCAGCTCAGGGAATGAAGAACTCCAAAAGGATGAACTGTGGAAAGCAATTTGATGGGCAGAAACACTATTGCAATTATATTCAAGGGGACTATGAAAGCACATCTTTCCCTCCTAGAAACAGTCAGCAATGTTTTTATTCCTACTGCAAGATAAACTGGTTCTCGCTGCCCACAGTACTCCAGAGAAAAATTACAGTGACTGCAATTTTAAGGAAAGTATCTCCTGAGAAAACACAGCAGGAGCACATTGTGTATTTACACTTTGTCTGTTTCTACTTATAACTTTCCAATGCTTTAGACATAACAGATCACAAATTTTGGGCACTCTTAGAAATTGTCTCTAAGACATGGGGATGGACTTCAGGCTTCTCCTACAGCAAATCTGGGCTCTCATTAATACAATTTTCTCGCTATGTGTGTACAATGCTGAATGCGCCATGCCATCTGCACTGCAGTCACTCATCCCTGCTGTAAGGCCTGGCCAAACAGCAGCTCCTGCCATCTAGAGGCCTACTGCACAAGTGTGAGGGTATCACCAACACTCATGTGTGACCTTATCCCCAGAGGCAGCTGTGAGCTTGCACAAAGCACATTTGGAAAGCATGTGCAGGAACTACTTGCAGCAAGAACCCAAGCTCAGCAATTCTTCACAGGAGACTACTCTCTTTCCTTCAAACACTCCCTTACAAATGATCATGCCTTCATCTGTAAACTGGCTTACAGCTTCCATTGAGGCAAGGGGTAATGCCAGTGTCATCCTGAGCTGCATTAGGAGGAGCACTGCCATGAGGGTGAGGGAGGTGATTCTTTCCTTTTGCTCTGCCCTGGTGAGACACATCTGGAATACTGGGCCCAGTTCTGGGCACCTCAGTGCAAGACAGACACAGACATGATGGGTAAATCCAGAAAAGGCACACACAAATAATTAAGGGCTTGGAGCACCTGACATACAAGCAGAGGCTGAGAGAGCTGGGACTGTTCAGCCTGGAGAGAAGACTGAGGGGGACCTTACCAATGAACCTAAATACCTGACTGGGGGGGGTGAAGAAGGCAGAGCCGCTCCCCACTGAAAGGATAATGGGTGCAAACTGAAACACGGGAAATCCTGTTTAGATATGTCTTGTTTATTGTGACAGAAATCAAAAAGGCTGTCCAGAAAGACTGTGGAGCTTCTGTCCTTCGGGATATGTAACACAAGAGGACACAGTCCTGAGTAACCTGCTATAGCTGAACTTGCTCTGAGCAGAGGGATTTGGTCTAGATAATCCTCAGAAGACCCTTCCCACCTCAGCCATTCTGTGAGTCTGTAATAATTTTTGCCTAGTAAGTAAAGCCACCGTGAAAATTTTCTGGAGTTTGTACTTTGATTCTGTGACATTTCGGTTCTGGTTTTGTCTGGCAGCATGACACAGTGGCTGATATTATTCATAGACATGCACCCTACCTCAGGTTGGAAGGAACCTTTGGAACCCAGGTCCAACCCACTAACAAAATAAGGCCTATGTTGGAGCTAGCTTGAGTTACTTACGGCCCTGTTAGGCCACTTACACAACCGGCACTGAGGAGTTACGGTAACTGTTGGTAGATGAGGACGTGCCCTGAGGCTGTTGCCATACCATGTGAAGCTGGACTTCCTGTTGTCAGCAACTTCTTTGCACTCGGCTATGAGTCTGGTATTATTCTTCTCCGAGTCCTCGTTCCCACCAGGGCCATATTTTTCACTGAGTGTTGTGGTGCAGCTGGCACAGCGATGTGGCACAAGTCCTGCGGGAGTGCTCCCTGCTTTACGGGGCACAGAAGCACAATGAGAAATAGAGCCGCAATACAAGGCATGGCTTTCTTTTCAAATGTTACCAGCTAAGGCCCCTTGGGCAGACGGGCAGCTCTCCAGGGGTGGGATTTTTTAGATGTTCTCTGATGCCAGCCTTGCCCCAGGAAGCAGAGCTGGGCTGCTGCAGTGTTGACCTCATTCCCTTCAGTGTTTATCTCAGTGTCTTCTGCAGGAGGAAGGCAATTCTTCGCATAAATATCTGTCTGCCAGGCTACAAAAAAGGACATGGACTTTGGATACAGAAAACCATGTAGCTTCTTGTAGGGAGGAACCACAAGGAGCATTCTACATTGTTCAGTGGGTTGGGTTACCTCCCATGAAGGCCTTCAATTATCTTTCCAAGTGACGCCCAATGCTTCCTTCATCACCAAAGAGCTCTTCTGTTCTCATCCTGGGTCTGCATGCTGGGCTTTGGCTGCCCCTGAGAGCCCTTGGCATTTCTCACACGCTGGTGATTATTCCTGCTGCCTTTGAGGCAGAAATCCCAATTCTCACAAAAATATGGTACAATGATCAGAGATTAGCGTCTGGAACTGACCAGGACCAGACAATGCTTCGAGCAACTTTTTGCTTGTCTTTTCCTCCCCACCCCTTCCCCTGTTGCATTTTTCTCCCTTTATTTTCCAGCTCCATAGAATTCCCCACCAGGCAGGGCCCTTGCGTCCCTCTGCCCTGAAGAGACTTGGACCAGAAGCAGTGTCAGCAGAAGCTGTGTGAATCTTCTCTCTGTGGGGATCCTCCCCTTTCTCTGTTCCGATCCCTCAAGGATTGCTCAGAGAAGAAGGGTTGATGCAACACCACTCAGAGCCTGTGAAGGGACACAGCATTCTCCAAGCTGGTGCCAAGGACTTGGAGACCAGATGCAGATGTGGATTTGCCAGTGAGAGGGGCGTGGGATGAGAGCTGATGAAGGGAAAGACCCATCCCTCCCCCATTAGCACCATCCAGAGCAGTACAATGTCCCCTGCCACACAGCTGTTTTGATGGAGTCAGGGTTTATCCAGCACACAGGCACACTGCTTCTACTGCTGAAGGGTGAAGCCCTGTCCCTTCTGTGCAGCAGCAGGACCAGTGTGTCACAGGGACAGTGGGGAAGGGAAGCAGGAAAGGGGAGGGTGGCCCAGTGGTCAGGGTACTGCCAGGGACCTGGGTGGGAAGTGACTGCCCTGACCCACGTGGCTTTAATTGCCTCTTTCTGATCCCACCACCTTGTAGATAAACAAAGAGCAGTGTGCAGAAATAGTATTATCTCTTCAAGGAACTACCTACTATCACAGTAATGTGTTACCCTGCTCATCCGGGCTGGCTTAGCCTTGTAGAGGATTTACATCGGAGAGGAACAGTGTGCACTGCTCTCCAACCCTGCCCCCCAGCACTTCCCAATTCCTCCTCAGTTGAGGCTGTGGGAAAAAAAATATGCCTTCAGCTCATTACTCATGATGACATCCCTGAATAGGACTGTCCCCCCGCAAGGCTATTTCCAGGAGGGGTGAAGGAAACAGATCTCTGTAGATGAGCAAATCAAAATCCACCTGTGGTCTCTGAAGGTGAAAATGCAGACTGCATTGACTATGTGGAGGGAACATCCATCTTTAAACAGTAGGCCAAACCATGACTGGTGAAACCCGGCCCTGCTCTTTCAAGTCAGTGGCACAAGTCCCATTCAGTCATGCTGAAGACTGGGCTATGGGCCAAGGCATGACTTTGACTTAATAAAAGAAAAAATACATTTTATTATGGGATGTCTCCTCTAGAATCATAAAAAGCCATTGAATAATTTAGGTCGGAATGGATCTCTGGAGTATTCATATTGTTTACAAGGGCCCCCAAGTCCTATTTCACAAAGCTGCTCTCTAGTCAGCCCCAGTTTGTATTGCTGCAAGGTGATATTCCATTCCACGTGCTGGACTTCACATTTCCCTTTGCTGAACTTCAAGAGGCTCCCGTCAGCTCATTTTTCCAGCCTGTCAAGGTCCCCCTGAACAGAAGCTCTACCCTCCAACGCATCAGCCACTTCCCAGCCCCACTTCAGTATCAACTGCAAGCTTGCTGATGGTGTGTTCCATCTCCTCAGACAGGTCATTATAAAATATTGGCCTCAGTGCTGGCCCCAGATGTGTGGCATTTATAGCCAGCTGTCATTTGGACTTTGCACTATTTTTGGTCACAACCCTTTGAGTCTGATGACTCTCATTATTTTAAGTCCACTTTAAGGTCCCAAGTCATATGCCACCAGTTTGACTACAGGACACTATAGGAGGCCATGCCAAAGGTCTTACAAAAGTGAAAGTACATGCACTTTTCTCTCCTTGTTCACATAGCCAGTCATCTCAACAAAGCATATGATTAGGCTGGTCAGGCATGATTTGCCCTTGGTAACTCTATGCCAGCTGTTAACCACATGTAAGGAACAATGTACTCACATGCTTCCAGACCCTTAGAAAAGGTCAACACCTACTGTTCTCCTGAGGAAGACTTTGAGAAAGCTAACTATTTGTCGCTTTGTCAGATTACTTGACACAGATAATCAGAAAGGATGAAATAGAAATGGAACCATGTATCATAAGTTTATTAGGGAAAAAAAGGTATATTTCAAGACCATATATTTGGCACTGTACTGAAGCAAAAGTATTTGAGAATAATTAAAATGTTAAAACCCAAATCACCATGAAAAATAAAATGCTCTCTAATCACTTTAGTCCATTTTCTCCCCATACAATTTACAATAACTACAGGAAGGAACTCAAAAGATATTAGTGCTATACTAAATGTAAGCTGGAAGGAGAGTGAGAGAGGGCCCAGAGACTGGATCTGTCCCCCATGTATGCTGCTACTCTCCCAGCCTGTCAGAATGGTGGAGTCTCACTAACATGAGAAAAGGTGATGAGATATTACAAGGAAATGATAAGACCACAAAAGTTACTGAGGAAACCATTAATGCTCGATTGCCCAGAAGGGCTACCAAAACCCTACACTATTGCAAGCTTCCAATGCCTGCTAAAAGTCACCTTTATAGCTTTAAGCCATGCCAGCTTTTGCTTTCTGGTCTGGATGGAAGACATTCTGGTAGTATTTTAAAGGAATTGGATCCCAATTTGTCCCCAGGATGGATCAAAGACAGAGGCATTTCCTGCTATTTGCATCTTGGGCTTCTTTTTGGAGGGCAAATAAGTTAAGGGCAGTTTCCCATTTGCAAGTTACTTGTCCCATGCCTCCACACAGTGAAGTGAAAGACAATGAAGGAATAAAGGAATAAATAACTTATTGATGTATTTGTCATCAATGAGATTAGAATGGATTAAGGAAAGGTTGCACCTTTTCTCAACCTATGAGCTTTTTTTTTTTTCATCGTATTTTCTCCCTGCATTTTCTTGAGGAGAGAGAGTGATGAGAGCAGCGTGGTGGACCTTAGCTACCTATTGGTGTTAACCACCACAACAGCAAAGGACAGAAAGTTTAAAAGTGCTGATAAACTGCTGAATAAGCATTTTTGCTGTACTATAACAGTGCCACTCTAACATGGACAGAGGGGTAGATTCCCATTGAACATCCAGTCCATAGGCTGCCAAGGAAATGGGACACAGGTCTTTGATCAGTAATTCAAATGTCAGATCAACAGTACTCACAAGAAGAATACAGCTCTTTCCTTGGTTAATATATTGTGCATAGCAATATCTCAAAGAATTAACAGCACCTTTTACATAAAAATTCCAAATATATTTATCTAGTGAACAAGAAAATCTCAGCATCTCTAAGCAGTACTTCTGCAGAGGTACAGTATTGTACTTATATAGATATATATAGATATATATATATATCAAAGTGAATTTACACTGTGACCTGGTGATTAGTCCAGCAGGGGGTGAACCCACAGGGTAAGTCTTCAGGAGAATATATTGCCTTTGGTGGGCAGCCAGCTACGTGGCACGACTGCATAGGGGAGCCCTGGTAGGCCAGGCTGGGCCGGGCTGCAGCAGCACCCGCCGCTGGCAGCCAGGGACAGTTTAGCATTCCATTCAGCAAGCACAGCATGCTTAGGTCGTTCCTGCAAGATATAAGAAACTTCCACATTTTCATGGCTAATACAGTTCTAGTTTTCACAGGTTGCGCACGTTGCAACCACCTCTCTGTGCCTTAAAGACCCAGAGAAGGAAGGTAGGACACCAAACGTATATCCTGTCCATGCTTCCAAGTGGAAATCAAGCAGCACCAAAGATTTAGGCTGGTGAAGTGAGGACTGTGTCTGGCTTCGCAGAAATGTTTTCTTGAGCAGCGGGTCTTCACGGGTTTGCCTCATTTTTGTGTTTTTTGTTTTCTTTTCCGACTCAGCTGCTCACAGTCCTCTGGTAGAAATCATTCAAAAAGCGTGGTCAGCCTGTCCTGCCTACGACGGGAAATCAGACTGCTACCATTTCCCTGGGATAGGCACACCGCACTCATACCAGCCCACATAGTAGTATGGTGTCATGTGTCCAATGCGTCCAAAAGATACAGGCTCCTGGCGGTACTGGCGGTAATACCCTGTTGGGAAAAAAAACACACAATCACATTTCAAAACAAAGACATTGTTATTTAACTAAAGTAACAGACACAGCAATAGTCAATACCACAGCCCAAATGAAAGCACACAAGCTGCCTTGTCAAAAGGGTACTTGTTAGCCCTGGTATTCGGCCTAGATCCTTCTCCAATGGTTTAGCTCTGGTCTTTTATATTTCTTGTAGGTCTGATTGGTTTTACAGTTTAAAATCTTTTCAACTATTGTGTAATGCTGGAGTCTGCCAAAGAGCTTCTGCATTTCATACCAAAATGTGTCTATATTTCAGCAGCATTTATGCAAATCAGTTTAAATATATGAAGGACTCTAGGGCAAAAAATACCATCAGATCATATTATCTCACACGGCTCAAGAGTCTATCAGCAAACATCAGCTTTTCATAAATAAAAAGGTATCATTTCATGCAGTAAATATGGAGTTAAGCCTTTTCTCCCTCATCTGATAGCCTTTTTCTTCATTTGTAGAAGGAATGCAACTGCTTAAAGCATTAGGAGAGGCACAGCATTCTTCTCTGCATAGCTTGTGCACTGGAACATCTGAACACTGCTGTGCTGTGCCAATAATGTAATTTCTGTGTGCTCTCTATCTCTGTCTCCTAGACCTAGGAATACACATCTGGATTAACCATCCTTCTTCTGAACAGAAGAAATGCAGTACTTCCCAGCAATGTATAAATATCAGTGACTATTTCAGTTTCTTCCTGGTAACACCACCATTAAAAGAGTATCAACAAATAACATGGAAACCATTAAAGCCAACTGAATAATTTATATCAATTGACTTATTGAAAAGATTGGCTAACTTTCATGATTGGGTTCCTTTTGTGGAGCAAGCCATCAGACTCTCAGCTGGGCAGTGTGCAGAGGGGAACTCCTTCAAGGTGGGAATTTTCACTTGATAGTAGATTTCTACCAAGCCAGAATAAATGACCTGCAGTCTGACATTAAGTCACTAGATGCATTCTTATGTGTTTTACATTGAATTGACTGAAATACCACTTGCAAAAGCTGTATTTCCAGAGCTGTAGCTGTTCTTTTTGTCAGGTAAAACAGTTTCTGCTCCTCAACTCCATAAGGCAGGTCTTATAATTGGGAAAAAGGTTTCATAGACCTGTACAATTTTTTTTTCTTTCTCTTTTCCCATTTTGTTGCTGTATTATTATTATTATTATTTGCATTGTATGCCCTTCTTTCTCTTTCTTCCTGTGCCCTGCTCCTCACCCCTTAGTTCTATGGATGAGGTGACAGACACCTTGCCAGCATCCCACTCCCACATCGCCATACCTCGGATGGTGGGCAGGGCTTCAACGTACGACTGAGGTCCTGTTCTTCCATCCAGGTGCGAATCCACAAACTGGCAGTGGTCCTCACCCCGTCCCCAGCTATCCCCAATGCTATAGAAGGTGTCTGAACGGTGATAGAGACAGATTATTTGATTGGGCATTATTTTTGTTTGGGATGTTCTTCTACCACCAGTTAGATGTATATAGATGTGGAAGAAAGCAGAAGTATTATGGTGACTCACACAATATTATCAATGAACAAGCAGTGGCTGAAAAGGGGGAGAATGCTACCTTCACATTACAGAAAGATAAATTATAGAAAAGAGAAACGCTTTTATAATTCAGTAAGGAACGTTCGCCATTTTACAAGTTCATGGGCATTGCACAACAGGCTACAAGTACAGAGAATTTCAATCAAATCAGTAATTTCAATGTCATGTGACAGTAAAAAAAAAAAAAAAAAGCCAATACCATCAGTTTGACTGTAGTCTCAAAAGCTAAAACCCAGGGAACACTCTCTCTAACACATGAGGTGGGCCCTGCTGCATATTGAAACTATGTCTTTAAACTACACAAATGCACTGCAATACATATAGCACAGTAGCATAATCTGAAAAGCCCTTGAGATTATACTAGTAACTCCAGATCAACAACACCACACAAGACTCAGTAAAATGTGAATGAAGTGAGAAGGTGAAGTTGACATCAAGTAATCATACATTAGGAAGATAATCTTGGCACCTACCTTTCAGGTCATCACTGAGGTAAATCTTGTACCTTAAGGAGTTGCAAAGAACCACTCCTACAAACTTGCGGTACCAAGTTCGCTTCACATACTGCTTGCCACTGCAGTCTGAATAGGTGGGGTCATATTTGAAAGTGAATGGGATCCAGATAGGCTCACCACCTTGGAGAAAAAAATAAATAAATCAACATTAAGGACAGACTTCAGCATTTTAGTCTGCATTTAGCTGAGGCTAATATCTGATAATACGTTTTACAAGAGATGATGCAGTGGGTTAATGAATGACTTCTATATTCAGAAATACATGTTGAAGAACAAATATTAAAAAAGTAAAGCTAGGAACTTGATTAAATCCCTTCTAGGCAGTAGACAATTATAACTGTTAAAATGGTAAAAAATGACTTCACGTACAGAACTCAGTTTTAAATAAACAAATAGTCTCGCTGTTTTTATTAAGACAGTTCTCTACCTAGTGGTACTCTGTTTTCTAAACAGAGCCCAATGGCAAGTCTGACAGCAACACTGGCTGAATACAGTCATTTGCATTTTAGCACCAACTATAAAATGTAATCCTTTTGCTAAAGAACTGATGTTAAAAATTCTGCAGTCAGTAACAGCCTGTGGTGTAAAGTGAAGTTTATTCTTGCTATTTTGTTAAAAAGATGAAATCAGAAACCTACTTTTCTGTTTTGTTTTCTCACGTTACTTCAAAACAGATGAGGTTCCAATAAAAGACAAGCAAGTCCTTTCCTGGGGAACTCTGCCCACAGCACTGCTGCAGAGACAACTGTTTAGCTGTATCACAACAGATTAAATACTCTACTGGTTTGCTTAGATATTTGCTTTACACTAACCATGAGATCATAACTTCTTTTGAAAAGGCTCTTGCACTAATGGATACAGAAAGAGACAAAAAGACTTCAAAGCGATAATTGGTATTTTTGTCTCTAGCCCTGCTTTTACTGTGCTGTTTTGAGGTGGTTTATAAATGAGAATGGAAGGCTTTTCTGTTATTTTTCCTCCCTCTCTCTGTGCACACAGATTGAATCCTGTAAACACTTGCAGGTGAGAAGCAATCACTGATCAGTGATCCTCAGAACTCTGCTGGTATATGCATACCAGCAGAGACATATGTAACTGGACTGACTTTATGCAATTAGTCACATGGTGAAAGGATTGCAGATTCTTGGCCATAGCTTGTCCTTCAGAACAGAGTAATGAACCATCTCCTTCTTGCATGCAGTATTATTGCTGTGAATAGTCTGCTTTCATCCATCACTTTTGCCCACCCCCAAAAATCTTGAAGGATACGCTTTGCATTGTCCTGCAAGAGCTGATTTTTCAGCTCTTCATGTCCACAGTTCCCAAAGTTCTGCTCTGATAGACCTCTTTGTCTATCTTATCTCTACCATTGCAACAACATGAAAATATTTTCTCTTTGTCCAGTCTAAGCATAAAGTACAAAAGGCCATCACCTTCCAAAACCTCCTTTCCATGAACAGACCCCGAAAATAACTGACAGCAAAAATCCCGAAGGTGAACAGGGGCATGGGAAGCCCACTGCTCTCAGAGGCCTCCCATACTGACTGCCAGAAGCATAGCATGCTCTCCAATATCTGTACATTATCAGAGACAGCTGGGAAGACGTGGAAAAAACAGGCTAACAGGCATAACAGAAAATGGAAGGGAGGCAGACACTGGACATTGTTTTCATGAACAATGTAGTCAAAGACCTCCAGAACTAACCACTTTAACTGCTTAGGAAAGCTGACAGAGTGCAATAACCATGAAGTCTTTTTTCCTGCTTCTCTTCTGAGAGCGCACACTGCCTGGGGTTACTCTACCACTGTACACGTAAGCAAGCTTGTTCCTAGCGCCAGGACATGAGCTCTTCTGATTACGCTCTGAACGTGCAAAAGGCCAAGAAGGATGCAAAGTCAATGGGCTTGAAAATAGAAAGCAAGCTCAGCAACTTCATGACATGTCCCTGTCGTTCAGTTCAGTTACAAATTCTTGATTCTTTTTCTTATTTATGACGAACAGCATGGATGAGTGCGACAGCTAGAGACAGGAAAAACTGGTCACACTGTTCAAGCTATATTCAGGCAACTAAGGACACAGAGAAGCAATACAGTTTGGTGCTTATTACTAAGCAACGAAAGCTGTTGTACCAGGCAGAAGATGGACCCAAATCAATTACACAATCTACCATAACTTTGCAAGGTTTCTTTTCAAGACCAGAATAAGGGGTCCTAAAATGTCTTGTGAATTGGCACAGTGAACAAGTTTCCTGTTCTGCTTAAAACTGCAATTCCAACTGCCTGTTAGTATGCTTCTAACACTTATGTGTAACTGTTTTGCACAACTTTTATGCACCTCACAAAAAATATACCAGAAAACTTACCAGGTGGTCTGACAATGAGGAGAGGATTATCTGGAAGAATGACATAAATAAAAAAGGAATCTTAGTATTTTATTCCAAACCTTGTTATATATGAAATATATAGTGTCACTCAAGAAAATGTCAGTTGCAGAGGAACTGCCTTTAGCAACGCTGTGAATGTAGGATTTATGTCTCCTTGATTTGCAGAGCTAAGCATAACCTACACCTGCAGGCCTAACTTCCAAACGGAAATGTAACATACCTTACACATGCAAACCTTGGGCTCAGGCATTCATCATGTTTAGCACAGCTGTTTAATGGTATGGTATCAAAAATACGTGAAATTTATCATTTAACTCCTGTTGTCACAGTGATAGAAGTTTTGTAGGAGCCACCTGGACTGTGAAGGGAGCACTGTCCAATACTTCAGGAGCTTCTTCGTGTTTGAAATACTCTCTTTTTTAAAAAAATAAGGGAGGATGGAATAGATGTGGAATAACGATAACGCATGAACAGTCTCCATATTCATTACATTTCCATTTCTGTCATCTCTCAACTGGCCTTTATTGTACACAAAGTACCTGAAGAAAAGGCATAGTACTTATGTACTGATGCGGGAAGATAAACTCCAGGGAGTTTTTAGAGTTTAATGAAAGAACAGTGGCTTTCTTTTCTCTTCAGTACATTATGTAGGCTAAGTAGTATTTTCAGTAAGCTACTTGATCCCATGATGACACTCTTTATGGAGTATTCTCATCAGCTCAAACATCTCTATTGTGCAAAGAGCACTCCTCTCTCTTCTGACCTGTTCCATCACTGTAACTATACCATTTGGCTTTAGTTTTAGCAACTGCTTCTGTACTTCTGCCAGCTGGAAAGCCATCTTTGGCCACATGACAAGTGAAGAATCAGTACAAATAAAGTTTTAATTTTGATGGATTTAACCTGTAAATAAAGCTCACAAGGTGGCTGATTTTGGATTGAAAAACTAGACATTCAGGGCTGCGTACTGGCAGTTAGCCAATCAGCAAAACTCCCTGCATGATACAGCATGCTGTATTTGCCTTATGTTAAACTTTCTGCTTGGATTTATACTTCAGATTGATTTACTCATTTAAAAAAAAAAAGTCTGAATATGTTATGCAGGACCATTTACTTATCTTGCATCTTTGTCTCCCTTCTGTGAGGACCTACTTCCCTGGTTCTTAATGGATCTTCTGAAGCCAGCACTACAGGTTGATATTGAATAAGCGAAGACAGAGACCACAACCCCCCCTGCCCCCCCCCCACCCCGTAGTCAAAAGGGCAAAATTTGCAAGAGACAATTGACCTTTTGCTCAAGTAAAGATTGAAGAATTTGCCCTCTATTATTCAGCAGAGCCATTTGCCTTTGGCTCAATGGAAGAAGCAATGGGTAAAAATAGCTCATTTAACACGCTATTTTTAGAAGGGGGTGTTGCTCTTGAGCACACTGTTAGCCCTGTGAAAGAGCAGCAGGCTTTGTCAAAAAAAGAACAGAGAATTTGCCCATCTGATGGAACCATTGTTTCCTATATTTCTTTGAGAGACAACCGCTTCCAACTGTTCAGCTGTTCACAATTACGAAAACCAATTTACTAAACATTTGGTCAATCAAAGACATTAAACTTCCCATTGCTTCTCTGTTGTGGAACATTAGTAAGTTTTTGTATTTTAAATTTAACTTCCTGTTCCCCTGAAGCTCACTTTGATGTCACTTATATTTTCATGGTGGTATTAGGTGCACATACTATTCTCCTAGCTTTACTGAAAACAAATAAATAATTAAAAAAAAAAATCTCAAAGTAGCAGGTTCAGGATAATAACCACAATAATCATGCTGGTTTCATTGCCCTCCCACATCTTTTAGCAGGAAAAAGTTCTGAGTTGAAAATAAAAAGCAGAGCATACCAGATTCTGTGATAAATGAGACTGAAGAGCTAACAGGTCCATAACCAAAGGGATTCTTTGCCTGGACTTTAAAATAATACCTGCAACACAATGAGAGAAAATAAAACACCGATTCCACTGCAATGGCTAAATTATAAATAACACTGAAATAGGATGAGAATCAAACGTGTTAGTTCGATTCCAGTCAATTCCAGTGAGTTCAGGTGTTCTTTGCATTAAATCGACTTGGATACTCAGCCAGGCTATAAGCTGGCTGTTACACACAAATTTCACCTTTTTGCAATTGCTAACATGTATTTTTGGATTATTTCTTTTTATCATTCTTCTTCCAAGAGAACACACAATTACATCCATTTTATATGAAAAAAAATAGCAATAGACTACAAGAAAAAGCTGCTAGGAAATAAATTTTGATCTCAAGAAGTTTTAAACTGGATTATCTCCTAGGAAAGCAGTGGTGTGAACTGCAAACTAAAACCGTCAGATTGGTATGAGATCAGACACTAAGCTTTTGACTTTTCTTTAAAAACTCTAGCAATATTGAGATTACAGTTCTTGAATAATATGATAAATTTTCACATGTTGACTCAGTGTTTTCCCAAAGTATTTAAATAACATGCTTAACTTGAAGCACATGACTAGCCACCAGAACTCAACTCTTTGCTTGACAGAAGCATAATTGTTCTTACTTGGGGAGAAGAAAATGTGTAAGCACATTTTTATTTCACTTTGAAATATGATGATTTTTAGTTGATGCCTACCCTGACATTTATTTCTCAGATTAATGTTTTCTTCTTTCCCTTTTATCTTCTTACCCAGTACAGCAGAAACCAACTAGAATGGAAGATTACTGTAAAAAGTTCCAGCACAGCATTTTTTAAGTGCCTGTGTTTAGGTTTTCCTTTCTGGCACACTTGCTCAATTTCAGTCTTGTAAAGAAATTAAAAATAATAATAATAAAAAAGACTACGCCTCTGTAACATCCGCATGGAATCTGGACCTAGATTTAGCCTCCCATCCAAAAACAAACATCTCCAAGAGCATCCTCTGTGAACCACAGAACTGGGCAAGAGCTTACTCATGGGGACAGGTGCCACCAAGCATTGATTACCTCCTGTGGCAACGTCCATCTGAGTGGCAGCTCGGACGCTCCTCAGCTGGTGAAGGGGAGCCCTGTTACAAACATCATCCCCATCCTGCACAGAAAGCCGCCAGCGTGGCTCTGCTTGCACAGCCCAGCAATGGCTCATGCTGGGCTGAGACAGAGAGGTTCAGAGCAAACGTGGGCTGCTGTCCCCTGGAAGCTATTGCCACCTGGCACAGTTTACGTACAAAGTGTGGACACAATCCACATCAAAAGCTTTACTGCCCTTTTCTTCGCTTCTGTCCACAAGAAATGGTAATAGCCCTTCTGACATAACAGTGTAACGTGTAGCTTAATGTCACATAAGACACTCCTGCTTTGCAGCCTACCAGACAGCAGGCAAATTTAACAGGATCCAGCTGAAGGAACTTTGCTGTTTCTTTGCACTTTCCTGTACCATAAGATGTGTCTGCTCCTAGAGGACTTTACCACAGACCAGGACCTCAAGGCTGGTTCCCGAGATGAACCTCTCCAGCCAAAGCACCAGCTAAGCACATACAAGGCTAATCACACTGACAAAACAGTTGAACCAGCCCTGTGGCAAAGATGAATCTCTCTTTTCATTAAAAAGAATGTGTTTTTTTGTTGTGCCCAGTGAACTGCTTCATCTCAAAATTGAACTGATCCCTATGAAAAGGCTGGAAAGATGTGCAAATAACATCCAGTTCTTCAGCAGAAGGATGGCAGTCATGTGAGCACAGCTTTTCTGTGGAGCAAGCAGGTTATCTACAGGGTACATGCCAAGGCTCCACTCCCTAAAAATCACAGGCAGGTCCTCCAGCAAGGTCAACGTAGAAGCTAGAAGAATTGAAATATTCTGGGTTTCATCTGTGGCAGGAGCTTTGCCTTGTACCTGTGCCAGATCTGGAGCACACACATGATCAGATCCTCTGTGGGACGTGCTCCCACCCCTGCACGAGAGATGTGTCCCCTGTCCCTGCTGCATCCCTCAGCTGAGGTCACAAACCGACTCCACTCCTTTCTGCAGACAGATCTGCCTTTCATTAACCACTACATGATGCTCACAAAGGAGTCACAGCTTTCTTGTAAAAAGAAAAACATCACGGCAAAAAGAAACTGCACAGAACAGTGACATTTAGCAAGGCTATGGTTTTTGCTCATTTCTCGCACAAACCTTTCACTGGCAGAAATGTTGGCCCATAGTTTTAACTATTGGCCTTGATTTCCTGACAGCAGCTCACAAGCACTCAGGGTGGCTGGAGAAAGAGCAGAGGGGCAGCAAAAAGCCTCCTGTGTACTCCTGTACTTCTGGCCACCCGAGCAGAGCACACAGCTCGAGAATTGCTTTAAACCCCATGCGTTGCCAATGCTCCCACGGGACACCTGCACCAGGGGCACGGCCAGCGAGAAAATGCAAGCCTTTCAGTACACGTGTATTAATGCTAGGATCAAAACATTCCCATGAGCTACACAGACACCACACTCCACATTTAAAACAGGAGAATTAAAACAAGAGAAAGCAGCCCAAAAATCTGCTACTCAGAACGCATCTACTTCAGTAGGGAAAAGCAAGCAGTTTTGTATTTAATGCTCACTGCAGTAACTGATTACCTATGTAATCAGGGCAACTGTACTTTCATGTGTCCTATTGCGTACTTAAAAGCCCATCTGGGACACATGATTGTTCAAATTGCCTGCCTGACTGTCTGGAAAAAACAGCGATGAAGTTATGAGCATATTTCTCTTCACTAAATTGGAAAATTAGTTCCTAAGCCTTTATATATACAAGAAGCCTTTAGTAGTGCCAGCAAGAGAGCCAGGACTCATGACTTGCTGACCTGTGATTTAACTGCAGACCGTGCTACGATTGCTGTATTAAGTGAATCAATAAACTAACGCAGTCAGAATATATTTCTTTCTCAGACATGACAAATAAGAAATTGCCAAAGCCTTTCAAGATCCAGGAGTCTGACATTTTCATTAGTCAGAATCTTTATTTGCCTTACAGCTGATGAATTTGCCAAGAAATCTCAAATCAGTATAACGCAACTGTTCTCCATCACATAAATACATGAAGAAAATTTGCAATGTGTAAGTTGATTGTGCTTTGATTACACTTTGCTTAGCCAAACTTATAATAAATTGTTAACAACAGGCATATAAGAATCACAACTACATCAGATGCAAGGCCACCCGTTTGTTTATAATGCAGACAACAAAAAAGCTTTTCTTCCTGAAAATAAGCCTCCTTTGAGATTTTGTATACCACTTCTACTGACACGTAAAGAAGGGACATAAACTGTAATGGAGCAGTGAATATGGGATATTTTTATTCATTTAGGCTATATGACTAATCATATCACCATACCTGTCACTTTGAGCAAAATGATTTTATGACTTAATTCAAAGTGTCTCCCCCCTGCTGGAAATTACTAGCTGGCACTCGCAGCTACAAAGGGAGATCATCACTCAGCAGACAGGTTAGGGAAGCAGCAGTTTTTAAAAAGATTCATTATCCACAAATCATTTCCCCAGCCTCTCAGGAGGCATGAATCACCCCCTGGCCCTGCAGTCCCCATCAGCAGCTGGCTGAGATGGTAGGACATGCAGGCAGCATCCCCGCCTGCCCTGACGGGGACCACCCCAGCACCACAGCCACACGCTGGCCAAGGGGAAGGTGGGACAGCTGCTGTGCAGACCTCCCTCGGTGCTGGACAAGGGCCACGGTGGCTCTGCAGAGGGTACACATGCAGCAGCTGACTGCTCCTTGCAGGAGAGGAACCAGCATGCATGCCTGACCTGGCTGCTGGGTGGACACTCACAGGGGTTGCTGCCTCCATCAAAAAATGGACTAGCACCACATATATCGTGAATATTTATACTAAATATAATAATAAGACACTAGAGCAGTGCTGGTAGAGGAGTTTCCTGTACAGGTGTTGACAGGTATGTGCCACTAGGTCCACTGCTTGCATGAGTTAAGGGGTTCATCCACATCTCACCTTGTCTGTGCTGCTCTGGTGACACAAAGCAGGTGTTTGTGGCTGGTGATACTTGTCGGACATCCCGCAGCTTTGTTTTAGTGGAGATACAGAAGCCCCCACAGCCAGAAGTTCCTACAATTGATCTGTTTGAAGTTAGACCTGAGTAAACCTCTGAGAGCCTCCTGAGAAATGCTCTGCACAACACTGGAATTGGTAGCAGCACTCTGGGGTGAAAATAGCCCTGAAGGGAACAGAAACTGAGCAGACAGGGAAGAAGATTTGAAGAGACATGGAGATACAGTGGCAAAGGAGGGTGTTTTGAATCAGGAGGCTGTCTAACCACTACCTACCATAAGGCTCTGCCACAGCTTTCCCACACAAAGGCAGGAAAAAGCCTAACCATGTTCAAGAAGGAGTTTGAAATGTTTGTGAAGAGGATTATAATGTCTGTGTTGCAGGAGATTGGATTTAGTGGGTGAGTGGATGCTTTCCAGCCCTTTGCATCACTCTCCTGTGATGGCTGAGAGTTAAGCCTAGGGAAGGGACATTGTCAAGACTGCTGTTTTTAAGATTTAATAAGAGTTAAAGTAATTTTAGCGTTTACATTCACATGGCACAAGGAAACGGCTTCTGTACTCCGTGAAGCTGACCAGAGTTTTGCTAATGGAAAAACTACTTCTCAACTGGAGGCTAGACTGGGTCTCAGAATAAAACTTATCACATGGGTTAAATTTAGACATCCATTCTGTTTGTGAAACCTAAACACCAGGCAGACGTTTTCCAGGACATGTTGACAGCTCCAAGTCTTCTCTGGAGCTGACTTCTGCCACAACGCCAGTCTCTTTCTGATACACAGCGTGCACCATGGATAGCACCACTGATAACCCCTCATGGGGCGCCCAGCACTCAATTGCATCTGAATACAGTAAATCTGACTTAATCACAGATTTCTCACAAAATGCATTCCTAAGGCAAACATCAAATTTTTAGACTAACTTCTGATATGCCACATTTTCTTAATTAGGATGGGGTCCTTTCCCAGTGGTTAGGGAGTTATTTTTAAGACAAAAAATATGCAGTGAACTCGGTCTGTGGATTTGGAGAATGTAAGTGAGATTGGCTGATACACACAATTTTGCTGTTGAAAAGAACCCTCCTTCTCCACCACAGATCCCACATGAAGCCTTTTTTCTTTTCCACAGAGTGTACAACAGGAGCCAATGGATTACACTGTTCTTCAGAAAGAGGCTAGGAAAATAGATTTTGTTTGAATCTCCCTGCTTTGGAACAGCCTTAAAATTCAACTGGGGAGTCACAAGGTTCATGGATATGCATGAACCTATAACCTTGCCGGAAATGGCCTCATGACATCACACCAGGGGTATACTTTGCATGCTCTTCCCCTAGAATTTCATTCAGTTATGCATAAGACTAGAAAATGCATTTTTAAAATGAGATTTTTTTCTGTTATCGATATGTGCTTTTATATACACAAACACATGTACACACAGTCATCTACTCCAGGACTAACATGGTAATATAACTAGATGTGCAATTTATAAAATAATTTGCTGTGAAACAGAATGAGTAAAATCTAGATCAGACAGATATTTATACTAAGGCCAAGAAAAAGGGTTACCAATTTTCAGATCTATTTTACTTCCCTAAGAGAACTGAAAAAGAATGGATCAAATCCTTACCGCGTGTTTGGCTTCAGGTTCTCAATTGGTAAATGGGTAGTGCCTGCAGTCCTGGTTGACCATTTATTCTTCAAAAAGTCATCATAGGATGCACTGTAAACCAGATAGCCTGTAAATGGGAAAGACAAAGAGTTCGGAGGGTTCTAAACATAAGTGATATCCCAATCCTTATGTGCCATGGTAGATTTCATGGGTTAAAAGGAGTGAAACATCTTTGAAAGTGAGTTGACAGCCTAACTGTCCTGGAAATACCAGGCTACTAGAATTTCCTGTCATTAGCCAATGATGATGGTGCTTTACATCAGAGGATGGTGCCAAGATGCAAGTACTGATTTAAAACACAGCGAAGGCAAAAAGATGTCAACCCATTCACTGCTTTAAGTGACACACTGTGCAGAAACTAATGTAGTTAGAGATCCTGTGATGTTTGATTTTTTCATTTTTAGGCAAATTATGCTCAGTAAGGTACTGAGGTACTGGATCAACAGCCTTGAAGAATGAAACGCTTTTGGATAGACACCACATGGCCTGTTCAGGTGCAGCCTTTTCCCTGCCCAACCCTTATCACTGCTTCGGCTCTGCCAGTTCCTGTCCCTCTGCCATCATTGTCATCCACAGAGGTGGGTGAGAATCCTCAAAAACTGAATGTTAGCACCAAGGCAGTGGCCTTTTCCGTTGCTTATTTCAGATCTTTTGGGTCCACTGACAAATTGGGGTTGACTCTTTTATAAAACATTTTCTTTTTTTATTTACTCTAGTGTTTTTAGCAAGTTTTGCGATTCATTTCTGAAGTCAGTTTGTGGCTCTCTAAAGGTCAAAAGACATTAAAGTTTATGTAAATTAATACAGATGCTTGACATCCCTCGCTCTCCACCACTTGACATCCTCACCTTCCCCACCTCGCCCTCAGGAGAACAGCCCCGCACCCCCAGACGCTGGGGCCGCCAGCTCTGCGGTACCTGTCACCATGTCTCCTTGAGCAGGTTTGGCCCAGTCCACGATGACAAAGGAGTGACAGCCTTCTACTGCCACAACGGTGATGTTGTGAGGGGCTTTGAGGGGACGCGGCTCTCTCTCTTTAAGGTCATTAGGGATGATCTCGTCAAGGCTTTCCACCTGGAAGTGCTCCAGGGCCTCTGTCAAGGAGCAGGGCGCTGCTGGATCTTTGTTTAGGTAGGTCACATAAGGAGCTAGAGGAGACAAGGAAGGGTGGCATTTAGTTAGCAGTTTGTAGACTCCACAGAGCAGCACACAGTCTGACAATTTCCTGAAAAGAAGAGAATGAAGTTTTGTGAAGCACTGTAAAATTCCTCCCCTTCCAGCCTGTTGAAAGTCCTACATCAATAGAAATTAATCCTTTTATTCTTAACTGTAAAAATTAGACAGTAGTTTCCTGTATCTCCAAAGCATACATCTGCAATATCAGTGGGTTTTGTCTGTTTGTTTGTTTTAATTTTCTGGTGCTGTCCAGAAACTTTCTAGAGCATTTCCACAATTGACATAAATTTTAGCACCAGGGAAAACATAAAATAACAAATAGCCCACATGACTAGGCTTTTCCTTATGTTTAAACAGGATTTCCTGTGTTTCCATTTGTACCCATGGCATTCTGTCCTTTCAGTGCGTACCACTGAGAAGAGCATGGCTCCCTCTTCTTTCATGCCCCCATCATGTATTTAGGCACATTGGTAAGGTCCTCCTCAGCTTTCTCTTCCGCATGTTGAACAGTCCCAGCCATCTCAGCCTCTCCTTGTACATGAGATGCTCCAAACCCTTCATCACCTTCCTGGCCCCAGTGAATTCCTGCATCCCTGCCTAGCCCAGCCACTCTGACTTGCACATAGTTCTTTGTATTTTAACGTGACATGTCCTGGATTGGTCTCAGGCAAGTCCCAAAGGCTTCCTTGCACCATGGCAGTATACATGACCTAAAGGAACAACATTAAAGTAAAAATAGCTGTAGAGAAATGGCTGGTGCTCTATTTGCCTTCTTCACCCTTTCCTTAGCTTATGCCCCTCAAACGAGACTCTTGCACTTTATCAAAGAAATTTAGAAAGGAAAGCTAAGATTTTGGTGGTCTGCAAAGGCTCACATTCAATTTGACTGATAAGCAAGGGAAAGTGGGATACCAATATTCAGGTCTGCCCCACACTCACAACTGTACCCAGTTACTCAAAGAGAGGAGGTCCAATTTTGCTACAATAGGCAGAAGGGAGTGGAGTGATTGCAGGACCACCTCCCCACATTACCTCCAGCTGCTCTGGGAGGCTGGGTGGAAACGTCACCTAGCAGGGAACAGATCACTGCCCTGGCCTTTGATCAACATCTACGACTTTAACAGGTCCTAGTGGTTGGTTCTTACACAAACATCCTGAAGCTGGGCTGAAACAATGGGGTGAGCAAGAAGAGTAATTCCAAGGTGAAGTCTGACTGCTTACAGAAAGCAATTATCACAGTGTTAATGTGATATTAAGGGGCTGTGTGTTAAGGGGCTGGTAGTCATGAGTCCCCACCTTCCAGGCACCCAACCTGTAACTTCTGCTTTTAGAACATTTATAATGACCAGAATTGCACTTTGGCTCAGGAAAAGATTAAACTATCTTGTTATTGACTTAAATGTCACAGTAACATCCAAAGTAAGGACTGTAATGCTTGCCTTTGGAAATGTTTATTCAGTTGCAATAATACAAACCATTGAAATGATAATATTTTTTTCCCTAGTGCCTTTAAATGTTCATAAACCAATGTTTCTTGGTTTATCTTATTGGATTTCATGCCCTTAGGGATTTTTTCCAAATCTTGCAATGAAGTTAATTTTAGCCTCTTTAGTTAAATTAATCAAGAAGCACTGTCAGCGAGAGCACTGAACAGAAACATTGTTAAACTATTTGGACAGGGAAACTGAGGATGCACTGGAAAAAGTCTTGGCAAATATAAAAACAAATATTTTACTCCAGCAGCAGAGCTCCACTCTAAGCCATGTGAAGCTTGTAGGTCTGGGAATGTAAGGCAAGACGTGAATCAAAGCTGACTCTCCATCCCCTGAACTCACATCTGAAATGCCAGGTGAGCCAGGTTGACCTCAGTTCAAATGCCAGAGGCTGCTGTGGGCCTACCAGTGTGGGATGGAGGCTGGCATACAGTGTTCTAGCGCTTCAGAATCCCTCCAGTCTGACCTCAAGCTGCTTCTCTGACACAGAAGCAGAGCAGCTCTGAGGTGACAGCAGCAATGCCTACCTACACACATGAATGGCTCAAATATGCAGGAGCGTCACTCATTGCTCATGCCAATATACCGTGGGTTCCTTCCCTATGATTCTTTTACAGAGAAGAGATATAAATAGCAAAGCCAAATTTATCTCTATTAGTTTTACCTTTTGGAAAGCTCATATCCAAAATGTTATTTAGGTCCTCCAGAGGACAGCTCACACCTGTGTGGAGACTTGCATTGACTGAACTACCAGTGTGAATTAAAAGTGATGCAGCTGAGATGAACTGAGCACCAAAGTAGACACTCTTGCTTTCTTACTGACTTCAAGTAAACTGAACAAGAGGCAGAATATAAAGCAGAGCATTTACACTGGAAGAGTAGAAAGAGGTTTGCAGTACTTCAGCAACATCAGTGAGCCCACATGCAGACATGCAAGTGTCAAAGCTATGAACAAGTACAGCTGTTTGGGTTTCCCAGGTGGCAGGCCTTACAAGGACCACGCGTTAGTCTGTTGGATATGTCTGTGCAATGGCCTCAGCATAAGGGCTGACCCCCCCCCCCCCCCCCCCCAAAACAAGAATTACTTGCAGCACAAGTAGCAAGCTACATAAAATAAAGGATATCCTTACCAGTGAACCGTTTCTTCCCAGCAATATCATATTCTGACACAGGGCCAGAGCCAACAACACTAGTCTCTGGATAGTCTATTTCTGATTCAGTTGTTGTAGAAGTGGTGGTGGTAGTGACAGTGGTGGTGGTTGGTGGCAAAGTGCTCTCAAAGAACTCGTAATCTTAAAAGGAAACATAAAATAAAAACGTTACCTGCTTCAACATGAAGCTCAACTTTTGGCTCAACTATGAGAAGGGAAATATTTCTGTTACCAGACACAACCCCAAAGGAGTGCTACGCATCCTCCCACAGCTGCTGCACAGTCCTTACGGACTCATGGTCAATCACACCTCAGTCTTGCAAGGGCTTCTACCAAACTGATGGACAGCAAACATAAATACTAATGCCAACGGTGGCTGGGACCTCACTCACACGGGTAAAAAGGGTGACAATAAACAAATGTATTCATATAGCCATACTCTGAATGCACTTCATCTGCCACCTCCCCTTACAACCCCCCAAAAGAAGACAGTACAGTAACTGAATCCCTGGTCACAGCCCTCAGATGCCAAAGAAGGGAGATGAGGGAGTAAAAAATATGGCTTTTTAAGCCACCTGTGCATTGTTCTTCTAAAATCTTAGAGCTGGTTCACCTTAAATTTTCCCACAACTTAGAGGCATGGAGGCATGAATACTTGCCATCCATGGTCTCATTAGGGAAAGTAATTTGGCAAACGTGAATCTCCTGATATTTGGTCCTCTTTGGTATTCAGTCCAGTTGAATCCAGTGCTCTTTGCAAAGCCGCCGTGCTACAATACTGACACACAAAATAAAGGAAAAGAAACATTTGTCCTATTGTACAGGCTATGGAAACTCAGCTGTCTGCTTTGACTGTTTTCTCCTAACACTGCTGAAATCTGTTTTCTGTAGGTGACCTGCCCCTGAAGGGAGCCCCAGCAAAAGAACTGCACACTGAGTATATTCCACTTACACAAGGATATAAGGAACGTGCTTTGTAAGACTTGTGCAGTTCTAAGTTCATCTTCTCCTTCCCACATTCTAAACGTTAGCCTCAGTATGAAGCTATCAGAATAAAAAGCACAAAAGTCTAGGATGTTTTCCTTACAGCTGCTGCACTCTCTTTTACAAAGTTCTCTCTCTCTCTCTCTCTTTTTTTTTTTTTTCCTTTGGATTGGTTTGACTTAAATTCCCAGCACTGTATCCACAAAGAATAAACTTTATTATTCTGGAGCCATAAATTCTACTACAAAGCTGATACTAAAAAGCTTTGAGTTTAGCAGAGGTCTGTATTTATCTGCTTTAATATGTAGGAGTAGCAGATGAATCTGAGGAATACAAGAAGCAGAACATCAGAAGTTAGCGGTGACATAAAATGAATACTAGTTCCAGTAATTTATTATTTGCATTCCCTGTGCAAACTTATAATTAAACGCTAGGATTTGAAGCTTCTTCTTAAGCTAAGTTTTGTGTGTCCTGACTTATAATAACAAGAAGGCATTAATTATAACCCCCAAAAATGTTTCCCTCTTCTACTTCTCTGTTTTGAAATCTCTTTAATTTAGGTTCCACGTGGATTCAGCAGACTAATTATTTTATATGTAGGTGATCTCATTCAGTATGAGAATGTTTTATAGTCTAAATGAAGACTATAGATCAAAAAAAGACAAAAATATTCATAATGATGAATTAATAATTCATTAGCACTCTAGTGATAAAAACTCAAGTTTCCAGGAATCATATAATACTTTGATTTTCTACTTTAAAAGAATCCAGTGGCTTTGGGCTGGGTTAGAAGTTGTACCAGAGAAAGTCTAGCATTGAAGAGGTGAGTGTATGAACCAGCTCTGAATGCGATTTATTTCCAGAATAGGTTCCTGTTAGATTGCAGGACTGACAGAAAGGGACCCTCAGGCCCAGAAACAGTAGCATTTGCACCATGGCTCTTCACATATGTCACAGGGCTCTGGAAAGCTTTTCCATATCACCACTGCTTGCTTAAGCTCCTGCGCATCAACCTGTCACCCCAAACCCAACTCCAAAGAAAGAAAAGGGGAAAACAAAACAGTAAAAGTCCCTACTTGCAACATATTTAGAATTAAACAGTACCATCGTCATATATCACATATGCCTCTGGAGTTGCTGTCACATCTGAATCCAGTCCTGAGAATGTGTCTACTGAAGGAGAAAGAAAAAAAATCATGTAAGAATTCAATAGCCTCCCTAGTAAGATACTTCTGGAATAAAGTTTAAAATAAAAATTTTTATTCAGTTGATTTGTAAAGAAATAAAACAAATGCCAAGTTTCTGGATAACACAGTGACAGTCCCCTCTGCTCATTTAGAATAACAAATCAATAACTAGTCACAACAGCCAGGAATTTTGCTGGGAGAAAATTGGTCAAGAGCTACTACTTAAAAATAGAGTGTAATGCACCTTCCAGGAGCTCTGACCTGCACCCTGGGGGTTTTGGAGCAAAGACAGACTGCCTGCACCTACATAATGATCAAGTCAGGATTTGACAATATTTTATTGTCTCAGGAGCAGCAAATAAGAAATTTATATACTATATAAATATATACGTCCAAGAAAATCAAATAAACATAAAACTTCTATTCAAATATCTTTTGCAGGACAATAAAAATCAAGCAATCCACAGAGCCATGCCATTTATAGACTATGTCAATGCAGTCCCAAAGGAATGGATTTGTACAAGGAGGCAATTGGTGCTGGATCTCTCAGGGTTTTACTTTGCACTAGCTCTAGTATGATCCAGTGGACTGAATGGCCATGACAGGTCAGGACACAGACATACTGAAACACCATTTCTGCTTTAGTTTCATTCAAAAGGAATTCAGATTGTTCACACTTCGATTGCTCCACAGTGCAGACGAAAGCATGCCAAGTAGAGACGATTATGAGGTGCACATCAAGAGCTCCCAGTTTAGCCCAAAAACTAATGCAAATGCACCCATTGTCTTAAATGCCTGTTCCTGTATATCATCTCAATCTCTCTGCAGGTCACGTGTCCAGTACCTGACACACCAACTGTCAGCTACCTCATCTTGTGAATTCTGGAGGCTTCCTACCATGCTCCGAGAAATACATTTCTCCACATGTTATTATGGGAAGCCAAAGAGTACACAAAGTTCATGTTAGCCATGAAAAGCAATGCAAAGAAAGCAGAAGTGTTGCACTGGAATCCACGGCAGGTAAAATCAGAGGTCTCCAATGAAATGCTGGGGTTGAGGAAAGGGTAGTATACAAATACAAGCAAGAGAAAGGCAGCACTGACTATCCAAAATTTGGTAATGTTTCTTTAAAAAAAAATGATATGAAAGGAAAAAAAAAAATGATATTTTTACTATACCGGTACTATGAGCATTACAAAATTTCAACAGCCAACCTCAAATAACTTACAAATATAATCTGAATGATACATTTTCATTTTGCCTTTTTTTTTTTTTAATTTAGAACCAACAAGTATTGCACAAAAACTGGTATTTTTCTACTGCAATCAGTTTCTTTAAAAACAGCTCGAATCACACAGCAGTGATTTTAATTCCAAAATAAGCTATGAAAACACAGGAAATTGGTTAATTCTTGCCAGACTTTCATATAGCAAAAGCTGACATTTTCTCATGGCAGACTTCTGCAGCCTCTCTTCAGGAGATCAGCCACTTACTTTAAAGCCTCTTCACTTCTCCAAGGCTAGATAGATCCTCTGTGGAATTCTGCAGAGCTTCTCACCCCAGTTAGCTGGTATCTATCACTGTCTGCAATGTATGCACTTCTCTTTGATTATATCCAAGTAACCAGGAGGCTTGGGTTTGCAAAGTTGAAGTACTTCAGGGGCAGATTTCAACTCATTCACACCTATTAGCTAATCAGCCCTCGTCCACATAAAATCCAGTGTAAATAAATCTTACTTTCTATTTCTGTGCTAGTGCAGCATCTTCTATTTCACTGTGTTTCTTTAGCATTAGCTGTGGCACAAAGGCAACAGGGATACTCCCCATGGTACCTGTCATTTTAATTTTCTCCACATAAACCAGCTGCAGTCCTCCAGCTAGCTCCAAGCACCCTCGCTGCAGCTTTTCAATTAACCCTGCCCGTACCAAGTGAAGCTAAGTTTTGTTTGCCATCTGCAAGGACGGAAGACCACCCAACAAGCACTCTGTTCTCACACAAAGCAAGTGGTTAAGAATCAACGTCTAATCTTTGTGAGATCAAGAAAAATGTTCAGCTGGTTTCACTGGCAAATCATGCCTGTGCGGTCAAACTCCTTCTTGAAAGTTCAAGACTGCTGAATCTAGTGAAATGTTGATAATAAATTCTGCTGGGTCAAGCAAAAATTCTGCCAGAGAGTAAGCAAATTTGCCAAAGCGTGAGTCGAACATGTGGTGATGTTTTTTAGCGCTTGTAGGCTCTGACTGTTTGGGAGTAAAGCTCTTAGCAACAAAATATCAAGCTTTGGCAGAATAAGTATTTCATTAAAGGAACTGGAGTATTTTCTAGATGAAGTTTAAAGGGAAAGACAATATAAAAATATGATTTGGAAACAATCAAGGGAGAACTGCATGAAATGTTTTGATAGCTCAAGTAGTAGTTGTTTATCCCTCTTGAAATAGATGCAGCACTTGCTAAACAAACAGCAACCATTAAATAAATACTACAGTGATGCTTTCTCTTCAAGCAAGTTCCTCTATGGAACAGGCAGGTTGTTTTGCTGCATTGATCAACTGTTGAGGCAGGTCACCAGGATGAAGAAAAAAAAAAAAAAGGAAAAATGCAAGAAAACCCCATTAATTACTCTTCAGAGAAACTTTCGTACTTGCAAGGTAGGGTTTAATATTTCTCATGTTATAACATGAGTAAGAAGTGGAAATCCAGCATCATCTTATACTTTCAGTCTTCCACTTCAAAGCATTTACAGACTTACTGTTGAAATGTCAGGCAGTTTAGGAGTGACTTTAGGAGACATTCTCACAGAACTCACAATCCGTATAAAAAAAAAAAACAAAAACAAAAAAACCACTGTTCTTCATTCATGCCTCTAACGAAGTTCAAAGGTTCCTCAGGCATATCTGGTAGAAGGCAAAAAAAAACCCACAAACAAACAAAATAAAAACCACAAACACCCAAGCAGAATGTTTATAAATACTCATAAAATCACAAGAATTGCCTAACCCACAACTCTCCTAAAAATAACACTGCAAAGTTTTCTATTGTTCAGCTCCCGGAGCCTATGCTCAGACTCCGGCCAGCCATATTTCATGAACTGTTATTGTTCTTATAATATATATTCTCAGAAGATGTCCTTCAGGTAATAAATAGCACAGGCCAAAGAGACAAGGCACTACAGGTCATAAGCAACATTTAAGGCAAGCAAAATAAGCTGTTGGGAGTGGGAGGGACACCAACACTACTGAAAATTATGGTCCCCTCCAGGCAACTTTGAAAATACCAGTTTGACCACATAGAGCAATATTTGTAACGTATTTGTAAACACAGTTAAGAACATTGAAGGCACCAAAGAGAAAACCAAAAAATCTTCAAATAAATATTTAATGAAGATGTCACATATATATATATATGTTTTTGTGTATATGTACACATACCTATCTATGCATATATATATATATATATGCATACGCTCTCCTGTAAGTACAGTCCAACATGGGGCTAATTGTTGCATAAATATTAATACTGTAAATCATTGTCATTCCATCTGTGCATGGCAATATTATCTATGACTCATTACTTATCGAGTGTACTTGGCAAGTGAATTTTCAGTCTTCTGAAATCTTTTCCAAAGATGCTATCCTTACACTCATTCTTAGTTGCTGAAGCCACATCTTTCTGTATCTTCTGCACTCTTCAACATGACAGCTCAGGTTTTCAGGCCACAGTTACATGATCTATTTGTAAATCTTCTTTGGCTTCAGAAACACAGCTGTACAAGGGAAAGCTAAATGCACTTAATTACCTATTGAAACTGGCTACAGCAATTGGCAAATGTGTGACTGCCAACCCCTTGTTTAGGTTATGGGCATGCTTCTACTGCCTGGGTGTAGATTATGCAGGGGACTACCTATAAGTGGAAAGGATAAGGACTGCCATGGTGCTCCCTGATCCAGTTTTATAAAATAAGCAGATTTGCATTGTAAAATAAACTGATTTGCAATCCAACATTCAGGTGATGAAAGGATAAAACCTGGTAGGAACAGGCTCAAGACCCCATGACTCCAGTGGATTTATATTTGTTTACTTTGGATTTCAGTATGGCAACACATCCTAAACTTGTATAACTGCAACAGAGAAATAATGACATGAACCAACACAGTTTTCAACTTTCAGATGAGAAATTATTGTACAAATCTCAGCCTTATCTGTGCAAAGCCAGGGTTGTCTTTCCGCAGATTCATCAATGCTGGCTATATTCCTGCTTGAAAAGCTCTATCTCTTGAGAGCTGGCAACATAACAAGAATTTCATTTTGTTTGTCCTACTATAGCTGAAAAAGAGAGATTTTTCAGAACTTTTGGTGAGAAATAAACGCAAAACAGACAAAATGTATAGTGTCTTTCAGGTCCTTCCCTGGTCTGAACTGGAGTGAGGATTTGGTTCTAGGTGGGTGCTTTGACCACAAAAACTACTGCCTGTGTTTGTGCGTGTGTGCATGAACATATGTGAAAAGACTGAATCCAGCAAAAGGCAAGGATTTTGCTGAAATAAACGTATTTACATGAAAAAACTTCAGCTTCGGGGCAATTTGACATTTTTAGTGGAAATGCATTTTTACACACAAACTCTTCTCCATCTGCTCTAATCTTGGCTCCTACCTCATCATGTGGACCAAAATCTTCAGAGGCAAATTCTCTCCTGCTTTACAATTGTGCAAATGAGCTGTATAAACAGCACAACCAAAGAATTTCAAACAGCCCAAAAGGAAGTTACCTTCTGCATTGCACTCTGGCAGGCCATCGAACCCTATAAGCAAGTTGCCCTCATCATCATACTGCCCATAGGTGCCTGGAGGACAGGTTGGGGGTGGTTTCTCAGTGGGTGGTTGAGTTGTGGTTGGTTCAGGAGTGGTGGTGGTAGTTGTAGCAATAGTAGTTGTAGTGGTTGTGGTAGTCGTTGTGGTAGTTGTTGTGGGAATCGTTGTAGTAGTAGTTGAGGGAGTGGTTGTTTTCTTAATCATTTCAAGACCAATCAGAGGTTTCCCTCCAAGGCTTATTATTGGTTTATCTTGTGCACTTGCTACTGGCTTACTAAATCTGCCGTGTCCAAATAAAGGTAGTCCATCAGGACTCACCATTGGGGCACCCTTTTCATCTAGGAGAAAGAACAAAACCAAAAAATCTCATTTATTAATCCATTGAAGGTTTATAGTATGGTATTTAACAATAGTAGATACCACAAGAACACAGACTGCGATTAGAGCCTCCTGTAATTAAGCTGACAGAGAAGAATGTTGTTATCTAGGAAAGACCCCTGGCTAAGGAAATTAGAAAAAGCTTCCAAGAAACCTCAGATAAATGCAGTGCTGTTCACTTTATCAGCTGTTTGATAACATTTCTTGGGAAGACTGCAGGGAGATTTTACTTCAGAATCACAATGTGCAGACAGTGCCTGCATTTAATCTCAGTCAATCTCTTAACTGTTGATGAAAAGTACGATGAAACAATATACTGTTCCCTGTCAAACATGTACAAGGAAGAACTGGGATAAGATGGTGAGATGCTGTCACTGCAGATAAACATTTGTGCCAAGTTCTGGATACTGCAAGTATTCATGCTCAGCAGTTTAACAGCAGGCAGTGAATCTGCATTTGATATCTTTTCAGATTAATTAATATGCAACCAGCACTGTTTTCACAGATCACATACTGGGCTCTTTACTAGTTGTGTTCAGTTTCAGAAAAGAAATAAAATCACACACATATGAGTGGTACAGTCTAGTGGTGGGGAATAATTATTTTTTATGTATAGAAAGAAATAAACAAGCATAAATCTCTATTCTGGCTCAGTTCTGCAGTCCTTTCTAATGCTGATACAAGGGAGACAGATTTGATTCTTGCTGCCACGTGCTCAGGAGACTTGCAGGATGCCTCCAAGCATCCCTAGGTCCTAATATGTACTGACTGCCTCATGGTGACCTAGAGCACAGAAACCCCAAGTGGCTAGCATGGGACCTGGGGATGATTAGAGCACACAACAGCTCAAAGATTTGTACAGTGGGCACAAGGAAAAAAAAAAAAAAAGTACATTTTTTTCTGTAAGAAGGAAGTTATCACTTACCAACAATTGTACGTCCATCCCCTCCTAATTTCACTCGGAGAGGTTTGCCTTGGGAATCTTGGAGGTATTTTCCTTCAACGTTTAACACTAGTCCTCGGTCAAGATCTACAATCTAAAAGCAATAGATGGACTCAAATTTAGCTAATACAAGAGAATGTGAAATGAAGTCTCAAAGCAGCAGAAATCCTGCTGAAATCTCACATGTTAAGCGTAATATTCAGGAATAGATAGAGAATAGAAAAAAAATCACTACAGACAGACTTTTAAAAGGGAGTCACTAATTGTATAGGAGTCACCGAAAAATTACCACTGAAGAAGGCAAATCCCTAGGAGCTGGGCTCCAGAGTTGCACAAGAACTATATTTACATCGCCTTCTATGGCATGCTCACACACACAAGAGCAACGCTTTTGACTGTCTTGGGCTGCACAACTCCTAAGGTGGATTACTGTAACATTGATTTGGGTATGACCCTGAGTCCTTTTGAAAATGGGATTTAAAAGTATGTCTACTAATCAAAATATATATATAATACTAATAATAATAAATAGAAATAAAATTAGACTAGTTAGTTTAGATTGAAATGTCAGTGAAAACCAAATAGCTAAGATTTTAGTTCGGGTAAGAGACTGAAGAAAAGCCTCTGTCTCATAAAACAAATCTGTCCAGGAGAATTTAATTGAATTCAAGAGGTGACTTCAGTTCACATCCAATCCTTATTGTTATTTCAACCCAAAATAGCTGAATTGTATGCTGTTTTAACCTGAGTTAATATACACAGGCACAGAACACAAAATAATGTAGCACAGAACACAAAAATACAAAAAGCAGCTAAGTGCCGAGAAGAAACTGGGAAGAGGACATGAGCAGCACTTTCAAGTTGGCAAGGAAGACTTGACTTTGGTGCTGGGGAAAAGGCTGTAGCAGGAGGGACAGAAAATCATGAGATCAGACAAAGTCTGGGCATTTAGGCACCCATCTGGACTTCCCATTAATGGTGCCCGAGCTCTTCTGTAAATACCACTAGGAACTTTGTGCATGAACCACAAAACCCTTGAAGGTGTCACCTCCAGGCCTGTCACTCCAGGGAAGTTACTGTGACACGTGCGTTCATAGCACCGTGCCACTTGTAGAGTGGTTTGGTGTGTCCACACTTGTTCACAAGCTTCTCCCCGGAGCATGCATCTGGAAGAAGTATCGCTGAGCCCATCCTTCACAGGAACTGTGCCAGGCAGTTTCCATGCACACAGCACACCGGGCAAGCCCCCCTGCGTAGTACAAGTCTCCCTGACTGTGAGGAAAAATGTTTCGCTAAATCTATAGGAGTAATGCCATAGTTGAAAATTCAAGCCATTAGACTTTAAATCAGACATTTGAAATGTTCAAATAATGAAATGCAGTATTTGTCTTTAGACTGAAGCAGAAAAGTGGAATTACATCACTAAACACAACCTCATTTTACAGCTTCTTTGACTGGCGACACTGTGCTCTCTTTTCTCAACGAAAAAGTATGTAAAATAAAAGGCCAAAGCATCTTGAATTTGCAGAGAAGGTCACCCTACCCACTTTGTTCCTTGAGGGCCATTGATCACTCTCTGTCCACTTGGTTTTCCATTATTACCAGGTAGTATTTTTCCATTTCCATTTTTTGTTGTAAGATTAGGCCTGCCATTGTAACCTGAAACAGAAAAAATACACTATTCTGAAGAAAGCTGTGCATACTACATAGCACAACCTAAATGCAAAGGAATTCAAAACCTATTATGAACGTACCGTTAAGTGCAAATCCTGTGGAGGTATTTTACTGGTGCAGGTTATAAAACGACTCCCACTAGCCACCCCTAACTTTGTGTTACAGTTGCAGATATTCAGGACTTTGTCATTATAACGTGCCTTGGAATCTGTGTTCAATATTCAAACATTAAGCAACCAACCCAAGCTGTAACATCACTGCTGGATCTGAGTAGCCATACAAAGCCCAGTCCAGCAGCCCCCTTGGGTTGCCACGCACTGCAGAGGAGGTAGAAACACTGCCAATAAAATGTTTTGGGACTCTGTAAACATCTGGGGAACATGTTGAGGGAAGAAACAGTTACTAAACGGAACAACTTTCTTAACCTATCCTTACACAAAGCTGCAGTGATGAACTGCAATGAGAGATGTGAATTACCTCCCTGTTTTTTACCTCTAAAAGCAATTACTCTCCTTCTCTAGCTACACAGAAGCACACAGCTCAGAACTGGAGAAGCTGTGGTACTGCAGCCCCTCCAGCTCAGAAAGGGCAGCAATTTTCCCATCCTATCTCAGAGGCTTGCCTCCAGAAAATATACATAAAAGGATTATAGATAAATGAACTCTCCACAGCCATCGACCTCCCGACTCCATGGCTAGCAGTAAGCTGGTGTCCTACCTCCATACAGAAAGCTTTTAAGCTTTCTTGTCACAAATCTCATCCTCCATGTTATTATTTAAGGTTGACTCCCATCTGAAAGCTCTGCAAGCTGGTGGACTTCCACACAACATCGAATCTGACTAAAGCATAGAAAACAAAAAAGCACAGCCACATGGTTCACATGGGCACTACATCACACTGATTAGACAATGTCCTTAAGAACTGGGTTCTCCCAGAGAACCACCAAAATAAAAAGTAATACGCTATACTAAATAACTGAGCCTGCATTCTGATAGAGGAATTTTCATCTTATTGCTGATCTTACGAAAAACTCAGTTCAGTAAGGTTACTAGAACAAAGATAAGATAGATACCTTGCCTATAAGGAGGTCTAACAAATTGTCGCTGTGAAGGGCTCCGTAGCCTGGAGTTCAGCAGTCGCTGTCGAGGGGACAGAGTGGAAGAAGAAATTGTTGGAGGAACAGTATGCGCTGTTGTAGATGCAGAAGGATGTGGCCAGACAAAGCTTGGTTTAGATGGGGTATGTTTGTTCGGGGAATGAGTAATTCGTGACGCTATAGCAGAGCTGCCTGGTGATTCAGAAGACATTTTTAATGTTGGAGTTTCTTCCTTCTCTTCCTCTTCAGATCTTAGTTTGTGAGGTAGAAGAGTGTCCATAGATTTCCTTGTATTGCTAGTGGTGTCATCATATGTGTTTTTGTTACCTGTAGAAACAGAAGGGGACCAGTTTGCTGCCAAAGATGTGGGTTTCTCTTCCCCTTCTTTCTCATCATATTCACTGTAATAATCATCCTCTTCATTAGAAATTGACTGACGAGATTTAGAAGAGGAGGAAGGAACTTTTTGAGGAAGTTCAGTTTTGGACATTTTAGATGGCAACAGGCCGTATTTTTTCTCTGTTTGGGACACTGTTCTTGTATCAGCCCTAGATCGAGTAGGTAATGAAGGACGAGTTTGCCTTGAAGAAGTGGATGACAGCTTTAAATTATACTGATTTTCTTTTGCTGTGTCACTGGCAGAACTGGAGTCTGGCTGAGTAAGTTTTGAATTGTAGGAAGGTACCTGAGAACGTGGCTGCTGTTGCTTTGAGAGAGACGAACTTGAGCTTCCCTGAGAGAAAGATGCAGGTAATCCCCTAGAAGAGGACACCTCTTTAGGAAACACAGAGTGGCTGCTGGCTCTGTCACTGCCTTCTGTTACATCCTCATCATCATCTTCCTGCAATTCTTCATTGCTCTTGGATAAGACAGGGGATGGGAGGCGCCGGCCCCTGGAATGCAGTAAGGAAGGACTGGTTTGTGCCTTCTGCAGACGCTCTGAGCGGGAAGTCTTCTGGGATGGAAGATGAGAGGGGAATGTCTTTTTAGGCAAAGACACACTTGGTTTGGATTGAGCAAGGGTTTCTTTTACTTCTTGACTGTCCTGCTCTTCAAGCTTGTGTTTAGAAAGAGGAGACTGCAAAGAATGCTTTTCTGGAGCTGCTACTCGACTTTGTTGTTCTTCTCCTGGGTCAGAGTGGGGTGACTTTTCACTGTGTGTCTCTCTGAGGTGAGAATCAGGATCAACATGAGGATTTCTTCTCTTCGAATAGATGGCTGAAGAAGACTGCCTGGAAGAGGGTAGAGAGGGATTGTGTGCAACATCTGGAAGTAAGGGGTTTTCATCTTGTGAGTCCTCCCTGTAACTCTTATCAACATCCTTTCCATTAGACTTGGCACTGGTGGAGGAGTGAGAGTGAGATGAAGAGTGACTAGAAACAGCAGACCTCAATGAAACCGCCACAGCTGCTAATTTTGAATCCTTCCATGTCCGAGAACTGGAGCCTGAGGGAAGCCTTGTTTGCTGTGACCTAGAACTGGGCTGTCCTGCTCTACCCTCCGCTTCCTCACTGTCAAATTCATTTTGACTGTCACGAGCATGGGAGTCTGTTGATTTGGAAGAGGGTTGGTGTGAATGACCTACAGACCCAGACCTACTTGGATGGCTTGGGACCACCTCATGAGACACAGCAGACTGACGGTTTGATGGCAAAGCCAGGCGACTGGGCTCTGAAGTTTTAGAAGGCACTTTCACCAGCACGGGATCTGGCTTTTCTTCCACATTACCAGCAAGATCATTATTCTTAGTAGGCAGAGAAAGGGAAGAAGCTTTAGGAGAAGGCACATTAGCATTGCTTTGCCGCAGTTGCTTTGTTTCATTGTCTGTGTATTTAGGAACAGACGAGGCAAAAGAGCGCTGTGCTGAGGACGGTAACAGTGCTGATGGCTCGCGTTTCTCTGTGTTTGCCTGCCGTGACACGTCTGATGTGTGGGATCGAACAGGGGTCCTCCCTGCGGTAAGGACAGGGTGCACCGTCCGACTGGGGGACATTGGTCTAACAACCCTCCTCTGATCCTCAGCTTTTGGTGGCATCGTTGCAGCTTCTTCGGATGAATTGTGATCATCTGTCACTTCGGTGGACTGGAGATCAGATTCCAGCTCTTCTGTCTTTCTGGAAGGTAACTGAGATTTACTTAGGACCCCTCCTCGAGACAAGATTTTATTCTTGTATTCAGAAAGAAGACTCTTTTTATCACTAACACCAGGTGGACGAACAGATGACTGCTTAGAGGAAAGTGACGTTTGGACTTTCGAAGAAACAGAGGAAGTCTGAGAAGGAGATGAACCAGTATTCACAGGTTTTTTAGCCTCTGAATTGTCTTGAATATTTTTTTGTTGGTGAGCAACTGAATCTTCAGTGGGAGCTGAAAAAAAAAAAGTGTTTATTCATAACAATACAAGAAACACAAAAACAGAACAAGAAAATAAATCAGCCAGGTAGCAAGAACAAGACAACACAGGAGAATATGAGACAGTATTTACTTTTGTACTAACCTATTTATATGGAATTATCATAACTTGGGTAAACCTTAAAGCAATTAAAATCAAATATCTAAAAACAGGGACTGCAACATCCTATCGGTGTAATCAAATCTTTAGCAGAACTTAGCCACATCGATGACATGGTTTTGCACTGTCCCATCTGAGGCCGTGGCTCACATTTTTAGTTCATTCAGCAAATCCTCACAACAGCATCCCTTTAGCAAGGAAGCAAACACAGAGTTGTATCTGAGTAGGCTGATGTAGCTGACTTTAAAGAGCGAGACTTTTCAGGAATAGCGCAACCAAAGAACCAAGTGTGTTTTTCTTTGGCCTTTGGATAATAAGAGCACATACTGTATTCAGGTGGCATACCAGGAAATAAATACATACCATACGCTATTTAAAATATTACAATGTCCATAATATTACATGATGCAGAGTGACGAACACTTATCTACAAGTATCACTTTGGACAACATAATGAGAAAAAAAAGCTAGCAGAAACAGTGGTAAAGAAGTGAAATCCAATGGGTTAGGTGGAGTGCAGAGGAAGCTAAGAAGTCAATGAGAATGAACATAACTGGGCTCAAGAAAGAATTGGCAGACTAAGCAATTGGTGAGTGGCTGGTTCTTACCTGCTGGGATGGCGACACTGAAGGCTTTAGACTGAGGACCTGGTCCCCTCCTGTTTGCAGCACGAATTTTGAAAATATAGCGCTCCCCGGCCTGCAGACCATCTATTATGGCTGATGTTGTAGCTCCAGAGTAGGTGATGGACTTTGCTCCAAAAGGCTTGAGAGCGGGGGCGTATGAAAGAATGTATTCTGAAATGATTTGGCAGACGGTTGGAAGGAGGAAACTGAAAACAGTCCTGTTTCCAGCGGACAGACTGTATGGGTAGGATGAATTAGAACGTGCATTACTAAAATTAATACACTAGCAATGCACGCTGAGTCAACAGCTGGAGTATAAAGACATGATTATATATATATTGGTAAGTTGAATATTTGTTCATCTTAATAGGAAGAAAAAAAAACAAATCATGTCAATGTGCTAATGACTGAGATAGAATATGTTGGCTATACCTCTGTAAAATACATAGACAACAATCCCCATCAGTGTGAAGAGTCACCAATAAGAGCAGGACGACAGCCGTGTGTTCCAGGGAAGCGGTGGGGAACATGAGAAAGTTACAGCACCAACTACTGCGTGGTTTGGTGTGCTGCACCAGGAGGCTATTTATTGTTTCTGTACACTGACCAATGAAGGAAAAAAAAAGGAAAAAAAAATTCTCCGAAAAAATTAACTGCCCCAAATCAAAAACAGAAGAAAGCTAAAAAGAGAAAATGTTCTGGAGGTAGAAAACATATATGAACACTGCTAGGAAAATATGAACTGCCCTACTGCCTGTGGAAATCCAGTCTGGAAGACGGTGCAAATGTTAGGTAGATTGCAGCTCACTACAGTCGGAGTACCTGTGCTGTTACAACCAACAGAGCCTGAGCAGATGTTAGGATTCCCAGGGGAAAGAGAAATTGTATATCTACTGATTAGTTACTGTGACATCTGCAATCAGCAACACACCATCCGGAGAACATTCTTGCAAAACATAAGTTGTTCATAATGGTGGATAACCCACAATCATGTTGCTGACTGTAGCAATGTCAACAGCAAATAATAAAGTTTTAAATTTTTCTTTCCCATGGCAACTATTTGGATGAAGATCAAAATGACGTATTCACATAATTATCTTTCAAAACATCAGTATTAAAATCAGGTGACATTACTAACGACCATTAATTACTTTCTTATCCTACATTTCCAACACAGCCTTGACACAGCTCTAATTGCACTGCACTTTAAAACCCTAGCTGTGCAAAAGCAGCTCTGCCAGTCCACTAGGGTGAAACTCTACCAGCTCTAAAGGCCGTATCATATACAGTGCTGGAGCCTGAGGGGTGCCCCCATGAAAGCACCAAAGCACTTTAATCATGTGAGCAATATTACTGCAGATATATAAGAGTGTTTCCAGCCGAGCCTTTACTTTGAGGGGTTTCTGCACTGGGGTTTTAGCTGTAATCTACAACAGGTAAAGTCCATGCCGTGATGATTGAGGCTTTTTTTCAGAAAGGACTTCCATCAGGAAATAACAGCACTGGATATTACCAAATGGTAGCAATATAACCTCTGTCCAACAATATTATAGTCTTTGCTGTCAGACAACACTGTGCAGGTGACAAGCACCCCTGCACAGGCAGCAAAACACAGCCTCATCGCCACTTAAACTTGCCCTGCTCTCACCTTTCAGTTCAGGGTTACCGTGATACCTGTGCACCTTGTTCATTTTCTGTAGGGAGGGATATCTCAGCCCTCCCTAGGGGTAAGGGATAACTGTGGGCACGGAGAGGAGTTTTCTCCTTACACCCTCAAAGAGACATATCTCAGAGTGCAGGTAAGACCTTAGCCACATGCGGGCCTCCTTGTCTTTTGAAGCCTCTGTAAGAGGCACTGGTATCAGACCAGTGATATCAGACCAAAACAGGATTTTGAAAATAAATTCCAAGTGAATGATCAGAGATCTCTTTAAAATAACAACACCATTATGAACAGGGAACTTTTTTTTTTTTCCAGAAAATGGGACTATATTCATTTCATTAAAAATAACGTCATCAAAATCAAGAAAAAAACACATCAATATACAAATGTATTTAGTGCTCAGTCAAAAAACAAAAACAAAACAAATCAAAAAGTTGTTTTAGAAGGTATCATGAACTTTGGCTTTGATTTTTTTATTTTCTTGTTTTAGGATGCAGAGGAGATGTTTTAATTACACAGACACTGGTGTTACTGCTGGTAGCTTTCAAATGGTTACTGGAGTGCGATTTCTCCACCACTTTAATACGTGGTATAAACATGTAAAAGGACAGGGTTGAAAAAACAAAAGAACAAAAAGACAAAAATTCCAAGACAAAAAGATTATCATGTGCTATCAAAATGACTATGAAGTGCTAATGGCAGTTTAACTTAGCCAGTATAAATATTATTTATGCCGTTTATTTAGTTTAAAAATAAGGCTTCTCCTGTAATACTTCATACCCAAGGAAAACATATATTAGGTGCATAAAAGTGTTCAGCCCTTTAATATCAGGTATCTTTAAAGTAATTGCCCTGTGTGAATCATCTAACATATGGATAAATATGGACAAAGGGTCACAGACTGCTTAAAATTAGGAGCAGATTTTAAATTTCAGATAATGTCCCTGCATAACCCAACTTTAAGAATTAATGGTTCTTGGACAGAATTGCAGCTCCATTAAAGTGATTGACAAGATTCCTATGGACTTCAAAGAGGAAGGAATTCCACCACTGCCCTGAAGAATGCATACAGTAGGCCTTTTATGTGGACACGGTATATTCCCCTCCAAGCCCATGGTTTTTGTAAAGCCTGAGATGCGACAGTGCTGATAAGGCACCTCCAAAAACCTGTGTAATTGGAGAACACAGCCCCATCAATCAATGGAGAATGGGAGCAGTCAAAAATCCTGACTATTCATTTGTGGAGGGAAAAAAGGGGAAAAAAATCTCAGAAAGTTTTTTTTTTTTTTTTTAATAAATCTATGCAAGTGTATAGCCACTGACAAATCAGCTTTACATCCACATATGATAATGCTACACTGCACAAACCTTATGTGTGAAATCTGCTGAAATCACTATTTCTGCTTGCTTTATAAGCAGAAGCTTTCCTTCCACGATAAACTAGAAATAAAACACAATATAAACCCACTCACTTTCTTGGCAGCTACCCAACTCTTCCTAGCTTACTTCTCTGCCTAACTTAAAAAACGTTTGGTAAACATCCTTCTTGAGCTCCATTTCAACCTGTTTATTAACGAAGAAGAGGTAAGCCTGCATGTATGATGTCCCAGGAAGCTCTGTGACATCCCAGGCACAAGGTGACAGCTTCCCAGCAGCACAGTGGAGAAGCTGAGGCTGGGCTGGAAACAAGGAGATCCTACTTGGGTGTAAGGCACTAACAACCAAAAAAGTTCCGGCACAGTCAGCGTTTCCAGCTTGTGGCAGAGCAGCAATCAGGTTTCGAGAAGACCAGCTCCTTGTGGGGGTTAAAAAACAAGAGTGATTACTTACCTTTGACTTTTCCTTCACTCTCTGGGAGAGCATCCCAGGATGCTGCTACAGAGGTTGGTTTGCCCTTTAATGGCCAAACATCCAGATTTTCAGGTGCACTGGCAGGAGCTGTGAAACAGCCATACCCAGAAAAGGCAAGTAAGAAAGACTGACTCGTACAGCACGTGCTTTCTGCGCCTTCTTTTCACAGCAGAACTGCCTCTATGGTCATTTGAAAGACAAATGTGAAGTACACACACGGCTCAGGTCCATGCATGCCCGTATTACATTTCTACATCAGACTTCGGTTGTGAAGTTTTGGCCCACACTTTCAGGGACAGGCTGTCTGTATGAGACTGCTACCATGGTTCAGGAGGAAATACACGATTCAGTCATCATGGACTACTTCCCTATGTCAAAGGCGCCCCAAGGCTGCTTCTGTGGAGGCAGAACCAAATTTTGCTGCCCACGCAGAGGGACAGCAGCCGTGCTGCTGCTCCCAAAGGAAGGAGCAAACATAACTGCAGGGGGCCAAGCCGCTGAACATAGCAATCAATCTCCCCTGCTCTCACCCCTCCACAGGAGCAGCAGACTTTTTTTTTTTTTTTTTTTTTAATACATACCCGCCTCAGGGGTTCGCTGGTAAACAGACACACTCCATTTGCCTTCCTTTTCTCCATCCAAGATTTGAACGGCAAACTCGTACATGGTGTCTGGTGCCAGGTTCTCCACCAGCGCCCGCCGGTTGGACACCTGCTTGTAATCCCACCTCGCCGATTCCCCCTTTTCCCGATAACGAACGCTGTACTGCCTGGCGTTAGAAATACACAAGCACAGAAATTCACTCATCAAAAACTTTAGCAGGACCAGAAGGAGAGCAGACAGCCCCCGGGGACCCAGCCACACATTGCTGCCCAGTCCCCATCCCAAGGTGAGCACCTCCAGCGCCAGCCTCGCCTGTGCAGGCTCACCGAGTCCGACTGCCTTCACCCCACAGGACTGACTGCTCCTCCCAGCCTCCTGCTGAAAACATCCCTTCCCACAGGGGAAGCCGCAGAGCTTTCCAAACCAAGCTGGGCATCCTGGGGGGCTCCACGCCTCCATCCCACAGATGTGGCCAGGTTGTTGGAAGCCCTTCACTCCTAGAGCAGCACTGGCGGCTCAGTTCCCACGTGCCAGCCCAGATAATCACCTCCACAATGAAACTGAGAGCATCTAACGTGACCACCTCTCCTGCTGTGCGGTTCAGCCTCAGGTTGTGCAGGCCTTCGCTGTTCCCAGGCTAAGCAGCACAGCCCAGCACTTTTAGGCCTTTGGCAGTTTCTGGCCCACCTCTGTTTGTTTTGGTCTCCAGCCAGTGTGGTGCGAGACTGTAAGCCACGTTCCCCTGCTCATGGGAGACCATGACCTGCTCAGCCACGGCTGCATGGAGTTTGTGCAGGGTCTGAGGATGCAGGGGGCACTGGAGGTGTACATCACCCTGCACCTACCCATGCCAGGTTTCTAACAGCTTCTCTGAAGCATCCCCTACCAGCCACCATCACAAAGACGTGCAAATTTCTGTGCCCTAAGTTAAATTGTTCCCATAACCAACCATCGTTAAATAAATGTGAAACTGATCAGCAGTGCACTGACAGCAGTTCACCTCCGGTATCTGTTCAGAAAAAGAAACATGGTGCTAACTACCTATTTGCTGCAACCTTCTGCTTTTCATACAGTGGGTCTGTCCAAGCAACGAGCACAGACTGAGAGGACATAACCCGAACAGTTATGTCCTGCACCACCTCCACCTCTTCCTCCTCTGAAATGGGAAAATAAAACAGCACATCAATAACAAGAATGTTGGAGATCACAATAAATAAATAAATAAATAAATAAAATACACCAGTAATACACCTTATAACAAGCAGACACCACAGATGTATAGCAAAGACAACAGCAGTGAAAAGCAAGTACTTTCATTACTGATGGTACCTCCTGACAATGTAATTTCTTCTGTTAGCTGTCTGTTTACAGGACCAGATTACTAATTATTCTACAGTCCTTAAATATTTTACCAATTCCCAAACTGTTACATACAGTTCCTCTTTGACCTCAGCTACAGTATGTAACACTTTCCTTCCAAAAGGAAGTGAACACTTTAGCTGGCAAGGTTGACTGGAAATCAACCCTGGAGATAATGGTGCAGAGATGTGACAAGAAGACTTCCAGATTTGGAGATCCTGGCTTTGATTTAGTCAAGCCTTCTCATAGAGTTATTGCAGTGCATAATGTTTGCCAATAGCTACAGCAGAGGGGGTTAAGGAAAAAAAAAAAAAAAAAAAAAAAAGAGAGAGAGAAAAGCAGCAAAACCCCAACCATGTTGCAGAATTCTATCCTTTTATTAATACTGCTTGAATTAGAGAAGCAGAGACATCCATCAGGCTCTTTAGCCCACAGAGGAAAAACCTAGCTCTAGCACTTGCAATTAAAAATCAAAGCTATCTCATTTCATTCAAATGTCTCCAAGAATTGACAGCTGATGTGAAAGAAGCATACCTGTGACTTTCCTTTTAGTTAAAGATGACCTATAGACAGGTTGACTTCGTCCTTGGGTATTCCGTGACGGCAGCGAAACCACATGAACTGATTCAGAGGCTGTACGTGTGAGGAAAAAAAAAGAGAGGCTTTCCTCAGCCTTTATCATTGTAAATAAAAATCAGTCTTTTCAGGTAGAAATCTATTTTATTCTTGTCTTAGATACAAGAAGAGAAGTAGTTTATTTAGGTTCATATCATATATCTCAGAGATTTCAACTTGCATACAGTAAGAACAATAAAGTTGGTATTTTAGAAGCAGGAAAGCAAATTATTAACATGAAAAAAACATCACAATGGTCCTGTATTATAGGTTTGAGTTCTCCTGATAATTTGATTATTTAAAAACACTTGTTCTCCCTCTTGATGAAAGAATAGTATAAAAGCAATGAAAATCAGAAGTATATGCTTAAAAACAGGTTACATATTATTTCTCATAAAGATTAAGCACATTACTGAATTTCCACTAAACCCATAACAGAATAAACAAACAAACAAAACAAAACAAACAAACAACAACAAAAAAAGAATAACAGTACATAACACCTAGGGACATCCACAGCCTGAAGCAAGTCAGAGCAGGATGAAAGTGCTAGCAACAGAAGCAGTTACAGAAAACACAGCAACCAGGCACCATGGAGGGGCTCTGACCATGGGAGTACTGGATAGCCAACACAACATTTGCACAGACATGGAAGCGCTAGTATCTACAGTGAGTCTCTTTCCAGAGCTGGTCTTGGCAGAGAAAGATGAAAAAGTTAATACTAGAGAAGGGATGAGAGATAATTAAGAGATCCCTGTTCAGAAAGGGTGTGAATAACTGATAGGTGACCGAGGAGTTCTCTCTCTTTGGACAAACCAGGATAAAGATGTTCTTTTTACACATAACCAACAAAGCAGAAGAGGAAATAGATATTTATATTACAAAGCCAGGAATTGTGGCAGCCACGTGTGATTTTGGAACCATCACCAATTTTGTAATCCAAGACCAGACTGTCTGCGGGATGGGCTTCCAGCATGCAGCAGAGATTTTCAGAGAAAGAACTTTAACCTTGAGCAAACGCATCCAAGCAGCAAAAAGCAGATGAAACTTCCAGAAAGAGGATCAAAGTAAGAGTCATGAGTGCAGACCTAGAGCCCACTCAGTGTAGAGGTGTCCACAGGACAGAGAGAGGTAAGAGGGGAACGACACAAACAGCACAAAAAGAAATACACAGCCTCTGGAGAAACAAAGCTGTTACAAACCCCATTGCTACAGTTAGCTGGAAATCCTTTAGGTCGAGGGCACGTTATCTAGTGAAGGAGTGCAAACCATCACAGCACAGCAGAACAGGACAGGACAGGAAGCACAGAAGAGGCCAACCTGACTCTCAGGAGACTGCAGTGACCAGGACCTCCGGAAGGAACAGGAGAAAAGATGGACACACAAGCATAACACTCCAGTATGGAGTCCATGAAATTGTTTTGATGGTAAACGTGGATACATTAAATTAAAGCATTAAGTTTTCCTCCACCAGTCAGAAATAACGCAGAAGCACAATTTTTAAGAAGAGGACAAGAAACAATGACAAGAAACAATTTGAGAGGTGTCCCACCGCATGCAAGGAACTATGAGCTATGCCTCTTCTTCTCTGCCCTTCCCCTGCTATTAATGCCCTTCCAATGAGCACAGTTATAGCAAACACTTCCATTTGCAAGAAGAAATCATTCTGATGACTGCAATAACGTGATCTATGACCACCTAGCAGCAACAGGCAATTACAGAAGACTGATTGCTTTTTGCCTGGAGAGCAGCCTGGTCAGATAGGGCAAGTGAAACCAAAGAACGAATTGATGGGGTGATGACCAAGGGCAGTCTGGCATCAACTCACGTAGATGATATCAGAGCAATCTGGCTCACCTAGTTTCCTTGCTTCCTGGTTTTGTCGCTCTTGCAGCAGCGGAGCGTAACTCGTCCTTCGGCCGCTCTCTCCATACCCCCGGAGGTAACCTTGGGATCTGCTGCGTGGACCCCTGAAGCCCACTCCGTAAGGTGGCTTCCACCGAAAGGAAAACCTGCCATCTGGAGACTGCGCACGCACTCTCAGAGGTCTGTTTGGCATGTCCTTCTCTTCAAAAAAACAAGCAAACACACACAAAACCCACCGCAGTTATTATGAAGCACATGACATGTACAGCAGCCCACTTATTTCTGTTGCAAACAGATCTACGAAATACCATCAGAACAAAGGGTATAATTTTATAGTGTCCTAATTTTGCTATAAAACCCAATGCAGTAACAAGTTTTCCAAGTGGGATGCACAATATTCAACAGGGACTTTTCCCAGGCATTTCAGACAGACTGGCGCAAGACTCACAGAGTGAACACATACTGTAATACAAGAACTCCTGCCAGAAACTGGGGTTGTCTTGCAGCTTTCCTGTTTTAATCTTTCCCCGTTTTTTATAATTCCCCTTTCCATAGTTCAGGCACACAAGTACATTTTTTTTTTCTGGCAAGTGCTAAAGGTCAGTGAAAAATGAAGCACAAAACCATTTCGCTATTTTTAAACTTGACTTCAGAAAGCAATCTACATTAAAAAGCACGTTCTCTTCTCCTAAACCCATTGCTAACGGTTCATATTCATCAGGTCTGTCCTGCACATGCCTCTCCTCTTGACTTCACAAACTCCCATTGTATGAACCTTCGAACATCCCACACTATAACTTGCCAAATGGCTTGCATGAGTTACCTGTTAGCAGTGCTCTTTTAGGAGGTGAAAATAAAGCAAGGATTACTCAAGCAACTAGGCTGCTTGTACTCAAACCCTCTTGCTTGCTGGCTAAGCCAGTGACTGCAACCACAGCAATGTCAGAACAAGAGCCTGGGACAGCACCTAGACAGACAACAACACACCAAAGTACCCCCAGCCAGAGGAGGAGTGAAATTGTCTTTCCAGCACCAGTTTGGGAGCTCGTACTTATGACAGCACTTAAGTTATGTTACTTTAACTATGCACCAATGCCTGCATGTCCCCACATACACCAAAGCAGATCCTTTTCTAATGCTTCTGCTCAGTGACAGCTTCTATAATCAACCTGTTCACTGGGTCTTGATCTGTTGACAAAGTTGCATCCTCTTACACCCTACCAATAAATGTTCTTCTATTAATTTATCCTTTGGAAAGGACCACAGTGACTCTCAAAGCTGTTTGCAGAGCTCCCTTTGAAATCTCTGTAGGAAATGCAAGGTTTCAGTGCTAAACAGGTATATAACACAAGCAGAGAACAGCACACTCCCAGGTAACTCTGCTTTTCTACTGAAAGCAGCTCAGCATGGTAAACCTCGTCATTTTATTTTGCCTGCAGAGAGGCAGATCATCATTTTAAACACACAGACTGCAGCAGCTCCTCTCCGCTGGCTGCTCCTCACCAGACCAACAGAACGAGGCCATTATAAACCCAGATCAATCAGCCAGTTAAACCAGTTTTACAGACACTTTGTGTTGCCGGAGCAATGTATATTACTTGTATCGCAGCAGTGGATCTGGCCCTAAGTGCTTAATAAAATGTTTTTCTCTATACAATAAACACGGTTGCTTTCCTGAGGTTCCCTGCCCACTTTTCAAGGAACATTCAGTCACACGCTATGAAACACCTGCTCCACACAGTTTCTATTTCTTGCTCTCCTGAGCAACTGCTTAGCACAGATTTCAGAAGCCTGATAGTCACTGACCATGCAGGCAGGAGCTTTCATTCACAGCACCACCATAGAGAACTAAACGATGGAAAAATTCAAGGTGGAAGGGATCCTTGGATGTCTTCTGTCTGACCTTTCTCTCAAAGATAGACCATCTCCAACACTGTGCAAGACCAGCCCTGGTTCTCCCTAGCTCAGTCTTCACAACCTCCATGGATGGAGACTGCACAGCCTCCCTGCAGACCTGCTCCAGCATTGCACCAGCTGCCTAGAGTAGAAGTTCTCCCAAACATACAACCCAACCTCCCAAACTGCAACTTGTGGCTGCCGCCCAGTGCACTTGTGGCCTGACACCACCAAGAAATTGCTTTCTTGTAGCCCTCATTCAAGCAGCAGCTGGCTGCGATGGGATGTCCCCTCACCCTCCTCTTGGCCAGGCTGAACCAGCCCTGTCCCCAGAGCCTCTCCTGGCTCTCTCACGTACTGTCAGCAGCCACCACCTCCCCACATCTCAACATCCACACCGAACCAGGGTCCCACTGAGTGCCAAGAGCCCATGGACCTGGGATTGGAGGGAGGGATGCTGCAGCCCATCAACTCTGCTTTGCCAGTCAGTCACAGCTTCCGGCTGGAATTAAAAGAGAATTTTAACGGACAAAGGATACAAAAGGAGCTAGCGCAGCCAGAAAGCCATATGGCAAGCATTCAATTTAAAACAAATGTGGCTTTAGGCAGAGAAGTTTATCGGCGCTAATGCTGAATGAAGGGGATCAGTGCTTCCTAAGGATTAGATTACTTTCCTCACAGTAGCACCACACTTTACTGCCTGTAGTTCCTACTTCACTAATTAGCTCCATTTTTTACTTATCTTTTCTTGTTACAGTTTGACTGACACGAAAGCATCCAGACAGAGCTATGAGAGAGCAGTTTAGACAACTTTGATGCTAAATACTGACCCATCAAACCCAGGCTTTTTGTGTGAACTGTGTGCCAGGCTTGACATGAAAGTGATTTGTCATTAAAAGCAGAGAGACACAGAATGAAACTTGCCCACCTTGCTGTAGCCCATAGCCTGGGAGCCAACAGCCTAATTCCAGATGTGGCTGAAGGCCTTGACCTCAGTCACAGAGGAAGGTGAAGCTGGGCTTTCTCTGTCCCATACAAGCACCTGCAGGGCTGTTGTCCCAAAGGGCTCAGCTGCACACCACAGAGCCAGCACTCTCCACCAGCGAGGACGTTTCCCACTCATTAAGTCCCCATGGGACAGCAAGTCACTGCTTCCTGCTGCTGCAGCCCCCACATCCAAGCACTCTCCAGCTCCTCTCATCGTGACTCCATCGAGTAGCACAAGTTTCAATGTGGACTGTGGAGGCTGAGCTCACTGAGCCCTAAGTGCCATAGTTTGGTCCTGCTGGCCAAGATCATTTGTCTTTACACAAACAAACAAAAACCTTACAACACTGGAAAACAAAAGAAAACAAAACAAAACACTGTCCTAAACAAGCAATATTCATTGGGGCAGGCAGGGAGAAGGACAAAAAGGAAGAAATAAATCTGGTGCATCATTTTAAGTCATTCATTTCCCAAAGTAGCCCTTCCTGTGGGGACCCTGAACTCCCCAGGAACAATGGACTTACACAGTTCACAGCTCATGAAAAAATAATTTGATGATGCTCTCACTACAGGTCAAGTGCTATGAGGACACATCCCATGACCTTCCTCTGTCACTAGGATCCCTTCCATTGCACATCTAGGTGCTAGATGTGGACCTTGGAAACAAGATCTGTGAGAATATGCAATAGGTTTTTTTTTTTTTCCTTTCTTTTCTTTTCTGCTGGGCTAAAGAAAGCAAAACCTCTTGAAAAAATCAAGGCATTGTTGCAGTCCTAGACTGAGGGAGGCAAGAACAGGTCAAAGAAAAGAGACAGGGAGAAGGGGCTGAAACAGGGGAGATAAAAGTCAGAGAAAGAACTACTATAATACTTCTGAAGGTGACATGAAAATAGGAACACGAATGGAAATCTGATGCAGACTAGGAAGAAAAAGTGATGAAATTGAGAAGTGTGCAAGAGGGAAGTAGCATGGATGGAAATGAGGTAAGGGTGACACGGAGCTGGAGCCACTGGGGGGATTCTGGGCTTCATCTACCTTCAACACAACTTTGCACAGATCCTCCAGTCTCCTCCAAACAGATTAATCTGATGATAAAAATTGCCTCCCTCAAACATAAAAATCTACCAAGCATGCATGTGCACCGGTCTCAGCCACAAGTGGCGCAAAGATCTCTAAATAAAACTTCATCTGCCTCAGGGGGAGAAAAAACACACTGGACTGTATCTAGGAGTTTGCTCACTCCCAGGATGCAGGAAGTGGTAGATTTACCAACAGGAGGTCCAAAAATAAAGAAATCCCAATATCTTACTAGCTACTGGCATAAAGTATCTCCACGTCACAGTATGGACATGTTGCACTACTTCTCACTCCCAACATCAAGACTGTAGGTCCATCCAGGCCAGATAGTCCAGCCCAGATAAATGGGCTTCCAGAAAGGGACCAGGACAGCAAGGAGTTTTAGGGCCGTTGAGCAGCAGGGAACATTCCCACCATTTCCCTGGACTGCCCTGCAGCCTGATCCTGCCAGGCATCTCTCCCTGCCTTTTGCAATGGTCTAAACCTGGGCAAGTCACTTGAATCCTCAGCGGAAGATGATCCTAAGAGATCCCAAGACAAGATTTCAGATCAGCATGAAAGCTGGACAGCTGACAGCTATAACAGTGCCCGTGGCTTTTCCTGTCAGACACAGTAGCTCTGACCTTGATAAAAGCCCACAGGACTGCAGCTGTCTGTTCCCCATGTAACACCTACTCTGGCACACCAGGATCTCAACCTGATTTCAACAAACACTCGATGACATCCCAGAACAACAGCAATGAAAATGCTAACTCTTCAAACGCATTCACCTCCAACCCCTCTTTTCTAACAAGTTTCCGGATTAGCTACCAAGTGCTTGACAGAACTAAGGGCTGATTGTTCTCCGTCTCTACACTTTCTCCCTGTAAATACTGCTAGACTTTTCACTTTGGGTTCCAAATATGATTTAACTGTTTTGTGAACCTCCATTCTGGCCAAACCAGATCAACTACTAACCAGCTTCAGATCTCATCTGAAGAGCTACCTGCAATTAAAATAAAATCAAGCCCTTTTCTACATTCCAGAACATGAGAATGAGCAACTCCCTTGTGATCTCTTCATTGTGTAAATCCAACATTAGCTACAGCTGCAGGAATTTGTATATAGCATCTTAGCCCCAAAAATGCAAGGCTGATCAAAGCCCTGGTACTGACTTTCCATAGTTGAAATGTCCACTAGTATTGCCAAAGTTTCTGTGTGTGTCAGGGCTGTGGGAGAACATTTTATAAATGATGTAAGCCCATAGTATGAGTTCTAAGCTGAGGATAAAACATCCTCTAAACAACCACACAAGGAGGCAGCTTGCACTTGCCAAATCACAGATTCTTCAGAGGCCCCCATCAATTATCCAGCAACGGAAAAAACAGATCAGCTCCAGAAGAAAAGGAAAGTACTGACCCCAGTAATCAATCTGTAATTGTGGGGGAAAATATCCCAAGCGATTCAAACCTATTAGGATATGAATGTAAAAAGTAGTTGAAATCTGAGGCCACACACACACAAAAAATAAGGCACTGTCAATTTGCCACCACAAATCTAGGTATTGAATGTTTGCTCTTGCCTTCCCAAGTCAGCAACAACTTTTCTGCATTTTGCTTCCATGTGCCATTATTTCAGGACTGGAAAACTGGACCTATAAAAAGTGTTCTGCTGGAGAGATAAACATCTACCAACCTCTCTTTTAATTTCAGGCAGAAGTCTGAGAGGCTAAGCACAGTGACCCACCATTGGCAAACTAACAGCTTGAAGAGAAAGCTGGTTTTGTCAGAAAGTGATCAAATGCCCACATTAGAAAAAGACCAAGAATGCCAACTGGGAAGAAAATCCTTGTGTGGACATAAAAAAAAAAAAAAAAAACGGAAAAAGAAAAAGGAAGACTAAAATAAAATGTACCAAACTGCTCAGTTCATTCACCCTCCTCAATGAGTAGATCCTTGTCTTCAGAAGTCCTTACCTGCCCTCTGAGCACAATCAGTAGTCCTCCAAGATAATTACCTTGCATCACTGCCAAGCTGTGAGAGCCATCCAGCTTCAGAGCTGAGCAATTCAGTTTACAAACACCCTGCAGCTTCCCTCCCAAGACCAACCACCAAGGCTAGAAATGTACAGTACCTCAGCTAGCTGTTGCTCCTAGATCTCTGAGCTATTTCTTCAGGATATAATGATATTGTGTGCCATGCATACTCCTAAGTACCCAAGCCCTACCATCACGGAGGAATAGACATAAAGGTATCAGCTGTACTTGTACCAAAAATGATAGACTGTGAACAGAAAAAAGAGGCACTATATTTTGATTCCCCAACTGGCAACTCTAAAATGAATTCCATTTGTGAGGTAAGACCCTTTGTAAGACATCCACACTGCTATAACTTATTGCATCAGCCTCCCCTAAATACAGCTGCTGAAAAATGTATGTTTGCTGATGCTTAAGTTTGTAGCACGTGGCAAATGCAGCTGAGGATGCCACTACAGTTGCCCCCATTTGGCAACTTTTGATGGGTGCAGACAGTCTCAGGGATGGTGACCCCACAGAAGGCACTGGGGAAACCAGGTTCATGCACCAAGGCCTCTATCACAGCCAGATCTTTGCTAGGAAAAGAGTTTATTGCTTGCGAAAATGATCACCCATCGTTTCTTCATGCCCACAATGGGCATCATTTTCCATGTGGCTCTCTGTAGTTTTCTAGCAGGTAAACCACTTAGTATGTTGGTTTTAAGGGTTGGGACAATTTGGATACACCATTTTATTTTTTCACCCAATTTGAAATAGATTATGAAAAAGTGCAACTGCAAAGGGAGAAAGCAGAGCTTTACTACCAGAGCCAGGCCTCTAAAGAGCGCTGCAATCCTTTGCACAGCTCAAGGCTTTCCATCCAGTTGTTATTCATGAGCAGCAAAAGAAAAATGGCATTTTACCATCAATGAGAGGCACATTGGAAAGCACAGCCCACCTTCCTCATCCAGCAATTCATGCAGGGGCGGCTGCTTTGTTCCCCGCTTTCACATACTCACTGTTACCCATCTTCACACAGCTATCCCAAAGCCACATCAGCAGAAAAGCAAAGAAGAAAGAGGACAGACAAAATACCACAAGAAGATATTTGTTTTCCACCCAAAAATTAATGCACCGTGTCACTTTGGCAAAATGTTAATGGATTTTTACTTGATTTTTTTTTTTTTTTTAGCTGATGGCTTGATCCAAGTTCCTTTGAGAAAATGGGAGCAATTCCACCGGCTTCAACGAGGTTCTGGATCAGGTCCATCCTAAGAAGAGTTCACTCTGCAAAGATATTTCCTGCAGCTGGCGAGCCAGCTCAGGCAGTGCTGATGTGGCCCTCTGAACCTCGATGTGCTGCCCGCTCCAACTGCAAAGACCCTGGGCTTGACTTAGTTCAGATCAGCCACAGCACTGGGCACGGCACTAACTCTATCAGGGCTCTTTGTAGCATTGATGTGTTAACACATGTAAAAATGCAAGAGAAGGTAGGATTGAAATGGGGAGACTAAATCCAGCCCCAGGTTTACCGAGAAGGTAGGTTCCCTAACATTTTAAGAGGCACTGTCGACCTTGTTCCTGTGTAGACTGGTCAGCTTTTCAGTGCCACTAATTCACACGCTCAGCTCAGATCTCCTCCTGGAAGTAAGCCGATCAGTTAAAGCAGTGGAGGCAAGTGACACGTAAATCCTTTGTTTCCCGCAGAAAAATCATTCAACACATTCCCACACACTTCTGCTTGGCCACAGAAAGCAGGGACTGGAACGCTCGAGTTCCTGCACAAAGGAAAGTGTGCCATAATTCATTGGGCTCCACCAAGGATTTTGGGGCAGAGGACCAGTATCCAATGGTAATGTCTGATTTATGCAAAGCTACTCATTATACCTCTGTAGAGGAGTTACCTGGCATCCGGGGGACATTCTTTCAATTGATAGTGCTAACAGAAGTTTCCAGTGCTCCCTTTGAAGAGCTCTCTGAATGCTATGTACAGCAGGACTAGGGCACTTTGCAGACTCAACAACATACTTCTCTGTGTGTTTAACCCATACATTATGACTTAAGAACAACCAGTGATGAGTTACTGAAGGCTTCACATGCTCCCACTGAAGCTGACACAGCTTTTCTTCTGCGTCCGTGCCCTTTGAAGGGAGCCCTCCAAACCTGGGTCACCCTCCTCCTTCACACCTGCCGGACACCTCCCATTGAGGTGTCTCCAGTGACCAAATCACCAAGGCCAGCTCCCTCCAGCAAAACCCCCAGCAACCCGCAGGGGCTGTAAGAGCGCACCGCAGCCCTGCCCCGGTCTGCAGGCATCTACACGGGGTGTTGTCCACCCCTTGCCAGGCTGAGCCACCCTGCACAGACCAGGGTGGTAGGCAGCAGGACCACCCCTCACCAGCGCAAAGAGTGAAGGGCCACAACAAGTTTATTTCAAAATGCTTTCCATCTTGGATTCCCTTCCCACACCCTGACCGAGGTCATTTCCTCCATTTATCCCACGCACGGCACAGCAATCATGTTCAAACTCACTACTAGTCTGCGTCCTGCTCTGCAAGCTTCGCATCTCCTTTATCAAATATATGCACTAAAAAGAGACATTCTCTTCTTGGCTCTCCATCAGTAAGTTTGGAGGACAAGGCAGGAGATCTGTGAGCACTACAGCTCCACGGGACACCATGACATCCGTACAGATGACAGCTTCATTCCTGACTTTCCCAAGGAATCCAAAACGACAAATACAAATGTACATACTTTTACTATGATAATATCTACCAGCAAAAATGATCCCAAATACTATTCCAGACTACGAAAAAGAGCCAGGTCCATAAGTCATATCAACAATTTAACATTTACTCTCGGCTGACTTTTTACTGAACTAACTGACCACGCGAGCAGACCTCCTCCAGCGCTGCTGTAGGAACGGTGCTAGGCTGGTCTCTAATGCAGGCTGAGGACTTGACACTCCCAGCTCCTCTGGGACACACTTCAGCACTGTCATGCTGACAAGACTGCAACTTTAACTTGGAGTTTCCTGAATTTAAGGCTTTTAACGCTAACATTCATGAAGAATGAAATATACAATACAATAATAAGGACGATCTAGCAGTACTTATGTGCTTGCGAGTTTAACATTTCCCTATGGTTATATATACATGAATATAAATTGCAGATATATCTATGACCCACAGACAAAATTTAGAACAAACACTTTGGAAGATTAAAAAAATACACCACAAAGAAGTAAACACGAAATGGCGAATACCATGCAGATCAGCAGCACCAGCATTTGAGAACTTCTCACAGATTAACCAAAATAGAAACACCATATCATCCAAATAAATCAATATAATTCTGGCTATATTAGCTGGAGATTATTCTACTCTACAGTGCAATGAAACCTTGCTGCTATAAGAACTGTGCTCCATAGCCAGTGACTACATTGTAAGAAAGATACAGGCCCACCAAAGAAACTCAAGAGGACAGTTACAAAGATGATAAGAGATCGAAAATAAATGACCTTAGAGCCAGAAAAAAAGGAAAAACATCACAGCACCTAGGGACTGAGACATTAAGTGCTGTCTCCAAAAATGAAGTGCCAAATTGCTGCTGGGATTCCCATGAGGAGCACTTGCAAAACTTCTGCAAAAGTCACTTCCTATTGAGCCCAGGTATTTTCTGAGGAGTTATCAGCAGTCCTCTACTCCATACAGCACACTCCATTCCTTAGATTTTTTTTACTGTTATTATTATTTTTTTAACTGATGCAAAAATACCTTACTTTTACAACTGCTTGACCAGTTGGTTTGAACTGTCATCACAGAAGATGGGAAAGCTTCATTTGCATCAGTGTGGCCATCTAGAGCGTGCCCTTTGCGAAGGGTTTGTTTGCCCACCAAGACCCCCAAGACAAAACCAATGGTGTACCAAGCACAGAAACACAGGGATGGATTAAAGCCCACATTACGTGCAGAATGACAGCTACAAAAGGAATTGATAATGTCCCACAAACATCCAGCGTGACAATGGGTTAAAAACATGACAGTCAGCAGGTGAGAACACCTGGGGACTGAAATTTGACTGAAGAACACTTTAAAATTCTCCTCATGGCACACACTTGAATTCTTTGGCTCAAGACTTCATCCAAATCTCTTTGGTGCTCTCCGAGCTGAGACCTTGGTAGCACACCATCCCCAGATCATTTTGAAATCTGCTCCCACTCTGGAGGGAGGGGAGGAGGCCTGTCCATTGAGAAGACACAAACCCCCACCCTGACAGCCCAGTAAAGCTGAGCAGGAGGGTCCTGAGCTCTGTTGGCCGCACAGCTCAGGCCCCGGGGCTCCCTGCTGCTACCCACACAAAGCGCGCTGCCTGGGCTCCGGAGCATGTGGTTCACATCAGGCCACTGCTTCAGCTCCTGGAGAACTGCAGCCGACTGCTCAACTCAGCAGCCATTTCTGGGAGCATGAAACATGAAACCCATTCCAGCAGCAGGCCTACTGAAAATTTCCAGGCATAAGATGCTGAGTACGATGGAGATAGATATAGCATAGACTGTAAAATCAGGTACGGTATGTAGAACTGCACCCCATCTACAATAAAAGCTTCAACTGCTAAGAGAAAATGGAGCGACGTTTACAGACGAATGTACGTCAAAAACTTTAATTATTCTCAATTCACTTATAAACAAAAAATGGAAAAAGCTGAACATTTGGCAGACCCACTTCAGAAGTGTTTTTAAAACCAGCTACTTCAAAAGCAGCATTGGAAAGTGGCTTTTAAATCTGCCACTCGAGCCATCCCTTTGTCTGGATACATCTCCGCCACCTGCTGCCTCACTCACATTGGTGTTATTCTGTGTTCTTCATGTTAGACTTTGTCTAACCTTTTCCAGGGTTTAAAACAGAAGGAGGTTCTGGCCTCTGTGGTACTCCAGTGGGGACCTCTCCTTTATCATGCCAGTCACAGGAAATTAGTTTCACAAAAAGGGGAACTCACGGATTAAAAGAAAAACTATTTTAAAAGCAAAAAACAACCTATTTATTGTACACCATTAAAATGATAAACAGTAATAGCATGAGCTGTAAATGGGCCTGATAAAGCCATCAATCCCAACTGATTCCCCCATGCACATCATTTCAGTCGCCCATCTTCCAGAAGGAGGGAATTTTGTTCTTCTCCCCTGCCATGCACCTCCTGGTCTCCTGGTGCTGACCCTGCATTGCTCTGCAGGACTCCTGCAGAGTTTCAACTGGGGACTCCCATGACTCTCAGACCTAGTGGGCAAGAAATTCACACTCCTAGGCCTCAATGGACATCCAACTGCAGAACGAGCACAAATATCAACTTACAACATCTTAAGCCATGTTTCTAAGATAAATCAGAGCATAAGGGCGCTCTAAGTGGTGAGGTCTGTGACTGCAAACACAAGCATGACAGATGCACAGGATAAAGATAATAGAGTTTGTTTTCCTCTAGATAATCCTTTTACAGGCTGTTCCCTAGCCCAAGTCAGAAATTCAGTGACAACCAGGAGACCTGCCTGAAAAAAAAAAAAAAAAAAAAAAAAAAAAAAAAAAAAAACAGAACATGAATCCACCCCAAGCTCCTCATGCCACAGCAAGACATTGTCCGCAACAAAATCAGCTCCTTCAAAGACTGTGTCATTCTACACTATGTACATGGCTCTAGTCTCCACATTATTTACACCTCTGATTTATCATGGCTTTCATACTCATATTCCTCATTTACTCAGAAGTGAGAGTGAGTTAACTTCTGTGTTTCTGACAGTCTAAAAGGAAGAACCTCAAAGCTCTGTCAGGAAAGTAAAGAGCATGCATAACTGACTCAAAGCCAACAGGCATACTGCTTGGTTAGTCTCCTCTTTCAAATCATGGCTACCCATTTTTACTGCTTCTTTATGCATGTTCCGATATCAAATAAAGTGTTGAAAACACGCTATCCATTGAAGAGAAGAGATGGACACCATGGAATAGAAATCTTCCAAGCAGTGCTAAATATGTGCAAGCCACGTGTCTCCTGGGACATCCCTGTTTTGTCTGTATGCATGCACAATCCTTGCACCCTTCTCACAGCCATCTCTAAAAATCCTGGGGTCCATAACTGCATTGGCCCTGGATAAACAGTTTACTTGATGCTAAAGAAGTCCAAGAGTATCACAAGAGGTAACACTTTCCTGAGTGGAGAGAAAGTGGCTTTAAGCCCACTTTGCATTTCTCTCTGAGTGCATTGGCCAGTTCATCCAGTAAGAAGTCAGTGGCTCATGTCAGCAGGGGCAGAGGAAGAAAAGGCTCCCTGCAGTTGTGGGGCTGCTGGCTGTGCCCCTGGGATCCCAGGCAGGATTTTGGCTGCACAAACAGTGATGACCAGCAATACCCTCCTCCTGCTCTAACGGCCTGGCAATTTCATCCGCAACAACGGGAAAAGAAACCACGAAGATAACACAAAACTTGCACCACGATGGATTTTTATCTCTCTTCTAAAATATACTGACTCCTGTGCTAACAGCTGAAACTCCTGTGACATAATTTCACTTCTATGAAACTGGCACTTCTCCACCCCCGGCTGATGCCCACACAGGTCCACCTGGGCCCGTGCAGGGTCAGAAACTCTCAGATGCCTCTCTCCAGCACCGATGCCTGCACGATGCTGTTCTGCCCAGCCTGGACGTGGGACCTGGGCAGGTTGCAGTGCAGTGATGTGATGCCCACATTTGTCCTCACCCCTATCCAGACAGCTTGTAGGTGAGCCTCTACCCCCCTAGGTGGGCCTACAAGGATGCCAGGTAGCAAGAAAGAGAGAGTATTGTTTTCAGGCTGTCATGCATACACTTCACCACCACTTCCCCTCCCTGCATCCCAGCAGCCTGAGCTAGCTTTGAAGTGGGTTGGCAGGGAACATGTCAGAGCTAGAGCATATGCTCTTGCGAGCCAAACCTGTGTCCTGCTGCCTGCAGGCATGGCCATTGATCTCCAGGGAGGAAAACGCACCTACTAAAACTGCACTGCCCATTAGGAGGCCAACTAAACCGTAGCAGCATTGTTATGCTGTGCACCTGGACCACTTCTTATGAACCCAAATCTCCACTCCATTGCTCTGCTGTCACATCAGCGCAATCTCGTTAAAATCAGTGGCACGTTACAGGGGCAATTGAGTAAAAAATGTGGCCATGCAGACATGTGGATTCAAAGTCTGAAGAAAACATTATGCATAATTCTGATGGGAGATATGGATATGGCTCATGGAAATTCACAGCAGGCAACACAGTTTGGTATCTGCACCAGCTTTCACTTCAACCCCACCAAGCAGTGGTTACCCACAGCCATAAAGCACAAAGCTTTATATGCGTAGTTCATATTACACACTTTCTATGCCTAGTTTCATTCAATGAAGTACTCTTATTCAAACACCTAATTTCCTTCCAAACCTTCCCCAGCTCTTGGATGCTGGGATGTTTTATGGCAGATCCCCAAAGCAGAAGTCAAATGCTGCCCTTCTTGGTACAGGTTTGGGAGTGCAGGGTTTGGGGTGGGGGTGTGGGAGGGCCGCAACTTACATCTCTCAGCCACCTTCATACACCATTCTCTAAAGTCGCTGAAAAAAAAATACTACAATTCATCTTTGACATTTTAACACCACTAAATGGATTACCTTCATCAATTGTGGAAGAAGTACGAAGTATTAACCAAGCCATAACTAGCCAAAAACTCAGGGCTTCTACTGTTCTTTAGGTATCTATCTATCAGGTATTTTCACAAAAAAAAAAACACATCAGTGACATACTTCAGAAGCAAAGATTAGCTTTGGATCCAAAGTCTTGGCAATTTGGGTGGTATGGCTCTGGTTTTGTTTCATTCCTTTATGTGTATCACAGACTTCACCAAATCGTCCTCCCTAAGAGCTCTGGAGTAGTTACATTTTGGTGGTGGTGGGGAGGGATGGAGGTTGGTTTACTCCTTTCTCTAAAACCACCTCAATGTATCGTAAACCTGCTCCTTTACCCTGTAAAGTAGCACAGATTTTATAATCTACCAGAGATTCACATGTTTATGTAAAGTTTTTTCCATTCCATCTCTAGTTGAAGAGCACTTTTAACTTTCCACTAGAAACTGCCAAAAATTCCTCAGACTCACAAAGTCAGAAAGTAGGAATTCAGGCTTCATCATGCACTGAAGGAAAATAAGTTAAATCTCTCCATTTATATTTCACATTGAAAACCTTCCATAAATCAGAAAAGGTTTGGGTTTCCCAAAGCACGGGTTTGCTAAGAACAAAGCACTGGCTCAGCATTAGTCTCTGTTCTTTCATTAGCAGCCCTCAGAGATTAAGTGTCTTCAGAGGGATTTGAAAAAGTACATGCTAAAATAACACAGTCAAATCTGCTTCTTCCTCCTCACTAAAAAAAAAAAAAAAAAAAAAAGCACTAAAATATTATTTACTTACTTACCTGTAATATATTACTGCTTATACTTTATGTCTTGAAATAACACCAGCCCTGACTGTTCTAAATAACTTTATTCCACATTATTTATTTTAAAAGGTCTTTCAAAAAATACATACATAGCCTTGTACCCTGGAAAGGGCAGCTGGCTGCACACAGTCCAAGCCTCCCAAAGTTCAAAACCCAGACAAAACGCAGAATAATGTTATCACTGTTTTTAGGAGTTTTCCACAAGGTTGGACTCAAAAGAAATGGATAGGCACAGCTTTTCCTTCTCTATAAACAACCTTCTTATTCCGTTTTCAGAAAGAAAACCTCTTCAGTCAGATCCAAAGCAATGTCTTCATGCAAATCCCAGGGCTGTATTCCACACTTACCCATCCCTAGTCCTATAGGTACTATTATAGGTAGCAGATGCTAGGTGCTATCATACCTGAGCACACACACCCACAGCAAATCACACGTCAGTGTACACATTGTGGTCTGACAGCTATTAGCTGGGATGGTCAGCAAAGATTTTACCCAATTAATAACCTTGAAAAGTAGCTGAATGTATTGAAAAGATGCACTTACATCTCTCCAGGTTTGTAAAAGAGAATCCATTGCCAACTCCCTCGGTTTAGCCCGGGGATATCTACTACTGAATACACAAATAATTATCAAGGCCATTTTTGCAGACCGGTTCATTACCAACGTGCACGGACAGCTGCCTGCCATTACTAATGCATCCATGTTTGAACACAAAGTGGGAGATTTGGACGGAGGAGTGAAGGGAAAGACAGTCCTGATACTGCAAAGAAAAAAAAAAATCAGGGAGACAGGATAGAAGATGTATTTTTCCTGCCATTAATGCCCTTTATAAAATCTTTTATTGTATTTGCTTTTATAATGAAGTAAGTCCTCTCCATTCATTGCAGTAATCACCACCAGCAGGTGTGCCAACCAGCATCAGCTGTTTTCTATTTCCAGGACACGGAGCTGTGACAGCATCACTGTATCCCAAGCACAGCAGTGTGGTGGCTCTAATAATGTCCCCACATCCAGCAAGATCTTGCCTACAGCACGATTTCCTACCATTGTCCTCAGAATAACAGCCACTGGCCACACTGATTGGAAGGGAAGTAGGGCAGATGTTGGCTTTTAGCATACTAATCAGCCTTCCCAGTGAGGTTAGAGACTTCCCAAAGGTACATAGAGTTTTAAATATTTCAGTAGAGAATTAACCACAGAGCTCTGCATTATTAACTTTTTTTTTTTAAAGCATATATTTGGAGTCAGATATTATTATCTCTCCCCAGTCTTACTATGTTTCCAGTTGCATGTACCAGCATTAACTTCAGGGGATCTACTAACTGAGTACGTATCGATATGCATGAGCGACAGCGGCAGAACCTGCTCTTTGATCTCGGTTTTAGTTTGTGAATGTTGACTGTGGTCTTCCAGGAGTACCACGGTCATTGCTGGTAAAATAAAATCACCTGGAGGCAGGACAACCTAACCCATGACACTAGGAGAGAAAAACAGAACAAAAGGAGTGGGGGAAAAGGAAAAAGAACAACTGGGAAGAAAAATTTCAGAAAAAGTGGCAATTAATACCTACCCTTACTTAATACCTTACCCTAGCATCGAATTAGAAAAATAAAGTCCTGCTCAGTCCACAGCTGAGGACACACAATTGTCTTCTGCAGAAAGGCAAAAGCATTTTGTTGTGCTCTGCTATGTAAAGGAGCAACACAATTGCTGATTTAGCATTGTCACCAGGCTTGGGTCTGGCACAGGCACAGTGAGAACACAACTCTGGTGGGCAGAATTGAAGAAAAAAAAAAAAGCCAATTCAATAACAACAAACTCAACAACCCTGCCTTTTTCTTCCAAGGGATAGGGACCAGCAACAGGAAACGCGGTTTTACTATTACCAGAGCTTTTATTATCATTGTTATTTGTACCAACAAATTTGGTATCAGTGGAATGTAAATCCAAGTCAATCCATTTGGTTTTGAGAGTTGGATTTTTTTTTTATTTAAAAAAAAAAGAGAGAGAGAGAGACGATCAATGGCATAGAGCTTTAAATCCAATTCTCAGCCTGAGAGTCCAAAAAGCTTTCTCTTGCATTTGCTACCTGTGCCAGCGCAAAATAGAGCCCACAGGAGTGGGACCGTCCTTGTGCTAGGTACCAACTGCATGTCATAAGGGAAAATATGAGGCACAGAGATTTAACCTTGAAAAGCAGCTCTTGAAACCCAGCTCAGAAGAGCACAGCCTGAGATTGCTCCCCAGGTGCTGCTAGGTGACCTCTGACACCAGGCTGGCACCAGTGCAGTTCAGAGGCAGTGATGTGTTCAAATACCAAAGCACCCACCTGGCATTGCCTGCTGCTTGTGAGCTCTGAACATCCCTTCACCAGCACTGGCCGGTTCCTATAATGAGCTCCTGCTGAAAATCAGCCCTTATTTCCATGACAGGAACATCTTCTGCCATCACAGGGCTTCGACTAGACCGGCACATCATGCAAGTAGATGTTTTCAGCTTTGTTACAGGCAGCCGGGATCTAGATGTTCTGTATGGCCAACGCTGGGGCAGCAGCCCTGCAGTGACAGCAAAGACAAAGCCCTAGCTTTGGTCCCTCTAACCAAGGCTGGTCACTACTGCCAAGGCAAAGAAGTTTGTGCTGCTCTACAAGTAGCTTAAGCAATTTGCTACCGTATTCTGGGTTGGCCATCTGCTACCGTTCAGAAGCAAAAACATTCCATTAAAGTAGCAAAGCTTCCTGAAACAGTGATTTCCTTCCATACAAAGATACCCCCAAATACTCAAAAGCTCCTGCAGACATTTCCAAGTTCTAATATTTGCTCTCTCCATTTTTACAGGGAATGCTTGTAGAAATAGAAGTTAAAATAAATACATAAAGCCCAAAAATATTTATACAGCACAAGCATCTCAAGTTACATATTTTCAGGAGGCCTCTCTTGCTGTAAGAACCAAATAGGTCCTTTGTCATTGCCAAAAATCTTGCAAACCCTATTGCTGCTTTCATGGAGGCTCTTACGTTTTGATTGGGGTTTGTTGCTGCCATCCTTATTGCAATTATAAGCAGCTTGTTCCGCAGCCTCCAGTCTTAGGAAAAATATTCCTTCTCTCCAAGGAAAGCAGCAGGTTGAGTGGTAGCAACATGCTAAAATGAATTACCCTTCTCCTAAAGCAACCCTTCTTTCAGAAGGACCATACTAACTCAGCAGCTACTTGGATGCTTGCCCCCATCAGAACCTGGGGTCCTTCAATCATCTGAGCTCTCACTTCAGCTCTCTCCATTGCCCTGACATCCTTACTTTTGGACGCCCAGAAGCAAGCCCGCGAGTTGTATATGACTGCGTATCAAGGAGATGTGTGTGTGCACAATGGAAAGTGTTGTCTGCCGGCAGCCGAAGATATTGCCAGCCTTTTTAACACAAAGCCCTGTTGGAAGCCCAGCCCAGAGCCATCCTCGCAGCCAGGATATTCTCTGCTCTGGCAGACAAGTAATCCCAAACTAATCTAAATCCATCTAATCATAAGCAACTCCAGGAAATGACAACCAGGAGTCCTGAAGGAGAAAATTACTAAATAAAAAGAGAGACAGCATTACAAAAGCTATCAGAATGCAAATGTTAGTGCCAATGCCAAACATTTTTTTGTGGGAAAAAAAAAAGTCTTACACCTGAACATGACAAGTGCCCTGCAGTGCTCCCACTAAGGCTGTTTCTCCATGGTGCCAGCTCTCAAAGTATGTATATTCTTAAAATCACACAGATCTCCCACTATCCTGAGACCTTAACATGCTCAGACTACCACATGGTCTTGCCCAGGCCACCCATATCCATCATACACCCTAAGTTAGCAACTGTCTTCCTGCTTCCCCACTACATTCTCTGACCACAGGCCAGCGAGACTCCCTTTAACACAACCACCCCAAAATCCTTGTTACCACCCCAAGGAAAGACATAAACAAATACAAAGCCATTTCTCTTTTAACTTTGCTAAAGAGGCGGTCTGAAGTCCATTTCCACCCCTCCAAGATTTCTCTCTCATTCCCCTTTAGACCTCGCAACATCAGCTGCAGGTTTCTAGCCCAGTCTGCACGGTGTGGTCCCAAATGTGAGGAGGACCCTGCAGTGTCCCATACCACTCAGCTTCCCTCCCTGAGAGGGATCTAAACAGCTGGTTTTACAGAGGAAAACGAGCACATTTACAGAGCTGTCTGGCACTCAGCAGCCAGCACAACTAAGGGCACGGCACTTCTCGGGCTGGGCCTGAGCTCCTATAGGGCGGCTCAGGCCATCGCGTGTTCTTGGGCATCCGGTGGCAGTAAATGGCTGTCATGCTACTCCAGAAGGGCTGTCACCAGGACGCTGGCCATGCCCACTGAGTGGTGGGCCTGGCAGCGGCCTGGAGTAGGCGCCTGGGCTCTGGCAGCACTGCCTGGAGCGGTGGCAGCCAAGAGGAGTGAACAGCAGGAGCCCAGAGCCTGCTGTGGCGGTCACCACATTGCAAGCAAAACGCTACATCGTCTCACACGTCTCACAAGAATATTTGGCTTGCTAACACCACTGGTTCGAGTTCACACTTTCTAGGTTTTCATTGCTGTAGCTGTGAAGAGCTTATTTTTCTGTTGCGTTTCATTTTCTGTTCTTTCCTGCGGGAACTGACCTATTTCTCCTGTGCCTGTGTGCACTAGACACTTCCAGGGGCAGATGCCCCTAGAATCCTAGATCCTACAGCACAGAAAGTATCTAGATCAACTGTAAATCATTTCACTCACAAATTAAACAAATTAAGTCAACAAAAAGCAGGAACTAAGAATCACTTTCTAAACAGCCCCAAGCTGACCCTGAAGTTTACTGACTAGGAGGACTAGAAAGCAGGAGGGCTGGGCTACTCTTTGCATTTTCAGGCTCCCCAAATCTGTGCTCCGTCTTTGACCAGAGAAACACGACCTGACCACTGAGGTGAATTTATCCTCCTGCAACATACCTCTGTACAGTACAGAGGACAGGGAGAGCCTCAAGTGGAAGAGACCAGTGGCTTAGGCTGGGCAGTACTCAGGCACCAGTGTGGAAAAAGCATTCAGAATGCCTTTACAACACGGGAAATGGAGCTGAGGAAAGGTGAGATGTCACTGGACGTTTGCCTCTGACTACAAATGGAACCAGGTCTTCTGATCCCCAGCCCACCTCCCCAGTAATAAGACCTCAGACACGTACCAAATATGTGTATTAAAAACACATGCAACTCAAAATCACATTAAAGTCCCAGTCCAGCCGAGCCAGATGGAGTCTTTCTACCACTGCCATTCGCTCTTAAATTGTTTATAATACATTTACTTTGGGAGACCAGAAACATCAAGCTGAGGACACAGCTCTGAGAGAAGCTGATGCAAAGCTTGGCTGACACAGATCACAGCACTGCGAACACAAAACCCAGAGTACCTACTCCTGCAAAGTGCTGCAAGGCCTCTGCCAAGCCGGCTTCAAGCTGCTACAGCCCCTCTGTGCATGAGCCGAGGGGCCATCTGCAAAGGATCCAGCGCTAAAAGCCACACAATTATGTCACCAAACTCGGCACAGCTTCAAAAGGTGACAAAAGGGAAAGACATTTAGACTATATGAAAGCTCAGCTTGGTTGTTCGCGCAGGGCCTGATTCTGGCACTGTGTTGTATTTCAGTGGGGCTGCCACGTGAAGCAAGACACTATCCAGCAGGAACAGCAACATCTAAAACTGGCCCTCCATCTGTCTGTCCAAAGTGATGAAGCACTTCGTTACAGAATACCCGGAGAAATTATGTGGCCAATTCACTTTCTCTTATGTTTGTCTTTTTTTTTTTTTCCCCTCCCCTTTTGAGACAAACGAATGGGAAAACCAACATTCCAGCTCCAGGAATTCTGCCCTTTCTTCTGAAAAAGAACTTCAGCCAAAAACACTGCAGCCAAGTATGTAGTAAACATGACGACAAATAACCATTTGAAGAGTTGCCTCTTACTTTACAGAAGACATATATATTAAGAAGGACTGACTCCTCCAGTGGAAAAATAATCAGTTTAACGCCAAAAGAATACAACAGTCGGAAAGATTTGCTGGAACAAGGACTGACGTGAGATGCCCAGAAGGACTTGACGACTGAGTAAGAGTGAAATAGCTGTGCTGGAACAAGGAGAGAGGAACACACTCCACGGTCCTCAAAGCGCAATTTTCTCTGTTTAATGAAGAGTAGATTTGATGATCAAGTTACTCCTCAAAGAGTAGTGATGTAAAATGTGCACTTCTCCCAACCACATTCTTACAGGTATGTAGTTTGGTTTGGATGCACATTTTAGGCTTTCTTCCAGAGCAAGGAGAAGCTTGGAGTGACTTCCTTATAACACAATTTTGGTATTTCTTCTGATGTAACTAATAATATTTCTTTCGTTTAGGAAAAGTTCTCTGTTTAGGATATAATTTATACATGACTGATGTCATTCTTTCACCTCCCTTCATTTCTCCACTACTTAGGGCTATGTGCTCCAAATGCAGACCAACTCTGCCAAACGTAAGCCCTGCAGCGAAATGGAGCCACACATACAGACTGATTTCAGAGACACTGAAGGTTGCTTAGGTTCCTTTGGCACTGTTGTGGTTTAGCCCGGCTGGCAGCCAAACACCACACAGCCGTTCGCTCACCCTCCCCCCTCCCTCTCTGGGATGGGGGAGAGAAACGGGAAAGTGAAGCCTGTGAGTTGAGATAACGACAGTTTATTAAGACAGGAAAAATAATAACAATAATAATAATAATAATAATAATAGTAATAATGTGTACGAAATAAGTGATGCACAATGCAATTGCTCACCACCCGCTGACCGATGCCCAGCCTATCCCCGAGCAGCCGGCCCCCCACCCCGGCTAGCCACCCCTATATATTGTTCAGCATGACGCCAGATGGTATGGAATACCCCTTTGGCCAGTTTGGGTCAGCTGTCCTGGGTCTGTCCCCTCCCAGCTCCTGCTGCACCCCCAGCCTGCTCGCTAGCAGGACAGAGCGAGAAGCTGAAAAGTCCTTGGCTTGGTGTAAGCATTGCTCTACAACAATTAAAACATCAGCATGTTATCAGCGCTCTTCTCATCCTAATCCAAAACATAACACCCTGCCAGCTACTAGGAGTAAAATTAACTCTGTCCTACCTGAAACCAGGACAGGCACAAAGACTTGGAGAACCAGGAAATCCAGGAAAAAAAGAGGGCCAACAGGCATCCCACAGGCTCTGGATTTTACGGACCATTTCACTTCATTTGTGGTAGCTGTTTATGTCCTGCTGCTGCTACATAAACACTGGAGAACCCTAGCCACTGACACGGTTATTATCCCCAAAGCAAGCCACGGCACTGCCCCACACATTGTTGTGAACACTATGAAACGCGCTCAAGCCTGAGCACACACTTGCAGAACCTCTGAGGGGTAGAGGAGAGAAGGCCCCGTGTTATATCCCAGAGAGCAGACCTAAGAAGTCAGGGAAGAGGAATCAGAGTCGGTCGAGCTGTGTATGTCAGAAAGCCAGCAGCTGCCTGCCTTGGGAGAGAAGGGCATGGGCGGGGAGGTCCAAAGAGAGGGGCATACCAGAGAAAAGGACCCCCCAGCATGGAGGAGGTGGAGGGCACAGAGGAGGTGGAGGGCAGGGAGATGCCCACACAGGTCCTGCTGGTGACAGGAGATGTGGCAGCTGTCAGCACAACCTCTCCTATCGCCACGCTGGCCACGACCACGCAAGGAGGAGGCACCGTGAAAACCCCCTTTGATGTTGCCCTTGTTAACTCTGCTACCAGCATAGCAGTTAAGCGCTCAAGCGTGTGGTCCGTGGCGCCTTTTCATTACAGGCTTCTCTCAAGTTTACCAGGGAAACCTGACACTTTCCAGGTGCCTGTGCGTCCCCAGAGGAAATGAATCCTACTAAGGAGGTGCTGCCGACAGGCGCTGCCAGTGCCAGCAGCTAGGAATAAATCTGGGAGCTGGGATCAGAGCTTCAGGAGCCCAGCCAGACAGACACGCAGTCTGCCCCCAAAACCCCTCGCTGGTGTAAATGCCCCTTTGGAGAAGGGGTGGGCAGTGGGGATGCATGCCAAACCATCCCGGCCCTATGGATCCCTAGATGTCCGGGGTGCGGAGGAAAGCTTAGGAATGAATGTCCCAGAGAACAGGCAGCACAGCAAAACATCTCAGCCTTTCTCATTTTTTTAAATCTTGGGCTTTTTAAGCCACTGTCTTGATCCTGGCAGTGCTTATTTTGGCACCGCAGGCTGTGAACATTCAACACAGACTGTAGGCTTTTGGAGCCAACCGTGCATCAGAACAAGCAAAATATAGCAAATATATATGAAAGCGTAAACCTGAGTTCAAAGGCTTCGTATTGCTCATGCACAGCAGAGAACCATCCAGGCCACCTCCTGTTTCTTCAGTCACTCCCTTACTGCCCTGAACACTTGAACCACGCTTCTCCTCAGAAGCTACAGCGCAGACATAGCCAAAATGCAGACGGTTGGCCCCAAAGCCCTCCCCGCTCCGAGCAGACCGAGCTTCAACTGCGCTCGAAGGAAGAAAGGCACTTTGGTAGCCTGACACGGCAGCGAAACAGCCGCTGCCTCCCAGCGCTGCACAATGGAGAGGACAAGCGGGGATGTGCCGGGAGGGATCTGGGCTGGTACCTGCCGAAGGGAGCCGGCCCCGTGCTGTGTCCGCAGTGCTGCGAGTGCCCTCTCAAGGCTGCACTGGAGCACGGTTTGCATGCAGCGCTGGGAGAAAGCAGCGCCGAGCTGCACGAGTGGGAGGGAAACCAAACGCCTGCACCCTTCCTGCTGAAGAAGTGGCCGCTTCACCTGCTCCATGCCTCAGTGGTCTGCGGGAGCTGCAGCGACCATCGGCTCACCCTCCACACACCCGGCAGGGGTCGGGCACTAAAGTGGGAGGTCATCGTCATCCTGGTATGGATGGTTTGCTTGGGCAGGCGAGGGGGAGCCAGGAAGAGTGACTTACAGAGGCAGGTGGCTCAAGCAGGGTAAGTGGATCTCGAGATTTCAAAGCCAGGAAAAAGAAGGCGCTGGTTTGGCTGTAGGTTTGTGGGTATTTGGCATCACACGCTGGCTTCCAAGCATGGCTTGGTGAGGAAAAGGGTCCTGTCAGGGAGGACAGCGGGACTCCTAGCTACACCTGACCCACACCAGCATAAGCTTAAGAGACATGATGCCTGATGGCAGCCCATCCCGGTGCCACCTGAGTCACACTCCTGAGCGCTCCCCCTGCGATGGGGAGAGCTGGGTGACACAGGGACCCAGCTGCCAGCTGCAGAACACACAAGCCCTAGAAGAGCACCAGAAATCGAGCCTGGTGAAAACGCTGCTTCGCTTCATCGGTCTCAAGACAACAGAGCACCTGCAGACAGCTACACAACGCTTGGAGCGGACATGAAGTCCAGCTCCAGGTATCTGGAGACTGAGAAGCCACATCTACCGTTCAGTGTCCTGCATGAGAAACGTCAACGTCACTTAGGCACTGCATATGTCCAAGGGGGGAGCTCTAGTTTTGGGGCACATGAATGCTCACTCAATGCACTGGGTCATACAGACAAGATCCCATTCCCTCTGCAGGCACAGAAAATGCATGCCATGTCTTTTTCCTTTTCTTTTTCTTTTCCTTTTTCCTTTTCCTTTTTCCTTTTCATTTTCATTTTCTTTTTCTGCTCCATGATCTATCCACTCCCGCCTGTATTTTCCTTCTCTAGTCTCTGAAAGCATCTTCTTAACCACATGTCCAAGCCAACCTTGGTCCACGTGCTGTCTGAAGAGCTGGAATTACAGACTTGGACAGCACAAGGGCTTTCATACCTCTGACACACCCAGAGACTGGTACTGAGCTATACAGTTAAGAGCATTACAACATTGTCCTAAATAACTGAGAAGATACATTCCTTAGAGCTAAATAAAGTGGAAAGTTCCCTTGGAGACCCCACGGCTTTCTCTGTTTATGTCACGCAGTCTGGACAAGGAGGGATAATGAGAGTTGGATCTCCTGTCAGCAAGGCTTTCAGTCTGAGCCCAGCCTCTACTTGATTCCCTCCCAGATTTCCCCGCTGATGGTGCTCAAATACTCTGTGTACAAAGGCAACCAAGGAGAGCTTCTACAGGAGGACAGCTTTCCATCAGCTGCCTATCAGTATGTGCTCGACGTCCTTCCACATGCAGGATCTGGCAGCAGGCAACAAAAAATCTCTCTTGGCAGTGCACAGACAGGATCTCCCCCTAACCTGGCTCCAGCACAACACCCTTTTCTGTCACTTCCTTGGCCCGAGAGCCTGCCCACAGCAAGCCTGGGCTTAGGCTCCACACCGACTTTCTATTTTGATGAACAGAAGCACAGTCAATTATAGCACCAGTCCAAGGCCAGACCTCGCAGGGGAAAATCTTTTTTCTTTCTTTCCACAGACAAAAAATGCAGGGTTCTTCCCCTTCCTTTGTCGCAGTCCCCTCTGCTGAGCCAAGGCAGTCCCTGTCCCCCAGGGAGGGACAGGGAGCCCTGGCAAAGGCTCCAAATTGCCGAGTGAATTTGGGACAGGTCACCTCAACAGCCTGGAGGCTAGCAAGGCGAGGAAAGGAGAACAGGAAGGGATCATTGAGAATGCAGCTAAAAGATGTGAGAGCAGGGCCAAGGGAAGCAAAGGCACCCAGCAGTGGATTTTACCCTGCGGGAAAGGACCCACCAGCTCTCCTATCTAAGGCTGCACTTGCTCGGGGCACAGTTTGCTCTCCAGACAGGAGGAAAGTGGTGCATGCTCTGCATAGCCTGCACACCACCAGGGACAAGGAGCAGCCATGCAGCCTGCACCCATGTCCTACATAGCTGCCCTGGGGTCAGCAGCCCAGCAATCCCCTCCCGCAGGTTTTGGTGTGCTCTGGAGGTCTGCAGTGGGAAGCACGCAGCACTTTACGCAGCACCATGCCAAGACATTTGTGTTTGCTCAGGAATTGGCTTGGCGTTACAGCACACTGGTGTGTGACTGCAAACGAAGACAGACTGCGTGGATGTTCCATCCAAAAGTTTCAGCAAAGATTCAGCCTCCCCTAGAATGACTTTAGGCATTACAGTCAGACAAGCAAAAGCCTGCCCGTGTTCAACAGCTAACCCCTTTCCCTCACAGGCTATGATATTTCTCGCAGACGCTGCCCATGCCATCAGCACACCACCTCCCCTGCTCCCTTCCCTCCTTCTCTGGCTCCCCAGAAGGCAGCCCCAGGGACAGCCGATCCCATTCCCCATCCATCTCCCAACATCACGAAGCAGTGCTACTACAAACCCGCTCCCAGGGAAGCAATCCCAGGCTTATCTTGGACGGGCACAGCACATCACAAAGGAAGTAGACAACCCTGGATATAGGGGCACCCGCCGGCAAAGCCCCTCTGTGCTCAGCGTCCTGCAAACTGCAGCCGTGCGCCCCGCGAGCCAGGTGCCCCACAGAGAGGCTGCGCAGGGTCTGCAAACCTGCTGCAAGGACCCTTCCTTCCCTTGGTGCGGGTCAAACAGACGCTCCCAGTTCGTTCAGCTGATGTGGGTGATATCACGTCCCGGGCTCTGCCACCTGGCCCAGAGCTGCCGGGGGCGAGATGCTGCCAGCCTTCACCGGCTCCTCTGCGGACACCACATCTGGAGCTGGGAGCGGGTGTCCCCATACCGCCCCGGTCACCGTGACCCTGCGGTGAAAGTCTGGTGCTGGAACACCCGCGCTGTGTCCCCCCGCACCCTGCCGCCAGCCGTGCCCCGTGGGCACAGGCTGAGGCAGCTCCGGGGCTCGGCATCGCCTGCGGTGCAAGCAGTGCCCCAGGGGCTTCGGCGACCCGGCTGCTCGCTTCGCCCCTGGAAGGGACGGGGAAGACCTGCCGTCGCACGCCCGGACCCCACCTCGAGAGCGGCTTAAATCGGACTCGGAGAGCCGGGGGAATCCTGACAGCAGCCCCAGCCTCGCTCAGGCTCCTGGAGCGAGCGATCCGCGGGGCTCGGACTGCGGGGCCGGGGAGCGGGGGGACCCCGCTGCGCTCCCACCGCCTGTCAGCGGGCTCGGCCCGGTCAGCGGGGCTCCTCACCCGGCCCCACAACAGCGGGCACCGCCGGGGCTGCAAGCACGAGGGGAGACCCCCCCTCCGCCGCCCCCAGCGCACCTCCGAGCGGCGGCGGGTCCCCATCCCCGCTCCCCCATCCCCGGGGGGCTGCAGCCTACCTGGGGCGGCGGGCGGCAGGGCGGCGAGCAGCAGCAGCAGCAGCAGCAGCGGGAGCGGCGGCGGGGCGGCGGGGGGCGCCGCCATGGGGCCGGGGAGCGGCGGGGCGCGGAGCTGCCGCCCGCCCGCCGTTCGTCTCCGCGGGGCTGCCCCGCTGCTCGCTGCGCGCCCCGCCGTCTCCTCCTCCCGGGCTGCCGGGACACTGCAGCGGGGCGGCCCCGCGGAGGCGGCCGCCTGCCCTCCGCCCCCCGACGGCCCCGGCCCCGGCCCGCCCCCGGTCGCAGCCCCGGTGCCGGTCCCCGAGCACCTGCCCGGACCCGCCGCGTCCCTGCGGGCAGCGCTGCCCGCGGCAGGTGCTGGGGATCGGGCTCGCGTTTGTGCTCAGCCTGCACCTCTGCTGCCCGGCGCACCTGCTCCGGGGCTCCTGCCCTGCTGCCTGAGGCGAAGGCAGCGCTCGCTGGCTGGCCGAATGGCGTTTTAACAGCAAAACGCTGCGGGCTGCCTACCCTGGTGGTGCTACAGTGGGGTGGTGTTGGAGGGCTCTGCGGGGCACCGGGAGACAAACCTGGTGCCCGCGCATCCGTGTGGGCTGTGGGGGCACCTGGGTCCTGCTTCAGCGCAAGGCAGCCGCTGCGCTCCAGAAAGGCCGTGCACAAGGTGGGTGCTGCAGCCCAAAACTGAACTCAGGACCCAAACTGTGTGGCAGCATAGGTACACCAGTGCTGACAAGCAAAGGGCACCAGTCCAGTCCCCGTCTGGTCCCATCCCTTAGCTGTGGGAGCCTCCAGAAAGCCCTCTTACACCAGTCCTGGAATATTTCCTCCAGAACCTGACCACTATGGCCCATGAGAGGCTTTTAAAAACCAAGCAGGGTACCAAAAGAGGGAGCCTCTAAATGACAGGGTTTCAGACTGCTAGAGGTAAGACACGTGTAATACCACCCATTCGATATGTTGCTGGCTGGTGCAGCCGCTTGGCTCAGCATCAGACGGAGCAACTCTGGTCGCTTTCTCCTCTTCTTGCTTTCCAGTGCTCAACTCATTGCTCTGAATGATGCCCCTGGTGCCTGAGCATCACTGCTCCGTTAGTCCCCAGTTCCCTTGGCTTCAATTATCCCCTTCCTGAGAGGCAGAGGGGTACCTGAATTCAGCCAACCTCGTGTGTTAAATGCCACCTGCACCCAGACTGCTAAGTTTAAAGGCCTTTTCTGGGTTATGAATCAGGGACTGACTTGGACACTGACTACATACACAGTTCTCACAGGGGCACCAGCTGTTCCTGGGAGAAGGTAAACTCCTCTAGCAAGACATGGAAACTAGGGAAACAAAAAAACAAGAGAGGGATCTGAATGTTTGGGTCCAAATTTTTAGCAAATATAACTGAGTAAAAGGTCTATTAGAGTTTGGGATCATCAGCACCACAGAAGACCAAATCCTGCCTAAAATCTGCAGCAAGAGCTTTTATTGGTGAAGAAGTTGTTGTTGGACAGGATGATCATTTGGGAATTGCAGAGGATGCAGATATTGGACAAGAAGGCTGAGCCAGTACTCTGAAAGGAACATCTGTCCTTGCCCTTAAGAACAAATGTGATGCTCAGTGCCTGGCAAGGCAGGAGGCACAGCCTCAGAAACCCCCTCAAGCACCCACCCACTGAAAATCTTTGTATTTCCCTTCAGTGTTTCCACACTGCCCACCTGATGCAAGTGCATCCAGCAGAGACAGAGGATTGAGATATGCAGGAGAGCAGCCATCCACCTGGGTGAAACTGCCCAGCCTGCTCACCTGTATGTGCTGTGCACCTGAGAGATTTTTCACATGAAAGGCAGAATTCCATCAAGAATGTGAATAACTCATGAATCAAGAAGGACACCAAGTTTCGATGAGTATGGACTTGTTTTTATGGTAATGTGAAGTTTATTCATTTATTTATTTTTATTATTTTTTTTCTGTAAAGGTGTTTTCTGTAATTATCCATTAGCTGAACTGACATTAGCTTAACAACTCGGATTAACTTGCAGCCCAAACCAAGACAGGGGATATTTGTGATTGCTGATTCTTACTCTTTTGCTTATGCAAACGCTTGTCTTTCAAGCCATATGTGGCCAGGTAAATAATCACTGTGTGCTGAAAACCCCAGAGCAGATAAGTCACAGCACATTAGCAGCTTGCTTTCTGGCTTTCTAAAAAACTCACTGGAGCAGATCCTTAGCTGGCAGAGTCTCGCAGAGCTTCTTGCCTCATCTCATTTGATCCTCTTTTGTACTCTGCTAATTATACCAGCTAATGAAACAGCTTTTGGCAATCAAAACTCTTCACTCTTGACTTCCAGAATATTTGTCATCAATGCAAAAGAAAAATAGCTACAGTCTCTGGGATATGAATGGTAATCCCACCAGTTTATAAATAGAAGAGAAAGACAGACAAAGGCGTGTAAAAGAAGAATATAAGTAATCCACATTGCTCAGATATTTATAGGAAACTTCAAGGGTTCTGGACAGTGAGTTTATTTCCTGTGCAGCCCAGATCATGGACATGGAAATGGATGCAACCAAGCAGGCTTCAGCCCCAACAGCAGTACAGGTATGGATGTGGCAGCGTGAGCTGTGGCACAGGGATGGTTCAGCACCCAGCAGCTAAAGCCACATCTGCTGCTGCTGACTTGTGGCGACTGTCTAAGAGAGCTGGCTTCCACACAGGCTGCAATCTCAGCTTCAGATCCAAGTGAAAACACAGCAGCCTTTCACTAAATTACAGTGACATTTCCCTTACTTATGCGTGAGAAAGTAAGACCGCAGCATTAAATGCTGCTAAAGGAGTTTCTGCACACTTATGCTAACGGTGTTCATCGTTCATCACAACATTGTTTAAAAGATTTAAGACCCTTGTCCGGCAAACATTTTCCATCAGTTTAAACCTGCAAAAAGTACAAGGATTACTTATACGTATAAGCCAAAGCACCTATATCACTTCAAGATTAATGGAAAATTAAACAGTAATCATGTAATGCTTTTGAGTTGAAGCATACAATTCTGCTGGAGACCAGTAGCAGAGAGAAAAAGAGGCTGAAAGAGAGCCAGGTAATACCTTCTAGTCACATAAAACTCCTGTTAACCACCCCCTTCCTTGCAGGTTGTCCTCTTTCAGCATTAGTGTATGCACAGGTGGTAGAAGCACAGACAGCTGCCTCACATAAAATGTACTTTATGCTCATTTTTTATTAGAATGCTGAAAAAGAAGACAATGTAGAATATGTACTTGTTACGAGCAATTCACTAGTAGTCAATAATTTATTTGCTGAACTTTGTCTTTTCTTCTGTTGATCAGTGTCTGTCTGCACAGTGTCTTTAATGCATTTGTTAATTACTTCCATTTATATGTTTTGATAACTTTCCCACTGAAACCAGAAGAAAGAATTTGATTGTTTTAATAATGAGATGGTTCAGGCCCATGTTCATGAGGCTGTTTGGGGTATTCAGCCCATTCAGCTTCTACATACTTTTAAAAAGAAAAATATCAGACAAAACTGAAAAGTTAAGTGTTCAAGTTGACTGAAATTACTAGCTGAATGTCAGCGCAGCCTGGATTCTTGTGAGCCCAGCCAGTAGGCTCATTTAGGCAGAGATGAAAGAGGCAATCGTGTCATTCAAGAATGCGGGCACACGGACATGGAGCAGCTAAGGTTTTTCAGGTGGCCCTAGAGCTGGCATTTCTTGCTTTTCGAGTTGTTTGTGTCTGAAACTATACCTTTCACGTGCCGTTCTGCTCACAGAAATTCTGATGTTTTGACTTGGGATCAAAATGCTTGTCGCTACTTCTGTCGTGCTCCATTTGGCATCTCCTCCTTCACACAAAGCCACGTCAAGGCAGCTTGGCTTCCAGCCCTGCGGCACCAAATGGCACCACCTGAGGTGTCCCCATGTCCCCCTGGTAGACGCTGCACGGCCTGCTCATGCCATGTGGGCACACCTTTGTCCAGAGTGCGAGCCCTGACAAGATGGCTTCTGGGGCCTCTGTCTGGGCCACCCAGTGTCCCACCAAAATGGTGAAGGCTGAGCAGAACATATGAAGCAGAGCAGCTCAGGCACAGCAGCTGGGAAGGACCACAACTTCATTCAGGACAATGGGTTTATGGTCATAGAGTGCTGGCAGATGGGGAAGGAACCTGGTGCTGGCCTGCCACCTGCCCGCTGAGCGTTGCAGGCTTGAGCCACCCAGCAGAGGCCAAGCCAAGGGCCATGGTGGCTTGCAGCTCTACCCTGGCGCTCCCCTCACACTCCTCCAGCATCTTAGGACCAAGTGGAGCGTCTCCATCAGCTCTTTTTTGACTTTTTACTTCAGGGAGAAAAAAAAGATAAAAAAAAAGTGTGTCTCTGTAGCTGATCTGAACAAATTCCATTTTTTTGTTTTGACATAGAAACTGAAAAATTAGTTATTCCTGTAGGCCTGATCCAAACTCCAGTCATGTGTCTAAAATTACAACTCTGCCTTCAGAATATTTCCAGAAGTTCACTACATTTGTCTATTTATTCTAAGATTCTTTCATTCAGTCATTTTTCTCGCTTTTTTATCAGCCTGCCTGAGTAGGAATGTCTTGGTTATTGCTACAGCTGCCTCCAACCTCTGATTCTCCTTCTCCTTCCAGCACTCTGTCTACACAGAGACTAATTACCCAACATGACGAGAGTGGGTGGCAGTAGGAGATCACGGCTCCTCTCCATTAAACAACTTCAGTGTCTAGAATAAATGAATGTTTCCCTTTGAGTGTTTGGACATGGAGATAGCACAGCATTACTCTAAAATGTGATATTTTCAGAATAGTTAGAATATGATGACATGATTCCTCATTCCTCATCTCCTGGTGATTTTCTTTATAACATTGAGTTGATGTAATTCGACCATATAGAGTTGTAATCTTTGCTATTTCACCAGACACCTTTCAGCACTTCAACTAGTCAGCAGTAAAATAGCAGAATACAAGTTCTGCTTCTGAAAGTCTTTGCAAAATTTATGTTTAAAGCCTCAAGAACAAGTTCTCTTTGCTCTGGCACAGTTTCACAAAACCTGAGCATAGCTCTGGGACTGACAGCTCAATCAAAAGCGAGGTGGGTAAATGCAGCAAGCCCTAAAGTTTGTCAAACCTGGGTGCTGTTGACTGCCTGGAGCACACAGATATGGGACCTCTGCCAGTGTGATGTCTGGACATGAATGCTCACATCCTGGGGGCTGTCAGGAGAAAGACTAACTGACTTGAAATTCAGTGGCGGGCACCATGAAAGAAGCAAACTTGGCTAAATAAATTCAAGACCATTTCAACTGCTGAAGCTCACAGTCAGCACAAAGAAGTATTGAGTCCTGAAAGCTTCACCTTGGCAAGCAGCAGTCTAACAAAAAGCGTGTCAGCTTGGCCACTCTTACAGTGGGTTCTTCCAAATTAAACATGATTGTGGCTGCTGCTAAAAGAGGAAAAAAATGCCTCATCCTGCTGTACTGAGCCCTCTGCAACAGAAGATCATTTAACTGGAAAGGCACATGGAGTTTCAAAGCTGCAGTTTCTACATGGCTTTTGTGTCTCCACATTGCAGCTGGTGGTAACTTCAAGACACCACTCTGAAGAAAAGTCTCAAGTGGAGATAGAGTACTCATGGGGATTTTTCTTTCCATCTGTCCGAACTCCGTACTCATATGGATTGTGTGATCAAAGTCTCAGAGGATTTATCTCCTAACTCGAATAAAAGTCTGCAGGACCCGTATAAATTCTGCTGATTTAGAGATTTTCCAATGCTCATTTTCCTTAACTGTTTCCCTCTACTCCATCAGGGAACAAGCGACAAGCCCACCTGTGATAGGCACACTCCAAAAAAATTATTTTCCTGGAAACTCAGGAGTACAAAAGTAAACCTATTTTTTACAGCAGTAGAGCACACTCCTCTGAAGACCTTCTGTCAAAAAAGCAAGCTATTGTTATGTTTCTTTATTTGGCAAGAAAACACCACAATTGATCGATGGCTTGGGGTTACTTTTTCCTTAATGACTGTAACTGCTTTGCTCTTGCAGTGTTTTTTTTTAGGGATATTGTTTACTTCAGCTTCAATCCCACTCAAAACACTTGGAATTCAAATAAACTGCATTGCATTGCATTTTCTGGCAGACACCCAGTGCAATGAATTTCTAACTAGTGTTTGATTTTGTCAGTTACAAGGCAGAGAGTCATCTCACTAGTCAAGACTAATTCTTCCAGTTGCTACATGGCATGACCCCATGAATTTGCTGCCAGTCACATTACTGAAGTCACAATATCACTCAGTAACAGAACCCCTAAAAAATACAGTAAAGCATACATAGTCATTTTCTGACTTAGGAGGCTTTGAACCTGTGGTATTTAATACCTCGAATTAATTGTTTGTGTATCTACTGACATCTAGAAGAAAGATAAAAGATTTTCAAGCTTCAGGGTGACTCACAATGAATTAAAACATTTGGAGTTATTTGTGATTGCGGATCTTAAAGACATAACTGCAAAAAGTGTCGACCAGACATGACTTTTAATTAATTACATAGACAAGAAGAACAAATTAACTTTCTAGTGTAAGAGATCTTCCCAAAAACATAATACCCCCCCAAAAAAAAAACAAACCACTGATCCTGTATATATTTTCAATTCAAGATTTCCTGAAGAGCTTTGCAACTTGCTAAACATATGATGAACATAAAGAAAAAAATAGAAGTCAGACCTATTGAATGCTCTAACCCATGCACAACACAGGATGTTTAATACTAGTTTTAAGGGGGATCCTGACCAACTCCCACTTACATGATGTTTGCACATGGGACTTAGCCAGAGTACCCCCAATTCTTCACACACTGCAGACAAGTCTCCTGCAGTACTCAGATGCTTGTTCTTTCCCTTCCTCTTCAGAAAGAGCCCGCCCCAACACACACCATGGAGCCTGATTGCCTAAATCTTTGTGTCAGCCTGGAGTCTGGAAACAATGCGTCTGTTGCATAAGCCAACCCCCAAAACTTTGCCGGGGTGGGCCTGATTTCTTCATGAATGAGCCTCTCTGTCACCAGGGCCATGAGGAAGGCCAGATCCTGAACGCAAGCCCCAGCTACCACCCTACAATAGCTGGGTATTTCTGCTAACGTGCTAGCCAGCAAGCACTGTTGGTGTTCAGCTGTTACAACTCATCACCAAGGAAAGTTTCCCTGTCTGTGCGGTTGCCATCACCACCAGATCCGCATCTGGGAGGGCAGCGTGTCCTACAGGCACAGCTGGGGCTGTCGGATGGGGCTGGAGGGCACTGCCACAGGCTCCAGCTCTGCCCATGACCCAGGGAGAAAGGGGATGCTTGGCTGACATGTGACGTTCCCTGAGCTGAGTGGGGATAGCTCTGCTGCTACTGCCTTCAGAGAAAGATGTTTCTAACAAGAAAAGGCTCTACATAATTTAAGTGCTAGTTTGGAAACATGGCATTGGGCCACCCTGGCACAGCTCTTCTGCAGCATTTGTTTCATTCAGGGTGCTTTATCCTTCAGCTTTGCATGGATGAAATTCTTTCTCTGCTTCAGGGACAAGGTACCTTTACTGAGACGCCTGACCTGGGAGTGTGGATTATGGGCTGTCGGTATCCAGGTGCAATAAAGGGAGCTGGACTTACCCTGGCAGCAGGAGGACCCATCTAATGCTTCTTCCTGCTCCATTCTAGCATCACTGTCCCCTGATAACTCTTTGATGGCCTCCCTTGGACTTTGACCTTCCCTTACATCATAACCTTGGAACCACATCCTCAGCAATTCTCACCTCCACATTGATACCCTCGTGATTATCTGACATCTTTAACCTTTTCCCTTGATTTGTTCTTAATCTGTGGTCTATGTTTGAGACTCCCTGAAAGAGATCTTGCCTTTTCCATGGACTGCTCTGTTGTTGGTCTGCTTGACTGTGATGATGATATCCACTTTAGCACTGCTCTCTGTGTCTGGCAGGTCATTACCAGCTTCCTCTAAGTCCCCTCAGTCATTTTTTTGAATGTCATCTTTCACTTGCTCCTTCCTCTAGATAAAACTCTTTCTGGGTCTCACTTTTCTTCACCTTCTACAGTCTCTCTAAAATCTCTCATTTCTTGTCAATCCTCATAGCCAGAACCCTCTTCCTTAATTCACATGATTTCACAGCCTTCCTCCTTCCCACTTCCGTCTGCTCTTGCACATATTCCCTTCAGAGTGCTACTCTAAATCATTTTCTTAACTCTCCATTTTTTTCCTCTTGTTTCCCAGCACCTACTGACTCCACTTCATCAAATACTAGCTCCTCTTTTCACCTTTCAGACCCTTCCCTAGGTGATCATTTTCACCCTCTGTCATCCTTGAGCCTTTGACATTGCCTTGCTTTCTCCCATATAGGCCTTCTGCATGCAAAAATTTGCCATAAAGGGCTGTTCTCTGCTTCTTTAAGAAGGCACTCAACTCTCAGGTTTCTCACCCTGCCTAAGCAGAATGACTCCTCTTCCTTCCATCCTTCCCTTCTTCAGCACCAGCTTGGAAAATGGAGTTGTACCATGGCCTGCCCACATTGGGACTCTCAGAATAAAAATGTTGGAATTCATGAAAAGTGTGAAGTGAAACTGGTTTCATAACAACAGCCAAATCATCCTCACTTTGAATGAGAACATCCATGCAGATGGATGGAGATGAAATTTAAGCACTCCACATCACATTTATACTTCCAGGCAATCTAGATTACTTATGCAGGCGTCCATGTTTTAAAAAAACAGAAGAACACCACATCATGGTCAATTCTTAGCAGCTTCTTGTGCCTGGCTGTTATATGTCTTTCCTTTTTCTGCCTGTAGGCACTTCTTGGCAGGGTTCATCTCATTTCTCCTGCTGTACAACAGCCAGAAGAACACAATCTCAATTTCAGTGGGGCTCTGGCGGCACCAGCACTGGGTGGCAGTGCCCCATCCAAACACTGAAAGGGGAATTGGCATGAGTTTTCTGGCAAGAGGAGAAGAGGCTGCCTGAAGGGAAACCGCTGTTGCAAGTAGAATGCAAAACTCAGTATTTCCTCATACTTGGGATGCTTGGCACAGAAGTTATGAAAATAAAGGACAATCAACTCTTTTCTAGGGAAATGGGTACAAAGATAATTTTGATGGAAAATCTTTTCATAAAACCATTTCCCCCATGAGAATGTTGGCATTTAAATGCATTTTGAAAGCAAAGAAAAATGCTTAAATCGTTCTCTGCTGGCAGGCAGGAACACTGCATTTCAGATTTGTCTCAAGAACTTCCTGAGCAAGTGGGTTTGACGTGTTAACTTCACTCTTAGTTGTGGTTAACTTCTGCTAAGTGCCAATATTGCTATGAGTCTATTGATTGCTTTTCAGGCTGCAAAACAGAGGAATGTTTGGAATAGGCAATAGGACTTATCCTCACTCTTAATAAACCGCACGCCAATTGAAATGGAGATAAGATTATTGCAGACCAAGTCTTCTGAAGTAAAATATGCAGAAAATGATTCTCATTTCTTTTCCATGAGAGGATACTGAAGCACTCATTATGATTCAATAAGTTGAATATTTGGCTGCCTCACCTGGCTTTTGCTGTCTTGAGTGAATGGTTGATAAATGGTGTAAAACTGGAAAAACTAGATCTTTGCTAATTAATTTTGCCAGTAGCTAGATGGTTAACCAAAGGAACCTGTTGCATTCAACACTGATTTCCAATGGGTCCATTAGAGCCAAACATTTTCCAAAGTGTTTCAAAATTGAAGTGGTAGCAGTTTAGACATAGGGCAAACAGGAACTAGGAAAACTGCCCACCAGAGATGCTCCAAATCTCTAAGAAGTCAATCAAATATAAAGGTATCGCCTCCTGCTCAGTAAATCCCTCAGCTGTAGACCACTGCTGGTCAGACGAGTAGTGCAGGGAACAATCACAGAATCTACATTTGCTCTATTCTTATCCTCTTCCTTAGGCATCAGCCTTTGGCTAATGCAAAAAACTGGACGCCAGTCTAGGTGAAACTGGTGTGTGATATAAAACAGACATTTCTGTGGCTGTGATGTGAGTCGCCACCAGACAGAGAAGCTGCTCTGGTTACCCAATTTCAGTAGAAATTAGTTTGTTCTCTCTGTACACAGCTAGGGGAGGTATCAATGCTTCCCACCCATGTCCTCTAGGAAAATGATCTATATGAACTTGCAGCAAAGATACCTGAAACCAAACTGCACCTTTCTGGCCTGTAAAAGAGGACCATGAATAAAGACTGTCCTGACTCAAACAACCCCTGAATCATCCAAAGATGGCAGCTGTCCTTCCTCCTGAACCACCACTGATGAAAGCCAAGGGAGATTCCGTGGTTTTAATCAAGAACTGATCAGTATGAAATCTTAGTCCTAAGTACATCCATAAAGCAACTAGACAAAGCTTGCCAACTTCACGTTGCCTAACTAAACATGATCTAGCATGAGCATGAGTGGACTTAAGCAACACTGTGTGTCTAAGGACAAAGCACTGAGAAAGCTCCTTCTTGCGCGGACCATTGCTGTGCAGCATCCTGGTAACACGGGTGACTACAGACACCCTCATCCATCCTCTGTTACTCTGTGATGGCCTCACAGAGAACTGTTTGCTCTTTAATATCCAAGACACTTATCCCTGAGGCACTGTGGGGTTTGGGTCCATGCTATCCAAAGGCTTCCTGCTACTGCAGCACAACGACTGTAGTTGTGAGCTAACGCCTCGGCACAGGAGCTCTCAACACTGCTAGTTAGCAGTGGTGTGGGCACCAGAGAGAGCTTTAATGGGAGCTCGTGTGAGACCAAGATTGCCAAGAGGCAATCAAACAGACCATAGCATCACAATTGGCCATGCGGGGATCATGCTGACCAGCTCCCAACCCACTGATACACAGGGACTGTACTCAGACCATTCCCTCTTCCCACTCCTTAGTTTCCGAGTAATTCTGAAGAAAGTCAGTAGCATCTCCAGGGACACAACGATTCTTGTTCTTGGTACGAAGATTTTTGACTCTGATGTGTCTTAGGCGATGATACTTTTGTTTAAATAGATTGTGCCCAGACCAGACAGGCTGGGACCATTTAAGACTCCCGAGTTTGAGGTTTAATGGCCTGAGGGACTGTCATGATGATCCAGAAGGATTTCCTCTGCAAAATGGGGAGTAGAGAGGACAGATTTCAAGCCCTCCAATCCAAAGGACGTTGTAAAAATTATCTTTAATTCTAGTTCGCTTTCAAGGCATTAAGCCCCACCTTCTGGTGAATGTCTAAATTGCAGGAAGAGACAAGGCTCTAGATTAAGTAAAAAATGGTGATTTTTTACAAGACAATAGCACTTAAGTAGACAAATGCCTTAAAAATACTTGCAATATTTTAGGGGAATGAACTGATCTCCACCAAAGTGTCAACAAAACGATTTTAAAGTACATCACAATGTTTTACTTCAAGCGGTTTTAATGTGTTGCATTCCATTTTCATCACTCAGTGTAAACTGTCATACTGTAAAACAAACTTTATGCTTCAACTATTCCCAATCAAAACATTTTGGAATGCCGTGTTGCACGAAACCTCTCAGTATTTTGATTTTTAATTTTGTCGAAGCAAACAAAAATACACACTGAAATGTTAAACTTTCTCTAAGGACAGTGAATGCTTCCCAGGCCACTTCTCTTTCGTGCACACTGCCATAGGTGCAGACCCAACAGGTACTGCTGATATAGGGTTCCCTGGCTTGTCAGCAAATGAGCTGGAAACATCAGTGAGCTAATTTTGCTCCACAGGTCTCAGAAAGGGGCTGCATACACGTACTGGGAAGAAAGCTGGGAATAGAAGGGAGAAGCAGGAGCTGTGAGCATGGTAGCTCTCTTTTCAGGCAGCCGCTAGTACAGATCCTGGTGCAGAAGAGATCGGTGGCTTCAGGACCCCGGCAAAAGGCCTGCTGCTGTTAGAGGGGACGTGTCACCTCCCTGCGGCAGGGAAGTGATGGCAGGGGTGGCAGGTAGACGGGTATGGAGGGGGCAAAGGAGGCTCCTTCTCATGAAGATGTCAGAGATTGCTTTGACATTTGTGAGGGTGAAGAAAATGTAAAAAGGAGGATGAAGAGCAAGAAAAGGAGAGGGAGGAGAAGAAGAAGGAGGAGGAAGAGAAGGAGAAGGAAGGGGAAGAAGATGAGGGAAGAGGAAGAAGGAGGGGAGGGAAGCAGGAGAGAGAAGAAGAAAAAAATTCTTTTATTGCTGTCCTTGAGTGGAACATATTAAGTAACAAATTTTTTTTCCACAGGAGAATGGTGTCCTAATATACTCAGGTGTTATATTGGCCGAGCCCACAAGAGACCTGTTGTGACAATTTACGTTTTGCTAGGGCCATAGCACGAGCACCTTATACTCTCAGCAGCAGTGTCAATTTTCCATTGACAGCACAGTGCCCGAATTCAGCCATGGTGTGTGCATGGGCTGTTTGGCAGTGAAGGGGTGGAGACGACGCAGAGGCAGGAGCAGGGGAGGAGAGAGAGAGAGGCTGGGGTGACCATTTGGCTGTCACCCATCCAGGGCACAGCAGAAGTCAGCAGATGCACAGGGACAAGAGGCTCAGGACATGCCTGGGGTATGGCCCACACCTCACCGCTAGCAAGGGTGGTGGTGGTGGCAGGCCAGCAGCTTTGGGAGCCCCCACTGTCTGCATGCTGTCCTGTATCAGGGCTGTCACCCTGCTCCTGCAGCGGAGACCAGGGCTTACAGATGCCAAGTGTTTGCAATTCATTTGGCAACACTGCTGCAGATGGTGACAGCTCATCGCACCTCTGTGCATTAAATCCTGCCCACCAGGTAAATCAGTTCCTGAGTAACTGGGTGGCATGAAGCAGGGACAGTTTGAATGGGAAGTACAAACAGAATCACAGGACCACAGAGTGGCTGGGGTGGCAGGGACCTCTGGAGGTCATCTGGCCCATCCTTCCTGCTCAAGCAGGGCTACCGGGAGACACTTGCTCAGGACCATGTCCAGGTGGCTTTTGAAGATCTCTAAGGAGGGAGAGCCCACAACCTCTCTGGCCATTGAAACACCATTGAAATAATAGCTCAAAGCCCATCTAACCCACTACCCAAGTAGCTTTACCTTGCTTTTAAGCAGTTCTCTTTCTCTTCTAATTGATAGCAGTGAACACGCACAGCTGAAAACTGCCCTATAACCATCAAAGGCCTAACCACAGACTGGGGCAAGGGATGACTCTAGAGAGATGTGGAAGAGCATGAGAAAACTGGGAGACAACCCAAGAGGTGTCTGTCTCACTCAAAATCTCACCACTGCCAAGCCTCTTGGAAACACCATAGAAAATTAATCTTTTAAGGAGGGATTGGAAGAAGACTTTGATGTTACAGGGTCCTCCTCTAGGTACACAGGGCTATGAAGGAGAAAACTCAGTGGAGAGTAATCCTCCCAGTAGGTGCAACAATCTTAATGTGTTAAATCAGATACCTGGAAAACCAGGGGAAAAAAAGACTGACGAGCTGCTGAGTTAAGACGGCTTGAGTTCGTGTGCTGTCTGCAGTGCCTGTTCTTTTTGAATATTGTTTCTGGCACATACGTGTTTCTGGCACATCTGCCAGGTTGTTGCAGTGCTCTTACAAGGTGAGGGGTTTGTTCTAGGCTCTCCATATCCACAGTACAACCACACAATGTGAAATGACAAACAAAGCCGAACCCTTGGGAACAGCATGCTTTCATGAGCCACAAGTTTATAGTGTCTCGAAAACGGATTTTCAAGATGAATCAGTCTTCCTTCAGCTAGCAAATGAAAGATAGATGGCTGGGGTGTGCCAAGATGATGTTTGGAAGTAGTAGCAATTAAAAAGACGTTATCCAACTTCTGGCCCAGTCTGTGTATAATACACACACACACAATGTCAGCTCATCATGAGATGTTTTCTTTTTTCCGCTTCTGCTCCTAAAAGGCCTGGAACTCTCTGTTCTTATGCCAAAAAAAGGGAAAATAATTAAAGCTAGACAATTTCAAAGGTAATTTTGATGTGTTTTTTGGAAGGTAGCAGAAGGCATGGATCCAGCCACCCTGTGGGATGCTGGGGCTGTCCATTACATTACACATGGCTGTAGGCTGCACTGTCTGGTGCCCGAGTGAATGGGCTTTGCCCTCATCACTCCTCTCCTTCTCTCAGTGCTTCTTTTCCCAGACATAGCAGACCCACACTGAGGAGAAAAATTTCCTTCTGGCTAATCACCTCCAGTAGTTTCCATGTTGTTTCCTTCTAACTGCTTGATTTCCAGGAGCAGGCCACCTTTTCCAGGTTGTACCCTGCCTATTAGCAGTGCGTGGTGAAGGAGAACACTCCTGGTAAATAAACACTTCCCTTGTTGGAGAAGCTGGAAGATGTGGGCAAATGAGTCACAGTGCTGCGGGGAGCTGATGGATGGTCCTGTGGTGCAGGAAATTGCACTCAGATCTGTGGGACTGGCCAACGTGCAAGCAGATGCCGCATGATGCCTTAGATACAGAGCCCAGTGTGGAACACGGACTGTGCTACTGGGGGGCTGACTGGAGGGCTTGGAATGATCCCAGGGGCACCACAAGCAATTACAGCTGTGCATTGTTCATCAAGTGACTCTGGAGGAGAATTTAGTTCTGGAAGGTCTCCAGCCTGGCTCTGTGGTTCTCATGCATGTGTATCTCAAAATGCATATACATAGAATTCATTTGGAGATGCAATCTTCCCAAAATTATTCCTCTGGGCATATTCCTCTGATACAAACCAGTTGCTCACTGACAGACCAGAGCAGAGCAATTAGTCATAGCATAATGGGCTTCGCCAAAGTAAGATTTTTTTTTCTCCTCAAACATCATTAAAAGAAGGAAATGGAAGTATCAGCACCAGGAGCTGTTGCCAGCCTGGGATATCAAGCAGTAGCAAAACATGGCTAGCGCTGGGAGTGCTATGCAGCAGTCTAACTGACTGCTTGCAGGGAAAAAATGGGATGGAAGAGACAGAAAAAAGAGTAAGAGGAGGGATTAAACGAGCACAGTCCTCAAACAAACCAGGAAGAAGAAAATGCGGACAAAAAACAGTTCATCAGCTCACCTTAAGTACCCATGGTACCTCAGCTGGAGGTAAATAAGAAACATTCAGAGACGTATTCTGAATTACCACAGTTGATTTCATAAATGGCTTACACCAAAGTCATGTGAGTTACTGCAAGGGAAATCAGGGTTTGAACTTGCAGCATGTTGTAGTTATCTACTTTGTGGCAGCTGCCTGAGGTTTTTTTTCTGCCCTTTTTTTTTCTTTTTTTTTTTTCTCTGCAGTCCCCCAAATGATATGAGGAAAGTGCCTCCAAGAAAAGAAGCTGAAGACATCATATTTGACACTGAAGTAAGGATATGCAATAACTAATAAGTAAATAGCAGCTGATGTGTCCTCAGTTCGCTTACTGCAGTTTATTTGCTCCTTTCTTTCAATTTGAGATATCTTTGTTGCAAAAAAAGAGCATCCACACCGAACTATAGGCAAGAAAAAGGCATTTTACTTTGCATTCACATCCTGTCTTTTTGTTTGTGTGTTTAGACAAGCCTTGAGGTTCTCTGCTCAGCTTTGCCAAGGAAAGTGCTCTGTTCCTGGTTCACAGTGTTAGCTTTTGTGGCAGATTCCTTGGAGAAAGTGGGGAGGGGCTGGGATTTCGATAAAAGGCTTATCACTGATTACAATATCAACAGCATGAAAGATTAAACCTCTTCCTCTAAGAATTATTAAGCACTGTAATCCCTCAACACTACTGTTCCTCAACTCCTCATTTCCTAGTAAACATACATCATGCCCAAAAGATAGTGCCTTAACACAGTCCTCATACATCACAGAGTGCAGCCCACTTTCTCCCTGCTGGTACTGGCAGTCTCAATAAGGAGGTACGTGTGCTGGGGAGTGATGCTTCAAGTAGTTTTCAGAATATCAAGTTTGGATTTTGTCCCATCTGTACCATGCCCCAGATCCAAGAGGGAAACCACAACCTGGAGTGATTTTCCCCATGTAATGCATGAAAAGGAATAGCAGCTAAACTTGAGCACTGCCTAGCTCCATGAGCCCCCCTACCCAGCAAAGCAAAGGCCATCCAACAGGACAGCTCACCTGCTATCACTGAATTAGGTATGGTCTTTGCGTGGTTCAAGTACAGCTCTTGTACAGAAGGTCATTTCATATGACCAGGTGTCTTGGCATGAGGACTCCTGAATAACCTGAACACACACTTCTGGCCAGAAATATGCCAGGGTAGCTGCTGACCTCAACAGTGATAGAAACATATTCTTGTTCCTTCACCTGACTCAACAGCAGGGTGCAAGGCTTCATGAGCAGAGGTGAGAGGCCAGCTAAAGGCCTGATCCAGAGAGATGCTGAGGACCTGAAGCTCTCTCTAGGATTCAGTGGGAAGCTCCAGCTAAGATGTCCAAAGCTGGATATGACCCAGGTCTAGATGCCTGATAGATTGAACACCCAAGTGCCCTGTTCAGGTTGGGAAGGCCTAGCCTGAAGGTAAACAGAGAACTAACTGCAGGGCCAGGCTGCGGCCCTGCACTGCCGCACGTCTTCTGACATTCCTCCAAGTCAATCATCCTATGCTGCTGCGGGGACCCCACAGTCCTCGCTGCTTTCTCTGGCTTGCCTGATGAGCATATGGATCATCTCTTTCCCTTAAACCTCCTCATAAACAACCAGTCGGAATACTGGGAATAAAATCAGAAAGCAGAGCCTGGAGGGAGCTGTCTGCCAAAGCGCTCACTCTCGCTCTCCCAGGTCACGCCGGGACAGCTGCAGTTAGCTCTGCAGCACAGCAAGTTAAATCGCTCACAGATTTGTCTGCACATAGCTGTTTCAGAACTGATTGCTTAGAAGGAAAACAGTTTAACAAGCAGTGAAAAACAGCATACACCTATTTAAACAACGGGCTTTACTGCCACTTGTGTGAAGGCCTGCTGCATCTATCTTCTCTGCAATGTCCCAAAGCACTGCTGTGGGCATAAGCCACTTTCTGTCCCTGTGGACAGGCCTGTCACACTCTCAGGACAGCCTGTGGAGGTCATGCTCAACAGGTCTAGCCCAGTGATACCTCGCAGGGCCCAGCCCCAGCCCCACACTTTGAAAGGTGCCCCAAAGCCATTGATGAACAACTGGAGGAGAAGCAGAGAGCTTAGCCGTTCTCACTGCAGTAATCTCTTAAATGAATGCCAAGAGTGGTCTTAAGGGGTGACAGGCACCCTCAATCATTTCATGTATGAAGCACTGAATCTGCACACATGCCATTCAAGATGTCCAGGTATGAAGTGAGTTATACCAGTAGCACCCTGTCAACAGAAAGCACAGTAAACAGTAAAGAAGTTTTTATTCTTCTCCATTCACCAGCATCATAAATTTGCATTTTCAGTATTTACATATACCAAATAGGACGCAAATAAGAACGTTGCAGAGTTCAGATAATCTTGCCCCAGCCACAGCTCAGCCCAAGGCTAACCATCAGCTTTATCTGCAATCACAACAGTGTGTCAGGAAATCATGCTGTCATGCTAAGGCAGCAGCAAAGAGTTTCGTTTGGTTTTCACCAGACTGCTGCTTTCCAGACTTAGCCAAACAGAGGAAAACAATCCTAAAGACAGTTGTTTCCCTCTAGTTCTCATGGCCTTCACTACTCTCTAGACTGAATAAGAGCCTGCTTTCATTCACTGATAAGTGTGAAGACTTTTTGCAAAAGTAAGAGGCAAGGAGCACCACATGCTATGTACGTGGATGTCCTTGATCTTTTCCCCTTATTTGATGAGTTTCATGCTGTAGTCACTCTTCAAAATCTAGTTCAGAGAAGTAACAGCTAGAGGCCTGAATATTTTACATGCAACATTGTCTTAGCAGGAATGTTGTAAGCACCAACAGATGGAAGTGCTGCAGGAACAGGACACCTCAGAAAACTGCAGCTTGGGCTCTGTTATCTGCTCATATCTGACTTATATCTGAATTATCTGCTCAGCGTAATTTTAGCAAGGAAGAAGTGGCAGGACAGACAGAGCACAGGCTGACAGACATGGCTTCCCATGTGGCTGGACAGAAAAAAGCTGGTGACCAGACAGACAGAAAGAGGTGACCAGCCAAACTGCTGCTGGGGAAGCTTTCACATCACATCTCTTTTCCATCAGAAGAACCAGATCCAGCAGGAACTGAGGATTTTGGAATGGAATTACAAACCAAGGAGACATCAAGTCATCAGTAAGTGGGGATGAGCAGCCTAGTCACTGGAAGAAATGAATTCATGACTATTTACTATAACTAAGTACTATAACCTAGCTGTGCTAAAGGATATTCCTAAACAATAAGCTTTAGTAAAGCATACTTTTCCAGTGATTACACTGTTATGCTATCATGCTGTAAGATTTGAAAGATGTTTTTGTTGTAACAAGCTACAGCGATACAGCTGAAGGACAGCTGTGTTCTTCAACACAACCCATGAAAACCTGCTTTTTTTTCTTCTTTTTTTTCTTCTTTTTTTTACATTAAAAAATAATAGTCAGATGCCCTGCATTAGAAAGACAGGAGAGACATCGAGAGCACCCCCATAACCTTAACAACTGCTTTGATACTTTTCAGATCAAACAAAGGACTCTGTTTTTCTCAGCTTGAAAGGTACTGTCTATGACACTTTGATAGATGAGATTTCACCCCCCACTCACACAAAGTCTCTTCCCACAGCAAACACAGACTGGCATAGGGTAAAAGAGGTTGCTTAATTTTCTTCCATGAGTTTTCATTCCAGTTAAGTAGATGGTAACTGTTATAGTCACCCCTTTCCTAATATTTCTTGTTCCACCAGGAAATTTTGTCGAAGTAGTAACATTAAGATGAGTATTTAAAGACTGGGCCCGTGCTATCACCGGAAAAGGTGGGATATGAATAAATATGCTGAAAATGTAACTAAGTTTAGCTAGATCCCGTACATGACATTGGAAGAACATTGTTCTTGAAAAGCTACATTTGACAAAAGCACTTCTACCCCCTTTAAATAACCTTCAAATTCTTCATTAATTCTGTAGGTCAAACAGCAAGCAAAATAAGTCCATGGCACATATAAAACTTTGGGGATCAAACCTAGTTGCTGTTACATGATGGGAAAATTGTTAGTGAGAATATTAGGATAACTTTACATTTTTAAAAAAATAGAAAGCAGCCAGGGTTTTTTAATGCTATTTTAAAAGAACAGCACTTAGATTTTACTTAAGCACAAAGAAATGCAAGACTTGGTTGCCTGTACCATCTGATGTCTGCCATGCTGTGTGAGCACTGTGATCAGTGGTTAATCACAGCACTCTTATTCTTCAGGCTTTATGCATGTATACTTAGAGATGCATGTATCCAGTCACACGGCAGCCTGCTGGTTGTTACCCCAAAGCTTCTGCATAGATTGTAACAACTTCTGGCTCAGAATATAAAACATTATGTTTTCTTCCTTAGCAAAAGCAATTTTTAAATGTTTTTGCTTTCAGCTGGGTGGTATCAGTCTGTGGCAGCTCATTATTCAGCAATGCTGGCATCCCATGTAGTCAGGCTATAAACCTGATCAGAGAAGAGAGACATCAAACACAACCTCATAACTTTGTGTGTTGTATGATGTTTACAAATCTAACTTTGCAAGTTTAATCTTAACACCATTTGAACATGATTTATATTCCAGCCTCACACGCACTGATACCAGCATTACCCAGGAGGCATCAGGCTGTTAACAGATCCTAAGCCAGCTGTGCAGCTGAAGAAAATGTTGGTCAACTGTGCCTCACTGGAACCTGAGTAAATGCTGTCATCATTTACCTAAAATTCTAATTTCTTATAGATCATCCCAAAATGGAATTATACATTTTGTATCTTAAATGAAATTTGAATTGTCATTCATCCACAAGCAGAGTATCAGTTCTCTGAACTATATTTCCTTTTCACAAAATCCTAAACTATATAGGAGTCCGAGCAGATCTATTTGATGTGGACCATTCTATCTATTTGAAGAGGGTTTCAAAATAAATTCCAGTTATTAGTTGTTATCAAAGACTGTTCTGCATGTATTAATTAGGGGAAAAAAAGTCCAGTGTATTTTGTGTGATACTGAGCTAAAAAGTAATTAACAAGATGGCAGGAAAATGAGAAAGCAAAAGGTTACAGTTCTGAACCCAAGAAAAACATTGCTATTGTTGTATTTTTCGAGCAGTCAGAAACATCCAGGGATGTCAGCATCCTGACACATTTATTCATGATAGCGTAGAATGATAGCTCAGCCAAAGGGCATCAAAGAATGTACTATACCGTAATTAAGGCCATATTCATTGGCTTTTTTGTTTTCAAACCAAATTGAATAAAATTAATAAAAAGAAGACAGAAGCAGAATGGCAGATATATTACAAATAAGGGGACATTAACGGAATTTTCAAACAAGGATGTCCAGCTCTTACTGAAGTGTGCCACAGTTTGATCAGAAGTTTAAATGCATTTAAGTTCATTTGGGCAATAAAGCTAACCTCGGGGCAGTGGAAAGAGTGCAATTTTTAGTAAATGGCAATGGCATAGATAGATTTATGATATGAGAATACCAGTACTAAAATGAACTACTAATAATATAACAATACTAAAACGAATAAATTGTATGGTTGTATTTTAATGACCAGAAACGACCAAAAAAAGTTGTAAATTTACTCATAAGTCCCCCTTGTGTAATATGAAATTTCAGGGGTTTGGGCTTTTTTTTTTTTCAATTTTTCTTTAGAAAATCTATTAAATGACTGTTGCCAACAACACAGAACCAAGAGAGTTCTGACTGAAACTAGTGAGAAAAAATAGGTTCAGCTTTAAAAAGGAATTATTTAATGTGTTAAAGTAAAATCCTGATGCTAAAGCAGAATATTATCATCCAAGAATGTTTATTTAATACATGTAAACGATCCTTAAAAAAACATTTTTTTCTCAATATAACTAAAGTGAAAGAAGTAACCCAAGTTTTATTGTTTGTAGGAAATAACTCTAGTGCAATTGTTTCACTGTGCAAGTGTTAACTAAGGCGCTGCTGTCATTTTAATAAATCAGGAAAAAAAAAAAGTATTCAAAACTGTAGAGTTATAGTATTGTGCTAGGTTTTCCATATTGCTCTATTTACCTATTCAGAATAAAAAGTATAATATATGTTGGTAATAACCTGGTTTAGTAGAAGATGTACCCTGCCAATGGCAGGGAGGTTGAAGTTAGATGATCTTTAAGGTCCCTTCCAACCCAAATAATTCTGTGATTCTGTGATTCTGCGATTCCATGATTCTATGTCCTAAATCTTAGAACTGTCCATTAGAAAAAAATAATAATAACAATAATTAAAAAAAATCATTATTTCTGGCTCTTGGAAAGCTTTGGCAATTTATTTATTTATTTATTTTAAAGTATCCATCTATTTTTACAAAGGCACCTTGGGAGGTAACATACAATTCTATTATTCATTTAAAATAATAATCTGTGCCTTCAGCTGAACAGCAGTGTCATTTGGTGCCCTCTGGTGTACTAAAAGAGAAAAATCACTTATAATGGAAATTTAGTGATTGGATTATAGAAACTGAGTAAACTTAATTTATAAAATAATTTAGTAATCCTCACATTTATTCTACTTGGTGTGTAACGCAGACACATTATGAAAAGAAGGGTAACAAATATAATTAAAAATGAAGATGGTAGTGCGCTTCTCTTGTAATATTTTCTGTATCAGGTATGTCCCACTTATACGTAAAACAAACCACCTCAGCATGAAGCTTTGTATGCTTTTTCTGTAAGGGTCACACTTGGTTCTCTTTCTCTTGAATCATCCATAATTAAAGCACTGTGAGCAAGCCTCTCTCCTTGCTTACACCTGCCATCCTCACAGTTCTCACTGTATTCATAAATACTATCTAAGTCATTTTGGTATTGTATTTTTAACTAAACAGTCATTAAATACTACACATCTATTAGAACTTTTAATTAAAAGTATCAATAAAATAGTACACGTTCTACTATACAAAGTATTTACAAAGACAGGATGGTTGGCAGAACAGGAGCAGGTGAAATTCTTTCTTGCCAAAGCACACCATTATGTTGGAAATAAATTACATTTCTCACACTTCACTCTACCTGAGATTAAGCTACATAAACTCAGGAAAATGAAGGGGAGATCACATTGGGAAGCCAAATTAAAGCCATCCCAGACAGCTTGGATGGAAGAAAAACACAATGCAAGCTTTAAGCCATCTAATAAACAGCATCCTTCATCTTTAAAGGTAGAGTTAGAAAAGAGATGCATCCCAATGGGCTTGGTAACTAATTTTATTCTTCAGCTTTACAACACTGAAATGGAAATCAGTTCACTGCCTTCACTTGGTTTTAAAAAATGCTTTGAGATTTAGAAGAATGCCAAAGACCAGAAATACACTTTTTAGCATCTCCAAATTCTATTTAAGTTTGTCTCGATTCCTTAGAAATACTAACTGCCCTTTGGTTTTCTGCATTTCTTAAGAAAGTGCTTGTAATGTTGCACAATCAGAACTTAGTGCAGACTCTCTAAAACCTTTTCCAACTGCACTAAGAGAGCCACAAGTTTTACTGAGATCTGAGTGAGCACATGAAGTAGAACCAGCAAGCAAGGTAACTCATCATGTATATAACTTGGATTTGTCCCCGAAGGCTGTTTGGCCTTTATAACGAAAAAATGGCTTGCAAGAGGGTGTTAATCCCTACTTATGCGCCCTAAACTTGTTGCTCACATTTTATAATATGAGTACTACGGATACCCATGGATGGAGGTAACCATTAGCAGCTCATACTAAAAGAATTCTTCTTGAAAATATCTTTAGTTCTAATTGATGCTAAGGGGATTAAGTTGCATAGCTTCTGTTTTCCTTCTGTATAAGAGACTAAAGACTTGTCTTCACACAACACTGCACTTCATTTTCCATCCCATTAAAACAGCCTCCATATGCTAACTCCATCCTTAGTCTCTGCTCTGAGGCTCAAGATTTTGTTCTCCTCCTCACCCTGCTCCCTGCCACGAGAGAGCTGTAATGTATGTATGGCAACGAAGAGGAACAACAGCCACAGCACCCTTTTCCACTGAGCACATTGTCCATTTGTATAGGGAAAAGGCAAGTTTCTAAGATTTGGTTTTAGAAGAGTTATATTAAGAAAAGTAACAAGAAACCTGCTTGATTTAAATAAGAATTTTGCTCAACATCTGCAAGACTGCATTGCATACCTACTTTTAAGTGCCTGAACTTATCTAAGGAAAATCTTTCAGCCGTATTACTCAGTTTTTGAGGAACAGATGCTCTTCAATTTACCTGCTCCAGCTTGCACGTATATTTCAAGCTGTTAAGTCAGCTTTGAAGCACCACATTGTTAAGCCTCCTAAGGATAGCAATTTTAAAGATTAATTACACTTAGAAGTGCAAAACATTAGTTTCTACAGATTATTTCTAGAAATTAATTTCTGGGAAAGTGCAGTAGTTCCCCACAAATCTTGCAAGCTGTATTTATTTAGGACCATTTCACCCTTGTCCTCATCTCAGTGTGTGTGACAGAATTGGGAGGAAAAAAAAAAAAAAAGCTGAGCTCTTCAGAAAATTGATATATTGGTTTGAACACGACCACAGGAACTTACACACTTTTTCTTACATTCTACATTATCTTCAATAGCTGAGTCTTGTAAGTCTCAGTAAAGAGTATGAGAAGTTCATTATTTGGAAGAGATCACTGATTTTAAGAAAATGCCACTGGTAAACTTGCGTAATCTGAATATCACCTCTAAGTTTTACTTTCAGGACTTCCATTAGAATTCAAGGTTTATGAAGAAACAGCCTAGTTTGGGTGACAAATCTAAACCAACATCAGTTCTGTTTGTAGTCTGATCTGACATTGTCACCTCAACACTGGTGGGATTTCCAGGCATTTTACTTCAAAGTAATAATGAATAACCCTTATTTTTCTCATTGGAAGGAAACAGAAATTTGTACGTCATTTGGCAAAATGATTTAGCTTTTCCCTAGCCTCCATATCACTGATTGCATACCCACAGTGCCCAACCCCACATCGTTATTCACTTGCACGGTGAACCATAGAAAAATTTTTAATTAGATTGCTATAAACATCGGTTAAAAAAATATGCTGGAACAGAGAGGATCAAGATTTGGAAAATGCAATGTACAGATGAGAAGATGAGACAAAAAAACAGCATACAAAGTAAAGTCACACTGGAGTTTTAAGACCTTGGAGCAATGGACGTACACGGTATCACAGATCACCCCAGACAATGGCTAACAACAAATCAAACCCTTTTAGAGTCCACGCGCTTCCTCCTCTCCCTCCCCAAAACGTAGCTCTGGCAAGGAAGTACCAAATGGCTAGGCTGGGAAGACACTACCTGTTAAACACTCGTTGCTTTCACTGCAGACAGCTGTACTGAGCAACTTAATATCGAGTAACCACCGTTCCTTTTAAAACCAAGCGCTGTTGCTAGCACATTACCAAACAAGACGTCAGAAATGCCCACTAAATTTTATTTATTTATTTTTTTAAAAAAAAAGAGAGAGAAATTGAACAACTGTGGAACTGCGAGAAACTGTCCGGGAGCAGGCGTTGTCCCAGCACCTCCCCGCCGGCGCGCACGGAGCAGGACGGAGGGGCCGGGGGCTGCGAGGCCAGCGGGCGGCCGGGCGCTGCGGGGCTGGCTGCGGGCGGGCGGCTCCATCCCGGGGCAGGGGCCGGGGGCCGGGGGCCGGGGGCCGGGGGCCGGGCTAGGACTCGTCGGGCTTGTCGGCGGGCGGCCCGCAGGGCTGCAGCATCTTCTCCATGAGGTTGAAGCGGACGCGCGCCTTGCTCTCGTTCTCGGCGATGGCGAAGTAGTTGAGCAGGTCGAAGTGGCCCATGTAGGAGCAGTAGGAGTCGCGGTGCTGGTTGACCAGCCACTCCCACTTGGTGGTGTCGGCGTGCCCCGTGCCGATGTACTTGGACTGCAGGTGCTCCAGCTGGCTGTGGATCGTGTACCGGTCCGTCATGGCGCCGCAGGCAATGGCGCCCGGAACCCGCCTCACCGCCCGCCCCGCCCCGCGCCGCGCCCCTTCCGCTCCCCCGGCCCGACGGCAGCCGAGACTTGCCCCTGCCGCCCGCGGCCGCCGGCGGGGCACTGCGCGCGTGCGCGCCCGCAAAGGCATGCTGGGAGTTGGAGTCCTCTGCCACGCCACGCCCCTCCCGCCCTTAGACTCACAGAATCACTGATGTTGTAAAATCCCTCCAAGATCCTCTGGCCAACCATCCCCCTGCCACCACTGTCACCAAACCATGTCCCTGAGCACCACGTCCAACCTTGCCTTGAACACCCCCAGGGACAGTGACGCCACCACCTCCCTGGGCAACCCATCCCAATGCCTGACTGCTCTTTCTGAGAAGAAATGTCTCCTAGTTTCCAACCCGAACCTCCCCTGGCACAACTTGAGGCCATTCCCTCCGGTCCTATCACTAGTTATCTGTGAGAAGAGGCCGACCCCCAGCTCCCCACACCTTCCTTTCAGGTAGTTGTAAAGAGTTCCAGGCAGGGCTTCAGAAGTTTCCTCAAGTCACCCGAAATTCAGCCAGCCTGTTTTAAACAACTGCCCTGTTAGACGGACTCCTTGAAGACTCCCATTGGTTTCCCTGAGATTATTAATATGATTTGAACTTCTATTTTAATCACTTAAATTCAGTAAGCCAGGTGAGGGTTACAGCTGCAGACCAACATCTATATTACATCGTTATCATGCAGCAGATACCTGAGGACCTCGCATTCCCAAGCCAGACACCAGGCTGAGTCTACCCGAAACTGGCACAACAGCTTTGCACTATAGGGCCAGGCCTCCAGTTAATTCCTAAAGGAAAAAATACAGCTTTGACATTGTAGCTACTGCTTAATTCGCCTATCTGAGAATCAAGTGAACCAAATCTGAATACAAAGTACGTAGAAAACAGGGCATTGGGAATGAAACTGGACAGCCTCTGTCTGTCAGGAGACTTCAGTAAATATGAAAGCAAAATAAATGGAGCCTTTCCTAAAACTCATGTTTCAGGACACAGCATTTCCCAGCTCTTGACGTTGTCTCTGTATAAATTACGTCTCATTTTTGCTTTCTAAACAAGTGACACAGGAAGTCTGACTGTGGAGGAAGAGAGCTGTAACAAAAATAGCCACGAGGTGCTATGCGCAAATCAAAACACTATTTTTCATTAGCTGTTTACTTTGTTTGTTAAAGGCACTACACTTTTTGTAGTAACACTAGTACAAAAAATCCTTATAAAGAAAGGCTGAAAAAGTGCGCTGAATTTGAGGGTCCTCCCAAAACAAATGTTTTGGTAATATTAATTCAGTTATATTTAGCTAAGAAAAAGCACTATAGGTTCCATCGTATTCCCTTTATGAGGTGCAAAGCTCTCCCTTTCCCCCAGGCAGACTTTGCAACTGAGCAGGGTCAAGGAATAGATCTAAGCCAAAGTTCGGTATTACTGTTGAAAAAGATTTTGACAGTGCAGGTAATATTTTACATGAATATTAAACTCGCAAGCAGATATAAAAATAACAGATTATAAATTGTATCACCAATCTAATTTGGTCGAAGTGGAGCTTTAAATAAATTCTATCATCCATCAAATAAGTGGTCTTTCTTCGCCAGCTCTCTTAAAGAGCTTACATAACGTTAAATTTAAAATGCATGGCATGATGCATGCTTTCATATGATAGCAGGGGTTTTAATTACTTGTTCTAAAATAGGAAAGACACATTGCCAGAAATTTTCCAATAGAACACTTCAAGCTCTTTCTTGTAAATGCTGTGCGGTCAAAAGAAATCCATGGAAATATTCTATGAAAACACAGATGATTCAAGGCCCCTTGTTTACAAGTAAGCATGCTATAAAGCCAAGGTCACAGAGAGCAGTGTCAAAACTATATCCTAAAATGTCCTTACCTTTTATTTCGAAGAACTAAATGAGGACTATAATTTTTGTTTTGTTTTGTTTTTGTTTTTACGAGGATCTGTTGAGTCATTATCAAGGCTTACTTAGCAGGAAGCAGTTTTACACAGCTGGATACAGCAATTGCATTCTGCAGTTGCTTCCAGAGAGACCAAGACAGAAAACAAACAAACAAACAAAAGCACACAAAGACAGAATCCCCGCAGAAAAGTGCTGAAGCATCCCACACTTCAGACCTTGGAAAGAGTTCCAAGAGTTCCAAACTCTGGACAAGTTTTATGTAATTTATATATTTTGCAGATCTTGGCCGAAGACCATCCAGGAGGTAACACACTGGGGTAACAAAGAGTAAGAAGCGTGATACGTGTCTAGAGGCTTGTCCACATCAGGTCAAAGAGGGTGCAAGTTGGTTTAATTTTCTTGAAGAAAAAGAAAAGTTAAAAATGTAAGAGTTCTGGGGAGATCACAGTAAGATTACTTGAGATACTGACTAGGCTAGGAAGACAGCAATTTAGATATTCATCAAGACTTCAGAGAGGTGATCTAAGGAAACTGTTTCAGAAGCCTGCTCCAAGCTTTCTAGTGTTATGGTCTCTTGTTTCATCTCAGAATTGATTGTTTACACAGCTTTGTGGTTTCTAGCTTGTTTCATGTCTTCATTCTCACTACAGGCTCAGCCTTCCATCTGTAATCCTACAGTTAGCGTGGTTTAAGATGGTGAACAGCTCAGAGACTGCGTAAGTGGTTACTGAGAGTAGGGTGAATGGGGATCATCTCCATAAGGGAAAAGTGAAAAGTTTTATTTTACTGGGATAAATAAAGTTGAAATGCTTGAGAGACACCTGCTTTGTGGTGAAGGGATGTACTATACGCTGGTATATAGAAAGACAAAAAAGACATTTTCTGAATGTGGGAAAGCTTTCATTTCTTTTTAAAATGGTACCTTTTCAAAGAGTGGGACTGTATGAAGGACACTAACATTTGATAGATGTTCAGGGACAACACCATGACATGTGGGGCTGGTCTCAGAGTTGCTGTCAAATTGTCATCCTGTGAACTCTAAGCTAGGAGATGTATTGATTAAAATACTCCATCTTTGGCATAGAAAAGATGCCCAGAAGCTTATCCATCTCTTGCAGCTGGTGCAGGAGTTAATAGAAGCAACGGGTACATTAAACCAAACAAATGTTAGAATTCAAGTTCAAAAACACATCCTGGAAGAGAAGTTTAAACCTCAAGTTTTCATCAAGATTGATAGTGGGCAAGATGAAAACACTGAATTCAGACACCCAGAACGCTGGGAAAATATGCACAAAGTCATCACCGTGTTTTGGCTTTGACTAAGAACACCGCTGTGAGTACAAGACAAGCCGCGTTTGAAACTCTGTGGACGCCAGGAGCAGGCCACGAAGGCGGTGGCCGCTGGGTGTCAGGATCGCACCTGCAGCAGCAGCTCCTGCACCCACTGCGCCGGGCTGCTGGGTGCCACCGCAAACAGGGCACCGCTGTACGGGGGGCTGCTGAACCGCCAGTGACGGTCCCCTTCGAGACGTAACCGGGTTTTTAATTTTCCGACGGTCTTTGGGTAGGAGACGTAAGACATAAATACCCCCAAAGCAAGGGGAAGGAATGATTTTACTAGATAAATGCAACACACACCCACAAAGATGCTGAAATGAAGGAAAGGGTGTCTTTGAGAAATTCCTCTACTCTTCACTGCATTGATTTATCCTACAAATACAATTTCAGAGCAAAAAATAAAAAAAAGTTGCTCGAAATTGTGTTAGCCTGGAAAGAATGGAGACTGTGCTAGAAATTAATAATGATAAATTAATTTCTTTTCCTGGGAAATGAGCTTTATTTAGAAATAGTTTGCTTCTACTGTCAAAGGGTTCTTCAATCCTTATTTTCAAAGGTAACAGTACCACTTAGCAATTTTAGGCTGCGAAAATTACCTTTCTTCAGTTGCATGATCTTTTTTCCTCAGATTTCCTGTGTCATCACATACATTGTGAAAGCCTTTTTGTAGTGTATGCAGTTTGTCAAGTGCTGTTATAGCCTACAAATATTAACAGACTCAGGAAGTGCTTATTTTGGCCCTGTAACAGGTGGAAGATCTTTTCACTGCTTTTCTCAGAGGTCCTGTGAAAATTTTTTCTTTGTAAGCAAGCATCTTTTTTTCTCACCTTATTTTGCGTAAGCTCCTCTAATTTATTCTCCTTGCTGTCAGAACTGTGATTCTCCTTCGCGGCAAGAACAGTGCCTTGACACTGCGGCCACTTGCGGTCTTTGGGACTGATCCTGAGGTGGGGGAAATACGGTCACTGGAAGCATGGTTAAGTTTTAAACATTCACCTCTAGACCACCCACTAGAAAGAGTGCTTTGCTATTGCTTTGAAACTATGATTTTATAGTGTGTATATACCCAAATATCTGAAAGCTTCTTTTAGGGTTGTGCCACTGATTCCCAGCCAAAGCTGTAAGAGAAGAAGAACGGGGAATAAACTATAGGAAAATAAACAATGCTGTGTGTCCTGCCATTCAAGCATACACTTCAAACTCTGTATCAGTGTTCCTATCTGGAGAAAGGAATCATATTTTAAATTGCCCTGTAACTGAAGTGTTTCTTTCTTTACTCGGATACAAAATTCACTGCTGAAAAATTGTCTTGGTCTGAGGTTCAGGAGAGGCAGCATTTAGTACCAGGCAGTGCCACACTTAGTCTCTCATATGTTCTGGTGTGTCGAGACTTGGGGCAGGAGGCTTTTGTACTGCGTGATTTGCAGCTTGTAGGAAATTCCATGTTGGACTGACAATCCTGACCTTCTTTTAATCTCAGTTTCAAAATTCTTAGGATATTTTTGTTTTGCTTTCATTGCATGATATACTTCTCCTAAAGCATTTTGGAAATAATGTATTCCAAAGCACATTATTGTTGCAATGTAAAGGTCCTAACCACGTCAACTGATGCTGTGACCCTTCTCTGCCAACTTGAGCAGACCTGTGACCTGCCTTCAGGGTCCCTTTGCCTATGGAGTGCAAAGAGTCGGTCTTGTAGCTTCACACTCCCTTGCTTGTTTGTAAATATTAGCATGTCGCCGTGCTCCTTCTGCATACGTCTGAGTAACAGCTCTGTGCCTTAGGTGTGCTCTACAGTTTAATTCGCTTACTTTACAAGCCATTGAGAATCTCCTAGGGTGGTGTAGGAGTACCCTAAAAGTAGAGTCACAGTAGGGGTCACTAGCACAGTGCTTACGGGTGGGACTCTGAAATAACATGATCTGAGAAATTTGGAGCACTGCTACCAGAAGCGCAGCTGGGCTCCAGGAGAGGCAGCAATCGCTCACTACTTTAGAGGGAAGATCTATTTTCCAAAGCCATCACTTTGAAGAGAAAAACCCCTCCACTAATGTGATTACTTACTGCTTCAGGCTAAACATAGAGCTAATAATTTGTCAGGTGAATTGAAATTCCTTGTGTCCGTATGCATTTTTGTAATGGGGAAGGTTTGTTCTTTTTATGCATTTTGAACTAAAATGAGGTAAGAATAGTACATGCAACAAAACTAGAAAGACTGCAAGTATCCAAGATGCAGCTGTATTCTGACCATATTCTCCCCAGTCTTTGCTTCATTCACCCCAGATAAACTGTTCAGTAAGGGATACAAAAGTAGGAGTGATGAAAGACAAACCATTAAATAAGCCCTAGAGAAGATATCAGAAGTGTATACAAGCTTAAATTAGCAGAAATTGATTTGACCGATGAGTAGCTCTGTGTATCATACCACTATCTTCTTTCAACGTGCAGGGAAGAGTAAGGACGCAGGAGGTGACTTTTCTAAGGCTGACTCATGAAGCTGCTCGATGCAGCTGTTTCTTTTTTTTTTTTTTTTTTAATCTGCCTATAAGTGTCATGTTTTAAAAATACTGATTTCTTCGTAACAGTACCTGAAAGTGTTCTCTGTGAAGAAGCCCGTCTGTAGCTAGTCTCTTCCCCCTCTTGCTCCCTCCTGCACACATGCACAAAAGCATTTATCGTTTCACCTCCCTCTGCAGTAAGTGTGGAAAACATCAGTGTCATAACACTTGTCTCAACAGAACTGCAACGTGAATGCAAGGGTAAACCTCATCTGCTAATGCACAGCAAGTCAGTCGATAAGAGTAAAAAATAACAGCAGGAAAAGCTTGAAGACACTGGCACCAGGGAGTCATCCACTCATCTATGTGATGCTGGCAGAGTGTGTTGTACTGATTCATGTGAAGAAATGCCAGTCCGTGGATTGCTCAGGTGGCAGACAGCAAAGGAAAGGGAGAGCAGTAATGGATGTTTAGGAATTTAAGGTCACTACAGAAGAAAAAATAAAACTCTTCCTTCCTTGCATCTTGAGGAAAAGGCAAGCCAGTAACCGTCAGCTAACCACTTGTTTCTCAACTTCCTCACTTGAAAAAAGTCTGCACGACCCTCTTGCATTTAGCAAAGAAGTACAGCTTCTGTTGTCTCTAATAATGCTATGCAATATTTCTCATTTTCAGCTTTTTGAAAGTATTGCTTTTTATTAAAACGGATAGTACAAAATTTTTCATGATGTCAAGCACCATGAAGAAATACATATGTTCAAAACATCTGATAAATGTCTTCCTCCTTGCTGGTTTAATTCCTGGGAATGTCTTGATTGTCAGAAGCTGAAAATTTTGGAATGCACCAGACCCTCAAATTAAAACAAAAAAATAAAAAATAAATAGAATAATAATAATAAAAAAAAGTAAACCCAGATTGTTAAGACTTGGCAAGAAATAAGCCACTGAAAGGAAGGTACTTATAATCAGGATTGGGCAATATTCACCACGTCTGATGATAGCCATCACGCCTATGCATTTTGGCATGTGATTTGAGAGCTTGAAAGAAAATTGTTGATTTTGGAAAGCAAACATATGCAAGGAGTGCAACAGAAAGATTTTATCTATTTTAGATTGTAATAATTCTCCACACCTCCTCAGCATCATGCAGATTGAGAAACCTCAAGCTGGACAAAATCCAAAAAACTGCTGAACAATGTATTGTCAAACCCAGGTACTCAGAAATCACCTGAACCTGGAAACATTAAAATAACTTAAAACTGTGATTTTTTTCCTGTTGTTTTTAACAAAGATATGTTTTATCCTTTTTATTTTTATTTTTATTTTTTTTGATATTCTATATTTCACTTGGGTTGTATTTGCTTTTCTCCGTAAGTGTTTGAAAGTGTTTATTTACATGATGTTTGAAAGCACTTATTTTTAGAGAATTAAAGCCTGACTTTTCACATGCTCAAGTGACTGCAGAGCCACAGGCTTTATGAAAAGCACCAGTCACTATGAAAACTGTCAGCGCTGGGGGTGTGATCTACAGCCTCAACAGGACGTGCGTCAGTCATACAGAGCACAGCTGATACAGCTCTCGGAGCAGTCATGAAGAACAGGCAGGTCGGCACTCACGTACCACTACTAATCCATCCACCTGTGTACTGAAACCCATTTTTGTTGTACTGCAAAATCCTCCAGTGTGAAATTGTAACTTTTTGCAAACTACAGCTCTGTTCCCTTTCCCCTGTCTCTTTCAGCCTTGTGTAGCTTCACCACAAACTCCTCTTGGCTAAGGCATTCTCGCAGTGTTTGTACTGTAGTTCACCCACTGGGGCCTCATTCACATCCTCACTATGGGATTATTATAACACCAACTAATGTAGCTGTTGGTGAAGTTTGCCTCTGGGCACGGGTGTAAAGATCCTATTTTTTGAACAAGAGTAACAGGGTATATATTTCTTAAAGGTAGAGAGAGGGAAGTGCAATCTACTTACTGTGTTCTTCACCTTCAGCTCCAAATAAAACCTAAATTTCTGTTACTAGGCATTAAGCGTTAGGTACTTCCAAGTGTAAAGACCACTGGTAACAATCATTCAAACTTGTCAGCTCAAAAGGATCAAGTATGAAGGGTAAGGAACGATTAATGTTAGCTCCAGATATTCCAGCAAAAAAAAAGCCAGCCCTCCAAGAAGAGAATGGGGAAGATTCCCACACCAACATGTGTAGGGGTTTATGACTGCATTTAACTGGCACGACAACTCAATCCATGTGGCAATAAAACACAGGAAATTATTTCTGACCCTGGAAAAAAAAAGTTAAAGACCATTAAATAATTCATTCTAGACTACAATTGCAATTACAAGTTTCCAGGTGATTTCTATAAAAGAGGGATGACCCAGCTATAGCAACAGAAAACTCTATGGGGAAGAAAATCTAATCTGTTTTAGTTAAAGGGTGGTGAGCACTGATCAGTGTAATCCCGTGACAGCTTTTCATCCCCTCATGTAATTAGTTTCTTGTGTGAAGATGAGTTGAAGATGATTCTCCTTTAAAACGTATTTACTCTATCTCACATAGGTAACCGCAGGCAGAATAAAGGCTAAATTTATCCCTGGGGAAGAGCTGCTCCGACAGACTGCTGCAGAGCTGATTTGTCTCGTCAGTGGAGAACAGACTTGTTGAGATGCTGAGTCACAAACTGCCTTGCATAATTGGAAGGGTAAAACAAGCTTGTGGAGTGACTCAATTTGCAATTTGATACCAGTCTCATTCCCACATGCACATGCACCTGTATTTTGGAATAGCAAGGACAGGTAATTATAGTTTGAATCATTTCAGTGGTACCCGTGGAATGTGTACTTCAGAAATGCTCTTCTACTCAATCTCTGTTCCATAATCCTTGGTGTCTGTCTGAGCACTTCCTCAACACAGGAAAAATAAATCTGTCTTTTCCTTTACATCTAAAAACAATCAACACTAATATCCTCACTGACCCTCAAGTAGAGTTTAAAAAAAAAAAAAAACTATCAACTGTGCTTTTCACCTTTTTAAAGGAACTACTAATACCCTATTTAAAGTACTTAGCAATAAGCTGTTTTCAATGGTAAATTAGGTTTAGAAAAGAAGATGGATCTTCTGTGCCTGTGTAATATTCAGAAACAATGTCATAGAAATCATAAGTCAAAATCTTGCAGATGCAAGTATTTGTTTCAACTGTTTCTTCAGTGGAGAAAAAATTGGCCTTTCCACTCCGACCTGATGCTCAAGAGGAATTAGTGAAAACTTTGCAGTGAGAGATGGTTTGTCCAATTGTCTATAAACCAAAGAAACAGAAGCCTGTAGCTGTGCTTTAAGATAAAGTTAACTATACATCTAGAGAAAAAATAGATGTGAGGACAGTCATCTACTTTACCGATGTCATCGTCTCCTTTATAAAATGTATTAGGAAGTGTAGTCGTCTTTCATCTGGGATCTTTATTGCATCCTACAAGCACTAACTCTTGACAGCCGTGCTAAGAAAGAAAAATAAAAGTAGAGTAATGGAATAGACTGGGAAGCCAACGCAAGCTGCAATGAAACAACTCGCCAGGCATGCCGTGGTGTCAGGGCAGGCTTCTTGCTGGCACTGCATTGTGCTCAGCCCCCCGCTGCGCCCCCAGTGCTCCCCGGAGATCTCCCACTGACTCAGTACGGCCAAACGCTAAAGCTCAGCACATGGTATCTAGATGAGACTTGTTTATGACTGTGACGGGTAAATTAGCCCTTTGGAAAATTTTATTGTCAGTTAAGTTTCTGTTTCCTCCTACGTTCTTGAGCAGAGTCTGCACTGAGCCCACACTCATGCTGACACATTTCTCGCCCTGCTCACACTGCAAGCTGTGCAGCTCCTCTGAGAGCCACATTATGATTTGTCTGAAGAGATATTCAACTCCACTGAGTTCTGCCACTTTTATAGCAAATCTGAACATCGTCACTTTCTTACCCAAACTAAAATGAAACTCTCTTTGCCCCGGATGGGCTGAGGAGTGGGGTGCATCTCAGTACACTTTCAAAGTGTTTCTAACAGCATGCTCCATGCAAGCAACACCTTGTATGTGTGTTTCCAGTTGCTTGAATGCTTGAGTGCAACCTCCACCTCAGCAATCCCACAGCTACTGGTTAGTAGGGGGCTGTCTCGAGACAAAAGTCACCTTGTTCAACCTGTTTCTTAGTTTTCTCCTGAAAGTTGTTAATGGCTTGTGAAAGAAAGAAACTTTGGGATTATGTCTTTGAGAGCAGCTCTTCTCTAAGGAATAAAGGCACTAGTTTAACACATCTATGATAGATGGATTGCAGTAGCATGTTTGTATTGCTACCCTGTCTCTGGGTGTAAGCCCATCCTTCCCCAAAGTCTGGGACACGTGGGTTGGCATCCTGGGTCAGCCCCCTAGGAAGGTGGGACAGCCACAGGTCTGGTCGTGACTTGCTGCTGTGCAAGTACCTGAATTCTTGGTGCTAGCTTGGACTTGTCTCTAGGAGCTGGGAAGCATTTCATTGAAAATATATGTTGTAACTGCCAAAGCCAGCTGCCAAAGCATTTGTATAATTAATTTCATTTTGCTTTCTGGTTCTTGCCTTAGGGATATTGACTAGAGGACATACATGGTCTGTTCACTCACTCAGACGCGATCACTATGTCTTCATTCTCCTCTGTACCAGTATCAACACAGGCCACTGCCTATCCTCCATTTCACACTTCCTGTAGCTTTTAATATTGAGCCAGAGCCTGCCTCACTTGATGGCCAAACTTGCATTGACTTCACTGGAAGTGGAATTTGGCAATTAACTTTTACTGGCATAGGTTTCCTATTAAATAATGAAATATCTTTGATGCCAAGTGTATATTTCTTATCTAATTATTTAAATGAGAGAAGTAGAAAGATGACGGTATGGAAGCATAAGCCTGATGAGAAAAATATCTCTACAAGAAAAAGGTAGAGACATGAAAAGACATGTAATCTTTTCTGTGAAAGGAGAGGACTAGCACTCCAGGGATTTGGATGCAAGTTCTAGATAGATGAAGGCTTCTTGTACACCTGTAGGCATTTTGACATTTTCTGTGATTTCTTTCCCATCTATAATATAGGGGTAACCCTACACATAGAAGTATTTTTAAAGTAATTGCTTGCAAATTGCTTTAGAGAGCCTGAAGTAGAACATAGTTAAAAAATGCAGTGCAATATTATTATTGTTGTCACAGTAATTGAAAACCCAGTTTAGTCCCTCAGCTTAATTTGTCACCAAAGTCACATGTATGGCAAGGTTTCTAAGGTTACTTGAAAAATCACCTTGCAAGTGAAAGTGTTACGTTCAAGAACTGGCATGTCTATCTCCTTTCATCTTTGGGGAATAAGAAGCTGAAAATTTCCACATAGCAGAGGTTTGAACGCTGATGGGCATATTACCTTGTGTGGAAGATAATTTGGAGAGCGCTTGTTTGCATCTAATAAATCTGTCTTTATGGCATGTAATGAGCTGCAAACACTTGCTAAACTTTTAAGCTGCCTGGTAAACTTCTTTGACCAAGCCACAGACAGCTTGGATGCACCTCAGCACCTCATAAGAGAGTTCCAGGTTTGCAACGCATGCTGCCAGGCCACTAGCTGGTGCCAGGGGAGAGCATTTCAAGTCTTGCACTAATAGAAGGGGGGTAGATAGGTTGCTCCCCCCAGGCACCTGAACAAAGACAGGGTTGTTTTCAAAGCAAGCTGTGAACTGTTGAACTGCAGGTGTGTATGATCAGAACAACAAATCTCTGGAAAATAAGCTCAATAGAGTGGTGACCGAGATTAAATTGACACTTAGGTGTGTTGCAGTGAGAATGCTGACTAATGAAGAGCTGGCCTTGCTGCACCAGCTAATGAGCCTGAGACACCCTTCACGCAGTAGCAGGCACTGGGTTGTGAGTCTGGCTGCTCTCTCACTGGGGATGTGGGATTGAAAGGCCTCCTAATTAGAGGTCTCCTTCAGAGACAAGATCTGGACTCTGCAGCATTTGATTTTTGGCCACCATAAAATCTGATTAGAAGGGACCTCAGGCATTATTTGTTCAATCTCCTGCTCAAAGCAGAGTCAGCACTGATTTCTGGCCAGGTGTCTTGGGACTTTGCCCAGCTGGGTCTTGAAAATCTCCAAGGAGAGAGATTCCACAGTTTCTCCAGGTAACCTGTTCCAGTGATTCATTATCCTCATAGTGGGGATTTTTTCTTTAAATTATTTTGTAATCTCCCCTGTCTCAGTTTACGTGCATTGTTTTTCATTCTCCTGCCATACACCTCAGCAGCTTGGGTTTTATCAGCCATCTCCTTTTAAGTACCTTAAGGCTTCTGTTAGGTCCCCTCAATCTACACAAACCCAGTTCCTTCATGTTCTCCTCACAGGTCATGCACTCCAACCCCCTAACCCCCTGACCATCCTGGTGACTCTTGCTTGGCTTGTTCAATTTCATCTACATCTCCTCACAATGGGAGTCCCAAAACTGTTGACTTTCTCACAAAAGGAAAGGAAAGGGAGCAAGCACTCTATCTCCAACAGACTCTCTGGGTCATGTAGCTCTACAGCAATAAGGAAGGTTATTTGTCTGCTTGCTCTTTCCCAAGAGAATGCAAAATGTAGGCCAGCAAATAGACCATTACTAAAGTTTCCAAACCTTAAGAAAACTGTATGTTCCAAGGTGGCTGGAGGTGGACACGTAGGAAATCTGTCATCTACATAACTTTCCAGAGAAGCTGTGGATGCCCCATCCTTGGAAGTGTTTAAGGCCAGGCTGGATGGGGCTTTGGGCAGCCTGGTCTGGTGGGAGGCGTCCCTGCCCATGGCAGGGGGCTTGGAACTGAGTGGTCTTTAGGGTCCCTTCCAACCCAAACCATTCTGAGATTCTGTGATCTCCATGCATCTTTTGTCTCTCCATGGCTGCTATAGAACTTAAAGGAGGGGACTGTGCAGCATCAATTGAGCAGGTGGCCTGGCTGCCTGCAGAAATGTTGGGGGAGAAATCACCCCTGTAAAGAAGGCTTATCTTCCATGTGATTAATTTAACTGTCAGTAAAGCTGCAGATATGGCAAGAATTCAAACATCACTTGGAAAATTTTCTTGCCGTGTCATATAAAAGAAACATTTTTCATCACAAATTGATGTGTCTATCTCCTGTCATCTTCAGGTAGTGAGGATATAAAATTTGACATGCAGGTATTTGGTGGGTTATTTGGAATGGAAATGAAGTATAGATTTGCTTCTCTACATGTACACTGAGTACTGATTGTTAGTGAACTTTAAATAACTTTGCTGTTGGATATTTCAGGAGATTAATTGTGTTTATCTGTTGCTGATTTTTAATTTTTTTTGTTACGTTATACTTCATTTTAAATCCACTTCAAATTAGTATTTAGAGCAATTATGTATGATATAGAATTAATATTAAATGTGAACAGTATTTTAAATTAACGTTCGTGTAGGATCATCTTTTATTTTTTATGTTGTAAAAGATTTATTCTGTAACATGGAAACTCCGTTTAACGTCCTTCCTACCAACACCTGTGTAACACTGCCATTATTAGCTACCAGGTTTGCCATAAAACTAATGGTTCAAGGTCTTGTGGTATAAATGTAGCATCGTTTTCTGTGTGTGTTCCTTATCAATGTAGTATTTCTGTTAGGGGAGTGTCTGCTGACCTTGGCCAAGAAAGGGTTGCTTTATAAGGCATGATACAAATGTATATTACATGACATGTCTTCCCAGAAACAATTTGCTTTCAGTGAAAACATCTGTAAATTCACTTCTGAGGATTAAAAGTACAGCTACCTGAATTGTATGAAGTTAGTATATTTTGCAATCTAGTATAAATAACAGAATTTCTGTAATCTCTCAAATTCTTACAACGTTATTGTAACTGTTCGTTGGCTTAAAAAGGCATATACACTTTCAACCTTTGATTTGAATTTTGGAGAACTGATTTAACCCATCTGAGGCCTTAGTCTTACGTTTCAGTGTATTTTAATATTTTGTATTTTTATAAATATTAAGGTACACCTTAACACATTTTAAATAGATTTAGTAAATGTGCCTAAAATAAGGTTCAAGAAGTCATATAACCCATTCCCCTCCTCAATTTAAAATCATCTATACCTGAATTATTCCTAGCAGATATTTATCTAGCTTAAAAAGGTGCCATCACCAGGACAGCTTGCTTCACTGAAGCTGAAAGTACAAGGAAGGAATAAGAACAGAATATATATGCACAGCGCTGTCCTCTTTATCTGCTGTAGTAACACACAACCTACACAGAGATGCTACTTGTAAGGCATAAATATATGAAGTGTATAACATGCTTTCTAGACCAGATAATTCTCTAGACTGACACATGGGAATAGAGGCTCTGTGTTCTGGTTTTGGTTCATCTGTTGGGACTTCCCAATACATTTGCTCACTTGGCTATGAACTGAGGAAATGAAAAGGCCAGCATCTGATGCATTAGAAGATCTACAAGTTCAAGGATGTGTGTAACAGTGCCAATGTCCAGATCTATCTTGATGCTGATTTGCAGAGACAAGTAATAGAAGTTAATGGTTGCTTCCTATGAAAATACTACTATACACTTTGGCTGCTGTAGAAACTCTTTTCCCGCAACTCCCAACTCCCTCTGAGCGCAGAGCCAGGCGGGAGGGCTGGTAGGAGCTGGCAGCCACCCCAGACTCTGGTAGATTTGGTCAGCTTTCATCTTTCTGTAAGCTGCCACCAAGGCAGACACATCTGTCAAAAGCAGTAGTTAAAAAAAAATAATAAATAAATAAATAAATAAATGGAGGGATTAAGTTGTCCTTTTGCCTTACCCATGTTCACATATGGATAGATACTCCCTGACTGGGGTAAATGAGAATAGATCCGTGGGCTCCAGTGGCCTTAGGGTATTCACAGCTATTCAGTGCCTGCAGTACTTTCTACCTTTGCATTTCTTAACACTAAGACTTGAAGTGTGGCCCATAACAAGTGCCTCCTGGAATCCTGAAATACATCCAACAGTCTACAGACAGGTTTAAAAGATAAAATATAAGCCTTCACTTTTCTCAGATAAGTTTTGCAGGTTCTTTGACAAATACCCCTCTACATTGACATGTAACATTAATTTTTAGCTTTTTCTAGCTAAAATACTGCCCTGTAAATTAAAACCGTAAAAACAACTGTTTATTTCCATGGAAATCTGTCATGCTGTTGCTTTTTCACATATAACTTGCCTTTAGACTGCCTGCCTCTTCACTGGGTGAGACCTCTAGACATCAACTGGTCACAAATGGGCTGTGAAATGTATCGCTCTTGGGCTGTGTATTCCCTCTTAAAGGGCCCCAAATGATTCTTCCTTCACCTTCAGCTAACAAAAAAGCATCTTCTTTTCATCTTAGATCTGTAACACATCGCTACCATGCTACCCTTGGGTAGGTCTACTGCAAAACGTTTAGACCTAGCCATGAATAGTCAGGCACTGGAATGGGTTGCCCAGGGAGGTGGTGGAGTCACCGTCCCTGGGGGTGTTCAAGGAGAGGTTGGACGTGGTGCTTAGGGACATGGTTTAGTGGGTGACATTGGTGGTAGAGGGGTGGTTGGACCAGAGGATCTTGGAGGTCTTTTCCAACCTCAATGATTCTATTATTCTATGAAGCCATGTCAAAGGTAGCCATTTGTGCAGCGTGCCTTCAGAGGCAGGTATCCTGCATGGCAAGGAAGCATGCTGTGTCATTTCTGCAGGCTCCCCACTCCTTTCTGGAGGAATATGGTTATATTGCTTGTTGAAGAGTACTGGCAGCATGAGTAAAGTGATCCACCAACACGGCTTTGTAAAACTTACGCTCACGCAGTTCTAGTGCAAATTTGTTCTATTTCAGTGAAACTTGTTGGTCATTAAAAAACAACATCTTTTCTCCATTCGGTTAGTTATGGTTACTCAACTGTTGGAAAAGAATGCTGCTACAAACTGTGGAAATGTGCTCATTTTCTGATGGCTGTCTCTACGAATGTCTGTTTGTTCTCTACCATGCCCCTACAGGGCTCTTCACCCCTGGATGTCTTTAACCCCCAAATAATTGTCTCTTCACACCTGATATGCAGCCTGCCCATTTTCTGCTCAGAGTACTGATAAGGGGAAAACAGGGTATGTGCTTTTTGGTGATATGAACTTGTCCTAGAACCTGCAGTTACTGGGACTATACCCTAATCTGAGCTCCTGCTACCTTACCTGTCTTCCTGCCCAGGCTTTTCGAACCATTGTGTCTGTCATAAAGATTTCCTTCTCTCTGTTCCACCAAGTCACCAAGCGCTCCCTATGCTGCTGAAGCCAGCTGCTGTTAATCTACGGGCACGTAAACATGCAGAACAGATACACTCCTGTCTGATAACAGGTGTCAGAACACGTCTTTACTGAAGCACAGAAATAGGGTTAGGAAATACTTCTCGTTAGGCCAACGGATCTGACAGTATCCTTGCCAAGTTGAGTACGTACGGACCATACTCTTGCATTCAAAACCTGTGACAGCAGCATAAAAATCCCGTGGTTTACCTGATAACAAACCAAGCCTTCAGCTTATGGAAATCAGCATTGTTCCATTGGCTTCACTTAACTATTCTTGTTTATGTCCACCACGTGAAAATATTTCAAATTTACTCATTTATCAATTACTACCTCAGTAAAACATGCTGGCACCTGCCGTCACCTCCTGAGTCAACAGAAGACCCAAGGCTATTTCCTTTCCATCCAATTTGGCATTTAATACAATCTTAACTAGATTTGCAGCTCTTTAAGTACTCATGTATGTGTAATGAACCTTCAAAGCCATGCATGAGTGCCAAGCTGTGGTTCACAAGGAATTCAGGGGCATTAAGCCCAGGGCTGGCTCCACATGCCTCTCAGGCATAATTGGAGAAGAATGTTAAATCCTTTCCTAAATAACCCAGAGAGACAGCCCTGTCATGGGGCATCCTCTGACTCCGGAGCACTTCTGTCTGCACGGCTTTCAGCAGTCCCTCCTTTTCCAACATTCTTCTTAATTCCCGGTTAAGGAGAAAAAAGGAAGGCAAAAAGCAAAACAGCTACAGGGCTCAATACCAATCTGTGTTATTCCTTGCAAATCCAAATAACTCCATGGGCTTCAGCAAAGAATTAAGCTGGATTTAGCTAGCAGTGGAAACCCTGAGCTTCTGAATTCTTGTCAGCAGCCTATTCCTCATGCAAGCAAGCAGGATCTCTTTACATTATTGACACTTAGTGAAGAAGCTCTTCTGTAATGTCATTAGCTTTTGGCAGAGGCTACGAGGAAATGCGAAAGGCTCAGTGGAGGACAGCTTGAGGGGCCTTACACAAAGTGGAAGTGCTGCAGCTGAAGACTCTCTAGTAAACGAATACAATGAAGGGATTTCCTTGCATCATTCTTTCAGTCTTCCTCCACTCATCCTGGAAACTGATAACTCATTTAATCTCAGGACTGCTTAGTGATCCATGAGGTTAAAAAAAAAAAAGTTGATATTATTATCAAGCTATTTGTCCATGAACCATGAAACAGTAATTGAATTAATGTGTGCTAGATTACATGAGACCGGATTCTAGCTTAAAAGAGGCTTATTTGGCTCATCCAGGAAAGCATATATAAATTTTAGGTATCTGAGAACTGGCTCTGTGTTGCAGAACTGGACTGGCATCAACTTGCTCTATTTTCTGCTAGAAGAGTTTCACAAGTATCCATTATTAATCAACAACACTGTAGAAAATGAGAACAGGTGTTATGGGTGGAAGCTATGCCTGGGTAAACTCAAGACAAACATATGGGTATTTCTATATAGTAGATTAGTAAGTGGAATTGGACGTGGAAATATAACTTGTCTTGCAAAACTGCTCTTCCTCAAAACTGAGATCCCTAGAACTCCCAGATGCCCTGAGATAGCAGGAAGTGGTAACAGTGAGCAACCTGCATCTACTTAAACTAAATCCTAATATCTTGGGTTTTGGAAGAAACTCGATCAGGATGTTCTGCATTCATCCTGACAGGCAACTCAGCTGGAAGCAGCAGGCACTAGAACAGAGATGAGGGGTGTCCCCAGCACAGCTGTCCCTCTGTTCTGTGCATGCTCCCTGAGCTGCTGCACATCCTCAAAGCATTTTTACATACACACGGCTCCAAACTGTTCATGTATTACTTTTCAGAGTAAGCACTGAAGGTAATTATGCCTCTCCTTTTTCTAGAGATGAGGAAACTGGAAATGTGGCTCTCTGGAGGCCATCACTCAAGACCTAGGCCAGCATTAGAAGTCTTTAAGGCAAAAAAGCTCTTCAGAGAAAGAAACATTAAAAGGGAGGCTTCTTGTCTCCAGATATATCGTCTATCGTGTTGCCCAACCTCCCTGTTTAAGAACTGATGGGTATCGGTGATCCCTATATTTATTATTTCTGCCATTACCTGTGTAAACAAGGAGTTTCCTTTCACTGGTAAATGACAATTTTTCACTAAAAGCCTCTTATATAATGAGAGATAGTAAGAAGTGGAAAAATTTGATTTGTTACCTTTGTAGGTTTGTATGTTTGTCAATGGTGATTTCTTAGCTACTTATCCACATAGCTTAATTAGCTAGCTATCTCTGAAGTTTTATAAACTTCCTTAACCTTGACTAAGCGAAGTGACAGAATTCACAGAAGCAGTAAAGTCCTCTCACTCTCCATTTCCCTCCTTAGACAGCTAATAATTTAACATAATGCTACCTTGCCACTACTCAGCTGCTGAAAACATAACTAAAGCCTCTCCCAAAGCAGAGGAGGCTTGCCGCCCATCTATTTGGTCTTCCGTACCCTCCTCACAAATGGCATGGCAGATACCAGATGTTTCTGTATGAGCAGTTTGTTCCTGATGAGATCGGAGGCCTAACAGTCACTGCACCGATCGCTTTGCTTTTGCTGGAACACCAGCAGCCTGATTTGTCACGGCTGTTCTGTGCCATGCAAAGCAGACTATATCCTTGATCACCCATGCAGTTACAGGGACAGGCAGCTTTATTTTCAGCTCCACAACGTTAAAAGTCCCATCTGCTTTCTGCAGTCCAGTGGCAAAGAGGAGGATCCCAGCCTATGCAGCTGGAAGGCTGCAGCTGATCCCTCAAAGCAGCAGCTGGGAAAAGAAGAGAAAAACCACAAACAACTCAATGCCTTTAGCTTCAGAGGGCTGATGGGACCCACCTGCCTACATGCAGCTCCAGGACCAAGGCCTAGGAGAAAAATTCCAGCAAAGACTCCACATGGAAAGAACCATGGAGTATGGTCTTGGATTTTTTGCCTTTTCCCTCAAGTAGAAGAAGCCACTCTGTCAGATACATTTTTTAACTGACTGTTAAACATAAAACCTCAAGTATATACCTTCTACTGAAGTGTTTTTTTTGTTTTTTTTTTCATGAAATAGTAGTGGCATGGAGAATAAGGAGTGAGGAAGCTTTACGTGTCCTTGCAACAGGCTGTGTCATGACTGAACTTTCTCTTGGCATGCCCAGGACTGCACTGATGGGGTGTAAGAGAAGTTTTGGAGCCTTATTTTAACCAGGATTGCTCCGGAAAGCACAGATGCTCTTCCAGTTACTACTGGGTGTGGGGTCCAGAGAAGGCCATCCTGGACCACCCACCTGGAGGCACTGATGTTCAAAGTACCCTTGGGCTAAATTAAGGTGACATAACACCAAATGACTGATTTTAAAGTTCTATTGATGGCAGAAGCTATTCTGGCAGAAACTGATCAAACCTTGTTGTTTATAACAGGAGCCAGGTGAACCTTGTTACAGAGGGTTGAACGGCCTGTAGTGTACCATGAAGGCAGTGAGTAAGATAGAAAGGTAGAAGCAGAGGAAAGACCTGGATCACCACCCTGGGCTCCAGCAACATCTCTGGTCCAGTTTTTGGTGTGTCTGCAGTGGTGGTGGGTGCTCACATGGCCCCTCTGAGTTTCACTATTTATGTGTTAGTCTCCAGCTCTTGCTAGTGTACTAATTACTGCTGGTCTCCACCTCCAGCTCTCGCTTCCTGTGCTAAATACTTCGAGCCTGTGTCCCCCAATCTTCTTTAGAGGAGTGTTTGTGTGGGTTTGTAATGCCTCTCCTCCCCCTGCTGCCAGAACCACTTACGCCACGATGTCTGAGGGTTATCCAAAATAAGGGGGGAGGCCCCAAAAAGTGCTGTCACCTCCACAGGATCCCCTTTTTTGACCTTGTCATCTTGTTATTGCTGTAGTACCTTTTCTCTGCCAAGTCTTTGAGACATGATGCTCTTTTAGCCTTTTGGTATCTTACACTGGGCAGCAGCAAAAAAGGAGTTTCTGTGTTTTAGAATTTCCAGTTACAAATTATTCCAGGTTTTGTGGTGAAAGGTAGAAAAAAAATGCACAGAAATAAATGGGTCTTTCACATGTATTTTCAAAACACGAACTTCAGACTTAGGTCACAGCGAGATGTGAACTACCTTTATAACTAATTGTGTAGCTTATCATTCTGTTATTAGTGTGCTTGGATAATTGTGTTGCTAGAGGTTTTTTTACGTTTGCTTTAATTAGAAGGATGACAAAGGGTATTTTTTTTGTTTGTTTCTGCTGTGTGCTTTCAGGAATGGCCAAAGTCATCAGAGATCAAGTCACCACCCCAAAAATGGGCTAAAAAGGGACCCGGGCGCCCCGTCGGGCAGGAAAGGGCAGGCGGCGTCCGCGGGGCGGCCGGCAGGGAAAGGGCAACCTCAGCCCACCCACACTTCCCAGCACCGGCGGGGCGGGCTTTCCCCCGCCTCAGCAAGTGCTGAGAGCCCAGCACCGCCCCGAGGGGCCGGGTGGGGCCGGGGAGGAGGAGGAGGAGGAGGAGGAGGAGGAGGAGGAGGAGGAGGAAGGGGGCCCCTCCCGTCCAGCCGCCCCTCGACGGCAGGGAGGGGGCGGGGCTATGCAAATCGCCCCCCTCCCGCAGCCAATGGGCGGGCGAGGCGAGCCGCGGGGGCGGGGCGCCCCGCCGGGACTAGCGCTCGGCTCGACGGCGCGGCCGCTCTGACGGCGCGGGGAGCTCGGGGAGCGCGGCGGGCGGTGAGTGCCGGGGGGCGGGAGGGCGAGGGGAGCCTTCCTCGCTGCCTTCGAGCGGAGGAGAGGTGGGACCCCGGGCACAGGGCATGGCAAGGTCTGGGGGTGTGCTCTGGACGGTTTGGGGGAGCTGGGGTGTCCCACAGGGGGGCAAAGGGCCAAGGGATTGGTGAGCAGGTGCCACAGTTAGCGTGCCTCGATTGCTTCCTATTAATTAGCACCCATTTCCTTGCCTGCCGCGGAGGGTACGGTTGAGGTAGCTGCGTGTGGCTGCGTGGTGCCAGCAGAGGAAATGACTAGCAGGGTAACGCTGGCCTGAAACGGACATTTCTGGTTCCTGTTCTGGAGGGGGTATTTTTGGAGCCGTCTTCTTCTAAGCTGTCAGGGATGACAGTGGAAATATATGGGTCTTTACGATGAGAAATTGAAGGATGCTGCCTTCCTGTCAGTAGTGCTACTTGCTATTTAAATAGCTTCATGTAGAAGTGGTGAGGCTGTGAGATGACCGTAACTCTTCTCTAGTCAAATAACAGACAAAAAGTCTAACAGGCTAAGCAGACAAATGGGGTAAAGCTCTTCCGTAAGAAAGCATGCTTCAGATGCCCAACACTTCTGAAGACTTTTTTCTCACCTTGCTGACTGCGCTGTATGACCACTGCTCTGAAACCGAAATTGCATGCTAACTCATATGACAAACACGCCTGGTGTTTTGGCTGGGGCTAAAACTACGAGTTAACCTCTGTTGTCGTAAGAGATCCTTATCGAGAAAATAAGCATGATACAGAAGATCTCTTGACACATTAAGATGGGGATAATGTGATCTGGGCACTGCAGATAACCAAGGTGTTGTGGAGCCCCACTGCGTAGTGTATTGCGGTCTTGAAGATTTCGGGTGGCGTGGGGTTTGGCTCGTGTCACCTGCATTGCATTACGCACCCTGTTTTTGGAGAGAAAAGTGGGAGAGAGCCTTCTGTGAGAAAAAAAGCAATGCTAATTTAGCACTTACCGCAACCTGCTCCAAAAGGAGAAATGCTTGTTGCAATAACGGAGAGAGGAGAGATCTGCTGGGAGAAAGGTTTCACCAGGACTGTTCCCTGGCATGGGCACACAGCAGGACTGGTGGTGAGAGGGAGCTGGACAGATCGTGGAAATGTAAGGCCATGGAGCGATTTTAAGACATGACCTAATCCATTCTGGGGCACTGGAGCAGTGCATATGAGCCAGACCTGCAAAAGGTTTCTGTAGCCCGTTGGTGTCCTCTGAGGAAGAGGGCTCCGTGGTGTTCCTGTGGAGAACTGATCCAATTTTCATGCAGTCTTAGCTAGCTCAATGTAAATCTCATGTGTGAATCAAACGGATGACTTTAGTTGACATCGTTTCCTTTGTTGACATGGGAAACACAAATAATGATTTCTTTTCATAAACTCCTTTTATACATTACAGTACAGAGTCTCTCTCCCTTGTATTCTGCAAGGAACAAGCTTACATCCTTCTCCTCTTCCTCCGGAGCTAGATTTTCTAAACCTTTTGGAGACACTATCCTTTATTCTGTAGTTTTTCTAGTCTGGTAACGAGTGCTGGATGTGGTATTCCAACTGAGGCCTTATCTATGCTAAGCAGGGTTAAATGAGTGCTTCCCATGCCATCTCTCACATAAGCGACATATTTTTATTTTTTTTTACAAAGGCATTATATCGTGAGCTCGCTTCTTAGCTTGCAATCTGCTATAACGCCACTGATGCTTTCCTGCTACCAACATAGGTATTCCCTGCTTTGTATCAGAGCAAATGATTACTTCTAAATGTGCAACGCCTTGAATTTCCTTTTCGTTATGGTAGTGCTTCTCTTACTTGACATGATGATCTTAAGTCCCAGTTATTTCTCCTTCCCTCCACCACCAAACACTTGCTTCCGCCCTCTCCCAGCTCACAGAATCATAGATTGGTTGGGCTGGAAGGGACCTTGAGGACCACCCAGTTCCACCCTCTGCCATGGGCAGGGATGCAACCCACAAGATCAGGTTGCTCAAAGCCCAATCCAGCCTGGCCTTGGTTCAGTGTCATCTGGAGACTGTAAAGGCTCACGTTAAGTTCTATTATCCAAACTGCTAATTGAGGATATGGATAACCTGCTAGCCTGACAGAAAGCCATCATAGTGTTGGCATATTCAAAACCAGTTATGACAGAAGATATATGCTGTATCAAATATGAAGGTGCTTGTCCAGATACACCCTCTGTTATCTTCTATCTGGCCCATCAATTTCTTTGACTCCTCAGTCATCCATGTAGTGCGGGGATGACAGAACACGGTGCAGAAATTACTGAGGCAACGTCAATTTAATCCAATAAACCCAACTCAGCACCAAATGCTGGATCACCACTGCTACATGGTTTTGCAGAAGGGCCGCTTCTGGTGATGTGTGCACCTGGGGCTGCCCCCCAGGCCATGTCCCCCTCCATGAGCTGTCCCTGGCCAGCAGGAGCATTGCTGAGGGGCAGCTGTGCTGCTCTTGCCCCCTCTGGGACCCCCCTGTGGCACAGGGGGGCTCCACGTGAAGCCAGCAGTACAGTTCAGCTTCTTCATGTGTTTCGATAGCTTTTGCTGATAGTGTCAAGTGGCTCGCTATCTCATCTAGCCTACCACACGCAGTGTGGTGTGCTTCTCCTCTAGACCGTATTTCTGCAGTTTATCACGGAGGGGTGGCGTCACGTTTCTTGACTTTGTAAGGCTTATAATGTGCTCTTGCTCTATGTGCTAAGCCAGTTAACCCAACAGAGAAGCAAGTCTAACTGACGTGGTTTAAGATGGTTCTGGACAAATACATGTTGAAAAAAGCCGAGAAAGTACAGACTACTTCCACTTTTTCTGCTCTATCTTTCACTTGTGCCATATTTGTGTTAGTGACAAACCACTTATTTTTGAATACAAGATTAAAGCCTGCTTGAGCTTTGGGTATGCCCAGTCAGGGATCGATCACCCAAGAACCGCTGGCAATACATGGCTAATTACATCTGTATCTCATCTCAGTGGCACTGCTACTTTGAGCAGGCCTGTGAACACCCATGGGCTGCTATGGGGTGTGGAGTAATTGCTGTAATGCCTGCCAGCGCCCAGCGTGTCCTGGGGCTAAGGCTGTGCGTGTGTACCTGTGTCTGTGAGGGACACTTCTGGACCGAACCTCTTTTGCTCCAGTTACGGTTAGGTACAGTTAGCAGTAGGACGCAGAACTGAGCCTCATGTACAGGCCCACGTAAACTAATACCAATAAAGCACTCTATGCTTAACTGTAAAGGGATTTTTTGTAGAGAAGAATACTTGATCCCAGATTGTAACACTGTACTGTAAGTGGTAAACATATGCGTATTCAAGAAAATAATAATATTGTTGTGCTAACTTAAAAATGCCTGTAGAACATTTTGCGTCTGACTGATGATCACATGCAACCTCATACATCTACGCAGATGCCAACATAATGCCTTAATGGCCTCTAAATGCCATTTGGTAGTAGCAAGAGAGCAGTTACATAACCGTGGTCAGTACCTGTCTGTTCGCTGAGCCAACCTGTGTCAGAGCTGAGGTGACTCGTCAGAGCCCCAACCCACTCACAGCACCGCCATGACAGCACCGCCGTGACAGCACCGCGCCTGGTTTCCTCGCGCAATGACTCACCTGGTGCTGAGCTGCAGTAATTGCCAAGAAACGCATGGCTGGCTGGCTCACAGCTTACGTTGGTGGCATGTTTCTGTGTTACTATTTGCAAGGCCTGAGGTGGTACAGTTTAAGCTCCCCCATCTCTGTCCAGGTCCGTTTTGACTGAAGACTTCAGCTTTGCCTGTCTCGGGAGGAAAGGACATGCTGCAGTAGTTAACCTGCAATACACTGTGTGAGAAGTATTTGAAGGAGAGTAGTAATGTTGTTTTTTTTTTTTCTCCTCCTGTGATAAAATGCATTCCCATGACGTGTATCTGCTCTTTTTAATGGCACTCCATTTTCAGAAAGCTGGGCACATTCAGGTCCATCAGAGTCAGCTCCCAGGACTCCAGCTTTCCAGCAATTTATCAGCTTTTCAAAACCTGAAGTTGCTAACTGTGTGGTTTCTAGCTTCCTTAGGAAAAAGAAGTGGCTAAATTTGTGGTGCACATTAGAATTCCCTATCCTTACTCCATTTGTATGTAGAAGCATGATGATTGTTAGAGGGAGCTAGCAGTTTTGGTTTTCAAACGATGCATGTGAAGACTACCCATTTTTTTAATGGGCCATGTAGTGAAGATCAAGAAACTTTTTTGTCTATAGCCCTGGTACAGGTCTGCAGAGACAGAAATAAATCTAGTTATAATTGCTCAGCAGTGGCACTTGCCAGAAACGTGTCCAGTGAAGCTACTGAGAATCCATCTTATGTCTGTCCAGGACAGAAAATTTGTCAGTGGTGATCTACAGCTCCCCAGTGAAAATGTAGACAGCCCAATAGATAGTAGCAGCCGACATGTATACAACAGACCGTCCTCTCTAGTGCAAGAACAACATTTATTTAGCATGTAAACTGTGTAGTAACTAGGCAAAACTTCATTTTTTTTGCCAGTCTCTTCATAAATATCTGAAAAATTATATCCATATTATGTGTGCGTTTAATGTATGCCAGCTGCTTCTCCTACTTCTGTTGCTGGTGTCTGGAAAACCTGATAACCAGTCTATGGAAAATAACAAGATAGTTAATATTGCTGAATATGTCTGGGAAATGTGGGGTGCATGCTTGGTCCTTGAATTTGTAATATGCTCTGGTGCAAAAATTGAGAGTTACTTTACATTGAAGAGATTGAATACTGTTGAAGAAACCTGGCTAAGCCAAAGAACCTCTAAAGCTATCAGTCAAGCTATTATTGCCTCATTACTTTGAGTTAGAGGCAACAAACTATTTGAATGCTAATTTTTTATTCCCCTAAGCCTTTCTAACTAGCCTTTATGGTATGAAAGGAAACAAGGGAGACATGGAGCTTCAGACACTGCATAGTCTGCAGAAGATGGAGCTCTGCCTGTTTCTTTGAACGTACCGGCTTGTAAGAAATAACTAGCTCTGGTGCAAACTGAGAAGTTGACGCTTCATGCAGGCTTTTGAAAAAAACCTGCCCTGAGACATTAGCAATTGCATACACTTCTCGACAGTGTGACTGAAAGTGTGAGGGGATATTCTGCTCTAAACAGACTTTGACTATGCAATGAAGTGGTTGTGTCCAATATTCTTCGGATACAGTTGTGACTTCTTGTTGGATCTCTGTAGCTCTATAACTGGTGTTCTGTGTTAACTGATGTATTTTCAATCCTGAATGCATTCTGTGTGCTTTTAGATGTTGCAAAATATGAGAAAATCCAGAGAAAACGATAACTTCCTTTCAGTGAGGCTGCAAAAAGATTTTGACATGCTGATCTCTATCGTAGTCGTTAATGTCAGAGCAGACTATACAGATGTGGTCTTAAAACAGCTCCAGAGGACAGTGTCCTAATCACAATATTACAATTTTTTTGGTGTTCCCTCAAGTTTTTATAGATGAGAAGCAAGAAGAATAGAAGAGATTTGACAAATTCAAGCCTGCTCTTTTACAAGTGGTGGAGGTGATTGAGAGGGTGGGGAATTTGGTCTGGAAGGATGATTAGCATTCTGCTCTGAGTCAATTAGAAGCTCTTTGGTAAAGAGGAAATCCTATTGTAAACAATAGTTCATTTTCCAAGTTAATATCTTCTAATCTATTGTAGGAAAACAAATACCAGGCAAAAAGATTGAATCTGCTCTAAAAGAGAAAGATACTAGAAAACGATTAAATCTGAGACTGCAGCTCTTAAGAGAAAAGCTTCATCTGCCTTTAATGCTTGTTGCTATAAATGACTCAGATTTCTGCGTAGCAGCAGTATATTATTTGCCTTGTAATTGAGTATGTTTGACTCCACCAATTTCCATCAATACTGCATGGTCCACAAACAGTATGTATGGGAAGTCACTGGAATGTGCTGATACACAGCTGGCTATGAAGTAATTCTGCCTAGAAGCAGATTATTTCCTAATTGTTCACCACTTGTTTCTTGGGTCAGGTCTGTCAGGTGTCATGCAAGCAATAGCCTGTGTCATTCAGAGGCAGGATACCAGACCAGGTGAACCACGTGGGTTTATAGGGGAGCACATGGTGACTTCTACCTTCCAAGGGAGAGAAGAACTGCAAATAGAAATAGTTTTTAAATGACTTGTTTTGAAGTATCTGTTCTTCCTCAAAAAGGCCACTTCAACTGAAGTAAAACCTTCATCTTGTAAGGTCCTACTCAAAGATGAAAAGATTACTGACTAGACTTTTGTTGACCCACAAACTGCTAATAACTAGTAGCTGCCTTTTATGAATGCTGTAGAAAGAAAAAACCTACATTGGCTTCCTTCCCAGCTGCTCGTGATTCAAATATGGATGCTGTGCTGAACCTGCTGGTTTATTCCACTGTTCGTCTGCAAACTCAGTGGTGCAGATACACAAATGTTAAAGCTGAGCCAAATATAGGCGTGCAACTCATTTGCTTTTAGAGAAATAACTTTCCATTCTTTCTTTAGTTATTTCTACTTAGATAACAGGATGCAGAACATTAGCACAGTAGTGGAAATACATGCTTGTAGTGCTATGCATAACACACTCTTACAGCTAATTTCTGTTACTGCAAATAGCTTGTTTTGTCAGGCATGTTGTGCTACAGCAGCTAAGGACTCCTTTTTGTCTGTAGCTGGGGCTAGTGGAATGGGGCTTGTTGCAGTTTTTGACTTTCAGAGTGGGTTTCCTTTCCTGTCTGAAATCTCATGTCCTGCTGTCTGACCTTAATAGGATAGCTTGCATCTTTCTCATGCATCATGGGAAAGCTAGTCATAGTGGTGATTAATACCAAGAAGCAGCACGCTAACGTGAAGATACGAATACTGAACATAGCCCCAGGTGACTGTACTTGGCGGGTACCTGGCTTTGAAGTTGTAACCTTCTCAGTTTGTTCTCTTTTTTTTTTTTTTTTTTTCAAGCTCCCTTGAGCTTTCTGTTTTCCAAGCTGAACAGTCCCAGCTCTCTTGGCCTCTCCTCACATGGCACCTCTGACCATCTTGGCAGCCTCCTTGGGACTCACTCCATTGTGCCCAAATCTCTTATGCTGGGGAGGCCCAGCATGGACACAGCGCTCCAGCTACAGGTGTCAGATGGGGGGGATCACTTCCCTTGACCACTTCTGCCACTCCAGCCCAGCATGCTGTTGGCCTCCTTTGCCACAAGGGCGCATCACTGACTCATGTTCAACTGGATGGCCACCAGGACCCAAGGCCCTTTGTTGCACAGCAACTCTCTAGTCAGGGGGCTCAGCTTCTACTGCTGCATAGCGCCCTGTATTAAGGGAGAGAGAGCTGAGCCTATCACTAACAAATAGCAGTGTACTAAGTATTAATATATGGCTGTTTTAATTACAACAGTGATATTAACATGTAAGTAAATGTAATTAAACTTTACTGAGTAACAGCGGCATCTGATAAAGGAGGTCAGCGTTTCTAAATGCTGATGGGTTAAGCTGCAGCTTTTCAAATGGCTGGTTCCCCCTGCTTTCCTATTGTTTTCTGTTCGTTTCAGCATTTCATGACAGTTCTGTCACTGACTCTATCAAAGGAATGTTTGGAAGTTATTGGCCTCTCTCGGGAAGATCTGGTTCCCCTTTGTTTGAAATGGGAATTTGAAATTGGGAAAGACTTCCATGGTGCCGTTGTATTCAAGCTGGCTCTTTTCCTAATGAAAATCTCCTAAAAATTATGAGTCCCTCAAAACAGCAGTTTGCAAATGCCCCACATGAGTTTACTGTTGTCAGAAGGCTGAAGCCTAAATATTTTCTTGACTCTTACAGATCTCTTTGGCCAAATATTGCAAATGCTAACCTAAAGAGTAATTGGGCATAATGGCATACACTGATTACGTCTTCTCTTACATTTGTGGAGTTTGTGGCCTAGTGTGATGTCAAAATGCATATAGTCATTCTCTTCCTGTTCTCCACCTGTCCAGGCACTGTATGTAGATAAAAGCATCCTGAAAATATAGAGGCTAAGTGGGCGGCAGGCTAGGTGATGGACTTTAAAAACAGAGAAAAAGGGACAGGACTCATGGAGAATGAAAGAAGACGTCAAAAAGTCCCCGACTGTGTATAGAACTCTGAAGTGAGGCTTGAAGAGGGGGCATCCATTTATTAGGACAGAAACGTGGTCACTTTATCAGTAGAGTCATTACCCTGGCTGGTACAGGTCCTCCGTGCAGAGTTAAAGGATCCTAATATTGACCACCAGTAATGTATGTTTTGGTATGTAGTTTCAAAAATAACATAGGCTTTTAGTGCTAAGCACTGAGAAACTGGGAAAACCCAGGCTAAAGATTGTTTGTGAAACTTTAATTTGATCCCTCTGTTCATATTTAGAATTGGATTCTACCAGATCATAGAGATCGTGGGTGGTGCTGCATGTATCTTTGGAGATGAACTTCTCACAAGTGGCCTAGATCCATGCGTTCGTTCGCTGATGTCCAGCTGGTTACATCAGGAGCTTACTTGGCGAAGTGCCTGAGACTCGCAGCAGTGACTGAAGTCAGAAGGAGCTGACTTCTGAATTTACAAGGTACGGAGAACTGTGCTTCAAGTGTCTTAAGTTGACATCATAACTCATCAAGCGTGATAGTGTTGTCCTTAATCACTCTGTGCTGAAATCTGTGTCTGCAGATTGGGCTTAGGACTGCCTTCCCCAGAGGACTCCAAGGAGTTTATGGAGCATTCCAGGGATATCACAGGAGAAAACACTGAGGAAATGAAAAGTAGTAACACAGTAAATGAGATATCTAACCGTGAACTGAATGATATTAAATTTTATGTTGTACAACTTTTTTTTTTTCAGCACATACAGATTGTAAGCAGAGACTTGGTGGAAGTGATAGGATGCAGGACAGTGTTTAATTGCATGATCATCCTGTGCGTAGGAGACATTACTGTGCAACCTGAGTCTACATTTGACAGCTCCTTACTCTTATTTTAATGTTTGACTTTTTATTCTTCCATGTTGTATAAAAAAAAAGCAATTTTTTTACAGAGATGCTGCAGAATTAGTATACACATGAACTTATTACAACATTGGTAATATACAGCGTGAAAATTACTATGTTTCTGCTTCTCCCTTTCTTCCTACATTATTTTATCTAACACCTTATATTAGTTGTGGGTGAGAAAGACAAACTACAAGATGCACTTTTGAGGGTAGGGGAAGGAAGGGTAGACCTTTTCCTATAAAGTTATGAGCTTATTATGCAAGAGTTCTTACTCAGTGTGGTTTTGTGTTTAAATGTAAACTTTCCCCAGTCTTGGCCTAGAACTCTTGCTTCAGTTTTGAGTAGAAAAAGGAGTTATTATATTGTACCAAATTCCTGAGGTAAGTGTATGCATACTTGAGAGCATCTCTGAATTAAAATTGTTGGAAGTTTTGGGTGCCTGAAGTGTAGAAGAATGCAATATAGTACCTTGTAGATTTAGCCATTCTTAGGGTATTTTTCCAGAGAAGTGCACCGCCTTTGTTAAGCACATAAAATAATTTGCAATTATTGTTGAGCCAGTTGTCATACTGCTCTCTGTGGAGTTTTCTTTAGGAAGTTTCATCAAATTTCTTTGAAATTCAGTTTTCCTCAAGTTCAAGAAATGGTAAGCACAGAGGTAACTTACATAAGCCTGCACACACATGATTTAGATTACACCGATGGCATCTTGCTTCTGTGGATGATCATTTTAAGGTTTGATCATAAAAAACTATTGTTTGCTGTTTCCAGATGAAGATGTTAAACATAAAAGAATAAACTGCTGAACACAACACATGTTCAAGGATCAGACTAAAACAGGGAGGATCGTAAACTCTAGGGAAGCCAGTAGGAGTCAGGAATGCAGTCAGACTAGCAGTGTGGCTGGTTTTCAGAACCACATCTACATTTCAGGTGAAAAACATCTCAGAAATGGTTAATGATTAGAAGAGATCTAAATAATCCTGAGGTTGTGAGATGCTTCTTTATTTGTTCCCTTTCCACCATGCTGTCTACAATATGGTCCACTAACAAATTTCCAAACACGAAGGGTAGATATTCTTGTTGCAGTGCCTGTAGGTAAACTTGGCTGTACAATTTTAAAGTCAAGTAAATCAGACTTTAAAGCTGCCCCACACAATTTTGTTTCCATTTTAGGTGGGGATTTTTCACCTCGGTCTTGCGGCATGAGGTGTAATTCTTGATTTTATTATTGCTAAGGGAGGAGGTGGAAAACCTTTCACTGAAACCTTACAGCTTTCAGTGTATGATTGAGTTGCATCTATGTAATTTATGCTTTAAATTCAAAAAATTCTTACATGTGTGGATTCCTGAACGAAAGCTCATTTCTCAGGATATCGGTGGACTTTCTTGGTTTATATTGCTTGGTAAAGAATTGGTTTAAGTTGAAACTCCTTTGCACCAGTGTAAATATGATGCTAATCAGGACGCTTCTCAAGACCAGTACATACCCCCACTGAAGATGAGCCAAAGAGGTTGTGTCTGTGATGAAATCTTTTCTCAGTCTCCTCTCCAACATCTTTAACACATCTAACAATCCCATGAAATAGGTTATAAACTTGCAATCTTAATTCACACTGGATTTAGGCCTATTGTTCTGAGTATGTTCACATGGGACTTCTCTTAACCTGGGAATAACTGATGATCCTAAGAAGGGATGTGTTCACAGCTGATAACATGCTTGTGAAGGTACTTTAATTCCTGAGGAAATTTAAAAAAAAAAAAAAAAGAGTCCTGTACATAACAGAGATCTGGAAATGTTATGCTTGATGTTACTTCTTAATTTGGTTCTCTTTCCTATTCATTTAAATGATGTCATAGGTTGTACAGCTTTTGTGATGGGAAATTTTCAGCTTCCTGCTTGCTGTAGTGCTTAGTAAAGGGTTCTTGCTGAAGCTTTCAGATCTTACTTTCTGCAAAGGTTTTAGGTCTAAAGTTTCAAGTAAACAACATACCTAAAGGAGATTTATGTCTTGTTACTCACCTGGTCTGTACAGACTACTAATTCTGTAGTTGTCTTAGTGAAGTTGCAGTTAAGTCTGAGACAAAAATGGAAAACAGATCCTGATGTGTAACAACTGTGTTCCCTTATTATTTCTGCAAGATGTTTCCATCATACAAAAACGAACGGTTTCTGTTTCTGAGAGGCTTCTGCTCTCCTTCCAGGAAAGACAAACTTAGAATGATAGAGGACCTGTGATTATTTGGGGTAGTTGATGCAATGAAGGGTCAAGATCTAGAGGAGATTTCTCTAGTGAGCAAAGGATAGGGGAAGCATTCAGTTGTTGGTGCTTCTACACCTTCTGGTAGCTGAAGGCTTTCCTATCATTTACTTGAGTTAGTTGTTTTTTTTTTTCTTTTTTTCTCCAAGTGAAAGACTGCTGTTTTGAGGGCCTAGGAGCTATCTTACTATTCTTTTGGATTTGTCTTCAGGATTTGTTGTCTTCAGATCTGCACTTTTTTAGTTTCTAAGCGAAGGACTCTAGCACCAAAGTTTTGGGTTTGAGATCCATCAACTTCTAAAATGCTGTGAGCAAATTTAAATCTGGTATTTTGGGTTATCTTTAATGTATGATTAGTTATGAACTTGCAAACCAATATTTTTAAAATTGTTTCCTACTTTTCCTGTTTTCCAGGCAGGATGAAAGACCGGCTAAACGAGCTGCGTGAATTTGCCAGGTTACACAACCCCGAGTTTTCTGATAGTGAGGAGGATGAAAATTCACCCCGCGACATTCTCCTTTATGAGACTGATTATGCCTTGGAAACTCTTCATAAAGATATACAGACCATCCGGACAGAAAATGACCTCCTAAAAGAGGATGTCAAGCGGCTCAAAAAGCAAAACAGCCGCTTCCTTACTTCCATGCGCCGTCTCAGTAGCATCAAACGAGATACTAATGGTATTGCCAGAGACATCAAGGCCCGTGGAGAAAGCATCCACAGGAAACTCCAAATAATGAGAGATTTCAGCGAAGATGCAATAACAAAATACGGGATTATGTCTGTCATTGCCAGGGTAGCAAAGAACCACTATGTGGACCTCATGCACGCCTTTCAGGAAGCTATGTTTGAATACAACGCAACGGAGATGAACCAACGGGAGAACTGCAAGATTCGAATTCAGCGGCAGCTAGAGATCATGGGCAAAGACGTTTCTGGCAACCAGATTGAGGAGATGATTGAGCAAGGCAAGTGGGATGTCTTCTCTGAGAACCTCTTGTCTGATGTTAAGGGGGCTCGCTCAGCCTTGAATGAGATAGAGACACGTCATAAGGAGCTGGTGAAGTTAGAAAGTCGCATTAAGGAGGTTCACGAGCTCTTTCTGCAGGTGGCCCTGCTGGTAGAAGAACAGGCAGACACCTTTGACGTCATTGAGATAAATATGCAAAATGTTGAGGACTACGTAGGAGACGCCAAAGAACAAGTAAAAAAAGCTTTAGAATACAGAAGAAAACACCCTCTACGAACAATCCTTTGCTGCTGCATATCATGTTGCCGAAGGTGACTATCCTACTGAAGCTATCACGGACCAACTTGAATGTCTTCAAAATCAGATATTCTTTACAATGATTTTTCTTTAATGACAACCCGTAGAAGCATGGGGGCTATTGTGCAGTTGTTTGTTTTGTTTTGTAACTTGTTCCTAAATGTGCTTAAAGGTAGTTCTATTTATGGGCTACTAGAAATGTCGGTAAAGCTATTTTTAATTATTTTTAATTGAAATGCATTCTCTGGCTGTAACTAGAGGTGCAACTATTTAGAAGATCTCAGTGCAATGATACTTGTTTCAGGCAAGAAAGAGGAATGAAGGATGGGCTAATAACTTAGCCTGGGGAAGATGAGAAATTTGAAGAAGCAACCTTATTATTCAAAGTGGTCTGCAGGCAGTGCATACTTAATGCCTGTGGTGACAGGATACACCACAGAATCAGGAGGTTTGAATTTTAACTAGTTTGGAGCCTGCTTGTTGCAAATACTTGAACAGATTTGTGCTCTGCTCGTGCGACAAAATACTGAGCGTGTTAGCAGGAGCAGGACACAGAACCCGTTTCTGTCCCTGGAAGTGTTCAAGGCCAGGCTGGATAGGGCTTTGAGCAACCTGGCCTAGTGGGAGATGTCCCTGCCCATGGCAGGGGGTTGGAATTAGATGGTCTTTAAGGTCCCTCCCAACCCAAACCATTCTGTGATTTCCTTCTGTTACTGGGCTTAACAGAAGAAGGCTGCACCTTAAAACATAATAGGTGTATTTTGCTCAGTTTGTGTGCAAGTGATTGCTTTTGTCCATTTTGAGCACCCACACTGCAACATTGAGGCATCTCACCGACTCTTATGAATTAAGCTACTGATAAACTAAATTTCAAACCTGCTGTGCTCTTAGTCTTTAAATACATTTTTCTGCCAATTAACAGGTCAGTCAGTAGAAGAGATACATGCAGTGGCCCTCTTTAAATGCACCCACAAGGAAACAACAGCTGGGGGTTAGAGAAAGCGTCTAAAGAGTCTTCTGTGCTTGTACGTACACACAAGCAGTTTTAGTGGAAGGATTATCCTGTCAATGGACTTCTAATAAGCATTGATTTTAATATGGACATTTTGTATATATTTTATATAACATGAAGTATTAAATTTATTAACATCCACTTTGACTGTTATACAAAAACTAAGGCTCTTCTCCCGTTATTAGAAATCTCCACCTGGGAAAGAAAATAGAATTTGGGTGTATTCTTCAGTATACCCAAAGAATAAAGGAAACAACATTTTAATGTCATTTCAGTACTCTTTTGAAGCTTAAAAATAATCTCTCCTTTTGTGTAAGGAGAGTCTGCCTGCAGTTGGTTTGGCATACGAGGAGGGAAAAGAAAATTTGCCGCCCTGGAAACCACTGAGCATTGTCAGTGAAGTATGTATTCATAAGGTCTGGGGAGCGATTATAGCTCCTACTTCTGGAAGTTTTCCAACTATGATATTTCTAAGTGGCTTCCTGATACACTGTGATTTATTGCTATCCTTTGAATTAATGCAGGACATTTTTTCAGAAGTTAGTGACTTTTTTTTTTACTCTGATTGTATTTATACCTATTTTAACAAACATATTTAAACATTTCAAGTATTTTGTATTTGGGATTTTTACTTGGAAGATGTGCATAGCCACCTTCCCGCACCAATCACAACAAAACTTTTTCCTTCTGATCTTTTGCACACTAATTTTATATGTGAAAAAAAAAACAACACCCAAACATTTCGTACTATTTATATTGATATTAAAAAAAAAAAAAGCAAAACAGCAAAATAAATTCAGCTTCCAAGCTTTCATATCCTAGTGGGAAGTGCTTCTTTCCCAGACAGGCTTTTTCACACAAATACAAGCTAAATAGGTAACAGTTTTCAGAAACTGAATGTATCTGTAGCTGAAGCACCTGTCTGTGGTAACATGGAAGCGTGAGGAACACTGGTCTTCTAAACTAGAAGATATTTTGATATTCAGTGATGTCCTGATGATATCAGTATTACACTTGCCTGAGAACCTCTCAAAGAACCCAACATTCAAACTTGGAAGTGGGAGAAAGGAGGGTTGAAGTTGAGCTGGCACCATTATTACTGTTTTGGTACTAGTAAGAAGACAAAAGTCATTTACTCTGTACGTACTGCCATTCAAGTCAGTGGCAGTGTATTAGTATTAGTAGTGTATGTGTATTAGCAGAGAAATACCCCAAACCTCCCCTGGTCAGAATGTGGATATAAATCCGTGAGAAATAAGATAGGTATTTCATTTTGTCTGCATATTCTTAGCACTTACCAATGCTTTTGATAAAAATGTGTACCCCATTTTTTGTTTTCTTTTTTGCACGTGTGTCTGCAAAGGCAATAAAATATTTAATAATAAAAATTGAAAATGCAGTTTGTTATGCCTTGAATCAGCGGTTCTGAATAGTTTCTTATGTTGTCAAAGTTCACTTTAAAAGCTACCGTACTAAACTCTAAGTTGGTGAAAGGAGATCATTGCCTAAAGGAATGTCCTCTGAATATTTGTTGCCACAGTAATATGTTGCGTATTGAGACTTGAGACTTGTAATATTTTTTCCTATTAAAAAACATGATAAATGAGTTTCATACATTCTAAAATGATTCTCTACTGCAAGAAAAAAAATATTCTGGCAGAGCTCTCAATGGTTTCATTATTAGAAATGCAAAGTTGCTATTCAAATCTTTAGTCTGATTTGAGGCACAGGGAAAGAGAGTGAAAGTATGAGGAAAAAGGTAATGAGAGACCTTGACATGACTCCAAGCTATTGCTGTGGGGAAGAACCTGAGAATCACTGAAATACCAGCTTGGAACCCATAAAACTATTTTTCAGTTGCATTGTGAGTTACAGGCACTTAAGAAGCTACTTCCAGTAACTAAAGAAATTATTCTCTTCCTTTCAAACATGTGTTCTCTGCTTAATACTATGGGGGTTTTTCTATCGTTGTGTAAGAACGCAAATTTTACCAGTCTGTGAAACTTGCCCAGTCACGGTTAAACAGACTTGTGAAAAAAAACTCGCAGATTACACAACAGTTGCAAAGAATAATGCCACACAGGATGAGTGGAAGAAGATGATAAAAGTAGCCTGATGCTATGCTAACATGCTACTAAAAGAAGCCCCAGAATGGACAACTTCATGCTTGCTAAGGAAAGCTGCCTTCTCATTCTCATCTCCACAACTCCTGCGGAGATGCAAGTGTATTCTATAGATATTTTTTTTTCCTTTCCAAGATGTGGCAAACCCTCTAGCTGGGTTCAATGGGGATACAGTTAAAAGGTGAGAAGGGCTCCTTTAGTTTTTCAGATTGCTGGTATTTTGTTTTTGTTTCCTACTTAAACCAGCAGAAGCTTCTTGAAAAAAGAAGTTAACATGAATCTCATATCTTTCTGAGGAGAAAGGAGAACTGACAGCCAGGTTCCCCGTGATCTTCCTTAAAATGTAAGAGAGAATTGCATAAATATAAAAGAGAGAAAATACCCTATTACAAAGTATAATCTATGGTATACAACACTGAGCTTCCTTTGTATGTGTATGAGTCTCCATTTCACCTCATGGGATTTTTTATCTTTTTTTTTCTTTTTCTTTTGAAATGGCTTATTTTTAGACAAATGGAAGTGGAACCCTTGTTACCTCAATGGGAGGGTCTGTGGACATACCTGCATACTTGAGTAGGCATCTCTCTGGCATGTGTCTTGGGAGAAACTTCTGGAAATAAAGGTATAGTTCTTAGTTTAAGATACAGATGTCTTTCTTTAGAGGAGAAAACCTGGGGCTGAACTGAGTAGCTAAGCCAAACTGCTGTTTTTGTAATCTAAGGAGGCCAAACTACATCAAGAAGTTATGAAAGCACACCCTCAGTTGTATTTTACAATTTCCTGAAAACAAAATAAGTTCTCTAGATTTTGAACCATTGTAGATACTTGGAATTGATTTGAAAAAGGAAAGAGCTATATACAGTTGTGTTTGTATCTCTATGAAAATATCACACATACGATGAAAGCAGGAAACGGTGTCTTTTGATAGATATTGTACGTGGTGATTACGGTTAATCTATTTCAGAAGTAACGTGATTTTCACACAAAGCCACTGTATTTATTTCTGTAATATGTAAGAAGACGGTAACAGATGTATCATACTCCATGCTTCTATCATATTATATAGTGTTTTCCTAATAGCTGAGTTGAAGCCAGTAACAGCCAGTGGATACTGTTCTGCTGTCATACCCTACATTACAGTGCATACGTTATGAGGGTGTTGGTTTTTTTGGCCACTTGGTCAATACTGTGGCAGGACCTGAATGACGGGAGCACCCTACCAATGTTTGTCCAATGACTTCTTCCTGCAAATTCCTAATGATCAGGAACCTACAACCTCCTTGGATAACACATTTTAGATCACATTTTTTGTTGTTGTTAGAAAGCTTTTCTTAACTCTGATTGAAGCCTCTCTTAAGTGAAACAGGATACACTCTGGTCTATCTTTCTCTTCGTAGAAACTTTCCTTCACCAACACAGTCCTCCACGTTTTACACAGTTAGCTCAAAGATGCCATTGCCTTGACAGGAGGCTAAGAAATGACCTTGGCCTGGTCCAGAAGTTACTTTTTTCAATGCAGCTGCTTTCTGAAGAGCATCTGATCTCCAAGGCAGAAATCTGTTCTGGCAGAGGATGTTTCTTGGTGTGCATTGGCATAACTGGTCATCAAAACGTGGCCTGACACATCATTTTAAAAGAATCAAGTTCCTTTTCCTCTTAACCAAGAAAGAGGAGCACTCACAAAGCCTTCATAGGAAAAAAAATAATAATATTTTACTTTGCCCCTCAGAAATAATTTAAAACAAAAGCAGAGAATGAGATAACATAACTGATGACATTTGCTGAATACGTTTCCTGAAATGCACAACCATACTGAATGCAGAACAACACTATGGTATGATGCCCATTTCAAGCAAATAATACAGCATGGTAAATGCCAGTCAAGGAGTTGTTCCTTCATTGATGAATAAAATTAATTGTGAATAAAATTAAGGAAAAGGGGTATGTGTTTCACATTTGTTCTTTGTGTATGTAAAATGTTAACCATCTACTTTTTGTTTTAACCTTTGTTTAATCCATTTTATGTATTAAGCTACTTTTATTGTTACTTTATGATTGAACAATCTACTTTATTTTTGTTCACAAGTGTACCTGCTTCACTGGTGGTCTCTGAACACCACCAGCTGAAGCCGCTGGGCACCACCTGTGTTCTGTGAATTCAAGGCCCAGACCCCCTAAAGAGGCCGCCTACAAGTGGGTGCAAAACTACCAAAGAAGATAGAGATACGTGGTCGTGTTTGGCTCGTGACCCCTATCCCGTACAGGGACCACGTATGGATATGTGGTCCCTATGGAGAAGGAGTTTGCCATTGTTTGCCTGAAACATAGGTTTGACTGGTACATAAGTCCTGTGAGGAGCGGCTGAGGGAGCTGGGGTTGTTTAGTCTGGAGAAGAGGAGGCTCAGGGGAGACCTTATTGCTCTTTACAGGTACCTGAAAGGAAGGTGTGGGGAGCTGGGGGTCGGCCTCTTCTCACAGGAAACTAGTGATAGGACCAGAGGGAATGGCCTCAAGTTGCGCCAGGGGAGGTTCAGGTTGGAAATGAGGAGACATTTCCTCTCAGAAAGAGCAGTCAGGCATTGGGATGGGTTGCCCAGGGAGGTGGTGGAGTCACCGTCCCTGGGGGTGTTCAAGGAAAGGTTGGACGTGGTGCCTAGGACCATGGTTTAGTGGGTGACAGTGGTGGTAGGGGGATGGTTGGACCAGATGATCTTGGAGGTCTTGTCCAACCTTAATGACTCTGTGAGTCTATGATTGCTCGCCATCCATGGCTGACAATGAGGGACAGCAGCCATCCCTCAGCCCCGGGGGCAGCCTCCAAGGTGACCAAGCTCGGTGGGATGGAGGGTGTCCATTCCCCAGAGGAAAAGCAAGTGTGGCCAGAGTAGGAGACAGTGTGGGGAAGGCCGGAGATGGGGCGCGCTTCCAGCCCCTGCCCAAGCTGGATAGAGGGGGCAGGTCCCAGCCCTGCCAGTAACCAGGACACTGTAATTGCACTTTGTAGACTCGGCACGCAGTGCAGGCTGGCAAGAAATTCTACCTCCGCAACGTCTTCCTCCTAATTACACATAATTCATCGCTTTGGACTTTGTTGTTTCCTTCCCTCAGCGAGGGAAGCTCTCTCCCAGGAAGCACCTGGGTCGAACACCAACAACGCCAGCAGGTAACACCGGCCGTCTCCAGCTGACATTGCCATTTAGGAAATTAAGAAAAAATTAAAATAAAATAAAAAATGGAAGAAGGAGCAGCGTAGTCTCCGGCTGCACAGCGGCCGGGAGTGCGGGCCGGGGGAGGGGACATGCCGCCCGCCGGCCCGCCTCTCCCGCTGCAGCCGAAGGGGGCCGCCCGCGCGCGCACCCGCTGCGCTCTGCGCCCGCCCGCACCGCAGCCGAGGGCGGGAGGGCGCGGCGGGAGGGGGGCCCGGGGTCGGGGGAGCCCGGGCGCCCGGGCGGGGGTCGAGGTGCCGCGGTATCGGGGCGCGTCGCGGCCCCGTATGTAGGAGCGGCCGCGTGCGGTTCCTGTATCTGCACCAGGATGGCCGAGTGGTTAAGGCGTTGGACTTAAGATCCAATGGACGTATGTCCGCGTGGGTTCGAACCCCACTCCTGGTAAGTGACTTTTTTTTCCGGAGCCACGCGAAATGGCCGGGGAAGGAGCGGGGGCGAGGCGGGGACGGCGCCTGGTGCGGGGCGGCCGAGGGGGGCCGGGGAGCGGCGGCGGGGCGGGCGGCGACCCGAGGGCGGGCAGGGACGGCTCCAGCTGGGCTGGGCCGGGCTCCGTGCGCTACCAGCGGCTGGGCCGCCCTTGTGTTTTTATTTTCGTTTTTTTTTTTTTTTTTTTTTTTTTTTTAACGCCAGAACTTCCGCGTAAACTTGGTCTCACAGCTTAATTTCTCACAGTTTTTTAATTTCCTCCAACTTCCTCCTTTATTTCCTGCTCCCGGGACCGTGCTCGGGGCTTGTGGCGCGCTGCCGGGGGACAGCCCTCGGCCTCCGTGTGCCCCACCGGTTGACCTGACGGCTCTGAATGCTACATATTTCCCTACGTATTTCTGTGTGGGTTTTGTGCCGTTCAGAGCGCTTCGGCTAACGTGAAGGCCGTATCACAACCTGCCCGTGGGTTTTGCAGCGTGAAGCTGAGGTAATTGTTGCCTCCAGCAGGGCATGGGGGTGTCGAGGTGTCCCTGGTGGTCACCGAGGTGTGAAGGCATGGCTGGTACCCCAAACTGGGCCAGGCGTTCCCCAAAAAGTTAAGCAGAGCTCGCAGACCAGCCTCCTGCCTTCGTTTTGTTTAGCGGTTGTTGCACATGTCACTGTGGTTCATTTGCAGTAGCATAATTCTTTATCTGTTTGTTTTGACAGGGTAGTGTCATCGTATTCCAGCCTATTGAAAGTGCGCGATGTACAAATTAAGCCTAGACTGCCACACTGTAAAATATTAGTGTTTGTCAGAGTGCCCTCCTCAAATTAATACAGGTAAATATTGCTGTTCTCAGCCACTGTTCCCTATAATTTGAGTGGAAAAAATGATTCTAAACTGCCTTCAGTGCAACACGGAATGCAACACAAAATACTTCAGACAGGCTATTTCATTACATGGCACGTGGTGATTTGGTGTCACAAATGTGGACGAGGCATAAACACGGAAATACGAAAGACAAGAGGAAATTGTGGAGAGAAGTGTAATCTGGTGGTGAATTTCTAGGAGAATTTCTAGGTGCACATACTGTTTTTTTGACTATTCCCACAGTTAAATTGTAAATGCAAAACTGCACTTTCTAAAACTGTTCATTAAAAAGCAGTACTGACAGGTTCAAGTGTTTTATTAAGTAAACATTCATTCCTATTATTCATTAAGCTACAAATTAGTAAAAACGGGTGCATATTTGATTATACATTTTACCTGTAATATTGTAATGGAAAAAAGCTGCCCTTGGAAACCCACATCTTTGCATACAAATTGGGTAATACTGCCTGTGTGCTTTCGTAAAAGCCCGTTTCTACAGACAAAAAACGTTCATGTAGATTTTGTGGATGCAGTGCTGATCTTGAAAAGTTGGTCCCAGCTATGTCAGTTACGGGATGAATTGCTGGCAGTTATTCAGCATTGTAAGGAAGAAAAAAAAAAGTGAAAATAATCGCATGTTTTTCAAGAACACTAATTACTGACAAAAAAGCAGCCTTTCTATTAAAGCTGTGTAGAAGACACGGAGTTCTGGGTTAGAAATTTTTCTGATACAGGCCCAGCCCTTCCCATAAGAAATTTCTTTTGCAGGGAGCTTCTCTCAGTCCTTTGGTGAAAGAGTGTTCCCTGCTTTCTGTAATGACTGTCTAGAGCACATGCAGATCTGGAATGGAACACAAGACTCTTGAACCTTTCCTACTCTTATGAAATATCCGTAAATATCTACTGGCAACAACTATGTCCCAACCCCTTCCTTCATTTCTCCATAAAGAAGAGGATAATCTGCTGGGGTTATTGGTTTCTGTTTTAAGTGAAGTGACGGAATAGTGTAATGTGAACATACCTTTGAGCTCTGGAGTTGACTGTGATTTTCATTTAAGATTTTTATTTTATCAAGGAGGTAGTTTTCTTTCTTCTTTATTAGTTTCCCTGTTAAAATCTCATGAATTATTGGTTGTTGCATTTGCAATTTGACAGTCTTATGTCACACATTATGCTCTGGCCTTTAGTCAGAATGGTAGCACTTCCCATTGTATTCTATTTTGCAGATGTGTTTTTCTAGAAAGGTAATTATCTATAGGATTCTTGCCTTTTTTTATGAAGAAATTGGACAATATATATAGTGACTAATGCTAGAAACCAGAATAAGAAGAGAGCTTCTTATGAAGACAGTTTGATGCTACTCTGCAGGACCAGCCAGATATTTTGCTACCACATGTTTGCTGTCTGATGAGGAGCCAGGAAATAAAAATAGATTTTTCAGAAGCAATCACTCATTTTCATGTTCCTCATTTCATAGTATCCATCTTGAGAACCTCAGTCTTGATTTGCAGAAATGCAGAACTTTTGTGAATACAGGTGAAATTAATATATCGCTTGTATTTTAAGCATTCTCTTAAAAATTTCATGTTATATGTCTCTGGATGAGCAGTCAAAGTCACTGGGGATATTTGACACTAATCTTCCCATACCTCAATTTCCCATTTCATAAAATAGAGATAATAGAAATGCACCATTTGCAAAATGGGTTGCTATGAAGTAAGTTATTTTTTTTTTTTTTGTGAAGAGTTCTGGTAGACACTTAAGTAATCTAGTCATGTTAGACAAGCACATGAATGGAATATGAATGTATTCAGAAAATAACATGAAGTAAACAAGCTTAGGAGCCACACCTTGGGGTGTGAAAATCTGGTGAAGTATGGAACAACTGGTTAACCAGCAAGCACAACATGGCATGTGCCGAGCAAGGTGGGGGGCCTTATAGGAAAACTGCAAGCCATAATTTAATTGAAAATTGTGTCTCACTTCATAAACAGAAGGGGACCAAATGAATAAGATGGCAACCTGTTGGTGAGGTAGTATTGAGACAATATTTCAGTATAGTTTGATCGTTTTAAAAATTTTTGAGCAGCTGTCACTTTTTTTTCAGCTACGTTTTAGAGTGTTGTGAAAGTGTGTCCTTTGTTACTTCTATTTCCATCATTCCCAGTGACGAGTACCTCGAGATGAGGAAAAGAGTGTAAAAAGGCTGCGAAGTTCTTGGTCTGCTGCATAATGCTGTATTTAGGATGATCAATTCTGATTCTTATGGCAGACTAATTGAAAGTCTGTAAAGTCAGATCAGCCTCTGATGTTAGCAGGAGTAACTGCATGTAAAGTACTTGGTAATTCTGGAGTTGTTCTAGTTTTGGGCCTGCATGGTAATAAATAAGTAAATGAGGGGGATACATCTTTTTTATGGATGTTCAAAATGCCCTTCTGCTTAGCAGATTCCATCAGAATCTTTTGGCTTGCTTTAACCCTAACCACTATCACTGCCCTTGTCTGGATAGTCTTGTTGGCTAAGAACTTCACGTACTTTACGTATGGCTGTACGCTTAGTTAAAGTCATACTATGATATAATGCTGTCGGTGCACCTCCTACCTTAATTTATTTTACTCTTGTATTGCTTCCTATTTTCATTTTTCTTGCCGTTACAGAAGGGCAGCATCTTCAGTAGACTCTGTTTCCTGGATTCTTGTTGTTCCTGTAACACTGGTCCAAAGATCGATTGTGTCAATGTTTATGTGTGTCTTCACACAGGTTTATTTTCAACAGCTGCCATTGCTGCTCACCTGTGGACTGCCTCTGATTTATCTGCAGTTTCTTAAAAACATTTCTATTGGCCTTGATAGCCACAGCAACCAAGTGTCGTTAGCAATGTTAGCTAATTCTGTTTCCTTCTCCAAGGCATTACAACACATACTCTCAAACAGATCTTGCAACATTTTATTAACTGTTCTTCTCGGGTTTGATGAGCAAAAAGAAGAGATGTTCTGTTAGGCCAGTTCAATTCAAGCAGCAAGCTGTGGAGCATCACGCTGCAGTGCCTGGGAAGCTCAGCCACCGTAACCACAGCGTTGTTGGAACAGAGCAAGGGTCTGCGTGTTACTGCCGTGCAAAGCCCAGCAACTTTTTAAAGTGCTGATGGAGGTCGGTTTACTCACATGACTCTGACAGGTGAGCCCTGGCAAGTCTTGTCATGGTCACTTAAAACAGCATTACCCCCAGCGTTTTGTGTTGCTCTCCTGCAGTGACTGCCTGTCTAACACTGCCAGCAGAGCAGAGTGGGTGCCCACCCTTAGTGCCTGGTGCCTTGCCTCACAGCCACCTTCACTGGCAGAGCAGAGGGCAGTAGCTTCGCACTGCAGTAGGGAGGTGCGGGCATGCTCTCCCTTTTGCCAGTTCTCATTAGGAGGAATATGTGCAGCTGGTAACACTTCACATCAGCACAGCCTTATTACCAAGGGATATTTCTGAACGTGTTAAAAGACAGGTCTGTGCACTAGATTACCTCCAGTTTGGGAACATTTTCCCGTGTGCTGGCTTGCTGTGTTGGCAGTAGCCTCTGGGAAAAGGGTAGAGCAGTCAAGTGATCATTTATATCACAGCAGCAAAGTTGACCAGAGCACCTCCTAAATGAGGGGCCCTAAATGCCCTAAAGGGAAGGAAGCATAATGTGCAATACTATGGCTAAGATCTGTGGGATCCTAGGGCCTTGGCTTAAAGCATACTAATGTGCCTTTCTCTGGGATTTTTTGGTTGCATTAAAATAATCTGAATGAATTTGTTCTTTTTCCCTGTCAAGGAGGAGCTTTTGTCTGAAAACCACGGAAAATTTGTGCACTAGTGGAGATGGCCTTACATGCGCAATTATAAAAATGTAATTTTTCTAATTTCTCTAATAATTTGAGGAAAGGAATTCGCTTTACAGGTTTCTTCATTTTCCTTGATTGCTGCTGCTTCTTCACCATCTGCCTGCCCATGACCTGGCTTCCTGGGTTGGAAGTGCTATAGGCTCTTTCCTTCAAACCTCATCTGCCTCATTTTTTTGAGTGCTGGCTAAAGTGGTTCATGCAGTTCTTGGCAGGAGAGTACTCCCTGAGTGTGTGACTCGGTGGGTTTCTAACACCTGTCTCTTGCTATTTCATTGTTGCAAACTTTTTCATAGGAGTGATGGGAAGCACGGATTGCATTAGTGGCTTTTGTTTTCCAGCTAAATCCATGTTTAATGATTGGTGTGTGTATGCATTTTAGTTTCACACGTCCTATTTTATATCTGCTACTATTTTCTGTCACACTCCCACCTTTAACTTTTTATATGCTTATCACGAAACAGATCAGCTGGTCTAGCAGCTAGCTGCAGTGGAAAGAGGCCAAGATGCTGTCTCTCCAATGCCCTGGCAGTGCTGTGCCTTCACACTGCTTCCTTTGGTCTTCCACTGCCAGGAGATAGGTAACAAACAAACCAATTAATTTCCCATTGCTTCAGTGTAAAATTAATTGCTGAGATTGCCTCCAATTCCTCACTTCTCCACAGAAAAATTCTTATAATGAAGAGATTTCTGACAGGTTTTGGATTCCTTAGCACAGACAATGCAGATCGGCTAGCTGGCTTCGTTCATCACAGAACGGCAGTGGCTTTTTGGCAACCCTGGAGTTCGTCTGGTCCAATACCCAGCTCGGAGCAGGGTCAGTTCATGCAGGCTGGTCAGGGTCATGCCCACTTGGGTTTTGAGTATCTCCAAGCATGGAGACTTTCTGGGCAACCTGTGCTAGTGTTTGACCACCCTCAGATTAAAAAAAAGTATTTTCTTACATAATAATAATAAAAAAGTATAGCGTTGAAAGCATTTTCCTGTGTTGAAGCTTGTAATAAGCTTACATATCCTTGATCTGTCTGCTTCTAAACTTCAAGTGTTCATGTTTTCTCAGTGCTTAGATACCTGTTCCTAATCATCCCAAGATAAAATGAAGGAGCTACACATGCCACTGCATGTGCTGGGACTCCCACTGGGTGCATCGGTTTGCTGCCACGTGCATTTTACTGACGGCTCTGTTGAGTGAAAAACAAAACCCCTGTGACGATCTAAGCAGGTGCTTAGTTTTAGATACTGAAAGCCATTCTTTGCGTTATTTTGTCCACATCAAGACCAAAGAAGTGCATTATTTTGTTGATGAATATGTACAGTTAGTTTCCTATGAGAAATGAGCACTCTTGTCTGGCTTTACCTTATTGGAAGCCAGAGGCCTGCTAGAGCATTACTTATCAGAAGACCATTCGTTATCATGATTCAAGTTCATCCTCTGCAAGGTTACAGTACTGTAATTTGGTCCGAGTTCTCCTTTAAAGTGATCTGGCAGCTGTAGCATTAACAAATGATGTCTGTCCACTGAGCTGAGGGAAGGTGATGCGACTGATGGCTCTCACCTTCATCACGTGCTATTTTTTGTTACTATATTCAGAACACAAATGGTTGATTTAAGTACTGTGACTTCTGTCTTTTATCATAGTATGTTGGATTACTTTGGATGGTTTTGCAGGTTGCTTTGCTCTGAGAACAGCTGATTTCTTGACCAAACATAGCTTTATTTTTTATTTAGCTAGCTTGATAGCCATGGCTTCCATAACGTGTATTTTGACAGCACTGTGACAGTGCAGGATATATCTATGGCAGTTAACAAATCCTATAGTGTTCTGCAACTGCAAACGAACTGAGACATGCCCAACCTGTTGTACTGCATTCATTCCAGTGACCTGCCCCAAAACATACTTGACACATCGGTGAAGAAGAGATACTGAAAACAACTGAATTCAGTTCTTGTGATGTCTCTGCCTGTCCACCTCCCCACCCCCACCCTTGAAGAAAATATTTTTCTACAGAAAGGAATGATTGGGTAGAATAAGAAGTTTGTGGTATGAATGCATGAGCCAGAATTCTTTAAGAAGAAAAAGCGGTTCGTGCCTTCCAAAATATAATACAGAGAAACACTGTGCATGAGATGAAGCTGTTGCTCTGTATGAAATTAATACGGAGAGAGCTCAGCCATTGACACACGAATAAGGATCTGCATGACAAAGAAGGTACGGTATCCGGCTGAAATACTAGCAAACTCAAGAGTGTTGGGAAATATGAGAGAAGAATGGGGTGGAATTGAGCATCTCAGACTTGTAATCAACTTTTGCTTCTAGAGCATTTTCTTGTGGTTAGAAAATCTTCTCCCATGCCAGTTTCAGTTATTTTTCTTGGTAAGTTGTCTCAATGAGGGATTTAAGCAGAGTTACGAGCACTCCTGTTTTAGGTTGGGCTCTGCATAGAATGTTTAAGAGATCTTAAGGTTCATGGGGGTGAGCCAAAAGGATCACCCAAAAGGATCCTGTATGTGTCCTGTTGAGCCAGAGTTAGAGACAATGCCTCGCGTTCATCTGGAAGTCCATAACAAACTTGTCTTCGTAACCACAAATGAGCCTGGATTATAATGTTAACTATCTCAGAATGTTGTTTTATTTTTTTAACCAGAAATATTATACCAAGATCTTAACCGTCAGACTGGGATGTGTATATTTTGCAATGTACATTGTTTCCTTTTATGTACTGTTTGTCGTCAGCAGTGTTGGCATTACTGGTTCCCAGGTAGAAAGTATATTTTGGTATGATTAAAGCATTCAACTTACAAAATACACATATGGTATTTCTGGAGGGAGACACTGGGAACTGACCAAGGAGTTACTGACTGCTGTTCATCTGTAAACCGGTACTTCTGGCAGCGTCTTTGAGAGTCAGCATCCCTGAGCACCACTGTGTTAACATTTACAGTTACCTGCTCTGGTCAATATACATAGTTCTTTATTTTGCCAATTGTAAAAATTGAGTTATAAAAAATGATTTTTTCAGCTTATTTTTCTAGCCATTATATATGCTCAGCTAAAAAAAGAGTAGCTTGAGAAAGCAGTTCAAAGACTTTTAATTCATCTGTGTGAATATCTGTGTTAAAAAATAACTCAGTTAACTCTTAACAAGATAGCTGGCTTCTCATGGAAAAATACTCACATGGAAGGCACTTCTGAGGATACACCTAATTAGCTGTGCTGCTGCAGCCCATGTTTATGGATATAAATTCATGGCTCCTGATCCTGTGACAGACTGTGTAAGCAGATTGTTTATCACTGAAGTTTAGGACAGGCAAAAGAGGCTTGCTTGTGTAATGAAAGTTACAGCATCTGCACAACAGTTATACACTTGAAATTGCTGTGCCTCAGCATCACCTCCCTCTATTGATCTTCAGACCAGCACAAAATGAGATTGAAAATGTAAGCAGCTCGAGCAAAATTCCACTCTGGCCCTTAAAGAGGATAGGATTCAGCGGGGCTTCTAGTGGAAAAGCAGGACTACAATATCTTTCCTCTCTCCCACAAATGTTTAAGAGGCATCTTATAATAATACATAATTATAATGTGATCCAGAGAGACATTATCTATATAGATAAAATAAAAATAAGCGTAAGCAGTTAGCCTCTGCAGAAAAAAAGAGCCATAGGTTGTAAAGTCTTTGGAAAGCCCTTCTGCAATACCACCAGATTATTTAAATAACGGAGTATTCTTTTGGGAACTCTATAGAGCTCCAAAGACTAGCCTGGCCATAACTTTATGCTAAGGATAAATTAAATACAACTACTAACATTTGTTTGAAAAATAGAGGCCCGGTTTTCATTGACGAGGTTGAGCTGGATGATGTTTTTGGAAAACACTTGGATTCTTTCCTCTGTGTTTTACAAAAAAAACCCACCCTTGATATGTTTCAGGTGACTGTTTGCTACGTTCAATATTTGAGCTCTTCTTTAAAAAAGAATAAAAAATAAAAGATAACACATCCCAATACAAATATTTGGGGAATACCTTGTTTATTTCCAGGACAAATATTATTAAATGAATTTGAAAGAACCGTGTTTTGGGGTTGGGGGCTCTCTGCAAGTCACCGACCCTGGGCTGGACCGTTCAAAGGGGCATCGCAGCACATTCCTCCTGGCCTGTGCCGTGGGCGCCCTGACACTGCCCGGGGAGTTTGGTTCCTTGGGCACGAGGGGAGGGGAGGAGAAGCAACAAGAGCAGGTGTGGGAAAACGGGTTTATTATGGCAAGACCGTGTCATGCTGTGCAGAAGCCCTAAAGTACCAGCTGCGAGGTGACAGCCTGCTGAAAGGACTGCCTGTGCTGCAGAGCCCGGCCTGTGGTACTCGGCCCCGTGGTAAATGAAGGTCAGCGCGGGCTGGCTGAGAGCAGGGAAGGTCAGGCTCTGAACATGCAAACGAATTCATGTACTGTGTCACCCGTGAGAGGGGATCCTTCTCTTCCCCATTTCTTTCTTTTGAATGTTTGATTTATCCTTTCTGATACCTTGTACTAAACCCCAGATTCAGTTTATAGGTGCAGAGAGAACTTGCGGAAGCAGTGAAGCGGCTTACAGTCGGCAGCGCTGCCCCCTTCACGTACACAGCCATTTCTGACACAGAAACGAGAACGGAGCTGAGCAGGGGCCAGCAGGCTGGGTGATGTGACTCCTCGCTTTAGGAGCTACGTGTCTGTGGTTTGATTACCGAATCATGCCTCCATTTCTCTGTTAGGTGTCAGAATTGTATTTCTAACAAATACAAAAGAGTGTGGAGTAAAGGAGCAGAGTGTGGTTTAAAGTGGGAAGCTGATGCTGGCATAATTGCCCATGATTTGGGGTTGCATGGCCACACGTCGGGGGGTCTGAAGGCTGCTTGTGCATTAAAAGTACTGGCACAACGTCTGGGAAGTGCGCAGAGCTTCAGGCATGTCCTGCATTGCACAGAACCAGAGAGCAGCCCCGGGGCTACAGCAAACCAGTCAGGCTCAGCTAGAAGTGGAACTATTTATGGAAGGTTGTCTGTTTTCTCTTGTGACTCGAGGATGTCGTCTGTTGTTCACCCAGGCTCGGAGCCCCGTCACTTTGCAGTTAAATATAGCTTTCCCAGGTTTTCAGATCAACTGTTTTCCCAGACAAATGTCTGTTCCTGGCATGTAACCCTCTTTCTCTATCATACCAAAACCAATCTCGCTCACCGAGTGTTGGCGGCCTCTTTCTGGTAGATGACCAGCAGCTTAAAGATTGCCAGCCACCGGACCCCTCCTTTCTGCCATCCGATCGAGGGCTTTGCGGTTCAGTTGATCCTACACTTTCCAATGCCCTGTGCCTCCTAGTTTCTTCCTCCCAGCCCTTGCCCCACTCCTGAAGTGTCCTGCCGAGTGCAGAGGGATGGAGGCGGTTTGCCTTCCGAGCAGTCTGAGGCAGGTGGTAGCAGGGATCGCAGAAGCGAGCGCATGCAGGAAGGGTGTTGTCGCGGCACGTGACGCCTACGTGGGCCCAATTTTCCTATGCCTAATTGTCGAGGACAATGTCTAAGCGCATGTGCCAAAGCTGTCAAGATCAAGTGCTGTTTTGTATATGCTCTGCAACTTAGGCAAATGTTGTACTTGAAGGGAAATTTTTTCAAGACTGTAGACTAAGTAACATCTAAATGGCATCTTAAATATAGATGTACAGCACTTTAACTTCATAATTAGAAAGTGATACAGGTACTATAAGAAACACCTTTCTTGCATGTTTTCCTTTATAGAAATTTGCTATCATTGAAAAAACTTGATTCCATGTGATTGAGTACTCAAACCAAGCCTCACACTTGCATAACTTTTTGAATTATTCAGAGCTGCAATACACTTAGACGTTTGTTAGTGCGAGTATTTCACAGCTAACGACATTTAGCTGTTGTCTCCTAAGTTGTGTTATTCTCACTCAGGTCAGAGAGATCAAAGGTCGGTATTTTAAGGGATTTGGCACTTTTAGATAAAACAGGGTGCATTCCATGCACGTCCAGTCCCTAAAGATAAGGAGGGAGGAATAGGGTAAAACCCTGATATCTCTGTGGAAAGCGCAGTCAGGATGTAATTTGCATAAGTACCGTGCATGCTAGTCGTTTGCATTCCTCAGCTTACCTTTGTTTTTGTTTTCTGCTTGTAATAAAGCCTTTTGCGCTTATTATTTGTATTGATTATATGAGCATTTGATGCCTGCTGCTTTGAAGATCTTGTCATTAAAACAATTGCTTCCTGAACATTTCAATTCTTCAAGCAGAGTCCTATCCATGATTATAGCTTTTGGGGCTTGAAACCGAAGTTACTTTAGCATATGGCAACGGTATTTGATAGTTTCCTCTGGGAATCCCACCCACCGTGTTAGCTGCAAACAGCTCTAAGAAGAAGGCTGTTCTCATGGTTTAAACTCTTGTAGTGCTGTCCCACCCAGTCTAACCTCAGCTTGAAATGACTCCTAATCCGTGAACTAAGTAAGCAATGGAGCTATATGTCACCGTCCCTCTGATTTAAAGGTATTTCTTCCAACCACATTAGTATTTAGCTTCCTAGATTTTATTCTTAACAAACATACAATCATAATTATAAAAAAAGACAGATGTTCAGCCTGTTGTACTAAAGAAATGCACCGCTGATTTGCTGTGAAAGGGTAATAGAGATTTCTGCTAGTTCAATCAAATAAAATATGGAGTATGACAGGATACTTTTCTTTCCTAAGTGAGACAGAAAATCGGCTTACATTAGGTAAAACATTAATGGCAATTTCACTGAAATGAAATCTTAATGCCGCAGTTCTATCTACACTGTAATTTAAAACTAGGAGCCATTCTAGCAATTCATCCTAGCATGATAGAAGGACTATTTTAAAAGAGTATCAATTTCATCATACGTGTGCATGGACTGCAAAATTCGGAAGTGTTAGGTTATCCCACCGTGATAATGCAAGATTTTTTATTTGACAAGAATCTTTAGATGATTTCTTCCATAATGCTTTTTCCCCTCATTTCCATACTGCTGCTGCTAGCATTTTGTACCTGATGCTGTTCTGTTATGAAAGCAACTCCTTCTTGACTTTGTTATGCCTGAACACTTGCCCACCTTTTCTGAGTGTATTAGTTGGTCTAAAGAAATCTATTGCCTCTCTCTTCAAATCTTGCTAACCTCTTCTATCATTAGAGTGACATCCCAGTGACAACATTAGTATTACAGGCACCTTTCTGTGCTCTGCACCCCAAATAATCCATTATCGTTTTTGCTTAAGTATGCTTCTGTCCTTAAGTGTGCCAAATGTGGTGGTTAAGAGGTGGGTGACATGGATTCAGTGCTGTCCTTTTTATTTGATATCTCCACCTCCAAGGGAGCCTGATTATATTCCCACTAAAAATGGTACAGGTAGGGCATGATAATACCAGAGAGTGTAGCTGGACTCATCGCCTACAGGTAAATAAGCAGAGAGAGAGTAAAAAGGCCTGTTCCAGTTCAGAGAAATAATAGGTATCTGCCTCCGCCATCGAATTAGAAAACATTCCATGGTCTGTGACAGAAAAATGAGTTTATTATCAGCTGATAATATTGCACTTTCTTTCCCTTCACCTACAGCGGCAACTGGGTGGATGGAGGCAGTGGCCCTTCCCTTGTTTGCAGGAAAACTTGCTCCGTCCTGGGCAGCCCAGCTGTTTGACAGCTCCAGGTTGGTATCTAGAGCTTCAGGTGGGATTCTGCTGCCTAAATGTAGCCATATGGTGCCATCTGAGATGCCTCAGCTGCCTTTGGGTGTCTCATCGGCCCCATAAATCAGCTGCTCTCATGTGGCTAAATAGGTCATGGTACCACTGTGGAGGTTACTAAATCCTTTTCCTTTGTCTGAAAACAGTGTGTGAAGACAGGAACAGTTTGAGGTCACCTCCGCTGGTTTTGTTGCTTGGATCCGTTTAGCCGTCTGCTTTGGGCTCTCCTCTCTCTTGTACTTCTTCCATGGTGCAGTTTTATGCTTGAGTGGGTTTAACAGTGGCCAAAGGGGTAATGCTTTTTCCTTCTTTGCCCTTGACATCGCTCTTCCACTGCTGCTCTTTGTGCTGAAGCACTTTGCTTCTTTGGAGTCAGCCAAACAGCAGTGCTGGAGAAACAGACCCCGTGGGGACACGCACGTGAGAAAGGGAAGTGTCTGTTAGCTGGCAGCTGCCCTCTGGCTCAGCCATACCATAGAACTACTGCCTCTATAGGCACCTGCCTGGCCTTGCAAGTTATCTACTCTTTTGCTCTACAAATCCAAAGTAATTGAGCTGTTGAGGAACAATGCGGATCACAAAGGCCGTAAAAGACAAATATCATCTGAAGATAAAGCACGCACAGTCAAGAGAATCGGGGCTGTGAAGTTTGCAGCGAAGATTAAATGATTCAGAAAGCAGCCCCTTTGAGGATGCATTGCAACATACGGTCTTTGAAGAAACCGTTCCCCTGGAGCCCCCCCTGGCTAGACCTCCCCACACTAAACCTGAGAGTCTTCCTGTACATAAAGGGCTCTGACGGCAGTCTAGACCTCTGAAAAGCCTCTTCATGCCAGTGCTGGAACTACAGACGGCTGCAGGAACACCACCACCTGCTGATTTGGCTTCCTGGTGGCAGAGCTGGTGACTGGCCCTGCTGGAGACCCTGTACCCCACAGCTGAGGGGAACCAGCAAAGCTACTAGGGTGTGTGGCAAATACAGAGCCTTACAAAGTGTTTGGTGCTCTCTCCCCGGTCACTTTCTGCCTGTGCTGGTGCAGGAAGGTGGATGGTTTCCAGCCGAAACAGCTGATGGAAAATTCCCACTACGGAAGAAAAAGTAGAGGCTTATTCTTCTGTAACAGTGGGCTGGAGTCACACCTTGTAAAGCTGGGGCACGGGGTGGTGCCCCCACTGCGCCTGTGCCCCGTGAGAGACGCAGGGGTGCTTCTGCTGCTGTCAGGCTGCCGGGTGGTGATTCGGGGATCCTCACTGCTCCCCTGGGTGTGCCTTTCTCACTGCTCCAAGTGAAGATCAGAAGAAAATCAGAGCTCAGCACTGAAAGCAAGCTGAGCATGGAGTGTTTGGAGGGGAGGCCCCATAAGGAGAATGCACAGTGACTGAATCACTTCACCACCCACTGAAATACTCTACAAATAAAGTTGTGTTTAATTATAGATCGCATGCTGGAATGATGTAATCCTGAATGTATATAGGGGAGAGCACTCCAAATCATTACCTTAGGTATTAGTGACAGCTTTGGCTGAATTTGAAAGTGTATCCTCAAGGTGAAAAGCAGTCCTTGGATTTACAGGATTTCTGAATCCTCTCTAGGACTTGTAGGCTTCCTCAGTCATTGTTGAAAAGGTTTTGTTTTCCTTCATTTTTCACATTCTAATTTGGTAACGTTTCTTTCCCGTTGCTAGTGCTACCAGGCCTCTGTTTGTTGGTCGCTGTTCCTAAAAACAAATCCGGGCTTAGACTTCCGTGGGAAAAAGATGTGGAGTAGGGAGAAGGAGGAAGGCCCTTTGGAAGATTTGCGGCGTTTGATGATGTTACAAATGAGGCCAACAGCTGTTTTAAAAAGAGCTATTCAACTGGTTTATTTATGTCAAAAATGGGGGAGGCCAATGAAACTCGTGCCCGCTTTGTTCTAAGGCTCAGGATGTTCTGCTGGTCGTATTTATCCGCCTGCTGTGTGCTTTATCTTTGGCTGGTGTCAGTGGAGGTTTTTGTAATAGCCTGTTTATTTCACTCTATTGCTCTGAGATGTCAGTGCAGCTTTGCGCTTTGGATATTTATAAATAAATCATTACTTTCACAAATGAATCATCTATTGTTTAAGGTGAGCAGGATGTCTTAATGGCATATAAATTCAGAACCATGATCTTTAAGCGTTAGGTTTGTATTTTGACCTGCTGTAGCTACAATTTATGTCCGAGGAGGTACAAAGAAGAAATACGACATAAAGCCTGGCTGACCTGCAATGATAACCAAGACAATTGCATCCTTACTGGTATTATGCGTGGCTCTTTGTGTAACTGTAGCACGGAGGAGTCACATTCTTTGGCATCAGAGGTGCTAGTCCTGCTTAAACACAGCACTGAAACTGCCCAAAGCTTTTATCTGACAAGAAGTAACAAATGGAGGTAGGTAGTGGAGCGCAAGGAGGTGAAGAACTGCTCATCTGTCTGGTTTTCCGGTTGTATCAGCTGGCCCTGTAAGGCTGCTCCTGCTCCTGGTGAACCTTGCTGCAGGCAAACCTGGAGGCTGTCTCACTTGCAGCACCTCTCCCTCACTATTTGTCACCATGGCAGGCTCTGGCCACTGTGTTACATCCATTTTGGGGCCTACTGTCTCATTCCTAACTGGAATATTTTATTTGTTCTCTGTGTGTTGCATTAAGAACACATAACTGGGGCTTCACTGGTTCTTTTTGGCAAAGAGACTCCTTTGGGCTCAGCAGTGCACTGAAAAGGCAACCAAGGTTTTTGCCTCTCTCTTTTTAGAGCGGGACATACAGGAGCAGTCAGGCACCTCATTCCACACTCAAAATAGCAAAGCTTTTTCCGTGGAAAAGTAAACTCACCCAATTCCTGAGGGAAGAACGACTACTAAATAGTACCGTGTGGACTTCAGTACCATGCATACAACTGCGAGGACAAGCTTCAAGGTACAAAAGGATGAATTTAAAGGTTGCTTAAGAAAAAGTCAGTGGAGTGAAAGCATCCAGTTAATAAGAAAAAAGATACATTTGATGCTTTCTCATTTCCCCTGCCTCCCTCCCTCCCTCCCTCCCTCTCTCTCACTGCAAAAACAGCTCAGTCCTGCTCCAACCCCTCGTTTTGAGGGCAGCACAATCCAGTGCTGCTTTTTACCCTTTTCTGTGCCTGCTGTTGTCCTACTGGTGCCTTTTCTTCAAACTGCTGCCAGCACCACCACGTTGGCTGAAGGTGGGTTGAGGCAGGATCGGCTGCGCTGGGAAGGCAGAAGCACACATGGGTGGGGACATAGGGGCCCTGGCTCAAATGAGAGGTCTGCATGCTCTTTGAGTCCCACCCAGGGACTCGGGATTTAATGCATGCAGATGTTTTAAACAAGCACAGTGATGAAAGGCAGGGGGTGAACCTGCAGGGCTCCTCGCTGAGAACTGGGCTGCTGCGGTCAGTAACTTCAGTGACACTCTCCCATGAGCATCTGCACCCATAGCTCACTGTAGATTCACTTAAACCTGTTTTTTTTTTTTTTCTACTGCAGCTACCTACTTCACATCCCTTGTCAGGGCCATTTCTGTTCTGATGCTGCCAAAACATTGCCAGCTGGTGATTGCTATTCAGGGCAAGGATGGATGATTTTATATTTCATAACAAATATTTCACAAGATTTGCTAAAATTAACTTTTGTTCCCAGCTAGTTTTCCTAATTGTACAATTACTTTACTGATGTATTTTTTTCCATGTCTGCAGCATCGTATTTCAGACTAGATTTAAACTCTGAATATGCCAGGCTCGGATACGTTTGCATTTTAAGCATACATTCGTCCTGACAGTGGTTGCATTTGCTAGATGACATTCAGAGAGGTTTAAAACATCCCTTCTGCACTGGCCCAGACACTCGCTCTCGGGGCGAGGGCCTTGGCTGCTCCGTGTTTACATACTGTCTAGCGCAATGGCACTGCTCCCGGCTGAGCCCTTTGGTACTACTGTGCTATAAATAACACAGCCCTCGTGTACCTGGCAAATGTTTTTGAGCTTACTCTCTAAGTGCTTCAAGCATAAGTGCTTGGATATTACGTTACAATTATGTTTTAATGGCATAGCATAGTGGACGCTGTAAGAAGAATCTGGATCTTACGTGCTTGGAAAGTTCTTTGAATGTGCCGGTGAGACTTTATTTCCTCAGATGCTAAGTGCAAGTTCTTTCCTCGCAAGGACAAACGCTAGCATTGTTCCCTTTTCAAACAGTTGGCCTCTGTGTGTCACCTCCAGTTAGATACAGCAGTGATGCATTAAGGTTTTTTTTTGTGCTTCCCTCATTTTCTTTTGAAAAAAACCCCCAAAAAGGCCTTTTTCAGAGTAGGAAAATTGTTTAAATCATCTTTTCATTCAGTTTTGTGGTCTCTTTCTTCATTTCAGTGATTAAGGACTTGGCAGGGCTGGCCTTCTTTTTTGGTTTGGAAGATAGCTATGGTTTGGAACATCCCAAAATAAATGACGTCCAAAAGTTTCCTCTTTGTCTGCTGTGATTTCAAAGCAATTTTCATAGCTCAGTTCGGGACTGCCTAATAGGAGAAAATGGAACGATAATTACTGCCCGCAGAGATTCCGGCACAGCAGTTATTTAACTAGCTGCAAAATAATTTAAGGAACCGACAAACGTCTCTTAGAAAAACCCTAATTCCCTGAAGAGCTACAGACTTTGAGCCAGACCCGTCACTTGAGCTGGGCACACAGCTCCCGGTGCAGGGGGGGCAATGTGCCAGTGGGGGAAGAGCAAGCGCGGCCCTCGCAGGCCTGCTCGGCCCAGGTGTGAACCTTGTGCCCACCCGGCTTGTCCGGAGAGCTGGGTGGCACGGCTCCTGCAGAGCAGACCCTTCCAAACTCTCCCAATGACACAAATTGGCCTGCTCGTTCCTCTGTGAAGCCCGCAGCGCGCACTGCTTCATCCCTCAGTCTCGGGCCTGGCCTCGCACCACAGGCACAAAGCGGCCCTGAGGGAGCAGGCGGCCTGCAGGTGTAGCCACAGGGAAACAAGGTGCTGCGAAATAAACTCCTAACTAAATTAGTTTCTGACTATAAAATGAGACTTGATTTATTCCATCGGCTAAAGAGGGGCATTCATTTGCTCAGAATTAAAAATTTATATAGGCATTCGTAATGTCCAGTTCTAATGTTATCGTGGTCACTGTATTTTAGTTAAAAGCCCAAATCCTTGTCATTTCAATGAAAACAAAAAAAATTTCAAGGCCAGGCTGAACAAAGTTCAAAGCCAGGCTGGATGGGGCCCTGGCAAACCTGATATAGTGGGTGGCATCCCTGCCTATAGCAGGGGGGTTGGAATTAGATGATCTTTAAGGTCCCTTCCAGCCCAAGCCATTCTATGATTCTATGATATCAGTTGTAATAATTAAAAGTTATTTGGACTTTCAGTACATTAACAAAACTACCTGTTTTGAAAGTATAAGGCTAATCATAGTTGTGTGAACCCATAGAGAGTCAGTGAAGAGCGAGGCTCTCTGAAGGGTCGGAGGGCATGCCTGCAGTGGCAGACATGGCAAAACCCAGTCACACCTTCCCCTTGCTCTATGCTGTCCATCCGCGGTCTGGAGGCCACATCTGTGACCATTTCTTCGGGGCTGCGAGGGCACAGCTTTGTAGCTTCTGGCCTGCAGCTGCCCTGCAGCTGGAGAGGTGAGTGCCCAAGAATTCCCAGCCTGGCTTTTGGCTCACTCTTGGTGACCACCTGTGTCCTCCTGTGGCTGAGGGGTAGGAGCCACAGACTGCTGAGTGCAGTCGGGGCAAGGTTAGGATCTGATGGGAAGTGCTGAGTAGGTGGGAAGGTGGGACGTGCCATTGCCAGCACTGCCTTCTTGATGGTGCTTTTGGTGGTCGCAGTGTGCCACAATCCCGGTACGGAAGTTAATGAACAGTATTTTTCAGCAGGGAGAGATTTTATTAACACTTAAACGATCTTGTATGTAATATCACAAATACTTTATCTGATCAGAGAACTTCTTAAGGGGTCAAGTACAAAACATTCACTTTGGTCGTTTAACAGGATACAGCACAGAAATAGTGACATATACCTGATTATTTGGTCTAAAGTGAGGCAAACATGAAAAAACTATGATCATTTGTGAAAAAATGTTTGCTGCATTTCACTTTATAAAGTTGGTTTGTTTTCATTCCATGTTGGGAGGATTCATAGAGTAGTTGAGTTACTTTTTAAGTTTTCTATTGAATATACTTCATCTTCTCTCACTGCCTACCCTTGGAAAAACAAACAAAAACAAACAAACAAAAAACCAAAAAAAACCAAAAACAAACAAACAAAAAACACATTTACAGAGAAACACCCTGTCCACATTTTCCACCGATAACTATTTTTGCAGAGTGGTGAGTGCTTTCCTTTTGAAAACATTTCCAAATCGTCTTTGTCCAACCATTTTATTTTTTCATTGAGTAAATAATGCCTCTATGATGGAACATGTTATTTGTGAGCCAAGAGTGAACCAAGTTAGTGCAAAAATGAAGCAAGTTCCCCCAGTTTCTATGTTGCGTTAACACAGGAGTCCTGCTTCCTATTTTAACCACTGATAAACTAGTTTAAAAACTGTACTTATTCTGGAGTTGTAAAAGCATCATGCATTTACTTGTCTGACCACTAAACAAACCTGTGCTGATACGTAGCGCGGGCTATTCAAGTGAGGATGGAGCAGCACTCGAAAAATAACCAGGAGCAAAAGACTAAATAAATAATCAGAAAACGATTTGTACGAAGAGTGACTTTGACTAACAACTTTCACCTGCCCTTGCAGACTGTGGCAGCATGATGTTGACCAAAGGTTCCGGTCCTGGTCCTGCACAGGCATTTTTGATGATGGTGGTTTTCTGCTGCGGTTTAGAGAGTTATGTTGGGAGGGTAAATTGATTACTATAATTGTTCATTAATGCACTCTTGTTTAATGTACTTTTAGGGGTTATAGCCTTTGGAATGATGATAAATTATGGTAGCTTCAATTAATGTCATGCAGTTAAAGGGATGTCAGCATTTCTATTAAGACAGTGTAATTTTCTGGGGTTTTATAATGAAGGAATAAAAAATTGCTGAAACTTAAGGTACTAGGTTCCAGAGTACTTTATGCACACAATATTCCCCCATATCTGATCTAATCAATAGATATATCGAATCTAATGAGATAAAAATAGAGCAGAGAGAATCTTCTGAAGATGCACATCCCGACTCAAGGAAATGGAAATACCCCCATGCGAATGGTCCAGGGGCAGCCAGAGGAAGGTATGGTGGTACAGGTGACAGGCATTCTGCTTGGTGGACATCCTACAGCCAGGCCTGCTCCATTTTTTGGGTTGCCTGCTGCCTGCTCCCCCTGCCCACACCTTTCCTTTCCATCCCGGGTGCTTCCTGATGGGCAGTTGGCTATCTGTGGCCGAACCATCCCAAATTTCATCACGAAATGCATCTGGACCCCGCCATAGGGCAGCTGTGAAGAAGTGAGGTTGTGCCACGTCTCCATTACCTACTGGGCAAAGAGAGGAGGAGAGTGCTGCCTTCCTCACTGCAGCCCCTCCGCTGGCAGAGGAGCCTCTAGGTTTGCTGGGAGCAGGGGCGGTGGGGCCCAGGGTCAGGGTGGATGCCCAGGGCTGCTCCACATCCGCATTTCTGGCAGGCCCTGGTAATAATGGTGAGCAGGAGCAGTGGAAAAAGTGACACAACAAAAATACATTAAATATTAACAAGATGGGTGATACGGAGGAGCTCTGAGGGAGCTTATACACAAAAGCGGATGAGGTTCAACTAAAAGCATGCAATCTAATGTTAAAATGAAAATCTCCAACTAAGGAAGTGAGGGAAAAATATGCTTTGACTACCTTTAAAAATCGTGCTAGGGCTGATTTTCAGTATTTCAGTTTCAGATAATTAGTTGAACAATAAAGAGAATTCTCAAGCACTTGGATTACAGCAAAAGGGAGGAAAAGGAACAAGCTAAGCGTGGCTGAGTTCTTTGAAAGATACCGCTACAGGAGTCAGAGATAAAACCAACCCAAGCTTTTATTAAAAAAAAAATGATAATTTTCCTCACAAGAGGAACATACAGAGAGAATTTTATTTTTTATTGAATATGTCTTTCTATAGTTTTTTCCCCCTCAGATGAGAGGTAATGAAAATAGCAAGGGACTTGCACTAACTGGTTAGCACGGTGCGTCAGTGCCGAGGCACCGAAGAGCTGTTACTTCGCTTCAGATGCGAGTTCTGCAGGAAAATGTCTGCTGGTGACTGTGTGCCAGGTCTGCTAACTGGGAGTGAGGACATGCCGGGATACGCAGAAACGGATGATAAAGGGACAGTCTCCTGACAGAGCAATCCATTTGGTATCTCGTGCCTTCCTGAATATAGAATGGTTTTCTGAAATCATGACAAAACACTGATGTATGAGTACATGCATTATTACAGCAGTCAATCTCAAGGTAATGAGATACATGAAATTCTTGGTTATAGAAATCCTATCAATTACGGGTGCTTTCTGAAAATAGAAACACCGACAGCAAAGACAAGGAGCCAAGGTAAGATGAGCTCAGAGCCTCACGACTCCGTTGTTTCCATGCATTAAGGAATAAGGTGTTTATTTACTTTGGTCAAAGTTCAAGGGCTCTACATCTTCTCAGCCTGTTTCTTCACAGTTTCTTTTTCTGTATTCCCTTGTCTCTCCCTTCTTAACGTTGTCTAAGGGCTTCAGGGATTTTTCCTGTATTTTCCTAATTTATTCTGCGTTATACAAACAGGTAAACTGTGCTGCACAATCCACACGATATTAATGGTCTGCAGCAACCAAGACATTTGTAGATGAATGTAGGTTTGAGAAATATGACCCAGTGGAGACTTTGTTGTTTGACATTAACAGTGTGCCAGTCATTATTTTCTAATTCCACCAACCACCGGAATACAAAATTAGAGAGACCTAAAGCATGCACATGTACAGAGTATTAAAGACTAGGTTGTGTTTTTTTTTTTTTATCTTGATGGACTTGTGCCTTAAAACCCAGATATAAAAATTATAGCCTTTGCATTGGGAAGCCTGCAGTCTAAGTAACTAGCTCAGAAAATTCAGACTTTGATCAGCAGCAGAGTGAGCACTGCTGTGGAAAGAGGCATGTCTGAAACACACCAAGAAAAAACCACTCCGCTGCTGCCCCGAGGTAGCGTTCAGTCTCGTTACTCCATCGCCTTTCTGCTGGCACTCCAGTTCAAAGCAGAAAATGATGCTACTTCACTCTGAACCAGAACAGGGAAAAAAAAAAAAAAAAAGGAAATGCTATCGGGTTGAACTAAAATGTGTTTCTTTTATTGAAATAATTTGTAGGTGCTTTCGGGGTGAGCATATACAGCTCAGGACCTTGGGCGTACAAGCAGAGTTGTGAAACGGGACACAGCCGCTTCCTCCTGCAGCTGAGCAGCGTGCCTGCAGCTTTTAGCACCCGGCTTCGTGGCAGCACCCGCGGTCACCTCTGCAAACTGCCTGACCCCTGCCTGCCACGCAGGAGGGCCTTCCTCCCTCTCGGCTGTTCCTTGCAATGGCCGAGGCGGTGCGGAGCCTTGGGATCGCCCAAGATCAGCAGGTGGTCTGGCGAAAAGCACCAGAAGTGGTGTTTCTCACCGGCGCTGGCTCTTGGGCGGTGCTGGGTTATACAGAGGCGTACATTTGTCCTTGCCTTCTGGGATGACCTGCCTCAGGAGCAGCCGGGTTGTATCTGGATCCCGGAGCCCCAGCATTCACGTATTTTTCACCACTGGGAATTGAACATGGGGCACTGCCTTGGTTAGGCACCAGTTCTCGTGGGCAGGTTTGTGGTGTTCGCCACCGGTGACCTGCAGCCACAGCGGGTTTGGCACCAAGGTTGGCACCGCCGTGGTGGCCGTGTGCGTGAGGAGCAGGAGGGAGCGCAGACCGTGGTTGGGCAGTGTGGGCCACGGTGCAGTGGCTGGCTGGTACCATGTCACTGCAGAGACTACTGGATAAGCACGACCGGCTGTCTGCATCTCCTGGGCTCATCCAAAGGGCAAAAACCTGCCAGATTGTCCAGGAGACCCCCTCTGGGACACAGGGCAGTATGTCCCAGTCAGTCACACACGTGCTGCACAGGCAAAATGACCAAAGGCTGAGGAAAAAAAACGGTTAAATACGAATTTACAGATAGCTTTACTTGCTTGTGCGAGGTGTTTTTTTTTTTTTCCTTTGGGAGAAATGGGGAAGTGTGGGCGAGTATCGCAGCCAGCTCGGGCTACAACACACACGCCAATGGCTTATTGCCGATACCGCACCGCTCGGGAAGGCAGCGCACCGCTAGCAAGAGCGGCGGGGGAACACGGCCCTGCTGCCGCCCCTGCGGCCAGCCACAGCCCGGCCGGGCGAACGGCGGTGCCAGGACCCGCCTTACCCGGGCACGGCGGCGCTCGGCGCCCGGAGGCGGCGGCGGGACGGGACGGGACGGGACGGGACGGGACGGGGCGGGACGGGGCGGGGCGGGGCGGCCCCGGCGGTGCCCAGAGGCGGAGCGGAGCCGCCCCGCCCCAGCCGTGCCGTGCCGCGCCTCCCGCTCCCCACCCGCCCCCTCGGAGGAGCGGCCGCGCGGCTCCGCAGCTCGGCGCCGGCCCCGGCTAACAAAGGGGCTGCGGGGCCGGGGCGGGGCCGGGCGGAGGCGGAGGCGGAGGAGGAGGAGGAGGAGAGGCAGCGGCGGCTCGCACAAAAAGTTGTGGGGGGGAGGAGCCGCCGCGGGGAGCGGGGCCGCCTCCCGCCGCCGTGTCCGAGGGGTGAGTGGCGGCTCGGCTCGGCTCGGCTCGGCTCGGCTCGGCTCGGCTCGGCTCGGCTCGGCTCGGCTCGGCTCGGGACGGCACGGACAAAGTTTGTTCCCCGACGTGGCGGGGGGGAGCGGCGGTGCCCGCGGCTCGGGGCACCTGCGGGGCGGGCCGGGCCGCGGGAGCGGGGCCGGGCCGGGCGGGGCCGCCGGGCTGCCTGCGCCGCCGCCGGGGTGCCCGAGGGCGGGCGGCGCCTCCGCGGCTCCGGTCCCCGCCGGGGGGTGGGAGCTCGGCGGCCCGGTGCCGGGGACACCCGCGGCGGGACGGCGGGGTCACGGTGCCTCTGTGCTCCCCCGGCAGGTGCTGAGCGGGACCCATGGGAGCCCCCCGCCCGAGGGCGTAGGAGCCCGGCATGGCCCGCCTCGCCCGGCCGGAGGAAGGAGCCGGCGGGGCGCCCGGAGAGTTCAGCGACATCATCAAGTGCCGCTCGGGTAAGCTGCCCCCCGAGGCGCCCCACACGGGGCTCCCGACCCGGTGTGCCCTGTGCTGCGAGCCCGTGGTGGTGGCGGTGGTGGTATGATGGTCGTGGTGGCGGTGGTGGCGGCGGCGGAGCGCGCTCTCCCGCTCCTCTCTCTCCTTCCAACCCGGTGTTAGTCAAGTGTGCGTGTTTGGGACCCACCTCCTGCGTTGTGATTACCCCTGCTTTTGTAAATCACCACGCGCTCGGAGTGCTCTTATGCAACCTGGCGTTGGCAGCTCCCGTCTGCCTTCCCCAACGCTGGGAATGGCAGCGGCGGTGGCTGCCACGCCGCCCTGCCTGCTGACCAGGCGCCCCAACGTGAACTCGTGCCTTTCCTCCTTCGTATAGCACGGGGGGTCTACGGCTACCAGCTCAGGCACTTCCTCCTCGTGGAACAGATCTGAAGGTTACTGGAAAAATGTAAAAGCGTGCTTTTATTTTGTGGTACGTTGGAGTCTCGCTGAGGCGCTGACGGATGCTGGAGGGGCGAGGAGCCATCTACATCTTGGCAGTGGGAAGGTGGAGGGTTTATGGGCGCAGAAGTGAGTCGCGTAAACCTCAGCAGAAGTTTGTGGTACATCCAGAGCCTGGATGCTCACGTCTTTAGTTTCAAAGACCATCCATTCTCTCTTAAATGCGAAATGCTCTTGTTGTCAAGAAAAGGTTTTTCTTTGATATCTGGAAACCAGTAACACGTTTGCTTTAAAAAAAAAAATCCCATGCATTAAAAAAAAAGTAAGTTTTCCATTGCTGGTGATTTGATATGTCAGATGAAGCAGGATGCGGGTTTGAGTCCAAATCACACTGGTGTTTGCATAGTTCATTCTTAGACATCGTCTGTGTGAGGGATGAAACCTGTGGTGGATGGAGTCCTACTGTTCCAGAAATGCAATTTAGGAAACAGAAATGCTTTGTGGCTTTGAACCTTGAGTTCTGTAGTGCTTGTGTACTTTTTCTTCTGTTACTTTGAAACCTCTGGATGTGACTTTATTTGATAATAAACATGCAGTCAGAAACCTCTAAGGGCTTTGAGTTTGGGGGTAGCCTGTGGATGGATGGTGTGCCGATGCGTATGCGAGTACTACGCTTTTGTAGCCCGTCTGAGGAAACATGGCTGTATTTGAGGTTTTCCTTGGATGAACAGATTGTACAGCAACTTCTGTTGTTTGGGCTAGGGCAGACGATTGCAGCTCTCCCGTTGCAACCACTTTAACTTTCCTCTTCTCTCTTAATGAGAGAATTGTGTATATTCTGAGGCTGAGAAAGCTGAAAGACATGTGCATTAGACTAAAAACTGTGAGCAGAGATTGATCTTAAATAATTGATCTTTTAAAAATGATACACTGGCTTGGATCTGGTTGTGTGATTTCTTGAAGCTAATTACTGTGCTACATAGCTCGGATCTGAACCTTTCCCTACAAGTAAACCCGTGGGAGGGATTTCCTAATGAAAGGGCTGAAGTACCCATAGCGGTAAATTAAAGGATAGCTGTTGGGACTGGGGAAAATATTATAAGCTGTTTCCACTTTCCATAGGTATCTGGAAGAGAGAAAGTTTTCCCTTTTAAGTGTCAAAATGAGCAGAGTTCTTTGTTGCTGGGACGGCTTGTCTGGCATGGGATGCTATTTGCAGCATGACATGAGTACAGTAGGAGTTCTACCTTTGCACTTGCTGATATTTGGGGTATCTTGGGGTCAGTCTTGTTTCTGAGGGCACAGAGGGCTGGGCCAGACAAAGTTTATGTTCTCCACTTTACTTTCTTTTGTAATGGAAAATGAGGTGTCGGAGTTGTCCTTCTGTTTCTTGTCACGCTGTAAGCTTGTCACCAGCTGATGTGGGACATCTCTAGCAATGATTCAGGAGAGCATGCACATATACGTTTAAATTATTTTGTTATAGTTTTTTTGGGAAAACATGATTTGGAGTTCAAAAGTCTTTCAAAGGTATCCCTTAACAAAGAGTGGTTCTAGTAAAAATGTTTTTAAGTATTTGGACACAAATGTAAACTTTAGCAACCTGTCAAACTGAAAATACTGTCCCTTTTGTAGTTGTTGTTGCTTTAGCTATCTTGCTGTGGAGAACTGGGAAGCAGCTAGAAAGTCCTAAGGGTGGCAGAATTAATATGACGGTTGGTTACTGAAAACTTGGGCTTTGATCCAAAGTTACTCTTTGGAGAGTGTAAAAAGATGCGTGGAGTTTCGCTGCTGCTCAGGACTGTGCCCATCCATGCCTGATCTCATGAGCGGAACTGGCTGTGTAACTTTTTTCTTAATGACTTGTTACTGGAAAGCTGCCAGCATACCAGGAGAGGGATATAGCAGCAAATCTTCATTTTTCTATAGAGCAATCAAAATAAATTAACAATGGGTTGGGTTTTATGTATGTTACTTGTACAAAGAGAGCCTATGTCACAGGGTTTCATGGGTGGAAAAGTACTTTTGCAAGTATCTAATTCATCCTCGAGCAGAGAGGATGAAGGATAAAGTGCTTCTGAGCAGAGATCTTGTATGTTAGTTATTATGTTGAAAATACTTTCTTCTATATTGGTCAGCAGAACTTAAAGTGCCGCGTCCTGTAGCTGTTGTAAGCGATAAATGCTTGATTTCGGAAAGCAAGAGGATTGGCTTTACTCAGTGAGCTCACGGTTGTGACATGTGGTGCCACAGAGGGAGAGTAGGGCTTCCTTCTGTCACCCTGTTAGCCTTTTTATTATTTCCTGCTTATGATGTGGCTCTCCTCTAACTAGATAGATAGTGTTAAGGCAGATCTATGCGTAGAGGCAAGCGGTTTCGATGGCGCGTCTTGTGCGCTTCCACCAGGGCCCAGGGTGACCAGAGCTGCCCCTAAGATGGCCCCGGCGTTGCTCAGCCACCCATCCTGCTACAGCCTGGTGGTTCGGTGTGGCTGCTGCTCGCCCCCGTGTGCCTCTGCCACTTACGGGGCCTTCTGAAGGACATCTCCTGCGAGCAGGGGGTCGTCCCTCTCTGCAGCAGCTTTCGGGAAGGATTGCTGGGGGCTGATGGCCTTGCAGTGGTGAAAGCAGTGCTGTCAGCGCCGCGCTTGAAGAGCAGATGAATCTTTGCTGTGATTAATTATGGAGAAAAGAAGAAGTTGCTTAAAATCTGCCATGGTAGTTTGGAATGGCAATATATAATTAAACAGTAAGACATGACAGGAAAAACATTTCTGGAAGATTACCGTATGCCTCTGGTGCATTTTAAGATATGAGTTCCTGTCTAAATTGAGGGGAGCTTAATTCTCCTCATCTACCTTATGTTTTTAATTACAATAAATACGTTTGGCTCAGCGGCTGCTTTCAGAAAGTGTAACTTACTTTTGTAGTTCTCGGGCAAGGCTTCTGGGTAGCGCTGCTGTCTATCTGTCTGCACGAAGCAGTGCCAAACTGGCCGTCAGCTGCCAGGCCCAGAGACCTCTTGGTCTGTGGGCTCCCTGTGCTGCCTTTGGGGCTGGTTCCTTCGGCCCTGGCCCGCTGCCACCCAAGTGCTATGGCCCTTTGTGCTACCTCTCGGTTGTCACTTGGGCTCCGTCAGCAAGAAACGGCCGGGAACAACGGTGGCTGTTTAGGATCCGTCCCACGGACGCAGGCTGGGCGCAGCCGGTTTGCTGTCAGGTGAACTCTTCGTGGGTGTTTGTGCAGAGCGTGTGCAGGTGAGGTGATGGAGGCAAATGGCAAGGCTGTTGCTCCTCATTCCTAGCTGCGAAAATGAGCGTTTCTGGAAACAAACCTTTAGGTTGCCTCAGGCTGGCTCCTTCCTGTCATCTGTCGCCGCCTTGTCCCGAGTGGACAGATTGGGTGCTGCGATGAAGACAGTTCTGGGGTGACGCTAGCTTTTATGAAATGCAAGTATATACGTACCGGGCTGGTTTCTTCTAGTCTCTTGATTGGTGGGGAAAGAAATAACATATGCCGTTCCATGTGCTTGAAGCACGACTTTGCCTTGGAATAGAAAGCAAGGCTCCTCGGGGGAGAAAAGAAACCAACCCTAAACCATAAAAGCAACCCATTGATTTGCGTGTGCTCTGCCAGGAAATGAAGAAATAACCCTGGGCAGGAGCTGCTACGTGAGGCGCTGCCTGTAGTGGTTTAAGTGGGATGCTACAGCAGGGAGAGGCGGCTGCTGGTGATGAGGGCCCCCCTGGTGCTGCAGATCCCTTTGGGAGGGGGTGCCCGTGAAGACCAGCAGACACAGGTCAATTAATAACCATGGCCACCTCCTCTGACACCCCTCCAGCCCAGGGAGCTGGAGAAGATGGGAGAAGCTCATGCGGTCCGAGGAAAATAGTTTAATGCACAAAGAAATTCGCAGTGTTCACAGCACTGGGCAGCTCGGCAAAGATTTAGCCGTGTCTCTGCAATGGCTCATCATCTCCCTGCCTCTCCTTGGATGTTCCTCCTGTCTGTGGTGCGACTCTTGCAGCTGGGATGAGTAGGGCAGTGTTTGCATTAACAACTTCTGCATACGAAGAAATGGGGAGAGAGACTGATATATGTAATTCAGCGTACGTGTAGAGTTGCAAAGGGAAAAGCACGTGGAATAAACCCCAACGGAGCCTGCTTTGTTTTGGGACGGTGCAGGTGCTCTGCTGCAGGTAGCCGCGTGGATTTGCCCACACAGAGCCTGCATGATCAGCTCCTCTTGTGATGTGCGGTGTCACTCCTTTGAAGAAAAACACCCCATTAGAAGAGTGCAGCACCAACCTTGGGAGCAGAGATGCTCATAGCCCAAAGCTGGGGAGAACTGCATTTAGTTTGGATGGCTTAATAACAGCCTGAAGAGTGAATAATAGGGTTTAAACATTGTGAGGTGGGAGGGAGGAGTTCCATTCTCTGACTGTTTATTGTGTTGATGAAAAAATAAGTTTTAGTGCTCCCTAGTTTGTCAGAAGTCTGCTTTATGTCTTCTTCCCTTCCCCCGTTGTGTCTCTGGAATTAAATGAGGAAGCAAGCTGAGCTGTAATTTTGGAAAGTGACTGTATATCCTCAGAAGAAAGCTGGGAGTTTTAAAGGTAGTGACAAAAATAACAGGCTAAGTAAATAGAAGGGCCCTCTGGCATCTGTGGATTTGACAGAAAACAATGATATTGTTCTCTTGCAAACCATAGTTTTGGGAGTGAAGCAAGCATTGACTCCCTGCTTATCAACAGGGCTGCATCTAACATAGTGGCCTTCTCTGAAGGTTTCCTTATGCTTGGAAGGGCTGTGACCAATCTTTAGTAATTTACGTGTTTAGATATGAATTAACCTGTCGAATGTGTGGGAGAGATGCATTAACTGTGCTGAGTTGCTTGAGAAGATAACTTGAGCATCGTCTGGACTTGTTGGGAAGTTTCTCTTAAAACTGTAAATATGCTGCTCCCGTGAAAAAGCAGCATTCTCTGTTTGTTGGGCTGTTTTTCAGGGGTGGGGGTCTCCCATTGCATGTGGTGAAGCACTGCTGAGTCGTCAGCTGGTAGGAGATGTGGTGGCTGCGTGTTGGGGTAACAGAGGAGCAACTTCCATCAGAAATACTGGATGCACGTTAGTAGGAGGCTGTGTGGCTAAATGACAGAGATTGATGTGCTCTCTTAATGTTGTTTTGCTGATCAGTATAGGGAATGGGCAGCAATACTTTTCAGCCAGATGATACTGGTAACAGAGGTCCCTTTGGGACTTTGACACCTCTTCCTCTTGCCTTGTGGAAAACAGAAATAGGACCCACCATCCAAAAACTGTGTTTCCTAATGGCTTTGTAGAGGAATTCAACATGTATATGGACAGTCACTGGCTCATGCATTTAACTGTGAAGAAACGTGCACTTAAGCCATGAAACAACATACTTTGATGGGTCTGTGTAATACATTTCAAGTAGTTTCAGTTAATTCATTTGTACTCTGCTTTTACTGCCTAGCATTAAATGTGGGTTTTGCTCCTTTCCCAGTTTAGACTGTGGCAGAGGACCAAAGGTGGAATGTGCTCCTAACATACAATGTTACAAATTATTGATTGGAGAAAGTGGTGTGATGTGTAAGTTCTGAAGTGCTTTGCTAGATTTTCTTTTTTTAATTGCTGTTGAATTGCCACACTGTCCTGGATGAACGAGGAGCAGCACCCTGCGCATGAATAACGAATGGAGGAGATTTATTTGAACACTTTGAGATCAGGCTTGGTATAGGGTGAAGCCTTTTGGTTTCCATATTACTTTAATAGTTACAATATAAAATGTGATTATGTTAAAAGAAGAGAATAAGTGAAGTAGTATTTAAACGCCAATAGACCAAGACCTTTCTATTTCTTCTTTCTAGGCTTTTACTTCTGTTATGGCTTAATAATGAACAACAGCTATGGTCAGCACAAATCATTTCCTAAGAGTTCAGCGCTCTCTCTCTTTCGGTTTCTACACGTACATCTTGTTCCTGGATGCAGCTTCTTGTGGAGCTTCAAGGGGACACGTTTTGTTCATGCGGTGCCTCTTTCTTGAGAGAAGACTTTGTGCAAGCCGAAAGTCTGGTAGCTTTCTTCTGAATATAGTTTTGCTGTTTGGGCGGTGGTGTGTAATCCTTCTGCTTTGAATGCTTTTCCTCTGTGCTCAGGAATTTTTCTCTTGGACCTGGCTGTAGTCCCCAATTTGGAGCTTGCTGGTTTGATTTTAAAAAAAACAAAACCACAGCTTTTTAGAAACATAATTTTAGTCTATTTTTAGTGAACTTAATGCACTGATCAGTAGGAGTAGAGTTTATTCAACTTAATCCGGGAGTTTTTACAGGTCACAGTACAGAAGTGCAGTGTTCACTCTGGCCTTTCTACTCAAAAAGCACTTGCACACTTTATGGTCTGTGCAGAGCCATCTGTCTGGTGGGCTGTCAGAGGAGCGTGGTGCCCAGCTCCTGGTGGTCAAAGACCCCACAAATGCACTAGGCTGCTTCAGGTGCCCCTTGGCTTGGGCACCAAGCCTGAGGAGAAGCTGCATTTCAAGGAGCTCCTCTGTGGTTTTGCCTCTGCTCTCGTCTCTTATTTATTTTGGCAATTTGAGTATTGTTTGAATATCAAGGTAATTCAGAACCAAGGGACCCTTTAGGAAGAAACAACCAAAATGACCCCAGACAAATACTGTATTGGTTCTCTGGGCATTTGTGAGCTTAAAGCCACGAAGGATACCACAGCTTCCGGGAGGTTATGTTGCTATCTCGATGAGAGAAATCGAGTGTTGATGGTCGTATCAGTATCAGTGTGGAAGTGAGCTTTATACTGAACCGCACAATCAGCACTTCCACGGTGGAACAGGGGAAAGAGGAAGGAAGAGCTCAGATGGGGTTGCTCCCCCTGTCATAAAAGTCATACCATGTTGTAAGGGATTTTTGTTAAAGGCCACTGAAACCTAATTGGAGTTCATTTTTCGTCCTGCCTTCTCCTTCTGAATGTTAGCAGCAGGTTCATTCCTGATTGCTGGAATATGAGCATTAAAGGAATGGCATTTCCTTGCTATCCTTACCTTTACTGAAGTGCTTTGCAGACCTTCTGTCGATGCTGGGCTCCTCGTGTGCTGCTGCCCTGCCAAGCCCTTCCTTCCCTGATCCTTTCGCATCAGTCAAGAGCGACTCATGAAAAATGTTGAGCAGGGATGTATTTTTACCAGATATACTCCAGCTCTGGTTAGACTGCTTCAAATGCCCAGGTGCCTGCCTCGTGCTGCTTTTTCTTCAGTTTGTGGGTGTTGCTTAATTGGTGGTGTCCATTTGCAGCAGGTTTCCACGTGGATGCTTTTCTAAGTCCTTTCTGATCCCAAGAAAGCTAAATCTGTGGAGACGTACGGAGCTGGTGAGGTGCAGGGGATGAGCAACTGCTGCATCAGTTGTGGCAGTGTTATTCAGTCCCACAGCAGAACCTCTCTATGATGACACCTCTTCAGAGTTGGACAAAACGCCTTTTTTACGCCAAAAGGATTAGTGCACTATCTGCATCTTTCTTCCACATTCAGGCGTGCATGGCGGGAGAGGGAGCGTGAGCTCCTGCCACGAGGCCTCAGGACTGTCTTCCTGGGGTCTCTGTGTAGACCCTTCTCTAGAGAAGTGAGGCAGGGACCCGAGAAGAACCAAATTTCAGATTTTTGTTCTAAAGCAGCTCTTCCAAAATGTTTTCATTTAGCCTGTAGGGAAGTAAGTGGTTCTAAAACTTAAGAAACTTGAAGTTAATGAATTCCATGTGAGTTGTGCGTTGTTGTTCGCGTTTGCTTTAAGGGGGGAAATAACTTCCATAGTAGGTCATGAAGGCTATTTGGCTTTCCTAATCCTTACAAGCAAAAAAATAAAAACAATAAAAAAGAAACCTGACTGTTCTTGGAGGCCTTCTGCTCTACCTGTAAAATGCTGGAGAGGGTTTCCTGTCGCTGTGTGGTAATAACCTCCTTTCAGCAGGCAGCGTTAAATATTTAATCGTCGTTTAAGGATAGTAGTTACTGTGCTTGCATACTGACTAACAGTATTGGGTGTGTTCATCTCCACAAAGAAAAGTCATAACCAACCCCTTTTGATTAAATGTATATATGTTTATCTTCCTAACTGAAAATCTGAAAATTCTTTGGTTTAAAATACCACTTAATTTTGAGCGATGCGAACAATGTGGGGTGTGACAGAGCTCTTTGCATGCCATAAGGTACCATAATTGAGAAGAAAGGAAGCTGGATTAATTTTTACACACCTTAGCTTCCCTTAAGTGAGGAGACAGCAGTTACCTGTTGGTCTCATGAAGTGGGTGGGCTTTGGTGGATGATCACCCCCAGATTGCCTGCAGTCAGAGTTCATTTTGGCACTTACACCTGAAGTGGGAGATGTATTCCCTCTCAGGTAAACTGAACCCTGTGCCAGAAATGCAGTGGGAAAAGTGAGGTCCTGTGGTCTGGCCTGCCTGAGTCATGTAGTAGGACAGTCTTGGTGGCAGTGTGTGCTGTCCTCAGGTGTCACACACTGCAGGACAAGCAGCCTCCAGAAGAGACGGGCTGAATTAGAAGAACATGAACCATGCAGAAGCAAGCTCTTTTCTCATCCATCTCCCACGAGCACTAGTGCTGGTTAACTACAAGCGGTGAAGCTGGGATATTTATACTTCTCAATTTTATTCCCCACGTTACAGCCGTAAGGTATGATAGTCTGGTATCTGCTCGAGTGTCTAAGCCTGCCTTGCTGTGTGCACCTGGTTGGGCTGGCAGAATCTGGAGTCGGAAGAAGATGCAAAATTGTTCTGGAGTTGAAATGTTGTATCCCAAAAAGGGATTTCCCTGCTCCTGCTTTTCAGGTGGCATCTCCTCTGCACTGTGGACAGAAAGCAATTTAATGGGATGGTTTAAAAATCTAGCGACGGGGTGGAAAAAGTCATAATACTCTTCACACTGCACTCTGCTGCCTCTCCCTCTTCATCTCCCTGACCTGGCGGGCATCTGCGGGGAGGAGGAAAAAGCCTCCCTCGAGGATTTGACTGCTGCTCCAGTTGTCTTTGCAGGGGATAATGCCGGTGAAGACCGAGTTGTTTGCCAAGAATCCGGTATGAATGTCTGTGTAGAGAAGGCTTCATGCAAAATGAGCTGAGGACAGTGACCATGTGGTCTAGACCAGAAAATATTTCAGGTACCTGATGAGAACTCGAGGACCCGGTGCTTCCAGGGCCAGTGGGTAGGGAAAGAGTCCTTAGCTGTCCACAAAGGACCTAAGTATCTTAAGGCATCATCCTCAAAACTTAATTGAATAGCTACAGGTTGCTGTTAAAGCATGCTGCCAGGTCGTTACGGTGTTGGTACGGAAGTGCTGAGCAGCTGGAGGAGCCTTGTCCTGCCTGCAGCCTGCGCAGCGTTCCTGCTCCTGCGTCATCCCGGCTGTCAGGCACACTGACCGATGTGCAGGTGTCACTTCTTCCAAAACAGTCTGAGGTGGGTGGGGGGAATTTGGGGTGGTGCCCATCTTTCCTGTAATTGCCTCTTAATTAGAGCCCTCGTGCTGACTTGTCGCTCTTGAAATGCCAGTCTGAATCTTCAAATGGTTTTGAACCACTGACCATTGCCCTAAGCACCAGGCAGGAGCGTAGGGTGAGCTGTGGCCACTTCCTTGCGCATTGCACAGCGAGAGGATGGGCCAGGAAGAATGTAAGGGACTGGAGAGCATTCAGGGCGTTTCGTAGTAAGTCAGGCACCAAATCCCAACACGCTCTGGGGGGAAAAGCGTTTGTATATATTTCTGCACTAGAGATGAACTGCTTAATGAATGTGTCTAAGACTTAAGGCCGAAAGAGGAGTCTTGAACCTTGTCCATCTGCTGAAGCTTGCATTGGGACATCAGTACCAAAATTTGGGGCTGAAAGATGCTGGTCTAAGTTGAAGAGCAGACTTGCAGCAAGCCTTTCCCAGGAGAAAGACATTGCAAGGTCATTAATCAAGAGCTAGAGAAGAGGAGCAGTGGTCTCCCTTTCCCTGCCAAAAATAAGACAACTGAACCAAACCCTTGTGTTGCTGGCATTAGCAGTCATCTGGCCACTGCTGCGGTTGGTGGCTGCAAGCACTTAGCATTACCATGATTAACAGCCCTTGTGTTGCAGGGGTGGCTGGCCTGTGTGCAGGAACAGCTCTCATACATTTCTGAACAGAAACCCAGTGCGGAGAAGAGGGATTTCGTTGTTGAAGTCGTTTGTCCCGGATGCGATAATGATCCTGAACTTCATACCAGTGTCAGACTCCAAGTGACTGAGGCGTCTTCAAAGACGAGGACCTTGGGGTTGTACATAGAGGAGCATTACATCACCAAGTAGATAACTATGGATCCTTTTGGCAAGAAAACAGAGCACGCGTTTGATACGAGGAGATGAGGGGGATGTGTTTGGAGAGCTGTTCCCAGGCTGGCCTGGTGCTGGTCAGTGAGCGCTGAGCCCTGGCACACGATGTGCGTAGTGCAGAGCTCGGTAGCTCGGGCCCTGTGGTGCTCTCGCATCCATCACTGAGCTTGGTGACTTGCTGGGGGAGGTTGCTGTCATCTGGGGCTCCTAAATTCCCCCCAGACTCATGCACTCGCACTTGCCGTGTCAGTCAGGGTGGCTGCAGGAGGTGCCAACACGCCAGTGGAGCACCTGCTCCAGGGCGCTCTGCCACTGCAGCTCCTGGCTCTTGCAGATACTCCAGCATTTCTCTTGAACCTGCCTTTTGCTTGTTCACTTGATGCTACACCTGAAATGAGGGGTTACTGGGTTAGGTCAGGGATAACTCTAGCGTGTAATCCCCACTTCTGAGGCAGAATAGACTTTCAGCAGGAGCTGGGGTGGTAGAGGCACATGTAATACCGAGCGGATTGCAGTTTCTGACTTTACAAGAAGAAAAAATAATTCAACCCCAATGCATCTGCTTTCTTCCAGGCAAAATATCACATGGGATGTAGCGGTTTGTTTGTTTGTTGACTGCATATGGTGTTGTTAGCACTGAAGAAGCTAGTGCGGAATCAGTGAAGGGTCCTACAAACCTTGACCTATCGTAAATATATCAGACTTGCTTTTGTTCTCCGTCTCCTTCCAGTATAAGGTTGCAGAAGTCCTGGGCTGTTACATTCATCCTTAAAGGGTTCAGTGGCCTTAGTTTAGATGATTAAATTCAGTTTGAGGATGAAGCCTGTGGTTGACAGTGAAGCCCTCTCTGAACTAGTCCAAATCTATTGAGCAGGTCCCTGGAGGAGACAGGAGCCATTGCAAATCTAGCCACTGGAGCTGGTTAGGAAAAAGTAATTCACACTGGGTGGTGTATTTGCATGGAGGCTTTGGTTTCAGTCTGATTTGGGCTGGAAAAAAAAAAAAGAGGTCTTGGAATATTCTGCCTTGGAAGTGCTGATGTGTCCTTTCCTCCATAGCACTGCCCCTGCTGCTGTCAGGAAAGGGGAGCTGGAATGGAGCAGAGACCATTAGCCAGGTGCTGAAAGCAGAGTCTCTATAATGCTCAGATAAAATGACTAACTGCTGAGAAATGTGTTGGTGTTTTGTTTTCCACACTGTTTTTTGCCACCTTTTGTTACAGGATCTTATTATTGGCCCTGTTGTCTCTGGCTTTAACTTATACTCACATACCCATATAATAAAAATACTTGAAATTGTAATCCTCAGTTGAACTCAATTTTCTTGCCTGGGGGAAGAAGGAAAGGGATAATTTTTTTTTTTTTGTGATGTAATGCACAATTGGAAGATGCTGGGCTGCTGTAGTGGTCATCTGAAACAAACTCATGTGGACTGGGACTGGTGCAACCTGATGCAGAAAGTATTCTGCATAATTTGATTTGTGTGGGTATGGGAAATGGGAAGGAGGAGAGAGATTGTGAAATGTTAACCCTTTGTACTTGTTTCTTACAGTTTAAGTTATTTTTTTTTTCTTAGTTCTTAGTTAATTCTTTTTTCTTAGTTCCTTATGTCCTCTAAACTGACACTTTTTTTTTCCTCCTTTATACCAAAATGCACACAATTATTTTTCTCCTCCTACTGACTGGAGGGCAGAAAAAGGGGTTTTGTTCCTTACAAGATATTATGTCTGCCTGGTATTCCCACTTGCAATAAGGCTCCTTTCATGCTGCTCCAGCACTCTGAAAGGACCTTCACTCGCTATCCTATTAAGAACCTCTTGTGCTGCCAGAGAAAATGTAAAGAGGCTGTAGACATTTGGGGCTCAACTCTCATCTACAGGACAATGAAGAGACGGAAATAATGCATTCTTGGCTGTCTTGAATTTAGCAGAGCCAAAAGGTTATCAGCTGGCAGAGTAGATGAGTTGTGATTATCACAACTTACGTTACTGGAAGTCTTTTAAAAAGCAGTTGAATTAATTATGTTTGATCTCGGTGAGAATCTGTGGCCGTTGAGGTGGATTTTAATCTGCGTCTATTATCTAGAATGCAGTGTTATAAGTAGGGAAAAATGATGTGTGTGAATTCTATAGGACTCTTCTCTTTATCTGCTTTGTGCCAGTATTGTGGCATACCTAGTAGAGAATATATTCTTTTTCCATTTCTTTTTCATCTGCTTCTCTTTGGATGAATAAATAGAACTCTGCTACTTTTTGGAGTCTTCAAGGTATCTTGTGAGCCTTTTTCAAAGAATGTCAAATTGTAAAATCTAATTTCAGTGAGAATTAGTATATGATATACAGTTTGCCCCTGCCAAATGAGGTGGACGTAGTTCAAGAGTTAAACCTCTTTTGTCAGGCTGTTTTCATGCACAACTTTTCAATTAATGCACAAAACAGGAACAATAAGGATTTTTCAGTGAAATTACTATTTTAAATAATGCAGCCTTTGGCTATCTTAAGCAAGGGATAGGTTTTCCTTACATGCAAACTTACTTCCCTAGTAGTCTTCAGACATCTTTTTTACCCGCTCTTGCAGGACAGGAGTAGAGCTGAGAACATGGGTGGGTCAGCCAGGTCACGTCTTCCAAAGTCATCCAGCTCATTACAATAATCATCCACTGTTTATTTAAATAGGCAACCTACTGCTATACAATTTCTGTGCAAAAAAGTCCTCTGTACTTTTTGCAAAGTAAGAGGAAGCAGCTTTAATTGCATCTCTGTAATAAAGGGTTATGCATTCATACAAGGTGAGTGATTTTTTCTTTGCTAAAAACTTAACAAGAGCTCATCCAGTGATCATAATTTGTCATTTTCATAATAAGCAGAACTAGTTAAACAAGTCCTCTCAGCTTTAAATAGCTTCTTAAAACCCTATTTCAAATTTCCTTATGTAGAATAAACAACTAAATTCAATATGAATAACTGCATTTAATTTTGAAAAAGATAATTTATTTTAAATTCCTGTGCAAGTAAGAAAATGTATGTATGCAAGAGTGACTGCTTTTAAAATGACAACCTCAAGAAAAAATATACTTATCTAATGTAAATCTAGGTGAAATAATAGTGGAAAACACCAATCTGGCATTGAGTTCTTTTGCTTTTTTATCTCTAAAATGATATTTTCCTCTTGACCATGGACAAAAAATGTGAAGAAAATGGCATCTGATCTTACATTTTTCCTTTATGATTACTCCACTTTCCCAGACTCTGTCTTGGTATAAAACAAACCCGTCCGTTCCCAAACTTATTTTAGCTTTGAAGCATGTGTAGTTCTTGACCTGGTGATCAGCTGTGGAGGATGTAGATGGCTATCTTTAGCTGTTGAGCTTCCATGTTTAGTTGTGATGTGATACTCTAAGCTCTCATGATGGTCTTCTGGTGGTTTTGTTAGTACTTGAGGGATTCTTGATGTACAGGGTGGTCACTTTTCCCTCTGTCCCTTTGTAAATATTCATATGGAAGCTCATTCTGACACACGTTTCAGGTCTCCTTTTGATTCATTGTTGGTAAAAGTGTGGAAGCAGTAGCTACTACACTGCGCCAAGTGGACTTTTATGTATGCTCCATCTCAAAGGAAAAATTTCACATTCCTACTTCACTCTAGGTAGCTAAAAAACTTGGCATAAAAGTGCCCTGGGCTGGCCAGTGTCACTTGCCCTCTTTTTTATTCCCTGCCCCACCCCCCCCCCACCCCCCCCCCCCCCCCATCACAGGGGGACTTTGCTGAATTCTCAGAAAAACGTGTACAACCTGATCTTGCAGGGAGCAGAGTTAGTGCAGTGAGCTGTGGTCGTGTGGCTACAGAATAGAGTATTGCCTTACGGCAGTCATTCAAGAATATCTTTGAATATTTATGTGGAGAATTAACACCATGGCATAGAAGAGGTTTGGCAGAAATTTCTTTAGGATCTTGCAGGCTGTTCCATGCAAAGTTAGTGGTTTCTTTGCAAAAGTACATATTTTATATGTGCACTTTTTTTAAATATGCTGAATAAGGATGTCTAGAGTTGAATCTGGCAATGTTTGATCCTGCAAAGGCATCTTGTGTTATGGATTGTCATTTATTCTGTCAGATCTTCAGTTTCTAAACTGCTTACGCAGGGGAAAAGCCTTGTACCTCCTCCAGTGGATATCTATGTTTCACTGAAATTCAAGTAGTCATATTAGAGACTCTTTAAAATAAAAGCATTTATTAAAGGCTTTTCATAAATTGCAAGTTGGTCTCAGCTGTGATAAATGTCCTTTGTTCTGTTCTGACTTGCTGGTGATATTAATGTGCTGGAGAAGGAGAGGCTCGCTCTTTCCAGTTCAAGTGAAATTTTTCATTTTGTGGAGAGGTTTGAGGAGCGCTCGCTTCCTTCCCCTAATTTTTTCAAGCTGACTTTCTTCTTCGAATGGCCTTGTTCTTCTGTGGCACCCTGCCCAGACCGAGGGGGGCCTGCACGAGGGCTGAGGGAGATCTCACTTCCAAGAGTAAAGCTTGGCAAACCTAGCAGCGTGGTGGAAATCATAAAAGTCAGGAGAACAGAGCTGGCTGTAAATAAAATAAGAATAAAGAAGGCATGATTTACAGTGTGGTGTTGCTGGGTAGAATTCCTGGGTTCAGAGATGGGGGAATGCCTCCATTTCAGCGCGTGAGTCACACCGGGCCTATTGCCCCGCTTCACCCAGCGGGTGCGAATGTGAGGGCCCGGCGCCATGCGAGGTTGAGGGAGGAGTGACCCATGTGGGCCTTCTCAGGTGGGAAGGGAGGGCTGGGCTCGGCCATCTGCAGGCAAGTAAATGTGTGACAGAAGGCTGGGATGTTGTACCCGCTGCCAGTCACTTCTTCATTAACCAGGCCTATGCAAATGAAACCTGGCCTGTTTAAAATTTAACCCCAAGTGACGATTCTCTGCGGGCTTTCTAGTCTGCAAGGGTCAGTGCTGATGCATTTCTACCTGTTCCCCATTTTTATGCTTGGAAAACTCTTCCAACTTAATACAAAAAGAACAATGCGGAATACAATGCACTTTCTACACCTAATATATCAATAATTCATCTTTTTTCAGTCTGAGTGCAGGTCTTTGGTTCCTTGGGTGAGTGACCCAGTATACTTTAAAGGCTGAATCTTTTCTTGACTGTGTTCTTCAACCTATGCAGCTCTTAACGTCAGAGCCATCTTATCTAACTGATCTTTTTGTCCTGATAAGAAAGGGTGTTCTTTAGGATGTCTGTGCAGCTGAAATTTGAAGTCCTAAAGACCTCTTTTTATGATAAAATTATAATTTTGGGGCACTGTCTCACAGTGGCAGCTGTTGACTGTCAAGGAACTGTCTTCTGTGCAGATGAGGCCTGCCTGCACTGCAGAATAGCGTTTTCTTCTCTCTTAATCAGAAGGGAAGACTATAAAATCAGTTTCCTCTTTGCCTCTTCTGATTGTCACAGACCTTGGGCTTGACAGATGCATGTGATGTTCAGGTTATTCGTAACTCAGATCTGTGCCTTTGTCGAGGGAGATATCAAGGACATCCAGGAAGATCAGCCTTGATCTTTAGCACTGCAGCCTAGTTTTCCTTAAGAAAACAAACAAATCATAAAAGAAAACAAACAGAAAAAGCTTAACGTGACTTCCTGCTCCTGTCTGTTTCATCACTGCAAATGTGGATTAAGCCTTCCATAATGGAAAGAAGGTAGAGGTTTCAAAGATTATTACGATCCTCTAACTTATTTTTTAAAATAAGCAGTACATGGGTGTAAAAGAGTCCACCAGGATGGTAACTTATAGAGAAAGGCAACAAAATTTAAGTGGCAGAACTGGCCCCAAATAAAATTCAAAATACAATGTATGTTACGCCAGGATAAGCAAAGTAATGTGCTGTGTTGTACCCACTGAGGTTATCATAAGGATAGGGGAATGAAGATGAGAGCTTCAGGGAAGAAAATGTTGTTTCTGAAAAACATGTTTCACGAATTTTAGCCCTCAGGGGAGCAACACATTTAAAAAAGCTCCTGTTCCTGCCCCTCCCTTGCATCAAAATGAATGGTAAAGTAACCAAAAATGTGTTTACATACCTTTGGTTTGGAGGTTTCTTCCTGATGTGTAAAACACAACCACAGAATCAGATGGTATTTTTTAAGTAATGGAGCAAGATGCAATGGTGGTTTTTCTGTCATCTTTGTAATGTGCTTAAAGATAAGAGGTGTGCATTGGTGTATATACACACGCATACACCTAGATGTTTCCCTTCTGGGATTTCCATTTGGAAATGGTGAAATTCCTGAGGAGTTATTTGGTCCTTTCAAGTTAAGAATAACCATACAGCACTGTGCGGATCTGAGATTTTTGTCAGAAGTCTGCCTGTAACAGGGTGTTTCCAGTCGTTTGCTTGGGCGGATGATAAACTCTTCTGTTCGTACTAATGCATTTGTTGTCAGTGCTTTCTCCGTCTCTCGCTGGGGTGTGAGTTCTTGTGACCTGTCCATGCCCACAGAGACGCAACAGCTGGTGGCAGAGACAGCTTTTTTGACCTCCTGCCCAAGGTGTTCCTATCTAGCCAGGGTGGCTTGGAGGCATTCAGCAATGGGAGTATGCGCACATGCTCAGGAGTATGTGTGCTGCTTTGCTGGCACAGCTGGACCAGCCCGAGGGGATGGATTTACCTCCTTGCCATGTCCAGGTTATGCAGGGGGCTCCTGGGGAAATAGGGGATGTGGCTGAAAACCTTAAATGATAACAATTCATATAAACTTGGTGACGTGTAATCTTTTTTTAAATCACCTGAAATTTGGTAGTTTTTAAATCTTTTAAATTTTTTAAATCACCTGAAATTTAGGTAAAAACTAGTATACACAGTTCTGAGGTGTGTGGTTTTTTTTCTTTCAATTTTGTGGGACGTGCTGTTGGTCCTGAGTGGTAGCTTTCTAGGTCGTGACTGGAATTCTTTCCTCAACAACGAAAGTATGCCAGATGGAGAGTATGTATTCTCTCTTATTCACTTACTTTAAAAAGAAGTGCCTTAACTCTGTTAAAGTTAAATCTTCTGAGTCATCAGGAAAGAGTCTCATAAAGAGAGAGAAATTCAGAAAAGTGGCAGACGGGTTGTTCTGGCTGCTGGATGCTGACCTGAATGCAGGATCAGATCTTCACATTGCACAAGACTTGGTGTAGTAGGTGCAGACAAGAAAGAGTGTGTCTTGGCCAAACAGTTGAGGGAATTCAGATATCCAGCCTCCATGGATTAGTATTTATTGCTACTCTTTTCCTGTTTCCCTTCCACCCCTGACCCGCACCCTTTCCTGGCCATCTCAGATACCTAAAGTGAAGAGCAATCTCAATCACTTCTCCCAACTCTCTGTACGGGTGTTGGATTCAGCTGCTCTGCACGCTTGGTAAGAGCAGCTCCTAAGGTTAATTGTGGACGTCTTTATTGGCTGACGTCCATTGGTTTCTCTCTTATATGTGCACAATCCAGTCTCTGGAGGCATGGGTAGATGATTCACTGCTGTTTTCTGATCCTCTTGGAGACAAGCTGATAATTGTTTTTCTGCTTGGTCCAAGATATGCTACATCTCTTTTGGTGGTCAGGGTCAGAATTTGGGCACTCCTAGCTATATTTTCCCGTCCTTCTGTATGTTGCTTTCTCCTTTCTCGCCTGTGTACTTTCTTGTTTGTGAGTGTGGAAGCTATGATTGAGTTGCTCAACTGAGCAGGGATGAGGGGTGATTTCATGGACTCGCTAGAAAATCTTGGCTTCACTCTAAGCAAGAGGTACCTGTGCCGGTGGGGGCCCTGTACAGTCTTGTGGTGGCTGTGCTAGGCTTGCTCCTGTGAGCTTGGCTTCGTTGAAATCAAAACTTGACTCAGCCTTGAAGCATCGTGTGTGTAGTTTCCTTGTGGTTCCTGTTTGTATGGTGTTGTAAGCTAACCAACTCTACTGTGTGCTCAGTTTTTTAAACAACAGAATTGCTTTATGACTTCTTTTTTTCCATTTCCTGCATGCGTTCTTCATAAATCCTAGCCAAAGGTCTCACAGTGACTTGTTAATGCAAACATGAGGCATACAGTTGCTCTAGTTTGCCTAGCTCACGCTTTCATAATGGATTTTGTATATAGACACAGGGGATTTATATATGCGGTGATCCGCCCCTTTCCCTCCTTCCTTGTCTATCAGTTGCTGCTGGTTGCTCTGCTGAGTGCCAGGAAGGGAGGAGAGACTGACTTCAGAGGGCTGCATTCTGCACTGCATAGCTGGAGGGCACTTGGACGCTAGTGACAGCCGTCCAGAAGGTCTCTTGGTGAAGGTGATCTCTGCAGTGCACATTTTCTAGCTTGCGCAATGTAAAAAGACACTTGGGTTATCCCAAAGCCGTTCTGGAGAACATCTGTTCAAGCTGGCTGCTTGGAGCACTTCTGCTGCATTTGTGTGAAGTTGCCCTGGATGGGATCGCTACTTTGTGCGTGTGATGTTCACAAAGTCTTTCGAACATTACCCTGACTTGTAGGTTTCCTGACAACTGAGCCCTTTTTGGCATGGGATTTAATATCCATCAAATTTGTTACAGATACTGAAGAATGCCTGCTGCAGCTGAGGTGGATGGGAGGGTAGATGGGAGCACCGGGTGGGAATTACAGTGATTACAGGCCACTGCCAGTGTGCTGCAGTGGGAGCTTCCAGGGTACAGCAAGCCAAAGCAAATGAAATGGAAGCTTCCTTATTCTTTTTGTGGCTTTAGTCATGAAGCTTAACTACCACGTTTGACCTTTTTATCTTCAGAAAAAAAGCCTGGAGTGGAGCTCCCAGTTTCCCTGTACCATTTTTGTAGGCGGCAGGCTGGATTAGAAGTGCTTACTGCTCAATTTCCACCTCCCAAACCTGCTTGGCTTCAAGATTGCTGCACCTTGAACCTCCTCACACTCCAGCAGCAGCAGAAACAACCTGAATCTGACCAGGCCTTGTATCCTGCGAGATCTTAACAGATCCTTTGGCTCTTCTCTTTTGTGACAGAAGATGGAATTCAGGTGAGGGGAAACATACGCATAAACCCTGTTATCTGCTCACAGCATCTATGATCCGTCCGTGGGGTTTGTGGGGTGAGTGGACCATGGGATCAGCCAGCTGCTGTGGCTTACAAGTGGCACGCTAGGACTCCCCTCCTGTTGTCACCGCTGCTCCGGCAGGACCTTTGAGCAGGCTTCCCGGTTGGAGCAGTGGTTTTAACTTGCGCAGCCTTTTTGGAAGCAGGCTGCTGCTGAGATTGGTTGGCTGAAGCAGTGGAACGAACGGCAAGCCGACTGCATCAGTAGAGTGCCCTCAGTGGTTTCGGCTGGAGCTGGTTGCTGAGGGCGTGGAGAATGGAATGGCCTTTATAGTAACTGAGAGGAGCTCTGGGTGTTCCCGTAGTATTTGCAAGCCTCTCGCTATCTGCAGCTGGACACATACGCTTGTACTGTCCACCTCCTCCCTACTACATATTAAAAAACAGGGTTTGCAATGTGTTGGAGTAATTCCACCCAGTTCCCAGGGAAGGCAGCAAGGGCTGGGACAGGCCCAGGGCACTTCTCTGCCCTCATTTCTTTGACGGGCCTAGACGTGGGAGCTGGCAAAGCTCTCTGCAGCAGAGCTGTGCTTAGCTGAAACCTTGTGCTGGGGATGCCTATGGCTCCTGGTCTGTCTGGCTGCTGACACGGCATCACGGGGACATGTGCAAGGCAGGTTTATCGTGACAACGTCCCACCCTCATGTGTGCCTGCCTGGCTTTGCTCGCTGATGGGAGTTCAGTGGTCCCACCTGGTGCTGCCCAGGGCATGTCCTGTGCTCTGCTGCTTCGCCTGCTCGTCTTCTCTGTAAGGGACAAAGCCAGGGGACGTGCAGTACTTACTTCCAGTGCTGACAGGGGTTTTTGCACGCCTCGCTGGGGCTGTGCTGGGGTGCGGTGAACTGGCTGCCTCGCTGATTTTGGACCCTCTCGAACGTAGGCCAGTGAAGAGCTGTATAGCTCACTGGTAGAACAAGGCAAGGGCGATGAAGTTAGCTGAGAGGGAGGTACAAGGCTGTGAGTGTAACAGCACCTGATGAGCAAGTGGGAGTTAAGAGTGAATGAACTGTCCTGTGATGGGATTTGTATTGAGAGCTGGTTTTTTTTCTTTCTTATTTTAAACAGCAGTGAGGTTCTTATTTGCAGAAGGAGTAGTTGAGCATATGGAGGTAGTGAGGACACAGATAGGGGATGGAAAACAGCAGGGTTGGGGGTTGTTAGCTGGATATAAAGGATTTAGAGTCAAAGCAGTTTTCTAAAAACTGTTGAGTAATGTGGCTTTGTGACTGTTGGCAGTCATTTGACTGCATCTCCACCAGAGCTGCTTTTCAGTGACCTAGGGCCTTGCATACACTCAGTAGCACAAATTTTACCAAAGGTAGGTAGGTAGTTGTTTTGATGTTACTTAACATAAAAAAACAAAAACAAACAAAAAAACAGTTGAATTACACCTGTACAAAGTTCTGAGTTACCATAACCTTAGCCAGACTTCTCCTAAAATACTGTACTCATCTTACAATCTAAGCTATAAAAGCCTTTTTCATGAGGATCCCTTTCTTCCATGTTTATGAAAATCATACGGAATGAAAGGATTGAGGAAGAAGAGAGAGGTTATGCGTATATATGTGTGTGTTTTTTTTTTTCCTCTTTCTCTCCTGTGGCCGATCTGAAGTTGTTTTGTGATTAGGAAGTGATTCTGACACAAAACCCTGTAACAGGGAGTAGAGTGTGTCAGCACTGACAGCGGTTTTAAAACACCGCACACAAAAAAGCACCTACAAGCAGATTTTTTTGTTTTCTTTAATCTGGTCCTGACGCAAAGCTTAAAAAAAGCAAAGCAGCAGTGAAACTTCGTAATGCTTCCTTTATATAACCATCAAACTAGGAATGAGGGAACTGTATGTAAACAGTATAAAAGTTTGTATGAAGGTATAAATGTGTGTGGGAATGCCGCAGTTACACATCGCGTTACGTGACGAACGCCGTCTGATGTCGGGGTGAGTGCAGGTACAGTACAGAACTGCTCAAATCTAGGGCAAGCTGAAGGTGGAGTAACAAAGAACCCGGAGGGCTGCACGCTTGTATTTACATCCGTAGGTTGCAATTGGCATACAACTTGTTTTGTTTTTTGTCTCTTTCTTTATATGTTGGTAGAACTCCAATACAAATAGAGGAGGAGGAAAAGACTGCTGAAAGTATACCTCTAAACAACCCGAACGCAACTTGCTGCAGTTCTAGCCTTGTTGGTTGGCTTTTGCCTCCGTGCTGAAAGTCTTGCAGAGAAAAATGGGATTTTTTTTTTTTTTTAGCAGCACCCTGTTGCTGCTTGAGAATGAGAAGTTAAGGTAGTAATAAAATAACCTTCTGAGAACACCTACGCAGTACCTGGTAGCAGCGACAACAGCAATTAGGATAGTAGGAAAGACTAGACAAAGCAAGGAACAAATGGGCAAACATGGTGTGCCACTTAGGGTGCTTTACTTTGCGTGCTGGGGAGATTATAAAAGCCCATCAGCTGAATGGAATGAGGGTCCTGAGCGTACAAGGTGGTACATGGTATTTCAGAACCATAATCACACCTGCTTTGTGTAAAACCTTTCTCCAGACTTACTCTTGTATTGCATACTTATGTGCTAGTAATTGTAAGTATGAGTATATTCACTGTATACAAATTTTGAAATACATTAAAGCTGTCAGTGTAGAATATTCTTCCCCTCCTCCCCCCTTTGAATTTAAAGGCTTCAGGTTCAACATGCTTTCGTTAAAGTAACGTACAGTTTTATTTAGCCTGTTGTGAGGTTGTTCCAGCAAATGTCATGTGCCTTCATAACAAATCGTACAAAATGGGCGAGAGAGGGGGTATGAAGAGCAGAAAAGCCGGTGTTCAGAGGAGTGGTGAGAATGAGCACGTGCCTGCTCACACCGCAGGTTTAAGGCGTGATGCTTCACTAGGTGGCTGATAAGCGTCACTATAGCGTCAGCATCTTTCAACCCTCAAAGTAGTTTAAAATCAGGAATTAAACATACATTTTTGACATTGAATATTTACGAGAGAATGCCGTGTTGCATCACAGTAATTCTGAAGCAGAAATTGTTTGGGGGCTTTGCTTTTCAGGCTTAGGAATGTGTGTGATGTGCAGGACTTGCACAGGAGGACTTCCTGAAGCTTACGGTACCTGTGGCAGTATCTCAAGGTTTGCATGTGATTTAAACTATAAGTTCAAGTAATGCTTGGTTGTGCTGATGACAAAAACCGTACAGGTGACAGCAGTAGCAGCGTCCAAGCATCACTGTCCTCGTGAGAGATACCGGTGGAGTTTTTGGGACAGGTGCTGAGTGACTGCAGGCTAACTCCTGCGTGGCAGTGCTGGCTTTGCTTACAAGGTTTCTGCGAATTTTATTATGATTTCTTAGTGGGTGGTGGCATGTGGAGAATAAAAGAATGCGATCCCTCTGTCCAGTGAAGCTTTGGTAATTACTCCTCCACACACTTGAGCTCGAATAGCTGAGCCTGTTGTTTTCCGTCTGACCTGACAGGAGCCTGCAAAGGATATGCACAGAGAGCTTGCTGGTAATTCTTGAAAACAAGCGAGGATGGGAACAGGCGGCCTTTTGTGGGCTTGTAGAACGGAATCCCTTATTGTCCCTTAGCTGCCTGCCCCTGCCCAGTCCTCCTCCCACCACGTTTCTGCTCTTGGTGTGGTTTGTGTGGGCTTTCCCTCGGTGGTGTGGAGCTAGGAGGGGTGTCTGCTGGCCCGGCTGTCACTCAGCTCCTCAGCTGGTGCGTGGCATGGGGTGGTCCCAGTCTGCTTGGGAGCACAGGCACGGGGCTTGAGGCAGAGCACTGTGTTCGGAAAGGATGCACATCTGTCCTCACCGCTGTCAGATCTCTGCCCATGACTTTGTGTGTACAGTAACCTCCAGAGAAGCTGTTCTGTTTTGTTTATCATTGAGCATCATTTAACTGTTGGGACAAATTAGCAGGAGGTATAGTAAGCTTGCAGTTAGCTGGAGGATTTACAGAAGGTTGAGCTGGAGCACACATTTTTTGTGTGGTGGCGCGTTTTTTGTGGTCTTTAGGCTTTCAGGAAAGGAAAGCCTCATTATGTGCAGTGTAGCTGTGCTGGCTCCTGTGCACCCAGTGCAGCCTGCCTGCCCTGAGCCAAGGAGGCATGCTGTTGCTCTGTTTGTTTATTTACTCAGATAACAGCAGTGTTATTGCAGGAGGAGGAGGGATGCTTTCATGGGACCCTTGGCAGGAGACAGTTTCCTCTTCTGGAGAGAGGAGAGCTGGAGATGTTTGTTTGATGGTATTAACTCTGTTCTGGAGATGTTTGTTTGATGGTATTAACTCTGTTCTCTGCAATTGCAGTGAAAAATGACGGAAAAGACTAAGTCTAGTAAGCATAAATGAGCGAAACTTCTCATATGAATTTGTCAAAACGTGCTAATGGACAAGAAGCTGCTTTGGAGGAGGGCTGTCCCTGAGCTGCCTACAGTCACCCATATAACTGCAGTGAGCAGATGTATTTTTGCTTAGCCCTGTGGTGCCTCTTATGGTTTCTTACTGACTCTTAGCCTGTGTAGTTTGGGGAGCTCTGTACAATACTCCTGCTGTTCAGTGACGGACCGGGAGGGCTGGGGGCTCCGAATGGCTTTCCGCATTTCTGCGGATCCCTCCTTTCCTGGGTAACACAGCTTCCCATCCAAGCGTGGTCGCTGTGGGAAGTCTGAAGTGCTTCAGCAGCGGTTGCTGCAGAAGACAGAACAGCTCTGTGAGATGCTGTCCTTCCCCTTGCCCTGTGTGGCTTTTCCTTTTGGAAAAGGATGAATAAAATCCATTGTTGCACATGGGGAGGGAAGTAGACTGGGTGGGAGAAATGTAATGCTAATTCTACCAAGATTGATAATAAACATGTATTCTTCTGATAGTTCAGTGGCAATAGAAAAATAAATATTGTGTGCTCTAACTGGTACAGCTGAAGAGTTAATGTCTCGCAGGGTGCTATTTGATCACCCAAGTGTCATTGCAGGGCGTAAAAATAAAAACATCCACCTTCTAGATGTTTGATGCTGCAGTTACTTGTGGCACTTGCTAACCACCATCCCCTCAATCATCACTCTGACCATACTGCTGTGGAAATACGCTTGTGATAAATTTGAGTGATCATCTTCCCTCCTTCATCCCCAGCAGCAGGAGGTCGGGCAGCATGGCTTTGCTTTCAGGATAAAGGCAGCATTAGCTGGTAGAGGCTGCCTTAGCTGAGGGTGCTTTGGCAAGCAGAGGGCCACAGGCTTGCACGTGCTCCAGAAGTGCTCCCCAGGCTTCCTGCTGTGCCCTCTGCCTGCCCCGAGGTGAAACCCAGCACCTTAGCACTGCTTTGCCGGGGGAGTGCTTGGTCATATTTAGGGAATAGTTCAGCTGGAAGGGACCTTCAAATACCACCTAGCCCAACTGCCTGCCCACCTCAGAGCTACCCAAAGGTTAAAGCACATTATTAAGGGTGTTATCCAAATGCCTCTGAACACTGACAGGAGTGGGATGGCTGCTCTTCCTGCCTTAGCAAGGTCTGATGCTGCTCAGAGTGCACATATACGCATATAGTGTGTGTGGGGGGTACGCGTACGTTGCTTCTAGTGCTTTTAGCCATGCACGTGCCTATGGGCTTTGGAGTACTCGTTTGCTTTTACGCTGCTGATGGGACTGTTCTGTGAGTGTTCTCCGTACTGGTGTGCACCTTGGCCAGCATTTCTTATCAGAACTACATTTAACTGCTGTGGACCAGAGTGGGTACCTATGGAGTCTGCTCAAAATTAGATCAACCCACGTAACTGCAGTTAGGAATGAAATCTTGCAGGTTTGTCATTCTTCCAGCCCACGTTTTCTAAATTGAAAACAATGTATCAAAAGATGCTTTCTAATGAAAAATCCCTATGAAATTCAGAAGAAAGTTTTGAGATGTTTCTGTTCTCGGAGGCGGAAACTGGCATTTACAAAACAAGATGCTGTCCCGTGGCTGTGGCCAGCAGGCACCAGGCTCCTGCTGAAATACGCGTTGCGCCCCAGTGTGCAAGCACCAAGCCATGTGCCGATCTGGGATCGATTGGGTTTCGTTTTATAAAGGTGCCTGCAAATGAGCAGGAGCCTTTTTTCAGGAGGAGCACTCAGTGTTTGAAATGAGACGAAAAATGCGGCAGGCAGCTGTGCCTCCTGTTCGACCTGCTGCGGCTCCTCTGGTGCTGCTGGGAGCAGAGGAGGCTCAGTCAGGGTGCTTTGTGGAAGGGTGGTGCTGGTTGGGTTTCCCAGGTACGACTGCAGTGTAACCAACACATCCTGCAGACTGATGTGCTCCAGAAACTTAACCGAGTTTACATTTGAAACGTTCCCTTCGGTGTCTGTACAAGAGACTAAAGGACACTTCCCTCCGCGCCGCCTGCCCTCCCCCAGATAAGAGTAACTAAAATTGTGGATGTCACACTTTATCTGTAATTCCTGGTATTTCCTCCTGCAGGGTGAGCCAGTTGGTTAGTTGCAGCAGCCACGAGTGCTATTTCACAAGGGCACCATGTGCCAAGCCCAATATTACTAAAACACTGCGTGCTGAAAGTGTTTGGTGTTGGAGCCGTCCATGTGAGCGCTGCGATGGTATCAGCACGTTATCTTTTCTGTGGTGCTCTAACAGCTGCAATACTCAAAACCACGTTCCTCTTCCACAGTAGCGAGGCCAGTTCTAGTTCATGTGCTGCTGAACATAGAATTTGCAGAGTGCTTTATGCTGCCATGAACCTGCTGCACAACAGGGGCTGCAACTGAGATGCTCAGCACTCATTGTTACCCATCTGATGTTGCTGTGGGCTTCCTGGGAGTAGAGGTTAAACTAATTACCAGTTTCCATCAAAATGCACTCAAAACATTGCTTTCTGTTTAAGTTCCTGTCATTGCCTTTTCAGCATCCTTCTCTTTAGCATTGTCCTCTAAGCTCTCTTATTTGCTCGCTGAAGATCCAGCGTTGGGTGGTCTGCTAATTCAAAACATGTTTGTCAGGCCAGTGGAAAAAAAAGTCTGTCATGTTGTGGTGAAATAAAACATCCAGAACAAAATTATGGGGTGTTAATGTCACACAGCATGAGAAGCGCTCAACTAGATCAACTAGAAGCTCATTACAGCAGTGTGAGGAGGGGTAGGGCTGGAGAGGTAGCTCAGAAACCCTGCAGAAGTGTGCTCTGTCTCTAGGAAGGAGAAAAGCTCTTGGCTCACTTGTGACAGAGTTCCTCCTTCACCTTTCTTCTCTGTAGTTTCTTGTTCTGCCCCATAAGAAATCCTCTCGTTTTTTTTTTTCTTCCCTCTCTTCCCCCTCCATAAAACCAGCCTTTTCTTGCAGACTTGTCTGGAAGGGTGGAAGTTCAGAGAAGCGTTAACCAGGCCCTGCTTGGAACAAAGCTGGGAGGAGGGAGGCAGTGAAAACGAAGCCAATTTCCTCTTCTCCAAGTCAAGGCATTCAAGGCTCTTTGGAAGGCTCCCCAGAACCAGATGGCAAGGAAGAAATGGGAACCAATCTCATTCTAGACAACTGAATTGCTTACGGGGGATTTTTGTAATTAAAGGATGTTGTCCTCTGCTCCAGTTATTGCGTGCAACTGTGAACTTTAATTTCACTGTGAATCTGGTGCTGACTTTGTGCCGGGGTGACATGGAGAAGTGGTCTTGGGTATTTCTGAGCTCACCTTCAAATGAACTGATGAAATTCTTTTTTTCCCCTCTTCTTTTCCCACTTCTGTGCCTTCTCTCTTCTGCTTTCCTGCTGCATGGACTGAGCTGTTGATGTGTAGTACTTCATGTATGACATGTGGCATTCAGGCCTTCTCAGAAAGCAAGGTCTGAGCTGCCATCTAAGCTGCAGTTCTGAAAACTGTCGAAGTTAACTTGTCTTGTGTTGAGCCTAGGCTTATTTTTCTCCCGTGATTTGTAATACACAGGTAAGCATAAAAGCATGTGATTTCTCCTTACTAGACTTTTGTTTAGGCTTGACTCTCCTTTTTGCTTCTTACTGTAGTTTCAGCTGGTCTGTTTGGCTGGTCTTTTTTATCTTACATGACGATAAGAAGACTAGGCAGACAGCCAGCTGCTGATGAACTATAATAGAGTCGGTGGTATGTACAAAATTTGATTACTGCTGTCAACACCAGAGTGAATAAAAGAGAGCACGTACTCTAGGCAGAGAGCTGCTAAATAAATGGCCTATTGAATTCAGTAGTAGTAGGAATAGACCATCTCCTAATGAATGAAGTGTTTTATGGAGAGTGTGTGTGTGAGTGTGTTGAACTCTTGAGTTTGTTTAGGAAAACAAAAAAAAACAAACAAACCTCTTTTGCCTTCTTCTAAGATTACTTTCCCCCAAAGCTCCCGTTTCTTTCTTACTTATCACCTCTTGTGGTTAATGCATGGATTTCACACCCAATACTTCAGCCTTTGGCAGAGGCCGTAACCTCATGTTTTAAAATTCAGCTTAAAAGAAAAAGCTTTCCTAAAGCTAACTTCTCTGTAACATTATTTTCACATCAGAACCTATCTCCACATAAGCAAGACATTTTGTTTAAAATGAAGGAAAAAAAAAACACCATTCCCCCTTCCCCCCACAATACCTTTTTTAAGGTAATAAATAGTCTCAGTGTATCTTAGTATTGAAATGCTGGATTTTTGGAATAAAACTTTTGATTTGGATTAAAGCAACTTCTCTAATGCGTGCTATGTAACGTGCAGTGGCAGGCAAAGCTCCGAAGTATAAATTCTCTGGAAGCTCTCTGGTGAATGGATGGCTTCCCTCAGCCCCTCTAATACCTTGATGTTGAAGCTCGGGGAGTGATGGAGGCTCTGAGATGGTGCTGGTCTCACAGCCCTGGCTGGCTGCACATCTTTTCTTTACTGAGGAGTGGGAAACCTCAGTGTTGTAGCAATAGCCAACTCCTGGAACTCGTGCCTGTCTTTCTGTCTTGGCAAGTGCCTGATGGAGAAGGTCTCGATTTGGTTTGGGCCTTGCCTGGGAGGAGGATGCAGGGCCTGCCTGCAGTAGGTGAGATGAGGTATGGGATCAGCAGCAGGGCTCTCCTAGGGACCGCAGGCCAGCCTCATCAGGACCTGAAAAACAGAGTTGAGGGGCTGTTGGTAGTAATTCTGGCATGTGTGGATAGCTGCCTGCTCATTGTCACTGTGTGCTCGGTAGAACTGGCGGTGTCTCTTTCTTGTGCTTTTGAAGTGCTTTGTTACAGTAAGTTTTAGATTTGTATTTGCTATGGCAAAATAAATCATCTTTGTTTTGTTTCAAAAACAGGAATCCTAGTTTTAAAACTTTATTACCTTTGCATCTTGCTTGCAAGGTCCACAGAAATGTTTGGATACAAAAGTCTGATTTAGCCCCATGAATGTACGATTGTCTTTGTTCATGGAAACAAAACTCTTCTTGTGTGCATCTTTCAGTCTTCAACTTCGAGGAATTCTTAAAATTGGAGGGGGGGAGGGAACAACCCCACCCCACAAAACAAAGTAAGACTGATTCCTGCCCCCAGTAAACTTAGAAACATATTGATTTTATTTATTTACTTATATCTTCCTCCCCGTCCTCCAGCAGTGTCTGTCAGGTATGTGATGGTGAACTGGATCCTAATTAAGAGAGAAAAGCTGCAATTAGAACAGCTGTCACAGCAGAATATACCAATACAGGCGAATCAAATAGCACTTGTCTTTCTGCTGCTGAAACCAGTTCTTCTGTGCACAGCTCTTCCCTGATTGCAAGGCCCGTATTTCTATGCTATATTTGACCTTCTCCTGCGCTACTCTTTTGTGACTGTTGGAATTCTGTACAGCTTAATATCCCAAAATGTAAAATTTGGAATCCCATGCCTTTCAAAGGTACAGAATGGAAAGTCCTCTCCATCTGATTATAAAGTTGACAACAGGATGTTGAAGGTCAAGGGATTAAATTCCCCTTCCGTACCGACGGTAAACGCAGTTTAAAGGCCCATTGTAAAATAACTCCGATGCTGCCGTAGCCTTTTATTATTAACCTCCTGCTCTGGTAGGCTGTGGTCTGTCTTGTTTGGAATTACTGCACAGTGGAAAGCGCATACCTAATCACAGTTTGTGATTCTTGCATCCCCACGGAGGTTATTTGTGGGACTTTGAATGCTGAAATCTGGCATCACAATTTTCCTGTGATCCTTTGAAGTACCGTTAAATGGCATGGCTGCTCACCTTGCAGACTGGTTCTGGTTTCACGTCCTATCAAGCACGTGGGGAAAAAAGTGTTACGGTAATGTTGCATGCTTCTTGCAAAGTAAATGCTAAAAATATTTAGGGTTCTTAAAATAAGTACGTTTGACTAGACGGTTTGAACAGAAAAGGAAAATTGCCACCTTCTTTCCTGTTTTCTGCACATAGGACGTGACTTGTCAGTGCTTGAAAGCTCGAGTGTTCTTCTGTTTTCATAAGGAATAGCAAAGCGGTGTGCTCATCTGTTTCTGAGGAGAAATACCTTAATTCGCTTGAAACTTGTTACTTGTTTATAGGTGGCTTTTAGAAAGGTTTGTTTCCTGGATGGTTTCAGTCTCGGTGTGGCTGAATGTGTCAAACCCTCTGAGGGAAACCAACGCTTCCCTCCCCCTCGAATCCCGGCATGCAGTTCTGGTGCGGGTGTTAGCGTGCACTTCCTCTCCATCTTCACTTTCCTGTTTTTCAAAGACTGAGCTTGATCATGAGTGTTCAAACAGCCAAAAAGGTTGCGTGGAAAAAGTACAAGGTTGCCGTGCCTCGGGACACTGACACACAGACCTGTTATCCCCCGCTGGGTGAGTGCGTGTTTAAGTGTATTTTCAGAGCTCTATGGATGAAAGGATCCAGCCACCAGGGTCTGTTCTTATCTTCTCTGCAAGCTACTTTGACTGATTTAGCTCAAGTTTGCTGAACCTAACAGGAGCAGGTAGTCGAAGGCATGGCAGGAAACAGTACAAGGGGAAGACTCGTCACAGTCTGTTCAGTTTTTGTGGCACTGCTCCACTGTGAGCACTGTGAGACGTGTGGCTGCTCCGCACCTACTGCTGCAGGACCTGCTTTGTAACGCTGGGCACGTTCCCTTTCACGTGTAAGATGCTAACTTTCATGGTGTAAGTCTTATTGCAGTTCTCTCGAAGTGAAAGACTTGATACCCCTGCTTTTCTTAACCTACACGTTGTTACGGTGAATTTAGTATGCAATGGTATTTTTATTCTGTATGACTCTGCTTACTGTGTTTCCCGGGACTTCCATACTTATAACAGTTCCTTCAAACCTATTTTTTTAGTTTAACTTTGGTGACATCTCCAAGGATCAATATTTTTTTGGGGGGGAGTGTGCTTTGGAGGAAAAGAAATTGGTGATGTTTCCCTTTCCTTTTCTTTCTGCCATCCTGCTTTGAGACAGAATGGGAAATACACTCTTATGATGCAGTAATTGACGGATGGGAGCTGATTATTTTGTGAACTGTTGTCGGAACTTTGCTGGTACAGAATTGACCAATCCACAGAGAACTTGCTCCATTTCATTTCACTTGACTTCTGGCATGACATATATATATGTATTTGTTCAAAAGCTGGAGTCTGACTATGGCTTTTTGCGGCAAGAAAAGCAATGTCTTAAGATACAGCAGCAGAATGGCTAATTTTAAATAAATAAAACGATGGGCTGAGGCTCTCTGGTCTTACGTGTGCTTGCAGTTAGAACAATGAAGTGTTTGGGTGTATGCCAGTTGGGTTGAGATCAGGAGCTATTCTCTCATGGCCCAATCTGAACTTCTAGAGCTGAAAAAAAATGTCGTGAAAACTCCATAACTTGGGTGGAGTTCCTTTGGACAGTGAATCTGGAGAGCTCGTTACATTACAGGTTAGAGAGATCTGGTGTTCTTCACAATATGCATATATTCAACCTGCTAACGAGGTACACCTTTGGTTGATTACTTTTGTATGCAGATAAGATAGAGTGATGTTTGCATGCTAGGCTAGTGTAAAACTCCTAGTTTTACACTAGAGAGGTGGCTACTCGTTTGTTCCCATGCTTTATATGCTCGAGCAGGCAGTCCTTAGTGACTGTTTCTTAAGGCCAACGTATCTCCCTATGAGCTGAGAGCCCGCTGCTTTTTAAAAGCATGTATGTCGTGGCTGCTATATTGCGATTATATCTTTATATATAATTTTAAAAATATATTTTCATATAAATAAAATATATTTGCAATCAAACAACGGGATTTTTTTCTAAGAAAATCCCTGTACTGTAATGTTCTGAACTTTCCACAAAGTTTGGGACTGTAGACCTGCTTTCTGGGAGGGTGATGTTCTTGAATTCAGTCATCTGCTCGTTCTCAAACACTTTTTCTCACTCTGTATTTGGAACAATTGATAGACTTGTGTCTTTGGACAATTGAGTTAAAAATGAACAGAGAAGAGAGCAAAAAAATCTGAAAAGAGGTAAAAGGTGAGATGCATGGCAGCAAAAACTTGAAAAGGAAAAACAGAAAGTAAAAAGTGAAATCTCAACAGGGGGCAGGGGAGAACATTTCTCCAGGTAAGAGAGGATAAATATTTTAATAAAGCACTTCTAGAACTATATTCAACAGTTACTGTTTCTTCTTCACATCCATCAATGTTCACATAAATCCAGAATGTAAATAACGGGGACACTTGAAGTTTAGGAAGCACCTTGTGTGCAGCTCTTTGGCTAGAAGGTATAGTAGGGGTTATTTGTTAGCTTGTGGATGTAGTGTTGGCAGAGGTGCAGCCTTGGTCTTGTTGGTTTGTTGTTTAAATGCTGTAGATTTCCTGAACAGTAAGAAATGTGGGTGGGTGAGAATTGGTGGGGCTGGTGGCAGGGAGGCTGAGGCTCTTATCTGGTAAAGTGTGTGAATGTAAATGAGTTAGTTCAGGCGAAGCCTAAATGGGTGAGAGTCTTCTGTCCTCTGGAGTCTGAACAGCATGGGAAAGGGCAGGGGAGGCTTCTGCCCTGTCTCCAGCCTGATGTGGATGAAAAGGATTGTGATTTCTCCAAGGACTCTGAACCTCTTGAACCCGTGTGGGGTCTTTTTTGTGAAATGGTACTAAATGCTTTGGAGAACAGTGCAGGAAAGCCTGTAATGAAAATTATGGCATCATCTCCTTAAAACAAGCACGTTAAGTTGGAGATTGGTTTATGGCCTGAAGCATACTAAATATTAAGTTATTGGGATGTCCTTCTTTATAAAGGTCTAATCTCCTAAAAACCTTGAAAGCTCTCAAGCCAGTGCTGGGAGTGCAGTGGCACTGGTGGGCTGCGTGGTGCCTGGCCGTGGCCAACGCTGGATCTTTATCTGAGGGGAGGAAATGAGAGAAGGGCTCTCTCACTGTCTTCACCTGGTAAAGCAGATGGGCTCTCCTGTTCATCGCTGTCCCATGTCACGGGAAAGTGTTTATCTTCATCCAGGAGAACTTCTGAAACTATTCCAGAAAAAACTGGTGGGCTAAATTGTAGCTGTATTTATCTATGCATGCCCCAGCAGTGTAGCTACATTTCGTGTGATGCTTTTTAAAATTTTTCTCCTGCCTCAAGTGCCTCTTTGTCTAGACGACTGTCACTCCTCCGTTTGTGGGGAGGTTCCTTACCTATATGAAGAAGGTAGGAGAAAGCTGCAAGTTGTGTGAAACTTTCTGAAAATGCATTGCCCTTTGGCACTGTTTCTGTAAAATACCAGCTCTCGAGGCCCATATAGCAGTCTGCAGTAATTGAATGACCTTTGTTGCTGATACCTTTTTTCATACTGTTGTCAACAGAAGTAAAAGAGATCAGTTTACGTGTTATTGTGTGAGCCGTTCAGTCTGCACCCCCCCCTTTATTTTTTATAGCAGTGGGAAATAACAGCAGTGACATAACTGAGGTGTTCTGCAAAGTAATAGCTTAAATGTTTTCTGTGTGTGTTTAATTGTGCATTTAGTTTCTGTAGACATTTAGGTATCCCTTCTTGATCAATAGCCTCCCTTTGGAAATGCTAAGAACACGAGGTTACAAATTAAAAGCTTCCTTTCAGGTGGGAAGAAATTTGTGTTCTCACAGAATAGATGCACTGATAGCAGCTAGAAATGATTTTTATCATGAGACCATAAACTGTTACAATAGCAAGAATATTTACTGTATTGTTTGTGTTATTGTGAGCGGTTGTGAAGCCCTGGGTTGGTTCGTTTGCTTAGCAGAGTTGTGCTGGAGGGTCGGTTTCAAATTTGTTTTATTTAAAGCAACTCTGGCTTTTGCACACATGGAAACTGTATATTTCTTGGCAGCAGGTGATGATGAATGTGCTTTGAAACACAGTGTAGTTTTAGATGAAATGCACAAGAGCAGATAGTTTTCATATTGCATAGTCTCATTTTGAGTCTTCACGTGAACTGTTTTTAAGGCTCTGAAGGACGTTTTTTCTTAGCTCTCTCCTCTTCCTATGTACATTAAATTCAGTACACATGCATACCGAAAAAGTGGAAAATATTTCTGTGTTTTCTTTCTTATAGCCCAGTCACTTCGGTAAGCTGCAGGGGAGTTTTTTTGCTGTTGGATGTAGTCCGTGGCCCTTTGCATTGTCGGATGCAGTTAGTGCCTGTGACTCACTCTTGCCGTATGGAGAAACTGTTCCTCTCGCTAGTGAATAATCTGATGTTGGTTTGCTTTTATGTTTTCACTGAAATGTTCTGACCCTTAACTGGAGGGCTCCATATGCTTCCTGTTCTGGTCCCTTATGAATAGGGCAGGAATTGGCAGGGATATGGTCTGCTATGTGACCTAATTTGTATGGCGTCTGGGTGGAGTGCATTGTAATCGTCACGGAGTGAGGGGCTGAGAAAGCCAGTCGCAGTAATTCCCTCGCTGATCCTTCCCGCGGATAAAAAGCGGGCTGGTTTTACAAGGGAAGGAGAGGGATTGTCGTTTGGCACTTGTTATGTGCTGAGACGAATTTTTATCCGAGCGTTCAGACGAACAGCGAAGGAAACGGTTAAAGAGTTCTCTTCTAAAACTTGGAAGCAGCGGGTGTGGTGGCTGAGTTGAGGGCGGTGTGGAGCGAGCGGCACTCCGCAGCTTTCCCCTCGTGTCCCCCCGGATCAGAGCTGGCGTGCAGCAGCAGTCACTGATAGCTTTATGTAGCATTTGGCAGTTAAGAGCTCGCAGTATCGCTTCAGACGGCAGCAGCATGGTTGCATCTGTCTCTCACTAATTGTGGCTTTCATACTGCACCGATAGAATATCTCCTTTTTGTTGATATAAAGCACCGTTCAGGCTTGCTTAACTATTCTGGGTGTGATTAACTTGAAATTAGGACCTGAGAAGTGCTAATTTATAGTATGTAGGTGCATTATTGTGTTGTATGCCTGGAATAAAAAGCGGGCCAGGCACATACTGGAACTGTGGCCATGTTAGTAAAAGATCACGTATTTCCCATTGTTCCAGGAAACTGTTTGAAAGGGGAATATTTTTAATTTTTTTTTTTAGCTGAGACTAACTTCATAAAGAGTGTGTGTGTGGTCAGGCAGGTCCTGTCCCAGCCTGTCTCCTTCTGTGTTGGTGACTGGTCCAAACCCAGCACTTCCGTGGGATTAACTGAGCTGCGTGTCCATCCTCACTGACACTGATGCTACAAGACTACCTTCCTTAGGTAGAAAGAGAATCACGCTGTGTTTTTTTGAGTTGGTGAAGCAAATCCTGTCATATTGTTTATTTTGTTTTCTTTCAGATGTACATTTCTAGTCCAGGAAAAGTATAGCTCAATCACTTTCAGCTTCAGATTGTTTTAAAAGGTTCTTAGCTGGTTTAATGTGCTGCAACACACAATATTTTTAAAGCAGTTCACAAAACTCTGCACGCTGCTGAAATCAACTTCTTGATAGCTCAGCTATAGTAAACTCAATATTTACTTGAGCCGTGTGACCAAAGTCTTTTTATATATAAGGAAAATATTTACTTCTACTGCTGCTTTTAAGGTAGCAAAGAGATAATAAAGTCTGTATTTTCTGAAAGTAGAACAATAGATCCCTCTAAATAAAGGACCGATGAAACTATATTATCTTTCATAGAGGCAGTCTCTATGCAGATTTTTGTCAAATTTCTGTCAGACATACCACTTTCTAATAAATAAATAAATAGCTACTTATCCACTTGTAACCCAAAAAGCACATAAATGTGATAATGATATTTTTAGTAGTTGAAATATAAGCCTGGAATTCAATATCCGAAAACTAATCGGTGTAACTAAAAAGCAGTCATTTTCTTTTCTCTGATTTTCTGCAGTGTAGGTTTTGCTTTATATTTTTCGATCAAATAATATGCTACTAAATTTTGTTGTAGTTTTCCTTTCAATGAAATAATGTTTTAAGCTTCAGTTTCCTTATGACAGATTCAGATTGAAGATTATACTCTGGAATTCTTAGCACTTTGTAAAAGAAAGGCGAAAAAATGCTGTCAGTTGATGCCTCACCATCATCCCTGTATCTGTTTTCATAAATCTCATGTCAGCATTCCGTATCTAATCTACAAAAAGTAGCTTAAAGAAAAAGTTCCAAGTGGGGGTTATACAGATAACTTTCTTGTGGGGACATGCTTCAACCTTTTGTTTGGCAACCTTGAGTCTCTCACAATGACCAAGCTCATTTGACAGTTTAATAAATGAGAGAATATTATTGATGAACTTCAGTATCAAATGATGAGTTATTCATAGTGTACTTTGTGGTAGTAAAGAAGCAGTAAACGCTCTGTACATTTATAGAAGCAAGGGTTTTTTTTGACCTGTAGGCAGAGCTGATCATACCGAAGTTAACATTAGCAGCAAGAGTTGCAAGTGATAACACCAAGGCAGGATTATACCAATTGCATTGCACCTTTTACATTTTTAGTTAGCCTGATGTGGTTTTATTTTTGTCTTTAGTGTAACCAAGCAGTATATTCTTGAAAATAATCAGTCTGTTATTCCCATTTAAAGATACAGTACTAATATACTACTAGAAATATTTTAGTTTTTGAGTAATTTATGCATCAGTGACTAAGGGGGAAAAAGTATTTGTTTTAACCAAGTCTTTTTTACTGGTTTAGCAATTGAAAGAGAAAGCAAAACACTGCTGGCCAAATAAGATACATAGTCATCTTGTGATATGTCACTTTGGCAATGGATGAATATCAGAAATCAGCGCTGTTTAATTCATTGCTAGGATCAAATGATTTATATGAATGACAGTGTGCAATACTATAATGCACTTTCTTGTGTGTAGACTGTCCATCTTTTTTTTTTTTTTAACTTTCTTAGCAATAAAAACATTTTCAATAGTTGTGTCCTCAGGAGCCGAGCTGAAATTATTTTATGGCCAGGTAAACAGTCATGCTATCTTATCTGACACTTTTCCCTGAGCTGTGGAGAGACATTTTTCTGTATAAATAGTAGTAAGGATGCCTTACGGCAGTTGATGCTGTCTTTATTAACTGCAAAACAGCTTTGTTGTTCCACCCTGTTGTGGGTGGACCTCGGCCAGCAGCTATGCACCCACCCTGCCGTGCTCTTGCTCACTCTCCTCAACGGGACTGGGGGAGGAGAAAGATGGAAAAGATTATGGGTTGAAATATGGGCAAGGAGATGGCTCGACAGTTACCACTGTGGACAAAGCAGACTTGAGGAAAATTGATTTAATTCATTGCTGATTAAAATAGGGTTGGATGATGAGAAACAACAACAAATAAAATGCTCTCTCCCTACCTCCCTACTTCTTCCCAGCCTCAACTTTGCTCCGCTCTTTCCCTCTAGTCTTCTCTACCCTCTGAGCAGCCCAGGGCAATGTGGAAAGGTTGGGGTCAGTCCATAGCAGTTCCTCACACTGTCCCCTGCTCCAGTTGGGGTTCCTCCCACGGGATGCAGTCCTTCAGCACATGGCCACCATGTCCTGCGTGAGGTCTTCCCATGCAGGCAGACAGCCTGCTCCACCATGGTCTTCTGCATGGGCTGCAGGGGAACTTCTGCTCCAGCGCCTGGAGCACCTCCTGCCCTCCTTCACTGGCCTTGCTGTCCTTGGGGCTGTTCCTTGCACTACTTTCCTCACTCCTTTCTGTGCCTTTCTTAAATACCTTTCCCAGGTGCTCTGCCACGTGGCCCACCGGGCCCAGCTGTGCCCTGTGGTGGGGCTGTTGGAGCTGTGTCTTGAACAGCACCTGCACCCCAGAGCACGCAGTCACTTCTTAGGGATTATGGCTTGGATTGCAGGTGTGAGGGACATAAGTATGGCTTGGATATGACCCCTAACCATAGTCTCATTCTGCTGTGACATGGGCCCAGAGCAGTTTTTCCTCATGCCTGTAATAGTTACAGGGAGCAAAATCCTGTTCAGGCACTCAGCCTGATGGCATACCAGATAATGACAGCTGTGCGCCTTCTAGGTAGGTGAGAGCTCTCCTGGAAATGCATCTTCCTTACATTTCAGTGACAAACGGAGTCTTTAACATGTGCTTTCTAAGAAGTTTTAATAACATTTTATTTAAATACATAATCAGCGGTGTCCGCACTGAACCGAGACCTCCCCGCGGGGTGGTGTGGGCGAGCCAGGCCTCAGGGCGGGCAGGGGCTGCCTGTGGGCCCTGCTGGGTGTGCAGGGCTGGTGGCAGGAAGCTGGCCTCCAAGGGTGTTGTAGGCCCCTGTTGATCTCCCAAAATAAAATTGTTCAGTTCAATGAGTTCAAGGTCCTCAGAGTTCAAGGAGCCCATGCTTCTTTTCCAGTTACCTTTGTTACCTTACAACCTGCAGAGTTACTCTGTGAAAGTAGTAAGGCCAGCTGTCCAGGTCGAGTGCAGCAGCTCAACTCCAGTGCACAGATGAAACTTGATTTGTTTCTTTCCAAATAAGACCCAAATGTTTGGGAATTACAGTGTAAATATTAAATAAATGTGGAGACATACACAGCTCCTAAGCTTTTATTCCAGAACACTTTCAAACTTGCATGCAGAGTAGAGAGAGTGGGTCCTGGGGCAGCACCTCGAAACAGTACCCGGATCAGGTTAGCAGCGGCTGGGTGCGTCCCAGTGAAATTAAAGCAGAAATCTCCTTTTCCACTTCAGACGTAGCTCCTGTGCAGTGTAAAAACGAGTTGTATTTTATGTTACTGCTTTTGCAGGCTCTTCATTTTGACATAGTGTGTATAGATGGTTGTGGCGTGTGTGTATAAGGCTTTTTGTGTCTGCTTTTGACTGTGGCTGCTTCTGTTAAAAACAACTTTTTGGTTGACAGTGAACTTGTAAGCAGTGCTCATTTGGATATTTGATATTAGGAGTCTTTCTTTTAATGTATTATGGGACATAGATCAGTGGGAATGAAAAAGCCTGCTTGTTTTAATTATGTCATTAAATATAATTGTTTTTTATTTGTGAGAAAAGCTGGCTTTTCTTGGCAGCTGTGTACGGTCAACCCTTAGCAAGAGCATGAGCTTAAAAACCTGTGGTACGAAAGTTTCCAGATGGTTTTAAAAAATAAAAAAGGGCTCTTGCTCTGAAATAAACTTAAGTAGATTGGACAATAATTCAAAATATAATTTAGCAACTATGGAAATGATTTAGCAAAATACTAATACTGGTGGGGGAAATGTTTGGCTGGTACTTAATGTTTCCATGTACTTTCTTTTATGGTGTGCGATTCTAAAAACCAACGCAAACAAAACCTACTTGGAGGCAAGCAGACTTGTATTAAAGATTTGCAGCATCTTGGAAACAGTAGCTGCTAAGCAGGCGAAATGTTCTGCTGTTCTGTTTAAATACTATATTGTTATTTTTAATGGCATCAACTGAAGTAGCCTGCAGGAACAGTATGACTGGTTTACAGCCAGCATATACTGAAGAAGCAGGTGCTTTCTAGCCCCTTTTTCTGAAATCCTAGTGTGGCATTCCTTATTTCCTTCTCACTGCACTGTCTCTGGTCCTTACTGTGCAAAACCACAGTCTTTGAAACTGGCCCTTCTCAGAGCAATAGAGGGAGAATTAGGTCACGGTGACAGAGCTTTTGTATTCAAATGATAGCAGTGTCCTAGTAAATATCCTTGAACATTACATACAGTGTAGTCTTCACTGGCAAATAATCAGCTATTGTTTTGACAGCATTAAGGTGCTCTTCATCTGTAAGGTAGGGAGACTATTTGGCTAGCCTCAAAATACTCACTGTAGCCATTCAAAATAAAACAAAAAGGCAAGCATATCCATTTGTGTACACGAATTATCAGTGTCTTGAGAGGTTTAAAAGAAAAAAAACAAATTTTTTTTCAACAGTTACGTAGTTTAAGATGCAGTCGTTCCTCAGCCGTTCACCCCAATTCAGTTGCAAATTGGATGTTGCACTATGAATAAATCCGGATCCACCATCGTTTTCATAGTGTAGTCCGTGGGAGCACATCAAAAATGGGTAAAAGTTCCTGTGAAGTGGCTCAGTCAGCATGCGAAGCAACAGGTTTTGTGGGAAAAGTTGTATTGGCTTAGCAGTAACTTTTAAACTTCTGAGGCAACAAGATCATCTGATTGACTTGTTTTATCATTCATCGCTTTGCAGTGGAAGAGTGCTCTCGTTTAATAAATCATGGAAACTTTTTTCCTCCATCTCTGTATATTCATTATCCGCTGGTGTTTTTGTGCCAGCATAAGTGAATTATTGAGCATTTACCTTTGCAAGAAACACAAACCAAATATATGGTGGAGGAAAGAGTCAAAACAAAGTTCCAAGGTGGTGACTTATGTTGTAAAAGAAATATTTCTGGGAGGGAAAAACTCCCTGATGTAGGCAAGTGATTTTTTTTTTAATTTAAGTATGATATTGCTAATAGCTGGGTGTGGTGTTCTGTTTTCTTGTGATCTCTCTTTCCTACTTTTCAATTATGTTGAAGTACCTCTTTGAAGTCCTTTGGTAAATATCTTCAATTTCTAAGGCTTTTCTTTCCTGATACTATAATTTTTACATTTTACCCCCTCCCTAAATTCCTTTCTGCTGTTCTGTGGTTTGGGGATTGACATAATCCATGAGCTAGATGATGAACCTGTGTCATTGGATTGGAGATGACGTGATAGAATAGATACAAACATCATGTTTCACCCTTGCCCGTTCTTGGTTTTTTGTAATCCCCATCCTCCCCCCACCTGTCCCAGAATGGGTGTTCACATATGCTGCTTTCTTGTAAGGGTCTCTTTCACTCTGTTAAAGGTAGAGTTCGTTCTGTTCTGGAAGAACTTTTCCCCCCTTCCCCTCCCAAATGTTCATGTGCAGGAGGTGCAAGCAGTTCAGCCTGGCAGCTGGAGTTTTGTCATCTTCTCCCTTAGTGATCCCAAATTACATTCTGCATTTGAAGGGTGTAAAGGCTGGTAGTCACCCTTCGTTGCTGTTATTTTCTTTCTATAGCCATGTAAAGCCCTGAGAAATAATAGAGAAGCATTGTGACATGAATAGAAAATGTGGAACAATGTGACTCTGATTATAGACAAGACTAAAGCTTCTGAGCTTTTATTTATTTAGTCTTTGGCAGGTTGTTATTTATTTTTTTTCGTCATATACTTATCTCTGCAGGACTGCAGACAAGTCTCTTGCGTGTAGAGGGCTGTAATTAAATGCACCAAAATTCAAGCTGGCATAATAGGTTGCTAAGTCAGCACTTAGTCACACTAATTCTTTTGAGAGCAAAATTCTTCACATATATTCCTTTTTCTAGCCTCCTCAGAGGTTGTCTCTTTGACACCCTGGTGATCCTTACTTTTCAAACTTTTCTTTCACTCAATTTTCACTTGTCATCTAAAACATTTGGGAGTTCTGTATCTCAATAAACAGAAGCTTGCAAAAGTGTTCTTGTGCAGCCAGTCATGCCAGTCTGTAGTGAAACTGAAAAGATGCTGCAGGACAAAGCCAGGAAGCCATAGTGCAGTCCAAACTGCCTTTTTAGCATTTCCAGAGCCCTTGCTAGCTGGGCTGCATGATTTTAGGTGGAAATGATAGCAGCATTTTGTAACATAATTGTATAACAAAGGAAAGACTGTGTAGCTTACAGCCACCTGGATTTACCCTTCAAGAGAGAATTTTCATTTGCAAACATGTTGAACAGTGATAACATTTCTTGTGCTACTAGAGCAGGCAGCAGGTAGGTGGCTGTGATTATTCAAAGTACCTTTTGGTCCTGCTATGCCAACTCGCAGACGAAATGTGCAGTTGCAGGAATTCCTTCCTTGTGACTGTCATGTGGTAGGCTTCATGAATACCTGGGTTTTGCAAATGATCCCTCGTCTGCCACAGGTTGGTCCTATGTGTCAGCAGTGGACAATCTGAAATACGAGCAGTGTATTGTGGCCTGATCCATGTTTCAGACAGCTGTGTGCATGAGTTTACAAGCTCTTCTGTATGTCACTACTACTGTTTCCCATTTCCTTGCTGCTTTGTAGCTTTAGTACATTTATTTTCTGTTTTCTATACAGTAGCTTTGCTTGTTTGCTCTGGTTAACAAAATACTATGGCTTTCAAGAGTAGCCTTAGCATAGCAGTAGTGTGGAAAATCAGAAGCAGTGGGTGATGTTGAATTACAGGTCCAGATGTGAAGATCTGCTCTGCAATATGTGAATTATGTCAGTGTGTTGTAGGTGAAAAACATATGAAACCAAACCAACAACAAAACTCAAATGCACATACACGCACACACAAACACCTAAATGATTTTGTGATTGCTTTTTGGGACTGTTGACCAAAGCAACAAGCAGCTGAAGAAACATCTTGGAGTGGCCGTTTAATATTAATGCATTCAGTGTTTTCAACTGTAATCATATTATAGTGGTTTGAGATGATACAGTAATGTGGAACAACTTAAAAGAGCTATGTAGGTGGAAAATGGAATCTGACTAAAATGCAGTCTTGATAACACTGTTAAGTGTTGTAAGTATTTGGCAATCGCTAAGCAGCCAGACATTAGCTGACTTTTTGAACATCTCGTATGCGCTATCTTCCTCTCTGGTTGTCTTTGAAGGCACAATTACTGACTATCCCCCGCCAATTTAGGTCGCATAATTTTTTCCTCTTTGCATGTATCTGTGTATCACTGCAAGTTCACATTGCTGGGAACTTTTAGAGCAGGATTAAAAACAAACAAAAAATGAAAACAAACTCAAAGCCTGTGCATGAACTAAAGTTGCGGAGTATTCCAGATTCACTGCGCTGCCCTTGCGAGTTCAGGCGGGGGAAGAAACCTTGGTGAAAAGCCTCTGCAAGAGTCCTGCTGTTTAACTCGGGGCCAGGACACCATGCATCCAGCTGAGGTTCTCTGACCTGTTCCTGCTGTAGGTTACCTGTTACCAGGTGCAGAACGAGCAGCGCTGCTGTTAGGCTCCTCTCTTTTATGAAGTCCAGATGACAGTGCGTGGTGCTCATGGAATTGATCGTGCATCTGCAAATAAAAAGGTGAAATGCAAAAACTTGAAAGCAAATTTTAGCAAGAATCTTATTTTTAGTTTTGACCTTTGTGATGCAGGAGTACTGAAATTACTGGTGGTAGTAAAAATAATAAATAGGTAGACATTCTGCATTTTAAAAATCTTTGACATCTCTAGAAAAAGATCTAAAATTGGGTTAAGTACTTTCTAGATACATTCTCCCCTTTCTCCCCACCTCTAGTTTATAGCATATAAAACCAACAATTCAAAGGCAGGTCATGTACGGGCTATAGCGTCTTAAGGACCTGTGACTTGTTTTGTACCTGTCTTTCACCCTGTTGATGCGTCTCCATCCTTTTGAGATGGTAATGTCCTTCTCATGTTTCAGAAACCTTCCTCCTCCTACTTGTGTTAATGTGCTCCATTCTATTTCCATAACCTGCAGTCTGCGAGGTGCGTGTTTTGTTTTTTCTTCCTGCTGAGCTTTGTGATGGGTTAAGTGCATTATTTTATAGAGACTTTGAAATTTGGAAGTCTTGTAAATGTGCACGAAGTAATTTGTTACGGTAGCTTCTCCATTCAGAGAAGTGCAACTACGTGTTAAATAGAAAGCAAGTCTCTCTTAACCCCGTTGGGAAACCACATGAAAGTGATTCTCTTTGCTTTGATAAAGAGCCAGTCCTTTTGCATGCTTGTAGGACCGTATATCTGCTTTTTCCTCATGTCCTCTCCTGCCCTTGTTTGCCCCTTCACCTCTGAATGAATAAACATTAATCCAGCCCCTTCACAACCTGCTCAAATGCATCGGAGCGATCCGGCTGTGCTTCGCTGGAGCTGGCAGGCGCTTGGGAGTGCTCTCGTGGGCAGGTCCGGTGGGCATGGCCTGTGGCCAGCTCTCGGGACAGCCAGGGCTGGCACTAAGGTGCTCAGAGCCAATCTGCCACTGCTGTAGTACTTAGCTGTGCCTTTAAGCCCAGCTCTTGTTTTAGCTGTGCTTCTGTCACGTATTTGTTTTGGGCGGTTTGCTGGAAATGTTTTTTCAGTCCCCACTGTTTGTACTAAGTAATGTTATTTGATGCTACTTCCAAATAATTTTTCTTTCTGGGGTGGGGTAAGGGTGGTGGTGTGAAAGCTTCTGGAGAAATTCTCTCTTGCCTTGTGTGACTCAGCAATGGTGATGCTGTCCTGTCTTTTTTTTAAATGCTGATCTTGTTTTTAAGCTAGTACTACACTGTGAAGGTCTAAGTATTTTTATCGATTAAAATATCCTAGACCAAATACTCTGCATTTCAGGATGAACCTTTGAATTGAGGAAATTGTATCTGACAAAAGCGTTTATGATAGAGTTTGTATTTCATACTTTTTTCTTCTGCTCTGCTGTATAGCCTTCCTTGCTCACTGGCAGAAGAAATTGACTTGCCACGTAGTTATATTCTTCTCTTCAAAATAAATGATTTAAACCAGCCAAAGTTTTTTCCTTGACACAGCTTTGGCTATGCCAGAGGTTTGTTACGAGTGATGTACGTAGGTGTTTTTCATATACCAAGGCAACGTAGTGTTGGACCAAAACTTAGCAGGGTATGTCTGTGCTTAGGTGCTGACTTATACCTATTGGTTGGTGGTTAAAAACTTTCTTTAGACTGAGGCTGACAATGTTTCTCCCTGTGTTGTAAGCTAATTTTCATTTCAGAGGTCATTCAAAGACAAGGATACAAATTTTCGTAGGAAATAGTCCTCCTTCAGAAGAATTCCTGGGTAGATCTTAAAAAAAAAAAAAAAAAAAGGAAGACTTCAGCCTCAGCGAGGTGCAGGCACCACCTGCCCTGCTGCCGGGACGTTTGCCATTGGCAGCAGGTGGGGCAGAAAGCTGGGGACAGCGAGCCCTTGGATTGCCCCAGCTTGGCAGCTGCTGCCCACCCCGAGCCCGTGTGGTGCGTGACTGCCGACCAGCCGGGATGCAGTGCAAGAACGCTTCCCGAACACGCGCCCAGGAGAGGCTTATGCCTGTGATCATAACTGATCTGTTGAAGATGTTGCTGGAGGCGGTGGTAGGAGTCTGATTCGTAATTACCCGCTTTCATTAGGCGAGCTTACTTTCTGTGTAGTCAGTTTCTAGGCTGGCAAAGGTGAAATGTGTTCCAGATTTCACATGCCCTCACAAAACCTTGCAATGTGTTAGTGACGGTACTTAAAACCCACATTATTGCAGGTTTCATCACAGTGCACCTAAAAGCTGGCCATTAAATAATAAAAGCACAGGGATCAGGATTATGTACACATAATCCTTTACCTAAACAATTGGCTGCTGAAATTCCTTGGCTCAGGTTCTGCCAAAGCCATGACAGGCTTTAAGCTTTGGTTGCTTCACTGTTCTGTTCCTGTACACTCTGCAATTTTGGGCACCCTGTTAGGAGCGGTGTCCCCCACAGGAGCTTTCTGTAATGAAGTGAGAAGTCTTGTGTAGGCTCCCGCTGATAATCAGTGTCTTGCTTGATTGCATAAATACTTATTTTAATGCATTCCAGATAAATTCTTTTTGACAATTGCAGGATATGTACGTACTTCCAAGGCAGTTAATCAAGGAGGGGGTTCAACTTTGGGGGCTAATTAATGACTAAGCCAGGGAAGGAAACATGAGTTTAATTAGGATGTAGGAATAGCAGTGCCTCAACCTACTGCTGGTCGGATCGAGTGACAAAGGAGAAAATTCTCATCTTTGCGAGAAGGCATAAGAAAGGACCTTTCTGACTGCTTCATTTCACTTTCTCTTTCATTCTTTCCTTATTAAGGTGTCTCTGTAAGTACATGAACTGGATAATTCACCTTTATGACTGTGGTGCTTCTTGCTTCTGGAGCAATAGTAATTCCTCTACATACAGACTGTTCAAAGTTTTGATCTGCATCATGCTTCTCTGCACAAAGGTTTCCTAATCCCCAGTGGGGCAATGTCAGTTTTCCTTGACCAGCAAAAGAATGTGGCTGGGAAATGAAATACTCAGTTTATCTCAAGAGATGGACATGCCTTGTGCTTCATCTTCCTCACTAGTACTAGGTAACAGTACAAAGCACTTGATGTGTTTTAGGTAGGTCCTGTGAAGATAGGAACAGGTTAATTTACGGTCGTAGTTTCTGTGGTGGTGAACTCGCAGTAGTGTTTTAGGAGTAGAAATGAGAGCACTGTTGGTGTGGCTCGCTCTTACAGGTATTTGAATTTTAGTTCTTCGGTCATCCTATTTGTTATTTTGTTTGCTTCCCCTTTATGTTTAGAGCACCACTAGGGCAAATGAATTTCATGGGCTTCCTTTAAACCTTCTACATGTCAGGCTTCCTCTTAGTAATTACAAAGGTTAATAGGCTGAGGTAAATAATTTACAGGCATCAGCATGACTCTGATCCTTGAGAAAACAATGGAATAGCTAATGAAGTTCAGACTTAACGTGTCTGGGAACAAAATAAACAATTTATGCCTTTTTTTCGTATTTGCCTGTTTGCTTTCTGTAAGGACCGGGCTCCATGTTGTTGCTGAGGTCAGGTTGAGGAATACGTTGGGCCTGGGGCTTGCTCCTTCCCTGTATTCCGTCTTCAAGCATTGCCTGCACTGGGGATTAGTAAGAGTAATGTGGTTTGGGGTGAGTCCTGGTTGTGAAGAACTGAGGCATGTAATGCTGTGAATAAATGGCTATGAGTTGGCCACAGAAGAATGTGGGAGCTTTCCGGTACTCGGTCTGTGAAGTGAAACTGTCAGGGAGCAGCTTTCCCGCAAGTCACTCGCTGAGCTTTAAGGTAGATACTGACATGTTTGTGAAACCTCACGCAGTGTACTTGTTTGTGGTGGCATAAGCAGTGCTCAGTGAAACAGGAGCTTGCTTCCTTTCTTCCATTCCTTGCCTTTACAACAGGCATGCTGCATGTTCTTAGACATGCTCCCCTCTACTCAGCACTGGTGAGACACACCTGGAGTACTGTGTCCTGTTCTGGGCTCCCCAGTACAAGAGGCGTGGACATACCGGGGTGAGCCCCGTGAAGGGGCTGGAGCATCTCCTCATAGGAGAGGCTGAGAGAACTGGGACGGCTCAGCCTGGAGAAGAGGGGGCTCAGGGGGATCTCAGGACTGCACATAAATACCCGAAGGGAGGCTGCAAAGAAGGCACAGCCAGGCTCTTCTCAGGGATGCCCAGAGCCAGGACAAGAGGCAGTGGGCACAAACTGAAACTGAGGCAATTCCACTCACGCTTAAGAAAACGCTGGCGCAGGCTGCCCGGGGAGGTTGTGGAGCCTTCCTCCTAGGAGGTGTCACAGCCTGATGGGACATGGCTCTGGGCAGCTCGTTGTAGCTGGACTAGATGATCAGTCCGTGACTTCTCTGAAAACACTAATGCAAAAGTTTGCCAGAGATTTCCTGGGAACGGTGTGGACAGGGCTGGACTCATGTGGATGATAAAGCTTGAGTAATACTTGCAAGATGGCCTGAGGTATTATTAGTAGGAAAACAGCAAAAGGCCTTTAATGGTACCGCATTTAATGATTTTAATGCTTACAGTGTTGCAACAGATAAATGCAATATAGCTGTTAATTGTCTATCTCTTTGTCAAGAGATCTTGTTCCAAGTGACAGCTTACTGCTCTAAGACAATTCTTCACTAATCTCTTTTTTAAAATCTTAAGTTAATTAGTACTGGGAAGTTCAAAACAAAACAACATCTTCCATGGTTGAAACCCAATTATGTACTTTTTTTTTTATTGGTCTTAAAACTGAATTTCCAAATTCTGTCAGGAATTTAGGGCAATCAGACTCAGAAAACTACTACCCTGACTTTGCAGAACACAGCTGCTCTAGTTGCTCCATTATGAATGTTTTATATACTGGATTAGTAGAAAATACTGAAATTCCATAGGATTGCACATTCCATTTGTTTTTAAGTAACTTAGCCTGCGTGCTGCTGTCACTGAAATGGCACCTATATCGTTTGTATCAGGTCGTACTTAAATGCTATGTAAATGTTTCTGTGAGTTAATTATGTAATTTTTTTTCAATACGTTAACAGCATATACTTCTGAAAATTATTGATTAGTATTAACCAGTATTGATTTGGATTAACCAGTAGGAGATTTGAACCAATTTTATTGTCACAAAGCTAGCTAAATAGCTACAGTGTGAAAATCGGTGGCTGATGGAAGACGAGGCCCTGAACACAGCGCCTCTGCTGAAGAGGTTTTTTTGGTGGTGGTGGATTTTTTTAAACGTGTAGATGTCTTTCCTGTTCCCTAGTGGATGGTTTGTCTGTGTGTGGAGGGGGTACGGTCTGGCGCATGTCCTACTGTGTGCTGCTGTTACCCGGTGTGCTGAAGGAGTGGATGGGAGCTTGCAGCGAGAGACCAGAGAACCTGTGGGGAGGAGCTGATACCAGTGCGTCATGTAGTAATGTGTAGGAAGCCAAGCATTCATCGTTAGTCTACTTCTTAGGAAATTGGAGCACATTAGTAATATGCAGGAGCCATGTATTGTCGGTTGACTTCGCAGGAGGTGATTTGGTTTCGTACAGGGCAAGCTGTTGACCCAGAGAGGTTTAGGGCAAGAATGGTGAAAGGCTGTGGTGGAAGGAGATTTTGGACGAGTAGGGAGAGATGGATGGGAAAGCCTGGGAGAAGTATGGGCAGCTCTGAAGGGTTGGGAAATATTTTGGTATTTGGGAGTGAGAAGACAGAATAGGGGATTAGGGGAATTTGGGACTACAGATGTTGGGATTTTGGAACAGGAAATAAGAAAATGTCTGGGTTAACAGAGTTGGGATAAAAGACTGGTCTATGAGGGGATGGAAGTTCAGTGTTTTGAAGGAGAACTTGGCAGAGCGCTCCTGTCTTTACCTGCCTGTCACAGAACAATACAATCCATGCAGCTGGGTTTTTGTTATCTGAAGCACAGCCACTTGTCCTTACCGCAGCCAGCAAATGGCCTGACGCAAATGGTGTGGGCCCTGGGCAGGGCTCCAGGACCAGGAAGAGCAACACATGGAGTATATTGTGTCTTTAATAGTACTTCTGAACGGTTGCCTCTGGGATATTATTGTATTTCTCTCTGCCACATCAAATCTAATAATTGACTGGAGAAAAAGAAAACTTTTGAAAAATTTACTACTGTGTGCAAGATTTGTTATTTTTTTCTAAGAAAGTTTGCCACAAAGTATGACATTAGCTGGAAAATGACATTAAGTCTTTTGTACCGTGGACATTGTTTCCTGAAGATGTTCAGCAAGGTTGTCTATGATGTCTGTCCAACCTAAAACTCTTCTGTAAGTAGCAGAAATTTGCGTACGTTCAGTTTATGGCTTGGCTTCCTTCCCTGCCCTAGCAGTACTGCTTACTTGGGTCTGCATAGGGTCTCTAACATCTGTTGTGTCTGCTTCCTTCTGGTATGCAGATGGGCTTTTTGTGGGGATGGCTCCTGTGTTATGCAGGAGATTACACTAGATGATCATGATGATCCCTCTGACATTATATCCTATGAATCACCTCCGCAAATGCAAGTGAGCCTAATAATAGTTCTAACTTGGACAGAGAAAAAAGGGCAGATGGCTAACATGAACTTGGAGAAAGCGATTCCGTTTTCTCTGTAACCCCTCAGAAATGCAGAGACCTGATCCGTGTTTGTAACAAACAGAGCTGCAGTAAATCTAGTTTGTAATTGCTACCTTTTTATTATGCCTGCAGATTTACTCTGTCTCTTTCAATGCCTCAGTGTTTGCCTGCTTGGAAACATCTCGATTGCCAGAACTGGACAGGAACTGTCCCCCTTCTCCCCTCTTCCCATGTGCCAGCCATGCTGGCTAGGATCTTGGGGAGACGGTGAGAGGGGCTTCCTCCTCCTGTCCCTGTGGGTGATGCTTGTCCCTTGGTATCTACAGGGCGTGTTATCCAAGACAGTCGCCCTCTTTATAGAGGTATTTGGGATACCTTTATTTCAGTCATTTTTCTTTAAACTGGGAGCTGATGCTGGTTGGCTTGACCAAAACTTATGGAGCTGATGGAGAGAAGTGGGGAGCCTGTCATTAGAGTGCTCTGCCCAAATGATCGGGGTCTTCCTTCGGGTCTGCCTGTGGAGCACAATGTTTGCTGTCACCCCCGTGTCTGTTTTCTCTTGCAGCTGGCTTACCACAGGCAGGCAGCACAACTCGCCAAAGCTGTGGCAGCTCTGGGACCAACCTGGGAGGCCTGGTTTGGGCAGGAGAGAGCCCAAAGTGCGTGCCTCCCCTCTCTCCAGCCTCTTCCACCTGCACCGCTGCCTCCAGCCTGCTCTTGTGCTGCTCCTTGCTCCTGTTGGGTACGGGGAGCTGTAACACACCTTCTGGAGCAGCCCCGTGTAGGTTTTGGGGCACCTTGTCTGGGATTGTTGGTTTGGCACTGCCATTACATGGAAACAGTCGGGTTGCTGGCTGACGAGCGTGGGAGTTGGAGCAGGCCTGCTGTGTGGCGTGGCAGCATTATTTCTGTCTCCGAGCTTTGTGTTCCTTCTAAACATCATTCCAACGCGCTGAGACCGGCAGCGTGGTGTGTTGGATTGTTTTTGCTGGGAGGTATGGGAACAGCTATTTTAATATTGCTTCAGCTGTGAGGATGCCTTCTTCTAAGTTATCAGTTGCTGGGGGATTTTCTTTTTTATTGTGAAGTAAATCCAATTTAGCTTAGACTCACAGCGCACTTCAGTGAGAACCACAGGGGTTCCTCATTACTGGTCTGTGGTGGTTTGTTTCAGACGGTGTCTGTTGGGAACCACCAGGGAGCGAGGTGCAAGGTTTTCAATTTGTTTTTTTTAGCAGTGCTTATTTCGTAGTTGGGTCTGTACAGAGAATTTATGACTTGGGCAACTGCGTTTTGTGCAGGAGTTGCTGTAGACAGGCGCCATTACTCTTTTGTCAGAGAAACTATTCTTATAGCTGTGTTCTTGCCCAGCTGCTGGGGTTTGATGGAGAGGGGCAGGATGAAGGAAACCATTGTACAGCCCACCGGCTGCAGGGATTGAAGCTGCAGCGTGAAGGCCAAAGCTTACAAAGCGGGTACCTTGCTGCTGGAGCCATTTGCTTTGTCACGGCGGTGTGACAGCAGAGGGATCTGCAGCATAACCTGAAGTTTCGCTTCTTGTTTATTCGAAAACAAGAACAAGAACAACAAAACGCGCACAAAAAAAGAGCTGCTAGTTAGCCTTATTCTGTGTTAATGAAGTCAGGGCCCAGTGCTCAAGATGAGCATGGAGGTTCTTCTGTGCGCTACGTGGTCGTGAACTCTGGTGCTTTGTGGTTTGCCTGGCTTTATGCTAGGGGGGATAAAAATACTCTGGTTTCCACCCTTACATTTTCAATGCTTATTTTACGTCTTTTTATATGTGAATTAGTCTGAGTTTGTTTGACAGAGAGAGTTACTTCCAAAATGTTTTTGAAGTCCAGAAAATCTTGCATGTGAGAATAAAACCTCCTCTTCTTGTTAATGTCAGGTTGGCAGGTGCGTGCTAGTCCTGGGTGGGGCAGTGCCTGTGATAGATGCTCCTGCTTGCCTGAAGGCAAAGGGATGTTTCTAACTTTAATTCCTAGTTTCTTAATTGAAACCCACAGGCTAATTCCTTCTTTTATTTCTAAATTCCTTCACTGAGCTTAAGTGAGAACTTAAGTAAAGAGGTGGGGAAGGCAAATTCAAGTCTTAAAATGTGAGATGACCCTTGGTATCTTGTGCTAGATTGGTTGGCAAATGAGGTGCAGATTTGCCTAGTCTAGTCTGTACACTTCTCCAGGGCACTTTCATTGTAAGTGTTGCTCTGCCAGCTATTTTGGGTGTGATAAGTTTTGTCTTTCAAAAACTGAATAGCGCAGTTCTGTCATGTAAGCACATAATGCATTTTGGGGAAATAAGGAAGCTGGCTCTCAGTACAAAGTGGAGGTTAAATAAAGGGCAAACCACAATCCAGTGAGGTTTTTGGTTTTTACCTCTCTATTTTTAGATTGTTTTGCTCCTGAACATGATATTTGCAAGGTAATAACTTGTACTTGAACGGCAGTTTCAAAGTGCCCCAGTACAATTACGGGACAGTGCTCTGGGCGGAGGAGGTACGTAAGGCCGTAAAAGTGACTATTGGGGGCGACCGAATGCCAGGACATCGGGGCACTTATTCACCAGAGACATTTGTTGTGAGCATGCTCCGGTTGTATGGATGTGCATCGTGTTGTATAGCAAACAAGCATCAGGAGTAGGAAGCTTTGCTTTTCTCTGTTGTCATCACAAGAGTTTAATTTTCTGTGTGTGCGCGTTCGGTTTCCTTTTATTTCCTCTTAAAGGAACAAACTGTTCTGACATCAGCTATTACAAGCCCATTAAGTGACTGGAGGGCAGGCAGAAACTTTTTATTTTAGAGTAAACAATTGGTAGGATGATGAAACAGAAGCTGGCCCACACTCCGTCCTTTGCTGTCATGCAGTCTTATTCATCGAGGCTGTGGCAGTGCAAAAGGAAACACAAATATTTTAGCAACTTGCTGAATTTGTTTCGCGCTTGGCTACAACTTGCTGACACTTTTAATGTCTTGTGTGAGAAATTGATGGTATGTAGTACCATGTGCTTCGTTGAATGGTAATACTGTTCTTTGACTGAATATAGCTAATTTGTTATCTGAGTCATAACGTCAGCCTCCAGGGGTTAGCTTTACAGACTCGTAGGAATCTAAAGAAAATTAATTTGGGGATAAAGTAACTTGTCGCTGCTGTTAACAAAGCACCAGTATATTGGTTTCAAGTTTCTTTCCGACGATTTATAGCAGAAAGCTTGACACAACCCTAGCTATAATGTTGAATTACAAAAATCCTAGTTTCACAGGCTCTTATAAAGTGAACATGAAAGGGTGGCCTGGCCAGGAAAGCATCCCCTGTGGGTTTTAGAGCCGAGCAGAATGCGTCAGAGAGACAAGGGCCGTGTGGGTTCCAGTTCCTTGCTTAACCAAAGCAGAAAGGATGCTCTGATACTGAAGAGGTAATGCAGTGTATAAATTCATATTGCTCCTGTCTCCATTGAAGTAGTCAATTTGTGTTGAAGTCACGTTTTTTTTTTTTTTTAATTTGTTTTTCTTCCCCTCCCTAGGAAACCTTCATTTTGCACTGAGGGAGAAGGGGCTGGGTTTTTAGTAAATGTCACATGTGCGACTGCAGTGCATGTAGTCTGAGCACTTAAATTGACTTGGGCCTGAGGTTCCCAAACTGGGGCTGGAGGGGGGGAGCAGCAGGAGCAAGGCCTGGACTGCTGGAGCTGGTGGGATGCTGGGGAGTGGGACAAGAGGAGCTGGACAAGAGGAGTGGGACAAGAGGTGTTGCCTCCTGCTGCACTTGTGCCTGGAAGGGGCCAAGGCCCCTAAGGTCTGGGCTGTGCAGAGCTCCTGGCACGCAGCATTTACACATCCGTGGCCATTTTCAGAACTGCTCTTACCCTTTACCACAGTCAGTGCAGCTAGTTTTGGTCTCCTTTGCAATTTGCCTTTATCATCTTAAGGATTAGTGATGTTAAAAGAATGCAAACCCCCAAACTTCAGGGTTTCTCTTCTTGATTTTCACAAAAGCTTAGGGAAGTGAAAAGGCAGACCTAGCTTTAGGAAAGCATCCCGGTGTGTATGTACTTGGAGGTATCAGCAGAAAAGGAAAAGAGCTTACTGAATGATGCTTAAAAAGAGAATGACATTTAAAAGTCAATGTGTTCTGTACAGATAGTATTTGCAATTACTGTGCATTATCAGGAGGTGGCCAGACTGTGGGACTGAATTTTGTGCAAGGCTAGGTTTTCAGTTCAGCAGTGTCAGTTAATAATGCAGTCTGTTCCTGTCTCTTGAACAAAAAGTTGGAGGAAAAAAAAAGTCTAAATATCTGTTATGTTTGGAGTTTCAAATCTTGATCCTGCGCTTGATCCTATGAGATGAGTGTTTGGCACAGAATATCCTGCTGGTAGATCCTACCTGTCTTCAACATCAAGGAATGCTGTTTCACTGAGGGAGTCCAACAGGATTAGTGAGGTCTTTTAGATAACTGTCCCCCACAATGCCACCTAGAATCTTAAACAGGTGTTTTAAGCGTGACCTGATGCTTATGTACTGTAGGTATCTCTTTGACAAAAACTTTTTTCTTGGGCTATCTTGGATTTCTGGTTGAGCTTAAGGTGCAGCTGAGGAGGAGACTGCTCGATCAGTTCTAGATGGCAAAAAAGAGAAGCACAGAGGTGAAATAATGACTGCTGTCCACTGTGTTGCAGGAGGCATGGACTCTTTGTCATGCTATAAGCTGACTTTTTGAGTGGTAACCTCGAAGGAACTCAGAACTGAGGCTGTATTCTAAATTGATATCAAAATTTTTCATAAAGCTTATTAAATCTAAGCTGCTGTGAGACCCCATTTCTTACTAGTGTGGCTTCTCTTGTCTCAGCTGAGCCTTCCTTATTCATGTCTGTCATATTAAAACAAACACGTGGTCACTTGTTCCAGTGCACCAGTAGCCTACATATCTGTGGGTAGGTACGTTAGAGATGGCATCAGTTTCAGATGTGCATGGTGGGCAAGGAAGAAGAAATTTTGAGGTCCTTCACATCATCTGGTCATATTCTGTGACTTTTATTTAAAAAAAAAAAAAAATCTCTATTTGTAAGTAAAATGTTACTGTAGAACAGTCTCAACTGCTGCTTTTTGAAGCGTATAATCTTTTAAGTGGTGCCTTTTAATCATAATCTCATTTCTCTTCAGCTCGTGTGTATTTTTTGCCCTCTTCATGATTTCATGAAGTGGAACACTTGCAAGTTTCAGTCCGGTCTTGTTATGGCTTCATCCTAGTGAAGGGACCTGGTGCTCATGGTTGTGAACATCGTGGTGGGACATGCCTTGTTGCAGTGAAGGGCTTGGGGCAATCTGTGCCAGCTGCCACCAAGACGTCTTGCAAACAAACCACCAGGGCAATAGCAGGCTGTGGGTTGCCTTGAAGCAAATCTCTGGGCTGGGCTGTCAAGAGGTTCACGGAGTTTTGAAGGCCTTTTGGAGATTGATCTGGGCTGCAGCCGTCAGACTGGAAGTATTGATCTGGGCTGCAGGTGTCGTGGAAATATTGAATGAGAACAGAGGAGAGCCACAAAGATGATCAAGTGGCTGGAGCACCTCTCCTATAAAGACAGGCTTAGGGAGCTGGGGTTGTTCAGCCTGGAGAAGAGAAGGGAGACCTTATAGGGGCTTTCCAGTACCTAAAGGGGACCTGCGGGAAAGCTGGGGAGGGACTCTGTCAGGGAGGGTAGGGATAGGACAAAGGGGAATGGCTTTAAATTGGAAGAGTGTAGGTTTAAGTTAGGTATAAGGAGGAAATTCTTCTCTCAGAGGGCGGTGAGGCACTGGCACAGACTCCCCAGAGAAGCTGTGGATGCCCCATCCCTGGAGGTGCTCAAGGCCAGGATGGGTGGGGCTTTGGGCAGCCTGGTCTGCTGGGAGGTGTCCCTGCCCATGGCAGGGGGTTGGAACTGGATGGCCTGTAAGGTCCCTTCCAACCCAAACCATTGTGTGGTTCTGACTGTTTGCCCAGTGGAAGGCACTGCCTGCCTTGGCTGGGGTCCACTGCATGGGTTTGGAGGTTAAAGCCTGTGAGAGACTACACACATCCAGTTCTTTTCCTTGTTGGCTGCAGCAGGCAGGCCTGAAAATTCATGGTGTGTGAACTTCCTTTGTCTGGTCTGTAGTCAGCAGGTAATTCACTGCTGTTTAAGTGCAGGTGATGAGGCATTGCCTGGCCCTTAGCACTGCTCAGTGTAGCTTTACCTGAGAGGTGTTCTGCGGCATGGCCGGAGCTATGCTGGAGGTGACAGTCTGGTTTAGTGGGACAGGCTTACTAAAACTACAGCTGACTTCTAAATGGCTTTTTAAAAAACAGTCTGGAAAGCCATCTTCTCTCTACTGAGCGGGAGGCCACTGCTCCTCCCTGCACTTGGACCCGTAGCTGCTCTCCCATCCTTCCTCCTCATCCTGCCCGGTCCTTCCAGCTGTTGGCTGGTGCCCAGTGGTGGCATTCTCCATTCCTTCAGGACATGTGAGATCAGTGATCTCCTTCCTGAAAGAAGCTATTATCTGCATTGGAAGGATAAGGAAGTACCTCAGCAGCTTTTAGAGTAATGCTTCAGGGTGAAGAAGTGTTGACAAAGTCTGTAGATCAAAAGCCCATGGTTTCATAGGCTGCAGCTCTTCACCGAGAAGCCTGTGATTTTGGTAAGTATTTGTCCTCCCCAGTGCTGAGATGCTAAGCCTAATGCAAAGCAGTTGCTGTGATTGCTGTCAAGACTGAAACACTTGTATGACTCCACAAGTACCAAAGTTGGGTATAGGTTTCAACTGCTTTATTGACAAGTTGGGTTTAAAAAAAATTCAACACCTCTGCCATTGAGTCTGAGCAGTGTTTAATATGACCTGTTTTGAACAAGCTAAGATGAAGAAGAATGCATTTTCACTCATGGTTTTCTTATTTTCTCTCTCCAGATGAACACAATGATGTACAGAAAAAGACGTTTACAAAATGGATAAATGCTCGGTTTTCCAAGGTAACATTAATTTGAAAATACTTCTTTATTCTTTGTGATGTATTGCCTAGAACAATATTGGTTACCTAGGCTTTGCTCTTACTACTGTAGAATACTCCTAGATAAATGTGTCAGAATGCCTAATGAAAACATATCTCTGCTAAACAAAATAATATATATTCCTTCTATCTTTCCACATGCACATAAGCATTTGTCACAACATAAAAATACCATGCGTCTGATTTAAAAACTCAAAATGAAAGATTCTATTTGTTAATATTTTCAAGTACATAGACATCTGCATGGTGGTGTCTGGATTTTAGTCCTCTTACTTTAAACGGTTTATTTTTGCATGAGTGCATTAAAGTAGCTTCTGAGCCCTAGTCACCGTGTTTACTCCATGCTGCTGAGTCAGCTTTACTCATCCAAAACACTCTGCACACCTCCAGTTGAGGCCACCTAGTATTGCTACTTTGAGTCTTGACTGTGAAATCTTGTATAATTGCTTGCTCATTTTGATTTTTCCTTGGCTCTCACGCTGTACACTTCTTCTTCTAATTCTCTTTATTGATTTGAGACTTATCGAGGTTCTTGTTTTATGCTTTGAGAAGAGAAAGGAAATGGTGGTTGCTTTGAGATGCTATTTAAAGCCTGCTTTTTATGCCATTCTGCTGATAGTGAAAAATGACACATTGCCCAGGCATGCTGTGCCTGTGGGAAGTTTCCCTCGTTTATAGTTTGAATGTGTGAACGAACCTGGGCTATGATCAGAGAAAAATCTTTTTTTTTTTTTCTTCTAGCCAGTATGGTGCTGAAAGTGGGATAAGGATAACTCCCGGTGATCCCACTTTGATGAAAAGGGCCGTGCGTGTGGAATACTGAAAGTTGGTGCAAGCGTAGTAGGAACGTTGGTGCCCTTTAAATAAAGCAACGTGACAGTGCTATGGCAATGAGTGGCTTCCTTTGGAGCATTGCCCTTCTGAAGTTCTTGGTCAGCAGAAAAAAAAGTTTTACCTTCCTTCCCTTCCTGTGCAATAGGACACTGGGCAATGCAAGGCTTGTGGCCTTGGTTGATTCATTTTTGGCCTAGCTTTGTTTTGATTGAAAGCTGATATCCTGCACTCTTAATCCAAGGCATGCTTGGCTAGTTTCCTCTTTAGGGGAGCGGTGCGTATGCGTAACTGGTTGCTTCTATTCTGCCTTTGCTGCTGAAAAAGAAGAACAGTCCTCTGGGAGCAGGGTTAGGCAGGGCAGGATCATGTAAGGAGTGAAAACTTGGTGAGAAAGGAAGGCTTATTTTTAGAGATTTACCCTGGCTTAAAGATGGCACGAACACGGAAATGGTAGTGATACTGAGAATGTGTTATGTGGCTTGCCTGTATGTGTCATGGACGTGATTTGTATTGACATACATACAATTGTTTTCAGCTTTTATACCTGTATACCCACGGAAAGATTGTATGAAATGGCTTTTCCTTTTATGCCATGTATTTGCACAGATCCTGCTTAGTCCCTGGAATTCCCTGCCTAGAGGGTGTGGACAGATGTTGAATTTGAAATAACTTGATGACTTCATGGCCCATTAAAGTACCTGAAGTTATGAAAGCTATGTTAATAATTGAAGAGAATTATATTAAAGGACATAGTCCTGACTACTGCATATCTAATTCAAACTTGAGCATGCCTATATTTCCATATTAAGATCAAGATATATGAAGATTCATGAACCGGGAAGTTCGAATTGCAAAGAAATTGCTGGTGTTAAGCAGAAATCTCCCTCTGCAAGAAAGTCTGGTTTCAGCTATGTTTTGAAAATGTACAGAGATGGATTAGTGTTATTGAAGTTCTTGCATTTACCAAGTTGTTAAAAATTCCTCTTTTGTGAACTAGATTGAGCTACTTAGTAGGACTTGAGATATTTTAGAGGTTGGGTGAATATTTCTGGCTTCTCTAGCAGAAAATGAAAGAGAAACTGGGGAATTTTGTGTGGAATTGTAAATTTTACTCTAAGAATTTCAATTGTCCTTCCACATTAACTGTCTTATAGTTTCTCTTCATTTAGATGCATAAATGCAAAACATAAACAACTGAGGCTTTATAACCTGTTTTTGCAATTTTAGGATTTTTGTATACCATTGCACAATGTACTCAAAATTATTTAACTTGATTGATTCAAACCAATTCAGTGTAGATTTAGAAAGGATCTAGAAAAGCAGTGTCTCTCTGTTCTCACATCAGAGAATAGGTAGATGACTGATACACAGTAAGGCTCGAGTATGCTGGGAGGTGCCAACGTCTGCTTTGGGCAACTATTCAGCGAGATAAAAGTTCTTGCTCTATTTTAGAGTACAGTAAATTGTTTTTGTGCCCTTCATATAAACTTTAAGTGCATCTTACTTACTCTTATTTTTTGAAATGAAGGCACAAGTACATTTAAAGTGGATTGCGACTTAAGGTCAATAAATGCACTCAACAAAGCCTCAGTGCTTACTACAGAAATCTTCACCTCAGCAGAGCAATATGTGCTGCAACTCACAAGCCTATGATGGTTATGTAGCAGGGATATTTTGTTAAAACTAAAGTGAATCTAGCTGTTTTGTAGATTGTAGCTACTATAAAATTGTTGGATAAATAATCTATTTTACCACACTTTAACCAATAGGGAAGTTGACACTGAAACAAATACTAACACAGAACACTTCAGCATATCTCTTTCTATCTTGAGCCACATGTGGTGTTTTTCCTTATATGCTTTTTCCATTGCTCTGTCCACTGTAATTTTAGGAGTCAGGTTTAGCTGTTTCTTTGTGTATAGCCCACTAATTCATGCATCGAATTGTACGGATAATTATTATGTTTGAAGACCATATGTTAAAACTGTATTTTCTATGTCTTTGACACTCCCGTGTCACCTCTCGCATTAGTTTGATGTTATTTTTGTGGCTGTGCATTTATGGCTGTGCATTGAAAAAAGGCTGTCCAGGCTCTAAAATCAGGAGGTCAAAAGTGGGGAAAAAAGTGCTAAAATTAATGTACCTTACCTGTATGCTTTACTGAACTTTTCAGGAGTGAAAAGGATCTTGTACTGCTTCTTCTGCTGAACTTTGTTACTCAGAATAGATTATCTTCAGTTATCTATTACTCAATTATCTAGTATTTTTTTCTGCTCGCTGAGTATATGGCCACACACATTCACTTAGTATACACAACATTACTAAACCGTGACATGAAGCTAAAGGTAGCATCTTTCTCAGTTTCTGTTGTACCGTGACTTTAAGGTTTACTAGTTTGCAGGTTTTAATGGATATATTTTCAGAGCACCCTTCTGCATTGCAGGAGACTGTCTTGTGTATTTACAGCCATTGCAAGTAAAGGTAAATATCAGTAGTTAGTAATTTTCAGTACCCAACCAAACCTTGATTAGCTTATCCAGAGGGTTTGATATTTCCGGAAATATCTTCAGATAATCCAGAGCTCCTCAAATGGTTCATCTTTTCGGCAGACCCAAGCAAACCATCTAAAATATATAATAGGTTTTCAGATGGAGCTTGATCAGCCTAGAGAAGGGACTTCAAGATGATGATGCCTATGTCATCAAGGACTGGGCTTAATGGTCTAGGGAGGTCTCAGTCTTGCATACGGTTACTGATTACTTACAAAATTACGTTTTAAGTTATTCTGTTTAGCGTTACAGAGGGACTCTTGGCTAAAAGTAGAGTTTGAATCCAGTTTCACAGGATTGCTTTCTGCTCCATTAACCATAGTGCCAGTCTTTTTCCTTCTTGCAATGTTTTCCTGCACTTGATACGTGCTTCTGAACTTCTACTACAGGATGGAATAAGGCAGGACTTCCAGGTAGCTCTTCTGCACAGTGCTTCTTGCTTGAGCAGCTCCAGCCTGTGTACAGTATAAGTCAGGTACTCCAGGAGAAGGTACAGAAATAGTTTGATAATGTGTATGCATACAGTATTTGTTACACATAAACAACAGAAGTGAACAGAGATTTTGCTGTCAACCCTAATTTTGAGTTTTTCAAACTCTTAAGTAATTTCAATCTCAGTCTATTTGCATGGCACATCAGCAGGCCTGGGCTCAGTCATACAGACGTGTGACACTTCAGCTGACAAATAGCATAGTGGTGTAGGGTACTTGCATTTTCAGTCTGGACAAGTCTGCAAGGCTTCTAGGAGATCTTATAGGCATAATGAAATATTCAGGAGTCTTGTGTTCCACTTTAGACCCTGCAAGTGCAGATTTTTGTGCCCTGTTTCTTTACAGCTCCTCCTTTCTGTGACCTTGTTTTGTCTTCACTTACAATTGCAACCTCTTGTGTCAGAGAGCTTGACTGCCCAGCAAACCCTGGCAAATCTGTGTTTTCCGTCACCCTGCCTATCTTGTTCCCTCTTCTTTGTTGTGTAGTTGTTTGCCCAGCGAGAGACAGTTTTTCCTGTCAAAACTGCAGACCTGGTCTGTCTGTCCTTCCTTTCCCCTTCTTCCACTCTACATCTCTTCACCTTCCCAGCCCTTACAGGATTTGATCCTTGTGTGGTCAGTAATATTTTTGCATCTTCTTGTGTAAGCAGTCCTAGTCTTGTCTTCTTTATCTCCTGGCAGGAGACAGTCTCTGCTGGCTTTTGTGTTCTCATTTTCCAAGGTATTCCTTTTCCAAGTTTGCTTTCAGATGGGTTACTTTCCTCTTCCGCTGTTCCTGAACTTGGCAGGTAGGACCCGGAGTCAGCACAAGAAACATGATGCCCTATCTCGTAATTTAGGTCTGTGGAGTCAGATCTGTCACAGCCTGTCAGAGCTTCATGCTGTCACTCTAGAGGAAGCTCACAGATCCAGCATGGGCAAACTGAGACTTTCCTTTTCCCCGGGGAATCCTATCTTCATTACATTTGGGAAGTTTTCCCACAGGGACGGAAAAAACACTTGATTGTTAAGAAAGTCGTGCTTGCTGAGAGAACATTAAACCCCTGGAGATGTTTATGGTATTCAGTGAAAAGGACACAGGGTTTATTTATTTATTTATTTTCAGTAGGCATTGGGTGCAGATGAACGTTGAATTCTCAGTTGAATGGGAGCTGGCTGGGGACCTCGTTCCAAGGTGTCAGGAGCTTCAGAATGCTTGGGTGCCTGTAAGCTGTCTCTCCCTTCCATTTTTGTCATGTACTTCCCTCCGTTTCCTAACCAAGCTCTCAATTTTCTTGTTCTTGTATACAGCAGCCTCCTATAGTCTTGCAGCCGCAGCATTCCTGTTGCGTGTATTTCTGTGATCCTGGTTTCCCAGGTCCTGTTCTTCTGCCCTGACATCTTCACTGGCCAGCGGTTGCAGCGCTGGCAGGGCTTGGAGCTAGACTTGCTAATATGCCACATCACCCAACCTTAAAGCATCTTAAGCTCTCTCCTGCTCTATGATTTTTCCAGAATTTTTTTCTTGGTTAAAGACCAAAGAGACAGAGGTGCAGCATAGGGACAGACTGAATCCTCCATGGCTGAGCTCTGGTGAAGGTGGCTAGAAAGCAAATGTTTGGTGTGGGGCTCCTGTGCATTTCTTTTCCTGGGCTCTTATGTGTTCTCTCCCCTAGTGGGACACCAAAGAAAATAACGAAAAGAGAAGACAGGGCAGTGGACAAACTGGTGAGCCTGTACTTGGAATGCTTTGCAATGTGATGGCTTTAAAGGTGTCTTTAAAATTAAAACATTCCCTCCTCTGTTACACTAGGAATTAATTCTTGTGATAAATGCAGTGTCTTGTTTAACTTTCTGAGCAGTGTGTTCTATAGATCTCTTCCAAAAATTTTGTACCTTAATTTTCTTCTTTCCTCTAAGGGTTGTTTTACCATATAATGAATGTCTGACCCCATACTTGTGAAGACATTTTGCTGCTCCACTGCTGACTCTTAGCAAATGTGATAAATCTTTTTAAAGACAAAAGCATGCCTATTCAGGATAATTAATTTCACATGACCTGGGATACCTGAAGCTGAAGACATTTTGGCTGGGATTTTTTTGGTCAGGAGAATTACGTAGTTAAATGTGTTAATCATGCAAGAATAGAGATCAAAAAGATTGATTAGGCAATTTCATCTGTCCAAGGAGACATCACCTAAGGTGGTCTTGTAGTTCTTTTCCCAGTTCAGTTTTTGTGGTACAAGCAAGGAAGTAATTGCTTCTTTGTAAAACATTATACAGTCTATACAGTCTACTTGTTCTTGCCATTTTCTACTGCTGAATTAAACTGTAAGATGTAACCTCACTCAAAAAAGTAGCCAAAGCTTACTTAAAAAAAAAAAAAAAAAAAGGCATCAGCCTGAGAAACCACCTGGATGGAAAAGAGTCAGTGTTTGTGTGAACTGGCTAAAGTGCACACAAGCCTTGAAATGTTTCCCTTTAGTTCACTTTTTGTTTCTTGACTGGATTACTTAGTGCCTCCTCTGAGAGTAGGTCAAATAGGATGTGAATTAACCAAGATGCAGGAAAATAAATATTTTCTCTTCTAATAGGTTATGGGATATGGTAAGAATGCTATTACGGTATAAATTCATCAATAATACAAAGCAGTTCCTGATCTCTCCTAGATTTAGATAAAGCGTGAGAATTGCCAGTTTTCTGCCTTCCTCTCAACTGCTGTTGGCCTCTGCTCTAAGAACAGCCTGCAGACAGCATCTCCCTTGCTGGACTTCAAAGCCTGCAATAGTGATACAGACTGAAGTCACTGCTGGTTTTGGTTAGTGCTCTGGACTTGAATTAGAGGTTGATTCATGATCTCAGTTGGTTACCCTCCCAGCTGTTGGAGTGTTTGTGTCTGTCAGTTCTTCTCAGCCACTGTCAGCCGAATTCACTACACTGAAGCAAAGCCATTCCTGTAACTGCTAGTTCCTAATGAGAACAGTAGTCAGCCTGGTCAGCAGGACTTTCTTCTTTTTTTAGGAACCAAGTTACAATGCTGAAGTTTAGCTGGCACTTAAAAACAAACAAACAGCAAACCCCCTACAGCGATAAGAAATAGCCACTGTTAGTAATGATATGTAATGGAGCTTAATTGCAAGCTGGGGTTAGTTCTGTTTCGTTAAACACCTTCTAGTAACGTAAGGTCATGGAATTGCATTTACAGTAACACTGGGGCAGGGGACGAGGGGGAGGGAAATACCCACAGAGTTCCTGATGACTTGTTTGTTTTGCTGGCTTGGTATGTCTAGTAAGTTTTCCCTCTATCATGTTGTCATTTGAGTATTTCAGGTGTTCTGTGATTTTTTTTTTTTTTTTTAGCTTTTTCAGCTTTGGAGTTCCACAAACTTCTGTCTATCGTGTGGTAGAATTAAACTTTACTATATCTCAATGACAGGTCTTTTTTTCCTTAGTCTGGAGCTTTAAATAGCTATTTAGTTGTTTGTAATAATTATTATTTTTTTTAAGCACTGGTAGCGATTTTAATTATGTCTGTAAGGTGTGCTTTTCCTATGACTAACTTACTTTTTACTTGAATTTATAGTCTTGATACTAGTGTTGTGTACTGATTCCACAACTGCTCAGGCATATTGAGCAAAGAAATAAAGGCAGTAGTAGAGCCTACTCAAGGTACATCTGCCAGCTCACAGTACAGTGAGCAGTTGTCTGCTGTTCTGCAACTCCTCCATGTCAATGGAAGGAGAATGGAAAAAGTGTCACACATTTTAATAAAAATACTTCTGTAAACAATGATTATGGTCTTAAATTAGAAATTGGCAAGATTTATCAGTTCTTATTTGTTGACGTAGTTGCTTACTTTTTGCAATGACCTTTTTGCTTTCTGAATTGTTTCCCACATTGAGTTCCCATGCACTGGTCTCATGATGTAGCAGCACTTGACATGTTTCTTAGTCTGTGTTGGTCATGGTAAAGTGTAGCTCTTACTCCTTGCGTTGTTTGTAACTGAGTTTAAATTGAGTAGGTGATTACTATGAATTCTCTGGGAATGTTCTTGAACTTGACCACATGGCTCATGTTTTTGTTAAATTGCCAAACCTGGTCAGTATTTCCCCTTTTTCCCTGAGAAAGGGGAAAAGAGTCTTTGCAGTTCTACTACCATTTTGACCTATTTACTAAGCATTTTATGAGACATTAAAAACACTCATCTGTTGTTTTTGTTTTCTAAACCAAAACTGTTCTGTCCTTATATAAGCAACATTGAAATATCAGAAGAATCTGGTGGAAAATCAGGATGTCCTGTTTCCTATATACTTTCAGGGTGTTTTGGTGTTTCTGAGGTGGCAGATGATCTGTACAGTGACTGCTCTGAGTAACAAGAACTCATCTGCTTGCAGTGACTAGGCAAGATCGTACATACACTTGTACAAAATGCATTACTTCCCTGGTGACCATCAGCATGCATTACTGTGGAACCGAGAGGACCTTTCATCCTGATTTCCATCTTGCCGCTAGGTGGTCTGAATCAGTGTCGTGGAAGAAGATTTGAAATAGAGTTGGCTTATCTTTTACTCCTGAATATCTTTGGCATTCATTTACTGGAAAATGATTCCAATAACATACCCTCTTTAATTATTTTAAAGAACGTGTAAACTCTCTGCTGCAAGTAACTGATGACATAAGAAAAAACCTGCATGTTTCTAGTTAAACAGCTAAGGAAACACTGAAACTTTCTTTACAGTTAATAGCTAACTTTGCATGTAATCTTGTGTCCAAGAACAATATGCAAAAGCATAAATAGCTGTGATGAAAACTTGCATTTAAAAAAAAAAAAAACAAAACACAAAATGAGCCTATGTCTTATTGAGAATCTGCGACTCCCTTTAATTCACTGTAACTTGACTCAAAACTCAATTTGATACGCTTCCTCTTTAGTAATAAAGAGAAAGTTGAGAATGTTATACTGTAAAACAAAAAGTATTCAAGGACGATTGCCTTGCAGCTGTGTATGGCTTTAGTGCAACAAACTGTGAATGCTTATGGCTGATCTTTGTAGAGTCAGTAGTATTGGATGACTCTTTAAAAAAAGTAATTAAAAAATCTGATCCAGATTTTGCTTGTAGCTTCCTTTATTTCCCGGGAACATTTTCTGGCAAAGAGGAGGAGTGATTTCTGCAGTCACGTTAGCTGGCCTAGACTAGCTTTCTTTGTATCTCCCTTGCACAGCAAGTAATGCTAGGTGCGTGCAAGGAAGTGTGAGTCACGGTCTTAAACCCGATCCAGGTCGAGAGGCTGAAAGACGGCCAGTGGGTATGTGAGGGCTGCTGCTGTGAGGAAGAGGTTGCTGCATTGGGTGCTTCTCCCCAGGTGGGGCGGTGCTCTCGCTGGAACGTGCAAAGCTGAAGCCCGTGCTGACTGGCCTCACTGCTGACAGTCTGACCTCTGAGCTGGAGACCAATGAGCAGAGGTAGCTGCTGCCTGAGGCATAGAATCATTCAGGTTGGAAAAAACCTTTAAGATCATCAAGTCCAACCATTACCTAACATAACCACCACGTCCCTAAGCGCCACATCCACTTCTCTCTTAAATACCTCCAGGGATGGTGACTTCATCGCTTCCCTGGGCAGCCTGTTCCAATGCCTGATCACCCTTCCTGAGAAGAAATTCTTCCTGATACCCAGTCTAAACCTCCCCTGGCACAAATTGAAGATGTTTACTCGAGTCTTACCACTTTTCACCTGAGAAAAGAGACCAACACCCAGTTCGCTGCAGCCTCCCTTCACATAGCTGAAGACAGCAGTGAGGTCTTCCCCCAACCCCCCCCCCCCTTTTCTCCAGCTTCCACTCAGCCTCCTTTTCTCCAGATCTTATGAGTAAATAAAATGCATTTTTTTTCTGCTGTAGATATCTAGCAGAATTTCTTTGTGTCCCCCTTGCCTTGTGATAGGGCAAGGGCTGGCACCAAAAGCACTACCAAAACTCAATGTAAGGGGGTGGGCTGTTTCTGATCCTTGTTCGTGAATCCTGTGGTGGTTAACTTGTGTTGCCACACCAAGGTTAGAGCAGCTCAGCGCAATTAGACCTGTCCACAGATTACCTGCAGTCTCTAGTTCTTTATTTCTTTTGCTTTCTTTCCTATTGCTCTGCCTTACTTTCTCTTCCCTCTTCCTCTTTTCCTTATGCCAATCCCTGTTAAATGAATCAGCTTCTATCCTGCTGCCAGTTTAAAGCAATGGGGCCTTTTCTTAAGTCTGTTAATTATGTTCTTTTGTCTGTCTTAGAAGCCCTCGTCTCTTTTGTAGAAACTCTGTGCCTGCAGCTTTGCTGGCAAAGCCCTCTCAGGCTGTGAAAGAGATTTCTGCCAGCTTTCTTTTTTCTTTTCTTTTTTTTTTTTTTCTTTGCTGTCACAGCAAACATAAGCTAAGCTGAGAAAAACTACCTTCTGTTAACTGATACAAGTGCTTGGTGAGGGGGATGTGAATGTTTTACACCCTGACCTGGCACAGTTCTTCTGGTACACTGTGTGTCCCTGCCTGTCCTTTGTACTATCTTACTAGTGTAAGCTGGACACTGTTTTGTCTTTGAGAAAGGGCCCATTATCTGCCCTGTGTTTGTACAGTGCTTAGCTCAGTGTAGGCTGGCCCTTAGGCACTTACCAACACAACCGTGACTAGCAATTTGCCCTTGCTTGAGGGCTTAATATAGTTTGTCACTGTCAGTCTTAAAATGCACGAACTTAGATTTCTTCATTTACTGTGCTTGGTGATGGAGTGCTGCTCCTTGTGGCACACTGGCAGAGGTTGAACTGCCTTCTGCTTGTGTTGTCTTTAAGTAAAAAGTGAGTGAAATACTCTGAAAAGGAGAAATTTAGGTTGGCTTAGCATACCATGGACTCTGCGGAGAGATGCTTTTTATCTAATTCAGGTGTGTGTGTGTATGCTTACGTATCTGCACATCCATCTTTCTCTAGAAGGCCAGATCTCGTTCTGGAGGAGCAGAGTCGGGGCTGTGGGCAGGGGCCGGGGGAGAAGCAGCCCACGGAGCGCAGGGCCTTACCCTGGAGGCTGGGAGAGGGCTTCTGCCCGGCCCTGCTGCCTGTGCTCCGGTGGCAGCAGCACAGCGGCCTGCCCAGCACGCCGCTGGCAGCAGGGCCCCGCGCTGCACCTCAGGCTGGTGTGGACGGTGCTGCCTGCGTGGGGCCCTCCAGTGCCCCGTGGGCTGTGGGGGTTTCACGCCACAGGCAGCTCAGCCCCGCTGCACCATGCTCTCAGTCCCCCTCTTCAAAGGAACGGGGAGAAAATCTGACTGGGGAAAAACAGGCTGATGGGTTGAGATATGGACCGCTTAACAATTAGTGTCATGGACAAAACACATTCAGCGTAGGGGTATTAATATAACTTATTGGCAACCGCTAACAGACCAGAGCAGTGAGAACTAAAAGTGAACTAGAACCACCTTCCTGCTACCATCCACCCTCTCCTACCTTCTTCCCCCACCCCAAACAGTGCAGGAGAATGGGGTCTGCGGTCAGTCCCTGACGCTTCTTCTCCACCGCTCCCTCACGATCACTCCCTGCCCCTGCTCCACGTGGGGTCCCTCCCACGGGATGCCGTCCTTCCCGAACTGAGCCTGCGGGGGCAGCCCACAGGCAGCAGCTCTTCAAGAACCGCTCCCACACGGCTCCCTACTACGGGGTCCATCCCCCAGGAGCAAACTGCTCCAGCACGGGTCCCCCATGGGTGGGCGGCAGCTCGTCCCAGACCCCCTGCTCCTGTGGGGGCTGTGATACAGTGCTGCAGTGGAGGTGGTGATGGGCCATGGGGTGGGTGCTACAGCTCCCTCCTAGCCAACTGCAGTCACCTGTACTTGCAGAAGGGTTACCTATGGGCTGAATTCGTTCCCATAGACACTATTTTGCTAGACTTAATCCATTAAATAAGTAGGCTTTTAATGTTGCTGTGTCTGTTTGTTCTGAGGCTAGTGGATACTTTAATAATCCAGGAAGGAGTAGTTTAGATTGCAGAAATAATTTAATACTCTTTTGCTGACTCTTTAAATTGACCAAAAGAAGTGGTGCTCTGATGGCCAGTGATGAAAAAATCATTCTCGTGAGAAAGTGAATCTGGATTATTTCCACTATCACAGCGGGGGTGCGTTGCATGGGGCTGGAACGTACCACTACCTGCTAAACGAATGGCTGAGAGCAGCAAGTTATTCATTTTACTTTCATGGGTGTGAAGGGAGAGGATGGGAAAGGAAGAAAGAAGGGTGTATACTCTCAGCGTCCTTATTACACTGTAGTAAATAAGGCATCTTTCCACTTTTTCAGCAGATCCTTTTTCCTTTTTTTTTTTCTTCCCCTCCCCCCCCCAACCCCTTTTAACTTCTGGACCTAAGGCAACAAACTTACTGAGGATATATAAGTATAGCATTCTCAGTTTTGGTGTTTTTCATTTGTGTGTGTTATACACGAATGCATTGCTTTAGTTGTGTTTAACAGTCTGTTATATGAAAAGATGCCTGGTTTAGGAGTCATGTGCAGAGCCTGGCTTTATTGCTCTGAGTATGTAGGTAGGGTATTTAAACACTTTCTGTAATTTAGAGAATTAAAAATAACAAGCTATAAGCTTAAGTGTAATAGCAGCTGGATAATCTGTTGCCAAGGGGAAGAAGTCTATAGGTGCTTGCAGTGGAAGCTGTCTGAATTCCTCGCTGCCTCATGACTGTGCCGTGCTTTCACAGCCTGGTCATGCTAGGCTGTGTGTAGCCACTTTATAGCTAGCAGGCATTTGCTTTTACAACCAGTGTCTGAGCGGTATTGCATCCAGTCAGACCTCTGCTAGCTCCTTCTGTCTGCTCTCCTGGACGCTTAGCGACTGGCTTTTAGAACCTTCTGTGTGGTGACGCAAACCAAATTTCAACTAAATGTTCCTGTCATCCTGCTCCTGTGGTCACCTCCTCCCATTACACACCATAAACTGCACAAGAGGTTTCCCTGGATATACTCTAGTGTGTGCCAGTCCTCCTGCTCCAGCGTGCTTTAAAGGTTTGGTTAAGTTGCTATGCAGAAGCAAAGCATCTGAAGCATCTGAGAAGTGCATGCATTCGGGTAAAAGCCTCGTCCCTTCCTGTGCTAGGAAGGCTATGGCTGAGCTCAGGCAGTGGCAATAGGTGACAGCAGAATGTTATCGCTGGCATGTAGTGAATGCTCCTACTTGGTGTCAGTCTGCCAGCTACGTATCTTTCTACAGCCTTTACTTAAGTACGTGTAAGCGTGTATATACACATTTTTTAGGCAAGACTGAAGTAATTGGAGAATAAATTTGTCAGGAAAATTCATTGCGAAACTAATTTAGCTTTGAAAATGGGCTAGTATCTGTGTATGTTATCTAAGGGACCTAGGTGTGTGGCCATTCTTTCTACTATTAGTTTAGGTGGTTTACACTATGGGTGATTGAGGTGTGTTTCTGTACAGGAGATCGGTAAGTGGTTCTGCAGCTATTCAGCTCTGGTTTCATGGGCATAGTTTCAGTAGTATCAAACCCAATTAAATTGGACCTTTATGAACTTTTGGGGAAAACAGGTATTTCCACAGAAGATGGAGTTCAGTGGGGAGTTGAGCTCCTTTGCTTCCTTTTATTTTTATTTTTATTTTTATTTTTATTTTTATTTTTATTTTTATTTTTATTTTTATTTTTTGTAATTTATTAGCCAGCATTTGGTAATCAGTAATGGATGTCAGGGCAGGAGGAGATGAATGAAGGTACAGATCTATATCATCTAATTTGTGTCTTGTCAGGTGGACTTCTGACAGCCTTCTTTCTGAAGAGCAATGTTGTAAAAACAAGGTGATAGGGAAAAAAAGGAAATGTTAGAGTTTTAGGTACTTTTTAGAAAATATTATTCTTCTCAAATTGGCCTTTCAAAGGGACAATGAAAGCAGCAGCTTAATTGATCTCCTGGCAACCAGTAGATGAATATTAAAAAGTAATTGCACTTAGCTGCTGACTGCCTTTGCCTTCTTTTTTATCCCCCCCCCTCTGTCACCTCTAGTCTAAAATCAGAGAATTTGTCCCAACAGTTTTTTTCTGAAAAGCCCTGTTTTCCTCCACCCGTGGATTTAGTCAGACCAAAACATTCTTTTGCAAATGATTCATCAAACTTGCTAGGTTTTGTCCTCTGCCATTCTTGCATGTTAAAGCATCTGTCCAGTGTGGGCTAGGATACGTTTATTTAGTTTCTTAGTAATAGGCTGCTGAAACACAAAAATAGAGGTGGGGAGAAAAACAAGAAAAGGAGAAAGAAGAGGTACCTTCCTGATCACTGTCACAGTCCCTTGAGTTTTAGTTTGTTCAGTAATAAATAACAGTGAATTGGAAGATAAAAAGGGAAAAGTGCCATTTTCAGGGGCGTTCTGCTTACACATTGTTTTTATTACCACTTTTGTTTGTTTGTTCTGCAGAGTGGGACACCCCCAGTCAAGGACATGTTCACAGATCTGAAGGATGGAAGGAAGCTTTTGGACCTTTTGGAAGGTCTGACAGGGAAACCTCTGGTAAGAGATATGTTATATGAGTTGCATTCATATCAAAACAAAAGCTGTCTTGTGATTTTTGATTTTAAAAATGTTGTGGTGTGTAATCTGAGATGCTATCTGCAGTGCTAGTGGAATTTCAGGGAGATTGACTCATGGAGGATGGGGTCAGGCTGGAGCTAATTGTGTAATTGTTTCTTTTGAGGCTTAAGATGCTGTTTAGCAAAGCATGTAAAGCCAGTGGTGTTACTCACACAGTATATTTTTTTTTAATAGAGATATTCTAAAGGTCTGTTTCTGGATGATCCAGAAGAGTGGCTTTTAGCTGGATACCTGCGGACCTTTTCTAATATGCTCATGAAAAAAAATCCTAAAAAGAAAATTAAAACAAACAAAAAATCAAGATGCAGTAGGCAAAACAAGCCTGCATCTCCATTGGAAAAATCCTTCGTGATCCTACAGATAGCAAAGGGCTGAAAAACTATTCAGGGCTTGTTCAGATTTGAGAAAATGCTTGCAGGGCTGAAACCTCTTCCCCTGCTAAGATCGGTGCCTTTTCAGTCAGATAGATGAGGCATGGTGAAACCTCTGCCATCGCTTGGAACTAAATTCTTGATTTCACTATTTATAAAAAAAAAAATCTCAAGTTGATTTATTGCCTTTAACAGGAAATCTTTAGTCATTTAAATTTTTGTAAGCTTGCCTTATTTTTCTGAACAGATGCGTTTCACTAGTTCTTCTAACGATTTGGGGGTCTGATTTGAAATCTATTGAAGAGAACAGGAGTTTTTTGCTTTCTGATTTTGTTGATTACTGTGTTCCAAGGTCAGCTCCGTGCTCTTGCAGTTTGATCATTTTCTGCTCCAGGAATTAAATTGTGGCGATTAAAGGCAAACAGAGAGGCAGGTATTGTCAGGAGTTGCAGTATTTTTTGTTTTTCTTGTCATGATATTAAAAGGAAGAGAAAGTCAGGAAGTATAACTTCTTCCCAGTGTGCAAAGATTTAGCAGGCTTTCAGTGCCAGAAAAATCAATTGCTGCTTGTTCCCTCTTGGGAGCTAAAAAATTTCAGCTACTCTGGCAAACATTCAAAACCCTCAGATTTTCCCCGGGAACTCCCACTTTGCTGTTGTATTGCCAGTACCTAATTCTGCAGATGTTGGGAATAAAAACTCTGGACTTGCTTAAGGTAAACCGAAGCATACTTTGAATCCGAGACTTGTCCTGTACCTCAGATTGAGGAATATTGTTCTGACCAGTTTTCATTTTGATATTTATTTTGAAATTGTTGTGGGTAATCTTGTTTGGGTTTGTTCCTATTAAAAAAAAAAAGGAAAAGTAAGACAAATTTCCTATTGTTTACTCACTTATTTTGCTTTGATCAGTCAAGTTTGTTCTGATATAAACAGATTGTACACTTTTATTTCCAGCCTAAAGAACGAGGTTCTACAAGAGTACATGCCTTAAATAATGTCAACCGAGTGCTGCAAGTCTTGCATCAAAACAACGTGAGCATGTTTTTCCACAACTGTTTTTGATATACTCTTTAATTTATTCCTGTTTGTAAATGAGTTCAAAATGCAGAGGATAAAGATTTTGGCACCTAGAATCCGAATTCAGTAGGAATAGATAAACTGTTCTGAGTTTTCTTTATCCAGCATAGTATTTCAGTGTCTGGCAGCTTTGTGAAATCTTAAAATGTTAATACTAAGATAACTAAACTCTGTTTTGCTAAGATGTGTTCAGTTCCATAAACAAAGCTGACTTGAAACCCTGCTATGCATAGCTCATGAACATGGCAGGACAAATAGCTAATTTCCAGTGAAGATGCATAACTTGTACGTAAATCTGTAAGGGTATGAGAGGTTTTGTGTCTCTGTGTTTCCTTGTCCTGCTCTCAAAATCCTTGAGGATCTTTCCAGTGACATCTGTTATCCCTGTGCCAAATTGTTCTTGAGTGTTCCTAAGTTTGACCTTTGCTAATTGATCAGGAAAAACAAGCAAACAAAAAGAACCAACCACCGTTCTTTAAGAAAAATGAGAATAAAAGTTGTTTATTTAATTTTTTGTTCTTTCTGCCTAGAAACTAGTAGTGCTGTAGCAAAATTATTTTATTTTTCCCCTGGATAGCAAATCCTGATAAGCATAGTTCTCTATAATTAGAATTTCTATTTGCAAATGTCAAGGCACTGAAATAGTTTAATAACAACATTCTGGAAACGAAGTACATCTAATGCAAAAAGGCACTGACATATTTATGTAAACTGCTGATTGAAGAGTGATACAAACATGCTGTATAATGCTGCACTTTCCCCTCCACGTTGGTGGACTAGTGTCATATTTCTAGGAAGCAGCCAAAGTTTAGTGGTGGGTTGTTTTTCTTCTGTGAGGTACTGTAAATATTGATTTTTTTTTTTCTGAGGGTAAGTAATGTGTCTTTCCAGCGTGAAATTGATTTATTTTATGAAGATAATAAATGAAATGATATTGAGTTACAATAATTAATTAATTCTTCCTTAAGCTGGCAGGATCAGGATTTCTAGAAATAAACAGATGGTCTTAGTTAACTGAAGGTTATTAAGGTCAGGTGTATGACTTATGCCTACTGCTTAACTTCATTAGAAAGTATGTGTGCGTGTGAGAAGACACACGACACACAGTCAGCTTCCTTTTATTGGTTGTCTGCTCAAGTCTTAGTAGTCCACTCACCACCTAATGGATTGCTGGCTGGCCGCTGAAAACAGCGGCTTAATTCAGAATCATTAAAATACAAAAGTGGGTACGTGGAGTCTTTCATGTATGGTGTAGGTTGCAAGGGGAATACAGTACTTAACAGTAATAATAATACTTGTGATTAAGAATTTTTTTTTTGTTACCCATTCTCAGGAATGTTTCTCTTCTATTGCAGGTGAAAAAAGCTCTTGTAATTGCTTTATTTTTGTGCCCCTGACCTTTTGTCTTGCTTTCTGCTCCTTATGTTCTACAGTGGTTTACAGTGAGTTGTTTAATGGTGTGCACTGCTGACTCTTTTGACCTGTTTTGGCCTGTTAAATTTACAGTTGCCTTTAGAAAGTACATGCCCAGCATTTGCAAAGAGGATTACATTAAGATTCTATTCCAGCTGCTGTGAAAATTAGGAGAGGACAACCCACAAATCCAAACTTCCTTAGTACTTTGAAGTATAATTTGTGGTTCCATGTTAATCTTAGCAACAGAGTTTTGATTTGACTTTTTGCTAATTGAAAGCTATGGGGAACTGGAAATTGCCTAGATGATATCTGAAAGCAATGAGGTTACAAGCACATTTTGCAAAATTCAAGCTATTCACGATTGTGTGATAAGAGGAAAAATACAGAATGCCATTATGTTCTTACACACCAGGGATGCCCTCTAAAACAAAATGAAACTTTGTGTTTGTTCTCGTCTACTCTAGGCTAAATCCCCTGACAGCCAGAGGACGGGCTCAGTTACTGTCTTCTGAATTGTCCCTATTGTTGAATTGCTAGCCAGCTCCTTGGTGCAGGTTTTGTCAATATGAACAGTGACAGTCCCAGATACGGTGCTTAGGGTTAGTGCAGGCTAGGAACTGTTTCTGGTAGGCACTGTGGGTAACACTGCTTTGTTCTGGAGCAGGGGTGAGCAAGGGAGAGGAAAGTTTCACCACAGAGGTGAAGTACACAGTACTCGTGAGGCTGGAGGATGGCTCCTGGCTGAGGATATTTGCAAGAATGAGCCCCGCTTTCTGCACTGTATGGCAGTGTGTTGCAGTATGTGAACATACACCCCAGGAGGTATTTCTCTCATCTGCTACAGAGGTTCCTACTCCATTTCTGTAGGCCACGGTGGTGATCAGTGCAGTGTACTGCTGTTGGCTTCCTCCAAAAGCAGGTTCAGAGTTGGTGCCTCATTCTCTGAAACGTCTGAACGGAGAGTAGGTGCCCGGATTCAGACTCTGAAGTAGCAGTGAGCGAGTGTCTGGTGGTGTGCTCTGGGCTTCTCTTCTCCTGAGTGCTGCATACTTGATGCTGGAGTGGGTAGCCTCTTGTGCCCTCCCATGTACTGATGTAATCATCTCCCTGCCTCTCTTTCCATGTTTTTATGTTTATAGCATTCTCAGTCATAATGCCACCGAGTTTAAATGGGGTCCTATGCATATAGGAAACTTGAACATTTTATTTTTCCCTTGAATTTTAGGTTTCCTTATATAAACTTCTCCCATTTGGATGCTGGTTCATGCAAAGGACAAACCTGTTTCTAATTGAGGAGTTAAAGTGTTTTTTTTAGGAGCAGGACTGCTTCTTAACTTTTTTTTTTTAAAAGCTCCTTCACATTTGCTTATCTATTGCTCAGTTTTATTTGCTGGTATGTATGGTATATTAGAGGAGAGGATAAAACTCTTCCAAATGAATGTCTTTGTTGGTGCCATCTTTTGGTGTCTTGTTTAAGCAGTTGTCATGACAAGCTGAGATAGAACCAGAGATGACAGAGTATTGTCTCTTTCTTCCTGCTGGTTATTTCAGAACACGTGATAACACGTGGCTGGACAGCCAGGGATATGGGATGGGGTCGCAACTTGGAGCTTTGGTAACACTGTCTGATACAGAGTTGGTCTGACCTCTCCAGGTGGAGCTGGTGAATATCGGAGGAACTGACATCGTTGATGGAAATCACAAGCTGACACTGGGGTTGCTGTGGAGCATTATCTTGCACTGGCAGGTGAGGAGGCTGCTGTGAGATCTCTTCCTTTCCAGGAATCATGCGCATCTATCTTTTGGGATTCTCACAAACTTTTCTGGGGTTTTGGCAGAAGAAAATAACCGCTTCTATTCTGGGCTGGTAAATAAAGGCAGGCCAGTGTTTGGTTTCCGACCTCTGTCTGTTGGCTGCCTCCCACAGCACATGTTCTCATATGTGCTAAGTTGTACTCAGTCACTCAGTTCAGTTCCTAGGGCTGTTGCAGAGGCTTTTCAGGCTAAGCATTGTGTTTATATTCCTTCCTCAATACTTATGTGCTTCTGTTTGCAGACGTTTTTCTACTATCCTGGTAGCTGTGTTGGGTTTGCATCTTTATTTGCTGCTCTGTAGGTTTGTTTCTCAGCCACATAGATTGAATTGCTCCTGGCTTATCCACATACCTGAGAGGATCACGGAATTCGCTTGGAGGAACTTCAGCAGATGCTTGTACATAGCACATCAAACAGCAAACTTCCTGTGTTGGCTGAGCAGTTGTCCTGTTCTTGCCAAAAACTTCTGCAAAGTTGTATTTTTGGGGTTTGCTTATTAGTGGAACCCTAGCACAAGGCAGTGAGAAATATTATAGTCCACGCTGAGTGCCAGCAGCATTGAGGAGTGGGGGGAGGGCTGTAAGGTAGAGGTAACTTGTCGTTTATTACGTATGCATTACTGGTTCTTGTAATCAGCAGAGTGTAAAGATGGCCTGAAGGCTCCTATTCCTCCATTTCATGTAAGGAGTTAAGAGCTTGACGCCTACCTTTTCACAGAAAAGACCCTTGCCTGATTTGTGAACTAGCTTGGTTCAAAGGTTTTGTTAAGCAGGAAAAGATGAGAATGGGTCTATACGGAGTAGTTGCTGCTGTCTTGCAGGTGAAGGATGTGATGAAGAACATCATGTCAGATTTGCAGCAGACTAACAGCGAGAAGATCCTGCTGAGCTGGGTTCGGCAGTCCTCGAGACCTTACAGTCAAGTCAATGTCCTGAACTTCACGACGAGCTGGGCAGATGGGCTTGCTTTTAATGCTGTCATCCACAGACACAGGTAAGTGACATAGCTCCCCTCAGACCTAGTGAAGTAAGCAGCTTTTTTCCCCTCATGTGTTCACGCTTGAGCATTTGACAGCTTCTAGCCCGTTTCAGTAGTTTGCTGTTGCGATAACAGTAACAACTCGGAGTTACTGCCAGAGCCTTGCAAAGGATGGAGCCAAGGCCGCGGTGTAACTGTTCTCACATGCACACTCGCTGGGTGGATTTACAGCCCACTTAAGTATCTACTATATAGAGAGTATGCTGAATGGGCGTCTGTAGGGGAGGGTTGATTACTTCCCTTCCCCTGCACTTTCTTCATGCTGGCTTCCCTCCCCTGCAAAGGGAAAAAAGCTCCTCAGTTTGCCATATCCCTTCAGTTGGAAGATACAGAAGCTTCAAAATGAAGGAATGAGAAAGACAGGCTCAGTAGCTCTTCTTAGATTTTGTATACATTACTTGAAAGATTGTGTATTCAGTTCTTTCAGGAGAGCACCTTTTTGCTTTCACTGAGTAGAAGATCTAAGGGATAATGGAATGCTTCAGGTGTCTGTAGTATATTTATTAGTTTGTTCATTATACTTTATAAAAACCGTTATTTAAAGCATCTTTCTGCAGAATCTCTTGTGTTCTTTTTGATTTTGGAGAACTTCTTGGTAGTCTAAAGAAATGTTTGTTACAGACTCTTACGAAACTTGCATATCTGTGTGTGTGTGAGATCTGCTTCTGGGCAATCGATTCTAGTCTGGTGTATCTTAAATGAAGTCAGCTCATTCTTTTTGCAAGGGTTGGCTGTTCTTTATCATAAATAACCGTTCCAGTGTGGTAATGCTATGATATTTCCTCCTGGCTGCCAGGTATCTGTCATGGCAAATACTTTACAAACACCTGAATATTTATACTCAGCAGATATTAAGCGGTCACAAAAGCATTTGTTGACTTGGAGCCTGCTGTTCTCTGCTCTCTGGCCTGTGCTGACTGAACTAACAGGCTCTATCGCAGGCTTGCTGCCTTCAGCCTGGGTCTGGTCTCACGCACCTGTGTGCCTGGAGCTGGCTAGTGTTCAGCCTGCATGGATGATGCATGGGGAGCACCTGCACCACATTGAGGGCTCCTGAGCGATCAGAAGGACTGTTCTGCACAGGCAGAGAAATACTAGCAAAAGTCTGTGGAGTTTACAGTCAGAAGACGTGAGCTGTACTGGTGGTTTTCTTATCAGCGTAATTGTAGTGGCATAGCTCTGCCACTGAATGGGAAGCTTTGTGATGGAGAGAGCACCACCGTTAGATGCAGGTGAGACCCGCTTTCCCCAGGATACCAAGAAGGGCAGAGGTAGCAAAATCAGTTTCAAGCTGTTTGTTGTCCTTCTGCCCTGTGACTATCTGCCTGGGCTTTGTGGAATCTGAAGTCTGTGAGCTCGGCCCTTCCCAGAGCACTGCCATGTGGCAAAAGCCCCTGCTGAAACCGTTGAGTAACTGTGCTTTTTTCTGGCTTCATAAAATTTCTCACAGTTACCTGACTCTGCTGATCTCTCTGAGCCTGTTATTCCCCCATCCTGGGCGCCTAGCAGCTGCCAGTGCTTCAAAACTCAGCTTTGCTGTCCCTGGACACCAGTCCTTTAGCCAATGAAGCGCCATTTTCCCCACATCTGAGAAATCTTGAGCTGGCTTTAAATTTAGGCTGGATTTGAAAGAAAAGCTATAAAAGGCTTGCAGGGGACAAGGGGATTGAGGCAGGATGCAGAATTGGTAGGACAGCAAAGCTGTGTAGCTTACCTTGACTGATACTGCTCCCCTGCCTAAAGGGTATTGCCAGTATTGTGGTTTTTACTTAGCTTCGTCCTATGACACTTAATATAGGGGCATTTTTGTGGATCCCATTAAGAGGTTTAGTAGCTCACTTTTGTCTGTATGTGTCTATGAACAATTGCTAACTGCGTTACCTCTTGGCTATAACTTTGTAAGGCTGGCAGTACTTAAAATTATATGAGGGAATAGGACATGTAACATTTTATTGTGTTAGTTTCTTTCATTTCCTGATATTAGCCTAGTTCTTCTTCGAATTGAATTCTGTTCTTTTTTGTACAGTTTTCTTGCTCCTAGGTCAATACTTAAGTTGCAGTTCATTAAAATTTGTGTTACCGTGGCAGTGGGAAAGTACTGCATACAAGATACACTTACTGCAATGTGTTTTCCAAATTAAGTCTCTTCTAAAACTTTATGTGAATCTGCGCGGTTATCCTTGTTGCTTTTCTTGCATCGAGGTACAGTATTCCATAAGCTCGTATCAGGATCTTTGCATATTTTCCCCTGCCCCAACTCTTCTTCTGGCTTTTTGCTTCTCAGACTGCTGGTTTATGGCCTTCCTGTTTCACAAAGTGTAATGATACAACAGATGTTAAAAGGATACTCTCAGGTCGATTTACAAGTGAATTAAGCTTTAAAGAATTAAAGGCAAGCCCATCTCTTCCTCCCCAAGTTCTATAAAACACGGGATCAATAAGTGTTTTAATGAGAAGCCACTACTAGAGGGGAATGGAAAGTATTTCAATGGTTTGTAGTTTTACAGCTGTGCTGCTGCAGCACTTGGCTGTTCATGCCCTGTAGGTACAGATACCACGAGGAGGGGGCCCTCTTTGCTGATCCTTTTTCCTACCCCAAGAGCTAAGGGCTCTTTCCCCCCTAGACCTGCCGGTAGGTTTTAGCATGCACAGCTGCACTGAAGATTTGGTTTGCTAAATGCTAATGCAAGATGAAGGGTGCTGGCACTGTCAATCGATCGGCTCCTTGGTCTGATTCACGTCATGACTCTCATGAGTCCTTGTGATTTTTTTTCTTTTTTTAAACCAGGGGAAGGGCCACGTGGCAGGGTGAGTGAGCAAGGGATGTGGAGACTGCTGCTGCTTCTGGTCTGGGGTGGTCACTGAAGCCACCTCACAAGTTTGGAATGAGGCTTTCTAGGAAGAGAGTGGCTCTTGATTACTCAGCAGAACCAGACACAAAAATCATGTAATAATAATTCTGTAAAAGAACCAATTGAAGAAAAATGGTTCTGGAGCAAATTTTAAGTACAGGGTTTATTTATTTTCTTGTCAGTAACATTTAATCTCCCGTTGCAGTCAAATAGTATGTATAGAATGGAAGGTGGATGGCACTGCAGACATGCAGTCAATTAATTGATTTGTGGTTTTCACGTTCTCATTAAGAATATTTTTGTCTGTCTTTTGTATTTGCTTATATGCGCTTATATTTGTACTTTATATGTACCTGTGTGTTTATATAACTTATGTAGCTCCCTTCATATCCATAACTTCAAATTCTGAATGGTATAGAATTTTTTCTTTAAATTAAATTTAGTATTTTCTGTTTTGTATTTTAATTTTAGACCTGAGCTCTTCAGCTGGGATGAAGTTATGAAGATGTCCCCAGTTGAGAGACTGGAACATGCTTTCAGCATAGCCAAAAACCACCTGGAAATTGAGAAACTGTTGGATCCTGAAGGTGCGATATAGTTATTCTATTTGATTTTAAACTTTTTTTTTAATTTGATTTTTAAACTTTCTATTTGATTTTAAACTTTTTGAGTTCTTTTGAAAGAAAATGCTTATATAGACATTTATTATGTATACAAATCCCAGCAGTTTTGTGCAGTGATATCTTTTTTCAATCCCTTACATCTGGGGTTAAAAATAGGTAAACTGTAGGGTAAGGGGATTCCTGTGTGTATGTACGCTTCAGCTTCTTGAACGTTAAGGTTCATATTGAGTTACCTTTCAGAGACAGTGCACAGGAAGGTGAAGTTGGTTCCCTGGTTTTATTTTATTTTAAGTAGCGGTTCCATTACAAGTGTCTGTGCTTTTCAGATCAAGCAGAGCATTTTGTAGAATGGGATAGCGTAAGAGCTCATGATCTTTTGTTCTTCGTTAGATATGCTGAGTAACAATAGCTGCCAGTGCTGTGAGTACTTACTATGTAGGAATGCTTGCCAGGAAGCTTTTTATGGCCCTTTCTTAAAACCCTGAGCTGTCACTCTGCTTTGAAGTGAGCCTCTGAAGATCCATTCTGTAAGACAAACTGTCAAACTTTATGGATTCAAGCACCACCATCTTAAAAAAAAAAAAAAAAAAAAAAAAAAAAAAAAAAAAAAAGTCAGCTGAATGAGTAGAACTCACAACCCCAGTGATACGTGAACCTGAATTTGTGAAATTCTTTTCCATTTGAAAAGTAAGCAAGTGAACTGACCGATGCTCAGAGTGGGGTTAGAACATATGTGGAAGTGTGTGTTTGAGGGATACTGTTCCTGAATTGCATTTCTGCTTGGAAGGCACTCCAGAATGTTTCCGAAACAATTTTTATTCCTCAGTAACTTCAGTTTTGGGTTCTTACCTCCAAAAGATCATGTCTCTTAATGTAAATTCACTTGCAAATGTGTTTTTTTTTAAATATTTTTTCTTTGTACTGCTTTCAACATCTGTAAAACCTGGTCTTTCAACAGAAAGCTAAAGGCTAATTAAGAGGAGAACCCATGCTTTGCACTATATGTGAAATATTGGAATCTTAACTGTATCCTGCATGATGATTTAGAAACGCTGTTTCTTTATTAATATTCTCCCATGTATTCTTTTTTGATGCAGATGTTGCTGTACAACTTCCAGACAAAAAGTCTATTATCATGTATTTAACCTCTTTATTTGAGGTCCTTCCTAAGCAAGTCACCATGGAAGACATTCGGGAAGTGGAGACCCTTCCAAGGAGATACAAGCAGGAATGTGAGGATGGAGAATTCCACATGCAACAGGTGTGTTTCTCATCGAAGCCTGGTTGAATCTTCTTGAGTTGTAATTTTAGCTGATCTTCAGGCTTGTCAGTTCTCTGGAACATGTCTTCTATCTTGTTCAACATTATTGGGAAAATATGAAAAATCATAGCATCATCTTTGTGATTGACTTCATTGGTTCTTTTTTGTTTCCTGATTCATATACAAAATCCTTTTTGCTGAGGTAGAAATCTACGTCTTCATTATGCTTCTTTCTTCTGTTTATTTTCCTTATTTATCTTGACAAGTGGCCTGAAGTCTTCAACTGAGTTTATAGCAGGAGTTGTGGTGGTGGTATTTGGTGGGTTTTTGTTTGCGTGAGAGGTCCACTGCTGTGTTAAATAAGCAAAATTAAAGTTTTCTATCCAGGTTATTTTAAAATGGAAATTCATTAGTGGTGACTTGGCCCCTCTCATTAGAAATGTACCTAACAGTTAGTTTTAAAATTTTGTGAAGGATTGAAAGGGATCTTAGTTGTTCTATTCTTAGTATCATTTGGGAAAGCATCTTCTCAGCACTTCCAGGGCATCACTTTTCTCTTGGCTGCCTAGGTTGTAGCACTTGAAGAGGAGCAGGGCAGTTCTAGAGCAGAGACCCCCAGCACGGTGACAGAGGTGGATATGGACTTGGATAGCTACCAAGTTGCTCTGGAAGAAGTCCTCACGTGGTTGCTGTCAGCTGAGGATGCATTTCGGGAACAGGAGGAAATATCTGGTGATGTTGAAGAAGTCAAAGAGCAATTTGCCACCCATGAAGTAAGCTTTTCTTATGTTCCTTTTGTGTAGTTTTTCTTTTTTGTGTGGGAGCTGAAAATTTTCTTTCCCTAGTCCTTATCCAAACACTGCCATTCTCTTTCTTGTGTCTTGCTTTTCCTAAACTGAAAGCACCTCTAACTGAATGGTGGTTTAAAAATTATTATTATAATTTGTTTTATAATTGACAAATAATAGTTTCTTGGCAGTGGAAGTGGATCTTTTTAAGAGAGTTTTCAGTGGAACAGGTTTTGGAATTTCAGTGTATTTTTTGTGTCAGCTTTCTGTGGCTGACCCCCTGTTGTCATAGAATCACAGAATGGTTTGGGTTGGAAGGGACCTTAAAGATCATCCAGTTCCAACTCCCCTGCCACGGGCAGGTTGCCCAACGCCCCATCCAACCTGGTCTTGGACACTTTGAGATAGATTCCTGATAGGAGCTCACAGATCACGGTGATGTGGCTGGTTGTACCGTTTGCAGGCTTTTATGATGGAACTGACTGCGCACCAGAGCAACGTGGGCAGTGTCCTGCAGGCTGGGAACCAACTGGTGGCACAGGGAAATCTGTCTTCTGAAGAAGAGTTTGAGATCCAGGAGCAAATGCTGCTGCTGAACTCCCGCTGGGAGGAGCTCAGGGTGGATAGCATGGACAGGCAGTCCCGGTGAGTCATCCCGCACGACCTCTCCTAAAGCTGAAGGACTGGTCTCTGGTGCTTACTGCGTCTCAGAGGAATTGCTTTGCATCCATTTGTAAGATATTTTTGTCTGAAGTAGCTCTTCCGTTTGGGACATGAATTCCACCCTCTTCGTACTCTCCAAGATGAAATGGAGGAAATGGATATAACTGTTTTTTTTTGGATTCTTATGTAAGAGTATTTTGAGATTTATGTTATATAAGTGTACCAAACTAAATATGATACCTACATGCAGCAGTTACATAAATGTATTTTTAATATTTTCAGTAGTTTAAGTTCCTGAATAAAACATGCAGGAGATGTGAATAGCTATGTGTGTTTACACAGCTAAAGAGCACTTAAAAGATTTTTTTCCGCGCCTGTAGTTGTCAGGCTCAGAGCTGTGCATCTAGGGAGAAACTGCATTTGATTGCCACTTGTAGCAGTGGTTCTGTTAGTAAACAGAAAATCCCAGTTGCCAGAAACGGTCCTTGGTATAAATTGCATAATTCACTCGTTTTTATTCTGTTGCAATAGAAACAGGAATTCTTAATTCTGTGTTCCTTAGGTTGATGGTGAAAGTTATATTGGATGATACATAACTGGTTTATGAATGGCTATGTGTCTTTCCTTTAAGAACTAGATATTAGTTTTTTTCCTTGGGAAGACTGTTCCTGACATGACTCTGCCTGTGCTTCCCCCTGCAGCCTGCATGACATGCTGATGGAACTGCAGAAGAAGCAGTTGCAGCAGCTGTCAGACTGGCTGACCGTCACAGAAGAACGCATTCAGAAGATGGAGTCTCAACTCTTAGCTGAAGATGTAGAGTCCCTTCAAAAACAGCTGGAAGAACACAAAGTAAACCTTTTTGTCTGTCCTGTAATGTGTATGGGAGAAGTATTTGGAAGAAGTGTAGGGTGGAAGGTTTCGTTAGCCAATAAACTTGCTAAAGGATTGGACAAAAGGAGTTAGACATGTTCAGCCTTCTTAGCTGAACACTTCAGCGATGATGTCTACAGCAGAAATTGCGTTATCTTTGCTACATGCAGGAAATGAAGCCTCCCCAGGTGAATTGTTGGTGTTAGGGACAGTATGAAATGTATTGTAGATAACTGGCCTTTAATGACTGGCAGCAATGCTAAGGCACATTTGAGACTTGCTGCTTGAAATAATGCAGGAGTTAAAGCTATTGCTATTAAAGCAATTTGCAAATTGGTTTGGCTTGCAATTAAGTTTCTGGATGGGAGTCCAGCCTTTCTAGCCTAGGGTGTGTTTTGAAGGAGAAGGATGGCCTTTTAATATTAGTCATGGTTGCAGCTTTGTTTTTTGTAGTCATTGCTGAGGTTTGACCTTCTGTCCAGCTTGAGACATACCTCACAGGGCAACAACTGCTAAGTATTCTTAGTCTGTGTAATTTCTTGTCCCACATTTGCATTTTTTGCTCTTTCTTCAAAGGCTGGGGAGCTTGAGGCCTGTTCATGAAGTAGTTTAGGATTTTCTGGGATGAAAAGCGGTATTTACAGTAGTTTAAGGGCATATTGATGTTGCAGAGTTATTTTGGAGGTAGGCTTTAACCATGTAATCTGTTCTGCCAGAAGTTGTATGAATATTTAAATGTACAGATGTGTTTTAAGCTAATTGGAAGAGTATGTTTTTTGCAGTTGCTAGGTATCAGTTTGTGACTATTGTCTTTGATACTAGGCTGTGAGAAATGTCAACTATTAAATGTTCATAGTGATTTTTACCTGTTTGGCATGCCCTATGATACTTGCTTAATAAAAACAACTTTTTTATGGAATGCTTAAGTTCTCTTATCCATAGTCGTAGACATACAGAAAGTCAGTGCGGTCATACGATTTTCCTAGTCAAGAGTGGTGTATACATTTTAAAACTTTTTTGTGTGTTTTCCAGCACTTTAAAAGAATGGTTTTAGGTTCTTTTCTAGCAATCTTTGAAAGTTTGTTTAAACTGTGCAGTGATTCCCAGTGGTAAAATATTTGCTTAAGTGTTGAATCTGTAGTGCTATGCCACATTTGTTTTAGTCACTGTGGGCAAAATAGCAATTTGATAAGTATTCAGAATTTGTAACAGCTATGTGTTTTTCTAGAGCCTGCAAAGTGACCTAGAGACAGAACAAGTGAAGGTAAACTCCCTAACGCACATGGTCGTCATTGTCGATGAAAGCAGTGGGGAAAGTGCAACAGCTATTCTGGAGGAACAATTGCAGGTGAAATATGAGAGCCGTCTTTTTAAAAAAACAACAGCAAACAAACAAAAAAACACAAAATCCAAAACTGTAATAGCAGACACTTAAAATCTTTGCGTATAATTATTAATCAATGTTTTTTGTGTTTAAAGACAATTTGTCCTAGAAAGCAATTTAAAGTCATATAATTTTAAATGTAATATTAATGCCAAGAATTATTAAACTTGCTCAGGATAAAACCTGCAAAAGTTATTTGACGTTCAAGCTCAATTCCTGATGAGTCAAGCTGCTTGCATCTGCAGTGACTTAGGCACTTTTGCAGCATATCTTCTCAGCAATTTCACTAAAATGGGAAGATGCACAATACGACTCTTTAATTTCAAATAGGTAATTCTCATTAGGAAATTAAAATTTGATTGAAAAATTTTTAAACACAGGAACAGAATTAATCAAGGGAATATTGTGTGAATTGTTTTCCTGTTTTCTTTTTGGACTTGGGCTGCAACCTGAGTAAATCATAGGGAGTATAGAATATAAGATTTATTGTAACGGACTTCATGCTACTTCCATTACTCCTTTTGAAATCAATGAAATAGTTGCCTGAGTTCAGCGAGCGCAGAGATAAAGCCATAGGTGAATGCTCTTAATAGTTTTAACCTCAAGCTTTGTACAATACAACAACGGCAGTTAATGGCAACAAGGTAATTACAATATAGAAGGAGGTTACTGTGAAGTAGAAATTTTGCTCTTGATTATATAGTTTTTGATCCTCTTTGTGAGGCTCGTGAATATTCACGATATCTCCTGCTTTTGTAGAGGCTGGGTGAGCGGTGGACAGCAGTTTGTCGATGGACTGAGGAACGACGAGTCAAATTGCAAGAAATTCAGCTTTTATGGCAGGAGCTTCTAGAAGAGCAGGTTAGTAAGTCTTTGGTTACCCACGGTTGTAGATTTTTTTTAAAGTAACTCTTAGTAGGGTTTAACAGCTCTAAGAAAATAGCTGTAAAGAACGAGAATTTCAGATATTGTTTGGGTTCCTAGCATTTCTTGAAGAAGTTGTGCAGCCTAAGAAAAGTATATACTTAAGTTTAAGCAGGAAAATGCTTATACCTCCTTATAAAATAATTTCCAAGGTAGATATTTAATATTCTTGTGGACATCATCCTTTTGAAAGTTCTGTTGCCTTATATTCATCAATGTCAATGAATTCCACAAGATTTATTATATTAAAAATAAGAATTACTGTACTTTGAATGTCAAATTCATACATAATGAACTCTGTGACCTTTTTTGGTGAATTTAATGGAGAAGTATAAGAATGCAAGTATGAGCATCTTGCTTTAGAAAATTTATGGGAGATAGCTTCTCATAAATATTCCTGTCTTCTTGATAAGTAGTTAAATAATTGAAGGATTTCTATCTGATTTATATTTGGTCTCCAGTTTTCAGGAGACAACTTTACAATAACAAACTGATTTTATTGGGTTTAAGATCAGTGAAGATTTGCAAAATGGCCAAGAAGCAGGAATATCCCTGATGGCAATGAATCACTAAGTATTTAGTGGTTTGGTAATTGCAGAAATTTTCCTAAGTAAGGCACCAATTTTCCAACATAAATACATGTACACAATTTTGCAATCAACTAAGCAATAAATACTGTTTACAAAATCAGTAAGATAAAATATTTGGTCAATATGGTGAAGCATTCAGCTCATCCCATTTTGCTGAGTTTAGGCAAGCAGTTGAGTTGTTAAGAAGATGGCATTGTGTGTTTTCTCTTGCTTTGATCTTGCGTGTTTTGGGTGGATCTTGAATATACCACTCAAATATGAATTAGGCAGCGGCATCTGAAAAAAATGGTAACAACTACATGCTGTCAGCTCTGTTAGTCAGTTTTGCATACCTACTGCCAGAGCTTGTTTTGTGACTCAGCTTTAAAATATTTGATGGCTTTTCCTTTGAAGGTTTTCTTAAATTGTTTTGTTTTCTTGTATGATGACATTTATCCCTGTAAACTGTTGTTTAAACTCTGCAGTGCACAGAGTGTTTAGACACTTAAAAAGAAGTAGAACAGTGCTGATATATTTGTTGCTATCACTTACAGCCTGGTTTCTGTGACAAATGTTTTGTCTGCACGTTTCGGGTTTCTTATGTGTTTCTCCCTGACCCCTCCCATATCTATCTGCAGTATATTGCTAAGCCAGGCTTGCAGCTCATGCGACCTTATTAATATGGACACAAGGTTCAGATTCTGGTTTATCCAATACCACGTATCTGTTAATGTGTATTTCTTATTTTAAAATTCTGCCGTTACGTATGTACATATAGAAAACTGTGCTAACGTTTTCTGACAACTCTTGAGCAAGGTAAGACTCCGAACTGAGAAATAAGGAATTCTAAGAAACCCTTACTTGTTATGTCAATGTACAAACTTCAGGAGCTCTTTGTTTTGATGACCCTATTTGAACATGTTTCAGGCCTCTTCCACCCTTATTTTTGTCTAGGGAAAAATGACCACTCGTTAGCTACTATAAAACTGTTATGAGTGTCATCTTCTGTTGGAGTTGCTTGGCTTTCAGTTGTTTTTTTAATTAAGTTGCTATGAAAAAGTGGAAAAACCTTCATCAATGTTTGTTTAATGTAGAATGTCAGATAACAAGTAATAAGGAAGTAGATGTTCATTTTAGGTGTTTTAGATCAGCCTATGTTTGCATTAGTTGTTCAACTCCCAGTAGTGCTTTTATTACTACCAGGTTTGAATTACAGATATCTCTGTCCTGAAGAATTATCAAGTGACCTACAAAAATTACAACTTGAAACCAATTAAAAACTTTAATACAAACAGTTTGATAACAGAAAAGTACCTAAAACATTTAGGTACTGTCATTTTTTCATTTCACCCAACCAGATGGAGAGATGAGCAGCAGCGATGCATCAGCCTTTTTGTGGCTGCCTAGAAAATTTTTTGGAAACCACACTGCCAAGTCAACACAATTCTTACCACTCAGGAAACAAATTCCTCAATCAGTGCCAGATATTTCTTAGCACTGTGATAATTATGTTTCAGTTTCCTAGGGAGAGTTATCATTGACTGCTGATTTAGCAGAAGTTAATTGTATATGTTGAAGGATTTTTAAACTCGTCTATTATGCATAAAGTAAGTTGGCTGGGCTGCCAGCTTGATTCTTCCCAAAGAGTATGTGGTGTTACAACTTTGTTCTTCCAGCCCTATGGCATTTCTACCACTATCGTATTTGCTGTCTGTACATTTTGCACATTGGTTTACATTGGCAATGAAAACTGCCTTAACCCTTTGGCCCAGAAGTTGCTGTAGTCAGTTCTGGGACAATGCCAAAAGTGTACAGCTAGACTGAGGAGCTAGTGACTGTTGTAAAGTGTGTTGTTCAGCGAACAAAAAGATCTGCCTTGTATTATTTTATTTTTAAACACAGAGGGGAAGCAGTGTGCGACTGAGCTTGACTGAGAAAAAAGCTAGCTGGGTATTGCAGTCTATGGAGATAGCTGTGCAGCAGCAGCAACGTGCAGAAACATGATATGAAATACATAAAATCCTTCCTGACGCTGGAGGCTGCTGGAGTTTCCATAGCAGTGCTGTGTGACTAGAGCGAGATCCAGGACAGATTTCCTAGAAAAAAGTTAAAAACTTGATGAGCCTTGAGTTAATACTGTCCAGAGCAGACCACTTCAGCTTCCAGGAGTTAATGAGATAGTGTTTAAAACTATTTTGCAATTGGAAATAGGTAAAATAAACAGGGTGGTAACTAATAATACACGTTTGAGTCTGTGGCTGACTGTCTGAATTAAAAGAGCTCTGAATTAACAATGTAGCTTCTGTGAGAAACTGTTTGTAATGGCTGGTTTTGAATCACAGAGGAAGAAGGGTGGGGAATGAAAGAAAGCATGAGTGCAGTTTTGCTACATTTAATTTCAATATAATTTATAAATCTTAGGTCTGCTTTGTGGTGCATATCTGGTCTATACGAACAACCTGGGGGGCGGGCACTCTAATGTACTGAGAAATGGTTTTGCTGAAAAGTATTACATAGTTCTCTGGTCTGATATTTTTTGTTCCCTTTTATGTAGTATTCTGGTTAATGCCAACTGAAATTCCTGCACGTAACGATTTCAGAACAGTGTTTGGAATGCAAAGAACTTAAAGAAGGAATTGTCAATTGTTTGACAAACTTGGTATGTTCTTGTACTATTTCCCTTATAATCTGCAGTGCTTATTGAAAGCTTGGTTGACTGAAAAAGAAGAGGCCCTAAGTAAGGTCCAGACAAGCAACTTCAAAGATCAAACCGACCTGAGTGTGAATGTTCGAAAACTAGCAGTGAGTATTGCTGTCCTCATCTATCCTGTCAAATCTGAGAGTCTAAATGAATGGCACGTTATGAGTTTGACTTCAGCAGGAGCTGTGAATGAGCTATATATTTGAATCCAGGTCTATATTCTTTCCTTGTCAGATATTTTCACTTAAATTTTAAAAAGCTGTGTACAACTTTCTCCATGGCCTTGCTAGCCTGATGTGACTTATTTTGGAACAGCCATCCTGGGCATTTTACAGGGTTTGTAGTTTCGTGCAGTCCACCAGACAGCTGGGTTTTCCAAGGTGTGGGTTTTTTTTTGTTTTGTTCTGTTTTTGTTTAAATACATTGGTACGGCTTGTACCTAACCTAATCATTTGCAATCGTAACTCAAGAACTACAGCAGATTGCTCTAGTAGCTTTCTCAGGGACGTGTTTTTCTTAAGTGTCTGTTAGTGCTTTGTTAAACAAGAGAACTGTTTTGAAACCTATGATGCATCTGGCTCAGGTAGTACATTTCTTCTTGGAATGAAAAGCTAGAGGTGGCAGAATACTTGATGTCGTCTTTTAATGTTTTCTTTTAACTTCAGATTTTGAAAGAGGACATGGGTATGAAACGACAAACACTAGACCAGCTGAATGAGCTAGGTCAGGATGTGGCCCAAATCCTTGGCAATAGCAGAGCATCTGATAAAATCGACCATGATCAAGAAGAACTAACTCAGAGGTGGGACAGTTTGGTTCAGAAGCTAGAGGATTACTCTAACCAGGTACTTATCTATGCTCTGTTACTTCTTAGCTGTTTAGATGTATGCAAACCTCGCTGATACTGTAAGCAAAAGTGCCCAGGCAAGTTCTTGGCACCTGGCTAGAGGCAGGTGAGTTCTGTTTCACGTGGGGCTGATTTTATCTGCAGAAAAAGCTGTCTGGGTTTTTTGGCTTTCAAAACAAGTTGTTAACCTGACTAATACTGTTACTCCTTTCTCACACAGATTAAGCTTCATTTTTTCTGATGAGTAAAGCAGGTTTAACATGTATTATCAATCAATGTAAATACTTTTAAACGTTATGAGAGCACTGGGACTGGATTAAATCTCATACTAAAAGAAAATAAACACAAAACCCCAAACGTAGAGTAGATAAATAAATAGGAGTCATACAAGCATTTATGCTCTGAGTACAATTTCTCACCTGTTGAAAAGATTGTTGTTAGACATGTAAGGATGATAGTAAAGCTGGACTGTAAAGTTTTTATTTCAGTATTTTGAGTGCTTGCTAATATTTCATTTAGATAGAACTTCCATTGGCTTCTGTGAGAATTTTATTTGACAGTTTTATGACTCACATGCCCTTTTTTGTGTGATACTAAAAGAGCATTATGGTGATGGCTGCAGCACTGCTTCATGATCCATTTAGTGTGTAGTGAATGAGTTGTGCAGGCTATGAGTAGGGGTCCATTTCAGCCATGCGGCTTTAATTTGTTCTTTCTGTTTGAGTCAAAGCAGTGCAGAGTGCCAAATCCTGCGTACATCCTTTCATTCCCCCTAAATATCAAGCATGTGCTAAGCTAGAACTTACAGGGTGATTCCCACGAGACTTACTTTATAACCTGTTAAAGAGTGTGGAAGGTTTCTATTGACTTGAGTGAGCTTTTAGGTTAGTTATTAGGTCAAATCCACTGTGTGTCAGCTCTTTGAGTTGTATGTTTGGTTTTGTGGGGAATGTATATAAGATATAGAATTGTATATTGTTAAATCCGAAGGACCTTGGTTCTTTCTGTGAACCAAGCAATTATGAAAGAAAATACATAGTGTATTTTGTTGATTTAAATTCACTTGTTCTGGCGTGAAATTCTAGTTGAACTGAGAATTTTGGTGCTTGGTTCCCATCTGCAAAATGAGAAGAATACTGTTTTTCTTTGGATTGCTTTGGCATCTATGATAAATGTGCTTTCTGAAGGCTAGGTGTGATCATTTGTAGGAGCGAATGAAAGGGTTTTTCTGACTGATGAATAAAAGGGAATGAAACAAGAACAAGTTACAGTTTGCATTAGAAAAGGTATTTAACCCTTTCTGCTAAATCATTTTGTGTAGGTAACTCAAGCTGTAGGAAGCGTAGGGATGTCACAGATTTCACAGAAGACTCCTGCAGAAACAATGTCTATGAAGGACCCGGTAGTGGTTAGACAATCCAGGCAGGAATCGCCTCCACCACCGCCCCCAAAGAAAAGGCAAATCCCAGGGGACAGTGAAGCAAAGAAAAAGTAAGTATATGTCAAAGCCATTTTCCTACGCTCACTAGATAACACAAACTCATTTCCATTAGTCTTAGGTTTTGAATCTCCTTTTATGCTAGTAAAGAACATTTATATTGCAGCTGTGAAGTTGGGTTTGGGGAGTGGGGAGGGACTGTTATGTACACCCTTGTTTTCAGAGAAACAGAAAGCCTGCAGCCTTCGTCAATTTCAAAGGAAAAGGGATGTGTTTTATTTTTCAGAAAAGCAGGCCTTTGGTTCTTTGTTGTACCTCAGTTCCTTTGCTGAAAGATAGAATTAATTATATTTCCTTTCTTTTGGAAAAAAAACAATCTTCACATGTTGGGATACCTAGTGTTATGAAAGGACCAAGTATTTTGATTTGTTATGTATTTCTGGTCTCTGTGAAATATACTGGAGAAACTGTGCAAAAAAGCTCAGAAAACTATTCTATCTCCCTGGTAATAGACACAACATTATAGTGATGTCTCTTTTCACAAGTGTATCTGGAGTGGCTGATTTATTTGCATATATTCTAATAACACGTTGCAGTGCTTTCATTGAATAGCATACATAAAACTAAAGGAATTGTTTAAAAAATTAGAAGGTAAATACCGTATACTCATTATTTTGCTGTTTGTTTGCCTGAGAAAACAAAAATTTATTTGAGGTGTCACTAGTTTAAACCTTTGGCAGGTTTTCTAGGGAGATGATAGAGGGCTGCATCAAGAGCCAAATGATCAAACTGTATTATGGACAGAGTCAGGTAAAATGGGCTAAACTTCCATCTGATGCTTTTGCCTGATTCTGATTACTTACGTTGAAACCAGCAAATGACCAGTAACTGGAATTTTGCAGGCTTTCCCACAAAAAAAAACTTTGAGTGGTTAGCAGTAACTTCTGCATCTGTTGGCAGGCTGTTAAGATTTATTTAGGAAACGTTAGGATTTACATTGTGTTAAGTCACATAATTGTAGTATGGTCTGACTAGTGGTCCACATAGTATGTCTGCCTTGTCCTTCTCTAAAATTGTGTACAGTATTGGTTAATCTATGAGTTTTTTTTTTTTTTGTGGTGGTGGGTTGTAGCTTAGTTTTAGGCATGAGAAGGTCATGTGAATCTAGAAAAGTCCGGCTGTAACAAAAAATCTTAAATGATAAGCTAATCTTCAGTCAGCTAAACAGGTTTAGCTGAAGGTTTTTCTGTACTCATTATCATGAGTACTTAAGCTGCTAGCATTTTCTTCAGACTAAATAGCATTGCAGACTTTTACAAAATCTAGAATGTGCTGAACTTTAAGACTTCTCATTTTTAAGACAGCGAATAGAGAAAAATGACAAAAAAAAATTGTCCAACCCTCTAAACCAGGTTTGACGCTGAAAGTGCTGAGCTGTTGAACTGGATTTCAAAATCAAAAACTGCCATTCAGGCCACAGACATCAAAGAGTACAAGAAGATGAGAGAGACTTCAAACCTGAAAGAAAAGTTGAAGGTAAAATGGGAAGATAGAGGGTTTTCCAGTGAATAATATATTTTGTTTCTTTAGGCTGGCTGTCAGCTGGATATGTGGGCAGATCCACATGCTTCATGGGGATTAAGTCTCTTTGTAGAATAGTTCCTGAACTGGACAGACGTGGAAATCTGACCAGCTGGACACAGCCTGTTGTTGGTGTTGGGTCACACAATCCACAGGAAATTTTAAAGGCATATGTAACTGTCTCCTTTGGAATTGTGATAAATGAACGTCTTCAGGATTATTATCTTTTCTACAAAGCAGCTTATTTTGGCTTCATGTTTCACAGTTGGAGATGGACTTGACTGACACCACGCTTATAATTTTGGCAGAGATGTGCCAGTGTGCTGCTCAAGGGAGCCCTTGAACCATGCTGTGACATTGCACACCCTTTATTACCTAGGGTCCAAGGTTGTGTCCAGCATTTGGATGCATTATTGCTTGGTCTGTTAATTTCAGAGAAAATAATGATAGTTACAACTCATGTGACCTGCAAGACAGAACACGGAATTCTACCATATCTTGCAGAAGCCATAAGATAACTATTTTGTTTTCTGTTCCATCTATTTCAGGGACATATTCTTGCCTTCCCTGTTCCTTGAGCATACTTTGTTAATGAAAGCTTACTGGAGCTTTAGCAGGAAACCTGCCTTTGAAATCAGAGACAATAGAATCATAGAATATCCCAAGTTGGAAGGGTCCCATAAGGATCATTGAGTCCAACTCCTAATACTTAAAAATATCTATAAAGAGACTCCTTCTCAGTGTTCTAGTGCAAAATGGTGCCAGTAGGAATGATTGGAATGATAGTACCGTTGGAAATAAAAAACAACAAAACCCACCTGATGGTTTACTTATATAGCTTTATGGATGTTTGTACCCCTTTATAAAACAGGCTCCAAGACGAACACCAGGTTCTCATGAATAAACCTGTTTTTAAATGATTGGACTCCGAGGGGGTGGGACAATCTTTGTGCTTCCTGACTGTGCAAATGAATGAATGCTTCTTTCAAAAATACGGTAGGAAGTCTAAACCAGAGAAATAACTTGGGACATTTGTTTCAAAAGGATTTTAATTTGGATTGATTTTGTTGCAGTCTCAGAGGGCACTGAAATCATGGCCTTATGGCCAAGGAACCCTTTTCTGTCTGGATATGTTCTGCCTCTTGGCTCACACAGGAACACACACTGATATGTATGTCTTGAGGGAGGGAGGTGTTCCTTTAAAAAATCTTGGTAGCCACATAAGATTTTCCTCACTTAATCTTTATCATGAGGGAGAGTGAAGCTCTAGAGCTTCGTAGATTGTAGTACTGGAATACTAGTCTGCTGTAGTTTTTGCTAGCTGGAATTCTAGGTAACACGTTGTTGCTAGTTTCTGATGGAAATCTTAGTAGACATTGTAGAGGCAAAAGGAATATTAATATTTTTTATTCACTGGTTCACATCAAATACATTTTTTTGATCATAAGTGTCGTGTTATAGCTGGTGTCCCAATATCTGATACCACCTAGCAGGATTGCCAACTTTTCTAACAATATTTTGTTTCTGGTGTCTTTGTATTAGTCTTTTTGTATACTTGCTGCTTTTGAGATCTAACTTCGTTTATGTGTTTTCAAAAAAAAAGTCAAGAAAAATGACACTCTCTGAAAATAGTCTGTTGGGGTTCAATTTGTAGGTGATAGAAAAAGAAAGGGCTGAAAAAAGCCAAAAGTTAGATGAACTCAAACGAAGTGGACATGTTCTTTTGGATCAAATGCGAAAAGGTAAGAGACTTGAAATGTTTTTCTGTTTTGTGATTTAATCAGACAAATTGCTGAGAAATAGTACTGATGTATATGTTTATTATCTCCAGTTAAGCACTGCAGTTATTCCTTCTCCTTCCACTTTCTTTCCTTCAGAGACATTCATCATTGTTACTCTTAATAGAATCAAAACACATAAATTACTAGTTAAGCTTATAGAAAAGCAAAATGATTTTTTTAATGTATGTGTGTTTGTTTGCAACCTTGTAAGGGTTATTTTTATTGAAATAGAAATAATTTCTTAAAGTTGCAGCCATATGCTTTTGGGGAAAGGACTTTTTATTTTAAATCATGTGGAAAAAATAAGTGTAAGATTTTAAAATGTAACTACCTTGAAGTGGAAATCTTGAACTGAAATTTAAGTTGAGTGAATGTGTGTATATGTCTTCTTATTCATAGTTTTCGCTATTTTTTGTGAAAACTGTCAGGATGTTTTGATGATAGTCACAATTCATGGTTCAAAGGCAAGAGAGAAGCCTACATGCTTGAGAAAATGATTGATTGTGAATTAAAACACTTATCCCTGGAAACATCAGTGAAAGCTGAATCTTTAAGCCTTGCCAAAATTTTGTTTCATAATCTGACAAAAAATCATCAGCAAAAAGTGACTTTCTTCACAAAAGAGGTGTTCAGATCATTTAGAAACACAGCCTTTTAGGTCTGCCATGCATTTGACTTCTGTTGAACTTCCTGTAGCTGGTAGTATTCAGACAGGATGGTATCGCTGTCGTGCATTCTGATTTCCATTGGAGTTTCCAACTGCCACACTTTTTTTTCCGGCCAGTCCTTTGCTAGGATGCCGCAATCCACTAAGCATTTTGAGTCCTTCCCTCCTTGTTTAATACAAGTGAAATTTTTTTACAGGGGTTGCTGTTGCTCTAAAAGTTGCTCTCAAAGCCACTGATTTGACCTGGAGTTTGGGTTATTAAAAACTTGTGACTGTTCCTGACACTAGACCTTGTCAGGGATCCTCCCTCCTGCCCCTCCTTTTTTTTTTTTTTTTTTCTTTTTTTACCCCCTCCCAGCTGTATGTATGCCCCCAGCTTGATCTATCAATTGTGGTTATATAACAAGTATATGTTGATCATGCTGAAAAATACATAGTTGAAAAATGGGTGTGCATCATCAAAAAATAAGATGCAGAAACTGCTTCCTAATGTTTGCTGCCTTAAAGTTAGGAATCTATAGAAAATAAGGCATCAGTAACCAATGTACAGCCCCCGCTTTGGTAGGGTCTGCTGATATGTTTTGTCCAACTCAGAATGACAGCCCTTCTCTCCAAAACCAAGCTCAGCTGTGCATGTGTAGAATAATGCACAGCAGAGGCATACATGTGTATACGTCCGTTTGTGGCATGCTCAGGCCCTGCCGTAGAGCAGTAACCGATCACTGTAGAGAGGGGGGGAAAAAAAAGCTTATTTAAATCTTCGGTCGACATTTAGACACAAATCATCATGTTGAAGAGAGTCATGATTGTTGAGAGTCAGTACATTGTTAAAAACTAAACAGTTGTCAGAAGACAAAGTGGAACATTTCATTTTTCATTTTAACCACTAATATGGAAATAAAAAGCCAAACCACTGTTAGTAATGAGTACAGTTTTTAGGGATGGTTGACTTGGAAGCAAAGCATTTTGCATATTAGTGTAACTGTGTACCTGTGTCTGAAGAGAAGAATGGTTAAAACTTTGTTAACCAAAATGTGTCGCAGTTAATCTAACAGTAATTTATATTATCTGTTTAGAGGGACTTCCTGCAGCGGATTTAAAAAATGTGATGGAGAAAATATTGTCAGGGTGGAAAGAGGTGGTACAACATCTGGAAGAACTGGCCAGAAAGATAAAGTACCAGGAAGATATAAATGCTTATTTTAAGGAAATGAATGAGCTTGAGAAGACTGTAGTTGAAAAGGATGGCTGGCTTAAAAATAATGCTGCTTCAGCATCCCAGCCCTCAGCAGTCCTGAAAGATTTGTGTCAGGTAAGTCTGGCAAAACTCGTTACTGTTGATTGGAAGCTGGTAGGAGCACAGGATACCCCAGAGGAGATTAGCATAATCAATAAGGTAACTCAAATTTCCCAAGAGCCTTCAGGGCAGCAGATTTGACTGGAAGATTTTGGTACCTGTGTCACAGGAGTTCTTTACACTGTTGCCCTAGTAATGTAGAGCAGCTTTTGCAGGAGCTTACTAAAACCCTTGTGTTAACAAGGTATGTTTTGATTCTGTTTTCAATCTCTTACAGCGGGAGTTAACTCATCTTGTAAGCCTGAGTCCACGGCTGGAACACTTGAAAGCCACGTGCAAGGTGCTCACCTCTCAGCCCATGCCTCCGAACTTCGTTAAGGAGAGCTTGAATGGTTTTCTTGATCATTTCAAGTTGACTCGCCAGAAACTGGAGGAACGTCACCAGCAGCTGAAGAAAGGTAAATGCTCCTCTACATAGGTCCTGCTGATTCTTTTCTGTTTTTTTCTTTTCTTTTTTCCTTTCTTTTTCCCTTGAATAATAGTTTTTTTGATGTCTTGATAAACAGTCTGATGCTCTCAGAGCCTTTGCACAGCAGAGCTGCCGTATATTGGTCTTTAATGAGACTTGGGAATTAATGCAGTCACCCTGAAAGTGTTGTTCAGAGCTTATAGCTGTTTATGCAAGACAGTACCTTCCTTGAGTTTTTTTGTATCTTACTTTTCCCTTTCAGACACAAGATGTGGTGATCCTTTTTGAAAGAGTATTTGGATCATTTAGTTTCCATTAGTTAATGATGATATATTGTCAAAGGTTTAATATTAGACATTTCCAAAGGTTTAATATTAGACATTTCCAAATGCAGCTAGGATTGAAGTTGTAAAGAAGGAATACTAAGAAGAGTAGTACAGGGAAATTAGAGGGAAGGAATATTTTTGTAATGATCAGTGAAGGAGTATTTCACAACCTATGTATTTTTGTCTAAGATTTTTCTTCCCAGTTTTGAACTGGGATTCCCCTGGAACAAAATTTGTAATGGGGAAAACAAAGTTGCAAATTTGAATCTGCTTCCTTATGGCACTGTTCCTTGTTGTCTAGTTGGTGGTTTCTGTTCCATGAAGACAGAAAGGTCAGAACTGATGCTGATCAACTGTGGTCCAAACAGGGAAAAATAGCTGTTTGTGATTTTTTTTTTTTTTTTTTTAACAGCCATTAGAAGTTAAAAAAGAGGGATTAATAGTTTAGGAAACAATTTTCTTTTGATAGTCGTTTGGTAAAATAATAATTCTCGAATGTACCTAAATACATAAATAACAGTATTTTTCTAAAAAATCATGTGAAAATGACACTAGGAAGTGATTTTGCTTTTAAGTATCGCAGTTACCTTCTTCATTTCATCTCTGTTATCTTGTCTTATACTTTTTATAGCAGACACTGTCACTTTTCCATATTTTTTTGCATTTGTGATATCCTGATCAAACGCAATTGATGTGTAATCAATTGAGAAAACATCATTTTGTCCAGAGTGGCAAATCTGGCATTGGGATCTGAAAACAAAGCTAGCTCTTTTATATGTACATAATAATAGTCTCATTTTGATATTCACAGATTATATTGTTACATGTATATATGCTTTTTTAATGAATAATAATAGTATATTTATTGTGTAAAATATCTTTTTGCACTGTATCAAATGCGGTCAGAAGCCAGTTGTATCTTTTATCTTTTTTTCATTTCATTCCTCAGGGATTGGTCCAATGTACAGTGAATAGGTAGAAATACTTCAATCAGCTTCGGTAGGCCTAGGTGTGGGCTTTGCAGCTTGAATCTGCAATGCTCTCTCTTCGCAGTTCAGTTAAATAATTACCAAACATCACAGGTGTGAGATAAGGCTGAGTAAATATAATAATAACAAAAAACCTCTAAGTTGAACTGCAGTTAGTTGATTGTAAATACTGTATTTTGCATGGACATTGTTATTGCTGAAAATGGAAGTTTGAAATGCTATCAAAATGCTCTGTGTGGCTATTTGATAGAAAGATGGGTAGTGCAGGTAAGATAAAGTTTAAAACAAACAACCAAAAAGAAACAAAACACTTACCTCCTTTTCCAAAGGTCTTCGGATAGTGCCTGACTGAAAACTTACTGAATTCTGTAGAGATTTTTTTCTGCTGATTCTACTAGGCTTTGGATCAAGCTGGCAAAATGTTTTTATTCACCTGAAAGAATATTCATATCACCTCCTCTGTGTGCCCTGTAAACTATTGTTCCCTGTTGTTAGAAGTCATTATGCAAGGATGTAGCATTCCTGAAGCTATGTTTAATGGATTAGCAAAAACATGCTTAAGGTGGATGATATAGGTTCAAAAGTTATGTGGGTCTGCCACTAACAGAAATAAATAATAATACCAGAAATGGAAAATTGAAGATTAAGATTAAAATTGAAATGTACATATGGAATTTATTCTTTTTTCACAGCTTAGTTGAACACGTTAGTTGTACATAATTCCTCTTGGAACTTTCATCTTTGAAGTTATTTGGAATTTGGCTTGCTTTTCAGGCACGTTCTGCTTGTGTTTTTGTTGCATTAAAAATTTCATTTTATGAACATTCAAACCAGTCATGCTGACTCAGAAAGGATTTTAAATGTAGTGCACAAAATACATCTCTGTTAATATTTTACAGGTGAATACAAAGAACACAGACCTATAAGGAGGGTTTTTTTCATTTTGTTTCTGAGAAATGGGAGGAAGCATTTTGCTAATGGCCCCAGATGGAAGAGCATTAACACTTTATTCTGTGTGTAGTAAAAATAGACTCAATTACTAAATTACTAGGTCATCTGTAATAGTGAGCTTCACTAAGGCATGAATACTCAGTTATATCAGTGCAGAAAACTGTATGAGTAACGTCTGCTATACTCAGATTACAGCATATACCTTCATTCTTACTGTGAAGAATAATTATTTTATGATTGTTATGAGTTGGTTCATATACAATACCAATAAAATCATTACATGATGTGACTAAAATACTCTTTTTCACATCACTTGAGGCATCGTTAGTATATCTGAACCAGTTATTACTCAGTAAAAACATTTTATGTATCTTGGTGTGTTAAACTTGCATTTGTGTATTTTTTTTTATGATAGTTTCTCTGTGGATTGCCTATAGTTAAAAGCTGAGGGAAATGAAAGTTTAGAGTTTCAGGTTTTTGTTTGTTTACAACATAGTTTGAATTGCTGCAAGTTGAAAGAATTTCCAGAACCATGTAATGGGGAGAAACAGCTAGTGATAGCAATCAAGCATTTGTGAACTTGGCAGACTGTCCTAATGTCAGTAAGTCCAGCTCCTTTCATCACTGTTCTTTGAGCGTCTGAAAACTCCCTGATTGAGTGGTACACAGTACCATCTCTATGGCATTTTTCATGGGAATTGTGACTTACTTTTTTATTTATGGAAGGCTATTTTTAGTATTAACTACTTTTTTCTCCTTCAGGACTTGCTGCATTTTAGTGACAGTGCTCCTATTTGCTTTATAGCAAACTCTTCTTATTTTCCCTTTAAATTGGTACTGGATTTTTGAGAAGAGCCAGTTAGATAACTGTGATTCTCTCTAGAAATGTTGACTCATTTCTTAGTTATAAATGGCATGACAGTTCTGACAGCAAGCTGTTGAAAAGCTACCTGGTGAGTCAGAACAAGGCTTAACTTAATTTTCACTTGTGTCAGTGATGAAATTGCTTAGGAATCCATGGCCAGAGAATGTGCATACCATAGTACTGTTTTTACAACTAAACCCGCATTTGTTGAAGTTTTTGAAAATTGAAGTTTTCATTCTGAAATTCCAGTATTACGTGCTGCCTCCTGTGTGGGATTCCACAGAGGACAGGTCTGATAGAAATCTGAGGTGCAAACAAAGAGTGCAAGCAGATGCTCTATCCAAACCTAATTCTCTTCGCAGTGTTTCCAGATAGTGCATCTATTCTGGCAATAGACTGAATGTTGCTATTTTTGTACTTAAGCGTATGTATACATTGATATATGTATGTAAATATACATATATGCATACCATTTATATACATAAACCTACTACTAAAATAATACTTGTGTATACTTTTATAAAATATTACTTTATATATGTAGTTACTTTATGTAGCATGTGTATATAACTTAAATATATAGTTCTTACAGACACTATACTTTACATGCTATATATAGTAGATACCTGTGTGTGTATTTGTATATGAATAGTAGATATCTATTAAAAATTAATAATATGAAAAATATTAAGTTGAGGGGATTTAAGTGTGCAAAAGCCCAAGTACTGTTGATTTCCTCCCCTTCAAGTGATTTAGGTACTTAATTACATAAAATGGGATTGAGCTTTATATAAAATATCTTTTAAAGGAAAAAATGTTGATATTAGCAGAAGAGTTCTAGCTCTTGGGGTGTCTCAGCAGGATTCAATGTACAAGTATATCTCACATGATTTCTTCGTATTTTTTTCTTTAAGTGAATCTGCTAATTCACATGTCTTATGATTTGGGTCTAGTGTCTTTGTTCTTACCTTGTATTTGGTTTAATTATTCTGATTAACAATACCAGAGACAGAAAGTCAGCCTAGCCAGGACTACGTGGACTCCCTGCAGAGGCTGAAGGATGTGCTGAGTGAGGTGGAGTGCAAGCAGCAGGCCATCGCTGGTGGACTGAGTGACCCTAGTAAGGTTGAGAAAGCCTTACAGCAGACAAAGGTAATCCTTCCCTTCACACTGAAGCAAGGAAGTTGCTTGTTTTGCCACCGTCATCTGCTGCTCTCCATCCCTTTTCAGCGAGGGAGAGTTTTTGGTGAGGTAATGAAAATGTTACTCAGTGGGAAGTGTGTCATGGAACAGTGCCTGGAAGCAGCCTCTGGGATTCTGTGCCTTGTGATGCCTTTCCTACAAGTGCTGCCTGTAGCCTGTCCCCATGTGGGATGGATGCCTTCATGGTGAAACTGCCTCTGAAGTTCACCTCGATAACAGCTTCGTGCTGTTTCATCCTTCTGGGGTGTCAGGAGAGGGTAACTCAACTCCTGTGGCCTCCAGATTGTCTTTCAAAGGGAAACTGCTAGTGAGCAATAAAGGTAATTGATGCACAAATTCAGCCTAGTAGAAGTCTAATTTTGTTTCCTATTGTGAACATATAAATAAAGTAGGTGAAAATCTGTGGATGACGGTTGCTTTATAAGTAGATGGTCTGGAGTGGGGGGAGGGAGAAACAAATAGATCCGTGCTCCCTCCTCTGCCTCCTAGTGCTTTTGTAGAATAATGCTGAATTCAGAAATACAATGTATTTTTTTTCTCCTGTGTGAGAGGAGATTATGTTGGACATTATGCAGCCCAACATAAGAGGACTGCAGATGATTCTGGAGGATCTCTTGAATTCCAGTTGCTGGATGTGGGGAAGGCTTTGTCTTTCTATCCTTTTGATGGTATTTCTCTATTGTTTAAAGCTGGCAGAGATTTTTTTGGTTAGTCCAGTGGCTGAATTGCAGTGGCTTTTAGTCATTGGAGGTTTGTCTTTTCCTTTCTGGATCCCTCCTCCCCGTTTTCTTCAGAGACTAATAAACCAGAAAGGACATACCATGTCAGTGTGGGAGCTTTAAGGAGTGTGGTGGAAGATCAGAACACAAATCCCTGTTCCCAGTCTCATTGCCTCTTCACTACCTATCATATTAGAGGAAATGATACATTTTATCCTGTTTCTTTCCTGTAAATAAGAAGTAAAATTGAGAACATAAGCATACCAAAAAAAGGTTTCTTCCTCAGTACAATCCAGTAAAATATATGCCCACACATCCCACATGTACATGTTAACTGTATATACTCACAAAGTTAAGTTCATGAAATAAGTAATGATTTCATATCTCAATTCCAAATTTCTCCCTTAAAATTTAAGTATTTTTAAATAACCAAAATGCCCAATTTAATGAAGCAGCAGCATTTTTTCATGTCTTGCATTATAACTTGAGCTGCTTTTCCTTAATATTGGTAAAATAACTATTTCAGCTTGTGTGACTCCTTGCATCCGAAATACCTTAGTGAATATATTTAGATTGTATCCTCCTATTCCAGCTGGAAGAGTAGCTGTCAAAACTAAAGTATCCAGAGTTTTTATTTCAGCTAGGTGTTAAAATAATTTTATTTTATGTAACTGGGAAGCACACACTCACTGCTGTGTGTGTGTGGCACTCTACCCCCCACTCCCATATATGTCTGGAGGGAATGAAAAAACTGAGCTCCTAGTATGTCTAGATTGCAGTTTCTTTTGTGACTGCAGCGTAGTGTAGCCATTGCTTTGCCAAGCTGAGTGCCAGTACTACACAGCACAGCAGAGGTGGAGGTACCTGGGTGTATTTAGCTATATGGCTAGGCCTTAGAGACCATTCTGTAATCTCTGCTACTGCTCCAGCAGAGCAGCTGAAGGTTTTGCTGCTTAAAGAGCTGTTTGGACACTTCTGCTTCAATAACTGCAGTAACTGTAATTCGTCTCTTTACTGTATCTATACTCTGTGCAATCAAACCTTTGATGTACTTGCACATGTATGTGAATGTTTTATGTCTGATACTGCAAGCAAACTTATCAACCTGTCTTTTTTTTTCCCTCCTTTTAGACTGTTTGTGAGACACTGGAAGTCCAGAAACCCAGGGTAGATAAACTTGCTGAAGAAACAAAAGCTTTGGAGAAACAGGCTTCTGATATAACCAAGGTATACACGCAAGAGTTCAGGCATGTGCAAGGACACTGGGACAAATTAAAGCTCAAGACTTCAAAAGATGTTAAACTACTGGAAGAAATCATATCCAAGTTGAGAATATTTGAGGTAAAACAAAAGGATTTTTTTTGTTGTTGCACAACTCTTTTTTTTTTTTTTAAAGCTCTTTCTTTCTTCATATACCTGCATCCAGATGATGCTGATTGAGAACTGAAATGGTTATGGGAAACAGTTCTGGAGGTGTTCAAGGACAGGTTGAGTGGGGCCCTGAGCAACCTGACGTAGTGCGTGGCATCCCTGGCCACGGCAGGGGGGTTGGAACTAGATTTACCTTTGTACATCCACAGCCTATGCTGGGTGTTTGACCATTGGTAATTATTTGCCTGTGCAGTGCAAGAGCATTTACTTCATTAAACTTCTGTGTACTTGGCTTGTGATTCAGAAAGTTATTTAAATATGTCTAACTTTGTGAGTAATCCCATTTAATTCAGTTTAGCTGAATTGTAAGCAGCTTTCTGTAAGCAACCTAAATTAGGTATATGGTAAAATGCCTTGTCAAATGGCATCCTTTATAAATATGTATATATATGAGTGAGTGTATATATATATAATTTTTAAGCTATGGTTCACTGTTAGAGCCTCCTGGGGTCTCTTTGTTGGAAAATAATTTTCAGGCTAATCTGCTGCAGGAAATTCCCCCCAAAAGGAAAAGGAATGAAAAAAATGTCATGAATTTGACCTCTAATAGTAGCATTGGCCTAAAAATAAACTTGATTTTAGTGTAATGGGTTTTCATTAGTACTGACTTTTTTTTTTCTCCGAAAAGCAATGTGTAATCTGTTGATATTGAAAGAACTCCTACTGCAAGGTTTAAAGAAAAGTATGTGCTGTCTTCCTTGGTGACATGAACTTTGACTTGGATTCTCAAATAAGTGCTTTGTTTGTTTCTCTCCATTGTTTCAAAATAAAAAGATGCCATCTATTAAAAAACCCAACCAAGTAGCCCAAAATTGTTGATTAAAAAATGTTCATATATTATTAAAAATGGCAACCATATAACCTAATTGAATCAGGACAAAAGTCTTTCTCCCATTTCTAATTTGTGGTGCTTTTTTTGTTTGTAAGGGTCATTGGGAACATCCACAGTTGTGTAGAAAGGAGATGGCAAACCTCCTGTCTCCCACCCTGCCTGTTTTACCCTGGGATTTAAGGCAGCTGGTGAATTTTAGGTCGATGACTGTACAAGTCTGTATTTATTAATTTCTGTGTATTGCTGTACTGAGTACAGTAGCTACTATCAGACCCAAGTAGCTAAATTTTTTGTTAGTCTAATCCTGTGTAGTTCTTTATTTTATGCCTGTGTTTCTCTGCAAGCCTTTGCCTGCATAGCCTCTACCTGTCCAGTTTGTTTAGCATTGCTCACTCTTGTTCTCCTCACATAGATATCTGTAGGGCCATATATCCTTCTTGGAGTGCAACATGCCTCTCAAAACAGTGTGGAGGTAGTTGTATATGGTTAATATTATGAGGAAAATGTTATTTGCAGCCTTCAGACAGGTCCCTCGTGTGAATTTGTTGAAATGCAACAGCCGTACACTCTTCATGACAGCATTATCAACTCTTTGTTACTATATTTGGTTTAGGCGAATGCAAAAGTCATTCAGAAGTGGATGGATAGCGTGAAAGACTTCTTACTAACAGAAAAAACTGCTCAAGGAGATAGTGAAGGACTTCAAAGACAGCTTGACCAGTACACGGTGAGTTTTGTTTTTCTAAGGAATCTTTTGAAATAAATAATATGATCAGCATCTTTTCGTTATTGTTTTGCTACTATTACTAAATATTGTCCATGGTATATTCGGTAAAGCCTGCCAGGCTTTACAGGGCACACTTTAATTGGTTCCTCATTGTATAACTGTAACAGTTTGTACTTTTCAGTCTTCACTATATTTACAAATACTCATCTTCAAGTTGACACTAGCTCTTCTGTAAAAACTATTTATTATACTTTTCCTAATTTTATGATATAGGAATTTATGAGTGAAAAGTGCTTTCTGCATTAAACTTTCAAGGACATTAAAAATAAAAAGCAAATATGTCAGATGATGAAACTCCCATGGTTTAAGAGTTGCATGTGCCTTATAAGTAAGATTCCTTCCTAGCTAGTGCCACATAATGATCACAGATAGAATGTCATCCAACAGTAAGTGATTGCAGTGTACCCTCAAATGTTTGTTTTCAGGGGAAGAACATGAGTCTGAGGTATGCTAGAAACATCAGGGTATTTGATGCACGTTGTCTTCAAACTTGAATTGTTCCATTGTTGACATCTAGCATGTGAGAATGTTTGCACTGTGTGCGGCAAGCTGTATTTTAGTTTTTAGGTGCACAGCTCTGATGTTTTGGACCACTGAAGGATGTTCCAAACAGGCTGGTATTGAACACAGCATCACTCTGCTTTTTTTTATTAAAGTTTTTCTAAAATAATGAAAAATTGCAAAATTATTGATATTCTATAAATTCACTTTCTGTGTGCTCAGGTGTTTGTTAATGAAATGGAGAAGATTGAACCATCACTGAAAGAGATGAAGGAAGTAGAGTCTACTTTAAGTCGTCAGCCTATTGCAGGCATAAATACTTGGGCAAAATCTAGGCTAGTAGACTGCCAGACACAATGGGAAAAACTGAGCAAACAGGTGAGTTCTCCATATGTTGCTAGTGTTTACTTGTTAATGCAGCTGTTTTTTCAGTTTAGGATGGTGAAGAGGTAAAGCAGTGAAATGGTTGGATGAATATGTTTTACTTGTTCTACTGTCAAAGTGGCTGAAATCCATCTTGTCCCAGTAAATCCTTCAGAAGTGTGAATATGTTAGGGGATACCTGTGCAACAGTAATTTTGTTTAAATATGTGTACTTCTCAGTTCATGTGCTGCTTGCAGTGTAGTAGCTTGTAGATAAAAATGAAGTTGTTTACTTTCTCTCATGCTGCTTTATCCCTTTTCAGGAAAAAAAAAAAAAAAAAAAAGCCTGACCTTCTTCTGTTGTCCCTGAAATCTGGAATATTATTCTGAACCTGAGTAATTTCAGCCTCTTTCCAAGCAGCTTTGAAAAATAAATAGCTATAAATAGACTACCACTTCAGTCTGGAGTATGTGGGTGTTTCTTTTGGGTGGAAGGTTTCTGCTGTCTGTAGAAACATTTTTCTTTAGTTGCAATGCCTGGCAAGGAGAACCTTGCTGTTGATGAACCTTGATCCAGATTGGCTGGGCTGTGGGGATAAAAGCGAGGCCTGGAGGAATTTAAGTGCTCTGTATAAAGATGTATCTAACTATATGATATCTGTGAGCAGAAGAGTGTTCTCGCTAACCCCCTGCAAAATATGACTGTTTTCTTAGGGATTGTCACCAGTTTACATACGATGAGAAAACAGATGTTTCCTCCTTCCTTCACCTCTAGATTTTGTTGATCTGATAAAAATGGTTCATGAATGTGTATGTGTGTATAAAATTTGAATTATTTTTGCTAATTAAAAAGGCCTGAAAAATGTTTTGGTATTTAAATGTTTTAACAAACACATGTAGTTTTTTTTATGTAGAAAAGGATATATAAGTACCTAAACTGCTGTTTCTTTTTTCACCTTGGATTCTAGATCATTAGTCAGAAAAATCGCCTGTCTGAAAGTCAGGAAAAAGCTGTAAATCTGAAGAAAGATTTGGCAGAGATGCAGGAATGGATGACCCAAGCTGAGGAAGAATATTTGGAGAAAGATTTTGAATACAAGTCCCCTGAAGAGCTAGAGAATGCGGTGAAGGAAATGAAGGTCAGGAATACCAGGTCATTATAGAGACCTGATTAAAGGGAAACAAAACTTAATGATTTCTAGGGGTGACCTTTTGTGGAATTATTATCTGTATGGAAAGGAGCTCGGGTCACGGCAAGATTAGTGGTGTTTTTCAGTTTTGCTTCATGGATTTTTTTTTTTGTTTTAAAGCACAAATTATAAAAGCAGATGTTCTATTTGGCTACGAGGCGTAGGGATTTCATAATGAATAGTGGCATGCAGAGCCTGTGAAGCCAGGCTTGCTATGTATAGTGCATTTAACCCCTAGACTATGGAACCTTATTACAGGAGAAGAAACTTGAGAGAGAAAGAAAATGTGCTATTCTATCTGCCTAAATTAGCAGTTGGAAAAACATATTCTTCTGATTCCAGCTGTTGGGCTCCGGTTTCTTGTCCTGTGATATAGTAGCTCCATATTTAGAAAAACAATTTAAAACAGTTTTGTTTTGAAGGTTATCTTGTGTTCATCATCTGTTGCAAACAAAAAAAGCTGGTCCTTGCTTCTTGGTAATTTTGAGACCATGGACAAAAAAAAAACAGGGAAGGAGGAGTTATTTTTGCTTCAATATAAGTTACCAGTTGAATAGGTAATTTTCTTGGATGTATGTACAGAGTAAACAATAATTCTCTCTGTTTTTAAACGATTTAATGAGAATTCAGGCATGTCTTGACAAATATTTTGAGTATTCACTACGGTCTTATGCAGTGGAGTATAAAATAAAGGATTTTTTTCCCTCTTTACAAGTGCTTTGACAAATCTACTTGAAGTTCTGAATTTTTCTTTTTGAAGGGGCTTTCTGAAGCAGTTTTTTAACAAGTGTTTTAATACGTTCATGTCCTTTGAAGCCATTTGAGGTTTCATAGTCTGACAGCCTGCTAAACATATGCCAAGAAAAAGAAAGAACCCTCTTTTGATTAAGAGAGACTTTTAGCACAGTTACCTCTGTCAAATCCAGATTGTATTCTGTGCTTTTTAATTTGGCAGGTATGTCAGTGAATCTGTAAGCCTGCTTTAATGTTTGCGTATCATCTTGTATTTGCATTAAGAATATTATGCTGGGACTGCCTCTAGTATTGGGAAAGAGTGTTCTCTGTATATTTGACCAGGAGCATTTTCTTGCATAAGGTCTTGAAAAACACTCCAGCTTGCCTAATTCTGCTTTCATTTGAATGAAGAGTGAAACTCTCTAATATGAAAGAGTAAATTTAAGATGAGGGTAGGTTGGTTTTTGATAATCCTCTCATAAAGTAGTATGTTCCCCAGGATTCTATCCTTTGCCTGTTCATTAACTGGATTTTTTTGGGATTGATTTACGTTTAGACATCTGGAACAGCATGCCCAACAATAATGCTGCCATGTGCTAAATTCTACTATAAAATTCAGTGCCTTACTTACCAGAGGTATTTCAGCTTCATGAAACTGTCCTTGAAACCTGAAAAGAAAAAAATGAAGGACGATCTCTGTTTCTGCTTCCTTCAGGTTGTCTCCATGTAGACCAGGCCAAGTCTGTCTCTTATCTGTCTTCCAACTATCCTACTTCCTAAATTCTGATTAAGGCAAAATTCCAACAACCAATAATATGATCTCTGTAGGCCTATGTGCTGGGAGTTGTTGTGTTGTGCTTATCCTGTATGTTTTTTTTACCAAGCTCTTCTGAATGCAGCTAGGTTGAAGAAATTCTTCTCCTTGGTCCTTTTTGCATGGTCCTTCAGCCCACCCAACACCTGTGGGAGAGCTTCTAACTTTTTAGTTTCGTGTCTTGGGTAATTACGTCTTTACTGGATAACTTCGGAGACAGTTACTGAGATACGAGTCTCGTAACTTCTGTAAATTCACCCTACGTTTTTCTCCCTGATAAGTTTGTGTTTGCCAAACCTCTAGTTTTTTTTTCTTTCTTTCTTTTTTTTTTTCATATCTGTATGCTAAAGTGGAAATAACACTGATTTTTTTTGGCTTTGAGTCGTGGATTTTTAATGAACAAACTGCAAATGGTAAATATGACTATATATTTAATGAAATTGGATTTTTGATGCTCACTAGTATCATTTGAATTCTTTGCAAGTTAACGCCATATTTTACTGTGCTCAGGCTCAAAACTACTTCAGCAAGTACACTTATGAAGTCAAACTGCTGATCTATGGTTTGAATGGTGAATAGCTGAATGTGTGGCAAATGAATTGTGTAATATGTTTCTTTGGGCAGAGAGCGAAGGAGGATGTGTTGCAGAAGGAGGTGCGGGTGAAGATTCTCAAAGACAACATCAAGTTGTTGGCTGCTAAAGTGCCGTCTGGCGGTCAGGAGCTGGCGACTGAGCTGAATGTTGTGCTGGAGAACTACCAGCTACTGTGTAATCGGATCCGGGGGAAATGCCACACTTTGGAGGTAAGAGTGATATCTCTCAACTAAACAAAACTGAGACAGATGACATGAAAAATAGAGAAGGATGCTGAAAATGTCTGATAGTGTCGTTGAATCCAGTAACTTTGATATAAATGCATTTTGCTTTGGTGCCTTTCTGAGATTGGAATCCATGAGAAACCATCTGAACTTGCTTTTAAAATCTGTACTGTAATCAACACTTGTGCAAATAAGTAAGCTTGTCTCACAGCTCTGTTATCTATCCTTGCCTCTTCCAAAATGACAAAAGGAAACTTCTCAGAGGTTAGAGGTTGACATACGATGATAATTAGAACAGGTTGGCTATAGTTTGGGGTAGGCTGTGTATGTCCTACATTTCAGGACAAGGGGATAAATTTTGTTATATTTTTAAGTTATTATAAGAATATAGATATCTGATATTTTAGCCTTAATTTAAAGATTTCTGTGTCTGTTTTAGCAGCAAGGTAAAAAGAAATATGCAGTAGTTGTGGATTTTTCTGTCTGGAATGTACTGTAGAATGGCATGTTTTTGAATGCGTTCTACCTGCCTATTTTAGGTGAATATCTTTCAAATATATTCTTTTTGAGCTGTTCATAGTATATATGGGCTATGCCTGGCATTTTAGGCTAATTGCAGTTTTTCCTGTTGCTTCTAGGAGGTGTGGTCCTGTTGGATTGAGCTACTTCAGTATCTTGATTTAGAAACAGCTTGGCTAAACACTCTGGAAGAAAGGGTGCAAATGGCAGAAAATCTGTCTGATAAGTTTGATGTTGTCAATGACGCTCTTGAGGTATTGTAGTTATTCTATAAGATTAGTGACCTTTCAGATAGTCACATTTAAAAAAAAAAACAAACAAACATGAATTATACACTTCAGTAAAGTACTGCATTTTGTGTAGAATATTCTGATTCTTCACGTTAAAAGAACATATTATTCTGAGTTTGGAATGGGTATTTGTAAGATTTCACCCCCCAAAAAAAGATGTTTTGTTGTTTGTTACTATTGCGCCATATTTGGTACCATGAAGAGGTAACATTGAATGCTGTCTTTTGTCGTGTGTAAATTGATTAATTCCTTCCAGCACTACAGTATGAAATAACGATGAGTAGGTGAGAAGTGCTGTGAAGTTTAGTTATCCAAACCAAAACCACTACTGTAGTTGCCTTGTGCCACTGTGGATTAAACCATAACTAATTCATGCTTTTAGAGAACTCTCAAGATATTTGAAGTGTACAAACTTCTGTGCATGCAGACACATTTCCGCCTCTAAAAGTGCAGAAATATTCAGTGCCTTGATCTTCAAAACTTTCTCTGCTAATTTCCAGTCCCTGGAATCAGTCCTGCGTCATCCAGCTGATAATCGAACCCAGATTCGGGAACTTGGGCAGACACTGATTGATGGAGGGATTCTTGATGATATAATCAGTGAAAAATTGGAGGCGTTCAATGCTCGCTATGAAGAATTGAGTCACTTGGTAAGAATTTGGGGGCAGGGTTCAAGAAGATTGAGTTTTTCAGCTCAGTGGGCTGAAGTGATTCCTGTTAGATAGCTAAATTCATGGGTGCAGGGCTGCAGTACAGAAAAAGAGGAAAAATGCCAGCTGCTTTCAATTTGGAATAATGGCCTAAGAGCAAGATACATTTTTCACCTTGTTCCAGTCATGTTTTGTTTTTGCACATTTGCATTCCCACCTTCCTCCCACTTCCCTCCACATTTTGCAGATAATTTTGACTAAAAAATAATTTCTGATCTCAAGAGGCACGGTTCGATAACTGAGGTTAATATTCCCTTACTACTGCCATAAATACCAGTGTGCTGCTCACTAACTGTAAAAATGAAGAACATGAATAGTGATGTTTTCACTCTTTGAAGTGGCTAGGAATGTCACGCAGAAATAAGGAACAGAAAGAAAGCATTCTTTCCATTCCCCATCTATTACATTCCCTTCATCTTCCCATAGTTCTGTCTCATCTGTTCTAAGTTTACTGTGTAGAAGAGGGCTAGCTGTATTTCACGTTGCATAAATTTGTTACTTGAGTTCTTGAGTTCTCTATCCTCGTAATGCAGGCCCTTGCCAGATTTCTTGCCAGATTTGTAGAACTAGAGTTTTTTTTTTTTTTTTTTAATGTCAATACCAAAATGTAGTCAGAGAGAATTTCGGTTGATTCTCATTACAGCGAGCAACATGAATGCACTGCCCTCAGCTGGGGGTTACGTGCTGTCAGGCAAGTGAACATTCACTGTTGCTTTTTCTGTTGCAGCACTTCATTGCCATATGAAAGCTATCAGCTTTTGCAGCTGCAGTGCTGACATCCTGGGCTGTTGCCTTCTTGCTAAATCTGAGTGTGTGTGTTTATGTGTGTACACGCCTGCTGGCTTGTGTGTGCTAATGGGGAATTTGTGCTCCCTTGCAGGTAGTGCTGTTTCAGATGAACTTAGAAGTTTTTGTGTTGAAAGGAGGAGCAATGGGGGGAAGGAAATGTGAACTCTGTTTTCACACTTTAACAGAAAGACATAATTTACTGTTTTGAAAGAAAATGTGCAGGTTTACACAGGAAACAATACTAAGCTGTAGTGTATTACAAAATTCCTGATTCCCAATGACTAGGTAATTTTTGAAATGTCTAATTATAACAGTATACTTTCCTCCTGAGGTGACAGGAGAGGGCTGTTTTCACTATCTTATGTCTAGCAGCAGAACTCTCATGTCACTATTTGTTTGTCAGTTGCTGGTGTAAATCACATAGCAGGCTTTTTTGTTTTTTAGACAGTCCTCCTGACATAGAATTTTTTTGGATCTCCCCCACCTTGTTTTGAGAAAGATTAATATCATTCTTAATGAACAACTGCTTCCTCTTGTCTTACCTTTCTGTCCCATTAAGGCGGTAAGCCGGCAGATCGCCTTGGAACAGCAGCTTCAGACCATGCGAGAAACCGACCACATGCTGCAGGTCTTGCAAGAAAACTTAACAGAACTGGACAGACAGCTGACTTCATATCTGACTGATAGGATAGATGCCTTTCAGATGCCCCAGGAGGCCCAGGTATTACAGTATAGCTTTCCACTAGAAAGCAGTTTAAATTTCAGTTAATAGTGCTCAGCTTAGATGTAATAATTCATTTCAGTCCTGTGCTGATGTACTAAGTGAAAGCTGTTGTAATCTGGACTGTTTTCCTGTTTTAAGAAAGTAGTATTGCATAACAATCTTAATAGCTTTCAATTTAGCAAGCTGTGACCAGAGCCATATTTTAAATACTTAAATTTAAAACAAAATAAATGCTGGATAGCATTTAACTTTTACAGAGCAGATTTACTGCTGGTGGTAAGCGGTAACTAGTAAGCGGTAACTATACTCCTCTTCCCCTCTCCTCTGGATGTCCTGTAACATTTTTTTCCTTTGTTTTTATGATGTGGCAGAAAATTCAGGCTGAGATAGCAGCTCATGAGTCTACCTTAGAGGAGCTCAAGAAAAGTGCTCGCACTTTCCCTCCTGCTTCACCTGAATGCAGATCTCCCCGAGGTGGAACTCAGCTGGATGCTCTGCAGGTAAAAATATGAGGGTCACACTCAGAATTTAAAGTTGAAGAGCTGTTGGTTTTCAATTACACACTGCTATTGTCAGCCCGTAAATTACTTGGTGTGTTTGACCAAATCTCTAAGATAAAGAGCATATGGTTTTACATGCTATCATTAGGAAACAAGGACGACTAAATGAATTCAATAAAGAAGCTGAAATCCCATAAGTATCATAGAAAAAATACTGAAAGTTAAAAAGTCTCCACATTTTAGTAGGATGTATGGTTTGAAAGTGAAAGAGAGAATTATAGCTCTTGTGCACCACAGAGATTAGAAATAAGTGAAGGAATTTGGCTTTGCAAATGGTGTTGACGTGCATACTGAGTTGTGGTGGCATGAGAGATGGGTTAAAACCTGCAGAGTGAGATGCTTTAAATATTTTATTAAAGTACAAATATTAATTTAAGTCTTTTTTTAACATAATGTTCATTAAAACAGAGAAAACTTCGTGAAGTGTCTACAAAGTATCAGCTTTTTCAGAAACCTGCCAACTTTGAGCAGCGTATGTTAGATTGTGAGCGGGTGTTAGATGGTGTAAAAGCAGAACTTCATGTCTTGGATGTGAAGGATACTGACCCGGATGTAATCCAAGCTCATCTGGACAGGTGCATGGTAAGTATACAGTGTTCATAAGTCACCGGGATTAGTTCTTTAACGTGTGATTCTTCTAGCCTAAACCCTCTCCTGAGGAAACTTAGCTTCAGTTCCTGATTGAAGGAAACACTGCTATAACTTTTCATGAAACACCAACAGAACAATTGAAAACTAAAAGCCTATACTTATTTTGAGTGAGAATATGGACATAGAAGTAGTGGCTTGTTGATCACAAGATGTGGTGGAATACCCGAGTTTTATAAACTCCTCTCCCTGGCTCGTGATGGTTGAAGAGGCATGACTCCAGGGGCAAGTTTGCTTGGTTCTTTGTATTTGTTTTGTCTAAATACTATACATAAGATCTAGTACAGACCACAGTGTTAGCCTTGCAGTATGTGTTGATGTTATGGAGTAAACACTGCTAAACTATTGGGATAAATTTTACTTTTGTAAAAATGAAAGTAAAAATGGAATAAAATATGGAACATCACGAGGTTGAAATATACTTGACAGACATTCTTCTCATTGCCCACTGTTACCTGTTTTGATTTGCTCTTAATCCACAGCTCAGAGTTTAATTACACCAAATCAAGCAATCTGAAAATTTGAACTACAAATAAATCACTATTGTACATATTTGTGCTTTTAGAAACTCTATAAAACCCTCAGTGAGGTGAAATTGGAGGTTGAAACTGTCATCAAGACAGGAAGGCAAATTGTACAGAAGCAACAGACAGATAATCCCAAAGGAATGGATGAACAACTGACAGCACTGAAATTTCTTTACAATGACTTGGGGGCACAGGTAAGAAAACTAAATCTATATGCGACCATTTATATGCATGTACATTCCCTTCTTTATTGTTTTGATGTCAGATGACATTTTACTATGATTCTGCAACTGATAGGCTATTTGCTACATACATTTCCAGGGGAAATTTTTTTTCCTGCAAAAATTAAGAAAGATGTTGAAGCAGACTTGGGCCTGTTCAATGTTCTGTGGGTAAATGCATAGATGACATTGTTGAAATGGGCCTTAGAAAGTATTTTACTTTTGTAAAGTGCAGAATGCTCAAGGTGGGTATTCTAGTGGAACCTGTGCTGGTAACATATGAGGACAATAAATTAGGGAAGGGCAGAAAGGCAGGGTCATTTACAGTATAAGACGACAATTTTGTTTGCGTCTCCGAATTTATTTTTTTAGATCTTCAAAGAGTGTATCGTTTTCAATAAGTACATGCAAATATTAAATTGAGAAAGAACAATATTTTGAAATGTCAATTGATTCTGACTTCTGTGGTTGGTTTTATTCTCAAGTGTTAAAGTTTGACCAGACTAATTGTATAGGCAGTGTGAAATGGAATTGATTATACTGCAGCAAACATCACATTTCATATTCACTTTACTGAGTGGTTTTCAAGGGCAGACTAGATTTTCAGTGAAACTTTTCTTTATAGCTTTCTGTATCAGGTCTGTCCAAAAAATGCAAAAAAAAATCTGAATTTTATCTATGTGAGTGTGTGTAGTTGCATTCTATATCCCCTTGAGTTTTGGTTAAAGGTCATAACAAACATAGTTTAAACTTCAGTTTGGTGATTATTATTATTATTAGCTATAAATAAGTGGTGCATTTTTTTTAAAGTGTATCTGAATTTAAAATTATTCTGGTTTTATATATTCTGCTTTATATAGTAAAGTTCTGATGTTTATAACCAATTTTTCAGGGTCCTTCGTAGTGCAAGGCAGCTTTAAAATGCCAAGATTTGATGTATTCAAGTGAATATTTTAGTTGATTAGCCCTTTCATTTTTGCTCTTTTAAATTCTTTTTTGTTTTCTTTGTTTTATTTTTCTTGTTGTAGGTCACAGAAGGAAAACAAGACCTTGAAAGAGCATCTCAGCTGGCACGCAAAATGAGGAAAGAGGCTTCCTCTTTGTCAGAGTGGCTAGCTACCACTGAGGCAGAGCTAGTGCAGAAGTCCACTTCAGAGAGCTTGCTTTCTGATCTGGATTCAGAAATTGCCTGGGCTAAGGTGAGCATGCTTTAAAAATATGTAGAATAAATTAACATTTTTAACATTACATCAATGCTATGCAGAAATGACTGAGAATTTAAATCCCTGTAATTTGTTCCTAAATCCCATCTTATGATGAAATTTTAGTAGATTCAGTAGGTCATATACAGTAGCTTACTGAATGTAATCTGTTTCATCTCAGGCATCTTGACTCAGATGCCCAGTGAAAAACTAAAAGATATTACTGCATATTTAGTATTAATAGTATCTAGGTGACTTAGTGTGTCTCTACCAGTTCATAGGTGTAATATTTGTAATTCTCAGGAAATATAATTTGGGGCTGTATAAAATATTTTACTGGGACAGCAAATTGAAAACTCTTAAGTGTTTTTGATGAGAAGTTAAGTTTTTAACTTTTAATTGAAACAGCTCTGTCTTCAAAATTGACTTTGTAAAACAAGAAGCTCCAATATTTCCTTATTTTCTTTTATATCCATAAACTTGAACTTTTCAGAGAAGGAGAAGAATGAGTTCTAATTATTCTGAAGAAAAGCATCCATTTTCTTGCACTGGGGAAACTTGTATGTGTGATGGTTGGAGTTAGGAATAAATGTCAATTGATACACTCCAGCAATTCTGATCTTTCCAGTCTTTGATTTCTGTCCTTTTGGAGATACCTTTTCCTTTTGGAGTAGGTCTGTGAACAGTCTTAAAATTTCAAGCTTACAAAATTAGAAAAGCATCTAATTAAAATCTGTTCTCACCAGTTTGACTCAAGATTAACAATCATTAGTACTACACTTCTGCTGTGGGAGTATTCCTAAGATTTATTTCTAAACAGGCATGTGCAATAGTTACTGAAATATATTTACTTATACCTTTGTAAGAAATGCAAATAATTCATGAGCTCTTATGCTGCACCACCAGGAGGGCAAACCCTTTATGTTGCATGAAAAGTAGTCCTTTCCATCCTAAGGTTTTCTGGAGGTAATTTTAGAATGTAGCAATTTGGAAGGTTTTTGCTTTCTCTAAGATAATAAACTAAAATAAATTATTTAGCTCACAGGTAATAAGATGTTCAAGAAGCTCCAGACATTATTTGTGATTAAATGCATTCTTTCACACACTGTACGCTGACTTCAAAGAGTTTTCTAAATAGCTGGATGTTATCAATAATAATTGGAGATATTGTATGGCAGAAGATGCTGCTTTCTGTATAGAAACTATACACTGATATTCAAGAGATGGCATATTATTTAATTCTTATGTCTGGCTCACTTGCCTTTGTGACTGGGAGTAGTTTGCAGCGTGCTGTGAATGGTTCCTTCTTGTTTCAGAATGTGCTGAGAGAGCTGGAGAGGAGGAAGGCTGATCTGAAGAGCATCACAGAAAGCTGCACTGCACTCCAGGCTCTTGTGGAAGGGAGTGAGACTTCCTTAGAGGAGAAGCTTTGTGTCCTAAATGCTGGCTGGAGCAGAGTTCGGACTTGGACTGAGGACTGGTGTGACACCTTGTTGGTAAGTTGCTTGTGACAAATACTGCAAGTGGTTTTCCCTTCGCACACTTGGAGGAACTGGAATTTGTGTCACTTTGCTGAGATGCTAAGCTTCTATGGTGCCTCATGGTCTTAAAGGAACATAGTAACCAGAAATCCATTCTATGCAGATGAAGAGGTGATTGTGGAGGGGATACGCAATGAGGAATGTGAGAAAACTATTTCGCAAGGTTTTAGACATGCTGATAGGCATTGGTGCCATGTGCTCAGTAGAACTGGGTAACGCTCAGTGGGTAGGAGATGAAAATGTGGCATATGGATGTGAGAGTGGTGAAGTTAGGTAGACATCCCAGGCAGACTGTTAACTTGACTATGTGGGAATAACTTGCTTTAGTTGCAGAGAATAAAGCTGTTGGCTTAGTTCTACATTTGTTTGTCTTTCTTTCTCCTGGCATCAGTGCTAGGACTCTTTTCTGGGTTTTCACTTTCCCTAGACTTTGTGATATGACTTTGTCTTTTCTATGGAAATATGCTTAGTGAACTGTCCTGGTTTCAGCTAGGATAGAGTTAATTTTCTTCCAAGTAGCTGTTTCATAGCAGCTTAATGAGAGCCCAGAAGATGGATCTTGTGTGTTCTGTGTAACTTTCTTTAAGGTCCTGGATTTATTGACGTAAATAGAAAACGAACTAGAAAAACAAAACTAATAAAACTAACCCCAAAAGGATTGCTTTCCCAGAGGTTGCTCTGTGTGCTTCTTATTCAGACTGGAAGAAACCTCTCTGCAAGCTCTAGCGTGGAGAGAGTGTTTCTGTGTTGATAGCCTTCCTTGGCACCCAAATCATGGCTGTTTAGTAGGCATTTGATAACTTCCTAGTTGTTTTCAGCAAAGCACTTGGGACCCTCTATCAGCCTATTGCTCTTTCGGACAGCCCATAAGTGCAAATGTTTAAGCATATGCCAACTCTGAATTGAGGCCAGCTGTGTCTGTTTGGCTGAATAAACGGAAGACTAAGTGTATTGCAGCCTAAGGCTGCAAGTTTTGCTAAATGGACATGAAAGAGTCTACAACTGATCTTCGTATCAGACTGACATTTTCAGATAGGGTATTGCTGTGTTCAGCTAGTTTGATATTCCTCCTTCAGAAGGTGGTATGGGCTGAACCTGTGGAAACTTTGGGAAAGACCTAGAAGATGAGTCTTGTGGATCTTGTTTAGTGCCTGTTGCAGGTGATAAAATTCGTTTCATAATCTGATGATGTCTATTTTAGGAATAGTAAGGTAGTTTACCTTTATAATGCTGCAAGAATGAGCCACAACTAAAAGCCTTCTAAATTAATTTTATTACCCTTGTGTACTGTTAGATTAAATTGTTCTTTCTGTAGGGGAAGAAACAAGTTTGTTGATACAGAGAGCGATCCTCCCCTCCTCCTCCTCCCTTTATTGGTGTTTGTTTATAAAAAGCAAATGCTCAGCTCCTCTTTATTTGAATAATAAGCTGCATGCTTAAGCAGGATGATACTTCACTAAATACAATAGATTTGCTTCATCTTAGATGATCAGAAATGTACCATCAATCCTGATGCCTGTCCATCAGGATTTTGACCAACTGCTTCTGTGTTTACGGGAAGTAACTCTTCTTGAACATTTCATGGCTGCATTTTTTTGCTAATAGCTGTCAAATTTTTGGGTAAATGTAGTTACTACTACATCTTTCTACCTTTTTCTCCTCTTCACAGCTGACCAGGTTTCATATATGGTAAACAGTCTTGCAAATTAATCTTCAAGTCCAAAAATTTGCCTTTTTGTATTATGTCTTTCAGCCTATTTTCCTTTGTCTCCTCTTTTCTGTTCCTAGATTATTCTTTCCTTGTAAAGGCATAAATCTTTTCATAAAATATTACTGCTATTTCTGTTAAGACCTTCCTATGAGAACTTTGGAATTTGCCCATACCTGTAGACAGAAAAAATGTGTTTCTGTCTTTTGGACCTAACATTACAATTTCCGACTGCATAAGAAAGGAAGCCCAATTAAAATGTCAATAATGTGTTTTTTCCCCAAGAGGAAGAAATATTTTAATGTAATCAGTAAAATATGAAAACCTGCATATATTATGATTTGTAGATTTTGTTGTAATACACTTCTGGTTTAAAAAAAAAAAAAAAAAAAGCCAAACTAACCACACATAACGTGTACTGTTCTTTCTGCTACCAGTAACTGAAATAATGTGTTTGGTTGAGAGAGGCGTGGTCTGGCTGTAATGTTGTAATACACTGTATGTCTGTATTTGGACAAACCAGGTCAGCTATTTCTGTTTCTCTTTCTATGAATTATGAACAACAATATTGAAGGGTCTGGAATGAAAATTGCAATCTTGTAAATACCTACTGAAGGTGAAAGGTACAATCTAATTTTCAGTGTTTCTTTACAAGGTGTATTCATAACAGTTTCTATTCCACTGATCTACTTTCTACTCAGAATTGTGTTTTTTTTTGTTTTTTTTTTGTTTTCTTTTCACATTGATAGATCTTTTTAATCTTTTTCCAGAATCATCAGAGTCAGCTGGAAATCTTTGATGAAAATGTTGCCCACATAAGTACTTGGCTATATCAGGCTGAAGCTCTTTTGGATGAGATTGAGAAAAAGTCAGCAAGCAAAAAGGAGGAAACTGTGAAGGTAGGAAATCTTGCATTTTAAGGGGGAAGCTGTCAAGTCAATTTTGGATTCTAAATTAAATCAGTTCAGGTCTGCTGCCTGATTTGTTTTTTTGTTAATATTTTTTCCCTTTCCTGGTGTAACCATTTGCTTTTTCTTTCACTTAGCGTTTAACATCTGAATTAGATGATGTTAGTCTGAGAGTGGATCATGTGCGTGATCAGGCTATCATCCTAATGAATGGTCGAGGAGTGTCATGCCGTGAACTTGTTGAACCCAAGCTGGCAGAACTGAACCGTAATTTTGAGAAGGTCTCTCAGCACATCAAAAGTGCCAAGGTGAGGAGTGTGTCACAAAACATGCATTGGGTGAGGTGAGGAGAGTGTCACAAAACATGCATTGGGTGTCAAAACAATGACAGATACTTTGGGAAATAGATCTGTGTTAAAATGTCACTTACCTGCTTTTGATTCTCTGTTAAGTGTAGATCTTTACAAAAGATTTTCTTGTACATTTTTTTTTGTTGTTACTTTGCAGATGCTTGTTGGACAAGAACGACTGCCAGTCACGTCAGAGCCTCATGAAGTCAGAGTGGCTTTTCCAGACCTGGAAAAATTTGAGAGTGACTTGCAGAACATGTTAAAAGTTGTGGAAAAGCATCAGGAGTTGAGTGAGGGAGATGAAAAGGTTTGTGAGCAATGGAAGAATTAAATAACTGACTAAATCTGTTTTGTCCATGTTACGTTCCCTCTGACTACCAGGGGGAATTCTTCTGATAAAGTCTTTTTAAGGTAGGACTCAAAAATGAAGGGAATCACTAGACTGTTTGAAAGATTCTACAGTTTTCCTATACTTTTCCCATAGCTGCTCTTTCTTCTTGGTTCATGCTTTAAGAGTAACTAGTGCTGTGTCAGTCTGTATTTTTATCATGCTTTTACATAATCTGTGCCAGGTAGTGAAATCTGATGTACATCTCTTTCCTCCTCTTCTATTCAAAGTAGCTGTTTACAAGGTTTGCTTACTGTGAAAGTAATACGGTGCAAAATGTTTTTTTTTTTTTTTTTTTCCCCTCCCTCTCCTCTTCTTTCTCCTTCTTCTCCTCTTCTTCCCATCTAATTGTCTGAACTTAGCTGGATCAAGAAAGAGCTCACATTGAGGAGGTTTTACAGAGAGGAGGGCAGCTGTTACAGCAGCCTATGGAGGACAGTAAGAGAGAGAAGATCCGCATGCAGCTGTTGCTTCTGCAGGCTAAGTACAACAATGTACAGGTATGATTACAATAATTATTACAGTTAGAGCACACTTTTGCTGTCTTCCCTTTGGTATCCGACTTACAATCTGGTTATAACTTTTTTTAGTGTGTAAGAGTCTCCGTGGAAGAGTTAAATGTGCATGCACACACATGACTCTGAATCTTTGCAATTCCAAAATATGAATTTTGTCATTACAGAGTTTTGGGATAGTGGTTTTGATGTTGAAGTCCTTTTTACAGCTTCACTGAGGGCCACCCTATGGATACATCCAGGGTGTAAATGTGTCTTTACACAGATGGGTGCAGGCAACTGGGCATTTGCTCCAGATGTCTTTGCTGGCCCTCTGGCAAGGATTTATCTCCACCGCAGGGCTGTGTTAAAAGTAGCTCATAGATGCATGTACACAAACATATTCATGGAGTTCTCAAGTGGAAGTGACCCCGAATTTCTCTCTGTTGCTGTAGTGGGTATTATCAGCAATTGCTGACTCTAGTATGTAGTGGTGCTTTCACACACGTCATATTAGAAATGCTTTTTGTGTAGGACAGAGGGAATCTATATTCTTATACTCCTTTCAGCTCACCTGAATATTAGAGTTGGTAAGATGAGGTATAGCTCAGATGAGGTGTAGCTCAAAGACAGAATAAGACTGTTAGGCAGGCTTTGATACAATCTGTGCAGATAAATAGAATATGTCTATTTTTAAAAAATTAAATGGCTTCTACTGTTGTATATTTTGGAATTTCTCTCATCAAATGAATTCTTCGGATAGTTTGTTTTTAAGATAAATAAGACCTATCCTGTTCATTACTTCCCTCTTCTCATACTGTTTTTCCCATTACATTGGATTGTAGGAGTGCAGGTCATTTCAAAGGAGGCAGGTGGTGGAACTTTCTCCAGTGTTTTCCCAGTACAAGAAGGACCATGACACTCTAATGAAGTGGCTGGATGAGACCGAGCCCCGTATGTCAGGGCTGCAAGGAATGGAAGATGAACAAAAACTGCAGGTAAATGAGACTTTTTTCCTTAGAGCAAACAGAGTGAAGGCTATTTATGAACTTTAGAGATATATTAGGGTTTACGGCTATTCTGTTGATAATTTATTGGGAGGAAGTGTGTTCAAAATAACAGCATTCGTTTTTCAGTAGGAAATGATCTGCATATACCAGTTGGAGTTTTCTACCTGGTAAACGTAGGTTTAAAATGCTCCAGCCATCAGGCCCAAGTCTTAGAGTGGTTAAATCAAGACAGTTTCTCTTGTCAGTCTTGCACACGGGGAATATGTTTATCTGTTTTTGATACCCTGATTTAAATAGCTTGGTTCAAAGTCAGGTTGGTGCAGTTATGATAAAAGCCTGTTTAAGGCTTAAATTCGGTGCCTCTGCATGCAGTGGTAGCGATATTGTAACTACTCTGATGCTTCCTTTCACTGCTTCATGTGCTTACGGAGTGAGAAATACCCTCGTGTGATTAATACTACTGTACACAATGAAGATTAAAAAAAATGACAAAGGTTGAAGAGTTTCTGATGAGAAGAGTTATGTATCACAGTGTGTGTGAGGGAGTCTTGACAAACAGTTTCACAACAGATTTAATAGGATGTCAGGGTCTGATAAAATTTACCTCCCCAAAAGCTGTATGTCTTAGTTACTGAGGGTACAGATACCTTCAGTGGTGTGTGTATTTTGTATTGTATTTTATTTGTCTTGCATAGTTGTATTTTATTCTGTCTTGCACACTTCAGAACACTGTGCCTGCATGGTAATTACTTTAATATTTTAGGCAATAACAGTGAGGAGCCTTGTGAAGCAGTAATTTCTTGGACAGGCTTGGGGGCTAGGCAATCTGTCAGGTACTTCAGTTTCTGGATATGAAGCTTTGTAATTAAAACCAATCAATCTCTTTTTGACTGCTCTGTAACTTTTTAACCCAGCACCAATTAACATGGAGGCAGGGGTAAAATGCTCTGGTTCCCTGTGAGACTCATACCATGAAATTGTAATGTGGTGGTCTTTATTCACAGCTGTAGTGATGTGTGGCTCCAGCTGCCTGCGATTGCTGTCAAGTTGTGGCAGGCAGTCTGCTGTCCTTGGAAGGGTCCTGCCATCTTTGAAGTAAAGCAATATGATTCAGTTGTCTGTTTGACCATCAGCTGCTTTCTGAGTGAATCACTTGTCATCTTGAAAAGAAGAAAATGTGTACCTAGATGTTTTTCCATGGTGGGAACGGTCCGGTTGTGCCGCAGACTGGCCCTCCTTGTCCCTGTTGATCGAGTGGTCTCCTCTAAGGAAGTTCCTTTGCCTTCCATAAAGCCCTTGTATTTAGGGATATACTGCAGCTGATCCCTGGCATTTCTGGATAGAGGGAATTCTTGAATTACTGCATCTTGGTATTTTGGGGCTGAATGCAGAAGATCATGTATGTACAGATTGCAACAGCGATTACAATAGATGATGGCTTGAGGAACGTTGTCTTTGCTCAGAATTAGTTAAATTACGTAACAACATCCTCACAGTTCTAGATGTAGTTCCTAGTCTGCCTGTGTCAGCTGGGGTTTTAGAAAGGGACCAGAGCAGTTTTCATTACTGCTGTGAAACTGAAACTGTGGCTTTTCCTTCAGGTGTCTGTGCCTCTAGCCTTCTGGTATTTGAGTGGTAAGCCAGCCTGCCTCAGGTGACCATGTTTTACTTTTGTGGTTTGTTTTCTCCTCTGCTTTATTAATTGATCTTGAACACTTGCCAGGAAGGATGTGCCCCGAGGCTGCTTCTTTTTATCCTATTTATTTATTTATTTATTTTTATTTATTTATTTAATTTTAACTAGGGACTATACAGTTTTTGTAGGGAGTAATAGTGTTCTGAAGAAAGATCATCACCTTATGTGAACACGGTTGCTTCAGAATTCCCTTGGAGGTAACAGACTTGACTTGCTCTCAAGATTAGGAGGAATCCTAATATTAAAATTCCGTAAGAACACCCCTCTACTCCTAATTGTTACCATCTAACCTGTGCCCTGCCTCTGTTAGTCAGTAAGGGATGATGAAGGTGGGGAAAGGGAAGACTTGGATGTATCCATAGGGCCCCCAGACTACCAAATAACAAATTGCAGTCCCTTTTGCTCATCTGAACTCATAGCTGAGAAGCATTAAATGAAATCCTGGCCCACCAGCGGACAGCTGGCTCAACACTTCACCTTGATGTAAAGAAGTTGCAGGCAGAAGAGGAAGAGAAACTACTATTTGGAACAGGGAAAGAAAGATTTCAGCAACCAAGCTAGGTAGAAGACTCCAATTAAGGCTTTATGTATACATTATTTACAGTTCTGTGAATGAGTATGGAGGGGAGAACTTACTTATAGTGCTTGAAGGCCATATCCATACATTGATTTGCTGGAAGTAGCTGGATCATAAGTAATACTCATCATGTATACTTCTAGGGGTTATAGGGCTACAGGTATCTCTGAAATATTGGTAATCCTTCTGCATATCAAGTACTTCTGAATAACCTTTGCTTTGCAATCCCCATGTGTTAGCTAGAAAAGTCCATGTTGGAAATTTGTAGGGATGTTGTGTATCACCTCAAGTTGCTTCTTTTCTAACCTTGCTTTAGTATTTATTTGAATAATATTGATATTTCTGGCTTAGCTGAGAATGAGGGGAAGGAAAAATTAAACCCTAGATTGCAGAGGTAATTAGTTGACTAAAGTTCCTGAGACAGTTTTCCACGTTTTAGAAAGCTGTTCTGAAGTGAAAATGATAGTTTTGCAGATGGTAAACAAATTTGCTGCTTCATGCACAGTGCAGTTTTTCTTACAAACTAAAACACAGACAAGCGTTATTCCTGTAATAAAGCAAACGTGTGTTTGCCTATTGTGCTTTTTATAGGGGAAGTTCTGGATTACTTAAGTAGGAACCATTAGCTATGTTGTCCACAAATATGTTGTTTATTGACTTCATTAATTAAGCCAGAAGAACAAATAAAATGGTCGCAAGAGTTTAGCTTCAGCAAATCCTTCTTAGAAACTGGCTATGAAATATTTTGAGTGAGAGAAAGAAGGGGCAAGGATTGGTTAAGAAGTGGGCATTTTCTAATCAGAAGGGTATTTATTTGCAAAGAGAATAAGTAATGTGTGGTGATCTGAGATAAGACTGGGTTAAACGCTTTTGGTTAAAGCTTTTTTTTTTTTTTTTACATAGTATTTTATGTCAATTTCTTGGGCGGTATTTTCCAAAATCTACTTTGGAAGCAAGTCAGAGTATCTCCTTAGGCTGAATCTTCGGTAGGTTTTGTTTCAAAATATATTTAAATGTGAAAGAGGAAAGAGGACATCTGAAACAAAATATTAAACCGCATGTTAAAATACATGCTAAATATGTGAGGAAACATTTATTTGGCCACTGAATTAAAATTATTTTTAGCAGCTCTCATTCAGAGCCCTTGTTTATAGGATGTGCACTTATATTCCCCAATATTCCCCAATCTTCCCCAGTGCTATATTTTTCCTAGTATATAAAGAGAGGGCAAATTTAATAAACATGTTCTCTAACCACCGAAATTAAACAGAGAAAAGCAGTTAAGACATCCAGTCAGATCTCCTCCTAAATAATCTTTGATTAACTTTTTATTTGTGTTTGCCTCAGAAAACAGTTTGCTTGTGTGGTTTGAAAAGAAAAAAAAAGTGTCTGAGATTTAGGTGTTTGCACTGCATGAGACATAGTTCTGTCAAATTTCTGCTCCTGCAGTTTTTAATGCTTAGTGCTGTGATTTAGAAGCTGCCAGTCTGCAGTGCAAGGTAGAGAACAGCAGAACTCCTAAAACTCAGCTGTAGTTTACAACACTTACATATGTTCACCCTTAGAAGGAGGGTTGTGAAAGAAGGAAACATCATCTTGGTGATGGGAGGCAGCTGGAAGAGATTAATAATGAGATGTGCTCTGCAGGAACAGCACCAGTAGGAGGAATTCAGTGCTGTGCAGAAGAGCAGCAACTTGGTGCCCTGGATGGGGCTAATGGGGAAGCAGAAAGTTTCAGCATTGTTAACATGTTAGCATCGTTAACAAGTGGAAAGCCACTTCACTGTATGCCACAGATGCTGTTTTAAATCTTGGGCAAGGCTTTTTTTTTTTAATTATTATTATTTTCCCTAATGAAACATGAAGCAATATGTGTGTAGGAAAATAATAAAGTAAGTCTAGTGGTCTATTCCTTTGGGTGAAGCTCAGTTTCTGGACTGTTGCCTTTGTGAGAACGAGACTTGTGGCATGATGGAGATTTAGAGAAAATGCTTCATTAAGGTGTTTTAGGCTGCTGCACTGTAGCAGGTATCCACGTGTTTGTTCAAACCATCGTGTCCCACACTGCTGGGTAGAATAACTTTCAATTGCATAGACCTTGTCTCTTTTCTGTGGAGGTGGGGCTGCTTCTTCCACAGAAGAATCATACCATTGACAAAGTCTTGGGCATTTGCTCCAAATTTCAGTGATGGAAGCTAGCAAAATATGTACAGCACCTCAAGAAAATAATGTTTGTTTGGGGAGCATCAGGAGCCAAAACATTGGATTTGTAACTAAAGCATATACATTAGTTTATGGTTTTGGCTGTGCTGCTTGCTTGTATTAGTGTTACTAAATCAAAAGTAATGCTGATTATTTTATGATGTTTGAGTTTGTCTGTAATACTTGATTTCAGTCGACTCAGCTTTATACTGATGTGCCTAGGCATCCTATTCCTTTGGTGTGCAATGAATGACTGAAAACACACCATGTTTAGTGATAAAGGTCTTGTGGAAATACATCCGTGTCCCCGGTTTTGACAGCAATGACTGTGTACTTTAGATAAATAAAATCCTTAGGAGCATTTAATGCATGAGAAGTCCTGAATGACAAATACTTTAACATACATTTTTGGCTGCAGTTCTTCTGCTTTTTAACTACATATACCACATATGTCACTCAAATTAACTTGAGGTAACATTTGCAATGCTCAGCAACATATGTAGGAGGAACATGCAGACAGGTGTTCACAGCAACTTTATTAGTGGGGCTTACTATTTTATCTGTTGGCAGCTGTGCTAACTGCCTGCATGTGTCCAGTCCAAAGTAATTGCAAAATAAAATGCAGTGGCTGAAACCACCCTGAACATACATTTAGTTTGTGCCTTCATACTCTTAAGCATATTCTAAGCCATTGCTCTTAGTAAATTGCACAGACATTTGAGTTCCTCTGTCTGTCTTGCTGATCATTCAGTTTCATCAAGTACATGATGGTGACTTAGAATTTGCTTGAATTCCTCAGTATTTGGAGGTGCATTTACGTTTTCATCGCTGATTTTAAAGAACTGGGCTCTTTTCAAGGATGGTAGCAGAATTCTGTTGGAAAAGAAGCCTTTTCAGCAAGAAACTGTCTTCCGTCATCGGAGTACCTGCTTCACACTCTGCTACCTTTGCTACATGTGGCAGTGTACAGCTTCTTACAGCTGGCTTCCTCGCACTTCAGATTCGGGGTATAATTTGTCATCCAAGGAAAAGCTGCATGAAATTACAGTTCTTGCTTTTTTTTATCTGCTAACATGGTACTTGGCTAGATAGCCTGGTCTAACAGCCAGAGCGGGTAACAGTTGCCAAGATTTTGAGGAGTTAATATTCATTTTGCAGTAATAAGTGGTACTGTGGTACTGGTAGAGCACTAATTTATTTAAAAATGGTTGGGAAATATTGATGCGGGTGCTTACTGAGAAGAGTGTGGAGAGAAAATGAGTCTGCTTCAGTAAACTGGTAACTTATGGGAATGCTTGGCGATGAGGAAGGCAGATAGATGATGGCTTTTAATGGCAACTACATGTAGGTCCAATCAAGAAGTGTAACTACTGAAGAGATGAGAATCAAGGTGAGAGAAACAATAGCAGTGACCTTCCCCAGAGTTTTAATAAAGAATAATACAGCCTTATTGTGAAGCATGCTATTTACTGTTTTGTAACTTGTTTTGTGAATAAATAGAGAAAGTTCTCTGCAGGACTTGGAACTTCCTGAAAAGACAACTTTGCTAGAAAGGCCTTTGTTTTGTCTTTTAATTTAGAAAATTTTAATTCTGAATATAGTCTATTAATTTACGATTTTTTTTCATAAAGTTTCTTTCTCTTTGAAATACAAAATGAACTTTCATCCTTCTAGGCAATCACTGTCCAGCAGAGGTTAAAAGGCCACTTTGCCGCAGGGGTTAGGACCTTGCCATTTTCAGCTGAATACCTGGTTGAAATCAACAAAGTCTTGCTAGCTATGGCTGATGTTGAACTGCTGCTGAATGCACCCGAGCTAAACACTGGCGTCTATGAGGATTTTTCAACTCAGGAAGATGCACTGAAGGTATTGCATGTCTAAACATTATATTCAGAGGGAAGGAGGAGAGAAGAGAATATCAGCAGAAAAAAATTATCTTAGCAGCTGTATAGCTGTATTTGTGTTTTTGCCCATTGTGTGCTGGATCAATATACACTGAGATTACAGAATGAGACAGTTTTGTGGCTAGTTCTTGTTTCTGTGCAGAATGTAATATTTAAACGTACAGTGGAGAAGAGTGGAAGCTGTGGGGAAAAGTTGGGGGCAGGAAAAGGGTTTGACTTTTTAGGTTGGATAAACTGTCAAGTCTTTCATCATGTAGCCTGCATATTATATAGAGAAACACTAATGCTGATTATAACAGCTATAGCTGTACTTTGTCATGTAAAAACAATTTCTTACATGGGAAGTGTGAGAAAGGGAGGTTATTTACTTCTTATGTAGCTATAAATGAGGCAGCAAGACAGCAGTACCTGCTCTGATAAGCAAGAACCAGTATGTGCTCAGTTTTAAGCTCCCACTACTCCTCATTGCCAGCTAGTGGATTTACCTGTGTGATTAACAATGAGGAAGTATCTAAAAATTTGCTGTTCAAAAGGGGATGAAGAAAGTTTGCTTGAAAATATTGAATCCTGCTGTCAATATGTGAGTTAAGTATGCAGAAGTCTGAGTCCGCTAGTTAATTCTGAGCATGCAAAGGAGCATGATGCAGAGATTTCCAGAGAAAACATCCATAGGACAATGGAATTGCACATGATGTGGTGCAGTGGGGATGTACCTATGTGGGTTGAGAAGCATAGTGGTGGGGTTCATGTGTCCTTATAGTTGAGGTAGTCAGGCTTTGCCTCTCACCTGAAGCTAGTTCAGCTGTTTCTGCAGCTATTACACATGTCCTTTAAAAGTTTTTCAGAATTTTTACACAGTCCACTTTTCCCACCTGTTTTTCTTTTTGCTGTGTACCTACCTTCTGGTGTCCCATGTGCTTTCCATATGTTTCCCTGATACCTTATTATTCCCGCTGATTAATTCTTGCTTAGCATGGTACTGTGATGAAGGAAACACTGGCTGCTTTTGTTTTCTCCTGGACATGTTTGTACACATCCTGACACCATGTAATTCCTTTTTAAATAAAAGCAGCAGAATGAAAGGAAGAATAGCTTGCTAGCTCACTTACTAGCTTCCCATTTGTTTTATGCTGAGCATTATTTTGAACATTTACCTTTTTATAGCCCAGGAACAGCAGAACATTTGGATTTCAAAACTGTTTTGCTCCATGAGGCAGTCATGTTTTGTATTTGTTCTTCGTCTTCCTAAACAAGTAGAGGAATGATGCCAGTCCAAGTTGGCTACTCTTTTGTTTTGTTGATAAGGTTTTCTCTTCATTGTTTACTCTGCATGTTCCCTTAAGTATGACTGGGAGTGTTTATGTTAAGATGGGTTTAAAATACATCATTTAGGTGCAGGTCTCATCTGATTTTGAAATTTTGGTATATTCTAAAATCTTTTCAGAAGAAGCAGACTACAGACATTTTAGAAGTGTTGATGTTTTAAATTAAAAAAAAAAAAAAAAAGTAAATTGCACTGTTTGCAAGGTTGGTTTGTCCTCTGAATGCAAAGGCAGTCTTATAACAGGGTCTGGTTTTAAGGTATATCTGTATTGTAGCTTACTGATATTTGATTTGCATTACTTTAACTTTTTCATTTAAATCTTAAAACTTTTATGTAGTTTTTGCCTTTGCAGTTCTGTGCATATGAGAAATTACGTGAAACAAAAACACATATCTTGTAGCCAATTTTTTATGTGGGGAAGCAATATGTACAGTGTCCTCATGATACAGATGTGGATTTGTTTAACAAGGTAGTTTTTTGAGAAGTAAGGTATGTCCTTTTTCCTGAGGAAAAGATTTAGCTGTGTAAAATATCTAATTGTCTTTATTTAAAAAAAATAAATGAAGACATGCTTTAAAAGTTGTGATTGACAGTTAAGTTCAGTTGCTATAGCTGATTTAATCTATGAACTGCTAACAGCCATGGTCTTATTCTAGGTACTCTTTTGAAACAGCGTTTTGAAGAGGTTACTTTTGGATACTTTTTTTTCCCCTGCTGGTGTTGACTTTACTGATGGCTGGTGTTATTATTGTACTTGTAGAATGTAAAAGATATTTTGGATAAACTTGGGGATCAGATTGCAGTCATACATGAGAAGCAGCCTGATGTTATTCTGGAAGCATCTGGACCTGAGGCGATACAAATAGGAGATGCACTAACCCAGCTGAATGCGGAATGGGACAGAATTAATCGGATGTACAATGATCGGAAGTGGTAAGTCAAGGGTGTTTGGTGTTTGTGACCTAGTGGTAAATATTTTATCCTGGAACTTAAGTGTTGTACAAACATACTCTGACAATGAAGGTAAAGTTTGGGAATAATCAACTGTAGTATGTCAGTATTACAGATTAATTGCCAGAATTATTGAACATTGAAACAGTTACCATGCAAATAGTAGTTTGGGTATTTTTATAGAGATAATTTTTACTTTATAGTGTAGAATATTTTGTTCATAAAATGTAAAGCTTTTGTAAGGGTATTGCAAAGAAAAGTTCCAGCAGAAAAACATTGAGTGAGAAATATTTTAACAAAGAATTCAAAGCTCATGGTCCTTTTGGAGGAGGGAGGGAACTTACAAGGAAAGGTCTTTAAAATATAGCTTAGAATCATAGAATATCCTGAATTGGAAGGGACCCACAAGGATCATTGAGTTCAGCTCCTGTGTATGATAGTTGCTAATATCTCGGTTGTAAATAGTCAAGGATGAAAGGTTACTGTATTACACTGTTTTGTATTTGAGAGAACAAGAGAGTAAATGCTCAAGAAAAATGCTGCATTTCATGTTTTCTTTCCACAAAAATATCAAATAACTGTAATATCATTTATCCCCAAAAGTGTGTGTGTGTGTGTGAAATATAATTTAAACTTTAATTTATACAGAAGATATTCTAAACCAGAAAATGTCTAATCTGCAACATCTTTAAGTGTTCAAAAAAAACCTCTATACCACCTTGTCACACTTGGAAAATGTGTGTCAGAAAGGCATAGGCTAGCTCTGCAAGAGTTTTGAGCTGAAAATAGTGGAGGTATGTGTTCAGGAATTTGCCAATAAGCTGAAAATACAGCACAAACAGTAGTAGATACTGGGATTACTGCTATGCAGAAAACCTTTATGACTGAAAATGATTATATGAAAGTTAAGATTAAATGCAAATTTTCATACTGGAGTTACATTTGCTTTTTAATGTTAATGTAAATAAGGTGATGGTTGATGCAGTTCTGTAGAGTACAATGTAATGTCGAGCCATCCTCACTTGTGTATTTTGAAGAGATGCTTTTAGGAAGCATGTGTCATGTAAGCTGCAGAGCACTGGGGTGTATGTAGGAGAACAAAATTGGTTGGTGTCATTATCTGAGCAGGGACTTCAGGAAGTTCTTGGCCACTGGATCAGTAAAACATCAAGACTTCTAATGCATCAGTGTTGCTTCACTGTGTTTTAATTTGAGAATAGTGTTGCCAGCTGGGTATCACTTTGGGTTCTTGCTGGCTGCCACTGGTCACCTGATACACTTGGAGACAAGTGCTCCAGAACCTGGTACCTGTCTATATTTATATGTCTGTGGCTATTTTTGTTGTCTTCATAGGTACAAGGCACACTAGGCTTTAGTTATGCCTTTTGTCCCCTGTAACTTAATTTAACATCATTATCCTTTTGTAAGTATCAATAACATTTCATTTACTACTAAAGCTTCATTTCATTAAGTAGTCAGGGTTAACCAGAAACCTAATCTTCCCATTGAAGAAGGTAACCGTATCAAAGGGTAACTTCAATGTTTTTGGTTAGCTGGCAAAATACAACAAATCACCCCCTCAGTTGGTTCACTGAGTACAAATTAATCTTGAACTTCCTAACATTTGTAAAGCTTTGCATCTTAATGAGAATATTATTGGGCATGATTTTCATACAAAAGGGACTGCTAAAGCTAGAATGGTATGTAACTTCTTAAATAAATTTAAGTGCTACAATTTTAATGGGAGAATGTATTTTAATTAATGAAGACAGTTTTAGCATCAATGTTAAAACACTATTTTGGTATTAGTATTCCTAAACCTTTTCTGTTACTGAGAAGTTACTGTTTTTTTGTTTGTTTGTTTGTTTTATTTTAAACTAAAAGTCCTTGTTTTTTTCCATTCTTGCCCTAAGTATAAGAAAGAAGACTAGAAAACTCCATCTCCTTAATAACCTCTGGCTTTTTTCTATTTCTGGGGTGCATGGAGATTTTGACAGAATTAGTAGAAACAGCATCTGAAGTCTTTTGCAAAAGACTGATTTAGTATTCAGAGGTAGTAATGATCTTGTGATTGAGTACCAGCTAAGTAGTTAAACCTTGTATAAAAGCTCAGATATAGCCAAACAAGTTTAATTCAACTGCATTTAGCAAGGCTTTTAAGGGCTCAACTGAATCCGATTGACTCCAGTTTAAGTTAAACACATGTAAAATAAAACGTGTGGTTTCTTTTTGTATGTGATTGTGTGTGTGTGTCTGTATATGTACAGATCTAACGACTCGTTGAGCTGTATGAAACAATGCTGGTTTGCTTGTTCTGCTGCTTCTGCCATAGACTTTCCACCAGAGCTTTGACAAGCACTGGTAGTTTGGGAATGAGCTGTGGTTAGGAAGTAAGGCCTTCCCTTCGAGGAGGCTGGATGTAGCCAAATCTTGGTGCTGTAGTGACAGGACTTTGGGGCTTTAATCTTTCAGCTGGGGCAGTCTGCGTGGCGAAACAGCAGCAGGTGTGTCTGGCTCAAAACGGGAGCCAGAAACTTCAGCTGGGTGTACAAAATGCTGTTGGAGCTGTAGGCAGGAAATGGAAACTGCAGGAGTTAAAGCTTTGTATCTTCAATGTTCTCCTTGTAAAATTTTAAAATTCTAGATTCTGGAAAAAGTCACGTGCGCCAAACTCCCCCAGAAATGTTCATTTTGAAGGAAGCCATTAAAGTATTCTTTTAAACTATCTCAAGTGCTTAGAATTTGAGGGGAGACCTCATTGCAATCTACAACTTCCTCGCGAGGGGGAGTGGAGAGGCAGGTGACCTGTTCTCCAGTATCACCAGTGACAGGACCCGCGGGAACGGTGTCAAGCTGAGGCAGGGGAAGCTGAGGCTGGACATCAGGAAGAGGTTCTTCACCGAGAGGGTGGTTGCACGCTGGAACAGGCTCCCCAGTGAAGTAGTCACTGCACCAAGCCTGTCTGAATTTAGGAAGAGATTTGACTGTGCACTTAGTCACATGGTCTAAACTTGTGGGCAGACCTGTGCGGTGTCAGGAGTTGGACTTGATGATCCTCATGGGTCCCTTCCAACTCGGGATATTCTATGATTCTATGAATATCTCTTCTCATTAAGTGTGAAATTAGATACAATCCTAAGACAGTATGTTCAGTTAAAGCTTGTAAAATGTAGCTGAGAAATTAAAGGAGAATGAGATTGGGGGTCAATCTACAGATTGGTCTAATGTATTGCACTGAGGTATGCGTAAGTAGCTGAAGTGGTATAACTAGGAAATAGGGTCAGAAAAAATGATGTAGAGATTTTCTTAGGCTTTCTTCTTTATTAGAATAAGTCCGTATGAAGAATGATAACAATAATAATAATAAAAAAAAGCCCTGTACATACCAGGAAATATGGATAATCCTTGATAAAAATGAGATAACAATTTTGATGAAAATAATCTCATTAGAACTCTGGGATTGCTGAATTTAACTAGTGAAGAAAATAAATGCAACATAGCTCTTTCAAGCCTGATTTCAGATACATTTGTTGTTATACGGCTAAATTCAGATTACATTTGTATATACACAGTAACCCTGGAATCTTTGCTGTTGAAATTGTTTAAGAAAAAAAGTAATGGGCTGCAGATGAGGTCTTTCCTCCCCTCACATCAGCAAGGACCCTCTGATTCTTAGGAGACTTGGCCTCCTGTGTCTTTAAAGAAGGCTGTTTTTTTATTACTTGGGAATGGGATGCTATCTAGTCTGCAAGAGTTGATGTAGGTCTCATGTTTTGTCTCGAGTCTCTTGAGACATCTGTCCTATTTGTTGTGTAATTGCTAACATTTTGTTAGGGATCAATAAATTGAAAACGAGTCTCGCTATACCTTCCTGACATGGTTTTCTTATTTAATGTTCACGGACTGTTGTTTGTTGGTTTGTTAACATTGTAGACCGCTCACTTAATTAAAAACAACTTTCTGATTATAGCAATTCAGCCTTTTCCATACTTGAAAATGTTACCCTTTGAGTTAAGCCGCACATTAATTTGAGGCTGCAAATACAGTAATAATAGCAAAATGCATGGGAAATCATTGGATTCAATTATAGAAGAACTACTTGTGCAGGTCTACTGGTAATACAGTCAGTTCTGTATAGTCAAAATCACCTTTCACTTATTAAATTCCAGGCACCAGCACTGCACAGTTTATAAATTAGAAAAAAAAAAAATAATCTGAGCAATTAATCATATTTCATGTTTCATGCTGTCTGATATCCGAACTGCTTTATAATAAAGAAAAAAGGTTCTGCAGACCAATTTGTTGCAGCTAATCAATCTTTATTTTTTAAGTGATAGAAACAAAAGTTCACTTAGGACTGCCTTTTTTCCTTTAGCTGGGGGTTAATGACAGTTTGTGCTGTGGGCTTTTACCAGCTAATACTACGTCAGGGAGCCCTCAGTACCGGGACTTAATTATCCAAGCTATAGGCTAGTCTTTCTGTTACGCAAGGCAAGTTGTATGGAATTCTTAAATATCACTTGAACGGAAATCTTATTTTTTTTCCACTGAAACATTTGGATAATTTTTCAACACTTTGTTTTCAAACAGTTGCTTTGATAGAGCGATTGAGGCATGGAGGCAGTTCCACTGTGATCTCAATGACCTCTCCCAGTGGATAACGGAAGCCGAAGGGTTATTAGCTGATGCCCATGGTCCAGATGGCAGCCTGGATCTGCAGACAGCTGGGCTGCATCAGCAGGTATGTACAATATGCCCAGAAACTGGGCAAGCTGGAAAATCTAATTTTTTTTTGTCTAAAACTGTAGTTTTCTATGTAGATGTCTACTGTTAAGACTGTGCAATTATGTAATTTTCAATTCCAGTTTAAAATGATTCATGGGGAAGATCACGACTCCAGCTTATAGTATGATGACTCCTATTGTGGAAGGTTTTGAGATAATTTGATAATGCAAATGTTGGCATAATTTTTGTTGTTTCATTACAGCTTTAAAATCATGTTAATCAGTTAAGAAATGCAGCACATTATTTCATTTACTTGCTACTCATAATTAAAAAAAAAAAGAACCCAATTATGGTCAATTATAACTTACCAAATTATATATTTTTAAACTAATTAATTTTCAAGATCCTGCTTCATATAAGTAATCCAGAAAATCAGAAAATTTCAGTTATGGGTGCCATAGATTTGACTGTTTCAGACTTCAATTCTACAATTTAATTCCCTGACGTTTCTCTGGATCCTCGTTATGGAAGAGCAGGCTTTTCTGTTTAACTAAACTACACCCTGTTAAATAAAGGGAAGAAAACATAAGTTTAAGAATCACATTTTTTTTTTTATTTTGTGAGAAATGGCTATCCAAATGTTATCCTAACATACAGTTTGTATTTGTCCTTGTTACTGCTTGTAGTTTTTTTCTAGGGCATTTCCTGTCTCTTTCTTGAATTACCTTGTTTCTATTCTAGCTGCAGAGATGTTTGTACTAACAATGTAAGCTTTTTATGGTTGTTAGGGATATTTGAAGGTTTGATCCTGACAACTTCTGACTTCCTTCAGTTTCATGGATTTGTTGTCATGTCTGGGGAGCATAGATATAATTATCCTAGCTAAAATATCATTAAGTTATAGAAATAGTCATGGCCATGGCTTATGAGAAGAAGTGCTTAAAAAAATTCTCACCATCTGTTAGCAGTACTAGAAAGTGCTGTACATTAAAAGGAAAGGAATCAAAAGTGAGTGTGAATTCTGACACTGGTTTAAATGAATTCTTGTGATCCTAAGTAGTATTCAGCAGCCTATTATGTATCATTACCTCTTTTTATGACACTCATTAGAAAATTAAACCAGATTTAACAACAGACTCCAATTTTAAGTGAGATGGCTTTAAGTGCCTGTTCCAGTAAAATAATACGTACCCAGGATTCATTCTGCATGTTGTGAACCACAGATCAAAGTCGCTTCAGGTCAGTAATAAAATTCTGTGTCACTTTTATGCTTTTGACAGGAACTTGAAGAGGGAGTCAGCAGCCATCAGACCAGTGTTTCGGCATTGAACAGAACTGGGGAAGGGATCATACAGAAACTCTCTGCTACAGATGGGAGCTTCCTGCAGGAGAAGCTGGCAGGTCTGAATAGGCGCTGGAAAGCAATCACTGCGGAGGTCACGGATAGACAGCAGAGGTAATAAGTTAATCAGAAATTTGGATGTCTAACCAGATGCGATGAGGAGAATCTCATTTAGAAGACTCTAGGAGAGTAGGAGGGGTAGCGCATTCTATGGCATGCTGCCATTAATTTAAATTTTCCTGACATTCAGACCTCTTTTTTTGTTTGTTTTGAACCATCTCCTAGAACAGAATCCTCATAAATGCAGCTGCAATTGACTGCCTAGTAAGTCAGTGTTTAACACAACCCACTGAATGAAAACCACAGAAACTGTTAATATTTTCCTTTGTTTTCACAATCATTTCATTGCTAAGCCAGACAGTTTTTTTGGAAGGAACACTCATCTAGTTTCTCTGGCTGAAGCTAAACTGTAAGTACATGGCCTTGATTTCTGCTTTTGCATTGTCAAAGATAGGCTAGTTAAAACAACTGAATTATGGAATTCAAGAACAATACTACAAAACAAAAGCTTTAGGTTTGTGTTTACTACAGTTTAATTAAGCTGACTAGGTATATTCTGAACGAAATGAAAATCACTTGCGAAAAGAAGTCTTAAATTTCCTTCAAAAGATCAAAGTGCAAGGTTTTCTGAGATGAATACACAAATTTTCTGTGTACCTGAGAATACAAGGTTCTCCCCTCAATTCTCAATGTTAAAGAAATCTATTACGATAAATCCCTGGAACGAATAGTTATTTTTGGAGTTATTTATATGGTCATATAGATACATATTTAAATATTTTGTGATACATTGAAGAACAGATTAAGATTTTTTATAGTTATTTTAATTTGAGAAGTTCTATTAAAGCTATGTGTGATTTAGGGATTTTTTTCCCTTGAAAGGTCTAGGGACATTTCTGATATTTTCATAAACATTGGTCTTATTGTGGCTTTAAATGATTAGGCCTGAAAGTGTTGTCATTACTGTCACTCATGTTTAATGTTTGCTACAGACTTTTAAAAGTCTATTTTGTGACTTTGGAACTGAAATTTATCTATTTTTAAGGTGGTAGTATTAATTTGAAAGTATGTTGCATTTTAATGATGTGACTAGAATTAATTCTTTAAAGTTATTTGGCAACTGAAAAACATGCAACTGTTAATCAGATGCAGGACTGGCATGCCATGTTCACTGCAGAAGTGCAGGTGGATTTTTTGTTTTCATTTTTAAGACTAAAAGGAGAGAATCAGCAGTTGATAGATTACAGAAAGAAGCTCGATGAGCTGCGTTGCTGGTTGGAAAATGCAGAGAATGCTCTGGACACGAGATTTACATTCAACCATGAAGAAAACTTGCGAGAATTACAGGTAAGATCCATTAGTGTGTGTGTGTATGCATGTGTGTTTGATGACTTACCCAAGCAAGGAGCATCTCAATAATGAAGTCAGGTCAAGTTGATAACTACGTTATCTAGCCAAATGATGGTGGCTGTTTCAGAAAGTGAGAAATAAATATAAAACCGATACAAATCTGAAGTGGAATTTTACTCAGGGTGATATCTACAAGTCTACTTAATCCTTGTGAAAACTTCAGCAAAAAGCCAATAGAAACCAAGTTTCTAAGATGGGTGAGCATGCGCCATTGTCAGTTTACTGGGCAGCTTTAATACTTTGTGTTGCATATTTAAGATTTTATTTAACCTGCTGTTTAGTCTTGTAAAGATTTTGGTCATTTTGTGTTACTTAGATGCATATGTGCATGTGTATTTTTCCTGTTTGTGTCTGGCTTTGACAGCAAAGTAACTTTGGTTCTAGGATGGGTGAAAGAGAATGCTTCTGGAATCCTAGAAAGAATGGGAGGAATAGTCAGTCTCACAAACCTGCTTTACTGTTTTTTTAATGAATAATAAAAAAAAAAAAGTCTACTGCTAGATAAAATCAGGTGGAAAACCTTCAAGTTACAACAAATGTGTATAAGTGATGTAAATTAGTTGCTGTTGTTTGCCTAAACAAGTTCAGTCTTTTATATCAATTGAGTAGTGGCTATCTAGCTTTCATGAAAATTTATTTTTTTCTTGTGGTCCACCTTAACGTAGATGCCTGAAGTGAAAGGTAGAACTAGATTAAGGGGAGGTGGGGGGGAAATTTGCTAGAGAAACACTGACAGGGAGTTACTAAGTGCCATATTCAGCCCTACTACAGCAGGAATGTCGCATGGGATTACGGTTATGCATATTAAGGGAAGGTGAGTTCGCAGTAGAAAGGTACTAGTGAGATTACTGGGCTATTCAGGAGGGTGAACTCCTCATACGTAAAGAAACTCCGAGAGCTCACCTTGTTTTGTCCAGTCAAATAAAGAACAACGAGAACAGACCCAGTGATGACAAGATAAAAAAAGGGGAGATGAGCTATTATTAAAAGCTACTATTGGGGAAGTGGAAATAACAGATGTTAACTGATCAGTCAGGAATAATTACAATATGGGAATGACAAGGAGATTTCTAAATAAAGGTTCTGAAACACCTAAGAGGTTATAGTATATGGAAGGGAAAAAAAAAAATCAAAAACCACCCACTTTAAAAAAAAAAAAAAAAACAACCTTGAAAACTTAGTAAAGGCAGTATATTGGAGTGGATAGGTGTAATGTATACTTGCTATTGTAATTTGTTTATTCCAGTGCTTAAAGACAAAATTTGTGATTTCTGCTTCACAGTGCTTTTGGTCTATGGGCAAATAATAGCATAATTATGTTAAAGTTGATGGGAAGTGCATCCAAGCATAACCTCTTTGTGTAGGATCTGCCCTGTACTTTCATCTTTAAAGAGAAAGATGACTTTGGGAAGTTGATCAAAATCAAATTGTAAGGTTATGTTTAGTTTTTAAATATCTTTAGAGCACATTTTGTTAAGAAGAAATTACCTTGTGATGGTAGTGATCTACCATGTACTGGTGTAATAGGAGTGGGCCCTTAGTTTTTATTTTTTTTAAACTATGGCAGGCAATAATTTTGATTGACAACATGTAGCGTTTTGGATACATGGTACATCCAGAGGTGATCAAACAGAAGCATCTTGTGAGATGAGAATCAGTGTGCATGATATGAGGCTGTGTAGGTACCTTGGCTATTATATTTGCAGCTTTATGGGTGTTTTCCAGTTAGTAAAAAGTGGTGATGTTTCAATAAAATTTCCAAACATAACATAGAATCAAAAACAAACAAACATAAAACACACTTTTTGTCACACATTTCAAGGGAAAATTCTAAAGATTGGAGTAAAAGGAAAACTTTTTTGCCTGTTACTGTTTAAGCATGTGTGTGTTTGGCTTCAGTCCAAAACTCTTCTGTCCCTTTTAGGTCTTAAATGAAGAGATGGAAGTACAGGGAGACAAACTGGAATGGTTGAACAGAACTGAACCCGAAGTTATTCTGGATAAAAATGTCAGTCTTCAGGAGAAAAACAAACTTTCTGATAGCCTGCAGTCCCTCAATGTGAGATGGAATAAGGTATGCATTTCTTCAGCATTTTTACCTGAGGCTGAAAATACAGTGGTGTACTTAGAGTTTTGGTTTCACATGTATGTTGTGACATGTAAAATGTCTTGGAAGCTGTGCATGTATGTTGACGGAATGGTCTCCCAGGCAGGAATTCTTAATCCATGTCCATATCAAAAACCTTGTGGACATTTTTTCCATCAGAATAAGTTGGTTTAATTTAGTTTTTAATTAAGGGTGTTTTTTGTATTGGCTTTCTTTCAAACAGCTGAGTTAAAAATATTTACAGTCATAGAATTATAGAATGGTTTGGTTTGGAACAGACCTGGAAGATGATCTAGTTCCAACTCCTCTGATGGGCAGGAATACCAGTTAAAGTTGCCCAAAGCATGATCCAACTTGGCCTTAAATATTTCCAGAGATTGAGGCATCCATGACTTCTCTGGGCAACCTGTTCCAGTGCCTCACACTCCAGTGAAGAGTGTAAAGAATTTCTTTGTACCGTCTAATCTAAACCTACTTTTTTTTGTTTAAAACTGTTACCCCCTTGTCCTTTCACTACGCTCCCTGATAAGGAGTCTCTCCTCATCTTTTCTGTAGGCCACCTTTAAGTACTAGAAGGCTGCTGTAGGGTCTTCTCAGACCCTTCTCTTCTCTAGGCTAAATAATGCCATCTATCTCAGCATCTCATTACAGAAGAGGTGTTCCAGCCCTCTGATTATCTTCATGGACCTCTTCTGGACCCATTTGAACTGTTCCATGTCTCTCCTGTGCTGGGCATCCCAGAGTTGGATGCGGTACTCCACTTCTTTTGTTGCAGCCCAGGATACAGTTGGCATTCTGGGCTACTGGTGCAAACTCAGCTCAGGTTCAGTTTTCCCTCCACCAGTACCCCCAAGTCCTTCTCCACAGGGCTTCTCTCAATCCACTCATTGCCCAGCCTGTATTCATGATTGAGATTGCCCCAGCCCAGGTGCAGACCTTGTACTTGGCCTTGTTGAACTTCATGAGGCTCACACAGGCCAACCTGTCAGAGTCCCTCTGGATGGCATCCCTTCCCTCCAGCATGTTGACTGCGCAACTCAACTTAGCGTCATCCACAAACTTGCTGACAGTGCACTCAGTCCCACTGTCCATGTTGCTGACAAAGGTGTATTAAATAGTATCGGTCCCAATACAGACCCCTGAGGGATACCACTCATCACTGGTTTTCACCTGGACATCAAGCCAGTGTCTGCAACTCTATGAACGTGGCCATCCAGCCAATTTCACTTGTTTGAGTCAAACACTAGCGTTAGTTTGAAATTGAGAGTGTCACAATAAATCTTCGCTTTATAGGAAAGTTGAATATTTGCAGCTGCTAAGAGGAAAACAAATGAAGCTGAGGTAAAGCTCCTTGAGAAAATCCTCAGTTGAGTGTGTCTGGGATTCCTCTTGAATATAGATGGTGTAAATTAAACACTGTAGTGAACTGAACCAATTTGATCTCACATACTGACCAAAGAGAAGAAAAGAACTCATTGGTTAAAGAAAATTGAATTTTTATTTCAAGTGGAGCTTGGAGAGCCAGGTGAAAAAAGGAATAGAATTATTTGGGATTTATAGTATGGATAAGGGAGGTAAGAATTTGCTGGGCTTTTGATATTTTTAAATTTTGTTTTTAAACCAGCCAGACATGGAAAATAGGGGTTTTATTTTTTCCTTTGTATATTGCTTTTCAGTCACTCACTTCTAGAAACTGCAAGCCAATTTATTTTCACTACAATAGGGTTACTTTTTTTTTGTTATTAATTACTTATTTCTCTACTTTTCTATTGGTGATGACAGCAAAACATCATAATTCATTTGAAGTGTACTCAAATAATGAGTCATAGCTTTGTTACCTAGGCAGTAAAATCCACGCAAACGGTCTATCTAAAAACTTCATTTATTTCTCCAAGATTTAGGTAAGGCACTGGAAAACTTTGGAATAACAAACGCACTGAGTACCTCTTGGCATTTTTATTTCTTTAAAGTTATACTCTGAAAAACTTCATTGAAATATGAAACATTCTGTTGTAGCAAATGTGATATAGAACATTTTGTGTGTTATAATACACAAATTTTTGTTATTAATATAGATTTTTCTTACTGTTTTTGTTCTCTCTGCTGGACTGTAGGTGTTCAGAGAAGTGCCTGACAGACTGAGAGAACTAGAGGCATTTGTTGGGCAGACTCATCTTGTTTCACAGACGAAGCCTTCTGGTGAGTGACTGGTCCTTCTGTTTTGCTTAGTTGTTTTGAGTTTAATCCTTGGATGATTTTTTTTCCAACAGCAATCTAAAAAGGAAAACCTTCCTGTGAACTTAGGTGGAAATAAGAAATGTTATCCATCATGTGGGCCTACCTTCATGTTACTAGGAGAGACAGGAACCGTCTGGGCAGTAAAAAAGTCACTCAGGTTTTGGGGGTGTTCTTTGTCGTTCCCCTAAATGTGTTGAAAGAATGGCTTAGTAAAACTTAAGTGTCCTCATCAGGAGCCAGTGTACTACGTACAGGAAAAAAAGCCAAAATTATCTCTGTTTGTGACATTGTTTTCCAGTAGATTTGTACATTGCGGTCATACCTTTTAGTAACTGAGACCCTATAGAAACTTTCCCTACAGCTAAGTACTTCTGTAATATCTCCTGCATCCAGATTTTCTGCAGTCCTATAAATGTAATTCTGCATCTTTTGGCTCAGTATGGGCACAGGTAGGTCTTTTCTCATCTACTATCTAGTTATTTTCCTGAACCCCATAAGGGAAGCTGTCAGAAAATGTGTTCTTGTATTGGACACTAATACTGGCAATCTTTTCAAAAGCTATTGGAGGCAGATCAGCAGATACAGTGTAAACAAGATGCCCAGGTCTCCATTTTAGAAAATCAGGTAAAAAGACAGTCCTTGCCTGAAAAAAACACAAAACATCTTGAACTTCAGTAAATTGTCTGTGTGTGCATACATATATATATATTTAATTCAGCAGCACCAAAAAAAGTTCAAGGAGGACAAGCAACTTTTATTTAAGACTTTCAAGACTATGATTCAGCTTGTTTCCCTTTCATGCAGGCTATTTCTTAAGTAAAACTTCTGTCTTTGATTGAGGCAAGCGTGTAATATTTATGCTCCAGCTTGATTTAACTTGGTGTTTTGCTGGAGCTTATTTCTCCTTGCTTCCTTACAGTGTCGGGTTGAACAGATAGAAAGGGTGGGGCTGAGCTAGTGGGCATCTGTCTGTTTTTAGGACAGCTGTGTATTGCCAAGTCCATGGAGCATTTATTGTAGTAACTTGACATATGTGCTTAAGTGAATTCTGAGTCAAGGATGGGAAAACCTTTCTGCCACATAATACAAAAGTGAGGAAGACAATTTTAGACATTTACCATAAGTGAAATAATTGTTTTGTATGCTTAATAGACATCAATTCCCATTCACGTCGAAGAGGATTTAGCTTCACTCTGTTAGAGTTAATGCTGTTTTGCTTCTGCAAGTTTTCTTCTCATTTGTGTTGTGAGTGACTCATTTGAGTGACTCTTGGCATGCAATGAAATCGTAACGTCACAAAAAAAAAATAACATTGTGGTGACTTAGTTTCTTGTGGTTAGAAAGCCTCTAATACAAATTTTGCTATGCGTTTTTTGTAGATGCTGTTGCATATTCATAGAAACTACAAAAAATAAAATCCTGAAATTGTACTTGTGGCCGTTATTTTTTTCTTTAACAAAAACCCCAAACTCTGTTTCAGATGTCCAAAAGGTGGTGCTATTATCATCTTCAATGGAAATTCCTGTTCAGACTCAGCAGGCTTTGGAACTTTCTGCACCTGCTGATCTGGATAAAACTACAACAGAGCTGGCTGACTGGTTGGTATTGATTGACCAGATGCTCAAGTCAAACATAGTCACTGTGGGAAATGCTGAAGAGATCAGCCGGACTATTGCACGAATGAAAGTATGTGTTTTAGTGAAGACTAGACACTTGTAATTTCTTTACTGAATGTACAGGCTAATAATTTTTTTTAAAGAAACTGCAGTAAATGTTTAACCTGCAAATTACACTTTAAAAACCGTTGATATTACACTCCTCTCCTCTCTACCATTTCCTGTTAATTCCTTGCCTGCCTTTGTGAGCAAGATGTGAGGTAGACAGCACTACTATTTTTTTGAAGAACTCCTACAAATGGCATCTTTTTAGGAATGTTTGGATAACTACAACTTCCTGTGGGTATGCGGTGTATTTTTTGTAATTTTATAGAATAACATGATCATAGAATCATAGAATATCCCGAGTTGGAAGGGACCCATAAGGATCATCGAGTGCAACTCCTGGCACCGCACAGGTCTACCCAAAAATTCAGACCAGGTGACTAAGTGCACAGTCCAAAAGCTTCTTGAATTCTGACAGGCTTGGTGCCATGACTACATCCCTGAGGAGCCTGTTTCAGTGCGCAACAACTCTCTCAGTGAGGAACCTCTTCCTGATATCCAGCCTGACCCTCCCCTGTCACAGCTTGCCACCATTCCCTCAGGTCCTATCGCTAGTCACTAAAGAGAATAGGTCGGCACCTGCCCCTCCACTCCCCCTCATGAGGAATCTGTAGACTGCGATGAGGTCTCCCCTCAGCCTCCTCTTTTCCAGGCTGAACAGGCCAAGTGACCTCAGCCGCTCCTCATATGTCGTCCCCTCTAGGCCCTTCACCATCTTCGTAGCCCTCCTCTCAATACTCTCCAACAGTTTCACGTCCTTTTTGTACTGTGGTGCCCAGAACTGCACACAGTACTCGAGATGAGGCCTCACCAGCGCAGAGTACAGCGGGACAATCACTTCCCTTGACTGACTAGCAATGCCGTGCTTGATGCACCCCAGGATACGGTTGGCCCTCCTGGCTGCCAGGGCACACTGCTGGCTCATATTCAACTTGCTGTCAACCACAACCCCCCAGATCCCTCTCTGGGGGGCTGCTCTCCAGCATCTTGTCACCCAGTCTGTACGTATAGCCAGGGTTGCCCCGTCCCAGGTGCAGGACCCGGCACTTGCTCTTGTTAAACTTCATGTGGTTGGTGATTGCTCAGCTCTCCAATCTGTCCAGATCTCTCTGCAAGGCTTTTCCACCCTCAACAGAGTCAACAACTCCTCCAAGTTTAGTGTCAGCAAATTTGCTCAAAACACCTTCTAGTCCTACATCCAAATCATTTATAAAAACATTGAAGAGGACTGGCTCTAAAATGGAGCCTTGAGGGACCCCACTAGTGACCATGCGCCAGACAGATGTGGCCCCATTTACCACAACCCTTTGAGCCCTGCCCGTCAGCCAATTGCTTACCCATCGCATGATGTTTTTGTTTAGCTTTATGCTGGACATTTTGTCCAGTAGGATCCTATGGGAAACCTTGTCAAAAGCTTTACTGAAACCCAGAAAGATCACATCAGCTGTTTTCCCTTGATCAACTAGGTGGGTGATCTTATCATAAAAGGAAATCAGGTTAGTCAAACAGGACCTACCTCTCGGAAACCCATGTTGGCTGGGACCAATGACTACATCGTCCCCAAGGTGCGCTCCAATAACTTCAAGGATAATCTTCTCCATAATTTTATCAGGCACAGATGTGAGACTGACATGCCTGTAGTTGCCAGGGTCTTTTTTCTTGCCCTTCTTGAAAATTGGTACAACATTTGCCATCTTCCAGTCTAGTGGGACCTCTCCAGATTCCCAAGACCGTTGAAAAATAATTGAGAGAGATCATGTGATGACATCAGCCAGCTCTCTAAACACCCTGGGATGAATCCCGTCCGGACCCATGGACTTGTATGGATCCAGGTGGAGCAGCAAATCCCGCACACGTTCAGGGTCGATTGGGAGTTTGTCATTCCCACCGTCACGGTCCTCCAGCTCAGGGCACCCGGGGTCCCGAAGCCCATCATCAGCGTTGAAGATGGAGGCAAAGAAGGCATTAAAAGTCTCTGCTTTGCCTATGTCCTTGTCTGTGAGGAGACCTTCTGCATCAAGACCTATGTCGTCTTTGGTCCACTTTTTTCTGTTCACATATTTAAAAAAAAAAAACACTTTTTATTGTCTCCCACAGACCTGGCCAGCTTCAACTCTAATTGGGCTTTGGCTGCATGAATTTTCTGTCCCTACAAATGCAAACAGCGTCCCTGTATTCCTTCCATGTTGCCTGACCCTCCTTCCAGCAGCCGTACACTTTCTGCCTAAGCTCCAGTAGAAGATCCCTGGTCAGCCAGGCTGGCCTTCTGCCCAGCCTGCTTGACTTTCAATGTTTTGGAATTGCCTGATCCAGTGCTTTTAGGAGGCAGTGCTTAAAGACTGACCAGCACTGATGGATGCCGATGCCTTCAAAAGCAGTTTGGGGACCTTGCTAACTTGTTCCCTGAGCAGCCTGAAGTTTGCTCTCCCCATATCCAGGGCTGAAGTTTTGGTGGCAGTTTTTCTTCTGTCACCAAAAATCTTAAACTCAACTGCTTCATGGTCACTATGACCAAGGCAGCCGCCAATTGCCATGTCCCCCACAAGACCCTCTCTGTTCTCTAGCAACAGATCTAGGAGGGCACCTTTCCTAGTTGGCTCCCTTAGCACCTGCACCAAGAAGTTATCATCGAGGTGCTTTAGGAACCTCCTGGACCTGCTCCAGTCGGCCGTGTGGTAATCCCAGTTGATGTCTGGCAAGCTGAAGTCCCCCATAAGGACAAGCCTTTACCCTCTCCCTGTAAATGTGTGTATCTGTATGGTGTGCATATATAAAAGATCAGAGCTTGGTAAGAGAATAACAAGTGGGAGAGTGAAAAGTAGATAGAATCATAGAATATCCTGAGTTGTAAGGGACCTACAACAATCATCGAGTCCAACTCCTGGCTCTACACAGAACTACCCAAAAACCAGACCCTGTGTCTGAGAGCATGTCCAAACGCTTCTTGAACTCTGGCATGCTCAGTGCTACAACCAGTTCCCTGGGGAGCCTGTTCCAGTGCCTGTTCTTCACTGAGAGGGTGATCCTTTTCCTGATATCTCCCTGAACCTCCCAGCTCCATGGTGTTCCTTCAGGTCCTGTCACTGTCCACAGAGAGCTGAGCTCAGCGCCTGCCCCTCTGCTCCCCTTGTGAGGGAGCTGCAGGCCACCATGATGCCCTCAGCCTCCTCTGCTCTGAGCTGAACAAACCAAGGGGCCTCAGCTGCTCCTCACACATCTTGCCCTTTAGACCCTTCATCATCTTCATATCTCTTCTTTGGACACTCTTAATAGTTTTATGTCCTTCTTATATTGTGGTGCCCAAAACTGCACACAGTACTTGAGGTGAGGCCAGATGCCAGAAAATACTTTGCAATGACTGTGGTATCTGTGTGGTTTGTACAGGTTAGCCTCTACATCAGAATTTTCAGTTTTAAGTCAGAATACTTTTGCCTTTTAAAGTAGTGTTATAATACTGTGACAATTCAAGGGTTGTAATAGTGATGGAATAGCCATCTGTCTCTGAAGACATACGTGTTTTGTTTTAGGTATAAATAATACAGATATTGTTGTTAACCATGTTCTGCTTTTTGTATCTAAAAATTGTATCCTAATTCTCAACAGATAACAAAAGCAGATTTGGACCAGCGGCACCCTCAGCTTGATTCTGTTTTTACATTGGCTCAAAATTTGAAAAATAAAACTTCCAGTTCAGACATCAGAACAGTGATCACAGAAAAATGTAAGTTCCTCCATATTGTGTTTGCAAATACAATGGTTCTGTGACAGTAAAATAATCTTCATATCTTTCTACTAAGCTTTTGATTTTGATCCTAGTTGTTTTCCTTAAAACACCTGAAAACTTAGCTATTAAATAGCTTTAGTGTAGCAGTCTACTGAAAATTCTTGGAAGAAGGATTGCTACTTTTTTCTTGACTAGCATTTTTTTTGAGGTATAAGTGTAAATATGTTTGCTGGGATTTGAAAATATCTTATGAAAAACTTGGGTTACTTGACAGACAGATCCAGGGATAAGGATTTTTTATTCCCTCATATAAAGGAGATAATAACGTGTTTATTTTTACTGAGCTATGATACACTAGACAGTTAGTAAAAAGCATGCATATGTTGTTTTAAGAGACTAACGTTGGGCTGAGCGTTAGTAGAGCTTTTAAGTCACTGATATGTACTTTAAAAAAAACATACTGTGAAAATTTCTTTTACTGGTACTTAACAGAAGGAAAACACAACTGACACAATTAGAAACCATGGGGCAGCATATTCTTGGAACTCCTAAGGCGTTGCCAGTTGCTAAGACTAGAGAATTCATGCAGCAGGAAATATCACAGAAGAAAAGAGAATCTATGGAACAATGGAAATACGTATTTCCCCATCTTCTTTTTTCTGCAAAGTAATTTTCCTTTGCTACATTTACATGAATTTCTTTGGTGTCCATAGAGCTTGCTGAAGATAATAATGGGCTCACAAAGCCAACAGAGTTTCAGGTGGAAACTCAGGGGAGCATAGCAGCTGTTGTAATCCAGTGGAGTCAGTCAACGAGGGGAGATCTGGTCAGTTGCAAAACATTCTTGATTCTTCACAAAAGGTGAATGAGGAATAAAGCGACTGTATTTTAAAAACTTATGTTGTGCTCCCTGATAGTCATGGACATCCAAGATGGAAGCAGAGAAGCTGTATACTGCCATGAACGAAGCTTCCAATAGCTACTCCAGATGTGTGTGAAGATTTTGTTACCTGTTATGAAACATGAAAGAACTGAAGGTTTCTTTAAGCTTGTAAAGGGTGATTTTGTTACAAGAGCTTAGTAGCAGTTTGCTTCACTCTGAAGAAAAGTGAAGATCAGGATTGTTTTATGCACCTTATTTAAATGCTGAGGGGAATATACAAATTCTATAAACTCCTGTGAATCTGCTGTGTGTCATTAGATTAAGCCTAATTACTCTAATATCTAGGAGCACAGACATAGAAAAGTTTCCTTCTATGGAACTTCCTTCCCAATAACTGCGTAATTATGGGGAATTAAAAGTAATATCTAATCAGGAGTTATTTCCCACTTTGAAGCCACAGGTAGATCCTTGAGGTTACCAAGAATTTCACTTTCTGTCCTGTTTTGGTGGAGAATGAAGAGAAGGGAAATATGTCAACAGTAGATAATTCCATTAGGAACTCTGGATGGATGAGAGTTTTAATCCAGGCAGAGAGAGTAAGATTAACCTGTCCATATATAAGCAAAAATCTGTACACAATCAAGAAATATTTATTCACTAATAATAACATGATAGAACTATCAAATGTGTACCCATTTCAACCAAGTTGCTATTGTAGACAGCTGTTTTTCAGGGATATTTTTCCTTCCAGCATTGTGGGGGACAGCCTAAATGCTTAGGAGACTTTTCTCTACAGTTCATCACCCAGCACGCATTGTTATACCCTTTTTTTCACTTCTGCTGTTTTTGCTTTTGCTGTTTTGGTGAAATCAGTGATCTTTCCCAGCAGCTGAGTGTTTCCTTTGAACATACTCTTTATCCAACACAGTAACATCTTTAATTAAAAAAAAAATGTGTATGCATGTGTATATATATTTATGTGCTGTTGGGGTACTGAAGCTTTTTTCTGAGTTCTTATTCAATTCACCATGACCCACATCATGCTTGAAAATTATAGTCACTTTGACAAAGGGGCTTCACTACCTCAGTTTAAGAGCTCTGTGAAGCTAAACAGAATATTGTTGAATGTATTGAATGTATTTCTTAAAGACATCTTCTTAGGCAGCTGTAATGACCTTGGATGTTTGTAAAAAGTTTAAAGTTAAAAAAAAAAATCTAAAAAAATGTAAATGGTAAAGTTCTCTTAAGTGGTTTACACAACCCTTGGCATTTTTACTTCATGGAGAGTTCAAGCAACTTCATGGAGGAATAAAGTGACCTGAGTATCAAGTATGTAAGTTTTCTAATAAAGTAAAATGACGTACTTACTGGTAGGATAATTACATTTGATACATTGCTGCTGAGAATACAAATGTTCCCAACCGAAAAACCCCAAGCTGGCTTTCTTTTGTTTGCTTTTTTTACATTTGCTTTTTTTTTTTACTCTAGTTCAGATGGTACAGCGCATTGCTACTAACCGTCATGTCAGGTAATAGGGAAGACCTATGTCCACCTCTGTAGACTCTCAAGTGATACAATTTTTTTATTGGTCTGTAGGTATTAAGAAAAAAAATACGATGCTGTTCATTTCTTTCTGTCAGTCGGGCTTCCTGCTTTCCCTGACGCTATTTCTTTTTGTTCTAGGCTTTTGTCGTGTTTTCTTTTTCACACTTCATTTATTGAAGGTTAAAGCTTATTTATTGATTGTCTAATGTAAGTCTATTCATTGAGACAGGAACGTGATACTTGAAGGAAATGGGGTGTGATCAGTAACTTCTCTGTTGTGTAATCTACATAAGCCTGTAAAAACCTGTGGTGGAATGAAAGTGCTTAAGTAGGTTGTTACTAGAGTGTTCCTACATTAGCCACTGGGCTGTAGTGCAGGTGCCACTAGACTACCTCCAACAAGCGCTCTGGGCAGTAAATCTTAGTTCACTTTGTATAAGCTGCCCAGATCTAAACAAGATTTGTTTGTACTGGTTGAAGTTGCAAGCGCACAAGGGTGACTTGCTGGCACAGCCCTCCCTCTGCCCTGGTGCTCCCTTGGGGCCCTGCCGGTGGCATCTCTGCAGCTCAGCAGAACTGCTTCCCATGCTGTGTTTGTGAAATGGAGTTGTTACTTTTATACTGACCTGCTTAAACAAGAGGGAGACGAACACCTGCATTTTCTGTTTGCTTGCATGAACGTGCAAATTACATGGGGAACTAAAATACAGCATGTTAAAAGGACTGTACTTGAGAATGAGTTACATTATTGCCTTTTGTCCTGAAAAGTAGAGTCATTTTGTCCTGAGAGTAGTTATGGCTACTCAGTTGGTTGCCTCAAGTTTTTGATTTTCTGTGTTGCTGCCTGCAGTGGAGAAGGTAAAGAACCAGTGGGACAATACCCAGCATGGTGTGGAGGTGCGGCAGCAGCAGCTGAAGTACATGCTGACGGACAGCATCCAGTGGGATGAGCGGAGGAAAGAAATGGAGCATCTCATGGAGCAGTGTGAGATCCGTCTGCGTATGCTCATGCAGGCCCCAAAAGAGGTGCTTGCCAAACAGATTGCAGATAACAAGGTAAGGCCATCCTACAGATGGTTTTTTCTTTCCCCCTCCCTCCCCCCATCATACTCCTCAGTCTATGTGAATAGACTGAATCCTGTGCTCTTGGATTCATTTGATGACTGAATGTAAGATTTAGTTATAAGACTGATGTGGCAGTTCTGTCTTTTTGAGCATGATATGTTCTAAATTGTTTCTGTGTTTCTTTTTTTAATCAGACTTCCTGAGAATTGCTTTCTGGGAAGGGAACAGGTGGCATGTATGCATGGGTGTCTTTTTATAAGTGTAGTTGAAATGAGTACAGTATAGCATCAAGTAAATGATTTTTCGCATTCACATTGGTGAAAGTTTAATTATGCAACCACAAAATGTAGCATGTATTATTCCATAGAAATCCATTAACAATAGTTTAATAAATCCAAGAATGGACCAATTTATTTAAAATTATTCTGAATTTCACTTCTGATGGGTGCCAAGCATATTCAACTCTTCTTTTTTTTTTTTTTTCCCCACCTGAATCCCATGCAATCTTTGCTGCTTTTCATATCACAGCAAACCTGCTGTGATAATAACTCTGATGTCCTTTGTCCTGGTGGCTGTCTGAAAAAGGGCAGGCTGTAGGTGTCTCAGGATGAGAACTGAAGAGACAAATCATTGAGGAGGGGGCTCTTATCAGTGTAGTACTTAGAACAGGCTTTACTAGACTTCTAAAATGTGTGTATGCGTGCGTGCATTCATGAAGGGACAATGTAGGGGTGCAACTGGCTATGTAAAGAACCAGGGAGTATGGTGCTGAGAATTCCTCACTGGCCCATGGCTATTTCAGTAATCAGTAAAACTGCATAATTTCATTGCCTTCCCTACATGAGCAGGGGATTGGAAATGGACTATCAGGTCTGCCTGTTCGCTTTTGTAAGTGGAAATAGACCTGTACCCAAATACATCATACAGAGATCAAAATAGACAACTGATAAAAATATGTATGTATTTTTAGAAATAATCCTGAATTGAAAACTCTGTAAGGTCAAAGTACATTATAAATACCCTAGTACAATAAGCAAATGGATCTAATATATTTGTTTAAAAACAAAAAACTCACAAAACAGTGGAATCAAATATTCCCGCTGTGCACTTCATTTATGCCACTTCTAGGTGTTGGTTGTATAACTATTAGCATAATTTAAACTTATTCATGCTACTGAAAATATGGAAGTGTATTTACTTCTGTTGCCAGTAAAACATAGAGAGGTTTCTAGCCTTTGATGGTTCTAGCAAATATCATTTTTCTCATTTATTTGTGTTTTGGTTCATTGTCAGTGACACTTACTCATCAGTGACACTATCTAATAGATTTTCTTTTTAAAAGGAACTTTATTCTAGAAAAAATATGTACATTTGTTGTTTAAAAAAAAAGGCAAAAAAAAAGAATTTTGTAATGATAAAATGTATAATATGAAAAATAATCTGATTTCAGTTTTGCTTGACATCTCATTCTGGAATTGCTTTTTAGCTTTTAGTACAGGACTTGCATAGAGGTGACATCACGGTAGCTGCATTCAATGATCTTTCGAATAAACTTCTTCGGGAGTATCGTGATGATGACACGAGGAGGGTGAAGGAAACCACTGACCAAATGAACAATTGCTGGGTTAATCTGAACCAAAGGTAATTGCAAGGTTTTGCTATATTTGATGCTGTTTGTCTTAAATTTGTATCCTATGTGTATCACTTATATGTATTGCAGTCTCTTCTCTGTACACTTAACTTTACGGCAGCACTTAGCACTACTGTGGTTATTTAATCAATTGTAGTGAAGCTGAATTTTGAAGATGGAAATTCCCATGGTTTACCATGGAAGGCTTCTGTATGACTTCCAATTCCCTGTTAAATAAAAGGGTGGTGGGTGGGAGGGATTACATTTTCTTAAGTTTGGCCTCAGGTTTGCCTGTGGCTACTTTCCTCTGAAGGTCTTTGAGTAATTCTTCCTGTTCCTTGATGTTGTTATGCGCTATGTATTTGTAGTTTGTTCCTGTGCTTTCTTTTCATAAAGCAGTAAGTATTCAGCTCTGCCTTCTAATGCTTCCAGCTAATCTTCATTGTAGGCCTTTCATCTAACAGAAACTTTTCGTGAACAGGGCTGCGCTTTGGTTTTCTGAGTGTGATGTGTCTGACACTCCCATCTAGAAAGTGTTTAACCATAGGAACTGAGACTTAATTGAAACTTACTTCTTCCTATTCATCCCCTATTAAGACACATTTGCAAGGAAGTATTCCAAATCTCTTACTGAAAACATGGTCCCATTTATTTCCTATGCATAATTTTTTGTGCAAGGTAATCTAATTGCCGCAAAAAAAATCTTTTTTTATAAGCATTTTATAGATAATTTATATTAGCCTAATGTCTGATTCAGTGCCAGCAGCTTTAAAGGACAGTACACCTTGTGGTTAGAGGAACAGGAGAGAATTGATCCTATGTATGTGGGAGTAGGGTAAATGAAAACCGGAGTCTGTACATATGCTTGTATATATGTGCATGCAGAATGGGAAACTGTCTTTGTAATGACATGTCAATTAGGTGAATAAGAGTCCTAGGTAATAAAGCCTCTGTAGTTGGTAATATGTTCTGGGAAGTGAGGGGATGAGAACTTTACAGTGGCAAGCAGTACGTTTCACTGGTAATTAAGGAAGCAGAGTAGAATGTTTTGTTATCCTCCCTTGGAGGACAATGGTATTTCTGTAGTTTTCTGCTTTTGATGTCACAAGTTTTATACAATGAATTTCCTGGTTATTGCCATCGAGAGATGAGATACAGTACAGACAAAAATTTATATGGCTCATTCTGTGTGACAATTTGAGAGAGAATAAAAATTCATTAATCTCTAAATGTTTTGAGATGTCTGACATAAGATTTTCAAGTGACAAAAACATTTCATAATTATTCAATCTGATGTGGACATCTTTTCACGGTTCTTTAAAAAAAAAAAGCAAGCAAACAAAAAAAACTTCTAGTACATGGTGGGAAAGGCTTTGGCATATGTCAAAACTTCCTTTTGTCAAAACTTACTTTCTGAACTAGGTCATGGTGATAAGGTCATCTCCTGAAATGACCCTTCCTGACCATTCATTTGCATCAAGATTGGGGTCTGCAGCATGTTTACATTTACATCCTCCCTCTATGCCCCAGTAAATGAATGATATTTCAAAAAAAAAAAAAAAAGCCATTAATTTCATCTGAATCTACCATGAAGGCATCTGGGGATAGGGATGCAATTAGAGGGTGATGAGAAACAGCTCCTGGTTGGATTAGCAGAACCAGTAGACTACAACTCTGTACCAGTCTCATTCAAATTCAAACTTTGCAGAGTTTTGGCTAGAACTAGCATAAAACTATCCACCTGTGTCAGAGCAGGTGATAAGAAAGAAGAGCTCCTAACTGGAAGGCTCTAATTATTTTTGAATCTGCTTAAAGTCTGGAATAATAAGCAATTGCATTCTGTTGTGTGTAACTGAAGCTTGACTCCTACCACTGGGGCTACTCTTTTGCAGTCTGCAGCCTTAGCAGATGGGTATCTGCTTTTCTGCTTTTTTTTTTTTTTTTTTTTTTTTTAAGTAGGGGCAGAACATCCAGGAGAAATTGGGAAGCCAGTGGGTAGCCAGAGTGTGGAGCTGCTCACCGTAACCCTGTGGAGCAGAGCAGAATTAAAAGGGGAGAATGTGCAGTGAAAGCACCTTTTCAGGGGAACGAAGGTTTTTATCTTTGCCTTTAAAGGCAATAAACAAAAATACTGGTGAGCCTTGAGCGCTGAGGAGGGCTGCATGTGACAGGTGTTGGGACAGACAGGGACTGGACCTGGAGTGTAAGCATAGATCTGTATTTACAGCATACTGCATTAAAATGCCACTTGTGGCAATACCTGTACCTGGAGGCTGCAGAAAGGGTCCTTAGTAGCGTTACCTGGGATAATCGGTCCTGAGTAGCACCTCGAGAATGCTCTCAGGAAGGCTGGCCATGGAATGCAAAGTCAAAGCAAAAAGGTCGGCATTAAGGGGTTGAAGCTCCCCAGCTTGACATTTTGTAAATTGAACAGTCTGTCCAATGGCTATTTATTTTCTGTTTTTTATATTGCAAAATGAAACCATAGTAGTTCTATGCGCTTCTGCTGCCTTGGTAGTTGTTGTGGTTTAACCCGGCTGGCAGCCAAACACCACACAGCCGTTCGCTCACCCTCCCCCCTCCCTCTCCGGGATGGGGGAGAGAAACGGGAAAGTGAAGCCTGTGAGTTGAGATAACGACAGTTTATTAAGACAGGAAAATTAATAACAATAATAATAATAATAATAATAATAATAGTAATAATGTGTATAAAATAAGTGATGCACAATGCAATTGCTCACCACCCGCTGACCGATGCCCAGCCTATCCCCGAGCAGCCGGCCCCCCACCCCGGCTAGCCACCCCTATATATTGTTCAGCATGACGTCAGATGGTATGGAATACCCCTTTGGCCAGTTTGGGTCGGCTGTCCTGGGTCTGTCCCCTCCCAGCTCCTGCTGCATTCCTAGCCTGCTCGCTAGCAGGACAGAGCGAGAAGCTGAAAAGTCCTTGGCTTGGTGTAAGCATTGCTCTACAACAATTAAAACATCAGCATGTTATCAGCGCTCTACTCATCCTAATCCAAAACATAGCACCCTGCCAGCTACTAGGAGGAAAATTAACTCTGTCCTACCTGAAACCAGGACAGTAGTCAATTGCAGTTGACGTCTAGACTGTCTCAAGTGTCCTTCCCTGACTTCCTTTTGATCACTCACTTGCATGCACTGCAGATTTTTAGTTTAAATCTGAAAAAATAATTGGGTGGAACAGAAACCTGAAATGGTGCTATGAAAGCTTAAATGCTACAGGTACAATTATTTTTTTTTCCTTGGTCGTGTCTTTGCTAATAGAATTTATGTAGACCTTCTCCCCTATCACTGAATTAAGTGAAGTTAGCTGCGGTTATATAGGATTCCACAGGTCTTCCTCACATTTAATTCTTGCATCCTGGAACGACTCCGTCTTTCTGAGACTGTTCTAATCGTATTAGAATTCTTGGAGAACCCACATCATCTTTTTGGCTTGGGGAGTAGTTAATAGCATCACAGAATTCTCCACCAACTTCTATGTTACTTTTGAGGCCTTTGCTGGAATGAAATGAAAGTAGTTTGGGTCTGCTCGTAAAACTGTTGCTCACTTCTGCTGTGTAGGTCCTCTTTAAAAGCCTCCATGTAATCTTAGAACATTAATTGTAAATCCATTGATTTATGCTGCTGGAATGCATATTTAGTGTAAGGAATGATTTTCAGCTTTAATTCACATATCATGACAGCACTGGGACTGTAATAAAAGGATTTTTTTTTCCCTTTAATTTCAACCAAGCAGAAAGTTTGAGGAATTAAAACTTTGGACTGAAGATGACACCCTTCAATGAATGTTATTAGCTACAAAGTTCAGGTTGTCTCAATTCCCATCTAGAACATCAGTACTTAGACTTAGAGATCTGGGTCACTTACACTGTTTCATCCTTTGGGGCTTTTCTTTTTCTTTGAAGGTCACCTCTATTACCAGTCCATTCTTCCTGTTGTCACTCCTGTTCTGACACCTTTGGCCTTAACCCCCTGCTAGGGAAGAAAATCCCTGCAGAGGGAGAGGGTTTTGAAGTCAGAGCTCATAAGTGCTTTTACTTTACGTTTTTCTCACAGTTTCTTGCTGTGTTCTAATTTTTGAGCTGATGCTTGTTATTTTTTCTAGGCGATATGTTTATCAAATGTTTGGTCGTCCCTGGCATGCTATTTAGTATTTTTCCTCAAGAGTTGGCAGAGCATGCCAAAGCTTCAGAAGCGAGAATGAAGACTTCTTGCCCTGCTACTCATTTGCTACTAGCCAGACTTGGGGAGCCATGAAGTCAAGAATGATACACAAAATCTCATTTTGAATAAAGCAATTGTTAACAAGTGACATAAGACCTAAGCTCCTAATGCTGAGGATGTGACTTATCTTACTGCAGGTAGTCTAGAAAACTCAGTTGGTTATGCTAATATTTAGGAACATAAGCCTGGCAGAACGGAGTTTGCATCAGATGTTCTTACTGCCCTTGAAGGAAAATAACTTTTCCTTGCATCTGTGTTTTCTGATGTGCTAGAGTACCTGCTTTGAAACTTCATCCTGAATGGTACCAAACATCTGCAGCTTCTTTAAAAAGAATATTTTAACTAGTGTTGGATTTCAGGATTCTAAACATAGTGATTCTGTAATACTGCTGAGCAGGACTGTTTCCCCACAGTGTGGCAAGGAGGAAAGAAAGCCTAGGGAAACTAGGAGGAAGCAGAATACACCCATGTTTGATGGGCCTTTCTGGAGAAAGGTTTTCACCTAATGCAAAAATATCAAATAATGAGTGTTTTGGCCTTGTCTTGCTTGAAATGTTTCACTTTACCCTTGAAATCTTACAACATGATTGGTGTTTGATGTGGAAATAAAATTGAACTTCCTACTTAGATAGCAGCAGTATTGTAGGTTGTAGCCCTGGCAGGGATTTCTGTACACTGTGCTGGTGGGACAGGTTGTTTCCTTTCTCCTCACTGTGGGAGAAGGGATGCTGCGGAATAACTGGATGAAATTCAGCTTGTCACGCTTCAAGAAACTTTGTTGCTGACTATTGCAGTTTTCAATCTGTGTTTCACTTCAATGACAAGGAAAGAGTTCTGTTATGCAGCCATACAATCTGATCTTTTTTTTTAGGAGATCTGTTGAAGTTGCTTACCTATAATCTATGGGTTTTGAACAAATTCCTTGGATGTGAAAAAATCCTGTTACAACCAAAAACAATTCTATGTTTGTTGAACTGGAGATCTTTTGGATAAGTTAAAAATTTGGACACCCCTCTGTCAGTCCTTTATTTAAGCATGTTCGGTATGGGTTGACCGTTACGAGAGTAAGGTATTACTCTGAGTCATAGTGTCAAAAGTCTTGCCTTTTAGCGGAGAGGACTAGGTATTTGGCTTTCCACCCCTCAGCACTTTAACTCTTGCAGTAGACACTAATTGAGGGGCATGTTTCTGCTCACCATAGAAGAAAATTCCCCCAAGCCCTCAGTGTTTCTACTCCATGTGATTTTTGTTGATGAGGAAAAGCATTTGCACTTTCCATATATGGGAATAAATTCTACTGGTTGGGGTAGCATAAGCCTGTGATGGTAATGCTCAAAAAGGAGATAACTTCGTTTCTTCCACATGCGTTCTTTCAAAGTGCTGTGAAATACAAAACAATCTCAAAACATCTGTTCATAGTCATAATGATCAGAGTGGTATAAAATAAAATGAACGGAGGTATAAATAATAGTAAAACAAGCTGCTGCAGATGTATAGTTTCTTCATAAAGAGAAGTTTCAGGTTATCTTTTAGTAGTTTCATTTTGATGTGTATAATACTGTGGGAACATCTGACACCTGTTTTGTTTTCAGAGCCGTTGACAGGCAGAATTTCTTGGAGACAGAGCTGAAGATGGTGCAGGCCTCACACAAGGATCTGGAAAGCCTCCTCAAGTGGCTTCAAGAGGCAGAGACGACAGTTAATGTTCTCGCAGATGCATCCCAGCGTGAGAACACTGCTCAGGACAGTGCCTGCGTAAGGGAACTCAGAACGCAGATGCAGGTGAGAAACTAAATAGCGTTTCTGTTATTTGTGCTTTTCCTTAATGGCAAGTGTTATAAAGGAAAGCTAGTTTCACCTACTGGAGAGGGGAAACTAGCCTATTGGAAGGTTCTTAAAAACAGTATCTTAGAAGTGAAGTGTGTGAAGGAAGCAGATTTTTTTTCTCTAAGGTTTGAAATGCATATTTTGAGAACATTTGTGGCACTCAAGGCTCTTAAATGTCCTTGGATGCTGACTGTATTCAGGAAGTGTGGGAGGGAGAAGGCGTAGGAGGGAGACAGAGGAGATGGGTTCAGCCTTCATTAAGGGTACAATGCATTGAGGGAAAACAGGAATAAAAAGTGGAGACCTGACAGCTTTTCTTAATATTATTGTATTGGGCCTGTGTTGGGAAAAAAATGAGCATCACAGTATTTTGTGCTTCTATGAAGCACGAGTTTCTGTTGTCCAGTCTACCTGATATGAACGCTTGTGTGTGTCATCTCTCTCCTGAATGTTTTAATATATTTTTTCCTTCAATTAGTTTTCCTTATTTATCATAGATATTTTGGCATGCACAAAACTGGGAGGCTAGACCAGCTATGAAATCCCATGCTCTGGGTTCGGAGTAGTATATTCTGTGGTCTAAATTCATGGAGTTTGAACAGTTCATAATAGGGGGAAAAAAAAAAAAGCTGCTGCTATCAGTAGTGCTCTTAATCTGAACGTACCTGCATTGAAATTAAATGAAACAAGACAGTTTAAAGTATCTTGTAGCAAACTACTCACTCTAATCATAAAGAAGAGAATGGTATATTGTGGAGGCTTGTGTCTGTGCAAGATGACATGTCAGTCAACAACGTTTATATGATTATGGTCAGTCAGGGAACTCGTCTGTAGAGATGTCTCTCTGACACCAAGATAAAGCTGTTATTTTGCAATTTACTCTTGTTGGCTATATACAGCTGTGAAGTACCCTGCTCATGGAAGATTGTTCACTCTCCTTCGTTGTGCTGCAGTCTGGTTAAAATTGCCGGAGTAGTTTCATGTGAGGGGAGTAGTGCTGGACGAGACTGCTTGCTGTGCGGGCGGGTCCATCACCAGCTCTTGATCCATGCCCCTTGTCCTGGCTTGTGACCACTGGCAGGTTACAAGGCAGATGGAGGTGCTTGGGCATGGCCTCTCCTTCTTCAACATCCTCTTAGCTGATATTATCTGCCTTTGTCTATGACTGTTTGCTTCTATTCACCGTGCAGATGAAGTATACTCAACTTAGCCATAGCTTTACATAGTATTTCGAACTTCTTCCAACTACTGAAGGCAGTTAAGAAGAGCGCACGTCAAAGACTGTGGTAGCATAATGGCTTCTGAAATGAACTCTCTTCCTCTACTAATTTTCAATGTCGCATTAAATATAACTGAAACATTCACCTCATGTCACTGGTAAACACTCCAAAATCAACATGTCTGTTTTTAAATATTTGTTGAAATGAACCCTTAAAATAAAATGAAGCTGTAACTTCTTGCTACAGCAAGGTACACCTTATAAAATAAATAAATCAAGCCCTCTCCCTTCCAAGGTCTTAAGGTTAATATCTGGTTAAGCAAAGATCATTTCCTCCTGTTGAGTGGTACAAAATTTCTTCCTCTTGTTGAGTGGTACAAAATAACATTGTTCTCTTTGTAGTTTGCTGAATATGTGAAGCATTTCTTCTGAATGGTTATAAGAGTGCAGGACTTGTAACTTTCTCTGTTGTATGTGAAGATGCCTCTGCCCCCAGGACCTATGCACTGAGTTACAGTTCACTGTGAGCTTAGGGTATGGTAAATTGTAGGTGAAATACATGCTGAAAGCAGACAAAATATGATTTTTTCCTGTTATAAATCATGCATTTTCAAAATTAGATGATCTGCTAAACTAGAGTGTGTGTGGAGTGGTGGGGGTTGGAACTGTCTTCCATTACATTGTAGGGCTAACTTATTTGGCTGCAGCTCATCACTCAATAGTGGAGTCAGTGATCTGGGGACTGTTGAAGCCTTCTTCTGACTTCCATTACAACAGTACTGTACAAATAATCCCAACATGAGTGAGGCAGGAGGTAATGATATTTTTTTTTTGAAAGGGAGGAAGTTCAGTTATAGCATCAGTCTTTTTAATTCATTCCGTCAGTATCATAATATTGCAGAAGGCTTTCCTTTTAAGTTAGAGCCTAAACACCCCCGTTTGTGTTGGTCACTATCCAAAATGTTTAGCAATCACCTGAAAGAGGTTAAAACCTAACTTGAAGCAAGATGCTGAAAATGAGCTAGGAAATAGAAATAACACTGGGACAATGTGAGTGAAGGTCTGTGCCTACCGTTGTGAAGGTGTTCAGAATAACTTGTTTTATTGTCATGTTGGTTTTAACTTACTAGTCATGGGCTGTGCTTGTCTCGCTATGATTTGAACTGGTATGTTAGCTGGAAAGGAAAAAAAGCAGAACTGAAACAATAGAGCAGGTGTGGGCTGTGGACACTTTTACGAAGAGTTGTGAGCCCCTGTACACTTATTTCTGAATGCTTCAGTGTTTTGGGACCTGTGCTGCTTCATAGGTTTCTTCAAAAAAAAAAATAAATTTATTAGCAGTGTATCAGCTAACGATGCTAGGCTAGAGCTGGAAAGCTAAAGTAACAGACTTGTGGTGATGGAGGAGAGCAGGTGTAAGGCAGAAGCAAGACAGAATGGGGGAATAGTTGTAAATTTCTAAAACCAGAGCTGAATGAACACTCGGTTACATCAAAATAATGGTGGCAGTGGTGCTGGGGGGATCAGGAACAGAACTGAGACATGACAGAAGAAAACATGAAAAACAAGTTGGTGTAGACTGTTAGAAATACTGATTCAGTTCTTAAAAATAAATAAATATCAGGATGAAAAGGTATGTTAACTGGATTGGATGGGAACAGTCTTTATATCTGTCCTGTATGAAAAACCTGTGCCCAGCACTCATCCTTTCAGCTGGGAAGTGCCTGAGAAGAGGCATACCAGCATGTAAAGCACGGGCGCTGAAGCTGTGAAGTTCCTAGGGTCCCATGAACTTGTCAGACTCAATGCTACCTTCACTTGGTGCCTCTGCACTGTGCTGACTGATGTGCTTGAAGTGTGTGTACGTGTTCATGTGGCAATGTACACAGTACAAAATACAGTTACTTGTAATACTTGTAATAGTGTCTTCAGATTCCAAATTGAGACAAAAATGTGATATGCTTTGAAATGTGATATGCTTTGAGTTTAGAGTAATTTAACTTAGGAGTAAACAGATGAATTACATTTAGATCTTTATTCAACTGAAACTATTAAATAAGCTTGCAGTAAGAATTATCACTGTCTTTGTATTGTACAGTATCTGTAATTCTCATGGAAATAATGGTTTGCATCTTCTTCCATACGGTGATCTATCTTGTAGAAAAAAGTTGTTGTTTTCTATTTTTATATATATTTTTTTAGTATTTCTCATCTCATAGCTCCCTTCCTATCTGTCCAGAAAGGCTGATGTTACAGATCTGTTAACAACCCCAAGAGAGGGGAAAGACAGTCAAAGCCCCAGGCTGAGAATACACATAATTTCCTATTCTTCTTGATACATGTTGATGTGACTTACTCTGGGGGAATTTTTTTCATTAATTGATTTTTTGGTTTTATTACAGAGAGTGTGTATCAGACTTGGTGTTGTTTTCTTCATTTGTTTTCCCTTTTGGATCTTGTTTGGTAGAAGCTATATCAATGCGCATATCAGTTTGTGGTGAATTCTTCCTTCCTGAGGGAACTGTACTTTCTAGATGGGCTTGAGAAGATGATATGGTTTTGATCAGTCTTCCCTGATACTGTGGCATCTAATCTGTATTGAGACAGTCATCCTCTGCTTACTCTCTGTTCTGGCACCTGCGGTGTTGATGATGGCCTTCCCTGAACATTTGCCCCAGCAGCCCCTCCAACACAGATGTAAGCAGATGGATCGTACCACCTCCAGAAGGAACAAGGAATAGCTGCCTCTGGTTGTGCTGCAGTGTCGCCACACCTAGGGGCATGCTGACTGTATTGCACCAGGAGTGCCTTGCTGGTAGCAAAACGCTTCCATGCTCTTGGATGTCCTGCTGCCATCCTTAGATGGCTTAAATAATTCTGCTATGTCATGGGAAAAACATGAACATGGTGTTAGCTCTTTGGAATCAAGGCTGGCTAGAAACGGGGTGGTGGCATGACTGTATGCTTTCAGTTTGGCAAAACCCTTCTTTCTTGTCCTAATGAGCTGTTCAGGGAAAGACTTAAATTGGAAACGGCTCCTGAAAACCATTCCTACTTTCTGATGTGAGTGAGAATCCTTTGAGATCCCTTTGACTAAATTAGCTCTAAGCAAGTTTTCCTAGTAGAGAGGTTTACCCCCTGCAGTTTTTCCTTTTGTATTGGATAATCTAGTTTTGAGAAGCGCCTGTGTGATTTATTAGCCTTTAGCGTATGGCTGATATAATTAGGGCAGGTATCCCTCTGCTCCTCTCGGAAGATTTATAACACAGTCTGTTATTCACTCACTACAGCTCTGCCAGAGCTGCTGCGTTCAGTCTGAGAGCGAGAGCATCCTTTGCCAGAGTGAGGGAGCAAACGCTCAGTCTGCCGATCGAAAGCAGCTACTGAAGGAGAACAACCGTGGTGGTACACGGGAGCTGTCTTCCTGAGGGAATTCCTATTTTGTTTCCACAGCTTTCATGCTTAAATTAATAACCTTTCCTGGCTATTTAGTGCACTCCTGAATGGTGGCAGATACTCGGCTGCTCAACAACTTCATTTACTCTCTGCACGGGCAGAGCTGAGCAATACCGGTTAGAAGGAGCTGTGAAGAATTTTAATTTTTTTTGCATTTGCTTCTCGTGGTTATTTTGTAAGAGAAACTTATGCTGTATCAACCTCCTTTGCCTTTGAAACGTATAAAGCCTGTAGCTCTCAAAAGCAATCTTGGAAGAGAGCATGCTCAGAAAGCTGGCAAATCATTGTCCAGTGACCGGGAGGAAATGATAGTTGCTCTTCATTTATAATGCAAATTCTGAGGTGCCTTCAGAAGTGTGGCAAACTTAAAATGATGGCTGTGGTGAGAACGTCTCTGCAGAAAGTTGTGGTGTTGTTGCATCGTTTACAGAGGATGGCAGTTTCTTCTCCACGTTACCAGAAGCTGTGTAAGGTAAGAAATGCAAGACCTGAATCTTGAGAGCATCTAATGCTTTTCTCTCTTTTATCTTTTTTTGAGATAAAAAGAAAAAAGAAGTCAGAATGGAATGAGTGTCAAAAGTACTTTAAGCTATATAGTGTGTTTTTAAAGCCATGTTCTCATGTGCAAGCTTTGTTAAAGAATGTTATTAAAAAACAAGGAAGTGCTTGTCAATTAGTAATACAGTTAAGAAAAAAAGTGACATGTTGTTTACCATTTATGTGTCTGTAAGGAAACTGTTAACGTTCAGTTATCTTCTGTAAACTGCTACCACATCTTTTCCAAAGGGGTTGGTTAATTCTTGATAAATGCAGTGATTTAACTCCAAGGTACCCATTATGTAGAGGAACTGCATTATATAATAATAATGCCTGGTGTTTTTGCTTCTGAGCTTAATGAAACTTTTCATCAGGAATGAGTTCAGCAGACTCATAATACATAATATGCAGCTATGAAATTTTGACTTCACCAGCCAGTATCTGTAGAGTTCTTTTGTGGGGGGCATACAAAGGGAAAGGAAAAGTTGCCCAAAAAGCATGTTGACCCAGACTGCCGCTCACATGGGTATTTTTGCCGTTACCTGTTTTGGTGGCTGACTGCTTCCACAAGACTGTTTTCACGTTTCGTTGGTTTTGCACTGGTGCAGTACTTGAGAACTTCAGTACTGTGGTAATGATCTAAGCTACCTAGTAAAAATAAGCTTTTTAAGCATGTTAATCACTCACCAGATTAAAACAAAAAGAGAAAAATCAACTGCGGTATGTAAAGTCAATGAGTGAATACTGCCACGGTGTTCCTGCGAGGAGTGGTCGTACCATGGTGTGCTGTTGGACTTTGATGCAAGGATCCTGCTTTGTAACTTTGGCTAAATACAAGATTGGAGAGGCCTTCAGCTGTGTACTGACATAACCGTATATAAATTCTATTCAGCTGCTTTTGAACTTGTTTTTCATTCTCGCTGCTTGTGATACTTTAAGATCTGCCTGTGTTTTTTGGTGAAAGTCTGTCTGAGTTTGTATACAAAGTGGGACCAACGTGCACAAACACACTTAGGAAGCCAATTCCTGTTCCAGTGATAAAGCAAAACCACTGTAACTCATCATGTTTGCTTCAATCGTATATGCATTTTATGAGAAACATGTGTTATGAGAAATACAAAATTTACATAAAGTAAAAGAGATCTCACCTTGAGGGTAGAGCCTGTAAGTACGAAGAGGATGTAATGCGGTGCCTGGTTCGTAACAGTGAAGTTCGTAGAAGTTGTGGCATATAGGGAACAGCATGGCATTTTCACGTGGGTATTTCAGTGTGCTTCTGTTTACAAAGCTGTAGAGGTGTTTCTTCATTATGAAGAACAACAGAGAGTAGTTTGTGTGCATACAAGCTATTGTAACAGGCACGCCTCAGTTACTCTCGTCTATCATTGAAGAGCTCTGCTTGCTTTTGTGAATAACACAACGTTTTATCTACTAATGTAAAGGCATGCTTTTTGATTGTCTTTTCATAAAGGCTAGGAAAGTAACAGTGCTTTAAAACCTGTTCAGTCACATTTTTGTATGTAAACTTGTTTATAACAGTGTTTGTCAAACAAGAACTGTTTAGTGACTTGCAGTAAAAATTATTTGCTAATTGGAATGAGAGCCTAATAAATGGTTGGAGACCTAACTTGAGTTTAAACCTTCCCAAGGGGTAGCAAAATGCTTCTCAAAAGCTGTTAATAAAGTATATTTTCTGATTCCACGGAGCAATAGCCTCAGGCATTTTAGCGTAGCTAAATTACACATTGTATGTTTTTTTTTTTTTTCCCCTCCCCTTAAAAAGTCCTGCTGCTGTTTTCTCAGGTGTGTTGTGCGCAGTTTACTGAAAGCAGAATTGTTGTTGGTCTGCCTGTGGAGTTAAATCAGATACTGACTGGGGAAAAAGGACTGTTTTACAATCCCAGTCACTTCCAGCAGGTGTCAATGTAAGGCAGTGATATATGGGAGTCTGGTGATGCAAATGTTAATGCTTAGATGAAAAAATGCTACAGAAATTACAGATTAAAAGCAAACCTTATAGAGGGCCAGTAAGGATTTCTGGTAGCATTCTATATACTTCTGTCTTCGTCATTTCACAAGTTTTCATATGTTGTGTGAACTCTGTGGGTACACAAATATAGTTCAGTTCTGCCTAAGAGAAGTTATTTACTACAGAGGAAATGCCTTATTGCTTCATAAACTAGTATCTAAATGTTTGATGCAAAGTGTCTTCTGAAGCTAACAGCATGTCAATGAAATAAACATTAAAAAAAGTGCCAATGAAATATTTAAAGCAAATTCTTGAAGTTAGTGTTTGGTTTTTTTTAAGCATACTATTTATGAAAGGATAGACTTCTATAGGCTTTATTATTAAACTACTGAATATATTCAAAATTGTTCCTTTCATTAGCAGATTCATATAATAGTAACTCTCAGCATTCATAGTCTTCATGTTGCAAATTTCTTAAAAGGAGGAACAGAAACAAACATTTTGGTGACATGGCATTGCAGTATTGCTGAAAAGCAAGAAATCCAAGGTTTAGGATATTACCACTTTTGCTGCTTTTTCTTTCAGTAATTCCTTCATACCAAGGTAAGTTTTGGCAGATGTAACTTCTTTTCACTGGTATTGATATTTGATTCTTTGATGCTGAAATCAGTGCTGTATTTGTATATTTGGCGGGCGACGTGTTGTCAGGACAATACATAATCGTTTTTGCTTTATTGTTAGCAGCTTTGTCTCATAACTCTTGTAATATTTTGATGCTCAAAGGAAACAACCAGAAAAATATTTTGTAGGGGTTGTCATCTGGCCTCTGTTCTTGGTTGTGTGTGATTGTTCCCTAAAGCATATCTTCTGTTAGGTATATCTAAATGGCTTGGACAAGAATGAATTTGTATTTTTATTGGGAACAGAAGAACTCATGGCAAGTTACAAATCTTGCAAGGTACAAAGGTATATATCTATTCTGGGAGACCGAAACTAAAATACTACATGTGAAAGTGAGGTAGAAAACTAAGAAGCTTTCTCAAATTTCCTTGACAGAAGTGAAAGAATAGTGTTTCTCTGTCAGACAGGTAAATGATTAACTTGAAATATGTATCCTGGTGGTAGAGCTTGACTGTGTTATTTTTGAAATATACTGCTAACATTCAGGGACTGGCGCATTCATCCACTGGAGGACAGACTGAGAAACATAGCTGGTAGCTATGTATTTTCTCATTTCTTTTGTGGTGACTTCTTGAGAAGAGCACTACTTAGAAAACAAACAAACAGAAAACCTTCATACAAAGTGCTTGAAATTTTAAACTGGATCCAAGATGAGTCTTCACTCTTGAAGTGATAAATAGCAACTCAGGTGAAGTACTGATTTCCTCAGCTGTAAAGAGAAGTGATGTTTCCGAAACATGCATCTTGGAGGGGTTTCTAATGAATACGTAGTTTAAAATGCAATTCTCTCATTTCCTGCTATGGAATAGTAAGAGAATGTGTTTATACAAGGGGACCAGCAAACCCCCCTTTTGCTGTATGCAGAAAGGGAAATATTGGTATTAATTTTGGGAAGGATATAAAAGAAAACATTTGATATTGTGTATTACTGTTTAGTGTAGTTCAGACAAGAACACTTTTGACATAAGTTCTTTGTTAGGTTGAAAACTAGACAGAAGTTGTATATAGTAAGCTGCTGCACATTGGCAGGAGCTATTGCTGTAGTTCTTGGTGTACTAATTTTCTTGAAGCTGCTTTCAGTTTAATGACAAGAAGTAAAAGTATCTTGATGCTGCACTGGAAGACCTTTAAACATCAGTGGATCAAACAAAAGATGGAAAAATTAAAAATAACAGCAACAAATGAAATTCAAGTAGGAAATATAAAAGCTGTTCTGAAAACATAATCTAGTGGAAATTATTTCTCTGTTGGTATCAACTGTTAACATGTTATGCTTTAGTTCCCTTTGGAATTTCGGAGAGATCTGAATATTTTCTCATTTTGTTTAAACTAGAGGGACTCGAGACCCTTCTGCCTCCTGAGGATAGGACAAATTGCACTTGAGCAGGCTGCCCAGAGAGGCTGTTGTATTTATTTCCATCTCTAGAGGTATTCAAAAGTGCAATGGATGAGGTCCTGAGCAGCCAGATTGCGCTTTGAAATTGGCTCCTGCCGTTGGCAAGAGGTTTGGCGTTGTGACCTCCAGAGGTCTTCCAGCCTGCTGTTTTCCATGAGGTTCTGTGCTAGTGACCTACTACTGTATGTGGGCAGGCTAAAATAGTAGTGCTACTACTAAACTGTAGTGCGGCAGTTTTCAGCCGTGACGACTGCCTACTGCCTATCAAAAGGAACTTCACATACCTGCCCCAAGTGAAAAATGCTTACTGCTCTGCTGAGATCTGATCTGAGTCTGGGTCTGCTGTGGGTCTGCTCTCCAGCCATAACACGTGTCCCTTTGAGAGAGGATCCTTTTGCTGTAGTGTACCTTCAGAGGGGGAACAGTATTGTACAGGCGGGCATTTGGTGTGTATCTGAACTTTGTGGTTATGATGAGAAAGCATTTTAATATCATGTAAAACTTGCTGTAATCTTACCTGCCTTCCCCGTCCAGTACATACTTTTGCATTTTCAGGCGCCATTTTCAATTGCCCCAAAGTGGAGAACGTGCCACTGGCTCCTTTCAGTGAAAGGTTGTGCCCATATTGAGTGGGGAGGCTGATTGAAACGTAACATTTTTTGTTTTGCCATTTGTCTAATTATGACCAGTGCCAAATGAAACTGTATAACAAAGGGGTACTTTCCTATAAAGTGTTATTTTTTTCCAACAGAACTGTGCTCTCCAGTGCTCTCTGTGCATACAAAGTTTCTCTAGAAATGAACAAAGAGAAACAAAGTGAGAAAGGACATAAAGCTTCATAAACTCAGATTTTTTAACTGCTGCACCAATCATTCCTATTTGCGAGCAGAGTGCAGCTTAACAGGAGGGAAGATGAGTTCTTGGATATAACTTGTTTTGATAGCATTTCAGCAGTATTTTGGAAGGGAGAAAAGGAAGGTAATTCAGCATAGCCTTTTGGAATCTTCTTACATTTAAAGACAAGTGTGATTTTTGATCTGAAAATATTTTGGTATTGCAACAGGAATGAAAATAAATATAAAATATGGGGTAGTTCTATTAAGGCATGAATGTAGGATTAATGGCAAAACTGACTTCCATGAACTTCACGTGTTTACAGGAGCTGGATCAATATCTGATATATGAGACCATCTTACCGTAGTATTTTACCACAGTGCTTTTTGATTGCTGCCATTTTTCAGGGAGCAGTTTTTTTCCTCTCTCCCTGAGGGTTCAGTCACCCTGCCCAGGTTCACAAAGTGGTGAAGCAGCAGATGCCTAAACCAGCACCGTGCTTCACTGGTTCCTGTCATGAGCACAGACCGTCTGTCTTACCTTCTACCTCACACAGATCACTTGAGTATGTTTTAAAGAAAACTGCACTCACTGCGTAGCTGGGGAAATACCACTGTAGCTGCTGGTCACCAGTGACTGTAGAAGATCTGCACTCCCTTTTGCCTTCCCCTCTATTTTTAATCAAGTCAGGGTGCTACAAGACTACCTTCCCAAGCAGCCCTGGAAGTAGTAGTGTTTTGTAGCCACTGCTTTGGTTCTGGCTGCCCTGAGATGTTTTCATGCCGGGCACTCCTCGTGCACTTTGCTGCAAAGCTCTGTGCTCTGAAGGAACTTAAGCAGCACCGCACAGCTGTGTGACTGAACGTGGGTGGAAGGTGTCAGGGGCATTCCTGATAATTGATGTCCTGTGTTGTGCTGCAGAAAGCAATTCTTCATAGCGGTAGCAGAGCTATATTTCCTGGTGTTTTGTGGCATATGGTAAATGTGGTAGGTGCTGTAAGTGAAGGAACAAGCCGAAACACCACTGATGCTGCAGATGTTCTGTGGTTGCTGGTGAGCCCCATATCTATGGGCACAGGGTTGTGCTAACAGAGGGAACAGCTGCCTCCTCTGTACTGGTGTTTAAAATTTCTGACCTGAACTGATCATCCTTCCTGGGGAGAGGCAGAGACTCGGGCTTTCAGCTCTTGGCATTGCTGCAGAGCCTGCTGACCAATTAGTGCTAATTGTGCTGGGGTTTGTGGTGTGGTCCTGGAACAGTTATCTGAGGTCACTGCTTTCTGTCACCTGCCGTCTTTGGACTGGGTTTGAACTATGCTTTCTTCTTTCTGTATTTTTCTCTTTTAAGGAAGAATGCATTATTAACCCTGAGATAATCAGTCACCCTTCAAGTTCAATTTTGAATGTTCCATTTCAAATACTGTAACTCTCGTGGTTAATATTATCTCTTCTTGTTTGCTACAAAGAGAAGCATTCATTTGCTACAAGTTCCAGCACTACCAAGTAGTTGAAACAATTTTTTCTCCTCATTCTGTTTCTGAAAATCTTTGGAGTTTACATGAATAGTCCCAGCTTCTTACTATCTGAATTCATCTGAGATTCTCTGAATGGAGTTGGAACAAAAGTTACAGATTACACAAAATATCTTCTCTCCTGCCCCTTTTAATATTTATTAGCAAGCACACTACTTTTCTCCTTTGGAAAGGGGAAGAATGGGTCCAGAAGGAAGAAAGAAAAGCCTCTCAATGGAATTTCACTTTTTTTTGCAAGGAGTTTTCATCAAGAGCTAACACCAGTCCCTCAGGTGTTTTCACTTTATGTAGCCTAGTGCAAAGATTAGCTCTGAAATTTCTTCCTTTAGCCCTCAGTAAGAACACTGCAGGCTTCATCAGGTCAGCTGTTATTTGTAAGCAGGTGACTTAGCCACATAGCTGGAACATGGGAAGGCTGTTGTCCCTTATAATGGGGGTGGCGTTGTTTCCTTTATCTGAGTACTTTTAAGAGAAAATAGGGAAAGTAGTTGAGAGGTTTTTGTTGAAGAATTTGGATTTGAACAGGACTTTCCATGAGCCCCTCTTCATGCTGATGTCAAAAGGCTCTTGAAAAGGCTTAGTTACAATCTTGTAGAATCAGACATCTTTTAAAAAATGTTCCTTCTGTCTAAAACCCCTCTTTGCTAGAGGGATGGACTTCTGTGTTGCACTGTGCAACTCTACTGAGAAGCGAGAACGTTACCTGAGGGGTATTTGTATGAAGGTATCTCTTGTAAGGGAAAAGAAAAAGTAAGGCCTTGGGCAATATGACATATAACAATACAATTTTGGGCTCTTTATTATAAAGTGTAACATCCGAAGGTTACTGGACAGTGAAAAAGATTTGCTCTCTGGGAACTGGAAGCAATGAAATCAAGATTTCAGACCTCTCAGGAGCTATGGGATGTGCAGCGCACAACAGTTTTGCCTTAGATGAAAGTGAATTCATTTGTTCTCCTTTCTTCCTTTGTGGAGGAGTGGTAACAACCTCCTTCACTGAGAACAGCTAGCACACTGCCAGCAAAATCCAGATACACTGATAAGCATTTTCCAAGTTTTTCTGATGATTGTGGCTGAAAGTGGAGGAATCCTATCAAACAGCATTAAAAATATGGACAGCTGTGGATTAGGGATAGATTCAGTAAAGGAAAAGTGTCAGAAGGATAGTTTTGCTAAGAGTTGTTTTTATTTTGACATTGCTGGTGGGTGGCTTAACAAGAGTAGAATTGTAGCCCACTTGCATAATATGTCCACTAATTGAGCTTGTCTGTGGCTACTGACCTGTTCCTGTGGCATAAAAGACAATATTCATTTGAGAACACTAGCTGTTGTTGTTGGTAAACATGCTGGTCTCTCCATGGCAGCAACGATCTGTTGCACTTTTCAGTGAAATGAACTTACACTGTGGCTGAAGAGGAACTAATTTTTCCCATGTATTCATGTATAACAAAGCTCTGTTTTTAGGTCTACAGGTAATCTGTTCACACGAGAAGAAAAGTGAAAGAAAATTGTGTGGAGGTTCCATGGAGCCAGCTAACAACAGAAAATGTGAAAGCTGAGTGGAAAATAGCTTTGGTAATGTGTGGTTGATACCTTAGGAGGGAGCTGAATTTAGGAGTAAGTCAGACTTGTGCTTCAGTTTAAGATGACTGTGTTGTGCGTTGGGTTAAGTGTGTTAATCATTGATTATTCAAGGTTCCTAATAAACATTTGAGGAGGCAATGAAGATTTTTTTTTTTAGTGAGTGAAGGCAGGCTTTAGCACTGCTAGGTCTAGTACATTATTGTATGTTCCCTGGATGTTCAAATTGGTTGCGCTGAAACTTAATTAATATTATTCTATAGGAATAGGATATATGAATTCTAAAGGAATTACGGGGTGAACAATGAATTAACAGCTGCAAACCAGAAGGAATGAAGTTACTGTGTTACTTTTGCATATTTAATATAACTAGTCTGTCAGCATGCTTCCTGTAAGTCTCCTGTGTTATCACCAGTTCAGAGCTACTAAAAATTATGTCAGTCTTAAGTGTAAAAGAGGCACACATCTTCTTTGAGTTAGCAAGTAAGGGCCCGTTTGAAAACATAACTGCTTGAGTGTTACAGAATGTAGGTTACAAAAGGAGGGGAAACATAAAAAAATACAGAACTAAACAAACAAGCAAAAAAGCCACAGCCAAAAGAATTGCTACTGGAAAAATAGGTTTTCTACACAGAAGCAATATGTATATCATGTAATATGTATCATATATATGAATATATTAAAACATTTTGATACAAGCGTGAAGGAGGACCGTATATACATATATCTGCTTTTTTTTTCTTGTATGAAATCAAGGGAAATGAAAGGTAATTGGTAGTTGCTATGATACTCTCTGAATGGCAGACCTGGAACAGAATGCAACATTTAGAAACAGAAACTGGGGAAGGTACAGGAAGGCTTTAAACTATATCTTCTCCAGGCTTCAGTCCAATTGTATAGGACATGTGAAAGGGGAGCTGTGATTTAGATCATCTCAGAAAGCCCAGGGCATAAAGCTAAGTATAATCATTTGTCTTGTTTAGCAGTTTGATTATAACGTATGTTTGTATTTTACGTCTGTTTGGTACTGTCCCAGCATCTTTGCAAGAGATAAGTCTTTGGCAATGATACGTGCGTAGAGAGAAAGGGAAAAATAAAATGAAATTAAAGACACTTCAGGAAGAAAAACAGGTGGCTCAGGGATATGTTATATTGGTGGGATGAATTTCATAGTCTTGTCTCACCTAATGGTGGTTTCTTGGAATGTTTTTTGAAGTTAGAATCAACACACTATTAAATCGAGAGCTGGCAGTCTCTAGTTATTGTACTTGGAGCACTGAGGCTTCAGTCCATAAGGGGACCTGGAACTTTTACAGGCAAGGCAGCTAGTGTGAATGAAATTTTGGAAGGATAAGACATAAAATAGTGTGACTAGGCAGTGAGCTATAGAAAACACGCAGCTGCCCAATTACTGTAGCACTATCTGTTTTGTTCTTGTGATGCAACATTTTAGTGGATGCTCTAAGGTGAAAAAAATTATATATATACTTTTTTTTCCTCAGCAGAATTGCAGAGAATAGTCTCTGTCTACTGCAGAAACACATTAGTGTTGCTGCGTGAGAAGAGTTGAGAGAGCAGGCTGCCTCTCTAACAGCTCTAGAATTTCCCAGTTCAGAGAGCAAATGAGCTGTGCTCCTCAGCTAAACGTTGGCGTTTGTGTGGCTTTTTTAACCTGCCACCCCCTTTCCCGCTTCTTCATACCCGTAAGAGCTCCACCAACACCAAATGAACATTCTTCTTTCTGTTACAGACCCTTTTCAGGTTTGTTTTCCTAAATGTCTCTGATTTGACTGTTTTGAGCTGCAGAGCTCCTCTGGGTATGCATTAAGAGCTAAAATTAAAAGATGCTGTAAATCTGTACAGATATACAGGCCACTGCCACCTCTGTGTGTGTGGTTTGGTTTTGGTAAATGTAAGTACAGTTTAATTTCTTTAAATGGAAGAAAGCAAAACAGCAACTAAAAAGTAAAATACTAGTCCATTTGGAAGTCCAGCTGATTTTAATGTCCAGCTTAATTGAATATAGCTTGATCACAGCCACGGGAGTTCTAGATAGTTACTGTAATTGATTCCTGGTTACTTTCTCTGTGTGGAAGTTTGAAATCAATTTTTACATGTGCTCCAGGGGAAAATGATGACTGCCCCTTTCCTTTTCTGACCTTTTCCTCCCCCTATCACCTTTGTAATTGGTTGCTTGGCAAGCATGCCAGTTTCATGTCAGCCGGCCCTTGTTTTAGGCCTTGTGGTCCTGGTTTCATTGATTTTCTTCACATTTTATTTCTCAGTGTAGAAAGGAAGGAGAATGGCAAATTGAGTTCCGTGGCTGCAGTGAAAATTGTTTTAAGGTTCACCTATGGCATGATATTTGGCAAGTAAAAGAAAAGCTGAAGTGATGCTGTGGTGCTTCCAGGAGGCTCCTGTATGTGGCAGGAGAGCTCTTACCTGGTCGCAGCTCTCCTGCTCACAGCTCTTGAAATGGTGATGAAGGGTCTCCACATCACAGCAGTGAGATGAGGTGCTGGTAGATGTTCCTTGGGGACACACAGTAATTCCAAAGTAAATGTCTGTACCTAGCAGCAGTCAAACCTGCAGGAAATTTTCCCAGTTTATCCACTAGCTTTTCCCTAAGAGAGAATTAAAAAGCAAATTTAATTTTTTTTTTTTTTTCTGCTGGCTGCCTTTGAATGAAAATGTTAAATGGGTAATTCAAGGGCAAGCCAATCTTTCAGGTAAAAATGTTAAATGGGTAATTCAAGGGCAAGCCAATTTTTTAACACCTGTTGATCCACAGCTTGGGTGCAGTTTTCACAGTGCCCATCCGCTTTCTAGTGTGCTTGCCTGAACTGGCCCCACTGACTGCTTCAGCCTCTTGGGTCTCTGACTGGAGAGAAGTTCAATGGATTCAGTTAGAAGTACACCACGCTTGCAACATACAGAAGGGAAGGGATGCTGCATGGGGTGACACAGCAGTTGCAGTAAAATCACAGACTCTTTAAGCTGCTTATGGTAACTAGTTGCAAGTTGGTTGTATGCTGACTTTCTTCACACAATCCAGAGGTCATAGTTGCAGAGCTGGAATTTTTGTTGTAAAGACAAAATTAAATATAAAAATACATAGTGGTAGTAATCAGGCAGATATATTGTCTGATTGCTTCTGTAAAACAAACAACCAAACAAAAAAAAAAACCACAAACATCCCTGTACCTAAACTTCTTGCTTTCCTCTGGTGAGGAGAAGGGAAGAGAAGAAAGGAGAAAAAGGGGGGAAAAAAAAAGGCAAAACCACTAGTTATTTCACATAATTTATGGAGAAGAGATTTGGTATCCTAAACTGGTGTCTTTGGTGTCTCTTCCTTGGCTGTTCTCTTCCTTCCCTCCTTCCTTCCTTTTTTCTCTGTTCCTGTATGTGTAGCCTTTCTTTGCAATCCCCAGAGCAGCTGCTCTCCTTGTCCAGTTATCAAGCCACAGTGATAAATGTTCTCTGATATGAAGGATGACGTTTACTTCCAGACTTAGTAAGATCAGCTTTCAAATACTCCCTAGCTAAGATTATGTAACATACCGGGACGTGCTGTTCCGTAATTTCAGTCATGTTGGGCCTTCTAGATGACAGCAGTAGGCTTTGTACTCTGGGGTAAACGTAGTGCACTTACCATTGCTATTCATGGCTGTTTCAACTGTTTATATTCCTCATTTAAGAGACCAGGTTGTGAGTGAATAAATTTTGGGAAATTCTCCCTTAGGTTACTAAAATGTTCTTTGTCGTGTATTCTAGCTCCATGCCTCTCCTTGACCCCAGAAAGAAACAAGTCCACTTCTCAACACATGATGTCTGTATCACAATACAAATATATGTCTAAAATGTGGGTCCTTTGCCAAGTCTTTCCTTTATTTTTTTCCCCTGCAGCACAGAAGCCAAATCCTTAAAATCTGTCTTAGGTAGATAAACTACTGTTTTAAGAAAATCTGGTCCTACAAAGATGAGTGTCTTAGATTTCATTGCTATTAACACTTATTTTATTTTTTTCAGTATATTTTTGAGCTGTAATATTTCCAGCCACAAATATCTACAAAATGGTCACCTGAGAGCATTTCAGTGCATTCATTGTCAGCTGCCTACTGAGAGTACCTGCACAGATCTCCTTTCCTAGGATTGCTCTGTAGGAGGGCAGTGCAAGAGCATGTGTATGCTTTACTTTTTGAGGGAGGATGAAAGCCCTCTTCCCTCCTTTCTGTTGTTTCACTACTAACACTTCCCAGCAAATGCAATATAGGTGGAGATGTTATTGTAAACATAGACCAGAGTGGTAAATTTTATCACCTCGACTTTTGGAGAAACCCGTTCCTGATTTTTCTGGTTAAGAAAGTGCTGTGGATTCAAAGTAGTGGTAGCCAATATCTTGCTCACTGTTAAACTTGCTACTGTCATCTGCTTTCAATGAATTATTCTGACTCTGCAAAGTGAATGTTCAAGAGGTTTTCCAGTGGGACCACTGATATATTAGTGCTTTTGGGGCTGAGCTGTATGTAAAGTTTTAAAACGCACCATACCATGCCTGTGGGATCGCAGTGAAGCTGTGCGTAGAAAGCAAAGCTAGTTCCTTATCCAGTCTCGTCTGTCATTGGTACTTTTGTAGGTATGTGAATGGGATCAGCTACCTATTTTAGTCTGATAAAATGGATTTGGTTTAAAATGAAAGACATAGTGCCACAGAGGTATATGATGTGTATGTACCCAAAAGGGCCTTCAAAGTTGCAAATGAATTTAGCAAGAAGCCTTCCTAAGAACATCTGTTCCTGATGATAGGGAAACGTGCTCAATTTGCTCCTGGATTTAGAAATAAATGCAGTAAGTTGTGCACTCGTGATTCTGCGTCAGGATTTTCTTGGGAAATTTTTGAGTCAAATGGATTTTTTGTTCAGGTACAACCCTTGGTTTTCTGGCTTACATATAGAAAGATCAATGAGCTCTGTATGCATGTAAGGGACATGATGTTTTAAGTAGCATTGGAGATGCACAAATTGAGGTTTGAAACAAGTGACTGACTCAAAGATATTCCCCCTGTATTTGGGGAATTCACAGCTGTATTACTTGGGAGTTTACTACAGAAAGATCAAGCAGATATTTGAGATGATGGTGGGTCTTCATTTTCTATACATAAAGAAATAATTTGGGTGGTAGGAAAAAGTGACAAAGAGCACAGGGAGACGAGAGTAAGACCTGCTTTCTTAGCCAAGCGATGAGATATCTATAGCTATGTCACTTAAGGATATTCGTCTGGTCTGTTGTTAAAGACAGCCAAGGACATACTATTTACAGTTGGTTTTGAGCCAAATTGACTCAGTTTTTTCATGTCTTACCATTACAGCTTTTTGTTGTTGGTATTTAATCCTGATGAAATGAACTTCAGTGAAAATTTCTTCTTTATATTGAAAGAAATATATTGTAGGATCCTTCAGCAACCCACCCTGTGCACTCCCTGACTGTAAATACAGGTATTCCCTACCTGACATGGAAGTTGGCCTGTATGTATTGGAAGACCATTGCAATTTCTCATGTCTCAGTACTTTTTAAGATAATTCATCTTTTCTGTTGCTCTCTGCTGGATTATTTGCTGTTAGTTTAAGTTGTTCATGGATCTCAGTGCCCAAAACTTGAAGCAGTGTGCCTGTTCAGACCCTGCTAGACCTTGACAGAATGAAAGATTGTTCTGGTGATGTTGCTCTTCCGCACACTTCTGATTGGCATTGCTGGCTTATGTTCAGCATGGGTCCCAATGGTGTGGCACCCTGATATTTCTTTGTAATGTCATCCTGTTCATCACTTCTCTTGTTGTATTTGCTGTGTTAATTGGTGTTACTCAGTTACAGCACTGGACGTTGTTCTCAGAGGTATGCTTTCCTTCCTTTTTCCTAGAAAAGTTCTTAAGATTGCTAACGTTTGTTTCTAACTCTTAACGTTTCTTCCAGATTCTTAGTTGCTGCTCACAGCTCAATGTCCTTTGTAAAAATCAGTAAGTTGACTTTATTGTTGATGAAAATATTTGAAAGGACTGGACTCAAGACAAGTCCCTGTTCAATCTTCCTTTATATGAAACTTGATTGTAAGTTGTTCACTATTTAGTGTAGTTTTTTAACTAGGTATGCTTGAATCTGGGATTGCCTTGTAAGGCTCTTGACACTCGGTGAAGTCAAGATGAATGACATTTACTACCACTCCCATATTCCCAAAGCTTGTTATCCTGTCACTGAAAGAAATTGTTAGTCTGACATGATTGATTCTTGACAAATCATGTTGGCTGTTTCTGATTTTCTTGTTATGTTTAAGGTGCTTCTGATGTGCTTACTGTTTTTTTTCTTCTTCTTTTTTTCCCCGGAATTGAAGTAAAGCTTACAGGCACTGAATTCCTCAGTTATTCCTTATCCCCTAATTTAAAGAGATGAATTATGTTTGTGTTTTTCTGCACTCTGTTGGTACTCAGAGATAGCTGCTAATAGCACTGAAATACTTGTTAGACTATTTAAGTATTTTTTTGGCAACTTTTAGCAAGTCCACCTGATCTGAGGAAGTCAAACTTACCTAATTACCCTTTGGCCTCTTATTGCCAGTTGTAGCTGAGGTGTTTACTGCTTCATTTCTGGTTTTGGTTATTTAATTATCTGAATGACAATATTCCTCGTTAGTGAGATTTGAAGTGAAAAGAAAGTATTGAACATTCAACAATTATGCTGAGAAGAAAGGAATGGCTTCCTTTCCAATCTTGTTATTTGTTTGAATGTGAAAATCTCCCTTTTAAAAATGTAACTGCATAGATAAATACAGTAATTAAGAAATCATTTATTGGCTTTGTACCGAGGAGGAAATTAACCGTTTCCTTAGTGGAATACTTAATTTAAAAAATGATGTAATGAAACTTTACTTTTTGTCTTGAAAATAATAGCTTGCCTTTGTATTTTAAGAAAGTAGCATCTGCAGACCTTGAAGCAAACTTTGTCAGGATAATATTGAAGTGAGTCTAGAAATAACCATGCAGAGAGAGTGATCTGAGCTGTAAAAATGCATCATGTATTATTACATGTTATTTTGAATTTTTGAGTTTGTCAGTGTTTATGAACGGTATGAGATGGGTGCAATTTTGCCTTCTGAAAAAAAAATCTTTTTTTAAACATAAGCTATAAACATAGCTATATAGAAGTTGATAGTTCTTTCTTCTTTCTTTTTCTTCTTTCTTTTTCTTCTTTCTTTTTCTTCTTTCTTTTTCTTCTTTCTTTTTCTTCTTTCTTTTTCTTCTTTCTTTTTCTTCTTTCTTTTTCTTCTTTCTTTTTCTTCTTTCTTTTTCTTCTTTCTTTTTCTTCTTTCTTTTTCTTCTTTCTTTTTCTTCTTTCTTTTTCTTCTTTCTTTTTCTTCTTTCTTTTTCTTCTTTCTTTTTCTTCTTTCTTTTTCTTCTTTCTTTTTCTTCTTTCTTTTTCTTCTTTCTTCTGCTGTTCTTGTAAGTACTGTAGATTTAGAACCTGGATTTAGTATTTTAATGGAGCAGATGTGGACACTTCAGAACAGCCCTTGTCTGTCCCGTTTTCCCTGTCTCTGTATTTTATTTTTTTCAGAGAAGAAAGTAAAGTTGTTTTGCCTCTTGGTGTAATGTTTTTTTATAATCTAGACATACCCAAATTATGTTTTATAGGAAAAGATTTTGCTTAGTTTGTCGTAGTTAAACGTAGACCTCGGTACAATCATTGAAGTTGTTTGGATAGGCTTTTCTGTCCCATTAGGACTGTGGGGAGTTTCTTTCTTACAGCAAGTTTCTTCTAATTCAGCTTACTGAATAGTGTGGATCTGCAGTGATTGCCATAGGACTGTAATGCTTACATGAGAAGTCTGTTAGAATTTTTATATGTAGAGATCTGAAAATATCCGGGTAGCATTTCACCCTTAGGAAGGGAATAGCAATACATGGTGATGGTTTTTAAAGCACTACTGGTCTGCTTCTCTTATTTCTCTGTGAAAGGAAGAAAGATGGAAAACAGATGAACATGGGAATAAAACTTAGGAGCAGAGTAGTTCTCTCTTGGGGTAACTTAAAATTCAAATTACAATTATTAGGAGTATTTTGCTTGGTTTAAATTGCTAATTACCATACACAATTATTTTCTTCTGTGTATTTTTTATTTAGCTGTATAAACCCCTCAGATAACTTGATTTAGTTGCTATCATGTGCTGTTATTATGTTCCATCGTACTCAGACTTCCCTTTACTTAGCGTAAGTAATAGAACTAGAGTGTATGCGAGACGCTTTTATAGGTTTTTGAAGTATCCACTTTAAAAAGAACTCATTTTATGATGTTGGAAAGTAGCGATGTCTTTGGAACAAAGTCCACATATTATTCATATACTTTAGGACAAGAATTTGGCAATGCCTTCATACTTAAAGGTAAATGTGGGAATGAATGATGCCTAGCGCGACTGAGACTTACCTGTTGCTGTTTAAGGGTATTTGTGTAGACCTCGCTGAAATTATAATGCAGTGTCCACTTGGCACTAAAAAGTAGGCAGGAGTGGTGCCTCTACCACACCCACGCTGGGGAAGACAGCACTTATTGAAAGTTTTTTGGCTTACTGGAAATTGAGCCCATCATGAAACATGTTGCTGGTGAATGGTAGATGGAAAATATGCATGGAGGAAAAAAAAAATTCTGCTCTGATCACTTTAAGCATGGAAAATTGAAGTGGAGGGAATTAGAAAGGATTAAGAAATTGTTTTCCATTTCTTCCTTTAAAGACTGTGAAAGGCTTAGTAGTAAGCGGCAAATTGTTTAAGCAGATGATAAATGTTTGAAGGCACTGTGTTTCCTTGTAGGTCTTTTTAAAGAAGTGTATTAAAGAAAACAACAAAACCAAAAAGCTTAGTGATAGTTTCACAAACTGTATTTTTCTGAAACACATAATACAAATTGACAGGCATAACTACTTAAGGAATTATAAAAAGAAAAATTAAGGTAAATGCTACTTCAATATTGATACCTAGTAATAAAGAAAAAGAAAAATCAAAGGCAGACTGGTTTAATGACATTCTGAAGTGGAAATACACACGAAGATGTGCTGGGCATAGCCACATCTCCCAAGGTAGAGAGTCCGTCTTCAGTTTGTAATTTATTAACTGTTTATATTCGGTCCTGCAGTGAATTCAAGGGAAAACTACAGTAAAGTGTGTTTAGCAGAAATGCATGCCAAAAAGACCCAAAAGATTAAAGTCTTCAACCTGTCTATGCAGACACACTGACCACTATACAAATGCTGTGCTACTCTCACACCTTCCTGTTGGGCGTTTTCTGCCTTTCATCTGTTTTCCACTTTATCTGTTTTCTGCTGGAAAACAAGTCTTAGTGCCTCTCAAGGGAGGGTAGTCTCTGCTCTCTTTTGTTTTCTACAGGTGTCAGTTTTATAAAGAAACACAGTGCCGTGGGAAATCTGCTGCTGGAATTCATTTGCTGCTGGTTGCTGCCTCCTCTTGTGCAGTCTCGTGTTCTCAACCTGCCTTCCTCCCCCGGCTGTCCTGGTGCTTTCTTGCGTGCATTACAGCCTGCCTCCAGCCTCGGCTCTGCGCTCGAGCATCATTCGGTGTGGGGAAGGTCTGGGCTGCGGGGCTGCTGGCTGCGAGGAGAGCACAGCTGGTGGCCACGGGCAGCTGGTCGCGCTATGCTGAAGGCCTCGGTGTAAGCCACGGAGTGGAACCAACAGCAAAAAACCTGCCGGAGTCCTGTTGGCACTCATTTCTCCTGTCTGGTCTCCCTCGTTCTTCTCCTTGTGGGTTTTTTGAATGGTGGGTGGATGCTTAGTGTCTTGCCAGGTTTTCTGGCAGTGCTTTTGTGCTTTTGTTTTCTGTTCTCCCTCCCACATACTCGCTTCTGTAGCCATTTATAACACTCATTTGCATTCTCTGTATTCTCAACAGAAGATGACATTTGCCAGACTTGAAACAAATAGTATTTTTTTTTTTCCAACTTGAGGTGAAGTTGTCATTTTCTGCCTGCCTTACTAATTTGCCTCGTGGAATGTTTGGCATCTCCCGTTGATTTAAAATTTTGGGCTGTGATCTCATGATTCAAAAGCTCAGTATGCAACCATACCAATACAATATGAGAAGGTTAAAATCTATTTTAGCTCTTTTCCCACTTTGTTCCCTAGTTAATGTACTAAGAGTTAACTTACTGCTTTGTCAGTATCATGTAACAGTATTTGTGGTTAGTAAATTTTTCTGAACTTCTTGGAGAAAACAGCAACAACAAATCTTAAGCGTGTATATCTTAAATATCAGCTCCGTGATAAATGTGTGGGATTTTTACCATCCAAATAGATGTAGGTGACTTCTGTTTGAGGCATTGCTTAATTACACTGGCCGTCACTATTTAGCATCCAATTAATGCAATTTACATTTGTTTATGATCGTTTTCTCCCTTGGGATAGGGATTTATATTTTAATAGCCTCAATAAAGAATAATAAATTATTCAAGTCTTTCAGAAGTTAGGGTTGAGTTGTTCCATAAATTAAAAGCTTTTCCAAAACAAACAAACAGTTCACTTAAAACATTAATCTTAACTAACTTTACTTCCTGACTCCCCCAGCTCCCTCCCTTCTTCCCCCTCATAAATTTTAGCCATGATGAAGCAGGCCTTTTTGTTAAGATAGAGTGGGCTAGCAGTCACCCAATGTCAGTGATGTCTAAATAGTGCTAGTGTTTTCCTTCCTACTGTACCATGAAACATGGAGATTTGATATACGAGTAGAGCGGTGATATTGCTGTGGATTGAATCGTTTGTCAAACAAACAAACCCATATCTCACTGATAATATTTCAGTATTGAAAACCTTTCATATTCTAAATGTTTTCTTATTTGAAGCCACAGCCCTACAACTCCTCTCAGTGTATGACATTAAATAATCAGAAGTGATCTTAAAGGGTATGAGTCACCAATACGTGCACTTTCAGAGGCTCAATTTTCCATGCATTTTTCCATGCCTACTGCTTTTGGCTTGTGTAAGCAAGTTTCTCCTTTCAGAAGACCTTTCTTCTAGGCATGGTCAAAATGGGAAGAGTCATGCTATTTGAGCTAACTGAATGAGTTTCATGTGTAATAGTTATTCCACTATAGGTCACCTGCAAAAGAGCAGGAATTGGGGAGTGGTCATTCCACAATGGGTGACCTTCCAGTCCCCACACCACTATAGACTCACTTGACAGACTTTGTCTGTTTGTCACTTCCAATGTCACAGTAAAATAGTTTTATAGTGATAATAGAGGAGATCCATAAGGTTTGGGGATCTTTGTCTGTTTATAGGAAGGCCAGGAATTTCTAGAAATTTCCTCCCAGTCATAAAATAGTAAGTGACAGTTGTGTTAGCTGAAAGTAGATGCTAAACTGAAAGTCTTTTGATGGTTCTTTCTCCTACAACTTTTGTAAACCTAATGTTAAGGCCAATTAACATTTTTGTGAAGCATATTATACACACAGCATGAGTCTGTATGTATAAAGCTTAGTTTAGTAAGATATAACAGTAAAGGACAAAAAAAAAGGTGATCCAAAGTCTAACTGTATTATGAAGTCCCTCTGTTATATACTGCTTAAGGCGTAACTGTACACAGTGATTTAAAAAAAAAAATAATAATTTTGAAGATTTACTGAATTTTTGTCATTTAAATACTCTTTTTTTTGCTATATTTGTATTTGAAAGGAAAAGCCTCTGAAAAATAATAATTAAAACACTTTAAAAATTTAAAAGATATAAAAAGAAGAAAATACAAATACTAATTTGTCTTGACTGACGTTACCTTTCATCTTACTGTCTGCTTGCCTCTCTTTCTGCATTTGAATGCAGGAAGATCTATGGGTGGGGGACTGAAATGAGATACATCAGTCGTGAGGGTGTATTGCAGGGGAAGCCTGCGGTGTGGATAGAGGCAAGTAAGTAGAAGACAGACAGTAATGATGACCCTGTCAAGGCCAGGAAGCCAACTTGATTAAGAATCTCTTTAGACCCTTTTAGGATCACAGTAGGCAAAGGACTACTGCAGCAAGTATATGAGCAAGTATTCTCATGCTTGTCATGGGCGATAAATGAGCAATGATTGTGTTCCAAACTTCAGGCTCAGATTAATTGTGTTGTGCACTGAAAAGACAGATTTTTTTATTCTTTTTCTCTCTGTTTGTTCTCTATTTCCTAATAGTCTAGCATTTTTAATGTATTGCTGTAGACCCAAGGCTGTGTTTGTGGCACTACATGATGAAGCATAATAGTAGGAAATGTTTCCATTTGATGAGCAATAGACAGAGGAGCTCTTTCAGGCCTTTGCATTCTTGTATTTTGTTTGTAAAAGCAGAATGTGGAATTTGTCACTATCATCTCTCGCTAGGCTGGGAAATAATTTTATACTTTATTATTACTGAATGTCTTTCCTAATGAGCTATACACAATAATATCTTGTCATATCTTTGAGTAGTACTTATTTATCTTTGCTATAGGGTTTGAACCTTACCAGCCTTAATAAAACAGTTATAAGACTGGAGAAAAAATAAATTGCTGTAGCTGATCTGAGTGCCTACCAAGCAATACAGTTAAGTAGCATCAGCAAGTTCCTGATCCCCCAGAGCTGCTGGTGCTGCTCCTGTGGTGAGAATGGGGTCAGGCCACTGGGGTGCTCTCTGGGCTTGGGCAGAGGGCGACGTGGTAGTCTCCTCTATCCCTTGTATTCAAAAGATTTTTACTTCTCCTATATTAAAAGCTACTTTGTTAGTATAGCAACTTTTAAAAGAGCATAAGTTCTGTTAGAGGAAAGAATTGCCTTGTGAAATGGAAATGAAAGATACAAGACTTGAATTAAATGCTTTGTGGTTCACATATGTATTTATTTAGGTAAATACATAGGTTTTAGCAAACGTATGCTGGCTACTTTATGTGAGTAAAAAGAAAGTTTCTGCCTAGAGTTCTTTATTAAGTGAATGATATCTTTGGAAATCAAAACCACTGATTTTTTTTTTCCCTGTTAAAAATCATATCCGTAAAGCAGCCTAATAATTATTTGTCTCACAAGACTTACATGGAAGCAAATGGAGGAAATGTCCTCTGTGGCAGTGTGGGTCAATGAAATGTTTGGGAATCTGCCAGCTTCAAATTGAAACTTGATTGCTTGTTTGTTATATCATAAACTTAATCACTAACTAAATAGTAAGATTTGGTCTCTCTGCATGCTGCTTACACTGAAAAGCATATACAGGTTTTAAACAATGTCTTAAAGGTTAAAATAACCTCTTTAGGATTACGATTACATCAGCAAGCTATACTTGTATTTTTAATATGTTACAGTGACCCAAGTAAAGCAGTAATGCATCTGATTTGTCATCACTGTGTCTGTCTTGACAGAAATGCCTGGCCTTAGTGATTACCCTTGCTTTCAGATGAAAATTTGTGGTCTTCTGTCAATTGAGCAAATTGATCTTCAGCCCTTTTTTTGTATAGTATTGTTTTAACTTTAAGGCAACATGCAAAATGACGTATTGTCTGTTTTGAGACAGGTAAGCACAAGGTTATTAAAGATGAGCCATATCTAAATGGCAGGTTGTGGGTTGTGATGGTGCCTGAAGTGTCCAACACTAGAGACTTTGGTTTCATGCTGGAGGCAGCGTAGACAGCGGTGCTGCAGAGCAGGTAATATCAGTTTGACCAGGTCTATTCCAAGGAAATGAGAACAATTTGTAGTCTTTTTACATTTATATTTCATATATTGCATGTTAGTGTTAAAAAATAAAATGAACTGGCTCTCTAGGCCAATGAGCTAGTTTAATTAGAGCCTCCATAAAGCTTTAGTCCTGTTTCTAGAGACATTTTCAGGAGCAAAGATGTTTCCAAAGTGGTGTGCGCTTTCAGTGCAGCAATGTAACGTTTTTAAAAGGGAAGTGCTGCCAAATCTCTCTCCTCTTCTCTACTGACTGGTTGTTGAATTGCACCTGTTGGTTCTGGGTTTGGATAGGACCTATTGCAACAGCCAAATCGCTTTTCCTGAGAGTTGTTGAAGGTAAGGAGCTGCTAGCATTCAGATGGATTTTTCTGCGTCTGCCATTAATTTATTAGAAAAGTTTATTCCTGAACTGTGTGTGTGTGTTCATACCTAGTGATAGCACCTCTAGTTACTGAGTACTTTTGCCGTTGCATGCTTTTCTTGACTCTTTACTCTCCTGGGCTACCTCACAACTACTGCTGCTGCTTCAGCTTTCTTTGGAGGATGAGACTGGCACAAGAATCCTGTCTTCATCTTTTGCACCATCACAGCAACCTGGGTTGTGAAGTGATCGTAGACAGCCTCTCTTGCAATTTTCCCTTCTGTGTGGATCCAGAGTTGGCCGTCTCAGTATCTTGCCATGTTGTTACAGATCAGTTGCTGAATCAAAGATAGTTAGCAAGCTTTTTGTTTTGAACTGTGTTACAAACCACAAGATCTAGAATTTCTGCAGTGAGTTCAAGTGCCACAGACATGTTGTAGGATGCTCTTCAGAGAGTGCTAATCTCTCTGGAGACTAGGCATAGGGAAGAAGCCATGATACGTGTCAAGAAAATGTGAATGGGCTTGTGAAATGAGATGGCTGGTTTCGATAATTATATTTTACCTGAACATAAAGCAGCATTGAATTTTGTTCTGGCGTGTTTGTGGGCATACGTTTATTTCAAGGGGGGTCTTGGTGGAGAACATTGACTTTGCAGGCAAGGTAGTCACTGTAGCCTACTTCAGCCCATTGTCTTGATAGCAACCTCTGTCGGCCAATTTAATGCCACCTCAGATGTTTGCTGTACCATAACCTCAGTAGGTTGGTTGTCCTGATGGGTGCTCTTCCGTACTGACAGATCCTTGTGGAGTTTGGCTTACAGCATCTGTGGAGAGTTGGCGCAAATAGTTCCCTGCTGCTGGAATTGTAATGCTTAATCTGTTGGACAGGCTAATCTATCATAACAGTGAGTTCTTGTAAGTGTTGATTGTTTACAAAAGAGAACAAAGTACTAAGCTATAGGAGTTTATCTATGGATATAAGGAGAAAACAAAAAGCGACAATCTAGAAGTACAGCAGGCATCCTAGATATTATTTTCTGCCAAATCGACAGACTGATGTTTAGAACAAATTAATCTACTTTAATCCAGTTGCAGTTTTCTGTTGGCAGTAGATTAATGGTTTTAATTATCATCAAGTAGCATTTATAGTGCATGATAATCATGGCAGTTTACAGAAGTAGAAATTAAAACCTAAAGAATTTGCAGTGTTAATCAAAGCAAGCGATAAATATAGTAAAACGTGATAGCAGAGGGTGAGTTTTTTAAAAAACAGTCTATTATTTGCTAAATTGTAAATGCATTGTTGGCAGGTTTTTTATCATTATTAGTTTTAGCAATGGAACAAAAATAGGTGATGCTAGTACTAGAAAGCAAGCAGTTGTAAGTAAGTAGGGAAGCTTAGTGCAGTGTATGAGGAATCTTATCCAGGTATCTAGACAGCAGGTAGGTGTGATGTGCAAATAGGAGACTGAAGAGAGTCTCCAAACAGTGTGCGAAAGTGCTATGAAAATGAGATGTTTGGTCATGTTAGTTTGAGCAATAGAAGAAAGAAACTGTTTTCTGCCTGGCACGTTGATTAGGTTAAGAGGTACTTTAGGAAGGCCAGGAAGGAAAGGGGTATTGTAGCTAAAACAAGAAAGAAGCATGACATAGGGCTGTTTTCTAGCAGCTGGTGAGGAATAGATACACTTCCTAAATAGTCTAGAGGGATGAAACAGTATTGATTAAAAACAAGTCATGGTGTAGTTACAGAAAACTGGAAGGATGGTGAGATGGTTCCTTATGGAGCTGCTGGGCGGAAATATGGTGGTGGCTCTGTGTTGAGTTACTAATATAGCTTAGTTAGCTTAGTGATGGCTTTGATGTCTGTGGTAACTAGAAAATACTGGGGATCACAGAAGTGGTAACCATTTAAATGAAAGCAGTTGTTAGAAGAATCAACATGAGTCCTCTGGAATACTGTTTGTTATGGAGTAGTGTTCTCAAACCTTTGTGCTTGAGAAAAGAAATTCAGCCGAGTGGTACCTTGCATTTTAGTCCCTTTGTAAGCATTCAACATCTCACTGCATCATGTGTCATGCTACTTTTATTCTTAATTTTATGAATTATTAATTTAGAATTATTCTTCATTTTATGTGAAAAATAATTCCTCAGTACGTTACAGGTTATTATCTGGTATCCAAGTATTTCCAAAAGCTGTGCAAAGGATTTATGCTGTGCTATAAAATACTGCATTTTATTTATCTTCCTCAGGGTCTCTAGAAGTGATTACTTATGGTCCTGATCAACTACATGTCGAATTCAGAGCCACTCTGGGAGTAAACAACTTCTTAAAATTTAGGATAGTGTAATTCTTATAGAAGTAAAACTGCTGCCTTTAAAATATACCCAGAAAGTTAATGTCTCCTTTTTTGTTGCACCAGAATACTGTTTTTTTCTTCTTCCTTTTAGCTCCTGTCTGTTTCTGTAAGTAAATGCACAACTTTTTCAACATTATCTCTGTTTTTGTTTCCCTGTTTTTGTAATAAAGCACCATCTGTTCCGTTGGCAAAAAAAAAAAAAATAATTGGGGATTGCATGCTAACATCCATGAAGAAATTTGGGATGTAGGCAGTTATAAAGATAGCAAGAACTATTGTTACTGCAATTTTATTCATTATTAACTCAATACTTTTTTCCCCATTTAAAAATGACTATGGTATTCAAATGGCTAATTTGACAAGTACTGCAAAACCCACATGAAAACTAATGAGTTGTATATAATTGCTGGATATGCGGAGAATAACTGTTCAGATGCATGTGGTATTTTCTGTAGGTGATTGTACAGTATTTAAATTCAGCAACAAAAGTTTAATGAGCTTCATCTTTTGTACAAAGAACTCTGTACCCTGCCCGCTTTATCTGCAGAGCGGCAGAATCACTGAAAAGTTCCAGTAAGGAAGTGATGATGCTGAAAGCGGGGGAGCTGGAGCGAGGCCCAGGGGTGCAGCAGATAGCTGCCGTTCGGTGCCAGCAGGATGTGGCCGTCTGTTGGCGATTCAGGTCGCGTCAAAAATGCCCTTTAATGGAAAATCCCTCAAAGCAGGAGTGTCCCTGCTTTCTGGTTCATATCATGCAGTAGACTTGGAGTGCCCAAACAGGGTATCTTTCTGGGTGAAACTGAATTAGAAGATGCAGTCCCAGGGCACACTAAGTGTGTCCCAGCCACTGGTTGAATTCAGCCCATTGGACCAGTTGAGAGCGAGTCTGGAGCACTGAAACAGGTCTCACATGGACCTCAGCTCAAATATTTGCATCCCACAGATGTGTTCCTGTTGCACATCAGTGCTTGCTGGCGTAGACACATCCTGTGTCTCACTCTGGTCTGGCTGTTACATTAGCATGTAGGAATAATACCGTTAGAGCCACTGTTGTAGCAGTAGTTTTAAAATCAGGTAGTCTGAGAGGAGAAGCATTGCTGTTAGGGCACTCTTACGGTAGCATCCAAGAATGCTGGAGTCGTACTGTGGCAGGTGCTGGGAAAGCAGATTAAAAAGATCTTCCCTGCTTTAGCTAACTTAAAATGCGAAGTAGGAGACCGGCGGACACAGAGACCTATGTATGTGTTCAGAGTAGCAGGAGACAGAGCAACCTTCCTTCTTGTTGAAGGTGCTAGATATGAGATCAAGAAATGACTATCCTACAGCAGAGGAACACCACTTTCCATAGTACTACAGGGGCACCAGTCTGCTACCTGAAATTTGAATACAGAAACTGCTTCTTGGTCTTCCGGGGGAACTTCACAAACACAGATGAGCTGAGAGTCTGTATATTCAGTGCAGAAATACTGGCTCTCCCTGACCTTCCTTCTCTCCCTGCTCTGTGCCTCTTTGTTCAAGTTCTGTGCTGCTGAAACAGAGTGAGTTTGAATAGGGTAAGTCTGAATGTCAGCTTCACTTCTTTTTGGCTTTGTGGTTGAAAGCAGGGGACGACAGAGGTCAGAGAAATGACTCCGTTTTTTTTGTTACCGAATGTGAACTTTTATTGTACACACAAAATGAAATTAGAAAAACGTTATTAAAGTTGTGTTGAATATTCAAGTTACGAGATGCTGCAATTAAGGTCACTTATGTAACCTTAATTTACCCCCTTGTGTTCATGCATTATGAGTCAATTCTTAATTAAATGTTTCTGATACCTTTCCACTCCTTCCTCTCACTTCATTTACGGTGCAAAAGCCAGTACTTGCTTAATGAACACCTGCTTGGTGTTTTTCTTCCTTGTTGTTCAATGTGTTGGCCCCATTCCTTTTTAGATCATGCTATTCAGACTTTATGAAGATTATTATTGGTTAAGCCTTTTTTTTTTTTTTTTTAAATGCTGTAGTGCTTTTTATATGGCACTACAGTACCCAAGTGCTTTGTGCATACTAATGAATTTGTCTGCTAAGCTGAGTGGCATTGCTTTACCTCAATTGTGCAATTAGAAAGGAAGAAATAAAGTAGAGAAACTGTATACAGCCACGTTTGGATAATTAGTTTGGAATTTTCAGGATGTTTTTCTTGCCTTTTTTTTTGTAAGTTCTTACTATTACTAGGTATTTCGCTTGTTCAGGGAACAGCTTTCATTGGCTTCATCTGCAACTGCAAGCTCTTGGCAGTCTGCAGACTCTGTCTGGGATCTGAAGTCTCGCTTCAGCACACGAGGAACATGCTTTTGCTTCCTTGAAAAAAATCAATGCAAGATTGTTATGACCAACATCCTGCTGGATTTTTGTGAGAGAGGCAAAAGTAGGTATAGGTATGGAATCCTAACCTTTAGGGTCTAGTCCGGGTGCTTTAGAGTAACCCTCCTTTCTTTTGCTGACAAGAATGTAACCACAAGATGCGTACTGGTTCTAGTCTCTTGTTCCAGGCTTTGCATGGCATTTCTTGTTTGCTCAGCGAATGCTGATCCTTTCTACCTTAACCCTCCCAGTCCCATTTCCTCCCGACTCCTGTCCTCTCTCCACCTGGCTGCTTCCTGTCACAGTCACCTTGCTCTGCAAGTGCACATCTTGCTGTGGTGGATTCCTCATCCGGTCCCTTTCTCTTCCAGTTGTTCTCTAGGTTCCAACTCTCAAGGTTTCTTATGCAGTTTCCATTCTCACCACCTGTTCTTTGCTTTTCCGTGGCAGTCATTTCCATAGCATGGTCTAGCCATTCTTCTGCATTCTGTACCTCCCCATCAGTTCCTTTTTCCCTTTTTTGCCAGCCATCAGATCTCACTCTGATGCCCTCCTACTCTCACTCTCTTGCAGTGCCCGCTTACTCAGCCTCCCTTATGGGATCCATCTTTTCTTTTCCATCTTTTCTTTTTCCGCCTGAGTTGTTGAGTCAGGTGGCATCTACCAAGCAAAGTGGTCCCAGCAGGGACACGGTGGAGTCACTGAGAACGTAGGAGAGCACTGTGATCTCCATTCAGGCGTACTGACATTGTCTCAGCACAACTCCATTTGGAAAACCTGTGTTCAGGTTTGAAATAGATACGATGTGGAAATAAATTTGGTGGATTTTAGGCAGCTGATGCTTTAGCTTCTCCTCGCTGGAGGCAAACTCACTTTTGTGGTCATATATTTATGTATACATCCGTTTAAATTCTCAGAAATACACAAATTTTTGTTCAACTTCTTAATGGTCTTTTTTTTATGGTTGTGTCAAGTCAGAATGGAGCTATTTCTGATGGAAGGGACAGCCCCCAGTGCTGAGGCATGGTGCTATAGTTATTTTAAGTACTGTTTTTAAAATAAGATGAAAATATTTTTTCCCCTTTAGTTTCCTTATTAGGAGAATGGAGGAGAGAAAGCAAACATAAAATGGTTAATTTTAGCTTGAATGGTGAAAATTCAGCAAAATGAGTAAAAGTGAAGGCTTTAAAGTAACTGCAGGTAATGTTGAGGACTGTATTGGTTTATGGCCAGTCTCTTTTACTTTAAAATATCATTGGATAACCCTTCAGATATCACAACTTGATGCAAATCTGGAATCAGCGGTGCTGTGTCAAGTTTCTTTAGCTGGGATCTTTGTTCCAAGAAAATATATAATACGAAGGAGCAGAACGGTGTAGTTATTTCACTATTAATTTATATTGTACAGTATTTTTGTACACTGCAAGTTTAATCTGTGTTTGCAGTTCCTATAATTTATTTTCTTTGAACATGTATACTTTGTGGTGAAATAGCAGAACTGTCGCAACTCTATAAAATACTGTTTGTTGTTTTATTTTCAAATAATATTTTAGTATTGGAAAAGTTTATTTGGCAGGCCATATCACTTCATTGCTGTTTATCATCACTTGCTAGTTTGTCAATTCATTTGGCCTGAGCTTTAATGGATGATAACTTTTATTTATATGTAGCTATATGAAGGTAAGCAACTAAATCAAACACCAGAAAGATGAGTTATATTATGAAGACAGTTATAGCTTATTTCAAATGCATTTTTCTTTATTGCAGGTAATACCGTGCTATTTCTGAGTGCTTTTTAAGTAGGCATTTTCTGGAAGGGGGATAAAAGAGCTTGAAGATGATGGCGTACTGTAACACTTCTGTTAAAATAACAAATACATTTATCACTATGTAATGTGAAGTGCTTGAGTGAAATGTCTGATTACCGAAGTGGAATCTCAATTTAAGTTATGCTTAAAGAAAATGTGTGTTAAATTTTATCCATCATAATCAGTCCCTTTTGTGTGGGTAATATACTGATGCTCTTGTTTCTGTAGTGCCTAATATTTATCTTGATTATCACCAAAATTTTTAGTCTTTATTTGCGCTGAAGCGTGAAGCCTCTCCATAGTCAGTGCTCCTGGTGCAACTAGATAAAACTTGTAGCAATTGTTCTAGGTATCTTTTGGAAATGTAATTTCAGCACACCTGATAATGTTTCTGTTGAATAATTACCATTTTCGTAAAGAAAGTATGCTCACCTGTCCTTTGAAAGGGTGTGTGGGGCTGGGATCAGTGTGTCACTATTTACTTTTGGTATCTCAAACCTGCTGTTTTCACTGCAAGATGCACCTGTACCAAAGATAATATATTCTGGTTCTGACATAGATCGGTAACGGCAATCCAAAAAAAAAAAAAAATTGCATGACTAAATGTGTTTACACTGACATAGTAAAGCACCTTAATGAGTAGTTTTATTATTTAATTGCAAGGATTTTTCAATTATTATTTTTAATAATGCAAAACAAATGATGTTTTTTGTATTTAACTCAAATGGGCATATGTACTTTTTTTGGCCTCCTGTCAGCATAGCTTTTGTTTCATCCACCTTGTGCCTTTTGCAAAGCAATAATTTATATAGTGCTCTTCCTATTGGCAATTAACTTACAGGCACCTCAACAAGGAGACAAGAGTACAGTATGATTTTTTTTCTATTATAGCTTTTTATTTATCTCCCTTACTCTATTTCTGGATCTCCTACATACTAAGACCCTAGGGTTAAAATATGTTGAAGGTAGGTAAACCTTGTACGCATTTAGTACTGTATTTGTTTTCTCATATGACTGAAGTGTTAGGGAACATAGTAGGAAGGAATGAATGGGAGTCAGTACCAGAGGTCTGAGCCTGGAACAACCACTGCAGAGTCAAATGCAGCAAAATAATCTGGCCTGGACTGTCTGCAAAGTATGCCAGAAGTGTTTTGATTCTGTTCTGAAGTAATACCCTTGCTTCAGAGAAGAGTATGGAAAAGACTCTTTTTTGGAGGCATTCATTGCTTGTGCAAGCACTATTTTCATCTCCAGGAGAAAAAAAAAAAAAAAAAAAAAGTGGTCACACTTCCTCTTGACTCAAAGACTTTGAAGTGAACACTGTGCTTGTACCATATGACGATCCATACTTGGGAAATATAAATCTATTTGCATTCAGCCTGACCCTGTTATGAGTCACTAATGAAGAGATTAATTCAGGGAGATCTACCTGAGGGCATAGGGGCAGGACTGCTGTCTGGGAGGGCAGCCAGCAGTGCAGCCTCGGCTGGGAGCAGCAGCACTCCCCACGGCGCAGTCCACATGCAGCTGCTGGTAGCTGCCTTCCAGAGCAAGCGAGTTTAGGTCGATGAGCAGAAAGGGACTGGTGCATCTGCTGCGTTGCACATGCTCCTTCCGTCAAAATGAAATGTGCAAAATAAACTGCAGTCTGTTAGGAGTGAGTGTCCTGTGGACTGTTTTGGTTTAATTTCAGTTGCCTCATTTCCTCCTTTCCCCCCGAATTTGATATTGACAAAAAAAAAAAAAAAGAACTTTTCCTCATTCTGAGCATGTCTGAGGGTCTATCTCAAACTGAAGTCTGAATAGAAGCAGTTTTAATTACCCTACCTGCTTACAGAAATATGTTGTACTCAGGATTCTATAATAAGGTATTTACCCAAGGATTTTCATGTAACTTTTATCGGGCATTGCTGAACTGGTGTTTGTGGTGTACAGCATTGTCTGCATACCCAACTGTGAAGAGGTGGTTAATGTTATTCCAGCTTTTAAAAAAGGACTTGAGTGCCCTGGAAATCACAGACCAGCAAATCTGATTTACATACCAGCAGAACTGCTGAAAACTGCAGAAAGGAAGAGAATTAGTATAAGATCATAGAATCATAGAATCACTAAGGTTGGAAAAGACCTCCAAGATCATCTGGTCCAACCATCCCCCTACCACCAATGCCACCCACTAAACCATGTCCTTAAGCACCACGTCCAACCTTTCCTTGAACACCCCCAGGGATGGTGACGCCACCACCTCCCTGGGCAACCCGTCCCAATGCCTGACTGCTCTTTCTGAGAAGAAATTTCAAAGTAATTTCCAATCTAAACCTCCCCTGGCGCAAGATATTAAATAACTTGTATTGAGAAACAGACACAAGCTTTTGAAGAGAATCTATCTCAGTTCTATATATAGTGATTGACTCAGTCACTATGGAGAGTGATTTAGTCAACACGGTATGTTTTATGTTCCAAAAAACTTCTGATGGATCCCTATATTTAAAACCAAAACAGCAACAGCAAACAAACTACAGTGACGACCGTGTCGTCATTTAAATAAAAAACAGTGAACTTTAAGCTTTCATGAGATCAGAAGGAAATGCCTTTTGGATTAGATTTCTAGATGAACATCTGTGGTTCAGTCTATTAGCAAATGAATTATGAAAGCACGAAGAGTGCGATGTTACTGCGTAGTGCTCATACAAATGTATTAGAGACAACAAAAACTAAAATGAGCTGTGAAGAGTCGTAATGCTTTCTCAGGTGATTAAAATGGCATATGAAAGATTGTGTCAGAAGAAATAGTCCTAATTGTACATGAACTGTAATGGGTTCTTAATTGGCTACACTGGAAAAAAGGTTATTCTGGGTTTAGGTTTAGTGTCAATTCTAAAGAAAGAAAAAAGCAAAGACAATGTAATTAATAGTTTCTAATAAAAGAGAGAATGAAATGGAAAGCATTATTTATACTACCGCATGTCCTTGGTAAATCTTGTTACTGAATACTGTGACTTTCTTTTCACCTTATCCTCAAAAGGCTGTAGTTCGACTACAAAAGATACTGAGAAAGGCAAGCAGAGCAATTAGATGTCCTGATTGGGTTTTGAATGGGATGGAAGTAAATAAATTATGACTCTCGATATGGAGAACCAAGCACCCTCATTCATCTCATTGAAGTCTATAAAATCTTTGAATAGCAGGGAGAAGATGAAGAGGGAATGATTTGTTCCCTATGTCTCCTAACATGAGAATGAGGAGGTATCTAATGAGAGAGCAAGTTATTAAATAAGAGGATGTACCTTGTCATATGCCAGATAATTGCATTGCAGAACTCGTTTCTGCAAGGCAATAGAGTGGCCAAAAGTGACTTAAAGTATTTGGACACTTTAAAATCACGGTAAAAATGAAGAGCATCATGGCTATTTAGCGTGCTTTAGGTGGTGTCTGATCCATGGAGCCCCCTTGCTCAGCAGTAGTTGGAAGCAGGTAGGATATGCCAAAGGAAGAATTCCTCCTTTTGTCTACCGTCTTGCTCTCTTTATCTTGACCTGCAACTACTCTCGTTACATTCATAGCTGAATATCCTGTTCTTCATCTTGAACCAGAAGACAGAAACATCCGTTCACCCGTTCTGCCTTTACTGAGAAGCAGAAACGGAAAGCAGTCTCCTTCCCACTCAGAAATGTGTCAGTCCTTCAGCGTGCAAGGCAGGAGAGAGAGCAGTGGAGAAGCTAAATGCTTACTCTTAAGCACTTGGCTGACCTTTTCAGGTTTCCTATTCTGCTTTTTAATACTTCTAATGGATAGTACAGCACCATTCTCAGAATGTCCTATTTTCATCCTCTCGACATGCAGGCTATGGTTTCTGCTCCAGACTATTTTGTGCCTTGAAATATTAATTGGCAAATCTGAAGTCTTTTAGATTCCTTTTTTTTTTTCTTTTTTTTTTTTTCCCTGTGCTTTAGGCTAGGAATCTATTTTTGTCCTCCAAAGACAAAAGGTGTTAAGGTGTTTCATTAGACATCTGTGAGCTAATCACCAGTTAAAACAGCGTGAGACAGAAGGGAAGGAGAAGAAGGTTTTCCAAAGATCTAGAAATGCCTTTATAATAAAGATATCTAAAATGTTTGCACACACACACCAATATGATGAATTGTTCAGTCACTAGAGCCACCCCATTTGTTGTTCCTTACTCCCTGACTTGTACTCTTCAAGGAAGTTATGCAGAAAACCTAACAAAAGAGTTGGGAACTTGCTCAGCTGTTTTGCTTTTGCTAGGCTGGTGTTCGTTTGCATCTCTCTATTCCCTCTGCCCCATGCATGTTGCCCTACCGAGCACAGACATTTTGAAGCCCTCAGTTGCTGGGAGGCTGTCAGCCTGGTGCCTGTTGGTCTCCGAGGGCGGTTTGGTACAGAGGGGAGGCAGAACGCCTGGATGCGTGCGTGCACTGATATTTTCAGTTAATCCCTTCCTAATTGGGTTTTCCGCTGCAGCTCAGTACTGCCAGTACCCTTGTGAGTTTCAGAGTATTTGAGCTTTTCCTCTGGGATCATGTTATTAAGCAATAATCTGTTTTTTATTTAAAAAGTGTAAGAAAAAAATTGTGAAGGGAACAAAGTGCACCCTAAAAGCCCTTGAAACAGAAGACTGTTAAGCATTTGTTTGACTCAAGGGTTTTGAATCCGTAGTAGCACTTGATATTTGCAACCCGATAGAATAACCTCTTCCTTTGAACTGCTGGAAATCAAAAGTGAAATTGGAGTTGGTAAAAGGGATTTTTAAGACCAAGTTCTGGAAATGCCGGTGCTCTCTCAGGCATAATTTAGCTTTGTACAGATTGTATTCCCTTACTTCCATGCTATTGGTAAGCTATCTAATGGCTCCTCTGAGACAGGCGAAGCAATGGTTACCGGCATGGGAATTTTCTAGCTACTGTTTTCTTTGTGTTGGTAGTTCAGACCCAGGAACTCATTTTTAATGAGCAAAAACTCTTCTGATAATGCTCCTATTACAGTTCAGTGCAGGAAGAATGTGTTTTTTTAAATGCCTCATTTTTCTAAGCAGCAGTTTAGTATTTGGCTAAGATGCTGCATAGGAAAGGAATAATGCAAATTAAGTAGATAAACTAAATAGAAATTTTACCCTGGCAAATGCTAGCATGTAAATGAAACAAAGTCAACTTTGTTTTGACTTTATAATGAAACACAGGAACATTTTTAATATCTGCTCAACTGTAGACTGAAGTCAGGGAATCTGCATCACAAAAGAAAAGCTTCCCCAATTCCATTATTTCTTTAAATATAAATATTTTTGGAGACTTGTGCATAAGAGCTATTAGGAGTGAAAAGTACACTCACATAACCCGTATAGTAAGTAATTTCTTTTGGCTTAGAATAGCTTCTTGGTGAAGTAGTAAAATTTTTTTTTAAAACACTTTGCTCAGTTTTTCGTTCCTACCAGTCCCATCAGAAGACTATACTAGAATCTAGTTCCTCTAACGTTTAGAAACTTGAATCCTCTATAAACTATAGTCTCTCATGTAGTTAATAGAAAGGAGAAAGCACCAGGCGAGGATGGCTCATATTTAGTATTCAGAAGCTCAGCTTAATTGTTATGGGTTGCCCTTTGAATGATTGTTTGTGTTTCCCTTGGTTAAATGAATAGGCTATTGTTTTAAGTTTCTAGTGTAAATCCCTGGGTTCTAGCCCAAACGTATTCATGGCAGTTTTGTGCAATTACTGGGAGCAGAGCATGGTTTCATCAAACAGGATTATTATTATTGCTATTATTACTTTCAGTAAGGATAAGAAAAGAAAAAAAACGGCAGTATTTAAATTTCAGAAATGCAATATTTTTTGTCTATATAGACTGAGGTAAAACTGTTAAAACATTATTATAAGAAACTGCTAACACCCACTCATTGTTTTAGATTAATGAAATACTTCAAGGTAATAAGAGATGAATCAGAAGTTGATGATGAAGAGTTCTGCCAAAGAGAAAATTATTTGGCTTATTGATGGTGATTAGGGAGAATCATCCATGGGACAGTACTGTCATGGAATAAAGAAATATTTTAATACAGAACAAGGCCTGAAAAGGTGTCCACTAATTAAATGATTTGATGAGACAGTGCCAAGAGCTGTTATGAATACAAAGAAGATTTGGAACATTATCCATGGAAAAACTAGATGACTCGAAGATGGGAGCAGTGTCTGGGCATTTAATTGTACATTGTGCAAGCTTTGTATGCTGAAGGACCAAGAGTAACTGGTGTTTTGAATTGGAAATGGCAGATGAAGATGATCAGGTTCTTCTAACTGATCACAGGGTGCTGTGCTTCCAGTGTGATGCAGCAAAGATGACCGCGCTTTTAAGATGAAACAATGAGTTTAAAACTATGAATGTTTTAAAATTGTCATGCTAGGCACTAGTGTGACTTGCTCTTTTCTCGTATAAATAATTTTCATCTTCTGTGTTAAGTAGTTAGATGGCAAGACAAATTGTAATGCAAAAAGAGATACTAGGCATGTGGAAGAATGAACTTACCTTACAACCCCCTGCTTATATGTAATGTTATAAACAAGATGAAAAACATAACAAATATTAGCTTCAAGAAGCTTTGCAAAGTGTTTTTTTCTGTTGCTTTGTTTTTGTTGTTTGCTTATTTTCCACCCCTCAAACCCCACCTCCTAGCAATGGGTATTTCTGGTGAAGGGTTGAGGCTAATGCTGTGTGTGTTCTTATTTCCCCCTCTTAAAGACCCGATGCTGGCTGTGAATGCAGGCGTGTGCTCCTTCAAGAGACACCCTTATGTTTACTGACTTGGTTCCTTATACCAGGATCTGCCCCTTGTGTGGCTACCTGTTTTCCCAGAAGCGATGGTGGCAGAAATGTTATGAAAAAGGGTGTCAAGTTGTTAAACTATGAACAGAACAGAAATTGTGTACCAGTAAGACTTTTATTAATTTGAAAACATTCTGCAAATTAGTTTTAGATTAAATAATGGTTTTACTAGGGTGAAATGTTGTCACTTTAGACAACCTTTTCTAAGAAAGCCGTATATCATTTGATGTTTTTTTTCTAAATCTAGGTTCTCTGATGTGACACAATTCTGTTGAATTAACCTCAAAGAAACTTAAGTACATGCCCTCTTTTGTTGCAATATGAATGTGTATAGTGTATTAAGTGATAAAATTAAATATTTTAGTTTAAGGTTAATGTAGTCAGATTTTGTCAATACATATATAAGCCACATAAAAATTCTGTGAATTCAAATTAAATATGGGAATTTATAAATAGCTTGCTTTTATATTTGCTCATAATCTTATGCAGCTGTTAATTGTACATCACCATTTTTTTTCTTCCATACATATACCAGTTGATAAGCTACAAACCCCTCTGTTACAAACTTACCAGCTGTATGGTAAATAGCATTTTTGTGGAGTACTTGCTGCCATAATCTAACTTTATGTCAAGTTCCCCAAATACCTTTAACTCAGTAGATACTTGATAGGAGCAAGCATCATCTAGGAAAGGTACCACTGAAGGAATTAAGCACCTACAACTCCAGCACAGTTCACTTGGTGTGTTTGGCAGGCAGAATATTTATGTCATGTGTCCAGATACAGTGATAACAGTTACTGCTGGTTGGCAGTGAAACAAAGACTTGTCCTTCAGACTGTGCAAGGGTGTCACGCAGACACAACAACAACAAAAAAGAGTTGAATGCTTGATTATGGCAGTAAGAAATTGCACATCTTGTGCTAAAGACTCCAAAATTATTAAATGACTTCAGCTGGCATTAATCATCCCTGGTAGCCTGTGACAGTCATTATAAATAGGCTCATGATCTCTCTGGGGTTTTTCTCTAATTTCCTTTCTGAATATATAGGGGACCAGCGAGGAAAAGGTGGTCTGCTTCAGGGAGAATAACAGGAGAACAACAAGGGCTTAGTTTTCATACTTTACTGTGAATACTTTGCAAGCAGTGTACATCTGGGTGGAACATGTACATATTGCTTTCTCTTAATTATTATTCTGAGAAGCATTTGAAAATGCTTTTAGTTTAAAATCCTGACATATGGAAACTGAGCGTTCACAAAAAAGTGGTCACAGCAATGTTTCTCTTCACGTAAGTAATGCTGTTGTGCAATTTCGCTAAAGTCAACCACTATTGGGATTGGTTTCAGTATTTTTAAAATGTGAACTCTTCTACAAAACTTTCTCTAATGTAAGGCAGTTGTGAAGGTATGTCAAAGGAAGACAGAGGCTGCATGTATTTGAAGCCTTGGCAGCTGTTTGGGTGCATTTCCACTGAGGAGTATCTTAGGGAATGAGCCTTCTTACATAGTTGGGCTCACTGGCAATAAGATGGCGGCTGTCCCTCACAGGCCAGATTGCCATGTCTTTTGTCGTGTCCGGGAGCTTTGCTCCCCGTTTTAACTGGGGAGCAGGAGCAGACCCCGTGTTGGTCCCTGACCTTCTCTGTCCGAGCCTGTGTGGGTTGGAGAGGGCAGCTGAAGGCATGTTGTGCTTGTTAATGCACAGTGTGCTTGTTCAGCCTGGTGAGGCAGGCCCCGGGCCCAGAAAGGCACTCTGCTCCTTGGCTCTGTCCTGAGCCTTCTCCTGAGACCTCCTGAGTGCCGACATCTCCTCTGCCTGGCTCTTCAATGAGATGGGATGAACAACGCCTAGTAAAATGCTCTCTTAACCGAACAAGACATTTCGATATCCTGTCTTTCTACTTTACTTTGAATTTTAAAATATTTCCCAATGAAGGAAATTTTAAAGGAATACCCATTCCTGCATTATTCTCACTGTATCTAAATTGAAATAATACTGAATAGGCATTGCCAAGGATTTAAAGTCATCAGTGATATATTGGGATGTTTATTCAAATCTAAATCGTTTGCCAAATTGAATTTACTTTCATGTGATGGTAAAGGCCAAATGAATCACTGAGGGTTGCGCTGTGCATAGTGGCTTCATTATAGAAACTCATGTAAATGTCTCAGTCTGCGGACAGTTATTAATGCTGCTATAATCTAGAGGTCTTCATCGTGTAATGAAACAGATGCCTAATGGATAGGGTATTAATCGAAACTCTCCAAGGGCTAGTTGGGATGTTACTCGGGTTTGTTTTGATTTTCATTAGGAAGCTGATTGTATGCGTGTGTCAGCATTGTGAAACAGTGCTGTAAATCTCCTGGGGAAAGCAGCAAAGATATGTTTTTAGGAAAGTAATATGCAAGAACAGGAATTTACCATGATGTGAAGTATTTTACATCTTCTGGAAACTGATTTTTGGGGGGCAACGTTGAAGTGGTCTAATTAAGGGAGAGGGAAATAAAACTCCTGACATGAGGAGAGTGAGTTAATGACTGTGTAAACCTTATTTTTAACTAAGCTGGTTCCTATATTTGGTTTAGAATTTTTCTTGTATGTCTAAGGGAAGCAAGAGGGAAATTAAGATGTCTGCTCATATAATGGACTATATACCAATTAATTCATTAGAGCAGCCATACCAGACTTACTTTCTTGGAAATACTTACTGTCTGTATATTTTTAATTAAAATGTCTTAACTTGTTCTTTATCTGAAATTCAAAATTAATAACTGGCAGGGGACGTGAAGCTAGTTCATTTTGCCCTCTTAAGTGTATATTCCTTCTATACAAACAGAAAGAAAACAAGCAATTGGATGGTATCTCTTATAATCAATTGAGCTTGTATTTTAAGTTAATATTTTTAATTTTCTTGTCACATTCTTTCAAATACTAGAGTTCGTAGTGGACAGAAGATACTTCTGGACTGCCTGAGAGGGTCAAGCAGTGACAGGCAGTGTGCAGCTGAGGTGTGCTACCTTCCCGTCTGCTCGTTTGTCTCTGAACTGTCTCCAGGCAGTAATGGGCTTACCTTGGGCAGTAGTGGGAGCTGCTGGTCTCCGTTGCCCTTTGGAAAGGAGGGGATGGAGTTGGTGCCCGTTAGTGAAGCAACAGCCATGGCTGCTGTGCAGGTATTTTTAGGTTAGCTGTCTGAGTAAAGTAAGCTGTTCTCAACCAGTCTCTGGTCAGCTGGTAGCTGTGGGTGCCAAAATTGTTGGAAACGTGTGTGTACAGACGGGGTGGTGTGAATGCACATGTCCTTAACGCAGTAGCAAGGAAGCATAAGGGATTTAGTGCATAGGCTGAGGATGGCGATGGGTTATTGGCAGCATTCTGGTATTGAAGAGTCGTGATATTTGAGTGACAGTAGTTCACGTGAGTGAAAGACATGTTTGAGGTCTTAACATTTGGAAGTCGGTGATTTCTGTGTTGCTGGGTTTGACCTGCTCCTGTCTCTTGCTATGGGGAGCCAAGCCAGGACGTTGCGGACAGCCATGCAGGCTGATTTTCCCCACCTCTTCATGGCTGAGCCTTCATTTCTTGACCTCAGTGCCAAAAATCACCTGCTTCTACTGCAGGATACCCCTTTAGATGCTTTTACCATTTTTTCAAAGTTTTAATCCTCTCTAAAGAAAATGGCTTTTGAATGATATCAAGTTGTGTAATACAACTGCTGTCTCTCTACAGCAGAAGGAGGAACAAAGTTTGCAGGGAACTAATGAAGAGAGAGCACATTGCTCTGATCATTCATGTTGCTTTCAGTTGCTTCCTTCTTCTAGCCCTGTGTGTATTCTTTAGCTTATAATTTATTCAGGATCTCATTTCTGGTACCGTATCTGTGATGACGCATGCAAGCTAGTTGCTATATTTATACCTCAAAAGATTTTGGTATGCTGAAGGCTCTTGTTTTAAGTTTTCCAGTTCTTAACGTGATATAGAACCAGATAGCAATCGTATTTGCTTGCACAGTATGGTTAGATAATTTCATAAGAATGAGTTACTATTTAAAGACTTGTATTTCTTTAGCCAAACATTCTGGAAAAAATAAATGTTATGAATTTTATAGCTGAGTATTCGTCTGTTTTCACTAGATTCTGTTGCGAAAAGAACCAATAAAGCTTTAATTTATATTTTCAAACATTGTGCTTTTCTTAGTTATATATGTAGACAAGTTAACTGCTGCTAGTTTTGCTTTCTACTAGCATTTTCATACCAGCTAATTTTGAAAGGAACATCATGTGAGTAAAACAGTCCCCATTCATGTTCACTAGAACATTTTTTGTGTATACATACTTTTTCTGTAGAAATAACAAATTCCACTTAAATTGTAGGCAGTGAGTGATCTTCTCCAAAATTAAACTGTACTTATGTTTTTGTATAGTGGACTGGTTCGCAGTTCATTGGAAATGCTAGAATACTGCAATATGAGTTGTTTGGAAAATGAATGGAAGTGGCAAGGAAACTATTTTACAGTCAAATAAGCTCTAGCTGTGTATTTTTGGAAAGATGTTTTTATATAGCTTGAAACTTCACAAATTCCTGTGCAACCCTCATTTCACAAAATGAACAGTCTCTCTTCATGTCTTCATCATCAAAAGAATGAGTCTTAGTGCAGATTTGCCAAGATTTTGATAATGTTCTCTTTAATTGACTTTATGGGATGCTGCTTTGTAAAATACCGCATCTTTCAAATGGCATTTTGCATGGCATTTCATTTGTTAATTGCTTCCATGTGCATACTCATAATCTTTAAAGTGCAGAGTTTTCTGTAATAAACACTTTTATTGTAGTTCATATGAATGTATTGGAAGGAAGGGGGGTGACAGCAAATGTCACTGAAAGGATCGCTGCCTTAATTTTATTTTTTATCTAAGTAATTGCAATGTGTAGTTTATTTAATATACACCAGTAGAAGTCTTTGCATAAAGTACAGCATACAGAAGGATGCAGAAAACTTCTCTTACTCTGAGTCATTATGAACTGCAAACTGAAAGAGGAGCACAGAGAGAAAATGTTGCCTCGGCAGTGGTCCAAGCAGTGTAACCTAGCTTTGAAATCAGCCCTGCCTTGAGCTGCAGGAGACCTGCAGAGGTCCCTTCCGCTCAAAATGCTTGTGGGATTCTGATAAAGCTGAACTTGTTTGGCTCTCCCAAGCGCTGTACTGGTCAGCAATGTTTTAATGGTTGTATTTTGACTCTTTGATCTCATAGAGCCATCCTGTGAGATCTCAGAGTATTAGATTTTGAGTTTTCTTATTTAAATGAAATTTTAAATGGAACGACCAGCTCGACTTTTCTGGAAAAGAGTGATCTCTGCTAGCTTAAACTGCTACAGAAATGGCAAGGTGTGTTAGCTGAGGATCTCTTAAACTGAAAAGGATTTGGTTTTACAGCAGCACTATTCAGCAGAATCCTCTCTCTCAGTGGCTCAGTCTGGTGTGCTGAGCTCCCCTCCTGTCACAGCAGTGCTGTTGCTCGTGCATGGGAGAAGCTGAGCCCACAACATGATCTGCAAGCCCCAGAGCTTATCTTTCTCCACCAGGGACTAACATCATTAACAAAAGGTCTGCTCTAGAGCGCAAAGCTGGTTTGCTTGCTTGACCCAACCGTGGATCTTACTGCTGAGACTTGGTGGTGTTTGTGGCCCAGGGAGTGCCAAGCAGGTGAAGGACAAACTGTGTTCATTCGTATCGGCTTTTGAGCTTCTGCCATCCCTCCCACCCTGCCCTCCCTCATGCTTGAATCCTCAGTGTGTGGAGGTGTCTGGCTGACATTTCAGAAATACTGGTTGTTAGATCCATGGTCCTGTTACTCTCTTTTATGACTTGTTGGCTGTGCGCTGCAGTAGCACAGACTGCTGTAGATGTCTGCCCTCTCTCTCCTTCCCTCACCTTTGAAATAGTTATTTTTCTAAGGTGCTGGTTGAAGAGACATTTGTAGACAGATGCTAAAAGCAAAGAGAGTTTGAATCTGTTAATACAATTTTGAAATCTGTTTTGAAATTTACTTTCTTCTGTAGAATTTCCCCGTAGGACGATCGGTACTACCCCACAAGGCCTAATAGAAGCAGCCTGCCTTATATCCCACTGAAGGACACAAAAGAAATGGTTACTGAAACCCTGATTTGCTCCTTCCCAAATGGTTTGCTTTGGGTGACCCAGAATAACCTGCCATGTTTCTAAAAACTGTATGACCTGTAGCTTTTTTCGTGGTGCGGTATATAATGCAGAAACAAGCCTCGCTTTTGAAGAAAGGCGTAAGTCTCTGGAAGAGTAAATGACTGGGGAGTGCAAACAGCCTCTTCTGTGTGTGGCAACAGTGTTAGAAGGTAGTGAACACCTGAAGTGAACACATTGAACAAAAATTAGGCCAAACATTGAGCTTATTCTGAAGTTCTCTGCAACTTATTTTTCATAATTTATTAATGATATTTTCTGGAAAAAAAATAGGCAGCGTTAATTAGATAGGAATAGTTCATAGTCCAGAAAAAAGCAGTGGACTATTACCCAGTCAGATGTATGTAATGTGTTCCTTCTTTTGCATGAGACACGTATGTTCTTGTAAAAATGAAAATTGAAGAGTAAAATATTGTAATAATTGAAATCGTAGCTTGCGTTCAGTGTCGTAACTGTCTCTAATAATGGCGCACATGCTCTCTACCTCTCTGCCCTTCTTTGGGGTGCCCTTCTAACATTTCTTTAACATGTGAATTACTGTGACAGATCCCTTTCCGTCACTGATGCACAAAGAGAAAAGTAGACTTGCTACTTGAGCCTGTAGGATTGAATAAATGGGCATAGGAGATGGAAGGACTTTGCCTCTTGGTTGCTGTCCAGAGCCATTGAGAAGACTGCGGTATTGCTGTGCTCTGTGACCAGGTGGACGTGCTGAGGAATCTTTTGTAGGAAACCGTGTGATGGACAGAAAGGGCAGTCAGAAGTAAAGGTTGAGAAGGAAGAAACCAACTGAAGAGAGAACAACACAGCGCTAAATAGTATTAATAATTTCCCATGAAGTAGATGACTGAATAAATACTGCATTAATTAGGAAACATCAGATGTGCTGCGATGAGGCCATATTTCTCATTTGGATCCTTGCATTGGCATTGTGTTGGCTTCCATAATTCTATGGATTAAAATTATTTCTTAAAAGATGTATCTGTAATAATGTACTGATGTCAACCGATCATTGGAATGTGTTGAATACGTAAAGTATTTTATAAATGGACAAAACCTGAGCAGTTCCAATACTGTGTTCGTTAGACTGTGTTCTTACATGTGTGGAAAGTGAGTTTGGGGGATGGTAAATTCTAAGTAGTTTGAGCTTCAGAAGATGTGATCACATTTCAAACATGCATTTGGTGGAATAATCTCCTAAAGCAGAAAATTTCTTTTATCATTGGTGAGGGAGACTATGTATTTTATGTTCTAAAAGAAGTCTTTTCTTGTAATATTATTCATAAGCTCATGCATGGAATTTCCATAGGCACAAGGAACAATTGTTTTTATTCAGTTTTGTTCTGGTTTATATTAGATGCATTAAGAACGTTCAAAATGTTCTTTTTCCTTCCCATCTGCAGTGCAAGCTCTGTTCCACAAGTGTTGTGTTCCTGCTTTAGCCCTGACACTTTTGCTAGTGCTTTGATCCATGCTATGGCTCTCCAGGGCTGCCTTTGCAGATGGTTTGTGTCTCCACTGTACGACTGGCATTAGCAGTAATATTTTTCTCTCTTCATTGACAAAGTAATTGTAAGTGCAAATGGCATTCCTCTCCTGCCTTTCTCAATTAGTGGTATTTAGAAATGTAAAATATTCTCTTAACAGTTTAGTTAGGGGGTTGCTCGTACTTCTTTTTCTTGCTTTAAGCAAGTGAAAGTGCCAAGTGCTGCTGGGGTGAGGAAGGGGCCAAAACAAAGTCAAGTGGTTACATTAAGTTTGATCATGTTCAAGGTAAATAAAGACAGAGGCTGGTTTTTTTTCTCTTCTTTTTATGCTGCTATAAATAACATCCCTCATCCCCCCCTGAAAAATGCAGCTTTTTTTTGTGGTCATGTTTTTAGGCCAGTTTTGTGGTTGGACTTGAAGATCTTGAAGGTCTTTTTCCAAGCAAGATGGTGGTATGACTCCGTGACATTTATTGATACTGCTTATTCCAACAAGCAGCTAAGGTGTGCAGACTATAGAAATTACTTGATACCTGATTTTATTTTATTTCAGTGAATCAACCATCTCTGTAGATCTGTTGTAAATTCATTTATTTCTCACAAATGTTGATGTATGATTGGTTAACTTGTCAGTGGGCTAGTGGTGTTAACAAGATTCACTGCTTCTAACAAGGCTGTTTAGCAAAATTTTCCAGTAAGTGTAATAAAAAAACATCCTAGAGCAGGAGCATATTTTTTCCTCATACTTTCAATCACTTTGATAATTTATTTTTATAACCTCCCCCCATGCAATGACTTGATTTCTAACAGTTTACAGTGTGGCATTTTGTGAAGGCTTGTATTTTTTATTTATTTTTAAAATCTTAACCAACTAGAAAATAAAGAAACAAACAAAAAGAACCAACAAAAAAAACCCCACACCACCTTTCTCCACTACTTCTTCCCTGTCCTTTGTATACACTGCTTCATTTCTTTTAAGCATCTTTTGTCCTATTTCCATTTTGTTCACCTCTGTCTCTTAATTGCTACAGTCCATTGCTGGTACTTCAGAAAATACCTTATCACTATGCAAGGAAGAGGCTTTCCTGTGCACTTCTGTTGCATGTAAAAGGTACTTGAGATGTCAGCACTCTGTAAGGACCAATTTTCACATCAGTAGCTTGGTTGTAGAATGTAGCTTTATTAAATAATTCACCTAATTTGTTTAAAGGCGAAAAAGTATGGATGACTCGAATTGTTTTTTGAGTAATGCAGTACGACAATTTGACACTTTCAAGTGTGTGTGTATGCATATATTATATATATAAACATATATATATATATTATGCTTAAACCAGGTGGTTAAGACTGAAGAATCTGAACTGACACCGTCCTTGTAATCTTTTTGTTTTTAAGACTTACTGGTTGAAACTAAAAACCCCTAAAATGAAATCTTTTTAATAATGATATTAAACATCACAGCCAGCTCTCCTTCGAACTACTGCGTTTACTGATGTGGTCAAAGTGAACATCAGTTAGGCAAGGAGGCTCATCTGTAAAAGCAGACGCCTGTATTAGCCACAGTTCTTGATTAGTTGGAGAACTTTAAAGTTGCTGTTGTTGCTTATCCTTTGAACCTGATTGTACAGATAACTTTTTCTGGAGAGGATCTGCATCATGAGGTCATGCAGTACTGCAAGATTATTAAGGAAATCCCAGGGGTCTTCACAGTATTGTGAATGCACGTAGTACTGCAATAACTTACAGAGTGGAAAATAAAGACCTGAAATTTATATGAAAGAAGAGATCGTTGGTAAGTCACTGTTTGTGTTTAGTCAGACTGAACAGAGACCGTTTTTGTATGACTGAGAACTATTACTGCACTTTTTTTTCTGGGTAAGTGGAACAGTATTTTCGAGAAATAGTCTTGCTTTTAGTAATACTGGGCCCTTGGCCCAGTTGCATCTTTTCTTCCTATTAATCGATCTCACTCCATCTCTGTTGTGCCTTGCTTCCAGCAGCTGGAAGTGATGAAGCTTTTAGCTGCTCTTTCGGCACACGCTGCCAGATGGCATTGCAAGGAATCACTGTAGGTCTGTTAGGATGCAGTCTTCCCAGTTTCGATCCGAACATGACTTATATCATTAGTTTCTAAAGAGGCATTTGTATTCCAGCCTGGGATCAATAACGTTCCCCAAATCCTGCGGGCCCTCTCTCTTTCAGGGTCATCAATCACTGTGGCTAAACAAGGGAAAGGACACCCAAGGAAACTCTGGTCAATGGACATTGCACATAACAATTATATGTTGGGGTAATTGAGACTTGAAAAAATAAAGGCTTAAGTGGAAGCCAGTGAGAGGCAGATGTTTCTCATTTCATTAGTAATTTGGAGCTTAAGTGAACTAATTTTTATGTGCTCTATCTGTGTCCTTCTGTTAATACCCATACTGTTGTCAGGAGATCACATCTCCTGACCTTTCTCTCACTTGCTTAATTTTCAATTTAGCTTAGATTAGATGTGCTGCATGGCCTTATAGTATACTCACCACACTTACAAGACGAAAAGTTTTCCCACTGCTGGAAGAATATTTTGAAGCTTGTCAATATCAATATTAAATAATAATTTTCCTTTGTTTCAAATATTTCCTTTTCAATTGTAATTAATTATATTAGATTAATGTGTCATGGTTTTCACTTGAAAAAGTAAGGCCGGTTAATGAAAGACTATCAGAAAGTACTACATTACCTTTAAAAACTCCCAAAGTCACTTTAAATAAGTATATTTACAATACCACTATTGTTAGCATACCAGAATAGATCACTAGGTGAAGTTTTTATTTAAGATAGTTTAAAGCTTTTCCAACCCCAAGTGCACTTCTTTAGTTTGAGTTTGGAAGGCCCACGTATTCAGTTCCAACTTCAGGTTGGGAAGCTAGTATTTGAAAAGCAAGTCAGGTGCACTGTTTGGTGTGGCATTTTTGGGGGGGTTTGTTCCAAAAAATAAAAATCAATAGACTAATACAGTTACTTAAACACAACTTTAATTTGAAAGATTTTTTTAATTAGGTTTAACGTTTGCCATGCTCTTCCAGTCGTTCTTCGCTCTAGAGAGTTTGTGCAGAGATTTCCAGTGAGGATGTCCCTCCTGCAGCATGCCTGGCAGCTGCTGTTTTCTCACAGGGGGGATGCTTGCTGGAGGCTGCTCAGAAGCGGTCACAGAAGGAAAAGCATTTTTTCCGTTTCTCTCATGGGATTAACCCATCACCCATGCATTGTGATAGCATCGGTCGGCCACCGTCCCTACTTCTCTCATAGGAAACAGGTCTGAACAGAATTGAACAGGGTGTGTTTTGACACTTCAGGTACTCACAGGAAAGTTTTACATATCTCAGAAAGGAAAATTCACACTATGTTGTAAATTATGGTTAAAACTTGGTCTGAAACAGGATGATCTGACCCAAATGCACAGATAAGAATGCCTAAGAAAGTGCAGTGACACTCTTAGGGAAGAAAGATGAATAAACTTTAAGTTCAGCGTACCACCACTAGTAGAGAAGTGTTTTTGATGTGATGTGATATGCTTTTTAGATGTGAAATGCTTAATTTGGGGTGTTTCTAGCATCCCTAGTGTATACTTTCAATTATATACATTTTCATGTTGATAATTCTAGGTAACCTACTGAAGGAAAGATCAAATGGGGGGCTTCTCTTAATAAGTCTTAATAAGACTCTTAATCAGTCTACAGTCTTCTGATATCCAGCATGTTGCTGACATTAGCTTAGTAGGTGCAGATACACCGATGAAAATTACTAAAATTCAGTCTGTTAAGGAGACTAAGGCTGTTTTCAGGAAGTGGTGCCATGTAGAGAAAGAGCTGTGAACGTAGTAAAGCCACTTGCAAGTAATTTAGAAAACATAATTTGTATTTTCATTTTTCTCTTATTTTTTATGAAATCTTAGTATATGCAAGTACAAGTGCTACACTTGCCAAAAAAAGGAAAAAAAAAAACACAGTTGTTAAATAAGTAGGAGATGGCTGTGGAGGAGAAGGGAAGACTCTATTCCCAATTTAAACATGAGGAAAAAAAACCTCATCCTTACTCATTTTAGCTGGGATTTCAATTCCAATTCTGGAGGTTCCTGCTTCTATATTGATACAAGACCATAACTCAAGTCACTCAGTCTAAACAAGTACCAAATGATGAAAATGGCATTAAGATGATTGCAAAGTAGTTTACAGGGAAAAAAAAAGTTGGAGTGATAAATTCAAGTGCAGTTTTGGTTTTGGATTGTGCAATTGTGCAACCTTCTTAGATTGAATGTCCTCTCTATTTGAATGGTTTATAAGAAGGAGCAATTTATAGCAATGGAAAGTTGTGTATGCAAAATGCATCTTTGCTGAAAGTGTAATTCATATTCAATAGAACCAATATAGATCTATTGTGCACAAATGGAGTGATGACTCTTAGCATTTTTAAATAGAAGAAAATGAATCTAGAGATGTTCAGAGAGATACTTAAAAGTTCCTATAATGACAAATGTGCATTTCACCACTTACATCAGCTACTGATGCTACTCCGTGTCAGCATATGCTTCTTCCCATTGATTTCTAGTGCACCTTAAAAGATATTTTATTTCTTTTCAGAGTAGTAGAGTACAGTTATGGTACAGCTGATTGCAGGAATTTTCTGCATCATATATTTAACTATTCCATTTCAAATGCTAAAGAGGAATTTTTTTTTTTTTTTTCGAAAATGAGCAGAAACACTAATCCTTGATAGGGACAAAGTAATTTTAAAGGTTAAAAGTTCAACTCTTAGCAATTTTTTTTTTTGGCCATTGTTCATCTGCAAAGTGGCACTGTTTCAACTTGTAATTTTTAAGTGAATTTAATTGAACAAATACATAATAGGTTGAGTATTAAAAAATAGTTAAGCTTAATCTGGTTAGGCTGTTAATTATCAGCAGATTTAACTTCAGCTACAATAATGTCCTTTTAATCAGAAAGGAATAATGAAACTAGTAATAGCAAACTCTCAGGAATGATTGAAAGGCTTTGTATAAGCAAGGTGGTAATTTAACCCCAAGTTTTGGGGATATAGTATCTAAAATGGATAAAAGAGTTCGTAACAGATACCACTTTAATCATCTACAGAAGCTGTAGGTTTTCACATTTTGAAAAAGTATTTCTTACTCAAAAATAGCAATAATTTCTGGATGTTTTGCATATTCAAGAATACTTCATGGAAATGAATGATAAAATAATATTGTGGTTGGTTTTGGATTCCTTTGATTCACTGCAGGTATGTGCTAGGTTGGTGTACTTTTCAGCAAGAATTAGGTTTTCAATTTGTACTGAAATCAGTCAAATAAGACCAAATATGATGTCCAACAGAGGCTGTTTGGTCACTCTTGCTTTGAAGAATAATGTAGCTACTGTCAGTACAATGATTTAATTTATAGGCTGAAGGTGTGGCAGCTGAATTGCATTGCTTTAATATCAAACTTCTTGTGGATCTGATCTACTTTTCCAGTCCTCGTGGAGCTCGCTCACCTTTGAGATCTCAGATTACCAGGCTGCAGTTTTCTGGGGGTTCAGTGTCCCTACTTTTTGGTCACTAACTCAGAACATGGCAGTTCCTGTAACCCAGTGCTGAGAAGTTTCTTGATGCAGATGTTTCAACATTTTTTTTGATTTCCCATTTTTATTAAAGTTGCAATACTGAGCATTGTCTTTCAGGCGAATGTGATAAATATCAAGAAAAGCTTCGGTTGATTTCTGGTGTTTCTAAGTATTCTCATACCTTGGTGCATGTGGACTTCTGTATGAAAAGCAAGTACTGATTGCACACTTTTTTTTTCTTTTTTTGATGTTGCTACTATTGTTCCTATGGATTTTTGCAAATGGTTGTTTTGAGAGCCAGTTAAAAAAAAAAAAAAAAAGTGGTGTTTTTGGCAATGGCAGATGCTTATCTAGGCACCACTGAACGCGTTGCTCCATCCAGAACATCAGCAGATGGTGACATGGGAAACGTGCTGCTCATTAACTGAGGTTTGTGCAGCATGGGTGTGATGTTTGGACATTTTGATTGCAGCAGGACAGCTGTGTATCAAAAGAACCATCTTTTCCATCCTGAAAAAAAAAGAAAACAGTCAAAAAGGTCATGTGTGTTCAGTGGGTATTGGCTTATAGCAAGTTAACAGTCAGTGCTCTTACTGTATACAGTGTCATACAATAGTACTTGCAAAAGTATCAAAATGTAAATTAAATGCAAGAAGAAATTGCAACAAATTTTGAACACTCCCGTGTTTTTAGAACTTCATTGTTGAAATGTGTAAATCTTAATGAACCAGATGCTTCTTTGGTAGGTTTTGTTAGTCTTTTCCCTCAGAGTCCTTTTGTTCTTGAAATTAGAAAATCTTTTGGAACAGTTTCACTTTGTTTTCTAACAGTCTTCTACCGTAACAGCAGTCTTTACAGGCATACCGAAAATGTAGCAAATGAACCTAACTTGGGTTCTGAAGCCTTGATGAACATCTTATTCCCTCATCTCCTTACTTAATAAAAATAGCAATAGCAGTGGATTCTTCTGTCCACAGACATCAAAGTACTTTGCAGATAGCAACTAATTCTGGTTGCCAAATTGTTCTTGTTTGGTATACTTAACAGAAGTCTTGAATGCTGGAGGCTAACCTGAGATATCACAAGGGCTCACAATAAAGTAATGTCTGACACTGAAAGAGCAGGTGTCAGTCATATACTTCTATCTCCTCTGTCATTTCTTTTCTGTATACGTTCACCTAGCACCTTGTTTAATTCTCTTGCAAATATAGGTGGCTGTGTGGTGGTTTGTGTGTTTCAAGTGATGGAAATGTAAATCATCAGATGAGCTTGTCTGGCGGACTGTTAGCTGGTACCCTCCTTCCCACCAACACTTAGATTTTGTACGTAATTATAGACTAAATATTCCATAATTGCATGTTTTTCAGATGTTATTGCTTTCTAGCCTAAAAGCTGGTCTAAACACTGTTTTCTTTCCCTGACAATTGGAGGGTAGGTGGTTTTTTTTGTGTGCCTTTTTTTTTTTTTTTTACTACTGCTTGACCTGGTCTGAGATCCATGCAGCTTTGCTCAATTTTTTTGACCTTTTTAAGTAAGAAGTATAAAATGCATATAAAATCTTCAGAATTCACAAATGTTGCCGAGTGTGCTTCATAAAATAATGATGGTCCTCTCTTTTCTGAGAAGCATTCTGGTTCTCCCTTCATTTCCTTTATCAGTTTCACTGATATCATTTATTAACAAATCCAAACTAATTCTAGGTCTGTGAGCAGTTGATGCCATTTTCTTCACTGGCAAAACAAAGTAATGTACTTAATTAGAAGAAAAGAAAGTTTGGATTTTCATCGATATCACCAAAGCAGAACCCATATATATATATATACACATACATACATACATACATATGTGTGTGTGTGTATGCATACACACATATATATATATATATTTAATGACTATGGCACCTTTATGGGAGTCTGACCCACGTAGGGTTAGTTGATGCAGCCTTCAGATATGGGTGCTAGGTCCAGTTTAGTAGTGAGTACTTCTGGACTGGGATGGTGCCTGTGGCACGTCAATTAACAGAAACACGGCTGCTGCCTTAGCATGTAGTAGCTGTGTCTTGGTAAAGCAGCCCAGCAGGACTCCTCTTTAATATCACTGGAGCACTGGCAGTCGTGTTATGTCTGGGCTGAAACAGAGATGACTGGTGGGAAAGTCCTGTGTGCACAGGCCAAGATGTTAAAGAAAGCTCAGTCAGTCCTGTGTTGCTGACAAAAGCTGCAAGAGCATGAGCTGAACTCTTATCAGGGCTCAGGGAAGCCAAGTGGAAGCTTAACTTGAGACACATTTGTCAAAAGCCTTGCATCACTGAATTCACTGCTCACAGATCACCTTTCTTTCAAATGAGCTTGCCTGCAAATGAAATGAAATTACATAAATTCCTTTTTTTTGGCAGAATTAAGAGCCCATTGAGCCCATCAGAGCGTGGAATTGCCAACCTGCTGCTTCAAGCACCATGCTTTTTTCCCCTCTCTCTGAAAGATGGTCGTGTGGTTGCAGGTGACATTGCAGAATAGAGCTTAATAAAGGAGAACTGTCCAAGCTCTGCTTTCCTTTCTCCTTTTCCCTCTGCCCAAGGTGATTTTTAAATGCCTTTTTGAGTATGCCATGTAGGGGAGTAGGCAGCAATTACTCCTTGTCAAATTTATGGTTACTTGATTATTTACATCAGCTGAAAGAGGCCAAAATCAATGAGAGCTCTTTTGTGCTAACAGTGGAACTTCATTTCATCCCTGTCAAAGACCTAGTTTGCCTCAGCAACTGCTCTTGTCGAAGTAGGGCACAGCCACTTTCCCTGAAGACCTCTGGCCAAAACTGCTAACGCTGCTCTCGTCTCCTCTGTGCCTAGACAGACAGAAGACGCTTGTACAGAGAAAGCTAACTTAAAAAATTCAAGAATCATGAATTATGTCTGCTATTTTTCTCGTTGGTCCTCTTAAGATAGCTTGGTCTCCGTGCAAGTGTATGAGTCTTGAAGCTGAACGTTTTAACTGTGTTGGCCCTCCTGAACCTCCCCTCTGAGAAATGAGTTTGGTTTTTTATTTTTGTTTGTTTTCATCCTTGTTTTTTTTCTTTTTTTCATGCTACTGTAGAAGTTAGCTGTAAATGCTAAGTGTTACACACACTGTCAAAGGGTTTATTTTAAGTTACGTTGCTCTTCCTAAGGAAGCTATTTTGTATTTTGTTTGGTGAACGTTGTGTAGACGTACTGCAGCTCACCACTTCCATCAGCATGCAGTGGAGCTGTCTGTGAGCATGTCTGATGGTGCACTATGTGCTACCTCAGCTTCTACTTAAAAATCACTGATATTTATTTAATTGTGCCAGTAATTTTTACTGTGTAGTGTGACCCCACTTTGTCATAATTTCCGTAGGATCCTGGCAGGAGCTCAGAACTTCCTCATTCAGGTTCCAATCTGCGTGTTACTCATCCTGAGGTGGCAGCAGCCACAGCAGTGCCTGGTCCCTGAGGGAGCCGGGAGATCCAAAGGTACAGCCTCAACAAAACGCTGGAGGAAAGCGCACAGCCCTTTACAGGGGAGAGATCCCTTTAGCAGGTGTTAGGTTGCAGTAATAACAGCGAAGGCTTCTTTGGTTTTGGGAATGTCTGACACAATAAAAAGAAGCATTTGTCATTTGTGGTGACATTTTGGAGTTACAGAATGTCATTCTTTGGTGGGCTTTATTTCCTTGCAGGCAGGCTTTCACTTGTTTGTTTTAGCTTTAGTTGTATAAACACTAGGCTTTGCAGAGATGCTTATCGCCTTTAAGGTCCACAGTCCCAAGGGGAACTGCAAGTACTCGGCACCCTTGACATGGTCCAAGGTTGTTTTTTAACAAATTTGCTCCTTTGCAAATCTGTTCCCTTCTCGCATACCCTTTTATTTTTTTATATGTGGGTGGGAAGCACGGAAGAAACAAAAGCTGTGTACAAACACATGGATATTTTTTGCTGCTTGGTAGTTAGAGGGAGGGTCAGAGAGCAGTTTGCAGATGGGTTCTGATGATGGTTCCCAGCACAGCACCCACAGATGCCAGTGACCTGACAGACCTATTCTAGGTTGAATATCAGACCCAGGCTGATATGTCTGCTTATCTCTCATCTGCTTTTCAAGGAGAGAATGGTGAAGCATGAAAGGTAATAATTTTCATCTCTGATTAGTAAGCACACAGTCAATTTTGTGTGTTTGTTTTTGCTGCTGTTTTAAAGTAACCAGAGAACAGTAATGTAGCTCAATGTATTGGACAAGTTGCTTCAATTAGGAGCATGTTTTTACAAGTGAATGTAGAGCAACCAATATATATGCTGAAGAAGGATTTTAGAGAAAAATGCAGCTTGCGCATTTGTCTCATTTTGGCCTGAAGTTTTAATAGCTGTGTTTTATCAAATATGCCAAAGACACTGGGCTCTTCCTCAGCTGAATGGGTTTTGATGTTTTCTGTTTTCTTCTTCCCAACATTCCTTCATTTTGCACAGGCTGCATTAAGTTACCCTTTGCCATGTTGAGCCTTCCACGTTATCACTGAATGGCTGATCAGGCACAAACTTCTTAGGTGGAAACTCTTTAGAAGAGGCCTTCAGATGGGGAAATGTGAGCATTTCAATTCTCAGCCTTCATCCACAGTGATTCTCAACTGCATGCCAGGGGTAGGGAAATGCAAGGGGCAAGTGCCTTGCCCGTTGCAGCTCTTTGGGTCGGAGCATTTCACGTGCGCGCTCGCTGCGGGCGCTGCCTACCATTCCGTACTGATCCTCTTGCTCTTCTGTGTTGGTGTTGCTTAGGAAGCCCCATTTAGTATGTGTTTATTCCACACTGATGAACATGCAGTGGGTTCTCCCACCCCCACAACTTAATGGAAACTTTTTCTGTTAGGTGTTTTTGTGCTTGCTTCCCTTCTCCCTTCATCAGGACTTTAAACATGCAGAAAGGCCAACAAGATTTGATCCTTTTTGGATCAAATGTTAATGCATGTGTAGTGAACTGGTATATCTTTTTCACCAGCATGACTGCCAAGTGTATTATTTTTACTCATACCTGCAGTTCTGAATTAGCCCTCAACAACGGCTAATCTTTCTCTAAACCACAAGTTTTTCTTTAAAACAAACCAAAAACGATATGAATGAATTAAAGCACTTTTTTGTTTTGTTTTTACATTTTCTTTGCCTTTAATTTTACTGCATGCTGGTCAAAACTTTTCAGTGTGAAGCAATTTTTTGTGAGGTTCTGAAATAAAAAAAAAAATTAAAAACCCTTTGAGAAGTTATAACTGATTAAAGCCAACATGGGTTTAGTTGCAAATACTGTAAGGTGAACCAGTGTGCTTGTGTCCTGATGAAGATGATCTCACCTTCATGCTGCACTTTTATGGGCAAATCCTCAGCTTCCTTCCTCCAGCACAAACTCAGGCATTTCTGAATAGGGGGTGGAGTCCTTGGCTTTAAATGACAGCTAAATGAGAATAAAAGCTTACAATAATTCAATGGAAATGGAGCTTCTGACCAGCCTTAAACAAAAAAAAAGCTCTGCCTGAATAAATTCGGAAAACCTATTTGTTTCTTTTAAAGTAGCTAGTAATAAAATGGGGCTAGAGAAGCCTCAGGCACGCTATATTTAAATAAGCTTCTTGTTCAAGTCAAAGCTAAAGCTGCAGTTATGGATAATGCAGCTTACATTTTATTTCAAGAATAAAGATTATATTATCATAATTTCAATTGTAAATGCTCTTTACTTTTGTCAACAGGCCACTGATAAGATCTCTACGTGAGCCTCTTAGTTGACAAAATGGCACAGCATGCAGAAAGATAATAAACCTTCTTCTGTGAGGAAATTTGGTTCAGTGCTTTAATAGCTGTAGTCAGACTGGGTATTTCACAAAGAAAAGCGCACTTGCAGCCCTAGCACTGGGAAGCCTGGTGGTAAGTTCTGAGTTCCTCTGTGTGAGTATGCTCAGAGCCCTTGGCAGCCTCCTTTCCTGCAAGGATGCCCTTCCCTCGAGCACCTTGTTTGCTGGGCTCACCTTGCCTCAGACGAAGGAGCCGTAGTGCCATTGGGGAGCACGGCAGCCCCATTGCACACATCCATCCGTCTGCTGCACAGGGCTGGCACCGGGGCCAGCAGAGACAGCAGGCACAGCCTGTTTCAGCCTTTGCACTTCACTTTGGTTTGAGCGTATACAAGAGAGTGATGACAGCTTTCCCGTTCCCTTCGTTCCTTCTCCTGAATAAAGAGATTTGCTCCACTTCTTAAGCCTTTTGTGGGTGTATCCTCTGAAACATTAATTACAGCCAGCAACTTGTTGGGTTCCAGAACGTACTGAGAATGTTCATTGTAGTTCTCCCTTGTCCTGTAACGGGTTTGGGATTGATTCCCTGGAATACAGCTGGTCCTAGCAACCCAGACAGGGGAGGCTAGATCTTTTTTCGAGAGGGAATGAGGATGTCCTGACTTCAAAAGTACTACAGATGCCAAAAATGAAGTCCACAGATGCCACAGACTTGATCTTTGGCATTCATCCACTTTTCTGGATTTTGCACTGGGTAGTCTTTAGCCAGAAAAAGAGTTTATTAAACTGACTGTGGTTATTGGAATAGATTATCACATAGAAAACTTAGTTCTAAACCAGGCATTAATCATCATTATGTGCTCTGTTTCTTTTATTTTGTTGTGTCTGTTAAACCTGCTGAGCTCAGAATCAGGTCTGGAGGTTGGCCACTGAGAGTTTGACCAAACACCTCCTTGTCTTTCCTTCATATCCTGCTGAAAAAAAAATAAACTTGAAGGGCTCCACAGAATACTGAAAGGCAAAAACAAACGGGAAAATACACCTGAAAAATAGAAGCATGTTGCCAGTTTAACACTTAAAAGAGGTAAACATGAATTTGCTGCTAGCAATCGCATACAGCAACCTTAAAAGAAACAGGGTAGGAGCTGTTCAGTGGTACATTTTTGGAAGCTGCATATAAACAGGTGCTTCGTAGTGAGGCTTTATGTTCTTCTCCCTCTGGTAAATATTGGGAATCATTTTAAGAAATTGAATTTGTGAACAATTAGAAAATAATAATAATAATGGGAATGGAGAGCAAAACAACCCATCTAAAGCAAAGGATTGTTGTTCAGCCATTGCAATGGTGAACTCTTTTTTTTTTTTCCTGTTGGAGATGCCAGAAGCATTGGCAGCATGACACGAAAGGCTGTTCTCAACTGTTCTGGTACTGTAAAGCATGTGGTATTCCCTTGGAAGCCCTTACATAATGGGTGTTAGAAGTGTTAATGTGGGGATAAGATTTTAAATCCAGCAATAATAAAACGTACAGTGACTGGCTCCCTTGATGCCTTATGAAAAGTGAAGTCTTATACTCTGTTCTTAAATTTTAAGGTCTTTGGGTGAGCCTTCTCTGTGCTTTCAGTTTATAACTGTAATGCTTTATAACTGCTTTATAGGCTTATTTTCATTTAGAAGCAAAGGCATTTTTAGCAGGATCTGAGCAACTTGGACCTCTCTTTTTTTTCCTTAAACTGAGGTGTTGCATTACAGTTTTTTGGTCTTTGCCTCAGAGATTTAAAGCAAAATTAACTTATTTCTGATTACATTCCTGTGTAACAGGATAGTGGAACTGTCATTTGTTCATTGGAACGAATGCTCCTTCCTTGTGGTTGAGTTCTAGGCAATGAATGTGAAAAAGATTCTACCCATTTTTGTGTCAGGTACAAAATAGAATAATTTTATTACTTAACAGCATTGAACATTTGTGATCCTTCATCAAAACTTAGATTTTTAAAGGCTTTTTACATTAGCTGTACCACTTACTGATTTATCAAGTATTTATGCACCTTAACTACTTCAGTTTTTTAAAAAAATGTTTATCATACAAATGTTCTTTTTATGTGTTCATTGAAGACAGAGATAAAGAAATTAGATATGACATAAAGTAGAGAATCTAAATAGGACAAATCAAGTTATTTGAAAAGTTCAGAAACAGAAAGCCCAGCGAATCACAAAGCATCTAATTTTACTCCTCCTCCTTATGCATAAAGTAGTTGAAATTCTGCTTGATGGCTGTTGAACCCAGAAAAAGATAGTCATGTTTACTTGCCTGTTTATTTGCCTGTTAGTTACCTTAAAAAAGACAAAGTCAAGCTTAGCGTGCCATATTTAGTAGTTGTAAAAGTTGTCTTGCTGCCAAAAACCTAATTTCATCATGCATTCACGTTGTCATGAATTGGCCCTGTGATGTATATTTATGACCATTTACTTTAAAGTTAATAAATCTGTCTCATACATCTTCTAATCATTTGCTAATGATGAATATTAGTAGTGCTATCTTCCGTTCTCTTATCTTTCTACCATGCTTTTGAGATTCTGATGCTGGAGAGATAAGTTAAAAATCAAGAGGTAAAAAATGAGCCAGAACTTTTCTTGCACTTCATGAAAGAAAAGTATAAGAGCGTTTGTTGTGATCATGTTGATGGCTGAGATCACTTTCATGTTCACGAGCCTTTGTGACCAAAGTTCAAGTGTGAATTTCCTAGAAATTGCAGACTGTATTTCTCTTACAGTCTCTTCAATCTTCAGAGTATTGGAAGTGCTAGAGATTTTGTGCATTGTGTCTCTAGAGCCAAATGCTGTTGTGTGCACTTTATTTATAGTGCCAAATCCAACTCCAGCAGCAGTTTGGAGTGAGGGCATGAGGTGTGTTTTGTTGTTGCAAAAGAGCTCTTTGCAGAAAGAATGAAACAAGGTTCCCCAGGAGATGCGAGCCTTCTTTTGTGACTAATCACAGGTCTGTAGTGCTGGTTTGATTTTTCTGGCCCACACTGATGTTGGAGTTTTCAGTCCTAATTGCTTGGTGTCTGCTTGATTAATGGAATTAAGCTTAACTATTTTCCTTGTCAGTAAAGCAATTACTGACTTTGGTAGTAACTAGATGAGCTACTTTCTCTTGACAGTGCTTAACCTTGGAGGAGGATTCTTCCGAGGTCAATATGATGAAGGACGTTCATCTAGCTGCCCTGTGTGCATAAGGGACAGAACGTAGAATACAAAGGAAACTCAGACCTAGATATGTGCTAGGAAACTAAGTGGGATACAATCAAGTTAGTTGGTCAAAAATATGCAGTATTTAATTCTTCTCTTAGTTTTGTAGCAGTATTTCTCTATAATCCTTGCTAGCTATGCAAATTCAATATTACATCCAAATTCTTTCCAGGATAAAGTCAAGATGAGTGTCTACTGCTAGAGCAGTAACTAGAAGCTTACTCCAGGGAGCAGATGTGACAAATATACTTAATAGGATAATATTGAAAAAGGAGAAATACAGCAGGTATAAGCACAGTGGGCTCAGTTATGTCTCCTATAGCAGAACTGTTGTAGGCGTAGCGAAGAAGTATGCCGTGGAGCATGGATGCCTGGAGGCAATTATAAATTTAAAAATCATAAAGCCTGCAGGGTACCAAGGAGTGGGCAGCTGAGTGGAGAAAAGAATTTGCTGTAACTTTTAAAAGCCACAGTAAGTAAGGTGGTTTCTTACCCTCTCTTTCCCTATTTGGAAGTGCTTGCAATAAGCAGATGAGGGCTTTAAGCAGCACCTACAGCATGAAAAGATATGTGTGCAGGAGCTGTGGAAATTCAGTTCTCTGCACTCTTGTCCCTCACCTCCAGTCTATTTGTGGTGTGTTCTCCCATCCTTGCACGCTTTGCATAGATAGCTTCCTTGAAGCACCTCACTCCAGAATAGCCACAACTGCATTTTAGGGGTTACTTTCTGAAACTTTCAGTTGTTTCTGTTCTCTCTACAGATGTTGCTGATCAGTGAAGAGGTGTGTTGTGAGCTTCACTGCTTTCTTTATACACTAGATGTGGTAAAAAGGAATATAATTTATTCTAGCTAAATTCCATAACTAGGCAGTTGGCTTAGGGAATCATTGCACAGTTACTGAAAAGAGTCAATACTCTTTCTGAGCTACAACATTTCAACCCTCATCTCCTAATGAGTTCTTAGGATTTAATCCCATGCTTTGAAAATCAATTTAGATGAAGACAAGGCTGTCCTATGGTATCAGTCATAAGGTATTTAACGTAAACCTTCCACCAGATATTTTTCTTTATTTACTCCCAACAGTTCAGTTTGGTTGCTGAGGCATTGTGGGTTGCTGTTTTGATCCACTATTCACAGCATGAAAATATTTATTTTAACTGTTAATAGGACATCCCTGTAATCAAGGGCCATTTGTCTTTTTTTTTTTGAACTTAAACGAACCCCACCTTTTTGGTAAATTAAAATGAAGTGCTTTCATATTTCTTGCCAGATGAGGAGATTGACCTCCCGTGGTTTGATAGAAATATTTAGTAGATGTCCAGTTGCTATATTCAAAAGAGTAATTTTGTTATGACTGCTCCTCAATAGCATGTTATAGTTGATAAAAGCACATTTCTCAGTAACTGTTATAGTGATGCCAACTTCAAAGACAAAAAGTTAGTTAAAATAACACAAATTACTTGTTTTATATTCTTTAAATACGGAAGATCATCATGCTAATGGTTATGTTAGAAATTCAAATTGCCTTTTTTTTTTTTTTGTGTAGCAAATGACTGGCCAGTATTTAAATAGCGAATTAGAAGTTTACAGATGAAGCAAATATTTATGGCCGAAATTAGAGTTCGTACTGGATGGGGAGAGTCCAATTCTCTGTGGCTTTAGATCCAGGTGATGGCACTTCTTCCTGCAATATAAGGTTGCTCAGTTAGCTGGGAATGTAAGACAAGGTAGAGCATATAATAAAATATGTGCAGACTATGTAAAAAGTTTGTAATAGGCTACTTATCCCTGCAGCGTGGCAAAATGATAAATTATGCCATATAGCTGTAATGGCACTGTATTCTGTTTAGGTACTTGAGTCTAATGCCATTGCTTAGAAGTAAGTTGGGAAAAGACTGCAGTATGTGATTTGAATTTTTTTTTTTTATTATAATTCTTTATTATTATATTTGGTGTGATTATTGCAAGCAAGCACAGATATCTTATACCTGAAGAGGAAAAACCAGGAGGAAAGGAAACTAACAGTCTTAGAAGGAGACTTCCTCACCAAACTTCTTATAGACTAGCAATCAATAGGAGTATTTTATTCAGTCACCAGTAGTATTTAGGAAGGAACAACCTGATGATGAAATCCCTGCCTGGCATGAAAGCCAGTTTTCCTCCATACTGCTTGCTGCCTCCTTCATTTTGTCAGTCAGGGTCAGCATTAAAACCTTCATGTTCCTATCAATCCCATAAGTGGAATTCAGGTCTCAATCTCTTGTACAGTAAATTCTGCAGTGCCTCTATGCCTGACATGGATGCTGCAGTGGTACTTGCCTGCATATTTCTCTTTAATGTCTAATGTAGCTGTAGCCCAAGTATGGGATATTTCAGCAGGCCTGTGTTCTGAACACAATTTTGCAAGGTTCTCCTTTTAGGGATGAGTACCTCTGGGAAGTGCAAAGAAATTAAAACATGCAAGTGATTTATATTCAAATCCAAAAAGTTAGAAAATCATAGCTGATTCATAAAGCTGAATGCCATGTGAAAGCCAAACAAGTCAAAAATAAGAGATGAAACCCACCACCAAGTTCTTTAATGCTCTTTCATGGCAATGTAACATTGCTTGTCCCCAGGACTGCATTACATTATCTAGAAATTTAGCAAATTTTATTTTGGAGATTTAATGCCCCGTCTCATAGCCCATTTTTTAAGGAAGGCTGCAGGCTATCTGTGCTTATGTCTCTCCTGGGCTTCCGGAGGGCTGACTTTGAGCTGTTCAGGACACTGGTTGGCAGAGTCCCTTGGGAGGAGGTTCTGAAGGGCAGAGGAGTCCAGGAAGGCTGGGCACTCCTCAAGAAGGAAATCTTAGTGGCTCAGGAGCGGTCTGTCCCCATGTGCCCAAAGATGAGCCAGCATGGAAGAAGACCAGCCTGGCTGAACAGAGGGTTGTGTCTCAAGCTTAGGAAAAAAAAAGAGGGTTTATGATCTTTGGAAAAGAGGGCAGGCCACACAGAAGGATTATAAGGATGATGTAAGGATGTGTAGGGACAAAATTAGAAAAGCCAAAGCTCATCTGGACCTCAATCTGGCTACTGCTGTTAAAGATAACAAAAAATGTTTTTATAAATACATTAACACGAAAAGGAGGACTAAGGAGAATCTCCATTCTTAACTGGATGCGGGGGGAAACTTAGTGACAAGGGATGAGGAAAAGGCTGAGGTGCTTAATGCCTTCTTTGTGTCAGTCTTTACCGGCTAGACTAGTTGTTCTCTGGATACCCAGTACTGTGAGATGGTGGAAGGGGATGGGGAGCAGGATGTGGCCCTCACAATCCACGAGGAAATGGTTGGCAACCTGCTACAGCACTTGGATGTACGCAAGTCGATGGGGCCAGATGGGATCCACCCGAGGGTACTGCGAGAACTGGTGGAAGAGCTGACCAAGCCACTTTCCATCATTTATCGGCAGTCCTGGCTATCGGGGGAGGTCCCAGTCGACTGGCGGCTAGCAAATGTGACGGAAGATCACTACAAGAAGGGCCGGAAGGTTGACCCGGGAAACTATAGGCTTGTTAGTTTGACCTCAGGGCCAGGGAAGCTCACGGAGCAGATTATCTTGAGTGTCATCATGTGGCACTTACAGGGCAACCAGGTGATCAGGCCCAGTCAGCATGGGTTTATGAAAGGCAGGTCGTGCTTGATGAACCTGATCTCCTTCTATGACAAAGCGACACACTTAGTGGATGAGGGAGAGGCTGTGGATATGGTCTACCTTGACTTCAGTAAGGCTTTTGACACCATTTCCCACAGCATTCTCCTCAAGAAACTGGCTGCTATTGTCTTGGACTGGCGTATGCTTCGTTGGGTTAGAAACTGGCTGGGTAGCCGGGCCCAAAGAGTTGTGGTGAATGGAGTTAAATCCAGTTGGAGGCCAGTCACTAGTGGAGTCCCCCAGGGCTCAGTACTGGGGCCGGTTCTCTTTAATATCTTTATTGATGACCTGGATGGGGGGATTGAGTGCACCCTCAGTAAGTTTGCAGATGACACCAAGCTAAGTGCGTGTGTCGATCTGCTCGAGGGCAGGAAGGCTCTGCAGGAGGATCTGGATAGGCTGGAGCGATGGGCTGAGGTCAACTGTATGAAGTTCAACAAGGCCAAGTGCCGGGTCCTGCACCTGGGGCGCAACAACCCCAAGCAGAGCTACAGGCTGGGAGATGAGTGGTTAGAAAGCTGCCTGGCAGAGAAGGACCTGGGAGTACTGGTTGATAGTCAGCTGAATATGAGCCAGCAGTGTGCTCAGGTGGCCAAGGAGGCCAACAGCATCCTGGCTTGTATAAGAAGCAGTGTGGCCAGCAGGTCTAGGGAGGTGATTGTCCCCCTGTACTCAGCTCTGGTGAGGCTGCACCTCGAGTGCTGTGTTCAGTTTTGGGCCCCTCGCTACAAGAAGCACGTCGAGGTGCTCGAGCGAGTCCAGAGAAGGGCGACGAAGCTGGTGAGGGGTCTGGAGAACAAGTCTTACGAGGAGCGGCTGAGGGAGCTGGGATTGTTCAGCCTGGAGAAGAGGAGGCTCAGGGGAGACCTCATCGCTCTCTACAGGTACCTTAAAGGAGGCTGTAGAGAGGTGGGGGTTGGTCTATTCTCCCACGTGCCTGGTGACAGGACAAGGTGGAATGGGCTAAAGTTGTGCCAGGGGAGGTTTGGGTTGGATATTGGGAAGAACTTCTTTGCTGAAAGGGTCGTTAGGCATTGGAATGGGCTGCCCAGGGAAGTGGTTGAGTCGCCATCCCTGGAGGTCTTTAAGAGACGTTTAGATGTAGTCCTTAGTGATATGGTTTAGTGGAGGACTTGTTAGTGTTAGGTCAGAGGTTGGATTTGGTGATCTTGGAGGTCTCTTCCAGCCTAGATGATTCTGTGACGTAGTACAGGACTCTGTCACTGAATATGGTGAATATTGCACAGGGTAGGCTGCCTGGTGTCTATGACTGAACCCTGTAAAAATAACTTTCCAAGGCAAACCGAGGATTTTACTCTTTAAGGGAAGAAAAAGTCAAGCCAGTGCAATGTTTTGGTCCTATGCTGTAGGAATATTGCATGTAATTCATTATCATTATTCATGGTCACATTCACCACTGCAATAGATATCTAAATTAAGAGGAAAATTGGGCAATCATGTTTATGTGACTTCTGTCTTATCCTGCTATTTATTTCTCTCTATTGCAGCAGCTTGGTGTGTCCATCTGTCTTGATGGATTCCTGGTCCTCGGGGTGCTATGTCACTGGAGTGACCTGGCTCCTGGCAGAGGTTACCAGCGGGGCTGTGCTGGAAGAGCTCTCCTTAGAAACCCACACGTTGGGTTCAATTGGCAGTGAGCCTCAGTGTAGGGAGTGCCTTGCTGGAGCTGTGCGTTAACTTTGTAATGTAAATGCTGATCTGCTGCAGAAGGGAGAAGGCAACTCTCCTTCCTAGTCTGATCAAATTGACACCATGCATTTTGCAAGGCAGGCGAAAATACCACAGTGCTTTTGAACAAGTCAATTCTTTGTGTTTCTGCCTGAAGCCACGTGTCTTGAGTGAAACGAGGGTGTATTGATTTGCTGTAACCACCTATTGACCTCTGCATCATTCACATCTGAATCGCACAAGAGGGAATGCTATTCTTTTCATCTTTTTGTTGTTGAGTTATGTAAGATATATGTATGCTCCATGTATATACAACCTGGTTAATTCACTCTTAAGATTCTTGCTGCTGTTTATTTTTTCATTTATGTTCTAGAAAAAACTAATTTTTCCATCTTTAGTTTGTATTCCAAAGTCAAATTGTGCTTAGCATGACAGTTTTCTTGTTCTATTGCATGTCATCTTAAGTATGAAGCAAATCCTTTATAGTGTCTTTGCACATACTTAATTTCATTTTTGCAGAGATTATCTATGTGAAAGACTCCTATCCTTTCTGAATCTGAACTTCAGAGGTGTAAGATCATGTGAAAGTCAATTGGATATTTTTCCTTCCAGAGGAGATGGAATAACTTTTTTCCTTTTTTTAGTCAGTTTTGATTTTCTTTCTTTCCTTTTTTTTCTTTTCTTTTTTTTTTTTTTTAAGTCAGACATTGATTCTTCACTTGTGTGCAGTTCCTTAGCATTCAGTTACTTCTGGATTTATACTTGATAAAAAGTTGTGGGGGAGGTTGAATAGGTTATTTACAGCACTAAGTTTTTAGATGTACAGTTCTGCTATTAGTTTTATGACTTCTTCATTAAGTCTTGCTAAATGGGGAAGCTCTTATGCCTGGATTTGCCAGGCATGCAATTCAGAACAGAACTCCCAAAACCAGTTGTGAGCAGTCACGTAATTGTAACTCTGTGTTGCAGTCTGCTGTGCTGACCTTCCTTTTTGTACCGTTGATGAAAGTACTTTTTCAGTTGATGGTCATTGCATTTTGCAGGCTGCCATTAGTAACATTACTGATGGACAGAAAGTACGCTTAGCTGATTATATTACTTTTATCCAGTTTTATGTTATTATTTAATATTTGTGAGAAAATGCGCCAAACTAGTTTAATATCAAAATGTAACAAAAAGTTCCCATGTACGTGATCCTCTGCAGCACTGTCTTTAATGCATTGGTAGTATGTTATTCTTCAGCAGGGTTTGAAATTCCCATTTGTGGATCTTGGTATCTACAAGAGTATTTGGAAGGAATGGCACCAGTAACATAACAGAGTTTCTGCTCGTTTCCGTCTGTTGAAGATCAGGTATTTACATGAGGGCTTGCAGTGTCAGAATATGAATTTCTCTGGACTTCAGCACTCAAATATTTCATTTGTGTATGAGCTGTAGTTTTCACTGTAAGATTCCATTCTCATTACCAGCAGTGGTTGTGGAGTTACTTTTACAGAAAATAATGACAAATGTGATCAGGAAAATTTTAGTAGGAATCACAGAATTGTAGGGGCTGGAAGGGACCTCAAGAGATCATCGGGTCCAACCCCCCCTGCCAAAGCAGGTTCTCTAGAGCAGGTTGCCCAGGTAGGCATCCAGACAGGCCTTGAGTATCTCCAGAGAAGGAGACTCCACAACCTCCCTGGGCAGCCTGTTCCAGTGCTCCAGAAAATTACATAAATAGTGTAAAGATAGATGTCTTACAGCAAGTGTCGTATTTCTGGAATTTGTGATCCAACATTGGCATATCTACAGAACTGCTGTCATTGTAGATGCTGTATTAAATATTTGTCAATGTAGAGATTATTTCTTCTGTATTTTTTTTTCTTCCACAAATGCAGAATTTCTCTGCACTACATGCTGCATTATATTTTCATGTGAAAGAGCCACTGAAGAAGTCATTAGTTTATTCAAAGCCATTTTACTGGAAGCATTGGTACAATAATGTACATAGATGCATAAATGCTATTACCTTTTACAGAATTCTGCAGAATGGCACCTATCCAGAGCATTTTTGTTTACATGTATTGAAAGACCTAGGATATATGTTTTTTGATGGTAACAGAAAATTGGGAAACAAACTATCTAAGTATGAAGCCTGAGAGTAAAATTAATGTGAATATTTAAAGTCCTGAGTCATGCAGCCTCATTATAATCCAGTCTAGAACCTATTTTTTATGCGTACTAGCACCTCTGAAATCTATTTAAGTACGGTTTTCTTTCTGTATTTGTATTTTTTCTCTGCTAGAGCAGTAGAATGAATCCTTATTGTAAAGGAGAATCGGGATCTAAACTTTGTCGTGCAGGAAGACAGAATGAGTCTCAGACAGACTCTAGTTAAGTCACTCTTGTAGGATGGTTTTACTCTCTCATAATATTTTTTTTTTTTTTGTAAGTGGTTAATTTGGAAAAGAACAGTATTTGAACATGATTTTACATGCTTCATTGTCTGATGGATGTTTTAAGTCTTAGTAGGGTCTATTACAGATCACTAGTGAATTTTAAATGAGTCTTTTTTAAGGAGGGAAAAAAAATGATATTTTATTAGAATTAACTTTATGACTTAAATTTTGAATGCATGCTCTTCTTGCTGGCTGTGTCGGAGCACCATCAAGACTGGGTAGCCTAGAAAGTTTTGTAAGGTGTGATCTAAGACTAGACCTTGCCCTTTGCTTCTGTGCATTTTTGTCTTAATTTTACTTCCTGTAGGAATGCACTATGCTTTTGTAGAGAAGGAGAAGCTCCTCACTTGGCATGTGGCACAAGGCCACACTGGGCATAAATAGCTCCTTGCTGCATCACACAGCCGGGTTCCATGCGCAGGCTGCTGCACTGCTCTGCAACATCTACAAAATTATCATGGGAAAGACAGTGCCCAGAGGATTTGCTGTCAGGGATTTGGGCAGGGTACCGTGCTGATTTTAATTAAAAAGTATTTCCTAATGATGCATTTTTTTTATCACATCCGATTATTGTGATGGGAGGGGAAGACCGACAGCATTTTGCCAGCAAAGGAGGTAAAACTGCACTACCACAGCATGCTCCCCAAGATGTCCTGCCAATGTCTGTGAACTCAGAGAAGTTCAGACATTGTGTGTTAGCTCCTACTGTGTGCTGCAAATAGTAGCGGGCTGTTGCTGGTCAGTGTTTTCATTCTGTGTTGTTGATACTTGTATGAATAGATTTTTGCTTAAAGATGCTCTAGCAAGATTTTGCAGGGCTACAGCTGCCTTCTTGCTGCCATCATCAACTTACAAACCCTGGGTAAACTACAGAGTTAGCAGCCCTGCAAGATTGCTAGTCACTTATGAGTCTGTAGGTTTTGTTTTAAGGTTGTTGTGTGATAGATTTTTGTGGATTGGAAAGAGATTTTAAGAAATGCTAAATTAAATATATTTTCTTTTAGATAGGATTTTTAAGTCTTCGAGGGGAGGGGGGAGGCAGTTCTCTGTTCTGTACTTTTTAAGGGAAGTGTAGAACAGAGAAAAAAGTAGATCAGAAACTGAGGCTCCATAGAGCACTAGCTGGTTTTAGTCAGTCACTGGGAATTTTGGGGGGAAGTATCAGCGAATAAACATTTAACAAATGTTAGTGTGTGTGCAACTGAAAGAGAACATTTATGAGATTAAGCAATACGTGGGGCAAATAACATCTGCAATTGTTGCAGAATTGACTGCTGTTGCCTTCATAATTGGGCTTTTTGCTTCCATAACCAGTGGAATATATTCAGTCAGTTTGTCTTTACCCATCAGCAGGGCAGCAAAACTATTCTAGTTCTGCCTTTTTCATTTGGAAAACTTTTCTGTTTATTTTGCAAGCACTTCTGCAGTTAGTGTAATATGCCCACGCAAATCATACAGACACGCAGTGAAGTACAAATAAAGTGAAAATCCATCTACTGCCAGGGTACTTGTTTTCCAAAGTTAATTCTTAAAACCCCAACCCATACTGGCTAGATCAGTATGATCTGATAGCTGAGAATGATTTTAAAGACTGTTTTGTTGTTAGTGGCTCTGTTGGTGCTTCAAATGACAATTCGGTGAATTAAAAGAGAAAGTAAAAGCAGCACATGATTCCCATATGGCCATAGGAGTAACACTTGTACCAGATTTTGCAAGAGATCAGTTGGTTTGTTTTTAACTATCCATTTTCTGACTTGCTGGCAACTACTGCTGTAACTTTTTTTTTTTTCCTTTTTCTGTCAGTTGAGTAATGTGTGGTTGTACGGAAGGCATTAATAGTAGCTTAAATAGGCCTTCACAGGCACACACGCTGTTTCAAGTGGGAATGATTTAAAATGGAGTGATTTCCTAGTAGCCAGCCTCTGGGCGTCAGGTTTCCTGCTAAAAGGCCGGCGAAGGCCTCCTGCGAAAACAAGCTGCATATGGCGAGCCCCAGGTCATGAGGGAGCCGAGGAGGCTTTCTGGAGCACCGGCTGCTTTTACAGCTTTGCAATCTGTTTGGTGACAGAATAGCCGCTCTCCCTGGCGGTGGGAAGGGAGAGGGCCGGGTGACGAGAGGTGCGTGAGGATTTTTGGGCTGGGGCAGCCACAGAGGTGGCGGTGGCTTTGTAGAGGGGAGGCCTCCGGGAAGGGGGAGTGTGCTTGGCTGCGGAGCTGCACGAGGGCTGCTGGAAGGGAGGATGCTGATTAAAATAATAAACAAATGTCGGGGATAGATTACCACACGGCTGTCAGAGCCGCCGGGACCAAAGGAGGAGATCCCCAGCGAAGGCTTTGGAGGTTGCAGCATGATCTTTTGCCGGAGACTTCTTTTTATTATTGTTTACTAAATGAAGGAAGTGACTTTTTAGATTACTTTTAACGGGCCTTAGCTGTTCTGTGGTGCGGCATCCCCGAGCAAAGCGGGTCGGGTGAGGAGGCTTGGACGTGGCCTGGCCATCACCACAGCAACAGCAGCCTGCTGGTGGCCTCCTGCCCAGCCCTGCTGCCACACGTCCTGGGCTGAAGTGTGCCTCGTCCCACTTCGACTTCTCTGAAAAGCTGGCTTTTGGTGCTTTCTAGAAGCAGAAGTTTCTCTGGGGATTTTCTTTTTTTTTTTTCCTTCCTTTTTTTTTTTTTTCTTGAGAGGAGCAACATGGAAGGACTTGCTCCTCCTCCCCACCCCCTGCACCCACGGCGCACCAGCAGAGTATAGCTTCTCTTGCTCAGGGTAATTGAGACCAAACGTTGAGCTTCTGGCCTGCCAGAAAGCCCTTGGAGCCTGCACGCCATTGCCGAGGTGAGCTGGAGGCAGTCCTGGCCAGGCGTGGGGAAGAGCAGATCCCCCCAGCCCCATGGGAGCAGGCTAACCCTTCCAGGAGCATCACCTGGCATCAGCGGCTCAAGCCCGCTCGCCCAGCCCCAGGGAACAACCAGGTACCAGGGGGCTGCTACAATGGTGCTGTGTGAGCTGCCCCTGGGGGAACATCGCCTGAGAGAGGGCCACACGCAGGAGCTCCCAGAGGCGTTTGAGACTGTATAGGTGGAAAAAGAGAGAAACCTTTCAAAGGCAACAGACCTGGCTTGGAGGACCTCCCAGGAAAATGTAGGCTTCGAGGGACGCTTGATCATGATTGGCTTGAACTTCAGCTTACGTGAGTTGCTGACAAAATTTGAAAAGGTATGATGCACAAGGTTTGGGTACTTGATTATGCCTTTGAAAAGTGTGCAGCAAAACGGGCAGGTTCATGTTGAACTTGGGAGTTTTTCCTGTGTTGCTGTTAAGGTTCTCATGGGACCCCCGTTTGAGCACCTCTCAAATATGGAAATCTAATGCTTCTTTCCTTCCCCATTTTAGGTCCTACCGGATTAGTTTTAGAGCATTTGTTCTGATTATGGTCATCTTTATCTTTTTTTAAAGGAAATGATAGAAAAGTTTGGCCTTAGCTACACTAAGAACATGAGAGCTTTCCAGGATGCTTGTGACTTGAGTTCACTATTGACATAAAGGAAGTGCTCTGTGGTTTGCTGTTAAATTTAGTTGGATGCTATCATAGTCAAATTGGAAGATCTCTTGATGGCTTTTATGAGTAGAATTACTTCCCAGGAGTGTGCCACTTTTCCCATTCTTTCATCTAGTCTTGTGTTCTGTCTAGTTGTTCTCTCCTACCAGGAAATTTGGTAACAGTGATGCTGAGAGGCAGGAGGCTTGGCTTTGTCGTGATTACATTGATTAGTGAGAGACATGAGGCTTCTCAAAACCAGATTGTTTTCATCTAGTTGACAGCACTTCTGATGAAACCCAGACTGTACATTTGCAGTGATCTTTAGCTTGGCTTTACTTATTATATTTTCTGTTGTTTTTTATAGTACATTTCTCTATACAAACTTCCTGTGCCATGCAAGTCTTTTAAAAAAATATGTGGTAGTCTATTTACACATTGATTAAAAAAGTTGTGATCACACAGCAGGAAAGCAGATTGTAAAGAATGATTGTGGCTTTCTATCCTAAAGATCAAAATTTTAATACAGCTTTTTAATATAAATCAGCACTGGTCACCTGAACAGTGGTGTAAAGGATAGTACTAAATGAACCTAAATGCCTCATAAAACAAAATGAAGCTAGAGGTGTTTTGGGTTTGTTGTAATGATTTCGATTAATTTCGAAATCATAATAAGCCTGTGTTACAGAAGACTGTTATGAATTGGTTTGGTGGTGTTTCGTTTTCTAAATTCTAAATGTTTTGTTTTCTAAATTCTTCTGTTCTTCCTTTATTACGGAAGCAAACTTTGAAGCTAATGAGACCAATACGGTTCGTTATCCCATGAACATGATTTTTTTTCCAAAAATAGCTATTAATAATAGGTGAAAACATTTGTGACAGGATTTCATCACCATGTGGAACACTTTCTCCTCCCTTTCCCAGCCTGTCAGCTGGGCTTCACTGTTCTCTGGTAATTGTGCCATTAGCCTTAAAGACTAGGACACATACTGGAGTTTTGAGATGCTTCCTGACATTGTTAAGACCCCAGTTTTGAAACCAGTGTTTCAATTTTTTTGTACTGTACACTCCCTGGCATTTGCAAATCCCATGCTGTCCCTTGTGATTTTGAATATTTGCCTTATTTTGTGTCAAAGGAATTGTTTGTAGCAATTCTTCAACAAAATCATATCTTGCAGGTCTTGCAGCTGCCATAGTTTCTACCTTTAAGGTTACTGTGTCATTCTGGTGTCTTGTGGTGAAGTTTGTAACACTATGTCGGAGAAAGCTAACATTTCAGAGTTGGTGAACTTCAATCACAAATTCTAATCAGTGCTTATTGAGCAAGATTTTTTTCCTTTTTTTTTTTTTTTTTTTTTTTTGCTCCAGCAAGTTTCACTCCTTCCCCTCTGCTTCATTTCTCACTCACACGATGCCCCCCACACCCATCCTGTTCTTTCTTACTGAGGAGTTTGCTGCCAGGAGAAACACCATTATGACAGTGATCCTGGCTGCAAGCTGCCTTTAACTTTCATGAATATGTGTTGTAAGGAGCGAATTGCGAGTGCTGTTACTGTGGTGGTAATGCAGAAGCCAGATGGCATTTGCAGAAACTTGCATGACACTCCCTTCCTATGCAAAAGGAGAGCCGCATTATACTTGAGTGGGCAGGGCTGCTTTGACTTCGTTCAGTCTGAATTATGTGACTGCTGGAATTAGTATTAATGGGTTTATGATGCCCCCCAGATGTTCAGTCGGTGCCATGCGATGGAGCCACAGAGGTTGTCAAACACAAGCTGCCATTCCCAGCCCTAGTGAGTGCGTCATTATTCTTGTGATGAAATGAGTCCTTACCCACACCGTGTGTCACCTGTGAAGGTATTATCCATTGGTACAGGCTGAGACAGCTTTTTGAAACTGTTGTTGCAAGGCTTTTGGTAGTTCGAGCATGTGAAATTTAGATGTAAAAGAAATCCCAGAATGGTTTTCCCTCTATGCTTTTTTTCTCCTGAAATATCTAAGAGCTTAAGTTGTAATTAAGTTTCTGTTATATCTAAACTTAATTGCTTTTGTGAATTGCTTTGAACTCATACCGTAGTCACAGTGGCTGTAGTGGTAGACAGTGCGGTCTGTGTATGACATTTTAGGCTTAGTGGCTGTCTTTGTACACGATTCTGCCAGTGGTGGATTTATGATAATGGCAATTCTGCCCAAGGGTTCTGCATGTGTACTGCGCTTCTGAATGTGGGTTTGTTATAAACTGATTGCTTAACAGCAGACTGTCACGGCGGGCCTCTGCAGATGGGATGAGGTTTTCTAAAGCTGATTGTCCCCTGAAAGCATAGGAGAGACTCTCTGGATGAGCTGAGTGCCTGGATTCTTCAGAGCCTTTTTTTTTCAAACTCTTTTCAGCAGCCCCTCTCTTTCCTATCCTCAGCATTTGCAAGGAAAAGAGCAATGGAAGTCCCATTTCCCTTTCAAATGGGAAATATGCCTATATCATGCCCTAATTCTTACTCCCTCCCCCTTAAGAGTTATCAAAAAATGAAAATTTCTGAGTGCAGCAGAGGCTGAAGTGAACATCTGACACAGCAGTGTACCCAACACCAGTTGGCAGCAGCAGGTAAAACATATCTGGTTCAATATACAGTCTGCTATTTTTAAAAAAATAATTAAAAAAAATCCATTCCTCTGCCACCTGCTGTGAGACCTCAAAGAAGGATGTTCTGGCATGCAGTTATGTCCTTTGGTTGGCACTGACGCTTTGCATTCCAGCTGTTCCAGCTGGAATAGTTTTCTGCAGATACTTTGGTGAGCAGTCATCAGTTTTAGAGGTCAGGAATAAAGCAGGCAAGTGCAGTATTTCTGTAACTATGTCTTTGCTGACTTAAACCTTGCCGTTGGAGGAAGTGGGCAGTCATTCTTGGGGGACTTGCAGTTCCCTCTACCTGAATTGAGTCTGCTGTCCTGTTCCAGTCACAGGGCATGATTTGTGTTGGATGGGAGGAGTACAGAATTGTTATAGAATCATTAAGGTTGGAAAAGCCCTCCAAGATCATCTGGTCCAACGATCCCCCTACCACCAGTGTCACCCACTAAACCATGTCTCTAAGCACCACATCCAGCTTTCCAACCTTTCTGTCCTGAGCCTGGGTGAAAACCTTTGTTGGGGAAAATGCAGTTCTCGAGCTATTTTTCATTTGTGAGTAGTCAATCTCAGCCCTACCAACTCCTCTTAAGATCTTTACGTGGTTCAAAAGCCACAGCAGCTTGCATGTTCTGTGGCTTGTACTTAGGGATAAAAATTGCTTAGCAGTCTGTGCGCCATCATAAAGTGCTGCTAGTCCTGTGGAACAGCGTCAGCATTAGACCTGCACATCCATTTCTTAGAAACCACGTGTTGTTTATGTGCCACCACTTCCCACCCCTGCTCTGTATTGAGATCCTTACAGAAATTGAGTGGAATTATGTTTCCTAATAAACATTAAAAATAAATAAATACATTTAAAAAAAGGGGGGGATGTGATACAGAATGTTGCTGTGTAGATTGAGTTTAAAAAAATCAGAGTAAATAGCTGATAAGTCCTAAGTAACTGTTTGAAAAACAAATAAAGCCTAATGCTACATTTTTGTAAGAGACTAAAGTTAAGTTTAGTGTAATAACATATATATATGTATACATATATATATATATATATAAAAGCTTGAATTAAGCGATCTTGACAATAGAATCTGTAACTTTATAATAACATCTTTTTATTTAGCCTATCGAGTAAAATAATTTCTCTGCATTAGATCTTTGTATCATAAAGCTCAAGCACTCTAGGACTCTTAATGGTGCAAAAGGAATTGAGTAAAGTTTTGTCTATTATAAAATGTATCTTGCTTATTCCACTTCAAGATTGGGTGGAAATGTGGAGTTCTCTTCAACCAGTCATGTTTTTGCCTTCAACTGAAGGGTTCAGGCCCTTTAAAGAGGAAAATTTTTTGCCAGTGTTAATGGCGATGTACCAATGAACATGGTATAAACACAAAATCAGAAAAGACATGAGTGGGAATGAATGTGCTAACAGCCGTGGGAGGTTGCAGAGTGAATTAAAGGGCCCATGGTCATTCAGAAAAAAGGTGCTGGAATGACTAACATCATGGGAATGCTGTTGTGTTTTTGTTTTTTTTTTTTTTAATGTATCTAGAGTTATCTTTGAAACTATCATCTTAATAGTTTCTAAAGGACAATTGTTTCTACTACTGCGATGTTTAAGGTATCCTTGCTGTTTTTAAAGGGGGAAGATAGTGAATAAAGAAAAAAAAAACAATAGCTGATTTACCTTGGAGTTGGAATCACAATGTTTGGTTCTGTTCAAGTCTGTCACATGCTTTCATTTACCCTGGGGAAGTCAACTTAATCTGCCTTCGGGCTCTTCCAGTAGCAACTGCAACGGGAATCAGCTTCCTCTTTGGGTCCTTTTCAGAACTGCCATCCACAGCGTTATCAAGTCCTTCACCCCTTACTTATATATTCTATGAAGTTGCATGCTCTTCAGTTGTGACGTGTTATTTTAATATTTTGATTGAAATAGAAGCAAGAAGTAGGCTCCTTGTTATGGAGACAAGCTTTAAAATCAGATCCAAGCATAAAATGAAAGCTTGAATCCTGCAGGTATGTCATTTTCCATGACAGGGCTAAAGAGGGAGAGAACCAGAAAAGTCTACGGTTCAGAACGGAGATGAGAGGATTTTGAAATCACCAGACCAAAGTGGAAAAGACAGGCAGCAGTTTGCTCTTTATTCTTAAACGGAACTTAAAAAAAAAAAAAAAAAAGTGGCAATCTTCTAATACCCTGGCTGGGTAAAGTAGATAAATGTCAGCCTAGTTATTTCTTCTCCTTTCTATCTTTGAAAACTTTGAAACTTGTACCTTGATTTGTATATAGGATGAATTGTTTCTTTGAAGAGCATTATTTTAATTTAGGACAGTAATCCTGCAGTGCTTGTGCATGTAAACAGATCTGGTGACCTCACACCAATAAATCATCATTGCAGTTTAGTAGATCTGTGCACATAAATATTTGCAGGATTACCAAAATGGGACCTTGAGGTATCTTTATGGTATCTCTACCTCAAAAAACTAAGTTGATAAAACTGTGTAACTGCAGATTAAGAACTATGAATTTCTTCTGGCTTTAAAAAAAAAAAAAAAAAGCCTTCTCTGTTTATACTTGTGTTTTGCATTCACCAGGAGAGAGCTCTGGACCAGATCCGCTCTGTGCTGGGCTAAGAAGACAGACTGTTTCACAGTTGTGATTACAGGGCAGCGTTTATAATCGCCTTTAAAGTACTGACAAACTGAAATTGGCTTACCCTTACTAGAGTTAATCTTAGTTGGGGCATGAGCAGTGATAATCAAATTTTTCATCCTCTTTGCCACATAGACAAAGATGAAGAATGTGGTGAATCAGTGACCAGTGACCAGCGAGAACATGTCTACACATTTCATAACAATTGAGAGAAAGATTATGACAATACAGTGAGTAAGGGAGATTGTACTGGTAGTAATTAATTAATCAGTAGATTAATTGGTAGCAATCCTGGAACAAGATCATCATCCCTATTTGTTAGTCTTCCAACAAAGGAAAATACTAGAATAAAAAAGCTTCAAGCTCTTTTGTGTCATTATTGGGGGTTAAGGAAGTTTGTGGCCATCTGTTGCCATTAGCCATCTTTTACCTGCTTGCTGCACCTCTTCTGTGTGCACACTGAAGTGGGACACATCTGGATTTGTCCCTTTTTTTTTTTTTTTTAATTTTTAGAGGGCTGTGATACATCTGCATTCATTAACCTTAATATCAGTCCTGTTTGTTTATCCATCAGCTGGCAGTGCTTTTTCTTCCAGGAAAGTTGAAATCAGAAGAGAGGAAGAGAAGTTAATTAGCAAAGTTGATTCTTTGAACTGAGCTGTCACAATGTGGCCATCACAGATGGGACTCAAGAATGTGCACAGCAGATTTACGGTGCCATAATCAGTGTAACACAATAACTGGCAAATACAGGAATAAGACCCATTTTCAGCGAAGCATCATTTTGAACTGTTAAGCATGCATATCCTCTCACATGTAATCAAAGCTAGAAGGTTTTATGCAGGTTCTTAATAGCATTTGAATGAGCACCGTGACTGTAGAATGGAAGGTTGGAGGCCAGTTGGTGATGTAACTTCAGAGAAGCACAGAAATGGATTTGGCATGGCCAGACTCCTGTAGTACAGATCAGTGTGCAATTAAAATCGAATCTGCTGTCTGCAGTTGCATCTCCTGCTGTTCAGAGTTGAGCTGGTTTTCAGCGGGTCTCCTTGCATGTTTGAGTCATAAGGTCAGGAGCTGCAGATGTTCTCAGATAAGCATCTGATTTGCCTAACTGCTGACTATGCTGTCTTACTTGTATTTGTTATCGTCAATCACTTCCATTTCTGTTCTTCATTTTAAATGTCATTACTTGTATGTATATTCAAGACGGTGTTTTTTATCAGCATGGCTTAAAGACAAGAAGAGTGTCTTTTTACCTGTTTTATATTGGTGAAAAACCAGGCAAAGCATAGGTAGCTGTCCAAAGTCACATAGCAGCTCAGCTGGAGAGCTTCACTGATACCTCCCCACCCACTCTCTGTCTCTTTCTCTCCCCCTGCTTTCATCCTCTGTCTCTCCTCTCTCCACCTCTCCAGCTGTATCCTTACTTCTTTTTTCATTTTTCCCTAACTGATAAAAGCTTTCATGCTATCTCAGTTTCACAGCAACTTTTCCATTGCTTCCAACTGTCCATTGCAGATGTGCAAGCAGCCATTCTGAGATGCAGGACTACGTCCTAAGGACAGGGAGGTACAAGAATCCCCTCCTCTCCTTCTCCTGTGAACAGATAGAAAGTACTGAGGAGTTGTCTGGAAAAATAAAATCCTTTAAAGGATTTCAGTTATTGAATTTCTTCCTTTGCAAAAGAAGTTTGTTTACATCTGCATCAAGTTTCTGTCACAATCTTTGCTGATTAATTCCATTGAGACAGCTAGTAGAGCTTCTGGCTCTCTAAACATTTACATTTCTCTATTAGGGCATACGTAGAAAGCATCGGTGGTGATACAGGAGATTGTCTGATGCTATTATAACGTGTTTTAAAAATAATACTTCACTTTGTTAGATGTAGACAATGTCCGTAATGTGTTTCTTGAGGCAGATGAATAGGAGAATAAATTATGTTTTTGGAGAAGAAAATGTTTATTTTCAGCGGGGAAGAGAAATGAGCAAGCTGAACTGAAATTACAAGCACGTTTCTTTCTGTTCAGCACTTAATACATAAATCAGATTATAATACATCACGTCATTTTATGTCTATATCCCTATATGTTGCAGGACATGGTATACACCAGCTGAATTGTAAAAATGGGCTTGCTGTAGCTATAGTCATTCAGTTGCAGTTTAGAGACTTAAGTTTTAAATAGAAGCTTTCATTGCATATGGCTTAAAACACTGTATAGAGTTTGAATTTGACTGCTCTGCATAAAGTTTCTGCAATCTTATATTTCAAAGAGGAAAGAGACAGAACAGCTAAGGCTGCAGCTGTGAACTTCTGAGCAGGAGAAGATCTCCAGTACATTTGCAAATGTTGCACTTGGCGGAAGTGTGTGGGAAACAAGAAACAATTAGTTACCTTAATACAAAAGACAGGCAGAGAATGTAGTGTTCATAGCTGTAAATGCCGTTTCAGAGCCAAGGATGACTTTCAAACTCCTTTTCTCTCACTAAAGAAAGCGGGACCTTTTATAATGACATTAATGGCATTGCAGGTTTTCTTCTCTGCATCTCTTTCCAGAGTTGCCCAAGAAAGTCAGACTATGTGCTCTGTCCAAGAGGATAGGAATATTAATAGGAATAAGCTCTTCCTTAATTTACTGAAATAAGATGTCTGGACTTGTCGATATTTCAGGACATCCAGGCTGAAATTGATGCCCATAATGACATCTTTAAAAGCATTGATGGAAACAGACAGAAGATGGTGAAAGCCTTGGGAAACTCTGAGGAAGCTGCCCTGCTCCAGCACCGACTTGATGACATGAACCATCGATGGAATGACCTGAAGGCGAAGTCGGCTAACATCAGGTAAGTAATTACAGTGTCAAGACGTGAATGGGGCAGATTTGTCTTCTGAAAGGCTTGAGAAATTTCACCGCAGCACTAAAGTGAAATCTCCATTTTCTTCTGTGAAGGACCCTGAGCACAGATGTAGAGACTTGGTGCATTAGCTTACCGTGCACGCTTAACTATTTGTTCCCTCCCCAGAGTTGTGCAGACATAACTTGCCAATCTGTACTAAATGTTCCAGAAAGTATGTTGAATCTTTCCTTATTTTAAATCGATGGCAATGTCAATGAAGTCGTTCTGTGAATCTGCAATTACCTGAGGAGAAATCAGGGTTTTGTTTTTGCCACTGAAATGAATACCTTGGTAGGATTTGTATCCTAAGTATGTTCATGTGTATTGGTGGTAGAATTTTTTGACTGCTGCTATTCCACTAAGAAATGTTTTAAAATATGTATTCATCAAGCCGTTTATAATTTTTGACCCTACCAATGCCAAACTCACTGATGACCGTCCAAGTATACTCATTGATAAAAACTTTATGATGTCATTTTGGAAGCAGACATTACCATATTCATTAATATGAATAAAATTCCATATTACAAGTAATTACATAGAAAAGTATTTCTGGAGCTTTTAATTGCTACTGCCTGCTTGTTGATTAAAGGAGACTGTTCTTTTAATAGAACAGAACAATGTTAAGCATTCATATGAATTTTCCAAAAAGCAGAAAAATGAGTTGAGCTTTGAATTCAGACACCAGAGTTGGAAAGAGGGGGATAGAAGGGAAATGTGACATTTATTTTTCATCTCCACTTACCCTGTCTCCAGACAGCTAAACAGTTCCATGTAACTGGTGGGATTTGCTGAATGGAAGCTCGTAGAGCTTGAACCAGAGGAACCAAACAATTTTCCGTGAGGGTTTGCAGATACTGGCCCCAACACACCACAAGTAGTTTAATGCAAGAGCTGTTAAACTTGGGCCTTTATGAGCTGTACTCAGCTGTGCAAGTCAATGTGAGAGAGAGACCAAAACATGATAATAAGTTAATAATTTAGTCAGCAACTGCAGGTTCTAGCAAGAACAATTGCTTGGCCTGTCCTGGGGTTAATCATAGTTTGGGAGAAATCCATGGCCAGCAAAAGGGCCTTCAAGCCATTCACCATAGGGCAGTTGTTACTTCCAAGGCAGAGACAGCAATTGTGCAGTTAATGCTCAAAAAAAGTTAGTTTACCCACTTTTCTGAATAATGATTTGTCTTTTCACTCTTGGGTAGATACGGAACATGCATCCCTCTGGGCAGCGTTAACGTTTGCATTGTGTGCGTTGCTCTGCTGATCCCTGCAGTGCTGCAGGGCCACGTGGCACTGAACTACAAGCAGAAGGCAGGCAGGGAAGAGAATAGTGGAGTAAATAGAAGTAAATTAACCTTTCAAATCTGTCTCCTCTGAAAGGAGTGCAGCATTTCTGAGTTCATGTACTTTTCCCTGTTCTTCGACTGCAGTTCACTTTTCTAACTTGCACAAGAATGATGAAAGCCTTCACAGGGAAGTAACGGGGCCTAAAACTGGTATGAAATCAGTGTGTTGATCTGGCTGTTTGCCTTCAGATTCTGTTTGCTCGGTGTATCCTATTTCAAGAATGAGTTGGAAAGCAAAACTGTGTGGATGAGTCTTGTGAGAACAAGTATGTAACCATGTTAGAGGCTAGGGCTGACTGAAAAATCTGGTTTTTATGGACTTTAGCTCAGAACAGTGCTTCTAAATGAAGATTTCTCTAAGTTTATTTATTTATTTATTTATTTTAGGGTATTTTCAACTACGTGTACATTCTGATTGTGTTGATTTTTTAGCTGCTGAAAATGCTGCTCTCCCTTAGGAATAGTGTGAGACTTTCTTTATCACTTCAGTCCTCAGAGCTGATGGTGCTCATCACTACACTGACTTTACTTCCCTGTTACTGGAACTAAAGGGAGTTCCAGGCTGAAAAAGCAATGTTCTTTTGACATACTTTTAAATGTGTGGAAGCTACTTAAAACTATGCTTGTAGTGACTGTGACACCACCAGAAAGGACTGTATCTCGCCTTGAAATTACTCAGACTTATTCACAATTCCTTCTTTTTCTCTGTGTCGTGTTACTCCCAGGAGGAAAACAAAGCTGCAGCTTTGTGCAGGTCAGCCTTTTGCAGCCAAATGCTGAGGAGAAACTCTTCTTCTTGGGTGGGAAGGTATCAGCGTTTGGGGGAGGTATTGCAGAAACTGGGAAGGATTCTCTATATTCAGACCACCCACCAGTCTCTTTTATTCCATATGTTCCCTCCGTGCTCAGCAGGAAAAGTGTTACCTAAATAGCAGAGACAAAAGCTGAGGAGGTCTCCAGATGGGGAGGGAGCCTCTCAGGGTCGTCAGAAGGGGGGTTGTGTCAGAGTTGCTGCTCTTCTGCAGGATCTTATTCAGCCTTAACTGAGCAAGGGTGTTCTCAGTCTGGTCGGCTGGATGGGGGCAAATGGGTTTTTCAGGCTGAGCCAAGATTTCTATAGGAGTGTTTCTGGTGGTGTCTGATGCTGGGGAATATTGCTGCTCCAACCAGTGCTCAAAACTGAACAATCATCTGGTACAGAACTGTCTTCGTCAGAGCAGATCCTAAGCCGCCATTTGACCTGGCAAATCCCTGGAGATAGCCAACTCATTTGTCATGTGAACACAAATGCCTTAAGCTTTGTTTTTGCAGACTTTGTTTTGGTAAAAGCACCAATCCCAAAACAAGGGCAGAAATCCTGTTTGGAAGTGGAGAAGCCCAGGAAACAATTCAAAACTCCAGCATAGTTCATTGGCTCTAACTCTAACTAATGAATGGTCTGTATCACAAATGTAAAACGTCTACGTTTGTGTAAGCCACTAAAACTAAAATACAAATTGGAGCATATCTAGCCTCCCTTGCTCCTGCGTAGCATTTGCTTGGAATGGAGTTTACTGAATGCATGTCTGGGTGTCCCTGCAGTCCTCAGGAGAACTGAAAGCTTGTGGCTGCTCTTCAGCTGTCAGTGCTGCATGCCACTTTTATGTTCAGTATTGCTTCTTAGAAGATGAGGAAAGTAACATTCAGGAAGAATCTATGCTGATGCGATGTCTTCCTCTGTGTGCGTTTTTTTCTTTCTTAACTTCTTTCTAATGTTTCTGAAGAGGTGTTAACTCATTCTGTGTTCAGAGAGAGGAATTTTAATGTCCTGTAGGTGCAGTTGGTTTCCCCCCCACTCTCTCCTCCTTACTACTCTAACCCCACTTGTGCTGGACTTTGAAACCATGCGCTGGTGATGTTTTGCTACTGTTATTGCATTGGCATGTACGTGGGCACTCAGTAGTAGTAAATTACAGACCATTTAATCTGGTGTTACATGCCTCATCATTCAGGTTAATACCAAATGATTTTTTTCACTATTAATGTTATTGCAGTGTATGTTAAATTAAGTGAACCACCCTTTTAACTAGATGTAGGGGTTTCTTTTTCACAAAATTCTAATTCATTTTGTATACAAGAATTCTGCTCAATAGAGCAGAATCCTGGAGCCTGGAAAGTGCCAGTTTTTAGAGGTGAGAGCTGCTTAAATGTACTAGGTACAGTAATAAGTCACGATTAATAGAGATTTTATTATCAAATGCACAGAAGGCTACAGATATAATTTTTAAAAAAATGATTGCTGAAAGTTGTTTTTTTTTTTGATTGATTGCTGAAAGGTTTTGATTGCTGTTAGAAATCCATAAAAATGCTTTCTTTTCATAACAATCTGGATCTAACAGCAAAACTGTAAATTTAGTTATGGGCTGCCTTGGCAACGTGTCTCCTCTGCCTGATTACTAGGGAGTATTACGCTGTGTTCACTCCCAGAAAGGAGGGCTGCTTCTGTTGAGTACCTAACACGGGAGGGCAATGTGTGTACAACACTGCAGCTTGATTTTTTTCTGAGGGTGTTTTTGATGGGAAGCGAAGCAGTTTTGGAAAGGAGAAGGGAGATGTTGGACGAGGACCACACCATGCTGTGGAGAGCGTGCCCCTGAGTGCAGCTGGGAACTGCAGGTTAGATTCAGTGTTGAGGGAAAAGGTACTGGTGACTGCAACAAGGGAAGACAAATCATGATGCAGGAAGTGGCAGCAGTAGAACATCACTTCTAGCAAGTAGTTTATATTTTTTCCCATGTAGTTAATTAAGTGCTTTCCTGAATGGAGTGAAGAAAACTAGGTTCCTCTTCCTGAAGTTAGCTTATTCTTTACAGAAAGAATTTTTTCGGTTTTCCCTTTGCCTATTCCCATCCCCCTGGACTGTGTTTCCTGGTTAATTTCCTAGTGTCCCTACAAGATCACAACATACTGTTTGCCTCAAAGTAAACCTTGCAGCACATCACCCCTTCAATCCAACTGTTGTCATATCAGTACCAAACATTCGCTCAAATGCCACTTGAGAGGATCATACGGTAGAAGGCAGGTGAATGTTTCACCTGTACTAAAAGATGTGAGTTACAGTGAATCAGGAAGAAAAAAGTTCAGAATAGAAAAGAGAAGACCTAGGAAACAGAACAGTAGTTCAGTTCACTCATCTGTCAGAAGCGGGGCACAAAGGTGCAGAGCTAGTGTCAGTCTCTGCTAAAAAGAACTTAGCTTATACCAGTAAACAGTTTCTTTCACCATGCAAGTGATAAAGTAGAGAGAGCTAAGTGCATGTTAGTCTCAAATGGGTCTGTAACATAAAGTGACTGGAGTAAAAGTAGGGTTGCTGGCCCTTGTCAAGGATTCCGTGCAGCTGTGCAGGCACTGCAGGGAGGAACCGTCAGGTCAGTGTATTTCTGAACATGATAGAAGAGGATTTTGAAGATAGATTTTGGAATCTGGAGGGGGGTTGTTGAGTTAACTGGGAGGACAGATTCACACTATTAATTCTCTAGTAATTCTTCATTGACTAAAGGTAGTGCATTAAATGATCTGTGCCACTGATGTGTTCAGCAGCACGGTTAATGTACTGTCAATGGCTGCTGGGAGAATTTGTTGCTTTTGGTGCTGGAGATTCAGGGTCTTGGCATGAAAGACGTGAGTTTCGTGGTGCTCACAAAATGATGCTTGTACTTTGTGCGCTGCTGTGGCAGAGTCACAAAAGACAGTATTTCTTTATGTTGTGTGGATGCTCGGTGTTCAAGGTTTTAGGTCATATCAGGTGCATGTTTGTCTGTGTTCCTGCATTTTTCACCTGCTTATTTTGTTTTACTGTGCAAAATGATTTGAAGTAGAATTTTGTGTTTTCAAACACATCAAAGGTCCTTAGCATTTAAGCATTTGAAACATTTCTGTCTTAATGGTAGAGCTATTTTATTTATTGCAGTCCCTTGGTTTTTGTACTGTTCAGGACTTTAAGGATGCTTTTATGTTGATTCACAGGGCTCACTTGGAGGCAAGTGCAGAGAAATGGAACCGATTACTGACATCCCTGGAAGAGTTAATCAAATGGCTGAATACAAAAGATGAAGAACTTAAAAAGCAAATGCCCATTGGAGGGGATGTTCCAACCTTGCAGCAACAGTATGATCACTGCAAAGTAAGTTGCATAACTTTTATAGATACATTTCCTACTGTGCATGATAAAATTAATCAAATTGAATATAGGAGAAATGATGAACGCTTGATCCCAGTATTAATTTCTAGAAAAAAAATACTGTTCCAGGTCCCTGCTCCTTCTGCTCCTCCACTTGCCCAGTAAAGCACAAGTGAGATGCTCTCTTTGAAATTTCATCAAAAGGATCTCTGATGAATATTTTCAGTCCAAACACATTTTTGATATATTTCTTGATGGTTTTGGACTCCTGTTGGGTAGAACTGTCATTCTATAAGTAAAGTTAAAGAAGGTTCACAAAAGTAAGAACTGAACAAGAACTGTAAAAGAAATGTTGAATGTAAGTTCAATAAGATGATGTAAAGTGACGTTCTCCGTATTATTAGATTGATCATTAATAGCAGCCCTCCACCCCATGCAGATTCATAGTGCAGTCAAAACTGTAAGAACTAAAATTTACCTGTGCCCTGTACTGTTGTAAAACAATTCTTTGTTTGGTACTAGTTCTTTGACATTTTGATACGTCTGAAAATATCAATTCTTAAGTATTTTTTGACAACAAAAATGCTACATCCACAACGTATCTTCATTTATTTAAAGTCTATCTCACTAACTCTAATTCGTAATCAATTTAGGACATATTTGCTATTGGACAGATTCATTCTTGTTAAGTTTGTTCCATCTTGTTGTCATATTTATTCTTCTGTATGGTGTAGAGAGGGAAAGAACAAATGCAGCTTTATATAGCTAATTGCATAACAACTATGTTTCCCTCCACCAACACAACGCTGATGTCTTTTCTGCTATGGTATTTAGTGAGGGCAAAAACTGGATTTGGGAAAACATTTAAAAATACAGGAAAATACTCCGAAGAAGTACAGAAAAAGTAGTCTGACATGAGCAGTACTTTAGAGACTTAACTCCAAAATAGATGAACTTAAGGAAATCTGCATAAGCTTACCCTTAATTTAGTTTTTTAAAATAGTTATTAGCATAAACTCAGGATCTTTGTTTCTTGAGAGTTCATCTCTTCCTGTTCTTATCCACTTTAATCATTATGCTCTGTTAGTAGGCACATCTGCTGTGAATGTTTTATAATGGTGGATTACTAGTGCAGGAGAGCAATCAAAGGCTGGAAGAGATCCAAAGATGTTTTAAAGGAGGTCAATGGGAGATGATAGATTTCTACAGTTCATTTTCTAACAGCTTATTTGTGTCTCATACTAGATTATCATATATGCATGATAATAACCAATAATACTGCTATAGTGTGTCTCATTTGAAGATGTCAAATTGTTATGTAAAAATGATAGTTTTTATAAGTCATTCCAGAGTAGAAAAATGTTGGAACAAGCGTGCTGGGTGGGTCATTTGGGTCAATAGTGAACCGCAACAGTGAGAAGGAAAGAGAGAACTTCTAGGTTGTTTAACCCTTATGCATAGTTTTAAAGAATAACTGTTGTTATATATTGACGTTAAGATTCTAATAAGTACTTTCAGGAGTTTTTAGAGATTATTCTTTCACATTTCAAAAAGGCAACATTCTTGCACTATCACTGAGAAAGAATATTGGATATAGGTGTCCCAGCCCCGTATTTAACAGGACCTTTATTAATGGCCTACAACAGCACAAAACTAATGTGATTCTATCACTTTGTTCTTTGTACCTATGCAAGCAACAGCTCAGTATTCAATTGCACACGTATCTCAGATGAAACTGAACAATTATTTTTTAATAGGTCATAGAATCATAGAACTGCTTAGGTTGGAAGGGACCTTAAAATCATCCGGTTCCAACCCTCCTACCATGGGCAGGGACACCTCCCACCAGACCAGGTTGCCCAAAGCCCCATCCAACCTGACCTTGAACACTTCCAGGGATGGGGCAACCACAGCTTCTCTGGGGAGTCTGTGCCAGTGCCTCACCGCCCTCTGAGTAAAGAGCTTCTTCCTAATATCTAATCTAGATCTCCCCTCTTACTGTTTAAAACCATTCCCCCTTGTCCTATCACTATCTGCCCATATAAAAAGTTGTTCTCTATCTTTTTTTTTATAATCCCTTCAGTCTCTCCTTATGTCTGGGATTGAACCCAACCCAGGTGCAGCACCTTGCACCTGAACTTGTTGAACATTATCAGGTTCACATGGGCCTGCTTCTACAGTTTGCCTAGGTCCCTTTGGATGTCTTCCCTTTCTTCTGTTGTATCAACTGCACCACTCTGCTTGGTGTCATCTACAAACTTGCTGAGGGTGTGCTCAATCCCATCATCTATGTCCCGTAGATGGGACAATCCGATCATCTATCATCTATTGATAAAGATATTAAAGATCATCAGTTCCAAGATGGGCCCCTGGGGGTCACCACTTGTCACCAGCCTCCATCTGGACATACAGCTGCTGACCACAACTCTCTGGCCCTGGCCATCCAGCCAATTCCTTATCCTCCAGATAGTCCACTCTTCTAGAGATAAGAGATAAGGATGTTGTGTGGGACTGTGTCAAAGGCCTTAGAGAAGTCCAGGTAGATGACACCAGTTGGTCTTCCCTTGTCAGCTGATGCAGTCACTCCATCGTAGACGGCCACCAGATGGGTCAGGTATGATTTGCCCTTGGTGAAGCCATGCTGGCTGTCCTGGGTCACCTCCTTGTCTTGCATGTGCCTTGACATTGTTTCCAGGAGGATCTGTTCCATGATCTTCCCAGGCACAGAGGTCAGGCTCACTGGTCTGTAGTTCCCTGGGTCTTCCTCTTTAAAAATGGGAATGACGTTTCCCTTTTTCCTGTCATCAAGGACTTCACCTGACTGCCAGGACTTTTCAACTGTGACGGAGAGAGGCTTGGCAACTCCATCAGCCAATTCCCTCTGGACCCTGGGATGCAGTCATCAGGCCCCATGGATTTGTATGTGTTCAGTTCCGTCAGGTGGTCTTGAACCTGCTCCTTGCTTACAGTGGGAGGGAATTTGCTCCCCCAGCCCCTGCCTAGAGGTCCAGGGACCTGAGAGATGTGGGGAGCCTGACTACCAGTGAAGGCTTAGGCAAAGAAGTCGTTGAGTATCTCAGCCTTCTCCATGTCTGTTTGTTACCAGTTCTCCCCCCTCATTTATCAGAGGGGGTACACTCTCCTTGGACTTTCTTTTCTGACCAATGTACCTGTAGAATCCCTTCTTGTTATTCTTTACATCCCTTGCCAAACTCAGTTCCATCTGATGGCATCCCTGTGCTCTTCCCAGCCCCCATGTCCCTGCTTCCACTGCCTGTGCATTTCCTTCTTGTGCCTCAGTTTGACCAGCAGGTCAGCCAAGATGGTTTCCTGCCTGTCCCTGTTGTTTTAGCAGGAACCAAGAGATTCTCATACATCATGTGGTATTACTGTGCCACACCAAATGGGAACTTTTAACGAGTGGTGTTTCACTTTCTATTGAACTGCTGCTTATTAGTCATTACCAGAGAAGGGAAGCTAGGCTGCAGCTGTCCGCTGATTTGATTCTCTGTGGCAGAGCTTCACGCTGTTTCTTAGCAGGAACTCTTAACTCAGCACTGAAGCTGTAGTGTATTAATTAACTATAACAAGGTTGAAAGTTGTGTTTTTTCAGGTGGAAAGTGAAAAATGGAGGAGAAAGAACCAAAGCCCTCTGCAGGTCCTTCTTCCTCCTCCTCAGTATAGTTTAACGGTTAGTCTGGTTAGGATGTGGAATAGAAATGTCTTTGTGTAACATAAAGTTTTATGCCTGCATTTTTTTTCAAAATCTTCCACCAAATCTTCCCTTTCAGCAGATTCTTTGTAAAAATAACTGTGTGATTCCACACTGGCAGTCCCTCTGCGCCTTGTGTTGGGATCACTGGCTGGTGTCACTTGCACTGCATTTAAGGTGCTGCTTTCGGTGTGTGTCCTGTGTTACGTTTTCAGAGGAGACTTGAGGCACAACTGTACCAGATAAATATTGCAGATATGACTTGATTTCTCACTCTCAGGGGTACTCCCTTTATTCCTCCTGTCATCAGCAGCTGACCAGGCACTTTAAATGCCACGTTTCTTTGCCCACACTTCTTCAAATATTAAGCCTTCTCAGCATTTCACATTATCTGCAAGATTTACTTTTTATCAGTCTTTTTTTATAACCCCAAAAGAGCTTCAGCAGCACAAGTCAGCTGGTGACTCCTCTGCACAGGGGCTGGGTGCCTCTGCTCTCCCATTTCCTCTAGTTTCACATCTGAGCTTTGCTTTCAAATTGTCCTCATGCAGATTGAGCACAGTTCCATACATCATTTTCTCTCCACTTCTCTGTGATCCCTTTGCTCTTATTTCCAGCTTGCTTACCTGATCTTGTCCTTGCTAGTACTTCAAAACGTAAGTGGTGAAATATTGGCTGAGCTCTCTAAGATGCAGGCCCATGATATTCTCATTTCCTGTCCTTCATTTTTAGGGCCCTCAATCTTTCTCATCTTAGCATTGCTCTTTGCCTCTAGTTACTCGATAATCATTCTCCTTATTAACCTACATTTTTCCCCCTCAGTTACATAAAATGATGTCTTGCTTGCTTCAGCTTAATGGCACTAACCTAATCCCTCTTTTCCTCTGTTAGCATCTCCCCCACTCAGTGCTTGGCTTCAGCGGTGTTAGATAAATAAGTACAGTATTATGTGACAGTTTAGGTTAGCTCACGTTGTTTGTGTGCTGCTGGGATCTGTTTGGACAGGAGGAAATAAATGATTTGCAATTTGATTTTTAAACTTGTTTTTGTTTTAAATATCATTTTCCAATGCCTTAAAAACACACATTACCCACAGCAGTGTTGTTCACATGAATCAGGGTTACAGATTTAGCCCAGAATTGCCAGATCGACAGAAGTCTTTCAGGATGTAGCAAATATTTATAAATATTTCGTACCGATTTTGGCGCTGTTCAGCCAAAGTTCCATTACCTATAGCAGGTCATAGTTGTATCCCCTACTAAATGCCAAGCTCAGTCAGTGAGCACAACCTGTCTGGGAGTGTAGCTGTGCTCTGTATCTTGGAGAGGGCAGGGCAAGAGGAAACTCATTTAAAAAAGGGACCTCAAATTTCCTATTTTGACTATTCTTGAAATTTCTTTGTCCTTGAGAGTGGGCTGTGCTGTTAGTCCCAAGAACAGTGGAAAAATCCCTAAGTGCTTTGTTTAAAAGTGTCGGATCACTGAGAAGAAGTTTTAGATAATTTTTGAACTCAAGTAGTTCTGTGTGAGTTGTACCTGTAGCAGAGGCTATATTCACACTGACAAAGTATAGAAAACTCAACTGTGAAGGTGCTGACACAGGGAATGGCTTATAAGGAAAAGAAAGTGAAGGCAGCTCCCTTTTCAGAGTTGATTACCAATGTTGTTTTTTTTTTTCTTCTGAAATTCCAGTTTCTCATTGTTGTTTGTCCTTACCAGCTTAGGTTTTTCCTTTTCATTCTGTTCTTTCTCAGTCTTCCTCAAGAACATTCGTGTAGCGTTTTAAAGAGTGTGATGCAAAACTGTTCTGATCAGCTGCATAGACCACGCCAAAGAAAAACAAACCAACCAACAACAGAAATTAAATAAAAGCAAAACAAAACAAAACAAAATGCCTTATGTAGATATTTTATGCTGCTGGAACAGAAAAGCTACAAAACTACTGTGGAAAATCAGCCTTAAGTTTTTAGAAGTACCTGGAGTAGCATCTGTGTATAAGGGAAGACGATGCAGATGCTGGCACCTTGTTCACTTGGAGATGTGCTGAGAGCTTCGTGTCTCACTCCTCCCATGAAAGTGTTCCAAACTGTAGCTTTTTGAAAGTGTTTTTTGTTGTTGTTGTTGTTTTCCTAAAACAGAAAGATGGACAAAATGACAAAGATCTGTGGTTTAGGTTTCAGAGAGAGAACAGGCAACGTTTCAAGTGAAGCAGAATGGGTGCCTTCTCACATAAATCCCGTTGGCATCTGTCTGCATAAATGAACAAATGTCTAGCTAATACTAAATAATGCATGCATCTTGAATCACAGAGATGCTTAACTTAGCTTCATTTGAGTTCAAAATGAATTAGCCAAGGACCTGTGAATGTTTGAATGATAATTTTATGTCTATGGTTGGATAATTAAGATAGTCATCAAACTTCTGAGGGTTGCTGCCTATGTATTTCTAGTTTCAAATTTGGTTTGTTAGAGCAGTCAGATTATCAAAAGTTGGAAGTATTTCTTTCCGGTTTATTTAGCTGTTGCCACTTTATCAAAAATGTTAGCATAGCCAACTGGAAATTACTTTCTACTTGTTATCCCTTCAGGTTGCCTATAATTGCATTGTTCCCTTTACCAGCAGGAAAAGTCTGTGAGGAGAAAACTTTCTTCTAGCTTTAATTTCTTCGTGCTCTGTTGGTGTACCCGCCTGACTCTGGGGAATGGGTTTAGCCTTTGAATTAATTCCTGCTTAATTATTCTAGACTTGTTTTTCTTGGCTATTTTCTATATTACAGTCTGCTTCCACGACTCTTATTGTTAGAAATTTCTGACCAAAAATGAGTATTTATGATATCTATCTATCTGCCCTAGTCTGTGCTCTAATTTAGTCTAGGAAGGGCTTTATTAATTTGTTACACATCTCATCTTGTAAGGCATGAGGCATGAACAAAACTTGTGTGAGTAGAGGTGGTCAGCTATGTTGCCCACGTACTAATTTTGAGCTGTGAAGGGGTGAGAAAGGAGAATTAAATAGACTGTCGCTGGACGAGGAGGATTGATGGTGTCTTTTGCTGCAACCTGCTCCGACAGGCAAGGGTGCAAATGCAGTGGGAGCTTCAGTGCTCTGCACCACGCTACATGAAGGAGCTCTTCAAAGTTAAGGATGTGTCTTTAACTGAGACTATTTTCTCTGAGGTGTCTTAAAGAAGGAAGAGGCGGAAATTGTGGGCAGGAATGCTTTGTTACAAGGAAGAATGTGGTTAATGTTTGAAGTTAAATAAAGAGTTCTCAAATGGACCTGACTTAAAGTCACTGCTCAGTAACGATTAACCGGAATTGATTTGTGTGTTAAGTGAATGATCGAGGTGTGTATCAATCTGCTCCCCTGGACTTTTTCTCCAAAAGAACGATGTGTGAACAAAAGCATGTTGTAAAGAATGAAGTGTTAAGTTAGGATGTCAGTGCAATGTATTTTTAACTTAGCCAAAAAGTGTTGCTTCTGGCTGTATTTCAGCTTGTTCCCAAAAGTGCAGTTGTCTTCTGATAAGTCAGGGAAGTTGCAGTGGATCAGTGCTTAAAATAATAAATAACCTGGATAATGAAAGAACAAAATATTCTGTCACTAATGCAGAGAAAAGCAAGCTGTTTTGCTATGGAAAAAACATCAGACACTTTTTCAATACAGTAAATAAAATATTTCTGGGATATTGCCTTTTTATTACTTGTTGGTATAGGTATATATCAGTATATCCATCTTGTGTTACTCTTTTATGAGGATCCAATGTCTATTTTGCTTTAAAGAATCCTATTTAAACTTCGAAGACATTACCGAGTCATTCTCAAGCCACTAAATAAAGCCTGTCCTTGAAGGTTTGCAGTTATTCTACAACTATACATCAAGGAGGATATTCTGACATTGTTTTAGAGGGAAATGTGTGTGAAAGAAGCAGAAACAGCAAAGTGATCATCATTTCTACTCCATTAAAATGCTGTGATGAGTCCAGTGCCTCTTTCTCTGGTATTTTCTTCTCTCTCATCCCAAAAGACCACCCTGCTTCCATCATTATCAGCAGTAGCCTTCGGCTTACCTGAAACCTCAGGGCAACTCGATGCAGTAGGATGTACCAGATCATTGGTTTCCATTCCTGTGTCTTGAGCTGAAAGACCGTGACAGCCAGGGGTCTGACCTTTCTGGGTGAGCCATGACAGAGTCACCATCTCTGGGGGTGTTCAAGGAAAGGTTGGACGTGGTGCTTAGGGACATGGTTTAGTGGGTGATATTGGTGGTAGGGGAGTGGTTGGACCAGGTGGTCTTGGAGGTCTTTTCCAACCTTAATGATTCTATGTGCTTAGCCAGTGAAGGTGTGATGAAGCACAGGCATAGTGGTGACCCATTCTGCAGTCACGCTGTGGCTTTGAAGCTTGGGTATTGTCCTGCCAGCATGTATCTAAACTGTTTGAGTGGGAACTGGCTCTTATCTTACTGGTTCAGAGAAGTCCAAGATGGTTCATGGATTCTTCATTCTTAATATGGACAAGGCTGTGGCAGAAACCACATGTTGCCGTCACGTTATTCATGAAAGAGATCACAAGTTGAGGATCTTCTGTGATCTTTTGAGGCTTGATTACAGGGATCCTTCTGGGAATGCTACCATAAGCTATAACCAATTCATGTAATGTTAAAAATAAATGGCTCCCATCTTCTACATTCTTTGACCCCAAACTCTTTCCCTGTACCAGTTCTTTTAAGTAGATTTGGTGCTCTTGTTTGTTTCTTGTTGTTGTTTTTTTAATTGTTTTACAATTCTTTGACTTGAAGTTCCCATTTCATTAGGGACACATGCACTTAAGCATACACAAAATCTTTTTTCTGGACCAGTGGTTCATCTATTACAGTATATTTTCTTCAATGGTGGCAGCAGATGATGGTACTCAGGGAGAGCGTTTCATTCTGGCTACTGTGTGTCATCTGTTCCTCCTCTTCTTCTAGGCAGCCACATCACTGGATGAAAGCTATATATATCCTTTATAGTATATCCTTGTCCTGTCCTTTTAGTATCTGTTTTGGACCTATTTCCCATTAATTTGTCTAACTTCTTGTTGTATTTGCTGTTATTTTGTCTCCACAACTACTTGTGGCAAATAGATGCCAAATGCTTACCACCAGTTCTGTTTACACAAAGAAATAAAAATCTGTGTGCCCCAAACAACAATAAAACCTAACCAAACTTCTTTAAAATCATTTTTCAACTGATCTCCTTCTACATTTAAAGTTTCAACGGCCTTTGTTCGAATACTGATGGATTTGATGCATAACAATTCTTCACTCACTTTGTCCAGTGTCTTCGTGATTTGGAAATGTTGTCATACCTTTTTTGAGCCTCTTAACTCCCGAGTCTTTTTAATCTCTATCCATAAGACAGCTGTTGGTCATCTCTGTGCATTTTTCTGCCTCCACTATGTCTTTCTGGAGGTGTGTTGACTGGCATTGCACAAGATATGCAACATGATGAGGTTGCATCAGTGTTTTGTATTTACTTTGCTTTTTGCCCGGCCTGATGATACTCAACACTTTACTTGCGTTTTTGGTTGCTGCTGCATATTGAGCAAATGATTTCAGAGACTCCCAAGATCTTTTTTTCTAAGCTGCCAGAAAAGTGGTTAGGGACTTGAATTTAGTGTATGCATTTTGAAGATCAGATGTTGTTTCAATTGCATTAAAAAAATGCTAGGTATTACCTGAAACCTAAGGTCGTCAGCAGATGAGCTCTCACTTTGGATTAATGAAATGGACTGGTACAAGGAAATGAAATAGCACATTCTTCTGAATGCAAATATTTTTTTGCTGAGGTCTGTTTTTTCAAAGGCAGAGAGTCAGATAACAAAAACAGAACAACAAAGATTCCCCAATCAGCACAGAAGCAGCAAATCTGTTTTTCCAACTGCAGAGAACCAGTAGAGAGCCACTGTGATACAGTGATCATTGCTGTATTTTTTCAGGCACTCTCATAACCTGTATGTGGTAGAACTGAAAACTATTTGTTCTGTTCATTCCTTTCTCATACGGAAGCCAGTTTGAGATGCTTCCTCTGTAATTGTGGTCTTCTCTGGTCTGCTTTATTTTTTTGTGGTCTGTTTTTGATAAATTGGACCAAGTAAGAAGAGATGTACTGTATTTAGCAAAGCTGTTCACTTGTAGTTCAGGGTGTGGAATGGAGTTTGCAGGGATTACTCCAAATCTTTTAAGAACCCCTTTACATAACTCTTTTCTTCATGAATATTGTGCAAGTGCTAGAGAGTTTTATCTTCTTTCATTGTGTGTTCCCAAAGGATGAGTTCCGCCTCCATCATTCTTTTGGAGAAAATCGAACAGGTGCGATGGTTTATTATTAAACAAGCAATAAGAGAAACTCTGGTGTTGTGTTAAAAGAAGCCTTCTGAAACTGACTGCAGTTGCCTGCATGGACTGGCAAAGAATCCATTTTATTTTCTGTCAAAGATATTGTCATCTGGATCCTACTTCTTGTTGCTGCAGGTGGACTCTTTAGAGGAGAAGAATATTTATTCTAGTTAACTCCTGAACTATTGGATCCTCAATCCCTTGTTATTACAGCCAGTAATCCACCCCAGGAACATCAGCAATAAATTGGAAAAATTGCATTGCCATGGCAGCTGCCCAATCCTTTTTTCATGCAGATTCTTGAGATTAAATGCTAGGCTTAGAAATGTACGTAGAAAATAGGGGAGGGAATTCTCCTTTTTTGTTGTTGTTGTTGTTATTGTATTTGCTATTTTTGTTTGGTTCCTCTTTTTATTTTTATTTTCAGAAGAAATAAAAGGGTAGAGAGTGGTGTAAAGGCCAAGGCACCTTTGCAGGGTGTGCGTTTTTGTGTTTACAGGAGCTCTTAACCTCACCAATTAGGTATTCCTCCAAAGTTACTATCCATCCCTATCTTCTGACCAAGATTTAGTGAATTTCTCTCATCTAGTTAGGTTAGTCTGAGGGACTGGGAAAGTATTAGGAACATAACTTCAGAAAGCAAAGCTGCTTCCAGTACCAGTCTTTCAACTTGAGCAGCCAAAAGATTATTAGCCTAAAATAGTGCTTAAGGATTTGGAGCTTTCTTTTCAGGAAAACTGCTGAAACTTAGGTTTGTGCTAATATGCATTCCGTGCAAAGTTGAGTGTTGTGCTTCAAAAAGGTATCATGCTGTTAGGAGTCCCACTTTTGCTAAAGGTCCTTATGTATGAATTGTGTTTTTTTTTTTTTTTCTTATGACACTCTTGTATCATCCATTTACGCTTCCGTCTGACCCATTTATTGAGCCTCATGCACATGTAGATCGCTTATTTGAGTCATTCTCCAAAGTTAGCTTGAGCTGCCTTTTTAGTGTTTTTTACTTAGATGAGGAATCCCTGTGTCAAGATGCTCACTCATTCCTCAACTCTAAATGTGAAGTCTGCTTCTTTTTAGCAGATGACTTTATAATCTGGCTGATAATTGTGTGGGGAAAGTGACTAATGTCATTAACTTTAAAACTGAGTTTTAAACTCGTTAGTGGACGATAAGATTTATGCAAGCTGGTTGGTTGTTATGGATAAAAGAAGATAAGTTTTGTTTGTTTGTTTCCTTTAATCAGATTTGGAAGAACCTGTGTCCTCGTATTATAAGGGCAGTGCCATGACTGCTTTTCTGGCATCACTTAAGGTGTTGTCAGTGCATTGTCCATATCAGAGAAGACTCAGGGTTGTCTGAGCATCTGCAGTAAGGTATGAGTCCAGGGCCTGATAGGTCTGCAACATATCAGACATTCCTTAGAGGCTTACTGAGATCCGTTTGTTTTAATAGATATTTTACTGAACGCTATTGAGCACAGTTTAATTTGGTTTCAAGGTGGCTCTTGCTTCTGTTTCTGGATTTAGGTGTTTTGGGGTTTGGGTAGTGTGGTTTTATTTATTTATTTTGCTTGTATGGTGTTTGTTTTTTTTGGCTCCCCTTTCTGGAACGAGTATGGTGTTGTCCTCACAGTCACCCATTCATTACCAACAAGCTACCTCACGTATTTGGTTGCCCACTGTATAATTTACTCCCCTGTAAAGTGTGAGGATACTTTAAAAGCATCCTGTAAAAAAGCAAGGATTTCTTGAAGGTCCTTCCTATTTAGTTGCTTAATGATGATGTAACATTATGTCAGGACCGATGGTGAAGCAGCTGTTTTCTAAAGCGATTGCAAGTGCTGTGTACTCACGGGCTGGGAAAGCTTTGTAGCCTGCTCTGCCCAGCAGTTACGTGTACAGTAACTTGTGTGGCGTGAGCAGCCTCTTCTGGTTCCTCAGCGAATGAAGGGCAGCCGTAGCTGTACTTTGTGGTTGTCAGATACACCGTGATGGAGCTAATGACGGATGGCTGTTTGTTGGGTGCCCCTATTGTAACCCCTCTCTCTCTGCAGGATAGATGTGAGGTGCGCGTAGGAAGCTGCATGGGTCTGTTGGACTTCTAGCCCACGTGGGCTGTTACCTAAATGAGTGGGCACAGCCCAGAGAAAGGGAGAATATTCTAAAGGTCTTATCAAAGAGCTATTTTTAATAGTTGCTGATGCTAATATATTTTACACTACAATTTTCATCTTCCTTGTTAAATGAATGTGTAAATAGAAAAAATGATTTGTGCCAATGCTTGATGGTCTAACACAATAAAACTCTATTTTCCAATTAGTTTCATAATGTTGTCACTGGCAATTTTGCTTTTGCAAACAAGTTGTTTTATAAGTTTTAGAAAAGTAAACTAAAGCCATAAGTCATTAGGTAAACATTCTTACATTTATTTTCACTTTTTTGGAATTTATACATTTCTTCTATATTACTAAGGTTTTAGCTGAAAGGTCCTAACACAATGAATAAAAATATGACTTCCTCTCCCCGTGAAGCAGCTGGTTTGCAACTTGAAGAATTTCTGAGATCCTAAGTATAATATCCTGGTTAGTGAATGGACCATGCTTATGATTTTCACGCAGTCAATAAAAATATATGCTATTATAAATGTGTGATTTGGGTGTAAATTAAAATTTTCTGTACCAACAGAGACTTCACTGATTCGGTCAAATCATTACCTCTAGTGGTATATTTTCATTAAGTTAGTGAAACCGGTCAGCAAGAATTTAGGATTAGTAGTAACTGATGAGAGAATAGTAAATGAGATGGTTTTAAAGACATGATTGAAACAAGTGCATCATTTTCCAGTCAAATATTACTTTGGGTCATTTATTTTTTATTCTTTATTATAGTTTTATTTATTATTTGGGTCATTTTTATTTATTTACTTACATTTTTTCCCCATCTAGACTTTATACAGTCTATATTTTACTACCTTGGAATTAATCCGATATGAAATCTTTTTTTTTTTTTTTTAAGTAGCAATAATTTGCATGTTTTCTATTTTGCAATTCCATCTCCTTTTTGAGGGATGAATATGCCTCAAAGGAGATAGGCTAGGAGTTTGTGTAAGGATTTGCAACCTTAAATGGATCAGATTCTAGACAGGGACGAAGCACTCCATCTGAAAAAAATGTTAAAAACATAACAATTTGATGCCATGAATAAGAAAAAGGAAGACTGATGTGAAAATATGTTAGCGTCAAATATATGTGGTGGTGGTGGTGTAATTTTAAATAATGATTGGTGGTGTCTGGCAGTTGTGTGCTGTGCTTTCTCTGCTCGTGATTTTCCATCTGCAGTTTTGAAGCAGAGAGCGGCTGTATGGCGTTTCTCGCTGCTATCAGTGCAGTGGTTAGTGTATGCTGTCACGCCAGGTATGTGCACTTCCAGGAGCCTCCGTGCCTGATACAGAAATGAGTCCCATGCTCTGATTGAAAAATAGACTTGGATTAACCTTTTTCTTTTTTTTTCCCCCATGCTGCAGCAATGTCTCACTACCTTCTAAACCGGGAGTAAAAATTATTACTGAGGAGTTAAATATTGCATTTTAAAAGTAGTACCTTCTCTTAGATTTATTTTCTCCTCTAGAGTTGGGTGCTTAGTAATTCTGGCAACTTTTCAGTATGAGTAAAAATGAATGAGAACTTTGTACAATATATAGTTCTTTTAATTGTGAGGATTTAGGAAGCTTTTAGGCTCGAGTCATTAAAACAGGTAGTGCTTAGCTTTCTTACATCGATCTGCTGAGCCATTATGAACAGCACTTTCAAAAGTCCATTTCTATGTATTTTTCTAATTAAATACACAGAGAAGGGAGATGTGTATTCATCACAAGAATCTGAGAGTTCTACTTCAATATTTAAATTTTAAGTCAGAGAGAGACTGCAAATTATTCCAAGGTTGAGACAAAGTGTAGCTGGTAAAAGCACTATCTGGTTACTTGTCACTAGTATCTGTGAATTGACAGAAAAATAACATTTTAATTTGCCTTTTTTTTGACATCATAAAGTCTGGCAATGGCCTTTTAAGCTGTTGGAGAAAGAAAAAGCTGAAGGAGGCTACTCAGAGCATTACATAAGTGGATAGAGGGGACATTGCAAATGCACACAGGGTTTCAGGGTTTTTTAGGGATTCTTACTTTAGGGAAAGGCATTAACTGGAGTTTGCACTAGTGTGTAAATGTAAGGCTTTCTTTACAAATTATAACAGTCTGGAATTTAAAAACAGAAGTGAGGGAAGAGGGAGAAAAACACAAAGCTAAGAAGAGCTTCATATAGCATATAGTAAAGTCCCTTAAAATGCACCTCTAGCCCTGGAGGAGTGAGCATGCTCATAATATCCTTGTTAAGTGCACTTAAACTGGCATTTGGTCCGAGACTGGATTAGCTGAGTGATGTCCTTCTTCAGTCTCCTGGAACTCGAGGTGGGAAAATACATAATCAGTCTCTTAGTTTTGGCATATTCTCTCATAGTTGAATTCCTGGTGTCTCACTAAGGTTTGATGGCTGTTTGTCAGCTAGCACTGCTAACCTGCACTTAAGACACTTGAAGTGGAGCTTCTCCCCTAGGTAGGTCTCTGAGTAATTTTCTTCCCCTTGGGCCAAAAGACACCATGCCATTGCCCTCCTCTGTGAGGGACTTGACTGACTGCATCCAGAAACTATTTCTGGTCCTCATGCTGCTCTCATGGATTGAGTTGAAAGGTGTATATGTTGGATTCAGTACATGAGGCCTTAGGGGACTTTTAGAAGTCAAGTGGAGTCATACATAGCCTTACACAGTAGTTTCTTGTAAAGCATGATCAGCATCTGCATGCTCAGCTTTGCTGCTGTGACTGCTCCCAGAGCCACAGTGACCACTGTCTGTGGACGTGCGCACCAAACCCACACAGCAGGCTTCCTCCCAAGGGCAGTACGCGAGTAGGAGGCGTCAGAAGCACTGAAAGTATGACAGACTTTCCAGTGGCAAGGCAGATCTGTAAAGCTGTGTGCTGCTGACATTTTAAACACAGCTGTGAGGTCCTGCATCCAGACTGCAGAGGGAACAGCATCCTGCTAGCAGAAGTATTTTCCCTTATTCATGAGTATTTAAGTCTTAGTTCTCCATTCTCTGTGAGCTCCTGATGATCAAACTCTTTCCATTTTCCTTTCATACATAACAGATAGGGTACATCCATCCAGCAGTGCAGCATAGATACCTACACTAGTGACAAACATATTTTTCAAATAAGTGAAATTAGCCCATGCAGAGGTGGCTGTCAGCAGTTTTATTGCTCTTACATCATAAACAAACTTGGGCACTTTTCATGCTGCCTTACGTTGGTGTGTTTAGAACTCAGTTTAGTTCATTTGCTTGATATGAGGAGGAGGATGGCTCCTATGCAGAAGTAATCTGAAATTTGGTGCTCCCAAATTTTCCCAGATTTCCCTCTGAGCTAAGTATACTCTCAGTTGTGAGAAGCTGGGAGTTAGGCACATAAAGCTGCTTGTGCCCAGGTAAGCCGAGTATTGTTGTTTTTAATTCCCTAACTCAGAAACTTCCTTTATGGCACTGGTGTGCTTCATCATTCCACCTTTTATTCCATATTCATACTCACAATGTTTTTCTTATCTTTCCTGTTCTTTGAAAGGAATATTTTAGAAAAGCAAGTCTTTAATGTACATGAGTCCACAAAATTGAAACCCTATGATTTTCACCCATTCTATCTAATGGATGTGTTTGGGTTGTTCTCTGAACAATAAGGAAGAAGAAAAAAAATATATAGAACAAACCTTTATTTTAATTGCATTTGACTCACATTGTGGGGAGAGAAAGTTTATGATCAGACTGTCATTGCCACTGCATCAAGGCTGTAGTCACACCTTGACCTTTTGATTGTCAGTTTGTAGCTTTGATACTACATGTAATTAAAATTAAAATATTACTTTGGCAGTGCTGAGATGATCAGCTCTGGACATATACAGATGGAAGCTATCTGAAAAGGTGCTCATAGAGATGTGCATACTTAATTTATGTCCAGTCTTCCATGCCAAACAAGGGCTGTACTGAGAAACTGGGCTAAAAAGATGAACCATTATTTGCAATAATAAACATCCAAACCTAACACTTACTGCTTAAGAAAAAAAAGCCCTAAATTCTGGTACAGATCTACTTCTGTGAGCTTAGGTAACGTGCTATGATGGCACTGCTCTTATTGGAGAAAGGAGGCCAAGAAGTGGTTCCTTAAAAACTACATCTCTGATGCTCAGCACCTAGTTTTGTTTTGTCATTCCACAAAGGTGAGACAATCCTGCAGCGGTGCTTCACTCTGCACAGAGGCACTACGGGAACTGACCGGGCAGCATCTTCTCCAACACCAGTGATGTGCAAGCGATCTGCAGTTTTCTCTGTCATGCTGCATTTGTGATGCTCTGAGATAGCTCAGACCTTGAATGCAGCGGACAGAGATGAGCAGAGAGGAGGTGATGCATATGGGCAGAGAGAGACGTGCCGAGGAGTCTGAAGCCACAAGGCAGTCATGCTTGGTTTAAATTACTCATTTCCAATAGGTCAGCCTTGTTTGGGGTGGTTTTTTTTATGATCTTGTGCTCTTCCGTATCAGCATGCAGCTAATGCCTTCTGACATTTCTGGCTGCTAAGAGATTCTTAGTGTGGTGAGCATAATTTAGCTCCAGTTATTCAAACCCTTTCTTCACTCAAGTCTTCCAATTTATGCTTCTCATGGTGATGGTGCAGCAGCACTGACAGAGGAGGAGAATTATTTATTTCAACACTAAAATTGTGGAGTAAATGTGCATGAAGGAACGGCTGGTAGTAAACACAACACAGTATATACGAACAAGCAAAAAGCCATGTTATGTAAAACTGATATTTACTGAACTTTTTTCACTGGAGAGTAAATGAAAGAACAAACACAGGGCAGATGTGAATCATATTGCTTAATGCTATCCTGGAAAATGTTCAGGTATACGATGATGCATGTGGTCTAAAAATCTCTACAGAGCAACTAAACATGCTTACCAGATTTTTATTATAGTTGTACGTAAATGTGAAGAGATTCCTAAGAAAGCAATTACTTCTTTTCTGAGCAGTGTAGCTGCTGCGGCCTGTCCCTGACTACGTGGTATTCTGCTGCAAAGGTGGAATCCAGCCGCAGAGGACAGTCCCAGTGTTGACTTTTTAGTAATTATTCAGTTGTCTGTCTAAACCATTTGTTTCTGAAGAGAAACCAAAGTGACTGTTCCTGAGGAAGAGGAGTAATTAGCTTTGACGGGATTCCTGCTTCTGAAAGGATTTCCAGTAGCAGTCCCCTGTCGTGTATGCATGGATGCATACGCACACAACTGAACCCAGAAACCAGGACAGAAACACTAGAGGTAGTGCCAAATTGTAGCTGGTCCCTAGCGTTTGGTTGCTAATGCCCAAGTTTTATCAGAGCTCTGGTGCCTGTGCTTCCTCCCGCAGAGGGGCATATTTCTCCCCTTACGCAGCTGTCAGACGGGAGATGCTCAGCTGAGACTTCTTGCAGTGATTTCACTTTTCTGGTTATTTATAATTCATAGATGACATCATGTTGTACAACCCATTTTTTTGATGATAGCAGTTCGTCGTCAAGGACCCTGATGTGCACTTGCACTGAAGAGGCTGATGTTACAGGAAACCTCTTGCATATTTGAGACATTGGCATGTTCACAATGCAAGTGCTTCCTGTCTTCGTACATTAAACAAATATTCATAGGGCTTCATGTTGTAACGTTGCTTCTGAGTGTCTGGAGTGTGAACTGCAGATAATAAGTCTTTTTCAAGACCTCTGCAGTAATATAAGAGGTACCACTTAATAGTAAAGTAGCTTATGAGACCAAGCAGAATAGATCTTTTCTCATTGATGTTTATTTGAAGAAATGCAGAGGAAATTTTAATCCCTCAAAAGGAGGAAGAGGCAACTTGAGTCAAGACCGCTCTCAAGAACAGCAGTGCAGCACCCAACTTGTTTGTGGTATTATCCCAGTTTGAAGCCAGAATCTGATGGTCTGTTAACACTGCCAGTTCATTGGTGCCCAGTAAAAATAAAGACCAAACGAACCCAGGCCCGTCTGTTGCTGGCAAGCAAAGAAAGCGGAAGAATTTGTCTTCCCTGTTGAAGGGGTAGATGGTTGGTATCGAACGGTGCAGGGAAATGGTGCACGATGCTGCAGATGTTACGTGGTCACTAGTGCTAACAGAATATTTGAGCGCTATTGTGAAATTGAGTAATCATTTAATACGCAGCAGATGTTTTACGTGTCTTGACAGGCTGAAGGCATTGCTTGGTTAGGGAGCATTTAAAAACATTATTTTTTTCATGCTTTGTCCCTCCCCTGCATTTCCCTTGGAATATTTTCTGATATAAACAGCAGAAGTTACACCAGTTGCTACTCATAAAGAGGAGACAAATTTGACTGTCTGTCAGTGTTTCCACTATAATCTTGTTTGGGGCTTATATAACTCAGTAGTAAAACTCGCCCAAAGCTACGCTGTTCTGTTACGCATTGCAGTTTCCCTGTTTGAAACTAATTAGAGTTAGCATAGAGGATACACAGTTCCTTTGCTTCTTCGAAAGAGGTTAAACGTTGTTGGAGATGGAGGAAGAGATGTAACTTCTGTTTTGTAAATAGATATATAAAACAATTCAATCTGAAATGGAAAGATCTTTATTTTGATGATACATTGTCTCATCTTAAAGGTTGATTTTAGAGAGTATAGTGTCTTAAAATACCTTTGAAATAGACTCACTGCTGTGCTTTGTTTGGAATTCTACAATGCTGTTTTGCTGTGAGTTTTTGCCTTTTTTTTTTTTTTGGCAGACAATTTAAAACAACGTTGCATTTTTTGCTTACTGATTTCTTAGTGTCAGTCCTCTTTGTCTGGACAATAGCTATTGTACGTTTTATAATAAAGATTCTGGTTCGCCCATAACTTTCTTACTTTCTTATAACCTGCTTCTGACAGAGCAGCAGAGACTGGGGGTACAGGCTTAAAAAAAAAAAAAAAGAAAGAAAAAAAAAGGAAGAACAAGAACTAGAGGGGGTTATTTCTCTCCCTATCTTCTATCAATCACAAATGTACATGAATGCCTGTGGTAATTTTTTTTAATTTGAAGTTGGATTCTTCATGAAACGTGATACATTTTCCCTAGAGTTGCATAGATAGAGGAATTTAGTCTAATTCCACATACTTAGAAAACAAAGAGTTGTCTTAGGAATTACTGACAATTTCCGTGCTGATCGTATAGGTGTTCTCAAATCACGTTCGTTTCCTACTCTATAGGAAGATGCTTTCAGTCTGCATACGCTGCCAATATTAAAGCCATTATGTTGGTAGGAATGGTAGATCCCCCACATACCTTTCGCATCAAATGGCAGAAAGTCTGACATTATTTCTTTTGGCACATATACCTAAAGTGTCATGGTTGGCAAAACATTTTTCTTCAAAACAAACTTTTAGTTAAAAAAAATAAAAAATCACTGCTGTTCACAGACAGATAGGATAAAGTTGCTTCTTTTGTATCCAAAAAAATAAAAAAATAAAAAAAAATAAAAGGCTGGAAGTTGTGGATTATTTTCTTCTTAGACAAATGGTTGGCTTTTTGTCATCATCCCTTGGATTACTTGTGATACTAATGGAGGCCAACAAATTTTCCTAAAAAGAGGCTGGAGGACAGAGGAGATTGTTGGGGTTTCCTGCATATATTGTTTCTACTTGGTCCGTTTAAGTGTTATTTTTCTAAAGGGCTGTCCAGAACTTCTAAATCATGCACTTGTGTTTAAAGTCCACTGGTTATTATGAAGAGCCAGTGGTAGCCTGGTGGCTTGCAGCTCTCACCCTCCCTCCAAAGTGAGTATTGCTGGGGTCATGGGTTTGGGCCCTAGCCTGAGAGGCTTATGCAGGTTGCTTGTTGGAAGGCTGGTTAGCTCAGTTGGTTAGAGGGTGGTGCTAATAAAACTGAAGGTCGTGGGTTCGATCCCTGTACAGGCCAGAGGTAAATTTGGGAAATGATTGTCCAGCTGTACTTGGCTCTGGTGAGGCTGCACCTTGAGTACTGCGTTCAGTTTTGGGCTCCTCACTACAGGAAGGACATCGAGGTGCTGGAGTGTGTCCAGAGCAGGGCTACGAAGCTGGTGAGGGGTCTGGAGTATAAGTCATATGAAGAGCGGCTGAGGGAGCTGGGATTGTTCAGCCAAATTTCCACCTGTGGTTCCGTTTTCCTCACCTTGTGGGTTGGTGCTGAGGTGTGCCTCCTCTGGAATAAGGAGGACATCAGCACTGATGAGCTGCTCTTCCATCAGCAGCGGGCGACACTTGCTGCCCGGCTGGCATTGAGCGTGTTTGGATAGTGACCGCTGAAGGGCTTTTGTGGTCTCATTGAGTATATTAGGGTTTTATAATTAATCAGGATTAGGGCACAGTGAATAAATTTAACAGCTGTATGTGTAAATGTTTGTGTCTTAAAAAAAAAAAAAAAAAAAGGGGCAGAGGAAGTATTCGTGGACCACATAGATGACATATAGATGCCATTTTCTTCTCAAATTTATTTCGAACCTTGGCCTCATGTATTTCACTGTTGAAGTGCTGTTTGGATCTGATCTAAAATGGAGCGTTTGATCACCTGCAATTGTTAAAAGCAAGCATGTGTTAACATCACAACTTGCTGGTTCGTCATGGTTAATCATTTTAGCACGAACTGTGTAATCTTATTTAGGAAAAATCCAAAGTAGAGTTCTATGCTCATTTCTCTTCTGCCCTTCAAACCTAGTCCAGACTTTCCTTTAAGATTTAAAGAAAAAAAAAGTCTAGTCTTTCAAGGTTGTTGATACAGGATGGCTGTCATGTTTCCATAGTAAAGGTTGGTGGGATTAATTTTCCTTCACAAAAAGCACATTGTAGTCCTTTGATGTAAAACTGAATGTGTACTTACAAGCGGTTTGGCATTTGGAAATTGGTTCCACTGCTGGCAGTATGATTATTGCTGTTGTGTAAAAGTAAATACTTTTTCCCATCACCCAAACAGTAGAAAGCTTCAAGAGTTTCTCTTTCTGTCTCTGTCAGACTCTGCACTCTGACTCAGGCATTTTTGCTGTCTGTGGGGTGCAATGAATTCCTACATGAAATCCTGATAAGGTACATTAAATGGGTATTTTTTTTTGTAACACCACCATTTAAAAGATTATTTTTTCCTGTGTATAGCAATGTAAAATTAACCTTTTTTTCATCTACTTCTTTTATGTATTTTTATGAGCCATCAAATTTAATGATTCTTCTGCCCTTTTTTAGCTGTGGTCTTAGAATGGCTTCAGATCAAAATATGCTGAGTTAGCTTAGAAGCTGGCTCAATGGGTAAAAGAAGCATTGTACTGTAGCAAGTTTAATTTATACAATACTTGGCTTGCTTTGCTCATTACAATGCTAGAGCATGTAATTATGAAAGAAAACCGGTTTGCTGTCCCTTAAAAAGTCCTGTATCAATATTGTAATTGATAAGGGAGGAAGCTTAGTCTTAGAAAGAGGAACCCTCTCTTTGTACAGCAAAACATAAAGTATGAATTAAATATTCTAAAATGGCTTTCTAGAACTAGAAGAAGGAGAGGAAAAATATATATATATATATATTCTGAGAAATCCAAACAGGATATGATATCATTCTGAGGGTTTGAAAAGATCATTCAGCTGGGAATTCGTGTGAACACAGATCTTTATCTCTTCAGGTAACTTTTGTGTAAAGAACAACAACCATAAAATTTTCAAAAATCTGTTCTGAAGACAACAGCTCAGTGGTGCACAGTGTGTTTTTTTCCAACACAGTTCTAAATCAGATAGTTACAACCATCCCACACTTTGCAGTACCTACAGCTTTGTTCTGTAAAGCCCTCCAAACTTGTCAGGGTAGCCAAGGCTTGGTTATCATTTGACCCAGAAACACAAATAATAAAGTTTTGTCTTGGTGGGCTAGGAAATAAAGACTCCAGTTACGTAACATTACTGGTGCTGGAAGACATTAATGAACATCATTATGCCTTATTTTTTGTAACCTTTGCTCAATTAAGCAGCGTCTTCCTTCATCCCTAGTTGATTTTAGCTCCTGTAGCATCTCGAGGGAATGCAGGACGTGCAGTTCTTCCTTCACAAAAGGAAGAGAGGTTCTCTTTAATGACTGGCAAATCATGAACTGTGTGAAAATCCATTTTTATTTTATTTTGCTTCTTAAGAAGAAATGTGACCTCATGCTTTTTAATTCAAGAAATGCTTCTAAATGTCCTTTCTTGTGCAATGTATATTAAAACTAAGCTTTCCTCTATCATCACGATATAGCATCAGATTCTCTTCTAGTGCCCAAATGAGCCCTTTCAGAATCTTTGCAAGGTTATTTGAAGTGGAAAACTTTCGAAAGGGCTTCAGAATGTCATTTTTCTTTCTTTTAAAAAGCTGTTAAAAGAAAATGAAGAAAATAGCCTTACCATTTTTTGAACTACTTTTAACAAGTTCAGAAGGAAGTCATTTACCTTTTCTTAACTAAGGTGTCAGCACACAGACACAGTTTGAGATTATTAGTTTTTAAAAGTGATGTTTCTGTAAGTCTGAACAGCAGATGATATAACACATCTTTAGCTCTCCATCTTTGGCTTTAGGCTGTGCTACTTTAAAGCTCTTCATTTAAAAACTAGTTATAGATGCTTATTTCAAGTAATGCATTTCTATAAAAGTACACACAGGGTGGGTGATACTTTCAGTGCATAGCCATGAGCACATCCTCTCATTGGTAGACGGGAGTGGGAAGAGAAATTTTCAAGAGATGAATAGTCTCAGTGAAGAAATACCTCTATTTCTGACCTGAAGCATCAGTTTTGAGAAATCATGGAGGAAGTCTAAAGTAAGCTAACAGTTCTTGGCCTTCTGGTAAAAGATTATCAGTATGCATAGTCTAATTTTCTCTGTTGCCCACGTCTGTGCTTTTATATTCCTGTTGATTTTGTTTCGCCGTGTGCGGGTACCCTGCAGTCTTCACTGCTCACTTGCCTTTGGCCCTTTCTTTCTAAGAAGCCTTTTGCACATGATGTGGGATATTCCTCCAAACTTTAAAACTGAATTTGAGATTCTTCCATTTAAAAAAGTGAATCTGAAATAATCCTGAATCTGAATCTGAAATGTGTTAATTACTGAGGCAAACAGCTTTCTATGCTTTTCCTTACGATCTTTGCCTTCCTTTCCTTATTCTGGTGTTGGTCATTGTTGTCAAAGATTACCTGAACACATTGGATGGGGTCTCAGCTACAGAGCCCTGTGTGCTGCAGATGCCTCTATGTATCTCCAGGTATTAATGGTTATACATTATGCACCATTTTTCTCTTTCTCTCTTTCTCTTGCTGTATGGATTAAGTAGGAAGTAATAGCAGGCAAGTGCATGGTAAGATGCACTGTCTCAAATATTATTCTAGAAAGCATTCTTTATAAATGCATTCTATATCAGCTGCAGCAGATGTGTTATAAAATTGATTTTCACACGGAGATGTGTCCAGAGACCAAAATACCTCCTCCTGAAATTGTATACGTGTGTTACTTTAAATAGTGTCTGCCACGAAGGAGCAGCTTTTAAGTGTTACGCTTATTTTGTCTTTCTAGTTGATTCTTTAATGATGCAGACAGATGGCGGAGACTCTGTCATAACCTTGATCTCTGTGTGATCTTTGTAAACAACCTTGTCTCCGAGTTTTCTCAATTATCCCACTTATTCTCCCTCTCCTACCATATGCCATGGACAATTTTTCCATTTCATTTTAGTGTATACAAGTAACAGAAGCTTTTCAAGCACCTGGTGCAGAGTAAAGATGACTAAGTAATTAAATGCTACAGGAGCTGCTGATTGGCACATAAAGCTGCAGCGTGATAACCAGAGACAAGTTACAGTAACGTGCATCCTTGAAGGAGTGCATAATGGGACCTGATTTAAATATCTTCTGTTTTTAAGAAGTACCCCATGTGTTTTCTTTGAAATTAGCTTTGTCTTCATCTGTTGGAGCTGTTAAGCTGGTCTGCTCCTCAAATTACTCTGTACAAGCCTGTACCATTAGAAAGCGGAAAAAAGAGGCTGTAAATCAACAGTGTGTAATTTTGGAAGCTCACTTACTATGCTTGAAATATGATTTTATGACAATTGAAGGAAATATATACTTACAGGGTACACTAAACTGTGTAAATATTCATGAGTAGCAAAAGTTTTGCTAGTATTTTTTTTTTCAAGAATGGAGAAGTCTTACATTATGAAGTATTTGCAACAGAAGTCTTAGAAGGCCGTGGTTTAGGCAAATTCCTTGTCTATAAATCGAGGCAGTAAGTCAGAAAATGTTGGCTTGTAAGAAGAGTTCCTTTCTATATTAGAAATCATAAGCATCTATAATTAAGAGAGGGCAAACAGATTAGATTTATAACAGAGTAAATGGCATATAGATTCCGAAGTTCTAATGTGAAAAGCATGCATTTCACAGTTACTGAAAGGGGAACAAATCAAAGTGGAGACTAAATCAATGACTAATAATGGTTATAAATCAGGTATATAACATTTTGTGGTTTTCTCCCCTATGGGAATCAATGGTAGATGGCAGAAGGATGGTGTGTGGTGGGTTCTTGAGTTATGCTGTCAGTCAGGTAACCTGAAGGATCTCCCTCATGCTTGCAAAATGAATGCTGCAGCACAGTTGCAGTTGTGGCTCATTGTGAAACTGCATAAAACATTTCAAGAGAGTAGTTTTGTTAGCCCTTGTTTATCAGTGGAAGAATTCTTTCAGGACTCAGAGGAGGATTTTTTTCTTAATTATTATTCTTGACTAGTATTATTTAAGGTCAGTTCTGAAAACTACGTCAACACTGTATCAGCACATCAGATTCTAGGCTTTTGTTTTGTTTTGTTTTGTTTGGTTGGTTGGTTTATTTTCTTCTTTTGTAAGAATGAAAAACTAATAAAATTAGTGTTTGTTTCTCCAGGAGTAAAAATTCATTTCCTGCTTTACTTAGAACGTAAGAATGAATTTAAAAAATGAATGCAATAAAGCTGTTGGAAGTGTAGATATTTGACTTGGTAATCTGTCACCAGTCTTTCCCTAAGGGAAGTAAAGCTTGCATTTTACCCACTACCTAAAGCATACAGTAATTATACATTTTAGAACCATAGCATGAAATATTCTGGCATGAATTACTGCCAAAGTTGCATATAGCCCCTCTTTATGTGACCAATATAGCTTTAAAATGTCATTATACTTTTATAAATGCAAATATAATGTGTAGAAAAACTAATTGTACCAATGTGCTTGGAGTTCACTTTTTAATTTTGTGTTCACAGCTGCGTATTCAACACAGCTCTCCAAAAATATTTCCATCCATGTGCTTACGTTATTAGTGCCCAGCTTTAGTGGCATGTTTTGAGATGCCTGTCTTCAGCCTTGAAAGCCTCTTGCCATGCCTTCATTTATTATTTAATGTATACCAAAAAAAATAGTATTGATTTTCTCCTGAATTTCCCATCTAAAGGATAGCTAGCTAAAGGGAAAGTTTCTCCCTCGTCCAAATTCTGTGTAACACTCAAAGTAATACGAGTGCTTTAACTGTTTTAGTCCTTAATGCCAAGTAAGGCACCCAGGGACACAGTCATATACTTCTGTGCTGAAAGAAGTGCGTGCATTCTGTGTAGCCATGGGGGAGGTATCTTTGCAAAACTAAATAAAACACCAAAATACATGATTGCATTTATTATTTTATAAAAATATTTAATACAATAATAAAATTCAGTATTGCAGCCTTTGTTACTTGCTGGCTTTTTTATGACTTATTTTTACTCTGTAGTGTTCTTGAAGATCTGATTTTTTCCAATGAAATCTTTCTTCAGTCCACTCAAGACAGATGATATTTGAGCTAGAGATTAGATTTATAAGTGGTTTTCTTTTTTGCTCTGTTGCAAAGAGGTTTGCCTGGAAGGACAAGAGAGTATTATTGATATATCTGATTATTCTTGCATCATGTTCTCTCATTGCTGTTCTTGTTTACTTGCAGAAAGAGAGAAAGGGAAAATAGAGTATTGCTGAAGAAATAGGGACTAAAGCAATGCAAGTCTGAGTGGCTGTTCTGAAACTACTTTTTACATCTGTAGCATAAAATAATGCACTGTAATGTTAAGAAGTCTGTACTGTGCTCAATGTGCTCTTTGCTACTAAATTATTTCAATATTTGTATTTCATACGCAAAGTTTATTTCATGTTTAAAGATTCCATTGTCAAGCTGTATCAATGACAAGGAATGCCACAGATGATTTAGAGCTGATGAGCTATATGGGCCCAAATCTGTAGATTGTTCATTGTCGTGATAGTCTTAAAATCTCTGTGTTATCAACCTCAGTTTGAACAGCTCCAATGACAGGGATGTTGGAAGGAGAGGGGGCAGAGAATCGATGACTCGAGAGGCAAATCCCCCCAGTTCAAATAATCACTAAACAAATAATTGCAATCAGTGAAGTGAAATTCCTAAATTTGTAAACAAGTCACGTAGGAAAGTAGAGAAAGGTGAGCAGAAAAAGTAGAGAAGGGCTTGTCTTACAGAAGACAGTCATGGTTGATGGTATCAAAGATAAGTTATAAGTTATCCTTTGAAAGAATGACAACCTTAACTCTTACACCATATGGAGGAATCAGGAGAAAAGAACCCTTTTCTTCTGTCTGCCCTTATTTTCCATTAGAAACTATTTTCTCTAGTGAAAAGTGTTTTTCTTGTTATATAACATTGTGAACACTGGCTAACTGCTTTTCTTGAGAGAGAACTGAGCAGACTGTGTCAGTAAAATAAACTTTGATTTTGTAATTAGAGATAAAAAAAAAATGTTGGAAGATATTAAGCAGAGTGTTTTAATAATATTTAAAGTATCTTCATTTGTGCTTATACTGGTAGGAAGTAATACAAATCATGCAAAGCAATTTCTTTCTAGTCGAGATTGATTTATACTGAAAAATTGAATGGAAGAAAATGCTTTATAAGAAATGTTGTAATAGCTGTCTGCTCTTGAATGTTTTTTTAGTTTGTTTGTTACAACAGTATGGTTACACTTAACCCTTTAGAAAAGTCATAATCACTGGAGATCAAAGCATCATGCAATTCATTTCCATTAGCATGAAAATATCTTAAATATTGATTTTTTTCCCTATATAGAAGCTTTAGTTGTTTCTGCATATAAAGATCGAAGTATTTGTGGCTAATTTGAAGAATGTGTTTTCAGAATGTATTCTCATTGTAAAGGTTCTGATGCTATATCATTTAAGTTTTAAAAATATTATTAGTAGGAGACAGAAACAAGAGGTAGTGTTTTCTAAGGAATGTGAAGTATTTTTGCAATGCTTTTTAGCAGTTGTGAAATTATCACATGAATTTTCAGTAGATGCAATTTTTTGTTATTAAAAAAAATCTGTTGTAACAATTTACTGTATATTGGCAATCCTACTATAGCAATAATACTTGTAAGTTCAATGTACTAGTTTCAGTTCCTGTTAGGTGAGTGTTTTAAAAACCTACCGTTATCAGCTTATATTTGATTCTCCAAGTTAATTCTGTAAGAGTAACCTTTCTGGCCTTAATTAATATCTTGTTATTTCTGTTTTGTTAAATTTACCTTTATCTAGCTGTCTGAATCACTAGACAGGTCTGGTCAGAGAAGTGAAAATAAGGAAAAAGGTATAGTATCTGTTGTTTATAAGATCCAGTTACAAATGGCGTTCTTTCCTTTTGCAAAAGGCACTGAGACGTGAACTGAAGGATAAAGAGCAAACCATTCTCAATGCTGTGGACCAGGCACGAATTTTCCTTGCTGACCAACCAATTGAGGGTCCTGAGGAACCAAGAAGGAGCTTACATTCGAAAACAGGTCAGAAAATATTCTCTTCCTGTTTTAAATGGTCAAAAGGAAAGTAATAGAACTTACATGTCCCTAGTACATTTTTATATCCCGATTACTTGGTTAGGTTTTGGGATTTTCCACACCACATACTGGCTGCTTTTATTTCAGTGCTTTAGCCTTAAGTTATTACTACATTGCTTTGGAAGTGCTCAAGTTTTTAATGGAAGAAGAAAAATCTTTGCATTTCCTTTTCCAGTTTTTGATTCAAAATGTCATCAGTTCTTTTCTTTTTTCTTAATACAATAGCATGTGTACACCTTAAATGTAGTCAAAGCAGTAATTCAAATATGCAAATGTAAATTTTTTACGTCATTATAGCAAAATTTTGCCCCACAAATGGAAATCAATGTATTCTGTGATGTATCTCAGAAGTAAAATCAGCTTTAGGAATGTAGTCATTACAGAATCATAAAGATTCCAGTATTTTGATGAATTATTGCTAAGGAGTGAAACACAGCTCTCCTAGAAATGATAGTCGCATAATATTTGTCAAGGTATTTGTCTATATCAGAGACCAACAGGACCCTGTAACCCCAAATTATAAAAAATGTACCAAGTATCTCTGTAATTACATGGAAAAAGCTATAATCAAAGTACAATTAAGTCAGAATTATTTTTCTGACATAAGCTACATTATTATAAAATCTTATTTCTTTTAATTACATAAGGATTCTTCTTGGATCTAGTAATCTGCAGTTATGGAAATACCAGTGGCAGTAAGATGTGAATAATTTACTATTCTGTATAATTTACAAAATTGTAGCTACTTCTGTAGCTATGGCATATAGTTACTTTTGTCAGGAGTTGTTTTTTTCTTTCTATACATCATTAAATCTCCATAGCAAACATTTCAGGCTTGTTCAAACAGGTAATATTTCCTTCATCCATATTTAGTGTTACTTCTGTGCAAATTTTTATGTGATTTCCTATTCCATAATTCAACTTTGTGTTAAAGTTTGAATATCTGGTGATTAAAGCCATTTTTCCTTGTGATTAGATTTTGTACCGTAGCTGCAGTACTGTGCTTTACTGCTTGCTTTTTGAACTCCTGAAAGCATTCTGCTTGTCTCACACAACTTACTCACGGACTTGTTTGACATATTGCATTTAGAATGCTTTATTAGAAAACCTGCAGTTGAAAAATAGAGAAAGCTCACTTTATATCTGCTCATTGTGTTGCAAGAGTTTGAAGTCACAGACTGTCCTCTCAAAAGCCATAGAATTACCCAGCAGAAATGCCGCCAATGCATGAAATGTTACCGACGTAAAGTGTTCACACTTTCTGGCAGGGGTTGGTATCAATGATCTAATCAGTGTTGACTGAAAGTGCAAGAACAAACTTCAGATGGTGACATGCATCATACATTCCTGATAAGCAATTTTAAAAGTATTACTGGTGTTATTATTTTAAACTCCTGTGAGCTACAGATGGCAATGACAGAATAGCAGGGAAGCTGATTACCATGTTAAGTTGTGTAACAGTAATGACCAGGCAGGTGGCTCTTGTCCACCCATCATATTTAAAAGCAATCAGTACGCTGAGACTGGGAAGCTTCATAGGTGTGTGCTGTGAGCTTATTTTCCTCGTCCTTCTTCAAGCTCAGTAGTTCCATTACACCTGTTTTGAGTGTGTGGTAGGCTAGTCTCTGCTACCAACCTCGGCTGGTTGAGAGGAGGAAATAGGAAGAGCATGAGTGAGAAATCTTGTCATGCTTGGTCTCTTCACCAAGGTGACCAGTGGTGCAAGGGTCTGGGAAGTGGAGGAGTATCTGCAGTCAGTCTAACGGTTTCTCTCTGCTGCTCTTTCTTCTCAAACCTTTGGTCTGCCCCAGTGTGCGCTCTGCAGGCTGCAGGAAATATCTGCTCTGCCACAGTGCTGCTTCTACTGCCCCTCCTCTGACCCTCTGGTGTTCCCTCTGATGTTTCTCTCTTGTTCCTTCCTCCTCTGGTGTTTTCTGCCCTTTCTTTAAGCACGTTTTCCACCTTGGCAGGTGGGCTCAGCTGTACCTGCCGTGGGTCCACTGCAGAGCTGGTCACGTCTGGCATGTGGCAGCCCCTGGCCTCTTCTCACAGCGGGCCCCCCTGCCAACAGCTGGACACAGACACGCTGTACAGAGTAGAGTTTCTGCAGATTAATAAACTTCAGGCCAAAAGGTGCCTTTGAATCTTCTGCTCTGATCTCTTATATAACATAATCCGTTAAATTTCACCAACCCTTGTACGGTCTGACAAATGCCACCAATCCCCAGAAATCCACACCCCTGGACTTGAGCCCATGCAGAGACATACAGTCTTTCTTCTCAATAAGCATTTTCAGTGAGGACTGTGAGTGCAGGCTTATGTTTGCTTTTAAAATGTTTAATGTTTTAATTTCCATCAGCCTCTTAATCATCGGTATTTTATGCAATAGATTAAAAGTTTGCTCATTAACTTCAGTGAAGTGCACTTAACATTGCTAAAGGTGGGGAGTGTGGTTTTGGATTGTGAGCTGATGGGTCTATCTTCAGAAATATTCATGGGTAGTACGCAATGCTGTACAGTCATGATTTAAACATGCCTTTGGCTGCTTTGATAATACAAATAGCAAAACCATGTAGGAAATAGTAATAGCATGAATTGGAAGATCACTGTTTGATTAGTTTTTACCTAATAGCAAGAGTGTTTAGGTGTGGGGTTAGGTAATCCAAAGAGATGGTAAAATATCCAGCCACTGAAGTTACACAAAGGCCCAGACAATGCAGATGCCTTGTTTCTAGGTGCATAAGAATTGAGAATCACAGAATCATTAAGGTTGGAAGAGACCTCCAAGATCACTGCGTCCAACCATCCCCCTACCACCAATGTCACCCACTAAACCATGTCCCTAAGCACCACGTCCAACCTTTCCTTAAACACCCCCAGGGACGGTGACTCCACCACCTCCCTGGGCAACCCGTCCCAATGCCTGACTGCTCTTTCTGAGAAGAAATGTCTCCTCATTTCCAACCTGAACCTCCCCTGGCACAACTTGAGGCCATTCCCTCTGGTCCTATCACTAGTTTCCTGTGAGAAGAGGCCGACCCCCAGCTCCCCACACCTTCCTTTCAGGTAGCTGCAGAGAGCAATAAGGCCTCCCCTAAGCCTCCTCTTCTCCAGACCAAACAACCCCAGTTCTCTTGAGGGTACATTGAATTAAATATTCCAGGATTATTTTATTCTCTCTGCAGGTTCTTCACAACAGGGACAAAAATTTGCCATATGATTCTGCTGTGACATCAGTTCAGAGTCTCTTGTATGTTACAATAAATTAAGACAATCTGAGTAACCTTTTCACATCCCCCTGAAGTGCATAATACAATCAAAACTTAATTGAAAAAAAATTACCTCGTTAGAACATCCATTAAAGATATTCATAATATTTAAAAATAGACCCTATCATATCTTTTCAGACATCATCTTTGAAGCTTTCTCTATTCCTTTATACTGCACACTACAAAAGGAAATTGAATCATACTCTAATTCAGTCTTTGTATTAATTGTCTGACTTCAACTAATTTGCACTTGGGCTGCTAGGTACAAAAATAATTCTGCCTAGGCATGAAGGAGACAGCAATATCTGAGAGGTTTTTTGTTTGTTTTGTTTTTGAAATAAGGAGAAACAGTAAAGTTAATTTGAATTAACCAAAGCTGTAAATTCTGAAATCTGTTAAATGTAAACAGCATTAAAGCATAGCAGGTACAAGCTCGTTTGCAATTAGTGATCTGGGTTCCAGTTCTGGTGTGACTGGTGATTGAGAGCCTCAGAGGTTGTCAGGATTTTTTTTATCCTCTTGTTCTGATGCTCAAGTAAAAATTCACTTGTTTGTACAAAGGCTTCTCTAGACATATATGCAAAGATGTTTTTTATCACCAGAGGATTGGATTACTGGGCATGACAGTTCTGCACTCTCTGAATCACGTGAGAGACTTCAGAAGGTGGTCAGCAGCAGCATATAGTGTCCTTCTGGAGAGGTTTCTCGTTACCTGCTCATGAATCTTTTTGTAATTTCTGTGTGTAACTTCTGGTCTAATTCAAATTTTATAGATACAGTATGCATTATTTAGTAGCTGAAGTACTATTTTCTGTGGATTGTTGCTTCTGCACTTGAATGCTTGTTGCAGTATTTGAAATTGTTCATGATTCCTGATTAGGAGGAGATTGGCAATGGGGAATTCTCTGTGATCAGATCTTGACTGATGTACTTGCTGATTTTGAATTGCTTTTGTTTTTCTTCAGTCTCTCTCTCACGCTCTATAGGTACCTTAAAGGAGGCTGTAGCGAGGTGGGGATTGGTCTGTTCTCCCACATGCCTGGTGACAGGACGAGGGGGAATGGGCTAAAGTTGTGCCAGGGGAGGTTTAGGTTGGATATCAGGAAGAACTTCTTTACTGAAAGGGTTGTTAGGCATTGGAATGGGCTGCCCAGGGAAGTGGTTGAGTCACCATCCCTGGAGGTCTTTAAGAGACGTTTGGATGTTGAGCTTAGTGATATGGTTTAGTGGAGGACTTGTTATTGTTAGGTCAGAGGTTGGACTCAGTAATCTTGGAGGTCTCTTCCAACCTAGACGATTCTGTGATTCTGTGAATTTCTTTGAGCATCTGAATGGAGCTGATTGATAAAACCACCAGGCCAGCTGCTGAATTTTATAGATGGTCAGGATAATGAAGTTGGAGATACTCACATTTTTAGCTTTGTTACTGCTTTTCCGTGGTATAGGAGAAAACTTGAAGAATTACAGTCAACCTTTTGCACATCTTTAGATCTATGGCATAGTTACAGTTGGCTTCTTATTTCCCTACACTGTTAATAAGGTTACTGGCTATGGGATACACAAAGGAAAGAAAAAATAATAGTTTCTGTCCCTAGGATTATATAGATCAGTGATGTCTCCAGTGTATGGCTTTTCTGAAATTCTGTCCTGGAGATTCCACTGCTGTAGTGAGGGAGTGGAGCTAAATGTTTTTTGGAAGATAACACAAATTAACATTTTAACAGACGAGGCTACTACAGTGATTCCTACTCCAACAGAGAATGTTTCCAGGAGTCTGTGGTATTGCTGGAGTACTTCCGTAGGTTTTGGTTTTGTTACGATAATCAGATTCCTATCTTTGAAAGCTGTTATTTGGTATTAAAGGTGATGTGATAAATACGTGATTTAAAATTAAGTATTTATTGTCTGTTATCTTCTTTAATTAAAAGTGTAGAAAACCCCATAAACCACATTTGTGTTATAAGACAATATATGAGCAAGTATCAGTGAATAACATTACTCTATTTATTTCAGCCAGACAACGTATTCCCCAGTTTCAGACGTAAATAAAAGTCAAACTCCTTTGCTTCCTGCTACTGAACAAATTCAGATAAATTCTCTATCGTATTTTTTCCTCTTAGCAAGGAAGTCCTTACTGGAAATAGGCTACTCTCTTTTTTCTAAAGTATAGAGTAAGCGGTATTTCTATTCCCAACCACTTGTCACCTAGCTGTCATACAAGACTGGAATATTTTTTGTTCTCTTCTGCCCTAATGGGCTGAGTATTGAAGTCTTGATTGTTAAACCTATAGGAGAATGAAGAGCATGTGGGCCACTGGAGGTCAGTGGACTCACGCCCTATTTTGAACATTGTTGCCCGTGTTTTAGTTGGTGCTCATTCACTTGTGACTTTTGACACGTTCAGTTAGAGAAACGTGCAGTTACCTATGAGATAATCCCACAGTGATGAAATTTTTCTCTTCCTGTTCAGATAGATCTTTATCACCCTTCAAGTTTAGTCCACCTGGGTGGAGCCTTGAAATTAATCTTGTAGTGAGTGTCCAAATGGTAGCCTGCTTGGAAAGTTATTAGTGAAAATTCAAGGAAGTTGTTTCCTTTTTCTGGGTGGTGTGGAGTGAAAATCTGGAGGAGTTTTAAGCCTGAATTTTAATAGCTGAATATTGGAAACAGGCTGAGGACGCAGTGATTAATTTTATTTATGTGTGGTGTTTTGTTGTTGTTTGCTTGGTTTTTAACTAGGAGGACCTAAGGATATAAGCACAGTTGTATTCATTTTTAATCTGTATACTGTATTATGCACCAGTTTCATCTGATACATCCCGGGTGGAAGCCATGTTCTTAAACTTTAAGTGCTGCCTTGTGCTAAAGACTCTACATGTCATTAAAGCTTTGTCCGTAGGAGATCTCTTAGTTATGATAATAGCAACACAGGTGACTGATGGATGTCAAATGTCGGGACCTTGTTTGAACGAAAATTCCTTTCTTATTCTCTAGAGCAAACACAGCTAAACAAAATTGTAAAGAAGCCTCAAGACAGCAAATGGGTAATTGCAGAGTATTAAACAAAAAGTAAAGTATGTAGAGGAGAAAACAGGCAGAGTAAACTTGCTCTAGAAGGCTTGTGAGCAATTCAAAATTTTGGAACCTGGATGCTTTCTTGAAGTCCAGTGTTGTTGAAAGACACCATCGATTCAGGGAGTCTTGAGTAAGTGGGATTCAGTGGCGATATCCTTCTCCATTAGTGCCCTCCCTTCTACAGGAATTAGAAGTAGACATTGTAGCTTGTTGATGACATAACAATACTATTATCATTGATTTTTTTTTTCTGGTTTTGTGGCAGGCACAGACTAAAATAGAATTCATACCTCTTTTTTGTTTCTTGAGCAACACAAAACCTCAAGCTTCCACTGTGCTTTGGATCACATCATTTATTACAAGATGGTGGCTGCTTTTAGTGAGAAGTATTGTGTTTTGATTGTGTTTTGATGCTGCATGAATGTGTGGTTCTCAGGGTTGCTGTAATCTCTTAAGTTTTCTGGGGATAAATGCAGTGGGTTGACTTAATTATCTCCCTTAATCAGAAGTTATTTCCTCTTGTTTTGTCTGTCCTTTTGTATCTTCTCCACCAGCACCCACTGGGGAATTCTAATACCTCTTTATTTGTAGACCATACTCCAGGCCCTTTCCAGATGTATTCAATATACATAAAGTTACCAGCTAATTTGTCTTTAATCCTGTGGAGACTTTCCCCATTCACTCTTTATTTTTTCACTCTTTATTTTATTTTATTTCTCTGGCTTGAAGAACTTTCAGTTTTGATAGAGTGAAATCTAAATAGGCTAAGACGACAATGAATGATTGTGCTTTTTCTTTGTTTTACGTGTATTTGCAATAGATACTTGAACTAGAAGAGAAAGGTGACATACTGGGTTGTTAGTCTAAGTGCTATGTTACTAACCAGTTGCTGATTGATCTTTAAAACTTTCCATTACCATCCCATCAGAACTGCGTTTTCTGTCCATATTGTAAGAAACGTAGTGAATGCTTTCACTGGAGTGATGCTAGAGACTTCATCATGCAACACTAGCAGTGCTCTTGGTTGTTCTTCTGCTTACAAATTTGACAGTGTTTCATTGTGTCTGTTCAAATGCTTCAAAAGTGTTCATAATGATTACAGTGAAGTTTTACCCATTGTTTTTTTTTGCTGTGAAGAGTGATTGAATCAAGGAAGAGAGAATATTTGACATAATGCTAAAATATACGAAGAATATACCAAAAGTAAAAAGTAATTAATGTAATTCTGGCAAGACAGAGATCAAGTCAGTAACATGGGGATCAAGCAGAGCTGCTTAGAGTCAAAACTGCTAGAGCCAGAATAGCTTACCTGATCTGAATTGAATTCTTAAGCAAGAAGAGTTTTCTCTGAGAACTGATATCTTTCCTGTGTAAGTATTCTCCATATATGCAAGCGTGTAAGGAATGCATATGCTGTAAAGTTCAGTCTTGAAAGTCTTCCTTCTGTGGCACTCTCTCTCTGCTAGTGACACAGGAAAATTCTTGGTCCTTTCATCGCTTTGTTTGTGACAAAAAATGCTTATTAAAATCAAGTTTCTTTCCACTACAAAAGCAGATTTTTTTTCCTGCTTTTTCTCTGACTGCAAGGTCAGTTACTATCTTCCCTCTCTGGTAAACAGATGGTCCAGTGAATACAGGCTCTTCTTACTTTCTGAGCAGCTGCTGAAGTGAAGATAATGTAATAAGTACATTACAAAAAAAAGGGGGGGGGGGGGGGGGGGAGAAAAAAAGCTGATCATTCAGAAGCTTTCATATTAAGTGGGAACAAAAGAGCAGCAACTAGTATGTGGCGTTTTTTCACAGCACAAAGGAGCTGTGTTTGTCTGCTAGTGTGTGCAGTGACAGACTGATGAAACAAACTCAAAGCGCAGAATTCATACTGTTAAGACGTTATTTATGAGGCTAGGTTTACAATTCTGTGCTGTGCAATGAGGATCTTGGAGAATGTGCTCTCTGCTTGAAAATAGTGTGGTGCTCATTAATAGGTTGGGCTTTCATGATGGAAAGCATGTAAGTTGTGCAGGATGTATTTCTTAACTGAATAGAAGCTGAATGGTTTTATAGCTCATAAAAATGTGTGTTTGGCTTTATTTCTCCAGTAAATGCCTTTTTAAGGCAAGTTTACAAGCACTCCCAAGACTTGGGTAAAATAAAGCAGTCTTGAAAGGAATTAATATTTTTCAAATAAAATAGGCAGCAGATTCCCTTGGACAAGGAGACTGATCTGACAAATGGTCTTCAAAAATGTTTCTGTTTTTAGTTCTGTTGGGATACTTCTGTCATCCCACTTAGTGCGGAATTTTTTCCCTCCCAGATATGCGACTGGTCTGTCACGAGTGAAGCTGTCTTGTTGTAGTTGGCCAGGCAAATTAGATCAGGCCATTGTTCCCCTCTCCTATTCTCATTTGTAGCTACAGCTACTTTTTTTTTTTTGGTATTGATTTTACTGGGGCAAGAAGCAGTCAGTCATTGAATCTGTTACATCAGTACCATTATAGCCAACAAAAGAATTTTGCAAGTTTTTCTTTCCACTCTTGTTAAGGCTTCCTGGATGATGTTCTACTCAGTCCAGTTTCTGGGTGTAATGTCCCCTGTATTGACAGTTTCAAGATGACAGCCAAGGAGACTCCTCCAACTGGGTCTACAACTTTCTGTCCCGTTTCAACAAAGTACTCCCTTTTCTTTCTGTAAGTGTTCTAACTACAGGTGCTCTCTTAGTCCTTATTTAAGGTCCTGCAGCTTTTACTGGTGGGGCCTTGTTGTCCATCTGATGATACTGAACTGGTTGTACTAGGTGCTGCACCTTGGCTTGGCTTCCAGATTTTGTGCATTAGTTTTGTCTATGGACTGTAGTTGGCTGTCATTAATTCATCAACGGTATATATTCATAGCTGGGAATAATTCCAAAATTACTTTTAGTGATGACTTCCTTGGTATCTGTAACTAAGCAATTGGTAGCCATTTTTTATCTGAAAAGGTTGCTTTGTTTAGAATTTAAGCATTATTTCTTTTGCTTTTCCTGAAATCCTGAAATCTCTTGCAAAGCTTGGGGTAAAGATCATCCCAGAACTGTGTTGTCCTATGATGTAGCTTATTCTGAATGTGAATTGCTGAGATTCAAGACACAAGGTACGATTTATCACAGCCTGTCTTTGGTCTTTATCTTTATTCTGGTCTGTCAGTATTGCAAATTGTGAGTTACTGCCTTGCCTCTGATCCTAGAGCTATATACATAATTTATATCCCTTTGCATCTAGTTAAGCATCACAGGTTTTGTCCCAGCTGTTCCTCCCCACATTCCTCTTCTGAAACACCCTCCTGCCATTGTGGTGTCCCTAAACTTGGCTAGTCTTTGCAGGTAGCGAGCAGATGGGTAGTTGCTCTTGCCTAACAGCTTATGACTCTGAGCAAGTCACTGAAATATCTCAGTAAGTCTGAATGCTCAAAATTTCTTTTGTCCCTCTCAGCCCCAATCTTTTGTCAAATGCCTCTGTTCTTTGAAGGAGCTTTTCTAATTCTAGAACTCAAAACATGCACTACAACCTACAGCTTAGGTATTTGTCACCATCTTTTCTGTGGTGTCCGCTCCTCTTAATCATCCTTGCTTCCCGTTCTGCTTCAGTTACTTCTGGTGGTACTTTTTTCTCTTAACTAACCATTTCTTAGCAAGTTGCCTTGTGCTTTTGGGCAACACTTGGTCATTTGGCAATAACTTGTTCCCTCCTGCACCATCAATTAAAATGGAAAACACGTGCATTATACTTTTTTCTGAGATGGCGTCTGGATTCCATTGTAGAATACTCTTCTTGTATTTGTAAGCTAATATGTATCGAGACTAATGTGGGCAAAAAAGTTTTTGAAAAAAACTTAAATATGTGGAATTGGCTGGCAGAAATTCTGGCTTTGATCCAAACAACTTACTTTAACATCTAGAAAAATGTGCCTTCCTCAGCTGCAAATTTAATGTATTCTAATGATTTATTTTTTATCACTTACAGCACGCTTTGCAGTATTGCATGCTAAAGAATGTAGGTTGCATCACCAGAAGCACAGTAATTGAACTTTTCCAGCTACAACAGTGCGTTTACTTTGACATTCACCTAGCCTTTGAAAAGCAAAACGTTTCCTTCCCCCCTGTTTTTTTGTCCCCTCCCCAGGTGAGCAGCTCCAAGCTTAGTCAGTTGTTATGATAGCACACAGAATCACAGAATGGCTGAGGTTGGAAGGGACCTACAGAGGTCATCTAGTCCAACCCCCCTGCTCAAGCAGGGTCACCCAGAGCGCATTGCACAGGATGGCATCCGGGCGGGTTTGGAATATCTCCAAAGAAGGAGACTCCACAACCTCTCTGGGCAGCCTGTTCCAGTGCTCTGTCACCCAAACCATAAAGAAGTTCTTCCTCATATGATATCTTTAAAGACATCATCAGCATATGGAAAATTGTATATCTCATTTGTCTTGTGACAAAAATGCTGCTTTCATCTCTATATTGCTGTGTATAATTTATTCATAGACAACACTTGATTTTTAATCACAAATAATGCCGTGATAAACTTTTTCTAAGGGTTTTTTATAGGAGTGAGTAGAAGGCCACTTGGCTTAGTTTTGGAGTATGCCATATCTTGTTCCCCATATTTTGTTTTCTGTTTTCTGCGTTATATCAAGTTTGCTCTGCTTATTTCTCTGCCTGCAGAAACTGCAAGGTTGCTATGTAGAGGAGGAATCCCTTGAAATGAGCTTGGTTGGTAATTACTGTAACAACTCTACCCTAGTGAAGGAAGCTCTTTGTGATTTCTTTCAGTAAGGCCAATCTGAGCAGCAGTCAGCAGGACTTGCTGGGAATTGAAGACCCAGGAAGGAAATGTTCTCTTATTGATAGACCACATGCCTGGGTTGCAGAAATCATCTGTTGTGGAGAAGAGATGTGCCACCAGTTGACTCGGTGCTTGTTGTCAATTAGGACTGAAGCGTGTCTGTAATGTGGAATGCTGTCCTATGTTTTACAGACTCACCAGGGACTGGGGATATAAATATAAGCAGCTTACTGAAATAATCAGTGCCATCTCCTGTGGCTGTGTCTTGAGGTTGTGTGTGTGACCACTTTGGCTTTGTTCAACTGCAGCTGGCCTTTCCTAACGGGAATGGTACTTCCATAGGTGGTGGGTTGCCCAGGAGATTTAGACACATAAGCCTGAAATAACGCACTGTAAGTGCAACATTTTTTCAGTCAGCAAGTTAGCCGAGCAGTTTTATATTTACAATGCCTATTTAAAACAGTGTTTTTAGGACTTCAGCATCAACACAGACAAACAGATATAGAGCTGCAGAAGCACTTACCACATGGTATTCAGTACGCTTTGGGTTTTGCTAGTACATAGGAAGAGAAGAGGCATCCTGGGGGTAGTGTGGAAGATGTTGGTAACTGATCCAATAACAAAGCACTGTTCTTGTTCTTTCTACATGAAATGGTCCCCAAACCCCTATTGCAGTTTCTGGTAGGGAAGAATGATCTTTTATTTCCTCCCCTATGCCTCCAATAAACCAGCAGTGAGCTGCCTTTGCTTTGCAGGTATTAGAATACATGGAAGTCAGGAATAGTTTCCCTTTGTCTTATCAAGCATTATTTTGTCATTAAGGATGATGAAGGTTTATTTCAATTATGGCAAAGTAGACTTTTGACTACCTTGTACATGCTGAAATAAATTATTGATTGACACTGAACTTACGGACTGTCTTGAGCATGCACCTCAGGAGCAGTCTGTTTAACTAGGCATGAATAAGAGAAGAAATAAACAGCAGGACTTCTTTTTTTTCCCTCTGCAGAGTTGACCCCTGAGGAGAAAGCCATGAGGATTGCCAAAGCTATGCGTAAACAGTCATCAGAGGTAAAAGAGAAATGGGAGAACCTAAATGCCAGTGCCACTATCTGGCAGAAGCAAGTGGACAAAGCATTAGAAAAACTGAAAGACTTGCAGTGTGCCATGGATGACCTTGATGCTGACCTGAAGGAGGCTGAAAACGTGAGGAATGGCTGGAAACCTGTGGGAGACCTGCTCATAGATTCATTACCAGATCACATTGAGAAAACTACTGTAAGTGTGGAATTCCTGGGGAATATTTAGCCTGTGTGAGTCACACCCCTCAATTCTACCACCCTTAATGGTGTCAAATATGTTTACACTGTATACTTAAATTCTTATGTACAGTTTATACGCCTCTTCAAAGACTAGATTTGAGGTCACAAGGAAAGTCCAGTACTGTGCCACACTCACTATCAGCTGTGATTGCATAAGCACGTGTGATTTGCAAGCTACATACGTGTATATAACATAATATTATATTGAAAAAAAAAAAAGAAAAAAGAAAGAGTTGTAGGATTCAAATATTTTCTACCCAGAAATACTGTCCAACCCACTGTTAGGCTATGGGTGTGTTTGAAGCTTTGTCCAAGTACTAGAATATGAGCAAGTTCAGTCAATTATAATCCTGGTAGATGACGGGAGGCTCCCCTCCTTTTTGTAGTGGTGAGCTGTCAGATCTGTTTGGCAATCACATATAGCTCTCTTCTTTGAAAAATGTTTAGAGCTCTTTTAGTCATACACAAGTATTTACATAATTTTAATTTCTACACCATAACTTTCACGAATTTCACGTGTTGTCTATCTGAGCACATATAAGTGAAAATTTGCTTTTGCTTTAGGTTGGCTTCTCTTAAGGATTATTTCAAAGGTAAGAACAAACACTACAGTATAGTGTTCTCACAGGCATAACAATTCTTGCAACAAGGGCTCCAGGCCACTCATGCAGGGCTCAGTATCCCAAAGCACTGCAGTCCATGACAGTTGTCATCCTTTGCTTAATTGCATGGGTTGGACTAGGGACCCAGTAATGCAAAACTCCCCAAATAAGCAATACCTTCTGATAAATATTAGCCAGGAAAGCTGACTTGAAACAGCAAAATGCTTGAGTGAATGCCTGAATAGGAGGCATTCCAGCAGAACATGGGGGGATGCATTTGCTTTTTAATTAATATGATAGAGGAAATAGATATTTCAGGCAAACTTAGCAAGCTTCTGTTTCACGAACACAACTTTTCAGTTTTCAAGCTCAAGAATGAATATGAAAAAACATTAGAGGACCCTGGGGTCATGTACTTGACCATCTGTGACTTTAGTATGGGAAGCTGGTGTTGGAAGAATGAAGAGTCATGGCTTGCAAAAAGTTTTGTGGAACTATTCTATTTGTTTACTGCAGCCTGTGGACTTGTATGAACTTCACTCAGGGCTGCCTTATTTCACATGTATCAATGGAAGCATCCTCATTCTCCAAGTTTAGTTGCTACTTCAGGTTTAATGGAACCTAAAATCTTTAAAACAAAGGTAGTCAAAGCTGATTTACGTCTAGAGTGTGGTTGATTTGCAAAAAGTAATGCATCTCCTCCTCCACCTCTTACATTTTAATATGGATACCAAAATAAACACTAAGCTGCTGATGCTGAACAGCTCTTTATTCTTATATTAAGAAGCAATTTGTCATACTTTGATAGCTTTTTCTGTAAAGAAAAGTAAAGAGAAAGCCTTTTAGATTTTCGTAGCTGTGGAAAAAATGAAACATCTGCTAAAGTAATAGTGTCCTGCTGGCTGTCCAGAAGTCAGACACTTACACCTTGCCAGTAGGTGCCTTCTGTTCCTGGCCCTGATAAGAGAGGTTTTTAAGAGAGGTAAATAGTTGAATTGTCCAAAGAAAATCTTTTTTCCGGTTGTTTTTGGCTTGTTTCGTGATGTTTAGTCATTTGTAGGATTGAACAATTAACTGCTCACAGCAAGAAAGACATTTGATGCATCTTTTCAACTGTAACTAAAACTTGCATCAATTTTGTCTTAATGCTGTATTTAGTTCCATTTGATTCAATAAACCTTTTTTTCTTCTTTTAATCATTGTAATACTTTTGCTTTATGGTTCTAATCAGGTAAAACATTGTATTCCTTTACCTTAGGAGATACATTCCTTCATGCTTTGCTAATTCAATAATAGTTTTTAAATTGAATTGTTGTCAGCTGCTTTATACTGGAAAACTGCAGTTACTAGATACATTTCTTTCTTAAGAGCTCTTGACAGTGACTGAACTGCTATAGTTCCTGATAGAGTATTGCCGATTTCTATTTGAAAGGAAGGGGTCTAAAGCCGTATGACACCACAAAACACCTCACTGAAATTGTAATACTCTATTTTAGTGGTGGAATTTGGATGTGGGCATTTGGGTAAATTTCATACCATTTTATTTTTTTTCTCCAAAGGAGTAGGTAATAAGAATATTGAAATGAATGAACTTTCCTTGCTGAAAAACTCTTGAGTTGTGTATCATTATTTAGGGTAAAATGCCACACTGGGCAAGTCAGCACCATGTTGAGTTTACTGGGGCTTTCTCAGGTGTCCATAGAATATAAATATATGCCTCTTACTTTTTTAGGCTTTTAGAGAAGAAATTGCACCCATCAACTTGAAAGTTAAAACAGTGAATGATTTGTCCAGTCAGCTGTCTCCACTCGACCTCTACCCATCGTTAAAGATGTCTCGTCAATTAGATGATCTTAATATGCGGTGGAAACTTTTGCAGGTATTCTTCTGAACGTGTGCAGTAGGAGTAGGGTATGGTGGGGGATGCTCCTCACTCTCTTCTGTTCTCCTAAAAGATGCATTATTACTGTTTGTTATTTCTGTCTTTGAGTTGTTACTCAAGTAGTACAAAAGCAACAAAGAGAACTCTTTACTTCCGTGGCTTGACCAATAGCTTTTCCTTTCAAGCTGTCTCAGCAGTTTACTCACTCAAGAGACTGCATTAATCCCTGGAGGCTAGTGGGAACTATTATTGCACGCTTTGTTACATGTCATAGCAGTATTTTTACTGTATAAATCATTGTTACTGAAAACCAGTGTGCGTATTCCTGTTGTGTTTCCAGTGTCTGCAGGGAATTTCACTAAAAATTACCTAAGTATTAGTAGATCTGTAACGAGATGTGAGCAATAGAACATTTAGCTAAAAACAGAAGAGGGTATGCTGTGAGATTCATATTGCTTAGTTATGATTATTGGTGCTTAAATGGTCTGAGAAAGGTAAATCAATGTGCCTGATTACAGTTTAAACTCATGAAGTTTCTCGCGGAATGATTTAATGAAGTTTCTTATATTAGTTAAAGTTCATTTAGCAATCTTTGCACTTTCTCTCTTTTTTTTTTTTTTTTAGTAATAAATATTTATTGTGAATGTGCTGCTATTTATTTGCCTGGCTCTTAGGGGTAATATGAAGTATCTGAAAGAATCGGGGGAAGGATGGAGTATGTTGCCTCTCCAGCTGAGGGCATTACAGCAGAAGTTTCAAAACTCAGGCGTCAGCTTCTGGGCTCATAGGTCTGAATCTGTCTCCCTTGAGAGACAGAATTATTAATATAATTTGGTAATGGGTTTCTCTTCTTTTTCGCTCCTCAACTTGAGTTAACTAAGCAGCCAAACTGCTGCTGGATGTGCTAGTGCAGTTTCAATTAGTAAACCGGGGGAAATTGTGTCAGCCAAAGTAGTCTGTGTTGGAAAGGCACTGTGAGATCAATACAATCAAATGAAGACCTGCTGACTATAGAAATTTGGACAACAGAAGGGCTGAGAGGAGGTCAGAAACTTCAGTGGTCAGCTAAAGTCACCATGAAACTACTATTGTTCGTTATTGATCCGCAGTACTTTCATAGGAAGACTGCAAACTATGAAAGAGACTTTAATTAAGCAAACAAATATATAAAATGTATCTTTGAATAGGTGGATAACAAATAAGTGCTATGGCAGAAAGAAAACTTAAATGTGTTTAACTAAAAATAAGTGCGCACCAATGTTTTTATTGTCATGGCCCTGGTGTTATAAAGTAAATTTTGTAAATGCATGTTTGTGTGTAGGTGTCTGTAGAGGATCGCCTTAAACAGCTGCAAGAGGCACACCGAGATTTTGGACCTGCATCGCAGCACTTTCTCTCCAGTAAGTTCTTTGAATTAATTGATGCATTTGACATATAACTGCACAGGAGGTTTTCACAAACACTGCCCATTACTTACTGCCCTCCAGGTTTCCCTCTGACTTGAGGCACAGAAGGTTCCTCTTCCATATTATCTACCTCCCTGATTTTTTGCAGGGGTGTTTCATCTTCATCATGACATTCTCACTGGTACACTTTCCTCGGGGGTCACTGCAGTATCTTACTGAGTTTTGATTGCATCCCTGTTCGCTTTCTTCTTTGTCCTCTGTTGTAAGGTCTGACCTGTGGCTGCTCCAGAGTCTTTGTGTTCATAACCACATCTTCTCATCCCCTGCTACCTCTGTCTTCAACTTCCCCTTCCACACTTGCCGGGATGACACAAGGGAAGAGCTGCCTGGATTTTGCAGACGAGTGTTATTAGGGGCTTCGTGTCATAAATTCCTAGAATTTCACATGAAGGGATGGGGAATTCAAAGTTGAATCACTTCCTTTTGAGGCAGATCTGTACATCTTTTTCTATTTAGTAAAAATTTCAGAAATATAAACCTAGAATCTCCCAGTATGGCTAGAAGAGGGCAAAAATAAATGTTGTGCTCCCTCATTCTCTCATCTGATGCATTCAGTACAGGTAGATATGTTGTGATATCGAGATCCTTGTTAACTTTCTGACCTTCTAGCTTTATCTGCCATCATCAGAGCTAATGATACAAAGGTTAACCCAAGTAGTTCTCTGTTTTTTGAAAGAAGGCTTCAATAATAAAAATAAAACTGTTGCAAAAGTAACAAGACATGAATATAAATATCAGCAGCTCTGTCCCAGAAATTCTCAAGTATGTGCCTATATAGCTGAACAGTTCATATAATTTAAAACATTAAATAAATCATTGTCTTCTTGAGCTATGTGACAACAGTGTTCTTATTTTAAATTGACAACTAGTTTCTCAGTAAACAGGGTAAGCAAATTGCAATGTTTTTAAAATATTACAGCAGTTATGCAAAATCAAGGTTCTTTGAGTCACTTTTCCCTTTTTTAAGCTGACAGGAAAAAAATAAACAAACAAACAAAACAACCCACAACTGTAAAAGTACACTTTTTTTTTTGCTATATAAACCTCATTAGAAGTGTACTATGATGTTGCCATGGTGGGTTTTGTACACCTCACAGTCTCAAACTTTTAACCTTGACATGGACAGTACACCTGTGTAATAATTTGTTAAAAACAATAGAGATAGATAGGTAGCTTTGACACTGTTGAAAAATGCCAGATTAACCATTTGGGAGAGTAGTAGGTCTTGTCTAATTTAAACTGATTAGGAAGCAACGTAGAGAAGATGCATTTTCCCCTACTCTGTTTTTTTCAGTCTTGTGTAACTGTTAAGGATGTTCACTTCTCCTCACCTGGACCAAGAAAAATGCAGGTGACTGAGTTGGAAAAAAAATAGAAAAATGAGTGTAAGAGCCCACATGTAAAACAAAGAAGCCTGTCAGACAAGGTTGGTTTGTTTTGTTTGGCCTGGATCATTTCCTTCATTTGGCTTACAGCATGCCACAACGAATACTTTCATTCACAAGACTGAATGAGTGGTAAAATGCAATGGGAGCTGGGTGCAAGAGAATGTTGGAATTGTGTAAACTGCCTTTGTTGCTGGATAAAACGTCCATAGAATTGCGTCCAAGGAGACTATGCAATACCTTATCAGCACGCCTCAGCCTTTCTTAGGGCATCTTCTCTAGGCTTAAGGGGATGGGGAGTTCAAGTGATGAACAAAAGTTGAGGAGGGAAAGTTTCCAGAATGCACGTTTTTAAGTACTGCAAAAAGCTATAGCCAAGAACCACAGCTCTGCAAAAACAAATAGTATGCAGTTATCCAGTTAAATTATTTGTTTAAAAAAAAAAAGAAAAAACAAAAACAAAATACAAGCAACCTCTTCACCCCCCAAACAGCAAAAACTTCTTAAAAATTCTATTTCAAGAGCTTGAACTAAACAGTGTTACAGAAGTTAATACCTACAACTTCATGTAAAAGTCTGTTAAATGAAAGTCAGAGACAGTAACTTTAAAAGGAAAGCAATAAAAAAATCATTAAATCCAGAAAAATGAAAGTTTTATCCTGACAGGTTGAAATAGTGCATATTCTAAATCAAATTTTTCAAACCTTCTTTGTAACCATAAGTGACTTCTAACTATGAAGAACAAGCAAGGCTGTGGTCTGAATAAAATAACCTCAAACTCCTAAAACTAAAATTATGATGTGATGCAACTGTCTCATACAAATCTTTACCTCTGAAGTTGCACTTCTGAATTAGAGGGCAGGTTTTTATCTGGGCCAACCTGAACAGCAACTATTTTAGGTTGATATTATCTACCTGTTACTCTTCCTGCAAACCTTAACAAGAAACTATAGCCTGCCCTCCCACCATTTTCAGCTGACTGGCTCCCAGTTGCCATTTAATCAGTAATTTGTGCTAGCAAAGCACCTGTTTCTACCTGTTCATCAGACTCCATCCCCTTAATCCAGCGATTTCCCTCTGCTGTAGCTAGTTGTGTTTCTCTAATAAATAAACAGAGTAAAGCATTTACTACTGCTGATGGAGTTCTTGGAACACTGAATTTGTGGATTCATCCAGACCATCACTAAGAAAGTGCTTCAGGATATTTTTTTATTATTTTTTTAATTATATAATATTGCCCTCTCCTGAAATGTCCTGATGTAGAAGGCTGATCTAATGCAATTTTGGAGGCCACTGCAATGCACGATTCTTTGCTGAATCATTTCTCTCCTTCAATCAGTTTTAGGCTGAATTTAATTGCTCCTCTTTTCATTGCTTTTGAGATGGAAAATAAGCTCCTTGTAAGTTAACTACTGATCCATAAATTTTACACATCCTTATGGATGAAGGTGAAGAATCTTTATAATCCATTATTCTCTGAAAAAAAAGAAAAAAAGATAGTTTCTGAAGGCAGGAAACAATAAAGCAAACGTAGTTTTTCTGTAATTTCATTTGTTTTCTAAAGCCTGAGATCTACTCCCCTCTATTTTGTTTCTTGTATTCTTTCTTAGATGAATCCACAAACATCCATGGAGCGCTGGCTCCATATGGTCCCTAACAAATGGCCTAGGCCTTCAAGTGTCCTGCTCAAAGCATCCGAGTGGTGTTCAGCCTTTTACTAATACCTGCAGCCCTGTTGTTGTGTGCCAGAATCAATAACTACTCTGTTCAGTTTTCATTGAGAACCTGTTTATAGAAAAGAATGGGAATTCCATTTTACAGAGGTTTGTGCAGCAGAGAAAACTGGCACTGCTTTTAGAAATTTTATTCCCAAATAAATAGAGTATGACTCAGTCCACAATAATTAGCAATTTAATTTATTAAGGTTTAGTCCATATCTCTGTCAGTGCAGAGTATATATAGCCTGTCCTAGCACAAAAATCTTACCTAACTGAGGCCAGGTTTTTCATTCTGGTTAGCAGACATAATTAGTGTAGTTACCCTAGCTGCCATAGGTGCCAAATTGCAGCATTAAAGAATGAAATGGTTTTGTTTGTTTGTTTGTTTGTTTTTCAGCATTGTGAGTACCTAAGAGTATTTTTTAGCTAACTACCTCTATTTGAGCATTTAGACAGTGCAATATATTTCCATTAACAAGTAACTAATTATATCTTATTGCAAACATTATTTTCTTCAAATAATAGTATGACATTTCCTCTATTTTTTCCAGTGAATAATGATAGAATCATAGAATCATTTAGCTTGGAAAAGACCTCTAAGAGCAACAAGTCCAACCATTAACCTAGCACTGCCATGTCTACCACCGAGCCATGTCCCTAAGCACCACATCTACACGTCTTTTGAATACCTCTAGGGATGGTGACTCAGCCACTTCCCTGGGCAGCCTGTCCCAATGCCTAACAACACTTCCAGTGAAGAAAACTTGGTTCAAGTAGTTTTCCAAATAGTCTTCTCGGTTAATCTTTCAGTACGTTAATCTAATGTTTCTTAACATACAAACCATGAAATTTTGTATGGTCCAGGAAGAGGTCACAACCATTAAAATCCTCAGGGAACAGCTGGCTGGAAGGAGGGTGAGGCCTGTCCCGCTCTGCAGGAGTACTGGCTTGTGGGGGCTTATGCTGCTTGTACAGGTCTTGGAACAGAAGAGAGAGTTACTCTCAAAAGTACTTTTCAAAGAGTGGTGAGCTCAAAAGTGCTCCCTGCTTGCAGGGAAATCAGATCAATCGAGAGCTTTAATTACTTCAGACCCAACGTGGATCAGAGCTCCATCTCCTTTTACCAGGCTTTTAAACAGGGGTATTAGTGCTTAAGAGTAGACACTCTGTTTTGAAAGTAATTGTGTGTTTGTGTTCAGTATAAATTCATCCTATTGTGTTGCACAGTTAGTTAGTCCTACATTTTCTTTCAATCTCTGCTTCTACAGCATGTTCAGTGAAGTGAATATGATAAAACCCTATCAGACACTATTCTGGTAGTTTCCAGCAGGCCATATATATTCCTGTGGTTCTTCACTAAATAGCCACTTTTAAGCTATGCACCAGAAGTCCTTTCGGCCTAAATACTTTCCCCTTTTATCTCCGGGATCTCTAAGCGAATAGAGTAGTGTCGTGTATGACTTTATGCCTTTTGCAACATGGTGTACAGAAGGCTTCTTGGTGTTACAGATGATATCTGTTGATTTATCAGAGTTGTATAAATCCTGCTGTTCAACAAGGAGTGCAAAGACAGGTTTTGTGACTGTTTGTTGGCTGTACAGTGTTAAGCAGTATTAATCTGAGTTGCAAATAGGAGTAAAGGATTGTAGCAAACGGTAATAAGGTTGATATTTCTCCTTTTTGTTCTGTTGTTGAGTATTAATTACAGTAGTTGAGGCGTTTATTTTCAAAACTGAAGCTGATGATAAGTCTTTGGAGGTCGGAAAACCACTGTGTCCATTTTCTCTGGATGGATAGCTTGCTTGTTCAGAATTTATTATCCTTCTATGAAGTAGAATCACCACATTTGTTTTATTTGGAGCTTGACATCAAATAGATGCCTAAAATCACCTTGATAGATTGCAGTCATTTCCTCCAGCTGATTTTCTAATTACCGAAAGTTGTCTGGGAAATTATAGCTGTTCCCATTTAATTTATTGTAACTGTTTTAATTGTAAAATAAATAAATATAATTGTTTTTTTTTTTGACAGGTGTTTTCTAATAATCATCTTCTGCTTATTTCCTCAGCCTCAGTACAGTTTCCATGGCAGAGATCTGTTTCACATAACAAAGTGCCCTACTATATCAAGTAAGTTTGCCTTGTTTCTTTATAAGCTTTCCTTAAGCAAAACAGAGGGACTTATCACCATAAACTAGTAGAAAAAAATATATATATTTCTAAGAGGTAACTAGAAATGTTATTAAGAGTCTGTCTACATGTTATTATGCTACATACACTATATCTTTTCATGTTTATTGTGTTTTTTTGCTATACAGACCATTCTTCATTTTGTGCAGAATTCCTGCAGAAAGCTATGTTTTGGTTGTCTTCCTGTCATTTTCTTACTTTTAGGAAGTTTTTATAGGGCATAATGTTAGTGTAAATGTAAAATTAATGTAAACATAAAATAAAATTTTACAAACATCTTGATTACCAAGAGGAATCATTGAGGTATTTATTTAAAAATAGTATGAAATAATTAGTTTTGGAGTAATCGATTTTGATGTGTTCTGCTGGGAGCAGTAAAACTTAACTTAGTTTTTCTCATTCCATAAGCATTTATTTATGTACTGTTTGCCTGTACTTTAAAGGTCAAAGACTGCAGCTTTGAGAGAAAGATAGCTGTTTGCGAGAGAGGTAAATGAAATTTTAAGAAGGTACAGTAAGCCAGATCCAGAGCTGTTCATTGTAGGCTGAAGGAAATCTGTGTCAAAATGTTATTGGTTTGAGTTTGGAAAAAAGTAATTTAAGTCTGTAGGGTAACTGTGAATTGGTCCTGCAGATAATTCATTTTAAAAGAACATTGGTGAGGACTTTGTACTATTGTGTATTGCTCTGTCATAGATCTGAAAGCCACATTTTGCATTTCAAATAATTTGAGTGCTTGAGAGCTCTGAAAAGTAGGTAATGGTAAATATTGTTGTTTATCTGTGTCAATCAAATCTGTTGTCATTCTTGAAATGCAACAGTTGTTTTTAAACTGTGATCTGAAGGTTTTTTGTTTTTCTTTTTTTAAGCATACAGTAGATAACTGGAAAAATGAAAAACTTGCTGTGATCCTTGAGTTTTCTGTAGAAAAGTTTGCACCTCTGCTGACAAATTTTGCAGGACGTTACAGAAGGCTGTGACACGCTGGAGGGAGGGTTTTCCAACTATGGACAGCAATGCAGTGGAAATGACCACACCTGTAACAGTAATTAAAAAAAACAAAACAAAACAAAAAACACTTTGAAGTATCAAAATATAGAGAGCAAGAGGAAAACTACCCTGAAATAGCCTTAGTTTTCGAATGAGGCCAGTTGAGGCTGAGAAACAAATCCCAGCATCTCTCAGAAATAGTGTGGTGGTTCTTTTTAATGATCTTGCTCGGGACATTTGACAAAGGGGCAGAAGTGTAGGACAAGTTCTCTAACGGTTGAGGTCTTCATAGAAGTAGAGACCACTGTTTTATTTTGAGGATGATTTTAATGAAGTCAGCAGACTGCTGCATCTCAAAGAATTTTCCAGTAATTTGACCCTATCTGCAAGATGATACGTGTTGCTGATATGATATCTTGATGCTTGTATCTTGAAAGAGAAGAATTATTTTACATGTAACTGTTAGGATTTTTTTATTTTTATTTTTAAAAGCATGGGGAGGAATGTTGAATTTCAGTAGCTCTATGGTCTGACAAGCAGACTGACACTGGCAGTTTCCTTCATTTCTTGTTGCATATCAGTCTAAATTTCAGTGTTGGCAGCGCAGCAGTTAGGTAAAACAGAGTGGTAGAAAATAAAATAGAAAAGAACTGATTTCTGAACTTCACTTGTTTTGGTATGATCAGGCTGGAGAGTACTCTTAGCTTTAAATAGTCTTTTCAAACTTTGTCTGTTCCCTAATTTCAGATATAGAGGAGATACAGAAGATTTCAGATATAGAAGAGAGGAAAACAATGCTGACATCAAACCTAATGTGATTGAAGCAACTAAATGAGCTTTTGTAATACAATTCAAGAGGATAGTCAATGAGATTTAATGATGGTGGTTTTTTTTGTTTTTTTTTTTTTTGGGGGGGGGGGGAGGTAGAAACAAAACAGGAAAAATGCAAGGATTAACTTCTTACTTTTTATTTAATTACTTAATTTTCATATATTTTAATGTAATTGTTACTAACATCTTTGATGTAACAAACAACATACGTAGAAGGAAAATTTATGATGTGTCTCAGTACTTCATATAATTTGTTATCAGTCACATTTACTGTTTTTATGGTAAGATTTTTATGTTCAGTGAGGGACTTTAATGTGCCAGTTTTTCATTTTAAGGGATAAGGAAGAAAAACATAAGAACAAGGAAGATAAAAGTGTGATTCAATGATTGGTGGAAGAAAATGGAGAATTTCTGAAATAAAATAAGTAAATTAATTTTGAAAGTGAAAGAAATGCTATCTGAAATCAGTCTTCTTTAATTCTGAATAGGAACATACACTTTTCTTAGTCAACCATAAATTCATACCTTTACTCCATTTGGGTTGCTTTTTTGTGAGTGCCCTTGAAGGAGAAAAGTTAAATATTTAGAAAGTGATATAGCTGCAGATGATGATGCAGTGGTACTTCTGCTAAGATGAGTGCTTAAAAAAATGTATTCTTTGCAGTGTTATTGCATATAGAAAAGGTGTTTAAAAAAAACCACTGCAGTTGAGAAGGCAGGAGGCAGTACTTTAGGTAGCAATGAAGCTGTAAGGAGGATGTCAGAATGATGCAAGATGTCTGTATTTTCAGATGAGCAGCATTTATTTTGTTTGTTTCCTGAGGCTGGTGGTAAATTGCATTTACATGCACAGAGAGAAGTGTCTTGGAGAAAAAGGGCCTTAGTGTGCCAGCACACGGTGGTGGCTTTGGAGAACAGTTTGTTCTTCCCACCCCATTTATTAACCGTTGGTGCCTCCGCTCCCTCTGCATTTGTATTTAATCAGGTAACAGAAGCACATGAAAGATTGCAAAACGCGTGTACAAACTCCTCTGCCCCATAGGCTCAGAGACAATTTGAGTTTGGAGCATTTGGAAAGGAGGGACTGCTCTGTTGGAAGGAAGAGGGATTCATAATTCATTGAGACCAGGTTTATAAAGGTGCGTGCGCCCTGTGCTACTGCAGATATTTAGTTGAACTGAGCTTACAGAGACAATTTAGCCTCTTTTCTCCTCTTGAATATGCAAATCAAATTTGCCAAGTGGCTTTACCTCTGCTGAGGTGCTTTTATTTAGTCCTGTTTGTCTCCTGCTTGATTTTTTTTCATAATGACAGTTGGTAGAGGCTTTTGTATTTCTGTAGTCTGAGTCTCCTCTGTAGCAGTAGAATTCAATCAAAACACGAATCTGTGAAATCTAGATTCTCTTGAAAAAATCTTAGTCTTTCAGACTTTGTAAAAGAGAATGGGACTAATGGGCTGTATGGAGGGGAGACAGAGCACAGCATGCATGGTATTTACTAATGCACTCTTAGTAATTAAAGTGTTAAGTTTGGACAAATGGTTTGGCAAACATGCCATTGAATGCACCTTTCATAGGCTGGATTGCAAAGGTTTCAGATTTAATAAGGAGTGTTTTCTGCTGTTATTCATCTACAACTATTTGAATTGCACAAATAAGACATGTTTGGCCATACCAGATAATGAAAAAAAAAAAGCCTGTGTAACATAGCACTTCAATAAAAATGTTCTGAAAAGAAACAAGAAAAAAGGAGACACTATATACGATCTTTAAGCATCTTTGAGGAATACATGATTCACTGAAAGGAATATTCATTCAGAAAACATAATTACCCTGGCATTTCTCAGTGTTGTTCATTTAACTGTAATTTAAGTGTGCTTCAGCTGTGTACCGTTCAAGGCTGTAATTTATTAGATACTTGTACTGTGCAGAAGAAACAAAAGGGAAATGCAAAAAGGGTCACAGTAAGTTTAATCTCATGCAGGGCATTTAATAGGGAGAGCAGCTTCTTGGTATAATCATTAAATTGATCCATATCAAACTCCATAGTCACCTTGGTTACTTTTCTATCATCCTGCAAAGAGCCTGAAATCGTCAAGGTTTTCAAAATCCTGTTTTATCACCTCCTATATCATGTTCAACTTTATGGGGGAAAGGAATAAAATGCTTTCTGCTTCTGGATTTTTTTTTCAAGACTGGTCAGGAAATCTGTCCCGATGTTTGTTTTATGTCTGTATAGGGAAGAGGAGAACAAATGGAACTGGGAAGTTTAACTCTTGTGCTAGTTGTAACCATTCTTACAAGTACTAAGAAGTAATTCTTTAGAAGGAAGAATAAAGTAATTTGCAGAAAGAGCTAATACAAGTTTCAGTTTTTGATAGTTTCTTCAATTACCACTTGCTGCACTGGTCTTCATTTTCTATTAGAGAAGTGCAGTAGCACATTTTCTCTGGAGAGATTTCAAAATATCTGCATATAAATTACTCCGTCAACCTCTAAAATACATTACCCTTGCAATGCATTATGCAGACTCTTTTTCACCATAAAACAGTGTTTTCTAATGGGCTTAAAAAAACAAAGTGGGGAAAAAAAAGGAAGTATACAGTATCTGGATAAAACACCATGACATTTATAAAGCGGGGATGTTGTTCTGCCTTTTGAAACTGGGCAAGGGCAGCAGAGTCAGAGCTCTGAGTGCTACAGGTTCATTAGTGATCAGTAAAGGTTCTGATTTCAGTTAATGTTTTGGGCAAATGGCTATAGGAGCAAAAAGCTTCTTAACATGGATCCCAGAGTACAGTTCTATTATCTTGTCTTGCTTGCCAGTGACTATCAACAAAGATACAGGCTTTGTCCATACTAAGAAGTTATATAAAAAGCCTACTACTGTCTCTCTAGTTTACTTTCTTGTAGACAAAAAGTTAAAGAATGAATTAATATTTTTTTTCTCAAGTCCATAGACAGCTTGAAACAAATGGAGATGTGCAACTTGCTCCATTCATTTCAAGAGGATTGTTCTCTTATTTCTAGAGATCATAAGTTAAATGCTAACTGCGTGTTAGCTCTGAATTTGCAGTCAGTGAGTGTTTTTAACGGGGATTATCTTTGTCAATTATAATTAGAAAGCTGCCAGCAAATATAATGGATAAGAAGCAGATTGTAAGGGTAAATGTTTCTCATTTAAGCTTTAGAGCAATTCATTAATACGTAGGTTTTTAAAAATTGAAATATTATAGCTATAATGTTTATTTTCTATTTATTTAAAATTACACAAATACATTTAGGCCTTTTAAAATTACATTGCTTTGTCATCAATCTATTCATGGATGTATGTTTTGCTGTGTGGCTTATATTCATAGAATCACAGAATGGCTTGGGTTGGAAGGGACCTTAAAGACCACCTAGTTCCAACCCCCCTGCTATGGGCAGGGGTGTCACCCACTAGACCCTATTGCCCAAAGCCCCATCCAACCAGGCCTTGAACACCTCCAGGGATGGGGCATCCACAACTTCTCTGAGCAACCTGTGCCAGTGCCTCACCACCCTCTGAGTGAAGAATTTCCTCCTAACATTTCATCTAAATCTCCCCTCTAATTTGAAACCATTCCCCCTTGTCCTATCACTATCTGCCTGTGTCGGTAAGTGCTGGCTGAAGAGACCTGAGACTCTCTTATTCTGAGTAACTCAGTCTTGTGATACTAACCAAAAAATAACACTAAGTGAATTATCTTGTGGCTTAGTCAGTGAAACACTTCTAATTCTTTCCTGACTGATCCAAGTTGAAAGACGTAACGTGTCCCACCACTAGTGCTGCTGTTCTGTAAACCAGCTCACTTCCGTCATAGCAGAAATGCCTTCTTACACCAACCCCTGTGTGCAGAATGAAACCTCATATCCTGAGCTCCTGTAGACCTTGGAAAGACCTTTTTATGCACTGCCATTTGTATGCAAGATGACTAATGAGCCCAGTTGTTTTTTACTCTTACTGAAAGTAAATATCATCTTATTCTACAAGCTCTTGAAGCTGAGTCCTCGGGAGAGAAGGTGCTCCTTGGTGTGGGTGTCACGGCAGCAGCCACCTAACATTCTCATCTTGGTCATGCTGCTCTCTGGTATTGAAATGGTTTTCAGTCATCTCACTGTGTCTTAGTTTGAATAAGAAGAGAAACATCAGTGACCACCTACATAAAGGGATTCTCTCCCAAAGGAGCAGTGGGAATATTGTAAATCTCTCTTAACAAAAAATAGTGAATGAATTTATTATAATAAAGCAAAGAACAGTACATATACATGCTATGTTGTCACTGCAGGCTGTAAATCTGAACCAAATATGTAGGCATGCTGCCACATGACATACCCTCTGCTTGTGGTTTCTGTAGCGTGTATGCTAGCTATGGTTGTGCTACACTTACGCTAGTGTGGTTGCAACTGTCAAGAATTGTTTTGCTATGGTTGTCATAAATCACTAGAACTGGAGTAATGAATCAGATCAGTTGACTTAAGAAAGAATGAACAGGAAAAGAAATTTTGTTTTTTTTGGTTTGTTTGTTTTAATATGAGTTGCCCACATATAAGCAGTTTTTCTTCCCCTCCAGACTGAACAATGAGCATATGAACATTTGCATACCAGGTTTAAATCATGGAGATAGAGTATTTCCATTGTAAAATTATAGGTACATCTAAACAAAACGACCTTTTATTTTGTTTGTCCTTGAATTTATTTGCGTACGTTAATTGGAATATTCTTGGCAATGCATTCAGTGATTTTGTAAATGGTTCTAAAAAGCACTTGAAGTGAATAGGGTTCTGATGGCAATGAAATTAATATAATTTCTACTGTATCTTCTTTATGCAAAAAACTTTAGACTGAAATTTCTTGGGTAGTTTTAGTTCAAAGATTACCTTCTAGAGGTCAACAACAAATCTTCCAATTATATGAAGATTCTTTACTAATTCTGCAAGTTGAGGAGTATCAGACTTTAAACTATGAGGACCAGAGTAAAAGTGGTTGCTCTTTTAATGCTGGTTGGTGAAACCTGGGACAGAACTGCCACGATACTTGCAAAGCAAGGGAAGACTGTGTGTAGGTCGATCTGCTCTTGTTTAAATGCCTGTTTCAAGTTTTATTCAGTTCAGTGAGATGACTAAAAATAATGAACTTTCTCAGGGATTTTGACAAGTTATCATGTAGAATTCGGCCTCCCCCCCCCCCCCAGCATCATTCCAAATTTAGATTTTGATTAGCTTTCTCTGTAGGCTGTTTTTCATCATTGAGGGTTACAGATTGTATTTTTCTGTAGAAAAATACAGAAAATATCATTTTTTCACAGTCTTAGTAGAGGCTAACAGGGCTGAATTTTCTGAAGACTTCCCGTACTCTCTGTGTGGCGAAATCAATCCATCCAATTCTCACTAACTGCCTTCTGGACATATCAGAAGTTACATAGACTCCAGAGGAATTCACTTGGAGCTCTCTGTCTGATGTTGTAGTAAAACCATTTTGCTTGGAAATTTTCAGAAAATGATTAGAGCACTTTTTTTTGAGAAAAGTGAGTACTGATTTAGTTGCTTACCTAGTTTTAGCTGTTTCTGGTCCTTTGTTGTAGGGATGATACTTTTCATGCATCCGTGTAATAGAGCTATAAAAAATGTATGATCTTGTTTATTATGAACTTTCTTGTTCTTGTACGTCTCATGTATGTTGTTTGTGTTTACTAAACAAGGTATCAGAGAAGCAAGGGACCAATGCTTTTACTCTCTGGTCAGTAACTGATAGGCAGGTACTTAGTTACTTGGTTAAATAGATAGATATGTCATGCATTTGCATAAAAAAGAGCTACAAGGTCCTGATCAGAAAGATCTCCCCTAGTCCAGTCTGTCTCATCTGTTACAGATCACCCAGTAAACACCCAGTATTGTAAAGTTTCTAAACAAGTTCTTTAGGGCTTCATCTGCTTGCATTAGTAACACGAAAGCTGCTGTATCTACAGCAGAGAAAGATGGATGTTTTTTCAAAGAACTGCTTTACAAACCAAATCACAAGAAAGCATTTCGTCTTGCATGCCTCCAGTTTGGAGCGCCTAATAAAATGACTCCTTTGTCTAACAATTTTATTTGTAGCATAGAAAGGTTAGATGCACACCCATTTTTTTCTTCCTCTGAAAATCAATTTGTCTGCACATAGAAGTCCCTGCATATTATGAAACTGTTATCAAACAAAACTTTGCATTATGAAATGTCACTGTAGAGACTGATTCCAACCCCCCCCCCCCTTTTTTAATAGCTCTTTTGTAATTTGCAGTCACATTTTTTTTCCCTCAGCCCTGTCCTGTGTAGTCTTGCTTTAGTGCCTCGAAAATGAAGCCTAATCCATGGAATAGATTCAGTGGAAGTACTGACCCTGCCCGCAGCAGTGGTGTTGCTGCCTCCTTTGACCTGAACAGGCTGTTCAGTTGGTGATTCACTCACTGTAAGCTCATGCCTCTTCTCTGCTGGATTCATGTATGATACTGCTCAGCTGTCATGGATGTTTTCTCTCTAGTTGCTTTGGGATGAGTCTGGCACAATCACCTTCCCCTCATGTAGTCGTTCAGCAGCTATCAGGTAGTACTGACTCTTGGGGAATTGTGAACAAGCTTGGCCTCTCTCCCCTTTTTTCAGTTCCATCAGATGATGCTCATCTCGTAGAATCCCAGTGGCAGGTAGCTACCATGGGTGGCATGTGAAAGAACTGAATAAAAAATTTTAAGATTTGATTTTGCACGTTATGCACATGCATTGTTTACACTAATATGTTAACATTTTTAAAAGTGAAATATATTTTTATGTATACACATATAAAACATCAATTGCAGTACTGCTGTTTACCTTCACTCTCAACAAAGAAGTTTGAAGGTCTTTTAGATAAAAGCCTGTCCTAAGGAACTACAAGACTTTTTTTCCACTTACGATGTCGGCAGTAAAATCACCAATCTTGGACTTTTTTTTCCTCCCCCCTTTTTTTCCCCTCTTCATCAAAGGAGTTGAATTAAAGCAATTTCCTCACAAGCTTTATTAAACTGATCACTTATTGGATCAATTACTGTGGACAGTTGCAATGGCTTTTGTCAACACAAACCAATTTTAAATGGCTAACATGGTAACAGTGACATGCCACTTAAGACGATACTGCAGATATTTGGCAATTTCAGGACTAGTTTTGGGATTATTAAATAAGTTGATCATTACAAGCCATTGTATTATATTTGTTCCTATTTCTAATATACTATAATTTGTTCTATACCAGGGTTTGTGAGAGTGCTGAACAGTTGGTTGCCTTTATCTTGGCACTGCACCAAACCCAGATACATCCAGGGAAATAATTGTCTATCTACTTATTTTTTGAAATGACTTTTCTGGACAAGGATAAACATAATGCTGTTTTAGAAGTTTCTTTCTAGAGTGACAGTGGTATTATGCAGTGGTATTATCAAACTGAAACCAAAGAAAACTTTCAGCTCAGGAAAGAAAGTCTGCTTAGGCGGGGTTTAAATGCATAATTAAAATCAGGAATGTGTTCAAATGTAAGGGTGTATTTCCTCTCTCATTTGGAGATTTGGGGAGGGTTTGCTATAATATTTTGAAGTCTCAAGGTCTAACAGAAGATAGTTTTGCTTGTTGCCTAAATCTCTCATGTTTAAATGTTGTCATGTGCAGGGCTTTTCCTTCCTTTATGTCATTTACTAGGGAATAATCACAAAGAGGGAGAAGAGAATTTATACCTACTGAATTAATTGGTAATACGTATTTGTCTGTGAACTTCCATGAAAACCACCTCACAAAGTTGTGCTGGTGCCAGTATACAAGTAAGATTCATGGCAGAGAGAGTTCAGCCTAATGATAGAGAGAAACTTACTGCAGAGACCAGACCCAAACCTGGAAGGGTCACACTGGTGTACAGAATGTAAACTGGGACTCATATCCCCTGTGCAGAGGCACAGTGCATGCACTTTCCAGTAGTGTATCTCAAAAGGCTAATGTAAAGAAGGCCTTTCAACTCTTACTTGGTTTGGAGCCTGCCTCTGCTTTGTTGTATTTGTCCTGTCTCTGTAACTCTTTGCATCAGGAGCCTTCTAACTCTTGTTTTTGTACCACTTAACATGAAATAGTGCATTCGTGGTTGGTTCCTCAATAGGAAAAACAACAACAACAAACTGTTGATGATAAATTATTGTGCACCCACAGATGCACAGGCATTTGTACCAACTGAAGATAAGAGTCCACTACATTTAATGAAAAAGTGTCATTTAATGTCATTATGTGCAACCGACTACTTCTGTATGTGAAGAATGTGTGCATTAACAATCTTTAAGTAGAAACACAGGTGAAATAAGCTGTGTTCTGTGCTCATTGTTATTAAGTCTGCTAACCTGGGATACTTTCATTTTCATTATTAACTTTTAAAGTGAGTGCTACAATCTTTTTCGCTCAACTTCTCTAATTAATTTTCTCAGAAATCTAATTCAAGTGTAAATATTTTGAGGCAAGACTGTGCAATCATTTCAACAATTGATATTCAGAAACACGCAAAATGTGGCACGTGGAACAAAATTCAAGATTTCATTAGGCCTGAGATAGTATGCATTATGATCCCTATGGCTGCATATGTTAAACCTTGGTGAATGAAAGCAGCAGTACTAAACGTTGGGTTAATTGATGCTGCCTATTCAATCTCTGTTCTGTGAGTGCTAGCATAGAGCACACCCCCTGAATTAAGATACTCTGGTAAAGTGTGAGACAAGTGGTCAACTTTCCATTAAATGTGTTGCAGGTAGAACTTAAAATAGTTGTATGTATTCTGATATGTTCAGGTATGCAGTGGAGTCTGAAGTAAAATCTCAATGTTTTTTATTTTTAAAGTGTGTTTTACAAATGTTTTTATTGTGCTACAGTGACAGGAAGTTTTGCATTTTTACCTTCTCAATGTAAAAGCTTCAGAGTTCAACTGATAGGATCACACTTAGAATAAAAATATAATGTTATTAAGTATGGATGGGCTATTGTCTGAGTTTGTGACTAAAAACATCAAGGAGACGAGTGGCACAAATCAGGTCTTCCAGTAAAAGAGCCAATGGATTTCTTTCCTTTTGAAAGCAAAGTCAGAATATCTTTTTCTTTTTTTTTTTTTGTTTCCTTTTCATGTGTGTATATATGTTACCTGAAATTTTGATTACCTCATTCCTTTGTAGTCATGAGACACAGACAACCTGTTGGGATCATCCTAAAATGACTGACCTTTTCCAGTCCTTAGGTGAGTACATTTCTTAAAACAAAGCACTGTATGATATTCATGCCCTGAATGAAAGCTTGGATTGTTGACCCACCTCTGAGTTGTTATGGCCTGTATGTAACGGCATTTTCCAGTCTGCTGTGATCAGACGTGCTTTGCACAAAACCTACTGCCTTGATCATGTCACATCCATTGCCTTTTGGTAATTTTAATTCTGAAAAGTATTTTCTGACTCTGTGCTTTAATGTAGTATCCTGTTTATTTCTATAAATTCTACATGGGGTTGTCCAGTGATGTGGGCTACTAGTCTGGAGTGAACTGATTTTTGTAATATATCAGAGCCAGCTATGCTATCAGTGAAGGCTAGGCCATATTATGATACAACTAGTTCAACATGCCCTGCAAACATCTGCATTTGCTGGGAAATCTCCCTTTCTGAGGTGTGGAGGGATAAAATACTGTTAAGTGAGGGAAAATTACCGTACCTATCAGTTTCTAAAATATAGCTTATGGTTGTCTGACAGCTCCTTTCAAAGCAGTGTTAACAAAGTCATGTCATAGAAATAATGGGTTAAATAGCCATTTTTCTCCTTTACTGTGACCTTTGCTGCCCTCTGTCTGAGATGTAAAATATTTGAGAAATGTACTGTATTTGAACACTCGTCTGAAATCTAGTCAACACTACATAATACACGTGTAAAGCTCTATCATATGGATATGTGCTATATGTGCCAAGATAGTGTCAGGATATCTGATGTGCCAATCTCTGAAGGCCCTGCACTGTCAGAACCACGAGACCTTCCCTGCAGGTGGATTTTTTTTTAACAATAACTTGTCAGTTGTTTTTGTTTGTTCTGATATATGATATTAATTGCAGAGAAAAATAAGGGATATCAGGCTCTTTTCAGTATGTAACACTGTGAAAACTTATATATGACGGAAACTTACAGACTCTCTTTTTAGGGCTGCTCACATTTCTGTTCTGCTCTTTCAGCTGACTTGAACAACGTACGCTTCTCTGCCTACCGTACAGCTATCAAAATCCGGCGACTGCAGAAAGCACTGTGCTGTGAGTTTTGCCTTTGAGACAGATTGTTTCTCTACAGTACTTGGGGAAGGGAGGGTCAGCTTGAACTTTGTGAGATTCACTTTTAACAAGGGGCCAGATACATCCTTGACAGATTGTCAGCCAACAAAATGGCAGGAAGAATTCCCAATAATAGGTATTGTTGTCACAAATAAATAAAATCATTGACTGAAAAGAAGGGCTGCAGAAGGTAAATGGTATGGGGTGAAATGGAATTCCCATTGATAATATTTTGAGAAGTGATAGGCAGATCAATACTGAACCTCTGCCTATTGCATTCTGTTCCTCATACAAGGTGATACAATCTAGTCTTTTGACATGAAATCAGATATTTTATATTTTAGAGAATTAAATTCCATTTTTTGAAGTGTTTACAACTGCTTGATATAATTTTGAAAAGAATCGTCTCTCTCAAAGAGTATATCTTGATGTGTTAACTCCAGTTAAAGAAGAATTTAGGCCTCTTGAAGTGCAAAGTTACAGGGTACAGATCTGTATAGTTGGTTATAGGTAGTTGGTATCGCTCTACATTTTAATCATACAAAGGTACTACAATAAAACAAGCTGCTTTTATTAACAATAATAGTATGCACATGTATGTTGAGGGATGTAGGGAAGGGTCTCAGACAGGAAATAAGCATGTATTTCATATGGATCAGTGTCCGTATGCTTCTGCCCAGACCTGTGTTGGCATTTTTCCCTGTTCTTAAGTAATCTAGTAATTCAGCCACAGTTTACTCTGAAGAGTAGATAGATTGTGTCAGCAGGAAAGGATAGATGTCTATTGAGTAGGTGCAGTTGTCTAAACTACTTTTTATAGAATCAGAGAATCGTTTGGGTTGGAAGGGACCTTAAAGATCATCTAGTTCAACCCCCCTGCCATGGGCAGGGACACTTCCCACTAGACCATCTTTAAATTTAAAGCCATTATCCCTTGTCCTACCAATGCATGCAATTGTAAAAAGTCCCCCTCCAACTTTCTGGTAGGCCCCCTTTAGGTACTGGAATGCTGTTATAAGTTGTTCCTGGAGCCTTCACTTCTCCAGGGTGAACAACCCCAACCCTCTCAACCTGCCTTCACAGAAGAGGTGCTCCAGCCCTCTTCTTATCCTTGTGGACTCATTCTAATACTTCCATGTCTTTCTTGTGCTCAGGGCCCCAGAGCTGAACACAACACTCCAGATGGGGTCTCACAAGAGCAGAGCAGAGGGGCAGAATCACCTCCTTTGCTCTGCTGGCCACGCTTCTTTTGATGCAGCCCAGGATACGGTTGGTTTTCTGGGCTGCAAGTGCACACTGGTGGTTCATATCAAGTTTCTCATCAACCGACACCCTCAGGTCCTTCTCATCAGGGCTGGTCTCAATCCATTCTCCACCCAGCCTGTATTTGTGTTTGGGATTGCCCCAGCCCAGATGCAAGACTTTGCACTTGGCCTTATTGAACTTCGGGAGGTTCACACTTGCCCACCTCTCAAGCCTGTACAGGTCCCTCTGGATGGCATCCCTTCCCTCCAGCTTGTCAACTGCACCACGCAGTTTGGTGTCATTGGTGAACTTGCTAAAGGTGCCCTCAATTTCACTGTCCATATTGCTGACAAAGATGTTAAATGGTACTGGTCCCAGTACCGACCCCTGAGGAATGCCATTCGTTACTGATCTCCGCGTGGACGTAGGGCCATTGACCACAACTGGAATGCAACGATCCAGCCAGTTCCTATGATGGAACCAGTGGGTGGTTCATCCATCAAATCCATGTCTCTCCAATTTAGAAGCAAGGATGTCACACAGGACAGTGTTATAGGTTTTGCACAAGTCCAGGTAGATCACGTCAGTTGCTTTTTCCTTATCCACCAATGCTGTAACCATGTTGTAGAAGGCCACCAAATTTGTCAGGCACAATTTGCCCTTAGTGAAGCCATGTTGGCTGTCACCAATCACCTCCTTATCAAGTTTGAGATATTGGGTTCAATGTCTTACTTTCAGGGAAAAAAACAGAATCTGTCCTTTGAAAGACTGTCTGATGTTATTGAAAGAAAAGCAGTATTTCTTTGGCACAGCCTAGAGTTTCTCTTTGTGAGAGGTACAGTTCCTCCCAAAGCTACAGAGTTACAGAATTCTGTAGGTTGGAAAAGACCTTCAAGACCATGTTTCTGTTTATCAGTGTGCAGGGCGTAAAATATGTATCAATATATACCTATAAAACAAAAACAGAGCAAGAAAGCAAAGTAAAAGTCTCCTTAGGCATGCTACTCTCAAGAGAGAGAAGTGGAAAAACAGACTGCATATGATGGACGCTAATCATGCTGCCTATTCCTGACAGGCATATGGATGCTCTAGCCACCTGTATAGAACAAACTTCACTTTCCTAACATCTAATATGCTTTGAGGAGGAACATACTTCCTGCCCTTGCTTATACAGCAAATTATACCAATTTCTGTAATAACTGCAATAGGTAGTTCTCCTCATTCATAGATTTCAAAAGTGCCCTACTATCAGAGTGAATATTGTCTCCAGCTTCAGAGGGAGGTGGAAAGAGGGAAGCAGCAACAGGTAAAGAGAATATTCTGGTTTAAAAGTGCCAGGAGTAAAACTGTCATCTCTACAGATCCAGTCTGCCTTGTTATTTATGAAGCTGCTTGCTTGCTCCATCTCTGTCTCATGAGAGGGAGACTGAGAACCTGCTTTCCCTCATCACAACAGCCAAAAAAATCTTTATTATGTGTGCCTATTTGACAAAGCATCGGTTTAATTTGTGAGAGCACAACAACGTGGGCTTTTAAGAAGGATAATATAGATTATCCACAAAGCTAAATTCTACAAGATTTTTGTCTCTGAGCAGGAATTCGCTAATATCTGGCAGAATTTTAAGACCACCTTGAAAAATATAATAAATGTTACTTTTTTCATTGTTTGCTTACCAGATAATGTCTTGTCCAGGAACAGGTGAGATTCCCTTTAATTGTGATGATTCTCGACCTGTTTCTGGTACACGAATGGCTGCTGGGATGACCAAAACACGGCCTGTGCTAACACCTTTCTGAGGAAGGGGAGAGTGATTAAGCACCATCTAGAATTCTTTTCTTAACTTTTTTTGTCAGTGGCTTTCTTTTAAGGTAGGGACAGAGTCATCTTCTGTGCTCCCTGCCATTCATTCTCTGGTCTGAGTTACTTTAGTCTTCCATTTTATTTCCCATAATTTTAACTGTTGATTTTTAAAGGTGTTTGGATGCATAATGCCTCAGAAAGGCTTATGAGCTAAGGCAGTGAAAATGTCAAAACAAATCACTAGAAAATGAGGTCATTGTAAAATGTAGAACATGACAAATTGCTGTCACAGCCACAGTGTGTGTGTTGCTGAAAAGGTCTTTTGGTGAGAGCTGCAAGGGCACAGCTGAAGAGGCATGCACAGTACCACTTGCACGTGATGGATTTTGACTTTGCAGTGAGGACTTGCAATACAGTGTTAGTACTATACGAGCAGATTCAGAAGTAAGTAATTTGAGAACTGTGCTTTGGAAAACTTCATTGATGCAAAGTCTCTTTTATTTTTTTTGCTCTTAACTAATTGTTTTGGGGATGCTCTTCTTCCCTTCTGCCCTTTAGAAGTACGCAAGTAGAGTCATATTTCATCTTACTCTGCTTTTGGAACATCAGATTCTTGCAGAGACTAGTGTATTTGTGTACATACCTACGTGCGTTTAGTCTGTAGGAAGCTGAGAAAGGTTGCAGGTTGGAAAGAACAAATTCTTAGTCTCTGTCTCACGTTATGTGGGGCAGACATACAGCACTTTCCCGCTGTGACACAATAAGAATGGGGCCTGAGAGAATAGCCTGTGCTGCAGTTGTACAGAACAGCTATGTAGCACCAGGCCTTGACAATATTTTATTTTTGTGCAGCAGACTTCAGATCATTTTCAAAAAATGATTTTGCACCAGATACTGAAGTGTACTATTGGAAGGGAAAGAGGGAACAAAACCACCATGTATATTCAGAATGCTGTCACTGAGCTCCTCTAGGTGATTTAAAGCTTAACAATGCCAGTAGGAACATCAACTGCACAGGGCTAAGGAAAGAACAGCAAGGCACACTGGACTGAAAGAGAGCTGTGTAGACTTCTCTCAGCCAGCCAATCCTTTGCAGGAACTCTCATTAACTGGGTTTTACTAATACAAAAGTTTCACAGCAGTGCCTCTCTGTTTTCTGTGGGGTTACAGCAGCTTCAAATTTGCCACTGGCAGCTGCATGTCATTAGTTGCTTCTGAGTTTGTCACGCACATGTGTTCAAACCGTGCTGAATGATGGGGTTTCTGTTTACCGTTTTCCTTTGGGAAAGCCTCCACATTGCAGAAAGGAGAGACGTAACCTTTACGGCTATTTGTTGCTTAACAGGGTTGTTGGTCATTCTGCACGTTTGAGCAGGTACAACAGTACTACAAAAAGGTGCTAAAAGCTGTGTGTCCAGTTGGCTTCGTGCCAGCAATGGCATGTAAGTCTCAAGTTAGCGTTTTCCCATCTGCATAAACACTATTTATTTTAGAACTTTTAGAAATTGAAATGTAATGAGAAAGTAAACCCTCTTTACATCAGACCAATTCAGGGGCTCTGCTAGTGTGTAGCCCTTACTGCTCGCTGCAGGGTAGCTGTCTGTACCCAAAGTTCATTTGGCCAGGTGAGTGCTGAAGTAAGCAGGGATAGTCATATTTTCTTCTGGTTGTTCTCCATGAATGGTGTCATCCAAAAGCATGAATTTTGCTTAATTTGCATTAGTACACCAGCAGAGTTTCCTTTTAGTATGAAAATACTGAAGGTGCCTTTCCCAGTTCCTTTGGCAGAAATGTGAATATGACATCTTAACCCAGCAGATCAAACCCAGGAGATGAGCTAAAAAAAGAATGATATAAACAGCAAACAGACGTCCGTCCTCCGTAAGTCTGATGCTGCAAAGTCAGAGTAGAATCTATAGTTGTCAATGAGAGGAAGATGAGGTACTGTCTCTCATTTTATAGTGACATTAGGAAAGGTAGGTAGAGGAAGTAGGACTGGGAATGTAACCTTGTTTTGGCCTATAACCTTATCTTTTTGGTAGATGCTCAGTGAATTCTTGGCAGAATTGCTCCTCGTAGTTAGTGTTAGCTTGCTTCTGCTTTTTTTCAGTTTGCACTTATTTTTCGGTCCAAGCTTGACTTACTGGTTTGCACAGGCTGCCCTTCTGGGGTCATTATTAAATGCTGTTGGTGCAGAGCGATTTACAACACATCTGAGATTGTCATGTTTCATTTCATTTGAGAAATGACATTTATTTGTCATTTATAGTGTAAATGCATTCCTGTCTCTCCAGAAACAGCTCCTTATGAACTCAGAATATACTTCTTATTCTGTGTTCCAGCAAGCATGCTGATATATATATATATATATCAACTTTTGTTTGTTTCTTTTGCTGAAGTCCTCGCTTATGTCAAAAAAATAAAAAGCAACACTGAGATTTTACTACCCTTCAACTTACGTTATTTTTCCTTCTTTTACACCAAAATAAGTTGTTTTTTTTTTCCACGTTGTTTTGCAGAAGGAATTAGAATTGCTCATTGACAGCTTTTTATTTTCACAATGCCAAAACCAGATTTTCACAATCTCACATTTCCATGTGGATTTGGGGGCAAAAAGCTCATCATCTGTAAAATGTCCCTAGCAGTTGCTATGGAAAGTATGCTGTAATAAGGAGATGGAAATATATTTTGTGAAAGCATATCACTTAGTCTTCCGGAAAATGACAAGAAATTTCACTGTGTTCCTTCTCTGTGCTCTCTGTGTTCTTTCAAGTCTTCATTTAGCCATTGCTGTTCATTTGATCAGACCTCAGCACATTCCTACTGCATTTTAGGGAACATTTCTTCCTAAGAAAATGATTTGCTTTACGTTTAATCAAAAGTGATAGTCATTTAATGTGATTCTGCTTTATGGTAAATGCAGAGAATTCTCTAAGTCTAGTGGAGTCTAGTGGGCTCCCAATGTGTGCACATCTGAAGTTAGGATACTCTAATTATACCAATGACTTCAGTTTTTTAATGTTCTGCTGAGCTGTGCAGTGTCATTGTGGTATTCTTGTTGATTCATTTTTTAAACATATAGTATCAAAATGCTGTTGACTTCCAACAGAATGTTTTTTCACTATAATTTTACTAAATGAAAGCTACTTCTTGGCTAAATGTCTGCAGTGTTTACTACACTATGCATGTGAAGCATTATTGTGAACGCTATGCTCAGGCTTCTGTATTCATGCTTTTTTTTCCTTTAACTATCTGTTGTTAGTGGACCTGTTGGACCTGAATACAACAAGTGAAGTTTTCAAACAGCACAAATTGGGTCAAAATGACCAGCTCATTGGCGTCCAAGAAGTGATCAGCTGTCTCACTACCATCTACAGTGGACTTGAAGAGAAACACAAAGATATGGTTAATGTTCCTCTCTGTGTAGACATGTGTCTTAACTGGCTGCTCAATGTATATGATAGGTAAGTAACAAGTTTCTATTCATGGTGTGTACCCCAGAAATTTAATGTTGCATTAACACAGTATATACCGTGGAAACAGAGTTGGTAAGGTTAGTACATGTCACGTACTCAAAATGCTAGCCTTATGGGGCTGTTGTACATATTTTTCTGAGTTAGTCTCTGGAGGAAGTGTTCATGACAAAAAAAATAATGATGCAACCTTAAAAAATTATTTTCTAAAAAGTCATATTTTTTGATAACTTTGACTCTCTAAAGTGCATTGGCTTGAAATTAGGTATTTCTTACACCGTCCTGAGAGCAAAGCTTTATTTGTAGTAGTTACTATTTTTGTTTCTCGAACTGATCGCTTATCCATTATTTTTTCTTCAGCTTACCTTTGCTTCCTAACTTCAGTTAGAAATCAGTTGTTCAATCAGTTCATTTTTAAAATGCATACAGTAAGCAACAAACCTTTTTCTTTCAATAATGTTTCCTGTTGCTCCCATTTCCCCTTGATTATTAAGCTGAATGCATTAGTGTAGTTAATTCTTCAAGCTGATGAAAGACTTTAATCTTCATTCAAACTTTGAAAAACGGAAGATGAAGGTTTTCTGTGATAAAATTACCTTTTACAGTATGTTTCCTTGCTTCCCTATCAAATCCATTCAAGAAAAAAAAAAAGACATGCTGAAAGAACAGGCAGCAATTTTAAACTGCTTTTTTTTTTTTTTTTTAATTGGCCTTTAGGAAAGAACTAATTTGTCTCTTGGCATTTCTGTTGTTTATTGCATTGGTGTTATATGTATACAATGTCTCAAATCATTAAACTGCCTGCAAAAAGCATCTGTTAGTTGCATGCTATTAACCTGAGATTTAATTACCGATTCACAGATTAATGACAAAGTAGGAAATTCTTCAGACTTACCTACAGATGTCTTTGTCCCTTAAAAAGAACCAATTTATTTTTAGAAATAGTAGACAAGCCTGTTGTGTTCTGATATTTTCTGACACATCAGGAATGATTCATTCTTCAAGCACAGTAGAGGAGATACACACATTAAATTTACTCGGTGACTTTTACTTCCTCAAGGACTCAAAGGTTGTTCCAGAAAGCAACATCTGCCCAATAAAATGTTTTGCGAATTTAAAGCTCCCTGGGTTGATTAGTGCATATATATATATATTAATAAAGGTAAAAATAAGTGCTTTGCTTTTTTCCAAGATGAGCCATGAAATAAATTGGTTGCTCAATTAACTCATCTGTCCAGACCTATGTTTAAATTATCCAGAAGCTATAGCTGGTGGCTATTGTTCTGGACTATATACTGTCAAATTTTCTAAAATGTCCAATAAAAATGGACTGATAACTTTCAGTACTAATGGGATAATTTAACACCCCTTGAAATTAGTTGTTTCAGTTATTTTAAAGTCTGTCATATATAAGATATAGTACATGTACTAATTGCAGGTGATAACTCATTTCAGTGAGACTTACCCAATGTTCATAAAGAAACTTCTATATGCGTTGTTCTTTTAACCTCTTGCAATGCTTATCTGAGTTCTTGTATTTCAGCTTCTAAATTTTCTTGATTTTTGTGATGTTAGGATACATTTGATAGGAAGGGTAACTATGGTATAGCACATATGCTACTAACCTTTTCTATGTCATCAAGGCTGTTTTCAATGATCATTCTCTATGGTCCAGTCTTGCCCTGAAGCATTACAACCGTTATCTACTGTTGCACTAATATACCAACTTAATGTAGGTATATTGTAACAAATTCTAACACTGTGGTGAGTTAATATCCCGGGCCTTACCTGCATGTTAAGTTCAGCAAAACTCAGACTTCTGAAAACTGAGGATATGGATGAGAGACCTGCTCGGTTCTTATTGTGTATTCCTGTTTGCAGTGTCTTATACTTAATCTTATCCTCTGTCTGGCAATGTTTTTGTCATCTGGATGCCTCCTGTGTGCAACTATCCCTATCATTGTTTGCCCCTTTGTTCACATTGGTTCCATACTTAAGTGGTAGTATTTTAATGTCTGGCTATACCATCACAATGTTACAGAATACTTGCATACCGTTGTTGGTAACAAAGGTCTGGTACTCTTATATTCAACAGGATAACATTAATTATATCCTGAGTAATATGCTTATAAATTACGGATTTCACAGACCTCTGTTTTTACCATGGTGTAGACTGCATTTGCCTGTCAGAGAAGTTTCAGTTGTTTTTCTCCAGTGCTGCTGAAAAGCAGTATAAAACAGTGAGTTAGGATGTTGTTCAGAGAAAGGAATAAAGTCTGTGTAGTTATGTAGTTAAGTGGCATATTTACGGAAAGTTTTGGGAGAGTTTGCAAAACTCATTTTCCTGGAAAGACGTTCCTCCAGGTCATTTTAACCCCGCATTAATGTCTGTTACTGAATTTCGTAGGTTTTTGAGGAAAAAAAAAAAGCTACTTTTAGGATTTTAGCAGTATGCTGTTTAGCAGCTGAGATGTTCTTCTGGCTGAGTAGAGCTGAACCATATTGTGTGATTCCCAAGTGCTTCACACAGCTTGTGCCCCATGTAGTGAGGCTGGGATTATATGCCCTGTATAGTAAGTTGTTCAGTTCTTTGTAAAGTGCAATTGCTTATAATTTCAGCAAAGGAAATGGCAAGCTGTGCTTCATATCTCAGATTTTCATGGGACTATTGCTTCTGTTATTTTTGTTACCTATTCTTCCCCCATTTCCTCTTCTGTATCCTCTAACTCCAGTATCTTCTGAACTAAGACACAGGGTAAAGGCATTCTCCCTTTCTCTTCTAACACTGTAGCCATTTTTTGCTGACCCTTTTTAAAACTCATTTGCTTATGGTATTTAAGATAGTAAGAGACTTTTTTGTTGTATAAAGCAGTTCCTTAATATTATGTGCAGCTGTGTGGGATCTCTGAAACAGCTGAATGGTTGGTTTGTGCTTGGATGGAGAGTCCAAACCATGCAACAAAGTTGATTGTTAATTGTCCTTCGCTTTCTCCAGCCTCTACCTGTGCAGCATGGTACCCTCCCATGCTTCTGACCATGACCTCTTTTCCTTGGCCAAAGGATACAGTTATCTGATTCCTCACTAAGCTAGTCCTCTCTGTGGTATATGCCTTCAAGGCACTCTTCCTCCTACCTGGACAGAAATTATGTATAACTTTTTTTTTTTTTTTTTAATGCAAATTTTGGCAGGTTTAAAAGTTGAGTTAATTCTGGGTTCTCTGCCAGCTCCTTACATGAAATGAAGGTGCAAAATGGGGATCATACCTGACACATAGCCCAGAGCCTGCCTCGTACACATGTACATTCAATAGAAACACCTAGAAAAAGAGGACTTTTTTATTATTATTTCCTCCTTCTTCTTGTCTCTTACCACTCCTTTTTCCCACTAAAAATAAATAAATAAAAATTCCAGTTTGTTTGAGGAAAAGGAATGGCAGTGTTGCACTATAAGGGCAATGAATCCATTGACTGAGGCTGGAGAGCTGATACATCCAGAGGGACGAAGGGGCTTTAGTAAACATGAACGGTGCTTGTGACAAACAGCTTTAATATTTTTCCTGTTTTTACCTGAAGACAGGTCAGAGGTCAATAATGTCCCATTTTTATACTGCCTGTCATTATTGTATTGACTGAGAATGGGCAACTTGCTCTAACCAGTTAATAAATGTATAAGGGTTTGGATTTTCCTTCACCAGTATCAGAGTGAAAAATATCTGAGCTGCTAAAGTGGTCTTATCAATTGACTTTGTAATGACAAGTGTGCTTGTATTGCTATAAAGTGTATCTGAATAGTGCATAGGCACTTAATACTCAACCAATAAATTTTGTATGAATTCAAGCTTTAAACTTTCCTAAACCATTTGACTGTAAGGGCTTGATTTTCAGATATTTGTATACACAGTACAACTAGACAGTTGTGGGATTCAGAGAGACCTTGACAGGCTGAAGAAATGGGCCAAGTTCAACTAACGTAAATGTCATGCTTCCCCTTGGGAAGGAATAACCCCATGCACCAGTACAGGCTTGAGGACGTCTGTCTGGAAGGCAGCTTTGCAAAAGAGGCCTTTGAGGTCCTGGTGGACACTAAGTTGAACATGAGCCAGCAACGTGTGCTTGTGGCCAAGGCCACCAGGCTCCTGGACTGCATTAGGAAGAGCGTTGCCAGCAGGTAGAAGGAGGTGATCCTTCCTCTCAGCGCTGGTAAGGCCATATGTGGAGTGCTGGATCCACCTCCGGGCTCCCCAGTAAAAGAGACATGGACATACTGGAGAGAGTCTGTTGAAAGGACCCTGAGGATGATTAAGGACTAGGAATACCTGATGTACGAGGAGAGGCTGAGAGCTGTGACTGGTCTAGAGAAAAGACTCAGGGGGATCTCGTCTGTGTGCAGAAATACCTGCTGGGGGCAGTGGAGAAGGTAAAGCCAGGCTTTTCTCAGTGGAGCCCAGTGACAGAACAGGAGGCAGTGGGCACAGACTGAAACAGACTCTGCTTAAACGTATAAGAAAAATACTTTTTTATTTTGAGGGTGATCAAACAGTGGCACAGGTTGCCCAGACAGATGTTAGGGTCTACATCCTTGAAGATATTCAGAATCCAACTGGGACGTGGTCCTGGGCAACTTGCTCTACCCTAGTCTGCTCTGAGCAGAGGCATCGAAATAGATTATGTCCAAAGGTTCATCACTGATTTTGTGGCTCTGTAAGCTGGAAAAACTTAAATCACTGAATTGGAAGTGTCAGTGCTACAAAGTCTGTAGATTTGTTGGGAGCTTTTTTTCTCTCTCTCTATATTTTTTTTTTTTTTTTGGGGGGGAATGATTTTTGTGGGTGTTTATTTTTGTTTTGCTGTATATAGGATTTCAGTCCTAATATTTAGTTGTTTCCAAGAAAAAGGCTATGAGAAAACATGCTGCTCTTCAACAAAATGTAATAATGCAGGCTTTTGAATTCTGTTTATAGTTTATCAAGGAAATGCTTTTTATGCATTTTTTTCAGTCACTTTAACAACCTGCTGAAATCTGGAGAAGTTTGAAGCCTCGGCATATATGCCTTGACCTTTAAGCGGCAGAGTTCTCCTGAGCTTCTACCTTTGATAAACAAATACTCTAGTCAGTCCTGAGTTAAGTCAAACCCAAATAAATGTTCTGCTTTGCTTTTCTTTTGAATACAAAGTTAAACCACAGACAGCCATACACAGGAAAGAATAGTGAAAGAACATTATCAAGGTTGCAAAATGAACCATTAACGAGTTAGGGTATGCCAGAATGATGTCTTGTCTGTGATTGAAAGAGGTAATTTGAAGCTAAGCTTGAATGTATAAAATAGGTGGCACTTTTATAACGTTCTGGAAAATTGGGTCCCGATTTTCAAGCTAGGCAGTAAAAGTAATGGGCACTTTTGATTAATTTGGCAATGATTTCTCTGTACTTCTGTTCCAACTTGTGGAATAGAGAAGATAATACCGTCTAGTCTCACAAGACTAGGTGATGGTTGTGAAGACAAATGCATTAATATTTGTAAGGCGGTTAGGTAATTTACGGAGAGCCCAGGAATAGATTAATAATTTTGTATTCAGTGCAGCATTTGTGAAGTAAATCAGACAGCAGAACATACGTTGAATGGGGAGGACAGAAAGAGATATCTAATAACCACTCCAGAATTAATTAAAGGATATATCACTTTGCATGACAAAAAGGACCAAACTAATGTTTGGGGTGATATTAATTCCAGTATTATCTTACTTGCTGCAGAAAGACACAGCTAACCTTAAATGCAGGGGGTTGTGTACAAACGTATACAGTTTAACTACTGTTTTCATGACTTGTTTGCTACATCTTATCTGAAGATAAATTGTGTGGTGTTTTCTGGGCTTTGAAAACAGAAATCATTACATCTCAAGTATGCTTCTTGCACTGATCTTGAAATTTAAAATTGTCCCATTCCATATGCCCCAGTTTTATTGCTTTCATATCTGTTTGAACAGTGTTTCTTGCAGGTTTAAAATCTCTTGCTTTGATAGCCATTTACCTGTTCTCAAGTTTGCTTAAGGTTTGATTAATGTTTCTGGAGGTTTGCGGATTTTTTTTCATGTTGGACAAGATGACCCTGAAGTCATGTTCCTTAGAACAACTCCACATTACCTAATTACTGCATGTGGTTGGCTGTTTGTTTGCTGGAGCACATGTATATCAGAACGTTTTAAACATAGAAGGAAAAAAGGAAGTGGAATAAATTCCTTTGACATGAAAACTTGGTTTTATATTGCAGTCCCTGTTTCCTAATGGGTTTCTTGGTGCATGCTCATGTGCATTATTTCTGTGAATATCACATTCTTAAATCATGTTGTGTGTTTTACAAGAGCTAAATGTCAGCCCTTTTAGAGTAATATGAACTGTTTTGACATGTAAACCATTTAGTAGGCAAGTTAAGTTTTTTGTAAGGGAAGCATTCTTAATGTGACTTGCAGTGTTAATTTGTTTTGACTTATGAAGTATAAAGTAGAACTCACCAATAACTTTGCATTTTGAATAGACTTATGTTGAAATGAAATAAATAAAAAAAAACAACACTGTATTACATTGTCCTATCTTTATAATTTCAGTGGCCGAACTGGAAAAATTCGAGTGCAGTCCTTGAAAATTGGCTTGATGTCTCTTTCTAAGGGGCTTCTGGAAGAGAAGTACAGATGTAAGAATGTATTTTTTTCAATGCTTGATGTATATAATTATAAGTCTTGTATAATAATAATGTACGTTGTCACTAAATTTGCCGTATAACACTTGTGCCTGTAGCAAGACTGTTTCCTTATGAGTAAGCAAAAATTGTTGTTTTCATAATCATAGAATCATTGAACTGCTTGGGTTGGAAGGGACCTTAAAGATCATCCAGTTCAAACCCTCCTGCCATAAGCAGGGATGTCAACCGCTAGATCAGGTTGCCCAGGGCCTCATCCAACCTGGTCTTGAACACCTCCAGGGATAGGGCATCTACAGCCTCTCTGGGCAACCTGTTCCAGTGCCTCACCACCCTCTGAATGAACAATTTCCTCCTAAACTCTAATCTAAATCTCCCTTCTTTTTGTTCAGAACCATTCCCCCTTGTCCTATCATTATCTGTCCAAGCAAAAAGTTGATCCCCATCTTTTTTTATAAGCCCCCTTTCAGTATTAAAAATCTGCAGTGAGGTCTCCCCAGAGCCTTCTCTTCTCCAGGCTGAACAACCCTAACTCCCTCGGCCTATCTTCATAGGAGAGGTGCTCCAGCCCTCTGATCAACTTCGTGGTCCTCCTCTGGACCTACTCCAGATCCATGTCCTTCCTATGCTGAGGGCCCCAGACCTGGACGCATCACTCCAAGTGGGGCCTCACCAGGGCAGAGCAGAGGAGGACAATCCCCTCCCTCGATCTGCTGGACACCCCTCTTTTAATGCAGCCCAGAATGCAGACGGCCTAGTAAGATTGATATCCTTACTGGAAAGTATCAATGTCAGTTATGTATTGTCATACTGCACAGCGTTACACTTCTTCCAAAAACAAAGGAAAATGTAGCTGTGTAGAAGAGCTAGAGTAGTGGTCTATTTGACTAATTCTGTTCAACTCTGATTTAAAAAAGCAAACAAACAAACCATATAACACCTCTTTTTGTGTATGTTTTTTGGGGAAAAATCAAGCAAGTCAGTGTTGCTTGGAACAGTCTGATGTGTCTGATAAGCAAATAAATAAACCTAAATCCAGCAATTGTATTTTCTGGTCTATGAAAAATATGATTTGAACTCTGAAGATAATTTTTGTGCTTGTGCTTACTGCCAGAATTGTACAATGAAAGTTTAAAATAGATTGATTTAAATAATCTCACAAGCTGGAGAAATACTGAGTAGTATGAAAATATTTGACAAAAGTAATTGCAGGAGCAGAAGAGAATTGAGAAGCTTTGTGGCAAAACCTCATGACAAATACAGGAGAAGAGATTAAGCAGTTTATAAGAGTATCACAGGTGATGGACAGTTATATATTAGGCACAGAGTCTTAAAATTGCTATTCTTTGCAGTAGTTGCTTTACGCATTTGGGAAAATGATGTAAAATGTATAGCGACAGTATTTGCCATGTACTTATGGAGCTCTGCAGCAATTTCTGCCTTCCTTAGAAGTGTTTGTAGGTAATCTTGTAATCCTGGTAACTAACGTTGAGCAAAAGTACAGGTGTCTTATGCATTGAGGCATATGAACTAGAGGCATCTGAACTAGAGTCCTTACTAGGAGTTTGCTTTTTTAATTTCTTTGTCATTTGGCATATCCGTTAAGTAGTCCATAACTAAAAGGGCTTGGGGGCATACCTTTGTTCAGTAATGATAATTCAAAAGGTAATTTGCCACTCAGTGCAAAATAAAAAGGTTTTCTATGATGTAAGATTTAGGCTGTGGATAACAGAATGATAGCTCTACCAAAAGAGGATTGAACAAACAAACAAAACAGCTGTGAATAAACTCTCTTTAAATGGCTGCCATTAATCAGTTAGTATACTTACAGTTACCTAGCACAGACACTGATGGAAATGACTGAGTTGGATTATCTTTAATATGTTTGCTTTGTGTCTTGCAGTAAAATAAAAGTGGCAGCAGATTTGCATAGCCCAAGTTAACAGAGTTGGCTCTTTCTTGCAGGTTGCTGTGAAAAATCCTAGAAAATTAATGCAGAAGAAATCTCAGGAGAGTTTTGTGCCAAATGATCGTAACTTAAACTTGAAATACCTCTGAAACTGAAATAGTGTCTTGGTCTCCTAAGGCAGAGAATTAATAGTCAATTTATGCATGCGGTTTTTTGTTAATCCTGTTCTGATCAGTGTGCCAGACTTTGATACCTTTAATGTATTGTTAGCTTTATCATCTCTTTCCTGATGAGCCATGGAATTGCCACAAAGCAAAATACTTGCTCAGTGTGAAAGTCTGTGGGAGAAGGAAGAAAGTGACAGTATTATGTATGGTTTGTGAGCATGCGGTGGGAATGCAGTCAGCATTTTGGGTCCTCTGGCATCACCTGTGTCACAGCCAGACCTTTGGTATTAGCTCTCTAGTTTGTTCACTTTTTATTGCCCCGTACTAATCATCTACTGCTGAGAGATTTTGATATCTGTTGAGTGCTTTCAGATCCTCTAGTGAAAAATATAATGGAAATGTTAAGTGTTTTCAAGAAATTAAGGAAAAGTCACTTGAAAGGAAGAGCAGTACCCCAAATATGTGTGCTTAATGTGAATTTTCTGCCTTCTGACTTTTCCTTTCTCAGAGCAGTTCCTGACATTTGCTTCTGCTTTTTGGCTACAGTTCTTCTAAGTACTTCTGAGTCTTTGACAGTCCCAGGCTTCTTTGTGCAATCACTGTAAGATTGTGGTTGGAGTCATTTGTAGAGCACAGACCATGCCAACCACACGTTAAACATTGTAGTGCTAGAGAGACATTTCTTCCCAGAAAGCTGGTTGTAAAATAGGCATGTTTCTTGTTCAAAAAACTTTTGGATGGGACCCTTCAGACATTTGTAGACTGCTTAACCAGCTGTCTGCTTGAGGGTTTTCTCAGAGATCAGACTTTCAGGGGTCAACTTGAAGAAACATAATTTCTGGGCTGCTGAGATATTAGGTTTCTGAAATAATATGTAAACGGGGTGATAATTTCAGTTTATCAGTAAAATTGACCTTCTTTCCCTCTTACTTTTTTGGGGAAATCAAGCTTTTTTTTCTTTTTTCCTTTTCTAATATCAAACTTTTCTTTTCCTATTCGTGTTACGTTTTTAGCAGCCAGTGTTAGTCACAAGTTATTGACTAACACTTCATTTCCAAAATAGGCAGATCTTTCCCATTCACACATTTTTAAATCCATTTTGCCAGATAAATTTCTCTTAAGCTTCTTTTTAGATGCTGCATTGCAGGGTTGACATGAGAATGAATCTTTAATTAAAAAAAAAAAAAAAGAAACGCACGATTAATTTAGGAGAAATATTGAAGCCTCAATTAAAGAATGCCTATTCTAGAAAATGTTTAAAGACATGAATCACAGAATCATAGAATGGCTTAGGTTGGAAGGGACCTTAAAGACCATCCAGTTCCAACCCGCATGCCACGGGTAGAGATGCCAACTGCTAGATCATGTTGCCCAGGGCCTCATCTAGTCTGGTCTTGAACACCTCCAGGGATGGGGCATCCGCAACTTCTCTGGGCAACCTGTTACACCCTCTGAGTAAAGAATTTCTTTCTAATATCTAATCTAAATCTCCCCTCTTTTAGTTCAAAACCATTCCCCCTTGTCCTGTGCATTGCCTGGGAATCATGCTTAATTTCAAGCACATGCCTGGGTGCTCCTGTGAATAAAAATGGACCTGTGAATGTAGTTGAATTGCAGTGAGCTGATTACATCTCTGGTTATAGAGCAAATAGTCTAGGGTCTCTTCTGTTTGTGAAGCTCATGACCTGATCTGAATGTATCCATATTGTGTTCTCTTTAGTCTTCAAAATGGGGGGACAAGTGGGAGTTACTTATTGGAAACAACCCCTGAGTGACTTTACTTTCACATCATTCCTGGTGATTTTGGGGGTGAGAGTTAGCTGACTTTGATTGAGAGCATGCCAGGTACACTTTTAACAGCTTAATGATGCAGGCGAGAGGGTTTGGGTGCCTGAGCCTAGGCTGTAGTGCACTGTTTAATTCACTGGTATAAAGATAGACATTAAAAATAGAGAGGTGAAAAATAAATAAAAAGAAAGCGCGTGACCAAGGACAATATTTGTTTTGTTCCAAAATATTCAGAAAACGATAAAAAATAGCACTTGCTCATTGCTCGTGTTACCATTAGTTCTTCATACATTATCACAGGGCTTCTGGATACTGAGAAAAAAAAAAAAAAACATTTTTAACCACTCAATTTTAGTGTTCCACATGTTCTAAGAAGGAAATTTTCAATCATGTAAGCAAGTCATTCCAATAATACGAGTTTAAAATTGTGTGATTATTCAGAGATGATTCTATGCCTGGTCATGCAATCAGGAGACAAATGATGTCTCAGAGGTGTGGATTTTCTCAGGGACAGCAGGAACTTTAACTTCCTTCCCTTTTTCTCAATGTTAAAGGCAGAGATAAGTCATAGTGCTATGTAATATATGGAAATACATTTGTGTGCATTTCACTCGTACCTGGCCTCATGTTTAACACAGAAAGCCAGACTGGCAACAGACAGAAAACATGCGTAAAGTGTTTTATAAATTTACAGGGTGTAGGTTTTGGGTTATATCATTTCATGCATAAAACCTACAGGGTTTGTGGTAAGAAAGAAGAGCTACTTGAAAATCTCTACCATGAAGAAGTTTAATTTTAAAGTGTTATAAAACATTTTGGAACGTGATTTTTATTTTATGTTTATGTTCTTAGTTTTGGAACCATTTGGAACTAACACTTTGATACTTAAAAAAAAAAAAAAAAGAAAGGGGAAGGGAAGAAAAAAAGATGAATGAAAAGAATGTCATGGAATCATAGAAGCATTAAGGTTGGAAAAGACCTCCAAGGTCATCTGGTCCGACCATTACCACACTACCAATATCACCCAGTAAACCATGTTCCTGAGCACTAGGTCCAGAGCTGAGTACAGGGGGACGATCACCTCCCTGGTCCTGCTGGCTGCACTGTTCCTGATACAAGCCAGGATGCTGCTGGCCTTCTTGGCCACCTAGGCACACTGCTGGCTCATGTTCAGGTGAGCGTCAATCAGCACCCCCAGATCCTTTTCTTCTGCACAGCTTTCCAGCCACTCTGCCCCAAGCCTGTAGCGCTGCATGGGGTTGTTGTGGCCAAAGTGCAGGACCCGGCACTTGGCCATGTTGAACCTCATCCCACTGGCCTCTGCCCATTGACCCAACCTGTCCAGGTCCCTCTGCAGGGCCTTCCTACCCTCTGGCAGATTGACACTGCCCCCCAGCTTGGTGTCACCCACAAACTTACTGAGGGTGCACTCAATCCTGTGCATTCTGTGTAAGGACGTGCATCTTGTTTGTAACATGTGCATCCTGTTTGTAAAAATGCATCTGAACAAACAATGACACATTTTCTATTTTTGCATATTCTTAATTAAATTCATATTTGAGTGTAACTTTCAAGGCTTTACACTGCACTAGATCCCTTGCAGCTGCTTGCATGATTTAGGCTTGACAGGGCTAGGTTTATGACTTGATGTCTTGGCAACCTCAGCAAAAGCCACAAGGTATGTTGTTGGACATCTTAATACTGTTTTGGTAGGAATTGAATGAACTTTTCAACATTTTTGAGTATCCACTTCTATGCCAACCAGTAAGTACATTTTTTCAGGTTGTCCAGCTAAGTTGTTTTTTGGGTCCTGCTGGTTTTCATCCTCAAAATACTAATGTGAGGCTGAATTTAATTTAAGATTAAACAGGTCTTTTTTGTTTGTTTGTTTCTGCTTTTTGTTATGGCTCAAGTCTGAATAATCTTTACTTTTGCTTCCCAAATCCTTCTTGTCTTAGTCCCATATACGGTTTTACTTAAGATAACTGTATTTTGTATATAAACTCTCAATATGTATGTACATATGTACAAACACCATTTATAGCAGTGCTCAGTTTGTGGCTTCTGACTTTGCTGGTGCGTGACATATGGGGTCCCCATTCCCACTGGTGGATATGGAGTCTGGGTGCACGCTGTCAGAGCTGAAACAAACCCTTCTCCCTTATGTCTGCCACTTCAGAGCTGCTCTTGGGTTATCTCCTTTGCTAGGGAACACCTCCTGCATTTCTTCAAGGAGGATGGCCAGCTAGCAGGAACATTTTGGCTTTGCATGCCTTTAGTTGAGGGGCTTCTCCTGTATTGTCATACCAATTTCATTGAGGATTTGGGGAGGAGGGGGATTACCATCCAGTAACTCCTGTGAACTTCAGCATTCAGTGGTTATGGTGCAGCTGCCAGTGTTAAGTTCTAGTTGTGTTTTTGGTTAAGTAGGCTGTTTTGGAGGAGTTTGAGCTCTCCAGTGTATTTTCTGATTTCCTACTTACATCAGCCCTAGCTGATCACTCTCCCTCTTCTCTCTCCTGACACATCATTTTTCTTCTATTTATTAGCTCCCCAATCAACTGATGCTTTAGGGCTTGGGAAAGTACTTCATCCTCCTCCCAGCTGCAGTAGTGAGTGAATTGTTCTTGTAGCACCCATTTCCACTGTAGATTGATAAAAGCATAAAAAATCAAATGGGCATTTTTTACCCTATCCATTTTTTTGGAATGGACTCTTAGATACTGGAAAACTATTTCAACAGCAGCTGAAAAAACTGGCCAGGTTTTGGGATTGCCAAGGTGAGCCTGCAGCAGGGCAGTGCTTGTTCTGTCAGTGCTGTCATCCATGGGCTTTCTCACTGCTAAGTGCTGAAGATGCTGCAGCATCTGTTTGACTAGGCAAGAAAAATACAAGAAACTCTAAAAAAAATAATCATTCAGTCATCTGGATTTATGTTTTGTGAAAGTCTTCTCTTCTGCCTCAGCTCCCTTTGTCAAGAGAAAAGGTATGAGCTGTCTTTCTGATGCATGCTGACAAAGCTTGACAGTTACTCCAAATGAAGGGCAAAACAATTTGCGGAGTGTAATAAAAGAGTTTAAAGAGTTTAAAAAAGTGCAGTCAGACTGAATTTTCAAATTTCTTTTATTTCTAATCTATTGCCAGGTGTTCTGGTAGGAAAGATGAGTAGCAGGGGAATAGTGTAAATGATTTTTTTTTTCTTTTAACGTTATTTGGAACTTTAATCCAAACTGGCCACTGAGTGCAAAAGGAGGTCGTAAAAGCCAACTGGAATTGAACACACAGAATCTCCACTACAGCTTCTTTTGTAACTTACACCATCCACAGAATTTAAAGCTATTTCTAAGAGATTAATTCAGTGTTCAAGATATTTTCAGGAGAGATTAATCTTGTGACTAAATATCAATGTACGAAACTACAAAGTTCATAAATCAAGAATCGTTGGGAGAAACGTGTTAAAAATATCTAGCTGGAAATTTTAACAATTACAAATATATTTAAAAAATCAAAGAAATGTGTAAATACACTACTTTAAGGAATATTTTCTGTACTGAAGAAGGCTTATTAATTCAATAGTTTACTGTGACTCTTAAGCAGGAACAAGCAGTGTATTTCTTCCCAGTAAGTGTCTATGTCGGGAACAATTTTTTGATCCTTTCAGCCTCAATTTTTTCTGTCGTTACAGTCTTCCCAGAGCCTGCATTTATGCTGCAGGGCTCGACATGTACCTTAGGAAATTGGTAAAAGGAAAGTGCATGGGAACAGATGTGGTTATCCAGGAAGCAAATGTGATTCCTGTTAAGGACAAGTTGTGTTGCTGGCTGGCTGGTGCTCCTGCTTTAAGCTATTTCACGCTGCCAGCTGTGACTTGTGCTCATTTCCAGTCTCAGTTCACAGCAAACACGTCTGTCTCCAGCCAACCTAAGGAAAGCATAGATTTTGGCATGAAATAGGGATTTCTGAAAAATCTTTTATTTTTTTCTTCCCTTGTGATAACATAGAAAACTTCATAAATACTAGGGGAAAAATGAAGTAATGATGGATTGGCACAAAAAGCTATTCCGGTTTTGTGTTGGTTTATTTTGTCACATAGCTGTTCATGAGTAAAAAAAGAACTGCGATAGGTCATAGTTGAATGTACAAATTTGTCAGGAGGATATTTATCTTAATTTATTAATTTTATAATTCTTAATTTTTATTTATCTTAAATATCAAGATATTTATTTATCTTACCATAAGAAGCTAAGTATGATTTAATTCATTTGACCTGACTCTTCTCATTTGTATGATTACAGATCCAGAAAAACTAGTCAAAGTAATCGAGATTAGATGAGGGTAAACTATTTTAAATAGGAGAGAGGTCATCTGTTGCTGCATCTGAATTACAGAAATGGCAAAACTCAAGCGGTGGTGTTACTGAATAAAAGAAAATGTAGATGCAAACGAAATGAGCTAGTGCCTTTTGTTGTGTTGCAGATCTCTTCAACGAAGTGGCAGGTCCCACAGAAATGTGTGACCAGAGGCAGCTTGGCCTGCTGCTGCACGATGCCATCCAGATTCCCCGGCAGCTTGGGGAGGTGGCAGCTTTTGGTGGCAGTAACATCGAACCCAGTGTGCGCAGCTGCTTCCAACAGGTGAGATGATACAAATCTTCATGGGAAAAACCTCTCTCTGAGCAATTTAAGACCTACTTTTACATGGTGTAAAAATAGGAGAGGAATTTAAAAACATCTATTGAGTTTTGAAGAGAAATGAATTTGCTCCTGCAACCGAATTGTTGTTAAAAGTACTGGGAAGTTATTGCTAAAGTATAGCTGTGAAACTTTCATTCATCTTTTAGGAGACAATCAAACAAATTGCTTTTTAGCAAAAAGAATATATAATTATTTGTGTTTATGATAATATTGACTGCTTCGGATGCTGTTAAAAATTATTGTAGTGGCCAATTATCCCGCTTTGCATCGTTCAGAACAACATGATACTGTGAGAACAACGTGCTTTTATGTCCTGGAACAAGATTTGATCTCAACAGAACAAGAAAATGATGTTGACAGTAATTTTTGACTTTGTGCATCAGGATATTATTTAGCATTATTTTTCTGACAAAAGAGATTGCAGTAGCACAAAGCTTCAACCACAGTCATTTATGTTTCGTGAGCGTTTATGCAGCAGATCAGAACATAAAATAAAGCTGTCTTACAGCCTGCTCTTCAGGTCCGTACTACATGCAGGGGGTTAATGAGGCTGCAAAGAACGTCTGTCTGTTTAAAGAAAATGAGAAGAAAAAAGATGTCGTCGCAATGGAACACAACCTAACTCAGGATTTGTCGAGGATGCCTAAGGCTCTGACTGTTTGGTAGTGATAACTATATTGCTGGAGTTTATTACGTCTGTGAAAGTGGCTGCTTTAAGCATTGTCAGAAATTATATACTGATTAAAAATTCACTGTGCCATATATAAAACCACTGACTTCAGTATTTGTAGTTTTATTGAATCCAACAGATTAAAAGTTAGAGAACTTCTAGGACGTTTTTCTTTTACCATTCTTTTACAGACATTTTTATGTTTTCATCCAGCACCTTGAAAAATTCCGTTGTGCTAGCTTTTTAAAGCTACATACTTATTTAGCTTGTTCAATTCATTTCTGGACTCTAAGATGACTGGGATTGAAGAATTATTTATCCAGATCTGGAATAATTTGCTCGATACATATGGAAGTTGTTTTGACCAACTAACCGTGTAAAACTTCTCTGAGGTTTTAACATTGCTTCTTCAGACAGTAAGGGATGTTGCTTGACATCCATCACTGGCGTCAAGTGGTTCAAGTCACACTAAAATAAATAAATTTTTTAGTGACAGACTTTCTGTCACATAGGAGTTATCTTCTGTGTTCTTCAAGGATCTGCCCCATCCACCATGCTGTTCAATTATGGGCGAGGTGCACTAGCCAAGGTAGAGTTTAAATACACTCTGTATTATTGTGATTATACTGGTGATCCAGTTGCATCCCTTATCTCACATGAATGCCTTGAGTTCTGCTCCTCGTCATTAGGAAAGCATAGACAAAGTATGCAACGGGATGTCAGACCTATCTCAGCCTAGTGAAAACAAGTATTTTGCTGGTAGGGAAATAAATATAGGGAAATATAAATAATATAAAATTATATAAATAATTATATTAATAAAATATATTATAAAAATTATAAATAAAAAAATATAAATAATTATATAAATAATATAAATAATAGGGAATAAAGCTTATTATTCCTTTCTTCCCTGCAGCTCCCTCTTAGTAACAAAAATTGGCTTGGATTATGAATAGTTTAAGAAGTCTAATGTTGCTTTTTGTCATGTGTTACCATTTAAGTATAGCTTTCATTTTAAATTTTAAACTGTTATATCCAGTGAGCTCAGAAGGACAACCTGTTCTTGTTGCTGACAAATAGGATGAACATAATTCCTTTACAGCTCGGCTCTTCTGTTAGTTACAACTTGAAGAGAATGGAAACATGTTTATTTGCTTCTTAAAAGAGTCATGCTAATATTTCCACTCTGTTGATTTCTTGCAGTGATTGCCTATAAAGTGGCAGATTTATTTTCCTGTTTATTTATCTCTATTTATTTGTGTGTTTAACATGCTAACTGGTAAGAATACCATGGGCTCAGAACACAATTAAAAATTTATCGTGAGCCTTACAACAATTACTAGGCCCTTGCAAGCAGTACTGACTTTTAGCAGTCTGGAATCAGTCTTAACTCAAAAGACAACCATGTCTGAAATGCAGAAGGTGCTTCCCTTTAGCACTTTCGTTCTTCTTTCTCAAGCCCTTAAATTCAAAGATGGCTTTATCGTGGACTACTCCATCTTTATTACCATCTGTCTCCTCTATCACAGCTGTTTAGACCTATCTGTTCTTACTGGCTAACTTAACTTGTTTTCTTTATTTATATTTTAATCAAAGTTGTTTCCTGTGTACTTTAACTGGTTCCACATTAACCTGACATGAAAAGGACTAACACAGTTTGTTTTTTTTTTTTTGTTTTTTTTTTTTTGAAATTAAATTCTAAGTAAAATCTGTTTGTGGAGGGTTTTTAATTCTATTTCCTTTTTTTTTATTATTGTTTTTAATTTATTTATTTTTATATATATATATATTTACTTTCCCCAGAACCACAACAAGCCGGAAATTACTGTAAAGCAGTTTATAGACTGGATGCGCTTAGAGCCGCAGTCTATGGTATGGCTACCAGTTCTACACCGCGTGGCAGCTGCAGAAACAGCAAAACATCAGGCCAAGTGCAACATCTGCAAAGAATGTCCGATTGTTGGCTTTAGGTAAGAGAATGGGAGTTATGTGCACGTTCTCCACCAAGTATAGTTCCTTGTTTGTTTTTCCACCATCTTCCTGATTTATGATGGGAACTGCCATCCCTGGTCAGACCACAGTGTGGATCTCGCTGCAGGAGCTCCTGAGCCAGTGTGTTTCTGGCTCCTGTGGTCCCCCTGTTAGATACCCAGTGGCCTGGTGACTGACAGGTGTGCGAGAGGAGGTTGTTATCAGGTATTTTGGAAAAAAAAAAAAAGATTTATCTATGTCTTAGATGGAGCAAGAAGACTCATGGTGGGTTTGCTGGCTGCCCCACCTCCTGCATAAAGCTTGTGAAACCAAGCCATTCATGCCAGGCAGTACTGAACACCCTTCAGCAGCTATCCTTCCTTGCTTGGCACAAACATTGATATGTTACTGTGATGAGACTTGCGTAGTTCCTGTCTCGAAGCATTGAACACAATCTAAGTTTAGTCTGCTCAAAGGAAGCTGTGAATTCTTAAAGCAAAAATGACTCCAGGGGTGATATTCTTTTTATTCTCCTGAATTGTATGATTTAACTATGATTTATCATCATGAGGCATTGGATAGTTGGTACCCTTTCTGAGTACTTTTATAACTAACATACGTTTGTGCATTGATTGCTCCAGTGTGTAAAGTAATGCAAAATGAAGTAGGGGAGTAGAGCTAAACATAATTGTTGGATTTTTCACTGTTGTGGTTGTGAAGTTGAGTGTTTTATTTAGGAATGATATATCAGTCTTTCCTGTAAGCGATTTTAAGGCTTTTCTTCCAGTATTAAGGCAGATGAGTCATTTTTGTTCCTTGTGCTTTCTCTTTCTCTCCTTCCTTCTATTGTTTTAAAGGTTATATATTTATACGAATCCTGGGGTCAGATTTGTCTCACCTAGCTTTGGACATGCTAGCTTTAGTCAGTTTTGTAAGACTGAGCAAGTGACTTTTACTATAAATAGGGAGATGTAAGGAATCTGATCAAACTTTGTTGCCTATCTTAAGAGGAGATGAAATCACTCTAGATGTTCCTATTTTTCTTAATTAATACTTGAGGGAGCCTAGGGTGGCTAAGTTCCGTTCAGAGATCTTTCAGATGCCTAAACTGCGGCTGGTGGATCCTGTCTATACTGAGATATCTAGTGTGGAAAAGGATGTCATGGAGACAGAAGACAAGGGAAGATGAAAAGAATGACTCATTCTAAATCATTTCTATAATGAAGCTAGAGATGTACAACAACAAAAGCATCTAGCATCTTACCAGAAGGTAGATGCGGCCATTTAATACACAGGCTCTGAGTAAAGACTACAAACAGTTGCATCAGCATCCTTAAAAGTGAACCTTTACATTTATAGACACATTCTTTTGCAAAACAAAACATAAAACTCAGCAGGGGAATAATGTGGTTTGGTACTGAAAACTGCTCTCAGGAAGCAATTCAGTTTTAAGCTTTAACTATTCAATAGCTATTCAGTTTGCTTCAGCTAGCTCATCTTAGTTTCAGACGAATAATATAATCTAATCCAGTCACAACAACCATACTGTAACAAACAGTGGATGGAATCTGCTTTAGCCAGCTTTGGTTTAAAATATATACATATCATGCTCCTGGGGGTTGCATTTAATATAGGAGATATTGTGGAAGTGGTTTTTTTTTCTTTGTTACTTAGTTTATTCATTACTTTGGCTTTCAAGAGCAAGTATAATAATTCAGTTTTAAAACTTAATTGTGTATTATTCTCATAGTTGATGAACTTTTAAGAGTTTCAGGTTTTGAAACATGGACCTAGAATTTCTGAGCATCAGAATGATGTAAATGCATTTAAACAGTAAATGTAAAAACATATAAATGTAAAACAATCTGGCTTATAAATGATATTTTAATGTGAGATAACAGCCAGTGACTAAAGAGAGTGGGAAAAAAGCTAAATCAATATAATTTTAAGTCAGTAGAGCTGATGCCTGTAAGATTGTCTGTTTCAAAGTGACTTTGTCAACAGGTGATTGACATTGGCTGTCTGTGTGGCTACAGAAGGTAGGAATTCCTTGTAAATACTCTGTGAAGCAACCTGAGGAGTGTAGGAGGGCTGCATGAATTGGGCTAGGAGGGCTGCAGGTTTCCTGTGTCCTGTGCAGATGCAGTGGTGGCACAGATGCCCTGGGTCTGCAGCCAGGGCACTGTCAGCACCCTACCTGTGCTTTCTAAGTAAAAACAAACTGGCTGCGTCCTTGTGTAGCTGCTGCTGAAAAGCAGGTGACAATATTTCAAAGAGTAATTTGCCTCATGAGGCTTAATAATAAGTGCGTATTAGAACTGAACCTAGGAAGCTCTAATCACATTGTTTAATGTCCCCATAGGTACCGGAGCTTAAAACATTTTAACTATGATGTTTGTCAGAGCTGCTTCTTTTCCGGCCGTACAGCAAAGGGGCATAAATTGCATTACCCAATGGTGGAGTACTGTATACCAGTGAGTACCAATTTACTGATCATTCCTAAAGGATTGGTTTTGCATTATTTGTGGTCTAAATTTTTTTAACAGTTCTTTGACACCTAAATATTCTACCAGGGTTTCTTTTCCATATGTCTAGCAGGGTCTGTCTTCTTGCCGTTCATTTTGAAAGTCATCAGGGGCTTTGCTAGGGCTGCTGATTTTGTGTTGGCACTGTTTGAATTCTATAGAAATGGGGAGAAGTATCAACTTCTAGTATCCACTTCAGAAGTATTCTCTGAGGGAACTTTATTTTTGGTTTGTGAAAATAATGCTGGAATATTGAATATAATTGCAGTACATGTATATGAGCATGTGCACACACATGCTGTTTGTAAGGTGAGAAAACATCAGAGAAAAGGGACTCACTTTACTACTGCCATACTACCATAATAAAATTTAATATTCGAGTAATGTGCTTTAGTAATTTTGAAGGTTCATGATCTTTTCTTTCAGGTCCAACATTTTGCTTGCTTTATGGAAACATGTTTGGAAATATGTTGTGTTTTTTGTTGAGTAATTACTGTTTACTGGAATATTTAAAAATCGGTGTGTATCTGGGGAAAAAAATGAGCAAAATTGACAGTTTCTAACTGAAAATGATTGGAGAGTTTTGCCTGCATTACAAATTCATTTACAATGCAATATTTTCCTGATTAAATATTTAGCCAGATTTTTGTAAGAAATTTTCTAGGACACTTTGTTAAGTAGAGAATTGGGTAACTTCCTTCACAGAAATAACACTTTCAGGTTTGTTTGTTTGGTTGGTTTTGCTTGGTTGGTTTTAATTTGATAGTTTTTCACATTCATAAGAATTTGCATTCAGTCACAAAAATTAATAGTGTAATCTGTATGTAATTTAAACAGCGGTAATAGGTCTGCTGCTTAGAACAGATTCGGATCAGAAATGACCTATTTTATGAACAGACATAAGTTATGCTTATTGCATGATCAGTACCTACATGCACGCCATTTTAACTAGTCTTGTCTGAATTGAGTCAGGAACAAAGAATAGATTTCACAAAAAGAATCTGGTTTTGTAACATGCTATTTGTAGTAATGTACCATGGTTAGTGTACTGATTTGTTGATAAACCTCTCTGTAGGTTGAACTCGGTTAAGGCAATATAATATTCAAGAAGATGTAAAATTCTTTGCAGTAAGTTAGTAGAATAGATTGCGTTTCAATGGAATGATGCCAGAAAATAGCATAGAGCTGGGTCTATGAAATAAAAACACATTAATAAAAATGTAGGTACCAAAGATCAATGAATTATTCCTAAGAATCCATTATATTACAATACAAATAGCTTGAATATAAAGAGTACATCTACTCTGCTAAGGTTTGTCACTTTTTAGAGCCTTTTCAACCAAATTTGGCTGTTGATGTTAAAATGTTGCCTTTGTGGTCTGCATTGCAAAGCAGAGTACAAATACATGCACTCATCAAACTCCCTTAATAAAACCTAGCTTCTCTCTCTCACTTAAATGTATTGATACAAGTACGTTAGTATCAAGAATACAAGCAATAATTAGAAGAATCAAATGCTTGACTGCTTAATAAAGCTGACATTTAGAACTGGTACTTAATCACAGTTGGAGAGGAGACCTTTTAATTGTCTTCAGGTAAGCTGTTCAGTGTGGAGTATGAAGGGATTTCTCAGAAGCTCTGTTACTTCTAGTTTAGAATAACTTGGAAAATATCTTAAGGAATCTGTTTCTCAAATTAATTTGCAAGGGGAAGATTCTGTCAGTGTTTGCATCAGGTTGGAAGTGCTTCGTAATTTCAGATTAAGGCTAGTTACACCAGATAATAATGTTATCCAATGCTATTGGAGCCAAATCCATAATGCTCTTTCTGTATTCATCCGAGTTTGCAATTTAGTTTTCTTGATGCTGAAAATACAAACATTTGAGATAACTACTTTGGCTATGTATTTTTTTCTGTCATATACGATTTAGAGATGGGTAGGGTAAGGAATTGAAAGGTCGTCTTCACAGTGGTACACCATACAAACATCACTGACGTGGTAGTGATAGCCATAAATACATCTTAAATACCTTTAATAACGTAGTTTTTGTGGTATCCCATCTAGTGCCTCTATCAAGGAACATGAGATACTATTTAAAAGTGTAGATGCTTTGATGAATGAAATGAATGCATACATTTAAACATATATTTAAATTACTAGTGCATTGGGTTCTTAAGTGTCAAATAAAAGAGAGCAGAAAAAAATGAAATCTCTCTCTTTTCCCCCCACATCCTACTCTGGGGAGCTATCTGACAGCTGTTTCAAAATGCAGCTATCAACAAGCATACTTGCACATACTGTAGCTGTTACCACAAATAGGTCTAAAATTTTTGTTCTCCATTAAATACAGTCAGGCTTATGGAGCAGATTTTAATTAACATTACAGATGAATGAAATGTCAAGAAATAAAAATATGGAGATGTAAAAAAGGTGCTTTTTTCTTTAAAAAAAAAAAATGAAATTTACATTCCTCTCCTTTCCCACCATATATTATATATGCTTTAGAGCTTTCCCAACTGGTTTATTGCATTGTTGGTAATACTTTTTCCCAATGAAGATTTGTCCTATTTCTAATACATGAAAAATACATCAAAACTGTTTTCTCAACCTTTGTATGAAAACCATGCTTCAGCATTTTCTGTTTTTTCTATCACTTTCCATATAAATCCAAGAGTTTGTAAAATTTATATTGGTTTACAATGATTTTTTTCTGTTTTTAGTTTGACTTATGACTCTATTTATTCCTGGCAGTATACTTAAGAGTGCTAATGCCTGTTTGTCAGTTTTTCCGTATTTTTTTTTCCTTAAGACATTCAGCTACAGACTTCTTTATTTATTTCTGTATGCCAGCCAAGGATCTTCGTCATTCTTTCCTTAACTTTGTCATTTTGTAAGAACTGAGGTTTTAAATGGAGACTGAAAGCATGGTCTTTGGCTGAAATTTTCATTGAAAGAAATAATTTGCTTCTGAAGCTACTACCATAGTATTTGTGCTATTGATCTGTGTGGAAATAGCCAAGATGCCATGATGTACCTGTACAAGTTACCTGTTGTTTTTAGTTTAGTAGATAGAGTTTACACAACTGCTGGCTAGTGTTTTTCAGAAGTTAAATGTTATAGTTAAATGCTCTTTTGGCATGATTTTTGATTGGATTGTGTAGTGTGGCTGCGTGCAAAAAACGGGGGAGAAATGCTTCTAAAAGTTATGTCTTAGTCCTGTGAATTAAAATAGTCCTTGCAAATCTGCTCAGATTTCACTGGTTAGTATTTATCGTCCTCACTCAGTACGTAGTCAAATTAGTTTTTCCAAGGAACTGGGTCAGGCTGTCATACCAAATAAAGAATACTCCAGAGGAGAAGTTTGGCAGCTCAGTAGGCATTTATTTCTGCAATGTGTAGGTACTAAAACTTTCATTCATTGGCCTTGGGACAGAGTTCCATCTGCTAGAGCTACTGTTGAGTGAGAATAAGCAGCCCTTTGGATGTCACGGTCCTTGTTTGGATGATTCCGTGATTGTACCAGAAGCTTCCTGAGCGTGATTTTGTGAGCCCTTCCTTAATTTACCTGTATTAAAATCTAGGGGTTCAAATACTTCTTAATCCCAAATGTGCTCAGTTTGTTGCTACTTGTTAAAGCCAGATGTCAGAAACTTTCATCAACATCAGTTTGACTATCTGTTTTTATTGCTACTCTGATCTGCATTATAGATTTCATAACTGCATGTATTATACACACATTAATTTTTTTTCCCCAGTCACATATGTATTTTATGTTTTGACAATAGAAAATAAAATCAGTATAGTTTGTCTGACGCACTTTTAAGCCTCTTCATAGTGGGAATAAACTAAAAAGCCTTTATCTCTGTTTTCCCTATGGATATCCATCCTTCTTGGCATTCTTTTATGTTAATGTGCTTCTCTGAAGGCAGAGTGCCAAGAAATGCAGTCCACAGTTTGTTACAGGGTTTGGGCTAGAGATGTGTAGAAGCCATTGCAAACCTGCAGCTAATACAGGAGGTGAATGGCCACTTTTTCTTTACTGCAGTTGCAAGAAGAAATGTTTAATATTAACTTCCCCATGGGTTGGAGGCCATTCTGTTTAAGTACTCAGTACAGTCTGAAAACACATATATTTGAAGGCATACTATTGTTTCTTCCTGCAGATGTCTTTGTTATAGCCATTTTCACCTTGCATATTATGCCCTTCTTTCCTTGTATCCCTGCTTTTGTAGCAGAAGTTCATTGAGTAGTATTGCCAAAGCAGTGTTGCCATTGCTGCTATGATTATTTCTAATTAAATTGATCCTTAAAAGCAGCCGTGTCAATTTTAATTCAGCACTAAAGACCAGCTGTGGCAGTGAGGGATAGAGCTAAGCATTTGTCGGTTTTGGACAAGGCTGCATCAGTAAGGACCAGTAAAAAAAAAATAAATTCATCAAGGGGTTTTGCTGTTTGTAGCTTGCAATTTTAGACTTCGAAAATCTTGTGGCTGATTTTCTTTCCAGCCTCTTAGTGTGACAGTAAGGAATATGCTCGATCAGTCTGTGAGATTGGTAATTCAGGCACAGGCTGTTTCTTACCAGACCCGCTTCTGACTGTGCCTTTGCACAGTGCCCATGCAGTGGCTGTGATTTCATCTGTGGGTATTTTTTGGCCTTGGAGTGAAAGGATAATAGCAGAAACCTGTAGGAAGAGATCTGGTAACCTGAGAAAATACTCATGAAAAATGTGGCGGTCACAGGAGAGATTGGTTTAGCACATACCATTTCCATCTCAAAGTCTTCCAGTTTAGGTATATAATGGGAGGCATTGAATATTTTGTGGCACTTTGTGAACGCATAGGGTTGTGTTAGTTACGTGTTGTATTTTTTTTTTTTTTCAAACAAAGCCATTACTGTTAGCTGTATTTTTTCAGCAGTCATTACAAGGTATTTCTTCTGCCTGTGAAAGTGAGTCATGAGCTTCATATGCACAAGTATACTGTCAAGATTGCTTTCAATGGCTAAGAGGATACCCTCATAGCTGGCAAACTGATTTGCTTTTTTTTCCACTTTGTAAGACTGTAAATGTTTAATTTAAGATTTGAGACTGCTTCTGCTGCAATTTTTCCCTCATTTTCTCTAATTAGTAATTTCTCTAATTGGGTAAACCCAGTGCATTTATTACTAGCAATTTGAAGCCTCATTGTGTTGATTTTTTTTTCCAATAGAAGAGAATTTGTAGACGTATTACCATTATTACTGTACCATATTTCATGACATTTAAAAAGGTGATTTTAATGTCACTAACATTCTGAAGTTCCTCCTTTCAGGAAAGTAGTATCTGTATTATCTCAGCGCTATTTAGCAATTCAATTTAAGTTCAATTTAATTTCCTTTAACTTTTTAAGACAACATCTGGGGAAGATGTACGGGACTTCACCAAGGTGCTGAAGAACAAGTTCCGGTCAAAGAAGTATTTTGCGAAGCATCCCCGACTTGGCTACCTACCTGTGCAAACAGTTTTGGAGGGTGACAACCTGGAGACGTAAGCTTGATTATAGAGTAATTGCTTCTGGCATCGCTGGCCTGTTTCATTAAAAACAAAAAAGTGAAACCCAAGAAATAACTAGCATCAGGAATTAGTTTGCATTATTTGCAGATCTTGCCTATTTTTGAAGAAGAAATGTATTTTCTTTAGTTTGGTGGTATTTTATCATAAAGCCATGGACTTTAGCAGGCAGTGCTGAAGGGATCTTGATGGCTGTTTTACTGAGAAAACTTCCACAGCTTTGGGGAGACTGGACTTTTGGAACCACACTGCCTATTAGGTCATCTCAAAGTTCCTGGAGTTAGAAATCTCTGACCTAATGAGGTTCCTACAAACTTCAGAAATACAGGTGGCCTAATAAGCGATAACACTCTCAGTGTCTCCACACTGTTATTTACAGTGCTGGCAGAAACACTTCATATTATTTATTTGCTTACTTGGTAGCCGTCAGCGAAGGAGACTTTTGAAAGAACAAAAGTAAGATATGTTGACAGGGCACTACAAGTGGTTTTATGGATTGACTCTCCATGACACTGTAGAGTCTGTGGTGCTGCTGTACGTGTTGTCTAAACACAGCACCACTTACTCATCAACAACAGCCCCTGTGAAGCTTCAACATACATTCTCTGCTTGCATGTGAAAGCCCAGTGCCCTTGTCCATGCTCCATTTTTGTGACCCAGAAGATTGTGCTTTGTATTTGCAGTAATCAAACAAAACCCACTCATTATCAGCTTAAGAAAGAGGAAGAAGTAATCTGGCCTGGGTTCTAAGCAAGAAATGCACATACAAAAAAGTTCAGATGTTACACACCAGGGCAATCTTCAACTGGTCTGTATTTAAAAACAAAATGAACATGTCATCAACAATGGAAAGCAAAACTTCGATGTGATGAAAGTTTGCCAGTGGTACCTGGAATTGGAATGTCAAAACTGTAATCACAAGTCAGGATAAAACTCCTTTGGCCCGTCACAAGACAAATTGCCATGTTGAGGAAACTGCTCGTGTAGGTTCTCACCCCTTCAGGTGACAAAACCCAGTAGCATGTTACTTTAAAAATAATAAAAAAATAGAAATACTAAGTAGTTACCTAAGTGTCAGAATATATAATACAATATGTACTTATATCATCTTATTTTTATTCAGTAGGAAAATATGCATTGATAACTTCATACGATGGGGTGTTTTGTTGTTGGGCTTATTTTTACCCAATAAGTTTTTGTAAGAGTATTTTCTAGTTAGTTTACAAGAAAAGCTCCAACACTTAAGCAGAACTGAAACAAACTAATTGTGGTTTACAAACTGCAGTTCAATTAGTGGCATTGTTTTGGTATTTTTGTTTTTAAATTTGACTTTTAACAAAATGAAGTTTGTAAGTCAGTCTCCTATCTGTCCATGATACAGTGCAGTATCTGTTGCTGTCTCTTTTCTATGTCAGTTGTTGCTGATTCAAATAATCTGGGTGGGCTGCTGGTTAAATTTTTTTGTTTCTCTAGCTTTCTCTTTCTTAAGTGGCACTGAAGTTTGTTTCATAGTTTCTTTTTCTCTCTCTTTCTTTCTCTTTTTTTTTGTCTTCGTACAGTCCTATCACTCTCATCAGTATGTGGCCAGAGCAATATGAGTGAGTATGCTGAACCCCATTGTCTGGAAAGCTTAATATACTAGTTGTTTTCTCTAAGCTGAGTTGCTGCTAATCTGATGTGCATGAGCTGTAGGGCATGGCTGACCAAAAGCAACAACCCTCTCAGCAATATTATGGATTTATTTATTTGTCATCATTTTAAATTACTTATAAAATGATTTTGTCTATATCATGATTTGCTTTTGACACCAATATTATTTTTTTATTTTTTCTCAAACTAGTCCGTCCCAGTCTCCACAGCTATTTCATGATGACACACACTCCAGGATAGAGCAGTATGCTACTAGGTAAGAAATGCACAGACTGTTTCTCACCAGTACGCTTCATTTTGTGATCGATTCCTGCTGTTTTTAATCTACTCTACTGGCTGGACATTATTTATTAAAAAGATATAATTCTCTGTACTCAGAAGAAAGTCAAATGTTTTTAAATCATCAGCTTCTGAATACAGTCATATTAAATATAAAATAGATGCATTAAATCTGTCATCTGTCATGCAAAATGGAAACTGTTGCAGAATTGCTGTGTGTTACTTCTAAAAATGGGCTGTTTTCGTTTTGTTTCATTTTTAAACTTTGGGAATAGACTCAGCTTGTTGGATACATAGTTTTTCCCAGTAGCATTTTACAGTCAGGTTTTCATTTTCTTCTGTGATTTTAACCATTACCCATTAACCATTGACTTTTAGCAGAGGATATAATAATTACAGATGGTTTATGTTCTGGCTTTCATGGGGTCACCCAAGTGATTTTAGGATAAAATGTCTTTCATGCCAAGTCTATCTCGGTGATGCAGTGTTTTGCTGAACTCTCTTCTGTTCATTCAGAGCTGATGAGAGTTAAGCCCTTAGCAGAGGTACCCTCTCAAAAATAAGTAATGACAGTCCGCTTTTAGGCAACACAGAAATTGTTCCATATTCCCATGGGAACAACTGACTCAATTTTGCTTTGAGTGTTTCGTCTGCCGTATCTGATCTCCACAACTTATAAACAATATTAACATTTTCAGCTTTTTGAATAAAAATTCAGAGCTTATGCTCAAGTTAGCTATTTGCTACTGTATTCTTGTTTATGGGCACCATAAAGAAAACTTATAAACTCTCTGAGATGTACTGGTTATTGTACTACCTTATATGACAAGGGTATATGAAGATTAATTTTAAAATTCAGCTATGTTTCATGAAAGACTTAAAGATCTGAGCTGAACGGCATTACAAAGATGACTTGCAAGCACTTCACTCACTCTTGTTACTCACTGTGAACTAGATCTGCTTCAGATGGCCCAGAGCAGAGATGACCTGAGTGCTTAGGGACTTGTCCTCTCCTCAGGGGAGGTTTTGGAGCACGACATCCCACTGCTAGCCCAGGGGGGTGCAAGGCAACCAAGACAACTTCATTGTGTGTGCACTCATTTATAGTCCTTAAACTCTGAGGAATACTAACAAACATACAGATGGGCAAGCTTGTTCCATGCTGAAGGAATACACTGCAGTTCATGTTTCTTTAGGGCCTTCCATACTTCTTTCAAAAAGTTTGATGATGTCTGTAATAATGTGTATTGCGCTTGCAAAAGTAAGTGTGAAGTTTAAGATATCTTTATAGTACTTTATGGTTATTAAGCTCTTTATGGTTATTAAGCATTGGAACGGGCTGCCCAGGGAGGTGGTGGAGTCACCATCCCTGGAGGTCTTTAAAAGACGTTTAGATGTAGAGCTTAGCGATATGGTTTAGTGGAGTACTTAGTGTTAGGTCGGAGGTTGGACTCGATGATCTTGAGGTCTCTTCCAACCTAGAAATCTGTGTGTGTCTGTGTACTGAAAACAACTGTATTTGAAGCAGTCCAATATAGGTGCACAGTATTCCTAGACTTCCTGGACTTTTATGCATGTCTTACATAGATAAGGTATATCTTTCCTAGACAGCTGAACAGACAGAAAATTCCTGCTGTGATTTTAAAGAATTTTATGGTCTTCTATGACCCTATAATAATCCAGTCCTTTTAGATTAAGTAATTACACTGGTTTTGGGGTTGTTTTCCAGGACATGTCTGTCCACAGGGTGAGGTTATTTGCCAAGCATAATTTCAGATGGTGAATATACTATATTTGAAAAGTATTTGTCCTCTTTTATTAGTCCAGATTTATAAAAATCAAAAAGAAAACAATCTGTGAAACATCTCTAATTTTGCCATGAAAGTTGTGGTGGTGCTAAAGAAAATTATACTAGATATAGAAAATATGCTTGTTCCTTGGCAAGTATAATCAGTTAATCATACCACAAGTGTCTCATGAAAGTCCTCTGGATTAGATATTTCTGTCAGCCTACAAGTTTATTCCTTTTCATGTGTACCAAGATTGCAATATCTAATCTGTTTCTAAGAAATGTTCTTCGCAGTGCCTCTGTTTAAATTATGCAGCATGGTCTCTGAATGTCATGGTCTTTCCCTGCTTTTCAGGCTTGCCCAGATGGAAAGGACCAACGGTTCCTTCCTCACGGACAGCAGCTCCAACACAGGAAGCGTGTAAGTAACTAATGCTCATTCAGGCTGCTTAGGAACCCGGGTTAGTGCTGTCAGCTATAATCCTTTCAAAGTTGTAGCACAGGATTTAGCCCTGGTGAAAGAAGCAAATGAGTATGACTCCGGGAATGCCTGCCTAAATTTCGTTATTACCAGTATCAGTTGTATAAATGGGTGGTTCTCATTTGGTGATGTAAGGGAACTCTACATTTGTCAGCTATTCTCCTTCAAAAATGAGGGTATTCATGTGACTGGAAAAAAAATATATAGCTCTATAGGTTCTAGTTTGTGTGCATTTCCTGTTTTTATCATAGTATAAAAGAAAAGAAATCCTCCTATGTCGAAGTGGGCAATGACAATGGGTCAGTAGCTTTTGCTACCTTCCAGGACCGTTTTCTTCTTTTAAAAAAACTTATCTGTATTGGAGGTTATACAGAAGAGCGTTGCTGCTGCTTGCTTAGATTTTAGTTCACTGGCTGCTGGTCCATCTGTTTGTACTTTGGGATATATACACAGTCCTACATTAATTTTATCAAGGCTGTTGTGACATTTTTATTGTAAAAGCCTTCATTAAAATGAATCGATGAACCTGGAAAGCATAAAACCCTTTGAATTAAATATGATTATTTTCAGTGTTAACATACATGAAAGTTTCAACCTCCCTGTATCACCTGTTCTGTTAATTAAACCAGTGTAGTAGGTCCCTGCCTCTTTTAAGTTATTAATGAAAGTAACCAGCTTTTTTAAAGAGGAAATTGTTCCTGTTCAGCTCTAGTTAGTTAGAAAATGTTGTTGTTGTCAGTATACTTTCATTTACTGTTTTGAAATTTAACCATGAAATAACTCTACCTATTAACGTGCAAACAATGTGAGATTTAAAATATTTTGCTTCAGAGAAGCGCTTGTGATCACCTTTAAATTTGTTTCCTCTTTCCTGTTTGATTAACTCTAGTTACAAAATTAATAAAACCTTTTTCACCTGCAACAGTTTTCATGTGTTTCTGTCATTGGTAGCTTCACCAAAGACAGAAATGCAGCCAAACTATTCCCTTTTGATTTCCTGTCCCCCCCCCCCCCTCCCCCCCCCAAAAAAAAGGGGGGGGAGGGACGACAACAAATATAAGTATTAACATAAAACACAAATATAGTGTCATTTGTTGTCATTGAGTTGTTATTTTGGAATTAATGAGCCTACAGATGTACAAAGACCAAACAACCTTCCATTCCAATGGTAAAAAGGGATGCATATGCTTAATTTCTATTGGCAAGTCAGCTGTTGATTTTAAATGTAACTTTTCCTTTTTTCACCTATAAAAATAACCTTTATTGTAAGAAAAGGAATGAACATGGTGAACTTGTGTACCAATATGGGGGGAGAGACTTCCAAATTTTGATCTCAGTCCTGATGTCAAAAGAGGAGTGTTACACACAAACTATACGGAGATTCAGAGGCCTAAGAGGACAAGAAAGTAACTTTTTTACCTAATGGCACCTTTTCTTTTATTTGCAGATAATATTTTGTACTTCTGTTAAGGTACATGGTGAAGTACTCACAAAATTCTAAAAAACAGTCATTTAAAGCTTGGGCTTGCACTGTTGTAGGGAGATACAGAGCTATGAGGTTAGGATCCCAGTTTGGATCATAAATCTCCTACAGCTGGAACATTGAGTATCTAGTATTATAGCTCAGCTCTATTTTTATTGTTTAAATGTTTGACATTAAAATATGCATGCTGTAATCATCCCGTATAAACTGAAGTAGAAGGAGCAATTTGGAACTTGGATGCACGTTTTTTAGCCCAGAGGCATCTGCTATCTGAGTCTATCTGAGCAAAATCTCATTGATATTCTTTTGAACCTTTAGGAGATTATTACTGATTTTAAAAGCAAATTCTCTCTTCATAATTGTAGTTCTGTTCTGTGATCTTATATTTTTTTTTTGGTCCTCGTAGTCCCATAGTTTACTGTGGCCCTATAACAGAAACAAAATTGCTCTTAGTATTAGAAAATTACTGCTTTGGCCTTGTCAGGTTAGCAAGTTCATCAACAATATGTTTAATGAACTTCATGCTCCAGAGGGTATGTATAAGAAGACTTCTACATTTGAATGACAATCGGAGAGCTTCTGCTGTCAGTTAAACATTGTTTTTTTGCAGAAATGTTCTGCAATATGCTATTTGCTAAAGACAACATTCTTCAAAGAAATGTCTTCTTTTTAAATTAACCTGTTGTCTTGAATGTAATTATGACAATCTTTAACTCACAAAGGTTTTATGCACCCCACAAGGGTGTGTGATTTCCATTAAAATACACATTTTCCTCAGCTGGAAAAAATATCTGTAGACAGCAAAAAAGACTCTCTGTTGTAGTATGTCTGTTCTCTTAACAATAAAAAACAACAACAACAACAAAAACTAATGCTGTCATGCATGAATTTTCTGATATAAATACACTGAAGAAAAATATTTTTTTCATGTAGTCTTCATTATACATTATGGAGTTCTAAATATTTAGGCTAGACTGTTGTGATGAGTTTTCTTTGCCTTTAAGTCATGCAAAAACATCTATATTCATAAAGCAGACTGGCCTTTTCATAAGTGAAGATGGACACAAGGAAAATGAAGACTTTGCAGCAAAGAATGATAAATAGTATTCCTAATGGAAAGCCATGCCTCACAATTTGACAAATCATGGCGCAGGAGAATGAAAAGACAAAAAATGTTAGAAAAATAGTAGAATGTAGCTCTCATTCCTGTAATGTATGAGCTATATTATCTAGCCCATACTGAAGTTAATTGGATTGAGTTGGATGTAATATAAATAATTTCTGTATAAATGCAAATGTTTAATAGCTATTTTCTAATTAATGCCTTTACTACCAGTCATCTTCATGTCCGCAGTGCTTTTGCTGATCCCACTTTACAGTCAGCTGAAGGCAGTGTTGGAATATATCTGACATCCCACTTGTTCAGGAGCTATGCGCTTGGGTGCAGGGGTAAGAGCAAGCAATCAACAGCAGTGGTGCTTTCAGCTGGCACTGCCACTCAGTGTGTTGCGAGCCAAACTGAAGTCACAGTATACCGCACCTGAATACTTTGACGTGGTGTAAGTGCTTAAAAGGCAACTTGTTGCAGTGGAAGTTAGTTCCAGATTAAAGACAAAGAGAGGATTTTAGAGAAGTGCCTGATCCTTATTCTAATATATGTTACAGCATCAGTAGGTCAAGATATGCTTTATTTGGACAAGTATATGGTCATAGGTATGAGAAAAATAGCACAGGAAAAATGAAAGTGATGGAGGAAGGAAGATCACAAATGTACTCTTACTATATAAAATCCAATTTAGCAATTCTTTTAATTGGATAAAATAATACACTGGTGAAAAGTGACTGTCAAGAAATCTGAATTTTTCTTTCCACAACTCAGTCTTGATGAAGAGAAGTAAATTGCAACATTTTTTCATCTCTTGCTTCTCCCACATATCATGCATCCTTTGGAACAGACCTGTTGAAAACATATATCCACAAAGAATAGAATATTTCAAATGACATTTACCCTGGCTCTCCTAGTTGGGGTGTTCTTTGCCTTTGAGGTGTACTTCTTTCAAGTCTGACCTTCTGGTTTGTCATTTTCACTGCTTTCTTGAATGCCAAAATGCTGAAAAGGACCTGCAGTCTCTGCTCTTGAAGGACTGGTGTGTAGTTCTAGCCTTTTCTCAAAGCACAGAGGGTCTTCAGGAGAATAACCACCAAGAGAGGATGAGGAATTTATTTTGATGTGGCGCTTTCATTTTGGTTGCCGATTGCTGTGTCCAGCCAATTCTAACATAGAATAAAGTCCTGGATTTCTCAAAATTCAAGTATTTCCATGCTACAGAACACATCACTCCCTTACCACTTCACGTCATTGTGAAGCCCAATGTTGGGACTCCTGTGCTACCAATGAATCTGTCTTTCTTATAGTCATGAGGTTTGTTGTTTTGCAGATTCAAGGGGTTTGAACTTTTTTTTGAATCAGTAGTTTTGCAAGACAGGCCAAAGAGTATTTGTTTGTTTTGGTCTCCTTTACTGGACACAATACAGTGAAAAAATATCTAAGCATTTCCTGTGTAAACTCTTTCTTTAAGTGGTTTATAACTTTCATTAAAAAGTTAGGTTACACCTAATGTAAAATCTTGACAGATTTTCAATTTTAATAAATTCAAATATAATAAATCCAACTTTGCAGAGCACTATTAAAAAAATCAAATCTATTTCAGATGACCTACATAGTTGCTTATAAACTAATTCATCATCTTAATAAAGCAGACAGCAGCTTTCTGGTGCCTAATTAAAAGAAGCAGACTAAAGTGCTTTATCAGATGAACCTTTCATGACAGTATCAACAACCTTGCACAAAAGAAGCCTGTATGTGTAGTTACACAAAAAATATTTAAGCAGTGTTTTGAAACCTGCACATTAAATGCATGTTTCCTCTCTGTCCTGTGCTTTAGCACATTGCTTGCTGAAGGTGTGATGTTGTTGGTGCCAGCTCCCTGCTTAGTGCAGCTCTACCAGTTGCAGCGTGCGGCCGCTCTGCACGTTTTGCTGGGCTGCAGAGGCCTGGCTGTGTACCACAGTTTGAAGCCCTAACAGGGGTTACAGCACTTCAGCAAAAACTTGGTTATCAGGAGTAGGGTTTCTTGCTTGTTTTGTTTTTGCTAAGATGGTAGAAGAATGGAGAAGTGCCACAGCATTTTCATTACCACATCAGGACCTGGTCTAAACTCCATTAACTACACTAGTCTTTGTTTTATCTTCAATTGGAGTAATGCAAAATAAGAAAGCAAGTGGTTATCAATTTCCCAGAGATCACTCAAAAGGTGTAGAAAGAAAGCAGTTAGAGGCTTTTTTTCTGTAGGTAAGGGGGGAAAAAAATGAGGCAGTGTTCTGTTTCTGTTTCAGTTAACGCAATCACCTGTTCCATATGTTTTTGAGGAACTTACAATCCCGATTATGTTTTAATTGTATAGCTGTATTGAATGAAATAAATCATTACATTTATTTATTTGCATGGGAAGATTAATATTGTGATTTCTTTTCATGACTAGACTACAGCCAAGAAATGTAAGAAATAAGTGAATATATTATTTCCTATTATATATATGGATCCTTATATATAAGGATATATAATATATACAAATACATATATATTATACGTATGTATTTCTCTGTTAAAAACAGAGGAACTCACTAATGAGGTTTCTTTTTCACTTTTCCATGTAAACTTTCTGCCAGCTAGTAGTTAATCAGCAATGACAAGATGAGGGAAAGTGTTATGCAACCAGGGCTTTGTGGAAGGAACTTCTCATACCTGACTATTTTTAACCTTTATATCATAAATGAACCTGTGTGGAATAGAATGTCACGCGCTTTAAAAGTGGATAGAACTGTCACAGGAGATACGGGTTTTTAATAATATTCTTATTTATTTATTTCTAATGTTACTTGTTGCACATTTATTTGATTGAAAGTCTAGGCTCGGTGACAATTCAGAAGGCAATATGATAGCTTTGGCTAGATAGTGAATAGTTTTTCTTGAGAAGGAATCGTTCAGTGTCATTCTACCATTGGATTAGCCTTCAGTAAGAAGTTTAAGTACTACTGCAAAGAACCAAATCGCTTTTCTGCATAACAGAACTGCAGGAGTCAGTGTTTAATAGATCGGTGGATATTTTGGCTTGCTCCTAGTAGTGGTGAAGATTTTGTATGGGTATTGATGTAGTGAGATATAAAAAAAAAAATCTTAGTTCAGTAGCAGAAAGTAAAGTCTTCAATTATACAAACAGTATGTTTGCAACTCTTGTTTGTTCCTGCCATATGCATTTGCTCTAGTTCAGCTGTGCACCCACAGGTTTCGAGAACGGATGAGTGCCTTTACCCAAGAGCTTGATTTTATTTTTGAGGAAAAAACACAATACATTTGCGTCTTCCATAAAGCACCTGATGTGTTTTACTTGTACATGCGTTTATTTATAGGTTATTTTTCACCACAGACAAAACTTCTGTTTCATCCCGGAAATACATTTCTAAATAACTGTTTTTACTATTTATTCACCTGTACTTTTAGATATTTCATGATGTTAAATTGACTGACAGGAAGTAAAACAAAAACAAACAAACAAACAAAAAACCCACAAGCAACAGAAAACTCTTGAAAAGCTCCATTTTTAATATAAAAAATAAATACTTTGTATAGATCAAACTTCCAATTCGTCATATGTGCTTTCAAAAGTAGTACTTGAGGATATTTATGTCAGACCACAGTCAGTTGAATGGCAGAATTCATAGCTACTTCTTTTCAACAATAGTATGAAAAAGCTCAGCACAAGAAAAAATATTTTCAAATATGGAAAGCTCTCTTTTCTAAGTAGTATCTGAACACGTATGCGTATATACCACTCTTGTTTTTCTCTCTATTATTGATCATGCCATACCTGTAGAAGATCTTTAGGATGAAGTTTGTAGGCACGATACTTCACGTATAATAAAGTATGCAGCTTCTGCTTTGTAGTCAAGTAGAGAAATGAATTTAAAGGAGGGTTTTCTTCAGCAATCGTATTGCTATGATTCAGCAATAGTCTCTCCTAAAAGCATGAATAGCATGTTTTTCTGCTGATGATTTATCCTTCAAAGCAGGCATGCAAACTATTGTTAGGACGTTGTATCTTTCACTATCTATCAATCTCACAGTACTATGGAGAAAAGCCAGCAACTGGGGAAGGAAGGCACACCTATAAAAAGGCAAACGTATTTGGACGTTATAGCATAAAAGTTTCAGGACTTCTGTATCTTCTCACCAGAAGGTAATTTCTATGCGAGTCAGGAGGGAGATGGTGTTATAAATTATTTTATTCCAGAATCTGTAAGGAGAGGGATATCTAACAACAGATAGCTTCTTTGGTTTTATTTATTTTTAAGGCATTTCAAGTCAGTTATTTGCAGTTTATATTCTCAGTTTCTTGCTTTCAGTCCTTCTTTCTGAACCACCAGCAGCATTTGTTCTCCATATATACATTCTGGTCTTTTTCACTACTACCGATCAATCTTCTTTCTCCTGTGCATTGTATGTTTATGTGTGTTTTGCAGCATTTTTAGAAACAACTCAGAAGAATTTGAATACAATTTGCTGAGATACACATATAATACTTATACCGTAAATTCTGGCAGGCTTAATTCCTACTCTCTTAGTCCTTTCTCATAAACAAACAAACAAAACCCCTCAGCTTGACAAAGTTGTTTGCTCACATAATAAATGTGTTACTGCTCTGTCTTTATCTGCATTGTTTTGTTGCTCTAGAGAGGACGAGCATGCCCTTATCCAGCAGTATTGTCAGACACTGGGAGGAGAGTCACCTGTGAGTCAGCCACAGAGTCCTGCTCAGATTCTCAAGTCAGTGGAAAAGGAAGAGCGGGGAGAGCTGGAGCGCATCATTGCTGACCTCGAGGAAGAGCAAAGGTGTTAAAAGCGTGCTATCTGGTGTCTGAATTGTCATCTTATTGTTTGAGCTATGCATTTACTATGTACGGTTGTTGGAGCAGATGAGAAGAGAGACAGCTAGGAGTCATGATTTTAACAAAACAAAAAAATCAGTCAAGGCGTATGTCATGCATAGCCTGACTCTGTTAGCTAGAAAAGTGTGAATCTGTGATAAAATACCATAGGTTCACCTCTACTTTGTTGTGTAGGTTTTTTTCATAAACTGCAAGTCAAGACATTGTCTTTGTATGAGCTGCTTGTGTTCTCTAGTTGGAGGTAATGGTAACAACTGATTGAAGAAGTTTTTTAATTGTTGATTGTTTCAACATTCTCCTCTTCAATTTACCAGGAGTCTGCAGATAGAATATGAGCAATTAAAGGAGCAACATCTTCGGAGAGGAATAAACCCTCTTGCATCACCTCCTGACTCTGTTGTGTCACCTCAGCATGCTTCTGAAGATGCTGAGCTCATTGCTGAAGCTAAACTCCTGAGGCAACATAAAGGTCGCCTGGAAGCAAGGATGCAAATATTGGAAGATCACAATAAACAATTGGAGTCTCAGCTTCACCGACTACGGCAGCTACTTGAGCAGGTAAATGTATATTCATATCTTTCCTGACATGTTTCTTCTGCGTGATGAATTTCTTGGAGGAGCAAAGGTGGTAGAATTTTACCGCAGATATTTCATCACATTAGTTTGCTTTGTTGCACTCAGTCATTTCTAGGGTGAAGAGGTGTTTTTCCTACTCTCTGTTGTAAACTATTGTGAAAGTCAAATGAGCACAAAATGATACAAGTGCTGGAGTGATATTGGTAACTTATGAAACAAGTGCAACAGTTTTTTCCAAATTAAAAAGCAGAGGGAAGAAAACACATACCCTACTCCAAGTAGTGCTACCAATCACACCCTGTATTTGACTTCAGCTTTCCAGTGTGTCCTTAAATTATTTGTTTATTGCCATGGTTAGTCACTGAAACTGTCTTAACATGCCAAAGATATGTCTAATACGCAAAGGAGCAATTAATTCCATTAAAAAGTCCCATTCTTGAGTAGCATATTTAGAACAATAAGCTACATCAAACTTGTCCACTTAGAGATAAATGTTGCAGGCAAGAGCCTTTTAGCAAAAGCCCGTAGCTAGAGATTGTAGGTTTCCTTTGTTGGGAGAGAGAAATGTTTATTGAACTTGGAAACCAGATTACAAAAAACAAACAAACAAAAACACAACAGCAACTTCTACAAGGTGCTGTTTGAGAGGTTAGTTTGTACTACATTGTGTGTGGAAGCTTGAATGATGAAGATAAATTTGTATGAATCTTTTTCTCATAACTAATTATTGTCATTGGGTCAGAGTCCAGTCAGGCAAATGATTCCTTCCTTCCATGAATCAGGTGACTGGATGTATGTATTAGAGGATTTAACTAAGATAAGAGACAGGCTGCATAAAACAGGTATTAGAATGGCCTAAATTCCTGATGTAGATAGTACTCCTTCTCCCCACTAGTTTTGGCAGAATAGCATTAAGATGCATTTGCTCCAGTGGCTTATGTACCCCTTTAGCTGAATATTTTTGTTGTTGGTGGTGTCATTCTGGCATTTTCAATCAGTATTTGAGTAGCTTAAATATTTAACAAGGACAGTGATTGGTGCAACTGTTGATAACAATAATTCATGAAGTAAATATCTTGGCAACTATAACCAAGACTAGGTGTTTCAAAGAATGGTTTAAAATCTTCAAAGAAACAGCTGTGGAATAGAAACCCAGAAGTTCTGCCAAACCCACAGACAGTTTCAGTTTAGTGCTTACAGCATGAAAATGCTCACCCTTTAAAACTTTTCTTTTCTAATGTAGTTGTGGCTAATCTTATTAATAATACAATTTTGTATACTTTTCAGTACCGTTGTAACATTCTTAACAAGATCTCTAGGATATGCATTTGTGTTGTGGGGGTGAGAACAGCAGCATTTTCTTCTTAGCATTCTGCCTTTTGGATTTTTCTGGGCATTCTGCAGCTTTTGATTTCTGATAGGGTAAGGTAGAACTAAAATGACCTTTTGCAATATTTTTGATTGTTTAAACCTTATGTGCTATATTCTGTTGCTCTTTTGCTTCCTGTCTGAAATCTCCCTCCTCTTTGGGAGTCATGGTGGGCTTCTCATTGCTCCATGTGCCCTTCCCAAAGCTGTTCCTATTTCTCTTCTCTCCTCTCCTAACAGAGTGGCTGGTATTAAGTCAAGTATTTCAGAAGGTCGGCATTATTGCTTTTATAATATATCTGTGACTTTTCAATATGGCTTTCTAAACACATCCTTACTTTATTATTTAGTGCTTTTTTGACCTGCCACTAAGCAGATATTTTTGCAAACTGTCTCCAAGGATGCTGAAGCTACTCCTGAAGAGGATTCAGAAATTATAAATAATTTCAAATTTTCAGAGTGTGTTCTTTGGAACTTCTTTATATTGACATTAATACAGTTTTGAAGCAGCACTGTATCATGTTACTGCCCCCTTTAACTTTCTGGAAAAATGACCATTCTGCAGCATTTTGCAGTGGCATGTAGGCCGTTCACAGTCTATGGAAGTCATTGCATTGAAGATTGTCATAAGTCCAAATGTCAAAATATATAACTGTAATTCCTCTAATAATAATTACTGGTATTAGAGGACACCACTATCTATCTTACAGCAATTTCTTTGCCATGACTGGCATTTCATGCTATCTCAGTTTCTCTCTCTGTCAAACAGCAAGTCTATTTCTTCTCTCCACTCAGCCTCCTGACTCTTGTTTACGTTAATAACATGCCACTGAATCTAAAATACTGGGACTTTTTTCTCTAAGAAATACGGCGTGATTCTATCTGCATACCAATATTTGGGTACAAAGTTAATGAAACTTAGAAACTTTCCTACAGTAACTGTTTGAGCATTACAAGGTGTTCCTTAGAGAGCACCTTTAAAAGAAATGTGCATGCATCCTCACTGCACATTTGCCTACTTCTGGTCACAATTCTGAGATTAACATACTATTTTTATTTTAGCAAGCCCAAAGGATTGGGAGCTGTCACACAGTGTTGTCATTTTGTCCGCCTGATTGATTATACTGCCAAAGAAGAAGGTGAAACAGAACTGGCATGTGACAGCATTGTTACCACAATTTTATGTTAATCATATAGAAAAAAAAAAGAATCCATTTTTACTTTCCTTTATACAGCCCTTTTAGATACTGTTCGTGCAAAATAGAAGTAAGGCCCATTATGAAGGGCATTTAAAATCTACGTGGATTTTTCTTTGCTTGTCTGAACAAATGAAGTGAGGTTTCGTATTGGACTTGATATTGAAGTTAATGGAAGCTAACATCATCTGTCAATGGATATATGATCAAACTGAAGAAAATGTAAATAGGGGCTGCAGCTCCCTCTCCTGCTAAAAGCAGAGGAGTTTTAATAAAAGAGAAAGGGGTGAGCTTTTTATGGTGTGTTTTTTTGTTGTTGGTGGTGGTGGTGGTGGTTGTATGTTTTGGTTTTGTGGCTGGAAGAATAAGCCTTGAACAAGAAGAAACACCAGCAATGAATTTGGAAAGAGAATTTGCCTGCTTGAGGTTTTCTGTGAATTCAGAGGTTGGGAGGGGGGGAAGCTTGCCTTTTTATTTTTATAATACTAAAAGCAACAGAAGTCAAGGGAATAACTGCTACAGTTTATCTATCCCTTAACCTACAGTTTGAGCTCTTTCTTGGGAAAGACACCAGCAGGAGCTATAGAGAAGTAAAGCATTGTTGATCAAAATTGGTTAAAATAAGTATCTCCCTTGAAATGCTTTAAAAACCTTCGTAATACAGAGAAATCCCTCAGTTTCAGAGTTTTTTGGAGTAGAACTTATTTGTCCCTTTGTATCTTTATTTGGTTTTGCATAAAAAGAAATTTGTCATCTCTCAGAAACTGCAGTTGGAAACTTTCCCAATGTTTCTGCCTTAAAGATTGTCTGCCAGGTTGTTTTGAATAAGAATGCCTGAACTTCATGATGCCTAGAAGGGGCTGATGATAGAAGTGATCAGATTTTGTGGGTGTTTTTCAACTTGGGGTCAAGTAGCACATGATTGTATTGAGTTTTGATTCTACAAGTTCTTGGTGCTTATTATGTATCCTTAGACAAGAGCCTATGACTTTTCTGTACCTCAGTTTCTTTTCCAGTAAAATTTGAGTTCTCTCCTGGTAAAACTGCTAAATCGTATAAATATAGCTATAGCCTCACAATTATTTTGCATTAAACCTTGTTCAGTACCTGATTATTAAGGTATTTTTCTACTGCAAGAGCCCTTTCCTTGCTGCTCCAAATGCTATTACTCATCTGCTGAACTGTATGGTCTTTCCTGACTTTGGAAGAAAAGGATTTTGGTTTTGTTTGCCTTTTCTTCTTGTTGCAGTCATTGGAGTATTGTAACATCAGTATATTTAGATGAAAATGAAGTCTTTATACATTGGCCTCTGATTAGAAAAGGATGTGTTTAAAAAAAATAAAAATATATATTAAAAAAAATCCAGCTGCAACGTTTTATTCTGACTGCTGCAGCAATATAATATACATCAACGTAAAGTATTCCAGGATGTTTTATTTGCTCTCAGTTAATCCACTATTAGAGTCCTTATGCTCTGTGTTTTGTTTTTGGTTTTTGTCATTTGCAACAGTCCTAAGTGGCACTAAATAACCTTCACTACTAATTCGTCATTTAAGTTTGTAGGCATCTCCTTTCTATCCTAATTAATCTTGACTTTGCAGTGCCCCTTCCTCCCTCAGTCATCTCTGCATCATTTGTTCATGATTTGCTTCTAGAAGGGCAGAAATCCGGCCCATTTGCAAGCCTGCATTTTGGATTATTCGAATTCTCTCCATCCATCTAGTTGTGGCGTGGGCAAGCAGCTACTTTGCTGCCACAAAGTTAGCCACTGAAGCTAACCTTGTTGTTCTATATTGAAGTAACTCAACCCTTGGAGAGTTTGCTTCAGCTCTTTCTCTCTAAACTCTTCTTATACGGAGTTTGCTGGCTATACCGAATTATCTGGGATTAGTTACCCCAGGCTTGGTGCATTTTAAATTGCTAAACTCATTCTACTTAGACCCTGTGACTGGTTGAAGCCTGATAGTGAATAACAAACTACTCAATAGGCATTCACTGTTCATACAGGTGTCTTGACGGTAAAATCCTTGGCTAGCTTGAAAGCATTTCCATTTTTCTTTGTCTTCTAAATGCAGAGCAATCTTTCTTGATTTATTCTTTTACTCAAATCTGAAAGTTGGTATTGTCATACTGAAAGAGAGATGAGATTTGGAGGAGAAAAACAGGTCTGCTGAATGCTCAAGGGAACATTTCCTTCTATTCCTCATCACTGTTTGCAAGAAGAAGTATCTTTCATTGTTCAACAATTCGCAGTTTTTTGTTGAAGTTTTTTTTTTTTAAAAAAAAAACTTGAAGTTATAAAAAATCGAATGTTGCACTTAAGGCTGTGAGCTGCAAAGGAACAAAGATGTGCACAAATCAGTTGTTCTGTATATTCCCTCTGCATTGAGTCTCGTGGCTGTTTTAGACACTTTTTCAGTCTCAGAAAGAAAGTCTTAAAAATAATGTTATTTTGGTATTACTTCTGTATCTGCTCTTGACAGATTTAGTTAAATAATATGCTCTTTAAACTGTTCAGAAGCATTTTGATGATTTGCAGTCAAAAAGATAAATGATAGTGACAACAATTTCAGCTCAGATTATGTAATTGCCTCAGATGTAAATGCCTTTTCACATGCTTCTGGCTTTCCAGAACAATTAGTTTTGGAGCTTAAATATTGTGTAACTCCTCTCTTCTTCAAAGGATTTCTTACAAAAAAGAAGGGAAATGCCTGTGCAAGATCCCTTCCAATATTTCTGAGTTGTTAAAGTGAAGAAGTCTTACAATCTTTTCTTTTGTGTCCGCACACATATACATAATCTCAAGCACATACATGACTGCAGCTAAATGAAATACAGACCTCCAGCGTTTGAAGTTGTTCAGGTGAATTTAGGAATCAGACAGGCTTGCCTACAACACAGTTTTCAAAGTACATAGTTTTCTGGAAATTATATAGTAAAACTTTTTTTTTTTTTTTTCCCCCTATCTGGTATCCTCCGCACTGTTGCGAAGCAACATCAGCAGGAGTGATGGATGATAGCTCCTACTTTTTAGATTTAACAGTTCTCCTGAATCTTGTGTCTTTGCTTGGTATGATTGTGAAGGAGTTTAGTAAAATTGTTTCTGGTTTGAACAGATGTTTTTAAGCATAATCAGTCACCTTAGCAAAGCTTCCTAGGGCAGCTTATCTGACTGCTCTGTGTGTGCATGTATCTGCTGTGTGTGAACATACGTATATGTACATACAAGCAAAGCCAACCCCAGTAATACCATTTTATAGTCTTTTGGTGTAGCTGAACAGAAAGCCTCATCAGACTGTTTGAACCTAAACTGTGTTTTTGTGGTACACGCTTGCAGCTGAACAGTGTTTTTAACAAGATGACTGTTAACTGCCGTCTCATAAGAATTATGCTTAAGTCTAAATTTTCATCTTCAAGTTGTCCCTAATAGTTGTATAGACCTAAGCCAACTTTCTATTGTTTAGAGAGAAAACAAGAAAGAGTACCAAAAAGAAAAGAGGGAAGGAGGGGGGAATCAAGATGACCATATACAAGCCCACGCTTCAATTCTGTAGATATAATTTACGTAAATTACATCTTGTTGTCTTTCCTGTAGCCTGAGTCAGACTCCCGGGTTAACGGCACCTCCCCCTGTGCTTCACCCCAGCATTTGGCCCTCGGCTACCCGCTTGTGCAAGAGACAAGCTCGCAGTTTCATCAGACAGGTGAGTGTTTGATCAGATAACATGCTGTATGAGTCTGAAGGTGATTACTGAATAGTTTTGTTTGCATCTTTCTGAAATGGTTTACCAATAAAAATAAAAAGGAACTGATCTTTGTGATGCTACTGGGAACAGCTGGAGCTGCTGCTTCCCCACACCTGCAAACAGCTGCGGTATCTCAAGGATCCATGTGACGCTGAATTATAGATTTCTGTCACTAGATTTCTTGGTCCCATCCATTTTGAGCTATTGAATTTACTGGGCTAATCCGTCCTCTCTGAATGGAGAATGAGATTGCATTGGAGTGAAACGACCAACAGCTGTTTGTCCTACAGTACATGCATGCAGCCAAGTAATCTGACAGATGCAGGAACAAATATCCAAAAACATATAATCAAAATTTCCTAGTGGCTGCTTCATGTGTATCCTCTGCTCTTCCTGGTACTTTGATGACCCCACCCCTCAAAGGCTTCATATCTTTAGGAATTATTTAGTATTTAGTAGTACAGCCACTGCACATGAGAGGATTTCTCTCTGAAAGATTATTTTAAATTCTCCAATAGCAAAACTCATTAATTCCACTGGGAATTAGCAGAAATAATTATGGACCATTGAATGTTCAAAATTCAGAGAAAAAACAACCAATTTTTCTCAAATTATCTAAGTGTAATTTCATCCCTATGTTTCTTTTCCAGCCTTTGTGTTACAGATTTTTAAAAAAATCTGTGGAAAGACAAAAATTCTCTTGCATACTGAAAAGTTTTCATTCAGCATGGGCATGTGTTTTTGCTATAATTTATCTGAAAAAAACGCAAAACTTCTCTCAGTTTGATGTAATGCAATGGTAGATTTATGAGTGAGGCTGTCTAATAACAGAGCCGGTTGTATTTCCTAACCATTCCACTTGCTAATTTTAATCAGCTTTTAAAAAATATTGTGGCAAGGAGGATTTTAACACTAATGGAACTTCTGCTTCTGATTGAATAAACACTGCCTGAAAGATATTTACTTATTTATTTACAAAAAGAATTATATATTCAGTCTGGAAGTTACATGACAAATCATCTTTAAAAAAAAAAAAGAATACTAATTGAGCAGCTACTGAGTACAATTCCTCCATCTTGATGACCTTTTACTTACCTATAAATTGTCATATATTGGTCCTTGTTGGCACTTCCTTCTAGTTAAATCTTGGGTGCAGTTGTTGAGCTTTAACAACAGAGAAATCCTTTATGCTGCAGATCAGTAATTCAACTTTCACCTCCTCTCCCAAGGCTGGCAATTATCAATGACAGTTCCTGCACGTTAAGTTACAAAGGCTTCAGCTAGTGGTTTCCCTTGAAATGTAAAGCAATATTTAAATGGATGGTTGGATGAGAATGTTTCTCAGAATGTTGTCGACGTTTTCTTTTGTTGTTGTTGCTAATTTCATTGCTCTTTTTGTTGTCATATCTGCAGATGACTTGTTAGTTCCACCTCATGATACCAACACAGATCTAACAGATGTTATGGAGCAAATCAACAGCACATTTCCAGCTTGCTGCTGTAAGTGTAACAAATTATGTCTCTGAGAATAGTATTGAATTCGAGGTGGACTAAAGAAGAAAAAAGTCATTCCCATGGTACCGACTAAGAAAAATCTTCTCTCTGATAAGATTTCTTGTCAAGATATACAAGCTACATAATTCTGTTCTTTAAGGTTGTTCAACATACGCTGTTTGTGAGGGGAGAAAATAAGCTTGTGTTTTAAATGACAATTATTCACTGTAAGAAAAGTCTGTTGCTCCATATAGAATGTTCATCTGTGTCGGCACAAGGGAGAGAAAAGACAGCTAGAGTCCCATTTGCTGCTGATGTAAACCCTATGTAGAACTGAAGTGAATGTAAATTCAGAAAATTTGAAAGCTGCTTCTCTAATATAAATTGAAAGAAATGCTGCAGGCTACGGTAGGGACCATAGCCCAATTCTGAGTCCCCGAACTAATTATTGAAGTAGTTACTAAACTAATTGGCCAGAGGAAATAACCGTTAACCACAGCACATAACATCTTTCCCTACTTAAATACATTGAAAGTTAATATTTTATTAGGTGTATATTAAAGTAAAACCAAGTGGCTTCACATGCATGGCTTTTATCAGCTGATATACATTCCTGTTGATCCTGTTCCTTGCAGGGTGTCACTGCCCTTACAAAAATGAGTAGCTATCTTTCTGGTTCCACCAGTATTTCATATAGATTGGTGGGTTTGGCAGGGATGGGGTGAAGTGACAACTTTGTTATTTAGTGTATTTTTTTTACATACATACATAACGTATATATTTTCACCTTCACATCTTCTGCCTTAGCAAATGAGTAGTGAAATCTGTGATATAGATTCAAACTTAAATCTGTGTTAATCTGATTTAAACTTTAAATCTGTGATATAGATTTAAACTTTCAACAGCTCTTTAAAATGAAGTGTAATAGTGATGGTCAGTTTTAAAATGGTCAGTTTTAAAAGGCACAAGTAAGGGGTAGGTGTTTCTGCCCAGTCCTTCTGGAAGCATTGGAGCTCTATTCTATTCTATCCTGTTTTGAAAACTCAATGAACCCTATTAAAATGCTTCTTTTATCTCTTGTATATACGTTGTTCATGTGTGAAGGACTGCATCAGAGAAGATGCACTTTCCACGTTTTAAGAAAGTAAATTAGTATTTAGCAAAAGATGTTTTGTTTCAGCTATCCCTTGATGTTTTCATTGAGTTCAGTAGTTCATAGCTCATTGCATTATAAAGTAAGGAGCATCTCGAAGCCAACAGCTATTGGAGCTACTTAGGACAACTCAGGGGTGTGTTTTATGTATACGAATAAACAGAAAATGCAAACAAATTATCAATTCTTGTTTTTGCAAATTTCTGTCTGGCATGTATAAGCAGTATAGCAGCTACTGGCCATTTGGCCCAAGTGAATTTACAACAAATTTGTAGAAATACTTTGCCTCCCCCCAGTTGTCAGGGGAAAAGAAAAATAACATCTCTGAAAAAAGTAAGGGTTCTTTCTGCTAATAGCGTAAATTGAAAGTAGTTTAAAATATTTACTTTTTCTGAAAGTAGAAGGGATATTTTCTTGTGCACTGCCAGCATTTTTGTTTAATTTCTGTCTCCTGAATTAAAAGGAGCATAGTGCGCCACTGGGAGCAGGTCAAGCAGAGGCTATGGAGTCTCCAGCCTTAGAGGTTGTCAAAGCTATTGTTGGCAGCAGTTCTGCTTTGAGTGAGAGGTTGCCCTAGATGACCTGCAGAGACCAGCCAATGTTGCTGTGGCTTTCTGAATGAAATTCCATCATATAAATTAAAGGTCACAACAGAAGGCTTTTCATGACTGATAGAGTTCCAGGTCAATCTTTTTAAAGTAGTGATAAAAAAAAATATACTAAAAATACTGCCTGCCAGCCATCTCCAATGCTCCTGAGTCACTCTGCACACTGTTCATCACTTTGTTCTCTATGACTTCACAACAATAACAAAGTACTTAGCATCTTCTCGGGATGCTCTGGATAACTGAGTGCTTTGGCTCCAACAGTAGCTTTGCAATGTTGTAAGTGTCTACTGTAATATTTAAAGCCTCACAGCATAGTGGATATAGTCTTTTCAAAATCTCTGCAAGGTAGGGGCATTAACAGTACATACATCTTGACTTCTTGTTTCTTAATATGGAAGAAACAACAGGGACCAAGATTTGCAGCTGTTCATTGTGGGAGATATTGGGAGGAATGGAGAGCATTGTCAGTATGGGGCCTATAGCTCAGCTGTTTGGCTCTGGACATGCCTGATGGCATGAATCCTAAAGTCGCCTTAAAGAGTGACAAATTGCAAGAGGGTAGGTCAAAAGCTTTCCAGCGTAATGGGTGATAGACGTTCCCCAGAGTTTAGAAATGGGGTTTTGAATTCTCGTTGATTGAACGACAGGGAAAAAAAGAATCCAGTTACATCAGTCATGGGAACGTTCATTTTTGGGTGGTTTAAACCTGTGAAACCTGTGGTCTGTTGAGCCCTGGGAGTTTGTGGACTACTTCCAAAGGATGCTCAAAAAGGGCAGAGAAAGACAAGTTCACATACTGTGCATAATTCTGTGTAGATTTCCCCATGCTGTTAATTGATATTTTTTTTTTGAACGATAAATTGGGAGGAGGGAGTTGTCTTGCTACAGACTGTACAGGACACTTCTGTAAAGTGCATTCGAAGAAATGGGGTGGGAAAAAGTAGCATGAAACTACTAACCCTAGAGCATTCTTGGGTCAGAATCCCATGGGACCCTAAGGAACAGTCACTATTTGTTACTGTTATCGTTCCATGCAAAACATCTTGGGAGAGTTCTGCATAGTCGAAGTGACAGTCACAGTATTTAGGGCTTTTCAGAAAGATGGATTTGCAAAACTTCCCCAATGTAACTTCAAGATAGCCAAGCAAGAGTAGAGAAGGTGTCTCATTTTTTAACCTGTACCATCTGCTTCATCACACTAAAATAAATAAGCAGGCAACTTGCAAACTTGATGCAGTAAAAGAAATGGGGAGAGAACAAATATGTGCTGTTAACACTTGAGGTAAAGGTTCCAATTTTTGTATTCTCTCGTTTTTTTCTTCTTACGTTACAGCCTTTTATCCTCAAAGCAGTTCCTGTTTTAGGTCTCTGACCATTCACTGTCTACTTCCTTTTTGAATGAAAGGTCTGAGATTTCACGGGTATTATTGCAATACAGATAATATCAGTAATATTTAATGGCATACCAAGCTGATCTAATATGATTCATATTTTTGAACAGACAGTAGTATAATAAAGCACTTCTAGGTCTGTATGGTCACAAGTATTGAAAAGGGAAAAATATAGTCTGTATTCATAACACTTGAAATTTATTACAAGAAAACTTGTGAAGAAAGTTATGCCTAGACCATTACAACACACTTGTAGTTAAATGTTGTTGTTTGTGGGGTTTTTTGTTGTTTTTTTTTTTTAAGGTAAAATCTTTCTGTTCTTCTATAGTAAATATTTTCTTTTTACTGCCTTTGTTTTTATACTGCCAAGATGCAGAATTGTGTAAATTTCTAACTTTCTTTTGTTTTTGTTTTTCTATTTGCAGCAAGTTTCACTGGCAAGCCGCAGGTATGAGACATGTTTACGTATTTGCATGGTCATTGGAATTGAAGTTCAGACATTGTGCAGTTCTGGGATGCTGACCACATGGAATCAGCTGAAAATGATTGGGGACAATTAGTTTCAAGCCAGCATCAGTTCTGCAAGATCAAAGCTGGTTCTTGCAGCAACATCCGTATGTGCTTGTGCCTTGGTACCCATAGCTCCAGTTCCATGAGGGTCTATGGATCAAGACCTGCAAAGCATCTTAGGCATTAGATGAAGCTGTCTTCTCTTATAGGGCAACCACTTTACAAACCCAGAGAAGATATCTGGCTAATTTCACAGTTCACAAAAAATGTGGAAATCAATCTGGTATTTAGATACTACCGAGTTCTTGAAACTCTACCTGGTATGAATCATCAGTTAAACTTATTTTATAAGAAAGAGAAATAGGAAAAAACACTTACTATAGGATTTGGTTGATATTAGAGCAAATTTATAACAAATAAGGAACAACATAATCTTGTGTCACTGCAGAGTTCTTGAAAAATTTAATTGCTAAATAAGTCTTAAAGACTAGCACAACTTGCTATGTGCTAGATTTCAGAAGAATGAAGTGATAGGCAGAGTCCATTTACTCCACTAAATTGCTTCACCTTGTCTATTAATCCACATGTTGCAAGGTCAGACCTCCCCAAAGAGAGTATCTAAAAATTCAGAAATATTGCTCAACAAATACTTCCATGGATTGTAATATCTTGTATTAGTAAGATTGCCCTCCCAGACAGGAATTTCTGAAGGGAATGGGATGAATCGTGCCCTGCAGTCAGTGACTCAGACTTTGGGTTTCAGTGTCTTAATAAAGTACACTAGTGAATTAAACTAACATTTTTCAGAAATCCTTCCTGTAAGCAGGCATAGTGATAGCTTTCAGCATTCTCAGTGATTAATATTAATCTTCATAAAAAAGCATTTGATTTTTTAGATGCAGAACGATTCCCAAGTGATCTTGGGATATGCTTGATATATATGATATGATATATATGATGATATATGCGCTTGATATACACCATTCCAGAGCCATTTAAGAAGGGATATTTCCCTGTTTTGCAGAGAACAGAATCCTGAAACAGGAGCCTGGAAATAAGCATCACATTTTAAAGGGATGAGTCCAAATCCTGGTTGTGCATACTCTGCATTTTTACCACTGAGGATTTGGATAGTTTGGATAGAGCAGTAGTTAGCCTACACTTTTTTTTTTCTATGGGTACACAGTAAGGAAAGCATGTAAGTTATATTTACTACTCTGTAGTCATAACATCCTTTGGGCTTTATTCAGCAAGAATTTTAAATGCTGCAACACAGTAAAATGAGGATTCTCTTAACTACATGCCTCAGTGATTTGCTGAGTCTTGTGACAATACATCTAAATTTTTAAAGTATATATTTTTTTGTAAAATTACGCCCAAGTCCTTAACTGAACTGAGTCCAGAGTATTTAGATCTCTCTTTAGAGGATTGTGCATGCTAAACAGTACTGACATGGTTATTTCTCATCATTACAGGCAATGTGAAGTGCTCATTTGGACGTCAACCAGTGCTTCTTGATGTGCAGTACAGCCCTTTTCTACAAAATGCCAATCGCGAGTTCCACTTCATCAGAAGGCTGCATGGGACCTTGGGACATGCTGTTCAATTTGACTGCGTGTTCTACTTGAAATAGTAAAACACTGAATACCCAAAGATGAGGATGTTGTTTTTATAGTATTGTTTTTTTCTTCTTCTTCCCTTTCTATGCAACTGTAAATTAATGAGCAGTGGAGTATTTGTCACTGATTTGTATAAATATACAGCCGCGGGAAAAGGGGCAGGGGCTTTATATATGTTCTTTTTGATAATCGTAAAGAGAACTGCTAAGGAGTTTGGAGCAAAATGTTACATTTATACATTCCTTTCAGCTCTTTGCTTTTACATTGTAAAATATCCTCAGTTATGTTCTCACTCATTTAATATTCTGTATGGATTATTTATATGCTAACTATCTGACCACACAGACTCCAAAATTATTCTTGATTTATTTTCAGGATTGGCATATGAAGTTCCCATGATTTGAATTATTGTTACTGTTTAACTAAACTTGCCATTGAGTACAAGCTACAGTATTTTAACTCCATTAAACAAGGTAAAATCTAATTTCAAGTCATACAATTATCATGCACCAAAATGGTATTTTTAACATTCTTTCAGTTATTTCCAGCCAACACACTCCATTTGGAGGATTATTTTATTAAGCCTTACTTTACTTTGAATCAGGAGATAGCTAAAAAGAGGACTTAGATGATAGTTTAAGTTGTTTTTAGTAAGGTCTAAGTTAGTGTAATCTTGCCCAACTTTGGAGACAAAGCTTTGCTGTTCCCTGCTGTGCCAAACTTGTTTCAAGTTTTGGAATTTACAGTCTGTGAACTAAAGCTCATTTCCGTGAGATCCCCTTCTGATGATCTAAAATACACCAGTCTTTTATCTGCCTCTTGTAAACGAAGAGACAATTAGAAAGCCTTTTCCAATACTATTAGTGATGGAACGTTTTCTTCAAAACTGCAGTGCTCTTAGATGTTATCATATGGCATTGTAATCTTGCAACTCATCTTTATCTTTGAAATCATTTATTTATGTACTTCGAGTAGGGATAATTATGGGAAAGTTATGTCACTGATCAGCTGATCTTTAATTTTAAAATAATCATAAGAGATTTTAATGCCTTCATGGAGTTTACAATGCTGCATGGACACTTGATTTAATTTCAGGCCATACCTTTAATTCGTAAAACTGCATGCAATATATTTCATGTATAGTGGAGAAAAATGATACTATGTTGTTCTTGATTATTACTGAAGAAAAAGAGTCTCAAAATGGTATTGGAAGAGTTATACATTTTGTACCAAAAGATGCTAGAGGACTTTAAAACAGAAAGTCAGGAATTTCTAGTGTTTTTGTGAAGTGGTGCCAACTAGATTGTCCTACACCCACAGTACTTACTCCTGGACTGCTGCTGCTGCTCAAGGAATTGATTTGGGCACAGTGTGACCACATTCTAGAGTTGGCTCCAGTGCCAGTTCTTTCTGAACCCTTTGGCAAATTATTTAACCACTCTGCCTCTGTTTTCCCATCTGTAAAATGAGGATTGATAGTACTTACCTCTCAAAGGTGTTGTAGAGCTTAGTGTCTGAAAAGGTGTCTGAAAAGCTCTATATAAATGTTAAGTGTTATTTTGGAGTGAGTGGAGCAAAACTGTCAGGGAGGGAAGAGAAGATGCTGGCTACTATAAATGCTTCATCTATTAAAAAAAGTAGCATAGTTATTCTGAGAAGAAAAACAAATACATTTTACAGAAGAGGAAAGCCATGACCACCTTTCTACCTCAGACCTATCTTCATGAGTAGTATTGGAAATAGCTTTATAGTCTGTTCTCTGCAAAGTACTTTGCTTTTATCAAGCTTATGCCATTCTCTAAGCAAAGAATCCTTAAAAATAACCCACCAAATAAAAAAAAAAGTCTCATTAGTGAATTTGGTGGCTTTTATTTTTGTTCTGAATATGAGGTTATGTATAAAGTTGTTTTTCTGCCTGTGTTTGTATGCATCCTTTGTCCTCTGCTGCCAAGTAAATGCTACTTCAAACACTACATTGTAACATTCTTCCTCTGAGACAGTAATAAATAAAAGGAATATATTGCAATAAAATAAGTAGTAGTATAAGTTCTTTCAACTTTTATGGTCTTCAAGGATGGCACTTGTCATTGTTACATCTTGTAATTTTCATTCTGAAGAGAACTTATTTTAAAACACCAGTGCTGTATTAGTGTATTTCTACATACTAGCATTTTGGAGTGTGGTTTTCATTTATATAAATGAGATAAAACACTTTTTTTCCCCATGGATCTGTGCATATCTTCTCTAGTATTCCATCTTTCGTCTGAAATCCTTCTCAGCTGCATGAAGGATTTTAAATTTTGACCAACTGAGAAGCAGACTGCTTTTATGCAAAAACATGTTGTTATGTATACATATTATAAAACAGCAATAATACATGAAGCTCTGTCAAATATTAGAACTGTAAATTAGTCTACAAGTTTCAATGCCATTCAGTCAACATGCTCAGCTGAAAAACAGTATTAGGTATTCACTTAGGAAATATATACTTTATAGCCCTACCACGTGCTGATTTTAAGTATTTGCATTAAGCATTTGTTAATGAGTGTGTTAGAATTATGATGCTTAAAGGAGGAAAAAAAAAGTCCACAGCCCTAAGAATTTTGTTTCCTAATAGTAAGCTGGCACTGTTTTCATGTGTAGTATTTTAATATTCACAGAATCACAGAATCGTCTAGGTTGGAAGAGACCTCCAAGATCATCTAGTCCAACCTCTGTCCTAACACTAACAAAACCTCCACTAAACCATATCACTAAGCTCTACATCCAAATGTCTTTTAAAGACCTCCAGGGATGGTGACTCAACCACTTCCCTGGGCAGCCCATTCCAATGCCTAACAACCCTTTCAGTAAAGAAGTTCTTCCTAATATCCAACCTAAACCTCCCCTGGCACAACTTGAGCCCATTCCCCCTCGTCCTGTCACCAGGCATGTGGGAGAATAGACCAATCCCCACCTCTCTACAGCCTCCTTTAAGGTACCTGTAGAGAGCAATGAGGTCTCCCCTGAGCCTCCTCTTCTCCAGGCTAAACAACCCCAGCTCCCTCAGCCGCTCCTCGTAAGACTTGTTCTCCAGACCCCACACCAGCCTTGTCGCCCTTCTCTGGACTCTCTCGAGCACCTCCATGTCCTTCTTGTAGCGAGGGGCCCAAAACTGAACACAGTACTCGAGGTGCGGCCTCACCAGAGCTGAGTACAGGGGGACAATCACCTCCCTAGACCTGCTGGCCACACTGCTTCTTATACAAGCCAGGATGCTGTTGGCCTTCTTGGCCACCTGAGCACACTGCTGGCTCATATTCAGCTGCCTATCAACCAGTACTCCCAGGTCCTTCTCTGCCAGGCAGCTTTCCAACCACTCATCTCCCAGCCTGTAGCTCTGCTTGGGGTTGTTGCGCCCCAGGTGCAGGACCTGGCACTTGGCCTTGTTGAACTTCATACAGTTGACCTCAGCCCATCGGTCCAGCCTATCCAGATCCTCCTGCAGAGCCTTTCTTCCCTCGGGCAGATCGACATACGTACCAAACTGGTGTCATCTGCAAACTTACTGAAGGTGCACTCAATCCCCTCGTCCAGGTCATCGATAAAGATATTAAAGAGGACCGGCCCCAGCACTGAGCCCTGGGGGACTCCACTAGTGACCGGCCTCCAACTGGATTTGACTCCATTCACCACAACTCTTTGGGCCCGGCCATCCAGCCAGTTTTTAACCCAACGAAGCATACGCCAGTCCAAGCCGCGAGCAGCCAGTTTCTTGAGGAGAATGTTGTGGGAAACAGTGTCAAAAGCCTTACTGAAGTCAAGGTAGATCACATCCACAGCCTTCCCCTCATCCACCAGGCGCGTCACTTGGTCATAGAAGGAGATCAGGTTCGTCAAGCAGGACCTGCCTTTCATAAACCCATGCTGACTGGGCCTGATCGCCTGGTTGCCCTGTAAGTGCCTCGTGACGACATTCAAGATAATCTGCTCCATGAGCTTCCCTGGCACTGAGGTCAAACTAACAGGCCTATAGTTCCCCGGGTCTGCCCTCCGGCCCTTCTTGTAGATGGGCATCACATTGGCTAGCCGCCAGTCGACTGGGACCTCTCCTGATAGCCAGGACTGCCGATAAATGATGGAAAGCAGCTTGGCCAGCTCCTCCGCCAGTTCTCTCAGTACCCTCGGGTGGATCCCATCTGGCCCCATCGACTTGCGTACATCCAAGTGCTGTAGCAGGTCGCCAACCATTTCCTCGTGGATAGTGAGGGCCACATCCTGCTCCCCATCCCCTTCCACCAGCTCAGGGTACCAGGTATCCAGAGAACAACTGGTCTTGCCGCTAAAGACTGAGGCAAAGAAGGCATTGAGTACCTCAGCCTTTTCCTCATCTTTTGTAACTAAGTTTCCCCCCGCATCCAGTAAAGGATGGAGATTCTCCTTAGTCCTCCTTTTTGTGTTGATGTATTTGTAAAAACTTTTTTTGTTATCTTTAACGGCAGTAGCCAGATTGAGCTCCAGATGAGCTTTGGCCTTTCCAATTTTATCCCTGCACAGCCTCGCAACATCCTTATAGTCCTCTTGAGTAGCCCACCCTCTTTTCCAAAGATTATAAACCCTCCTTTTTCTCCTAAGCTCAAGCCACAACTCTCTGTTCAGCCAGGCCGGTCTAGTTCCGCGCCGGCTCGTCTTTGGGCACGTGGGGACAGACCGCTCCTGAGCCACTAAGATTTCCTTCTTGAGGAGTGCCCAGCCTTCCTGGACTCCTCTGCCCTTCAGAACCTCCTCCCAAGGGACTCTGCCAACCAGTGTCCTGAACAGCTCAAAGTCAGCCCTCCGGAAGTCCAAGACAGTGGTTTTACTGGTCCCCTTCCTGACTTCGCCAAGAATAGAGAACTGAACCATTTCGTGGTCCCTCTGCCCAAGACAGCTCTCGACCACCACATCTCCCACCAGTCCGTCACTGTTTGTGAACAGAAGGTCTAGCGGGGCACCTCCCCTGGTAGGCTCACTAACCAGCTGCGTCAGGAAGCTATCTTCCACGCTCTCCAGAAACCTCTTAGACTGCTTTCTCTGGGCTGTGTTGTGCTTCCAGGATATATCTGGGAAGTTGAAGTCCCCCACAAGAACAAGCGCTGACGATTTCGCGGCTTCTGCCAGCTGCCTGTAGAACTCCTCATCCATCTCCTCATCCTGGTTCGGCGGTCTATAACAGACCCCCACCAGGATGCTTGCCTTGTTGGCCTTCCCTCTGATCCTAACCCAAAGAGACTCAACCTTGTCATTCCCAGCCTCAAGTTCCTCAACATCAAAACACTCTCTAATATAGACAGCCACACCACCACCCCTTCTGTGCCGCCTGTCCCTTCTGAAGAGCCTATAGCCAGGCATTGCAGCACTCCAGTCATGAGAGTGGTCCCACCACGTTTCTGTGATGGCAACCAAGTCATAGCCTTCCTGCTGCACAATGGCTTCCAGCTCCTCTTGTTTGTTACCCATGCTGCGTGCATTAGTGTAGATGCACTTCAGTCGGGCCATTGCCTTCTCCCCTGGCCTTGCCATTGTTCCCCTTGGTACAGCTCCAACAAGCCTTATTTCAGCCCCGTCCCCCTTCTTTCCTAGTTTAAAGCCCTCTCAACAAGCCCTGCCAGCTCCTGGGCTAGGATCCGTTTTCCCCTCGGAGATAGGGACCCGTCTGCGGTCACCAGGCCGGGTGCTGAGTAAAGCGCCCCATGGTCAAAAAAAACAAAATTTCTGTAACACATGGCTCAGAGGCTGGTGCCAATAATCAGGTGGGCTTTCCGTGTCCTCTCGGTACCCCTCCCTGCCACTGCAGGGATGGACAAAAACACCACCTGTACTCCCGCTCCATCCACTAAACGTCCCAGTCCCCTAAAGTCCCTTTTGATAGCCTTCAGGCTTCTCTCTTCAATATCATCACTGCCAGCCTGGACTATCAAAAGAGGGTAGTAGTCAGAGGGGCAAACCAGGTTGGGAAGCTTCCTGGCAACATCCCTGACCCTGGCCCCAGGGAGGCAGCAGACTTCCCTACGGGTAGGGTCAGGTCGACAAATAGGGCCCTCTGTTCCCCTGAGAAGGGAGTCACCTACAACGATCACCCTTCAGTCTTTCTTGGCGGAGGCTGTCTTGAGGCATGGAGTCAGCTTCCTCGCCCTAGGCATCCTCCTGGGTAGACTTTCTACCTCGTCCTCACCCACCGGCCTCTCAAGCTCCAGGGCCTCAAATCTGTTATGTAAGGGCACCTGGGAAGGAGGGGCCGGTGGGGGGATGCATTGCCTGCGAGGTCGAGCAGGGACCTGTCTCCATTCCTCCTCAACTCCTAGGTCCCCTCCCTCTGCCCGACAGCGACAGGGCAGGGGGTCCACCCCCATTTGGGGTGTCTTGCCCCGGTACCTCTCCTTCAAGCCCTGCAGGGAGTCGCTCCACCAGTCTATCTCCCGCTCACACTCCCTGATAGCCCCTCAACCTATCCACCTCCTCTTTGAGTTCTGCCACCAGGCGGACCAGGTCATCCACCTGCTCGCACCTCACACACATGGTGCCTCTGCCTCCCTCAGATGGCAGCAACAGGCTCAGACACTCCCTGCACCCAAAGACCTGAACTGCCGCATTGTTGAGCAGGCGGTCAGTCTGGGTGGACACAGACTTTCTAGAGAGAGCAGTCTGCCTGGTGTAGACCATTGCAGCCTAGTTAGCAGTCGACAGCCGTTAAAGGTGTTGTTCTTATGGGTGGGGGGAAACTCTGCCCTCTCCGCCCTCCCTGCTCGCCCTGCCTGCGCGATCTGTCACGCAAACTGCCGCGCCCCGCCCTTCTGACGCGCCACGCCCTGTTTGCCCATCCTGGTCGCTCGCGCTCCCTAGGGGCTCCTTTTGAACGGCCAGGGAGGGGGCGCTGTTGGCTCCGCCTACGCCTCGTCAGCCTCCCTCACGAGGGCTGCCGGGTCCTGGCAGCTCCCTCGAGCGGCCTCGATGTCGGAAAAAAAGCCCTATCGATTTTTTTTTTTTCAAAGTAACAATTTAAAATGCGTCAGTGAGGGCATTTTCCCCTCATTTTGGGAAAGGATGCTTAAAAATAAGTTATAGGAAAAATCAGGTAGTTTTAGCAGTTAACAAGGAATATGATTATAGAAATAGCAATATCTTGAGTCAAATTACATTCTGTGTTCGGAACAGTAAATCACTAATCAGCCTCTTGTGCCCTTCTGGATGGGGATCAGCACAGGAGTGGGAGGCTTGCCTCCCAGTAGACTGGGTGGAGGCATCTTGACTGGTGAGAGTGGGGGTTTGCATCTTCTGGGGATGGGGGATGGTGTGAAGTCCAATACTTCACAGCCTGGTGAGTGTCCTAAGTCATCTGGCCACGTACAGAGTTGCTGCACCGTGTACATAGCTTTAAGAGTAAGGGTTTCTTGAGGAGAAAGCACCCATCTTGGTGGCAAAGAATCCTGAGGGGGGGAAGTATTTAAATAAATCCTTAGGGTTGGATTTAGACTTTTCCATAGGGACCTAGTTTTTATTGTATGTTGAAGCAGCTTTCCTTCTCAACTTGATGTTCTCAAAGAGCACAGAAACTAATGACAAATAACCCTTTCATACATTTTCTGTGCCATGCTTTACTAGTAGTGGTTCCACTCAAAACTGATGTGCCTACTAAGCAATGAAAGGACAACTGAGGGATGGAGACCAACTAAACACTTTACAGAGGTAAGCACAGAGGAGCTAATGCTGCAGTGTTTGTTAGTATAAACCTAACGATAAGCATTTGTTAGAAAAAAAAATGGCTTGTTTCTAACCACTAAATGCATAAACTGCCATGCCAACAACTGGAGTTAAAGCAAAATGAGGCAGCATTGACTGGTCCTTTCTTCTCCAGGGAAACGGTATGGTTGACTGTCAAGCTTGTGTTCTTGTACTGCTGGCGTTCATGAACAAATTAATATGGTTTAAGTTACTGGGGAAAAAAGGAGCTTAAGAAGGATAGCCTGTCTTTAACAAAAAGAAGCATAGAAGAATCCAATTCTGTTTGATTTTCTTTGTATTAGAGCCACTGTCTACATTATCTATTTGAAGAGATTGCATAAGCCCCGTTTTCCCTGACAGAGGATTTTTCACTATAAAAATGTGACCTTTCCCTAAACATAACGGGTGGACACATCTCCCTCATTTGAATGATAAACCCAGACTAATTATGTTTTTTAGGTCTGCTCAATGCAGGATAGTCCTCACTCATTTATTCCAAATGCTACACTAGAAAATGAATTAAAATATGCTTGGCTTTTTTTTTTTTTTAAAAAAAAGATGTGCAAATATGAGGGATGGAGAAGTGGGGAATGGTCAGCTTTCCTCAACCATGTGCAACTGCAAGAACTGAATACAGGCTTTTTTTTTTAGAGGCATAATAAAGCAAACATTTTCAAAAGAATTATGTTCCTGTACTGAAGAGCTCCCAGTCCAAAATACATGCATATCCATCTAACTGATAGGAACAGGGGGGCTGACAGCATATTTGTGTAAATATTTATTACAAAACACCCTTGAGCTGAAACATTATCAAATCAGTTCATTTTCTCAGAAATATGAGATTGATCTAATACAGACCACACCGCAGAAGTTCGTTGTGTATTGGGGCTTCATCTTCAGGAGAATTTTTACTATGAAACAGATCATGGGTGGTGGTGGTACTCTTTTTTTTTTTTTAGACCAAGGAAATACTCTGCAGATGTTCAAGCCTCACTACATGAGCTACTTAGACTATGAGACACGAGCCCTACTACGTCAAAGAGATGGGACCCAGGCACAAGAATACCTGTCACCCAACTGTCCCCTGGGGCAGGGGCTCTGTCCTCCTATGGTTATTACTGTGGTTAAAGAGGAAAACAGAAACAAATTCAGCTGAATTCATTTTTTTGTTTGTGTAAAATGTCTTTCTGTAATGGGCAAGCTTTGGATTTATGCAGAAGACCAAAATATTTTTTAAACATTTACAGAACAAACTGGTCTCTGGAGAGAGATTATATTTTTGTTCACACCTCTAGTAGAGAGCTGTCCTAAGAAAAACCTTTCTGAAGGTAAGACACATGCAGCTGCAAAACTGAGGAATCAGTCCTGTCTACCGTCACACAGAAATGAAGCTGTCATTCCATAAAGCTAAGTATTCTGTTCCCACAACAACAAATATCAGCCTTACAAATCCAGCCAGGGTATCACTTAGTAACAGTGGCATGTGAAAGAAAAAACTTTTAGTGGGATAACATTTGAGAAGGGAGAGCTCCATTCAACCTTATAAGCAAATAAAGCTGTCAATAATAACAAATTATATGTTATGTTCCTCACAGAAGAATCTTTATTCCAGTTGCCAAAGATGAAATATTCCTTGGCTTACATGTCTTTGGGAATTTATCTCCTGTCTTTAATGCCACTTAAATATTCATGATGTGCTAGCAAAAATTGCACTCTGCAACTTAAAGCTATGCTTTAGAAAGAACAGCTGCAGGCAAGCACAGCAGCCTTCTTTGGAAGGGGAAGGCAGTGTTTTCCTAAACTGCTTTTCTAAGCACCAGTACCGGTCTGAGACACCGACAGGGGATAGATACTGCCAGAAGCAGGCTGCTTCAGCTTCTCCTCCCAGGCAGCCCAGCACTGCGTCAAACTGTTGCAGGCAACACCAAGAAATCCTTTAGATTGAAACCTGCTCTGTGTTAGCATGCTTTTTGAAAGTGATAAACCAGAGGAGCTGAATAGAATTCCTAGATGTGTGTGCGTGTTAAAGATAAATGCATACGCAGAAAACCAGATAGACAGGATCTGTCTTACTTCTTAGTTGTTATCTCTGAAACTTACTATTTACAGATGAACTCTCATGCTTTCATTAGTCACTCATTTCGTATAATTGAGTGCCTTGAAAATGACTGGTTTTCTGACATGTAATAACTAATATTTAGCTTAGAGAAACTACAGTTCAGAAATTAGGATAGCCTAGGGTAACCAGCTCAAAGGAAGATACCTTGGTATTAAACACATCCAAACCAATGGAAAACATAAAGCATCTTTACAATTTGTTATTGGCTGGAATAAGTGACCTGGTTATACAAAAATAAAGAATACATAGTATTGCAGCAACCCTTCATTCATTCCTGCACATGGAATTCCTTTTGCCGTCACAGTACCCAATATGTCTTCAACTGTGATATAAATGCTTTGGAAAATTAGGAGAAAAAAAAAAAAAGAGGATGAGACAGTATCCCTTACTACCAGTTTGAGAGTCTCGAGCTAGATTTAAGGAAGTTAAGAAAAAAACTCACATGGATGAGAAAGATTATGACCACTCACCCAAATTGCATATGGAAATAGGTTACTGGTTTTGATCAAATGACTGCCTGAATCCCTGGCCAGGTGAAGTGGAAGTCCAGTGGACAACTCCTATGACTACAAGCCAGAAGAGTTGGAGTGGCCATGCAATAATAGGTAGCAACTCTTTACTCAATTGGATAATGACAGGATGAGGGGGGATGATTTTAAACTAAAAGAGATTAAAAATCTTTAAAATCTTTAAAGATAAAAAAGATTTAGATTAGAGAGTAGGAGGAAATCCTTCACTCAGAGGGTGGTGAGGCACTGGCACAGGTCGCCCAGAGAAGCTGTGGATGCCCCATACCTGGAGGTGCTCAAGGCCAGGTTAGATGAGGCCCTGAACAACCTCATCTAGTGGGTGGCATCCCTGCCTATGGCAGGGGGGTTGGAAATAGATGGTCTTTGAGGTCCCTTCCAACCCAAGCCGCTCTAGGATTCTAGCTCGAGTCTTGCCCTCCAGCCTCAGGCACACGAGCTTCCTGAAGGCCAGAACTATCAGTAAAGACAGAAGTGAAGAAGGGATTCAGCACCTCAGGCTTTTCCAGGTGCTTTGTCACGAGGTCCCATTCTGCAGGCCCACAATTTTCCCTCATCTTCCATTTCCTGTAGGTGCACCTGTAGAAGTCCTTGCAGGGGTCTTGGCAGCCCCCACACCTTCACATCCCTTGGTTTAGTTCCTCCTTGTTTATGACTAGGGGGTCTCTCCCCTCACCAGCTCCTTGGCTCACCTGTTAGAAAATTGTCATCAGTGCACTCCAAGAAGTTGTCCCTTTACAGTTAGCATAACTCTGAGCCAATGCACCGTCTTACATGCAGCCGTGAAAAAAAATCTTCTGCCATGAGAAGTGACAGATGAGTAGGGAGGGACCTTTTAAGCACAGATGCTCTTGTTGATTTTGCTTAATACCCCTGAAAGTATTTTGGTGAGCAGCTGTGAGGAGTCTAATGAATGGCTGTGACACACAGACATGCACAGAGGAAGAAGAACCATCCAGATGTATTTCTTTCTCCCCAGCCCCAGCAGCTCCTCTGGAATGGAAAGCATAGCTCTGACCTACTTGCTTTCACCAGACTGCAATTACAGTGCCTATCAATTTTCTGTAAAAATACAGATGTGAACAAATGGAAAACCTGAGCGGCTCAAACATGAACAGAATAAGAATGTTACTCTAGCCCCTACACCCCAGTCCTCACAAAGTTTTCCTTTTCCCAGGCTGAAAAGGTAAACTGGGTGAAATGGAAACAGAACATCAAAGTAACCGTTCACTTTTTATTAGGAAATATGGACCATGTTTTGTACACAAATAAAGGTATACCATGGTATCCATCTGTCAACTGCTTATACTTCCATTCTTCCCCCCCAAAATGTCTGCTTGCTTGTTGAGGAAAGAAAATTAAGAGTCATCTTTAGAATGTGGAAGATAAAGATTTTTGATTTTGACCTCTCATTTGGTTTCTCACAGTGCATCTTCCACTACCCAGTTGGACACCCAGCTCAGCCCTTTGCCTCCAAAACTGGGCATGGTGCTCCAGCCCCAGTATCCTCAAAGAAAAGGGAACAGTCACTTCCTTCTTTCCAGCTGATCTCAGTTTTGCTGGGACAGCCCCCCTCTGCTGCCAGAGCTCGCTCTCAGGACAGTAACCAAGTCTCCACAGAAAAGGCAGAAGGTGATAGATGAGACTGCTGATTTCTGGGTTAACCCACTTAATATAGACCTTGATAACTTTTGGAAAAGAAATTCTTCTGATAATGACTTAAATTCTTGTTATTGAAGAGACATTGGCTTTGTTTTCTGATGAATCACTAGTAACATTATTTAGAAAAATGGGATTAGGAGATAAATGTCTTTGAAAATGTCACTACCGTATATCTGCTTTTCATCTAGACTGGCTTTCCTTGGCACAGACTCACGTATACGTAGATACGTATCCTAGGTTTTGGTTGGCTTCTTCACATGTTCTGAGATCATCAGTATCTAAGCATGGGTTAAAAAATAAATAAATAAAAGCAACCTAGCTTTTCCATCAAAAATTCTGCCAGCTTATTCAGGTTGTAGCTCACTTCATTATTTATGACATCTCCCATGCCTTATAAATTACTACCAAGTGTAGTAAAAAAAAAAAGATGGTGCTCTTTCTTTGCCCAATGCAACGTTCCCATTGAAAGCTTCTTGGAAAGTATGTCTTAAAATAACAACTTTTTGTGAATAGTACAATGTCATTACACACAACTGAGTTACATTTCTTACACGCTGATTACAAACACTCTCAAATGAGATCTCTTCATGACACTGTTGATTTTAGGGCTCTTTATGGTTCAATATAAACCAAAACAGGAAGGCATAATCATACCTTTTAAAGCTATTTGAAAAATACATTAGCATACATACTGCAGCTTAAGCCTGCCAGCTTTGTCTGCAGTCACTGCATTTATATGTTAGTTTTACCCAGTTGCAAAGGAAAGACAAGTGATAAATTAAGATTGTAGCACATCTGTTTCCACAGAGATTGGATAAAATATAGCATTTCAGTTAATGCAGTAAACAGCTTAAATGGTGAAAGTGATTTTTTCTAAATATATTTTGCCTGAATAGCTGATATAGAACAGATGCTTAGGAACATGAGTTGTTTGGTTGTTGTTTTTTTTTTTCCCTCTAATTTGCAATGGCAGTAGTTACATCTCCCTCAAGCCATACATACTTAGCAAAAGGAATGAGACTAAATTATGTGATTAAACCTACAATATTCCACACCCATTGACCTTCCCCTCCTAGACTGGCAAAGTGATGAGGTAAAATCAAAAGTACTAGTATTGTAATGAAGCACATCTCAAAGTTCAGTGTTGCAGACTATCCTTCCAGTAAGAAATGCCTCAAAAAGCAACACAGATGATGATTTCAGCATTATTTCAGTTAGGTGACATATACCAAAGCCAACTGCGTATAACAGGACGGGGTTATGCCAAAAGTAGTTTGTTAACAGAGTTATCTACGAGAAAATGAAAATAAAACTTACAGCTGAATCCTGCCCAGATCCTAATCCAGCTTCCTCAGTGCCTCCTTGAGCTGCTGCCCCCACAGGAGAGGGGTTGCCAGCCCCCCAGGGCTCCCACCGAGGGCAAAGGCAGGGAAGGAGCCCACCCCCTTAGTAGGGCCTTAATATTCCCCAGGGCCACTTGGTATTTCTTTGGTAGCACCCCTTGCTCAGCAACACTTAAAAAGGAAAGCTGTGTTTATCTGGTGGATATTAGCAGCATGATGTAGGTAATTAAGTAATAATCACCTCAGAAATGTGCCCTTACCCTAGAGCTGGAGAAAGAGCAGGGATTGAAGGCTGGGGCAATTATCTCACTGCTAGCTTCAGGGAACCAAGCACCAAATAAGCATTCCTATCAAAGCCAGCAAATAATTTGGCCAATTACCTATTTCCACATCCCCATCGAAGTTTTGTGATTGAAGATTGCAAACTTAGCCTTCAGCTTAGTATTTAGAGCTCCATATAGGAGCTGGCTCTGCATTAAAAATTTATCCATGAATTACTGCTTAGTGTCCATACAAATCCCTGTGAGTGGGGACATGCAGGAAACACTATTATTCTGTGATCACAAACCATCTTTTGTACATATAAGCACAGCGTCTGCCAGGGACTGAATTGCACTTTTGGGTCAAACTCACACTTGCCCCTTCACGTTTTCATCTTGCTTAAGCAGATTTAAAACTAATGCAGCTGCAATGGTGTCAGAAAAGGCCAGTTTTCAAGAAAATTAGGTTGTGAGTGAGTTAACTGAGGGAACTTGAGGCCAGATTTTTGCCTTTGTTGCTGTTGACAGCACACAAGAAAGCAACATAATCTCTAAATTCAGTGTCTTGCTTTCTTTCTTTTTCATTCTCTCCCTCTCTCTCTTTTTCAGGAAAGAAAAGGTAAACCAAGCACTTTTGATGCTGTGTCTGAGGGACAGACTTTTCAAAGACGGAGTTTTTACCAGGACTGCAGACAGCACACGTCAGCTGCCAGTCCCGGCTCTTCACTTGTGGTGGGCACTAAGAACTTGCCACTGCTGGCCGCCAATTTCCTATAGCCCACGAACCTGAGGGCCCTGGGCTTCATAACGATGAATTAATTTCTGAGATATTTACTTCTCAACTACAGAACTTTACATGAAAGTACAAAAAAGTGCCAAGAGCTACAGTGGCAAGATGACTTAATTGGCACTGTAGACCCCAGAGCCTAAAGCTGTGACTCTCAGAGACTCTGTGCAAGTAACAAACAGCCAACAAGAGCTAAAGGCAGCATCACCTTTCTGCTCAGTTTCTCAAACAACTCAGCTACGAAAGCACTCAGAAAGGTGGCAACTCAGGAGTCGCTCTATTTTCCACACAAGGGGGCTAAGCACGCATATATTTCATAGCCATGGCGTATTTTTTAAACAGGACTTTATATCACTTTCATATAAAATAAAATAAAATAAAATAAAGGAAGAAAAGACTAAACAACCTAATAAGAACCCTGCTTCTTTTTACACACCTTACCTTATCTTCATTAGAAACACTGTCATGAGTCTCTGAAGGTTTATGCATGTTAATCATTCCTTTCAGTTCACCCAGAACTCTAGGTGTTCTCCTTGAAGCTGGTGATATTTAAAAGCCAGTCTGCTAAGCAATTAATCTCAGAGGCTTTATATTTCCAGTTTTTCTCTTATGCTGCAAATACTGAAGGATGGAAGTATGACAGTAATTATGACCTCTATCTACTTAGAGATATTTTTAGTTTTATCGCAATGACATACTGCAGTCCAGGGTTAGCAGTCCATGTCAAAGCATATACAGAATTTTTCATGTCTAGGCACTTAATCACTCTGTGAGCAACTAGTTAGAGTCTTAACAGGTAATTTAGGGAAATAAATGAGAAAAATTTTAGACAAACCTTAATTTATCACTATTGTCGACTAGCCACACAGCCCATTTTAACAACCTGCCTTATGCCATTAAATATATATGTGTATATCTAAAGTTGATACAAAATACCTGTAGCTGATCAAAGAATCCTAACTCTAAATAAGCATCAGCAACTGTCAGGGATGCTCCCTTAACAGAAACAACTGCTGGGAAGAAAGATCATTTTGTTTCATTTAGGAAACACAACCCCCCAAAAATCCATGTATCAAGCATGCAGAGTGAAGAGTCCAGGCTTTCCATAGAATGAAATGAATTCTATCTCAGCCAGGAGTCTACTGCAACTTAAAATACAGTGGCTTGTTGTCTGTATTTACTTAATGGTTCTGCATGTTAGAAATAATCTTTACTAATCTGTTTTAAATTAATTTCTCACTAGTTTGCATGTCTCACATAATCTGCATCAGATGCTTAGGTTGCCATCCATGGTAGCTTTTATAACTGTGGAAAGTTAAGATAAAAGGCTTCCTGTTTATGTTAGCAGAAGACTTTATCCTGCAAATAAGCCTTTGTACGCAGTTCAAAAATAATGAGGTATGAAATCACATAATTCAATGAATGCTTCCTAGAAATGACCAGAGGCAGCTCTTTCTCCAGTTATTTGAATCATTGAACTAGGTTTCTAATATGTACCTTTGCTTTATCCATCTGGCTTTATAATGCAGCAAACAGAGCAACTTTTCAGACCTTATCTTCCTTGCTCTTTACTCACGCACAGTCCTTGCCTTCCTCTCCACCAGAGTGGAAGATCCTAAACACCAACATACAGTGGAAGCGTGGCAGAACCCAAGAGCGCTGCTTACCAAAGTCACAGAATTGCTGGTATGATCTTCTTATGCCCATCCCTGTTTTTGGTGGAGGGTGTCACTCGGGTTTAGTCTTACCTCCACACTTGAGAGCCTTACAGCTCGACAGCTGGAGGCGTGCTGCAGCGCACCGCCACCGTCTCATGGAGCTGCAGCCTCACCTCGCCTCAGCCCTTGGCGGGGCAGTGACACAGCTGTAAGCCACTCTGCTGGAAGTGGTTCAATGGTGTGTAGGAGGGATGGCAATATAAAAATGTTAGCATGCTTTCAGATTTTGAGGAAAGTGTTTAGAAGTGGGGTAAAAAATAAAAACAAAAACAGAATAACCCCCCCAAATCCAACTACAAACTGTACATTATAAATTTGAGTCCTCAATATAATATTGGTTGACATAAAATGTGCAAATCTGGAATGACAGAATTATTTTTCAGTCCAGCACATGCATCAGCCAGCTTAGCTTCCAAAAAGCCACACCAAAGAGCCCACAATCCTTGTTAGTTTACTGACAAAGCAAAGACCTGCGAAGAACCTCTGAGAGCTCTCAGGACAGCTGTCAGTCTGAGAAAAAGCAACAGAGCTCCCTAGTCCTATCACACAAGCAGTAGCACAAAAGGCAAAGCAATACGTTTCACGGGAAGGGTAAGGTTAATAAATACTACATTCACCCCAATACAGGGGGAAAAGAAAAAAAATCAGCCATTAAAAATCAAAATAGTACCCAGAAGCTGTACATTGTCCTGTTGGATACTCCTATATGTGAAGTGACTGAAACAGCCTGATGCTGCTCTCTCAGATCCAAAGTGGTATCAGGGCAAGCCAGCCATATTGCACAATGCTCACCTGCATAAAACTTACTCATCTGAGGGTCCCTTCTCCTTTTCACCTGGTCTCCACAGCCTCAAACAACTGTTTGGCTGAAAAACTTGCTTTGCAAGTGCTCCCCAGGCCTTGCCAGAGCTTAACATCCTACCTCCAACGTACACCCAAGATGCAGCTTGAAATGTACCTTTCATTCAGACAGCTGGGGAAGAATAACAGCAAAGTGCACACAGAGCTGGTGTTACAAATGAAATTACAAAAGAAGAAAAGAAAAGAGAAAGAACAAAGTTGTGAAAGAGTCATCAGAAAAGTGAACTCCCCATTCACATCAGTGCAAACTGAGAGACTTCGCTGAAGTATATAGACTGCAAACATCCATGTCCACAATGGAAAGGAGCCAAAACACAGAATGTTTATGTCAAACAACCCTTTGACTGTCAGGGGAGGCTTGAGAGGGATCAGACCTGATTTCTACAGCACTCTAAGATAGATTCAGAAATGATCTTCTGGCTTGTATGCCCTCAAAATTTCACAGCTATTAGTACGCCCAGGTGACTTCAGTTTCAAGACTGCCAGATTTTATCAGAAGAGGAGCTATTCTTACCAGCTTCTTATTTCAAACCAAAAGTTTTTTTTTTTTTTTTTTTTTAATAAAAATACAATATTCCTGAAACATATTATTTGAGCCAAACCCTCCATATAAACCCAACATGATTTGATCTCGGTCTAGTCTATTTGTTTTGTCTCTACTACTGACAAAGCTGAAAGAGAACCATTTTTTGCCCTGCAGTAGTGGATAATCTCTGGAGGCCTTAACAATGTATCATCCACTTCTGTATCTTAATCCTGTGTGAGGCCACACAGCCACCAAGAACAGGGCACCTCAGCCCCCTTGCATATTAGTGGATGTTACAAATCGTTAGGGCTGGCATCTGAAGCTACAAACTGCCCAGAAACACAGTGATAAATAACATGATTATACTGCAGGCGGAGGTATTTTCAGCGTCGACTCCAGTGTTTGTGATAAGGGATGTAGCAGCAGATGCTGCTTCTTCACCTTCTCTCTCCCAAAGACGAAGGGGAGGGTGACAGCCATGCAGATACAAGCAAACACAACTCATCTTCCAGCCATCATGCTCCACAGCCGAGCAGTGCCACAAGACTGCCACCCCACCCCACTCACCACCACCCCGTGGTAGGCCCACAGCCCTGTGGCCAGGTGCTGGCCTGTCACACCAGGTTGCCCGGAGAGGTTGTGGAGTCTCCTTCTCTGGAGATATTCAAACCCCGCCTGGATGCCATCCTCCGCAAGGTGCTCTAGGTGATCCTGTTTGGGAGGAGGGTTGGACTAGGTGATCTTCAGAGGTCCCTTCCCACCTTGGCTGTACTGTGATTCCGTACTGCCAGCAGCAGTCGTGTCCCCACAGAGAGCTGCCTGCAGACAAATCACAGCATGCCTCAGAGCACAGAAATGCCAAAAGCAGGCCTCCAGACCCGCACGTCTCATCATGGCATGGCTTCTGCTGGTAGGGGATGGCCCTCGCTTTTGAGGAGCTTGGTGCTGGGTTTGGTTATCTTGTTTTTTTAAACCGGTGATCTTTATCCCCCTGAGGGCTGCTTAAAAATGCTTCTGTTGATGAGGCTAAAAGAAGAGTGTACACATAGCACTGAAGATAAAGAGGTTGTACCTCCTGGATTACAAATTTAATTTAGCAATTCTGAATTCCACTGATCTGGATTCATTGAGTGTAACCTAATCAAGTGAAAATTGTTACCTTGGGGCTATGAATGATACATGTATGATATGAAGGTACCATTTCATTTTATCAGCTGAGGTCTATAAATGTAAATTGTATGCTTATGCTTGCGAAGAGATGAATAAAAACTGCAGAGATCATCTGAAACAAGTACCAAGATGCTTGTCACAGCTACCATTAGGTAGGCTATATATAACATACACTGCAGAAAAATATTTGCATTACAGTATTTTCATGGCTATGTTTAGGGACTGTTTAGAGGTTTTTTTTACTCTTCCTTGAGTGACAGCATCAGGCCAACAGGGCCTCAACTGTGTCAAAAATGCTATAAAAGTGTCTTGAGCAGAAAAAAAATGATCTTATGGGCCATTCTAGATCTAGAACAAAGTGTTGGCTTTGTCTTTTTAAAAGCCCTAGGATGCGTTATTGTTTTGGGATCTGTTGTGTGTTGTGCAGAAACACAACAAGGGACAGATGTGCAATGAATAGAGCCAGGAGCACCAGACACTGGTGCTCAGAGTTCCACTGAGCAGCAGAACCCGAAGTGCACATTTTAGGTCATTCCAGAGCTGGAAGTACATGCTAAAGCTTAGTGAAAAAACTTCTTTTTCCAAAGCATTCGATAAATCTTGGCACTGGGGATATATCCCCATGCTAGTTGTGACAAACTGTTTAATGCCAACAAGCTGCCCTGCAATATTAATGGATGGGAATATGCTATTTATAATACCTGCTTCAGTAAAAGCTATAAAGCAAAGTTTAGAAAGGAATACCACTCTCTGCTTCACTCTGTAAGTGAAGGTTTCTAATTTTGTATTATTTTTTTTCTCTTTTATATTTAAAAAATAACAATTTAAAAGATATAATTTATTGGCTCAGATTTCTGTTCAGCATTAATGATACACTTTTGGAGAATAAATACAGGTAAGATCAGGTCATTCCCTTTATCCATAAACCTTGTTACTCAAGGGTTTATAATATAGGTGTAATAGATATTTGTGATAGATAATGTATCAGATGCTGTGCTGATATTTGGGTAGAAGAACCCAGCTAGGAGATGATTCTTGATCAGTTAAAAAAGAACATCAACAAAAAAGAATGACTAAATCTTCAAGTTGTATTTGGTGAATATTTTCTTCTGTTTTCTTGGCAATTCACTGTGTATGAGCAATGTGTTTTTACCTGATTTTCCTTCCTGAAGTCTGGTATCTGGGAACCTGTTGAGGCCTAAAATGCTCCGGTTTGGAAATATTACATTTAGTAAGCAGGTGAGACAAATACATGCACTTAAGTTTTGCAGTTAAAATAACAAAGTCCTGAGTGATGAGTGTGGATGGGACCCAGCACATGAGCTAAGAGCAAAGAGACCAGTTGTGTATTTGGAAACAATTGCTTCCTCCTCGCTGAGAGCAGGGCAGTGCTTGGAGCTTCGGCATTCAGCACAGCTGTGGGGCAGAGAGCCTCGCTTCACGCCACGATGTTCGTGTCCACAAGCCTGTAGCCAGTAGGCCAGAGCAGGGTCAGGCTCATAACACAGGAACCTGGCATGGGAAAGGAGCCTGGACAAGCACTGAGCAGGCACCAGCATCTCAGGAGTCACAGCAAACCCCAAAGGGCCAAAGTGTGGCAGAAGCTGTGCAAAGGAGGACTTCAGCAGAGACTTGCTGCAGCTGGGTCTGCAGTGCAAACATTACCAGGAGCACCCCTACCACACCGGCAGCAGAGCCGTAGCCTGTTAGCTAGTTAGTCACTTTCTGGTTAGGAGATCTGAAAGGTCCCAGCACTGCTGCTCCTCACTTCCATGCTGCCTGCTGTGCCGGACAGGCGTGCTGCTTCCCTGTGAGGCTCTGGGAGTCAGGTGGGAGGAAAGTCACCTCCTGTGGCCCTTCAAGTGCCAGAAAGCAGCAATTAGTCACACTGCCGGCAGAATTCAGCTGGGCTTCAATCCTTAATGCATTTCAATTTTATTTTTATTTATCCATTATGAGGACAGGCAAGAGTCACATGTGACTTTCAGAAATAATTTTGAAGTCTCGTGCACCCTCTTCAGCAAGTCTCTGCCATGCTAGGACATAACAGAAAAATGGCACATGACCAAATTAAAATAATAGACAAAGCAAAAGTTGTGTTTACCCAGAGTCCTCAGGTGCTCCTCTTACACTGCTAACATTGCTGCCATTAGGAAGCCAGGTGTGATACTTTATGATGCAACCCAAACTTTAGGTAGACATCCCAGGATTTTAGTACAGTTTCATGATATGTATATGTACACGTGAATAAATGGTTCGGAGCAAATTTCTTGTTCTGATTGTATGTTTAGTGCTGGTTCTAATAATAATAGAAGTCTAGGGACGATTGGTAATGAATAAAATGAAGGTCCTGCTTGCTGAGTGAACATCAGATCTGAACCAGTATCCTGCCTGGAGAAGCTACGTTTTAATTTGACTCCCCACTGGTAAGATGTATGTAACATGTACTCTTCTTAACCAAGAGGCTTGCCAACATCTGTCAATAAGCTATTGTAAACAGGGTAAGCGCACTTCTGCTTCTGCATGGCAACAGCTAACACAGCAGTAGCATTTGTAATGGACACAGACAGAGTATCCATAGTACTCCTGGGTTTTGGTTTATGGATACCACAGCTGGGTAGTACAAAGTTTTCAGCTCTCCTTTGGAAACTGTTTTGCCATTTCCTAGGAACCCTTTACTGTGAAACTATACACATATTTACGAAGTATCAGTAATAGCTCTGCAGATGCTAACAGGTCTGTCGGAGAGCTGCTGTGCATGCCAGTCACATTCCTCTTCTATATATTTTTATACTGATGGATAGGCAAAATGTAGTATAAATATATACAGTGTCTCTCTTTGGCTGACCCACCAGTGAAAATGCCAATACAGAATGAGCTGTGAGAAAATATATTTAAAATTAGATATAGATGAAGGTTATCTTGATCGTCTATTACTTAATTTATAGTTCTACAAGAGTCTTTATTATGTGTAAGGACAATAGTCACGTGGAGTGGGAGGAGTGAGCAGAATGTGAGCTATAAAAATCAGTAAGCTCTTCTAAACTCACTGACGTGGTGTCAGCTGAAGCAAAGTAGTGAAAAGTCTGATGAGCTACAGGGTTGATGCAAATTGCCACTTAGGTTTGACAAGGCTCTCTAAATGCTGGATTTTCTAAAACTACAAGTTAGATTTGCAGGTAAATATAACTGTAAATGTTTCTTAAGTAGTGCTCACACATATTATTTTGACTGAATGTGATAGCTACAGAAGACTTGCATAATTATCACAGAAAATAAAGGATAATGTAATTGCTCTTAAAGTAAGTCAAATGTGAAGAATACCTAATGTAAGCTTAATTTCTGACAATTTTGTTGCAATTACTGGTATGTATTTAGAAAATATCTCCTCAAATTAGAATTGCTTTAGCCTCTCTGTTCAACTCTAAAACATTTTCTGTGATAGCTTCTTTTCATATTTTAATTGATTGGTAAATTAACACAAGCTGTAACTGAGATTACACTGCAGAGTGATGAAATCAGACGAATTAAATTCTTAGGGTAAGCATGTTAGGTTTACTGAATTTTGAAGCTTGTCTCCTTACTTTAAACATGTCTAGTGTGTGACATCAAAGATTGACTCTGGGCTTGTCTCACGGACGATTTTAGGAGCAGATTTGAGGCACTCTCTGGAGTTGTGTCACTGACCAATTGGTGTCTCTCAGGGGTCCGTCTTGGGACTGGTGCTGTTTAATATCTTTATCAATGACATAGACAGTGGGATCTAGTGCACCCTCAGCAAGTTTGCGGATGACACCAAGCAGAGTGGTGCAGTCGATACAACAGAAGGAAGAGATGCCATCCAAAGGGACCTGGACAAGCTTGAGACACCTATCACAAACAATAGAGCCACCAAAGTCTCAGAGAGACACTTAAGCTGGGATTGTTTTCCCAGAGGCTAGTTCATCTTTTTTTAACATGCTACTGTTTCCTGAGTGAAACAAATATCAACCAATCAATCAATCTAAGCCTCAGCCCCAAATCCTGCTTTTATTTTCTTTCCATTGTTTCCTAAAAGAAGAACAAACAGAGGCATACCTCCTTGTTGGTTTGGTTTTGGCAAGACTGACTGACTAGGTGCCAACTTTGCACAAAATGTTCCCTGGGCCTGTGTGTCAAGGTGTAACCTAGCTTCAGGAGTTGTTATGGAATAGGATTAAAAATACATTAACAGGCAGCAACTAGAGGAAAAAATCCAATTTATGAACTGAGTGAGGGTGTGCTTAATGCAAAGCACAGAGAAGTGACTCCTTGCTCTGCTAGCCAGCTGTCTGTGCCTACATTTACTCTGGGACCATTTCAAAATTAACATAAAATCCTTTTGATTTCCAATGGCACATTTAGTGCAACAGAGAGGGAACTTCCTTGCATGCACTCGTGGTGTTCGTGTAGGCAGCCATTTAAATGAGAAACAAACATCCTCAATGCCAATGGAAACACCTGCCAATCTCCTGCAAGATGGGGGAATGTACAGTCTGCCCAACCTATTTTGCAAAGCAGCCAACATCTTCGTCCCACACCAGCATCTCAGTGCACTGCCAGCACACAGGATATTTGAAACGTTGCAGTCAAGTCTCACGAGTCACAATATACCATTAATAATACAGAACATTCTGAGAAGACACCTGATCCACTGTCATGATGGCAGGGAATAAGATGTGGGAAAGCAGGCCTACGGCAGTCAAATATCCTTGGATCTTTACTACAAGGATACCGTAATGGGGAAGGGGGAAAGAATTTTTTTTTGTAATCAAAATAGAAACCACAAATATTTACAGTGAATTATTCATAATCACATATCACTGCATGGTCTGTCTCACTACAGTTTTTCAAGCAGGCACCTTTTCCCATTGCTCTGCTAATGGACCAGATTTCTAGAAGGCTGCAGTTTTGAGTTGCTCTGAATTATCTCAAGTGCTACCTGAATTATCTGAAGTGAGAGCTCTTTCCTTACATTATGAATTCACTCTGATATCCAACCCAATTTATAATCTCTTACTTCTGATATACCTTCTTGTCCTGAAGTTCATTCCCCACAATGATAATTCACAACATCCTTTATAAGTGAGTTGGAACCAGTTTAATTTAGGGATGAGTTTGTGCCTCTTAACAGCTGTGATAAAATAATATATTTTTTTATTATTAAGTGGAGTTTGTATAACAGGTCTTTAATGAGTACAGTAAAAAAGTATTCCTGAATCCAGTTGCATTACAACAGCTGATACCTCTATTTACTGTAATTACTCAGAAAAATAAAGCTTTTGATCACCACTCATTGACCTGGCTACTGTTAGTGGCTCTGTCCCATGCAGAGTCTCACCAGTGATTTATCCTTGTGTTTTTCAAATTGACCTGAATTTTCATATCCATTAATAACTGCAAGAACAGACTTGCTACTCAGAAGGAGTCAGGGCACATTTTATTCAGCTCAGATCTCTAATTGCCAGGCTTACAACTGAGAATTGTATTGTTGGGAATCAGTTATGAATTGTATAGAATATACTCATATAAATATATATATATACAATGTATTATTTTTTTTCTGGACAGTTTTTTGTTCCAGAATGTTACTGCAAAATTTGCACACTGCTTTAAAAATCCCCCAAACTCTAGACTTGATTTCATTGCTGTACTTACTCTCAATACATTTTATAACTCTTGGAATCCTAAGGATATTTTTTGTTAATGCATTATTTTATATAATTTAATTTCTAAACAATGCTAAACCATACTGAAATGCTTTCACAGCCACATATCAAAAATCACATACTGTGTGGCACAACTTTATTGAAATGTTTCTTTGTGACCTGTGTTGAGACTAGGACAAGCAGCAAGGAAGGAAAGGCAGACCCATTTTTAGCAGAGGTTGTGATTAAGCACTGAAATACACTTCAACGGAAAATCCTCTATTTTCCTGAGTCCTTAAATGAAAACTGTTGATATACATGGAATGGGGTTAGATGGTCTCATGGTACTTGCTAACATGAAAATGAGTGGCAACTTCTCTATGACTGCTCTGTCCGCTTTATCCTTTGGTGTGCCCTAAAAGGGACAGGGCTGCCCCATCTCCCACTTGTCCTTTGTTTTGCTGGGCAGATTCAGCAGCCAGCAAAGCATGTCTTGAAATGCTTCATACTGAGAAGCCCACCAAAAAAACAACCCAAATGCAGACATGAATTTTGTGTAATACATGGCTTCAAAATAAATATCCAGTAGCATGTGGAAAGTGTGGGATTAATTCAGGCTCAGAGCAGAAGTGGAGAAATTTCAGATGAGTTTAAAAAACCATTTGAACTAATGCTGTTAGCAATTGATCTAAATTAACTCCAATGATTTGTTGCTAATCTGCTCTGGCCAGAACCAATATTTGCTGCAAAGGGTTATGGAATGAATAAGCTTTTTTTGTTCTGTTTCCTTGGTGAAAGAAGCCATGTGGCAGGACAGGTGGAGACTTTTCTGGACTCCTTCTGTCCTTGTCTTTTCTGGTCTGCTCCTGTTGAAGAATTGTGAATTTTGCTTTTTGCTAATGGGGCCTCCAGTAAGGCCAGCAATACCAAGCTGCTGACTGTTAGCTAAGAGATTGTTCATACAGGGAGTCAAGATACCTGGGCTGCTTTAACAGGCTCCCTGCTTGAACCTGGGCAAATACCACCTCTTGTCTTCCTTTTTGCAAGACTGTAGGGGAAATTCCTATGCAACTCTAATAGGAATTAGAAATTTCATTTTGCACTGGTGTCTGGGGTATTAATATTTGATCATGGCTGCACCGCCAGTAAGTGCAGAGGGAAGTTGATGGAAAAGTTGACAGCTGTTTACTGCAAATCCTCGTGGTGTGTCCTAGATTAGCAGAAAGGCTTGACACATTGATGTTTAAGTCTCTTCTCATGAATGTTTCATCACTAGCAGTAATAAGTCTTTGTATGTCAATAATTTTCTACTTGATCCCTCTGATTTTCTTCCAAATTAAGTCATATTCTCACTTGCACTATCACCTAAATGCCAGATGCACAAAGCCGTTCAGACATATCTGTGCTGACTGTCACACCACAAGCTTTTAAGACACCCAGGTTTTGCAGAAGAACTGATGAATACATGCTAGGTGAATAAACTGAGCAGATGGATAGGTGCTTGGGGAAGGAATACAGGGCAGTGGGTGTGGTGAGCACTGAGGATGCCCAAGTGACCCTGCAGAGAAGTCTTAGAGAGGCGCGTGTGGGTGAAGCTTCACGAGGCTGCTTGACTCACAAATGAGTACCTACATGGGCCTGGCTTCCAAACTCAAGTCTAAGCTGGGAAAGTATACCCCTAAGCCTCAGGTTGAAACATAAATGTTTATATATTCCCTGAACAGCCAGTTGTACCTGCCCTGACCAGCCCTGCTGCAGACCATCTCTGTAGAGTGAGAGACCCACCCTAGATCAGGCTTTCAAGACCTGAGCAGGAGTTTTCCTGCAGTTTTCTGCCTCGTGGGTTGTTATAGACACAGGTAGTAGATAATCTTTATGCTCACAGGCCACCCAGTGCCCAACCCATCCCACAGGGAGGAATACGTGGTGATTCTCATCATAACTGAGCTGAAAGACTATGAAAATCTAACTTGTTATCCACTATACAGATAGGTGTAAAGGCACACATTTTCTCACAAGTAGCCCTTGTTCCAGTAATGACTCTATCCAGCCATGTGATACAATATTTCCCTAATATAACTTAATATGTTAGGGATGAAAGTAAATTGTATAATTGCAGACACGAGCAAGATGTATACATCTGTGATTTTAACTTCCCTTCTGGGTCCAGCCAGTACATGAACTGTTCCCTGAGCATCTTTTAATTCAAAATTACCTACTTATCTGTAGACATCTCTGAAATTACTTGGATAAAATGAGAATGGATTTTACTCCTGACCTAAAACTATTTCTTTCTCTGAATTTTTTTGAGCTTTAAAAAAAGAAAATATGCATATGAGTCTGCACTTTTGGGCTTCATCTTGGAAATAATTAAATCTTCACAAGATTATATTTCTGTATTATTGTAGATCCAGTTGGTATAAAAATAAACAAACAATCTTGAACATAAGTCCATCCATATAACTTTTTTTTAGGCAAAAATCTTCCAAAGGAATAAAGAAAAGAATTGATGGATATTTTCAAGAAAAAATTGAACTCTTTAATTGCCACAAGACCCAGTCCATAGGTTTTGATTATGGACTACCATACTGTTTAGGAAAAAGCATAGTATATAGAAAGGACCACTGAGGATAGCCTACCTCTTCTAACATATGGGCGGGAGAGCACACACAGCCTGGTCTTGATGCTGCTTGCACAAGTTTTACACAGGCATACTTTTTTCACTTCAGGTGTGCTTTTTTCAGTTGATCACAGATCACACCAGACCAGTGTGAACCTTACAAACTGTGAGGGATATGAAGTCACCCGGTAACTTTCTTTACCTAGGAATTGTCCCCAAATGGCTTCTGTGGTGTAGGTAGTGAAAAGAAAATAAGAAAATATGAACACACATAACTGAAATTATTATGGGGAACTCAGTTCTGGAGTGCCACAATTCTCAGCTACTTCATTTTTAAAACACTAATTAGATTTTAATTACTGAAGCAGATGTAGCCCCCATGGTCCAAGCAATAAATGCAGCAGAAGTTACGTTACTTGCACAACTTACCATCAGATTCTAAAAAGCGGTGGAAAAACTTTTCTTCCATTTTGTCTGATTCTGTTAAATATACAGGGATCAGTCCATCTACCAAGTGGCTGGCACAGTAAGAACTCCTTGCACTCGTCTGAGTTTAAAGCTGCCTTAAAGAATTCAGAGTAAGCACTGGACCTACCCTACATAGGATAAAAGTGCAGTACTGTGAACCTATTTATGAATAAAAATCCCTTTTTTACTGCTAGAAAGTTTTCTTTTGCAATAAATGGAGTTTCTTTATCTGTGAAGACCTGGATGGTTCAAAGTATGATTTTTCTACACCAGTCCCCCAGCACTCAATTCACTGCCTGCCGCCTGACTGCCTCATGCAAATCAGGCGTCCTTTGACATTACAACCATATTCAAAATGGTGGTAATGACTCCTCCAACTGATCCAATCAGAGTCATTAAGTATAATGGTTTATTTTGTAAAAGCAGCAGTAAATGTGAACACCTGCCTCATGGCTCCCAGGGGACTCTTTTCAAAACAAACCTTCCTAATAGTTTTGATGAGCTGAGAGAAGCCATTAACATCATTCCAAAATTGCTCTTCAAAGATTACAAAGACCTTTGCAAAGCTTTCTTTTCTCTCTCTCCCTTGCATGTCCATTGGGATCCTGGGACAGTGTTGTCTCAGTGGGGTTGTGCCACAGAGACAGCTGTAAGCACTGTCTCCTTCACAGCAGCCCAGGATGCTCTGTGGCTGAGCAGTGCTGTGTTGGTAGGCCTGCAGTTCCATATCAGGTCCTGTGCTGCCTGCACATCAGTTCAAGCCTGGCTTCCACTCTTGTGCAAAGGAAATAGTTCTTCATCTGGGGCAATCTGGGTGAGGACCAGCATGTAAAGGATGCTGAGGTTTGGACCATGAATACAGTAAGTGCAGCTTTTACCAGATGTGCCTGTACACTGTTGTGCCTCATCCTTCAGAGAGATCCAAGTAGGTCTCCTGTGTCCTTCTGTCATGCTGCCACCAGTCCTTGGCACAAAACTGGCAGGATATGGACCAACCAACCATGTTCTGGGAGACTGTTGTAAGGGGTGCCAGTGGCCTAAGCAGAGGTTGCAGAGCCCAGGGACAGGCAGCCATGACATTGAAGACTGACAGATAGGAACATAAGAATATGATGAGCATCTCCATTATCTTACTGGAAAAACTGTCTGGTAATGACAGCCCATGAGGGAATCTTCAGCTGCCAGAAGCTCCAGAAGGCAGACAATGAAGAGGTACAAGCTGCCTAGCATGTCTGAATTTCTGACTAGGCTATGGGTGGTGGTACTTACTTACTGGGAGGGAAGGTGGGAACACAATTCTGCTTATCTGGGGCTTTACCCCTCTTTTACTTAATTTATTCAGACAAGCAAGAATCAGCGCAAGGGAGCATAGTTGAGCGGAGGAGTAAAAAAAGAGGCTGAAGGGCCAGCTAGGACCCTTGTATAGTGTTTATCAATGTAGTAACCTTTGCTTATGGAAGGTAAACAAAGACTGAACCTTGCTAGGAATGTGCAAAGGAGCGTAGGACATTTACTGTGGAGTGCCGTGCTGATATGCTCATGGAGTATATTGGCCAACCTGTAAGGCCTGAAGTGTAAACACTGTAAGCATAAAGAAGGCCGTCAGCCTAGGAACTACAGAAGCATCTGCTGTTTCTAGCAAAGACAAATGCTTCTACATTTTAGGAGCAGCCAATTCCAAGTCAGTCCTGGTCAGTACTCCCACAGCCGTTTCCTTGGCTGCACTCACACTCTCCCTGCATGGTGCAGATTAACTCTGAGAGGTAAGGATGTCACAGATTTTAGCAGAGGAGTTTCAATCCTTGTTCTAGGCATGGCAAAAACTAACTAAAAATGTAGTATGGACTATGTCTAAGATGCTGCAAATCACTACCTGACTCTGAGAGTTAGGTAACAGCCAGGCTGACATCCATTCTGCAACCTTTCTCATAAAAACCATAGGATACAAAAGATCTACAGCTCTGCCTGTTGTTTGATCACCTGTGCTAATAATTTTTTAACTGTGTAGGTATGTTCAGTGTCAGCTAGAGGTTTCTGAAGATGGACACCTTGAATAGCATTCTCTGATATTTAAGTCAAATATTGTGTGTTGCAACAGTAGATCCTACAGCTCTTTGCAAATGTGATAGTGTTATTGTGCTTTCTTTAAATGTGGGAAGTGATTTTCTCATGGTCACCCAGAAGAAAAAGTGGGGATTAAGATACTTTTTTCTTGATCCTAAAACCGGTACTCGAAATCCAAAAAACACGCTTCTTTCTTAAGTGCTACATTTTTTTATTTTTATTTTTTATTTTTCACAAATACCTGAGAGCTTGATTGCAGAACCTCACTGGTACAGTTTAAGCACATTAATTTCTCCAGGTGTGAGCAGGTAGTCTAGAGCTGGTCAGGATTTTTATAAAAGAAATTTCAGAGAGAGCCAAATTCTGGTAGCCAAAAATCATCTGTTAAAATCAATTTTGACAAGTTTTTCACCATGAATGTTTAATGTCCAGCTGGAATTTGAAAGATCTAAACATGGGTCTCCTATGGTTTAAAAGGAGTCCTGGAATTAACAGTGAATCATAAAAATACTTGGTTTTGCTCATGTGGTTTTTCCTGGCTTACTGAAAGCACAGGAAAATATGGTTGCTTCACTTCTATACCAGACTTAAAAAAACTTCTGTCACTGCCTTAACAGTCAGAACATAATGATCTTAATATCCCATTCATTTGGAAAACCTTCATTTGCATAATACTTACAGTTACTGAGTATATCAAGAATTACTTGATCTCATTAATGTCTTGGGATAGTGAGCAGAGCTACTGTGGATTATGCTGCTTCTGTGGAAGGGCAGTAGTAACTTGTATGGAAGATGCAGTCCTATTTTGGGGTGCAGAAGATTGGGGGAAGGAGCATTCAGCTCTGTGGACATGAGCTATACTGTACCACTTGCCTCCAAAACCAGAAAAGGACCACTGCTCCTATTTAATTTGCAACAATATATTGATCCACTGATATTGAGCAGATTGGAAATTTAGACTTTTTCACCTTTTCACAAATTTCAGAAAATATCCTTTTCAACTTTTTTTTTTTTTTTTCCCCAGTGGCTTGGGGAACGCATAAGCAAATACATTTGTATGTATGTATATGCTAACTCATTTAATTTATTGTAAGGAGAAAGGAAAATAATTCCTTAATTTATGTATATATTTATTTCTTTACTCCTTACCTTCTCCAATTAAGATTATTTTTTCCTGTGGATTGCTGTAAAATATTAAAACACAATGTGAAATTCTATCTCTGCAGAAGTCAATAGCAAAACCTCATTGAAGGGAGTAGGGCTGGATTCTTACTTTTCTCAGCTTGCATTGCCTTCAGGTGGGGTTGCCCCCAGCAGGAAGCCTTAGTCTATTTGGAGACCGGCTTTGAGGAAAAAAAGGGGTGCTACGAACACTGTGCCAGGGCACAGCGAGGGTCAGCTTCTCCCCATTGCAGGCAAGCTGGGAGCCAAGGTGACCCCAGCACAGGCCCTGCCCTCACCCATGGGCACCGTTCCACCTCACACAGGGCATGGGGGCAGAGCTGGGTCTGGCAATAGGGTGCCTCCACTGCACGGAGGCCCTGGGCTGGCTTGGGCCCTGACAAACTGTGTGAAATCAGTTTAAATGTAGGAAGAGCCAGGGCAATAATTAAATCATACATTCAGATGATATCTCACAAAACACTTTACAGGACTATGCCTCTCTTCAGAAATGTATTAAAATCCATCTAGTTTGTCTTTACCACTTACTTATGAAATGAAAGAGCCACCATGTGCTCCTTAGCCAAGCAGTTTTGTTGCATAATTGTTTCTACATATGTCTTTCCTAAAGTGACCCAACCTGGCCCTCCTGTAGTCTCAAACTATTGCTCCTTTTATACCTTCTTCTTCAATTGGGAATAATCCTTTCTTTTTGTGTATGTTAGCTTGAAGGAGTTGCTAGGCTGTGATGAAGTTCACTTCTGAGTGGTTTATACAGTTACATAAATCTACCTCCTTTCCTCTTTCTTCCTGTGCTTTTGCCTGGTTTGAAATTATTTCCTGACCTTTGAGTTCCATGTACTATTTCATATTTTTCTTAAATTACATGTCAAAAATTGCCCACAGAAGTCATCAGTGTAAGCTGCAGTGACACAATTGTGTGCTAAAGATAAGGAACCTCCTACTGCTCAGGATAGTTTTGAAATTTGTATATTATCTAGGATTTCCATATCATCTAGAAATTGCAAAAATTGAGCCAGAAAACTCGTGAGGCCTTTTTTTACTGTGTTTTATAGGAATTCTTCATTTCTATGTGGAAGTTCTATGAGGACAGCCTGGTCTGCTCTGGTTATATCAATTTCATTATATTGCCAAATTCTTCTCAGAATTGTGTATTTCTCTGATAAGTCTCTGTGGATTCATTAGAGCTAATATATTACTCCCTATCTTTGAAGCAAACACTAACTTTCACAGAGAATTTTTATTATTATTAGCACCAGACTTTACCCATATTTTTATATTTATGTTCTAGAAGTGTTCGGTTCTGCAAGAAATATCAGTGCTATAGAAATTAGAATGCAATACAGTACATTTGTATTTCTGCAAAAATAGTTCAGTTTGTAAGTGAAAATATGCTTCTTTCTTAATGGAGGGTGTATGAGCAGTGAATTAAAAACAGAGCCAATCCCTAAAACCTACAGAGGTAAATTTCTAGTGGAAATTACTTAATAATTCCTTTCACGGTGCATAACTTGAAAGTGTTATCCACTCCTATTAGATTGTACTGTGAATCTTGAAGAAGGAAAACTACTGAAGCTTTGACATTCATTCTTATTATATAAGATTTAAGAAATTCTGGTCAAATCTAAGCCAGGGTACCTGGCAGCTCACCCAAAAAGCAGTGTGGTTGATCTGTTGTTGAAGTACATATATCATAACTTCAAAAGATTTTTGCACAGTGCATTTGCTTTTGACTATTCATGAAACATCGCTTTCATTTTTTTTTTTTGAGAAAATAAAGGGGAATCTAGGTGATAAGACTTTAAAAATAATTACAATAACATCAGTCAGGAAGCTATGAAGCTCAGAATTCTCCCATGAACTAGAAACCCTTTGTTTCAATTAGTTCTGTCTTGTAAAGCTCTATGAATTTTCTGGGCCAAAGCAAATACTTATTTATAAATATAAATACTTATTTATATTTTCAGTCTAGTAAGAGGACCTGTCCGGAGGGTGTATTCTGAGTAAGCAAAAGGCATATTCTAAGATCCTTTACTGATCTTATGAAGATTCCCATGTAACATTTTGAAAAGGCCTGTATTACTGTCAAAAAGAGTCTTTAATGTGTCTTTTTAGTTAATTCTGAAATGATCTACTGAGAATACCTAATGAAAATGAATGGAACGACAAAGCATTTTTGAAAGATAAGACTTATTAATGATGCATATAAAATTTAGAAAAAACATCTACTAAATATTTCATATAAATTACAGGTCCATAAGGTTTCACTCAACTATTTTGAACTATAATGCTGATATTCTATTTAATAAATGAAAAAGTCTGTGATAAGAAAATGTGCAGACATGTACTGTGTTAAATTATCCACTGGAGAGATCCTATAGTGTTCTCTAATGCACTGAGAATTACAAGAATGATATAAATCTGTGAATGTGAAGGCCATAGAACTGAGGTTATTATCGTTTTATGTCTGTAGTAACTTTATAATTTTTTTTATAAGAATTTACAAGAATTCTGTTCTTTATGTGCAATAGAATAAAAAGCTATACATAACAGTTGATTTAAAGGCAGAAGATTTTTATTTGCAAAGAGTATTCACTGCATGACAGTAAACAAAATTTACAAGAAGAGTTCCTCTATTTCAGGAATTGACAAAGAAAATTATTGCTTCCATATATCTATATCTTTCCCTCTCTTTTTCCAGAAAAGAATCAACACAAGAATCATAAAGGGCTTTGCTTTTTACATTTCTACCTTACCAGATTTGCTAAGCTTTGAAAAAAACATAAAAGAAAAAAAAGCATATCAAAAAAAAAAGAAAAGAAATCCCCTCAAAAAATTTTTGAATTGTATCTTGTTAGAAAATGAGGAAAAAAAGCATTTTTAAAAAGTGAAACTGCAAAATAACAAAAATAGCATTTTACTTCACAAAAATATTTTTTAAAAGATACTGGAGAGGTACAGAGGACTTTAAACAGGCTCAGTGTTTAAAATTATTATAGCCACCAGCTTGCTTCATTTTCAGAAATGGTAAAATTATCTTTGTCTACCTTGTTTTCTGACGCAACCTCCTCTCTTTATGGCTATGTAATACAAAATAAAAGAAATAGTTATCCCATCAACTTCTCACTGTCATCTGCATCATCTATTTTTTGTACTGTATTTTAAAAACAAGAAATAATAAATGCAGATAAACCTTTGGTTTTGAACTTTATACCAGTTTGGTCATTTTGTGTTTGAAGATAGTTTTTTCTATTTTATCCACAAGTGATAATCAGTGCCCTGAGCTCCTATTAATATGGAGTTCTTCCTTTTCATTAAGCATTATTTTTCTTTAATAAGGTTGTTCTGTGTATACTGTTATCAGTAGGTTTCCACTGCAATTAATTTGAGTCTGAAGCCATCAAAAAAAGTTGACTGTTCTCTTCTGTATTGAATACCACAATTAGTCTGACCATACAAAGACCTCTGAGGACATCAATATCTGATGGCAGAGTTTAGTGCTCAGTACTTGCTGCCCTTTAGCTGTAACCCTGGGCAGACCTTGGGCTCGAACCCTGAATTCTGAAGCTAAAAAACAAAACTGGAACTCTTAGATCTGGTGTCCTTCAGCCTAATGTCTTCAGGCAGCTGGATTGATCTTTCTTAAAGTCATTGAGGACAAAGTTTTACCTTTAAGACTGGCAACACTTTCACATCAATCCCATGAGAAACTCACCTGAGCTTGCTTTAGTGTCTGACATGACAATAATCCTGTAGCTCAGCAGGAACATGCTGTTCCACAAGTCTCGTGACAGTTGCCCTAGTGTTTCACACCTGTACATTCCTTCAAATAAACAGGAGGAGGAAATGCTATTGAAATCACAATGTATTTTAGAATTGTGAAATCAGCCAGTCAAATTTATCTTTCTTCAACTCTACTGTGGTAGGGAAAAATGTATTTAAATTACTGTTTTTTTTTTTGTTTATCCCCTTTCCTTTTTTTTTTTTTTTTTTTCCCAGAGATCTCCTTTATTAACCCCTGAATACTCAGTTGGAAACAAAGAAAATGCAAGAATGTAGAATTTTACAATAAGTAAATAATTTTACTTATTCTTTGAAACGCTTATTAAATTGAGCAAAGAACAATGCAATATAGAATATCTCAGGTAGTTTGGTAATCATGGTATGTTTGAACTGTAGGATTATGTAAAAAATTTTAATGAAAGAATACATGTTTAGATGAAAAGTAAAAAGATTATGTTAAAGAGTGCTAACCTCTGGTGCCACCCCTTGAGGAAGAAATTTTATATAATTTATTTAAGTTCAGAGATTAAGTTACCTGGAAAGTGTTAGGACATCTGTACAAGGGAACCTGGGAGGAACGTTGCCTTGAGGCATAAACCATCTTTCTATTTTTATTTTTTTTCAGTATTTTTATCGTTGTAAAGTAATTGAATATATGTATGATTATGTGATCTTACTTTATATAAAAATGCTTTTTATATAACTTAAATTAAGCCGTCTTTTGTTCAGAGCAGTAGAATAATGTTTCAGTGATAGACTCAAGGATATATTTCTTTATTTGCCTCAAAATTATTTATATACCACAATCAGTATAAAAGTATGGCTGTACATACACGCATACATATAAAATCATAGTGGAAACACTATATAACCTCGGACTAATCGAAGTTCATGTTTCCTTGCATTCAAATTCCAATGTCTCTGACACAGTGCTTTGCTTCAACTAACTCGGTTTAGTTCCTAAAGTACAACAAGTTCCAACAAAAAAAACATACTTCACAGATATCTCCATCAATCGTGGTTTTGGAGAGACTACTACTCACAGCCAAGGTTAGTCAAGTCTATGACATTTATGCTGAGAATGGTAACATAGCTTTCAGTGGTAGATTTTTGTTAATGGCCAAAGAGATAAAAATGTTGATATGACTGACTACTTTTCACAGCATGCAAAATATATTACAGATGAGTAGATAGTCAGTGTTAATATATTTCAATACTGGATCCATAACCTTTGTATGGGACGAAAGAAGGTGACTGTCTGAGTGTACTGCTGTTTGTATTATCTCTGTCATTCAAGCAAAATTAATCCGGCTCTTTTGAGTTTACTGATCTGCAGTCTGGCACATGAAATGCAGGAAATACTGCATTTCTAAATTGGATGATAGCTGCAAATATAACCTGAGTTAAATCCTGCTTAGACATGAAAATTAATTCAAGTAATAGCATCTATTATCTCCAAATGCAATCTCCAATGTAGACATCTTGCTGCTCTTGATGACTAAGCTACAATAGTAGAGGTTTCTTATAGCTCTTGTACTAATAGTGAATAAGTTCTCTCAATAGAGCTCCTCTGACATGAAATCAAATAAAAACATGTCAGACCAAGACATACAGCATGCTAGTTCATCCAGAATTGCTGGTGTCCATGTAAAGATGCACAGTGCCATCATTTTCCAAAACAAGGTTTGCTAAACTAAAGTTAAAAATGTTCCCTTGCACTTTGCTTTCTATGGAAAGCACAATAATCTCTCTCTAGATTCCATGGGTAGAGGACAACTTTATGAAAGCACTGAGAAAGTTGGGAGAAATGCAGTATGCATTAAAATTCACAATGTATTTACCAGTAGGTTGAGTTGTTGGAAACTGGAAACTAAGCTTTGCCAGCAATTTGTTATCCTTTTCATCTTTGTCTTGGCAGAAGATGGCCAACAGATGCAAAATGCACTGATATCTTGGAGAAAGTGCCACAGAACTTGGTCTTAGATAAGCTTTTTATAACCTAAATTATCTAACTGACAAATTTATCCACAAATATTTCACATGATATTTGTGATATTTATCTATTAGTTAAATACAAATTCTTTAATACGTACCTCATCTTGATTCTTATAACAGCAGTAGGACACAATAACCATACAGGTCTTCTGTCTATGAACAACTTCTAACTGAGTTCTTAAATGTCTGAAAAGGAGTTGAGAAGTTATAAAACCCTATATGCAATGGTTGGTTTTGTCTGTGACAAGGATTCCCATTGCAGACAGGTTTATGAAAGGGCAGTTGCATGGCTTCTCAAACAAGTACTCCTTTCCCTCACAAATTCTTGTGATAAACAAAATCTTTTTTTTTTTTTTTTGTTCTTTTTCTACATTATGGTCATTTTATTCATTATTTGATGTAAGGTAAAAAAAAAAAAAAAAAGAAAAAAAAGCAGCAGGCAGATGGCTGAACGCACCTCTTAATGTGCATAACAGATAACAGCACATCTTGAAATACTTCTTAGTCCAACTTGCAGATCATACTACTTTAGATCATTACCTGAACTTGTGCAACTGGTCAGAAGAAAACTCCCTTTTTTGAGTACTGCTGACATTGCTGTTACCACTCAGTGCTTGAAATGTTTGTCTTCTGAATTACAAATAAACTTTGTAACACACTCCCAGCAAACAACCAATGTAAAATGTTTCCAATCCGTGTCTCCATACATTTAAAGCTTAAATGCTGCAATGACATCTAGAAACGAAGATGAGCTTCTAAATTTAAACATAAGTCGTTCCTTGAAAGAAAACACATTACAGTAGCCATGAATCCTTCAGGAGCTTTATTGCTGATGCACAGAAGCACGAACAGGTTCTTAAGATCAGAGAGTGTCTAAGTTATCACTGGGTTGATAAGCTTCCTCTCTCTTCCCTGAGTGAAACATTAATTTTAAACCATAGCAGAGGAGCTCTGATGGTTCCTTGTCCTGTTCTTTTCTAGAGGTGTGAGGGTTATTTCTTCTTTATTTTGAAAATTGGTCAGTGATCTTCTGATTGAAGAGGGATACTGAGAGCTGTGCATGGCATGATCCTATCACAAGGCAGTCAAGTACTTGATGAAAATTGCCACTACACATGCTGCTCACAATAACATTCTACAAATTTGCAAGCATCAAGTTTTTTGGTGCTTAAGCTCACTAGAGTGTCATTACCTACAAACAATATCTACTAAAAGGGAAAATCCAACACACTCTCCCCTGTACTTTTGCAATCAAAAGACCTGAGTCTTGGAGAAGTTAGTCTGATCTCCTCCCATGTGCAGGTTGGATGGTTTCAGTGCTACCATCTTAGGCTGGTGGCTTTCTTGTCTCTTCTTCAGGGGCCCTGAGAAAAACCCTGACCTCATAACTAAAGTGAAATGTAGAAATACATGTTGCAGTATAGACACTAAAGTACAGTATTCTTCATCAGGCACAATGCAGGGGCCAAGCACTGAAGAACTTGGTGGTTGTGTGAGGGAGGGGTTGAAAAGACCAAGCAAGTCCTTTGAGTAGCAGGGAGAAACATATTTCTTATTTCACATAGGAACTTCATGCCTGCCAGCTTTTCTGGCTTTCCTTCTTTCCTTCCTTTCTCCAATTCATCCAAGTATGAATGAAGTTTTCTTCCTGTTAATGTGATAGAATACCTCTTTACGACAAAATGTTATAAAACTTTTCTCCAAATCTCAGAACAAACAGTTAATTTTCATTTTGTAAGCTGCAGTCATTCTGACAGACAAGAGAAGAATGCCAAGCTCAATGTCTGTAAACTCCAAGTATCTCAGAGCTCAGAGAATAAGCAAGATTTAGAGAGGGCTGGAAAGGTTTCCACAGGTGCCGGTGTTTTGCCAGTGGAGGATGAAAAGTTATGACCGATTTCACGTCCTGAACAAATGGATCTCCCACTCACTCCATGTTCTGCCAGCCAAAGGATCAGCCCATCTTTGTGTGTATGGGCAGAGTGGCTCCAGTCACTGTATCTGTCTGGAAAAGTTCCCATTTCTAGTATCTGGTTCCTCCTGACTTCAGTGTTGCTAGCTCTCACTGTTTTATTTCAGATCTTACACTATTTCTCTATTGGGTGAGCATTCTAGATATAAAAAGGCAAGAGGTGGCTGGAAAAGTTTGAGAATGTGAAGCACAGCCAGTGATGGTTGAGAGAAACAATGTGCACTCAGTGGAGTCTCAGAGCACGGGAATGTTACAGACACTACTGCAGACTTCATTTCCTCCCTTTTCCTTGAAATAGCTCAGCCATTTTGGAGAGCCATATACCTTTTCTGGGCCTCCTGAGAGCTCTGAGAGCTGCAAGCAGGTTTGTATTTCTCTGGAGGAGAACCAATTTCTAAACAAACGCAGAACACAGCTGAAATAAACCTTTGCTCTTCATGGGTTATGAATATAGGCTTCCACAACTAGATATGGACCAATAACTCCACTCTTGTTTAAGAAAAATAGGGAGTCGTTACACTTTTAAGGAGGGAAAAAAAATGTGAAAGATTTGATAAAATTCATTGACATAAAAAGAATGATTCCAAGGTAAGATCTCTTTCCCAGTTAAAACTGAAATAGAGATACTTATTCTCATTGTTACTACTTTTTCAGCTAGTCTCAAATCTTTTATATTTCAGTCCTTCAAAACATGTGATCTAAAAATAAAACCAAATAAGTGAGAGTTTTAAAAACTTCACTTATTAAACATTTATGCTTAATTAAAACCTGCTAATGAGAGACAGATTAATTAGGGCTTCCTGGAACCAAGTAGAAAGACACAATCTAAAAAATACAAGTAAGGGTCCTGGGCCAGCTTGCTCAGAAATCATGATGTTCTAATTCCAGTGACACCAGTGAGAAGTCAGTGTCAGAGTCACCCCCCAAAAATTCCCACTTTTATATGATACGCAGCTCCAGAGCTTTCGGGACTCATTCTAACTTTGAATTGTAAATAAGGTATCTCTTTGGTAAATGTTTCCTGATACATTAGGCATCAAAAAAGGAAGTATAGTAAAATCCAGGTCTCCTTAAATACTTCATTTAGAGGTATATTCATTCTGTACATGAAGAAATATAAATGTTTGTTTCTGATAAAATTGATAACACAGTGAGAGCAATGAAAGAGAAAAGTGAATACAATGACTGTGGAGCTCAAAGACAGTATTTTCTGATCTCTTTTTTTTTTTTTTTTTTTTTTAATAAGAGGATGAGCTTGAGAGAAACTTGCAAATGCAGGCTATGTATTTCAGAGTACATATTGCAGACACCGCAGTGCTGTGCATAGTCAGGTGGAATCATATTGCAGCAGCCTGTTCAGAATCATCTTCTCTCTGGAAGACCATGAGAGAGGGAAACCAATGTAAAAACAAGCTGTCGGCAAACAATAGCCAGTAAATATCCATAAGAATGACAGAAATCACTTCATTAAGTGATTAGAAGACTAAAGCAAACTCTTGGGGGTAATGTAAGTTAAAATGCTGAGAAATAAATCAAGACTTTATTCTAGACCCAGGCTCTTTCTTGGGGATTAATTTTATCCCTTATATAACCAGCTTCTTCTGGACATTTGGGCCCCACTGTCCAGATCTTCTGCAAGGAGTGCATTGAAGGTGAGATTTGTGCCAGGTCAGAACTTCAAAAGAGACCAAAGATCTGCCTGGAAATACTTTTCAGGCCAATGGTTAAGAGACAATCTCTTTAGCCCAGCAGAGACTTACATATGTGTAACTCCTTGAATAAGCATGCCTGAAATAACAGCATCAACAAAGCTGTTGATGTACAACCTCAACTGTCAGAAGCTGCTTGACAGTCCTGAAACACATACTGGTGTTTATAATTTTTGAATCCATGTGCCTAATTTACTACATGGTCTGCATTTCTTAATTGCCAGTATAGTTTACAAAACAAATTGAGCTGGTCAGAGCAGTCTTGATGTCTGTAGAGTGCTAGGAACATACAACTGGACCTTACAGATGGCTATTTTTAAAACACAAGGGAAATAGAAAACACAGCTTTTGGAATGATAGCTGAATGTGGTTCAAGCTTTATACAAAGAAAAGTGCATTCCACTTGCCAGAGACTAAGCTTCACCAGAGTAAATCCTTAAGCTATTTGAAAAAAATACTGAAAGGGGAAAACTGTTGTTAACTTTGGCTACTGCTAGTATTTGTGTGACAGTGGAACCAGAGACACATTCTGGAACATGTGCTGATGTGATCTCCAGCTAGATTGTTCTATAGAAACAATAATAAAAAGCTAAGTAGCTTATTGAAAGTAAGTAATGTCTGTGACTTCATGTGCTCTCATACTATGTCTGTTAGTCTCTGAGTTGCATTTAGCACAAAGAACTTGTAAAGAAATGCAAGTGGGAATGAAAGTTTTTAACACCGTTTCCACAAAAAGACTTTGTGCAATTGAGTAACTGCAGGTGGTAAAGGTGTAGGCGAAGCAAATTAAGTAAGCATTTAGTCGAAAATACTCTGAAAACTTCTACCTTCAATCTTTAGCAGAGCAAATGATGGCAGCTCCAACCAGAGCAGCCTCCAGTGGGAGGTTATAGATTCCCGATTCAAAGTTTAGAATCTGGCATCTTGCTTATTTTTAATCAAGAGACTTCTGCAGCTGCTTAACTTATGCCTTAAACTACTCAAGCGAATGAAAGTCCTAAACTCTGAAGAGTGGAATAAAGCTGGAGGTACACAGACCCAATGGTCAAAACACAAGAACACTGCTTGTTTTTCAGAGGGAATGACTAGTTGCTAGTGCAAGCAACCTGTTCCCATAGTCTATTGCACTGATTGCATTTTTGCTTGCAACTGGCAGCTAGTACAGTGAGAGCTCTGGGAGGTTACCTAGGGGGAAAAAAAAAAAAAGGGGGCATTTAAAATACTGCAGCTGAAGCTGTTGAAAAAAGATCTCAATGATTACAGTGAGGCTTTTTGTAGGCTTTTAGCAGATACAAGGTTTAATACCTCTGTACAGGCCTGTTTGCAACCCGCCCAAAGAATTACTTTTTGGATTACGATCTTGATGTTGTCTTTTCTTTATGACCGTTTCACTCCCCCTCCTCACCCAATATAAATACTGTATCTGCCTGGGAAAGCAGTTGCAAACAAATTGGTGCAATTCACAAAGCTAAAGCTTACTTTCTTATTGTCCTTCATTTGCGTGCTCTCTTCCTTGTTTGCTCTTCCACTCTCCCACTATTTCTTTTCTCCTTAATGGCTGCCTTGTTCATATTGGCTTTTGTTGCTTAGAGAACTTGAAGACAGAATGAGAAATGGAGTTAAAAGCGTCTGTAATTGTATGCATGTTAATAATGGTGAGCTTTTTCAGACACTTCAGAAACATAAGTTTGTTAGTCATAATTCTTAATAGCTCAAAGGCAAATAGATCAGTTTACTGAAAAAAATAATAATAAAAGGAAAGCTACATATACATTAATTTTGCGGCCAGGAATATATATATATATATATATATATTATTTGAATGTTGATCCTGTTGCCAAAGGCAAAAAGTCTGAACATCAACAAATAGGTATGTCAAACGGAGAAACATTATTGCAGTCTAAATAATCTGACATCTCAATGTTTTCCCAATAGACTATTCAATTCCTTTTTACTTACAGCTGTTGATTTATGTTCTGATGTGGAGCTATGATGACTCAACGGTTGCAGAATCATTTTCACTTCTGTAAGCTGCAGGGGTGGATAACAGCAAAGGGACAAGAGCCCTTTCCCTCTCACCCTGAGCAACAGCATCTGAAGTGGCAGATCTTCCTAGACACTTGATGGGGCAGTGCCAAAGTCCCTTCCTGCACTCTCCTCCACAAGGTACATCCAGGCACAATGGTTGGCAAAATACTGCCAAACCATAATCCTGCATTCACTCATAGTGTTGATAGTATTTTTTATCCAGTCTGCACAGTATTTGGCTATTAAACTGCAGGGCAGCAGTGTATTAGACAGTAGCTGTTTAGTGGAAGAGAGGGTCATAGCAGAAGACACCCAGGAAAGGTTGCTTGTGGAAACATGTGTTACCTATCTGTATAGGACTTATGCTCTAGTTTGAAAAATAACATGAAATAGACATTTCTTAGTAGAACTTAGGGCTTTCTGTCTTCTCACATTTTTTTTTTTTTTTTGGCAGTGCTCTGAAACCAGCTAAATTTCAGGAAATGCACATCTGACCCTATTTGCAGACAAGATATTTCAGATGTACAGCAAAGTTAATGCAGTTAGTACATTCTACCCTGCAACAGATAACCTATGCCCTGAGCAATTATTCTTTTCCCGTCTTTGATTTCTTATCCTCTAACCATTTTATGCTGAAAGACACTATGTTATTGCCTTGTAATTTCCAATAACTGTGTTAAGCTGTAGAGGAAAAAAATCAATTAGCCACTCACCAGTGAGGAACATGTCTTCACTGGAAAATGAACCTGCTCTTCATATTTTTCCCTCATTCTCAGCATAGTTATATGTATGCTCAGACAAAGCAGAGTGCATGAATGCAAACACCATTTCTTCATTTTAATCGGGTAGATGTACCTGGTTATACTTATACCAGACCCATGAGTGAAACATGTATATTTTCTGTGTCATACAGTAGAAGCAAGAACAAAGTGACCAACGGGAAGCACCCTGATTTACATTACAGTTGGCTTCAACATCTTCTGTTGGGGCTCTAAGCAGGTGTTTATGGCCCATAGAAAGTGAAATTCAACTCCCTTAGTGGCCCTGCTGCCTCTGCATCCAGTGAGGGGACTATGCAGGGACCATCATACATTCTTTTAAACTGAATTTCGTTTACTTCTACAGGTATTAGAAAGATGGGATAATAGAAAAGAGCATTGCCTGTGAGTGTTTTGCAGACTGGTTTGCACAACTGGGGTTTTGTGCCACTGCCTTCTCCTTTGGACTAGAAAACCTCTCAATTCTGCCACTAGTAAGGTGGGCAACAGTTGTGTGTGGAGCAATAAAGGATGAGAGTCTGTTTAGGAAGCCTCTACTTCCAGAATTGCACATAGAGTGCTGTCTATGCAAGTATAAGTGATCCCAAGTGATCTCAGATCTGACCTTGAAAACCTATCAAGTAAGTATTCATAGATGGTAATATCAACCTTTTTTTTTTTTTTTTAATTCTCCATATACTCCTCTACTTCCTGACAATGAGCCATGCATATAAACAGCATCTAAGTATCTTCCCCGAAAACTTCCCCCAGTGTGATTGTAATTACTCTTTCTTTACCCAGATGGGGTGCTTCCAGGGGGTCAGAATCAGATAAAAATTGAAGTTGGTTTCTGGTTTCTTTCATAAGCCAAGGAGGGAGCATATCACTTGAAGAGCTTGTTCATAAAACTCCTGCCAAGTTAAGAATATTCAAATAAAATAATAATTAAATATATATATATATTTAAGTAGACAAATAAAAAGAAGTCATGAAGAGTCTTATATAAGCACTAGAGATAGAATTCTCCTTTCTCTACTCTGGGCAAGAAGAAAAGAATGGATTATGAATTTAGCCAGCCTGTTTCTCATACTTTAAGGAGTCAGCTTTTCAGTAAGTGGGTCAAAACTGACTACAAGCAGAATAAAGATCTACATTGTACATAATCCCCTATTTGCAAATACATTAATAAAGTGGGGGAAAATAAAAATAGCAAGCAGATATGAAAATTTCACCAAACTGTTATTAGATTGTGACTGAATACTGTTCTGATAATTCCCCATGGGATGGCCTTTGGTATTTTCTGAAAAGCTTTGGTGGTTCTTGGATCTTTTAGAGAAAGACAAAAGGGGCAGGCTTAGAAAGTGACTTCTGCTTTCCTAGGAAATGCAACTCCTCTTGCAGTTCTCTGCTAGACAGAGTGATTTTAATTGGAGTGAACTACCATGCTAATTTTTGTTGCTTGTTCTAACTCATTCTTTCTTTGTGGCTCAATGACTTTTCTGGATCTAGCTGTGGGATAAAAATACAGCATGCAGACAAGGATGCTGGGATCCAGACCCCTAGTTTGCTTTCTGAGTCATAGGACTTCCTGAGGTAAGCAGCACCCATTTGTGACAGAGCACCAAATGTAAATCACAGAAAACGACTTTTAGTAATGTGGCTTAAAATGACCTTTACTTCCTCATGCATCTTATTTAGTCACTTAAAAATAACATTATGTGGCATTTCAGAACCTTTGTGTATTTATAGCTTCCCTCTTCCCCTTCATGTCCCTGTGTATTAATTAAATGTACATGAACTCAAGGAGATTTTTTCTCTCCGATGAATATGCCATTGCAACTTGTTTAAACAAGTTTCAAACAGTAAAAAAAATAAGAACCTGAAAACCTTTTCTGATGTCTAACTTGATTTCTGGTTTTGGCTTCTATGATGTTGAAGCCGACTAGGAAATTTCCAAAGGGAAAATCAGGAAAATGCCACAGTATAAAAAGAGAAGCAAGTCTCTATTAGGGGAGATAAAATCTATTAGCAAACTCTTCATCTGCTTTCTGAGTACTGAAAACCTTGTCCACCTTTCCAAATTATTCCACTTGGACCCATAAAAGCTACTTCCCACTACCTCCCCTTACAAGCCTGACTTGGTTTATGTATCATAACAGCACTGTTATGATTACAAAATTCAAAGGATGATTTGACTTCATTAGCTAAAATGATCATTGACTTTTATTTGTCATATTCTGGAGGAGAAACTAAAGACATTTTTGCAGCATATTTGAATTTTACTACAAATATTTCAGTGTTATGACTCCTTTCCAGTTTCAATTGACAGATTACCTTTGTTGGAAAGAGCTTCCTCTTCTCTTTCCCCTCTATTTTTTGGAAAGATCTTTTTGTGCAATTCTCATCTATTAGGTAGGATATACTATATAATGGAAAACAAGCTTTGGGATTTACTGCAATGAAACAAAGACTTTAAGCACTTTGTTGTTGAGTAAAAGAAATAATTTGTTGGAAAAAAGATTTCCTCTGATTAAGTAACTAAACATAATATACAAAAATTTTAAAGTTATTTAGTGACTCCAGAAAGACAGAAGAGCTGATCTTGGATAAATTTTTATTTTTATTTTTGAGTTGTAAAAACAGCTCTCCTGAAAAAAGGTACCCACATGTACTTGATTTTCTTCAGAAGCCTATAAAGAATATGACTCACTGGCATATTGCAAGACAGAATTTTCATGTACACTAGATATATGAAGGCATATACTCTCAGATGCTATGATAAGTCATCCCAAACTTCTATAAATAGGGGGATCTTAGATGCTGTGTGCCTTGTCAATGACAAATTAAATGGTATTGTCTGCTACCAGTTGGGGCTGGTGGAATTCCCTTGTTTCTGTTTGCAAATACTTTGTGTACCATTTTGGATTCTGCAAGTATTTTTATCTCTAAGTATAGCAATTGGGCAGAGAAGGTAGATTATTTGTAGGCTGTTCATTTTAACTGTCAAGTAAGCTTTAGGTAAGATGTGCATCTGGTCATGAAAATCATGAGATGTATTTTGCCTCCCATCATTTCTTGGCCGAAACGTTATAAGCTCCAAAAATAAACATGAAAAATATGACAACAATTTTTTGTTTAATCTCATGGCATTTCCATGAAATTTCTTTTTTCCTTTGTTGGAACCGATTTGGATATTTATGGAAAATGTTTGTTTGTTGTTGAATAAAATTCACTGTCAGCATTAAATAAGTGTATCAGTGAGTACCTAAGTCAGACTGTAGAATCAACCATTCCCATTTAAAGTGTGGAATGCCAACAGTGCCAGTCAAGGCTCTTTTGTGCCATCCTTCATAAATGTGAGTAGCTCATTGTCCCAGACAGGTTCTGATTCAACAGCTTCATTCTGTGGTGACTTTACACCAGGGCTTCAGTGATATGCAGAAAACGAACCAAGCTAACATCCCTGTTGAGGTTTTATTGAGCCATATCTACCTCCTTTTTTTTTTTTTCGTGTGTGTGTGTGTGTGTGTGATTGTTTTTGTTTGTTTTGTTTGTTTTGTTTGTTTGTTTTTGGTGTGTGTGTGTTGCAGAAATTAAACTAATGATTAAACTAATGTTTTATTAAGTCTTATTGGTCTCTTCCAACCTAAATGATTCTACCTTTCTATGAGTCTAAATATTACTACATCCAATTAAGAAATAAAGATAAAAACAGACCTTTAGTTGCTTTTCTCCTCTGCTGAACTTCTGTATTACATTGTTATCAAGTTACTAAAATATAAAAACAAATATTTCTGTGTCCTTTGACTCAAGTATAATGATACATGTTAGTGAATAATCTGTTTCTTTTTTCTTTCACCAGTCAAGTCAATTTGAGGGAAGAAGTAGTCACAAGCAGAATTCTTAGAGGACCCCAGATGAGCAACATCAGCCAACAGTTTCTTAGCGCTAGTTCTTTACATTTTAGAAAGCATTATCTTTACTGAAAACTTGACCACAGTGTGCCTTTTTAATTATTCCTTGGTTAATAAGTGATTTACTGTGCCACTCATATGTTATGAGGAGTATTAGTATCAAACTGCTGACATCTATTGTCATATAAATACTGGTGGAAACCATTATGTCTTCAACTTCTCACAAACTCAGTTCATTATTACTAAGGTACCACGTTAATTAACCACAGCCCTTAACTGTAATGAAAAAAAAAAAAACATAGTAACTGTAATCTTTTATTAGTAAAGCCACTTAGAACGACCTAAGGGGAAAAAAATAACTAATGGAAAACAACATTAAGTTCCTTCAGATTTTCCATTCTTCTTGTGTATGCAAATATACAGAATTACTTAGATATATTATGTGAATTATACTAGTTCCAGGCTTGTTTCTTAATGCATTCAATTCTATTGCTAGATTTCCAAAATATCTCTGTGCTTTTCTTTTTCATTATTTTGTTGCTTTTTTTGTTTGTTTGTTTGTTTTTATATAGAAGAACTTTGCTCAGATGATGGCTCTGCTACTAGATGTTTTTTTTCTTTCCTTGAATATGTGATATAGAGGGAGAAGAAAAGTTTTTTAGACTGTAGCTGTTATAAAAATAATTTCATCCTGAAAGAAATAAAAGTTCAAAGAAGACACTGAAAATATTGGAGAAGGAAAGAAGTGTTTATAAGAAGAAGCTAAACACTTGTTAGCAATATTGTGTTTTCATATGGTTGGAGAGAGACTAGCTGGGAAACTGATTTAGATCACCTGTGGTAGACCTGTGACTACCCTAAGCACTAGACACGATTGTTACACCATGATGTCAATCTTGTACTCCATTTATTAAATCCTTGGTTGTGTGCTCCTGGAACAATTAGCCCAATATCAAACAGAACTGAGCATCATCTTATCAGTTTCAAACCATCCAAAATTACAATTTTAAATTCATTGAGTGGGTCATCATGGGTGACTGTAAGAGCAGAAGAGTCACATGGTCAGAGTTTTTGTCCATTCTTGGGCAAATGTCACTGATGATAAAGAACAGTGATGTTATAAGGCACTAACCATGCTGAAAACACATGCATAGGCAAAAGTATGCAACCAATCTCTATTGCTTTGTTCAATATGTACAGCTTTGATATGTTAAGGGTAAATAAATAAGGACAGTTGCTAAAATATTTATGTAAAAAAGATAAAGTGTAAACAGGAAGGCTTCTTATTGCTCTATAAATTCCATGCTTTGTTATTTTACTGTATACATATAGTGTTCACACCAGTTTTAATCTGCTTTATTTTGCATTTCTTGCTTCCTTTATTAACTGCTTATTATCCATGACCAATAAACTGTCCCTCTCCTAGACCTGTATTTCTATGGCTATATGTGGTGTGTTTTTTTTTTTCCAGCCATGTTACTGCTGCTCTGGTAGCTCTGCAATTGTTTTATTTCACTTCTATTAATGATATCAAATCAAATAAATGTCCATGGCTCTCAAGTGAATAAAATGGCAATTTATGGGAAGTCATGAAAAACACAGAAGCAGGCCATGTATTACTGAACTTTTAGGACTGTCTGTAACCTATCATTCTGCTTAGTGAAACTACATTTATAGTTCACATTTACTAAACACCTGTTAAAAAATCTTTGTTCTGAATGAAGCTTAGAAACTCACCTCTTCATCTGCCACTGATAGTTAACGCCAGACCTTTAAGAATAGAAACACATACTTCCAAACTCTCCTAGATATATCACAGTGAGCTCTAAGAAATAGTGTAAACATCAGAGATAGAATTAGAGACAGATATGATGTCTGCACAGTGAGCATTGATGCAGCATCATTCATATTGCTAAAAATTTGTTTTTCTCCACTTAATTCAAGCAATTCAAACAACAAATTTTAGCCAGTAAGGGTAAGAACTCCACAGAGAGAAACCCTTGCAATATGCTTGATGCCTTGACATTTCAGCTGAATAGTATCCAGCATGGAGGCAGCAGGTCAGCTAGATAACTCCCTGTAAAAAGCCGTAGTGTCAGGCACTGGATAAGAATTAATAGTTCTCAGGATACTTTACTGTGGCCTCTGCTAACATCTGTCTTAGAGAAGAGTCTAATAGATCCCATTAGCTCTGTGTCTGTGCACAGGTAGTGGTTCTGAATATCAGCACATGCTTCACAATCTGCACTAGAATGGATTACCAAAAAACACCCTGAACCTGTCCTCGGGCATTTGTGTTATCATTTTTTGTTCGATATAAGAATTTTTGGTGCAGCTGCTTTGCTAATGCCATGGTTGATCTTTGCCCTGTGAGAGCCAGTGTTATTGCCTGAGGTATGTTTAGTCTCATACGCTCCATGACCTTCACACGGTGAGCTCCATCCCTACCAGTGTCAACATTTTTCAAGGGATTTATAATGCTACTATTTGTCATTGTTTGAACATTCCCAGTCAAGAGGGAGAGGTCAAAGAACAGAGTGAGTGAGGCTGTTGCTTGGACACAAATGGCTGTTGCTTGGACACTGATAGGTCTTCTAAGGATAGCTTTTCTTACTATAGAAGAGCACCAATCCTATTGCTCTCACCTTTTCTGATTTTTATATATATATATAAATCTCTATTTATTATAATGAACAGGATCTTGAACATGAGTATGAGTTTGGGTGTCTTATTCCTGAAACAAATGCCATTGAAGTTGCCCAGTCACTTCCAGTTGCTGACTTTTCATGGATAAGAACCATATATTTTGCTAAGAAAGAAGAGAAGAAAAAAACTCCTTCAGCAACCTCAATTTTCAATGAAAAATATCAAGCAAATAAAATGTTAAACCAGAGGACACAATTTGGCACTACTTGCAGACCCATTTTTTCAAGTTTTAAAAGTAATTGTGCTGCAGTGGTCGAGGCCTTCCAGATCCTTTCATTAGAATGTTCCAGTCCTAAGAAAATACCCTCAAAGTAGGTAATAACTGTCCTCATCATCCTTTATTGAGATGGGGATAAACATCCCATCTGACAATTATATTAGGAAAGGGAAGTGTTCCAGGGTGGTTTGGCAGTAAGTGATACGCTTGTATCTCAAAGTGGTTTGGCAGTACAGCACAAAACAAATAATGAATTTTGGATTTATGTTTCATCTTTTCCTTCAGCACAGCCAGTGCATACTTTTTAAGATACTTAATCAATTTCTTATGTTTTACTACCTCTTTTGTCTGAGACTTTGTCTTTATCCATCATCTTTTTCCACTCCTAATTGCCTGCACTGAATGGTGAGAAACTTGAAGTGGAAAAATTTAAGAAATCAGCAAGACTGATTCTTTTCTCATTACCAGATTGCCCTGCTGTTATTGCATATTCTGGTTGTTATGGGTATCCATCACTTAGGCATCTCATTTATCTATGTCTTTATCTTGAAATAGCAAAAAAATAGAGTCGGTCCCTTTGTTTGGACCCACAGTATTTTTGCTTAGTTCTAATTTTATCAGTTAGCAAATCAGGTATTTGTGGTACTTGTGTTTTTGAAGGCCCTCAAGCAATACCCTTATGCTCTTGCTGTCCTTACATATTTTCCAGCAGAATTGTCTTGTAGCAGACAGCAACATACACAAGTGCCTGTCAAAGACCTGCATGAGTCTAAAACGGGATAACAAAACATAAAAGTCTTTAGCCCTATTGATTATTTTATTTCTCAGTGTATTACTTCATTATCTCTTAATGTTTAAAATGTTTCAACAGCATTGTCTATGACCTTCACTGCAGTTTGATCTTACATCTTATACATTCTTAGCCAATAGCTCATCAACATTGCCAGCCTGAAGGTTTACGTATTTTTTTAGATACTTTTCTTTCTTTTATTTTTGGAAAGCACAAAGATCCAAACTATTTCTTTCACCTTTGTGTCATGTTGAAGTAATTTGCTGAAAGTTATACATACATAATGCCTTGAGATACTGGGTACCCTGCTAGACTAAGAAGATCAGGTGACGTTTTTCCAGCAGACTGCTCTAGTACCATTAACAAAAGAAGCAGGTCATTACTGATGTAACTGTTCCACCACTTGAACTGAAAGGGACAACAAACTGTTCCCCAAGGCTGCAGAATAATTACAATACTTTGAATTGTTTTTTCTGTTTCAGCATACAGCTGAAAGAGAGAAAAGTGACAGGAATCTAAGCTTTTCTCTTTTCCTTCCTTCCTTCCTTCCTTCCTTCCTTCCTTCCTTCCTTCCTTCCTTCCTTCCTCCCTTCCTCCCTTCCTCCCTTCCTCCCTTCCTCCCTTCCTTCCACTATTTCAGAAACCTCTCAGCTTTTGTATTACACATTTTAAGATAATGGAGTGTATAGTGTAGCCATCAGTAATATAGCCTCTGTAATACACAAGGATATAATACAATATAGTTCTTGTTAGCCTAAGATGTTATATACTTTATAAAAAGAAATAGAAAAAAGCCAACATATAAAAGTAGCTCAGGTGCCTCATATAACATTGTAAATGGCACACAGATAGTCATGTAATCTTGCCTGTGTTACTTTATGTAAATGAACATTTATTATCCTAGTTATTTCCAGATCACAGGCAACTTTAGCCATAGGCAGACTACATAATTCGATTCCTACTTTCTGAAGATTTAAAAAATCAATCTTTATGAAGACACATAATTCCATACTCTTTTCAGTTTGTCTCTATCTTCAGTACACAGTGATCATTTCAGTGTTGTATTATAAGGAAGCAATTGTATTTAACCAAAAGCTTTCCTTCATGTTAATATTTCATTTCCTTCTCCTCTACCAAGCTTCAGGCAAGGCAGTAGCTACTCTCTCTTGCCACAGTACTGTACCCTGTAATGAAGTACAGTCATTCATGTGACACAATGTAGTAATCAGAAGTAAATTACACCCTTTTATACTACCACTCCCAAAAACAATACCTAAAACAATGTGATAATTATTGTCATAGAAACATGGGAAAAAATAGAAGACTAGTCATTGAACAAATACTATAATCATTAATAGTAACTGCCATATGAAATAACAGTTTTCTACTAATGGCTATCGTAAAGCTGTAGTGCAAACTGCAGATTCCTTTCCATAAGTAAACTGACTGCATCCAGGATTAAAAAAAAAAAAGAGTATAAGCTTTCCAAAATATTTTGTCCATAAACAGGTTCTCTGCTGTGTTTTGTACATTGTACGTTTCCCCACATAAATACACTTTTCTATATGCAGCAGTTACACAGCAATGCCTGAATCTTTCCTTTGGCTTCTGGCCTCAAGTAAGCTATCAAACTCAAGCTGCTGGGCTTTATTATATCACTCCTCCCATATCTGTTTGTTTGTTGCTTGTTTTGCATTTCACCTCTTACTGCCTGTCATGACCTCCTTACTCCACGTACCTCACTCCTTCCTTTGCTTTACTTTGCAGAGGGAAAGTCTTCAAAGTGAATATCCTTTCCTCTGGAATTTTCTCCTTGTCCTCATCAAAAAGCCCACATGTTCTCTAAGGGCAAGAAACTCTCTTTCCCTTCACATGCAATCACCACATAATCTCTGTGTAGAAACCTTGTTTTTTTCTGTTGAATTTTCCAGTAATTATTTGGAGGCTGGAAAATACATCTCAGCTTATTTATAGTTCCCTTCTGTGGCTATTCAACAGAAGGTCAAAGAAATACCTTAAGATTCTAGAGTAACCTTTTTCATATCGCTCATTCGTTGTTTAGATGGAGAGGAAGAGTTGAAGGAAGGCAGTAGGCAGAAACTAAAAAGAAAGAGGAGATACTGGTTAATTTGGCTTCAGATTAGAATGGCTTTCCCTGATGGATAAGGCCAGGCTATAAAGAAACCTGGAAGCTCTAGCATCTGCTTTTTCTGTGTTAGAAGTGCACAGCTAGGACTTTAGAAAGCTGAATATCTGAAACCTTGTTATCAGAGCAAGTAGGAGAGACCAAGGCAGAGCTGGTCAGCCACGTGCATCTTCCAGATGTCAACAGATACTTGGTTAGAGACTGAAATGCCACAGTGACCAGAAAATGATACTTCCTTGCACATGTAGTAAATAAATTTTCCCTATCAATTTACCTATCTGCATTTTCTGAAGTATTGAGATGTGTTTCCTTGTTCATTCACATCAGAGCACAATCTTAAAAAGACCTCTCCTCCCCCTAACAAATAACCAAGTCAATGAGTTAACATAAGACATGTAAATGCCTATATATAAAGGTCTCTGTCCTGCTCAGAGGAAGGTGAACTAAAGAGTTTATAGCATTTGTGAGAAGCATTGCTGTGACTTTTAATTGTACATGAACTACAAGTCTAAGTATCACTTTGTGTGTGAACATTTCTGCTATTTTCACAAGTTAAGCATGACACTGTGCTGAATAAAGGTGTAGCCAACGTACCTGCTTTTGCAATGTGAATGCTTTCTGTCCAGTCTTCCTAACAAATTGGCTTCCTCAGGACAAATGGATTTTTGTTAAAGTATGCCAAAAAGTCACTCCTGTTATTTTCTACCTATCTCTATCAAAACAAACAAGTAAACAGACAAGTAAGAAAAAAAAAAAGCCAACAGAAAAAAATGCTTATTAATCTGTTATACAAATGACCTGTGTAAGCTATATCCCTCTTACTATATTTTTGTGCACTATAAACAAGTCCTCATTTGCTTCCAGTTATTTGTTTCTTTTTTATAATGGTGATTTCCTAAGTTACACACCACACAAGCCTTACAGCTCCTCTAATCTTTATAGCAATGGCTTTTAAAATATTCAAAATAAGCAATTTATTTTAATGATCTATTACTCTGAAACAATTCAGGCAATGTGCTTTATACTCTGCAGAAAAATTCTCCTGGGTCCTCAGGGCAAAGTTGCATTCTCTGGGCCAAGCCAATTTTGTCTACCAAATGCTTACTGAAAAGAGAGAGAGAAAGAGAGAGCAGGGGAATAGTGTTAAAAGCAGTGTCTTGTGGTTCCTGGTGACCTTTTTAAACAGAATAATACTGAGACTATTTTTGATTGCTTTGAAACCTCTAAGCATTTGTACCTGGAAAAAAAGTTGGTATGACATGCTCTTAAAAGAATTGTCTTCTTACTCATTTACACAAATGGGACTATTGCACATTTTGATCACTTACAAATATACTACTCCAAATGAAAGTTGTTTGAGAACTAGACCTCTAACAAACACTATGGTCTAGTGCCTTTTCTGCCATACAGAAACTCCTGTTCAAGAAGAAGTAATATCCCACAACATCTTTGATGAAGAAGATTTTGATGATGCTGTGAGAGATAAATTAAAAACTCAAGTGTTAAAACAGTTTTTGATGGCACGATGAGATTTCATAGAATCATAGAAGCATTAAGGTTGGAAAAGACCTCCAAGGTCATCTGGTCCAACCGTCCTCCTACCACCACTATCACCCACTAAACCATGTTCCTAAGCACTAGGTCCAACCTTTCCTTAAACACCCCCAGGGATGGTGACTCCACCACCTCCCTGGGCAACCCATTCCAAAGCCTGACCACTCTATCTGAGAATAAATTTCTCCTAATTTCCAACCTAAACTTCCCCTGGCACAACTTGAGGCCATTCCCTCTAGTCCTATCACTAGTTACCTGCGAGAAGAGGCCGACCCCCCAGCTCCCCACACTTTCCTTTCAGGTAGTTGTAGAGAGCAATAAGGTCTCCCCTGAGCCTCCTCTTCTCCAGAATAAACAATCCCAGTTCCTTCAGCTGCTTCCCATAGGACTTGTGCTCCAAACCCCTCACCAGCTTCGTAGCCCTTCTCTGGACATGCTCCAGGGCCTCAATGACCTTCTTGTAGTGAGGGGCCCAAAACTGAACACAGTACTCGAGGTGCGGCATCACCAGAGCTGAGTACAGGGGGATGATCACCTCCCTTGTCCTGCTGTCTACACTGTTCCTGATACAAGCCAGGATGCTGCTGGCCTTCTTGGCCACCTAGGTACACTGCTGGCTCATGTGAGTGTCAATCAGCACCCCAGATCCTTTTCCTCTGCACAGCTTTCGAGCCACTCTGCCCCAAGCCTGTAGCGCTGCATGGGGTTGTTGTGGCCAAAGTGTAGGACCCCACAATTAACCACGTCGAACCTCATCCCACTGGCCTCTGCCCATCAACCCATCCTGTCCAGGTCCCTCTGCAGGGCCTTTCTACCCTCCATCAGATCGACATTTCCCCCCAGCTTGGTGTCATCCACAAACTTACTGAGGATGCACTCAATTCCCTCATCCAAATCATCAATAAAGATATTGAAGAGGATAGGCCCCAAAATCCCTGGGTAACAAGTAATGTTAAGTAATTTTAATTACATTTAAGTAATGCCACTCAGGAAAGGTATTTTTTTGATTATTTATTATTATTATTTTTATTTTTGATTTTTGATATATTTTGATTATTTATTATTATTATTTTGATCATGAGTGGAGGCCTATTTAGCCTGTCCCATGGATTTCCCCCCAACTTCCCTTCAGTTATTCAGGTTATGTTGCTTACGTATGTTTTACCTTACACACTGAGACAGATCATTGGACTTTTGCTTTGACAGCTCTGATTAGTTCAAATTAAGCACATGCACTGCCTAGTATGCATATGGTCTGCATACCAGAGCAACACGTTTTTCCACACTGTTCCTGTGCTTGACCAGCATCTTGTTCTCCCTCAGCTGCTTGCTTACAAATCTTTGGCCTTGCCATGGTTTCCTGCAGACACAACCTCTGGACAGGAGCCTGGTGCTGCAAAAGGACCCCTTGTTCACAGCACTGCTGCTGTTCCTGTCTTGAATGCTTTGCATCAGGATTATACTTAACTGGTGCTAAAAATGTCCTTTATCTGCAGCTTGGGTTCATTAAATCTTTTTCAATATTCTCAACATTATTAGGTAATATGAGTTGACTGTGAGATGAGAGGTCATGTTTGGAAACATTGCTGGTTCCATATCCTTTCTTCTGTTGTTATAGTTTAATTTTAAAGCATCAAGTTTGATAATGCTTACCATTGACTGAAACCTCGGGAGGGATTGCTAAGCTCTCTGTTTTCTGTAACAGGTACATTGAATTCCATGAGATTTTTGTGGTGGACTTTCCTTCTTTCCTTAGTCTGGAAGAGGTCTTTAAAACAAAGATCCTGTATTTCTGCTGCCTCTGGAAAATAAGGGCTGTTTTTAAAGTCAGACTGAGAAACACCTTACTGCCTGTGGTACAGCAACTTCAAAGTGGGCTTGCAGAGGCTGTGTTCCACTTTCTCTTTAAGAATAGGCTCCCCCTACCTGAGAGAAAATGGCCAGCATAGGCTCAAGTGTGACAGGATAGAATTACACGGGCAAATGCACCTTCTGACCACTCCAAACTATCCAGTACAAGAAATCTTCAAAACATAAATGTCTGGAAGCCATGTCAGAAGTAAGGCAAACAAGTTTTTTTCCTTCTATTCCTCTCCTGCTAGGTTCTGTTGCTACCCACATCATTTTACTGTTTCTAGAAGTTTTGGTACACACATCCTGTGCATTATGAATAGAAATGCTGTGTGGTGAGATTATATTTCCTTGAGAGCTTTTTGACAGTTATACAATGTGAATCATGCCAATTTCTTATATGGAAAATAAAACATGGCTTGGGATATTTAGATAAATTCAGATAGAACTAAATGAATTATAATATTCTACCACCTGTTTGGCTTTTCAAAATCTTTTCATTTCAAGATTCACAGAGATAGTAATGGAAACTATTCATCAACTGAATAAAGAATTAAGCACCAGCAATGTGAAACATATTTACATAAATATCATACAAAATAAGCTAATGATTGTGTTGAGATCACAGTAATTATAGTTCTGAAAAAAAATATGTGGGAAGTGACTCAGGAAATTCAATGCAAATTTTATTTGGGATGTTAATATTTTTATGGAAAAAAAAAACACAGGAAGAATTCCAAACATGAAGAAAAAATCTAAATTCCCATTGATTTACGTGACCAATAAAATAGTGAAAACTGCTCAACAGTTTCAAAACAAAACCTTTTTCATTCAGAAAAGCTTTCTATAAAAATGGCTTTCATGAGAAGACTGAAATTACAAAAGTTTAAATTCCTAAAAACAAATCTTATTCAATTTCATATTTATTTTCTTCTGTTGGAGGCAGGAATTCACTCTGAGTACAATTTCATGCTTACAAAAATCATTTATAATTACTTTAAGTTTGTAATAGTTTATAGGCATTAATTTCTTATGTTAAAACAAAACTTTGCAGTTATAAATAGCTGCTCTCTGATGACAACTGGAAAATGATGTAGAACACCTGCAGTTCTAAAATTAGGTAGTCAGAGCATTTTAAATTCAGAAAGAATTGTTTATTCCTTGGCTGCAAAACATAGAGAATTTTTGAATTATTAGAATGAACATGCAACTATTGTCTCTTGGCTATGAAAAATATATTTATTTCCTTGGAACAGAGGGAAAACAATGAATTGATCATCTGGATTTGTGTCATGTAAACCCAGGGGGTATAGGGAAAACATGAATAACCCATAAAAACTGTCAAAATATGACATTAATTGCAATGAAGAACTAGGAACAAATAAATTCTACCAGCAGTAAGGCAGAGAAAAGGATATGTAAAAATAGCATAATTATACGCCATGAGAGAGCTGGCATAGATGGACAGACATTACTCTTTCTTGTAAAAGGCAACTTTGACTCTTTCATCTTTACAGCATGTGTATTCATGTGTCCGCTAATTATATTCTTCGGCTTTTGTCATTCTGCCCAGCAGCAGCACCAAATGTACTGGTCTTCAATAGCTGGCATTCCTCCTGAGCCTCTTTTTAAAGATCAGTGCCAAATTTGTCACACTCCACCAAGTTTAGCTGAAGTAATACATCAAACTCAGCAACTGGTTTAGCAATCATATATTCTAATTTCTTCAGACTTGGACAAAAAAAAAGCCTATTTATGGCAATTTATTACTAGAAGTTTCAACTAACTCCTCAGCTAGTTTTTTTTTTTTTTTTTTTCTCTAATAAGTCTCACAGATTCTTCTGTTTAACCACAGTGATGTAGATGAACAGGGGAAGGGAAGCACTTCTATAGTCAGCATTTTTAATAGTTGGAATGCATTTGTTGTAGAACCCAACAGAAAACAAAATGTCCTGCAAGTATTTTATCCATGTAGCTTCTGTTTCAATATGCTTCTAATTAGCTTTCTCAGCTTTATCTAGCTCAAATTTCTGAAGTGAAGTGCTACTATGGTGTGTTTTTTTTTCTGTGTAGCTGTTCCTGTGAGGACCCTGAGTGTGAATGCCTTATGATTCTGTGTCATTGCAAGAATGTTTTGCGTAGCATTGAACTCCAACACCACATCAGTGCGTTTTGCACAGAAATGCAATGGTGCAAAGAGCAGAAGACTAGCAATATGATCTTCTCTCTGGTAAAGGGGAGAATCAGAGCACATAACTAAGTAAATGTATTTCCAGAATACTTTAGCAGTGGAGGGAAAACATGCTACATGACAGTAGCATAATGGGACACTTGTTGATCACATGCCAGTTTCCTATAGCTGGATATAAAACTGTGCTTTATTGCAGATAGTTATCACTTGCAGCACACAGATGCTGTGTGTAGATATTAGATGCAGTCCTATTTTACATCAATATGTTAATGTTTTACTAAACATAATGCAGGACCTACCTGTCTCATAATAATTAATCACCGATTAACTACACAACCTCAAATACTTATCGTACTGAAACAGATACTGCTTTAAATGGGATGGTTGCATCAAGAAACTACAAAATTTAGCACATGATATTTGCACAGGCCAAGTGGGGTCAATTGGTGGAAAACCTTTTTATATCAATAAATAATAAATCACTATAGAGATAATTCTTGAAATAAGAAACCTACAGAAAACTGGGAATGATTGTTAGAGCACTGAAGCAGTCTTCTCCATGTCTGCCAAGAATTAGGAGAGCAAACATTCCAGATACTTGAGACTATTAAAGCACAAGATACACCTTGTCATCACAGAATGATCCAAATATTATGTCTTCAATACTCTTTTTTGGAAACACCTTTTCTACGAAATATGAAAGTCGAGTTTCCTCCAATTATCTAGGATGTTAGGGCTGTCCTAATTCAAAATACTGATCTTCATCTGCCAGATTAAACACCAAGTGCCATACATGAACACACAATCACCACACATATTGTCTTTACTTTAAAATTCTTACAGCATCTTCCTCATGAATCTGATGAAATTGACATTTCACCCACAGGCCTCAATTAGATTTGTTTCTTGGAAAGGTGACACTTCATTGCTTTTCTAATTGTAAAGGGTCCTTGTTCTAGCAGAAATGAATTGTCAGTTGTCAAGAGCTTTGTTACAGATGGAAGCAAAACTTTTAAAACTCAGCAGTCCAAAATACAGACTAGATTTTAAACTCTGGTGAGATGCTGAAGAGCTTTGTACTTGCTACTGCGGGCTCAGGCAATTCTTGCACTTACAGCAGTGCTCTCAAGAGGGTACTCATATTCTTGTTCTTCTTAACCAGAAGTAGCTTCTGTGAAATTCTTCACAAGAGACATTTATATCATGCTGCCTGAGTTGTGTGTCTGAAAGCTTATTAGCATTTATGCTGCAAGATAGCCTTTCTTTGCAATAGCTAGTTATGTCTGCTGCCTCCTGGAGTTGTTAGCCTGAGCTAAGCAGTTGGAGTGGCTGTACAGTACCTGAGTTGTGCTGAGTGCCACAGTGGGGAAACAGCAAAGTTAGTTGCTGATGGAAGACCCACTGGAATGGGCTGAAGTAACTGTAGTAAGAGGAACCTCTGGTGACCACTCCAGATGTTAATATGTACATGGCAGACACCTAAAGGTTGTATGACATGAAGGTTTGCTAGAGGCAAGGTGGTTCAGCTGGCATCAAGCTGTGGTCCTGAGCAGCTTTGGGCACCTGTAAGTATACCACTGACAGGAAGTTAAAGGTAAAGAGATTTTAAAGGTTTAATCCTCAATAGCGTTTACATGTAGAATTGTTTATTATTAATTTCATCTCTGGTGTTTAATTCTGAGAACATTCTGGTGTTACCTGTGATTACAGTCTGTATGTGAGTTTTTAAGTTATGTTAGGACTGATATAAAAATTCATAGAATCATAGAACCATAGAATATCCCTAGTTGGAAGGGATCCATGAGGATCATCGAGTCCAACTCCTGGCACCACGCAGGTCTACCCAAAAATTCAGACCATGTGACTAAGTGCACAGTCCAAATGCTTCTTAAACTCCAACAGGCGTGGTGCCGTGACTGCATCCCTGGGGAGCCTGTTCCAGTGTGTGACAACCCTCTCAGTGAAGAACCTCTTCCTGATATCTAGCCTAATTCCATTAAATTCAAACTCTGACGTAAAGTGGTTTCCTTTGAGAAAAACAAACAAACGAAAACATAGAAAAAGTTACCTCTTCATGGCAGCCGTTATTTCATGAAAAAACACTTCAGATTACAGATTACATCTTCAGTTTATGAACATAACTAAACCTTCTTGGGTGGAATATGTTGAAGAGGGAACTTGTTGTGTAAATGGAAAAGAAAGATCTGAGGATCCAGGTTAGACCTCTTCAGGGTCCCAAAGTCATATTTCAGGCTTTTGCTTGTATATTTTGGCACTCCCATTGAGATTTCCCCCATTGAGTTTTCTGTTGGAAATTGATTAGGAAAGAATAAAAGTGCAGTTCATGTCTGTTATGCTGTCTGCATGAAAAGTTGTACTATATTCCTGTCTCAGTTCTCTGGTTTATTTTCTCCTGAGTTGAAGAAGTGGGCTCTTCTCTTACCACCTAAGACTCATCATGATAAGACAAATGAACCACATCTTATTTACCTTTGTAAACTAGAACCTATATATGTTGTCATCTACCTAACCTGGCTGAACACTGAGGAAGTGCTTTAATGCCTTTGAAAAACAGGACATCATTTTTTATTCCTTCTGGTTATTTTCTTTCTGTGAGGTTCTCTGTTTCAGAGCTCTACTGAGAACATGGGACAAAAATGCATGAACATCAGAGGCATAGTGAAGAGGATGTGGTAGAAGTTATAAGAAAAAAAAATGTTTTCATCTGTGTTTCTAAGTTCAGTTCTTCAAACCTAGAAGATTTAGAAAAGAATTTAAAAAAGAGAAGCTTGCAAACATATGCTAAACAAACTATTTCACTGAGATTTCCTAAGATGTTAGTGTGAGAATATTTCTGATATTCTGTGCTTAATTAAGAGTGATATTAGCACTCATGGTGATAAAAATTGATTAAATAAATTTGAAGTCAGCTACTCCTATTCATCAAAATATGCAGAATAAAAAGAATGATAAATACCGTTTGTGAGGCAGGATTAAAGAAAAAGCTAAGTTTGTAAAAATGATCCTTGAGGGCCTGAGATGTACCAAACCTATTTATACACCTTTCTTCTCCTCTTAAAAAGCGAATTTTTACTGGAAAAGTAATATAATGAAATTCAGCCTGCTGTGGAGAGGTCAGTTTCAGGGACTCTTGTCCCTGCTAGCAAGTGACTCAGATGACAAATTGCTGGTACAAATCATCAGACTGATGCCTGGCAAGAGCAAGAGCTGTCCTTGTTCAGTATTTCTTGAATTTCAATTAAAAACAAAATATATATATGTATATATATATATATATATATTACTTCTAATGAAAGAGTGCTGCACAAGAAAGTAAGAAGGGGGCATTAGGAGAAAGGGAAAATGCTCTGACAGGGTTTGGCTGGTTCATCTCAGCCAAAATCAAGAGTCCTAATGATAAGGAGGTTGGGGATGGGAGAGGAGAGAAGAGGATAGTCCTGCTCATTCTGAGCAGGCCTGATCATTTTAACCCATGTGTCCAGGTAGTTTTCATCCTGCATTTCCCAGGCCTTTGTGAGGTTGCTATAACAGTGGTAAGGGTAGAGTCCACTACCTCCTAATAGGGAAGAGTGAGAGGTACTGTCTGAGAAAACTTGAAATATGAATACTATTAGTTCAAAGATTTGAATTTAATTCAGGCTGTTAAGCATATAAACTTCTTGGGAAAGAGCCAGGCTTTTCCATCCAGCACAATGGCATCCATATCAAAAGAAATTGGCAGTCTTCCAGAGCTACAGGGAAATCCTCCAGTCTGTTAAAATGGAAATGTTTTGTAAACCTCTCAGTTTTGAGAAACTCTGGTGGTGGCAGGGCCAGAGAGCTCTGCCAGCTTTTCTAGTGGGCTGCTCTGCAGAGTGAGCCTCTAATACCTACAGCCACTGGTATTTCTGCACAGAGACACAAGCCTGCAGGTGCAACAGACTTCAGGCAGGAAAAAGGGTAAAAGTGAAAATAAAACATAGGCTATAGCATAAGCAATGGTATTTTCTTTATCCATGGAAAGTTTCACATACAGATTGCACTTTTGAGGATAACACTTTCTTGCAAGGGGGGAGCAAAGTGTCTGACTCCCCTAATCAGCAATGATTTAGAGAAATAGTCCTGTCCTAGATAATAACAGAGAAGAAAAAGAGCTTAAACTGGACAAAATAATTGCATAAAATGTCCTGATGCTTGCTCTGATTAAATAGAGAATATCCTTAACAGTTCACCAATGAAGGACAATGTCTTTCATTATCTATATCCCGTGAAACTGAAGAAAACAGTTAAATTATCTGAGTAAAATAAGGAATTCAGGCAGCTCTCCTGAGATGAGCAAATTAATAGGTATTCAGGAAGGTTGAAGTTCCAGTGAAGTTTATATTTAAATCCACTGCTTCCCTGTTTATGCAGGCTATCTTATCTTCTGGAATACATAAGCTCCTACATACAAGGCCAAACCATTAAAGTTTGAAGCTACAACAGCCTGTCAGTCTCTCATTAAAATTATGAAAATGAAAACTGAATTCTCTGGTAAAGCTTCAGCCAACTCTTTCAAGCCCTGGATGACTAAACAGCACTGTTGGGTGGGTGGTTGCTTACTTTTGCTGTGCTTTTTGTTCTCTGTCCAGTTGTCATTGTGTGCAGAAGTGAACATGAGCATCTGTGATGGGTGCTAGCTAGTTGAGGGCAAGGGCAGATTATGCTCTTGCTTTCTCTAATTAGACTGGTGCAGCTCTTTTTTTCATGATTCCTTTATTAGATGGTGTGATTAGATTCAAAACTCAGTTAATTTCAATTTTATTAATTTATTTTAATGAATTACTTATTAATTTGAGCTTATACGCAGGAGGAAAGTACTTCTCTCTCACTTTGATGACCATATTACTTGATTTTTGTGGCTGGAAGATCGCAGTTCTTCAGTGTGACAATACTTTTTCAGTTCTGTCCATTTCCCAATATGTCCTTTGAGTTTCATCAGTGTTTAAAAAGAGTGAGAATCTGCCTCAGATGTGCCCATTACAAAAGTCTTTCAGCTGTAATATGATTTATTTAAAATATATAATTAATTCTTAAAGAGAACTTTCAACCTTGATTTGTCACTGTTCATTTTAAAATATTGTGAAGATCGTTCTTACATCCTTTCAAAGTCAGGACTTAAAAGTTACACTGAAGTTATTACATTTTTAAAGTAAAACACCCTACCCGCAGCAAACTGGTATTTCATCCTATAATGAACTTAAGCTTTTGTCAAAAGCAGGATGTGAGCTATTTGCAAATGGGTAAGATATATTTAGTCTAAATTCTGGAGAAGTGGGTAAGAGGAGGAAGGGAAAACAACTGAAGAACAAATACCTACTTCTTCAGGATTTCTGCTGCTGTTAACAAGGGGAATACAGAATTTCTGATAACAGAAATCATCTGAGAGCCTTTTGGGAGAGGCCAGGAGCCAGAAAGCTCTTAACAACCTGAAAAGGTCCTGTTTTAACCATGAAGATCTGTAACATGACTGAGCGTTGCTGATGCTGGGCAGATTCACAGCTACCATCATCTCTGAGAATCTTCAAAACTACAGGGTGTTCCCTCTTACTGACTCTCTTTGGTAACCAGGTTTATAGCACTGGCTGGCAACTTCTATCAGTTTTTAATATTTAATAATGTACAAGTAAAGATTAGTGGCTGAGACCACACACTAAAGAAAATGAAGAAATACATTTGAAGTGAGTAGAAAATAAAAAAAGGTAAGTGCTCTGGGAAAATTAAGACTGGGCTTGCTAACTTAAAGGGCACTTTCAGTAATTTGGGGAGTTTAGAAGTTATCTTTCTTGCCTTTCAGTTCCCTGGCTACAGAATGGGGTGATTCATACTGCCTAGTTTCAGAAGGCAAATTAATTCATATTTATGAAGCACTTCAGATATTTTCTTGAGAGCACCACCCTGCTACCATCAGCAAACATATGCAAAGCCCTGGTGGTAAAGCGTGCTAGCTCCCTCTAATGCAGGTATACGCAGAGAAAGATTGCTCTTACTATCAGGTATTCTGTTAGGTCTGTGAGGTAGATTCAATGCATCCAGCCTTACTGATGACATATGTGGGTGTCAGCACGATGCCGTATTATAACAATTATGATTTTTTTTTCAAACTTCTTTTGTCTGGAAATTATGCACAAGAAATATATTGCTAATGAAATTTTAACACTCCAAAAATAAATGTTTGCAAGCTATGAAGAACTAGAATTAAAGTTTCTGAAACAAGTAGAGAAAATAATTTGAAACTGTGATTTGAAGACATTAACATTAAATATGCTGTTAAAGCAAAGTGTAATATTTCAGTTGGGCACCAAAAATTAGTAGGAACAACGAGTCATTTGAGCCTTAATTTCCTTATTGCTCCATTACCTACCCATAAAGTGGATATGTTGCCTGCTCTCAAAACCACAATATTTATTGATGATTGTGATACATCTGTGATAGCCTGTTTAAACTGTAAGAGACATCCATATAGAAATCATTTTTTTTTCTAGTCAGTCTAGCCTTAACTGATGTGTGGAGAATAAGACCAGAGGCTATAACATGAGTAGCAAGGTTACACAGAGATTGGGTAACGCCTTATTCATTGAATGAGACAGGAAACAATAAAATATGCTAACTTCATTAAGGCTACATCACAGTGAAAATGCACTAGGGATGAAAGGGATGAAAAGTTCTGCATAGTCTAGCTGAATTGATAAAAGTTAGTGCTTTTGACTATTTGATTATGCAAGCTGAATATAATTCAATCATTATGGAGACTATTATTGTGCCTTTTCATGTCATTACTACATCTTAGACCCCAATCTGTGTTTTATGTTTATCAAATTATCCTCAGTAGCCATCCCTGTGGCTTGCAGCTCCAGGAATTTCACTGCTAAAACTGCAACTCCTGTGCAAGAACAGGTATGACACTGCCCACAGCATCCCAGCTCTTCCTGGGCAGGAGCAAGATGGTGAATGCTCCAGTAGATCATTCTAGATAGTCAACATAACTGTATTCTAAAAATGTACTGCAGCAAATGAATCAGGGACACCATCCATCTTATCAGTCTATCTTACTCAATACCAAGTTTCTTTTTTAAAGAATCTATGAACACTAACCAGTGACCATGCTTTTCTGTGTTAATTAGTCTTGACTACATTGGTGAATTGATGGGTGTTATCACTCACAGTAAAAAAAGAGAAGCAAATAAACAAACAAACAGAAAAACCAACCAACCAACCAACCAAACAAACAAACAAACTAAACACAAAGAATTGCAGCTAGGTCACAGCCACAGTACTCAGGAAGACAGATATAGTCTCTGTGTTTTTTCATCAGGTCACAATTTTATCCAAAACAGGGAAATTACAAAATCAGACCTTATAGGAATTTTTGTTTTCACCAAGACTTAAATTCATAAGAACAAATTATTTGAGAGTAGTATGTTATTATTTCTTGCCTTGAACAAAATCAGATTGAGCTGAATTGGCTATCTCCCTTAAATATATCCAATGGTTTAATGGAGAAGCAAACAAATGTCCAGAAAATTTGAGGAATGGTATGAAGTGCAGCAATATGAAAGAACTGTAACCCTAGAAACTGGAAATAATGTGACAAGACAGAAATGATCAGGAAGGCAACAAATAAGGAAAAGAGCAAGAAAGAGACCAAGCCATCTTCTGTCTATGTCCCTCAAAGATTGCTCTGAGGCATTGGCCTCAGCTCTCTGCTGCTGGCATGACCACTTTGTGATAAGGGCTTTCAAGTCTGCTGGTGTGCTCTTGTGCTGATGGTAGAACAACATTGGCTTGACCTTTTTATCAGAAATTGGGAAATATTTTGGGAAATAGACATCCTTAATACCCTATGGAGACATGGAGAGATGAAAATACAAAAATATTTCCATAAATGTATCACTCATAACTGATAGCTCCCTATGAATTCATCAGCCTCACACACTGCTCTCTAGCTTGGTGGTTTTGATTCTCCTACCCCTCAATGGGTTATGCCCAGGGAACCATGGTAGAACAGAGGAAAAGAAATGTGCTTCAGCATGACTACCACAGCCTCCCCTAGGCTCCTGTCTACCTCCGGGACTCACGCTCAGCTCAACAGAAATGGTTCTTGTTGAGAAACTTCTAATTTTAGCAGTTGTGTCTAACTCATTAAATATTGATTCCAACTCTTGTTTTCAGTTGAGGCCACTCAGAGGTGTCTATTTGTTTCTTGTCAGATGCCTGTAGGGAGCCGAGGGACTGCTGTAGCAGCAAAGACTGTCTCATTTGGCAAGTTCTTGGTTATTGCAAACTGCCTCATCCCAAGGTGTCAGCTTTTTGTCTTCATTCTGTTTTTACTTGAATCTAATCCCTGTTCATATTCTGCCAGTGGTTTATCATATCAGAGCTGAGTGAGAGTGAGCGGCAGTATGAATTATTTTTTGCACAGTAATCATTCACAGGCACAACACTGCCATTAAATTCCCCAAGCATAACAATTTTGACAGCAGTCCTATCAGACTTACACGGGTTCATAGGTCTGATATGCAACTGATTATGTTATTTCTAACTTTTTTCTGTTTAGCTATCCTACTATAAGCAGCTTTTGCAATCCTGCTGGCAGGAATCTTGTCTCTCCTGAACTCATTTCTCACTTTGTCATGCTGTTTATCCATACCAACATCCTGTAAAATTGAAGACTGCTGAAATGTTATTTCAATATTTAATCTTCAGATTTTGAAAAACTCTAGCCCAGCTGTATCTGAAATGAATCTTTGCAGGCCATTCAAGCTTTACAATGTGCTTTTAATTGTTATGAAGTAGGGAGAAAAGTCTTCTCAGAAGGTATATTGGTAGGTTATGAATTCTCCAAGATGTCTTCTTCCTTATGTGTATTCTCCAGGCATATCCACCAGGCTTCATCTGATGTTGGCAAAGAATGTTTACAACTGGATTTCCTTATACTGAAAAGCATATGTATCTTTTTGTTCTTTCCCCAGAACTATGGATGTTCTTATTTTTTTTATTCTTATTTTTATTCTTATTTTTTCCATCTAGGAGGGGAAAAAATAACCACAGAAAATTTCCTTTAAGGTCATATTCAGAACACCTTAAGGGAGGATCATTTTCAGAAAATCAAGTGACTCCCAGCTTCATCTCTCAAAAATGAAATGAAATTGAATCTCATTTTGCATCATCTACCCCAATCCACTAATTCACTGCTCACTGCTGAATGTCTTAGAATTCAAAATATTCACCTGTTCCCATTTGCAGTTCCTTGTACCTAGGTGCCAAGACCACATGTTAAGGTGTTACAGCCAAAAGTGAGATGTGGAGCTCTTTAGGGGGGGCTGCAGCACCTGCAGCAGAGGCAGATGGCATCACTTTTTAACCTGAGGCATAAAGTAGCCTTTATTCTTTATGCTAGATTAGGTCCTAGAGAAAAGCTTTGCAATGTAGTAGAGAATGGCAAGGTGTATAACACTGTTCTCCTGTAACAGACTCTTTTAAGATATATTTCTGCAATTAAAAAAAATTTTTTTTTAAGATTTGAGTTTATGTGTATGGGTCCCAACAGTCTCCCATGCTTGCAAGAAGGGCAAATGACTCTAGCTCCAGATGAAAAAATACATACCTTAGCAAAGGGAAAATTTGTAGTATCAAAAGTTTAAATAGCAACTGGAAAATATGTATGGCACCACAACAGCAATGAATCTATTGTAAGTATGAAGGGATAAGAAGTACAAACTCTCAAAAAATCATATGCTGTTAGCGAGTAAATCCATAAGTGTTACTCTACTGAACAGAGTGTTAAAGAATTAATATGTAAACACATATTTAAAATTGCAGCAATGTGTAGCACAGGGATCATTTCTGAATTCAGTCTCTGAATTGTTGGTTTTAACTGTGACACACAGTCACATCAGGTAACACTCTGCTCCCTGTAATGCCACCAGCTGACTGAAAGGCTTATATGTGCATCGCTATCCATTCTAAAACTTGTAGAAGGATTTGTGTGCATCTACAGATGTTTCATACGTTATTTGTGTTATATTGTGTATCCTTTTTTACCTTTTATGAAATTAATCTCCCTATCATGAAACCTCCCATGGACCCCCATTTCTTCAAGATGACTGTTGTAAGAATTTTTCCCACATCTGTCTCTGTCAGTGATGTTAACCATCTCAGTATGCACACGAGGCCATGCTTCCAACCTTGTTTAAGTGCACAAGTTATTAGAGCATTCTTTATCACATAAGTCACCCGAAAAGATCATGTAGTTTTACCAATGCTGCTGAAAAAGTCCAATGTTCTCTTATATATATTATAAAGTTTAATGCAACAGTCTCCCATGGAGCTTCCCCTTTCACTGGATTTTAGCTATAATTTTCATTCTCATTCACACTACGGCAACATTTAACATAAAATATAAATAAAATATATTTATATATAGCACAAAATATATGCTGTGCTAATGGGACACCTTCCATGGATTTTGGTCCTCCTGTACAATCAAAGGCAGAAGCTGAAGATATAAAGAGTCATTGAGTAAAAAATTTGGAATTCTGTACTTATTTGTACTAGACAGGTATTTATTATAGTAAGATTCATCTTTATTAAGACTAAATAATTACTTCCTTTGGCTGTTGCTTTGTTATTTTGCTCTTAATACCTTTTCATCCTCATTCTCTCTTTCATAATATGCAAAGTTTTTCTTGTATATTTTGTGGTTACAGGCTAGTTGGCATAATTTGGATAGATTTTAGATGACTGATCTCTCTCATGTTCCATTTCAGAACTTTCTAATTGACACTCAGGTTTTTATTTCCATCAATAAAATCATTTAATTTTTTTTTTTAGTTGCAGTGTTTCTAACCCAAGAGCTTACTGCAGCTTTGAAAAAAGACCATAAAATGTATTTGATAAGATCTGAGTTGAGTTGTGTCAAAAGTAATTTAACAACCCTGAGTATATATCTATATATATTTATGGAAATGAGAAATGTTTTATTCAGGAAGTGATGTAATGACATTTGATCTTATATTTCAATATGATGATTTTCTTAAAAAGAAAACTATAGCCTGAGATGCATGCCATATCTCAAAGTACTTTGAGATTATGTACAGTGTGTAAAATTTAATGTTCTTGTAAAACGCTTTCAGGATTATCCACTAAATCCAAACCAAAGGTATTCAAACATTTAACTTCTGTTGAAAAGACATTATTGGTTTAACATCCTGATTTTCAAAGCATTCCTCATAATGGCAATTAGGATGGTGGATTTCAATACTCCCAGTAGTTCATCTGCAGTCTAAACTCCTTCTCTTGGAAGTTAATTGCAAGTCTTGTCTCATCTCCCAAATGAGAATTATTGTGTGAGGATGTGCTCACATCTATTCCAGGCCGCAAACGGCTGAGCACACCAGCAAGTGATGCTGAAAATATTGATATATTTGCAGTGTGGGAGGCTGACACGGTTGGTTCACTTAGAAGAAGGCTTATTTTTCATGATGTTATGAAACTTCATGGCTATATGTACAGGATAGCCATGCTCAGGTAGGGCATTTGCTTTCTTGTGATTATGGTTAACTTATCTTAAACTGGCCTGGTTTAGTGGAGAAGACATGCCCCACTGTTTATATATAAATTCTAACTACATATAATATAAAACTCTAATTTATTACAATTATTTCTTAATTTGAAATCCTCCTACAGCTATCACCCATGAGAAAACAACTGAAGCCATTTTTTTGCTGTGGCTGCTGTCATTGTGTGATATGGAGCAATATGTGTCTATTTGTACAGTGCTGCAAAACCTTTAACCCTTTGGAAGCATTTCCACCACAAGAGGAGATTCATCTGCCTTTCTACTCTCAAGCCAGTGAGCCACAAAATGTTAATTCCTGAGAAGTTCGTTTCTGAAAATGTGGAAACTCAAGAGACTTCAATAGGTCCATTAAGGATTTCACCATTTTTGTGTCTTTGTGGGAATTTATTCCCTGACATTTAGATGTGACACATGAGATTTTGAAAAAAGGAAACAAGGCAAGATTTGTAGGAAGAGGCAGTATCTCTTATTAAATTAGATTAGTCTTTAGGTCAGAAAACCCTCACTCTTGTCTGTCTTGTAAATTTTTAATTATTATTTTAATTTCAATTATAAATTATCCTGCTTGTTATCAATTTGAAAAAAGAGAAAGAATACTTACAAGTCACATCTCATTACTTTAAGAGGAAACAGTACAAAATTATCACATAGTTAGAACCGTGCTTCTCATCTGCATTTAGTCTTAAATCTAGAACTGGTAAAATTTCTTTCTTTTTAGCTCTGAAGAATGAAATAGTTTTCATGTCAGGGAGAAACAGTTTACACTTCTATGTGCATGCTCTGGCTAATGCATCTCCACGTGAAATACTGTGGGGGAAAAAAAAAAAAGAAAAAAAATGGTTGTTTGGAAGTACAGAATGAGAAGAAGGGTCTGAGGTCAGTCCCAAGAAAAGCCATCTCTGTCGGTGTGGCCACTCACGCTAGGAAATGAGTAGGAGTCATGTTTCACTTCTTAGCAGCTCAGTGATAGCATTTTTCTTTTGCAGCAACCTGGACAGCTCTGGTCCTTTGATCAGATCTTTCCTGCCCAGAATTTGGATACGTTTTCTGTCAAAATACAGTTGCAGGTAGCCCCAGGAGATGTCAACTTCCTATGTAAATTATGCATAACATTTGATTTCCTCATTGGACTTTATTATAAGACTAACAAAACCTTCACAATCCCCATACAAATATTAGTTTCAGTGTCTTGGGCCAGATTCTTTTGCATAATATTTAGGCACAGTTTTGCCTTTTAAAAAGCTTCCATGTAGAGAAATTAAGACTGCTCACGGAGCTTTCAATCAGATAAAGTCCAGTTAGAGGGAGTCTTAGGGACCTGACTAATAATTAATGAACCAGACAATTAAGGGATTGCAATTGTAATAGAGTGGGGTGGAAAAAATGAAAAAATAAAAAGCAAGCCATAAACTCTGGGGGAAGATAATCCCTTTGATTTAAAGGAATTCTAACATTAATCACACGGGGCACAGTTGTCAGTGGTTATGCAATCTGAAGCTGCTCTTTTTGTTTCCTTTCACTCACTGTGGAAGTGGAGCACGAAGCAGTCACTTTAGTTTCTTCATCAGCATTTTGAAATGCCTGATTGAACTGAAGAGATATAGGACACTGTCTTTTACCTACATCCTCACAGTTACATCTATGCTGTGCTGGTCTGTAAGCCTTCTTAGCAATTTGTTTTCAAGTCTCTCTACAAAAATTATCCTCTGCATTTCCAACAATGCTATATGTACATTTTCAAAAATGGTATGAATATTTGCGGTGAATATATTATCTGCACGCTGCTTTCTGCATTCAGTAGGGAAAACTCATCATTCAAGTCCATAAGCAACAATTTTCAAACAAAAGGAGGGGAGAAGGAAACAAATATTTTTCCTATTCATGTATGATGCAATGAATTCTCCACATAACAAACCCAGCTTTCTTTGACACCTAATTTTCCATTTCTGCCTTCATTATAACATGAAAATGGTTAAAAGCAAGTTGAAATATTTCAAAAATTATTTTCTGTCTCAAATGTATTAAATAACATCTGGGAGAATGGAACTAATTTTTATACACTCACACAGGCACAATCACGCTGTATGGGAAATGCAAACATATATCACTCATTTGTATATACAGAAGTGGTCCTGTTTTCTAAGAAATTGAGGCTGCCATCAGTGCAGATGAACATCTTGGAAGACAGTTAACCTTGAAAAGGATTTAAGTATTATAAAGTGCAAGCAATTCAGCCTGAGTCCTTGTACAGTGCTATGGAAAACATGAGTGAGAACCTTGGCCATGTAAAGAGGAGAATAATGAATAGCAGAAGGCAGGAGGTTTTGCTTTGGTAAGTGGCATTAGCAAGAGTGATACTCATACACTGCCTTCACCTCCTAAGCCCATACTTGTGGGGGGGGTGAAGGGGGGTGTTGGAGAATCTGAAATGGGAAAAGTGAGAGGAAGAGAAAATCAGTGATGAGCTGTGCAGGGCGCCCCTTATCTCATAGTTGCACAAGCACATGAAGTTGGCATACGCAGGAGTGCTGGCTGCAAAGGGCTAGCCTACCCTTTCTGGGTTTGCAGTCTTTACCCTGTTTTCACCACGCAGCTGCACAAATACTATGTAGGCAGAAAGGAGAGTGCAGCAGAGGGACAGGAGGAGGTCAGGACAGCCTCTCTGGCTGCTTGTGCTGGCTTTGCACTCCCAGGGAGCTAATGCAGGAGAGGGAGAGGGCTGGGCAGTTGAATTTGCTTAGCTTGTCAAAAACACTAAAGTAATTTGATTAAGCATCCCCAAGTGGGCACTGAGTAACAAAAGGTTCTTGAACATCTTTAAAGAAACAGCCTAGCTAGGTCCTTAGCTCCTGGTCAGAAATAAAGACACGGAAAAAAAAAAAAATAAAACACCTTAATTGTGAGGATGCCTAAGAATTAGAAGAAAGAAAAATCAAGTATATGGTCTTTTTTATGTTTTCAAATCCATAGTAATTCTTTCTCTGGAATACATAAAATACACATCCTAAGACACCAAGTGCCAGGTTCAGTGGAGGGAGAAATGGATAAAATGTAATGGCCTGAGATATACAAGAGGCGATACTAGATGACATGACTCCCTTATGGCCTCAGAGCTCAGAGAAATAAGACTGTGGCAAGCTATGCAATTGTGTTTAAATATATACTGCCAAGTTGTAAAAATCTTTTACTTAGTTTACAGAAGTCTGGAACTGGTGCAAAAATAACTTTTTTCTTGTTTAAAATTGTTTTCAACTTTTGTTTTTCTGAGCAAAAATATAATGAAAAGCAGAGCTGCCTTAAAGACATGGAAGAGATGGTGGGTACTGGAGAGGGGTGGGAAGGTTTTTCTGTAAATAACACAGTCACGGTGGATCCTATGTGTCAGACTGGATTTGATGAAGTTTCATTTGTTAGTGCTCCATGCTCCTGTGACAATTCCCTGGTCTGCAATTCCTTTTGCAGAGAACTCACTCACATTTTTAACATTTATTTAGTTGTATCTAAGGCAGGTAGGTGGCAGAATACCATGGCAGCCCAGTCCTGAAATAGTACCAATTAAACAGGAAGGAGTGAATGCATTTCCACAAATGTCTCCTCCCACCTAATTTTTGTTAAACACTCTCAACACTGGCAATTCTGTGGAGAAAAAAAAAAAAAGAAAAAAAAAAGAAAAAAAAAATGATTTGATTTGTGTAGTACTACTTCCCACAACAAAGTAAATTGTGGGTTGCACTCAGTGTCTGATGTTATAACCATTGAACCCATGGCCAGAAGATCATTACAATTCTTTGAGGCTTTAAGCAGCTGCTTTTGCAGCACTGTCTAATGCAGTTGGGTTTGATTTACAGCTGTCAATATATAGTATAAAGAGAGGACACGGATCTTGTTAAAGAAGGTCAAGGAGCTCCCAGGGGTCCTGAGAGCATGGGTGGAAAACCACCAGTCTATGTGATGCTGCATCTGAGTATAAGCCAATAAAACTAACTTTGGTACAGTTTTCCTGTCTGCAGTATGAGCTACCTAGACATTTTATGATTTGACATGTAGAAAGCCTTATTAATAAAATGATTCTTTTAAAATAATTCGCAGGTTTATCTTCTCTTTAATAAAAACAAAGCACTAACAACTTGCCAATGGCAATGATGAAAAGTTTTATAAACTACTGCAGTAGTAGGAAAAATAATGACACCAAATCTGAAATGTGAGTCAGTTACATGAGCTTTATAACCATTTTACAAAATAAGCTGAACAGTTTTGAAAGGACAAATGTTATAATCCTAACCTCAAAAATCCCTCTGTCCTTTTAGTGAGGCTCTGCTCTCTGAGCCTTCAGTAAACTGCAGGGAACCTGTGAGGAATGTGTTAGTTAGCCCCTACCACTGGTATCCTTCTGGAAAAGTGGCTTCAACTGCACCTGACATTTTTCCATAACTAAAAGGTAAATGCCTTTCTCTTAAACATTACATGATTCTGTTTTCTTGAGAGACCAGAGAGATTTGCAAGGTGGAGATAGGAACACATAGCATTCAAAGTGGGCAAAACTGTTCTTTTCTGTTGTTGAACATTTGTTTCTCAAAAGAGAAAGGTTACCCCTTTTATCACTCAGATTTTTGTCGTTGGCACAGGTGGAGTAGACATGTACCAAGAATGAGAATCATTTACCTGCCTGTATGATGCAGAGAGAAATTTTGTCTAACTTAGGGATCTAGACATTCTCCAGTCTACAGGGAGAGAAGCAGCTCTGGCAGTCCATTTATTCCTCCCACACACAAAAGTTTAAGATACACAAGTCAATTTCTGGAGGTGCTTTCCTTCTCTCTCTTGCCTATGAAGACAGCCTGGCAATGATATCTAAATTTTATATGTGTGAAATTATCCAATATGAATGCCACCTGCAGCACTTGCTTGGCAGAGGAGACGCAGACTAGCACAGTGGCTCTCATCAGGTCTCTGAATTCCACTTCGATTTATTGTAATTACCATATGAGTTCTGCATTTTTGAGAATGCAAATGTCCACTAGACCTACAATGATGTCTCAATGCTCATTTATTCAAATGCTCTCTCTACCAGTTATGGGCACTCTCTGTGCTTGTACTTGCTTTCCCAACGAGAAAATATCTTGCTGTTTAGATTCCATCCCCAATACTAGGCTGTTTTTAATGAAAACACTTTTAGTAATGGGAAAATAAGTTTAGGTGAAATAAAAATTGATTTTTAACTGAAACCATATGTTAGAATTTCACAACACTTTTTTAGTAATCAATTTTTCCAATTATTTTTCCATTTTTCTGTGTTCTGGTCTCTGTACCTACCTCAAACTTTGTTTAAGTAAGTTTATCCTGAATTTATGTTATCAAAACTGGGTGAAAAGATAGTGAGAACCAAGCTTTGGAAAATATCGGCATATAGACTGGAAATTAACAAGTCAAATTAGCTATCAAAGGGGAATGACTACACTTGCAGAAATTTGGTAAAACCCTAGATTAGTGCCCAAATTTTTTGGCTTATTCAGCAGATATTTCAGACATTTTTGAAACTCTTTAGCTATCCATATAACTTAAAGTCTTGATGTTACATGCTCTTCTGAACTGTGGAATGGATTTGAGTCACAAGCCTCAGAGCATGGATGGAAGGTGCTGTGGCTTAACCCCAGTAAGCAGCTGAGCACCACATAGCTGCTTGCTCATTCCCACTGCCTTCCCCAGATGGATGGGAGGGGGAAGAGAATCATCAGGGAAAAAGTTAGAAAAATGGTGGGTTGAGATAAAGACAGTTTAATAAGAAAGAAATAATAAAAACAAAGAAAAGAATAAAAACAAAGGAAAACAACAAACAAAACCAAACCAAACACTACCAACAACAAATGATGCACAAAGTAATGATCACTGCCCACTGATCACTGCCCAGCCAGTCCCCAGGCAGTGGTAGCCCCTAACAAGCAGCTCCCCCCAGTTTTATTGTTGAGTGTGATGCCCCATGGCATGGGATATCTCTCTGGCCAGCCCAGGCTGTCCTGGCTGTGTCCCCCCCAGCTCCTGGTGCACCCCCAGCCTCCTTGCTGGCCAGGCACCACCAGGAGAAGAAGAGTCCTGGGCTCTGTGTGAGCACGGCTCTGCAACAGCTGAAACATCCGTGTGTTGTCAGCATTATTCTCATCTGAAATCCAAAACACAGCACTATGCCAGCTATTAGGAAGAAAATTAACTCTATCCCAGCCACAACCAGGACAAGGGACAAGTAGGATATCCATTCAACACTGCCTTTCACAGGATGCTCTTATATTTCCATATATTGATGCTCAATCATTCCCATGGGGTCTTGACCATGCCTGTGTATCAAAATAGATAGAGAGGGCCCAGGACAGTCCTGCCACGAGCCCTGCTGCACGGTTTGTGCTCCAGCTCTCAGCAAGAATGTAAAAATTTGCCTGTAGATGGAAGCTGCTCTTGAAGCAAGGAAGATCACGTCAAGTGAACCCATCTTTGATGGGACAGCTTCAATATCAGCTCCAACCTCAGCATGCTAATAAAGCATCCATGTATACCACTGACCAAGGGGATCATGTAACTGCATGCTGTCTCTAACATAGGCTCAGGGTCCTTTTGAGACAGATCTGTTATCTCAGCTGAGGTAAGATAGATGCTGGTCTGTGCTGTCTGAGATGCCCACTTTAAGTTGGTGGAGTCTAAAGCTAGCATCAATTGTGTGGTTGCCATCTGACTTCCTGCTTCAGGAACTCAATTAACTGTAACAAGAAGTGCAAGCATTCAAGCAGAAAAAAGCTGGAGAAGAGCCAAGAGGGTGACTTGTATCTCAGGACCATGGTACTATCCATCAGAATGTTTGCCAGTACACAGAGGGAGGATGACCCCTGGGGGAATGACCTTGTAGCAGTGGTACAAAATAGGCAAAGACAGGCTTGATCCAAAGCAAGTAATAACCTCAAATTGCTTTCTGTGGATTCTGCAACATCCTGTGCTCACAGCTGTGGGCACTCAAGGCGAAAGGTGGTCTTGCTGATTCTTCTGTTTTTCAACTTTCAACTCAGAAAAAATTTCCTCTCTTTCACTGTTCTAGATGGGCATTCATCAAGAAAAATCCTGGAGTTTAGCGTATGTTGTTAATGAGAGAGAAACATCCCAGCCCAGGAGGACAGGAACACAGAAAGTAGAGAGCTTCTGGTATCTCTTCATTCAGGCAGACTTGACTGTGACAGTACTGCATTGCTGTAGTGAACAAGGGAACCAAAAAGGGGTGGTTAACATTACACAGACAGTGACAGATGTGCCCTTCAAAATTAACAGAAGAAACACTTTAAATCAAAATGTTTTAGTTCCCTCTCCCTTGATTTTGTTATCTCTCTGTGAAATTGCTGGTTCCCCTAATTGGATGATGAAATAATTAGTTGACTCTGACGTTTGTTTGGATGTCTTTTAATTAGGAACTGCTTTCCATCAGATGTCATGTCAAAATAGGTTTCTGTCTGAGAATTTTTGGGAGTCACTTGTTTCCTGTGTGGATTCTTTTACTGTGTTTTCCTATGATTATAGAGGATTTTATAACTTTCTTTTTCAACTTTCTTAAGAGCAATTAATTCTTGAAGGTTTGTGATTTTTTTTTTGAATACAAGTCAATATTACATTACTTAAATTTATTTCCAAAATGTTAATAAATAATAAATGAACACTTTAAAAATGTCCAGCGTGTCCCAAAATAGGCAAAACAGCATTTTAAATTAGCATTTAGGTAACTTTAAAAGAGATAAGTTTGATCTGCTATAAAACTATTACTTTCTTACCAAAAATGCCTCAAAATCTATCAAAATTTCATCCTATTAACAATAATTTTAAAATCACCATGGCAATGCAAAAGCCACTAACATCTTTGAAAAATATTCCTTAGAAAAGTGATACCTTTTTTTGCTAAGCTGTTTGAAGACAATCACCATATAGTATCTGGATAACTTCTTATGAGTCCATGTAACACTTTTGCACACCAGCACTGAAATGTACATCACAAACCCTTATTTTTTGATGTAAATAACATGCACTCATTAGTTCTGCATAAGTGCCTATCCTTCTGCCTGTGGGACAGTAGAAAAATGACACAAAAAAGCTAATTTAGGTAGTTTATGTTTATTACATGCACATGAGTGGAAGTTGAAGCATCTCTGAAATAATTCTTATGTAAGTAATCTACTTCCCAGAACAGAGGGAGAGCAATGCATTTTACCGTTTTACTGCTCATGGGAAGTTGTTCGTCAGAATGACCCTGGAGGTAATTCTGGTTACTCACGAACCAGAACAATAAGATAATTGTATTACTGAAGAAAAATATAGACTATTCAGAGCTTTGTAAACTTGGTATCTGGCTTAAGTTATGCTCCTAGACTAATTTTATCAGGGAATGTAAAACTGCTATTTTTTATAATGCAGCAATGAAACAAGATTTCTTCAGGTAGCCTGTCTTGTACATTTGGTTAATGGTCATGACAGCTGGAAAAGGTGCATAAGCTGCATATTTCAGAACATTTTGCCAAGATGTGTTCAGTAGGTAAGCATACCTACGGTCTGAAAGGGTTGTTAGGCATTGGAATAGGCTGCCCGGGGAAGTGGTTGAGTCACCATCCCTGGAGGTCTTTAAAAGACGTTTAGATGTAGAGCTTAGCGATATGGTTTAGTGGAGGACTTGTTAGTGTTAGGTCGGAGGTTGGACTGGGTGATCTTGGAGGTCTCTTCCAACCTAGATGATTCTGTGATTCTGTCATTATGAAAACTTTTAGAATACATTATCCGTACATTATGAATAATTTTAGAAAAAAATCAGGAAATATATATGTGATTTGCTGTATTTTACTGTTTGGGGCTGCTAAGAAATAAAAATGTGATAACAGAATAAGCCTCTCAAGAGAACAGAGTCTTTTCAAAGACTTGCTTGTGTGATACCTTTTGTTTGCAAACCCATTTCATGCATGGGAAGATTCCTCATGGAGATTTATTTTTGTCCCGTAGGAAACAGAACTGCATCATAGGGGGATAGAAATAAAAATCCAGTGTTTTTCACAGGCTTCTGTGACTACCTGATGTGTGTCTGTGAGAGCAGGGTAGAGAGAAATACATACTACTTGAAATGACGTTGCTGTAGTAAGACCAAAAGGCATTTCAAGTTACAATTTTATTTATTTATTTTCTCCATTGTGAGTTCTTTTGAGTTTAGCAGTCCTCTTCTCCACTTCTTCTATGATCTGTCTTTCATATCCTGGCATTTAAGGTATTTGTTGTGTCTTTACTGTGGGCTTATGACCAATGACTGGCATAAACCATTTCATACTTTGCTTATATGTACTTTGGCTTTGTCCATCCATGACAGAGCACCAGGTATCACTGCTGTAGTGGAGGTTTGCTCTGCAGAGAGCTGCAGACTGGCTCTTCTGCTCTTGCTGAGGCTCTGGAATGAAGTATTATGAGCCAGGGAGATTCATTCTGGGCAGAATACAGACCTGTGGGTGACCTGTTGTTACTGTCCAGCCCTGGTTATTGTGATACCTGGTACCAACAGCCACTGTGTTGGGCCTTTAGGAGATGTTTGGTTTTGTTTGCTTTTATTTTGTTTTATTTTGTTTTGCATTTTATTCTTTTTCTATTTTTGGTAATATTGGTCTAATCTGCTAGTGGATCCAAGGAATTTTCCAGATATGACTTTTTTCCCACCCCTTCAGTAGGTGCTTGTGTAAGTTTAGTGTGTAGTCCCTGCCTGTTCTAGAAACAAACTCAAGTTGGTTTTTCATTATTAAGAGCATGTGTAGATGGAGTACTGCTGCCTCTTTCTCCCTTTCTCAGAATATGTTTAGTACGTGATCTCATCCTTGATGTTTGTGCACTTGATCTTTCTTCATTATTTTTTTTTCCCTTCTGTCTTTATTATGCAGTTGTGCCTGATATGTCAATTTTTCGTATAATTTGTGCCCTTACTTCAGGTACTTGCAATCTTTAGAAGATTTTTCTTCATTAGAGGGCCTCTGTGTGTATACCTATCCCTCTCACTTGAGCAGGTATAGTAAGCACACTTTATCTTTTTTCGTTAATGTCCGTATCTCAAGGATGACTGTGAAGCAGTTAATCTTTCTTTATTACTGCTTCTTTTCTCAGTGTCCTGCACTTGAATATTCTAACTTCACTGACTTCAGTGGACAGCGCCCTCCCCTCCCCCCCTCCCCCCTTTTTTTTTTTTTTTAAATTTTGCCTCCAGCTGTGACAATTTCAGGCCATCCAGCCTGGCCTCCTGGAGGCTACACCATACAAGATGCAGGTCCTGTACCACTGCCATTGGGAGTGGATATAGAGGGTTGGAAGTCATTGCAGCGGTTCCTGTTCAATGCCGCAGTATTCGTGTGCACAGTTATGCTCTTTGTTTACTTTTGAACATTGCTTATTTGAAATTTATTTGTTTATTTTATGCTGACAGTATCTTTGTCTATGCTAGCATTCCCATGACCATGATACAGATGAGCCAACTGTAGTGCTACTAGTACATTTTAAGAATAACTGTACTGCAGACAAAACCTTATCTGGCCATACATCATATTTTGCTTTCAGGGGCTTACTTAAAGTATATTTATAGAATTATTTATTTTTCTAATTTGGAAAAAATGAACTGTGCTAGTAGTACAAGCAATGTACTAAGAATATATGCATTGACTGCATTCTTTTAGAAGTGGATGAGACAAGCATAGGTTAATTAAATCTGACCAGAAAATCAACCATATAATGACTGTGTATAAATCCTCTTAATGCAATAGCCACCTCTTTGCACAAAAGTGCCAACTCTATAAAATCTGTCATAGGAGGCTCAAAGTGGTAGCTTAGGGTGTCTTTACTAGTCTCTGATGCAAAACTCACTAGTTACACCAGATGCTCAGCTAGGAGAGCAACAATTAACATGAACTCTTTTCAGGGACTTAAAGAATTTGTTTTGTCAGGATTATACCCTGACTAATTATGGCACCTATTTCTGAGGTATTGAGAGCAGTAACTTGGAGAGTACATTGGCGTGTCCAATCTAATTAGAAGGTTATGGTTAATTATGGTTAGTGGAAGTCATTAATGAACTAGATTTTCAAAGAGTTATTTCTGCTGCTTTAAAGGTTTACCATAAGTCACAGACCATCGTAGTTACTGAGTTTAAAACAAATCCCCAAAGAATAAAGGTTTCTGTTATCAGTGGGTTTATGTTGCTCAAAAAATTTCAATTTGCAACCTACAGCTTGTAGATTTGAGGTTTCATTCTCTGTTTTTTGAAGTGTATTCTTCCACAGCAATGTTAATTATAGGTCTTCTAAGTGACAGTCCCATGCAGCAGTCTGTCATGTAATTACATACTACCTGACAGGAGATTAAAAAAATAACTAGAGGAATAAAGATTACTGGAATTCTCAGTCTGGGATGAAGGCATAACATGTAGCTAAAGTAGCCAAATTATGACCGCCCTTTGTGATTTGCTGCAAGAGAGTTCGTAGCTCTCCAGCCTGAATTATAGGTGACTTTGCCAAACTAGCAGCCTGGGGCATTGTGTCTGAGCTGACTGGGAAGGAAAGAGGGACAACCACAGCCATCGCAGACAGCTTCTCTGTCTGAGAAGCACACAGAGCACCCCTGCCTACCTGCCTACCATCTCAAGGCAAGCAGACCCTGATGGATTTGACACAATAAGTGACAGGCATAGTGGGAAGTGCAAAGCATAGTGAGATTTCTGATTTTAATTAAAAAATATTCTCCTGTTGTTACCCGTCTTCTTGGAATGAATGAGAAAGAAGTGTAACAATTTATGTTTTATGCTGTAGACATATCAGCTCATTTGTTATCATTTAATAACTTCTAATTTATTTGGCCAGGATTTGACCATGGCCCAAAGGTAGCTTTTTTCAATAGAGACTAAAGAGAAGGAAATAGATTCCAGAGCACTGGCAGAGGAATCAAAATGCTGTATGAATCTTAGACTAACCTTGAGTGGTGTTATCTTTTCATGCTTATGACAATTCATTTCATTCTAGCCCAAATGTTCATTTGCACATGCAAAGTGGTGGTTATATACAGAATATGAATAATTAAATGTGATTAATGTACCATTAACAAATGTATGCTAATAAATATTTGTTTCATGCATAGCAGAAAATTATTCTTCAGAAAGCAACCACACATTCTCTCTGAAGAATTCAGTACTCACTGAGAATTTTCAGTTTCTTTTCTCTCTTGAGTTGAAGCCACATTATTGGGGCATGATACGTATGACAATACTATAATAATTGTTTGTTGTAATGAATAAGTACAGCAGGGAATGAAGGAGAGAAAGTGCAGGAAGGAATGAAGTGCATGCTTGACAAAAAGGAAGTATTCCTCTGCTTTTCAGATTGGTCCTTAGGAGTCTGGTCCTAATTATTTGTTTCTTTATGTCAGTATGCATTGCTGAAATATTTGTGTTCTTCTCACAATTCACCTGAAAACCATGGAAGCTTCAGTCTTGCTGTATAGGACTGAATAATAACTCTGCGTAGCTGCCCCTATAATTGAATGAGAAATCACTCAAGTGAAGTCCAGCAGCCACATTTCTTGTTTTGCATGCAGACTGCTTCATTAGCAAACAAAATGGAAGCTGATGCTGTATGATGTTTGGGTGAGTGACTGTGTCCCCAAACCAGCTTTGAAGCTTCCACGATGACTTCAGGTATGACTTCAGGATGACTTCCACCTTGCTCCAAAGGTGTCTCTCCAAGGAGACAACAAATGCAATGCAACTATTATGGCTATAAAGTTGACAGAGGATTTCTAAAACATCTACCCTGACTGGGAGACCACACCTCCTAGAGAGCTGGGGCTGGGTGTTTAAATTAGAAATATATGTTGGGATGAGTAGAGAAAGAACCATCTTTCCCCAGCTTGTTAGTCTGTGTGTGTGTCCAGGCAAACAGGACCTACAGAGGATTCAAGATGATTTCCCTAGGAACAGTATATTTTGGTAGGCACAGATAACAGGGACAATAAAGCCTTAACACCATTTCTTGCTTTACTGTTGAAGCATTTCAGTTTCCTCTGCACTTTAGTGATGACTCATGGACTTTACAAAGAGTGATGGGATAGTGCAGAGAGATGGTCCTTTCATTCCTTCCCTGTGGTACTCTTCAAGAGTAGAGCAATACCCACTGATAGAAAAATACCTGATAAAAACCAAAACATTAAAATTAAAGTGTGATACAGGGCAACATGTTAGCCCCATGTATAGGCTTTGATATAAGAAAATATGCAGCTTCTCCCACTGAATGGAGTTGCTGGGGAATTTCTCTAACATCAGAAAAGAAGTTCTAATTCAGGTTTTTACAAGGGTTAATATTGTAAGCAGTTTCAGCCAATCAAACAAACAAAGATTCCTACAGAAAGCTAATTTATTTATTTTTGTTTGTTCATGTTTTCTCTTTTGGTCTGTATTTCCTACAAATGGGCATCCTTCAACTCCTTCATTATGTATCATCTTTTGTTCTGGTTAGATAGCGAGACATCTTATGGGCTTATGGTTATGCAGCTGTATGGATTTTGATCTCTCTGTCTAGATACGGATTTCCAGGTAACAACAAACAAACAAACAAACAAACAAAAAAACAGATCTGACACAATTAGCACACAATTGGTGGATAGTTTTTTTTTTTTTTCATTTTTTTCTTTTTTTTTTTTTTGTATTACAGGTCTGTTTCAACGTCTGAGTAATTTAGTTTTCTTAATCACTAACTTCCCTCCCCTCTCCTCCCCTCTCCCCTTCTCCTCTTCATTAAATTATGGCATGTGCTGACAGAGGGCACTGGCTGCTCTTCCTGCTGAAGTCCAAGCCTTTCTGCATGGTGGAATTCAGGTATGCTAAACAGGAAGAAGAGTTTCCTTTCATCCTCACAATGAAGTGAGTCATTAAGACATGCAGGACAACTATACTCAACTGTACAAAACAAACAAAAAAAGGAAGAACAGAATAATGGTTGGATTAGATATTAAGGTTCTGGAAATCACTATGTCTCTGTCTGAACCCTAACCAAAATATATTTTATACCTGCTGAAGCTCTGTCCCATAAAGAAGAAAAAGGTTTTCTGTGTAGGAGGCAGTATGTCCAGGTACCTCAGAAAGACACTTTGTCTCACAACATGCTACCATAGCAGGGGTGTTAGAGTAACACCTGCATTAAATGATATTGGCGTAACACTGCAGACAGTACAGACTTGTCTTTTTTCCCTGTGTCTTTCACAGCCTTTCAGGAATGCCAATGTGGAGGTTTATCTGTAGGAATAAGTCACTTTATTCAATTAAAGTGATAAGTAGTGTGTCTGTACTAGGGCAGAGAAAGTACATAGCACCATTTCAAACAAAGTGTCCTTGAAGACTTTCATCACTCATAACATACTGTTCCCGCTGCCCTGTAAGAAGAGCTGCCTCTGAGTATGTCATTATTTGGGCAGGAAGGTCATATTTTTGCTGGTATGATATTCAGGGCTTTCTGCAAGCAGTAAACCATTTCAGTGATACGCAGGCTATTGGAATTCTTTCTTTCTTTCTTTTTCTTTCTTTCTTTCTTTCTTTCTTTCTTTCTTTCTTTCTTTCTTTCTTTCTTTCTTTTTTCTTTCTTCTCTCTCTCTCTTTCTCTCTTTCTCTCTTTCTCTCTTTCTCTCTTTCTCTCTTTCTCTCTCTCTTTCTGTCTTTCTCTTTCTTTCTCTCTTCCTCTCCTCTCCTCTCCTCTCCTCTCCTCTCCTCTCCTCTCCTCTCCTCTCCTCTCCTCTCCTCTCCTCTCCTCTCCTCTCCTCTCCTCTCCTCTCCTCTCCTCTCCTCTCCTCTCCTCTCCTCTCCTCTTCCCTTCCCTTCCCTTCCCTTCCCTTCCCTTCCCTTCCCTTCCCTTCCCTTCCCTTCCCTTCCCTTCCCTTCCCTTCCCTTCCCTTCCCTTCCCTTCCCTTCCCTTCCCTTCCCTTCCCTTCCCTTCCCTTCCCTTCCCTTCCCTTCCCTTCCCTTCCCTTCCCTTCCCTTCCCTTCCCTTCCCTTTTTTCTTCTATAATCACAGCAAAAATGATCGGCTTTCTCTGCCCCCGGGGTCAGCAGCAAGATAGAGAGATTAGCAGTAGTATTTGGCTGCAAAGTTAGTTTTAGGGATGAGCAATCAGGGCAATTGCTTGAGATAACAGGGCCTAGTAGGGTCCTTGAGATCATTCTGCAGCAGCACAAGTCACTGTGGGGTGGGAAAGAAAAAAAGAAGTCTTTCTGCTTTAGTCCAAAAATCCTAATGTCAGCTCTGACAGTGAAGCTTGGGCATGTGCTTAGCATCTCTTGGCAGCAATTTCCAAATTTATGAACATATAGTTTATAGGTAGCCCCAAAATACTAACATAGACTCTGTCTTCAAGACACACAGCTGTAACTGGCTTGGCTGAATTTAACTGTGATCTACCAAAGTTTTAATGTTTCTCAGAAAGTTTTTCATCCAATACCCATAACCTTCACATTTCCATGAATATCTCAGTGGGATGGCACTTCAGGATTAGGAACCTCCTGTTGTCTGTTTGTTGTTAGTGGTGTCATCTCCAGTTTTACAGAAAAGCAGCTGAAAAGGAGTTTAAAAATATTGTCTTGCTCACAATAGTTCCACATGAGATCTATTTTGCACAGCTATAAGGAACAACAAAAGGTGAGTGTCAAAGGAGGAGAAGTATAGTACCACTGCTGGGCTGTGTAAGCTCTCAACTAGAGATTAGCAGCAAAAAAAAGAAGAAAAAAAAAAGAAAAAAATACAAATGCAGGGAATGTGCTTTTCAGTCCTTGATCATCGGCTGTAACAGAAGAGAGATTGTTTTCCAGGGCTCAGGTTTGCCTTTTATGGTGTCTGAGCTCAAACATAAGCAGACAGAATATGTAATTGAAAAAGACAGACCTACAATATTTTCTCATCACATCTGGCTCTAAAAACAATATATGTACTCAGATCCACCTTGTAAACCTGCTTAATTCTTGAAGTCTGTGATTTTATCACTAAAACAGACCCTCTGTGTTCTATGTCATCCTTGCTCCAGAATTCACATTGCCATTTGCAGTATGTCCTTTCATCTCTGATGTAAAATCTTGAGGTAAACACAGATATTTATTTATTTATTTGCATTCCATCTAGGTTGTGAACATTAATGAAATCAAGAATGTTGAGATAACTGTATTGCAATCAGAAGATTAGGAAACTATTCTTTTTATGATCTGACTAACCTCTGAGAGTAGAACATCAGCCTGTAGGGAAGAGATACTCGCTGTCTAATTTATCATTGGCTTTTACTGAAGCTAAGTACTAGGTCATAGCCCAAATAATTGGCAACAACAGTATGTTTAGAACTTCACTCACAAATATGTTTTGTTGCTTGCTACAAGGAGCGGATATATATATATATTTATTACTAATTTTATAGAATTATCCCCTTTGCTTCTACACCTGTAATATTTATATTTATCACTCTACTGTCATCAGTGCAGTATATTCTGTTCGAAAGGCTTGGAGATTCTAACATTATTTGCTGTCCGATCTTAACATTTAAATAGTTCATAAAAAAAGTCAAATAATTGTGCAATTACCTATTGTAATTGCTCAACTACACTGCACTGTACCCAGAAGTTCTACATCCATAGTTCTGTTGATTCTTTGTTTAGGTAAATTCTAGGGTTGAGGCAGTTTTTCACCAGGGAATTCTATTGCTGCTAATGTTAGTCAATTGGCTAGCTGGGAATTGACTGCAAGAGTCATCCAGATGCACAAAAAATAGGGTACCAAACAAAAACAGGTAATGGAAAAGCAAAAGCATGGCTTATAATAGTAATGTAAAATCAAGCAAATGAAGATATTTTAAAATATATTTTAAAATATGATTAAAAAAATTATCTTTGAGTTCACTACCTATTATGTTCTAATTAACATCTGCTTTTCTTCCCCTCTCTACTCCCTGTACAATGACAGGTGAGTTTTGACTAATGATGCATTCTTTGTATCAGTCTCCAGGGGAAACTTTCTGCCATGAAGTGAGCCTCAGCAGCCGTGCATTAAGCAGGCTCTTAGCATGGTCAAATTTTGTCTCTGGCACTGAGGAGCTAATTCTTTGCATTTGCCCAAACAGCCTTAGTCATTTGGCTCAGCAAAGACCCCTTCAAGGCTCTCTTTCTACTCCTGCCTTGTGCAGGCTGCCAGTAGTCACTGTGGGAACTCGATAACAGCACTGGGTTTCTCCAGTATAACCGTATTTAGCTGAGTATGAGGAAATGTCATGTGGTGCCTTTGACAATGCCATACCTGTTACCTTTAAATCTTTAGTGGATCAGCAGACTAATGTAGTGAAGTAAAGCAATTTGAGAGCAATGGGAGCCATCTAAGATACTAAATGGCATCTTGTGGCAGTTGGGAATTTAAGTTAATGGGGATGAATTGTTGTTGCTGGAGGTCTTTTTTCTTATTAGACAAATTTCACTGTGTTTCCTTTGTTGGTGTTATTAAACTAGGGAAAAAAAAAAGGTTTAATGGAGTTTCTAGTTCTCACTGTTATTGCAATGTTAGAAAATAGAAGTCTCAAACTTTTGTGCAGTGTAGGTCACTTTGTTAGGGAAACTGCCTTGCTGATGATCATTGTTTCTCATTTGAACTGGGTCACTTTTTGAGCTGTTCACACTTGTGAGGTGAGCTCATTCTACCCTTTTGGGGCATCTCCTGGCAACAGCTGTAACTGCCTATCTGGAAAAAACAACACCAGGAAAGTACCAAATACTTAAGTATATATATTGCATGCCTTTTATTAATACGTAACATTCAAACCCAAGAGAAGCTAATGCCATGAGAGGAATTTTTTTTTTCCTTTTCCTCTAGGAAACCATTCTGTGAAATTACTGTTGTAAAGAGAACTACTGTAGAAACATTACTGCAGTAAAGGTCATCTCTCTAGACCCTGCTGAACTGCCTTATAGTATTTCTTTATGCATGTAAATGCCCACCAGGGCTGGAAGGGTGACCTTGCTCACTTCTGTGATGACCTTAAAGGTGTCTGAGCTGAAGAGTCCGTTCATACTGTAGTTCCCTAAACTGCCTCTCTCCTTGTTTTGGCATGCTTTTTTGTTGCTGTTTTTCAGCGCAGTTTCATTCTTCTTCCTTGCTGGTTTATTTATCTCCAAATGATGACCTATTTCTTCACCTTACGTGCTTTATTCTATGTGATATATTTCTAACTGCTTCCTTCTCTGTTTTATAGATCTTCATAAAGTGGAATAATTTAACTCTATTATACAATTCTTTCTGAGTTAGATGTTTAACTTTTTATGTACCAAGTTATTTTTAACCTTTCTGCAAGTCTCTGAAATAATTTTGATATTTTTCCTGTTTAAATCATAGTACGAAATATGCAAATCTTTGGAAAATCTGGAAAACCTTTTAAATTTACTATAGTATTGTTGTTCTGTTGGCATTTCATTTTGTTGCTGTTAGAAACATGAGTGTTGCTGCCACTTCCAAAGGGAATGCTTTAAAGAACATCCATTATTTTTTCTCACAAAAAGAAGTCTAATCATATTAAATATTTCAGTAATTTTTCATTTTGCGTTCCAGTATTATTTAATCAGCTCCATTTCAAAGAGTAAATTTTCCTTCTAACCAAGCTGATCATGACAATGCTCATTTCATCAGCATTATTCCAAACTAGAAACGCCAGTTTGACCTTTACAGTCTTTTTTCCCAGTGCATTAATTGCCATTTTCCTACAAGCTTTATTATCCTCCTCTGCTGCCATGAGAAAACAAAATCCAGGATAAACCTCTGGAAATTAAATCTTTGCCCTTTTTCATCAACAGGAGTTTTGCTGTGGCCTCAGTAAAATCAACTTTCCATGTTGGTTTATGATACATTAGTAGGGCCTAGTGTTTGGAAGACACTAAGTCTTAATTCTCTATTACCTTATATAGTTGTCTTTACCTATGTAAAGAGTATACAGTGAAACAGAGTCAAGAGTATGAAGCTTCAGGGCTGTCTTCTCTGAATTAAGAGTAAGGGGAAAATCAGACCCACACTGCGCTTATTCCCGACTCTTCTTTATCTTCGCTTTTACAAGTTCCAATTCTGGTACCTATATAAAAATTTCTGAGTGTGACATTGACCAAAACCCTACTCTGGAGCAGTATGACTAAAACAAAGTTAAAGGATGGTGGGTTTAACCATTTAATGATTTACTGATGGTGGTTTATGACCACTGGGGTGTTGAAACTAGATGATCTTTAAGGTCCCTTCCAACCCAAATCATTCTGTGATTCTATGAAACTGTGATTTATGGTCTCAGCTTTCTTACTACTGGTGAAGCTCACGAGAATTGCAGAATTGCAATGTGCATATATAGCAAAACAGTTAGTTATCCAGCTGAGAAAATGCTTTTGTCTTTATGAGACCTCTGGTGAGTCTTGTATTGCCTTATCCCTAATGAACAGGTTTCATGACATTATAGAAGTATACATCTCACATACTGACACGCACATAATGGATATAGAATAATGTTGCCCACATATCCCTGTCAATAAATAACTTCTAATTTATAGGCATCTCTGTGTATATTACAGGTGTGCCTAGGCAGCCAGACACATATTGAATTACACCATTTTCAAACCTGTAAAGTTGTCTTACAGGGTGCAAAATAGACTCAAACTAACCAGTTATCTGTCTTTACAAGATACCTGCCTAAATGTCTAGTCACTTTTGCATTTCTTCCCTAATACCCTTTAGAGAACTTGTACTGGACACCCATCAAACACAACCTGTGCTAGCATGGACATTCTGCTCAAGAAGAAAAGATCAGCCGAGCTTACAGTGCTTTCCTACTCTGAAACTCCAGTGACCGTTTGAAAGCAGAGACAGACAGCATTCTAGTTTAAAGAACAAGTGTTCAGATCCACCACAGACACTTTCCAAAGAAAGAAGATGCCTATTTGTTTCATTCTCATCCTAGCAGAGTGAGCAGCCACACTGGAGTTTTTCTACAAGTGTCTGCTGCACTGACAGGCTGAAACAGTTTTTCCTAACCTGGTTTTGACACAGCATCATTCAGTTAAACAAGATGCATCTCTAATTTTAGAATGAAAAAAAAAGTGTTTGTTTTGTTTTTTTTGTTTTTTTTTTTGCTTGTATGTTTGTTTCAATTAGGCAGTCAAGGATGAAGACTGTGAAAACAAGAAGCAAAATATCTCTGATTAAAATGATCTCACAGCAGAAAAAATATCCAGCACAGATTTCACTAAGCAAGAGTCTTCATCCTTTTTGTACACTTTTGACACTGAATGTATTATCGTCCCTTTTTATACAATGCAGCTTGCTTTTTGTGAGCTTGTTTCAGAGGAGGTTACCTTCCATGGTGAACTGTGGACAGGGAAAGACTGTAGATGTAGCTTTTCCTGACCTGTTGATACCTTTTCATTAATGCCCAACTGGAAATACAAATGGTCTTAAATCCTGTTGAGGAGAGGTGGGTGGTGAATATCATTACAAGCTGAAAAGCCAGCAATTCTGGGACATTCATCTGCAGACAGAATGGGTTACAGCAAGGGCAAAGGAGGCGTTAATAGCCATCTAATAGGTTTCAACTACAATCCTTGGAGCTCAGTTATCTGAAACCTCTGCAATTTATCATCAATCACTATGTGCTGCTTCTGACCTTCCTGACAAAGATTAATAATCCTATATGAGCATACAGGATGCCAAAGACTGTAGGAATAGGCACACATTTCAGATCTCTGTCTGCAGTGCTTTGCATCCAAAGTCATCATTTATAGCTGCAAAGCATTACCAGATTAGCAGAGAGTAAATTGTTTAATTAAGGATCCAACATTTGTTCCATTAGTTACTTCTCTGAAAACAACTGACTGACAATGCTTAGAAAAGAGGGACATATAAGATTTCAGGAGGCTTTTAAAATTCTCCCTCAGTCTGCTCATGCAAGTGAACAAGTGGCAAGACCCTGAAAAGGCCACCTTTCCAGGTAACAAAGTATTTCTTCCTTCAGTCAGGAACTTGAAAGAGCTTCCTGTGAAGCTGAAAACTTCTTTTATTTTCACTTACTCACCCTGACAGTTGAAATGAACAATGTCCATCTTCTTGGGTTAGTCTTTTCTCCCTCTCCACCTTGCATTGACATATTTTAGATTATCCACTCTTACCACAGAGGTCCTGATTTGCTCCACTGAACACTTGATTTTCTGGCTTAATCTTTTGACAATAAGTTGTTCAACTTATGATTCATCCTCAGTGCTTTCATTAACATTCTCTCTTAGCAGGTGTTGCCTGCTCCTGTCTGTTTTTTCTGTTCCTCCTCAGATATTTTCTTTTACTGTACTTCACTTCTAGTACTGAGCAACATGCTGGACCTAGGTGAGATTACTTAGGTGGGACATCTGACCTACCAAAAATCTTTAATTTCTCTTCTAAGGAGTTAAAACCTGTACCATATATAAACCTGCTATCCATCTATATAATATGGCTCTACCCAAAATGTATAAACCCATTCGTAACCAAATTTGTCTGGCAACTTTCCAGATAACTCATAAGTTTCATGAAACCAGAGAGGAAGAGTTTTGTTATGGATAATCATTGTTTTGTCTTTATTTATTTATTTATTTGTTTGTTTTTCTGGAACCAGAAGGGCATTCAAAGATTAGTGTAAAACTGCTGTTCTTTGGTCTTCTGAAACAAAGATTTGTAAGAAAGACTTGGGTTTCCTTCCTTTTCGAACAAAAAATGGATTGGATAGCAACACTTGACACTCTGCCCTGTTTCAGTGGCCACCTCCTTCATGTTGCCTCTTGCTTGAAGTGCACGGGACATCAGAAGATAAGGTTCAAGATCCTTTCTGCTTGCGCATTATATACACATCACAAAGAAAGTTTTATGCTGAAACTGCAGAATCAGAATTACTTGAAAGGTAGATACTGTTGCCCCCTCTGTAGCCTCAAGAATGTTGACTTTCAGCCTCTCACATCTTCTTTTAGGAAGATATCAGTCTCCCAAATAAATTGTCTGTTGAGGGTAGGAAATGAAAGAGAGCTGAGATTTCTTAGCGTTGGTTCAGAAACCAATGTTTTCTGACATGCTTATTTTCTTATGTTTCTCAATCATTCATTTTTTTCACTTTTTATTTTATTTATTTATTTATTTTAACTATATCTGAGGAGGACAATGATAGAAGCCATGGCACAATTTTTTTATTGCACGTCTTTACCAGATAGACCAGTGTAGCTGATGTTTTAGATGCAGTAAGTAAAGGATAGGTCGAACTCTATGAAATTGGGATAGATTGCAAATTAAACTTACAGTTCATTTTTCAGGCAATGCAGATTGGGGTACATAGCATAAACATGCAATAACCAAGGGTTTGTGTTACTGAATGTTCAAATCTGCCTGTGCTTTGGTTCTCCTCTCTGAAATAAGGAAAACAGTATCTTATCAAAATGTCTAATTCATTGCTGTCAGTAAGTGCCTGGAGGTTTGTTCATGGAAAATCATAGAATCATACAACCATAGATTGGAAGGGACCCACAAGGATCATTGGGTCCAACTCCTCAGTCCCCAAAGGACCACCCAAAAAACAACAACAACAACAACAACAACAAAAAAAACACAAACAAATGAAAAAACCACCAGACCCTGTGTCTGAGAGCATTGTCCAAACGCTTCTTGAACTCTGTCTGGCTCAGTGCCATGACCACTTCCCTGGGGAGCCTGTCCCAGTGCCCGACCACCCTCTTGGTGAAAAACCTTTTCCTGATATCCACCCTGAGCTTTCCCTGAGTATCAGAAGTTTTCTGCTGTTTACAACAGCATTCTTATTTTCTACCAAGTCATTCAAAAGGCTCCCACTCTACACCAATTTCTCATGGCCATGCATCAGTAAATTTCATATATTTACATCCTGTACCCTGCTCAATATAAGCTATGAGAGCAGACATGCTGTGGTGGCACAACAGCAGTGTGCTGGTAAGGTATGTTGTATGAGCTGGTCCTGTGTGATTCTTGATACAATTTATGTTTCTCAAATTCTATATGCCCAGGCTCCCACTGACACCACATATATATAGAACATACATATTTCAACACCTATGCTCAGCAGACAGGTTTATTAATAATTACTTAGCTGTCTTTAATTAAACAGAGTGGAGGCATGAATTTGTTTGCTTTGATCGCTGAGCCACCTTTATCCAGTGTGTGTAATTTGTCTGTGAATTTTGTGTTCTGTGAGAATCAAGCGTAAAATGTCTGTTGTCCATTTACTCTTTTTTTTAAGCATTGTAAGTAATTGATTCTGCGTAAAATATTGTGTTATAATTTGCAAAGGAAAGAAGCTTTATTTTTGCTGTTATATTCTACCTCTGCTTATAAGGTTTCCCATACCATGCTGGCTTGTCAGAAAATGAACAAAATAATTGGAGATGAACATTTAAAATTCTACTTTGTCCTGGCATTTAAAAGGAATTTGTTTATAAGCAATAAAAATACAGGGCAATAATTAACAGAAGACAAATTGGGTTTTGACATTAAAGTTTCTCTTATATTTTAACCAAGACCCCTTCTTTTTCAAAGCCTAAAAGATACTAATCAATACAGCCCTTCTTGTCAGCTCCATTTTCTGACAAAATGGGTTGTGTGATCTTTTGGTCCGTGACACTCAGACTAATCTATGTGATCATAATTGCCAAAGTCTGAATGTGTGTCACTAATGCACGTGATAAGGTTAGCTTGCACATGTCCTTTCCCATTTCCAAGCAAGCTTTTCCTAAGGACTTGTGCATTATTTTTCTTTATAAATTGCATTTGGTTTATTTCTTGTAAAAATGTGAGGAACTACTTTAACCTGGGAAAGAAAACTAAGAAGCTCAATAGGTAATATGGTAAAAGATGTGCATTTAAAGATTTTGATGGAACAGTCTACTGTTGTTCTGTTGTGTTTTTTTTTTTTTAAAGATTTAAATGAGATAATTATTGAATTAGAGTGAATGAGAAGATTTCATACATATGAAAAGTTGGGTTTATTTAGTCACTAAGGAGCATCAGGCTGTGGTTTGTAACAGAATATTACAAGCTGTTGGATATTTATTACCAAAAGATTTGTTGATAATCTTCCTTGGGCTTCACAGGGAAAATGGTCACGTTTCAAGAAATGGATTCATGTCATATCTGCTGACAGTTTCTACTGATCACTTCTTCCTGGAAAAAAAAAGAAAAGCTCTAAAAGCAGGGGAACAATTGAAAAAGCAGGGGAAGCAAGGGAATATTTTTTCAAAAAGTTTTAATGCACCTTTTATTCTTCTGGAAAATAGAGAACAAATGCTTCTGATTAGTTCATATTTGGTGTATTTGTATATTTTTTCTGCGTAAACATAACAGCACAGAGCAAAACAGTATATCTGTCTAGCTTTGCTGAATATCACACATAAATCAACCATGCCTCAAATCAGTCATTTTAATCATCTTGAGTAACACAATGAGCACACATCTCTGAAGGAGATGTAGAGATACAAACAGTGTAATATAACACCATAGGAAATAAAGATATTAATAAATATCTATATTAATAAATAATATGTATATATTAAGAAAACAGTATGCTTTATGTTTTAATGAAGTTTTATTAGTGTTACTTAGTTGATAGATTTGTGTAAAACTATAAAAAGTTCCAAAATAGGTACTAGATAGTTACTAGGACATTAAATAAATAAATAAATAAAATCACCTGTAATGAATCAAAGCATAAATAAATTGCAAAATTGTATTACAGTGCACAGCCTACTATTGATTGCATTTACAACATTTACATCTATTTTCTGGTTTTGTTTTTACTCATAAACATTTGGCTTTTCTTAGACAGAACTGAGAAACGTAATATTCTAAGGAGTTGGAGAGGAAGACCCCCTTTCTTCTTTTGTGAGAGCTGGTCCAGTTTGTCACTTCATGTCACTTTTCACTTTTAAATAAGAAGAGCAAATTATGGCGTTTTGTATAAAGACAATTTATATGAGCAATACTTCAAAATATGTGACAAAATGATGAATAATATAGGTTTTCTGTCAGTGTATTACTTTTTGGGGGAAAAGGTGCAATATGTGATAATCATTTATTAGAAGGATGTCTTTATTGCAGAGATTCCCAAAAATTCACCCAAAATTTGGCATTGCAAAAATTTGAACTTTGAATTTGAATTTCCCTAGCCAAAGGGATCACATTAGACAGTTCCACAAAGGAATGGGATTCACAAAGCTGGGAGTTAATTTAATTCTTTGCTGTTTAGTCCTGAATATATCTGAAGGATTAGTTTGTTTAGTTCCTTCTTTTTATATTCTGATACTTGGCAACAGCTTGACCATGATTAGTTTTGCATTTCTTGTATTATTGAAAACATTATTAAAATATTCATTAAAGGAATTCAAAGAACATCAAAAAGAAATCTGAATTTTTTCCATCTTAGCATTCAGTTATCTTTATTTCTCTCTTTAGAGAAATCTTCCTGAATATATCTAGGATGTTAATGCTTGCATCTGTATGAGTTTCGTTATTGGATATCAATATACATTACTAAATACTGTGGGAAATCAATGTCCCGTTACACCAAAGTACTTTACTGTTTGTAGTCCTGTGGTTGATTTCGCACCAACTCTAGCAGCTTTTTATCTTCAGTGAATGCTAGAAATGATCAATGTCATTTGCAGTTTCTTTTTTTTTTTTTAATAATCCTGAGAAGTGAATTCCATGTGCAGAGAAGCCTTAAAATAAGTTTAAATTTTGGAGAGTTCACAGTGTACAATTTGCAAGGACTAGAATGACTTTATTTATAAATAAAAAAGGCTGTGGGAGATTGAATTTCTATTTTATATCTTGAATAAAGCACTAGAAAACTAACACTATTTCTTATTAGCATAATTCAGTTCTCTGGAGAGTAGTGGCAATTGCATTTCAATCAAGTAATTTGCAAGACATTGAACTAAACTAAATTTGTACAAAATTGCCATTACTGGATCAGACACATGAAAACGTACTTTGTGAGGTGTTCATAGGGGAGAAAAATCTAACTACTGCACAAATGGCATGCCAGTTTCTGGGAATAACATAATTTACCCAAGTGCTGAACAATAGCATTTGGTAACCGCTGTTTGCCCATTCCTGCCCAGGCAGGCAAAGGGAGAGTAACACTCTGGCCACTCCAGATTTACTGCCATCTCCCCATTTTCTTTGCATAAGACACCTTACTTTGTCTGTGGTTAAATATTCTGGAAAAGAGAGGCAACAAGCTTCAGCAAATACAGTGTTAGTGACTAACCTAGGAAGAGGATCTGGAATCTAGATTCTCTCAGTTTCCCAAATAAACTGTGAGGCAGAGGAGAACCTGTAGTCAAAAGATTTTCTGCTTTCGTAAATTATAGTCCACACTGGTATAAGCTGTAAAAACTTAAAAGTGATAAGGGTTTTTCGGTTTTTAATCATTGATGTTGTACACCCCAGGCTTTTTATCAGCGTCTCTAGTGTTTTGGTGATTCATGGGGTCAGATGGCTTTTAATCGGTACTTTCAGCTGTTTCCAGCCTCTGAACTGTGAAGAAGTTTTGAGAAGTCCATAGATGACAGCTGGGAGTAATTCTAGTTGTGTCTGTCTTGCAAAGGAAGAGAAGGCAAAACAGGATCAGTTGTCTGGCCGCAGCCATCTGAAAGGGAATGTGAAGGGAAAAGGGCTTAGGAGTAAAGTCTCTACAACATCATGGCTTAAGGCACAAGAAGAAAAAAAGGAACCACATGCTGAAGGAATTGTTCAGGGAAACAGAGCAAAGAGGGATTGAGATAGAAGACAGGAGTGAAGGGAACATGAAAGGTAAACTGAATGGTAGGGAAAATAGAAAAGAATGCATCTATTTTTGCAAAAAATAAACAGCCTTAAAGACAGCTGCAGATGAAACACTTCTTTTTCAAGCTATTGCTGGAATTACTATTGTTATTGAATGAAAAAACCCTATGACAATTCTAGGTAAACATGTGCAATGTGCTGTGTAAAGTGCTTTGAACCTTTTATGCCTAGAATTCAGATGTCCAGATGGGAGATGTTGGATATAATGCCTTTTTTATAGCTAACATGTCTTGTGAATATGCTGTGATTTCAGTTTCCTGCTGTTAGCTCACAGTACTCCCTCTACAGACTTGGCATGAACACTTTCTGCTATCACATCGTTTTGTGTTGCAACATCAGCACAGGCTTTGAATAATTCTGTGCTTGGCATTCTCAGAAGTTCTCTCTTAATACATTCTATCGAGTACCTCTCCATCAAAATCAAACATAATTAGTTACTGACATCCTTAGCTTGGGTATAAAAATAAATTTGCCATTTTAAGCAATTGTTTGAATATATAAGCTCTACACAGAGTGCTCTCTACAAGAAAAACAGGCAATGGAAGATCTCTACACATGTGGTCCAAGCCATGATTTAGGAAAAGTGACTTGTCCTTAGTGAAACTCACCAACAGTGAGTTTTAAACAAAGACCCCCAAAAAATACTGTTAATTCAGCAAGTCTGTTTCTATCATTTAAGACCTGACTGCTGTATGCTTACTCTTTGCACAGTGCATACCAGATGTCCCCAAATAAAAGTCATCCATATTTCTCAAAGAAAGCCTCCTCAGTTCCTCTGTGTAATAAATAAAAGCAAAGTAGTTAATTTGTGTGTTGTTGTTCTGTTTTATTTTGTTTTGTTTTGTTCTTCCCAGGAAAGTTTTCTTATTTTTTTTTTCATTTCCAGATATTTATGACCTTATTTCATTTAGCAATTCTGTATGATTAAATTACAATATATTCTTATATTAAAAGCCAAATTTCTGTGTAGTTTAGTGCTAATATTCAATTACCATGATGTAATTAACAATGATCTGTATTACCTTACTGTGGATGTTTTTTATTTAGTTAATTTCATGTGAGATTTTCTTACTGAGGAAATGAATGTGCATTATTTATATGAGCAGATAATATCTCTAATAGCATAGAAATCCACACCAGGATGTGCCTGTCAAAGAGAGTCAAAAGTAGATCTTGAACAGAAACCAGTATTTAAATATGCAGCATGTTAATAGCTACAGCTGACAACAATTCTCCTTAAATTAGTGTCACTGTCACCTGGGTGAGAGCAATATATTAGTGGAGAGAGTAGTTCTGCTTCATCCAAGCTGCAACCTGTTAATGTTCCAACAGGATAAGAGGCATCATCAAAGTCCAACGTCACTCTTTTTTGGGAAGGGACCTTCCTTTGGACCTCAGGATTTTACTTCATGCACCTTTGGGTTTGCAATGAAGCTATGCTTGTTGAAATGTAAAGAACATATACTGCAGCTCCAGAAATTTGCTGACAGTGTCTCTGCCGAAAATCTAACCTCTGCTGAGAAATGTCCCTGCTTCATAAACGTGTTAGACTTCACAGATGTTTTAAGTACCTGGAAAGGATTCAATCCCACAGTAAGAGTGGAATGAATTGGAACAGGCACAATACATCAGGTCCCTGTCTAGCTAACACACATGATGTCAGGCCTTGACATTACAGGCAAAAATGTAGGAACCTTGGATATGCTATATCTGAAGAAAGACAGTCCCACTGTGTGAGCAAGGCTTTCATTTCATAATGAACTAACTTTGTGTGCCCCAATGCCTGAAATCTGGATGGTTTTGAGGTATGTTAGAATCTATGATTTCATCCAGTGCCCAGAAATATTTAGGAACCTGTAACCTCAATTCATACCTGAAACCGTAATAACATATGCATACTTGTTCTCCAAGCTGGAAGGAAACAGTAAGAAAATGTTTACAAGATTTCTTGTATTTCTGGGAACATCTTCACAGTGTTTAATGAGGAATGCTTTATCTGAAGGCTACATCTTCAGATGTTTTGTGAGAGGATCACTGGGGTAAATATATTTTTTTATTAAAGGGACATAGGTTATATCACTTGAACAGTCACTGAAACAGTCACTGGAACAGGTTGCCCAGAGAAACTGTGGATGCCCCATCCCTGGAAGTGTTCAAGGCCAGGTTGGGTGGGGCTTTGGGCAACCTGGTGTGGTTGAAGGTGTCCCTGTGCATGGCGTGGGGGGGTTGGAATGAGATGGTCTTTAAGGTCCCTTCCAATCTAAACCATTCTAGGATTTTATGGCTCTATGATTAGGGAATACGAAGCTTTTTTTTTTTTTTTCCCTAATCTCAAAACTTATAGGAATTTCATCTTGAACATTTGTAATAATGCCAGCTGTCTGTAAAATCAGAATGAGCAGTTAAATATCTGAACGTGAGATCCACAAAACTGTGGAGCACTTTCCTAACAGAAATGTTAAACTATGAAGCAGGATGGGATAAAATAAACTTGTTTAAAAAGCTTGTAGAAGAAAAAAGACTTCAGAAGGGGTGTTCTGTATGACTGACTTGAAGATTGCTTCTTTCATGGGGGGCATGTAATCAGTCAAAAGGAATCAGCTTCTTCATACACTGAGAAATTTTTTAGACGAAGATGGTACCACTGCAGCTCAGCTGCTGAGCCATCCCTATTAACAGAAAAGACTAGTTGGTTGTGGTGTTTTTTGTTTGTTTGTTTGTTTTTGGGGGCGTATCTCCTGGCTGGATTTTGTTCTCTTATAAGAATTGATTAGGTTCCAGATCATATTTCACTTTTCTAAAATGTTAAGGGAGAGATACTTTGGCTTATTTGCAGGATTTTTACATATGGTCCACCGAGGAAAATCTTGTGAGGAATGATCTTATAAACAAACCTTCTGTGTCTCTCAGTTATGTGTGCAGTAACAGCAGCCTACTGTCTCACACTGGCAGAACGCTTGCTGTCCTTCAATGGCCTTTCTGTGACTTTCATTTCAAGTGCAGCATCAGCTGTGAGACCATACTTTGGGTATTACGTGTTTATGAAAAACTGTTAGCAGCTTGTCCATGCCATAAGACTGTGAGATCTTTCACAGACATTTTCAAGGTGACTTTCTTCCTATTAATATACTTGCTTTCTCAGGCCTATGGAATGTTGCGTATCCTATTTCTGAAAGTAGTACGTAGCTTGCTGAATCAGGGCATGGGAAGAGGAGCTTTGCCTCCCTACAATATTGATAGCAAATTACAGAACACCAGGCTCTGATGTAGTCAACCAGCCATGGCAAGCCTTTCTTGGCATTTGCCACTGTTTTTATTTTAAAGCTATGGATAGTTTTAAAACGGGCTTTTTACATGTGTATATCTATGGCCCTGTATTCCCTGTTCATATGAAGAAAAGTTGGTTATATGTATAACTAATGCATCAATGATCAAGTGATAGATGTATAGCAGGTATTAAATGCACAGAGGAAACTGAAAATTACTGCCTGCAACTCTAGCAAACAGCTAGAGTTGCAGGCAGTAATGCAGTGAGAAGAAGTAGGTTCAAAAACATAAGAATCAGCCAAAACCACATATGCACCTTATTCTGAAGACAGAAAATATATATATATATATATTTGTTTCCCCTTTCAGATTCCTCTTACCAGACAGACCAAAAAAAAGTCACACCAAAACAGTGTGAGAAGACCAATTCTTGTGGTGTTTCTAATCAGGATGGGAAAAACAGCATCGGAAGTCTAAAAATAAAGCTTGTATTAATGACATTGCTAGCCCTAATGTCAAAAATTTGGGGGTAAATTTCAAATAAGCATTTGGGAGTTACAATTTTATTTGAATTATTAAGTCTAACAAAGTTCATGAACTGCTTTATAATGGTTGTCATATTCTTGTGGTTCTGTATGGTCTTTTCAGACATGAAGCATAATGGGTCAGTGCATCTTGTAGCTGCAAAGCTGTCAGGTCCCAAGCTGAAATGAATATTATGTTACTTTTCATATGTTATAGATTTCATCTTCGCTTTTTATTTTCCTAATCTTTGTCTTGTTTGTAAATTATTATTGGGAAAAAAAAGAGAGAGAGAGAGAGAGAGAAGAATGTAGAGACTTAACTGCATAAACTACACATAAAAACTTGCAGGCTTGTGAGAAAAAAAAAAAAAAGGTAATCTGACATGTATGCTTTTGCACATCTAATTTTGCCCCGGACATGCTCATGCTTGTAGCAGACCAACAATAGTTTGCAAAGTGATGTGTGAATTTTGGAAACTGCTGACTTGACTAGTGTTTTCTCTCTGATTCACTTGAGTCCCTCTTTTTAATTGTCTGGACACAGTCTACGAATGACTTCAAAGCTTTTCTTTCAACTCTCACAACTCACATTTTCATTTGCTCCCAAACATTTATGCAGCACCACAGGTACAGCTTGGCTTTGAGACTCTCTGTTTTACTTCCTCTGTTTCCTACAGCTAAATCCTGTGGTAGCTCCTTGGTGTAGTGAGGGGCTCTGAGTTTCAGGTAACCCGAACAGGGGGTGGGCAGTGCTGAGAGACTGCTCAGAAACACTCACATTTATTTGCCAGGGTGGACTGTGGCAGAGCCTAGGAGTGGGTCCTTGTGCTGGTGCTCAGTCTCATGCCGGAGTCCATGGCACTAGTCCATCTGCACCTTCACAGTTTTCTGAAGTTAGTTCCCTAGGAGCTTTCTCCTGAGTTTTAGAAAAACAAGTAGGACCCTGTTGAATAATGTGTTACTGTTTAGAGTCAAGTGAAAGATCTATTATTTATAGGCTTTTTTTTTTTTATAAGAACTTCAGAGATGTGCCCAATATAATTATTTGAAAATACAGTCAAGAAAAGCGGATTAAAACCAGCCACCATCCGTCAAATATGACTAATTATGTAGATGACACTATGCAGATGAAGAATCTGTCAGAAACACTGAGCAGCCCCATTTGAGCTGGATGTCTAACAAAAAGCTTCCGAAAATGTGTATATATATAAATATTTATATATGCATACATACATAAAAAAATAGTAATGAAGCCTTCAGCCATTAACATTTAACCACAAGTCAGTAAGTGGAGCCTGTCTGCTGCTTCTCAGCTCCATAGCCTTGATTGCTTTTTGCTGTTCTGTGATCCTTTATCACCCTGACACCTTGTGAAACAATCCTTTATGCCGATCCTAACTTGATATAAGATGCTACTAGTTCCGAGTAGTGGCATTTTTTCGTTCATGGAAATGAGTACACGAGGACAAGAGCAAGGGTAAAGTTGTCCTGAGGACAGGGAGCATACTAGAATAAAGACCACTCTCTACCACTCCAAAATTGTTTCTGCCTGTTTTTGCTAGAAGCAGCTATCATGGATACAGCTAGATGGCATTTAGAAAGAGAATTTAAAATAAATCTTTTATTTCCCTTGGAATTACTGAAGAAGCATTAAATTACATTTCAAAGGAGTTTAACATGGTTAGGTTGTTTTATTTTTCTGACTATGCAGACTGTTTCTGCTTGGAATGCAGCAACGTTTTCAAACTAACATGTTGTTCAATTTCCTGGCTGTGATACTGCAGAAATATGCTGCCTCTAACTCTCTGCAGACATTTATCACCACAATACTAGCTGGGGGTTGTATGTGTGTGTTACTTATTTCATAGTGGCAAGAAACTTCTTCTTTTCTTTTATTATAGCATTCATTTCTAAGGTGATTATTTTCCATCTGAATGATCTTGAAGCTCATCCTTTTCGGTAAGGCCAGTGTGGAACCCTAGGTCTCACTTAAACTTCTTTTGAGGAAGTAAATGGTACATCGACTTGGCACTGGCTTTTGGCAGATGGGTAAATTTTCCCTTCTGCTTCAACTCTTGATTTATAAAATGCATTTTTCAAATGTTGTAGAGCACTCAGGCCTAATAATGGGCACCTTATATATTTTTTTTAAACCCAGATAGATCACTGAGGAATTACTAAATCATTCACCGGTGAGCGGCATTTCCTTCACAAGGTAGCAGCAAACAGGCACATCTCAGCAGCTGGGTCTGGCTGCAGCTGTCACTATACAACAGCACATATGCGGTGCCAGAGCTTTTGGCAGAAAGAGCCCTGCACAACCCTTTCTTCCTCTTCCTGTCATTGTTACCAAGGGTAAGGAGGACAGCTTCACTTCCCCAGCTAATCCAAGGTGAAGCATTGACAGGAAGAGGTTCAGGTTAACTTCTTTTCTCATGCTGGTTTCATGTTCACAGGATCATAGAGTCACCGAGTCACAAAACTGTTTATGTTGTAAGGGACCTTAAAGACCATCCCGTTCTAATCCCCATGCCATGGGCAGGGACACCTCCCACCTGACTAGGGACACCTCCCACAAGCCCCCTCCAACCTGGCCTTGAACAGTTCTAGGAATAGGAACTGTTCCAGTGCCTCACCACCCTCATCATGAAGAACTTCTTCTGAATAGCCAATCTAAATCTACCCTTTTTTAGCTTAAAACCATTACTTCTTGTCCTGTCACAACACTCCCTGATAGGGTCCCTCCCCAGCTTTCCTGTAGGTTCCCTTCAGGTACTGGAAGGCTGCTATAAGGTCTCCTCAGTGACTTATCTTTTCTAGGCTAAATAACCTCAACTTTCTCACGCTTTCCTCATAGGAGAGGTACTCCAAGCCTTCTCATCATCCTCCTCTGGAGCTGCTCTAACAGGTCTATTGCACATTGAAATTACTTCTTTCTGTGTTGTTCTAGATTGGCCTCTTTCAACTGCTAGTTGATAGTCATGGGTCCCTCTGATTTTCCTCATTGAATTTATGGAGTTCCAGAATAACTCTCTGGCTTCCTAAGGTTGCTCTAGATTTAACAAACAATAACTGCTGTATCAGGTTTTATGTCAGAGTAAGAAATCTCATCCACTTACCAAGTGCAGCTTCCAAGTGCCTCGTTAGAAGCCAGCTCCCTCTAGCTGTGAAGATGGTGTCATCTTGAATACTGAGAGGGAAGAAAGGGAATGCAAATAAAAAGGCTTGAAAAAGAAACATTCACCTTGTTTTAATCCTCTCAGCACTCAGTCTGTAACACAGTGCATGGGGACTTCTGTTGACAAATCCTGTTAGCAAACAACAGGATTTACATATATAGTTCCCAAGGCACCACGTTTAAAATTGTTCTCCTTATGATTTTGCTCCAGCAAAATCTGTTCACAGTTTATAAAAATTACTCATGGAAATAAATCTTTTGGGAATATTAGTAGTGCTTTCCCACATTACAATTTTTTTTTTTGGAGAGCTGTCTCAGGAGGCAATTCTCCAACTTTCAAATTCTAAATCCAGTTTTCTTCTGTACTTATGAGAGCTGTTCAAAAATAAATTTTACTAAAAAGTAATGTAAGGAAGGTAATGGGAACATTTTGGGATGGGATGCTTATCTTTAGTGAGTAAAGTGAAAGAAATTAATTTCTAACAACTCAAGGCTAAATTTAATTTTTCATTGCCGTTAAGTCAATCTTCATTTAGGTGTTCTGCTTTTTTTAATAAGAAACACTCCGTTAAATATTTAAAATAATTTCAATGTGCAAACAATTCTTTCTTTGAAATTTTTAGTAGAAACATGAGATGATCTGCAGTAATTCTCTAAGTCAGTACTTTCCTGTCAGCCTAAAATAAGCAAAGAACTTTGTTTTTATGATTAGGCCATTTTCTCATTTTATTTTTCTTTTCTGTACATATCACTCTGTAAGCCAGTCCAGTTCAACCGGAGAGAGTACTGATGCTGAAAAATCGCATTAAAAAAAATGCTGCTTCTCAGTTCATGAGTTTGCACTGAAGAGAGACAGCAGGATCTCTGAAACTATAAATAGCACAGGAATAGCGGAGTTATTCCCCAATATCATACTAATGTGGTGCATTGAAGTCAACATTCACTAATGGTTACTAATTGCCAATGAACACTTAAGTGGTGAATTACGTAAAGGGGTGTCGTATTAACAGACAGGAGATCTTAGTCTCAGCTCAGCTACTGATCTACTCTGTTGTCTTTTCTTCTGGCTTATAAGTAGTCATGTTAACGTACCACTGCTGGCATCACAGGTAGCAATAAAAAAAAAAAGAATAATTAATGGATGTCATCCAGAACTTTCTGCCCCTGGAGCAGCACCCAGGGGACTGTGTGGCTGCTCTGATACAGACTATCAAGGGCTGAAACTGCCCACGGCCATCTTCCTCCTTCTTGCAAGGACATGTTGTAATCCTGGCTACATCATCAGACACACAGAAAAAACTGAGTAGCTAGTTATGGTGAAGACTTGATGTAGCTTTTGATGAATGGGGACAGGTAGGGTATTGTACACATATGGGTTTTACAGCTGCATTGGGATGGCTCTGAGCCATTCACATGGACTGAGTTTTGCTACGGGGCACCCACTTTTATACTTGAATAGTCGCAGGGTAAGGGACACTTTAAACAAATTAATGCTATAGACATTACATTGTATTTTAGCTAAAATAAACCCAAGGCAATTTTCAGAAAACAAGCTGGAGCAGTAAACTGTAGAGGATCTCACAAATGTAAATGTAATGCCCAAGGCTTAACATGTACTTATTCTCTCTACTTTTTTTTTTTTAATTTTATTTTGCTTCTCCAAGCAACAGTTCATGTGAAGCTTCACAGCATATCATAAATTTTTCTTCCAACTAATAATTAACTTACATCTGGGTAATATATCTTGCAGAATGACAGCATGAAACTGTCAAGAGAACATAGTAATGGCATGGTGCTTGAGGTTGTGGAGAAAGCTTTTGAGTTTGCTTACCCCTTCAAATTAAATATATTAAAGCTTGCTTGTGGGGGAACATGCATGAATGTTTAAACAACTAAATGCATTGCTGAACCAATTTGGGGACCTATTATCGAAACCAGGACATATGTCAGATATTCTACCATTGATCACAGTCTTTGAGCTCACAGCTACCTGAGCCTGATTGATCAAAAACCTTTAAAACAATGTCAAAACTGATGCAGATTTTTATTTTTTTTTTATTTTTATTTTTGTTATCAAAACCCCGTAAATATTTAACAGGTTTTGTTGTCTGGGTTTACAAAGGCTTTCATGGGGTAAGGAAATGTCTCTGATAAAGAAAGACAGCATTGAAGGTGGCAGTATTTGATGATCAGACAGACTATTTGATTCACATTGGAGCTGCTGTTCTTGAATGATAAAAAGAGTTATTGCAAGATGTAGAACACTTTCACTGTTCATTGTTTCCATGGAACAGAAAGAGCCAATTCATTCATGAGAAACAGTTTGTCACAGAAAGTGTAAATAATAAGGCTGAAAAGCAGGCGTTTGGAGTTATCATTTCCCTTTGAAGCACAGGAGAAGCATTAATCACCTCTTTGCCATGCTCTTATGTCCTCATATATATCTGATTCCTTATCTAGCTTTTTAGATCCTTTTCTTTGAAAAATCAGAAGCAGGGAGAAATTCTCATATGCCAAAAAAATACCTTAGAAAGCTTCCTCGTATCTGCAGCTCTCTTCATTATTCTTCAGTTCCCAGACAATTCATTTCCAGTGTTGATTTTAGCTTCCTTTCAGAAATGTTTTCTGAAGTGAGGCACTGAAACTGAGGCCAGACTCTGTTCTTATTTACAGTGAGAAGACTGGACACAAACCCCTCGTCTCCTAACACCAGGTCTTTCCCTTTTAGTTGCTTGACTATGCCAAACTATGCTACAGTATGTCTGAAAACCTTTGTCTAGGGGAGGACATAGGCTACACTTTGAAAAACATACAAACAAACAAAGCAAAACAAAAACTGAAGGTCAGTGACTCCTGTTTCAGACTCCAAGCTCCGTTATGATTTAGGTAAAATTTTGAAACTTCATTGTTAAAATACCCAGTTCTCTCTGTACCTCTTATTTGCTAGTCATGCTGAAAAGACCTGGCCTTTGGGAAACCAAGTTCCTTGTAAACAGCTCAATCTAAGGTCTTCAAACACCAGATTATGCTGAAAAATTTAGGCCATGAATTCTCCTTTGAAAAAGCTGTTGTGAAGAATGAAATCTTGTTTGGTGAAAATATTTTACACTTTTGCTCTGTACCATCTCTTTTGTATTTAAGCTAACTAACTTCCCAATAATAAGTTTCACAAATGGCAAATTCTTTAAAAATAATTTAAGCCATTCAAAATATATATATATATATATATATATATGTTTGTCAAAGCAAAAGTCACTTCTTTGGAAATGTCTGAGAGGCATGAGAAAGTCTATGAGGGGAAGCAGCATGGACTTTCTACTCTTGTGATGCTTCTATCACTTTGTCTGGCCAATTCTACCTTCTGATTTGACCTCCAATAAGAAAACCTTGCCTACTCCAGTGTCAGTAAAGAGTCATCCAGGAGCCAGGGAAGGCTGAGGTGAAACCCACCAAGAAGGGATAAGCTGGGAATGTGTGTTAAATTAGCATCAAGGTGCATACCTAGGAGAATGGTTTTGAGAGTTAGGGACAGGAGGTGTGAAGATGAGAACAACATTATTGGATAGAAAGGAGGAAGATTAAACTTCAGACCTTTTTATTTGATTACTAATTTCTCTTATAAACCCCAAATTTAATCTCCACTAGAGATTGAAGGATTTTTATTTTTTTTTTCTCTTATTCACAGATTCATAGGGTTATTCAGGTTGCAAAGGATCACAGGAAGTCTCTACTCCAAACGCCTGCCAAAAGTAGGATCAGCAAGGAGCTCAGACTGAATTACTCAGGGTTTGATCCAGTCGAGTCTTGAAAACCTAAGACTGGAGATTAGTATGGAGACTAGAATTTGTGGTTGAAACAACAGCAACCCCCAGATTTGCACCTTCCTGGTCTGAACAAATATTTAATAGAGTTCTTCTTCAACCCTTGTATATGTCTGCATTGTCTATAATGTCTGCATTGCCCTTTTGCTTCCTTTTCCACTGCGTCCTGCCAGCCAGAAGTCAGATACTTAATCTGAGTGTTTTTTCTGTCTTCTGAAGAAATTTTACATCCAATCTGCTGGAATGAGAGACAGACTTGAATTGATGGCAAACAGAACACTTGAAATATTTAATGACAAAAATGACACAGATATGCCTGGGGTGGAAGTAACATGGGAAAAGATAAAGCAGACAAATAATGCGATGCTATCATATGCATTGAATCAGAAATATTCATATATTCTAGATGCTGGAAACAACTTGAGACACCTCAGAAATGTGAAAAAAAATCCTCCTTATTTCAGTGGTGATTTTTATGTTTTACTAATTATCTGATTAGACATGAGAAGAAACAAAGAATCCCACTCTATTTTTTATGACCTACATTGCCCTATATGTTAGCTAGTGTGCTGTAAGAATACAACAGCCTGAGAACCATGGTTATGAGATTCCACCTGCATTATAGATCTGCAGTCGTTCTGTCCCACCATGCCCAGTGGCATCACCAAGTCAAAAAATCTAAGAGCGGGAGATAATCCTTTAGAAAAAAACTTGTGTTCAACAACCCAACTAATTTATACTCATAGGACTCTTGTATGACAGCATGCATGCTGGAGAAATTTAAATCTCGTCTGGCCCCTCAAAGAAGCTTGTGTATGTAAATTAAATAGACTCCCAGACTACCATGATCTTCCCTAAAGGCAATCTGCAAGATGTAGGTTGTACCTAAGAATAAGGTTCCCAAGGAGAAAGTTGAGACATCTTGACAGACTGATAGCTGAGAGATGTTGAGAGATCTCTTAGAGCTCATTCAGAGTAACATTAGTTAAAGGTCAGTTATTTATATTTTTCTTCCTAAGCAACTGAAAATTCTTTGTGAATAGTTTGTGTCTGGATTGCATTAATAAATTATTTATTTTTAACTTTATGTATGCTTGTATTAATTGTAATTTTAAGACATATGGAAAATCCTACAGCTTTCTGCTGCCATTAAATAGGGATAATGGAGTATTCTCACAGTGTCTATTACTGTAATACACTACCACTAAACAGCATGGACCAGTTGGTAGCTGGAAATGCAGGCTATATGTGCAATATTTTCCAGTGAGTTGCTTCTCTCATGGTCCTTGGCAAGCAGCGGGACACTGGAGATATTGTCTCAGTTCAAGAATACACCGGCAAAATTGTAACACCTTGTTTTGTCCTCCTTTGCAACAATCGTATTTTTAGGCTGCAGAAAAGATAAGACTTAAAAATATGCAAAAAAGATGCCATCAGAATAAATAGTAGGACATCAGCCGTTGCCCTTAACAAAATATCTGAGAAGCCAATATGTCCTTTATTTCACTGCCAACTCCAGAACCACAAATAAGGATGCACAGTATTTGCACAGATCTTTAAATACAGTGCAGGCTTGGCTCAGCATACTGCGGTTTGTGTGGCTGTTACTAGCATTGTTACAATTCACCTTCTTAATTCTAAACTCAAGAGATTATTTTCAGTTTCAAGAAATGGTAAATAATAATAAACCATGCACTGTTCCCCAGGGTAAATCAGGTGTGGTTTTTTTTTTTTGTTTGTTTGTTTTGTTTTTTCCCAAGCTTTGGGGGGAAAAAAATCTCAAAATAAAAGCTAAAGCTTTTATATTGAAATTCAGAGTTATTTAAAATTGCAGCCAATACAGAAGGAAATATGCAGGCAGCTTCTACAGGATTCTGTTAGAGATATATGGACAGACAAGTCTCACTGCCTGGCATGTAGTGTGCATCCAACCTGAGGTGTGCCTGTCCTTGAATAAAATGCAATGAGGAAGGTAAGGTTAACACTTCTGACAGCAGTAGAGACATACTCTGCTTGTGCTCTTCAGCCACAGAAAAACTGGTCTTTCTCAAGGCCTGAAGCCTCTCCTAGGAGACTTGCAAAGGAGGAGAGCAAAGAATACTAACCATCCAGAAGTGTTTTGTTTGTTACATACAGATCTTCCTCCCCTTGCTCCTCCCTGATGTATGCAAAATGGCACCAGTGCTACATTGCCACCCACTGACTCTTGCAACGCTGGCTGCCAGGTGCCTCATCAGTTCAAACACCCATCACTACTCTGGGAACCTGAGAGAGGCCTGGGAGGCCTTGACAAAGTGCTCAAGCCTTGTGAGGTCAAAGTGGAGCTCCAAAGCTTGCAAAGACAGTAGTCAGACTGCTCTTTACCCCCCAAAAATGGAATTCTGTTAATGTCAAAAAAAGCTCAGGCTTTATTTCATTTTTTTCCTCAAATCTTTTCATTGTGAAAATAGATTAGAAAAACAGCAGGGAGATTTTTGCCAAAAGCTCTAGGATTTTGCTTTCCTGTGCCTGCACAGCTGTCCAGCTGAGATTTTTGGAGTCTGTTAAATTAACAGCTGACATTGTATAAAGAGAGGAAATCTAGACCAGGTCTTTGATTTTGGAGCTCAAGTGAGAGAAATAAATGTGGGTCCTTTCCCTGGTCACTTGGTAATATTTGCTGTTGTAGATATGACAGTTTTGTATTTAGTCAGGGCAACCATCTGCACAGGAGAGTCTCACTAATAGCCCTACATGATCAAAAGGCAGCAAGAGCCTCTTACTCTAGTACTTATACTAATCACCTTGTTCAAATAAAAAAAAATAAAAATCTCCTCTCAGTCTTGGAAAAAACGTGCTCACAGAGCATGTTGGGAACTTATAAAGTGTTATGTGTAAACATTTAAGATAGAGATGGGGTTGGGATGAGTTTGACAAATAATGGGACATAAACAAAGCTGAAGAAACAGAGCCAGATAATGCAGAAATAAAGAGGATGGAAAGAAAAGAGAGGAAGGAAAGAGCTGGAATGAACAAAAGGGTAAGCTAGCAGCAGATGACATAAAAAGAGAGAGGTATTATTAAAACAGAATAGTTTACCTAGCTAAATGTAAATGAAGAAATGAACTGGAAAAATAAAATAACAGACAGGAAGAAAATAATCCAGAAATGGAAAAATGGAAGTAGGAAAAGAAAGAAAATGTATGATTTAGTTAACTGAAACACACATCATACTTCTTTATTTTAAATACCTCTGCTGTTGATGATAGGGAGGGAGGAAAGGGAGCTATTTTGCACAAGGATAGGATAGCAATATGGTAGGTATCTCTTGTCTACCATGAAACAAGTTCAGATGTGCCGTTGAATGAACTCAGAGCTTTTCCTACCAATACTTCTTAAATTCTTGAGGTAATACTTAACCATATCTTTCTCTTTCTTACATTATCTGTCCATCTCTTTCTTTATGTAGATATCCAGTAAGATTTGAGGTTGTCAACCAAGTCAGTACTATGTTGCAGAAGACAATATATTTTTAAAGGTATTCTGAAGTGTCAGCCACATTCAAACCATGAAATATGATTTTTACGCTTTCCTTCTTCTACTCTTGCTAACTATGCAAATAAAACTGGGAAGCATAAAAATTGTTTGGAATTACCTTTAATATTTCATCAGTTTTTGGCAAGCATTTTCAGTGCTTGGTTCTCTTGCTTCAGCAAAACTCCTGTCCTTAATAGTGCCATCTTCTCACCCTTAAGTGTTTCAAAGGACTTAAAATGTCTTGCAGCACTCTTTAACTACTGTAAGAGATAACTGTAGATGGTAGCTGCTCCAGCTTCATCTGGTGTAAGTTCTTCATACCATCATCTACTGGCTTCAGTGATTCTTTATGGAAATGCAAGGACCTCTGTGCCAGTGCCAGGCTCAGGAAGAGTCAGTAGGAAACCCATGATTGCTGCTCTGTGAAAGCAAGCAACATCAGTCATGTACCAATTACTAATCACGTTTTTTTCAAAATTTGTAATGCTCTTCCCCTTGTTTTGTTTTATTGTGCTACATGTCTAATACTGTACCATTTTCTATAACACTGTACAACAAAATTTTTTTTTTCCCAATGAATTTTAGATCCACCACAGCAGATCTGATTGTCAGTTCAGCTATGCAATATTTCTAGTAGGAGAATATTTATCCTTAGTAAAATAAGTCATTCTGCTATTTGCTTTATTTTGCTATTCTTTTTTTTCTTTTTTTTTCTTTTTTTTTCATATTTATGCTGAATCCAAACCCAAAGGAAAAGCTTACCTTTCACTCCCAATTACTACCTTGAAAAGACAGTAGAAAGGATAAAATTCTGGTACCAAAGGAACTCAGGGGATTAACTGAAAAAATAACATTAAAATTGGAAATGAAAAAGAAAAGTAGTGTGTTTTTTTTTTTTTTCATTTCCAATTTTAATATGAATATGGTGAGAAGAAATTACAGTGAAAAACAATGGAAATCTAGCCCTGCATTGGCACTTAAAAAATCTTTAAACTATAAAAATCTCAGTTGACCATACAGCATACATGCCTATTCTAATGTCAATACTTTTGAAGTAAATGTACACAACAATAAAATTAGTATTCTATCTTATTCTCATAAGATTTTTTATGGGTATTGTTGAGACAGAATTCTGAATACAAAATATTCATTATCTATTTTTTCATATGTGGAGGTAATAAAACTAGGAAATTCATGTTGAAGTTATTTAAAGTAATGACTATAAGTAATAATAATAATTAGTGGCTCACTGTTAACAATTAATAGCATTACTGAGAGATACTGCAGAGTATCTGTTATATATCAAAATACTTATGTGGCTTCAATTGACATAATGGCCAAACTCTGAAATCCTTGCTTCTTCCTCACAAACTCACCTTTGTCTTCTCTGGACAGCAAGTTGCTTCTCATCATTTTTCTGTGTTCGCAGAACTTGCGGGGCAGGTGGTAGGTTGTGCTGTTGATGGCTTTTGCTATTCAGTCATAGCTGGGTGTTTTCTCCCTGCTACCAGTTCCAGTCAGTGTTCACTCACCGGCTTATTTGGTCCTTTCCAAGGGGGTTTGCAAGGACAGAGAAACCATGGAGCACCAGAAGACCCTATAGATGACAGCCCAGAAAGCGGAGGAACAAGGAGCACCAGAGTTTTATCTGCAAAACTAAGTAATGACCCAAACAATTTTTAGCCACTTTTTTTTTTTCCACCCTAGAAACTGCTCAAGGGAGTTGTGCTATTTTTTGTAATAGAGAATTATAGGAGTAGGTTATTTTAGGAACTGAAAACAGCCCTGAGGTGAAGGAGATCTGAGGAACTTGTTTTCCAATTTCATGCAATTGGGATTTCATGTCATAGGACACTTTCCTGCATTTGCTCACATGAGGGAAATAGGGGCACAGACCCTATTAGCCTAGACCCTAATAGGCTTCAGCACTAGGGAGATTTTTGCTCTTCCTTTTCCATTGTCTCCTGATCCCCTGTTGTGCTAGTAGCACCACAGTTTCCCATCAGTTCCTTAAATTGAAAGCATGGGATCTGAAAATTGGAGAGGAGCTTGGCACTGCACTAGAAGAGGGAGGTAGAAACTAGTGCAACTGATTTCAGACCCTTGTATCTTGACAACTATAGGCAGGGAAAATAAACACATTGCTTGGGCTGCTAGTTCTGATCATGTATTAAACACTTGTTGAATGGAGTAACTTAAGGAAAACTCTGGGCTAGCATGAAGAAATAAATCTGGAAAATTTAAACTCTGAATGTAGACATTTAAAACTGAGAAATTCCTAATTTTTCCAGCTTGTCCTAAAAGTTAAATTCTCCTGTGGGCCAAAGAAGAGCCACCATACATGATAGGAATGTCAGGCTGCAAAATGAAAATGGCAAACCATTAAGACAGATAGTTGACATACCTTAAAAGAATGCACACAAACTTGGTGTTACAGCAGTAATTTTATGGCACACATATATTACAGACAAAAAAATGATGAATGAATAAATTCTTCATTGCAAAGTCGCATGGCATAACCATAGCTGGATAAATTCTCATGTTCATTATGTATCAATTACAAAAAAAGATTTTCACAATTTCTTTTGCAATCAATTTTATCTTGTATATGTATCAATCTTTGTCTGTGCTGCCTTAGTTTGTCTTCTACTACTGACTCAAACACATCAGGTTGCAAGAGCTTTTATTTTTAGAAGGAAAACTGTTACTGGGATCTTCCTCCTTTTCAGGCTGTAGAATTTGCTCCCTAGAATTGCATTAGTTCAAGACAACAAACAAACAAACAAAAAACCACATTATTTAGGTCAACAAAGGTTTTAAGACTAATGTACTGTGCAAGGGTGAAAAAAAATGGCATTTTATCCTGAATGGCAATAAGAATTCCTCCAAATTAGGTATTTATTCTCACATCGATTTCGATATTAAATGTATTCCATTATTGTAGAAAGAACAGCAATTTAGAGCATGTTTTACAGGTTTCTAAACTTTGTTAGCTCTAACTTTTCTCTCTCTAAGACTGGTTCTATTATCCATAAAAACGTTTCTCTTCATCTCCTTTTATCAGTTTTCTTTTGTTTTGAAATTATACTGTATTTATTCCTCTGTGACAATGCCAGGAGGATCATATGGAGACAGCAGAAATTTAAGTGAAGTAAAGATGATTTATAGAAATACAAAATGTGAAAAAGAGAACAATGGCAAAGAGCCCTGTAAATCTGCGTGGAGTATTTGTCACAGACGTGGAAAACCACTGAAGACATAAGACATACATCTCGGCTTGTAACTTGATTAAACATTGATGGCAGAATTGTGCTCTCAGAGCTGAACAATAACTTGCTTTGTGTTGAGGTTGTGTGGTCACTGCACATTCAGCCCATCTGCTGACATCAGTGCAAGACTCTCACTTTGAGGATTGTGCATTGAGCTTAAGGGCTGTGATGGCTTTGCTATGAAGATGAAGGTGCAATATTCATCTATTCAATAATAGTGCAGGAAGTGTTGCATTCAATAACTGCTGAAGCATGACTGCCTGGAAGGGCAGGGACATGTGCTGGCACCCATGTCACCTTAACAGTAACTTCCTAATGGCTTTACCCTGGAAATGTTGCTTATATCCCTGTGACTTCCTTTCCTTTTCTGCAGCATGAGCATAAAAATAGAGGCCATTTGTTCAGAACAATGTCTGAAAAGTTTTATTAAAAGAGCTCCTCTCTTTCCATGTTAAGAATCCCTTACTGTAAAGGATAACTACCTAAGTGCTATAACATTCCCTGACTCTGACGATCTTGTAGGTGTGCATGCTGTTCAGTATGAAGGGTTCATTTTTAAAATTCTTTTAGCAATAATAATTGCTAATTAACAGAAAAACATTGTGAAATAATTTCTGACCCTTGGGATCAGTTTCCTTTCTTTTGCAGCCTAATCCTTCAATATTAAGCATGAAAAAAATCCTTTCTCAAACTTGTCTGTGTGACTGAACAGCATTTCTGCGAGCAAGAACCAAAGAATCTAGTCTCAAGCCCTTTGAAAGAGCTGATCTGACTTGGCACTCTGCTTTTGTGTCATCTTAGCAGAGAGCATAATTGCAAGCAAAGCCTTTCTGGGACCATCTGACTTCCTTGAGTGAGGAAAATAGTCAAATCTGTTCTACTGAAAGTAGAATTATATCCTTTGGAGATTATCAAACAATATCACGTTCCTGACTTTTAGCTCTTCTCTTTTTCATGTAGAAAAGTATTAAAAACAACAAATGCATCCAAAAGCCAGTAGAGGTCTTTTCACAAGGGACTGTAGAATTTTTTTGCTGTGCACATCTCTTGGTTTTGCATACTAATCTCCACGACAAACTGTGCTTGATTCTGCTCCCATTGATGTCAGTGACAAAACTCCCACAGATTTTAGCTGGAACAGCATCAAACCCAATTTTGCTGATGGTTCAAAAGAAAATTCATATTTTTTTAAGTTTCCAATATAATTTCTTGGCCCCTTTCCTACACAGCCCCTGTCTAGAGGAATGTAGACCTTGTGGGATCTTAATTTATAACATCCCTATTACTGTCACAGCTATAAATTACAGTGTCAAAGTCCCAAGGACTGTATTGTTACAATTCACAGCTCTTGGGAAAGAAGAATACTACTAAATTTCACTGAAGGTATGTGACACATCATGAGGAATGGCATGAAGAAAGTACATATTTGAATATCTATCTCTGCATGTATTTTCTACTCCTTTATCTGTTTGAGCAACCTTTGGTCTTCAGAAACCATTGAATCATTGTTCTGTGCCTAATATTTCCTTTGGGAAAATGTTCCAAATGATGTGCCTGAGGAGCCAGATTCTGGCACAGCTCAAGTCTCCCTTTTACCTAAATGTATCTTCTATTGTCACACTTATTTTTTTTTTCTGTCATTCATCATGGTTTCTGCAGGGAATCTAGCTACAACCTGAAGTACTGAAAGGTACAGCTGTAAGTGCTCCATCATGGTAAAAGGCTCTAGTCTGTAATTCACATTTACAAGGCAAACAGTGTGTGGAAAGATGCCTGCACTCATTGCTGCGCTGACCATACTTGGAAAATTCTTGTGTAGATGAGATTAATTCATACATGTAGTATATATTCGAATTATGGTAGCTTCATGTTTCTTCTGGAGAAACAGTTCCACAAGAACATCTGAACAATACCTTTCATTTTCAAACTAGACTCCCAAGCGAAACCCTCATTATGTTATGAGCCCTATTGGCCTAATGAGTGTGAGTGCTATGTTTAAGTTTTTCTACACAAAGAATTCTTGAAAGGAGTTTAGTGTGAGGAGAATAAATTTTCCTCATTAACATGAACTGGGAATACTGATAGTACATGCCTTGATTTAGCAGCGTGGCTAAAGCAATAAAAGGTGAATGGTGATCACAGTCATTTTCTGAGTAGTGCTTGAACAATGATTTTTGCTAACTCCATTTCAATATTTTTATGCTAGAATAAAACTGCCTTTTAAAAATTAGATTGATCTAGTCTAATTAATCTAATCTAATCTAATCTAATCTATATTAATATAATTTTAATTTAATTTAAATTAAATTAAATATATAGACAATCTTAACAAAGGTGTTCATGCAGAAAGTCAATGAAAAACATCTACTCCAGAAAAAATGGCTGTGTAGATAAGCCATTTGATATGGACAAGTGTCTACAGAGTGACTGAGTGGCTGCAGCAAGCAACTGCTGCAGTCACAGATGTGCACACTCATTTAGACTGAGCCTGCTGAAGATGAAATATGTTATCTGAGCCCACAGTAAAGGTGTTATAAGGTCATACATTTTATCTGCAGGCAGGGTAGCGGGGAGACAGCAAGATGCACATGCTGTCTGGTGATGTGGTTTGACTGAAGATGAGCTCAGCTCTGGTAACGATTGCTAGAAATTGTCTGGCCACCATGCTGGCATCTGCAGTATGGTTACATTTTCTGCATTTGCCTTCATTCTTCCTGTGGACTGAAAAGAACTGTAAAAGGACAGCAACTTGGAGGATGGCCCCTGAAATTAAGTAAATGGAAATTAAACTGGGTTTCTCTGACTTGCGGTGGAGAAGACTTTTCTGGGGATTTTTGTAACAATCACTTTCCTCCAGTTGTCTAAGTCACAGAGTTTACATAGCTGGCCTTGGATGAAGTTATTAGAATAAACATGCTCCCGTCTATATGGGCAGAAATTTCCTTCTGCTGTTTTGTTTGATATGTGAAGACTTCAGTTAAAGGATTTATCAGACATTTTCTCCACCCTCGAGAAAATAAAAAATCAATTTTTTAATTTCAAGTTTATCTGTTTCATAACAGATCAAAAGAAATTCTCTAAGCCCTACAGTCTTAGTGAGAGTTGTAGCAGCTAGTCGGAAGGACTTAGCGATACAAATGAAAGCACAACAGGTTGCTATTTAGGAAGAGATTGCACACAATAGGAACAATCACCAACAGCTAATCTTTAATTTAGACATGGTTTCCACTCTGTCTGGGTCAAAAATCATTCTATTTTTTGACTCTGTCTTGTCCAAGTGTTTTGAAAGATGAGCTGGGGAGATTTTAGTGCTGTCCGCACTAGTTTTGTTTCAGGGTTATGTATGCAAGAATTAGGATGGAGTTCTATAAATAAATGGGTTCCTGTAACATAAAGAGAATCAAGGCAAAAAGAGATGTGTTGCCTTACTGGGAAGCTAATGACAAAGGCTAGATTTTAGTGTAAGGATCACAAAATCACAGAATCACAGAATGGCTGAATTGGAAGGGACCTCTGAAGATCACCTAGTCCAACCCCCCCTGCTGAGCAGGATCACCTAGAGCACATTGCGCAGGATAGCACCCAGATGGGTTTTGAATATATCCAGAAAGGAGACTCCACAACCTCTCTGGACAACCAGTGCCAGTGCTGTCACCCTCAGAGTAAAGAAGTGCCCTCTCATATTCAGCCAGAACTTCCTGTGCTTCAGTTTGTGCCTGTTGCCTCTCATCCTGTCACTGGGCACAACTGCAAAGAGACTGGCTCCATCCTCTCAACACCATCCCCTCAGATACTTATACACATTGATGAGGTCTCCCCTCAGTCTTCTCTTTTCCAGGCTAAACAGGCCCATTTCTCTCAGCCTGTCCTCGTATGACAGGTCCTCTATTCATCATCATAGCCCTCCTCTAGACTCATTCCAGTAGTTCTATGTCCCTCTTGTACAGGGAAACCCAGAACTGGACACAATACTCCAAGTGTGGCCTCACCAGGGCAGAGTAGAGGGGGAGGATCACCTCCCTTGACCTGCTGGCAACACTATTCTGAAGGCACCCTAATGATGCCAGTCTCAGGGTCCCAGTATGTTCAGTGCATAGAAATCAGCTACAAAGTTAGATGGTTTTGAACAGTTAAATTACTCTCTCTTGTCTGCCTTCTTGCAGCATCTCCACCTCTTGTGTTCATCCCATACTGCCTCATCATGGCTTTCTCATTCTGTGCTTGGAAGCAACCGGTGATGTTTTCCTACCTGTGGTGGTGTGTTTTGTACACAGTGCACACAGCCCTAGCCACGTGGAGCTCTGCAACTTAAGAGAAAAGGAGATGGAGGCATATGAAGAGAATCCCACAGAGTCATTTTTGTACTGGATGGAGAAGCTGAGAGGGAAGGAGAAGATAGGATTCTCTTTTTGCTCATCCTATCAAGCAGAAGAATTGGGGACTTAGGGTCTGGTTGCATTCTGCAGTGCAACATTGAAAGACAGCCAAGTTAGTCATGGAGCTAAAAGCAGAGTAGTCAAGGGAGGGTGGTGCTGTGCCCAGGCTAAATTAAACTGCTGAGAAAGTAATGAGCCCTGGTGGAACTTGGTGCTGATGTAGCTACACTTCCTCCCAGTCTTGAGCTGGTATCTGCACAGCACGTCACTGAACATGCTCTTATTAATCGTTAGGAGAGTCTTAAATGTGGAGTTTGCTTAATGAACTGGAATAATTCGGAGAGCAGATAACGAGGAAATGAATCTCGTTTGGTCTACAGAATAGGATGATTGTCTGGCCGATGCTGCAGTTAAGTATATCTTAAATATTTTCCTATGTGCCAGCCACCCAGCTGACCTCATTATGCAGAGTGCTGTCCGATGTCCCCATTCTGTTCATTCTCCTGATAAAGCTCCCAGATTTATACTCTTTTGTTACCATCTGATGAAGTTGTCTGGAATCACTGTTGGGGATAGAATCATAGAATCATAAAATATCATGAGTTGGAAGGGACCCACAAGGATCATTGAGTCCAGCTCCTGGGTCCCCAAAAGACCACCCAAAAAATCAGACCATGTGTCTGAGAGCCTTGTCCAAACGCCTCTTGGATAGGCAGCTGGTATCACTTAGATGAGGTGAGCTGGGAAGTGTGAAAAGGAAGAGGTTAAATGGAATAAAGTGCAGATAGGGTGCAGGTATTTTAAACCAGTCTGGATATTATGTTGCAATGGAATTGTGTAAACAGCAGGATCAGGAAATAGGAGCTGTGGAATAGTAGGATTATGTTAGAAGGCTACAGAACATTGAATTATTCTCAGAATTTAGCTTGGTTTAAAGTTCACCGGTATAATTATAGGCAATGAGAAGATAAGGCTTTTGTATCAGGATGTTAGGAGACATTTGGAAAAAAAAAAAAAAGGAGAAGGGTAATGCTGCAATGAAGATTTACCTTAGAATTTGGGACAGACTGTGTGTATGCAGAGTTAGAATTTTCATTAGGATTTATCTCTCCCAACAGAACATGTCACCCTTGTAATTACTCATTCCTCCAAAGCCCCATTAAATTAAACAGTTTATATGAATTGTCTGCTATGCAATACAAAAAGTGCTTGAAATTTGAAGTAAATTAGTTTGCAAATACAGAAAAACTGAAAGTTAACTGGATTGCCCAAAAAGATGTTTTTTAATTAAAAGTAAATTGCTACCTCAAATGATGAATTGCTATACCTGCCACCAACATAAGATACACAAAGAGTAACTGCTGGTGAAGGAGATGGAGTGTTGGTAAACCCACTTTGCCTCAGAAGAAGGGTCATAAAGGGTTGATTGACTCACCAGAAAGGAAGGAATACTTTCAAAAATCTTTTCGGTATGCATAACTCCTTCCTTTTGCTTTATCTTCACCACAAGATTTTAGGAAGCAAAAAACATTATATTCAGATGTAATTAAGTACTGTGATGAACTACTAACTTTTTTTTTTTTCTTTTACTGTTTCCTCTTACATAAGAAGATAATCTCTGGAGACTACTATATGGTTATCTGGTTTTATTTAAGAAATGTGTTCTAATTTTGGAGGACTCGTGTCTGCACATCTAAGGAATGGGTGAGGTACTATGATGTTATCCTTTTGTGAGGACACAGGAAATGTGGCAGTTAGGCTTCAATGAACTTCTGTAAAACCAGTTGACATGTGCAGCCCAATGCTTGACAAAAGCATTTCTTGAGGCACACTGGTCACCTACAATATGACAATGGCATGTCAGTTTTGTGCATCTGCCACCCTGATCCCAGCTGTGAAATAACTGAATTCTAGCTTCAGAGTTGAACTGAGGTTTTGGTAACTGTTTTCCTTTTAGTCCTCAACTGGCCTAAATTGTTATGTTAACTGTGAGCTGTAAAGCAGTTATGATTTTCTGCACATAGGAAAAGCTGAGTCATTCTGGTAGAAAAGTTATTTCCAAATAAAAAAAAAAAAAAATCTTGAGAACCTATGTAAAGTCAGGAGTCAAGTCTTCAAATAACATAAAAAAAATAAAAAAAAAATTAGGTTCTCAAGCTTTTGTTCTCCTAGTGAATTTTGTTTTTATGAGAACAACGAGAAGCTTGCTGTTCCTTTTGTGGTGTTTTTTGTTTGTTTGTTTGTTTGTTTGTTTTCTTTTCTTTTAAAATAGGCTGCTGTTTTGTGTGAACTCTGAATTGTATTTCTAATGTGCATTGCTTGCCTCTATAGTTACCTCTAGAGAGCATAATACGACTCCCTTTGGCTGAAGCATTTGATTTAATTAGCTACATTTTCTCCAGCTGTTCAGCTCAGCTATGTATCTTACAATGAAGGTCCTGCAGTCACTTATTCCCTTCCCAGATGACCATCCTTATTGGGATAGCAACCTGTACAGCATGTAGGAAGACAAGAACACTCAGAACTGAGGAGGAGCTGTACACATCCAAGTCAACACTGAAAATGCATACACATTTTATGAGAGAAATAGGTTTTTACAAGAGCAGAATGATTCAAATTTTTCAGAAGATATGAATACCTAGTGCTAGATGGAAGTGCTGTGATTTTACATTGGGTTAAGCTGTGATGTCTGAATAGTAGTTACTGGAAATGACCTGGAAGCTGTTTGTAAACTAGGATCCCACTTTACCATATTCAGTACTTCCTCATTTAAATTTTTCAGCAAGTTTTTTTTAGGTATTTTTTAGAATTCTCTAGCATGACATGCAGCTTTTTCCTTTGCTCCCCACTACAGTCCATAACTTCTGTACTTATATCAAATTTACATCAGTGTGTAGCAGACATCTCAAGAGCAACAGGTTAGGTCGACCTAGATTACACTGATTAAGGAGCATCTGCATTGAGGAAAAAAAATTTAAATTGATATAAAAGAGAGAAGTAACATATACAAAACATAGTGAAGTTCTTATGATTTTTTTTCTGATTCATTTGTAGAAAAATTGAAATAAAAGCAAAAGCTGTTTCAGAATCTTAAGCCTCAGAATGTATCTTTGATCCTGAATACTACAAAAAGATAGGAAAACACCAAACATTTCCATTTTATATTGCAAGAAATTAATGCAAATGGAAGAGGTAATTTTATTTATAAACAATTAACAGATCACTTTTGCAAGATCACTGTGTCTGGTCTCTACAGCTACATATGTTTAAATGTTTAAAAAAGATGTTTAAAAAGGGAATCAGATTGTGGTTTATGAAATTTAAGGCACAGCTTTCACTGCTGATCAGAATGAGAAATGCAAGCATAGGTTGGAAGAATGAGTTGAAGCAAGATTTGAGGTGGAACCTCATTTGAAGAAAAACATAATAAACCAACAAAAGAGCCAATCTGCTATCATTCTCATCTCTGGACTGTTAGTATTATGTCCTTTATTCACTTACTGCTATACATTGAGCTCATACTATTGCAGGAAAAATACAGGTGGTAATTGAGGTCAGAAATCTATTGGAAAGAAGGTTTGTTTAGTTCTGCTGCTCTTGAAAAAAATTGCATGGATTTTGTTTGTTTATTCATTTGCCTTCCTCTGTAGCCTCCAATTTTATTCTTAGTCTTTTTCTGGTGTCAATATGACATTTACATGCCAGGGCGCTGTTCTGAACTCTTTCATAGTTTCTTCATCCACTTCAGTTGATGAATTAAGTCAAATTAGTAATACTAGTATAGCCAAAGTGGTGGAAAATTAACCCCATTTATAAGATTTGAGCTTTAAAGAATTAATGCTACTATTTATGTACAGAGATACAAGCTGTTATATACTGTTCCATTTTGAGAATGTAGGTTCAGCATTGGAGTGTGTGACTTGTGTATTATTACATGTGATTACAGTCAGCAATATCACTTGTGTTACTGTTAGGAGAAAGACATAAGAAAAATAAGTTCTTCTACTTCCTATGTATATAGTTTGGATACATGACTGTGGATTCCCTACGGCTTGCAGTACAGTTTGTTTCATTGATTGGAAGTAGAAGTCAAAGTCTCTACAAAGCTGACAGTAGAGGAACAGGAGAAGTAATACGATAATATTTTCTAAAATATGATGCCTCCCAGTGAAGTTTGGTTCTTAAATAAGAGATCTCTTTACTGCTGCAAGAGATCTCCTTTTAAATAGGAAAATGAGAAGCTGATGGTCAACACTTAAAGCTGATGGTCAACACTTAAGAGTGACTATTCAAACTCCTGTTCTTTCACAGCATTATTCAAAACTCCACAATGCATAAAGTATTTATCTTCTGTTGTTAACAACAGCATTGGTTATTACCCATAAGTTTTGGGGAATGATCAGTCGACATCCTTTTAATCAGTTCTGCTCCATGTTTTATTGGGCATTCCTCCAACAGAAGAATTTTTAACCATGTTTTTGCTCATTTCTCCTTGTGTTCGTGATTATTCCTTTTTCAGTTTTCAGGGACATATCGTGTATCACTTCTCTGATTAGCTTTGCTTATGATGCCATGTTTCCCAGTCTTTTTGGACTACAGTTTTAAAAATAAATAATAATAATTAAAAAAGCTCTTCCAATTGGTTATTAACTAGAATTTCTTCTCTTGGTTTCAGCGGTGAGGCAGTTCCTTTCTCACATGTGTCTTAGAAAGCATGTGTAGAGTGTATTTCCCACACTGTCTGGAAGTTACACTTTTATCCTCTTCACTGTAATGGCAGTAACCCATTTTTGTTAAAAACAATATTTTAGTCATATTTTAAGTTCTCTTTACTGTTGCAGAGGCCCTTAAGATGAATTTTCATACAGGTGTATTACAGAGATGCAGGAGGTCGACAACAGAGCTACTTCTCGATCTTGATATGAATTTGATGCCTCAACCCTCTGCATCAAAATGCCATTAACAACTAGAGTTATTAAAAAATGCTTTCTTTCAGAAGCACCTATGGCATTTAAAGCATGTGTCCCATTGACCTTTAATGTGTCATAAGCAAAACTAACTCTCACTATTTCAGCATTCTGAGAAAATTGATTTCCAGAACCCCACAGCAAATTGGTAGCTATAATGATCAGTTAACATTTAGTGCCTAGTTCACTTTAGAAATGCTGTCTTTCTGGTTCTGCCAAATGGGTATTCTCAGCTTATTCAGAAGTTAGGTCAGCCTCTGTCACTAATTCCTAAAACTCACAGCTGTTTAAAAAACAGCTTAATTATTTATTAAGTGTTTTTGAGCATTAGGCTCTTTTTAACCTAGCACTAGAAGGAGGTGATTAAAGTATACAGACTTTTCCCAAACATCCTGCTGTAGCTCAGCCAGAAACTTTATGCTTAGACAGGAAATTCTCATTGAAATTCTATTGTATTTATTATGTGAGATGTCAGACTGGTTAAATGCAATGATCTTATAAAGTTTTGACCATACCAAAAATGCCATATTGTATCACCAAATTTGAGAAGTACCAATGATCTCTGCATACCTGGGATAGGAGAGACTATGCTATATTGTGGCAGATGCTGATTTTACATGAATCTTATGTAAAAGAAAATCCACAAAAACCCATTCTAATGCAGTTTTCAGGCAGCTTTTTGTGCTAATCTACACAGTCAAAGAGCGAACAAACAAACAAAAAAAAAGTGGAACTGTATTAATTCCATTATATAAATGTTAACAGTACTATGATGTGAAGCACCTCTTCACTTTATTCTTCCATCTAACACTAGTGATGTCATGCACCATAAATCAGACTTAGATGTTCATGAATTAGCAGGCCTCCAAGCATATACTGTCAGAATAATTAAATGGCCTAGAGAAAACTTCCTTCAGCCCTATACCAGAAGAGAAGGAGAGGAACAGAAAGAATTTATGATTCCTCTGAAGAACATGTAGTTGACTCAATCAATGTGCCTTCTATCAATAACTAATAACATATCTGCATCTACTGATGAAGACCATCACTTTTTGCTGTCACAGATATGTATCTTTTTAACATACCCTGGTTATGTGAAGTTAGTTACATGGCAGGCTCAAAACCAGGACTTGGAAGCTGCAGTATCTGAAGTGCACATGTGATTGTGCCAAATTTCAGCTTAGGAATGTATGCCATGTTTGTACTTTCTGGATTTCCTGTATTACTAGTAAGTAGCGTCACTGATGTAGGCTGTACCCTTTACTCCCAATTTCCCCCTCCACCAAGTGCTTCTTTCCAGGAATTTTTCTTTCACCATTATTGTTCACTTTTTAAAGAGTATCATACAGCCAAAAGCAATCAAAGACAAGGAGAGAGATAAGAAAATTATTTAAATAATGCTTGACTTACTGGTTTTGAATAAAGATTGTGCTGAAACTGGGTTGTGAGTAACTACAGTTCTAGCAAATGCACAAGGGTTTAAAACGGGATGTTATTAAGAACTTCCATATAACAAACTGTTGTTAGCTAGATGAGAACTTTCCCATTACTGTGTTTCCCAAAATATGAATGGAGCCCTAACCACGCATAGCAGACACATGTTTAAAAATGCCAAGAAAGAGAAGTTGAGTAAATATTAAAAGACACAAGCATACAAAGATGGAAAGGACAAAATGAGAGATGCAGCAATGTGTTATTTTAGACAGCTGTGCTGGTTAAGTATTCTCACAATTGCTTGTATGTAGATGTCTTATCAAAATCTCTCTCTTTTATATATGAATTTAAAAAATATATTAAATATATAAATAATGTGAATATTAGAAAATATGGTAGAAACACTGTGGCTAATTATTTATGGACAAACTTTGAGTAAAATGCAAGTGATCAGAAAGTAAATATTTTTTTAAATGCCAAAGGCCACTGTTTTTCATAATCCCTAGGTAGCAAGCTCTGGCAAGAGCAGAGGCACATTTGCCAAACAGTGCCTCAGAGAGATGAGGGGAAAGGTCTGCTCGGGACTGTGTCACATTTTTTTTCCACCCTCCTCATCCCACCTGACTCCTGCCTACTAAACTACTGAAATTGGTCAGTCACGAGTGGATTGCCCCTAAAAAACTCCTATCTGGTTGCAGTCACAAAGATGGACACTCATATTCAATATCTGTTGTATTTTGTGAGAGGCAAAGGAAGATCTATGTCCCCTGCAAACTTGAGCTAAGCCTGGAAAAAGACATTGAAAAAAAATATAGATCTGCAGTGTCACTTCATAAGTCAGACAAAGGATGTGATATAATAAATACTTGCACTCATCCTCTTTCACTGATGTTGTTTTTCATTTTGATTAGTCATTTTAAAAGGCTCATTTCTTAGTTTTTACCTCTTGGAAGGCTTTTCATTATACTGCTCCTATAAGTACACGAAAACAGAAATCACAACTGATGCTAGAACTTTCTTCTCAAATGAAATGATGCTGGTGCTTTTAAGAGCTGAAAATATTTTACCGAAGTTTTAACAGCCTCAGGATCAGTATTAATGACAGGCTTATTAGTGTGTGAAATACCTCCTAGCTGTTCTCCAAGGTGTTTAAACTAATCAGCTACTAAGAATAAGGGAATAATTTTCCTTTTACTGTCACTAGCATCAGTTCATTGACTTTACTGTTATCTCTTCTGCTTTACACTAATGCAAGAGAAGCAACATGTTCCTAAGTCCACATATAGCATCAGGTCTGTAGGGTGAGTTGGAAGTAGTATTATTGACTGACCCTGATTTTTGAATGATAGATAAGCAAAATTATATCACCATAATGAAAATGTATCCTAAACAGTCTTTTCTCAGCATTTTCCTTGCATCCATGTAAAATTTGTTCCCCCAAACCGACAGTTGGCAATTGTGCATCATTAAAATAAAAAGGAAAAGGAAAACACTAATAATTCACAAAATTTGTATTTGTCTTTCCTTTTGTTCTGAGCATGGTGTCAATGACTGATGTGACCGGACAGTGCCAGGACAAGAGGCAATGGGCGCAAACTGAAGCACAGGAGGTTTCCTCTGAACATGAGGAAGCACTTCTGTGCTGTGCGGGTGATAGAGCACTGGTACACGTTGCCCAGAGACGTTGTGGAGTCTCCCACCTTGGAGATCTTTAAAAGCCATCTAGACATGGTCCCAGGAAACCTGCTCTGGGTGGCCCTGCTTGAACAGGGGAGTTGGACCAGATGATCTGCAGAGGCCCCTGACAACCTTAGCCATTCTGTGATTCTGTGATGCTGATTGTTTTTGTGAGTTGTTTTAATTTGGGGAGGGGAAATCTGCACAAGGAGATTTTTTATTTTGTAGACAAATTGAAGGACATAGGACATGCATAGACTTTTGAAGAAGAATTTGCTGTTCAAAAGATAAAGCAAGGGAAAAAGGATAACTTTTGAGCCATGAAATAAACAAAAATATATCTCACCATCAGAAGTTCAGATGGAATGTCTAAAGGAACCTTCAAAAGTTTCACATACTAATTCTTTAAACCTAGCCTGGAATATGAAATGGAAATCTTAACTATTTCTTTTGGTTTATGCAAGACTGAGCATCTGAGGTGACCAGAGTCTGTGGTACAGCCAAATACACTGAAAGCTGCTGGGCATGCAGTGCTTTAGAAAAACGATGGATGGATGCTAGCAGTATCTGTAAAGAAAAAGCATTAACCTGAAAATAGTCTTCACATGAAACTGACTGCTATCCCTTCCTATCTGAAGAAGGAAGCTGATTAGAGGTGTCTGCTGACAGATCACAGATGTGAAAGATTGTAGAAAAAGGATTCTGGGTTTTTTGAAAGTCAAGACTGAGCTGAGAATCAGCATTCTGCCCTGTAGCATCCCAACCAAGATAATACTTTGAGGATTAGCAGTGCTTTCAGAAACAGCACACTGCAATTGCTGCTGAGCTTTGTGAGTCAAGTACAACATTATAGAAAGGGGTATTAAGTGCTCTCACCTGTAAAAAGGCACTGAAAGACTGAGAAGGATGAACAAGGAAAGAAGAAACAAAACGGTATCACTGAACAGCTGAACAGACTGGACAACAAGGGGAAAACATTGGAAATTGATGCTACCAGTATAACAAACAGTTTGGTCTTTCACCTTCCCACTCACTTGGGATTTTCAATGACGTTTTCCCAGCTAAAGAATGAGCCAGGTTGTAAATGCTCTGGAATCATAGGTCATTTGTATAAGTCCAGTTTGGGCAATGTTTGTGATTCATTTAAGAACAGTGTGTGGAATTAACTCATTTAAAACTGACTACAGGAAACATACTTTTGATGATCACATGTTCCCTTTAGTCATGCTTGAATTTATCTTCCCAATTATCTTTATCAACAAACATTTCCAGATTGCTTCTGACTTGTCCATTAAAATATACTTGGTGCTAATCAAAACTGTGCATAACCTACTAATCATGCTGTCAGCTGCTACTAGCTCTATGGCGATAGCAAAATTCAAGGAAAAAAAATAACATTTCAATTATACGGTTATCTAACCCCATATTTGTTGATGGGCTTATTATGTAAATTCTAAAAGGTCGGGAAAAAGGATAAACTTAAGATATTTGGACAGAGGTTAGCAGATGGTCCAGAACTGAAGTCAGGTGTCTAGAGACTTGCACATGAGAAAGGATAGACGAGCCTTTAGTGAGATATGTTCCAGTGTGATTTTCTAAGTAGAACTTAAGCAATTTATTTCAATTCTCATATAGTGAATAATTGCATGTAAATCAGAAAGCAGCAAATGCAGAACTACTTTGCTGCACTATAAACGACAACGAGAAAAAAATCACACTTTTTGTTTCATTGCAAAATATTTCTTATCATTCTGAACTTGCTGTTCTGCTTTACTGACTTATTTCTTTATTAATGACTTCCATGGCAGTAGCACCCACATGCTTAGAGAATTCTCAGGCAGTGATTTGTATACATGATCATGCATACTCTCCAACTCATCATCTTGCCTGAAATCTTGCAGTGACAACAAAGAGGGCAAGAAACAAATTTATTATTTTTACTCCTCAGACTGGAAATTAAGATCTGGAGAGATCACAGTTGGGAGTTCTGCAATTCTTAGTGCACAAGTAAGTTACAAGCACATAGAAGTCTCCTGTTTTCAGAAGGAGTTGCTTGAACATAGCACAGGACTGGATGGAATGGACTGCAAGGCCATATCCTAGTTTACCATTTAATGACACTCAGAGACCTAGCTATTTGCACGCAGAATGAGTCCAGCAATATAAGCCAATAAAAGTTACTGAGAAACAATATAACCACATATTTTCAATGTCGTTGTGTTGTTCCCCCCCCCCCCTTAATTTAGCAATTCATGGTTCACTAGTTAAAACACTAAAATTCTGCAAGTAATTGCAAAGTGCTAGTTAAATGCATGATGAATTGGGAAAGTGATACCTTTCAAAAAGGAGTCATCAATCAGCAGGAATATAGCAAGATGAAGGGGTGTAATAGAGTTTCTCAGCAACTCCTCATCACAGTAATTGTTGTTCCCAGGGGTAGCTATGTGGTAGTCTAGACCTTTTGTCTGCTTCTTACTTCTTTCTTTAAAAGTGGGTTGCAGAAGTTTGACAAGCTGCAGTGGATGGTTTGCTTATTATTCTGAAGTATATCAAACTGATTCTAAGAAATAGGAAGGAACACATGCTTTATGGCGTAATAATTATGGGATTTATAAGGAAAGGTCCCTCAAAAAAATTTTAAATGATTGTGGCTAGGCTTTCTGTCATCATGGATTAAAAGAGAATATTTGAAATCAGAGTAGGAAAGAGACAAATGTATTTGTATATGTTCCTGTCTGTGGTCCTCTTTAGACCCAAATTCATCTGAAATTGCTTGGGTCAGGCCCCCTGAGTCTTTGCCCAGGCACAGTTCGTGTTGAAATCAAAGATCAAATATCTTACTTCTTACAATAATCAAAAACGCAGTGGAATCACAGAACAGAGGAGTTTGTTCTTTAGATCTGTGTTTCTAAAACTCATAAGCTGCTTTGTAACTGCCGTTGACCACCAGTGCACTCAGACTCTGTTTTGCTGGTGCTCAGGGAGCAAATGGGAAATACTGAGAGGTAAGAAACTGCTTCAAACCAATTGACTGCCTCATTAACGGGTGAGGAGGTGGGATTCTAACAATGGTTAAAAATCATAACCATCAGAAACTCATAGCCCTCAGATGTAGCCATGCAAAGCTAATCTCTCCACTCCTGCCCTATAGTTAAGGAAGTGGGAGACCTCCTTCAGAATACCAGGTGCCTCCATGGAAGAAGCTCCTTTCTCTTCCCTGCCCATGAAGGCAGACACCTTCATAGTTCTTGTGGATACATCCCCACAGGTGTTAAGGAAACAGTTAGCCATATAATATTTCTAGTTAGATCTGTTCACTTCCGTTTTGTTCAAGGTACTACTTAAGGTTTGTAGAATTGAGGCTACAATGTTCACTTATATGGAACAAGAATAAAGTTCAGTTCAGCATGTATAGGTATTTCTAGGAAACATCAATTTTTATTTATTTATTTCACAGAAAGAGCTGAAAATTCAAGTTGTTTTCCATAACAAGAATTGAGAAAGATACCAAGAAGATTCATAAGAGAGATACAACCTCAGTGTGGATGTTGATGAATACAGGCAGAATTTATGCGTATCCAGTGCCATGCCTACAGTTGATCATGGTAAGGCAGTTACACTAAAAGAGTTCTATTAGGTGCATACTGAATGTACATAATAATGTTGCTGAACAAACTGCAGAGTCCATATGCCTCTGCAGTTTGTTAGAAGTATGATACTTTAAAAAACAATAAGTCATATTCTCTGTCTCTAAAATATGGACATACGCCTCAGCAGAATGCATCTGCTAAGCTTAAAATTAAGTCAAATCATGACACATTAGGGATCCTCAGGAAGCACTGGAGGAAGAAGAGCAATGGGGTGAAAATTTAATGAAATATATCAGTACACATATATTAAAGATTCTTTTTACTTCTGCCATCCTTCATATACTTAGTGCAAATATATGCAAATGCAAAGGTACTGATGACATTTCCCATTTTACAAAGCTGTTATACAAATGGCTTTGTGGAATGACAGTATAGACTTTGAATGAAATGAGAAAAGTGAAATAAATGATGTGTGCATTGGCTTAGGATGAACTTAAGAAAGCTGGGATGTCTACCAGTGATTGGGACGGTAAAGATCATCTGCTGTGACAAAGAATTTAATTGGAGATATGAGGAAGAATGAAGTAAAGGAAGTCTTATTTGTGCTATTGGAAATTTCATTAGAACATAATACATTACGTGGGAAAAAAAAAGGATAAGAATAGTAAATTAAGAGATTTGTTTAAAAGCAGAGAAAATGGGCTTGTAAATAAAAAAAATAATAATAAATAAGAGGAATCAGTGGAATGGAAGCAGAGCTTGGACAACATAATGCCTTTAAAGACTAAGGAAAGATGTTTTTGAGACACTGGAGTTAAAGGATGAGAATGGAAATCAAACCTCATAGCTTGGGAAACAATTTGTTAGTTTTTGAGCCAGGTAGCCAGCAACAGGCAGTCAGAGAGTTTGGGAAGGGAATGCTGTGGGCAGCTGCTGCAACACCTGTGCTGTCAGGGAAAGGAAAAGAGCTTGTGTGTTTTCCATGTGTCACATTAGGGAATCAGTGTCCTCTGTTCAAGAACCTGACCTCATTGGTGCTCAGGACATGCTCAAGAGTGACACATGAGAGGAAGAGACAACTACCCAGCTGCCTACCATCAAAGAAGTTTTCAATACCAGCTTCATTTTCTTCCTTCATACTCAGTAGGGGTCCTTTTGGCCAGTAGTAGCAGGACTTAGCCCAGTTTTTATTGTTTTTTTCTTACCTAGGGTTCCTGTTCCTTGAGATCTTTCCTGCTCCTGGAAGAAGCTCTTTTTTTGATGTCTGAAGGGTTTCTTCTGCCCTGAACCATCCTCTGCTGCTTCATACTGTCTGCTGCTTTGTCGCTAGCCATTCTGCCTTTTAACCATTCTATTTTTTTTTTCCTCATTTTGCTTAGTACTCACAAGTCCTCAAGCCTTTCACTCATATTCACATTTCTGTCTTTGAGCCTTGGTCCTTTGCATCCTGTCTGCTCCTGCCACCTTTGTCAGATGGGTTTGGAAATGACAAAGCTCTAACAGAGTGGTTTGTCTTTTGTTTTGTTGTGTTTTCTACAGACGGCTCAATCAAATAAGTTACAAAATACAGGAGAGAAGGACAGCATTTTCACCAATGCAAGCAGGCAATCCAAAAGATTGCTTAGGGTCCCAAAAATTTTAAGAAGCTTTGAGAATCGATAAACAATTCAATACTTGGATTTCATTGGTATGTTCCCTGTTTAAGGTCTTCTTTCTGTGCAACTAATACAAATAATTGTATTATTATGGCAATAATACAATTTTATACAGTAATACAATAATAAAATAATGCCATTTTATACAATAATACAATATTGTGTAATCATATTTGCATTATTATGACAACAATACAAATAATTGTTTTATTGCATTACTGGTAGGAAAAAGAAATGTAATTTTGTTGATAAACTGAACAGAGAGTAAAGATAGCAAAGAAGTTAGGCTGATAACCTGGGATTTGGGAAATCTGAGTCCAAATCTTTTTGAGGCTCGAGGTCTTCATGGGCTTCTGAGTGAATAATGGTTTTTCTCTCTCCTTCCATGCACTATGAAAGGAGTGAGGTGGCTTTCTTTCCTCATAGAAGTGTTGTAAGGATGTTGTAAGTGCTCTGTCACTACATAAGTGCTGCACTGTAAGTGCCTATACAAATTTATTACTCTTATGCTAAAGACCTAAGAGCATTCTGGTAGCATTAAACAGACGTATTCAATATCTTTATTTAACTTATACTCTTCTCTTTCACACAGCAGTTGTGTTTTCATATCCCCCCATGCATAATTATAGAAATATGACAATATCTGATGGGATGGAAAAGGCACAGGTTCCTTCAGCACTAGAAATGACATTAGAGTGATGTAGATTTATTTTGGTTTTAAATAGGACTGTCGATTCTATAGCTAAGAAGAATGTTTTGCAAACATCATTCATATTCTGTATGAGTATACATTTCACACTTCTGACTTTCCTGATTTTCTTTTCTCTAATAAAAATATGAAGGGTGTGAAATACAGAAAAACAGCTTGGGCATCACTCCAAGTCCTTGTGTATTTTGTATGGATATTTATTTTGACAACTCCTTTCGGGACTTCATATAGGTTAAGGGGCTTCAGGGTATCAATGGAGGTCACATTTCGGTGACAACTTCTTGTAAATGTTCCTAAGAGGCTACTGGCATTAGTCCAACACCTTGATTAAGAGACTTTTCATTTGGCTTGCACAATGTTATGATGGAAAAATTATTCTCAGGCAGAGGAGAAGACCAAGAATTATGAACCACATGTTCTCCTTACTTCATTTTTGAAGTCTCAGCAACAGCCATACATGTTTAAAGCCTTGGTCTAAGCTGCAGAATCGTGCATATTTTCCCCTCAAGGAAGAAGTGGAAGGGCTTCAACATTTTCCCAAATTAAATTACAACTTTGATCATGATTTAATTCACTGTGGGAGATGGCTGTAAATTGCTACAGATTTAGCAATTTCTGGGTGCCAGGCACCCATTTAATCTGCAAAAGCTGTTAGATATTATGTTAGAAGCAAACGGTCAAAACCATTAAAAATCTATTTTGCATATAATACACAACAGTAACAAAAAATGAGTTCACACTTTTAAACAAAAATAAACCTTGCATATCTACTTTTCTCAGTGCAGGAATGTTGATAAATACATTTAAATTCCTCTAAAAATCTATGCTATTTTTCCCTGGTGATAGTGTGAAAGATTGGTAATAAAGTATAATTTCTTTGTAAAACAGGCACACACATCATGCACACATGGTTTGGTTTTCAGAAGGACTGATAAAATAAAAAAGAATTGACTGGTCTTGACAAAAATCAATCAGTATGGGATGTTGCAAGGACTTTGAAGTGCATTCAACATAGAAAATGTCATACTCTAAATCTGCCAGCCTTGAGAATGTCTCCTTAATTTTTAGCCATAGACATTTTAGCACAATGGATAAAAACAAACATTTAAGTAACATGAAAAATCAGCTTTGAAGAGAGCAACTCTAGGCCATTTTTAATCACAAAAAATAATGACAGCTATGACTTCCCCAAAGACTTTAAAAATACTGAAGGCTTGCACCATTTTGTGCATTTAATCATCATGTTTCATATTGCAAATCCTCTGTCAGCTTTTTTGGGAAGCCCTTCCTACAGCCTGACACCTCTCCCACAGCAGCAGAAGAGGCTGAGATGACAACAGTGTGGGGGGATGCATGGTCTGTCAGGGCTGCTGATGGGAAATGAGGACATTCAGGTGGACGAGCACCCAAAGCGACCAGTGCTGGAGCTTTTTGATTGGAGGGGTTGTCCCTTGAGGTGCAATTTGCTATTTAAATCTGTCAAAAGCTTTTAATATTGAAGGCTTAATTGCATCATTTGGGAAGACTTTTATGAAGAAAGATGAGCCTTTATAAAGGCTTAGCTCAAGGATGTCCAGTTAATACAGTGCTTTGGGTATCTACAGTATCATATAAACGGTACCAAAATGATGCAAGGACATATTTCTGTCTTCCTCCCTTCCCTTCCCCTTTATTTGACATTTAAGTCTAGGGACAGGAAGTTTATGCTCCAGGCTCTGTCCTTTATGTTTTGCTCACTGGTGCCACTGTGCCCAGAGTCTCCATGGCCCAGCACCCAGCCCAGCTCCTGGCAGGCGTTGCTGCCTCCAGACACCCCTCCCTGACCTCCTGGATGCCTTTGATGGGACCCAGGCACTCAGCAGTGGCAGCAGCTGGAAGGTGGGCAGGACGGACATAGAGGATGGGTTTAGCCAAACTTTGGCAAAAAAGAAACAAATGAGCAAATCACTCTGACTCCCACTGCTCCCATGACCTGTGAAGCTACTCCATATGGCCCAGATGGCCCAGCACCACCCAGGAGAGCAGGGCACAGGTACAGCACTCTTCTTTACTCCCTGTTGCCTGTCAGCTATGCACACAAACCATAACATTCCTGCATATTCTGGTGCTATCACAAACCCACCAAGATGAGACACCTGCCCCCCAATGCACACCTTTCCTATTGCCCCCTCCTTCCCCTCCAACCCATTCTCTTACACACCAGGCACCCTCTCCGACTTATCCATAACTGGCTGAGTTTGTGCTTATCTCTTTCTTTCCCTAACAGTATTTGTGGAGGGGGAGATTAACCATAAACTGAAATTAATTGGCATGTAAAATTATTTGAAAAATGCAAATTAGACCATTAAATCATTTAAAGTGTCATGCATAGCGCAGCACAAAATTTGGCAGGGAGAAGGGGTGATTATCACAGGTAGGCAGGCCAGCAGATGGCTGAGTGCTTGGGAACACTGGCTGCAAGAAAAGGATGTTGTTCATAGCTCCTGGACTGCCTCTTTACATGTTAATAAAGAACTACTATTACAGCAATGGAAATTCCTATCAGCTCTTTTTGCTATACTGTGGAGCCTGTGAATGGTGATATTTGCATAACCACAATGCTACCACATACTTATCTCTGCAGGGTCAATTTAAACTTTAATGCTTCCAAAGCTGGTAAACTCAAGCTGGTGAAATAAGTAGTGTTTTTAGTGGGCGAGTAATGATGCCCATTTAGTTCTCATATTTAAGTTCTTATGGAGTGTTTTCATACATCTTAGCTTTAGTTGGATACCATGGTGGATTGTATGTCTATGTGGATGTAATAACTCCTATATGTTGTACGGCAGTTCAGGTGCACTGTGAGATGCAGTTATATTTCATCAGACTTTTTGTTCACACTGTTTGCTGCCCCTTCGTGATCCAATGAATCGGGAAACATGTTAATTGCAATGAATACTACAGTTCTTTACTGGCTGAATGGTGATATTGTGGGAATGTGCACAGAATCTGGTTAGGGAGCTGTGTCCTTTCTACAGTACAGGAAAAGGAACCGTAAGCTATAACCCGATGGGATCAATCTCAGAAAAGAAACTGCGGTATCAAGCAGCTGGCAGATGGAAACTGCCTGTGTAGGAAAGTCCAGATAGTCAGTGCTGCAAATATCCTACTTTGGGAAGGCTGAATCTTTATTCATTTCTGGACCACTGTCATCTGTATTTTTTCTTATAGTCAGCCTGAATTCAGTCTGTCCCCAGGTGAATCCTATTCTGTCCTTTGCACCAGGAGACTTTGAAAGGAGTGCCCTGGGTCCCTGTGGCTGTTTGAGAGGGTGATCAGAAACTTCAGGGCACGGGCCCATGCCCAGCCTGAGGAGGAAGCCTTCACTAGATGAAGACTAGGAAGGAAATGCTGACCCTCATAACACGCTTCCTGCTAGGAATAGAAATGGGAAGCTCTCTCAGGTTTGAAGGTGCCCTGTGGGCCAGCCTACATGTGGAGCAGATAACACAGTAAAATGCTGGAGCCATACAAAGCCATACCTGATGCTGTCTGAGACTTGCAGTTGCCCCTGAAAGCAAAAAAACAGTCTTGCTCAGAGGTAGGAGGTTAAAGTGGAGACAGTCCAAAATGAGGTTTTTGTCTGTTAGGACAGTGCTTACATTTCATCAAAATAATAGACAACCCATCCCACAAGCCAAGCAGAGCATGATGGTTATCACAATACTCAGGGTAAACTTCCCTAGAACCGGTGCAATGTATAAAGTATCCTCAGGCATCCATATCCATTGATATCTGTGGGGATATTCAAAACCTGACTGGTCCATGGTCCATGGGCAACCTGCTATAGCTGTTTCTGCTTGAGCAGGGGGACTGGAGCAAGTGATCTCAAAAGGTCCCTTCCAGCTGATTCTGATTATTAGTTTAGAAGCAGCCATAAGGTATAGTGAGGAAATAGCAGCTGCAACTTTAAAAAAAGTTTAGAAAATGCTTCAAAAAACAAAGTAGACAAAGTGCCAGGTGGCCAGTATGATATTGTCACAGAGTGGATTTATAGCATCATTAATTTGACATCAGACTTCTTTGTGTTCTCCCTTACTGAAAGTACCAGTGCTGCCATCAACTGTTCCACAAAATGACAAATTACTTTCGGTGGCACAGAGCACATAAACTTCAAGTTCATTTCTAAAACTGGAATCTTGGATCGAAGCAAATATAAACCTCATGATTTTCATCTTCTCAATCTGAACAGAATATTGTCAAACAGATACTTTCTCATTAAACCTTTGAGAAGTCAGGATTGTAATAATTAGCATTCCTTTAAACAATAAGGTATTATTGAAAAAGCAGTAGATTTTGGATCTAACAAAAGATATGTCAATACACAATTCATGATCAATATTATTTATAGATATACTTAGAATTCATCCTCTCACTATAGAACATGCAATTAATGTTTCTCTTTCCCCCACTAACTTGCTGTGTGATATTAATCACGTAACTACTCTGAGGTGAAATCAAACTGAGACCCTATACATATTTCAAGTCAGTTTATACATTGTCATGCTATATATATGTGTATATATATATATATATATATTTACTGGCATCTAATTTAGAAGTTTATCTAGCTTCATAGGTATTCTGTAAATGTGTTTTCTTTTAATTATCAGTACAAACTAAAGGTAGCACTAGAGTCCTGGTATGTATTCATGTGTGTGTTGGTATCTTTATTTTTTTTTTAGTAATCTATTCACTAGAAATACATAAGTGGCATTACATAAGGAAAATGTCAGTCTGATCACTGACAGTTTCTGACTTTTTTGCATGAAGTTAATCTTAGAAATCTTTGCACAACCCATCTGCATGCTATAAACTATTTAATGTTCTTTAGCTGCTTTTTAAAGACTTCATACAGACCCTTCAGAGGACTGTTTTTCAGACAGTCAATAACCAGAATTTTCACTCCCTATGACAATTCCTATTAAAACCTCACAAAATATAGATAAGCAGTAAATACAAGTGAAAAAGACAAGAATCTGAGGTCACTCACAAATCTCATGGCATAACATGTTTCTTTCTTACTTGTGACAACATTATAATGACTATTTAACCCTGAGGCTCAATTAAAGCCTGAAAATTACTTTTAAATTATTGATTCAAAGGCATCAAGGATCAACCAATGGTTGCATATGATTTTATATTGTAAAAGTTACAGTAATTTAAATTGCAACCCACAAATGAATTATTAAAAGCAGTATTAATATTGCTGCCGTTAACATAATACAGTTTTAGGTTTTACCAAAGAGGGGTTTGTAAAAGGAGGGAGCCCCCCACCCCTGCAAATCATTGATTTTTCTCTCATTCTAAACACTGTCTGTCCCCATTGCTCAGAATGACATATGTGATCATTGCTGTCAGGCAGTAAATGAAGTTTCTGTTCAACACACTCCCTGACAAGAGAAAGCCAATGCAAAAGCATTTGTCAAAGGAAAATGAGATGCTACTAAATCCTTCGAGGCAGCATTTGCCCGCTTCTCTATCCAAAGAAAGTGAATAAAAGAACCTCTGCATGGAAGAAGGTATGTTCTGGAAAAGTAGAGTAGCAAAGTAGAAAAACAAAGGAATGAGTAAAAACCTCTCATTTGTAAGAGATTTGAAGTTTTAAGAATAAAAGCACAGAACATCAGCAAGTCATATCCAGGCTGGTGATACAGCTGCATACCTCCATTACAAAGGAAGTAAAAGGCCGTGAAAAAGATGAATTCTTTCTCTCCCTCTGATGTTTATCCTTGCTGGGGTCAAAGCAATTTGAATTGCTGACATTGAACATAAATATGTATTTGGCTACTTTCATATTTTGATCTAATTTTAAAAATATATCAGTTTATTAATCTGTCTGTCATCTGCAGCTATGTGGGAATTTTGTTAATAAAGTCAATCACTTCCACAAGACAGATTAAAAAAAATATTCACCTAAATTTTATTACTCTGAATATTGAAGAAATTATACAAGTATGTCATAAGTCTTAGTTATTTCTCCAGCCCCAAAAGAACCCTAATAATCCAGCAATATACTGGGAACATGACCCTATTTTCCTGAATCCTAATTCTGGCCAAACCACTAAGCCAAACTTTCATTATACAAAACACGGGAGAAATCCGGTCTGTCCTTCTCCTGCCCTGAGAGTACTCAAAAGAAGGATTCTGGTGAATGGTTTTCATGATTTTTAGATATCAAGATAATTTTAAATTTTTAGAAATCAATCCTACCCACATTATGATTTTTCTTAGAGCTTCAGGATCAATTTAGGGAGAGCATTAGGAAATCCAAAGCTTCAGGAATCCATACTGCAGACCCCATTCAGCCTGATGCAAAGAGTTATGAAGAACGCTGGTAATCAGTAGCAAGCACAGGTTTATGTTCTGGTGTGAACAGTGGAGTCTTGGTTACACACAATTTTAGATTTAGGATTTGCACTAGGAAACTAGTGGCACTCACAGCCACGTTTATTGCTGTATTTCAGCAGACTTCTTAAGCATCAGTGTAAGATCAGTTATCTTAAATTGTGCATCATTTTAAGACAAAGCCTTACTTTGTTACTCTGCCACTGGAAATGATCCTCAATCCAAATTTCAGGTTAGGGTTAGGAATGGGGTTAGGATTAGGAAATCTGTAAAGCCTGAAGAACTCTGCTGAACTCGGTGGGTGTTGGAGAGTGCTGGTAAAGGTGGAGTGAGAGCTATTTTTTAAGATTTCAGGCAAGAGACATCATTTTTTAAGGATAGAAGTGGATATAGAAAATGAATAGCCTGAATATCCCTTGTATTTGGACAGACTTGCAGAGTAAGAAAAACTGAGAGATTTAGTTTGTTTTCCTTTCTCTCATTTTCCAGTCTAAAGTTCAGGAAAAGGTTAACGCTGGACTCAACATTAGTAAATCTAAAGCTGCTGCAGGACTTGCAGAAATTTGTTCTGGAGAATCTATGAGAATTTAAGGTGGGACCTTGGGGCTACTGCTTCTGTTTTTTTTTTTTTTTTTTGTTTGTTTGTTTTTTGTACTCCTAATGCTATTTATGTAGTTTACATATATACATGTTATATGTGTATATGTATATATATATATATATATATATATATATAAAACACACATAACACAGGCATGTGTTTTACCTGGCTGGGCAGCTGAGCTCCACCACATGCCACTCTCTCACTCCCCCTCCTCAAAGAGAAAGGAGGAGAAAATATATGAAAAAGGCCCAAGGGTTGAGATAAGGACAGGGAGATCGCTCTATGATTATCATCACAGGCAAAACAGACTCGGCATAGGGAGATTAATGTAATCTATTACCTATTACTAACGAGCTAGAGCAGTGAGAAACTTAAAACAAACTAAAAACACCTTCTCCCCCATCAACCCTCTTCAGTCTCCTCCCCCTGAACGGCGTAGGGGAATGGGGCATGGCGGCTGTGGTCAGAGTATAGTGCTTCTCCTCTGCTGCACCTTCACGGTCCTTCTCTGCCCCTGCTCCACGTGGGGTCCCTCCCACGGGATGCCGTCCTTCCCGAACTGAGCCTGTGTGGGCTGCCCACAGGCAGCAGCTCTTCAAGCACTGCTCCCCCACGGCTCCGTACCACGGGGTCCAACCGTCAGGAGCAAACTGCTCCAGCACGGGTCCCCCACAGGCAGCAGCTCCCCCCAGACCCCCTGCTCCTGCGTGGGCTCCTCTCCACGGGCTGCAGCTCCGGCCCGGGGCCTGCTCCTGCGGGGGCTCTCCATGGGCCACAGCCTCCTCCAGGCCACATCCACCTGCTCCACCGGGAGCTCCTCCACGGGCTGCAGCGTGGAGATCTGCTCCATGTGGGACCCATGGGCTGCAGGGGGACAGCCTGCTCCACCAGGGGCCTCTCCACAGGACACAGGGGAACTGCTGCTGTGTCCCTGGAGCACCTCCTGCCCTCCTGCTGCACTGACCCTGGGGTCTGCAGGGCTGGTTCTCACTTCGCATTCTCCCAGCTGCTGTTGTGCAGCAGGTTTTATTTCTCGTTTCTTAAAACTGCTCTCACAGAGGCACAAACAGCATCGTTTATTGGCTCAGCGCTGGCCAGCGGCAGGTCCCTTTGGAGCCAGCTGAAACTGGCCCTGATCTAACATGGGGCAGCTGCTGGATTCTTCTCACAGAGGCCACCTCTGCAGCCCCCCACTACCAAAACCTTGCCACGTAAACCCAATACAGCATGTATTACATAATATTAAATATATTAAAATGTGTATTTTATAATAAAACTTATAAACATGTATCTATGGATCTAGTCCCTGTTCTTCAACAAGACCAAGGAGAGTGGTTTATATTAACCCAATCTGGCTTTGTGACATCATGGCCTGGCATGATCCAATATTTCTGTGTTTTTGTTTGTTTGTTTTTCAGCTTTAAGTTTACAATTTTAATGATAAACGCAATTGCATACTTAGCTAACCTAGAATACACACACACAACTAATCTCCAAAATACAGAAGTCTACCACTTTACCCACTCAAAGCCCTGTAAATTCAACAATCATTTCAGTTCTTAAGACTATTACTTTTCTATCCATTGCTCTGTTTCTTTCTGAATCCTGTAAGATCTCTGAAGATTATAAGAAGGCTGGTGCCTATTCAGGACATTCAATTCTATTCTATTTCAAAATATGATTTCCCTCACTGTTTGATTCTCTATTGTCCTTTTAGACAGGATCAGATTTGTGACTCGGAATCGGTATTTTTTGTTAATTCTTGTAGGATTAGAGACATCATATAATTAAGATTAGCATTGTAGGCTAAGGCTACTGTAGGCTACTGTTCTCTTTTATCATTAATATCAGTGCATTGTCTATAACTAAGCTTAGGTCTATGGGTTACAGTTAAGAAATCTAAAGCCTAAGGATCCTATTTTATTCCTGGATTGTTCCCAGCCTACAGCATAGAGAGATGTGCTCATTCTGATAAGGACTTTTACTTCATTTTCATTTTATTGGTCCCCTGGCTATGATAAGTTAAGTATTATGGTTGGAATATAGTTAGTATTGAAAAAGTCTAAACACTCAAAAAGCTTATTTAAGATTCTTGAGAGTTTCCAAAGACAAAAAGAACAATTCCCACAGTTATTGCCACTGTCTTCCAGTAGAAGATTTTTTACCCAAGGATACAAGTTTTAAGTTAGAATTGTGGTTACATTTCAATGACTTAAGAATCACAAAAATGTCCAAAACAGAGAAAAGAACAAATTGGGATTGGGCATTATTGTCTGTTTTACAGTAGGCTTTGAACCCCTCAGAGAATAACGCCAGTCCCAGGAATGCAATTAAGGTTAGGGACTGTAAAATAGACAACTTCAACCATCCAATTTAGAGAATAGTTCTACACATCCTGAAAAGACAGAAAAAAAATAGGTGTAAGATTAGGGACAAGCCCTTTAATCAAACTTGTTTGCAGCGAGTGTCTGTAGTTTAAGGTCAGAGCTGTAGTCAGGGTTCAGGCTTTGCAACCTGTAGCATAGGAAGCTGTACTTATTACTGGGTTAGTTAAAGCCTTCGGCATTGGAAAGAATGCTCATAAGTGCCAGTAATATTTTTATATTACTGCGTTATTTGATTTTGTAGGCATCTTGCCTTACTACTAAATAAAATATGGCAAGAGAGTGCACTGAAGCATTGGTCCCTGCATCATTCCTATTGCTTATCAACAGCTTGCCTACACATCATTCACCTGCTCCAAATAACACACTTCAAGACAAATTCTATGTGTGATTTTAGGGATAGCTTACTCCAGGGGCAGTTCCCAAAAGGCCAGGCTGGATGGGACAGCAAATCTGTGTCATTCTGCTCTATAGAGTCCTCCAAAACCCATCCACTTAACCTTTCTACCCACACCTCCTTCTATTCTTGGGCACTCAACACACAACTTCCATTGCTGTTAAAAAAATAAAACAAACAAACAAACCTTCTCCATCTCCATTACTAGCCTTGAAAGTGACAGTTCTTGAAATGGAGGCACATAGCTACACATAATCTCATCCCAATGAAACTTTGCTACTAAAATCAGGTCTGCTTCTTTAAATCTCATTTTAGCCATAGGAAGCACTGAATAATTTGAAAGAAAATTCTTGGGGGAAAGTTCCTGAAAAGTCTGTCAAAATAATACGATGGCAAAAGCTGTGCAAAGATATGATAACTCAAAGCAATTCAATGGTAAGCATGCCCTCAGAACAAGGATGTGACTGCTTAAATTATTCTATTGGTTTAATACCCTAGAGCACTTCAGAAATGCCCCAAAACTCAATTTCAGCAAAATCCCTCCTTGGCCCAAGAAGTTGATGTCTTGAATGGATGAAAAAGTGAAGAGAACTCTGCACTGAACAAATGTAAGGAGAAAAAGAATAAAAACATACCACCGATGCTTAATATAGATGGAATACCTGGAGGTTACTTAGATAAAGGCTAGCCCAAAACATGACCTTCATAAACACCCTAAATGCTTTCACTGAGGAAGAAAAAAAAAACTGGCATTTGCAATACAAAGGGCATTGAGAAAACAGAAATTTGGATGGATGCTATAGGTATTTTTCAGTATGTGATCCCTTTTCTGTTTCTTGTAGCTGAATGAAATATTGAAATCACAAAGGCACAGCTGCAGCAAAACACACTAGCACAAAAACAACACAATTTATAAATGCCTTGTGTTATTGAAATCTTCCACATTTGAAACAAAAATTTAGCATTTCAGGGTAAGTACTGTATGAAATCTCTCCCCAGATTCTGTTGCACCTGGCTACAAATTACCTTCATTTTGCTATAAATGGAAAATGAGCAGATATGTTCTCAGTCTATTTGCATTAAGAAAGGTGAATCAGAAGCATCTTCCAGAGAGGTGTCTATTTCAGCAGTACCCTAACATTTCCTATTGTGAAAATTCTCTTTCCAATCCACAAGTACAGACTATATCTAGCTCAACCCACCAATACAACCTATAGTAGGAAAAGCCTCTAATTTTGATATGAACTCAGGGCCCATCTCTAACACAATTTAGTGGTGGCAGTAGCAGGTGTTCAAAGGATTGACAAAGTGAATGCATTTTCCAGCCTCTTGAAAGTTAGTCTCAAAACACTACAGTTCCTGCATAGTGACTGAAATTCATTGTCATGAAATAACTGTAGGCTATCAGTACCATATGTGAAAGATGTTGATTTTAATCCATTTCTGTCACAATGAATCCAACACTGTGTTTAACACAGCAGCAGAGAAGCCAAGGGCCAAGGGACTATTGAGGGGGAAGTACCCAGATGCTTAGAACCTAAGCAGTAGCTCTTCAGTGTCAAAGCTGAGATTCTCTGAATGAGCAAAATGCAGGCTCTTCCACTGTCAGGTCCTGCAGGACAGAGGTTTTGCAACTAAACAGAGCCTTGTGATGGCATAAAGCATTTGTTTCAATGCTTTGAGTATGCATTTCACGATGTATTTGCAGGTAACCATGTTCACAAATACAAACAGTCATGCTAGTTCTGTGCATGTGCTACCAGAGCTGTATCCTTTAATCCTCCATTTCCCATATATGTGGTTAGATGGCTACCTAGCCTGTGCAAAAACAGGAGGGAGAAAAAAATCTGTGCGTGTTCCATACCGGACAAGCAAAATAAGCACATTTCTATGATTTAGTAGTAGGCTGAGCAGTCATTTTTTTTACTGAAGAGTACTCATGAAACCTTCAGAAATGCTGAGCAAGATGTCTAGCTTTCTAGACCATTTTATGTGTTATGAAAATAGCAAAACACCTACCTTCTTGCAGCTGTCTGTACGTCAGTGTGGCAAGTTCACTTCTGTTGCAGAACCAATAAAGGATTCAAGCACATAGTTCAGGGCTTCTGAGATGAACTGGGAAGATTAAATAAATAAAATATATTTTTACTTCTTTTGTCTAAACTGGGGCAATATTTTACAGTTTGCATTACTGCAGCTACACCACCACCTACATACTGGGAGCTGTAGTCACCCAACAGAGGATTCCCTACCTTAGTCACTGTAGTGCTAGGGAAACATTTACATTGCCTTTGCGGGCAGCTCCCATTTCACTTTTCATCTCAGAGGAAGCACATATCAGTGGGGTTTCCCTGTGTGCCATTTACCTGAAGCAATACCTGCCTGGCACAGAGAGGTATTCTGAATGGTATTACAGCAAATCTGAAACAGATAGTAAATACCATAAGTTCTCAACATTAACGAATTTTCATGTGCAGACCTAAGAGAGTCTACCACATGTACCCATGGTACTAAGTAGGTACCCATACCTACTTAGCTCCTTAGGTCCTTTTTCCCCACAGCTCTCTTGCCCCTCTTTTTCTTCTTTTGCTCTTGCACTCTTTCCTGTTGTCTTCCTCCCCCTTTCCTTCTCTGCTTCCCACACTATGAAGCACTTAGTTCCGTTCCCTCTACCACACACTCCATTGTGAATGCCTCTAATTTCTTAATTCATCGTTGCAAACAACCCTAATTCATAAATTAAATTGTGTTCACTGCCCTGTGAATTGTCAGTTCTCAAACTCAGTGCATAATTTCTAACTTTGCTGTAATTAAATGCATTCATAATGTAAATATTATTCCCACTGTGTTATTTAACATTTTTCCTTCCACCTTAAATCTGCTGTTTTAAGAGGCAGAATACATGCAACTTTAATATAATTTATTCAAAAGCTAGACTAAGCTGGACTATTTTACTGATGAAATCCCTGTTTCCAGTCATATGAATTATTGGGCATGAAGTTCTCTCTTAAATATTTTCCTTAGTAATGCTAGATAGCTCTCTTGAAGCTGGTTGCATTTCAGTTTTTCCTGTTTGTATTCTCACTCTTTGTAGTTTCAATTTTCTATTCTCCTTACAAATTATTTTCTTCTGATACTGATACTTCTCAGTTTGAGACAAAGGAGAAGAGAGACTGACTTTCTAAATATTATGCCTTGAATTACTCTTCTATAAAAGAAGCAGGTTTTATCATGCTCTAGCAAGTGCATTTGTTTTCCACTTTTCTTCTGCCCTTTCCTATGTGTTTCTCTGTCTGATCCTGTAACCGTTCAATACAAAAACCACATATGGTCAGAGGGAAGGGCAAGGAGCAAAACCTCTGTCTCCTTCATAAGAGCCATATCCAGAAGCTTAGTGGAAAATCCTATCCTAAAGCCTTCTCCTCCCAACTCCCAGTACCAAAGTTCCCAGCCTAGCCACAGAAGTGACCTATCTTCCACCAAAAGAACCTTTCTTCCCCTAGTTTGGCTAGTCCTGCTCAAGGGGAAGAGCAGAGGTGGCCATGAGTCCCTTCAGGCAGCCATGGGAAACTAACTACAGACTACTGTTTCTTCTAGGATTACTACCCTGTTACATGCTAGTGGGGGGTTGGAAATGGCTGTTTCTACTTCCAGTTGTGTTTTCTAAGACAGCCTTTTTTTTTTTTTTTAAGTAGTTAAAACAAACAAAACCAAAACCCTCTGTGAGTAGTACCTTAAATCAAGGTGTTATCTAAGAAGCTTCCAAATTTTATTAAGAAAGAATATTATTTTACTATATGGGAAAATGAGGAATTATGTAATTAATCATATTTATTTCAGATCTAATGGAAAATAGTCCCATAATCATAGAGCAGGAAATAATTTGTAATTATAATAATTATAGAAGAAATAGATGTAAAATTATACACAAGTTTCCAGCAGTGCATAAACCCAGTAGGCTGGGAATTTACTAGCACTATGGGAGACATTCATTAAAACTTTCATATATTGGTATGAAATACCATAATTACTTTGAGAAGAACAGTATCTCATTACAGATAATTACTCCCATTTCAAGCAGCTTTAGGCTATTGGAACTGGCAAGGAGAACTCTGAGGGTGCTGTGTTTTACACCCCGGTGATACACAGGTTTTGTCACATGAGGATCTCCATAGCACAAGTGATGTTGTGTCTTTGGGTACTCACTATTGAAAGAAAGCTGGTGGCAGGACTTCTGGTGACCTTCAGTCACGTTCACTAGATTCCAGCGCATGTATTGGTGGCGCATGAAAATCTGAACAGTAAGCTTTTTTAACAGTGTCTGTGTGGTAACAGCATCTAATTATCTGTATGTGTTTTGTTCAGCTAATTATATTCACAGGGAAAAATAGCTTCTAGAAGCTGTTTTCCAGGCATGTGCCATCAATAAGCCATGTCTGGATGTGTATTATTAGGTTTCATGCCACGCAGTCAGTTTAAGACATGCTCCACTAGCATTCCAATGCTAGTAATTTGGGCCTTAATGCTTAATTACATCACAGCCCTCAGACAGTAACTGGGTAGTGCTCTGGTCAAAATCTTGACTCAGCAGTGTGAGGTTAATTAGGTAGGACTATAAAACAAATGAGTGTGAGTATCGCAGTTTAAAATGCTTTTTTTTTTTTTTTTTTTTTTAGTAGCAGTTCATTGAGGTTGGGTACATCACTTCTCTTGCTTTATTTAGGGAAAGGAAAAGGCGCAAGAGAGCTGGAGATTTTATCATCTGAGTATCAGGCTACCTGGATCCCATCTCAAACTCAGATGACCACAAAAAAGCAACAACCCTACAAGCACACCAAATTTAACAATCCAAGAAACTGTCACAACAGAAGGGCAGGTTATGTGCTGCCAAATGCACACTGATTGTCACTCTCAGGAGTCCAATATCCCCCCACACCCCCAAGGTCTAGGAGAGCTCCTACCTACCAAAGCCCCTTCCTTGGGTGAGTAGCAAAGTATTAAATTAAATGGTGTCAAAAGTGCCAGTTTCTGTGGAACTTGCTTTGACATATGTAAGGAAAACATTTAGATTATATATATGGCTACAGTACAGACAGCCATTCCCCTATGAAGCTTGATTTGTGTATGTTTGTAAAGTATGTGGAAACCCTCAGAAAAAAAAGATGTAAGAAGCAGTGCAAAATAATCCTTGTAACCAGTAACTGGCAGAAGGAGGGCACATTGCTCTGGTTTCCATTACTGCCCCCTGTCTTCAGCCCACCCAGCAATATAGTCTCATTACTCCTACTTAAGTCTTTGTTGTATTACAACATAACACTTTAAATAACATTTCAGCTGTATTGTGTTTTCCTTCATTGTACACCTAAACACATAGAATATGCATTCAGCACATATGCATTCAGCATAGTTTTTTTGGTGCTTACTTTCTTATCTCTTGCAGGAAGTCTTGCCTGTATTTTTCTAACACATTTGCTACTCTTATCTCAGTAATACGTCTAAAAAAAGTCATCAAAGGGCAGAGAAGTGTCAGATTTATCAATGAAGTCACTGGATTCAAGGAGTCTTGTCTTTAAAAAAAATATATTAAGAGGATGGAATAAATAACCCAGTGGAGCAGATGTCTTGTAGTGAGCTAAGGAAGGCTAAATAGGAGGTTGGTAGGTAGTGATAAATTGGAACTTATTTTTTCCCTAGCATTAAATATAGAAAAAAAATCAGAAAAGTGGATTATTGAAATTTCTGGGCCTCGTTGCATTCATTCACTAATCCTGGCTGCCTACTTATCTGCAGTGAGAAATATCATCCCTGACCTTCTTATTATGATACCCTGGGGACAGGATCTGACCATAGCTCGACTGCATTACTACTACTGCATTCAACTGCTCTGCCTCTAGAATAAGAAACCGAAGTAATATGATTACCCCAACACGTCCAGGAAATGATTCTGCAACAGGATAATCATTAAGAGTGGTTTAATTCTACTTCCCATCTGTTTTTACTAGCCATCCAATTCTGACTGTTTCCTGACCAAAAAAATAGTTTTCCTGACAGATGTATTGGAATGGGATGCCACTGGGGACCGCTTCTTCTACAGCTGACCAAAAACTAGTCATTTATCTGGAGCATGTCAAAAACAAACAAATAAATAAATAAATAGGGGAAAATACATACAGAAAATCATAAAAGGACGGCATCATCTGAACTATGATATATTTCAGAGAATTCTACAGAACATATGTGTTTGACAAACACATCCAAAGATGACACGATTAAGAAAAAAGCAAACTGAAAAACAGCAGGAAGCAAACAAACTGTGGAGGGAGAAGAGACTTACATTCACTTCTCTCTTTTTCTGTACTGATATTTCACTGAAGTTGTTTGTGATTACAGACAGGAAAACTTATTTTTTCCCCATTGAAATCAAGTTTTAAATAAGGTAAACATACCACTAAACAAATGGAAACCAATGCATAGTCTAGTCAGTCAGTGTGCTTATTATTTCTCCAGAACATTATCACACTGTAATTAACAATGGAAGGATATTTTTTGCAGGGAGCTAAAATGATTGTTTCTAAGGATAATTTGGGGTGAATCCATTGTACTCCAATGTACTGATTAATCAGTGAGTTCAGAGAAAACAAACAAACAAACAAAAAACAACAACACGTTTCTGGCAAGGGGGGAAAAAAAAAGCTGAATACAGAAGAGGAGAATCAAATCAGAAGAAGAGAAAAATCAGCTTTGATTTCTTCTTTCATTTGGTTGCAGAATCCTGACAGGAATTTTCTGAGATCTACCATGAACAGAAATAAAGAAAATACCTTCCTCTCTTCTAACCTAAGTTTGTTGAAGCAGCTTGGGAAAAAAAAAAAAAAAAAAAAAGGAACAAAACACTTTCAGTAGATCTATTCAGCCAGAAAGCAACAATTCCTTTGCTTTGGCTAGCAAAATACTTGCAAATGGTTCATCTGAACTGACAAACTCCCATGGAAAATTTTGCAGTCTTCTCTCCTCCCCACCCCAAAAATAATAATAATAAAAAACAACAAAAATAGCAATGCTTGTGCTTTGGACCTAAAGCTATAAGGTGCCACTCTAACAATTTAATTTTATAGTGTAAATGATTGAATGACAGCCTCTAGGAATATTCCTGTTTCAATTACTGGTATAGACATAGCCAAAATGTCCAAGGGTTGTTCACATTTAAACTCAATGTTCTGGAAAGGCAAACTGCACTTATTACAAGGCTGACTTGCTGTGCTAGGATATTAAAGTGAACTGATTCATCAGAGTTAAGCAAATCTTTGTTTCTTTTAGTAAACAGTCTCAGTGAACTACTGATTCCATATAATCCCAATCATGATAAAAAATTTGAATTGCTCAACATTAAAGGCTCATTCCAATTCAGAGAAACACATGTAGTTTTTGAAAGCCATGGTTTTGTTGTTGTTGTTGTATATTTGCTTTTTTTTTTTTTTCCCCAGTCCTGTTTGAAATAATGAGATGAGTCTTACTCTGGGTGATTTTTATGGAGTAACAGATTCTGACAATGTAGTGTACCCAAACTGTGAAATATTACCTTCTAACATTCATCTGAGTCTTTATTGAGCTTCATCCAATTCCTTTAGATGGGAAACCACTTGACTGTTATACTGTGTTATAACTTGCTTTTATACTGTGTTTGTGTTCTTCAGACATTTAGTTTGATTCCCTTCTAGTAACGTATTTCTTGGTGTGTGGCTATATTAAAGTCTCCAATCAAGCCTCTATAGAAGAGCTTTGTTGTTGCACCTCTCCATAACTGGAATTCCTCCAATTTATTGAAATCTTTCTGGTGCTAGTTTGATTAACATTGTGTTTAGGTGGGGACTATATTTAGATGTGAAAGAAAGAAGTCATTTTCACGGACAATGAAAGTATGTTTCTAGGATTTCTGTCCAAAATAATCAGTTTTTCTTCAGTTGTCATGTTGATACAGTATCTGACGTCTTTCCTGGATCACCAAAGACACCAAAATTTGTCACACTCTTGTCCATCTAACAAAATTGTTATCTAAGCTTTAAAATAAAAATACAGCCATCTGCAAAGGGGAAAAGAAAGTAATGATACCCTTTTTGAATATCTTTGTTTTTCTCCCTCTTCTGTGTATGTGTGGGTTCTAGTGTCGGGTTTCTTTTTCATTATTGACTATTCCCCAAGAAGGAACAACTCCAAGAATGGCAAGGTAATTCTGCAGTGCCCAAAGGTGAACATTCCCTCCATATCTCATCTGACCTCTAGAAGTAGCGGGCTATTTCTATCAAAAATTACAATTTAGCCTTCCTTAATTTTAGTGCCCAGCAGCAAGAAAACTGCTTGCTGGTCCGTGGGTAGGTCCAGCCATCCCATCATGTCTATAAAACAGAAGAGATTGACTTCTGCAATAAGACAAAAAAAAAAAAAAAAAAAAAGGTGTGAAGGAGGGAGAAAAAAAGCAAGGGTGAAAGCTGGCATCATTTTCCCTTGTTGCAATTCTCTCCCTCTCCCACCCCTTCACAGTTTCTCAGGATCCTCTGGAAGAGCAACAAAGTGGTAAGTGGCAACACAACTGCAACACATCAAGTAGAGAGTGAGAAGACAGCAAAGTTATAAGATATGCAAGCAGTTCAGTCTTTATATTTCTTGAGATGTAAATAACATTTACCAAGCTTGTTGTCCAGAAGTTCAAAACCTAGCAAAGGACAGTAATGAACATCTTCAACGCTGAAACACTAAATTAGACATGACATTAACAGGAACCATTTAATGCAGTTCAGCTCTGCTTTGATGGCCATTTTAATTAGGTTGCTGCTGTGTTGAACTGAAAAGCTGCTGACAGCCTCAGAAAAGCATGGCTTGCAATATAGAACCTCAAAGACATTGCTGGATCCCAATTTGCATGTATAATTAAAGAGGTACATCTTTCTGTGGGCGCCTCTTACAGGACAGTAACTTGACTCAGATGTCAGGCAAATGCATGGGTATTGACTGGCAACATTCTGGCCTATGATCTGAGTACAAGGGCCTTTTCCTTGATGGGCTCCAGTGGTGGGATGCTGCAACTGCTGTAACAATTGCTCCCTTATTATGGGGTTAATAGGTACTTGGTCTGCTGATTTGAATGTCAAATGTTTGTCACTGCCTGTTTGGACAAGAAGGTTAGACAAATTTTAATGACAAGAAGGGGAACTGCTACAAATAACTTGCAAAAGCAACTGAAATTCCATCAGAACTAAAACCTTCCACAAAAAATAGTATCCCACACGATTTGTTTGATCTCATATGTAGCACATCATCCCTTCTATGGCTTTGTAGAGAACCAAGAAAGATAAAGTCCAACCTTTCTTAAACTCTAAAGGAAAAAAGGAAAAACAACTCTTCTATGACTACATTACATAGATACCTTTAAATGGCTTTGAAACTGGAGGAAAAACAAAACTGAAAAGACAATGTCTCTGGCAACAATGTCTGGGCAACAGCATCATAACTTCATCATCTCATTTACATGTCTAGTCACTAACCATTTAGAATTACATACACATCTTGCAATTTAGCAAGCAATATTTTGCTGCCAATAAGTTCTGAAATCAGTCTGGCTGGTATTGGAAGTCAGTTCTGGTATTGGCAGTCAGCTGACAATGGCTGTTACTGTACAGCCTCCAGTGCAACAAGCATAGTTTAAGGAACTCCATCTTCCTCCACACACACTTAGGAAAGCAAAGATTAGCTCAATAATAAATACCAAACAAGACTGAAAATGAGTTATTTTATACAGTCTCAGGAAGGGGCTCAGTAGGAAATACTAGCAAAGACTTTCAGAGAATTAAGCTGGCTATGCAATGGAAGTGTTCAAAAACTATTCTGAATGCAATTTCATTGAAAAGAATGATGGAAATACAGTACAATCAATTCAATCAGGGAAACAAGTCCATTTCAAATGCAGCATAAGCAGCAAGAGCTTCAAACTTCCCTTTGATATTGTCTTATGGAAGATAATGGATAAAATATCCAAAATTAGTATCAACACAGAGAAGTTAGACCAGAAAATTCAGTTCAATCTGCCTCATAAATGAGAAACAAAAGGAAACATCATGAAACTGAAAAGCTGGAAATGGAAGACAATGAAAAAGATGTTAATAAACATTTAAATAAAATGCAAGTTGTCGTAAGATGCAAAGAGGTAGTTAGGATTCAAATAAAGAAATCAGGCTTTTGTAGTTAGCTAAGTCCCACAGGTTTCATGAGATAAATCAGAATAACATACCATATGTGAGGGAAGAGTTAAAAACAGAATAACTGCCCAGCATGTATAATCAAATGTGGTCTGTGTGATTTACAAGTCTCTGTGGTGAGACAATGGAACAGGCTGCCTAGAGTGTTCGAAGTCAGGATGAATGGGGCTTTGAGCAACTTGATCTGGTGAAGGATGTCACTTCCTAAGGCAGATGATCTCTCAAGGTCACTTCCAACCTAAACCATTCTGTGATTCTATGATTCTATAATTATTACTTCTTGCTCTTTAGTAAGGTCCACAGCCTGAAACAGTCTCTTTCTTCTACAAACCTGCATTCAGTGGGTGTTCTTATGTTGTCAGCATTTCAGTTCAGATCAGGAATGCACTTCTGAGTGCAAATGTCCCTGTCATCTCCAGAGCCCCACTACGCACCTCCTTCTGTGATTAGTGACACCAAAACCTGCATTCTGTGAAGGCGCTTGACTGCAATTGACTGTGGTTCTGCATCTATTATCCCAAGTTCCCCTCTCATGTGAACAGACTTCAGATGATAGGAAAAGACATGACGAGGGAGGGTCTGCAAAGCAGTCAGCAATGGGTACCAGTGAGAGGAACAGTCTGGGCCCACTATGTGCAGCAAGGTAAACATGTTCTTAGTAGTTTATGATAAATAGCATTTTTCTGAAGATGCGCTTGGGCAGAAGATCCAAATTTTGCACATCTTGCATCAAAGGTCCTGTTTTAAAAAGCAAGACTATCATCTTGCTAGCAATTTACCAGGTACCAAAAGTCTAGTTATTTAGTCTGTTCACTCTTCTCATCTACTATTTTCTTCTCCTTCCCCATACATTTCCTTTCTTCTTGTTCATCTACACATGCCTCTGCCAGAAGCTCCCCTGCTTTTCTAATTTTCTTGCTTCTTTTCCACTCACTATGCATCTGCAAAGGGTGCAGGGATGAAGAAAATGTGTGATGTATATGGGTCACTATAATGTGAACCTAAAAAGAAAAAAAAAAAAGCAGAAGGAAGTACTTGTTCAGTTCAAGAAAGAAGCAATAATTTTTGTGCTACAAGTAAAACTGAAGTAAAAGCTTGAATTGTGTTATAATCTTGAAAACAATTTGTGCATGACAATTGATATTTTTCTTGGATAAAACCCTAGATTGTCCATTCATGTTTTGGACTTACCTCTTCATCTTTACAAATCCCTCTCATTTGAGTTCTCCTGGCTACAGATCCATTGGATAAGTAATAAAGCACCTACATAAAGTACATTATAAATCCAACCAAATACCACCAGAATTACTGACAGGAGTAAGATGCGTGTGATTATCAGGCTAACATTTCAAATCACTGTTTATTTTAGCACTGTACATTGTAATTTATCTGAAAATGTAAGTCCACCTTTTGAGATCTACCCTTCTCAGCCTGAAGGAGAGTTTGCTGATGAAATGAGCAAGCATGGAAGCATATCACATAAATCTTTACATTATTGCAAGAAAATACTTTAGATCTAAAATTCTCTGTCAGCATCCCTTACGAAAAGGAAGATGAAAATGCAAAAATCAGATTTTTGCTGCCGTTGGACTTCCTTTTTCCAAGGAGGATTTCCCTCCATACACTGTCAGCTGGAGGAGCTGAGGCATTAACCCTATCAACAAGGGAAAGGGACAGGCTGCAACAAGCCAATTGATGAGGCAAGTGCACTTCACCAATGCTGAAGAAAGTCAGTGTAAAATGACTGAAAGAGGTAAAATGACTCAAAATTTGGGAATCTGGAACAGGAGTGTTAATCCCACAGAAAAGAATTTACTAACCGTCTGTGAGAATGTCGGTGGACAACACAGGGATAAGTGCACTTTCCATGTCTGGAGGAGAATGGTAGCCAACAGTGTGGATAACTGAAATAGGTTTTTGTGGCCTGCAGATGCGGAACAAGAATTTCAGAGGAAGAAGGCTGTAAAACAGCACAGGTATGATCTGGGAAAGCCTACACAAAAAGTGCAGCAATTGCCCCTGTCAATGCCACTCGTGTTTCTAGGCAGAAACTTTGTTAAAGAGGGCCGAACATTCACCAACATCAGAAACTGTCATACAACTACCGTCTACCTTTCCTGGCAAGTGCTGACGTGATGTATACTTCACTAAGTTTCCCTGCAGAAATACAGCAGTAGGTGGCAGTAGTTTGCGGGGTTTTGCACTTCTACGTTTAGATTAATTGGGTTAAATTTGGAGCATTTGCAGTAAATGAAGAAAAGTATCTACATTTGGTATCTATCATAGGATCTAATTGTGTAACTGCAAACTTCTGCCAGGAGATGAATATCTGTTAAGCAATATATACATATTCTATATATTTCAAGGCATGTTTTAGTAAGCTGTTTTGTCACATTGACATAATTAGAGGAAGCTATGAAGCCCTGAACAAGGAATTATCTATTTTCCATAAATCCTGTGAACCTATGCAAAATTCAAGAAAATCATAGGCTTTATGATAATTATGAAGAATTTTGAGCATTTCATGTCTGGGAAATGCCCTTCAAGCTAAGCTGTCACCTAACAATTTTATCAAATTGAATCTGTTTTCTTCTGACCAGTGCTGGAATACTGGTAAATTTAATGCCCAATATTACAATAAACAGAGAAATATAAATATAGATGTAAACGTGTGGGTGAGGATGTGTGCACGTGTGCATGTGTCTGTGTGCAAATACACATCTATTCAGGTAAACGGATTGACATATGAAGTTTGAAGATAAACAAATATCTCTCTTTAATGTACATTCAATATGTGTACCAATGGAAGAAAACCCTTTAAAAGCTTCAATAATTCCATTAGTGACAAGTATCTATGAACTATTGCTTTTATGAATATTGGAAGGTTTAGCAAGGGAGAAAGATTGAAGAATAAACGTATTTGACCACCCCACTGGCCTAAAATGTACCTGTTTTTTTTACAGCTGATAAAGAACTCATGGCATAAAACATCCTTCAGTTGGAAGGATTTCTCCTGCTTCTTCTTCTCTCCTTTACACATTGCACCCACAGTGAGCTCCTGCTCACAGTGACAACATCCTAGTGTGATGTTTCTTTTCTTTCGCACTGTTCTCTTGCACTAACCAGCAAGAGAGAAGACAAATTACTATGTTGGGTTGACGGCAGCTCAGGGAACAACCAGAAATGCCAGCTTGAGCAAAGGGGGCTGCCCAGTGGAGCCCTGAGGATCAGTGTCAGACAATGTTTTCTTCACTGTTTCTATTTGCTTACAAAAGCACACAAACGGGGAAAATTGGACAGTGATTGCCTCTACTCATGCGTGCAGTTGGTAGCAAGAAGAGCACAGTAAATTAAACAAAATGTGTAGCCTATGATCTCGAATCCCTGCCTCAGGATAAGGCTTATAGAAGGTTTTTATTGGTAGGGTATATGTACACTCAGAGAAACTGCCTGTTTTGGTAACATGTTTCCTTTGAGCACCTCAGAGAATTTTCCAGATATTGATTAAGCTTCATAATGTAAGTATCTCAGATTTCTGTTTCTATATAACAGATGAGTGGCCTGAAGGGCACACAGAAATTTGGCCCAAGGTCATAAAATGAGATATTGACAGGATTCAAAATAGCTCTCAGGAATTGTCATATGAGTCTCCTTGCTTAAATACACTGCGTTTCAAGAGCAAAAGCACACATACTGTAATCACAGTTTACATTTCGCAAAGCTTTCCTATATGAAATATGCTATAACAGCAAACAGGATGCAGAAGAAAATGTGCAGTATAATGTAGAGGCATTTTATGAGATTGTGAACAGGTTCCTAGCCTGATTATTTTTATTCCTTAAAAATAAAAAGGAAAGATTAAAAAAAAAAAAGAATGAAAAACAATCGAGCAGTACTGTTGCAGCTAATAAATGACAATAAGCATTGCGAAAGGACATGTTATTTTCATCTGCCACAATTTTTCTTTTATTTGCCAAACATCATACCTAGGGAAACATGAATGATATGAGGATATCTATCTTCCTGTTCATGACAGAATTACCTTGGGCAATTTCCAGCTAAATTGCTAGAGCTGGTTGAAATGTTTTCGATAAAGAAATTGAAAATGTTTGCAGAATATTTTTCTTCGTGCACTGAGAAATAAAGTGGAGGTGCTGTTTTTTTTATGCCCTTTCCCCCTTTCTTCCTTCAAAATGGGTAAGAGAAGATAAAGGAAACAAAGAAAATGAGAAAAAAGAAAAAGGTTTTGGACAGAAGTGTGGCATAGGAGTATGAATATCGTAAGAAGCAAACAGTCAAAAAAAAAAAACAAATTTCAACTGGATGCAGGAAAAAAATCACAGTGAGGATGGTTCAATGTGGGAACAGATTGCCCAGAGAGTCTGGGTATTTCCATCCTCAAAGATTTTCAAAATGTGACTGGAAATGGGTCTGTGCTACCTGCTCTGATACTGAATTTAGTTATGCTTTGAGCAGAGGCTGGACAGAACAACCTCCAAAATGCTCCTTCAACATAAATTATGTTATAGTTAGTCTATGATAATGCACTTGAGCATCCTTCTGAACCTTTCTGAACCTGAAAATAAATATGCTTTTAAAGTCTCTTATGTTTTCCACTTTTATCATGAAGTATAATTACTTGCAAAGAGCAGAGTAGTAGGGGAAGTTATTGTGTAAAGTGTTATAAGGATCAATGAAGGCTTCATAGCTTCTGCATTTACTGAGCCCAAGTTACCTACATGGCATTCAAAGTAGAGATTAACAATGCAAAAACATTGCCACTTTGAAATTTCCCTTGACAGTCATCACCTTTTCCCTCTAATCAACATAAGAAGCTTATCAAAACTTATCAGCAAAACAGGTAAAAGAATCCCCATGTAACGCATAATGCAAGCAGGGGTTAATTAGAAAAGGAAAAGGTGAACTTGCAAAGCTGTCCTGATGGAAAGCCACATCCCTGACACAGTAAATGGTTTTGGAAGCATCACCTGCAGCATTGGCTATCGGCTAAGCTGCACACTGCTTTTTAATTACTGCAAAATCTGTAGTCAGAAAGGTTTGGAAGGCAGTGCTCAGGAAGACTTGCTGAAGAAAGAACATTCAGGAACTTCACAGGGTAGGAGGAAAATTGGGATTTGGATAACTGAGCAGCCATCTGTCCCAGGTTGTTAATAAACACACTCCAAGGGGCCTCCACCACAGCTTTTATCTGGATATTATTTCAAGTGCTCATGGGGAAGAGTTTATTCTGCTTGAGAATTTTTATTACTACTACTATCATTATTGCTGTAGCCAGGAGGGGCTGGAGATACAGGATATTGGCAGGGAATAACTGGAATACGAAGAAACTAAGGGAAATATGGCATGAGCTGCAGGTGGGTAATGAGAATGCGATGAACTAAAATCTTTGGCAGGAAACTCCGGCAGAATTATTACTTTATATTATTCCTAATCTTAAATAACTTCCAAATGACAACCACAAGTAGTGCAAACTATCCTTCCCTCATGTGACATGTTCCTAGATTCTAAATGCATGAGGAAGAATGATTTAATAACTTATTTGCTAGCTCTAAGTGAAAGATCCAGGCTCTCCTTTCCATCATTATACTTTAAGCTCCCCTGTTGTACTAGCTAGGACATAAACAGAAATGGCAAGACTAGCTCAAGGTCTTCTGTGAAATGAAATATAGGGTGGAATTAGCTGGGACTATTATCAGAAGAAATCCCAGAGACCTGCTCAGTCTCATTAGAAATATACAAAGTTGAGTAACCCTGAGGGTGTCTATAACCTTAAGTGTCCTAGAATCTGTGATGCCTCTCACTGACGTATCCTACACCAATGCAAATCCATAAATGTGGGTTCATGATGTGAATTCATAGGTGACATTACTGCTGATTTATTGCTGTTTTATGGAAAGAGGAAGGTCCCTAGCTAGATGTAAACGGCCTCTAGGTGCTCTCCCTATGCCCTCTGCTATAGTGGAAGTAGAGTGAGAATTCACTGCACTTGTATTAATTTCAGAGGTTAGCAAAAGGTGGAGGAATATATAACTGCACTTTTCTGTGAATGTGCTTGTTCTTATGTGTTGAGGACAATTAACTGTGGCCCACAACTCTTTTAATCAGCTCTTAGGTTGCTTAGGGCTATCCATACCCATTCTAGCTGGAGTACATGGTTTCGCTCTGTGTGTTTTTTCAGTGGGATGCTTTTTAACTTGCAGCAGCCCATACAAGTTGGAATTAAATTGTGAGCCTTGCCAGCAATTCTACCCACTCAGGTATATTATAAATATTTATTGTTGGCCTTGCTCCCCACATAGCACATCAATGAGATAAGCTGTTGGGAAAAAAAGAAAAGAAGAAAAAGGGAAGGAAAGGGAAGGGAAGGGAAGGGAAGGGAAGGGAAGGGAAGGGAAGGGAAGGGAAGGGAAGGGAAGGGAAGGGAAGGGAAGGGAAGACTGAAAGTGACAGAGATATCAGACATGTTACAGACATTTAATAAACTAAAAAGAATTATTGTTAAAAATGAGTATTCTTATATATATATAGTTCTATTGCATATCTTTGCATATAAATGCATGAACATGAAGACACAATGCTTGTTTGTTGTAAGCACCCTCGCCTAATGTGCTGGCTCCCTGTGTGGCCATGCCTTTATACAGATTTTATCTTTTTCATTTGCTACAAATGAGAAAATAAATAGTTTTTTGCTAGGCTGATATATGTCACTTCTCAATCAGCTGCATGCAACTAGTTGTCTTCATTTTCATGGGAGATTAAGATGTTGGACTTGTCTTAAGTATCCTCAATCACAATACTTTTTGTTTTGGTGCTTTGTACATCCAGCCCTCGTTCCTTCTGTCCCTAGACTGTTTACATCCTGAGGAGAAGCCAATGTTGCCTTGTATGGGTGGACATAACAGGAACATTTTGCAGAGAGTTTACAGCTTGCACTTTAGATAAAGTTTGCCGTGGGATTTAGTCTCTATCTATGTATTTCAGATTGGCTTTTTCTGCAGTAAGCACCTGCTCAGTTTAGCATTTTCCCGTTGTTCTAATTTTAGGTCATTTCAAAGCAATGGAGTTTTTATGAGCATATGTACTCCATATACATAGCTACGACCTCTCTTTAAAAAAATACAGCTGTCATTGGAAGTCCACTTCTCAATCAGTGTTTGTCAATATAATATGACAGAGCAACTCTGCAGACACTTATAGGTCTAATTATTGATCAGTGGGACGTTTTTCTCTGCTCAGTCCTGTTGCAAAAAGGAAAACTAAGCATTTTATAGTGTGCCTTTCCTTAGAAACCTCAATACTATTGTAGATGGCATGTTATTAAAACAGGTTAATGGATTTTTCTTTTATCATACAACGCTTGATTTTGAATACAGATTTCCATAATGAGATTTTCTGAAAATGCATAAGGAGAGTCAAGCAATAAATAAGAGAAAGAGTGACATTTATGCTACCATTTTCTATCTTATTATTGTGACAAAATATGAGGTTCCTTAGACTTTCTGTGCTAAATTTACAACAGTTTTCCTGCAACTGACTTTGTCCAGGTACTGGGCTGATTTTAATCTACCATTTAACCCTTCAGTTCTGGTGTCTGTAGTGGAGCTGCATGATTTTATATGGAAGAGAGAAGATAAATCTATGCTCCAAATAGAGATTTACATTTTGAAATATGGACGTTTAATTTGCTATTAATATAGAGAAAAAAAGAAACAATTGGGAAAAAAAAAATCTCATGTATAAACCACTGTGCCCAAATGGATCTTTTTGTTTGGACACCCTTTGACCTCAAGCCCACAGTCTCTGCAAATAAAGACTTTCTAGAGTAGTCCATGCTTCTCTCTTTATAGAAGACACTTAGGGAATCAACAAAATGCCTGTAATAACCATAATGAAGGTCTGTCTTTTATTCTGCAGAGTTCATCCAGCCACACCTAGACAATAAAGTTTTGGTTTCCTTAAGACTACTCCACCAAGGATCTGTATGGGATTTGCACCACTTTCTTCGGCTCTCATTTTAATAACTACCAACAAAATCTATTATGAAGAAAGTTCCCTTTAAGTAACGTTTTTGTTTTTTTTTTTCTATTTAGCACTCCATATTTTAAATACGTTCATCTTTGCATGAATATTTTTGGATCTTTATGGGTGGAGGGGCTCTTGGCTTATTCAGAGGAGACTGGACCTGTTTACTTAATTTGCTGTTTGGAAAGGAAGCTGATATAATCCCTTTTTGATATTCCAGGAAAGGTTTTGGCTGTCTATCAAGGTATTCTTCTTAGTCAAAAGGTCTCCTTTCTTTCTCCTTTTGAATTAACATAACTAATGCCAGCTAGCAGCAAAGCTTTGAAGACAGAAGTCACTTCAGTCCTTTATAGTTAGCAATACCTTTCCCTTCATACACTCATTCAGAAAGTTCAAAGAAACTCAGAGCACAAAAATTTTGACATCTAGGAGGTGTGATTCATTCCTGCTTTCTGCGCTAATCGGCTATCAGGCGCAGATGATGTTCACAGCTGGGACTTACAAGGCATAAATTGGCTGCAACCATATAATTACCAAAACCTCCCAGATAACAGGCCAAAGAGGAGAAGAGGCTAGGTAGGAAGTGTGAAGCCTGCATGTATTGGGGTACTCAGCGCACAGATACCCACGTGCCCCAGGGACAGCAGCAAAGAGGATAGAAACAGGCCAGGGCAGGAAGCCAGCAAGAACTGCTTCCCTTCTCTCTGTCTCTTAAGAAGCTGAGACTCCTGAACCTGTGCATGAATAGGGAGGGAAAAGAGGAGGTGCCCTGAGCTGAGTGTGGGCATCAAGGGTGCAGCATGGCTGGGGTGGGAGCCTGGCCAAGAGCAATGTATTGCATCAAGACAGAACAATCCTCACTATCACATGCCTTGTCCTCTCTGGCAGGGCTCTGATAAAGTACAGGTTTTAATTTAAAGCTGTCCTCTCCTTGGCAGAAGGTTTGGATATTTGGAGAAATCCAGCAAGAGACTAGTATCTTTTAAATATCACAGGTGCTCAGGGCATCTAGTACATAGTGAGTCACATTCAGAGAATTCCACTTCTTTTTTTTTTCGTTTTGTTTTGTTTTGTTTAACAAGCTATTGCTCTAGATTTCATACAGTTTGAAAGTGCTGGCAAAATTTCTTAAAACTTTGTACCTACTAACAAACAGCACAGTGTATGTGTTTGGTGTCTAAGTTGTGCCAGATCATCTCAGTAAGGTAGGTTTCTTGCTCCCTGGTTTGTAATAAACAAGAGACATTGACACAAAGTGTATCTAGTACAGAAAGAGCTGCATAGATAATCCCTCAAAAAAAAAAAAAAAAGGAACCTCATCTAAGAAATTTGAACAAATGGTTCAGAGAGACTCTGTAGAAGAACAAAGACCTAGATGCTGTCTGCATCCTCTTTTGCCAAAGTCTCTGTTAAGCTGGGTATGGTGGACATACCTCCATGACTTCCTGTGGAAATAGCCTTTTTGTCAAAATGATTTCTGGGGCCCACCTTGTTCTGAGCAGCCTTCATGCTGTAGCACAGGGTAGAGTCTGGGGTGGACAAGGCTGATGGATGCTTTGGCTGAGCAGGAGTGCTTTGGCACTAACTTCCTCCTACTGCATTTGCCTATATTTTCTCAATGCCCTTATCTGAAGCAGGACCTTGAGACTTCTTGTCCAGGAGGCTGTTAATCTATAACAAAATATCCACCTAAACAAGTCAAATAAATAGTCCCTTTTTTCCTCCTTTGTTCCTTCCCAACCTATTTCTCTCCTACTCACCCTACAATTTTTCCACTAACTAACTCTCATTATTTCCCCTGAAAATTCCCATTAAACAAGCATTCAGTGTTGCCCAGGAAATCCAGAACACCCACACACAAGCAATGAACTGATGTGAAATCAGGGAGAGCAAGAGAAATGATGAAAGGTTCAGACAGTGAATGCTTACGGGAAAGTTGCAGAGACCTGGATACATTCAGTCTGAAGGAAAGATGAAAGACAAAAAACTGAGTTTACAAACAAGAAAAGGAATGTTGTGAGAGGCAGAAAAATCTATTAATCTGACAAACTAGCTGAAGGTTTGAACTGAAGCTGCAACTTAAGTTACCACAAAGAAAATAGATGTTAAGTGTTTACTCAAAAGAACAAAATATTCAGTAAAATCCCATTTTGACCATCTCATGGGTCAGCACCTGCCTCCTTTTATGGCAGCAATATATTAAAATCTTGAGTGGACAGAGTACGTATTTGTATGTCAGACTGGCAGCAATGACAGCAGTTGGCTTGCATCAGCCTTTTTCCGCAGCAGGAGGTGCAGTCAATTTTTTTAGAATAATTTTGAACATTTCCACTTATAATATTTTGTTGTTATTGAAGGGGCCTAGAACACTGCCAACACCCCTGAGCTATCTTGCCTGTTTCTTGTATGACACAGAAGCTTTTTATAGCTGCTATAAAATTGAAGTTTACTGTAGAGTGCAAAAATAGTGTCTGTCTGCATGGCTGAGAGTGAGTTTAGACTCAATATTCTGTGAATTCTCTGGACTAAGCAGCCACCTACTACATGGTTATTTGTAGTTGTGGGGGACAGGCTGTGACCCAAAGTAATCCCCCCCAAGGCTGAAATCCACAGGAGAGAATCATGAATTGGTTTGGGAATGGAGTTTTTGTTGTCCTCTCCAAACCTCCTAAACACCACCACCACTGAATATATCAACATTTCATTGAATTTGTAAAAAGGCACAGGAAGAAAAGAGGGTGTGTCAACAGAGAAGAAAAAAAAAAAGACAAAAAATGAAAACAGTACATAACTAAAAGCTGTTGTGATGGCTTTTGATGAAGATGAGAGTTGAGATGGGTTGCACTCCCATGGAATAACTTGCAGGCACACTGGGAAGTACAGAACTGGAAGCCACAACTTTGTGTCACCATTAAATCTCTTCACTTGTTCTCCACACTAGGAGCTTTAAGAAAGCAAGGCTTCTAAAAGGTTAGCAGCAAGTACTCACTGCAATTCCAGTCTCTGATGAACAGCTCACAGAAGCATTTATTGAGGGGTATGACAGTTCTACAGATAGATTTGTCAGTCTTTCTGCTTTGAGGACCTGGAAGTCACCACCAGACTGCATGGGTGTCTATACATTTTAATTTATAAAAAAAGGATAAAAACTCCAAGACTGACTAGTAATCAAATATTTTATGCCGTCTATACTGCTGTGGAGAGGGGGAGTCCCATGGCTATCTCAATATATCAAGTACAGAACATATTTATAAATCAAGAACTCTTATATGACTAAATCCAGGGATACATTTAAAAGACTGCTGGCATTTGCAAAACTTACTGAATAGCTACTGTAAACCACGGGGAATATGAGTGTTTTTGTTCGTTTCTTTCTTTCTTTTTTATAATGAGGTTACTGAGGAGGCAGAGGGGCAGACCTGTTGACCCATCTGTGGAAAATGGTAAATTTGGATTTGAGGACTATCATGACAATGTGAATAAGATGCCCAAAAGCAGCCATCAGTCAAACCTAAAGAAATGGACTAATAAAAACAAAGCTAGGAAAAGACCATGAAAGTCATTGATAAAGAAGGACTGAAAAAATTAGATTCAGCCTGTAAAAAAAAGAAAACTGGATCAGTTACTGAATAGGCAAATAGAGAAGCTGAGAAGTGATAGCTCTGAAACGGGAGGATTGAAGAAGCCAGTGGCACGTCAAGCTGAAGGAAGCATCTCCACTGCATGAAAAGTCTGGCCAGGGAGAGCAATGAAGTGTGGGTAGGGGTTGATGGAAATCACACGTGCATTTAAAGGCTTCTACAGATCACCATCTTTATGAAAAGGAAAAAAAAAAAAAAAACACCTTAAAGGCTTTCTGAAAGCTCCAGAGTTAAAGACACTACCCCAAAAGTTAGATTTATTGTTGTGTTGGTATAAGACACAGAAACTCATTTTAATCACTTAAGGAAAAGCAGCTCTCAGGGATTGAGTGCAGAATTTGAAATATACATATATATATATATACACATACATGTGTGTGTATGTGTGAAGGAAACTATTTTTAAATCCTCTGAAGATCTACAAAGCAGTTCTGGTTTCATTAGGAGGAGTTTCTCCCAGCAGGCCTGCCACTTCTGCTTGCAGGTCTGACATCTCCTGACAGCAAGCAGGCCTGGGACCATGGCCAAGGGGGGCAGAAGGCAAACACGGCAGGCAGAACAAACATCTGCAGATAAACACCAGCCAAGCATAATGTTAGGGGTCTTGCCATGAGAAGGCTGCTGCACACAAAGTGTCCCGAGAGCACCTCCAGCAGCCCTAAGCCACCCGTTTCCTACAGCCCTGAAGAGGACAGGCTCTAGCCACAGGGCTAGAGGTACCAGTAGAAGGGCCTGAATCACCACCTGAATTTTATGGTGCTGCTTTCACAGAACTACTCAGTCTCTCTGCATCCCAACTTGAGACGATGCTGCTCTCCTTCCTCACTGGCATGCCGCAGAGCTCTATTCATTAGCGTTGGTGGCCTGCCTTAACATTCTTGACTGAAGTGGGCTGAAGGAGTAAAACACATTAGGTACAAAGCGTGCAGATAATATTGATGTTCAGACAAAATATGCTTCAATAAAAGCTTAATAACTTACCCAGAGGCAATAAACCCAACTGTGACCTTAAATGCACTACTCATGGTTAATTTACGATTCCTGGCAGGTTTCTACCTTGGAGAGACAATCAGCACATGCTATTTCAGAAGAGGGCTTTACAGATAAGCAAAATGAGCATAATAGCCTCCTTAGCCAGCATAAATCAGCATCACTCCGGTGACTACTGAGCCAGTTTACTCCAGCTGTGTACCTGGCCCCACTTCGCTTGGTGTGACCAAAATGAATGATTTCATTCACCTGCTGGAGCCTGTAGGTGCCAGAGCTTAGAGGGGTGGCTGTGAGAGGCCTCTGGCTTCCTGGACAAATTTACATACTCAATTTCAGTCAGAAAGATTATGCCATGCTTGTAATCCTTTTCTGCATTAAAAGAAATTCTTTGAACGAACCCTTGGGAATTGAGGGCACGGTGGCATTGTGATAGTTTGGAAAACTGCCATAATTACTTTTTCTATAAAAAGAATCTCCGCATCACACAGTGTGGAGCAGAGAGTTTTTAAACAGATGAGAAAAACGGACCTTAGTAGATTACAGTTGAGGGGTAGGCTTCCACAGGGGTAAAGTTCTTGTTCCACTGAAATGCTCCTGGCCTGAGCTGAAAACTCCACGTCCTGCTTGCAGAGGTAGCTCACAGGTCTCTAACTGCCTCTGAATGGGCACAAAGGACAGAAATACTTCTCAGCATGCTACTGCACAGTGAGAGGTCACAAATAATTACAGGCCAACTTTGTAAAGCATACACAACTAATCTGGCAGGAAAATAACCTGAAAGCTTTTTAGCCTGTTCAAGCTAAAAATAAAAGAAAAGAGAATTTTGTCACTTGCCTCTTAAAGTTTTTGGTTTGGGTTTTATATTCTGAGGAATTATTGAAAATTGTTATTTTATAATTGTTTTCTAGTTTTTTTCTTCATTTATATTGTTTTATTAATTTTAAAACTACAGTTAAAATAGAGCTAAGCAAAAACAGTTCAGAAAAATGTTCATTTTTTTCATACCCACATTTTCATATATGTTCTTAACTTCCTTTTCTCTGAGCAATCTTCATGACCTGGGTTGAAGTTGAGCACATACATTTGCAAAGCAGAACTGCCACCCCCCCCTGTATTTTCCTCTCTCCCAAACGAAAATTCCTCCTACCCCATGAATGTGCTTTAACATCCTTGTTTTTCAGAAGGCTTTTCGTGAGCACATCCTGGAGCCTCTCATCCCAGTGTCCTGCCCTCTTCCCACTCCTAGAAGATGCTTCTCACACTCAGACTACCCCAGCAACTTGCATTCACACTGTGAACTGGCTCAGACAACTAACGTGCCTGGGCACAAACCATGTTTCAAGTCATTTTTTAGGCTAGTTCAGCCCCATAGCTGATTCACTGAACGATGGCAGAAATGATTTCCCAACCCCAAAGGAAAAGTGAGTGGGAAGGGACCAAGTGGTGCAACCTGTTCAGTACCAACACTGAGTTATGCCACCCTAAAGTGGTTTTCCAGCTAATTATGATAGAACAAGTGATACACCAATATCAGGCTTTTTTTTTTCCTTGCTTTTTTTTTTTTTCTTGTGGTTTTTTTTTTTTTTTTCATCCTGACAAGGCCAGTTTTCCAAGAAGGAAGATGAGGTCTTATCCCACTGTGTGTTGTTTGTGCTCCTGCAATGCTGCAGGGCTTGACATAGGCTGCATGGGAAAGGGGCCACCACAATCACCCCATGCTGGGGCTTTCCTCCCCTTCCTTCTCAGATCCAGTAAACATATAGTTACAGGGCAAAAAGCTGATATGTATGCTTAATTTTTTATGCTGAATTAATTCTCATCCAAATCAACAAACTTTGTATACTGTATGTACATTTCAATTGAGTAAAGACCTTAAATGGCAGAGCTGGGCTCACACTCTACAAGAAATTCCATGGAAATCATTTTGGCATAAACTCAGTATTTAATCTGAACTGTGGCTATTGCTGTGAGCCAAGAATATCCAAATGTCACATATTCTGCTCCAAATTCTTCCTAATATCCATTGAAAATTTCATACTATTTTCCAGATAAACATATTTTAATCACCATAATTTGATCAAATGCAGGAATACACCACAAAAAGGAAAAATATCATCCTCTGAACATCATGGCCCAGCAGGCAAATGAGCAGTATGATATTTAAACTGTGAAGTAATGTGCACACCTACAGCACAAATATTCTTTATCAAGTATCAAATTATCATGAAGGTGATAGCAGTCAAAATATGTTGTATAACCTCTTGCAATCAGTGAGACAAATTCCAACATAAGGTAAAAAAAAAAGGATGAGATTCTCTGTTTCCCCTCAAGGCTGATTTTCTGCTCTTTTCCAAATGGAGGGGAGCAGGTGGAAAAGAGTTCATTCAAAAAATAAAGAAAATTTGTGGAAACTCAGAATAAACACCACCATTTAAAAAAAGTAATCCAATTCTGTGTCATAGTGTATGAATAAATACAAATATTAGCAAGAGATGCTGGAATGCAGCACCAAACAGTTGTGTGGCAAGTTGTATTCATTACAACATTGACAAAGAAAAATAACGGGGATGTTTTTACTTTTCACATTGCTATAATTTTATTCAAGTCATTTGTGTGAACTCATAGGGAAAAAGACCATTCTGGGTCTTTATTCAGCATTTTACAAGTAAGGGGAGTTTCATTACTGTTATTATTGCTGGCAACAGATGTGCCAGCAGAACAAGGGCAGTAATTCTGTATGTACATGTGTGTGTGTCCCTCCTTCAAATTTATTTTTACTGCATTGTGGGTTATTTAGTAACACTAATAGTTTCTTACATTGTAACCAAGAAGGTAAATACAATATATAAATAAAATTAAATTAAATAAATCAGATTTTTTGTGTCTCGTTACAGATAATAAAAGTGGTCATGAGAGTGACCAAAGGAAAAAAATTAAAGTCAGTAATTCAAAACACAGTCATCATGCAAATTCATCACAGTATGAAGTTCCTCGTGTCATTGGTAAGCAAGCTCAATAACTTGTTTAATGAACTCAGTCACAGATGGAGACTACACTGGAGACTTTTCAGAAGCAATTCTAAGTCCCTCTCAAAAAGTAACTGTGTCAGGCATTTGGGGAATGAAACTCACACAAGAACCCACCTTGAGAGGACAAAGAATTGATTGCAGGTGTCTGTGCCTCGTGCAGCAGTTTGTCAGAGCGAAAGAAGTAGGTAGGTAGTAGGTAGAAGTAGTAGGTAGAAGTAGTAGGTAGAAGTAGTAGCTTGTGCCTGAAGTGGTACAATTTGTTGGTTCCTGCTGGTTTCATTCTGGGGAAAATAAAACAACCATTTCTCAGGCAGGGTCCTATACAGTTAGTTAAAGATAGGAGTAGGAACTGAAAATAGACTGAGCTCCAGTCCTTTCTGACAATAATCTATGGTTTGTTTTGTTTGTTTGTTTGTTTTCCTCTCTCTCTAACCCCTCTCAAAACAATGCATGCCAAGAGGAAGTCACCAACAGATCCTTACCCAAAATCCGTGCAGCAGCCAGCAGCTAGCAGCCAGACTGCCTGCCCAAAACACGAGGCAGTGTGGTGCATCCTGCCCACGACAGGCTCCCGCGGACAGACTCCCAGCCTGGGCTCCCACCTGCCTGCCAGGCATCCACCCCCAGGACCTCTGCTTTCCGCTTTGTCTTAGCACATACAGCATGCTGCTTGTGGTGGAGCTGACATTTTATGGGCTCTTGGCTCTAATGCTGGTTTAAGATCTTCCGCGGTCTGCAAAATACCCTCTCAAAGGCTTCAGGTCATTGATTTTCCAGGGCAATTTCCCTGTGCTCGGCTCAGCACTCAAGTCCCATAACCCCACAGCCTGCTCACCAGCCCCAGCAGCAAGTTTCTTTTCCTACTCATACATCAAGCATGTCCAGTTTCAATGGCAGGGCCAGAACCATGCCACCAGCCGCATTTTGTGCAGGAGCTGGTCCCCTGCAGGGATGAGTTGTCAGCCACCCCATGAAATGTGCTCTCGAGGGTCTCCCATGCCCCAGTCCAGGCTCGCACAGAGGTTTGGGCAGAAGCTGGGTCAGCACCCTGCTGCATCCACTGCAGAGCTGCTGCTGTGCTGGGGACAGCTTTAGGTAATTGTGGCCACAGGCTTGGATCTAAATACCCAAGTCCACTGACATCTTGTTTTCAGGCACCTGCCTGAAACAAAGATCATTCAAAACAAAAACACAATTCTGAAGCCCAGACTCCCTGAATCCTGGCTCAGACATCCTTTCTAATAAATTTTAAAACAACGTTTTTATTGCTGCTGTTATTATTTGGAAAGTTTAATTTGATCCTCACAGTTCTCCCTGAAACTTTCACATCATTCAATCTACGAATTCTTTTTGGCAGGGAAATTGCAGTTGCTGTTTTGTTTTTCTTCTTGAGGGAACAAGCTCTGCTCTTTCTTTTTCTTTTTCTTTTTTTTTTTTTGATGTTGATAAGGACATTTCACATATCACTGGTGATGCAGGCCTGAAGCCCAGATCCAGCACAGAGAAATAGCTCCAATCCTTCATACAGGATGAGGCTTCAGGTTAAAGAACACTACCAAATCACAGGCTTGCCAGTAAAATTCCTTTTTCTGTGATTTTGCTGCAATGAAATAATCTCTTGTTGAAAAAATATGATGAATGATAGGGTTATTTTTATTCTAAATTTTATTTTATTTTTTATGATGCAGCCATCAGCAAAATGAGGATCCAAGAGCTTCAGTGTTTAAAGCCAGAAGGAATTATTTGATCATCTAGTCTGGCTTCCTAAATATCATAGGCCATTAAGTTTCATGCTGGTATCTTATATTAAATCCAAAGGCTTTAGAAAAACTAAAGAATTTCAGGAGCTTGCATCTTTTGAAGAGATTAAACTGCATGTTGCAGGCAGAATACCAGAGAGACCAAGCTGGTGCCTGAGGACCCTGGAATGGCAGAGAGCTGATTAGGTGAAGGATGTTCCCAGAAAGTAAATAGTGCCCTCATCGCCGAAGAAAGTACAAAACCTCTTTGTCAATCTTCCCTGGGAGTTAAGCTGCATTTCTACCCCCCAGCCTAAGTGGTCATGTTGGTGAGCAAGACAGCCTGTCTAAACACTGAGCATCAGCCCCAGGATGGAAGGGTTGGGCCATTCCCCCTCATTCAAACCTTGCACAGGCGTGCTGGGCCTGATCCAACACATGCAGCACCTGTCCCCAGCCTCCAGTGCTGCAGGGGAAGGCAGGCAAAGGGAAAATCCAGTCTAGACTGGGATGCACAAGTATTAAGGAAATATTCCCCCCCATGTCCTGATACGAAACTGTCAGGAAGGTTTGAGTAACAAAACCAGGAGCATACTGAGCATGTCGTGGGCAAAGAAAGCAACCTGTATCAGCAAAACAAAGGGCAATGGGGCAATACAGTCTTGCTGACTTAGAAACAAAGACACCTCCAGCACAATCAGCCCAGCACTCCCACAGAGTCTGTAGCATTTTGCTAAGACACAGCATTAAAGCCTCCCTTTTAAGAAAGGTTTCTAGGAGATCCTTTTGCTGATGGGAAATCAAGTTTGCATGGAGAAAATCAATTGAAAGAATTGACTTCAGTTCCTCAGTGATGCTGGCTGGTGGTAAGAGGTGGCTCAGGATCCACCTGACACAACCCCATGAGTACCCAGCCCCCTCCATCCTGCTGGCTCCAGGTGTAAGTCGCCAAGGGTGGTGAACTTGGTGTTCAGGTCACGCTATAAAGAAAATCTTTTTCATATTCACAGCTTTTGTCATCTCCATAATTTTAAAAGTTTAAGTGAGAAATCTGAATATATTTGACAATCAGCCACCAGAGCGTATCGAATATCATAAATTGAGTGGGAATATGTACAGGAGAGTTATCCCCTAGTGAAGACAGCAGAGGAATGATCATCTTGTTTAAGTATCCAAAACAGCCAAAACGGAAGTGTATGTTTGTCAGATATTCATTGGCTCCATCCTACTATAGGCTTCAAAAACCTAGCATGAAACTGTGCTTTACATTTTAGTGATTGCTAAGGAGTAGAAAGATCCCCCAAATCCAGAAGATGGATAAGGCATCAGAAAGGCAAATGATAGCCAGATGGATATGGACAGACCTTCATTATAATCATCTCACAGTGAGGTGGCTGCATTCAACAGAATTGCTCAAGGGAAGAACTTGAAGAGCTACTTTGTCATCTCACTGCATCAGGACCCATTTTCTTTGATTACAGCTACAGTCTGTATGCTCTGCTGATTCAGGAACTCTCAATGTATTTCTTAAGTGCTATTTTTTGATTATTGAGCAAGGATAAAGTAAACAGTAAATGCTCTTGGAGTATCAAAGACATTCTTCTGGATGATAAGTGAGCAGGAGTCACACAAGTCTGGCAGGCAACCACGGGGTACATAAAGTATAATATTCCATACTGTTTTGAATGTCCCATTATCATCAAGGGATCTTCATGCACATTTGCAGTTAGTCATCATCCACTTTTCTTACTGTCTTAAAGAGCGTTAACCCACGTGAAAGCAAAACACAGCAGGATTCAAGTTCCTGAAAGAGCAAAGGAGCAAGGTCTCTACCTGATATATTGAATATTCAATTACTCTTTACTCAATTAATTTCACAGAGCTGGAAGGGTGTAGTTTATGCTAGGGGCAAATCGACCTTAACACATCTTACCAGTATCTCTGCAGAGATCAGACCTTCATTTGAACCCTTGGCTCATTTGTCAGCTTTGTACATGTTAGAGGAGATGACTCTGGGCAGCTACACCAGTGGGCTGTGTTATCACATGAATTCAGTCTTCAAGCTCCCTGAGCAACGTGGTGCACTGCAACAAGGATGTGACTGGAATTTGGTTCAGCCTGCAAACAAATAAAGGCTAAATGTCATCTGGTGCTTCAGAATGAAAGAAAATAATTCCTTTGGACAGACTGATCTAATTTTATCAGCATTGACTTAAGTGGCAGGTCAGGGTGAAAGTCCTTTGAAATTTCTGTGTTAGAGCAGGAGAGATTTGCCAGTCAATACAGAAATAAACTCTACTCAAGATTTATCTTCTCTGACAGATTATTAGGATATGGAATCCGTAGGTGAAATTTCATGGCTTGCGTTACACAGGAGGTCAGACTAGATTATGATAATGGTCTCTTCTGAACCGAAGAAATATCCATTACTGTTATCAAAGAGGAGAACATGTTGTTTTAATGCTGCCAAAAATAAAAAAAAAAAGATTAAGAAAAAAAAGATGAATTTAATGAAGAAAAGAATACTGCATTAAGAGTGTAACATATAATTTGTTTACTATCTTTGATGTTATTTCTCTACTCTCACCAGATTTTGTCTGTGCTTTACAAGAGAAGAAAACACCACAATCTTCCCCCCACCCCCAGGCTCTGTTTCCACATAAATCAAAGAGTGACCTCAGCTCCACACAGCTAGGGTCAAAGAGCTGGGATTGCAGGTTGAAAGCTCATAAGCCAGTAAAGCTATTTCAGTTGTAACATGCATGAAAAAGAACAGATCTGAACAGCTGTTTACACTCTGTAAAACCTCTAAAAATCTTTTTCTATGTTTTGTCAGAGCTGTATATATAATGTATATTTATATATAACATATTTTATAAATTTCATCGGTGCCTATTCAAAAATTTTCTGTACACAATGCAGGCAAATATTCTGTTTGATTTATTATTTGATATTCTTTAGAAATATCCATAATGGGTCATTCTTGATATTTATATGCATACAGTTCATTGCAGGCCAAACTCAGTAATATATATAAATTCTGAATACTATATCCTTTTCATATGTGACCAGGGAATGACTAAACTATTCCTACTCTGCTACTGTGAAATGGACTAAACACTTGCCTCTTTTGCACAGTAGGTGAAGAATGACAGTAAAGGAATGCAGTTCTTTTTCAGAGTTATGCTACCATAGCCTCCTCCTACCTCTTAGTAACTGGGGAAAAAAAAAAAAAAAGAAAAAAAAAAAGTCTTATTCTGAAACAGAGCTGGCTTGCCATGGATAAAACTCTCCATCCTCGCTTACTGGCTCCAGCTGCATTCAAACACAACTGGGGAGACCGTGATCTTGGAGTATTAACAAAACTGACTTGCTACCTTAGTAATAGAACTAGTGAAAATTGAACTTTTCTGCAAACAAATGATTTTCATCTTAACTTTTTTAGATTTTCTGAGTTGTTAGTGAGCTACCTAAAGCTTGAGAAACATCACTTTTTGTGTGTCAAGAAGAAAAAAAAGTATTATTTTCAGAGATCCATCTTTCATGTTCCTAGGTGGCAGTAACAGCTAGGACTGCAATAGCATAACTTGGATTTGTAGACTATCTTCCATTCTACAGGCGGTGAATGAAAAAATGGTTATTAAAATAGCACATGTAAAGCAATAGCACGTTTTTACCCTGTTCAAAGAGAGAGATCAAGAACATAAAACCAAGCCTTTGTAATTCTGGTCTTTGTAATTCAACCAATTCTTTGTAATTCACAACAATTCTTTGTAATTCACAAGAGACTTCCGGCTTACTGTGGTCCATATAGCGTCCCTGTCTCACATTGATCACCTTAGGCACTGAGGCAAACCTCACCAAACTTCAGATCCATGAGAAGATATCAGAAGCTACTAGCAGAGTTTTGTACAGGAAATCAATCCACCTTCCCATTCTCATCTGCCAAATCAAGCTATGCGTCAAAGCAATCCTTCTTACTCCCTCCAGGTACCCAACAGAAGCCTCAAAGCAATGGATAGGGAACAGTGGTTGTAACAGGACAGATGCTCCCAGAGCAGGCTCAGATCCAGCTACAGTCTGAGGAGCTCAAAGCCAATTCTGTGAGCACAGCTCAGAAATGCTTGGGGTAAATTTAATGAGAGGCTTTTCTTGATGAAAATTGGCAGCTGGTGACAAGTTCAGTGATTTTGAAGGGATGTATGATGAGGGAATATGCAAACAGCCTTAACAAGGACCTGCTCAGATTTTGTGTGTGTCTCTGTCTGCACAACAACCCTGATTAGGTAAGGATAATAATAGCTATTTCTCTTCAAAGGTGTACATCTGAGCTGGGAGGTTTACATCTCTGCAATAGCACAGAATAATTAGGGTTAAGCATCAGTGCTTCCAAAACTGGGTCAGGTAGCTGTTTGTTTATTCTCATGCCATTAAAATCCTTGAGAAATTTGCTACCTTTTTTTTTTTTTAAGGCAGTAAAGTATAGCACTGATATCACAACCTTGGGCTGCCACTCATTTCACAGGATCCATTGACTTCATAACCTCTAATAGAGACAAAAGTATCTTAACACACTTCATTTTAGCTAAAGTGGAAAAGTAGCTAAAAAAGTGTCAGATATTATGTTCCTAAAATTGGAAATTAAGTCATTTGGACAAACTGTGAGACTCTTGTCTCGCTCCCTGGAAATCAGAAGACAAAATGTCAGCTATTTTCTCTAAAAAAGGAAAAACAGGCTAGATGCTAATTCTTGACTGCTACTGCTCACCGGGGATTGTTTTACTGCAGATGACTCACATAGCAGACATCTTTTATAAATACAGATTCTACATTGTCTTTTAGCAGCATGTTGTCAAGGACCATGATCAAAATCATACCCTTATTTCTATTTTCAGGATTTATTATGCACCTGCAGTGTCCTTGGATTAACTTGCTCCAGAACAAGGCTTTGAAACCACCCAAGTAATAGTCCCAGACAGTTCACTTCACTTTACTGAACACAATGCAATCTGGGAGAATTGCAATCCTCCTCCAGTGCAAAATGAACAATAAGGATTAGACAGATTCAATTATGCTGTGCCTTTTTTTTTTTTTTCTTTTTTTCCCCTTAACACTGAAGCTCTCTCTTGTTTCCCAGTTCCGTATTTGGAGCAATAAGAAAAAGTATAGGCAGCTGCACATGAAAACAAAGTCATGAGCTGCTTTATTCTTTTGGTTGTTTTTTTTTTTGGTTGGTTGTTTTTGTTGTGTTTGTTTGTTTTGCTTAGTCATTTCACATATTGTTGTGTTTACTACAGGATATTATGGCAAGAAACGTCTTGTAAAAGTGCTCTGGGGAAGAAGAAACCTTTACACAAAACACATAACCCACAGAATGTGTATATTTAAGCCATAATTAGGGTGCTATACACTTCTCACTCTAGCTCTCCCTGTCATAAAAATCTTGGTTTGTAGGAAGCTTAAAAGCAATCAGATTTGAATATCAAACTGCAAAGTGAGTCAAAAACACAGAATAGCTGGTCCCAAGATGGGTCTCATCTTCCCCAGCTACATTTCACAAGACTGAAATTTGAAAACTTTAGCACCTTGTACACCAAGAACAAGATAGGCTATCACATATAGGATTACTATTGCCACAGGCACTAGGCGCTGCATGAGTACTCACATAGCTGAAGACAGAAGGGATTCTTCCATTGTCCAAAGGACTCTTTTTAATATTTTGTTCATTTGAATGCTTTACAGTGACAAGGTCTGCTCTCCTCCTGTTGCACTGACATCTGCTTATCAAAAGCCTAGGACAGAATCATAGAATCACAGAATGGTTTGAGGACTTGAGTAGGAAGGGACCTTAAAGATCATCCAGTTCCACACCCCTGCCATAAGCAGGGACGCCTACACCAGACCAGGTTGCTCAAAGCCCCATCCAGGCTGGCCTTGAACACCTTCAGGGATGGGGCATAGACAGCTTCTCCGGGTAGACTGTTCCAGTGCCTCACCACTCTCTGGGTGAAGAGTTTCTTCCCTATATCTTCCTTATATTCTTTTGATGCAGACTGACTCGTGTCCAACTCCAAACTTTTCATGTTTTCAAAATTTTAAAGCTAAGTTTATAGCTACAAGGATGACATGACCACACCGATAAAATGGTTGACTTGGAGGCTTTAATTGTTTGTTCCTTCAAAAAAAAAAATGTTTTCTCAAGTAAGACATACTTAAACAACAACACATATACAAAATTATATTGCTTTTAACTTTAAGTAGCAGAGTTTCAAATCTTGTTAATTTATAAACGCTTCCACTGCATGTGAAAGTAATTAGCACTAAGGTTTATACCAGACAGTGCTGGTGTTCTTGCTTGCCTGTATCTCCCCCAAACTGCAAATAGGCTTGGACTGCAGTCTGCAACAATTGCAATTACTACTCTGGAGTGGTCCAGACATGACATCTCTGAGCAAAGAGCTGCAGGTGTGAAGTTTCCTATTGGTTTTGCCAGATCAACTAAAGCAAACTAGGAAAATGTGTCCAATGCACTCCCTGTTAAACCTTAAACCAAACCTTAATCACCAATTAGGAGAATGACAAAGTTCCAGACCACAGCATCATAGCAGCTTTCGACAGAGCTTGCCCAAATCTTTCTAACCTTTCAGAAAATAATATATTTCTGTTTCATACAAGCTGTTGTGTGAACAATGTTGAAAGCCCTTGCCCAAGCACCAGACTGGGACTTTCCAATTTGTTAAGGTGATTGGCAACATGTGTTCTGCTGGCTTTCTACTAGGGTTATGCCCATAGATCACTTGATAGTTGTGAAAATCCCACCTCATTTCAAGTCTATGCCTGGTTTTGGTCATTTAAAAATATTTTCAAAATTAAAAACAAAAACAAACAAAAACAAATATGCTGCTGCCTGGAAAGACCGAAAAATACTATGTCCAGTGTTGGTGTCAGTTCCAACTATGTAAGCCAGTGCTTTGACACTTGTCTGGTTGAGATCAGCATCTTCATTTTATCAGAGCTGGAACCCCGTTTGCCACTGTTACTCATAAGGACCTCAGTATTTTTTTCTTCACCTGGTTATTTAGTATTTCTCTTCTCCTACAAAGAGAGGCCATTCTGCAATGCTCATAAAAATGTGCTACATATTTCAGGCACATTTTACAAGTAAACTGTCCTGGATGCAGAAAATCTTTGATCAGCCTCTTTCTTCTCAGTTTAAACATCATGTTTCAAGTTATCACAATGAGCAATCAAGCATTGATGGAAACTTTTCATTTTAATTACACTCAATGACTCCTCTAATTTCTGTATTATTAATTTTCTTGCAGGCAATATTAGAAAAACAAATTTCATATTGTGACAAAAGTGCAATGTGAATAAGCTCCATGGAATGGAAAGAGTTCTGGGAGCTGAGCAAAAGAAAGGCTTTTTTGCATCTAGCCTTAGGCAATTTTCTGGTTGGCTCTTTCATTTTCACCTAACACCTTTGAACACGAGGCCCTCATTTTCTGCTCACAAACCACAAACACTTCCACTTTCAAACCGTGTGTCCCAGTGAAGACTGAAAATTAATGGCTATTTCTGTCATGTAAAATACACTGTTTGGGAAATTTAGAGAGAATCCTGAAGTCAAAGAAAACTTTATGAAGAGAGAAATGTGAAAGAACAAAAGGATGTTTCAAATAAAACCAGAAGCTGTTTAATATCAAACTATTAAAATCTGTATGTCATTAGCGAGACATACCCCTCAGCCAGACCCCAAAGTCTGGAAGTTTTAATAAACTCATACTTATGTTTCCATGCCTATGTAAAAGCCATGGACTTCAATGAGGCATGTCATGGTGTTTGCTTTAGGTGTTTTTCTGAATAGAAATGATTTTTCTTCCAACCATGATGTAAAAAAATTTTTTTTTGAACTTTCAGTGGGAAGTTCTGAGAAATCACATGCCAGATGAATTTCTGTTCAATAAGGCAGTTGCCATCTTCAAAAAATGTCTTGAAGCACTCCAGTCTTGTGACAACAGCTGCCTGAGTGATGTAGCAATGCATGTGGTGAAATAGAGGGCCATGAGAAGCATGCTAAGATATGTTTAAAGGATATGGTTTAGTGATGGGACTTGCTAGGTCAGGTTGATGGTTGGACTTAATGGCCTTGAAGGTCTTTTCCAACCTGGATGATTCTATGATGGACCTCACCTGAAAACAGTACAGGATCTGTGGTCCAGGCTAATGAGGTATGTGATATTGCATAAACATATCCTGTGGCTAAGCTTATCTGAGAATTTGTAATTAGCTGAACTGATGTAACCCATAAAAAATGTTATTCACATGGGCCTTTTTCTGTTTTTAGCTGTTTGCTTTAAGCAGCAGTCACTTGATACTAGGTGGTTGCTGTTTGTGGAAGCAGCTATCCAGATCCCCTCTGCCTCAGCGTCCCATTTGTGATATAGATAGCATTGATACTAGTGATGGAGAGGATCTCAGAGATTATACAGAATCTCTGTGCAGATTGCCTTTACATCATCCCACTCTTCAGATCCCTTTCTTTGCCAGGGGAGTGCAAAGGGTGACACACATGGAGCTGGACTTGCAGGTGAAAAGGCAGTACAAGATACAGACATGCTTTGGAATATTTGGATGAAAAGCACCATAGGAATACAAGCAATTGCTTTTGCTGTGTGTTTTGGCTTTTAATTCTAACTACTGATGTGTTCACATGAAGTGTGTTCTCTGTTATTTGCTGGCTTGCATGTCTAAATGAATCAGCTGATATAGGACCTTTGGTCCAGGTGTATTTTGCTTCTTGTGAGAGCACCACATCAGAGGTTAGCTGAGCACTTGGTGGCCATTTAGCTCTTATGTCTTCCTCCCTCATGAGAGTACCTATGGCAATTAAGTATCGCACGGTGGTCGGGTTATAAAACACCTACTATTGTCTCTTCCATCAATGTACACTACATGAGTCCTTGCAGCACTATATTCAGGGGCTTTGGCATTTCTGCATCTGTATGTTAATGACACATTTCAAATGAGAATTTTTCCTCCTGTTTTCTTCCATTAGTCACTTTATAATGCCCTGAAAAGACAGGCTTTTGATGCAGTCCTGCTGGCATGGGGAGGGGGTGGCAGGCAGCAGATAATGGCTTTGACAGCTTTTGAACAGGAGCCACTCAGCAGTAAGTAGTAAGCCCAAAATGTCAATGGTATGTCCCTTATCACAAGGTGTCATTATAGCTCTCCTGCACTAAGCAGCTTCATTTGGTAATTCTCTCACACAATCCCATTCTTCTTGTATAGAGTCATTATCTGGGATACTACTTCTCTCTTCTGTTGCAAGAAAAATATGAGGTGAGCCTTATTTTGGGAAATAAAGGAGAAAAAAAAAAAAAGAAAAAAGAAAAAAAAAAGACCAACTAAACCAGAGAAAAGTTTCACAAGTTTCAAAATGAGAAGGCATGATCACAGCTCAGTGGAACCATAAAAAGCTACACATTGCAGTAACTGATCTGAAGTCCTCCTTCATGTTTCTTCTCCAGCAAATGTAAATGGTCATGCAGAAAGGACTGGGCAAGGCAGTAGTTTGGACCCAAGCATTGCGTCCACACTACAACTCATTGCTGCTCTAATTAGTGGTTTTATGACTGTAATAGGAAAAAGGAAGAAAGATATAGGAGTAGGCTCAGGCAAAGGCTGATAATTGTCTAAGTGAATATTAAATTTACAGTGTTTATGCTGAAGCCAGGACACCAACAAAATTAGGTACCTACTCTGAAAACCGTTAGTGACTCATTAAACCATCCTATAACTTTATGAAAAGCTATACATTTGTGGTGAATCTGTAGTCTGATTTTTTTTATTTTTTTTTGTGCTAGAAGGCAACTGGAAACTGCTGATGAAAGAGGAGTATTTTTTCTGCTGTTGCAGCTATTTACAGTGTGTGTTTCAAATAATCTTTTCCCTCCATTACTCCTGCAGAACTGACTTATTTGTTCATTCAGTGAAATTTAACTCTCAAGTGGCTCCCTGGTCTCTGCAAGAGGATCAACCCATCTGAAGTCAGCACCAGCACTTTCAAGAAGCAGATGTGAACTACTCTCAGGGATTACTTTCAGCTCTCACTTTGTTCTCTACTGTCTATTTGAAATGTAACTTTAATAGAATCAAATGGCATTTGTCCAGGACTATCTTCAAAGCATATCAGACTCAAAGCAAAAAAGGTTACAACACAGCAACTCATCCAGCTTCTCTCATCGCTGAAAGACCTTACAGATGTTTCTGAGATGTAAGAGATTAGGAGAGGTGGAAGTTTTATACGAGGGGTTGGGGTGCTCTTGGGAGAGGCTATGGCAACATGGCTCTGTTGTGAGACCGCAGCTGAAGAGGCTGTACTTGGCCAGAATTTGTGAACAGGGCAGTCAGCATCAATTGGCCACAGAAAGATCCAAAGGGAAAAGACTTTCATGCAAGTCATAATGAACTCCTATTTCCTTTCCAACTGTAAGGGGAATATATCTCAAGTTACTGTATATTAACAGCAACACTGCTACTTGACAATTACTTTACAATAGGCTACAGTCTCAGCCACATTTTCTTCCTTTAGCAAATATATTCTCATAGTAAAAATTGCAAGGGAAAAAGAGAAATTACAAGTCTGAGCATAGTGACTATGGAAAAGATATATAGAAATTAGACCTTCATACAAAGAATGTAATTTTAAGCTTTAACAGTCACTGGCTTGATGTTGCAAAATGCCTGAGACAGATTATGTTAATCACATCTTGGCTGCATACAAAGAACAGAGCTGTCTCGTTCTCCTGGCCACAGTGGGCTTCTAATCTTTTTCATACTTTAAGATGGCACATTTTTGAGGATACCTTGATAACTCTAAAATAGTGTCTTGGTTCTGGGTTTACTTAAGATTTTATTAAACATATTTATTGAAGAAAATGGCAAAAATCTCACTGGTACCATGAAACTGAAGTTCTACCTGGTTTCTACCATCGTGCTCTAATGTTCTGCAACTTATTTGGCTTTTCCCACCTTAAAATGCATTAAGGTTTTTTGTTGTTGTTTTTGTTTTTATGTCTTTTGCATAGCAAAATGAGACAGTCTTCATATGCCTAAAACACTTGACCAGGTTTTCTTACTTAAGTTTAGACTAACAATTTTAGTTTACTCTAACAATTTTAGACTAAAACTAACTCTTAATTTAACCTAATTTGTCACCTGAAAAAACAAACAAACAAACAAACAAAAACACCACCACAAAACAGGAATTCTGAATATTATGTTATGATGCTTTCTCAAAATTACTCATTTCTTTACAGCTATGTACAGTCCCCTGAAATATCCAGCCAGAGTACTTTAAATTCATGCTTTAAATTCAAATGCATTATCTTTCAGGTAATCACTTTCTGTGCCACTTTTTTTTTTTTTTGAGTTAAGTTTTCTAAATACTGTGGCCATAGGTGTCCACAGCAATCTGCACCACTGGTGACAGAGATCACGGCTCAGTCCAGACCTGAGCTCTGTCTGGAACCATCCTCTAAAACCATCTCCTGTAAAGCTTTCTCTCTCCAACAGTGAGAAGCTTTTTTATTTGTATAAAGGAATTATAAAGGAATGGGAACATTATATATTAAAAAAAAAATCCATTGAAAATCCAAATTCCATTGAAATTGTGTTAAATTGACTGATGATCAAGTGCTGATTAAGTGCTGTTAAAAATCATACAATCTAACCTTGTTATTTACCATAAATGTATAAGATAAATCCTAAACTGCTGCTACATTAAGGTTGTGTAAAATCAGTTCTGCTACATGAACTTCCAACATATTGACTGAAGAACAAATGCTATCAATGACAAGGTATTCATGGACGTATTGGCCATTGCAATATCCCATTGGTTACAGACAGCCAATGAGACATTATCCATGGGATTTCAGCAAGTGAAAAGAGCTTTAAAACAGAGATGGGAAATAAAATAGGATAATAGAAAGTAACTGCAGAATGACCACACATTGATTCAGCTTATATTTGAAATCAAAGAATAAATATGAGTATGCCTTTTGCTAAGGATTTGGATTTCAGAAAAGCAAATTTAGACAAGCTAAGCAAGCTGATTAGTAAAATCAGCTGGACTGAGATGATAGAGCATCTTGACTGTGGAAAGAGAAAGGGATTTTCTACTGTCTGAAAAGCTAAAAATAACAAAAAAAATTACCCTCAGCCAGAAGAAAAACTTATAGAAAGGGGTTCCACAGTTTTTGTCTAAATAAATATCCACCTTTAAAAGGATTTTTAAAATATATTATAACCTTAAAAAGTATATAAGCAGAGGATAAAAGGATATAACCAAAAAGCTTACAAGAACTAGAAAGGGAAAATGACAGATCAGTAAGTAAAGCTAGATTTCACAGGTCAAGACATACAAGGGTAAAAAAAAGAACTGCCATCATTGATCTGAGTTAGATTCTGCAAGCAAACAGCAAAATGCCCTTTGGAAATACACAGCAGAAAGAAACAAGGGGAAAACTGTTTCTGCTAGTCCTGATGGTGGAGTAACCTGTAGATTAAAGATTATGTAGGTGTAATGCCAAAATTAAAGGAGTGATGCACCTAGATTTTCAATATGGATGGATGCAGTGACAACAAAGATAATAAATGGAGTGGAAATAAGGATATGGAAATTAAAGCTACTGCCCTGGAGAAGAAAGCAAAACTCGAGGAGAGTGGCACTTTCAAATTAGCATAGGGAGGGGGGAAGTGGGAGTAGTCTGCTTGCCAGAAATAAGATCTGGCACATGATGTAGGAGCATTTGTGAGCCATTTTTAGGAAGGGTTCCAAATCAAATGTGGTAACTTATAAACAGAAACTACTTACGAGGAGAAGGGAAGGGGGAAACAAGATGAGAAAACTTCTCCAAAAATGATCAAATCAAGTGTCAGTCCATTTATTCAGCTTTAGTATTATGACCTTACATCATTTTTGGAAGGAAAGGAGAACAAAAGACAAGGAGATAAACAAGAAGTGGCTTGCTAATAGCCTAATTTCAGTAGTAACTAACTATTAAATATGAGTGCCTCCTGTTTTTCCTGCCACTCCTGGCTCTGCTATAGTCCAGCTAGTTCCCTGAAAAGCCCAGAAACAAGGAGAGCACAGGAAGCAAAAGCATGTAGCCATGCAAAGCATGTATCCTCTGCCACTTGTCTTGTCATTGACATTGAAATCTACCAGTCACTTCCTCCAGATACACTTAAACTGGAAGTTTGTATCAGAGACTTTCTTCTCCTAAAGGTTTTTTGCTATGTTCTGGAGTCAAGTATTTTCAACCACATCTTTCTTTCATCCTTTCCCACTGATGTTCTCATACTATTCTGTATGATGATGCTTCCTATTTCTGTCAGTGATGCGTTTGTCCTATTTGTGCAAAGGTCATTAATGAAAATTAACAGGGTCAGATCCTCCAGGAACCTCCTGCATCTTTAAAAGCAGTGTATGTTCTCTGCAGTCAGTTCCTTGCTGTGCTCTGTTTCCCTGTGGTAATTCCAATATCTCCAACCAGACTGCAGTACTGAAATCTAAAACAAATGGCACTTAAAAGTGGTACGGAACCCCTAAACTCTTACTGAAACTGTCAGATCATTTCCAGCCTTTATCAGGACTTGTCTCTGTATCTGTTTCCAGCCCATAAGAAATGTCTATCATACAAACTAATAAATGTTTTTGTAGCAAGAAGGAGACTCGGGAACGTGTTTAAAATATAGAGACCTGGTTGTTTTGTAAATAAAGAAACAGTCTTCACCCCAAGTGCAATACATCATGGCAAAGGCTGAAAAAAATAGAACATATAGAAGCCAACAGTTAAAGACCAGAAAAAAAAATCAGGGCTTTCCACTGGTGTTTTTTCTGTTGTGTGTATGTCACGGTTTGCTGCAAATACGACTGCTTCCAGGAAAGGAAAGGGAAGTGCCTGGAGAAGAGATACTTGTTTGTTTTACACATGACAAGAGACCCTCACAATAAGCCTGGATGGAGGCATAAGCATCCCAGCCTGACCTCAGCTGAGCCTGCTTTGAGCCAGAGGGCTGGACTAGGGCCCTCCAGGTGCAACCTGAACTATCCCATGGTGCTGTGAGGCTCCATACACTGCCATGACCCTGGCCCAGAGCACAAGCAAAAAGACACAGCTTGCCCAGCAGGGGTGAACTTGCTGCAAAGTGCACCTCTGGCTGCAAGGTGAACCCTGTCTCAGGCACTCCTCTGACCTCCAGACCCCTCCTCAGTGGAAGGATGCCCATGAGGTGTTTAAGGGGCTCTATCACAGCCCCGTGAGACCCAGCACTAGTTCTGTATAGGGCCCGGAGCTGCATGAGGTGAGCAGTAGAAACCACAACACCAAGCAAAGCTGACCTCTGCCAGATGCCTACTCTCTGAGTACCAAACAGTATCCAAGTAAAAGCCACCCTAAGGCTGTTCTGACTCTCATGCAGTCCCCCGTCAGGTCAAAAAAACACAGAGAGACGTATAAAACTAACTTTTACTCATTCTATCACTGCAGACATGTGCTTCCAACTTAGCACAGAAAGGGGAAATGAGGACCAGTGTATTGCCTCTCTCCTTCCTCAACTGCCCTGCCTTCCCTCCTAGAAAGCAAGAAAAGAAAATAAAGAAATCAAATAAACACCAGATTACAGGTCTACTGACCCCCAGGGATAATATACAATGAGACAATAAACCTGGAGGGATTGGTGCCAAGGTTCAGTCCCCTGCCCGCTGCTTCTTCAGGTCTGCTGCATGACTTGAAGAGAGAGTGAAAAGAGAAAACTCCATTTTGGTCAATGCAGCTCTGCTCCAGCAAGTAGCCCAATGCCTGAAGCACCCCCTAACAACCCACAGGTGTATGCTGTCTAGACAGACACTGAAAGACAGCTGAAGAAATACTATAATAAATCCCAAAGGTTCAAAAAATGTATTCTGAAACAGCCAGTAAATTGTGCATACTGCCTTAGAGGAAACTTTGGTGTACATATTCAAAGAGGGCTTTCTTGACCCCATTTGAGAGAGCTGGTTTGTCTCCAAGGCTGCTGAAGTCCCAAGGATGTGTCTGAAGAGTCAGGAAGGAAGCAGAAATAAAGACCTTTCTGATACAGAAAATGAAGGCCTGGCTGGGTACGTGTTACCAGCTCTCACCCCTGCCACAGCAAGTGTTGCTTACCTCTCCTGAGGGTGGACAAGGGCATGAAGGGAAGACTCATCCTCCTGGAGAATGACAAGGGAAAGTGTCACATGCTCCTTAACTGAACAGGAAAAAAGATTTAAATCCAACTACTTGTCCAATGATATATGGCTTCCATAGAGTTGAAAATTCCTTAGGAAAATTCTTAATTTGCTCTTCTAGTTTTATTTTCTACCAGATGACCTAAATTAAACAATTTGTCTGAATGGCCTTGGCATTCATTTCTGTCTTATTTTTAGCCATTCAGTGCTTCATGGGTGCTTTTGTTAGGTACCTGACGACCCCACGGTCTCTGGACATAGTGCCTATGTACCTCATGATATACTGTGGCTGCACAGTCAGGAAGACTCATTGCTCCAGAATAGTTTAGCTCATTTCAAACATTTCTATTTCTTCTTTAAAAAGCTAAACCCCAAATACTGGAATTTGCCTCCAGGTAAAAATCTGTTTTCCCATCATTTCTACCTTTAGTTTGATAAATAGAAAATGAAAATGAGAACCTCTCTGCAAAATGCCAGTTACTTTGGCACAAAGACAGGAATGAAGGCAGGCTCATTTTGAGCTTATTTGAAATATTAGGGAACCAGGCAATCCCTCTTGGTCCTTTACCTAATGGGGCTTCTCATGACCTGGTCCTGGTCCAGACCACACCTGCAGCCCCAGGGCAGGGGGGTACTTTAAAACCAGTGGCTGCTGTTGAAATATTTGTGACAGTGTACTAGCTGATTAGAAAAGAAGTATCTGGTGGGAAAAATAAAGATTAAAAAAAAAAAAAAAAGGTACATAAAATGGTACAATAAAAAAAAATGGCTCAGAGCTGGCCCTCACCCCCTTTGATTAAACTGTCAAGAGATGTTCTTATATATATAACATACAGCATGTCAACAGTGTGGTGTTTGTCTTTAGCTCAGTGGCACTGGGAGGAAAGTATTTAGCTGACTGCAAAACAAAATCACAAAATAATAGCAGGTGAGACCAAAGTCACAAAACCCTCCCTTCTGATCTGGAGCTGTACAGTGCTTGAGAAATAATGAAAAGTGGAGTCAGAAGTACCTTTCTGATCTTGGGGCTAGCCTTGGAAGGCACCACAGTGCCACAGGCAGTCTGGCATCAACACAGAGGTATGGCATTTAGGAAACTGAGATGTACCTGGCTGAAACCATAGGTTGCACTGCTTTAGCTGAAGGGGAGCCTGGCCAGAACACAAGGGCTAAAACTAAGCTCACAGAAAATGTCATTGGATCTTTAATTACTGAAAGTAGGCAGCATCTCGATCCCTGGATGGGAAGGACAGGCGATACACACGTGTGCAGACATGTCAGGTATGCCTCTGTGCAAAGTTCAGTTGCATTCACAATAAATTTTAGATCATTGTCAGCCCTCCCTTCATTTGTGTCAGGTTATCAGATTTAGAGAGGACACTTGGCAATTATATTCCAAATTCAGACTTTATTTCCGTAGCTTACCTTAAAATAAAAATATTTAGTTTTTTTTTTTGTCAGAATTAGAAACATAAAACATGATTTTATAGCTGCAAGAAGGCATGCTTTCTGAGATGACACTCTTTTATGCAGAGAGTTCATTCAAACACTGTGGCAGTTTGTTTCAAATAACCAGAGGGCTACATTCAAGAAACAAGATCCTAGGGTTGCTTAACCTCTCAGGAGCAAAGAGGCATTGCCACCTTCCTGAAGCCCACGGCTCCCCCTCAGCCTTCCCAGCAACATGCAGTGGAGGGTTGGACTCAGGTGTGAGTGAAGGAGCAGAGGGAGCAAGCAGCAAGGAGAGTGACATTTCATTTTATGCTGTCCCCCCAAATATATGGGCATAGTGCAAGATCACATTGTTCAGCTCACTTTCACAACATGCAGGTGGGAGGCAGGTGGAATATAATTTCATTAGCCATGACCTGCAGTCTGCAATCAGTTGCTCTTTCCAAGTGTTTTCTATTGCTGTAAAATAAGGTCAGGAGATGCCGTGTTTATGTGGGGATGCTTTAACCTCACCTTCTTGGGGTGCAAGAAGGACCACAGAGACCACAGAGGAATAGCAGGCTCATTGGGTTGGTGGGGATCTGCATGCACTCAATGCAGATTTGTGTTCACAAAATCTTCTTCACGCTTTTCTGTTTTCCAAAATTTTGTCTAGGAAAGCAAATGTTACCGCTGCTAAATGAAGTACATTGAGGTAAACAGACTGTCATGGTCCTTCCAAGCAAAAAGAAGTAATCCAGCCACTGGGAGCTTTTGCCCTGCTCCAGCTGTTTGCTGGAACATTTCACATTAGAACAGACATTTGCTCTTTAGGCCCTAGTTGTTGTTTTTTTTTTTTTTGCCCAAGCTGGGTAATACCAAAAAGGTAAACATCTGGAGCATTTTCTTTCATGAAAGGATTTTGCAACAGTGGGAACATGGTGTTTAAAGTATATCTCATTTTCTGGATTGTTTGTTTTTAATTGCTTGCATTTACTTAAAATATATAGAGAGAAATTTATTTCCTAGTGCACTTACTGTCTCTGCTGATTACTGGAGGATTCAAAAGAAATTTTTGGACATTAAGCTTTTTCTGAACATTAATGATTTTCCCTTAGTATTTTATCATATATTACATACAATAGGGAAACGATTCCTTCTTCCTTTCTTATGTGGGAGTCACACAGCCCAAACCATTGCACTGAATCTAGGGAGTAAAGCCATATGAACCAGCTCTGTAACCAGGAACAAGGAAAGCTCAGCTCTCAAGGTATAGAGAATGTTCACAGAACATCCAAGGAGAGTCTCTGATTTCAGAGTTCAAACCTTCAGACTTTGAAATCTTCAAGACTGAACTGGGATTTCAACATGGAGCAGAGAGTGTGTATTGGTGTTCTGGAGGGAAGCAAATTGGGTGCAACTGTTGATATCTGCTGTTTGGGGTCTACAGCCGTGCATTTCTATGAGCTGAACATGAACACAGCTTGGTTCAGAACAACCCAGTTATTGGCTTATTGCTGTCTCTGTTCATTAGTGCCAATGAGTATCATACTGCTGTACCACAAGCTGGTACAGTGGAAATCTGGTTGCACCAGTCCAAACTCAAGCAGTAGTGGAGCATTTACATGAGTTACAAGTTTTACTCATGGACCTATTGGAGACACTGTATCAGGATACAAGAGAGAAAACAAATGGAAATTGCACTCCATTTTACTCTGTGAATATCAAGAATAAGTGAAATATTAAGGTAGGGTTGTTATAGCAACAGGATAGTTACTTCAAAAAATCCCCACAATCTGGTTTTTACAGAGATTGCTCCAACAAGGTAACGTTTGAGGGGTGAGGTAGTGTCTTTCAGTAAAACAACTGACACGATGGCAAAAATATATATATCAAACAAGTTTTGGACATATCAGCCTTCTTGAAGAACAGTTCGTGCTCTTGAACATTTGTCTCCTTTAACCAGTTATGTCAATTGCCCTCAGAAGACCTTCACATAAAACTCTTCTTACTTATGTCTTTAGTGTGTCCTGGCTACAACAATACACCTGTGATAGCCTGCCACAATGAGATGTACAACTGCTTTCGGAAGTACTGTGTGGTGGGAGAGTGTAGTTAGATATCTACAAAAAGCCTTTGGACAGGACTTATAGTGTCTGCCTTCAATACATACAGAGTCCAGCTCAATAGAAATATAGAAATACAGTGACTGTCACAGTAGTTTCCATAACAGAACAAGCAAACAACAACAACAACAACAACAAAGAGAGAGAAGAGAAAAAAGAAAAAGATTGTCTAATGTATGTTTCACCTTAGTTATTGTATTTATGAAGTGGTGTTGGAAAATCCTGCAGCAGCAAATTTGGGTGGGAAGCGAGCTGTAGAGCCTAGAGGGCTGTATGAAAAAGTAAGATAGAGTATGCAGGGAAGGAGAAGAAGAAAGATATCCAGTAAGAACTAAGGAGAAGACCATGAAATGAAAAGAACTTGGAAAAATGTTGAAGTCTAGCTGGCAAAAGGGGAGTATGTTGAGTCACTGTTGGGTGTAGGCACAGAGTCAAGAAATGTCAACATGAGTAATGCCTCTTCCATGTCAAGTGCTGTCTCACTTCAGGGAGCAGTGATAAAGCTGCTTTGGTGATACTCATTGGACCTGGTAAATATAAAAACTGAATTTGACTTTACGATCTGCACCACAGCTGTGTACTCCTGTTCTGCATGGAAATAACCTGAGTTCTTCAGGATCTGGTTTAATTCATTTTTCCATACAGCTTTGCAGAAAATAACTCAATGACTTTTCTTACTTTTTTGCATTACTACATTTTAAATATTTGTTAGCCTCTATGCATAATGGGCCTTCCACTTTGCTAAGCCAGTACACCAGCTAATGCCAAGAGACCAGTTAAACCCTGAGAGAAAACCTGACCAGAGTCCAGGACCAGCCAGTACAGGGAAGGAAATCCCAGTAGGCGCCAGCACCAGAACTTGTTGAGGAGGAGATTCCCCAGCTGGGCACAAACAACAAGATTCAGTTTTCAAGCAACAAACCTGTATGATGTACATATACACTCACAAAGTGATCCTTGCTGTGTGCACTGGCAGCATTATCCATATTTCTACCAAAGCTGGCTCTGGATGTAGGTCCATGCCAAGGGAATGACATATCCTCCCACTCCCTGGCTCTGCATCTCGGTGTCTCTCCCTTTATATCCCAGACTTGCAGCCATGGAGAAGAAGATGTGTGGCCATCTGTGGGTAGCAAAGGAGGACCTGTGCTGGTGTGCTGGCAGCAGTGTGAGCTGGGCTGGGAGCAAGCAGCTGGGGAAGGAGAGCAGCAAGGGTCAGAAACGTGCTAGCTGCTGCAATTAAATCTTCCCTGGAAAGGAATTCAATGCCCTGGCCATGGGAGTGACATTAATTTTGGCAGAGGTATTCAGCAAAGGCTGTGCTAAATGGTGACTGATTAGGAGTAATTTGGCTCAGAGTATGACACTGTAGATGTGAGAAACTCTCTGAAAATTTCAGATGCATTGGATAGGGAAAAAAAGTGCAGGAGATGCTTTGTGAGGAATAAGAGCTTCAGGTGAGCTCTTAGTGTGGAGCTGGGGTTAACCTGGGAATGCTATGCCCCACCACTGCCAAATTGGCATGGGACACAGTGAGCAGAATTAAACAGAGATTTGAAGTTTTCAGAGCCCTTCATGGGGTCAGCTCTCCTTGTCTACATCACTCAGAGCAGCTATCTCAGGCTGCACACCAGCCAGGCTGGACATTTTTCAAACTCTTCCATGAACAAAACGGTAATGGACCCATTTTCTCCCAGTACTTGTTCTGTCTGAAAACTGCAGCTTTTAAGGCAATGTCATGAAGTCCATTTAACAGCAAAAAGGAAAAGGTACACCTTTCTCTCCTTCACGTCTTGAGAAGTTACCTTTAATTTAAACAGAGGAGACAGTGCTTCAAGGGATGAAAACTCAGTAAATTGTTCACCTGCTCTTCCCTGCCTTGCCAATGTTTTCCTGTGTGACATCTTGTAACTGGTCAAAAGTTTTCCCACTTGCTGACCTGGGATATGTTTGAGCGGATTGATCTCACCTAGACTGCACTCCTAGTTTTGGTGCGTGATACCCTTAAATTAAAGGATGCTTCACTTTGCGCTTCAGCTATCATTTTGGAGATGCCCCTAGATTAACTTCTAAACAAGATGGATGAAACAGTACAAGGTGCTACTTTACATCCATCTTGGAGGGAATCATAATGGAAGACACCAAAATACAGCACATCAGACACACCAGCATCTTTTCACTTCTACAGGGCCACAGCTTGCCAGTGTCTCACCAATGTCTCTGCAAGTGCAGTCTATTTGGAGCACATAGAAATATTAGTTTCCGCATCCCTGTTTTAAAGACACTCTTACCCATCTGCAGTCAGCAGCTTCCTGTCTTGATGTTTACAGCAATAAAAATGCTCTTTCCAATTATTTTGAAAAGGCTTTATGGCATAATGCAGAGCTGGTAAATGTAATAATGTTGGTACAGGTGTAAAACTGAAAGGAAAATGAGTAAATGGACCCATAATTGCCCTTCAGCCCTTTGCTTCCTTTTATTTAAGTGGTGCTTTGTATACATTAGATATGAAAATGAAGGACTGCAGATATTCTGATTCAATTTTATTTAGTATTAAGTATGTATTTAAGGCAAGTCCTTGGGATGTTAAAACATCTTCAGACAGAAATGTTTTAATAACTGAGGACAGATTTTATCAAGCCATTAAATGACCGAACTAAAAATTGAATGATTAAAAGGAAAAGAACATAGATGCATTTCTAATTTCAATCAAATCATAGTGCTTCTCGTGGTTGTTTTTAAACCTGAAAAGGCAAGCTTTTGCTTCCCAGTTTTCTTGTTTGTACCACCAAAATCTGACCCCTAATTTACATTTATGTGCTGTTTATGCCTGGCCTTCTTAAGCAGTTATGTCAGTAATCACAATCATTGTCTTTTCTTCCACACTGAGCTTGTGCAGTTCCTGATCGGACATGAAGCATTTCTGTAGATATACCAGAAATATATACACCATTATAGTGTAACAGAACTTTATAGTAAGTCATGGCCTCTATAAAAAACATACCTAACCATACCATCCAAAGCATTTTTTACGTGTGTAATTTGGCATTACTTTTAACACACATTGAGGTAATTTCATATTAACAGCAGTGTGTTTTACAATCATAAGAATAGCATAATTAAATGATAAATTATGTTTGTTTGTTTGTTTGTTTTTCTGGTATCAATATTTTCTATCTAAGCCTTTTTTTTTTTTTCCTGGAGAAATTAGAGGATTACAAATATTTTTTTAGTGTGAGTTTTCTTTATCATTTTTCTTTTACTTCTACATCTTCCTGTTGCTAGTGTCACCATAAATAGATGCAGCAGTTAATATTACTGACTATGTATTATACCTGGAATTAAGCAATTAACCAAGGTGTTTTTTCTTAATTAGAGAGCAAAAATGATGTGTTTTAAACTGTGATATTAGTCATCTCTGCGACCTTAGAGAAGCAAGATGGCAGTCTAATTCTTCATTCCTGTGAAGTCTCCCTACAAAATTAATTTCATGGAGTTCCAAGATCAAAGCTTCTCTGAAATTATCTAAGATTACAAAGATGTCAAGTTCATCCACAACTCCCCTAAGCAGTTTCCACCAAAAAATAAAAAAATAAAAATAAAAAAAGCTGACCTAGCTTCTCCCTTTTTTTGAGAGTGGAAGTATAGCCAGATGGCCTATTCCTGGAGTTAAAAAAAATATTTCTATAGCTTTTAGCAGTAGTACAACTATCTTGCCAACAGCTCTGCAGGCAGTTTAACAACCCTTGTAATGCTGCATTACTGCATGCTTGGGGCTGGAGGCTGGTGTTGACTTTGGATCGAGGATCTTGGTTTGCAAAGGGAAACACAAGCTTTCTTGCTCAACATCCAGCAGCAAGTTGCTGAACCCAGAGATAGGGTACCACGGCTTCAGTCTGGGCATTGAATACAACCCAAGGTAGTTAGGGGAGGTGACTGGCCTGGAAATACCCAGGGATGCAAACCTGGGCCCTGAACAAACTGTTGAACACCATAAATCTCTACAGCAACCCCACTTTATATTCTTCTTTGGAAGCTACCCCTTCATACAATAGTCTTTCTTCTCCTGCTCCTCTTCTCATTCCTTCTGCCTATTGCCGATCATTTTCTTCTTTCTTGAAAGCAGGAGCTTCTGTTCTCTGATTTGAATATAAAACTGTTTACCTGCCTACAGCTGTTTTGTTTTGTTTTGTTTTTAAGGAGAATCACCATATTTATTTTAACTGAGTATAAATTCCCAGGCTTTGATAATGTACAGCACTCTGAATTTTCACATGAACAGTAAAAATGAAAACAGTAGGTCTTTTTGGAGTTGCAAGAGCAGAAAGAAAAGGTTAGGATGCCAACTTGTTCAGAGTTCTTAAAAAGTAGCAAAACAAAATTTCTTATTTGACTACTTGACTGGAGGACAGCAGCAACAACACAGCATCTTCATCTGGCATTGACATATCTGAGAGACTGGCTTCTTACAAAAAGGCTTAGAGGGAGAGGCTTTCCCCTCTTGTGCTGGAGAACATCAGAGAAGATGGATATTCAATATAGAAGTTTGTCCTGATCATACTGCTCATTAAACATAGTTGTTCATGAAAAATCTGTGTCCGGAATCCTGAGATAAGTATTTCCAATTAAATCTTAATGCAATTGTGTAAGTCTGGAAGGAAGCAAAACCCCTTTCATTGATTAAAGACATTGTAACATATGGCTTTGCCATCTCCTTGACAGTGCCTTTTCACACTTGTCAGCAGGAGAGGATCTGTCACAGGAGTCTAATAGTTTGGGTAAATTACTAGAATATCTTTAAAACTTTGGCTGTAAACTAAGGGATATGGAAACTGCAACTTTTTCTGTAATAGATCTATTGTAGCTATAAAAAGATGGAAGTGGCTTTTGAATTTAGGTTGAAAAAAATGTAGGCATTGACCCCCCAAACACAATATAAGGTCCAGAGTCTGCTTAGCACATTATCCCAATTTCAGCAGCGAACAATAGAATGTGCTTACCAAAATTTATATGAAATAGGGCAAGCCAGGCATGGACTTTCCCTGTCAGCTCTTCCAACCCTCCATCATAGATTTTGTATCCAGTCCGTCATTTAGGATATAGCTGGCCAAACAAGACGCCAAAGTTTTACTGCCCTTGAGGTGTCACATCCAAACAGTAGCACAGTCCAGCCTTGGAAGACCCCTCTTTGCAACTCAGGGCTGTTCAGCATCCCCTTAGTGTTTGCCCAGCTCAGTATATACAAGCTGGAAATAAATAATGAGCTGAAAAGATGAATTCTGGGACCAAGAATTTTTGTTGTTTGTTGTTGTTGTGTTTGTTGTTTTTTTTTTTTGGGGGGGGGCTGTTTTTTCTCTCTAGGATTTATGGATTAAATCAAACAGTGATCTCTGAGGCTGCAAGATCATTGTGCTTATTTGAAAAAGTAATGCACAGTTCTTCTCTTCCTGCTTGATTTATTGCCTATGAATATGAACCTGTGTGTGGGTCTTGTCGCCTGATACATGTGTTTTAGTGATTAGTATAATATTAATTGACTATTAGAAAATGTGCATTTGTTTCACAGCCAAGCTGCAATACAAAATATATTTCCAGCTGATTTATTCATGATATTTTTTCCTGTTTATTAATGTACAAAGTTCAATACTATTACTCTTGTTGAAGTCAGTGGGATCACCCAGACAAAGGAGCTGTTTAGTATACATGGGGTTATCAAACAGCCGCCTTTGTGAACAGCTTAAATTTAACAGAGGTTCTTGCAGCAGCCAGAGATCAAAGCAAGATGTGAATAATGAGAGAAGAGAGGGATGCTGCTGAGCTAGACAGCAGCAGGAGGGGCAGGAAGCAGGGCGTGAAGGATTTTACCAGCAAAAAAGGGTGTGTAGAGTTATGGTGTAGGTGTGAGGGGAGAAAGGACCAAAGGGGAGCTGACTGGAGGTGAAAGGAAACATGCCAGGAGATCGGCAGTAGAAAGAAGTAGAAATAATGGAGAATGGAGGGGGTGCCTGGTGTGAACCTTGCCTACCACTTCCCACCTTTAATCCAGGCAGATTATAATCTTGCCTATCATGCAAAAAGGGCATTGTGCCCTGACTTGCCAGCTGCAACGAAATAGACAGATGTCATATTTTTTTAGGTTAGCAGTTGCTTCCTTGAAGGTTTTTGGTTCTTAATCAGTGAGGAAAATAAACTTTAAGAAATGAGTTGCTTATAAAAATATATTTTAGTGTAATAGTTAAGTATAAACTAGCAAATTCCTGGAAAATGAATATGCAGAGTAGGTAAAAAGAATATGCATGCTTTCAGAAATAGTTACGGGAAGTGTTCCTGAGCTGAGGTTTGACGAGACTCACCAAGCAAGGCAGTTGTAAGCAGAGACAGGTTGGAGGTTAAAGCTGCCCTACCCTGTTGTTATGAAATAGTAAATATAAGATAAATTCAAATACTAAGGTAGCAACCCAAAAAGTCCACGAGGAAAATGATAACTGTGTTCAGCCCAATGCTTAAATAGTGTGCAGGAAGCAGCAGAAGGAACAAACTGACAGAGAGGATTCCCTTGGAAAAGAGAGTCAGAGATTGCAATAGCAAATCAGCCATCAAATACACATGGAGAGGCAGCTTTATACATCCGTACTTCCTCAGGCTGTCTTAGTTACTGGGACATTGTTCCTTAATTTCTTGTCATGATTTGGGCAAGACATGCATCTCTGCTTGAAGGGCTTCACAGAGATGTACAAGTGCTTTGTGCGTGTTTTAGGAAAACTGACCTTCAAAGGAAACACCACAGCTTTCAGAAAAGGTCTGAGAGTGTCAGCCTGGGGCTGTTCAGAGCTTGGGAACAAACTGTCACCCTTTGCAGGGACCAATGCTGGGGATGACAGTGCGGTCCAGCTCATCAGCAGTGCCAAGTGCACACTTTAATCATGCAGAAATTAGACATATGATGAGGGCAATGAGAACCCTCTAATGGAATAATTGCTTTAGCATGGGTAACTGATGCTGTTGGTGCTCGATGGTGCTTGGACTGGCACTGAGTCCTTGCTGCGCTGGTGAATCAGCAAAGTAGTGAAAGACAAAAGGGCTACCAGTCTGTGGAAATTGAAGCCATTGGAGCAGCTGAATGCATTAATGCCAAAGAGATCCTTGTTTCAAAAATGTTGACAAAAGCAGGAGGAAAAAAACACCAAATCACCTGCTGCTGAGTTCCTCCAAAGCTGGCAAATTAGGAGTTTTCAAATGTATTGCACCAATGTCTGATGATCAAATGTCTCCAAGATGCTGACATGAATAACACTTAGCTTGAAATATCACCCTGCTCTTCTCTTGGTTTCTGGGTGACATAAATACGTCAGAACAAGCACCAGGTAACACAGGTTAGCCAAGGCACTGCTGCAACTCAGATCCTGAGACTGTTGTTTTTAGAGGATATCGGTCTTATTTCTGGCTGCAGAATTTTTGTATTCTTTCCTGCATAAAGTGTGTCCTTTGTTGCATATTGCAATATCTTTATTGCTTTATAGTAAAGAACTACATCATCCATTAGCAACATTAAAAAAAATAAAATACAAATAAAGTATGTGTACATTTACATATTTATATTTAACAAGGAAAGTGTTATATAATTGGCAGGGTAATGAAGACACTTTTTCTCCAACAAGAGAATGAAGCTTAATGACTACAAGAAGTTTATTTTGTGCAGAGCTTACATGCTGTTAAATGTAATGTGAAAGTGGAAGAACAGTCAAATTTCACAGTAGGGGTCCTAGCCAGGAATTTGATTATATGTTCACGCTATAAATCACTATGTAAGTTCCTACAGTTGGAGTATACAAATGTTGTAAAAATTTACTAGACTTTAAAATGTCTTCCTGAATGAAAATACAAGAAAAACAACAGACAACAAAGCTCATGCTGCAAATATGTCCTGTAAAATTGTTATTAAAAGCCATTTTTTGGAGAAGCAGAAGAAAAATGAATATAGATTCAGGCAATCCAGGGAGAATTCAATGGTGAAACTGAACTCCAGGGATTCATTTGGGCCCTAAGTTATCACAGCAGTAGGAAGAGGAAATCTTTGAGTTGCAAATGGTGTTTGATGAGCCTGAAGCATCATCTTGATGCATGCTTGACTGACACAGCTACCACTGGGGTTGGTCGGGAGCAATGGGGTATCACATCCTTCTACAACGTTGCTAGGGCAAGTTGTAGGGTGGTCACTAGTAGGGCAAATAATGAGAGCCAGGAAGCTCAGGCAATTTGTTCTCCTCCTCTGAGGTGTTAACATCATCCCTCAGTGCATCCAGAAAGGAAACTGACTGGCAAGGATGCCAACTTATTAAACTTCAAGTTGTTCTTAAAATCTCAGGTTCCCCCTCAGCCCCTCTTACATTTTGCTTCTATCCCATTTCATTTTTTCCTCTTTCCTAGTCTTTCTTTCAGGAATATATTCTTTCAGGAATATATTTTATGTTCTACCTCCCCTCCCCCCCTTCTTATTTTCTGTTGTAAAGAACATCATCTAATCTTTTCCTACTTCTGAGAAACACCCAAGTTTCCTCCTTCTAAGTGTTTTCTTCTGCTCCAGCTTAATGTACTTACCTATGACAATTTGTAATACTGTTCTACACTATGTGGTTTCAGTTCAGTGAAATGCTTAAGTGCTTAAATGCTTTTCCATACAGCAAAGCCCTAATACGCTAATGGCCAAGCACTCATGCGAGTGTTTCCTTCAGTGAACACTCTATAAGCCAAACTAACCGAGCCAGAAAAGTAGTTTTTGCATACTTTGGCTATAAAGTGCTTTTCACCACACTACTAAAATCCAGCTAAACATCAATAGTAAAGAATCACAAATTACATTTTCTACAATATTTCATGACTTAACAAAAACTACAACTAGACAAAAATATTTGGTGTCATGAAAGATATTTGAGTATAACAGGAAAGTTACATTATATGTTAGTTTTAGAAATAATATCTGTTATTTCAGCCAAAATTGCATTGTCTGTGTAAGCAGAAGGTATTTTTTCCTCCCAATTTCTCCTCCTTTCAATAAATCTCTGTGCCAAGTACAGTGCAAAAAGTGGCCCTGATTTCAGCTGGTCTACTCACCTAAGTGAAAATTACTTTGTTGCATAGCACCTACAGTGTTGGGTCTGCAGGCTGAATTGGGTCTTCACCCTGTGAGAACTACACAGGAAACAGAAAACTTCACTGCTTTTCTTTCACCCTGAAAATTTCACTATATGCAATTTGTAAAGTTATACATATATACGCATTGTACATATAAAATCCACAAATATAACTTGGAATATATAAACTGGTTTTGTACCTGTGTGGTACGAAATACCTTGAATACTGGAGCTGAATTACCAAGACACGTGGACCCTCGTCCCTGTGTGGGCTCCAGAGTGGTGCAGGGTACAGCTGTCCCTCAGCGCTGTCCTCTAAGAGATCTTCAACAGGACATGGTGAATTCCTGGTCCTCTCACACTGCCACAAACAGAGTTTTAAAAGGCACCCATCAGTCAGCTCCATGGCAGCTTCTTATTCCATATATTTATGGAAGAAGTTATGTTTAGCCCTGCTTAGAGATGAGATGGAGATGATGATGATCACTTTCCTGAGAAGCAATACATTCTTCTTAGTAAAGCCATCAGAACCATCAAGTAAATCTGCAGTGCAGTATATAAAGTAATTTCAGGCATGCATATTATTTACTCAATTGCCTGTAACAAGCCTGGTTTGTTTTTGATTATTCTGTCAGTCAGTGTTTTAGAAATACTGATTACATTTCTTCTGAAAAATATATCCCATCTCTGTCATGCTGACACTTTTTTTGAATACAATTTTTCAGGTTACTGTAAAATCCCCTGAAGTCTCCACATGTGCTGAAGGTAATCAGCTAATGAGCTACTTCATACAACAAAGTCTCACATTTCTCTTTGTTTACATACACCATTTTGTTGGGAGCAAACACTTTCTAGGGAGTATAGGAGTGTTCTCAAAAACCCTACATCAGTAAAATATTACTATGCACGCAATGACCAAAAAGGATCTGGTCAACCTATCATTTTATTGAATTCTTGAAACTAAACCTTCCATACAGCATAGTGGTATGAATTCCAAGAGAATGAAATTGTTCACAACAAGATAATCCTTTAGCAGCAGAGAGTATAGATTTTATTTTATTTTTTCCTGAAACTGAGCTGAAAAATAATATTTCTGAACTGAAACCTTGCTGGCTTTTGTTTCAGCACAGAACAAACGGCTTACATCTCCATGATATAGTAACATTTTCTCTTTGAGAGAGAGAGAGGAGTATGCAGCTTACAATAAGAAAAAATGGTAAAAATATATTTAAAATTAAATAAAATTGCATTTTCCATTGTAATTTATGGACTAGCCTGACTTCTGAGGAGCCCACCAACTTGTTTGTCTGTCACTTATTCTTTTGGAAACTGCTTCCTGCAGAATGTTTTAAAATAATAAATTTTAACTCTGAAAAATTCAAATTGCATTAAAGTTTTCATTAAATCCTCATAAAATCGTCTTTAGAAGATTGCCAGTGCCATCATTTCAGCTTGGAATAGCCAAAATCAGCAGTTGTTTCTGATGGGTGCCATGTAATTTATTTTCTTCAATTATAAAATTCTGGGTATTCTCATTTTTATAACTTGAGAGAAATTCAATTAAAAGTCTTTCTTCTTTCCTAAATATAAAAATAAAACATTTAAGAGCACAGAGGAAATGCAGTCCTGAGCCCTCTTGCTCAGGGATGAGGTATACGTTTTATATATTTTTTAATATTCTCAGCATGAAATAACTGGAGTCATTTAAAGATGTTGATTGGAGAAATACTGCTATTTCTGAAATACATCTTCTTTGGCAACTTCCTTCACAAAATAAAAATAACGTAAGAAGCCAACAGCATTCCACCAGATGTCATGGAAGAAGGCACAGCCTTACAGTGTTCCCCCTTATCCTGCTCTTGCTGCTCATAAGCCAGTGATGGCTCCTCATTTCTCTGCACCCTTCTGAAGAGGGATATCAATCTAAAGGCTCTCCTGAGAGGTCCTCAGAGAGGTTGGGGAGTTCTTGGATTTAAGATGGAAGAATTAAAGTAGATTGATTTTATTTATATATATATATATATACACATATATTTTTTTTAAGGATGCAAGAGTATCTGCTCTCACTTTTTTTTTTCTTAGCAGAGTAGCTGAATTTACTTGTAGTCCAGTCACTTGCAGTAAAAGTCAAGTTCTTTGCCTAGTTCTTTATCTTGTTTTAAAGCCAATTGTTTTCTTCTGCCAGCTTGTAATTGCACTGAAAGGTGAATGTCTGTGAGTGTGAAAGAAGCTTTTCTATCATTATGTCTAATGGCTGTTCTGCTCTGCTGGTGATTATTCAACTACCTCTGATGTTTGCTGCTCTTGGCGGCAGTTACCAGAAGACTTGCAGCAGTTCGGGGTTTATTTCCTACATGTCTTTCACAGAATCATATGTTTTCTGTTCCAGCAAAATATCAACATCTTAATGCAATTTACTCCTTTGATTAATGGAAGAGGTAAATCCACCCATTTTTCTCACTTACACTCATTTTATTCAATAAGCTACAGTTGTACATATTTAAGAATATTTGAATTGATAACACATTTACTTTTTAATCCCGGTGTGGAAAATAAAGCATTTTTATCTAATTAGTCTCACTTTTTCCTACTACCTGCTACAGGAAAAAGCGGTATTAGGGGAAAAGAATTTTGCAATAATCAAATATATTTGGCAAAGTGATATTTTGTTTCTGTGCAGTTGCTGTGACCCATCGTGAGGCAACTGGATTTTGCCTGCCACAAGTAAGAGGTCTGCCATTGCAGAATTTAAAGGATGACGCTGTCTTTGTGAGTCCTGAGGCAGTGCCCAAAACACCACCGTCCACTTCAGAGACCAAAATTCACATTCCCTAACTAGTCCATTTTTAAAGTCCATTTAAAAAAGTAGTCTTTTCCTGCAAAGACAGTATAATTAAATGATTCCTTAGTAAATGTGACACTGGCCAAAACTAGGCCTGGTATTTATGGAGGCACTGCCACAGAAACAGGTGGAGAAATTCTTATGTATAGAATATACATTTGATCCTATCAATACTGATGGAAAGTATGAGACTGCTTTTTACCTGACTTCTTGACATCCTAAATACTTGAATTAGAATCTTCAGCTGCGAGGGGGACTCACCCCCCACCTTCGGTTTTAGCAGACACTTTTACACTTAAAGGAGTTTAATTTCTTTGAGCCTTAAAGATAAAGTGTTTTGCCTGAATTTTGAGCAGGAAGAACTGTCTCTTACTGAATAAGTAATGACTCAATACATCTTAATCAGAGCATATGTCCTTCAGAGACTCAAGGTCTTGTGAAATTTAACCTGCAGCCCATTTGTAATGTCTGTTTGACAAAGTTCAGCATTCATTTGGTACAATCAAAAATGCAGACTCATTTTGTCAACCCTTATGTCAGACCCTTATGCATTCTCTGAAGGACAGAAACTTACCAGACCAGATTTCTTTCTTGTCTGGTTAAAACAGGTATCAAATGTATAATTTCTCAAAGCTGTTACACTCCTTATTTACTACATCTTTTCTTGTAAAAAGTCTATTAATAATCTATTTCTGTACCCTGTCACTGCTCATCAAGGGGAATGGTTTTGGTACTGTTTTGTTATATACTTTACACGGAGCTCGGTATCTTTGACCCCAGTTTTCCGTGACATTAGAAATACTTGTTCAAGTGCAATCTCTACTGCAAAGTTTTTAAAAGACAATTGTTGAAAGACAACTCAATTTTCAACATTTAATTTGTTCCACCTCATGAACTTCACTTTTCTTCTCTAAGAAGTCAATCTGTTAATTAGTTCAACTGCCCATTCTTATTCAATGAAAAATAATTAATCCTCCGAAAACATTTCTTCACAACATTCTATCAGAAACTATCCATCATTACAGAGTGTTTTGCTAGTGTTTTGCAGAAGACTTCAACATACCATGGATGTGGTCACCAGCGCCTTCTGAATCCAAAGTGCTGCAGCAGAAACTGAGAACTCAGCAGCCCAAAACCTTCTCTGAAAAAAACAGCCATTTCTGTAGAGCAAACAAAAAGACAGGCACTTCATCAGGAAAGACACAGATTTGCTTCTGGATGAACTTCATTATGCTGTAAAATGTTCCTAAGGACTGACTCTGTGGGTATGAGCAAGAGGCTCAAAAAAACAAATTGGGCCATGCAAATGAATGATCTGTCACTCACCCTCCCTCGGTTTTAGTGCAGCTTGTGGGCCTCACATGGGGTTTGCTGAGATTTAAGGTTCTGGTAACATCGAGCAGATTTTTTTGTAAAGGCTGGAAAATTTCATGCAATCATTAACCACCTCTTGCTGCTTGGCATGCTGAAATAATAAGGGTAATTGAATAACACACTTTTGGGTGTAAGCTAATTGCCTGCAGGGCTCTCAAAGGATGTTTCTTCCCTGTACACCACCTAGAATAATTGGGTAGGTAATAGGCATTATGGGAGCCTTCTACCTTCCTCAAGAATATCAGTGCAGAAAGCAAAATGTCAGGTTAGATGAACAAATGTTTTAATCTGCTATGGCAAGTCCTCTGCTCCTGTAGTGCTGTGGTGAGCAAGCAGTTGGACTGCAGGATATGCACCTGCCATTATGTAATGACGTCCTGGGCAACCTGGGTCTTTATTTTTAACCTGAAATGCCAGCAAAAGCCCCCAAAATCTCAGAATGCTCATCTCTATGGCAACCTCCATGCAAAGTATTGTTCAGTTGTGAGTTAATATGTATTTATGCTTAAATGAGAACCAGGAGTGACTATTCCTGGTTTTACAAGCACACCATCCCCTGAATCCCTTTAATCTTCTCTGCATGCTTCTGAATGTCAGGTAATGGAGAGGCACAGTGTGAGCTCAATTAGTTTAAAATCTTATCAGTGTAATTGGGCAGGATGAGCTGTATTAGCTTGCCAAATAGGACTCAACACTTTGAAGTTATTTACTCAATTTTATATTATTCCAAATGCAATTAATTGCATAACCATTAGTAACTAACATTAATTAATTAATGGGGTTTCAACATAATTGCATGTGATAGACATCACCAAATGAGTCCACCGAGATGGCTGGAAGGAAGGGGATTGCTGCCATGAATACCAACTCTCTCCAGCAGAATCACCCAAAAATCATGTTCACAGATGATTAAAAAAATGGCCAATGCTAAAGACGACTCTAGAGCATGTAGTGCCCCCCATATGGCCTCAGCATGACAATGCTGTGTGTTATTAAATCAGAATAACCTTGCTGAAAACAGAACTCTTGAGAGTTTCTCTCTGCAAGAATGACCTAACTACTTTTCTCTGCATTAAACAAACAGCATTTCATTGACTGCAACAAATTTCTGCCCCTTTGAACTATTTTTTTTCACTAGGTAAACGTTCTTTGCTACAATTTCAGCTAATTGGGGCTGAAATCCTTCAGTGTTTTATGGCATTTGCTTTGGGGATTACTTGCCAAGGACCCTGCCCATACCTGTCAGCACGTCACTGCTCTGTTGCCTCTCATTCACCCCGAGAGCAGCCTCCGGGGGAGAAAACTGAGCACATCGGAGGTATGTTGTGGGCTGCCATGCTTGCTGCCCTGTTTTTCTGCAGAGAACAATGGGGAAGCTGCACACAGTCACATCACTGACCATGCAGCATTGAACAAAAGTCCCAAAATACTGCTGCTGCTAAGCTACTAGCAGTGCCATCGTAGCAGCTGGAGCCCCTGAACATCTGTGCTCATGTGGTCCTGAACCACCTTATTCCCCAGGCAGACTGGGATGATCCTGACCCATTTGCTGATGTGCCTGTCGTGCATTAACAGGGTACTGCTGTTATGATCAACACTTTCAGCAGTAAGCATGAATTTGACAGTCGTGACTTGGGCTATCTAGGGAGCCTGGGTTTTGGCGGGATGAGTATGTGGGTTGGGAAACAATGGTACCCACTGATAATATACAAGGAGTACCTCTGAGACTCAGAAAGCGTCTCCTACCTAAGGAAATTCAGAATCAGTTAGAAATTAATGGGTATTTATCAAAATACTAGCTCCAGGGTGGGATAGGTAGACAGGATACCCTCCACACAATACCTATAATACAAACAGGCTGAAAACAGGTAGGGGAAGAGATGAAGTGAGATGTTAATACGTTCAGAAATTTTTATTAGTAGTTGTTCATTTTTAGCTACACTTTTATCTAAAGGTTCCCCGCTGTTTCTATTGCATTCTGCCTTGCTTCTGTCTTTCACTGTGGGCCACTGTTGTTACACACAATTAAACACATTTCCTGCTTGTGCTCCTGAGACTGTGGCAGCTGTACTTCAACAGAGGGTGAGGACAGACCAGATGGATAGAAGGTGAAAAGCTGTCAGTCCTTTGGGATGGAAGATGCCACTGAAATGCAAACAGAACCTATAGTTTATAAGAAAAATAATGTCCCGACAGTCTGATGAAAGACTAACTCAAAAACCCCCTAGTCCTTCCAAAATTAAGATCTGGGAAGACTGATAGGTATGCATTGTCAGACACTTCATCATTTTTATCCTTCTATAGCTTTGTGTGTGTAAGAAACCATACCAATATAATCCGAATGAGCAAAGTCACCTTCCTTGGAGCTCAGTTTCATTTTGACCAAACAGTAGAAATGAAAATGAAAATTCCACTTTAAAAACATTTAAAAAAAAAAAAGACATCCTCTCTAAGGTGGAAAAAAAAGTCTTCAACAGCCCCACAAGGAAAACTCTTTAAAACTGTCACATACATCCTTAAAAGTGAAGCCCGGAAAGTCAGGCTGCTCAAAACCTTATGGGGGTTCTCCATATTTTTTTCTCAAAGACCAACAGAATCTGCAGTGTATCAAAAATACAACAAATGCATAGCAAGGGAACACTTGAGAACAGACGGAGAGAGGGGTAACAGCTGAAGTCAAGTTAATTTGGGAGGCACTTTAAGAGAAACGTACTGGAAGCATGTGAAGGCTGTTACAGCAGTTCTTCTGGGACTGCCAGTTCATTAGTAAGTAATGAAAGAAGGTGCTGATGTGTTGATCAACATTTAAATCCGTAATATTTTTGGGAAAGCATTGCTATCAGCTGTATCTTTTACTTCTTTCTTTGTATACCGCATCTTTTTCACATGCGTGCATTTGTATTTCTTACAGGCCAGATGCTGCAGAAAACAGTGCTAAGTCCCAGGATGTCAGTGAAACTTTCCGCCTACACTACAAAGCAGGGTACGATCCTGTTTTCTTGTGTTAATCTTTGTGATCGTCTTTTCCTGACCAAATTAACCACCTGCATCAGGGTGTGAACACCCCAGTCCCAGCAGTAAGCAGTGCTGCATCTAGCTGGTTCAAGCTGTGACAAAACCAATGAGCAGGGCGAATGTCTGCTCCACTCATGAATTCACAGCTCTACCCTTTGTGATTAGACTGCAGCAAAGATTTCCAGTCAGCCAGCTTGACAGTCTTCTACTAATTGACCATGAAATAATACAGATAAAGGGCGGTTTGTCCAGGAATGACCAAATCAAGCGTGGCAAATATTGGCTGAAACAGTATTTCAGATTTTCAGGGTTTGCCTGTATTTTTCCATAAACACCTGATACATACTCAGCATTTGCATTCTCAGCATCCCCGCATGCTTTACAGACACACCATCCAGTTGCAGCAGTGAAAGGAACTTGTTGCATCGGCTGCTCTACAGAGAACTGAAAATTTTGTCCCTGCACAAAACCATACAAAGAAATCTGAGTTTCCACAGGTACTAATTTTTTACCCAGTTTTGGAGAGACAAAAGAAACAAATCCTATGTCACTGAGGTCAGTGTCCTGAAATCTGCAGGGACAGAGAATGAATGAAGATGGAGGAAACCAAGCCACTTGGTGCTACAAGGTGCCCTGGGGCCACAGAGCCCTGTCCCAGCTCTGCCCTGCCATGCACAGTTGAGGCAAAAGCCTTTTCAGGTGGGCATTGCAAGAACCTGTCCTTTCCACAGCAAAGGGTTTTCCCCGCAAAATACTACCTGGGCATCTGGCCTCCCTTTTCAAGATCCCCCATACGGAATAATCACAGAAATGGGGTGAGATATGAGGAAAACTGTAGGAAAGTCTCATCCATCCTTCCCCTTCATATTAGATGTTGTGATGTGAAATATTATGATAGGAGAATGCATTATTCTATCAGGAATATCTCAGGGGAGAAATTAGAAGAGAAAATAGCTGAATTTAAGAAAATCTGCCAGTCACAAAATGGCTACTTGCAGGGTAAACAGCTGCTTTTTGCCAAATGCAAAAGCATTATCATATACTATAAAAGACCAAGCCCACGGCAAAGTCGTATTGTAAACATCGCAGAACTTGATATTTAAAACAGGATCTTCATTTGTGTATTTCTGGCAAATACCATATATCATGCATATTTTTCAGTCAGTGAGACACAGAACACAATAAAAAAATCTGAAACAGCATTTTGTGCTTGGAACTGTACATAGGCAGCAGGCTTTGGTGCATATGTGGGCGACTGAGTCTTTTATTGGGATGCCACAAACACAAAGATCTGTAAAGCCAGAGCCTTTTATTTCTACCTTCTTGGTGCTGCTGGGAACACTTTGACAAAGTTGCCAACCCACACAAGCCCAAGAGTGTTTGCATATTTTCTTCTCCTGGTGCGCTTTGCCTCACTTTCTATGACTTTCATTACATTTTCAAGCTGGTTTCTCCATTTCTGCAAAATTAAATAGCGAGTTTCATTGCAATATCCCAAATACATTTTGTGACAACTCTCACAAACTTACTCATATAAGGGAGTTCACATTATTTGTTTAAACCTTAATCTGCCTCTATATTTGTGCCAGGCCATAACAGCTGCCATTTCTATAAACTCCCCCTAATGCCAGCCCCTGCTGACCGGTGCAGCAACACACCATGGTGAGTAATGGGCTCTCTGCACTGACTTGGCTCTATTTTTCTCCCCTTCCTTCTCTCTGAGGGCAAGACATGCACCATGCAAGGAGTCAGGACCACCGGTCAGGACCAAAAATCTGTGGCAGCAGGCATTCAGTAGCTTAGGCCTGGGATATTTAAAGATCATTTACAGCGCTGAGGTGAGGGGTCGGTCTCTGTTGTGAGGCTGTCATCAAATCTGCTCATGAAGGCATTTTCCACCAGGAGAGTGTGGCCTGTCTGTGCAGGACAGAGATTGCAATGAACTCCCTCAACTGAAAAAACATCCCTCACCGTGACATCCACTGTCAGGTTTTCCCTGTTTTTCAGTGATGTGTTTCCTGAGGGACTTCAGCCCAGTTCAGGATTCCCCAGCTGTGGCACCAGCTGTTTGAAGGTGGTAGATGAAGAGTGTGGGGATGGTTGTAAAGGCACTTGTCTTTCTCTTTTCTCTTTACTTTGTGTCTTTCCCCAGAGCTATCAGTTCTGGAAATCTACCAGTAAACTGGTGTTGTCAATGACTGTCCTGCCACTAAAGGTATAGCTTTCTCCTTTAAATTTTTACTTAAATGATTTGGTTATTTGGTGGAAAGAAGAAAAAGACATCAAGAAAAACAAATTCTTCACATTATAAACTCGTAATATTTCTCCATTCTGAACTATAGCTTTTGCTGGCTGTTTTTGAGTATCTTGTATGGAGGACTAAGAAGAAGAAGAGAGGAGACATTTCCTATTTGGTGAGGCAACACCCCATCTTCCCTCTCTCTGCTGCAATATATCTTTTCTTCGCCCTGTTTTTCTTCTTTCTAGCAAACGTTTGCAAGCTGTTGAATAAAACACAGGTTGCATGTATACACTTTTTTGTCTGTTATGACAGATGACAGCCCCAGAAGGAGATGAGATCCAAAAGCCCACCTAGGTTCTGGGGAGTCAGTGCTGCCAGCTCTGAGTGCTTGCACACAGTGCATCCATTAGCCACCAGGGACAGGATTTTCAACAATGCTCACACTAGACTGTCTAGGCTTCACAGCACAAATACCACTTGTTGACTTTGAGTTACTTATTATGTGAGCAAATGCCACCATTTCCCTCATTTCTGAAATGCCAGAAGTTGTAGTGATATCTTTTGCATAATGAGATATGCAAAATATATAATATTATGTATAATGTTCTCATGAGAACGCTTGCTTTAGAAAGGAGCATAAAATGCTCCTTTAGAGCTCCTTTTTTTTAATTTTTTTTAATGCTCCTTTTGCTCCTTTAGAAAGGAGCAAATAAAATTTAGAAAGGAGCATAAAATAAAAAAATAATAGAAGGCAAGAAAGAGGAAAAGCACAAGAGAAGTGTTGATGGTGGGATCTAGAAACTAGGTTGAGAAGGAGTCTGGTGTTGCGCTACCTGGTCATCAAGATGTTTTTGACTTGTTAAGGCTCTTTAAAATAAAGTGTCTTTGTGGGCAGTTGAGTGTCTAGGACCACATCCTGATAGATGTTGTCTTGAAACATTTTTGGCTGAAAATTGAATCAAGCCTACACTCTCTTTTTCTAGGTCAATATTTTAAACCCTGGATAATCACAATGAGTGCTACAGCCTCCACACCACCCTGCAAGACAAAGGAGAGGTGTTTACCTGAAGTGCTTCCCCGCTTCCCCACTCCCCCACAACCCCCTCCCAACTCTAGGGGGAGGCATTGGATTTGCCCTCAACCTTTTATTTTCTATTAGATACCTCCAGGTGACTCCTCATTCAACATATAGATGGCATGTGGAGCTGGGACACCTAACACTGTAATAATCTAACTCTATTGGTCACTAAAACTCATTATATTGACTGGGTTTTTAGCTGTTAATTAAAAAAAAGGGTGGGGGGGAAGCTTATTAAGAAAGTTCTTGCTGCATGCTCTGTAGTTAGGATATTACAGTGTCTGCAGGCCACATACCCAGAAATAAAGCTTTGATGAAAGGGATGGGGACTGGGAAAAGGACTTTGGGAAGCTTTAATCAGAGGCATTCTCAGGCACATACGTGAAGATTTTCAGTCTTTTAAGTCACCGTCCTTTACTTCTAGGCCTTTATCTATGCATATACTTATCAGGATTTTTACAAATAAAATAATCCACCAGAATTAGAGTAGTGCAAGTACCAGAGGAGCCACACAGCAATGCTCATGTAATGGTTGCTTTCACTTGGTCGTTTAATCACTCACAAGCCTGCAGGATTTTTGCATCTTCAGGCCTCTGTGGGACTGCCAGCTGAGTGTGCATGCTCACTTTTCTCCTCGTGCTGATTGCCTCTGACTAGGGGCAGTGAACAAATGGAAACTGGAGGTAAGCAGGAGTTAGAAGAATGCAAGGTTTGTGGGAATGGCATGCACACTGTATTTAATGCCTTAATATGCCTGCAGGTTTTTGATGCAGCACGTAACAAACAGGGATAGAGGGAAAAAGGTTGTCTTTAAGAAAACAGGTTTAGAAGTGCCTTTTAAATGTCTAAACCCAAACAAAGGCTCAGAACAGGGAGTTCCGCTTTAAAACAGAACAAAATTAGTTTAGCTCCACAGCAAGGATGCTGGAGCCCTCATGTTCAGCAAAGCATTTGCAGATGGGCTTGTGTTTAGGCGTGGGCTAAGGTTTTGTTTACTCCCATTGAGCTTCATCAAGCATTTAATATTCTGTTATGTGTGCGCTTAACAGAGCACATGCTTCTCTGGTGGAGAAGATTAATTGCACTCTGTATTCTTCAGTACAAAAACTAAGGGGTATGAAATGATCCTCAAAACAAAATAATGCGGCTCTTCCTCCACTGCGCAACAGACTCACACAGTTTCTTGCCAGAGGCCACTGTGAATGCTTGAAGCTTATGCCCATGGGAGGCAGAGCAAGCACTTCAATAAAGATGTATTATAGATTGCTAACAGAGAAAATGCACCAGCTCTAGAAACCCCTTAAACTATAAACAGTCAGAGGCTGAGGGAGCAGCCTCGTGTTTGCTCTGTTCCAGCCCTGCCTTGGGCTTCTACTTGCAGCCACTGTTGGGGTCAGGGTGGGTCCTCAGCATGAACACTACAGCATAGTCACTCTGTAAGTGGATTGCTCTGAGCAGGTATGGCCTATGGGAGAGCAATATAATAATAATAGTAATAATAATAATAATAACAATAATAAATATTAATAATAATAATAAATGTTAATAATAGATATTAATAATATTATTAATAATATTAATAATATTTTAGGAATACAGAAGCCAAGGTTAAGTCTCCAATCCTGTTTCCAGGATATCCCAGAGATGCAACTTACGTTTTTGAGCTGATAAAACAAGGTAGCTATAGGGATGACCACAGAAATCAGAAAAGTATTGCTATTCTGACAAGCCACCAGGAGATACCAAGTACAAAGTAAAGCAAACTCAAGCTGTGGGTGATCAGTTCTTGTTGACTGTTCTCACATAGCCATCCACTTCCCTGTAGAAGCTCCACCAAACAGAGTTTCTTCAACTTCTGCCACTTTACCAGGAGGGATATGGAAGAAAGGAAGTAGAAGACTAGAAGAGTAAATTTGTACAAATGAAAATCATGTTCATTCATAACACAACAGAAATATAGCTAAAAATTGCAGGCTTACCCCAAGATGCTGCAGAGCTTATCTGTGCTTCCAGCCGTGGTGTATCTGACCTGTGCAGATTTATTCTGTCCATTTGCAGCCCTGAAAACTCCAATCTTTGATAGGTTTTCTCTTAATTTAATTTCTTTTTCAGATAGGCATGTGGCACATGAACATGGATGCTTAGACAGCTCTGCTGTTGTGCACTGCAGAGTTTTTGGATATTGTGTTAAAAACGAAGTGGGAGAGGTTCCAACACCTATTATCACTCATTCCCTTGACAAATGAAGTGATTTCACTTCACCACCTCGCACAGCTTGCTTGAATCACAGAGTCATGCAGTAAGCAAGTGTCTTTACCCTTTTCTAAGAGCTGATGACTCACAGCATGTGCTGGGGGCATTTTGGTTACAGCAATCCACCAATTTAGAACTCATCTCATCAAAAACCCAGGTAGAGTATGCAGAAAAGCACTTGGGCACCAAGTGTAAAATTTTCAACGTGAAATCCCCAGGACTATTCTTGTACTCAAATTTCCACAAGTGGCAAGTGGTTTGTTAGGTCACTTTCTATCTAAAGGAGGTGTCCCTTGAGTGGAGCATTTCAGTCCATGGGAGGGAAATTGTTTTCCCTCCTGTCTTGTCATAGAAAAGCAGATCAGTGGCAGGATAAACATTCTGGTAGCTACTGCTTTCTCACTAATGTTCATTTTCAAGGGTGGTGTTGTGGTTTGTTTTTTTTTTTGTTTGGTTGGTTTTGTTTGTTTGTTTGTTTTTTCTATCACAAATTTTAACACCATGAACTTTGGGTATTTACAGCAGCACAAAAGCATAGCAGTTTCAGCAACAGTTTCAAACCTGGCTAATTTTCTTATTTTCTGTGCTATCCAAGCATGTGTTTTAGCCTAGAATATGAGACAGCAGAGAAGTAAAAGAAGATAACTGCACATTCTAAGCTCAGTAATGCTCCAATAAACAAGGATGTTCATCGAAAGCACAGAAATTACCTTAAATATATATAATTTATAAAATTTCTGGTAAGATGCTTCAGGTTTTTTTTTTTGGTTTTGTTTTTTCTTTAATCTGGATGCCACTGGAAGACACACTGAAATTATTGCTACTCAGGAATGTAAAATAAGAACCATGTTCACAGCTAAAATAATGTTATAGATTTCAGTTCCATAAGCAGAAATGCACAAATGGCATAACTCAGCATTTTCTGAAGTGTACTCAAGTCATGTTCCCAGCAATCAAGAGAGACCTAATCAAATTTTTTCCTCTCAGAAATAATGATCTTGGCAGATTTTGTTGAATAGTTTGCCAGGCTTTGCTATTCCGGTGGATATCATTGTGCTTTTATTGCTCATTGGGTGTTGCGATGTATTTGTGTCTCACTGAGCTCTGTCTAATCTCAACAGTTCACTTTGTTCTTCAGTTCACATATTTTCCCACTCCTGCTTCTAAATCTTTCTCTGGTGTTCTAGTACATACCTTGTTCTCACCTTGAGAAAAATTTTCTAGTCCTTTGCATGAACCTTACTGCAAAATAATGCATATGCTTTACCATTTAGAAAGGGTGGAAGACATCAAATACTCAAAGCAGCATTTTCCAGTTTGGTTGCCTACAGTGGTGACCATGCAGGCACCTGCACAGCCATTGTGGATGGAGGCACTGAGAACAGCAGTAGTCCCATACAATTACTGATAGTGGACTGAGGTTAAGTATCCTTCATGTCATTGTCAGACACCAAATAACTCAAATAAAGAGAGTTGAAATTATTTCATCCATTTCACCGGTAGTGTCAGAGTGTGTGCAGGACTTGTCTCTTGTTTCTCCAGTCCAACCTTCTCCTGGCTGGATCATGCTGGTACACCTTAGTCCTGCAAGACGATTTTTAGCTCCCACCTTTGAGTGCCTCAGACACCCACAGAGCAGTCTTCCTCTAAATTTGCTCAGCTCAGCCAAACTTGTCAGCTGTCTGAATGATGGCATTTAACGATCAACTAATGGGTGTCAGGGCCACTGCCACTCACTTTTAAAATTTCCCATCATGGTGCTCTGGCTTCAAGCACAGGTTCTGCAAGGCAGAATACCTCTAAGAGGCTGTTCTGTTTCAGCAGGATGCATGCATGCCAAGAGAAAGACTCCATCCCTTTGTCTACACCTCCATCTGCAGCTATCATTTAAACACATTTTAAGGTGTGCCCTTCCCTTTAGTTCTTCTAAAGAATAGCCTCATTGATCCTGTTTCAGAACAACACATCTCCATGGAAGGGATTTGTTTGACTGCCAAACCACACTGCATCAGCAACCACTTTTGTGCTCATAAAGCTCCACCTGCTTAAGTGCACTCCATCAGTTGGTTGCCCAAGGGAGGGTGTAAAATAGGTCTGTGTTCTTGAGAAATTACTCTTCTACATTTCTTTCTCTATACCGCTAACTATTGTAACTGTATTTTAAGTCTAAATATTTTGGTAGCATCCCTTTAACAGGTTAACAAATTTTAAATACCAGCTATACTTCTATCCAACATATTGATCATGTTTTCAAGTGAATCGTGGTGTTTGCTATCCCACTCCAAATACTTTTCCCTTTGACATTAGACACAATTATACTATATATTTATGTATTTTTCCCCTTCTCCAAATACAATCCTTACATTAATTTAACCTCTATGTTTATGTATTTTATTGAATTTTTGGAGATTAGATTCATTTTCAGCATTTGATTTGTTGCAGTGACTTTGGGCTGGCTGCCCAACTTATGGCTGCTACTCTTGGATGATAGCCTGACTGTTGAATATTTCCCTGCTGAAACTGCATTAGCACAAAACAAATTTTGTTATAATGACATTAAGTAAAGACCACAGAAACCTGCCCAGCATTAGAAGTTTTTTCTTGGCATCTGCTCTATGCTTTTTCCTCACATCATCTAAATCAAGAATGAGGTATCATTTAATATTTTACCAGCACATAAATAAACAGGCCTTCTAATTTCCTTGATGTAAATATAAAAACATCAGCATGGAAATAATTACCAAATCACAGACATTATCCTGCAATCTTTACAAATTCAATCTTCCAAACCGGACAACATGTTTAAGTGCAAAAAGTTTGAATTACATAGGGCTAGGGCTCACAATGTCACCATGCTTATTTTACAGGGCATAACTGTTCTTATTTCCTTATCCCCAGACAAGCTTTGATACTTATAAAAGGGTTTTTTAAATGCTCGTTATTTATCTTTACAAATACTGTAATTTTTAGTCAAGACTCCTAGTCAAGACAGAGATGAATCATCTTGAGGTGAAAGTGTGGAGCAAGAAAATACGTATCTAACTGAGAATAAATACCCTATAGGTTCAATGTGATCAAAGCTGAAGGGCCAACAACATGTATTTGGTTGATTATATCACAACTATGCAATTATGCTAATATACGGTAATGTCACTGCTCGTGAAAAAATTGCTTTCCTTTGTTAATTTAGGAAGAAGATCAGTTATGAATTAATATAGTTTGGTTTCGTTGGTGATGTCATTGTTGTGTCACGGAGCAACAGGAAAAGGGTTAATTCTTTGACTTCTACTGTTCAAAAGGCTGCTCCCTCAGAGCTGCCCCTTTTCCTTTAAGCTATATAAATGTGGATAATAAACATTTTTTCCAGCAGAATTTGTTTAAAGAAATAACTGCAGAGGTGCTGATTTAACACTGAGTATGCAAACAGCTGGACAGCTGGAGTTGGAGAAAGCCATCTATATTCTACCCTCTGTTCCATTAATCCAATTCAATTTTTGCTAAGGGCAGCCTGATGTTCATTATCCTTCAGGAAGTTAGGGCTTGCTTGCCAAATATATGCTTTTGTGGTAGTTATTATGCTTCCAAATATTTCTTCACAGCCTCCCAGTGTATTTATTTAAATGGATTATATTAATATATATATATATTTAACACTACAATTGATATGAAACCTCTCACTGCAAATTAATGATGAAGAATGAAAGAAGAGGTGAGATAATAAAGTTGTGGCAAATTTATTTGATGACTTTCAGTCAAACTCTTTTTCTCAGCTGCAGACCAGGAAAGTCAATGTGTTAAACTATAAATTTGAACTCAGAAAGAGTTGACCTTGGCACATACAGAGTTGCCTAGCATTTTCTTGTGTGTTGAACATTCTTGTTTTAAATAGGGGGTATATTACCTGCTCCTGCACAACATACAGCCTAGACTTTTCTATTATCTTTGCTCAGGAGGTCTTGGTTGGCAGTTCAAATCCTAATTCTACCCCAGAGCAGAGAGTTTTGCATATGTTTTTGTGCAGTACACCCAACTCAGTTAACAGTTGTAAGACTTTTCAGTTACTCCAAAGCACAACCTGGTACAAAGACAGCAGTCCTGGCCTCATCCAGAGCTCCCCTGTGCTTGACAGTGTACGAACAGACAGGGAAGACTTGCAACCTAAGCACCTAGAGCAGATAAGTGCCAAAAGGAACAAAGTTCGAAGTGTGCAATAACCCATAAGGAGGAAGGGAGAAAAGAAGGTATTTAGCAGCCCTGCCAGCCAACCCAGCCTCCACCACCGGACTGCATTGCCTACCTAATATCTCATACAAGACATCCCCATTAGTCACCTTCTGATGTCAAGAGGTAAAAAACTCATGAAACCAGACCACTCAAATCCCAACCCATCCTTTGAGGGGCTTTGTTTGTTACAAAATTGCTCGTAAGAGCTACCTGTGCATAGCTTCGTCGTCTGCACAGCCCTGGCTAAGCCTAATAATGCATTGAGGTATCCTAAGTACCCTGAAACATAAATAGTCTCATCCCATGTAGCAAACTCCACTTCTTCAATTTCACAAAGATAAAAAATCTGCTGGAACAGGTCAGAGAATACTTTCATACCAGCTGTATTTTCCCCAAACAACGTTTTCCAATGATGAGTTACCAAAATATTTATACTTGGTTCCCATTATTGTCTATGTATGTATGTGTTTGGCTTCCTGGGTGCACTGTAAAATAACTTTTTTTTTTTGTTTGTGATTCCTTCTATAGGAGTTGTTCTTGTCCAAGCATCACAGCACTTTAATGACCAACCTAGTGAAGAAGTATACAAGGATAGTATCAGAGCTGTCCTCATCCTTACATCCAAATTGCATAAGGAGGCTAGTATGTGGAAACAGCTAATGATCCAGTCAGCAAAAGAACATATTACAGATTGCAATTCTAACAGATAAGCTCTAGATGCAGCTCTATCATGTAATTATATAGTTGGAGAAGTTGAGTATTTTTATATGATTGCTTTTTCTGTTGCTGTAGCCTCTTGCAACAATCTCTTTACCATTTAAATTGCTGGTGGCTTTCAGCAGACAGAACTTTGAATGTTACCCGACAGGGTGGTCTTCAATAAGAAAAGCAGGAAGGTGGCAATGAGAAAAAAAAATAAGTAAGCTACAAATAGGTACAAAGGGACTGCAAGCCATGAGAACTCTTTGCATTCATTGTTAACATGATGTTGGCAAGTCGTTTTCATGTTTTTCATCAGCTAATGCAATCTGTATATGATATTGCCCCCCAAGAGTTTAGCAGACAAGGAAGCTGAAATGACAATAAACAATTAATTAATGACCCCTTGCTAGGCCTTCCTTGAATGTATGGCTTCTGTATAATTTGAATTTTTACTCTTCAAGAGATGAAGCACAAGTCTGCTTCCACTGCCAACAAAATCAGCATTAGGGAATAGCCAACACAGCATGGTTATACCTCTTCAGCCATATACTCACTTCTTTGTGCCATGTTATGGACTGTACAGTCCCAAGAGCACTAAAAAAGAAATATAATCAGCTGTGAAACAAATAAAATGTCAGGAGCAAAACCACAAGTGCTGGTCCCAACGTACATTACAAGTTGCATCTAATGAAAAGGACTGTCTGTCAGGGAGGCTTTGAAACACATTTTAAGCTTGGGGTTTCAAACATATTTCAAAAGAACTGTAAAAATTAAGTGAGTTCTAGTTTCTACTTCTCGTACCATCCTCCTGTTCTCAGTGCTTGATTTGGAGGGGCAGACAGCAGCAGCAGCACCCAAAACAACCTAGGAGCAGCACCTATGCACCCCTTCTGCTATCTCATCAGGCTGCAGAGCAACCCTGGTCTCTGAAGGTACCAGAGGTGCCTTATCACCCACACATCTTTGCTGGGCTCTGCTTTTTGAGATTTCCTTCTCAACAGTCCATCAAAACTGACTCAGCATAGCAAACAAGCAATGGATCATAACCATTCAAGTGGCTGGTCCCACCTCCATATAGAAATATCAGCCATGGCCCTTCTTGCTATTTATGAAATTGGGAGCCAAAGACACAGGACAAAACGAACTTCTGGAATTGTCAGCATGTTGTTATTTAATAGTGAACTTTTGTCATCCACTTTCTAAACAGGCAGTGTTATTTCAAAGCAAAAAAAAAAAAAAGTAATGATCAAAATCACATATATAGAATAACTTAAATAAACATTTTTTTTTCCTTTTGAAAATGATATAAATACAGGGTAAACAAAACATTGTATTATGCTGGACATTATTCATTAACGGTTCATATCTAAACAGGCAATGTTATTTCAAAGCAAAACAAAAACAACAAAAACAACAAAACACAAATTAATTCAAGATCAAAACCACACACTTAGAATAACTTAAATTGCCATCTTCCTTTTGAAGATAATTAAAGATAAATAAAACATATTGCATTATGCTGGACTTTCTCCATAAACAATTCAAATCCAATAGTTTTTCCATTAAGTATTCAAATAATCAAAACATATCAGCTAAACTACTCCGGCACTGACTGGTTCTTTAGAGGAATATGATGGCTGGCTGAAAAGTAAAGAGATTTTACTGAACTTATAGAAATGAAATTCATATGTTGATGCATCGTTAATCCTCTGTTCCTTAGGGAATGCTTTCTCTCCCTTGATCTCTCTTGGACATAACCTACAGCAAATTGATTTTACCTGAGCAGGGCTGGAAGCTATTGGTACCACTTCTTAGTTTATCTAAGGCACTGAGCAGCTCTGGAAAACATTAGGAATCATCCACAGAGCCAACACTAGCCTGACCTAGACCACATTCCTGAGTAAACTGCCCAAAGACTTTTTCTTTGCTCCTATAGAGGAACACACTTGCCCCATTCGCCCCAGAGACAGCCCACCATCATCTTCCACAGGCTGAAAAGATTTCTTCCACATTAAGAGATTTTTGCTGTAGAGAAGAAATCCATCTAGGTCAACAACACAGAGGCTGTACTACCAGTCATATGCAGAGGCTCATCAAGTAGTTCCTACACGTTCTGCTTTAGGCTAGTGGTCACTATGTCACTAATTGACATAGCACCCAGAGATCCCACTTCACAGCACTGCATGTACCAGAAGAGCAAAACGTACCTGTGACTTACAGAGCTCACAGACTAGGATAACGTAATAAATAGCAGTTCTTCTCTGCAACACAATAAGACTCTATTAAGTGGAGCTGTTTCCTCTCTTCGTGTCACATTGTAGCTTAACCTCAATGTCATAAAAGAACATAGCTGTAACTCATAATATTTAACATTGACTGGATAGGCAAAGAAAGCAAAATTTAGTTCACTGCATTAGCTATCAGTTTTTGTTTAAGAAACTCAGATGGAAAATCAGTTTCCTTCTGGTCTTTCTCGTTAATACCATTCTTCTAAAAATTACTAGAAAACATTTCAATAATGTACACTCTAAAATAACTGAGCAACTTTGACTATCAGCCCCATCAAAACTTGAACATGAAGTCAGTCGATCTTTGTATCTGTTTTTCTGAGAATTCCTTCCCTTTCTTCTCACTAAAATACTGCCAACACTAATTATTTTATGTCTTACCTTATTTAGTGTCTACCCTAAGAACCTAGGAACCTTGCTTAAGTTCCTGTAGGCAAGTAATTAAAACAGAATCTTAGTTTCCCTTTGCAGAGCTTCTAGGTCTTGTATTTGCAGCTAAAGGCCTGAAAACATGAATCGCATCAACTTAAAGAAGGCAAATAAAAACACTCAAAGGCACTTTTTAACAAAATTTTCAAGCTGTTATGACAAGTGTATAATCTGATGAGGAGAGGCAGGAATTTGACTCATGATTTCTAAATCCTTGGGGTTCACATGCAAGGATTCCTCTTCACCTTCCTTTTCCTCTTCCGCTTTTCTACTCTTGCACTTTGCATGAGGAACGAAGAGGTCCAAATTTCTGGTAGAAATCATCTTCAGCACGAATCAGGGCTTCCTCGTCTATGTAGACAGCTGGTCTCCGGGAAGCCAAGAAGTACTGCACCTTCCGTAGGTTCCATCCCATTACATACTTCAGCCAGCCACTGACAGCAGCTGTAGACCTGCCAACGCCAGCGTTGCAGTGAACATAGACAGTGTGTCCATTCTCCAGCAGCCCATGCAATAGGCAGACAGCTTGTGGCAACATCTGTATTCTTCCTAGGGATAAAAACAAGGCACAGTCACAAGTATTTGAGAAAGTTATGTTCATGGTTGAGATTTTTTCTGTATAGCCTGATTCACTGTGAGTTACAAGGGCAAACCTGATGTATTTATTTTTTTCTTTCAAATGACCTTCTACTTTAACCTTCATTTCTTCTTGCAACGTAGATTTGGATCACACAAAATCTGTAAAGTGCTCCAAGTCTTCTCTAAATACACATTCTGATTAACACTGGATGTGTGTAGCATATTCATTTTCACAGGGCCTGAGATAAGGCAGCAAATTACATCAAGCAGCACATCTTATATATCATTGAAGTTACCAAGCCAAAAATAAAATATTTTTTACCACCAGTTTGTGTATCTACCTACATACTGCTGCTTTCCAAACCCTTGTAATGAAGACCATAATGCCAATAGTAAGGGAGGGAGGGAGAACAAAAAATCATTTTGCTGTACTACTTAACACTCTTATGATATAATCATGTACTAAGGATATGTTAAAAAAATGCAAAACAGCCTTTCTGACTCCCTTGGGAGTCAGAATACCATATTTCTTGATAATACCGTATTTCCTCATACCTCTCCCTACTACTCTGCAAATTGAAGCTGCAAACATCAAAATGTAACTTTTCCTCATGGCACAGATGAGCATTGACATTAAGTCCTTTCAAATCCCTGTCTTAAGGTCTCCTGTCCTCCCTGATATCCTGTTACAGATATGACAGCTCCCTATTAGTGGCAGTGGAACTTCACTCTATTGAAAACACTCTGCTCAGCTGGTAGGCTACTCTCTCAAAAACATGCACACTTCCTAAACTACTAGCTAAAACCAAGATTTTGGACTGAGCATTCTAATGCAGAAATTAAATATATTATGTTATGACACAATGCACCATGGGTGTTCTAAATAATGAATAATTAATAATTATATAAATCACATGATCATAGAATGTCCTGAGCTGGAAGGGACCCACAAGTATCATCGAGTCCAACTCCTGGCTCCACATAGGATCACCCAAAAATAAGACCATGTGTCTGAGAGCATTGTCTACACACTTCTTGAACTCAGTCCAGCAGGTTTGGTACTGTGTCCACTGCCCTGAGGAGCCTGTTCCACTGCCTGACCACCCTCTCAGTGAAGAACTTTTTCCTGACACCCAACCTGAACCTCCCCTGTCACAGCTCCATGCCATTTCCTCGGTTCCTACTGCTGGTCACTACAGAAAACAGATCAGCACCTGCCCCATCACTCCCCTCGTGAGGAAGCTGTAGGCAGCCATGAGGCCTACCCTCAGCCTCCCCTTTTCTGTGTTGAACAAACCAAGGGACCTCAGCCACTCCTTATACACCTCCTCTAGATCCTTCACCATCTTCATAGCCTTACCTTGGACACACTCTAATAGTTCGTGTTCTTCCTACATTGTGGTGCCCAAAACTGCACACAGTGCTCGAGGTGAGGCTGCACCAGTGTAGTGTAGGGTGGGACAGTCACTTCCCTCAACCAGCTAGTAATGCCATGCTTGATGCATCCCAGAATATGGTTGGCCCTTTTGGCTGCCAGGGCACACTGTTGACTCCTACACATTTTGCCATCAACCAGAAGCCTCAGATTCCTTTCCAAGGGGCTGCTCTCCAGCCTCTCATCCCCTAGGCTGTATGTACAGCCAGGGCTGCCCCATCCCAGGTGCAGAATCCAGCATTTGTTCTTGTTAAACTTCATATGGTTGGTGATTGCCCAGCCCTCTAATTTGTTAAGATCTTTCTGCAAAGCCTCTCTACCTTCAACAGAGTCAACAGGTCCTCCCATTTAGTGTAATCTCTAAACTTAGTATACCTTCAAGTCCTGCATCCAAGTCACTTATGAAAACTTTAAAGAGAACTGGCCCAGTTCACATCTGGCAAGTCAAAGTCACCCATAAAGACAAGGGTGGATGATCTAGAGGTATCTCTTAGTTCTTAGTATCTAAAGAACAATTCATTGGTGTCATCATCCTGGCTGGGTGGCTGATAGTAGACTACCATAACGACATCCACATTATTTGCTTGTCTCTTAATCCTTACCCAGAGACTTTCAACCCTGTCATTACCAGCTCCATACAGCCCAGCCCCTCCATTACATGCAGCAGCACCCCCCTGCCTCATGTGCCCTGCTTGCCCCTTCCGAAGAGCCTGTAATTGTCATAACAAACCATTCACAAGACTCTTCTTCCCATCAGGTTTCACTTATGCCAATGATGTCATATATCTGGGACAGAGCCAAGGCTTCTAGCTTCCCTTGCTTGTTCCTCATGCTGTGTGTATTTGTGTAGAAACTTTTCAAATGTGCTTCATTGTACCCAGCACCTCATGGAGCTCACCAAAGGATATCACTAGCATCCAGTCCCTCAAATTTTGTCATGTTGTCTCATGGCTTATCACTGGAAAGCCCGGTTTTATCCCTTTCCCCCTTTAAATCTAGTTTAAAGCTCTATCAATCAGCCCTGCTAACTCCTGCACAAAAATCCTTCTTCCTCTCTGAGAAAGGTGCAACCCATCAGGTGCCAGCTGGCCTGGTGCTGTGTAGAACATCCCACAATCAATTATCCCAAAATTCTGCTGATGATCTTAGCCTCAGAGCCACAATTTGAACAGCTAGGTCTTCCTATTCTTTTCAATATCATTTCCTGCTACTGGAAGGATAGCAGAACACACTACTTGTGCCCCCGATCCTTTAATCAATTGCCCCAAGGCCCTGAAGGCCCTCTTGTTTGCCCTTGGACTTCTCTTTGCTATTTCATCGGTGCCAACATGAAAAACCAATAATGGATAATAATTATAGGGCTGTACCAGGCTAGTGAGCTTTCTAGTAACATCTCTTACCCGGGCCCCAGGGAGGTAGCAGACTTCCCTATGTGTTGAGTGCAGTCAGCATATCAGGCCCCCCTGTTCCCCTCTGAAGGGAGTAACCATTGACACCAATCCTTCTTTTTTTCATGATGGAGGTTGCGATACAGAGGGTAGGCTGACTTGCTTAGGTGACCCCTCTAACCTGAACAGACCTTCGTCCACATCATTTGCCTGCCCATCAAATGCCAGAGCCTCACACCTGTTGTGTAAGGGCACCTAAGAAGGAGAGGTAGGCAGGGAGGGGATTCACCTGCTGGCCGAAGCAGAAACCTGCTTCCATTCCCTGCTGCCCCTTAGGTCCCCTCCTGCCTGGTGGAAAGAGGGTAGGGGATCCTTTGTTTCTTGTGTTGGAGAGCACAATTTCACCAGTCGATCTCCTCCCCTGACTCCCTGATGCTCCTCAGCCTGCCCACCTCCTCCCAGAGCTCTGTCACCAGGCTGAGCCATTCTTCTACCTGGGTGTACCTCCCACAGGTGTACTCACTGCTGCCATCAGACACTGACAGAAAACTCGGGCACACCCTGCAGCCTGAGACCTGCGTGGCCGCATATTCCCTTGGGTGCTCTGTCTGGGTAGCTGTGTTGGTTGGTTCCTGTGGCTGGAGAGGCCACAAGGGACACAGAGGACACAACTTTCTGTTGGGTGGATGCCATGACTGGAGCTCCTCACAAGCAGGTTGCAGCTGCCATGGTGGCCGCCATTACTCTTGGCCCTGCCAGGTCTCTGCGCTCCCCTGGGCCTTCCCCAGCTCAGGAAACCTGCCTGTGCGCTGTGAACCCCTGCTCCACTGCAGAACATGCCTGTACCAGAGCTGGTGGTCTTGTCAAGAAATGACTGTGTAAAGATTATCAGGCTGGGATACACTATAGAGAAAGATAAATGATTTGCTAGGGGAAGGGAGCAGCTGAGCTGGACATGCAGCACTGCCTCTCCGTTTTTAACCAGCAAGGATGGCAAGTTGTCCTGCTGTGCAAGCTTGCAGTCTTCCACCTACACAGCACATTTTCATTATACAGGCTGAATTCAAGCTGAAAGCAACAACAGCCAAGCAGTTATCAATGTTGGCTGGCTTTAAACTCAATTACACATATACTGCAGATACGAAGTACTTTAGATGAGCTCTCCACCTACCAGAAAATACGAATAAAACTAAAAATGCACATTGGGCTCTAGCTATATTTTCACACAAAATTTACACAGGGAAAAAAAAAAAAAAAAAAAAAGAGCAGCCATGAAAGCAACAGATTAGTAACTAAGAGATTTTGTTACTATTAAGTTAGCTGCAAGATTGGTCTGAGCATTACCTTCAGTGCTCATATCCGGAGTTGGCATCCAGACATAGGCAAGACCTTCCTCTTTGTATAGTCTCATGAGTATTTCAGGGCTCATGGGTTCTGGGTAGCGGTTGCAGCCCCAGGAATTCTGAACAATGTCCCACTCAGTCTGGAAGTTCATCACCGCTGTAACACCCAGCTCGTGTTTTAGCTTGACAGTCACATGCTCCAGCTGCCGAGGGCAACTTCCTAGCCAGATGTTTGGCAGAATTCTAGCATGGAGAAGACATTGAAGTAGGTTTGATTAAAATATCTAAATGCAGAAACTGCCAAATTAAGTGGTGTTCCAGCTCAAAACCTGCTTTGCATCATCGCATGAATACTCTTAAGTACAACATTTCCATGTCATACAGTAAGCAATTTCCTAATTTATTACTGTTTAGTTTGTAATGTTTGATGCTGGGGATCAAGCTTCTAACCTACCACAAAGAGCCAGAGAGTCTAAGAAAAAAATTAGAGCATAATTAGTAGCACAGGTCTCCAAGGCATCCATCATTAAGCCTACAGAGGAAACTTATTAACATCACAGATTAAGAATAAGAAAACTCTGAAGATTTGTGCAATTTACACAAAAGAAAAAGACCCAGAAGATTCACATGATCCAAATCAGAATTACGCTAGTAAAAATTCAAAAGCATAGGACTCTTCCAGCTTTGTAGCTGCTGGTATAATGAGGACAGTAGACAGGGAGAAAAACAAACACACACACACACACAAAAGAACAACTTTAACCACCCTTCCGTGAGAAAATTCAAAGATGAATTAGTAATTTTCTTCTCATTTTCCTCTTCACTTGTGGAGTCTAGTGGAAACCAAATGCAGAATTACAGTACATGTCTAGCTTCCCTCAGGGCTTGAAGAACAAGAAATTTTGTCAAGACAACTCAAGAGATACGTGTAGGTCATATAAACATCTGTATTTCTGATAATTCTCCAAATCAAACTTCAAGACTTCTATGGTTTCCCCATTAATAATAATCATAAAATTATCCCATGTCTCAACAGATTTTTATATAAACTGAATATTAAGAGCCTTGTTTTCAATGGAGATATTTAATCTACACAGAATTAAATTGATGTTATCTAAAATGGATTTGAATCTATTTTGAACATATAATCCATAAACTACACTAAATACACCCACAGTAGAGCATCCAATCTTGCAAACTTTATTAGCTGCAAAAAAAATGCATGCAAGCTACAACAAAAGCAAGATCCTCAAAAATAAAATATCTACCATACATTTCTTATACTTTTTTTTCCCAATTTTAATCTCAGGGACACATAGGAAAACTTTTATTCTTACTGAGGAACAGTTACTCATATAAACAGACCTTAATCAGGTAGCTATTTCCATTTGATAAGACTACAACAGAAATAAGTACTAAATAGCATTTAGCTAAGCTCTGCAATTGGTAATGCTTAAATTCTGCAATGTTACTACTGAAAGACTGTGAAAACCAGAAATTCACTCTAGGAAACACATTTTAGTATTATTGTTTCCTGTATTTCAGCTGCATCCACAGTGAGCAGCCTACCAGCTACCCAAACACAGCCATCGGCCCCAGCAGCCCCTACTCCAGTGTGATAAAGAACTTGATGTCAGGATAGAGTGACTGAGTCCCAACTTTCTGGATCACAGACGATGAATGATAACCCTAGAATTTAGACAAATATAGCAAATAACCATTTCAACTGTGCTGCATAAAAGAAAAAAATGGCAATATCATTAATGCCTTGTGACAATACGAGGATAGTCTTTTAAGAACAAGAACGTTAGTATCGTTCCATCAAAGGCTTTCCTAGAGACTCATACATATGTAATTCTCTTGATACTTTGGGAAACATCTAATACATCTTATAAGTTACCTTGACAGGAGAGAAAAAGCATGTTTTCTAGCATTTGATTGAATTAGGAGTGACTAAAGCATTCTTGAGACAAATAAAATTCTGGGTAGTACTCTTGCTTACAGATAAAGCAATACCTTACAATTTTCTCCCTAGTGATTACTGAATGGGAAAACATCACAGATGTACTATCTGCAAGACCACTGGGATATAGACCATTTATTTACTTTTTTTTTTTTTTTTTTTTTTGTAGTCCAGCAAGTCTGGTCCATGAGAAAAACTCTTTTATTTAACAATAATAATCACATTTACTGAGCAACTGATGGTTTACCAAGTTTTTTATCACTGTATTTCCCTGCAATTAGCCAGATCAGTGGTAATATTCAGAAAATGACCACAACAACAATTGATATTTCCCTCTATTTGGGCAAACAACTCTTGTGTACTAGTCTTCTGATCACATCCTACAGTTTGGCTTTTGACAGGATAAAGATACAGCATTGATCTTGGTCTTCAAGCTCCTTACTTACCAATGACTCTAAAGTCTTGGTCTTGCTGGACGTAGCTTTACTGCTCTTTTTCTGGAAAACAGTCCCTGCAAAGAACAGGAGTGCACAGCTGCTGTATTGGCCAGTTTATATAAAAGTTCTGGGATAATCCTACTGTACAGTACTTGTATTTCTATTTGGCTTTGTCTGGTTCATACCTTGACTTTGTCTTACATGAGAAGGAAAGAAGGAAAAGGTCTGTGCAAATGCAAGCACAGCAACTGATAAAGAGTTTAGCAGCTATATTTCATATAAGGACTTTTGATAGCCCTCCTGAGGGCTTGATTGTGCTAAGGACCAGCAAACACACCTATTAAAAACACGAAAGTGCTAATTTCATTTTTACATCTCTTACATGAGTAATAGGTTTTTAGTTTTCTTTTTGCAGTATGGCCTTGCTTCTGTAAACTGCTTCTGTGCTTCAGTAGGTAACTAGATTTTAGCAATGAGAGTACCCGGCATGGGAAAGAGACCTCTGTTATTTTTTCTCCTCAACTGTCATGTAATACTGCTTTGAATTGCCTAGAAGCTGCTGCTTTCCAGCTCACATGCGGCTGTTTTCCAGCAGTAGATTAAGTGAAACCTACATACAGTTAAAACAAAACAAACAAAAAAAAACATTTAGGGATTATGTCTGTTTGGTAAACCTATAATCTTTCTATAATCTTTTCAGCCATTAACCCTTTTTATATTCCCCAAATATCACAACAGGATCATGTTTTAACAAAATTTTACTTAGAATTCTGTTTTAATATTAAAATGACACTTTGTTAGTGTATTGTTAACTTATGTTACTAAGGATAGTATACCATGGTTGGTCTCAGAAGACATGGTCAATTCAGTCACAGTTTAGCAATGAAGAAATCACCTAGAGCAACATCAAAAATATTTGGCTAACTTGGGAGATTAAGACTTGCAGATTTTCTAAAAAACCTTTCTTTAAAGCTGCTTTCTGTACAGTTACTTTCAGCCTGCACTATGCCTCAGTTCCCAATAGGTAATGTGAACATGATATTTACCTACCTCAAGGGAACTTTGGGGGATTAAATGAATGAATGAATGTGAGAAGTTTGAATTTGTAGTAAAAATGATTAAATGTTAGGCAGGTATCTGCTTGATTTACTTGACTTACAGATCCTAGACTGAAGGCTGACATGTTAAAAAATCTGCATTTTGACTTATAAACTGAAAAACCCAATAACAATTTATTATTACTAGGGAATAAATATGGAACACCCTGAAATCACTTGTACGGTTATTTTCCAGCTGTCATCACACTTAAATTATTTTTAATGATGCAGATATATATCACACTTGGCTGCTTCCCCCGAGGACCCTGCACAGCCTAGATTAAATTATAACTATTCACTATGAATGCATCTGGAACAAGAAATACATTCCATTTAATCAATGCACATGCAAATAGTCTTCCCATCCGTAAGGAGAAAATGAGTCTGAGGCAATGGAAGATTAGCATTCTCACACTTTTATTTATAATGGAGCAGATTGTCATTTTCAGGCTAGAAGAAATGTTCCCAAAGAATGATGCACTGGACTTTTAATTCCTAGACCTCCGTAGGCAGTACAATACCAACGCAACCGCTGCAGCTGTAGGGGTCTGATTCACAGCATAGGTGACTTAGGGGAAGGCACAAAGTTGCTGCATCTGGCTGCCAACTGCTCCTCCATCACACCGAAGTCGACACTGCTTCTTAAGCAGCTCCTTACTTTTGTTGGTCATGGTTTAAGGCAAATGGGCACCAATTTCAGTTTTCCTCAAAATGCTGAGCTGTAAATAGAGATGACTCAGGTACTGTTTCCAGATCCATTCAATCATCAGTACACAGGAGAAGTCATCTTACAAACTCTCCTAAAATCAGTCAGCCCTTCTGGGGCGTCACAGCTCTTACATAAGCCTAGGATTCAAGCCTTTGGGGAACACATTTCCTTAGAACATCTATCAGGTACAATATTTCAGATGTCCATTTATCCCTATAGTTGCCAGACTTAATCAAGAAAGAGGGCTTTGCCAAACTATAGGTATTCTTCACTGGTTATTAACAACAGAGTGATCCATTAGACATTCCATCTGTTTATATTGATAATACTTTTGGTCAAGGTCCAGCATATTATTTTAAATGGAAAATGATGGATTCATCCCTTAGCGCCATGTCAAGATGTAGCCCAGTGTTGAAGTTTGCAATTCATTTTAGTTGTCTGCACTGCACTGCAGACTTCTCTTAGATCTTATTAAGAATCTGATGACAGCAGGATGTGTACTAATATATACATATAACAGGGTAGAGCAATTTAGCTGAAACAACAAACAAAATACTGATTAAATTGGCTGTGCCCTCCCTTAAGGCTTTGATTTCCTAAAGGTGCAGCATGCAGCTACAGCTACATGTAACTTACAGCAAAACTTGCTTTGCATTCCCAGAAGATTGCTCCCAGCATTTTGTGGTGCTCATAAGCACATGGAGTGTTTTTGTACTGATGCAGTGGTATTACCCTGACACCAGTACAAGCAAGCAGCCCAAGGGAAATGTAGGCCTCAAGTGCAACTCTGTTAGAGATGGGTTTGCAGCACCGTAACTACTGAAGACTGCTTCAAATTACAGTGCACTCCCATTTCCTCCCCTGATGACAGTGGAGGAGGAACTGGTAGAGAATTTTTTGATAAGGTGGAATTTAATGGAAAATGATGATCTGTCTAAACCAAAAGTTTGCACTGAGACTTTTTAGTTTTTAACCAAGTTTAAAATAATTCAAAGACTAAATGCCTGATGAGAAATAAAGGAAGACCAAGGGATACAAGCAAAAAAATCCTACCTTTCTCTCCCTCTCTCTCACTTGACTAAAAGGAGATTTCCAAAAGCATTGCTTTGGGCATGTTAAAAATGAGAATATAGTAAATTTTACCAGCTGTAGCTGAGATGCTCTTTCATCTTTCCTCCACTCTCTGCCTTGTGACAAGGCACATCATTTTAAACAGTGACACCACTGGATTATGATGACCCACAACCATCATCCTATATGTGCTCCCCCTTTTGGCATTAGCATTTTTTTAATGCCACATGCAGTATATTCTTAAGTACATGCATGCCTTTGCTGAAGTACCAAATTAGACATCTCTCTTCTGGACCTTACTTGTTCCTTCCTTCTGATCTTGTATTGATGAAAGTGATAAGAGAACTTGCTAGAATTCAAATAAGGTTTCTGTACCTTTGCTAGCGCCATATAAAAAAAATGGTTTAGATTGCTATCTAACATACTGAAATGCATTTACAAACAGAGAAAGATTTTTAAATGACTAAATTCTGCTCTCCAATGGATAATCTGAACATTTTCAAATATTGCTTGATATGTAGAAAGCACACTGATGATTATTCTTGCCTCCAGAAATAATTTCCTAATGTCTAATATGAATAGTGCAGTCACAGGTCACAACGACTTCTTGTCTCAACAACAGACATGAAGAACAGGTTATTCCCTTCCACTCTTAAGAATCCTTTTACATATCCAAAAATTACTAGCACACACCCACACAGCTGTGGCTTCTTTATACTAAAAAAAATAATAATAAATTAAAAAAAAAAATCAATCTTCCCTTCCTTGTCATATATTCAGAGCATTTGACGATTCTTGTTTGCCTTTGGACTCTCCAGCTGGTCAACGTCTTTCCTAAGATGTTATGCCTAGTACTGGAAAGAGGTCCTACCAGTTCTGAGCAGAAGCAAAGATTAGTTACTTCTTGCGCCCCAAAGGCTATATCCCTATGTATAGTTCTCTGCGTGTCTTTTTATAGTATGACCCTGTTGGGCTACTTTCAACATGAAATTCTGGTTTCAAGTTAAGATCTCTCACAAGAAATTAGGCTACTCAATGACAGAGTGAAATCTGCCTGAAGCAGAATTATTTAAGATCTTATTAGTTACAACTGCCAGTGGTATCAAATGAAACTAAATGAATATGCAACAAAAGAGCAGATGAGATTCACAGTTGATGGATGCATCTCAGTAATACATATTGTAATAAATAATCTCACACACATCACTGGGGTTTAAATTAACTATAATCAGTTCCAAGAGGAAAAAGTGTATACTTGCAATTATGCTTGGTGTGTTGCTTTGTAGAGAGGTCAAAGCAGAAATATTAGCCTGTACAAAGAAGTGGACTGAAAGAAATACAAAATTTATAACAACCTTCTCAAACCAATGATCTCGGTCTATGCACTCAAACTTTGAACCTTTTATTAACTATTGCACTGTATCAAAAAAGATATAGAAAAATTAAAACATTCAAAGTAAAGGAGATGCCAACTATTACCTATGAAAATATTTCCATATAAGGACAGACTAAGAATGTAGAGTATTTAAGAGAGAATGAGATTACTGCTTAAGGATAAGTCACATGGGAGAAGCAAAGCAAGTGGCCCTATCTACATAAAAGAGGTAAAGAATCTCAGAATCTCAGCTTCCATATAGCTTCACCTACAAAGCAACTGCTAAGAAATAAGTAAAATAGTGGGTTTTCTTTGATTGGTTGGTTGTTGTTTTGGTTTGGTTTGGGTTGGGTTGGGTTGGATTTGTTTTAATTCTTGAATCTTCATCCAAAATACTGTCAAGATAAGCAGATGAATCCCTGGTTTGGTCTTTTACAACAATATTGGTTTCATTCAATTCTCTTTAAATAAAGGACAGAGAGAGATCCCTCACTAAAATGTATCCTTACTATTACAATAATAATGCAGAACTGAGGAGTTATGACCCTGACAATTCATTACATATGACATGGGGGTAAATGACCATGGTCTTAATACCTTCTCCTGCTGACTTACTGATAAAGTCTCCTTGCAGAAGACAAGCTGACTGAGGCTTTGAGATGAGAGGCTTGATTTAAGCAGGATTGAATGAACACAGTCTGATGCACTCCGTTGCCCAGCATGTGGACAAGCACTACTGGCCACAGTTGGAGAGCAAGGTTTGATGATAGTATGGGCTAACTTGCAAAACACCAAGATCTAATAGCCAGGCTTAGTAACATCATTCTCATCAATAAAGATGGATTAAAAGGCCATAATCTTAGCAGAAGTCATCAGAGTAAAGCACCGATTAATGATAAAACTACATCCTGCTGAAAAGACACAGCTGCAAACCTTGTAATAACTACTTATAGGTAAAAGTTATTTTTTGTTCAAAATAAATGCCAAACATAGAAGGAGCATAAGTCATTGTTAATAAAATATTCTGCTTTACCACTGAAAGAGTGCAGTTTACTCTGAGGTTAAGAATTCTACCTCAGGGCTTTAAATGAGGAGAATTAAACAGACTACAATGTAGTTCCAGTTGTTTTTTAATTATTATTATTATGATTTGGCATTGTGATGAAAAGTAATTATGCTGTGGCAAATTTTCTTCTTAGATGTAATTTGGGCTACTTATCGAGCCTCTCACATGGGAGCAGACTTGGCAACTGAAAAGAAAAACCTGCTTTTATCACCTTAGAACAACACTTTGTCAGCTTAGCAATACACAAAGTTTCTCAAGCCCTTGAATTCTGAGTGTTATGCTTAATAATATCACATTTATTCCATGCTCACAAATGTATGTATGAATGTGGCATCAAACTACTTCATTTGCTGATATGCAGAGTGAACAAACTATTAAAATTTTACCTCAAGCTGACAATGTGCTAAAATAAAAACAGGTAATACCAGACTATAACTGAAATATGCAGATATTCAGACACAAAGCAGTTCCAGTGGTACAGTGTCCTCAGGTTCTATTGAATCTTCTTCTTAGGAGAAGAATCCTGCAGCATCAGGGTGATGACACAAAAAGGCCAAAGTTGTCCTCTCTTCACCCCGTAGCCTGCATTTAGGGACCATGGGGATGATCAGAGGGCTGGACAACCTTTCCTATGAAGAAAGGCTGAGTGAGCTGGGATTGTTCAGCCTGGAGTAGAGGAGGCTCCAGGGAGCCTTTCAGTACTTAAAGGGAGGTTATAAAAAAGATGGAGAGTGACTTTTTACTTGGACAGGTAATGACAAGATAAAGGGGAATGGTTTTAAACTAAAAGAGGGATGATTTAGATTAGAAGTTAGGAGGAAATTCTTCACTCAGAGGGTGGTGAGATACCAGAACAGGTTGCCCAGAGAAGCTGTGGATGCCCCATCCCTGGAGGTATTCAAGGCCAGGTTGGATGGGGCCTGGGCAACCTGGGGTAGTGGGAGGTATCCCTGCCCATGGGAGGGGAGTTGGAACTGAATAATTTTTAAGGTGCCTTCTAACCCAAACCATTCCATGATTCTATGATTTACAGATAGTGGTATGGTATACTCTTCAGGTTATGAGACAAAGAGCAGCCGCGCTAATGACTAAGCATAGATCGCCACCTCATTCATAATCTTTTGGTGGATTCTGACTCTGGGGAAGCCTGTATTCTATGTCTGTCTATGAATTGTTCTAGCTTTGAATGTTCTAGGAACACTGGATAAGAAGGATCCACTTGAGAAAAATTAAAGTTATTCATGTAAGAGAGATTTATTATAGGTGGGTCCATAATACTTTCTGTTTATGGCCTATTTTCCCCTTCCACAGAAACCCCACAAATTCCCTTAAAAGGAGCATGAGAGCTTTATTATAATATAAGAAACTCACAAAAACATCACATGAGACAGTAGCAGAGATCAAAGGTGTTTCTAACATCCTCCATCCTGCCACAGCAGGGAACTTATTTGATGAAAACACCTGGATAACTGGGAAGTACACCCTATCCCACATCACAGAGCTAGGTAACTCTCAGGTGCTGTGCCCACACTAGCAGTTTGGTCTAGCACATCACTGTGGTTCTGAAGCTGATTTGAACTGTCTTCACTCATGGCAGGTTTGTTCTGAAAGTTGTTGTGGTGCGCACAACCCAGATACCATTTGGAGGAACAAGGAAGCTTCACTCCAAAGACACCTTTGTGCCTAATGCTGATATGCAGGAACAGCGCAATAAGCATCCCACAACACAAGAGGAGCCTTCAGCGCACACAAAATTCAAATGTACTAGTAAAAAACAACACTAAGCACACGTAAGTGCTTCTGAGATGTGTGAATATGAAATACATTGAACCAACTCCCAGGAGATACTCTTAACTGTGTCCCTTCACATCTGCTGCTCATCATCCCATGACCTAAGGTGAAGTGAACACAACGGCTTATTTCTCTGGGTCATGAGCCCCAGTTAATTGCAGTCAGAACTGCTGCAATGGCATGGAGTCCCAGAAAATCATCATATTTGCCTTGTTCTCCAGAAAACAGATGCCCAGGATACAAGTTATCGGTTCTCTCAGTATCCTTCCTGAGTACCTATTGCAGCTGCAAGATTAAGTAGTTCATGGCACTCATCCCAGTACCTTCTAACAGATATTGTCCAAAAAGAGTGGGAAAGGCATTAGGTACCAGTCTCACTCAGAAATGGCATAAAATAGGAGCAGAAACAAAGCTTCACATGGATAATCAGGGCCACTGATATGTTACCATCATTTGTGCAACATATAAAAGGGCAGTGTTATGCATGCTAGAAAGACAAATTAATCTGAAGTCTTCTAGCACTGCACATAATAGAAATGTCAGGAGCCTATTGTCTACTAACCCACTTCTACTGCATTGAGTTATTTCTTAATAAACACATAGACATGAAGTCTCTGTTAACTGACCCTGTGCAACTTAACCTCAAAAGGATGGAAGCACAGAAAATTAAAAAACTACAAAACTGCTGTGCAGAGGAAAAGAAATGAATTGCAGCTAGGGAGACTTAAGTTAACATTAGGAAAGCTTTTTAATGGCAAGAATAGTGAGGTAATTGAATGGAACAGTGACAGGGCTGTAGAATCTCATAACTGAGATGACATCATATTTCAGATCACACTGGATAAAACCGGAATAGTTTAAATGTAATTGAGAATAAGTGAGAGCAAGAAAATGGACTGGATATTTTCTGAGGTCTCTTTGAGCCTATGACCTACAATACTATAATCCCAAACTTTGATCTCCATCTCTGGGATCACTACCTACATTTATTTATCAAGATCCATCTTGAAATAATTTAGGTTCCTTGTCCTCCCTGCCCTGTTTAAAAGGTTGTGCCAGAATTCAGACATCATTCCTTTGATGTCAGAAACCTTGTTCTACTTTACATTCTAAACTCATTCAGAACCAATTAATATCCATTTGATCTTAAAGCAGGTTCAATTTAAACCTGGAATTGTACTAATTCCTGAATGTCTTTCTTAAATGATAATATATCTTCTCTCTCAGTCTTCATTTAACTATGCTATCTCAAACACCAGAAGTAGTCAAACTGTAGAAACAGAGTTCCTTGCAAGCAAACTTACTTTGCTGCAGCTTCAGTGTCATGATTGCTACACAGCCTCTGGATGATGCCCTCGGTCATTCCAAGCTAGCTCAGGTATCTCTGCTTTTCACTGCAGTTTGTGATGAAGGCATATCTTACATCACAGAATACCTGACATGGAACCAAAAAAATAATGTTCTGTCATTTCATATTTTAAATGGGTTTGCAAAACCAAATCTCTCGTTCCCATTGATCCCATGATGCAAAGAGGATGTGAAGTCCTTCGAACCAGAAGTATCAGGGATTCTTTTTTGTGGAGTGTCACCTGACCACAAAGTTCCTCTGAAGAAAGCAACACAGATGAGGAAGTGTATTCCCATTAACAGTGATTACAACATTACCACAAAGGTTATTTACTGATAGAATTGAAAAGAGAACCTGATACAGCTGACTTCTTCCATGCCAGAATGAATATATCTATATATTCATTCTATATTCTAATATATCTATACTAGAATATATCCCAAATTCATCCCCCTTGGGAAACAGAAGTGCAAAGGGATTGTAAACCATCTTTGCTCTTCTGTCACAATAACAGATCAAATGAAACCTAATTTTGCCTCAGGGATTAGTGGGCATGCTTCACTGAATTCAGTGAAATTGTTCTTGTTAAGCTCACAGTACACTGGAACCTATACAGGAGAAAAAAATGAAGAAAAAAAAAACCACCACCACCATAAACTCTTCTCCTGCCTCATTCATCTCACTCTATTAGAAAGCTTGAAGCCAATGAATTTATAACTTATACATTTTTAAATACTCTATTTTATCTCTATTCTAGAAATGATATAACTTGGTCACACAATACTTTATGTACATGAGTAAAACTAAATTATGGAAGATAAAATTTTATCCTCCTTGTATTCAAAGTGAAATACTTTATGTCATATTTTACTGTGTATTTCTAGCATGAGGATAAGATACCATGAAGATAAGAAAGTAATTTTATCATCATCTTATATGCACACTGATAGGGACAGTAGGAAAGTGTGTCCAGATCTAGCCTTATAGGAGTTAGTCAGGCTTTATTTTGAAACATACATGTAAAGTTTCTACTGATTCTAGGAGCACACTGCAGCCAGCAGAAAGCAGCATTTGCCCTGGCAGGGAACGACTCTTCTCATACCTTCATTTGTATAAACATGATCTGAAGCAAATGATGGCCAAATGCAAAAAATACAGCCTGAGAAGAGAAGCAAGTTCCAAGGCTTGTACTGAACAATCTCAGGATCACATTCTGGAAATGACTTCTCAGTTGGCTTGTAGGAATTAATATTTAAATGCTCCAGTTATAGAATCTTGTCTGATGTACTGGTTGCCAATGGTTACTTCCTACATATGTCTCTGTTACGTTGCCAACATTCCCATTTGTTTTGAATTAGAACAAATACTTGGAAACACAAGAACAACAGGCTGCTAAACAACGCCAGAGAGTAATGAGCCATGAATCCCTTGGCAATAGTAATGAGAATTTCTAACATTAATGCTTAGTAATGGGAATGATGCCACTGCTGGCATCTAAGTTAAAGCAGCTTAATAAAGTTGACTTGAAACACTACAGATGAACTTTAAGTTAGTACCTGAGAAGTTTCAGGAAGCGTTGGTAAAAATATCTTTTGCATTCTTTCAGGTTTTACTTTTTAGTAGCTGCTTAAAAACCTAGACTGCAAAAATAATAAATAATGACTCTACTTCTCAAAATGCAGATTTTCAGATCCAATATAAATTTTACAATGCTTCTGAAACAAGTAGGTATTTGTGAAAATTTTATAACTGCAAAACATAGCTTATTGAAAAGTGTCTTCATGATCTAATGGTAATAGATTACCATTCCAGCACAGAGTACTGGAATCTCCTCAGAGCTGGGAGACAATCAGAGGAAGAGACACATTCATTTCTTGTGGTACCGTCCAAACACAACAGTCCTGATAGCTTCTGCATCTGTGTCCATTCAAGTCAAAATATTTATCCAGAATTTCCAAAACTGCAACAGCTCATTTGTATTCTTTTTAAAGAGGGGCAGATGCATTCTAGAGTACCACAGACCGAGTAATCTAGAAAATGCTTTAGAAATATGGAAAAAAAATGAATCATCACCACAGTCAGCCACATAAATATCTAAAAGAGCAAGCTCCCACCAAATAAAATAAAATAAAATAATAATAGTAATAATAATAAAGTTTTTTTCAGCTTTATTTCTTTTCCTAGTAGTATATTTTTACCTGCTTGGAGATGAAAATTGCAGGCATTTGAATAAATGTATTAAAGTCATCTACTCTTACAGAAGTTCATGTAAATATCTTTACATTCTCAGCTGAAGCATGACTTTGTAAAACATTACTCAATACTGTATAGCCTTACTATCCAGAGCATAAATATGTACAAGAAGGTTTTTCCTCCTTTCACCTTACTAGATTGAAGCAACTCAGTATTAGAGTTCAGCAATTCAGTCTTCTGCAGTGAAGGCAACAGTTAGTTTCCTGTGTTTAGGAATGGTCTGTACAAGACCAACACTTCAAGATGGCAGCTGGACAGCAGAAAGAAGGAACGCTAAGGAAAGTATTGTATTAAGGAAACCGCATATCCTCCTCATCAGACCTTCATCTTGGGACAATGAAGGCACAGACTATAATTGTTCTGAAGAGTTTTGAAAAGGCAGCCCTGGAGAAGCTAGATAAACTAAATGGAAGGCTCCAGAAACCCACAAACTTCAACACTAGCACCTAGCATCCAGCCCCTAAACTGAAAGACAGAGCCAAAGAGAGTCTTGTTGCTGGTCCACGGCTGACTTTGTGCATGAATGCTACCATCCTATTTCTGCTGCTACTCTTCATTCAATTACTTTAAACTGTAATAAGGTAGATAGACATATAGATAGATAGATTAAATAAATAGATGAAAAATCAAGATTCTACTTCATTATTTACATAATTTATATTCTATACATTGTCTCTGTATTAAAACTGAAATGTGTATTTCCCCTTTTTCCTCTTCCTGCATGCTTAAAATCATCTTTTCTATTATTAGTCTTTTCATATCAAAGGAAAAAGACATTTTGCTTAAACTTACAAACCAGTGTTGTTTGAGCCAATAAAGAGCAAATCCATATTTCTTATAACATGGCAACCTCTATGACATTGAACTCAATTTTTATCATAGTTCACAAGAGGACACGCATTAAACTTCTGAACAGTATCATGGATTATGTACCTGACTCTCTGAAATTAAATTTCCCAAGCATTAAAGAAGGGAACAAGAGGTTTTCTGTATAGTCTCTTACTATGTTCCCCTGGGAAGACAAACACATTTCTTTTTCTTTTTTTTTTTTTGTTTTGTTTTCAGAAAGAAAATTATAAATGCGAAAATGCAGCAGAAATTTGATAATGTTCATTTACTCTTGGGAAATTAAATACTTATGTTTCTGATACAAACTTCAAAGAAACTATAGGTACATTCAAGTTTCCTTTCTAATAAGTTATTTTTTATCCTTTAAATAGTATCTGCCACATATATGGAGGACCTTTTTTAAAATCATCTTGTAAATATCTAGAGCATTCAAACATGAAAACTTGCATTTACATCCATGAGCACCTATAAAAAATTAAAATAGAGGTAGAATTCATAATTTAATAACTTCAGATTGCTACTGTTTTAAATTAAGTATCTTTTAAACTTTTCCCATGTCATTTACATTGAAACAACTACATGGTGTTTTTTCAGATATTTTGAGCTGGAGGCTACTGGTTTCAGATATGCGGTGTACACTCAGCAAGCAAACACCAAAGCAGTTGGTGGTACTAAACTATCTGATGGCATCACCTTTCCCATTTGCAGACTGAAAACTCTTTCATTTTGAGGATGTTTGTCTAAGAAAATTGTCTTTGCAAGAGATAGCCGAAGGCTTGCTGGGCTACCCTGGCCCAGGAGCTGTACCTGTGAAAACCACAGAAAGGCTAGGCAAGGGGATGGCAAACAAAAGCCGCTGGTTCATCTGTTTTGCTGGTTGTAAATTTTGGAGTTTTCTCAGTTAAGTTCTTTCAATAACAACCAAATATCTAAGTATCTGAATTCCCTCCCTCCTGGTAGATAGCAAGAAGACTGAGTGCACAATATCTGGTCTTGAAAAAGCATTTCCACTATCAAGAGGTAAACTATATTAAGAAATGCCAGCCATTATAGGGCACCTGATAAACATATGTAAAAGATAACAAGCAATAAATATCTGCAAGACCACTGAAACATCCTCTTTGGTGAAAAAGCTGTGCTGCCTCCCTTCCTCACAGCCCCAGCTGTGAGCTAAATGGAGCAGGATTTCACCATCTCAGGCAATTTTATTCACAGTCGGCACCACCAGCAAATTGCTTTCCAATAGAGGCAGAACTTTATTCTCTTGCTGACCACCTGAATGTTAAAGAGCAAAGAGGCAGGAGAAAAGGCTGAAGACGTTCAGAAGAAATACAGGCAAAAGACAGGTAGGCTCGGAAAGAGAAATTAGGATCAGCAATAGCTTTTGCTCCCTAACAGTGATCCTCCACATAAAATTCATACTTATTAGACTATCAACATTTGTCTGTTCTTTCCCACAGAGAAAAAACAGAACAAATAAGTATGTTTACTCCTCAGGATTTTTTTTCATGCAGGGTTCCCAGTATTCCTTCTGGCTTTTGCTCCCATAATAACACAGAATTGTGAGTTTTTCTTACAAGGTAAGGAAATCATTTTGTGTAGTGACACAGCTATGAAAAGATCCATTTTAAAGAGCAACAGTAGTTTTAAGAAAATATTACCCAATACCAGCCAGCTGATGAAAAACATTCATCTAGCCATCAACAGCCAGGCTCTGCTTGCTGCCATTTTATTAACAAAACACTCATTTCTGAACAGTCACCCCCTCCAAATAAATAATTCTCAATGAAGTGCCAGTTCCAAATACCACATATGAAAGGTAGAATGGAAAAGAAAAATCCAGATAAAACTCACAAGACTATCAAAGCAGCACACTAAGCTCCCTTTAGTGTACTGTTGCACACTCCTTGTTTGGAAATTACTATAGCTCTTTTGAGTTGAACCTTCATTCCTGGTTTCTTTCTTAAGCACCCTGCAAGCCATAGGTTCTTAGCACATGGAGAAAAAACATTTGCTTCCATGAAATAGTAGCTGCTCTTTGCAGCTTCCTCTCCCCTTGCCATGTCACAACACTCAGCTACAGACTTCCTACTGGGTATTTCTGTACACAGCATATCAAACATATTGTTTAATATGATCAGGGTAATTCTTGGTGCTGGTGATAAATACAATTTTTAAAAATTCTGAAAATTTGCCACATTCACCTAGCTGCTTAGAAGTACGTTGTGCCATGCTCAAGTTCTGTATTTAAAAATTATTTGTTTTCCAGAGAAATGTCACATCTAACAATTGCTGCCCTTCAGAGCTTTGTGCTGATGTGGAATTACAAGCATCAGAATCAATACGGTAGTCCTGTTGTTTCTGTTTCTGCCATGCCCATGCTGACAGTGGCACTGCACAGACCTCGTAAACCTCATCCTATCCCTGTGACAGACAAAATTATATTATCTTCTGAGATGAAACTACATTAAGAGCTTTATTTCTGCAAAAGCTCTCCTGTGCCTGCAGGGCCTTACTCTTAAGGTTTCTAGCAATACTATCAAGAAACTATTGCATATTCATAGCACTTTGCTAGCCACCAAAGTTTAGGGAAGCCAACTGGTTCTTTGTTGGCTTAGTCATGTGGAAGTTTAAAGGACCCTGACATTGCTTCTGAATGTGATTCAGAATATGATTAGGAGAAAAAAAAAAGAAAAAAAAGAAAAAAAAACCTTTTTCACATGTGTAACATCCAAAAGGTTTAGTTCCTTTATGTTTCTTTGCAGGGATCAGAAATGGTAAGAACTTCATAAACTTGCTTACTCTCAAAAGGAGAAGTATATCAGAGTTGAGAAAAAGAAGGCAAACAAGGTGCAATGAAGGTGCTATGGAAGACATTTTTTTTCTAGTACAGATGAGTGACAGACATTAATTCGGGGGATTCAGTAATTTCTGAACTGTGAAAATATTCTGTGAATCATTAGAAATACTTCGGTTTTCACCAGAAGTGAAATCCGCATATCAGCGTGATGTGCCCTTGTTGTGCTATCAAGAATTATTCTAATTGTTTCATAACTTAGAGCAATGTAAAAAAGTTCAAAAATATTAATTTATCGATAATGCTGACAACATACACTGTAGCTTTATAGGAACACTCAGAATAGTTGTTGAATATTAACAAAGCCTGACATTTTAAAAGTAGCTGACATTATTAGTTCCCAAGTTTGATAGTTTTCAGTCTCATTTGCTGCCAAAATCATTTCCTCCCACAATTTTATCATGTTTACATTGATAATTTACCATTTATCAGTCATTACTTCAACAGTGTCATCTCAATGTCTAGACAATATTTCATGTCCCTCAGACACTGCAGTACACCATAAATCTGACGGCATGTTGGGTAGTAGCTACTCACTAGAGTTAACAGAGAATTTACTGTAGCTAGACATAATAATGGGAATTCAGACATTGATGACCATCATGTAAAAGTTTTTAATGTAAAAGCTCTGTGATTTTTTCTTCTGGCAAATTTGCATCACCTGTTGTAATGCCAGATTTTGTTTGTTACTATGGCACTCACAAGAAATGTGGTTAGTAATGAACAACTGAGATCCAGGAGTTCCCATCCATCTCAACCTTCTCTTTAATGCTCAGGTGGTAGGTCACAGTGAGGGAATCAGAGCTATGTTGACAACAGATGCTTGCTAATGCTCAGGAAAAGAAGAAAAAAACAGAAGGAAAAAAAAAAAGTCCAAAATGTGAGTTCCCTCAATCCAGATTACGGACGGCATTACAAAGGTTCCACAGTTTGTGACTTCCCTAACAACATATCCTAACTATTTCTGTGCACAGTTCATGGGATTTAGTTTTGTAGCGAGCCTGGTTTTTAGGTTTGTCTGCTAGCCTGGCTTAGACTACACAGCCAAGTGCCATTCTGTTCTTGCAAGATCTCAAAACTTGGAAAAACAGAATCAGATTTCAAGTTTACAGACACTGCTGGGGAAGGCTCCATGTGGGGAGTTCATGAAAGGACAAAGTTTGTGATTTTTTTTTGCATCGCCAGCAAATGTGGAAGAAAAATGCATTTGTTACCCACTACAGTGATAAATTAAATGTAAACCAATAAGGACTTTAAAAATTGATAAAGTTCTGAGCTCACAATATGGTTCTCTTCTCACTCTTGCTCCTAATCCCTCAGACGGTATCCCACCATATACATTCCAATTTTTCAAGAACTTGAATGTAAAATTACTTAAAAGTCATTTTTTACACTGATTTGAAACCTGCTTTCTTCACATCAGAGACTAGTAAAAGCATTTCACAGCTCCACTTGAGAGTGATGAAAAAAAGGATGATAAATATGAGACAAAATAATAATAATAATTTTTAAAACATTATATAAAAGATTATTCTATTGCTAAATAAAGAGTGGATCTAATTTAAACTACGTTACAGCTCGGTATAATGAAAACAAATTCAAACAAATGGTTAAATGTCCTAGTTTATGGGGTAAACATATCACAAAATGTGCCTTAGAATATCATCATAATTTAATGTATAAAAAGGCCAGATAACTTTACAGTTAGAGCCCCAAGTACTGAAATCACAGGGCAAACTCCTATTGATGTTAAGTATTTTTAATCAAGATTATTTTACTAGAATACAACGGAAGACTTTTGATCTGGAACTCATTAGTTCTTATTCTTTTCTCTAATATTTTTACCACAAGCCTTCACTAGGCACGGGGGACAGCTAGCTCTCAGCTTTTAATGTTAATTGTGATAATCTCAGTAGATATCATCACCTCTTCTCTTAATTCTGAATGTAGGCATAAAGTATTAGTTCAGCTTTCTACTACAGTAGAATAGTTCACTGAACTCTAGTTGTTTTTTTTTCTCTTTTTTGAATGACAGCTTCCTCTTTAAAGCTTCTATATATGTATATACAAAGTTCAGTAATTAAAAAAATTGCTTTAGAATGACACTTTAAACAGAAGGGTATTTTATTTTTGAATGAATTAAAAAACAGTTAAACCAGAAATGAAATTCTTCTCCAGTTAAAGAGTAAAAATAAATAAAAGCCCTCTCTTGTATTTTTCCAGTTGCAAAATTCAAAGGTAATTCTGACTTCATACTGAACTGAGATGGACATTACTCATTAATGTAGGCTAGAGTTGGGGTACAATATCAAGACAACGACACTTAGCCCTGAGTATCTACAAATGTGGGTGTTTTCAGAAACAGCATTGCCTAATTGCAGCTTTCCTAAGATCTGAGATGTCCTAGAGCATCTGGATCATCTGTGTGGGCCTCACAGATATAACCAAAGAGCTATCATGAACTGTGTTCCTGTAGTGCAGCAGCTGAAGGCCAGACAGTAAAGTCTAGATCATCTCAAATAACACTAGACATCAAATTTCAAGCAACAGAATCGGACACGAGAATCGGATGTTTAAAGTATCATTATAAATCAATAAAGATCTCATCAGCATAGTCGGTGTAGTTTGGAGATCTATTCAGTCCTTCAATTCACTCTAAAGTAGACACCTAGTCACCAGTGAGTTGAACTGCTCTATATAGACATCCAAAGTTAGTACTTAGCCTCAAACCCAGTCCTACCACAAATGTCTTTTAAGTATACCTTTAAATTCATCAATACCAACATTGTTGCAACACTCAAACAGCAATAAATGCAATCCAGTTAAGTTAAATGAAGTTTTCTTTTCTCCAGTGAGCCTCAAGCAAAACATACCCAACCAGATTCTTGTCTTCCACCCAAACTAAAGATTCATATCAATCAAGTAAACGCTCATTTCTTCACAGGAGAATTACTAAACTGTAGTTTAGCTTTATCTGACAAGATATCACTCAAATTCACTAAAAGGATTGTTCGCTCTTAGACTGCTCTGCAATAAGAAGTAAACTGTGGAGAGTGGGGATGGTCAGGAGAGCCACATAAAATGTGTACCCCTGATCTGCACTAAAATCTCAATTTAGATATGCGAGTGAATGAGGTATAACCCAAGGCGAAATCCAGATGCTTCTTGTTTAGCTTCTTGAGGCATTAAAGCAGTATTCTGCTGATAAATGCTGACCTTTCTTTTGCCTCTAGTAATTCCCAGAGGTGGGAGCGTGGTAAATATGGATCTGGGGACCTAACAACAGTCTGAAAATAGAAAACTGTAACTAGATGGCCCTTGCTCTCAGTGATATGCGTTCCTCTATTACCTAATTCTGTCATCAAGCATCACTGTCTCCAACATATTATTTAAGGATTTTGAAATTTCAGGTGTCACTCCCTCTTTATCCTTACACAGAGCTGTTCATCTGAGAACTGCAGAAGAATATTAATAAATATTAAGTCAGATAACACTTTTGAATTATGATGTTCCACCTTTCACAAATGGAACTGATACAGAGTTAAAGTGACCCACATTTACAGACTTTTTGAAACCATCTTCTCACAGAAAAGATGAAATAACTCTTCTTTGCTTTGGAAAATTAGTGTGTCCTAAATGAACTCTTCTGCAATTTAAGGCATCTTATTACAGTAATACCTAACACAAAAGAGAAATGGACTGTTGTTTTTTTTCTTTTTCTAAATCAGATTTAAGTGATGTGTGTCACTACATTTCAAAAAAAAAAGTGAACACTAACATTACAGAAGTATCAGTCTTGACTCTAGCTGCAGGTGAACTCCATTTCACACTTAAAAAATAATTAAAATCCTAGTATGGTTAAAAAATGCACCACATATTCTGCAACCTGTAAGTCTAAAAAGTTCACTGATTTATGAATGAATACATATACGCTGAATAAAAAACAAACAATCAAAAAAAAAAAAAGATTCCTCAAAGCATCACTGTCATCCTCAAAATTATTCAGAACGACTTTTGGCAACATCTCATACCACTACAACCCATTTAAAATTTAAGCACATGTTTTAAAAAGAAACAGTTAACAGCAGCAACTGCTTTTAATCATTGTGATTAGACAGATGACAAGTAAAATCATTTCACCAGCTCACGTAGGAGGCCATTTTGTCAGAGAAAATCTTTCCTCTCTAGCTGATTTGCACCTGGCAATCCTATTAACTGTAACAGATCAGCACCAATGTAGAGAACAGGCACATCACAGGTTTTCCCCAATAAATAACTTCTTTCCAGGTGCCACTGTTCTTTTCAGCTCTTACAGCTAGTGGCAGTACTCAGAATCCGTGCTCCTAAAGCTCCCTGTGGTACCACTGCTTTACAACATGGGCAAATGTAATCTCAGCTGGGGAACTAGACCAGACCATAAACTAAGCTTTCAGCTGTAAAGACAGAGGGACTGCTTCTTAGCTTTTGCTTGTTTGTGTGTTGTTAGGTTTTTTTGTTTTTGTTGATACTAATGTCCACAGCAGTCTTCCAAATCAATAAATCCATAAAAAATAACGGCATTTTCATTAGCTCACTTTAACTGGAAAAAAAAAAAAAGAAAAAAAAAATCTCAACTAGCCAGTAGCTTTGGGCTGCTTTGTTAATAACCAGTGGAAGGGTGAATCTGCCCCCAGCTGTTAACAACTGAAAAATCATTTAAGGGTGCATATCTTCAAAGTATTAATAATTACATGACAGCACTGTTACAGGGTATGCTTACTTAATACAGCTTCAAAAAATGAGATAAGAATTACTGAAGACGTGCATATACGGCTTCCTTGCAGTGAAGGTATGAGACATGGGAACGGAGGAGATCCTCATCTGGAACTGACTATGCAACACAGAAAATTTTATCCAAATATTCTTTAGTGGAATCTGCAGCTTTTTACCTCATCTTGGAAACATATAGTCATGCAGATAAGGCAGTATTAAATGGATCACTGCTGCCTCTGGAAAGAAAGATAAGTTAGCCTTTGGTGTTTAAATATTCTCTTTCTGACAGCTGTTCCTCTTTCTCACAAACTTCCTCTGCCAAGTGAAGATTATTTGGGATTGACAAGTTTCTGCTTTGGAGGAAACAAGATCTTTTCTCTGATAGGATGCTGGAAATGGATGCTTAAGATACAGATAACAATCTGTCAGGAGTATTATATATCTTGAGGAAGTCTCTGGGAAATGGTACCAAGTCACATGAATACCCACATATGCCTGACACTATTTATGAATCTGTAATATTCCAGAAGACACCAAGAAAAGAAAATCTTTCTGTCATACACTGCAACTCTCATGAGAAAAAAACAATTCTGCTTCCTACACTGCATAAGGGTTCAGATAAAACAGTAGAAGAAGGAGACAAGAGTGAGGCTGGAGTAGCCGAAAGGGTAATCTGGAGAAATTCACACAAAGGAATGCTAAGACCCAATGAAAGTATAAACATCTGTTTTTTTTTTCAAAAAATAAATATTCTTTTAGGATCATTAACTGTTCTGTAAGCAACATCAGCTGCACATGGCATATCAGGGTTGCCAGTATTGATGTAACCATTATCAATCAACAAACTTATTGTCACATCCACAGCTGGAGACAAGGGCAAAGTTACAAATGGTCCCCAAGTCCTCAGTGCACAGTTAGCCACCAGTGCCAAGCCTGCCGCTCTAAACACAGCCTCTGCTTTATGTACAGCCCTGAAGGATGCATACCATCTTCACTTTAAGTCTTACTGGTTCCTAATTCAGTCAGGCTCATTTTCAGTGCAGGTTTTGGAGGTATCTGTATCTTATTCTGCTTTCCCTCACAAAGCAGCAGTGGCTCTAGTAGCACTTCTTGAACCCAGCACTACAAAGATGAGCTACAATTACAGGAACCCAAGTTTACAGAGGTCTTCTAGACACAAAAAGCAGCAGGAATCAGTTAGACTCAACAGAATCCCAGGGAAATAAATGCATTTTAAGACTTAATTAAATTTTACCTCCTTTTTTTTTTTTCTTTTCTCTTTTCTTTTCTTTTCTTTTCTTTTCTTTTCTTTTCTTTTCTTTTCTTTTCTTTTTAAAGGGAATGCATTCATTATGTTTAAGAAGCAGAAGTCATCTATAAGAGCTGTCACTAATTGCCATTGTTTCCACAAATAAGCAATAACACAATGCCCTAAAGTTCTGGTCCAGGAATATATTCTTTTTGTTTCCCCAAATTATGTACTTCATTAAAATAATCCCAAGCACAAATATATTGGTTATACACGTGTATAGATGCATATTGACAAACACTTGTAAATAAGAGTTCCTCATAATTTTATCCATAAATTACTGATAAGCATTTTCATATGTGATGCAACATAGAATGCAGGTATCCTTGAACTCCAAAACTCTCCTTATTATCGAGAAAAAAAAAAAAAAAAAGACATTTAATTGCAAAGAGGTGTTTAATCTTTGTTCAGCTTTTCTGGGGAACTTTTGCGTGCATATTGCCATTCGCCACTTCTAATTCAAAGTTTGCTAATATCATACTGATTTTCTGTTTGAATACTTGACACTGGCCAAGGCATGGACTTGTGTTTTACCTGGAGTAATGGATAGCCTGATGTCCTGCAATATTAAAATAGAAGTCAGTTGTATGTTTCATCTCATCAGTATGTCCAGAGACTTCAATCCAGTGTGTTATTGGGAGGCAGTAAACTCCATCGACTATGTTGCTCTCATCGTAAACACAACTTCGATCATGATGGGGCCCATTACCTAGAACAGAAGAAAGGACAACTGCAGTCTACGTATCCAGAAAATCTTCCAAATGATCTGCAGGTGCTGTAAACTGAGTATTTAAGGCAAGGAGTGGTGTTTGCTACCTGTTCAGACTACATTTCTAGAACATATGCTTAACACCTGAAATAACTGGAAGAGCAGCACTTCCCCCTCCCCCCCCCAAAAAAAAAAAAATACAGCATTTCAATCACTTGTTGCAAATGATTTAAAGAAACATTAAATCTGTATAAGTATCCCAAATCATGAACCATGGCACTTGCAATTTCAAGAATAATTAATTTCATTTAAATTCCTCATTTGATGTCTGATAATATTTGACCTTTATGTTTAATGTTTGTGCTGTGTGACCTCCCTCTCCGGGGTTCAGCTTTCCATGATCCAAGGCACAGCTGCTTAACCTTGCCTCAGACTTCTAAGGAAATTGCTAAGCTATGAGACAGACCTTGGAGAAAGTATAGAGTACAGCCATGCGAGACAAGAAAGATACAACTGCAAGCAAAGGTAGGGCTGTTGATGCTGGAATGACCAGCCAGGGATTCAAGAGGAAAAACACCAATGTGGAATGACATAAAATCCCAAAGAAGCAAAGTAAGCAGGTGGAAAACAGCAACCCAGCAGCAATGAAGACTTGTTTGAAGGAGCAGTGAAGACTGGCTCTCCCCCATCTGATCTGCAACTATCTGGCCAGCAAAGACTCTTCAAGTGTCGTACTGGGGATTGACAGCATACTAATGCCTAGCCTAGGAGCTCATTACATCCTGCCTTTAACCAATAAAAGATTGCTTTGTGCTCTTTAGATGCATATGTCACACTTACAAAGCCTCTTCGCACACAGGAAAATTGTCCAAAGTGACCCTGAGAGAGACTGGTACATCTGCAATACTGAGCAAGCACTCTTGCCTTACGTGGCCTTGTGTAAAGTAAGAAACTTTTGTTACAGCTATGGACTACCTAATATCCATTACACCTTCAACTTCTCTTATATCAATAGTTTGAGCTTTATTACAGACAACCAATTTTTAATACCATGCCAGAGTGAGCAGTTTGAAGTGAACAGGGTTATGGCAGTAATGGAAAGGTTATCTAGCCTCCAAAAACTCAGTACATGAATATTCTTCCTCCTCTGTTTTTACAAACTTATTGTAATACTAATTGCTATGCAGGAATTATTGTGCAGATCAGAAGTGACCTAGTCTAAGGCTTGTTTTTAATGTAAACCTGTTACGTTTATACATTATTAATAATGTTAGAACATTTCTGAGTAAAATGATGCCTGAAGGAATGTCTTTGATTTCACACTGCACATAAATGCATGACCAGCTTCCAAGCATCGCATTTAGGGAAAATTTCCCAGAGAATAGCATTTTAGGAGATTTGAAATGCAATGATTAGAGAATAAGACTAATATTTAATAGTAAAGCTGAAACAAACTCCTTATTGCCAGATGAAATGCAGCACATTTTACCATAATTGTGAATATTATTATTTACCAAAAAGAAAAAGAAAATATGAGGCAGAAAACTAGTTTCTCTTTCGATAGTGCTGAGCCATTATGTATCATATGCAATGGTATGGCACAACTTTTGATAAATAAGGTGAGCGGTATCAGTATATAGCTCCTGAAACAATCAGTCTTATCACTTTATTTTTATCTTACATTTCTAATTGCTTACACATTCTTTACCATGTTTAAACAGTATTTGAAGAAAGAGGTTTACTTCAACAAATACAACAGTGCAACAAAACCTATGGATGTTTACACCACTTAACTGACTTCATGCATTCACCAAAATCTTTACAGCCACAAATAATACACCTTGCCTTCCCTGCTTTATACTCTGACAGCTGTAGCAATGCACATCACCATGGCCCTGCCCAGCCATCACAAGGCTGGGTCTGATCCTGACCCTCACCCACCCGCAGGCTCACATCGTTGCCTGACCTGTCCCTAGGTGCCCTGCTCCTAGCTGGGGTGGGCACAGGCTGCCAGCCCCATGGGGTATCCTCCCCGTGCATTGCTCGCACTTGTTCCTCCTCTTCCACCAAGGTTTCTGCATCAACTTTTGCAATCAAACCATGTTCTCTCCCTCCTGCTTAATTTCTCCTTTCCCCAAGGTGCTAGTAGGTCCTACAAGACAAGCAAGTCTGAAGCTTCATGCTTGCGATCACAACTGCACCACTCCATACCTTGTATTTGCTCATTTCCAGCTGCTTCTGCTTGAGGTGAATGTACTTCTGCCATCCACCAGTTCTACTGCCCATCGTACTCCCTTAGCTTTAACTATTAGCTCTTTTTTTTTCCCTTTCTTCACTATCATCTGTTCTCTTAAATAGCAGTAACCTCCTTGCCTTGTAATCTTTCCATCTCCACCATCATTCATTTCCTTATCTAGCCTACAACATGCATGCAAGTGAGGCCAAAAGTAAATTGCCACTAGGCATTTGCTTCATTTGTTCCCTCAAACAGGTTTTGTCAAATCTCATTCTTAAAAGCTTCCTCCTCTAACTGTTATTTATCACTGTTGATTTTTCTGAACCACTCAACCTCACATTCCTGCTGTGGCCTACAGTCAAATGAGCATCCCAATGTTTCCGTTTTCATTTTAATACTCAAGTAAACAATAACAGCTTGCATTCATAACATTTTTCATGAGAATTACACAGCTCTTTACTTCTCCTTATATTCTATACTGGTCTATGAATTAACACCCCTCTTACTGAAATATGACGTCTGTGCAACAGAACGTATACGAATACAAAAACAAACAGAGTGAGATGATTTCAGAGACAAATAGGGCTATCATATCTAAAAAATACTGCTATGAAGAAGGAAAAAAATGATCATACTGAATTGTTTAGGATACTGAATACTAAGAGTTCTTAGTCTCTTGCAAGAGTTATAAATGAAGGCATTTACCACAAATGATCGTGATTTCACTACCCAGGTAATATCCAAAAGATCCTACTTCCCAGATAATATCTTCCCACACAAGTGCTTCGTGCCACCACTTGCTTCACAAGATGCATTATAGAAACTTTTATTATTTTTTTTTAAGTGAAAACAGTTGTATCAGTTTACATCATGCTTCTTCTAGCAGAGTCTGTCAGAGGAAAACTATTTTTTTTTTGGTTGCTATAAAATAACAATGCAAGGAAACAGTTTTAGATGTAGAGCCACATGACAAGTTTGCAGGACTAATGCAGAACTCATCTATCATTTAGAGCTGCTATAAAACAGCTAAAGAATGAATTTTCTTAACTTTTATCTTTCAGAGTCATTTTATACAAAAATAAAAGTCAGCCAATTAAACCAGCTTTTATTTAAGTTAACTGATCATAAACAATGTTTTAAATAGAAAACAAATAGGATCACTTAAATTTTCTGTTATATATTTGCAGAGCACATACAGCTACAAAAATGGGCGCTGCTTGAGGCATGAGCAGAAATCATTAACTAGGCAATCTTCAGCTCTTTCTTTTGTAACCCTATCTTTATAAACCTTTCCTCGTGAGTTCCCTTTGCATCAACCTCATGATGCAACTTCATGGACATACACTTAGTACGTCCAGGCAATCATGCCTTAGTGGCACCTTAGCCCCTGATGGAGCAAGCTCCTTGCACCTAATCTGTGGTAGAGTTCCTCGACTCCATCCCTCTGACTCCAAAGACCCAGCTCAAGACTTCTCAGAAGCACAGGAAGAGTTTGTGCCAAGAACAAAACAGCTGTCAGAGGCAGGATGAAAATTTGGTACACTATGTGAAACAATTACTCTCCCCTTCCTTGCCATTATAGGCCAAGCAAATTATTTTCTGGATTTGAATCATTGAAGCAGGGGACTTTCTCATGCCTAGCAGAGGGAGTTGGGCAGGGTACTAGCTACAGGCAGTGACCAGCAGCACCGCAGATGAAAGAACATCACCTCATCCCTCTCTCTCTAGTCCAGGGCTGTCTGAGTGCTATGGTTGGTTAGTCTGGGAGGAAACAGACCATGATGAAGGCAGTAGGACCAAGCTCAGCAGAATCCAAGTCTTCTCAGTGCATTGGAAATGTCTTGGTGCCCTTTCTAATTTCTTACCTTCTGCTCAAGCACCAGAAAGAAAAGTGCCCAGGGCAGAAAGAAGTGCCATGAGACTGCATGTGTGCAGAGTCCAGACATGTCTCCTTACGGCTGAAGCTGCTCATATCCACACCAACTTCCCACTCCACTTGGGCTTGGATCCCCACTGGATCTTCTAAGTGACCTCACGAAGTCAGTCAGCAGCATTCCACACAGAAATGTTATGCTCAGCACAATGTATTATTTACTTGTTTCTCAAATACACGAAGCATTTCATAAACTAAGTTACCAAAACTGAAGGTCTACTGCTGAGATTTAATCTCTGTACCTGAAGCTCTAAATTTGCTGCAATCCAATATGCTTCCAGGACCGCAGGTGCATATCACATCTTTACCAGCAATAAGGTCTGCACCACTGGCCAGTCCAGTGTGGAAACTGAGCATATGGAGGACTTTGCATCCCAGTTACAAGCTGGGCATTCTAGACTTCACTCCATTTGGAGGGAAGCAGCTTAAAGCTGAGCATAAGGGCATACTGCAAAATCCCTATGTGAGATGCAAGGCAGGCTCTCACCAAAAGGAACCCTTTGGTGCATAAATACATCAGTCCCCTTACACTGGCTAGTCTCTCCAAGCTTAAGCAAACATTGTACAAAGACCGAGATTATTTGAATAAACTCCCCACGATTCGATCAGTCTCCAAGAGCAGGAATTCATCACAGCTCTCATTTAAATGTTCTGCTCAGGCAAAGTAGCTGTGCATCCCCTCAGCAGCATTTACAAGAGAAGAGCACGGGTCTCAGAACTAAATGCCGTTTTCTCACACGTTGCTCAGAGCACACAGCACCAGACCACTGGGTAGGCTTACAGGCACTTTTTACAGGATATAAACAATTATTTGAGAGGAATTCTAATTTTTGAAGTCAAGAAAACATTATGGATCTTCAAATATTTGGGAGAATTTTAATGGCATTTCATCTTTCCTTTTCCTGGAGACAGTAGTAAAGCAAAAAAAAAAAAAAAAAAACACGTAAAATCCATTTTCTACTGTTCATCTTTGGGGAAAAGCAAGCAAGCATATATGCACTTTGAGAAAGGACAACACACAACAGGAAGGGCATGTTTTTATAGCCCAAGCCACTTCTAAATTAATATTTTTCTTAATCTTGTTTTTATTGATTTTTTTCCAAGTGGCAAAAAAATAGTTTATTTGTTTATTTTGGGGAGGCAAGTATGCAGATCATTTGAAGACACATATAATTTAGTCATGAAAAGCAGTGAGTTAAACATCTGAACAGTACCAATCCTCTTGTTAAACGATTGTGTGGAGTTTCCTAATTAAAGTACATGAAGAATTTGGAACAGCTTATTAGAAGATACAGGACCTAGTTTAAATGATAGGGTAGCATTCTTTTCCTTCAATAAGGTCCAGAATGATTTTGTTTAAATTCTATATTTGTGACACTCAGAGCAAAAATGCTTATCTGACAGAGAAATGAAAAATAAGTTTCTAGAGGTTAAATTAACAAATCCCACTGCTTTTGTAACCTACTTGTTGCTCTTTCTACTGCTGATACTTCCTCAGTGGAATCCACTGATCTAGGGAATTGCTCAAGAACAAAGCAATCAGCAGTCATGCCTACAGTTCAAGCTTTACAGAGTGCTCTTTCAAAATCTGCATGACTGCACATATGGCTCCTAGTTTAATGCATATGAAGGATGATCAAAGTGGCATGCTAAGGAAGCTGGCTGTACAAAGGAAAAAACAAAGATTAAAACCAAAGACCTTCACATAACTGAAAAATGGGACTGGCAAAAGACTAAGACAAGAATAAAACAAAGAAAAAACAGATGAACATATACGTAAGAAAAATATGTCCAAAGATCAAGGACTAGAAGAAGATCAACAGGGACCAGAAGAGGATCTTCTGAGATTTGAACTAACCACATACAGTAACAGAATACAAAGAAGAACCTTCAGATACTGTTTTACTACAGTTGTACCACAGAGATTAAAAAAATATGATCCAACAGTCTGCCAACACACAGACTCATTTTGGCACAATTGAAATAATTTGAAATATTAAACTAGGTCCTTTAAACAAGGTAAATGAATATCTTGAGATCACACTTAGAAATTCCCCTGGAAGAGTTTAATAACATCATAAGCTCTATGAACATTCTGAGGATAAGGAAATGGAATAAAGGAATAAAAGATTAAAAAAAAAAAAAAAAAAGAACAGGAACTAAAGGATACGTATAAAAACCCTCTGAAATGAAGAAATTAAAAGCCTAAGTATGCGCTAGCTTCATCTTTCATGCCTACATTACAATAGAGGAAGTCCTCAAGTTCTGGTTTGGACCTCATTCCTATAGTTATCTGAATGTGATTCTTCAAGGTGTTATTATCAGACATGGTTATAACTGGACTTCCACCACTACACTCAAAATATTCAAATTTACTCACCCTTTACATCAGACTGCCATGAAAGCCTCCCTGCTGCCTGTTAGAATGAAATTCAATCTTTCATGTCTGGAAATAAGACCTGTCTCAATCTCACCAAGACTGAAATGCTATTGATTGTTAAAAAACAGATATGGGAGGCAGAAATTTCCCTCACTAGGTCACGTATTCTGGCATTCAGAGGCTGCCACAGACCCTTAGACGGGAGTCCCACCTTTCCAAAGTCTAAGCAAAGCTCCTACACAGCTGGCCTTTGTTTTTACCTCTCTGACAAATACTGCCAAATAACACATTTTAATTCTGTATGTCATGTAGTAATCATTACTTGCAGGCTTAAAAGTACACTTACCCTGCTTTTTAATGTATTTTTCTGCTGTCAATAAACTGCCTTCCCATTAGATTCAGAAAACAGTAGGCAAATTTATTGAATTATTTAAATAATTACTTAAATCGTTGAGACAAAATTGTAACGCCACACTTAGTTCACTAACTTCTTGTTCATGACTGGTTTTATTTCCAGAAAAGTTTCCTTGCATTTGCTAGCCCCAAAGAAATATCCAAAAAGCAAAAGACTATTTCATTGCACATTAATTTTCTGTCAGATTTAAAGCAGACTGCTTCAACTGCTCATGTTGTAGTGTTGTAGGACTAATATGCATAACCTGGGAAATAAGTTCTAAATCTATTAAAATCCAGACTGAATTCACGATTTTTTAGCCTATTAGTCTAATTCTAAAAGCATTCTTTTCATAGATTTTAATTATGCCAGAATTAGAAGTAAATGGTTTACAAGAAAGCCCTCTTCAGCTGCTAATCAACAAGGCCTTTTTTTTTTTTAAAAAAACCATAGATGAGAAAATAGGAATTTTCAAAGGCAATTCGCACAAACACCTGCTTTATTTCTCTCTCTAGGTCTGCTTAGGCACAGGTGTTTCTCAGTGGGAGCTGCTACTATAGTCATAATTTTTAGCCAAATGTCCAGTCAGATGTAGATTAAGCCAGAGAAAAGCAACTCAAAGGGAATTCAGCTCATGAAAACAAAGGTTCTTCTTAGACAGATGGTGGAAATAAGTATAAAGAAAATGCAGATGATAGAAAAATGCCTGATAATAAAATGCATAATGTAACACAGTCTTACTGCTTCGAAACTCTCTACAGCATTGTACTGTATATTACCGATTGTTACTTTTGACCATACCAGAAAAGATCATTAAACTATAGGCAGGAAAAAAGCTACATCAGGATAGTAACCATGGCAAAATCTTAACCAAAGGCTCATGCCAGTTACTTATTACTGCTCGATGTTTCTCACCATTGAAAATAAATTCTTGACCCATATTGCATGCTGCTGTCCCTTGGGAGTGAGGGCAGGGAGTGAAGTGGATGATGGCAATAATGGTAAATAAGGCATTTGTTAAATGATACATTTATTGTAACTTCATCACTATAAGCACAAATGTTTATCAGCCTTTCACGGCAGCCAAAGCTGGCCCCTGATTATCCCTCTGGGTAGTAAATTACACATACCTGCCAAATCCAGAGAAATGCATGTGCGCATACTTATTTTTATTCTTTTCATTTTGCACTTTCTTGGGCAACTCTGCATTGGTTCATACGTCTGCTCGGTACAAGTCGATTAATGTTGACATACAGATAACATACAAAAAAACTTGTTACCAATCATCTATGATGACTGTAATCTACCATAAGTATGTCTTGAAAGGGTTGAATAACAAAATAACAGGAGCTATTGTACTCCTCTCCATTCATTAAAGAGGGATTTAGTAGCAGACTCCAAAATTATTATCTTTTACTCATAACAAGTTTCCTCACACCTAAAAGGTGCTAGGGGATCTAGCGTTGTTCAGGAAGCAATAGCCTTGGATGAACAAAAAGCATATTATACATAATTATTCAACTATCAAAACCCAATTGCACTTTATGTTCCTTCTCAGACATTACCTACTTAAAAATGAGGTTGGGGTGGGGAAGTAAAACCCTATATTATTTTCAAAAGCGGAACAGATTACGCTAAATACTGATGAAATTTGTAAGCAGTTGCTGGCTATACACAAGTAAAATGGCGACACCCAGTGGGAATAATGCTACATAAAATAGTTCTTTTAAAAAGACTGAAGAAATGTTATCCTCTCGTTTTGTGTTTTTTATTTGTTTGTTCAGTAATAGAAATTCTATGTAATTTCTGGATCTGTAGATTAGCTTTGGGAAAGAAAGAAAAGAGGTGCATGTCAGTTACAGAAAAATAACGTTGCATTAAATTGTACTTCTCTAGAATTACCTCAAAGTTTTCCGGTGCCTTATCCCACTACAGTTTAGCCCTAATTTTTTTTTATTTTGTTACAGTCTCTTGAACTTGAATGGCAACTAGGTATTAACTTCCCTTGCTGCCTTTAAAACATCACCCCATTAAAATCAGCAAGTATTCTTGTTCTACAGAGTCAAGGCCAAGAGGTAAGACTGGTTTCGGTTGCCACATTAAAAATGAACACCTATTAAAAAAAAAAAAAAAAAAAAAGTTGCTCACCCTGCTTTTGTACGCAGCTGGACTAAACTTTAAGAAGAGCTTCCATGAAGAACTCTGCCATTTCCAGGAAAATACCAATAGCCCCTATCTTCTCCAGCTCTGCACAGCTCAGATGCAGTGTTGCAGGCCTTACTTACCCTAGGACATCTAATTCAGCCCCTGCAGCACCAACCTCCAGGCGGGCAGATCCAGCCAGGAAGATCTAAGGGCAAAATGTTCTTTAGAAGCACTTTGTCTAGAAAGCGAGTGGCTGCTGTCAAGAGACAGGCAACAAAGCCACAATCCCTGTAGTCTGGTGGATCAGGAGACATAACTGGTTCATCCAGATGGTCCGACCTGCACTACAAGCAGGACTGGGCACAGCACCCTGCAGCCAGATGTGAACAGGGACAGCAGGGACCCACACCCGCAGGCTTCCCCCCGAAGCCACAGCACCCCATCCTCCCTGCACCCAGTAATCCCTGAGGCATAGCTACGATGCAGTTACCTGGAGGACAGTGATCAAAGCTCCTAGTAGCTCCTTTTCCTATTTGCATGCAAAAGGCTCTTGATGTACCACTGAAAAAAGTAGGTAAACCAATTCATGCAACATGGGGAAAAACTCAGCTCTTCTTAACATCCAGTGGAGAATAAGAGCCCACTGTCACATACCTGTTTCTTTTTCTCATACAGACAAGAGAAGCAGAAAGCTGCCACTCCTGGATGGCTGCATGTAAACCACAGAAGAAAACCAGGACACATGCACAGCAAAATGTGCAAACTGCTCTAATTGTTACTTGAGTTGAAAGTTTTGATGTACCTTAGGATCGCCGATGTTTTCAGCCAATCAGGTGGTTTATACTCGAAAGTTAGGAGCAAATTTTAGTTCTGGTTAATATTTCCACTAGTTCTGTTAAAATATTATGAAAAATATTATTACACCCTAACTTTACCAGTCCTTTTGAACTATTATGAGAAGCATACATCATCCAACAGAGGGCTTACACTGTAACTAACAAGCTTGCATGAGCTGGAAACATTGGAAGGTCAACACAGGGAGTCACAGGCTGTGCAGCATAGTTGTTTCTAAATTGAACTGCGTTGTGTTGTTTGCTTGGGGCCTCCAAGAAACCCCAGAGAACAATAGTTACAAGTGAATTCAAACAAGACATTTCCTTTTCTCTCCTCTCCAGAATTGACTTTTTTCTGGTAAGGAATAAGGCTCTGCTCACATTCACAAATTGCTAGAACCTAGGTTCTAAGCTTTTAACTGGCATGACTCTATCATTTACAAAGCTTCAAGCAAGCACCCCCTGTCTCAAACCAATGCTTATGTGAAAGTGTGTCAGGAGATTGAATTTGATCATATCAAAACATAGTTTGGGGCATACCCTTGGCATTTTGTCCGTTCTTTTATGGAACATTGTATCTTACATAGTACCTATACCTTGCATAGTTTATTTAGACCAGAGATAAAGAAAAAAGAAACAAACAAACAAACAAAAAGCATGGTTAGTGTTCAGGCATAAACTCACAAGAATAAATGCAAGCATAAGCTCCATCTTGTATTTATTTAGTTTTGACATCAGGCACAATATACTTGTACTTTCCAAACTGAGAAATGCATAAACCCAGTTCTGAAGAATCTACATCAAAAGCAGAGTACAGAAAGCTATGCAGGATATAGTTTAAAAAAAAAATATATTACATACATTCCCTTCTTTTTTTATTCGGTAAAACTCTTCCCAGATTCTGAGGCTCATTACCATCAACCGGTTTTCCACAAATACTGTGGCATAGTTCAAAATCCTTTTGAATTTCAGGCCTTTCATCTGGACTCACAGCAGGTAAACAAAGTACCATTCCCAAAGAAACCTTATTTGGACCACAGCGCATGCAGGGATCGTGATTTGAGACAGAAGAGCCCAACAGCTTTAGAGGCCCTTGATGCAGACCAGCATCATCACCCTGGGACAGTCTGCACCAGCAGAGGTAAGCATCTGACCCTCTGGGGGCACAAGTCTCCTCTCCCACCCCATTCTCCTACAGAGGGAAACTAGCTCCCCCAAGACACAGGTGGCAAGCCAGCAACCCTCCTGCAACCCAAGCCTGATCCAAAGGCTTCCTATCAGACCATTTGGCAAAACCCAAAAGCCTGAGACTTTGACTCTTCCAGTCCACGAAAACATGTAGGGTTGTAAAAATAACATGCATAATTTGCAGTGGAATTCTTATGCAAAGTATATTAATAAAAAAAATGAAAGTAATTTTCTTAAATACAACACTTTGTCAAGTTTTGTATTATTTCACATCCAAAATATGTAAACCTCTGACATTCATAACTGGTCAAGAGTTTCTCTGGTTATACATGAATGCCTCAACTTATAAATTTAGAGCAAGTGTCATTCTGCACCTTCCTCTATCCCTCATGCCCAGGTCTTCTTTCTTGCAGATGTTTTGTAACTGCTAAGTGTCTCCCAAAGCACATCTTCATTCTGAACACATAGCATACTAAACATAGAAAGCACAGAATTTACTTATCAAAAAAGTGTTTTTTTTTTTTTATAGTAGATGTCTTTCTTCAACTATAGCTCAATAAAATCATTAGAAAAAATGACAAACAATATCTTGCAATTTTTTTTATTTTATTAAATAGAAAAACATTCTTAAACTCCCTTCATGGGAGCTATGAATAACAATAGATTTCAGGATTTAGGCAAATATAGTTCTTCTTTGTAAATAACAACTTAGGAAAAAAAGGGGTTAATATGAGTGACTAACTAAAAAAAAACTCTGCATTTGGATGATATTCCAGTTTATCTTCTATCATTCTAGCTAACCTGTAAACTCAAACTGCTGAGCATGTACAATGACACAAAATTCCACACAGGTTAATCCTAAAACTGGATCAATAGTACTACTGAGTAATAAGAATACTCTGTTTTAACAATCTACTACACGTACTAAAGGCGCTCCCAGGTATGTCCCCAAGGGAACATTACTCTGAACTGGATAGTAACTTGTACCTTACAATTACAGGTTCTTTAAAGACTGGAACACCTTTTTTATTTTAATTATTATTTCTATATCCTGAGTGGCGAAGAACTTTCTCCACACCAATATCACTGACATGTTATGTAGAACTCAGCACCTTCAAAAAAAATACCCAATTCTGCTTCCTTGGACAGATGCAAAGATTTTTATTTCATAAATTCACTTTTCCTGCACGTCTGCAAAAGAAAAACATGGTTAAAACAAGCAGAATGTACCGTTTATTGTAACTACAAATAAAACATTTGCTATGACATGACGTACGTAGTACTTCATGACGTAAACAGTATTTTCACAGAACAAATGTGGTAGTTATGACGATATCCATGTTTAAGTTTATATGGCAGACTGGCCATATAAAAGTTTGAAAGCATGGTACGTGTCCTTAAAATGGATGAAAAGAAACAGCTTTATAATGTGCCACTTCCGTGCATGGACTGTAAAACTATTTTATGTTATGCAAGTCATGAATTCTCGGGTCATCTGTCCTTCGTTCACCAGGTCTGATCCTTTCCTTAGCGACAAGAGGCAAACTGGGAGCTCTGCAGGTTATTTTAGGCGTAGTATTTAAACGAGGCCTACTAAGCCAGCTCACGGAGCCTCACGTCACCTGAACACTGAACTTACTCAGCATTTGACAACGCAGGGGAGATGCGCGGTGTGAGCAGGACTGAAACAGCAAAGGGACTGGAAAAGGCGTGACAGAGCTTTTCCCTATTTTTTTTTTTCTGTAATTCCGATGGTAAAGCTAACCAGCCCCCAAAGGCCCTCACGACAGCGCAGCTCAGCGTTACCTTCCCAGAGCAGGCGGCCGCCCTGCCGCCGCAGGAACTTGTACCAGAAAGGGCTGGCGGCCTCCTCGCCGGGCAGCAGCACCTCCCCCAGCCACAGCGCCGGCTCCTGCGCCGACAGCGCCGCCGCCGCCCGCGCCGGCTTCATGGGCACGGCGCGCTGCGGGTCCCACTGGCCCAGCTCCGGCCGCGAGCCGGCCACCAGCACCGCGCCGTCGCCCTCCGCCATGCGGCCGGGCAGCACCACGCCGAAGCGGAACAGCATGGCGGCCCCACGGGACTGGGGGGGAGTCTCGCCGCCCTTTCCTCAGGCCGCCCCGCCGCCGCCAGGGGGCCGCTCCGTGCCGCGGGGGCCGCCGGCCTTCCGGGGCGGGACGGGGACGGCGACGGGAACGCCTCGGGGCGGCCCTGAGGGGCGGGCGGCGGCGATGAGCCTTACCCGGCTGAGCTCCTGTGAGCACACGGTAGTCGTCGTGCAGGGAGTGGGGCGGCTGCAGTTAGGCCTGAGGGACTTGCTTCCCTTAGTGCAGCGCACACGTTATTAAATTCCTGCTGTCGTGCAGCGTTACAAGCAATTCTCAAGGAATAGTCTCAAATAAAGCCTAAGTGTTCAGGGCGTTGATATCTTCTCTGTTTATATCTTCTCATCCAGACACAGGAAGCACAGGGGAGAAATGTTAGCAAAGCTTCCTTAAAAACAACTCCCAGCTGCATGCATTCAGGTCTGCCCTGCTGGCTGTAATCTGGCAACTCCTGCCCATAGCCATACTCAGGGCTTACACACAGACTGAGAAAAAAGGATGCGATCCAACCATTTATAGGACGGTCCTTGTCCGAATACACCCGCTGAAGAAGGATTTAAGGACAGAAACAGAGGAGCAGTAACTTTATGTAGGTCAAGTTCTGGGAACAGGATGAAAGCCATTCAGCGAGTCAAAAGAAACCCTGCCTCAGAAGGTGGCTGCTTGCTTCCTGAGTTCTGTGGTGATGACACGCCAAAGAGTATGTGCAGCCAAATTTATTTTTAAGAATGCTTTAGCTCGTTTTCCCTGATCCTCATTGAACTGGTTTAAGTGACATGCCACCACTGTCCCAGATGTCACCAAAGCTGAGGGAATTCTGGCAGTCCTCCCTGCTTTTCTGCTAGCACCAGCCCTCACTGGAGCACTGCTGCTTTTGTCGAACAAAGCAACACATTTTAATCCTTGCTTTTGCTCAACCTTACAGTCAAGTCACCCATAACCTATCTCATAATCGTCTTTCAAATATCTACTCCTTTAGCATACACCTTCATTTTAGTATTATGGGCAATGAAGAATGTAACGATAAACTTAGGTTTTCTATCCCAAAAATCAAGCCTGAAGGTAGTCTTAAAAGCATCTTGCATCTATCTAAAACCATATGCTGCCGTTCATTCCAGACATCATTCAAGCCAAGAAATTAAAGGATCCAACAATCTGATAATGTAGTTCCTGGCTGTTGTCTAAACCTTAATGTAAAAAGACCAGCAACACATATGTATGTTAAGACAAACATTAACTTTTTTTGTGCCTGTAAATCCTGAGTCCTCACCTTAGACCTGTAAGCCATGGGGAACCATAAAAGATTTTTAGTCTTGTGCAAAATCCTAGGTTTAAAACTAATTTAATTCATTTCTCCTCCAGCTTCTGCTTTAATCAATTTTGGGCCTGCCAATATTGGGTGTTGGATTAAGGTTAAAGATGGCAGGGAGTGTCAAGTTTGACTCCCTACACATTCCTCAGAAACCCACACGGTCAAGATGAGTGTTTGGAACTGAGAGTGACTATCAGTTGTGAGTCTCCAGGTTATACCTAAATAAATGAGGGGGCCATTCTCACAGAGTAGTAAGTGAGGACTTAGGCTTTTTTTTTGGTTGGATTGTCAATGGACTATGGCTGTATAGCTTTCCAGACTGCGGTTATAGTTCAGATTAGGGTTAACACTGAGAGAGAAAACAAGAAAGGATGAAAAATGGTATTTATTGCCGAATGCTGCAAGACTGAGATAAGAATTAGAACTGGAGATTGGCTTGGGACTCTGGAGTCCTGTGGGTTGGGGACAGCACAGATAAAACAATATTTATTGAAGAATACTACCAAATTGTGGAGTGGGTGAGGTCTGCAGGCAGGATGAAGGGGATTATCATTAGATCTGGTGATCTAATTAGTTCACTTGTGAGCTAAAGGAACCATAAGGTTTGGCTTCAAGCTCAGAAGCAAATTAAAATATGTGGTTTTTCCATTGCTGGCTTTGCACGGTCTATGGATTTCTCATCTCTAAACTGGCAAGAGTCAAAGGCCCATGGTGGAGTTTACACATGCCGTTATTATTTGGGATTGCAGGAGTTGAAGAAGTACTTTCACTGTTGGGCCATTGCTATAACCTAAATTTAGTTTTAAGCGTGACCCTAAGGCATTAACAATAAACCAGTTTCATTTGCCAAAATGACCCCTTATCCTTGTACTGCGTGACCAGCACTCTTTCCTTACAGTTCTCAACACTATTCTCAAACCCAAAAGCCTTCACTATAAGCTGGTCATCTTTTGCAACCACAAACTTAGACAGGACCATTTCCTGGTTTTGTTGTATTAGGTCCTTGTTCCAACGTGGCAAGCTTTATAGGTCCCATCAAAAAGCTTTGGCATAAACGTACCAGAACTCTAATAATCAAATTGCTTTTAACTGTCCCAGAAGCTATTGTTAACCGTTCATTCCTGGGAGAATAAACTACCATCTGAACACTGTGGCCTGTCTGAATTTTGATAATATATATTGTGCCTTTGTGTCCTTAACACCTCTTTAGGATCTAGCACGATACTTGGACCAACACTGTCTACTGAGTGGAAACCTAGAGCTGCTGCAGATCTAACAACAAACTAGCAACACAGCAATGTTTGTAGTTTCCTAATGCTACACAAGTCCCTACAATTTCTTCTACTGTCTTTTCATGGCATAAAATTGTCCTGTTATTTTCATGAACTCAAGAGTTTTGAATCATTTGTTACATTCAGGAAACTTGAAAAGGCCCTTACTTACAGCAAAAGTATCATTGGCTGAAATTATAATAAAGACAGTAGTCAAGAATTTGACAGTCCACAATTCAGCTTCCCAAGTTGAATTTTTCTTCACAATTTTCTTATTTGAGAAGTGTCTACTAAATATAGAAATAGCACGCAGCTATCTGAACAACATGAACACTATTGAAATGACAGATGAACTTAATATTTCCACGGTAGGGTAGCCTGTGTCTGTAGCATGCATGTCCTTTACTGATTGCAAACTTTTACACCATGGGCCTGTTTGCAGCTTGGCACAGCTTTATCTGTTGTCACTGTAGAGTGATCTCAAACGATAATATTTCCAAGTAGGGAAATCTCTAGTGAAGACAGAGTTTGAAAAACAAAACCAAAACACAGATCCTGAAAGGATCTGGTTGGAGAAGGGAAGGCATTTAGGCGTGGTTGGTTTTGTTTTGTTTTGTTTTCCCTGATTGCAAGTTTTGGTTGATGTTTAGATTAGCTGTGCTCCTTCCTAGACTAGCCTTTCTTCCCTTTTTAGGTTATTTTCTTTCTTGCAAAGATACTGAGAAAGCATTATTGCAATTTCCAAATGTTTGCTCTAATTATAGGAAAGAGAAAGGCAGCACACTGTACAGTCTTGCTGATAAAAAGAAATACCTGTGTATTATGCAGTAAAGTGTGGAGACTGAAAACAGCTTAAAGATTTTAAGAACCTATTGCCAGATAAGCACTATTATTCCATTTCTTTCATTTTAGGTGCTGTTTCAGGGGAGTGATAACTCCATGTGCAGTTTTAGTTACTTAGTGCTAATAGCAGCCTTTTATGCAGACTAAGCTAAGGAATTCTGGCACGACTAATCATTTCAGGAACTGTGTTGGAAAATTGTATTCAAATAATAGGTAGGAGATTTTTTTCACTTTTGCACAGAGTTTGGTATAGCATATTTCCTTAACTTAAAAATAATAGTTCCTTATTTTTAAAAGTAACTAGGCAGCAAAAATATGCAATAACATTACAGTAACACAGAAATAACTGTTCTAGTGGATGTGGTTTTTGTAAATCCAGTAAAAATAAAAAGCCATCTCTGCATCCTCCCCAGCCTGAAATGTGTTGGAAGTTGCAGAAAGTCCCCATATAATTCACCAGAGGACCCTTTCAGTATGCCCTATCAGCCTCATCAGTGCCCAGATATCAACAAACGTCACAGACAAACCCAGAACACAGCTAAATTCCTGCTTCAAGCAAAGTTACCCACATGGTTCTTGGATGGATGCTCTTGGGCAGCCTTATGTATTTCTTGTGGGCCATCCATGCCAGGGAAGTACATCCCCAAGCAGAGCTGGAGTTCTGGTAGCCCTAGCATCAATGTGGCTCCTTGACCTCGCACAAAGGGACAGAAAAGTGGCCCCGGATTTACTCAGAGGGCTTCTGTGAACTCTTAGGGGAGGAGTAAAGATTTAATGATTGCAAAGTACCTTGAGATTCTCAAGCGAAAAGTGGTATGGAAAAGTAGATTGGTACTCATGGTCATGTACGCTATTTGAAACCAGCCTTCTACCACCAGCGGAGTGTGAGGTTTCTCATTAAAATACTTATCTCAGGAAAAAAAAGGAATTTCAGGCCTTTTGCAACAAGGCACAATATAAAGCATTTGACATGGAATACCACAATTTTATTCCATTAAAGCACACTCCATAGAATGCAATCTGACCCAAAAGTAACATGCCATATAACAGTTTAAGTAGAATAACGTGCTTTCTTTGTGGAGACTGACGCACTCCCTCCATTTTCAAAAGCAGATGCACAGACTCTAGTAGCTGTGTTCCAGCCTAACTAATGCACCATCTGTAACTGAGCATAGCTTCATGGATTTTTGGACCCCCAGCAAATCGCTTGTTGACAGGAAGTTCCTGTATGTTATATTCCTGTGGCCATGTTAAGAAAAAGTTACTGTTTTTCATTTTGTGAATGTTTTTCTTGCAGCTGTTTTATGCGTGACTTCACCACGTCACACACAGCATTAGAGGGCAAAACATTTGGCATGGTCTTTACAGTCTTAGCATCACTTCAGTGTTATAAATTTTGCTTAATTAGTTATTTTCTGAATATAAATGACTAAATTATTAATCTGGAATTCAGGAACAAAAAAAATCCAAAACAGTTTCTGTTGTGTAAAAGGTGAAAGAATGTTCCTGTTAGTTTACAAAGCAGCTGTGGGAAAGTTAAACAAGAAAAGTTTGTCCTCGATATACTCTTGAGCAATAGATCTCATTGTTTTTTATATGCTCCTCATAAAACAAGAAATCCATTTTATTGGTGACTGACCTTATCATTTTCTTTCTTCAATTATATTAAAAAATAATCACAACTTAAAGCCTTTTCCTTAGGCTGAAACTGGAGGAAGATCAAGCAATTATCTTTAAAGTGCAAGTAAAGGGGCAAGAGGAGTGAAAAAAAAAATCCAAAAAATCACACTGCCTCCTACCTGACAGTCCCACCACACACACGAGATTGCATCACAAGCCAAAGCTAGTAAAGAATTAGATTTAGTGTTTAGGTAGATAACAGCATACGGGGATCTTGAAAATCTACATCTTCTTTCCTTGTATCAATATGATGCTGTACTACCATATCAATCCAACATTGCTGCTTCCTCATCTTCTTGGTTTCATGCATTCACCAGTCTGTCAACTGTAGTTGTCTTTCTTTTAAATAAACTTTATTTCAGATGATCTGACAAGCTTCACAGAATTCACTTAACGGACACAGAAATAATCCTTTCTGAGGAACAAATGCTATTTTCATCCAACCATTAAAAAAAACTTGAAAATATGAACCGCAGCTTAGAATGAGTGCATAAACAGCCCAAAACATAGCAACCTTCCACAGGTCATGGCAACAGTTTGCAGCCAAGAGACAGAAGATGTGTATGACATACTTTGGAGACTAGATCATAGACAGGGGACTCCTACTACTTAATTTGGTGTGTGTGTATTGCTGTGTACCATAGTGACCTGTTTCCACTGGAGCTTGAGTTCTCCCACAGATGCCTTTCCATTAGCACAGCCAGTCCCGCAAGGTAGTCCCAACAGGGAGCCACAGCTGGCTACTCAAGAGCTGTACCTTGGCTGTAAGTCACTAGCAGACCATTTCTTGGTTGCTTTTTTTTTTTTTCCCTCCACCTGTTTGGAAGGAATTATGTTTTGGGCATCCACCTGAAAATGAATCAGTCATGTCAAAGAGCAATACTGTAACAGCCTCTGAAGTACAGGAATATGTACTTCATTGGCAGCATATGAGTACCCTCCTTGTAGAGTTATGTTTGCACATTACACGTACATATTACATTGTCTTGAGCAGGTGTGAGCACAAATTACAAGATCTTTGCAGTACTTACTTTTTGATCCTCACTGCATAAAAATATAATTGTACAAACTCTCTCAAATTTATGACTCTCCCCCTCCCCGTGCTTTTAAATGTATTGAAAATTAGCACCTAGAGTTAATTATCCTAGTTAGAGATTCCTTCTTGGTTTCCATTATTTTACCTTATCTGTACGCTTACATAGGCACAATATTCCCAAGCTAAGATCATTATGGAAGACTTGGTGCTATAAAAAACACCTCTTTTGCCAAAAGCCCCTCTGGTTCTGAGGTACATCTAAAGAGAAAAGCTTATAGGCTCACAGATTAGTAACAGACACTAATTTGACAAAAATTGAATAGTCCTTGAGTATGTCACTCATGACCTCAAACATGTTATTACTGTGATTACATGCTTTTATAAAACCTGACTGATCCCCCTCGCGTGTATAGAAATACAGGTAAGTGAAATTGCCGTCTTAAGTTTTCAGAACTAGTTCTTGCTTGAGCAAATTCCTTTTCTGGGAAACTTGTAGAATAAATCCTGCTCTGATCTCTCACTTTTCAAGGTCCTACCCGTAAATCAATTAAACGGATTTTTTAAAATGTATTTATATAGAGATTGTTGGAACTAGTCCAATGCAAACTTCAAGCACTCTTCAGTTTCTGTCAGCCAAGCAAACATTCCTTGTAGCATGCAGTACTTGTTTTACATGCACACGTAGTAGAATATTGTGCTCCAAGTTCCCAAGAGCTTAATCTTGTTTAAAAAACAGTTCTTTACACTGCATACGTTTATGAGTTCTTAATTTATTACTATCTACAGTTATCCCAGTGGTTAAAATATTTTTAAGGAAGAAAAGGGAAAGCTATTAGACTGGCACGATGGCCAGTCTGAATTGACAGGGGCAGCACAATGGAGCACTTAATGACAAGCAGTTCCTAGATTTCCTTAGCAAACATCAACATTTAAAATGACTTAAAGTGAAAGCAACAATTAAGCTCTCTATTTTCAATTATACTGTAGGTTTGAATGCATAAACAGACTTTTTTTTTTTACCTTAGTTATCAGTGATATTGTAAATATTCACTACCTTGACTGCATTAAATGGCACACAAGATGAACTATCCCTCAGCATTTCAAAGATCTAGATGTGGTAACTCCATCTGTTGCTTCCATAATCAGAACTTCAGAGTATCAGTCCCAACCTAGTGAATATTACCGTGCTGTTACGTAGTTCTTCCTGTCAGGAACAGTGGTAAATTAAGTGAGGTACTGACTCTGCATTACAAGTATAACAGACTACTTATTTTACCTTTTCTCTCTTAACTACCTCATTTTCTGCTGTTCACTTTTTTCCTTCAAACTATATAAACTCTATTAATATACAGAAATATTTAAACAACCTAAAATAATTGACAGCATTTTCTTCAACTATGTTACCAACAAGTGATTATGCATGTGAAAGGCACATTTAATATTTGTATGTTGATATGCAAGTTCCCTTAGAAACCATCTATGGATACTTGTTGGTATTTAACAACCATTTGGCTGTGGGATGGAACTAAACAGTTTGGCAAAGCTGCCAACATCAATAGCTTTTACAAAAATCAAGCCTGTTGCACCACGCGATCAGTTGAATAACCCATGCTATAGGCTGCTCAAAGCCAAGCACTGCAGATGAAATGGCAATTGCAGGCTTACCACATCCATACACAACAATCATCTGAAGGAGAACTTCAGTGTTCTTTTATTCCAGAAAGATCTCCACTGAACAAGCACGAACCTTACATCTCTCTAGACTTTATATTGTAAAGGCTGAGTCCAGTGTAGTTTGCCTGTCAAACTAACTGAGTCAAGGTAGCATTTTCTGTTGGAACAACTAAATTAAATTTATTTTCCAATGCTCCTCCTTTTTGTATTCTTTAAGGAGAGAACACAAATCAGTATTCATGTCATTCTGGTCTTCATGTCTCCATACAAAATTAGGTTCTCTGACATGTTTAAAACACTAAAACTTAGAAGGTGGGTGTTTCTTTCCTTGTATTTAAAAAGTGTAAAATTAAAAAATACTGGCTGTCAGTGCCTTCACTTAACAGGAGAAAGATTCAAAGTGACTCTAAGGAAAAGCATTCAGATTTAGAAGTCTAAACCTAAGACTTTAATTATTAGAGGTAACAGATAAAACAGTACCCTCTTGATTTTATCAATACATAAAGGATTAATTCTCTTTAGAAATATACATTTCATTTTCTAATTTTTATCCCATATTTGGCTATTTAACATTGGTGAAAGGTTTAACTTTATGAAAACGTAACTAATTGCTACTTATAAACGTATTAAGTGTTGTACGTTTGTAATTTAGGTTAATATGACTTCAAATTAGGAGTCTCACTGGGGACAGCCAATGGGATATTATTGTTTAGAACAATGCAAAGAAAAGAACAGATTTTGAAGGAAAAAGGAATAATGCAAACAATCTGTTCACTGTCTGGACTATGTAGAATTCAAGAGAGGCTAAGCATTTCCCTGCTGAACTGTCTGCAAAGCTATATGGGTTTTGTTGAAGTTCGCATACAATCAACTGAAAATTTTAAGTGGCTAATGAAATTTCAGGTAGTGATTTGGGTATTATATTTTTTGAACATTGCAAATCCTCTCTGCTTTTCACGAACACTTGCAAATATAACAGCTTTTTCTTTAGGGACATGTCATCAACCAGAAAAATATAAAGAGAAAGCTACTGAACTGTTTCTTGGCAGCTGACTAGGGCAATGGATGAATTGCACATTATCACCTACAAGAGCTTATTTCAGACTTAGAGAACTACTTTGTGCTAGAACTGAGACACATTTTAAGCAGCAGCCAGTCTGACCTGGATTAGACTGCTTTAAAAAACTGCATGGAAATAAATGGAATCCACTCATTTCCTCACAAACACCTCTTTTCTGTAAATTTACTAATAGAATCATCACGTGCCAAAACATGAAAACGTACAGCACGTATATTCCCATAGCTAACAAACTAAATGCTGTTCTACTGAAACCAAAAATACTCAAAAATCTGTTGAAAGTTTTATTTACATAACAAATCCAGCTGGCATCATTTTTCACTCAAGTACTTCTAAGTCAGATAAACAAGTTGCTGGCAGTCTTTCCCAAGTAAACAGGTTCTGTTAACATTTCTGTGAGTACTGCTGGAGAACGATTACTTTTGTCTTACATTTATTTTTCTGTATTAACACTTGTTTTGCTGTAGCACATCTTTGTTCAAACATTGCCACCTGCATAAATTCAGGGAAATAGAAACTGACATGTTTGATATATTGATCAAACTAAACATAAAACGAACTCTGCATGAATTTCACGGAATTACTTTAGTCATAGCTTCTCACTTCATTTTAATGTGATTACATTTATGTGCTCCATAGGGAGCAATAAATAAAAAACTATTTTTTCCTCACCCAAGTTGCATTATGGATGAGTTTGTCAGAACATCCCCTTGAAGCACAACAGCAGTGTTAGTACTGGCTTGAAATAGTGTTTTGATAAAATCAGTGACTTCTACTATTAATCCCACTTACACTGATGTAAAAAACAATAGATCAGCAACTAATGTCACAAAGGGAAACAGAAATGACAGAGTAAATCTGCATTTGGTTATGATGGGATCACTGACAGTACGAGCTAGATTTAGGCTCTTGGCACATCCCACAGCAATTCCTCGATCACATTATTATGGAGTAACGTGCCATTAGCTGGGTTGTGGTAAACGACCAGATAAATTCCATCAGTCTGCTCCAGCTGCGAAGTATAACATTTGCTGACTGCCATGTTGACTCAGCTCATGAGTAACTCATTATACAGCAGTAGCTTGCAATTATAAACTCTGTGGTCACCACAGGTCTGGGAGCAGATAACTAACTCCCTTGTCAAGGATGAGGTCCCCAGATAACAATGTACAGCTGCTAATGTTCTCTGTACTTTCTCCACGGGTTATTTTAAGCTTGATCACAACTCCAGAACATTATCTCCACAGATGCAAGCAGTCACTCTAGCCAGCTGTGCTTTGAAGAAAACACGCTTGTAGTCTTCACATAACAATCAGGTGCTTACCCACGTAGCACAGCACACTTCAGTTGGCCATTTGTTATCCGTTTCCTCTCTGTTAGGTCACCACAACCAGCATGGTATCCTCAACCCCTTTGGTTGTTGTTCTCAGGAACTACCATAATTAACACCAAGTTTTTAATCCAACTGCTGTCAATTAAAAAATGTCTTCAAACAGAATATTCACGAGGCAGCTGTGCCCTAACTGTCTAGAGTAGCACTTGGCAAACCCATTTTTGTTGAGAGCCTACCTGTGGTCACACTAAATTACCATTTACCTTTATTAATTTAGAAAGCTTAAGTTATCACATTCTTCGCCTATTTTGAAGATTCTTACTGACTTTTTATTTCAGTTACAAATGTTCTGTGTGACCTTGTAACACACCTATGTATAGGGTATTTTCCACAGGTTTCTCTTGTGTCTTGCTTGCTTTAAAAAAAAAAAAAAAAAAGGCAGATAAGACCAAAAAAAACAAACACTAAAAAGTTTGGTTTTCATTCCAAAGTAGAAGGAAAAAAAATAAACTTTTTTTTTCCAAAACAATTACAGCTTTCCAATTGTCCAACTGAATGATATTCTGAGTTATGTTAAAATACACAACCCACTTTACCCCATCAACACAATGGTACTGCAACCCTGATGACAAATATAATTAAGGCTTCAACACCCACTCTGCAACAAAACCCTGAAACAGAACTGTTCAACCACTTGAATAAAAGGAAGCAAGAAAGTTGGTTATTAAAAAGTGAAATCTTTTGAGTAATGCTATTTTTACTGATTCGTACTACGAGTATATATGCATCCCATAATTTAGAACCAAACCCTTTTTAGTCTGAGCTGGGATGTGCATGGGCATGGTCAGGCCCTTCCCTCCCACATCTAGCAGGAATGATGCTCGCCTGTCTTGCTGAGTCACAGGACCCTGCAGTCTGATATATGGCATAAGCCAACACAGTAAACCTTGAATCTCATCCTCCCAAGCCCTTGTAGGTTCGTTCCAAGTCCCCTTGGAAATGGCAGATTGTAAAGATGCAGATGAATGGTATGTGTCAAGTAACCTCCCAATGACTAGAGTAGTCCTTTTTCTACATGCACGAGATTTCTTCTGAGTGGAGACAACTACACCTGAGGAAAAAATTCCCGCAGACACAAAAAGGAGAAGTGTTTCCTAATGGGTTTTGTCCTTGTGGTGGGTTTGACCTTGGCTGGCTGCCAGCATCCCACCTAGCTGCTCTCACTCCCCCTCCCAGCACATGGGGAGACAGTAAGACAGCTCATGGCTCAGCAGAGGATGACTGGTTAACAGACCAAAAGAACTAGGTTTTTGTTGCCATCTGTAGTCATTTGTGTAAAGAGTGCACACACACACACCTCCCTTACTCCCAGAAGGGCTGAGAAAGTTTTTCGTGATCTCATTGTCCACTAGCTTGACAGGCTAAAAAGCATTTGCATGTTCATCATTTGTAAGGCAAATCAACAGTAAGTGTAACCAGACACATCAGTCCCCGAGGTCAAACACCTTTTCACAAAGAGAGGAGGGGAGAGGTAGTACCAATGTGTTTCACCTTGAGTGGAAAAGAAGATTTTGATATTGGTTAACGTTTGTTTGTGATATCCACCTGGTGCATGTTCCAAATTACTCGAAATATAAACGCTCAAGTATATAGGCAATTAAGTATTCTGCATTTTTTGTTAAAACTTCCCTGTTAAGTAAAAAAGCATTTTTTTAATGAAACCTGGACAGCACTTAAAACTAAAAAGACATGAAGTACAAAACACTAAATAGGCAAGCACTGACGTGAAGTAAGACTTGTAGGTTCAACATGACTCCTAGAAAACTGAAAAGTTTTAAGATCATATAGAAGATCACAGCTATCTACAAGAATTGCCCTTCTTCCTGATTTAGAAGAATTGAGAAGACTATCAGATTGCCCTGGAGCCTGGAGTATACAATAACCACCAGAATCTTAGCAATGACCCCCCTACAATCAGAAAGACCATCAATGGTAGCATCTTGTACTTGAAATGGTCTCAGCCTATTACATACCTCTAAAAGCCTGGAGAGATTTTTCTCAGCTATTTGCATGCTTGAACTAGTCAAACAAAATAAGCAGCTGGATCAGCAATTCTGACATCATTTAAGCTCCACCTGAAGATCAAAGGGACAATGAAAAGTTAACACTGCCAATCACGCAAACTTTGTAAAGAAAAAAAAATCAGTAAAATGATACACTTTCTTACCTACATGCAGATTTCATAGGAACAAAATAAAGAAATTGAGTTTTCCGTTTACTTGCCAGGCTCTCCTACAAAAGTTGATGAACACACTTTCTATAAAGAAACAGAAATCCATCAAAGAGAATTTCTATTTTCTAAATATTTAATGTAAATGCTGCTGTGTTTAATCAAAATTACATCAGCTGAAAAATATGATTACAAGTTGCAACTGCAGTTAACTAAGTCCAAGTCACAGGTCACTTAGACTGAACACATTTTATAACAAAATACAGAAGCAATTTTGTGTCGTGTGTAATCCCATCTGCTGGGAACTTAATCTTCCTGCATTGTTAAATCAAGAACAATCAAGCTGCATCAAAATCCACGTGCACAGTGAGATACCATATGAAACTCTTCTCGCTATATAAGTAAAGCCACTTTTCTCAGACAACAAGGCATACACTCTTCCGTTACTCTTGAAATAAAAAATGAAGCTGACAGCTGATGCTTATAAACAGCTGCCACAGTGCATAACAGCCATAGTTTTACCTTAACCAAGGTTCAAATCTCATTAAGCAACACATTATTTCCTGCTTTGTTCGCTACCAATGCCTCCAGAATGACATATTGAACACAACTACATAAATGTAATACTAAAGAGTACACAACACTCAAATGATTACACAGTATGTTACTATCAAATATTAACACTTCTGAGCAAAGTCCAACGTATATTCATGCCAGGTCCTTGATTGCTCCTTTGCTAAACAGTCACATAATCGGATTAGTTTTGTCCCGCAGCCTACTGCTTTGTCAGGATGTTCACGTGAAAATAACTAATGCAACCCAACTTCCACCTTGCTAAGCAGAATTCCCTCCATTTAAATCACAAGAAGCTTGAAGACAGCTCTTTATTACTTGCTTCAAAAAGTAGCTTAGGGAAAAAAGGTTATTAGATTATTTTTTTTAAACTTTCAGATTTATGTAGTACAGGTGCATTTTTTATTTTTAAAGACCATCGGTATACTTATTCTAACAGATGGCAGGACAAGAGATCAGTTCCTGGACAGAGTCTTCCATTTTAGTGAGGTTTTGTTTTGTGTTTTGTCTTTCCACAAAGGATCTGAACTACAATTACTCTCTAAAAGCCACTCTGCATGTTTACTTCTGGATCATTTTAAGCAACAGCTTTCTACAGGAAAACTTTATCATGAGCCAATAAACTGAAAATGTTCTTTGCAAACAGGCATCATACATGTATACTATCTTCATCAGATAATCTCTACAATTTATTATTAAGAAAAAAACCCACAAACCTACAAGGTATGATAAGAGTCAGTGTTACATAGTTTAATTGTGGAAGAAAATCTACACCACATAACAATGCGAGACAAAAGCAGCAGAAATGGGCCTACAGTCTAAAAAGGAATGCCTGATCTTCATATTAAAGTGAATGTATCTCAATCACGTTCAAGTTATGCAATGTTTAAATGTTTGTAAATAGATTCCTTTATGCAATTTGATTTTTTCAAGTACTTACTGGAATGCTATAGACAGACATTAAGCACCATGTTTGCACACTGAAATGCTGGTGATAAGCTTTAAAAAAAAAAAAAAGTAGTCATACTAAAAGAGAAACTCCAAAAGTTTTATTAGGATTTTAACAGACATTGCAAAAAAAAATATTGCATAATGATTGAAAACATAATATTTTAAACAAAGTAGCAATGTGGTATCAAGTAAAAGAAAGACTGGAACAGCTGTCTATGTATGCTGTAAGGAAGATGTACCAGGAAAGGGATACAACATTTTTAAAATTCAAGGGCAAATGTGAACAAGCCACATTTTGACAGACTGACTATACACCGTAGATGTTTTACAGACTGCATAGCAGTGTAAAGAAATAGTTTTATCCTAACTATACTGTATTCCTGCATTTGCAGCAGTTTACAAGGCAGAGATTTTGTTTACAACATCGATATTTTAATAGCTCTGGATTCTCATAAAAAATGAACTAATTTAACAAAACAAAGCCTGTATCTACATTTGAAAACAAAAGTGCATGTATTGAGAAATAGTGTTATTTCTTAAGAAGAACACTGAGTACTTAAACAGTTCATTTTAATAGAGCAACAACAGAAACTTTAGATGTAGATCTGCACTGTGCTACAAGTGAGATTCTTCACCAGCTCCTATAACTGGATACCCTCTTTTCCTAAGGAACCAAGACACATGCCCACCTACTATCACTTATGGTTCTGGGTAGTTACAAAGAATGCCAAGTACCAAAACCACCACATTGCTGACTAAAAAAAAAAGTATCAGTAATCCAAGACAGATGTTTTAAAGTAGATTTAGCTGTAAACTCGACCATAAACTCCTCAGCATTCAGGATCCTTCCAGTCACACAACTACTTTTAAACATTGGAGAGCAGCAACGAGGAGCCATTAGAGCTAAAAAGACAAGAACTGATGAAAGCCTGTCTCTCCTGCCTTGTACTGAAGAATTTGTGGGTAATGAGCATTTCAATGAAACGTGAGAAAGGGGTGGTGGGTTTTTTTTTCCTATTTTTTTTTTTATATAATTCCTACCTAAAACCCAGTTGGTTTTAACCCCATTTGTCAGATTTGTACACAAATCCAGATTCTTCTTTCCACATAACCGTGGTAACAGCTAAGAATTACCAGAAATATTAACTTCTCTAGATGGTTTATTTGTTTCCTCCCTCCAACCAAAAAAAGAGAAAGCGTGGAAAGAGAACATCTAGTTTCAAGATCCAGGCAGAGCTTCTGTTTAAGCTCTTGTAATTTCAACTCATGGCACTAAAGGACTAGATTTTTTTTTTTTTCTGGGCACCCTTAGCACTCTGGATAGAAAAAGGCAGTGAACGTTTAGCTGGACCAGACCCAGCATGGGAAATGCACAGATACCAAAGTTGTGAACTGCAGCCAGACTAGCCATAAACAACTGTCCAGTACAGAATTTACAAGTAATAAATTTAGCCATTTTTGTAAACATCTCCTCCTTACTAATCTCTTATTTTTTCCTATAATGGAAATACATACTGTATTTCTTTGTTCCAAGCTCTGGTCTGTTTCTGTTTTAGCTTTGTGGCACAGTTGCTAAGTGCAACAAGCTAGAGACACCAACATTAATACAAACAAGTTGGAAAGTCAGTTCAAGTTATTACAGTTTTGCTATACCAGGGCATTTTTCATAGCATGTATTCTCTATTCACAAATGCTTTGTAAGATCTTTTATTATGGAAGACTGGAAGCAAACTGAAGTTGTTCATTTAACGGATGTGGTTGAACGTACATTTCTGATATGCCTTATGCAATTAACAAATGATGTCTCATCTTATGAAGATGATACATTTGATATATATACCAGTAATTTAAAATGCTCCCCCAAAAAAGCAGCATTTTTATAGACAAATTAACAGAAAAGGAGACAGTACATCTCACAATACCATAAAACAAGTAAAGCCCTTTCATTAGCTGCATTATAAACTCATAACTGTTCATCACAATTTGAATTTCTGACTGCTCAAGCAATTTAACCCTCAGCCAACTGCAGGACAAGGAGAAACATTTCAAGTCAGATGTCATTGTAGGTGTGAGAATAAAAACTAGTATTCCATGTTTTTAGCTCTAAAAGTTTTGCTCCCAAACGTGAAGTAACTGTTAATAGTCCAGAAGAAAAATAATCATTTTTGACATGTCAAAAAAAAGTTGTACTAAAAATTAAGCTGCTGTAAATCTGAGCTCACTTAGATCATTCCTAAAAATTAAAAAAAAAATGTTTATCCTAGATCACCTGTTAACTAGGAAAAGCACTAGAACACTGACTTCATGAGAAAAGATGTGCTTAAATGCTGAGTGTTTGAGACATCTACTATGAAGTTTTAAATTCTTCATCGTCTTTCAAATAATTGGATTATAATTTGTTAAGAAAAATAGACCAAATACAGAAAGTGCATTTGGTCAGGATTTTGTCTCACTACAGTTCAGTGTTTCCTATCTAAATGTGCATACCATTTAGAGGCCATTTTTGAAATGTTATCAGTCAACAGCAACATGGGCACCAGTGAATAAGAAAACACACCTTAGGATTCCTTTTTTAAATTATATAAGTTAGATAAAACTACCCTGTCCAGCAAGTTCCAAATTTTTCAAACGTTAAGGCAACTTTCATTACTTTCCAGCTAAACAGAATTATAAAAAATAAATGTCACTTCAAACCTTATATACACAGTGACAGAGTAGATTTAGCTAGAAAGTATCTTTAGTACATTAATAAAGTGTCACATAATATTACCGAGGTTATATCAGGTGCTTGAGTGTATGTGCAATTGGAGTGGTTGCAATATTTAAAGTACAGGTTTCAAAACAGAGCGCAGTGAACGTCCTTCTTTAGTGAGTTCTCGTGTTACACACATACATGGCAGTGGAACAGCCTCCTCTCTTCTCTCTACAGCATTATAGCTACATTTCTTCAAGTGGTCAGCCATGCTTATGATGTCAGCAAACTTCCACTCATTCACAGTACAGAAAGCTGTACTGAACCGCCAAACCTAGAAAACAAGTTGTACATAGGCTCAAAATCTTTTAAGATATCTGAACTCAGAGCAGGAAAATAAGTGTTTGTGCTACACATTCAGGATGTGCTTTGGATCTGTAACAACATGACAAAACCAGGCAATTCTAAATTTTGGATAGTCAGTCTCAGGCTGACTCAGATTCCAAGTTAACTCTGAATACAGGGAAGAAAGGCAGGCTATATATATATATATGTATTTTTTTTTTTTTGTCTACAAAGTAGATGCTATCAGAAGTTAAATGACAAAGTACTACATGACCATCAGTACTGGTCATGACGGTTACTTTATCAGAAAATAATCCATTTGTGAAACCATCTTCTGCAATTCCAAATGATTGCTGCAGATACTCTGCACTTTGGAGGGGGGGCGGGGAGTAGGAAGAATGAAAAACCAAACATATGAAGGTTTAAAGTTTTAAAAGTTTAAAAATTTTTTTACATATTTAAGGCATTCAATACCATGGCAACAGATAGGATCTGAACAGTTGTACAAAAAAATAAAAATTGCTTTAAACAGTATAAAGGCAAGAGATGCAAATTTTAGACAACTTTCTCACTGTCACAGAATATTTAAAATTAAAGAAAATGAAATAACAACTAAAACCTCCAATTTTCCCAAGACTTAAAAATGTTAATTTCCACCAAATACAAATTGAGCAGACAACTACTTCTACTTCTTGAAGGGTGTGGAAGACTCAACCAACCTGCTAGCCATTTTGGCTAATTGTTCTATTTGACAATGTATTTCTTGAAGGGATATTATATCAAAAAATAGTAACAACAATAGTGACAGGGGAAAATATTAAGAGAAAAAGCAGAAACATAACCAATTAAATGTTTTTTCTTTCACCATCAAAAGAAAATATAACTTACCTTTTCTTTTATTTGCCAAGAAGAAATTCCATCTGGGTACTTTTTCTTCTCCCAAAGCAGTATCACCATTCCACGTGCTTGAAGCAAGCTTCCACACACATCTCTCATTAAACGTGACACTCTTGAAAGCTGACATAAACTAAAGCCATCTAGAAAACTAGCGATGTGCTGCAGAACCTCAAAAGGTAGACTACTCAAATGGTCATTGTGTAGTCCAATTAAGCAGCTTTTTGCTGGTTCTACTAATACTGTAGATATACAAGGCTGAACTCCAAATGACCGTAAGTGGCGATCATGAATAATTTTTGCCCCTTGTGTTGAAGGACAAAACCTTCGTTGAGAATATGTACACCCATAATAGGCCAACGGACACCTCTGCTCCATCCAGCCATTAAGGCCAGCGTGAATGTCACCATGCACATTCTTAAAATGCGAAGAAAATTCATTCCTCCTAAACAACTGTCCACAAACAAATGTAAACATTGAACGCTGTTTTGTTTGGTATCTAGCCACATATTCCAATACCAAATCCAGTCCAAGGGTCTGGAATGGACTTGGATTTGAGAGCTGTGGGTTGGCATGATCACACGCAGAAGCTGAAGCTATTTCCCCCACCATTGTATTTGTGGCCAATATAGCTGATGGGAGAGAAAATGTTTGGGTCCCAAAGTCAACGTGATACACATCAACAGTGCGACTTTCCGATATCCCCCTACCTCCAGGAGAGTCTCCTAGGCAAAACAACAGAGCTGCGGTGATTAGATCAATCCCCTGAAGACCCATGGGATCTTCTGTTATCTCCAAATCTGATGTATCAACAGCTTTGTCTTCTTTTGGTGCTGACCAATAGTGATTAACAAGGAATTTGTATGATCGATGCCGCATAAGTGAAAATGCATCTACGTTTCTCAGTCTTTCCTGCTCCACCTGTCTCTCTAAAATTTCTTCTGCATTAGCATGGGGAAGTAGGATATGATTAACATTACCATTAACTAAGTGATCAGCTGGTATTACTTCTTTAAGTTGTGCTGTTACAGGGAAGGAGCTGCAAGACTGCAATGCTTCATCATCACAAGACGCAGTACATTCACCATTTGCTACACTGGATGGTTTTGAATTAGAAACACCAAGATCTTCATTCTGGTCCAACACCTTTGAACACTCGTTTTCTACATGAAAGCCATTACACAAGAGTGAGGAGTCACTGAGGTTTAGATTTAAGTCATGATTTTGTACTACATCATAACAAATATCACTAGAACCATTTTGCTCCATTTGTGAATTTTGACTCAGGCTATCCAAGTCAACTCCCCCAGCTGCTCCTATGTTTTCTTCACCTGGATATTCGTGATCAGACTTATTATCCTGAATAACGCCATTAGAGGCTTGTTCTTTAATCTCAGCATCTTCTTTCGTTTCATGTGAAGTGCAGAGCTTTGAATTTAACATGCTAATGTCCCTGGTTGCAGTGTTCAGGATATCCAGAGCAGCAGCTAAACTCCTTGTTGTTTCTACAGTAGCTTGATAAAGTGCACCATAGGACTCTTCATCTACAGGTATCAAGCCATTTGAACACACCGTATCTGGGGTGTTTGTTTTGACAGAGGTTTGTTCTCTGGATTCCGACATCTGATCAGCTGCTTTTGACATCATAGTTGCTACTTTAAGTGATTCTAGTAACATGCGCTGGTCTTGAAGGGCTAAAGCCATATCTAGCTGCTCCACTTCATCAACGTCTTTACTCAGATTTTCGTAAGATTTTCGGTCTGCATAACTGACCGGCCATCTATTCCACTCCATGGTGCAACATACCACGCTTGCAGGACAAACTTCTAGATGATCAGCAATTTTATTACGGGCTACTATGAAGGGACATCCAAAGCCACTATTCAAACAAGGCACTCTTTCAAGTGGACATAAAATGCGGTGTTCCTCAGCTTTACATGAATGAAAAACTGCTCCACAAACCAGCGGGCAGCCTATCAAATCACAGGAAATGCCAGGCTCTGGTCTGGTCATACAACGACGGCTGACACAGTTTACGCAGTGTACATGTTGCTGCTGTTCCTCCATGATTGTAAATCCAATTCTGAATGAAGAAAAGGGAGACAAAAACATGGAATATTAACTCAATATTGTTAATATTTAACAACAGTTATTTGCAGTTTTGCATTCTTCAGGTGTGTGGAGAGATACATATTAACACAACATGAACTGATCAGAAGCCATTTTAAGAGAACGAGTAGGTGATGTTTTATCTTAAAGAAATGATGTTTAAAACTTCACCCCAAAATTTAAGATAACATATTTGTATCAGAGTTCAACGCAGTCCACACACATATTCACCAGACATGAAACATGCAGCTTGGAAAAAAATGTTGTATAAACTTCTCTTGGGAAGAGCTCTTTACTCCTGTCTATTCCAAATAGATGATTCAACTAAAAACAAAGCATGCTCATTGACTATGGCTGATTACCTAAAATCATAAACTACACAACTTACACTAGAAGGAGACAAAGGAAGCCAGACTCACTCTCATCTGTGCTAAATCTCCAGACCTTTAAATTAAACAGAGGCATCCTATTGCCTGGGCTGCTTGCTACCACCTATGCTTCCAGCACCATCTTCATGCAGTTCTCTTCAAGACACATCTCAATCTCCATTTGTGTCCCATTCTCTCACACACACACACAAATCTAACAGGCAGCAGTCCTTTATAACAGCTCTTCACTCTTCTGTTTTTATTTCATCCATAGCCTGTAGCTCCTCTATAGTTTTTATACAAGTTTTTGCATAAATGTAGCAATTACACCACACAATTTATTTCACTCAAAACCTTTACATCAAAACTATCCTGCCCAACACTGTCCCTGTATCTATACACCTCCGGTTCAATCCACAAAAGGAATTTTTGTTAATCCATCCTCTGACCTGCCCTAATTACAATACCAGCAGTTCAAAGTGTAAGGGTAACATGGCAACTTTACATAACTAGACCAAACAGCAATAAAAATCCAAATAAAATTTAATTGCATAATCTATCATAATATGCTGATGCAAACACAAACCCGATTCTTTGTTGTGGTAAGGGGGAAAAAAATAAAAATATAAGAAGTGTTACATTTTTGTACCATACTTCCAGAAGCTCTGCAACTCCTCACTAGCTCGAGTGCAGGCCCACTCAAAGGACCAAGCCTTCCTCCCCCTGTGCTCCAATAACCTCCCTTGCAGAAGTGATACCACTGGGATTACAGTTCAGAGATACCAGAGTGATTTACACAGAGCCAAACCTCAAATGATTGTTTCAAAAATACACTGCTCAGTTCCATCTTTTCCTCACTACCTATACTGCAAAAAGAAGTTAAAAAAGAAAAAAAGTGCTTGCAGAATCAGATTAATAGAACAGAAACAGTTCCTTATTTTATTCTAACAAATGCTCTCATGAAGTGTTGTCATACTAAACACGTCAGTTTTAATTTATTAGAACTTCTTAAATTAAAATTGCTCTAAACTGTAAAAATAAAACTGATTAGTATTATTCCTCTTGTTCAAACTGAAGGTAAGAGGAAAGAAAACCGCCATTCAGACACTCCGCATTAATTTATTTAAAGCATTTAAATAGATTTTTATGCAATGCTTCACTCAGTTGTATTCTTTCAATGCTTTGAAATTCATGCCAACTTTAAGTACCAATCAGCCCTCATCCCTCCATCCCTCGTAATTTGGATAACTCAAATGTTTTAGCCACCCACTCTCCTGAACACTAACAAAGAAGCATATGTGCTTAGCAGGCAAAACACAGCTGAATTTTCCCCACCATACCTTAGTATTTGAGTAACAAATAAGTTGCTTCATCATACACTGACAAGTGCATCAGTTGCTGAACTCTGTAACTGACAGATCTGCTAAATGTTTTAGCAAAACCTTCTGGCACACAACCCGCTTTAACCTTGCGTATTAAGTCAGGTGGCATCCACTGCAAAGAGCTGAGAAATGTTCAGTAAAGAATCAAAAAGGGAAACTTACTGGACTGAGAATGCAATTTAATTTGCAGTTCTTCTACCAAAGCCCTCGTTTTAAGTCGTTCCTGCCAAATACAGTAGCCTGTTGCTAGACCAAAAAAAAAAAACCCTTTGTATTTTAAAGTGCTTGACACAAAATGGAAATAGCCTTGAAAAAGACCAGTGCTGGTTGATAATGCAAAAGCCTTCATAGGGCCCTGCCCTAGCTTCATATGTCTAAACACAGTCATAAAACAAACAGTCTGTTAGCAGCAAGGCTTAATTTGATCCGTACCCCACAATTACGTTTAAAAGAAATAAAAAAAGATCTACTTTGCAAAAAGGTATGCCCCTGCTCGCTTTAAGATGGCCAGAGCTGAGCCGTTCCTAGACCAGGAGGTAGGTTTGCCAGCTAGAGCACACCCCTGTGCTAGCTCTGACTGCTGCCTTGCTTCTGGGCCAACGCTGGCTCACACTCACACCGCTCAGAACTCAGTCAGAGCTCGTGTTTGCCTGCACCATTTGTGTAGACATACCCTAAATTAGTCAACCATCATTAAATACTACCTTTAAATAGCTCATGTGAGCTTCCACAGAGGAACATTCTATTAAGACAGTAAAACATCCTCCTCCCTAGCACACTATCTTCGTCTCCACAAGCCAGATTGTGAAACCTGAGTGGTGTGACTATACCGCCTTTTCTCAAGCTCCAAGACTCCTTTTGCACATAAGCTAATATTCATCAAAACTTAATCATCTGGTACAAGCAAATGAAATTTCGAAGTGTGAGAAAAGGAGAGAGAATGTGGTAAAAACATTAAATAGCACTAACAGAGTGTATGAAGACGTATCACACAACAAAAGCCCATGTTTTACTAATAGATGGACGCTAATTTAGTTCTGTAACAGATGCCTGCAGTTGTTTTTATAGAGAAGCAGTTATGCATGTGATCAAATAAATAGATAAAATAACCTATGCTCTCTTTGTAAATTCAAATTTTATTGGTCACTAAAAAAGGAGGCTATTTCATGTTGTTTCCCTTAAGATTCAAATCCTTTGGCTCCTTAATTAAATGTATGATCTAAAATCTCTTTGGACATCAGTAGACCATCAGCATGACATTCACTAAAATTCTGCATCCTGCGCAAGTCTTCGCAGCACCTGCTGCAGAACTTTAATTTAGTCAGAATATCATATTTATTTATAGCTTCTTATAGAGACTATACACACACACAAATAAAATGTCCTTTTCATGCATTTTTCAATTTGAATACCTGGCCTTCAAACTTAATGTTTTGGGCATTAAGGAGTTCTGGGACTTTCGATGAGGCTTTCAATATAATTCAATTACCAAAACATAAAAGAAAACCCAAGGAAAAAAATCAGCCAAACTACCCTATCAAGCTGGATAAAACCTCACGAATTAGCATATTCATTTACCAGCAAATGGTCACTTCTCACTCAATTTTGTAAGCTAACTTTGTGAACCACCGAACTTAGCACTGCCTTGATGCACTGACTAAGAAAAAGGGAAGATTAACAATTTTTTTGTTGGACATAACTCCAAAGCTTTCAATTACTCTGATACTCAAAATCCTAGAACACCTGTCATTAAAACACGTATCAGTAAGATTTACTGTCTATACCCTATTGTGTTCCTTCCCACAATTTGGTGAGAATACAGAAAGTCACATCAATGACTATAGCAAGAAGGAACAGCTGTCTTTTTCTGATAGCACAGCGTCAGCAACTAGGTTCAGTTCATACGAGATGCTTAAGTACACACACTTGACTGTTACTAGCAGAGAAACCTAAAAATACATCCAGTTCCAATGAGGTGACCACTGCTCTCAGAATTTGTGCAATCACTTGATGTTATTGTACATACTATACAGTCAGCTGACCAAATCAGCCAGAACATGCTTTGAAAATCTGTCATAATTAAAAGGATTAAAATTCCAGCTGCTACAGCCACATGATTTTCAGTTGCTGTTTTAACACAAACATTAAAATAGCATAATAAGAGTTTCAAACAGTCACTGCACAATACTTCAGCTGTGAGGGCTCTGTCTCCTATACCACGAAGTGTAAGGAACTGTACTCAGCGTAACCAAACCCGTCTGCTTACTTACTCTCCCCCTACATGAACTCTTTGGGACAAATAAGATAGGAAATCACAGCAACTATTCCCACAGTCAGAACCTCCATTACTTAGACACTTTTCATTCACCAAACCTATAAAAGCTTAACTATCTTTGAACCTCTTCCCTCTATCAAATTTGACTAAATAATAGTCCAACAGGTTCTTAAATTACTGGTTCTAGGAAGTAGAACACAGGTACACAAGCAGTACTACAGGTTTAAACTCCTAGGAGCATCCAAATCCACCCACAAGCAGCCAAATATATGCAAACCATTCTAAAAAATTCCCTGTTGTTTTGGAGATTGTACAAGACAACCCACTATTCCTGAATCTTCCATCTTTTACCCAGGTCTGTGGCCAAAAGAGTAGGTAAGTCTGGTAAGATGTGGAAACTATGCATTTCAGAGAGTAAAGTGCGAAGTGAAATGGAGATAAGAGATATGTGGTTAAATAGGAAAGAGGAAGAGTGCAATATAAAAAAGAGCTTTAGAATATTCTGCTAGAATTTGTAGTACTATAGATAACTATTGAAAAAGGTATTTTATTTTTCCATATCCTACCATGCACGGGAGAAGTATGTCATTAATCCTGACTAATAAATCTAACTTCAAAATATGTTACACAATTCTCACAGTCTTCAAGAAGATAAGCTTTTCTCGTCACAGCTACCTTGCACAAAATGTGTAACAATTTTCCTATCTACAAGACAGACACATTAACTTTGTTATGCAGGTCATGCTCACTTTTTGTTTTTTTTGTGGGTGTTTTGTTTTTTGTTGGTTGGTTTTAGGATTTGTTAAGTTTTTGTTTTGTATTTCGGGGGTGGGAGGATGTATTAGTTTTCAAATGACCAATGGATGACATGAACTAGCGGTTCAACAAGATCTATTCTGACACCATTTCAGTCAGGGGAACAGCAGTTGCCACCACTACTAGTTGCCATTCCTGCTTGAGGTGAGCAACAAAAGGCAGCTCTGACTCTAATCATCAAGACTCCACAAAGACCAAGGTTAAATAGCCCCATTCTCAGGCTTCTCCAAAAACAGTACAGCCTTTATCCTCATGTTAGGGAGCTGGGTGCCTCAAATCTTACTCTAAATGTCTCTCTACAGCAACAATGGACAACGGAGCAAAGTTAATCTAATGCTATGCCAATTTCCAACTACATTTTCAAGTGGCAAATTCAGAAGCACAACAATAGACGTTGCAAACTGCTAGAGCCTAACTTGAAATAACATGACTAACAGGTGACAAATTTAGAAGGTATGTACCTCAGTTACACAGGTAATAAGTACATGTGGCCATCTTATACAATCTTATATATGGGACAATAGTTCTTTTTATTGTTTTTCTGATATCAAAGAAATTCCTGACACGGACTTTATGAACCCTTATATTTCTTCAAACTGGTTTACATCACAGACACTTTCAGGAAGTAAAGTTCTTTCAGATGCCACACTTAAAACGTCAACTTATGGGATACAAATACTGTTGATTATTTTGTTAATCACTGAATACATAACAAGAAGCTTCAATTACTAAAGCTGAAACTACTCGACTAGTAGGATGTTCCTTTCACCATTATCATCGTAGGCTACGGCAATTTACACATATTACACAGAAGAGGCACCAAAAGGTCAGGCTCAAAACATGGCTTCTAATTGCAAGGAAAAACACAGGGCATACATATTCCTGCAAGATCCTAGTTTTATCAAGAGATCATCTAGGATCAAAGGAACAAGCAAAACCTTGGTATGTACTAACTGCTTTGTGAAGCATAATTTAGTTACCCATCTACCTCAAAAAAAAAATCTAACTAAAACAAAAAACAGCGAGCAGTAGAACTATAAAAAAATGCCACTTTTTACATTCCAACCTTACCTTAAAACAAACATTTCTGTATCTATACCTCCTCCCCACCCCACCTCCCCAAAACCCCACCTCCTGTTAAAGGAGCTGACCTGTATTTCGCATTCTTTTGAGTAACACTTTAGGAGTTCCTTTTTCCCTAATAGCAAACCATCTTCCTCCCGTTCATAGAATTCAGTGAGATAATTCCTCCCAAATCATTGCAGACAGAAAATAGATCTGAATGGGAAAAAAATCCCAAAATAAAGCAATACACTGCTTTGACTGAAGTGGACGCTCCAATGACGCCCCATGTGTTTGGATTACTTCCAGTTTACAACAGATGCTGTGACAGAATGATCCAACACTTTCCCTATCGCTATCAGTCTCCAAGAAAGTTGAAAATCAAACCCTGAACTACTAAGCTTTTCCTTAGAGTACTTTTGTGACAGATCTGCCATGCTTTCTTTTATACCTACACATTCCCCAAAGAAGAAACCAAAAGGCTTCAATGTGCCTTTGGCCTCACACTGCCACAGGACAACCACGCCAGGACCAGCTACGCTTGCTGCATGGCTCGGGCACAAAAGCACTCTACCTGTTCAGCTGGTGACAGGGCAGACTCAGCTAGAGAGCCAGTAGATTTCATGTGTAAGGGACTTCTGTACTTGAGCTCAGCGCGACCCCTGGACTGCTGCAGACTCTGCAAGAAACAAGATCAGAAACATGGTTTGATTTCTGGTGTACAGATTACTTGCTGTATGTACAATCCTCTGAACAGGTCACCTGCTTATACTATCTGGAGCTACAAGTGCTGAAATATCTTGCATTTTTTAGGGAAAAATAAATATGTTTTTAATAGACTTTACAACTGCAATATAAGTTCTGTCATTCTAGCTTTTTGTTAGCTGTTAAGTCACACCAGACTGTTACTCATATTTAAGGCTAGACAAGACTTTTAAAAGTTATTACGACAACCTGCTTCACTTCATTATTTGGTTTGGCTCACCAGGAACCTTTTAAGAAAAATATGCATGAAACTTGAATTAAAGACTGCAACAGCTGGAGAACTAGGAAAAAAAAAAAGATATTTAAAGTTGGATTATTTTATAAACTGCAATTTATTCTAGTTAAAATTTGTGCAGCTTCAGTCTACAGACATAATTCATTAAACAGTTGCTTGATATTAGAAAGCTCTTTACTGTAACAAGCTTCTTCCATGTATTTGTATTCATGAATTATTGTTAAAACTTAAAGAGATGGAACAGAGGTTATATACTCAAAGAAACAATGTTATCCTCGTCCCCAGACATCATCTCACAAATCCTACAGAAAAACAGAAAAGAAAATAAGCCATTTCTGAGAAATCAGAACCTAAACTATTGCAAACAAATAATGTAACCCGTATTACGGTAGGTAGTTTCAGCCACCCGAAAGAAGCCAAAAATAAATCCTTCTTCTTAAATAATATTTTAATTCATACATGTTGCTGCAGAATTCCTGACCTCTGTATGTTTACAGAGATCTGGCCAAAAATCTTTGTTAATATACTACTTCAAGTGTTACTACACAAGTTGAACCAGTTCCCATAGCAAAATAAGAAAGCAAGTTTAAGGTAAATGGAACGTGAACACAACTGCTCTCCAAGAAGACAAACTGAAATGCAGATGTAATGTACTCTGCATGTATAAGGGTTGGTTTTTTTTTCCTCTTAAAAACATATTCTTGTTAGTAGCACAGAGCCTGACCAGCGTACAGCAAAAGCAGTTAGTACACAAAAATTTTAACGGGCACCTCCACTGCATCAGATAATACTGAAGTACAAAGATGGGGACTGTCCTAAAACAGTTTGAAATTTTTAAAGTAGAACAAAAAGAATTGGAGAAAAAGATCAGAGAAGGTATTAGGAACTTTAACCTATTCCTTTTCCAGGTACTTAACTTTGTTATCAAATGAAAGACTTTTTGCCATACCTGTTTGACTTCTCCCCCTTCTAAACTACTTGGTTTTAAAAGCAATGGAAATAGTACAAAATACCAATTTCAAACACATAAGCAAAGAAACAAACAACAACAAAACAACCAAACACTATTTTCTAAACATAACAAAAACTCACCAATCTCAAATAGTTGATGACAAGAAGCTAGGAAGGAACACACTACACCAGCTCTTTCAGTGTTTTTAACTTGAATGAAGAACTGGAAAACACAGATCTGCACTGCAAGTTTGTGCAGGGTTTGTGGACGTACAGTGAGTCACCAATCTCTGATCTCTAATATAATTTAGACTGCCTTCTCCAAATGTCAGCGGGCACGAAGCTATTACTTTTTCCACAGACTCCAGCTGAACATTCCCATCCAAATACATTCCATGGCCGATGACAATAGTGACTCAGCTAAAACAAGTTTTTGTAAGAGCATTACAGCTATGAAAATACAGCACACTCCTAGAAAGATCCTATTTGCAAAGAATCTGTCACTCCAACACACTTCTCTATCCCACAGGATTTTTGGAAAACTACCATTTCTACTAGAGATACTTTTAAATATACAAAGTTTAAACTTCAAAAAACAACAAGCATCACATTGCCCACCTACCGGCACGTATGTAACTACGCCTGAACCAGGTATTGCTATTCAACAACCAGCCTGAACCAATAACTTCAGTTTTATACGAAGAGCGGGAACCACACCAGTTAGTTTTACCTCCCTGTACCTCTTGTTCTCACGGCTTAAGTTTGCACCCATCGGGGTTTCATTGTGATTTCACACTAGGAGCTCAGATCAACGTTTGGCATGTGGTAAACAGTGCTGTCTACTCAATTCAATATTCTACAGATTGTAAAGGTTTGCAGCAGGGTATTTCAGATTCAAGTAGCATTAACAGATTATAGTGAAATTAAAAAAAAAAAAAGGCAGACCAAATGTCACCTCAAAAACTATTAAAAACAGTATCTTGCAAAGTCAAGATCTAGAGCTCCCCTTCCATTTTAATTCCCTTGGCCCATTTTAGATCAGTTCATATTACAAGATTTTTCAGTCTCTTTCCTTCATTCAATAGTGAGTCTAGATAGTGCCCAGGCACTTAAAGCTTAGGTAGGATTCCTCTGTAACCCTCACTTAATTTTAAACTCTCCCTTAACTATTTGTGGTCTTTTCGGGAATACTTAAATCTCACCTTTAAGAATTCAAGTTATGTTTGCTCTCATTATCCAGATAAGGAAATTGAAAGAGAATTGTCACCAGTACAATGATCACTAGACACATGATTCGCTGGCTCTCATCTCTAAACCACTGGATCTCATTGCCAGAGACAAACAGCATTTGCTTCATTTGAGACACAGCTCGTCAAAGAATCAGGTCTATCAGTATGAAAGAAATTAAGCTTTTTTTTTTTTTAATTATTATTGTTTAGTTCAACTGGACTGAATACAAAAGCATACGTTTGTTACTAATCTGAAATCCACAGCAGCTGCAGGAGTTGACTCAAAGACAAACATTCATATGCTGTTACAGCCATGCGCTTAACAAAGGTACTGGGAAAAGCCCTTTGGAACACAGGTCACAAACTGGATTGCCTACAAACGTGCAGAAATCTTGCCAGAAAGTTTCCAACCAGGTACTGCTAGTTAGACTCAGCACCTGTTTTTCCCATTAAACTTCTAACATCAAAGTACGAGGCATGAGCAATACAATCCAAACCTAAGACGTTAATTGAGTAAGAGAATAATTTAGTACCAAACAGAAAGAACATCCAAGAAGCAAAGACATCTCTGTTGCATAGTCTTTGCCCATTCTGATGGGATTCTCCTATTTTCTAACACTTTCCAACTCTGGGAAAGAATGAGATGGATACCCCACGAAGTCTCAGCTAGCAATACAACCCCGATTCACCCTCTGAATCCATTCCTTGTCTGAGTGAAGCTGGACCAGTATGGAAAGAAATACACAGAGGCATTTAGATGCACACAGAGCAGAAGACATACTAAGGTTGCCAATGTAGTTTTCAGTCTTCCAGCTTAACTCACTTACCAACCAAGGCTGTTTTAGTAGTATTTTTGTACTTTGAGGAGAGAGGAAGACCACAGGTAAGGATCACTAACACCCTCCTCATCACGCATCGCCAAGGGGCCTGCACGAACCTCACCCCTCCAAATCACAGCCCAGGCTGCACGACAGTAACACGCAGCAGGGCCAGGAGCTAGCGGCCGCCCAGGGCTTTCACAAACAAAAGCGGGGGGAGATGTCCGTCCTTAAGCGGCAGGACGGGCAGCGCAAGGCGACGCTGCGGCCACAGCAGCACAGGCCCCGTGCGAACGAACACACGCTGCTCCCGGCACGCCAACACCACAGCCAGCAGAAGGGGAAAGGAGGATGAGGAAAAGCGCCCGGCGCCGAGCCCCCGCGGGCTGCCGCTGCCCGCCCGCCCCTCGCACCTACCTGGGGGCCGCCAGCAGCGCGGCCGGGCGCCCTCCTTCACCTCCGCGCGGCGGAGCAACCCCTCCGACGAGGCCCGCGGGCCCCCCGCAGGCCCCACAGCGCACGGCCGCCCCCCCTCCCCTTCTCTCCCCACCCCGGCCCTCCCCGGGGCTCGCTCCCGGCGGCCGCAGGCCCTCGGCGGGGCCGGGGCCGGGGCCGGGCCCGTCTCCCCGGCGCCCGCGGCTCACCCGCGCCCGTCGCTCGCTGGGCGGCCGGCAGGGAGCGGCGCCCCCCGCGCCTCGCTGCGCGCCCCCGTCCCCCGCCGGCCTCCTCTCGCCGCCTGCCCGGCGCTGCCCTGCCCTGCCCTGGCCCAGCCGGGCTCCCCCGCGCGGCCCCGCTGCCGGCCGCGCCCCCCAACGGACACGCGCGCGCGTGCCCGCGGGGCGGGGAGACGGGCGGGCGCGGCCCCGAGGGGCGGGGACGGGGGGCGGGGGGGCGGAATGCCCGGATGTGGCGCGCGCGCGCTCTCCCCCCCCCCCCCCCCCCCGCTCTTCTCGCGCGGCGGGGGCGGGGGGGGGCCGGCAGTTGCTGTGGGCTTTAACAGGGCTTTAACGTTACCGCTCTGGTACTGCCTCGCTCCGTGCGGCCTTGGTGTATGGGCGCCGTGCTGCGGGCTGTCGGAGCGCTGTTGAGCAAAATGTTTTGTTTTGTTTTGTTTTGTTTTATTTTCCTAGAAACCTGGGCCGCCTCCCAGAGGCGCAGGGTGCCGGGCCGGCCTGTGGAGGATCCGTCCTTCAGAGGGTGGAGGCCGGCTGTTGGGGCTGTGGGCGGGTGGGATTATGTGGCTGTGGGCGGCCTCGGGATTATGGCTTCAAGGATCTGACGGCCGGAATGTTATTTTATTTTTTACAATAAACGTTTTTTGAGTGGATATAGTGTGTTTTCTGGTACTGGGAGAAAACCTATTTTACTTAGAACGTACACACTTCCCCCCCCCCCAAAGAACATATTAATGAAAGCATACTTTATGTTCACAAAATACAGATTCAAATTAGTTCGGGAACTCACAAGAAGTAGCATTACTTTTGCCTTAAGCTTCCAGTTAAACACCTTGTTTGCCTACTCCCAACTTCCAGACTATATATTCTCATGTCATGCATATAGACTTCTGTTTAAGAGTGAGCCAACATGGAAGATTCTCGAAATCTCTTCAGTCTTAACAAAACTTAAACGGGGAGTAAATAAAATAAGCGACTGTTACAAGTTTGGACATTTAGAATCTTCAAAAATTCTTCCATTTTGCTATGCTAAAAACAAGAAAACATGGAAGGAAGATGTAAAGTATTTCATCATTTTAATGTTAGGCACGTAAGAGAAAACCTAAGATGACCTCAATAGGAGGCATCATTGCCAGCGCTTCCTTTAATAAGCACTCTCGGGTTTGCCTCACCCTTATACTATAGCCTTGATCTTCCTTGATCCTGAGGACAGGCCATTTTTTTCTTCCTTTATAGATTTGATTACAGGATCAGGACATAGTCATCTAGCCATGTGAGCTCCAGAAGATGGTAGGGATTGGCTCTGTGACTCACAGAAGCCAAGCAAAATAATTTCATCTTCTCAGCAGGCAATTAAACAAATTGCTGGGCAGAATCCTTGTAGGCAGCCACTGATTTTCACAACTGCTGCTTATTGGTAATGTCTTCAGTGGAACAGGTGAAGTTTGCTTTGCTGCTGCTTCTCACCATGGTGGAGTATATAGTCTGTGGCTGACAGATCAACCTGCAGCAACAGTATTAATTACAGAGGGTGTTGTAGAGCTTTTGTCTCTGATGGACTGCGTGCTGGGACCAGTCTTCTATGACAGGAGTATGGCTTTTTTATTTTACTTTTTTCTTTTGAGCAAGGAGAATGGACTTCTGTGGCTTAGACTTCTCTCATGACTCAGCTGACTCTCATCTGGTCATTCAAGGAAGAGTCTCCTTCTCTCATTCATGCTTTAGCGCATAGGCTTGCCAGCAGTCCCCTTCTGCCACACCTGATGACCATCGTCATTCTCATGAGCTGCCATTCGAGGTAATCAGGCAAGTTAGAATCACACACTTTGGCTTAGTACCATTGCCCTCCAAGCCAGAAGGTCTTTGAGGATTCAGTGGGTGAACAACTGTAGAGGCTATTTTCTACTGGTTTAAGTCCAAAATGAATGAAACTTCATTCTGGTTACTCGTGCCTGGAAAATGAGTATCTGTATCTGGTTCAGTATTGGTCTGTACATGACACTGTCGCTGAAGTCAGCGGAAGAGGGAAGTGTAAGTTGATTCTTGCGGCAGAGTAATTCAGTTCTCTCCCCTAGTCTGAAGCAAAGCCTGTACCAAATGCCAAGGCAGTTGCTGAAGTGTGCAGACAGTCTCCTGTAAACTGCCAACTGTACGTGAAATAAACCAGATTTGTTCCTGAGGTTATAAAAAGCTTGATCTGTTTGCTGACATACTTTCTAATCAAGGTGAATAATTTAAGCACTTTCCAGTTTCAAATCCTAACAAATCACAGGTGTTTTTCACTGACAACTATTTGTCTCTGGGAATTCTTTCTACATGGAGTTAAAGGGAAAAAAAAAAAAAAAAAGACTGTTTCCAAAATGCATTTGCAAGTAGATTTACTAATGCTTGAGCGTTCATATTTAGCAGTGTATAAAAATAAACAGCTAAGATCTGCCCACAAAGCCTCATATGTAATTTGCACTGCACAGCTTTGAGAGCAGAATGTTTCCAAACAACGGAGACCTCAAAAGAAGTTTTTTGTACCTCCTGGGTTTGTATTTTCAGTTTAGGCCCATCAAGAGATTTGATACTTACTTTAATACCTTTGTGATTATGCATTTCCAAGCAAAGCCTCTCCTCTTTAACAAGGCAGCCCTTCTATCATTAAAAAGCCTATAAACTTGAAGTGCCGTAGGAATTCAAGTTCTCTTTTGAAAAGATTTCACAACAGTAACAGTTACACTTTTAGATCTTCTAGCATATGGATTATAAGAGAATCAGCTAGAGAAACTCTTGTGAATTTGGGGGTTTGGAATTGTTCTGCATTATTCAATCTTCAATATGGGAAGGTTTTTTTTTGGAAGGATAGTCTATGCTTGCATCCGGTCAGATGTCTCTATTTCAGCATAATTACCCGCCTACCTGGTTACAGCCAGGGAAGCTGTGGTGGGTGGGTACCGCGTGTGTTTGTTGGGGATGTTTGGTGCTCTGGCCCAGGTACTGGGCTATAAATACATTCAAGTCAATTTAGTTTTAATCACGTCAGACTGGACTCCCTTTGTTGGCTGTAGACTTATGAAGTAGCAAGATAGAAAGGATCAGTGCTTTCTCACAGAGTGGAAAAATCCTGTGCTATTGCATGGAAACCTTTTTTCGTTCAAGACAAAAGTGAAAACTGTCAGATGATGGTTATGTTTGGAGTACTTTTTCATAGGTTAAACAAAAATCACCGTATGATTATTATTAAATTACACTGTTTATAGTGTGTAGTATAAATTACACTGTTTATATTTCAGCTATTCTTAGTAAACTACGCAGGTCAGAAAGTAAACAAAATATTGAAACAGTTCTCTGACACCTTCAACTATGAAAATAAAAACCATAAGTTTCTGCAAAACAAGGCTCAATTAGATATTCTTGTGATTCTCTCTCATGATAATTTAGACTGAATTCTGGAAGACATTACAGAGGAATCAGCAGATCATTAAGCTATTTCCAAGTTGTGAAAATATGTCATAGTCTGCTGTGCTGGCAGAAAAAAAAAAGAGAGAGAGAGATTGTCTCCTTAGATGAAAGAAAAGTTTTCCAAAGATTCCAGCTATGATTAAACATGCCATCAGTGCTCCTCCAAGGAATCAGGTTTCAGTTGTCAGAACTTTCTTTTTATCTGGAGAGAAAACAATAGGCAGGGTTTACAGAGGAGTCTCTTTCAATGAAATCTAACTAATAATGTATTATCTTACAACAGATCGTGTTTACCCAGTTCAAAAGCATTTATAAAAGAACATTTTTCAAGCAAAATGTCAGTTCAGAAACAATGGGTACTAGTTCATTTAACTTGGGGAAAGAATACTCCACCTGAGACTCTGAGGAAACAGCTAATGATGTAAGACGTGAATTTGTGCAAAAATTATTTATTATTTACCACATTCTCTTAAATTTTGCTTTTACTTTCAGTTGTCATTCAGGCAGGAGGAATAGAGTGGGGCTGTTAAAGGAGCTAAAGGATAGTGCTGTTCTTCTAAATAAAAGATACCCAGCACACTTTTGTGCAACACGCATGTGCAGGGTACAGCTGTATGGGATACGATGCTGCCTCTTCAGCTCAGGGGTTGCCTTTGTGGGGAGGAGGCTGTTTTCAACCCCATGGGTCTCTCCTCTTGTTTCACAGGGGCTTCGTCCTCCATCACCCAGCTGGGAGGACGAATTGGTCTCCAGCTTAAGGGGAAGACTCCACCAAGAGACGTTGCATCTCTCATTATGGGTGGCAGCTGGGCTAGACAGTGCTTTAGGATGGAATGCTTCCTTAAGTTACCTAACAGTGTAACCACAGGGAACCTGATGGAGCAGTGGCTGATTTTGTAGTGGAAAGCAGGTAGTGCTGGGGCCCCAGACCCCACATTTGCAAGGAGCTGTGTGAACGGCCAGGATTTACATGGGCACGTCTCTGAGCTAGAGACCAGTTTGGCCTGGAAGCCGCAGAGCTCAGGAGGACTGCTGTACCTCCTGGGTGTAATAGCACAAAATCTATTTTTACTGGAGGTGGAGTTCCACATCAAACAAATAAAAAGAATAATGATATAACACCTATACTCAATGTAATTGTCTTTTGGACTAGCCAGTTCTTTATATGACTTCTTCAGCAATATTTATCTGGCAATATTTTTATTTATTGCATATGTTTTGGGATATTCTTACTAGACAGTTTTTCCATACTGCACGACCTTTCTATTTTCTTTGATTCTCAGATGCATCATTTGTTTTATAAATAAAGATGCTATATGAGATATTTTGCATTTTAAAAGTAAAACAGAGGTTAGCTAGCCTTGACTCAGATGATTAATTCTGAAAACTTTGCAAGATTGAGTTAGCCTCTGGTGCTTTTCCCTTCTTTTCAGTTTTCCCTCACAAAACTGAATTGGCAAATGACACGTAATGTTTATCTGAGGGGAAAAAGAGCTCACTTGTTTATCTGAGGGTCAAGTGACAGAACTACATCAGGTGATTGAACTTGGGAGTACCATGGAGGGCTGCAAGGGAAGCAAACTACTGCTTGCTGTGCAGCCCTGTAGCTTATTTCTGGCTTTGGCAGCATCACGATAGGGAAGAAGGAGCAGACAGAACTGGAATGCAATTAGAACTGGTGGGTCCCCCAGCAAACTGTCAATAATATTTATCACAAAACTTCTAGCTACAGTTTTGATCACAATTTATGCACAGGACAGCATGGTAGTTCCCAATCATTAGGACTGATCAGGAAGCAATATTCATTAGTCATTACAAGAACATCTGGCTGGGTTGTGTGCATACATGCTAATCCAAAAGAGTACACTGGCAAAGAAATCACGCCCCTTCATGACGTGCATAAGTACATTAAAGTTTTTGGATTACAGTAGATTTCAACTTCAATCTCCTCAGTGATAAAAATCAAACTTCAAAGCAGTGTCACTTCCTTTTTTTTCCTTTTTATTTATTTATTTATTTATTAACTTTAAAAACATACAGGTGAGTTGTACCAGGCTGTCTAAAACATTACATTTTAAATGAACCGTATTATGAATTACTTACTTGGAGTTGCTTCCCTGTTGTCTGCTAGCTTTCACTTAATGGGACCGTGAGACCATGTGAGTGGGGAATGGAACTGTATCTCTTTTATTTCTGGTCATTCTGCCATAGTTAGTACAATTCTAATAAAAGAAATTGCAAATCATCAGACTTGTATATGCTTCTCTAAAAAAAGTCAATGAATTCATGCACAAAACCGCTTGTTTAGAAACAAAAGGTCACCAGAAGGTTACCAGCAGAGCTCTACATGTCTGTGAGGCCCTATAGAGGAGCTATTTTCTTTGAGGGCTCTGACACCTATGTGTGCAAACCAATACATCATGTACTCCAGAGACACAAGACACAGCTTGTCCTGAAGCCAAAGCAGGAGTATCTGCTACTCAGAGGACTTGAGTGGAACACTAACTTTTTTTTGTCAACAGGCTGGTTGAAAGTCATTTGAGGTCAGTAGTGGCCTGAACCTGCAGACCAAGTCCAGGAGCTGTAGACAGCCTGGGGAAGCTTGCATGGGCACAGCTATACCACGGGTCATTTTCTACCACTCCAAATCAAAAGGTTTATAAGAACTAAGTATCATTCACAAAGAGATTCTGTCTGAGAACAAAGTCTTAGTCGCATATGCTTTTAGTCATACAAGAGGATACACTCAGCAACGAGAACAATGAAAGAAAGTTATGGGGTTTAAACCTGAACATTTCAATCTAACACCTCGGGGTTTTTATTAACTCCTCCAACTGTACTTACATTTCAGAGCCATTACCAGCAATGCCAATGCATTTGCTGGTCACATCCTGAATGGGAAAGGTTGCTTGTACGTAATAGAGTATGAAACAATAGGATGATAAAAGACATACTAGAAGATATTTGAGGAATTGAAGTCAGGCTTGAAACATACCTTTTTAATTCATAAGCTTGAAAGATTTCTGTTTTGTTATGTCTAATATTTGCAGATATGACAAAAGAAAATGTCCATATTTGCCTTTTCAGGCCTATATTTACGTCTGTAGTATATAAAATATTTATATTTATTTATTATATAGAAATAAATATATATTTGTCAGAGCTTACTCTCTCATGTTGAGCAACTTTCTACATGCAACTGAATTTCTCAGCAACATTGAATTTTGGTGAATGGCAGGTGCGAGGACAACTACTGTGGCTATTACAAAGAACAATTAACACAACTTTTGCCTCTTCGTGACAAAACTGGAACAGAACTATCATGAGCAGATAAATCAGAGACAGTTTTAGCATTACAAAGAGAGATGCAAAGCTGTCAATGTGATACTGAAGAGAACAATTCTACTAGGAAGAAAATGTAACCAGGAGAGCAATTTTACAATGAACGCTCAGATTTAGACTTTTATAGCAAAAGCAGTGTACAGTAACACTGTATTTTTAAGCTATTTGTAAATTTGGCCTTTAATAGTAATTTCCCTCTTTCTTTCTTTCTGAGCAAGCTCATTCAACCAATGCTCTCTGCAAAGAGAAGATAGGCCGCTTATTCATATTAAATGCTTCTGCCTGTAATCACAGGTCAAATCTGGCATCCTGCACACTCCTTTTTTCCAAGGACAAAGCCTTCCCTCTCTCCAAGCCCCATATATAGTGATCTAGTTCTTGAGAGTGATGCTGGGGAACTCCACTGAGCAATGCCAATGAATCTCTCAGCATCTTGCTTGGACCAGGGAAGGGAATTCCCAAAGTGCTTGGTCATCTGGGGAAAGACCTTGATATGCATGGCATTGCCCTGGTACAGAGATGTCCAGTTCTCCAAAAACAGTGAATTTCAAAAACAAGGCTGAGGATTAAGGAAGACCTTTCACTATCCATAATAAAACAGATCAGGATTCAGAAATTCTACCCCTTTCACACCCTTGCAACATACCCAGGACTGGACATCCAGGTCAGCTGCAGAGACGAAAATAAAACTTTGCTTCATTGGTTGGGCTCTCAGCCCATAATTCCCTTCAGTCACAGCTGTGCAGGGAAGTTACTAGGGCTTTAGCTATCTCTTCTCCTTCATAAACACATGTGCTGGAGGTTTGGGAGTGTCCAGTTAAAGATATTGTGCAATACCAAACAGAGAGGTCTGTGGAAAGAACCAATAGGCATAGGGCTTCATTTGTAGCCATAAGATTTCCTGTGGCGGGCCAATTTCTTGTCTGGAAGCAAGGGAATGAATCTTTTCCAATTTATGGCCCTAAGACATTGTAAACACTGACAACTAGGTAAGACTGAAGAAGGCCTGTGCTCATACGTAGAGTAAGACCTCATTGTCACTTTGTTCCAAAACAAACAAACAAAAAATCTCCATGGCAAAAATCTGCCTTGCTCCACAAAGAGAAAATGGGGTCAACTACAGTGAGTCGGTGCTGACCACATTCAGCTGCACATTTTGAAAAAGATGTAATGCCATGCATTTTAAGGATCTCTTACTATCCCCCACCAGTTCTATTCATGTGGCTGAGTAACGGCAACAGAGCTGTCATTATACTAATACAAATAAAAGGAGATTCAAGTCCCTTTAAGACAACTACTGCTGGATAACTGTCTGTGATTACATGAAGACCAGGTCTGCAGATAAATCCTGCAGGAAAAGCTGAGGAGCCTTTGGGTCTCACATTAGCAATGGTCAGTATGGAATATGCCCTGCTTGCCACGGTGCCATAACATCCTTCTTTTCCCCAGTGTTAGAATAGGCTAGGTTAGGTCCTATTAGAAAAAAATAAATGCAATGGTTAATCACTTATTTATGCCGTTAAATGCATTCTGTTAGTAAGGTGACATTGGATTGCCAGATTTTGAATCACAAGATAGACTAAACAGTGATTTAATAGGATCACATGTTTTTAAAGGTTTTCTGCTTTGTCTTTTTAAAGGAAGTCCATGCTGTTGTGTGGACAGCTTACATAACAAGGTCTGAAGCAATAAATAGCATTTATATCCGGAATCAGAAGCATGCCCTAGTATTGTTTTTGTCAGACTTTGCCTGTTGGGTACATTTGCAATCTTGTGACTTTCAGACCCAGCATCTGGTTTTGAGTCAATCTCCAGAACGTCCTTCTAACTTCTTCAGTTTCTTCCCTTGCTTGATGCCAGCATGCTGGCATTTCAGATATATCTTTAAAAAAACAAACTGGTTCGTAAAATCTTGTTGTCATGAGGCAGCTGCCATTAACATCTAAACATCTACCACCTGAAACCTGTCGAGAATATATTGTATTTTGTGTCATAATATCTCACAAGCACTGAGAATATCGTATAACATTTTCTCTTCTGATCTACGGAATATTTTTCCTCTGTGCTTTGACTAATAAATCTTCTTGCTGTTACCATAATGCTGTAGGATTCCACAACATAAACACTTTTAAAGGAATCTGTTCTTCTGGATGGAATATTATATTGCTCCCATTAGAAAACTCCTCTTCAATTTCAAGAGCACATAATTCATTACTGAATGCTTGTAAATGTCATCTAGTTGTAACTCCTCTAGGAACAAGTAATAGCCTGTGCTTTCTGGTCCCACATTACATTGTCTGATCAGAGAGAGACAAATTCTTTGCTGTTTGTTTTCCTTTGGGACTACAGATGTATTATTTAAGATATGCACTACTATCAGTACAGATCGTTTTTTTCTATGCACAATGCTGGACATGCTGCTCTAAAAATAATACGAAGTATCACTCAAAATAATATAGACAAAACTCAAATTGATTTTGATGGGACTTTTGCCTGTTTAACCATGGTTAAATAGTTTGATATCTAGCTGTAAACTTAAGGCTAAATTACAAACCTTCACTATGGCTCCTTGGTTGCATTTCTGCTGAGTCACTGCACAGGCTTGCAGTAAGAATTATTGTTGTAACTGGGAATGCAAGGGCCCCGTGGCTCAGTGCCTTGCTCAGGGCTATACACCAATGAAATGACTACAACTGGGGTTCAGAAACTCCTAGGTGAGGAACCCCCTCTCAGCTTTTCAGGGTGACCCAGCAGTAACGTAACTTTATCTTTGTCCTCACATCACACACACACAGAAAAACTTACAGGCTTGCAGACAGCTGCAGTATTGTGACAAATCTGGACTTTGCAGTGTAGAAAAATGTAGTTGTAAGAGACACCAACAAATCTGAACATCTGGATCCTAAACATTGCTTCCGCTCCTTCTCCATTCATTAATATAGATAGTGTTTCATCCTTGACAACTTGTGGGCAGCTATATAAAATCAAAGGTATGGAAAAGTTAGATTCAAAGGTCACAAATCTTTTACTGTGGAGCTGATTGTGTCAGACATTGAAGAGACTTAACTAAACTGCAAGATCCAGTGGCAAGACTTGATATTCACGCATCCCACAAAATAATCAAAATTAGAATTCCAGGAACCAAAATTAGGTTGAGAAAAGTAGAAGTGAGAGTAGACTTTTTTTTTTAAATAATAAAATGGTTTATTATTCAGAAGAATATTTAGCAAAATTCATTGACACCACTTCACTGTAGAAAGCCCCAACTTGCACTTCATTTTTAAATAACCACTTTGAATTTTCACATCACTTTATAAAAAAAATTTGTTTTTCCAGACTTGACAGAAGATACAAAAAGTGAAGGACTGCAAGGAAAAGCATTTCTCTCGTTCTTCTGTATCATCTGTTTTCTTTGAGCAATGGAATAAGATGAAAAAAAAGGCAAAAAGGGAGAAAATGTAAATTATTTGAAATAAAAATAATAATAATTTAATAATTAAAAGTCTGAAAGAATAATTCTATGAGTGTTCAAACTAAAATAATCTTCTGAAAAGTAACAGTCACATGTTGACGATGTGCCCTATTTCAAGCAGTACTGAACTAAGCTAGCCTCTCTGCACCAGGTCTCCTTCAGTAAGTACAAAACTTACCTTGAAAACAGAGAGGCATCTAAATACACACCAGCGCAGGTCTCAGGTTGGCACAGACATACCTTTAGCCTTTTCAGCAGAGCATCTAAGGGAAATCAAACTCTAGTGCCTGCCTGTAAAAGGGCTAATCTAGAGTAAATCAATTATTATGTGCCTGGCCCTCATCTTTGGGCTTAGTGGCCAAGGGGGCTACTTTGGCTCAGCTGCAGCAGGAGATGGAGCAGGTCCTCTCTCTGCTGCCATTCCTGATGCTGCACTGTTGAGATATTGATGTGATGTAATGCTGAGAGGGAACAAAGCTCTCAGAAGTGTTTTGATGCCAGTTGAAGAGTTCAAGAGAAACACTGGGTTCATTTCAGCTGCAATCAGTCTTTGTGTGTGACATTGCAAATAGCTGGCTTTGTAGTAAGGAACATTTGACATCATTGCATAAATTTATTGTATTCTAGGGAAGAATTCAATATTGTAAACTCTTGGTATCGAGAAAAAATAAAAGTTTTTAATTGTTGGGGTGATTTGATGATCACAAAGGAAAAAATATGGTAAAATGTTGGCAAAATAATTTATACATTTTGTTCTTTGACATACTCACAGAAGGTGGAATACTGAGAATACTGATTCCTAATGGCAGGTGTAGATCCAACACCTTATATTCTGTGTTCTCTGTCTGCATTGCAAATTTCATGATACCTTCCATATTCCAAAAATACATAGCCAGAAGATCTTGTCTATAGAGGAGAATTGGATCACAAAGTAAGCAGACTATAACTCCAGGAAACATCGTGCCATCCTGAATCAAAAAGTTTTGCATTTGAGGTTTCATGTTTTATCATTTTTAATGAAATATAGAAATAGGCAGTATATTTGGAGAGGGGCAGAAAAGAGTGATTGTCTATTGCAAATAAATTTGCCTCCAAGAACAACTTTTTCACTAGCTGAAATGTTCATTTTTTCCTATTTCTTTGTTTTTGGTTTTGTTTGAAGCCTGCACAGGTGTTAGCTTTTCTACGCAAAGTAAAATTTACAATTCACAGGTGAAATCTGTGATGATCAGTGTGTTGAAAGGTTTAACAGTAAAACTGCAAGACAGACCATCCTAAAATTACTGGAATGCAAATCATTTGAGTGCTCCTACCAAGAAGTTCCATTAAGTTCTGTTAAGGATTAACATGCATCCAGTTACAGGTCCTAAGGGAAAGGACATACATTGTAAAGATATCTGTCATGGGGAACAGCTTCTGCTAGCTTACCTATTTGGCTCATCCATCAGTAACCTGCTTCTGCACCATGGTCCAAATTAAGATCTCCTGCTATTTAAAACATCTGTTTTCTTTTTTAACCCAGAGGCCTCAGCTGAGTTAGTAGATCAGCACAGGGGAGGATTTGGAGAGGAATAAGTGATGAGCAGCTGGGAGGTAGCAATATCCTAACCTGGATCAAGAGCAGCTGATAGTTTGTCAGACTGCAGCCCACGTCCCCACAGTCTGCAGCACCAGCTATTGCTCATCCCCTGCTTGTCGTTCCATTCATTACTGGCAGATAAACACATTAGCTTAGTGTTTCCGCTCAAATTATCATCAGTGAAAAGGCAATATATTTAAATTATTATCAATATTCATGTTAATAAATTGTACAGATGAATTGCAAGCTCATTGTAGAAGCTTGTGTTTTGTAAAGGTTTATGGATTGCAAATCTACATTTATAAAAATCTACTCTTGCACAGTACAAATCTACATTTAATTAACATGTTTAAAGCTCTCTTTCCTACCTTCATTAGCTAATGACTGTTTTAATGCATTCTTAAATTCTGGAAAAGAAATCACATGGGAAGTTACAGTAATATTAAAATATGTGTGGCTGCATGGTCAGACTGTACATACAGCTCAGCTAATGAACTTTTAATAAAGTTGGCCAATACATAGAACTTCTTCTCTATGGAAAATTTATACTTTGACTTTTCCTTTTGTCATGGATTTGAAGGACAAGTTAAATTTTCAAAGTCTCCCATAAAGTGAGCATTCAAGAAAACATTATTTGAAAGTGTCGAACAGCTCTTGTTGAAGTATTTCATCTCATAAAGTAAGGACCTTTGTTTGGAAGAGTTTCAACCTTGTTCATAACCCATTAAATCAAAACACAATACACAGAATTTCATCAAAGCAATAATTCTTTCCATCATTTTTTGAAGTCAATATAGTCCTTTGAAAAAATAATTAGCTTAATGGCATGTTTTTTTCTAACAAAATATATGCTGCTCATGAAAAATTCAGTGAACTTTGGTATCAAAATAATGTTTAATGTGTGATATAGGAATACAAATCTGTCTTCTGTAAAGGAGTACTGGGCAACATAGGAAGGGTCTTTTGTTGGTGTAGACCAGCAGCTTTCAATTTGAATTATTAAATGCCCACGGACCTGCAAGGGGACAGATATATTCTTGTGATGAATATAAATCTTTAGCTCCAAATCATGTTGGCGCCATCACCTAATTGGTGCTTTTGACAAGCTCAACAGAAGTGAGGGTAGTTCTTTTTAGATGAAAATTCATGCAGTGTTAACTGATTCAGATTTTCACTTGAGTTGATACATTTTTAAATATGACAGTTCTTTATAATACATTCCCTTGAAATTCCATTTGGAGAAAGGCTGAACCTAACCCACTTCACTTCAGCAACTAGTTTAGGCTAAAAGGGGAAAGATACTTTGTGAAATCTTTTTCCGTCATTTTTCAAATGTTTTTACGATTGAAAATGCCAACTCTCACATTTAAAATAGTACTATTTTCAGAACTCTAAGTTCCACTGAAAGTTGAAAATAGATAAATGGGGAAGAATGAACAAAAGCTGAGAAAAGGACCAGGGTCTGAGAGCTTGAGGTAGTCACAGTGGTGTCATTGGTGCAGCAGAAAGAGCAGAGGACACTAATGGCAGGGCCATCATGATCTTCTCTGCCTTCTCCTTCTTGCATCAGCTCTCTGGCCTCACACAAAATATGGTTGCCATAGTCCTTCCAAAGCTGTTTTCTTCAGTTCATTATTAATAAGCATTTTTATTTAAAAAAAAAAAAAAGGTGTCTAACAACTGAAATTATTCCTTCATTGTATCATTTAATTCTCTTCCCTTGGTTAAATGTTGATGTTGACTGAATATCAGTGAGAGCTCCCTTACGTTCATTGTGAAGCCCAATGGTGTGTTAGCTGTTTGGCATCACTGCCTCTCTTTCAGTCCTCCAGTCAAAAGTATTTGAAAAAAGATTTAGTCACATAACACACCAAATTTATTTTGACAAAAATATCATCCTCCACAGTCAAAAAGGATGTAGTAGTCCACATATCCTCAAACTTCAGATCTTTGTACAACAACATTGAGAAATTCCCATCTTCTGTGTTCAGTGTAATCCTTCTGTGAATGGTTCAGATCAATCACATGGTTAAAGTAAGACCAGATCGCAGGAAGCACCTCTGAACTCAAAAATCACTCTTTGCATACTTAGTTCTATAAATTTTAATTTTGAATTTCTTTCTTGTGTGTTTGAAGAGCCTCTTACTTTAAATAAACAAAATTACTGCTTTTAAAGCAGTGAAGCGCATGAAACAGCATATTTTCTGAACTATGATGATGCCAGACACGCTGTGCTTCTGATGCTATCATTTGCCAGATGATACAGGAAAATGAGTTTGTTCCAGAGCCCCATCTAGCAAAGCCATAAATTAAAACCCCACATCCTACTCAAGTCACTAGGACATGCGCTGTATCTGCAGCATGTGTTCAGTGCTTTGCTGAATTGGGATCTGTGGAGTGAAAGGCTGCCCTGAGCAACTCGCAGACACACAGACCCCAGCCATCAGGTCCAAACGGATCCGTGCAGATGCTGTAGGGTGCCTGGGTTCAGTGCTCCCAAAGCATATGGTCTGTGCATGCCCCCTCCATGTCGTGGCTGTGCTGGCTCTACCACAGCTTTGTGAACCTTCAGCAGTCCCTTCCCCAGCACGCCACCCAGCAGCTCCCCACTCAAGACCACAGGGTCACTGTGAGAAGGAGAGGTGGCCGGCCCAGTGTACACCGTGTCTCGGCCACGAGCAGTGTTTATGGCTGAGGTGACTAACCCTGGCCTACAACGCCTGTGGCCCAGCACTGCGTGCACGCATTTGGCAGATGCCATGCCGAGGGTGTGGAGAGGCTGGGGGTGTGGAGATGGCTGTGGGGCTTGTCTGTCCTCACCTGAGGGGACACGTCTGACCAGATGTTTGCAGGTGTTTGTTGCAACCCCTGTGGCAAGTTCAAGAACTTTCTGACTGTGAGACTTTGATCTACAGCATCCTGGAAAATGTAGGGAAAATTTGTAAGGCTGTGTGGCCTAAATAGAGGCCACAACTGAAGCTAAAACCCCAGTGCATCAAGCATCATAAACACATAAAGCAATAGCGAGATCTTACAGTCTGAAACAGACCAAAGTGAACCCTATTAGCCTCAGTCCTCGTTAGAGCAGATGAGGAGCTGAGGCGCAGCACGATGAAGCAATTTACTCAAAGCCAGACAAGTGCATGGCAGAGCCAGACAGCAGATGTGGGACTGAGTCAACCCAGGCCTGGAAGCCATGAGTCTGCCCTGGGCAACATCAGCTGTCTGTGGTCTGTCGACAAAGCTTCAGATGGACTCTGGTAGAAGGGCAGGTGGGTCAGAAATATCACTCGACCTCATTTTGCTGTCTGTCTTCTTTAAGCAGAACAGTTCAATAGCTCCAGTTAGGAAAAAAATTACCTGATGTCAACAGCGATCTTATTCTTCCCATTGGGCTTTTGTGCCATGTAACTAATAGGGTATTGGCAAGCAAACGTAATATTGATGAAAGTTCTTGCAACTATATTGGAGCAGTTACTCTGTATTGTGTTTGCGAAGACAATATGTGCATCATTGGAAGTCTGAAAGTTAATAAAGAAACATTAGGAGACTTGCCAGCAGTTGCTGTTTATACGAAACCATTATAATGGGAACATTTCTATCACTGCACTCCACACAGCTCCATTACAAGTAATCACCATTAATAACAATTATGTTTATTTTGTTAGCATGAGACACAAAAAGAGAGCTCTCCTCCCACTGTGCTCAACACAGACTGCAGACAGCCTGTGCTGGAGAGTTTCATCCTCACGTACAGGCCTGGCTCTGATTCTGCAAAGGGAGATGGATTTTTGTCCTTTAAATCCCCCAGAAGACGGATAGCTGGAGGGGACCTTAGGCCAATACTCCAGGTTTGCTTTTGCTCTCACACTAGCACATCCAAGGGGCACAGCATGTTACAGTGATGCACATAAAGCAGCAGACAAGAGTTGTAGGGAATAAGCATTGAGCTGAGCAAGTGTTGGCATGGTTCAGCCAGCTTTACTGGCCAGGGTCAACCATGTTTGACAGAGGCACAGCTCCCAGAGACAGTGAGGTTTCACACATACTGCATGCAAAGAACAAGTAGATAGAGAAGGAAAACCTTGTCAGTACTGACAGAGAGAAGGGTCACATCTCTCTTTTCCCTTTTGCAATCTGAAGTTGAGCCACTGGTAGCTCCATTGGCACGTTGGCACTGCTACCACCAGGCTCTCTGGCCACAGGCTGCCACCCGACTGGCCACAGCCCATGGCAGGATAGGTGGTAAATGCTGGGGTGAGCTTGTGAGGGACCAAAAGGGTGGTGAGGGAGAGCTGAGGGTATCACTGCACAGGGACCTAGGGGAGGGCACTCGCCAGCCATGGCCAGATGAACACCCATCTGCAGACCAGCTTTTAACATGAGCTGGGATCAGATGATCCCCATGGTCCCTTCCAGCCCAGCTGCCACAGGGATGATTCTCCAAACGCTTGGCAGAGGGTGGAAGCTGCAGCAGACTTGAAAGCATTGTGGTGGATGCATTGACAGAAGCTGGTGCTGCAGCAGTGGAGCAGAGGCAGGAGGTAAAATGCAAATCCTTAAGGAGCCTGGCTTTGTTAGCTCTGAAACCAGAGCCACCTGAGATGAGAAAATGAACATTCATTAAAGTAATTTCAAGCTAACAGTTGGCTCCAGACATGATTAAACTGACAGTGCATAAGGTAGCAGAGCCAAAAGGACCCATGACCTTATTGGTGATAGGTGTTTAAAATCTAAAACTCAGGAACTTTCAAATGCCCCTTCTTTCTGTATGAATAACATCCAGAGAAGTACCTTTGGTAAAGTGTTTTTCTCTTCTTTTTCCCAATATGCACATCTGTTTATCCTGACTTTTTTACATATTTCATTAATTCAGATTGCAAATTATAATTATGTCTATTAACTCAAGGAATGTAACTGGAGAAAGCTGCTGTGCCTCATTTAACTTTTCTATTAAGTTACACCTTTGGTAAAGCTCCTGCACTTGGCCTTTTAATAGCTGTGAATTTCCTTCTTTAATGTATATTCTGAAACAGCATATATAGTAAGTTTTTGTTCTCGACTGCAGGAAGATCTATTCCCATGGGCTTTGGGCAACATCAGCTTTTTGATTAGTGTCTGTCAGTCTTTTAAAGAAAATATAGTTTTGCAGCATAGGCATAATTGCTTTCATTACCTAATGCTTTCAATATCTTACGGATGATACTAGTTCTTCAAACCGTGCATTAAGTTTATGGAAACTCTTCATTGTCATCAAATTTTCTGGAAATATCAGCAGTTCTCATGAATATTAGAGTGAATAATAAGAAACTATTACAGGGCAGCAGCAGCAAGAAAAGACAGAGAAAATGCAGAACTGTTTGCTTCAGCATCAAACACGTGCTATTCTGTAGCTTAAGCCACCACAGCTGCAGCACCAGAAGAAATAAACATGGCATTTAGGAAAAAAAAAAGGTTCCTTTCCAACAGCAGGCCTTTGTGCATATTACCACTCTACTTCCGCAGTCTGTCAGATTGGTTTTAATGCTGGACACGTAAACATTTCCTTTTTCAGTACCACAGCATTCAGCATTGTTCAGGTGTAAATCAGAGATCTGGAACTAAATGATCATTTTTAACAGCTTACTATGTTTTAGCATGAGCTCATTTTTATCTAGATGGTCATTACCTTATTTATACATATTCCAAGCTCTGAAACAGAACATTTCATTTCTAAGAAATAGAGCAAACAAGGAGTAATTAATTTGCTCCTTAGGAGCAAATAATTATTTTGTTCCAGAATCTTGAAATGGGGGCTTGGGTCTTTTCTTCATATCAGGCTGTCAAATACTGCAAGACAAACTGCAGCTCGAAGAACCGTTGACAGCTAAGAGCTGCGCTAATGGAGAAAGGACTTTTATATCCCTGTTGCCCCAGAATTTCCTTGGTATCTGCGTAGCGCACCCACTTAGGCTCAGTATACAGCTCTGGAGTAATGCAGGAAAAAGTGCTGGAATTTTTTTCTTGCAGAGTTTTACTGGTGAATTATGAGAGGCAAATCACTCATTTCTAATCATCTGCCTGGATCATCTGGGCTGGATGACAGACATAATATAATCCTCTAAATTTGATTTAGGGAAGCTACGGCATAAAACCTTGCTCTGTTCTTACTGTTTGGTTTATGCTGCAAAATGGTTTTCCTAAATATCAGATAACATTTCCAATAACTTAGATATTGTCAATATATTTGGACAAACAAAGGAAAACAAACAACCAAAAAGTTGTCTGGATAAGAATTAAATGGATTTTTATCTCTGGTAAAAGAAGCAGACCAGCAAACAAGAACATTTTAAATCAATTCAAACTTTTTTTTTTTTTTCCTCCTCAGATTAATTGCAAAATGAGAAATCTTATTTTAGAGGCAAATAACATACTTCTTTCTGAAGGCATCGCAATATTTTTTGACTTTTCCAGCATGAAACAGGTCATTAAAAATGTCAAAACAAAAATTTCAGTATTTTCATAATTCTGTTCTCCATGGATTTGACTGAAGAATGCTGCAAAATTCAACTTAAACTTGTGTATAGCTTCTGCCTCCCTTCTTACCACACAACATTTCATGTTTTCAACCATGTTTCATTAATGGCTGAGACAATAATAAATTGCCAAGCAGTAGGTAAGAGGTCAAAGCAAGACAGTAAACACTATGTGGAGATAGTAAATACCATGCAGGTGTTCACTCTACAGCTCCAGCAAAATGCATGCAAAGAAAAGCCAGATTTTACCATATTTGTGTGCTTTTAAGCGTCATCATACCAGATGGGAAACTGGTCTTATTGTGTCCTATAAAGTCCTTGGGAAGATCAGGCTGCATTAAGTTAAAGAGGTTTGCAGGTGTACTCAGGAAAGTGATGGGATGGATGCTCTTTTATCTTTTTTGTTTTAACCTGTTCTGTTTTTTCACCATGTTAATAGCCTGGAGTTGTCTCCACACCACCACCACCAATTTTTATTTTCTTTACTATTGACAGGGGGAAGGATGCTAGAAAGAATTAAAGAGAGAATGGTTCTGCTCTTTCTTCTGGCACAAAGAAGACTAAGCACCCCTTTGCCCACATCTGTGCCTGGTTCAGGGACACGGTGTACCCAGAACCCAGACGGGAATGGCCTTGAGCATCCTTTGGGTTTCCGTGTCAGACGCAGGACACTTCTGTCCAGATCTCAGCAAACAGTTTGAGGAGCAAGTCCTAATGTGGAGCTCTTATTAGGGAAATTGCAGCTCATTTTTCAGGTTCTTCCCTGTAGCGATGCTCTCGGTGCTGGAGCTGGTGAGCAACAGCTCACGCCCATTTGCAGTGCATGGACTGACTTAGGTGCCTGTACATATGTCAAGAGACCCAGAAAGCTCTTAAGTGCTTACAGCTTTGGATGGGATAGGGAAGAGCGTATGGTTTAGCACTGACTGTGCTACTGAAGGGACGTTCCTGCCCCACAGTATGAGATGTTAACTTTGATGAACTGCCCAGTACAGCTGCTGGAAGCAAAAGGCTCTGGAGGCGTCTACTCTGAAATCAAATGACACCTTGGCACCACTCCACATAAGTATTGCCCTGAAATGCCCTCTTCCCATCCACGTTTCACCCTCTTTTACAGGTAAACCAGCAGAAAGGCAGCTCACTGCCAAGTGCCAGAAGGCCTGGCCCAAAACAAGTCTCCTGGAGCACTGGAGCAGGGATGTGCGTGCTTGTCCAGGGCAGATTGGAAGACTCTCGTGTTTGCTATGTGGGAAGAGCAGTTCTTAAGCTGAACAATGATCTGATAGGGGAAGTTCCTGCTGTGTTTTCCCTTCCATTACAGTATATATGAAGCCTCTATGAAAAGTAACAAGGAAATACTGAGTATTGCATTACTAATAGATAGATGATATTCAACTTCACATTACTGTTATGGCAAATGTAGCTGGTGAAAGAGATGATCTCCAGATACAGGAGATTTTTAATTGCATGGGACTGATCTTCTGGGTCACACGTCGGTAGGACTGGCAAAAACAGCATGCAGCGTTAGCAAGCACTGTGGTCTTCCCCTGTCTGGCAAGCAAGGGACAGCATCCCAGCTACACCTCAGGCTCAGTGCTGGTGCTCAGATCCCAAAAGGGCAAACAAGTCAGGGAGCATTTTAATTATTCTGGGCAGGGTAAGGAAAGCCTTGTGTTTTGTATATGACCTTTGCAATTGTTTGTAAAAGCTCCAGCGTTCTGAAAAATGAAGGGAAGATTGTTTCTTATGCTTTCGTGGTTTGCAGAGGGAGAGTCCCAGCTAGCTGTTTACCCCTGAGTCACCCGCTCGGTGTCGACATGAGCAGTCCACGTGAGCTGCCGCCAGTTAATTCCACCTCAGCAGCAGCGGCTCCTCCTTGCTGCCAGCTAACCGCTGGCACAGAGCTACAGCCACTTCTGCCACAGCGCCTTCCTGCCAGCTTATGAGCCATTCTTACTGTCACTGAAGCAGCTCGCAGAAGCTTTTCTTTACTGTCTTCCAAAATGTCACAGTGGCTATTAGCTTTAAACTTACATTCTGGAAAGGAATGAGGAGCTGCAGGAGGAAGAAAAAGAGGATAAACAGTTTTCTGCTTTGAAGGGACGATTGAGTCATTGAATGGAGAAACTGAGGAACAGAAATGCAACCATGCAGTGTATGTAACCCAGAACGTCTCTGAAATTTAGACTCAGGTACAAGGGTTACGTAAAAGACAGCTCTCATTTACTAAATATTCATCATCATCAGTTTACATAGTGGCTCATTTACTCTTCACTTGGAACAGAGGCCCAAGTGTTTAATTATCAAATCACGCGTGCCCTGGCGCGGGAAACACAGGCTGGAATTCCCAAAGGATGGGAGACAGCTGCTCAACTCCCATTACAATTTCACTGACACTTAAGGGAATTAGCGCAATTAGCAAATGCAAGGCAGAGGAGATTCTCAAGCTGACATTTTTGCACAGGAATCAAGGGAAGCTAATTTTAATCTTCCTGAATGTAGGTTTTCCTGTAGAACAAAATACTGGGAGCAGATGCTGCCACAGACTACGCATATGTTTTTCTTGGAAGAAACCCTATGCTCCTGTGAAATAGTTAACAGGGGCCTGATTCTTCTCTCATTTCTGTAAACAGCCAAGTGTTTACAGCAACATCCCAATGTTAAGTATTACTGTACCAAATCCAGATGTCCCAACTCAAGCAAAACTTTATAAAGTTGAAAGGAATTCTTCTCTGGATAAGGCAAGCTGCAGCTTACTCTTGATGGATGTAACCAGAGCCAAAGTTTACTCTCAGTTGCATTGGCAGGAGCACAGGAACTCCATAAAACCCCAGATTTACAGTGGACTGACTGACAGCAAAATGTGTCCCAAGGTACTGACACTTAACCGAACGAACCAACCTGTTTAAACATCTCGTTGGAACTGAGCAGTGGCATACCCTAACTTTTGACTTTTTTTCCCCCTGCCGTGACTTTTGTTCAGCTTTTATCTTTGTCACAAGTCCAGATTTTCCCCTTCCCCATGCCATAGCAACACCTTAGAACTTTGTTCCATTAACAAACGATCTTCCTTATTCAGGATACCAAGGATACCTGAGCAAAGGGAAACTAGATACAGCACCATTTCTATTTTTCTTTTTGCATTAGGAGGAAAGCGTTGTCCCCCAAAACATCAGCTGCGCACTCCCATTTCTCTCATTACTGCTGCATGTCACACACTCCTGTTCTCCACCTCTGAATGAGGGTTACAGCTCCCAGTCATCTCCAGCATGCTCCCAAGTCTCCTCAAGCCAGGGGCTCCCTACAGTTGAGCTGTGGAAGCAGCTTGCAGAAGGATATCCCCTGCAGGAGTAGCCAGGAGGCTCTGCTGCCTGTGTTCTTTCTCAGCCTTCAGTCACATCCTCAGCAGGAATGCATCCCTAGCTGGCTGACATCTGGCCAGCAAGTCTGCCAAAGCCAGAGGGATCCTCTACCTCCTTCACAGTGAAACCTGGGCATGAAATGGATGTTTTCAGGATGATCCATTGAAATCCTACTTTCCATTTCTCCTCATGTACATTATACTACAGTATTTAAAATTAAATGGATCTTTGACAACATGGAAAACTATTTGAAAAAAATAAATGGGGGGGGGGGGGGGACTTAAAAACCTCTCTTCCTTAGTGCAGGTGCTGGTACAGATGACTGTCATAAGAAATTGTCACCATTTTAAAAGCCTGTATGTCACTCTCACCAGCTATTTCCTTTCAGTTCAAGGAAATCCCCAGTGTGGACTTCCTATGAGAACCTCATTTAATAACTGGACCCCAAAGGGCATCAGGGCCTTCCTCTAACATACTTAACTCTTCGTTACTTATTTATTCCACACAGTACAACAGATCTACAAAAGCCTTGAACAACTGTTTTTGGTTGCTGTAGTCTTCTGCTACAAAACCTGGCTATTTACATCATAAGCATTTCACCACAGCAGATCTAAGATGCTCTGTTCTGTTAACAGGTGTGGCGTTTCTCCAAGCTCACGCTATCTTTCTTCCAAGGTGTTGCTAGAACGGGCATCTCTCCAGGAAGGTTCACTGGCTCCTTAGCTGAGAAAGGCTGCTGAAAGCAGTTAGCTGAGGTGTAGGTACACGGGAGACAAATCTTGCTCTGCCTGCACACAGCAACGGGGAGCGCTGCAAGGAACAACTGAACAAGTCACAAGGACCTCTGCAGGGCTGCATCAGTACCCAACAACACAGCAGGAGCAGGATCCTGTTAGGTGCCAGCAGGTGCAGCTGAACAGCTCCAGCGCTTGCTGTGCCAACAGCACGGTGTGAGAGGCATCCGAACAGGAACGCGTCCATCCTGGCCTCCTGTGAGGCCGATCTCTGCTGCATGCAGGAGGCCAGGGCTCTGGCCTCCTCTCTGCCAGTGCCTGACTTTGCGCGAGTCCTTTCACCAGCCTCGTGTTCTATGGAGCTTCTATGTGTTTTGGTTGCAAGTCTTCTCTCCCTGTGGAGCAGTTCTACTAGCCATTTTGGATTTGGACTTTCGATGATATCCCAAGCATTTGTGCAGTGCTCACAGAAACAAGGACCAGCTGGAGTACTGACTTAATACTATTCAAAGACACCTTACTTTTAATATAATTTCTCATGCTTTGGCAGAATTTTTTTCTTTTCCAAAGCATATCAGTTATTTTCTTCATTCTTCAGGTTCCATCTAGGTATAACTAATTGAACTACTTTTTATTTTTTATTCATTTTGTTTTTTAAATGTTAAAAGGAATCATTAATACATGAACTCCAATACAGCAATGGATCAAAGAGGATTCCTAATTATACTAGGGTCTTAAAAATCGTTCCTTGTACATTGGGATTAACCAGGACTGACTTAGAGTTCTAGGAAGGCAAACATGATACAGCTAATCCAACAGACGGCCTAATCAAGTTTTCTCAGCCCCAGTCTCTATCTATGGAGCAGGAGACTACAGTGAAGAAACACAACAGAGAAATGTTAACTGTTTCCAGAAGGCAGTAGCTTTAGAGCTGGGTTCAACCACCCGCACTGAAAAAAAAATAAATTATAGACTCCTAGGCTTCTACACATACTATAATTGTCGTTTTGAGTAACAAGTGAGTAATATATGCAGAGCATTCCCACTAATTGATACTATTTAATGAGCAACATCTACCAGACAACTCAGTGACATGCTGAGGAAAACTAATAGGAACACAAATTATTAAGAACTTTTCTCTCAGAAGAGACACCACCTACTTTTCCACAAACCAGAAAGATAAAAAGGTTATTTAATAAACATTACAACAGTCGGTATTATTCAGGAGAGTAAGACCGAAAAATTGTGTTCACAAAGACTCTGAAATAGCTGCAAACCTTAAGTGGCAATGTGATGTAATTCTGAAAACAAATAAAGAATGCAAAACAGAAGCTATCAACAGGAATGCAAAGTTATTTGGAGACAAAGGGAAGATTAAGCCCTACCTTTACCCACCACTGGTAATTTTCAAATAAAAATTTAGTTTTGCTACTTTGTAGATAAATTATTTCACTTAGTGACGCAATCTGTATGATGCAAGAAAACAGGTCAGGTAATCAAAATAATCTTTCTTGACATCATCTAGGAAGTTCAGTTTTGGAACATGATTGAAAACCACTGTTTTCACTCTCATGGGTTGTTTCTTGACACTGTATAAGCTGATGAGTTTCACTATTGTATTAATAGAATAACTATTCTGTTTCCACACTGAAATCTGTAACTAAATTATCAGCTATAAAATTGTTTGTAAATTCCTGACAAAATGTTTCATACCATGTATTTACATAGAAGAAAATATTTTTTCAAAAAGTAGTTTTACTTCAGTAATTTGATGACTAAAATTACTTAACACAAAAAAATGTAATTTAAATATCTGAGAATTAGTCTGCAAACAAATGATTAATTTAGCATTAACATAGTGATCAAATCATAACATGAATAAATGAGGAACTTGCACAGCTGACACTAAGGCAACTGACCATTGCATTTTAAAAACTGTTCCTATTGAAGTTTAAAACATTACAAAGACTCCAGCTATTCTTCTACAAGCAAGAAGAAATTGATAGTTTTAAAAAAAGCACTCAGAGGAAGGTTATGAAAGAAAATTTGTTCCACATCCCACTGTACATCAGTATGTTCTACCATTACATAGCTATAGCAGATTCCGATTTAAGATAAAGTTTTAGAGCTGACAACTACACCAGCAGTTAAGTAGTTGGCTTTAAGGGTTTCTGTATTACTAAAGTTCCTCCTTGGAAATACCCTTTTTTTTTTTTTTTTTTTGATAACCAATGATGGTATTTTCTTCAAGAAAAATACACAACTCACCCTCTCCCATGTCAGCATCATCTGCTGAAATTAAAGACATCAGCGTGGAGGCAGCCAGCAAACAACGTGCTGCAAAGCACACCCAGCAAACTTCCCTCTGTGGTTCAAAGCTAGGATATCTTTGAAGACCACTCTATATCTTTGCCCTTCCAACTGCTTTCTTTGGTGGGAGTACAAGTTTTTTTTGTTATTGTTTTCAGTAGAAAGTGAAAGAATCCCTCAAGACATTAAGTGCAAGGTCACGGTTTCCCATTCTAAAACTTCTCCACAGAAACAAGTGTTTCAAAAAAAAATTACCAAATGGCATCCTGCACCCAACAATAGGATTCCTAACATGCCAAGTCAGTGGAGACCAAGCCTACTTGGAAAGCCTTTTCTACCTATTTTAGAATTGATCCCCCAGGACAGGACCCACCCTTACTTGTTCGTTTTTCTCTTGTGCTGTAGCAGCAGCATAGCATGTCCTTCATTAGGCAGGAGAAGAGCCCCTCTCACTTCATCCACTGTGTCCACCCTTTGATGGTTTATGTCCTTCCGTCATACTACAGAGGCTTTTAATGAGAGCTATAAATGACTCAGAGGCACCCACCTTTGTTAAGAATGAGTAACAAAAAAGAAATACGTGCTCCACAGAGAGAGCAGAAAGTCCTTTTCAATAGTGGCAGCCTGCTAACAAATGAAGGATGTATTAAAAACTGTAGAAAATTTAGATTTGTAGATTTACAGGAAAACTATGCTTACAAGATGCCTGATGATCAAGGTACACAAAGAAGAAAGATTCCCCCCCAAATATTTTGGACACAGCCCTCTTCTGACACAGCAGGTTTAGACCTTTGGCAAGACCTGGCCGCCCCGTTTCCCTGCCCAATGGGACTGTTGTAGGCTTATGGCCTTCTGTGCCTCCGCTGACATGGGAGATCACTGGGTGCAAAATTTCCCAAGAGTGGCAATTACAAAGTCCACTGTTTTGTCCCATCAGAGACACTCATGCATTTACAGCAGAAGTGATTAATTACCTTTCCTTTATTAAGCAGAACTTGACAGTTTGTTTCAGGAGCTCTATACATTTGCATTATTTCAGTTTTAACCATTTGATATTTGTGTTATCCTTCACAAATCCACAGCAAAAGTTTGGCTATAGAGTCCTACAACTTCTCTTAGGTGCACGTTAAGGCATGTATTATGGGCAAAACTTTTCAATATTCCTGCTCATTCAACTACTGCAAGTCCCTCTATATTCATATCCCAAGATTTCAGTAGGAAAACAGCTATAATCTCAAACCATGAACACACAGAAACATGCCACTGCATTAGATGAATGCTGAGCTCCAGTGAATAAGTTACATTTATGATCTGTCACCCTTTGTTTACTCACTGCTCATATCAGTGACTCATTCCTCCCACAGGAAGAACAGTAGAAGGGCACTCGGGGGAGGTTTTTACCAACTATTCCTCAAAAAGTTCTCTCTCCCAAGCCCTTGTTCCCCCCAGCTCCATCCAGTCTTGCCCCACAGCAGCAGATACATCAGTAGCAGCAGGTATGAAAGGATTGCCAGGACTCGCATGTACTCCCTCCATCTCTTTTCTGCCTGGTGATGAAATGCTCTGAGCTTTTCACCTCTGTAAGAGGAGCTATATGACAATGTCTTTTCATCAGATCTGATTTAAAAATCTAACAATGATGGCAGCAGTTACTACAGTATAATCATTTCCACAAAGTTATATATTGCTTTACTAAGGCTTCCTAGAAGAGAGACAACACATGCATGTGCTTTCTTAGCTGCTGGTCCACTTCCAGCATGGATCAAACACAGCTTGCTCTTGGTAGTATTTTAAGGATAAGGATAGTGCTACGAAGGGGGCATGCTTCTAGGAGAATAGCAGTGTGCTACGCAAGGTCTTATATCACATTTACGTATATTTGCTGCAAATAGAGCGCATATAAAAAAAGTCCCATATCAAACAGTGCAGGGAGGAGCTGTTAGCTTTGCACCTCTACTACTTTAGTTTACTTTCCAGCACGTTGGGAGAAGCTGGAACAGAAATTAATACTTCTACTTGCAGGTGTTACATACACATTTGTAACATAAACTTGCACTATTTTACATGGGAGAAGGAAGAATTAGAATGACTGTCAGTTGCCTATACAAATCTTTTGTGATCAGGAATTGGCCACTGTTTAAGAACAGATCAGAAACTTTTTGCAACCAAGACTTCCTGTTGCAGTATCTGGGTTTCTAAAGGGACGATAGAAGAGGCAGTCCCAGAAACTATGGCTCCACAGCTCAACATAGTATGTAGCATTTGGAAATTAAATAAATTAAAGTAAATCACCCTAGGATGACTTAAGTTGGCTTTCACACTGCCTAAGTAAATCTCCAGTTTGATGACATAAAGGTGGGTGATCAGTCAAATATGCCCTCTATTCCTCCATCATTTGTTCTTCAAAGCCTACAGCATAGAATAAAAAAGCCCATTCGCATGGAGGGGAGAGAAAGAAAATGAAAAACTTCACAGTTGGCGAACATGCAATAAATATGTCAAATATAATGCCTTTTTCCTGTTTTCTTTAATTTTTGTTCTCTATCTTATTGACTTAACCCAAAGCTGATTTTTATAAGCGTAGTAATGGCTCTGTACTGATGCACAATTTTGATAGCAAACATTTGATTATCCAAGACCACACGCTGAATATGTATATGAATATATGTATGCTCTATTAGTGCAGAACAAGCCATTAAAGATGGCTGAACACACCTTGGTGTTTAAGTGCTATTGCCTTATGCTCAGAGAGTGACAGGACAAACCACCACCAGGGTAACAAGAACAGCAGTCTAGATTTTCTTCCTTTACCTAGTAATAGTCACAAGAAACCCTAGATTCATTGACAGTTCTTCAACAAATGATGGTGGCCTGTTAGCACACAAAGGGCAAACACACAGTGACAGTGTGAATCCTAACTCTCTAGCCCCATAACAAAACGGGAGGAAAAGAGACAAAAAAATCTAAGCCAGCTTACATAAACAACTTACATTTTAAAACACCCTGTAAACAATCAGACCTTACACTTGGTTGAATAAATACATAAAATAAAGTGACTTGTGATTTAAGACCTGGAAGCTTGACATATTGTATATAAGAGGAAATGAAGCCAGAGGTTTACAGAAATCCCACACTCAATTTTCAAAGTAGAGTTTATTCTAGTTTTTAGAAACCCTGCTTCGTTTACTTTCTCCCCAGCTGACTTAGTACCTTAACTACAGTTGAAAGCTGCAAGTTCAGCTGACTGTGCTCTTTAAAATGACTACTTTTGATTGACTTGAAATCAGTAATGCAATGACTCAAGAGTTCCCAACTTTGTCCTTCTTTGAAGAGGAGAAGACAGAAGATGCAACAGGACTTGTGATAGTGGTTCACGTGTTCAGTTTATGAATACAAAACCTACAGACTTTAGAACTAAAAACTTTTAAGCCTCACTGATTGTTCAGTAATTAGTTTACCAGACCTTCCTATATGCCAGTTGTACAATATAAAACCAGAAATACAAAAATTAATAGTGAAATTCAAAATCATCATCTACAGTGAATAGGGGTAAACATATTACAGCTGCAAAAACAAAAAAAATAGGCTAATTTCCCCCCCTCACTTTTCCTCTGGCACACTAAACTAGTTTTACTGCAGCCATTTCATGGATTGTGACTCACCTACTCTACTTCCACTGGCCAAACACATTCTTTGTAATAAGCTGAGCAAGCCACGAGAGACAGAGGGAGGGAGACATGCAGACAGACAGACTGCTTGGGTCTCCTTTTCATCCACAGTATGAATTTCCTGTAACTTATAGCAGATAACCTTGTAAAGAGTGTACTCGTTTCAGGCAACCAAAAAAGGAAGAAAAACATAGGCACAGTAGCTTTGCAACTAGCCTGTCTATAGACATGCTCATCATGTAGATTTTAAGCAGTACGTCTAAGTTACAAAAAAAAAAAAACAGGTTCCATTTGTAGCTAGATGAAATAATAGTTGCTATTAAAATAATTGAGACTCCTGGAAAGCATAATATGGTCAATAAGGACTGTAGAAAGGGGTGGAAAGAGAACAGCATGTATTCTTTCCAGTGACTGCACTGTTTGTGTCAGAAAAGACAGTGCTAGAAAGTTGCGAACTGGTCCTCACCCACTAATCCAGACAGAATCCTACAGGAGGAAGTATGTCTAATTATAGTTTTAATGAAAAACGTCTGTAGGATCCCACTCACACTTGTATTGAAGTGCAGTTACTTTTAAAGTAGAGGACACACTGCTGGCAGACAACTTGAATATCTACAGATACTGGCAGAAAAAAGTTTTTGGAAGACCCATCTCATAAGAAGCATCATCAAGTCCTATATCCATTCTTTAATATGCATGAGAAAATTGAGGCAAATGCTCTTTTGTAGTATTAGGCCTGCATGAAACTATAACATATCCCGGACTGTTATTACCATGCAAGGGAGTTACCTAACAAATCAAGATGAAAATGTCTTCCTGGCATAGACTGATTTAGAGAGCAAAATGGCCCTTGACTTCCAAACTCATCTTAAACATCCACAGTGAGATTTATGGAGCTCAATTTAACACAATGAGGGAATGCACTCCTGAGTTTCCAATACTGATGTTTTCTGTAGATTAAGATCTTCTGTTTGCATCAAGCTTTTACAGATGCCTAACTGAGGTGGCAGCTCTCTTTTACAAGGCTTTGAACTTTTATACATGGATAGAAAACTGTCCTGAAATCATCACCAACTAGAGAAAAAAAGCATTAGTTATTTTACAGCTATGGAACTGAAAGAGATGAAAGGTTAGTGTTGAGTTCTTTGGAGTCAGCTGGATCCTCATTTTACGGGGACTGCACTGGAAAAGACATGTAAATATAAGTTGGCAGTATTATTTCACAGGAGAACACATGAGAAGCTAGTACATTACTGCGTCCACTCAAATACTGCAGTCAGCATTTGCAGACTTCTGCTTTCTGTGGAAAACACCATTTCTATTGGCATATCAGAACAATTAAGATAAGACAAAGATCATTCCACCTAAGGTATTGTCTTTTAAGAGCGCTCTGATAGAGCAAAAATCGCAGCATCATGAAAACATGCTTACTCTGTAGTCAATAAGAGAAAAGCACTGCAGTTGTACAAGCTGCAGCCTTAACTGAAAAATAAGTTCATCTCCCAAGCTGTCTTAAAAACATCTGAAAGAACACTTGAAAGAAACAAAATGCTGCAAAGAATAGCAGACAGTGGTAAATTACAGTTCAATTTCTTTTTCAATATTATTCTTTAAATTTAGTCTATGTACTTAATATTATGTGAAATTAGTACAAACTATTTTATTACCGACTCTGGCTACATACACACCAATGATTCAGCCTTACAACTGTAAGAAGTGTATTAATGTTATGCCTCCAGAGCTCTGGGTTCTGGCACGCCAGTCCTCAGTGCTCAGAATCAGGTCTCTGGCATTGCATGCTGTTACGTAAGCATTAAAAAACAGTCAGGACTAAACCATCTCACGCATTGCTTGATGAGAAGCTATGCTTTTGGCTTGGAATCCAAACCCCACATTTTTGTAAATAAACATTTAAACAGCTATCTTTATACAAACAAGCCAAGAACTTGCAGAGCTTAGGAAACCTTTCACAGCAGATATTTTTCAGTTTGCTTCTGACAATGATTATTCCCACAACAAGTTACTTAAAATGGGAGCTATGAATGTAAACATTATTTGCTTCCACATTTTTTAAACAGATATATAATTTCTCACAGTGAACAGAAGCTCCTTGTTCCACCACATTACATTGTACAGTATTGAAATTCTCTGAGGATGATGAGAAAACTGGAATGTTGCTGCCCTTAAAGTTCCTAGAGTGTCTGTACAGCGTGATCTCCAATACACTGTAGAATAATTTAGGCTGGAAGGGATCCATGGAGGTCATCTGGTCCAACACACCACTCAACGTAGGGCCAACTCTGAAGCTAGATCAGGTTGCTCAGTGTCATTTGAGTTCCAAATACGTTCAAGGATGGAGATGTCACAGTCTGTGCAAACTGTTTGATCACTCTCATTGAAAAAAGTCTACTATGTACTCAATTTCCCTTGCTGCAAACTGTAATCTGCAAAACAGTGATCTCCAAAACAAAATATATAAATATGACTAGTACATATTACAAATACAGGAAGTAAAGAATCATTGTCTGTAAATTTACTCAAATAGTCTTTAGAATAAGTTATCTAATTGGCCCAGATGGACAACAGAATGCCAAAGACGGACTTCTTGATGCAATACTAGTCATGTAATTCAATTCACATTTGGTGTCAGCAAAGGAAAATCTGTTTGCCATGCAGATAGGCTTAATACCCAAAAGGCTACCAGTTGCAACTTAAATAAAACGTTCTTGAAAACAGAAAAACAAGAATTATATGACAAGTCTATTTAGCAGGCATAAGAATAAAAATTCTAACACTGAGATTTCTTAAAGGACTCATTTTAGTTAATCTCAAGTAAGATTTATAAAATATACAAAAAACACTGTCTGCTAAAACAGTAAATACTGTACTCTGAAGGAAGTAGCCTGTTGCTTATGCATACATTTTCACATTCACTAAACATAACACTGTGTAACTGACCTTGCTTGACGTTAAGCAAATGTGTGTCCATAACCTATGCCAAAAGGTTTAGAATTTATCTTGCCTACCTTCAGCATCTTAAAAGTCAGCCTAGATTTGTTTTCTAAACTCTTTCTATAGTCAGCTGAGATAGTGTACAGTGTTCTTACATACATAAAGATGAAAAATTCTGCAAAAGTTTCACCTCTTCACTGATTAACTAACTTAGACTAGGTACCTACCATTTAGACTGCCTAACTTAATCTCATATTTTGAATATTTAGACTGATGCATCTTTGAGAGGGAGAAATAGACAAAAAAATCAGGAGGAGAAAGTGTACATAAGCACTGAATGTTTATAAAGTGATCTGCAGCTTAACCAATTATTTTTTTAAAAAAATCTGTAACAATTTTTTTTTTTGTTTAAACAAAGCACTAAAGTAGTCATGGTTTTAATAGTAAGTGAAAAACATGTACATTATGTTCAAGTGTTTAACGGAGTTCCAGACCAACACACATACAAAAAGCATAATTTAATTTATCATTTTGTAGTGAGTGAGCATTAACAATGAAATTTAATTGTCACACAAGTCTTTATGAATATCTAAAAGCCTAATACAAATATCCAAATGATTAATAAAGATTAAAGTGTTACCAGTAAGACATTCAGTAACTTGGCATTAAATGCTAACAACCCTAGAAGCCCTTTCTAGAAGAATATTAATTTATAGTCATTCTTCCTAACAATTCTTTGTACAGTAAAAAAAAGTAGATTTGTGTTTTTCTGCTTCCCTTTCCCACCCCACCACCCACATAGTTTTGCTCTCATACTGAATCACCAACCAATCCAACCTGACGGTAAAAATCCAGCAGTTCAAGATCTCAGTTTCAACATCCAGCTCAAATGTTCTTTGGAAATAAAATCCAGATTTTTGTTTAATGTGCAAAGTGCAAGTTTTCTCCAGTGCTATCAGAAATGTGTGCTGCTAAGAATGTCACCACAGAATAAAATGTTAACAATTAGAAGACTTTTCTATTTCTGATAGCTCTATTAAGGACACGTTAGATGGTGTTTAAATGAATGACAGATCAAGTGGACTATATACAGGTGCTTATTAGATCAGGTACTTTCTGATATCACGAGGTCAAATCAATGTTTTTACTCAAGTTCTTCAGTTTCCTCTGTAAAAAGGTCAGCCAAATCTGCCACTGTCAGAACTGAAGCTTCTGACTGTTTCATGGAAGAGCTTGTGTGGCTGTAGGAAAAAATTGCATGCAGACATCAGAGAAGGAATCAACTTAAATAACAACCTGTATGTACTGAAGACAGACCACCACATCGTTCAGAGTCCAATAAATGTTGGGCTATGAGCTCAGAAAAAAAAAAATTACACTTTCTATTAGGAGAAGTGCATACATTCATCAGCTACTTCTGATGCACAATTTCAGTAAGATACTAAGTCCACCTACTGTCCTTAACATGGTGATCATCAAACACTTGAGAGGCAACAGAACATGGGATCGCAGGATCATAGACTTGCTTAGGTTGGAAGGGACCTTACAGATCACCTAGTTCCAACCTCAGTAATTATGGGGATAACCCACTTTGTCCTGTTAATGTTTAGGGGATTGGCTTCAGATTCCAAGCATAAGGTTTGATGCTACTTTCAAAACATTAGCCCTCATTAGATCACTGTATATTTATCTGAACTTTATAAGCAAAAGTAGTGCTACTTAACAGATATGGAAACTGATTAAACTATCCTTTCAAAACTAAAGGTGAAAAATTTACATGCAAGTCTCTGGCTGTAGTTATTTAAATCTCTTTTTATAACAACCAGAAAAGCTATAAAAGTCACTCATTTTCCTAAACTAGTGTTTCTTCCTAGATTTGTTATGTGTATACAGTACAGTTAAAGCGGTACAAAACTCTTGTATTTTCTGTACAAAGAATGCGAATACCACTTAAGTTCTAGTCCTAGTCTTTTAGTGATTAGAGTTTTTGGAAAAGAAACAGTGAAAATTGCTTTCTGTGTCTGCAGACCAGACCACCTTACGAGCTGGCATCTTGACAACTCTTGCACTGACTGCAAAACCAACCCGTGTGACACAGAAGTGTCAAGTCTCGGTTTGTAGAATTTAAAAATGATGAAAGAAAGAATAAGATCATATCTTAGAGCTTGCTTAGAGCATGCTGTCATTTCAGTGGCAAATTTAGTACTACTCCATTAATATCAGTGTTTATGGCAACGGAAATAGGTAAAATGAAACGGCAAATCATAATACACAGTGCATTAATTGGGCTTTTCTGAAATAAAATATACAAAATGTAAAAATATTCTCCAGAGAATTAAAATACCTTAATCTTCCAGTTACTGTAATCAACATAAAAGAAATTTTTCACATTATAAAGCTTTGTTTCAACCGAAAGACTTTGAAGGAGAGCAGAAGAGTGTTTTTTTTATATGTGTACCTAATCATAACAAAAGTACAGCTGAGAAACTCCTTTTCAGTGTCATTGCAATGAGTGTTTAAAAAATTCAGCACATACCTTCTATCTACAGTTTTCAGCATAGTCTGCATTCTTTCTTCTATTGTTGCTTTTATCAGGAATCTATGAACAATTGTAGATCTGAAAGTGTTCAAAAAACAGAGAAAAGTGAACAGAAGATATGCTGTTAGTCTCAAAAATTCAAGATCACTTGTCTTATACTGATTATTTTAAGACTGAAAAAATGCCCCTATTTTAAGGCAGGTGATTAGTAACTTTCACTGACATTTAAGGATGCTTAGTGCCTCCAAGATCACACAATTCTACTTGGCTGGATCACATACTAAATTAGCATAAGCTGTGTTAACTAAAATCCTAAAGCAGACACTGGGCGAAGTTTTACTTTGTGTCCCTATTACAAACAAACAGTCCTTGAGAGTTTCCCATGTGGCTTAAAGTAATGATTTTGGCTCACTCTTTATATACAATGTTTATACTGCATCATCACAAGTCAGTTGAAGAAGCAGAGTTTGGTGCAAGGGATAATAAACTTGTTCCCAGAGTTTTAGTAACATTGTTCTTGAAGATGGCAAAACTGTATAAAAACGTTAAAGTCAGTAAATGCAAAACTCCAAACACCAGTAAAACTTAAAGTCAGTAAGCACAGAACAAAATGAAGACCCCATTTGTAAAATTATGTTTAAAAAAAAGCTATAGTGAGATAAAAGAAATGTTGAGTATAAGAAAATGAAACAGAAAAAAGTCAGTTTCAGAGATGATGTAGAAATCATTCAGAAACTCCTCAATGTAAACATTTTTCAATATACGAACCCTTGAAAGTGATTGGATGTTTTTCAGAATTTAAATTGAAAATTTGTTAGGTAACATTACACAGTGGAATATTTTGGGGGAATACTTTGTGATTCATAGGCAAAGGTATACCTGCCAAAGAGAGAAGTAAGAAAGAACTCAACTGAGCTAGTAATAGTTATACCCATGAAACTAAGCAGAACACTTCCTTATGCTCACTGGACTTGAATACAGCTCTTTTTCAAAAAAAGTTTGCTGAAGTCTGATTTTTATGAAGCATAGTACATTCTTGCTGGTTTTTATTGCAAGGTTTTTACCAGACCTCTTAGGCCAGCATCAAGTAAAATTATAATGCAGGCTTTTGCAATTGATCTTTCCTACATCCTCGCCATTAATTCAAAATCTTTACTAACACACACAAATATCCACCTGTCCATATGCATTCTTTCACATATATGCTCATTCATGCCCTCTCCTTTTGCTTCCATTTCCAAAACACAAACCCCATTATTATTATTATTCCAGAATATTACTCCAGAATTGATTTTAACTATGTTTCTAACTTCATGCGCAGGGTTCTTTCATTATTATTTTTCAAGTAACATGAAACCTAAGGAGAAATATTTGCATATATTCATTCAGGACAAACTTTCCAAAAGTTAAGTGTTCAGTACTACTCAAAATCTGAAACACAAACAAAAGATATGGAAACTCAGTCTCTCAAAATGAGATACTCAGAGGTGAAAGAAGAACTGTGAAAACCTAATCAGCTTTACGGAGTGTGCTGTAACTGGTCTAGTGTCCTGCTGTTAACATGAGAAATAACTGCAAAACTATTTTGGAGAAAGTTTCTCTATAAAACTTTATGGAAAGTAATAATGCAAAGAGAAGGAACTAAATTTATTTGTACAAAATAATCTTCCTCTGATAAACCTATATGACCTCCTGTTTTACTTAAGACAAAATATCCACTTAAATCATAGCATTTTTCTTAAACATTAACGAATTACTCAATTACTTATCATGAGATGACTAGTACTGTAAAGTACTAAAAAGAGAAAGTCATTTATTTGAATAATTCAAATTAGTATTTCTATAAAGAATAATTTCCTTTTAAAATACATTTTCTCTTTAAGAAGCATTGCAGCTGCAGAAAAGTGTTCTATAGTAGTGATAAAATATTCTCTGCTTTCAAACTACAAGGTAATATTTTACCCCAACAGAGCAGTGCAGCTCAACGGTATAATCACAATACAATTTCTTAAAATCTCTGCTTAGAAATTCAATAGAATCAGGATGAATACACTGCAGGGGAAAAACTGTTTTGATTTATGGTTTGTTATGATTTATTCTCTTTTGATTCTCCTTCACTCTCCAAGCTTTTGCTTCTTGTGCTGTTTGCAAAACTACTTCCACAAAAACGTGAACACTGAATAGTTAAGTCACTGCTTCCATGTCCCCAAACTTTTTGCAACTTTCAGATGGTTTTCATAGATTTTCTTCAATACATTAAAGAAAATCTTTCAATGTTATTTTACATTTTTATAAGATTTTAAATATATATCTTTATATATATGTATTTACTTTCTGAGCCCTTCTAACCATAGAAAATGAGAAATACTTGAAAAAATAGCAATCAACGTAACAGTTAGAACATAGTCCACATAGACTAGTACTCTGTCTTCAGCAGCAGCTAAAGCCTGTTAAATACTATTTAAAAATACAGACAAGGTCTACAGACTATTTTTCTCTGGTACTCTTCTACCCTCTAACCATTTGCAGATCAAGTACTTGAACCAGATGTGGTATTCAGGAATTTTTCTTCTGAATTTATTCAGTCTCTCTGTTAACTAAGTTAAGTATGGGCAGGACTCTAATCTAAGAGTGATCAGGGCATTCTCTTAAGTGGTATAATCACTCAATTCCCTAGGCAATAGAAGAAGCCAGAAGGTTGGCCTCAGACATCCTCGCGAAGGCTGCATTTTAACAGGTGAAATGATTCCCACTATAACAGCTTCCATTTTTAAGAGGAAAGAGAAAAAAACAAAACCCGACTTAACACAGCTTGTAATCTGGAGCTGGGAATGACCAGACAGAATAAGCCTCTCAGGGAAACTAGGATGAACTAAGTTCAGGCAATGCCTGAACTTAGCCATATATGACATAAATGGTGAGTTGCTCAAACCTGCAAAGCTAAGACATTTCTGGACATGCCTAGAAGTAGAACTTCAAAGTTAAAAACAAAGGAATTGAAGGCAAACAAATTAGTGCAGCAGCTGAACAAGGGTTTTCAGGATTTTGGACTCAAGACCCTACACTCTTGCTAAACTTCTAAATTTGCAGTTTGCCTCTGCATCTTACCCCAGTAGAACAAGAGCTCCCAAAAGTACACGTTGTGGACTTTTATCAAGCTTTTCATTATTATTATTGTTTCTGTTCCTCATGTGATCATCTTTAAAAATACAGTCCCTATGAATAGCCTCATCTCCAGAACTGAGAAGTTCAGTGAATTGATTTATTCCGATTACAGTATGCAGGTCTACTCTGGACCTCTAAGACCATCTAAACCTCTTAAAGCAATTTGAGCTCTTACTTTGTCTGGCCAATACGATGTACTCTGCCAATGGCTTGAAGCTCATGTGCAGGATTCAGAATGGGTTCCACAAGCAGAACATGAGTCGCTTCGATTATGTTTAGTCCATTGGAACCAGTATGAAGGGGCAGCAGCAAAATATTGATCTTGGGATCGTATTTAAATGCAGAGAGATTTTCCTAAAAGGCAAACATCACAGCAGCATGACAGAAGTTCCTGAATAAAGAGCATGGGGACATCTTTATATTTTCAAGAAATTATAGCAGATACTCCAGGCCCCATACTGACAGTCTGTAGCCTAACTGATACAAGCCCTGTCATCACCAAACAGGTACCAGACAGGTTATCAGGAAGGCGAGGATTTCTTGCAACACTGATTAGTGTCTCATCCTTAGTATTTCAACATTGGCACGAACATGCCAACATGTCTCTCTCAAAAGGGAATGTACTATTTTATCTTCAAAGGTTTTAAATTATGGCAAATATGATTTTTAGAATTCAGAGACCAAAGATTCTGCTAAACAAATTTGCTGCTCTTTTAGTTTCTCAAATGAAGCAATGAAGTAAAAGGATCAAATTAACTTCTAAGAACTATAATTTCCCAACTGAAAATAATTTAAAGAAAGATATCTTTCATGTACCTGAAACTTACTAATTCCATTGATTTGAGAAAAAGTCATATTGTTGTCATACAAAGCTTTTGAAATTATGTCCAATACATCTTGCCACTGTAAAAAAAACAACACAATAGAAGTCAATATTACAAACAGCAATGACAACTACAATATATTAAAGCCTTTCAAAACACTAACATTTCAGGTTTTAAAAAAGATTTGCATGGCAGGAGCCATATATTTCATAAATCTAAACAGGAAAATTAAAAAATCAGCTTGAATAAAAGTAACTGGCAACCACCACAAAAAAAAGTTTTTATAATCTATCAAAAATATATGGGCATTAAATTTAAAGATATATGGGAGCATTAGAAATTCTAGATGTTTGTCTTTTAACAAAACAAGCTGTTACATCTGTTGACTAGGATTATTGTATCTCAGGTACATGAGCTGCCCTACAAATTCTCAAAACAATCTAGTAGCTGTACAGAATGATTCAACATTTTGGTAGCTAAACTAAATCCCAGTAAATATTATGACCATTTTAAACTCACAGAAAACACACAATACACAAAGACAAAACAGAAAATGGTGATTAATACCGTTGAGAAAACTAAGGATTTAGCCCCTGGATCTTTAAATTGTATTCTCTTCAGCGTTCGAACCACAGCTTCCACTTTGGTAGAATGACTCCCCTTTGAAAATGGAAAAAACACCATTAGTAGAGTAGGATACTAAACAACAACTTCCAAATTAATTGTTTTATTAAACAGTGCTATATTAGGACTCTTACTTATCTTACACATCTTAGAAAAAGACATCAGCGAATTGTTTCATAAAGCTGCATACTTTTTAAAAAGCAAAACCATAATGCTTCCATTTTGAAGGCTCTTGACCTATTCAGATGGCAACCTCCCAGGTGGACTTGGAACAGATTCAAACATTACAAACTTGGAGGATGGGCAGGTTAAGTAGCACTGAACTGCTTTTAAATCTCCCATGTAAGGCACTGCTATAGATCAAAGATGTATTACAGAATGTACAGTACATGGAAGAATGAAGGACTACAGATATGCCTTCCTAGGTCTGGATGCAGCACACTGGATAGCCCAAGCAGTGCAATTGCACCCCAATATGTCAGTTAGGCCTGATGAGGTTCAACTTACTCAGAATCACATGCTTTAAAGAATTTTCCAAACACACATTTAACTTCCCCTCCCTTCACGCTTCCTCAAAGGCGATAATGAAAAAGCTGCATGAACCTTATTTCTGTTGCTTTTGTTTCCCACTCTGGCAACGATAAACTTACACTCATTACTATAAAGCTCGCGAATTACCTTAAAATATCAAGAAATTGATAAGTATAACTGAATTAATTCTTGAAGGATTCAGCACTGCAATGAAAACATCTTCATATTCTGCGTTTGTGAGTATTTCAGTGCTTAATGAACTCAATACTACTTCTTGTAGACTTTGGTTTCTATATTCTTACATTTCTTTCGCCTTTAGTCATGAAGAGGATTCTCAAAAAGTTGTTTAGTATCTCCCTCTATCTCCTTCAGTATGCACTTTGTATTAGAGTAACTTTACCTAATATGCTTTTTTAAGAAGCCGTAATTTAATTGCTTACTAGTTCTTACATGTATAGCAATTTCAAGCTGCACTAGATTCAGCTGGACAAATATTGTTTTATTTCTGTCTGCACCTGTCCTCTGAACATTGAATTAACTATGTTGGCTTGCCACAATGAGGGATCAAATTTACTGAAGTTATGCTGCTCGCGGAATTGGTGGGGAAGGATGACAGCAGTCTAAGCACAAGTTGGAAGCCAACGCCGGGCTGCTTGATCATTCACACTATACAGAATCTCTTACAATTTGCAAAGCAATTATTTTTACACACAATACCAAATCTATTGAGAAACAAAAAGCAAACTGACCAAATGTAAACCTCTGCCAATAAGAAAACTTCTTGCGGAAAGCCAATCCATAAATTCAAAATGAAGTACATTAATTGCACTGCCAGTTCAACCTGTGCACCTGTCTAACCTGAGGAAACTTGAGACTCTTCTGCTTCAAGCATCACTCCTTCCTGCTACTTTTCTTTGTTAGGGTTACTTGTCTCAGCGTCTGAAGTTGGATTCCACCTTCTGAACACTCATGGCAAAATATTTCGCAAGTGTAAAACCCTGGAAGCCTGAGATTTTATACCCTCTTCACAGACACAGACAAACTAGATTTTAATTTAACGTTATTTAAAACTGTAAATGACCTTTCCAAGTTCTTAATATTCAGTCATTTCTGCCAAGATGTCTGTCAAGTGTGCCAAGTTCTTCATCCCTCTGCTTAAACCATATTAGACAAACTATATTTGACTCATCATTGAACTAACAATTGACCAAAGGTTTTTTTTTCACAGCACGCAAGAAAATTCAATTTTGTTCTCGGTATTTACAGAGAACTGAAACTAATAGAAGTATCCTGGCTATTGTGAGTTCTTGGTTTCCAGTCTCTTTTAAAAAAAAGTTACCCCACCATTACCCACACACCTTGAAGTTTTATTTTCTTGAATATCAGAAGGTAATATAAAAACAGACCAGCCAGTTCTAATTAATTATGGAACAGCACACAGAATCAAAACTACCCTCTAACAAGCAATTTCTCAGATAACAGACTAGCAATGCCCACTATAACACTAACCAGACACTGGAAGCTTTTATAGAAGCAAAACATACAGGGATGCCAGTAAGCTCGCTCTCAGTATAGAATGCTCCCTTTTACAGTAGTCCTTTCACATCTAAGGCATTAACTTAATGTGACTAGTGCTGGTACAACAAAATAAGATGTATATGACAAAACAAAAGACAAAGCCACCACCACAAAACAAAAACACCAACAAAATAACAGACACCAAATACTGAAAAAGACCAAAAAGAGCAGAAGAACTTTCAGATGAAAATACAAATTCTGAATAAATCACACCATTTTCACATATTGCAGTGCAGGATATTACAAAAACCATAGCAAGTTAGTTATCTTTTGTTAACAATTGTCCTTAAAGGAATGAGACGAAAAATATTATTTTTAATATTCCTGCTTGCTTTGATAGCAAATACACTGAAGCTACAAAGTAAACTTTTTTTTTTTGAGATAAGAATAGGCCTTGCTGAAAACACGATGAAAATTCACATGAAACTCATTTTTTGCTTCACCTCAAGTTCTGATGCAGACACCATAGAGTTCTAGGGAACGCTATAGCCCTTTATGCAGGAGAGTAGGTGACCTGTTCCTTCTGTGTTTTATTTCAGAAATTTGGTTATTCTACTTTACTTATGTAATTTATAAAAGACATTTGAAGTTTTCTTGTTAGTAACAGGATTGTATCTCTAACCCCTTACTAAGCTCTCTGCTAAAACTTCTATAATTAGCACTTCGGAAATACAGCCCATTTACTCCCCCTGGTGCCACATGCTCTCAACTACTTCAAGTCTAATAATTTGATTTAGGAAGCATCTACTCACAAGACATAATTCCAGTTGTCCAGGAAGGCTAAGATACCTAGCCTGAATATGATAGCATTGACTTCCGCAAAGGCCAGCAACCCTAGTATACATGCATGGTTCAAAGGAGATTTGCACAGATAACATGGAAGTTTTTGTCAGCACACTTCATTACTTTTAACTACACTAACCAAATGAAAACTATGATTGCTACGTCCAGCTGTACCATAATCACATTCTAGTTAGACAGTATTATCATCTAAATCAAAATATTACCAACGAGTCTTTCACCTTTGCACTTTAATCCAGAATCCTCTATTTTTTTTTCCTAGAGCTTCAACGACCACAGGCTTTTGCTTTAACATTACAACAGATTTGTGCGAACAAATTTGTGCGACATACCTTGTACTACATGTCAGTATTGTTAAAGATCCAGAGATACACTATCTCCTCCTCCTCCCCAGATTTTAACCCAAGAAAACCTCTCAATTACCAAGAAAGGTAGATAAAACAATGCAATCATGACTGATTTCCTACATGTTTGTGTCTACAGGCTCATCAACATCATTAGTAATGCACACAAGTTACAAATAGTTTCCCCAATAAAACCTGAATTTTAAAATCTTTTGTAGAAAGGGGAAAGTCAACCTGCAGTATTTAGCTGAGCCATCCTTCAGATGGATGGCTGTTTTTATAAGAATTCTAGAAAACGAATTATCATGGAAACCCAAGAGACTGTCACGCTGTTTGAAATTAACCAATGAGTTGCTAAATTATGGGAGAAGTCTAAGACGGCACAGTGAAAAGACCATAGCTTCTTAGAACGCCGGGCTAAAAAGAACGAAGAGAGTCACAGTGGAAGATACAACTCCCAGTCATCAGTAGAGCTGTTGCACACTGTCAATGGAAAATATTGGGAAAGAAATTCCCCAGATATGCAGGCATTTGTTTTAAGACTGAAGGTCATTCTTTATTCCATAATCCTATTTTCTGTAGGTATATGGTATCCAGTCAATGAAGCTTTGACCAAACACTGTCAAGTTTAAAATGCAAACAGGCAAGGGGCAGTTTTTCCAAAGTCTACCTTTTGGTTTTGCAAACAAAAACACACAAAAAAACAAATCAACAAAAAGAAAAAAGTGACAATGTTGTTTCAGAGTACCCAGCAGTATAGGGTCCAGAAAACTAATCTAAAACATGGAAAAAAGCTTACACCACACAATTAGATCAAAAGAATGGGAAACAAGCTCCAAGAAAGTGGCCTTCCAATTATGTTATTAGCTATATGCATAGGGAAAAGAGAATGTCCCCCCATAATATTGCACCAGAGAAACCTTTCTCCATAGAACTGATTAATGGTCAACACTTTCCAATGAAAAGCATTGCCTTTGATAAATGATACATTATGGGATAAAAACTTTTTGTTTCTCTACTGTGATTTATTACTAAAATTTTGGTCAAATTACTGAATATGCTCGTTAGAACCTGAAGTGAAACCACTAGTTTATTAGTGGGCAAGTTAGATGAAGGAAGCACAGCTGTAGTCTGCAGGCTATAGCCTTTAATATAGCTTTTTAATATAATTTATTTCTTAATATAGCTTTTTCCAGGCTTTTAATTTTCATTAGTCATATTTAGAGTTGCATTTTCCCCCCCTAATTATGGTTTGTATACCAGACATTTCACAGATAAGCAAAATGAAAAACTACTGTACCCAAACAGCTCAAGGAACATTTCAGATGACTAATCTTAGGTTCAGAATTGGGATTTATATTCTCTGGCTAACAATGAAGATTTAGGATAATATAAATACTTTAAATTAGTAACAATCTTATGGTACAGGCATTTTTCTCAAACTTTACACATTTCAAGCAAAGCTATCAAAACTATGCCTCCAAAAAGCCTCACGTCTCCTTAGCTACAAAAAGAAAAATCACCTCAACAACAACAACAAAAAAATCCACCTGCAAACAAAGAACATTTATTTCTACCCAGTATTAAACACTTGCAAAAAAAAAAAAACACCAAAACTTAAGCTCAGCAGAAGCTCTCACTCCACCCTCTCACCCTAAGATAGCATTAGTTTTAACAAACGTGTAATTTTTAATCTGTTTACCAGGCCTTCCCCCAGGCACAGCTTACCTTTACAGGAATATCATCCTCCTGATTTGCAGTTTCTGCAGTAAAGACATATGATATTTCTTTATGAGATGTTGTCTGCCTGCAAATGGCGCATTTAATCGAGCTCCGGCGTGTGCCGACACTGTACTGTTCTATGATGATAGCTATACATTCATTACAAAAACAATGTCCACATGTCAGCACTGCCCACTATGCAGGGAATTGAAAAAAATGAAACAGTATCAGTTTCACATAAATGCAAAGGAAAACCAGTGTATTAAACATGTTAAATTACATCTTCATAGATGCACTATTTTCATTGAAGTAATCAGCTTAAAAATAAAGAATATTAGAAATATTTTTACCACTACACCTGCTAAAAAGCCTGGATTTCAAAGGTTTCCAGCACAGAGTAATTCATAATCCACAGAATTGCTCTACATTTATTGTCCATTTTTTGGCATTTTCCCAATTCTAAACTTGAAGACAGTCTCATTTCTATGAATGCTAATTTGTAATGCATAGGTTAAGTACACAGAATGAGCATTTACAACATTTTTAAACAAGATTACACAAATGTTTGTATTAGACTTCTGTAAAAGTCAAAGAGTCATAGAATAGTTTGGGTTGGAAGAGACCTTTAAAGATTATCTAGTCCAGCCCCCCTGCCACAGGCAGGGACGTCTTTTACTAGAAGCATTTGTCCAAAGACCCACCCAACCTGACCTTAAGCACTTCTGGGAACGGGGCATCCACAGCCTCTTTACAAGAGGTATGAATTAGAACGTTTTCTTTCATAACACTACTAGAGTCCTAGGCAACGTGTTTGGATTTTTAAAAGGAAGTATTTTGAACATAGAAGATTGATCTTCTATTGACAGAACGTGTTAGAAACAAAAGATTGTGCTGCAGAGATTGTTTTTCCTGTGAGGGCTTAGAATATCTACATCTCATCTGTGACCTTCCTTCACATAAAAATTGTTTTACGAATTCCTTTTGTGCCTACAAAGTCTATCCTGTACTAGTCTGCTCTACAGGCTATACTAAGAATAAAAAAAAAAATCACGGGTCTAAGTAGCAGAGGGAACTGGCTGAATGTCTGACAACCAAACAACAGATCTAGGCTTTACAAGGTTCTTCCTATCATGCAGAAACAGGATGCAAAGCATTTTAAAACTTCCTTGAAATGTGATGGCTACCATCTTCTCAAGTGACAGTCTTGGACAAAGTTAAAGACAAGACTACTTTTCCTTTAAGTGAACTCCTCCAACTCTGAGATGAAACATAATGACAGTCTTGATATATAACTCAGATCTGGGTAAAGATTTTAGAAAAGCAAAAACTGCTAAGTATCTTACCTGTTTTCCCAGTTGACGTGCACAGATCGGACACGGTTCTGGATTAACTCCCCCAGTCGTTTTATCCTGAGACTGTAAAGTAGAAGAAAAACGTGTTCTGTGTTTTAATGAATAAAAGGTTATTTTATATTTATAAATATATATTAATATATATTATATTAATATAATATATATTAATATATAAAAGTTATTCTATACTTAAACGTCTAGGAAAAATGAATGCTGAGATCCTTAAAAGGTGTGCACCCTAATTGAAAAACATCACCCATGAAGAAAAGTCCAGGTTTTTTTTTTTTTTTTTTTAAGTTTCTCAAGATAATTTGTGTAAGCGCTATTCACACTGCAGTCCTCCAGATAATATCTGCAGTACAGTTTTGAAAAATCTGAGCAAAATTGAAGCTTCAAATGAGAAGCTTGCTATATTTTCTCTCAGCCTGATATTGTTGTAAAAACACTTAAATATACTTAATTATGCTTACTTAAAATTATGCTTACTTGAACACTATGATTAACACTAATATATATGGTGTTTGGTTTGACATTTTTAATATTTAAACTATAGAACTGTTTGCCCTTCTGTTTAAGTAAACAAGGTCTTGGTAGAATAGCAAGGGTACATACAGAGGTACATAAATTTACAAGCCTTCTTCTGAACATGGCCCAGTTAGTTTAATGAGTATTTTAACCATCTATATCCACTTCATAGTTTTATATTTGTGTAATTAATCAGATGGCCAAAATATAACACTTAATAAATAACTTCATGAATATGCACTAACACAGAACACCACACGAATTCAACATGTAGTGTGAACCTTTACAGGAAACGCATTTACTTGAAAATGCAAGTTTTAAATGAAATAACGGCTAGTTTCTTCACGTAAGTAGAATATATCACTTTAGTTTGGTAAAGATCAAGGAACAATAAACCTTACTTTCTCCAGATTAGTGAGATACAACAGTTGTCCTAATTTCTTTTGTAGTTGTGATTTAGCAACTGCCTTGTCATTCAGAAGTTTCACTCGATTTTGCTCTACCTATGGAAACAGTATTAAACACATGAATAAAAACAACAAAAAATACAGATGAAATGTCTGTTTTCCTATAGAGAAAAAAAGTAGCACTTTGATCTAACACTGAGTCTTCACAGGAAAAAAAGGAAAATATCTTTCTATTGAAAACATTTCTATTTGTGCAAGGAAAATAATTAAGAAGTAAAATCAACCCAGCATTTTCTGTGTTCAAGAACAGAAAATGCCTCAGAGGTGGCTCTGATTCCAAGGTACTGAAATAAGGTGTCTATTTCTTTTCTTTTTTTTTATGGCCTTTTTTTTTTTTTTTTTTAAAGTCCTTGTGGAAATTAACAATGCAGGTGAGAAATCAGGTCAACTTCATTTTCCACCAGGTTGCAAAACTGGGCAATACCAGACAGGTCCGTCAGCTATTCACCTGCTGCTGGAAAGACAGTAGTCTTTTGGAAACATGCCACTCATACAGCCAGAAGGCTGACAGAATATATCCACGTAAGTTATAAGCTCAAAAAGGCCCATCCACTACATATAAAAGTGGCGTGTTTTCTGTTTACTCCACCCAAGCTTTCTGAAATTGAAACAGAGGCGCATTATAGAACTTATACATAGATCTCTCTCTCTCTCTATATATATATATACACACACACATTTGAGGTACAGTCTCCAAACTTTATTCTTTCTGAAAAAGAACATCTCTTTATTGTCAAGTACTTCACCTCATGTGGCTCTATGATGTGGAGAACTGGTGGATTTGGTTTTGGCTCATCAGGATGACGCACCCTCAGCCGTTCTGTAGCCATTGCTAGTTCATCAATAGCAGACACGTGATCCCTTAGCACCATCCAATATTCATGAAGTAACTATAAGAAAAGCCTAAACAAATTAGTAGCAGAACTGAGTTGAGCTCCCTTTATATGAGTCCACCATACACTGTATAATATGAAAACATTTTTGAATAAGAGATAGTATTTCTTTACACTAATTCAGCCACAACAACAAATTATGAAGGAAGGCAAGATTATCCCTATACCTTTTGCTTACTTTCTTTTCCAGTCTCTTTATGAAAGAGGTGTCTCATTTCTTCTACAGCTATTATTATTACACAACTAAAAAGTCAGAAACAAAACGCCTGGCAAGACCATGCAGATGTTGAATAAGGGAAAATGATTAACCAAATTTTGAACAGTTAGCTATTATAGTACAAACACTACTTCTTGAAGGTGAAGTACGTTTTAAATAAATATTAACGGTCTTGATAAAAGAACAGACAAGCACAGGGTGAAGATTAAATCAGATTCAGATCTCTCAAGTAAAAGCAAATGCTGACTTTCTACAAAAGAAACGTCTTGGACTGGAAGTACATACAAATTGACAAATGTTATATTATTTTTAAATTACTGATAATACCACAAAATATGCCTTTCCAAACTTTCCACAATTTAATAACTGTATCAAAAAACATTCAGTGATCTTACTGAAATTCCACAACCTTTTGCAAATGCCAAAAATTACTATTTGTTTATCAAAAATGAAAAGGAGAAGTATTTGAAAGAAAACACTTGATTATATCTAAGCTATAAGATAGGATGACACCCTTGTATGCAAAAGTTCTTCCTCTATCTCCAACACTGGTATTTACTGCAAGGACACCCAGACATGCAAGGATGCATGAAGAAAGCCACATTATACTTCAGTAGTTCCCTCTGATCCAAAGAATGGCAGACTAATATTCTAGGTTACACTGCACGGCAAACAAGATCCAGGGAAAAAAAGAAAAGCATGTGAAGGGACATCTATAGCTAGCACAAGATTGAAGGTTAACTGAATTACAGAATTGACCAACATTTGATTTGCTGAGTCTTGCTACATTCTGATTTAACTAAGCAGAAAACCACATTTAATTGTATCTATGTGCTACCCTAACAGATGCAATTACAGTGCTTACTAAATTGCTTATTTGCCAGTACAGATCTTTTAGATATCCTTAAACCACATATAAACCATTTTAAATCAAATCGTGTAATAATCACCACAAAAATGTTTTGTGTAGACAAACTAATTTCAGGAGTGCAATTTTAATATTTGTTCATACACAGCTTAAATTTGCATGTATTACTTAAAATGGACCATATTTCTTTACCATCTCATTTACTGTACCTTATATTCCTTTTTCCATGCTTCAAAGAGTTCCAGAAATATGCTACCTTCTTCAGTTAGCTTAACATCCATCCGGTGAGCTTTAGCAAAGGAGAGAATAGCTTTTAGGGCACGCTCAGTTTCACTGGTTGCCCACAGTCCTCTACTTGTGGTGGGCAAACGGTCATCAACTAGCCCTTCTTCATCTTCTATCATCTCTTCAAATATAGCCATTTGGCCTTTAACACTTAAAAATAAAACCAACAACATATCACTGATTTAGAATTCCACATCAGTTTCTACTATTCATCATATATTTCAACCTTCTAATATTTGATTAAAAGGAAAGACCAAACTAAACAAATACAGACAGATATTTTGCTACTTGGTTTCAAATCACTGTACAGGCCGTTTCGTCAGCTCAAAATCATTAACAGCTTTTTGTAAGACGCTTATGCATCTTAATTATCTTTCAGTAGTTAATGATTCTAGAATATCACATTCAATTAAAAAAATGCAACTCTGATTTCTTTAATCAGCAAGAGTTACAGTCAAATTCTGATGCAAAATATAATGCTATGCATTGCACTGCTTAAGAATAGTGCAGCTTCCCAGATACCTTCTTAATAATGAAAGCCGATTCAGAAAACACCCTGTTTCCTAATGATTCCAATGATCCTAACAGAGCTCCCACTAGGGAAGATATTCCAAATGTTTTCTCAAGTGACATTAAGATTTTCAAATCTAGCTTTGACGCTGTAAGGGATATGAGATAGAAGTCAAGAAGGATTCAGAGGACTGTAATCTATGCCTCACTACTGTTCACTACATATATTCCTTTCACTCCATGGATTGGTGCAACCTTTCCTTCAGATCACAGCTGCATTCAGGTCTGAAGTCTCCTCCCTCATTGTGGCTTTAGTCAAATTGTGTTACTTTGAGTTATACAGAATAATTTTAAAAAGTATCAGCGAAAGGGTATGGCATTACACCATGTATTTATACATGCTTTCTGAACACTTCAACACTTCACACATACTGCCAATTATAGCAGCCTGAGAAAGAGTGGCATGTAGTTGTTCTTTGTACACGACTTTTTCAAATGAATTTTACATAGAAAATTTAACCTCATGAAATTGCTATCAAGACCCCAAGCAAGAAGTTGTTGCAATTTGTTCACAAAGTATTTCAGAGAACTTTAAGTACAAAATACAAAACACTCCAACTTTCACTTTTCTTTTTGAAGTGAAAAATTTATATAGCTATGAACTTACGTATGAGAAAAGAGTTTCGACTCATATTCTGTGAACAGCTCATCAGCCTTACAAAAGACACAGCTGCAATATAGGAGATTGAAAACAAAAGTACTCAGAATTTGATCAGAAACCACAATAATTCCTGTAATTCTCAATTCCAATATATAAAAAAACTACACAAAGTCCTCAAAAAGGGCAGTTTAAGTCTTATATGTACATGCGATATAATATCTGACAGCAAAAGGTTTCATAAGCATAAAATAATTCTATCATTCTATAAAGTTCTTCACCGACTGGGTGGTCAGGCACTGGGACAGGCTCCACAGGGAAGTGGTCACAGCACCAAGCCAGTCATTGCTCAAGCAGCATCTGGACAATGCCCTTAAGACATACAGTTTAACTCTTAGGTTGTCTTGTGCTTGAGATAGAACTTGGACTTGATGATCCTCATGGGTCCCTTCCAATTCAGGATATTCTACAGCTCTACAATTCTATAAAAATGAAGGTCATGATTCTAACAACTGAACCTGTATTGTCTGTGTACATAAAAACACAAATCTGAGAACAAAATTAAGACCATAATCTCTTCTCTTATTTTGAATAAAGGAAAAATTGTGTAATACATCCCTAAAATATATTTCAGATTTTCCAGACATACTTGTTAAGTGGAAGTCTAACAGGTCGCAAGTGGCAGATAGTGGCAGCCTCAATAACCTGCTTTGAGGGAGGGCCTTCTAAGTTTTTCACTGCTTCTCTTACAATCTTCTGAAACTTCTTCACTTCATCCAGCTGGGTTGTGAGCAGGTATTGAAGGCCTCTGCAGTCACGGAATCTGATTTGAAGAAAAAGGGAAAAAATAGCACACTGATTCATCAAATCCAAATTTAATTCAGTATTTTGAAGAAGAGAAATAATAATATAGGAAAACATATGAAGTTCATATCACAAACAAATGCTTATTACTACTAAACGTAACGCTAACTGTTCAGAATCATTCCATTGTACCCCTGGGATGATGCCTGGCATTTGTAGAATAGAAAGAGACTTTCCAAGACTTGAGATGTGACCAAATATTAATAACCAATACTAACCAGCAACATGCTGGTCCACAATACAAATCTACCAAACATAAGCAATTACACACAATTAGTCTCATTTGCATCTGTTGGCCAACAAATTGACTGTCAATGCACCTGTACAATTCACAGCAGACTCATGCATCCATCATATAAAATGCACTGCCTATGAATTTTAACTTTGTAGGCTAAGTAGTTATTAAAAATGGACATGAGCCAACTATTTTCCTAAATCCCAGCTGTCTGTCTTAATTAGACTGGGGACATGAGGACCAGTCAAGTACTTCGTATATTGTGTTTTTTTTCCTACGGGCACAGGTCTTTTACTGAGAGTGCACTGTTTATACAGGGTCTGGTATTCATATGCAAGACAGCATTTTATAAGACTGTGCTTCTACACCACAAGGAGAGTTTGATTCAAAACATGCCTTTTCGAAAGTGAGAAGAGAAGGGCACAGGTTTATCAACACTACTGAAGCTTGGCTTTTAAAACGACCTAGTTAAGCAATACATATTTTAAACTAAAATAGATGAGTTTGCCTAACCAGGTAGCCTGAAAATACACATGTATTGCAATTACAAGTTTGTAAAACTCTCACATTATCCCCTGGATTAACCATCTCTAATACTCAAAGACAGTTTACCACTTGTTGCTTCCACCACTGATTGTTAGAAAGGGCTAGACACTTTATCAAGTTTTTATGGCACATGCTAAAATAAATTAAATAGGAAATTAAGTTCTTTCTCTCCCTGAGAGAGCAGGGCTTGCTCACCCTTAAAATACAATCGCTCAGAGGAGAACTTACTGCTTTCTATGTTTATCTATATCTAATGTGAATGGACAGAGAAGACCAAGCCAAACTCTGCTTAAAGGCACATGGTGGAAGGACAACAGAGAACAGACACAAGATGCAACAGAGGAAACACTAACTGTACAGAAGGATATTTATTTTTCATTGAGTGGGTCAAATACTAGAACAGGCTTCACAAAGAGGCTGTGGCATCTCCCTCCTTGGAGGTATTCTAAATATAACAAGACAAATTCCTGGGCAACTTAATCAATCTAAGTCCCTGAGCATGGGTCTCGATTTGTGAGCAAGAGCTTGTGCTAAGTGACTTCTAGCTGTCCCTCCAAATCATTATACTGTAATAGCACACAAAAAATGGAATTGTTACATCAAAGTATCACACTAATACTAGTAACTTCTTGATCTCATTTTCCATATTAGAAATTCCATTCAAAACAAGTACAGTAAAGAGTAGCTATTAAGACCATTTGTTTGCATAACATGAACCTGTAAAGCACTGCTTCATACATTTAGAATTAAGCAGTACTGCTGTTTGAAATGAAAGCAACACAAAATTCTTTGCTCTAAAGACAGTGATGCTATTTTATGTTGTTACACAAGGACTTTCTGATATAGTCTGTCCACTTCCCTTTTCTGAGAGTAATTTTCTTTTAGAGGTTACCCAATTTTAACGTAATAAACTTGGGATCTTTCTCAACGAGCAGTTGCTACAAAACTCTAAAACAACAGTAGATAATACAAAGGAATGCTTTAAAGAATGCTTGTCTAAGAGAGAACTAATTCTCCTACTTTTCTTTGCAAGTCTTCTATCTAGTTCTGATTTTTTGGACTGTTTTTGAAACTTATTTGCAGCCCAGATGTTCTGAAGCACAAGTGCCTGCTATTAAGCTGCAGCTGTTAGCACAAACTGATTGGAAGACTTGAAAAGACTTAACTGTATTCATTAGCCTATTTTAGCTAGTCTCTTACTTCTCTGCCATGGAGAGTTTACTTGTCTGCTGTTTGTAGTTGCTGGTTATTTCATTCTGCACACGTTGAACAAGTTCCTCATCAATGGCATACTGTATTGCAGTCTGGATGACATCCAACCACCAAGGAGAACCAGAATGTATCTGTATGCAAAAGAACAGATTTATCTATGAACATTCAACAATCAATAAGTTTGATCTTTGTGGCAGAGGCTTATTCGGCTCTCTAGGCCACACTTAACACAGACTGGTAAATTCCATGGAAAGCAAGCAGAAGATGAGCATATGCTTAGAAAATATCCCTTTGAGTACATGGATTGAGAAATTTTGTACAACCCCATCTACTTCCACATCTTGAAACTGCTTCAGTAGAGTCAGGTTTTCTTAGGCCGTCTACACAGAATACCCACGTAAAGATATGATCAATTCAAAGTGTGCTCTCTAAAAGAGAAAAGTAAAAGAGGAAAGGACCATTTCAAAGAAAGCAAGTACTCTGTGAAATTAAGAACAACACTGAAGTGAGCTTATAATTTTTAAAGGTGAAAATACATGAAAGATTACTTCTTTACGTGCTGCATGACCCCATTTCTGCATTAGTTCTTTACTATTTTAACAAGCAGCATTTCACTTCAGGTGTTCCTTAATTTGTTTGGTTTGTACCTTCCCAAGAAACGTGAATTGTCACCTTGACTAAATGTAATTGAGCCTTACACACAATGACTAAATGCATGTCAAAAAAGAACAGTTCCTTTAGAAGTAACTGAAATATTATCTGATACACCACAGAAACGTTTCAAGGCCAAAACCTCTAACTTACTGACTTAAACTATATGTGAAACAGTTAACATAAGAATCAAGCACAGTGCTAAAATTTACTAGAACCATTTCGCCATTACTATGTGCTTCTCTTTTTAGTCGTCTGTTCATTGAGCACTGTGAATCTCTTTGTGCAGGGAACACAGTATATTTGCGGGCTCTGTGTGTATGCATGAATATGCATATACTGCCCAAGTCCCATTTCAAACAGGCCTTCAAAGAACTATTAGAGATAACAGGTAGCTGGAGATCTGGATAAAAAAAGTGAACATAGAATTAAAAAAAACACAAAAACAAACAGACCAAGTATGTAAGAGGTACCTGCCTTTCTCTGGAGCTCCCGAATGGTCTGGAAAACTGGCTGTAAAGCCTGATGGGCTTCTGCAACTTCTGCATTCGATTTACTCATATAATGCTGTCGAAGTTGTTCTGCCTGTACGGAAGTGAGAGTTTAAATTATGTACAACTCTTATTTATGAGGTATAGTTGAAAATGCAACATCTCAGCTATCATAATGCTTTAGAATGGCTAGCTACCTGAGTGCTACTCACCTTTGTTCTTAAGCAATACTTAAACTTAATTTTTCCCTCTAGAATCTACAATTTATTAGTAAGCCCCCCCAAAACATTCAAAGACAAATTATTACATGATGTTAACCATGCGATTTTGCTTTTGGACAGGCCCAAATAACACACTAGAAATACAACACATGATAAAAGGAACTGGAATGCCACATAATCCTTACTTCTCTGTACATCGAAATACATTCTGTTGAAGCTAAACAATAAAAAGATCCTAAAACAATCTGAGAACCACACAATTGAATTTTACTTCACCTACATATAGAATTTATCCATAAAATACCAAGAAAGGTTTACGTTGTATTATATTTGTGGGCATCAGATCTATTTTTTTCCCAATAAAAATTACTCCTGAGAGTGAAAACCATTTGTGACATGCAGGTGTCTCTGATATAAACTGTACCACATTATTTGATATTTTAAAAACTGATCAACAGAAATCTTGTTTCTTACTGTTAACACATACACACACATCTTTTACCATTACAATCTGATATCACTAGATACCTTTTCTTAGTGTATTTTAATGGTGTGTTTAAATCGTTTCTTCTGTTTGCTACTATCAAAACAATTATATTATTGCTACAGATGGAAGTTAGTTACCAGAAACAGACAGGACTCACATGTATTTGAATGAGCCGCTTGCAAAAGATTGCTATAAAAAACAATCTCTGCTTTATACTTGTAAGCAAAAGACACATTTTCCAATCCTTCTCTTCACATCAATGTCAGGAAAACATGATAAAGTTGAGTTTTAAGGCAATCAAAAAATGAGCACAATTTCTATTAAGTTGCTAGGAAATTCTAGAAAAATTTCTATTTACTAACCTGAAAGGAAATGCACATAGTTAACTTGAAAGCTCTGGTTAGAGAAAAATATTAAAGGATAAAAAATAAAAAGATGCTCTTTAAAATGTATTTATATAAAAATGAACAAGATTTACCTCTTCTGCAAGTCGGCTATCACGCAAAGTTGGAGGAATTCCTGTGTGCTTTGCCAACAATTCCATCAAATTGTGTGTAGAATGAAGTCTCTAAACATACCAAAAAAAGGTCAGCGGTAGTCATGAAAAAAATACATTGCAATAACTGTGACAGGAAAAGCTTAATCAGCAATGAAATCTTATGGCAAGAAATTAGTACTCAATTAAAGTGAGTTGTCTTTTTTTTTTTTTTTTTTTTACCCCTACGTTAATCTGAAAGCATATAATAATAAATGTTTTCATCATTTTACTGAGGTGGGAAGTGAAACAGGTTAAAAAGACCATCAACACCTCTTACCAAATCATCAGGCAAGTCTTAAGATTCTGTTCAGTACTCACCCTCTTAACTAAAACTGCCCTTGACTATTACGTAAAACAAGTTACTTATTTTATAGCACATTCTTTCGTAAATCTTTCAGAACATTATATGGAGAAGTCACTTAGCCTACTGAAGCAAAAGAAAATAATGCAAAAAACCCATCTCCTGAAAGCTTCAACCATTTTTCTTTTTTTTTTTTTTTTTTTTTTTTTTTTTTACTTTTCTGAAATAAAAGGTGACTGAATAAAACAACCTTTTTGTTTACTTTTCAGGGAAAAAAACCAACAACTTCATTACTTCAAAGCAACTCTACTCTTCTTATTCTAGGCTCGCCCTATGTATCCCAAACCAGACTACTAATATTATGCTGCCTGCATATTCCATGAATGTACTTTAATAACCTCCACAATCATGATCTTGTGCCCTTCTCACCTCCTTGACTCACTCCACCATTGCCCTATCAATACTTCAGCCAATAAAGACCACTAACCCGCAGTGGCTTGCCATTTTCTTAAAGAGTCAAAGCTACACAACTGGGAAGCATTCAACAGAAGTAGTTTTATTACACAAAGTCAATATTAGGCAGTGCACATTTTGAGAAAAACATTTACTTCACATACCATTCAGTAAAACAGCTTCATTAACAACGTTGTCACAAGTAGCTTAACAAGTTTATGCTGATAGAGATATGCTAACTGAAAAACGTTCCAATTTCACAAACAAGGAATATCAAAGCAGCACAATGGAGGCATCAAATGACCACATACAAGATTAGCAATCAAAGAGTAACTTAATGGAACAAGCAAAGTAAAGAAATATACAGATAATTTCTTATTTATCTGTCATTATCATTTTAAATATCTTGTTAAGATGAAAAGAATCCTGGTCAATTTAAAACTGAAAATTCTTGAAATAGCTGTTACACAGTTGTTTATTTACCAGGAAAATATATTCATTCTTTTATATAGCATTCAAAATATATCCATACTTTTCCTGAAAAAAATACTTTTTTTTTCGTGTTTTAATGCTATTTGAGATCATTTACAGTGCAATGATTTTATTATTCTCTATCACTTGGCACATTAATATCACTCCTATTGCCATCCCAGCATCCTGTATTTGCACTACTCTGCAAAATAATACCGTTCATGTGAGCAGTCACAGTCACATACACAAGCCTAGAAAGTCAGCTTGTTAAGTTTATTACAGAACAGCAGGTGGAGATCATACACTGCTTCTGGGATATCGTTATGACTGAGAAGCAAAAGCTTTTTAGAAACATAGTAGATTTTAGAAAGACAAATGAAGGTCACTGGACAGATTCCTATCTAAAGACTGATGACAGCTGGCTGAAAGAGTCATTCAGCACACCACTTGGGAGAAAGAAAAGTTTAACCTGTTAAATTAAATCTAGATTATTCCAATTCTTAGTCATGTCTCTTTACATCTTAATCTTTACTCACTTGCAAGGAATCTGTTTTGAGCTTTTCTTTGTGCTCTTCAGAAGAACGTAACACTTCTCTGTACAGTTCTGCAGCCAATGCATATTCTCCTGGATTTAAAAAAAAGTAAACAAAACAAGAACATTTACATATACAAATTGAGTTGGTCTTTAAATACTCAGACAGCCATCACTTGCAATAAACTGAGGTTTTCAGACAGGCTGTATAATATTTGTTCATCTTCAAGCAAATCTTCCCTATTCATTCTCCCTGCTCCAAAATGGGAAGAGACAAAGAATATTGAATCTTACAGGCTAAAGCAGTTTCTAAGTTAAGTATATTACATGATTGTCAGATCTATAAACTTCTTGATCTTAAAATATCCATCCACGGTTGTGTATGTCAAAAAAAAGATCTCAAATGTCACACTAAAAACCCACCATCTACAACTCATTGCAGGGATGTATTACTAAATTTGCACTGCACATATGTTACTCACTCTTTCAGAGTCCTAACCACACACGCACAAAAAAAGTTGTATCATACTTTAGAAATACAAAAGTAATTACATACGTGTAGCGAGCATAACCGCAGATGTAAGGTACCAACATGACAATCACTTCTCAGAAAACAGATTACATAAATTGATTTAAAAAGATATGCAAAATTGAAGTTGCGTACATGAAAGCAGCAGCACCGAAAAAAAAGATTTCCTTTTCTCTCATCTGATGAAAATTGACTTAACCAGCAATATAGGCTTAGAAGACTCTCAAAGCAGGAAAAGTACAAGTACATGAAATATATAAAAACGAAAAGTAAAACAAAAAAATCACCTTCCCAGATATCTAGAAATATAACAGGAACAAGATTTGTTCCTTCTTACATTGGAACAGTTGCCAACTTTAAGGGTCGTGCAATATTCTATTGTCATAACAGGACAAAAGTTATGTGCTGAATTTGCAAGGACTCAAGACTGAGGCTTGTCAGGCATCCTTTGAAGATTTCTTGACTTGCCAGTAACTTTTAGTTGGCTTAGCAGTGACAGCAATTTCTTTAACTCACTAGGTATTTATGGCAAGTTTTTTAAACAACTTTTAAAGTCAAAGCTTTTTTTCCCCTCTTAATTCAGACAAAAATCAACATTGACAAATTTGTGATGCCTGCTGTACAGCTCTAACTGCTAGGCAAAAGCACAGACCCTAAAATGCAGCCAAGTGATTCCACATTCATCATGGAATTTTACATGGAAGGGGACACAAAGGCAGGCCTGAAAGCAGTATACTAATAAAATGAAGGCAGCCTAAGTACAATTATACAAGTGTGATTTCTTTTATCCTCCCAGTACAAACAGATGGTAGAACTGAGAAAGAACACAAAACAGGAAAGCCAGAAATACTGAGACATCTCAAAGATGCACCACACTACATCTATTCTCTCCTCCTTGACTAGAAGGAGCGTTGGTTTTGTTATAAACACTTTTACAAGCCTATTTTCCCAGGATTTCACTAAGACTTTTCCCCTGATTCCAAAAGAGACATCTTTTAGTAGCCTTACTATGGTTTAGGAGTAAATATGCTACAGCCATCCAGTCTTACCTTTAATGATATGGATACCAGCTAAGCCATTAAGAGCACACACCAACTGACGGTGAGCTTCCTCACACTCTGTTCTACATTTCTTCTGCAGAGATGTTAGCAGTTCTTCCATGGTCATGGTGCTAGAATAGAGACCAAGCGGCTCAAATTTGAAACAAAACCATAATGCTAAAGAAGTTAAACTGTTACGCTGTGCAGCATGAAACACTGTTACATACACGCAACATACTATGCAAATGTTTACTAGAGATTAAAAAATAAGCCGCCAACAAAAAACTTTTTCCAACAACCTTCTTCCAGATAGAGATTTACTCTAACTTAAGTATGTCAAGAGATTGACATCTCCTAAAGATAGGGAGAAATAAAACAAGAGGAAAAATAGAACCAGGTAAAGTAATCCTTCATGGGGCAAAATATGTCGCTCCTTCTGTTACAGTAGAGAACTGGAAACAACCAAAAATAGACGTCGTGTTGCTAGAAGCTGAGAGAACAAAATGAAAAATGAAAACAGCCATGAGAGACTACATTTCTCCCCTTCATCACCAACCTAAACATGCAGAACAGATGAAATATTGAGGTAAGTGGAAGATATATGGAATGAAAACAGTGAAGATTAGCAAGTACCACTTCCCTTTCTTTCTAGACTTCCTTTTCTACATTTGTTTGTAGTATTCATAATTATTATGAAGAATTTAATTAGAAGTGAATTAGCTAACCAGAAAAATAAAGGAAAGGGAAAATTAGAGGGAGAAGCAAAAAAGGAAGCACGAAGGATAGCTTGGAGTAAGGCCAAGGGACAAAGAATCCAGGCAGGAAGGAGACTGATGCAGAGAGACAGGAAAGTAAACTGCAACAACAGTCTACATCCAACCTGAGGCTGCTTCTACGACCAATTGCTGCTGTGAGACCAGATACCACCCAGCTCACTGGAACTGTGCTTCTCAGCCTCACTGACCTTCAGGAGGGGTGTCTACTACTTGGTGTTCAGTGCTGTGGAACAGAGGAAGGGCGACACCACTCCCATGCAGTCTCTGCCCAAGGTATGGTGGAAGGGTATCCTTGACTAGGCGTTTAATTTACCCTCTTTGCAACACTATTCTACTTACAGAAACTGTGCTTTGAGTTTATACTGCAGTGTTACACTAGAACGGGCTGTAAGTTAATATAGTCATTATTTATAGTTAGCGGAATTCTGCAACCATACTAAAATACTCAATGCACCTGCTGCTCATACTCTGATATTTCTACCACTACCTTTCATTCTCAGAACCATCAGCAGTTTTAAGAGAACTTATAAAAGTAAGTCAGGCTTGGTTGACGAAAAATATATATAAATAGTGCTTAGAAACAACTTTTCTTTGTATATATCATCTTAAGGAGTATTTAATTTTCATTGTTATTTGTTGTTTTTTTTTTTTTTTAATCACAGTTACTATGCAGTTGTCACTCCACAAGCATTCCACCAAAATCAATGCAGTACACTAAGCTGTCTCCAGCATACTCAGTTCAGTTTTATGTTTCGTTTGTACTCCACTGGCTAATTTCAATGCTAATAATGTAGGGGCTTGTGGGAACATTGATTTCTCCCATGTTTGACAAGTGCCCTGTATGAGAAACAGGGAGGAATAGGACAAAAAACCTCATAAAAGGATGGAAATAAACTGAATAAAATAGACAAACAAGAGCAGGAAACAGCAGAAGCAATACGTCTAGTGTTGAAGTTTTGTTGTTTCCCTGTTTTTAAACTTAAGAATGAAACATAAGCAGTGCTCTGAGATTCTGGAACAGAAACGCCTTGTTTTCACAAACCCCATCTAATTGCCTGAAAAAGAATTAACTATGTTTCACAAAGAGTACTGGAAACAGGCTTTAGGTCTAACAAAGGCTGAGACCCAACTGGTATATTTGCTGGGCATCTGTGCGAAGGGTGACCTTCAAAGCATGGGGGGGGGGGCGGACTTTAAAACTTGAAAGCTGTTCGATCTGTATTTACTAGCTGTGCAACCTCATGTTAAAAACATTGGAATAATTCTTTAAATCAATTCTGTTTATTCATTGTTCTCATTTATGAAAGTAAGTTTTGTAAGACACGAAGAAATTTGGTGGGCTTGTCTGAAACTGAAAAAGAGTATATTTTGTTTCACAGGATATCTGTCACCTGTAACACCCTAGTATGCAAGAGCATCAAAGTTAAAGTGTTGCTGCGCAATCAACTGTCACTCAGTACTAATGTTTCTTTAGCACAAGAATTACACCCACTACTCTACTGCATATTATTCAGCTTCTGATGTCAGAGCTTGGTGTGACAAAGTTGCACGGTTAACTTAAGAAGATTAAAGTGAAGTTTAAAGCTATACAAGATACTGCACCATTATGCACAACTAAAGATTTGCTTTGGATAAAGCAAACCATTACGGAAGTGATAGAAATTCACCTTTTCTGTAATGGCAAGAACTCTCCCCGAACAGCTTGCGGATGACAGCAGGCCTGCCTCAGCCGCAGCAAAGGGTACAGAATGGATGTCACGGTCCTTCTATCTAGGCTGCTAAGCTTAAGAGTCCAATCTGAAATCTTCCTGAGTTTTGCCAATGCATCCTGGCAGCACACCTCGTGCTGGCGATGATAGAAGTGTCTCTCCACAGGAGAAAAGTGAAGCCAGTGTACGTTTTCTGTCTGAGGCGGAATTTGAATCTGCAATTAAAAGAAGAAAAGGAATTTGCAAATAAAACTATTGATAAATCTTCTTCAAGAATTTTAAAACCAAAACCTCTCTCTTACTTGGTCAATCACATCTTTCTTTGCTGATCTCCACATTATCTTGGCAATTAAACCGTACAGAGGACGGGGATTTTTCCTACAATAAGGTCGATATAAAAGCTGGTCCCACCAATGTTTGACCCAGTAAGGATCAATTCCAAGAAAAAGAACCAATCCATACAGATCTGCCAAGAAAAAAAAAAAATTCAGTGCAACGTTTTTGTTTTAATACTTCAGAATATGCCTCCAAAAAAAAAAAAGTTAGCTTTCACAGAAACGTTACCATACATAAAGCAAAGACATTTGAGCGATTATCTTTTCCATTTGTTTTCTGGTCATTCCTTCACAAAAACAGCTAACTGGAGGCAGAGGACTGCGTGAAGGGAGGGAAGAGTCTCTCCTCTAGTTACCTGTTGATTTTTATTGAACTTGCTGGAATATTGGAAAGTGTCTCTCGACCAGCTGATTTCAAGTTTAGCAGAACAAACTGGTGAATTTAAACCTACTCAAAGCAGGGGGTGAGAGGCAGAAATTATATGATTGCATATGGTTAGCTGGATCTGCCAGTTTTTTCTACAATAATATTGCCTAGTGTCATTACTTTACAGCCTGCTGGGCACTTTCTGTTGCCCACTATCCTAAAAGTGGCTGCAATTCAGAAGACTTTCACTTTTCTACTACAGCAGAAGAAATTAACGAAACCCACTATTCTTGTTTTCTTACCTTGAGAGAACATAGCTTGCCAATTCTGATTAATTCGGGCGCCCATCATCTTGAGGGACAAAATTTAAGGACATACTAACTTTAAGCTTGTACTCAGAACTTACTGGAGAACTACAGAAGCACATGTTTAAATGCCTCACGTGGACAACGCAGAAATAGAAATATATGATGATACCCTCAACTTCTTGAAGACCTGGTGGCTACATTCCCTACTCTGTTAGTTTTATGATAATTCAGCTGAGAGCCATAAGACATTCATCACATACATCACAGACCAGGGGACTTGCAAAGTCAGAATATCTCATGAATTCAGAGCAAAATTAGCAGACATTTTAAGTGCTTCAAACCCACCACCTAATTATCAGGAGAAGGAAAACCCACAGCTGACACTGCTACACAAAATCTCACCTTCTAATCCTCGCTGCACAGGAGTGCCACTGACACACCAGCGATTGATTCCACTTAAACGGAGTGCCATTTCAGCAGCCTAGCAAAACAAGATACAATTAATGCCAGAAAAGGAAAAAACCGTGGAACACAGTGTGAAGACATGGGGACTTTTTTTTTTTTATTTTTTATTTTATTTATTTATTTATTTTTTAAGTCTGAACACCTTTTAGTTTAAAAGTTCAACAGACCTTTAGGCAACATTGGTACAATACATTACAAAAACATGTACAGAGTTACTGAGAGCTATTTTTAAGGTAACCAAAAGCTGATAAAAGCCATTTCCACTTCCGTGCAATCAAATGTTCGCAAGAGGCAGAGAGTTAGCAAAAGAAACGTATACAGAACAAATACTAAGGCCTATGAACCATGATGTAAGTAGCATTTTTGTCTTCCTGTCTTGGGCAAAAAGATTGGAAGAACATTAATTAAAATTATCTCCCTTTGCACACCTAGAGTTTCCAGAGACACTGCAGACTATTTTAACTTTTGGATCCAGGGGACATATCTATGCCTCTGAACCATGTCACTGAACAGCCTAGTGTCTTGTTTGAAACTATCAAACACTATATACAGCATGATGACCTAGTTGTTTAAGCTGTCAGTACAGATTATGTTAAGTATTTTTTGAGCTGAATATATTTCACAGTCGGCTAAAATTCCAACAGGAGAAACATTTAATAGTAATATCTCCAACCGAAAATTCACTTCTACAGAGCAAGCTACAAGGACAAATGACCTAAGCTCACCGAATGTTAGGAGCAGGGGGAGTCTTATTTAATTATTTACAATAAGCTTGTCAAAACCTTTTGAAGTTAAATAAATGCATGAGTGGGAATGTTATACCTTTGCAGTAGTACATTCAACCATTTGTGCTTCATCAAGGCAGATCCTCCACCACTCCACTGCTACTAAGGGGCTCGGGATGGCCATGTACCGCTTCTGGTTCCTGAAACGGCGCCCATCTTCGCTGTTGCTGTGGGGTATGTCTACATAGTTCAGTTCAGTGCGGAGGACATCGTATGTGGTGATAACCACCTCCTGCTCTGCCAGCATGTGCGGCTGCAAAAAGCCATGCTTCTTCACACCTTGATACACCTACATGGATTTGTATTCAATAGCGCATTAGCAAAGAATTAAGGTAAGAGACATTTCAGTAAAAAATGCAAATATATCATATATACCACATATGGCTTAATACATGCATACTTTTAGATGTGGTCCTCATAAAATCGGAAATCATTCACAAAACCTGTATCCATGCGCTAGTATGGTCAGAAAACGTAAGTAATACAAAATAATAAATGAAATACATTGATGCAACTTCATGTATAATTATTTACATCTGCACAAAACTTCAAATACTGATTTTGCTTCTCCTTTGAAGAAAAAAGAATTTTAGAACTTGCTACAAGTTATGCGTAGCAACAGGTGTAAGCAAGATTAAATATTCTGTTATGTTGTAAGAAGTACCATTATGCCAGTGTTACACGCTCTCTCTTCTCTCATTTACTCTAGATGTATATTACCTTTCTCCTCTCAATCCTCTCCAAGAATTTCATGGAAGATTAGACAAAGACAGTAGCGTGCAGCAAAATAAAATAGTTAAAAAACAGAAAATGATACTCTGGGTAATGTTTTATCTACAAAAAGTATCTCCACAGAGACTCATGACATAGAAAGAACACCCTAGTGAGAAACAGTTCCCTGTGCACCAACAGAATATTATAAATCTTTCATAGTGACATTTGTTGTAATATCCTTTTGGAAACATGGAGCAGTTTCAATAAAAATTTTACAAGCTAAACCAAACATTTTACTATATGCTTCTCCGTGATAGCATTTTATACCTAAAACACAGCTAATATGATGAGTCCTAATATACTCAGAATACCAAAGCACGTCAAAATTTCAAATAATGTGTGGTATAGCAAACAATCAGTAAAATACATTTACAAAAATAGAGTTTTGTCATCCCCAGGATTTTTAGCTAAAAGCGATCATTACCAGAGCTATATAGCAATCAACTTTTTTTCCCCCGTTTCTCATAAAAAACTTATTTCTCTTGCTCCCCATTTATCTCAGGAACGCTCTTCAAAATTACACGCATCCATTGTTTACTACATTTTTTTTTTTTTTTTTAAGAAAATCATTGGCTACTTCTTACCATTCACCTAGAACTGTATATTAATCCCAGCATTAAAATAGGTATGATTTTCTTCTCACAGATACAGGAATATCCCCATCTTTTTAGAAAACATCTAAATTCTAGTCTCATCTTTGAACAGCTAATATCCTGCTATGTCTCTCTCATTCTGTGATTATATAAACATTCTAATCAAGACAGTCTATTCTTATCTAAAGTTGTCTACAAATGCTTGTTTTTAATCACTTAAGATACCCAGTCCCTCAGGGTAACAAACTTTAATGCTCTCTTAATTCAAGCAACAGAATAATTAGAAATACCAAAACTGAGGTGATGATATACAACCTCATTTGATTTTCCCCCTATTTAGCCCTTGATCTGTTTAATTTTCACTGTTAAAATTAAGTGTTATTTTCATTGTTACGGTATTTTTTACTCCAGTAATCTTCTTGCTCTACATTTCTGCATATGGCAACGAAGTTTTTGTCAACTGCAAGAAACTCCTGCAGAACATTTCTGTTCAGCCCCAGAACAAGAGAACTGAGCAAGTACAACCTGGTTAATGCACATGAACAAGGGAGAAAGAGAAGGAGATTTAAAAAACAAAACACCAAAGCACAGAGCACGCTCACTGAAGCAACTGTTAAGGAAAAATAGCTATTGAAGTCTAATGATCTCTTCGAAGCATTTGTGAACAGATTTTCTGGAGGTTTGTAGCTTGGCCAAGTTTTGGTTGTTTCCACAGCAGCAGGAAAAGACAACCTGTTACAAAGCAAGACCTACTGATAAATACTAATTCCTTGTTCTATTACACAAAATCTGTAAGATTTACCACAGGTTATAAGCAGTTGAAAGAATAAAAAACATCATTCACATGCAATGCAAAATCTGTTAACATGGGAAAGTTGTTCTTTGAAATGTCTGCATTCATTTCATTTTAAGTTTACAGGAAAAAAAACTTTTCATTTGAAACAGCACTGAAAGCCATTCTGGATGACTTACAGTTGGCAGTTAAAAGAAAATGTAAACAGTGTCTTAGAATGGAAGGTGTCACAGTTTTAAAGTACTGACATTCAGTATTTAAGCTGTTCTACTGTTACCACGTAAATCTATTTCTGACAGTTTTCATCAAAGCTGGTATAAAACTTGGACTAGGTCCCATGAAAACTGTGCAAGCTACTCATTTGTTAGCTGCTGCACTAAAGCTAGTTATCTAAACTAGTTAGACTACTCACACACACAACTTACTGGAGGCCTAGAATTCATTTGTACATTGGACTTCCATGAAGGATAACTGAAGATATCAGATATATTCTTGGTTGTGAAGATTCTTTTTATCAACTTACTTACCCTTATTCAAAATATACAGGATCTAAGGATCTCAAAGCACCTTACCATTACAAAAGTTTTTGCTCATTAAAACTACGAAGGACAAGACTTGACTACGTTATTAATCATCAAATGGTCTGGGTTGGAAAGGACCTTAGAGATCATCTAGTTCAGACAAATAATTGAATTGAAATAAATTCAGTTTAATAAAAGACAATGCTTACCCTTGAGTACTGTCATAGCTATATTAAAAAAAAAATCCTGTACAGTCATAATTACTGTATGTGTAATTATGTTTATTTCAATGACTGAGAAATCAAGATGATACAAGGTCTCCAGACAAGCAACATCCTAATCCGTATGTCAGACATTCTAGAGAAGTGCCCAAGATGTAACGGTGTTATTTTAAGCAAACTTGAAGGCTCAAGACTTCTTTAAAGCCTGAGAAAGAATTCAAAAGTATATTCTTTACCTACCAAAATATGTTTTTATCTAGAATGAAGTGAGAAGCACCTGTCAGGAAGCTGCCTGCATGCAAGTATACAGTGAGAGTTGATACTGCTGAAACACCTATAGTTAGGCCTTCCTAAGTTCCTCGGTAATCTTTTGGAAAAAACATATATTCAGCATTCCCTCTTAAAAGTCATGCTTTGTTGCTACTACTCAAGATTTGCTTCCATGTGATAAGAATATCTAGTTCACTGTATCGTTTCCCAATGATCAACTAATAATGAAAAAATGAAGAACTAAGTGCAGACATCTTTCAGGAAAAGAAATGCACCACTTGTTGCCAAAACAGACATGATGGTCTAACAGCAAGGAATACAGAATTCCAACATAGACAAAGAAACCTCTGAACTTCACATGATACAGAGTCAGACAGAAAGCCCCAAGCCTTGATAAAGTAACTCTGCAGAAGATGAACATACATAATCTTACCAGAACTCGAAGAGATGATGATCTCACATGCCTGTTGATCTCATCTACCCACTGATGACAAATAGAACTTGGAGAAATTATCAGAGTTGCTCCTGTGGAAACTGGTTTCATTGCCACAAGGCAGTGGGGACAGTAAAAGGGCTTGATCTTCAAGTTTTCCTCTTTGTAGTTTACACATTCCGCATGCTGCCATAAAGAACACTTCAGGCACTGCACACGAGCTTTATAGTCAACCAATCCAAGCTCACCACAGATGCATTCAAAACGATATTCAGAGGTATTAAATGGAAATACAGAACTTGCATGCTGCACACTACTGCTGGCATGTTCTTGGGAATGTGAGGATTGGTCCTTTGGAATTTCCTGTTTGACTTCAGCTTTACTTTTAGAAACATCACGATCAGGATGACTGCTAATATCACTGGAAACAACGAGGCTGCCATGCAAGTCAAGAGACTTTGGGACCACAGCTTCCTGCTGAACATCACTCTCTTTGACAGAGTTCTCGTGATCTACTTCAGATTTCTGGCTGTTTTTCCTAGTTGCACAATAATCATGTTCTTCTGTGGCGATATCTACTCGTAAAGGGATTTTAAGGACATTTTCAGAAGTGACATCACTATTTTTTGATTCTTTGGTTTGAGTATTAGCATCAGTCAACTGCTTCTTCTGAATCCTTCCTGAAGTCCTTGCTATCTACAAAGTAAAATTAAACAAGATTGTCAGACTTTCTTCTCACCTTTTCTTCTTCCTTTGGAAGGAAGACTTTAACATCAAGACATAAATATTAACATTCTATATAAATCTGTGGTTTGACAATTTAGTTAATGCTTACCAGTGTTTACCACACAACTCCATGGTGAGAACAATATATCTACCAGCCCCTACAGCAGTATTTTAAAAGACTTATGACAAATGCAGTTAATGTTTTAGCCCCATATTTAAACTACTTACAATTTCTGCTTCTTTGTCTATGGATTTCAAAACAAATGGTGCTTTTTTTTTTTCCATTTTTATAAATAAGCCAGTATCACAGAACTGGGTCACACAGACAACTTGGTTTATAGCAGTATGCAACAGGGTAGAAAGATCTGCCTTTGCAACATTCTTTGAAGTAACTATCGAAGCAAGTTTTACCTGTTCTTTGGTTCTCTCTCGTCTCTTCTGTTCCTTGTAATTCTTTCCTAGCTTGAAAGACCCAGCCAGACCATGTCCTTTGACTTGTTCCACTACTTGTTCTGCAATCAGTTTTTCTAGAGTTCTTTTGAGAAGACGTTTATTTCTCTGTATGTCATACCTATAGACAGCACTGATATACTTAAATATTGCAATAATGGATGCTCCTTTCTTCACATTCATCTCCTTTACAGCTGCTAATACCATCACTCGTAAGCCTGTATGTATAATCAAAGCAGAAAAAAACTACAGCTCAGATAAAGTGGAGAACACATATTAAAGGAACTGTGATTATCTAAAAAAAATGCAAAGTGTGTACAGGCAGCAGTTTTGAGAATGCTTTACTTGAGGTAGTTTTACAAATCACTTTTTTTCAGATGAGACATGCATATTTCAATACTGAGTAACCACAAAAATAACTACCTCTTAATTTTCTTACTGAAGTTTAGAAAGAAACTCTGTATTTCAGTTTCATGAATAAACTCTTACAAAATGACCTCCAGGTACACATAACTCTGTAGCAGGCATCAGAGTTGGTAACTTTACTTTTAAACGTGGATGACCCGTTCACAATACACAACCCTACACCAAAGTACTCAGCAAAAGAACTACTTCATTCTGCAAAAGCACAGATTGGCCTTAAACTCACCATAAATGGTCAACGCAAGACTTATGCTAAAAGCAAAATGTATTAAAAAACTCATCAGAAACACTTACTGGGATATTGTATTTTTTCTTTCAATTTCAGCTCCATTTCCCTTGTTTTTTTCTTTTTATTTCCTTCTAAAGGTTGAGGTGGAACAAAGAAGTTCACAAGCTTACCCTAAGGCAGACAACATTAAATAGTGTTATCAGCTCACATCTTTTCACATTTGAAAAAAGCTTGAACTGCTATAGAAGTGTGCACTCTTACAGAGCACTGATCCCACTAATTTGCTCAGTTTATTCTAAGTAGGCAGAACGATATCTCATTTGGTTCAGTTTCTTGGCAAATGGTGTTCAACACCCTACACTGAAATGGAAGAGCAGCCCAGCAAGCCCCTCAGGGTCTCTGCGACTTCAGAACTAAGTTGCGGGAATCTACAGCTGTAACTGATAGAGGTTACTGATGGGGAAGGGCAGAAGGAGAGGAAAATACATATTGTATATACAGCCAGAAAGACAAAAAGAGATAAGCAATACAGCTTGTCTAATAGATGTTTGACACTCATTAATAGAATTAAGTGAAGGGGAGAATGATTTCCAACTTAGCAGACTAAATTATAAATTTATACACTCTTGGATTGTGTGGAAAAAATAGCCTATTAACAGTGCAGTTGCCTGCTAGTCCCCTTCAACAATGGGGAATGGTATCAAATGCCACTCATGCAATCTGCTTTTTTTTTTTTTATGTCATCAAGTATTGCATAGTGAAAAGCTAAAGTTTTTACTATACTTTAATCCAGCTTTGATTCTGGATTAATATAAAATAAAGTAATAAACTTACGAGATAAAACACATTTAATTAATCTGAAAAGTAATTTCCTCATATTAAATCTTACCCTAGTTGTCTCACCTCAGGTAATGTCAGATCATCTTGCTTAATGTCTTGTCGGGTGTGAGTCAGAATAAGAGCCAACACTTCTACTGTTTTTCCAAGACCCATCTCATCTGCCAAAATACCTCCAGGCCACTGAGGTCCAGCACATGGATATTCACGGATAATACTAAAAAACAAGGACATTCCCAGGTGAAAATCAGTGATTACAGAACGGTATGACAGAAGCATGCGTTCAGGAACATACACACAGCACAGTGTCAGCAAAGCAAGGGGTAGTATCTTTTACCAGATACGCTGAGCTTGACAAAAGCTTGCAAGCTTTCTGAGTGTTCAAACCTGATCAAGGTGAATGTGTATAGCAAAAGGTTACCCCCACACCCCTGCCCCAATAGATTTTGCTTTGCTAACCTTAGCATATTACAACATTAGTCTCCAAAAAAAAAAAATTTATATTCGTATTCTGAAAATTATATATACACATCAGGAAAAAAGCATACTAGCAGAAGATTCTATTCTAAACAAATTCATGAGAAAAGTGAAACTGAGATAAGAAATGCATTTATAAAAAGCCTTATGCTGCCTCCTTCCTTTAGCTTTTAAAAACATTGGAAGAACAGGTTGAAGCCTCCAGCGTTCTAATTTAAAAAGAATGTTAATCTTATAACCACAAACTTGTATCAAATACAAGCAGCTTTTAAGAACTGTCTTCAACTCCAGATTTACTTATTTTCCCATGTATTATATACTCCAATTTGCCCTTTCTTTAAAATCAAATATATCATTGTTCTAATTCTTTAGTTGTTAACTGAAAAGCTACAATTATGGATTATCTTGTATTCTCCATGTAAAAGCTGCCAATAAGGTTTTTCACAAAGAACAGCTTTAAGGTATTCTCTAAAGAGGTGACCATAGAAACGTACCAGCCAGTAAATGGATTATAGTAGATTTTCACTCCATCCAGAGTGATGACCTCTCGCCATAAGAAGTGCAGCGCATTTTCTAGGGAGAAAGAGGTCATGATACTATTACAAGGTTTCTCTATAAACGGTACTTAGAACAGTACTTAGAATTGCTTAGCTTTATTGTGACACTTAAATAAAAGAAGCAGACATTTACCTCCACCACGCTTCATGACAAACAAGCTGTATCACCTGCTGATCAGCAAAGCATATTTATTTTCTCATTTAGTGCACTACCCGAGCAACAGCTTTTATAAAAATAGTAATGAAATAAATAACAAAGCTTCCAATCAAACAGTAAGAAAACATTATGCCAACAATACAACGCCACTTTCCTCAGTTATACAAGTTTTCCAGGCCCATATACTTGCCACTGCTTGGAGTGCCTGTGAAGTTCTCTCGGTGAAGCATCCAATTCACAGCCTCGCTTTGGTATGGCCTCAGAATGGGAATTAAGGCAGGATGCTGCACATCCTCTCTCAGCAATTGGATATCCTGCTGATGGGTATGCCTTACAAAGTCGTAAAGCTCTTCGATATTTTGGCGCTCGAGTTCCATGTCAGATTCTTCTTCATCTTCCTCCAGCACATCTGTATACACCCAGTCATTCAAGAGATGCATTATCAATTTTTGTCAACATTTCAGTAAGTTCTGCTGAAACATACTTAAGATGTGAAAGCAAACAAAGCAAAACATCATTAAGACACATGTCACAACTGCACCTGACTCAGCTACCAGCAGTAGGAAACAAAGAACACTTTCCTAAATGCTAACGTTAACATTCTACAGCCATCATGGAAATGGATATAATTGGAAAAGCTCTTCCTTCAAAATTTAGGCACAGAATGACCAGGTCTTATTTATGCAATAAATACCTTCCACTAAATATTTCCAGCTCATACAGAATCACAAATAACTCGCATTTCAGTTTCAAATGTTCACATGGGTTGATCAACTTAGAGAAGGGGGAAAACCACAGTGGGTTGTAAAAGGATTTGTTCATTTTGCATGAAATAAAGTCCTTCTTGATATAAAAACATACTGAAGAGATTTTCTGGTTGTTTTTAATAAGTTTTCATGTTACTTTTAAATTATTCATCTGGCTATAAAAATAGAAGTATAGAAGTGTAACAATATGGAATTCCCATCATTTGTATCACTGCAAGAAGTCAGACAACTCATACTTCAGAAGTTATAATCCTACCTCAAAAGAAGTATGTACCCTCTAGGAGACTTAGGAAAGAAGGCCTTGTACATACATATTTTCCATGACATTTGGATATATGGGCGTACACAGAACTTAAGCACTGTAGAATAACTATTCATGAAAAATTAAAGGGTCAGTATTTTAGGAAGCTGAAGTAAGATGAGGCAACGAAAGACTTAGACAAGTTTTGACAGTGTTTTAGGTCTCAAATAAAATCAGTACTAATAAAATGTAAGAACAACTGTACAACTCTACAGTTCAAAGAAAGATACTAACCCTAGCTAGTACTGGAGAGAAAGCCACCTTGCAGCATTTTTCTCAGAAAACCAAAATTAAGAAGCAATTCAAGCCTGGCATAATCAGCACAAAGTGACCTTTAAGGCACATTTAAAACCATAACATCATACCGAAAAAAAAAAGAAAAAAATGATAATGGGAGACACAACAACTAAATCAGAGTACCACTGGGACACCTCTCACTTAAAAAAAAAAAAAAAAAAAGAGATATACCTGGCACAAACACCAGAGAACTATGGAAACTATTCCAAGGGATCCTCTCACAGTGGTTCCTAACTTCATGGAAATGACAGTGAAATTACCATGTTTGTGAAGTGTAACTTTGATCTTTTGCAGATTCATTAACGCACCTATCCTACACTTGCTGTAACTTGATATGGAATCCCTGACACAAAGTCTCAAAACCATCTACAAGAACGTTAACAGGATGAGTATACAGCAGAAAACAAATATAAAAGCATTAGGAGAGAGAGGACACCTCCCTCATTTCCCTCATTTCTACATAACTTCATCAATGCAATTTTCTTTACAATTGCTTTACAGTATAAACCAAACAAAAAATCTGTTGCCATGGTTGTGTTAGGCACCAAACCAGGAATAAAACTTTTCCAAGTTTAATTCCTGTTTTTTTTTTTTTTTTAAAAACAGCTCCTAGGTAACTTGGGCAAATTACTGTAAATCTGTTCAAACAATTCACATGCATTAAAGAAATCTGCATTTACTCCCCAGATGGTAAGGTCTCAAGCTTTTATGTGCCTCAGAGCCTTATCTGTAGAGGAGGAAAGTTACCATCTGTAATTTGTCCACAAGTTAATTAGCATATGATTAATAGTCAGATACTAATACAGAAAGTTTATTACCTAATAATATTACCTAAAAAAAAGTTGATCTATACAGCAGGAATAACTTGCTATTTTCATTTATATTTGAAACTACTGAAGAGAGACATTTTCAATAACAAAAAGTATTCATCAACATTCAACTGAATCAGATTACCTGGAATTATAAAACTATAGAACTTTTCCATGAGTTTTTGAATCAGCTGATTAGCTTTTTTGGGTCTTCCACCTCCATCACTGAGAAAATCGGGTTTACTAAGCCCAGCTTCCAGAAGGTAAATTCCAACCTATGAAAGGTTTAGGATTAATCATTTAATTATCAGAAAGCTAATATTATAAATAAAAGCACTAATTTTCATAGCCTTCTACATGGAAAAACCTTAGCTACCAAACTTTCAAAATTAACAGATGCAGACAGATATGATGAACCTTGCCAAGATAACAGTAAGGAAGATACAGTATGTCACAGACAAAAGCTACCTTGATTCATTTGAATAAAGTGTTAGTAATGGTGCAACAGTAAAGATAGCCTTAAGAAGAAAACACACCAAAAACATTTGCAAAAGGATGCAGAAACTATGTATTTCATCACATTATAAAACTATAGGCCAGACGCCAGACTTTGTTGTTCAGCAGTTTTTAACCTCCCAATTCCAACAAAGAAGAAATTTTAAAACGTAAAACAACAAAAATAGTTATATGAATCAATACCTTTAAAGCTTGAGCCTCTGCAGGTCTTTGATAAAGGCCAATTATCTTCTTCTTTTGCAACCATCTCAAGCCTTCCAATATTTCACCACCTAAAGTTGGTTCCACCATAATAATTTGTTCATAAGCACCCAGGTATTCTTTTGCTTCATTACTGTACTCTTCTTCGCTTCTTTTATGGACGCAGACCTGCAGGTGATCGTCAGAGTCTCCTCTCATCAAAGTAAAGCCCCTTTCATGGAATTCCTCAGCTAGAATTTGCTCAGAAGGATGACAAAGAGCAAATTCTCCCAACAAAGCTTTCCAGGACCCATCTGCACGGTATGGCAGGATGGTAATATTTAGCTGTACCGACACAGGAGTCAAGGTGGAATAAGAGTCTTCTTCATCGTTAACAGTAAAAAACTTAACCGACTTTGAACCAGTGTCTTCTTTTTGACTGAGATCCTCATCAGTGCTATCATCATTTATAACAATGAAGGACGAAGAGGAAGTGCTTGGGCCTGGAACATCATCCTCATTGGTCATTTCATCATCTAATGTTATCACCTCATTTCTCCGGTCTTCATGCATATTCCAGCAGAGCTGTTTTTTCTTCACATCATCTATTTTTGATGGAGGTGCACGCTTTCGACGACTACTCATTTTGTCGTTTTTCTCAATGCTATTTTCAGACTCTGTGAGATAAATTTATATTAGTCAGTGATAAGTATTGCAAAATTAAATGTTCACACTGAAGTTTGACTGTGCAGTTACTGCTAAACTTGCAAAGTTTTGGACACAGACATATGCAATAAGAAATCTAACTCTTCAGTAGGCAGTTTTACAGACCATCTCCTGTCCCTATCCAAAAGCCTTACACAAAGCAGGATGTGAAGAATTTGTTTTGTACTACCGCTCATTCTGCCAGACAGTTACAGAGGGAGATCAACAGGAATGCTATATTTCACTACTGCTCAGAATCCTGTGGGACAGATATAAATGTAGAAGCACTGGAATCCCTCAAAGCTGGGGGTGGAGGGAGACAGCAAAAGAAACACTATAAACAAAAGTGCAGGATGTACCAGAGATTTGGAGGCGGGTGTGGGGAAGAGACATGCACAGTACTCCTCCTTTTCTTTCAAACCCTACATGGGAATGAAACTTTAAGCAAACTTAGCAGAGGGCTAAGTCTGAAACTGCCACTACATAAAACATAGTTTAGAGACTAAGCTACTAAATTCTGTCCTTAGAAGTCCCCAGTGACTGAACACTTTATTTTCCCAGGAAGTTGTGCATCCTGTGGGCTGGATATACAATCTACTTGCAGAGGAGCCCTTACTTCTGGTCTCACTGAAATGCACGGTGGCAATCAGCAAACTAAATGCACTGTCTTACTGATTTTGACTAACTGCTAAGGTAATTCAAGCCACCCCTCCAGCTCCTTGCCAGAACCTGGGCAAGGAACAGATTTTATAGATAAAATAGTAGAAAATAAAGTACACATGCTAAACAACACACACGAAGAAGCAAATCATGAAATATTAGACTTATCCAGGAAACCAATGACTACATACTCAGGACTACATGCTCATACTTAAATAGTCAAATAAACAGTCATCATTTTTAAGGAAAACTACCTTTGACAGTTATATGGGTTCTTCTAAGGAGCTTAAACACAGCGATAGATTTCTTACCTCATATTACAGCAGCTTTGTCACCAAAGACGGGAAAATATTTACACATCCATACCAGTTCAGCTTCTGCGCACAGCTGTTAACGAAACACAGACACAACCGCTACCAAAACACCGGAAGCCGAGAGGCAAACATTCTAAGCTACTAATTCCAATATCCTAACGTTAAAGGGCTTGCGTGGGAAGAGGGCGAGATTCTTAGAATTGTGGATAATTTAAGAGTCTTACAGGACACCGCAGCCAGCCGGGTTCCTGCGTCGCCGGCTCCGCTTTCGCTCCCCCGGCCTGAGGTCCGGGCCCCGCCGCTCCCCAGCCGTGGCCGGACCCCGGGCCGCGCTCCCGGGCAGGGGACGCTCCCCCGGACGGGGCTGCCCGAGCCGAGCCCCGCCGGGACGAGGCGCTCCCCGCGGGGCCCACGGCTGGGAGGGGGCGGCCGGGCTCCCCCCGCGGCGCCGGCCCGAGGAGGGGAGTGGGGCCAACGGTCACCAACGGTCACTAACGGTTGTCAACGGCCGCCCACGTACCGCAGGGGCTCGGGCCCCGCCGACGCCCGGTGTGTGTGGCGGGAGGCGGCCCTCGGCCCGTAGCGCAGCGGCAGCGACCACCCGGGCACGGCGATGCGCGCGCACCCGCCCCGGCCCCAGTCGGCGACCAATGGGAGGCGAGAAAGCCAGCGGTTGTTCCCGCCCCCTTCCCCGCTAGCGTAACAAGGAGCGTGAGGGGGGAACGTTCGGCGCATGCGCAGTGCCTCCCCGCGGGGTGAGGGGGCGGGGAAAGAGGGGGTTGCCCGCAGTGGGGCGGGGCTAGGGGTGGGGCAGGAGGGAGGGCGCGGCGTCGTTGGCGGTGTGCGCAGGCGCGGGGGGGGAGGCACCGCAAAGTACTTGAAGTGCTCTAAGAACAGGAGTTTAAAGAGGGGGCTTCTCGGGAACTGTCACTGAATAAAGGCAGGATCAGCCCCATAGCTGCAAATAGCACGTCAGTAAATAATGTGGGAGCACTTATCTTCGTGTGAAACACACAGATCCACACCTGGGGGCTTGTATTATAACAGCTGTAAATAAATCAGAAAGCCATTAAAAATGTTCTGTTTTTGTTTGTTTGTTTATTTTTCTTGTAGCAGCTATTTAGACCATTTGTTAGTCTTTACAGATAAAATCTTGGCAAAATTTTGTGGCTGGTTCTCCCCCGTTCTCAGACACTCTGGAAAGGTGATGCTCCTGTGGTCCCAGAGGAGCTGCCCAGCGCTGTGGCGTATGCCGCATGGAAGGAAGCCCTCGGAGTGCTGGCACTGCCATGCTGGCGGTTTGTCTGTCTCAATTCCCAGTGCATGTCTTCCTATGTGACCATTCCTGTGTGAAAATTCACTTAAAAATCATCACCCAGTCCTATGTTAAAACTGTAAATTACTGCAGAACAGAGGTGAAATAACAACTCCATACTCCCTGGTGTGCATTGGTAACAGGAATAACAGCAGTAGAGGGGATGAGGAGGGAACAAATCTGTTTGCTGGGCAGGTTCCTTGCAACAGCTGAAAATGTGTCTGTGCACCCTGTGGGTGTCAGGGCTGCCCGTCGGTCCGTCAGGGCAGGGCCCGGCAGCCTATCCCATCCCCCTGGCCCACCAGGAGCAGGGCACTGGGAGCACTGGGGCAGACCCAGCCCTGACACCGGGCACCGCCCTGCGGACAGGGACAGGCCAAGGCCAGGCTGGGACGTTGGCCTGCAGTGGGGCAGGGCTGTAGGGAGCTGAAGCCAGGCCTTGCTGTGGTTTTGTTGGGGCTGGGGCTGGTGGCCCTGGGCTGATGTGGAGTCGTGGCCTTGGGGTGGGCAGGGACAGGCAGGGCTGGCGGTGCCCTCAGGGTGCTCTGTTGCTCTATGCACTGCTTTACTGCTGGGAAGTTCTCCAGCATCTGTGTGAAGAAATTGTGGAGGTGGCAGAAGAGCTTGTTTAGCTCCCTGTGTGAAGAAGGTCCTGCTAGTCCAAAAAGCCTAAGGCCAGGCTCAGATCACTGTGGGGGCGGCTCACCACGTTACCCATTCTGTGATCTCTAGCTGCGACAATGGTGTCCAACCCCATGACTGATGTGTCTGAGCCTGCTCTTGCACAAGGCCTGTGCACTGTGGCAAGTGCTGCTGAGCTGGTGGCTTGAGAGCCACTTCTTTTTCTGTTTGTTTTTTACTAAATGCCTTTTGTTTCTGGATGTGCCTTTTGGGAGTTAGCTGTTGACTCAATGAGTAAGAGAGTGGGCAGTTGAAGTTTTCTGCTTCCCTAGGAATTTCTGCCACGTTTCACTCCTACGTCCTGGCTTGCAGCCATATGCCTGAGTAGACAGCTCCCAGCAAGGGTTGACACCCAGGTTCGTGTTGCAAGATGTGAGCATCAGATTTTCCCAGCCTGAAGAGGCTCTCTCCAATGATATGTGCCAGAGCAGTCAGAGGGCAACTCCCTTGATGGTTACTGAGGCACCGGGGTCATAAAAGTGATATGCAGTCAGCCTAGGGTGGGGAAGACTCTCCTGCGCAGGACCTCAGACGTGGGACCCCTCACACAAGGGTTCTGCACCTGCTCTTGACAGAAAAGACAGAGATCCACCAGTGGCTGCTCTTCCTCCTCTGCTTGATGAGTCTGGGTTACACCAGTAGTGGGAAACAGGAAAGAAAAGGGAAGCCTGCTAACTGGAACAAACCCCCTTGACTTCAGTCTCTAACCAAAGCTACTTGGGAATACAGGGAACACAGGCTGATGTGGATTACTTGCCTTTTTATTTTGGGTTTGGATGACTCACTCCAAAGACAGGTCTGTGGTGTTAAGCTTCCTCAGGAAGAGTAGCACCAGTAGCAACTGTGCTGTTAGCATGACTGTCTAGCTGTTGCGATGAGGGATTGAAGAGGTATGTGAGGCCAGTGCCCTAATGAAGACCGTGCAGGGGCATTCGCAGCAAAGAGGGGCACAAAAAGTTTCAGGATACTTCTCATGCTGAGGGTCAGTCCTGCTTAAATGCAGACTGGGTGCAGCTCCTTCCAAAAGGCCAGAAGATAGGATATAGGCTGTGCCGCTTGGCCAGAAACTAGATTGTATCCACAGGCTTGCCTGATAGAGGCTATATTTGTGTAGCCTAAAGGGCTACCTGTAAAGATCCATAATGGCTGTCAAATCTAATTCTAAGGTTAGCAATAAGAAACAGTGTTATTAATATTCTGGGATCTATAACTAGCCATAAAGTTTACAATGAATATTGTGATGTCCTACTCCATTATAAATCTATGATGCCTGCTTGGACATGATGGATCTACCCTGGCAGCTTGTATTTTTACAGTTCAGGATTTTCATCCCCCCAAAGCTCTTTATTAAGTGAATATTCTGAATTTCTGAAGGAGCTCTAAGCTTTTGCCACAGGCTCTTCTTGGGAATCCAGTAGGTGGTGAATCATCCAGAGAAATTTTCCCAATCTCCTTCAAACAGAAACAAACATTATTGACATAATGTTCTAGCAGTATCCACCTTACCTAGCCCTTACTCAAGCTTCCCCAGGAAGTGATGACTACAAAACTTAACCCCCTTCCCACTCAAAGCGCAAAGAACACTTCTTTCACTTGGAGTTCTCCGATACAAATATATGGCATCACAAACAAAGGCAGACAAAAATGTCTAAACTAAAACATCACAGCAGATTCTCCTGCAGGAAAAGAATGAAAACAAAACCCAACCAAACAAGCAAACAAACAAGGAAAAAACAACAACAACAAAAAACACAAAACCACCGCAACATCACAGATGGTAGTCAAATCACTCACCCATTATTAGAAACTGTTCAAGCAGCATACACTTTAAGAATCTTTATAGAAATAGCAGACGACAAACTGTGCTTCTGCAAGCTTTTTCACATGCTAATGTCTGTAAATCTCGGAGTTCTCGTCTTTTAATTGACTGTTTTATTTATATATTATGCATGTCCTCTGTTTAATGATTTCCTCTCCGAGGTTTGGATTTGTGCTTTGTTTTTGTAGTAATTGTGTTTTTAAAGACTTGAAATACAAAGCACTTGTGAAAGTGAACTTCATTTATCATCTCATCTGGATGTTATCATAAAATTAGTAAGCAAGAAAGGAACCTTTTCTGCTTTCGGAAGAGAAGAAAATACAATGGCACCAAGAGGGTGCCTTTTCTGCATAATGATTTCTGCCTAAGCCTCTCTTTTTCTCGCACTCCCATTCTGCAGGAAATATCTTCCATAGTTCTCAGGATAAACAAGCTCTATTTTGAAATAAGGGTCAAGAGCAGGTGGAAGAATGCCCATTTCTGTTCAGCAACTAATAACTAAGGATCCTAGTGATTAGTACCTAGTAATTTCCCTCCTGTTCTAAAGAACTTGAATGCACAAAAGAAAATTGCCGTTTAATTTAAGGAAATAGAAGGGAACCATATAAAGAAAAGCAAATGTGACATAAAAGGAGACTGTGTGTTTTTGTTTTGTTTTGGTTTGGTTGTTTTTTTTTGACCACGCTTGAGAACATGGCTTCTCTTGCTTATGGATACGAATTCCCCTTTGATCTCAATAGCAACTCTTAAATCCCAGAAAGAGTAAGCAAATAAAAGCGGAAGACATGCAACTTTGTGGAGGGTTTCTTTTTTGAGGGAGGTTGAGGAAGAAAGAACAGCATGGTAGTCAACATACAATATTTTAGGGTCTTTTCACCGATATTTTAATTGCAAAAACAAGCAGGAGTTTTCTAAAATAAATCAAAGTTGTGTTTTTCTCCAGGTTGGTTTTGTCGACAGGAAGTGTGAATGGCTGCAGCAAAAGAATAAAACCGAGGGCAGGTGTACTGTATTCCCTGCGCTACAATGACTGTACATTATGCCGAAGACCTAACTGAGTATCTGTGTGCCTCAGGAAATTAGGTAGAAAACCACTCACTGTTAATCAGTTAGTTAACTAATAGGAAAAATCTTTGCGTCCTATAGATAAAATCACCATATGATGGAAATGAAAAAATGTACCACAGCAGAGGTATAATATGGCTCCAATCTATTCCAGATCAGTAAACTCACAGTCAGAATTCTGTGCATTGGTAGGAAATTATGTTCATAGGTTCAACTCTACGCAACTTCCTTGGTGTTTGGTGTTTTAAAGTAATTTAGCTATCATAGTGGGATTTTTAAAGTGTTCATCACAAAATTGCTGCTATCCATGTCTATAATGCTGCTTCAGGTGAGAGTGGAAGATTTACATATTTTTCAGAGAGCTACAAAGAACAAAATATTTGTATGTGCCAAAAGCAATCATGTAAGCCAGTAGGCTAACTCCCCAGCATGCACAAAACATTACCACGTAGCCACGGGATTACAAACCTCTCTTTTTTTCACTTTGTATTCAGGACTTTGGTTCTGTTTCTTCAAAATAAGAGCATTCAATATATCTCTCATGCCCTTCTACCTCTCTACGCAGCTTCTCCTGGAGGAGTCCATCTACACCCCACAGGATAGCACTCTTTCAGCCATCTGTCTCGGCTCACGTGTGTACGCAGTTCTTAACGCACCCTGGTCCATCTGCCGCTCAGCTGAGCTGCGTGCTGATTTTGTGGAAACCAGGTGATAACTGACCTCAGGACTGGTGGTAGCAGCTGATCAGTCACTGGTGGGAGTGAAGCCCGTCTCCTTTTTTCCTACACAAGAAGACAGTTAAAAAGACTATCTAAATATAGAGCAGAAAAAGAAAATAACCATGTCGTTGCATCTAGGATATCATCTAGAGTAGCTGTCCAGGATTTGCAATACAGTTCTTGAAGATATTTAAATATCAAGGTAATAAGGTGCTTTCATTGCTTTAATATTACTTTTATGAGCCTTGGTTTATGTTTTGTTTTTAACATAATAAAGAATGCATAAAGGAAAAGTTTGCAGTTCCTGGGATAAAACAACTCCTCTAATATGACTGAATATAAATAAGTAAAGTATGTATTATAAAATCATTGAAGGCACTTGGAAATTTAAGCTCAAAATATAGGTATTTATAGCATCATACAAGGCACTAGTTTAGAGAAGAGTTGAAGGACACTCATGACGGATATTTCTGACATTATCTGTGTTTTCTTCAGAGATATTTTCTTGGCTGTGAAAAATCTTCATTTTCACACTCTAGCAAGAGAAGATTTGAATTCATAGCTGACTTTCTGATATATAGATCAAACCAATCAAAAGTCTCTTTTACGCAAAATTCTTCTCTGTGGTCTGCACTGTGGATAAAAAGGCAATCCAAAGTGACATTGAAACAAAAATGTGCAGTCTTCTGGGACATTTTTCTTTTGGCCTCCTCCCTTATAAAGAAGTGAGAAGCAGTCTTTGTATCTTCTGAATATGAAGAAATATGAAGTTCACCAATGATCAGGATATTATTTCCTTGATTTATAAAATGAGAAGTACACAAAGATCTGCAATACTCACACCACAAACTAATGCATTTAATTAACACAGATGAAAATCTGCCTCCGCATATGTTTTCTTTAAGTTTAACAAGATTTTATCTTAAAATTAGTTCATAATTTTTGATGTCGCTTGATGAAAGAAGATTTATAACCACCTTCTTTAGAGTAGCATTATATTCAATTGTCTGTCCAAAATTCATATTTGAACCCACCTGGAACCCTGCTTAGGGAAGAGGCCGGGTTGAATCATGTACTGAACAGCGCATGAAACAGCCAAGGAGACATCACAAAGCTGTCAGCAAACTGCCCTGTGCCTCAGGGTAGTTACACGTTATCTCGATGTTGTTACTGCCAACCAGTACAAGACATGGGGATATTTCTGACTACAACCTGTCATGCAGTGAGACAAAGAATCCCGTCACGAGGCACTACACCACAAGGGGATTACAGAGAAGCATTTCTCTGCTAGGCAGCAGAACTGTCTGTGTTGCACTGCTAGTGCAATGGGATCTGGTCCCTTGCGGTCATGATATACATTAAGAGCCCCAAAGCCTCCAGCCCCCTGTCCTCTGGTGTCGTGTGGACCTCTGGAGCAAGTATTCGGTCTAGCAGAGCGGAGCGTGAAGCATCCCTGAGATGACCTTCTATTTTGGCCTGGGGCATTGACTTGCTAAGGCAGCAACCTTAACTAATGAGAAAGAATATTATCTCTGGATATAAATGCGCTTCCAATAATATATACACATACACTTTTGTTAATCAAACCATGTTTATGTGTGTCTTAGGCCTAAAAATTAGAAATACAGTGAGAAATGAGTAACAAGAAGTTGTCTTGGGGTACCAGATTTGTGTTTGTTGCTTCTCTACATGATAACACAGGAAGCCTAAGGACAGAAGCCCAACCTGGTGTGATCTGATGGCCCAAGCAAATTAACAGTTCTGCTTACCAGCACAAGTGGTGTAAGCAATTTATGTACTCTAATTTGGTACTTCTTTAGATAGTCAATGTTTCCAATTATAGAAACTTGATTTTTTTTTAATTGGCAATATCTGTAGATATTTTCTTTTCATTAGTCTTTCCTTTGCCTTTTCCAATCAAACCAAACCCAGCTGCATGTACTGTGTTTTGTCTATAAAACAATGACAACAAAAAGATTCCGTTTATACTGTACTCTCACCAGGGTGGGTGCATCATCTGTTATGTAGCATTACAACTACAAACTTCATACAGAAGTCATGATAATAAACTGTGTTTTGACCAACTCTCCTTCCTGCTTTCTGTGCTTTGAGGGTTTTTGGCTTTGACTTGCTTTGTTCTAAAGTGCTTTCTTTCGTGGTGTCCCATCTATGAACCACAAGACTGTTCATTAGTTGGAATTGGTGGCATCCACCTCGTCTGACTGGGGAAGTGAGCCACCAGAAATGGCAATGCATCACTGAACGCAGTCTCAGGGGAAAAAAAAACACCACAAAAACAACACCTTGTCACACAATAAAACAATGAAAAATTTCACAGCTCCACATGGACAAAAATAAGCTCTTGTAACTGAGGAGGTAATTGGTGCAGAGAGATGGGAGAACAGGCTTGTCTTTGGAAAATGATTGTGAGAGAAAGTAACAGGGACAGAGAAAAATAAATCTTTTTTTTTTTTTTTTTTTTCCCAGCAAAGTATTGCTTCTTATTTACTGCAGTTTGTTTCTCTAGGCAATAGAAAGAGAATGTAAAAAGGTTGCAGAAATACTCGGGTAGGATGTTTATGGACCTGTAGATGTTTCTAATAGATGAAGTCCTGAGTGTGCAGCACAGATGGAAAGTGATAAATGATTAAGATGTTATAGGATATAAATAACAGTACTATGATGTTGTGTGTAGAGATATCAGCAAAAGCAGGAATGTTTATCTTCCAGCTTGATAAGCATCTTGTTTATGGATTGTCACAAATTGCACTAGTGCTGGTCCCTGCCCAAAGCATAAGTAGGTACATTTACCTCAGGGCACTGAGGGCTCCACCAGCCCTGACTGCCTGGCCTCCTAGGGCAGATCCAGCCCCACGCTGAGCTAAATGCATTAGTGAACATAGTGTCAGGAAACTTGAGCACAAGCACACAGATATAGCTGGTAACACTGTCCCAGCCACTTACAGTCATTATCCGCCAAAAGTGATTTAACCCCAGAATTTTGTTTTGCTCTGGTACCCTGGTAACTCCAGTTATCTGCTGTTGCCAGTGTTACTTCAAAATTTTGCTCCTTGTTCTTAAGTCTAACAAACGCAATAGTTTGAGATGAGTGATGGGGAGAAAAGAGGGCAGCATCCACACCATGCAAAACTTCACAGTTTACCAAGATTTTTTGTCCAGGCTTCTTGCAAGCAGATACCTTTGCAAGGAGGGTCCTGCCCAGGCAGTCACATTTTCCAGTTCTGTCTGTCTGGGCCCAACTGTGGTCAAAATCATTTCTGTGTGGGTTAGGTTTGCCTGGTGAGAGCTTAGTTGGGTTTGACTTTTTGTCTCCGTCATTCCAAGTTAATGCCTGCCTTCTGCATCGTTTTCTGCACAAGCAATGCAGCTCCCTCAGGAGCTATGCTGATGCTTCCCTATCTATGCCTTGTGTTTCTGAGAGATTCTGGTGAAGTTAATGCTGTCTCAAGCAAGATAACATCAATTTGAATGATCACTAAGATATCTGTAATGTAAGGTAGCATAAGGGACAATCTGCTCCAAAGTGGTCTTTATTGCTTATTCTTCAAATCCAGACATTTCCCTGTCTCATAGTCCCAAAGTGTTATATGCTAAGCAAATAGCTTTCTCCTGAATAACCAACTTCCACTATACAATTACCATAATTAGTATAGGTATTATACACTTCTATGGAGTCAGAACTTCATCTAATCAAAATTATCCCATAAACTGTATAAAGATAAACTCTTTAACAGCATTGAATGCAGACTGCATTCAAGAAAAGATTTCTGAATGCATTATCTACACTATAAAATTACAAATAGCACCAGTCTGAATAACAGTCTCCTTTCACCCACATTTCACATCCACAACCAAGACAGTTAAAATGGGCAAAGAGAAAAGAAAGTTTAACCTCAGCATCCTAAAATGTCCAATTTACAGCCGGGAAATGTTAAGAGACTCTTCCCTAACACCCCTCAGCAATCTTCCGCACTCTCAAAAGTACTCTGTCACCTCAAGGAAGCAGCAGGAACAGCATCAGGTCTTCCTTGCAGCAACAAATAGACCAGAATGCCTCTCTCTTCACCTTTGGAGATCTTTAACTAGAAAGTATATACAGTAGTGGAAGGCATAGCTGTGATGCATGGAAAACATATGTGGTGTTCCTTTAATAGAGTAGTAGTCCATCTGAGTATTTACTGTGCAGATCTTTTTTTAGGGGTTATTTATTCATGAGGCTTTTACTGCATTAGAAATGAATAAACAAAATTAAAAATGAACTAGACAACTAAAGCTGAAGGCTGTCTTCTGAGCTCATATCCCTGAATACCTCCCCTTACCCTCCTCCTCAATTTCTAAAAAGAAAACTGTGAGGGCACAAACTTAAAAGCTCTGTAAAATGAGAGTAGAGTTAAGCATATGACCTTTGGGATTAGGTTCTATAGGTTGTGCCATTAGTCTATCTACATGTAGCCACAAAATGGAAGCAAACAGGAAAGATTTTTCATGCAAATTCAGGCTGATTTAGAAAACAGGCTGAAAATGTTATATAAATTATTTGAGTGGCACATGCTAAATTGGCTGGTAGAGGAGAGTAATATGAAAGAATGGTGTGCAGATTTGCTTCCTCTTGACAGTGGCTGGAATTTAGAGAAAAATAAAAGCCAGCGAGGAAATAAGATGTTCAGTTAGTCCAAGAGATCTAATAATAGATTTGAAAAAGCCATTTTCCTGTGATTTGAACACAATGCAAGGAAGACTAAGTGCAGGTACCATTTAGAAATCAAAAACACAAAAGAATTAAGATGTTTCCTATGCAGCACTAGCAAGCGTCTGTTGAATTTAAATAATGACATGGAAATCAATCACTGCCCATTCCTGTAGTGACAGTTAGCAGCAGCTGTTAAATCAATTGAGCTGGTTTGAGGTAATTTATTGGGTTCTAATGTTTTTTCAGCTAAAGAAAAAATGCAGTGAAGATGAAAAAGAGTATTTTCAGAAGCCGTTGCCAAGAAAGAGGAAAACAAAAACAAGTGCATGCTATAGTTATCAAGATAATGCCCTCCAGAATAAAAATAAAAGGCTATACCATTAAAATAATATGTGCTTACACAATAGGCATGTACAGATGGTTTGAAAACCACAAGGCCACTTTACCTTAAACTCATCATTGTGAATATGCAGATGTTCTCTAAATAATACAACTAACTGATATTTAAAAATTTTCCCTTAAGTGGGTTCTCTTAATTCAGTGAAGCAAATAATGATTACCTAAATGCTTTTTGATTTGTAGTATGATGGCAGAAAACTTCAGTCATGTATTCTTCCTGTCCCTTCATCCATTGTGAATCAAGTTTCCAGAGTCACCTTATGAGTTATGGTTAATAATCTATAAATACAATTTACACACATGAGGGTATTAGTGTTTCCGTGAGAAAGCCACCTTCATACCCAACTCTAGTAATTATGTGCATATGATCCATCTGCCTCACGATCACTCCAAACTCTGGTAGTCACCTCTCTTTAGTCCCCAGGGCAAAGAAATACCATTCTGTGGCTGGCCCAACACAATGCCAACTGGGCACTTGGTTGTTGCTGGTGTTACTTTGCCTGCTTCTCTTCCAATATGCCTATTTATACAGGTCTACTTCTAGTCAGCTATGGACCTTCAAGACAGTTGAAAAAATGTATTTATCTTTGAGACTTTTTCAAATTTCAGTGATATTTTCTTCCAGTTTTAGTCTGAATAGTTACTGGTATTCTGGGGAGGAGGTTTACGTCAGTAGGCAGAGCAAACACCGCAGCTTTTATCTGCTTAGACAACTAAGATAAAGTGTTCTGTAATTAATAATATGTGAGGTACTTCTCTTTGGGTTTTGTTCAATGCTCCTGGCCTTCCTTTTTGATCATTTTCAGTTCAACCTCCTGGCTACAGACAGTAAGTTTTCCTAAAGAAACTAATGGTTTTAGGTGCACTGTTTTTCTTAACGTCCAATTCAAAGTATATGAGGGGGTCTGGAATTTCAGAGCATTGTTATTCCAGTGTTTACAGAAAATCAGGACCAGTTTATGTCTTGATAACTATGCTTTGCTCAACAAGAACAACAACAAAAAAATTTAACAGCAAAATGTGAAATCAAATATGCTTTTGGGCATAGGTGAATAATTTAAATTGCAAGACTATGATGGTCAAACAAGCGCTCTGAAGTTTCCAAATGGACAGGTTTGCTTGTTATCAACAATTTCCAATGACATGTTAAAGACAAATAACTTGTCTTCTGTTCAGTTTATTTAGTTTTAGCGTATTGATGTGTGTCCAGGCTTTTGGTTCTGTAGCATTGCCAGTTATTTAGTAAGTAAATATAGACTGCTTCAGCTTTGATTACAAAGAACTTCAGCAGGTCACCCAAGTCACCACCTGGTTCCTTCATTATTTATGATGTCCCTTCCAGAGGCAATGGCAAACAAATGTCTTCTGTATTGTAACGTGAAAATTGCCCTAAAGGTGTATTACAAGTTCTGGTGTCTCAGCAACTTTACAGAGTGTACCCCTCCTGTTTTCAGCAATGTCTTGATCACCTCTGTAGCAGCACAGCATAGGGAGAAAAATGATTTCTCCAGTAGGCAGCTCTTTGGACCTGTAGACCAACATCTAAAATGTCTTGCCAAGACCTACAGGCTGCCACTGGACGTCTCAGAGCAGTGGTGTAGCTTGGTGCCAAAGCTGCCCTCTCAGAGGGTGGCTACCACCCTTCATCCAGGGGGAGGTCTGCCTGAGGAAGTGGTCTGCTTGAGACTACTCTCAGAGTTACGCAGAGTTATGTTTCCAGCTCTAGTAATTTTCAAAGATGTGCTATCAAAAAAGAGTATTCATTAGAACAAGAATTATACAGCAAACTCTAACACAGTAGAGGATTGCTGATCCTTTACGGGGATTTAAAGTACAGCTGCACTGTCATCAGTACCAACATGGTACTGCAATGGTTGTGAGGTACTTCAGAGAAGTACTTGAGCCTGAGTTAATCACAGCAGGATTAACTGATGGGGTCTGGGATCCAAAAACTCTGGGATCTGACCTGTATCATTCATGAAAAAGGGAATTCTGTAAGAAGGATTTGCCAGAGAACAAACATCCAAGTACGGTGTTTGAAGCTGTGTGACCTAATGCATGAACCAAATACAATCCATTACTCATAAGTGGACGAGAGAAATAAAGGAAATATTACCTAGTTAGAGAATGGGCAGCAAAAGGCAAATAGCTGATAGAAATGCAAGACAAAAAGCATTTGAATATACATACTGAGAACGAGCATTCACAGTCAATGCATTCAAGCATGACGTGGACCTCAGCCATTTCATCACCCATGGCAGTGTTATACTTGACATTTCTTATCCTACCTTAATGAAGACAACTTTGTGATAAATCCAATGTTAAATATAGCTGCATAGCTGAGCAAGAGTAAAAAAGTCTGATTCTAGAGTAACTGGGATATGAAGCACCGTAAGGACCAGCCAGTTACAGCTCGTGGCTAAGGAGCCAGGCACCCCAGGTGAGAACAGGGGACTTGGCATCCCTGAAATGGTCTGTGAGACACTGCAGCCACTTGACCAGAAGGAAATGGCAGAGAAAAAGCAATTAATGTGTCACCAAACCACAGCAGCATACTGTCAGGGAAGTGAGAGGAAAGAGAGTTATTACAATGATCCTAATAGATCTTGAAGTAATGAAATGCTTCCAGAAATACTTTGCCTAGCTAGAAAGTCAAAGTGATAAAGTCTGTATGGAAATCCTGTTATCTAGGCAATTCCTCATGAGGACTATAAATAAAAGAAGTACTTAAAAGAAACATATGTACTCAGATATTGTTCTTGTTTTTTATGACAGCAAAGAAGATGTCAGGACATGTAAACACTTAATAAGAACTGTTTTGTATTTTCTCTGAACTAGCCTCTTATTTTGCAGTTGTGGTGCTTTAATGTATCAATTTTTTGAACAAATGAATCAAGCAGTTTGCAAATAATAAAGTTTGTACATTGTACTTGGGTATCAGCTTCTTTATTCTGTAAGTTATGCTTAAAGTCACCTAATACAGCTATGTATTAAAAATAAATACAATATTGCCTAATATTTTGTCATGTTTTCTTCACTGAACCATTAGGTTCAGCCTAAAGCATGGGAAGCGTGTAAACTGCATGGATATAAATATGTTGGCTGCAGGCAGCCATATGGATTTTATAAAAAAACATAGCTGCTCCCCTTTCCTTTTTCTGGCAGGAGGTATTTTTCTACTATTGTTTACAGGATGCGGTGCATTTCTGATACCTCTTTCTCTCTGGTTCATTGTAATATGAATCCAAACTGTATTTTCTTCAGCCTGTTAATCAGTTCAATCACTCTTCTCAATCCATAGTGTTCAAACTATAGATTTATATAATGCAGGCAAGACCAATACAACCTCAAACAGGGAAAAGCCATGGCACCTCAGTCTCTTTGAATCCACTCACATCTCTGTGGCTCACCCTGAGATACACCTTTTCTTCTAAACTTTCTTCCTCTCTGTTCATTTACACCTATGTATAGTGAGAGTGAATAAAAGCAACCTGTCTGATGTCAGTGATTTTCAGGCATACTTTCCATCCGTTCTGAACAAATGTAAATGCATAAAGAAGGTGCAAGGCAGAAAATGAGATCATTTCAGTTAAAGGTCATCATAAACCCCTATTTATCTTTAAGGTTTTCAATTCTCCTATTTATTTGCTATCGCAAAGACTTCAAAAACAGGTGCTTATGGAAGCTGATAGTGTCTCTTGTACACAGTGCTACGTAAGTGGGAATAGACTGTCAATGGCAAAAGTAACTGCCTGGGACAATCAGCCTAAGTCAGTGTACCACTTCTGACCCATTAATGTTATTTATTTATTTTATTTTTATTTTTTATTTTTATTTTTGGAGCATTGGATAGGTTCTTAAAAATGTGTCAGAGATTTCTTACACATGGTTTGATTGCTAAAATGACATTTGCAAAACCTCCATTGATTCTTTAGTCAAGTGTAAAATGATCCTGTTTTGGAAAGACTGCTAGCCTTTTCTGTCTCTGACATTTGTGATTTTTAATGAGACTTTTTTTTTCTCCCCTTTTGTTATACAAAATATCTGGAAGGGAAATATGTGGTGAAATGAAGGACAAAAATACCAGCTGGTAAATACAGAGCTGTTTTCTTCAGTGCTGACTGTGGTTACTGGGGAATTTTCAGAAATTAGTACATACTTGCAGGTTCCCCTCTGAGTGGTGCAGAGATGTGTTGTCTTATGCTGCAATCTTAGAGTGAACTTTTGCTCTTCTTGAGTTACTTTTTCCTTTTGTAACTAAATTTTGCAGTGGAAGGGCTTACTGACCCACAGCTCCAGCCTGAAAGTCTGGATGGCAGAAGGAGCAGGAATACCGTTTTCTCACCTGCACTGCAAAGACCTTCTTTTCATGTGTAGATTTTACCATTTTTTTGTGACACCAGATTGGATTCCTGCAGGTGGCTTTATGCAGAACTGTCCTTGAAAATCACTGAAAAATTCCAGCCTGCAGATGCTTTAACTGTCAGGCTTCCCACAAACACAGCATTAAATTGTTCTCCATAGAGTACAGGGACTTATAGCTAAACTCTGTGCTCTGTTTGTTAGCAGTCTAGCTCAGCAGATGCCTCTAGCTAACCTGAATTAACCCCATATTGCAAAGGTAGCTTCTCTCCCATCACACTCACACAATGTAAGTCCCTGTCTGGTGAGTCCTGCCAGAGAGATTCAGACTGACATTCCCAAATGAAGTGAGAGATTTGTATATTTTAAAAGGAGAGTCTGAAGCTCAGAAATGGTGGACCTTTGACTTTGGAATGCACTTTTCTCTTTGGCCTGTTGTAACACAAGCTTGTTGGTATGCAGGACCCAGCACAGATTTATCTATTTACTCAGGTTGTTTCTTAGCGGATTATTTCAGGGAAATCAGAGGATTTCGGGGCAAGAGAGCTTAATCAAAACTAATTAAGCCAGATAGAATTGGTGTGTGTAAGAATTTATCATAAATATCGCTCAGCATTTTGGTCTAGAGGGCACCATAAGTACATTTTTGCAGTTAAGAAATAAATACAAGTATGGCTTGGAACATTATCCAGAACTGAGTATCCACCTTCCTTTGTGCTGGAGACATTCTTCTGGCTTCTTGTTCCTTCATCATGAGCATGTCCACAAGGACCAGAAGGACAAAATTCTTGAGACACCTGCACAACAGGGAGACCCAGGGCAGGCATGCAGCCTTTGGGGCATGTGGCTCTTCTTGCGGTGAAGGGAAAAGGGGTGCTTTTGCCTGTCACATTTCATTGTTTGAATGGCATGTGTTCATGTTGAGAAACAATTTAAGAGGTGAGCTTTCCTTCAGGAAAAGCCAGGCCTTTTCCCTTCGGGAGCATGGTGGTGTGATCCCTCTCCTTAACAGTCTTAATGAAAAACTTTGGCTGAGAGTATTTTTAATATGACCTTATAAACAATCAGTCATTTATTTAAAAATGCAAAAAAGAATTATTTTAAACTTATTAACAGATCTGCTAGCCAGAGATTGAAACTGCTGAATGTATGAATAAATCTGGTCTGTTCATCACATCATGAAGCCTGTAATCCTTAGAGAGTGTCAAAAATCTGCAAGACGTCCCTGAGTGCTGAGTTTTGCACTGATTTGGATCTCACACTTATTTGGAAGACATTTGAATTCATAACCTCCTGACTAAATCTCTGAGGAGGTATTTTGGTTATTTTAAAAGGATGTGAAATCTCCTAAGCCCGTGAAATGTGCTCAGGATGCTGTGACTTGAGAGAGGGGATAAGCAGGAGTTGGATGACTAGTAATGGAAGCTTTCATATTTCTGGGGATCCTTGTGGTCGAGGGGTGTGTATGTCTGTCAAAAAAAAGAGCAGAGGAGAGTAGCCCAATAAAACTGTAGGTCTGTCTGGATGCTGTTGCTAGATTCTAAATATCACAGAAGTGAGACCTAAATTTCATGGGTTAATCCTATTTAATTTTAATGGATCTACTGGTACAAGGAACAGCTGAGCAATCAGACCTTTATGAAGCTCCGTATACACTGACATCGATCCTTTAATGTTCACTTCCTAGCAATTGAAGCAAATAAGGGTAAGTAATCAAACTGTTTAAAATGCTGTTTCTTTGCTTCTTAACAGATAGGGTGACTTCATAGCTTAAATATAAGAAAGAGGGTAAAAATGATGCTGTAGCTGGCACATTTTTTAAGTGAAACCAATGAGAAGCATTGGCTTTGCTAAGAGAAGAGGAGAAAACATGCTGAATATATTAGGAAGATTAAAATCCTTGTTTCTGCTGAACGAGCCTGCCTGATGATAAGATGACTCTAAATCCTTGTTCACAAGCAAACACGATACTGAAATGAAATACTACATCAGAGGGATACCTGTGCATGTTTTGCATGCATACTCTGTATATATAGTAGGTGGCTTGTGTAAATCATGAAAGGAAAGCCTTTGAGTGAGCAGAGTGGAAAGGATTACTGAGAATTTATGACATAGCTAATGTATATGTGTTAACTGACTTCAAACAGGAAAATATGAAATCTCCACTTGTTTTCAAGGCGGAATAAAACTACATAATTTTAGAGGCACTGATCCTTGCAGAATAGCTTTAAGTCTGCCCAGTAATGTAGCTGGAGAGTCTGCACAATTAAACAGTCAACCTGAATTTTTGCTCTTGGTAGAAAGCAGAGGAGGGAGGACCAAAATGGGGTCTCAGCAAGCCAAGTTACCAAGCTTCAGTCCTTGCTACTCCAAACCTATTCCCTTTCAAAATGTGTTCTACAATATTCTGGCCTTTCTCTTTACAGATGACCAGAATTTTTCCTATAGAAGATTCTCTGATGAAAGAGGCCATGTTGTTGAAATAGAAATATTTAACAGGAGTATGCCTGTTGTAGACAAAATCATATCTTTTGGAGAAATACTGGAAAAGAGCTTCCATTTTAAGCTGATGATTGATTTCATTTGAAGTAAAAATAATGACACTCTGTGCTACGTAGTATAAAATGTTTAAACTGAAATAAGAACAAAACACTTTTGATGCTATCAAAATAGAATATTTCAATCAACCTCCAAGTGATTTTCAAATTGTGTTTCATAGGAGACTGGAAATTGTTCACTTTTCCTCTGTTTCATGAACAAATAATATTCCACATCAGGTAGTTTTCCACAGAAAACGAGTACTGCTTACAGCCCCTGCTCTGTTATCACCCTGATCCTTCTCTTGTCTGATGGCAGCTCATAGCTCTGCAAAAAATGCAGTCGTGTGTGGTGCCCCAAGGATGGTTACTGCATGGTGAATGTAACGTGTACAGAGATGTGGGGAGACAGTGAGACGGGGGGCATGGGCTGTTTGTGAGGGCAGAAGTGCTGGATCTCTGGGCAGTGACAGGGTCAGGGTGGCACATGGTGACACTTCATGCAGACCAGAGTACCAACACCAAAAGGAAAATATCACTCACCCTGCTGGTCCTCTGGGGACCCTCGGGCATGCCAGGCTGCCTGTGAGGGAGGTGCCAGCAAGAAGAGGCAGACCGAGGCCCCTGTGGTCCCACTGCCCTCTTTGGGCTCTGGAGATCCCTTCCCAAAGCCTCTGGACATCCCAAGCGTCCTCACAGGAGCCCCAGACCCCCTCAGCTCCCCTCCGTGTTCCCACCCCACACAGCTCGGTGCCCCTGGGCCTGGTGCTGGTGGACCTGCCCCGGGCTGGGCCTGGGGGCCCTGCAGGAGCCTCCTGCTGGGTCTTCCACAATGAGCGTGCCTCATAGATCGACACACGAGGCAGGCAAATAACTAGCTGCGTGACAGGAGAAAAAGCACAAATATTGACACAGGGAGAAGACACCCCTGAGGCAGCCTTCGCTGCAAACCCTTCGCTGAATAAGCAATAGTTAAATGTTTGTCCTTGCCTCTTTCTTTCAAAAGTAGGACAAATATCTATAGAGTTCCCAGCGGGGAGGTAATCTAACTTTAACTTTCGTACAGTCAAGTAAAACACCCGAGACCCGCGTGAGGGATGCAAGCAGGTCGTCTGAATTATGATTATTCAATCTGGTATTATTTTAATCTGACATGCCTCTCACGTGCTTCATTTAGCTTCATCTTGACCTGAAAACTGTAATCTCAATGCCTTTATCCTTACAGGTGATTTATCCCGTTGCAGTATCTTTTTATGTACATATATGTGCATATACATGTGTGTGTAAATATACGTATATTTGTTTGAATAGCAAAACCGTGCCTGCAAGGCAGCTCGGCACATTTCACCATCTCAGGTCCCCCGAGCGTGGTCGGGGTCGCTTTCGAGGCCCCGTCCCTCGCCTTTGCTCTTGCTAAGCGTGGCCAGCGGGTAATGAATAAAGAGCCTGGGGGGAGGAGAGACAGAACCCCCCCTGCAGCGGCTGCGTGCTCCGGGTGACGCTCCCTTGCTCTCTTACGAGGCGAACAGGGGAAGAAATTAAGGAGGGGGAGAAAATGCCTGATCCTTCCGTGTGAGATAATGGATGAGCCCGGGATGACCTGTTTTTTTCCTTGCGGTGGAGCGGCGCTGAAGACAGAGGGCACCAGCGCCCAGCCCACAGCCATCGCCCCGCCGCCAGCGCGCCAGCTCGGGGCGCCCGGGGAGCCGCCGGTGCCTGCTCGGGGCGCCCGGGGAGCGGCCGCCCCACCGGGACAGGTACGGCCCGGCACGGCCCCCACCGGCAGCGGGCTGCGGCCGGGGGGCGGCGGCCGGGGGGCTGCGGGTGGGGGAAGCCTCCCTCCAGCGGGGGCTGCCCGCCCGGCTGGACGAGCACCGGGACGGACAGGCTGCGTGCACCGGGGGGTGTGTGGCGGGGCGTCGGGGTGTCGGTGTATCGGGGTGTCTGTGTGTCGGTGTATCGGTATGTCCGTGTGTCAGTGTGTCAGGGTGTCGGTATGTCCGTGTGTCGGTGGGTCGGGGTGTCGGGGAGTCCGTGTGTCGGGGTTTCGGTGCATGCGGGGGGACCGCGGCAGCAGGGGGGCAGAAGTTTGGGGGAAGCACCCAGGGGTGCTCGCCGCCGGGCGGTGGGGCAGGGGCGGGGGCACCGGGAGCCGGGCGCTGTCCCGGGTGCTGACGGCGCCGCCGAGCAACAGGGACCCGGCCCGGCCGCGCACCGCGCTCCCGGCTCCCGGTGCCGGTGCCGTGCCCGCCCCTCTCGAGGTCTCCGCTCGCCGCCGCCGGTCTCGCTGCCTCTCCTGGCCCGGAACCTGGCTGCGAGGCAGGCGTGCCGGTAAAGCGCAGCGGGACTTTGCCCGCCGTTGCCGTAGTAACTAGCATGGATTTCCCCCCCCCCTCCCCGTGGCATGTGTGTGTGTGTCCCCGGCTGCATTACGGGTTCGCCCCTTCCGCACGGAAAAGTTCAGGTAAACTGCAAAGGGGCTCCCTTCCGCTCCTTCCCTCCGCTGACCTTTAAATGACATTTCCCGGCGGCGGCGGGGCAGATTCCTCGGCTCTCTTTCCACCCCCTCGTCTCCCCTGGGAGAGGACCCCCCTGAGCCGGGGAAAGATGCCTTCTGGGAGCCCCAAGGCGAGGAGGGCAGCGCCGCCTCCCGCTGCCGGGGCTGCGGCCGCCGGGGCCAAGCGCGGCCGGGTGCCCGGGGAAACTTCCCAACTTGGGGGGAGCAGGGCAGAACCGACGGGGGGGGGGGGGGGGGGGGGGCGGGATGGTGGGGCTCGAAACGGGAGCTTTGGCTGCAAGGAGGGCGCGGATCCCCCAGCCCCACGCGTGCCGGTGTGCCCGGTGGCGTGCCGAGGGAAATAGGCTCACGCTTTATTTCCATTTCCCTCCGGAAAGTTGCTCCCGGGAGCCTCGGATGAAGCGGATTGAGCCGGGCGTTTGTGAGAGTGGCGGAGCGGGGCTGTGCCGCCGGGCTGGGGTTTGAGAGCACCCCCGCTAGCGTGTTTTGTCCCCCGTTTCTGTGCCACCAGGTTGGAAGTCCCTAGGCTGACGGCTGCCTGGCGCTGCGAGAGGGACCTCGCTGTGATGCTGCTCGGAGCGAGCCGGGAGCCGGCGGGGGCGAGCGGATGCCATTTCCTACACGCCCTTAAGCCATGTGCGGGCAAGGGGAGCCCTTGAAATTCGTCGCCTGGGTCTGGACGACGTCGTGCAACAAAATGATCGGCGTGCTGCTGGTCTTCGTCCCCGCGCTGCTGCTGGAGGCGGAGGTGCTGCCCCGGGGCGCGGGGCGCAGGGCGCTGCTCTCCGCCGCCTCCTCGCAGCGCTCGGTGGCCCGCATGGACGGCGATGTCATCATCGGAGCCCTCTTCTCCGTCCACCACCAGCCCCCGGCCGAGAAAGTGCCCGAGAGGAAGTGCGGGGAAATCCGCGAGCAGTACGGCATCCAGCGGGTGGAAGCCATGTTCCACACTTTGGATAAGATCAACGCCGACCCGGTCCTGCTGCCCAACATCACCCTGGGCAGCGAGATCCGGGACTCGTGCTGGCACTCCTCGGTGGCCCTGGAGCAGAGCATCGAGTTCATACGGGACTCCCTCATCTCCATCAGGGACGACAGGGACGGCGGCAGCCGCTGCCTATCGGACTCGCAGCCCCAGCCCCAGAGCAGGCTGAAAAAGCCCATCGCGGGGGTCATCGGCCCGGGCTCCAGCTCGGTGGCCATCCAGGTGCAGAACCTGCTGCAGCTCTTCGACATCCCGCAGATCGCCTACTCGGCCACCAGCATCGACCTGAGCGACAAAACGCTCTACAAGTACTTCCTGCGGGTGGTCCCCTCCGACACGCTGCAAGCCCGGGCCATGCTCGACATCGTCAAGCGCTACAACTGGACCTACGTCTCCGCCGTCCACACGGAAGGTAGGTGCGGGGCGGCTCCCGCAGCCCCCCCGGGCGACACGCGAGAGAAGGTCCCGCGTGGAAAAGGGCCGGGGTCGCGCAGCCCCACGCCCGCGGGAGGGTCCCCGGGGACCGGCGGCTCCGGGGCTGGGGGCTGCTCCGGCAGCCCCCGAGCGAGGGTCCCACCAGCCCCCGGCGGAGCTGCCCCGGTCCTGCCGCCGGCACCCAACAGGTCGCGGCCGCTCCGGGCGGCGAGAGGGGCTCCGAGGTTGAGGGTGCTCGGAAAGGAGCCGGGGGATTGCAGCCAGGCGAGCTGCACTGACGTAAATGGTGGGATTCGTCTTTAGGGAGAAAGCGGGCTCTCCTAACGTCTTTCTGTGGCATTTCTGTAGTCCAGCTATCGCCCTAAAAGGGGATTTTTTTGAAGTACGAAACTGCAAAGCTGGGGGTATTGCTGTGTAATTGTGCACCTATTCGCTTTATCTGAGTGTATCTCTTTCCTGGGTTTGATTAACGATTCTCTCCCCTCCTTTCTGAGCTGACTCCATACCTTCTATCCTCACAGAGATGGCAAAGTAAGAAGTGCTAAGAACAAACACTGTTATGAATAAATAAAAGTCTCCACTAAGAGTTGCGTATACAACATGCAAAGGTGAAATGGATTAAACTGGACCCTTAAAAGATGAAAGTGCAGCAGTTCTCAAAAACCATATGCAAGAGCAGGAAGCAATGACCTGACATTTGCAGTTCATTTTCTGCCCTGTCACAGATGAGAAAAGGAACTGCTATAAAGAGTTGCATATATGAGCTGTTAAGTTTCCCTATTGCTGACAGGTAGGATTAGATCTTGTGGCAGGCCAGGGTGAAAAATAAACATCAAAGGGGTAAATTCTTTGTGGACGTAAATTGCCACATCTCCCTTCAGTGCACTTCCTGGGAGCTTTGCTAATTCACATTGGCTGAGGATCTGCCTTAAGGGATCTGCTCTCTCTTTCTCTCTCTGTAGATGTAACTCTTGTTAACACTAGTGGGATTTATCTCTTTTGGAAAAGACAATAGATTATGAAAATTATTTTTATTTTTATTTTTTTTAAAGATAATAAGTAGCAATTCTATTCACTGCTTGTGAGAAATTTTAATTCAATATCTGTTTTTACAAATAAGCTCCCAAGTGATGAAAAATGCTTGCTGCAAGATATTTTTGTAGGATTTAGAGTGATACTTTTGAAGATAGTGGATCGGTTCTACCCCACAAGGTAACAGTCTTCTCTTAGGAAGTGTCATCAGGATTTTGCAGATTATGCAGCTCAAGTTTCTCTCTCTCCCTCTCTCTCTCTCTCTCTTTGGTCTCGTAATAAAAAGCTGTATCTGCCATACCTTTATTGTTAGAGTCAAGATACTGATTCCACTGGCAATATGTTTAATAAACTTCAACTTCTTTGTTCCTTTCAGGAAGAGGTCATTAACCCCCATTGCAACTGCTGTTGGGTGGATTTCAAATACTTTTTTTTTTTTTTTTCCCATGTGAAGTGAAATTAGTACACATGAAAATCAATGTGAATTATTCCATTTATGTTGCCTGAAATCCCATGCATTCACTGTGAGATTGCTGCTTGGTGGTGTGTTAAAGGTGGGCTCATGCTTCACAGACAACACAGAGCCACTCTGAATAGTAGTCTGTGTGAATCGGAGCTGCTCCAGCCATGCTATGTTTGGAAATACAGGAATAAAGTGTAGTTGGAAACATTCCTCCTCCACACTTACTCACAGGTCTCCATGCTGTCTTTATGGTGGGCTGCAAAATGTGTTGGGAAGAATTCCAGGGTACCATGGGTTTGGAGCATCCAACCAGTCTCTCCACCCAGTCCCTCGTTCTGATAGGTTAGACAATCCTCAGCTCTTGTAGCCACCCAGCCACAAGGGGATGCAATGAGACCACAAACTTGCCTACCTGTGTCAGCTAGCAGTGCTCCTCGGTCAACCCTGACCCAGGGCAGGGTCACAGAAATAACCGAGAGGTGATGAGCTCTTTCTTAGGCAGTCCGAACCATTCAACTCCTCCAGTCCCCTTCCTCTGCGCCTACACTCTGGCTGGCGTTATCCGAATGCCCAGAACAACACCAGTCTATAGAAATATGCTTCTAATGAAAGTCAGAAATCAATAGCACACTATTTGGTGCGCACATTTCTTAACATGGAGCCTACACTTGCCATGAGAATCAGGACAGTAAAGTCACCCAATCTGTAGCATGATGTCTTTAAATGAGTCCTCGGTATCATTCTTTGCATTTGATGTGAAGGTTCATTCTTCTTGTGTTAATGCCATTATTGGTGACCACATTTAACAATATACACAATCTTTACATACTGTTACATGACATTGCATGGAGGTATGCCATACCATTTCTTTTTCTTTTCACCATTGTTTATTAAGATAAATAAACATTGCACTTGGTTAGAAACTTCTCAGTTAGTGAATACAATCTGTTTTCAAAGGCCCACATAACTCCTTTTAGATTTAAATTTGGCACATAGAGCTCCACATTGGAGAAAAAAACAAAGTCAAGTTACTATGCTTGGTTATTGTGTATCTCAGCCGAGCAGAGTTACACATCATGAGAGCACATTTACTTCAGAGTAGGCAGCAGTCATGAAATGATGTGAGAAATCTGTGCGTCTGCCTGTGGAAGGCTGTGTGACTATAGAGTAGCTGCAAGGCATTTCCAAGACTACTATTTTTTTTAAGGAGTCTTCAAAGGTCCTTCAGTATTGGAGCTCTTGGCATGGGTACATCTTCTCAGCTCTTGGGCTTGGAAGGCATCCTTATCTAGAAATGCAGATAAGCGTATGTATAACGCCAAGCCAAGGCATCCTGTGGAAATCAAAGGGATTAAAAGCACCTGCATGGAGTTAGGCACAATCCTAGGGGTGCTCCTGAATTCAGGTCGTATTCACACATAGCGGGTGTGATAAGGGCAGAAGGAGTCTTGCTTGCTAAGGGTTACTTGCCACATGAGATACCTTCAGAGACAGGTATTATTTTCACCTCACTATGCAGCCACCGGTTCTATATGTGGTAGAACTGGGAAGAATGATGGGGGCTACCTTCTTCCTTGGCTGGAGAACAGCCCCTCGGCTGTCCTGGGACAAGGCCAGAAATGCCGAGCGGAGATGGCGAGCACCACCTCTGCGCTGTGTGACTCTGAAGGCACAGAAGGTAGCAGGGCTGTCTCCAGAAAGCAGAGAGCAGCTATGAGATTACAGTGCATTTCACCACCATCCAAAACCACAAGACGCCTACACACTGGCTGGTAACCAGCACACAGTCTCCAGCAATTCCCTCACCTTTATTCCCTCACCTTTGAAGCAGGCAAGATGAGGGCGTAAGAAACCCTTTTATCATCTCATTTTCCAAGGAGATCACTTCTGAAAAATCAAATAGAAATACTTCATGCCCGTGTCTTGCTTTTCATTTCAATCATGGCATATGTGTTGGCCTTATAAAATGTATGTAAGATTTTTTTTTATTTTGTGAATGCAAAATACAAATGTGCAGAATAGATCTCTTTGACTGCCAATGTCTATTTATGGACTATTCTTGCAGTTTAGTGTACAAATACCCCTTTATAAATAAAATTTTAATTCCAGCAGATTAACATATCTTTAGAAATGAACCATTTAAGTTAATTGCACCAAATTCTGCTTATTTATAGATGAATTTTATTGATAACACTGACATATTTCTGGTCATGATCAAATTTGCCAGATATGTATTACAAGGCTGTTCCTTTTGCTTGAGTAAAAGGCTTGAAATGAACTATGATGAAACAGATGGCACAACTGTAAAGGCTTTCAGCTCAAAGTAGACAGTAGGGTATTTAGTCATCTTCATAATGATTTTTGATAATCTGACTGCCGCACACTGCATTGTAGTAACATATAGGGAACTTATATGCATGGTCATATATGCTGGAATGAGAATGGCAGGACGTAAGCCTTGCACTTAATTGCAGTTTTCATAGGAAATAATTTCCTTTGGTAGGACTCACTAACGTAGCTTTAGATGTGCTAGAAAATAATACTCCCATTTAAAGATAAGTGGGGCAATATCCACCAGATGGTTCAAAGGAATAATTTTTATATAATAGGACTGTGTTTAATTTCTCACAAGCTGTTCTTGCAGTTATTCCTAAAAATGGTATATTATTAATTCCATAGCATTACTGGCTGATTGATACTTTCTGATAAAATTATGGTCAGGCAATAGTGAACAGCAACTCCAATTCATATGCTTGAAATTTCAGAGTTTACAAATGTTTCTATCAACAGCTATAAAAATTCTCTTAAACCTCATAAAGTGTTGTGACCTGTGTCTGAGATGTGCGGTCACAAATGAATACCCCAATCTATTTCTTTCTCTGTTTAACTTGCTTCACCTACCTTCACCAGAAGCTTCAGGATAGGGAAAAAAGGAGAGGGAAATGTCCCGAGGGGGATAGAAATTGATTTAAAAGCAAGTGGGGACTAGAGTATTCCCTGTATTGGACAAATTTATTGTATTTATTAGAAGGTGCTGGGAGAATCATTTACATTGATTGATGTTGACAAAATTATTGCAGGTGACAAATGCCATAGAGAATCAAGAGAAATTTGTTCTGGAAAATTTATTGCTTTGCAGTACTCCTAAATTCACAAATAATCGAACTTTTCAACTGCACAACTGGCAGCTGCATGAGTTAAGTCACCTCAGAAGAATCATCTAACTTCTATGCCCACCTTCTAGCAATATTATTAGAGTTCATATTTATCGGTAGATACCATATGTTCATTTGTGCTTTACTTCTATTTTTTTTCATTATCTCCTTGTTTTCATATTTGTATGTCCCACATTTCTTGGAAACTCCTGCAGGGTACTTGTCTCAGTGAATATTGTTTTAAGAAAATGAACTGTGTTTTCTCAAAAGGCCACATGAAAATACCTCTATAGTATTCCTTCGAACTGTAGTTCGTAATATGAAGGTGCTTGTTCTTAGGTTTCTCAGACAGAAAAAAAAACCTGTGTGACGTGTAATATGACTAGGAGTAGTGTCACCCATTGAGAAAGATTTTTCAGGGGTCTGATGAACCAGTGAGTTGGTAACTGTTGGAGACCAGAAGCATTGCACCTGCCACACAAAATCCAGAAAAGTAATGGTCAAAGTCATTATAACTGGTGCTCACTGGACCACATGAAACAAACCAGCGATTTCAGTATATTTTCTGTGTGGCAGGTGTTCACAGCATAAGCCACCATCACCCATGACACTAATTAACACCTGTGCTGACAGTCTGATCAGGAAGGCCTGAGACTGATTGGACATGAACTGCAACAGTTTTTCACCGAAGGAAACCATCCCTCCATCTCTTTGCTAAGGAATAACACCAAAGGTGGCTGGGAAGATATGCACAACAAATGAAAGCCATCCAGTGTATCACCAGATTGGTTTTGCTGGGTAACTTGTCAGACTGGATCTTTTCCCAAACCTAATATTGCATTATTATTACTATTAATGTATAACTTAAAGAGGTTCTTTAAAAATAAACTGTCTTTGGCTGAGGACTCCGTTTACATGTAGGGAAATATTAAAATTGCTGTACTGCTCCTTCAGCAGTGGGTGAATATTAAAAGGAGCAGGAGCAGGGCATGCATGGAGCACACCTTCACAGCTCCTGTGTGTAGGAACTTCCCAAATACCAGATTACCAGCCACCAACAGACCTTTCCTTTGTGAACTTGTCTAATTCTTTTTTGCATCTATTTATATGTCAGTCTCCCTAGTGTCATAACAGAGAACTCAATAACTTAATTCTATGTTGTATGAACAAGTGTTTCCTGTTATTCAGTTAAACCTGTTCCTTAATGCCTGCATTACATTCTTACATTTGTACAAAATTTATCATCATTTGTTAATCCTGATCATTATCCTGTTCTTCTAATTTCAATAGGAAGTGTGAGCCAACAGAGCTGTATGCAGTGTTTGAGGCAGGGGTGCACCATGGTTAAACTCACTCATGAAGTAACATGTTCTGTATTGCTCTCAGACCTTTCCTGAGAAACTTCTAGCTGTCCATTACCTTTTTAGCTACCACAAGGCACTGAATGGATGCCATCAGAAAATGCTTTTAAATTACCACAAATACTTTTAAATGGTAAAGCCTATTTCAGAGGCCATCATACACAGGAGCTTACACATGTGTGTTACTCTTCATATGTTAGCACACAATATATTTCTTACAGTTTTGTTCCTTTCTCTTGGCCAATTATTAATCCATAGCAGCACCTTCTGTCTTATCCCATATTACCTCTGCTTCTGTGAGAGCCATAGTAAGGGACCTTATCAAAAGCTTTCTTAAATTCCAAGTGCTTCATAGTTTCTGTATCATTCAATGGTTATCTGCTCCAGCAAAGGATACTAGTAATCTTCTGAGGTACGTATTTTCTCTGTAAAAGCTGTTCTGGTTCTTCCTGAATATGGCATACTTATTTATGTATGCATTAAAACAGTTTTTGTTATGGTTCTTACCAATTAGCTTTGGGCAGAAATCTCACAAGTCTGTTGTTCATCCAGTTACCCCCCATGCCTCTAAATGCTCTATAAATTCCATTAAAAAATAAAGCTGATATGTGAAAATATAAAATTACTTTTTCTACTTTACCATTGCCATCTGTTTTGGTATCAAGGCCAGTTTAATTGGTGGCAATGTATCACAGCAGAATTTTGCTTTGAAAATTAGCTGGTATTGGCAATTTGTCAAATCCATTTTATGGATTTGTTATAAAATATTGACACTGAGACAACTGTTCAGACTTGTCTACAAAAGGAATGACCTTTCTATGAGAACCATCCTATCCCCCTTCACAGACAGGGCAGATCCAGAGAATTAATTTAACTTCTCTGCTATGGTTTTATCTTCCCTGAGTGCTCTTTTTATATATCTGGTTATCACTGAATATCAGGCAAGTTTCCCATTTCTGGAATATTTGCAGAATGGTGGATTATTATATTCTACATCTTTATGTCTGAAAACTGTTTCATATTGTTTTATTGTGGTTTTATATTTTATTTGACAAGGTATGCTCTGTTCTCTTTTCCTCATTAGGACACAAATTCCACTTTTTAAAGTTTTTTTTTATTACTATTATTTATTTTTTTTAATAGCTTTAGGAAATTTACTTTTCTGTTCTATCATGCTGGCTTTTTTTTTGATCCTCTTGGAACTTTTTTTTTTTTTTTTGAATGGTGGCTTATAAAAATGCTCTCAGACTCTTACACATATCTAAGTAGTTTCCACATAATTCCTTAGTATTTTATTTTTTTAGCTGCTCCTTTTAACTTCCTTGAAATTAGATTTCTCCTTTTTTATAATTAATTTTGTTTTCAATCAAATATTACTGTAAGTAATTTTCATTTCACTCACAGTTCTTTCTTTCCAAATATTAACAGAGCCACAATTACAGACTTTTTTTTTTTTTTGATACTTAGGTCTTAATAAGGCCTTGTATACTGCTCAAGAGTAAGCAAGACTTGCTTACTCTTTTGTGAATTCAGTGAGCAGATGAGTCAATGCACACACGAAATAGTAAATCAATACACAGCATGTAAGATTTGCCTTCATTTTCCATTAGTTAAGCTACAGCTTTGCAGTACTGCATACAGATCCAGGGTGTGTTAATAGTGTTTTGTGACATGTGGGGTGCTTTTTAATGAAAAGTACTGTTTATCACAAGCTGTCCTTTCCTCTTGCTACCTGCCACTATCTGGATGGTTTGTGTCTATCAAGAACCAGTGCGACAGATATTTCATTTTACTGAAAAGTCATGATGCTTGTTATACAATGCAGTGTTCCTAGTTTTGAACAATTTCCGTTTGTATTCTGTGTTGAATGTTTTTGAACACGTAAATTACTTAAAGAATATCTGCATTATATTAACAGACAACAATGATTTATAAATCCCTTTGAAATCTGATTGAAATATTGTAAGGAAAGGCAATTGACAGTTCTGCTAGACAAAGCAGAATATATTGTGTCCTGTGCTGGTGCAGAGAGTAAGTGCAGCTGTAGGGCTCTTGATCCAGTGCGCATTGAAGTTGGCTGATGGTCCTCTATTTGAGTTCAGTGGATCCTGAATGGGGCTTAACATAGCTATCATATATTATCTTTTCATGTTATGGAAGTGTCATTCCTCAGAGAGCACTAAAAATCCCCAGGGCTTGTGAATCCTGCGGTTAGAAGCATCTCGTAGTTAAAGGAAAGTACTGTAAAACTGTGTGAAGACATACAGTTTACTGAATTTGCATAGATATTAAAAGACATTCATATACATATTTTTTTTCCTTCCAACTAGAAGAAGGTTGAATCTAGTTCACTTCTTAATACAAATTCTCCAGTGAATTTAACTCTTCTTTCTCTCTGCACATTCATTGTGGAACACACTTTCATTTTCTTAAATGCAGTCACAATTTGCAGTTGTTTGACTATCAACTTTCATCCTTATTCCTCAAAAATTTTTTTTCAAACAAAACTCATCTAGGCAACAACAATAAGAACATGGCATGAAAACTGCTGAAGTGACAGTCATTGGAAATCTGAATAGATATTCATAAATACTTTCTTAAAACATCTGGCTAGGCTCAACTGAACATTGAATGTTTTGTCCAATGTAGAGTAGAATATGAAAGATAATTATCATTAATTATCAGGAATTGAGGAAACATTTCATGCTTATTTATATATCTTACCCATATGGTGCTTGGTGGAAAGGCTTGAGTGCAAGGAAATTTGGCATGTAGGCCATAGTAGCGACTTTGTTAAGTGCTGGATATTGAAAGATGGTAATTCTCCTAGTGAGAATGTATTTCTCTGACTGCAGGCTCCACATGTATAAATCTCAGTCTCTTGCCTGAGCAGCAAAAAAAATGAAATATTGACAGCTCTGTAAAGGAATGCCATATTATCAGCATTGCTAAAACTGGGAGGATGATGTGAGAGACTGGAAAGTTGAAATCCACTACTACTGAACTGGGTAGAATGGGTTACAGCCCTGGGACAACAATGTTTTTTCAGAGAATGCCTTTATTTGCCAGGCCACAATTCCCTGGGAGCATGAACTCATATTCAGGATCAGATTAGAAGGTCCATCTCTATGTGAAGTGATGTGCTGTGCTGGGACAGTCAAATCACTGTGTTGGAACAAAAGTGTTCAAGATTTTGAGAAGGGGGAAGGAGCCAGGCAGGAGCCTTGGCAGCCTGGGTATCACTCAGCCACAGCGTACCTGTTAGTAGCTCCTTCAGTCAGTTCCTTCATTAGTCATTTCTTCTTTTCTTCCTCCTTAAGGCACTAGGATCATGGTCCTCAGGTGTCACTGAATTACCTTGTAAATACAGGACTAGTCTTTCTCTTTCATGTGGATACCTGGCTGTGTCAAACCAGTCTTCCTTCACTGCCAGATTTGGCCAGGAGTCCAACATCCAGCTGCTCAGCCTGTGTGTGTTAAGTGACAGCACCAGTGTCCCCATCAAATGGGGTTATTTTAACTGCATTGCACAGAGATCAGCAAAGTGTCTAATGCTTTGCTGTCTTCATCAATGATATAAAAAGCATAATTGCTGATAAGATATACAGGTTTGTGGAAAGAAAAGTACTAGGGAAAAAAGAAAAGATTCATATCTCTTGGGAAGCTAGGCACAGTCTAAGAAAATGCATGCTAATACAGTCAAATGCCAACCATATATGCAGGATTAAGGCACATGTGCCACTTGCACAGGATAAGAATTGTGCCTCTGAAAGTAGTCTTAAATGCAGTGTAAGGTTGCAGAGAAGCTGCATCAAAAATAAGACAAAACAACCTCGAAATTCAAAAAGCTAATATCATTCTTGAGAGGGAATTTGACATTTGACCTCAGTCTAAGGATTGTTTTTATTAACCTTGCTATTCTCTGTTCAGTTCTGTTATCAACATTTTAGGAAGAAAGAAAGTTAAATATTGAAAAGAGATAAGGATAAAATTCTCTAAATTATTTGAGGGCTGAAAGACTGCCTTATAGAAGGAACCTAAAACCATTTATTCTATCTGGTTTGCCTATATATACATATATATATACAGCCTATTTTACCCCTCAAAAATATTTAATTTTCTCCAAACAAACAAAACCACTAGGAACTAAAGGGTTCTGTATCCTAATGGTTAAATGCATAGCAGGTGCCAAATGCTGGTAGGTGAAAAACTTCAATTAGAAACAAGACAAACACTTGTACTTTTGAAGATGATTAACCACTGTGACAAATGACTGAGGAAAATGATACATTTCCAGTCTTTCGATGTTGCCTAACCAAAATGTGCTGCAGATGTTCCAGACCAGTTTTACTCAAATGCAAATCACAGGACACAACACAGTTCACACAGAGTGAACATGTGGGCTGGCTCTATACAGGTGGTCAGGTATGATAAGCTGATGGTTCTTTCTAACACTAAATCCTATGCATTTATTGATACTTCTGATTATGTAAGCAGAGAGGAGAAACATTTAATTTAAAGAGTACCTTAACATTCATGTGTTCACTAATTGTCTCAGCTGCCTTGGAAAATTAAAAGAATCCTGTGCTGTTGATATTGATCCTATGGGAAAATAAATTTAGGACTAAACAACCCCTTTAGTCAAAGTTAGTCCATTGATGTAATTTCCACGCTTTATTTCGAGTCGATATTTGTTCATTTACAAGCAATTGGTGCTTTATTATGCATTTTATCCTTAGTTTACAGAGCCCTTTAGTTCCTACTATTTTTGTTTGCTTGGCGGAAATTTCAGTTTTCATGCAGATTTTATACTGCCCTGTTATCTTACCTATGACAGAATATTGTCCCTTGTGAGTGAAAAAACAGCAAGTTTTCTAAAAGGATGCAGTGATGTTTTTCTCATGGTCTCATTAATTTGAACACTACATTGAATCTAAAATGATATAATTCATCTGACAGCACATGCCAAGTAAAACAACAAAACAAAACACTAAGGAAGAAAACGAAATTGGTAGCTAGTCCAATTAACATTTTTACCCCGCAGTTTTTCTAGAAAGGAATGCCGTAGTGAATTTTGTGAATATGTCCTGTAATTTTAATAGACAAAACATAGGCATTGATGTCTTCTGTTGTTTCAGAATATAACTAGCATGTTACAGCTGCTATCCCTTCGTGCGGGGAGCATCTTAATGTGCTCTTACAAGGCAATTTCAAGTATAGTCATGCTTGAAATCTTAATGAGTTTGTCATACTTACTTCTGTCTATTCTACTGAGTCCAAATATATGTAAAAAAATGTATTCTACTTTTGTCGTAGCTGTGGTGTTGCCCATGAAGTATGAAGCAGAAATGTGCTGGTGCCACAAATATCCTTAGACACATCCCTGCTTTTTATAGTTCATATCCTGAGGACATATGAATAATAAAACGCTCTTTAAAATTCTGGCTATACATCTGTATTTACATTCAGACCTATGATTCTGCCTTAATGAAGTCAATGGGAGATTAACTATTGACTGAAATTTAGCCATGCATCTGACTCTGTGGAGAGAAACTTTAAGGTGCAAAACACTCTTGCTTGATCCAAAAAGGCATGTGAATACTGACTCAACTTCAAGTGCCTGAATTATGGAAGACAAAAATTAACCATATACTTACAGGACATAGTTTCTGAGGATTGGTTACATCACAGAAGTGTCTAGCACTTTACAAGTTTAGGCACTGGGTGCTTTATCTCACAGTAAAGACAGGCTTTCTATAGATAAAATTAATATTTATAAACCTTTTTAAGTTCTGTGTAGTAGGTTAGGCTAGAGGGAAACTGAATGGCCTCAGAATTCTGTGTTTCAGAGAATGATGAAAACGGAGCAGTGGGCTGACAGAAAGTTGAAGCCCACTGGAGAAAAAGGGCAAGATTTTGGATGTGCTGCTTTGAAGAGACAGGCAGAAATTTATTTGCTACTTTCTTGCTTAATTTAAAGTGGAATGCTGAAATAGCTGATAAGCTTGGCCATCTTTTTAATTTTGTAAATAGAAGATCAAGGTCAGTAAGGAGCTAACTGAATGCTGAAACTTCATTGCATCTGCCCATGTGAGAATTGGGACTCATTTTTAAGTATGTTATTTGTTTTGCTTTTGTGTCCATTTGTTAGTTCAGGTAACATCAGGGTTAAATTTCATGTAGATTTTTTTTTTCCATCTCTCATTTTTAATATTTTTAGAGTGCTGATTTGTATGTGCTTAAATTCACAAGCTCATATAACACTTTTATCATAATACATGCCAGAAGAATAGCATCAGAAGTAGAAAAAGAAAGGAATTATTTCTGTGTCTGTGTCACGTGAAGACTTCCCTTGCAGAAGGCTTCTGACCCTTTGGTATTGCCTTATGCTAATACAAACTTTCTCAACTTGCAAGGAAGCTATCTTAAATTGTCTAGCCTCTAACAAATATTAATTCAAGTTAAAGAATGCACAATATTTAGTGAACCATATATATATTGTATATATTACGAATTGCAACTGACTCATAGAACAAGGACTATGTACGCTTCTTTGCTCAGTAGGCAGGTTTCATTGCACATCCAGAAGAACACAGAAGGTGGTTGATGGGGGGCTGGCATGAAACCACACGGGGCTGCCTTGTATGGGGGAGAAATTTATTGAAGAGGTTCTTGTAGAATCATTTGATTACACTGGATCAACACCTTCGAAAGGCGGAAATTTTCTATAGGCATCTTCAAGCTGGCTCCACCTCTAACTGTCTCATCGTCCATCCTCTAAAAATCACAGCATGCACCTTTCTGTACCAGCTTCTCCTATTCTTTCCCACAGCTTCCTCTCCCAGTTCTCTGGGACAAACAAAGAAACAAAAAAACAAAACAAACAAAAAAACCCACAAAGAAACGTGTTACATTAATTTGAACAGCCAGATGTAAGCATCCCTGAACCATACAGAATTGATGTGCTATCCTCAGTCTATTGTATATTTTCTTCTAACTAGCAAAGTATATTTTCTTCTAACTAGGAAGAAAAATCCATCTGAGCTGACATGCAAGCTTAGTTTTCAGGCAGACAAAGGCGAAGAATTTGAAAACGGTTTAGTTTTCGTTACAGTTAGATCATAATTAGCCTCTTGTAAGATATTTTAAACTAAAAGTAGAATTTGCTTTCAACCTGATTCCATTGCTGTAAATGGATTTGCCACTGATTTCTTCAGGAAGTGGTTTGGGGTATAATTATTACACAATTCCAATGCAAATGTACGTCCCTATGTATATGAGGGAAAACACTAAGAAAAGAGGAGAGCTGAGGGAAAGCCTATATATCTGACTAATAGAAACAATATTTCATCAGTCTGCCTTCTTTTTATGTAGAAGTATTCCAGGGTTGCATTATAAAAAGTGTAAATCTTTACAAAGAATTTCTTCATGGTAATGCACATTTGAATTTCAGTCTCAGGGAAACTTGGTTTTATGCTGCTACTAATTATCTTTGTGGTGACAAAGGCCATTGTTGCTTAGAATAAAGGGAAAGGGTGTTTGATATGTTGTAATCAAGAGCACCAATAGACAAAGGCATACGTTTTAATCAACAAGAGGGTGGGGATGATGCACACCTGCAAACACAGATGTTTTACCCTTAATTTCTAGAGCATATAAGTTATGCATCAAGTTCTGCTTCACTGCTAATTAGGGAATAGATCCGGTAGAAAAGAGGGATCCAAGTATAACTCAGTTATATGAGAGAAACAAAAAAAAATGTGGACATTTTGCCCTAATCCTAATTCACCTTGAAAGGGTGATTGTCTCTGTTGTAGAGCTGGGTGATTCATTCATGTATTAATTGTGCAAAAAAGTGCTTTGGACTAGTGAAAATAAATTATTGCAGTACTAAAAATGTTTTATTCTGGGGTATTTTTTCAAAAAAAAGCTAGGGAGGGAAACATTATCTCTTGGATCAGACTAACTGGAGGAGATTCTGGGTCATCTTTTCCTCTGAGAAGACTGGAATATCATTTTGTGAAGCTTTACTGTCAAATATTACTCTGCTGTGTTCTGCAAGATGTTTTAATGTGTTCATTGGTCCACGTGCTGGGTTGACCCTTGACAGCAACCAGACACCCACACAGCTGCTCACTCACTCCTCTTCATCCCATGCCAACAGGACAGGAGGAGAAAATAAGAAGGAAAAAAGTGAGAAAACTCTTGGGTCGAAATGAAGACAACTTAATAGATGCAAGAAAGTGAACAAACAAACAAAAATAAACAAGCAAAACAAAGGAAATTTCTCACCACCTCAGGCAGGCAGACTTATGCCTTACCAGTCTCTAAACAATAACCATCTTCTACCCTCTTCAATGACCCCAACCCTCTTCTACCTCAGTTTTTATTGCTGAGCATGATAGCATGTAATATAATATGGAATATCCATTTCAGTGATTTCAGTGGTTATGTCACTTTCCTGAGAGAAAGTCAAAAGTGAAGCTGTATTGTCCACTTCTTTGATGAGTGGTCTAAACTCTGAACTGGTTGACTTAAACTTTTATGTCTGCAGAGCCCTCATTGAGTTTGTAATGTTGGCATACTGAAGCTTTCAAAACTAACACGTTAGAGTTAATAGCATTAGCCTTACAGACTATAGCTAGTCAAGTACTGAGAAGTGTAATATTTAATCTGGATTTACCACATAGAGCACTCTCTTGAACAGTTCCCAGCTCGGATGTAGTAGGCTGGATGTTCATGTTAACAACTGTGCTGACAAGTTATAGGGACATGTTACAGCTAAGGACATGTTACATTTGCATTGAGAACTTCAAGTGTTTTGAAATAGGATACATATTTTAGGAATGTAGATTAAAGGCAGAGGTCCAGCTTTGGTGCCATTGGAGCAGGTTCCGAAGATACAGTCCAGTTCAAACTCATGCAATTATTCCCACATCTTCTTTATGGACTCCCCACATGATATAATGGTGTGTGTACACTTAACCCATTTTAAAATCCAGCCTGGTAGGCTCCTTAATACCAATGCGTCTCTAGGAATATTGTCCTAGAATTTCATTCTACCTACATTTAAAAGCTGCTTCATGCTTTTCGTTCTTGTTTTGATCTGAGGAGATTGAATCCTTGAATAGTTTACCTTAAGTAACGTCTTCCTCTCTTGCATTGTCTTGATGGCTACTCATTAAATCTTCACCAATTTTTCAATATCTTTTAGTACTGGATATTATTGCAGAAGCAGTCATACTGCTGCCAAATAGAATGAAGGTAATATGATCTCTCTGTTACTACGGTATTGTATTTGTTTACATACATAAAAAAAAAACCAAACAATTCTCTCTCTATATATTTAGTCAGAGCATTATGTTTAGTGCTTATATATTATAATCCCCAAGCCAGTAATTTTGTCCCACGATGGGATAAAATATCTTTTGTGTACAGAATTTTAAGTTCCTGGGAGTTTATATGTATCTGTATTTTTCTGCATAATTTTTTTGTTCATGCCCAGTTTAATGAATGACCTAGATCACGCTGTATTACTAACTTGTCTCCCAACCTTTGTAATTTGTGAGTGTTATTGATAATGTTTTTATACTTTTTTTTTTCCAGGTCACTGATTAATGTTAACTAGTAAAATCTAAGAACAGACTCTTGTGGGACACAATACAAAGATGACCATTCTATGAGTGTTCCTTCACTGCTAGTATATGTTGGAACCTAACATCCAGACTTTAATCTATTTTATGCATGCAACGTTGATTCCTACCATTGCAGGTCCATAGCAAATATGTAATGTAAAATAAAGTTAGATGTCCTGCATTATTACTTTTAATAGCCAAACTTACAAATCCATGGATTAAAGATATTTTAGGTAACTGAATTTGAAAACTCTGGTTTCCACATATACATAATTGGCACCTCTTACATTATCATGCCCCCTTTCTTATTTATTTTTATTTTTTATCACTTAAGTTTCATGTCAGCTCCTGAGTTATTTTGTCCAGAATGGATGTCAGGCTGACAGATCTATAATTACTCAGGTTAACTCACTTTTCCTTTTAAAGCATTGCACAACACTGCCTTTGTTGCAGTCCTCTAGCACTTTATGACTTCCAACAGTTATTGAATATCATTTCTAGTAGTTCAGAGAACTCATCAGCCTCTTCTTTCAGAAGTTATCTGAACACATGCATCTTAAAATGCTTGCTTTTTGGCGCTTCCACTTCATTTCCTTCTGAGCTGGGAAAGCAAATTATCTATTCATCATCACCATCAACACCATCATCATCTTCTGGTATGTATACACTGTCTGTGTCTTTCACAAAATACAGAACATAAAAACTTGCCGAATGCTTCTTCCTTTTCTGCAGAGTCCCTTCCAGAAGTGACACAACGTCATAATCCTTTATCAGCATTCTCCCTTCCCTTCCCTTCCCTTCCCTTCCCTTCCCTTCCCTTCCCTTCCCTTCCCTTCCCTTCCCTTCCCTTCCCTTCCCTTCCCTTCCCTTCCCTTCCCTTCCCTTCCCTTCCCTTCCCTTCCCTTCCCTTCCCTTCCCTTCCCTTCCCTTCCCTTCCCTTCCCTTCCCTTCCCTTCCCTTCCCTTCCCTTCCGCCAGAAGATGGCAAATGCCTGATGGCATCAATCAGAAAGGTTGCCCAGCCAATATTTGAGCCACTTCAATCACTGAGTGAAAAACCCAATGGGATTTGCATTGAAGAAAAATATCTTTTGTTTCTCAATGATAATAAGTACAGTAAACATCACAAGGGAAAGTATTTATTCCCCATGTAGTATTATAATGGATCTCAACTCCCTGAAAAAAAAATAAAGGCAAATGGTCCTTTGTGATTAAATCAAAATTCTTCACAGCACCCCATTAAGAATAGACAAAATAGTTCATCTTCTTTCTGATGTATATACCCACATGAACATACTGAAATACTTCAGATGTTTTTATTTACATATTGTTTTTTGTTCATTAATATCTGTTAACATGGCTATCCACTCAAAATAAAGGCATTATTTAATAGGGGAGAAAAAAAGCAACTAATCCACTTAAAATTAAGTAATCAAGATGAAAATAGCTTGCAGAGATCTCATGAAATGTTAAGAAAACCAGAATTCTTTCTGCTTCTGACTTTCTTTAGAATTGCTAGATGAGAGAACAGGCATCATGTCAGAAGAGCAGCAGTGCTTCTGAATGAGCATTTATCAAGTGCTAACAAGAGGATGAAGGAAAATTGAAAATGCATTACAATCTTATTCTTCATTAAAAGTGAAGTACTAAATTCTCCACTAATTCATTTTGACAGATGATATTCTGACAGAGTTGACACCTATAACAAAATGTGACTAAAGTGGATGCAATTCAGGAAGCAACGCTTTAATTTTTTTCCTAGCTCTATGATGTCAGTGACATATATAATTCACATTTGGGTTTCTTTTCTTAAATCAATTTATTTTTTATCTTTTGTTATAGGATAGCTATCTACCTACAAAAGTGGTGAAAACAGTAGCTTCTTAGATTACACACAAAATTAAGTAATTAATTTGATTAACATTGCCAGGGAAAACAGAAATGTCTAACCTCTTTTCCTAGGCAATGTGTGAGGTGACATTTTAAAGCATGACTTTTGTTAACAGCCTTTTCTGTCTCAAGTTGGAGTTTTTCATTGGAGATACAAACATCTTATTATAAATGTTGATGAGATTTAACAAGATAGATTGCTATGGGGGGAACACTTGCAAGCTAGTTTCTTGTAAAACTTCAGTTACAGCTGTCTTTGAGATGCAGGGTTGAAAGCAAGGTTGGCAGATGTGTTCCAGCAAGATATTTCAGAGGTATTCCAGCAAAATATTTCAGATCTAATTATCACTCATGATGTTTTGTTTGCTGGTTACTGAGATAAACTCTAATCTCTGCTGCAGCCAAGAAGTGCCCAGTGAGACTCATCACACCAAAAAGATTTATGTCCTGATCAAGGTCCTGCCATTCCTGAGCTTTTCTTTAGAGGTTTCTTTAGAGGTTATGATGAAGCTTCTCTAGTACTTATGAACTGAAAGGAACTTTCCTTTTCCAAGGAAAGCATCAAACGCAACTACTCTTAGCAGAGCAAAAAGCTGAACAGCCACGGCACCAGTTAGGGACCTATGAATGCCTTTATGAGGACAGGTGATTCTCTTTGGCCATGTGTATTAGCAGTGTGCCACCACCAAAGATAGTCCTAGTTCCAGTAAATATTTGGTTACTCAACTGACTTTCTGAATATGTTTCCTCCTCCCCACCGACAACTGAATGTATGAATAATGATCTTAGTGAGCAGAGGACAGAAAGGAAAAGGAGTCATCAGATATAGTTCTTTTCACTACAGACTGCTATGCAAAAAAATATTTATTTCAGAAGATCCTGTATATTAACTCAGTAAACTAATGATCTGCCTGTTTTTCCTTTTTAAAATAATTTCGGTAAGTAAGCTGTCAAGTGTTTTCTTAAAAAACACTACCTTTACATAGTATCTATAATAAAGAAGTTAAATTTACCTCTAGAAGAGTCTAGCGGTTTACATTTTTTGTCAGATCCTGTTTTTTTTTCTTTTCTTTTTTTTCTTTATCACCTCATTTCATTTCTAGCATGTCTTATTGGTTTGATATGCCTTCTTTGTAAGCTAAGGAAGATGCAATAAGATGGCTCAGAAATATTGCTATTCTATATTGTAAAAATTCTCAGAGGTATTATGTAAGCTAGTAACCTTCAATTTTATCAGCAATCATTTGCTTGAACCTCTGTTTTTTAAAATAAAATCCATAGAAATTCAGTTTCACAGAGTAGATATTGGCCCTCACTGTATCATTTAATGTGCTTTCCAATGGCATATAAACAGTCAAATTATAAAGCTGAAAACTGAGGTCTGCCTAAAGCATCTCCTTTTCATAATATGTTAATATGCATAACCATATGCTTTCCTGATTATATTAAAACCTGGACAGATGTATATGATAAGACTGTAGTTCCTTTGAAAATACCATAGCAATGCAGGAGATGTTTTTAAGGATAAAACTGATTCTAGACAGAAAATCTCATACACATAAAATACAAAACTTAACCTAACCGGTGTTATAAAGGAGATGGGACCACTGAAGAATCTAACAAATGTTCAAAAGATATACATATTTATACAAATTCTGTCCATGATTTTGATATTCATTGTTGCCAAAGATTTTGCAGGAATGAGCTTGCTCACAGTTGTGCCAGTAATTCCTGTCAACAGGCTGATATTTCAAGAGCAGCCTCCTGCATTTGTACTCACCCTCTCAAATGCAACAAAAACACATCAAAACCCTCTTTTGTTGGGCTGTAGTGTTGATGGAGGAGAAACCATTGCATCAAAAGGATAGAGTGAGGGTCAGATGGTTCTTGATGGGCACTTTTCCTCTCTCTCCATACAGAAGAGTAACAGCATAGAATTAGTTGCTTTGCATTGCTTGTGGAAGTTGTGCACACTGTATACGTGATAGACTTTCTTATCTCCTTATTCTTCTGTGTAAGCATCCTAGAGAGGTATGAGCTGAATCCATAAAGGAAATATGCTGAAATCTGTGACCACAGTTTGTGTATAGTTTTGTTTATCAATAGCTGTTGATATTTTATGTCTATGCAACCACAAAGAGGCTTGAATTGGATCCTGATGGCATCAAAGGAAATGAGCAGTGGCTAATTTCAATATAACCTTCTGAGGCTCCAAACAGTCTCAAGGAAGGTAAAGAAAGATTTGCATTCAGACTGCATTTTAAATAAAAACAGTTAGTTTTTCTATTGAAGACATGGATGGTGGAATTCATAGCAGCATTTTAGAAACAGTAGAAATCCTGCTGCTAATGTAACAGCTAAACAGTTTCTACACAGTTCCGTTAGTATGAAAATGAGCTTTACTCAGTCCCTGAGTGTCTCTGCTCTCATGTAATACAGGTTCACAGATGCCCTGAACTTCCCTATTCCAATCATCTGTGGTTTTGTTTCTATATAGAATCACATACTTACAGAAACATCATTGGAGGTCTAATAGGAGAGTGTTCTTCAAAACAGCCTCTCTAAGGCAAATCTCATTTAATTAAAATTGCCCTGTAGGATCACTGCATTATGATCAGCTACTCAAATGGGAAAGTGCATGCAAATCACACAAACTACTCAGTTGCATGAAAAATAGTACTAAGAAAGAGAAAAATTAATCAATAAAAGGGACATATTGCCAGACAAAATGGAATGTGATTGGCATATCTCTTCATTATGAGGAATCAGCTTCTTTCTATAAAAGTGTGGGAAGCATACTTTTGTTCTCTTGGTGAAATCTTGATACTGTACTAAGAACCATAAAATCTAACTTAAGTATCTTGCTTACTTTGGAGAAGAGGAGGTTATGCGAGACTCATACAAAGGACTACCAGGTCTTCACTTTAGTGCTGGATATACTTTGACAAGGAGAAAAGGAGTATATGTGGCTCTTCAGTGGTATACAGAATTTGCAGTGATGATTTTTTTCTCTAAGAAGACTCATTCTGCCTGTCCATATATCTATCACTATTATGAAAATTTTATGAGCTCTTTGTCAAAAATAACCTGGTTGTTTATTGTAACCAAAAAAAAAAAAGATAGAAAGATATAAAGATATAAAGAAAGAAGAAAGAAAATTGTCCAGCATAATTAGCAACTAAAATTTTGTTTATTTTGGAACTCACATGTGTTTTGGTATCAGCTTCAATTTAGTCGTTTATATTTGGGTTAGGTACAAGAGGCAGATGATATCTGACCTGAAAACATTCTATGCATCTGAGGGATTTGGTATCTTTTCACTCTGTGTTGCTTACATCTTGTCACAGAACATTATGTTATTTTATACCAGAGGCATGTTAATGATGCTGGGTTATGCAATGTCAAAATAGAGTTAGAAGTCTCTATTTTTTTTTGGGTCACATACCCATGGTGTCCAGGCAGGACCTTGGGGATTGATTTTCTAATACTCGCAATTGTAGAAGCACATCCATTGAACTTCTGTATTCCTTTTGTCAAAAGTAGGTCTTTTATTGCTGGGTAGAAATACATGGAATGTTTTAGTGCCATGCTTGCACAGATTAGATGCTGTCACAAGAACAAGAAGCCTCCATGTGGCCATTTATTGATTCCGCCAAGGTAGACACGTATGACACCCTGAAAAGCCCCATTGTCCCCTTACATCCTAGATGGAGACCCTTGTCAAAGATGTCCCTCACATGTGGGGCTGCCCAGCTTCACAGTGCCAGAGCAATGGCTGGGTCTTCCTGAGGAGTCTCACCAGGAAGAAGACAGGCGGGTACCATGTCTGTAGGCAGATTTCTCATTCCCATGGCTGTGAGATCAGTACCCGCTGCACTGAAGCAGCCCGTCAGCTTTTACAGACAGCTGGCTCCTCTGCCAGAGCCTTGCTTCATGCTGCCAGCGAGGTGCCAGCGCTGAGGCTGGTAACAGCCCAGATCTGCCTTGCGGTCTGCCATCTCACTGCCTGCTCTGACAGTGGTTAATTACAGTCTTCCTGGAGAGCTCACATGCAGCGAGGGGTATATGAATAGCTTGTCCTGCCCTCAGCAGCTGCTGTGCTTGGATGTGTTTGGCTTGTGCTTGGCATCAGCCTCTCTCCTCACATTTCCACCAGCCACCAGATGCTTGTCCCCACCAGGAACCTGCTGTCCAGGCTCACCCGCCTACCCGAGCCCTCCCTCTCTCCCCATTTTCCTCTCAGCCTGAGTCACCATGCCAATAAACCAGATGAGGCCCAGCAGAGACACCCACCCTGCTGGTAGCCGCCTCCAGGAAACAGGACAGGAGGACCGATGGGCTGCTTGCTCCTGCCACACAAGCCTGCAGCCCATCTTGGGGCTCTGCCCCATTTCCAGGGCCCGCCAGTGGCCTCTCTGCCAGCCCTGTTCTCCAGCGCTTAGTTTCTCTGAGTGCTTCAGCCCCCACAGGTGTGATTTGGGAAAAGATGTGGCAGTACGAGCACACAGGGCTGTGCCCTCTTTCCGTGGTGACCACCACCCAGCGCAGACCCCAGGGGCTGCAGTCAGCTCGTGGGACTTCAGCAGAGGGCTTCTTTCTTCATCTAGTGGCTCCTTCTGGGGGCTTTTACCTGCAGGGTGAGCAGATGAAGCTGTGCTTGGGTTATGTGTTTGGGTTCATGTTTTAAACTGGGGTCAGGAGGCTGCTAGGGCCTTCTGGATAATAGCACTCCTTGTTGAGTACCAAGATGTCATACCTCAGGAGCTGTCTGTAAGCCAAAGGGCTGTGAGTGTGGAGAAAGCAAATTCATGTTATGTAGGGGAAAAAACAAACAACTTTAACACTTTGTCCATGAATTGTCTTCTGCCTCAAAACCTGGGAAAGAGTCTTTCCTTTCTCCCTCCAATCAGCTGTGTTACTGGTCTGCATACCAGTGTTACATACATCTCTGTGAGACACACGATGTGAGAAGGCATTCATAAGGTGTGCTGCAAAGGCCTCTTATCCCAGAAGCCTTGCCCCATCCAATTTGCATAATGGAAGGTGCTGGAGGTGATCTGGGAGTGTCCTTGTGGTTCATGTGTGGGTGGCAGAGGACTCGGGTGGTCCAAGGTGTCCCTGCTGGAGTACAGCTTGACAAAGCCACTTGTACACAGGACCACTGCACTTCTAGGTTGGTATGCAAAGCTCTGACAGACAGAGCCTGTAGTTCCTGGCTGCCAAATTTGCGTAACAGTCAGGTCATTTCACTACTTTTTCCAAGTTTTTCTTGGGTCACTATTCTTTAAAACCTTTCCTTAGCATCTAGGGAAACTTGAGTAAGAAGTATCAGGGAAAGAAAGGGACTATGAATGAGGTAGGTATTTCTGATGTGAAAACAGTAAGTGTGAAAACAGAAGAGGAGGAATAAAAACTAAATTATTATTTTTTTTTTTTTTGGGGGGCGGGGGGGAGATGAGGGTCATGACTAACAGGCTACAAGAAATCAATCAATAAAAATGCAGAAAAAGCCCTACCTCATTCTTACTGAATTAAAAAAGCCAAGTATTTCATAAATCCACATTTAATCTCTCTTAATCTTTAATTTCCATTTTTCTTGATTTTTTATTATCAATAGCAGTGTGCAAATAGAACGGCTAAGAGGCAGCATAAGGACATACAATAAAAGGTATCTGATTGTTCTGGAGCACCCGCTGAGGTGGCATCTCTCTTGTTTGTCTTCATGAAATTTGTGTATCTTTTTATTTTTTACAGCACAAAAAAGATTTCATTCTTCTTGTAAGACAGAAAAAAGGCAGGAGGGACTTGGCAATGTTGCTATTTTCTTCATTCACCTGGGGGATCAGTTCAAACAATTGCTTGGTACTTGCCTTAGTAAAAAAGTCATGGGATAGCAGGTGTGTCTGGCTTCAAGAACTTTATGAATGACACATTTCTTTCAGCCTTCAGAAATCAGAAATTGTGAATAACTGAAATGCTCTGTTTTTTTTCCAAAGAGGTGTGTGCTAAAGAATGAGATGCATTCTTGCATGCGTCATAGGACTTCAGTGATGTTGATGCATCAAGTCGTCATGCTGCTCAGCTAGGATTTTCTTTCCCAGTTGTAATATTTTCCAGTAGGGGAGAACTGGCGCTGAAGGTTAGAAATTTACTTTGAAATTCCTGAATAGTTTAGGTTTGTTATTCTGATCCCAATTAGCCATAACACGGTGATAAAGAGACAGAGATAAAAGCAAACCAGTCAAGAATGCAAGACTGTCAGTCATAGAGTTTGTTGTTAATTTTCTGACAGTTGTGACAGTTTTGTTCTTTTAGTACTTGTCTAACTCAATGCCTACACTCAATCCCAGTTTGTGCTTCTGTAGCTTAATGGCAATTCAGAGAAGAGAAGATGAACAGTTCGTTTTTGCATTTAATTCACAAGTAGTATTTTAAGTGTTCTATAATATCTCACATTTTCAGCTTTATAACTTTGTCCTAATTGCATTTAGCCAGTTTTTCTATCTCACAAGTGTGCCCTTCTGAAGCTCAGTCTTTTAAATTACCTCAGTGGGAGCTACACAAAGTAAACTAACAATTCTCTCCTTGTGGTAATTCAGCTTGTACATTCATTTCCTGTATGGACTGCCTAGATTCTCAGCATTATTCACCTTTTCACCTGCAGATACTACAGTAGCCTGTAGGGAAAGGTATTTCAAACATTTCATCAAGCAGCATCAGAAACACCTTTTAACACTGTGGAATTTAAACATTTATATTGTGTTAATCCTTGAGGTTATTAACTCAGTTGGAAATGCTGGCATCAATATCTTACCTCAGCTTTATTGATGGAAGAACTACTCAAAATTAGGATTTTATTTTTTTGTTTGTTTGTTTTCAATTTATTTCTGTTAGGCGCAAATCTTGCAAACACTTCTGCTATGTATTTGACTGTTATGCTGTCTTTTAAAGCATTACTGTGAGTACTGGAATCACCATATGTGACAATGTTTGCAGAACATGGATTTCAGCTTAGAGGTAATTGGAAATATTTTGACTAAATGTTTTATTTGGTGGGGGGTTGTTGCTGAAAAATATTTATAAAGTTAAATTCAATCTTTTTGAAAATGTTGATTCTCTAAAAGTGAAACACTTCTGTTTAGATAAATTTTATTTTTGCTTATGCAGTTCTCTTTTCCTAGGCCTTGTTCTTAAATTATTAAAAATGTGTTTTTGCTCCTTATCTCTAGCTTTCAGACTCAGCATCTAAACCTTTTTATGTTTCTTTCTTTCTTTTTGTATAAATCTAAGAGGCAGAATTATTAAATGTTATTCTGGGTTTCTTCCAGCTGTGCTGATATTTATTACAGATGATTAGTCATAGTAATCAAAGTCAAAAGTAGTCTGTGAGTGAGAGTAGATAGTTCAGATAATATTAGGAAATTATATTTATTTTCATCAAATTCTTTAATGGACATAAAAGGCAAAGCAGTAACTTTCTTTTATAAATGAATTTAAATTAAAACACAATTATTTCTAAAATTACATAATTGTCTTCTGAATAATTATGTTATAATATCAAGGGATTTGATTAAGCATACATCAAAAAAGTCTTTCTTCTCATTTGCAATAAACCCCAGAAGTTTATTCCATTTACATGAACAATTTCTCTGGTGACGGATAAACCGATTAGGTGTAGCTTCTGACACACAACACTAAGATTTATCACTTACATAGTATTCCAAAATTGACATAATTAACATCAGGAGCCGTGGCTCCCATAAACAGAAAATGTAGGTGTCTAAAATCATATATAAGCCAAAATTGCTCTAAAGGCCATGAACATTTACATATGGTATTATAGTTGAGGTCAGTAGCTTTTTAGATATTTTTTTTCAATGTTAACAGACAGTAAGTAATAAAATTTAACAGTTTGTTTTTCCCTCTTAAAAATTAATAAATTTAAATTAATAAACTGATTTCTCTGTGCCCTCGGGTTCAGAAACTAGATAGCCGGTAGAAATGTCTTTTTATTTTTTATTTATTTTTTTTTATTTTTAGATTTCCATTCATTTCTTTATGTTCAAAGCTTCATTCATAGTAGGGTACATGTGTAATTTTTGATTGCTCAGGGTTGCCATCAGTGTTTTAAATCTTGTGCTTGAAATGTGAGCTAAACTAATTGCATAATTGCCAAAGCATGAACAGAACTGAGCATTAATTTCATTCTTTCTTTTTGAAACATCTGCTCATATTTAAAAACAAAATAAGAGAGAGAATATGGTTCTCCTACTTTGATGTGCCTTTTGAGTATTCTTTCCAGAAGTATTTTTGCAAATAACTTTACCAACGGTAATAATCACAGAGAGCTTTGAAGAAACAATAGATTATTCATAGGAGAATGTTCTCACTGGAACTTATTCTTGTGTTTACTTTCTTCTGTCTTATCAAGAAAGAGAAAATATCTGTGACCACTGTGCAATCATTGCCAAAGAACAGCCCTAACCAATGGTTATTGTTAGGGGTCGTTAGATTACTTTCAATAAATTCTAAAGAAAACTGGAAGCTACTGATAACTCATGAACAACAACAAAAGAATAGGTTCAGTGAGTAATTTTTTTTTTTTTTTTACAAGTAGTGTATATCAGCCAAGGATTTATCTGAAAATGTTCCATTAGAATATAAATAAATCTCTAAAGCTCCTTGTTATAAATGAAATAAATAAGCACTAGGAGTATTCTTTGAATAAATTTAGGGAAAAAATTAACAATTTGGGGCATTTGTTTTGGGAATGTTATTTAGCACTACTCTCGTCACATCAAGACTGACTTTACCTGTGCTTGTATTTCTGACAAGAATATCAATTAGGTGTTCAAGATGATGCACCTGTCTCATTCAAGACGAAGGCTTAAATAGTAACCATTTCATCTGTCAGCAATGTTTTACCTATGTTTGGGTCTACTTTATGGAGATAATACATAGCTACGGTGAGCTGTTGCCAGACTGCATACTTTGTAATTAACGACAGGAGGTAACCTAGCATTTAATAAAATAATGGGAGTTTTCTTATCTGAAATACAGTTGCATTTCTCTGAAAAGTTGAACTATGATAGGAATGCTGTATTATTTTATGGCTACAGCAATCATCAAACACCAACCTCTCATTTACTGTTTTTATTTTCTCCCTTGTACTCAGTTTTATTTGAGTTCAGAAAATGAAAAGACTAGTGTGGTCTCAACAGCTCCCTTTCTGCATTTCTACAAGGGCCTGAAGTTTGGAAGAAAATAAGCCATAAGCACAGATGGCGGAGTATTGTAGAGCACCAGAGATGACTCAGTTCATTCATTTAATGCATCCTTCTGGCTTTCATCAGGCTGGAGTGCTGTTGGTTTGAAATCCATGGTAAGCACAGGAAACTTTGCCAAGGTACTTTAAAAGAATGTGGAGTGTTTACACTGCTACCTCAATTTCTGATAATGAGTTGCCCTCTGTCATTGAAAAGAGAGTGAGGCCTCCACCCAATGCAAAATCTCTCCAGTGCTGTCAAAGGAAAATGAGCATGGAAACATGAGGGAAAGTCTGACTTCCACAGATCCATAAGTTGGCCTGGGATGCAAACTAGTGGTGGTAAGGAGGTCCCCAATACCCATGGGTGGTATGAGGCTAAAAGCAACTTTACAACCAAGCAGCTGGGACATGAGCTGAGTGAAAGGCACCCAGGGAGTAGTGGGCAATCCAGCTAGTCTCCAAACACCATTGTACTTAGAGAAATTGAAACAGCTACTTTGGCATTTTTTGTTGAACAATTTATTTCTTTGCTGATTTATTTGCAAGCTAGTTAGAATAAATAAGAGGTAGGGTTTTCCTTTTAAGCTTTGAGTGTTAGAGTGGGATTTTAGGTTTACTGACTTTTTTTTTTTTCTTTTGATGCTTTCTCCACTGTTCTGTTCTGACTGATATCAGAACTGGAGTTCATATCCATGCAGTGTTCTTCTTATTGTAAAGTGGCCTGTCTCTTAGGGTTTCTAAAGTACTCTCATAGCCTAACTCTTCTGCTTTGAAGTTTCCTCTTAAAAACATGTGAGCTGAAATATACTCAGTGAAGAAAGTGGTGTTGAAAAAGCTATCTGAACTCTGAAAAGAAACTGTGTGGTAAAGGGCTTTAGGCAGTGAAGTCAACATCATGTGAAGAACGTTCACTGAAAAGGAAAGACGAATTCTATTTGGAATAACTGATAACTCATAAAATGTAGCCCCTTTGACAACAGTATGATTTTAGCCTTGAAAAAGATTTTCTAGAGAAAAATGTTTAGTGTTTTATTTCTACCCTTTCCACAGTGACAGGGAAATCTGGCAGAGGGGGGCTGTGTTGGCACAATTGTCCTGGAAGACCTGTGCCGACAGGGCTGCTTTTGCTTCCCCAGAAGAAGGTATTACTCTTGTTGTGAGTATAATACTTACACATGGGAAGTACAGAAATAAGATAGGTGGGCAGATCCACTCTTCAGCATCTCGTTTTTTGCTAATCTATTGCACTGATAGAATGGCTTTAGACTTAGGCTTTTATTTTTAACTCTGTAGATCAAAAGTGTCGACAAATGGGTGTAAAGGGTTGAATTTCTACAGCTTAGAAACTGACTGCTTATCAGCTGAGCCACATTAGCCAATGGTGTATACACTCCCAGCCTATTACAAACATGCTAATTTAAATCTGATTGTTGGCCTTTTTAATTTTAGTTTGCAATGGACTAGGAGTATGCATGTGCTTATTTAATATGGATTGATAAGAAACACATTAAAATGAGGCAACTCAATCGTTTCTCATTAACTGACCCTATTCAAAGATACCCTGATGGTGAAAGGAAATAATGTATTTTGTAGGGGAGAAAACTGACACTTTTTAAAAAACTTTATTTTAAATCTGTTAAGTGGTTCAAAACCTTCCAGACATGTATTTGGAAACTGTACAGTTATTGTTATATATAACATTACCTCTAGATTTTTTTTTTTGAAATAGCTATTGGAATATATCAGGAAGCAATTTAGTAATTGGACTATGTCCCTGTTCTACTCTTCACAGCTAATCTGTCTTTGCACTAGAGAAGATTTTGAGTAGTTATTCCTTGTTGTTAAGTCATGCAGCTCTCTTACTTTGTAAAAATTTATTTATTTATTTATTTTAATTTTCTCTCTGCCAAAAAAACATTAATCAGCTGAAGAAATAGACTTTTTTACAGTGATTTGATACTGAACACTGAAATGAAGTTTATACTTTGGGCAGTATGAGTACAAGCTTGGGAGAGGTGAACAAACAGATCATAATGTGAAGAGAGGAAAGAAGAGGACCAAGAATAGTTTCTGACTTATTTGTAAAAAGAGGGACCTTCCTGTGTTTTGACAGGCTTCTGAAATACCCTGCAGTGAAGCTAGACTTTGTGGTTCTTATTGGTGCACTTCCTTCACTGTGTGTTTGCAGGGTATGCTTCTTTTTATTCACTTTTCAGCTAGATTGTCATTACTGCTGCTGTTGAGAAGCATAAATGTGGACAGTAAGTCACTGTTAGCACAGAATAGGTCACCTCACCTGAAGGTGTTGCTCATTGCCCATGTAGATGAAGTATCTCTTGCTTCTTGCCTTTTGCTATTTAAATGCATTGGAACGTTCTTTCATGAACAGACATCTTTCTCCTGATCTCTTTTCCTCTCTCTCTCTCCCTCTCTCTCTCTCTTTAAAGGGGGGGAGAGTCTAAGAAGGAAGCTGGTATTTCCTATTGACCCTGAAAGCTGAGTAGGAGAAGAGTCTCATAATTTTCCTCTTCAGCATTATGGTTTCCTTTCTCTTTTAAGGTTTTTTTAATATATATATATATATATATAATGTATTTTTAATAGAACATGTGCTAACCTACAGATTTCAACAGATGCTTTCTGTAGCACAAATATGAGTGGTTCATGTTGCCTTATGCTGCCCCACAGATAATTGCTATCCTTGAATGAAATCAGACATTGTATTACATGGGGTGCTCTGTTTTGGTTATAACCCCCTTGGAAATGCAGCACTTTGTCACATGGCTCAGGCGGATCCACACTCTGTGCATCCCTCAAAAAGACAATATCCAGGGTTCTCATAAGCATCTGATTGCTAAGGCTACATTTCCGCTTCATTTCATACATGGAAAAAAATGGCTCTCTTGACAAAGAGGATGGAAGTAAAATTGCCAGACAACTATAATAAAAAGAACAGTATAAACCTTTTAGATGAAGCTCCTGGGCTCTGCTCCCCACACTGCTGAAGTGCTAATACAAGCAAATAGTGTAACTTCCTTTGGCAGCTGTGACTTGAATGTCTCACAGGAGCATTTTATGAAGCTAAATTTCTGAATTACTTTAGGGGGCTTTGAAACAAAGAGTTATACAAGTTGATTGTTAAGTGTATACCTGAAAATGTCGTTCTTCTTTTCATTAGGGTGACATCTTTGATTTCTACTAAAGCTTCATCTTCATATTTTTGTTATTTAACTGCATAGAATGCAGAGAGTTAGAATAATTCCCACTGTGTGTAGCTCTCACCAGCATCTTCAGGTACACGGATCCTTCAGCTGGAATAGCCTCATGTAGGACTCTTAGAGTGGTGAAGCAAAGCTGTCTGTCACTGAGAGAACAGTGCTCTTAGTACAATTGTAGTCATGATAGGGTTAGAATTTACCTTTACAGTGCTGTACAGACTCGAAGCATGAAAGGAGAATATCTCATTCTCTGAACAGGATACAAGTTGAACAGAACTTTTATTTTTTATTATTATTATTTAAGAGGGATTTAAAAAAACAGCAAATCTTAAAAAATAAATAAATAAATAAAAAAATAGCAAGGTACCATGGGGCTTAAAATATGTTCCTGGCTCAGTTAGTATTTGGGTACAGTTCAGAATGAAACTTGGTTGTTTGTAGCCTCAAGATAATAAATACTTTGTCATTTCCCAGTTTATTCTCATAACAAAAAGGCAGTTATGAACGAGATTGGATTTTCGATTGCTCTTTCAAAGGAAAAATGACCCTCAGTCCATGGTGGTGTTGTAATTGTTGATCCTGTTGTAGCTCTTCACTGACTGCCATACTGTGCAGATTTCATCATTACACATTTCCCTTCTCAGCTGTTGCATGTGTTGATTGAAATTGATGTACCCAGCAAGCTGGTACAGATGGATATATTCTTGGCTGTTGCACAGAATTAATTAGTGTTTTCTATTTTATATATACCCTTACGATGTGCTTACCCCAGTAGCTGAGTGCACTGAACAATGCGTCTAACATCTGCCACATGTTCATTTTCTTCCTGGTCATTTCCCCTGGAGGAGGAAGGTGTGCAGTGTGCTGTCTTGCTTCGGGAGTGCAGGAAACAGGCTTCAAAAGGACCTGGTTCATCAAGTTTCATCTCCGTCTGTTGCAGACATCTACAATTATGTAATGCTCTTGTGAGCTTACCAGCTCCATTCTAAAATAAGATTTCTTTCCTTGTACTGCTATTGGAAAGCTGTTTCACAACTTCATAGAAGGGTTAGAAAGTTTTTGTTTCAGCCTCAAATTTTCTGCTTTGTTTTTGCTTATTTGATCTTGTGTCAGTGTGGTTCTTGTTCTTAATGAGCTTTTATACCTTCTAGGCTCTTAATTGCCTTTATTGAATTTATAGGCAACACTCCTACTTCCTCTTAGCCTAGTTTTTGTAGGCTCTTTTACTGTTAGTGCAGGTGTGGCTGTGTGTTTGAGATGATTGTCATTCCATCAAATCAAAGGTAGGTAAAAGCATTCCAAGTGAATTTAATTTCGTATTTGTTGAAATCATTGGCTTCAGTTAGAACAGAGTTTGTGTTGTACTGATGTATGAGAAAATCCTACCCTTACATTTAGGGCATTATTAATTTAGGTAGGAAACCTATTATATTTGTTTTGTAATACACATTGCCTAAATATCTAGGAAGATTCAGTTTACTCCAGTGGCTCAGCTTAGGTAAGATTTTACTTCAGTAATAATCCCACTGACTTCAAATAAGTTTACCTGTTGCATAAATTTCCACATGAAACTGGAGGGGGGTTGGATCCAATGGTCTCTTGAGGTCCCTTCCAACTCCTACAATACTGTGATTCTGTGAAACTGGGCATTATATTCCAATTTCTTTCCAAAGTATGAGGTACTTGCTAATGCAAGTTGGCACCAAGGCTGTCCTGCTGCAGCTTGGGGCCTGAGACAGGTCATAAAAGCATTGTAGCTCAAACTGCCCAGCCTCAGGTCCTGCAGTAAATCCCTTGGTGACTGTGAGTTATGTCCTATAAATATACGGAAATACCTCGACAGTGTCTCCTCTGAGCACCCATCTCAGCGTGACAACCCCTGTGAGAGGCAATGGTGCTTCCCCAGGTACAGGCGCATGGGACAGGGCTGAGCAGTGTGGGGCTGCTTGCTGGTGCGTTCCCACCAGGCACAGCCCTTCCTCTCCTCTCCCTACAGCCGTGCAGGCTGCTCCCGTTCTAGAGTACGTCTGGCTCACAGGCAGCAGAGCAGACAGACCTGCGTGCTGTATCTGTCATTGAGTCACAGATTGGAAAAGAGGCCATGCCTCTGTGCTGCAAATTTGTGAGGAACTAGGGCAGCTCGGTGCAAAAGGCTTTGCAACTTGAGTTTTGTACTTGAAACTAGACATGGAAGGTTTGGCTATATCCTAGTACAATTATGACTATATGAAACTGCACAGTTTGTTGGATCTGCTGCAAATAATTCACATTTCTGGAAAAACGTACTTATTTTTGTTGGATTTATACAGGATGTCTGATCTGTCTCTTGCTGAATTTTCCGTGTTGTAGCTGTGCATTTTGGGGTGTTGTATGTTTTTGTCTGGTGAATGAATTTAGGCTGATTCAGTAGTCCTTCTCATTGCAATTTGGTATTTGAAGCTGTCTCTGCAAAGAGGAGAGTTGCATCTCTTCAGTTACCACAGGTTTGGAAAGGTCTGTGTCTAGAAGTATTGAACATATTTGATGTTACTCCCTCAAGAAACTGAGCAAATGTTACAAATGTGGATAGCGAAAAAATTGGGCTTCTCTTTTTGAATGATTTCTTGTTACTGTTAATAGACAATTTATTGTAATCCATCTGCTCCTCTTGTCTGATTGATGTTCATCATAAATCCTGTGCTCATGGCGGGCATAAAATATTCAAAGAAAACTTGAGATTTCACCTGTCTCCGTAGCTGAAGGCAGTTTGAGTTTTACAAAGCTGGTTTAGGGATTCAAAAATACATGAATAGAAAAAATAAAAGGAATTTTAGAATCAACTTTGATATTATCTGAACCACAAAGTCAAAATCTTTCTGTATTAGAAAGAGATATTTTGGAAGTCCTTACAGATGGTTTCCTATTATGAGAGAAACATCAGGCCTAAATTTTAACTGTCATGAACACTGGTCAGTCAGATTAGTGCACATGGCTTTTAAAATGTTACCAGATCAGAATGTTTTATGTTTGCAACCATTTTTCATTCATTTTTATTATTGGGGACTACATGTGGTACAGAACAGCTTAGAATGAAATTGTTTTTTCTCTTTCTTGTGACTGGTTTTCTGGAATAGAACAACTGTGATTATTGCCAGAGAAACGTTAATACAACTTTATATTTACTGTCTAAGCTCTCTTTGTCCCCTTTTCTACCTCTCCACACCTTATTTACCTTTAATATCCACTGGTAAATCAATGTAAGAAAAGAAACCTGCAGTCTCCAGGTCACTTAAGACCTACTGATCCACAGGTATCTCATTGTTTCACTGAACTCTGAGCGTGTTCACTTTGGAGGACCTCCTTTGCTCTTTCTAGTTGATTCATCACCCTTAATTTAGTAAATGCATGTTATAATACCTTTTTTTCTTTTTCTTTTAAAACAGGCAATTATGGGGAAAGTGGAATGGAGGCCTTCAAAGAGCTGGCTGCCCAGGAGGGTCTCTGCATTGCTCATTCTGACAAAATCTACAGCAATGCTGGGGAAAAGAGCTTTGATCGCCTGCTCCGCAAGCTACGAGAAAGGTTACCCAAGGCTAGAGTGGTGGTTTGCTTCTGTGAGGGAATGACGGTGCGGGGGATCCTCATTGCCATGAGACGCCTGGGAGTGCTTGGGGAATTTCTGCTAATTGGAAGGTAAGGCTGTGAGTGGATTTCACCACAGCTCTTCTCCATCTCATCCTGCAGGCAGTCCTTTGTTTCAGAACTGTGCAATTCAGGCTACTCATAATTTTAGTATTTACTTTTCTAATGAATGAAAAGAAGTGGCAAGATGGTAGAGCAGATCTTAGGAAAAGGATATGAAGATGAGTGGCAACTTAATTGCTGTTGTTAACTTTTGCTGAAGTAAATGTTAATTATTATCTGTTTTTTACAGACATGTGACATTAGTGTTTTTATGCTTCCACGCACTCTGGAGAAATGTTTCATATGCAGATTTTAAGAAGCAAACTATGGGATGAAGAATTCTGATTTCAGAATGTGAGCTGGAAATGTGATACAGGATAGCATTTCATGTGGTTTTATGAAGGAGATACTAACTATCCTTTGGTAATTTGAAAACGTAAATTTTCAAATATTTTTGATTACTTGAACTTTTTTCACAGCCTTATGGTTACAAACTGGCATTTGCCATGGTATACTTTATTCTGAGCTTTGCTGTTGGAGTTAGGGCACCAAGATTACAAGGATTTGTTTATTTTTTTAAAATACATACTGATTTGGCCATCAGCAAGATTGATATATTTGCACTTACATTACTGAACAGTGCTGGTGTGTATTGGACAGGCAAAGACTGACTTATTTCCTCTAGAATTTATCAGTTCTTTATTAGATATCCACTGGAATATGGTCATTTTATTTCTATATGTGATCTATCCACATTGCCATTTTTGTGAAAATTCTTATTTTGAGGAATCTCTTTCACCTTTTTTTTTTTTTGCAATGTCTTTATGTCTGGTTTTCCATTTCAGTGAATCTTGTTCTGATGATGAGGGCTGACATATTCTCTCTTGTCTGTTAGATTGATAATGTCTTTTTTAATCTTTCTATTCACTCTTTGTTTCTCTCTTATCTATTGTTTAAACACCATTCCTTCAAGGTTTTTGACAGTCTTACCTACTTAGCTTCTGTTTTCTTATTATTCTGTTGTCATTTTGATCTATCAAACTTTTTTGTCCCTTTCTCTCCCTGAAGTTTTTCTGTCACTCTTGTGGCTGCAATGTTGTCCTTTAGCCCTGTACTATAATATTGTTCTTTTCTTGCATCACTCCTCAAAAATCACAGTAACGATTCTCATGAATCAGATAGCTAACCTTACCTAAGTAATCATCTGAAAGCAATCAATGGTTGTCCTTTCATTGTTCCTTTTTTTGTTACATTTTTTGATTCCAATCTATTTAAAGCAGAGATTGTGTCTCTAGAAGAGTGTGTAGACAAGATGCAGTGCATTTGGAAAGCCCTCAGCATTAAAATTAAAGTAGTACAGAAAATGATATTCTGATTTAGATTTGTGCATGTGCTTTTCATCTGCATCATTCAATATGCACCAAATAATATGCGATGAAGAGTGGAACCTTTCAGGACTGACATGTTTCAGTGAATTGAAGAACCTGACTGTAATAAAATTAGTCTGGATCACCACATCCCTGGTCATTCTGTAAATACCCTGGCAGCTTTAGGCAGTGTACTGTATTCATGTGTTGTTGCTTTGTAGTATTGTCTTATCATTCACCTGAGTTTGGTGCTTTCTCTGACTCTGGCCATACAAAGAGCCAAAGGAAGTAAGTCTCTTACTTTAAGCACCAAAACTCAGTATGATGGTAGTACAAACATCAGTTTCTTATTAGGTCATTTACTTGATCCCCTTATTTATGGATAATATATAAAACATTTTAGCTTCAGAATTTGACTAAAAGCCTTAACAAAACATTATGATACTCTGGTTCAATTGTTTGTCTTAGGATCTGCCCAACAGCATTGCTCTGAACTTTATCAGAACCTCTCAACTATTAAATGTTAATAGAATTTCTTTGGAAATCACAATACATTTTTCAGATAGGCTTCAACATAGTCTAATTTTATGCTGATAATAGAGTATGTGAGAACCATTTTTAGGACTGGGTCAGATCTGCCTTTTTAGGTGATCTGGTTGTAAAACAGATTGGCTGTGCACAGTCTGGATTGTGCTCAACAGATGGTTGAAATAAAAAAAATATGTTAGGGCTTGCACATGTTTTATAAGTGCTCGCAGAACTAAAAGAAAAGACATTGAATTGTTCTGATTAAGAAATATAAAAAAAATGGCAAATCTAGCAAACTTATTCACAAGTAAGTTGCAGTGAAACTGCAGTGCTATGAATTTGGTCATCTGTATACAAACAGGAACTGAGGCATGTGTTAACATTGCTCTGACATGCTGTTTAGTCATTCTCATTCAAGTACCCAGCTAAGCAAAAAACCAAAAGCCTTTTAAGAGCATTCTTTTTATTGAGGGAAGTGGGACTGAATGTAAAATCAAGACTTTTTGTAATAGCGAGCTAAACAAAGCCTTTAATTTACCCACAGGTTCATTATCAGCTACACTATATCAACTCCATAATCTACTCTGACTCACTGTAAAGAGGAAGCCTTTACAAAAGGACACCTGGCTAAATAGTGCTCTTCCTGCTATATCTTCAGTATTGCTATTGGTGAAAGCAGACAGGCATTGACAAGCTCAACTAAGTTCAAGGTATCAGAAAGAGAGCTGAGAACTAAATTTGACTTTAGTTTAAATTGGGAATGATACTCTGGGAATTATAGGGGGTTACACTGAACCGGGACTGGGTTGTCAGATACTGGGGAATTTTCCAGGATGGGCTGACTATTCTCAGGCACGGAGTTAGGAGCCTATTTGTGCCATATCTAAGCAAGTGTTCCTAAATTCAGATCGAAGATCTGACTAGAAGTTCAGTCTACTTTGCCACTGGAAGTGGGAGTCTGTTGTATTAGTGAGAAGAAAGGGAATACCTATTTCTGAATCTGGAAGCAAGCAAGAGTAAGACATGACAGAAGAAGGGGTTATAATCCCACCTGAGGGAGAATAGCAGATGAATCTGAAACTAATACAGTGTCCAAATGTAGTGAAGAATCCAGTAAGAAAAATATTAAGCTTTAAAATTAAGGAACAGAAAGCTGAGAAAACAACAGGCTGATAATATACGGGAAAGGAAGTAAAAAAATGAAATGGCTTTATTTAAAAACAGTGATTGCAATAGTATTGCTGTAACCAAAGGCAAAAATTCTATTAAGAAATTAAGCTGCTCTCTTAAGGAAAATTCAGGTGATAGCTCTTTTAACAGAAATTAATTTTTATATGAAGTGACTATATAGAAAGATGCTCAACAACATGCTTCTAATTATGTTTACATAGACCACTAGGTTTTATATTACTTAATAAGCATAAATTAGGCTTTGTGAGAATCTTTCAAGACGGATGAATCTCCTGTACATACCCTGAAATGATACATCAAGTCAAAGCATGTAACTGACTTGCCAGCATCTGCGAGTAATGCAAAGCAAATGAAAGATGCAAACAAAATCCCAGAGTTCAACAGTTACTCTGAGATCAATGGAGAATTGACATGTTAGATAAATAGTTGGAAATGAAAATGCTCTTTTGTAATTTCAAAATTTCTTAAACTCCTACACAAAATGGTTTGTGTAAATGTGTGAGGAGTTTTAGGAAGGAAGAGATACGCTAGTGTACCTGCAGTTTCAATATAACATCAAGTAATGGAATATATATTGCTTTGTTTCTCCAGGCTTTCTGATGTTTTATGGTATTCATTTGTATTGCTCTATAGGCTGTTGTAGAACCATGAATTTTAAGTGCTGGTAGGGTGATGTCTTATGAAAATTTAAACACTTGGCAGTGAAGATATGGTTGGCATCTCTGCTGTGAACGTAGTGCATTTTCAGAGGGAAAAGTGAGGTCTTTTTCTACCTAATAAAGCTCTTTTAGCATAGGGTGACAAGGCTTTCAAGGTGGATGGTGTGATGACATTTTCCCTGACTGCCCTCCCTTCACAAGTCAGTATTAATAACAGTGTTTCTGGCATTTAACTTCACACTTTCTGAAATGTTGCTGAGGTTTTCAAGTTCAGCAGGGGAGAAAACAATTTTATGGTCACGTATGACACCAGTGACCAAGAAAAATCTTCTGTTAGGACACAGAAATGGAGACTCTAACAACTAAGTCTTTGAAGTTTGGCCTCTGCATTTCATTAAATATGGAGACACTCAGAAACAACCAACAATTTTCTGGTTTCTTGGGGAAGTGAATGCATCCTCAAGAAAATGTAATTTAGCAGATCTCGCTAATTGATATGCTGGACCCAATTCAATTTTACTTTGCAAGGCAAAACATCAGTGTAAAACTTATGAATGAATTGCTTTTGGTGCTGGCCAGATCAGAGACAGCCTAGGTAATACTGGCCTACTATTAAATTTCTGTGATTGATAACGAAGTCCTGTTGACATGGCAGCATGCCCTGGTAGGATTTAAGAGATTTCTTAAGCTGGTTTCACTTATTTCTTCCCAGTGGGCACGATGGGCAGGTTCTCCTTCCCACAAACATCCTGAGGGCTCAATTCTGTCACCACTCTTGTTCGTCAGCCCCTTGACAGCTTTGGGGAATATAATGAAATGATGTAGGTGGGTCTTGTGGGGATGGCGTTAACTTCATAGCAGCCTGTATGGTGCTGTGCTTTCATCTGTGGCTAAAACAGTGTGGGAACACCACACTGTTTATAACACCAATGTTTTGACTCTTGAGCAGTGTTTGAACAGCGTCAAGGTTTTCTCTCTTCCTCCCAAGCCCTCTCAGGTAGCAGGATGGAGGTGGGCAAGGCGCAGGGAGAGGATGCAGCTGACCCAAACTGACCAAAGGAATATTCTATTCTATATGATGTAGTGTTCAGCAGTACAAGCTCAGTGAAAAGAGAATGTAGGGGGGACATTTGCGATTATGATGCTTCTGAAGCAACTTTTGTGTGTGTTGATGCTCTACTTTTCAGCAAGTGACTGGACGTCTGCCTGTCCATGGAGAGGAATTAATTCCTCTTTTCACTTTGCTTATACACTCAACTTTTACTTGCCTTCTTAAACTCTCATTATTTTGATCCACAAGTTTCTATTTTCCCTCTGTCCTGTGGGAGAGGGGTTTTAGATCGGCTGGGTGTTTGGCTGTTGGCCAGGGTCAACTCACCACAGTCATTTTTGGTGCCTAATGTGTGGTCTGAGATAACGACAGCTTTGATCCGATGGTGTGCTGTAGCCATTGTAGTTGTTAATTGGCAGGATTCTGTGCTGGTCATGGAGCTTGCTTGCTTTACTGTGTATTAGAGTCTAGAGGCTAGTGGCCATTTTTGGCTTTTGCTGTTCTCTGGGCTGCTTATCACTCTATTTTGTTGTGCCTGTGAACATGTTGATAAAAACAATGGCCATGCACTTGTGTTGGCATGTGGCCCAGGCATGGATCATGTTCTTTTGCTGGGTGAGCTATCTTGTGGAGAGAATGAGGGATTACACCTCCCTTCTTGCCTTTGGCATTGGTGTTGCTAGCTTTGTTGCATGGGCTTCTGAGGTTTTTGTACATCTGTACAGAAGCTGTTTGGTCCCATTGTCTTACTTTTGTTGGCTTTTCATTGGGTATGTGGAACCTGATTTCATCAACCTGATATAAGAGTGAACAACTTGTTGGTGAGGCAACAGAGAAATGTGCCCTTGGGAGGACAATCCCTGGATGACAAGGTGTATGGGAGGATTTGAGCAGGTGTGCAGGGCAGTTATCACCTTTGATAGCCTGCAATTTTATGGCTGAAGAGACGTGTAATCCCATTGAAATGGGGAACCATTTGACAGAAAGATGACTTGCCTACCCCATTGGGAGCTACCGATTCATAGCACTGATTTGAGGCTTGGCTTGTGATTGAGCCTCCTTCCAGCTCCATCACAGGAGCAAGGGAAGAAGGGCCTCAGGATAAGAGGATGCCTCAGGTTAAGACAGGGACACAAACCCTATCTACAATAATCACTCTAGGAGTCAAAAAGAAAAACTGGAAGCAGAGACTGACAGGTCCATACAATCCATTAGTAAGGGAAAAGGAGGAAGGGTCTGATTAGGAAGCTGGTCCTTTGGCAAGAAAATGGGAGGAGGAAATGACAGAAGTCACCTAACAGTCAAAAACCAGGAGTGGCCCTATGTGAACTTTGATATAAGCAGAAAGATTACATTTGCTAGCCAGGTGAATGGATTGCTGCTTGGCTGCTTTGGTGTTGGGATGCTGGGGATGACAATCAGAAATTAAAAGGTAAGCTGATATCCCTCGCTATGGAATGGGGGGATGGACAAAAAAAATTGGTAGAGAGGCAACAATCCATGGCTTCTGGAGGTAGTTCTTGCTGTGTGTGGTGGCGAAGTATCCCTTCACGGATCATATAAATTAGTGATGGAAGTAGACCACCACTGGGGTAAGTTCCCTTTTAACTTTTATTTTTTTTTCTCATTGTCCAAATACAGTTTTAATCCGTAATAAATTGATTTAATTTGCTCCAAGTTCTGAATGTTTTGCCTGTGGTGGTAACAGTTAACCAATCTCACTGTCTTTATCTTGACCCATGAAACTTTTTTATTCTGTTTTCTACCCCAGTGTTGTTGAGAAGGGGGAGTTGACAAGTGGCTGTGGGTGGGCATTTAGTTGCGAGCCAAGGCTAGCCCACCACAGATGACATGGACTGCACTGCCAGCAATGTAATGACAGGCAGTTCTCTTTCTTTCTTTTGGTTCTAACATCACAAATATCATAAACATCATGAAGTATCATCAGTATCACCTTCTATATGTAGCTAAAAAGACTACTTGGATCTTCCCCCCAGATGAGTTTCTGGTGCTAGTGATTCATGCACTACCTACAAAGTGTCTGAGAATATACTGCTGCTAGATTGGGAAGTTTTTCATAAAGATGACAGTCTGAGTGTGTTACTGTTCTTTAAAGTTAGACTAGCTGAAAGAAATATACTGTACTCTAATGCAGTGTCTTCATTTGCCTCATGGGCTGCCCCAAGTTCATGAAAAATCAGTGAGAAGGGTTTGCCTTACCCAAAGGAGTGGAAATGTTTTGCAGGGCCAATGTTTTTAAATCCATTTCCCCCCAAAATATTGGTTCTTTTTAAGTATGTAAGTGATTACAAAGTAATAAATAATGGCTAACATTATGATGGCAATGGGGAAAAAAATGCCTTGTGCAAGCCTAGCTTCTCTAGGATAGGTTTGGACCTTGTAAATCTGGTGAAAATAGCAGATATAACAGTGTCGCTGATGCTAGTGCTTTCTGCCAACTTGCCATGAGTGGAAATGTGGTGTTAAGAAAACTGGTAGTAATCCAGCATAACAAAATGCATGTAATCCAAACCACTGGAATGCAACATGCTGTTTTTTGGGAGGGACCATAGTCTGAGTGAGAAAACTAGTAGTGGTTCAAAAGCTTAAAGTAAAGAAAACATGGATATTGCTTGGTGATAATGATATTGAATTAAGTATAAGACTAAGGTTTACTTAGCAGACAATTAAGTACCTTGAAGTGTGGCACAAATTGCAAAGCTTAAAATTGACAATGGTAAAACTTGTGGGGAAAAAATTCTCGTTTCCAGATTTCTGGTAAAAAACTTAGATGATTCCGTACCACTTCATGTTTTTTCCTTAGCAAAAGAAAGCTACGACCTGGTTCAGTGGTTCCAGATAGTTTTGGGATGGATTCTGCAGAGAGAGTTATCTATGCTAGTAACAAAATGCCAAGAAAGAACATCCTTGGCAGTAAATATATTTACCTTTACATTTTCTGCAAAGTCTTCCAGTACTGAAAAAAGTGCAACAGCTCAGTGTCTGCATTTTGTATATGAATTAGTATGGACATTAGAATCATTGAGTTAATACGTTGTGCTCTATGTTGTTTATTACTTACTGCATGTTTTACCAGGCAGCTGCAGAAACCAGTAGCTGGATTGTTGCTGCTCACCTGGAAGAATATTTTGTAATTCTATGTGAATGAATGATACAGAAAGATGTTACATCAAGGATTTTTGCATAATTTGCTAGAGGTCAGATGTTTTTCAGGCATGCCTCTGTAAGACTGGAATTCCTTATAAATGTTTAGGAAACTAAGCAGTTATTTCTACTTGCAACAGTTAAGCCAAGATCCTAATGCAGTGACCTATGGAATTTCTGCAATTTACTTTCAGAGTTGTGTCAGTGCTCAAGTAGAAATATTTCTTACAGAGAAGGCAGAATAAAGAGCAGGTTACAATGTTGTGGGGAAAGACCACATGTTTCCTGATTTATTTATTTATTTATTGTTTTTATAAATGTCCTCAGCACTCAGAGAAGCTGAATTCATGTGAATTCAGTCCAGCCATAACTCATCGGTATGAACATACAAACTGGAAGTTTCAGATCATTCACATATTGTAATCTGGCTGACAAAACCATAGTGATTTTAAAGCTGAAATTAAACTGGAATCAAGGCAACTAGCTCACAGTGATAGATCCTTAGTCTCTTGTTTTTCTGCTAAAATTTTCAGCCAAGAGAAATTCCTTCCATTTCTGTGATATGGTAATGCTTTAGGACCCAAAATGATGTCAAGAACTCACTTCAGAGCGAAAGCTGGCTCTTTCATGTTACTATTGCCTCTTCAGCACCACCAGTCTGTTTTGAGGTAGGACTGAAACACTCCAGTTCTCCTGAGTGGCCAACTCTTGCCCACACCTCACTTCAGTCATTCTCTGCATCTTACTTCAGTTATTTGTACCTCAGAGAGGAAGGGGAAAAAAAAAAAAGAATTTTGTTTCAAAGCCTTGCAAATTCACTGCTGCCTGATAACTGACCTGGCACTTATTTTAACTGGCTTTAAGCCATATGCATTATTCACTATGAGCTATTTGTGGGTAAGCTTTGGTACCTAGGGCTCATGCAGTTATTTTCCATGCTGGTGATTTGGCTGTATTTATTAGTTCTGTGGGGAGTAAGTTTAAGTTTTTCCCCTGTCCTTCTTTGCCTAAAAGACTGCAGGGATTCAATACAAGTCCAATTTAGCTAGAGAAAAAAATAAAAAAAAACACAAAAAACAAACAAACAAACAAAACTACTGTTGTTTAGTTTGGTAGAAATGGAATGAGTTATTTTTCTGCTTTAAAGAATAAAAGTGAATTCTTTGATTTCTGATGAAGGCATCACAAGGAAGAGGCTGAATATCAGCTCTTTCATGTTAACATGAGGATTAGGAAACCTGCATAATAGGTCAGATTTAAGTACACCGTATGCAGGACTGACAACCTGTATGTGACTCCGGTTACAGTTTCAGCTGATTTCTCACAGCAGGCTGAATCATTGTAAACTGCTATTTCTTATGGGAAATCTATAATTTTTCTCTGCTTTTCCCCTAATAAATATCTGAATATGCGCTTTTATGCTGCCTCTTTATTGCTTTATATTCTTTGCAAAAAAGAAAAGACCTCCCCCCCCCCCCCCCCCCAAAAAAAAAAAAAAAGAAAACCAACCAAACAACAAGTAACTATGCAGCTATGTAAGGCTGACACCTTTATCTTTTCCAATTGTTCTTGATGGGACCTTGTATCACTATTGCCATGAGAAAAATATAGCATGAAGCCTTTACCATTTTAAGCACTATTGCCTTTACAGACCTGAAATGCCATATGGGTGACTGGTCTCACACATTATCATAACATTTTAAAATAATTTTTGAGGATAGGCAATGATATAAAGGGAAAGACTAGACAGTTGTTCTGATTTTGCAGGCTGGCAGTTGATCATTTTCAGAGTAGCAAACTGAGTAAATGTGAGGGCTTACTCAGAGGTATTATAATGTAAGCAAACAAATGAGATACTGCATGTTATTGAAAGTACCGCTGCTAAGGCCAATGCCAAGGCTAGAACACCTAGAGTACAAAATTAGATGCGTTAATCTGCATGCATTTCAAATGAATTTGTCTCAGCAGTGTGATTACAATGTATGTTAAATGAACCCAGAAAGGGAATGGAGAGTTTAAAGCCTTCACAAGAAGCTTGCCACCATTTCTCTGGTAAGCATGAGAATAGAAATAGAGCATGACAGAGCACAATAAAGTCTCTCTGGAGCTCTGTTGAAATATGACTGATTTCTTTTTTCTGTTTGCCAGCGTGTTTTTTTTGGAAAACCTTTTAGATGGGAAGCATAAACTTAAGTAATTGCACAAGCTGCTACTCCAGCAGTGGTAAGAGTTGCAATCATAGAGAGAGGCAGGCAGAATTAAAAAGTAGGAAAGATAAAAGGCTTAGAAAGGAGAAGAGGTGGTGATAAGATGTGAGAAAGAAAACACACAATGTAGGTAAGAAGGCAAATAGAATGTGGAAGTGGGAGAGGATGAATTACAATATTCTGTAAGTAATGAGGAGATGGCGAGTGATAGGGTTTTGGTTTCAGGCAAGGATTGTCAATGCTGATCAAACCTGAGATGTGTTAGATAAATGAAACAAGCTGAGTCTCTATAAATTGCACTTCTGAGTAATGGAAGCAGAATCATGACTCCAAACTGGAGAAAGCAGTGCGCTGTTAGCCCATCAGGATTCAATACAGGAACACTGCTGTAGTTGCTAGAGCTCTCCAGCATTAAGGGATGAATTCTGTTTTCATGGTGCTGTGAATCATGAACAACTGTCTGGTCAGGAGTGCTGCTAAGGTGGGTGTGAATTGAGAATAACTTTCTGATACATAGTGCTCACCTGTTGAGAGAGAAAATTGTCCATGTCTTCTAGGACTGTGCTTTTTATCAGAGGTGAATATTCAGTGTTTCTGATTCAAAGGAAATCTTTCACTTCCATTTTTTCTCCTTTGTGAAAAAACATCTCCCGAGTGTATTTGCTAACTGGCTGATTTGTCTCAAGCCAGATGACTGACGTTCCTTATAATTTTCATCCTCAGTATGGACATTAGAGATGATATGCTTGTTTGTTAATACCTGATTCTTGTTGAGAGCATCCCAAGCTATTTACTTCCACAAAAACTCAGTGGCGTCTGTGAGTTCCACACATTAGTCTGAATATAAGAGTATGTCTTCAGTGTACTTTACATTTGTTGGCTTTAAATTTAATCATGTCTTCCTAATGGGAAAGAGAACAGGAGTCTACTTGGATTTATTTTCATCGTTTGTTAGACATAACATCATGTTTGTCCTCGCATATCTTTGTGAGTAAATGCACTGTTTCTAAGGTTCTACAGACTACAAATACTTTAGGAATGGGACAGTCTTCAAGGTCTGTGCAAAGCGCCATGCTCAGGGGGGACCTTGGCCCAGGACTGGGTTCGCTGGTCACTACATAAAACTGAACCACAAATGACTTGGGAAGGAATACACAAGAAAGATTGAACACCAATCAGAAGAGGTGTTTTTCCCTCTCTGTGTTTTGAAAAGCTACTTGCTACAGTGTTAGGATAAATTCTACATACTTACTGAAGCCCCTTTTTGACTCAGCTTGGAGGCAGCAGCCTCAGTGCTTCAGTGAAGGAGGTGTTCAGGATCAGCATGAGCAGCTGTGCCACCTGTCCTGATGACCCTGGAAGAATGTTTGCTAGAAGAGTGGAAAGGAATGTCTGTATTCAAGTGGTACAGTTCTTTCAAACTGTATGGGTGCACTGAGTAAAGCTTCAGTTTCTCTGACAGAGCTCCAAAAACAGATACTTCAAAATGACAGAGAACTACCTTATGTCATCCTCCTCCTTTCCCTGGCTTGAGCCAAGGAGAACTATAGTACAGAATCTACTCCTTCATCTTTTAAAAACTCGAGCTTTCCTTATTCCAGAATACTTCTGTTAGAGAAAATATTACTACTGACTCAAAAACAGTTCAGAGCTCTATGTAGTCTATGACTTTGAGACCACGGTTCCCTGCAGAACTAGGCTTTACAATCTTAGAGTCACTGTTTCATTGCCAAGTATTTTACCAGATTCAAATTTACTTCTCTTGTTAATCCCAAATCACTTTCATGTGTCCCCAGGCAAGGAGGGCTTCATGTATCTGCCTCTTACCTGCCCAGATTCTCCAATGCTGTGTTCCTGGCAGCCTCTAAAATAAACTTCATGCATTGTTAATGCCTAAGTCTGCAGCATGTTGAAAAGCTGAAATAGTGGAGATGTTGTTAGAATAAATTGAATTTAACATAAAAATAAGACATGAACTGTTGTATTGACTGCATTATCCCACGTTGTATGTAACTTAATATAAAGCTCTGTGATTCATTTAAATGAAATTGCCACAAATTTTTAGTCTGGGAAGCAGGAGTCTTGCTGTGTAACTGAAATCCCCCCACAAGGTAGGTAGAGATTTACATCCTTCTTGAAGGAGCCAGAGTCTGTTGACTATTATGGAGTACAAGGGGAGCTAAATGATAAGGGCAAATGTACAGTGGGAGAAACAGCTGTACAGTATTCTAGGTGATACGCATCTGCTTATCTTGGTTTTAAAATATAGGAACTCAATTTATGTGGCAGTGGGATAGTAGTCAAGGGAAAAGATGCCACAGAACTGGGGTCCTTTAAAGTTATACATCTCCAGTTTTTTTTGTTTGTAGTTTTTCCTTTTTTTCCTTTTTTTTTTTTTTTTTTTTTTGTCAAAGAGCTGTAGGAATGATGCATTTGATCTTTTTGAAAGTCTAGTGGCTGAACTAAACACTTTGGAGGCAATGCTTATAACAACAAGTTGAAACAACTTTAAATGAGTTTAATGGTTTGTTTCCTTCTCCCAGCAGGAAGAATAATTTTATTCTTTGCCAACCTGAAACATTTTTGTTAAATCCAAAACAACGTTGTGTCAATTTCAAAATAAATATGCTATTTCAAAATAGAAAGTCAGAATGTTCCTATTTTGAAAATATTGAAACTATTTCTTCCAGAGAATGTCAAAATAAATTGTCATAATATTTAACCCTCCATGATTTCCAAATTGGTGAATAATTTTGATCTCCCCTCAAGTGTAATTTCTAGCAGATGTATTATTCATCCATTTCTTTGTAGTTTCAATAATGCTTTTGAAATCCCTGCTGATAGTGACTCCACATACCAAAATCTCCCACCATTTTCTGTAGTCTGAGACTCCATCGTGTTCTCGTGGATAATGATAGTAATATAAACCTTAAAATTTTTGCTTTGTGAACTACTGCAACACAATGTAATTACATAGACTCAAGTCCTTATGAGTATGGGACACTGTGACACACTTCCTCAGCAGCTCAGGTTACCATGGGCACATCAAATCCATCAATCTATTTGCATTGACTTCCCACAGAATAGTGACTTGGCTTCAAAATCCTTACTGAAGGTCAGTTTCCGTTTATCCTTAAGGAACTTGGTGATCCATGACAAAGCTATCTACAAGGCATCCAAACCCTTTTAGGGTAAAACCAGTGGCCAGTGCCTTCGCCCAAATGGCAGAAAAGTTTTTTTCTGTAACGGTGTGAAGCAGTTTTGTGCAAAATGCAGCACTTCTGTCTGAGAATGGCCTTAAGATGTAGAGTGTAACATATATGACTTCAGTGCTGGCTTCTCTCATAAATATTGATAAAAATATATGCATGATGAGAGCACAGAGTGAATGCGCCCTAAACAAACAACTGCCTAGAAGCATTATATGTGTGTGTGTGTGTATATATATGTATATATATATATATATGCACAGTACTCTGTTGGAGACAGAATAGACTCAGAGGAGGTTGCTCAGGCCCACAGTCCTCCTGTTAAAGGTTAGGCTCTTTCCTGCACTACCTGAGCAAGAAAAAGCAGTCACTGTGAGCTCCCTAAAACTGTTGGAGCTGCTCCCTGAGGGCAGCTGTCTGTCTGTCCGTTCCTCTGTCTCCCTATTGCCACTCCACTGGTTACTGGGGAAACACATACCCAAAATTAAGGAAGAGAAAACCAGACTTCCAATTCCTGCATCTGACATGGGGATTTGAAGAAATTTATGGAACGGGGAAGAAAGAGGCTTTACATGAAAGACTTCTGTCTGTCAGGGCAGGGAAGGATCCTGTGTCGATAGCAGTAGATCTGTTGCCGAGGAGGGAGAGAAGGTCCTCAGTGAGGAGGCAACAACCTCCCCTGCTACCAGAGGGGTCCCTTTTAAATCAGGTGTGAGCTGGAGATCATGTTTTGGTGTAGTTTTACTTGTTCTCTGTCACTTCAGTCTTCTGAGAAATGTGGCTGTTTCTCCCATGTGGGCTTCCCATTTCTGTCCTTGCATTTCTTATTGGAGCTGTACAGGTTGGAGCAGGGGCAATGTTCCTGTTCTGAATAGCTTTATTTTTCAAAAGGCACTTAAACAGCACATCTGGTCTTTTATTTCACTGAATATTCCCATGCCCTATTTTACTTCCTTTTGTTGTCTGTTTGTATACTCTGTTGAGTTGGTCATTTTCACATTGTTTTCTGACTCAGTGCCTCTTCGCTAACTTATTTTTTTTCCCAGATTCTTGTATTTTAGATCATATAAAACTATTGTGTTACAGCTGCCTGTTTTTTAACTCCGTGGCTTCACTCCACTTCACAAAATCCAGCTTATTAAGCCTGCATCCTGCATGCTAAACCTTCACATTGATTTACAGTTCAGTTCTGATATGATTATAGCCACTGCAGTACAGAAAGCTGTGGAGACTGTTGATAGGCAGTGTCCCGGTTGTGTAATTCTTGCCTTCTTATGCTAGTGATGTTTAAATGAAGTCAGACTGTATCTAGACTGAAATAGGATACAGAGCCCTTTCATGGAGGTGCTGGTACTATGAACCTGGTCATGCATAGTCTTTGGCCCTTTGAAGGCTGGATGTACCAGTAACTGTTGTTTCAAAACAGCCTGTGCATCATATTGACTTCTAAGTTGCTGAAAATATATATATATTTAAAAATGAGAATAAGATGCTGAAGGATACTTCTCTGTGCAATGAAGAGGCCAGCAACACTGGAAATACTTATTTCAAAAATATTGAAGCTGGAGAAAAAACAAACAAACAAAAACTTAAATCTGAACTTGATTTAGGGTCTAGTTTGTAATTATTATTCCAGTACATGATATTTATTTTCTGACAGCTGTTATACCTAAGTTTTAATAGGAAAAGGTAAAGATTTTCTAGTCAGCGCATCTTCATAATAAGTAATGGACTTAAGTTGATACTGTCCCTCAGCTTTGACATGTTAAGCTGGCTGATTGGTTATTTTGGATACGGTTGTCCCTGTATCTAATGGTGAATTTACACTCTAATCCTTTAGCTGGATAGCACAGAAAAGTAATGACCATCAGTGATATGGAACTCCTTTAGGAACAGATGAGATAACTTGGTTGCCCACCACAGCTGCCACAAACTAACCATTTGGAAAGCAAAAGTAGTAGATTAGTCCCATTTAAAACAAACAAACCCCACCTCCTTGCTTTGCCATCAATCATTTTGAGAGAAGCTGCTTACTGTGAACTCCATGGTCTCCCATATAAAGTCTGTTAAAACTGGATCCTAAATGTGGTGAGAGTGAAGAAAGGGGTATTTCTCAGTAACTTGCTTAAGGCTTCAGTTTGCAAGGTCAAGGAGATGATGTTGCTACTGTCCGGAAAAACTCTCAAGTGTGCACTTAAAATTCCATAGAATAAGATTTTCGAAAATGTCTGTCTGGTTACTGTTGGGGAAAAAAAAAAAATGAGACCTTGATAGTGGTTTAACTGAGATATTATAGAGCACACATGGTCTGTGTTTAATGCTGATTTCTTGAAAGGGCTTATAAAGGCAAAGGTAAATAAAGGGCTTCAAGAAGTTGTGTGGTAATGATGAAAAGCATACACTTATAGTTTAACCTTATATTCTGGACTACTAATTAAGTTATTACAAGTATAAAATGTTAGCAATAAGATTGTTATAGTTTAAGAAGCAGCCTACAATAACAGTGGGTTAGCAAAGAGTGAGTAAAGGTTATAGCCAAAATACCTCTAGATTGGCTTTAGTCACTCTAATTAAAGGTGACTTGAAAACAAAGAAAGGCAGAAAAATTCAGAAACAAGAAATAAGCTGAGACATGCCAGTCACAAAGGTCGGGAAATGAGTTTGATCAAAAAGCTAGCAGAGGTGTTTGTAACAACTGTATGGCATAAAATGACTTCTTGTTAGACATAGGTTTGTTAATTTATATATTCAAGGATAACTAAGTATTCAACACAGTAGTCATGGAAGAGAGCGATATAGTTTTATGTCAGTGTTGAAAAGCTAAGAGGATTCTGAAAACATTATTCACTAGTTTATATTAGTAGAATTTGACCTTGGTCTAATCTTTTCCTTTCTCTTACAGTGTCTATATAATCATGTATTTCATACTGTTAACATATGTGATATACTTGTCATGACGACAAAAGTTATCTCATTGTTCTTTATTTACTCACCATGTACCATGTTTAAGGTTTTATTTAAATTCCATTTAGTCTTATGATTTAAGAACTGAGCTTTCTGAGGGGTGAGTTAACTGAACTTTCAGTTTCTCTGTTCGTTTCTAGCATATATCTCGTGGCTAAAAAATGTGATGATGTTTTGAGAGGAGAAGGGGATGTCTGTACATCAAAACATTTTTTAGCAAGTGTATAAATTTATGTTAGTAGAGTAGCCAGTGCAGCCATGTTCTTCCTTGTCATTTTTTCCAGCCTTATGCTTCATATTATCTACATTTCTATGTCTCTTCATAAAATGAGCTTAATGTTGGAAAAGATAAATATGTACAATTCACATACCTTCTTTGTCATATCTACAGTAGCACACAAGCTCTTTATTGGTACAGAAACCAAGAGTTATAATGCTGAGACATTTTTGTCCTGATTAATGTTAAATTTAGTTGTGAGATGGGAGTATTTTGTTTCCAAAGGCATAAGAGTCTCAAGGTGATTAAGTTGTACTTGACAAACCCTGGGGAGGAGAAAAATGTTGAAACTGGGACTTACAGGAAAAGAAAAGCCTGAATTTGTCTCCAGTGAATTTTTTCCTTGGCATAGTTAGGATGAGGAGAGCTGGCCCAAGGGTGCTGGTTCAGAAATGGGACCATAGTTAAGGCCAACAACATTGGAGGCTCTTCTGTCCTTGCAGAAGCTCAGGAGAGGGATCTCTGAGAGCTCTGTAAATCTCTGGGGCCTTGGCAACTGCTTTGATACCTCTGGACTCCTTTTTTGTTTGTGGTTTCCATTGAGTTTCACAGAACAACCAACTTCTCATATGTACTAAAAGCCAGAGAGCTCCTTAAGGTTGCAAACCTATGGATATAGAACTTGTCACTGACATGGTCTGTTCAGCTTCCTTACAATTTAGTTTTCCTTGAAAAGTTTTAGGCTTTTAATACTAGCTTCTAAAGTTTAGTGTTGGAAGTTTTTCAGAGCTAATGAATGCTACAAGTAACCTTGGGGCTATTTTAGACAGACAAGAGGACCTAATTTACATTTAGGTTTAAAGAGAGGGAGAGAATTATGCAGGCTGGAAAAGACCTCTAAGATCATCAAGTCCAACCTTTAACTTAGCACTGCCAAGTCCACCATTAAGCCATGTCACTAAGTTCTATATTTACACTTTTTCTGAAGACCTCCAGGGATGGTGACTCAACTATTTTCCTGGGCAGCTTGTTCCAACATTTCACAACCCTTTCAGTGAAGAATTATTTCCTAATATCCAACCAAATCCTCCCCTGGATCAACTTAAGGCCATTTCCTCTTGTCTTATCACTTGGTGCTTGGGAGAAGAGACCAATCCCCACCTCGCTACAAGTAGTGTACTCACTGTAGAGTACAGTAAGGTCTACCCTGAGCCTCCTTTTCTCCAGGCTAAACAACCCCAGCTCCCTCAGCTACTCCTCATAAGACTTGTTCTCTAGACTGGTGAAGAGCTTTGTTGCCCTTCTTTGGACATGCTTAAAGATTGAGTTCGTATTTGTGGTAATAGAAAAGTAATTTGGCTTCATGTTGACAATCAACCGTGATATGAAAACACATTTCAAATTATTTAACGAACAGCATCCTAACTTTTCAATTTAAAATATGACTAACTTCCTGAATCTATTGTTTGTATTAGAAAATTAGATGTACTTTTCATTTACACCAGCATGCAGACTGTATATTTGATGCAATTAATATAGCTAGATGAAAGGCAGATATACTCTGATACAAAGGCAGATGTGAATCAGTGACTTTCTGTCATAAAAGGATGTAATTAAGTAATCTTCTGCTCTGACCTACAGGAGAAACTGAACCTTGGCTGCAACAAACAAGTAAATAGCAGCCCTTTATTTTGAGGAACAAAGGGTGATATTTGCAGCAAAAGACAGCATATCATCAGTGTCATTATCTCTGTAGTTAGCAGCAACTGTCTCCGGTTGGTCCTCCAGAATTAAAATTTCACCAATCAAAATCTGGAAAACATTGCTGTTGTTTTCTTTCTTTTTTTTTTTTTTTTTTGGGGGGGGGGTGGGGGTACAGAAAGACTTTCACAGACAATGTATAATAGTGTATTTCAAGCTGCCACTTGCATAAAAGCTGTCGACGCCATTTTAATTATCAGTGGCTTGGCACTGTTGGCCAGGTACAACCTGCCCAGGTCCTACATCCCCAGGCAAGGTCCCCTTGCTCTGGGTTGGTATTCTCTGCAGGGTTCTCTCTGGTGTATTGCCAGAGTCAAAAGACATGTTTGCTAGGCACATATGGCTGGCTCACAAATACTTCAGAATAATTCTGTTCTACTTTGAGAAGGAAAGCCACCAGTTTTCCTTCCTTCTCTTTCCTTCTAACCCATGTCATGCTGGTCAGGATTTTAGCAGTGTAGGAAAGATTTCAGAACTGCTCAGCATTCCTAAACAAGGCTAGACTTTTCTCCATGTGCTTAGCTCTTTTGAACGTCTCCTGTAACTCCCACACTGGGAACTGCTCTGCTCTGAGCTAGAAGATTAATAGTTATCAGAAAGGCCCAGAAGTAACCTGGTGCCTGGATACAGAGCACCAGGAACATTGTTCTAAAAGAAGCTGTGAACTATCATGGCTACTATTATTGAATCTTTCAAGACTTCTGGTCTGCTGATGAGCAAGAATTTCTTTTCTCCTCTCCCTTCTCGGTTTGTCTCAAACCAGACACCTCCCTTCTCTTTTGGAATTTAGTGCAAGAAAGAAAATCTTGCTAAGCACTTTCTTGATTACCAGCTGACACTCTCCATACTTGCATCAAAATGAAAAACCCTGTTCATCAACACGTTGTGGCTGTGATATTTGATACAAGATTCTTACTGGCAGCTAATTTCATGCAGGTTTTGTTGTTCTTGTTTTTGTTTTTAAAGCGTTATGAAGTTAGTCAAACTGAAAATAGTCAAATAACACCTCTCTATTGGGTACGTGTTAATTTATAAGGTGAATTAACACTTATTTTCAATTTCTTTTTTTCCTACATGACAAGAGGAGTAGCAGGGAGAAAACCAGAGAGCATACACTAATTAACATGTTCTAATAATGGAGTGAGCCTGTCAAGAATCTCAAGCATTGAGGTTTTTAACCAGCAGTTTCTTCCACAATTGTGATTATTACAGATGAGTTGTTCCCTAACTTTTCTTTTTCACCAGACCATCGTGGATGAGCAGGACCTGATAAAAATTTTGCTGAACCCAGATGATGTATTTGATGTGTCAGCATATGTGGTGAGGGAGGGACTGCAGTGCTGTGCTGGGAGCACAGCTGCAGACTTGTTCCCTGGTTGGTTATGACACGGTAAGGACTACTTACTGTGTTTCATAGACTGAAGTTAAGGAACAGCTGCTGGCTATCCTGGCTAATGCATGTTTGCTTCATAAAGAATCTTACTGCCTTGCAGTCTGGCAAGTGTTTCACTTATGGCAGCATAGACCATTTAACTATGTAATAGAGAACAAGTGCAACCAAATGTACTTTAAAAAAAATTAATACAATAGAATACACTTGTTAGAGACTGGTCTTTATGGGCATGTTCATGCTCTGTGGCTTCTACTTGCTTAAGAGGTGACTGACAAACATGGGTAGTGTTTTCTTTAGATGAAACCAAGTCATGAGACACTCTGAATCCTAAATTTTGTGGTAGGGTGCTGCTGCATTACTAGGGAACACTTTTTGAATCACTGATAGATATTTTTGGCATAGCTGACTTTCAGAACATCTAGGGTCATTAAAATTGGACATGAAAAATTATGAAGTAGGGGTTACCAAGAGAACAGAAACACATATTGAATTTCATACTGATCCCTGTCAGCACAAACACCTGTTCTTTGCATTTTTTTTTTCCAGCACCTTTTAAAGTAGTAACCTTCAATGATTCTAATTGTACCAGGATATGAGCTACATTATTGGCCTATTTTTTCCAGGAAAAATTAGGATTGTACTGCTACTTCTATTTGACTAGTTTTATGGATTGCAGACTAGGGGCTGTATGTTATTTTCAGCTTAGAGAAGGGAGATAGTAATCTTTAGCTGAAGCTTGATACAAAGAAAATGCTGAGTTATCATTATTCTTTCCACTTTGTGGCCCTGCATAAATCACCCATGTAAATGCCAGGTCTTTTTGCAGTCTGTGAAATGGGTCTAGTATTGCTTTCTTGTCTTTGCATATCCACAGGAATGTTGAGATAATTAATGTATTAATGATTTGCTGTTGCTTTATAGATTAGAAGAGCTCTGTGTAATCAAGTGTTACCTATGAATACTGATTGCTCCTGTATATTTCTCTCAGCTGTCCTGAAGTAAAAACATGCTGAAAGTCAAATGACAATTTGGTTATATAAGGAAGATCACAGGGGATAAATGTGTGCTATCTAATCAAAATATATTAATTCCTTTTTCAAACTATTTTTGGAAAAAAAGGTGAAGATAGTTGTCATGTGGGATACTAAAGGGAATCAGTAAGAAATCTTTCCTTTACGTACAAAACAGATATAGTGTAACACCTGACAACGTAATGCTCAAAATTAAAGAGGAGAACCATCTTTGGCTTTCTGTATGGTGATATCAATTGACGTCAGATGTGTTTGTAGTTCAATGGTACTCTTTTTCATTAAAAAATGGATTCACGTCTGTAAACCTTCAGTAGGAGTCACTGATATGGTAATCTACTCAGTAAGTTTCTACTTTCTACAGTAAGACTGAACTTGACTGCTGATAGAAAGCTTCACATCCCAATTCTGTAAACTATCTGGTTCTTATGGGTATTTATTTTTAAAAGAAATTATTTGAATGCACTAAGATTACTTTGTCTCCCACAACGATGTTCAAAGGTTTCCCAATCATATATTTTAAAATAAAAATAGCTTTTTCATGAAAGGAAAAAACTGGGGAGGGAGGAAAAAATAAAGATATGCTACTTGTTTCTGAACTGAAGTGAGCATCTCACATTAGCAAGAAATGTACCATTAGTCAGTAATAGGAAATATTCTGTGTGAAATAAAAAGGATATGACTCTGGATAATGGTGAGAGAGATACAAGCAGAAACATAAACATTTGTGATCTATTTGTCTGTAAGAATAAAAAAGTATAATTAAGAAAACAGTTGATTGTCTCCTGGAGAAGCTTTAGATTCTGGGGCATTTCATTACCTAGAATGATTGCATTTATGAGATTGCTGAAGTTCTTATTCCACTGTCCTGCTGGAATGCCCTTAAACTTAACATACAATTCCACTTCACAAGAAAAAACTCAGAAATACTCTTGCATGCTTTTAAAAATAATATATAGTATATCTTACATATTTGCTTTATGGTTATGCCAGCTAATGATACTACCACTGCTCAACTGTTTTCTTTTCCCTTAGTTGGAAATTATTATTACCACCGTCACCACGCTGATATCCTCTACAGAGGATTCTTCCAGTGCTTCATGCAAGCTCATATAGTGTAGGTTTGTGGAGAGAGATCTGCTGAATCTGAATATACCGAGAACAAAATTTATTGGCCCATCACCACAACTTTGTGGGCCTGCAGATTTACTGGTGGAGCTGATCATTTGAATACTACCTGCTCTGTTTCAGTGAAAAAGTGTGGGTTTACCTCCAGCAGAGTCTGTGACTAGCAGCAGCTTGTTTTAACTCCTGTGGGTCAGGAAGGACTGGTTAATAACAATATTCATCTAGGAAAAGGTGGCAGACTGGAGGAGGAAGGGGTAGGTAATCTATTGACACAGGTATTTGCAGTGCCCATCCCTCTGCTCTTAGAGCAGACACTGCTGCTGCTTTGCTAGCAGTGGGTTAGCTCATGTTCAGATGAACATTTCAAATAGGAGACATTGAGGGCAGGTTTACTTTTACATTATGGAAAATCAAATGTAGTTATAAAATTTTAGCTAGAAAAGTGAATGTGAAAGGGAATTAATTCAGCTGAATTTCACTCTCTTTCTTGACCTAGCTTCTACAGAAGAAAAAAGCTGGCTGATCAGGCCATCTGCCTGCCTACCAGGCAGCCTAGAATAAGTATTGAGCCTCTTGGCAGTTCCAAAGAGATTTGGCAGAGAAGTGGAGTTCATCAGGATTTAAGTCCCTACCAGCCTGACCACAATCAGTATCTGTGCAGAGAGGAAATGCCAAAGCAGTGCCCTCACTGGAGGGAAGAACACGGTGGGAGCTCACCTGGCCACTTGTGCCCTCTGGCTCTCCAAGGACACCTCATCCCTGGCCAGGCAGGTAGCATGGATGGGGCTTGGAAGCAGCACACAGTGCTGACTCCCTCTTTCCCAGCTAGTAGCCATGGGCTGTGGGAGGAGCTGAAGAAACAAAGAAAGGGCTTAGGAAAGGTGGACCAGAGGTACTTCTGTTGAGTGTGAGGTCACAGAAAAGAAGGAAGTAGCAGAAAATCTGCAGGTATTCCTTGGGGGAGCTGTCTAGGAATGCAGAACCCTGATAGGTAGGGAACTGATGCTTTGTTAGTTGTGGTGCTTGTGGAAATGATTTGTTACTGAAATAAATTTGTATAAATTACTTAGTACTGCATATCCATTAAGAAAAGAGTTTTTCACTGCATAATCTGAAAAAATACATGGAATTCTGGCATAAAGAGGATATAAGAAAAGATAAAATGGTATTGTTTTTTTAATGTAATGCAATTAGCATTGCAAATGGAGTTTGCTATTCCTTCAGCTTTCCAACATTTCATTTGCACTCCAAAAAAGTGGATACTGAGCTTGGTTGTAAACACTCTTAACTCTTCAAAAAATTGGAAATTTCTTTCTTTTTACATTTATTACTTAAAGAACTTAGCAAGGCCTGTTAAACCTGAAGGAGACTCATTGGTGTACACACAGACTGACAGACTGAAATTAAGCACAGTAACCGCTTTGGCCAAAGTGAAGGAAGAGATGGATTATTTGGTTCACAGTAGAAAATGTGACCTTGGACACAATAAATGAGATTTGCTGACTGTTGAGAACTGGTATCTGCCCACTATAGCATAAGTTTAAAAGGTGATTTAATAGAGCAAGTGGTTGATTACTCTCAAGAGGCCTTGCATCACAGAATTCCAGTTAAGGATTTGGCTAAATTGTAGAGCATAGTGTAGAAGTTGAGTTTACCAGAAAGCTTGCTGGAGTGACTCTCCCTCCACCCCTTCTCTCTATATGGATACTATACAGGTAATGGAAGTAAATGTCTTAGAGGAAAATAAGTACTGAAAACAATGAAATGCCTGTTGTTGGTTTGCTTGTTTGTTTTCTCTGAAGATGTGTTGCTTTCATGCACTGCTTTATCTTGCCAAGCGTCACAAACTATACCTTTTGCCAGTTTTCTTGGAGTGTTTACATTACTAGAGTACTCTACACAGCAAATTCACATTATCTGCTTGTCTAATATGCTTTAGTAATGTATCAGTGAGGTGAAATATTTGCAGTGAATGAAAATGAGATAGACAGTTACTGATGATATATGATGATCATGAGGTTACCTTTTGTGGCATTGATAATGCTTTCATTAAGAGTAGGTGGATAAGGCCATGTAAAGAGCTACACTGGGGTGTTTAGTTACTTTTGTAAAGAGGGTAGAAGACACTTCTGGGATCCCTTTTACCAGCGTACTTGGGCATGATAGATGCAGTTCACAGACTTAATCATCTGGCCGTGCTCTGTTACAGTAGGTGGAACTCAGATCCTGGATTTTACTCTTACAGCTGCTTTCTCATTCATTGAGAAGAAAAGATAGTGACACAGCTTTTTGGATCATCCTTAAAAATGGCACAGTGTAGCTTCACCTAAGTGGGGTGCTGAATGCTCTCTGCTCAGGGATGATGAGTGTTTTTGGCTAAGATCATCATGTGGGGAACATCAGATAGATGTGCCAGGGTGCCTTATACCAGTTTTTAATTTTGTACAGGGAGAATGAACACATCTGCCTAAGCATCTGTCTGTATGTGCTCTTAGTACAAGCTATAAGCAATAAAATGACTATTGCTCTTTAATGTAAGAGGGCTAAATCATAGATTTGGCAACATCTCTTCTAGTGAAGCATGTTCAGGACATGCATAGGCAAACGAGGCAGACACATGGTACAAGAAGGAGCGAGCTTCCATGTGCCATGTATTTCAGAGAACGTCTAGATGAATCTTTTGCTCTATCATATCAAAAGGATTTTGGAAGTCAGACTATAACTGAAACTAATTTGAGATGAAGGCTAGTTTTCATAAATGCCTTTTTTGCTTGATACTTACAAGTATATGTTTGTATCTACAAGGTGCCCATGTTTGTGCTGTATGTGATCATTTTTTTATTCTACTGTCAAATTCCCCTGCTGTGAAACTTCAGAAACTGCACCAAAAGAAAGAAGGGGAAAAAAAAAAAAAAGCAAACCAACGCACAAGTTATGTTCACAAATGCATATGATCAACTTAAGTTATATGAGACTGGTCAGGAAAATGTTTTCCTAGCTGCTTTGAAGGGAATGGTAATCATTTACAATCATTATTTTTAAATATTTCTTTTTGGTATTTATTGTTTGGAAAATATGTAACAAGGAGCATCTGTCCTTAAAACTAATCAAATAACAGAGGCTTCAAAATGTATTTTTGTGGCATACCTCACACTACCAATTCTACCTTTGAACTATGAATGTTTTTGTTGCCATACCAACAGTTTGGTTGAAATTTCAAATATGCTAGACATAGCTGTCTCAAATGTGAAGGATTTTCCTTTGAATATTTTTGGTTTCCTGTTCCCTTTTGAGAAGATCACCTTCTGTGAAGGTCTATATTATAAAGGACAATACCATAATGTGAAAATAAACTGTTTCTTTCAGATAGTGTGAATAGAATACAGAACAATTTGATTTAAGAAAGTGGAATCTTCCACAGTGCACTCTTACTTCTTCCCCTCCCCTCCCCCAAACAAAAATTGTATTGAAACAGAAAGCTTGCATATAACCTCGAGTACGTTATTCTTACCTCACAACCTATAGGTTTCCTTCCCATATGGAATGCATCTTCCCTAAATCTTTCCTGCAGTCATACAGAATGTAATGGAAAAGATGCTTCTTTGCTCACCATCTTGGTGGATATACAAGTCATTGCTTCACTTTTTGGTTCCCATAGCATCTATGCAATATTCATAAATGTTTTAATAAAAGACCAAGATTAAAATGGGATTGTTTTAAAAATGTAATATTTAAACAATGAAGATAAAGATGAACATAGAAGGTGATGCAAACAGCAGAAAAGAAGCAATCATATACGGAAGAAGTCACATGATGGTATCAACAACATATAGTGATCAACATAAGAAAAGCCTTGCATGAGAAGTTGTGATCTTGCCTGCCACATTGTAGAACGAAAAATTTCCTATCATTCCTGGCATCCTGCAGTGAAGTGTGTTGGGTTTGTGGTGACCATGTAGGATTGAATAGAAGATTAGAACAGTGATTCTCCTTAAAGATTTCTGAAGGCAGGGTTCAAAATCCTTTTGTAGATGTTTCCTTTGGGATTTGGTTGTTGGATTGTTTGGCTGAGCAGACAGGTCAGGAAGGACTAGGGAAAGACTAGGCATATACACATTATACATATGTGGCTTGTTACTCTGGGGTATAATACAGACAATTAAGCATATAAATATACCCTCCTATATATGTATATCTGTAAGCAGATACAAGTCTTACCTTATTTCCTGTATAACTCATAACTTCAGTAGACTTAACTTCAAGCATGTTATTTTGTCAGCTTTATCACATATGGTGTTCAAAGGTAGATTCTAGATCCATTTTTACTACAGGGAAAAAAAAACAAAAACTGTTGCTGATTTTTTTTTCTCTGACTTAGAGACCATCAGCTAAGTTTACCTGTGTCCTTTCTGATGACATACATAATGCTGTAGCTCAGTAAATTTGGTGATATTAGAGCTTGTAAAGGGCCATAGGCTTCCTGCTAGGCTAAGAGCACAGGTTTTGCCAGATTTGTCTTGGCCTTCCTGGTGATATGTTTTAGCTTGCAGTTAAATCTAATTATCCAATTATTTAATGACCAGGTGACTATTACCTACTTTGTTCAGCTTTTGTTTAGCTCTCTATGGTTGTGCAGTTGCAATGCTTCTTGTTATTTTTGCAGCTAACAGACAATTACTTGTTCTATGTGGAATGAAGCGCCTGTAAGTGTAGAATAAACTGCAGCACAGAGCAGAAAAGCCACGGGGTGACAGCAGAGATCTTAAAGCACAGGCATAGATTGGTACTGGAGGCTCCAGAACTACAACCGGGAGTTAACAAACCTGTAACTTGGAAGGGAGTGGGATACACACAGCTACGGTGGACACTGTATATCAGGTGGCACCCTCTGCACCTCAGCATTCTTTTAACACTCTTTTAAAAGGAAAAGCTAAGTGCCATGAGGAAGGTCACATCCCAAAGCATCACTGCATCAGAGTAGATCTTTGAGCTGTGTTGGATCTGAGTGGCTTCACTTGAGCTCCCTGCAGACACAGGTGCGTTTATGCATGATTCACTGCTGGTTCAGTTAAGTAACCTCTGTCATAAATAAATTGCCCACACAACCCTGTATAAATAAAAGATTTCAGTGTTAAATAAAACATGTAAACAATTAGAAAAATGGAAATGCTGGGATTAGGATGGTTATAATTAAAGTAGAGAGGAAACATGTTTTGCAAAAGGGTTTTGAATGGAGAATTATTTTTATTATTTTTTATCTGCTGTTCTACTATGCCACTCCATCCTATTCATTTTGGGAGGCACCATTGCTTAAGTACCGTAGCAGATACATGGATACACAGGAGTGGCATCACTGCAATTACACCAGAGTTAGTATTTTCTCTAAATCCTTCTTTGTAGGCACTTGGAAAACATTTTTTGAAATCCTAGTGGACAAAATTTCTCATCTTCTGTGTGCACACAGAAGTGGTTATGTTGTTATATTCATAGTAGAAAAATCTGACAGAATATCAGGCTTTATTCACATTATTGCAATAATAAAATGCAGTTTTTCCCTTAGTTATCTAGATGAACACTTCAGTAATGAAGTGGTCATGATGACTTCAGTAGAAATGTTCATGTAATTGTTCACCATTGAAAGAATATCAAATTGTAACCAATAGAATTTAATATAGGATATATTTCTTTGCACAGTTTTAGAAATGCTTATATAATCTCCTTAAGCAAGGGAAGTAATTACCTGATGCTTTTTGCAGAACGGCTTAAAGCTTGACAGTCCTTAATAAACCATTGAGTATTATTACCCAGGCATGCAAATTATACTGTAATACTTTTTTTTTTTTTCCATTTTAAAATACTGATAAGCTGCTTTCTAGTAACTCAGTGATTAAAAGAAATGTGAAGTTGCTTGTTCAGTCCCAAGCGTGAGTGTTTATACTTGGTAATAAAAAAAGAAATGCAGCCTTTCCTTGAAACATTTCTGAGCTAAGTAATGATAGTGCAGATATTCCACGTTGGCTGTTGTTTTTAATTGCTGAAAGTTTCCTGTGGGTTTAGGATTCATTTCTGGAACAGACAAACGCCAGTGTCTGCACTGGAACTCTACTTTTTCCTCAGAAAAGAAATGTACTTTGGCAAGTTTGTTTAACATTTATTTTAGGAAAATAGTAAGTTTGAATAGTGTCAAGGCATAAAGGTTTGAAACACATAGTGCTTGATTTTTTTCCTTTTTAAATTGTTTTGAGCTGTGGAGACAAATGAATGTTCCTAGGGTTGAACAGAGTTAGCCAGAGCTGTTACGGTGTGGGTAAGGAGAGCAAGGCTCTCCAGTAGCTTGTTCATTGCATGACAAATTTAACGGTCCACTTAGGCCCTCTTTCCCTTAAAGCCATCCCTGACACTAAGTTTACTCCTGCGTAGGAGGCCGCTTTTTCATACACTCACACAAGTTTTGCTTTTCCAAGTGAGAACACAATGCATTACTTTACCATTGCCCTCTTTATTATGTTTATTTCAATATGGAAGGATTAAACCATTTTTTAAATGTATGTTGGAAATGTACCTACAGGTTGACACCTAAACTAAAGCGGCTCTGTGTGGGTGTCTGCCACTTGACTAAGATCCCATTATAGTTACTGGAGAGCAAGTCAATACAACCTAGAAACAGGTTCAGTCTCCCTAAAGCAGACATGTACTGCCTGGCTGTCTAAACCACTGCCTAGTCTGTGTTGTCTACATTTTATTGAATTTGCTTTGTTTGCAGTGACAACTTTGACACCTACCTCACACACAGGCATATGAGTAAACATGCCTTCACGTACACTCATAAATTAGGCCTTCATACTGTGAGTCTGAATCCCAACCAGCATGTCTATATTGAAATTTGTAGCATTCAATACAATGTAAGGAATTAAGATCACACTGGTTTTGATGAAAAGTGTTTCTGAAAGATTTTTCAAGAGGCTGATGGGGTGAAATGACACTTTTACACCTTCTATGAAAGCATGGACTCTTAGGTTTTCTTTTCAAAGCAACTTAAAAAATGTAAATTACTATTTACTATAAAATATCTAAACCAAAATTAAACATTATTTTATTGAAAAGAGAAAATTTCAAAATGTTATGTGTTTTAAATTTAAAACCTACGTAGTTCAAAAGTAAACTGGGAAATCACCTGTATAATTGCCTCCTCTCACAGCTGTGATTAGCAGTGCTATAGAGAACCATGCAAGCATAAAAGTATGCTTTCATTTTTGAACATATCTTACAAAGGGTCAACCTAGGTTCTCTCTTGAACTGCAAATACCGAATGTTGCATACTCCAAAAGTGTGTCACGCTCAGGGAATATAGCCCTGGAGAATATGTAAAGTGAGCTTTGCAGAAATTCAGGGTGTAGTGGCAGAGTCAAATTCACAAAGGGTCTCTGAGGTACTTCTAATTTCATGGGAGATTTAAATAGGAGGATGTCTGTCTGAATGCTCACTTCTTGGCTTGGCATTTTTTTGTTGTTGTTTGTTTTTTTACATTACAATGGTAATGTAATAAGCACAGCTAGTAACATCTAAATATAGATGCAGCAGAGAGGTATAAGATAACCATGACTAGGACTTTCCTGTTTAAGCCAGAGTGAGGATGCTTACATGTGAGAGTATTCTGCTTGCTTTGGGTACAAATCCTTCCACTGTTGGAACTGTGATCTGTTTATAGGGTTGAACTGCAAGATAAACTTATCATTTAGCATCAGTCTTATCAAATCCACACTTCTTAGGGTATAGATAATTTACTCTTCACTATTTCTATTCTCTAAAAGGTAAAAGGTATTAGACGTTAACACTGTGACTGACAAGCCATTTATTAAAACCAGAAACAAGCACGTCTCTAAAGCTTTTCAATTGCCTGGCCTGTGAAAAATCCAGTTGTGTTTCTATGGCAACTGCAGTGGACCAGTAATGATGTCATCACTCAACAACCAGCTAAAATGCAAATCACCTTATTGCAAATACTGGGTACAAACAAACATTGAATCATCTAATTGCTAGTGTGAATAATGCTCCCACCTTCCTTAACAATTTACTACATGGAAGAAAAGGACTCATACCTGACTGGTCAAAACAGTAACCACACGCAGTAATTTGGAAGAGGGGGAAATGTCTTTGTTGTCAAACTGTGTTCTTTTCAAGTATGTGCAATATAGAGAATTGCTGAAAATGTATATATATATATTTGTGTTTATAGTCAACTTGAAAAACTTTCTGGGGTGCTACATGTGAATTCTGGGAAATATTTGCATCTTTAGCCAAAAAGGCCTATGAAAATAATTACTCAAACTAAATCATTGGTCACAGCAGCACGTGGCTGGCTCTGTAGAGCGGAGCTTTCCAAATGATGTGCGAGCCCAGCACTGGACACAAGAGTTCCTGCTTGATACTCTTCTCGCCAGATACCTTTTAAGCAAAGAGCTCAGTTTATCCTCAAATTTTGGAAGGAACTATTTTGCTTATGGAAGGTGAAACCATCATTTTCCTCTTATTATTGTCAAGTGGACAAGTGGGAAGAGTCAGTCAAAATTTAGAACAATGCTTAACATGCTTTATTAACTTGGTAGCAAGATGATTGAACACTTTTCTGCTAAGTTTGTATAGAAGAGATGTGTAAGGCTTTTATTAGGAATGTTTTCTTCTCTCCCTAACTTATGGGTTTCTCTCTTACCATTGGGTACAATTTCCAGCCATTTCTCATGCAACTGAGACTGGGCTAGAAATCTATAAGCCTCTTTTTCGAAACAGACACTCTAAAAAAAGTTTGTCTTTCTGGTAGATGTTCACTGCCATATACCTACACTTCTGTATCTGACATTATCATTCTTTTCTCAGCTCTTCCTATAAGCCTGTTAAGAAAAATCTTGGCATTTATGATCAAAGCCTGCTTGACTCTTCCTCATATGTCCTTTTGTGCTTTCATTTGGAGTAAATTAATTTGCCGATTAATCACTAGTCCTCTCAGTATGCTCAGTGACTATAAATATTTGAAGAGATTTGTGGCCCTTACTTGGACAGACTTTTACTTCTCTGTCAAAGAATTCTGTTCCTTTCACAGTGGGGAGGGGTAAACACGAGCTCCTCAGTTGTCTTGCTGTGTTTTTGTTGAGTGTCCCAGAGAAGGAGCTTCAGAGAGGCTGAGGTGCGTAGTGGTACATAGCTTTGCCTCTCACCACAGCAAGATGTCTGTTCAGCATTCCCCTACTTTTTCTTCTTCCTTCTTTTCATTTTCAGCCTAAATTTCCTGATCTTGCTTTTTGTCTATTCTTGTCTTTGATCTCTCCTTTGAATTTGCTTCATCTCCATATCTCTTTGCGTCTGTTCTCATCTTAGTTGTAAGTCAGCAATTTTGTTCTGATGCAACTTGGCTTTTCAGCATCTGTCTCTAGAACTGCCTTGGTTTCTTTCTCTTAATATTGAATACAACTACCCCACCTACACCCTAATATTGTGATTCTGGATTTTTTTTTATGGCTACTTCATCCGTAATAATTCCAATTATTGCATTAGTCTGGGAACAGAATATAAGCAAGAATGGCAAAGTGCAAATATAATGATGTGATCTTTGATATAAAGGGCTTATTAAAAGAGAAAAAAATGCTATGATAGAGAAAGCAACCAGAAGAATGGAGATGACACACAGAGAAGATGCTATAGCTGTAAAATTTGATTGCTTATCAAGGTCATAGAACAGTGGGAAGTATTTTTTTTTTCCTGTATCCAGAAAATGTTACAATTTGTTGTATGCACTTGTCAAGCCATAAATGGGCCTTCGTGAACACATGAGTGGCAAAGGCAGCACACTTGCAGAAGGATAGTTAGAGTGAGCCTTGTGGAAAAAGCAGAGAAGAGGCTGTGGGAAAGTAGGTGTGGAGAAATCTGGTGGAGGGGAAAGAACTAGGTAATATGGCAAGGGACAGAAAGGAAAACTGGCATAAGGAAAGTAATGTAGAGGAACTAGTAGAGAAAATTGATTAAATCAACTGACTAGAAAGGTTCTGTAGTATAGTTTTGATTGAATGGGGCAAACAAAAAGAAAAGCAGCAGTCAGATCAAGACATGAGCTCTGCAAGCATACATGAACTGAATATTTAAGAATGTTATTGAAGCAGAAAAGTAAAGGGGAGAGTTGTAAATGAACGTAGATTGGGAACTAGGGTTGCAAAGAAAGGGCTACTGGGGTCAAGAGTGATAGGAGGAATGGAGGGGAGCAGAAAGCTAGAAATCAGTGCACCATGTTTTGTTTAAACTTCTGGGGAGATGTACAAATGAATTGAATTTCTACGGAAACTGAAGCATGGAAATGAGTTGAAAGAATTATGTTGGGATCTAAGTGGTAGATTGGTAAATTATTGACATATTGTTATGGGAGATGTGTAAAGAATGGAAGTAAAAAAGGAAATGAAAGAACAAAATGAGAAACCCATAAGATAATCAGTCAAAGAAGGAATCCCCACTGCTGCTGATTTTCACTTCCTTTTCATTCACTGCCTTCAGAAGGTTTAACTGTGTCTCATCAGCACTTGGTCATGCTCTCTGAGCAACAGCTACTGCTTATCAACTTCTGTTGCTGATACACCTTTATACTGCTGTTAGCTGGCATCACAGTGCTGTGAAAATCAAATTGGTCTAAGAATATATTTGCAAATAGGTCTGTTGCCTGCTCTTTCCTATCAGGGAATGAAGGGCAGACAGAACAGGGCCTGGATATGCCCACAGAGGCTCATGTGGTCAGTAACATTTTTTCATTCTATGACAACCCTCGTGTCCTGCTGCTTCTTTTTTTTCCAGTTTCTGTCCTTACTTTATACATGCTCCTGAGGATAACCTTCAGGATCATGTTAGTAATAATACTGGTTGTATGGAAGAAAGAATACCACTGCTTTTCTTCCCACGCACTTTCTTAGGAATGTGAGCTTGGCCTGGGCTGAGCATGAGTTCTGTTAGTTACCAGATCTCATCACAGAATGTGTTTTATGAATGAATACTGTGGAAAACAAAGTTATCTGACAAGCACAGACCCAGTTCTTATCAGAAAACATTGTGGATTGCTATTTTACACATTTCAGTGACCCAATGCTCTGATGATATATACCATCCTTTACAAAGAACAGAGTTCTTGTGGCAGAGCCTCCCTTCCTTACCTGCCAGGTAAAGATTCAAGAGGTCCTAGTTCACCTCAGGAAATGGGCATCCATGGATAACAGGTTTGTTTTGTTCTTAAACCAGCCTAAGAGCTTCTTCTGCTGTCCATAGGACAAACTTTTCTAGACATAAGCACTAAAACGGGAAAAATAACAAGGACTTTAAATTCAGAATAGTAGTGACTCTCAATCATATAATGTATATTTAGACTGATAATCAACAATTTCATGTCTCAAAACAGAATTTTATATTCTTGTTTAACATAATTTTGCAGTAGTGAAGACTACCATTTTTTCTTTTTTTTTGCTCTCTAAAATCTTGTATCGTACGTTGAAGACCTGAGCAACCCACTAATATGTTATAATTTTCTCAGTGTGTTAAAGAACCAGACACCTTCTGAATATTTAAAATCCAAACTGTAGCCTTACTTTTAAGTCTTACAGAATCACAAAAACTGGTGTTTACAGCATGTTGCAGACTGAAGCTCTGAGAAAAATGTCATCAGTGTGCCACCTTTTACAGTATTTCTTGTATTTTACCTCATCTCACTTTTATTTATTTATTTATTTTAGTACGAAACTGGGCATTTTCCCTGTGTGATATTCATCACACTTGTTTTTACCTTAAGCTGAAGATAGGTAACAGGCATATTCTTCCTAATGCTGACATTTTAATTTAGTCCTCATAATTGCTTCAGCAAGTAGAGCAAATATTTCTCCTCTGGCTAAGTATCAGACTCAGATGTTGGGAGAACAGGGAGCTTCAGGATGAAGCTCATCGTATCTTCTATATTAGACAGTCAAGATATAAATTGTCCATACCGGCTTTACAATTTAAGCTAAGGCTATTATTTTACTTTAAGCAGGTGCTTTATGCGTTTCTCTCTGTGAGATATCAGGGAGATATACTGATATATATCCTCCCTCATTGTTGATACTATGCTCAGGATGAGCCTTTCTCTCTCATTGAAAGGCATTTTACACTAGAAATCCCAGACTAAAGTCTTCATGGATCTGAGCACAAACTCAGATAAGAAAAGTTTTCCGTGTTCCATTCTGAAGATAAATTGATCATCTAGAGATTGGGCTTTTTGACCTCTGCCAAATTTTCTGTGTTTTCCAAATTTTTTAGAAGCACATTCTTGTGCTTCTAAATCAGAGCTGGGTTTACCCAACTGGTAAAGTGGGAACGATCTTACCTATGCTAATTGCTTGAGGTAATGAGTATTCAGTATTTTGGGTTATATCACCTGTAGCAATACTTTTATGCAATTGTACTCTTGTGGACTGCATTGCTTGAAGATACTCTGTTTTTCAGGTACACTTTCTTATTCTGCTCTCTGGTAAAATCTTGAGTAATCAAAAGTCACACATCAAATACCCGTAGTGTGACATTTCACATTTATTCCTAAATCAAAAAAAGCTAATAATTATGGCTTTGTTGACTCTTAATCTCCAGTGAAATCCTTCAATTCTTGCTTGTTCCAGAAATTCTCTTAGAAAGAAAAATCACATAAAGTGAAAGCTCAGAACTTACACTGTTTCAGAACAGGATATAATAGAAGTGAAGATGAATGCCATGTTGAACAACAACAACAAAAGCTCAGAGAAAGTTGTGAAGACGTAGTATGTTTCTACTGTGTTTAAAGTTGTACAAGAGAAATAAGAACAAACGATGTTTCAAAAGCAAATGAATGAAACTAATAATGCAACAAAACTAATACAAGAATGATAATCACAACTATATGATACATTATAATAGATATCAAACTTTTTTTTTTTCCAGGAAAACTATGAATTTTGGATATTTTCTTTTCTGTGTACTCATATGCTAAATATCAGTGTTTCTCAAAGCAGTGAAAGACTAGGCATGATTGTTGACTGACATTTTGTATTTTCAAAGGCTATATTGCCATTAGTTATGTGAGATTGCCTCCTGACTAAGAAACACAGGTTGTGAATTTCTTCCTAATCATTTGTTTATATGATGTTCCTTCTCATTAATTCGATGTTTTTACCCCTTATAACAATCATGGCTTATCCTCCTAAGAGAAAAAAAAATCCTTATAAGGTCCCACATAACTTTAAAAGACATCTGTCTTTGCAAAGGTTAGAGTATATTCCTTCAAGAATGATATAGCTTTGCTGCACTTTGAAGAGCTGTAGATTTTATCATAGAACTTAGAGTTGAAAAATCTCTGTAAATCATGAAGTCCATTTTGTGGCTAGTGCAAGGAAATGTTCCTCACAACACATTTTTGTTATTTGCCAAAAATGGCTGAAGTATTGCAAGCAGTGGCTTTGCTGGTTTCTGCCATTTCCTTTGAGCTGTTCCACAGCCAGATGAACTGTCCAATGCTCGTGATACACATCTCAGGCTTTATTTTAGCCAATTCCTTTCCACTGCTCAGTATTGCCACAGGTTTTTAACTGCCATTATTGTTTAGTGCATTTATACATTAGGTGTGTTCTTTCCAAACTATAGCTATCTCTTAGTCTAGCTGTTCATATGTAATTATTTATTCTTTTATCATTATTTATTTGTTTATTTTTCCAGTTCTTTACATTGTCCTCCAGTTCTTTGGTCTTTCTGATAATATGGTTAAATGCAGAGATCTGGGGATGGACCTCGTTAGAAATGAAGTAGTACACTTATTTTTTCCTGCTCGGTAAACATGACATCCTTCTGTAGTAAGTGCATTAATCCACTGGTAAATGACCCATTCTGTCTGTCTTACATCATACTCAGTAAACTGTGTATCATTATTTTTTGGGTACTGTTCTTTATATTTCCACACATGACACATGCAATTTATGTACAACTTCTACTTAATTTTTCTTGTTATTGAATAGTTGAAGTTTTTGGTTGTTTGTTTTTCACTATTTTTCACAGCACCAAGGAGATCATGCCATTCTGCATTTAACAGTTTGTCTCTCAGTATATGGCATTTTTCACACTTCTTTATACATTACATTATCCTACAAAGATACCTATCTGTCCCCTGAGCTGATTAAGGCTTTTGTAAGTATCCCACCTTTCCCGACAGCTCTCATTCTGTCCTTGTGACATGATAGCCCTCTGTATCAATTCATGAGTGCTTTGACCCAAATTTATAATCTCTGCAATCTCAAACAATTCTTCATTGTTAGCTGGAAATGACTTTAAAATGTCATTTGCTAAGTGACTTCTTCCACTTTCCCATGCAAAGAATACCACCAGTCTCCGTGCCTCTATCCTCCACAAAAGCATCAACCACCATCTTTGGATCAAATAGTTTCTAGTCAGTGGGCTTTATGTGTATTGTTCCAATTCCTTTTATATAATCACAGCATATTGTACAAGTATTCCTCTCACTGCTTCCTGAATTTCAGAAGTCATTCCCAGCCTTGCCAGAAATAGGAATTGCTTATTGCTGTGAGCTTTGCAGATCTTTCCTGTGTATCTTAGAAATCTGATATTCAACCATACAGCATTTTGACTATAAATAGTCCAAAAAAATTTAGATTTTTATTAGCAGTTGACCCCTGTATTTTAATGTTCATTCACATCATATTGTCCATGTGCATAGGTGTATATGTGTGCAGGAAATAATAAAGCATAGAGAGAAATATCTTTCTCATCTCTGGAATACATTTTTCAGCATACTTTTCAATCCTGTCTTCAGCAGAAATGTGAGATGGGACAAAACTGATCAGATGTCACCTGTCATAACAGTATAAATAAATGATAGTTTCCCTTTCTCTACAATGCACAAACAAAGCCCCTCCCAAACCCCCTTAATTTTGAACAGATTGCTATACTACCTTTAAATAGTCTTCAGTAAATATTCAAACTTGTTAGTGCAGAAGCTTTACTGAGCGTATAATGTTCCTGTATGTCAATGACATTTATTCTAATCTAGCATAATTTGATAGTTATATGAGCCTCAACATAGTGTCAGTCAGTGCCTGTTCTGTATTCTCATGTAAATGCTCCTGTCAACAGGAAAAGTCCTTGAAAAGAGAAGCAGCAGCAGCATGTTCTTGAATGGCTCATCCTGACAGGGCAAAAAATACAGTTAAGGAAAGCCTGTGTGGTCTTTTTTCACTATCACCTTAACAGAACTTCTAACAATTAGCTTTACAATGGGGAACTGAAAGAGGAGAAATTCTGCTTGTCTGAGCCATTCAGCAGCTTTTTATTCCAGCATGGAACAGAAAATGAGAAGCAGCTGTTTTCTGTGAAAGATGCTTCAGGTTGATCAAAGGCCCCTGCTTTGCCAAATATTTAATTTTCATTTAAATTCTTTTAAAGACACTTTCCTAATTTAGTTTCTTTCACTCAGTCATACTGTTGTCCACTTGAGCAGTCTATGCTCAGTTGTTTGTTCCTAGTTTGCTACGCGTTGTACGTGCTGTTAATATTTCAGGTGGGTAGGAGAGGAAGAAGAGGTGTTTGTATTTCATACTGCTTGCTGCACTCTGGGCTGCACTGAAATTCTGCCCTCCTGTGAGAGTCAGGCTTAGTGCTGGAGAGGTGTCTGGATGTTCCCAAAGCCTGGAAGAAGCAAAATGGGATTGGGGTGTGTCTTCAGAGGGGACAGCAGTTTCAAAAGGGAAGGAAGGGACCTTACTATTGGAAGGCTGGAAAAGCATCCCTGTAGTTTCTGTCACTCAGACTGGTCCAGCAGTTAGAAGTTTCCTCCCTTGCAGGGGCTATGCCACTGTGACAGTGTCCTCCAATGGTCTGATGAAACATCAGCCTGGAAGGCTGGAAACAGCTTCTTTTGGCTTATTTTTTCAAGATGAAGGAACAGGGACTGGCTGCATTTCAAAGGGTCTGATCAGCTCAGGGATGTGTCAGCCTTCTTTCCCTCTCTATCCCTGCAATAGTATTTTGGAACCATACATACTTTAGATTATTGCTCACGCATTGTGTTGACTCAAGCATCTTTCTTCATTACATGTATTTTTTCATTATCAACAGATAATGTTTACTTAAACTGAAGTACAAATCCGTGTTCAATATAGACTGTTACTGGAATGATAACAAATACAGCTGCCAGCTTCCAGACAGGGAAGATACCTCAATAAAAAATACCTAACTTAAAGACTGAATGTCATCCAAAAGTGAAAACAGTATCAAGACCTAAGATCTTTAAGCCTTGGATGGAATCACTGAAACAGTACAGAATGTGCTTGCTAACAGATGTGCCTCCTATGGTAAGAAGGTTAAATTAACTGCAATTAATTAATAAACTTATATAAATGTTAATATTTTCTAGCTGGCACGTAATGCACATTGAGGTAATCTTTTAATTTCAAGGACGGTATTTTATAATTCTACTGCAGCAGGTCAGCTGCAATCCTTAAAAATATGGAAGCCCCAGATGTTGGCTGGTGGTGCCACTTGAGAAAAGAGTATAGTTTTTGAGCAGAAATAAAACACTGCCCAATGAAAATGTTTACAAAACAAAGTGCAAAGACCAGCAACTTTACCCCTATGTTATTGAAGAAAAGGTTATTACCATTTTGTATTTTTTTTCTTTAATCTCAAAACACTTCTGGCTTAACAGGAAAACAATGCAAAACAAAACAAACAAGCAAAAAACAAAAAACAACAACAAATAATCTGATGTAACTCATCAAGTCAGATTTATCATTTCAGGCAAGAGGAAAATTAAATTTCTGAAATTTTCTGTCCAAACACTTTCATCTTGCACTCTGCACTTTTGCTTTGGGGACATGCTAACAGCAAAGGACACACAAAAAAGCCCCCCCTGCCAGTGAATGGTTTGTGGCATCCGAATGACCACCGCATCCAATGCTCAGTACTTAGGTCACTTGCTTTCTGTGTGGCAGATGCAGATTATTTCCTTTCTTTGCCTGCTTGCATTCTGAATCTTATACCCAGGCACATTTTCCACCTCCTAAAAATATGCCCCAAATCCCACGGTATAGAGAGTTCCATAATTTATCCGATTTTCTCGCTCTGCTTTACTGAATATGTAATGATGAAGTTCAACGCAGAATACCTTTAATTAAGAATTTCCTGTCTTGTTTCATTTGTAATAAGAAAAAAGCAGTAAAATAGAATGCATAAGGAGTCCAGGAAACAGAGATGGAAAGCTAGGAATCTTTCTTGCCTCTCACCCTAGTAGCCCAGTTCCAGGATATGGAAATGGCCTCCACTTGCATGCTCTCGTTTTTAGCTTCTTTTACAGACTTTGGTCTAGCTGAAGCTACTGCAATTGAATGTGCACATTGGCTTCACCAATGGCTTGAGACACACCTGGAAAGGACTACAGCCTTTAAAATATCCCTAAACTGAGAAACAACATGAACCTGGGTTTCTGTCACTGCTTGCGTGAATGGCTTCATCGGTAGGTCAGTGTGCAAAGGTGGATGTTGGCCCTGCTCAGACTGAGTCCTGCCCTCCAATGTAGTGTTGTGGGTCCTGCCCGCCTGGGGAGGCCTGAAGCAGGTGTCCTCTGAGAGGACCAGCCAAGCCCATTCCTGGTCTACTGGTCAGGATGAGTCAAGGAGCCTCCAACTGTCCAGTAGAGGTGTTTACACCTCTGTTTGACTGTATACAGTGTCTAAACTGAGCACTTAAAATTACTCTGATTTTTTTCCCCTCCCTGCATAACAGAATTTGAATGGTGAAGTAAGTGCTCTGATTTTGGCCCTCATTATAATGTACATGTGTTATAAAGAGCTGAACAGTCTAAAGAGATACATATTTACTGTAATTCCAGCTCTGGGAAGGAACTCTGTAACTTGCTGGAGCTAATTCTGGCAGTCTGAAATACAAATTGCTTTCTGAAAAAGTAACTACTGCACATATTATGTTTTTCCTAATGTTATTGACAGTTTTATGAGGAAAAAACCTGTCTGGGGACTAAGGTGCCTGCCATCTGATTGACTGACACTAGGATCACAGCGATGAAGCACTGCTGGCTTTATTGGAGTCAGTTATGACTTGCACAGAAGGAAAAGCAGTTTATTACTTCTCACCACAGTCCCTCATGCACCTCCCTTGCATATTGCTTTAGATTAAAACAAAATTGAATTGAAACGTCCTTGTAACTTTACCACTGCTGTGTTTAGAGAGCTGGCAGCTAGCCAGCTGCTCAGTTGCCCATCTGATGCGTATGCGCTGCTACATTTTGCTAATGTCTGGTATAATCATTAAGACCTTACAAAACACCCCAACAAATTAAAAGTTGGCAGTGATGATTGCAGATTCTGCACTATTAACAGGGGCAGCAAAGAGCTGTTCTAGTAATATTATTTCTGGTTGTCACTGGTGGGGCACTGAAAAGGTTGTGAAGGATCAAAGCTATATAACTTCATGCATCTACCTTTCCTGTTACTTCTTGTAGTCATGTGAAACATTTTTTTCTGAGGAAAGAGTTATAGAAAATATACTTCTAAATGACAAGCCAAAACAAAAACAAAACAACAACAACAAGACAAAACAAAAATCCCACCCTCCTGGAATAAAAGTACATGTTTGATGTCACTTTGATAGTGCTGTTGGGCTTTCTTTACATTATTCATAAAATAGGCAAATCTTTAAGGTCATTGATGTAAGAACTTTTTCTAGTGTATATCAGAAAACATGTTCTTACTTCTACTGTTGGAACCAGATCAGGAAAGACATTTAATATAATCCTTTTTCTGAGGTGAGAACATCTTAGTTCCCCTCTGCAGGAGTAAATTTTATCCTAAAATGTCATCTCAAAATCTGGTTTGAGAATATAATACATGGGAATCAGGCTCTGGTTTGGTGTTCATCAGACACTACGGAATATTTAAGATATTGCATCTAGAAGTGCATTCTTACACAGGAAAAGTTATTGAAAAAAAAAAAAAGGATAAATGAAGATAAATCCTCATGCAGTCAAAGTGACCTATGCTGCAGTGGCCCAGCTTTAGAATTGAGAGTGATACAGGTCAGTCACTTGAATACAAATTTTCTCTGGTGCAACACAATCGGTATACTTTGTAATGCAAAGTATTCAGACAGGCCTAATTGATGAGTCTTGGCCTTTGTATCGGCTTCTACCTATGCCTCCATTATTACATGTTTTTTCTTGCTGAGAGCAGATATTAAAATTCACTGTGCACAAAGCTTCCTAGGTAGATTAAATGAAATCTGCAAACTCCAGTCATACAGTGTTTTCAAGTGACTCAATCTTTCAGAAGACTAGCTGAGCTAGTTGTTGCATTTTGACTTGGGAACTCTCACCGTCTGCAGGGTATTCTTAACAAAAACCTGATTACTATTAACCTCCAGTCATCTGTCAGTATTACAAGAATATTAAGCTGCTGTATATTCCCTCTTCTTGCTAGTTTATTTAAGAGCTGTAGCCCACAAATTTAAAGCTTTCTAATATATTTACTCAAACATACAAATTAATTTTATCAGCAGTTCTCCTCCTTGCTATTTGTTGTGCAGAGACATTCAGATAGCTGATTCTTGCTTGCTTGCTCAGAGTAGATAAAACAAACAAACAAACACATATATATCCTTCTGTTGAAGACCACTTGAAGGCATATATGTACCTAGAGTGCTTTCTTTAGAAAAGTTAAACTCTTTTGTCTGAACTGGACCTCTACCCTACAATGATATTTGTCCAAAAGAATTGTGTTTTCTCTATGAACTGCACATTCTGTCATGCCACATTGCAATCCAAACTGAGTATTTCAAGCAAATCTGCAAATATCTTATTTGAATCACTTCATGGCCTCTTCAGCATGCTTCTTTTCTGTAAATTATCTGTCTTTTTACACAATTAAGTGATAACCAATAGTAGTGCTCTTAAGATGTAATATGATGCTCATTGAGCAACGAGAAGTCATGCAAAATTCAGCTAAGGCATTTTCAAGATGTCATTTACTTGCTAAGGAGGAAAAGGGAGGCAGATGGAAGTAGTGGAACCTACAGATGTGCAACATGTTTGTCTCGAGCAGTCATTGATAATTTGTTTTTGTGGTCTTCGGTTTCAAGTGGCATTTTGTTGGGCATAATCTGAGCACAAGGAATATGAGAAAGAATCAGGCTTCACACATTCTCCAGCATCGATGCAGCAGTGATCAAAGTATGACACAATAGCAGGGTCTTTCTCCTGACCAACAACAGAATTCATTTTTCAGCTGTTCAAATAATCGTGATGCTGTTAGGCCTGGTGCAAACCATAAGTGGTAGAGCTGTACCACTGCCAGTCTCCTCTAGGGTTCAGCAAATTATAAGCTGAACAGAAAAGCACGGTTTCAGTCATCTCAAAATTAATTTAAGCTTGATTCAAGTTTTGTGAGCTAAATTTAATTGATAATTTCAGGTTGACTGAAATGTTTGGGGAGTTAGCTACCATTCACAAAGCCAGCCAGGGTGAACTGATAAGGCTTCTTATAAGCCAGTCATTAGATCAGTCACCTAAGGCTAACCAGACTACCTCTACACATGTCAGAGAGATGAGACATGTCAGAGCCAGAGAAAGGGTGTAAACCAAATTTCCCACTTTTCTTGTACTGGGGCATTGTGCTCTTTCAGGGATGAAATCCAGCCGTGCTTATGAAATCCAAGTAGAAACTTGCATGTTTTGTCTTACAGGCAATGAGATGGCCTGCCCTCTTGCTTTCTCCCACTGAAGTTGTTTCACTTCATGTAAACTCCTATGAAAAAACATGATGTCTTGCCACAACTACCAGGCTTTATGGCAAATCTCATTTACTCAGTGAGCATTTACTTGTAATGTTCAACTGCACATTAGAAACAGCATGAATTAACACAAAAAGAAAAAAAGACCAGCATGGTGATGAAGTTTCTTTCTGCACATGGCAGCATCCCAAATATCACATCAGATTCCTGCTGTGCATTGGGGGGAGGTGACATTCTGAACTGAAGCCTTCCTATGGCAAGTAAGAGTCCTAATCATATACAGGCATCTTGGTAATATTACCTACATCCTCTTTTGCATGCAATATTTTGCTTTTACCAAGAAGATTCAGAAACAAGTAATGTTTTACTCTTTTTAAGTTTTATGATATTCCTGAAAAAAAATATTTTTTTGCCTTTTTTTTTTTCTTCTTGATGTTGAGTACAATTAGAACAGATCCTTGTCAGTTATTGCTTGCAAAAGTAAGAAGTTCAGTGAGCTCCAAGGAATTAATATTTATAGAAAAGGCCGAAGATAATTACAAGGAGTAAAGACAAAAGATCACTTTAGCGGAAGTATTTTAAAAAATACTTGTATTTTAGTGTTTTTCCCCTATTTTTAGAATATCGCATATGCCAAAACCCATGTACAGTCTTTGGATTATTTTGATTAGAAGTCAGAGAGTTATCCATCTATTACATTTTAAATCAAGTTAGGAGCTCCTATTGCTGCTGTCAGATGATGGCTTGAGGCAGGCAACATAGGTGGATACTGGGATTTGATGTACAACTGGTAGCTGCTGCTCCATTAAATGCATTACTTGCATACTGGTTTTATCTGCTCTGACAGGATTAGGGCCATCTCAACCACAATGCTTGGAGGAGAGAAGAGTAAATGCTTTAGACCTCTTACACTTGGGGTATTTTTGTGATGTAGAAACAGATGTGTAGACAGGCATGGATAGAAGGATGTGTGAAAGCCTGTGAAAGCTTCCTGGATGAGGGGTGTCCTTCTTCGGAGCCCAGGGCTGTCCTGCCCCTTGTAACACTGCCACAGGGAGCACCTGTGCCAGGCCTGCGTACGCTGTGATGGGGGATGCTCATGTCTGCAATGGCCTCATGCTGACCCTGCTGCTGCATCCAGCCCACGAGCCCTGTGGGCCCAGCATTAGAGCAGTGCCGAGTACACTGCCAATTTGTTGTCTTTTCTATGTTGGGGAAATTAACCATTGAGGACTGGGGGGAGTGCAGCTTTTCCAGAAGCAGTTCCTAGCAAGCATGTTAAAAAAAAAAAAAAAAAGAATTTTGAACAGATCTGACCAATGGTCTCTAACATCCTTATTTTTTTTTCTCCGTGAGATATATCATCTTGCATGTAATTTATTTTTTCTGACTTGCTATGAGATGTCAGTTCCACTTGACTGCACTTCTTGTAAAAACAACTTCTTTGCTGCAGGTTCTCTGTTGGAAATCATATCATGGTAACAAGGAAGACCTTGCACATCACAACCGCGTGTGTATAATGGAGTTTTTTACACTATTATTTGGTGAAGTAATTACCTTATTCCTTTTTTCTTTTTCTTAGTCCTTTTTTTTTTCTTCTTTTATGTTTTTGTTTTAAAAGGAAAGAAATAACAGCTTGTCTCTTTGAGAGCAAATAACACTCTTTAAAGCAGTTGCCAAGCAACCCCCATTTACAGTTTTGGTGGGTGCTGCATTTGTACGAAGCTCCGAACAGCAACGAGCCCCCCCCTTCCAGCCCTCAAAATAAAGTTGAAATACTGGAGCTACAGAAGACCAGTTATTGTAGTGCTCAACACATTTTTGGTACCACGGAGTGTCTCTCTTACAGTGCTACACATTGTGGAGCAGCCTGTTAATGCTGCGGAACAACACGTTCAGTCCAACGAAGGAGGATTATTTTGTCTTCATAAATTCACTTGTTTACGACAAGTTGGAGAGTGGAAGCAGGAAAACTACTGATATTTTTTCCAGTCAAACACACAGAAGATAAAAATTGCATGCCAGTGCCCAAGAAATGCTGTGAATCATGACTCCTTCTGGGAGCTGTAAGTGCTGGTAGGCTCTGAGCAGTTGTCGGCGCTTGAGCTTGTATCTCTGGGTCACATATTTTCCCCAACACCAAACCCAAGCACCTTGTGCACTCTGGGATGCTTCAAAGGAGCTGGCTGGGTGCTGTCGATGGTAGGGAACTGCTTCTTCCATGGATTTGGATGTTTTTGGCATGGGAAGCCTTTCAGAAGAGATCTAGACAAAAACATAAATAGGTGAGATGTAAATAATGTGAGAAAAGAGCCTGACTATGGCACTTCCAGGAGAACCTGTGTACTCCAGCACAGAAATTCTTGATGTAGATGTGAGTTTATGCAGACAGTTCTTGTATCCAGTCTCGTAATTGTGGTGATTCAACCCTGTGTATCGCAAAGACATCAGAATGTGAGAAGCAAATGTTAGTCTGTGAGTTTTTGCCTTTCCAAAGGGTAGAGCAGGACAAAATTCATTTCTTTTCTGCCTGTATGTATTCCATCGGCTGATGAGCACTCTTTGATGTATTTGTCAGCTGTTTAATAACCTGGCTTAGTAAAATTTCCACCCTGCACTTTTTCATTGCCAAATCATTGTGAATTTTGCAGACTTAAATTTTGAAATTTAATGTCAGCTGGAGCACAGCCCCTAGAGCTCATTTCTCACCTGTGTTCAGTGTTACTAGGCCTTTTTTTTTTTTCCTCATTTATAATTTATTTTTTAAAAATTATTATATCCTGTAGTTCTGCAAGCAACATACCTTACAGGACGACTTAGGCTGTGTCTAAGCTCTTGGCAGACACCTGCTAAGGTCCATGCTCGGCCTCGTCCCCACTATAGAGCAGGACACGAGCTGCACATCGACCTGAACCCCAGAGCCTGAAGGTACTCCTGAATCTTGCAGTTCAGGTGGAGCTTTAAGTGTCCCAGATTTATGTTCTGATCTCCTGTTTCTCTGCCGTTCCTTGCGGAGTGAAACAAGCCTGCCAAGAGCCTATAGAGTTTCCTTTGAACCCGCTACCTGAATCTGAACATTTTGTGTAGCTATATTACACACCTTTAGAATTTTGTTACTGAGTGTAATTTTCCTTCTCTGTTTTCTCTATTTAAACTGCTGTGTAGTGCTTCTGTGTATGACTAGAAGCTGTCTACTGCATCTACTAAAAGTACATTTCAGTTGGGAGGAAGTTTATTACAGTTCCTGGCAAGTTTTTAGCCATTCTGGACTGATTTAGCACTGAGCTGTTCAACAAGGATGCTTGTCAAGGCCTTGAGTCTTCAACTACCAGAAAGAAAACAATGAAATATAAGGATTGTAGGGGACTAAAAGGGTCTTGTTTCCTCTGGCTGCACAGTGCTTTCTATTGATGTCAGCAGTGCTTTGTTGAACATTTCCTTTCTTAATTTCATTTTACTGTCAGTCCCCCCTGCTTTCTTTTCCACAAGAGGAAGCCACACAGAATGGCACATTTCTTTGTTGGATTGCACTTGTCCCATGGCTCAGCACTGAAGCTGAGGGACTTGCTTGGCATATTTTATGACTAACAATACCTTAGGCCGGAGGGACCAGATGGACGTAGCTCATTGCTCTTCTTTCTTTTGAGACAGGTTTTTGTCTGTAGAATACACGAAGCAAAAGCACATTACTGTCTTGGTGCCTCCTTGTGTTTCAGTCATAATTTTTTTGCAGTCATTTCAAGGTGAACTGCCCTTTGCACAAAGCCCTCATTGATGCCTTCTCCAAATGACTTCTCCGAGTGGCTTGCTAGTCCTCCTGGAATAGTTCTTAATATAAACATGATAAATAACAACAAGGAGATCATCCAGACGTGAGCCTGAGAGACTATTCAAGCTTACTTGGCAATCTGATGGAGGGGTTTCTTGGAGCACCCAGAAAGCACTGTGCTGACATGCCTCATGCTGTCAACAGTGCAAAAGCAACTTAAAAGACTGAGGAGTCATCCCATATTGTTTATAGCATCTGTAGGCTTAGACTACTTTCTGCTTAGTGAAAAAGGACATGAAATAGTATTCAAAGGCTGAATTTGTATTGCATGAATAGGTTTTCATCCAAGAACTTTTTCAAAAAAGTTTAGATGAATATTCATGGATAAAGAGGGGAATAGGAATGACAAGAAACTCAAGACCTAGGATTCCTAGGGGAGGATTCCTGTTCTCCGAGTGGTGCCAATGCACAGCTAGGTACTACCTCAGCCCCTTGCATGGGAGAAGAGAGTCTGGACTTTGAACGGCTTCACTTCTGCTATTAATGCTATTTAAGAGAAATTAAGGTTTTTCCCTCTGCTGCAAGTATAATATTGGCTAGAAAATCTGGTCTCTTAATGACTTCGCAGCTGTACCTGCAGACTGCAAAACTGGTAATTAACTCTGTTCGAGCTTGCAGGGGTAAGGTACTCATATTGTGTAATGATAGGGACTGTCCTTTGCAACGTCTGCATACTGTTCCCTGTTTTGCAAACATTGAAGAACATTGTCTTAATGTATAAATACGTTCAGTAACCTCAAAAAATATGGTTTTGTCTTCAACATTGCAACAATATTATCTACAAATTTTACACAAAGCTATCTGTCTGTTCTGGGGACGGGGAAAAGAGCAATTGCAGACACCCACACTGCAACAGATGAGGAGATTCTGGTGGGGTCTGCTTCTGGCTGTTGGTCAGTGCATATGGTACGGGGTCTCTTGTCTCACTTGGATGCAGTTGTTGCCCCAGTTCATTCCAACACAAGCAAGAGACACAAGAAGATAACCTGCAATCAGCATTAACTAGTTATGGGCCCTACCTGCTTTTAAATGAGTTTTTCCAGCTATTTCAGCTGTTCCACATTCTATGTTAGTGTTGTAACAGTAGCAGGCAAGTTGTAGTACTGTGTATTACTCACTGCTGCAATTACAACTACAGCTGACATACCATTGAAACACAATCAAAATGCTAACATTATAAATGACTTTGTAGAACTAAATAGACACATTGAAATGCTGATAGCAATTTTAGGAGTCCAGAGAACTGTTTCACTGGAAAGTTTGTGGCAAGAAGAGAGCTGAAAGTGGTCTTTGCTATGTGTTGTGACGGATGCAGCTGATTTTTGTAGAGACTTCGGCTATCATTACAGAGAGGAGTATAACTGCTTTTCACATTCTGAACAAAGAACATTTTTTTTTTTACTCTGATTGCACGGTAGTTTCATTCAATTTTTAATTGAATCATATTAAACTCAAAGACTCCTTCATTTTGAGTGGTTTGCAGATTGTTTGTTTTGAAAAGTTCTTGTATTTTTTGGTCTGTCTTTCCAAAGCTCTTCCTATTTCACAAACTGATGCAGCATCCTTATCCCCTGGCTACAATCCAATTGCATTAAAAATATATAAACCATAAAATATATATTGTGGTATTTTATGTATCTTCCACTTCCCTTATCAACAGAAATAATGACATTTCTTTCAACCTCTAGGTTTGGAGGTGCATATTTTATTTTAAAGAAATTACGTGGGTAAATTTATTCTAGCAACCTTTCAAAAAGTGTTCAAGTTGAAAATTGAAAAGAGAGATTTTACGTTTTTTTTTATTCAGTATTTAACTAATCATAGGAAATGGTTTCAAGTTAGCACTCCTGATCTTACTGTATTTTCTGCCTCAGATATTCAGTTCTTAGAACACTTACTCTAGTTTAAAACCAGAGCAAATCACTATTGAATCAGCTTAAAAAAATCATATTTTTTGAGTTTCTTAGCTATTTCTATGCACATTTGTCTAAATTAATTTTGGGGCTGGCATTTGTTTTAAAGTGGACAGTGAAAATTGGTGGGTCATCTTTCCATTTGTTTCTAGCAAATTTGTTAATGTAATAGAAAGCGTGGTCATACTAAATTCCTCTGAAAACCATCACAGAAATGCTCTATTAGACTAATGTTTTCAATAAATATCTTGGATAGTAAAGATATAAATATATTAGGTCAAATATCATCTAACATTTTTTTAAACCAAATCCAACATTATTAGTAGTACGAGTCACAGTGTCAGTAAATATTACATATTACCAGCTGCAGAAAAGAAACACAATGTGCTGGCATACACACACAATGCCCCAGCTGAGACATCTACCCATAATCAGTAAAGCATTTAAGTCAAATTGATTCTGGAGGGGCTTGAGTCCATGCCTAAAGGTAAGTGTTCTGATGAACAAGTACAGATTTAAGTGTGGTCTTAAATATTCTGCTGAACAGAGACCTGAACTTGTAATGTAATAATGATCTATTGAATCGGCCTGTAGAGAAACCACTGAAATCAGCGAGTCTGTGCAGGACCATAAAGGTTTTGTGTGGATTTTTTTGCAGGATTAGATCAATATCAGTAGTGACAAGTATTCATCTTTAAAACTCCTCAGTTAGGTGTAAATATGCCTTAGTACTCATACTTGGAAATTTTAAATGTTTTATATTTGCTGTAGGAATAAATAGCTATACTCGGACCAAATTTTGTAATGAGAATTCCTTAGAAATATGCACACATGCTAATATTTTCTGACTCTTAAGTTTGTTGCTGTAGGGTAGGTACCAGTTTCAGCTGTGGCATGTTGTGATTCAGCAGAGCTCCCTGTTTTTAATATTCTGCTTTTAGTTTTTGCATTCAACAGCTGCTAAAAGAGGGAAAATCTGGTCTAATGCAAACTGTATTGTTTACAATTGTATAACTATTATTGGTAGATTATTATTTTTTTTAACCTTCTTTTTCAAATTTCCTTGCTGTTGCTTTTACTTCATTCCATGCACTTTACCAGCAGCTCCATAATGTGGATTTCACTTTCTATTCATTAGTTCTAGGTTGCTTCTGGTTTCTGAAGCTGATCCAGACCTCTCTGAGATCACCAGAAAAAAACATATGCACTTCGAATCAGGTTCAACATCTTCATGTTCTTGAACATTTGCCCCTGATTAGATGCTACTGTTGTGTTATGATTTCTCCAACTATACATTGTTGCTAGTGAATTTTAAAAAATTCATGACTTGTATAAATTAGGGAAGAATGTCCGTCCAAGAGAGATATCTAATATTCTCTCTGTGAGAAAGGTCTGGAATACAGCTATTTAAGCCACATTATTTATAGATTCCAGCATTTCAATGATTAATACATTAAAAAGGCTAATAGAAAATCTAAGTTCTTTGTGGGGCAGTCGGAAAGGGCATGATTATTCTTCTAAAATATTGCAGAACTTTACCCAGATGTATTATTTGTTTTTTTGGTACATAGCACTTTCAAACCTTGTGCAAGGTGTGTTTTGTAGGTGCACTGTTTTTTTATTGTTATAAGTTTTGCTATTGTTCATTATTGCATATTCCTCATGTATTATAGTGTACCAGCATACAGAGTGAGAGTATTTCAAGGGAGAAGCAATCTGTTTTACAACCATAGGACCAACTCAGTATTCAGAATGCCCAAACTGAAACAGGAGATGCTACAGGCTTCTTTCTCTCTCATCCGCAGAAAGTAATTTCTAGTTTTTCATGTGAGAAATATTTGCAAGGCTAAGTCCTTCCTGGAAAACTCTCTCTAATGGTTCCTGGGACTTCATTTTCAATTTATTCTTTCCCCATATAAAGAATGGAATAACTAGCAATAAATATCTCTCTGTAGTGGTATTGTCCAGAAACCATTTTCATCAGCTGGACAATTCTATACACTTATCCCATTTGATAAATTGATTCTGGCTCACAAAGACCACAACAGTGCTACGTGTTTTAGTCATTTGACTACTGAGTGGTGAGGGCAGTTCACAGAGGAGACAGAGTTCATATACTTGGGATCGTCCTGAAAGCTAATTTTGTGGGATGGCTATTGCGGTGGGTGATCTCCGATTTTACCCATTGTAATTTACTGTTGAGAGAACCCATGCTGTCTCAGTTATGTTGAAATCCAGATCCTTTGCCAGGTATCAGCAGTACCCATTCAATTGATTCTCACCCTGATGTTTTGAAAACAGTGCCCAAGGTTTTAGCTCTTTGACTCCTGGTGATTTTAATGGAAGTACAATAGCTTAATTTCTCGTTATTTTCCATGTGTTATTTTGTAAATCCATCCCTACAGACTGAGTGGTAAACATAGGAGGAAACCAATTTGCTAGACAATAGGATATATTCAAATTACCAGTTCTTGTGATTCTTGTTATCAAGAGTGGATTTATGCCCATTATCATGAGAAAAAGAGAAGGTCAGTGAGAGAAAAAAAAAAATCAAAATGTAAGCTCTGTTCTGAGTGGTACATACGCAGTTCAGCCTCACAATCATATCCTTCCCTGGCTTTTATCCATTCAAAATATTTCCTGAAACTAAAAAATATGCATATTTTCACTATTAAGTATTAAATGTGTTGTCAGATACTGTCCACATTTTTGTTTAGGAAAAAGTTAAAGAGGTGTTGAAGCTGCTGCTTGGACGCTGAAATAGTACAAGCCACCATTTAGCATACAGAAAGTACATGGATTTTTTAAACTTTGGTTAATAATGAATAGAAGAAAGCAACAAATTTTGTGTGTGTGTGTTGCTATTTTTAATGAGTTAGACTGTTCACTTACACATCTCACCTGAGCATCAGTTTCTTTATCATAGCCATAAGCGGTAAGTCAAAGGTGTTCATTTATCAGCTGTAATTTCCTGTTGGATCCCTTCCTTAGATATCTAAGTATTGATGAAAACAGCTGGAATTTGATTTTCTTCTCACAATATTACTGTGAGTCAAGGCCAGCAGCTTTACATTTGTGCTGAAGAGGTGGAAGAACATAGCAACAAAGTCATGCAAACAGCCTCTAGCAGTCAAACCACACAAAGGGAAAAATATTTCTGGATATTGCTACTTAATAAATATTTAGTATGAATTTGCAAAATTAGCACACAAATTTATCAGCCTAATTGTAATATCTATTTTGCAGTCATTTACTAAAGTGATCATTTCACTCATTCCTTTAAAAAGATACTCATTAAGGACAAACAAAGCAGCAGAAAATGCTGGTAAAGTCTCAGCAGACACTGTAAAGAAAAATCTGAAAGCAAACTTCCTAATCTCAGGGAGTATTCCAGTGCATATGTCCTATTAAAAAGAAGAATCTGCTCATTAACCTCTGCGGTAGTCAGACTTGATCTGAAAACAATAGGCCCCTACTGCATTATCAGCTCTGAGCTGATAAAAAAAGACTTTAACCTACATCAAAGATTGAAATGGATTTTCTTTTTTCTTCCTTACTGTGCTTTGAAGAAAATGGCTGTTTAATTTTTTTAATGAGAATCAAGATTCAACAATGAAAAGGAAATCAAAAGAAGAAAACAAATAAAACTCTGTGCTATTCTTTTCCTAATTGCTATACCCTAAGCAATACTTTCTTTCCTCTGTGTTTCTCACATGGATAATTAGAATCAACATTTTTCTAAACTGTGTAGATTTTGAGGAAAAAAAACCAACACTCTTCCTTGAGAATTTTATTGTCTAACTCAGAACATGAAACTAAACCTCCTGAGTTTAAGACCTGAGATTTACTTCTGCATAGCACTATTTTCCCATTTAATTTTGCATATTTTTTCCAAGCTAACGCTTTCCTGTCCTCAGTGGCAGTGAGCAGTGAACTTTTCTTTCACACTGCAGTGTTGAGAGTTTTGAAGATATCTTCTGGTATGAACAAGAAATAAATAAACAAATAAATAATAATAAAAAAGGATTAGATCTGAGAATAGTAGATGCCCTTAGACTGATAATAAGAAGCAATAAACATTCACCTCATAATGGCAGAGAAGAAATTTTATGTCAGTGACATAAAGCATACTAGAGCATACTAGACAATGTTAGAACCTGCATTTAGGTAGGATCTGTCTTCCTAGAGGGACTGTATTTCACTTCTAGGCAGGCAGTGTATTCAAGGCTGGGAAGAATCCTTCGGAGGCCCCATATGACCACGTTACCTAAGACCAAATTAGTGCATTTATAGAAGTGTATTAATACTTAGTTAATAATGCTAGCCTGGAGCAATCTCTGGCAGTCAAATGCCCCATGGTTAATAAAAAACAAAGCAAAACCAAACCTAAAATTATCTCCTTGCTGGCCAGTGTGCAGATGCTATCCAACAAGATAGGGATTAACTACCACCTATGCCTTCCCCCAGGCATATCAGTACCTGTCAGGACCTCTGGAGGCATCTCATTCATGCAAAAAAGAGATTATTATTTGATCCTGACAGACATTTTTTACAGTTCATGTGCTTTCCATTTTAATTTTTCTAAACTGTCAAAACTGATGTTCACCAAATGATTATATTTACAGATCAAATGGATTCCCCATGGAATATGGGGCAAAATCTACATATTCAATGTCATACACTTATTTATGCTGGCCTGCAAATACTTGGCCTGATTTCTTGTTATGAGGATCCTTCCTTATTTTGTAAAAATAATGAAAACAAGAAAAGGATCTTGAACATAACTGTGCAGGAATAGAAAGATGCATGAATCATCAAAGCTGTGTTCAAATCCTTAATTTTTTTCTTGCCTGATATGTTTTCAGAAGGGGAGATAACATACAGCTAGTTAAGTGCTATTATATAGTGTTGTTGCGAAATGCTTCCTTAAAAAGAAAGGAAATAATTGGTAGAAAAGGACATCCATAATGTGCACACAGGCACACACACAGATGCACCCACGGGGAATTAATTTAAAAGTTTATTACTGAAGTTATGACGTTAATCACCTTGAAGTTAAGAAGTGCCAGCATTAAGGCTGTCTACACATGTGCAATGAAGCAATACTGAATTACTTAGCCACAAGGTTCTTTCTCCATTCGAGGCTGCCCTAATTCAGTACATGCTGCAGACCTCTGCTGGGGACAGGCAAGGCTGTGTCAGAAGGCAAGTGCTGTTTGGAATAACTCTGCCTCAGGGGACATGGAGGAAGATATCAGGTATGTAGTAAATAAAACAGAGGAAAATAGGACAAGGATGGAGAGTCTGTTGCTTTACACAGTTTAGTGACAACATTAAAGATAAGGGTCATCACTTTTTCATATGATGCTGACCAAGTAATTTAGAATAAGCTTTTAGTAGGTGGCCATGCTCTGAACTCTTGGAATGAGATTTTTGACAAGTGCTGAGTGCAATCAATTATAATCGAAATCAATGGAAAACACATACAGAACATTTTTTTAAATATACAATTCTATGTAGTTTGAAAGATCATGTCCTAGTTGTCCATATCAGATGCCTCAATTACTTTGTACTTACTGTCTTACTGCCTCTTATGTTTTAGCTCAGCTTCTATTAAGAAGTGATAACTGAACCCTCTCCTCTTGCAAGGGTGTTGTGAAGACAAATCCATTGTTAAGAATTTCCTCACATTCTGTAGTTACACAATGGGAAAAATGCATAGGTAGTATTGGAATGCCTTTTTTAAAACTGAAGCTGTTATTTTGGGGAGTCAAAAACAAAAATTTGTGAAGATTTGATGAACACTCTCAACACAACTGACAAATGCTTTTTTTTTTTTTTTTTTGGCCAATACCTAACCGCTGGAAAAGTCATCATTCTGTCTTCAGAGCAGGATTTCAGTAGCGCATCCTGAAATGGGCAGTGATGTCTTTAAGAGCTTATAACTCATTATCTAATGGATGCCTTGATATTGCTGTTCTTTTAAAAATTGTTTTCATTGGAGAAGGGGGTTTAATTCTTAGGTGTTAGCAAACCAGCAAACCCCAGAAGCAGCAATGCCACCCCACATAAAAATAAAATTTATGCTTGTGGAGATCACTGTTGGGACTAGGAGCCTATTGATCTGCCAGAGAGATCCAACCCTGATCCCAGCGCTTCTCCCTCCCATGGGATTCAGCCTGGTCTGATCTCAGAGCTGGCCCTGTTTTGAGCAGTGTAGCCCCAGCAGTGTTTTTGCAGTGTATCCCCTTGCAAATTTCAAGGTGAAGTTTGCAAGAGTTTTTCAGAAGGTCATGAGTGAATTTTTGCAAAGCCAAAACTATCTTTTTCCTCAGCCATTATACTAGAAACGACAAAACTGTTCTGGACAACATTTTAAAAAGTATCTAAAAAACGAGAGCTGGAGGAAAACAGTAGGCAAAGAGAGTCTCCATCCACACAGGTATTTTTCCAAGTTACAAATTACTGTAAACAAAATCTTACCCTAGGAAGTAACAGGCAATTTTAGTAATAAGCGGAGAGATCAGCCCAAGTTTTGGTAAACATTCAGGATGTGCAAGCTGAGCAAAAGGATTTGCTAGAAGCTGTTTCCAGTGGGATTAAAAAGTGTGAGATAATTCAAGCAATCTGTATGCTTTAATGGTTGTCAGTTTGGTAGGGCTGAGTGTGTTGGTCAGTTGGTTTATTTACCAATTTTTATTCAATCTCCTTCTTTGGACTGCTTGGTAGGTTTTTCATTTAAGGCTGCTCAAAATGAGATCTTGTTGAATGGGAAAAGTTACTGGTGCCTGATCCAGAGGGAAAATGAGCTCAGCATTTATGAGAGAGGTATCAGGAATGAGAGCCTGAATAAAAAACAATGGGTTAAGTAAAGCTTGGCTCCCAATACCAATAAAAATGCACATGTGATTAGGTGAAATTGCTAGGAGATGCAGACAGGGAGCCCTCTGAAGTGTGTAACCATAAGAACTTCATCATGAATACAGCTTGATAAATTCAGGAAATGTTGTTATGCCTCTCTGTTCCACTAGTTAGCCACCTTCCCACACACACTGGTTACAGCAGATCTATGTATGTATACACACACAACACTGCACGAATCCCCAGGGACACTTACCCTGGCGAGCATACTGGAAAGGGAAGACTTTTTTCATAAGCTCTTATTGAAATGACCATCGAAGACAATAAAGAACATCAAATGACCTGAAGCATAAAAGATGTGGGATTTTTTTTTTCTGTAAATTGAAAATACATCATTATGTTACAAAACAGACAAGACTCTTTTTCTGTGGATTCTTCTTTCCCTCAGTAGTTAATATGATGGAAAGTTTCTTGTTCTCCACTGCTGCTAGGTGGCATTTTTTTATATGGCTGTAGACCATTCCTTTTATAATCCAGTGTCATTATGGTTTATTTGTATCCTTTGTATTTCATGGGCTTGAAATGGTTGGATGCATCTCAAGTTCTGAGATCCCTGCTTTACTTTGCAGCTTGCCAGGAAGATTATATTTTGATATGTCCTTCTCTTTAGCTTCTGTATTTTCTGTATTCTGCTATCAGATTCAGCTATGCAGCATTAAAAATAACAATTAATGTCACAACTTCTCTAGCTCTGTCACTTTAAGACTTTATTATGATGGATTTGGATGGTGAGCTTTCATTGTGCTAAACTATGTGTGTCCCATAATTTTGTAAAATTATAACAGAAATAATGTTACACATCTCTGACTATACAGAATCACACAGAATCACAGAACTGAAGGGGTTGGAAGGGACCTTGAAAGATCATCGGGTCCAACCCCCCTGCCAAAGCAGGCTCCTTAGAGCAGGCTGCCCAGGTAGGCGTCCAGACGGGCCTTGAATATCTCCAGAGAGGGAGACTCCACAACCTCCCTAGGCAGCCTGTTCCAGTGCTCTGTCACCCTCACCATGAAGTTCTTTCGCATGCTGGTGTGGAACTTCCTGTGCTCCATTTTGTGGCCATTGCCCCTTGTCCTATCCCCACAAACCACTGAGAAGAGGTTGGCCAAATCCCTCTGTCTCCCACACCTCAGGTATTTATACACATTGATAAGATCCCCTCTCAGTCTTCTCTTCTCCAGGCTGAACAGACCCAGGTCTCGCAGCCTTTCCTCATAGGGAAGATGCTCCAGGCCCCGTATCATTTTGTGGCCCTCCGCTGGACTCTTTCCAGGAGTTCTCTGTCTTTTTTGTACCGGGGAGCCGAGAACTGGACACAGTACTCCAGGTGAGGCCTGACCAGGGCGGAGTAGAGGGGGAGGATCACCTCCCTTGACCTGCTGGCCATGCTCCTTTCAATGCACGCCAGGATCCCATTGGCCCTCTTGGCCACGAGGGCACACTGCCGGCTCATGGTCAACCTGTCATCCACCAGGACCCATGAGGCTTTTTCTCTAACATTTTCCTCTATGCATGATTTCCTCTTCATATGTTACTGCTCTAATCATATTTTGCTGACTGTGAATCTACCAGTTCAAGTTTACTATTCTCTGTGATATGAAGGGTTGCAGAACCAAATTGAGACACCCAGTGGTTAAAAACGACATTGTGAGCCAGTTAACAGCTCTAGTTTTTCAAAAGTTAGACTCAGAAAATTGTCTTTACGGGATCTTTGTGATCATGCTTATACAATACTGTTTATAAAAAGTGACAATATTTGAAAATCTTAGTGGCACTTGACTGTCCTAACACATTAGCACCATTTAAAAATCTTTACCTTGATTTGATGTGAAATATCATACTGACCGTATACTAGAAAAAGACCTCTAGTAGTTATGCTCCAAAAAGCTGACTGGATTTTATCACCTCAGACCTGAGGACCTTTGTTGTTGTTTGCAGAGATATCTCTTTCTCAGCTGTTCTGTGTTAGCTTCTGTTAGCTTCTTAGATCTGGAGAGTTGTTTTTGTTTGTTTGTTTTTCTAAAAAAAAAGAAATTTAGAGGATATATTTGCTATTGATTTTTGAGTAGAGATTAGTAAAATAGTTCAGCTTAAGTATTGATTACACATTTTTGTCCTTACCAAGTTGGAAATGTTTTTAAGTTTTAAATGATGCATTATTTGCATGTCTCTGCAATACTGCTTGTAATCAGAACATGTCTGAAAAAGAACAGTAATTTTGCTATATTTTTAATCAAATTTATAAGAGTATGTTCTGGGAAAGTTCAGTTTCCTCTGATAAGATTTTGAGACCCTGTTTACAAGATTTGCATTATTGTGGTAAACTTTAATCCAAGGAAATACAGGTGATTATTTTTTATCATATAGCTACCAGAGATTTTAATGAACAGCTATGTATATCATCTGTGTTCTACCTGGTCCTCGGCTCTGTCAGATAGGGCTTTATCTTTGACTACTAATTAATGCAGCCTTGAAAATTGTAGCAATTCCCTTCATCACTCAACAAACTGCTTACTAACAGCTTTTCAGAAAAGGGTTTGGTGTGAGCATTGTGGAATAAATGAAGGGAGGAAGTAGAAGGAACAATGATGCTGTCTCTAGCCAGATCTCACACACTTACATTCTGGGAATTTAGTTCCATTTAAAGATGAAGACATAATCATAATCATATGGTGCCCCAGCACCTTCCAAAAACTGTGTGGGTGCTCTATGTGTTTTCAATTCATTTAGCCAAACATGTATAACCAGTAACATGCACATATTCAGTACTTACTCCAGGCTATTTTAATGTTAATGTCAAGAAGGCTCTTCTTCTCAAGCAAGCTTTCTATTCAATTTCACATTTCAGTGGCTAGATTAAGTACATATGCTTTGCTTCATAACCTAATGTGATGCTTCCTAGGACTGGGCAGGACACATTAGATCATTACACACTGTAATGTTCTCTCAGTGATTGTGTTTTTACTTCCTTTCCCTGGGCTTCCTGCTGAGGAGACATAATGTAACTGTGTTTTAAGTTCTTTAATTCCAGACTTAATAATGAGATGGTTATAATTTGAAGTCTTCTCCAGGTTAAAACTGTGAGGTCTCCTTGACACCACAATGAGGAATTTGGTGAGTCTTCAAACTCCTGCTGACCTCCGGAAATGCTTTCAGTTTAATGAGAGGAATATAGACACCACTGAGATAGCAAAGTTAGCACTGTTCCTTGAAAAGCAGCAGAACTGGATTAGGCAAGCTCTTTCAGGTACAGAATCCACAGGCTACAGAAGATCCAGCTGAAAGAGGGACCAGGGTTGAGCATTTGCTGACCAGATTTTCATACTCCGGAAGAAAATCAAATACTAGGAGAAGTGCATGTATCTATGAAAGGTCTGAAACTAGAACTGACTCTACACACTCTACACTCTATACAGTTGTTTCTGAATTTCTTTTTGATTTAATCCACTATCAGACTTATTTCATAATTTATTTTTAATTTGGCCCCATTCATATGGTGCTACAGCCTTTAGTGGATCTTCTTAAATGGGCCAAACTATCTTTGAATTCTATTTCATATTTCATAATTCTATTTCATAACCTTATTTCATAAGGGAACAAAAATTTCCCTTAATTTACTGTGTTTGTTATCTATCTTCAAATATAGCATCACATTATAGATATTCTACCTGTTGCTGTTGTCCTTTCACATCTAAAGCTTATTAAATGGATTAAGACTTATTCTGTGACTTTCCCCAGTCACATATTTTAAGATCCTTAGTTCTGTACATGCTCAATTATAGCCACATGCTGTCTTCCTAATCTTCAGCTTCCTATGCTAAAATCTTAGTAATTCATCCTACAGGTCACTTTCAGAAAAGTGGGACACTTATTCCTATAAGGTTATCCTGCTATTTTCAACCTCTGGGAGATGTTTTTTTTCAGTACTGATCTTTTCTTTTATGAAGACTGGGTGAGGGATTTTTTTTTTTTTTGACATTTACTCATCCTGACACTGCCCAATAAAGCTTTTTCTACCTCTCTTCCTTTTTGTATGTCTAGCTGCTATTTTTCATGGTGCCACAAGTAACATGGGCTTAGATTCTTTTCTTGGCTTAAGGTTATAGTCTTCCATATTCTCAGGTCTTTCTGTTTTTATCGTCTCAGTTTTTACTCTTTTCTGCTTTGAGACCTAATATAGTTCTTCAGGATAGGAAAAGACATTTTCTCGAGATAGCATGATTCTGCTCTTCTACACATTTTTGCATGAACACAGTATCCCCTAGATAACCTACGCATATATCCTCCACAAAGGAAATGTCATGTTTATGGGAAAAGGTGTTTTTAAATGCCTGATCAGGCCAAAAGGGCATACTACCAGTAGCCATCATAATCTGCCCGTCTTGGTTTATTGTCTTTGAATACCAGCTTGCTGTACTGTGTTACCTCTTGGCTCTGGGCTATCCTGAGCAGATACAGACTAGAGAGCAGGTTAATGCTGAGTGCAGCTGAATGCTAGGGACTAATACCATCCTGGTGTATTGTTTCACTGTCATCTCAAGAAGCTTTTGAAAGTCTAAATTTTAAAAAAAGTCCAATTTTGAAGATAGATGTAAATCCTGGTGAAACTTTTTACACTACATTGTCCTGTGTCCCCATTGGTTTCAATGGCTCTAGGGTGACTCTAGTCTCAGTGAGGTGAGAATTAACTTTCCATGTTGGACACGGAGTTAAAATGGTTGTACAGATAATGAGAAGTTTCAATTTCCTAGCATTTTTGAATGAGAACCAACTGTATAATTATTGCAGATTTTTTTTAATTATTTTTTATTTTTTGAATCCAACCAGTTTCACATTTCCACAGCTGTCTTATCCCTTCCAGTAATGTCACATCAGTGTAGCTTGAGGTACCCAAAAAATCTTTGTTGTACTCTGGTATTGGGGAGGTTACTGATATGGCTGCAGTTGTTCTGGCTGCTGGGGAGCCAGACATCTACTTGCAACTAAGGCTCTGCAACTGTAGCTGTATTCAAAATTATACTCTTCTATTACAAGTAGGAAGCATTTTCACTCTTGGTGTTTCCATGTGCTATATGCATAAAGCAAAAGTCAAGTACACTATGTAGCAGGTAAAGAGTAATAGCTGAGAGAATCCTGCTTATGGTTTGCTTTCAGGGAAAAGTAGCTTTTGGATCCCCTCCTCTTTTATTTTGATTTTTTTTTTCCAGAAAGATATTGTAATGTCTTTAAAAGTATGTTCCCAAGTTTCTACAAGGTGAGCAAAGCACAGTTTCCCTAGTCACTGCAGCCTTGAGTGCATCAAATGACATTATGCATATAGCCTGCAGATCCAGGCTTCCAAAACTTTAATACCCTAGAACTCCTATCATACTAAGCTTGTAACATTTAACATTCAGACCAGTTTTGTCTGCCATTGTATTTTTGACTAAGCTCTTGATTTTTCTGTTAAACAAAACTTCAGCTAATGATAGATCATTTTAGAGATGTTGCTCATACACTCAGCAGCAGTAAGCACATATCTGTCAAAGAGCTGCTTGGGAAAAACCTTTTACCTATATTGATGTTGTTTTCCACCAGACCATTCAGTTTAGGGTGTTTGGGAATTGATATGTTACATGTTGAAATCCATAATCCTCTGCGACTGTTCCACAAACTGAGCAGTGGACCATGATCAGACAAAACAATTTCTAGGATTCTGTGTCTGGCAAATAGATCTTTAATGCTTCCCCTGATAATTTTTTTTTGATACAAATTTCTCCATGTAGCCTTATGGTACCACAAATAATAATACAACTGTATAGTTTGTGAGGTGGACTTTATTTAGTATTCCCATGTGCGTAATACTCCATTATGAACTAACTCATCACTAGGTAATATCTATTAGTATTTTTCCAGGTTTATGGTATATTATAAAATATACTGAATACTGTATATTATAAAATATACCGAAGAACACCCTCCCCCCCCTCTGTTTTTGCAGTTATAACAAGTGCCACCCTTGCTATGGGCACAAATGTTATGTGACTAGTTCCTGCTATTGATAATTTTCCATAAGTGAATATGTGAAACTTCTTTCAGCTACTCTTTTTTCTCTCTGCTAATGCATAGGGACATTGCAATTTGGTGAGTGTCTGGTATTCTGCATATTCTGTAGGAATCCTATCATTTAACTGTTTCCCAAAGTATCTGAAAAAGTTCTGTGTACTGGTAACAAAATACTTGAAGAGAGGAACTTTATTAATGCTGTAAGATTTGAAAGTCTCTGTCCAACTTGGCATTTGAGTTCCATTGTATGGTCTTCTTTACAAGTGCTTGACAGCTACTAATAAAGACTGTCAAGTTTCATATGAATTTCTTCACAGATTCTACCATCCCTCCCATTTTGCACACTCCTTTGCCTTTCAATTTTTGAAGTCTGGAATAGCCTGGAGTTGACTTTCTTCTTTGTACCATCTTCTTTAGCCCTTCTTTCAAACATTTTCTGGAGCCTGAAGCTTTACATTTGTTCTATAATTTGGGTCCTATTTCATAGTCCTGTCAAATGCACTTTTTTGTCTGTTATGATGTTCTGCTGCTGTTTTTTCACAAGTCAGAACATCAGCAATATACATTTCGTTAGATAGATTCAATTCCTTTAGATAATATGTAGTGAAAATTCTCAGGAGTATATTTAAGTCCAAAGGAAGCTTTGAAAGTACCACATCCTGCATAGTGCATTGAAAGTGGCTTGCCTTGAACTCCTCTTATCCATGGAGATTTGTAAGAGCAAGGCAGATATATTTAATGTAGTAAAAAGATTAACACGTCACTTCAGGGAAAAAAAGTTTTAACAACCTATTTATTTATCTTAGATCTAAACACAAACTGAGTAATGCAGACTTTCTTTCAGTGTTAATAGTAGATGTTCAATGGACTTTTCTATTCTCTCTCTTCACTTGTTAACTAAATGGTTGAGTTTCTCTTTGAGTTTGTCTCATGACTAGAAGACTATTTCTGGCTTAGAGATTTCTAAATGAACAGCATCAAGGACCAATGCTGTTAAGGATATCTGGTCTTCTACGTTACCAGTTCTGGGTTCTTTTCACCACATACAGCCTCTGCTGGCTGCAACATGTTTTAAAATTAAAAAAATTGCTTTTAGACCAAAATATTTGTTCCCACTGATCTTACAGTTGAATCAGTTTCACTTTGACTCTCAATTCAAGACCATACAGTTTCTCTTTTTAGCTTCCCATTATAATCTCTCAGTTTTACTGGACTTTCTACTATGTATTTTGGTTTCTGATTGTTTTTTTTTTCCTTTTTTTTGCCCCCTCACTCTTTTTATAACCTTTTCATACAATGCCTGAAGAATAGTAACAAGTTCATTACTCAATTTCAGCTCATTCTCCTGTTACAAACACTGGCCCACAGACACTGTCCCATTACAAAGTCCCTACAAGTACCTTCCAGTAGTCCCTACAAGTACCTTCCCAAGTATTTTGGGGGCAAGAGCAAATATCTGAGAAGTAGCAGGACTGGGAATGTCATGGGGAAGCCTTGGGACCACACACTTGAGAACAACCCATCCAAAAGCCACACCAGATAACCAGTACGTGTGCCAATACATACATTCAAAAGACACTGTAGGCAAAATCTGTAATATTTTGGAGTTCACTGATTTAAACTCCTGCTATACATACATCTGCCTTGTTAGAGCTGGAGATGACAAGATGAGGATGTAACCAGAGCCCTGTGCTCAGTTGTCCTAACGTTTCTGTTGCTACCACACATGGCTGCTGCTCACTTGGGTCTGACATGCCTTGCTAACCTCAATGTACTATTTTTTATTATTTTTTTTTTGTATAAGGATATACTATACAAAACTTTGTATACTTTTGTTAAGTATAAAGGATCTATACCATCCACAGCCAGCTATGCACAAGGAAACAAGCTCTTCACTAGAGAAAGTTAAAAAGGAACGGATTTTGTTTCCGTAATCCTTTGCCCAAGACCATCTCCCCTTCCACTACCCAGTGCCATTTTCTCCCCTTCTCTTCATCGCTGAGTATCTCTGCCTAAATGCTATAGAGAAGCAAGATAAGCTGGAATCCCACAACCCAGCTCAGTGTGATTTCTGTATCTCGCAGGAAAGAGACTGAGAGAAAGGGTCTGGGTTCCTTCTGAGCACAGCACTATTCTAATAATTTTTTTTCAGCTCAGTGACCAAAGTTTTGAAAAGAAAATATTCAAAGCCAGTCACTTCATTTTTCAGAGCCATTTAACACTAGCAAAGAACTGATTTCACTCAATCCACGGGGTGAAGGCAGCCATTTCCCATGCACAGTACCTCTTCAACCAAGGTACCCACATAGGAACATTCAGTCCAGAGCATTTTTGCCTTCCCTTGCTCCTTTCCCTGCGAGCCCACACCTCTCTGCATGCATGGATGGATTTAATGTATATTTTGAGTTGAACAGTGTAGGGTTGAAGTCTGTAGCTTTGGCTGGAGCATGCTGTGTGTTGGAAATAGACTAACTGCCAGAAGTCACGTCCTGTAGTTCCTCCTTTGGTCTGCTAGACAAGAGCAGGTCCATTTGAGCCTGGTGTAAGCACAGCAGCATGCGTGCTGACAACTCTTCCAGGGCGGGTACTGGGCAAGCTCCAGGAGGAGCGGAGCTGAGCGGAGAGGGGAGGCCTGCAACATCTCTGTGCAGGTGGGGAACGTAGGGGCTGTTCTGAAAAGAGTGGCTACAGCAAGTAGGTAACACTTTTTTTTTTTTTAATTAAATATATGTGCATAGAAATGTGTAATCCAAACACATATAAAAATACACAGAAACAGCAATACAAAAATTGTTAGATCCTCTCAAGACCAATGCTTAATTTGCTCCTAGAGCTGTTGTATACTCAGCTTTCCCATCCCCTCAAGTACTAAGTAATATACATGTCTGAAGATTAAATCAAATATGTATTAGAAGCCTTGTTTCTGATTTGCATTATTTCAAATTAAATATTGAAATTCCAAAGACTTTTTTTTTTTTCTATCCTCAGAAACTGCAGTATAAATTACAAGAGCAATTATTTCAAAATGTATATAAGAAATGCATATCAACAAGGTGCTACGTGTTCTGCAGAATATGACTTGTTCAGCCTGGCTATTTGAGCATTCTTGTTTTCTGCCAGGTGGAAGGATATGACAGTAAGCCAAACAAGAACAATGAGCAAAGAAAGGAAATTGCAACACATATAGAAGGAGATAGCTACTGTGTTAAGAGAAATCAGAGAGGCTTATAAAATTACAATGAGGAAAAATAAATAGCAGGAAGGAAATAAACTCATGAATAAAGATAGAAAATAATGAGTTTAAAATGACTAAACTAGCTGCTGTTTAAATTTGTCTCAAGAGAAATGAAGATGAGGCACACAGGCATCTAAAAGTATTGAAGGGCATTTCAAATATAGCTGTTGATGTAAGGGGAAGAAATGAAATATAGAAATGAACAAATAGACAAATGTCAAGGATGTAAACTGTTAGGAGAAGGAGAGATGAAAATTTACGTTTTGTGTATAAAAACATTTAAAAATATATAGCGAGGGAGATAATTAAAGGATAGAATACATATAAAGATAGCATGAGAAGAATTTTGAGTGCATTTCTACATGAATGTGAGGTTTGAAATCAACAAAAATCTTTCAGCATAAACTTTACATCGTGCAGCATTTTTCTGAAGAGTAAAAACGATCACTAACAGTATTTTCTTCCTTTTGTGTTCCTGCATACTCTTTAGATGTCAGATCTCACATACACTCTTGGTTCCAAAGAATTTTTCTGAAACAAGAAAAAACCTGTGATGAGTCTGTAGGACCAGTCTGAAAACCCAAGTTGCTTTGCTCTATGAAGATTCAAACCTAAGTCGAATTTAGAATGAATTTATATTACGAGTGCAGTACAGATCAGCAGGTATATCTTCCATGAATATTTTCTGGTATTTGTGAATAGATTTTCTGGAAAATAGACTTGAGCAAACTGTGGAATAAAACACTCTAGTTTTTCCTAGCCCTAGTGTTGTGTGTCTGCACTTTGCTTATTAAGTATGCCTCTCTGGTCTTGGCAGGAGGAGCACAGCTGCTTTGTGTGTGTGATTTATAGATTATTTTGGATTTCTATTCAGGTCTAGTTCCTGAAGGCATGCAACACTATAAGAATCTTGATTTTCATTTAACATAAAGTAATTGTTTAACTCTTGTGTTTTCAAAGAAATCTTCAAAGAATGAAATATGTAAATCATGAAGGCTCTAAAAAGTCTCTGAAAATATTGTATATTTTAATATCTCTTAATTTGTGAACACCTTGCAATTTTATAGTCTACTCATCAAATATTTGGGTTAATGGCAATGCAAAAATCACAGGGACAATATACTTGAATAAGATGTGAAGAGTTGACAATAAACAGGCTTTATATCCTATTCTGTATGCAATATTTATAAGGATGAATCACCGTGTCTTTGTACATTGGAACAGAGACAGAAGAAGTTATTGTTGTGTCATGGGTAGGAAATACCCTTATCTCAATTTCTGAGGCAGTAAAAAAAAGTATTTTTTCCTGATTTCATTTTTATTTTTAATAAATGAGAAAATAGAATTTTTGCAAAGCAGCTAATGACCAATGTGAGCTATTATTGGGTGGTTTATGTTGATGAGATGGAGGTTGGTAAAGAAGGTCTGGGAGAGGATAAAGCAGCAGCAGTATCCCTTTCCATTATTGTTAAGCAGCCTTTTATGTTTCAAATACAGGTTATGGTTCAATACAACAAACAACATGTTTGGTTAATTAGACCCTGGGATTTTACTAAAAAAAATAAGAAGACATAAAAACGAATCTGTCCCTATTGAGCTTCATTATTTTATTTTTATTTTCTTTTAACAAAAAAAGATTTCTACAGAAAAGCCTGTCAAATTAACATTGGTATGTGCTTCTCTAAGGATTTCCTGAATATACCATTTTAAAAGGTTATCTTATTAAACCAATTCCCATCAGACACTTCCCTGTCAAACCTTCCCTGCAAAATAATCCTTGCTATTTTTCTGGCCATTGATTAGACAGGCTCATAAAAAAGAAATGCCTCTCCTTTCTTTGAATATTAGAAAATGTATTCCCAAGCCTGAATTCATTGATGCCTGTAGATTTTGAGTCCTGAGGTAGAGACTTCCCCAAAAGGGTAGTGAAAACTTAGCTAGCAAATATTGCTTTCATTATCTGCTAATGTCATTGCTTTTTCCCTAGACCCTTTCTTATTTTCCTGTTTTCTTGCCTAACAGAATTACTTGGCACACATATATAATATATATACATGACTATAATATGACAGAAGGGTGTCTTTTTTGGGAATGATATTTCAGTTCCATCTTGATGACATAGTTCCAATTTTCCTTCTATTCTCTGTGCAAAAAATATGGTTTCCAAGTCCTAACTGAGTTCTCTGTGAAAGTGTTATGATGTTCTATTACTCATATTTTAGAGAGTTCAAGCATCTCCTAGACCGGTAGTGGATCAAATTCTAATTTGTATTTACAGATGTATTTACATTTTTGTTTAAATTTAGAATGCAAATGTGTATTTATTATAAGACCAATCTTAGCAATAGGCAAATGTAAAATTAATAAATTTGTTGGAGTTCGTGCATCTTGTAGTGCAGTTAAACTTAATGTTACTGTATCAAAGGAAATAAATAACATTCTTGTAGTGATCTCATTCTTTATGCTTAGTCAGTCTTCCAGGAACAGTTCTGTTCTTCCTCTGCCAAAACTACATAGTTACCATTAATAAAATGCCACTCTTTCACAGATAATTCTTTTTAACTGATATGGCATATTTCAACTCTGTTGTATTTCAGTGGGGACTAAAACATAGTTTCCAACATGCAATCACTGGCTGTACATATAGAGAGGTCATACAAAAATAGTAACTAATAAAAAATGTCCTTTTCTCCACACTTGGTGAAGTTTTATGTTTCTCTATCACTTACATTATGGCAACACCCAAGGGGTTTCTTCAAAGGAAGCCACATTAGCTAGACAATGTGAAATGTTGGAGGTTGTGCAGTGCAGAAAAGACGAGTAACTGAGGAGATAACAGACAAGCAGATGGGAAAGAGAAAAGAATGGGGTGAGAAGGGGTTGCTTGGCCACAGCAGGAGTCACTAGGCAGAAGACAATCAGACCTATATCACAGCATGGGAAAGTGTCCTTCTAAGTGAGAGGGCAAGTATCACATGAGGAAAACTGACTGGCAAATAGAGTTAATTCCCATTCATGTGAATTCCCCTTTGGCTTATATCTGTGGTTACTACAGGTTTCGTATCTGCACAGCTACCCTTCCTCTTCCCCAGTAACAACTGCAGAGTGAAGTTCACTGCTAAAGTTTGAAAATATATGACTATTTCTAATTAATTAGTAAACATATTCTGATTTTAAATAAGGTTTTATTTGCTGAAGAGCTACGTTTCAATTCCAATGTAAGTAAAAAAAAAAACAAACAACTGCTGCATTTCAATAAGGTATTGAAAAAAAAACCACTCAAACAAAACACTGATTTTCTGTTCTTTTCATCAGCATTATTTCCTAAATGTTGTCAAAATGGGCATTGGGCTAAATAATTTTCATTTCTTAAAACTGGAAATAGGACTAATACCTATTGGATAGATTATGAATTGTTTTTATTTCAAAGAGCATTGACTGCCCTGTAGTAATTTACTTCCTTCCCTTCTCCCCCTCCTCCATTAGTTTTAATGTCATTTGGAAAATTATGGTTTTGCCAGTGTACTTGTATATCTGTTTGTTACACTCTTCTTACTTAAAAATTCTCCAAATGTCTTCTCATCCACACCCTTTCCCAACAGTTGTGTGTTCTGCCTGTGATGGATTTTCCAAAAGCTAAATGGCAAAATTATCTTCATATGCCTTTCTTTCTCTAATTGACCAATATTTATTAATGATGAGCAATGTCTTTTATTTTTTATTGTATCACACAGATAAGTAAGTGCTACCAGACACAGTCAGAGGAGTCAGTATCAATCAGTGAATGGGATTCACTAAAGATGAGTCATTTGCTCCATATAAAATAGCTGATCCCTCAAACAGAAAGGACTCAGGCTACTATAAGACTCCTGCATCTTCACTCCTTTTGCATGTATACATTAAGCCTACCCATACTTCAGTTCCCAGTGGGGTGCAAAACAAGGAGTTTTAAAGCACCAGGATTCAAGTACACAGAAAAGTAGAAGACTAAGCACAGTGTGTAATCAAGAGAAGGTTAAAGGAACCTTGAAAAACTCATATAATTTTCCTTTCTAACACAGCTGGAAGCAGCTGAAAACACTGCCTGTTTAGTTTTTAATCACATCCCAGGCTACTCCTGTTAGTGCCAACCATGCAAGCTCATAGAAAATAATACACAAAATGTGTAGAACTCTTTATTTGGCTCTGTCCTCTCCATATTTTTTCTTCCCTCAGCTCTTCTATCTTTTTTGTGAGCACGAGTCCTTGTATCCAAACTACTCAAAAATTCAGACTGCCCCACAACAATATTTTTTGATGAAGAAGCCATTTTCCTTTCTTTTTTCCACTGTTCATTTTTTTAAAATGCACCTGTGACTTCTCTTGAGGATTGTAGATTTTATTGGTTTTCCAATGGATGAATACAAATAACTGCTTTTTATTTTAAATATTTCTCAAGAATTAACTGCTTATTTCCAGTTTCCATGAATAAACATGGATTTAAAATGGTGCTTTCAGATTTTGTGGATAGACTATGTCTATTTCCTTTGAGATGTATTCTTACATACTACTCAGACATAAACGAAAAGGAAATAATAACACTGGGGACTTGTCAACTTCTCCATGGTTTTGAATTCTCTTTTCTTTCTGATCACCAGATAATGGCATTTGGTCCAATTTGTTGTTGTGGGGTCATTCTCTCTTCCGTCTGCATGTGTTGCATATTTGTGGTGACTATAGCAATTTTGTATTTGTGCAAGAGAAATATTGAGAAAGCATATTTCCTGTTTCTATTTAAGAGATTTAAAAAATCTCTAAATAAAAGCTGAAAACAGAAATGAAGGTTTTCCTGTAGGATCTTGGATTAATACCCTCAGATGTTCTGCCCAGTGATCTCATCTCTTGGCTGAGCACAACCACGACCACTGGGTCTCCTTGGCTGCCCTTGCTTGGGCACAGTCAGACTGAGCCCTGTCTAGGGGCCCTGCCCAGCCTGGGGATGTCCCTTGGCTTTCACTCTTCCACCTTTCCTTGCCTGTAAATGCAGCAGTTTTACTGAAGGGAAGTTTCTGCACCGTGTCTTTCAGATTTTCTTTGTATATCTCCACACCACTGCATGAAGCAATTATTTATTTTATCTGGATCCATACCCATCCCTCTTCTCTGCCTGGGAAAGCTATACATGATGGAAATATTCAACAGTAGAAAAGGAAAAATATTTATCTCTCACTGTGTCATGTAAGAGGAAAGGCTGCACACACACTCTTTCCCCATTGTGCCTGTGGACAAAAGCTGAAAAAAATCAGGTTCTATTTTGAAAAATCTTACTTCAGTTTTCCATTAGTAAGTTGTGGCATCATCATTATTAAAATTTGATCCTAGGAGTTCTTGCTTGTTTCAAGCTCAATAGGATAATAAAATATAAAAGAAGTTTTGGCTCCCTAATTAAAAGCACAGAGCTTAAGTTATCGTAGCAGATTTGTTGTCTCCCTTGTTACGTGACTCACATTTTCTATAAAGACCTACAGACAATGACAGGAATGTGCCAAATTACTTGAAGGGAGATTACATGGACCATATAGCTTGATGAAATGTAATGTCTCTAAGTATCTCTTCCAACCTAAAGTATTCCATGATTCCATAAATAAAGTGCAAAAGCATAGCGCCACATTAGAAGCAAAGCTCCCATCCCTTTCTTGGTAAAGATGAGCATCAAGAGGAGGTAAAACACTCCAACTACCTCTTAAATCAAATGGTTTGATACCAGGCTTTCTGAAGAACCAATTATATGGGATCAGTGGCTGTAGGAACATACATATATCATAAAAAAATGGAAGCTCTAGAACAGAAAATGTGATTTTTATCCTCCTTCTGTCTGCTTGGAGGACCATAGCCAGTGTGCAGAGAATTTGTCTGTCTGTAGGAAAACAGTATTGTCAGTTGCTCACTAAAGCTAAAACCTGAACTTCTACATCTGTCATTTAAAACAAGGGATACCTTCAAGATTCAGTTATGTTGCCAGTGCTTATGTGTTTCTAATTCTCTTTTTAATCAGGCTTTTGAAGCTCTGTGGATTGTTTGTGTGAATGAAAGAGGAAAGAAAGAATTACTGTAGATTTAGCAAGATTTTAAACCTGTAGTAGTAAGAAGAAAAGCTGTGACAAATACACTTTGGACTGAGGGACTAGCCAGTGTGATTTCATGGCCCCACTTGGCTACCCTCGCTGTGCACACCATGCTGTCCGGGCCTACCTGATGGTTCAGCCATGCCTGAGGACCTAATGAAGGCCGACATCGTGGCCATGGGCACGCCCCTGTTGGCCTCTGTCAGCATGGGCTCAGAGACAGCTTAGGGAGGGCACAGCTGAGGGTGGACTTCCCCAGTGGCCTGGGGATGCATGCTCACAGGCCCTGGTCTAGCTGGTCTCCTGGGGGCTCATCCAGGCGGAGCTGCTCCTGCTATCTCCCATAGCTGTCCTGGCTGGCCACAGGCCCACAGCCCACAGCCTGTCCAAGCCTCGGCCTGTCTTTGTTCCCAGGAAGATACCTGGTGCCAGGGCTGGTTCTGCCCCAGTGCCCCCAGTGTCCTGTTCCTTGTGGGGTGAGGGGATGGGACAGTCTGCCAGGCCCTGCCCTGATGTGCCCATGGGCAGCTCCAACACCCCCAGGGAGCTGCTGGTCCCCATGGTGCCCTGGTGTTCAGGCTGAAATGGCTGGAGGCCCTTGAGGCAATGTCAGGATCAGAACTGCCCCAATAAATACTGAGAGTAATTGTTGAACCACATTATAGGTATTCAAGAGTACATATATATACAATGCATGTTGCATTTTTAGTTCAAATCTTGTGCAGTTCATTTAGCCATTATATTGTGAACATTCAACCAGGCAAGTGTCTGCTAAAATCCCACAAACATTTGCAGCAGGCCCAGGGGATTGTTGTGATACTGAGGATGGAGCCTGTACTTGTAACAGGCTTGTATTTCAGGTTTGAGGAAACAGAACTGGCTAATTGTAGATGTTTTGGATTGTGCAGTTAAGGTATTTCCATTTTCCCCCAAATTCATGTTAAAGGTAAAAGTAAAGAAGAATGTTTATCCAGTAAGAAACTGGCTGAGGCCAGCTAAGAAAGTGGCAGATTAAGAAAATCCATCACAGAGACAATGTGGGTAGACAAGATGGTAGAAGGGGAGATTTACTGTATGTAAAGTTTGGGGCACTTTTGTATATCATGGAAGCACCCCAGCCCCAGAGCATGAGGTAATCCCTGAGTTGTGGAGGGTGAAATGCGGGAACAAACTACTTGTGGAGTGGTTACTCAGTGATTCAAGGATTTAAATAAAGTCACACAGCACTCTTGGTACCATAAAGAGAACATCTAATACTGGAAAAGATATCTGTAATGATTGCCCAGAAGAAGTCTTCCAATTCAAATACAAGATGAGATCTTGAAGGAAAACAGCTACCCCCACAATCTCCAGTACAGAAATAACAAAGAATATATCTTCAGTATACTTTCTTGATTAATATAACTTACAATGAAACCTATAGCTTTTAGAAAATGTAATGTTGTTGTCTCAAACAATTGGATAAGTCTGCATGGTTGTCTCAAACAATTGGATAGGTCTGCATAGTAGTCTTTTTTATATATTTATTATTATTATTATTATTATTTTACATGGAATAAAATGATTCAATGAGTGCTTTTTCTAATTCCTAGACAGCCAGACTGGTAGGGAGGTATTGCTGTATCCAAAGTTTGCATTTAAGCACTCTCCTCATTACAGCTATTCTGTGCCCCCGATGCTACAAAATGAGGTTACTGTGGGACGCACTGTGATATTATTCAGCTACTGCATGCTAGCAGGATTCTGTTTGAACCTTTTCCTTACATCAGAGACTATATGTCACCCTAGCTCTCTCAATGCCAGCATGATACCTAGAATGAGTCATGCTTGAACAATATGAACACCAGTAAATAAGTAGCATTTAAGCAAGATGGTGCATTTCAGTGGTTCCTCTAAGCAAAATACCTGATCATTTCCAGATGTATTCTGGGCATATTTTGATTTAAGATAGATTGGATGCCATACACCTAAATACCTAAAAAGCTGCTAGTGTCCTACTGTACATCTGCTTGATAAGGCAAATGCTCTTAAGGAGTAGAGGTTAGCTGTGTGATATAGAGCTAAGTTTGGTGCATTGTACTTAGGTTGTACTTAGATTTCTTATTTCACATTTGTGTAGCTACATGAATAAACGTTTAAAATTTTAAGCATTAAGTGCAGAAGAGTAAATCCATAATGCTTTTATAATGCTTTTATATATACTGAAAATACTCTATAATAGTTGCTTTGGGTCAATTATAACAGTATTGCTTGAGCAAAGTGGGTTACTAAAAAAAATATTATTCAAGGTATTACACCTATTTTTATGTTCAGTAACCATTTTTGAACAGATTGCTTGATTTTCAGGTGAATTCTTTATTCACATTTTTCATCAGTTTCTTGGTTTGCAAATGGTTCATGTGCTGTTCATTGCAGGCACAATGCAATGCTGTGCTAGCAGGCTACCCAAATTTTGCTTTATTCATTCTGTAAAAACCTTAAAGTATTGATTCTCTCTCTGGAAAGGTTTAGGTGCTTAGGTGGCTCACTGGTATAGTATGAATTGGATACTTTACTTATGAATATATAACTTCAAATGAACAATTTTTGAATATGTGAGTGGAGAATATCTTATTTATAAACAATCATACTAACCTGAGCATTCAAGTATCCACAAAAGGTGAAGAAGGAAGAATTGCAGATGAGGACAAATTTAAAACAACTTTTGTTGAAAAATCTGTTGTGGAAATATCCTTCTAATATTTGTTTAGCTTTGTTGTAGTATTTGTTTCTAATATATGTTTAGCTTTGATTAACAGCTTCACAACTGTTGTGATTCCATCATGGGTTTCATAATATTTCACCTTTGTTTTCCACTTTATTGGATTTGATATTTCGAAGCCCATGGCAGTATGCTTTGGTATGGAGCGGATAGTATGCTTTTATCTACACTACCTGTTCTTCTACAGAAATGATTTCAATTAAGAGCTATCAAAACAATGAGCAGTTCTTGCATAAAAGTGTGTAAAGGTTTGGTTTTCACACAAGTGCAGAAATAGCATTTCAGAAACCTTGTACAGGTATTGAAATAGGACATATGCGAACCAGTAATAACAACTTGATGTAAGATGTAGGTTGTCCTCTTTAGATCTGTGTATTTGAAATTTAATTTGGGAAAAGTACTATAAACTCTGTGTATATTTCTCTTAAGCATTGTCATATGAGAGGGCTACATTAAGGGGTACCTTGAGGGAATCACAAGAATATAAGCCACTGAAGGAAAATTCTGGACTATCCTATGAAAGTCACCCTCTTGGGGAAATCTAAAGTCTGGAATTCAAGATGTTTTTTTGTTCAGCACAGTTTGTCTGAAAAACAGAGAAGAAAATATGATTCTAAGATGTTTTCCTATTTCCCTGTTCCTCAGCACCTCAAAACAGAAAACAAGGAGAGAAGGATGGAAATGTTTCTACTTTTCCTGCTCGTGGTTAAGGAAGATATCTATGGTAATCTTGTAGGAAGTACAACAGAATCACATCCAAACATTCAGCAAGATCTGCTGGAGTGGGAAGAAGTAGATAGGGCCATGTCTTCACCCGTTCTCATTCCTGTATACATTCCTATACCTTTCCATGAATTTCTAGGTTGTTTTCTCTCCATAAGGGATCTCTCTTTCCAATTCTTCAGATCTAGCCCCGAGACTTGAATAGTTTGTAGGTGACTGGAGTACTGGTAGGAACCACTCTACTATTCCCCTTTATGTTTTGCACAGTTGGACAGAAAAAAAAGCTTCAGTCTATAAGACTTTCAAACAGAATGGAAGTCTTACCAGGAATATTACTATTCTCCCTGAAAATGGGCTACCGTTGAGTTCTGCCTAGCAGGAACTACCCCTTACTATCAGTATTCGTTCTGCAATGGAATCTCCTTGAATGTAATTTGCAGTACAGCAGCAGTAAGGGGATAAAAAAGAAATCCCCAGGAACTGGTACAGAGAATAAAAGAAATATCTCTCTATTTTCAGATTGGGGTGTATTAATAAATTGTTAAAAATCTTGGATTTAGTTGCATATATTAGAGCCCAGGATCACCTTATATGATGCGCAATGCTAAGATTACAGCTTCCTAAATTTGTGTATTTGTTTAAAATTGAACTCTCTCCCCCTACCTTCCCATATGCTTTCACTTGGAAAAGATACTGTGCACTCATAGTGCCTCATGTTGTGAATTTCAAATATGCAGAGCAAGGATTCAATCCTCTTGACAGTCTGGGGTGGAAGCATACGTACACCTTTTGAAAACCAGCTATTACCTTAGAGAATTTATGTATGGTTGCTGATTTTCCAAGATATGCACCATTGTGCACCCTTGAGAATGGTAAAACCTTTCCTGCATAAAAGCAGCCACTACATTTACAAAAAGGTGTACATGCCAACCGTGTCACAAATCTTCACAGCAATGACTCCCCAAGATAGATGCCTGCATGATAGACAGTTAAAATCCATTATGTAAATGACATGTAAATATATGCACTGCATACGATAATTAAAGCCTTCCTAAATACATATTTACAAAATAGACAATCCACCATGGTCCATGAGGTTATAATCTACATTTTTTAAATGAATGGTGCAAAAACTCTTAAAATTCACACAGAAGTGGATGATAACCATGTGAAACATAATGACATATCATTTATCAACTTTGGTTCTGTACAGAGTGTCATTCATTCAAAAAATCCACTGATTCACTAAATAAAAATTGGAAGCTCCTACCAACAGTTTGTGCTGGTGTAAAATATAAGAAGTAATGTGCTACTACGACTGTGCAGCATCAGTTATCACGGACAGGAAGTGAAAAAATGTATATGCAGTGTTATGAAATGAAACTGGCAAGAACAGAAAATTTACTAAGAATTATGACTAAATGCTTGAAGAAAATGGCCCTGGAGATTTTTTTTAGACCTCATCTTTCAATTTCACTCAGAAAATAGCACCTCCTGTAGGATGTCAGTGTTCAGACCCTGATAGGTAACACATACCTGTCTCAAAGGCATCAGAGTTAATGGATAAATCACACTGGGCTCTTCCTGAGTCACACTGGTGCTCTCTAGAGATACCTATCAAGTCCTGACCAAGTTTGATATATTCTTCAGTTAATAGTCCCTGACAGGATTACAACCTCCAGTGACATATTAGCACCATGTGAATTATGAGTCTAAAATCGGTAACTGCAGTCTGGCACCTAATGATCCTTAATTGCTCCTCTTGTACCTTCTCTTGTGCATGGGGGAGATTGTCAAGGCAGTGATCTTCTCTCTCCCTTTTATTTTCCATTGCTCTCCAAGAAGATGCTTCAGTGGTTTTCTTGTCCTGCTTCCAGTTTGCAGAGCTGATATTCTCACAATGCTTTCAGCTGATTTGAGTCTGGACTGACCTGTGAAGGTCAACATCTAGGACAAATCTAAAGGCTGGAATTTAAGGTACATTTCAGCCCAATACAGCTTGTGGAAAGGGACCAGGTACAAATCCCACAGTACCTTGTGATGCATTCTGTAAAAGATAGGCAGTTTGAGAAAGTGGTGCCTCCTGCCCACCTCCATCTATGCTTGCAGAAGCAAAAGTACTGACCTATTTACCCTGTTTTTTCTTCCAGTTGACAAGAGCTAGTGAATTTGATTCTTCTTGTTTTGAGGTCAGACAATGCTCAGCAACCCCAGATTATAGCATGATAACAGACAGCCTTTCAGCCTGATCTTGCAACAGTGAGATACGAGCTTCACTGTAGCCATTGGACTAATTTACTAAGATTGTCAGGACTCATCAAACATGTAAAAGTAAGACTATGTTTAAGAGTTTATAGTTTTGCAACTGAGGAAAGCTCTCCCACCTTTCAATACACGTATGTAGTATCGCTGAATTAGCTGAGTGAATGAGTGCAAAAAAATGGCTTTTTGCTTCTCAGGTTTGACCTAATACTCATTAACAGTAATGCTCAGAACCTTCCAGTTAATATTGGTGACCAGTGGGATTGACTCACAATGCATAAGCTGAAGGAGGAAAGTCACTTTGCTAGCTGCTGACTTGTGAATATTGGGTAGTTTCCATTTTCTTCATGTGACATCTGTTTGAATTTTGTTACACAAACACTGTGTATCTCTGATAGAGCTCCTTATTGCCAGAGAATAGTTTCATCCTCATTCACAATAAGCTTTTTTTTTTTTTAAAGTCTATTCCCAGAAGAGGGCAGCTGAGTATCCAGTTGCAATGGTGTTTGCAAATTACTCTAGGCCTGATTCTGCCACCTTTGCTCATATCAAAACAACACTGACTTTTTGGTGGAACAGCCTGTGAAATTACCCCACCTGATACACTGGTACTTTCTGGGCTGCTCTTACACTGAGATCTAGATTTCCTTATGTTCTTCCAGAAGAGGACACAGGAGGCCGTTAAGATCATATTCCTGCAGCCAGAGGTGAGAATCCATGCTGGATTTTCCACTAGGACACTATCAAAAGAGATTTTTATAATGAGATAGAGAAACACAATTTATAGGCTTCTGGGTCTGACCAGCCACCGAGAGGATTGGCATTAATCAGAAACAAATTACAAATTATTTAAACTCCACTTATCACTATTTGGAGGGTTGTAGCATTTTGAAATGCCTCTAAGTAAGCTGTATCTGAAAATCTAAACAAGCAGTGTCTGTTCACCACACAGAAAGATAGTGTGCAAAAAGCACCTTCCAAATAAAGCATCAAAATATTGCAGCATATAATGATTTTCATTAAAAATAAAGTTATTGACATAAATAACAAAATGGCCATGGCACTTTATTGAGTGTTGAATTCTTTAAGTGGTGCTGTCCTCATATTTAAACCTATTAGAAGTTTAACATAGCAGCTGGCAGCCTTGAGAGCAATGGTAAAAAGGCATTTAGAAACATGCTCTGTAAGGCTGTGTATTGACATTATAAGGAAAGTATATTGACATGTGCTTTAGTTTTGTGGAAAGGAGAGAAAGGCAATAATATATATTCTGACCATTTGTGTGACAGTTATGGTTGGTTACCTGAGACCCTGCTGCCATACCTGAGGGGGATATCTGCTTCATTTCATTTTAAAATAACAAGAATATCTGTCCCGGACAGGAGGATTATTGCAGAAAATAATTTATTTGACATTTATAAAGGGCTTTTTGCTCTTAATTTCTTTAATTTATTTTATATGACTTGTCCAGCACAGCAGGAAAAAAAAAAAGTTATCATGATTGCAGACTTCTTAAGAAAACATTACTTAAGCCAGTGCAAATGGCGATGACAAAGCTGTCAATGATGCCATACTCCAGACACCAGAGCACACTTCAGTTGCCCTCTATACCTTTGGCCCATCAAATCAAGCCCTATAAAGGTGCAGGGTTCAAAGTGCCAGTCAGTTTCCATGACAGACAAGCGTATTTGTTTTTCCTTTCGCGTGAAAGAATGTTACCTCCCACAATAATCACAGAATAGCTTCCAAGTAGTTTTCATAAGCAATAGCATGTTACTTTTCTGTGTACTTATTTGCCTATTTGGAAAAAGCATCTGGAACAGTAATGCTCTGGGTACAGTGCTGGGAAGCAGAGTTGAACTGCTGCCGCGTGGTTTAAGAGTTAAGTCCTGGGGAGATGAAAATAGAGTGCTTGATTGCTGGTTGTCTCATCAGCCCTTGTGAAAAGCAGTTGATGGTGTTCATGATTGGAAGAGGAGACGAAACTGGAAATCCATTACATTTCTCCTGGTATTTCAGTCACAAGAATATACGTGACTTCAGTTCAACAATTCAACTTAAACCACAATTTCTAAATGTCTATTCTAATACAGTAATAGAATGGTAAGTTAATTAAGAAAAAAATAGCTTTGTTTCACAGAACCATAGAATCACAGAACGGTTTGTGTTGGAATAGACCTTAAAGATCACCCAGTTCAATCCCCCTGCCATGGGCAGTGACACCTCCCATTAGACCAGGTTGCTCAAAGCCCTGTCCATCCCTTAAACACTTCCAGGGATGGGGCATTCACAACTTCTCTGGGCAACCTGTTCCAGTGCATCACTACCCTCAGAGTAAATACTTTCTTCTTTATGTCTAATCAAAGTCTACTCTCTTTTAGTTTAAAGCCATTACCCCTTGTCCTATCACTATATGCCCTTATAAAAAGACCCTCTCCAGCTTTCCTGTAGGCCCTCTTTAGGTACTGGAAGACCTTGCCGAGGCGACCGGCTCCGGGGCAGACGCGTGCTGCAGCGGAGCGCGGGATCGGGACAGGCAGGGCTATTTTTCGGGCATCGAGCCTACGTGAGGGAGCCGCCAGGCACCGGCAGCCCTCGTGAGGGAGGCTGACGAGGCGTAGGCGGAGCCAGCAGCGTCAGCGACAGCTCCTCCCCCCGGCCGTTCAAAGGCAGCCCTTAGGGAGCGCGAGCGACCAGGAGCGCGGCGAACAGGGCCGGCAAACAGGGAGTGACGCGGCAGTTAGCGAGGCAGTTAGGGCGGGCAGGAAGGGCGGAGCGCTCACACCCGCCCATAGGGACACCTCCTCTAACGGCACTCTCCCGTCAGCTGGGCTGCAATGGTCTCCACCAGGCACGGTGCTTGCTCTAGGAAGTCAGTACACACCCAGACCGACTGCCCGTCCAAACATGCGGCAGTTCAGGTCTCCGGGTGCGGGGAGTGTCTGAGCCTCTTGCTGCCATCGGCGGGAGGCAGAGGGACTGCTTGCGTGAGATGCGAGCAGGTGGACGACCTGGTCCGCATGGTGGCGGAACTCAAGGAGGAGGTGCAGAGGTTGAGGGATATCAGGGAGTGCGAGCGGGAGATAGACTGGTGGAGTGACTCCCTGCAGGACCGGAGGGAGAGGGACCGGGGTGAGACGCCCCAAAGGGGGGTGGACCCCCTGCCCTGTTGCCATCGGGCAGAGGGAGGGGACCTGCGAGTTGAGGAGGAATGGAGACGGGTCCCCTCTCGACCTCGCAGGAGATGCCCTCCCCTTCCGGCGCTGCCTTCCCAGGTGCCCTTGAACAATAGGTTTGAGGCCCTGGAGCTTGAGATACCGGTGGGTGAGGACGAGGTAGGAAGCCTGCCCAGGAGGATGCCTGAGGTGAGGAAGTTGACTCCATGCCTCAGGACTGCCTCCACCAAGAAAGAAAGAAGGGTGATTGTTGTGGGCGACTCCCTACTCAGGGGAACGGAGGGCCCTATTTGTCGGCCTGACCCCACGCATAGGGAAGTCTGCTGCCTCCCTGGGGCCAGGGTCAGAGACGTTACCAGGAAGCTTCCAAACCTGGTTCGCCCCTCTGACTATTACCCGCTTTTGATAGTCCAGGCTGGCAGTGATGATCTTGAAAAGAGAAGCCTCAAGGCTATCAAACAGGACTATAGGGGGCTGGGACGATTGGTGGAGGGAGCGGGAGTGCAGGTGGTGTTTTCGTCTATCCCTACGGGGGGAGGGAGAGGCACGGAGAGGACATGGAAAACTCACGTGGTTAATAGGTGGCTCAGAGACTGGTGCCGGCACAGAAATTTTGGGTTTTTTCACCATGGGGAGCTTTACTCGGCACCCGGCCTGATGGCCTCAGATGGGTCCCTATCTCCAAGAGGAAAACGGATCCTAGGCCAGGAGCTGGCGGGGCTCATAGAGAGAGCTTTAAACTAGGCGAGAAGGGGGACGGGGCTCAAACAAGGCTTGTTGGAGCCGTGCCGGGGGAAACAATGGCTAGGCTGGGGAAGAAGGCGATGGCCCAGCTGAAGTGCATCTACACTAATGCACGCAGCATGGGTAACAAACAGGAGGAGCTGGAAGCCATCGTGCAGCAGGAAGGCTACGACTTGGTTGCCATCACGGAGACGTGGTGGGACCGCTCCCATGACTGGAGTGCTGCAATGCCTGGCTATCGGCTCTTCAGGAGGGACAGGCAGCACAGAGGGGGTGGTGGCGTGGCTCTCTACATTAGAGAATCTTTTGATGTTGTGGAACTCCAGGCTGGGAATGATAAGGTTGAATCCCTGTGGGTTAGGATCCGTGGGAAGGCCGGCAAGGCTAGCGTCCTGGTCGGGGTCTGTTATAGACCGCCGAACCAGGATGAGGAGACGGATGAGGAGTTTTATAGGCAACTGACAGAAGTTGCAAAATCGTCGGCGCTTGTCCTCGTGGGGGACTTCAACTTCCCGGATATATCCTGGAAACACAACACGGCACGGAGAAAGCAGTCTAGGAGGTTTCTGGAGAGCGTGGGAGATAGCTTCCTGACGCAGCTGGTCAGTGAACCCACCAGGGGTGGTGCCCCACTAGACCTTCTCTTCACAAACAGAGAAGGACTGGTGGGAGATGTGGTGGTCGGAAACTGTCTTGGACAGAGTGACCATGAAATGGTAAAGTTCTCTATTCTTGGCGAGGCCAGGAAGGGGACCAGTAAAACTGCTGTATTGGACTTCCGGAGGGCTGACTTTGAGCTGCTCAGGACGCTGGTTGGCCGAGTCCCTTGGGAGGCGGTTCTGAAGGGCAGAGGAGTCCAGGAAGGCTGGGCGCTCCTCAAGAAGGAAATCTTAACGGCACAGGAGCGGTCTGTCCCCACGTGCCCAAAGACGAGCCGGCGTGGAAGAAGACCGGCCTGGCTCAACAGAGAGTTGCGGCTTGTGCTTAGCAGAAAAAAGAGGGTTTATAATCTTTGGAAAAAAGGGCGGGCCGCTGAGGAGGACTACAAGGATGTAGCGAGGCTGTGCAGGGAGAAAATTAGAAAGGCCAAAGCTCATCTGGAGCTCAACCTGGCTACTGCCGTTAAAGACAACAAAAAATCCTTTTACAAATATATCAATGCGAAACGGAGGACTAAGGAGAATCTCCATCCTTTACTGGATGCGAGTGGAAACCTAGTTACTAAGGATGAAGAAAAGGCTGAGGTGCTTAATGCCGCCTTTGCCTCAGTCTTTAGCGGCAATACCGGTTGTTCTCTGGATACCCAGTGCCCTGAGCTGGCGGAAGGGGATGGGGAGCAGGATGTGGCCTTTGCTATTCATGAGGAAATGGTTGGCGACCTGCTAAGGAGCTTGGATGTGCGCAAGTCGATGGGGCCGGATGGGATGCACCCGAGGGTACTGAAAGAACTGGCGGAGGAGCTGGCCGAGCCGCTTTCCATCATTTATCGGCAGTCCTGGCTATCGGGGGAGGTCCCAGTTGACTGGCGGCTAGCCAATGTGACGCCCATCTATAAGAAGGGCCGGAGGGCAGACCCGGGTAACTATAGGCCTGTCAGTTTGACCTCAGTGCCAGGAAAGCTCATGGAGCAGATTATCTTGAGGGTCATCACGCGGCACTTGCAGGGCGAGCAGGCGATCAGGCCCAGTCAGCATGGGTTTATGAAAGGCAGGTCCTGCTTGACGAACCTGATCTCCTTCTATGACAAAGTGACGCGCTTGGTGGATGAGGGAAGGGCTGTGGATGTGGTTTACCTTGACCTCAGTAAGGCTTTTGACACCGTTCCCCACAACATTCTCCTCAAGAAACTGGCTGCTCGGGGCTTGGACTGGCGTACGCTTCGCTGGGTTAGAAACTGGCTGGATAGCCGGGCCCAGAGAGTTGTGGTGAATGGAGTCAAATCTGGTTGGAGGCTGGTCACAAGTGGTGTCCCCCAGGGCTCGGTACTGGGGCCGGTCCTCTTTAATATCTTTATCGATGATCTGGATGAGGGCGTCCAGTGCACCCTCAGTAAGTTTGCAGATGACACCAAGCTAAGTGCGTGTGTCGATCTGCTCGAGGGCAGGAAGGCTCTGCAGGAGGATCTGGATAGGCTGGAGCGATGGGCTGAGGTCAACTGTATGAAGTTCAACAAGGCCAAGTGCCGGGTCCTGCACCTGGGGCGCAACAACCCCAAGCAGAGCTACAGGCTGGGAGATGAGTGGCTGGAAAGCTGCCTGGCCGAGAAGGACCTGGGAGTATTGGTTGATAGTCGGCTGAATATGAGCCAGCAGTGTGCTCAGGTGGCCAAGAAGGCCAACAGCATCCTGGCCTGTATAAGAAGCAGTGTGGCCAGCAGGTCTAGGGAGGTGATTGTCCCCCTGTACTCGGCTCTGGTGAGGCCACACCTCGAGTACTGTGTTCAGTTTTGGGCCCCTCGCTACAGGAAGGACATGGACGTGCTCGAGCGAGTCCAGAGAAGGGCGACCAAGCTGGTGAGGGGTCTGGAGAACAAGTCTTACGAGGAGCGGCTGAGGGAGCTGGGCTTGTTCAGCCTGGAAAAGAGGAGGCTCAGGGGCGACCTTATCGCTCTCTACAGTTACCTTAAAGGAAGCTGTAGTGAGGTGGGGGTTGGTCTGTTCTCCCACGTGCCTGGTGACAGGACGAGGGGGAATGGGCGAAAGTTGCGACAGGGGAGTTTTAGGTTGGATGTTAGGAAGTACTTCTTTACCGAAAGGGTTATTAAGCATTGGAACGGGCTGCCCAGGGAGGTGGTGGAGTCGCCATCCCTGGAGGTCTTTAAAAGACGTTTAGATGTACAGCTTAGTGATATGGTTTAGTGGAGTACTTAGTGTTAGGTCGGAGGTTGGACTCGATGATCTTGAGGTCTCTTCCAACCTAGAAATCTGTGTCTGTGTCTGTGTCTGACCACTATAAGGTCTCCTTGGAGTCTTCTCTTCCCCAGACTAAACAACCCCAATTCCCTCAGCCTGTCTTCATAGGAGAGGTGCTCTAGACCTTTGATCATATTTGTGACCTTCCTTTGGACTTGTTCTAATACTTCCATGTCCTTCTTGTGCTGGGGGCCCCAGAGCTGAACGCAGTGCTCCAGGTGCAGACTCACAAGACCAGAGCAGAGGGGCAGAATCCCTTCGCTTGACCTGCTGGCCACGCTTCTTTTGATGCAGCCCAGGGTACGGTTGGCATTTGGGCTGCAAGCGCACACTGCTGGCTCATGTTGAGCTTCTCATCAACCAACACCCCAAAGTCCTTTACATCAGGCCTGCCTTCAATCCATTCTCCTCCCAGCCTGTATTTGTGCTTGAGATTGCCCCAACCCAGGTGCAGGACCTTGCACTTGGCCTAGCTGAACTTCATGAGGTTGGCACAGGCCCTTGTCTCAAGCCTGTCCAGGTCTCCTTAGATGGCTTCCCTTCCCTCCTGAGTTTCTTCAAACTCAGTCTGTGGTGATGGTAAATAGGACTTCCGAAGCTAGACAGAGTAACTCTGAGTTTTTCCCTTTCTGGCTGATTTTTTATTTATTTTTTTTTTCTTTTGGGGGTGGGGGGATGATGACTGAATGCTGAGATTTGGATTTGGCATCATGAATGTTGGCCTCTGAAATGGGACTTGGACTGAGTAGCTTACAAAATATTAGTGGCCATTTCAGTTGTGATAAACACCCCAAAACTGTAAAAAAAGCAGTTGGTTCTTTTCCTCGTAACAGTGAACAGGGTGGTTGCTGGTTTGAAACCCACACACTTTTCTGTCCCTCACTGTTTCTGTCTTCATGCTTTAAACACTTTCACAGAGCTTCTGATTAGCTGTTGCACAGGACACCCTACAGTCACACAAAAGCCACAGTGGACAGTCACAGGGGCAGGCAGTTTGGGTGAAGGACATTGGGCCACATCCTGAAATCTGCAGTAGAGGCACACAGGAGAGATGCATTGGTAACATGCAGTGCTACTTTGTACTCAGCAGGATAGAAAAGGAAAGTAGGTGGAAAGTACTGGATTCTGACAATAAAAGAGCAGCATGCACTGCTTTTTAAAACGAGATTTCATTTTCCCCTGTATCAGCTATCGATTTTGTGTTTTTGCCATTGCCATGTACACTGTTACCTGGGCTTCAGGACCATACTGTTGCTCATCTTTAGAAAGGTCATTTTATTTTTAACATTGTCTTCTGCAGTACTGCCTTTTTGTTCATATAGCATCTTCATACACAGTTTCCAGACAATTTTTTCTATTTGTTTCTTTTTCACAATAAAAAAGAATTTAGAGACTGTAAAAAGGCCTTAGGTCTCTGATAATCCTCCTCCCACTGCTGCTGATGGGGCTGCAAGGCCCCCCTAGGGCACTTTTCAGCACAGCCAGCCAGGATGGCAGGGGTGCCCTCAGAGACCAGAGGACTCCTTCCTGCTTCCTTGACTTTACTGAAAGTAGAGCAAAGCTCCCATATGATCTTCAACACATATGAACTTTTATCTCTGATTCCAGTGCCTTTTCTTCACATTTGGTTCAGAATGAAACCTTAACAGAGAGATTTAATAATCTGAGGAAGCTGAAGAAAGAACAAAAAACATTTGGGGCTAGGAAGAGACAAAGAAACATTAGGTGACAGTCCCTGTTCCAATTTAGGGGAACTTTTCCATCAGCTGCACTCAAAGAACTTGAAATACACTTTCTTTTGCCTTTGCAGAATTTCTCTGCTTTGCCTTCAGAGTGAGTGTGGCACTTTTCCAAGGCAAACTTGGAGGGGAGAGAAAATAAATCACTTTTAATGTTTGGCTGGTAGGAATCCAACCACTAGAGAAGCTACCTCCTTTCTAGAAAATCTTGTTAAAAATGTCCTGATTTACTTAATCTTTTTGACTCAGTAATGTTTTTGCTTGAGTCTAGAGTTTGCAAGCCATAAACATTGTGACAAATAATGAAGTAATCATGCAATTAGGACTCAATAACTTATGCTGTAAGAGTGATCTCTTGCTTGTTTTTCCCCCACATAAAAATAAATAATGTGTCTTTTTCTTCTCTTTGGTGCTAATTGATGGCTTGAATTATGTGAAATCCCACAAGCTTGGTCTCCTGGTTTTACCTTTACCTTTTTGTTGTCTGGACTGTGTCCTGCTATGAGGTAGTAAGGGGGCACACTGTACATTTTACTAGCTGCACTGAGCATGTGGACAAATGAGGAGTGGCTGATCTGTGGTTTCTTTCCTTCTCCAAAACTCAAGACAATCTAGTGGGGCAGGGAGCAGGAACAGGCAATTTGTGGCCTTTGAACTCCGTGCACTTTCATGACATTCAAAAGCAGCTGTCAAGCCTAGGCCACGCCACGTGGTTATCCCTAGGGCTGTGCTGGTACGAAGGGAGCCAGGCAACCCACAGGCTGCAGGAGGAAGTTACCCAGCAGATGCTGCTGGCTTCAGCCTGCAGGAAGGATGGTCTCTGGGGCTCAGCCTCATGCCCACCGCCATTTCACAAAGGGACTCATAAGCCATCGCTGCCTTCTTGCCATGAACTACTCCCTGTGCCTTCTCCTGCTCTCTGCTCTCATACCACATATGAGATACAACATGCATACTAGGTATGTATCTTATGCTGCTTGGCTATAAGAGGATTTTGGTCAGTGGTAGGTATGTCCAGAACGTTTGGCCAGTTCTACTGCAAGGCCTTGGCAAATGGTGAAACAAAGAAGAAATCTTGTCTCAAAGGGGCCACGTAGTGCTGTCTTCAAGTGTGGCAACTCCCGGCCCAGGTGGAAAGGAATGTGTTGATCACTCAGTAAGAGTGCTGCCAGATGTCCCTATTTTAAATTACTTCCTGTAATAAAGGCTTGGGTCTTGGGTCCTGTGTGAAAATCACTCAGTACGTAGGCTTTCCTGTATTTCCATGGAGAGCTGCTATTTTTTTTCCAGATGCCTGCAGCCCAGCTAGCTAAACCATGCATGTGCTCAGTCTGGTGGCTGGGGACCAAAGACTCACACATGACCAATGCATAGTCACTCTACATTTGTTTGACGAGGACTGTGACAGAGCTTGCTACTTCATATCTTGTCTGTTTTCCATTTAGGACTCCCAGTCACATCCATGCCAGGTGCCTCGTAAAAGCCCTTGGTTGGTGTGTTGTGCATTCTGATGCTCTTCTCAATGCTGTGTGCAAGAGCCTCCTAACAAGGAACTTTTTTTTCTTTTTTGTCTGTCTGGAGTGCAGGAAGCAGAGACACTTTTGAGTGAAAGAAGGGCTTTTCTCTTAGTGGTCAGTCATATTTTTCATGCTGAAAGTGCTTCATCTGTCTGATTTTCACAGCAGCAGTGCTGCTGTTTTGATTCTGATCAGATACAGATAGATCTGAGATGCCAGATTAATCTATTTCTCTAATGACATGCCAAGTGTATTAAAACTAAGCAATGGCTGACATGTTTGCACTTAAATTAGACCATAATACCGCTGTTCTTAGGGACCCTAATAGGTACGTGGGAATGACACTAAATCAATGGACTTCTAGTTAAAAGAACTAAACTAAAACTCAAATGTTAAGCAAAATTGACTTTGTTCAAACCTGTTAAAATAGATGTTCCATGAAATAATGTTTTCAAGAAAGAGTTTTATCTTCAGATTTTGAGGAATGTCTCTAAGTGAATAAACAGAGAAGTAAAATTGAAAGCCATTGTTTATAATAATAATAATAAAAACAATAAAAAAAGAGTGAAAAAGAAAGAAAGAAAAAAAGAAAGAACATTATCACAGATCCCTATACAGTATGAGAATAGCGTGTAGCGTGTGGTTTTCTTTTTAGTTTGTTCAACTTTATCAAGTATTCTTAACAAATAGAGCATACCATTCTCTTCCAACACAATATATTCCTCACTTTATGTTTAATTTAAATTACTCTTCTAGCTGTACAATCCATACATTCTCAGATCTCTTCTGCAAAACACCCAGGATCCTGTTTTAGTTTCCTTTCCATTGACGTTAATTCTTTCATTCTACCTTCACAGGATAGCCTAAATAAGGCAAAGAGATTCAGTCATAAAGAGATCACACTAGAAGCTATGCCCAAAAAATCTTTCCAGAGGGACAAGGCTAAATCCTCTTCATTTCAGATGAGTTAATGAGGGCTTGGCATGAAGTCAGTCAGACTGCTCATTACAAGTCTGTATCATTGTGCTTTCTTCTTTCCCACTCAGTCTGAATTTTAGATATGCCATTACATTCCTCCTGAATTGCTTGTTTCCAGGGGTGCTGGCCTGCCTTTGGCTAGTTACTTTTTCAAAACAAGTTTCCTGTCTCTGGGTAATAAAGTTTTTTTGCCTCTTTTCAGTGATGGTTGGGCAGACAGAGATGAAGTCATTGAAGGTTATGAACCTGAAGCAAATGGAGGCATCACTATCAAACTGCAATCTCCAGAGGTCTTGTCTTTTGATGACTACTATCTGAAGCTGCGTCTGGACACCAACAACCGCAACCCCTGGTTTCCTGAGTTCTGGCAGCACAGATTTCAGTGTCGCATCCCAGGGCACCCACTAGAGAATCTCAACTTCCAGAAGAACTGCACTGGTAACCTGTCAACTGTTTTCCTATTTGAATCTGTGCTCAAGCAAAAATTTGTCTTTGCTTTGCTTGTTTGTTTGTTTGTTTTTGAAGTATAAATCACTGGTGAAAAGTAACAGTCCCAAATTGTGCAGATATCAATCTGAACTCTGGTAGGATTATGTCCGGCACAGCCTCCTCTCAATATAGATCTGTTCTGTCATAGAGCAAATTGTTCCCCTTTCAGGTTTTAGAGCTATGTTGAGACTGAGAGGAGTGTAATATGGCTACCTGGCTCTGACTGAGATAAAATAAGTAACAGTTACATTTTAACAAAAATTGGAACAAATATAAACCTTTAGTTTGTAATTTGTAAATATTTCATTTCTAGTCAAAAAGGTACATTTTGATAGTAAGGAAGTTACCCCATGATAAATAAAAATAATGAAGTCTGGCTTCCCATGGTTTTTTGTCCTGTTCTTTACATCTCCATCCCCTTTATGTGATGGCATTAATCTCCATTGGTATTCATGTGCTCCCTGAGCTGACTGCCCACAGTATTTCTAGTTCTTCCCTTTTCCATCAGTGGTACTTTTTAACAACACCTTCTACATTACCTTTAGTTTCCCCTCAGTTCTCTTATTACAGTTGAGTCATATCAAAAAATATTGTGGCTGGCTCAAAACTGGTCTGACGTGCTGACTGGCAGACTGGCTAGCACATCTGGGTGCTTAGAGGCTAGTGGAAGGATGTACTGGCTAAGTAATACTTGAGTTTGTACTGATATGTTTTCCTCAAAGCAATAATTAATTTCATACTCTACCAGAATGTTCCTTCATGTTATATATATTTAATTGTTTTTGAGACTGCTTCACCTCAAACAAAGGAGATAATATAGGCCAACAAGGTCAGAAATTACAAAGAGGAGACTGAATGATGTACACACAATGAAAATACATAGCCTTCTTTCTTAAGAAATGATGCTCAAAATTGCTTTGTTTTGGTCATTCCATTCACATAAATATGTTTCAAGCTGACCCTATAAAAACATCTGGTTTCTGAGGAATCTCAGTGGCTGTTGTAAGCACAGGTAGTTTTGCAGCCTCTGGTTATAAAACTATGAACTTTAGTCAGAACCAGCATGGTCGTTTTTCATTTGCTTCATCAAAGACAAATACCAGGTGCCAAGTTCAAACTGGACTAAACGGGGTACTTCTTCACATCTTCACGCAGATGAGTTGGTAGACACAGGTTGCTGCGGACTCTAAATCTATACTTGAGTCAAAAAGCAGTTAAACAAATTCATGCCAAAAAAAAACAAGCCATACACACACACAAAAATAAAAACCAACCCACAATTAGGGCTGTTTTATGAAAAATAAACAAATAAATGAATAAAGGTTGTTTTATGGGAGAAAAAACAACAATAACACACTAATCTGTCTGAGGATATCCCAGGGCTGAAGGCACTGGACATTGGAGAGGATGCTGCAGAGGTATCATTACATGCCTGCCCTAGTGATTTGTCCTTCTCAAGACAATAGGTATCAGAGGCAGAAATGGCTACATTTGGATAATACTACAGAAATACAAAAGGATTGGTAAACTCTGACAGTTAATAGTCATAATTTAGGCACTCTAACATCTTTCCAGGCTCTGGGCAGCCTGCTCTAGTGGTTGGCAACCCTGCCGAGAGCAGGGGGCGTTGAAACTAGATGATCTTTAGGGTCCTTTTCAACCCAGGCCATTCTACGATTCTATGATTCCCTCCTCTAAGAAGCTGTAAGTTTTTGCACGAAACTTCAAAAGGTGATACTTCTTAGGCTTTTCTGAAAAGCGTTCAATTCTTACATTTGGGGATGAACCACTGATAACCCTCAGGCTTATCACGTAGAACAGAGAAGTTCATAAATGTCTCAGATCACAAAAGGGAAACACCACAAGGTATCTATTCTTAATAACAGCATATCTACAGAACCAGGAGACATGCATGTCCCCAGCGAGTATGGGATCAGTACAATTTTTTTTGTTGTTGTATTTTTCTTTAACTGCACAGAGCTGACTGGTGACTGTCTGGTACCACCAGTTTTCTACACACATATCTTTACCTGACCTTTCTGCAGGGTTAAGAGTGCTACTCCAAATACTAGAAGCTCCAATGCTTGCTGATGAAGCCTTAATCTCCAAGGTCTACTATGGCAGCGCCAAGAAACTGCCTTCTTTACCTATCACAGGTTTGGAGACAGGCCTCTTCACAAGTTCTCTGGAAAAAAAAAAAAAAAAAAGAAGTCTGAAATGCCTCTTCTGTCCTTCACAAAGAAGGCTGTATGCACAGATTTGAAGGAGAGAATCCGTATTGCTCAATAAATAATAAACAGTAGAATTTGAAATCCATTAAAAGTACCAACAGACTAAGTTCTGACTTCCTTGTTGTACTATAAATTAAAGTCCTACTCCATCACCCCAGGAAAGTTATCGATATTGAACACTAGTATCGAGCTCCTCAACTCCATTATATCTGAGAGCTTTCACTCTCACCTCACAGTATGCCATCAGTATTCCTGTAACAACTTACATAGGATTCCGTATTATGGAAAAAGCTGAGTCCCCTGTACTCCCAGAACTCCATGCACATTATTAGCACACATTGTGATTATGTCTGGTCCTGATCTGTTCAGTATTCCAGAAGTGCACTGGTAGTCATTACTGAGAACACAGCACACCTGCACTTTTGTATAAACAGGAATTGATTCAAAGGTAGTAGATTCATCTTCAGTCACTGGAGAGTTATTATGTCAGGAAGCTACTTAATGAAAAAGAAAACCAAGGGCAAAAGATACTTTTGTTGTCTAAAAGATCATAATGTATTTGTAGTTACCCAACAGTGGGATCCCTAGGAGCAACCACAAACAAAAAAATGAGAAGAGAGTGTTTTTCTCCAACTACCTTATTCAAAAAGATTCAAAATCCTTGGACCTATACAGTTTGAAAAGATTATAATTATAAAGTTTGTGGTTGAACATCTTCAATTACTGCTTGCCCAGTATAATTTTCTCATATACAACCTAATCACTTTATTGGGTAATTTATTCAGAATTGCCACTGAAATGTGGAGTTCAATTTCTAACATTTATGGATAGACAAGGACCTTTCTTCAAGCAATTACAGCTGCTGCATTTGCAAGTTCCCACACACCATTACTGTCGAGTCAGCACTAGCTCGGGATTACAGGCTTTCTAGGAAGCAAGGAAAAAGAAGTTCCTAGAAATCGCCCTCCCCTGATGGCAGGAATTACTACTTGAATTCTCTCACTCAGTCCCTGAGAAGACTGATGTTCTCCTTCAGGAATTCTCATGTTGCAATTAACTCTGTACACGCTTTTTTTTTCTTTCTTTTTTTTTTTTTTTAGGAAAAAAAAAAGTCTATGTGGGCTAAGAATTACTGGAAGGAAGCAAATCCAAGTGCCTTCTATTTGTGAAGTCTGAGGGCTGCCTAAAAATTGACCATATTTTCAAAATATTTTATCTGGATTTACTCGTACTATGTAGTAGTAGCACAAGTTCTTGGGAAGAGAAAACAACCTGCTCCTTCGGATTATTCCTTTCTTTTGTATAATAATAAAAAAAAAAAACAGCAAAAACAACAACACAATACTTTTCCCATTTGGGTGGCAGCCAAATGAGTGGGAGCTATTTTTGACTCATTCTTTGTTAATGTTATAGCCATATGCCTCTCATAAGTGTCTACCTCTCTGTCTCTCTCTCTTTCTCATGGCTATAGAAGATACTCTTCTCAACACAACAAGATTCAAGCCTAGAATTTTTCTTGTAAATAGAAAAGAGATTTTTGTATGATCTTCTCTTGTAGTTTCTTTGATTTCTAGAAGGCCAAAACCAGTACCAAGTTACTTTTCTTCAACTGTTTATGCCACTAATGTATTTTCAGTGTTTTCCATTTAGTAACTACATACTTCAGGAAACCGAGCATGTCCTGCATCTTTGTATGGACCGCTGACTCAATGGGAGGTTTAGAACTTCACACCATCCTTCATACCCTTCAGATGAAAAGTCAGAACAGAGTAGTCCATTTTAACATGAGCAGAAAAAAACTACTTCTGAATTTGAGATACTAAGAATTTGATTTCTGAATTTGAGATACTACCTAGCTCAGGATGGACCTGACAGTGAGTTTCCTTAGTGCTCAACCTCAGGCACTGCTCCAAGCAGCAGTCACAACTTGTCTCGGTTCATCAAACTCAGTTGTTTCAACATTTTGAAGATTGTATGCTGACAGCAACATTAGGTGATAGACTGTACCTATCAAGTGACAAACACCCTTCCAACAGCTCTGTAGGATGTTTTCTGCTCTCTGATCTGATAGAAATAGCCTGAATAGAAGTTCTTTTCTCCCCACAAAAAGTGGGGACAGTGACAAATGTTTCTCTGTTGGACTTGGCGAGCCCACATAGACCAGAGTTAAATGCAATTCTCACACGGAGAGGGTGTAGAACTCAGTACAGTTCAATCACTTGTGTGGAGGTCTAATTGCTGATTTACAAAATGCCTGCTCACCTCTTGGCAGATAATACAATGGCTGCCATTTGTGTGAACTGGGTGGGATGAGTACTCCTCTGCACCACAGGAGACAGTTATGAAATTGGTTATGGAACTGATACAAACATCAGATTATGCTCACAGCAGTTCATCTGCTGGGACAACAAAATACATTGGCAGGCAATCAGCACAGACATTTTTCGACAGAGTGAAGTGAAACAAAGTGGGCAATTCATGATTCATTCATTGATTCAATTGATCTTTGAGGAGAAGGATTATTTGTCTGTGAACCTATTTGTGGCAGACAAGAACAAGAAATGTAGATTTTTTTTTTTTTATTATTCCAAAGGAGATTGCAAGCCAAGTTCCCTTGGATGATTACTCATACCTTGGACATGCCAAAAGGATTGCTTTATCTGCTAATTCCTGTCTGGGTACAACAGAAAGACAAGCAATCAGATTGAGTGCAGCCAAAGTCACAGAATTACATAATCACTAAGGCTGGAAGGTAGCTCAGGAGCTTCAGAACTTCTCTTCATCATGAACTTTTTCTCAAGACCTAATTTTAGTTTTGATTAATTTATATGAGATGGCATGGAGCCCTAATTTTCTCATATAGTAAGCAAAACACTTTAGGCTATGTACTTCATTGTTTTTATCCTTTGCAGAAAGCATGAATGCATTTCTACTGAGAGCTGATTTGAGTAGTTCTCGGAATGTTTAAGGTTATGCTGTGTACTGGAGAAATTAAATCCAGCAGATGTTATTAGAACTCATTCTGCTGTGTCAGAGGTGTCCATAGGCGCTTCTCTGAGAAAATTCCTTTAATCCTATAAAGTTCTCTCACAGAGCACCTCATAGAGCAATAGAATCAAGCTATTGACATATCATGACTTCTTCAAGATCTGTTGTACTTTATGTATCCTGACTCACCCTTCCTAACCACTGCTTTGGATTTCTATCGTACTTTTATACTGTGGAGTAGAGAAGCAGATGAAGTTCTTTCTTTATGTTCTCAGTATAAGGCAGGAGATCTAAGCTTCATCCCACAGAAGGGGTCAAAACTCTCTGATCTCAATCTCTTGGGCACCTATAATGAAGCATATTAAGGACAATTTATCTGAAAGAACTATGGCTGCTACACTTTTTAGTCAAGGCTTTTTTAAAGCAGATAAGACAGGAGAGCTGGAGGCTCATTTTATTTCCCAGACAAAGTAACAGATGGCTTTTAAGGTTTAAAGAGGAGGAAGTTTAATAATGTCCTTATATGTGATAAATCATAGGCATAATTAAGAGAAGACATTACCTGCAGTCAGGTATTTTGTTCATTTGCTCCCAGCTTATTTTCTGAAGAAAGTAGCTTCATTTATCCAATATTATATATTTCCAAAAATTTTAACCAGGCTGTCAATCAAAATACAATCACAATATCTATTTTTCTTCTTTTGGAATCCATGAAAAAATTAGATCATCATCAAATAAAGGAAAGGAATAGTATACGTATGCCATTGTAACAGCACAGAAGACAGTTTACAGAACATATTCGTACTATAGTGGGATATCACAAAAGTTTTCTCACTCTAATATTTACACGTACATTTCCCATTATGGATTTTAACAGTCAAAGTTCCCACTTCTGGGATTAAAACAATCCTCATGTAGGCTTGTGACATTCAGCCTTCTCCATTACATGAGTAAACCGACGGAGCTGCAAAGGAACAGGACATATGAATCATGCTCCCTGGTGCCTCCTCTGTGCTCCTGTCTGCTGTGCCTGGAGAGAGACAGGGGCACTCCTGGCTGCTCAGACTGTCACAGACGCTTTGAACTTGTACCTGCAGTGTGGGGAGGACAAAAGGACACAATTAAAATTAATTGACTTCTTCCTAGAAATCAATTTTTTGTGCAGTTCACGCATCAGACCAATTACCCTAGATATAAGCATTTAACCAAATCTGTAAGTAAACCTGATGAAATAATAATGCTAACTGATCAGAAAACAAGGCCAGCTGCCTTCCGTCAGCCCTCCTGGTATTTTATTAGATTGTTTCTTCCCTTTTCTCATTTACCTGGAGGTGGAAAGTTGTTAAACTCATCTAGCTGTTTTACAGGTTTTTGTTACTGGCATTCATTACCCCATAAATACAGGTGCAAAGGAGATACAGCAGGATCTAATGTGTAGGTGTGCACCCATACACTCACACATCTGGCTGCAGCCCAGAGATACTCTTTGTGCACAAGGATATTTGCTGAAAAATAGGCAATAGAATTCTTAAAATGAACAGGGTCCTCTTAATAGATCTTGGGTGAACAGTGGTGTAAAGAACAATAAATTATGAGCCAGAGTAGTAAAACGTGAACCATAAAAATTACAAACCTTCCTACTAGAATAAACTATACTCATATCCATAAGGAGAATAATCTGATGGAAGATGCATGCTCCAAAGAGTAGGGCTGCCAGAACAAACTGCTGCTTTTCCACTTATACTGGGAGGACCTGGGAAGTGCAGAACTCTGCCAGTGTGGAAGGAACAGGGGAAAAATAATGAAAACAGCTTCTTGAGCTAGGCTGGGCTACTGACTGAGCCAGAGAGGGCTACTGCAGCACAGCAAAGTGTGAGATGATGATTTCCAGAGGTATCTTTCAGCTTGGATTTTTATGATTTGTATAGTAGAAAGCAACTTTGGCGGAACCTGCAAGTTCAAACCTTTAATTTAGTTCTTGGTTCAAACTTAGCTTTACAGGGACAGAAACTCAGGGCTATTCCCTTCAAAGCAAAAACACTCTATGCAGCATGTTATGCAGTGTGTCATCTACTTTCTGCAAAAGCCAGTTTGTTCTGCCTGTTTTTCCAGGCTTATTTTGTCTAGGAGTTCACATCACAAGGACCAGTTTTCTTATGAAATCCCAAGTACTTTAGTAATTTGCTTTTGGCTGGGCTAGATAGACCTTTTTTTGCTGCATTGTCATGTCTGGCTACACTGAGGAAAAAAGGAGGTGCACTAAAATGAATGCTTTTGAAATTCTTTCAGATCTGAAAGACCAGCTTCTGTTTTTTTAAATGCATGAATAAAGATTAGGCCCACTTATTTTGTCTTCTGATTTCCTTAGCTCTAGTTCGCTACTAATCAGTGCTGCATTGTCCTTGTGCAGACGTCACTCAGAAGCATCTAATCTTAGCTTTGCATTAAAATGAATTTTTTCTGTGATACAGTACTTGAACACAACTCTGGGCACATGTCCAGTCGGCTTGTTAGGGGGAAAACATAGTGGATCTTTGTGATCTGTGCATGTGTGATTAATGCATTGCATATTGCAAGAGTTGCAAGGAAATATCTGGATATCTCTACGAGTCATTTGAAACCCACCCTTAATTTAAAAAGAAAACTGTGAGTGTGCTCTGCTAAATTATATGATCCAGCTAGGTTCTGGTTAGTGTGGCTGACACCACTTTGCTCACCCCCAGTGCCAGAGCAGCTGCAGCAGCTGCCTTTGATCGCAGGAGACAAGAGCAGTCTATGAGGGCAACTGTGGCTGCAGGGCTGCAGCCTTGTCTGCGTGGGCAGCAGTTACCTCGCACATGTGAAGTCCACCCATCAGCATGCAACCTTGTGGTCCTAGGAAGCCAGTCCCACAAACAGGAGGTTTCTTGTGTGAGGAGATGGTATATTTAAAATAAAATAAAAAAAAATCAATAAATGTGGGGAATTTGGTGATACACATTGGTGTTCACATTACTTTATTCTTGGTAAGTTAATGATGGTGTTCTTAATACCACCTTAATGTTAAGAACAGAAATGAGGAAAAAGTGGTTTGTTTTTTTCATGGTAATAATAAAAGAAAAAGAAAACCACTAGTACTGGCTGATGAGAGATACACTGTGTGGTGGTTTTACCCAGCTGGGCAGCTGAGCTCCACCACACCACTCTCTCACTTCCCCTCCTTAAAGGGAAAGGGGGAGAAAATACAATGCAAAGGGCTCAGGGGTTGAGATAAGGACAGGGAGATCACTCAGCAGTTATTGTGACAGGCAAAACAGACACAGCATAGGGAAATTAATATAATTTATTACATATTACTAACAAGCTAGAGCAGTGAGAAACAAAAATCAAACTACAAACACCATCGCCCATCCACCCTTCTCTACCTCCTCCACCGGAGTGGCACAGAGGAACGGGCAATGGGGGCTGTGGTCAGTCCCTAACACTGATAAATATTAGGTACCTCTCCTGACTGTTCTTCAGACTCACACAGAACCACTGGAATTTAAATTAGGAAAAGATCTGTTAGGCCAGCCACTCTGTGCCTGCCAGCCACAGAGTCTCCTACCATGTATGAAGTACTTCATCCAATGTTAACATGCGTTATTGACCCACACCTTTGACGGTCTTGGGATCTCATGCCCATACACAGACAACTAGAAACTAAAACTTAGTTATTTACAGGTCTAGATCAATGAACTGAGAATAGTTTATGCAATTTTTTCTGTTTTGCCGTCTCCATGTCAGATTGGAGCAGAGATCTCCCGAGAGAATAGGTTAAAGAATAACATGTATTTTATTATTTTCATCATATTTTTCTACCCTGATGTAAAGACTGTGATTAGTAGTTTGTGTGTTGTACTGGTGTAGAATATTTAACATATAATGATACTGGATTCTTGTTAACTTCTTTGCCCTGTTCAGTGGTAATACCTTCTATGCTTTATATGAAGGTTGCTTGTTTTCTGTTCTGAGCCTGCATTTTCCAATGAACATGCTCAAAATTAGGCTCTTGAAGTGCACACTCTGAGACCTAGATAAACTGGCCTGATTTTAAAGGTACTGATCTCCCGTAATTCCCATGGAAGTCAACAGCAACTAGAGAAGTTCAGGTATTAATCGCATCAATTAATTAGTTGCCTGAGTATGTATTCAGGTTCCTAATTTAAGTATCCAGGATGGTTAATGTTCTGAAAGCTGCAGCACAATTACTGAGTTTTGTCTTCCTCTTGCAGACAAAGTCTCAGGCTTTGTATGAATAGCATGACACTTGAAATTTAATCAGTCCTGTTTCCTGTCCTTTTCATTTGCTCCTTCTCTGTATGCTATAATAGGATATCTGTAAGGGCATCTGACTCAACAATTTCATTTATTAATGGTGAAAATCATGATTGAAGCTAGCCAAATAACATCAAAATCTGCAAATATTTCTTTAGATTTCTAAATAATTTTAAGTGTGCTCATTCCTGTCTCCTGTAAGAGTAGCAGCAACTTATTATCTGCTAGACTTGTTCCAAATAACAGATCTGTTAAGAATAGTAGTTCTAAATATGTCTTTAATGGAGTATGCGAGTAAGGCAACAAGGCTACATAGTTACCTGAGGGAGAGGGTAAAACTGAAGGTTGGGTTTTCTCTTTTTTTTTGAAATCATTTCTCCACAGGTCATTTAGAAAATGTTCTCTGTAGAATCCAGCCTTTAGGAAGACTGTGTCAGGATCTAGGATGGCAATAGAGGAAGAAGTTAGCTGAGCAATTTGTAAAGAAAGCAAGAAAAGCAGATGCATTCAAGGTCTCTGTGATAATAACCAATCATATTAAAATGGTGCCTGAGGCTTTGAGAGCATATTGAGGGCATTCGTGGAGCCCTACAAAGTCTGAAAAAGGGGCTCGGAGACAGGTTATGGTTGAACTGCGAATGACAGCAGCAACTACAGAATATGCAGTAGGAGTAACAAATTGAATTCCCTGCTGTCATATTGCCAAGAAATAGGACAGGAGAAAATAAAAGAATTGAAACAAACGAACAAAAAGCAGTCAAAGAATGTCTTGGGATGGGGGATTGGGATGCCAGATCAGAGTATGGCTTGTTCTGGATCAGAGAGGGTAAATGGCCTCCTTTCCATTCATACTGTTTGTGAATCTTCCATTAAAATAATTGTTATTGCATATGTCCTTTAAAATCTAAGGTTGAGCTTGGCTGTTCAAATATCTTTGTCAGCATTAAATTTTAGTCAGTTAATGAAATAATAAGATGGATTTCAGATGCTATATCTGGATTTGAAATCAGTGTCTTTGCTGATTACATGTACAAACCATTCAATCAGGGAACAACAACAACAAAAATCTGCTTGCATATATTATTCCTGCTTATAAGATGAAATATTCATTTCTAATTAAAATAGGAGCTGAGAAATAATGACTTGTTGTAGAAGTTAAATAATAATCTCAAATAAATAATAGAATATGCTGTGGTCATTTTGCAGGCAGTTTGTACACTGTCCAGCTTTTAAGAAAAACAAATTAATCATAACAATTATTTGTCAAGCTCTCATAATAATTACTGTCTGTCTCTAAGAAAGGCACTGGAATCACTTCAGTTTATCTCCTATGTTGCCTATTTCTATAATAAACATGTCAATTAGTGTTATTAACAAGCACAGTGTTAATGTCCTAACTATCTGCATTAGAGTAGGTTTTTTTTTTAAGCCTAAACTGCTTCCAACTTGATGAATTCCCCAAGTTCAGAATCGCAAGTAGAGTTTTATTGATTTCTAGTTTTAAGACTTGAGTATAATCATTCATTATATTTGGGTATTTGATCATAGCTACTAATAAGTCACTGTAATTTCTTGACAGATTTCTGGTCAATTCCATGAGTCTTCCAATAGTTGATCACAGTATTTTATTTGGTGATGAATGACCAGAAGGTAGAAGGGCCACATATAGACGTTCTTCTAACCATTCAGTAGGTTAAGTATCTACAGCTCACTCTGTTCATGATAGAATTAATTCCAATCATTATCACTAGAATGTGCATAAAAAATGAAAGTTCATTTTCATGTGCATGATGGGAGTTGTATGTATTGTCTCAATTTGGCTCATAAAGGCAGCCATGAAAAAGGTGGCACATAAATACAAAGTAATGTTTCTTTTCAAACCATTTGAACTGATGCTAAAAAATCCGACCTGTGTTTACCTGGGAGTCCAAGACACAGAAACTGATTTATCTCAAATAAAAACAATTATTTTCCTCGGTTGTTTTCCAGTCTATTAATTCCAAAGTACTGGAATTAAGATAATAGCCTAAATGAGGTAATCAATAACCTTAAAAATTAACCTTCTTGTCAATTTTTGGTAATGTTCCTTCACTACTGGACATTATGTGAATTGAATTTCTCAAGCTGATTGCCTCGCAAGAACACACACAAAGGTCATGAGCATGGATCCTTTTTATTTGGGGGGGGGGGTTAAGGCAGACAGTTTTTCTTTTTCCCTTCACTGAGCTATACTCTGTACATCTATCAGTCCGTTTCATTAAAAAAACAGTCATCACTGCAGAGCTATTTCATGATGGTCATTCTACTAAAAGCTAGGAACAAAGAGAAACAGTGCAAAGATTTCTTACTAGGTCTTTGACAGCTTATAGGAGTGGATATGTACAGTCGTGTCAGAAGAGGTTTCAAACACTGCCTTGCAGATGTGTTTAGAGGAGAAAGAATCTTGGCAAGTCATCCTCATATGGCCATATACCCTATTTTTTTTCTTCAGTAAAATTCTTTGTAACATCAACAGAATTTTAACCCAGAAGGAAGAAACAGAGAGGCTTTGGGCCATACTGTCATCCCCAACAGAAGCCTTATTAGGTTGTTGAGCTTCTCTCAAGCCATCTGGTGTAAGTATTTATCTCCAGACCTGTATTTAACACCACGTGCCATATTCATTAACTTGCAGAGAAAGTTCGCTCCTAGTTATCCAGCTTTCTGCTTATGTTCCTCTTGCTATAAATACTTTCTGTGGCCATGTATCCTTGCAACTTTTTTTTTTTTTTTTTTGTGTGTGTGTGTGTGACCAGTTTCTTTCAACTCTTACTGGCAGTAACAACCTTTCCGGGGGCAGCCCTCTCCTGGTGTGGCTGCCATGCAGGCAGCTCTGCTGTTGGCATGGCCCTTAGGTAGCATGTTATATTTCCTTTTGAGCCCTTTCTTTTCCGCTAGCCAACACAAGAGAGAACAGGCAATGCAGATTTATGGAGAAAGGGAAAAAGAACTTTTTCTCCACTGCAGGCCTGTTTTTCACTCCCCTGCCTCCCTCTCCAGTGACGCAGTGCTGGCACAGTCACGCTGCTAGCTGCTCAGAGGTCTCCAGCTTCCCCCTAGCCTCTCCCAAAGCCAGAGAAAGGCTGCAGCACTGCACATCATCTGGGAGTGTCAGTGAATGTATAATAGCTCACCCAGGCATGCTTGCTTGCTCACCCGAGCACTGTCATGTACAGACATCAGGCATGGCCCCGCTTCCTCTTCGCGTGAAGCTGCAGCCAGCCTTTGGGAAAGCCTTTGGGAGCCTAGCTCCTGTGGGTCAGTAAAAATGAGATGTAAAATGAAAATTCTCTCTGCTCTCTTGGGCACAGGCACATTGGAACACAGATTTGTCATCTCCCACAATGTGAGCATGAGTTATGTGCAGTGTCACTTGGTGTTTACATCTTAAATCTGCTTTTCCTGGAGTCATATGGCTGTGTGAGAGTCTGAATGTCCATAGAGAGAGGCAGAAAAGGCAGGGAGGGGAAGGGAGCTTCAGACTCCTGTGTCTGCTTAGCAAAGTTTGCAGACTGTGGAAGACAATAGCAGTTAGGAGATCTGTTTCCTATTGTTTTGCTCCTAAGTTGTGTTGTGTAAGGGCTGGACCTGTGAGTTCAGCATTGGCTCAGGGCTGGCAGCACTGCTCAGTCCCCTGCCCAGAGCCTAGTGACTCTGAGACTCTCCTGCATCTGATTAATGAGTGAGTCAGCAGCTTGTGCAGACATTTCCCCTCATAATATTTCAGCTTCACTGTGGCACTGTCATATTTGTGTATGCCAGCCTTATTCTAGAGTCTTTGACACTAAGCTTTTAAAGCCCTGATGTGCTTACATAACATGATATGGAGAACCAAGAAAGTAAATTTAATTAAAAATTTCCCTACTGCTTCTAACACACAGGGAGAGACAAAAGGAAGACACGTCTTTTTGAACACTGAAGGATAATGTGGCTTCCTTACAAAAACAGGCAGGGAAGCTGAAGACACTGATGGTGTATAGTGTGTCTAAAAAGAGGACCGATCTTTTAAGGTTTAAGTGTTAGACATCTGAACCAAAGAGGAACCTGCGCCTCTTGATGGCTGAATTCTTATTATGGTTTTCTTTAGTGATTGAGTTGATATCCATGAAAGATATGTAGGTGAAAGTAAGGGAAAAAAAGACCCTCATATATTCACCAGCTCAGCTTTATTCCAGGAGAAAAAAGGTCATTAGTTATTTGTCTAAATTTGCTAGTGAAAATATATAACTCCTTGCACACAGCTTTTGCTGCAGTCAGCATCCAGTTAATGCCTTGGCCTTTGAATTGTTTTCACTTCTCTCTGTAGTTTTATCTAAAACTAGAAATACACCAATCCCAATTAAAAGGCAACTTTCACCAGGCGTAGCAGTAGTATCTGGGAGACCCATAGGTTTCCTTGTGCTCAAAAAGAAAATAGCAGAGTATCTCAACTGGTAACTGTAATCGTATCCTAGCTTTTCAGGGAAAAAAATGCATCAAATATGACTGCATGAAGAGAATCTCTTTGCTTGGGGAAATAAAAAACATTTAAAGAATGGAAGCGAAACCTTTCTGATTTAATGACAGCCTGAAAATGAAGTCTGCAACCCTGTGAACTCCATTTATTGCTTCATGAGTACCGTAAAATTTCCAATGTTTATTGGTGTGTTTTCAAATCAAACCCTCACATTGTAAGATATTCCCCCTCTCTTACCTGCCCTGGTGAAAGCTTTCTGTACTCTTGCCAAATGGCAGAGCCACTTGCTATTCTATTGAGAGCACTGCACTATTTTGTATAGATCGGTGACAGGAGGCAGTTAGGGAAAGATCCTTTTTCTTAAATAATACTTCCTTCCTGACCCTTACCTGACAAGTAGTAGAGTTTCATCCAGTCAAACAAATAGTTTACATTACAATGGGAATCAATTACCTGTTTTATCTTGTGTCTTTTTGATAGCTCTTCTACCATCCTTCCTGTGTGTCCTATCAGTCAGGACCCTCTCATCTCACTGTATTTAGTTGCTTCTTGAACTTGCTTCCCTGCTGCAAACATGCGGACATCAACGTGGGAAGTGACCATTACACATATGGTCTGCTTTTGTTTGAAAACAATAAAAGAGCTGCTTTCTGGGGGCAGAAACCATACTTGAAAAAATAATTTACTATGATAGGATTATCTGTTGTAGGTTAAATGAAACATTTATTATGGTCTGTGGCAAATTTTTCAGTCTATCATTCTGTCTCATGAAAATTGAGTAATTTTTAAATTCAGATTGAAACAAAGCCTTTTATTTTCTTATCCTATTTTTGGTTGGTGAAACAAACAAACAAAATCAGTTTTGCACAAATTTCCAGCAGTCGTATTAGCTTGTACATAGAGCCACCAAGGTCATTGAGACAGTCCATTACAATAATCTAAGCAAAGCCTGCAGCCCTGATCCACAATTACTTGTTCTGATCACTCACTAACATTTATTGGCCTCTCCTTCTCAGGCAGGCAGCTACAGCTGGAATTGCCTGGATAACAGGCAGTTACTTTTGAAAACACAACTTCAGATTTTTTTTTTTTTTTGTAGCTGCTTATTTGATTGTGGGCTGAAACAGATGGGCATTTGGATGTTTTTGTATACAACAAATAACTTTTATGAATCTGACTTCTTAGCTCTAACTACATTTGGACTTAATGAGAGCAGTGGAGTCAACAAATTCCTCTCTATACCATCAATAGATGAAGATTTTATTCAGATTCCATTGTCATATAATATTAATGAACAGAATGCATTTGCTTTTAAAAAGATGATATGCAGAGAAAGCCATTTAGTGTGCAGGTTGTGAACACATCGTCTCTATACTAATTACAATTAGAGGCATTATAATCTTTAGTAACCATTTTGCAATGCCTTAAGGTGAATTTTGTTAAATAATTATATTGTTATCCTTGTTGTTAGATAACATAAGAGATGTTATAAATAGAACGTGAGAAAGAAAGAACTGGCAATATTTGTAAAATACCTGAACCCATAATGCCAAATGAGCTTAAACAAAAGAAGCCTTTTGCAAAAGTTATTTAATAGAATCTTAATTTGGCTCTTAATAACATGATAAATAACAAGATAAAATAATCCCAATAAAGGAAAAGAAAAAATATACAAGGAATATGTGACAAAAGAGAAATGTAGAATTAATTGCATTTTCTCTCCTATGTGTCCAAAGATAAAGCTCTAATTAGATAGTTATGCATCTAAATAAAAGTGCCCTATTTTTTCCAAGGAGACAAATATCCTAAAATTCATTAAAACAAAAACAAACAAAAAAAAATGAGCTAAGTCTGTTCATCACCTTTCATGTGCCATTTAGTTGCCAAAATAATCTTTAGCTGCTACCGTTAGGGACCCAGATTTGAAATGACCTAACTTTTCAGCATGTTGGCCTTCTGCCCTGCTCCCTGCAAGATCCTATGGCACAAATTTGGTGGGGTCCAAGTTTGTCAGGTCTTCTCTTATAAGACACTGCAAGATATGTGACTTCCATTATTTGCCAAGGGCATGTTATGTCACTCACAAACTTGTACAGAGCCAGATGGTCATGTTTGCTCGGAGTCATTGGTAAGGCAGTGTATGTTGGGACTGAAAGAGAGGATAGGAGATCTGCCTCCATGATTTCTCCAACACATGGGGACATTTGCTGCAAACCTGGGTACCGCTCTACCAGATCATGGAGTTACCATGATCTGCTGCCTGGCATCTTGTCAGGGAAGCACTCTTCACTCTTTGGCGTGGCTTTGTGCCAGGTTGTTTTGCACACAGCCCAAGTATGGCAGACTTCTTTTTTTCATCTTCCCAGGGAAATTTAGCCCTGGTTGTACTTCCAAAATAATTTCTTTGCTTATATGAGCACTCATATTGAAAGTAGCCCCCCGCCACACAACTGGCAATAAAGCTAAAATCTCGTATGATTTACCCACAAAACATTTCAGTCCTGGGAAGGACCATTACAATTGAAGAAGGCAGTGTATACCATTTCTAAGACCTTCATCCTTCTGTCATGACTGCCAGAAAAGATGACAGCTTTCATAATAGTATTAACTGGACCAAGAGAACAAAATATCTTTTTATATGATATTAAATATTCAGCATATGACAGTTCGTTTTGCAGTCTGCAACAAACTATAAAAATATCTGCTTATTCCAGATCAAACATTATCATTTATAACAATTTTATTCAACAGATTTTGTCTTTTTATTCCAATCAGGAGTCATCTGTGAACAGACTGTGTTCTTTATCAAATGTGCATATTTGTTCAAAATTTACCAACTGGCTAGGTATTGATCCGATTCTCCAACCAAAATGTTTTTACATTTCTTTCCATCCCAAATTCCTTCCTGTCCTAACTTTTCTGAGGACCACAAACAAGTAATCATTCGTGCTTAATTTCTTGTTGAATATTAGTGTAGGCTTTTCCTGTCTTTACCTTCTACCTTAAAGCTTATGTCACTTCTAGCCCTCATTTGGTAGTATAGTTTTTCTTAATTTCAGTTTATCAAGTGAGATTTGTATGAGTACCCTCTCTGCTCTTGAGAACACCAATAGTGGCACACCTACTTCACAGCAAAGGCATTAGACTGTATTCATGGTTGCTTTACATTCAGCTCCTTGTAAGTACCTACCTGGAGATAATATTAGTTAATTTTGAGGCACGTTACAGTAAAAGGAAAGACTAACAATTTGTTTCATGAGATTGTATTCTGTCCTGTATCTACTTAGATATTACATTTAGATGTGCTGGGAGCATTTTTCAGTTGTGTACAGTCAGGGTGTTTTTTGATGTTGTGATTTTTTTTTTTTAAAGTAGACTATGTGTGTATAGACTCCCTCTTTTTTTCATCTTTCACATGATGACTGACAAATAAAAGAGAATAAAAACAAAACTTTGATAAGAAAAAATGACCCAAACCTTTGAGGAATTGTTTAAAGGAAATTATTAAAGGAAGATTTACATTGCATCCAACACAAAAATAAGTAAGCGTGAAATTTAGGACACCTGAATACTTCAATGTCATTCAAAAAGGTAACGGCCTAATTCAAGTGATTTCAATTAATCTGATATTAACATGACTTACAATTTTTCTTTGCTTAGTAAAAACTAAGGTCCCTCGAAAATATAAATAAATAAGAAAGGTAACAAAATACTTTTCTATTTTTAATGTTAATTCACCCTAGTGTTCAGGTTAGTTTTTGTAGATCAGTGATATTTTTGAGAGAGAAGAAGTAAAAGTGAAAGTTTCACAGTCCAGAGTTCTGCTTTGCTCTTTTCAAAGACCCATTAAGGGAAAAATAGCAACTTTATAGACAAGGCTCATAACAAACAAAATATAGTTCTTGCGTTTCTTAAAACCTGTGAAAGTGTCCTGTGAAAGTTTAATTGATCATTGATTTCCTGTATTTTATCTCTGGCTAAACATAATTACATCATCTCACTTTCTTAAAAAAACAGTTCTTACTTATTGTCGTAAGTGAATTTTTACAAGCCCAAATACATGAGTATATCAATAACTTATAATGGTGGAAATGAAATAAATTGGATTTTGCCAGCGGGAAGTTAAATTTAGATAAAGCATGACTTCTCATGGTAGATTTACTGTGAAATAGCTTATTTGCACATAGGGAATTTTATATTACTGATCTGTGGACAATTCATTACCAGATGAGGCTTCTTATGTTACTTTCCACTAGAGTGCAACTATTTCTGCAAGTGCAGAAAGGCAGTCACCTCTGCAGTGTGGGGCTACGTTTCAAGCCTCAATGCAAGCTATTCACTCGTACTTAGTCGAAAGCAAATCCTCCCACCATCAAATATTTATTCTCTTTGGAGGTACGCACATTATATTGAAATATGAGAAACCAAATCTGTGCTTTGCTAAGGTCATACATACTTGAGGAAAATAGTCTCATTTTAAAACATTTCTACCTCTGGCAGCCATCTGAATGTTTGTCTCAGGAAAAGTATATGGATACTGCCATTATCTCCTGAAAGAGTCACTGAATATGTTCCTATACTTTTTTTCATTAATTGAGAAATTAGGAAGGCATCTCAGATAAACTCTCAGGTAGAAAACCATTGCGACCTCTTTTTGTCATTTTGTGATCTCTTCAGCTGCTGGCCACCAATAGGCTACCATGGCAGAGAACTGCAGTGCTGAGTTCAGGGTCTTTCCACCTCTCTTTCATGTCAGGATGGAGAACACATTTATTTTCTACATTCATTTTCCTCTACAAGAAGGCAGAAGCTGTGGTAAATTCACACTGTGTTAGTCCTAAGGGACTAATAAGCAGATAAAACAAACCTAGAGATAATATATTCAGACCACACATAAACTAGTTTGGGGACAAATGCCTAGACTGTGCCATGCGTACTGTAAGTGAGTAGTACATGCAGTGCCGTAGTGTTTGTTTCCCTGGTTAAATATTCTGTCAGTGTACATATAAGGTTTCTATTCTCACTGTATTTTATAACATGGATCTGAATGGGGTGTGATTTGAATGGGAGTTACGAATCTTTTCCTGCAAGGAAAGTGGCAGATATGTTGCCTCTGGGAAATATTTATCTGGCTGCTCCTTGTTTGGTGGTGCTGGCAGTGAGTGCATCTCAGTGTGAGGAGCATATGAATCCAGTCAGTCAGATTATGTGTATTTTCACAATGCTTTCTTTCTTCGCCATTACAACTGCTTGCTATGCTCTGCTCATCTGGAAAATAGCTACTGAAGCAAGACTTCCTTGCCCAGTTGCAACCAATGTCCTGTGCAAGGGAAACCCAGAGAACAAAACCTAGAAATCCCTTTCTTCAGAATCTGTGCTAATCCCCAGGTGACCTTTCTGAATTGTAGGGCAAACAAATGGAGAAGGCCTCCCAAATCTGAGTCTTTCCCAAGGATGAATGTAAGGATTGTCTTGATTACCTGCTTTGAAAGCCATACAATATCTGCACTGGGAGAAGGAGCTGGTTTTTAACTTGAAAGTTTCAGTAAACTTGTAGTTTCTCCTCTTTTCTTCATATGAAAATGACAGCTACCTTCTCCAACCTGGCTTTCAGGAGTGTCAGTTAACACCTAGTCTCTCACACATCCTACTTTCCTAGCGCAGACAAGGTGTTACTTAGACAAAGTACCAGAGACTGGGTTGCAAAAGCCTGTTAACACTGCGTAACGTGGGAGGCCTACAGATGACAGCATCTTGCAGTTTTGAGCATATTGAAATTGGATGACTCAGGGGAAAAGAAACAAAACAGGGAGGTTTCTTACGCCCTCAGGACCCATGTGGTTCGGGTCCTCCGTGACTCGGGGTTGGCGCTGGCAGCGTCCAGCAGCTTGTGACAGGAAACTGGGGGACGGCCCGGTCTTGGCGGGCCCTGGCTTGGAATGCAGCCACAAACGGCACCCTCTGGCAGGGCCTGAATGTCAGCAGATCGGGGCTAAAAGGGGAAAGCCTTCACTGCCACATTGTTCCTGATCAATGGACAGAGACTTCAATGCCAGCCCAGGCTGGATCTTCTAAGCCGCAATTACATAAAATGTCTCTTAGTGTGACCAGCTTTGTATGGCTCTCTGTAGTAATCCCAAATTGGTGTGCCTACTACTACTTTTATCTACCATGATTATTTCTGATAACTTGAGAAGTGATGCTGATTTACACTGTTTGCTTATTTACACTGAAACAGACATTACTATCTTGGCCCCCCAAAAAATGAGATTTCAAAAATAGTCTTCGAATGTGACAAAAAATCAAACTTTAAGCAAGTTGCTTATAAAAATTGTACTAGATTAAATGTGTTATTCTGATGCTGGGCTGTTTAACCCTTTTATCCATAAATAACTTTGTGGAATGACAAGCAAAAATTCCAGAATGAACAAATTAAAGCTGACAATTTGATTAAAATGGGGTTTTCTGAAGAGCCAATTTCACTTTATTTCATTTTTTAATTATTGGTTTAATTCCTTGCTGGCACCTTGTTTATGTTTCTTAGATATGTAAAACTTTATAAGAGAAAAAGAAACCCCCTTTTTTTTTTTACTTCTCACTGCTTTTTCCATATTTTCTGTTATTCCATATTCCTTTTTTGTTTATAATTTTTTTTTTTTTTTTTTTTTTTTTTTTTTTTTTTTACAAACAGGCAATGAGAGCCTAGAAGAAAACTATGTTCAGGACAGTAAAATGGGATTTGTCATCAATGCTATATATGCCATGGCTCATGGACTCCAAAATATGCATCATTCCCTTTGTCCTGGACACGTTGGGCTGTGTGATGCTATGAAGCCAATCGACGGCAGCAAGCTGTTGGAGTTTCTCCTGAAGTCCACATTCATTGGTGTTTCTGGAGAAGAAGTTTGGTTTGATGAAAAGGGAGATGCCCCTGGAAGGTAAAGAGATTTTTTATCTCAACTAATTGTACCAGATGTTGGGAAGGTGGCAATGTTCCTGGATTTGGTGATGGAGGTTTCTCTGGCTGCTTTGCTAAAAGCATGCATAGTGTGAGACAGAAACAGAGTTATCTGGGTTAGTCTTACTAGCAGGTACGAATAACACTGGTAACACATGATGCATTGATAGCTACAGCTTGTACTGACTCAGGAGTTATAATAAACCCTGTAACATTTCTAGTGTTTTGGGAGAGGACGGACCATGTATCTCACAGACTTTTGGTGTTTAAGCTAGCACTGGGGCTCACCACCAGGGCTTTATTACGTAAAGGGCCTAATGCAGTTGCTTGGAATTTAACAAAGCATTTGCTTGCTGAGGTTTTGAAGGTAGGGCTGTAGAGCACATCCTTTTCCAACTGGATCTCAGCTACTCCAAGTGCCCCGGGAGACAGCCGTGCATCTGTGCCAGACAGTATTTAGTCTTGCTTGCTGAACTCCTGTGTGCTTTCCTTATCTTGCTTCAAATAAGCTCAGCTGTCCCGGAGTTCAAAGATAGGTCAGAATAGAACAGGATAAGTAATAGTGTTTGCCAGAAGGTACTGGGTTTCACTCATTTGGGGTCCAGTAAATTCCAGCTTTGTTAGCTGCTACTGTCTACCCCTCCCTAGCAGACACAATATGTACCCAAGCAATGAGAGAGACAGCAATTTTGTGGACTTGGACATCACCTTTGTTTCTCTTAAGGGAGCCAGCTGATAAATCTTTTCCTCTTCATTTAGGTCTGTGGACTCTGTCCAATTCTTTTAAGTGAGGCATCTCCCAGATGAATTTATTTATTTATTTGTTTTAAATAAATTTAATTCAGCTGCTGGTGTACATGATTCATTATTAACTGAATTCTACTCAGGGGTTACCTCATTTAAGTTAGTTTTGCTACTGAGTCATTAAAGTGTTATAAAAGACTCTCTCACTCCATCTTTGGGCTTATTGCATAAATGCATCTGGGTGCCAACACTGCACAAAGAGAGTGCTCTGGAATAAACAAGAGTGTGCAGCCTGGTGTATGCCTTCAAAGAGTATTTGCAAGACATGGTGGCCTTAAAGCAACTCTTACTCCTCTTGCTATCTTTTGTTATCAAAACTGACCAACTTTTTTACCATTTTCTATTTACATTTCTTGTTATATTAACACAGTATATACATTTAATCAGCTCATTACATTTAAAATAAGAAAAAACCTGGTCAGTTTGGTCTTGTTTCTCATAAAGTGCTGCATACTGTATTTTTTTTAGTCAAAGGTATAAATGAGCTAAGTCAGACTTCGAAACTAGAGGCAAGCAATTCCCTTACATTCTTGCACACACTTATTAACACAAATGTATAAATCAGATATTTGTACATATAGTTTAGATAATACTGAGAAAGTACTGTTTAGTATATCTTTAAACTTTGTATACACTATTTATCTCCATAAAAGCATTACTCCAGCTTTGCATATGCTGCTTTATCTAGTTTTTAGCTATGTAGTTTGATGTTTAGGTGTAATTTTCCAATTTTATCCCATATTATACATTATCTTGTAACCTGAGACTCCCATCAACTCTCATCAGTATAAATTCCAGAATTAGAACAAACAGTTCCCGAATTCAAAATATAGGAGGGTTTATATCAGGATATTTTCCAGAGTAGGTCAGGATGATAGAATTTCTCCCTTCTATCATTTTGGTCTGTAGCAAGGTTCATTTCTCTTGCTTTCCTGGCCTATTTAGAATTTGGTGAGTTATTTTTGGTAGAGGTTTTTTACTTTTTTTTTTGTTGTTGTTCTCATTTATATTTTCACAGCTGGAAAGTTAGCATTAGTTTGGGCAAGAGAATTCAGACAATCTTTTTGTTATTCATGCTGTAATCCTTGTATCAGTCTGTGGCATTTATATCTGTACAGCTGGTCCAATCTTTGTACACCAGCAGTAGTTTATGCCCATGTAGAACTGTATATATCAGTATGTCACTCTAGATTCATCCTAGTGTTTCTAGTGTCCCACACAGACAAGTCCATTGTGGGTAAGTGAATGTGCCACACCACTGTATCAGTACCCCAAAGAACTTCTGTACCTCAGCAAAATGAAAAGCTATACGCCACATATGACACCTAAATAAGGCAGAGAGAGACAGATTTGGTTTGTCAGCTTTTCTATGCCAGTGAAAGAATGCATCATAAATATGTACAAAGTTTTTAAATGTTTTGTTACTATATAATGTAAACAAATCAGCTTCACAAGATAGAATAAGGCAATGTTCCTTCTTAAAAGCCAGGAATTACTTGCAAGATCTGTAAGGTTCTTTGAGCAACAGATCCTGATAACCTCCTGTTTATGCTTGTCATGGGTAGATCAGGTAGAGATGCCTGTAGTTATGCTTGGCTGACACTCATAAAATTTTATTTTGAATCCCTTACAGCTTTGTCAACATTTGACTTTCATAGAGTACATCCCATTTGCTTGCTCAATATTAATCATATCACCCAAATTCCAAGAAATGGCTGGAGAAGCTGTGAGGGATGCAGAAGTCCACACCACATCCTTCTTTGGGCCTGTGCAAGGGGCAGAGGACAGCCATGTATTTCAGGACAGAACATCTCAAGTTCTTGTCTGTTCTAGGGTAACTGCCTACTTTTACCTTATGGCTAGTAGGGAGAAACTTACCCTTCAAGGACAAACAATGTGCTTAGGCCTCTGACCATAAAATGCTATGGGACAACTGACAGGAGCTGTCAGCGTCCAGCCCCAACGCTTGACCTTTCATGTATGGAGAAATGCTTGTGTTCACAAGCTAACAGAAGCATTGTTGTTCATTTTACCCTAACTAAACTTGGATATAGACCCATGTAACTCTACCCAGTAGCTGTTCTGGCTTCAAATCTGGTGAATCCATCAACTGCAATGCTTTGTGTAAATTATTAACGCATAGTGCAGAGACTTAAAACAGATAGAGTCTATAAAGAACTGTGAGGCAAATATTCATTGTTGTTCTGGAGTTTAGCTCCATGGGTAGTTGTTTTGTCCAGTTACAACCCAACGTTGTTCAGCAATCCTGTTTACCATTCTGCCTTCCAGAATACCAAACTTACTGCCAGCTTTATGTTACGGCTGTGGAGAAAAGTAACTTCAGCTATTTCTGGCTAACCAGCATTCACCTCAGGGTATGAGTGTGTCTGCGACCAGCTGGCTCATGGTCTGGCTCACAAGTAACTTGTTCATATGACCTCAATGACTTGGTCATAGCATTTCCCAATATACCTGAGACCTTGTCCTTACATTAAAATGAAGGTTTGTTTTCTTATGTGCAGAATGTTTTCATAGCTTCTGTAAATGCTGCTTTACGCATGTAGGTTCCAGCTGCCTCCACAGTCCTTGCTTTCTTAGAGCTTCACAGCTCTCAAATTCACTTATTTTGGGGTAATCATTTGTAGCTTGGACACAGCCCCAAACTGTTAAAGTTGTATATGTGTACCTGGGGGAATGGTGACAGGGAGTTATTGAAGCACTGAACTTGTCCTTACTCAAAGATGGAATTTTTCATTCAAGAAAAGAAGGAAAGGATAAAGAACTTATGCATGTCTCCATGCTGAGTATGTTTGTTAGATCACATTTTTCCACTTAAAATTCAAGCTGCATATCAAAGCTGCAAGCATTGTGCTACATCTTGTCATATGCAAGACTGTGTAAGATCTTTTAGTGTGCATACTTTATTCTTTGACGGTTAACTGATAGAAAAGGGAACAGTGTTATAGGAAAACATAAGAATGGCTTCCTACCTAAAATAAAATCATATCCCTGAATTTGCCAGCTCTTGAATGATATTAAATGAATGCCCCTTTGTGCCTTGTAATATATTTTTGCAAAAATTAAAACAATCTGTGTAGGCTAGAAAATTCTATTAAGGGAATATGAAGTTTTAGTAATCTTTTATTCCCCTTCCTGAATTCATTTTCCAGCCCATTTTAACTGATTTTGTATTGGTCTAATTCAACATCACACTAAAAAACAAGTAGGTTCTGCTTGCTAGCAAGAAGCATGTACACCCCTGCTCAATTTTACTCCTGTTCGTTGAATCTACATTATAAAGTGCCCTGCCCTTACTGCTTCTTGCTATGCTGACTCTTCATAATGCTGAAAAAAAGAATGACTTTTTATGTTATTCCTTTGTAAGAGATGTGAAAAGAGAAGGAATTGTTTTCTGGTGACTTTGAAATTTACCCCTTTCCATAGCAACTCCTCAGTTAAGACCCAGTTGCTAACCATGGAGCTGTAGAGCTGCTTTTTAAGCACCTGCTTGGAGCTCCATTGAAGTCAATGGCAGGAGTCCCTTTTCCTACATGGTTCAGTGGAGCCATGCAGTGGCACTGACATCGTCTGAGCATGCACGTTGGCAAGACTGAGATCTAAATACAGTTGTAAGTAAGCACTTCATTAAACTATCTTTCACTAGAGAGATCTCAAAGATTCAATTACCAAAACTAGGCATCTAGAGAGTAGTTTGAGCACCTTTCCTCCGTGAACTGCAGAGTTGAAATTTTGCGTGTTTGAACCTCAATAAGGGAAAAGAAAGAATTGGATATTTCTTCCACTTTGCCCACAAACAAGCATCCTGGTTTTATTTACAGCTCATGTTTTTCTTACCTTTCATTCCTAATGTGCATACAGATTAGCAACACTCATTATAAGCTAAAGAATTTTTGTCCAGAGACTGAGACAATCCAGTGGAGAAAAACAAGGTAGTAACTAACCAGGCTTGTAAAACAGAAGACGTGTTGTGATTTTCAGCACCAATACTGATTTCTGGTTTGCAACCCTCTTTTTCTAAAGCCCTCCCACACATACCTGTTACCTACCTTCTTGTCTGAAGAGGCCAGCCTGTAGGTCCATCCTCTTCTGTGTTTTTTTTTTTTTTCTCTCTCCACTATTCATTCTCCCATTCTTGCTTATTTCCTATTATGAAATTACCACAGTTAATTACTGCTTTGCACAAGCCACATTCTGTAAGTAAAAGAAGGAGACAAACAGCAGTAAGGGATGTGCACACATCAGGTACATCACATGGAGGGCAATGATGGAAGTAGGGAAATTGAATGCTTTTGTAACAGTGTTTTATGGTTCTTTTATATTAGTCCTGGGAAGATCTGTGCTGTATGCCTAGGGCAAGGAAGTAAATATTGTTCCTGGGCTGCTAACTTTTCCTGACAGTTTCACTGAGTTAGGTGAGGAAAATAGTGAACTAGTGCTTACAGTTAACTTATGGCATACCAGTTTAGTTAGTTCAAATATTTCTACTGGATGATTACTTCAGGGTTCTCAGCAGCAGCAATACTGCAACCAACCTATATGTAGGCACCAAGTGTATGTTAAAGGTTCTGAAAAATGGCTGGACAACACACCATCCCAACAGTGCAACAGTACAGGTGAATCTTTAGCAGAGCTTGCTTTCTTTGGTATACAGTTCTTCCTGGACACACAACTTTTTACCCACAGTTTTATGTAAATGGGGCAGTCAATCAGAAATTACGTGACAATCAGCGCTGTTATTTACTGCAGATCTTACAGTATTTGATGATTCCATGAAACTCTAGTCCATAGTAAGTTTTTATCCTTCATATTGCAGGGCAGTGACTAGCTTTCTATTTTTTCCCTTTCAGGTACGACATCATGAACCTGCAGTACATAGAGCCCAACCGCTATGACTATGTCCTCATCGGAACTTGGCACGAAGGTGTGCTCAACATTGACGATTACAGGATTCAGATGAACAAGAGTGGGATGGTCCGATCAGTGTGCAGCGAGCCTTGCTTGAAGGGGCAAATTAAGGTTTGCATCAGATCCTTTGTTCCATATAAATGTGAATAACCAGGCAGTGCTTTTTCACTAAATCCGAACAATCTTCTTTCAAGCCAAGGGAAACAGAGGGTGTTACTTAGAACTTTCTTTTCTGCAGGAAAGCCAAAATTATAGAAAGACTCCTAGATCAACATTTTATTCTTAAAATCCCATACAAAGGCCCATGCTTTCTAAAATTGCCATTGATGCAGAATCTTCCAGTATGACAAGATTTGAATTAAATTTCACCTTATGTGAGAAAGAACAAGATTTTCACTTAGTCATTGCCTACACTGGTCAGTGGCTGGGATTCACTCAGGGGCCTTAAAATAATGTAACCCATGGGAATCCAGTATTTTGTTCCAAAAATAGCACCTGTGAGAAAAAAAAATAATTAAAAATCACATTTATATCTCGTGTTCACAACAGGAGGTATGGAAAAACAAATGAAATCACTCTTTGTTTACCAAACAGTAGCACTTGTATCAAGCTACAAGTACTTTGCCACCTGCCACATCTGGATGACATAAAGACATGTTCTACCACTATCAAAATGCTATGGATGCAGTTAAGTTTAAAACAGCAAGAAGCCGATTCAGGAATATCACCTTAAAAAAAGATTCTCCTTTCTAATTTCATTTAATAAACATATCTGCAGCTTTAAAATCATATATTGCTACTATGAGCCATAGATGATTGATGATTTGGCAAAGGCTTAGTGACATACTCCAGCAGTCTTGGAGGGGAAACAGTACTGGTATTTACTGCCCTCCAAAATACCTTTTCTCTGTTTTTGAGATTGTGCAGTTTGTGTATGTGTGTATATGTAAACAACATGCATACAAAATGCCAGCTTCATCTCCCATTGAAGTCTATTGGACTCTTTCCACAGAATGCCGGAGGAAACGCTAACCAAAAAAAAATATATATATATCATTCAATGAAACAAACATTTTGTATTTTTCTTAGCTCTGCATATAGATGGATAGGAAGATTCCGGAGAGAAGGCTGGATTCTTCCTTTCTGACAAACAGAGACAGAGTCTAATTTACAATTTTCATTGTAAATTAGAAATTATGTGCTTGTGCTTGTATATATATATATAATATATACATAATATATAAAATATATTAAATAATATTATAAAATATATATGTAAGTGCATGAATCAGTCTTCATTCTAATATTTGACTTTATTTACTGCTTTTTACTACAACAGATTCAACAGATACTAAGTGTGAGCTGAAAGACTTTGTCCTAACCTGAGTCATCTCTCAGACTAAACCTCTTCTCAAGTTTGATTGAAAATGTAACACTTACTGTGACACTGCACCAAAAGGGAAAATGGTTTTGCACTTTTAACTCAGGAAAAAAAAATACATAAATAAAAAATGAAATTGTCCTAAGAGATTATCCTTGAACTTGTAAGGACAATTTTTAATACAAAGGGTTAGATATAAATCCAGGACACATTTTCTATTTGTTTGCAATGTCCCACATGCAGGAATCCTGTCATTTAAACAATGCAGGCGGGACCAGTTTGCTGTGGGGGCTTCTGTGTTCTCTTATAGAGGCTCATCGCTGAGGATATGTTTTGCATTACAGGTGATCAGGAAAGGAGAAGTGAGCTGCTGCTGGATTTGCACTGCTTGCAAGGAGAATGAATTTGTTCAGGATGAATTCACTTGTAAAGCCTGTGAGCTTGGCTGGTGGCCGAATGCTGAACTGACAGGTAGGGATGTGTCCCTCCCAATGCATTCCCATTTGACAGGGCACAATGAGAATGGCATGTGGTGGAGAGTAAGGTGATAGCATGCAAAGATAGTAAAGGGACATATTTAAGCACACATGACAATAAAGACAGTGAAATTTGTATCAAGAAGAAATGACATATTCTGTCTGTTCCTCCACTTTAGTTAACAAAAGCATTAATAAAGCTGTTAAAACTACCAATGAACTTAGCAGCATTTGCTGCAATTTTAGCAGTGAATATCACAAGAGCTCGGTGCATCTTTGTCAGTTTGACATGATACTCTTTCCTCTTGTTCTATCTTGCAATTTGTAATAATTTATTTGGGATTTCTAGGCTTGCAGTAACTATCAGAATTTCCTTTTTTATAAAGATCATTCTCTCTACATCCACCAGCAAAAGGAACATCAACAAAATCTTAAAAAAGGCTGGCAGAAGAAAGGGAAAATTTGGAAAGGGAAAATTAGAATTTGTCTCCCCTGTGAATATGCTTTGAATGAGTCGTATGCTATGGCATCCTTCTGATCTTTTCTACCTACCAAGGTCAACTGCTCACACCTGTTCTGGGCTTTACAGTAACTATTACCTCAAGAAAATACACATAATGCATTGAGAAGCACCACCTTGACCTTGGGGTTTGCTTTGTATCACTAAGAAAGACCTTGCCTCATGCTGCATCTGCAAAATTTTGCTGCCAGTATTCATCAGAGTATAGTCAGAGAAACGATTTCACTACCTAGCTGAAGATCAACTGTACAACTTATCACATCATTGTCCTTCAATATAACTGGGTGGCAACTGGATGTTCCTGCAGCACCAAACACATAGCTAGTCACTGAAGCCAAGTGAATTTTCAGGGGTTTTCTTTTGGGAGGAAAAGCTGGCCACTTTTCCAGCTAAAAAGTGTATTATTAATCACAACAAAATGGAAAATTTGACCTATTTTTTTGTTTTGTTTTGTTTTGTTTTTTGAATGGAAAATAAGCTATCCAAGTTCCCAGATGTGTGTCTGTACCCCATACCTCTGACCCCAACAGTCTCCTTCCCTCTTTTTCTGTGGTGTGCAACAAAACCTAGTTCAAACATATTTATCAGGATACAGAGATCTCAATGATCATTCAGTTCCTTTAAGTTTCATGTAAATGGGTTGAAGGAAGAGGAGTTTTTAAAAAACACCTTCTACAAGGGCCCCAGTTGTGGAAAAACATATTGTTTTTCTAGACACTAGAAAATCTACAGCATCCTTTATAAATGTCCTGATCACTGGAAAAGCTCAGATTCAACCCCCACCTTCTGAGATACCAATGTCTGCTAATTTTAAAGCAGGTATCCACAGAGAACCACATTCTTGGAGGTTCACAGAATCGTTTGTATCTACTGTTCAGGGAAGAAAACTAGGACTTCTTTTCAATCAATAAGGCAGAACAAGAACATAGTGAGAGATCAATGTGCACTTGAGCAAATATGGTTCAGTGCTACCAGCTGCCCAAAATAGCTCGAAAGGGGGCATGTCAAAATGACAGGCACTGCCGAAAGGAGTTGAAGAAAGCATGAGTGTTGGAAAAAATCTCAGGGGCATGTTGCAATCTATTAACTTTTAATGAAATCAGTAAGTGACCTGCTGATTTGTGTTTCTTCTCAGCAAGGAGACTGGGCTGCTGCTGTTCTAAAATCACAGTGGCATCAGTCAAATGACAGCATAGCCTTCGACTGATTTCCTAGAGAACATCAAAATGGCAGTCTGTTTCTGCACAGATTCTTCATTCCTTCTAATCGAGGAGAAAGATTCTTTTTTAACCCTTATATCAGGGTTACAGAAAGGGAAATTGAGCTACACAAACTCTGACTTTTGGGCTTTGCTGGAGTCACTGTTGGTACTATTTAGTATGAAAATCTCTTTCCTTGCCAGCATTTCCCCCATCAAATATGTTTTTATAATTTGGTTTTGTGTGTTGTATTCATACCCTGCCAGTCACTGTAGCATCTAGACACAGACGTTAACATCTCACATTCCAGATTGTTTTTCCCTTTACCTTAAATCATAAATGCTAAACATGTATGCAGTTTTAGTCGTATTTTCCATCACAGATGGAGGTTTTAAAATCCTTAGTCCTTTTAAGAAACATGGATTGCATACTAACCCATTTCCTAAGACATGCTTTTCAAGACGTTCATTTTCTCCATTTGAAATCAGTCTCTGCTGCTCAGCAATTCTTTGCAGAGATTTAAATTTTAGTTTTAAATATAAAATGTTTTTTAGATTACATCCGCTAAATATGCATTCAGCGAAGTGGAGTCAGCAGGCACAAAGAAATTTCTCTCCATAAATGATGTAAACTGTACATTTAGACTGACCTGACAAATTGTCACTAAAACTAGTATCTTAAGGTCTTGTGCAAAGAAGAGAGATCTTTTATAGTAACAGAAATTGTATAAGAGCAATGAATGTCAAGCTAGTAAACCCACTTTTCTCCATCTTAAACAAGCAATAAAACAAGATAAGAGAGGAAGTTTTATAGAGCTATTATGAAACGAATTACAAAGGTTTGGGGCCATCAGCTACCTGGGATGTGTTAATGACCTCAGAAAATATCTTGGAGTGTCTTATTGGCCTTGCAGTATGAACATAATTTAAAAATAAAATTTAAAAAAGAAAAATTGATTAGCCTTCTGCTCTGGGAAATGATTCATGGTTAAAGTGCAGGGACAATAGAAGATGAAAACTAACAAACAGCTTTTTACTAGAAACTTGTAACTGTTAAGTTTTTGCCACTGATTCTCTCTCTTTTAAAATCATCATTACTATTATTATTATTATTTATTTCATGTATGCAATTTGTAAGTACACTGTTTCCTGAGTATCCTCCCCCTGTCTTGACAAGCTTCCTGAGCCTGCTGTCTCCTAGCTGGGAAATGACCCACCTTCACAGATGCTGACAACCAACAACTGTTTGCTGATATAAGCAGTGCAGGCTGTTTTTTGCAATGTTTGTAGCATATGTGGCTCTTGGGGCTTGACAATGCACAGGAATTGCACTGATATAACAAAACATGTTTCTAAAACCTTGCACAGGATAAGCTTAAAGCAATCAATAGACTTACCTACATGCTGAATCAGGGCTAAGTCTCCAAACATGTTAAGGTAGAATAATATGAGTATGGCTTATGTTGCTAAGCTTAAAGCACACATTAAAACTTAAGCCTCCCAGCAACCACAGACTGTCTTCTGGTTCAAGAAAAGAGCTCTGCATGTATTAATCAAAGAACAGTAGCTTCTGACTGTTAGTCCACTATTAAATGAAAATAATAGCTAATTCCTGCTCAGGGCTGCTGCAGCTAATGGCCAGAGGCTCCTACTTCTAATAAAAAGCTTTTCCTTAATTACATTTCACCAGAAAAATACTGATTGGAAGAACAGTTTTTCCTCACCCATCTGAGTCTTGAACAGATCTTTTTGAGCAAAAGAGAATCCCTTTCCTTTATAAAATAAGATATCCAGATGCACACACTATCATTCCTGTTGTTTTTGATGTTACAGGTGATAGCATTACCTGTAATTAAGTCAGCCTGGCACTCTTAGATAAAATGAGTACAGAATTATAAGGCGTTCTTTCAGTTCATATGACATTGGAAGACATTAAAAGTTCGTGCAGAAATTTTCCATGTCAGGACTTTGCCTCAGGCTTACTCTTTTTTTTTTTTTTTTTTTAATTTCAAAAAAAAACACACTTTTTTCTTTCTCACAATGAGGTTACAGCAAAACTCTGTTTGCTCAGCCCTGATCCATACCTCTGCTTACTTATTCTGTATTTAGAAGGGAGGACTTTACATTTTGGTATAAGTATTAATTGGTAATTTTTTTTCAACATGTGGAAGATACATTTAGACTGAGCAGAATTATGGGCCTCAGAAGCTCTTAGCTCATACAGGATGATTTCTGAAGATATACTCCATATTGAAGAGGAAAAGGCTGAGCATGACTTTTGCTCATCACAATATCGGGACACTTGCTAAGATTCAGCAATGAAACCAAGTTAAAAAATGTTTCTCTTGCAAGGCAACTACCACCACCTTTAGTTTGGTGGCCTGACAGCCCCAGCTCTGCCAATGGCTCATGGAGGTACTGATCTCTTGTTCATTCTGGTTTTATTTTAAACCTCAGAAAATACCCATAAACACGTAAAAAGCATGTTAACACTGCTAAGTCAAGAACAGAAATCAGGAAATGCCAGAATGAAAGTTCTGAGTAGCTCAGCTTCCCAACCTTAACATCCCATTAACATAAAGGATTTTATTTGCTATATAATATTTACTGATGATATTATATCTCCAGCACAGACTCCTCTGTGGGGTGAGAGGTGTGGAAGAGAGCTCTGACAGTTAAACACCATTTAAACCGATACCTATACTCACACATCTGTACTAGTCGTAAAGGAGTCCTTGTCCATTTATTTTCTAAAGGCAGAGAGGTTTTGTGGGTTTGACTTTTCCATAAGAAATGAATTACATTATTTAGTGGAGCTGATGAAAGGAGTGTAGATGAAAAACAAGGAGCAGAGGGTTTGAAAAAGTGAAAATAAGGTAATGTTAAGGAAAAAAAAAGCAGAAATATAATGAGAAGGTACGGTATCCATGTTGCAGTTCCGTTATGACTTTGGATTTATGATTTTTCTGCCTGTAACAGATATCCAAACACTCTGTTTTCTTTATAAAATCACCCTCAGAAAAATGTAGTGGGTTTTTATTCTTGTTTTGATGCAGATTAAAATAAATTAGTCTGAGGAGGTTAAAAAGCTGCCATTGTGATTTGAAATAATCCCATCCATGCTGAAATGAAGTGATGGTGTTGGGTTGTGCCTTTGATGTGCTGGGCTTGTCAGCAGTCTTTCCAACATGAATTAGAAGATATTTTCTAAATCTCATTTCCCTTTGTAGCATCATAAGCAAATGTTTGGGTCACCCAAAATTGATGGCTATGTTTTTGAACATATTTAATCTAAAGCTTTCCATGCTGCAGTTCAGTCATTTGTAAAATGGTTTTAATAATCCATGGCACATAGGCATAAGCTAATATTTAGATTATATTGGTAGCCAGGAAAAAAATGTTCTTTCTTCAAGCAGATACTTTTCTAACACTCTGTTTCTTTTCTGTACACTGCAGGCTGTGAACCCATCCCTGTAAAGTACCTCCAGTGGAGCAATATAGAGTCTATTGTGGCTGTGGTCTTTTCCTGCCTGGGGATCCTGGTCACCATGTTTGTCACCCTTATCTTTGTGCTCTACAGGGACACCCCTGTTGTCAAATCCTCCAGCCGGGAGCTCTGCTACATAATCCTTGCTGGCATCTTTCTGGGTTACGTCTGCCCTTTCACCCTTATAGCTAAACCCACCACGACATCCTGCTACCTCCAGCGCCTTCTGGTGGGTCTCTCCTCTGCCATGTGTTATTCTGCCCTTGTGACCAAAACCAACCGCATTGCACGCATCCTGGCAGGCAGCAAAAAGAAGATCTGTACCCGCAAGCCACGTTTCATGAGTGCGTGGGCCCAAGTGGTCATTGCCTCCATTTTGATCAGTGTGCAGCTGACACTGGTGGTCACGCTGATCATCCTGGAGCCCCCGATGCCCATCCTCTCCTACCCCAGTATTAAGGAAGTTTACCTTATCTGCAACACCAGCAACCTAGGAGTTGTGGCTCCTGTGGGCTACAATGGACTCCTCATCATGAGCTGCACATACTATGCCTTCAAGACTCGCAATGTGCCTGCCAATTTCAATGAGGCCAAGTACATTGCATTCACCATGTACACCACTTGTATCATCTGGCTGGCCTTTGTGCCTATCTATTTTGGGAGCAACTACAAGATCATCACCACTTGTTTCGCAGTGAGCCTGAGTGTGACAGTGGCCCTGGGGTGCATGTTCACTCCTAAGATGTACATCATCATAGCCAAGCCCGAGAGGAATGTCCGCAGTGCCTTCACCACCTCAGATGTGGTGCGTATGCATGTCGGGGATGGCAAGGCACCTTGCAAGTCCAACACTTTCCTCAACATATTCCGGAGAAAGAAACCAGGGGCTGGAAATCCAAAGTAAGTGATTGACTGCAGGTACAGATCTATCCATATTTTATGTCCCTCTCTTTGCCATCCTCTCTTGGTTGACCATAGTTTGCTGAATAGTAAGGTATGTAAAGTTTTTTCATCTCACATGTAGCAGAAAAGGTAGAAATGATCCTTTAGATATAAATCTTGGATGGATATTGACATGTTGCTTCTCATTTTCTCTCCTGCTCTAAAGGCAGCCCTGTACACAACCCCCTCTACCACTGGGGTGGCTCAGGCAGTGGCAGAGTAACCAAGTTCCAATTCCATCTTCTCCCATCTCTCTCCATACGACAGGGGTCACAAACCCCTATGAGCAGATTCTCTGCATTACTCTCCAAACTGAAGTATAAACATAGCCTTTTGGGAAAGGGGAGCAGAAATCTGTGTCTGAGTGGTTGTAAATCACATGTACTTGTCTGAGACCACTGGGATCTGTGTGTGAAAGCTGGGGTTTGAACATTAGTTTGTAAGGTAGTGTTTTGTTACAGTCCTCATGATTGTCATCCAAAAGCACCCTTCATACTATGCCTGTGCTCTATTTAATATTCAGAATTATGAACAAGTCTCTTAATCATCAGCAGTGTAAACTTGTCCATGTTCCCAAAACCAGTGTTGGTGTGAAAAGTTGTAGAGGTCAACTGAAGGTGAACACGAGCTTACATCCGCATCTGTTGAGCCTGTTATTCTCCTTGTTAAAGAATAAAAACAACCAAGCTGCAGCAGAGGGAGAGAGAGAACTTCAAACATCATCTCCCTCTGAGCAGCTGTCAGAATGTTTGCAATCTTTATTATCTTATTGCTTCTTATCTTTAAAGAAGCACCATGGGGCTAGACATGAGCTTAGATTTTTTTTGTCACAATTTAAAAAAACTTATCAAAATAATGAAGAACCAGTGAGTTTCCTGACAGAATTAAAATTCGGTTAATTTCCATCTCTTTAGGATCTGTAGGTTTCTCTGAGTCACTCGAGAATTGGTTTTGATTCAGTTTGCATAAGAACTGTTTTCATATGTCCTGCAGATGGAAGGGATAAGGATGGAGGTAATACCATACAGAATTGATGCTGTAATTAATTTTTCCTTTATGCTACTTCACTACAGTTTATTTTGTTACCAGAAAAGGGGTTGGAAAAAAAGTGAATAGAGACATAAATAACCCAAATATGCAACTCAATGTGCCATGGAGTCCTCACTGTTCTTTTACCTTCCCAAAACAAACAAACAAACAAACAAGAAAAAAAAAAAAACAAAACAAAACAACAGAAAACAACAAAAAAAACTGTGCTTAAAAATATCTAAATATAGTAAATTTAGAATACAGTTCACAATATAAGAAAATATTTCTTCTTCTTGAGAAAACAGCTTCCCCCTCAGCATTGTCACTTTAATAAAACAATAGAGCTTTCCTGAGCTTTTTATCAAATTCTTTGATGCATAATTTTTTGTAAGCATTTCTGTGCTTCTGTTGAGCCTCAGTGAGTGGAATGGAGACAAAAAGCCAACACAAAGTTTTAAGGTACTCTTCTCAACCGAAAACTCAAAACCTAGTTACTATGAATTTTGCTCTTTTGTCTCAGGTCAAGCAACCAGCTATTTTACAAAGCAAAACGTCAATCTCTGATCTAAACCTCCTGCACAGTTACTGCTATGTTCCTCACCTAAACCAGCACAGGGGTAGGGGTATGCTAGGCTTGCTTATGAGGAAGGACAACACACCTCTCCATACACAGGCACAAAGAAGTACAAAAGGTCATTTTAGGGTTTGGGAGGATATTTTATCTCCTAACAGAGTCTGTTGCAAAGCTTCTAAGGACAATGTGCTGACAGGCACAGAACTGGGAGCCACTGGGGAAACCAAGAAGGAAAAGGTAGAATTCGCTGGAGCTTTGCAAACACCCAGCTAACTAAAATGTGTGTTCAGGTCCTTCCTAAAAAAAGGCTTGAAAGAACTGAAATATGCTTAATGCCAACAGGAACGGCCTCCAGACTGATTTTCAATGTTTTTCTTTTCCTATTGAAACTTGGGATTTATATTCCAGTTTTCCTTCCATAAGTCAGATCTCTGAGTGTGGTGATGTTTCTTGATACTGTAATTGTCTGTCCCTATAGCCACATGTCCCTCCCTGTAAATGGCTATCAGTTTCACTCAAAGGATCTGTTTTCCAGCTGTTTTCCACAAACTTTCAATTTTCTTGTCATCTCTTCTTTCTCTTGCCAGATTGCTTTTCTTTTACTACTTTTCAATTTTCACCATTCTCTTCCTATCTGCATTGAACCTCTCTTCGGCTAATCCAGTAAATTCCAATTCCTTCCTCTAAACAGAAAAGTGGCATCCATTTAAATTAAATTAGCGTGCAGATATAGAGTTAAATTGAGTTAACTTTAACAGAGGAAGCTAGTTTAGATTTACAAGGGCAAATCAAACTTATATAAACCTTGTTAAAAGACCAACCTCCAATGTTGTGCTGTTAGTTTAACTACTAGCTTTAGAAGTAGAGCCAGCCAACCTGCTCTTCCTTTCTTCTTTGTAAAGTAGAGCAGAAGAATTAACTAGGGAAGTCCATTAACATAGGATCTATTAGTCAATAGAAAACCTTCAGCTACATCTTGTGCTGATACAGAGGTCAACTTGAAAAATGGATGTCCCAGCTGAACTACCAACACAATTTCAATGAAAATAAATTGTTCGGTAACATTGGTCTTTACAAAAATAACAAAGCTTGCTGCTTTTACTGATCTGTGGCACTCCAAAGATGCTGTGTGCAATCATGAAGGTGTGAACTGTCTCTTACTTGGCTGAGCTGAACTGTGAGTGATTACAGACAGCACAGTTTTAAATAGAGCAGGCTGGGAACTTTCCAGTAGGGTATGTTTCCCATCAGAAAATTCTGGCCTCTCAAAATGTTTCATAGAATTGGATTTTGATGGGAAGGATCCTCTCCAGGCCAGGATGACTTTTTTTCCCTTTTTTACCCCAATAGCCAGTAGGACAATAGCTAAGATATTCACTTAGGTTAAGAACATCTCCTTCACATCCCAGGTGGATGTCCTATAGCTGGACAACACATCGCTCCAGGGCAAGTCTCCCCCTTTCTCTCTGTTCTTGAGCAGCAGTGTGTCCTGGAAAAGAGGAAAAAAATCCTGATGCAAACCCTAGAGAAATACTCCGTATTATTCTGTGAGACAACTCAAATCTGGGTCTGAGAGATCCCTTGTGAATGTCTTCAGTACTGAGATATTGTCAGTCTCTTCCTCTTGTCAAATGAATATTTAAATATTTATAAAAAATGGAACAGCTCCATCAGGAGAGATCGAGACAGTGATCTCTGCTACATTTATTGAAGCTGTGGGGGGGCAGTTATTGTTAGAGTGTGCTGATTGGTGGCATTATAAGATCTTGGCTTTTACAGCATTTTTAGGAGAGCCTTTTTCATTTTATTTATTTTTTTTTTTTTCCCACCTGTGAGATTGGAACTTTCTGATATGGGTCTTGCTGTGATCATTAGCCTAGTACTTGACCATGAATGTTACTTTGGTCTTTGAGGGTCAATTAGCTTGAAGAGTAGCACTCTGAGAAAGTGCCTGTAAGATACCAAGGGCAGATATAAAGGAGGGAGGGCTGAGGTGGGATGCAGCCCTGCCTGGTGTGGCCCTCACTCTGTTGTGTGCTCCCTCCATCCTCACCATAACTGCTTCCAGCCTATGACATATCTCCCCAAGGAAGCAGTGCTCTTTTCTGGGCTACATGCAGAAAAAAGTAGCCAGTGATATTGAAGATACTGATCTTGAGGCCTTCTCCAGCCTTCTCCAGCCACTGCTTCAAATGGACCCTGCTCAGTGTACAGGAGGTTGGAGCTGGGTCTTTTGCATGGCTTTTCTGTAGTCCACACATGCACTTCATGTGGAGCTTGAGACACACAGCAAGACCCGAGACTTCTTGTGGGCTGCACATGAGAAGGATCAGTGGAGGAGGATTGCTGAGGAGGACACAGGAGTTAAGTTCTTTGTGCACCTTTGAGTAATTAGCTGCCATTTTGGTGGTGATGCTGAGCTACTGCCTCAGTCCTCACATATAAATTATTTTAAATTTTTGGTTGAGAGCCCAGGTCTGGAAACCATTTTAGTACATTTTGAATCAGAATAAGCAAGGATTTAGCTGTCAGCATAAGTTGTGTGGCAAAATTTGAGGTAATGGGAAGGCAACTAGCAAGACTCACTGTGTGGCCAGGACTCCACATTAGTGCCTGAGCCACCTGTATACCCTTGTCTAATTTTAATACACTTGCATTCAGTTATTTTTACTCCAGCTGCCTGCACTGAGAAATGAATGGTTGTTTTAAAATATTTCTAAGCACATACTTTTTATTTATCATTTTGACTTGTTTTGGCTGTCCATGCCTCTAGTCTGCTCACCCAGGCATCTCTAAGCAGTGTCCAGGCAGTCACTTGGACCAAAAGTCTTTCAAAGTGGCTGTATTTTGTTCCAATAAAAAGGGTCGGGTAACCCAGCATCTCCTCGTACATTGTCTCTGGCTTTCTATACATGAGCCTGTTCTGTTCTTCATCCTTTCTTGTGTGTACTGGGAAATTTAGCTGGGAATCATGTTTCTCAGCTACCTCTAGTAAATCATATGTGCTCCCTTACCAGGACTTAGAAACCATCTGCTTTTTTGTCTTGCAAGTTATAAAATTCTCTCCAGGTATTCTTAAGTTGCCCCTTCTCTTTAAACTGACTTGCTGAGTTGCCATTTCATCTTGAGCAAGCTGTGCTGACATGCCACGTTTTTCTGGGACGCATTTCACTTGGCGATTCACAGTCCAAAAAGGCTTTTGGGCTCTTCAGCTCCTTCCGTTTCAAAGCCTCCCACAGACAAGCAGTGAGGGGAATCTTAGCATAAGTATGGCCAGAAGGTAGGACATTTTGTTTCACTGTTTTTATGATGGTGGGAGGAGGCAACTGCACTGTGCAGCATGGCAAGAGTTGGAGCTTCCAGAAACAGAGAGTAAATGTTCAGCATGTTCAGTTGCAGTCATACAAATGCAGATCTTTCACAGCTTCTCACTTGATCCAAGTGGAGCGCCTCATCACAGGAGGAGATGCCTGGGAGTATTCCCTTTTCTCATTCTCAAGTTTCTACTCCATGCAGCCAATACGCTATCTTTAAGTAGGGTATTATGGAAGCAAAGGGGTAGCAGAGTCACAGAGAGAAGTGTGAACAGACGAAAAAACTTTTAATGTAAGAAAAACAATGGCTTTTGTTCTGACCTCTGCAGGCTAAAATGTGTGAAATCAAATAAAAACAATCTCAACTTGGCACAGCTGTACAAAGAATTTCACTCTGTCTGGTTGAAATGCATCAAACGATCGGAAATAAGGATTTAGTGGGAAGTGCAAGGAGGATTAATAATAATCATTGTACCTTCTCCTACAAAAAAGAATATATTTCTAGACTCCTGCACTTTAGGACGTGAGCCCAATCTGAGATGTCTACAATACAGAGTTTATTCTTTGGTCCTAAACTGCAACTCCTAGCCTGTAAGAGTTATCTTTAAATATTTGTTGTACAAATTCCTGTATGTTGCAATTTTACCTTCTTATCGTACAGCTGATCAGTACAGAGACAATCACTGAATCTAAAAGGAAATGGTAGGCTAGCTTCTTTTGCAGTTTAGAGAATTAAATTGATGCAGTATGCAGTGGGTAAACTTTCCATATACTGTGGTAGTATTGCATGCACAATACAACAGCCCTTTTTTTGACCATTACAGACCTTGGAATACAGTATACTCCAAGGCACTTACAAGAAAGTCTTTAAATACGCTGTGTCTGCACAGCCATCCTGCTAAGGTTTACCCAGAGGAGTAAGGCAGATTATGAAAGAGTTTTGAAATAGCAGAGGCTGTAAGCTCCTGCAAGTGGGAAATAATACGGACATTAAAAGGAGAAGAAAAAAAAAAAGATGGTGGGAAAAAATCACACAGGACAGGTTAGGTAGCTTGTTTAAATGATTTATTTATCATCGTATGGTTGATGTCCCCAGTAATCTAGCAATAAAGCTGTGAAGTACAGGCCCAGTTTTTGGTGCAGGGCTGCTCCGTGGCAGCATGCATGTGGCTTCATGGCCCCTGTCTCCCCGTCAGGACACAGGGCACCGTGTCCATAGGGCTCCTGCATCCCATCCAGGTCATATCACAGAGCAGTCCACTTCCTTCGCAGCGCCGATGCAGATGTGGTAGCTCTGGTCTGGTTCCCTGGTGCCACAGTTGTCACGGGGAAGGCAGGCAGCACCCACTGCAGTCCAACTTATACCCATCACTGTGCTCACTGCAGCCCTCCCCAGTGGCCATCTAGATTCTTGTACAGTTGAGTCCTTCTCCCTTTTCTGAGGTCGCAGTGCCTTTTTGGGAAAGCATCCTGCATGCTCACAGGGATAATTGAAGGTTTTTAATGTCAAACCTCTCTCTCTCAGCAGTTGGTATGTTTGCTGGCTTTGCTGGGCTATTTACTAGGATTAAACCACTAATGATTTTGTGGACACACAGCACTGTGACAGGTAGCAGCCCTTACCCTGTTCTCTCCTGTACGTGATGTGCATTTCAAATAAGAAAATTCAACAAACTCAGTCAAGTTGTTCAGTCCTTGTCAGTGTATTGATTTAAGTGAATATTTAAAAATCCCAGAAGACAGTTACCTTTTTCCAAAGGTCTCTTACAATTGATGTGAAAGAATTGGAAAGAAACACAGAATAAGGGAATTTGAAACTTAATAATCCAATAGTAATCTTTTCTAGCCTTGCTGCAACATTGTTCATTAAATTTGAGCTATGTAGTTATAGCTAATACTGTGCTATGCAGCTTGAATTTGCATTTGCTTTAATAGACATGATGTAGTTCTATTCCAAGTATCTGAAAAAAACATAAAATTGTTGATAAATAAGTCAGAGATGTATCTTCCACACTTACTTTTTTTCCTAGTGATTTAAATAAATACTAAAAATCATATTTATTTATAAATCAGATATGGCAAATGTGTATACCAAATTATATACCAAGCTATGTATCTGCTTATATATATGTAATATAGCCAGTATGAAGATAGAGAATTTACCTTTTCCTTCTAATGACAAATAAGGAGGAGGCTGAGTAAGTCACTGTAAGTTTTCCTTGCAAGTTATCCCAGCTAAAGAACATCCCAACACATGCATAACCAATTACAAGTCACTCCTAAGACAAGCTGAGGAGAGGGGGCAGGACCAGATATCCAATACCATTGGGACAGTTGTCTTTAAGTACAAGCTTACATGCAATGCAGCACAAGAGTTCCGGTGATCTAGGCTTATTCCTCTGGGTTTACTTCTGTGATCAAGCAAACGCTAGCCAAGACTATATTTAAGAGAAATATAAAAATGGTAAGGTTCTTCAGTGGCCTCCCAGTAAGGGCAGTGAGGATAGCCTCCCCGCTCTGCTCAACCTCAGACCAAACCCAAGATATACTGTTCATTGTACAGGGCACAGAACCTGTACTCCGGGCTCGCATCCAGCCTTATGCTTCTTCGTCACCAGTCAGAACTATATTTGATTTGGGCAGTCCCCTCAGGTGAAAGAACTGTTGTGTAAGATTTTCTGTGATTTCCTCCTTTTCTCAGAAGTCCTTGTCCCAGGCAGCTTTGCCACTTTCTTTTCATGGATATTCACTACTCTGTTCTCCCAGGGGCTTTTGACAGGAGATAGACCTAAGGAACTGTCTCTGAATACAGCCTGGTTCTTACCAAAGGAGTTGTGGAGAATTTCACTTTACAGCTCGTCTCATTTTGCTGCACTCAAAATGCTGAATCATAAAACGTTGTTTTACTTATAGGCACTGCTGTAGCACCAGACAGCCTTGTATAATGAATTTTAGTACCCAAACACAATGATGCATAGATGCACAATTATATCAGAGGGGAGCTTTACAGCTATGTACCACTTTCTCTGCTTCCTGGTGTAAGGGGAGCAAACACACTACTGCAGAAAGCCTGAGGGAGACTAGCATCTTTTTTGGCATAAAACACAGAAATAGGAACATCACTTGTAATTTAATTTCTTGCTTGACTGGATCACTTATTACATTTCCTTGTATTTTTGTGTTTGTATGTATTATTTATTGCATTTTTATTCTGAAATGCAGTCATAACAATCCAGTTTGGATGCTGTAAAAATGCACTAGCTCAACAGTGAGTGATACAAACAATTGCCTTCACTTGTAGGCATAAGCAAATGCTGTTTATCTGTTTAACACCATAATCTCACATCATTTTGGTTAGAATTCTCTCTGTGAGAATAACAAGGAAGGAATATTCTCCTGTTCAGAGCATCAGATAAATAAATTGGTGTTGAAGGTTGCATCCTGGTAAGTACATAAAACCCTAGATATTTCCTTGTATTACATATATCAGACTCTAACTCCCATAAGCACATACTAAGGGGAAAAATATATATATATATATTCAGTGGGGGGGAATAAAATATCACTTTTAAAAGCATAACAGATTTATTCATTTAATTCAACATGTTAAAATGGAAACAGAACAAAGAACTAAAATGAAAAGTCTCCTAGAATCTACTTTAAGATTTTTAAGTCAGGATTGCATTTTACCTCCTTCATATCCTCAAAGGTGTGATGTTTCAGCCCTGTGCTTTAGTTATTCACCTTCCCTCAGCAGAAAGAAATAGAGCTGTGACTTTTCATGGACACATGATAATTCATGTACAAATACTTGCTAGAATAAACACGTAGGATATTCTGCAAGTGTTTATTCTGTGGGGATCTCTGAGCCACCTTGCAATTTCATACATCTTTGAGCTAATAAAGAGGTGAACAAAAATTCAGGTACTGAAGGATATAGTTGCTATCTCTGATACTCTCTGGATGAGCTATAAAATAGCACAAGCACTATACATAACTGTCTAGAGTTAATACAATTTTTGTTGTTGTTGTTGTATTGTTTTTTCCCCTGAAGTTAAGATGTAGCCTGAAAAATATTCTTGATTCATTCCAACAATTTAGTGCAAAGTTGCTAGTGTGAAATGCAGAACTGCTGCTAATTTATTTAATCCTTTTTCATGCTTGTGGACACATGAGCACATAGGAGCCCACAAAGAGGACCACATCTCATATGTCACCTCTTCCACCTCTTTACCGATGTAAAAAGGCACCTCATATTCTGTCCACCAAACTTATACCTGCCTGCAATGAGCACCCCCCTTAGTGCAGGACTCCCTCATATAACTAAATGCTGCAAACCAAACTACAGCATGCTTTTGCAACATCTGACAGAGCACCTGATTTTTAGCAAGCCCTTGTAGTGCATAGGTGAATCACAATCCTGGAGAGAGAAGATGGTCCACCTCTGCTAAGGGACTGAAGAGTTCCCTAGTCAGGCATGTATGGTTCACCACACAGTTATAAATGAAATCTGAGCAGGGTTTAATGCTGATAATAAAGAATTAATCTCAGTCCCATATCACTCTATATTTTATTAAAGAAATATCTTTGAAGCCCTTGGTGGAAGAAACCAGCACATACATTTTGTTGGCTGCGATAAAGAGGTCCACACTTTGATTTGTCAGTTGATCAGTAATTTATTTGGGAGCAAATTTGTCGGGATGATGCCCACTGTTACCAAGACACAAAAACCTGTCTATCCTGACTTAGGTCATCAGTGTAAATTTAGGATGTTCTCCAAGGCTCTTCCCTATCTCAGGGAAGGTTTTGAAAAAAATTCTCACCAGCAGTAGCACAGCCCCTGTCCCCCATGGTACTCTCAGAGCTACAAGTATTTATGGCAATGGGAATATTACTAAACTTTGGAAACAAACGCCAAGTAGTCTCAGCTTACGTATGTCCCAGCAGTACAAACCACTGCCAATTGCACCAGCTTTTGTGAGACCACAATCTCCAAACATTTGTGCCTTATCATTATCAGCTGAATTCCAGCTATTGCAGGGACAGGCCACGGCACATTATCCAGGTACCTGCAGAAGCTCATTTTTTCCTAAAATACTTCAAAACGCAGACATATTTATTTACAGATATCTGTACTACCTCCCCTGACATTTTATGCCACCCAAAAGTTTTACATTCTTCATCTTACTTTCACTGAATACAGAAGAAGATGCAGAGATTTGTGCTGGTTATGATGTGTGGCAAAGAAGAGGCTAACTCTGGGTGTACTATTCAGCCTAAAATCTGGATGCAGTCTTTGCTAAAGTGCCTGTCCCACTGCTGTTTGTAATGGGGAAGCTTTCTTGGCTGTTGATTTTTTTTTTTTTCCTGGTGATTTAAGAGTTTGTAAACAGAATAGTGAGGAATTATAAAACCTCCATCTTCACTTTCTGCTTGACTTTGATACTTTTTCTAGACAATAAGGTTTGTTTTCCACCCATCTGGTACAGTTTTCCATCAGACCCAAGTGCACAGAGTACCATTCACATCCAGAGCAGAGATCTGACCATGTTCTTCTGTGTTCTCCTGGTTATTAGATTTGCATCCTGAGGACTCTGAACGAGCAAAATTAGTACTACCAGATATTTCCTTGGGGTTTCCAGACCCAAGTCTGGAAGTCTGCAGAAAAGACTTTATGACAGAGTTAATGTCCACACAGAAGGTCATCCACTGACAAAGCAACATGGGTTATGTTCTCTTAGACACCCTATGGACTCTAAGAAACCACTTTAAGTATAGGCTGAAATGGAAAGCAAAGTATATTGCATCAATAGAACATCTGCCTCCACATTAGAGTTGTTAAGGAGTATTTAATTTTGAAATAACAAGTCAGCTAATTCTTCAAAGCATATATGTGCTCTGGCATTCAGCCTCCCACACCTGACAAGCATAGGTTAAAAGGCATTATCACTATAAACAGCGAACAATTTTGCAGGCTAGAAGGAATCACACAATTTGTCACTTAAAAGCCCACTTGAGAACGAAAAGCTCCAGGATCCTTATTACTGCATTACAAACAATTTACCATTTCTAGCTTACTGCTTCAGTTATCTCTTCTTAAGTCGTTTCCCCTTCTCTGTTGTGTGGTTCTTTTGTGGTGTGCAGGATGTGTTTTTCTTCCACCTTGCAAAATTAACTTTACAGAGGAAAAAAATGTGAGTCAAGTGAGTCATTGCTGGGAAGTTTGTCCTTGAGCCCCATCTCCTCAGGGTTAGATAAGCATTAATGTCAGCAACGGAGAGGCTGTCCCTGCTGCCCCTGGTTTGGGTAACATGGGTGAGAGTTGTCCCTTTCAGCAGCAAACCAGTAGATTAGCTCAGCTCTGTTGCAGCACCACAGCTGGAGAAGTCAACACTGATCTTACCCTCCAGCAAAACAAGTGCCCGAGCTCTGATTCTGGCAGCCCTTCACTGGCCAGTGGTTTGTTGGTATTTGCAGTTTCACTCCAGTCAGTCCCAGGTATCCCCAGAGAATCACAGACTCAGTGTAAATGACCATCCAGGAGACACCTTCCATCCAGAACACCCTCCTCCTTTCAACCCAGAGCTGTCTGCAAACTGTTAATCTTTCCTTATCCTTGGGGTGTGTTAAAGGCAGGAATTTCTGCTCTTGTCACTTTCTTATTTCAAGCTCAGGACATTAGTCTTCCACTCTACTTCCATAGAAAACGTTCTTCTTTTTGTGTTCTCTTATGTCCATTTCTTTTCATGGCATAAAACAGATCCCTTCAGATGGTTCGGTCCAGCCAGTTTGAGCTGACTTACAAGCCTTACATTCCCAGATAAAGGACCGCCTGGAAACTGGAATTTACTCCACATTACCCCTTTTCAACATCGCAAAGTCCCCAAAACAGCCATCCAACAAGAAACACAGCAGCAAAATACCCCAAAAGCACCCACCACCACCACCAAAAACCTGATACAGATCCCAAAGTCTGCATAAGCTCCCATGAAGGGATTAGATACCTTGAGCAGACTTGGGAGTGATGAGGGGCTATGCTTGAAAGCATGCACAGATGACTGCAGGAGGAGCCCAGTGAGCAGACTAGGCATGTGGGAGCTGCCACCAGCTTTTGTGCCCCAGTGGCAGGTTAATGCTGTGGGTGTGCAGGGACAGGCCAGCAGTTTCCCAAGGGTCCTCGGAGCTCATGTGTGCACGGCAGGGGCTTGCCGCTGTGCCCTGGGACCTTGGGACCTTGTGGGGGGGAAGTGTAGGCTCAGGCAGGTGCAACGTGTGGCCCCAGGGATATCTGTAGTCCTCAGGAAGTGGGGTCTTTCTTTTACTTTCTCGTACTCTCTGAAACGTCCATTCTACACATTGCCCAGTCTTTAGTTTTATATCTTACCTCAGAAATCTCTCCTGCTGCCATCCTGGACAGCCGAGAGATTTGCCTGCAGCTGCTTTGGAGTATCATAGCCTGTGAATCCACAAATGCTTTAAGCTGCTTTAAGCCAGAAATGACAGCCAAAGCCTTCCTTACCCTGTGCTGCCCCTTCACTTACACAGGGACAAATGTCTGGATGCTGTTAACTGGAGCAGGGAACTCATCTTCCCCCCATCCCCCCTTCCTTTTTTTGGCTTAGTTGCAACCCATATTAGTTGTCCACATCATTCCCTGCCAGTTCATTGAGCAATCACACCCAGAGCCATGCTGGCATGGAGGGCTGGATGCTCCCCTGGGCACACAGCTGGCTCGTGCTGGCCTGGGGTGACGTGAGGTGCAGCCTTAGCTTTGTGCTGAGTCTTTCTGAGCACCTTACTAGGACCTTGTTCAGCCCAGTGATCCCCCTGTCCTCTTCAGCAGATGCCCACACTTCACCAGAGAAAATGCACTGCAAAAATCTCTCCTGCTCCTCTGTCCTCCACGGATAGTAACTACCTGTGTGCCTCACCCTGCCTGGCAAGGGCAAATGACAACATAGCCTCCCTCCTACTTACAGCTCTCTCTGCTCTGCAGCTGTTAATGATTTCTTTCTTTCCAAATACTGCCACTGTCCAACTGATTAGCATAATTAAGTTAAAACTCAGAGCAATTATTTCTAACCTTCACTCGGTTAGAAGGCAGGGCTTTTGTTTTAAAAAGGAATTTGTACTGAAAACCAGTCTATCTTCCCAGCTTAATCTATTGCTTTAAATATTGCAGAAATCTTCTATCAGATTCTGGTTCCTGCAAAAGGTATTGAAATTCAACTCCTCTTTTTACAGGAGAAGGACCTGGGCTTGCTTCTTTTATAATGGATAGCTTTTGATCCAGCCATGACAACTATACACAAAACCTGAACTTTAAAGGACACAAACATCAGAAGCTGACGCTTCTGCTTCGGAAGATGTTAGATTTAGAGAGGCAAAAGAATTGGGGGTGGGAGTTCTCTTGAGCACTTTACTGATCTGATTCTACATCCAAAGTATGCGTACCTCCCCAGTCACCTTGTAGGCTGCTAGGGGGTCAAGGAAGTAGACAGCAGGCTGGAAAGTTTGTGTTGTTGCAGAGCGGCCCCTTTGGGGTGAGGAGGGCAGTCAGTCTGAATGCTGGAGCAGACGATAGTCTAGGCTGTGATAGCAGTCCGTCACAGGGCAGGTGTCACAAGCCCTCTCCCTTCCTCTATTAAAGCTAAGGGCTATATATAAATTAATAAAAAAAATAAAAACTAGGAAATGATTCAGGGCTATCATGCCACTGTAAGTATCAGCGTGATGCCATCATCACTTCTCTTGAAGTCTCTCCACTTACTATCTTCCCAATGTAATCAATGCTCAGTTGTTTCAAATTAGGTTGTGTAAAACCTGGGGCTGTGCTTTCCTGTATGTTTTTGACCATGGGAAATGCGAAAGCCTTTCTTACAGCTTAGACAACATCTAGTGTGGAAGATCTTTGACTGGCTTCAGATGATGGGTAACACAGAATCCTGCATTTATATTATCTTGGATGCCAGACAGATTCATTCAGTCTGTATCTGTGTGGAGAGTCTGGATGGACAGAGAAAGTAATTCCAGGGCAGAAGGTGAATGTTTCATAGTTATTCAGAGAGAAAACACTATAGATAGCAATTTTACACTTTCCTACGATCCTGACACGGCTGTTTGCCTCATGGGATGATTCATTTACACTTAAGAGAAAAAATAGTGGCAAGAGTGACTTTTCTCTCAGACCCTTTACTTCCCTCACCGCAGATTTCTACAGCCCTGCTCCCTAGCCTGAGTTCTGACCAACTGTCTAGAAACATGTTTCTGCTTCAAAGAACATAAAGTAAAGTAATTAATCCTGTTCCTTCAGGAACCCTCTACACTGTCACCCTGCTTCCTCTGGCAGGCTCCCTGTTACTGCACCCAGGATTTCATCAGGAAGCTGTTCACATATTTTGTTATACTATGGCAACTCCTCATTCTAACACACAGAAGGTCCATCCTGCCTCTGGGCTCAGGAAACAAATAAGCGTCATTGACTCAACAGGAATTACCTTTATTGTTTAGAAGACAGCCCCCCAAAATGGCCCTTTAAACATAATTTTTTAAAGGAAAGCAGGCTACCTAATTTCTGGTTACCAGAGGAATGTGTGTGAAATGTCATCACTGCCTGCAAAGCCAGGAGGAAGAAAGGAGGAGATACATCCTAATTAGAAATAGAATGAAAAAAAAGTAAAGAGAATATTGCCATAAACTACTAGTAAGAGCAAGCAAGCCTATGAGGATACTTCAAATTGAATATTGCAAGAGCATTTATTATTACTTATGCAGCTGACAATGGTTAATTATGGCAGAATAGTTCACCAAAGTATAATTAGCACACGCACTACATTTCCCACAACACTGTAAATCTAAATTTCACTCTAAATCCAAATGCAAATTTTACTGAAGCGTGAACCTTGAGATTCTGATTTCTGTAGTGCATATCCTGGGTATCACCGCGTGGGGATCCCCCTGACTTTGACCGAAAGGCAAACCACTGCTTTGATGGAGCATGGCAGCACTTCAAACAGCAGTCTCCCACCGAATGCAAACCTGACAAGGCATTTAGGAGGTTGCATACTGCTACATATGTAATCTGTGTTTGATTTTGGCCGAGGAGTGCATCTGCAGCCACAGTAAGAAAATAATTCACTGTGTTTTGAATGGTAGGAAGCATTTTGGAGTAAGGAAGCAGGATTCTTTCTTCCTTTCACATAACAGGATTTCAAAACAAGACCTACAGATGCCCAGAGCTTGGAGACCAGAATGCTCTGGGCTCACTCTGGGGATGTATAAAGAGAAGTACAGGGTGGGAAACAAGGAATGCAGCTCAAGAAGCCAGAAGTGGCAGCATATGGCACTAGCTGAGGGACAGTAACTGGTAAAGCATGTTGCCTCACAAAGACCCAGGTTCAGAGAAGTGCTCTGAAACAGAAGTTTTCCACCTTTTCCAAGGTCCTTGAGCAAGGTTTTCTGTGGCTGTGTGCCCTCTGTTGTGCATACAGCATGTGTATATGTATGAAATATGTTCAGAATGGTATTTTTCTCTTGGATAATCAATCACATGTTGCTACATGTTTTGTAAAATTAGCTCCTGTGACTGAATAAACTACTAATTTCTGACTTTTCACAAACCAACCACAGAAAGTAGAAACTCTTTTTCTGTCAATAGATGAAGAAAAGCAAAGGTCTGTAGTAATGTTGGATGTTCGGTTTAATCAGAAGCTTAATAATCTCTGTAACTTCAATAGGATGTAGGAGAAAGCACATTAGCTAAGTTCCTAATTATGATCACCTTTAAATTGTCAAATCTCAGAGATGTCATTACTCCTGGTAAGGAATTTAATTATTCTAGAAGCTTCAAAGTGAGTAGGTTTACAAAATTGCTCAGCAGTGTGTCTTATTTGTGTTTTATTCATAATAGTTCAGAAGTCATCTCAAGGCATCTACCTCTCCAAAATGGGTATGCATGTATTCTGTGTACATCATGCTGTGCTCCTGTGCTTTAGTATGTGGTGAGAAGAATGGCTTTTTTGGCTCATTGGCAGCTGTACTGAGTATGTAGTATGTGCACATACCATCCATGAATCTGTTGTTTTGAGGTAAACAGAAGTCTGGCAAGCATGCACGATGGTTATTTGTTTGATGGGGAGAAATGCTGAGTTTTATTTGCATTTTATTTGCAATACAATGACAACTTTTTTTTTTTTTTTTCAGAAATTCATTGATACATTTCATGTGCAAAAATATCCGACATTTTTGTCAAGGCACGCGCGTGTTTATATATTTTTATTGATACTGGGGAAGACAAACAAGGGCTTGCATCCGCATTATAGGGCAAGGGAGAGGAGAAAATATAGTGAAAATTGTCTTACGTTAATGTCCAAAACTGCAATCTGCAATCCTTTTTGGAATTATCATTGGAGGTAGAGTGGCTGGGAGACTTCATTTCACGTCTACCTCAAAAAAGCCAATGTGTCAATGGGAAAAAAGAAGCACATACAATGAAATTACATATAGTGACTATTCAGCTAGAGCTAAAACAAACAAACAAACAACCAAACCAAACAAACAGAATCCAAACACTTAGAAAACCATATTGTGGGAATAAGAGAGACAGAGAAAAATCAGGAGCTGTATATATTAAGAACTACACCAACCAAAATTTTGTTGATACTCTTGTAGATAAGATGAGAAATGCAAATGCTCCTTTTTCATCATTTAACCCTGTGTTGAGAATACCAGGGGAGAGTTCCCGCTGACAGCTAAGTACACAGCAGCCCTTACCATCTGGTCTGTAGAGTGCATCAGGGCTCAGCAGACAAAATGGGGTCAAACACCACGAGAACCCATTTTACACAATACAATGCTGGAGCCAAGGAGAGACCTGTATGGAGGTTGAAGTGACTGGCCCAAGGAAGAAGAAAAAATACAGGAAGGACCACAGTGAGCCTTAGATGTAGGTCAGGGACAGGCACCCTATTGAGTGGTATAACCACCATGTGTGCACATGTGTATAACCACTCACTGGGTGTCTTTTTCTTTTCAATCTTCAGGAAGAGGCAGCCAGAGTTCTCGCCCACCAGCCAGTGTCCGTCGGCACATGTGCAGCTTTGAAAAATCCCACACTGCAGTGAATGTGTAAGAGAAGCTGCATGACAAAGAGTGGTTTTACCCCTTGCTTTCTCTTTCTCATTGGTTTATCATGTCTAACGATGGGACAAATGTGGTGCATGCCATTAAAGACGGGAAATTTGCTTATGTCCCCTGTTTCACACAATGCCTTAATCTGATTGTCCAGATGTGATGAAGAGAACACTCAACAATTTTTTGCAGCTTTCACTTAAAAAAAAAAAAAAAAGCCTTCACTTTTATTTGTAAATGCTTGCAACTCTGCAAATACATCATTTTTTGTACTAATTGTATCTTCTTTTTTCCATTTAGCCAACTTTTTTTTTTCTTTACAGTTTTGCATGGAGATGACATTATTCTGCGTGCTTTAAACAAAAATGCAGTGGCTGTCTCATGGCAAGATGCCTTTGCTGTTCACAGCTCCCACTAACTGTGCTTGTTAGTGAACTGCTGCTCCAGAGCCAGCAGAGGGAACACAGAAAACGCTGGTTTGGTGGCATTCACAGAGCAGGGAAATGATGTGCAGTAAATAAAAACTGCAGAATCTGACACAGGAACAAAGAGTTGCCCTAGCATATCTCTAAAGAATAGCAGAGAAAATTTTACTGTTACAGTTTTTGAAAGACGTTCAGCTTCTGAATGTTCTCCATTCAGTGAACAGGAGCAAAGTTCAGCTGTTCAAAAATGAAAGTGCAAATACTGCCTTCTCTTAAGCACACACAAACTCGGTGGAGAAAACATGCTAGCTCTTGCGGAAATGGAAAGGCCTCGCCTCCTATTTTGCAGGACAGATTTATGATCTTTTCCATCTGATAAACTACAGATGTGAAGCAGTCCTGCTCCCTGCCTCAGGGAAGGTTGTGCAGTGACGAGGTGGAAATCTGCCTCTGAGGCACTTACCCAGTATTTTGAGCAGCACAGTGCCTGTGCAGCCCAAGCTGCCGTTCAGCTCCTATGATCAGCCACAAAACATTCCAGCCCTTTCATAGGATGTGCAAATTGTGCGCAGGTAGCAGTAATGTTAATTCCACCAAATCTGCCCCTCTGACTCGCACGCAGATCAGAAGAAATACAGGTAGTCTACATCATAGACTTGGTGCAGCAGTGATGGTTATGCAGGGCCTGGGCAGCAACAAGATTTGTCTCCCTGAAACAAAAATTTTGCAAAGCCAGTGTAAGGAAAAGTACACACATTTTGTTATTAACTTCTGTCTAACAATATGTCCTTCTTTTCTGGTGTGAAGCTAATGCTGCAGATTTGCAGGGCACAGATTGCCAACTGTCTGTCTGGAGACAGAAATGGGTGATGGAATGGGAATCTGACCATTAGGAAGCAAAGAAAGGCAAATGCAACAACAGATTATATTCAAAAAGCATGGATACAAAGAATAAAATTCCTGAGCATGGGGAAGGCTGAAGCTCTTGCTCTTTGCATGACAGTTCTTGGGATTTCTTTTTTTTTTTTTTTTTTTTTAATTTGGAAAAAAAATAATCCTCATCCACATGATCTCCTGAGAAACACCTCTGGTCAGACGCCAAGCAGTCCATGGGACTTCAAACACTTGTGGCAGCTGCACAGATAAGAAAGGCTTTAAAAAGCAGCTGAGCTTTTCAGACCTCCTGAGCATGAAGCTTGCTGTTTTGGTTTCTTCCCCCTCCCCTGCCCCTCAGGCTTCTCTCTCCCTCTAGTGGGATCGGTGCTTTCAGAGGCCCAGCAGTGCTGCGCTGTGGCCAGGGGAAGGGGCATCCTCCACCGGTGACCCGTGGCCTGGCACCAGGCTGAGCTGCACAAAGTCAGGCATCCACCATCTCACTGGATGCCCATCACCACCTCCTGGCCTCGTGCCCAGGCCTCAGCCAGCAGAACCGCAGCAGTCAGCCAGTCTGGATTTCTCCGGGGAAGCCTCACTTTGCTGCCCTGACATGCTAGAAATCACCAAGGCTGTTACGGTTTCCCTCACCTTCCAGTTACAGACAGATAGATGGAGGGGCCCCAAACTCTTTTGTGTTTGATGCACGCAATACTTAGCATCAGTTATTGTGCTAACATTGATCTCCATTCTCCGTGTGATCCTGGAGATGGCCAGAAATGCAGAGCCATGAAAATATAGAGTAATAAAAACTGCTCATCATCTTAATAAACTCAGAAACATCAGCTTCGAGCTTCGAGGCTCTTTTCTCCTGAAGCTGCATGTTCATTGCCATGGAAATGTCCAGATACACCCAAAAAACCCACAGCCCTTGCTCGCTGGTTTATCTCCTGCAGCGTATTAGAGCTAGATCTATTATAAACGGGGTGCCTCATGACTAAGCTTCCTGTGGGTTAAGGCTGCATTCAAAACGCTGGCCCTCCCACCAGCAGCATGTTAAAACAAGTCTGGTGGTCCTTTGAGCACTGTTTAAACTGCTGGGAGTTTATTTTATTCACAAGTATACCAGAGAATCTGCCAAGTTATGGTGGAAAAAGACCTCATTTACTGCTATAAAACTGCTGCACACTTTTTGGAACAACTGCCCAGAGCAATCATTAGGAATTTAGTCCTGTCATGATACAGCTATTGACTAGGGAATATTCCGGATTTTCAGAATAATTTTCCCTTTTGTAACTTCATCTAGGGCTCTCAGCTGTGCATCTACACGCTATGTGGAATATCTTCCATCCTCGGTGTTAATGCCTTTCAGCTGTTTAAAATCTGTTACTGAGCTCTTTCATCAAACTGAACGTATTCAGTTATTTCAGCTTTCTCTCATGAACTTTTTTCTCTGTTCCTGATGGGGCTTTTTATTGCTGTTCTCTATACGACATCCCATTTGCCAATATCTTTCTGGATAAAAACGTGGTGCCCACAGAACCACAGAGGGATTAAAGAAAGTAAGGAAAAATCTAACAATCTTAATTAATATTAATCTGCATTTATAGGAAAGGTCTTACCTATAAATTCCTAAAGGAATCTCTGTACCATGGTATGGTGCTTTGGAGTGGGGAACACAAAATTTGTCGACTATTTTGTGGCTTGTTTATGTACAAACCCTGTTAATTTCTTATTCAACAGCAGCTCTGGATTTTTTTTTCTTCAATACTTCTTTTAAAATAATGTATTTGAAGGTTGTTGATCTTTATAGCTTTATAGTTCTACAGGCTATTTTGTCTTAGTTGCTCCTGCCTACACTTTTCCTAAATCAATTTCATTCTATCATTTTCTTCCCGTGTTCCACAGCTTTCCAGGTTCCTTTGCTCAACACATTGTAATTTTCAGTTTCCAGGTTGCATTAGCTGTGTTCCTTTTCAAGCCTGCCTGAAAAAAAAATGTTTCAGTTCAGGTATTGTCAATGACTGCACTGCTGTATATATTTATTCAAATGTGCAACATGAGGCACATCTTCAGGTAATACAAATGTGCTTCTCCACTGATTGAGGTTCCACAGAGAATCTATGATGATTTACACCATGCATTTCTTGTGCACTAACTAACCTTGAAAACCTTAAAAAAATACAATGGTCATCCTGTAGGATGTACTCATTCTGAATATTGGCTATTTTAAAATTGTAAGTAACAACAAAACAAACAGATTTCATTATTATTTTTTTTTCAATAATAAGAATACTTTTTTAATTTCACTTTGATTTGCAGGTTTTTGATCTTCATTTCTTGAACACTGGAAGAATTTGCCTGCTGTTTGGGACAAACTGTTCATTATCCTGAACTTGGTATTATCTGTTAGAATAAGTTGTTTTCTCCAAGCAACACATATTTATTTAGTAGCTACTTGTTATTCTTTTCAAAATACTTAATGAACAGTTTGCAAGCTGCAACCTGCTTTGCAATTTGGGGACATTTTCGTAATGTCAAAGCTATCAGATTAGAAGTGCTTTGCAAGTTCTGCAAATGTATTTCTCCAAATTATTTGCAGTAACTTATTTTTAATCATTTCTGTGTAACAAAACATACTGGTGAACCAAAAGTTTTGTCACTAATAATTAGATAGATAACTGAAGTGTGACATAGCTTCTGCATTTCAGATGAGACTAAAAATTAATACTAGCAATTATAATTACCTTTGCTGGTATTATCAGTGAATTATTCTCTGAAATTATTCTCTGAAATATTATTATTAAAGTAACTTTTACCTCTTGCAGCAGAGTAACAAGGAACAACTAGGTTAGATTTACTTGACACAAGCCTGTGGCAAGGCAGGGGATTAGAAAGGTGGCTCTGGGTTTGTGCTCACCCACTGCAACCCCAGGTGTCATCAGGCTCTGCCCCTGTGGCACAGTGGGACAGCGTTATGTTTTCCTGCAGTTTGTGTATACCTGCTTTTTGTGTAGCTGCTTCCATGGTACATTTAAAATAGCTCTCTAATTTACATGGAACGTTGTGTCCCATGTGCAAGGCAAGCGATTTGTTTTGTCCTAAAGAAAGGGAGTGGAACAACATAGAAAAGTTAGTTCAGTAATTTGAATTTCCAGAAACACCAGTAGGAGGTTAAACTTTGCTCTAATTATACAGCACCACAGAAAGAGTTGGAGTCACGCTGTGAGAACTGTTGTAAGATCCTCTTATCACTGAAGAAGAGATTGCATTGTAGATGGACTAACGCTGAAGTTGTTTTGTGATTATTTTTTTTTCTTTTAGGTGATAAAAAGTGATATTTATCAGCAAAAATCCTGAGCATACACCAGATTGGGAGTGTGGTGGGAGGGTGATGGGTCCCTCACTCTTGGGTGAGCCACAGAGAGGTTAAACCTGGGTTAGTAAAAAAGATGAGCCCTTGGAAGGGCTCTTGGAAGGGCCCTTTAAAAATCAGGCTTGCAGGAACATGTTAACCAACATGACCTCCTCTGCTAATGAGTGGCGGGGCTGACTGCTCCCACTAGCTGAAAGGCCCTGAGGAGAGGGTCCTCCTTAGCACAGGGAGATATCCCTAACCTGGATGAAAGCCAGTTCACTCCCTTAGTCAAATTTCATGCCACAGCGGCCTTACTGCAGTGGATACCATGATGGAGGAGACCTTGGAGACAGAAGCGAAACACTGCAGTGTGCTGAAGTGCAGGTACTAGCCTTAAATCTTAAACTATTTAGCTTGGGTCCTGGGAGCGGTGAGGCTGCAGCGGGACAGAGCTCTGCTCAGGCTCTTTGTTGCTGCTTTCATGTCTGCAGAGTTGAAGAAAGCTTGTTGATGGCTAGCTGCCTTTCTGCAGGCAGTGTAGAAATTCTCCTGCCCAGGAGGGTAATCTGTGAAGGGGAGAGCATCATTTGTTGACTGGGCAGCACTTGACACTGGCCTCATCTGGTTGCTGATCAGATAGTTTAAGGTTTGGTTTGGACCTAATTTTTGTTTACAAAATCGACAGCCGCTTGCATTTTTTGTTCATTCCTAAAATTTTAGTTTCACACTAGGTTATCCCAATGCCTCCTACCAGCTGTGGCATTTCAAACAGTTACTATAGTGATTATGAGGAGGTAGGTTTGACCAAAGCATCAGTCTGACAATGAAAGAAAGGGAACTTCTTTCTTCTGTAATCTTTTCTGCTGATTGATTGCCACTGCTGCTTTAAAAAAGCAAGCCTATATATCTGCCCTCTAAAGGTAACCAACAGAAGCTCTGGTATCTCAAAAAGAAACAAGGAATGAAGTCTAGCATTTCCTGAAGCGTCCCTTCTTTTTCATCCTCAAGCACTTTGCCTGACTGCATCCCCAGCTGTTTCACTCTGGCAATGACAAGCACTACATCAGATGAGGAGCCATTTCTCAATATGTGGGTTCCTAAAGCAAACCTCATTGAAGAAACCTGGGAATATCGCTCTATTTAACTCTTCCTTATGGTGTCATTTAAGGATTTTTATGCACAAAAAATCAAGGCAAAAAAGACAAAGGTTCAAGCACACGGGATGGAAAATTCACCAAATTCTTTATGCTCTGGGTCTCAGGCTGTAACTTCACTGGCAAAAGGTAATAGGATCAGAGAGTTGTACAGACTAGATTACCATAGACTCTTGGAAATGGGGCAACCTTGTTCCACCTCAGGAACATTCAGTCTCTAAAATATAAAGAAACCTTTGCCATCCAATGTCTGAAGCAAGACATCTTCAGGACTGTGCTGTATGAGGAGGAACTACCTGTTGCAGGGTTCCCAGGTTTTGCTCCAAGGAAGCCAACAAGGTCGGATCCCCAAGGCACTGGCAAGAGCATGACTTTCCTCTTTGACTGTGACAGGACTTGAGTCTGAGGCAGTCCTAGACGCAAGCAGGAGCAAGATTTTGGGCAGACGGAGACCCTTAGCAAAAGATAGTGAACCACCTAAAAAGCTGTAGGCATGTCCTCAGCTGAGGAATGGCTGGGCAGGGATATTTTGGATTGCTGTTTCAGATTTGGGCACATCAGTTCTTTTAAAGACTTTCTGAAAGTAACTATTAAGGTTTGAAATTGTTTTCTGGCTTGTTTAGCGTCTATAATCATCAGCTGAAAATATGTGAAAGTGACTAGCCCAGAGTCGTGCAGAGAAAACATTGTAAAGATTGGTACATGTATTAAAAATAGCACTTTGAATTACTGAGGAAAAATAGCAATAGATTTGCTGATGGAACTCACATACGTAACACAAACTCACACCAGAAATGTACTTGTGCCTATTCCCCTAAAATACAAAAGCTCTAGACAAAGCTGTGAGAAAAGTTCAGAAACTGCAGCTAAATCCATGTATGTTGTTGCCTATCTAGTAAAACCAAACCCATCTTATGTGTTAAAAGGGTATCCAAGGGCCCGTCTAGACATCTAGGCTAGATACAAAGATATGAAGAAATAGTTATGCTGGATAGACACAACTATAAACCGTAATGTCGCTTGAAACTCCAAGGAGTTCACTGCCAAGCACTGTGCGTGAAGTCTAAATCCTGTAGGAAATGTTATAATGGAGAGAGAAAGTTAGGAAAGGCAAATAAATACCTGCATGGACATCTCATATTGACAGAAGCAAGAAGACACCAGTTTTCACTGGGCAGAGAGTATCACGTTTTCTATAACCCAGCCATGATCCAGCTTGCTGCTCTCCTTTTTGTGGAAAAGCATCCTTTCCCCCATTATGAAAGACAGATAATTTTGATTTTTACCTTCTCCTGTTGGTACATCCTTCAAAAAAAGTGTGACGATCACTTAACAAATGGTGACCATGCAGTTAGGACTAGTCAGCATTGCTTTGCACATGTGAGTTGATTCCTGTCCAGCCAATACTCACTTCTGGTCAGAGCTTTCCCAGCTCCATCTTTACTTTTTGCCTAAGTGCCAATTAATACCATTCAAGGTGACTAGTCTTTGTTTCAGAATAGCAGGTGTTTTCTTCTTGCACGTTAATTGTTAATTCTGCCTGAATGTGCCAGTCTCAGCGTGACTGCTTGCCCACTGCCCAGCAAGGCACAGCCCAGGTACTGCCATGACAATCCCCTGACTACATCTAAAACACGAGTCATTGACAGGCTTGTGGTGCATGGACACAGCAAGCAGAGTAAGTTGAGGGAAAGAGCCGGAACAAAAGACTGAGGAGAGTCATAACAGAAAAAGGTTTTCCCAGTGGAAATCGCCTGAATGACCCCGTGAAGAGCCACTGCGGATCTAAAGCTATTTGTCACAAGGCTATTGGAGGCCTGGCAGGTGGAGGCAAGGTGCCAGCAGCACCAGCTTTCCTTGTAGAGCAAGTTGGTAACAGACGAAACCTGATTCAGTGGTTTGTTCACGGGTGGGTATTGTAGTCCCAGCACAGTTTGATTTAAGTACGGCTGTTGACTTGGCCTCAATTAAGTACATTATGGAGAGTGCTACAGAAGAAAGAAGTCAGGAGAGTGGAATTTGAGAGTGAGGGGGAGGAAAATGAACTGAATAGGAGGAAGATCTGAAGGCAGAGGTAGTGAGCTCCTTAAAATAACAGTGCTTGCCTTTGATGTAAAATACAAGATCTTGGGAACAAAGTAAGATAGATACTAAACAGATGGTGTGAGGAGGGATTCAAAAGTGCGATGATGCACCAGAGCTAGATATGAAGAAGTAAATGATGCAGAAGTGGACTTAGCATAAGAGACAGCAGATAATCATCATGTTTTTCCAGAAAAGCCTTTTGCAGTACTTGTATGCAACAGCATCAGCAAAAATACAATGAGAGCAGTTGACTTATTTTCCTCTCTACAAGAACAGACTTGTTTTGAACTCAAAGCAGACAAAATGTTTCTGTGTGAAGAGTTTGCAAATCTCTATATTTTAAAATATTGCTTTAAAAATCTTTCACACCCGACAGCTATAGTCATTTGCTTATCTCTATAGCACTTCAAAAAAATGTCATATCAGACCTCATTTTGATCAAAACTGTAGTGCTTCTAAACCTTCATTCTTATCTTTTCATTAATGACTATAAAGAAGTTTCATTCTAGCCAGCTGGGAACTTGGCTATTTTGTTTTTCTCCAGGTTAAAGCTCTAAATCCAAACATCTCCAGGTCCTACCAGCTACATGCTTGGGGGAGTTATGAATTTTTTAGATTGGCCTCTTCTGGTGAGCCAGTTCCTACCAAGGTGATGAGTCATAGGTCCAGAGTCTGGAGCTGGAGATGAACCTCACTGCTTGGATCCTGCACAAATTCTCTTTTTCTCTAGGAATATTTACTGCTCAGCAGAAAAGTGCCACATTATTATGTACATTTCTTTTCCCTTTTGCCAGTTTTTCATTATCTGTGTTGTACCAATTTCTCCCAGTTACGACAAAGTTAGCCAATAATATTTTCACAAAATTCAACCGGTAATTATTTACTCCCTGAGAAAGAGAAGCGCAAGAAAAAGCAAAATACTCAGAAAGATATTGCAGGCTGTATGTAAGGGAAGTGATCTCCTCTGCTGTGTGCAGCACCAAGAGGCAGCACTGCTGTGCCTGCCTCCCACCTGCACTGCAATCACAGGGCCTGAATTTTAATCCTTTGTTTACTTCTGCCCCCTGAGGGATGAAACCCTGAGATAAGGCTGCTTCAAACAAATAATCTCAGAATTTCTCTTTAGTCTTTAGTTTCCACCCAGGTGATGCATATTATAATTTATGAATGATCTCTACTGCCTGACCTGCAATTAAACAATTGCTTGGTCCTCTGAAGCTCAGCCCCCTGTCCCACCAGCTGCTAATGAGATGTCATTCTGCTTTGAGTGCTGCTCTCTGCAAGGCCCAGGGAGCTGTAAAAGCACTGTCACTCCTCAGCTACGGACCTGACCCTCAGGTTCCCCCTCAGCCAAACATTCAAATGCTGGGATCCAGCTTACATGAGGAGCTGGCGGGTTCCACTCACTGTGATCATGTTGCTGCTTGTTCCTCCCTCCGCCCACACAAACCGACTGTTTTCAGTCCCAGCATTTTATTCTGGTTTGTAAATAATGGTCACTGGGGAAGAACTATGTTCTGTCTGTCCTGACTACCAGCGAGGGGTCCCTGCAGTGAGAGCACGTCCCTAAGCAGGGGGCACTGTCTGGGGCTTTGTTTGGACATGGGAAGGTGAGAAAGGGCTGACACAAGGACTGGGCAGACAGAGCAGCCTTCTACCTGAAGGAGGCCCTGGTGGGTGCCTGTCATTTCTGTGATAGCTAATGTGTTCCCAAGTGTGACGGGGAGCAGAGAATAAAAAGAAAAAGAGGGGTTATTAATGCTTCCTCCTGCTATCCAGGGTGCCAAAGGCTAAGGCTGTGGGTTGTTTATCTTTCAAGAGTTTGAAAATGTTTCCTATAAGCTGTAAATCAGGCTTAATTAAAGCTCTTCCTGTGATGTTATTTTTCTTTTTCTCTTTCCCCTGCAAGGTGCAGTCAGGAAACCTAGATAAAAAATGAAAAGGCTAAGGGTCCTCAAACCACAGCCAGTCTTACCAGAGCCCTTCCCGTGGGCTGGGCTTTCCAGGGTGGCCATGGGGCACATAAGCAGTGTGGAGTAATTGCCTTTGGATGAAAATTGCTGTAACTGCTGCTGTTAAAAGATGCTGTTGTTTCCTTCTGTAGTATTTCTGGGAGGACATGAAGAACTGGGAGGGGGGACAGGGGCTGGGGAGCATGTTAAACAGGCAAAACGATTGGGATTTACATCAGCTTGTTTTCTATATTGCCCATGTCTGTGTAATGTAAATGCAAATAAACCCATCTTTATTTTATTCATAGTTCTAATGGAAAGTCTGTGTCATGGTCTGAACCAGGTGGAAGACAAGCTCCCAAGGGCGAGCACATGTGGCACAGACTCTCAGTGCATGTGAAGAGCCAGGAGACAGGGTGCAATCAGACAGCCGTGATCAAACCCCTCACTAAAAGCTACCACGGCCAAACCAAGAGCTTGACTTTTACTGACATCAGCAGCAAGACTCTATACAATGTGGTGGAGGAAGAAGAGAGAGAGCCCGTCCGCCTCAACCAGCCAGGCAGCCCCTCCATGGTGGTGCACAGGCGGGTGGTGACGACCCCCCCGCTGCAGGCCTCGGCGGAGGAGACCCACCTCTTCTTGCCTGACCAGTCCCCCAAGACCCTGCCCCTGCAGCCTCGATCTCTCATGGAGCAGCTGCAAGGGGTGGTCAACAAGTTGGCCACCGGCATCCCCGACTTCAATGCCGTGCTCCCCACGCCTGGCTCGGGGAACGGTGTGCGGCCTCCTCAGCCGCCGCCCCTGCCACCTCTCCAGGCATCTGCCTTCAGCGGGGAGCCCCTGTCTCCCCCGTCTGAGGAAGCGGAGAGCGAGAAGCTGAAGCTCATTCAGGGATATGTCTATGAGAAGAACCCGGAGGATGATGAGGAGGAGGAGCCGGCCACCAGCAAGCTCACCCTGGAAGACTCACCGGCGCTGACACCCCCGTCCCCTTTCCGGGATTCGGTGGCTTCGGGCAGCTCCGTGCCCAGCTCCCCCGTGTCGGAGTCGGTGCTCTGCACCCCCCCAGACATGACCTATGCCTCTGTCATCCTGAGGGATTATAAGCAAAGCTCGTCCACCCTGTAGAGTGCGGACGCTGCGAGAGACGTGATGGGAAGAATGTTGGCAGCTGCCCGCTGTTAGGTCCTGGGGAGATGTATCCCCCAGAGGCAGCGGAGGGAGAGGAGAGCAAAGTCACATATGACAGGGCAAAAACTTTATCCTGCACTTAAAGAATAAATAAAGAAAAAAAAATCCATTCTGAGGGCTCAAAATTCTCTAGCTATTAAAAATATTGTACTTTGGGAAAATGACAGGAAAAAACAAAGCACAAACCCAAAAGACAACTTCTATAGCAAAAAATGAATAAACACACTGGAAAAAAAAAATCACACTTAGTCACACCCTCTCTTGGCAATGCTTGAAAAGGACTCTGGGAAGTGTGACCTAGGAGAAGTCCCTAGCGAATCTCATGACTGCAGCCTTCCTGCAATGGCACCAGTTGGTCCGGGAGCTGGAAGGGCGGAGCACGGTGAGGAGGAACAAAGCTTGTATACAACACATATATGCATAAATCATCTTTTTCTGGTTTCTGCTGGTGGTATACATGCATAACGTGTTAGAGAGAGGGGGGCTGAGATAATGTGAAAGCACATGTCTCTTAAAGACGTTTGTTGGAACAATTTATTCTTCATACTAGGCTGCTTTTTGGGGGATTTGGGCTTTTTTTTTAAGGCTGATTGTGAACAGAGGGAGGAATATCACCAAGACTTGAGAGGTTTCTGATGAAAGCCCTTGCTGTAGTACTTGTAATATGATAAGGACTTAGAAAAACTGCCTTTTTGTATACAATCGCAAACCATGTTGGCTAAACTGTTACACAACATTTACTGTAGCAGAACAATATTTATTGACTAACTTTTCATAATACAACATATTTACCATGTGAGTACATCATTCCTTTGTGTTACTTTGGAATCAAATGCATTGGAAAATAGCTGTATACTTAGAGCAAAAACTATTATTCTGAAAGAAAGGCCGTTCTTCATTGCGGGCTATAGTCAGTCTTGAAGCAAGAGTGAGCGTATGTTTGTGTCTCTGAATGCGTGTGTACAGTATGTGTGAAATGTAATGTCCAATAACTACCACTGAAAGATTGTCTTATAAATATACTATGAATATTTTTATGTTTCAATCATGTTTTATATCTCATTGTTACGAATATTCAATAGATCTTTGGAGGTTTGTAAGCTGTGCTAACACATTTTTTTCATATACAAGCTGAGACAGTTGTTACCCTTATAATAGGGTGCTTTATTTTGCAGATATTTTATGAAGTAGACCTACAGTATTAATAACCAGTGCATTGAGAACTTGTTACTTTATGTGTTTGTAGCAAGTGTGGTTAACAAAGGAAAAAAAGAAAAAGCAAAAAGTCTGTTTTAGGAATCTTGCACTTAACAGTATAAGTCTATAAAGGTGAGAAAGGAAAAGTACTTAAAATATTTTTGTTGCTTCAGATAATTAAAAATAAAATCATGTCTGGACAGGAACTTTCATCAGTGCTTAATGTGTGCATAAATTCCCAGGGTTTGTTCTAAATCATTCTTTTAATCTGTTATGTTCAGGTTTGTGCTCTTTCTATACATTTTCACTTCTATTTAATATACAATCTTATATCTTAAAGGTGACTTTGAGGTAGCTGTACTCTGCCATTCATTCCTCCTTCTCTATCCTTCATATATTTTCCTAGAGATGGACCTAATCCAAAGCTCCTAATGGCTGGCATGTTCAAAGTCTGGATCTAACTGCTGCGGCTTGAATTTAATCATAATTATTATTACCCAATTTATAAATGTACATATTAAATATATCCAGGACAGAATTTTAGCTGCTATGAACTTTGTGATCTTGAATTTACCTGAGTATATTCCATAATTCTATAATTTACTTCCAAAGATATTTTTAAGGAATATTTTTGAACATGTTTACTGTGAGTATTCTATCATTTTTTCCCCTAAATTCATCATATTTCTACTCTTTTTCTTTCTTTTCACTTGAATTTTAAGATGTCCAGTCATCAATTCTTCTCTTAAAATCCAAATCTCTTTACTTTGACCTAATATAATAGTGGTATTGGGAGATATGGTTGATTCTCAAAATGGGATGGATTCTTTTTTTCCTCATCCTCTTTTCACAATGTTTGCTCCTTTCAATATGACTAGTGGCCATTTGCTGTCATCATCCCTACATGGAAAGCATGAATTGACTTTGCCCAAAGGCACAGTTATGTCTTTGTCAGTAGATTGATGTCTCTACTTTATTATGAACTAAAGACACCTGAGGGTCAGTTGGTTGATTTTTGTCTGCTTGGAGCATTTAGGGGGATTTTTTTTTGTTGTTGTTGTTTCTTATTTATTTATTTTTATTTAATGCACATTACTCATGAAAACAATGAGAAAAATACCGTATTTTCTTTGCTGATCACTGCAGTGGCAATGAATTCTATCTTCTTATAATCTTAGTATAAGATTTCTTGTTCTTTTTCCAAGAACATATGTTGTCAGTAGCACAGGGATAGTAATAGGAAACCAGTCTTTGAAGAAATGATATATAGGAGAAAAAGAAACATAAAAGGCTCATATAGGTGAGGAGATGGCAACATGGCAAAGTATTATGGTTTTCATATCTGTCTACTTTGAACATATTAAGCACTGATTTTATTACTGCAATGTAACTATATCATGAGTAGGAGTTTTCTTGAAATTCAGTATATTAGCATTTAGTTTGTAACTGTTGAAACTGGAAACATACACATACATAAATATATCTACAGAGCAAGAACTCACCTTGTGTATGTAGTTGTATGAGCTATGAAGCTTTCTGTAAAAGTTCTTTCTTTTGGTCTGTCAAATGCTTGATGAAAACTGCCTTTTTGTCAAAATGATCTTGAAAATGCTGTAAAATAAATATTTTCTATTTATTATTTAAAAATAGAATGCCAAGATTGTTAATTTTTGCTTCCAAAGTAGAAAATAGAAATGTCTAGTTCCAGGGCTTTTTAGCATCCTGTGAGAGAGACGGTGGGATGCTCAAAGGGAGGTAGGTATTGATTATGTCATGTAGGTGAGACAATGGAGGGTTGGGGGATTTTTGTTTAGAAAACAGCAACAACAACAACAAAACCAGCTGTTTGGCTTCCTCATAAAAAGCAGGAGCAACAGAGGTGCACATTTTGGCTGATAAGTTGTGGAAGACAATTCAATGGGAAATGACAGGAAATTTTGCTTCCCAAGGATGTAGGGAAAGATCAGCCCTTTGCTGGAAGTCCTCTATGTATGTTTGACTCTGTGTGATGTCAGCTCCCATTAGAGAAGCTCGAATATGCTTTTTTGACAGCTATAAGTGATAGGCATTGACCCATCCCAGACATCTTGTGCCTCCTTTACTGACACTGTTTAGAGCAAAGTACTGGGACTCTTGACTCCTTCCTGCTCTGCAACACACACATTTAGTGAACCCTGAACTTTAATATGCCTCATCTAGGGGATCGGTAAAATGGGAGTATAAAAGCTTTTTTCTGGAGCACAGCTGAGATTTTTCAGACCCAAGTGACTCTAAACATAGAAAATCTAGCTCTTTTTCTCTTTAGGCTTGTGACTAGGCATGTTTCTAGTGGCTCCCTGTTTTGGATCTGGCCTTGCAGAAGCCCACGTCTGAGGAGTCAGTCGACCTACGACTTCTGCACTGCTGGAGTACAGAGAATGACGTTAGACTCAGTGGTAAGTGCCAACAAGTTTGGTCTCTTCACTTATAGAGGTTTTGAGTTTTTTGTTTTGTTTTGTTTTCTTTCCCGTTTTATTTATTTAAGTGTAGGCAATCTATTTCTTAGTAAGGTTCTGCTGATCAAGTGGATTTTTTATAATTAAAAAACCATCCTCAGGCTAACACAGCAGAGCCACTCCCCTCCAGAGCACCCAGTCCAAGCCTGCTGCCAGCACCACCCTCGCAACCAGTTGCAGTTTGGGGGAGCCAGCCCACAGCAGTTGATCCTGTCCATGCTGCATGTATAAGTACTCACCTGCAGCATTCAGGGAGGCTGCTCCTGTGTAGCTGCGTAATCACAGGGGCTGTAGGTGACCTCCCCCAGCGTGGGATCCCAACACACTCCTTGCACGCTATTCCTACTCGCAGGCAAGCGTGGGCTGTGGGCAGAGGCTTGTGATGGGTTGAAGCTCCAGGGCGGGAGCAGAGAGTGGCCACCCACTCTGTGGGTGGCCACAGGCTGCAGCACCCTCAGGGTGAAGCCCCCTGCGGACTGCAATTGACTGTGGTGAAGCAGCTACCAGTCCCACAGCCTTTGCTCCATCTAGCAACAAAGTATGCTTCCTGCAATGCATCTCTGGAAAATGTGTGAAAAGTAGCCTAACAGTGAAGGTGCACATCTTTGGTTTTGCTGGTTTATACCTAATCTTGCTTTTGTCTAACCTCGTCTATGCTAAAACACTTAAAACTTAATTCAATACTGATTACCATATGTTACACAGATAACTGGTATCTTAATCAGCTCTTCAGTTCTGTGTACTTTCTAAGGTCCTAATACATTTACTATACAACAGAGTATTATCTGTAAGAAAAACTACTGTAGAAATGCCCATGAAAATGAACAGTGCTATATACCTGCACTTCTATATTAGAATATAACATTTTCAAATGTAAGTTGCTTTATTAGGGGCAGGAATTTTTGTTGCGGTTTCTTTCTTTCTTTTTTTTTTTCTTTAAATATATATGCATTTTTAAGAAGGGCCTGAAATCATGGACCTAATCCTTTTTCACTTACCTAGAGGAATGTTAAGTTGTGCTAATTCTGTCACTAGACCAACATGCAGAATAAATCCAGTGCGATGAATGCGGGAATAAGCATGATGGCAGCATCTGAGAATTATCGAAGAAATATTATAACAATTGTTATCTGGTCTCTAACTAGCTACACATATGCTGTGCAAATGAGTTCATTTTCAAATTGCAGTATTCTCATAGGAGGTTAGTACTAATTGTTTTATGCATGGCTTTCCAAACAGCCTGACTAGTGTAATGAGCCCAGCAAGTCTTACTTTTTTCAACAGTTTTTGTATTGTGCTTTGAGCCTCCACCATGGATGAGGATCATTTCGGTTGAAGTCATTTTAGACCACATAAATATTTCAGTTCATATTCTCTCTTTCTCTCTCCCTCTATTTTTTTTTTTAATTTCTCCACATAAACATACAACAATATGAACATTACCAGAAAGAGCAGATTGGGCAAAATCTATGTAAACAGACTCCAGTAGATATGAGCAAACAACAGTTGGTGGAAGTGCTAAAGGAAAATATGTAGAAGGCCAGATGCTCCAGCCTGCTAAAGCTGCTTTATTAGGCTCTAGATTTCCAGAACAGTTCTAAATGTGCTTTAGTCTGACAAAGAAAAGGACTACTCTGGTGCTACAGTCTTTCCAAAGTCCTCTGACGCTAGCCCCAACAGCAGGTAATGTGACAAGTAGAAAGGCAACAGAGTTACATGCCTTCAACCGGCATTTCTCTTAATCTAAACTAAGAAAAGGCATAACGAAATCCAAGACTGGGGAGGTATAAGTCTGAAAGCTTTCAATTAGAAATAAGCAAATCTGAATTGTCAAGATAATTGGGCACTGTAGCAGATGGCTAGGAGATTTTAGCAAATTTCTTTCAAATTTTCAAACGAGGGAAGAATTCACAGGGTAGACTTGCTAGGCTTCTGCTATGCAGGGGGGTCAGATGAAATGGTCACAATATTCACAAGTTGCCAAAAAAGCTCATCTAAAAAAGCTTTGCACTGAGCAAATGGATCACTGGTCCAGGACCATGGAGCAGCAAAGCAGCTTAGCATTTTTCTGCTTTAGCCTCAGCCTCCTGCCAAGCAGTGTGTTGGAGTCTCCACCAGCTTGGCCCACGCCACTCCAGCTCCACTTGGTAAGCCGGGTCACTGGGCCCAGGATAACTGTGTTGCCTCCACTTTGCACAAAGAGGCCACCAGCAGCAAATGGCAATGGGAATTGGGCCCCTGGAGTTGTGTTTGTCACTCTGTAGGGAAGAAGAGAGAAGCAGGTTGCTAATAGCTGTCCTGCCCAAGGTCTGGGAGGCTGTGGAAAATGTTTCTTACATGGGAGTGGGAGAAGTGTGGTTTTGCAGATTGTATTGTTGTGGTGGTTTTCTTTCCAAATAAATGAGTCACTAGACACTTGGCAAGTACCTGTCTGTAAATCACTTGGAAGGAGAAGCAGACTCTGTAGTGAATATCAAGGCCTATTTTTATCTGCATAAGATTTTCAAAAGGGATATTAGCAAAAATGGAGACGGGGTGTCATGCAGCTAGGTGCGTGGTACTGCCACAGGCCCCGTGGCTGGCCCCGAGCACACGTTTTGGCAAATGTTATGAGATTCCAAACAGGGATGGTGGATGAGAGCAGGAGTGACTGGTTGCCATTTCCAGTGCTACAACTCTAAAAATGCTGTGGTTTAACATGGCAGGCAGCGCAGCACCACACAGCCATTTTCTCAGTGCCCCCAGTGGGATGGGAAAGAGAATCAAAAAATGGTGAAAACTCATGGGTTGAGATAAAAATACTTTAACAGAACAGGAAAGGATAAATAAGGGTAAATAAAATAAAAATAAACAATAACAATAAATAAACAGAAAAGGGTAAATAATAACAATAAATAATAATGACAATGATAAAAGAATATACAAAGCAAGTGATGCACAATGCAATCACTCGCCACCCTCCAACTGAAACCCAGCATGTCCCTGAGAAATGCCTTCCCCTCCCAGGCAACCCCCCCAGCTTTATTGCTCAGCATGATGCCCCATGGCATGGGACATCCCTCTGGACAGCCTGGGTTGGCTGTCCTGGTTCTGTCCCCTCCCAGCTCCTGGTGCACCCCCAGCCTCCTTGTGGGCAGGGCAGCACAAGGAGCTGAAAAGTCCTCGGCTCTGTGTGAGCACAGTTCTGCAGCAACTAAAACATCAGTGTGTTGTCAGCAATATTTTTATTCTAAATCCAACACACAGAACATACCAGCCCTTATGAAGAAAATTAACTGTATCCCAGCCAAAACCAGAACAATATCCACCCCTTATTCCATACCATCTACATCATGCTCAGGACCCTTTTTTATTTGACTTTCCAATACATCCCAATTAATCACCACCATCTTTTCTGCCTTTTGGTATATGCACACACATATCATCCCCCTAGTCTATGGGCCACCCCCCTAAAATGTCTGTTGAGTTCATTTAGTCCATGACTTTGGGCTCCATTTGTCAAAACAGTCCTTCAGGGCAGGAGAGGTGGTGTGTGGTGTTGGATTGTTGAATGCTGAAGCCAGTTCTGGTTCCATCATGGCTGCACTTTTCCAGTTCTGTCAAAATTCATTTTTCATTAATCTGGGTGATTCTTACTGCAATACTGTTGATATGGCATATAGCAACCATAGTAGTGATGACATACGGTATTATGTAGCACTTAACATCATACAATTCAAATCATGGGCTATTTTCACCCAACATCAAACCCCCTTGAAGTGCACATTGGACTTCTCTATCCTTTAGCATTACCCACCAAGTGCACCGAGGTCTTTGAACAAAAGCAATCCCCTGGATGGGTTTATCTTTGCATGAGACAGGAATAAACCAAACTGTCTTCCTCAGCATGTTATTTATGTGCACTATAGGGACTTTATCTCCTTCTACAGTACATAAGAGTTTTGATTGGGCAAGGCCAGCTCAATTGGCAGATCCCCTAGTGTTAACTAGTTAACCAGGTGTCTTTTGCTGAAATGTGCATCCCAATGTTTGAATGTCCCTGCACCCATTGCTCTCAGTGTAGTTTAGTTGCTGTAACAGTCCACTGTATCATTTGATTTTTACAGAGGCTGGTGCATGATAAGGAATGTAATATACCCACTCAGTGCCGTGCTGTTTGGCCCAGGTGTCTATGAGTTTTTTTTTTGGAAATGAATCCCGTTTGACTCAATTCTTTCCAGGGTGCCATGTCGCCATAGGACTTGCTTTAGGACATGTTTCAATATCATGAATAACCTGTACAATAGTGTCCATGGTTAGGTCCACCCCTCAATCACGACCCCATCTATATGTTGCTTCTCTGCCTTGATGGCCTGAGGTGTCATGGGCCCATAGAGCTATAAATAATTCACCCTTATGTTGCCAGTCCAGGTCCACCTGACCCTCTTCAGTCTTAGCAGCATGATCCACTTGCTAGTTGTTTTGCTGTTCTTCAGTGTCCCAGACTCTTGTGTAGGACTCCATACAGCACCCTTCTACCTCTGATGCTTTCCCACAGTATGATTGGACTGGTTGCCATTTCCAGTGCTACAGGTAAGTCCTATCCAACTCAATAAGCAAGCAAGGTATTCTTTGTCTTTGCTAATTCAGCTTCCAGTTTCCAGTAAATCACTCAGAAAAGGACTGCTCCAACCTGAGAAAGCAGGTCACTGGTACCGAGAAAGAGCATCTGTTATCTACTGAATTGCAAGGGTGGGCGTAAGCAGTGTATCTCTACAGAAGTAAAATATCATTGTGAGTTGTGGGTTTCCATAACCAGAAGGCCTCTAGGTAGGTGGAGAAGCAGCTGGCACAGATACCAGTGCAGACAGATAAGAGTTTAGGAGTGGTATGCATCTATGACATTCAATCCACCTACTTATTTATTGCACACCATGCAATGTGTAGGTGGCATGAGATCCATCCCCCACCCACGGCCACGGTATGGTGCGTGGGACTCCTAGTGCCCTGTGCTGCTCTGCATCTGTGTTGGGGTAGGGCCCCAGGGGACCTCCTCCCCAGAGAGGTGGTCTGCCCAGGTGATCGGCTGGCATGGAGGAGGCTCTGGTCCACACTTTTGATGCACTGTTTTCAGTACACATCTTTGCAACGCACCAAGAGTGTATTCTCCTTGCAGGCACCATGTATGATGTGGGATTCAGTGCTACGGAGGGCCTCGAAAGAAGACAATATCTGAGTAAGAGCTGTTTCTCCAGCTTCCTTTGACAGACACCATGAAGACTGAGGTGAGACCAGTCTCCCCCAATGCAGCTGAGCGGACCTGTCAGCCCCTCTCTCCTCATTCAGGGGGTGATGGACCATCACTTTCATGAATGCCCAGCAGCACAGGCTGTCAAATAAATGCCTCTGGGCCTCTGGTGTGCACACAGATCCTGCACCTGCGCTCGATGGGAATGTCCCGCCTGCTGTCCTCTGAGCTGCCAGCACTTGGAGGTCTGAGCAGCCCAGAGAGCTGCCTGTAACCTTCACCCTACTTAACAGCAAAGAGGAAAAGAGGGAACCAGAGCATATGCCTAAAGGCTTCAGTTAGATCCTACCTTCTGACAAAGTCCACTGTGCTGATGTGACTTGTGTTCGGACAGATCTGAAGAGGTGGCCCTTCTTCCTGCCCTTGCTAGCTAACACTCAGATGGACAGACTACAAAATTTCTAAAGCAAAATGCATAAAAACCACCTCTGGGGGTGGCAGCTGTCATGGGAACTGAATCTGAACAATGTTTTCAACATCTTATAGTATAGGAGGTTTTTAATGTGCCTTATGGACTTAAAAAGGCATGATCAATAGAGTATTTTTGTTTGGGGAAGGAGGCAAGAACTGATGTGTTTTCTTGGGATGAATTGAACACCTAAGCAAAGCCCATTCAACTGTAATTTCAAATGTACACCCAAATGTACTCCAGCAAGTATTTCTTCTTTCTGCTTAAAAATACTGCCTGGAATATCCAGCAACACTAGTAACTGCGCTGGGATTCCCATGTACATCTGTGCAATGTTCATTTAGAAGCTGAAGTCTTTAAGAGTGTGATCCTCAAAATGTATGAATCACCCTATGCCCTGATTTACATCATTTTCCTTGAGTACTTAACTTCTGAGTTTCCTAACGGTCCAGTTCTCACTCCAAGCTCCATTTTACAGTCATGAGGATCTTTGGATCTCTCTCTTTTTGCTGCTGGCGCTTTTTAGTCATATCATTTTGTGCCATGCTTTCACCAACCTCAGTTGTGGGGTGGCCGTGTGTGTTAGGCTGCAGTCCCCCAAAGACGCTTAGAGCTTCTCCTTCGGGGCTGTATTCCCTTTTAGAGAGTTGGCTATGCTGCGTGCCCTGCCTTCCATCCTGCTTTTTCCCCTTGGGTCATACAGTTGTTCACTTTCAAAAATGCAGAATGAGAGAGTTTTGCCCTTCCATTGTCCCTGACAGCAGGATTTTCACAGAACCATTAGTATGGTGCTAATATATGGCAGCAGCCATGCTGCTGGGGACAAATTTGGTGCATCACTGCCTGGCCACGAGCTCTGTCCCCATTAGAGCCGTTGACTCATTTAATGACTTCAGGACATCCATCCACACAGGGGTATTTCAAAGCTGAATAAGGGAGCTGGATGGCAGTTTACAAATAATACAAGTAAAAGCTGGGTATGGAAATACTTTAGACACCTTTGAGAACTCATCCACTGTCTTTCCCTCCATTTCATGTCCAGATGCAAGAGAGGGGTGTATAAAGACATTAGGGATTCCATAGCCCTTTTATTCTCTTTCACAGCTCCATCTGAATGCTACTTCACTTTTTCTCATTCTTAGTTACCTTTTCCAGCCTTTTTCAACAGCATATATAGCATGGCTGCAGAATTGGTACCACCTAGTTCAATAGTTTTAGCTGGACGTTGGACCCCTCACTTTCATTCATATTTCCAGTTACCTCATGACCAGCAAGATGCTGGAGGTCTGTGAAAACTTGTGGAATAAAAAGGCCACACAAAGCAAACCACAACAGATGCATCACCTGGGGCTGGCTCAGGTGCTACAGCTATGTAAATAATCAAATAAAGCCACAATCCACAGCACAGTTAACTCCCAGGAGGACAGAAATGGCAGTAGGTCTAAGAAGAAGTAATTTTCCCTGTGAGATCTAGGCTTTGAGTCCCAGCTCCAGCCCAGGCAGCATAACTCTGCATTGTCAGCTGCAATAGCACCACTTGCAAAACACTGAGCCTTTTTGTTCTCCTTGCTGTGTTTTGAGGTAGGTGTCATCTCCTGCAAGACAGGGCACCCTCTGTCCACAAGAGACTGGGCACTGCACAGCCTGGGAACAGGACCTGAAGAGAGAACAAGCTGCCTTGCACAGCACACTGTGCTGAGAAATTTGTGTTGTGCGTGTTTTCCTCCTGCATCTGGAGCCCTCTGAGCTCTGCTGGCAGCTGGGAGCCTCAGCACCTCTGCTCACAACGGCATGAAAAACAGGCAGCTGGCAGAAAACGCTGCAGCCAGCAATATTTACCTTTTAACCTCAATTCCCTAGTACAATTGCTTGGACTTTCCCTTACCTCTGTGTCATCTTTCTGTCACAAATAACTTCACCCGTGACACAAAGAAGCTAGCCTGAATGAAAAAAACAGGGGATAGAGAAGACACTCTATGCAGAGACTTCTTCTCAGTACTTAAGGACAGGTGGCACAGGAACACTGTTTTATAGAAGTGCAACTCATCTCTCAGGAGGGTTGCCCATGCCCACAGAAGCCCAAGCAGCTTCTGAGCTCCCTGTGGCTTCTCCCCTGCCGTGGGTGAAGATGCCTGGTTATTTTGTTTGCTCCAGGGGTCTCCGCTGATGCATTATTTGGTTAAAATGCAACTAACATTTCTAACCAAAACGCAAACCGAAATCAGAACTGCTGCTTGCCCTTGAGGTCACAGGAGCCAGTGGGTGGTCTGCTGTCACTGTCCCACCTAAGAAGAGAGCAACGGTGCTGGCCCCGTGTGGGTGTTGTAGTGACAGCATACAGAGGTGGAAACAAAGGGAGAGAGGCTGTACCTGCTGCATGAATGGCTGCTCCGAGTTGTTTCACTTTGAAATGTGTTAAAGCAGGGCTACGTCATGAAAATCCAGAGTTTGGACTAGGTTGCATGGGTGCACTCTGTCCATCAGACATTTCTGTCTTGTCCCTGATTGGCCAAGCTCAGATGGCCCTGTCAGTGGGGATTTTCTTTGAGTTAGTACCCACTGTTGTGGTGGATCACATTGCAAATAACAAAGCACAAAAGGAGAAGAAGCCCCATGGGTGCAACCAGTGCATCTCTTGCCTAGAAGAGCTAATTCTTGAAGGGGACCATATCAGATATCAAACTTATTAGCTGAAGAGTTACAATTTTTTTTTTAAGATTCTCCTCCCAGTGCTTTAGGCTCAGTCCAGCAACAAACAAGCAAACAAACAAACAAACAAAAAACACCTAAGAGCAATGCTTAGCAGGGTATCGAGGAACAAGGAATCTCATATTTGTGTTGCAATAACACTGCTGAAGATTTCTCCATCCTTGGCACTTTTAAGGAAATCTGAACTTTTTTCTTATTTTTTGAGTGATACTCAAACCCCCAAGTTTCACAAGGGTGATTAATGTGAAGTGGCCAGGACAGTGGCATCAGGATCCTGTTTCTAATATGAAAGTTATAGAATGATAGTGGCAAAAAGTCTTTTTCTTCTTTAACCTAGATATGAAAGCATCACTGCATCTGTAGAATACTTCAAAGGAAACTTGTATCACTCCCTATCTGGAAAGGCTCTCTTGAGCACTGAGATGCTTATTTTATTATTAGTTTACATGTTGCAAAAAATAAGCCTCCTGAAGATCATCAGGTATGCACAGAAATTGTTTCACAGCTCTTACATCAGGTGTTGGGCACCTGTTCTGTACTGCTTGACTTAAAGGAGAAAATGGAGATGATTCTCCGGTTGTATTTTTCCTGAGGCCCTTGGTAATATTTCTCTCTCTACTAAAACGACTGCATTTAAAGATGCAGTCTGCAGTCTTTCTGTGTTGCCTGGCTGAGGTTGAACACCTGACACAGTGAGTTAATGCCTGGTGTGAATCACCCAGTCAGGCCAGTTTTGCTAACTTTCCCCACAGGTAGCTTCCTTCCTGGCAACTCATAACTGTCACGAGTGGCTGATATGCATTGAAACAGGTTCAGACAAGGAACAATAGTCCTTAACAGAAGAGTAGGTTTGATTTATTTCCTTTATTTCAAGAGGACAGCTGTGTGCAAGCCCATGGAAAAATTACACATCCTGCTGCATCTTTTCCTAGAAATATGCTCAATGTTTGTCAGCAAAAGACCACCTCCAAGACATGTTTGCCTTACAGAAAGAAATAGGGTAAAGCTGATTCCCTGGGGGGGAAGAGAGGTTTTGCACTCAAGTCAGAAAGCCTGACATTTATAAGACAATATTCAGTTGCTGATGGTTGTACAGGTCAGTCTTCATCATTGGCATTCCCATCAAGCCATGCAGAAAAAGTAGTTACTGGTCTTAATTAATCACTAAGACACATGAGCCCACCTTTTGGTTGTCAGTAAGCAGCACTTTTATTGGAAAATGTAAGAGGGAGCAAAAATATTTACCCAATATTTACTATCATGCCCAGTGAAACACTGAAGTTACTCAAGATAGATTTAAGCCTCGAGTATCTACATTTTCTCTCACAAATGCATCAAAGATTTTTTCAACTGATCACTTGATATCTTCCAAAATGCTGTATTCACATGTAAGCAGCTTAGTCACAGGTCCTTTCTGCCTCTGAGACCTATGTCATTATTCAGCCTTGAAGAACATCTTGGACTTGGGCTCCTCAAAGACTGGCTTCTGGAAGTCCACAAGCACTCCTCTCCTAGAGATTTAAAATAGTCATGGATTCAGTCTGTCTGCATTGTAGCATGCTTGTGTGGGATGTAGCACTGTCCTCCCCATTTGGCAGGTGAGGAGGCTGATGCATCACATACTAACACCAACATTTGCAAATATTTTCCTAAAGCTAAGCACTAAATTCTTATTTTGACATTTAAAGAAAAAAAAATAATAATAATCCTGTTTCAGTCCTCATCTTCTCCTGGAGTTAATGGAAGCAGCAGATATTAAGCACATATATAAAATTTTTGTTGTTGATCTAGCTTCAAATGGATTTAGGTGCTTCTCTGAGCAAATACGTCAAACTACTGCCCCAACAGACGGATACAGTAGCACAAATAGGGACCTATAGCATAGTAGAAACAGGAGTGATTCTCCTCTTTCATCTTGTGGATGATTATTTATCTGTATTGATCTTGAACATTAAAAGCTATAGTAATGTAGCTTGGTACCATCTAGCCCCACAGCTAGCATTCTATAATAAGATGTGCCCAAAGTCAGACTACTTACTCAGCTACAGTTCTGATTTCTTTTCAGACATTCACTGGGACAAGGCCTTTAATTACATCACCACATAACCAGCTGATTTTTACAGGATCTCTTTCATTGCAGGAGATGGATTGTGCTCAGATAGTGAATAACTTCTCAATATTTTCTTGCTCTTCACTGTTGAGAAGGTGAGCAAGCTTTCTTTACTATGCATCATTCAAATTAACCAAATGAATTTTATTTCAGAACTCTCCTGTAAGACACAAGGACACTTTTAGTCCCAAAAAGCTGTATGTAAAATGGAGACAGAGAGTAAGAAATGTCAAACCATTAACTTTAGGTCCTCAGTTTGGTGAGCCTACTTCAATTTACATAACATTATAATGTTATATAGAAGTCGTACATAAAGCCCAGCTTCCAGTTACTTCAGTACCTCATATGACTGCCCAAAGCTGGAAAATCAAGCCTAGTATTTCAAGTTGATGAAAGACAGTCTTTCTGTCTACCCTTAAACCCCCTCATCATTTAGTGCATGCATTTCATTTACCACATGAACCTTATTCATTCCTAAAACAAGTTCATCCTGTTATTGAATAGAAAGTAGCCCATGGGAAAATGGTGTCTGCTCCATCTTTTAAAGCTGTCTTCACATGTATGTGCAAAGGAAGCAAAACAATGTTATGTATTTTAAGAGTTTAATTTTGTAGATGGTCCATGTTAATGTTGTTCCTATGGACAGAATTACCATCTTTTTCAATCCACAGCACAGCCTGAAGTTTGCACCCAGCAGCAGAGCAGTGACAGCCTCAGTGGCTGCTGCTTATGACCTGGAATATGCTGGCTCATTGCAGATTCCTCACAGTAACCAGGTGGCAACAAGGGGTTCTCACCCCAGTAGCTAAAGGTGGCGGGACACTTGGCCAGGGAGTTTGCAGGCATGTGTTGAGGTCTCTGGCTCCCTCCAGAAGAATTGATCTCCCTGACACATCTGCCTTCTTCCCCACTGACCTCCTAAAACTTCCCTGCTCAGGTCTCCATCTCTATTATGTCCTATGCCTGTGGCACACACATTGCAGACCTGGTCTCCATAGTCAATGCAGACTGAATTTCAGTGCTTGTTAAAGAAGCTGCTGAACTTTCTTTTTAACTGACAAAATGAAATATTTTATTCTGTCTTTTAAAATTTGAGAAAAATTGGAATTGGGCTGTTGGAAAATCACAGCCCAAACAGTTCAACAAAATCTCAAGCAGCAGCAAGCAAAGCCTTATAGCACTAGATGCTGTAAAGCTTTAAGTGTCAGGGCACCAGTCCTCAGTGACACGTGTTGGGGTGGACTGTCAGCCAGACTCAGAAGTGTAGAAAAGCACCTTTGCTGTTCTGATTTTTGTTCAGCAGTATATTTCTTGCAGTTCTAAGCCACTGTCATGCAGTCTGTCTTGTTGAAAATCTAGATGCATCCATTATCCCCTGACATTTATTGTGACTGTGTGCTATTTAGATGAAAGAAAAGTTTTTCATCAGGGAATCATTTGACAATATAAATGGTGTTATTTGGGGCTTTTGTTGCCACTACAATTAATCAAATGAGAGACAATCACATTTTTTTCTTATGCTATTGTTCATCTAAGAAATCTGGCAACTTCCTTTGCTAGACAGTGCTGATTTTGATATTCTGTTCCATTATAAGGTCACTTCTCACCAACTTAGCAAAGACAATTCCATAGCAGCTTTTAATTGTGTCACATACCCAGACACCATATACAAGACACAAAACAAAGGACATACATAAAATACAAAGCAAAGACTGAGAAAACTTATTCTATCCCGTATCTCCCCACACATACTATCAGGGGCAGCTATGCAGCCCTGTTCCGTATCGTAGAATCACAGAATGGTTTGGGTGGGAAGGGACCTTAAAGATTATCTTGTTCCTACCCCCTGACATGGGCAGGGACACCTCCCACTGGAACAGGTTGCTCAAAGCCCCATCCAGCCTGGCCTTGAACACTTCCAGGGTTGAGGCATCCACAGCTTCTCTGGGCAACCTGTGCCAGTACCTCACCACCCTCATAGTGAAGAATTTCTTCCTTATATCCCATCCAAATCTACTCATTTCTAGTTTACAGCCATTACTCCTTGTCCTGCCACCACACACCCTGACAGAGTCCCTCTTCTGCTTTGCTGTAGCCCCCCTTTAGGTACTTGAAGACTGCTATAAGATCGCCTCGGAGCCTTCTCTTCTCCAGGCTGAATAACCCCAACTCCCCCAGCCTGTCTTCACAGGAGAGGTGCTCCAGGCCTCCAGTCATACTTATGGTCCTTCTCTGGACTCATTCTAATACTTCCATGTCCTTCTTGTGCTGGGGGCCCCGGAGCTGAACACAACTCTCCAAGTGGGGCCTCACAAGAGCAGAGCAGAGGGGCAGAATCCCCTCCCTCACCCTGTTGGCCACGCTTCTTTTGATGCAGCCCAGGGTACGGTTGGCTTTCTGGTCTGCAAGTGCACATTGCTGGCTCATGTTGAGCTTCTCATCTACCAACACCCCAAAGTCTTTTACATCAGGCCTGCTCTCAATCCATTCTCCTCTCAGCCTGTATTTGTGCTTAGGATTGCCCCAACCCAGGTGCAGGACCTTGCACTTGGCCTAGCTGAACTTCATGAGGTTGGCACAGGCCCTTGTCTCAAGCCTGTCCAGGTCTCTTTAGATGGCTTCCCTTCCCTGCAGCGTATTGACCACACCACACAACTTCATGTCATTGGGAAACTTGTTGAGGGTGCACTCGATTCCACTGTCCATGTCACAGACAAAGATGTTAAACAACGCTGGTCCCAATACTGACCCCTGAGGAACACCACTCATCGCTGATCTCCACCTGGACATTGCGCTGTTGACTGCAACTCTTTGAGTGCGACCATCCAGCCAATTTCCTTACCCACTGAGTGGTCCATCCATCAAATCCCTGTCTTTTCAATTTAGACACAAGGATATCATGTGGGACAGTGTCATATATCTGGTGCCAGGTCCATTTCTTTTTTAAATCTGTACTTGTGTGGTGGGGGCCTAGTTTTCTGAGTACTTCTCTGTGGAAAGGAGCATAAGCTGCTGTGGGTGGCAGGGGGAAGGAGCCACAGAGGGGCTTTCGGGTCTCCGGTGTCTGTGTGTGGGTGGAATAAAAGGCAGATTTATGAGGACACCAAAAAGCTCTAATATTTTAACCCTTAATTCACATTATTCGTGAGGGTGTGCTACTTATCTAATGCAGATAGATGTAATGTGATATTACAGTCCTTAATGAATCATTTATGAATGACAAATAATTAGTGTTGCCAGCTCACTCTTTTCTCACAACCAGAATAAAATTCAGTTAGCTTCTCCATGGCAAATGAAAATTCTTTCCATCTGCAATCTGAAAGCAAGGAAAATTCAAGTACATTTTTCTTATGGTCAAAAATGGGATAAATCATGTCCTGTGTTTGTTAAGACAGACAAGCATCTGTCTGGAAAAAAAAAAAAAAAGAGGGAGAAAAAAAGAGAAAATGCTTTAAAATCTGGTATCTTAGGCTGTTTCCTTATAGCTTCAGCAACCTATTTGAAATAAGGCACAAAGATCAGGAGTTTGAAAGTATTTTAATTAAACCTTTCATCAGCTTAGAATTATTCTAACTCTCCCTTGATTTATATGTTTGAAGTTAAGAAGATGCATATATCATCTAATAGGAAGAAATTAAATAGTGTCACCCCCGTGTCTCCCCCTCAAAAAAAAAAAAAAAAAAAAAAAGCATTTAGTGTGATGAGGGAGAGCACAGCAAACAGTCAGTACCAGGAGCAACAGAGAAGTCTATCAGTAATCAGGAAGAACCAGAACATAAGCTTCTGCCATTTGCTTAGGTGTTGCATCCCTTCTTTTCTCCTCCCTGAAACACAAGCTTTCATCCCATAGACAGAGCACATTTTTTTATTTCGTTAATACATAACTCATTCCTGCACAAATAATTGAGCTTGCTGGTTTGGGAAGATAGAAGGCCAAGTCTGTTGCACAAATCCATTTTAGCTGATGTCTCATCTCTGGGTCTACAGGGTCAATGGGAGACACAGGTAAATCACTGACATTCAATAATCTTCATAAAAAGGTCATCTATCAGGTGCTCTGGTGTTGTAACATCATTAAAGAAGCTAGTCTTTTATTATTCTGCAATGATACACACAGATCCCAGTCATCCATAAGGAGTCCTTGAAAATGTCCTCTCCATAGGATGCCAAAGCACACACTCAGTTTAATGCCAGACTTCTTTACATCTGGGTTTGTTCACAAAGCATGCCTGGTGATATATAATGCAAAGCTGACAAGGCTGCCAGTATCCTTTAAAAAATAAGAGAAAGAAAGAAAAGATAGTCTGAGGTGAAAAAAAAAATATTTTCACAGCTCTGAAGAGAACGAGAACTTCAAAAACATTTCAGAAAGTATTATCTTGGCTGCGCTCCAAAGCACTTCAGAGTTTACTGCCAAAGGATTAAGTCTCTGGTAGGATAAAAATATCTGTATACACAGACAAATATCCAATGTATATCTAAAAACCTATTCAAATAATATTAAATGATTCAAACTGACACAACTGTGAGGACTACAGAGAGGATGTCAGCCCCACAATAGCAGTGTTGCTTTGCCCTGGTATCTGAGGTCCACAGAAACTTTGCCAAAGTGAGGACACCCGATGTCTGTAAACACCTAAGCTCTGAGCACGTCTCCTGTGGTACTACCACAGCACTGGAGATATCTCTTCCAGCAAGGCTTGTAAGTGCTTTGCAGATTTAGGCTAACATGTACCCTGCAATAGCTTATCTCTCACTGTGGTAGCGAGACTGCAGACACATTCTGGAAAATTCTGGAAAAATGCTCCGAGTTCATTTATTAATTAATTGTGATTTGCTAAGTATGTTCTGAAGTCTCTTGTTGCTTTTATCACTACTCAGTTTCCATTGCCATTTTACCGTGACACATCTGAAAAGTCCTGTTTTCCTGAAAAGGGAGTCAATATCACAGATATCTGACAAAAGGATACTGTTTAAAGTCATGAGTGGTTCTTCCATTCATAAAAATGATACTAGGCAGCATGAGCAAGTGCGGTTGTGGTAAATAATCAAAATCAGTCTTTGGCTGGGACACACAACTGCCCAGCTTGGCAAGCTGCCGAGTGGCCATGCCTGTTAGCGTCATATCACCTTGTTCTTTATTAAATTGCTGTCCTCTACACACATGAGAGAGAGATCATGGATTTAGCAAAGAAGGGTGGGAGCTGGGACTGAAAAGGCAACAGCTTTTCCTTCCAATTAAATACTTCATTAAAAGCTCCATGTGATTCAGTCACTTGCAAGTCACATGATGATTTAATAAAATGCTGAAACTTGATGGGAACAGGGAGAACATTGGTGCTAACTAGCAAAATAACTTGCACAGAGTGACTGAGAAGAAATGAGTAAAAGAGTTGAATTTCATCATGTGACATTCAGACTTAGAAAAGAATAATTATTCCTGTAGGTGGGCATTATTAGTAGCCAACAATATCCTGAATATTCAGCAACAGGCAGTATTCTGAATTGAACCTAGAGGTTTGAGCTCTCCTCTGTTGTTAAGCACAGTGACTAACTTGAAAGAGGCTGCTGGTAAAACCAGCACAGCTAGATCCTTGCACTGGTAGGCACCTTTTGACAAAAGAACACAATAGACATTTCCACAGCTGCATGTGGAACAACACCTGAAGGAAAGAGGTGGTTTTCTAGGGATTTCAAGCTGCTGTTTTTTTCCAGTAATCAAAGTTATTCCAAATAATTAAGTTGTGTAGATTTTCTATGCAAAGCATCATAGAAAGATTATTGGAGTAATTCTGTCAGGGTCAGACAAGTGACTGAAAACAAAAAATTAAATGTGAACTTAGTACAGCTGATAGAGTTTCTATTGGTGAAGACTGGATCAAGGTCTGTGATTGAAATATGCACAAATAGAAAATGTACCTTCCTGTTTGGATGCCTTTGTAACCCTGAGAGGTGAAAGAACATATTCAAGGGAAGATTAAGAGCAGTCCGTGAAACGATAACACTTGGAGATACCACTGTGGTAGTTTACCACTTTGTTATGAGATAGGACACATTATAACTGAAAAAAAAATAAATGAAAGGATAAGTAAATCAGAGAATGCTCCAGGCCAAGCAGACCACTAGCTGCTCCATTAAAATGTTTAATTGTAAAAATTCATGCATATGTCCAGAGTTTGCACAGGGTGCACAGAGTGCACAGGGGAGTGTCTGTGAGTAGAGCTTCCAAGAACAGTACACCTTGATTAATTTGAGGAAAATGAATTTTCAGTTCAATTAATATTGTCCATGTGGAATATTCCTTGGTACTGAGGAGCTAGCTATCAACACTTTCCATGGAAAAACTATCAGAGTGCTTCATTTTAGAGTGGTTTTGCTATTAGTCTGCATCTGTCTGTACCTGATGAGAGCTATAGTCTGCATGCTTTGAGCTTTCTATATCCTCTGCAGGCAAAGCCTTGTAGCTAGACCTGAACCTTCCTGATAAGCCACTATTTCCTTTCCCCACATTTTAGGTAACATAAAGAAGGTATCTTCCATCTCTCCCCCAACATCTGCTGCTGTATTTGAGCAGCCCATGGAGGCTGCATGTATTTAGCAGAAAATAAAATTCAGCAAAGACCTGTGGGACGTAAGAAACCGAAAGATGGTCTTTGTATAAACTCTTGGAAATCGGTATTTATAATGACACTATTGACAGAGTATTAGATAGAACACCTGTTGAGAACAAACAAGATAAATGGCCAATCTAGCCTGAATATGAGGCAAAAATGATGGATGATCTTATTGCTTTTGGAGATTAGTTTAGCTGGAACCCTCAGCTACCATTGGTCATATTTACTAAATTGCCATGTGATCCTGATGGTGAGATACTGAGGCAAATATTACACATCCAGTCTACAAACTGTATAACAAGTAGAGAGAAACAAATTTCACATTCTCTTTTTAGTTTAAGAAATAAAGTTTCAAAACATCGATGTAATTTAAATGATTAAAAAAGTCAGTAAAAAAATAGAAATTATTAGCATTCTACTTTTTAATGCTAGTCTTACTAAAGGTGGGTGTGTTTTAATTATGTGCTCTAATTTAGACCACAATTCAAGCATTCAATTTTTGATTCAACCATTATTTTGGTGTTCAGATTAATAAAACAAAATAAAACAAAACAAAAAAAGAGGAAGAAGTCAGAATTCAACTTCTGCTAGCTCTAAGACAATTTCACAGAAGGATTGAAAAAAGGCACAGATCTCATTGGATTCTTAATAAAACACTGTTTCAATTGAATCCAAGCTGAACAAAATCTGCTGTCAAAAGCTTTTGTCTCTGTGATGTCAGTTCAATAGATTGTAATACTAATATTAAAATGTCTCAGATCAAAATGCATAATTAATAGTGGCATCTGAACTACCATTTTTATTAATGGAGTCAGTATCCCCTGAATGCTGATTCCAAATATGGGCACAGAAACAATTTATAACATGATTCAAAAAGCATAGGATGACAAATCAAAAAATATATATATTTTTTTTAATAGAAAAAGGGTCATTAGCTTTTGCACACCAACTGCTTTCATAAGCCTACCAGAGTTATGAAGAATCTGATTTCGCCTGTGTTCTTAGTCATGTTTCTTCCCTCTACATTACCCTAAAGGACAACTTCTTCTTGCACTTGGAAAATGAGTTTTCAGTTTTGCCCTTGTGTTTGGGTGAGGAGAAAGTCTGTCTCAGGCAAGAGGGTGGCATGTCCTGAATCAGCATCATAGAGCTCTCCTCACCAAATAGTCCCTGCGGCATGGAGGTCCAGGGGACAATGTGGGTCTGATCTTGTTTCTTCCCAAGTGCCCAAGGTTGACCACTTCCAGTGGATCTGCTTTTGGTGTAGGTGGCACCATACAACCTCTCAGATTCATTTCATCCTCGCTACAATCACCACGCAAAACCAGCCAGCAGCTTTCAGAGAATGGTGTCTGAAACCAGGCAGCACAGATGACCACTGCAGTCACTAGGTCCAAGTGTCAGAGAGCAGCACGTAGCGGGCAAACATTCTCTGCCCTGCAGGAAGGGATGCAGGGGTGCTTAATGAGATGAATCAGACCTAAACTCCAGCCCCACAGCTAAAGTCTCTTACTCTCCAAAATGAAGGAGTTGTACTCAGATTGCCTTGGGGAATAGTTCCTGGATGATGCTGACCCATGCCCCATGCCCAGGGATTGCTTGGGAGATGCCTTTGCCTTGGTCTGCACCATCCATGCTCCAGGAGGGGATGAGGGCAGAGATCTCAGCCTTCCCAGGTACAGGCTCATCTGCCACAGCTTGGCACTGCTCTCTCCTGCTCCAAGCCAGGATGCTCCTGGGCTTTTGTCTTTGGCCCCTCCTCCCCTTTCCCTTGTCCAGGATGGCCACACCAGTTTTTCTTTTTAATGCCTCTCAGCACAGGCTGCACCACAGAAAGCTCAGCCCCAGTCAGAGCCTATTGAAAGCCATGTCCTGCTGGGAAAAAAAAGTTACTGAAGCATTGGCTGCTGCCCAGTAATGTCAAGAAGTAATTCCAGACGTAGGGTGTTGTCTGTCGGTTTTAAAAGTGCCAAGTGAGCCATGGCAGCCAGGATTTAAAGGTGTGCAGAGTAAAATACATCGCAGATTACTTTCAAGAACTCCCACAGTAGATTGAAAGAATTGTAGCCAAGCCAGAGCCTGCTATATAGAATATTTGAGTTGGTTGAAAAGTGCTGTGAAGAACAAATTTCAAAGGGAAATAAAGTCTTTCTGGTGCTGAAAAGCAATGGGAAACTATTTAATTTCCACTGCTCAATATTTGAAAAATATAATATTCTTAAAATCCCCGGAGATTCTCATATTAAATGTTGTTGAAATGACATCTTCCTTAATTTCTTTTCATAAGAAAAAAAAAAAAAGACCAAACCAACTCATGGTGTTCCTTATTCCTTGAAATTAGTTGGTTTGAGCTTGGCAAACCAAGAAAATGCAAAAATCACTGAAGCAAACTGAGCAAAGGACTGCACCTGAATGGTGGTGGGAACATGACGCTCTCTACTTTGCTGTGTTTTTAGTGTCATGCACAAAATCAAAATTTAATTTTGCTTAATCACTGGCCTTTTTTAAAGGATACATGACAATAGGTATCAGCTGCAGTGAAAAATTCAGTGAAAGCTTGCTGGAAACCACAGCAGATAGCAACACCAATCCATAGATTAGCATTTCAGTGTTATTATTCTTCAGGCTGTGCAGATGGTGGTTTGTTAGTGCCTGCTTTATTATGGCCCTAGTTTCAGGCACTATCTATGCCTTATCTCATTTGCATCATTTTCATTCAGAATAATGGCATTTACATTTCACAACATTTTCAAGCTCAAGGGTGCCAGCAGGACCTAGACAGTGGCAGACATCTGGACAAAAAAAGGAGACAGCTGGAAGTGCTATAAATTGTGCTTACTCAAGCTTTGAGCTATCCAGACCTCTCTCTTTTAAAACTTTCTTCTCTCCTTAGTGGAGATATATATTTTAGCACTTTTCCACACTTCCAAATCAATTGGTGTTAAGAGCAAAGCAGTTTATTTTCTGAACCAGTCAAAATTGGTTACTGAGCTCGATACTGAAAAGATCTATGACCTGTGGATGCTACACAAGGACCAGATTAGTTGATCAGATACTCTCCATTGTCCTGAAAGTCTATAAATCTCTTAATGTATGGACATTGCTGCTTTGATTTATTTTTATTGACACTGCAGGCTTTCAAGGTTTGTTAAGACGTTGAAGTTCTGGAAAAAAAAAAAAAAGTGGCCAGCTTGATACAAATCTCCTGGACATAGGAGAAATTGGAGATATGAGAGGGAGGCAGGTGCAGGAAAGAAAGCCTGGTGTAAAGGACAGATTATCCATCATGTATGACCAGGATACAGGGGCAGGAGTTGGCACAGCCAGGAGAGCAGTGGTGTCCAGCAGCAGAGGCCTGGTGCACACACAGGCCTTGCACTCAGATACTCTTGTTTTTGGCTCTGCTTGGTTAAAACACTCTCCACATTCCTCATTGGTGATTTTACAAAAAGCAATCCCTCCCTATCAGCTTTTACCCTAAAACTAAATCAGAGCCTCTCTGCCCTTTGTGAAGTTGTGAGCTGAAGCCTGTGACTGCACATGGAGGCAGGCGCAGCATTTACAAGTGGGCCGTGCCCTCTTACCCCAGCACCCACAGCCCAGGCACCTGCAGTCATAAGGACAAGGCCTGAGGCGCAGCATGGGGGCTTTTTTGTCCTTTGGCCTCAGAAGGTGTGGATTTTCAGCAAAAAGTAGCCATACTAGTTTATTTGTTTGTTTCTATAGCAAAACTCTTATCTGCTCCTTTTCCAAGAGGTAGAGGTCAAAGGCATGCAAATGACTCTCAATGATGTTCAAAGATACTGCGTATTTGGAGCCGCCCACAGAAAGCATCTCTAGAGACATTCCTCAAGTTAAATGAGCCCCACAAGATATGAGAAGCTCAACACGCAGCGGCATTATGTTGAATTCATTGCAGCATCTCTTTCCCTCTGAGCCGTATCATGCAATGGGCTGTATGGCTTGGTACTTGCAGTTAGTGTTCAACAGTCCAGCGCTTACCAATGGCCAAATTCATTGTGTTTGCTCATGTACACATTTTTGAAGTTTCCTTATTATATTTAAGATGAAACAATATTAAAAAAAATGATCATCATCAAACAAACAACAACAAAAAGCACTTCTGATTACAGTGACAGGACAACTTCAAGACATATGCGATCAATACCAGTAGACAAGGAAACCTCTGTCTTTCCTATCTTTAGTCACTTGGTTACTGAATTTTTTTACACAAAATTATACTCATCCCCAGGTGAATCCTTGGCTAACATTCATCATGTGATAATAAGCTGTGCAGGATCTTCATTGAAGGCCCTGTTATGGATCAAGAGGATCTTCTTTATATTATGCTGCCTATACCTAATCCCTGGCAATTATGTATCAGTGATATTATCCTGATTTTTGACAGGAAAGCTACCCCCCGGCTTGACTATTTTCTAATGAAAGTTTCATCAAAACTATTTAATCAACTTACAGTTACCGCTAATTAGTTTCCAACAAAAACGCTTTTCTTAACATGTTCTCAGTCAGTGCTATCTAAAAATGAATATTACCAAGATCCAGGAAATACATACATAAACCTCAGAATTTGCTGAAAGACCAGGTTTGTAAGACATCCTTGAACTTGAAGGTCAATATGGCATTCAGCTCCTAGCTCTGAAGTTTATCTCTTGTTCTAAATAAACACACTTTTGCTGTGAAATTGTTTGATTTGGGTACGTATCCATGTTATATAAGCATATATGAGTTTAACTGTTTTACTATTTGTTCCAAGAAAAAGAAGCAAATAGTAGGAAAGAAAAAAACATTTTACACAATCTTTTTTAATAAGAAAATTTGTTCTCTAACTGTTAGGATTTTCTCTTAATTTTCTGATAGTTAAATAGTCTGACTTTCTGATATAAAGGTATTTTCCCTAAATTATCTTCTACTTAATTTTCTAAATGTTCAGAATACTTTCTTCCTTTCTTTCCTTCCTTCCTTCCTTCCTTCCTTCCTTCCTTCCTTCCTTCCTTCCTTCCTTCCTTCTTTTTCTTTCTTTCTTCTTCTTTCTTTCTTTCTTTCTTTCTTTCTTTCTTTCTTTCTTTCTTTCTTTCTTTTCTTTCTTTCTTTCTTTTTCTTTCTTTCTCTTTCTTTTCCTCTTTCTCTCTTTTTCTTTCTTTCTTTCTTTCTTTCTTCCTTTCTTCCTTTCTTCCTTTCTTCCCTTCTTTCTTTTTCTTTAATCTTCTCTATATTTTTATTTTGCTGGAAAACATTTTTCAATTTGTCCAAATTTTAAGTGAATTTAACATCGTTTTCAAAAGGTTGTTCTGGTGAGGGCTGGTTTTCTGCAAACAATATGATCTGGCTTTCAGTTTTTCATATCAAATGAGAACAACAATCCTGACTTGTAACCCTTGGTCTGTCTTTGCTGGAGAGACTCCTCCTCACTATGCCCAGGCATCACACTTGGCACAGTGGGATGCCCATCTTGCAAGTGGTATTGGACTATATATAATAATAAATTCAGTATCATTCAAGTGGAGAAAAACAAACAAACAAACAAACAAACAAAAAGCCTTTCTCTTTTGCTTAATAATTACGGGAATGATGAGAACCTAAAACTTGATCTGGCAAATGTATTTTCATAGAGATTCTCAGTATATTTAAAACTGAATAAAGCTTTCATTTTTGCTCCTGAGACATCCATTCCAGACTAAAGCTACTTTCTATTGACCTTATTTTCATAATGCAGTTAAGACTTTGTCATATTGGTTTTCATTAAACCACATGGAGTCTTCACTTCATTAAACTGATTCCCTTAGGTTAAGAGATACAAGTATCACAATGGCATGAGCAATATTTCCATAGTAAACTTATTTCTTTGTGCTTAGAGCAATACTTAATTATTTAATAATTTTAAGATTCTCTTCACTGATAAGAAATCCAGTTTCTTAATGCCATTCATGCCTATAAGCTCTAGCAGTAAACAACTTATGAAAATAAAAGCAGCAATATTAAAAAGTACCAGAAGGCATACACACAATGCTCACCTGAAGACACAAGTGCTGCCTATCCTTGGATCCTCTTGTGATTATCCAGTGGTTGTAACATGGGACTGTGTCCTGCTCCCATATTTTCTTTGCACTTGCTCTGTATTTTGAATACCAATCTATTCACATGTGAAAGGGTAAGACTGATTAAATCTGGTTATCATTATTTGTGAAGTTCTGCATTTCTTGACTGTATCTGAGACCTTCCTCTTTAAGGTGCCCATTGCAGTGCCATGAGTGTCTATAGACTAGAATGGACTTTGTGGATTCTTGGTAAGATATGTGCAGTGTGTTGCAAAATAAACTCTAGCAGTATACAGGACATTGCTGGGTTACCTTATTCACTAAGTGGATCAAAATGCCTTTGGAAAAGAAAAAAGAAAAGAGAAAAAAGAAAAGTGAAAAAAGAAAAGTGAAAAAAGAGAAAAGAAAAGAGTAAAAAGAGAAAAGAGAAAAGAGAAAAGAGAAAAGAGAAAAGAGAAAAGAGAAAAGAGAAAAGAGAAAAGAAAAAAGATAAAAGAAAAGAGGAAAAAGAAAAAAGAAAAGAGAAAAAAAAAAAAAGGTGACTTGGTGACTTGGTTCACAATTTCTCTCTTTGGACATGGTGCAAAGCTAATCCTATTTTAGTGCAAAGACTGCATAGGTTTAAGATTGCGCTCTGCATCTTAGCTGAACATTTTCAACCACTCCCTTCTTTCAGACAGTTTCAACTTCATTTGTTCAGTACTTGTTTCTTGCTGTGCCTTTGCTCCCTCTTTTCTTTCCAACTGCTTGTGGAAAGTTGTCTTCTTATTAGCTTCAGAAATTACTTCCATTGTACCCTCAGAGTCCAGGGACCCCCCTAAATAATAACTAAATTGGACTGCTTAAGAATAAGAAAGTTCGAATATTTATTCTCACAGGAAGTGGTATGCAATTTTATTCACAAAGTTTAAATAATAATAGAACCAATAACAAAAGCAATGACCCAAAATGCTATCTAAGTCATGGATTCTCATCTTTGTGTAGCTCAGCCTCACCTGAAAAGTGCCTTCCTCAAACGTCTTTGCCACCCAGGGCCCAGCTCCTGCCTCATTGCCACATGGGCTGCTGCCTTGGCTTTTTGAAGCTCTCCTCCAGATGTGCTGTACAGAGGTGACTGAGCTGTTGCTCATCCCTCAGATCTTGGGAATGGTGTGGCAAGGATCTCTTGCTCACACTACAGAGTTCCTGCTGCTATAGCTAATTTACATTGTGGGAAGTCAGATGACAAGTGAATGTCAGCATGATAGAGAGAAGAGGGTAATATTATAGATAAAGATAATCATAACCTTGTCTTGCTCGGATTTGACACATAGGTGGAAAAAAAGCTGATCAGAACAGATGGCTTGATGTATACAAACAATACTTTGTGAATATGTAATTAGACATGACAATCCTTATTGTTTCACACACACAGATTTTGATGGGAGAAGCAGTACCAAAAATGTTGAATTGCGAACAAGACTTTCTGCAACGCCCCTGAGAGGAAACAGAGCATATATGAATAGCTTCCCTGCTGATCTGGTTGTATCAGCTACACAAACAACACAAGTGGAGCTGACAAAAACTCTCTTCCTTCTGTGCATCTGCCAGGAGGTGTTGGCTGCATAGGGTTATCCAGTAAGGTGGTATAACTCTGCAACACCAGCTGACGCTGCTGTCCTGTGCAGCTCACGCTAGACCTGCCCTGCCAAAAAGACACATTCAGACTGGACATATCTCTCTGCATCTCTCTGCAGGATTCAGACCCATCTTTAACCTTGGTAGTTCACAGAAAAAGAGTAAGTCAGCCTATAAAACCAGCAACCATAAATGATTAGTTATTCTCAAAATAATTGTTACGTATATGACTTGACTGCTGTGAAACTAGAACTTACCCTATTAAAAAACCCAAATGTTTTGTTCAAATCCTCTATTCAAATACATCATTAGGAAGAGCTGTTTAGCACAGCAGTGGCTGACCTAGCTTCAGCAGAAGATCCTTTTCCTGTTTTAGCCAATAGCGAAAAATGTAGTGAGGTGAGAGGAAGCAAAATAATAGTTTAGAAAAGATTTTCATTAATCAAACAGAAGTGCTGGTATCCCTTTCTCCAAAACTGATACTGTGTGAATAAAGCTAAAGAAATGATGGTTAAAAAAAACAAAGGACAAAGAACCAAAGAACACTTTTTGTCTGATATGTACGATAGAAAGTTATAAATCAGTTTTGCTATGATTGGTCATAAAACTGGAACCATCCCCCTGTCTGAAGACCTTGTGTCTTTTTGGTGTGTGGGCAAGGGGAAAACCCTCTGTGTATATTGTCAATAAGTAGGAAAAAGAATCTGAGCTATAGACTCAATGTATCTCAAAATAGTCTAGAAAAGATAAAAACTTTTACACTATTTTCAGAAGTAAAGATGGGAAAATGGAAGAAAACTGGTGTGTGGTTAATGCTGCAATCGCTTTTTGCATGAGCATTGTCTTGCTCTCAGGGAAAAGAAAAAGAAAAAAAGAAAAGATCACAGAAATGGAGAAATGGGAAGTATAAATTACAAAATGTTAGAATGAAAATAGATTCTAATTTATTACATTCCTTTATGATTAGGCACAAGTTTGTTTCCACCTGTTTTAGATATATTAAAAATTATAATAGCCTGACAGCTCCCATATGGAAAAAAAAAATAAATTTAATTGATGGCTCTCCTGGCCTAGATCTTGACTAGAGCTCAACAGTTGGATGTGTGCACATAGACTTTGAACACAGGTAATGAAATGACAATGTGCTATGATAACATGATAATTAGATATGTCACTGGCGCTTCAGTCTTCTGTAAGTCAGGTCACAGGGAGAAAATATCAGATTACCAGAAAGAACTTGTGACAACACGAATCCTGAGCCTTACAATGATTCGCCTGTGCAATTAGACATGATATCCTTATTGTTCCTTGCTGTTTAGTGGAAAATGTAGTGTAAGCACTTTAAATTATGAACAAGGTTTATCACTCTTTAGAACTGAAGAAGTAACTAATTCATTCAAATAACTACAGCTACCTCTTTCAACGAGTTAAAAAAAAAAAAAAGTGATTAGTTTACAGAGAGGAACTGGAATGTGAGAAAAATTTACACCCTCTGTAGACTTCTTATACCTTATGAGACTCATCTAAATCAGATCATTATTAAATAGAAATAGGTCCCTGCAGGCTTGTTTTTAATTTCAGGGTGACAAAGCTGAGAAACATGGTGTACAAGCAAAAGCTTGCAGAGTTGCAATGAATGATTACATAAAAGAATTAGATCCTCTGGTGTGAAGTTTCATATCTGCAGTCTGCTCATTACATTTCCCAGCAACCCTACAATTCAAGAAACCCATTGTCAAGGAATAATGTCAAGCAAGCTCTGTAATTCAACAAAAGTCATTCCTTGTCCTAACAGTCATTGCTAGCAGAAAGGAGAGGTGAAAAGAAAGGACAACCACATCTTGCTCATTAGGTTCAGAACGGATTTACTTCGTTGCAAATAGCCAGAGCTCTAAAGGAACAACAATCTATCTGCATGTCATGCTGCGTGATAATTATTTTAAATGCTTCCATGTGCATTGTACAATCTCTCTTCAAATAATACTTTGCTTAAGTTCTTTGGGAACATTTCCTCTTTAGAATTCCTTTTTTACTATTATATCCATGAGCTCAATTCAATTAAGGGAGTGAGTTTTTATTACTTTGCAAAACACAGAACAAAGCAAAATAGATTATAATAGATGATGTGCTTTAAGTAAAAATCCTTTTGTAGTTCTGCTTGACTTGTGCATTGGCCTTGTTTAGATTTTGGACTTTGTGCTGTGGAACATTCGCCTTCCTTGCTGTCTTCTCTATGTGCAAGCATGCTGCAAGTTCTCGGCAGATACAATGGCAGTAATTTCCCCTTGTAACTGAAAATATTTCCACTGCTGCGAGGTGCTTCTCCACTGAGAACTTAGTGGGTGTCACTAAAGAGGTTTAATTATATGCCACACGTATGCTACAGTCTCTAGTTCCACTCTTTGTACACAGGCTGCAGGAACTTAAAAAACAATGATTTAGATGTTTCATTTTGGGACTCTTTAAAATACACCAGACACCAGTAGCCCCAAAATTATTGTTCTCACAGATGTTCAGAATTCTTGTGTGAGAAATGGAAAATGAAAAATACAAAAGTAATACAGTGATAGCTTAAGGCAAACAGAGTTATCATCCAAACTTTGAGCAATATCTAATGGCACATGAAGCACTTAAATTCAGAATCCAATTCCATGATTATTCAGTGGCAAGTTTTGATCATAATGAACTATTTGGAAGAGCAGTGACCATGGCATGAGACAGACAGCAAATGAACCTGCTAGTCAGTGATAAACAGGGAGAAGGTCCAAATGACTTCACTTCTTGTTATGCCTTTCAGGCAGAATTGGTCTTGAGTGTTGCCAGTCTCCACTAAAGCTTCCTTTTATGTAACCGTTATGGCTACTCAAAATGTGTGGAAATCAAAGCACATATGATCTGATTTTGAGTTCTAATGTCTCATCTGAAAAATCTCTCAGGCATATACCACATCAAACCCAATTATCTGCTTCCAGAAAGATGAAGGGTTGACTAATTTTCTGGCTAAGCTCTTATGCCATGAACGTGTAAATTCCAGACAAGCCCAGGAAATGTGTTGACTGTCTGAAACTCCTTTGAAAAATATGAACTCTAATCACACTGGGGAATGCATTTTAGCAAAAAAAGCAGGGTCACTGTACACTTATCATACAGAGATTATCATAGGAAATTTTATCTTTATTTTTTAACAAAGTTTCACTGAACTATATTATAAGAATCAAAAGACATTTTATCAGAAATTCTAAAGTTAAAAAACTGCATGACATCAGTCACTGGTACTAAAGTGTTTAAAGCTTTTTCTTTCTAGACTGTTTTTTTAAAACCAATTTATGTCATTTTTTTGTGTCTGAAAACAATTAACACTCTATTGTCTAGGTTGACAACATGAGACTTGAAATAAAACTACTTTTATTTATCTACCCCAGAATTTTATAGTGTTGTTATCCCTGCAAGTACCTGGGCAGCCTCCATGTAAAGATGGCAGAAAAGATGGCAGAAAGAGAAAAATCTCTTTATGTGACTGCAGATATTTTTGCCTTCTCAGGGCTAGAAACTCTAACTGTATTTTTTTTTTATTATTAATTTTTTTGGTAAGAAATTGATATCACTTCTGGCTTGCTAAGGAAAGACATCTTATGTGTTTACATAGCATACAAATTCATTTGCTCGTCATGTTGAACATACTAGGTGTTGAACAAGCTGGTTCATTTTAGTCTTATGTAAATGAAGAAAAGGGAAGTGACATTACAGGGATAAGTCCTGAAAAGTCACATGGAAGTCAGGAACTGGATTCAGAGTACATGCCCAAGATCCAAAAAAAAATAAAAATAAAAATAATAAAAAGCAGATGAAGTTCATCAACCCCACATTCAGTTTGTCAGTGGTGTACTGGTCAGTTGTCACATCTGCTCTGGCCTGAGAGCACAAGTGTAGTTCTCTGCCAGCCCTAGCACATGTGGTTTCTTCCCCAGCAGGCACACTGCAGGAATCACAAGGAAGAACTGCATTTTCTGAAATGAGAATAGGGAATCATCATGCCAATGACAAAATGGAACTTAAATGGGTTTCATCAGTTCATTGAAAAACTTGCTTAATCGAAGTATTTATTTTCATTGCTCAGGTACAAATTTACCTGTTAGGGCTTTTATTTTCTGGTCAACCTTTTTCAGGTTACCAGTTCTGTAAGCATGAATAGGCATTACAAATGCTCAAAACTGCAAAGTCAATGAGAGCTGAGGCTTCTTGGCAGTTCCTAGAGCAAAGTGGTTTGATCCAGGAAAACAAGCGCTGGATTGGGCCCTCAATTGTGGTTCCAGTTCTGCTATTGATTCCCTGCATGGCTGCCAGAGAGGGATTTTTTTTCCACTTCCACAGACTGTAAATAGAGATAAAATGCATTTCATCTCATAGCAGAGATATAATCATTAACGTTTATGATTCACTTGGGCACTATTGTGAAGAATGCTCTAGAAAGGATCACAATGAGAGGAATAATTCTGCATTCATTACATGGTGTAGCCACTAGTTAAGCGATGAGGATAAAAACACTGAACAGATGCAGGATTCTCTAAGCACAACCTACTACAGTGAATGAAGTTGGGAATAGGGGAAGGTAGGGAAGGAGGTGGTTGTGTTACTAAAGACTGTAGTATAATGTACATATATGGTTCCAAATTCAGGTTGGATGGGCAGCCTCATTGGCATTTCATAACTTTGAGAGCTTTACTTTTCAAATGAAACATTTCTTAATTAAAGTTTTTTGGTGGATTTTCTGTATAATACAAAGCAAAAATTAGTTTCAGTCAATTGTACTGTGCATAAAAGTCCACTGAAGAATACTCACTACAGTGACAACAATTGGTTAGAATTTGCATTAAGTATAATTGGCACTACTTGATGGCATATTCAACAAAGAGGTCAAGACATCACTGAATGAAAGAGATCAAGACATTGCTGAATGATTCTTCAATCCAGAAAATAAGTAAAATAGGAGAAAAACCCATTGCTGTATGTGGTCTACCTGTAGGCTTTGCTCTCTCAGAGGTCATCTGATAAAGCACTTAAACACATGTAAATTTTGAGGCATGAGTCTCAAGTACTATCTCAGCTTACCTGGATACCTAAATACATACCTAGCTTATGGAAACATATTGTTTGATCAAGACTGTTTTTGTTAGCCTTGTAGTTTTCAAAACCTATTGAATTTGCCACAACCATCTTTTTTAAATAGATCTTCACAGTAGTTGATCTTAACTGAACAATCACTGGAACTAAAACAAGGAGTCTCAAAATACATTGTAATTCTCAAAAATCAAAATTACTATCAGGTCAAACTCTTTAAATTTCAAACACATTGGGTATTTGTCTGGAGGGAAGAAGCAGAATGGTAGGTCAATTGAAAACCAAACCAAACCAAACCAAACAAAAAAAGACTTGAAAAAGAAGAAGAAGAAAAAAAAAAAGCATCTTGGCTGGTATCTATGTGTCATGTGACAAGGTGCTATGTGAAAAGACTGTTTATGGCTGTTAAGACTTCATACATATCTGAGAAACTTTTTGAAGAAAAGCACTCTGATCTGCAAGGCACGTGTAAGCACATATAAGAAAGAAACCATTTGCTAGGTCCAGCAAAAGGAAGTAATTTTGACTGCAGCTTTGGGCCATTTTAAATAAACACCTCTAGTAATAAATGGAACTTCTGTATAGAGAGCAAAAAATTCTCTGTTCTTTGAGTGAGTTTCTTTCTGCCAAGAACCAGATTCTTTTATGTTTTACACCTATTTCTTAGTTAAGAAACTGCAAAAGTAGCTCAGAAGGGCTGATACCTGAGATTGACGGGCAGCCAGCTTATTGTCAGGAGGAAAATAAATGTATGTAAAATGAAAGCCATGTGCAAAGATTTTAGTATCTCCCTCACAGAGACAGGTCACAGACACGAGGCATGGAAAGGAGTGGCTTTGTGCTTTGCAGCCTAAAATACTTTGTCCCACTGATTTTGCTGTGTGCTGTTGGGAAGTTTCTCTTTGACAAAAGTGGTTAGATGCCCTTAAAACGGAGATCGATACCAGCAGTTAGAAGAGTAGATTAAACAAACGAGGGAACAAACCACAGGCTGCAGCATTTCTGCAGTATTCCAGAACTTCTTGTTTCTGTAAATTAAATGTCAGACTAATTGATAGTGGCTGAAAATAAAACATTAAACAAGATTCTGAGTTTGACATTTCACACTGTGGTTGCTTCCCAGAAATGAGAGATGATTTAGGACTGAGGGCCAGGCAAACATCACGATAACTTTTTTTTTTTTTTTTTTAAATCGGTGATAAGTTACATTGAGTGACAGAAAATTCTTGTTCTCTTTCTACTTTCATTGGGAACCTGGTACAATTGTCTCTGTCTCTTTTGTGGTTTTGATTTGTGTGTTTAATTTGTGTGTTTTGGGTCCCTCTTCACAGTATGATGACTTTCTGAAACTGAAGATTGTGAGATTAGGCACAAGTGTGCATGTTATCTTCTTTTCCTCTCTTTTGTCTGTCTTTCTTCCCTTGATTTTCTTGAAAACTGACAGTAATTGAATACATCCCATTTCTTCTATATTTGTTTGCAGTGTTGGTTGGTCCAAATTTAGGAATTCACCATATTTGCTATCTTTTCAAATTTTGCTAGGCCTTTAAACTGCCCTAGGTTTATCCTGAACTAACGTACTATGAGATGAAAGGTTCTTCCCCCATCCAAAGAGCTCTAGGAAAACACCATCTTCCAGATTCCTAGAGTAAAAGGCAATTGCTGTCTCCTTAATAGTGATCAGTCACCTCTAGTAAACCTAGAGGCAAATGTGTGTTGAAAATCTCATAGCAAATCAAAACCTTGTTCATAGGCTGCTAGGCAACCATTATGATTGAACTGTGAGACGGCTGTGCTGAATTTATTGCTTGTGAATTATGTAAAGTGTAAAGCCTGAGAACATTATCTCAGACATAAACAGACTGTATTCACAAAACAAAGTATTTGCAAGTAAAGAGATTTGCTACATAATTAATCTTACTATTGTGAGATGGAAAGCGAGGTCAGGATTCTAACTGTCCAGTTGGAAGAATAATCCTGAAATCGAACAATGTAATTCATCAGTTTTACATACTGTCTTGATGGTAGTTTGAAAACCAGCATAAATAGTCTTTAATAATCTCTAATATAACTTCATAGCAAACAATAAACCAGGTGCCCTTTTCCTTACTCATTGCTGCTTATGGGTTTAGCAACATTTACTAGTGTTTGGCCTTGGATGATTGTTTGATTGTTATTCAATTTCCAAAAATTAGGCTTATTAATTTGTTTAATTAGTTCACTTCTCTCACCTTCTAGTTGATGAGTTCAATAAATTAAAAAAAAAAAAGCAAGAAAAAACAACAACAACAAAAAAAGAAAAAACAATGAACCACAGCTTTTGAAAACTTAGATATGGAAAAGTGTACAACTATTATTTAAAAAAAAAAAAAAAAAGAAAAAATCCTGCAGCTACCTTTTAGAAGAATATATTGTAAGCATTAAACACAGGTTTCCAGTTGCCAGAACTTCTATGCCTAGAATAAATTCTTTATTTTCTGTTATGTTCAGACAGTTCAGGAATGCATCGGCAATGAGTTATCCACAGAATAAATAAGAAGTTGAGGGAATAGTGCTGCACCTTAGGCAGACTGAAGTGATGGTAGCTTACATGTAACTGTCTGCTGTAACAATGCAGATGAAAGGCAACAGTGTCTGGGATGGTCCCCACAAATGAAAGTAAAATTATGGAAAAATGGTAAGTATTTATAGTGAGAAGGAGCAAAATGTAGATAGGTCAGCAGTACGGTATGAAAGTTGTCATGGATCCAAGAGTCATGCCAGTCTGAAGGACAAGAATGTCTTGGGAACCAACCAGAGCAAGGATAGATAAACTATTGTCTTTGTCCCTCCACTGATCAGCCAGCTGGCAGAAGCTCCCAGCCCCAGTTCCTGTCTGCCAGCTCTCCATGGACCGAGTGGCACTGCTCCTCAGGAAGGATCTGCCAAGCAAGGCACTTATGGCTGGGGGCAAGTCAACAACTGGAGCACTGTGATGCATTATGCACTCAAGAAAGAAACTGGCTTCAAGGACACTCTGATCCTGCACAGAAAAGAAAAACAAACAAACAAACAAAGCAAAACAAAACAAAACAAAAAAGTGCTTTATTCAGTGAATGATATAGAGCCTGTAGACTGCTTTGTCTCCAAATACAGGTGGAGCAATTGGGGAGTTAAACTCAGCTTCATTCTCACACACTCATGGTAGTCACACAATTTATTTATATTCCAAGTATGTTATTTCCACACTTAAAGAATGCTGAAGGTAAAATTAATACGATGACATTTTGCTAATGTAGATACATCAGTCCTGGAGGTCTCTGAAGAAGAATATCAGAATATTTGGATGGAGTGAACATGCAATATGGAAACAGGTAAGTTGTTGTTGTTGTTTCATTTCTATATATGTATATATTTGGGAGTGGTGACACACCCAAAAAACCACCATCCAAATACCTACAGACCTGAGAAGCAGTGGGTTTAAGGTGACACGGTGTTGCAGAGGAATCTACTGGCTTTCCCAATGATGAAAGCTGGCAATCTTCATTATTGCTGTGTAGGCTGAATGAAAGTTAAGCAAGCTTTATCCATGCTAGGTGTCAGCCTCAGGCTGAAAACCTCTAGAACTTGTCAGCAAGACTTGTTCAACCATTTCAATTAGAGGAAAAAAATGACTGTCCCAAGTTAATGAAAACAAACCAAACCAAACCAAAGCCTTTTTTTTTCACTGGAAAGGTTTGAACTCCCACAGTCAGCAGGAGGATCGTGAACACTGACACAGGGGTAGTACAAACTGAATTTAACATCTCTATTTAAAAAAAAATAAAAAAATTCAAAATTGGTCACATGCTTCTTAGACACCTCAGCTTGAACTTTTATTTTAGCAATTGGCAGTTAAAATCAGCCGTAAGAAGGGCACATAGTTACAACCTAACTTCCATCATAATCTTTATATAAATTAAATTGAAACTATTATATACTTCAGTCATACATCTTCATCTCTTCTATCATAGCTGTGAAACTGTGTAGCAAAGGATGCAGAGGAAAGCATCCACATTTTCTGCTGAATCCATGATGAGTAAGTATGATGTATATTTATGTTTACATGTGTATTAGCTATATTTGCAGGTCTGGTTTATGTAATATTGATCTTCCTTATTCTCTGGTGTTTCACCACAAAAAACAAGAAGCTGGCTGCATGTGATGAATCTCATGCACATGAATAACCTCTAGAAAGTGGAGCTTATGGGATGACTCACAGCGTCTGAAGTTTTACATGTGCTTAGATGTGCAAGCAGAATGGGGAGTTAGCTTAACGTAATTTACATACTTTTCATTTCAATTTTTCTATTTTGGTCTACATGTAATACATAACAAATTCTGCTGCTTTAAAGGGTTGTTACAAGTGAAATGAGTTTTAACAAATTAAAGTTAAATATGTGTACTAATATGTATTTCCTTATAGTAGTGTCCGGTTTTCATTCTTGTTGCATTAAGTATGGTTGTGGTTTGGTATCTGTGTGTTGAAGTCATAGCTTACTTCTGTCATACTTCTGCAGCTGCAGATATTGTTCAGTGCAGTACAGGAAAAGTACTCTTAGCAACCAAGAAGAGCTAAGAATGATAAGGATTTTAGATAAGATTGACACAAAACATTATGGTGACTCATCAATGTAAACATAATAATTGGGAGTTTCTACTGCTTCCTGGTAACTCAAATATCAGAACTGGTTTAAAACATATGAAAAGTGTTTGCCTAGGGCAACTCATGTCTCGTTGGTGCCTACTGCAGAGTTCTCCATTGCACAGCTGGAGACATTACCACTGCTACTAGGGTAAATCTCACCTCACCCCACCTTTGGCTGCTTGCAGCTGTGGTATTTGGCTGTAGGTCCCATTAGTCACCATCAGGTAGGCCATTGTCTAGTCTTCTGTGTTGAAAAGAGATCAAAATGACCCTGACTTTGTGGAGGAGACCAGGCAGAGGCCCTGATGGAACGTAAGGGCCTTGCATGGAAGAGCTTGTGTTCCCTTCCCATCACATGGCTTGTCAGTATTGAGGACAACTTGTGTGATGCCTAGTGAAGGTTGGAAAAGGTATTGGGGGAATCTGGGGAAATATGACTGATCCTCATACAAACTGAAGGGAACAGCTAGTACAGGAAGAGGTTTCTGCCCCTACACACAATAATACTTCCCTTAATACTATATAACATTCAATTGCTTTCCTCCTTCTTGGTCCTCAGTCTTCAGCCCTGCACTGATAATCTGCAAGTACTTCAGTTTTGCCACAAATCTGCCTGTCAATTACATTTGGGGAGCATTACACTGGTTCAACAACGGAGGATTGAACTACTAACTTTTTCAGAGTGTTGTAATGAAAGCAAAGGATTCTTACATGCAAAGAGGGGAAAAAATGCAGTAGAGAGAATTCAAAAGCTGTTTCATTCTGTCATCTGCCTTGACTTAAATTTACCAAAAGAAGGCAAGAAAAAGTTCAGCAGATCTTAGCATTTCATTGTTGCCTACCTCAACATCAACAGAAGCAGTCACAGCAAGACTAGACAATCTCTCAGTCCCTTTTCGAGCCCCAGCAGTACTGTATCCATTCACCTCCTGATTACTGCAATTTCTATTACAAAAGGCCATTTGAAAGAGCAGACTTCATGGTAAAACAAACATAGCTCAAAATCTGATTACCAGGAAGCCTGTAAGTGGGGAACAAGCACACTCAGTTGCCATGGCAGTCCAAGCTCTGCACCATTTATTTGCATGGATTGCAAAGGAGTTGGTCTCAGTGAGAATATCCTGTCCTCTTTGGAAGACCATCAGGCCTCTCTCCAGAGGTTTACCAAGGAGTGTGCTTGACATGGCTTCCTCGTGGCTGGTTTCTCTTTCTCTTCCAGACAAAAGCACCCATCTGTTACTTCAGTGTATAGCCCATTGTTTTACGGGTTTTAACAAAAACTTAATATTTTTATTCTTCTAGATTTTCCAGTATATATTTAGGATTGTCTAATAATAGTTTTGCCTGCAGGCAACCAAGCTACATTCTACAACTGACAGAAATATGGCATCTGTATTACCACAGTCATATCTTCCAAGTATAAGTAGAATTGTCCTATATATTGTAGGTTCTGTGCTTGTTACAGGTTCAAGTCTACATAATACAGTTACATTTGTGGTCAGGAGATGACAGTATATCATATTGACATGTAGGAAGTGAAGTCTCAGAGAGGCTAACACTTACATATAATCTTATCTTTATGTTCACGGGTGCTCTCTGATAACTGAAGGAGAATATTTTCAGTGGTCAAAACCTAACTATGTGTTTGTAGACTGTAAACTCATCCATAATTTTCACATAACTTTAATTAAATCCTTTTGTGTGTATGCTTTGGCCATATTATTACTGGCCACAGTATTTTTCTGACCAACCCCCAGTCTTGTGTGCTTTTTTTTTGATTTCTGCTGTTTGTATGTTACTATCACTAAAAGTAGTACTTTGGGATATTTTCCTAGAAAAGCACAGTTAAAAGAAAGCATTGTCACCTACACTGCTCCAGGCAGTACAATCTGTCTCTTATAACAATATTATTTTAAAACACAGTTGTTTTTTTTTTCTTTTCTTTTCTTCACGACTGTTGAGAAATCTACACAGGAAAGAGAAAGTGTGCTCTGTATGCTCTGCCTGGTCAGAGAAGCGCATGGAGACCTATAATGTTATGTGCAAGTCTGCCCAGTCTTCAAACCCAAGCAGCTGTGTTTCCTTGCCTGGACATGGACAAATCTTCCTTGGGCTGTATGCCCAAAGCTTCCACTTTTCAAGCTCCTAACCACCCCTTCAGCTACAAATTTCACTTCTAATGCAACTATGGGAGAGAGTAAACAAAATGCATCCTTCTGCTTCAGGTAAAAAAGCACCTACTGCAGCCTTCTTGACCTGACTGGCTGAACCTGCTATCCCTTACTCACTGCAGTCTGACACGAAGAAATATGAAGAAACCCTTACCCACCTCAGGGAATAAAAAGCTCAGAAGAACAGGAAGGTGAGTATGAAAGGGAGAAATCATGAAATAAAAAAATTAAAAATGAAAGGGTTAAACTGAGGTGAGGTTTAAGGGAACATTTAAGGGAAAAGGAAATAAAAATAGTAAACAAAAAAAGACAAAAAAGGAAGATATTGAAGAATTACTGTTGGTATGATGAAAATAGAAGGTTGATAAGGCAAAATGATGTTGCAGAGGAAGTAGAGGATAGACTAACATGGGAAAGATTAGAAGAGGCTGTCTTGAAGGAAGAGAGATACAAAAACACATCGAGGATCAGAAAAAAAAAGGAAGCCAAAATGTCTTATTACAAGTAAAGCTATTTTACCAGTCCTTTGGTATTCATCATGTAATGATCATTAGGCTACTAAAGTCTGAAACATTTCCATTGTGCATCCAGCTCCTCAAAACCTGCTGCTTTGGGAAGACAGTTTTCTGAAATGGGGATAAACTGATAATTTAGCAAATAACTTCAGTGGATGGGCAGGCTAATGCCAGGAACAGTAAGTGTAAAAAAATTAGCTAGTTTTTATTCAGACCAGCCTTCAGTGTTAAGGTTGAAAATATACCAAAAGCCTGTTTTGTAAGATTTATGTTTCTTCTTCCTCATTTTTGACATCTTCAGTGCAGGGAAAGGAGAAGAAAAAAAAAGAAAAGAAAAAAAAAGAAGAAAGAAAGAAAAAAAAAAGCAGCAGTTTTTACAATTGCTATTTGAAATATGAAGCAGGCACCTTACTTAAAGGCAACCAGCTAGCTAAGTTAGTTAAAATGGCACGATAATAACCGTTTCCTTGTCTGCCAGTGTAGGCAACTGAAGGCAACAATATAATTTAATGTAATCCCAATTACCATACCATGATGCCAACAACCCTTGTTCAGTAGGGGATTTTTGCTGACATTCAGCTGGTAAAGTGGAGTCAATGAAAAAGTAGAATTACATGCAAAAGACCAAGTGACACCAAAATTTAACTCTCAGAATAAAGATTATCTACCCTGTGCTAGGCAGATGGTGATTATACTTGATTCTATAACCTCATGCATGGTTGATTATACTGCACCATAGAGGGGCAGAACAGTAATAACAGGACTGCAAATGACTGGATTTTGCCAAGCTGTTCCACATAGATATCAGCCAGCTTGAATGAAATGAATAATAATGAAATTAAGGCAAATTACTAGTTCAGGCAAGATCTACTGCTATAAGTTTGGCATGCTGTAATGTAATTAGAACTGATCAAGCTATTAATTGTGGAAAATTATCAGTCACATTTTGCCCTTGTTTCTGTTTGCAAGTCTTCTGTGAGCAGATCATGACTTTTACAGACTTCTTTATTTTTGATGTTGGTTCTAACTGCTTAAAATCGGTATGTGAGAAAAAAAAACAGACAAAAGAGGGAAAAAAAAACAACAACCTACAGACTTCTTTTGAACTGTTGATATCAAGTTTCAAGTATACTGAAATACTTGTGTTCAGCTTCCTAATAATAGTATAGTTGTTCACTTAGTTGTCTGATATGATCTATGTTCCCTTACTTTTGCAAAATGAGGAGGAGGAATGAAGAAAATAATGGCAGTAATGAATTTCTGTGGCATGTAAGACAAAGACGGTAGTGGGCAGGCCTAACAAATGGTAGGAAATGCCTAAAAGTTCCATCCCATCTATGCATGCAAAACCAATTTATCTAATGTTATCAGAAGCCTGCAATTAGAATAAGCAAGCACTGCACCCTGGGCTACATAATGGCAGTGTGTGCCTAGCAATCCATTTATGAAATGCTCCTGTAAGGTTGGAAAATACCATAATCACCCTCTGACATGTAGGGAATGAAGACACAAAGTGTATATCTCAGCCTGAGGAACTAGGCCTCTGCAACCATATTAAACCCCAGCCACACCACCACCTGAGCATGTGACAATATACTCCCATCCCACCTTGATTTTGCCAGAAGGAGAGAAACCAGCCAAATCCCTATCTGAACAGACAATGACTGGGCACACAGAGGTCAGTCTCGATACAGTTAGAGATGTTTACCAGAACCCATGCTGGTTAGTTAAGTTGTGTGTACCTGAAGTATCATCTCCCGCATTCACTACCAACCTCCTAACTAATGACTATGTTTCTTGTCTATCCCAACTCTTGCCAGAGAACCTATGCTACTCCATGCCAACCTCCACTGGAAAAAAAAATATAAAAAAATCCCATTTTTGAGTACCAATCTGTCCTTAGTTTATATTCTGATGTTATTGCTGCTGCTGGAAAATAAATTCTAATTAAAGCAATTGTCTTGAAGTTAATAGAGCATGACAGCTTAAATTAATAAATTTAGACCAAAACCTCTAAATACAAATTTTGCTCAAGAACTCCAACTATTTTGCCTCATTTTGCCAGTCTCTCCACCTGCTTCCATTTATACTCCATGCATCACCTTTGTGTGATGAGGAAGTGAGCATGCTCCAGGCCAGCTGAGGAAGCCAGGTTAGTCTCAAGCCACCAACTGAAAGCATGGCAAAGGAATCAGTGTACGCAGTAAAGTAGCATAGAAGCAGGGTGAACGGATGATTATTTGCCAGATCAACTGCCAAGGGTTTTAACCCCGCTGGTGACATCCCTTCGCTCCCAAGCCTACTGGTGCCCGGACAGCCGCAGGTGTCGGGGAGCGGCTGTGACACCGAGACTGAGCCACCCAGCTGCCTGTCCTGGGGCCGGGACGGATGCTGTGGCTCCAAGATACCAAAGATGATTTGTTTGTTTGTTATTTTATTTATTTTGCTGTTGTTGCTGCTGTTCTTTCCCAGCACGTGCAATCTGCAGACATGGCACCACACGCTCTGCAGTACAGACATCCCACTTGCTGCTGATTTCCAGGGCCGTGCGTGCCCATTTACTGCTTGGCCTGGTGCGGCTCGTGAAAAGCCAGAGCCAGACCGAGGACGAAACGAGGCGGGATTAGTTTGGGAGCGGGAGGGAACCGCAGCTACTTGGAGGTGCTCGCTGGGGCCCCGGGCCGGGACAGGCACGGGTCGGTAGCACCGCGGACCCAGCCACTGCCTCTCCCGGGGCCGGCGGTCGCTCCCCGGGGCCCGTCCCGGCCGCTCCTCCCCACCGCCCGCCCCTTCCCTCCCCGGGCATTTATAAGCGCGGAGTTTCCGCGTCCTGTGACTGCAGTCAGGTGGTTGAGGCCTCCCCTTTGCCGCCCGGCGCGGGCTGGCCCGGCGGGCAGTGCTGCTTGGAGGCGAGACCTCGGCCAGGAAAGTTTTGGGGCTGAGCAGAGCGGGGCCGAGGCGAGGCAGGCGGCGGGGATGGCCGGCGGGGAGGGGCCGGTGGCCGGGGCGGCGGAGTGCCGGGAGCACCTCTTCAAGGTGCTGGTGATCGGGGAGCTGGGCGTGGGCAAGACCAGCATCATCAAGCGGTACGTGCACCAGCTCTTCTCCCAGCACTACCGGGCCACCATCGGGGTGGACTTCGCGCTCAAAGTCATCAACTGGGATAGCAAGACCCTGGTGCGGCTGCAGCTCTGGGACATCGCAGGTGAGGGATGGGGTGCTCTCAAGCCTGGCTTTCTGTTTTTTCTACTTCCCTGCTGCATTCAGCCACTCCTGTCTGTCTTTGAGGCTTGAGCAGGGTGAGGCCTCCATCGGGGAGGTTAGTGTTTGGCTTTCCACAGGCCGTGTGTGCTGCTGCCAGCTGGTGTCAGTGGCTCTTGGCTTGTCCTGGGCTGTTGCAGCTGTCCTCAAAAAGCTGCTGTGCTCTGCTCTGCTTGCTGGTTACTGCTTGGCCTCAGCTCCAGCTGCTCACTACTTCAGCTTGCTTGTGGCCCCTGCTCCACAATGCTTCCAGAGGAAATACATATCTCCTCCAGGCAGGCTGTGCTCAGCCGGCACGCCTTACGGGCTCAAGGTGCTCACATAGCTAGTACTGGCCTCATGTAAGGCATGCTCAAACTTTGATTGTTTGGAGCCATCCACTTAATTTCAATGCAACTTGTGACCCTGCAGCATGGGGTGAGTGAAGGGGACTTGTGTCATGCTTAGTTCTGCACTCAGATTGTGGGTTTGTGTATCAGAAAGATACTCTGAGCACACAGAAGCAGAAAAGCACTGTTGGCTTTCTCAAACAGCACAGCATTCCTTTCCTATGTATAACTAAGAACTGTTCTCTAACACGTGTCTTGGAGAATCAAACACTATACATATCTTGGTTAACTGCTTATGCTGAGGTATTAAATGATGCAGCAAACTTTATTTTGCTGTGGTCTCATAAGAAGCCCATGTCCTCAACTTGTTAATCATCTCAAGTTGGCACTGCATTTCTGGCTTTGTGTGTGGCCTGAGTATTAACCTGCAGCTCTCTTCTTCCCTTTCCACCATCTTCAGACCATTTCCTCAGATATGAAAACAAGTTGGCTTTTAACTTCAATTACTGTTTTTAAAACTTAGGTTGGAGGATACTGGGATAACAACTGGTAGTTACTGTTTCCGTGATCTCTCTCCTCTGTTAAGTGGAAGTTCATGAAACAGGAAGGGTAACACACAGCTGCTGCACCTCTGTCTTAAAACACTTCACACAGAATTCCTCAGACTAAAAAATCTGCTTCTTGCTGCAGTATGTTAAAACAGACCATAGATCTTTCTGCTGTAGGGCAAACTGAAATATTTTTTAATTCTTGTTTTGGAGAGCAAGGGAAATATTGGCAGGGTTTCTTTCCTGATAGGTTCTCTTTTCGAATCAGTTTTCAACCTTTTTTTCCCCAGTCAATTGGCAGTATTGGTGCAAGCTGCTACAACACTCTGGCTGTAATTTAGCAAGTCTGGGGTTGTGAAGATAAGAGAGGGAAGGCTGTTCAGGGTCTTGGTGTTTGGCAGGCTGCCACACTTCTGTTTAACTTCTCCTTAACCCTTGGTTTCTGAGACACAGGCAGACTGGTGATCTGCCAAAGCAACCTGTTTCAACAGGCTAAGCAGAAACTTAGCTGTACTTGTAACAAAAACTATATTATGGGAAGTTCTAATAATATAGCCATGCATTAATTTCAAGACCTAGAAGACATTTTTTTACTCTTGATTATTGCCCTTACTGTATCTTGGAGTTGCTGATAAATCTGTAGAGGCTTGTGCTAATATTGCCAATAGAGTGAACAGTAATTCTCTTATTCTCCTGTCACTGTTTATATATTATTCATAACAATTCCAGGCCTACTGCAGATGATGCCCTACTAAACTAAATGGGCAATGTTTCCCCAATGTTACAGTTTGTTACATGCTTTCATATGAATCTCCTTACTAGCCTTTCCCTTGCAAAAACGAAGGTAAATGCAACAGTCTTGCAATTTGCAATCCAAATTCTTCTGCTGAATCTGGTGGCTTAGGCTGTTCTGTTTTCAAGGGGCTGGGAGCCCTTCCCCAGTAGAAAAATGAGACCAAGAACAGAAGTAATTGTATTTCCAGTGATATTTGATTGGGCTGTGCTCAGCTAGTATGAGAGCAATAGTTCAGACTCCTGTTAAAACTAAAATAAAAGGTATTTTGTTAATACCATGAAACCCTCGTGGATACTACTGCTAATGTAATTGAGCTGGAAAGGTGTTCTGCAGCTTTCTTTACTTCATGAATCTTTCACTAAATACCTGAGGATGAGGTTTATGTAGAAGTTATTAGTTACAGAGAACTGGGTTGAAGATGGCTTCTATGTAGTCCCAGCATATGTTCCCTAAAGCATTTTATTAAAGTGTGTAATGAAGTATCTGAGCATGTGATAGTCATTCCCTCTTAACTCATTAGCCCAGCTGTCTTCTGGCTTTCAACAGCTCACATAGATAACTTTATCTTCTGGTGTGTGCAGACAAACAGCTTTAGATTTCTTGAAGAGATCTAAATCTTATGGTAAGTAACACTGTGTGTGACTTCCCTGCAAGCAACATGATGCTGGCACTCTGAATGGATTTTGATGTCTTTAAAAAGGCTTCTGAATTCAAGTCAAACCCTTGAACGTAGTAAAGCATATTATTTTTTCACTTGATCAAAGCTTGTACTTAAAGCCCATCATAAAAAGCTTTCTTCAAAGAGCCGTGTGCTGCAACCTAAGGTTGTGTCACAAAATCAATGATTAAAAACTAACCATGTAGCTCAATCCATCAGATGAGGATTATAATGCAGATACTGTGCTGGCTTCTGGTGTGAATGTAGCCAAACATCAAACTGATGAATGTTGCGCTGTATATTGCAATGCAGCAGGTTCATGAATGACTTCAATTTCTTGTGCTAGTGCAGGTTTTTAGTCATAAATCCATATAATTACCTAAAAGGCCATGACAATGTTACATTGCCAATTCTTTTTTTTTTTTTCTGGTGAGAATAACCTTCCTGTTGTAGGGTACAAAGTAATGCAGATTCCTGCAGCAGAATCAAGGTGTGTGTGTGTGTGGGGGGGGTGGCACAGATAGTGAAATAGTGAAGGGGGAAGAAGGGAACTGTTGTGCGTATACTTACGTACTCAATAAATACTCAAACATTTTAGTTACATAGGTACAGGCTGTAGCTTTTTGGACAATAGAGGTGAAAAGGCTTGAGAGTTTGACTGATTAGTCAATGTCAAATAATCTTGTTTGCTGTATGAAGTATTCTGGAAGAAGCTGAACAGATTATATGCATGTCTGTACAGAGCAAAACTTCTAAACCTTAGCTGCCCTTGGGTGTTACTCTTGTTTTTTATCTCAGCATGTGAGGCTATGATAAGTTTCTCTTCCAGGATAAATTCTGGAAGTGTTAAAAGGTTAACCTCATTCTTCAACATTCATAAATTGGTGAAATAAGTAGGAGATAGGAGTGAGTCATCATGGTAAAGAGATAAAAATCAAAGGCATCTTAATGATAGGGAAGTGTGTTTTAGTCCATCTCAATACACTCAAGATTCATACTTGAGAGGCATGCTCTCTTCATCAGTACACTGACCACAATGTAGTGTAGGAGGTGAACATAACTTATTGATGAAACTTTCAAATATGATTGAAAGAACACCGTAAGGACTTTCCCTGAATCAATCAAACTTTTGATTTGAGCTAGTAAGAGCAGCATTGTCACTCACACCAGCCTGTACAAACATGCAAGTCTCTAGATGGTAATGGTGGTAAGTCAAAGATGACCACTTGAGTTTGGCTTCCCCTGAAAAATGTCTCAAATGACAACTGGTAGACAAATTTGAAAGCTTTGAGTGAGGCATTCTGCATTAATTTTGCAATAGTACCCTTCTTCCAGGACTTGATTAAAATTTCTTCATAAATGTTTAAAAATGAAGTATTGCTCCGACTGTGAGAGTGTGGCTGTGGAATGGGCCAAACAGAAGAGGAACAGCTGTGCTTAGGTGTTCTAAGCATGTGATGCAAAAGCTTTCAAGAGTTGATGGATAAGACTTGTAGCATGTAAATTTGTTATTAAACTCCTGTCTGTCTCCTTGAAAAAAATCTGAACTCTATCTTGTTAGAATGTAAACCCATCCTGAAGAAGATTGAGATATTGGATGAAGCATCTTCCTCAAATACTAAGTTGAGGAAGACCTGGAATAACCCTTTTTTCCATAAAGACAAATGGATCTTAGGTATGCAAGTAGATGTTAAGCCTTCAATTTATTCAGGAGTTTAACTTGCTCACATCTATAGGAAACCATGAGAAATGGGAAAAGTGAGTGCAGGAAGCAATGGATGTGGTAGAAGAGAAGGAGAATGTTCAAACATATTTCAAAGTAGAAAAACTAAACTAAAATGAGGATTTGCAAAGCGAGACAAAGCAAAATGCAAGCCTTCTGGCTTAGATACAAGGGAGTGAGGTTGTACCTGATAATCTTTCCTGTCCCAGAGGAAGAAGGTCTTGCTGGAGAGGCAGTGTGCTTCTTCGTAGCTATGTGCTTTCTGTGGACAATAACTTTGGACTGTTGCATGTTTTGTTGGCTGAGTTTCAAAGACATTCAGGTTGTTTGGGTATGTGAGATAGGGTGCTTCCATGTGAAAAATATTCTAGCTTCAAGCAGCTGTGTACTTCATTTTATTTTCAGTCTGTACTTGTGCTGCTGAGGTGCCTGAAGACTGCCAGGCTGCTTCAATGTACCAGGGCACAACTTGTTTCTTCTGTTATTAACCATTTTTTTAATAAGGTCCAAGGAAGCCTTAAGTGGTGTTGATGCATCCCTGAAAGCCCATGGGGGTAACAAGAAAACTTCTTTCTATATGCACCTAATTCTGTGCCAGAGAGTCATACTGCAATTATTTCTCAGAGAGGTCTGTTGGAGGCATAGAGCTAGGAGGTGGTAGTCTTGTAACAACTTGTCCTTACCCACAACATGTTTTGAAGGTCAGCATAGGGATTGAAATGGCAACTCCTGCAAAGAAACCATGAAGAAATTGCCTAGTTGTGTGCCTAGAATAGGTGAGCATAGGGTGTAGGCATAACATGCCCACATCTGTGCTTTTCCTCACTCTTAATACTCAAATCTACTGAGTGCAATTGAAAAGGAAGAGTGAAAAATGTGCATATAAATAGCAGTATCAGAAATGAATGCAAAACTTGGAGGTCAGAGCTTTATTTCAAAAAATGGCAAATGATTGTAAGCTATTTTCTGGTTTATCCGGTGACGGAGGTGGGAACACTATCCCTCTGGTGACGGCTGAGGCAGGTCAGAAAACTCCCAGTCAGGGTCAGACCCTCATGTGATCAAGTTCAGACTGACAAAAAAGATCTGAAAGACCTGGGACTGATCTCTGAATGCTTCTTGCATGCGCACACAAACATAAGTTTTATAGAAGAAGAATTACTTAATGATGTTGGCTGAAAACTTGCAGGACTAGCAAAGGTGGTGGTGGTGGCGGCGGGTAAGTAGGCCTGCTCATTTTGAAAGCTTTTGAAATGCTGTCTTGGAGGCAGAGACAAGAAACAACTGAAGATGTGGTATGTATTTCCTTCCAGAAACCACCCTACTGTGGGAAATCTTGTGTGGGTGTCATTTCCTGTGACTTCTCTGGAACAGCAGGATTAGGTTTATGAACTTTCACTGGAGAATGACTTGCTGTACTTGGAACTCTTCAGCTAAGTGGTCCAAGTAACTGCTAAACATGTTAAACTTGTTTTTTTTGGGTGTGTTCAGCCTTCAGACATCCCTGGGCACCACAGGTGTGAAAAGATTCTCCATGGTCTACAGATTCTTCATGTCAACATGCTTTGTTCCTTAGAATTCTTCTATTTAAGTAGTTGCTTATCAGATGCTCTCCAGCAAGCTATGGTTGGTTGTCTGGCTGATAAAACAATTTCCTTGTCCTACCAGTGCGGACTGCTGAAGGTTCTTATGCTTAGTACTACGTCATATAGCAACACCCAGCACTGTGTATGTTGTCCTAAACTAAACTTGTTAAAACCCTTTGTGCTGATAGTTTAAAAGTAGGAATTTCACGGGCACATGGAAAATATTGCAGTCTTGAAGTTAGTGTTAGGCAGTTTTAGTATGGTAACTGAACAGTCGTACCTTGCACAGTCAAAGTTGTTTCATTTAAGTGGTAGACTTGATGTTCTCTCAGTATCTTGGAAATAAGCTTAGAATTCCTTCACAGGCTTTTCTGGGTGTCCTAAATGTAATGGGGCTATCTGATCCAGTACACCTTTAAAGGAAAGATTACTATATTGATTTTTTTTTGCAATCACTCTTAATTTCTATTCACAATGAAAGCATCACTTAGTAATTGAGCTTCTAATCACAGTGGATTAAATAGAGCTTCAGCCTTCTCAAATAGATAAGGCTCGTATTTTATAGCAGTTGGTCAGAAGGCTTACATTTTTTTTACAAGGTCATAAAATACTTCTGTAACACTGTGGTACAGGAGCAAAGGATGAATGGGCCCATTAAATGGGGGAAGGGAAGGCAGATATGAGGAAGAATAGCATATGTCATGTGACATAACTAACTTCTGGGTCAAGCCATAAAACAAACTAGAAATCTGTGCAGAAATCCATTAACTTACTTTGATCATCAAGCTTTTTTGAGGCAAGTGTCTGAATTCTTGCTATTCCAGTAATACTAGCTCAGGTAGTAAGAAATGAAGTTACTCGATAAGTATATTACCCTTCAGAGAGAAACCAGTATAGACCGCATTTAATATACACTTCTCTCTTAATGAGTGGAGACTGACCTTTATCAACTTGCCTTGCATTAGTATTCCAGCTCAGAATCTCAGTAATTTTGCCTTACTCATCTCCACTTGGCTTTTACCAGTTTGGTTTTCTTTATGTGCGCACCGTGATTGGGTGTCACTGAAGTGCATGTACACAAGCACAATTTGAGTGGACAAGTGTTGTACAGGGGTTGTTCAAAACTGATTTTCTTTCCTGCATTTCATAAGACAGGTAATCTTAGCAGCCTGGCTCAAAAGTCTCCAACATGCTGTATAAAATAAGTTTCTTTTCTTCAGTAGTGAGTGAGGAAGCTGGGATTCAATTTCAGAGCTGCTGGAAATATTTTCCTTCAGCAGCAATTATTGACCTGTCTTTGCAGGCTGTTCCCTCCAAATAGTCAAACTGGAAGTTCTGATGTGTGATATGCCAGGTCAAAAGGAAGTGATTTGTAGTAAGGAAACTTGTTAATTTTCCTATGGAAGCATAGTAATAATTCTTTGAGGTTGCAGGTGTTAAAGCTAGTATGAATGGCAATAAGCAGTGACTGCAAAGTGCAACATGCTTCTCAAGCTGCCTGTGGTAAAATATTCAACATTTCAAGTTGTCACCTAGCTACAGAGATGCAGAACAAAGGTAGATGTGGTGGTGTGTTGCTTTGAAGAATTATAGGATTTCAGGGCTTTATGGACCTTGTTTAGAAATAAACATCTTAACTCGGGCTAGAAAAACCCTAACACCCTTTCAGTAGGGATAGCTTCTAGATTAGCAGTAAGTGCAAACCAGTATTCCTTATTGTGTAGATCTTGGCAGCTTTTCAAAAAGTATTCTTAAAGAAGCCTTTGAGTGTCACTGTTAAAGCTATCGGAACTTGTTCTTTGAGTGCTCCCGGACTAGAGTGCTGGGCAGAGCAAAGTGGCAGCTACTTGATATAAAGTTCCAATGGCACACAATGTGCCATGACACATTGACTGTTTTAGAGATTAAAATTTTTTCAGTCTCATGATAAAGTTGATCTCGAGACAAACTGACTTTAGAATTGTTCTCTTGTGTTGTGAAATGCCACAGTGCCATGCAGCATCACTAAGTACACAGTACAGCTCTGGCTGTGTGGCAGTGCACTGAAGGAGATGGATCGGGGGTGTTGAGCATGAAGTAGTTTTAACTCTGGCAGGTGACTTGTTCTAAGACTCGTTAGAACAAAATTGGAACTACCTGTTCATGCTGTTACTGGCACTGATTGTCAACTTTGAGTGAATTCTAATGCAAGGAGTTTTTTTTCTATACATGCTGTATTTGTTTAGTTAGAAATTATTTAGTTTGGTTGAACTATACTCTTCTATGGATCAGAAATCTACTGCTTAGTCAGGAACTTCACAATTTGTCAAAACCGCAAGCAGAACAAGTGAAAACTAACCTGTGAAATTTTCCTGTATGAACAGGGCTTTCATACTCTTACCTATAGTAGACTTGATTCTGGATGAAGCTAGCTGAATTGCAAGTGCATCTTCTCTAAGCTTAGAGGAGGTAATCTAAGATTACAAGATATTAAACTGTTAAAGCTAGTTTAGGCAGTCTTAAATCACTGGATTAGCCTAAGGCTACAGGCAGCAAAGAAAAGTTTCAGTCTTACAGTAAACCTCCCTGTGAGCTGTGTAGGTTCTTGAGGAAAAGTTCCTCCTACATATAAGCTTTTTCTTTGTAGAAAAGAATGGTGTGCTTTCCCCGTCTATCAGGATGGCAGATGTTGTCAGTTTTTACTGATGGAAATCAGGTATCCAGCTTCTGAGTGCTTGCACCTAGGTGATTCTGCTGTTGCATTGGTCCGACTTTATCCTGAGGTGTAGAAATAGCAAACAGCAAAATCGGTGAGACTAGCTACCTGAATTTTCAAATGGAAAGGTTAACAAATAAATGACTAGTTCAGATTCTGGCTGTGCTGTGCAATGAAACTTTAGAGCAAGCTACTTCCTTCTGTTAAAGAATGAAACACAGACTTCTAAGAACCCGTGAAAATGCTTCAAGTTCTGATCTAAACAGTCAGGACACTGCTTCACCGGAGCTGTCATTATTCAGTGACTTCAATGACCACAAATAGTCCAGAACAACTCTCTCATACATACTGTACCTGTAGTGTACCGTACACTGTGGATGGCAGGTCTCAATACTCAACAGAATTGCTTTTATTGCACTTCCCTTCTTTCTAATGTAAACATAACCAGAGTACCAAAGATCATCTCTTATAGTGAAGTGGGAGTCAGTCAAGTAGGGATTAACTGGCTAATTATTTTTTTCAGTGAAAAGCCTTTCTCTGAAGGGTGTGGGACACTTATTGTCAGTAAGTTGTCCATCCAGTGGTCATTATCTTTCCCATACCACCCTTAGTAAGAAAGGACACTACCAATTCACTTAAATTATCTGAGACTTCTTTTCTTTACTCAACCGCAAGAGCTGCAGTGGAACTATTTCTAGTGCTGTCTAACACAGGAAAATGTCATATTCATGTTCTTGCCTTTTAACCTCTTGGCATTTGTCATCAGAACCACAAATACCAAGTATTACTTTCACAGTGGTGAAAAGTAAGAGTGGAGCTTGATGTGCCTCTTGCAACTCTTACAGGTTCCTAATACCTGCTATGCTACTGATCTTGCTCAACACCTCCTGTAGTTTAAACACTTGACAGTCTTGCACTGATAGCTTATGTGGGTAAGGATGAGGAACAGAAAGACATCTAGTACTGGCCATCCCGGAGTCTGTCTGTCTCTTTCTCAATCTACAGCTGCTGCCCATGTGAAAAAGCAGGCAGTCACTTGAGCATGTCCTGTAATATTGATAGTGGTTTGGTTAACCCACTTCCTACTGAATAACAGATTCAGTCTAATTGGGTAAGACAGTTCTGGGACAAGCTGTCCTGTCTCGGGGAGCGGGTGGGGGAAATACCAGCAGCAGTGGTGGCTTGCAAGTAACATCAGTATATCTCACTAAAAAGCAGCCCCAGTCAGCTCATACCTGAACCCCATGGTGCTAAAATGTACGTTAAATGTCTGGGGAATGGGGCAATCCTGACTATTATCTGCAGTCAGACATCTAGCTGTAGGACCATTAGACATTCAAAATGTAGTGGCTACCTAGGAAGTGAAATGGATATTCTTGATCTAAATCTGAGATGCTTAGTGCCTTATAAAGGACCAAGGACTTCACCAAGGGAGACAGGTACCAAAACCTGAGCATAGTGCCAGTTTGAGTCTATCCTAAATGTTTACAGAACTCTGGGTTAAAACTTGAATAGTTCATTAGAGGTTACTTATTTTTCTACTTCAAAAGCATTTATTTTCACTGGTCTACTGTTTATGCATGTACACAAAACATTGCATATGGACTGCAGTGTAGCCTGATGTGTTTACGCTCTTTTTATATCACAATAGTTCAGTGCAAGCTTTTTTCCTCAGTAAAAGTTGCCTTAAACTTGCGTTTAGATGTTCTACAGTACCCCTGCAGGTACCCCTGTTAGTGTCCTCACAGACTTCAGGCTATGTTGTTGCTAACTACTGTAACACTGATAAATGCTGACAGTGGAGCAGAATTGTTACTTAGAGGACTTTGCTTATGGCTTGCACCAGACATCTGTGTTTTGGAGGAAGCATGTATCAACTTTGAGATACTTATGTGTTTCCAAATCTGTTAACTTGCTAAACATTGACCATAAATTTCCTTCTCTTCTCTCTGTGGTGAGAGAAACCAGACTTCTCTGTACCTGCATGGGGTCTTACCCTGCTGTTCAGACCATCAGCCAAGACAGTTGAGGAATTCTTTCACCAGGCTGCCATTAGTGACCCTTCTTGAACTTCTTGAATTTTGGCATGACTCCTATTGACTGTTGATGGTCATGGCGAATACCTGATCTTTGATAACCCTTCTCACAAGGGAAGGAGAACGTGCAAGTATTCCCAGACTAACATTGATCAATTACAACTGTTCATTACGATTTAATTAAGCATCCTGTGATATAGTGTATATATAGTAAGTACTGTAGTTGAGATTCACCTGTTGACAGAAAAGCAGAATAACAGGAAGACCTCAGCAGGATGCTACTTCTAGGCTTCTTGAACTCACCTAATTTGATTTACTAGGTCTCTTACTTTCTTTGCTACTATAGTATTGCTGGATATTTCTTGGCTTGGTTTTATAGATTAAAGATTTCTTGTGTGGTGTGTTCCTTTACCGCTTAAACTGCCTTTTAAACTAACTGGACACTGAGCTGAATGCTGAAATAGCTGCTTGGCCTTATTCATAAACTGAGGGCTTTGACTATATGCTGGAATTCTGACAAATCAGTATTACTGTTTCCAGGGGAAAAATTGCAAAACTCATTGCAGTGGTCCTCAAAGTTGTTTGCTGTTAGTCTGAAATAAAACTTTTCATCTAGTTGTGTTTACTTCTGGGTGACTTTAGCCTGCTTCTCCAGTTTAGGATTATTTGATGTGGAACTGCCAGACTTGTTTAAAATCAAACTTTGAGCTCTGGCCATCCATTAAGCTGATTAGCCTGTCAAAGATCTCTTCAGCAAGAGAAACTGTTTCTTCATTCTTCTAGTTGTCAGGCTTTTATAACCTGTGGTCATCTCTTCCTTCCTCATTAATGATAGTTCTTGGAGTATATCAGAATTAGTTTTGTCTGAGAGAGCTGAGACTCTTTCCAGCAGTAGTGCTTGTGCCAAGAAAATGGTTTAAATGCAAGTAACAAAGCTGTGGTTTCTCAGAGTAGTGTGGCTTCTTAATAGACTAAGACTAGATCTTACAAGGTAGGGGAATTTGTGCTGTACTTCTGATATTGACAGAGGTAAACAAATTTCCTTTCCTAGCAGAAAACATAGCTGAGGGAAACTTCTAGATAGGCAGTGAGAAGGTTCCTGTTCATATTAACTACTACTAACTCTTAAGGTATGGGAGAATTTTTCTGGAGGAACCAGACATGTCCAATACCATGCATGTCTAGCAGTCACTTGCACATTTAACATGCTTTTTCTAGTCTCAATTTTCATCTCATAAGCAGGAATTAAGACTTCCAGTAATGGTAGGAATGCAGGGCATCTCCCACTAACTAAAAGCAAGAACTGCCACAATGATAAGTCACACTCCTGTGATAATCAGGACACCCTTGTGTATTCCTTGCACTGGGAAAGATTGCTGCAGAAACTTGTCAAAATATACTTCAAGGGAAGGCTGGCACTTCCTGAATCTTATGGTGATAACTTTATCTCTTGTAGTCAAGTAAAGGACAGAAAGCTTCAGATATCAGACGAGGCTCTAACTTTTTTCATGTAGCTAGCTATGCTTTAGGTCTGTTTTGATGTAAACTGGGAAGCAAGAGCAGCTCCCAAGGTCTGATGCAGGTTTAAACTAAACTTCATTCCTGTGATGCTGCTGTAGGGAACTGTATTAGATCCCAGTGCAGGACGTTATGCAATTATTTCACTTGATGCTGTTGCAACTACTGGAAAACATGGTGAGAATGTGTGCTGAGTCATTTAGATGTAAAAACTTTGTGGTTAGAGAATGCAGAACTCTGCATTGCACACAGCTACTTACATATAAATGGAAGTACCCCCAAATAAAACCTCAGATCCCCATGACTGTCCTGCAGCTTAGTCTGAACCCCTGAAACAGAAAGGATACCTCAGTGCTACCACCAGGTTTACAGTAAAACGACAGACCTATCAGCATGACTTATCCTCTAATGTCCTCTCTGTAGCACCGTGCTAAGCAAGCAGTTACATTCCTGTCCTTTTCCTTCCGCAACTCTGTGCACTAGAGGCTTTAAGTCTAGTTTCATCTGATCACTTCTAGCCTTTTCCCCTCTGTGGGTATGATCCTCTTTCTGTACTGCCAGCATTGTTCTCACAGTATAAGATTACTACATCAAAAATCCTGCTGGACTTCGGAAGTGAGAAATCTCTGAATGAACTGAGCACGGCAAAATTTTTTACTAAAATCAGTTTTAATAGCTTATATAGGAATATCTTACATAGAGAATGATGTTCAGACTTGTAGTGTTCTATGGCTTGTTTTCTGCAAGCAAGAAAGCACTTTGTGTCAAATTCCTGTTAAACTTGCAAATACAAGAGGCTCAGGCTAAAGCCTGTGCATTGTCAGCGGTAACAGAATTGTACAGGAAGTCTACCTGGTTTATACTGAACTCTCTTTCTACCTCATGCCACATGTTAACACAGGAAAAATTATCTTTTAGGCAGGCCATGTGTTACTGTTTATGTCTATGGAATAGGAAGATCCTATCCATCCTTATAGGACTTTGAAACAGGATGAAAGAGCAGTCATAAGCTAGTATGCAGGTCTGTTGATAGCATAGCATATGTGAATTCCAGAGGGGAAGGCAGCTCTGTAGTGAACGGTTTTGGAGTTGGGGCTACTTCGGAAAAGAGCAGCTTTCAGACTGGAGTATTTGATCTATAAAAGGTATTAATCTGTAATACTACACTGGTGTGTCTTCTTGTCTGCTGTCATGCAAATTTGAATTATAGAAGAATATGTAAAGAATGCTTTTTGTTTTGTGAGCCCATCCTGTGGTGCAGAGGAATATGCTTCCTGAACTGAAGACAGGATTTAGCCCTCTAGCATTTAGCACTTTAGCAGGGAAATATGCCTGCGTAACAGGAATTGGTGGTGATACCAAATCTACCTAGCTATGCCTTTCCAGGCTTTTTCTTGTGCTTGAAAGACAACACAAGTTGTTTGTGTACAAGTTTCCTAAACAGTCTGTAATGAATGTGCATCTTTCAGCGACAGTTTGAGATGCAGGCTTGGTTCATCTTTCCCCTTGTGCGTGTTCCTTGTTCTCACGTGGGATACTCTGCTGGTAGTAAGAAACTCATGTGTAACTTGTTCTCCTCCTCAGAATGTCAGCTAGTGATGCTGTTTTATGCAGCATCATACTTTAAAAGTTGAATAGTTAGAAAAAAACTCCTCTTTCTACAACTTCACAGTTCTATGGAAGCTACTGCTTGTGGCTACTGCTGGTTTCAGGCATTTCTAGCAGATGCTTAGTCTGTCTCTTCAGATTAGCTCATTCTTTACAGAGATTTTCAGAAGTACTGACATGAAAAAGCAATTGAGCTAGAAAAGCATCATGTTGAGCAGCGGAACTTGTCAAGTTCTTTTACTTAGTGATTTCTGGTTCTTTGTGAGAAGATAATACCCAGTTCTTCTGGTAACTGTCCTTGGTAATCAAAGACAGACTGAAATGTTTATAAACAAAGGACAGCAATGTTCCCAATTAAAATCCTAACTTTGTTCTAAAACTGCATGAGAACTAAATGCTAACGGCTGAAGTAGTTTTACAGTGTATTAAGTGGCATAGTGCAAGGATCACTTTTCCCAGTGGAGGCTTCTAAACAAAGCAGAAAACCATTTTAGTAGCCCAAACTTCTAAGTGATATGCTCACACTTGATACTGTTTTGCTCACTCAAGTATAAACACAGTGTGACCTTCCAAACAGAAGAAAAGCTGAGCTGTATTTTAAGTCTACATCTCAAGCATACTGACTACAAGAGCTGTATTTATGAAGAAAAAGGTTTTTTAGTACTGGACATTGGCTTTCATCCAGATTTTTATTATGTTCAATTGTACTTGAACTATTCTGGTCACCTTGCACCAAATCCTGGAACTGCGGTAGGACTCCTATAGTTGGAAACTATTACGGAGTTGGTCTTTGACTTGAAAGGTAAAGTCAAAGATGAGAAGTTTTAGCTTAGAACTATTAAAGTAGCTCTTTCTAAGCTTGTCCCTAAGGAAAAAATATATAATGCAGGTGATTCCTACAGAAGATCCACTGAAGGCTATTAGGCTTCAGAGCTTGTAGAAAGCTGCATCTGTCCCCCTGTTAAAGCCTCTGGGTTTGCTTAAATTTGTATCTGATGTGACTAGGTTTATCTAAATCATGCAGAAATGTCTTTTGTGGAAATAACTTCTGTCTAGTTGTGCTGATAGTGCTCTTTGAGAAGTAATGCCTAAAATCACTATTTAACAAAAGTTTTAACAGTTTAAGTGGTAGCTGGAATTGCAGACTGCTTTTAGCATCTGGCTTGTCATGTATGATGTACATAATGGCCCTGTTGTAATCAGCTTCCACAGGATGGAAGAGACTAGGTTATTAGAGCGAAATGCTAAACTGATGTATACTAACCTGGTACAGAAGTCTACTTATATTCACTACAGCTCATGCTAAAAATATAAATACTGCTACTCCCTTCTTTTCAGGCCAGGAGCGTTTTGGAAATATGACAAGAGTATACTACAAAGAGGCAGTTGGTGCATTTGTGGTGTTTGATGTCACAAGAGGCTCCACTTTTGAAGCTGTTTCAAAATGGAAGCATGATTTGGACAGTAAAGTATTACTTCCCAATGGCAGCCCCATCCCTGCTGTTCTTCTCGCAAACAAGTGCGACCAGAAGAAAGATGGCAGTCAGAATCCCTCTCAAATGGACCAGTTCTGCAGGGAAGGTGGCTTTGTTGGGTGGTTTGAAACATCTGCCAAGGTAAGCATAAAGAAAGATGTTTTAACTGCTAAGTATTGGTTATATTCATCTCTTCTAACCCCATGTGGGGAAGAAAACTAAGAGATAGGATGTGACAAAAATTAGATATGGTGTGCAGGATAGCTTACAGCTACAGAAAACTTGCAACATATATGGATTAGATGAGAATTGCACTGTAAGCTCAACTTTAAAACTCACTGGAAGCCTTAATTAACCAAGTTCAATAAGCTGCTTTGATCTTGTGTGTGTCAGGATCAGTATCATTCAGTAGATGTTAGTTCTGATTGAACTACTGAAAAAAGGCAAGTTATCTTTAGGTGCTGGTTTTCATATTGCAGCTTTTCTTTGCTGTTGCATGAAGGAAGTGGTAAGACTTCAGAAGTGAACAAGCTATTTGCTCACTTGCTACTACCCACCCAGATGATAATGTTACTAAACTACTCTTCTATTTTATCAGGCAGTAGCAAGACTGAACTAGGGAAAAGCAAATTGCTCAGTGTAGCAACTTAAGTTAACTGCTTTATTCAAATAAATAACTGAGTAATATGTTTTATGTTGGTTTTTGTCTGCCAATTTGGTCAATGTACATAAACTTGCAGTAGCTTAGTTGGAAGTGAAATCCAACAGTTTAAAACCTGATTGCTTGAAATGTAAGCTTTCTTTCTAGATGAAGACAATGTGTCTGGCAGACCAAGTTACTGGTCTGGCTGATAACTCCTTTACGTGGTAAGCTAAACCTCAAGGTCCCTCTTTTTCCTTGTTTTGCCCACTTCCTTTAGCTGCTGCTGACAGACTGGCACAGTGTTATCTCATGCGCAATAGCCATTTCTGGCATGATGCGCAGATGCTTTTCCTTAAAAGTTCTGTAAGAGGAGTAAGTCTTCTCCTGATAGCCTTAAAATAAGGAAAGTACACAGCAACTGAGGTACCAGGCTGAAATACAACTCTAGGTATCCTGCATACATGACTTCTTTGGAGTGTAAATTAAGTTACTTTTCAAAGCATGCATAAGAAAATGTCGAGTGGCTGGATGAGGCACCCCGATTTAGCTGGGTTTGAGGCTGATTCAAAAAGTCCTTTATCGATAAATGATAAAATCCAAGATAAAATCCAAACTTCCTGTTTCTGCTGCAAAGACCCTCGAAGGTGTCTCACTACTATGAGCACTGTAACCATCTGTTGTCTTTCCTGATGCAAAAATGCAATTCAGCACTTGTGACTCTTCCAAATGTAGATGAAGCTTATTCCCAGACTGCACACTAGATTAGAGTCAAAGTATTCTATATGTAATATGGGTGAATTACTTTTGTATCAAACCTTTCTGGCTGCTTTTTGAAAAAGAACAAGTGTTTGAACCATAACCTCATGCGTCTAAGGTGTTTGCATCATGCTGGTGACTGCAGAGAAGCTTGTATTTGGACAGCTTCTAATAGGAATGTATGACCCTTCTTAAAATAAGACTGACTTCTTTGCTTTCAATATTTTTAGGACAACATCAACATAGATGAAGCTGCTCGATTCTTGGTGGAAAACATCCTTGCCAACTATAAAACCTTTCCTAATGAAGAGAATGATGTGGGGAAACCAAAACTGGATCTAGACCCATTGAAAGCGGAGAGTAAATCACAGTGCTGCTAATGCTACCACTGTTCAGCAAATGCGATGGAATGAGCAGCAAGACTGTTCCTTAAATTAAACTGCTGCTATGGTGCTGCATTGTGACAATCCATATGGGGTGTCTGGTATTATCTGAACAGGTGATTCATGTGGGCATTTACATATTCTTGTTTAGCCTGGAACTTGTGAACTGTCACTCCACTTGCTTGAGTGACTACGTCTAATTAGTTTCTTACCTGAGAACATAAGGTAGTGGTTACACTCCTGAAAAAGGAATAAAGTTACATTCAGTGTCTACTTTCCTTCTAGGACATATGCTACATTCCAAATAGGACTCACTCATGGTTTTAGCTGAACAGACACTTGCACCTTTTCTGAATACTTCTCCTTTGTCACCAGTAATGTCCCACTTTAGCCTGACTTCTCACCTACACGCTTGTCCTTATTTATTATCCCCACCATGAGGGTCTCATTGCTAGTTCTCCTGGATCGAGACATTCCAGAAATCTTGAAGTGGACAATGACAGACAGGAGATATCATCCTTAGTGGGCTCACCAGGATTGAGTGGAGTAGACTGCTTTCACCACAGAGTAAAAACAAGATGGATAAATGACTGTATTTAATGGGAAAGGCATGGTTAAAGATGATAACAAAAATGCATCTCCAGCTAATTAAAGCAGAATATTTTCAGCTAATACTTTACCTGTGAAACACATTAATGAATACAGTTGTACTTCTGACACAACTATAATTATGGTAATTTCACCCATATGCACACCTAGAAATAAATGTCCAGAAACCTTTTCATGCACTAACACACAAAACTTTAGCAAGAGTGCATAAAGTAAATATCTTACTGTCCTGTGATAATCAACTTGCTTCTTTTTTTCTTCTGCCTGGAGATGGTTCTGGGTTCTGAATACTGAGAGGAGAAGGAGAGTTGTCATCAAAGAACCAGTTAAACTATTTCTTTCTAGCCTATCAAACACAAAACTCTACCTTTTTTCAATTTTAGAACAGTGCTGCACTCTTCTGACTACTCAGGGCTGGTGAACTGGCTTACCAGTTTGTAGCTCTCTGTGCTCAAGTTTCCTTATTATAACTCATGCATTTCTGGCAGCAAATGAAAATCAAAAGGAGTAGAGAGACAGTTCTTGAATATATTCTGGAACTCTGGCTTTGCTTGGCTGAAAGGCTTTGAAGCTCCTTTTAAATTTTAAAGGTTTCTTCTGTCCTGGTATCTTATTGCTACTGGCTTCAGAAGTCTTATCTTGTTTGGTCTGATGGGGTACTGATGTTTAAACATTAGCATGAAGTATGTGCCAGGCTGGATGTACTCTAATCTGCATTGAAACTTCCTAAACTGTCTTTTTTCTAAAGAGTAACATACTTTTTAAGAGACCAATAAATATATTTGGGCATCTTATGTTGTTGGTGTATGCTTTTGAGAATGAATCTTCACTTCATGTGTGCCATCCTGTATAAACTTGTTTTCAAATGTCAGTGAAAGCATGTATTCTAGTAGTTGCTGTGTTAAAACAAGCCTTTAATTTATCATAGTGAGGACTGGTATAAATTAAAACTGGGTTTAACTAGTTTAGGATTATAAAATAATTCAGATGAAATGGTTCTTAGGTTGTCAAGCTTAATATCCTTCTCCAAGCAAGGTCATATAAGGTTGCTCAGGCCTTCATGTGGCCTTCTGCTCTTAAACCTTCAGCAACAGACTTTATGATCTCTGGGAAAGTTGTTTCAAAGCATAACCATCCTCATGAGCATTTATTTAGTCTGAACCTCTAACTTTGGTTTATGTCTATGTCCATGGTCTGTCATCCTTCCACTGAAGCACTATGAGGGATGCATCCATTAGACAGGCAGACTTACTTGACACTTAAAACTGGACACTTAAAGCTTGGTTGCTGCCTACAACTTCTTTGAAAGCCTGTAGCACATCAGAAATGAAGCTGCATCCCAACCATGTTTCTTGCTTCTTGGTTTGTATGGGTTGTTAACCTTTCTAGCTAACCTGGAATTATGATAATCTTCCTGTTCAGCCACCTGTAGAAGAAGTCCACTTGGACTGTAAATCACTTTAACAAGTGAGTTTAAACAGGCGAGTTTAATCTCCTGAACTACTGAAGCATATCTGTACAAATACAGTAACTAGCCAGTGGAGCATTTGCAAAGTCTGTTTGTTTTGTACTTCTTGAATAGATATAGATACACAACAAAAATTCTTGACTAAACATGAAATTTCTGTTTATCTGGTTTCAAACAAGTAAGCTTACTGGACCCATGCATTAACGTTAACACTCTGACCAATGGTATAAGGCCACTTTTTGGTTTCTGTCTAGTATGTCATAAAAAGTTTGTGTAGTAAGTTCAAGTTCCAGTTCCTTAAATACCTTTTTTTATTGGAGAAATTGCCAGTAAAGGTAGACTTTTTTTGCTGAGCAACCTCTGTGCTTTTTCCTGTTCTTAGTTCTGAAATTCAACAGCAGAATGAAAACCAGACTGAAGCTCTGGGACTCTACCAGAGTGTGAATCTTCACTGTGTCTTGGCAATGTAATCCTGTACAGATTAGTTTTCAAATGTCTAAATGGCTGCTTGAAGAGCTATTGCTGTTCTGTTTAAGCACTTTCCTTATCTTCTTTGTGGCTTGCTCTCTTCTGAAATTCCTTATGAATTTAAAGTGGCCATGACTGTCAAACCGTGGAGTATAGTAATTTTGATTTATTATGTCACTGACTGGAGAAGTTGAGCCTGAGTAATATCTAGGAAATACAATCTACAAAGATCAATTAGACTAGGCACAAAAACCTGTTGTAATTTATCTAAGATCTTTGTTCTGGAAAGATATCTGAAGTTTAGACAGACCTGATTTAACTTCAGACTTGCAAGTAGGAAGTATCAAACATTTGTTTTATATCTACGGGATATATGATATAGTGATTCATCTCAATTTAATCAGATGAACAGAGGCCCTGTGCTATTGTATTTCATTACCTCTTGCAATTTGAAATATTTCAATCTTAAATGAGCAAGTACCTGGCGTGTAGTCCCTGTATTTAAGGAATCCTTTTGAGATAAAGGACTTGAGTAAAAATCCAAGTCAGTGCTTCAGGTAAAGTGTCTTACTTGGCATGTTTCCATTATCTTATTTCATAAAGACTAGAAATGGCAAATAGTCATTCTGCATTGTAGTTGTGCGGTCTGTCTGTGCAGCTAATTTATTTAAAAAGTTTAATGAGACTTTACAACTTCTGAAAAAAATTATAAAGGACTTGGAGTAATTAGTGATCCTTCTCTATGTAATTTTCTAGATGTAACTTAGTTGCATTAGTAGAAAAGTATGAGCTAATCTATGATCTAAGCTCTGGAGTTTTGTTTAAAATGTTAGACTGAGTCTTAATAGCATTCAGTCTCCTCAAAGTGTGCAAATCCTTGTTTATTATTAGTGATTAATTGCTGGGGAATACTTTGAGCAATTCTTAGAGACTTAGTGCCTGAGTCACTGTTTGATAGGTGGTGATAAGAGTAAATAGTTATAAAATGAATATTTGTAGTAAAATTGTGGTGTTGAATGGTGAAATACTTTTCTTTTAAATGGAGATCCTTTATATTCTGGCTCTTAGTATCTTAATGATCTTGATTCTAAAATGGAGAACTGGCTGCTTCTTTGCTCCTTTATGGAACACTTTACTTGCTATGGAAACAGTTCTCTAAATGCGCATACACATTCATCCTTTGCATAATGAATTACTGAAAAATGTAAGAAAATGAGGTGGCAATATACAGGAATAAAAAAAGCGTATTAGGAAAATGCCAGTGATATAAGTAATGGTTGGAATACTCACTTGGCAGTATGTGAAAGGTCACTTCAGACAGAACTCTTTGTTCTGCAGCAGCCCACTAGTGAAAATAAGGAACGTGCTAGATTCAGATTTATCTAATGAAGATTATTTGAAAGAAATTGTCTATATTGTATGACTATTATAAAGCTCTGTAAGCTTGTTTTGTTTCTGTTTTTGTCTAAACAAGCATCTCTGGGAAGAAAAAAAGTACTTGGTGTGGTTTTTAAACACAATCATGGTTTCTTTTATCACTACCTAACATGTTCATTCAGTGAAAAATTACTAGCTTAGACATCCTATGTTGCTTATGTGGACTCACAAATTTTACTAGATGAATTTTATAATTTATCACTTTACTAGTTATTTTACCATTTTAGTCTGTATTCATGCAGAATGCTTCATTCCTTAACATTCCTTAAGTATGTTAAGAAGAATTTTATCGTTAAGTATGATGTTTGAATAGTCTTGGCTTGGGAGATGAACAAGTAGAGGGTCAACATATCAGTATTGTTTTTTTCCAAGGTTCTAGGAAATGAAACAAAGTGTTCAGTCTTTTGATAAAACAGACATTCAAAATTTTGTTTTTCCTTTTTTTTTTTAACTTAGGAACTTTTAAGCTGTTCATTATGATGACTCTTCTGAAAGCTTAAGTTATGGTAATTGTCTTATTGAAAGCTCATAGCTCCTTACGGAGCATATGGCTAATTCTGTTTCTAGACTATCCTTTACTTGTACATATCAATTCAGAAGAAAGGACTTTCAGCTCCTCGCATTCAGATACATTTGATTTTTTTTTAACTTTTGCTTTGCAAGACTGTTCTGTAAACTGCAGTATTGAAGGCTGCTCTGTAGTTCCGTAGTATAGTACTTGAGTCACATTATCAATTTCCATCGTTCATATTATGTTCAAGCAATTTTGATTACAATGAGTGAATTTGATTTTTTTTGACAATGCTCTAGCAGTCTTGACGTAATAAAATGTCTGCCCCTCCAAGATGCATTCCATATTCAATTACTATGCCACAAAAATGGTTTTATACTCGGTGTTTACTTAGTCCAATAAAACAATGGAATTGTTGTATTGTGCACAAAGATTACTTCAAGTCTCTTTGCTTTTTATAGCATCTGGCCAGTTTAAGTGCTAATGCTTCTATATAGATATTTCTACAGGCAAACTACTTTCTTTTGAACTTGAATTGCTTTTTTTTTCCCAACTACGCTTTGCTTCAAGATCACTAAAATCACTGCCTTCTACTATTTAGTAGTTTAAGAAAGAAAGGCTTTCAGTTAGATTGTCCATCAGAGTGGCAGTTATTTTCCTTGGATTATTGTTTTTAAGCACAATTACATGAGATTACTTTAGTTCTAATAGCTGTGACAGCACTTCTCATGTGTATAACAGCACAAGTGTCATAATGACTTGTCATTTTTGGGTTTCAGAAGTCAGAAAATGTAAACCTGTCGTGTCCTTTCTTAAAGATTGTATTTTTACTTGGGTGGAAAACAAGTTTGAAGACATTTTACAGCTTTATCTATGGTTGTCTTCCTCGTTTTTCTTTAAGAATATTAATCACATGATTCAAAATTTGTCTAGCAATCTTATTCTGCATTTTTAAGAGTATCTTTTTTGCTTTTAGCCCTTATGCAGAACTGCAACCATACATAAACATTTGTTTAAAACTGCATTGAAGTTAATCACTATTAAAAAGGATTTGCTGTGATTTGCAGCTTGCCTTGAATTAGAACAAACAAGACTTAACTTCTTTAATCTTCTGCAAAAAAGTTACATCCTTAAAAGTGAATAGCAAAATACTAAAGTAAAATGGTGTACTGAGAGATTTAGTAGTCTCTACAGCTCAGCAGTTAACACTGCATTAAGATTGTGCAGTGATTCTTATTTTAAAACTAGAATTATCCTTTCATCCCTCAGGGTGTGGTCATAATTCATAATATCTTTTGGGCCAAGATTTAGACACTCTTTTTAAGAGGTAGTGCTACTTTCTCTGAGTATCCCCATTTCTTAACAATTGCAGTAGCTAGAGTACTGCAGTTGCCCTCAACTCCAAAGTTCAGATAGGGATTTTCACACTGTATCAAAACCAGGAAGTTTTTCATTTTGACGTAGACATTCCTTTTATGAATCATCAAGCATAAACTTACAAAAGAAAGGTGTGGCAGTGCCTGATTGTTTGAGTTATTTAGTTTTTCTTTGCTGGCTGCTTGCACTGTTACCCAAATACTGGAGAGAAAGAGAGAGAGTGAGGATCAAAGCTAAAAAAGCTTAAAGCTAAACATGTGCTCTGACTATTTCCATGGAATTCAATGGTAATGGTATATTTAAACCGGGCTTGGACAACTGTAGAATATATTACACAATGTTTTGGGACCATCTTCCCCAAAATAAGTTCTGGGGTAAAAAATGAGACTGTATCATGACAGTGCAACCAATCAGTGCTGTAGCAAAGAACTCAAAAAGATGAGTGAAAATTGTAACACAGCTGAGGTTCATCAAAATTTGGGGAGCATCTATTTTACTAGAAAAGGCAAGACACGTTCCTAGCAAAATCAAATGAGAAACAGTATCATTAGATATTTTTGAAATGGCAATGGGCAGATGGCTGTGGACTTAGAAGACTATTCTCTGCTATGCAGCTAGTTCGTGTACTGTGTCTTACTACATCAGTTTACCCAAAATATTTGTATAATCCATTTTCTCCACTTTGCTTTCTATGTCACACTGACTTAAGTTAACAAAACATCACTGTTTGTGAAAAGCTTGTGAAAAGTTTCAGTCTGTTTGAAGATGGTTTTGCTCAAATTCAGTTCACTGTCCTGTAAGTTACCTCAGGAGCCAACTTCCCAAACAAAAGCAAGTCAGCATTATTCTGCTACCTTTTCATCTCTTACCTATGTAGCAACTTCATACTTAAAGATGCAGCATATCTTCTTACAACCACTTCCATCTAGGGTTTTAACCTCTTCTTTGTAGAAAACTTCCCAAAATTGCGGAGTGGCTGAGGTCAGAAGGGGCCTCAGGAGCTTGTCTAGTCCAACACCCCTGCTCAGAAGAGCAGTAGCTACAGCAAGGTAGCTTATGGCCATGTCCAATAGGGAGACTCTGAAGTCCTATCAGAAGACTACTGCTAGTGTTTGACTAGCCTCATATAAAGCAATGCACATGATTATTTCGGAGTGGAATTTTCTGTTTTGATTTAAGTGTTTTCTCATCCTGTCACTGGGTACTCCTGGGAAGAATCTGACCATCTTTAGTCTCCTTGTCAGGTATTTCTACACACTGGTAAGGTTTACCTGCTACCACACTCCCAGGGTTTCACTTCTTAAGACTAAGCTTTCTCCTCACTTGTTCTGGAACACCTTGTGTAAAATCTGAGGAGAGTTAAGTCTGAGCCATCTAAGTTGGAGCTGTCTGAGCTCTGAGACTCCTGAGAGAAGTTTTCCTCTTCTCTCCAGCTACTATTTGCAGCTACAATAAGTGCAAAGTATTTAGGGCTAAAAAGCTGTTTTTTCTCCAAGTGACAACAGCAGTTACCTGTGTAATGGTTTAAGGAACAAAACACACCACCAAATAAGTGTTTAAAATTGTGTCTTAGAAGAGCGGTGACCAGAATGCCATCCATCCATTGCTAATTGGTATGTGTTATCTTAGGATCTATTAAATCCCAATGGATTCATGACGTACAGCAGCACTGTACTTCTCCTTTTATTGTCTTGTATTTTTATTTCATACTTTCCATCTATAGGGCTGCCTCTACCCTAATGTCTTTTCCCTTTGGGGAGTGTCTGTGAGATACACTTCATGGCCTGAGGCATTAGGCCAGTGAAACAGCTGATTTGACCTTACAGATTCTTTGCCAGCTGGGAAACAAGCTTTTTTAAAATTCAGATTAACTCGTCTTTCCAAACAGACTACTCTTGTCATTGCTATTAGGGTATGGAATTCCAAATTAAGTCACAGGATAAATAAAAGGACGTACCTTGGTGGATGTAAAAGTTGAGAAACTCTTTTTCTTCTCAAATCACACAGATATGTGTTTTTAATGTCCTTTTTTTTTTTTTTTTTCCAGACACATGTAGAATTTCATGATAAAAGGTGCATTTTGAACTTCATGGGTAGCAAGTATGATTTAACACAGCAAAGAATGAAGGGTTCTGGAGCTTACATACATTCTTTTCTGATTTCTGTCTTTCCTCCTTCTTCACCCCAAAATATTTATAGGCATGCACTCAAATTTCAGTTATTTTTTTTTTTCTGATGTCTTTCACAGAATTGTATTACAAGAATTTGTATTTGCTGAGATGCTGCAAACCTCACTGGTCACCTGCAGTGGGATCAGGAATGAAATTTTCCTACTAAGAGAGAATGCCTCTTAGCTTCTCTGCCCAGTGAGTATGGGGAACGGAAGACTGAAGCCACAGAGGAGCTGAAGGGTTTTACCTGTGCTCTGGGTCACAGACTCTGTCCTGTGATTTCCAGCCTCAACCTGTAAGCATGCAGGAGAACTCTTTGAGGTGTGGAGCCCTCTGCTGGTACTGAAGCAGTACCCAGCTGTCCAAACTCACCTCTGTGTCTGCCATCATTCATCTGCATGTCCTGATCCGTGTTTGATGGCATAATTGTCTGGAGGCCAGCAGCTCAGTCTGAAAATAAATAAACAAACAGGAAATGTTTGTTTGGTTCTCAAGTGAGAAGTGTCCCGTGGTACCTTATTTAAAATGGATGCTGCTGGACATAATGCTGAAGGAAATGCAAAGATGCTGGAGCACTTTCCACTTTGAAACATAGAAGTATATATTTGGCCTTCTGTCATCTTGATATAAATCAAGATCTGATACTTGTCTAAAGCAAGCCTCTAGATGTAGCGATATCTGTATGTTTTTCCTTATATCTTTTGACCTATTCATGTCCTCTGTGTCAAATACAAACAAATACATTTTAATTGATTTTCATATTAGTTTGAATAAGACTAAGTGAGCACGTATGATCTGTTCTATCACAGATTTTTCATCATGCACTACAGATTGGGAAATAGTAAAAAGGTGGAGTTATTTAGAAAATATGAGTTGTTAGGGATAGTGTAATGTCTGGGCTGTATCTGAAAAAGTCCTCTTAGGGTAGTTGAAGTCAACTATTTGCTGAATCCAAAAGCAGTTGACAAAGGTTAGGTTTACCTGACCTTGGTGAAACTCCGTTCACTTCAGTAATTGTAGGCTTCATATCAGGTACTAATTAGTTCTATCATTTTGATATGAAAAAGATAAATGCTTGTCCACTTCAGCTCTAAATGCTCTCCAAGCGCTGGGACTAGTTTCCTTTCCCATTCCCTTTCCATTTTCTTTTTTCTTTTTTCTTTTCCATTGACTTTTTTCTTTTCCCTTTCCTTTTTTCCTTCCCTTTCCATTTGCCTTTCCTTTCCCTTTTCCTTTCCCTACCATTTCAAATGGGTACTTTTGATCTCAGTCTTTGTGTGTTCTCCATAAGCTTATTCTTGTGATTTGAACATTTATGACAAAATGCACTTTGTTTCCCATCTTTCTTTTATTATTATTATTTTTTTTTTTTTCTCAAATTATTATCTTCAGAAAGACCCTGGAAGCTACCTTGCAGCATCAGAAAAGACCACTCCACCGCCGCCGAAGTTCAGCCTTTTCCTTTTTGCCACCTTTTGGGTCGCATCACGGCCTCTATTCCCAGCGGGCTTCCTTTGCTTGCGCCCCCCACCTCCCTCCCGGTGTCCCTCGTGCCTCCCCCGTTTCTCCGCCGCGCGCCCCGCCGCTGGCAGCGGCCGCCGGGACTCCGCCGGTGTGGTCGCCGAGGGGTCGCTATGCCGGGGGTCGGCTGGCCGCAGGGGCCCTGGGCCGCGGGGCGGCGCTGGACCCGCTACCTCCGCGGGTCCAGGTCGCCCGGCAACGCGGTGGACGCGGCGGCAGCCGCCGCGATGGGCTCCAAGGGTGGCAAGAAGAAAGAGGTCGGGAGCCGCAGCAGTTCCGGGCTCCTGGGCCCCAAAGAGTAAGGGCCCGGGGTGGGGGGGGAGCCGGCGGGGTTGTGAGGGGAGCGGGGACGCCGCCGACACCAGGGACGGGCGGGCGGTAACGGGCCGGGGGCGTTCTGCCCCGCGGGGACGGGAGGGGGCGCGCCCCGAGCCGCCCCGTGCGCTCCCCGAGAGACCCCATGTGCCCCCCCCGCCACCCCCGCTGCTCAGAGGGGATGGGACCGTGCCGTGGAGGGGGCGCACAAACTGGCGGGGCGATGGAAGTTTGCTTGCTCGAGGGGATGCTTGGTTGAAAGCAGGGTCAACGGGAAAGGGGGGGGGGGGGGGGGGGGGCGAGTTGTTTGCTGTGGGTTTAGTTTGTTTGTTTGTTTTTGTTCTTTGGAGGCTCAGCTTTGTCACTGAGATGCAGAACCGCAGAGTGTTTGTGGTCGGCAGGGACCTCTTGAGGTCACCTACTCCCAAACCCCTGTGCAAGCAGGGACACCCAGAGCAGGCTGCCCAGCACCACATCCAGGCAGCTTCTGGAGACCCCACAGCCTCTCTGGGCAACTTGTGCCAGCGCTTGGTCACCCACAAAGCACAGAAGTGCTCCCTCATGTTCAGAGGAAACCTCCTGTGTCCCAACTTGTGCCCATTGCCTCTTCATGTGGAAGTTGTGTTTTCTTCCCCCTATAGTACTTTTTATGGCCCTGTCAAGTAATGATATCCTGCCAGAAAGATTTTGCATGTCAGAATGTATGTCTTAGGCCTTCAAGAGAGTAGCAGAAATGAGATCACACGTGCACGTGATAGGTCGTGTTGTGATATGGTTAGGTTTCTACACGTGAGGAGCACTATGTTTGTTGGCCACAGCTCAGAGTATGAATCATAGAACCACAGGACGGTTCAGGCTGGAAGGGACCCTGAAGATCAGGTTCCAGATGCATTAGGTTTATGGGTACAAAGCATTGGATTTACGTTAAGCAGCAGACAGCAGTGAGTTTTCACTGAAAAGTTTTTTGGGGCTTAAAAAAACTCAGAGTTTTTAATCAGGAGGATAATTTGGGGATCACATGCAGCCACCCATTTTCATCGTCTAGAGGAACTAAGCTAGCTGAAGTTTTCAGGGCAAAACAGCTAATGACCCTTACAGCACATCAATTTCATTTACAGGAAGGGAACATAATTCCCAGTCCCTTGAATGTTTGTTTTATGTTATAACGAATCTCAGGAAATTAAGTGTATATATAATATATATATATATATATATATATAAACATTCTCCCTGTTCATTTCTTAAATATTTCTGTGTAAGTAGCATCTCTTGAGATATTTAAAAACTATTCCCTGTTTGTTAGGTATTAAGTGCAAATTTTCCTCTGTGAAAATGTGTATTTCTCCCTGCAAAGACAAATAAATAGAAAACATTGAATTTCTTTCACTGTTGCTATTTTGATCTATGAATTCTATATTTCTATCTTTTGAGCAACTTTCTCAACCTAAACTATGTAAATATGCGCACATGACACTGTCTGGATTCAGACAAAAAACAAACAAACACTAGTGACACAAAGTATGTGCTCATGCCCTTTTCTTCATTTTCCTGCCATAAATAAAGGTGTTGGTCCTATCACTTATTCCTCTCTTGAAATCAATCTTAAAATGCTCCTTTCTTCTTGATTCATACCCAGTTACCCAGCCTTTGCAACAAAATATTTTGTTTCAAATATTCATACTTCTGTTTCACATTTCACATCTTGATTCACATTTTATCTTTCCTGTTGCTGTGGTCAGCCAGCATCTCTAGTTCCTCTCTTTTCCTCTCTGCATCCCTTTGCTCAGTAACTTATTTTTTTCTTGTCTTAGCCACAGCCATGCTGCCCCTCATATTTACTTCAAGCAGTATATCAAAAATTTTCTGACAATTCTAGCAGGTAAAGTACTATTTTCCTACTTTGCACTGTATGTAAAATTGATTGGGCTGTCATCCAAAAGATTTTTTTCCCATAATAGGCATTTTTACAGTGTAAGATTTTTTTTTTGAGATGATAAAAATATGTACTTTTATGTAGTAAAATCGTTCATTCTCTCCCATATCATAGAAAACTTGTAAGAGAATCATTCATATGAAATGAGTTATTTGTATCAGAATATCTAGAACAGAATCTTTTCCTTTAGCACGCAATTGCTTTAGGCTTTATTAAATGAGACCACGATGGGTAAATAAGATTAGAAAATCATTTTCCCTGTGTCAAGTTGAGACTAGAGAATATCTAATTACAACTGTTCTGAATGATATTAAGTTTTACTGGAATGCCTCTGGAGTGTGAATAGGAGATATGCTTGCCGTATATTTGAAATCTCTTGATGGACCTAAAAGGCAAGAGACATGATGTATCTCTCACTCTGCAATTATCATCTAATTGTAAGGGAACAAATGTCTAGTATATGCCAGTGTTAATTCAGTGTTAGCATAGGAATATTTACTCATTTCACTAGGGCTGTTTTACATAAGCAATAGTAGCTTGAAGTGTGTCCTAATGGTGGTTTAGTGACAGGTTACTAGACTACAGAAGATATTGTTACAATCGCTTGATTGTAATGCTGAATCTTTGTAACCCAGAATATATAAGTAGCATTATTTTTTTTTTCATCAAACCAATAACTTCTATTTAAACTGTAACATGTTTTTTGTGTTTATTTGGTTGCTGTTGTGCCCTTTCCCGCTAGAGTAAGACTCATCAGTAAACTGATGTTATAGCAGTTCTGGTACTGGTTTTCTGATTAACCTGTCCCTGCTCTTTTTTTTTTTTTTTTTCTTTTTTTGTCATCCTGAAATATCACTAAGGAATTTTGGATGGATGGATGGATGGATGGATGGATGGATTAAAGGAACGAAGAAAAAGTGGTTGGTTTAGGACAATGCATGTCATGCCAAGTTCAGCAAACTACTTGATAAATCTTCGTGTTCAGGCTGTTGGGAAAAAATTATTTCAGTATCTGTTGAGTTGTAGATAATAAGTGAAATTAAGAAAAGCTAGTGACAGGTTATTCTAAACTTCAGCCTAGATGTTTTGTCTTAAACTTTTTACCAGAAAGGTAGCCCATAATTTTCTCATGAAACTGTAGAGCACAGTGCTGTAAAGCACTGGAAAATTAAATCTGAATTCAGCACTTGCTACCTTTTCAGTCATATTGTTTTGCGTGCTCTGTAAGTTGTAGGTGCATTTTGAGTTGCTTACAGGCCATATTCTGTAACGGTGTTTATTTTCAGTAAGAAATTATGGGGAAAACATCTTAGTACTCTGTTCAAAGTTCTGGGTGAAAGTCTGGTTTTGCTGAAATCAGTGAAAGCTGTTGATAGTTGGGAGCTGAACATACTGGGGCTAAAAACTTACCCTTGAGAACATTTTTGACAACTTGAATAGCCTTTCTTCTTGCTTTTAGCACAAGATAAGGACCCTTATTTCCCAGATTGTTGGGAATTTGTACCCCAAACCCAACAACAAAAAGATATTTTGGCATTCCTAGTCCCTTTGAAAGGTTAAACACTGAAATGTATTTCTTTTTTTTTAGTTGTGCCGTAAGCCAGTGGTCTACAAGCTTTTTTGATTGTACACTACTATCAATAAAAATTGTGAGCACACTCCACCAGTACACTTATATTTATTTATTTGTAAATTATATGCATGCAATACTGAAGCTCTAATATTTTCTTTCTTTTTCTTCCACACCCTACTTTGGAAAGCACTACTATACACCACAAAGTATCTATGGAGAGAGCGAGCAACCGGACAGATTCAATTGCTGAACTACAGTCTGTTAAAGTCTACAGGGAGCTTTTTATTTTGATCAGGCTTATGGTTGAAACTTAGAACTGTAGACTGTGATTTATGCAAAATGGAAGCAATGTTTCACTTACAACATTCAGCATTGCTTCTAGAGTGCTTTCCCCTTTGTCATAGGATTTGTGATGCGCATACCAGAATAATAGGAATGCTATTATTAGCAGACAGATTGACAGATCCATGCTATTTCTTTATTTGGAAATAGATTCTGTATAATAAGGAACATCTGCATCATAGTAAAGTTATTCTGTAGATCTGTATCATTGTTGTCGAGAAAAATCATCAGAGTACTGAGTTGATTCTGCAGGAGTCTACCCTGGAACAAAATATTAATACTGCTGTTTCTATTATTTATATTTTTTATTAAAATTGCTGAACACAGTGATAGGACAAATTTGCTATGTAACCCTATGATTTAGTCTTCACTTTGATTGCCAGTTCTGTGTTGGAGGGATTAATCTATGTTTCCTCATTTAGTGATTTTCTGCTAATAGTAAACTAATGATAGTAATGATTGTGAATATTTTATTAAAGACAGTTCACCAAGTCTTTTTAGTGGGTTGTGGATGTTAGAAGTGAATATTCTTATGTGCATACTATTAGGTTGAAGCTGTGTTCTTTGTATGTATGACAATTAGTTAAAAAGATGACAAGGAAATAGCTATTATGTTCATTCTGTTACTGAGCTCGTTCAGTAAATTTGTGTACACCTTCTAGTGTCCAAATTTTGCATAAGTCTCTCTATGGGAACTTCAGTAATGTTGCTGTTCATGTACCAGAAAAAAAGCAATGGAAGTTTGCAAGCTGCCTTAGAAAATATTGTCCCATTAGTTTAGTATTCCTTGCAATTGCAAAGTAGGTTTTCTCTTTCTCTCTCTCTCTCTCTCTCTCTCTCTTTTTTTTTTTCTTTTTTTTTTTCTTTTTTTTTTTCTTTTTTTTTTTTTCTGAACAGAGCTTACAGCTGCAGGGACAAAATACATTTTGTCTTTTGTGTAATACTGTCTTCTTACTAGTAAATGGTATTTGTTTTCATGTGTCTCCAATGGTTGAAATACTGAATAGAACTATCAGTAGCATAAAAAAAGAAAAAAGGTTAATAGTTTTTAAATATAATTTAAAAACAAATCCTCAGAACAGTCAAGGCTTACCATAAAGAATTACAGTGCTATAATTTTAACAACTATAGGTAAAACTAATGCAGAAGCCCTCTGAGAGAAATGTGTACAAATATCTGGACAATAATATATTTTGATCACCTTAAAATTATTTTGATAGATTTCTAGTCACACCAGTCTCGTCCCTCTTCCCCCCCGCCCCCCCCCAAAATGCTGACAGTAGTCAGCAGAGTGCATATGTAATATGGAAAATCAATGGGGATTGTTGGTGGATTATACTGCAGTACTGGAACAGGACTTTGGAAACATACAGAGAGGGCAGGAAATTTCCTTTGTACTTTCTAAGCCAGACTTCGCATAGGTCAATCTGCAGGATGCTCCATTGGGTCTCTCTTCATTACTGCTTTCTAATTAGGTGGCTGTTCCCTTCAGGAGCTATGCAGTTGTTAGAGATGACAGACTGAAGAGCTCAAAAGAACAGCTGTCCTTAAAGCTTTTCTTAATTGCACCATTAGAGGCTACTGAGAATCTGATCTTTTCCAGGTTTCAACAGCTACAGTGAATTGCAGGAATTGATGCTTTTGTCACTGCTGAAGATTCTGGCTAGTAACAATGATAATGAATCGAAATGCTTTGTAAATTAATTTAATGAAACTCTATGCCATTGAGCCCAGTTCTCTGAATTAAACTGAAGTCATCAGCATCTGCCAGCACAAAGAAAAATCTGAATTAGTATTTGGGTTATTAGGGACAAAAGTGAGGAGTTAATGGTCAGTGCCAAGAGAGGCAAGTGGTGTAGGGATAATTGTAGCATAGGCACAACTTCCCAATGTACAGGGGAAGGTCAGAGTGCTGTTTGAGATCTTATTAGGGAGAGCAGTAGCTAAGAGCAATGTTTACTGCTGATGGATCCTTCAGCACCTGCAGAGACAGGCTGGAGCCTGGACTGGCTGGAAGCAATGATTGAAGTTCAGCTGTGTGCCTGATTGCACTGAGTAGCAGGTTGCTGCATTGCTGTTGTGCAGTGGGATGCTGCACCAAAGCCTGGGATTACCTCATGTTTGCTATTAAGATTAAAGGTTGAGACAGTAAGAACAGGAAAAAAAAAAAAAAAAAAAAGTGCTCCATTGCTAATTCATACTTGCACTCCCAGAGACCTAGGGGAAGGAGTCAGCAAGTGTATGACTGTCGTTTTATCTACTTCCAGTGTGTTTCTCAGGTAAATATCCTGAAGGTTTAGATTACAGCAGCGGTTTAGAGAATAGGGTCTGAATAGATGAACTTTTTGATGTTTTTGGGGCCCCACTAGATTGACTGAAGTTTAGGAGTGGGAAACCTCATGTCTTATGGATAACTGCACAGGGGTTGAACTTGAAGCTGCTTTCAGTGTTGAGCTGGATTACTACTGCTGGTTACTGTAAATTGTAATGTGTGCTAAAAATTTACATAGAAAAGGTCTGCGGAAAAGATTATCTCTGATCATCATTGTGGCCTTCCTCTGGGCCTGCTCTAACAGCTCCACATCCTTGTTGTGCTGGGTGCCCCAGCCCTGGATGCAGAACTCCAGGGGGGGCCTCACAAGGGCAGAGCAGAGGGGCACAATCCCCTCCCTCGACCTGCTGGCCACTCCTCTGTTGATGCAGCCCAGGACACAGTTGGCCTTCTGGGCTGCAAGAGCACACTGCTGGCTCGTGTTGAGCTTTTTGTCCACTAGACCCCTCAAGTCCTTTGCAGTGCTGCTCTCAATGAGTTCTTCTCCTAGTCTGTGCTCACGTCTGGGATTGCCCCAACATAGGTGCAGCACCTCGCAGCTGGACGTGTTCAACCTCATAAGGTTAATGTGCTCACTTCTCAAGCTTGTCCAGGTCCCTTTGGATGACATCCCTTCCTTCTGTTGTATTGCCTGCACCACTCTGCTTGGTGTCATCTGCAAACTTGCTGAGGGTGCACTCAATCCCACTGTCTATGTCACTGGTAAAGATTTTAAACAGAGATAAGTATGGTTTGGTGGGTTCTGATTAAGTTCCACTAGAGGCTTGAAACAGATTTAAATTTTTGGACAAAAGACATTGAGGATACTAGTCCAGTTTATCACTGATGCCATACATTTGCAATTTTTGGATTAGCCATACCCATTTTATGGTTAATTCTTCTGTATTTATTGGAAACTGGGCTAGAAAGGGTTTATTGACTGTTTGTGGTACCATTATGACAAGGCACTCCCTGTTCTCTCAAATAATTCAGAAGCAACATAAATCTGTAGTGGCCCGGGATTCCAATGCTTCCAGCTGCAGAAACAAAGAGTAGAAATGTCTCTGTAGCTTAAAGCTTAACCAAACAGTGGGCAAAAGATATCATCATGCAATTGCTTACTTTCCCCAGACATAGGAATGTTAGTGAGTAAATACATAATGATTTAGGTTCAATTTGGATGAAATTCCCTGATTTATGATTTTTCTTGAGAAGCTATTTACTGCATCAATGTGCATCTGCAAATGCTTATTGTTCTAATATTAAATTGTAATCCAACAAAAAATAGAGTCATTACTGGAGAGTTTGCATTGTCTTGCCTGAACATAAAACATCCACTTCTAATTTATTGTCTTTTCTTGTCTATTTACTTTGTACATGACTCGTATTTCTGACGCTGGTGTTTTTGTTAGTCTCAGAAACAAAGTTAAGCACACCTAGAGTTTTCTGTGTAAGCATTTTCTGGCCTAAAAGATGAAGAGCTTGCTTTCAGCACCTGTGCTTCATTGGTTGAAATGTTTCAGTGTACACTCTGTGTAATAAAGCTCCATATAATTTTATCTTTGTAGTCAATTTGTTAATACTGTTTTTTTTCCTCTTCTGCCTTTAACTTTTTTGAGTTTCGTTCTTTGAGGTGAGAGAATGGGTTCTTCCCAAAGTAAATATGGTAAACATATTGTACGTTTATAAACATATTATATATTAGCCTACCAGTATGTTGAATTTCTGGTTAACCACATTTCATTCCAGCTAGAAAATTATGTATTCAAATTGTTTTCTCTTGCTAATTGTAATTAAAAAAATAACCCCCTTAAGAACTCAGCCTATTGTGATCTGTAGCCTTCAAACTTCATGGACTTATGGGCATGAAAAGACTAAGTCATATATCACTGGCAATATCACGATAAATGCTATACTCCCTGTTGGTCCTAATTTTAGGTTATTCTTTCCCTGTAACTCTAAGCACTGTCAGAAGATCTTGCAGGCAAGCATTGTCCATGAGCCATTAATTGAACTATGCAATCAGATATACGTCTAGACTTCTGTTACAATGAACTGTGCAATAAAGAAAAGCAGCTTCCAGCAGGAGAACTATATAGCAGTAATAGTGCTGCCAAAAGAAAAAAAGAAAAAAAAAATTGTGCTTCGAAACTGGAAAGCATTCCTAAAATAACACGTTAGATACTCTGTTTGCTATGGATTATTCATCTACTTAAACAGAATTGTCTTTAGCTTTTGAGAGCTCTATGTAACAACACTGAAGAAATGGGGTTTCCTGGTGTTCTTGTCAAGGCATGCTAAGTGCTTTGTAAATGAGTTGACCTAAATCCACAGAAGTACTGAGGTGCTCTGTCATGCAGAGATTTTCAGTTCTTAGTTAATTACCCATGTGCCATACAGAAGGCACAAAAGTATTTTACAGAAGCCAACAAGGAAGAAATGCCAAGGAAAGGAGCAAAGCTCAAGTCATATTAAAACAAAACAAAACAAAACAAACAAACAAAAAAAACATTGGAGTACCAAACTAGTCTGGAAAGAGGTGTGGCAATCTTCCCAGCATTCCTATAGCTGAATCTAAGGTCAGGTTAATCTTTTCAGCAGGAAACAGTGGGAGAAGCAAACTCAGAATAACTAGTTTCATAATTTCTAGGGTGCTATACAAGTATTTGGAGAAACATGACCTCAGATTGCTTCTTAGAGTCAGAAGCAGTAAAGAAGGATTTAAAAAGAGATACTCAATTTCCTGCCTCAGAGAACAACCAGAACCAGTGGATGCTCTGTGACCAAACTGTTAGTGGTTTTTCACACAGAGCTCTGATGGAAAGGGACTAAGGGACATTTTTCCTTTGTTGTCCTGAGTTTGACAGAGGTATGTGCTATGTGAGATAGGCTGTTCCAGTAACCGTACATCATTATTCTCTCCTGAGTTGCATCTGATGCAAAGGAGTTCTGAAGGCTAAATATTTTGAGTGGTCAGTTGTTTTCCTTTTATTGATATTAAATTTTCTGTGTTTTATGTTAGATATATTATTTTTCTTGTGTCATGAGAACAGATAAATAATTCACTCTTGTCTATACTATTCATTATTTTGTACATTTACACTTTGTTATTCCCCCATGCTCTGAACTGTTGCCTGTCACTGAATTTCCAAAGTTTTGGTTACACTGTTAGGGTAGCTGGAACCAATCAATATGTCATGCAAAAGCCATAATATCCTAAGTGGCATTATACTGTTCTCACATATTGGGCATCCTGCTCCTAATGTCTTCCAATATTTGGTTTGCTTTCCTTGACTATACTTGAACAGAGATCCTTATAGATCTATCATAATGACAGGCAGCTCATGACTCTGAAGCGTTATCATTAACAGAACTATATAAACTGTAATCAATTGCTGCTAGTTGGAAGGACAGTGCATTGATCAAACAGAAATTTTATCTGCAAAGTGGATGTAGATGTTGACAGACTACAAGATTGAGCTACGACCTCTTGGTGCCCATGTTAGTCTGTACTCGTTTCACTTGGCCTGTCACCTCCACTGTTTGAAACCAGGTATTTAGTTCAGCTGACATCATTCACATCTGCAGCACATTCCAGAGTCAACAACTTCGGAAAAATCAGTCAGAGATCAACTCTCTTGACTGGAATTGTCACCTGAAACAGGCACTCTTCTTACCAGGACTTGCTATGACTCTAGCTTGGTCTTGGTATATCATATTTTCATCTCTAAAAGTGAGTATGATAAAGCCATCCTCAATAAAATACTTTTGTCTCTCTTCATTAAAAATGCTTTTTTATGAGCTAGATATTACAAGGTTTCTGCTTTGGCAGGCAACTCTTGATTTTAATCTTCAGTGTTCTGCTCTTGGAATGTAAATTTATATATATACACACATATATATGTATATATTATTGAAGAATGTTTTAAAAAGTTTATCTGACCTCTAGTGTGTGCAGCGTATGAAAGGCTGGCAGATGAATGACTTCCAGGCCATCTAATACCTTTCATTATCAAGTGGATCTTTCAAATATGTTAAATAGGGTTTTTTTGCCTTTTTTTTTTCCATTTTATATAAAAAGCTTTTTGACAGCTCTGTAGAATTGAGAGCAGAAATTCTTTACTGCAGCTAGCTCTTACCACTGAAAATGGCAAGATGAGCTTTTCTAGCCTTGCTCTCACGTGCTACAGATTCTTGACTTTTTCTACCACTCAAAGCAGCAGTGTCCACGCTATTTTGTCCTGAAGCTCACCTGGTTTTGCTTCTTTCTTTGAGCTATTTACTAATGGTAGTTTATGCAATAAAAAAATATTATTATTATTCTTGGAATGAAAAAAAAAAGGTTAAAACAATCCAAAATTAATAACACTCTGTATGAACATAACACAAGCTGTGAACTTGAAGGTTGAATGGCACATAAATTCTTCATCAGAAATATGTGAAAACTTTACTCAGTTTTAGCTTTGCTAAGATTTCATCATGATCTGTATGAAATATTCAGTTGCCTTCTCACTGCATTTGTCATCATTTTTATGAATGTATCTTCATCTTTTTTTTTCTCTAGCATATGGCACAAGTCTTGTACTGTGGCTATTGTGATTTTTATATTCAATTTCTGACTTTTTTTTTTCTGTTAAAAATTGTATATAGAAAAAAAAGTATAGTTGACATAAATTGATCAAAATACCAAAAGTCTAAATTTTGTTGATAAGAACTGATCCAGACTTTGTAAGAAATTCAGCTGATATTTTAAAATGTTAAAGACCAAAATTTGGACAATATTTATAGGGCAACAAATGGAATTAGGCTGAAAATAAGGACAGCAAACTCAAAAATAAGTTTTAAAAAACATAATGCTTCTACACTAATACTTTCTACCTTTGCACCATGCTTCTTTGAAAAAATCTCAAGGAAACACCTGTACAACTGGGGCAAGAGACTTGGCACATAGCATTTTTTCCCCGCTCCGTAGCCTGGAAAGCAAACCAAGAATTACTATCTCACCTCCCATTAACATGCAGGCAAATGAAAATAAGAAAAAATCCGGACTTCTCTCTCACAAGGTTGAATGTGAGGCTTCATGAACACTCTCTTGGCAAATCTGCAGAAGTATTTGAAATAGTCTCATTCTTGGCAAGTTACTTAAGTCTACTTGTTCATCTGACACTTACAAGGATGTTGGCTACGTTTAGAAATGAGCATATTACACTTCAAAGTAGTGACACACATTAAAAACTCCTTTAAAAATGACATGCCTATAAAATATAATCATTTGGTCTTCGTCTTTTCTTTTTAGTATCACTTTAATCTTCTACAGTTTGACCTAGCTTCACACAGAACACTGTGTTTTTTGAGGAAAAAATCCTAGACAAGGCTTACCTCAGCAGACAAAAATGAAGTGATAGAAAACCTGTTGTCATAGGTTTTGCAAGCAACTGTCATTACAACTTAGATGCCTAACAATTATTTATTCTGCTCCTTGTACCTGAACTGTGTCCATGCCTTGATTCTCTCCCCCCTCCATGAGAGCTCTGACCTTTCAGGCTAGTGTAATTTTTTCTACAAAGTCCTTTAAGTCTTGCATCCCTTGTCTGATGTAAGAATAAAGTTACCATAAATAACACATGCATATTTTGGTTTTATTTTGGAATTACTGCTTACTGTATTAATAGTAATAACTGTATTTCCCTTGGTGCTTATTAGATCATCTGATCATGACTAATTCTATTCATTCCTCTTCTGAAGAATGGCACTATGTATGATTAAAAAGAGCAAATCATTTTGCAGGAGAGTTACTGATATTTGGTTAAATGTTCTCATATGCTTTCCAGATCCTTGTGAACTTGGGTGTTGCCATAGTTTTCACCATGAGTTTCAGAGGTGTTCGGATGCTAAATGAAAAAATGGTTTGAAAAACCATTTCAGTGATTAGACTTTAAAACCACTTACTACCATAATTAAAGTTTTCAGAGTTTTATTATTATTATTATTTATTTATTCTTTTTCGTTTGGGTTTTGAAGAGATTAGGAAAAAAGTTCAGTAGCTTTCTTCCCAGGGTACTTTTGGAGGAGAATTTGAACCATCTTTTTGTTCTCTGCCCTTTTTCCTAATTAATTTTTTTACTGAGGCCAGAAATTGTTCTTTCCAGCTGCTCAAGCAATTCAAGGGAAGGGACTCTTTTTTCTTTACCTTTTCCTGGAAAGAGTCCAAAATTCTCATCTCTTTGTGTCTTAACATTAGTTCCCAACTGGGAATATGAGATGTGAGATTCCTCATCTCCATCTCTTCCTTCACATTGTTCTTACTTCTGTACATATTGAGGAGTTCAGAGCATCCAGAAGAGCGATAAGAGATAAAAGGGTAAAAGTTTCAGCTCTGAGCCTCATTCACTGTCCTACCAAGTATTAGTTACCTAAATATCATGTCCTGTTACTGAATCATTTATATTAATTATTGGCCATCCCAAGAAGTGAGGTCAAGGTGATATCAGGTATATGGTTAACAGCGTATTTTCTGGGATCTGATTGAAACTATGCTCTAGAGTATGACGGTTATTAACATTTCATGAAAATAGTAGACAGTATTTAATGAAAGTTAAAAGATTTGCAGCTTTAACTCTAGGCTAGCAACAGTCTCTAAGAGAGAAAATGAAAATGATGAGAATCAAATTGATTTGGTCTTCTATTGGGGTATTGTTATGATCTAATCTGTGGTTTATTTTTTAATCTTTAGGACATGCTATCAGTAATGTTGGTGACCATCTACCATATCACTTAAATGCATCATACTACAGTTACAATGGCTGGTTTGTTTAACAGTTTAACAGTTGCTGTTCAGATGCAAATGCTCAGTCTTTTAGTTGTCCAAAACATGCTTTAAGCACACACACACATCAATGCACAACTGAAGTTAGCAGATGCGTAGACAGTAACTGTAGCATGGCTGCTGAGTAGTAATTAAGCCATCAAAACTTAGGTTCAATTTTGCATCTCAATCCCCAGCTAGAGATCCCAATACTATGTACTATGTCCATCAAGACATCTGTATTTCTTTCTTAGGATGACAATACAAAGCAGATCTTAACAGACCTGGAAATCTAGGAAGAAGGTTTAATAGGTATAAACCAATGAAACCTTAGAGCAAATAAAACCTAAACAAGCTTTAGATGCAAAAAGTGTCGCCTTTGCTAACTTTCTCTTAAGAAATGACAGCAATCTCTGAAAGAACAACAACAACAACAACAACAACAAAAAAACCTCAATATATCCATATGCAAATAACTAACCAAAAACCCTGAAGAAGTCATTGATATGGTGGAATGTCTGTTTTTGTTTGTTTGTTTGTTTCTGAACTTCCAAAGTACAGTCATGGAGACAGTGAGAGCTGATGCATTTTTATCTAATGCCAAGCAAGATTATATGTGACATAACTTTTGCAGGGGGAGGTTGGTAAAGAGAGTATTTTTTTCTAATTTTATGCACCAATGTAGAAATGGAAAATATTTGAGGAATGTATGAAATAGGAAGAATGGTACATTACCAGATTACAAAACAATCAAACAATCAAATAAACAAAAAATTCTTCCTTAACAGAAGAGAAACAGAATTCTTCTGTTTCTCAACGGAACGGAACGGAACGGAACGGAACGGAACGGAAAGGAAAGGAAAGGAAAGGAAAGGAAAGGAAAGGAAAGGAAAGGAAAGGAAAAAAAGAAGTGTTTGGTATAAGAAAAGAGAAGAGAAAATTGCAATATCTTTAGCTTTTTATAGCTGATGTACATAATGAAATGGAAGTGTCATGCAAGTGTATTTTTAAGGCTCCAGTTGTACAAAAGTCTCATTATAATATTGCTTTTCTGTTGTAGGATACTGCTAAGTAGCAAAGAGAGATTTTGACCTAAGTTCTTTTTATCCAAATAGTTGAAGTAGATGTGCTTTTTCTGCAGGAAGTTTTATTTAAACCCTTTAGTGTTGTGTTTTCCTTTTGTTCTGTTTTCAGTGTCATGTTGCTTCTCAGGTCCCTGCAGCTTCTTCCTTTGTTCTTTTGAGTGGACAACGTGCAGTTTGTTCCCTGTGGCTGTTGGAGAATATAATTTAGATGTGACCTGTGCATACTTTATCTGCTTTCTAGTTAGATATGTGAGAAGCACTCCATAGCCAATAACTTAGGCTCAGGCGAGGATCTCAGTGAAGTAGTAATTTATTCGCGATTGCAATGGCGGGCACCCCACAAGCAGGAGAGCGCACCTACTAGTTCCAAAACACAGTTTATATACTTTTTGATGACAGGACCCTCCCCTGTTTCCCCACTGGAGTGGGTAATCCAGGTTCACAATCTATCTGACCCTTCACAGACAATGCCTGGCCTTCAGTTGCTGGCCTGTTTTTGAGGTGGTAATGTTTTCTCCCCTTATCTGGCTTGACTTAACATAGTGATGTTTACCTGGTTGCTCTAAGGAGTCTGGTTGTCTGCATTTACGAGGTCACCTGCTGAGCTTTCTTATCACTGTAAGCATATCTCAATACCACATTCCTTCCTTCTAAACAATGTAACACTGCAAAAACAACATTTCTATTCCCACAATTCCCCCCTTTTCTCTTTTTATAATTTGTTGATTTTTGCAAAATTTTTCTCTAAGGTGTAATTTGGTAGATGTCTTCCTCTTCTTCTCTTTCTTTGCTTTCCATTTCCTCTAATATCATCATCTTATCTGAGTAGGGTGGTGGATCCATGGTCATTTGTTTCAAAAGTGCAGTTTCAATTAACCGCTGGACAAGTCCCCTTACACAGGGGATAATGCAACAACCAATGGCTGTCAAAACTCCTGCTACTACAATTAAGGATGTAAATACGGACACTACCCTCCCTTTCCATTTACCAAACCAAGATTCCAACCATCCTGTGATGGAAGTGTCTGCTCCTGAGTTTTCTGCCAATTCATTGGCAAGGGTAGTAAGCCCTTGCAATGCTCTAGTTACTGTGCAATCCGGGGCAGTATTGTGAGGGATAAAAGTACAACAACGGTTGCCCAGCATCACACACACACCACCTTTCTCCGCAAGAATCATATCTAATGCTATTCTGTTTTCCCAAGCCATTTTGCTGGTGGCATCTAGTTGTTCAGCGATTCCTCTTATCGTATCTCTTGTATAGTTTATGAATCTCTGCTGATTATAATAGATATAATTAATCCAATCCACATTTTTATTAATTGTTACCCACCAGAACAGTGACTCAAACCCTGCAGCAATTTGATTCCTGGCTTTATGTTCATCAGGAACTCCTCTAGGCACCCCTATAGAATCTATGTATACTCTATCATCAAATGATATTCCTAAGCCTCTTTTACTTCTTCTGGGTATTTGTGATGTTTCTCTTTCAAATGCCAGGTTGAAGGGTATAGCTAATTGAACAAGTGCACAAGTGCCTCCCCAGTTAGATGGTAGGGTGGACCGTAAGATCTTCCTTCCACAGTACCACCAGAGATCTGCCCTGGGGATCTCAAGTCTTGAGCAGTTTCCCATCAAGTCCTTGGTAGCATTCAAGGTCCTCGTGCACAAGGCAAATTCTCCCAGATGACGGGTAGCATTCACACCCTGCCGTGAGAGGCAAGCTATATGGTTACCTATAGCTGTAGAGAATGCAGGGGGAACCCTGATATTGCTATCACGCAAGGAAGGGAACAGCAAAGAGAGAGACTTACAGGCCTCATTTCCCCAGGCAGTCTTTTCTTGGTACAATGCAATCATACATCGCATCCCCTGGGAATCCTTGGTCCACCTCAATGGGCAGGGCACTTTCTGGGCAATCAGTCATCCTGAGGCACAAGCATAGCAATTGCTATGGTTGAGACTCTGGACAGTGTATTTGACCCATTCTATCCAGGCATTCACATCCCCATACCCTGTTTCAATCTCAAATGTTTGCCTAAGATCTTTTATTTCTTTAACTGTGACAACTGCCGCATTTCGAAGAGGTTCTCCTGTTTTCTCTCCTGTTTTCTCCTTGAGTTTCTCTCTTTCTCTGATGGCAAGAGAATATCGTTCCCTTACAACCATTCTCAATCTGGCTGTTGGGTCTCGCCCAGTTACATCTGCTCCGAGACCATAAGTATGGTTTGTGAGGTAATCAGCCTGACTAATTGTTATAGTTATTGGATTACATTGTAGATGCTGACAATTGGGCTGAACAGTTCCTTTAAATATGTTAATGTGTTTCTTTAACCTCATGAAGTAAACACTTGAGGTGGGTGTATGTGACCACCCTTTATGATTGGTCGTCCACCATACATCAGTCCATGCTGGGCAAGGGGGTCCTTCAAACATACTGCTAGTCTTAGGTTCAGGACAGAGATATTTGTGCTCTTTGCTCAATTGTCGTTGAGCATTTAAATCTCCACAAGTTAACACTTCACAAGCATCAAACGTGATGGATTGTGGTTCATAACTCTCTGTCACATTCACCCATATTTTGACAGGGTATCCCATCTTACTATTATCTGGTCATGCCTTTTCCAAGTTGCCAATTGACCAAGGCTTTCTCTGAGGCCTACAATCACTAAAAACAAAATTAATAATTGATTTTTCCCTGTCATTAATTTTAAACCATAGGTTTCCAAATAATTATCAATACAAAGAATAAGATGTACACTACTACTATAACAAACCCCCCTTGGGAGCACTTCAATTCACTATAGGTCTGCCTTTCTCTCAATCACAAGTCACACTCATTAGCTACCTGTGAAAATAAAAGGTTAGTTTACAATTGTAAGCTTTTATCCAGCTCAGAGTCCAGTATGAGATTTTTTTCTCTTCGATTTCAGCTTCCAACAAGTCTTCTGTAGGAACAGCTTCCCAGGTACTAGGGTCGACGGATGCCTTCACTCGAGTATAGTGAGTCCAACCTTTTTCCGCAGTTCCTATGGCTGTTTCAGTGGTTAGTAGTACTTGGAAGTGTCCTTCCCATTCAGGCCAGAGTTGATCTTTTCCAGGTCTGAATCAGGACCCAATTTCCCACAGGTCCTGAGAGATGACAAAGAAGAGGACAACCCCAAAATACAGTTCTTAAGAAAACTCTCTTGTTTCGAATTGTGGTATCTCATCCCCTCTGCCCAGATAGGGTAATCCGAACAGCATCTCATACGGTGAAATTCCTATATCGTTTCTTGGTGCTGTTTGAACCTGTAGGAGTGCTAAAGGTAAGCATTTTACCCAAGGAAGTTGGGTTTCTAACACTAATTTAGTTAATTGCTTCTTTAATGTCTGGTTCATTCGCTTTACCTTCCCAGAAGAGGAGGGGTGCCAGGGGGTGTAAAAATCCCACTCAATCTCTAAGGCCTGCATTAACCCTTGCAGTACTTGTGAAGTGAAATGACTTCCTTGATCTGAATCAATGTTTTCAGCTATCCCATATCTAGGGACTATTTGCTCCAGTGATACCTTAGCCACCGTGTTTGCAGTGGCAGATACTGAGGGGAAAGCTTACACCCATCCAGTCACGTGGTCAATTAGGACAAACAAGTACTTAAGTCTCCCTGCTTTAGGTAACTCAGTAAAGTCCACCTGTATACTTTGGAAAGGTCGAATCCCTGGCTCCCGTCCCCCTCTAGGTGAGTTACGGATGACCTTTTTATTTGCCTTTTGACATATGGTACATCCTCTGCATATTTGCTTCACTAAAGTGTATATTCCTACACAGACATACTTAGCACAACATCACACATTGCTTGCACCTCCCAATGACTGTCTTGATGTAAAACAGTTAATATTTGCCTCATTGGTACTTTATTCAGCATTTCTCTCCCATCAGGGGGTATCCATTTTCCCTCAGACTTCGTGGCTCCTGATTCCTTAAAAAAATCTTTCTCTTGAAACTTTTTAGTTTTTTTTCTTAGTTTTCAACAATTCCCTGAATCCTCTCTGGATTTATTCTCTGTTTTCCCTCAGACATTATATGCCTTAAATACCTGACTTCTCTTTCTACATATTGTAATTTATTTTTCAATACTCCCAAGCCCTGCTTTCCCAGAAAGTTGAATAGCTTGTTAGTAGCTTCCTTCACAACTGTTTTCTCCTGTCCTGACAATAAAAGACCATCCACGTACTTGTAACAGTAATTCCTCCTTTGGAGGTTATAATTGCTCCAAAATCTGTTCTAGAACTTTGCCCAAATAAATCAGTGGCCCTGTAAACCCCTGAGGTAAAACTGTCCATATGTATTGTTGCTTCCGCCCCCATTTCAGGGTCTTTCCAGTCAGAGGTGAATATATCTTTGCTCTCAGGGCCTGAGAGCACTCCATTAATAACACTGTTATTCCAGTCTAACAATTTGCTATTTGAATGCCCAATTTCATCATCAAATCCCTTCCCAACAAGTTAGTCCCTGCCTTGGGTACATACAATAATTGCGCAGAGATCATTTTATCCCCCAGTCTCAGCTTGGTATCCCCCAAAGGTGGCGCTGTTATCCCAGTCCCTTCTACCCCCATCACTTTTAGGGTTTCATTAGTTAATTTAATCCCTGATACTTTACAGGCCAGTAATGACCTAGCTGCCCCAGTGTATTGGGTTTGATGGCAAGGTTCTTGGGGGGCTGCAGTGGCAGCCCCCACGAGGAGAATCCAGAAACCGCCCCATGGCAGATAAGGGACAATTTCATCCGGCCCCAAAGGGGCCCACCGCTGCCCAGAGACAAGCCATGAGCGACACAGTCTGTGCCTCTGTGAGAGCACATCCATGAAGACAAACAAACAAACAAAAACCTGCTGCTCAACAGCAGCTGGGAGAGCGAGGAGTGAGAAACCTCCCCGCAGACACCAAAGTCAGCACAGAAGGAGGGGGTGGAGGCGCTCCAGGCGCCAGAGCCGAAGCCCCCTGCGGCCTGTGGAGAGGCCCCTGGTGGAGCAGGCCCCCCGTCCTCCCCCCTTCTCGATACTTGGGAAACTGACCAAACACCACAGCAAATACACCAAAACTTCTAGACTGTTACTTAGACAATGCCTACATCCTCTTTCCCTGCTCATCCAACTTTCCCAGCTCATTCAAAAAACAGCTCTGTCAAACACTACATACCACACCTTTAACACCTTCAACAACCCCTTTTAACACTTCTTTTTATCTTTCTCCAGCCTGTACTTTCACCAAAGTCTCAGTCATTGGCCAACCTAATTCCATACCCTTCTCCCTCCAGGATGCTGAAACAACACATCAGTACAACATATTTCATCCCACTTTCCTTCTCTCCTCCTTCTTCCACTCCGGATATTCCTACCTGAAGTGGCCAGCCTGGCCACACTTAAAACATCCCATCAAAGCCTGTCCCTGTGAAGATTCAGGCCGCAACACAGGTAGCTTTCCTTGCCTGCCATTCCTTCATCTCTCTTCCTCTCCTTTCCATCCTGGCCCTGACTCCCCCTGAAGATTTTCTTCCTCTTTCTCCAACCCTCTGCCTGACTACCTGCTACACTGTCAATACCATTAGTTTCATTCTCTGCTTTTCCTTCTCATCTCCCCTCCTGACACACACCTTCAGGGCCTCCTGCAGGAGGGCCCCCCAGTGACTGTTTACTACATCCCCACACCTTCTGGAGCATTTTCTGTGTATCTTGCCAGGCTTTAATCGCAAAATGAACTTTCAAGAGCCCTTGGGATACTGGGTCCTCAGGATTCATCCCCAAGTACTTTCTCATTCTGACCGCAAGTCTCTCATATGATTTCTGTGTTGCACACTATTATTATTCCAGCCAGGATCGGCAAGTGGTTATTTCTGCCCTGCTGGTATTACCCCTGGTCCTGGAAGATGAGCTCTTTCCCATTTTTGTATAGCAGCTCTCCTCCTGATCATTCCCATTTCTTTCCCTGTAAACAACATATTTATATACATAATTCCAGCCCCTCCCCCCAAGAGTATAAGTTAGGTCCTAGGAACTGGTCTAATAGTTCAGCTAGCCTGTTGGGGTCCTCAATTAAAGACTTCCATCTCCTTAAAACTCCTAACCTCTCTGCTGGTAAGGAGGGGGGAAGTTCACTTAAGAGGATACACAGTGTTAGTACTGTTAGTATCAGGGAAGGCAAAATTCTCAGTACCTCTTCTACCTTGTTCTAATTCTTGCCAGAGCCTAGAGTATGCTCTTCTCTAGGGACAGTGTTAATTGCAGTCCCTGTCTCCCTTCCTGGAGCGACTGCTGCTGCCACCGGTGCAATATTAGGATTATAGGGAGCATAATTTGGCTCCTCCTCTGAAAAAAAAAAGAATCTTATTGTTTACACATAAATTTAAAGCCTGAATTTTCATCAGGCCCGTATTTTGGCCAAAATACTGCTGTTTCCTTAATTGGTTCCTTTGTCCAGACCGATACAAAATATTTAAACATTTTTTTTTTCTTTTATCATCTCCTCTAATTTTGAGATTATTTTTCCAATTTCTTATAATTCTTCAGGAAGAACTTTTGGTAGGCACTCCCCCAGGGATATCTCCCTGTCCCCTGGAACTCATATTTCCCATTTTTCCTATTCTGGAAAATGGGGGTGTACTGCCAAGCACTTCCCCGTGCAAGGGCTACCGCACACCTATGAGTTCACCAGATTCCCTGGTGTACTTCCAAGCACTTCCCCGTGCAAGGATTACTGTACACCAAATTTCCCTGGTGTGCTGCCAAGCACTTCCCTGTGCAAGGACTACCGCACACCAAATTTCCCTGGTGTACTGCCAAGCACTTCCCTGTGCAAGGGCTTACCATACACCAAATTTCCTGAGACTCTTCCTTTCTCTCCCTTATCTCACGCTTCGTCCGTCTCTGGCCGCGCCCCTCGCGGAGCTACGGAACCGCAGATCAGGACTCCACACTCGCTTCGTACAAAAGTACATCTAAATCACACATCACACAGAGTCTCACCCGACCCCCAAGGCAATACTTTATATTTCTTACCTTGGTCTGTGCACAGAGTTACCGGATCAATTCTTAAAACCCGGAGTGCCTACCTTCTTCCCTTCCCCACTACTTCATGGATCCTGCCTCTTTAATCAGTCTCGGGCCCTCTGTCAGCTCTCCGCAGAACCGCCACCGTCGATGCACAGGACCGCTGAAATCAGTGGGGCATGCCTTCCTGCTGCTGCGGCGGTGGGGCTCCCTGGTAGGTGACTGGATCCCGGACGAGCCCCCAAATTGTGAGAAACACTCAGTAGCCAATAACTTAGGCTCAGGCAAGGATCTCAGTGAAGTAGTAATTTATTCGCGATTGCAATGGCGGGCACCCCACAAGCAGGAGAGCACACCTACTAGTTCCAAAACACAGTTTATATACTTTTTGATGACAGGACCCTCCCCTGTTTCCCCACTGGAGTGGGTAATCCAGGTTCACAATCTATCTGACCCTTCACAGACAATGCCTGGCCTTCAGTTGCCGGCCTGTTTTTGAGGTGGTAATGTTTTCTCCCCTTATCTGGCTTGATTTAACATAGTGATTTTTACCTGGTTGCTCTAAGGAGTCTGGTTGTCTGCATTTACGAGGTCACCTGCTGAGCTTTCTTATCACTGTAAGCATATCTCAATACTACATTCCTTCCTTCTAAACAATGTAACACTGCAAAAACAACATTTCTATTCCTGTAGTTAAGGGGAATCAATCTAACTAGTTCCGTTTTCAGCCCTTCATATGCACTGGAAAAACAATGCGCACAGATACTACAAGTGTTAGCTGGTAGCTATGTACCCTTTGTGTATTAGTCCTGGTGAAAATCACTGCAGTCTCAGCAGACTTTTTTGCCAGAGCTGTGAATCCAAGAAAGAGTGTAGTGAGTGTGCTAGAGGTGGGAATCCTATTTCCCAAATACATTCCGCCGTATCTCTTTTATCCATAGCAAACTCCTTTGGGTTGGTTAAAGTGAGTAAGACTGCAAAACAAAAATGAAATCACTTAAAAAGTTGAAAGGCTTGTGTTAGATGAGTTGAATTGGGCTATGAAGTCTAAGACTTGTATTGGAAAGGAAGGAGAATGATATGGCTTGAAGCAGCAGAAAAGGAAGAGGGAGGAAACTGTGCCCTAGGATTCTGTTTTTGTGCTTCAGCTGTCCCGTTTACTTCTGCAGAATTCCTCATATAAAATATTTGTGTTGGTTTATACCCAATAAAGCCATTTTGCTTATCTTAGTGACAAAAAGTATTGTAATTACTAACACTAGTTTTATTACGTTATATTAAAAAAATGAATATCTTATTTGATAAAAGTCTTTCTACTGTGTTTGCATTATATACTGTTCATTTTTATTCATTTCTCTGGTTGTTTACCAGGACATCTACATATCAAGTAGGTAATTCAAGATTTCCTATTTGGCCAGAATGGAAAGAAGCTGACATCAATGCAGAAAAATGGGATGCTGGAAAAGTTGGAAAAGAGAAAGAAAAATCTGGAAAAAGTCCTATTTCAGTAAGTGTGACACAAATGCATTTTTTTGTACCATGTTGGCTTTTGTACCTCTTTAATTTCTCAATAATTCAAAATAATTGTCATTGATAAGTATATAAATTTCCAACTATATATTTTCATTAAATTTAAATAGTTCCCTACCGAATTAAATGCATAAACTAAATACATTGTGCATTGTTTCATTGTTGCATCTGTTAACATAAATATGCGCTATTAGCACATTAATGGTTTAAAAAGCCCCAAACCCCCAGATCTATGTCATAACATAATTAAAACTGGGGATTTGGGAAGAAGCCAAACTGTCCTAATAGGCTGGAGCAATCTCTTTGCAGTTTCTGGGGGCAAAAAAGCTTGATGCATCCAACTTTGCAATGTTTTTATGGGGAAAAAATGCAAGTTGATCTCTTTTCTTCCGCATGCCTCAGTTTGTGGACATGTGAAATACTGTCTGCAGTTCCAGAGTGCAGAGAACAGTTTGAGGTGATACAGTTATATTGTATAAAGTAAAGCACTTACCATATGCAGAAAAAAAAAAAATCCTCAGTCTTTCCAACTTTGGAACCATGTTTGAGTCTCATCTGGATTTTTAATTCTTCAAACTGATTTTGCTTCCTTTGTGTACTTTAAATAGTTTGTTGCAGATTGGTATGTTGAAGGAACTTACACAATGAAGCAAGCAAGAAAAAATATGGGAAAATATTGTTTGGGGGACTTTGGTTTGGGTTTATATTGCTTGTTTTTTATGGTTTTGAGATATATTTTCTTTCACCTTCCTTTAATCAGTAAATACTTAAAACATCATAGTTTTTCTACCCCAGAAACTCTTTTTCAGTTGGTCTGTAGAAGATCAATAGTACATAGTATGGGTTATGAAACACACAGAAAAGGATAATATGCCTAAAACTTATTTAAAAATCCAGACACAAGTAGAATGCACTAACCACGTAAATAATTAGTTTCTCAGTCAATACAAGCAGTATCAGAGCCTCATCCTACACTGTGCTATTACGTAAACAGGTATTGTATATCCTGATGCCTTCTGTTTACACAGAGAAGTATCACTTTGGAAATGGAAATTTGAAAAGTATATGAAGCCCTCCCTTTAACGGGCTAATTCTTGATGTTGTATAATTATCTCTCTCTTTGATTTCTATGGCAGTTTTAAATGCTTGGAGTCTGCTTTGTTGGTGTGTAAATATTGCTTTAGGAATTTAATTTCAGTCCTCAATTTAAAAAAAAAACAAACAAAATACTTGAGAAATAGTGAGTTAGAAAAGTACTTAGAAATAACTTGGTAGAAAGGTGTCTGAATTAAAACCTTATAAAGGTTTTCGGGAAATTTTTCTCAATGGTGGGAAAGAGGGGAAACATTTCATATAGACCTGGTTAGACAGTGCAGACCACATAGCTGTTCCTGAACAATATAATCAGCTTTTTTTTGCTGAATTCTCAGTTTGGACTTCACACTGTTTTAGTTCAGAGTTATAAAAACTATTAGTACCTTTTTATGTTATTCTTACCCTTAAGTGAATTATCATGTGAACAATGAATTATTTTAAATATTGTGAAAGATACAACAGTATAATTAGTTTTAAAAAGTGTTCCTTTTCTGTTTATGCATATTTTACATAGCATGTCTTTGATGATCCTGAAGGAAAAATAGAATTGCCAGCATCCTTAAAAGTGCATTCATGGAAACGGCCACAAGAGTTTTTAACAAATAAGGTAAGAAACAAGCAAGACCAGAGTGAACCATTGTGCACCCAGGAGATGGTGATCTGTACAGTGGTTAACCTGCATGGGCCCTGGCCTCTGCTGCACTGTGTTGCAGGCACAGCATGACTGTAGGACAAGCTCAGCCAGCACATTGAAACAGAGGATTTGGTGGGCATCTCCCACTTGATATCGGCCACCTGCATGTTCTTGCCTTTATCTAAAAGGGCAGCAAGAAGTTCTAATGTGGATATCCTTTCTGTTTAACTATAGAAGTGATGAACAGAGCTTGTAAGAAAGTCCTATAATAGCTAAAATGCTATAACAGGTCAATAACACCAAAATGGAGTAACCCATTCTACAGGGGAGTCTGCACAGTGTGCTGTGCATGGAGAAGAGGCCTGTTTGCTGCTGCACACCTTCTCAGCATAGAATCATGGAACAGCTTGGGTTGGGAGGGACCTTAAAGATCATCTTAATCACTTCCTTTATAGTGTTAACTCTAATAAATAGAAGGTTAAATGAAACTTTACAGAGTCTGAGTGCACCAGCACCTCCTGGTGCAAGACATCACGGTAGCGTACCCTTCCAACTCTGCTCTGCTTTTTTTCCCTCCATGTTCATTTAGAAGACACCTGGTGAGAGAGATGTCTTCCTGTTTTTCTTCATGTTCCTGTTTTCTCACTTTTAAAAATCAGTGTTATGGCAAATCAAGTTCCCTTTGTTCCAGCTAAGGCATCTTGAGCAGACATATGAAGTAAATATCTATCCTGAAACTATGGACTAGCTTTACCAGAAATTCAGTACTTTTTCTCACTCTCCCACCTTAAATATTGCATTTCTCCAGTATGCATTCAGAACATGTCCACATCTTTGACAGTACTTGTCTGGAAGGTAAACATAACATTTTAAAATTGTGCAAAGCTCTTCTTCACTTTCTTTTTAAAATGAATTGCAAAGTAAATAAGCAGCCTACCATTTTAAAGGTTGGAGTGTTCTTCAGTGCTGTTGCTAATCTTAAGTTTTAAACATTTTTTTTCTTTAGATTAAATGCTGAAGTTTTTAAGCACTGTGACCACCATTAAAACTTTTTTTTAGTCTTGTCAGTTTTCCTTTTGTCAGCTTGTCAGTTTTATTTCTTATTAGCTAAACACTAAGCAGCTCCAAGATTCATTTTTAATGGAGGAATGGGAGGAGAAGTCAGGGGAGTAATTGACAAGACCAAAAGATTGGATGAGAAATGCTGCCAACATACATAAACAGAGTAGAGGGATCTGAAAGATGAGGGCAGGAGAGCTGGCAGCCCAGAAAGCCATGGAAACATGTATCTGTATTAAAAATAGCTTTTAGACTATCTTTAGAGCACCGTGAAGAAAGCAATTACTTTAAGACCTGATTAAAACTTCGGTGCTTGTTGTTTTAGTACAACATATTTTGGATCAAGTAGTTATGATTACTAGGAATATTGTAAGTTATTTGATATTAATGCTAACCTCAAGTGATGAAAAGCTATTAAGATGATATATGTTACTGCCTAATCTATAAGTAACTAGAAATAAAGAGTAAACGAGGCTATTTATTGTGTTAAGGAAAGAATCAAGCTGTAACCACCACTAAGTGATGAGAGGCACAGAGATATTTAGTTTGATAAATTACAATCCTATTACTTCTAAACTGCTTATGAAAAGAAAATGGACTCTGTACGCAAGTGACAGTCATCAAAACTATGTAATGTAGTTAATCATAGAATCATAGAATGGCTTGGGTTGGAAGGGACCTTAAAGGTCATCTAACTCCAAACCCCCTGCCATAGGCAGGGATGCTGCCCACTAGATCAGGTTGGCCAAGGCCCCATCCAACGTGGCCTTGAACACCTCCAGAGATGGGGCATCCACAGCTTCTCTGGGCAACCTGTTCCAGCGCCTCACTACCATTACAGTGAAGAATTTCCTCCTAATGTCTAAAGGTTTAATAAAGTCAGTGTTCATACTGACTGATGCTTATATTTCTACTGGTGTTACCAAGACTGAATTCAGACATGAATATCATTGCTTAAAAAACATCTGTAATTATATTTTGAGTTGAACTCTTGAAAACATGTGTTACTATTAGGAGAAAAAAACAACTAAGTTTTGGTAAAGTGGTCCTCTGTCTAATGTTCATCCAGTTCTGATAAGCCAGTCAGCTTGCTATAGAAGAAGCAGAATACTCAGTCATTATGCCCCTCCCCCAGCATACACACAAAAGGGGAGGAGTGGGGGCAGAAAGAAATGTATTGTTGTCTGTTGGTTTAATGGACTGAAACAACTAATTGGGGGTCAAAGTCCAGCTCTAAACAAGGAAAAAGAAGGGACAACATAGGACAACTCCTTTTAACAACAGCAAATTGTTGAATTGGTTTAGCCATCTTGTTCTAACCCTCGCTCTTTAATTTAAATTGAAGTTCTTCTTGCACACTGCTTTTAGGTAAATTATCCTAAAGATAACTGTGACCACATAATGAGTGATGACTACGGAAACCTGATATATTTTAATTTCCTGCCTTAATTGCACACAATAATGTCATACTTGGAAACACACCATAAATATCTTGTGATTAATAAATGAAGACAATTTATTTAGTTATTTAGTGTTAAGTATACAAAATGTATGAAGTATAAAATTTTTCATTAACCATTTTCTTTATAATGTCTTGACAGTAGAGAAAAGAGAAAGTAAATAAAGATCAATAAAGTCTGTTTGCAAAGTAAATCGTTAAGTTGATAACTTGGGTCTGTGAATTATCTTTCTAACCTCTTGTAGCGAGTCTTTGCAACTGAAGAGCTGGGAGCATAGATGGTCCTTCATGTTGTTCTTTTATAGAACTTAAGCATATTTCAAAAATATATTGCATTTTGTATGTTTAAAATATATTTGCAAATTATTTGTAATGACTTTTGATAACATTGACTTGAAAATAATTATGTTGCACTTTCTCCTTGATAATATATTTGAAATCATTCTGTTAAACATGAATGCAAATTTTTCTTATGGGGTTCCTTTATCATAGAATATAAGACCAGAAAAGGATAATAAATTATGTAGTCTAGGCTATTGCATGTCACAGGGAGTTAAGATTCATCCTTGTATTGCTCTAATGAACTAATGAATTTTGTTAGCCTAAAATATTTCCATTCTCAAATTGCTAAACTATTGTGTGTCACAGGCACAAAGAGTAATAGATAAAGCAGCACAGGAAATTGAGTGAGTTGTTCCTAGGCCAAATGCATGCTGTAATGGAATCAGAAAAGAAAGATGCCAGACACCTGCCAGCCTGGCTGGAGGGAAAATCCTTTTGGAACTTTAATCTAATTAATTCGAGCCTGCACCTATAAAGAAAAGTAATCTTAGGCAAATTTGTTTTCTACTCTTTGATGGTACTGTATTGCCCATTGTAGTATCAAAGTTGGACAAACTTTTAGCATTCAGTAAGACATTACGAAAACAAGCAAACCATACTTCTAAAAGATCCTTTGAACCCTGGTGGAGGGCCAGGGAAATCACAACATATGAAACAATGTTATGATCACTATTTAAGTGCAGAACTGTTAATACTATGAAAAAATTGAGGAAATCTCAATTTATATAGTTATGTATTTATTTCATTTGGTATTTTTTAAATCTTCTGGTAAGAATAATGATTCCTTTGAATTCTGAACATCTGTATTTTGACACTTTTAAGAAATACCAAGTCAGGTAAAAGATTTGTAAACTGACAACCTTGAGTTTGCAAATATCTAACAAATGCTTGCAAAACATCTAGTTTTTGTAGGTCACTAACATTAAATACTACTCTTCATTTCATTTTTTTTCCTGATAATTTATCTATGGACTTTTAACTAATATACTTTCTCCTAGATTCCTGTGGTGGTCAAAAATGAAAACTCATGTGATCTTTTTTTAGGAAATGAACATTTATTTTGTAGCGAGGTAGGTAGAAATGCGCAAATGTCTGTTTCTTTATTTATTTCTTCTTCTCATCTCTTTTTAATCTTTGCTGTCCACAGAACCACCATTTTATTTTAGTTCCAGTTTGTTGTAGTAAAAAGTTATGCTTATTCTTGTTCATATAAACCACTGTAAGAAAGCCTGGTAATACTTTTAAAACTGTAGCATATATCTATAATCTGTATGTTAGAAAAGGACACACTCTGAAGCATTATTAGTTAAAACTTGTATTTCACATGTTAAAAATTTGTTATAATTTGAAATCACATGTACCCATTTTTCTTTGGTAAATGATGAACAGCATAATTTCTATTGTGTTTTTACCTATTTTCAGCAAGTTTTGTGTTATTGTAGATAGATATGATTTTAAGAAAAATTATGCTGGGGATTTTTTTTTTCCTTTTCTTTTGCATGAACCATAGCTTTTATGTCACTCCTTCCTTTAAAACAGGAGCTATTTTATTCTTTCATCATTGTAATATAACTTGATTTTATTTTCTTAGAAGATGTAAGTAAAAAAATTTTTTTACATAGTTCTGTTTGTTTTCAGATGATGAGATGGATTATAAGTGAAATTTGTGCAGTCTGGAGGATGTATAATGGAAAGGACTTAACTAATGGAACATCCATGGCATTTTGGAAACCGTGGGAACATATTTATGCCTTATGTAAAGCTACTAAGGGACACATACCTCTATACAATAGCTATGGCAAATACATAGTGAAACTTTATTGGATGGTGAGTATTTACCTCCAGCAATCTAAAATTTTGTGCAGCTAGCGTGGCAAATTTTAATGGTTAGGAGAAGTATTTATAATTATTGAAAAGACATACAAACAAAATTGTGTTGGCAAATTGTTGATGTATGTTAATGAAAATTCATTGTACAGTGTATGTGATTTTTGTACAGCATAGAACCTAATAAAACACAGTTGTCACTTGATAAGACAAAATTATTTTTGCAGGTTAAGTAGAATAGCTGCAATTAGATTAATCTCTGAAAAGAAAAAAGAATAAAATGATATGACTACTGTTTCAGTGCTTCTTAGATATTATATGAATACTTGTTTTAAAGCTATCTGTAATGTAAATCAAAGTGCAGTAGAATTGGATTCTTGGGAAAACATACAAAGTACTCTTACATACGTGTTCCATTTCCAGCCCACAAAATCCTTTTTTTTTTTTTTTTATTCCTTTTTTTTTTTTTTTTTTCCCCCTTCCACGATAGGGGTGCTGGAGAAAGATCACTGTCGATGATACTATGCCTTTCAATGAAGAAGATAATTTGTTACTACCAGCTACAACCTGTCAAATTGAACTTTGGCCAATGTTGCTGTCCAAAGCTATCATTAAGCTGGTAAATACTAGGTATGTTTAGTTAGCTCACTTTCAGTTTATTTTGTGAAGTCATGTGGAATTTGAAATAAGAAATGTTTTAGTATATGCGGAAAATGTATTTTGCTAAAAGTTTTATAATGAGAAATATATACTTTTATGAATGCTGACACAGTAAATCAGTAAAACAAGGGCCTCTGTGGATAAGGAAGGCAGAATTTTTCCTTTTTAAATGTGTCTGTGTATTCATGCACCTAAAACTGTTTTTTGGGGAAAAAAAAAAAAAGTTACCTCCCTATCTGCTTTATTTCTTTGCCATTATTCCCAAAGGCTTCACATGTGGTTTTCTGCCAAATGGCAATATCCAAGACATTTTAACAAAGTAGTGCTTCAGATGGTATGGACGATTAATATATTGCATATTTATAAGAAATACAGTAGAAACAAAATATGTTTTTGATACATCCAGCTAGTAGTTAACTTTAGAATTAAAATAAGTTGCTAGAAAAAGCCTTTACAAATTGGAAGAGAACAGAATATAATGGAGTCTGATCCAAGAGGACTGAAGATGGTAATCTTTAGTGTCCTTGATGGTTGTCCTATTGGGACTGTCACATAAATTCAAAGTGAAAGAGATAAAGGACTGCAGAGACAGAATATTTGCCCCCCTCCGGGACAGGCAAAAGGGGATCCTGTTTTCAAAGACAAGAAAGAAAATCTCATTCCCCCAGTTGAAGAGGAGCCGCAATGCATTCTGATGGGCTTTCTGCTCCAGCTCACCTTTAAAAGGGAATAGACACAGTGGAAACAGAATGTAGAAGAGGAAAGAGGCACTCGAAGTCATTGTTATAAGAGCGGAAAATATGCTTTGGAAAAATAAAGGTGTTTAGAAGTACTTCAGTGTAATTTAAAATTCTTAAAATTATACTCTTTTTAATTCAATATGATCCTTACAATTATTAATACTTTTGACTAGAATAAAGAGGGAAAGCAGTGGAGTGATGTTTTTCATCATGAAGTACTGTATAAATTACAGTCTTTATTTTTGTGCATTTTTATGAAGAGTATGTTTAGAGGGCCAGGTCTTGGGTATTATACCTTATGTTTAAGATTTATCAGACCCCTAAGTGTTATAGGAGTGCAATTACTTACTGTGTGTACCAGGTTATTTTCTGTTCTTTGCTAGGTATTTCTTTTGATTAGGTATATTTTTAATACATTAATGTTACACATTCTTTCAAATGACAAAATGTACAAATTCAAATGTGAGACGCATAAGAGCTTTTATTTTAAATGGTAACAAAAGTAAACATTATAGATATGAATATATGATATAGTTATATGTATATATATAAAGCTTGCAGAATGTTTTGCAGCATTTATTAGAAAAGCAACATATTATTTATAGATGCTTGACCTAAAAGAAATAAAGCTTTTAAAATGCAGTATGGAAAATAGAGTATTATAAGTTACTTCTGACACTTTTGTCTTTTGTGCCACTGTTGTGAGCTGTGTGGTGATCCACTTGCAAAAAAGTGACCTGGAAATTGGCCCATGGTACAACCAATTGGCAATTAGGGCCACAGGTTCCTATGAAAAGAGCAATGACCACCAGGTGTTTAAATATTTAAACTTCAGAAACAAATTCAAATACTGAGCTGGATAGTCAAGCCTTCCTGTTCTGGTTATATCAACAGTCACTTCTGTCAAAAGAGTGATCTAAAGTATTTCCACATTGACCAGGGAGTTGCCTATAGCTGCCTGTAAACTCTGTTTGCAGGAGAGTGTTTGAAATCTAACATTTCTCCAGAGCACAAGAATGACCAGGTGCTTGCACTTTTAGCCTTGGTCCTCTCAGGATCTTCTTACAGAATTCTTTCCAGAGAGTAGGAAACCATATCCACTTGAGAGAGTTGACTGTGGTACGCTGGAAATACAGCCAACTGTTAATAATAATCTGGGATTCGGAGCAGCTCTTCAGAAAGGGAAGTTCTAGATTCAAATCCCTCATGGGTCTGGTGGGATTTCAAATCCACATCTCCAACCTTGCAAAAAGAGACTCTACTGCATACAAGTATACATAGTATGCTTGCTAACCATACTGAAATTGCTTTTGTACAAGTGGGAATGCTAATATGATGGGCATGATGCAAAGGCACAGCAGCAAACTTGAATTTTTAGGCTAGTAGTCAGCTATGGATTGAAAAACTAAAATTGCCATTAAAAACTTGTTTTTCAGTAGTCTTATTTTCTGTTTGGGCCTTGTACTGCTTCTACAGAAAGCAATATAGACTACAGAATTCGGTGAGCTGGTTATATTATATTTCTGTGTAATGGTTGTTTTTGTCGTACAGTATACATGAAAATGGAAAAAGAGAGCTGGAGGAATTTACAGTTCTACATGCACTGACTGGATGGATACCAGAAGTTATTCCTCTCCAGTAAGTTCGTCTATTAAACATTTTGCATAATGTTAAATATTTACTTCTATAAAGCATTATGTAAAATAAAGCTGAGCCATACAAGTCCTTCAGCATCAGTTTTGCGGAATGTAAGGTTTTAATTCTAGAACTTGCCTTCAAGAAAAGCAATTTTTTTTGTGTTTTTATTTGTAGGTCATGCAGTTGATTGTAAAGCTATTTATCGTGTTAAGCTGCTGATGATTGTTCTTCAAATTAATTTATTTTGAATTAATATTGAACCCTGTGGTGAAATCAGGGTTAGAGAAGTCTGTTTTGTTCTAGAATACAGATATAAAATGTCTGGCAGTAATACTAATAACTGTATGTATATTAGTATGATTAGTATTATTACATTAGAATGTACTATAGGAAATATATTACATGAATTTGGAAGTAATCAACTTCAGCTGGTGAGGTGTTTTCACATTTTAAATTGGAACAGTTGTTATGCTTTTATTCCTCCAAATAAAATTCCAACCTATAATATTTTTTCTTGTTTCCTATGAAAGTCCATTCCATTGTTTAAAAATTATATATATATATTTTTTTTCTGCTTGACATTATTTTTGTTGAATGGAATGACTGAGGTACACATTCTAAATATATATATATATTTAATGGCACTTTTTTGCCTTTTGATGAACACGCTAATGAATAAATAGATACAAACTTGGTTTATATATAATTTATTCAGGTTTAATTGTTTATTTATAAAAGCATTTCAATATTAAATAAGTTCATTCATGCTTTATTTTAGCTCTTATTTCCACAATCATAATTTTATGTCCCAAGTTATGCTTGCAACTTAAGGTTTTGATATATCTGGGTCTTACAGTAGTGTGTCTGTAGCCCATGTACTTAGAAATCTCAGCAACGTTAATTTGGTTTCTTTATGTAGTTTATTTTTAGAATAGCAGCAACAAAAAACAGTATCAACAAATCTGGCAGTTATTGCAAAATTTAACTTGCTTGCACTAAGAAATGTGAGTGCCACAGAATCTTTGCAATAGAGGTATAAAGATGACTTTAGCTTGTTGTACAATTAATAATTTTATTGTAAAAAGAATGTTTCATGCAATTGGCTTGCATTAAACTTATTCATGGCCATGAATGATTCATTCAGTTTTAGATTATTTCAGGAATCACTGACTTTCTGTGAAGAAACAGCACAGCAGCAACTGTCAAGTCCTATGAAAACTCTGTTGTAGCTGGTGGAATCAGGGGCAGAGGCATAGAACTCCTGGTGTTGAAACAGCTACGGAAATCCTGTTTGAAACTACCTTCAAGAAGAGATTTTTAATGTACAGAGCTAGAATCAATTAATTATACAGGGTAGTTGCAAAGTGGTCGACAAATTTTCCTGCCACAGCTTTTATCTACAAAGTCAAGCAAGTGTGTTTTATTTACTAAAATAACCCAGTCACTTTTCCTGAGAGTTGAACAGTCAGTTGTATTATAGCATTGTCTAAATGAAGATCACACATTCTTATCTTATTACAAATATCATTATCATTGATATGTACGTGTGTTTGTTTTTTAAGGCCTGGATACTTGAACAAAGTCTGGGACTTTTTGAAAGAGATTTTGCCAGAATTCAAGTTGACAAATGAGGAAACTTCAGAACTTGATAATCCTCGGACAGATACAAAATGTAAAGAGACCAAAGTGTCAGAGTTAAAAAATGAAGTTTCATCTGTGAATAAACAGCCAGATAAACCTGAGAAAGCAGAGAAATTTGGCAAAGGTCTGTAGTTGTAGGTAGTGTTATCTTTGTAGGTCAAGCATAAGTAAAGTTAGCATAACCTCTGCCTTCAAATTCATCTATCTTTATTATACCTCATGCAAGTCTGCAGGTTTCTTGCTTCACTGTGTATTTTGCAATGGTATAAAATCAAAGAAATTTTATTTTAACTGTGGACCTCGTTAGAAGCAGTATTAGACTCTTCTTTCATGAAAACCAGGCTTCATTTTCTGGCAGCGAGTTCTTCAGCTCTGTTAGTCATTCCTCTGAAGAGTGGTTTCGTGCAGAGGGATAACAATCAGAGAGTTTAGATTGCCCAAAGGCAAATGGGTCAGTACTGTTCTGACCATCCAGAAAGTATACAACTCATAACGGATGTTACCAAGAGTGATTACCTCTAGAGTGTACTGACAAGTACGTAGTATAATGTCTGTCTGCAATTTTATTTGCAGTAACGTTTCTGTTTATGCTACTAGGTATTAATTTTCTTCAAGAACTGCTAATCTTATTTACATTTAAATGAAGAAAACTAGGCTTAGAAACATATTCGTTCCAGGATATTATTCTGCAATGTTTATATTTGAGTCTTAGTTTTCTTAGCTGCTGTTTTAAACTTGGAGGCATGGATGCAATTTCACAACACTTTTAATGTTATTGGAAGGTACAAATCATAGAACCACAAAATCATAGAATATCCCAAGTTGGAAGGGACCCACAAGGATCATCGAGTCCAACTCCTGGCTCCACACAGGACCACCCAAAAATCAAACCCTATGTCTGAGAGCATTGTCCAAACACTTCTTGACTCCAGCTGGCTTGGTGCTGTGACAAATTCCCTGGGCAGCCTGTCCCAGTGCCTGACCGACCTTTGGGTGCAGAACCTTTTCCTAACACCCAGCCTGACCCTCCCCTGTCCCAGCTCTACGTCATTCCCTTGGGTCCTGTCGCTGTCCCCAGAGAGCAGAGATCAGAGCCTGCCCCTCCAGTCCCCTTGTGAAGAATCATACACTGAAATTTCTTTTTCTTCACTGACTTTGAAAACAAAATAAAAATGCATTCCTCAACTTTGAAGCTCAAATAATAATCCTAATGTCAAAAGTGTTATAGAAATGTTTGAAGAGACTTAGCTGAGGGACTAGTCAGGGACTCACAGGCACTCTTTCTATCATCTTATGATTTGCCCACCAGTGTAGAAGATACTTCAGAATTAGGAATGGACATGTACAAGGGTACAGGCACTGGAAACAGCACTGTTACTCATCCAACAGGGTGCTGTAATTTATTCCCAGAAAATGGTGTAAATTTAATCCTGCCTAAGCTTTAGGATTTGTTAGTAACTGAAACAACTAAGAATCAGGGAAGCACAGTATTATGATGAAGTTCTATAATCTTCCAACTCTGAGGCTCCAAGTTGTGTTCTGAAGCTCCATTAATTTTTATTTTTTTTTTTTATTTTAAATGTATTTTTCTGTAATCTAAGTTTTAAGGCTGGAGAGAAGGTTCTGGCTCTGGAAGATGTTTTTTCTTCCATGTGATTTTATAAGTGATGCTGACAGTATCCTCTTTTATATTGCTCTATGCTTCCAATAAAATTTTGTTTTCTATCACATATAACTTGCTAATATTCCTTCCTAAAACTTGTATTTTCTTTCCTGGTTATGTTTTTTTTTTTTTTTTTCCTGTTAATTATTCAATTATTTTATTTATTTATTTATTTATTATTGCCTAGAACAATTTAATTTCTGAGGGAAAAAGAAAGTGATAGAAGGGGTTTCTTTTTTAATAAAAAAATAAAAATAAAAGCTTTTATTGAAATGTCTCTTGCTCCCATATGTTGTAGCAGCAAATGTTGCTGCTGGGAACTTAGGCCAAGTCTATGTTAGATTGTTTTGGAAACTACTGATACACGGGATCAGGGATGTGAAGAAAATATTTGACACAGTGCCAGGACTTCAGGAATTCCAAACAATATAGTGGGGAAATGAGAGTTGTGCACTAACTGGAAGGTGTAACTGAAGCCTTCCTTGCAGTTTCAATAAGTCTACATTCAAATCTTAAGAAAGTCTTTTTTTTTTCTTTTTTCTTTTTTTTTTTTTTTTAACTGAATGACATATCTCTTTATCATACATCAATTTCTCTTCAGTTTTGAATAGTTTTTTTTTTTAACTAAAATGTTATTAAAGCGTTTACACAGTATTAGACTTTAAGACTGAAAAATTTTATCAGAAAAAAATTTTAAAAAAATCTCATCTTTGTTTTACTTAACAGAAAAAGCAGAACAGAAAGAAACTGGGAAGAAGAAAAACAAAGATGGAGAAAAAGAAAAAAACAAGTCAGCAATTCAGTCTTCACAAATGCTGGCAGAAGTCCAAGGTTCTCCTCAAGCCTTAGCTGAGAGTAAGTGCTATTAAAGCTTAAAAACCAAATGGGAGTTATATGTAAATAAAAGGCTTTTTTTTTTTTTTCTTCCATTCTCTAACTTATTTGGGGAAAGAGTAAATATACTCATTAAAAAAAAAAAGTGATTCTTTACAGGCTGTATTAAAGACTGAAGTCCTTCCAACATATTAAAATCCTATAAATTATATTAAGAATAATATTGCAGTAATTTGTATTTGATGTTGAAATGTAAAGCAAATCTACACTGAACACTTGGAAGTTGCTGGCCAGTCATGTAGGACCAAGATTTGTTCTAGATGTAAATAGTCTTTTTTTATTAAAAATAATAATAATAATCTTCTTCTGTAGTAACTTATTTGCAATATCTACTTTATTCAGTATATTGAAATTGGAAAAAGGAGGAATGTTCCTTGTTGAAGAGAAGGGTGGCCAGAAATAGTAATTTGAATTTCCTGCATGTCTTATTTGTTTAATAAATTTGTTTCCTTTTTCCTGGAAATATGTTTTGATTGATGGATTTTTTTTATATCAATACGTCTGTGATACCTTAAAAATTGAGAAAGTTCTTGCTTTGTGCATTCAAATTTAAATATTTTTTAACAAAATATAGTTTAGACAAACCACAGGTAAATTTTAATTTGTCAATAAGAAGTGTCATATTTATCTACATAAAATATAAAATTCTTCATAAATCGTAGAATCATAGAATATCCCGAGTTGGAAGGGACCCATAAGGTTCATCAAGTCCAACTCCTGGCGCCGCACAGGTCTGCCCAAAAGTTTAGACCATGTGACTAAGTGCACAGTCGAATCTCTTCTTAAATTCAGACAGGCTTGGTGCAGTGACTACTTCACTGGGGAGCCTGTTCCAGTGTGCGACCACCCTTTCGGTGAAGAACCTCTTCCTGATGTCTAGCTTAAGCTTCCCGTGCCTCAGCTTGACACTGTTCCCACGGATCCTGTCACTGGTGATAACGGAGAATAGGTCACCTGCCTCTCCACTCCCCCTCGCGAGGAAGTTGTAGACTGCGATGAGGTCCCCCCTCAGCCTCCTCTTCTCCAGGCGGAACAGGCCAAGTGACCTCAGCCGCTCCTCATATGTCATCCCCTCTGGGCCCTTCACCATCTTCGTCGCCCTCCTCTGGACACTCTCCAACAGTTTAATGTCCTTTTTGTACTGTGGTGCCCAGAACTGCACACAGTACTCGAGGTGAGGCCGCCCCAGCGCAGAGTAGAGCGGGACAATCACTTCCCTCGACTGACTAGCAATGCCGTGCTTGATGCATCCCAGGATACGGTTGGCCCTCCTGGCTGCCAGGGCACACTGCTGGCTCATATTCAGCTTGCTGTCAACCATAACCCCCAGATCCCTCTCTGCGGGGCTGCTCTCCAGCGTCTCATTGCCCAGTCTGTACGTATAGCCAGGGTTGCCCCGTCCCAGGTGCAGGACCCAGCACTTGCTTTTGTTAAACTTCATGTGGTTGGTGATCGCCCAGCTCTCCAATCTGTCCAGATCTCTCTGCAAGGCCTTTCCACCCTCATCCAAGTCCACAACTCCTCCAAGTTTGGTGTCGTTGGCAAATTTGCTCAAAACACCTTCTAGTCCTACATCCAAATCACTTATAAAAACGTCGAAGAGGACTGGCCCTAAAATGGAGCCTTGAGGGACCCAACTAGTGACCATCCGCCAGCCAGATGTGGCCCCATTTACCACAACCCTTTGAGCCCTGCCCGTCAGCCAATTGCTCGCCCATTGCATGATGTTTTTGTTTAGCTGTATGCTGGACATTTTGTCCAGTAGGATCCTATGGGAAACCGTGTCAAAAGCTTTGCTGAAGTCCAAAAAGATCACATCAGCTGGTTTCCCTTGATTGACTAGATGGGTGATCTTATCATAAAAAGAAATCAAATTTGTTAGGCAGGACCTACCCCTCATGAACCCATGTTGGCTGGGACCAATGACTGCATTGTCCCCCAGGTGCACTTCAATAACTTCAAGGATCATCCTCTCCATAATTTTACCAGTCAATGATGTGAGACTGACAGGCCTGTAACTGCTAGGGTCTTCTTTCTTACCCTTCTTGAAAATTGGCACCACATTTGCCAGCTTCCAGTCCAATGGGACCTCTCCAGATTCCCAAGATCATTGAAAAATAATTGAGAGAGGTCCCATGATGATGGCAGCCAGCTCTTTAAGCACCCTGGGATGAATCCCGTCCGGACCCATGGACTTGTATGGATCCAGGCGGAGCAGCAATTCCCACACATGTTCAAGGTCGGTTGGGAGTTTGTCATTCCCACTGTCATGGTCCTCCAGCTCAGGGTACCCTGGATCCCGAAGCCCATCATCAGTGTTGAAGACAGAGGCGAAGAAGGCATTAAACGTCTCTGCTTTGCCTATGTCATTGTCTGTGAGGAGACCCTCCCCATCTAGTAGCGGACCTATGTTTTCTTTGGTTCTTCTTTTTCTGTACATTAAATGTACATTATGTACATTAAATGTACATTAAGCTGATTTTTGTCATTGTTTATATCTGTAAATAGCATATCCATACAGCTAGCAGAAGGAAACATATTTATTAACTGGAATATTATCTAGTTGAAAATCAGCAGGTGAGTGTCAGTGGAACAACTTTCTTTAAGGTTATAACTACAAAGTAAAAATGTATAAAAAGAATGAAAATCAGTTTCTTATTATGTGAATCAGTTTCTTGCTTCCTGATTTAAATCCCAGCTAAAATTGTTCATTTAAATCATTTTGACTTGTATCAATCCAATGTTATTTTTCATCAATGAGTATATACCTTATTCATTTGAATTCCTATATTATATACTAGTAAAGGAGTTAAAGAGAAATTCTGAAATTAATTGCGAACAATTAATAAGTTTGCAAACAAAACTTGGACTAAAGGCTTTTTTTAAATCATAGTAGTTGTGGAATAGGAGATTAGGCATTTCACTCAACCATGTTGTGGGAAAATAAAACAAAGGAGAAGCAGAAGTAACGAATTCTGGAAATTGTACCAAATCTGTGAAAGGGCATCAAAAATCATCATATTTTGTATTTACATATGAGGAAACCACATGACATTTTGGTCTTTCTTCTGCCATTTAAAGCACAGTGTATTCTGTTTTCTTAAAAACCCTTAGTGACGTGCAAAGAAGTTATTTAGAAAGATTACTAGCTTGGGGCTAAAATGTGGCAGATCAAAGAACTCTTTTATCCTAGATCTCTTTCATAAACAGAAGATGAAATGCATGCATTCTAAAGCCATGAAATATTCTTAACCTTTATTAACCTCTGTTAAAGTTAGCAAAATGTTATTTTCCTGAATGAAGTCGTTTAATCAACATCAATGGGATTAAGAGATGGGTAACATAACTTTATTAAAACTTTTGAATCCTGACAACTTTCACATGTCTTTTAAAAGCAGTATTATTTTTATTTTTTTTTCAGACATTATCAAAGAAAAAAAAAAGTATCAGAAAAGAGTTCTGGAAAAAAAACAAAAGTATATATTGCACTACTGAACTTACTAAGAATTTGAATAGAATTATTTGTGCAGATTGTAAAGTCAGAAGGCTTAAAATAGGGATAAAACTTGAGATTAACAGACTGCAAAGAAAAAAAAAGAAAGGTAAAATGTAGTTTGAAATAGTACAGGACTGAATTATAGTCCCTATGAGGTTGTAGCCACAAGAGAAAAAAACTTGTAGGCCATATGAAACAGCCTGCAAAGAGTGGCACAGGACAGTAGAACTATTTTTGTGCATGAAGTAACATCTGTAACTAAGTCTAGGCTTAAATTCAGACTCTAGAGGCAGCAGCTACAAAATGTTTCTGAATTGTTCTTGGAAATCAGTGTCTTTACTCTATGCAGCAGGCCTTTTAATATTTTTTTTATTTTTATTTTTTAAGGTCAGTGTCTTGAAAAGTACTTAATTTCCAGCACCATAAACGTGGTCATTTCCCATGTACAAGTTTTCACTGTACATAATGAGTATGAGGACTTTAAAGGAATTGTTTTTTGTTTGTTTGTTTTTTCCTGGGAAATATTGGAATTATTTCTCAAAAAGCAATGGCACACCAGTTGCTTCTAAGCATTTAGAAACTTCTCTTACAGGCTTATGATTTAGCAGGGTTTATAATATGGTGGTGGGTTGACACCATCTGGCAGCAAAGTGCCCACCCATTTGCTCACTCACTGTCCACCAGCAGGATAGGAGAGGATCAGAAGAGCAAAAGCAAGAAAAAAACTTGTGGGTCGAGGTAAAGATACTTTTCAATAACTTTTAATACATGGAAAAAAATAATTAAGGAGAGAAAAAAGTAAGTGATGGAAAAACAATCACTCACCACACGCAGCCTGATACCAAGCCAGGCTCTGAGCAACAGCTACTTTAGGAAAACACCCTCCACTGTTATTGCAGTGTGTGACATTGTATGGGATGGAATATCTCCTTCATCTATTTGGGTCAGCTCTCTCACTTATGTCACCTTCCAGATTATTTCCCACATCCAGTTTATTCTCTGGGGCAGCAGAGTGAGAAGAAGGACTTGACGCAAGCACTGTTCCGTGACAGCTAAAACACTGGTGTGTTATCAGCATGTTTTTGTTGCAAATCTGAAGCACAGCACCATATGGGTGGTTCTGAAGAAAATCAGCTCCATCCCTGCTAGACATACTACAAATATACAAATACAATTCTGAAGCACCTGTGCACTCAAACCAATGCCTTCTGCATCTTTCCAAATACTATATGCATTGCAGGAAGCATTGTCCCTACTTTTTTTTCCTCTATTTATCCTATTCTGTGGAACCAGAAGAATAACCAATCCTCCACCTGATCAGTCAGGGCTCTTCCTGCAAGCAACCAGCTCTTTGGTCCTGTGGCCAGCCAGTCCCTGGGATGCTTTTGCAGGCAATTCATTTCTCCACTTATCAGCCTCTTCTCCTATTAACAATTTCTACTTTCATACCTGGGGAGTCCATTCATTCCATAAAGAGGTTTTATGATGGTAAGGTGTGAGCTATGTAGGCCTCTTGCTCCTATAATGAGCCACCACTCCAATTCCCATTTATGTTTCTAGACTAATGATTTTTCTAATGATTTTGGAACTGCTGGAAAAGGAATACTATTCTACTTTAAAAGGCACTGGCCAGGTATTTGGGAATTTGTTCTACAAACTAGCTCTTTGTGTCTGCTGTCTCATTGTGCCTTGATATTAGTTCTGTGATTAGAAATAATATTTTCTGTGTCACTTTCTATGTCACAGAAGTGCTGGGAAATTATAATAATGTTTAAAAAATGTTAGTTATACAAGTAAACCCATAATGTTAATCATCAGAATAAATGAGATCCATACCGCACATTAAAATATCCATAAAGTTTTTTTGCATTTCACTTTTGCCAGTTCAAAAGAGTTTTTACTTATAAGTGGGGATCAGAGCCTAATATTTTGTTCTGTTTTTTCAAATGCATGCTATCATTCTGAAATATTTATGTAATATTTGAATTATGAAGAACACCTATATCACTTTTCTGAAGGCTAAAATAGAACTCTCCAATAGGGAAAGTTAATTCATGCCCAACTCAGCAGCAGGGGTTAGTGTATGAGCAGCACACCTCAACAGAAAGATATTGAAAGCCAACCAAACTGTTTTGGAAAGTTAAAACCTGATTGATACAAAAAAATATTTAAGAGAAATCTAGGGATATAGCGAGAAAATTATTCGCCAGTCTTCAAAACCTATGTTTTTTTTCTTTCTTTTTTTTTTTTTAAAAATAAAAACAAGAATGATTATAAAGCATAACAATATTCATTCTTGGCATTTCTTTTTAATTGACTTAATTGATTTAAATGGCATTTCTTTTTAACTGACTGGATGTGTATGTTACATGGATTGATTCCATGATACTCTCCCTTTTTCCAGGGACTGAAATATTTGTTCAGATGGTGTAGCAATCACCCTCTGTAAATGAATTTGCAATGCTGCAGATGTAAAATATAAGCACCTACAAGGATTCAGAAATCTTTAACAACACAATGCAAAATCTTTAAATCTACACTGGTGGATATAAATAATAGGCTTTGCTGAACCTAACTTTTTGTTGTACTATATGTTATGACATTTTTCATCTGATAGTGTAATTTTATCAAGGCTATCAGTTTGAAATAGATTCTCCAGATGATGAATACCTGGTATTCATGAAATACCTGTGTGTGAGAAATGCTCCTCATGTGCAATGAAATTGGTATGGCTTGTGGCGTATACTGTTTGGTAATGTGTGGTACATCATAGATACTACTGCTGTTTTTTTTTAACAGATCAGATATGTCAGTAAGGATGGAGACTCAACCTAGATTGTATTCTTGCTTTTGAATAAATTGAAACCTACAGCTAACACAAGCTGTGGTTAATACAGTTATCAAAAGCATACAGAGAGAAATACTAAGAATCCAGTAGAAAGTAACTGTAACTTACCATAAGCTTATGTTTTATTGAGAAGATGAATTCCTAAAAGAATATTCAAGATGCAGGGATGTCTTACTGCTTCAAGAAAAAGACATTGCATACCTTTATACCTTGTAAATAAATGGATTTTGAAAAGCCTGATAAATTATATTTTTCAGACACTTGCCTAACTTTTGTTTTCCTTTCTTCTCATTTCCATTTTCTGGTTTTTCATTTTTTTTCCTTTGTATTTCCATTTCACGGATAATGTCTATTTTTAATGCAACTTCCAGTTGAATACTCAGTAAACATAGGTAAAAATATGAAGTAATTATCCTATGTTTGAGGTGGAACTGAAGCGAACAAAGACAAAATATTCTGATGAAAGAAAAGTGTCACAACCACTCTACTGAAATCCTGTCTGCACATGCTTTCTTAGATGTTTAAAGAAAAATGCAGAGATGCTTCTTCCTGAGCCGACTTTTAGGTCAAACCACAGACCCGTATTTCTAATATTGTATTTTTTAGACTTTCAATTTTCCTTTGGCATTTATGTACTGTCTGTCAGCCAAACAGCTTTGGATTCTCTAACTTTCAGGATTTACCAATGGCTTCTTTCATAGATGAGAAGATTGAGTGGTTGCTTAGTACAAGGGATTTCTAGGGCTAATGAAGTGTGGGGAGTCACCCCCGCACACTTTCTGAAGCAGCTATTGTTACCTCAATTTTTCCATCTCCTTGACAGAATTAAGAGCAGCAACCCTGGTTTTTGACCACTGTTTCTCAAACTACCTATTTCAGTCTTTATACCCATTGGTAGAAGTAGTGAGTGCTCTGACTTTTCATCATTTTGCCAGCAAAACCATTTTTTGCTTTCACTTTTGAGAAGCCTTTAGCTAGTACTTGCCAATTGGTATGCTTTCACTTCAGCTGTCTCGATGTGTACTGGGACCTTCATGCTAGTACCTAGTATTTTTAAAACTTGAAGAAAAATAAAAGAACAAGTGCAAGAGCTACTTCTGCATTTCTAAGTTGTAGCTTTTGTTATTCATTTGTGTGAAAACACTAAAATATGTAAAAGTTGTTGATGATCTAAATACACAAGGACTAAAACAATGTACTTTTTACATCCATGGCTCCTCTTCTGAATACTTTACAATAAGCTCTTGTTTTGAATGGAATAAGAGTCAGACAAAGAAAAGAATAGTGGAAGCAAGGCAGAGAAAGTGAATAGCTTAGGGGAAGGAACCACAATGTTTATTTATGGCTTACCCTGTTCCAAGACCTGTTAATGTTTTCTATCTAGGTTCTTCTGTACGAACCCAGCCAGATATGGCAGTATATGCTGGCTTTATTCCGTTACATTTGTTTGAAGCGGAGGTGTTTTCATTAGATCAAATGGTAAGATTCTGTACTCTCAGCAAAATAATGCATTATATTTTGTATTATCTGAATGTTTATTTTTGTAACAACTACATTGTAAATAATAATAATAATAGTGTAGTAAAACAATCACCAGGTAATGATTATCAGTTAAATTGGTATTTCAGTCCTAGATTATGGACATGCTTTTTCCTACCATAACCACGCTCAATTTTTAGTTTTACTTCACTTTCCTCTGGATTTCAAGTGCTGAATTCTCTGAGTAACAAGGCATGGATGAGAAAATGCATCATGATGAGACACTTCTGAATGGAAAGAATAATTATTTTAAGGATTACTTGAAAAACATGAATTTTAGTTGTTTTTTTTTTTTTCAGGCTACAAATAATTATCTCATATACATTTTCTGTTATGATGTTCTGTATGAAATAGTATGTTTATATTCATTTTTATCATTGGTGTTGAAAGTGGTGGAAGCAGCTGGAGAAAGTTTAGCACTTCAAGAGGCTGGAGTAAAAGCAATGCTTAAATTTCCACTTAGCTACTCATAATCTGCAGAAAACTATTTTAAATACCAAAGTGGGCTTTCATGAGATAATTATTAGCTAAATTTATTTTAGCTAATAATCTAATCTAATCACATTCTAATCACATTTTACATAAGTAGAACATTAAAGTGTAATCTTTCTCAGAAAACCAGCAAGCTTCACAGGATGAGGACAAGAAATGTCAAAAAAATAGTTTGCATGTCTTATGTTTTAATACTCTGAATTTCTTCTTCTCCTTCTCCTTCTCCTTCTCCTTCTCCTTCTCCTTCTCCTTCTCCTCTCCTCAGTGCAGCTCATTTTGTGTTATTTCGAAGATTATGTTGTTCTCTGTGATTTTAATTTATTTTAATTCAAGGTCTCAGACAATACTGTCTTTTTGCTAGTAGTAAGTAATATTAGTCATCCAAAACCAAATTGAACACAGTGACACAGGGGCTACATCCTTCCTGACACCTAAGGCCTTGAGTCTCAGACTTGGCCACAGTCTGTTAGGATGCAGAGATTACAGAAAAAGAGGCATGACAGACCACATAGGATGAGGCAGGTGAATCTATATGTCTAAAACAGTAAAGACTGATAGGAAAATGGAAGCTGAAATTAAATATTGAAGTGTAGTGGATTTCTTGTGGGCCCTAGTTTAAAAAAAAAAAAATGAAGCCCATTTTCAAGCTTTCTTTGGGGGTCTGGTAAGCACTACATCAATGGAAATAATTATAATTTGGAGAATGGAGTAATTGTTTGGGATAAGAGTTGCTCCCCAAACTCAGTAGTAGAAGGTTCGTCATTGATTGTACTTGTGCCAGAATTTTCCTCCAGATTTTTTTCTGTTTCCATTTTAGCTGTGTCTTCTAGTGTGTATGTCCTTGGATTTATGTAGTAAATGTAATTGTCTTAAGTTTGTTCAAACAAGATGGAAAAAAAATCAATAGTTTCTGTTATGCAACTATGCTTCCTGCTCAGCACCTGATGAATTCTCCTTTACAGCACCTAACTGGCCCTCTTCAAAATCCATCCAATCTCAGATGGTTTAGCTTGCATTTTTAAGTTATTAGAATGTGTGTGTAACCAGTCACCGCTCCTGTAAAACATCTTTATAAATTCAGAGATCATATGAGGCCAATATATTTCTTATGTACCTTAAAGAATTTAATTTGATTCTCTCCCTTTAAATAACTCTGACAATCACAACCACAGTCTCCTCTGCACTGCTTGCAATTATGCCACCTTGGGACCATTTGATGATGAAGAGGTACAATCAGAATCTGAGCTGATGAAAGGGTTAAAGAAATATGTTATAGGCAATTTATCTAGCAGTGGAAAGAAGGTGTATTTTTAAAAACAAAGTAAGGATGTACAAATCTTGAAACAGAACATTCAGCAGAGAAAAAATAACAGACTTACATATGAGACCATTATTGTTTTAATGGGAAGAGCACCACTCAATGTCCACGTCTAAAATTGCTCTTAAGTCCTTTGCTAAGGGCTTTGGTATATATGGGTCAACTGTAGTGCCTTCAATGTGTTGTCTAATTAGCCATAACATAGAAAGCTTAACTTTAATGATGTTGTTCAAAGTGTTATTACATTATGAAGATATCAGAAGTTGTCTAAAACACCAGTTACTTTTAGAATTCTACTAATTTATAAATTCAGCATGAAGGACTATTTTTTCAAAAAAGAAAAAAAAAAAGTACTTTTAAATATGTTTATTTGAAGCAAAATTTTGTCAGTGTTGTTTCCTTACTTGTACATGTTGCTTCACTTACATTTTTTGTAGCACCCAAAGAATATGATTGTACAAATATGTTTAAAGAAGTGATCAATCTTTTCTGAAAATTAAAACATAGGCAGATACTTCTAAGTATTCAATTATGCTTTTTATGGTGAATATTGATCCTATATAGAATGCTCTTGGATAATGTTGTCAGGTGAACTGTTCTCGCTTCTTTTGTTATCTAAACCATTAGATGCTTCTGTGCGCATGCTGGTTTTTTTGTTTGTTTGTTTGTTTGTTTGTTTGTTTTAAAGAAAGGGGCAATGAGAAAGGAGAGCTGTGCCCAGTCAGATTGTCTTTTCATGTTTCATAGGCTGGTTCTTCAGAGAATCTGAGGCAATATGGGCTTTCGCAAGTATATAGCCATCCTGTCCTGGTTACTAGAACGAGGTCCTGCCCTCTGGTAGCACCACCACAGCCACCACCAGTTCCTTGCTGGAAACGTTTCCGTCAGAAAAAGGAAACTGTTGTGACATCTGAACCTCAAGGTTTGTCTACTCAAACCTCTGAAATAAATTTGTAATTACATTTTAATCATTATAAATGTTCTCAAGCATATACTTATCATCTGTTAGTATAATTTCAGTAGAACTGCATTATGGATTACTTTTTCTCTCTCTCTTTTCTCTCTCTCTCTTTTTTTTTTTTCCATTTCTGTAATACTTTGCTTTAGCTCTATTACTCTATTATTTCTTAAATGCTTTGAGAAATGTTTTAATGTGTTGCTAAAAAAATACTTTACTGGAGAAAATTCAAAGGGAGTAATATTAGAGCAGTGCAGAAGCTCTGAGGCAGAGCCATGAAAGCTTCTAAACACCTTTTGAACATTTAAAGTATCTGACTAGCCCTTCTGCAATTATTCACAGTTTTAAGAGCAAACTTATTCTGGGCCTAGTCTAGACTGCATAATGAAATTAAGTATATAACATGAGATAGCTTGAATATGAAAGATTTACAGGCATGCTAGCAAAATATACCGGCATAGAAAACAGGAAATCATCAAAGGTAGAATGTTCTGCCACAGTTCTGAGCTATTTTGTATAACTTTACCTATAGGTTAAATATACTTTTAATACCTTGCAAGCTGAGAGTCAGAGAGTTATGCATTTAATTTGCTCATGTTACATCACCTAAAGCCACCCCAGTTGTTCTCTTTTATTCAAGTGCATATCATGGTGTTTGGAGATTCTTTCCTGAAGTCTTTGTATAATTATTTAGAGGTGAGTAATCCCCTGTGGAAATCATCTGTCAATTAAGTATTAAATATTTCTTATGAATATATATTTAATTATTTTTTTCCAGAGCCTGTGATAAAGAAACCTGAACAATACATCGAGATTGCTAGCCTATTTTTGAACTACAAATTGAACCCTATCACAATACCAAAAGACGTGTAAGTATGCAGTATAGTTTCAGCAGTAACATCCATTTTTTTAGTCATTTTCACTATAAAAACACAATGGCTTATACTTATTTGGGTCACAGGAAAAAACTGTTCAGTTCATGTAGTCTAAAGCACATCAAGATCAAAGCACTCTATTGATGTCACACAATAATTTGGCAATCAGTGAACTGTACATTTAGGATCAATATCAGCATTACAATAGACAAGCCACTTACAAAATGTTAATAAACTCAAAAAAAAATCTGAAGCCTTTCCTGCAACTAGTCCCAAAACTTCTAATAACACACAGAGACATACACGTGCTCTTATATGCACCTTCCTGGCATCACAGATTACAAGCACACCCCCTCCTTTGGGAGTGCAGGGTTCCCTATGTGCACACACCTCAGGTTGGGGTTCACCTCTGTGCGCACAGCTCCTTTAGGAGCTGGGGTGCTCTAGGCTTTGTATGCTGCTCCCTACAATCTGCTAATCTACATGCTGGTGAGAAAGGCTACTCTGTTGGTCCCTGTTGGTCACACCCTGTACTGACAGTCCCCTAGCTGGATGCACAAAGCTGAGTGCATTCAACATCCATGGACAGCGAGCTGTCTGGCCTAGGCACAGGTTGTCACGCCAGTGGGGTAGCTACAGGCAGTGACAAACCAGAGTTTGTCTGTTGCTGTTTCCAGTCCAAGGTCTCTCCCCTCTATTGCACATTTTCATCATCCTTTTGTCTTTTCAAGCTGTCTTCTCATGTTTCAAAAGTTTTCCTGAATATGATTACCCATTTTTTATTTTATTTTATTTTATTTTATTTTATTTTATTTTATTTTATATTTATTTTATTTTATTTTATTATTTTTTATTTTATTTTATTTTATTATTTTTTTAACTCTGGCTGATTCACATCTTTCTCTTTAACAAGAACAGTTTGGGGCAAGCCCCCTCTCAGAGAGTTTTGTTTGGTCCCATTACATGATCTGTAATACACACGTTTATTCTCCATCATTGCTAAATGAACTGTGTCAATTTCATCTGATTTATGTCACAGAAGAATATATTGTCATTTACCTTTTTCTACGACGTTGTCTTTTTTGTGTGAAAATTTCATATCTCTTTTCTCTTGCTTTCTTGGAGGTTACTTTTTAGACACAAATCATTGAAAATTATATTTCTGAATATTAATGAGCATTTAAAAAGCCTGATGAAACAGTGGCATTTTTCTTTTCATCTGGCCTTGCAACAAATTATATAGAATAATTTCATAACATTAGCAACTCCCCATGCAAAATTTGGCTGTATTTTTTCTAATTATATTTTTTTGTTGTAAAGTTCATAATCTGCATATGCCAAAAATAGCTAGTGTAACACCTAACTGTGAACAGTTACTTAATGTTAATCTCTTGCTCATTTCTGGCTCCATTATTACATCATACATATGATTTTCTCTGAAAAATAATTGGCCTTGTTGACTCAGTCACATCCAATTATCAGAGGAAACTGATGTGGCTGAATCTCTTTCTTCAGTTTTTACTTCTCCGTAATTCAGGAAGAATATACGGGGATCTTCCATCTTGCTAAAGTAGAGTATAAAATTTGGCATAAAATTATATGGAGAAAAAAAAATCTAATCCCCATTTTCTTTTGTTTCTTCATATGAGATGTATCAGCCAGGTAGTAGATCAGGTATCTTTAATGAAAGTATGATTATACATTGAAAAATACCTATCAAAGTCTAATTTATTACTTAATTCAGAGATTTTATGTTAACCTCAAAATATTTTGTAATTTTCTGTAATTAGGGGGCCAAAAAAAGTAAAATATTTAATAGGTCACTTCCACCACAAATAGGAATATTCTTTAGCATCTTTAAAGTTTTGCCTGAAACTACTGATATTTTTTAATTTCTTGCACATAACAAGGAAATTATTTAATGGCATGTCAGTACTTTTATTGATTTCACATAATTGGAACAATTACTGCTGTTTTTTTACTATAGTTGTTACAAGCAGCCTGAGAGTGTAGCTGAATCTGTTCATGCTCAAAACACAACTTTTTATAAATATCCTGTATTAAAGACTGTTTGGAAGTTGTATAATCCTTCAAAAACCAGGTTCTTTAAACAAGGAGTCTTAGAGAAGAAGTTTCAGAAATTGATGTATGCATGACTTCTAGTCAATATTCAATATTCAATGTTAACACTTTCTTGCTGACAGGAGAAGAACGATTTCCATTAAGGTTATCAGGTCCTTTTTTTTTTTTTTTCTTTTTCTTTTTTTTTTTCCTTTGACTCACTGCATTATATATTACTGTCAGGCTTAAAGTTATGATGTGAGCATTCATTAGGCAACTGCTAAAATTATTAGCAGTTAATCCCTCTTTTATAATCTATCTTTTATTCTGATTGAACTCCTGACAAAGGACACACTGAATGTATGACATACTAAGTGAGCACAAAAAGGTTTATGTCATTTTGATATTTCTTTTCTTGAGCCTGAGCTCAATTTGTATATTGCTGGGAACCTATGTATATTTAAGGTGTGTGCAACTTTTTTTAAATGCATCTCTAAGTAATCAGAATAAACTGCATATTTGACAGGTACTGCATTTTGATCACAGCAATTGGATTTGATCACAGCGATAATAAGCCAGTAAAATATTTTTGGAAGAACAGCATTTGTACATGGAAAAAAAGTCCTTGGATTATTTTGGAATACTCAGGGAAAATCATTGTTTTACTGATTTATTTGCTTTTTCCTGATTAAAATACTCTAAATTACTTGTTTTTAAATTGTAGGATTAGAAACACGTAAAAATGCTTAAAGCAATATACATAAATACATTATTGAAAGAATGAATGAGAGAATAATAATTAAGCATAATTTTATTTATTTTATTTATTTTTGTGTTAACATACATTACATTACAAACATATTTGTATGTTATTTTATATATTTCTTTTCACATTTAATAGATTCCTTCATGGTCAACCTACCCCATTTTGTCAAGAACGGTTTATTTAATGTTCTAAGTTTCCATGAGAATTGGCTAATTTAGTCTCCTGTGATTTAATTAACAGGTAGAAAAGAAGAATATATAGCAAGAGTTAACATTTTGTTAAAGTAATATAGCTGCCTAAATAAGGTGAAGGACTTAGATAAACAACTGGGACTGAAATTGTTTTTAATGTCTTGCTTTTATTCTAATAAAATTTTTTGAAGGTCTCAAGGGAAAGATAATTGTGACAAGTTACTGCTAAAGATCTTGATGTTTCATTATATCAGTCCTTAAGATAAGAGTTAGGTAACACATGCTTACATTTTTCTCTGTTCTTTATTGCTGCCATAACACAATTACTCACATCTAATTGTCATGTTTGCAGCATTGTTTTGATCTCATTCTCCTAGTTTGCTTGACAAGGAAAGAATTGTTTGTATGTCTGTATTTCATTCTTCTGCCTTCACTGAAGTCAGAGGCAGAGCTTCCGTCTACCACAGCAAGAGTTGGCTTTACTTAATTATCATGTGTTTTATCTGTCTGGTACATTTGTAGACTGATTTTTGAGGGGAAAAAAACTATTCTGACACACACAAATATATATATGTGTGTGTGTGTATATATATATATTTTTCTTTTTTTCCTGTCTATGGGCCATAGAAATTTATTCACTTCTGGTATTACCATCTAGTTTTCCTCAACTGGCTTGGGTTTTGTATTTTAAGGTTAGTTAGCTAGTCAAGCATAGATATATGTGTGGTGCCAAGCCACTAATTATAAGGTATATATGTGTATGTACTTTCTGTGCTGCTCTGTTGTCAAAATAAAGGAGGTACAAATTATTTTGACAGAATTCTGTTAAAAATAGTAGTTATGGAGACCAGGAGCAAATATGTGTATTAAAGTGTTTGAGTTTTCTTTTATTATTTAGCTGCTTCCCACAGTCTACCATCAAAAAAGGATTTCATTCACTGACCCATCTCCCTTCTGTCACTGAACATGCTGAAAATGTAAATGACAGTAATGTGGATATGAATCAAAGTGAGAGACACTCAAATGCAGAAGATTATTCTCAGGTAATATATATATTTTTTGACCTAATTTTATATTGCAAAGGATAGTGAAAGATGAAATAGAAAATACTTGATTCTTAAATATAGGTTTTATAGCATATAGGTTTTTTTTAGCTTAGTAAGCTATCTGCAACTTCCCCCAATATTTAAGCAAATTCACTGTTCATTCCACTTTATAGCTACATTGATGTATGGGAAACCTTTACTAACATTTTTCATTTTAAACTTATATTTATGCTTTTTTTTTTCTGTTGTTTGTTTTTTTCTTTCTTTAGATTATCAAAGTAATATTGCTAACACTATAAATTCACGCAAATGAGGATTTCTCAGGGCTTGCTCAGGTTGCCTCCAAATTCCTCCAAACAGATTCATTAGGGATAGCACACTGAGCACAGTTTGCCAAGCTGGCCTAGGAAACGTCTCCACAAAAGGAAATGACGATCACTAGAGATTACTAGGTACATGTTGCCACTGTAGTTTTATATGATAAATAAGGTCAATCTTATCCCAGGTCAGTAAAATATTACTAGGATGACTTCTGGCAGATCTAACCACTGTTTGTTGTTGTTGTCATTTAAAAAAAAAAAAAAAAAAAAAAAAGGATTGTACCTTGTTCTTTATATACACAACCAAAGTCTGCTTTTAGATATGGCTCTAAAAGAACACTACTTGTAGTATTTAAACCTTATATTTTGAATGGAGAAAGGAGACTTACAAAAAGAGACTTTCTGGAAACTACACTATTTCATGCAAAATATTTTGTACAGGAAAATTATTTGCAGCATAGAGAAATAGAGACAGAAACATTCAAGTGATGAACAAACAGAGCTCCACGGATGTCATTTTATTAGCACAACACCTACAAAAGAATCCAAATTGTCAGTGCCATTATCTCTTCAATTTCATACTTAGTGCAGCAAACACCACTCATAAGAGCATGTGATAGCATTTCTCTCTTTGACTTTCTGAAAATTGAGAGAGAAATCAGCCTAACATATATACAAATGCCTTTCTCAAAATCTCAAAATCTGGATCCAACTCAGTAAACCAATTATATCTGGGGGAAGATGGGGAAGAAGCACTCCCAACTTCTAAATGTTTACTACAGTTCTCCCCTTCACATTCATTTTCTGTCCCAAGTAAAGAATAAGTGCCTTTTCTATAGGTTTTTTTTTTTTAACTTTCAATACGATTACATTATAGAAAATAATTTAAGAGTCTCTATAAAATATATTTATCCATAGTGCTGCATAAAGGAAAAACAGCATCAAAGTGCTGATCCTTACAATCTTGTAGTAAAGATAATCCAATTTTAAAATTTCTACAGTACCTTTCTGGGACAAATTGATAAATACACATGGGGATAATATTTGTGGTATTTCGTTGATGTACAGTGACTACCTGTAGTGTTACAAAATGTGTTTGAAGACCATAGAACTGCTGTTGAGGATAGTGTTAAGTATCTTCATGGACAAAGAAAGTAATAATTTATTTTGTAAATTTTGAAGTAAAGGGAATTTTTTTTTTATGTACTTTTTGGAGTACCTATACATATGTTTACTCTTCAGAGTACACTATAATGCCATTTTTATATTTCAGATCTGAAACTCAATGTTTTAAACTGTTGTATATCTATATTGTGTCTAGAAACTGTATCTATGCGTGGATATATTCATTCGGTATTATTTAAAAATAAGACAACGTTGCAGTGAAAGAGAAATCTTTGCAGTAGAATATATTTTTGGCTATTTTGCATTTTGTATACATTTTAGAAACAAAAAATAGCTTAATTAGTACTTCATGACCTTTTAAAAGTCTTTTTAATAATTGCAGCTTACAAAAATCATTACAAAAGCAGCAGGGTAAAAAGGTGCTGTAAGTAGTATAATAATTATTGGTTGGATTACTGCCGTCTCTATAGCTGTACAAATATAGATTTAGATAATTGCAAAGTAATAGACATTTATGTACTAGGAACGTAGAAGTAGTTTGGAATGTCACTTTGACTTTCTCCTCTAGTCCAGGAGTTAAGAGCCTTTCTGCGTGTGGAAAGCTGGTATGTCACAGTAGAGCATGCAAACAAGGAGAGTCAAGGGCGAGTAAGAAAATACATGAGAGACATTGGTTAAAAAAAAAAAAAAAAAAAAAAGAAAAAGAATGGTTTGAAGAAGAAAAGAGTGTGACAATCTGAGGGCAATCTGATTCAGACATGAAATGCAGGAAATCACGAGCAGCTAATTAGCTTATATTTGAACCTTACCTTTGCCTCAGTTTAAATCTCAGCTGAAAAATACTGTGCTTATTAATAGCTGTGGCACGTAGGTAGCACTGCATTTGAACTGACTGCAAAAGAAAATAAAGTTTTTAACTTGCGGAGCAGTCTTCTTTATTTCACTTATTAAGCATTTTAATGAAAAAAAATATATGAATACCCTTTGGAAATTCATTATGGAAGAGCTTTCTTTCCATAGTTTTAAAACTTGAAAAAACAATATACATCTAAATCATTTCTTGTTTGTCTGATTTAAAATCAATTAGTGTTTAAAAAACAAAAACTGAAAGAGAAACTTTGACATCCTCTACTCACTATGTAATTGCTAATTTGTAGAATTTCATATTGTTATATTAAGCATGAATAACTTTGTTTCTATTTTAAGCTGTGTGTTTGATATTCAGGAGAAATCTGCTTTAATAGAGATGTGGATCTGGTAAGAATTTTGGGATGGAGCATTTTTATGCTTTAATGGAGATCTGATATGTCAGCTGCTGAGCCAGATCCTCAGCAAGTTTAAATTGGCATATTTAAGTCAACGTCAATGAAGAGGTGCTGGACTGTGTCCAAAGAAGGGCAATGAAGCTGGTGAAGGGTCTAGAAAACAATTATTTTGAGGAGTGGCTGTTGGAACCGGGGTTGTTTAGCCTAGAGGAAAGGAGGCTCAGGGGAGACCTTATCACGCTGTACAGTTACCTTAAAGGAGCCTATAGCGAGGTAGGAATCTGTCTCATCTCCCAAGCACCAAGTGGTAAGATGAGGGGAAATGGCCTCAAGTTGTGCCAGGGGAGGTTTAGGTTGGATAATAGGAGAAATTCTTTACTGAAAGAGTTGTGCTGCATTGGAACAGGCTGCCCAGGGAAGTGGTTGAGTCACCATCCCTGGAGTTCTTCAAGAAATGTGTAGATTTAAAACTTAGTAGCATGGTTTAGTGGTGGACTTTAGTACTAGGTTAAAGGTTGGACTAGATGATCTTAGAGGTCTTTTCCAACCTGACTGATTCTATGAGTCTACAAGTATATGAAGCTACATCGCTGAGTATGTGTTTCCTTGTTCCTAAGGTCTGTTGTCACAGAAACAGAGAATAGGGAGAATTGAAAGATAAAATTTTATGAGCTAGACGTGCCTTCTTTGAAGAATATTAATTTGAAAGACGTGGTGTTATTTCTTGTGTCCCCAAGTTACTTATGCCAAATAATAGAAATGTTCAGCTATTGTTTTTTCAAACACCTTTTTTGTTTTCCTGTTTTTCCCATTCCCTCTGATTTTTCAGTCTTAAAGCTTTGTGGATGTTTATTAGGAAAAAAATCCTTTAAAATATCTGGTTTTTGTAGTTAAACTGATCACACTGCTATTCAGAAAATGCATTTTGTAAATATTTCTTTAAAAATTCCATAAAATAGGGCCCAGTTATTTAGTGAAGGGGCTTGTTTTTTGTTCTTTTTCAACAAGAACATAAGTAATTTATGTATGCAAGATGCATTGCAATGCATTTGAAAGTATATTTTTGGTTTGTTCTATTTGGTTGCAAAATTTTATTTGTGGAATAAATAGCTTCCAGTTCTAGAAAGTTTTCAGAATTTTAGTTTTTTTCTTTCGTTTTTATTCCCTATCCACCTTTGTGGATAAAACAAAACAGAACAACAACAACAACAAAAAAAAGGCCCTCATACATAATTTGCATAGTATGCATTGCAGTTTTCTGCAACAGTAATTTTGGCAAGCTCTTTTGAGAAAAAGATTATCCTGGAACAGTGTTTCCTTGCAGCTCACTCATTCAGAATCCTACTTAAATATTGTTCATTGAGATTAATTATTTAATACAAGTTATCTCCAAATTCATTAGAAATAAAAATTTTATCTTCTCTTTGAGGAAATGTTGAACACTAACAAAGCAATAAAAGCCTAGTCCAAATACATTTTACATCAGAATTTGCAATGGCTACTAAATAATTTAATGGACCTACCTGATTGCTATACCCAGAAATCCTAAGCAGAACACTCTGACTTTTTTTCATGGCTTCCTCAGTATAAAGCTCTCTGGCAATGCTATTTACTAGAACAGAACTATTAAAATTGCCACTCTTTTCCACTAATTTAAACACAGTACACTTGTTCTTTGACGTTCGTACTTTATTTTTCAGTGTCATCCCTATGTATACAAGCTTCAACTTTTGCTTCACAACTGATGTCAGTCTATTTAGTTAGCTTGTTCAGTTTTGTGCTTTTTTCGTGTTACCAATAAACTTCCCAGACTCATGTCATAACAAACTTTTTTGTCTCCTCATTCTGATCCTTCTTAGCACATACTTTAAGGTCTATTAGGCTCAGTGAATTGGTGTTGAGTTACAGGATGGCTAGGTAGAAAAAAAAAATCAATTTTCTTTAAGAATGTTTGGAAATTAATTTCAGTCTGCACAAAATTTCAGGAAAAATAAAGTATACGTGGGATGTTACACACCTGAATTAGAAGAGGGACTTGAACACTCAGTTTGAACATTTGTGGTATAGCAAATCTTCCTGACAGGCCCATAAATATCTACTTGCTTATAAAGACTGGGGACAGTTCCAATATCAGAGATTGAAGAAAATAATACTGGATATTAGTAATTCAGTATGTTTAAGCCATTTCTGTACCTCAGTCTGTGCACATCTATCAACTTTGCAGTTGTTCTTACATTTGTACAACTGCCTTCTTTCGAAAGTCATCTCTGTTACCTTCTTCCACAACACAGCTAAAAATAGACTAACACATTTAAAGAAAACAGTAACTCAGGAACAGGCAAAAAAAAAAAAAATGTGTCCAAGTGACTATATTTTTAAACCGATTTAGTGATTTTGTTGGCTCTCAGGCCAACATCAAACCTAAAAATGTAACACAGGGCAAGATCTTAAGAAATATTTTCATCTTTTTTTTGTTGTTGTTGTTGTTTTGTTTTGTTTTGTTTTAGTCTTAAAAATGATGTTTTTGAAGCTTTATTGCTTCACCTGCAATTATATCCAAATAACTTATTTTTGGAAGAAGATTGTTTCCAGAAAAAATAGTTTGAAAGGTTTTTTTATATGTCATTTCTACAATAGAAAAAGATAGTGGTTTTATAAAAATATCAGATAGCTTTTGAAACATTTTGTTTTGTGCATTTGAGTAAAATAACAACATATCTAATGTTAGGAGGTTAAACAATGCAAATTAATCTTTGAAATGAACAAGATAGATATAAATCTATGAATTACAATTATTTTTACAATTATGTGTGAACAATTATAAAGCCTAAAAGATGACTAATTAGATTTTTAAGTTAACTGGCAAATTTGCCTCACATTTTGCATTTAGATTTCCTATTGATATGAACAATAAGTAACTAAACTCTCCCTGAATCTCTGTACATCCTTTCATATTTCACAGCAGGATCCAAGTCTTTCTTTAAATTCCTTCTTTATCAGATACTATGGCAGAGCAGATTTGGCCCTTCAGATAATGTGTGCTCGTTAAGAAAAATGACTTTAGTTTCTCCTTTGATGCCAGTATTTTAGATGCTATAGCTGAGGCTATAGCATACGAGCATGAGAACTTCCTTAACAATCCCAGTCATCTCAATACCACTGAGATTTAGGTAGAAGGATACATCCCATACCATTACAGAAGCAGGCACCTTATGTCTACACTATGTCTGTACTCCAGAAAAGGAAGTTGACCCTGTGACTCCTACAGGAAACTTGGCAATTCTGGAACTATGCAGGTTGTAGACTACCGTGCAGAATAAAAGACAGCTGTATGCATGGGTACTTCTGAAGCCACAGTGTAAAGAGGATATATAGCCCATGTATAATTAGAAGTTTTTAGGCCCAAATGTTGAGTTGTGAATGCACTGTGACAGGTGATCACAGCTTGTCTTCTGTTTTGTACAGTTGTTATGTACAGAAATTTGGAAATAGGAGCTAAAGTACACAGGCCCTTAGATGTCCTAAAATCCTATTGTCTCCTCTTCAGTTCATTTGCTTTAGAAAAGCTAGAAATGCATCTAAAAAGGACATGTAAGATGTAATATATTTCAATTACCAGATTGTTCAACAGTTAAAAATTTCAACAATCTATGTATTTTACTCTTAATTGCTGTTTATGTTAGATCTCTTTTGAGCTTTGACTCCTGAACATTCTTTAAAAATATATATCAGATTTAAAGTAAGGTTTAGAATTTGTGCTGTGCAAAAATAGGCCTTTCAAGTTCTCTTAATAAAGAAAATACTGCAGTTACATTGTACATGCTAAATTATTTTGTACTGTTTTGGAACAGAGACTCTTAAATCTGTAGTCTATTCACTCAGCTCGTTCCTTTAATTAGTTCAGAGAAAATAAAACACCTAGAATTTTGACAGTGGTGAGATTCCAGAGCTTATTCTGGGACTGTGGAGGTGCTGTAAAATGCTGCAGGAAGAATTTTATTGCAGCTAGGAATTAAAGTTGAAAGCCCTGTCTTTCCTCTCAGGATGCATTCACAGGTTCCCACATATTGTGTGGGCAAGGTAAGTCTGTAATGGGAGAGTCAAGACAGACCTGAAGTTACTGCACAATGACAATGTGCAAAGTTTAGGTATAAGGTATAATTGTAACCTACCATCCAGTCTAACTTAGACTCCCTGAATTTTGTCAGCCTGCCCTCAAACTACCCTTCTAGATTTTATTGAAAAAAGCATAAAAGTAACTCCAAGTCAGTCCAGCTGCCACAATCCCTTTTTGAAATGCAGAACAGGAAATCACTGCATGTGTCCAGATGTTGGTCAGCTCAGTGCTATCAACATCAACACCTCTGCCCCTTGTAAAAATGGGTATATATCAGGAGTTTGGGCAGGGGGAAGGTGACACTTTGTGTTAAAGGGAGAGGTGGAAAGAAAAGAAGCTTGCAAAGCTGTTTGCAAGAGTGTTATTAGGCTTCAATGTTTACAAAGGTAAAGCTAGTGCAGTTAACCCATTAATAGTGTAGTGGAAAACGGAGTTTCCAAAAGGCTGGCTAACTGGATTTTAACTTTAATGCACATGGATATTGCATTCATGTTAGTCCAGCTCCTTGAGCTTGAAAATAGGATTGACCGGAACAAAGTTGTTTGTCAAAAAAAAAAAAAAAAAAAGAGAGAGAGAAAAAGAAGAAAAAAAAAAAGAAAAAGAAAAACAGCAGGCAACTTTGTATTGTTCAGCTGATACAAAACTGAAGATGCTGTAACAATCAGGCATGCTGTCGCCATTGACAGTTGTGTGCACTTGCGCAGCAAGAAACATTTGTTAGAAAAAGGAGCTCTCTATATACTCTCGAAGAATGGAAAATTAGAATAGAATAGAATCAGGTCTAGAATAGAACTAATTAGTTCTTAGAATAGAACTTATAGTCAAAGAAAAGTGGTAATAGAGAACATTTTTAATAGTATAGGAGTAGGCAAATAGAACATCTTTTATCTGAGACTCCAGATCACATGTACTTCTCTAGAAAAACATTCCCTCTCCCTACTTCTCCCTTTTCCTCTCCCTCTCCCTTTCCTTCTTTTTCCTTTTCCTTTTCCTTCTCCCTCTCCTCTCCTCTCCTCTCCTCTCCTCTCCTCTCCTCTCCTCTCCTCTCCTCTCCTCTCCTCTCCTCTCCTCTCCTCTCCTCTCCTCTCCTCTCCTCTCCTCTCCTCTCCTCTCCTCTCCTCTCCTCCAGAGATAACTTACTAGCTTGTTTATTACAGCTCAGGGAGGACTGCCCAAAAAGAAAACATTTTCTTTAAAAACATTTAAAACATTTTTTTTTCTTTCATATAGGGTCAGCATAATGCAGAGACACCAACTGAAAGTAAGTATGTTTGAAATTTATATTCAGACTTCTGCCAGTCTCATATCATTTGGCTTTGGTGTTAACCCTCATGTTAAGAATATGAACTGTCTTATGTTTTTATGGGTGTTGGTTTTACAGGGAAAGACTTCAAAGAATGGGTATAACTGCATAGAGTGAAATCTTCAGGTTGGTATTTTAAAAAATCCCTGACTTGCAAGAATATTTTGAAAAAAATACACTTTACACACTGCAAAGTTATTCTGCTGTAAAATATACTGGATTTTGAACACAGAGCTATATTTCAGATCACTGTTTTATACTTCTACTGAACTGTATTTTTTTTTTTCCCCTGAAAGAAAAGAAAAGGACAAGAAAAAAGGACAACTTCCATTTTAATAAATGCTATGGTTTTAGATTAGTGTTTGAAGAGTGTGCAGATGGAAAATACTGAGTCATTTTTCAAAATAAGTAGCTTTTTTTAAGTGAACATCTTAGCAGTGTTGTCGGGAGAAGTTATATTCCTTCTTTGTCAGTGAAGTGACCAGATAAACTTCATGTACAACAAACCTCTCCAAAACTTTCTGATAGGGTTCTTCCTTCTACCAGAGTCCTGAAAGTGAATCCCAGAGCAGAACATGTAAATGTGAATAAGCTTCATGCTTTACTTACACTAGGATTCATACATGTGATACTAATACTTATTTTGTTTTCAACTACTTAGTCCCTGTTGAAGCATGTCCAATTCACCTTTGCTTTTGAACCATTTCTGAATGTTGATTCTCATGGGGGGAAAAGACATAGTGTTTTAAAAATGTTTGATTTTGTTCTCTGTAAAATAATATGATCCCTTCTTCCAATAATTGAGAAATGTGATAAATAACCTCTCAGTTATTAAAGGATGTACACAGTTTTGTAGCTTCTACAGTAATTAAACACAGTAATTTCATGCAACATGAATGTTCATGCCTTTTTAAACTTTACTCATTTTCTGGAAAATTGTGCAACCAATCAACCAGCTCTAGTAACTCCAAAATAGGATACAAGATAAGCTGATAAAGAAAGAAAACCAAACAAAAAAACACTGGGCCATACTTAAAGTATAATGAAGACTGAAAATACATTTATGATTTTTAAATATCTTGAAGTGAATGTGGGTCATTCCTGCAAAACCTATACTAATAAATACTAATAAATATCTTTTACTAATAAATAGCTTTTAATCAATATGTTCAGTACAAGCAAAAGATATAATTTTTATATTATTCTTTTAAGAACTGTAAATGATTTGAAGTGCTGTAGTGCTTGAATATCTTTTCTTTTGACTTCTATATAGGATTTTTATTAATATCTTTCCAGTAAATAGAACCAAAATCTCACTGTATCAAAATTCTATAAGTTAATGAGCTGGAAATATAATTCTTCAGCTATTGTCTCACAGCTTTGTACCTCTTTTAGTTCTATTCCAAAATCCAATAGAAAAGTAGTAGTTTGCAGTAGATGTCTCCTTAAAGCCTGACATGAATATGTTGGGATGTTGGAGTATTTTTGTAGCTGTCACTATTAATTGATTCTGAAGTTAGTGCATCTCAGTAGCCAGATAGCTGTCTTTTCTGCTTATTCAAAATCTACTCAAGAATGGTAGAAATTGGTGCTAGAGTAATAACATGATAAAGTTTTTAACAGTTATCATTCAAAATTTGTAAAAATCAGACTGTTGGCTGTTAAAGTGGATAAAATCCTAAAAAGTGACGTATCTTCATCAACACTCAGCAACATATCCTGAATGAGCGAGACACTTCTTAAATGTTTCAAAAGTAAGAAACTGAAACTGAAAGAACAAGAAAATGCAGGGTGATCTCAAAAAAAAATCATTTTAATTCCATTGGGGAAAAAATTCCTTCAGTCTTTATTACAATCTTTGCATGCTGCATTCTGAAAAACTCTTCTTGTAGCCAAAATAGCCAGAAGAGAGAAAGCTGATGGCTTAGGGAAGCTGGAGATGACTCCCATTCTTGCTCTTCTTTTGTATAAATCAATCAACTTTGCATCTATCATCTACTGGAAGATCTTTTTGCTTTGTTGTGAATTTGTATCAGCAAATATCATGAGAAGAGGTGAGAAATCTGTACGATACCTATACTGGTATATTGTGTATGTCCACAAAATATCACATAGTCTTGTGTTTAGTTTTATAACAAATTTTCACATTGTGCTACAGGGAGCTGTGGACAGTTTCCTCCATGAGGTTCGTGCTCTCATAGCATAACAGAGGAAAATGTGGAGGTGGACATGTTTACATCCTCTGACCTATAATACTAATAATTCACATTACTGCTGTAACAAAATCCTCTGTGCTGAGATTAGGGTTTTCCTCACAGTCTCCAGGTGATCTCAACTTGTGTGTTGTCATTTCTCTATGTAAAATCCATTTATTACATCTTTATGTAGTTAATAATCATTACTGGATTCAAAGACTGGAGCTCTATGCTCATATTAGGTGGTATGATCGCTTTTCTTTAAATAATACACTTCCTTTTAAAGTCTTAATTAATTATTAACAAACCCCATTTCAAAAATTAATTTTAAAAGAAAAAAAATATTGGGAAAGAAGGCTTACTAATAAATCTTGGTTTAATGCTTTGCACTGTCATGCACTGTAGGTTGTGAGTGTTACTTCCTATTATTCCAAAATGATTCACTGAGATTTTCAATTCCACATAATGTCTGAGAACATGAATCATGAACCAAGACTGAGAGAAATAGAGAAATCTTATTTAAAATGTTTTATTTATCAGTATAGGATTTTTAATGCACATTTTATCATTCCTAAAAATTTCTCAAAGTGTACGAAGTATGTGAATGAGGATTCAATAAGTTTATGTCTTCAGAGCTTTGTTACAGGTCATCAGACAGCTGAATACATGGACAGTCTGATGTCAGGAAAGTTCCTTCTCTTCACTTACAGCAGATTTGACAAGCATTCCTATTGAGGGCAGTGCTATTTTACACGCAAATTTAAACATATAAATGAATCCTTTTCTTGCTCTTCGCTACCATTTTTTTTTAGGAAACTTTGTCCTCTTATATTTGTTATAAAATAAAACAAAATAGGTTCAATATTCACATGAAACTTCTTACCCTCATCAAGTCCATTGAAAACTTGTACTATTGAGGTGCACAAATCCAATGCTTTTTTTTTTTTTTTGTAAAAATGTGGTGCATCACTGTCTTTCTCTAGAATGTCCTGAGTAGAAAATCATAGCTTTACAAATCTGCCAGAACAACAACAACAATGTCCTAAAACATATAATTTCACTTAATTGTGCTCTGTTATAAAATGAATGTTCACAAATTTACACTTGCTCTTTCTGCTCTGTTTTTACCATAAAGCAGCTATATACAAGATTAAGTGCTTTCCTATGATTCCTAATTGCTGTTGGTGCAGATGTTGGTGCATGTTGGTGAATCTGATGTAACTCATTCATGGTATCACATCATTCTCATGATTATATGTTATCTCACAGAAATCTTGCTGTTCCAGTATATTTATCCAGAACCATGATGACACTAGAATACAGTCTAGAAATGACAAGATCAGAAGGTGAAATTTCAAATAAGCATGCTGGAATTATTCAGTGTGATGTTATTGTTATACATATGGGATATATTGAAGTAGTACACTTCAGATGTAGAATATTTTCTAGATATTTTCTCTGATTGTGTGGAGAATCTTTAAATTTTCCATAAAAGTGGCTAGAATTTGATGTTCTATTGAAGTTGATAGCTGGAGTTACTTTCAGCTTTGCGGTATTATATAATGCTTTTTTCATGGTGAAAATGTAATTTGGTTTAAGGCAGCTCAGATTTGATATTTCAGTTTCTTTGCACACATGAAGGGGAATAATGCACCTTGTCTCAGCAGAGTTTTTCATTAATAGTCGGGTCCTTTCAAACTTGGCCTTCTGTGATTTCGTGAGAATCTATGGCAAAGCAAAAAAAAAAAAAAAAAAAAAAAAAAAAGAAGAGTTTGTAGTTGAATGAATATCAGTATTTGTTTCCTCATATTATTTTCATGATCATTGTACTCTACTCACATTTCTTTATGGTTGGAATGCATTTGCAATTTATGTTCTTCTACGTTGCTTTCTGTGTTTTGTTGTAGACCTCTGTGTATTGTTGTTACTTTCAGCATTTTTAACTAGTGTTCTCTCTCATTTTACAATCATCAGCAAAATAGCTTATTGTGCAAAATAATAGCTAAAATGGTGTAATAGATACACATGTTCTGTTCATGATGGTAGAGTAATATTTTTGGTTAATTTTTTTTTTCAGACCTCTGTACTGTTCTGTCTATACATATCTACATACATCTAGGTCGCTATCGAACACATGGCCTTAATAATTTAAAATACACATGGTAATTTAGAGTATTTACAAGGCAAGAAGTGCAATGACTTTTTGCCACATTTTGTGTCTGTACAATATAAAATACTTTCAGAGGATTACTTACCATATAATTTTCCCCATATAGGAATGCAAGGAGCAGAGATGAACATAACTCTTCAGCTATCAGCACAGCACTGTAGGAAATTCATTCTTTTGCTGTCATATTTATTTAACTCAAATAGTTCTTTTCATTACCCTTTGTACAACAAACTGATGAGTTTGCCCCCACACCACTTTGTGCTGCTGAATAGCATGGTTTTAGAATAGAAATTGCTCAGTACTCATAATTCAATTGTATTGCAGACTGTCCACCACTGAAAGGGGCTGAGTATCCTCCTTTCCCCAATCTTATATCCTTTCCTTGCATCAGAACCAGTGATCACATGGGTCTAGGACCCTTTGAAATTTCTGCTCTAAATGGGAAATTTCCATTTTTGTACATCTATTACCATAAACCAGCTTGTCTGTCGCTTTTTACAAAAAATGAAGCAGAAGAATATTTTTCAATTTTGAAAAATTTTGAACAGTTTCTTTACAGGGTAGTATTATCTTGCCCTTTTCCATGTATTTGGCTAGCAGTCTAATTCATAATTTGTGTGTTCTTCTAAAGAGCTAGTTCATGACTACAAATAGCCAGATAAAAAGTATCCAGATACTGAATGTGTCAGCAGCCAAAATGTAGTCAGTTTGATGAAGGAGCTTGATTTACATTTAAGCATCTCAGTAAAAAGCCAGAGCTTGAAAAATAATGAGCACTTATCAAAACCAATGACAGCTTTTGATGTTAACTGTCTTAAAAATGTCTTCTCGCTTTCTTAAGAACTTTACTCTTTCTAATAATTCTGGAATTGTCATGCAGTACAATTTTTTCTTACCGTAAAAATAGGGATTTGTGTAATAAACTCTGCTAATCTGTGTTTTTATGCTACTCTTTCTTTTTTTCCCTTTTTAGATTTATTATTTGAGTTTTTATGTTGCTTTACTCTTAATTGTTCATCTGCTTTTATTTGTTGTCTTTTGTTGTTGTTGTTGTTGCAGTGGATGTTTTAGTATTACTTCTATACTTGAGTGTTTTAACTTACTCATCAAGTTACTTTTTTTCCTCTTGGTCTTGATTGCAGCATTAATCTTTGTTGTTTGAGTTCTAGGTAGTATCAAGTTCTTGAATTTCAATGTGCTCTGCCTTTTTCTAAAGATCTTTGCCATGTTTAACTTTATAATATGCTTACATTATATCCCTGCGTATTTGATTAGTATTTGCATTTGTTCAAGGAATAAATTATATGATAATTATGGGCAATTATTTTCTGAAATTGTCTTCCCTATGTCAGTCTTAAAATACTAATTTATACTGAGCAGCTCTTAAGATTTGCTTCAAATTTATTTATAGTTTTATTTCATAAATTATATCTTCACTATAACACCCAGTGTTAGCAGTTTCTCATAGCTAGAAGTGTCACTTCTTGCATACAAGGTATGTAAGCAGCTTGTTTTATTTTTTTCTTATATTTCTTTATGGAGCCAGGAAGCTCTGAACAGAATATTCTTTAGAATACATGGATAAAAAAGGATAAAATATGACATTTTGATGTCATATGACATTTTTCTAGTGGGGAAAATTCAGCCATTTTGTTGACACTGCTTTTGCTTTCCTTTAGTTTTACTGGGAGGGCTAAGGTTTCCTCTGGTCCCAGTCTGCATACATAATCAACAGACAGGCTTATGTATTGACTTTTAAATAATGTGGAACATATCTTCTGTTTGAAGGCAGCAGAGATCTATTGACCCAATTGATTCTGAACAAGGTCTATTGATAGTGTTCTAGCACTGGTGTTCAAAATGAAGAGAAACATTGAGCTGCAGGAAGATGACAATGGCATAAGGCATAGTTCAGCTCTGGTGACTCTTTCTGTGATAGGCAGATTTGTAAGCCACTGTGGTTATTTCACTAGAGGCCTGAAAGCTGTATTAACTTATATCTAAGAAAAAGCCTAGGTTTCCCAGCTTTCAAGAAGTTTTTCCATACTGTAAGGGGGAGAAAAAGGTCTTTGGCACATTTCATAGAATCATAGAATCCTCTAGGCTGGAAAAGACCTTCAATATCATCAAGTCCAACCATCAAGCTGACCTACCAAGTCCCATCACTAAACCATGTCCCTTAGTGTCGTGTTCACACATCTCTTAAATACCTTCAGGAATTGGGACTCCACTGCTTCCATGGGCAGCCTGTTCCAATGCTTCACCACCCTCTCTGAGAAGAAACTCTTCCTAATATCCAATCTGAATCCCCCCCTGGCACAACTTGCGGCTGTTTCCTTGTATCCCATCACTTGTCACCTAAGAGACTGACACCCTCTTCACTGCAACCTCCTTTCAGGTAGTCATAGAGAACGATGAGGTCTGCCCTCAACCTCCACTTCTCAAGACTAAATCTCAAGTCCCTCAGTCACTCCTCAGAAATCTTATTTTCTGACATCTCCTTACATTACACTACTTTTCATTCTTGAAAAACAGTTGCAAAAATAATTTAGAGGCATCTATATCCGGTAAACTCATTATTCAGCAGATCGTTATATGTTTCATTGATCATGAAATATTACAAAGCATATTTAAATATAAATTATGCATTTTTCTAATTAGCTTTCTCATTTGTAAAAACCTGTTTGGATATTACCCCATGTTTTTCCTTAGGAAACATTCTGATTTAATAGCTGTTAATGTTTGAACTGTTCTATTAATATCAGCTATTCTGAGCTCTCCTCAAAACTTCTTTTTGGAGAAGACTAAACATCTCCTACAACAATTCAGATGAATCTCACAGAGTAAAGGCAGAGAAAGGTGATATTTCAATGCAAATTAAAATGTTATTAAATGATTACAAAATGTTTCTACATGACAATTCTGTGTGAATATTTTGGTATGCATATGACAATAGTTCCAATTTTTCTACAAGAAAATAAATGTAATATTGTTCAAATTAACTTCTGTTAACAAGTAGTTAGACAGACTTGTGTGTGTAGTATCAAAGGAGCACTGCCTAAGTACCAGCAGCAAAACTAGGTCTTTACGTCCTCACTCTCATATATTTTTTGTCTTGTGGGGGTTATAAAAAATTATGTCATACTGCCACACCAGCTTTTCACTGAACAGAATCTTTGGACAAATTGTTGTATATTTCTTACATGCTCACTTCAGATGGAGGCAACAAGAACCCATACAGAATTGTTTCAGTCATCTTTTGAACTTTTTAGTTTAGTGTTTTTTTTTTGTTGTTGTTGTTTTTTAAACTCTTAAGATGTGTGGAAAATACCCTGATAATTTTAGGATAATTTTTCAAAATAAGTATAATTTTACTTTGATGTACGTATTATTAGTGTATTGAATCTGTGTGTCTTATCTCTGCAGAAGAATTGCATGAAAATATTAGTTCTGATGCAAAACAAATGTCAGAAACAGCTGATACTGTTATGAACAGCCAGAGAGAGGATAAATCAAAGGAAGAAATCAAGTCAGAAATTACTTCTGTTTCCAAGGAAACCTGGATTAGCTTTGAAGACTTCTGTGTTTGTTTCCAGTAAGAAACAGAGGTTTTGTGTTGTATTCCTTAAAATGTATGGTATAATAATGATAAAATGTGAAATGTGACTATATAAAACCTGTTTCTTCTCAACAGATCTTTTATGTATAACTATCCTTCCTTTCGGGGTAGTCCCAAGGCTTCAGATTTACTGTCTCTATTGGCAATGAATCTGTAGGTGCAGCCCCAGGCTGTCTTGGGTGTGCCCTCCAGAGTACTGCAGAGAACACAGCCATCAGCTTCATGAATTGTATTACACACTGTATGTAAAGTGGATAGAGCATGGTAGGTCATGGAGCACACAGCAATTTGGGTGCTCTCATCTGACACATCAGCCACTGGTTGGCCCCAGTCTGTGAACGTTACAATTCTAAAGCAATAAAAATTGTTGAAATCTTCCATATTTGAAAGGGAAAAAATTCTAAATATCACATTTTTACTCACACTTAGCACTTGGCATTATGCATGTGTAGCATATAAAGCATAGACGAGACGGATCAAGACAAGTGCAACATTTATGTTGCACATCAGCCCTTAGGTAAGATTTTGTTTTCCCATTACTTCAGAACTTACTCCAGAAAAGAAACTTTGTATTCTCCCACCAATTTTAAAATTTCTTCTTTTAAAAATTGTGTAGTTTACTTAATATTTATATATATATTTCAGACCTGATCTGTATATTAAAAATAAACACCCTTTTCTGATGTTCTTTAAAATCATTCTGCTATTTGTAATTGTCACGTTGCTTGCATACTGTCTTTGCTGTCATTTTTCCTTTCTGCCTTCCTCTGGTCCCCAACTTCCCTTCTGGGGTATCCCTTTAACTTCTGTCTTCTGTATTTAAGGAGCCTGGAAAAATACAGCTCCTTTGGACAACCTCACATTGCTGACGGGAATCATTTTCTCAGAGAAAGCTCACACTTTTTTTTTTTTAATTTTAGTTTGTAATTGGGATTTTTTTGTGTGAAGCTTTTATTTTCATAGAGTGTAAAATATGGACTCTTAAACTTGTTAGCCAAATGTTAAAATAGCATTGACATTTTGTAGACTACAGCAATATTAAGAAATACCAAGCATTTGTCAGTTTCTTAAATTCCTGTCCTAAGTGCATTTGAGTTATTAATTTGAGTTATTATTTTTACAGTGAACTGGTAAAACATTTGTTATGAAAAGCATCTCAATTCACCTTTGAAGAATTTATCACTTGAAGAATTTAGGTGCCTAACATTTTAATTTTTACCGGTCAGTTCTGTTGGAAGCATTTCCTTATCTGACTAGTCTATATCTCCGATACCCTCAAAACAAGATGAATGTTCAGAGTTTGTATCACCTTTGGGAAATCAGAAAAACTCTGGTCATTGTAGGAATTGATATGTCAGCAATAAATCATGAATAAAATACCTGAGTAATCAAAACATTTATTTTATGTAAGACATTGGACTTCACATTCAATGTCATCCATCCTAAATTAACACTGAAGCCAAAATATTGTCCTTGGTTAAATCAAGGTCAGAATATATATATATATTTTAATCAGGAATTGTGATAAAGTTTCTGAAAGTAAGCAGTCACCAGATAATTGAAAGAGGTATTAATAAACTTTACAAAAGAGTTCTACCTTACTGTGAAACACTTCATAGAAAACTTCATTACAGTAATTTTTAGGCATGGAAATTATTAAGTAATATTAGCTTATTACAATTCATAGATTACAGATTAATAGGACAAATTAGTGGATTGACCTCCAGTGGACTGCACTTTATAAGTACAGCAAAAGTATAAATTAATATCAGCTGCTTTCTCCAGAGATGAATTGTACTGACCTTTTATGAAGCAAAAAATACTGAATCATTTATGAGAAATAGCTGTGAGTGATTTATGGAAGATTATAATGTGTTTACTAAGTAAAATTAGTATTTTATGCAATGAAAAAAAATATACCTGAAATATGTCATTTATACTAATATTATTTTCCCACTTTTTGTTTTGTGTTGTTTTCTTCCTAGGAACCTGTATGTTTTCCATAAGCCACACACATATGCTTATAATTACCAGAAGACAGATTTTAAGGTATATGACTATATTGAGTTTGTATGTACTTTTAAATTTTTTTGTCAAAACTTTACATAATTCGATAGTACATATTTCCTAAATTTCATTGGTACACCACATAGAACTGCTATTACTGAAAAAATAATGACACCTTAGAATTATTACAGTCAATATAATGATGTTTGCTAGAAAATACCCAGAAGTGATTCATTGTGTTTAAGACAAGGGAAAAAAAATGTTGTGGATTGCCATTGCAGAATAATTCAAAACATATTGAATAAGTAAATCATAAAAGTTGGTAGTGAGAATATATTTTAGAGTGAAACACATCTCCATCCATTCTTTATCTTGAATGAAATCTGCCTCATAGCAACGTAGAGACTTTTCTAAATTAATTTCAATAATGATTCAGCTTCAGAATCCCCTCTTCAGTTCTCATTCATCTTCACCTGTCACCTAGTACCCAAATCAAGGGTCTGTTCAGCTTAACCCTCCATTTTCTCTTTACATACTAAGTCCTATGATCAGGTTCTGATGCAGAACTAACTCTCAGTTACACTGAAATAAAGATAGCTTTTTAAACCTGCCATTAGTTCTTATTATCAGAATGCTATTCAACATGTCTGAATATCCTGTTCCAGCTCTAGTTGCATGCTGTAACTGTATTGTAATTACATAGTACTTTGTTAAGTATAAACTCCAGGTATGAATTTAATATAAAATTCTGTACTGAGAAAGTTAACTACATGGATTGTGCTTCATAATTGTAGTGCCTCTACACCTCTCTGTGTTTATAATCAAATCATAACAAATTTTATCAAAAATTACACGATATACTTCCACAAGCCGTAATCAAATGCAGACTATATAACCTTCTGTGCTGTTGTGCTAAAACGTATCTAATCACCCTTTGCTATAACATCATTCTATTTTTTACATTGATAAGCATGAGGTGTTTACACTATTAGGCAAATTCTGTATCAGCGTTATAAAAACACTTTTATATTATGCTACAAAGCTAACAGGAATTGTATTCCAGGATCAAACACCAAAAATGTATTGATATGTCTTCAGGAAAAAGCTGACATATTAAAAGAGTTCTGAAGCAAAGAAGCTTATTCACCTTCAGATTTTGAAGAATATCTAGGAACAGCAGAGTCATTCTACTGTTTTTGATATTTGAACAAGAATTTTGTATTAAAGTTGAGAATGAAAAATGCTGCCTCCATACATAATGAGGCAGAATCAGTTATGTTTACCAATTAAAAGAGCCTTTATTTCTTATAAGCTTACTGTATCTAACTAGAGTCCGGAAGTTGCAACACAAAGCAAACATTTTGTTCTGTTAAATGCTGTTTGTCAAGGGGAATTACTGAAGTACTACATGTAAAGAAAATCATGTAAAAGTAGATGAATTCTCATTCAAGAAACTTTTACATTTTCTTTTATCTCCTAACTGAACAATATGGTTTATACATGCAGCATGAGGCTCTGGGCTTGAATGATATCTGCTATTTGGAGGAAATAAGGACGACTAATTTCTTCTTTTTCATACCGTATCTATGGTCATAATATAAAAAATCTAATGCTTTTTATAAGTCTGAGAGGCAATGTTCAACAAAAATGAGAGAGAGTAAAAAATGAAAGATATTAAAATATCTTTTTTCTATACAGTCTACTGACGATCAAGTCCTCTATTATTTACTTGTGGACAGTCTGAAATCTGTTGAAATACTGGTTAGTTTCTCTGCATTAGTACGCTGGGACATTGGAGGTAAGGCCAATGCAGAAAAGTGTATGTTAATGTTTAATATGTTTATGCAGTTGAGTTTAGCTATGGAGTATTTTGGCATAGTTTAGCATTAAATAGTAAAGTTGATTCTTGGTAATACACTAAAAGTCCAAGGAATGTTTTCTTGTTACTTCATATTGAAAATGAATATTTTCTTGAAAGGATCCCTTTACTATATATTATGTTTTGATGCATGCTTTTCATCATTATCTTTCTGATATGGATTTCCTTGTGTTTCTTAGTCTTTTTTTTTTTTTTAATCTACATAATTTTCATTCTTGAAAGCCGCTTTATGCCTGAGCTGATAAAAATGCAGTAAAGTTAGTAATATGACTAGAGATGATTTTTGAACTGATTTTTAAACCAATGCACAGTAAGCTCATTTAAAGGTGGATTATTTCAAAATCCAAAAGTTTGGATGGTTTAAATAAAAATTGCTTGAATTCTATGGGAATCATAGAATAGCATACAGTAAAGCTAATGAATATTATGATGATCAGCTTAAGTTAAAAAGACATTTGAACATCAGGTATAGACATAATTTTAGTGCTTCAGGAGTACAGCAGCTAGAACCAAAAGAAACCTTAAAACCAAACCAAAACAACAACAACAAAAACAATACCAAAACCTAATCAACCTGTTAAAATAACTAAACTATAGTATGAATATAAGCTTTGTATGTGGGTTCACTTTCTTTGCAAGATAACAGAATATGCATTCTAAAACTTTTAAGAAGTTTTAGAGCATCTTTAAGTGACTTGGAAGATATCAAATGTACACATTCTTTCAATGCCTTGTTTAAGCCATGGTTTTCTGGTAAATAGTACAAATTAGCCATATTCTGTATCACCTGACTATTTTTAATGACTACGTCTTTTCTGTTCATTATCAAAGCCTATATAAAGATCTCAATGACTGTAAGGTAGATATATATTCACATAAATTTTTACATAATTATTCACGTAATTTTTACTGTTATTCCTTCCCCTTAATTGTGTTTTGTTTGTTTGTTTTGGTATTTCTGTTTGGTTTTCTCTCTTATCATAGCTCCTAAACAAGAAGCTTCTAGAACTTCAAAGGCAATGCTGATGGTTGAACATTTCTCTTGGAAATGTGCAACTCCTGGGGAGCATGTGCTGAAGATGCATACATATGCAACCAAAGCTACTGTGTTAAATCTTCCTGTTGGGTATGTATGAGCCTTCATTTCTGAAGGCTTCTTTATGCTTAGGGATTGAGATGATTTTTTACTTTATGTAGTAACTAAGGTTTTATTTTCTAAAACGTAAGTTTTTGAAATATCAAACTGTTTGATAGCTAAGATTTGGTAAGTCTGCAAAATTGCTAGGAATTTAAAATAATTAACCAAGCCATTATAAAGATTTTGAACTTTTTGATCTTGTTTAAGAGTACTTAGCAAGACAAATCATGTTTGTTAGTTTATACGTTTTAATACAAAAATATTATGAACTAGAATACAAATTTTACTTAACATTATTTCTAACTAGAATGATTTTGAGATATTTCTCAAAATGCCAACAAAAATAAAAAGATTAGGATTTTTAGTGGAACTATGAAAGAATAATGCACGAGGTTCATAGCTTTTCTTGAAATAGGATTTATGAACCATGAAAGGAGAAATTCTGAGGGCATCCAAGAAGCCTTGCATAGCTTACCTCACATTCTAAAGTTGTTCCAAAACTGTATTACTAGTGCTTAATATAATTTATTTATCTTCGTATGTAACTCCATATATATAGCGTAGAGCATTGCCTGATTATTAAAATAAATAGATAAAAGGCAAAAGCCTTTGATATTTGTTAGTTTCTGAAAATGTTTCCCGTGAAAGAAGATGACATCACTGTATCTTGCCCTAAGCAGGAGGTTGCTGACTAATTCATTGAGGCTTTTTACATTTCCAAAAATAGAAACACACCAGTTTTATCTCAAAAAGATGACACAAAATGTATTTGAAAAGTAATGATCTGAACTTTCAGCTTGCTTTTTTTTCTGCTCTCCTAAGATAATTTATCTTTCTTAAAATATAAATCGGTATCATGCTACATACTTAGAGTACAACAAAATGTACTTTAGACAATTGATTGCGTATATATCAAATATGTGTCATATATTTTAAATCCCTTAAAACAACAAACAAATAAATAGGCATAGAGAAAAAACCACACAACACTAGCATGTTGATATTAAAATTAGATCTTTAATGTAGCCCTCTAATTGTCTGGATTTGGATTAATATAGAAAAGATACTATTCTGATTGTAGGTTAGTTCTTTGGCACGTACATTTCCTAAGCATAGTTTCCAAATTTGCATACCCCTGTCCTCTGCGAAGCGAAAATAAATTATTCTTCTTGCACCTACAAACTTCAAAGCTACTAGAGATACAGGCAATTCTAAAAGTTAAGTATCCCACTTTTGATTTTCTCTCCTCTATTCAGGCTTTCAGTAAGCCTTAATTTACAGCAGGTGTGGGAAACAAATGGGCTTATATTGACTGCTGCCCCCTTTTCATTCCAAATGAGAAATGACTTGCTCAGCCTGGAAGGCAGTTTCTTCCCTCTGCCTCTTGGTTGCCAGGGGGCACCTCACATTTCACTCCAAACAAGATACGATTAAAAAAAATCTTTTGGGTTGTGGTTAGCAATATAACTCTCCTTTCTTATTCTCACTGCTGTATCTCTGTTTAAAACAAAATTGCAGCTTTTACAAACCTACTGAGCTAAATGCCATTCTGACAATGACATAAGACCATGAAACTTCGCTATTTAATGGCAATAGATTTCTCAAGTATTTCAGATGGACTGTAGGAAAATACTCACTGGAGAGAGGAGCTTGAGACCCCAGTGTTGTATAACCATAGTTAGGAATATTTTGACTTATGATTGGAACCTGTTGTAGAGTATGGTGAGCTAAACAAGAATAAGATGGGCATATGCCAATAACACATACTGAATTTCTGTTGTTTGCCACCTGAGTAGATAACAGTTGGATGGTTTGGCCCACAGTTGCTACACAAAGCCACCAATCTGAAAAGTTCATCTACCAAGCGTCTGTTAAATTTTTCTGTTTTTTACCGCTGCAAACATGGAAATTATGGTCTAATTTATTTTTATGACCAGAACATTTATCTTCCTATCAAAGTTTTCTAAAGCAAATGTGTTTTTAAGTGTAGCTACCTGACTGAAGGATTTGGGGTGTATCCACCTGAAATATTGAAATCATGTATTTTGATATAGAAAAGAGAGTAAAATCTAATAAATAAACAAATAAAATAGTGACTTTTCTGATTTTACCTACAGCCTATACCTGGAAGTTCTTGCAAAGCAAGAAATTAGAAATGCAGGATTTGAAGAGCTAGAAAAATCTAGGAAAGGATTTCACTTTTGCCAAATGTTTATATGAAAGGAAAAATCTAAGATTTATTATGACTTTAAAACAAAACTTTTTTTTTTTCTTTAATGTAGGCGACACATACTGCTGTTCACAGTAAGTTCTCCCATAGGGTACCATATTCATCTCTGTAGCATGGTGCCATGTGTTTTTGGAGAAGAGGATGCTGTGATTCCAAGTCTAGAAAAGGTATGCATAGCAAGAACCAGTCAAACATCATGCTAAAGCTGTTTCTGACTGTTATTTAGTTTTAAAGTGAAGTACTGTTGGATCTTCATTTAGTTATTATGTTTCAGTATGAAATAGATGAATAGATGGAAGAAATATGTTTTATAACAAGTACCAAGTAGGATTTTGCAACAGTTGTCTTGTATAAATGTGGAAGTAAACATCAGATAGTATAGTAGTTCACAGAGAACAGCAGTGTGGAATGGAATACTCAAAATACTCTTGCTGAAATACATATGTCAGAGGTTGTGTATAAGTTCTCTGTTGGAGGCATGTGGTAAAATACATGTACAAATATCATTCCATATTCAAACGTACCTGTCTAGTAAAAATAAATTGTCACATCAATAACATTTGTTTTGTCCCATGAGATCACATATTACTCACTGAGTCCCAGAGTAGCTTTTATCCCTAAAATAAACAATTGATTCAAACAATTTTTCATTACTGAGATAAGACGCCACGGGGAGTAATTACTACAGCTTTTGGTCTTCGTTGCATACATTCCAGACAGATATCACTGACATTCGTATTTTCAAGATTTCTTTGGCAAGTGCTATGCCCAAATAATTGGCATGGACAGATGGGGAGGGAGTGTAGCTTCTAGAGCTCAGTTGTGCAGTAAAATAAAATTAAAAGATGAGTATAACAACAAATTTATATAGCAATGTTGATCATCCTGGGCAAGCTCTGGAAGCGTGGGATCCATGAGTGGACAGTGGGGTGGATTGAGAACTGGCTGGATGGCAGAGCTCAGAGGTTTGTGCTCAATGGTGCTGAGTCTAGTTGGAGGCCTGTGGCTAGTGGTGTCCCCCAGCAGTCAGTACTGGGTCCAGTGCTATTCAACTTATTCATCAATGACCTGGATGAAGGGACAGAATGCACCCTCAGCAAATTTGCTGATTATACAAAGCTTGGCGGAGTGGCTGACATACTGGAAGACTGTGTGGCCATTCAGAGGGACCTGGACAGGCTAGAGAGTTGGGCGGAGAGGAACCTCATGAGGTTCAACAAGGGCAAGTGCAGCGTGCTGCACCTGGGGAGGAACAGCCTCCGGCACCAGTACAGGTTGAGGGCTGACCTGCTGGAGAGCAGCTCTGCAGAAAGGGACGTGGGGGTTGTGGTGGACAACAAGTTAAACATGAGCCAGCAGTGTGCCCTTGTGGCCAAGAAGGCCAATGTGATCCTGGCCTGAATCAGGAGGAATGTGGACATCAGGTCGAGAGAGGTGATCCTCCCCCTCTACTTAGCCCTGGTGAGGCCACACCTGGAGTATTGTGTCCAGTTCTGGGCTCCCCAGTACAAGACTGACATAGAACTTCTAGAGAGGGACCAACGTAGAGCCACGAAGATGATTAAGGGATTGGAGCACCTGTCTTATGAGGAAAGACTAAGCGAGTTGGGCCTATTTAGCCTAGAGAAGAGGAGACTGAGAGGGGAACTTACCAATCTCTATAAATAGCTGAGGGGACAATGTAAAGAGGATGGGGCCAAACTTTTCTCAGTGGTGACCAGTGATAGGACAAGGGGTAATGGGTATAAATTGAACCACAGGATGTTTCATCACCATATAAGGAAGAACTTCTTTACAGTTCGGGTGACAGGGCACTGGAACAGGCTGCCCAGAGAGTTTGTAAGGTCTCCTTCTTTGGAGATATTCAAAATCCGCCTGGATGCAATCCTGTGTAACATGCTCTAGGTGAGACCCTGCTTGAGCAGAGGGGTTGGACTAGATGATCTGTGGAGGTCCCTTCCAACCTCAAACATTCTGTGATGCTGTGAATCAGGGTCCTAATAATTAAACATTAAAACAGCTTAGGTAAATTTACAATGTTTATTGCAGCAAAGAGGTTTAAATGTGAGAAGCTGTGGCATTAAAAATGACTTTTGGCTAGACTATTCCCTTTACTTCAGAGTATCATTAGCAGGAAAGTGTCCACATTTTTGCACAGAAATCCTGATGAAGATTAATGATGACTTAGGCAGCATGTATTTGGACTTTTTTTCAGGAAGACACAAATACTCATCTATACCCTTTTATAACAGAAAAGATGCTGTGCATTTCAGATGGCAGCAGTCATCTTAACACTGCGGTAGAAAGTTTATATGTGCATCTTATTTTTGAATAAATGTTCTAGAACTAAAGATATAGGAAAAATAAAATCCGTAATAGATATGCATTATGCTACCTGTTATAATGTTGTAATATTTGCATTTCAATAGCTAAAGTCAGTGAAATTTTGCATGTTTTGAATTTTGATTAAATTTAAATTTTGAATACATAATTGATTTTATTGTTTATAAAATTAATAACAATCAGTTGATTTAAGAAAAATTTAATACTTCAGCACAGGAAAAAAGCCCTTGTATACTGTCACAGCCTACAAATGAAACAAAAGAAAATCTTAGAACAATCTTGCTAACAATGGTTGGTTTTCTGCTTTTTCCCCAGGAGAGCTTCAGATTTATAGAACAAGCTACAGCTATCCTGAAAGCTATTGGTAATGTGATAAATAATTTCAGCAATAAGCCTGAACTTTCTGAAGCCTTGAAGGAGCTGAAGCTAGCTCACTGTCCTCCTGGCCTCCACGGTACTGGAATGGCTGAAGAACACTTCAAGGTGAACAAACAATTTTAATGGACATGTATCTAAAGGCTACAGAAGTCAGATAACAGCTTAACATTGTTGTCTACTTCAAACCAATGACCATACTTTTAAAAAGGACATCACAACAGTTTCAAATGTGGCATTCATCATTAAGTGAATGCATAAAAGAAACTTGCAATGGTGTACCATAATTATCTCCTCTTAGTATGAACACATTTTAATATGTGCGCTACGTGCTCTAAATTTTAGCCTCTGGTTTTGTCAGTTTCATTAAGCACTTTTTGGGGCACAAAACATCAGCAACTTAATTTTATGACTTAAGTTTAGATTTAAAAAACACTACCTGAAATGGAAAAAAAAAATTAAAAAAAATCCAGCATGATTCCTTTCTGTGCCCAATATTGATGGTACAGGAAAACATTGATACAACATATGTTACTGTAGACAGCAATGAATTTTTGTTTCAGGCATGCCATTTCCAAGTTTATTTTGTGTTGTTTTGAAACTGCCACGTTCTTATTTCACTTTTATGCTGTGTATGTGATGAATTCAATGGTCTTTGTATACATGATAAAAAAGTTACACTTTCTGTGTAGACCTCTGTACTGTAACTTTTCATTATTATGAAGAGTGCAACAAAAACATGATATAAGAAGGTATGGTAATTTTAATGTCTATGTAAACGTTGATAGTACTGCTAGAGCTTTTTTTTTTTTTTTTTTTTTTTTTACAGTCAATGCTTTATATATTCCAGTTTCACTTTCGTCAAAGTACTGGAAAGTTCACACAGTTTAGATTGTTTATTTTAGAAGACTGAATAGAAGAAAGGGCACCATATTCTTAAAATCAACTATATTAAAACAATAGAGCACCTAAGTCATTTTTTTGATGTAAAGGCTTGATACCAGGCTCAAAATCAGTAAAACAGGAGAACTATAAGTGGTTCCAGGTGCATCTCTTATGAAAGAGCCAATTTTCATGCCAAGTCCAACATGGACTCTCTGCATTTGGACTTGCATTTTGACAATGCATTGCATTGGACTTTCAACCAAGTCCAAAAAGTCCTCTCTGAAATGGAAAATACAAATTTTAAATGTATTTTCTACTATGAAAAGTGTAAAACTTAGGGACTTGAAGAAAAATTCAGGAGGCATCTCTCTTCTCCCCCCACAAAACCAGTATATATATTTGTAAAGGAATAAGAAAAAAAAAACAAACAAAAATAAAATAAATGAGAGGCACTGAATTAGCCAACAGTGACTCATGAATGAAAATATGGAAATAATCTATCTTTAATATAGACAATGAAAAGTGATTCTGAATATAAACATGTATTAAAGTAATTTCTCTCTTCATCAGTGTTAATTTTTTCAAAGGAAGTTTTTATTAACATTACTATACATAACTGGAGATAAAATGTTTCCAGAAAGCAGAACAATTTGGAAATAAGGTCAATGAAAGAGAAAAAGAGATAAATATTTTTCCATTGAGTTATTACTCTGTTCTTTAGTTCAAATTGTGAGACAGGCTCTGAAAAACAAACTTTAAAATTTCTAATCTAGCTAGGGATGGAAAAAGGGACTGCATTTCTGCTTGTTAAAGAGCATCAAGTTGTTGAGAGTAAAAACATCACTTTAGTCCAATAAATAAGACACCAAGTTTTCCCCTTTTATCCATCAGTATATTCTTACTTTTAATAGTGGTACCATCGATTAATTCAGTATGCCCATTTAGTTGTTTGTCTCTGTTCTAAAACTTCTAATAAGAATGCCATTTGTTGTGATGGCAATTGTGTGTTCTTACATCCTCTGGTCTGAGACAATCAGCTCACTTTACATAGACTGATAAACTATTTTGGGATGATAAAAACATGCTTTACATTCTGTCCTGTATTTAAAAAGTCAGGTACGAAACAGGTTTTCTCTTGATTGCTGGCATGAAGCACTGTAGTCCCATGGTGAGGACTAATTTTCAGTTACTGTATGAGAGGAACTTAAACATGTAATGAAAAATAAAATTAAACAGTTTTTGCAACTTTAATGAGGAACAATATAAATCAGCTTTTGAAAATGAATAATTCTCTAATAAATGTTTTTCTTCTTTTTGATTTTAGGTTTTCAATAGTGCATTTTGGTATTTGATTAAATATGTTTTGGGCAAGAAGGTTCCTTACAGATATAAATTTGCCTTCAGGTCCTTCACTTTGGATTTTAAAGACACTGAGATTTTTGAGGATGACAGTGTGTCTTCAGGTACTGGACCAATATTGTTAATCACTTCAAACATATCTGCCATTCTTATTTTGGAGGGAATTAACTCTTCACTAATCTTGTGTTTTCTCTCCTGGTTCATTAAGAATGAGAAATGGTTTGCTTCCTATGAGATGCCCGAGATTTCTGACAGATCTGATAATAGAACTAATCCTTCCTTGTCTTTGTTCCAGAAAGTATGTTTATGTTTTATTAATTTATAAAATCGCACTTTGTCTTCTTTGAATTGCATTTGTCAGTATTAATGAGCACTTACAGATACTTTATTTTACCTGGTATACTGCAGTTCATGGATCTCTTTCAAATTATCATCTGAAATGAATTTATATAGCTACAGTGTACACGAAATGAGAGCAAGGGAAGGCTCAAGTTACTACCTTTACTGAAAGTTCTGTTTCTTGGTGGTGGATTAATTACCTGCTCTCCCTCCCCCTTTCCTCACTCTCCTTCCCTCCCCCCCCCACCTTTTTTTTTTTGAAGCCTATTAGTTGCCAAATCATTGCATTTGCTGGCTAGTATTCTGGCTAGTCACACGTGTAGTGTGGGAACTAGCTACAGCACTGTCCACCTCATCTCCAGCCTGCGATTAGGGTAAGTTAGCTATCTGAAGGTACTGTGGGAGGGATCATGATATTATAGGGAATGTGACAGGAAGTTTGGTGACACTGAATGGGGCAATAAGGTGTGCAGGCTTTGCTGGTTCCCCTTCCCAGAATAATTCTCTCATTGCAGGTTCTTTTCCTCATTTTATATGCAGGCTGGAGGCATAAGGGGTTAGAATTAAGTTCACCTGGCAGCCAGATACATGGCTCTTTTCCATTTCCATAGGCTTGTTTTACTATCTGTGTAACTTTTTAATCTATTAATATTTATTTTATTAATGTAAGCTTTATGTTTATGGCTTCATAACAAGACAAAAAGAATTAATCTGAAAAATTGGCATGAAGATGCATTTTCATCATTTAAAGATCATTACTTCAGGGTTACTTAGCTTCCCCTTCTACAGTTATGAACTTACAATATGAAGTCTTTGCTCTTGGTCAACAAAAAAATGATATTACTTTCCTTTCATTAGTCAATTTATTTTGGAAAGTCGGTATAAAAAAAGTCATTAAAATTTACATAAATATATTTTCTGACAAAATAATGTAATAAATTTTGAGAAAGCACCTATATTTGTCTCTGTTGTTGCTTTAATGGGGATTTTCCTCCAAGTCTCTCTTCTGAAGGTTATTGGTTTTGATATATAAAAGATGAAGAATCGGACAGAATGACTGCATAACTCAATGTGTTTTTCAGATTTATATTCTAGGACAAGAGTAAAAGTTATGAGGGCCCGTTTGTTGACATTTGTAACAATACTTGAAGTCGACAACACCTGTCACATTTTTCAAGATGATTGTGCAACTAATTTCTGTATTCCAAAAAAAAATCCAACATTAAGTACTTGTCAGCAATAAACAAGAAGGTATTTTTACATTAGATTTGAATAATCAACGCAGCTAGAATATATGAAGTTTTCATATAGCAAAGACGTCATACATGTTACTGAATTATAAGGTACAGTGTGGCAGATTATTTTTGTTTGTTTGTTTTGATTCTCCACCTAAATCATAAAAAGTGGAAGAAATGTATGGCAAAGAAAATTTTTATTTCAGTTTGCTTTCCTACAGTGTAAAATTTATCTTTTTAATTTTGTTGCTTTTCCAGACCTAAATCACAAAAGGTTGGAAAGTGAATTGTTTCCCTTTGCCGTTATTTACCTTTGGATGTATATATTTTGCCCTGCTTGATAAAGATTGCATTAGAGTAAGTGCATGCTTTTGTTCAGGTTCCATCCCAGAATGCTAAAGTAATGGAGACAGCTGCATTAGAAAAAGCATAAAGCAAGCCAAATGGTGGGGGAAAAAGTAGGTAGATAGTAGGAAAGCACAAGTGACAAATGCATTATAGGAATGCCTAGAAGGACCTGGTTTATCTGGCCTGCAACAACACTGCTGCATTGTCAGGTTAGTTGCACAGATCGTATCACAACTTGAATTATAATCCTTTGAAAACTAACAGTTATCACTGTAAAGTACCGTAATAGATGAATGAAATCTTTTTGTTGTCTGTGTCTGAGGGTAGATCTATGCAAGTCTGAACTTTAAATGCCACCTCCATTTTGTATTAGCATATTCATTTTGCACTGTGTGCTAAATACCCCACAAGACTTGCCCAGGGCAAGGTATGTCACAATGTACTGCAGTTAGTAGCCCTTTCTGGCAAAGTTTCTGAGACGTCACCCTGAAAACAACTTAGTGACATTGATCTGTCTGCCAAATACCATCCGCCCCTATGGAACAGCTGGCACAGGAGCCACAGGAGATGTGAAAGTCCATGCAGTATGACAAAAAGATAGAAGGTTCTGAAGCTGATTGCTTCTCCATGTCATGGCTGTTCTATGGTTTTCTGGAGAGATAGAGTAGATAGAGACTGCAGAACTTCAGGGAATCGTGAGATACAGAATTTACGGAGGTGTGTGATGCTTCTTAGAAAAGAAAGCCTATCAGGATGATGTTACACGGGACAAGGTGAGACGGTCTTAATAGTTCAATGCTGCTTGGCTGCTCTCTGTTGCACGCTCCCTCCGCTTACTCTTTACTGGTTTTCTTGGACTCTGTAATGAACCAACTCAGTTCACTAACTGTCTCTGGCACTGATTTCTAAGTCTAGAGTCTTGGTCACTTGACAATCATTTAGGCACAATTCAAAGGTTACATTTCTTTCTTGGGGATAAATTCCACCTTTAAAGTTGTAGAGTGCCTTTTGAGTGCAGTTCTGTAAGAATCTTCTGGTCTAAAACTTTATCTTGTCTAGAAGTCAAGCTGTTAGCTATAAGGTTATTTGTGTAAACCATATTTGAGAAATCCTATACCAGCCCGGTTCTCTCCTGGAACAAGCTTTTCTTTCTTGAAATAGTGGTTAAGAGGGTGATCACACAGTTATGTGGTGGGACTGAAGGGATAACTCTAGACATTTGTTTCCTCTTCCACTCTGTTTGGATTCGAACTTGAGTTCCAATACAGGGGAGGGAAGGTTTGCCACTAATTGACTGAATATGTAAAGTGTCTCTCTAGTACTATATGCAAAATGGACCTAATCAATAAAAGCATTATATTGCATTGCCTACAGTATCCACACTATCAGGAGAAAATTGCAACTGATTTCTCTGTTGAACTAAGTTTTGTTAGGCTGCTTGGAGAACTTCAGTTTCATTAATAGCAGTGTATCTTGTAATTAACAAATAAAACAGGTCAGAAATTCCTGATGAATCAGTTTAATTGTAATGTCAAATGCTGATCATTTGAAGCATCCCCTAGCAAATATTTTTTGATTTAAAGCATTTCACAATACCACACATCTCTGTTTAAAAGACAAAATACTGAGAAATGTGAAGTCAAAACAAAGCTTATAGATCAGAATATTTAATTTTGGCTAGCATTACTTTGACTCATGTTATAAATCAAAATATTTTTGTTCTTATGAAAATGTATTTGAAAAATAAATTAAAAAATACATCTTTAAGAACATGTAATTTTACAAAACATTCAGTGTTTCACAATCAGTGTTTCCAGTTTTCACCCTGATTTGGTGTAACTTTTGACAGTTCACATGAATAAGTAGTGAGGTTTTGTCTTTTCTGTGCATGACACTGCAACCAAGTTACCGTATTTGTATATTTAGAAACAAATCAACATTTAATTGACTGTATATCCATATATTCTTTAGCCTCACAGATTAGACCAGATGGCCTCCAATGGTCCCCTCCAGTCTATATTATTCTCTGCTTACAAGCTTCTATCTTATAAAAGTGGCTGTACCGTGAATCTTGTTGAGTTCTGATCTGTCCTCTGTTGAAGTGGTGTTGTGTAACACCACTACACAGAGTGTTTCAGAGCCACTAGATATTAAAGAAGCTTTCTGGGGTTTGGAAATAAGACAATAATGAGGATTGATGGTTGGAAGCAATCAATCTTATCAATGTTTGACACAAGAGATTGGATTGAAATGTGTGATCTTCTAGTTGATGACAGCATTATCTTTTCTTAAGCTAGTGTGTCCCACGTTTCAAGCAGCGCTCTCTCCTCCTTTTTGTTTGTTGGTATTTCATTTTGGAGCACAGTTTCCTTCCCTTCTCTCTGTCTCACCCTCCTCACTGTACATTGTTGCAGTTCCAAACTGGCCTCCTGGCACTGCTTCCTTGTAGTGCTGCTCCCCGTACCCTCTCCCTAAATCCTGGTACTGATGGCTTCCAGGATGCTAATTCTAGGCAAGGATTCCTTCACAGAGTTCAGGCAAGGATTCCTTCACAGAGTTCATTAGTAATTTTTCAGATCCTACTGATTTCTGTTCCACTCAAAAACTCCTTGATAACAGAAAGTTACAGTCAGATAAATGAACTTCCACTTTATCATAGATCCTACCCTTAATCTACAGCTCCTTAGCAAAGGCTGAATATAATATTTTGAATAATGTTAATGTTTAAATTATTACTTCATAAAATGATCAGATTGAGAGAGAGAATCACTTAAAATATTATGAGGCTCTTAAGCTATATGGAGATTCAGGCTTTGATGCATCAAATTCTATTGGCTTATGTTTGGAAGGTTATTTTGAAATTATATTAAAAGATTTGTTTTTTAAAAATACACTGAAATAGCTGTCTGTAAAAAGAAGTAAGGACTTGATGATTTGGTATTTGGCAGTAGCACAGTAGCTGCATGCTAACTTTATAATTACACAGTATGTGGTGTCTATTTTTATCATTATAGGAGGAAAATGTTAGGAGACACATTTTTGTCATATATGGAAGTCTTACACATAAACCACTGTGTTTCTCTAATATAGCTCTCAAATCATTTGTTTATTTTTTCACTTCATAGCAAGCAGCTACAGGACTTCCAGCTTTAATGATGTTGCTCATTCTCTTACCCTTACTTCGGAGAGTTCTGAGGTTAATTCCCCTGGTAGCTGGCAGAAAAGAATTCCCACTTTTGAAGAAGAAGCAGCGGCTCTTAAACTCCAAGCCATTTGGAGGGGGGCTTATGTGAGGAAAGTATTGAACAGCAGAAAACCAGGTGTGTCCTTTAAAAGTAGCTTTTAAAAAAAAATATTTCATGCTTCATCTTGTCCAAATATTTAAAGATTTTGTTCCTAATTATACCTAGCTAAAGTGAGCCAAAATGCAGTAGAACATTATAGTTCAATGAAAAATCTCATATAAATCTATGAAGTGTTCAACCTAGCCACTTAGCACATGTGATTATAAAAAGTAATGTAAGACACCTGCCATTGATTTCCATAAATATTAAAGCAGAATCTACATTAGGATAGTTTTAGCTTAGAGCTGAGTTAAATGTTTATTTTCTACAAAAGCAAGTAAAAGTTTTAAATGTGTATATGTGTCCTTCTTTTACATCATTGCAACAAGTAGGTTTGTCTGTGTTTTTCTAAACTGTATTTTAACACTGTCATGTTGATTTGTGATGAGACATACAGTAGAAATTACAGGAAGATATGTATGGACACCTGTGATGAGAGAATCCTAAGGAAATTAATAAAGTAATACATTTGGAGAGTTTCTCAGTCTGTACATTCATGTGTATTTGTGTTTTATTTTCTTGGTCTTTTGTTTTTTTTTTGTTTTAATGTGTATAGCAAATAACAATTTGAACTTAGGCTTTAAGAAACCTAAATGTCATTGGCAGAGTTTAGTATTTCCAATGATTTTAAACTGGTTTAAAGAAATGTTCTGATAAAGGTAGTAGGAAAAGGTGGTGTGAGTGTACAAGTGAAAAAGTGAGAAAAGGTGATCGGAGATGAGAAGAGAGAAAGATCTTAAACAACAAATCCAACGAAGCTTTGGCCTAAAACCCTTTCTTTGTGTGCTTCTGAGGATCATTATGGTTTGTTTTTCATAGATTTGAATTCAGAGCACACTTAGGGGAGGCAGAAAAGCTCTCTTCAAGAGGACCTCCACAAACCATGACCATTTCAGTTCAGAGAACATAATGAAAAACTCTTATTAATCCTGTATCATGTATAATTCTATAAATGCAGGCATAACCTTTTCAAAGAGCATTATGATATTGACGAAGTATTTGGAGCATTCATAGTCTAACCAATCTAAATTTAGTCTTTCTAAGGTCATAATAACTCTGTATTTTCACTCTATTTGAAGCCAGAGATCATCATTAAAAAACCTAGTCAGATACCCAGTTTATGACAGGCTGTTACAGTTCTGCTGGAAACTCTTTTTTGAGTCACATTACCTACATTTCAGTGTCCTGTGGGCAATGTGTAGGAGAGACTGATAGTGAATAAATACAATTCCTCTCCCAACAAGTCCATACAAGCACCTGAGGAATGTAATGAATAATCAGCAGAACACAGCATCAAAGGCTGATCCTGTGTTCAAAAGATGTTATGCTGATGCTATGCTTCATTCTTAGGTATGTAAATAGAGGTATCTTACATAGCAGTTGAAGACTTGTGTTACATTTCTTAGCCAGCAATTCTATCATCTTAGTTGGACTACTGTGTCCAGCTGCAGTGTCTGCAGTCCAAGAAGAAAGATAGGTGACCAGATCTGGGTAGAGTTGTAAGGATCATGATTAAAGAAGTGTCTTGTACTTGTATACTGTTAGTTTTGAATTTGACAAAATGGAAGATTAAGAATTACATCGTTATAATCTGTAAGTATCCACATGAGAAAAGGAATTTGATAGCAAACAGGTCTTTAGTCTGAGATCTGAAGGGTTAATGAGGTCTTTAGTCTGAGATTCAAAGATTACAAGTTGAATACAGACACATTCAAACTAGAAAAAGAGGTACTTGTTTTAAAAAGTATAAGGTATTTACCAGAATAAAACAAGAGTTGTATTGGGTTTTCATCACTGAAAATTGTAAAATCAAAAATACACATCTAATTCAAAAAAGGCTTAATTCTTTACATGTGGTGAAACAGCATTTAACATGTTAACCAGGCTGTTATATGGAAAGTAAGATCACAAAGATACCTTTTAGCCTTACAGTATATGAATGTCTGAGGATCTTGACAAAGAAAACTGCTCTGTTTTGAGATACATGGTCACCTTTTACAAAGTCATCCCCGTCTGCTAGAAATTCCTTCCTGACCTAGCATCATTGCTAGGGTTCTCTCTCTTGTATATTTACCTGCACCTGTTGATCTACTCGAGTTATCGTTCAAACTTTCAACTCCTCATCAGTAAATCTAGTACCGCCTTTCTCCCAAATTATCACCTGCACCCAGTCTTACTTAAGCTTTTCCACCAAGTAGTCTAGTGTCCTATTAATTTATAAAAAGTGCCATTTGTAAATTAGGAGGTCTTGTAAGCTTTCACTTGTATTAACTCCTACAAATCCCAGAGCCTGGAATCTGCTCTTTTGATGATTCAGATTCTAGAGTTTTATCTTTTTAACTATATATGAGTACCTCAACTCCTTTCTTTAATTTTCTATAATGTCTTAACTTCCCCTGATTAACCTCTACACTGCTACATGTAATTGAGGTATTTTCTTTACAGTGCTTCGCTGTTTGGCCTTTTTTTTTTTTTTTTTTAAATCATACTATTCTTCTCTTCTTTGCCATTATCTATTTTTTTTTCTCTCTTACTTCTCATTGTGGTAAAGTGTAACTCTTTTTCCCCATCTTCCTACTGTTTTGTTTGTTTATTTTTTCATTAATTGTTTATGCAATAAAGGAGGATTTCACATAACTTTAGTCTTGGAAAGTTAAATGTTAGAGGTCTAAAACAGTTGCCTAGTCTTCATTTTCATTCTGCAGATGGAAGTAGACACCCTCAGATGGAAAGACAGGCTGTCATCTGGGAGGTATCAGGCATGGGTGGGGTGAATTATCCCCTAGAGCTGTTTGATTCTCTTCTTTTTAGCTTCACAGATTGCCTAGGCACCTGCCCCTTAGTATTATAATTGCTACTGAGAGCTAAACAGTGTGTTCTCTGAGGACAGAGATCATCTCATATCAATGCAACATGTTATTGTGAAGGTCTGTAAATCAGAAAATATTAGTCACATCATTTTTGATGTTGTAGGAGTACTGAAAAGTACAAAGGTGATGATAAAGCAGTTTTCCTCTATCAAAGGAAAAAGTAGTTATCAGCTCTGTGAAACCTCTGTAAAATTCTAAATAAGATCCTAATGATTCGTAAGAAAATTAATTTGTGCAAGTAAGGTTTTTCGTGAGTATTTGGCAGGTGTATACTAAAAACAATAAAAATGTAGGTGCTACATACATTTTTCTAACTTATTTCATTATTTCTAGGTACTAAGGAAAACACTATTGTCAAAGAAACCTTGCAAAAATTGTGGACTGCAATTGAGTTAAATTTTGAACAGTGTGCTGTAATACTGTTAAGGTAATGAAGTTATCAATTCAACTATTTTATTGGTGCCAGTTCCATAGAATTGCCATAAATTGCTGTTTCACAAAATAAATGCACTAAACTATTGAAAAGGATGAGATGCTTTCCATGAAGACATGCTCTGCTTTATTCTGTGTGCTTTATTTACTTGAATAAAACTATATCACTTCTAATCATTAGGTAAGGATGTTACTAGAGGGTTTTTTTCCTAGAGCTTGAACTAGAATATTGTCTGTATTCTTCTGTACATTTCTTTTTAATATCCAGTAGGCTGTTTCATATGTATAAATCTGATGCTGATTCTTTGATTAAACATCTATCCAGATGATTTGAAGAAACCTTTTGATTCATGCTTCTGATTCATTTTAAGGAATCATGACTGACATTAGAAAGGCTATTTAATTCTAGCATAATTTATATCACTGGGGGCTCTGTTTGCAGCACCTGCTTGAAAGAAAATGTTTGTGTTCCCTGGTATTTAATAACAGCTTTTGCAAAGATAGCTGCACTAATTTCAACAGTGTTCCTTGAATCATTTTCAAGCATGACTGCCTTTGGGGATCACGTATTTTCACAAAGTCCTTAAAAAATATCTCTGCAAGTGTTCACACGACCAGTCCAGCAGTAGACCAGCTCTGCTAAGGTTGAGGAGTGAAAACTAGCAATAATTACTGGCTGTGGATACAAATCCTCACTCCATATAACCCAGCAATTTGAGGAACACTCACATGGGGTATATCTTTATTTCACTTTTTAGTGTTTCTAATTAGGATAACTATGTCCTGTTAAAACCTTGGTATGTAGGTGGGATCAGGACTTCACAACTGCAGCCTTATTCCAAATGTTAGACCTCAGTGTTAGAAAGGCAGCATCTCTAAATAACCAAAGATAAGATGCAGCTGTTAATCTGCCTTCAGATTTTTAAAACATATGGGGCTGATTCTCAGGCATTGTCTCAGGGGATGTATTTGACTGTTAAAATCATGTTACTATGATTTTATTATTATTATTTTTTGAAATACATATATATATTTTAACAACTGATCTGAACAACTGAATTTAATATAATAATCTAGCACGTTGGCCAGTAAAGTTACATGCAGGAATTTCAGGAGTTCAGTGGTAGGGTAAAAGTTTTCCACATACTCGAACCCCAGACATACCACAGGGCAGAAGCAGTACCATTTTACAATTCAAACAACTGGTCTAAAATGTCCTAAACTAGATTAAGCTAGAGTTACCAATTGTTTGTCATTATACATCCCACATTCCTGTTGAGAAGCTCACTATATTTGTCCATACTGTAATTTTCAAGGAGTTCACAAATCTGGGGCTGTCCAAGCGTGGTGTTTATCAGTAGCAGAAGGAACCTTTGCAAAACTTTGTGGACTAAGATTTCAAAGCATCCTGCTTTAAACTACTTCTGGCAATATTTGGATCCAGTCTGTGGCTCATCTTAATTAAATGTCAAGGTTGACTGTTATCGTTGCTAAAAGCATGGTTGTGAGGATAGTTTGTATAATTTTAATTGCTGTCTAGGGATAACAAAACATCAAAGTACCATTGTCCAGGTTTGGTTGATAATATTTTAGCAACTGAAAGAGTTGGACGTGTTTTGGGAACATTAACTTTTTATATTACAAATGATAATTAGAACTTCGTGTTGTCAGTTAGGTGCCTGTCAGGTTGGCTCTAATTTCGTAGAACTTAATAACACCTAAAAGATTATTTGCCTAAAGAATAACTTCTGAAGTTACCCTTTTAGGTTCCTTCCTATACGTAAGGAACAATTTTAATCACATTTAAATTTGTTTGGTTTTATTTTTATTGCTGTCTTGTTCCCCACCCAAAAAAAAAAAAACAAAAACACCAGAAATAAGTTTATTTTTTAATCTCCTAATGATGCCACAGCTTTAAGATGACAGCTTAATATAAAGAAATGAAAGTTATACTTATGGATATATATGTATTTTTAATAAAAACAAACGAACATGCACACGGATAGACAGATAGACTGATAGATACAAATATTTGTATGTATCAGCCATTACAGGCTATTAGTTCTTGAACCTAAAGAGCACATTTTCTACCTGATTTGTTACTTTATTAGTGTAAATAACTAACGGAGAAGATAGTAGTAGTAGTAAAACCTTTAATAACCACATTTATATTTACGGTCAAATGCAAACCAGTGTTGCTTATGATTAGTATAAGTCAAAGTCAAGATATATGTCCCCTCCTCGTTAGATTTAAATGTTTATCTCTTTTTCTGCTTTCCAGAGAGATGTTTAAAAGAAACTGTAAGTCAATTGAAAAGTTTCCTTGCTATGAAGATGAGTGGTGTAAGGTCTCTTTTGCTGACTATGCTGTAACATATGCTGATCAGCCACCAAATATTTGGTTTGTGATTTTTAGGTGAGTTTCATACAGCCTTATATGATTCTTATGAGGAAATAATATTGATACATTGCGTTTTACCTAATCTGTTTTAAAAACATAAACATGTTTTTAAAACATGTTACATAAATCACTTAATTTGTGAAAATATTTTGAATGTAATTTGAATTTTATTTTATTTTAGGGAAATATTTATTGTTCCAGAAGATATGCTTATAGTGCCAAAGATGTATACCACTATCCCTTCCTGTAGACTTCATGTAGTTGATAATGACACTCTGGAGGAAATGCCACATGTCTTTTTCAAAGTGACACCTCAGGTTTATCCCAAAAATAAGGTAAACGTGAAGAGTGGTGACGGAAAGTATTTTAATAATGATTGCCTGAATTCTGTAGATATTTTCAGCTAAATTGTAACGTTCTGCTTAGAAGTACACCCATATTTACTAGCAAGTTTAAACAGACTGTTAATGACCTTCTTCCATGCTAAATTTAATGTGGAAAAATAGTCTTAATTTTCTTTGGTTATTTTTGATCATTTCTAAAGGGGGGCATATCACCCAATTTCCCTGAGCTGTGCTAATCAAGGGCAACTTGGCTGCTCTGGCTGATGCTGTTCACCTGCCAGGATAACCTTGAAGACTCAAGGACCAAACTAAGAATGTGGCACAAATAGCCTTTTATAAGGCATGCTTGCAATTATTAAATTACATGCTTCTTCAGGTGCTAATGATGACTGTAGTGCTGATGCCAAATACAGCTTTAGATGTGCTCCCTCTCAAAGTCTGTAAGAATCATTAGAGTAATTTGCTCCTGGAAATAAATAAATAAATGTAGTTAAATAAGTATCACACCTTCCCCTCCTCCTGCCTTTTTGTCTTTAGGCTAATGACAATTTGCTCAGTCTTGCAAGGTATGTTTCCTGCGCTCTTGATTACTTTCTCCTCTGGACTCTTCCCAGTTGTTGTTTTCATTGTTTCTTGTTTATGATGCACAACTCTGAGCATGCAAAGCTTTGCACCAAGGATTTGCTGAAGGCCATACAAATGATGAGCAAGAAATGATTAGTTTACATGTCTTGTGGGTGGGCTTACTTTGCCTTATAAATCTGGCTGTGATGCTTTCCCTTTTTTTGCAACGGCATTGTTGACTCATACTGCTGTAGCCCTAGGTGCTTTTCTGAAGAACTGAATCTTGTAGTTTATTGTTCTTGACTAAATATGTTGTATTTCACTATTGATTTTAATGCCTTTTTTTTTTTTTTTTGACTGTTTCCCTGGTTTAAAATAACTTTGGATTCTTATTTTGTCTTCCTAAGGAGACAAAATCCTTACAAGTTACAATCCTTACATAAGTTACAATCCTTAGCTTCATGTTATCAGTTAATTAAACATATATTTTCCCTTCCACCATCCACATTACTAACAGAAGTATTGAATGAAAACAGTTCTAGGTTTAGATCTTTGAAATCTCACTGACTGCAACCTTCTTTTCCAAACTGGGTCATGAATATGTGCTTTTTTGGAAGTGGTTATCCAACATCCACTCTAATTTCCTCATTACGACAGCATTTCCGTAGAATTATAAGAATGATCAGAGAAACAGTGTCAGGTGTCTTACTCAAGGCAAGATATACGATGTCTACCATTTCTCCTTCGTTCCTGTTATGTGCTTTCCTATAGAAGGAAACTTGATTGGTATATGACTTTTTTGCTATTAATAATCTTTTTGCTTTGTTGAGGGGGTTGCAAGTGGTTCATTTCATTATTTATTTCATAATATTTCCAGCCATTAAATCTATGCTGTCTGATAATTTTCTAGGCAACTTTGTCCATTTTTAAAAAGTAACATCATAGTTCTGTAGTCCTCAAGTACATTACCTTTCCCCCATCAGTTATGAAACATAAATAAAAACCCCTGCGATTGTTTTATTCAGTTATTTAATCGTCATTCAGTTCAGAAGTTTATCAGGCCTAAAAATAAAATTAATATAATCATTTACCACTTATTTTCCTATTCTAGCCTGCCTCTAACCTCTTTAATGTTACCTCTACTGTTAACTGTGTTAGCCACACTATCCATGGCTTATCTTTTTAGGGAAGAGAGGTTCATGTTTTGGCCTTCTCAGTCTCATCTGTCAATAGCAAGGAACTGATGTTAGTCTAACACCATAGAAGTATTTTTTTTATCCTTTTGCAACCCATGCTTGCACGTACTTTCACCTCTGCCCCCAAAAGAATGAACTTATTTTGTATAGTGTTTGTAGTGAGAGCTGGCTGAATGTGACAGGTAAGGACTGCTACTGCTAGAGGAATATGCAGGGCTGTAGACAAGCTCCTCAAGTTCTCAGAGCTAATTTGGGATCTTCAGCGGTAGGGTGTGTATTCTACTGGGAAACAAAGTTCAGTTTGGAATCCGACAGTGACAAGTGGTAGGATGCAAAAAGAAGTCTTGGTGTTGAACACCACTTAGTGCCTTTCAAGAAAGTGACGAGCTGTGGAAAGAACTATCACAAATCTTACTGTTTCTTTCAGATCTCATCTCAGCATTTGTCCTGTTTAGCATGCCACAGCTGTCTATTTCTGTCTTGTAAGACACATTTTCCACTTCCCCAATTTTACTACTTGTTTTTTCTCAAGTGTCCTCCCATTTCATGTGCTTTTCTTTAATAAAGATGTCCAGAATTGTGCACAGTATTCCAAATAAGATCTTACCAATACTATGCAGTACTATGGTTTAAATACTGGAAATGCTCATTTTCCTATGCCCTACCCCCACATGATACTTTCTATAATCCTTTTTTATTTTTTTTTTCCATGGACACACCACATAATAACCTCAGCGATTCTGTCATTAACTAAATTAAATGGCTTATTTTTTTCTCCTATTCTTCCTTGTTGAAGTCCTCTCCACTTAATAATTAGAGAAGATATTTTAGTTATTATTCTTTCAGCTCATGACTTTAAATTTTACAAAATTAAGTGTGGTTAATACCAGTAAAGAGGGATTTTGATTTAACAATATTAAAACAGTATTGTACATATATGCTGTATTTTTTGTACTTGTTTTTATTACATTTCTTAATCACTGCTACTGAGCTTCTCATTTTGACAAGGCATTATGTGATTGTCATAAAACACAGAATAAAGTGCTATTATTTTAATCTGTTACCTTTCTTTCTAACAGTATTTGGTAAAAAAAAAATAATCAACAGTGTCATACATCAAGCAAGAAATAATACAGCATGCCTGAATTCCTAAATGTCAATATTAATATAGTGTTGTTTAATAAACCTAATAGTGTTTAATAAACCTACCAGTTAGTTGTTCTGCTTCAAAACTATGAATCAGCAGCTAACAACAGAGTGAAATAGAAATTTTATCAGCAGATATTATTGTGCTGCACAGTCATTCCTGGAATACATTCAATCACTCTGAAATGAACTTTACGATACGAAGAATAAAATCTGCAGACTAGCAATAATGTCTGTCTTCTTTCTGCAGATATTACAGTCTAGATATAAACTAGCTACTTGCTTCACATTATTTAGATTTTATTTATTTATTTTTGTATTACATTTTCTTCCACAGTCATTTTTTCTCAACTGCTTGCTACAGGTTTGTCTTCCGCCCCCCCCCGCCCCCCCCCCCCGTCCTTTTTTATACACAAGTTTTCTCAACAGATCATAAAATATGATAGAGAGATGAGCATTTTTCAATCTTCAGCTGAGCAACAAAGAAAAGATGTTAAGAAATCATTACTGACAACATATTTAATTTAGAAAACAGAAGTCTAATTGAGGGCACTGATCAGTTGTTTGTCTTGACTAGCTGTTGAAGGACATAAGGAAATCACCTTTCTTAATAGAAAAATAAATTTAGGTGATATATATATAAAAAAAAAAGAATCTTTCTGATTCACAGGTATAGTGAAATGAAACAAAAAATCTAATTATGGAATAAAGTCTCTTGGAGATTTTTAAGAATGAAGCATAAATCAGATAGGAGTTATCTGGGTATATTAGTTCACATTCTCAGTAGTGACTAATGATTACTTGGTGTTCCTACAAGCTGCAAAATTCAGTTATTTTGCTTTCTTATTGCTTATGTTATTCAGTGCCTACTCAATTTTTTTTAAATCTCAGTTCTAAATTTTCTGCATACTTATGGAAAACATGAAGATTATGGAACCTTAACTTTATAAATATGAATTAAAAAAAAATTGTACATCATGCTGTCAGAAAGCACTTGAATATCTGGCTATATCCCTCAGAATTTCGACTTTCACTTGTTTAGAATGGTGAAGATTTTTAACTTTGTGCTTAATTACATATTTAAATGTGTGAGTTCTTCTGAATCATAGTTTTGAATGGTTGATATTACCGAGTAGCGATAAAACGTTGTAAAGTGACTTACAGTTCACACAAATTAAAATGATGAATCATTTCTTTTACATTCATTCTAAAAAATTCAAAAGCCTTGAAATCGTAACCCTTTATTTGATAGTCCTGAAAACACAGGCCTACTTAAGAATTTTTCAAGATTTTGTTTGTTTGTTTTTTACTGGAAAGTATTGATTTCTTTCAACGGAAATTTAGCAAAAGAACAAAAGGAGAGTGAGAACCTTTCAAAGAAATTTCACTTGGGCCGCTTCTTGGGTGGGACATGAAATTTTAGTGTTTGAAATAACAAGTTGGTATAACTAGTTTAGAGAATTTGAAGAAGGGACTTAATTCTGAGTTCCCTGGCTACATTGCCATTGGCCATGTGACTTATACCCCTTTTTCTTGTCCTTGCTGTTTAAGTGGTAACACTCATTTTGTTTGTTTATTTTTTAATTGTTTTCTTTTTTTTTTTTAAAAAAAATACAAAATAAAATCAAATTCTGAGACCTTATAAATTACATTGTGTTTCTCCATATTCCTCTTCTCAGGATTCATGAAGACTAGGTAAATTTGCCTCAGGTCCATTAATCATGTGTTGAATTTTTTATTATTTTTTGCTTATAATGCTAAAAGTGCTTTTATATTAAACCAGCATTTTCATAAAAATAAGATTAATAACCTGTCATTTAATGTCTTACTTGAAATAAAATTATTAAAAATGAGAACAATATTAATTTAACCTTAGATTGAACCTGATCTCTATATTTCCATGCAGCAAATTGTATTCATCTTTACTTTCACACTACCTCCAGCAGGAAAAATGTCTGGTTTATCAGTGAAATAAGTTATTTTCATGTTTACATTCCATGTTTATCTATGCTTTCATATATGTGAGGTCTGCTAGCTTTTGCTAAATGTCTTGTGCATGAATTGCCAAAATAGCTGTTTTCTCATCTTCAGCTGTGGTCACCCTTGGAGTTAAAAGCATCTACAGTCTTAAAATTGCTGTGCAGTTTTCAAATGCACCAACACTTTAGAGCACACTTCTTTCTTACATTTGGCATGCAGGCAAAAACAAACAGGTTAGCCTTTTGAAGTAATCTCTTAGCAAAACCATGGGGAATATTTTATCTCTGGTATATCCTTTAGAAATTATTTTTTTCTACAGAATGTGAAATTTCATATTCTCCTCAACATAGCATTAAAAAGAGAATGCATCAACTTTTCAAGTCACATAAGAGTCATGTATTAATGGAGTAATGTTTTTTTTCTTTCTTTTTTTTTTTTTTTTTCTGGAAAGAATTCAACTCCTGCATCTCAGTGTTGGTAGAAAGTCACAGTCTCTTTTCCTCTTCTCCAAAATAGCTTTTCCTTTCTTCCTGGTCTTATTCCTCCCCATCTGAGAGGCGGAATGTCTTATACCTTGTAATTGTTTTTATGGTTAATATTCTGGAGTAAATAAAGGGGCCAGTCAGTTTCAATTTGACAAGCTCATGTGAAATATTCTTCCTTATCAATAGCCTCTCAGAAGTGATATGTGCCAATCTGAGATGAAAGCAGCCCTCTTTATTGATGATTAGAAAAGGAGTGATGATATCAAGGCCAAGTGCTGAGAGTTTGCAGTTGGGAAATAAGTCATTAAGGGTAGAATTTCAAAAGTGTTCAACTGATTTTTCACTTTATTCCTTTTGAGTTTGATGGTTGTTTCTCACTGACTACAGTGAGAATTGATTTAGGCAGCAGGGGATCATTTAAAAAATATATATATGTTTTTGAAGTAGTTAGTTCAGAAGTGAAAAGAATATATGGGTATTGTTCTTTGGAGCAGTCTCAAATGATTTGAGTCATTTGGCATAGTTCTAATGAAAACGAAAAACAAAAAGAGTCCTAATTGTTTAAACAGTTCAAGACAGCTGGAAAACATAAACAACTGAAGAGCCAGGACATTATATGAGAACCTTTCATAGCAGCAGGGAAAGAAACAAGAAATCTAAGTCAAATAGTTTGAAGAATGCTCTCATCAATAGTACAATCTCAGCTTTTTTTTTCTCTTTTTATTCAAAATTTATAGATGATATTGATTAATAGTTTCAAAATTAAGTTTGCCAAACTTAGTGATGCTGGATTGGAATCTTTTATTCTGTTTTTTATTTTTTAAGTTATAGTATTTCTACTTAAAATATTTATCGTTTATGTCTAATTAAGGATGCTGTGATTTATGTTGTGTATTATAAGAAATAATTACCACTTTAAAAATGTAAATAATTAGTTTAAAATTCCTACCTATAACATCAGTGAAGACTTCTATGCTTGTGTTGTTCACAAGAATCTTCATCATTTATTTATGTATCTTTTATGTCTTCTCACTTTTTCTTTCACCAACTTCTTTGACTATTCCTTTTGATTCTCGTGTACTACTTTCTATTTCTTCTTGACTGTCATCAGGCAGTTCTTAACTCCAGTCTTACTACCTCTAACGCAGTTTTAGTCTACATTTGTCTTTCAATACTTATTCTTTTTCGCCTTCCACAGATACACTAGCAAACTGAAAGTTTTGCTCTCTTAGGGCAACCAGAAAGTTTTCCAAGGATTTTTACTTTATTTTACATTAACATTATGCATTGTCTTGTCTTATGGCAACAACTTTGTATGGTAATTACCTTAATGCAAATTGTCCTTAAAGCATAGTTTCTGGAGAATATCTTTGAGAAGTGAAACTCTGCGACATTTCCCCAGGAATAGAAGAGTGTAGGTCTGGTATGGTTTGTTCTGTTGTTGGTTGTGTCCCTCCCCAAAAATAAGACCAAGTTTGAAGTTAGATGAGATTGTATTTGACTTGTTTTATAACTTTTTGCCAAATATAAATTCCCGTAATAAGAGATGTTTAGTTAGACTATAATAAAGCAATAAGATTCTTGCTTATGAAGCACATCTTATTACTCTAATAAGCATAACACAAATGGTGTGTTCCATGTAGTCATGGACTGCATTTTCATTAGTGTAATAAGTAAAATGACTTGTTTTCCCTCTTCAGAAAGGATACACATTTATGGCTGAAGCACGTAGTGGTGACCTGCCTGTGGCAGCTGGAAGGTGGAGGCTCCGGCTCATCGGTTCTCATAGTCCACTCCCGTTCCTCTCTCGTGAGGCTGTAAATAACATCTTTTCTACTAAAGAAATTAAGGAATATTACATACCCAATGAAAAACATGTAATGTTCAGGTAAATATTGAAAGAAGAATGATTAAATTCTGCCTTTTACATGGACTATCCATGACAGAAAAGTATGTTCTTTCCTCATTCTTGGAATGGGAAGGTGTTAAAACAAGCATCTCAATTTTATGGTCCATCAATACTCAATACCAGGTTTAACAGATCATAAATGGAAGTGTTTTCTGAAATATTGCAACTAATTAATGAAGAACAGGTATGAAGTACAAAGACTGTAGTTCCAAGATTGTAGTAACAATATTCTGCATTTCTCTAGGCTCAATCTTGAAATTTTATCCATATATCATTTACTGAAATTGCATGTTACCTTTGGGAATTAAACATGCATTAAAATTGAGGTTTTGCAAGTGGGGAGGAGGCATAAAGTTTGGTATATTTTTCAGCTTGTCAAACAAAGCTAGAAATAAAATTCAGAAACACAACACTCTTTTCTGATTCGTCTGATCAATTTCCATCTTTCAGGGCTGGTAGAAGAGTTTCTACACACTTTACAAGAGCATGTAGACTGCTTTAAGAGAACATCATATTAAATCAGAGCATTATTATTTATTTTTTCTTAATCTTTTTTTTGATTAATTAGAGGGTTGTTTGTTGTTGTTGTTTGTTTCTTTGTGTTTTCATTCTTTTGCTGGGTTACTTTTTAATTGAAACAGTTCCCTCATCTGCCTAACCATATTTTTCAATAAATTCTAGTACAGTAGGAGGGAGAATGTGTATCTGGACATTTTATAAGGTAGTGTAAAAAACAAATGGCAAGACCACCCCTTCTTTTGCAGCCATCCACGCTTATATTGATCATGGATTCACTGCACTAAACTAGAGTACAGGAAGTTTAGCCTATCAGATTGCAGGAAAACAGTTAGCTACAAGTTCAGTTTTACATGTTTGTCTCCAGCACAGAACAACATTCAGGTACTTTTCAAAAAAAAAAAGATCTGGGATTGTTGGTCATAGTGATGTGTTTTTTTTTTTTTTCTTTTCTTTAGGTATTCAGTAAAAGTCACAGCATCACATATTACCACAGTGCAAGTAGAAACCTCTGAATCAGATGTGTTCTTTAAACTACAAGTCCTAGATAATGAGGAAGAAATTGTGAGTGTCACTGGAAAGGGCCATGCAGTCATTCCTGCTTTTAATTTCTTGAGTAGTGAAACACATTTGAGTTCCAATGGTGAGTATTGTATTCAGTATTTGACAGTTTTATTCACTATGGCATATATATTCTTATAGTAACTTTAGATAACCACAGAAAATAGAATTTTCCCCCACTTTTTCATAAAATCCCTATTGGTTTTGTGATTGAGTGAAATCAGCTGTATTCTTGAGCAATGAGTAGGAATCCTTGTCCCTCAGCAACGAGGAGAGATATCAAAACAATTGATGGAAATAAGATGTCCATCCTTATTTTATTCTTCTGGGGGTTGGCCTTATTTTGTAACTAAGTAGAGTTGACTGAATAACTGAAGTAGTTTCTCAGTTCTGAAAATTTCATGCATATGTTTTCCTTGTCCTTGAGAACTGAAATTTACTTTCTTTTCAAGATCTTGCCTTTATTTGTTTGATCTGAAAGTTCAATGTTTTGTTTTTGTTAAGAAACTGATGCCCAAGTTACAGTGCATGGTGGAATATTCATAGATTATACTGAACCCATTTGAGTGCACCGTCTTGAGCATCACTCCTTTTAGCAGAAGCACACATATTATTGGCTTCTTATCCACCATATAAGCCAGAGTACAAGCAAAAAGACTCTTGAATAAATGAGATTTTCTTAAGGATAAATACTGTCTGATTTTGACTCTGCCTCTACAGCAGCTACATAATGATCATCATGGAAATGGAAGTCACTAAAGGAAAAACTACTTGCCCAAGACTTTCAAATTTATTAAATGTTCATATTGTCAACTCTTTATGACAGCAAGTGAGATATTGAGGAAGTTATCCCTTACAGGAGCATATGAATTTAAACAAAATTTCTTTTAGCCCAAATTTGTTTGAAATAAACAGCCACTACTCCACTCATTTTTGACTGAAAATTTGAATCTGAGAAGTTTATTCACTAAAGGTGTACTTTCTTTTTTCTTTTTTTTTATATATATTTTTAAATTAAATTTTATTGCTGTTCATTATATTGCAGTCTTGTCAACTTGGCTCTTGTTCGTGGTGAGAACTGGTCTGTGTTCAAAGGTCATCTTTCATAAATATGTTAATATTCACATATTTGCTCAAATGCTTTGGAACTAGTGATTGCACCTAACATAAATCCAGAGGGCATTAATTAAAACTGCCTCTGTGCAATCCAGCAAACCAACATTGTGAATATATAGTCTGTGTCCAAAGCTGGCAGCATATAAATACCTGGGGTAGGGGACAGGGAGAGAAAGAAAATAAAGCTAGGCTCTTCTCAATGATGCCCATTCACAAGACAAGAGGCAGCGGGCACAAACTGAAATATAGAAATGGAAAAGTAAGCATTTTAAAAGTTTTTATTTTGTTTTTACTCTTAGAGCAGTCAAAAATTGGAACAGGTTGTTCAGAGATGTTTTGGAGTCTCCATCTTGGATATAATCCAACCACAACTGGAAGTGGCTGTGAGCAACCTGTCCCAACTGACCCTGCTTTGAGAAGGAGATTTGAAATGGATAATTTCCAGAGGTTTCTTCCAGTCTCTGTCATGCACTGGTCCTGTGATAGGGGCAAAGTCTCATTTGTTGTTTTTTTTTTTTTTTCCTTCCCTTTTTTCTTCATGATGCAAAATTAATCCAGTATTCTTGGATATTATGTACAACTGACCAGGTACTCATTTTCAACCAGACTGAATAGAGACAACCTTCAGTTTGAGGTTATAGTAACGCTTTTTTTTCATACCTATGATGGAGCAAGATAACTTCCTGCACGCTCTAGAGAGCATAGTTAGCTTATCTAGGCGTCCTATTTAATGCTTCAATTCCAGGCTTTCAGAAGTTTAAGTTTTGCCAAACTCAGTGTTCAAGAGCTATGATCAGATAACAGCTGTTTGTTACTGGCATTTTTATTATTTGATAACATTAGGGCTGGGGTATTCAAGAAGCTAGAAAAGAAACTGTAATGAAAGGTTTTGTCATCTAAAATTATGTTCAGCCAGTTGATTGACATTTGAGTTCTAAGCGGTGCTTATTTTTTTCTGTTCAGAAGCAATAAATACAGCTTAATGAGGTACGTGATTCTTACGTGTATTTTCTACAATTGTCCCTGCAATACTTAGGTCATTTTTAATGTAAATGATGCATGTTCTACATGTTTCTGCTACATTTATTATATCTAGCAAATTTGAGATCAGCTACTGTTGTGACATTTTTTTGCCTAATCTTCATTTGTTTCAGTTTTATATACACTTCACTTATTAAGACATTTCAATTTTACTAGTAATATTGTGTAATATTTTGAATTTTCCACTATATCTATAGTTTTCATTTTGAAATGTGTATTCTTCATAAGCATTACAAATTCACTTAAATAAAGCAATTGTTTATAAGCAATCAAGTCAGCTACTGTACTCTTCATGTACACCACTATGCATCAGTATTGTAAGATTAAATTCTTAAGTCCTTTTATGAAGAATTTTAAACAATGAATCTTCTGTAAATCAATCAGTTTCTGCCTGTTTGAGCATATTCAGATCCTAAGGCAAAGACAAATTGTACAGATACTGGATTATTGCTTTGCTAAAGCCCAAAATAGCATTGTATTTCATGTGTTCATCTTCACTATTTTGAACTGTGTAGTTTTGCAACTTGATGCTTTGGAAAAAATATTTTATCTAAATTTCCAATGCTGCATAGGAAAATTAATTAATTTCTTCATGTTTATGAAACATGTATCTTGCTATTTCCAGTAAAGCAAAATTAAATACTACAGAGAATATGCTCTTAAAATGTAATTCATCAGATGACAATGTAAGTATTGAAAGGAAGTCATGGAGAAACCATCATGATACTGTGACTGAATTACCATGGTAATCAGCGGTTGCTTTTGATTACTGTTTTTGGATGGGGGAATGGATTAGTAAATTTAACAGTAAACTGGTGAAAATAGAAGTAGGAAAGGCACAGGATAGCTGAGATTAGGACCAACACTACAAATACTTGAAATAAATTTCCAAGTTACCTTCAGTAATGTGAAGAAAAAAATTTCCTTCAGGAAACCAGCTTGTTGACAAAGATCATAGTCTGAAGACTGGAATACTATCAGGAGGCACTGTCAGGAGAAAGAGAAGAGAAATGGGTTCCAGCTGATGTGGGAAGGGAGAGGATGGAGCAGAATAACTAATGGGGACATTTTGTCTTTGCCACTGCAAGCAGGGGACATAGACAGGAGGAACTTTTCAAAATATCCTCAGAAATCATACACACACATCAGGCTTTTATTTCAGCACATAAGACTAAGAGATATCAGTTACAGCAACATGCTTGAAAATAGGAGTGTTGTCATTTCAGGTTCATATTCAGAAGTGGAGCCACTGAATTCTAACTGGAAAAAAGTAGTAATTAATTTTTTTTATGAATTGTATGTTTGTATGATTTTATAATGTATTTGAAATTGAAATGAATATTATGATAACATTTAAGTGTGAGTATGCAGAGACGCATCGTTTGGAAGGGGAAACTGTGAGGCAGTGACTATTTGCTGATTTTTATTATTATTATTTTTACAATACTAGACCATGTGCTTTAACATTGAAGTTCTCTTCCAAAATATAGGCATTCTATATATCACAAAGTCCACCTTTTGTGAAAATGTTCCAAATCTTTCAGAGAATCAAAACAAAAAGATTATGAAATGTAAACAGTATAATGAGTGTGACAGCATCACATTACCCAACCTGCTGACTGTGTAGATGCAATTTATGGCATTGTAAAAGCATGTTTCTTTGCTGTTGTCAGAAGTTTTGGGAAATTATGTCCTGTACAATAACAATATTTGAACCTCCATACATACTGATGAGAAATTCAGGTAGGGATTTGTACAATGGACATACAATACGAGATTCATACTATTGGTATCCACTTGTTCTCATTTAAAAAAAAAAAAAAAAAAAAAAAAAGAGAAAAGAAAAAAAAAGTTTTTCCAGAAGGCACTGCCGAATCAAGAGGTAGGTATGAATTCCTTCTAGTCAGAACTTTGTTTGTAAAAACCGAGAAGAACAGATAGGCATGCAAGAGGAAACGTAATTTGGTGTAACAGCACCACCTGGTGACAATGGCTAGAAGTGTTATTTTGCTTGTGTATGCTTTTCGGGGAATTTTCCGGCCAGTGTGTGGTCTCATGTAGGATTACATCATTCTAAACTGAGTTATCGTCATGGTAGGATCATCCTCTTGGCAAACTATTATAGAATTATTGAATGCTTATGCTATTCAGGTTTAGGAGAGTGAGAAGAAGAGGACATTGAGGCATTCCTGAAAGATAATTACAGTCTAAAGGATATCACTTCCCTTGAATCCCATTTACCATAACAGTTAGAGGTAGGCTTCTCCAGAGGACAGCTGCAGAGCTCCTAAAACCTAGAAACCACTCACTGCAGAGGAGCTCATCTCTGTTGGCTACAAGGAGTACATTTATTTGGCTTCACTGCTTTAAGGCTACCTTTTGGTAAATTCTTTGCGCTATTGCTTGATGACAGCACTCAAGCAGACATTGAAGATCATTCCTTATTAGAACTTTTATACAAATATTGTGAATGGTAACCTCAAGACAAGTTCTGCAATTGGAAAAAGTCTGTATGGAGAATTATTCTTCCGTTTGCAGTCTGAATTGTTTCTTTACAGTAGAAAAGAGTACTTTCTCCAAGATCTTTCTGAGATTATACATTTGAAAACACAGACTAAAGTTATGGGAGGATAAAACAAAAACAAACATGAGAGTATATATAACAATGAGATTTCTCTTTATATGTCTCAGAGACTTTTCAGAATGTCAGATTGAGTACTAAGCTAGTGTTATTCATTTTCACCTGCATTCAGAATTCCTAGGGTTATATTTTTCTTCCATCTGTCACAAGAGATGGGTACAAGTTTCACATAAATCCCACAGTAGTCTTGACTTCTTTAGCCTGAGAAAGAATTACCTACTCTTGCACGCTTCTGTTTTGAAAGATTTTCCTTTTGTGTGAATGTGCACAGGTTTAAATTTTCTGGACTAATACTTCTAATATAGCCTTGATTTAGCACATTCCTGGTTTCACAGTTTTTCCACATTAATACCTCCTGTAAGAGATCAGGGTATAACTTTATAAAAGATAGAGCACAAATAGTTCTATACCTCTTTTCAAGACTGGGTTTGTTTGAGCTGTCATCTATGACCTTTGTGTCGGTTTGATGTAAGAGACTTCTGTAAGGATAGCAGTTGCCATAACTGTGGCAAATGCAGCTCTCCCCTCCTTCTGCAAATGCACACAATTTATTAAATTAGGTTAAGTGGGTATCCATTATATAGAGTACGAGGCTATCCATATTATGTAATATATAGCACAGCGCTGTGATGATTAGTGTTGGACAGGAGTGTGGATTTTGCAGGGAAACAAATTATAAGCTTTTTTCATAAAAAGTAACAACAGTTAGTTATAGAGTCTTTCAAATTTCTTACTATGAAGAGGTTCGTGAGTTGTATGCAGAATGAAATCAGGATAATAAGCATAACTTTAATTGGAACCTTATGATCACAATGCAGCAAGAGAAAATTGACTAGAGTAGTAATTCTCTTGTATAGTTTCTGGGGGCATCTGTTTACCTTATATTAATAGTTCACAGAATTTCTGGAAACTGACACTTACCTTTTTAATCATCTTGCAGGAAGTAAAACCCAGATTATTCAAAGCATTACAAAGAAGGATTCGGAAACTGGAGGATTAAAAAAAAAAGGTCATATTTCAACTCCAAAGGGTACCAAAACTTCTTTCGAGCTGGGACCTTTAAAAGAAGGTTTATTTACATTAGAAGAAGAATCTCTCCTCTTGGAAAACTTTGCAAATAATCATGGAAGTCCACAACAAGTAAGAGATTTCAAATTACTGGAATTTAGTGGGGAATTCAGTGAAGAGATGTTGATAATTCTTTTAGTGCACATGGAGATCTGATATCCTGACGCATGAATGAGGAAACCAAAATTAAGATTGTTGTTAGATTCTGAGTGAGGTTGTAGAGAAAGGATAATGTACCTATATGAATAACCAACTAACAAGGGGTCATTTTTGTTTTCAAATCAAGGAGGCAGATGTGTTTAGTCCTCAGGCATTCTTCACATACCAAGTTAAATTCAAATATAACATGGCTTGCAGCTAAGAGACAAAAGATACCAGTAACAAGTTAAACTTCTGATTCTTCAATGCAACTTTTCTTTGACATGTAATGTAAGAGAAGGCCAACTTTATTAATTCTGCTAGAGAAGCACCAGTTGCCAGTCAGCTGAATGCTTTAGTAACACACACACCTGCTTCTTCAGCCTAGAATTGCTTAGAGAGGGATGTCAAAATTGTGAATTTCTCTTAACTTCACCTAGTATTAGTTGCTTTTCTTAGAAAATAATATTTTGTTCCTCAAGCACTGCTTTTTTCTCTGTTTCCATGTGTTTCTCTATGGTTTCTTCCTGGTAATTGAGTTTAATTGCAACAGAATATTCTAAGAAAAAAAAAAATCATTGATAAATAATTTCCAGTATTGTTTCTTCGACTCAATACTGGCTTTAAAAGTTGGAAAACAATTTTTAAAAAAGTATTGAGATCATATCCTGCTCAGTGTAAATAATGTTTCAGACAACCCACTGACCCTGCCATCTCCACCTCACTTTGTGACATTATTGAATGCTGGTATGAGTGCTCAAAGCTCTGTAGTAGGTCTTAAAATAAAAGACAGAACTCTTTGTCTTAGCACATAGCATACACAGGAAAGTAACATGGAAGACTTAATGGAATGTAGCTCCTTATTTTATAGCCCAATTTAGTTTCAGTTCATTAAACACATGAGTAATTGTTTAATTTCACAGGAGTTAAAATAAAATCTTTGGAATTAACACTAATTTTTTAAGCTTCTTGTGAATACTGTAATGTGCAAGCTTGTAAATTAATCATGTGTTTCATTTGCTGAGTTCAATGGCTGCTACTTTACTAACCTACAGGGTTTTTAAATACTTTCTGTAGTTGTTATATCCTCAGCATGTTAACATATTGCATTTTCTTTCACAGTCTCACAAGTATATCATACAGGCATTGGTGCTATATAATAGTTGGCCACTTACAGAGAGTCAGTTGCAGTTTGTTCAGACACTGAAAGAAATGGAGAAAAATGAAATCAAAGGTACGTCACCCTTAATACATATTTAGTCAGATGTTTTATGTTACTGATTTTTTTAATGTATATTGCTAAAAGCCAAGACCGTATGATATTTCTTTTATTCACTGTTTGAGGGAAATAATTAAACAATAATCTCTTTGCTCTGAGGCTTATAGAACTGGAGTTTAGCTGTGTGATTCCATACCTTCAATTCAAAAATAATAGAGAAATCAGAGGTTACTCTGCAAAACTTACCTGAACTTCTTAGGGCTCAACTTTAGGTAGGGTTCTAGAACAGTTGCCAAAGCATGTCTGAGAGACCAGTGAAGTGGCACAATGTCCTGACAAACTAAATCTAAATATAGAAGTTTCTACGGACAGTGGAGATGCATGCCTGCTAATAATTTAAGAAAATGCACTAACAAGAAGGGACAAAAGGCCTGTTTTCAGGATATGTATTTCTTCTGTACTGCCAGGGGAAGAATTCAGGCAGGAGACAAGACTGGGACAGGTGCCAAGAATATGCTTTGTATTCTAGCCAGGAGGGGGATGGAGAAATTGCATAAATATTCCACAACATTCCCCCCTCCCCCCCCCCCCCCCCCCCCCCCCCCCTTTTCTTTTTAAGGGACATAAAAAACAACACACATTAAAAGTAGTTAAAATATTAGTAAGTATCTTAGAAATTATACAAATGTCTCATATTTTCTTCTTTTACCACTGATACTGAATATTTTAAACCCTAAATATTGTAAATGAGAATACATCTTGCTGGATCCAACAGCTGGACTGAGGCTGCTGTAGCTCCCTGTCGCCAGGTCCAACCAGTAGGGAGGCTGAAGTTGTATTCCCAGCAGGCATGTGCACACAGAACATATGGAAACTACATATATAGATATATATACACATGGCCAACCATACAGATCATGGACAGGTGCTCAGAGTGCTCATGTGAACACAGGCAGCACCAATGGCCTCATCCTGCTCCCTTTTCTGTCTGGACAGAATGGAAATCTAGTGAGACTATACATGTATGAGGTGGATCTTTCCAGCACTTGGGCTTATACACCTGGTCTGGTCCCTGGATCCCAGCTTCTCCAGCTGCTGACATCTGAAAATACATACCCTTGAGGCTGCAGCTGTACACCAGTTGCTGGTACAGACTATAGTGTGCACACACATGCAGCTGGCCAGGTCATCCCAGCTTCCAGTAGCTGTGCTTTCTCTCGTGGAGATGCACAAGCTCTCCCGCATCCAGAACTGGCCCTTAGAGACCCATGCACCCCCTTGCTCCCAGCCCAGTTAGTCTACTCACTCACTGGTCCAGCTTGATCATATCTAGCAATTACATGCTTGCTTGCACACCAGCACACTCTCTAGTTGCTGCACTGCAGATAGATGGGCCCTCTGACCCATGGTCTGGCTCCAGTTACACCCCCATCTGTACACATGTACATGGAATCAACTCAGGAAAGAATTTTAAAGGAATTCAGTAAGAAGATAGGACAGACTGCACAGCTCAGGCACAAGGCACATTTGGACAAGTGTGCTGAACAACAAACTATTGACATACAGCTGTCAATTTTTAACCTCTTTCTCTATTTTCCCACTCTTGTTCCTCCCCAAATCACCTAAATCCATCCCTTTATCCAATTTTGGTTCTTCCCTTAAATATCCCATGATAAATCCTGTAGGATACCAAACTGTTTTTTTCCCCACATCCTGTAATGCATCCAACCCCTAGGCTGCAACCACCTGAAATGGGAAAGGTGATCTGGATAGCTGCTCTGCATGTCTCATTGTCATGGGTTCCATGCCTGGACAGCTCTTGGGAGGAGCCTGGACAGGGTGTTCCTCAGAAATCCTGAATCTGGGGCTGATGGCTCCTAGGATAGATTCGGGATTTGCTCAGCAGGGTATTTTTTGGGATCCCCCTCCTGCCACTCTCTCTCTGAGCTGTTTTGTGGGTGTGTAGATGAGCTTTTATCAGACAATCTAACCCTATATAGATGCACTTACTGGTTAGAGAAGCTACAAATGAAATGGGATGTTACAGATTTTTATATATTTTTTTCTTTAAAGTGTGAATGTGTCAGTCCATTTACTTATGAATATCTCTTATAGTTCGAGGTAGTCTAATATCAAAGCATAATTTATTAGGCATTCTTACAAACAAAAAGCTTAAAGCTACCACAGATTTCAGTTTATCAGCAGTAATATTTGTGAAAACTTGCTCTCAAAAATGCTGTTTAGAGGTTTCTTTTGTCACCAGGTTCCTAGCATCTTTTTACCTCCATTATAGTCTTAATTCTGGAGCTACTACTTGAATCTTTTGTTAGAGGGAATATTTCTTTTGGTTTCTGATATTCTTCTGCCTCCACCCCACATTCCCACAGGCACCAAGGAAATGCATTGCACTTCCTTGTTGTATTTCTTTTAGAAGAGTTCACGTTAGTCCCAGCTGTTGTAATCTAGTAATCTGTCACTCTGAATGAAGATCACCATGCAGTCTACAAGACACAGAAGTTCCCTAGAACAGTGAAGTTTCAATTTTTGTTTAGGTCATAGATGAATAAAATCCACACTGCATATATGCAGTACTTCTGGGCTCAATGCTAGCTATTTATACTGCTAGCTGATGTGTAGAATATATTTGGTGGAAGAACTAAACTGTGAGATGAAGTTTCATCATCGATTAGAGTCTGAAGGCATCTTTCTGCTAAGATGTTAGAGTAATGCTTGCAGAGTAATATTGACCTTATAATACGTTGTAAGAAAGCACAAGATTTATATTGTCTAATACAGCCAAACAAGATACCATCTGAATGCTAACTGCATCAGCATGTATGTGAAATTCTACTAAATGACCAAAATGAAAATCTGTTATTTTGATTTTCTAGTTGCTTTGTTGACAATTGTTTCAAATTGAAGATGCATTGTATTCATTTATAAATCACATTAACTGTCTCAATATCTGTAGAATGCATCTCCCACTATAATATCTTTAGGTCAATTCTGCTTGTAAACTCATGCATTCAATTTCAGTTTAGACAGTAGTAGATTTATTATTCGTTAGTCACCACAGCTGACAGAGTATCAGTTTCATAACTTGTAAATTCAGAGTTTATGCCTCCGAAATGTGGATTGATATCTGACTTTTTGATATGGAAAGTTATATCTGCTTGAGTTGAAAATGGGACAGATTACACTGTATCATGAACACAATAATACTTGAGAGGTTATGCCTTACAGATAGATGCACAGACAGCTATTTTTGTTGCTATTTCACCCTCTTAGTTTGTTGCATTCTTCACAAAATTGCATCCTCTTGCATTGTGTTAAGCTTCTGACTTGGCTACAGCTTGTTTTTAACATACCAACCATGCTTCTGGTGCCTATCCTTTCCTACAACTGCCACCATAGTCCATAAAACTGTGGGTCAAAGGAGGTCACAATCTCTGATTTTTTTTTTTTTTTGCTAGTTTTCAGCTGATACTACTGAAACTTGTCATTAACTTGAATAGTCTCATGTTCAGTTCCTGGTGGCAGTACTCCAGTCATAACTTCCCTTCTCCGTTTTAGCTGATACCTTGGCTCATTTATAGTCAACCGGAGTCAAGTCACAGTCAGCGTTAATGAGAATTTTCTATTCGGATTCTTTTTAAATAGAGATTTCTGTGTCCTCCAATAACTGGTGCCTTTGAAAGTAACTAAAATCTATTTCACAGTTCAGATTAACTGTGTGTTTCTGTTTATATAAGAATACCAATTGATAGTGTTCTCATGGAATAAAAACTAGGTTGCCCGAGCCACCAACAGTTTAAAAAACAACACATACCAACACTTTGTGTATTTACTACTTAGCATTTATTTTATGTACCCCTATTAACAGCAATATTTAACTAGAGAGCTTAGTATAGGTAGGTATTTTGGAGTAAACAATATTTAATCTCTGAATATTTTTCTGATGGTGAACCAGTTTTCAAATTAAAGCAATTTGAAAACTGAGATTTACCATCTCAGGCTGCCAGCACCACTTGTCAAACACACAATTCATTTAATAGCAATGTTGGTGCTTAGCCAAAAAGGCATCCTCTCACCATATGATTTTTAAGAAAGCTGCAGTGAGCCAGGTGGAAAATTCCTGCAACAAATCACAATTTCAGGTACCACTTTTTCATGTAAGGCAACAGTGCCATCTGGAGTTAGTTTTGTATTAAAGCTCATTTATCACTGCAAAGAGTATTTCTGCTTTGTATCACCATTTACCAGTTTTTTAAACTAGTCTCCATTTAGAAGACTCATACTACTCATTGGTATTAAATGTTTGTTAGGAACGTTTTTGAAGAAAGTAAGTTTTCCAGCATGCAGGTGTTGTGATGATTTTTTATTTTGTCTTTGTTGTTTGTTATCCTTTTCTTTCTTCATAATACTTAATACTGAAGTTTGACAATATTCGCAAGTAGAACTGTTAGCAAAAGTTATTTCATGACTAATATATAGTCTTATTTATTATATATAACATCTTATAAAATGTTTTATTAAATAACACTTTGCAGAAGTGAAACAATAAAAAAGTATTAGCCAGGATAACCCAAGTAAACAGAAATGAGAAAGTGCCAAAAATATATATTGATTTTTATCTATATCTCTTCCTACTCCCTGGGATCTGTTAATGGTGCAAGACTTCTGTGGAAAAATTCTAAAACATAAAAGTCTGGATTCTTATGCAAAAGGGGAAAAACTAGAAGGGAATCTTGCAACTGCCAATACCATTTTAAGTTGATTGTGTGAGCAAAATTATTTTAAGATTTGTTTTGTATATTTGATTTTCAACCACTTTTGGGGGGAGGGGGAAGGTGGGGGGGGTGTTAGATTTTACTTTTGTTGCAGTAAGAGCAGATGTTTTATTGTGCAACTGTAGCAACCCAAAGCTGAATCATGGGTGTGGGCTGAGTACTGACTGCAATACATATTTTAGATATTGCCCAAGTTAACTCATCAGTTTCAGCTGTCAACTAGAGAAGTCTGTCTATCAAGCTAACATAGTAGGGTGAGATTGATTGCCCAAACCAGGTAGTAGAGGTAGGTTTGAAAAGGCAGGAAAGGCAATATCCTTTGGAATATTACCTTTTTTTCCTCCAGAGCAGCAAAAGTTTCTGGCACTTGTTCTGTCTTCCCACAGGAGAACTTGCTGTCTCATTCTGGGGCAGAATTTTGTGAGAAGTTTAGCAGGATGTTCCTTTCTTCCTTTATCTCTTTCCCTTCTTGCCTGTCCGTAGTAAGTGATCACTTCCCTGGTGTTTGATGAAGCAGGTGAAAAAAAAGAGACCACTGAGAATACATGATGGCGCTACGGTTTTAAGACCTGTAGTCAACTAAGCCATGCTTTAACCTCCCCATACTACTGCAACTGTATTGGTGGTTTGCTTCTGTTCTGGTGCAGCTTTACTGCAACTTAAGTGTCTGGATGAGCCCAACTTTAAAAGACCCTTGACATTGCTATCTGTCCAGAATACTGTTCGGGGCCCAGTCAGAGAAAGGAAAAGCAACAGCTGAGATTCTCAATCATTCTCCAGCTAAACCTAAAAGTCTTTCATGGGACAAGTAACAGTCCTTTCTGTCAACTACTGTATAATCCCACTAAATTCTTACAGCATGCGTGAGCATGATATGTTCTCAAGGAAAACTTATGAAGAATCCTTTTTACTCTACTTATGAACAAGATATGTTCTCTGTCATTTTAATTTTGCAAATCGAGAGTAGCTGCTTACCATTCCTAAAAAGAAAGTATTTGTATCTCAATCAGAAGTTATGAGTTTCAGACAGGAATCCTTTGGTGTAATTATTTAGCTTGTCATAGACAGGACATTAGACTGGATGGTCACTATGGTCTCTTCCGGCATTAGATTAAATGAATCTCTGACAAATGATTGTAAAGTTCTAGAGAAGCTAATTTCAAAAGTTGCTACCAGCTGTTCCTCATCACTGTCAATTGGTGTGATGCCCAAACTTTCCTGTGCACCATACATATACAGTAACTGCCACTGAGAGTTTTTGATGATTGGTGCATCTGTTGTCAGATGAAATTCAGCCATGGCCTTTTGCTTTCTGTATTCTCTCTCTGCCTTTCTACTTATTGCATCCCAGTGCAAAGCATTTGCCTAGTTTTGGCCTTGGGGAAAGCCCCAAGGAGCCACTCGCATTCTTCCTTACAGCATGAGTGGACTGCAAGCTGTATTGCCCAACTGCAGTCAGTGCCCACTCCAGGAATTTCTGGCGGATGATCCCCAAATCAGTGAAATCTGCTGAGGGAACATGGACAACACAGTCTACTGGTAGCTAGCTGTGAGAGCTCAACTGAATCCTGTCCTAGGACCCCACACTAGGAATTAAAACAGGATGGCTCATTTTAGCCTTGTCATTTCATATGCTCACATGTGATATACATTGAGAAGTTAGTAATTAAGTCCAGAGCATCAAAATATTAAATTTCAGACTTGTAAAATCTTTATAGAAGCCAAAGGTTGTGTTATCCAATGCCATAGATAGTTTTTGTCTGATATGATTTAGGTAATGACACTGAATGTCTCTTGGTGTTTGCATAAACAATAAATAACTTATCTTTAAAAATTAATAATTCACTGAATAATGCATGTGCACTAGTCTGATTTATGGTGCTAATATGTTATGATAATGTGAAATTAAATGGAAAGATGCTTCTGTAATGATATAACTTCAAATAACATCATCACTATTTTATATTTGCATTTCATCTGGAGTTGTTTTAGTAGCTTCAATATTTGTAGGGATTGCTTTAACTTTTGCTTTCCTCTTTTAATATATGTTTTGTTTGCATTGAATCAATTTATGCTTAGCGCTTTCGTACCATTGTTCATTATTTCAGTAGCACGAGGAGAACAGAATGTAATTTATATATCTAAACACGTATAATATATGATTTAATATACATATATATATATAATATTATATATATTTGTAGTTACTACATGTATGTTATAAATATGCTTGTATACATTTCAAATTTACATTTTATATTTCCATATAAACTCAGCCACGGCATTGCAGATCTGATCCAATGCTCATTAAAGCCAGTGGAATATCTTAGTGGACTTTGGAGCAAATCAAGCAGCACTTTGATTTGCCCTCCATGGAAAGAGATTAGAAAAGCACAGCATTAAGTGAAAGGTGCCTTGTTATTATTTTCAGACTCTAAAACAGTTACTCATTTCCTCTTTTTCGAAGAGAAATTGCCTGTTTGATTGAACTGATCAAATCTAGGTTTTCAGCCGTTGTTTTAATGTTTCAAGCACTATGAATGTGGGGTGAGACAGAGATTTCAGACACTGATCTTTAATCTTATAGTGTTGTGGATCCAGTCCAGCTTGTTTCAGTTGACTTGTTCCAATGCTATGAAATCTGTATTCTATTGCAGAATTCATTTATCCTTTTTTATTTTTTAACAAGAATATGGCATGCAAGAAGTCTTGTTAATAGCCCCCACTAGCTAAGACAGTGCAGAATGAAAGTGTCACAAATGTCATTTCTCAGCATCTTCATTTCAAACACAGGTCATACAGTGAGCACATACTTGTGAAGATTAAATAATTAATCCAAAAATTTATCTGATTATTCTCAAAATTATCATTTTAATTTTCCCAAGTATACATCATCTCAAATACGTTTCTTCGCTTCAAGTTTCTTACGTTTTGGGGTGGGGTTTGATTGTTCATTTGTCTGTTTTGTTTGTGTGCGTGCTTCTTCTCTTCCACTCTTTCAGGTTTACAGGGATATGAGGTAGTGAGAATGTTGGCTTTGACTACTTTGAGCTTCTCACCTACCAGGTGCATTGCACTGACAGAGTTTGTATGAGACTATATAAAATAATTAAGAATCAGATTGTTATACTGTAGATTGCAATCTCCTTTCTGGACTGACCCATTGACAAGGCAGCAGTGCAGGGACTCTGGTAAAATGACTAGTAAGTGCCATTTAGAACAAATAAGGCTGTCAGAATACGACCACCTTGTAAGTCTATTCTTAAAAGTTGTTTTGTCCCCAGTTTATTTCTTATTCCAATAATTAATGTTAGTATAGTACTTAACAGTGTCAACTAATTATTTGGCTTTTATTTGTCTTTCCTCTTGCTGTTCTATTCTGTTATTCCATCTTGTATGTTATATGGGGAAAATACATTTATTGGATGACAATGGTATCCTTCAATTCACTGTGCATCGTAACTACATGTGAACAGAACATGGTGAAAAACATGAGGAGCGCAGTTTTTTCCCAGCGCTCAATAATCTTGAAGGACAAAGGTCTGCAAGTGTTCCTAAATCAACCAGAAAATCAAAAGAGAAAGCAACTGAGAAGACAGAGAAGGACAAGTCCAATAAGGAAAGGGGATCACTTATGTCTCTTGTATTTCAACCTGAATATCAGGTGAGAACAAATGTAAGAATTTGGATTTGTTGAAAGTGTAATATTTATGCAAAGTATTGTCAGCTCTGTTGATCAGAATTACTAGCACTTTTAGGGTATCCCTTGTGTTTCTCTATGCCCTGCTTTGCCAACTTCTTACTTTACACCCGAGAATGATTGAATTGCACGTGTAAAAGACAGGTATCCTGCATTTAGAGATGTGATGTGTTCATTTCTTTATGTGCAACACCAGCACTGACAGTTTCTTTTGGACATCTAGTTTCTGTCTCTGCTGAAGGTTTATTAAATTCCATTAATTTGTCATCTTGATTTCTAACTAGAGTCACTTGTACTGGTTTTCATGGGACCCTCAGGGAGATAAAATAGGTCTTTCCCTTAGGTTAGTTCCTCTTTTACATGTTACAATTGTTATTAGCTTATAGGTATACAGTGGCAGAAAATTCACTTACCTGCTTGCAAATTCTTCTCATCTGTGGTAGGATAGTTTGAATGTGTTGTGGTTGACCAACCTGTATGCATGCTTTAAAAGTAATAACTGACTTTATGGATTGCAAACAGATCAATATAAGGTGAAGAAGAAACTGGCAGGTCTTCCTTTAATAGCATTGCCTTTGCTGTTTTTTGTTCATTTGTTTGTTTTTGGCTGCCTCATGGGTGGTATTTCTGTGGGAGACCATCTCCATAATTTTTTTTTTGTGAAGAAATTTCTACTGGATTGTTTTGTTGACTAAAGTTATTGCACAGCAAGCTTCCTTATGATTCATATCCACACCTCATCATACTGAGTTTAGGAACAGTGCCTTAACCCTTCTTCCAGAGCAGTCAGAGTGGCTGCATTTGAGACAGTTAGCCACATAAATGTATTGCAGCTTCAGGTTGTGTCAGACTTCTGCCTTCAGCTCCAATGTTGAGGTATGCTACAGGTGCTGGGATGATAACTTTTGGGAGCTCTTCAGTCCATCACAAAAATAGATGCAGGTTTCAAGAAGAGACTGCCTGCTGATTAAGAAGATGTCTGCCTTTAGTCTCGAAGAAAAGCTGAGCTCCTATCTCTACTTCTGAATCTTGGGCTTCAAGCTTCTTGAGATGGTACACTTTTGAGAAATATGTGCAGCACAGTATTTTATTTATTAGAATAGACTTTGAGCAGAACAGCCCTTTGAGCACTACTTGCATCCTATGGTATGGTATGGAGAAGCTTGCATTAGAGTAGTTTAGAGAATTTGGGACGTGATTAGAAAGAATCTGATGCCAAAGGAAATAGAGCAAGATATATTTCTAAAGAAAAATCCAGGTTAAAAAATAAGACTTCTGGCGAAAAAAAAAAAAAAAAAGGCATGTGGAAAGAAGGAAAGGAAAGTAGGGAAGGAAAGAAGGAAAAAAGCTTGACAGGGAGATAATTACATGAAAAAATCTTCAGACAGACTGTTGAGAAGAACTGGGAATGTAGAGCATGCTAGATAGGGGTTGGGCAAGGCATACAAACTACCTTAGAGGGGCTTGTTGCAAAGCAATTTTTCTTTCCTTTGGCAGCAGTTTGTTTAGTTATGCAAGTCAAAGTCTATCAATGTATAATGTATACCAGCTGTGAAAATTACAAATGTACAGAAATATAGCTTCATCCTAATAGTGGTAATAGACATATATTGATAAATATATTTACGGTACTTCACTTTCAGCAAGCTGCTTTAAACAAACCGTACTGGACTTTACGTCTAGTTAGTGAGCAGAGAGAGGCAGAAGTTCTGGAGGTGAAGAAAGACACTCAGCGAGCAGATGAGATCAAAGCCATGAAACAAGCATGGGAGTCTGCAGAGCCAGGAAGAGCTGTCAAGGTAATCAGAGAGCAATCCTTGTGGTAATGTGTCTTCACAAGTTGCAAAAGCTGTTGTGACGGCTGAACAGTTACCAAAACTGAGACACAAGTTCTTGACTCTCCTCTTCACCACTTGGTGGAAGATGGGAAATTTTTTCACAGCCTAAAGTATCAAAAGTGCTGATGTGCATGACTTCTGTGCAGGAATCTATATCATCTACTTTAGGCTTCTTGAGATCACTGAGACTTTAGCTTCCGTTTTACTGAACAGAGAAAAGATTCTCCTTAGAACACTTGCTACCTCTACACAACTGCAAAGCTGCCACTTGTGGCAAGCTGAATGTTTAGCATGAACAGATTCTAGTGAGAAATACATTGCTATAAACATGCCAGGAAGATTCCTGTTGAAGAACTGGCACTTGGCCATATCATCAATCTAATTGTCTCCTACAGCCAGGATTCCCAAATTCCTTCTGGGTTGCAGGTACCCATGAGCTCGTACATGCCACTCTGTATTAATTCACTATTTTGGAGAAGCAATACTAATTCAGATGTATCAAATGCAGCTGGGCTCTTTTAACACAACAGTGTTAAAGGTACATCTCAGAAGTGAAACCTCGTTCATGGGTCTTCCCAGTTATGCTGGCAGATTTTCTCATTTCTTTTCTGTGTATGCAAAGCTCATAAAATTTTCTGACACCATTTTATTAAATTCTGATCTAAGGAGAGATGCATTTCTTTGTGGTTTTGATTGGTTGTGCTGGGACTGAAAATGTAAGCACTGCATCCTAAAGATTAACTGGAAGTGACTCCACTTTGATGTGGCCACTTTGATGTACCCACTTTGATAGACTCTTCAGAATGCCGTTCTATCACCATTGCCTTTTTTTTTACTCTGAAAATCAACTGAATTGCAGCTAAAGGCTTCCATTTTAAAAGCTCCTTAGGTCTATGGCAATTTTCTAAACCAGCTGTGATTATGAAAATTACATGCAGTAGTAAATGTACATAATACAATGAAAAAAGGTTTAACTTGGGTGTCTGCTATTCTAAGTAGCTTCTCTTCATTCTTCTTCATCACCTGTCCCCAGCATCTGTTATTTCAGGAGTCACATGCCTGTTGACCCAGGGAATTAGACGCCTAACTCCAGGCTGATATTTGGCTCCTCTGTTCATTCTGGCAATCTGAGCTCTTAAGAGAAAGCCCAATGAGCCCAAGTCACCTTCTGAAAAGACAAGCAGAAGTGGTGATGCCTGTATTTAGCATCAAAGATAATTTAGCCTGAGAGGGTTTGCAGTCATAGATCCCATTCCTCAGGATGAAGCCCAAATCACCAAGGCTGCAGGAGCTCCTAGGATGAAGTACTAGCTCCCTAAAGAGATGCAGTGAGAGGGGTTCTGACCATGAGTTCAGCTATGAGGAAACAGACCCTGTTTTCAGGGGCTGATTTTCTTTTTAAATCCAAAGAGTATTTTAAACTGCCTGGAGGTCAGGGGTTTTCCAGTAGTTCACTGCATCTTTAGTGTACGTACTCCATGTCTCAGGACTCATTTAATAGGAATCCTAGCATCTTTTCTGTTTCCTGACCCAGGCAGATTTGTATACTGCATTACTGACAGCATAATTTTCTTATTTGGGATATATACTAAATATAAACAGTATGCACTGAGAAGAGTCAAACCCTTCAAAGTGTGCTGCCTACTTTCCATTTTGCTGAGCTACCATATCACTAAGGTTTACTTAGAGGTTCTTATTCGTATACTCAAGACACACTTGCTTTAAATTTAAGATAAACTTGAAATACTAGTTTCAATTTATTTCACCTCTTTGCAACACGTTAAAACTAAACAAATAAAGGTTCAAGAACGTTACTAGAAAAAAAAATTGGATGTTTAATGTTGACAGTTTATTATTTCAGAAAAAAAATCTTCTGCAATGATGGCTTGAATATGACTCTAACATAAAGCATAGTCCTCATATTTATGTATTTTTTTCCACCAAGTGCCTCACTTACGCTATTCGTGTTGTCTGAGGAGATGTTTTCATAGATCAAACCAGTGAAATATACTCACCAGTAATAATAAATTGGCATCATATCTCACCATGTGCTGGATTCAAAGATTTACTGTCCTATTGATTGCTTATAGATTCCTACTTTGAAAATTCTTTGGGTTTTAAAGTATGTAATAGAAGTCTTATCTGGATTAAAACTTTGTTCTCTAGGCTTTTCAGGAACGCATGAAGTTTATTAATAAGCATGCTGCAAGAGATTCAGAGGAGTCCGTAGCTGAGGCTGACATTGCCAGTTTAACACCCAGATCAGAAGAAAGAGGTAAGGGTATAACTTTCTGTCAGGCATGTCATCTTGATTTTTGAGCATTGTAATTTTAAGATGTAAAGGGATATTAATCACTTGAAAAAAAAAAATGTCTAAAAATTAATGTGGTGTAAAACACCACAGTACAGGTTTTTCTGCTATGGGTTCCCAAATGTAGCCTGTACATAGCACAACCAGTGTTTTAATGTACAATGTGAAATTAAATAGTAGGATTTAAAGCATTCTGCATAGGTTATTGAGTTCCTTAAAACATATTTAATGTAAGTAAATGGAGAGAACAGCCCCTTTAAAGGAGTCCAAATGCACAGTGGCATGCTTAGTCTCTATCTTCTCTGTCCCCTCTGTTTTAATTGTTGTATTGCTCCAGCTGCAGAATAGTCCTACCATGCTAGAATTCCAACACTAAACAAAGCTGGCATTTTTGGAAGTTCAGTGGAAAATACCTACTCCCTCAATTCCAAGTTTGGTCCCAGAGCTCATAAGTACAGATATATTTTTTGAAATGTTTAGCAGCTGAAATTGCATATCACTAAGACGCTACTACTTCTAATGTACATTTTCTCTGTGTTAATGTTCATGGACAATGCTCTGGAAGTGAGGTGTCAAAAAGTGCATAAAACACATACAGAGCAGCACCAGCTTCCCAGAGACTTGCACAAGAGCTGTCTAAGTTTTCTTAGTGGTGACAATTTCTATGGGGTCTTCCTCTGTATTTCCCAGTAATTATTGGAAGCTGATGAAATTCTGAGCTAGATGCAAGGCTGCAAGTCTTTTTTTTTTTTTTTTCTCCTGAGAATAATGAGACCTGAGATTAGGTCATCAGAATAATAAAGAATAATAATACTCAGTTTGCTTATGACAATATCTGGCCATGGATATTTGCATGGAACTAGAATTTGTGACTAGTATGTAACCTGTAAAGATTAGTATTTTGTCAGTCAGGTAACTAATCCTCCTGGGAATGTTTCAGAACTTACAGCAGAAATAGTCTTCACCTTATGCTATTGACAAATACATCATTATTTACTTTTTGCATTCCAGAAGAACTAGAAAAAAATATTTTTTTTAACTTATTGGGTAAGAACTTCAAAATTAACAGCTGTCTACCAGGTTCTTTGTTCTAAACTAAGCATTTGGAGTGCAATGTAATGTCTCATGAATTAGAGAGGCGATAACCCAGTGACTTTAAATTGTGATGGTTCAGTTCCCTAGGGTGCGGGAAAAGCCAATAATGTTCTTGAACATTTCTGTAATGTTCCGTGTCTTAATGAGAATTTTTAGGCTCTAGAGAATAATTTTCTGATGTGCAGTGTCTGAAGTACTTCCAAATTTTGTGTCACTTTCCTACACCAACAGAGAAGGCTGGTATATTTGTCTATGTAAATATAGAGGTTTTCTTTATTTTTTTTTAATGCTCAGAAACCTTTTTCCTATTGTTGGTGAGAAAACTTTAGTAATATCTTTAAATTTTTCAATTAATTAATGCAATAAATAGGTTAATAAGAGAGCTTTTATGGAAACAAACTACCGCAGTCATCATTAAATCTCATCAAATTTCATGGGCTTTTCCACCACAGCCAGATGAACTGAAAGAAGTAATGCTGGAATAATCACAACACAGCTCAGCACAGTGACATTATTAATATCATATGTATCCCTGTCTTGTGAGAATGCTACATTAAAGCATAACACATATACTATCCATGTGGTTAAAAACATTCTAAGAGTGCGTTCTTACAATTTTAAATTGTCATGGGACCTTTTTTCTTGAGATTGTTATTTTCCAAACAAAACATATGCCCAAAAGTGAATATATTTTTTTAAATTATAGCCAAGACTGAGCAATCAGATTTTTATAGATGTTTTGTTTGTTTATGAAATAAAGTGATTCCTTGCTTATTAAAATTTATTCTCTAGGCATTTTAAAATGGTTATTCTTGTTTATATTTACACTCCTTCATGAGTCATTTTGATTTAGCTAAAATACATGTACAAATTTCACTCTAGTATTTTTTTAGCATCTTTGATTCTATCATAAGTATCAGAAGTAAAAATGCAGAAATATTATATCATCTCCAACCCGTATTCTCTATTAACAATTCATTTTGCTGAGCCAAGAGAGGGGGGAAAAAAGCTATATTACAATTTAGATGGACCTGTCTACCATAACTGAACAACTGTTTTAATCTGTTTTGCTGTAGGTTCTTTTTCTCTTACCTCAGAAAAGAGAAAATCACAAGCAGCTATTGACCCAAGTTTACCAATGCAGCAGAAAAAATGGAAGCCTCCAGACCTTAGTCCTTACATGAGGTAAACTACAGCAAGAAAAATTTGCCAGTGAAACAAAAAAATGAAAGACTAAGGGGTTTTGTATATATAGGGATTAGTAAATGCAATAACATTGTTTAAGCACTTATATCTCATCCATATTTTTATGCCATATAATAGATGTGAATTTAGACTTAGTCCTTCATATCACTGATGTAAGCTACAATTCTGTCACATACTTGTTAAAGTTGTTGTGACAATCCTGGATCATGTTTAATCTGTCCTTCACGTCGCATGCACAGAATCACGTAGTAGTAAATGTAGAGTGTAGATGGTATCATGATGGTTTTCCACTTTAATTTCCTGGCATGGATGTTTTTTAAAATCAGAAAATCAGTGCTTTCCTACATCCTAATATAATTTTTGTCTTTTTTTTTTTTTAAATGTGTTGCATGTCAAAGGAGTAGAATTACTGCATTGTGTGTAATGAAAATGTGACATAAAAATCTGAAGGACATTCATATGCATCCAAATATGTTAATTTCAGTGATCATCTTGAAAGAAATGCATATGAAGTTTGTCATGATATGGTGCTAGGCTCAGTATGTTTAACAAATGTGGTGTAGTTAATGATAATAGTTAATAACTGAAATAATTATATGCTTTATTCAAAATAATTATTTTCATTATTGCATGTGTCAATGTGAACCTGTCTAGCTAATATGCATGCACTTGCATGTTGGCTGTGCTGCAGCCAGAATCAAGTTCAAGCACAAGTCCACCTGTGTTCATTGTGGCATTTATGCAACTGGTTGATTTGCAAAAGATCTTAGACCATGCTTATTGCCCAAACTCAATTTTAAATTGAAAGGGAAACTGGTGTTATATTGAAATGAACAATATTAAAACAATAGAAAGTATGGGAAAAGATCTTCCATAGGCTTGAGTTATGGAATGATTTCATTTGTCTTTAGCTCCTTGACTTTTACACTCATCATTTAAGTCAGATAAGAAAAATATATTATCCACTTAGCTGCCATTATGCCAAAGGGGGGGGGGGGGGAGGGGGGACGACACTAACAAACAAAAAAATGTTTCAGCGCTGAATTATAATACCAAAAACTTCTAAAAAACTAAGATATTTCTTGCAAATCAAAAATGTGTAACGTAGAAATTTTTCATATGCTCAAAGATGAGCATGATTGTACCAAGATTTTAAAATAGCCACTCAAGTATAAGACCTTGCCTCACCAATGCAGTTCCTTATTGGTGTTAAGTATAAGAAGGCGAAAGGTGACTCCTTAACCATATCTAACTGTACAATGATTACTTTACATTATGTAAGCCAAAGATATACATATAGTTATTATGAAAAATATACAGCACCCCAAACTGTATTTGAAATGAGATAAATATATTTGTTTTTCCTTCAGAAAAACAATGTCTGAATCTATGCTAAGAAATGAGTCTATCATTCAACAGCGAGAGATGCGTAAACTGGAAAAAATCAACCATTTTAGAGAACTTCGAGAGCTGGTTTTGGAGCAAAGAGAAAAAGAGCAAAATGCTAGAGCTTTATTGAAGCAAAATGTACTTGAAATGTATGAGAAGCTACAGGTAGGTTTTCAAGTTTACGTTTCTGTAACTGTTACTCTGATATCCACCATTAGCATGAATATCTTGATCAACAATTCTCAAAACTTTTGTATTCCGTATCAGTAATTAGAATTAGTGTACAAGTTTAAAATTTCACTTGGGCAAAGATTAAAACTAAAGTCCATAGGAAAACAAACAAAGAAAACAAACAGTACTACACAACATCATGAATATTCTTAATATATTCTTGTTATAGTTCTTTGCAAAAACAATTTTAGGACTATCACCATAACAGTATAGTTTAAAGTGAGAAGAAATTGAACATTTGATATATATGACCAGATGTACATTACATAAAGCATCTCTGTTTGTTTGTTTGTTTATTTATTTTGTAATGTTATGGAGTTGTATCTGGGGGTTTTGCAAAGTAATAAAGAACAAGATAATTCATGTAGGAGTGAGTTGCTCCTAATATGTCCTACAGCAAAGGTAGAGAACACAGACTTCCTGGAATATACGTGGTGTCAAAAAATAACTGGAATTGTTAATCCTTAAAGAAACATAGCTACAAATACTAAATCTGGTATCACTAGTGAAGGTTCCATTGCTAGGATCAACTCAACCAATACATCACATGTGAAATTGGTATAAATATCCTAACATAATTGGCTTAACTTTTGATTGTCAACAGGAACAAAATGTACCTTTGGTTGTCTACAGGAACAAAATGTGTTGTCACACAGTGGTGATACAGTAACCACTAACAATCAGCTGGTGACTGTTCAGAGTTCTTAAAAGTGGCTAAGAGACAGTAAAATTAATTTTAGATTAAACCAACTGTTTAACAGAAATAACTTGAAAACACCATCTTAACAAGTACCCAGCCAGCTTTGTTTATATTACTTAACTATAAGCCTGCAAGGAGCCATAGTCCTCTACCAGTGACTAATCGATCCCTAATCCCTAATAACAATGTGTCCACATTTTCAGATGTTGCTATGGTTTTGGATGCCTAACATACATTATTAGGGAAAACTTTTCTAGAGTAGTTCGTCTGCTCTTTCAAGGAGGCATGTACATTTAAGATGTTCCACAGTAGTAATCTGAGTTACTTGCAAATATGCATATTGTGCTGATTAGTAATTTTACAGTTTTTTCATCTGTAGACCACAGAGAACTATATAAAGGTCTCCATGTATCCCCATTTTCCAGGATGGAAACATAACGGAAAAAAGTTTTTAGAAGTGTCCAAGTCCCACTTGGTCTAAATCTCATTGAAGGCCAATGTGATTTAGGCTCTGTGAGTTTCTTCTGAAAATGAGACGTGAGCTCCTAAACCATTTCAGTACTTCTGAAAACTAGGTTTTAAGGTTTTTTGTTAAGTGGAATATGAAAAATAGGTGTGGTTTTTGTGTGTTTTTATTTGTTTTGTTTTGTTTTTGACTTATTTAATGCAACAAAGCCAGTAAGTAACAGAAGCAGGACTAGACCCAGATGTGTAACAAGTTTTTTGCCCTATCCTCTTCCCACACAATTAGCTTATTAAACCAGCAGTTTAAAAAAAAAAAATCATGAATTTTCTCTTTTTTTTTCTTCATGGTGAAAAGGTTGATATATAGCTGTGTCCCTGTGACGAATCAATAGCAATACATGTCTAGGCAACAAGAAAAGGAGAGAGGCCCTACCTGTACTTATATAGTCAGAAAGTGAAATATAACTAAAAGGATGCAGTTGCTTGTGATGAAATGCAGATTCATGTGTTGCTGTCTGGTTTTGGCTAGGCATCCTTAGATGAAACACGAGGCCAAGTTCACAGCATTCGGGAAGCATACAGAAGCAAGCTGCTAGAGGCTGAATGCAGAAAACGTGATGAGCTGGCAGCTCAAGAAGCAATCCTGCAAACAGAGCAAGAGAAGAAAAGCCCAGATGCACGCAAAAAAAAGCAAGGAAAAGGATTAGGAAAAAGAAAGTAGTTGATAGTACTACTGAATTGTACTTCACTCTTTGGGAAATAAAATCTATACGCAAAGATGAAAGACTAGTTGCTATTTTCCAGTGTTTGTGTCAAGTATGTCATATTTTATCTCTGACTGCTGCTATCAAAAAATTGATTTAGTATTCTTCTTTTTATCAAAGTGTTTGGTATTTTGCTTGTCATAAATGGTACTCAGAACTATTAAATTTTATACTTTTTACTGGAAATACATTTTGCAATAAAAAATCATATTGCATTCAGAGTTTTCTCCCCAAATCATGCTTTCATCTTGTTTTTTCAAACAATCAAAATGGAGCTAGTCACGAATGAGCCAGAGTTGGAACAGTGAATGTAACCTATCAGTCTTGAAGTCATTTAACTTTGCAGAAACATGAGTTCCTTAAGTGGATGACAACTTGTGAGTTTATAACAATTAAATAGTGGCATACCACATATCTCTTATGCAGGCATTGGAAGGCTTCCCAAAGCCTGGTTTAGTAGACACTTGCAAGCTATCTGTGTACTGTAGTATTTTTTTCCCTTTCACATCTGGCATCATTCTCAGAAGTGGTTTTGAATCTCACAGTAGCTCTCTCTAGTGGCAAGCTCATGGCACAGACAAGGCTTGTTGAATGCTCCCTTAAATCTTATTACTCTTTATATTTCCTTAACTATATTTTTCCCATGGTGGCTTTGGACAAAGTCATTACAATAAACCATCAGCTGGAACTTAAAAATGTTTCTTAAGGGTAGAAACAGTGTGTGTATGAAATGGCATTCACAGGCTTTCTGCATAAAGTGCAAAATATTTCCCTTCAGCTCTTGCTTTGATTGGTGTAGAATTCCTAATTTTTTTAATACTGTCATCAAATACAAAAAAATACATGTTTTCATACTCACTAGCTAGCACTCTGTAATAAGAGAGAATGGTCAAAACTTTTACAATGGCAAAAACTCCGTCTAGACCAGATGGAGCTGTTATAAATGGCTTAAAGAACTTTCTGTATGTAGTCACACACCGAAGTCTAGGAAGTTTGACTGCCTACATGTTGTATATATACAATATGTCCATTTCGTTATCTAGGTACATGGGAAACTGAGAATCACCTATTTAATGCAAATCACAAGAAATGTTATCCTTTGTGTCCCATCCACTGATACTGGATATCCATTGCATTTTAAACTAGCCTTTCTTTTGCATCTTAATGACGTACCAGATGTTCAGCTTCTACTGGTTTTGCTCACCTCTGTTTTATCAGTACCTTACTGCCTGTCTTGAACTTGACTCATTCCTCTATCAGTCTGTGATGTTTGTTCTTTGTACATCGTCACACCTACACACCTGCTGTGATGCATCTGCCTCCATTCAGCCACCTTCCTCCCATACAACATAAACTCACTGGACTGAGTTTTTGTGTTGGCTAATAAGGAGTTGACAACAGAGTCCTAAAATTGCACTGATGATTTTTATTTCAAAGAACAGGAGCTAGCTTTTGTTTTGACCCATACATGCTGCAAATAAAAAGCCTGCCAGTCTTGTGCTATAATTGCTCTGACTTTGTCCTCTCTATTTTGGAATATGGGCTATACTGCTTTATAATATTCCATCTTGTTTCCATGGCAATAGCACGTGTTGGTTGTCTTCTTATGTGAATCTCTAATGAGCTTCTGTAGAGGAAGATCAAGCTGAAGTTCTGTTCTTGATGTCACTGCAAGTGCTATAATGACATTCTGTTGTAAAAATCAATCCAACACCAGAAGCCAGCATAATCGACATCTAAATGTCAAAAATTGCAGCTAATAACCTGCATGATCACATGAGTTATAAACTGACTGAAACTTAGACACAGTGTACTCAGATCTATAACATTGAGTCTAGTTCTGATGTTATGCACAATGCTTAAGCTTCATAATTTCCTCACTTTAAGAAATTCTGTGGCATAGTCAGAATCTGCTGTGTCTTTAGTGGCTCTTTTGTCAATTCAACAATGCAGGTATGATGAGGGAGTTATTGTCATACTATTTAATTGCGTATACTTTGGACTATGTACTGTTTTAAGAGAATAGCAGCAGCCATGTTATTAAATACTTCTGCACATTCCAGAAAGCCAAAATATCCACTTATGTTGTAATGGAGCCTGATAGTCAAAAGGCTTTGTTTGGATTGTGCCAAAGAATTCAAAAACATTAGACCCAGAAATGAATGAAATTTCTAAAACCTCAGTTTTACATCAACACTACAGCTCTTTACATTATGTACTACATTGCAGGCTAAGTTAGTGGGTAGAGATGAACAAAATTTACAATAAAATGTGCCTGTATTTCAAAGAAGTCATTGTTAGTAACTTAAGGAGCTATCACGTTTAGTACTTTACTCTAAGAAAATCAAATAAGTAAAAGTACCAGTTGTGTTTAAAATGATATGATTTTTGCCTCCCGTTTGTAGACCAAGTTGCCCCAAAGTCAAGCCATGTATGTTCACATGGATAAAACACTTTTGTCCTTTTGCCCTTTAGGAGTAAGACAGCTTTTAAGTGTCACAATTTTGTGAAATTGTTGTGGTTTAATCCGGCCAGCAGCTAAACACCACACAGCCGTTCGCTCACCCTCCCCCCTCCCTGTCTGGGATGGGGGAGAGAAATGGGAAAGTGAAGCCTGTGGGTTGAGATAAAGACAGTTTATTAAGACAGGAAAATAATAACAACAACAACAACAACAATAATAATAGTGATAATAGTACTAATAATAATGTGTACAAAACAAGTGATGCACAATGAAATTGCTCACCACCCGCTGACCGATGCCCAGCCTATCCCCGAGCAGCCGGACCCCCCACCCCAGATAGCCACCCCTATAGATTGTTTAGCATGACATCAGATGGTATGGAATACCCCTTTGGCCAGTTTGGGTCAGCTGTCCTGGGTCTGTCTCCTCCCAGCTCTTGCTGCACCCCTAGCCTGCTCGCTGGCAGGACAGAGTGAGAAGCTGAAAAGTCCTTGGCTTGGTGTAAGCACTGCTCTGCAACAATTAAAACATCAGCATGTTATCAGCACTCTTCCCATCCTAATCCAAAACATAGCACCCTACCAGCTACTAGGAGGAAAATTAACTCTGTCCTAACTGAAACCAGAACATATATCTAACCATCCTTTATATCAAAGGAACTTATTGCCTATATTCAGTACAAGAAATTGCTCAAATCCTATTTTTACAGATTGCTCCTGTAAGAAATATATCATATTGCATCAAGCATTTGTATTTTTGCTAGGTTTCCTGTAATAAAAGCTCTGGAATTGGTCTTGTTTATACTCAGCTTGGACATTCATGGCTGGATTCGGTAAAGGCATAAGGATAAGTCTTAAACTACATTCTTTCTTATTCAGTAAAGGACTTCAGCAAAAGACTGGAACATGAGGTCAAGCCCTTTACAGAACAGAATAGATAGGAGAAGCATTTCTGAATCAAGACACAATTGTGAGATCTTTTATGACAGTCTTTTTGGAAGCGCAGTGGAGGAATGGCTGCATGAAAGCATACTTTACCAGGTACCTGGTGTTTTCAAGTCACAGAGTAGAGGGTTTGGGGACGTTTTTTTTCCTTCGTTGTTTGTTTTTGTATGTTTGTTTGTTTCTTGTTAGCAGTTTCATTCTAACATTACTTATAGAAAACAATTCCCAAGAAATTTGCAGTTTGTCACTTACGCAACCTCTAATTTTTGTACATGGAAGAGTCTGTATATGAAGAACAGCCTGGATATCTATGTTGATCTCTAAATGTTGCAGTTTAGTTGTCTTGTGACTTGGAGATCTATGTATTTCTCCCCTGAAATGCCAGATCGTATTTTTGAAGAAAAATATGGCAACGCCCATCTCTGTACATGGCTTCAGTACCTCCGCTCATGAACCAAACACAAAGCTAGTTCTAATCTCTGTGTTTAAAATGAAGTCAGGCAGGCTCTCAGTACCTGGTCTTTGCTGAGGGTGTGCACAAGGAGAAGCAGTTTCAGGAGTCAGTGCAGTGGCATGTGAGAGTTGAGTCTGGTTCCCTTCCTGTGGATCAGCTATGCAGATCAAGAGACAGTTTAGAGCAGTTCTGGAAATATTTTGCAGTTATACTTGGTGATGTGCTGTAATTTTGAATCAGAGATTCTTTAGAGCAGGGAGACACATTTAGGGATCTCTTTAGGGGTTTGTTTTATTTTCGTAGAGGTAAAACAAAAAGAATTATTTTGCTGTACTGGTTCCTGATACCCATTTCTCTTGCACATGGTGCATACACCGTTATACAGAGGAAAATGTTTAGATATTCTGATCAGAGAAAGTTTTAGAAAGTTTCAGAGGCATTTACAAAGTGATGTAGGAACCTGAGAAAGAAATAAAGTCTTTGACTGATAATTCAGAATAATGAAGATTAACTCCCTAATGAGTTAATCACAGTAATAATTCTTTCTAGCTGTGTTCTGCTAGGCTTTATCTGTTTTCACTTCTTGATCCTTTACTTTTGACCAGCTATTAGTAATGAGAAAGGATCTTTTCCATTAAATACATATCTAAAGTTACTTTTTTAACGCAAGTAGTTTCATTAATCTTCAAATGACTTGTCCCATCTGCTTTGCTTTAATTTGGCTGGCATTTACACAGTGAGTTACAGACCGAAAACCAGACCATGCCCGTTCCAGGATGCCTCACTGCTGAGACAAGCAATGTGCTGTGAAATGAGGCTCAGTTCTAAGCTGCCAGTCTGCTCACCCCAGCAATGTGCAATTTACCCGCTATGTAAGGTCTCATTTTAATTCAAGGAAGAGATACAGCATTTATGCACATGCACAACATTTCCTCTCCAAAAGGCAAGAAAAGCATCTACATACTTTGTCTGGCAGAAAACATAAGAGAACAGCTTTGCATAATCACACAGCATTTTGCAGAATGAGAGAAATCTTACTTTCAGAGCTCTTCTTTCCTCTCATTCATTTCCTGAATCAGCCCTAATAAATTTCCAGGTAATGTTTCAGTGACTTAAATTTTCTTGCAGAAAAACAAGATGCTATTGTAGTACCTGTCTCAGAAGAGAAAAAAGTCAGGAAAGAAGTAGGAAATCAGAAAAAGAGAAAAGACAGTCTGCATGGTATAAAGTGAGACAATAGCATAAGGGAAAGGTGCTCTGAAGATGTTGCTAGCTGAAATAACAGAAAAGAGAGGTTTGTGTGTGTGTGGTTCAGGTAAGTTTTAGCACCTCAGACTTCTGTGATAGTATGATTAGGGATGATGGTTCAGGAATTAGCAAGTTCATCTGAGATTGAGCTAAAGAACAGAGACAACTGTAGCCAGGACATGTTGCTTCGTGTCAGGCACACTCCTCTCTGAAACCTTGGGTGCATCTGCCCAGTACCTGCAGCCCTCCCTAAGGTCAAGCACCAAAATGCTTCCTCTTCTGGGGACACATGAGAGGTGTCTGCCTTGCGCATGGTAGCCCCAGTGGTTGCAGCACAAGCCATGAAAAGCCACTGCCATGCTTCTGTCCCCTCAGCAAGGGTCTCTGTAGGTATGTGCCCCACTCAGCTGGACATCACAGACATCTTGCCTGGCTCCCCTTGAACTGGGGCCACTGTGCAATACTCATGAGACCAGACACAGAGAAGTGCAAGGGAAAGCCACACTGTGTCAGAGCCAGCTAGCTGCAAAACTGGAACATGGGAGGAGAAGAGAGCAGCTGCATGTCCAACGATGTTGGTAAGGTTTAACTTACTACTAAGTCAGAATAATGAAGTGTCTTGCTAAAAAAGACCATTGTTTCGTGATGTAGAGTGTCCTAGATCTAATTTCTTTTCCAGGTAATCTGGATATCTTACAGGTGGCAAAAATACCCACCGAAGATATCAGCTACAGGCAGGGTGCAGAGGCAGTCAAAGCAATCTGCTGTGGCATGAATAGGACTAAGCAGAACAACTTTACACATAGAGAAAGAAGAAGCTGCCTAAAGGGACCCAAAAAAAGGCAAAATATAAATATTATATAAATATTATATATTCTATATTATATATATAATTATATATTATATAACTATTATATAAATATTGCCTAAAAAGGGCAATATAAATCAATTCTTCCTCTTCCCTACTCTGCCCAAGCTAGAAATCACAACTCAATTCCACCCCTTCAACTTTAAGTCAATAAAGGTCTCCCTCTCTTTTTTTTTTCCTTTTTTTTTTTTTTTTCTTCCTTGTTTTCACTACAGCTAAATCTTGAATTAGTTCTGGAGACAGTTGTGGGCAGAAGCTAGGACCATAGATCTAGAGAGGCAAGAATGACTAAAGCTGCTCTGCTTCCAGCCATCTGGGTAGACAAGGGGATGAAAACTTTTATATCACATGGTTTTACACATCTGTTAAAAATATGACTCTTGGGAACCGAAAAAAGATGAGACCAGAAATTAGTCTCCAATGCCTGAAGCAATACTTATGCTTTTTTCTCTTCTACTACAGAAACGTGTCATGAGGGGATGTGAGTTTCAGCTAATGAAGGAATCAGAAGCTGCTTCCACTGAGCTTATCCTTACTCTTGATTCTAGTATGTCACAGCATTTTCACTTGCTTTTCTACTGTGACATTACAAAAGGTGTGTTTCCCAAAAGAACATTTCTCATGCTTGTTTGAGTGGCTTTCACCTAAACTACTGTTAGCAGTTTCAAAGACTTTATTGGTATCTTAGCTTCTTGAGTATTTTGCTTTCTCCCCCATATGTATTACAGTCTTAACACATTGCAGCTGCTATGTTGCAGATGGAAACTGTTTTGATAATTGATGCTCTGAAATACCATTTATGCATAGACTATGCATAAAATCAAGTGCTGTTTAGGCTATTTGTCTATATCCATATCTGCTTTCTCTTAAAGTCTCTGATTTATTCACCACAAAACAAAAAATTGAAAATTGAGAAACCTGGTTAAAGTGAAAAAAAAATTACTTCCCTGTCATATCATTTACAAATGGGATGCAGAGAAAGGCAAGCCAAGACATACTCTATTTCCTGTCTTTTCACTGACCTTAGCAAAAGCTAGAAGTCTATTATTTTCTCCCATGTACCTACCAGCATATGTGTTAAGCGTATCGTCCATATAATTTAACACACAGCCAGCACTGATACAACAGTGCTGATGTTGCAAATCAGGCGTGAGACATTTTGTGTGGTTGAGTCCCTGCTTGGTGGAATGCAGCTGGAGTTTTGACGGAGACCAGGATTTTACCAGCAGGATGCACTAGGGTAGGGCACTCTGAGATATCGCCCTTCGTGGTCTGTTTAAATACATTGCCTTCAGATACAACAGGACCCCGAGCCTCCTTGTTCTATCCTTTTTAGGGGTTCCACTGGTTTCATTGCTGCTTTTTATTATTATTATTATTATTATTATTATTATTGTTATTTGTTGTTGTTGTTGTTGTTGTTGTTGTTGTTGTTGTCACCCTGATGTGGCGGTGTGTCTAGATGAGGAAGTAATATGGATAAAGTGTAAATGACTTCAAAGAGCAACCTACAGAACTGTTGTTCCTTGGTCACTTTCTGGCAGTGATAGTACAGATAGTAGAGGCAATGCATAGCTGGCCAACTGAGTGTGGATGCTGAGTCATTCAGCCACTTTTAAAAATTCATAATGATGATTATTGCCTGGAGGAAATTTCTAAAATGAGACACTTGAACTGTGCCAACGCCAACAGGTAATATACACTGTGAATAAGGTAATTAAGAGAGTGTTTACCTTACTAAATGATTTGTAGATTTTTGTGCAGTCCTGATGATGCTGTTTTCGTGCACAAAATCTAAAACGTTGTATCTACTAAAACAAAATATGACAGCTTTACAGTCATTCTGAGGAGTGGAACGCCTTCCACCCGAACGAATTGTTTCCTAGCCTCATAAAAACCTGGTCCAGGCAAACACACGGGAGCACTCGGTTCTTCTTTGCCAAACTGAGGACCTTTTTGCCAAAAGTTTGGGGTTGCCCAGGATCCCAGGACAGGTGCACTAGTCCCTCCTGCCAGGGACGTTGTTCCCAAAGCCCCTTATGCCCGAGGAGTGCTGCTGCTGCGATCTGTCCTTCCATGCAGGGACAGGGGCAGGGACAGGGGCAGGGACAAGGACAGGGACAGAGGACAGGGACATGGGAGGCAGGGCGGCGATGCAGTGCGTGCAAGGCTCCGGCGGCAGTAGTTGCGGCAGCAGCTCAGCAGAGGGAGACGGTCCCGTGCTGCCAGAGGGAAACGCTGGGTTTCTGCTCGAGCCCGGCTCCATTCTGAGTCTTTTTGTAGTGTTTTGCTTACCCCGCAGCGGAATCTGTAGACGGTTTTGAGCAGTGCTGGAAATAAAGTGAAAAATGGTGGCTGGAAGGCACCGGTCTGCAAAATAACAAAAGCTCTCTCTTCCACCTAGGCCCTTCAAATCTGCACCCTGCCTCGCCCTATTCTGCTTTTGAAGGAGAATCAATCTGTGTGAACTGGAGGGATTTTGTTTGGCTTTCAACTCCTCTGACCATTCAAAGACCAAATGTGTAACTGCTCCACAATAAATCCCAAATGCAGCTCATCCACCCAGTAGATGAATCTTCACTGCTACAAACCCCCATGAAATACTGTGTCTAGTGTTAATTCCTTTGAGCCTTTGAGTCCTAGAAGATTTTTTCCACTTTTTGTTTTCGGTGCTTGTCCTCAGGCTGGGTAACGGCTCAGCTGACCTTTCTCCTCCAGCAAGGCTGACAGAGGTACAGAGTATTGATCTCAGTGCAGTACAAGAGGTGCAGCTGAAATACCAATACTCACTTACCTTGTGCGGTGTAGTGCACTAAACTTCTAAAAAGTACAAGTGCTTGTTCAGGAGGCTGATAGATTAAATCATTAAAAAATACCCGCTGTCCATTGTGCCTCCTGGCATTCATTGTGCTGTAGCTGTGACTTGTTTTATTGACTCATTATAAGGATATAATGCACTGGGGACTCAGGAACTTGCAAAGGGAAGTATCTGCTGTCCCATAAATTGTCCCTCTAATTCTGTAACACATTACAGTTTAAAGACAGGTCATAACATTCCCAATCAGTTACCAAAAGGTAGGTCTCTAACTAAAAATGATTTGATTTTTTGAGGAGCTGAGGAACCTGCTTCAAATTGGGGCAATGAAAATCAGGCCACTTTGAATCAACTACTGGTGGGCAGCAAGGGTCAGTTTTCTCCCCTTCAAGTAAGTATACTTGCATGGACTGAGTAGCTAACTGTACAAGTTGAATTGTACGAGGGGCCATGCCCTCACTCTTGTGTTATGCATTGTTAGCACAGTCCCTGGCTTGGCTTTGGCCCAGGCTAATGAGTGCTATGCCATGGCATCCTCACATGATTAAGGTGTTGGTATGGGCCAGGGGCAGTGCCCAGTAGGCCATTTGGTTACAACTACCTAAGGGGAAGGGAGTTGACTGGAATGGATGTAAGCCATGCCGTGCCATTGGGTTCAGACATTCTGGGCATTAATGTAGACGCAGTCCCTAATTATATGTTTTCAGCATTTTGACACCCACCCCTTCACAAGATGTAAAAGTCATTCCCCTTTCCCATGAGGTTTCAAAAGAAATTACAAACAAAGGGCATGTGTTGACCAACAGCTGCTAAAACTAAAAAAGCTGATGGCTGAGCAAAGAAAGGAGGAGAGAAAGGTTACCTAAGCCTCAGAGAATCAAAGGATTGCATCCTTCCCTTAGATCTCAGAGTTCAGGGAGTTAGCATTCTTCCACAAGGGAAGGACAAGTAATGCCTTGTACTTCTCTATGGCAGATGACTCTGAAGAAAATTCCCTGATACACATTTCACCGTGTGGTATGGATTGTTGTTGCTGGGGAAGATAGTATTTTTGTTTGTTGGATTGTTTTTTTGTTTGTTTTTCTGGAATACTTTTTGGTTACAAAACTCTCTTAACTTCATTAAACTTAATTTGAAAGAAATATCTTTTTTTTTTAGTTGGCTATAGACTTTTGTGCTGCTTAGGTTTTTTGAATGACCTTTTCCTTCCACTTAAGAATCTGATACATTTTAGTATGCTATTTTCTTTCAGCATTTTTTTTTTTGACTTGCAGCATTGAGAGCTATAGTAGACCTCTTACATTTGTTTTAAGTTTTGTTTATTACTTATTTTTCAGATGTCATCCTGCAACAAAGGTTTGCATCAGCCTATCACTTCTCAGGGACAAGAAGATGGAGAACCTTCTGATGGGGAACAGTCCGTGCAGTCTTCTGCCTACAATAAACTTTTCTTCCCCAGTATGTGGGCAACAAGACAGAATATCACAGAGATTAAAAAACAGATTGAAGCTCTCATTGTGTTTAAGCTGCAGTATATATTAGGATATGGCATTTGTTTAATGATGAGTCTTATGGCTGAGGTGTTAAAAAAGAATTAGTCTAGGGAATTTAGCCACCAGACAGCTATTGATATTAACAGAAGCAGCCTGATTGACTTTGAAAGTCTCCAATTATAATTCTCAGTATAATTACGATCATGCTTCTCTGTAGAACACTACTGAGCCTCCACTTTTGACTCACACCGGATTCCCACTGAAGTCAGCAGGAGCTGTGCTTGGGCACTCATGGGCAGTACTTCTTGTCCAAAAGTAAACAAACTGTTCCTGTAAATTGGCTCCCTAATATGGACTAGTTTCCCCTTCGTATGGTAATAGTGCTAACACACAGCATTTGCTTTGTTCTATTGCCACAGAAACAAAGTTAAGCCTAGGGGACTGGTACCCTGGAGTTTCCTCAGTCTTGTCCAGCACTGTGGAAGTCTTAACTAGACTTTTCAGTATGGCAGAGCCAGGGACTAGCCCGAATCTCCTGAGTCTCCATCTGGTAATTCACTATCAAGCACACCCTGCTTGCTTATAAATCTTCTCCTTATTAGTTTTTGGACAGACAAGTAAAATATCATTAATTGATTTAATCATCATGATTAAAAGGAGGTAAGTAGATTTACTGCAAGACATGTAAACACTCAGGTATATTGTGGAAAGCTTACACAGGAAAAATCTATCTTCATCTCCTTACCCACGGCATTATATACTCAGGAAAACTCTGTGTATTGATTGTGGGTGAAGTTGTTAATTGCCTGGCCAGCACTGCAAGCTTGCATATTGAGGAGACACGTTTGGGAAGGAGCTTTCAATTTCTGTAGAAAAAGAGGAAAGACCATAAGCCAGAGAAAACCTGAAACAGCAGAATTCATGAGACCATCATTATTCACTTTAAGATGCACAATGTGAGAGGAAGATCTTCACATTAGGAAGTTTCTGTAAAGGTTAGCTTGCTGACAAATTGCACCCATTATCTCTATAATCTGTTGCTAAGCTGTTAGAAACATAAATCTCTCTTCTTGCTAGCAGATCTGTGGAAGTGCAATCCAGGGGGATTCTGCATGGCCCGAACAGCCTGTTCAGATCGATGGGAGGTGAGGGGCTAGGGCTACCATCTCGGGCTATGCTTGAATGTGTTATTCTCCTGTTGCTATGATTCTGGGAGAATTGGTCTCTGCACCCTTTTGTTTTCTCAGTATTTGTCAGGGCATCAATGAGCACATACATCCACACTGATCAGAAAGTTAGAAGGATGTGGCCTTTTCTTCGAGGGCAGCTTTAAACAATATGATTACAACTGTCCCTAAGCATCATGGGGACTTATAAAAAAGATGGGGAGAAACTCTTTGCTCAATCAGATAATGACAGGATGAGGGGAAATGGTTTTAAACTAAAAGAGGTGAGATTTAGATTCAAGGTTAGGAGGAAATTCTTCACTCAGAGGGTGGTGAGGCACTGGAACAGGTTGCCCAGAGACGTTGTGGATGTCCCCTCCCTGGAGGTGTTCGAGCCAGGTTAGATGAAGCCCTGAGAAACCTGATCCAGTGAGTGGTGTCCCTGCCTACGGCAGGGGGGTTGGAAATAGATGATCTGTGATGTTCCTTCCAACCCAAGCCATTCTATGATTCTATGATCTACACCTTCATGTATCCTTTGAAGTTTGCTGCCACAGTGAGTGCTGTTTTTATCTGAACCTATATCACCATTTGAATCCCAGGGTCTGTTTTAACTGACTACTCTGTCAAAAATCAGCAGTATCAAATACAGTATCAAGTACAAAGTCAAGCTCTGAAGCAGAATGGAGATCATTGTTCAAAATGTTTTCCAATTCAGTGGTGGCTACAGTGTGTTACCCTATGGTATTTGAGCACTTATATATAGGAACAGCTTTTGTCTCATGAGAGTGCTGGATAGCAAGGAGTTGTTCTATCTTTGCAGTCCAAAATTTGGGCATTAGCATTAATACTACAGAAGCATTGTGGCCTTCTGAAAGTGATGTTAGATGAGAGGCACAACATGGCCATGGTTTCACAGTGAGTCAAGGGTCTTGCAGGACATGGGTGCTGGCACACCATACTTTGACCACCAAATCCCTAACTTTTCTCACTAATCCATACCCATAAGCCACAGCTCAAGAAGAGAAACCCTCTAACTGAATGCACATTACCCTTCTCTTAGGAGAGAAACCTCCTTCAATTCGAAGTCAAAATCATCCTTTTATCTCGCCTTACTTTTGCAAGATAAATAGTGGGGCTTCTTAATATTCAACAACTTCCATTACATCAGGCAGTGACCATGTCTGAGAGGTGAACTGGGGACTCCCCACCTGGAGAGGAGGCTCTGGGTTAACCTCAGACTTCAACATTTCTGCTACCTGCAGCCAGTGGTGGGGGTGGCCGGATCCTTTCCCAGAGCCACAAGTGTCATCTAGTGGTGAAACAAACCCACTCAATCACACCCCAAGGGCCACCATCTGCCCACTGATTTCTGCACTGAGCATTGGGTGACACATTGTTTTTCTGCTGTGCTCTAACAACGTCCCGCAGAATGTATGTACTAACACTTATTTTAGCTTTTGTCCTTGTGAGATTTATTTTACGCAGGCTGATGGAAAATAATATGAGCCAACCACAGTTAAGCAAGCAGCAGATGCTAATGGCTCTCTGCCTGAGGTTTTTCTGTATTCAATGAGATACAAAAGGGTATGTCTGGCTGGGTACAATGACCATTGGTATCAGCCTTGCTCCCCAGGAATTAAGTGAGAATTTTACAGGATAAAGTGCTGTTTAAAGCTTTATTTAGTTGTTATATTGTGTAATTTTATAGCATCCATTGCAGGAATGGACATTCAAGCTTTTAGAAAAGATTCTCCTTTGCCTTCTTTCATACACAAGTTCAGATTCATTATTGAAGCAGAGCATAAACATAATTGTTCTCTTTTAATCAGTCAAATACAAAAAAAAAAAAAAGAAAAAGAAAAAAAAAAGGAACACCACCTCACCAGGACTATAACTAGCAGAGGAACACACAGGGAAAGGTAGCTCAGCAGGGAGGACAAATACTGGCTGGTTACGTAAAATTTTCCTGATTTGACTTTACAGAAGTTCATCACAGCAATTTCAATGCAGTGAGCCCATCTCAAGGTGTTGTGCTGGTTTTGGGACAAAAAGCAGTCTGTGAATACCCACAAGTCATAACACTGTAAACTCGCTCATGTAGCTGGCATCCACTTGAGTGTACAACGTGCATAATTTCAAGTGCAGAACAGGAAACCTGCCCTTGCTTTAGCACAAAGTTGAACTTCCCATATTTTCAGTGGATGCCAAAACCTGAGGCTTAAGGGAGATCCCAAGTGCTCAAATCAGGAGAGTTGAGTAGAGGCCAGGAGATGGCGGAAGGAGAGCTACATGGCTGCAGCGCCCTGTTCCCACCATGGAACGGGTCACATAGCTCACAGGGCTGCCTCCAGCCCTGTGAGCTATGGCAATGCTAATGCTACTTAATTCACTTGGAGTACTGTGTTCAGGTCTGGAGCCCCCACCACAAGAAGAATGTTGTTAGAGTAGGTCCAGAGAAGGGCCACAAAGATGATCAAGGGGCTGGAGCACCTCTCCTATGAAGAAAGGCTGAGAGAGCTGGGGATGTTCAGCCTAAAGAAGCCTAGAGAAGGCTCCAGGGTAACCTCATTGCAACCTTTCAGTACTTGAAGAGGACTTGAAGATGGAGAGCAACTCTTTACTCAATCAGATATTGACAGGATGAGGGGGAATGGTTTTAAACTAAAAGAAGGGAGATTTATATTCAAGGTTAGGAGGAAATTCTTCACTCAGAGGGTGGTGAGGCACTGGAACAGGTTGCCCAGAGACGTTGTAGATGCCCCATCCATGGAGGTGTTCAAGGCCGGGTTAGATGAGGCCCTGAGTGACCTTATCTAGCGGGTGGTGTCCCTGCCTACGGCAGGGGGGTTGGAACTAGATGATCTGTGAGGTCCCATTCAACCTGAGCCATTCTATGATTCTGTGATTGATTCTATGCTAACAGCATCCGCTACCACAGTGGAAAAGGTGCATGAAACTGGGAGCCTGGACTCCCTAATCATCACATTCATGCTCCTGAACTTTGGTACTTTCTCTGCATGCCACCACCAACCCTAGATTTGCTCTGACACACAGTGAGTTTTATCTGCAGTACAGGGCACACGACCTGCTGGTGGGGCTTCTGAGCTAGCAGAAGTATACTATGACCCTGGTGGCTTGTTGTTTTTACTGCTGACCCCAAAGCTGCTGTGGTCACAGGGCCCACGCAGTGAAGATTTGAGGATCCTGTTGAAACCCTTCCGTGGAGAGAAAATAAGGGCATGCTTCATCTTGTTTCAGATGGCATTTCAACTCCCAAAGCCACATGGCATTTTCTGCTAGGGCAGCCTGATGCACTTATGCCACACACACCTCTTTATCCTAGTGGTGTGTGTGAGGGGGGAAAAACAACAATAAAAAAGCCTTGAATACCTTTGCAAAGCTGCCAGCTGGCTGTGTAGCAGAGTGAACAGGGCAAGGCTCAGAGCAGCCAGGTAGCCAGGAGCTGCTTGGCGAGGGGAGGGCAGAGTAACGCACGTATCTTCCCTTGTGCCTGAGGGAAATGGAGAGAGCAACAAGGAGCTGTGGTCTCTCGCTGTGTGCCAGCCCAGCAGCCTCCCTCCCTTGCTGCCATAAAGCTGACCCCGCCAGGCTGGCGCTCACTCCCTTGTTTGCTAGCCTGTCTGCGTCAGCAGTAATACAGGGAGCTCAGCTGCTCATCATCCCAACTGATAACATCTCAGGAGGAATTAGGCAAGGCAAGCTAGTTGGAGGGAGAGAGAGGGTTTTGAGGGAGAGTAATCACAGGCACAGTGATGGGAAATAAATGAGATCAGGAAAAAAAAAAAAAAAAAACCTCAAACAGGCCATTCTCAGGCTAGAATGGAGCTTATTTTTAGGAAGATGAGGCAGTTGCAATGCCAGCAGGCAGGAGTAGCAGGTCTCCTATGGACTTTGGCACAAGGCTACTGCGAGCAAGTAGCCACAAGGCAGCTGGCATTTAGCTGTGCTGCAGGAAAGCTAAAGGGGTAGGCTGAGGGGCTGGGTTAGCCCAAGGGGCTGGGTTAGCCCCTTGTCCATAAATGAGATGTGGCAAGAGGCAGGAGTTGCTGGAGGATCTGCATGGGCACTGTGTGGGCTTTCCTTTGTCTGAGCCAAATCAGAAAGCTCTGCTTGTCACAGGTGCTTGGTCACACACTGTCCATCTGGGATTTGAAGCAGTTCTTCACAATGAGGACACTGCTAATGAGGGCATGACAACCCATAGATCATCTGGCTGAAACCAGGGGTCCTGGCAATGTGAGGAGCATTATTCACCGTACAGCAGCCCCTGGTACTTCCCTCATCAGCGGAGTGAGCAAACAGAGCACTACATCAAAAGAAAGTATACATTTAATCAGGTCCTGTGGTGCTGTAAAACTCAAATGTAATTTGAATTTTTGTATCCACTTCAGTGTTTTGCCCACTGCCAGCACCAGAGTGACGTTATTCTCCTTCTCTCAGTTGTTCCCCAGCAGAACATGTCTCTTTGCATTGAAATTCAGTAAAGATTGGGCAAACACTGTGGCAAGGTCAAGGATGTTTTGCAAAATCTTTATCTGTGTAGCCTAAATTGACCTGGCAACAGAACAGATTGCACTCTCTACCCACGGAAAAAGATTAAATAACTCATCCACATCAGTTACGCTATTTGTACATGGGAGCAGAATCAGGCTGGTTGTCCGTCTAAAAATGCTGTGCTGACCTCCAGATACATGGCATGCCTCCACAGTCACCATGCCTGGACTGTCCAGTGGTCTGCACCACATATCAGCTTGGCTCTGCCAAATGCCACAAAGTGACCCCTGCAGGAAAGTCACTTGCCCAGAGAGCCAGCCCTGGGCTGACCGCCGGGCTGCAACCAGAACTGTCAGCTCAGAAAGCTGCCAATCATGGAAACAGGGAAGGAACAAGTATGACAGTGCAGAATGATCTTTTTTTGTTTTATAAGAGTGCTGTGTCATGTCTGCAAATTGAGAACAAAACGCTGTAGCAGTTTATGCTTTGTTTTGTTTTTTGGACATGCGTTTTCTTTATCTCCAAATTTTCTGCAAGGATCATCAGGAAATGATTATTTGTCGATCCAAAAAATTGCTCTTTTTCCTCTCTCTCTCTCTCTGTCTCATTTTTATTTTTTTAGTTAACTGGCCACCAGCAGAGGAAGCACCATTAGACTGATGCTGAAAGCAAAGGTTTTTGTTTAATTTCAGAGTGACTGATGGAGAACTGTCAAGGGGAAGGTGCCTGCTGTCTGCATATCAGTCCCTGAAAAGCAAGCCCCAAAAGGGGATACCCTATTGATTGAATTTTAGCCAGTGGCTATGTTTGAATATTCAACTGCTGTCATGGCATAGTCTCCCTTGAAACAAATTATTTTGCTTGACATCATACTGCCCAGTCAAATTGCATTTCATATTCTTATACAGAAATTATCCCATACTGTGTTTTTCCCCCTAGAACATGCTCCGAGCAGGCAGGCAGCCTTAGCTAATAAGCCCAAGAGGAAAAGCCTAGCTTAGAAAAGTTAAAAAAAACCTCTGAAGGACTGTTCTTTTTGGCAGAAAGCACTTCATGGCCTCTAAGGGAATATTATAAGCTATCACCTGTCGGCTAGCTCATAAATTATCAAGCTAGAAGAAGTCTGATTATACCTCCATTTATAAGAATATTTAAAATAAAATTCATCACCAAGGTTTGCAATTTGTTGCTTGGTCCTCTATAAATGACCGTGCACTGCAAAGCCTTTTAGAAGGCAGAATACTTCTTTGGGTATCAAACAGGGTTTGGGAAATGCAAATATTTGTGAGAGAAATGAAAAGAAAGTTGAGTTCATTAGAAACATCCTTTGCACTAGCACCAGCCTTAATGCCTGCTTTCAACCTCCAGCTGGTGGATGTTTCTGCTGCCTCTGGGGCTGGGAGCAGGGGACTTCCACCCAGGTACCAACACAACCATCTTGCCTTAATAGCAAGAATCTCTCATATTATACAGGGAGGTCTACAGATAGTCATGTCAGCTTAGCATTATAGTAACCTCTGGGTTGTTGTCCTTGACTCTGATTTTTGTTTGGGAAATTCAAAAGCTGGTCTTTCAGCTGATCTTCACTTCATTACCACAGCTGTGGGAAATTCACTCTGGGGAATCTTGAAACACATCTCACCACCATCTAGATTTAGCCTGTGCTCTCATTCTGTCCAACTGAAGAGCTTTTTGTTGCACGGTGTGTGCAGATCTAGCACAGCTTTTGATGCAATTGGAGAGAAGCTTCCCATTGTTCAGGTGTTCTCTGCAAGAGCTACAAACACATTTCTTCTTTCATTTCGTCTGTTTTTGTTTTGTTTTTTGTTTGTTTGTTTTTCCCCACAGGGTTTTGCTAGTTACAGTTGCAATAACTGGATTCAAATACAGAGACCTGGCAGTAAAACCCCTTGTTTTCAGTCAGACCCCACAGGGTTATCCAGGCACCCAATTCCCCATATAAATTAACCGCTAAAACTATTGACAGAGGAAGAAGATGAGGTACAGGCTGAAAGTCTGATGAACAGGCTTTTCAGGATGGGTGTGAGATGAGACAAGCAGCAGCTGGCACAACACCCACAGGGACTGAAGCTGTGGTATGCTACCATCCCAGCAGCTGGGGATGGTAGCAGACCTGCCTCTCTCTAAGAAAACAAGACCTCTTGAAATCTTTAAAAATCCCGAGGTGCAAATGATCTTAAAACCAGTCCATTGCATCTCTGTTTGCTGCCTGTGGTCCCAGGTCTCATCCATGGCCATTTGCAGACCAGTAAGTGAGCTAAGGAATTGCTCACCGAACTTGCTCCCCACTGTTTATTCTTGCTTTATAACACCAGCCAGAGGTCAAAAAAATCAGAGCCTGAGATGACTGGGACCAGCCTGTATACATCTGTCTATATCTTTGCATATTTCTATATGCACATACATAGAATAACTTGCACAAGGCATGCAAAGTTCAAGACTAAGGGGGAAGAAGTGTTATCCACATTTCATAGATGGGGTGCTGAAGGAAGAGGAGATGACATGGTTCCCAGATCATATTCAGCATCTGTGATAGTACTGGAAGATCAGCCTAAACCTTCAGGGTTAACTAGAAAACTATCCCTCCTTCTTGTAAGAAGGAAAGAAGGAGGCTAACAGCAATAAATGGGATTGTATCTACAGTAGAGTACTTCTAATATTAAAATAACCTTAAGTCCCTCTCTGAGATAGTCTCCCTGCCTTTTCTTAATTTTGCATTCAGTAGTCTAAAGCAGAAACTGTAACAATTATTTTTTGATTTATTTTTATTTTATTTTATTATTTTTTTTCAGCAAAACCTGCGGTAAATCAGACTCGGGAGCTCTGAAGTTTGTAAAATCCAAACCCTAGTCAGCTCCAGGCATTTATACATGACGCATACATTCATCAGTGCTCACTGCTGTTATTTCTCTGCCAATCACCTTACCCAATGTGAAGATGTGTCACAACACTGAGCAAACATGGAAACAGCCACTTTAATCAACCATATTTTCCCCATCTGGTAACTTTCCTTTAACATGGTAGTCCAGCTTTCACACAGATTTTATAGAGAGAAAGTTTACAAGCAATAAAAATTAACAGCCATTATATATGCAACAAACAAATCAACAAAACCCCCCTATAGTGTGTGCCTGAGTGGATCTAATTCAAACCGTGACTAAACTGAGGTTGCTTTTCCATGAGATATTTTGCCTGGGGATGTGCAGTATGCAAAGAGTGTGTGATTCATCTCAGTGAGAGCCAGACCAAGGGTGACAGGAAGAAGTTTGGGCTACAAGCAGGCAAAAGCAACCATGACAGGAAAGGAAAGCCAAGCAGAACTGTTTTCCACATGCCAGGGTGCCCATTGCCCTCAGAGAAATAACTTGGCAGAGGAATGAGATCCTTCCCTTCACTGGTGCCTACAAAGAACTTCACCGGCTTCCTTCATTGTTACCTCTCCCTCTCCATAATGAAAAAAAAAAAAAATGTGGTTAAAAGCTGGGACGGGTGATGTTTCCGAGCAGTCTCTACTCTGCCTCCAATAATACAGCAGTGAGAACTCCTCCATGGACCCTGGAAGGACTTTTTTTTTTTTTTTTGGAGGATTTATTTTCCAGTAGAACAGGCAGGCTCTGTGGGGAGAAGGTGCCTTGCTGGTGGTAATCCTTTCAGTTGTCTGGTCCATGTGTTATTAACGCACTTCCATCATTTCTACTGCCATAGATTAGCAGTATTAATGGCAACAGAACAACGAATATCTGTGCAAACAGAACCTGACATCTTGTATTTGTCATGCCACCAAATAGCACGTTTTCACATTATAAAGTACTTATGTGGTGGATGGATTTAGGCTGTGATCATTACTGTGTTTGAAAGACATTTTAATGTCCAGTCATTATTGCATCTCATTCAACTACTGCAAGGAGGTATCTGGCATCAAAAGGTGATGTAGCAACTCTGCCTGTGTGTTTTTTTCCAACCTTCCCTTTCCCCTTCCCTTCTTTTCCATCAGCTGCCTCACCTCAGTCAAATTTGGCAAAGGACTTAAGGGATAATATCTCAGAGATATTAAACTCCTATAGTTTCTGCCAAAGTCAGATGTGGAGGAAAGACACCCTACCAGTGCCTGCGCTGAGGGAGAGGCAGGATTTTACCATTGCCTCACAGCCCTGAGGCAGCCACTCACTGGCCAGTTGTTACATATCCTGCTCCCAATTGCTTCAGTTATTTCCTGCTTTTTGTCTGATCAAGAGGCGAAACACAGGTGAAGCAGTGGGATGGGATCAGGCTATGTGGGGCAGCAGGATGGAAGGGGACGCAGGAGGGCCAGAGAGGGATTGCAGGGATCCTGGGTGCAGGGGAAAGAACTCTGGAGCAGGGGTGGAAGTGGAGATGGGAACTGGAAGCACTGCAGATAGGATGGAGGATGTTGCAATGAATGTGAGTGCAGGGCCCCTAATGCTAGTGAAAGGAAGAGGGAATCCAGAGAAGAGAAGTCTATCTATGATATTAGCTCATCTTTTCATTTTTCTATGCAGGATTTAGAATGAATTAAAATTAATGAATCAAATGAGATGTTTCACAACTCATATTTCCTATAAATGATCTCTAAGGAATGAAATGCAAGTACATTTTAAGAGAAGCAAGGGAGAAAAGGGGAGAAACCTGAATCTCAAAACCAAGGAAAGACAACAATCTACAGTTAAAACGTTATTTCTAATTCTTTATTCAACTGCTTAACAATTTCTTTTCATAAAATGCACTTGACTAATTGGCATAATTTACTTTGTTTATAACAATGAAAAGTGATCTTAAACTCAGGTAAGAGATGCTTTGTGCTCTGTGGTGATTCCATAAGTGGACTTAGAACGGTTACTATCCAGCTTGTGCTTAAGACTTGGCAAGAACAGGGGAGTATTGTTTCCTCTTAGCTGTATGGGCAGTTTTGAGAACTAAAGATAATCTGATGCTAAATTAGAAGAGAGGAATGTCTTACAGGCAGATGCAAACACCTATATCTGAGCAAGAAAGAAAGGGGAAAATATATAAGACCCTGGGAAATACTTGTGTTCCATGATGGGAATATTGGGAAGACATACAAAGCTAGAATTGTGATGGTAAGGGCATTCAGGGGTTATGTGAAACCGATCCATGGACACCTCTTTTCCTAGTTTCATACTGGTGGAAACACTTGTTCCAGCAAAGTTTGCTGGCATGGTGACTGCTCTGTTTAGTTGTGTAGTGCCAAGAGGGTCTTTGTTTCCCCAAATGAACTAATGGAACACAGGAGGAAACAACTGAAATAAATTCTTAACTGAGGAGTCTTCCTGGCATCCGCTTAGATATTAATTCATTGTACTGAACTATATACAATATTGCTAAATGCAGAAATAAATCAGACCAAAAACTTGAACTGAAATCCCTTCATCTCTATTGTTCTCTGAAGACCAGTATGAAATGCATGTGTGATCCAATACAAATTTCAGCAATATATAAATTTACTTGCCAGTTACACTAGGATCTGAACCTTCTTTTCATCATAATACATTTCAGCATTAAACTTTGTCACCCCAGACCTGCCCAGCTAAGATGTTGGATGAGTAACACTCCTTAAACAGCTATTCCAAACAGCTTCTGCAACTCCAAATGCACATTCAAAATGTCAAAACACCTCAGAGTGGCTTTCTGCTGTGTTTTTTGTTGGTGCTGGTTCAGAGGCAGCAGAAGCAGTTGTGACATGTCTTATCTGGACTGAGGAAACCACAGCATTTTTGCAGCTCAGGCAAGTGCCAGGAAGTTGTCTTATATTCTGTTTTGGCATTAGCTCCCAAACTCTCCCGTTCACTTTTCTGATATAATTTTGCTTTAAACAATCTCACAAACAACAGGCTTCCTGAGAACTGATAAAGATTTTGTTGCTCTTTTGACTGTGCTGTACTGTTCCAGCTCTGCTTATCAGCACAAACTGGCTCGCCTTCATTAACTGTTAACCTTTCCTAAGATAACAAGGGGAGACTGCAATTTTCCTGATGAAAAAGATTTGTGAGATCTACCAAGGCCTTGACTTTCTCTTTCTCTAAACCCATTTTCCTTTCTTTACCTGGTGATTGCTGGATGCTGGGGAGGGACATTTTGGGTTGATGAGTACCCCACCCAGCATGAGGACCTGAGTTTATCAATTCACACAGGGCCTCAGCTTCTTCTAGAGATTAATCGGCTGAGTATGAATAGTGAGGGTAATTGTCACATAAATAGCCAGCTCTACAGTATATAACCGAACTATTTATCCTGAGATCTTTTAATTAACTTTATGAAGAGTGGAAGATGAATAAACACCTAAGCATCTAGGTGCCAGTAAAATCATTATGTTTTACTTATGATAATACCAGTTCTCTTTGAAATCCCTACCTACATTTTTGACTCTGGCAAAAAGTCTGCAAAGAATTTACAGTTTCTCCCTTGACTTCAGCCCTCTGCCTGACCTCAGAGCAGCAGCTGATGTGAGTCCAGAGCTGCTTGTCTGCAAAGTCCTCTCCTGTAGGATGTGGTTTCAAGCTCTGTCTCTCTAGTTCACAAAACTCCTGAGACACCCTGTATCTGGGTGTCGGAAATAGTCTGTCTGCAGCTCTGAGCCAATGCAAAGGATAAAACTGAAATTCAGGTTTGATCTTGCAGATGCTCTGACTGAGTTTTGGAGCACGCCTGAATACCTGCATTGTGCAGAAGAGATCTCTAGCCTAGTTTTCTGTGGAGATGGGGCCTGGGTGCCCACAGGTTGAGCAGTGATTCTGCCCATCACCTTTTCATTGTCCGGCCAATTTCATCCAAATTTTTGGAAAGGTGGAGCTCTCAAAAATTATAGTTTACCTATGATTTTTAAAGCCATCAGCCAGGGAAAGAGGCATTTGTACTGCTACTGAAGGTACTGCCTACTGAGAGCCTGGGTGAGGGAAGACAGATTTTGTTTTCTTATGCTTTTGTTCATTCTACTCATAAGCCAATTATATTATATAAGAATGAAGACAGTAAATCACAGTAACTTTTCATCTCCAGTTCTAATGCACACCAAATACTCATCCTTCACAGGGCTGTCACTCTGAAGTCAAACCCTACAGCTGTGCCATCTCGCTTTGAAGCATGGGCTGAAAATGAGTGTCCTCTGGAGGTTTCTCTGAAAGAGGGTACTCACTGCTGCCACTACATCTTCCCCTTGCATCCAAGTGGCCTTGGGCTCTATTCTCTTCCCAATGAAGGGCAGCAGCATTGCCTGTGCCTTTGCTCAACTCCCCTGTTTCCTGAGTCCTTATCTGGACAAAGAGTCCCTGGCTCTTCCCCTTTTTTTTCAGGAACTGCTATGAAAATTCGTTCAGAGTCAGCCACATGTGCAAGTCTTCCTGTGGTTTTAGCAATGACAGCAGTGGGGCAACATTTAATTTGTTGCTTCTAGCTCTTAACCTCAAAGGAAAAAGGTGGTAACTGTTAATTGCATCACAGCATGCGCGTGCCAGCGAGCACAGCAGTTTCCTCTGACTCTTGGTGTCTGGAGAACGGCAAACCTAACCAAATACATACCCAAAGCACCACATGTACCAACCTAAGCCCAAACCACATTGCAAAATGTCTGAGTTTTATAGTTCCTGAGGATTCAGAGACATTATACTCTGTTGCATGAGATCATTAACCGTCCATACAGAGCTCCTGAAACTAGTGCATAGATATAAAAGACTGCAGGAATGTTGACATATATCCACTGCTGAAGGCAATTACACACTGACAACAGTTATGGGGAGATTTTTCTAAAAAAAAGCCTGAGGCTGTCAAGATCAGGCATGTTGCAAGAAAAAGGTTGCAAAAATAAACAAACAAATAAATAAATAAATAAATAAAAATCTGATTTTGAGACCTTGCTCTTTTATTTAAAAGTTATGCTAGGACTTGGGGGTTGTTTGTTTGGAGGCTTGGTCTTTTCTGTTATCTAGCATTGGCTGTAGGGCACACAGGAGGGTGTTACAAGGGCATGCATTATTCTATGAGAGAAAGATTTTGTGTGAAGGGCTTCAGTAGATGGGCTCCTGGGTGAATTCTGCATGGCTACAAATGCTCACTGTTGCTTCTGCCTCAGGCTTGACCATTATCCTGTCTCCTCTTCGCTCCTCCCTTCCCCTCCCTGCCCATCCTTTGCCAAGTCTAAAGCTGCCCCTGTCAGAGGTAAGATCTGTAAAGGTCTGTGTTGCTTTAAAGCAGCTTGTAGGGAAGCTGTGATGATGGAAATACAATGAACATTGGACATATTCCGATTAACCTCAGGAAAATTGCCATTGGGAATGTAGAGTATTCCCCTGGAAAAGATGTTTAAATGGTTGATTTTGTGTTTGTCCATGAGGCTTTTATCAGACCACATAACAGCCTTGGGCAAAGCTTGTGAGGACTGTTCTTGAATAGGCTTCCATCAGAGAAGGAGGGGTGGGAAGCCAGCTCGGATGCTGAGAGGCAGTCTGTTGCATTTAGGAAATACAGCAAGTAGCCATACAAGAGAGCAAAAGAAATGGAAAAAACAAACAAACAAACAAACAAAAAAAAACAGGGCTTCCTGTTTGGTGGCTCAGAAGCTTAGGGGCACCTCAGCAAGCAGAACCCAGCAAATCCATACTGATGAGTCCTTAATGATCTCACACCAGTGAAAGCTTTATTACACCAGAACAATCAAATCATATTTCCAAGCATAGTGACAGAATTTGGTAAGCCATTTAGATGAAGCTACAATGTGATAATCTGAGTTGGACAGGCAACAGACAATAAGGTGCAACTGTGCAGCTTTTCTTCTGTTCATGATTTTTTTAATTAGTAATTTCCAAAACCTCTCCTGTGTGATTTTGAGAAGTCCCTATCAAATAACATTGCAGGGCAGTGTGTGGCATTTTGCTGGGCTGTCTTTCCTGCCTTAGGGCTTAAGATACTTGTGTTTAAATTGTGTCTTCCCCTTCCCCCTCACCCCTTTTCAACCTAGAGTTAATTTGTTCCCACACCTCAGTTTGTGTGAACAGATGCCTCCTTCTCTGAGCTCACAATTGCTGGCTGGGAAGTGATTCAGCTACTAAACAGTTATAAGTGAGCAGGGGAATAATCACTGGGTATTGCTGACATCTGAAGAAATAATCTTGTGTTCATGACTTCGCTAGCAAATGAAAAGGGACAAAAATAGAGGCCCAAGCTGCCTCAGAGTGGGGCTGCCTCAGAAGTCATCTGCAGCGAGGAGTCAGTGAGCAGCACTATTGGTACTCCTCGCTGCAGACAACTTCTGATGCAGCCCCACTCTAAGGGTAAGCCCTTCTGCACATGGCACTGGAACTAAACAGCCAGCCAACATCCCTGCATGCACAGTGCTGCTGACTTTCAGTGCAGTGAAAACAACAGGGCCAGACTGGTGTATATGGACATTGCCTCCATGTTTTCTCCCCATGGTCGCACAGTCTCCCGCCTTGCCCCATAGTTCCCACCTGGGATGTCTGACTTCTAAATAAGCAGCGCCAGCTCCATGGATGGTCACTACCATGGCAAATGGATGGAGGCACCAAGGATGAGGGACATGGGGATGTGGTTCCTTGTACGTGGGGGAGATGTTGTAAAACCCTGATTGCTGTCAGCAATGCAGCCAAGCTCTGCTGTAGAGGATGCCATGAGGAAACTAGAACCAGCAATGAAAAAATCACAAATTCATGGATGGTAATGAGCCAACAAGACAGTTGAAAACATTCTTGACTTACTTTATGTTTTTTAAAAAATCTCCAGGACAAACAGTTCGTTTTTATAATCTTAAATGGATTTTGTGCATGCAGTAAACATATTGGATTCAGTTTGAAGTGTTGAGAAGTTCCTAGTTTGAGTAGTTTCTTAGTCAAATTAGCTGAAATAGTTTTTCACATTTTTTTAATCTATGTAGATGTGGTCTCTTCTTTTTTGATTAAGCTGTGTTCAGTTTTATAAATAGAAATTTGGGGATTAAAATCTTACACAGGTATTAGAGTAGAAGAATGTCAGTTTTCTGATTTTTTTCTGTGTTGCATAATCTGAAGTGCAAAAGGATGAATTCAGTGAACAGTCAAAAATAAAACAAAAACTTGTGCCAGAACAATAGCACCTCTGCAGCACATAGTCTGCTGCCTTGTCTTTTGTATTTCCTCTCCTGCAATACTTTGTTGAAAAAAATAGACAACTCCAGTTAATAGTACTGGGACTTAACTCACAATTTGTGGTCCTCCCAGGCTGATAAATCTAAATTACATAGTCAGTCATCAAAATAAGGATCATAAACAAAGACTGTAGATTTAGCTCCAAATTCCTCTGTCTCCATGATGGGCAAAAAATATAAATGTGTGATGTGACCGGAACACCATATCCACATCTGACTCTCTTAATGTCCCTAAACCATGTGCATACACTGCACATATGGTGACCACAGCTGTGGAAGGAGATTCCAACGTCTTTTCCTGAGTGAGACAGAAGTGAATGTTGGCAAGGAAAGAGGCATGGACACGTCTTATCACTATGGGCAGGCAGGTGGACCACTGTAAAATTTACCATAGAAAAAAATTTTTGAAGAGTAAAGGTTGCAAATGTTTTGGTTCAGACGTTGCTGAGGAAGACTCTGTCATGTTTAAATTAGCACTGAAGCTGCTTGATTTAAAGACGCCTTTAAGCAGGAAGGAGTTTTCTGTGAGGAATTAAGAGGCCAGTTAAATTAAAAAGTATGCAAATCTGTCTTTCATCCTATCAAATTATATTTAAAAAAATGATAATTATGAATGAGAGGAATTATATGTTCCATTACAGAAATGAAGATGTTGAGATAGATAGACTCTTCTGATAAAAACTGGAACTAGGAAGCTAGGAAGACAATTATAGACAAGCTGTGGAAAATGAGTCCCTGCTGGTATGGGTATCCCACAGGAGAAAATTCCTTTGTCTAGATAGTAGTTGTGATGATGGTGGGAAAACAAAACAAAGGTGTAATTGAAGACCACAGTTGGACAAGGTTGTCCAGACAGTTGAAAGCCAACAGACTAATCTGGATAAAGTGTATTCATTTTACCTGGAGAAGATAATGGTGATCTTCAAAGTAGTCAGTTTACCTAATGACCTTGTCTACAACAGAGTCATTGCAAAAGAGGTAGTATCAATTTTCAGATTAAAATACTTCAACATAGTTGTCTAAATGTAAACTGGATCTCTAAATTCCAAGTGTGGTCAATGGAAAGTTAGCAAATTCAGGATATGGAGCCTGAAAAACTATTCAGCTGACCAAATGCAGCTGTTTATTTTAAGATGAGCTGAAATATCTTTCTAGACTGTTCATGTCGCTACATCAAATTATCTTAACCTGGATCTAAATCAAATCCCAAATTGACAAAATAAAGAAAGAAGTTGTAAGAAAAAGGAAAAGAGAAAGTCAAGAGAGAGAGGAAGGTAAAAAGAGAGAGGAATAGATGAGCTCATAATTTTTGTAATGACTCACAAAACCCTTTAGAGAGAATCCAAAACAATCACCTGTACTCTGAATCTGGAGGCACTGTTGTGGAACACTGAATCCCTGTGAAACATATACTATGACTTTCTGCACCAGAGGTGATGTCCCATCCCTTCTCCTTGAGGTAGGGCAGAAGACAAGTGCCTCCATGCCACTGACAGTCCTTAGAAGTCTCTGCGTACCTGGGCAGCCTCTGGGCCATACGCTGACCTGTACTGTGTTAGTTTCCACGTGAATTCACCAAACATAGCTAGAATAGCTACACACACACACTCCTAGTTGGTCCCAGGGTCACTTATGAATAATACAGGGCAGAGTGATATACATTTACTGTGTCAGTCCAAGCTGGACTTTGTTGACTTTTGGGTATGTAGCATTCCCTGCATTCCTGGGAGGAACTCTGTAAAAATTTTCCTGGAGCTCTCATGGACCAGGTGAGGTGCCCTGTTATAGTTCCTAGCGTGGCCAGTATCCATCATACAGTTATCTGGGCAGAACTGGATCCTACCCACTACTTCCTGCTGGACAGACCTCATTACCCAGTGAGCCTCAATACACACTCCAGAATTATATTTATGGTCTTTCCCAGACCTCTAAATGATTTTGTGGACTGGTAGTCCAGCCTGGATCTTCCAAGTTCCAATATGGAAGACATCTTGAGCAGCATGTTTGTCCCAGACCATCTTCATAAGGGTATTAAACTTGAAGTTTGCACCAGGCTGGGAAATACTGTGGATGTGCTAGAGAACAGGATTAGAAGTCAAAAATTAATCTGAAAAATTGATGAAGACCCCCTTTGCAATGACACGAGATACGGAAGAGCAAGGTCAGCCAAGGCAGAAATATGGGAATATGTATGAACTTCATGAGTACCAGCTTCTCAGGGACAAATTCTGCTAGTAATTTGAGAGGGTGACAAACTGACCAAGAGTCAGAGATGTCACACTGAAAATTTAGTGGCATATTTCTCACTGGAGTGTACATATTGGAGCACAGCCTGAGAGACACATGAAGTAACCCTTGGCTAGATTGGCAGTGGATGTTCAAGAAGATTTACTTAGGATTAACTGATCTTCTCTAAGCAATGAAATTCTCTCTCTTCTCCTATTTCAAAGAGCAAGCCAGATGAGGAGAAAAATGATAAATAGTTATGTATTCTCTGCACAACAAATTGTGCAGAAAAAGGAGAAAGTCAAGACAGAGATAGAGTTATTTCCTTATTTACCATCAAACTGTTTATGACAGTTCAATCTACCTCCTAAGTTCCCGTTTCCACTTTGGAAGGAAAAGCATACAGCCTCCTTTCACGTTACCAGATGGAAGCATCAATACAGACACAGACACAGACACAGATTTCTAGGTTGGAAGAGACCTCAAGATCATCGAGTCCAACCTCCGACCTAACACTAAGTACTCCACTAAACCATATCGCTAAGCTCTACATCTAAACGTCTTTTAAAGACCTCCAGGGATGGTGACTCCACCACCTCCCTGGGCAGCCCGTTCCAATGCTTAATAACCCTTTCGGTAAAGAAGTACTTCCTAACATCCAACCTAAAACTCCCCTGTCGCAACTTTCGCCCATTCCCCCTCGTCCTGTCACCAGGCACGTGGGAGAATAGACCAACCCCTACCTTGCTACAGCCTCCTTTAAGGTAGCTGTAGAGCGCGATAAGGTCGCCCCTGAGCCTCCTCTTCTCCAGGCTGAACAAGCCCAGCTCCCTCAGCCGCTCCTCATAAGACTTGTTCTCCAGACCCCTCACCAGCTTGGTCGCCCTTCTCTGGACTCGCTCGAGCACGTCCATGTCCTTCCTGTAGCGAGGGGCCCAAAACTGAACACAGTACTCGAGGTGCGGCCTCACCAGAGCCGAGTACAGGGGGACAATCACTTCCCTAGACCTGCTGGCCACACTGCTTCTTATACAGGCCAGGATGCTGTTGGCCTTCTTGGCCACCTGAGCACACTGCTGGCTCGTATTCAGCCGACTATCAACCAATACTCCCAGGTCCTTCTCGGCCAGGCAGCTTTCCAGCCACTCATCTCCCAGCCTGTAGCTCTGCTTGGGGTTGTTGCGCCCCAGGTGCAGGACCCGGCACTTGGCCTTGTTGAACTTCATACAGTCGACCTCAGCCCATCGGTCCAGCCTATCCAGATCCTCCTGCAGAGCCTTCCTGCCCTCGAGCAGATCAACACACGCACTTAGCTTGGTGTCATCTGCAATACACACATATGAACATTGGCCCCGTGTCAGTTTTGCCCTACACCCCTTGGAAGGAACTGCAAAACTCTCATTGACTCAAGTGGATCAGATCCAGAAAAAGAAGATATGACATAAACCTTTTCCAACATATTTGCAAGCTGAAGTGTATTGCTACATAGGCAAAGGCTCTCTTCAATGGGGTTATTAATTTCAGTCTTCTCTTATTGAATTATTTCATATAAACACTCTAACAAGATCTCAGTAAGGACTCTAAAACCTCTGCCAAAGCCTTCACTGAAATCCCTCCTTGGCAGCCATACCTCTCAGAAATTTGTTTGCAATTAACCTTCCCACACTCACCCCTAGCCACCAGCATGGCCTCATAATCAGAACATGGCAGTATCACACAAAACATAACAGCATACAGGCCCAAAACTACACCTAATCTTAAGGCAGATTTTTAATGCAGTTTCTGTTCTATATTTTCTGCACTTTTTGTCTCAGCCTTTTAATTTACATATGCTTGTCCCATCCAAGCTTTTTCATATTAACACAGTAAAGATTAGACAACTAAATTTGCTTTGTTTGCATTTTCTGCCAGTTTGGGTCTAGCAAACTTGGTATGATGATACGATAATATTTTAGAAATGTAATAGATTTATACAGTGATGTCAGCCCCACAGCAAAGGTCTCTATAGTGTGTGGTCTGTAGATGCTACTCAGCCATCTGGGGTGGCAGGAAAGGAACATCTGAAGAAGAAGCAAATTGCATCTTCTGTTTGCAGCCAGCCCACATCAGCCTAGCAATAGCAGGCTGTAAGGCAGATTCTTCTGAACTGCTAAGAGATATGTGATATAGCATTGTTTAAGACGGGATTTGAGTTGACTCAGCAGGTTTTGAAACTATGCTGCTTCCCAACACCAGGATCCTTTTTACGCCTTCTCTTTTTCTTCAGGATTCATCCTTAAAATGTTTTCCATGAAACTAGTTGTGGCAAAAAGAACAGTAGACAAAAATCTTTCTCCTGGCAAGAACAAGGATAATGCATATATGGAAGTAATATTCCTTATTTGAAAAGAAAAGATCCATAAAGAAAATTTTGATCGAAAATTAACTGATTGCTATCTTGAAAAAGAAAAAGAAAAAGAAAAAGAAAAAGAAAAAGAAAAAGAAAAAGAAAAAGAAAAAGAAAAAGAAAAAGAAAAAGAAAAAGAAAAAGAAAAAGAAAAAAAAAAGAAAAAGAAAAAGAAAAAGAAAAAGAAAAAGAAAAAGAAAGAAAAGGAAAAAGAAAAAGAAAAAGAATATATATAAATCATGATAAAAACATGCAATGTGCCTGAACATGAAGAAGGCTTTGGTCAGGACTTTGGAGGTTGGCAACCAAAACGGGTGTCACCAGCATCAGTCCCCTGTTGTTTTGGATCCCTCAGGAACAATAACTGGGTTTTAGACTCCTTAGATGGGTAGGTTCAGTGCACATAAATCTAGGATTTTTTTTTTCCACTTTTCCTAGAATTGACAGCTTATCTTCCAAATAGCTGAGTGCAGACTGGGTTGAACTACTCAAAACTGCTGGTTTGAGTTTATGAACCCCAAGGGTTCTGTTCTCATCTGGAAAGGTAGGATCTCAATTAATCAGGCTCACCTAGAGAGATGGTAAACTGGGGAGAGCTATACAAAGTTTTCTGATGCGTTGTGCACTGATGTAAAAGTTTTCAAATATTCTATGGCTGTCAGAGCAATATTTAATAAAAGACTCTGCTCTCCCTCAGGTCCTTAGGAAAACAGTTGAGGATTTCTTGACTTCAGAAGTCATACTGGAAAAGTATTTTTACTCCAGAATCCGATAAGAAAACTTTTTTTAAAAAAAAAAAAAAAAGAGAGAGAGAGAGAGAGAGAGAGCAGCTGTTTTCTGCGGAAAGATATTGGATTTGGGAAAAATTTATTGCTTAATTATCTATTATGGAACCCTCCCAATATGGTTATAGCAGGAGTCAGCAGATGGCACTGTTACTCATAGTGATAAAACTTCTTTTTACAGCTGTGCAAAGCTTGATACCACTTTGAATAAATTTCGTGTTGCTGCTCATTTTCTAGTGAAAAGTCCTTGGCCAAAAACTAGGCATTGGTTCCCTGCCATATTTATCAAACCAAAGAAAATGCTCAAGACAGATCTGGCCTTAGGGAACTGGACAAATTCCTGAGAAAAAGGATTGTTTCCATGCCATCTGAGCACCTCTGCTGGAAAATAAGGAGTAAAAAAATGAGTAATTTTTAAGTGAATAGTCACAAACTTTTTGACTTCTCCTCAGCTGGAAGTTTGATGCGTACAAGAATATTGGTGTTGGCCATATGGAGTTGATCTTGGAGCCTATGAGCACTAATGGAGAGGCTAGATGGACACTACAGGACCAAATGTGTACAAGGAAACATAAGCCATGCAAACCAATGAGGTGATTCAGATCTAGTAGAAATAAAATAAAAAAATAAAATAAAATAAAATAAAATAAAATAAAATAAAATAAAATAAAATAAAAACTTGGTTATCAAGACACAGAAACAGGGTGAAGAAGGTAGTAGAGGCAAAGCTGTAGAACTTTAGAGGACAGAGAGAAGGACTTGGAAGCAGGAGGACACCAACTAGCTGGAAACTGGTGGAAGCACTTGAAAGAACAAGGTACATGTGGAATGTTGTTGGGACAGCAAGATGAGAGAAATAATAAGTGCTGCAACAGGTACAGCAGAGGGGCATGGAAGTGTGTCTAGAAGAGGCTATCAAGGGAAGGCCAGAGTACTCAGTTGTGGTTATTCATTTCTGAAGAAGATGCACCATCTCTTAGAAAACTGCTGGTCCATTCTGAAGCACTTACCTCACTGATACCATGGACCAAAAGAAAGAACACATAACGCCCAGTCATTTTCTCAATAACTACGTCTCCTTTTTTTTTTTTTTTTTTTTTCTCCTAAGAGGCTTGAAAAACCTCTGCTAACAAATTCTACTTGTCAATATTTTGTTGGTGTTTCTGGCTTCTCTTATTACAACTGAGACATCAGTCACTTCAGTCTACCTCTTAATGATCAGAAGGCGCACAGACACAGATGCATACACCCTTTTTGTCTCAGAATGACTGTTATGTTATCAAGGTGAAAAGGATCTTGCCATTTGACAGAGACTGCATAAATCATCAACAGAGCCTATGCCTGGTGAAGAAAAAAGCTGGTTTCATAGGAATTTTCACTAGGATGTTCCCAATTGTCTTGAATTCTCTTTAACATATACAGATTCATGGACATCTGGGTCTCACTGGAGGCAATTTGAAATTCAGCCTGGGCTGAGGTCTGATAGGCACCCCCAGCTCCTCACACCTGTGAGCCACAGCTGAGCCACATGGAGCAGAGCTGGGGGGTGAGCTAACAGGGCTCATTCTTCCTCTCTTTGCATTTAAAAATATCTGTATTGCACTGTTTCTGTTTCTGTCAGTTATTGTCAGCATCCTATCCAGAAGATATAATGTATAGTCTCTATGCCCTGTGGAATTTTGGAGAGTGCATGCTTTCATCAGTCTTCATAAAGTGCTCACAACCGGGTAAGTTTATAGGCAATTAAGAAACACAGAACTCTAAAAATAACAGTCTATTTATAACCTATTGTGTTGTTACCATAGTGGTCGCAGTTTTCTCTAGTTTGCAAGATCCATTGTAGGTTGTTTCATGTTTAAAAACAAAACAAAACACTAAAGGACTGCTATAATGGTTGAGTTAGTTAATGTTATGCTTTAGGCTCTTGGTTTTCTTAGATTCTGCAACCAAATTGTTCATCAGCTATGAAATTTATTAAATCAAAAGGACAAAAAAAGGCCTTTGAAAATGCAGAAGGAGCACAGGCTATATTCTCAATTTGCTCACATAAATATATAAATCAGTTGCTTGCTTGTTATCTGTCCTAGATTTATCTGAGATATTCAATATTTGCTCCATCATTGATTAGGATAGGTCTGGACAATAATGGAAACTTGTAATGCAGATGGAGATGAAATACACAAAAGTGAAGAAAAATTCATTATATAATAGGCTTCTATTTTTATTTGTGGGTGTGTACCCCAAACTATTATTTTCTTATATTCTCTTCTCTGTAAAGTTTTGTTTAACTAATAACTCAATGAGGAAAAAACAAACAAACAAAAAACAACAAAAACTTATGTCCAAGGTATTAAAAAGTGGGAACAAGATATTAGAGATCCCTATTTACAGACTACTAAATTATACGAGATGTATTGCTGCGTAACATGCTGAACATATGCTCAATAAGAGCTGCAAGGTTGAAGACCTGCTAAAATCATTTGGAAACAAGTCACTTGCATGGCTTCCCTTATATGCCCTTAGGCAATTACATATTTAAACTCTCAGCATCTCTATCTTCTCTTTCAATGAACAAAGAGCTGCAAAATTCTTTTCAAAAATCCTATGCAGTCTATGACCATTTTTGAGTTTGTCTTCCTACTTAATTTTGGGAGGTTCAGTGTTCTTGTTGAAATAAATACAGACTTCCTGTGTAAAGGAAGAGGCCGCAATCTGGAATAGGGAGAGTAGGTGCAGAACAAAACAAACAACACACAAAAAAAAAAATAAGTGAAGTACAACTATAGATGATGATTCTTCTGGATTCATTTGGATGAGAATTGCAAGGTAATAATATTTAAATCTTTTGGCTTTTATGTTTTGGAATAGATTTAAAAAAAAAAAAAAGGCATGACCCCATTGTGTAGCAGACATTTGATATCTCCTGCAATACTGTGAATTTGGAAACCGGGGAGTCTGTACCATTCTTTTTGTTTTCAGACGTGATTATTTCTTCTCCTGCCTTATGGGCACTTCATTGGTAGCATCCAACCCAATCAATTATTTGGCCTTTCAGCATAGCTGCCAGCTTATGGAGCAATAACTAAGGGAGAATATCTGCATGCAGAACTAGGGAATGACTCTATTAGTTAAATGACAGGGGAGGAAAAAAGCAGTAAATTGTTTTCCACCAACTCATTTCTGGATTGTTACTCACTGGGCATAAAGATCTGGGACAACTTATCAGATAGGCTTTGACTGGATGTGTTTCAGATATCTCTGGGCTGATGTGAATGGTTCATGGTCAAAGCTAGCTTCCAGTTTAAAAGCGAGTCTAAATTATCTTGCTTTCTCCTCCCTCCCCACTTTTAAAGGAGACGATAATATGTGTAAGAATGATTATGTAAGAATTCAAGACGAGGTTTTTGGATGTAGGAGGATAAAAATGAGAACCCACTTCAGCTGCAGAGGCTGTCTCTGCACCAAGGATCACCAGAGCATTCTTAATGAGGAGGTTGATCAGGGCCCATGCTTTTGAATTTGATTTTGCTATTCTCTGTGTGTTCCTGGATAGTATATTATAGCAGGCTGGAACTGAGCAGCGTTATGTACTGCCAAGACTATTGTTGTCTCTTAGTGAAGCAGTCCTTTCTGGCAGGGCCCTCAGACACCACAAAGCCAAAGGACACTGTTTCCTGTGTGAAGTGTGGAGGTCCAGGTCTATGGTGTGTAGAAGTCAGAAGCATAGCAAACCTCAGGGGTCTCCAGTGACAATTTTCATCAAGACTCTGCCGGCAGAGGGACCGGCTTAAACACTGGTAGCCCTTTTACAGGCTTTACGTGGAATTCATCTACTTCTGTCAACATCTCTGATGGGAATTTCAAATAAAAATATTTTTTGGAACCAGGCAAAGTAGAAGGTTATGTTATCCAGAGAGATGATGAGAGGGACAGCCTTCCTGGAGATTTTTCTGAAGAACCTTTCCCAAATCTCTCAGAGGTATCCTCCAAATTTAGGATAAAAGCAAGGGAATATATTCCTTTTCCTGTTGTTCTGTGATTCTGTCTCTTCCTTTCCTGAGAAAGGTTTCTTCACAGCCATTCTCTCTTGAACAGCCTTGTATCATCACATTTTTTGCAAACCTCAGCCTAAGGACATGTGATCCTGAATCACTTCTCTTCTGAAATGTCAGAGGATTGTTTTGAGATGAGCCTTGGCTTGTGGTGGTTTTTGCAGGAGAGGTAAGTAGAGGGGAGCTGTCATGGGCAATGTTTTGTTGCAGAACTTGGTTAGTCTGTCTGTCGGCATAATTTCAAAACTGCTGATTCACTTCCAGACTTCAAAACTAGCGACTCTAAACATGGCCTTTTTCTAACTTCGGGAACATTTTGTCATGGTATGTAGACAAACGATATGTTAATGTAAAGCATCAGACTTAAACTAGACTTAATCTGATTTGCTGCATGGAAGACAAAACAAGCAAATTCCTTCAAGGCTGTTCCTCAGATTTAGCCATTAGCTCTAGTCACAGCCTCTCTCTGTTGCTGCCAAAATATGGGCAGTGGTCAGAAAATTATATGCTTCAGCAGGGGGAGCGTAACAGCTAATGAGCAATACCTGACCCATTCCTCTGCAATTCCAACAAGTGCACAAAGGCAGCTGTGAGAAAGCACTCTCCAGGTTCCCTCCTTTTCCATTAATTCTTTTGAGTTGGGGACATGTGCAGAATTCAGTGAGACAGAAATATTGTCAGTTTTCCCTCCCCATCTTTTCCCTCTGGGGCAGCTAGTTAATGGGGGTGAGGGTGGAAATCAAGCCTGTGAGTCATGCAGGGAAAGTTTGCTACAGGCCATGCAGTTGGATGCCCTAATTGAGAAAGGCTGGGTGCATTGCTAGTGAAACAATCTCTCATCATTGGTTTCTGCATACAGTAGTACGGCATTGTGTAGCCACATAAGAGGTTGCAGTACAGAAGTTCTGTCTCTGCAGCCAGCTTAAAAAGTTGATGTGGGATGTACTAAAAGCATGGGATGGGCAAGTTACCTGAGCTATGAATGTCTGAACTAGTTAGTTCGTGCCCACGTGTGGGGCTTGCTTGCATGAGAGCAGGCTCAAATCAGAACGAAAGAATCCTTAAGAGATATGTCCCTTTGCTTTCAGTTTGAGTTTCACTTCACTCTGAGGGGGGAAAAAAAGTATAGGGACTCATTTGGTTCCCTCAGAATGTGAAAGATATGTGAGCTGCAACTCTGTCTCTACATACTTTCAATTACAGAAAGTAAAAATTCTTGAAGAATCAAATCTTAGTTACTTGTAGGTAAGCTTCTGGATGGATGCATGAATCACTTGCTCTAAACAGCTAAATATCTGATTAACAGCTGCACTTTGGAGCTGAGGAAAAAAGGTAATTAACATCTTGTAGAGTCCTTTTATATACATGTTGTTGAATGTGTATATTAGCTGCCAGTGAAGCAAATACTTGCAGCTAAACCAGTTAAAAGTGATAAATCTGTCTTTGGGAAATAATTAAGGTCATTTAATTTGAGACAGACTAAGATTGGACTCAGCTCCAGGTATCAAATTTCACTTTCCTATGCTTTCAGATTGTAGTAATTTAATATTCCAGGATGTACATGATTTACTAGTCAAGAAAACCTATACCTGTTATTGAGATTGATATCTAAGATGTTACTGTAGGATGCAGGTCATGATCTGAAAACAAAATTCATTTTTGAACTGAAGAGTTCCTTATTTTTTTTTCTCTTCCACAACCACCCACATTTAAAAGGATGGAAAAATAGACAGGAAAGGTGGAGAGGATGAAACTTTGAACTTACTGTTTTGGAGACAGTATCCCTGCCAGATGACTCAGAATTCAATCTGCTGCTCACTTGGCATTGCAAACTGGAAGTCAAGTATTAACTTTAGTGATGTGAAAGAGGAGACAATACTGGACTGAAATGCATTGCCCAAAAATGGGGTAGACCTGTTCATAGAATCAAAGAATTATAAAAGGGTTTGGGTGAGAAAGGACCTTAAAGACCGTCCAGATCCAACATCCCTGCCATGGTCAGGGACACTTTCCACTAGACCAGGTTGCTCTCAAAGCCCCATCCAACCTGGCCTTGAACACTTCCAGGGATGGGGCATCCGCAGCTTGTCTGGGCAACATGTTCCTGTGCCTCAACACCTTCCTGGTAAAAAAAAAAAAAAAAAAAAATTCCTCCTTATATCTAATCTAAACCTTGCATCTGTTAGTTTAAAGCCATTACTCCTTGTCCTATCACTACAGCCTCTGACAAAGAGTCCCTGTTTTCTTGTAGGCCCCCTTTAGGTATTGGAAGGCCACTATTAGGTCTCACTGGAGCCTTTTTTCTCCAGGCTGAACAACCCCAGCTTTCTCAGCCTGTCTTCATAGGAGAAGTGCTCCAGGTGGGGCCTCACAAGAGCAGAGTAGAGGGGGTCAATCACCTCCCTCCACCTGCTGGCCATGATTCTTTTGATGAAGCCCAGGATGTGGCTGGCTTTCTGGGCTGCAAATGCATGCTGCTCTCTTGTGTTGAACTTATCAATCAACACCCACAAGACACCAGAGCTGCTCTCAATCTATTCTCCACCCAACCTGTATTTGTGCTTGGGATTGCCCTAACCCAGGTGCAGGACCTTGCATTTGGTGTTGTTGAATTTCATGATGTTTGCGTGGGCCCACCCCTCAAGCCTGCCTGGGTTCCTCTGGATGACATCCCTTTCCTCTGGTGTGTTGACTGCACCACACAGCTTGGTGTCATCAGCAAACTTGCTGAGGGTGCACTCAATTCCACTATCCATGTTGCCAACAAAGATGTTAAACAGTGTTGGTCCCCCTACTGAATCCCAGGGAATACTACTCATCACTAATCTCCACTTTGACATTGAGCTGTTAACCACAACTCTTTGAGTGCAACCATCCAACCAATTCCTTACACACCAAGTAGTCCATCCATCAAATCCATGTCTATCCATCTAATCCATGTCTATTAAGAAACAATTTTAGTAGCACCCCACCAACCATCACCACTACCATCTCATGATCTTTCTGGGCATTCCTCCAAAAGATTCTTCCTGTAACACAGAACTGGAGCAAGAAAGAGAAGACATACATTGTTGTTGTCTAAAATTTGTAATAATGAAAAATAGCTTGAATGGTCTGCTGGCCATCTTCCATAGCCAGCAGTTAAATACTTCATGCTCTAGCAAAGTTATCTGTGAACTTAAGAGTGATGGCTGGACAGCATGATGATGCCCTGAAAGGAAAGAGATATTTTGACAGTATTTCACGTGAAATTCTTGTGAATTAACTAGGGAGACATGGTCCTTAGGAAACTGGGTTGGATGAAAAATTGATTATCTTCAGTTAAGCTGCTCTCTGGATGTGGTTATCAATGTTTCAGCTTCAAAATAAGAGGAGATAGCAAGTTGGATTCTTCATATGAGAGGTCATTCTGTGGTGGTGGTGCTTTTGTTAAAGAATGAAAGAATAATCTGATCTCTGGCCTTCAAAAATACAGCTTAAAGCTTTGAGTTCACTAGGTATTTCTGCTCATTAAGCTTAAACTGGAACAAGAGAGCTAGAGATCAGGTGCTAGGAAAAAGTTTAAAAATAAAGATGAGCTATTGTCTTAGACTGGGGAATCTGTGGAGGTCTTTAAGAACAGGTTGGACAAACAGCTATCAGAAATGGCAATACTGAAGCTGGACCTGGGCACATGCTATGTGACTTCCTAAATTCTTTTCCAACCTTCTTGTTGAATAGTGCAGTAAATTATGCATGAAGATGATATTCCAAAAAAAAAAAAAAAAAAAAAACCACACACACAGGTAACACTTTGTGGAAAAGTTAATTTCTAGATGGCCAAACCAGAAGTGAGGTCTTTTTTCCTAAGAAATTGGAAAATACTGAATTGATAATAATGTACTGAGTAATTCTTTCCACTGCACCATCAAATTACATGCTTGCATCTGTCAGCCATATGCCATTCCAGTCTTTCCTGTCTTGATTTCATTAATAGCCCTGGGCCAAAGCCGGCAGAATTCCTGTTTGTGTAGGCAGGTGACCCGTCTCATTAATATCTTCTTGCTTTCTGTTTTAGTGAGTATAACCCTAATAGTGTGGCATTTCAAAAATCACATGCTTCATTAATGCACACAGCTTAGAGCTCCTGGGTGGCAGAAATAAAAAAAGCACTGTTTATTTTCCATCCCCTGCCTCTTGCACCTTACAGGGACCCTGTTTGTTCTGTGTTCTCCCCATGTTGCTTGTTCTGTACCACGTCCCACACAGCAGGGCTGCAGATCCTAGGAGGAGCTGCTGTAATACTGACAATGATCTTGGCTGACATGAATATGAACTCTGTGCTTAGTCTGAAAATAATTATTCTAGTGAATTGATCTTCTACTGAAGTGATGGCCTGACCTCTCCACACTGAGTTATTCCCTTAGAAAACTCTGTGGGATACATGCAGGAGGCTGTTTTTGTAACCCTGGATGACAGTTCAGGGATATGCAAGGTAATTGTTCTCTGGCAGAAGGAAAATCTCAGTGGGACAGATATGCTAATAAACCTTTGGCTCCTTAATGAAAAGGCACCAAAATGTGTGCTGCTGTGCCCAGAAACCTTTGGGAAGATAAAGCCAAGGCTGTCTAGTGCAGTTAAGCAACCTGGGCAGGAGTGCAGTTTTGGGATCTATGATTATCACACACTTCATCACCTTGCCAAGAAGACACTGTAATGGGGTTAATTCTTAAACTTCCTCCCAAGCGTTTCTCAAGCTTTGTTCTGGGTCCCATGAGTGTGAACTAGTAATCCTCAGGGTCCTTGTGCAAGCCCTTGTGATTTAGGTGGGCAATGGAGCACTTACCCCACTGGTGCTCCACAGCTGTGAACCACAGAGAGGGTTAGGAATAAGGTTTTGTTTTTTAAATACTTGGCAAGTGCTGGGGAGAGGTAACAAGGACAGAAATTTTGAGATATATGAGAAGCAAAGCAATACACTGCTGCAAAAATTATACAAGGAGGCTTTGCATTTGCAATATTATTCAGAGGTTTTAAGTCTTGTACCAAAGGTACTTTCTCCACAGGGGGAAGAAAAGGATTTGGATCTAGCTGAACCTCATTCATCAGAGGATGGCAAGACAATGTCTTTTCCCCTCCTACTCTTTATTTCTAAATTCTGTTTACTGAAAGGACTGCTTTTTTGAAAACTATGATTTCCCTGACCTGTCTTAATGTTCAGCATAGTTCTGTGTTTTTATAGTCTTTTCATATTAGCTTTACTGTAAAGTTAATATGATAGAATGACTTCCATGCCAGAATCTCTCAACATATTTTATTTAAAAAAAAACAAAAAAAATCTCTCAAAAGAAAAAGGATGCTCAATCATTTTAAGACTCATCTATCTGATATGGAGGTGAGTTATTTTTCTTTAGGGGTATTTTTAGAAGAGACTTAGTCTTTACTGGTACTCAAAGCAAATTTTTCTATGCTTTCTCAATCCTCAGTTCCACCACTGACTTTTTTTTTCCCCTGCACCAAGCCTCATTAAGAGGGATTTACAACCCTTTCCCAGAACAGACTAGATAGGGTAGAATAGTTCATTTGGAAGGGAATTTCAAAGATTGAGTCCAACTGCCTGATCACTTCAGGGCTAAACAAACGTTAAAGAATATTATTGAGGGAATTGTCAAACATCTCTAGAATACTGACAGGCGTAGGTTATCAGCCACCTCTCTAGGATGCCTGTTTCAGAGTTTGACCACCCTCATGGTAAAGAATTTTTTCCTAATGCTCATTCTGAACCTCTTCCTATCTCAATCTGTATACCTGTAGACTAATTTTTATTTGGGCATCTTTAAGCTCCGAGAGGAAAAGGTATTACCTTTTCTATGTAGATCTCAACTTTGTTCTTATTTAATACTTTGTTCGTTTTTATCCAGGATCATTTTTCTAAGAAGAAAATGTCTTCAAACTTAAGTTTGTTACAAAAGTCTATGTAAAAAAAGCTTAATAAATGTCACTTCCCTTTAAATTAAATCTCCCAGCTATTGTTTACTACTCAAAAAATAAAACTTCCACAGGTAAATACGTAGATTCATAGGCTAACAGCAGAGCTAACAAATTTTGAAAGTTGACTTAACGTGGTCAATTCCATTTGAATTGGTTTCATTTCAGAATTTCCACTTAATATAATTAAAGTGGCTATATATATACATATATATATATGTATATATATATATTTACTCCGATTTTTAAGAAGCTAAAGCATAATCTTTTGGCTTATTTTTTTGTTCCTTAAACTGATTTGCATCAACAAAGGAGTTCTTTTTCTATCCAAGCACAGTAGAAGCAGGAGAGAGTGAAGACTACCCTTAGACTAGCCAGACTTTCTCTGGGGTGGGAAGAGAGAGGGCCAAAGTGAATGTTTCCTCTTCATTCAAGAAGGTGGGGGGAAAAAGTAATCCAAGGTGTGTTTATGTGTATACATAGTGATACCTCTAGCAACATGAGAATTCCTTGGGACTTCCTGCCCACAAGGTTGAGAAGTGATTGTAAGATGCAATCTTGCCACGAGCCCCCCAAATTCAAGTCATGGACCACCAGCTGTCTCTCTAGGTGTCTCTTCTGTGTTGGTGGAATGAGGGAGAGAACAGACAAGCTCAGAGCAGATTTCTCATGGCAGTGGTAGAATTGACTGGAGTGAGGTCTTGGCTACATATAAGGTTATAGTTTTTATCGAGTGGCATGTGTGGGAATAGGGTAAATTACTTTTACTCAGACTAGTGCAACTTGAAGTGACTATAGCTTTACAATTTAGGAGTGAAACAGTAATTGATACTATTTCTGAACTAGCAAAAAAAGCATGGATTTTCTTCATGGTTTGGCTGGAATATTTGTATTCAAGTGGTATGTAACATGGCCTTTCATCATGTACATCACTTGAGAACTACAAAAACGCTCAATGCTCTGAATGGCCTCATGCTCACAAGATGAAAATCTTAACTGCGTTATTCCTAATAGCAGAAAGCAGGAGAGCTAGAAAAAAAATGTTAAACTGGACTAGTGTTGAGTTAATCTCTAAGAGGCTTCAATAGACACAGATTAAATATTGCTGAGATAAGGGAAAGATTTCTAGGGTCCTCTAATAAGTTGAGGGAAAATTATAGGGACCTCTCACAGTCTAGGATGTTTTTGTTTTTTTTTAAGTAGTGGCTAAGTTTTATTGGGATTACATTTATCAGTATATCTGGAATCAAACTATTTCGGTACTTCATCTGTTTAATGTGATGTGTGTATACATTGTTCTTTCTTTTATTCACCTGGATTAGCTTGGGATGAACCCATTTTGACTCCCTTTGATCCATTTTTTTGGAAGTTCATCTATTTTTGCTTCATTGCACATTAAGTAGCGGAGATATTAAATAGCATAAAGACTTCAGTCTCTGTCACACTTGGGATTTCAATATGATGAAGTTTGCAGTCAAAGCAACTGGAAAATATAAAATATAGACAAACACACCTTTCCTCATCCAGAGTTTTTCACTGGCTTCAGAGAAATCACTTATTTCATGCATGGGTTTTCTAGAGGATTTGGAGGGAAGAAGGCAGGGATACTAGACAGCTCTTTTATATCAACAGATCATGTAACGTTCATCTACAACAAAAGGAAATGTGTTTTAGAATGTTGCTCGTTTCTCTATACTACATACCAGTGATAAACCATTCACAGCTGTGTAGCTGTCTTCTTGGATGGCAGCTGTACACCCAGTTTTTCACTGCAAGTGCAAACCTTGAGTGTATAACATGTCTGTTATGCAGCACATAGGTTTCAGAAAAGTCTGTTGCCATTCTGGAGGCTGACAGAAAAAAGGAAGCCAGAAACCTATTCAGTGGAAAAGGCAAGTAAGCTGCGCATAGTTTATAAGTCATTTTAGAGTTCTGCTATACATGCTACCTCAAATACAAAGGACAATGTGAAATAGAGAACATTGTTCATAAAATGGTATTGATCCTAGAAACATACCTCCCTAATATCTCATGTCTGCAAATAGTGGAATATTCCTAAAAACGATCAGTTTTTCTAGCTTTTGTACTGGGAACACGAAGGGGACAAAGCTGGCTTTGTTTCATATTATCTGTACCTTTCCTACACTGTGCGGGCTGCAGAAGACATGGCAATGGGGAAAAAGGCTGATTACAGGGCCTGAAATAGAGCAATACACGAGTGATGGGCTGCTTCCCTCAGATCAACGGAGAGGAAAGAGCAAAGGGTTTGATCAACAGAGCTCACCAGGATATTAAAGCAGGAAGGCAAGATTATATATAATGGTATGGGAAATCCAACAGTAACCTGGCATTTGAGTGTACAGACTTTTAGCAATGAAAGAATAAAGAAGTTCTTTCCTCTGTCTTTTCTTTGGTGGAAAAGTCCTGTGTTTTCCCTTGATTTCAAAACAGCAAGCCCATATTCAAACTGGCCTGGCAATGGTCCCTGGAATATTTTAGATTTAGAGGCATACCTATGAGTTCTTGATACAGCACTAACTGGTAGGACAATGCTAACAACTATAGACCATCACATTCCCACATGCAGGAACAATCCCAAAAGTTTTTTAATTAGTGAGATAGACAGCACCAGTATTTTCTTTGAGACCCTTTGCTGCATGTTCCTGGAGAGCTGCAATGAAATGACAGAAGCTATGCTGATATTTAGCTACTAAAATCTGATAGCTTATTGCCAAGAGGAAAACACAGTGAAACAATTATCTTTGATTTCACAAGATCTTTCTCTTAAAACCTCTTCATCTGTTACATGCATGCTTTTGTAGAGATGGTATTCAAATACATGATACCTACTTCCTGAAAAGCTGTCACTTGTAAACAGTGTCCATATTTATCCTGAAATCCAGATAAGCAGTTCTTGGGCCATAGTTTGTATATATCATAATTTGTCTAGGAGTGAGGTGCTATAACTCTTCAACTTAATATAACAATAGAAGATAGACTGCACAGTCAGATTAAGGATACATTGATTTTACTATTCTAGCTACTACAGTGGCCACTGATAGATGCATGTGTAAAAATGAAAACACCACAAGCATAGGTAGCCCCTAATATTCTCCCAGTTTACAGCTATTACTGGCTTATGAAATGTTGCATAATGAATTATATCCTCTTGTCTTCTAAACCTGGTTTCAAAGGGCTTTTTTTTTTTTTTTAATTGGCAAAGAGGGCAAACAAGCCATCCTTTTTCAACCTGTTCAATGAGCCTTATGATTTTGCAGACCTCTACCATATTACTATATTCCTATTTGGTCACTCTTCTGAGTGAGCCATCCGATCCTCTACTTTGCTCTTTGCTTCCCATCTCTGAATCTGTTCCAGACTCACAAGAGAGATGAGGAGACTGAGCCACACATAACATTGACAATCCAAATGAACTGTGGCATAATGATGGGCTCGTTTTTTTTCTGTTTGTCACCTAATAGTGCTTAAGATTTAAGTTTTTCAACTTTGTAAATTATTGAGCTGGTGTTTTCATGGAGTTTTGTATTATATTTATATAGTTATATATTGTTTCTAGTTCTGTTATAGTCCCAAGATACCAATTCTGAGTGGTAATATTCTGCTCAGTGGTAAGGGCCATTATTTATATGTGAATCTGGGATGGCATTTTATTCTTTTTTGTACCCTTAATAGTCATCTGCAGTGAATTTCCCATGTTTCCTTATTGTCCAGCAGCTCTCTGATCCTGCTGTTTTTCTGTTGACTCCCATCCTTAATAACTTTGTATTTACTAAAGAAACAGACTTTCTCATTGCATTGTTCAGGCTTTCTCAGATCCTTCATCAGAATGAGAACCAGCATTAGTCTCGGTCAAACCAGTGGCCAGAAAGACCTAACCACTTTAAGCTTCTGTTTCTGCTTCCTTCAAATGATTACGTATTGCTCCCACCTTCATTTTTTTTAATGTTGTTGGTGCTTGTCTTCTCCCATTTAATAAGGTAGCTTTTTGCAAAATCCAAGTAGGTATCACTCTTATCCGTACAGTTCCTTGCCCTCTTCAAAATACAGGTTTGTAAGGCATGGCTTGTCTTAAAAGCCTTGTTGACTCCCTAAGTTGACCATTCAGGTGCTTATTAATTCTGTTTTTTATTCAAGTTGCCACTAACTTACCTGCTATAAATATCAGGTCGAGAGGCCTGCAGTTCCTTTGAAAACATTCTTTAAGAATTTGTCACATTTGTCATCTTCAGGTATCAATGCTATGAGAGCACACTATCCTTAGTAATTCAGTTATTTCATCCTTGAGTTCCTGTAGAGCTTCTGAGTGAATACCATCTGGTCTTGGCAATTTAAGTTCATTTTTGCCAATTTGTTCCATAACCTACAGTTCTACAGTCACTACAATTTCAGGTAGATACTCTGGGTCCCTCATTTAATAAAAAATATATATATATATTGGTTTTTTGATATGAGAATCTTCTCAGCTTCTCCCAAGAGTGAACAGCAATGCAAAGAACAATGTATATTCTCTTCATAGATTTCTGCTTTTATATTATAATCAATTGACTTGTTATAATCTTCAAGAGGCTTTCTGTTCCTGATGAACTTCCAAGTAGATTTATTACTGATACATTTTACCAATTGTGGCTCAAAAATTATTTTCATCTACTTCACTGTGTATTTAGGTTTTGATCTTCAGGAGCTCATGATTCTTTCTACTCTTCTCATTCGGACACATTGTTAACATGCCATACCACTGAACTACTTTTGCTCTTTTTCTCAAGGGTTTCTCAGTAGACGGAATATATTGACCCCGTGCTTTCAACACAGTGGCTTTATATAACATTCATTGCATGGATGTAATTCTCTTAGCTCATACTTGTCTTTAATGAACTCTTTTTCAATTTTAAGTAGACTATTGGCTTTTTGCAACTAATTTTTCTGCTGGGACAAATTTTTCAGCTCTGAGTGATCAGCTGAGAGGTTGTTGGCTTTTTACTTTGAAGCTTCTTCTAGATGTAAGAAATAGTTATATACTTAGGTCTTTTGTGCACTCATTGAATACTGAAATGTGTGTGTATACGTACATATACATATAAATGTTAATTGTTTCCTGAATCACATGTCAGCACAGAGGATGAATTGGCCAATTCTGGGTCATTTTTATGACCTCATGCAATAAGTGAGTTCCTGATGAGCTTCCTCCATAACCTTTTGATGTTTTTAAGTCTCTCCCATTGGGTGGCAATGACTGCAAAGAACATTTCAGACAGCTCATAGTTGCTAAGCACCAAGCAGGCATTCAGTAAAAAGGGAAAGATAAGTGTGAGAATTTAAAAATACACAAGAAATTATTCTAATGCCTAACTGCATCATTTGCTTTGAAGTTGTGTTTTTTTGTTATTCCTAAACAGGCAATTAGGGAAAGCAGTGGTCTAACCTGAACTTTTCTTCTTCTAGTTGTTCGTGGTATGTTTCAGAGCACATCTTTAGGCAAATCTTAACATAAAGCTAAGGCCACTCAGTGAGACTTCCTGCTTATATTAACTATTTTATCTGTTACTAAGAAACACAGGCACTATTATCTGCTAGTAGCAGCTCTCTGTATGTCGGCATCCTGAAATACTCCCACCCACTTGAAACAAAATATTCTGTGTAGTTATATATTTAAGTATGATTAAAACACCAGAAGAATTACATATGAGTTTTTAAGAGTAAATTTTTAAGCTAGGAGTCCAGACGATCCATGGGTACGTTCTTGTGTGCTCCATATATATCCTCATCTTCCTGTGAAAGATAGCAAAAATGCCTGGTAATGTGATGAGTAAAGGAAGATGTACTGTTGTCTTCCCAGCAATTATAAACTTTACTTTTAATGCTTTGATCCTACTGGCCCATTAGTAGCATGCTTTGTGCCTTGTCTGCACACTGAGTGGTCAGAATACAAAATCCCTGTATTGCAAAACAAGTCTGAGAAGTTAGTTTGCCAAAACCCACTTTTTTTTTTTTGTTCTGATTCTGTTGAAACAATATTAGGAATGTCAAAACACAATTTAGTTTTGATAAGGTTTAGGAATTTTAGTTCAACTTTACGTAGAAAGCTTTCTTCATACTCAAAACTAGAATTTCTATCATTGAATATTTGAACCAGTTTTTACTGCTGCGTCGTACTGTGTCATGACCAGAATAGTAGGCAGAGTGTCACACAAAGGACAACCACTGCAGGCACTCCTCTGAGAACAGTGCCAAACCCAGGCAAATATGTCTGAGTCCCTCCAGCTACTGTTGTCATCTGAGAGGAGGGAATACGATTGTTCCCTGTAAATAAGTCTTGACATAATATGACCAGCACTTCCATGTACATAAGCTATATTATATAATACAGCATGTAGGCATTCGTAGAAAGCTATGCAATCCATATTTTAGTTTCACTTTCCTCTCCCTGATCAGATGTCAATTTACAAGGATTTTCTGAAGTTTTTCAGTGGTGGTTGAGTCAGTACCTACCATTTCTTCTGTGCTATAGTTCTAGTATCACCATAAATGTTGCTGGAAGGCATATTTTTTTTTCAGAGATTGTTTAATTTCACATTATATGTCATAATGGCTTGCAGCTGTTGATGCGAAAATATGATGGTATTTTCAGCCACATGAATGACTTCTCTAGAAGTTAAACTTGCCTGCTCATTTATAAGATGCACTACATATGGTGAGATAGGATTTATTTTGACTAAGCTTTGTTCTTCAAAACTAGTCTAAGTAGCAGATTCGCAGAGGAAAATAATTCTAATGCTCAATTCCTCCCATATGCTAAGGATGCCTCCATTTGGATGTAACAGGTTTTCTGCGGAGCAGGCTTTATTTCTTCCATTGGTTAGATGTCCAGTCTATAAATGGCTTGAAGATGGTTGTATAAAAACAGGGGTGCACTTGAAGGATTCAGCAGTCCTCTGACAGGATTAGATTATGCAAGTAGACCAAGAGACTTGTGTTTGTCAGCTAAGTCATGCTGTTTACTGAAGTTATACCACCTTTTTACTTTTGATCTGTGTAAAATCAATGTTACCCACTGCTCTCAATGTATAATTCATAAAAGACTTCCTTACAAGCTGCGTCTTGTTCTGTCATCCTTATCAATAGTCAAGCAATTATTATTTGCCAAATATAAAATACCTATCCATGTCAATATATGTGGCTGCTTTAAATGCATCAAGTCTCAGCTTTGCTGACATATGACCAGACCATTTTTCTCTTCATAAAATGCTGAACTGCTTGTGGATGAAGGTTCTGCTCTCCAAATGAACGGCCTTTATAATATTTTGAGCTGAGGTTTGAGCATTTATCTACTAGGATTAATAGAAAAATTGTCTTCTTTACAAGGCAAAGGGACAGAAAGCATTCAGAGGCTGTGATGCTGAGGGAAAATCATGGGAGATGTGCCAAACCTTGTATAAATTGAAAGGATCTATCAATGGGAACTAATGAATTACATACATGGCTAGAAGCTGCCTCTAAGGAAAAGATGTCAAATACTTTATTACCCTCTCAGAGGCATTCTAGCAGGGAAGAAAAAATAAATTCATCTCTTGTCTCTACTATGTAAGCTTCCCATATAGAAATACCTTTTGGTCTTGAATTACGGTGTGATGTTAGATCCCGATTATTTGCTTCTACAATTATACTTCTGTTAACCACTCCTCTCTCTAGTCTTCAAGTTATTTAGTGGTGAAATTGCTTTATGAATGTCTTCAAAGGTAAAATACAACAAACTTGATGATTGGAAGGAGATGAGGCAGAACACTCGTGTGAAACACTCTTGTCACTAACACCTAGTTGCACAGAAAGATGGAAACCCTTACAGCATCTTCCCTGCAGGGATCATAGATCTCAAAATTATTCCCGCTTCCCCCTTGACATGTCACTAATAGTTCTTTTGAGAACAACTGGGAACACCTGAAAGATTAAGGAAGTCTCCTTTCTCCAACAATTAAAATAAAAGAGCTCCCACAGCACTGGCTGGCTCTGGGGTTTATCACTCTTTGCAGCCCAAAGTGTTAACACATGTGAGCAGTCATTAGCAGGAAATGCACTTTTCTTCTTTCCATTTCAGTAATCCTGCCTATGGAAGAAATGATAGTTTGCAAGTGGTTCTGTTGGGTAGGAGCTGATAGGTTTGCACTGGCAATAAGTTTTTTTTCTTAAAAAATAAAAAAATAAAAAGCATGGAACAGTGTCTGTAGTCCCTTCTGTATAGAGCCATCTCAATGTTAAGGCAAAATAACTGTGGAGGTACCTCAAGAACAGAAAGACAAGTGTAGAATGGTGTGAGTTAAATTACTGTGCAGCAGATGATATCATTTCATACGCAAGTACTGTCTGCAAGGCATGTCTAGCTAGTAGGAATATTTTTTTTTACTAAGTCTCTCTTAATTACAAAGAAATTGCTGAGAAATTATTTCTACTGAGTTTCTGAAAGAGGCATTTTCAGTTGCAAGTGGTAATTATGAAACATAATTATACTTAATTTAATTTACATGTAAATTGCATTTTGGTTGCGACTCAAGTCACTCTTGCAAGATTATTACTAAGTGGGAAGAATGAGTCAGACCTAAAAAGAGGGCAGACTTTATGAACTGACAATAAAATTCTAAATTATATTTCAAATTTTCAATTTTAACTAAATAATTGGTGTCACAAGTGCAAGACAGTTGAGAAGACAGAAAAAGGGTTGTAATATAGACCTTTAATTTTCTATGCACAGCTTGATATATTTGATATGAACAAAATCTGGCTTATTTAGTCACTTTTCACAAGTTCATTCCTGTCAAATTCAGAGGGCCCTGCTTGAAAAAGGTGAACACAATTTGGCTGGTCCAAGTGGAGACAGTATACAGCTAATTAAGTTCACAGAACACCCACTCACAACACAACTTTTACATCAGCATTTAAGAACACATTAGATTTAATATGCATGCTGGAGGTGCAACCTGAGAGTAATGAGGGGGGAGGGAAAATGTGCTTTTATGATTTCAGGCTCCTTCTTGATCACCCTAATGAAACAGAAAAGCCTTCTGGATTTATCATCTAATTTCCCTCCCATCTGTAAGGAAAATACACCCCCCTCAGCCAGGTACTTTTTTTTTTTTTGCCAGATGTCATTTAAATTAGTAATTAAGACAGCATCTTTGTTCTTCCTGCCTGCAGTTACCTCTTGAAGCTGCTGGTACACAAGTTTTTCCCATGTTTTTCTCCATTAGGCGATCACTTGCCCCAGATCTAATATATAATATTGCTGTACTGGGAGTGAGGCCAATTGCTGTGGTGATGCGTTGGCATTATACGTCAGTACAGTAAAATCTGGCATCGTGGTGTAGCCTATGAGGCAGGTTTTGGTGTGGCTTCAGCCTGGCCTAGGAAAACAGCCCCAAAACTGTTCACTTGACTGCAAAAATAAATCATTTAAAGAAATTCATGGGGAAAAAATATCACGTTGATGAACAAATTGCAGTTTCTTCCAGAGCACTTTGAGGTTGGCTCATTTATACTATCCTATTCATCTTTACACAATACAAGTGAGGAAGACAGTATGCACACAGTCTTAGTAAAGAGGGGAATTTTTTGGTGGTATATTAACTGTTAACAGTCTTGGTTAAAATTCCTATTTTGGTGAAATATAAATACAGAATACATATCTATGTTGCTGTGTAAGAATAAGAGCTGAATTTCCTTCAGTGTTACTTCTGGCTATCAGGTAATGCAAGAACTCTGTTTTCTGATGTGCTTTTTAAATTACATACCACTTAAATTTGTCATAAACTTGTTTTCAGCAAATTGTTTCTAAAGAAATAAAAATGGAAATATACATTCTTGTTTTCATTCAAAAAAAAAAAAAATGGGAAATGCTGAGAGGAATTACAGCATTTTAGAGTAGAGATCTACAAAGGTGCTTTCATGGCTCAAGGTTTTTGCCTGGATGGTTCACTATGTGCAGCATCAGATTTCATTCAATTGGCTAGCACTCACTTATCAATTAACAGGAGAGATAGCATTCAACTCTTCTCAGATTTGAGCCTTACAGATCCTGTGTTGCTACATAAAAAATGCTTTTCCTAATTGTAAGCAATCTGGGAGTGTTGTGGTTTAACCTGGCCGGCAGCTAAACACCACACAGCTGTTTGCTCACCCTCCCCCTTCCCTCTCTGGGATGGGGGAGAGAAATGGGAAAGTGAAGCCTGTGGCTTGAGATAAGGACAGTTTATTAAGACAGGAAAATAATAACAACAACAACAACAACAATAATAATAATGATAATAGTACTAATAATAATGTGTACAAAACAAGTGATGCACAATGAAATTGCTCACCACCCGCTGACCGATGCCCAGCCTATCCCCGAGCAGCCGGACCCCCCACCCCAGATAGCCACCCCTATAGATTGTTTAGCATGACATCAGATGGTATGGAATACCCCTTTGGCCAGTTTGGGTCAGCTGTCCTGGGTCTGTCTCCTCCCAGCTCTTGCTGCACCCCTAGCCTGCTCGCTGGCAGGACAGAGTGAGAAGCTGAAAAGTCCTTGGCTTGGTGTAAGCACTGCTCTGCAACAATTAAAGCATCAGCATGTTATCAGCACTCTTCCCATCCTAATCCAAAACATAGCACCCTACCAGCTACTAGGAGGAAAATTAACTCTGTCCTAACTGAAACCAGGACAGGGAGGTTCAGCACAACTTCAGACTCTGTATTTGTCAGCATGGTGAAGATGACTTTTTTCATTGCAAGGCATTTGAGTTGCACTTAATATTTCACTTCCTCTTAGGCATTGCGACTTTGGAACTGACATTTTATCACAAATGCCATAAGATACATTTATTCACCCAAAGGCAAGCTGAAGTTGTTGGTTGACCTTGTCTTGGCTAGTTTAGGTCAAAAGGTAGACAGCTTGTGAAATCCTGACCCAGATGAAGTTAATGGTTGTTTTCCTATTGAAGGTGAGAGCCAACATTTTCCTTCACCACCTTTCTCTGTCTAAGGAACAGGGTACAAGTGAGCCTTTTGACATATATCATCTACTGGTAATAATATAATCAGCCCAACAGGCAATACTAAAAATTTTGCTATTAAACTGGCTCAAATCATATTTGGGTAAAAATATCAAGAAGAGTTGTGGGTTCTTTATTTGTTCTTGGCGTCCTCCCCAACAGTTTTATAGGAAAAAAAAAAATCTAATTCCTTTCTAATTTTACTTCAGTTGGTACATTTACACTTACTGGTCTTCATTTTTCAGTATGTTCACTTTTTTAAGGCCTTTGGAGATGGAGTTGGAATACTTGTATAGCTTTGGTAGTCCTATGTGACATTAAATTGAAGCAGTGGCAAATAATCCACAGTTGTTTGCAGAGCTGTCTTAAAAATGCAGTGTTTGTTCTCCTCTGTTCATCAAAAAATTTCACAGTTAGTCCTTCAGTCCAAAAAGGAAAGGGGACTGGAAAAGCTTCTACTTCTACCTGTGCAAGAGAAGCAGACATTTAATTGCCCTGCATAGCACCTGCTGATAGCAGAAGTGTTTATTCAGGACAGAGCTGATCCTGAGTGCCCCTTTGTCCAACTGTGATTGTGTCCACTGGCATCAGACTCGTGCAGGATGCAGCTGTGCACTTCTGCACAAGTGTGTCTTGCTTCCTTCTTTGGAAGCCCCAGAACAAAGCCAGGCCTCTTGAATTACAGCCACTAGAGAGTTATTTCATTTTCTCTGTACTGCATGACACATCCATTTGGTATCTTTGTTCAATGCAATATAATAATAATTCTGGAAAATACCATGTTTCTGAAAGCCCATGTTGTCACAACAGGACAAACTGAAATCCATTTATTGTTTTTTTGGAGAGATTTGTTTAAAGCTAAAAAACTATTTTTGCAGTCATTAAGGAAGCATGTGAAGAGTGTTCCTTGTTCATCTCACAATTTTACAGAGAAGATATTGATATATAAAAACTTTCATCAACATTTCCAGAATACTTGTGGTTTTCTTCCTTTAAAGTACCTTATTCTCTTTCCACCTTTCGTTAAAATAGAAGAAAAATGCTCAAATAATATGATACATATAATCATGCAATTGCCTGTGTAGTTTTGGATTATATGTGTTGTAACTGATACTATACATACAATACCACATGAATGGCATTATTATATTATTGTCACATTTATTCTTCCTTAAACTCCTTTGCTGTTTATGAAGTTCTTTGTGATCTACTTGGGAAAAAAAAATCATTCTAAAGTTATGTGCATCAATATTGATACAAGGCCAGCTAAGCAAACATGCAAATAAGCTCTAAGAACAGAGCAAGAATGTTAGAGTTTTAAGTAGATATATTGCAAATATTCAAATAACTATACATTTTCTATATACACGTTTGACTTTCTCCAGCAGCAGAGTAATTTTGTCATGTTCCTAGGCGTGTGTTCATTGTACTAATATACTTTCTGTTGGAGTGAAATTCACGGCAGAATTTGAAAACTGCTTAGCAAAACCTGATCACAATCTCACTTCCCACTTACTACTGTTAAGGTGTGCTGGTAGTAAACTCTCCAAGTATGAGCTGGATAGCAGCTTCAGTTTTACAAGCTTAAGTAGCTGATATAACTACAGATCAGCTGTATATTCAGGACCCAACAGCTTCTCTGTTCATGATCTTTTTCTGACTCTGAAAAGTATGTTATCTTGAGAGCTGGGTGCTATCATGCTCTAGGCTTATACTTTTTTAAGGGTTTATGGTGATATTTTTGTTGCAGTTATCACTGTAGTGAGACACCCAGAAATGAACTGTGTGCAAATATACAAGGTCTTGTTACCCTTGTGCACTGCTTTTATCTTCGATTTTATGGTTTCTGTAATAATCATAATAATAAAAGATAAGCAGGGCAAAACTTCATTTTGTTTAAAGGATTGGTACCAATTTTCTGTTAGTTTCAGCATGTGGTATAAATGTACTGCTCTATGTACCAGCAGCAAAAATGAAAGTGTGGTGGGACTCTGTATACCCTTCAGTTGGGGAGGGGTTAAAGGAGGAATCCAAACTTATAAAACAGTTTTATTTGAACCCACCTGTAGAGCTTGGATGTTATTGTTTTAAAAACAACAATAAAAATGTTGAGCATTTTTGAAAGAAAAGCCGCCTTACCTCTCACCAGCTGTGCATAGTACAATGTCTGTCTTGTGCATTAAAGCTATCATAAAACATGATGAAATTAAACCAAGGAAATTTCTAGCCACACCCCAGAAGTGGGGAGGAGAAAAGACTGTCGCACTCCATCACTTAAAAAGAAGTTGGAACTAATGTATGTTAATGCTGAAGGAGCTGGCTAATGTGCATGGCAAATTAGTTTCCTACAGACAACTACATAAAGGCAAATTATAAACTGAAACCAATATACAATCTTAACAAATACTGAGGTGGATAGGAACAGGCAGTCAACTGAGAACACAGCAAGCTGCTAATGATATACTTCAAATGAATGATTCACACACCAAACCTTTTGCTGTAATCTCACTCATACAGTGCAAGTCTCTTAGGAGGGGGGGAAAAAATGTTTCATAACATTTGACATCTCAGTATAATCAAAACCCCAGATCCAGGTGAATGTGCTACTGAATTGTAAATCATTCTTAACCCTTTCCTAAAAATGTCTATTCATGTGTCTATTAATATCAGCTTTGCTGTCCTTGTTCTGCTGCTTGAGCTCTGCTGCCAGGCCACAGAAAAACTCAAAAGCTCAGTTCAAGTCAAATGTAATCATAAATCGCAGTGATAACAGGATTTCTGTGAAACTTGCAACAATAGGATTAGAAGGAAAGTCTGAATTTGGTACATGGTGCTGAGAGGTAAAGTTATGGAAGTTCTTAAGCTTCAAATGAGGCATGGGGTCAGATTTTCAGTCGTGGTGCTGTGTGGACATGAAAGTATTTGCTTACTGGGATTTTCAACAGCAAGAAGTCGGGCTTTGTAATTCCATCACTTATTATCACTGTCATGGTTTATTTTGAATGTGTTGATGATCATTGTGTCTGTATGTGAAACAAAAATACTTTTCTCAGTTCTAGATGAAAAGGAGCTGGTTCAGCATGTTTTAGTTTTCAACATGCTACATGAAATTAAGCAGAAACTTCACTTTTAATTCTAATTTTTAACATCGTTCTGACTAGAAACTTATGACTGAGCTTGAACACTTCTGATTTATACTTCTGATTATACAGTGACTTGTATAACTGAAGGATTGCTCAGCCCACGAGGCAGATAGGGTTGGTTCTGAGGCACCCAACACCGGTGTTAGTTACTCTGTTTAGATTAAATTAATGACAACTTATTAAAGTGTATCTGTCAAATTTATTTATTCAAAATGTTTGCCTTGCACTGGGTTAGAGATGGAAAAAGTACACTATTCATTGTTAGTTTTGTTGAGATGTTTGCTGCTTTTTTTTCCTGATTTCAGTTTTTCCCCTTTTTCTCTGAACAACCACATGTAATGATGTTTCACTCTTTCATTTTCTCAGCACTAGTGATAATGCCTTTCAACATTTTTAGGGAGTTGTAAAAGACTGTTTTCTAGATCTTATTTTTCTTCACCCAACTTTCAAGTTGTGGTGTGTACTACGTAAATGGGGGGGGAAAAAAGAGGACAAGATCTCATACTGAAAACTTAAGTCTTACCCATTATTCTCAACCTGTTCCACCATTTCAGGAGTGCTTTAGGTTCTTGCCATCTTACTCTAATATTGGTTCTCTCCCTATCCCTTTTAATTACCGTATATATATATATTTTTCCTCTATGGGATTCCTAGGGAAACCTGACCTTTTTGCCCTGTAGCCCCACAGAGTAGCAGTGTTTTTTGGCTCTGAAACCTCTGCATTTTCTGACCCAAAATGCATAACCTGACATATCTAGGGTACTTACACGCAACCATGAAAAAGCTGACAGAGGAGAGGCCATGTTCTTTGAGACAAACTGCTACTCTGACACTAGATATTCTTTTTCTAAGAATATCTGCAGTTCCTGCAACCTTTCACTAAGATTCAATCTCACCCTATCCTGGTATGTCTTCAGAAATTCAAGCCCATCCCTTAGAGGGCTAAAGGTCATTAAACTATACCAATGCTTCTTCAAAATCCTGTAGGCCCTAGAGATATCAGCATTGACTTGCGCTTTTAAATTGAGGAAGCAAAACTGAATTTTGCTTCCACGAGGATGAGGGACATGGACTAGGCCACTGCTGCTGTTGGAAGAGGGTTGGGGAGGTAGAGGAAATGAGATGGAGGGTGACATTTGCTTTTTTTAAAAGAAAGCTTGTTAAGAAACAGGCTAAACTTCTGGTTAATTGAGTTCACCAGACTGTTTCCCTTAGCAGCTGTGAAACACTTTGAAACCTGAAGTAATTCATGGGATATTCATTGCAGGGTGTCCCTGGGATAGGCAGAACTAGTGAACTTTAGATCCTTAATTGTGGTTGAAGTACTTCTTGTGGAAGGTGTATATGTCTGTTTGCTAAAGCTTCACTCTCCTCCCAAGCTTGTGGTGTAGCCACACTTGGGGTCAGCTGTCTGAGCTTGCAAGCCTACTTTCAATTTCTACAGTTGTTAGTATATAAAACTCATCTGTTAAGGATCCTCAGTCTTACTAAGAATTCAGGTTTATCCTATTGATCTTTATCCTCACTGATATCCTTTTATCCTCACTGATCTTTAAAAGACAACTTAGTCAAGCTCATCTATTTTTATGTATTCTGCTTGGTGGTAATACAAATTATAACTGGTTGTGTTCTGAAGATGTTTTTTATTCTGTAGTTTTCATTTTGATCACCCTTTTAAAAATGTATTAAGCAATGTTATCACATCTACTGAGTGTCTGTTTCTTCACCTCTTCCTTTGAGATTAAAATGTGTTTCAGCAGCTTCCTTTTTCAGAAGAATGGCTACTGCTCTTGTCTGAAGTGAAGGAAAAGGTTATCATTTGCATTTTAGGAGAGTATTTTAGACTGACTTGAATTAATATTTCCATTACCTCTGCTACAGAAGACCAAAATTCAGGAGATTACATTCCATCTGGCTTGGAAACAGCAGTTTTTAAATGATTCCTTTGGAAATTCATTTCAGAATAAAACTGTTGCCCAGTTTCAGACTGGCCCTTCATAAAGTCTAACTTGACAGCCTCATAAACTACTAACCAGAGTTACCGCTGTGATATCCCTTATCTTTATTAATTTATAAAATCATGCCTTGCAATTTTTCTTTGTCGATCTGCTTTTATTTAAACTGAGATTAAAAAATACAGGAGGAAAAAAAAAAAAGAAAATCTAGGAGCCCAGGCATTAGCACCCAGTTGAGCATACTCGCCAGACATGAAACGTTTGCATATAATTTCATTTCAACATCCCATTCAGCTGATCTACCATGACAGCATATTGGCACATCTTTCTCAGTGCATCTTGTTCATAAGAATCTAAGATTTTTCTTTTTATCTAACACTCACTGAGAAAGCTCTAAAAGCCGAGTGTAACCAGTATTAGTAGTGGCTTTAGGGTGCTATATTTACTTTCATTTTCAGGAACCTGAGTGAATAGCTTTGAAGAGGTATGAGCTGCTCCATTCATCACTGTGCCCTGTCATGGTATTTTAAATGCCAGTTTCCTAATGTGCTGTTTCTCTTGGTGTAGAGAAAAGGCCCAGCAGAAAAAATCTCCATCCTACTGCAGAAGATGGCTGACTGTAGCAATGTTACAGAAATGATTTTCCTACCATCAAAGAGGGCAATGAATATCCCACACTTAGAAACAACTAGGTCTTTCTCCTCTCCCATTATTTCTAGTTGGTATATGTCCCTCAAAGCAGAAGTTTTTGTTGTCTGTCCCAAAATGAATGAGTAGTCTATGTGGAATGACATTTACTCATACAATTTCTATTACTTCAGTCTGCAAAGTCATCTATTTCTTCCAATACAATTGTCTAAACCTATTACATCTCTGTAATGCCTTCCAACCTCATAGGGTCAGCAAACTTCACGGCCATGCTCCAAATACTAACAAGAACATTATGTAAGGTGAATCCAAAAGACTAATTGCTGAGGAGCTGCCTTTTTTTCTTTCCTTCCAGCTTGATATTCCCTTCCAACCTGCCCTCTTCTTTAGCAGATACTTACAGCTTACAATTCTCATAGGTTTTCCCTATCTTCTCCAGTTTAATTAATAACTTCTTATGTGGTAGCAATTTAAATAATTTTCTGATGTTCAGATAGATTAGATCAGCCATGTATTTCCCTGTGTGAAAACTAATTATCTCACCAGAGAAAGAAATCAGTCTAGTCTGATCAAACACTGGTGAATTCACATTGTCTTGTCCTATTTGCTCTTTTATTCTGTCTGTAATGATTCTCTTCTTTAAAATTGTTTTTTGTAATAGCAAAGCCAAACAAATGGCTCCATTGCTACAAACATTTATGGTACATTTATTAGACAAAGGTGTTGTTTGCCGTTCTCCAGTCAGAAAACACTACTGATCCCTACCTCCTATTTAAACGTGTCAGATTGGCTGTTTTTTTCAAAACTCTGGGTGGTGAATTGTCCCATGTTTTCTTTCCAAATGCATCAATTTCCTTGAGTACTTTAGCTGTACTTTGCTTGTGGGTACCTCATCTCTGTGCATTGACTAATAGTACCCTATTGCTGCTTTTTCCTCAATGCAAATCTGAACAAAAATATTAGTGGTTTGGGACCACAGTTGGAATGCTTTCACTCTAAACAGCCATCTGCAGCATGTTGGATGTGCACTGTGAGGGCTTAGGAAATCCACTACACCCTGTAGGCACCTAGTGAGCAGAAGGGAGGACTCCCGACTGGTGGATTTAAATAGCGCGTCTCTCTGGGGAGATTCCTGGAGGAAACTAAATTCTGAGAATGCCTTTATAGGTGGAGGAGGTTAACTTTCTTGACTTCACAGACTGAAACTAACCTGAAATCTGACATTGGCTGCTCTTTTTACCCTGTTTTATGAGAATGTTCCTGGCAAACTTTGCATGGGTTTGTAGGCAGTAAGAGCTCATGTGCATCCTTGGCCCTAAATAGGAAGGACAGAGGGTTTAAAAAAAAAACCTTCCTTTGAAGAGGAAAACCACTTGAGGACAGATGCTGTGTCAATTTGGGAGTGTGCCATTCTGTTTTCATGCCAGTCTCAATGAGAGACAGTAGGTGCGTCTGTACCACTAAAAATAAGTCTGCAGGTCACTATTTCCACAATCACATAAGTACAAGCAGAAGCTGGAAGCTGTTCCAGTATATAAGCAGTAGAGACTATCTTTTCTAGTACTTTCAAGACCCACTCATGCAAGCTGATCCACACGTTAATCCAGAGTTCTGGGCAGAAGAGTGCTATACTTCAGTGTGAAGCCAGAGATGAGTATGGTGCAATACCCAGAAAAGCTGTAAAAACCTACTTCAGTTTAAATAATCAGACATAAATTGAGCTTTCAGCCTACCCATGATCTACTTAAAATGGTACATAAAAGGTAAAAGTTGCTTTTATTTTTTGCCCAGTGTCTTGGGAGAGAAAGGGATTGGGAGAGAGCAATCTCTCTGGCACCCGATAGGGAGAGCAAGATTGAGCTCCTTTCTCATCAGGATGAGCACTAGCAGATGGTGCTTACTTTCATGGTACTGTGCAAGCAAAAGATGGGCAGGCTCCTATTGCAAACCTTTATTCTGTAGAAACAAAAAGATTCAGTGAAGTAATACTATATACAAGACTGTAAATACAGATTGCACTCTTGATATTCTGTGTACCTTGCCTGAAGAGAGACCCATGTTACAATTGTTTAACAACTTCACTGCCCACCCCAAACTACATTGTAGTATTGCAGTAAAGACCGACTGCCTTAAAGTGAATTAGGAAGCAGGCTGGAAAATCATTAGCAACAAGGATATTATTTTGGTCAAAGTGGTAGAGGGTAGCACCTTACATCCATGAAAAGTACTGTGAGATAGCTTTAAAAGGCTACAGTTCTGAATAAACTCCAGTTTCGTATGAGGAGTTTTGACTGTTTTTATTAAAAGTAGCTCCTATTTTATTTCTATCTTAACCTGTGTCTAGAAGATGAGAGGAAGTAGAGACCATGCATATTCTTTCATGAATGGACATCAAAATAACTCAGTATTTTTTACTACATGCAGAGTCCCACCCATCACCTTCAAAAAAATAAAAATAAAAATGCTAAACACTCCAAAAGCAGTTTAGCAACCTTTGAGGCCTGAAGAACACAAAATGAGTTATTTTTAGTATTGAGTTAAAAATCAAGATTTAGAAAAGGCACAGAATAACAAAATGCTAGCAAAGTGACCTTTTTGTCAGCAGTTATGAGAGTTTACTCTGCTTGACTGAGCAGACTGGACAGACAGGGTACTTCTTCACTGTAGAAAATTAGATTGAGAATTCAATGGAAGTGGTAAAAGGCTGCATTCCTGCACAAAGAAGATGCATGAGAACAAATTTCCAAACTAATAAGAAATTAGTGACATTAAATTTCTAGGAGCTTTCTGAACTTGGAGAAAAAATGTTTAGTGTCCTTAAACTGACTTCAAATTCCTAGGCGAAATTTAATTGTGATAGTTTGTCCTTCTTCTGTAAGGATTAAATGCAGCAGTATTTACCAAGCCAGAAAATCTTGGATATTTTATTTGACTGAATACAAAATAATCTGCAAGAAGTAATACTTTTGGAATAAATGTAAGATTTGTCACAGCAATTATATACACATACAAGTACAAAGCATGAGAGGCAAGCAGGATGCATACTGATAGTCTGATTTGTCCAGAAGTTTGTTCCTGTAAAGACAGCTACTTCACTGTTAGTTGTAACTCAGTCTTGTAGCATTCAACATCTAAAATATCTTGACTCTCCCGTCTGATACATTTACTCACTTTCTTCTAATATTCTCTTTGGCTCATTCTTTGTGGCCTTAGGCAGAGAAAGATAATGTTATTTTAAGATGTCATCAGTAATTCTGTTGAATTGTGAGCCAGTAAGGTAGAAACACTTTGTGGAGATGCACAGAAAATATTTTTTCCATTGTGTTATGAGATGGTCACTTGAATTATTCCAATTCACAGCACCTTAGAAGGGACCATGCTGACATTAGGACTCTTCCATGTGCTACAGTAGCTCTAAAAGAATTCTAGCTATCAGCTTTCAGGAGGTGCTGGACATTTTATTCCAAACTTTGGTTGCATGGTTCAAATTCAAAAACTTACATCAAAGCTCAGCCATGCTCACCAGTTCTCAGCCATAAGCCATAGTTGTTCCTGGAAGTGTATTGCAAAAAATCCAGCCAAAGGTCATTGAAATTTAGCCCAGTCCTATCATAAAACTGGATGTCTGTGAGTCATAGCTGAATTATGGAGCTGTGCTGGACTGTCAAGCAGACTCTAGGGAGCTTTGGAGGTGCAATGTTTTCTGTAAGTATAACTGACCATGTGCTGCAAGTAACTCTAAAAATGAATCACAAAATGTTCTCCCAAATATGTTAATGGAACCTACCTCAAAAGATATCATGAATCCAAGTCCATGATACCAAGTCTCATGAGAGACTTGAGATTTGTACCAAGCAGTCCCACTTGGGCACACGCATGGAGTGGGATTTCCAAGCCCTCAGCAAGTACAGATGGCAGCACAGTGTCATTTGTGGTGAACTGCTTTACTCACTGAGCCTGTTTGAGCATCAGCTGGAAAAGCTGCAGGTGCTTCTTACTTAAAGGCAGTTTTTCACAGTTGTGGAGACATAAACCATCTGTCATGACTTTTGCAGGGAAATTATGGCTGGATCTGTTTCCTTAGCTTCCAGTAACCCAGATCACATGTGTGAAGTCGGTGAGTGTGTACAGGGGCCACATAACACTGTGTCTATAGTTCTAGGAGTTGCATTTCCTGACTATCCAAATCAATTGATGAATGCTTGTAAGAAGTAACATTTGTGATTTTTTTAAAAAGCATATTAGTACATGTTAGTTATGAAGCTAGGCAGTTTAAAAGAGGCATGTCATTTTTCTCTGCTGTTTGTGAGTTGATTAGTGTCACTGGAATGTCCATAGCCCTGGCATTAAAATGACATCTCTTTTATCTCCTACTATTTGCATCTGCGAAAAGCACTTTGGATACAGCTCCACATTCAGACTAAAAGACTGATACTGGGGCTGCATTATAAAACATTTTCATAAATATTAAGTTTCATAAAATGAATTATTCCCCTCAACAATATTAGGATTTCAAAAGAGTTTAGAAACTGTCTTTTTTCATTCAGTGCAAAACAGAAATATGGCTTTGTTTTTAAAAGTGAAAAAATAATTGGCCTATATTTTGCTTACCTTTATTTCCAAAAGTTGACAAAGGTAGTGAGCTCTAGAAACTGGTAAGAGCTCATGCTGTAACTGGTTTTAAACTTCTTATGGTGGTCCTCTTTGCATATGTTTTGAAGCTCAAATTAACACTGACAAAAACAGTCATACGTTGACACAGAGCGAGTTGTATTTTTAGGGAGGAAGAACAAGTCCTGTACTTGATTACTGACAAGTTATGGAATGTTGTCTGAGTTAACCCACACAAGTAAACCAACAATAACAAAAAAGGCAACTACCTTTATTCCTTCACCAAGACATGATCTACCTAAAATGACAAGGAAGCCATGAAGTTTACGCAGTGTCTGTTGGTAGCAAAAGAAAAGAGATGATCAAGAGTTCCTACTGAATCAAAGTTTAATCCGAGTTTAGCAGTAGTCCAGAAATGACTTTAATTTGCTTGCATGGTCTGCAAGGTCATACTTCAGCTTGATCTAAGGCTGCATAAACACTATATTCCACTTCATAAGCAAAGATCAGACAATCACATCTCTCTTTTTATGACTGGAGTTAACAAATGGGTATAATAAATTTAAAGGGTCTTGGGTATGTGTGTAAACACTTGCCAACTTATCTCAAAATTATGTAAGTTTAGATTCAGGCTTTTCATTCATGTATTGCTTTTTTGTTCCTCTGGTTCAGCAAAACTCACATTTTCAGAAGAACAATAATGTCTCCCCCTTATAAATACCACATTTCCTTGAAAATGTCATTGATGTTCATCTTAGGATTGGTGAGCTGCTTATATAATTAAAACATAGTGCAGTAAGGGAGATCATCTGCATTACCAACAACTTCTGCACTCTCCAGGTACTTTCAGGCTGCAGAACTGAACCAAGCACAGGTGAGGATGGGCTCTCTTGCAATATCAGTTCTTTCTGACAAGCTGGGGAAAAGATATATTGCAGAGCTGCATTCTCTCAATAGCAGCCTAGGTTAGGGAAACCAGGCTCCCAGTAGCTGGAAGAGAAAATTTCCTTTTAAAGGATGAATCATACCTCCAGTGTATTGCTGGTGAGTTCCCTCTTTCAAGGAGGCACAGTCCATGTACAGAGCATGAGCTGATTACATGCATAAATAAGAAATAAGGTATGGTGTATCTAAAGCCAAACAAAATGAATCAGGACTTCTACAGCATTACAAGAAGTCATATTTGGGAACAAGAAATATCAAAAGTTAAAGAATAATAAATATGAGATGCCTGATTGAGTCACATCCTACGCTTCGTTTTTTTTTCCATCTAGCTTAATTGTACTATGCCATGAATTTGAGCTCATGCTGTGAAAAGGGAAATACCTCGGGGGCTGTTGTTATTGGTATAGAAAATTTCACATTTATTTTTAATAGCTTTGCATTCAAATGAAGATCTTAATGGAAACTGTAAGTCTTCTGATTTGAAAACTTTTTTCAAATTTCATTAAAACCCTGCCATCCAACAAAGTCAGATTTTGTTTGCTTTTGTTTTGATTTTCCAGCCAGTTTTAATAAGTGAAAATTAGACATGTTTAATTAGCAAAAGATTTTTTTTAATTAGGCTAATTGTTTTCTATAGCTCTTCTCCCCTATCCCAAGAACTCCTGTGATCATGTATTGCTACTTCTCACTTAAGAGAGACTAGCACTCCCTTGAAGGGAACAGCAGGTTTTAAAAGTAAAGGTAATGCTGAAATTAACAATCTGCAGGCTGTCACACACCTTTGACCTCCTCTATTTTCATGGAGTCCCAAATTTCTCTCACGCAAGTGAAGTCTCTTGTAAACAGCCACATTATTTCATTTAGTGGCTTTCTAACAAAATGTTTTCTGTTTCTGGTTTAGGTTTCTGGTTTAGGTGTGGTGTGTTTCTTGTGAGTGTGTTATTGATTAATTTGAAATGAAACTTTTCCAAGGTCAAAGAGAGAACAGGATGCGTGAAAGAGCAGAGGAACACAGTTCTTACTATGACACACTTCATAAGATATATATATACTTCATAAGATATATATATATATATATTTAATTTAACAAATCAAAACTACACAATTCCTCCTCCTACTAAATAGGACAGTTCAGGAATAAAACCAAGATCCATTACTAATTAAGGCAACAAATGAGGAAGAACAAAGATAAAATTCTGGTCAAGGAGATAAATTTGATCTAATTATCAGTCCTGAGTGTATATGAAGATGCAGTGTGTGGGTAAAACCTGTTGGCAGCTTGAGGCTGGGATGCAAATAACCCGCAATTCTGCTTTGCCAGCCCGCATCTCATCATTAGACACTTTCTGCTTAAAAATGGAGCAATTCCTATTCATCAAAGAGAATGCTGTTATATTCTGTGCTTCAGAGTACATATTATTTTTGATACCTTGATGAGATCTCTTTCTTTGTGAGTACTCCAAATATTTTTTTTCAAAAAAAAATGTATGCTACAAAGATGGGTTTATTACCAGAGAATGGCTTTCATGTTATTTTCCATTTCAAACAAAAGGGGAAACGTTTCATACTTAGAATTGACTGTCTGTTCTCTAGTGAACTTTCTGTGCGTATCTGCTCAGAGAAAATTAAAGTAGATTCAGCACGGATATACATGTCTATATATTTGAACACTTGGATAATGTGAGCTGGAACAGAGTGGTTACTCTTCCACCATGCGGATTACATAACAGATGTCAATATAAATCAGTCAATGCAGCATACAACCAGTGGCAGGTCAAAAACATAGTATCTTTTGAAAAGACTGGATTTCCTAATAAGGATTTTCTCATCCTTGAAAGAAGCATATTCCATGAGATAAATTGCAGCCTCTTCTCAGCAAAAATTCTATTGTTATTGTTGAATTGTCTCTTTCAGCCCAGTAACATCCCAGCTCTGACTCACTTTCAGTTCAGCTTCAATGCTCAAAAGCATAGTCTTTGGTCTCTTAGAAGGATATGCTTCCCAGATAACAAGAACATCTGAATAAAACTTGGAGAAGAGATGCCTTTCATCCTCGGTGCTGGTGTTTCACCAGGTCCTTCACAGAAGGTGATTTTTATTTTTTTTCTGATGCCGGACTGCCAGCCATGACTCACAGTCTAACTCTCTACCTTGCATCTGTCACAAGTATAAACAAGATAGATAATGCTTCTTAAGGTTACCTAAACTGCAATAATCCTCTTCAATCCCATAACGACTTGTGGTTTTCACAAGATTAACTCATTTCCTATTGACTTTGCTTCTTGCTCTGGTTTTGGTGGGAAAATTTCACTTGGCTTTGGCTTGGCTTAAGTCTTTAAGTGCTCTCTTAAAAAAAAAAAAAAAAAAAGACATCCTGCTCAAACAGATACCCCATCTTCCTTCCTACCACCACCTGGAGATGTGTGTGATGCTCAATAAGGAAGAACATGTGACCTCCTGTCCCTGCAGCCTCAAGCAAGGGGGTTTAAGGGCTGCCACAGTGATGCTGGCAGCATTGAGATGGCCAAAGGAGGAGGATGGTGGCATGGGCACCCCAACACGTGCTGATGTGCAGCTCTGCAAGGGGCTCTGTTGACCCAGGAGGTGAGCAGAGCCCTTCCCAGTAGTGCAGGCAGGGAAAATGGCTGGACCATGCCTCTGGGGCAGTGCAGCCAAGCACATCCCCTGGCAAGGAGTTGGCCAGCTCCACGCTGTCTCAAGCTGCTTGCTTACAACAAGGTTGCTTGTGCAAAAGGAGGAACTGCTGCACTCTCAGCTACCCTGGTGCTAACAGGCAGGGGTGGCCTTGTGTCCTCTGTCTTCCTCAATGTCCTGCTGGCACTTGCAGGAGGGCTTAAGGATGGCAAGTACCCAGCAAAGGCTTATCAATGCTTGTCTCACAATATTAGTAAGGGGAGAAGTTTTCTGCTGTCTCATGTCTGTACGTCACACCCTATCTTCAGAAAACAAATAAGAGGAGGGATTGTGATGATGTTGAGGGGAAAACCAGAGACATAATGAGGTCTGAATTAGGGATGAGTCTGGGAAGAGGTATGGGCTTCCTCTAAGTCACCTTTGCTGTGTACTATTCCATCCTATTTTTGGCAAGCTCCAGCTTCAACTGTTTCCCGTGACTCCTAAAATTCTCATGATGCAGTTGTTTCTGCTATTTCTGGGCTGCCAGCCCTCTGCCCTGCAGAGATGACCCTTCAGAAACTAGGCTTTCTCCATGCGGTCACCAGTCACAGGCTGTCCTGGCAGTAGTGCAGGGTGCTAGTAAGCTGGTTGGTGGTAGGGGATGCGCTGCATTCCCAGTCCTTCTGCCTCTGCATACATGCAGCCAGTGCAGTGAAGAGGAAGCCTGCTTCGTGTCTTGATGCAAAGGCAGCACGGGATGCCAAATGAGCAAGCCTGGACATCAGTAGCAACAAAGTGCCTATGAAAGGAATACAACAAGAGTTGCTGATTCCACAGAGATAATCTGTCAGAAAGTCTATTTGTGTAACCGTGTAAAACAAGCACATGATGCAGTCTTCCATTTAGCACTTCTTACAGTGAAAACTTCATCCCTGTAACTAGGCTGTTTTTTTTGGTGCTGTGTTGCTGTAATGCTGCAGATACTCAGTGCTAGTGTCTAGTGAAGATATGGCAGGGACACGTTCACAGAGAAGGCAGGAGAGAAAGGAGCAGTGCCATGGAAAAGCAAGCTGGCTAGTCACATTATCTGTGTACAGCAAGCTGAGGAAACGGATTTGGTGGAAGCATAGTTCTCTTTATAGTTTATATTTGCTCCAGCTGATTGTTCTCCTGCCAAAATCTTTGTTCATCCTGTGCAGTCATAGCTGTATCTTCAGTGCTGGACTATGCTGCATAGTTCTGATGTTGGGAGTGATACAGGGAAGGTGGGACCTGGACACAATGACAAACAAGACCTCTGCTCCTGTAGCTTCTTTACAGTGTGCTACAGACAACATGCGAGCACAGGTCCTGTGCTGAAGAGCTTAAAGTTATAGATGCAGAAAGCAAAAGTAGGAGAGGAACAACAGAATTTGTATCAGATGATAATATAAATGAAAGGGAGCTCTGTCAAAGAAGTACAGGACTGAGATCTTAATGTAAACAAGTTTCAAGCTTTCAAAATATATTTAGAGGTTTTCTAGGTACCTAACTTCTCAAGAAGTGTTGAGTATCTACAACACAGAAAAACAACCTTCCTTAATGTGGTGAGACACAAATGCAGAATTGGAAGCATCCAAAACCTCTGGTTTCTTTCATGAAGTTCCAGTTATATACAAAGATACAGACTAAAATATGTTTCTGAAAAATTACCATCACTGTTTTTAAACAGTTCTCAGTGCAAGGCGTTGGGTTTGGTGGTGTTTTTGTACACCACTAGCATCCTGTGTCATGCTGGCTTCAGAAATGGAAGAAGACCATGGTAACCTGGAACAAGTTGGACCACAGCACTTCACACCAGCTTGAACTGTCAAAGTCTTACTGGAATCTTCCTATAAAATAAGAGAAGGAGGTTAGATGTCAGCCCCCAGACTAACAGACAGTTGTGTATGCGGCTCGCATGGTGAAAGGAAGGTTGACTGCGTGGCTGATATGGATGCTAGCTGTAGAGCAGGAACCGACATCGATAAGATAGTAAAAAAATAGATGAATAACCAAGGACTAAAGGTTAAAACATATACACAAGCAAAAGAAGTGTGTAAATAAAATACAGCCCACTCTAACCAGAGTTAGCGTAGGCGCTAACCAGGCAAGTAGATAGCCAGTGGGTAACCCAGTGTAACTCCATGACTATTGTGAGAATTGAGCTTCCTCTTCTGTGACTGTAGAGGACCTGGGCTGATTCTTTTGCACTGGAGTAAGATGTGAGAAGGGACCAGCAAACAGTAAGGAGCAACCATCCTTACTAGTGAGGATAGCCCACGTGTGAGCATGGTAGGTAGGGCGTTATAGCCATACCTACTTCTGGCTCTGCTCTCCTTTCAGAAGACGCTCAGCATTGAGGTAGCCACCACAGCCGTAGGACATGCCCTAAAGTGTGTGTGTATACAGAGTCTGTGGGACTGTGTGTGTGCAGTGGAGCAGAAGACTTTCCCCCAAGTAAAGCACAGTGAGTTATGTGCAGACTTGAATGCAGTTCTATGTGTATGGCAACCATTCTAGAGAGTTAACATAATTCCAGAGAGTTAACATCCTGGGCTCCTCCAAGCATGGTGGTATAGACAATATCTATACTAGTTATTTCCTTTTTCAGAATTCCTGTGGCCTTTGCAAACAGTTTTTGAAATTCTGGGTATTTAAGACAGACGTAACTGAGCCCAAACTAACCTTGCTAACATGCTCAGTCTCAAATGGAAAGGTTAAAACTGTATCCTGGAAAAAGCCCTGCATTAAGCCTGCCTTTTGTCCTGTATCTCATTTCTTTCTCCAAAAGCTGCAGTTCTAGTCCTTTTTTGTTGTTGGAGTAAAAACTAATGAATTTACCTTTATACTCTGCTTTTCTTTCCTCACTCTTGTGGCTATTAGAGAAACCAAAGCTCCCTGAAAGAAGAGAAGCAGAAGTAGTTTTGAAAAGACCTACTGAAAGTTTAAAATTCAGCATTTACCTGTTTAGGTAATTGTGTAAATTTGTTGTTTAATTTACAGAGAGAACTCACGGTAAAATTGTAGCTGCGGAGTGCCTCTTACAGAATGCTTTTAAGGTAACAGCTTGTCTTTTTCCTTCCTTCACAAAGAGAAGCCACACAAAATACTTAAAAATTGGCTTCCAAGTTGTATGGTATTTTTCACTAGGCATTCAATGCTTTTAAAAGGCCATGGTAGAGTATTGTTGCTGGATGTACCAATCACTGCAAGCTCAGTGTTTTAAAGTAGCTTACATTCTCTGCATGCTCTAAAATTTTTGCTCAAATGCTTTTGACATTTTGCAATATTGCACTGGCTACAAATACCTGAGAAGGTTAGAATTGTCATGCCTTCTTTCTACTGCAGAGCAGATAATTTAAGACACAAAGGATGATGACAGTTTTTTGTTTGGAAAATACTTGTACAGAAAACAAGTCACAGAGTTTACCCTGAACAGAATGGATTAAAAGACATGCAGGATTGCTCAGAAATGCTGCTTGAAAGATAGTGATAACATACTAATTAAAAAAGCAGTAAAGCATTACAGGATTATGTAATCTAAAGCTAAAAAAAAATAAAAAAAAAAAAATTGATATACCTTTACCAAAAAAAAAAAAGAAAGAGAGAGAATGAAAAACACACTTCCTGTAGAGGAGGAGGAGGCTCTTACTTATAGTAACCAAATCCAGTTTTTACATTGTTCTTTTCATTTTGCCGTATAGATATGCTTGTTAATAAAAAAAATGAAATAAAAAATAAAATAATAAAAAAAAACCAACACCAGACGTTCCCAATTTCTGAATTCCTAGCCTAGGTAAACATTACTCCTGATGTTGACTCTTCCTCAAATGGACTATTGGCAACACGTAGTCCAGACCATTAATTATCCTCCATCACCAATTCCCCACTCTCTTCCCACCTGCTTTACATCATGGTGTGTACAAATACAGTGTCCTGAATTCCCACTTAAATACATCATCCTTAAGTTCTGGGAAAATTAGAGTTTTTACCAGAAGGTATATGTGCACTATAAAAGTGGAAAATGGGACTTCAGTATTTGTTTTAGAAACAGTTGTGAAGTTAAATATGTACAACCCACAGAATGTTGGCTGGTGCTTGAGTTGATGAGCTTTTTGAAGAACTGGTGATAGTTGATTCTTTGCAAAAGGAAAATGAGTCTGTATTCTTGCTATGACCCAACAAATTCAATGTTGTCTCCTTAATTGCTGTCTATTGAAATGAGAAAATGATATATTGGGTGTCATTTCACTGTCCTAGGTTTTCTATCCTCATTTTCCTGTATGATTCTGGTTGTTCCAGCTCCTTCCTATTCAAAATTGAATTATTTCCTCTGTTTATGACCTGTGTTTTCCAATATCCCTACTATTTCTTTGGTATTATGGTATTATTTCCATAAGGAGTCCAGATCCAAAATCAAGTTTTGTTAGAAATAAAGAATCTTTGTTTGATATTAGATTTCTTTGAGAAACTCACCTATGAAAAACTCTAGCAATAACTTTAAATCTTTAATATTTTTCTCTTTTTGTCAGGGTCATAAACATTGCAAAGAAAGATTGCCACTCAAAATGTAAATCCATGAACATTTCTCTTATAAGTTAGAAGAGCTTAAGGAAATGGAGAAAAAGTCTCTTTTCAAAAAGGAAGGAAAACTATAAAATTTGTCAAAAGAAAAATCACATTGTACAAAATACATTTTTTTTCTGAACTAAAACTAGATGAATCAGAAGGCCTTCTGTAAATGCAAATTTTAAAGCAGACACTTATATAATTTCTCACTAAACTGATATTTCATATGGATGAGTGGCTGGCAATGTAAGAGAGAGATACTGTTCCACTGACCCTTCATACCTAAGGGAGTTGTTTACAAAAATGTAGACCAGTGTTTTCTACTTGAAGTGAGTGGCTATAAGTTAGAGACAGGTTCTCAGCAATAGGAAATGTAGGTTTTCCCTTGGTAGTTTGAATTCAGACAATCAGGATGCTGGGTAAGAGAAGTCACTGACTGTATGTCACTGAGAGGGAAGTGAGAGTATATTTCTTAGTTGTGTTGCCAGAACACAACTGACCCTGCAACAAAACACCCCTGTTAGTCTATGCCCAACCAGAAACTTTCCCCATGAAAACTTTGGCTTTACTGCCCTTGCTAGCAGAGGATAAATAAATCATGCTTTCTAGGGATCATGCACTTTAAGATTTGGTTTTAGGACGAATATGTGATTGTATAAAATTGGTAATCTGTACTGTACCAGAAAGTACCAACAGAAAGAATATTCCTAAAATTCCAACACTAAATGGAATTCTACACACTTAGAAACACTAAATGTGCATATAGATTTATTAAAAGAGTGGAGAAAAACCCGCTTGCCAGCTAGCCTTTTCTTGGCTCTCTTCATCATGTTGCAAAGGCAGAGAAAAGAAGATTCCCATCCTACATGTGAAGTTACGGTGAAGTCCCTCAACAGTGCCAAAGCCAGCAAATCTCCCAGCTGTGTTTTTGCTGGCTTGTACAGTGGGGGCAGAAACCAGAACACACAGGAAGGAAAGTGTTGGGACTCCTTTGCAGGAGGGCTTTCCTTTCCAGGTTTGCATTCCTTTCTAACTTTCTAACTCACAGAGCTTGTTACATAGATGTAGTTGAGATAAAAATACTTCAAAATGACTGGAAAAACAGGCCCCTTGCCTACAGCTATTTTGCATGTCTTCCTTGGATGCAGTTACAACAATGTAAAGCTCTGTTCTTAGCCATTCCAGACAGTGCAACACTTTCCATAATGCATTTGCTCAGTGTGGTCTGCCACTGTACCGTTTTCACTAGTAGTTCATTTTTACCTTGCAAAGTTCAAGAGGAAGCTTGAAGATCTGAGATTCTCGTTCGGGTGCACTGTCAGAAAGGAAGTCAGAAGATTTTGAATGTGAGAGCAGTCCAACCAGCTATGGAAGTGCTGGCTGCTCAGCAATTACTACTTGTCATTTCCATATGCTCTGAGTTTCATCCACATAATGAAAAGGCAAAAGAGGTTATTTGTTATGTGCCATACAAATATATGTCTGGTTGCAGGTTGCGTTCTCATTAAACCTTATTCATTTACCTAAGGCTGTGTGCCATGGGCTTACAGCAGAAACTTGGGAATGAAGGAGAAAACAAAACCCAGACCAAACAAAGCACACACACAAAACATGTTCCTCAAGTCTTGGTTCCTTTCCTTTTTATTACCATTCACCAGGACTTCATGATAGGACTGAAGAGGTGACATCACTCCCTAAGATAAATTAATTTAGATGCTCACCAGAAAGCTGTCAGTCTTTGCCAAGGAAAAGAAAGGACTGCAAGAGTGGGAAGGCCACCATCTGCACAATGAGGTGTCTAGTGCCAGCTGGGCCCAGGGCTAAAGAAGGGAGAAGAGGAGAGGATGGCCACTGTGCTGTATGCATAGCTGTCTTTGTTGTTTTCCTAGCTACAGATGGGACGTGCACAGCCTTTGGAAGTTGTTGAGACTGTTAGAAAAGAAGAAAGGTGGGGGTCTAGAAGCATGTGGCTGGGATTTGTCTTGAGTACAATTTGTAGTGTCTAAAAATACACAGTGCACTGAATTACATCAGTTCTGTCTTCACTGTGTCTATTTTAGAGAGTTGGAGGGTTTAATGTTGCTAAAAGATCAAAGAAAGAGTTACTTGCTAACGCTTAACCTTAATCAGTTTGTTAACCATCACTTTTACCTCCTGGTCTGGAGAATTTAAGAGCGTGATGATATGTAGGAAATATCATGCTCTTCTTTTCTTTGTATAACCCCATTCAGTCACTAGGAATATGGTATCAGCTGGAGACTGCTACTGTCACATCTTCAGTTCAGACATAGGCTGCTGCAGAGGAGATGTGTTCTCCCACAGAGTATTTACTTTTAGCTTCTTTTGTTGTTCCCTTTTATGCAAAATAAGTATTTTTGAATGTAAATATAAGATTAGGGCTTGTGTATGGGAAATGTGATTAGTGAGTGTGCGCCTACAAGCATGCATATTATTTTCATTAATCAGTGGTGACAGTCATTTTGTTTTCATGATTTCTGGCAATCCATTTGCTCTACTCTGAGAAAATGGTTTCTAAAGAATTTGCTGGAAAACAGAATTTTGCAAGAATACACTGGAAAAACTCATTCTTTCAACTAGCTAAATGCTGTCATCGACAGTTATCCTCATATTATATGCAAACCAAGTGTGAAAACACAACAAAGCCCCCCCTCTCCACTTTTGTCTGGTGCTGTCTCATGGAACTATACTGTACATATTTCAGGAGGATACAAAAGAGGATTTTTTTTAATATGCTCTAAATGATCCCTAAAGCAGGTTTCTGACTTTTATCACAAAAAAAAAAAAAAAAAAAAAAAAAAAAAAAAGGATTTGTGTGTCATCTAATAATAAATAAATAAGTGAGATTTCAACTAGTCCAGGTGCTTTTACCTAACCTATCACCATTTCTAACTAAGACTGTTTTCCTGCTAGGGAGATATCTCTGACTTTATGGCCATGTCATTTGGCTATTAGCCTAAATAAGCATACATATGACTGATGTGTGAATGGTAGATTTCTTGTTGATGAAAACCAGGTGTTTTGCAGTACTGCTTTAGAATCTATTCTTGGTAATATTAATCATACCAAAAAAAAAAAAAAAAAAAAGGCAGGGGGTGAGGGGAGAGAATTTGTATTTTCCAGCTCTAACCATCAAAAAGTTAAGGGACTTTTTCTGGTCTTTCATCTAGGAACTTTTCATAAACCATAAAGGCACTTCTTAAGAATATTTTGTTTAGTCTTATCTCTTCCCATCAGCTAAGGAGATACTTATGTGACAATAACAGATATCTAACTTGAGCATGGCTAACTGTAAACAAAGTGATTCTTTCTCAGTGTGAATGACCCAGCTCTGTCCTCAAATAGTCAATTATCCATCTGGGCTGCAGCCTTTTATTCAGTTTGCTGCCCAGCTGGGCCAGTCATATAAGGCTAGACATACAAAAAGACTCACCTTCTGGGTTGCCATGACTCCAGTTCACGGACTGAAAGCACAGTTTTGAATCAGATGCTTGAATGGCAACAGCCTTGAACCTCCTCTCCTCCCTGGGGAAGCTGTTGTTTTACTGGGATGTTTCCAATAGCTTGAGCATTGAGCTTGTAAATGGGAAATGCTTCAGACACAAGTATGCATTCTTAAATTTTACCCTTCTACTGAGTAACACACAGCTTCACTTGATATAGGACTCCAGATGTTAGCCTACTTAGCCTAGTGATCTGAAGTACCAAATCACTTCACAGGGCTGGGGCCCTGAAAGGCTCAGAAAGCATAAATCCTTTTTTAATTTAAAATAACCATTCTTGAGAGAGCCCTGCTAGTATAAACTAACCTCAGCTAAGCATGTATTTGATGACAATAAATGAATAAAAAGTATTAACAGGTCTTAGAGAGGGAACCAGACTCAAATTACCACATTGAGACCCTGAGAGGTTAGATGTGTTCTTGTTACCCAGTGATTTCACATCTATATAATGGAAGAGCACATTCAAGAGGCAGAATGGGTGTACTATATAGGCTGTAACCTGGTAGTTCTCAAAGAGGTAAGCAGAAAGATTGAGGAAGACCACCAAGACTCTAGGACTCCAAACTGTTACGTCTCATGGACTTGTTCCTTGAACTCTTTGGGGGCCTATTTCTTATCTATCAAATTGGACATAATAACATCAAAGCATTAGGAGAATGAATTCTTAAGGTCACAAATTTTAAGATACTGTGGAAGAGAAAGCCCCATAAGAACTCAAGAAATATAAAAAAAGAAGCCTCAAGCCCTCACTTCACCCAGTCTCAGAACTGTTTTATGGTATTAGGTATATCATTTATGACAGTTTTTGAATGACTTTTCTGTTACAAGGGTAGAATATTAATTCTCATCTGAAGAGTATTTTGGCATCACACACACACATTGAGGCTCTCTTGCACTTTAGATGAAGAACAATAAAAGTGATTTGAGACAATATATATATTTAAAAAAAAAAAAAAAGAAACCAATTTCCTATTATTTGTTCTTTAAAGTATTATTCTGTTCTCCAAGTTCAGTCCTCATTCTACTTGTAATACACTTACAGAGTTTAAGAGAGAGGAATAATATTCTTTGGTATTTTATTGCATCCTGGGAGTAGTGGTCAGTCTATTTTCTTCTTCTTTAAGTATATTTATCTTATACTATTCCACACGGACACCATGCCACAAGAACAGCTATTTCATTGAGGTCATATGTTTCAATATATTCCCCTTTTTATTTTGTAACCTTGTACCAGATGTCAACGGCGACTACCAGAGTTAGTTTTCCAAGTGGTCTTACTTTAAATCTTCCCTGTCCAAAAATGTGTCTATTCTTATGGTTTAGGGACTCAAGCTGTGACCTTCCCATTTGCTTTCCAGGTATTCTTCAACTTTTTAAGATCACAGGAGAGTCTTTTGGAAGATCAAATGGCAAACAACTTTAATTGGAAAATATAAAATAACCCTGTACATAAAAGTGAACAAAACCCGTTGCATCAGCAAAGTGGCCCATAGTCCCAGTCTTAATAACTGCTTGGCTTGTTGAGGGTCAAAACTCTGCCCATAAAACATTCCTCATGCAACTCCAGCTTCCCTCGTGATATCTGTTAGGCTCAGTCACATTGGCTGGTTGCCCTCCCAAGTGCACACACCCCTCCAGCCCAACACAGCCCAGGTGCCAAGCATCCACACAGCCTTGCCACAGACAAGCTGCTCTTATCAAGTTAGGCTGGCCCAGCCACATTAGTCTGTTCTTGTCAAGGTTACCAGTACAAGGGAGCTTAATTTAAAAACTTTTCAAGCCTCCTCTCTTTCAGAGACAGCCCTGTTATTGAGCGGAATTTTTCTACAACAGGAGCCCAAGTTTACCTGTCCTTTAATATAAAAGCACGTCGCTGCAAAGTCTCTCAGCAACACTAGTAATTCAAATGAGAATTTCTCTCAAGGACAAGCTATAAAGCAGTGTGTGTTTTTTAAATGACTTCATGGCAAGTGCTCTGGTTATATATATAACGGCTGCACCTCACTGGATAGCTGTCCTTAGTCTCTGCCTTTTTAATTCCTTCCGCTATTAACGAGTTTCCCTCATGTTCCCAGTGCAGATACAAAGAGAACAATTCCAAGTCCACTGGTAAGCCATATGTTCAGATGTAAATGCCACAATATCCACCGTGATTCTGTCCTTCCTTCTTGTAGTCAGGACCAAATACTCCTTTGATGTAATTGTATCATGTAATTCCATAAGAAATTACTTTCAGATAATTTCCAGTGGACAGCCAGCAATGGCAGTTTTAACTGATGCTGACTTCCAGAGCTGTCCCTGGTGTTTTTAGGAGAGAGGTTGGAAAGAAAAGCTTTGGGTTTTCATTAGGATGTTTCCAGTGAGTATTTTCCCTTCTGAGTAGAAAATAACTTCAAAATGTACCAAAATACGACATAAAACTGTATGCAATCTCTTTTATTGGATCAAATAAAAATTGGAAGGCTAGCTTCCAATACTGTTGGAAAACTTGGATTTAGTTGATAATGTTGTTGAGCTTCTCTGACAAAGGTACATCCATAGATAACTTTTATTATTATACTTTTACATCTTTTTCTTTTCAAAACTAGTTTGTGGGACAGCTCTCTTTATCAAGTAATCAACGTTAGCTTATGAATTACAGGATTCCTTGAAATTTCCCTGAATAAATTAAAAGGCCTCATATATCATCCTCTACCTTTCGCTTTCTCATACTTGCATTGCTTCACCTATGGAAAAGTAGATACCTCCACTGTCAGTGTGGGACTGTATCACAGTAAGGGACACCGGGGTTGGCCTGTGGGCCAGGAGTTAGCCCAGCTAGGCACAGCTGTGCGGGAACTACTAATTACCAACTGGGGACTTCAAGACCTTTACTATGGCTAATGGAGGAGATTTACAAATCTTATAGTTCTCTCTGGCAAAGCAAAAGAAATCACCATCAAGCAAATAACACAGGTGACAACAAACTGGTCGGTATAAAGAAAACAAAATACAGCCTCATCCCCCTTTCAAATAGCAGCAACAACCTCTACAAGGAATGTCCTCTGGGGATTTAATATCTGCTAGAGGTTAACGAGCCACAGCGCTGTGCGGGACATTAACTCCTCCCAGCTGGTTATCAGTTCCCCAGGAAATGTTCCACACCTCAATCATTATTGTCCAATTACACCCACATTGCTGAGTCCTGCAGCCTGACTGCAACATTACATTTCTAACAGCTGTGTTTGGTCAGTCACTAACTAAAAGGCTGCATCCCAGTTTAAAATTCAGCAGAGGCAGAAGGCTGGGAGATCTGGCTGATAAGCAGCTGTGGTCAGTCCTGCATCTTACTGGCTATGTAGCAGAGCAGAGTCTATTGACAGCAGATTCAAGAGGAGAGGAAAGAAAGCAATAGCAATGCTGGCTCCTTGGCTTAACCATGGGTAATGGTCAGGACTGTGGAAATCAAAAGCCTGCTCCAAGCATCGGCCCTGCAGAACTCCATAGCTTAAGTCACCGCTTCCCATGCAGAGGTGTTCAGAAACCTGATCAGTGCATTGCATAGTCAAACCTAGTTTCCCATTTTGTTTTGGAAAGCCTCATCTTTCACACTTCCTATAAATAGACACTGTGGAAACTGTAGTGTGAATCTACTATCAAAATGTTTTCTTTTGATACTGTGAAGCCTTTTTCGTAAAGTGAAATCACTAAGTCCCTTCAGAATACTACCTATATATATTATGTGTATGTGATAGCTCATGTAATATTTAAATGCACGGTAAATCAAAGCGGTAAAGTTGAGATTAATTGTTTACATAGCATTGAATTGGATTGAGAAGGTTCAATTTTTAGAATGTGAAGAGTCCAAATGAATCAATGCTGTCTTCTTTTTGTGAAATGTGTCAATTTTAATAGAATTGTCTCTTTAGTGGAAACATTATTCTGTCAGAAATTTTCCAACCAGCTATATACCCAGCAGCAACTGGTGAAAATGCCGGCACTGGCTTTGAAGGCTGTCCTGTTAGCCGGGGGCAGCCTGGCTAGCAAGCCAGCCAACAGCCTCCTCTGCCTACATGGAGCTGCTGCTGCTGCCTCCACGTGAGGGTGCCAGCAGGTTCCCCCTGCCAGCTCCTTTCCTACCATGATCCTAGTTGCAGTCTCCTCAGCTTTTCTCCTATTCTGACACTTTCCAGATATGTATCATCTCCTATAGTATCACATACCAAACCATCAGTACTCCTTTTTCAGGCAGATGAGCACAGTAAACTATGACCCCAAGGGGTTCACAACCCCACTTAGTTGCTCACCTCCTAAAAGGCAACTAGGGAGGCACTTTCCAGGCCCTGAGGTAATTTTTTATCTGCAATTTATGTGAAGGTGATTTGGCAATATTTTGCTTTATTCCATGTATTAAGTGGAATTACATGGATGAAATGAATACACATTTAATATCTGGAAAAAAAAAATCCTTTGGTTTCAAGGCGTTGCAAGCACATTGGATACTAATAATACAGAGTTTGCAAAGCAGACGGCTATTTGTTGGCTTTAAGGGATGAACTTAAAAACAAAATCCCAGGTAGTCCCAATAATACCATGAAATTTTAAATCAGTTTTCATCCACAAAGAACTATATATGCAAGCATAGTAAATAACGACAAATACAAATATGAAAGTGTCACTTGTTTTCATATGTAAAATTGTGGGTAAGTCTTGGATGTCCATGGGAACTCCCAAAAAAATCTTAAACTTGTTCAGGGAACAAATGCGGATTTTTTTTTTATTATTATTTTTTATCTTAGTTGATGCTTGCAAATGAAGGCACAGTATCTGTATCTTTTATACCTATGAAATTCTGGCCAGCAAAGTGTGTATATTAGCTGGATTTAGCCAGAAAAAATAGAGGTATCTGGGCTGTGAGAAGTCTATTGTACAGGGTGTATTTTTTTAAGTGTAATTTAAACAAGGTTTCTATTCACAGATGTAGCATTGTATCTTTGGTCCAGCTGTAATAGTGACTTGTAAACTCTAGAAGATAGCATTAATGCAAAATTGGAAAAAAAAAAAAAAAAGGAAAAGATTTAATGTAAAAGCAGCATGTTAACTACAATATCTACAGAGTGAATTTCATACAGAATCAAAATAGATTTTGTTCTTCCATTCTCATGTATTGCATAGAGGATATTGTTACAGCATAACGCAAATAAAGTAGGTAGTCTATTGCTCCATACCAAACCCTATAAACCCAAAGTTAACTTGTACTCCTAATCTTGTGCTCGGGTCATATGAAATAATCTTTAAGAATAAAGGAAGGTATTTAGAAGATGTGAAGATGAGTGATGCTCTGTGGGAACCTTGCCATGTTGCACAGGGACCCTGTTACTGCCCTCCTGGAGGGACAGCAGGAATGCGTGTGGAGGTTATACCCATCTGGGCAGCTGAACTCAAACAAAACCACTCTCTCACCCCCCTTCCCCTCAAAGGGAAAGAGGGAGAAAATACGATGGAAAAGGCTCAGGGATGGAGATTAGGTCAGGGAGATCACACAACAATCATTGTCATGGGAAAAACAGACTCAGGGAAATTAATGTAATTTATTGCCTATCACTAACAGTGAGCAGTGAGAAACTAAAAGAAAAACAAACCACCTTCCCCCCAACCACCCTCTTCTACATTCTCACCCCGAGTGGCGCAGGGGAACAGGGAATGGGGACTGTAATTGGTCCCTAGCACTTTGTCTCTGCTGCTCCTTCACGGTCACTCCCTGCCCCTGCTCCACGTGGGGTCCCTCCCACGGGATGCCGTCCTTCCCGAACTGAGCCTGGGGGGCTGCCCACAGGCAGCAGCTCTTCAGGAACTGCTCCCACACGGCTCCGTACCACGGGGTCCATCCCCCAGGAGCAAACTGCTCCAGCACGGGTCCCCCACGGGCGGGCGGCAGCTCCCCCCAGACCCCCTTGCTCCTGCATGGGTTCCTCTCCACGGGCTGCAGCTCTGGCCCGGGGCCTGCTCCTGCGGGGGCTCTCCATGGGCCACGGCCTCCTCCAGGCCACATCCACCTGCTCCACCGGGGGCTCCTCCACGGGCTGCAGCATGGAGATCTGCTCCATGTGGGACCCATGGGCTGCAGGGGGACAGCCTGCTCCACCAGGGGCCTCTCCACAGGTGGCAGGGGAACTGCTGCTGTGTGCCTGGAGCACCTCCTGCCCTCCTTCTGTTCTTGCCTTGGGGTCTCCAGGGCTGTTCCTCATTCCATGCTCTCCCAGATGCTGTTGCACAGCAGTTTTTTACTCCCTTTCTTAACTGCGTTCTCCCAGAGGCCCAACCAGCGTTGCTCACTGACTCGGCTCTGGCCAGCTGCAGGTCCCTTTTGGAGCTGGCAGAAACTGCTCCTCATCTGACATGGGGCAGTTCCTGGACTCTTTTAACAGAGGCCACCCCTGCGATCTCCTGCTACCAAAACCTTTCCATGTAAACCCAGTGCACCTAGCCACAGGCAAAATGTCGTGGTGATAGCAATGCCAGTGCCATGATGTGTGCACAGTACTTGCCAGGAAGAGGAGAAATCAGGACACTGTTCAGACAGCTTCTGCTGTACACATCCCAGAGGCTAAACACCTCTACCTTGCTGTTAGAAGATGCTGTTTCTGCCCACTCCTTTTGTTTTCTCTTTCCAGCATTTGCCCTGAAGCTACCTTGCAGTTTTCTGTGCCTACTCGTCTTTGAGGTCGAGCTTGACTGCCTAGAAGGTATCAGACCAGAGGGGAACTCAGGACATGCCTCAGCCCCAGGTACTTACCCAGCAGATCTCTGCATCCTGCGCTGTGTTCATTACTGTTCTGTTAGCAGTTCACTTTTTTTGTGATTATCTCATGTATATTTTACAAGAGCTACAGTTACATCTTTGCAAAACTAGGAATACTGCTCTTAATGTTGGTAAGTCTTTCCTTCCTGCACAATATATGTACCCCAAAGGACAATCTCCAAGTCTTTAAACCTTCTTCAGTGAGAAAAGGGGAAGGAGGATTATTAAGATTCTCTTCTAATGTCAGTGCCTTCTGGCCAATTTTGTTGCTTTCATTTCATTCCTTGCCACTGATCCCTTAATAGAATTTATGGTTGTCCATTTTGCATTCACCTTTCTTAGAGGGTCACAGATGTATCCATGCAGAATAATTACTGTTGTATGGCCAGAGGAAGTAAATGCCCCAGGAAAAAGAGCTCCAGGAAAAAATGAAGAAGAAATTCTCTGGGGAAAATAAATAAATAAATAAATAATCCTAGCTGCTGTAGAAAAGACCCAAAAGAGACAGAGTAGCTTTTCTGTTTGCATACATCATGGCAGCAATTTTACAGTTAGTCTCACCATGGCCAGTGTTATTCTTAGTAAAAACACAGCTTCACAGAAGAATGAAAAGTTCATGGAGGAGAAGATGTATTTGTCAGCATGCTGGCAGAAAGTAATCCTCTATTTACTTGTGAGAATCACATCTTCTTATACCAGAAGAAATAATATGCAGACACTGAAAGTGTCATGTATACAGTGAGGTAACAAAACACATCCTTTCCTGGCAATATCTTTCAAAAAAATGCCAAAATTATACTTACACTTCACCTTGTCATTGTGACTCATTTACAAGACACTTCACTGATGCTGTCTTATCACAAGAACTTATTAAATGTTATTATGCAGGATTGGTTTTGTACATCACATGGTACCATCTTTGATATGTAATTTCAGTGGTCCCTCCTCACCTGGGTTGATGCTCCTGTTTCTATCTTGAGGTGCCCTGTGTGCAGTGCTAGTCTAAACTGTGTGCGTGTGAAAGCCAGCACATCACCAGCTCTAACCAGGTGATCCAATAAAACATTGCTGACAAGATGCTGTGCCCTGAAGTTACATTCTGCAAAGAGATTATGTATTGTCTGCAATGCCATCTGAAAAAAAAAAAAAAAAAATGCAGACCAGTGAAGAAACACAGAAATGGAGAGGATCCTACCAGTTTTACCTTTTTTTAATTTAATTTAATTTTATTTATTTTTATATATGATTTAGAATATGGCCTTGAATAATTTCATTCAAATAGGCTGAATAAGATTTCCAACATTTTCAGAACTTCAGACCTTTATAATGGAAGATATCACAGTAATTAATTACTCAAGAAAACCAGTGCTGCAAAACTGTCTTACTCAACAGAAAAGTACCTCTTGTCTGATCTCTGTTATCTTTTGGCATTGTTTTGCGCTGACAGACCAACTTCAGTGTGACACCAGGAATGTTATATACATTGTGGTTATAACCACAAAACAGCTTACTGTCAAAGCGCATAGAAGTTTAAACAGTTTTTCTTCTTTTAAAGAATTATGTAAAAATACAAACAAACAAACAACAACAAAAAACACCTAAGTAAACTACTCTTGAAACCATAGTCCTGTGAAATAAAATCTACTTTTTTTCTCCTTCCAACCTTAGGTCCTGTATATCTCTTCAGTTGTTCATACCTGAGACTAGAATTAAAGATGCCAGTACAACCACCAAAAGATGCTAGGCACTCAGAACCAGTTTCAATTGGAGTTGAGCACTGAAGTACAAGGGTAGCCTACAAAATGCACAATGTTCAATGTTCTCTGATGGTCACAAGGGATCCTAAAACATTGTCAGTAAAGATATGGGATACACTTTAAAAAATACCCACTGTATCTTAGGTAAGACTACTGATGTGAAACATCTAGCCTCCTCAGAAGAAAGAATTATAAAAAATTCTGCAAATATTTGTCCTCATAATTTTTTTTTTATTATTTTATTTTTTTATAGCTGAATAACTTGAACACCCACATGTGGTAGTACTTAAAATGAGGGAAACGGAACCTTTTGAATTTTTTCAAGCTACTTTCACAATCAGCAGAGGGCTGTGAAGCGAAAGGTTGACATATGGGTCACTTTTGCTGACATACTTGCTAGATCACAAGCAGCTGCCACAAAATTTGTTTCAAGGACATAGAAATCATTGGGTTACATTAAGAGGGCTGCACACATCTTAATCTGCAAAACTGTATACCTAAGTTTGAAAGTGGTCTGCTTCACTAACTAGAAAATACACAGAACAAAAACACCTTTGTAGGTCTTTCAGAAGAATTGATTTGGCAACTGTTAGATATTTTGATTCCTTTCTTCTTTGATAACATAATAGTTGGAACAAAACTGGAATGTCTAAAATATTCACAAATGTAAACTTCCTTCAGAAAAACAGAAGCTGCTTTTCAGACTTAAGAAATTTTTCCTTAAAAATAGCTTATATCCTTCACTGTCTTTAAATTTTCTGCCTGTTCAGATGGTGGATTTACTGTCATAATTGCAGTCATTCATGGCAGAAGTGTCTACATAAGGTTTGCACTGCTTCTTTTGTTTGTATTTGCATGGATCATGTAGACAGCATACAATCTGCTTATGGTAAGGAAAGAAGTTGGTACGACTTGTATGTATGTCTTGCATAATGACTTCTACATTGGCATATTTTTGCTGCCTAAAAAGTTATTACTAACATTCTCATTTGTAAAACCAGCCCAATGATGGGAACGGGAGCTGAGCTATCCTGTGATACATGGATTAGAGGTGGCTATACTTTGACTGATGGTCCTTATTACTGCAATGGACACAACTTGCTTTGCACTTGAGCTTATGTTTGCTGAGCTGACAAAAGTTGGTGAGAGACAATAAAGATAAAAGCTTAATTAACTTTTGTAAAGAAATTAAAAAATAAATCTTCCTGAAAAATATAAAATATATGGCTTTTGTAAAGACAACTTCAGTTATTAAGTTTATCCATGGAATAGATTTTTTCTCTCTCTCTCAAAGCATAGACACTCCAGGAGAGAAGATTGTTAATGACAGATTAATTTTTTCCTGCTGCTTGTTCCTCATATACACCTCAGTCTGTAACACTGCAGTCATTTGCTGGGGAGGTTGTGATGGTGCCATGGAGAGTAATGACTGCAGTTGACAAATCAGGCATGGAACAGATGAACTGCGGCAATATTCTTGTTTATATCACTTCAACTCACTTGCAGTCTTGAAACTGGGCACATAGCTAGTTTGTGTAATTTCTTCTGCTTACCTTGGTTAACTTAAATTACTCTGTATTTCATCATGCCTTAATATTGGCCTGGATCTCTGACTCTCTTCATAGATGTCCTGCCACCTCAGCCACAAAGCAGAGGTCCTCATCTTTCTCCTAACCTATTTTTTTCACTGCAGAAACCACCCCATCTTCCTTGTCAGTCTGTTCTTTACAGTGGTTCTCTCCTTGATTCAAAAGCTGCTTCAGAGCTACAGCTTTCCCCTTATTCCCTGCATAACCATCCATAAATTGGCTACCTCTCCTCTCCACTCTTGCAGACAAATTTCTTATTTGCCTGCTACAACCAGAAGACTGCTGCAACGATCCTTTTTTTCTGGCTTGTCAGTACTGTCTTGAGGAGGGCAGAGAGGTTGCATTCACTGGTAGAAAGAACTATTCATCTAAAGAAAAATTATCACAGCACTACTTGTCACTTCAGCTATGATCCACTGCAAAACCTTTCTCTCCCTTTCTGTGCTGCGAAATACCTGCCTAGACTGTCACCTCCTGTCTGCCGTTGACCCCTTCCCTGGCTTTGCCAATAATATCAGGCTTCTTGTGTTTTCCTCTCATGTAGAAGAGGCCTCCAAATGTTGACCTCCTTCAAAACTGTCTCTTGTCTTAATGTTGACAAAAAGCTTACGCTTGTTAAAATTCAAGCAGCAGACAGGCTGGGGTTACTTTTTTCAGGCTGACTAGTATTGAGTCATTGTTATCTCTCTGTTCACGCTCCTCAGCAGACATTTTCCACTACTTATCTTACATTTGGGTTTTAAATTCCTATATAAAGCATGTACTCTGCCTTGTAGGAAGAGGCCCACGTGCTGAATTAGTTTCTGACAGCCGCCTCAATACAATCGCAGAAATGATATGTTACTACATAATTTCTGGAGAGTGAGACCTGCGCTTGTAGGCTTGTCAGTCTAATTGGCACCTTTGACAGCAACTATAATTTGCGTTAAAATAGCTGACACAGAACAAATTCCTCATATTATATTAAAACATCTAGCAAACACAGACATGAAGGCTCTGCTATAGCTTAGAAAGTCATAGAAAAGCCATTGACAAAGCAATCCTTCATGGTGTTTGGCATGTGCACCATTACACACCACGAGCGTGGTGTGTGTTTGGGATGGGGGGAAAGCTGGGGGCTGCATAGGTGCCCTTGAGGCAGCAGCTCTGCATTGAGGAGTGTTTCTAGTCAGCAAGAGAAGAGCAAATGAAGAAACTTTAGATGGGAGATAGTTGTCTTTGAAAAAAAAAAAAACAAATGTTTCATAAATGAAAAGCAGCCTTTCTTTCATGGCCTAATGAAGCCTGTCAGACTGGTTGGAGGAGCATTGGTCCCTCACTAAGATGGTGCCTTGAACAGGCCCAGCTCCTTTCAGGGTGGGGGAACTGCCAAGACAGGAGACTCTCAGGACCATTGTCTCTTGAGCACACAGACAAGCCATGGCTGAGGTTCCCCAGCAGACCCCTGCTCCATTCCTCAGGCTTTCATGCAACATATCTGACAGAGAAGCAACAGATCTGACAGAGAGGCTGCATTTGGGTGAAGTGCATTGGTCTGAGATTCCATGTAGGTGTTGCGACATGGGCACAGCTCACCCAGGGTACTGCTGCTGAGGCCTGCTGATGGACTGCTCTCTGAGCAGAGGTGGGCTAGACAGAGAGATACAAGCTATACAATGCCTTTGAACTGACTGCTTTCTAATGCTCCATGAAGCACTGATAGCTTCAGAAATATATTTTAAAAATAAAGGTTTTTTTAATGACAATGAGTAAACTCAAAGCCGAGCGAAAGTTTGCCATTTTGGAAGGAGAAAGCATATGTACATCTACGCAAGAAGCATTTTCTATTAAAAACAAATGAACAACAACAACAAAAAACACCATAAACTATAAGATGATATAATAGAAATGAGCTCTATAACATGCTGATATAAACTCAATTTACTACTAGTATTTGCATGCTATTTAGCATGAATGTGTTGGTTTTTTTCATTTTCTGATAGTGTGAAGAAGCCGTCTTATATATGTCCTACCAATCCAGTGTCGTCATTTCCCCTCAACCACCCTTTTAAGTCAGATAAAACAGTATAACCAATTCTGCCTCGTTCAGCTCATCTGCGTTGTCCTCCTCTTGTCATTTCACTAATATTTAATGTTCTCCCTATAAATATACTGATTTAATTTGACTTTCATCTCACACTCAACATCCCTTCTCAATCAACTGTACAGCCACCTCACCAGAAATCTTTAGTTCAGACATGGCCTGGGTCCCTGCTGCTCTGCAACCATTCATTTTTGTATACATCAGGCCAGATTTACCATTCCTTTGCTTTGGTGTAATTCAGTTATGCTTAATTGAGTTACCCATGACATCCTTCAGGGACAGAGAAGAGACCTGACTGATCATCTTTGTTTTGTCAACTGTAATTCTCAGTTGCAGTTTTTTTAAGCTATCATCTCCAATTTACTGCCCATTTCAGAGCGGGTTTGGCAAAGATCAATTTGAATGGCAAGTAATACATTACCAGGTTATTAGACCAGACCCTGTGCGAACACCAGCCCCCATTGACCTGGACGCTGCTCATACACCCACGAGAGCCTCTGTACTGAAGGGCCTCCAGTTAAAATAGAAAAGATGTTGGCTGGGCGGGAGGAGTGTTACCATACTAAAGATGTGGAGCTGAGGAAATGCTGATTTTCCTAGGCTTACATGGAACAAAACTGAACTGATACCATTAAGGTTTGATACAACACATCCACCTTGTTACAATCTCCTTCTTCCCCTCCACACTCACATTTTAAAAAACGTATTTCTTCTCCGTTCCTTCCAGTCTTTCTTTTCCAGCTAAATAGGGTTAGAGCTGATTAGTTTATTACCTGGCGCAAGGCTCACTGTACCCACTGAAGACAGCAAGACCACCCTATACGTTACACAACATGAGAATGATGACTTTTATTTCCAGGAAATTCAGTGCTGTGAAAATGGTCTCTCTAAGAATCTTTCTGCAGAATTGCTCAAGCTTTTGTGGACAGTTCATGTAACATCTGATGACTTCGTATTTCCTGAGAACTATATGAATGCTACCAGAGAAGCAACATGGGACAGACAAAAGTGGTTAGTATTTTGGCTTTTATAGATTTCAGAACAAAATTATTGAACAAATGTAGCAAATATGAATTTGTATGTATGCTTACCCTGAGAAATGAAAACAGATGATATATTTTTTAATTTTTTTATGAAGACAATATAGAAAACAAGACTTGTCAGAACACAATTACTTCATCCCGACAGCCCCCTTTTGGAAGGCACCATTAATTCTCCATCACATGGCTCAGTATTTCAGAAGATTATTTTGTGTATCTGTACATATATAGAGATTAGCTAATGTTCTTGTATCTTATATAATTGATATTATCTATATAATGCAAGCTAGTAAAAGGTTACCTAATAGTTTATCGCATTACCATTATTCATTGTGTTTCATTGGTATGTTCCCTTTATTTTATTAGTAGTTTATAGTAAAAGCTTTGAGTGCACTGTGCTTTTTGAAAGGAAAGATTAAACTGCTTACTAGTCTAGGATAAACAGATGTAAAAGAGAGGCAACGATAAAAGCACATAGCCTTTTTGTAAGCAGCTGGAAGTGTTATCAGGATGAAAGATTCAGGCTAAATAAATATGTTATTTTAAATGAGAGCTGAAAAATAATCCTCCAAAAAGTGAGTTCTAAATTTGTCAAAATATACATCTAACCATATGTCTTACCAATCATATAAGCATTTTAAAACAAAGTGACTATACCAGAGTTTCTTAGGCCTGCATTTCCCTGGTATGCTCTGAGAAAATGTCAGAAATAAATCTGATGGGAAACACCGTTAAAAATGGCAAATTTCGATTTTCTTACATTCACGATTTTTTTTTCCTAGGGAGTGCTGTGATCTCTTCCACTCCTGTGCTGCCAACATTTATAGATACATTTAACTTTATTCCACTGAATAGCTGCATGAACATCTCTAGAACTGATCCCAGTTTTACAGTTATCTATGGACATGAGAGCTTGCAGGACCAGCAGTGTACTTTATCCTTCCACTCTTAAACTACTGCCAAAAAAATTCAAATTTCTACCTTTAGCAGTGCTCTTCTAGTTCCTTGAAGCATCTTGCAGTTTTGCAAGTCTACAAACAAAAGAACAGTCTGTAGTTTCAGAGCTGTATTTCCTTAAGTATCACATTTCAGAGCTCCTGTTAAGTTTAGAATAATGCATAATCAAAGCCGAAAATTATTTTCCTCCTCTAAATTTGTCTCTGTGGAATTCTAGACCTCAGTATTCCTTGTCAAGTTTTATTTAATAAAATATGAAAAGGATTTTTTTTTCTTTGACTAGGAAAATAAGCCTTTTCCGTTGCTCCATTTCAAAAATATATTAAAGAACAAAACCTGTTTTGTGAAGTGAGAAACTAACTAGACTCAGATGGTGATATACTTAGCAAATCACTGCTCCCGAAAATTAGTACTATTTTATTTTTTTTTTTTCACTCATTTCTATAAACAAAAATCATGTCATGCCAACAAATGCTGCCCAAGGAGTCTTTTTTTTTTTTTTTTCACTTGATGTTTATGACGATTTCAATTAAGGCCTAAGAGGAAATACTATATATAAAATATATAGTATTTTATGTGGAACACTCTATATGAAGTATTTTGATTTATTAGTTATCTCTTGAGTGGTTGTAACTTCAAAGATTTACAAGAAAAAAAAAAGTATTTTTTAATGTGAGTGTATGAGGTATTGAATGCACTTTATCTAATTTTAAAGAATATAACAGCAAAAATCAGAAAATTTATATTATTGGAGTTATTTCACCTGTATGAAAATGGGATTAAGAGAGAAATTTGTGTTGTTTGGTGTGTTTTTTTTTGTTTTGTTTTTATTTATTTGTTTGTTTGTTTTTCAAAATCTTTCCTGGTCTTTTTCCTGTCTCAGTACAGTTGCCAGAATCTGTCATTCTTTGAGCCTTGCACTTGCAAAGCCTCAAATATTTGAGGTAACCTTTTGTTATGAATGACTCAAGAGGGAATATGACCTGGTAACTTTTAAGAACTAATAAGGAAACTGCAGCTTATATGATAGTACAGATGTACTGTATGTAGTGGGAGTCCCTGATATAAATCTATTCATGTACTTTGACTTGGATGTTATTAACACTAAATATATTTTAAATATGTATTACTATGTATGTTCTCATGTATGTTCTGGTAGGATTAGCAGTGTGCAGCTAAGATACATGTTGTCATAACATTGTTAGTTTAGACAGAGATACTGATTAATGTCTATTCATAAGAAGACAGTTATTTTATATAAGACTCTAACCATGAAAAAATGTAAGATGTTAATATAATTAGTGTGACAACACTGACATGACGATCTGTCTAACATCTATATGACAGCTATATGGCACCAAAACAATTAAATCTGTGCATAATTATTTCTGGAACACGTCTTCCTAGGAAGTGTGCTCCTCAAAGAATAGATAATCAATCCTTTGTCTTTAGCCTGCACTACACTGAATAATTTACACTAAAGAAGACAGAATAAGACAAAGCAGGTAACAAAAATCCATGTTAACACAATAGGTCATGATGTACAATTACTAGTTCTTGCAGGAACATGTAAATGTTTGAGGTTTTTTTCAGTATGGCCACATTGGACATTGAGATTTCCCTGCACACCATCCCTAGGCTTGCATTCTCTGTATCGAGCAAGCTGCTTGATCTCCTTCTGTAAGACTGTGTATATCCATCCCAGCACTTGTTCTCATTTGTTATAAAAATCCTGATCTCTGACCAGCTACAATGCCAGCTTCTGCTTCTCTTGTTAACTTTCAAGCACAGTGTCTTTGTGTTTCTCTCAGGCATCCTTCACATGTTAAAAGAAAGTCCTGATACTAGTCACAGAGCTGCCTCGTTATTTTTCTTCACCATCTTCCTTATAACTTTTCTTTTCTCTCATGCATGTAAGCTTTTAACAAGAGCATATTCAGAGCATATGTTGATCAATAAAACAATTCATTTACTCTTTTATTAGTCTGCTCCCTTAGCCTAAGCTTTCTGAGAGGCAAAGGATGTCCTTTGGGGCCTATTATATTTGCCAGGGACAATGAGTCCTTATCCATGATTAAGGCATGTAAGAGTTATAATATTCTGAGTAGAAGTTTGTATTCCCTACCGGTAGATCACTATTTATGAAACTGATGAACAGGATTTTGGAAGCTTGAATTAGGAAGTAATGTGTTTCATGCTAAAGCCTTAAGGAAGTGACATGATTGACTTTTGTGCTGGGATTTCCCATTGTACATTTCTATCTTATATGCCCAAGGAAACCCTCCTCCACATTGGACTCCAGTTTGTCTTCTTCTGTAAAAAATGCCAGCTGCTTCAGGGAAAGATTAGAAAAATTCTGTAGAGGAAAACTGTGTAAAAAATACTGTTAGAAAATTTCTTTAATCCTATCAGGTCATCACTGGCTTGTATCCTCAACCATGAAGGTCTAAAAGTATAAGTATTCAGTTTCTCAAAGGAAAACAATCCTTCCTGTAAATTATTGTATTCATGACTATAATTCTGGCTTTGGAGATTTTAGAGGGAAAGAAAAAAAAAAAAAAACTAGTTTTGTTATACATTTTCTCATTTTCCCCCGTCTCCTCTCATTAGGAAAAAGCAAAGAACAGAAATGGTAAGTGACTTTGGAACAGAGATTAGGAAATAAAATGAACATTAATTACCAAAAAAGTAGTAGAAGTAATAGCAAGAAGACAGTGATAGTAACCTGGATAAACTCAGTAAGTGGAAGATTAAACTGTGCTCATGACATGAATAGCTGTTGCTAGTTCCTACAAAGAAGGAGAAAATTACCCAAGGCAATGATGGCTTACATGCTCTTGTAAAAATAAAGATTTAGCTTTTTTTCTGTAAATGAATGGAATGCTACAGGGAGAACCATGATGCAAAAGCAGAGATGTATAGTAATAAAAAGAAATGGCTACATGAACGAACTCTGTGGAGTTTCCTAGGAAACAAAGAGACTGCTATGTCTGGTCTAAGGGATGACATGAAAGATACCAGCACAAGTGGAGACATTCTTGAAAGAGAAGAGTATAAAGAAATGGCAATCAAAAGACAGGTTTGCTATGGAAAAAAAAAAAGTTCTAAGTCAAATGTAAAAACCTACATTTAGAGACAGTATTATTAGAATACAGGTAAGTTACATCTCTGAATCCACTCAGTATACTATTAATTAATAGAAACGAGAGACAGATGACAACATTGACTGCAAATTTACTCCCTGAAGTGCTCAAACAAGAATAAGTGTATAGAACATATTTGCATAGAACAAAACGAAGGCAAATAATTGAAAACCAAAGAAATCTATAAGGCTACTTCTCTTAAAAATACTTTCAGTAGTTCTCCACAACTTTCTTGTGTCAATAACCATCTTCACACATATTTTATTTCAGGTTTTCATAACATAAAGTTTCTGACCTTGCCTGACTAATGTATGCATGTAACCTAGTGATGTATAATGTTGTTATATGAAGGGTTATGCCATTAAGATAAGATGAGCTTAGGGACTTCCTGGGCTAGAGGCCCTATCTTCAATTACATTATATAATCTGATAACCTGCTATCAAAAAGAAGTAATAAAACCCTTTCACACTGAAATAAATTACTGTGGCCAGTTTTATTTATTGTCTAGATGATTGTAATAGCACCACATTTTGCTTTTGAGATTCCTGACACTGTAAGAAGGTATCCAGAGTTACAATATCGGACTCTAGACTGCCTGCTTACTCATCACAGCAAACTCTGGCACTGAACTCACCTCAGGAAAACACAGTGTCCCTGTTCAGGGAAATGCAAGACTTCAGACATGCTGTTACTTGCATTTTTTTATATTACATAATAGTTGAAATTAAGAAAAGGTTTTTGAGCTCTCATTTAGAGAAGCAATACCTAGACTCTATCTGAATCCTGAAACTACTGGTCATGGAGACACAATAAACTCCCATTTGAAGGAATATGAGTACTCTCATTGATATGTCATACCATGGTAGTTTGTGAATCCCTAGTCAAGAAATAGGTCCCTGGATCTTCTGGATATCTTCCAAATACAGAAGGAAGGGGTACACCAAGAATGACTAGGGCCACCTAAATGCCAGCAACTTTTTATAATCAAGCATATTAATGTACAGCCAGACTTTCTTATCCCAGGTTGGCCAAAACATCAGTGTTTGTAACCTACGTAGGTACTGTCATCACCTTCCACTACCACTGAAAGGCCTCACCATGTGTTATGTGTTGGGCACCAGAATGGAGGAAACTGCGAGCAAGAAATTTGTATGTGATTGACATGTTACTCAAAAATAAGGTATCCTCGGCAAATAGTTCCTGAAGACATGCTTAAAGGCACTGTGCTAATAAGGGAAATATTAATATGATCTATACTTTTAGCATGCTGTCTCAGAAGATAATTTAATCATCAAGTATCCAAACGCTGGTCTGTTAAGATAAATGCATGTTTACACTGGGGTAGCTTAACAAATTTGATTTGATAATATACATTAATGTTGCTGCTTATTGACAGTTTAGCTAATGCTTCTTGCATCTTCTGCACAGTTGTTTGACAACATTGCTTTGTGACTTTCCTGAGCTGTCAAACACACTGAATCTACATCTCCACATGAGCATGCATGAATGGTTCAGTAGCTTCTGTGTACATGAAAGCCAGAATGATGAAACACAGAAATACAGTTAAAGGCAGAGATAACCAAACCCAATTACTCTACATAGTTTGCACTCTGTTGACTCTGGTAATTTTGATTGTTTTCAATCACAAACAAGACAAAGGTCAAAATGAACGTGAATCATACTGTGTCATGTGGCTCTTGCAGACTTACAAACAAGTTTGTCAGCATTTCTGGCATAGAGCAGCTGCATGATGTTTTATGTCTAAAAGCTCATTAGTTTTTTCTTTACTCTAAAAAATAGAAATCTGTGCACACTTTGAAATAGGATGGGCTGAACTGAAATTGTACATCAGACTCAGTTAGCTTTTCTCGAAATGCCTGCCTCGGAAAAGGCCATTAGCATATTTATACTGATCCACTTTTATTATAGAACAAGGAAGTAGGTTAGTTACAGTGAAAATGGATCTATTCCTCACAGCAAGAATCAGTCTGATGGTTTATTTGTAAATATAAAGTAACAGAAGGTATTGAGTGAGGATACATAGAAGTATCCAAGCTAGGAACAAAGGCTTCTTTTATTTCATACACCACTGTCCTCACCTTTAAATGTACTATATATCTCCACTAACTACACCAAGGATTTTCTTTTCAGCAACTCAATTTATAAGAAATAACCAAGTGAATGAATGAGACAGATAGAAAAAAAGAGAGGTCAAATATGCTAGCTAAAATGAAATTGCTGTTAGAAATTGCTTAACAGGAAAATCTCCCTGTTTCTTTAACTTTCTGTATTTGCACATTACAGAAATAAGCATTCCAGTAGTTGACACATATGAGGACTTGTCATATATCACAATTTGTAAGCACTAGTTTTCTTGGTGGTTGTGTTGTTGTTGTTGTTGTTGTTGTTTGTGTGTGTGTTTTTTTTCTTTGACATTGATTGTACACAATGTAGTAAGAATAATTAAAAGTTAAAGGAATGCTCTTCTAAAACGTTTCATTTGGATTACAAATATTTCTTAGGCCTGATTTTTTAAAAATCTATATGCACGAATGGCACAATGATACGGGATCCTGAATGATGAAACACTGGAAAGTCCCCCAAGAAAAGGCCAAAAAAGGGCTCACTTTCTGGCTCTCTCATGACAGAAGCAGGACGGCCTGCAGGCAGGGCAATGCAATATTTTAAATGGTCATTAATGAGCAGGAGTGGACACAGCCATGCTGACCAAAGGATGTCCTTATTCAGAAGTTTTTTAAGCTGCTGAAATAACTTGCAAATAAACAGACTGGCAAACTAAGCCAGTGGTGACCCACTTTTGACTACCAGCCTATAGCTACACAGACTTTCACAGCTGGCAAGATGGGGGAGAATTTTTTTTTTCCCAAAACACCAAAAATGACATCAGGTATCAGGGCCCAGTTGTTGCCAAGATACCTGCTTTACAGCGCTGAGATTTTCAACATGCAGAATTAAAGGATAACAATTTCTGTGCCTATCTCCTTGGACACCAGGAGGAAATGTTTTAATTTAGCCTAGGCAGACTTCAGAATTGATTGATTTGACTTAATTGCCATGCTGCTTCTGTGAAAAGTCCCCTCAGGGTGCAGGTAGGAAGTGGCTGCAATATGCATTTTCAGTGTGTGATATCTGTGTAGTGTCCATTACATCCACCTTAGAGCCTCAAAAACTTTAATGCAATTACTCTCTAACTGTGTTGTGAGGACAAAGTAACATTGCTGCTCTTATTTATTAGTGAAGACTCTGAGATAACAGATCAGAACTGCATATTTAGATACTTAATTCTTACTAACCCCATCTGAAAAATATAAAATCAGTAGGGTAGAGGCACCTTTATACCCCTCAAGATTCTGTTTTAACAGTTTGTCTAGGGTTACCATAGGGGCTTATGGTATCAGGTGAAATGGACCTGGACTGTGCGCTCTAATTACAAATCCAGACTTTCTCCCTATTGTTTATTTCCTGTATCTCAGTATTCTTCTCCTTATAGAGTAATATATATTTAGTGTCAGGAGAGGGGATGAGTTTATTTACTGACTGTAAAGTCTACAACACCTAGCCTGAGAGAATTTACAAAAAGCTTTTATTAACCTAACTGTGTAAGTGCATCCTTACCATTTGGTTTGGGAGATATGTGTCCTAGCATGTGCATGTTTTTTTTTTACCTCTTTACCTCTATTCATTTCAAAACCTATGAACTGGAATGAAACTAACCTTGTGTTTGAATGAGTCTTTAGTGCAGAAACATAGCTCACTACAGGGAGAAACTCTTTTTTTTTTTTTTTTTTTTTTTTTTTGGCGTATGCAAAACCTACTGTTAATGGGCTTGGCCTTAAGGCATCGAGAGCTCCACAAAGGTTTATTCACATTGGACTGCTGTGTAAAGGGTTCTGGCAGATGAATGGGAATGTTGCAGAGGATACTTTAGTAGATTCTGGCTACTAGATTTCTGTTTCAGCTTCTGATTTGCCTCTAATGTAGCTCACATCCTTTCTTTTGCTTTCAGTGTGGCTCATGAGGCTGTTCAGAAGTGAATTATTTTGTTATTGCTGTGATTGTTTTTCACTTGGACTGCTCATGACCTTATCCAAAGGCTGCAAAATTCATCAGTAGTGTTCAATGAACCTTCACTAGTAGAAGTTGGAATGGCATCTTCCCTTTTGTTCATTGTATGTTGTCCTGGGCACACCTGAACAACTTTCTTCTGCTCTGCCAGCCATTTTAATATTTACTTTTTTGTAAGAACAATTGGCTACTAGGACAACAACAGCTTTCAGTGCAAGGAAAGGCCCTTTTTGTATTTGGAAGCAACAATGGTTTTCTCTTCTCACCCATAAATTTCCAGATGAGTTCAGTCTGCATTGTGCAGCTCCTTACTATGCTGAAGTTCAGTAATGTTCAGCCCCTAGGCCTTTGACAGATCTTCATAAAGATAAAGCCAGCTGTAAAATCTGGATCTCTGTGCAAACTTCCTCAAAACTGGAGCTATGCAGTTCTGAGGTTTTGGTTTGCATGACACAATTCTGAATATTGACATTTGGCTGTGTCAAAAAACACAGCCCAGAGCTTTCCTCTCCACCTGTTTGTACAAAGCTGCCAAGCAGAAAAAATTAAATGCTTATATTACTAAATGGGAAAGCCTGTTAAAACTCCTGAGTTGTTGATTTCTATAGTTATTTTTTCTTCACTTGATCCTCTAAAAATGTTGGTAGTGTCTCTTACCAAAGTTAGATATCTGCTCCCAGGCATTAAGAACAGTAAATTCCACCAAATCTGGCTTCTCTTTTGGGATGCAATTGGACAGAATGGCAGGAGCTGGAAGGCTCCTCTGGAGATCATCTAGTCCTGCCATTGCAGCTCTGTAGTGGGGTCATCTCTGGCTATAGAAAGGTCCTGACAGCATAGATAAAGGGTTTCTGTACAACTGTAACACTGTTGTTGCATGGACCAAAAACCTGTGGACAGGGCTTACTTACCATATCTGCGTAGCCCTTGAAGATTTGTTCAGAGCCAGTTCTGCCATGTCTGAAACTGTGGGGCAGGTTGCACCTCTCTTGTTTGTCTAATTTCAGGCCAGAACATCTATTTCACTCTCCAGCAAAAGAATGCCACACAGGAGAATAATGTGATATTAACTGGAAATATAAGGAAGGGGAGGGAGGGTGGTGTCTCCAGCTTCGAACCCAATTACAGTCAGCAGCAGGGAAACTCTCTGCACATCTCTTGCTCTTTCTCTGGAGCAGCTCAGGGTGACACGGACCTCCTCCCCACTCTCCCCTGTCCCTGCTCTGATCACAAATTTAACAGCAGACAGGCAAGTAGGCGACCAAAGTGATCAAACACCTCCCAATGTGTGCCAAACAGTCAGCACAGCTGTATGTTTGTTGCTAGATTGCTTCCTCTGCAGAGAAAATCAAATGCCATTTGTTTGATTCTGACTGGGCTGATATTTCACATCTTGCTTTTGACTCCGTTTGATCTTCAATCTGTTGACTGCATTTCCCTCCACAGTAATGAGGGAGCCAGCTGAGGAGCCACAGAACATGCAAGAGCTGAGGGAGGGAAGAACACAACCCGAAGTTCATCCTAACAGCAATTTAATGGGGCCTCCAGGGACCTGCAGTTGAAGTGGCTGTGGGATTTCTCACAGTGAAAGGTCTTATTTCCCTTGAAGAAATTGCGTTATATAGCATTAAGAGAGCTACAGAAACTTACTGCTTAGCCTGTTCAGTCATTGCTTCACAGATGTTTGTGCACTGAGCACCAAATCATGGTGCAAATCATGGGCTTTGTGACTGAGAAATAGAATTTGGCACAGTTCATCTTTTGAAAAACCCTTTTCTGAAAGGCAAAAAAAAATCAATTCTTTGCCACTGCTTTCTAAGAGGCAGTGTTTCTGTTTCAAGTGGCCCAGGTCTTTTTTTTTTTTTTTTTCAAATACTGCTTCCATTAACCATGCCCACTCAAACACCTTCTCTCCCCCTTCAGAAGTGAATCTACGTACTGCCTATAGCATGCTACAGTTTTTCTCAGAAATGTTAAATTCAGTGTCCCAGTTCTCAAGATTAGATGGCACAAGGCCAGTGTAAATTCATTCCTGAAGTGTATTCCTCTCTGGCTTAAAAAATAGCAAATTCTGTTAAAAAATATCATAAGGAGTGGTGAAACATTTGGAAGCAGGAGAGCCTGCGAAGAGGCAGCACTGCCCTCTGTATGACTTTCATACACCGCAGTGGAAATGTGTCATATTCCAAAACTAATTTTCTATTAGGGATTAGAGAAAGAAAGAAATGGGTGGAGAATTTGGAAGGAATCAGCTCAAGATTATATTGTTGTGATGAGAAGGAAGTCCTGGAAATGAGTTCTGTTACTGTTTGAAAGGAAGGACCTGTAGGGGCAAATGAGAGAAAGCTCTTCCAAGGAACAGGTTTTGGAGATCATCGGGAGCATTTTGTAGCCTGCATGGTAGCACACTGAGAAGGGAAAATGTCTTAACGGAAAGTAAAAAAAATGTGGCCCAGAAAACAAATCAGCTGCTCCTGCTGTACCCCCGTCCCCTCACCATTGCCACCAGTATCCTGCAAGCTACCCAGTCCTGCCCTTTTCACCAGACTTTTGCAAATCCTAGGTCCAAACAGAATTTGGCTTACTTTTCTTCTGCAAGGCCCTGACACATATTTCATTCTTTTCTTTCCAGCCACTTTCTAGATCTAGATTTAATTTCAGAGCTACTTATCCATTCAGTCTTAGCTCTCTGTCTTCTGTCCATAAATCAACATTGATCTCCATCTTCCTATTATTCTTTTAATTAATGCTTATTCACTGATCAGTGTATTGAGAAAAGTTGTACAAAAGACTACTGCTGCATGGCAAATGAAGCTGGGGGGCAGTGGTGGGAAGGGTTGCAAGCAAGTAGGAGGATGCTGCCTTCTTTTTCCTTTGTTGCATTTCATATATCTCATGTTTGCTACAAAAGACAGTTGTGTTGAAGCCAGTCTTAAAGGAAAGGGAAGAAACAGAAATAGACAAATATCATCCCTAAGTAACTGCATGGCCAGAGCAACGCAGAGAAAATACGCTTATTCATCCAGGATGCTTTAGCTACAGGCTGTTTCCAGCAGTCCTTTTCCTTCTGGATGCACAGCTTTGATGCTGTCTGCAAGGAGCGCCTGGAGAAAAAGTTGTTTATGTTGGGTTAGAAGAGAAGGGAAATAAGAGAAAAGGAAGGGGGGAGGAAGCTCAAGCTCCTCTCTGCTCTGTAGCTGCTTCGGTCTCTTCTCTGAGCTCACAGTCACCATTTCCTAACTTGCTGCCCCCTGAAACATTTTTGTTCATGATGGTTGTCACCCATGCAGCAGTTGCCTTTCTCTTCTTAGCTGCCACCCACAGCTTCAGGAGAAGTATCCCACAGGACACTGTCGCCCACGTAGACTCAGCTTGCAAACCAGCAAACTCCTCCAGGATGGCTTCTACCCTTCTGCTTTAACCCTAAAACCCAACACTGTCAGTGCAGCCCAGGGCCTTGGTCAGTGGAACATGAGGCTCTCAGGCATGGGCAATAGTGTGCGTTTTAATATTGTCACGTGCAAAGTTATTCAGCTGGAGACAAAAAATGAAAGACATGCTTACAAGAAAGAGGCCCCATGAAGCAGTGACTCTGAAAAGGACTAAGGACACTGATGAGTAACTGGACATGAGATCTCAGCATACACATATAGCCAATATAGTTCTGGGGATAATAAAAGGAGGCTATTGAGGAGTTCTATTGATGTTCTGTTTCCACCACATTCATCATTTGCAGGGCCACTGCCAGCTACTTTGTCCAAATTTGGTGTAACAAATCAAACACTGCACAGATAAATTGTAGAGAGATCAGAGTAATGAGGATCATGTGGAAAGAACTCCCAGAGAGGAAGAATGAAGGAACACAATATATTTGGCTTGCTAAGATAAACAGTGACTTGGTCACAGTCTGTAAGTACGTGAGTGAAGAACAGAAAGGAGGTAATAAGGTCTCTGGAGTATAATGGACAAATGAATAAAATCCTGAGGGGGTGATGAATCCAGATAAGTTCCTGAACCTTCATGATCAAAGTCCAAATTTTAGTACAGAAGATAATTAAATGTTAAAACAAAATTTTATATATTGTAATGGATCTTCTAAAACTGGAAAATTTTTAGTAATTTTCAGACCTTTTTCTAATAATGGCTTTAGTGCAAGCAGAAGTTAATTCAGCCCCTAGCTTGTGTTACCGAGGAGGTCAATACCAATTTTAACTTTAGGATTAGTGAACGTGTTTTCATCCTGTAGTCCCAGGATTATGCTCGTACAATCTGGACTTCAGAGACCAAGACCCCACCTCTCTACCCTAAAACTCTCTGACCACACATGGAGATGCTCTCTGGTGGAGTCTGAGCCATATTATCAGGTGATCTGGGGAAGGATGAAACATTACTCAGAAAACCAAATTTTCCTCAAAACCTCCAGAGGAGAAAAGACGGTGAGAGCTATTTAAGGCTGTTCTGCTGCCACATGTCACACGTTGTGACGCACTCTGTCAGTGCAGTTACACAACACTGCCACCTCCTCAGACATAGCCGCATTTCCACACAGGGCCTGCACCCCCCCTGCACCCCCAGACCCTCATCACACCAAACGTGAAGTTATAAAACTGTGCTGATATGTATCAAACTACCAATTCTGAAGCAAGAATGCATTCGTCTCTACCTAAGGACTTCTTGTATCTCCTCTGCCACGTAAAATCGTTGTTATGATCTAAATACTATTGCTCTTTCCTTTTTATTAGTTATTTACCAGCATTTAATTTAGTGTTCTATAGCAGTGTTAAAGGATGCTGGCATTGCATGTGTGAGAATGAGTCCCACAGTCTCTCCCCCTCCGGACACAGTGCGGGTAGATAAGCTGCAGTCAGTGTTGGAGGCAGCCAGTCAGCATCCTGCACTCACAGGTGAAGCCCTGGGTCTGTTCGAGCAATGGGGGTGTTGGGGAACCCTGAAACACTGCTTTGTAATACTGTTTTGGTCCATACAAAAAATCATCAAAAATTAAATTTTAACTATGATAGCTAGCAGAAACTGGAAAAACAAAAAGCATGAAAGTAACTTAATATGACCATTTTGCCTCTTCTTTTTTTCTTTTTTTTTTTTTTTCACTGAATTAAGCACACTAGGCTTAAAATATATACTGCTGCAAATATGCTTTCTTTTAAAAAAAAAAGTTTTCAGGCTTTAGAAATAAGCATGTGTTTACATAATAAGCTGCTGGCATGAAATATGTATATACCAAGTAAAGCTACCAGTAATCTCAGCCAATGCTTTCCAGAACAGGACTGTGCCTTTAAGTTTTATGGATGTCCCAATTTTTTTTCCCATTAAACTATAATATTACAACATCGGTGTCTGCTTTTGAATGAATGTTGTGGGGAGAGGAGGCAGGGAAGATCAACTATTTCTGACCTTGGAACTGAAGGAAAATATCCTTCTGTACTATCAACCATCTAGTTAAGAAACTTGGACACCCCTGTGTTTCTTTTACAGGGGAGCAAACTCAGGAGCAAAGGAGCCATCCCTTGGGGAAACTCTGCTCAAACAAAGTTAAAGGCCTTTCAAAACATGCATGTTCAATGGAAACTTCTTTGAAGATTCCAGTTTAACAACCTCTGTCTGTCACATTGAGAATAATCCAGCTCAGGACTCTGGGGCTAAGGGAAATGCCTGCACTTGCTCTTTTTTTTTTTTTTTATCATGAGAGACTCGGGCCTCAGTCATGGGAACACAGGAGCCATGGAATACAAGGAGCTGGGAGCAGCAGCCTCTGCTTTCCTGACTAGGCACTTCGGAGAAAATAAAATGTGACCCGACCCAAGTGCAGAGGAAGGGAGAGCTAAACAAAAGGTAAGTTTATAAGTGGCAGGATCAAAGATGGACTGGGTTGAGGCTGACATCAACTGTGAGGACTGAGTTAATGTTCCACAAGTGACACTAGTAATAATGTCAAGTTTGCAAATTTACCATTCTCTGGAGGAAGAGAAAACAGTGAATTTGAGAATTTTAATCAGAACAGAAGAATCAAATATTCTTGAAAAACATATTTTTCTTATGTAGATTTTTTATGTTTTTGCCTTCACAAACCAAGCAGAGAGGCCAACACCACTATTATTTTGATAAGCCCAATCCATGAATGTCTTCCAAGATAAGCCCTGTTTCTTCTTAAAACAGGTTCTCAGGAAAATATCTCTTCTTTCTCCTTTACAAATACAAACCCAGCAAGCTTTTCCAGAGCCAAAGATCAGATGCAATACTCAGATCTGTGCCCTCTGGGATCAGCTGTGTTTTCAGAAGCTGCTAAGAGCTTTCCACCCTTCCAAGCTGGCAGGAGCCCAAAGCACACAGGAACCAGTGGGAAGTTCCTAGTTTAAAACTTCCGTTAGGCTGAGTGCAATACAGTGGTACTTTCCTTCAAATGCATTTTGTTACTCTTGCTTTGCATCTTCCTTCCAGCCCATTTGCCAGGTGGACATTTGCATTAAGATATATGGTTATATCTGGTCTTGCCTTTATAAGGCCAACAGGTAATTGGCAGTGTTGAGGGATTATAGGAAGATGGAAGCACTCACCAGAAACCAACATGAATTGAGCCTCAAGCCACTGAAGGTAAAGTGGCACTTCATCATTCCTTGAGTTCATATTTTTCACCTTACCCTTGGAAGTACTGACATCTTAATAACCTTGCAGAATGGCAGAAACACTGACTTTCTGGCAGTCTGCTATGATGTTCAGTAGCACTGTGATCAGGCAGTAGACTTCCTGAAAACAATTCCAAATTATGGATGTCCTGTTCTCCTGTAAGAAATGTAAGCTTTCAATAAGAAAAGAAAAAAAAGAAAAAAGAAAAAAAAAAAAGGTCACAACTATCCATATGGCTTCATTACACTGCTTAAAAAGCACCTATATGGTAATGACCTTTGGCACATTTCAAATAGGCTCAGACCATGGGAAACTCACGGTATGAGCAATACGTCATATACCATTTTGGAAAAATTGCTCTCCAATAATCTTTGCATGGTAAAGTGCAGGTAAACCTGAGTGGCCATACAAGCCAAATCAGTCATTCACACAAATTTGGAGATGGTTCTTATACAGATAGTAAGTAGATTTGGTCGAATGGTATTTGCTGAGTCACAGATCAATTATGCTAGGATTTGTTTTGGCATTTATGATATTTGCAAACCAGTTCAATAATTTCTTATTTATTGGTGGCAAAAACATCCTTTACATATTACCAGCAAACAAATGGCAAACTGCATGAATGGCTAAATACTGCTTGCATACAGTAAGTGTGGTTGGCAGCCAAGGTCCACCACAAACTGCTCTCTCACTCCCCCTCCTCAAAGGGAAAGGGAGAGAAAATGCAATGAAAAGGCATCAAGGGTGGAGACAAGGACAGGGAGATCACTAAACAATTATCGTCACAGGCAAAGCAGACTCAGCATAGGGAGATTAATAAAATTTATTGCCTATTACTAACAAGCTAGAGAAGTGAGAAACAAAGAAAAAGTAAAAACACCTTCCCTCCACCCACTCTCTTCTACCTCTTCCCCCCAAGCTGTGCAGGGGAATGGAGAATGGGGGCTGTGGTCAGTCCCTAATGCTTTGTCTCCGCCGCACCTTCACGGTCAGTCTGTGCCCCTGCTCCATGTGGGATCCCTCCCACGGGATGCCATCCTTCCCAAACTGAGCCTGTGGGGGCTGCCCACAGGCAGCAGCTCTTCAGGAACTGCTCCCACATGGCTCCGTACCACGGGGTCCATCCATCCATCAGGAGCAAACTGCTCCAGCACGGGTCTCCCACGGGTGGGCGGCAGCTCCCCCCAGGCCCCCTGCTCCTGCGTGGGTTCCTCTCCACGGGCTGCAGCTCTGGCCTGGGGCCTGCTCCTGCGGGGGCTCTCCATGGGCTGCAGCCTCCTCCAGGCCACATCCACCTGCTCCACCGGGGGCTCCTCCACCCATGGGCCGCATCGTGGAGATCTGCTCCATGTGGGACCCATGGGCTGCAGGGGGACAGCCTGCTCCACCAGGGGCCTCTCCACAGGCCACTGGGGAACTGCTGCTGCGTGCCTGGAGCACCCCCGGCCCTCCTGCTGCACTGACCTTGGGGTCTGAAGGGCTGGTTCTCACTCCTCGCTCTCCCAGATGCTGTTGTGCAGCAGTTCTTTTTTTCCTTTTCTTAAATCTGCTTTCACAGAGGTACAAACAACATCTCTTACTGGCTTGGCTCTGGCCAGCAGCAGGTCCCTTTGGAGCCGCCTGAAACTGGCCCTTATCTAACATGGGGCAGCTATTGGACTCTTCTCACAGAGGCCACCCCTGCAGCCCCCTCTACCAAAATCTTGCCATGTAAACCCACCACAATAGACAAGTTTGCGTTTGGAGAGTCAAGCTATTTTCTATTTAAAAATTCTGTCTCTGTCTACTGGAGGCTCTCTATCAATCTGAAAAATAAAATAATTGAAGATACATGTGTTTTATGTAGAAGATATATTCTGACATAATTTGAAAATGATTCAATTCAGTAGCTAGTTCAGAGGTCAGCTGAACAAGAGTTGAATCAGGCAAGACTTTCAAAGATGTTTCCTATGTGTTTCTGACCGATTCAAATATTGCTTGCTTTCCCAGAACAATTTTTTCAGTTTTCTCCTATTTAGGATAATGATTTTATGGATGTAGGGGTTTGTTCAAATAGCCCTGCACATGTTATTAGTGTGAGCAAGCAGACTGGGCTCTCTGTGACTCTAGAAACAATGAAAAGAAAGGCCTACTTGATACAAGGAAAGAAGTGACAGGTGAGCTTGTGGGAGAGACTGTGTCAATGACATCCACCTACTAACTTTTCACTTCTCTTAATTTTCTTAAGCTTTAAGTTCGAAGGTCACTTGAAGAATTGAGTAAGAAGGGAAAGTTGTAGGCTATGTCTATCTGTGGGTAACTATATTAACCCAGAAGTGTGCACCTCCCTGGTCTGGTCCTCTGTTCCAGGTATCAAGATTTTCTTGATGGAGATACAGGAAAATGCACTTCTTCTACATAGCCTGTACTCAGGCTTTCCGATCTGTACTATCTGACCTGTATTGAGAACAGAAAAAGTACTGAGGTGGTAGACTAGAGCCCAAGAGGAAGATAACACCTCATTGGCCATAAGAATGTACCAGCTAAAGGAGCTGGGATCCTGATAGCAACACAAGGGCATAAACTAAAAAGAAATGAAGCATCCAACCAGTTGATAATTAAGAGGCAATTTTTAAATTGCATGTGATAGCAGCACAAACCAGTAAGGAGGTAATCTTCTATGTTTAAATAGTTGCTTAGTCTTTGAAGCAGTCCTTGTGTTAACTGAGATAACGAGCCAAAAAGTGTATTCCTACCGTGTCAGAGTAAGGTGTGAGTTCTTCATTTAGATTAACATCACAGGGGCCCAAGCATGTCATGTCCAACCTCCCTCTTCATGACCAGAAATGAAGGAAAAGCACTCAAGCTCTGCTTGTTTGTCATAGAGAGTCAGGAAAGTCTCAGATCTTGCACTCTATCTCCATATTTCACTTTATCTTCATAGTGATGAAATAAAGAAGGGAGAAAGTAGAAGTTTGTGTCAATGTGAGGGCAAGCAGAAGGGTGGAGAGGACTGCTAAAACGCATTCTGGCTGAACTTCTTAGCAGGCAAAAGGCAGCCTTCAAACCCTCCCTCATCATCACCAAAGCAGAAAATTGCTGCAAATAGCTAAAGTGTAACTTATTCAGGAAACACATTCTGTCCCCTTTTGGGAATATGACGTATCCTTAATGTCAAGCACTGCAAAACACAAAAATGCAGCGTGGATCTCTGCAGACGTTACACATATGTATGCAAATCCATACTGCTATACTTGGCAATACAAGCATACATTAAAAAAAAATCAAAAAAGAAATGTTTACAAGCAAATTTAGTCTAGCAAATCTGCAACTGGATTTAAAAATAAAAACCATGTGGCTACTCAAACGCACTGAATGGAAAGGTCCTGGAGGGGTGTTAAGTTCACCTGCAGTTTGCATTACAGAAAACTCCACAAAACTCTGTAACTCAGGAAAGAAATGAGAGTTCAATTCTCTTGTTGCTAGGTGCTGATCTTTTAATTATTTTTATTTTTTATTTTCGAATATTTTAAAATTTTCATTGGGGTTTCAAGCTGTGTTGAGAGCATACCTATGCTACATCTCTGTCAGCTGGTAATCTCCTAAACCTCATTAAGCAAGAGGTTGGAAAGTCCTTTTCCAGAAGACAAATGACCCAGAGACAACTCCTGCTCCAAACTGCCCTGGAAATGATCTTTTCTCTTCTTTAACTGTACAGAAAGCTGAGAAGGACTGGCTGGCCATTCAGCTAAGTGGTTCCTCATATTGGGAATATGGAGAAGGATGCAAATGACAGCAGATGATGGGAGAAGAATCAAGTTTGCTTATTCTGAAGGAAGAAAACTTATAAACCAGTTAAATCAGGGTTTCTTTTTTTTCCCCACTGTTCAAGTTTCTATTCCACACCATCAACTTACATGCAACACAAGGAATTACTGACTACACTGATACAACAAATTCTGTAAGTACAACCTTAACTTTAACTATATAATTGTGTACTTTAAGAGGACTACTTGCATACATAAGAATGTACTTTATAGTTTGCTAGATTAAGGCCTGTATTAATCATGAATTATGAAACAATCAGACTCACTTATTGGAGGTTAGGTTAGGTCTTGATATAGTTTTGCTCTGTTCAACCTTATTTTTTCCACAGCACTGCTTGCTATACCTGTTTAATACTGTGATGTGAATTAAATCTACATAATTACCTATAGTGGGATTTGTTTATCAAGCTCTCCAGATTCAATGATTTTCCCACTTGGTAGGCAAGTCTCTTTTGCTTTTGATCAAACATGGCTAAACTTATAATGACTTCCAAGACTTCACTCTGAAGTGGTAAGGACAGGTGCCTTATCAGAGTGCTCAGAAATGGCACTTCTTTTATGGAGTTAATTCTACAACTTTGTTATGGATGTAGTTTCTTTCTCCCCTGGAAAATCTGTATTTACTTAAAATCTGTGGCGCAGCTGGGTAGGGCTCTTTCCTCAAATTAAAATGATTTGCCCTCAGAGAATTTATGTAAATCTTTGAAAATTAATTTCAAAATTTTGGAGAAGCCATGCTGTTCTCATAGAACATATTAAAAAACAACAAACAAAACCACCACCTCTAAAACCACATAAAACAACACACACAATATGCGTTAAAATAATCTATTCCTTTCTTTGTCCAAATCCTTGGCTTGTGCAAATTGGCACAACTTCCAAGTCTTCAGAATTTAACAGTTTATCCCAGCCTGCTTTTTCAAAATCTGAATGTCTTGAGCCATACATTTAATTTTATTATACCTTGAATAAGTAATTAGTCAGCATGCCCCAATCCCCAAACAAGTGGATTGCTAGAAAAAAAAATGTAGAAAAGAGTTGCCAGTTGTTGGGCTAGGTTAGTCAAAACGTAATTAATGTGGTGTTTCATGGCACGTCGAGTAGAGCATTCGTAAAACCAACAGAGCGGGTCTTTTGATTTATACAGGAGCAAGGAAAATGTGTTATGGAAATAATGCAGATCAGGAAATAAAATTATCTGCACCATTCAGCTCTGCCAATGCATCATTTTCAAAGGTCAGAAGCCTTATTTAATAGGAATTTTCTCCTCAGCCTCATTTCACTCGTGATTTTTTCTATTTACTATTCCCAGATTTTCTTTTTCTAAATGGACCTCCTTACAGTTATTTCACCCTCCATTGAGCTATATTTGCAGATCTTCCTAGACATCTATACTTCTTTCTTGCTTTGCTTGTTTTTCCTTCATATTTTTCTATATTTCTACTTATTTCCATGCTTCTCTTTTCCTTTCTTTCAATCTATATCTCCCAAAACAACAAACAGGAAAACTACTGCAAAGACACATTTTCATCAATGAGAAATTATTGCCTCTGGTCAAAAGTGTTCTATAAATAATCACATAAGTAAGCCTGGCTGGATGTACCATCCAAGAAACAATCTTTTGGTGGTAGCACATCTTATATGTACAAATGTAGGTGAGATTTTTATTTTATGAAAGAACAACTAACATTCCTAGATGCAAGTAATAAATTTATCCATGATTATTAGTGTCATATTAAACATATGATAATTTCTTGTGATTCCCAACTTAATTCCTTTCCTTTTTAGCTTACCAATCAAACCAAAGATTTTATAGGAAGAATTTACTTCTATTTAGCCAAATTTCTATCATGATCACTGAACCTGGAGCTTGCGAACAGAACATGTTCTTAGCAGAAAGGATCATTTTGAAGTTCTTTGTAGTCATTTTCAGGAGATCAGACTTTATTATTTTTTTTTTTAATCAGCATCCTTATTACTCTTTTCAGAGGAAAATTACATAACCTGCTTTTTGAGAACCCTCTTTTTCCAAGAAACAAAGGTCATCTCTTTTCTACAGCCAAAACTTCAGCTAGAGATTGCAAGGTTGTAAAATCATCAGTGACCCGTTCTCAATTTAGTGCTCTGTCTATGTTATATGGATTCAGAGTCCAGTAAGCACATTGTCAATTAAAACATGCTATGGTCTTCATTAAAATATCTATCATTAAGTGCTTGTAATTTTAGAAAAGAAAAATGTTCTTCTGTGCTGACTTGTATCTGCTCCCCCCGAGCAGTGCAGGGGAACAGGGGCTGCGGTCAGTCCCTGAGGCTTTGTCTCCGCAGCTCCCTCAGGGTCACTCCCTGCCCCTGCTCCACGTGGGGTCCCTCCCACGGGATGCCGTCCTTCCCGAACTGAGCCTGCGGGGTCTGCCCACAGGCAGCAGCTCTTCAAGAACTGCTCCCACACGGCTCCGTACCACGGGGTCCATCCCCCAGGAGCAAACTGCTCCAGCACGGGTCCCCCACGGGCGGGCGGCAGCTCCCCCCAGACCCCCTTGCTCCTGCATGGGTTCCTCTCCACGGGCTGCAGCTCTGGCCCGGGGCCTGCTCCTGCGGGGGCTCTCCATGGGCCACGGCCTCCTCCAGGCCACATCCACCTGCTCCACCGGGGGCTCCTCCACCCATGGGCCGCATCGTGGAGATCTGCTCCATGTGGGACCCATGGGCTGCAGGGGGACAGCCTGCTCCACCAGGGGCCTCTCCACAGGCCACTGGGGAACTGCTGCTGCGTGCCTGGAGCACCTCCTGCCCTCCTGCTGCACTGACCTTGGGGTCTGCAGGGCTGGTTCTCACTCCTCTCTCTCCCAGATGCTGTTGCACAGCAGTTTGTTTTTTTTTTCCCCTCTCTCAAATCTGCTTTCACAGAGGTACAAACAACATCTCTTACTGGCTTGGCTCTCCAGCAGTGGGTCCCTTTGGAGCTGGCTGAAACTGACCTTTATCTAACGTGGGGCAGCTTCTGGACTCCCGTCACATAGGCCACCCCTGCAGCCTCCCACTTACAAGAACCTGCCCACGTAAACCCAACACAGATGATAGCATGCTTTATCTTACTGCCTCTCCCATACAGCATTTGTCAGAGGGAAATGAGAGAATTTGGAGTTAACTTGTCAACATGAAATCTTTAATCATTGTTTATTAACAGTAAAATAATAATTTCCCATAATTCCCACTTTGATTTAGAGATTACCTGATTTAGTTCAATACTGTGATATGCATTATTAGGAATTTTTGTCTCTGTGTGCTCCCAGGAGTAGCATCTAAGAATCTTTACTCTTTGGCGAATAAAGGTTGGCCCATTTTCTAACAGAGACAAGTAGATGGTAGCGCTAATTAACAAGTTGTATCACATATTTCTGCAAGCAAAAGTCATGGACCGCTTGCACTTCTCCAGCTGCCACCATATAATATCTATAACTATATTTCACTTCACACTTACTTGCACAGATAATTAACAATAAATTAAATATTTTCCCTAAATTACCTTCATACTTATAGCTACCCAGCAATAACAAACCTACCCTTTTTCAGAATGAGAACCTTGCTGAGATGCAAGCATAAATGGGAAGGTTCCCATGAAAATCAATTGCATTTTGCACAGAAAGGCATATTTGCAATGAAAGATTGAGACCTAGTAATTTGTCAAGACCTATAAAGGTTTGTTGTTGGTTTGTTTATTTTTTGTTTGTTTGTTTATTTTTCTGTTTTCAGTTGGTTGGTTGGTCGGTTGGTTTTTGTTTGTTCGTTTGTTTGCTTGCTTGGTAGGTTTTTTTAGGTTTGGGAAATATTTAGTTTTATTTTCCGTATGACAGTGTCATAAATGTGAACTTCATCACATCTGTAATGATGCGATCTTATTTGGAGAGTCTCCCACTTCCAGAATGAACCGATTAAAGATAAACTGAGTATATTGCAGTAATCTGTTCTTGTTTGTATAGAATTTTGGCTAACGTCAGAACAATAATGAAACCTGAAATAAAAAGGATCAAATTAAAAATTCATAAAGCAGCTGTGCATTTTTAAATTAGATCAGAGGAGTTTTGAAATTCCAGTGAATGCTCACATCCAGTTTTCATGTGGGACCATGTTTTGGTTCATCTCTGTAAATCCAATGGTGTTAGCAACCCTACAACCGTATCTCTTTAAATGATGACAGAATCATACTAAAGATTAATGGGCATGCTTTGTACGCAGGATTAATCTTCTAGGAGTTGACATACAACAAAAAGTAATTAAAAGAACAATATTCCCACCTAAAGGCTTCTTATTGACATATAAACCACCACCTGAAATATGAAGCCTGAAAAACTATGCCTGTATACTACATCTTCATTCATTGCAACATCTTAATCTATAGCCATTTGATCTTCTTAAGGATGTATAGCACAGAATGATATGTAAGTCTTAAGACTAAGCTGATTACAATAGACATAAATCAGCTGTTTTCAAACATGTCCATATAAAGTTGAAGCTTTCGTTTGGTGTAATTGTGAACTAAGAAATTGGAATAAGTGGTCTACGATATTGAGATAAGAATATAATACTTTAGAGACTGTCCTGAGATGACCTAGTACATATGTGAAGCCATCCTTGTTTTATCCCTATAGAGAATATTTAACTCATGGAAAGACCTATAAGCAAAAAAAATTATGTTTGATATTCTTTTTTTTTTTTTTTAACCTTTTTTTTCCTGTTGTAATTTTCTATACCAAAGTTCTCTTGTATCATTTTGAAATTTTCTGATCCCCTTCCCAGTTATTCTTCTACTTCCAGAAGTGCTGTGTTTTAAGTAAAGGAATAAAACCTTCATGCACTGAGTCGCTAAGCAATTAAAGTCCCTGTGGATAGAAGCTAATTGCTTAGTTTTCTTCCTGCAGTTGTAGATGAGAGTTTTGGAAGGTGTTCGTTTATGAGAGACACAGTGCTGAACATTAAGTAACTGTATCTAAAAATATAGGGGGAAGAAGCAAAGGTCATTCAAGCAAATTATTAATACTTTATTTTGATTTAAATGAAGGAAGTAATCCCACCATCTGCCACATAAACATTCCTTTACTGAAGTAAGAGACACAATGACTCAGAGAGGAAAAATAATTCCTTTATTATTAGACAGTCATTTATACTTAAAAATAAATAAGAAATAAATAGCAGTGCCACTATATAATGTGCTTGTGTCTGCAAAGAAGAGAAAGTGTAAGGTGGAAAGAAGTGAATACATTATTATAGAAAAAAATGTTATAGGAAAAGAGAACAAATCAACCAATCTTTTTTTTTTTTCACAGAAAATGGTTGCACCTAAAAAAAAGAAAATCACAGAAACTTATCAAAGTTCCTTTATAAGACTCCTTTTGCTTCAGCATATTTTCAACAATATGCTATTAATCAATGAAAATCATTATGCATTTAAAATGAAAGAAATGTTAAAATATATTCAAAATAATATTGAAAATGGTATAGAAAATATACTAACATCATCCTATATTCAAATCCTTGCAAATCCACTTGCAATTTTTTTTTAATAAAGCACAGCAAAAGTAGATACTCTCCATAGTTCTACAGAGGCCAGAAACTTAGTAAAAAATATTTTTCTGATAAAACAATGTTTAAAGCTTCTCATTGTGCATGTTAGACTGAAATTGATGTGAGTCAATATTTTTTATTTTCTGTTAATTAGTCTTGAAATATCGCTTTCAAATCATTACAAGTTGTCAGGTTTATTTCAGATAAGTGTTGGTAAGTTTAATTTTCTTTAACTGCTAATATGAACAGATATCTCCCATCAAACCCTGCATAGCAATATGTTGGCATTTTCCTATATTCTTCCATGCTCAAAAATGTGTGCATACTAAAAATGTGTACACATCTTGCTACAGCGAGCTAACCCCTCCAACAATGACTTTCTTATAAATACGCTTACACTTCGTTCTGCTTTACATATTTATGTCCTATACACATCTTAACCATTTTGCATGCTGCTAAAAATGCCTTAATCTTACTGGCTATAGAAATTAATGACTTCAAATCACAGCAAACTGAAGTGAGCACTAATCACAAATTATGTTTTCATATTATTAGCACAACTTGACTTTGCTGATGACTCATTAAAATCCCAGATATCAAAACATTTCTGTTACCCAGTTTATATATTCTGACCAAAATTTTCATATCTTATGCTCTGTTTTCCTTATCAACTCTAGCTTCTTTTGAATTAAGTTAATTTACTTATACCAAGCTACCTGTTAAACTGAAATTTTAGTTATGTGCTTTGTTGCAAGTCAAACACCTCAGTAAATTCAGTAGAAGTAAAAGCAATACAATCTACATATAATCTTAAATGGCATGGCTTTATACATAAGCTGTAGTTCTCTGAGTCTGGAATAATTTTCCTGGGATGACTCAAAATAGCTTACTCTGGTGGTTTCTGTACTTCAGCTGACAGAATTTTGTGTGAGATACACCTCTGATATGCTCCAGTATCACCAAGCCCATGTTCCTGCATGATAGCCAGCATTACTGGAAGACTTATATGTGTACACCTTTGGTAAATAGAAAGAATTAATTGCAGGTAACAGTACTGCTTCTTGGATTCCTGGAATATTTAGAAGCAGTGCAGAAGTCCTGTTCCATTTTCCATTTTGGGGGTGATTTTATTTCTCTTAATCATTGTTCAGATATTTGCAAATAAATAATATTTTTTAAAAAATATTATTAAAAAATAAATTTAAAATTAAAAAAAATCTTTGTTTTCCTTTTTTTTTTTTAACCCAAAATTCAAAATGATTGCGCTTGGATTTTTTTTTTTAATTATTGTTATTTCAATGAACATTTTCGATGAAGGACAAATTATTTTTGTTGAAAGCCATTTTCCATTTTTGCAGATTTGATTTTTTTTTTGTCATCTCCAGCTGAAAATGCACAGAAATGCTCCCTCAGCCCCTGGCTGTTTAGCATATTAGCCATAAAAGCATCACAGCACGGTATGTTATGAACATAGTGAAAAAAATATTGCTTTGACCAAGTGCAGAGTCCTGCTTTCAAAAGCCTATAACTCAAGCAAATCAAAACAATTTTTCACTCAATTTCAGCTTTTAACATCTCTACTTTACAGTTGTACAGATGTTCAAAATAACACCGGGGTGTTTTTTATAATGAGAAATGTCTGTCTATTTTCCCACGCTCACATTCTGAAATGAATCTCTGATCAAACATTTTAAAAATTCTTTTTGGGTAGGAACCAAGCAAAGGGATACTCAAGCCAAAATCTGTGCACTTTTTTTTTTTTTCCCCAAGGTTGAGAATAACTGCGTAAAAAGGGAAATCATTATGCTACCTCAACCAAGGCTTTAGTTGGCAGTATAATCAAATAACAGTCCAGTATAATACAGTGAGATTGTCTAAGGTTATGTGCTCACTTGAAAAAGAAGGTAGATGTATGGCTCAAAGTATGGTTGTAATTCAGGGTTAAAAATTATTAAATTCTTTGTCAGGGAGAGCCCGTGTTGTGGGCATCTGCACAAAACATCCCCAGAGTTGTAGTACCTGCCTACACTTCACTTCAGGCATTGAATTATAATGCATAAAAACACAAATTTTCTACTTCAGTACTTGTGAAAACCATTAACAACAACAAAAATAATTTGATGCCTATCCAGTAGTGTTTCATTTTCAAATAGATATTTGAAAGAGTTAAAGGGAAGATGAATGTTGGGAAAGGTTGATGGAGGAATTGTACTGATACAGTGGTGCTAAACTTCCTTGAATTAGGAGCGTTTATGCCAGTATTTTCTTTACAACACATTTATAAATCACCTGAAATAAAGTCTGCATCAAAGTCCAGCAATTAAAAAAAAAAAAAAAGCAATATTAAAAATTTCCAGATGAATTTCCATCCAGAGAGCACAAATATATTTATCAACAGACCCACACAGTAGTGTTGCTGTCTTACGCCCGTATTATTCGTGGACCCACACTTATTCTGAAGTGCTGAGAACTTTTCGCTGAAGAAGGGTAGAAGGGTTGATGTTCCAGACTGTAAGAAAACAGACTCAAAAAAAAACACAAAAAAATAAACAATGGTAACAACAAAATCCTAGTAGATGAGACTTGTATGTTTTCAGATGATGATATTTTGAACAGTTCTAGTCTCCCAGTCATGCTACACTGCCAGGTAGCACTCAGAGACTGTATCGTGCCCAAATGGTGAGTAATGGAATATTTATGCTCTAAATTCAGACTATGTTTAGGTTGGTATGTGGTGAGCTTGCTGAATTTAGCTTCCTGTGGCGTCAAAACCTATATCTAGTTTTACCAACATTACTTTGAGTTTTTCCTGCTCACTGTGAATATTCCCATAGAGAAGAACTTTGTTTGGAATCAATTAAGGCTGAGTAAGTATGACATCCATGCAGAGAAAACTCTTGAAAGCAAGAAAATGTCAGATTACGGAACTCCTCTTAAAGGCACCTCAGTGCCCACACAACACATTTCCACTGACATGAGTAGATTTCACACCTCCCCACAGAACTTCCTTCTGCCTCCCAAATATAAGGGATCCCATCCAGCTCATTAATTTCACACTATAGAACCCCCCACACTATAAGCCCAGCTCAACAGTCATTATTTCATAAAGTTAGTAAGGTCAAGATGATGTGTACGTGTGAGATTTTGAAATGAAGAGGAGATGGGGGTGTTTGAATTTTATTTATGCTTCAGATTTGTAGTTCTGAGCTGTCCAACTCTGACAGCAATCTTTCTTTTTCTTTCTTTTTTTCCTTTTTTTTTTTTTTAATAGAATAACATGCAGGTTTTATTTCTAAATTTCTAAATCTGTATTTCAGACTACCAGCTTGGAACAGATGTTCAGTAGTCATATAACAGGTGAGGTAGTAGAGCAGTTGGTCCAAAGATTAAATAAGGATAGTAGTAACTGAGAAGAGTTATTAAGTTAAGAATATTAATTTAAATGTGCTGGATAAACACATGGGCAATTTTAAAATGGGATAAAGATACTGTTTGGTTTCTCCTGAGATCTTTTTAGAAAATATCTGCTGTCTAATGAGAAAAGAAATTAACATAATTTGCTAAGGCAGTCAATTCATGTGTCTTTCATACGCTGCCATTTATTACTACCACCTCTTGTTATTATTGTCATTTGATGTTTGTATATGAAGCAATCCAGAGTACGTTCCTCTTAAAAACACTTGCTCATAGTTTGCCTAGAGGAGGTAGGTCACATTAATGTTGAATGAAAATATAAACTTAATGAGAAATAAAGTAAGCAGTAATGAAATTTTAATCACACAGTCACCTGAATATTGCTATTGCCTAATAGGCAAGTTGGTTCCATAGACTCAGATTAGCTAAACTATTTAGAATCCTCTGGGTAAAGACAGGCACCAGGGAAATATGCAAGTTTGCATAATCACTCAGACAGTTTTGTAAACCTCCTTCATCTAAGTACCTAAATAGCTTTGAAATTCTATTTTCAACTTTTTTTTTTTTCTGGATTGGAATGGTATCTTTGTTTGATAAAGGCAGAGAAATCCTATTTAACACTTGGTTTAAAAGGAATTTTTATGTTTACTTGCTGTACTACTAACAGATTGGAGAGTAGTTTCTGGATTACTCTAAAGTGTACATAATTTAGACATAAACTGCCATTTGTTAGAGTTCTGGTATTCTGGTCCAACCCCTACTGAATCACATGTACCTGAAAAAATAGGAGAGTTGTGAAAGCACAGTCCGGAAGGCATCCATAGCAACTTGAGTAATCCTTACTAGTAGACAGAGTTTGAACTGCAGATAAAATGAGAATTTTCATTTTTCATTTTGTAATTGGAGTGATGTAAATAAGACTTAAAATGCACATGAGCCTGATTTTACAACAGGTTTTAAATCCCATGGACTGTTTAAAAGAAAATTTTGCTGTAGATGAATTAAGAGAGCATGGCAGCAGAAAAATAGGGGGATGGCACAATAAGCGCTAGAGCTGAGGAAAAAGAATAGGAAAAAGTATAATGAGGGAACATTAAGAGGCATAAATGATAAATGCACCTTTCCCACTACTGGAAACTGTTGTGATATTTTCCTGTGGGAAAAGATGGGAAAGAGGCCATTTTCATTGTTCTTTTTTTCCTTTCAGCAAGACACATTCCTATGATCCTCTTGAACACCCTTGATCACAATATAGAATATTTCATTCTCAGAAAACCATAATCTTTCAGAGCATGATAGAACTAGTTTGGGGAAATTAAAAAAAAAAAAAGTCTATCCTTGTAAGAGAATATTTTAATGATAATGACACATTTGAATCACAGTTTAAAAAAAAAAAAAAAAAGTACCTGAACTTGGAACATAATAAAGTAGACAAACTAGGGTTGAAAATGTGTTTTGAAGGGAAATAGCATGCAGAAGTTTTTGAGCAGTAATAATAAGTCTTCTGGAAATGTATTTTCAGATATTTTTGTTTTTGAAGTCAAGGAATATGCTTCTTCCTCATAAGAACATAAGTAACTAGGCAGAACACCTATATTTTTAAAGTAGAATTTTCGTAGTTCCAGGACTTGGCTTGCTCTAAATGAATACAGCCTACAGAATGGAGAGAGGTTTTCCAGTAGAAACCTCTGTAAAACTTTAGACAAACTAACATATTATGAAAAGGTATCGTGAACAAGGACCAGGGTAAAAGGAAGCCCTTTCCCTCTGCTTGCTTTGTGGGAATACAAACCAGTGGTTTCACTCCAAACATAAACCTGTGGTTTTGCTACTTCACTGGAGCCCTGGGTCATTGGAGGGTTTGCTCTGTAACACAAATTGCAGTAAACCAGTGTTTGGCACTATGCCCATTACTGCTTTCATTTCCAGACTTAAAAATGTTCTTACAAAGTGGGTTCCCTTCTATCTACAACTTTCTTCAACTCAATTTATAATCAATGGAGATAAAATAGCATTTCCAGGGCATGATTTGTCTCATTCTACAGCTGATATCCCAAATAGACATGCAATACAAGAGCGTTTCCTTTCACTTAATCTAAAGGGAGAGTAAATGACTTACTTATAGGTTTTTTTTCAGACATCTAGATAACATTAATCACATTCAAAGTGACCATGATGAGGGCCCCACTGTGGCAGATCTGTGACTTCACAGTCGCATAGATCTGGGCAAGCTCTCTTTTTGGGTACTCTTTGGATGATTATGAGTAATACATCAGCCAAAAACATATCATCTTGTGACCTCAAAGTCTATTTGAGACTTATTTGAGACAGAAAGAACACCCACTTTCAGTCAATTCCCCTCTTTTAAGAGCTGGAGACATGCTCTATCTGTTTGCCGTCTCCCTTTGGGCTTAATGCTGATTCATCAAGTTTTCTTTCCCTCTTTTCCTCCTCTTCTGTCCTGCAGCATTCAGTTCTTATGTGATCTTTTTCAACTACACAGGCACTACAGACACGTCTGCATAAAGTTTCTGGTCATGCTATTTCTCTGCTCCAATAACATAACACTGATCATTTAGAAAGTAACAAACCCCCACATGCATACTCCTGCTAACTGGTGTCTTTGGAAGGCAATCATTCCGTCAAAAGTACTTTTCAGTAAGAAGAAATTTGTGCCCAAAAACTGAGGAATGTACCCAAAGCAGATCAGGACCAGAAGTAGGATAGCCATGTGCATATTGCTGTATCATGAGGCCAAGGAATTAGAGACATAGAATAGAATATCCCAAGTTGGAAGGGACCCACAAGGATTGAGTCCAACTCCTGGCTCCACACAGGACCACCCAAAAATCAAACCATATACCTTACAGCATTGTCCTAAAGCTTCTTGAACTCTGGCAGGCTTGGTGCTGTGACCACTTCCCTGGAGAGCCTGTTCCAGTTCCCGACCACCCTCTCAGTGAAGAACCTTTTACTAATATCCAACCTGAACCTCCTCTACTGCAGTTTCATGCCATTCCCTCGGGTCCTATCCCTGATCACCAGAGAGCAGAACTCAGCGCCTGCCTCTCTGCTCCCCTCAGCCTGCTCTGCTCTGTGCTGAACAAGCCAAGAGACTTCAGCCGCTCCTCATATGTCTTGCCCTCTAGACCCTTCACCATCTTGGTAGCCCTCCTTTGAACACTCTAATAGTTTTATGTCCTTCTTATATTGTGCTGCCCAAAACTGCACACAGTGCTTCAGGTGAGGCTGCACCACCACAGGGCAGAGCAGGACAGTCACTTCCCTTGATCTGGCCATGCTGTGCTTCATGGACCTCAGGACACCGTTGGTCTTTTTGGCTGCCAGGGTACGCTGCTGACTTACGATCAACTTGCCATCAGCCAAAACTCCCAGATCCCTTTCCATGAGGCTGCTCTCCAGCCTCACATCCCCACATCTGTATGTATGCTGTCCTGTGCTGTCCTGTCCCAGGTGTAGAATGTGGCAGTTGCTCTTGTTAAATTTCCTCTTTTTGGTGATTTCCCAGCCCTTTAATTTGTCAAGACCTATCAGAAAGGCCTCTCTACCCTCAAGGGAGTCAATGGCTACTCCCTATTTAGTGTCAAACTTACTTAGTGTACCTTCAAGTCCTGCATCCAAGTCATTTATGAAAACATTAGAGGGAACTGGCCTTAAAACGGAGCACTGGAAAATCCCACTGGTAACTGGCCACCAGCCTGATTCAAACCCATGTGTTATAACCCTTGGAGCTTGACCTGTCAGCCAATTGTTCACTCAATTCTTTTCTTTTTATTGAAGCAGAACTTCCCGTGTTCCAGCTTGGCTCCATTGTTTCTCTTCCTTCCACTGTGCACCTCTCAGAAGTGTCAACTTCTAGTTTTGGACAGTAGAAAGGTTTCCCCCAAGCCTTCTCATCTTCAGGCTGAACAAGCCTGGTTCTCTCAGCTTCTCCTTGTACATGTGCTCCAGTTACCTAATCATCCTGGCAAGCCTCTGCTGGCTTGTTCCAGTATGTTGATGTGCTCCTTAGCTTGGGCAGGCTTGGGCATGGAACTGCATGGATAAACCAGTCTCAGACAGATACATCCAAACAGCAGTATGTTACTGGAGAAATTTCTTCATCTGAGACTGGCCCAGAGGTCTCTCCCCCGAAAGTCTTACTTCTATAGTCTCAGCCAGAGATGAATCCCCATCCTCAGTGGTGATAAACTTGAACTAATTTGCTTTCCTCTGCTCAGACTGTTTACATTTCTGGTTTTGTTTCAAGAAATCAAATTCTAATCAGTTTCATGAACTGAACACAATGCAGGTCTCACAGGAGAAGGTGTGCAGTCTGACACTAAATGAGGACCAAGCTCTGTCTCAGAAACTCATGAAGAAAATAGCATGTCATTGATGTCCTAGTCAGTGCCACAGTGAGGTACTCCGAGACAATGTTCCCAGACATCAGGAGAAAAAACCTGTGAGGAACAGTCTTAGGCATGGCTTATGAAAATCTGAGGTATTTAAGAATAAGGAATTCTAAATTAAGGCAGACCTTTATTTAAAAATGGGCAATAATTTTGTTTCAAAAACTTTCATGACTTAATCACAGTAAACCTCCACAGATTTTACTTTAAACAATTTCTCAGCATACCAAACTAAATATTGCTAGCAGAGCCCCAGAAGAAATTTTCCTTAAAGAAGCCTTAAATGAAAGAAGAATGAGATCTGTTTAGCATTTAACATTTTATTATCCAAGTTTTCCACATCAATCTCTGCATTTGAAATGTAATCCTTGGATTTATCCCTTTGCCAACACCCACCCCCGCCAAAAAAAAAAAAAAAAAAAGAGAGAGAGAGAGAGAGAGAGAGAGAAAAGCAGCTCTCTCTCTCTTTTTTTTCCTCTCTCTTTTTGTTTTGTTTTGTTTTGTTTTGTTTTATGAAGCAGCTGCAGAAGTTCATAAAACTACCACCTTGTCACACTTCTGCATCCTGGGATATCCACGTGAAACAGACTCTTGTCACAGCAAGGTAAATACAGTTTGGTCTTCTAATTGTATTTCATATACTGCAGGAAATGCTCTCTTTAAAAAAAAAAATAATAATAATTGTCAAATGTTAAAGAAATGCAAGTTAAAAATTTGAAAACCTTTGCAATATCAGAAGGTTTCCATTCTTTTCAGTACTAAAGAGTATCTAATCTGGGATACATGATACATGGGTGGTTTTCCTTTGCTATCAATTTTTCCCTGATTTTCAACTCTCTGGTCCCACCTTTGTATTTAAAGTGGCTTCTGCCTTTCAGATGTTTTTGTCAGAAAATTAAGAAAATTATGTACTTTGATGACCTAAGACCACAAATAATCAGTTCAGCCCTCTGTAAACATCTCATTGCATGCTAGCCACTGAGTCTCTGGTAGTACAAGTGTATGGCTGTGCTATAAGCAGGGAGCATCAGCAGGTCTGTTTCAAACTTCCCTCTACCTCAAAAGCTCTAGGCACATCACTGCAGCTAAACCGTGCATTCCTTCCTTTGGGGGTAGCAGCATGCGCTCTTTCAAAAGGAGATGCTCTAAGTCATTCCCTGTTGCTTGCAGTATGTTCAGACAGTGCAGTGCTGTAAACATTCACTTCCACTGCGCCTCAAGCGTTTATTTGCTTTTTGCTTCCTGAAATCTTCAGTCTGAAATTTTACAACAGATTAATACTTAAAGATATCCAACCTTAAAGTAACAGGTCATAAGTAGTTATAATTTAGAGAGGAAAAAATTCTTCTTGAGAAATCATTCTGAGTACACTGCTTCTTTTCAGTGAGCTGCTGCTGAAAATGGTTTATATAGAGTGAGGTTTTCCAATCTGAAAAAGGTGAGTCTGTGAGTCTGTTTAGGCATATGCACAGTCTTTGGAGGGCCCTTCAATCACAATTGCCACTCAGCAGTATCCAGAGTACAACCAATCTACACTGGCAGCACTGTACATGGTGTCAACAGCAGTAAGCAGTAACATTTTTATAAGCAGAATTGAAAACAACCTCCACAACTTAAGAATGTGATGCAACATAGACAACGGGCTTGGAAATGGCATGAAATAAAGTTGCTTAAGAGCAAAACAGTGAAGTGATGTGTGCTTGAGGCTATTCTTTGCAGTTTCCAGAAGTGCCTGATAACAATTTTTGCCATTTATATGAGGAGACGCTTGAAGTCACTTCTTTATTTTCAGTGGAGTCACCTCTGCTATGGGAAAGATAATTCTTGAACATACTCTCGAATTTTAGGAATAATACCAATGAACAATATAAATATGCGTTTATTTTATTGTGTAATATTACATCTTCCTCCCCCAAGATGGCATTAAAATGCATTTTTAAAGAGGCCTGTGGATTTCTGGATACAGTGACACATCCATCGAGGTTTTTCTCCTAGTCATATCTCTTAGATGATGTATTCTGATCACTGTAGAGCTCCATCAGTTCTTCTTCTACAGGTTTCTGTGTATTAACATATATTTCTTTCCTGACATACATTTTACTCTATTTATAATAACAATTTTTAAATATTATATCAATGGTTAGATTTGCTTGTTTATCTGGTTCGTAGTGCTAATAATGTTACAAATAACATATACTGACACATTTACGTCTGTATGATTTTATTTGCATATAGCTATCATTGTTCAGTTTATTTATATACACAGACATACACTAGGGTCCAAAACAGAGTCCAAATAAAGGAAGTCCCAATACTCTAGGGCCTTTCAGAACATATACGACCCTTCCTCAGAAAGGGAGGCCATGCTCCAAACCAAAGGCTTTAAAACCTGAAATATATGTTGTGCAAATTGGAAAGAATTGGAAACAACAGCAGTGAAAAAGGGCAGACAGCATGTTCTGTGTATTTTTTCAGAGATCTGCTTCCCTGGAGAGGCAGACTCCTTCTGTGTTTAGCTCCGACATGGAGGAAGCATGCTACCAGCCCTTCCTAACACTATCCATGGAGCATGGTGAAGCAGATGGCTTTTTCAGGCTGGAAGCCAGAGGCCTTTTCTGGAACCCTCTTGGCCAAGCCAAGCCACTCCCAGCACCTACACAGCTGTCATAGGTGTGCAAATGATGGGGTTTTCCAAACCAGCCTTAACCCTGTAGCAGAAAAGATACCAGAGCAGGCAGGAACTTTACTTAGTCTGGATTACATTCAGACATGGGTCACTTCTTGGATCATCCTCTCATCACTGTAACTTTTTGAAAATATAGGCACTTTGATTAAGTATTTTTCTTACTAGAATAGATCTGATCTTTATAAGACTATGGAATGTTTCTGTAGGCAATAACTAAGGGAATTCATGTTGATGTCTGGTATTAGTTTTCCTGACAAAATCAAGTACAGTATCCATGCTATTATTGACACAGTTTTTTAAAGTTTGACAAACATGGTGTGTCAAGCCTGTTTGTTCATTCCAGGTACAACTGGGACTGTTTTTAAGGAGTGCCTGTTTAAATATATATACCACACCCTCCCTATCAGGGTTAAGGCTTTGCTCGTTTGTGCTGATTAAACCTTCTGCTGTTTTAATAATAATAATATTACTTATTCCAAAGATAGATTGCTCAGAACAATGTACAGATGTCTCAGTACCTACAATATATGCTGGACTACTCTATAACCACACATGCACCCATTAACATCCACTCAATCATCTCTTTGTGAGGTGTTTCATTTTTAGCATTTTCAGCTCTGAAACTCCCACCTAGATAGAAACTACTAGCATAGCTGCTGAGACTTCTGCCAAAATTTCTGTACACAGTCATTCTTACCACAGAATTACTCTGCAGAATGCCAAGGTTAATTTTTAGATGAATAATACCATGTAAGAATTCTTTCATCTTAACATACTGCTGGTGTTGTTTTCTGCATATGGTCTTTATAGCCTCGAACACTAGAGGTTAATGTAATTACTGGCTTAGAGTGTTGCTACAGAGATATCAGAGAAGTTGTACGTCTTAGCATTTGTGTATCTGGTGTGTTCTGTGTACCTTGGTCACACGTACAGATGTAAGCATGCACACAACTGATCTCTTTGACCTCTTAACTGCAATGTAGCAGTGACTTCTTTCCCTCCTTCTATAAATTCATAGTTTTATCATGAGTCTCATAGAATCTGGTCTTTCTTTTAAAACAAGTCACCTGGAATTACCAAATAACTTTCATCTTATTTTAATAAATGAAAACATACCTAGCCCTTGTATTAAAACAAACAACAGCAACAACAAAAACTCTCAAAGAATGACAAAAACGTTCCTCAAGGTTCAAAACACAGTCAGTGAGTACAAAGAATCAAATTTATCTTCATCCACTCATAAGGAGGTGCTTCTAGACAGGGAAAGCTGTTATGTTAGAAATCTGTTAAGATGCTAAAACACATGCTTAGCATTAAGCACATGAGTGTAGCCCCTTGAGGCCCATGATTTTATATTTTGCTAAACCAATGGTAGCATATTCATTTTATAAATGGATACTTACCCTCAAGACTAAATGTTTTCAGTGAAGAAAATAATGATTAGAGTATTCCACCTTGCTACTCACTTAAAAGATAATATTCAGGGGGTTTAATACTGTAAAAATAAATAAATAAAATGAAGTAACTACCACATTGAACAGCTGTTTCTGACAACAGGGAAGCCACTTAGGCAATTTATATTTTCAGTGTTGTTTACATATGGGAACAATACTCCAGAGCACAGTATGTGAGCTAGCGAAAGTAAACACACACCCAATTTGTAAACTTTTAATATGCTTGTTTTACTATAAAAATAGACTTGTAATTAGTTCCCCGGAGTTTTGGTACAATAAGATGAAGTTTAATTTCATACACAAGACAACCAGAAGATTGTTGCTTTAGCTGAGACTTAGACAAGCACGTCAGGACCAATAACATGAATGCGAGTGTTCCTACATGTTTAAATGCCTTTACATCAAAGAAAATGGGGTGAAACTGAGAGTGAAGGTTCACGGCCCTGTACAAGATGCAGCACAGTGTTTTATTTTTGTATATTGAGTCTCTGACATTGCCATGTGAATCTAAACATACACCTTTCAGCAATTAAACAAGATAGGATAATAGTGTGAGGTTTTATGCTTATTAAAGGAGTGATTTATTGACAACTCAACAGTTTTGAGTGGGGGAAGGAGAGAAAGAAATCCTAAAAAGTAATGAATATCTAGATCCACAAAAGCGTTCTGATGTAAAGTGCACCTTGATTTCAGTCTCACTGATCTAGACTAAAGATCCAATTCTGTAGAGATTTATTCATATGAGTAATTAATTATAATCATCCCCACATGACTAGAAATGCAAGTAAGAAATCAAATAAAGTAAGCTTGCAAAATTAGATCCAAATCATATGTAGTATGGTGAGGCTCTACACACATGAAATGCAATTAAATGCTTAAAGCCTTTGTAACAACTCAAAAAAGGAGGGAAAATCAGAAGGGAAACTGCAGCCTCCATGAACATATTTGGTGTAAGACAATCAAATGTCTATGTGCCAAAGCTTGAAGGTTTTTCTGCCAAAGTCATTAAAGACAGTTATAGGTTTGGATTATTTTTTTTTCTTGCATGTTAAATTTAGGTGATCAGTACAGATGTTGCAGAGCTAAATTGTCTTTTGCAGTATAGGCTTGGTCTCACTACATTCTTTTCCCTCTCGTCAACAACTTTGGAGACTCTCATGCAATTTCAAGCAACCTGAAAAAAAGCTTAAAGACTGTTCTTATTTTGTGGTATTTGTAAACAGCTCCTAGAAGATGCTGCATACCTAAAGTTACTTCAGCTCTTCATGTGCCCTTTATACACATGGATATGTCCAAAAAGGTAATAGCACATTCCTACTCTAAAAGAAACTTGACTCCTTTTCCTGCAATGTCCAATACAAACTCTTCGAACAGACTTTATATTTGCACGAAATGTCACATCGGCTTTCTCTGTGACTGAGTTTATTTTAGTTTCTCTTTCTTAAGCCATTAAATTATTACCAGTGCTACAGTATGTCCCTCTCTTCCTAATGCTTTCCTTTTTACATTTTTTTGGTGTATATTGCTGTTCCCTAATGTGGCTTTCAAATTAATAACACAGATATAAGCTCTAGAACTACTAAGTCCTGTTTGTCACCTTACCTCAGCTGCTGGCAATGGATTCTGACTGTGACAGAGAGGGACGAGGGTTTCTCAAATGAGACCAGGGCACTCTTTATAACAAGGTCTCTAGCTCTATCATTCCTATCTAGTCGGTGGTGTTCTGTTTCAAAATTGATGTGATTTTTTTTTCTTGCTTGTTATTTGGTTGTGAGAAGAGAATGTCTTGTACTAGTTTAATCAAGGAAGATTATTATATAACATCTGTCAGATTGACTTGTACCATATGGGCCCTGGGCCATCTCCTGTAAGAGAACTTACAGAGACATCTCAAAATGTCTGTGAAAATAGAACATATTTTTAGAATTGTAGAATATCCTCCTACACTGCCAAATGAACCTGTCAAAAGCGCATCTTGATTTGTTCAGCTCCTACAATTCATGCTTGTTTGCAGTAACGATATTTATTGACCAAAAGTGGGTGGAAGAGGTTCTTGGTATCTGTTTTTGCAGATGTGAAATTAACAGTACAGAAGACTTTTTTACAAAGTTTTCTAAAAGTTCTGAAGTGATGTTTTTTTCTTTCACATTAAAGGAGGAAAGATAAAAAATATGAACTAATGAGAACAGAAGAAAAAAAAAAAAAAGGTAACAAAATAAATTAAAAAATTCCCATGATCGTATTTGTGGTTATAATCCAAATGTAAAGATAATATGTACCTGACCATATTTGTGCTGCAAATCTCTTGATTTTCACTTGCAGCCAGTAGTAAAATTTTGAAATCATAATGCTCAGTTTGGGGGTGGCAAAATGGCATCTCCTGAGCCGCATAGGGCTCCTGCTGGAGCTGGTGGGAGGCGAATGGGAGAAACGGGCAGTAGGAGTGCAAGCTTTCTGTCTGGGGTAAGGCAGCTTGAAGGGTGGCGAGGAGAACTGGAAGGAGAGCCTTTGAGAAATGTGGGAAAGCAACTAGTGGTTCAGTGTGTGTCTTTTTGACTCTATGCATTTTATTTACTTCACTATCTGTTTTTGACAAATAACACACTTGTAGCCTACTTAAAATGGTAGAAAGAGAATCTGCTCTTGCTGAACAGGCAGGTATTTCATCTAGTCCCTAATAGGAAAGTTGTCCAGCAGTTGATTGCTGAAGTCATTACTGGTGGGATATGGATTTCTAGACAGTGATATCTAACAAATGAAGCATAATTGAGATTGACCTCAAACAAGGTTAAAAATAAACATAAAGAAAAGGAATGGAAAATTCCAGAAATGTGCAAAAAGCATCCCTTGTCTAGAAGCTGCCAATAACGCGGATCCTTTCCATTAAGAGAGGTTTCCATGGAAGATCACACTGTCTAGATGTATGCACTTGCACTTTGCTCTGTTGAGAGCATTAATCTGACCTCGAGGAATGACTCAAGTATTGAAAAGGAAGCTATAACAGTGACCCACAAAAATCTGTCTTGCACTGATAAAAGTGACAATTCCTGCATTTACCAGGCTAGTATCAGTTATCTATCAACTCTGGAATCTTACATATATATAGGACTTGTTTTTTAAAGAGAGTAAGGCCAGGCTTATAGATGGTTATAGGCACCATGCAAGTATTAGTGTCAAAAGCCACAGCTCAGTCAATACTTACCCTCCCAGGTAAGAGCTGTAGTACACGAGGAGAGGAGTGCATAGCTGTCCGAACTTCTGTCAAATGAGCTGGTATGACAATATGGTGTAGCACATGTGCCAGCATGCTAGTTTAGCCTCAGGAAGCAGTCTGGCTGTGATAGGAAGCCAATGTGAATGAACTAATAAGCTTTACAGCTCAGCAAGCCTAATGAGCTTGGGATGGCACTGTGCTGATATGACTACTGTGTGGACCGTGCTCCTTTGTGCACTACGGACATATCCTTTTTCTCCATCTGCTGGCATCTGCTAGCAGCCTAAATGTGGCTTCAATCTCCCAGTTTGCAAGCTGCTCAGAGCATTAGCTTAAGTCACAGCCCTGAAGATGCCAAATGATTTTAAGTCAGTAGAAAGACAGGCTTAGAGCATTTTTCAGATCAGACCTGATACCTGTGGCATGTTCTATACCCTCCTAGTCTGGCACACAAAGCCTTATTTGGCATTGAGGCCTGACACTTAGTACCAGCATGACAGCACTCTGTGCTATGTAGCTTTGAGTGAGACTACGGGCAAATGTACCAACGGGCATATGTACCAACTCTTGCCCCAGGAATGCATGTCTTGCCATGCAGATGCTGAAAGAGAGGGATAAAAATGTAATCTCAAAAACTGGAACTGGGAGGTGTTTAGGATTGTGGTGTGTACTGCCTCTCTGCTCACTGTTCCTTTCTTTGCAACTGCCCGACTAACCCAGTTTGTTCAAGGCACAGTCAGCTTCAGCAACTAGAAATACTTTCATTGTTTTTCACCAGTTCTGAACAAGGAACCAGTAACTAGCAGTTGAGCAATCTCTTAAATTGCCTCCTAATGCAACAGGCCATGTTTGTTTGAGGGCTGTGCCCTCAAAGCCTTGCCTTAAATCATGGGTACTTTGCACTGAAATACAGTGAAAGAGAAATATTCACAGTTCAGGCAGCGGTCTCACCTGTGAGGCCACAACAAACACCTGAAGGGTGGTCCCTGCACCTTCCAGGAAAGGCACTGCCTGTCTGTCAGGCTGCATGCTGTGCTGCTTTCTACTCTAGGGTGAACGCTGCTTTTCCCACTTCACACAGAGACAGACCAGAGGAGCAACATGATGAAGTGTTTGCAGTAAGGAAGCAATTTCAGCTAACACTTTCTGCAGCTAAAGATACCATTTGTTTGAGCATAGATTGGCCATGAGCAACAGACAAAGACTATTGGCACAGTTTAGAACAACTGAGTTTAGGATACTACTGCATCAAAGCTGTCACTGTCTGAAAGCACAGGTTAGCTTAGTGTACGCTAAACACATATTTGGTTCTAAATAACCCTAGCATGACTTCTCTGTAAATGGGTAGCTAAGCTGATGATATTCTAAGATCCTTTTAGAAGAGGTCTGGATGGAGCTGCCAGTGGGTGTAAAGGCAGTGTGGCACTCACCAAAAGACAACTGAGAAGCACAGGTAGCCCAGTGTACCTATATGAGATATCACATATAAAGCAAGAGGAATTCAACTGCTGGTCACATGGCTTGGATACAGCATCCAAATTTACCACAACATGCCAAATTACTCTGTTGTAGCTGTTTCTGCATATGATCCTCATGTGTGTTACCGTATGGTTAAAATTCTCTTCACCTTTATTCTTTGGGGCTTAGGCTGAGGGACTATCATTGCTTGTCACTGCTCTGACTTCAATGCATAACACATACCCTCTAAGTCAATGAGATTTATGAGTTCCACATGCCCTAGCTTTTGTAAGATTTACATAACGGTTGAGATTTTTAGATTTGAGATCAGCAGGGAAGAACAGATTAATTCATGTACAGTGCATGTAATGCAACCATGGCTCCACACTTGGCACACGAGGCAGTAATCTGCCCTGTGCAACTGCATGGGAGTCTAACCAGCATGCTACTTGCCAAGACCCATCAAGAATCAGGCAGCTTAGTAGAGAGGTGTTGCCCCACATAGACAAGCAGTCTTCTCAAAATCTCCTAAAAATATGTCCCCGTATTTCCTGCCTCCTCAAAGAACATTTGTGGTAGTGCAGGCAGACATTTCTAAAACTTGTATTTTAAAGACATACAAGACATAAAGAACAATCAGGGAAAGCATACCAGGGCATAAATGGTTGCCTCTATGCAAGAGAATGCATGAGCTTCCACTGTAGACAGTCCTGGACATTACCCAATACAACAGCAACTAACGGATGCTGCTGAAATGAAATGTAATGTCAATATGGAACAGTTAAAAAGAGGACCTGATGCCATTTGTGCATCTCATTTACCTCCAGAGAAGGAAATGAGATCAGTAGGAGGCCTACACTCTGCTCCCAGAAGGCTGACTGTGGATCAGATGCAGATCAGAAGCAGAACCACAATGTTAGCATGGAACATGTGATCAGGGTAATATATGCTTCTTTTTTAGCAGAAAACTGTAGTTCGGGTACAATGCCATGCTAACATGGCTACATGATTTCCGGAGAACTTAGAGTACAGGCAAAAAACATTTGAGTTCATCTATACCTGCCACATTGTCGTGCAGATGAGAATGCATCTGAATTTACTTTTTAAATTTCCACTGCAGTTATATAAAGCTATGTTGCATCTGCATTGTTTCTTTAAAGACAAAGCCCACATCTGCTAGCAGGAAGAAAGCATTGCTGGCTAGACCAACTCTGAAAGCAGCTTTTGTAGTCTAACCTTTGAGGTAGCCACATGCGTTCCAAAATGCAGGTAATTGTCTGATAGGCAATTACAGGGTCTTGATTTATTCATTTTCACAAGGGAGAAGATTTGAATACAAATATAAATATTGCCAAAGCAGATTGCATAAATGGCAGTCTTCTTATGTAACTCCAAATATGTGTCATAGGCAAGCATTTATAGAAATTCAGCAAGTTTCCTTCATTAAGCAGAGATTAATTCTAGCTGATCTCTAGCTTCAGCTGCTTCAGGTCCAACAGAAAATGAGTCTGCAAAAATGTGTATTTTCTCATGTCAGTTTGAAAGCTTCTGAACCATTGATCAACAAATTTGGAAGATTCTTGAAACATTCAGCAAAGGGAAAACAATCACGTGTATTTCTTGAGCATAAATTGGCAAGAGGGAAAGGTCATTCTATTGACAGGCTGCAAACAAAGGGCACTTTTTTTCTGGCAACTGCAAACAAAAGTCACCATTCCCTCAGAAGTGTAATATTTGAGAGCTTGAAATGTATTTTCACAGCAGGCAAAAGTGAAGAAGTGGTTCAGCCTGTCCAGTGTATGTAAGATGTCCCCTGTGCCTACTCTCCCCACTTTTCCTGCCTTGACATCTCCCACAAGAACAGTGCAGCACTTACTAAGTAAAATTAAGAGTTGGACAACATCAAATTGGCCAGCTGAACACCTTTAATCTGTTGGCTTCTGCTGCCTAACTGCTATGGTAGCAAACCTCATTACGTAAGAGTTGGAGTCTACTAATAAAATTGTTAGTGTTGGTACTCTAAAATGAAGGTATTTATAGTTTGGATAAATGGAGCTAATAACACATCTTAGAGCTCTTGTTTTAGGATAAAGCACTAATACAACACTATATCCATTGGCATTTAGACTATTTTCATTACAGACGTATGTATTAAAAAAAAATTATGGCATCTAAAAATCTGCAAAAGGCAAAGAATTTAGTGGTTATATAGTAAGAGAGTTCTTGGTGTCTGTAATCTGTGTACCATGGGCATATAATGCTGGTTGATGGCTTTAGGGTTCTTATTAGGCTTGGTAATGGCCTACAGTGGTATGGTCATGCCTACATTTACTGAGATAACCTCTGCTCTCACATTTCATGCCTTAAAAACAATATTTTCTATGCAGTAGCATCAAAAATAATTACTGGGAAGGATCAGCTTTTGCTGGTTTAGAGGTAAATTTAAAGGTTAATTACATTCAAGCTTTCAGTTTTTGCAATGGCCTAATATTAATGTTTATTTTCGTGGTTCAGATTTCGGTTTTGCATTTAATGTGTAGTTCTTCTCTACTCTGCTACACAACATGGGGCATCACTTCAACTGTGCTCTCTGCTCATAGTCAGCTATATTTCATCACCGTTTGCACAATATATATTTTATTTCTGAGTTTTGGCAGAGATCAAACAAGACAATGGGAAAGTAAACCAGATTCCATATTGCCAATAATCAAACCACTTATTAATCTTCCTTGTGTACCATACGATTACATCAGTGTAACCAAAGGCAAAACAACTATTTCTAGAATTCAGAGGGTGACAAAAGGATAGCCTATTGTCATGATACATGAGCCAGTAAAATCAAGTCTTGGTTTCCATGTCTCAAAAGCACTATATTTTGCTGTCAACTAGAAAAATATTTTTATCTATAAACTTGGCAAATTTTAGAAAACAAAAACACAGACAGTCAATAAACATGGAATTCTAATTTTCAGAACAGAATCAACAAACCTGAACACCAGCCTCACAAGTGACATATTTTAAAAACGTCATTTATCACACAAATATCATGAGGCACCACTTTTGTAAAGTTCAGGTTGTCTGTTTAAGTGCCTTCTCCTAATATTTAATGCAAGGAAATGAAGTTTCCTTAAGCAAAGGTATTTTTGATATTATTCTCAACTGTACGTACTGTGAAGTACAATTTACAGTGCAAAGAATGAAACAACTACACTGGTTTCTTGGTATATCTAGAAAACTAAAACACGTGCACAAATTTCGTACACTCTTCAGCCTCAAAATTAATTCATTTCCTTACTGAAGGCAAGACCAAACTGAGGAAGCTCTAAAGGCGAAGTCAGGTTTTTTTCATGTTATGAGAAATTTGGCTACAAATTGGTCCTACCCATAGGATTCCTGAGATTCTTCCAATGGGCAAAAATTAAAGACCCAGTCCAACTTAAAGTTAATACATAACTTGTCATACAGAAGATTTCTATTAAAAATTTCAGTCCTAAATAATTTTGCACCCTCTCATCATCATATTAAGTATGTTCTTCATGGCTGACTAAAGTTAGCAGAGACACACTAATAATCAAGGAGATATTACTGCTGAGGATTGCTAATGCCTTCTTTTATAAGGACAAGCTGCTGACCATGCTCAAGCATGCAGTGGCTATATCTTCTTCCCAACTATCTTTGGATACCAGCAGATCCACAAATTATTGTCCTGCCTGACACCTGTTCTTTTAAGAGAGCTATCTGAAGTGGTGTCAGGTGGCTAAGTATAGCCACATATAGAGACTTCATTTTATTTTATCTGAATTAGACTGTACAGACTAAGTTGGTGGAAGGTCTCCTCGCAGCAAGAACCAGAAGTATTTGTCTGGATTTTTTACGTCTTCTCGCCATTGACCATAATGTACTTCTGGCCTATACAGATGTATTTCAGGATTTTCACTTTAATAGGGGTTTCCAGACTGCCAGAGAATTGATTCATTCTTTCCAGAAGAACTGACTGTACTCTGTTTTGACTTTTTTCTTGCTTGGTGAGTTATTAAAAAAACTCAAGGGAATTCCTGCTTCCAGTCATAGTCAGTTTAAAACCTCCAGTGCTTTGTCATTAAACAAAAGTTCTTAATTTTTAATTCATTTGCCAAATCTGACAGCAAGGGACAGTTCAGTCCAGGAGAGGAGTTTGGTGGTACAAAGGCATTTAGAGGAGCAGGTAGTTGTTTCTGCCCTGTTGTTTGACAGCATATTATCTTTTACCTCTACACCAAGTTTTAGTTACAGGGTAAGAGAAGAGTTGCTTTTAAGATGTTGGTGTTGAGGATGACCAAAGTCCTGGGCAGCCTAGGACAATGCTGCTTGCAGGGCAGCCAGAGGGCTCCCCAGCACAACTCCCGGTGAATTGTTCAGAGGCAGCTGCAGGCTTAAGTCAACACATGCACATCAACTAAGCTTTCTCTTTCTCTAATTAGGGAATTTATAGAGTTCCTATGACTCTAGTATTTGAGCAATTATGGAGTTACTCCTACTTAATTTCAGTGTTGAATTCAGTCATATCCAGTGGCAGGAATTTCTCACTTGAGTGATCATACCATTGGGATGTGCTGCCCTTGAAGGCCATAATCTCATATCCTCCAGGGCATGATGCCCTGATTTTTCAGATTAGTATTTGATTCACTTTTCTCCTTCTTGTTTTGGTTTTTAATCTTCACATTAAAAAAAAATCACCAAACCTGGTACTCATGAAGTACGTTTTAAAAATAAATATATAAAGAAATAATGATAATTTTCATGCTTTGAAAATATAAATAATTCAGGGGTGAATTTCATTGTAGTATTTCAGGCTAAAAGAGCACTGTGATAAAATTAAAACTAGTAAATGAGAAACCAGTCCAGCATTCACTCTGAAAGCTCAACATAGCTGAAAAGCAGACACACTGTATTAAATTTATATATTTGATTAGTCACATTAAATCTATAATATGGTAGAGAATATTTAAAAAAAAAAAAAAAAAAACCTTTATGTATGTGAAGCATTCTTTTAAAAGACTCTTGGAGTTAGAAGTGCACATCCTCTATAGCTCCATTCAATCCTGAAACACTGGAAATGTTTCACAGAAGAAACAGATTCTTTGTACCCAGCAAAAACTTCCTGTAGGTATCCAGGTGTATTTGCCACTTGAATTTCAAGTGTCTTCCAGGATTTTCATCGAAATATTAATACGTTTTTTAAATGTCAGATACCGTGTTTGCCAAATATGTATAAAGTTTAACATGGTTCCTCAAATACATACAAACTATACAGGGAATTTTTCTTATTTATATTACATATGAAGTGGTGACTCTTCTCACTATCATTCTTCAGAGGTTGGTAAATGCTTCCTCTCAGATAGAAGGGAAATTTCACAATTCAGAGGAGAATTTCAGGAACAGAAAGGTTCCTACACATAGGTTAAGTCTCTGCTAACAATAAAGATTATGAAATAGTCATAAATATTCTATGATAGAAACTCAGTCATAAATATAAAGCTATCACAAAAGAAATAACTGCTGCCTTAGTTGGGAGAACAGTAGTTTATCAATGGAAATCAGTGGTCCATCTACTCCTGTTTATTACAATGGAAAATACGTGATAGCTACAGAAAGTTAGAAGAACCTCCAAAATGAAGAAATGGAACTGATCTCTTAATAGAGCAGATTCCTTCCTTACCCCAGCTAAATTCTGATTAATTTGGCCATGAAGAGCTACATGCAATATTTTTTAAAGTTGTCAGCTAATTATCAGAGAATGTTCTCATTAATCATCCAAATATCTTCTTTTAAAATCTTTCAAAGCTCTTGGCTCACTAATATTTTTGCATTGAGTTCCAACAGCCCATTTTGTGTACTATGAGAGATAGTCCCTATTGTCAATTTTTAATGTGCCAAAATTTAGTTAAATATTTGTAGTTTTTTTTCTTTATATGACCAAGTAGAAAGTAGACTTATCCCCTTAACTTCTTCTTTTTCACTATTATTTGTACATAAGGGATAACTCTTTAATTCCTCTTTAAGACCTGTTTTCTTTTTACAGTTCTCCTGAACAGGTGAGACTCTCCTTATCTATTTTCTCTCCTTACCTATTTACTCTCCTTATCTACTTTCATTTTACAATATTTTTTAATGAGAAAATCAATTCAATATGCTGTTAATATCCTTCTAGAAATTTATTCTATTAATTGTGCACAGTAACAATTGATTTGTTTGTTATTGCCAAGCACAGATTGTGCTTCAGCTTTATATAGGCAATATGATATTAATTTAAAATCTGAAAATAAATATTCATATTTATATTTGAAATTCTTCCACTTTATACATTAGTTTACCAACATTGTATTTTGCTGGTCACATGTTTTTCTTAGCTTTGCAAAGTCTTCTCACAAGTTACCTCAGCTAGAGGTGATTAGCTGTCTTTCCCAGATCATTAATAACTATAGAATATATCAATACATAAAGTATATCTTGTAGTAGTTTGTATTATTACTGTTTTTAATTTATTGCTTATTTCAGCCTCTTTTTACTTTATATTTTTGTCTTTTGCCCAGTTCTAGTCAATGATTTTTATTTTTTACTTTTTTTTACATAATGTCTGTTCAGATGGACTTCATTAAAGAGTAAATGAGATAAATCAAATTTTCCTTTGTCTGTAGTTTCATTTCACTAAAATATTTATAACAGTGAGGAGGTTTTTTTGTTTTGTTTTGTTTTAATTGGGCTTTTATTAACTTTCTTTTATTTTATCTGTTAAAGGTAAAGTAAGAACATCTCCAACTTGAGGCTGTTCTCAATATCCCTGATAATGTCATGAAAGTAAATAGTCTTAGAGCAACCTCAGGCTCTGAAAATAATTTTTACATGTACAAATATATTTCAGAAAAGAAACATTGATCTCTTCTTTCAGAATCATCTCCTGGGATTTTTAAAAACTTCTGTGTATAAGGTATATCAATTCAGAGCTATTACTTTAATATTTCTTTTTTTTCTGCATTGTTTATTCCATGGTGGGAAGGGAAAGAAGTTTATGCCCAATGAAAGTGGTATAATGATAAGAGATATAGAAAATTGGGCAGAGATGATAATGTTGCTGTGTTTCAGGAAAAAAAAAATAATATGTGTGAAAGGATATTTTCAAAGAAAACTGACAGACATTGCATTAGTTATTATGGGTTGAGGACCTGAGAAAGTAGCACATACCCCGAAAGTGCAATCTCTGTGCCTGTATTGGATTTACATGGCAAGGGCCTGGTAGCAGGCAGGCTGCAGGGTAGCCTCTCTGAGAAGAGTCCAGCAGCTGGCCTGTGTCAGATAAGGGCCAGTTTCAGGCGGCTCCAAAACGGACCCGCTGCTGGCCAGGGCCATGTAATTGAGTAACTCTGGTTGAGCCTCTGTGAGAACATAGTTAAGAAGGAAAAAAAACTGCTGCACAACAGCAGCTGGGAGAGAGAGGAGTGAGAACCAGCCCTGCAGACCCCAAGGTCAGTGCAGCAGGAGGGCAGGAGGTGCTCCAGGCACGCAGCAACAGTTTCCCTGCGGCCTGTGGAGAGGCCCCTGGTGGAGCAGGCTGTCCCCCTGCAGCCCATGGATCCCACATGGAGCAGATCTCCACGATGCGGCCCATGGGTGGAGGAGCCCCCGGTGGAGCAGGTGGATGTGGCCTGGAGGAGGCTGCAGCCCATGGAGAGCCCCCGCAGGAGCAGGCCCGGGCCAGAGCTGCATCCCATGGAGAGGAGCCCACACAGGAGCAGGGGCTCTGGGGGGAGCTGCCGTCCACCCGTGGGAGACCCGTGCTGGAGCAGTTTGCTCCTGGGGGATGGACCCCGTGGTACAGGGAACATGTGGGAGCAGTTCTTGAAGAGCTGCTGCCTGTGGGCAGCCCCCGCAGGCTCAGTTCGGGAAGGACGGCATCCCGTGGGAGGGACCCCACGTGGAGCAAGGGCAGAGAGGGACCGTGAGGGAGCAGCGGAGACGAAGCAGCGTTAGGGACTGAGCGCAGCCCCCATTCCCTGTTCCCCTGTGCTGCTCAGGGGTAGGAGGTAGAAGAGGATGGACTGGGGGAAGGTGTTTTTAGTTTGCTTTTAGTTATCACTGTCTAGTCTGTTATCAATAGGCAATAAATTATGTTAATCTCCTTTACTCTGAGTCTGTTTTGCCCATGAAGGTAATTTCTGAGTGATCTTCCTGTCCTATCTCAATTCACAAGCTTTTCATCACTATTTTCTCTGCTTCTCTTTTTCTGAGGAGTGGGAGTGAGAACGGTATGCTGGAGCTGAGCTACCTACAGGTAAAGCTGTAGTCTCCACAGTGATTTTGAGAAAGATGAAGTAAAACTGGAGTTGGACTTGCCATAGAGTTATGAACATAGAATTAGGAAAATTCATATTTACTACTTTTAGTGCTGGTGTGAGCTGTGCCAGATGTATGAATAGCGTAATGTCCTGGGAGGAAGAGCAAGGAGTCTAATTCTCTGTGTGTTAGCTGAAGGCAAAAAATGAGATACCCAAAACATAATCAAGAAATAGTCCATGTCTTTAATGAAGAGTGACAGGCTTAAAAATCAGCACCAAGAGACAGCAGCTATAATAACGATGGTATAAGGTAGGTCACAAGGAACATTAAATTCAAAGTTCCTACAGGATCTACCAGAACAAAGTATGGAGGACAGCAAACCCCATGGAGAGACAAAAAGAATGGACAGATGGAGAAGAGAGAAAATGGAGACTAGCTGAGAGTGGATAACATCTAATACTGATGCTCCTGATGACTACCTGACATCTGGTGGTACAGCAGGCAAACATTTTTGTATCTTTTGTTACCCCTGTTACTGGAAATCAGATTTTATTAAAATCTACACAGTAAATTTTCTCACTAAAATCTTTTCTGTTTCAAAAGTTTTCATAAAGCTTTGAGTTTTTAATACTTTCACCAGGATTTCCAAGTATCACATATATCTTTTACACTATAGCAATAAAAGGAACAGTGGGGGGCACAAATATTTAGAAAAAAAAATAATCTAAGAGAAAAATGCATGGGGATGAAAGGTTACATGGTCCTTTGCATAGTTCTCACTCATGTAATGCTGTAACAGTTGAGGTCAGCTGAGGCACTCAACTCACAGTTCCTTATTCAATCAGACAGGAGCTGAAGGCAAAGATCCCTGCCAAAGGATCTTCAGTCTTGGGATGTGTTTCTCTATTAATTCACTGGAGCTGGAAGTTAGTCACTGACTTTCCAGGTCACAGTTTTTTTTCCACAACTGTGCACTTTGTAATATGAAAAAGAGATGTTCAGCTTGTTCTGACTGGGGAGAATGTGATATCTTAACACCGTTTATTTTACTAACACTACACAATGCACATAATTACTCCAAAAATTAAATATTATTAGGCAGTGGTAAATTATGCTCTTTTTCAAAACATATGAAAAGCAAAGGAGAATCTTGCCTTTTCTCATTTCTGCTCTTTCATTAATTTGTTTAATTTTGTTATTGTCCAGCATGAAAATAAATTTACCCACTTTACTCCTATTACATTTTAGAATGTATTACTTCTACTGTGCATTTGTTTCACTGGCTGAACTATCTTACAGGTTTTGGGTAGCAAGAGCTCTGTGAGGAAAGTCTCTTTAAAAAATATTTTCCATTTTTAAAGTACCTATTCTATTTACGTTCTTCGAAGAAATATTTCTCTCTGCTTTCACCTTTATGAAAGCTTTTTCCGTATTGTTTAAACAAAATTCTATTTTTCCACCAAATTTTACTTACAGTTTTGACAGAATACAGATTGTCACAAACATTATCATTTTCTGCTTGAGGTATAAAGCACATTTCTTTGATCGTACTTTCTTTCACATAAGAACACAATAGCATGTATGTGCAATCAACTCTCCAGCTCAAAGAAGACTACAAAAGGAAAACATTACATAGCTCAAATAATTCTCCTTAGAGACTGAAAGAAAAGAATCAGCGTACAACAGATGAGAAGTTCACTCAACAGCTATAGTGGTGATAGTGATATAAGAACCTCTGCAGAACAAAACAGGGAAAAAAGATAAATTTATTTTATTAATCATTTACTTAGATCATGCTTTCAAAAGATGTGAGAAAGAAATATTATTCTTCAGCATTATGTGAACAGTTTCATGCACATGGTTTTGGGGAGCAGTGTTTGTTAATGCCCATATGAAGCTGAGGTTTTGTTACAGTATAAACCTAACTTTTTTTTTTTTTCTTTTTCTGGTAAGACTCCATTTGAGAGATCTGTCCGCACTTAAAAGCTCCAAAGTCATAGGTGTTATGTATCCAACTATTAGAGATATATTTTACTGAATTTATGCTTAAATGAGGCTAATTCCTTGAAAATACTCTTCAATGACCTAAATTCCTGGTTCAAAAAAACTGTGTTTAGTGCACAGTCAGTGAGGTAGACAAAGGTATGTCGAAGGACTTAAAGAAAGATAGAGCAACCTTGAGACTCTTTTAAGTATGTGGTGGCTTCTTGTATATAGTCGCTGTAAGGGATTTCTGAAACACATTGTGTCTATGAGTGCCTTCAGATCTGACTGGAGTGAGTAACCATGATCAAGTCTGTAGACATGGATATAGCATCCTGTATATGGAGAATTCCTAAATACCTGCTTAAGAATTGAGGACCATGGAAGCGGTGAAAATATAAGTGATCTAGCCTAGCCATCAGTATTTCCTGATGGAATAAATGGTGAAGGGCCTAGAGGGGAAGACATATGAGGAGCGGCTGAGGTCACTTGCTCTGTTCAGCCTAGAAAAGAGAAGGCTGAGGGGAGACCTCATTGTGGCCTACAGCTTCCTGGTGAGGGGGAGTGGAGGGGTGGGCACCAATCTCTTCTCTCTGGTAACCAGTGATAGGACCTGAGGGAATGGAGTCAAGCTGCAGCAGGGGAGTCTGGATATCAGGAAGAGGTTCTCACTGAAAGGGTTGTTGCGCACTGGAACAGGCTCCCCAGGGACGTAGTCACAGCACCAAGCGTGTTGGAGTTTAAGAAGAGTTTGGACTGTGCACTTAGTCATATGGTCTGAATTTTTGGGTCGACCTGTGTGGAGCCAGGAGTTGGACTCGATGATCCTTATGGGTCCCTTCCAACTTGGGTTATTCTATGATTCTATGATTCTATACCAAAAGTTAGTGAAAGGGACTACACGCTATTCTGAAAATATCAGGGAGCACAGGTATCAGCAAGACAATGAAACAAGCAAAATGGATTTTGGAGACCTTTCATAATTGCTGCCTGACATGCAGCATTTCTTTCGTCTTAAGATGCACTTCTCCCAATTCATGTTAGACATACAATGCATAATAAATAGCAAATAAAAGAAAATTACACTTGTGATAACTCATTACAAGTTTTGTTTTCTTTCATTGCCATTTTTTAAGTCAATAGAATAAGTGAGAGTACTCTGTTTTATTGGCAAAAAACATGCAGTCAAATGAAAACATGTAACCGGTGAGACAGTCTGATTGACACAGATGAAAGAAACACAGGTTTCATTTCTTCTTAAATCAGACTCCAGAAAAACAATGGACTCCCTTGGTTGGGAGTTAAATGACTGAGACCCAAAGAACTTTAAATTTACTTCTGTAACCAGACGTAACTGATGTTGTGTGACATAAATCTTAAAGCTTATTTTCACATTAAGTAAAACAAAATAAATAGTTTTAAAAAATATCATACACATTACGTAACTGGTAATAAACATTACTAGATTTTCTAATTTTAAATTTGAGAATGGAGCAACTTTATACATTTTTTTTCCCAAGGAATCCTTCTAGCAATATGAATGCATGTACATGCAGTATGAGAATAACTCACTTAAATTTGATATAAGGATTATTTATGAGATACATTTTTCTTTAAAAATTTTGCTATTGCTGAACTTTTTGATAAAAATAGTCATGACATATCAAAGAATTTCCATGTGACATAAATTAAGACTGCCCTTCAGATATGAATTGCTATTTTAGATGCTGGCAAGAAAATGTCAGGGCCCTGAGGGCACCGCCAGCCCTGCCTGTGCCTGCCCGCCCCTAGGCCCAGGACCACACATCAGCCCAGGGTCACCAGCCCCAGCCCCAGCGAGGCCACAGCAGGGCCAGGCTACAGCTCCCCACAGCTGGCCCACTGCAGGCCCACATCCCAGCCTGGCTTTGGCCTGTCCCCGTTCCCAAGGAGGTGCCCAGTGTCAGGGCTCGGGCTGCCCAGTGCCCCCAGTGCCTTGTTCCTGATGGGAAAGGGGCATTGGACAGGCTACCAGGCCTTGCCCTGAAAGAATCAAGAGCAGTCCTGACACCCAAAATTTCACAGTATGGGTAAGGGCTACTCAGCTTCAGTGAGGAGCAGTACAGTTTCTGCTCTTGGGAAAACAACAGAGCGAGGGAAGGGGAAAACAGATCCCATCAGCCTGATGGGGACCCAGAGCTGTGGGTGCCCAGCTGCCTCCCAGGTCATGGAGACCAGGACATGGCTGATGGGCAGGCTTGCGCCCTGTGGCAGTGCCAGCAAACAGTGCCCAAGCTCTGCCGCAATACATCTGTGCACACCTCAGTGTTGCTGTAGTAAAGGTATTTTCTTTATGGGTGAGGGAAAAAAGCTGTATCATTTAATCCAAATTAAACAGCTTCCAGTGCAGGTCATAGTTTAGGCACAGCTGTATGAAGCAGTTAAAATCACACATGGCACTAGCATACCTAAAACAGCATGGTGTGTCAATTTCCAGTTGATGAAGTGAAGATAATTTGTTTTACCATTAACCTGTCAGTCATACCTAAAGAGTAGGCCTCCACACCAGTAATAATAATCTTTCTCCTACTGGTCTCAGAAAGTGGCCTTTTTTCCTGAGCATCTACATGGTAATACACCATAAATGATCCATAGAATTAATAAATGCTGTCTATTCCTAATTGGCACTGCATCCAGCCTGTACTGTGATGCTATAGAAGAAGGGATGGTTGCTCACAAGGAGATTTGAAGGAGCAGATAGTAATGAGCCTTTCCACACCTTGCCTGAAGTAAAGCTCAAAATTGTTACAGTACATCAAGATACTGATCTTAATCCCAGAAATAGTTGTAAATTCTAGTCAGGACAATGCAATGCACGACGACACTTGATAAAGTGATATATTTAAAGCATATAATTACCTCTAGGCTCTAATTCGATCAGTTACTACAAGACAAATTTCAATTGCTTCAGCTAGGTTTTCAAAAAGTCTTAGGTTACCAATGGGACCTAAAGCCTCCTCCAAAGAAGCTTACTGACTAGCATGTTGGGACAGAATTTAAAAACAAAAAACGTAAAAAATAGGAGAAATGAGAATTGTCAGACTCAATGACTAATAAATTTCAACCTGTTCTACATACTCTAGGTTTCTCCTACCCATTTGTCTTGTTACTGTTTTAGTTTCTCTTAAACAATTATTTGCTCTGTTAATCTCAAGTTATGATGTTCATTTTAATTTGAGGGTACTAGCATTTTCTTTGGAAAGTCTCAGCTGTCATTACATTTCACCTCCTGTTTCACCGATTGGGAGGGATAGGAGAAGACACATAAAGAGGTTCTGTCTACCGTGCTTGCAGTGAAGTTAAAACCATATAGAATACTTTTTTTTTTTTTTTTTGTGGGAAATCTTTCAATTGTCTTGACATCTGAACCCTTCTTGCACAACTGAGCTAATAAAAAAAAATTAAATACATATCTGGCATTATTATTTCTGAATATCAATGGTGTTAAAAGAAGTGTTTATATTCCCAGAAAATGGTAACATGGTGAAAAAACAAGAAATTAAAAACCTATAATGAAATGAAGCATACACACATTTTGGGTCTTCTAGCTTCAATGTCATTAAAGGAATAGTCTGCCTGCTTGCTTTTTTAGCCTTGCAGTTTATGTAATTCATTACTTTTAATTTAAAGAAGAAAACATACTAGTGAAATACTAGCCATTTTTAATCAAAGACTAATGTTTCTGTAGTCCAAATGAGTACTTGTCTAGATTGCTAAACTACTGTACAATAGGAATCCCCTCCCAGCTAACGGGCCGTAATTACAATGACAATAATAAAATGTGAACTTTTTTTTCATTGTAGTGCGTAGTCACTTAAAATGACTCATTGATGAAAGATCCTATCTGAAATGCTACACTTGGTACAAAATACTGTATATAAACAGATCATTAAATTTGAAAGACTTTTTTTTTAAATTGCAGCACTATAATTCTGTTTAAGAATGGATAAATTAGTTTTGTTCATAATATTTTAGCTTTAATTCATTTAGTCCAAGAAAACCCTTCTTCTCTTGGCAGACACTCATACTTCATCTTAATTTAACTATTTTATAAAGCTTGTGTTGATTTCACTTGCAATATTTTGCTGCCTTTTAATGGAGACAGATTGTATTTCATATTTTGCTTCACTCTGTTATGCAGGTCTCAAAGTGGCATTGTAATAAGAAGCACTTGTATTATAGTTGACTGAAGACCATAAAGTGTATGATAAATACATACAAAACAATTTTCATTATTCAGTAAAGTATTAAACCATACTTTTTTCTATATAGATAAAAGCCTTGCCTTGTTCAAAACCTGTTCTGAGTGTATTAGCATTGTATGCCTGAGGCTTTAATCCTGGCTCAGGCCTACTGCCAGTGTAAAAATATGAAAACAGAAAAATGCAGAGCATGGGATGTGAAATTGTATTTTCATTTTGTAATAATGCAAAAGAAAAGAATCTCCATCTTTGGATATATGCTAAAAGTGGACACGACCACGAGAAACATGATCTAACTTTGAAGTTGGATCTAGCTTACGACTGAGTGGACAGTTGGACCAGATGACCTCCAGAAGTCCCTTTCAACCTCAGTTATTCTGTGCTTATATGATTCTGCACTAATATGTTTCAAGTACTTCTCAAAATAGATCCAATTACAGAAGAAATATGGTCTACTGCAAATAATAATGCAAGTTTTGTATGTGGTTGAGTAACCATGTCTTCTGATGTAGCTTAAGCTTATACATCATGTAAAGAAGGTACACAGATGGCACTGAAGGGAACATATGATTAATTACATGTTGAAGTGATGGCCTAAGTCAGGTTAAAATTGGAAATTCCTCAGTATCATTTGCAATTTCACTTTGGCATCTAAGAAAAAAATACAACATGCTAAGCAAACTTAAATATTGACTGTATGTATTACATGTTCCTCCTGTAAACAATCACAGTCCGCTAGAAATATCTAAATAATGATTTTATTATAAATGTGCAGAGATCAAGAACCCCAAAACACTCCATTTCAAGTGGGAGATAAATACTGTGATGAATTCCTACACAAGAAAGTATCCATAAAAATAAAATTAGGACTGAAAGAATATGACAAAGAATTGAACAGAAGTACGGCAGATGTGGATTTTAGGAGCCAAAGCACAACACTGTGCTTGAAACAGCTCATTCTGGGGCTGCCTAGCCACGGTGGTGCTTATTTGTGACAAAAAAAATGAGAAGGGAGGAATCCTGAGTCCTGAAACCTGCTCCTAGGACTGTTTATGCTCCTTACACTAAAAATCATGAAGAAAAAAAGAAGAAATACTTTACCACCAAAACTGCCTGTTTTAATTGCATGAGAGATTAATTTAAAGGGTTCAAAAAAACTGAGGAAGCTGTTGTAACTAAAGGAATGAGAGCAGAGTAGGTGAAATGCCTCTATTCTTAACACTGAACTGGCCCAGGCTCAAGTAAAACGTGATATAGAAAGCAGAGGAAATTGACAGACTACATGAACAAAAAAGAACTGTGCATTTTAGTACAACATAAGAACAAAATTAATTAAGTGCCTGCACTGGCCATAGAAGATTTGGATGAGCGGAAAAATAAATTACTCCTTCAGAAGACAGTGATAAAAGGAAAGGATTGGCTGGAGCCAAATCAGTCAGACTGTGCTGCTAAGACGACCTAACCTTAGGTACTGAAGATGTGGCTGAAAGTAATGGAAGTAAATTTGAAAACAAAAAATGTGGTGTTAACATCCTCCTTAAATATTTCGTTGGCATAATTAATTTTCTATGTAAAGAGTGACAGATGGATGCTTAACTATAACATTTTTTGAAAGGACTGTGTATCTTCAGTGAAGAGGAGAATAATACATAAATAGGTCAATAGATAATAAGCAATAAATGTGCTTTCACTAGAAACGGTAAATTTCTGTGTATATTTCAATAGCTGACGCTGTCTTTGTCTGGTCCAAGGTGACAGTGGTGGGACAAAGGCGCGTGTGAGACACTAAGGAGGACGGTGCACGACCTCTTCACAAGACTCAAGTTACCATTGCATAGTGCTGCTTTAATACTTTCCTTCTGCCTTATGTACTCTTCCTTGCTAGTGCATATTGGCCTTGTGTCGCATATCACTGGTATCAGCCAACAGTCAGATCTATGCTGGTCAACTGCTAACAGTATCCTTAAATGCTTTCTAAGACAGCTGTATCTGCTTCTTTTGCCATGCTCCAGCTCAGCTCAAAGCAGCTACATGGACACTCCTCTGCTGGTTGTGTAGACAAATGCTGAGAAGCCTTCTAATTCATACTTCAACAACCAATGTATACACATCTCACTATACTGGCCGGAGCTCAAAATGCAGGAATTTTGGTGCAGTCCCTTCAGAAGCAGAATGTGCCCTCTTTCTGCCTAGTGGCATCCATACACGAGGTGTTAGTCATGCTGTTCCATAGGTCTTTAATAAAAGAAGCCCATAATCTGTGAGCCTGCCAAAGACCATGCTGGCTTCCAGATGCGGGAGGAACTCATCATATCATTACAGGCATGGTCACTGGGGTTGTTTCTGAAATGGATGAATTTACAAACACTAGACAGTTTATTTCCAGCTGAGTTTATGGCAAGTCCTATCATAGCTTTTTCTAGGGACTGACCCACTAATTAACACGTGCTCTCCATTTCCTTCGTGCTTACAGCGGATTCCAAGTAAGCTGCAGAAATATCAAAAAGTTCACCTGAAGCTGGAAGTCCTCCTTGGACTTTTCACCAATACAGATTAATGGGGAAAAAAGAAATCACAGATGTTTGTCTGGCAACAGCTCACAGTCTAAAGAACCTGAGCAGTTTCCCAGCAGCCAGGAAAGGTTCCAAAACTCACTTGGAGCTGTGGTTACACTGTCCTGTCCAATGCAGTTAAGTAAAACAACCTGAATAAGATTAGTTCAAAAATGTATCCCAGCTTCTTTCTATTTATGGCAAGGAAATGTTTGGATAGGTCTCAGTCAATTCTGACTCTGCAGTGTGAGCGACTAAGCACCACTAAGAAGTTCTCAGGAAAGCGAAGTCTCTTCATTAGTCTTCAAAGCCTCGGTTGATTGACTGTCAAAAGTTTTAGTGAGGTTACATGCCAAGCAGAGATCTCGAGGCCCCTTCTGGTGGTCCTTTCCTCATCTATGCAATAATTACCACCGCCTGCCCCTGAAAAAAAATTAAAGACCATAAGCACAGTGATGGCTGCGCTCCAGTTATCCATAAAGTTATGGTGATTATCTTGAGGCAAAAGACCCACCAACTGAAGTCTGACCTATGACAACTGTGGTCTGTGGGTCTGCACTGGTACGTATACCAACACTACGTGCACCATGCCTTAAATACCTACAAGGAATAGTGGTTGCCAATGTGGTATCTGTAGGATATGGATCAAGAAATGAGCAAGTGAGTTATTCTCTCCTTTTCAAGAAGCAGTAGATAAGAGGATCAGTAAGAAAAGGCAGGCAAAGAAGACTAAAGCCAAGTGGATTTGTTTGGTAGCAGGGATTTGCGTAGCCCACAAAGATGCGCTGCTGGGGGCTGACTCATGAACATTTAACAGTGGCTCTGTCACAGGCGGATCCTGTCACAGTAGAACACAAAGTGGTTGCATCTAGTTGGGTCTCATTGCTTCATCCTCAGCTGTGTAAGTCACTTAGGCTTTGGACGGGGGTGTAAAACATTGGCAAGAGATTTCAGATATCAGTGTCCGGAAGGTCTGAGCAGGCAACATGAACTAAGGAAATTTGGCAGAATCAGTCTGTTTTGCAAACAGGATGTGGCTGTTGGGTAACAGCAGGAGACCTCAAAGAAGCTCTGAAACACAGCATCTAAATCATGAGAGATAATGGGGATACTTGCTATAAAACCATAAAATGAAAGTCCTACTACTGTTCCCACTGATGTCCCAGTATGACAGAAGATTGTCCTTCACTTTTTACAGGAGTTGTACCAGAAAGCATTGACTTGTTGAATGGCATTGACTACAATGCGTGAGAGAAGAGAAATGCTGTTGTCTCAACCATATTGCAATATATATCTTGTATAAATGTTTGCAAGTATTGGTACAGTGTTACAATAATGAATGAGGTCCTCCTTGCTTTCAGTGTTAATCTAAACAGAAAATGAAATGCAATCTCTAAGTATATATAACACAGGTAAAGAATGGAGTCAAGGGCCAAGTGCATTGGAGGGAAAAAAAAGTGACTGCGGTATGCAAAAGAAGGGCTTATAAAGGCCTTTAATTCTTCAGCAAGTTTTGAGGTTGTTTTCCTTAACAATTTCTATAAATAATTAATATAAATAATGAGAGTAGATGTGATATGAATCTTGTAGCTAGGAATGCTTGCAGGGCCTGGCCTGACGTATGCTGATAACAGGATTCTGATGGACTATTATTTACATTCTTAAAGTTATACTGGTATGCATTATCAACACAATGCGTTTCGTGTTCATGTTCATGCGTTTCACGATGCATTCAGTCAAGCACAGTTGAGTTCCAGAAGTTTTCTTCCCAGTTTAGCGTACTGCAATAAGCATGTGTGAGTAGTTGGAAAAAAATAGACATTATTTCTGTAACTTACAGACTGTTAGATAAAATATATGATGGATAATTAAAGACAATGCACACTCTTCTCTCTTAAAATGAAATAAATATTATTATCAGAAATTTAATGAGGCTTATTTAAGTCTACTTTTATTTACTTTAGGACTTTTGTCGTCTCTGGAAGCATTCTTTCACATGTTCACCAAGATGATTTGAGGAAGTGTCCAACAGTCCTGGTTACACAGGTGGACAGCTCTCTAAGTTCATTAGGCAGTCACTTCATAAATGGAGTATGTGAGCTGTCCTGGTTTCTTTTGAATCTTTATTTATTTATTTACCTGCTGGGAACATGGCTTTAAACTGACATGGGTTTAGAGGTCTAAGAAACCTGTGGAACTTTTACTTTTGAGGTTATTATTATGGGTGCATCATAACTATTTTTCAGCATTCTGATTGTGCTTATTTGTCTGTGCACTGTCACATTGAGTGCACCAATTGTGCACGCCGGGCTTTGGGGCTGAAAGCACCACCTGTAAATGCCATTTTACTGCAGGCCGAGCCTTCTCCTGCTCAGGCATTCCCACTGCAGCTGGGGGATGCAGGCCCATGTCCTGAGCCACATCTATACAAGGTTTCCTCCAAAAGTGATAACTGATCGTCCAGTTTGTTTTACTTCAGTGATCTGAGTCACGAATAGTAGTTGCCTTCAGCAACATAAAATGATTGAGGGGGGAATACCAACCACCACCTGAGCCACCAAGGGCACAATCCAGGAATACGCTCTACTAATGACGGGAAAACAAAAGCAGGGCACAGGTCGGCAGCCTGGAGCCCCCTGTCGCTGCGTGCCGCTGCCGGCGCCGGTCGGGGGAGGCTGTGAGGAAGCGCGGCCGTTAACAGCCCCGCCGCACCGGCAGCCGGCGCTCCTCGGCGGAGCCGCACACCGCCGCCCCCTGCTCCGTGCCCACAGGCGGCGCGGGGCTCCCGTCCCCGCTCCCCCGCCGCCGTGACGGCCCCGTCCCCATCCCCACACGGACCCCGGCGCCCGCTCCCCTCGTCGCGGAGCTGCTGGCCGAACGGCCACCGCCACATCCGGGTGCCGGCCCTTTGGAAGCGCATGCGCGGCTACTGCGAGCCCTGGCACCGCTCCTCCTCCTCCTCCTCCTCCTCCTCCACCTCCTCCTGCCGCCGGCCCCCGGGGCGCTGCGCTTCCGCGTTGTCAGGCAAGGGGGAGCGACCGCGAAGGCGGCCCGAGGAGGAGGAGGAGGAGGAGGAGGAGGAGGAGGAGGTGGGGTGGGGTGGGGTGGGGTGGGGTGGGGGGAGGCTGGTGGCTGCGGGGGCGGGCGGCGGCAGCAGCCGGGAGAAGCCCCGGCGGTGACTGGCTGGCGGCACACGGAGCTCCGAGGGGGCGGAGGGTGCCGGGGCTGAAGGGAGGGAGGGGAGGGCGCTGCGAGGCGGCGGGTGGGGGGGGAGCAGGGACTGCGGCGGCGGGCGGGGAGCCGGGTGGCACCATGTGAGGCGGCTGCGCGGCCGGGCGCGGAGGCTGCGGGCGGCTCGGCGGACGGGAGAGACGGGGTGGGACGGGCCGGGGCGGGCCCGGGGCGAGCCGTGAGCCCCCGGCGGGCGGGGCCGGGCCGGGCAGCGGCACAGCGGGCTGACCGGGCGCCGTTTGCTTGGCTCCAGCCGCCGGGCCCCGATGAGGAGCGCCGCTGCGCTGCCGGACTAGCGCGTCGCCCTCCCGCGGGGGCTCGTCTGCCGCCGGCGGGGCGGGCGGCGGCGCTCCCCGCTCGGGTCTGCCTCGGCGCCGCCGCGAGCCATGAGGAAATTTAACATCAGGAAGGTGCTGGACGGCCTGACGGCGGTCTCCTCCGCCGCCTCGGCGTCGTCCGCCGCGCAGCAGCAGCAGGCGGGCAACCGGGAGAGCGAAATCCAGGAGACGCTCCAGTCCGAGCACTTCCAGCTCTGCAAGGTGAACGCGGCGGCCTCGGGGTGCGCCCTGGGGGGGTCGGGGGGGACAGGGGGGAGAAGCGGTGGCCGTGTCCGCAAGCAGCTTGCCCGGAGACTTGCAGGGCTCGATGCCGGCGGGGTGCGCCCGGGCTTCGTGGGGAGAGCGGGATGAAGGAGGGAGGGAGGGAGGGATGGATGGAGGAGGGAGGGAGGGATGCCCAGCGTTATCGCGGCCTTTCAGCGGCAGGCTCCGCTGTTGGGCCCCGAGGACGGGGGTCTGGGGCTCTGCGTGCCGGGGAACGCGGCTCCCCGCTCCCTTTGCGCCTGGAGGGGGCTGTAGACGTTTGTGGTGCTTTGGCTGCAGTGTGTTGCCAAGTCGCCGGGGCTGCTGTTGCAAAGGTTCTCCAGAGACGGAGGAAAAGTTCCCCTTTTTTTTTTTTTTTTTTTTTCATTTGCTTGCGTGTGATACGATAACTGCAGTTAGTGCCCGCACGCTTTTGGAAAATGATGCAGCGAATTAATCCGCCAGCTGTACCTAGAGGAATAAAAACTGATTTGAATATCAATACCCATTTTTATCTTTACAATGCACCCGTGGCCTAGCTTGGTATGGCTGAGCTTGTTTGTGGATTCGCCTCCTTGTTTTGTCTAGTATTGCAGGCGTTCCTGCCGCTTCTACAAGTTGCTCATGAAGGACACGGGAAAGAGCAGGGCTATTACTACTTAGATTTTATACACTGTGAAACACTGAGAGTTGTGAGCTATGCCTGCAACTTGACTGAAGTAAAAGGAGTCTATCAGAAGTTTCCTATGCGTTTATGAGGTCCTAAAATAACCCTGCGTTAAACTAGAGGTTTTGCAGTTGAAAAGCCAGTGTTTGTATGGCTTACGTTGCATACATCTATAGTAGAAGTCAGAATAGATAATGCTTTTGTTTTTCTTGATTCTGATTATTTGCAGCCTGAGAAGTGTAATGGGGTTGTTGCTTGGTCGATTACCAAATTAGTCTTGGCTAATCAGAAACCAAAATGAGCCAACTGCCTCATATTAAGAAAGAATCCCTTGGTTAAGGGGGCTTTGTTTTGTTTTTGTGGCATGTTTTTTGTTTGCCTATTTTCAGGAGTGTTTTTTAGTTTGTTTTGAAGGGAAGCAGAGGTTGAGAGTGATGTTCTGTGGAGGTTGGGTTGATTTTTTTTATTGCTTTTTTGTAAAGGTGATGAGAGAGTTTGCACTGTCATGTGGGGCCTGTTGGAGTGAAATTGAGGTAGCTCTGACGAGCAGGTGTAGCAATTTGTAACAGTTCGGACAACAAGTCGGGCTTAGTTGCCAAACTTCCTAGGAACATCACAGATTTTAACGGTTTAGTGCCATTCTTAGGGCTAAAATAGGAGTAGTCAGAGAATGACATGGATGGAAAAATAAAATGCCATGTTGATACAGTCTTTGTACAGAAATAATGCAAGATTCACATTAAGTTTCAGTAAGTATGACTGTCATTTGGTGATCAAGGGTGAATGACTGGACCAACTTTAAAAAAATCTTTTATAATTGGTGCATATAGGACAGCTGTTATTTTCAATCTGTTGGTTCCTTTCGTAATTGTGATTAATGCTGAATCCTATTCCCTAACATATGATATTGATTCTGTTTATTTTTGGTCTGCTGCTTGTCCCATCATTACTACGATGCTCTGACTTGTTAGACTGTGCGCCATGGTTTCCCCTATCAACCTTCAGCCCTGGCATTTGATCCTGTTCAGAAAATACTGGCCATCGGGACTCAGACTGGAGCATTAAGGCTGTATCCTTTTATATTCTGAAAAGGAAATTAGCGTACCTCACACGAATGATGTTTTGATTCAGCTGCTGGAGCTATTCAGATGTGTGGTGGGAACCAGGTATGCAGAAGGGGGGAAAAGCTCTGTTTTCTGGTGGCGGGTGGCCTGGCTGTTCTGCTTGTTGTGTGTCAGTTCAGGTTGTGTTAATGCTATGAGGTATGGCTGCTTAGTCCTCCTTATCTGCAGTTAATATATACGTTTTGTAGAGGATTACCAATGCGCTGACAATTTAGAAGCACAGTCAGCTGCTTTAAAAAGAGATGTGTCTGAGGGTCTGTTTCATTTTCTGCTATAACCTTTGGAATTATAAAACTCCATGCTGCTTGTATTTATTTTTTGTCTTGCTCTTGAGAGAAATGTTGTAGTAGTGTAGATCTTCTTACTACTTCTGTACTGCCAAAAAGTAGTTTTAAGTGGGGATGTTAAAGGGTGCGGGAACAGTATTTCACTAATAGTTCATAACTGACAGAGATGAGCAGATTAAATTCGTGGACTAAACCAACAGTAACGTTACTACTTCTTGTTCAAAAAAAAGTGAACTGTCTGTATGTTTGTAGCCATATGGTACCACATCCATATTGTACCACCCAAGGCACATAATAACATACGTGTTTAAACTTTTATTTTAAAAGAAGGTGCCCTGTAGATCCTTTAATCCACACTAACATTGCCTAAACCTTACTTTTCAACAGAGTAGAATGAGTTGATTTCTCTATTGTCCTGGAATTGTCTAAATTCTGATGTTTTTGGAGAAGGCTTAGCCATCTTGCTAGAAAAATTGAGTTAATTCTCTTTTAAACTGCAGGTAAATCTCAACATTCTCTTTCCTTTGTTAATTACGTTCCTCTGCAAGTGGACATTTTGTTTCCTTCCTTAACATCAGTGTTCTGTCTAAGGCTAACTGTCTTAAAAGGGTTGTCTTTTACAAGTTGAAAAGTTGGAACTTCAGTATTAAAGAAGAGGCTGAACTGAAGTAACTTGTATGATGTCTATAATGTTATGAACTCCCAAGATCTCTCAACTCTCAGTGGTCAACAGTAATGACTGTGAAGTGCTCTCAGTAAAATATTCAAAACTACACTTAATAAATTTTAGTTTTTAAAAAGGTGATGCATTTGATTTAAATGAAAAATGAAGGGTATGCGAGGCTCTGTTGGTTTTAATTACTCTCATATTGGTACAATAGATGAGAGAAGAAAATGAGACCTAAAAGTAAGGATTGGGGTTGGAGGGAGAGAACGACATGCACTTACTTAGAGCTTACTTGCCTGCAGTTTACGGCAATATGATGATGTAGGTTGCCTTATGATGACTTGATTAAAAACATATTTCTTGTCGCTTAGCCGTGACTACACCTGTGATTTCTGAGTGCGAATTGCTTTCTAAGTAATCAGGAGGAGCCTAGCAGGATTGTGAGGGAAGCAACGGTTGCTGTGAGAGGAAGCAGTAACATGAACAGAAAATGTTTCCTAAGGGAAGAAGTTTCATGCTGAGGCCGAAACATTTGTGTTCCACTAACTTAGGGAAGGTCAGTATCCGTCTCAGTACTGACTGAGTCTTGGAAGAACTGTTTTAAAGCCCTCTGTTTAGCCTGATGGGTTAGCCCAGTAACCCAACAGCACTGCACAAGTTGTATCTCCTGTGATTACTTGCTTTTGGGGAGGGAGAGATGCAGGCAGAGGGGGTAGATTCAGATACACTCAAAACGTAAAACCAGCCTCTCACTTTCTGCCCTGTGAAACCTAGGAAGATGGCTCTCTGGGAAGGAGTGGAACTTGCAAGAGCTGTTTATTTCACCTTACTGCTCATGGACAAAAACTGAACCACAAAGTTATAGGTAACCTGTAGGATGTCTTACCTGCTGAGGCTTTTACTAATGATAAATTACATGCAAAGATTCATTGCATGTAATCTAAGTAAGTGGGAGCCACTCTCTCTTTAGAGCTGCAGAAGTGTGTCTTAATTGAAATGAGGTGTGAACTAGGAAGACTGAGAGCGAATAAAGAGGTGTTCATTGAGAACTAAATTCTAAAAGTGTAAGGAAAGTCAATCCTGATTTTCTTCTTCTGTTGTGAGGGTATAGAAGTAAAGGAAGGATAACGCTTCCTTCATTGTCTACTGGCGGATGCAAGTTGGGTATTAGTGTTTTTCTTGCGTCTTCAGGTATGGATGCAGCTTGTCAGGCTTTCGGTTCCTTTCTGTTGCAACTAGGTGATCTGAGTAATTGCGAAGCAACGGGGTGTTGTGTTTTTTTTTTTTTGTTGAAAGGGTATTAAAGATAAAATGCTCTTAAGAAATGTACTAACCTGGTTTAGATTTAATTTCTGTACGTACTAGTGAATACTACAGCCCTGATTTACTTACAGCAATTTATGAGCTAGTCCCTTTATAGAACACGTTCTCTGTATTTGAGCAGTTTTCAATTCAGTTATTTTAACTAAAGTATTGTCTAGAAAAGGTTAATGTGAACAGAAATTTTCTTAGTCATGCTCCCATCTCATTCTTAATTTTGAGGACTCTGTAAGCACCAGTGGAATAAAAAATGCATTTTAATGCTGTCTCTGCTATTGGTACAGTGACATGTCAGAGTAGAACTAAAGCTTTTTCTGAAGAACCAGGATTTGTGGACAGAAATAAAATGGGAGTTCACTGATTTGTTATATTCATCAATTAGAGGTAAATAAAGACAAAATAACATCAACATGGTATTAAGCTCTCTGAGTCCACAATGTAATTGTGAAAATGGAAATACTGAAGTATAGGTTGCATGTTTCACTAATCAGATTGGAAATAGAATTACTACTTTATTAATATTGTTTGTCCCTATCCTAAGCTTGACCAGTTAAAATCAGAAGAGCACTGTGGAGTTGGTGAGTTAGCATGCCAGAGACAGAAATTCACCATTTCATTCCCATGACCAGCAGTTGGTTCTAGACCTTGCAGTTTTAAGAGGGAGAGAAGTCCATATAGTAGTAGAAAGACTTTATTTTTTTACGAAAGTCACCAAAGTGGTAGTTTAGGAGTATTCACTAGCTTAATTTGAGCTGCATATGGCTTGTATCCTCCCACCACCCATTTGAAAACAACAAATAAATCAACAACAACAACAAAAAACTTGATTTCATTTCTGGAGTTACTTATAAATATTTCTGACTGGGATTTAGGTAGCAAGTGTTTCTGAGACTGACTGATACTGCTTAATAAAAAGGAACGTTTTGAGCTGTTAATAGGACTCTTCTTCCTTTTTTTTTTTCCTGTTTTTAGCTATGGAGAAAATCTTGGTCCCCTTCCTGTGTATTGGGAGAAGTTACAAAATGTGTATAGCTTAATAGAATACAAACCTGGAGAGGTGTCAGATTCTGGACCTCCTGCACTTGACATAGAACAGCCAGGTGGCATGAACATCCTCCCTGACATTAGGACCTGTTGAAAATAATTGAACAGTTTAATTTTGTGTTCTGTATTTCAGGAGAAACTGAGTGATGTGATAGGAACAAGAGCAGAAGTGCACTTTGGAGCAACATTAAAAACTTGAATTTGCTTATCTTGTCCACACTCACAATTATCCGCTTGCTGTGATCCAGTTGTTCCTCTGCGTTCATTGTGTTGATCGAAGGATGCTCATTCTAGCTGGTTGAGGTGTTTTGAGTCTTGGCTGGTGGCCTGGCCTTCAGGTGTGGAATTTCTACCTCAGGCTTACTTTGCTGTAGTTTTGGATGCTCGTGAATGTGTTCCCCACAAGGAACAATTTTCTCACTATTTATACATACCGAACTTCAACAGCAGCGTAAGCTTCTGGGGACCTCACCTGTCACTGCAGGCCAGTTTCACCAGCTTCTCCATATGCAACGCCATTTAGCTGTTGTTACAAGTGTTGCTATCACATTCTGGTCTCCTGTCCCAGATGTGTTGGATATAAAGCTGTAGAATGTTCATCTATGTTTTGTTTCTTTCCTGAGCGTACCTGAACTGTTTCAACAGGACATGTAGTCCAGAATTTTAAGGAAGTTTCATGCATGACAGCCATCTGTGTTTTGCTTTCCCAGCACATACCAAAACCTTCTAATGAGCTGGGTGTATGTACTTAAGGTCTAACTTACCTGCATGGTGCAATGGGGCGGACTCTGTTCTGTGACATCCTGATGGCTTCCAGTGTCACGGGTAATGGGCCTGCTTCTGTGCTCTCATTTACTCTCACTCTCCTACTTGAAAGTCCCTTTAGGAATCAGATGTGACCTGACTGCAACAGCATTTGTGTAGTGAAGAGATTTGATAAACATGGAAAACACTTTTTCAGGATCTTCCTGTATTTGGAATGATGTTTCCTGAAAACTTTATATTATTAGTTGTACAAAGCTCTGGCCTTGAAAACAAACGGAGAAGCTCAGCTAACTGTGATAGGAGGTAGGATAAGCTTTGAAGCAAAAGCAGATAATTTGAAGGAAACTTGCTGCCTGCTGTATAACTGCTCTGTCTTAAACAAGGTAGTTCAGTTTTCTGTGCTTTAATTTCTCAGTAGCAAAACTAGGACAGTAGATCAAGTAAGTCACATTTTGATTGTCTGCCAACATGAATACGGTATTTCTGTTGGTGCTTCATTCCTTTGAAAAACATGCGTTTCCAACTTGCAGCTCAGCTTCTCATGAGGGAGAGAATTCTAAGAACACCATTTCCACCAGAAGTTCTTGAAAATGAAGTGGATACCAGTAGAGTAAATGTTATGCCTTCCACACAGACCAAATTGGCCGTGAGTCTTTATTTCTAAGCAGAATAGGTTCTTTACTTAAAGAGTGTTTTTTCCTGTTGCAAACTCTGTTCACAGGAAGGAGAAAAATTAGGTTGTTTGTCATTCTGTCATTAAATAACTGAAGATCCCAATCATTCTGAATGTCAGCATCTGTTCATTTCCCCCCATTCTTTTCAGCAGTAAAAGAAGTCTCTTACGTAAGCAAATGGCTGAAGTTTTCGTATATCTGAGGCATATAAAACTTATTTTCTGTGACTTCCATTCTCTGGCCTTTGTGAGAAGATTTTGCAACTGTAATTCTTTGATCAGAATAGCTCTAAGCCTGGATGTGTGGTTCCTTGCAGTTTCTGATGAAATGTTTGTTACAGCATCTGAATAGTTTTACAGTGGATGTATACCCATAAAATTCAAGCAAATCAGTGAAGTCTCTAAAGTTCTAACTAATTTCTATGTTAAACTTGGGACATTATATCCATTAACAATACTTTCATTTCCTTTGCATTGTTCAAACTACAGAAGGAAGTCTGCTTTTTTTCCCCTCTTACTGAAATATCAACTTGAGTTGTTTTTTTTTTTTTTTTTTGAAGTAGCTGAATACCTGCCCTTTCTTCCTTCAAAAGGGCAGTGGGGAGATGGCTGGAGTTCTTTTTGCAGTATTCAGAGTGAAGACTTCAGTTTTTCAGACCAAGCAACTGTGAAGTTGGCAGTGCTTCAAGTGAGAGACTTGATCAGATGAATTTGAGAGGTCGTGTCCAACCTAAATGATTCTGTGATTCTACTAAACTCAAACTAAACTAATGTTTTTTGGAATGTCAGGTTTTTGGCATGTGGATGTTGGAAGAGAATGGTTTCAATCCATGCCCACATTCTTCTGGACTTTGAACAAATGTTTCTGTTTGAAGAAGAGTACATCAGCAAAGCTTCTAAAAAATATTGCAGCAGTGTCATGCCAGAGCAACTCTGTGATTACCTATTAATGAGGAAATGTTTTTTGGATACCTCACCACCCAATTCATGTAGAGGAGGAGTTTTTTTTAAAGTACTTTGGTTGTAGCATACATTAATCTTATCACATTTTCGTTTCTTTAAACGCTACCACATTTCTTATCACATCTTGCAGCACTTTGTTCACATGAATATCATTAGCTCTGATACAGATGGGGGGAAAAAATCCCCATCCCCTAAATGAAGAAAATCAACCAACCTTTGGATACACTGGAATGAGATATGGTCAAAATGATGATACGGTGTGATGTCTAACTCTTAGAAATGCAAAGAATTATAGAGAGTTAGTCCTACAGAGAGAAAGCTGTGACTGAATTCTTCATAATGTATAGGATGGTGTACTTTTAAAATTCATAATTACTCGTGCTGGGAGGCTTAGTGATACTTAATCAAAGTAAGAAAACTGAATGCATCATCTGTTAGAATTACAATACAAGAGACAATACTTCAAAACAAGAGCTTGTAGTGATCACTGTTGTTCATAAATACCTGAAGTATAATTGTATTAAATCTCATACTATAGTTTATGAAAATGAATTTTATAATGAAAACTTTTCATCCCTGTTGTAGCTATGTTACTGACAAAGTAGAAACCTAATGGATGTAGCCTTGCAACCTGAAACTTGCTGGGTCATAGTGAGCTTGGGGAAGGGAATATCTTCTGGAAAACAAGTTAAGTTTTCAAGGCTGCAGGCTTTACCATAGCACCAGCAGGGTCTGTTTCCTCGGACCTTCTAGCTGTCTGTGAAATGCTGAGGTGATGCAGGTTTTGTGATCTGATGGTTTTTGTCCTCACAGCACTGAACCAGAATTTTAGGGTAAAATGTAACAGGGAATTAGACAGCTGGGACCTAGCTTAGGCTTTCAGGTTTCTGGTACAGTGCCCAACTCTTAATTTGACATTTTACTGGATTTGTTCTTTCTCAGTTGCTGTGGAAGGGCTTTTAGAACTGAAATAGCATTATTGCTGCAGGAGAAGAAATGAGCAGTTTTGGTAGTCATGGCTGGAAAAACAGAAGTGGCTTATGATTTGAGATGTGATAAAGCTTGAAAGCACAAATTAAGATCGTAAGCTCTTTCTAACAAAACTTCCTGTTTGACAAAAATTTTGTAACTGCATTAGATTTCTTTTAAGTGTCCAGTACATCTGTATGTTTAAAAAGATTTCACAAGGCATTCTTCACACATTCTTCACATAAATATTCTAACGGAGTGCCGTTATCATAGAATCACAGAATGGTTTGGGTTGGATGATCTTTGGTTAAAGACCGTCCAATTCCAACCCCACTGCCGTGGGCAGGGACACCTCCCACCAGACCAGGTTGCCCAAAGCCCCATCCAGCCTGGCCTTGAGCACCTCCAGGGATGGGGCATCCACAGCTTCTCTGGGTAACCTGTTCCAGTGCCTCGCTACCCTCTGAGTGAATAATTTCTTCCTTATATCTAATCTAAATCTCCCCTCTTTTAGTTTAAAGCTGTTATTCCTTGTCCTATCACTATGCTCCCTGATAAGGAGTCTCTCTCCTGCTTTCTTGTGGGCCCCCTTTAGGCACCAGAAGGCTGCTATAATTTCTTCCCAGAGCCTTCTCTTCTCCAGGCTGAACAACCCCAGCTCCCTCAGCCTGTCATGGGAGAGGTGCTCCAGCCTCTTGATCATCTTTGTGACCCTGCTCTGGACTCATTCTAATACTTCCATGTCCTTCTTGTGCTGGGGCCCCCAGAGCTGAATGCAGGACTCCAGGTGGGGTCTCACAAGAGCAGAGGGAGACAATCACCTCCCTTGCCCTGCTGGCTCTGCTGCTTTTGATGCAGCCCAGGATATGGTTGGCTTTCTGGGCTGCAAGCGCACACTGCCTGCTTATTTTGAGCTTCTCATCAACCGGTGATCTCAGATCCTTCTCCTTAGGGATGCTCCCAATCCATTCTCTGCCCGGCCTGTATTTGTGCTCAGGATTGCCCTGACCCAGGTGCAGGACCTTGCACTTGGCCTTGTTGAACCTCATGAAGTTCACACAGCCTGTCAAGCCCGTCCAGCTCTGTCTAGATGGCATCCCTTCCCTCCAGCGTGTTGACCATACCTCACAGCCTGGTGTCATCAGCAAACTTGTGGAGGGTGCACTCAGTTTCACTGTCCGTGTCACCAACAAAGATGTTAAACAGTGTTGGTTCCAATACTGACCCCTGAGGAGCACCACTCATTGCTCTTTGATTGTGACCGTCCAGCCAATTGAAGTAACCAGAAGTGCCCTCAGTTACTACTTTATGTGTATCTTCTTTCTCTTCTAGAACATCTGTTTCTTGATATTTTTTTCCTGTGTTTTTTACTGCTTTTGGAACAGTTAAAAAAAAAAAAAAAAACCTATATTTTTTATCAGGGTTCCCATAGAACATTTGTTTTTGTAGGGTTGTCTTTGTAGCACTTCAGTGAAAAAAACAGAATCAAACCTGTAAATTGTTACATGCCTGTTTGAAGTTAAACAATGCTGGAGAACTTGAATTTTAGGAACATTGTCCTTAATCTTAGCTGTCTGGCAATGGTTTTGCATTTGGAAAAAAAAAAAAAAAAAAGCCCTTAGCAGCTCTGAGAGAGTAAACGTTGCAGTAAGTCTTTAATCCCCTGGGTCTTCTCTCTTCTTTTTGCTATTCTTGATGTGACCCGCCCTGGAGTGCACCATTGAACTGATCATGCTAATTTATTTGAAAAATGCTGATTCTTAGACCTGCAAAGTACATCTGGTTAAGTAAACAAGACTCTAATTCTCCAGAGATCTAGTTCTTTGACACACAGAGCGTTTATTTGTGTGCTGACCTGAGAAAAAAGTTTATGGTACTCGTGAACCAAGACCGTGTATGAGAGTGCGTTGCCTGCCCACTTCCAGTACACTTCCATCGGCTTTTGAAGTTATCTTATTTTACTGAACTTAAGTTTGAGTTGTAGTATTGTAATTGATACTTGAGTGCTAATCAGGGCTATGCCTTGGCATAGCCTCTTAGTATTCAGCTGGTGGTACTTAAGTGACCTTTTGTGTCAACACTTCTGTTGTAGGCACTTGATAATAATAATACAGCTTGTGTTTATCAAAGGGAACACTAAGTTACTACTGGTGTTGACTTCCAGTGCAAATACACGTAAAGGTCTAACAACGTAACTTAAAGTACTGGCAGTGATATTTGCATCACTGAATTTGGGCACAGTGTAAAATGAGTCTTGGAAATAGCTACAACTGAAATATTCACTAATGAAGATTATGGTGGAGTGGTAAATTCCCTATTAGTTGAATTCTCAAATATGTAGCAATTCTGTCAACCTCTAGAGATTCATACTGAATCCAGATTCATGTTGATTTTTACAGTGGTTTCATGAAAGTACTTCTTCCGTGGCTATCATTTAGTCTGATCTGACACACTGATGTTCTGTTTGAGACTCTGCCACAAATGAGAACCATTTTGTGTTGCAGTTAAAATCTCTCCTTGGTAAGAGATGCCTGCTTTTATGTCTGAGATCTGTACAACCTGATGAAAGCCCTGGTCTGCATAGTTCTAACTTAATCACTTCCTGCACAGACCTAGTCTATCTTAAATCCATAAGATTCCTTTTTTTTTAAAAAAAAAAAAGTATGCTAGGTATTGATAGTGCTTATATTGAGATAAAATCAGTCTTAACTCAGAAATTGATACAGCTTAAATTGTATTAGGTGATTTTTTTTTCACTTGCATTCAGGACACAGCTTCCCCAGTCATCTGTCCACTGTAATTCTACTCTGCATTGGTGTTTCTGTACTTAAAATTCAGAGTGAATGAAAAATCCTTATCTTAAATGTCAAGATTAGTGAAGGTAGGTGAAACTTGAAATGTGTGTTTCCTGCTAGTGCAGAAAACAAAGTGCAAGATGAAATGTTCTGAGAAATGTAAGGTTATATTGACTGAGCTAATTAAAGCCTATGAAACTTTTTTTTGTAGTGAGTGACTCTGATCTTGAAATACTTGACCAAGTGCTGTGCAGTATGAAGCACTGCAGTTTGCAAAGTTGTCTACCTGATCACTGTTCTACAGAGAAGTTTATCCTTGATAGGAATAACTAAGGCTACTCTTCTTTATCTGTTAATTTTACTGAATGTCATTGGATTTTTGTTTAATAAATGTCTTAACGAGGTAGTGACAATCTGTTTTCTGTCTGGGCAACTCAAATCTAATTTTCCTTTCATAATTAGATGAGGAAAATTGCAGTGGCCACTACTTCCATGTCCAGAATAATTCTTAGCAGGTCCCGCTCAAACCGGCAGTGCTCATGAGAGCAGCACGGTTGGAGAGGGGAGGGGGAGAGACTCTCAGGTTCTCCACCAAGAAGACTGTAGACCAGACTTACCCTTTCATGAGGTTTCTCCCAAGACCTAATTGTCTCACCCTACTCCTGTATTCTCTTGGAAAGTATCCACAGGAGCTGCCTTAGCTTTGGAAAGCAAGTAACTAAAGAAAGGATGCAGGTCCAAAGCAAGGCCCTTGTGGCTCTGCTTGGTGAGCTACTGCTTTAGTTCCTGTGATTGGTGCTGTTTCAAGCAGAGAGGTGCATTGCGTAGCCTCTTGAAGCTGCTTCCAGGCATGTACTCTGTATGTGTTCGATTAACACTAGATCTTTGGTTCATGCTAAAATGAAATATTTAACACCTAGGGAACAGCCAACTAAAGAGGTAATCCAACTGGTATCTAATGCTTTTCATTGCCTCTTCTGCTGAAGGTCCTGCCTCTTTGTGGCCTAGTAACACCAGCTCAGCAGCAGATGGACAAAAGCAACTTGCATTTTTCTACTTGCTCATTAGGGAAAAAGAATAGAATGCTGAATTTTTGTGATCACTTAATGTTAAATTGATAGGATTAACATGCTTGTATTTTTTAGCATATGCTCTATCCAGTGTTACTACCTTGTTAAACAGAACAGATGTTCATCTTCACAGTTGAAAAACATTCTTGACTGAACTTTGTAGTGTTGGTATTAAAGCTTTAGTGATGCTTATTAATATGCAGAGTGAGCTGCATAACAATTTGCACAGCATTCCCTTTTGTACAAGTATGAAACTTGTGCAGTAAACTGGCACAGTGCAATTAGTTTCACAGCCACCTTTAGATGTCAGATAAAAAGCAAAGCCACCTAGAAAAGCAAAATGCAACTCTTCCCTCTACACCCCTGCCCAATAAATTCCCATTTAGGTGACTAAATATAATGAGATCTCTTGCTGGCAAGGTGAATATACCTTCATTTGTTAAAATAATTAGGTGGCAAGCACAACATTTTTGGAAGAAATCCTGGTGAGTTTACTGAGCTTGGAGAAAGGAGATTGAATAGCCTACCTCTTTAAGATAATGTCCCTGTGTTTTCATAAAGGCTGTTGGCCAAAGGAAATAGTGTTCAAATAGCAGCCATTCCCATAGAATACTCTGCTTTTTAAAACTTATTTTATACTTGTAACTGTTAATAAATAAATACAACAACAAAGCAAACAAAAAGCATATAGGTTCAAAACTTTTTTTTTTCCCATTCTCTACAGTGTATGTGGCTGTTGACACAGGGTACTTGACTGTTGTACCCATTTTCTTTCAGGCACTGCCTGTGAAAGTATCACAGTACTGTGAATATAGTCCCAATTGCTTGAGTAGTGAGAGGGACTGTTTAAAAAGGAAAAAAAACAAGTGTGCAGTGACATAGAATGGAAGAATGAAATTTATACATGCTGAGGAGGGTGCGGTGAGGAAGAGGCAGCAGGAGTTAACTTTTATAACCTTATTTTCTTACTTCAGTTGCAAAGGACAAAAACTGCTTAACTTTAGAACTTTGGCAGTTTAAAAGAACTGTGTGTTTTGTTTTCTGTATGAATGTTCTGTCAGTAGCTTCTAGATCAAATAAATGCTGTTCTTGGGGCAGGGGGTGGAGGTAAATTGTGGAAAGGTGGTGGCTTTTCCTGAACAAGCTGTCCAACTTCGGATCATACGTTTTTTCTGCTGGCAATTCCCAGTGGGGGGAGCAGCACACCAGAAGGTAGTAACAGTGAAGTTCACTTAGAAAATACTGAAGAACTGCAGTTTTGCATTTTAGCAAATAAACAGAAGCAGTTCCAGTATTTCACGATGGTCATAACTAACAGTGAATTCTATCATTTCCTGCCCAGGTTTTCAAGGGCATTTGTGCAGCCTCTTTACCTCCTATAGTTTTCTACAGAAAAAGTGACTTAAACTTAGTGAAGACGTATTTAATGCAAAGAAGTTGCTTGTAACACATACAATGTAGTACTAGTGTTAACAGCCATAAAGGCTTCTGTTACTGCAGTTTGCAAACACAGCTCTGCAGTAGAAACTGACCTTTACTGATCTGCAGGTACATAGGACTACAATTTGAGGGCTAATGTTAAATATTTGAATGCGTTGGTATCTGTTTGGTCCCCTGCTGTATTTAGAGTGGACTTTTGATGTAAAGCTAGATCAATTGTAATACCAGTGATTAGAATTCCAAAGGGGCCAGTGGTGGTATTGTGTAGTTTAAATGCAAGTATTTGGTAGTCACTAAAAATTGTAATCTTAATAGGTTTGCTCTGTTCTAAAATAGCTAAAAATTAAGCTGTTAGTACTATTGCACCTGAGGGTCAGGGCATCTGCCTTGGCATAGTAAGCACTACAGGTGGTCAGTGTCACTACTTCATAAAATCATAGAATATCCAGAGTTGGAAGGGACCCATGAGGATCACTGAGTCCAACTCTCCAGTTCCTCCAGGCAAACAGGAGCTGGCTGCAAGACAAGTACCCGGTGCATTTCATTTCATTTGACAGAAGTTGTAGAAATCCTTGCAACTTTGTCGAGGTTATGGGCAGGCTTTTATCCCTGAAGTGCTCAAAAATGACCTTAGCTTCTCTATGTCTAGTTGACCCTGACCTGGGTAGAATACTTACAGACTTAGCTGTTACTTTACTGAAACCCTTTTTAATAAGGATAGCTTCTAAAACAAGAAAAAAATCAAGTGCTTGTTGCCTACCTTCAAGCTTTCAGGTTAAAGTTGTGTTTTCCTTCACAAACGTAGTCTTCCTCTATTTTCAAGACTGACATGAGGAAAAAGATCAGTTCCTAGTGAGGCTGCAGAAACTTGGGAGATTCTACTTCAGTTCCAAGAGTGCTACATAAATGTTTAATTCTTAAGTCTTGGGTATAATTTCATAGCAATTCACCTCTTTGAATTCAACTGAATATTTACTTGAATATAATATATTAAATATGTTTAGAAACATGTAATACACTGTTATATAAATGTAATGTGTATTATACACTAAAGTAAAATAGGATTGGCTTAAACTAGATCTTTGACACGTACTGGTTGCAGAAGTTGAAGTACAAACCTCCAAATCAGTGAGTGCCCTGTGTGTTCTCTCTGAACCAGCTACTGAAGCTTGACTTTTTGGTTTGTTGTTACCAAATTTGCCCAAGACACGTGGAAGAGCATAGTGAACAAAAAGAAGGATCACTTGGCTGTTGTATTAAACAGTGGTGTGCCCACATTTTGAGTCCCGTGTTTCTCTGGTTTCTGCATTTTATGAAAGGTGGCATGGATTTAGAGGAGGGAAACTAAAATGATTGAGAATAGAAAGGCTGCCTTACGAGAAGATTAAAAAAAAAAAAGCTTGGTTTCTTCAGTTTAGAGAAGAGGAGAAGGGGTAAATGTGATCAAGGATTGTAAAGTCAAGAGGAGAGTGGTTAAGGTGCATGCTGAGCTGTCATTCAGCGAATTCCACGGTACAACAACTAGGGAGCATTCACTAACATAGTTCTAGACTGATGTAAAAGAGATGGTAGAAAGCATTTTTCAGTCTGAATATGACGAGTAGTGTGATTTGCTGCTGTAGGAGGTGGTGGAGGCAGGTTGTGCCAGTGCAGTCAGGAGGGGAATGAACAAGCTTGGAGCCACTGAGTATATAAGCAAATGCTACAAGGACTAGATGGGGATTGCCCTCTAACATACCTGATTCAGCAGTCCTGAGGGTGGTTTGGAAGTAGAAAAAGAATAGGCTGCAAAAAGTGGCCATGTTTGTGTGCTGTTCTTACATAGCACATAGTGATGGTGTAGGGGACGGTGCCAGACTGTGTGGGCCTCTGGTTTGAGTCGGTGCAGTGGTTTCTGTGGTCTTCGGCTGGCTCCTGTCAGAGGAAAGACATCCTTAGCTGTGTGGCTGCACACACGTCTTCATTTCAACTCAGTATTTTGCATGGCGATTGTTTTTACAGCGCACAGATTAAAATTCTCTAAGCCTGTACTGTCTAGTGGCAAGGGGATAATCCTTGCCGCTTAAGCAAATTTGTCTGATGCCTAAAGAGCTGATGAAACAATTTCTGTGGTATGGCGTAATGTAAAACACCAAAGGTATTGGTGTGGCATACTGGTGAGTTTTGATGTCAAAGAAGCTGGCATGGAAACTTGAATGTGATAATCACGCTGTGATCTGATAATGTTCCTGCTCTTTTTTTTTTTTTGGGCTGTAGCTGAGTTTATTGCAATTAGAACAGAGTGCAAAGCAAGGTCAGAAGCTAGTGGTGTTGTAAGATTTGAGGGGGGAAAGCTACTTTGTGCCACTCTTAAAACATGATAGCATCTTATGACAGTAGTTGTACCCAAATTTGACATCAATGATGATAGATGTGTTTTCTGTTCTAAACTTGGTTTGTTCTACAAAGAAAAAAACACAAATACCCTTTCTAAAAAACAAAACAAAACACAACTGTATTCTGAAATCTCTCATCTATTATATTAAAAAGCATGTTATTGTAAATGTTACAAATGTACTTAATTTGGGGGGAGGTTTACTCCTAATGAAATTACTCAGTTGGGGATACTTGCTAGTCTTTTTAAAACACCTTAAGATGACCAGTGTAAATGCAGTCTGTGTGAGGGACGCTGAATCTCTATAAATGTTTTCAGTTTCTACTAATAACTTTTGAAGCACCAAGCAACCTCAAGTATCTTAATAGCTCAGTGCTCGACTATCTGTTACTCCTTGTTACTTCTGTGGTTGTCTTTATTAGTAGCCATTTTATAAAATTGCCGTTCTCTGTGTCATTTTTGTCCCTGTGTGACTGCAATGTGGGGGTCTTGAATAGTGTTCCTTTCTCACTTGTATTTGAGGAGATTGTTCTCCTTGAGAAGAGTGTTGCTGTTTTGTATGTCGGGAAATTTTGGTTAATAGAAGTAATCTGTTTATCTTTCAAAAAAGAATAGTTGGTCTGTCTTTATCATAAATGTTTGCAGTTTTCTGTCTGTAGGTGATTTTTTTTTTTCTCATGGTGTCACTTCAAAAATACTGTTTCAGTTTTTGAGTGTTCATTGGTACAGTGCTGCTTTTGTCAGTTAATCATAGCACTTGTTGGTGAGTGGCCTCTTCCAGCACCCAGCCCAGATATGCTCTTGGCAACTATCTCAAGTAGTCTGGGCCTAATAATCAAACTTTCTTCTTTCTTTTCTGATTCAGGGAGGATCAAATTTGCTTATGTATGTGGCCTGTGGGAAGAGATGGCACTTGATTCTATTGACACATTTCTTTGTCTGTGCTGTGCAGCCCTGTTGATGGCAGAGCGTCTTTGAAGACCTGCTCTCCCAGGTTTAGAGTTGCACGGACTTGGAACGTGTGGGGGGATTTGTTGGTGATTCTTGATTAATCAGCCTCTCCTGGAGGCTGGAGCTGGGACCTTGGCCATTCATGGGAAAACTGAGTAGTAATCAGACTTGTTGTGCTAGTATATTAAACAGGTTTTGTTTGTAGCCCTTGGATGCAAAACTAGTTGGGATTGCAGGCAAAACACTTCCAGACTTGCAGCGCTTGAAAGAAATAAAATGAGTCTGCAGGCAGTTTGCCCAATAAAGTTTCTTTTTGTAGGGGAAGACAGCTTTTTTTCTTTATACATGTTTGACTTGAGTTTAGCTCAAGTGGAATTCTTTACTAGCAGGGAGGCTAATCCTTTTCTTCATTTTTTTCAGTTCCCACAGATCTGCTAAGAACTGTACATGTACAACAGGGTTGCTTGTTCCTGCTTAAAGGGTTGCCATTCTAGTATGCCCACATCTGAAGGAAGTAATAAACTCTGAATGGTATCTTGTAAAGATGGTATTTATTCTCTTTGAACTTGTCTACCTAATTCTTGGGGAAAAAAGTTTTCCCCCTTGTTTTTATTTTTTTTCCTTCTAGCATATGTTTAAGAACATCATCACACTATGACAGATACCAACTTAAATGCTTATTGCATCATCTTATATCTGAGCGTCCCATGCAAAGCATATGTAAAACTACTACGTGTTGCAACTTCTAGTGATTTCAGTATTTGGCTAAGAGTTGCATCAGCGGTTTCCTGGAATATTTTTTGATGGAAGGCGTTACAGAAATGAAGCCTAACAAGTAACTTCACTTTCTTATTATTGCTGAGTAATAAGAATCCATGTAATATTTGGTGTTTTTTGTTTGTTTGTTTTGTTTTTTAAAGTTTTAATTGGAACATTTAAAGCAGTGAATTACACTGTATCAATGCAGGTTCTCCTGACATGAAGCAGGTCTTAACTTCCTAGGCTGGATTCAGTTTAAAGGGCTGAATTTGTTGCTTAGAAACCTTTTTGAGTTTGCGTGGGGAGTCCTGTTCCAGAGATCTCTGCTTTTGTCTGAGCCCCTGGATATTTTCCTGTTGTGGCATTTCTGCAGCACTGTTTTCTACAGCTGGAAAGTTACCTACAAAAGGTGAGAAACCCTCTGGCATCTGTAACTTCAGGCTTTGAAATTAAAACCTCAGTAAAGCTCTGAACTGGTTTGATAGTCTACTACAAACAGCAAGTGTTTAAATTTTGGGGGGGGGCTGGGGTGGGAAGTAGTACTGGGACTAGTAATGATAATAGCAACTATTCTTTTTTCGAATCACTGACTTTTAATAGGTAGAACAGTGGTTGTTTCCATCTCTTGGGGCGGTTCTCAGGAGCAAATGAGTTGCTGAAAAGATTCCAGTTGGAACTAAAATGCTCAAAAGCCAATCCAAACTTCCTTAGTTTTTTACTTTAACAAGTTAAAAAGGTAAAAATGCAATTAAAGTTAACAATTTCTTGAAGAATCCAGCTGGATTTCTCTTCAAGTAGATCTTTGTACAGCCTTGGTATTTATCTTTCCTTCTTTCTCTTTACCATTTAAAAAAAAGTGGGGACAAGTGAGGGGGAGAAGGGGTGGAAATGATCTCTTTTGGCATTTGGAGAGCAGACTGGTAGCAAAGGACACAGCAGCACTCTGCGTAGAAAGGAAAAGCTCTAGTCTTTGCTTCTGCAGCTTTTCTAAGACTATGCAGCAAGACAAATGCTCAGCTTTCTTCCCCCCCCATGTTGACCCTTTCCTTGCTCCTCATGTTCTCATAAATCAGATTTCAAACTATTAAATTTCAGTGCAGGCTTTTTTGAAGACAATGTCATTCTTGTAGAATTTGTGCTAGAAACTTCATTTAAGCTGCAGGATTGTGGAGGAACCTTGGAAGAGCTGGGCAGCATAAACAGGTATACTTCTGTGCTTTTTAGCCAGAGATGCAGGTTGTCATGTATGTTTTCCTTCAAGCTGTCGTATGAAGAGTGCTGTTTCCCCTTTCCTGGGACTGGAACAGCTTCAGTTATAGGAAGAGAGTTAAAGGATGTGGGTATTCCTTTACCTTTATCTGGGGAAAAAAAAGCTGAGACACTTAATCTGTGAAACCTGGTATCATATGGCTCTCTCTTGTAATAGAATTACCCTGTGTGTGGTAACTGTTGTTAACGGTGTGTGTAACAGTTTTCCATGACTGCAGCATTTTATGCAGAGCCTCTATTTTAGGATATTGAGGTAATGCTGGCCCTTTTGGTAGGCTATGCATCTAATCTGGGTTTCTCCTCTCTTCTCAGCTTCCTATTTTCATAAACCTTACAGGAAAACGTGATCTGCAAGACTTCTTCCTTTCTGTCGAACTTGAACAAAATAATTCTTCAGCCTTAAAAATTACTAGCAGGTTACAAAGAACTAAAACATTCTTGTGATAGCAGGGCAGATGAGCACTGCTTTAAATACCAGATATTACATGGAATATGATGGGAACTGGAAGTGCACAAGGTTAAAAGATGAGCAGATTCTCTAAACTATCAAAAAAAAACAAACAAAAAACAACCTTCACAACCAACCAAAGAAAAAAACCCACCCTCATTTAAAGAAGCGAGGTGTGCAAGGTAGTAGCATGCCTCCATGCAGTCAAATGCCACCTGGAAAAACCACAGGAAACATGCTTTGGAAAATACTTTGGACTGGGCTGTTCTGTTCGTGTTCTTTCTTCCATCATTTTGTAGCCTTAAATTGGGCAGTGGATACTTGCAGTGCTACAAGACTTTCATGAATTCTGTCCTTCCTAATCTTAATAAAAGGTATGTTTGACATGCGCAGCCATACCAAGCAGTAGTGCTGCGTTCATGCTCTCACGGGAATTCTGTTTAGCACAGGGTGATGCATTTCTTGTGGCCAAAGGAACTATCTGAAGTCTACAAGTACAATGGGAGAGCAGGATGTAAGGTGCCATCCACAAAAACTTTTAAAAGAAGAACTGAGATGAAATGGGAAGCCTTCTATTTAGTACTATACTCATGTTTTAGTAATATTAAAGAATTGTGTTGTTTTAAATTGATCTAATGGCCATCTATCTTTTTGACGCTATTAATAAAGCTTAAGCTAAATCATGCAAAATGTTTACTATTGATAGTAAAATACTGCATAATGGTTTTTTTTTTTTTTTTACTAGAAGACCATTGGATCTCCTACATTTCAGGAGATACTGAATTAAGGTTGCATAAGCAGCTTCTAGGAACAACTTCAACCTTGTAGTCTTTCTCAGACTGGCTTCTAGTAAACAAAAGCCACAAAAATGTTACTTCATGTAACAGTGGTGTACAGCTATTTTTGTGATATGAAATGGACCTCTGTAATAGCACAAATGTCTGGACAAAATAGCAATATAGAATTGCATTTTGACAAAAAGGTGATAATGCCTCTTAATATTTTTGCATGAAAAAAAACCCAAACACATTTTCCCATGAAAATTACAAAATATTAAACACTCCAATGTGTATTTACAGTTTTTACATATTAAAAATAAGCTTTGCAGCTTCAAGGTAATCATTTGTTTATTGTGAGGACAGTTTCCTTTCTTGATTTTTGTGAAAGAGTGCCATCTACTGAATTGCTTGAATTGTATCTTAGTTTTACGTTTGTGGTGGTAATACTGAGCTAGCCTTCCATAAAACTGTCACCACTGCTTTGATAGCACTGAAATGCAAATGTGATGTGCAAAATTAGAAATTATGCTGATGTTGGAATTGTAATATTATCTGTTCTTATTCTGGGACAAAATATTTAAAGGGTTAATGAGGTAGAAGTGAAACTGGGACTCAGCAGGCTGGACTACCTGCTGCTCAGTTTGGAGGGAGGGAACTGAAGGATGGGCTTAGATTTGAATGAGGTTGAGATGAAATTCTAACAGTTAGTGTCTTCTGCCATGAATATCTTGTGTTTTGTGACTGAAAAATAACTGAATAAGATTTGTTTGGCAGACAAGCGTTAGGGGAAGTATTTTAGATAATTCTGTCTTCCCCAAAATAGGGGATGAGACATGTTTCTGGACCTAACAGTTGCTTTACTGTCAGAAATTGGCATTAATTGACAATAATTGATTGGGCAGGAATTGCCTATATTCTGTGATAACATTAAGTTATTGTTATAAGGTAATATATATGGTTCTTTATGCTTTTGTAAGTTAAACTAAATAGGTATATAAAAATTCACTTAACATCTAGTTCAGCACATTACATTTGTTAATGCTGTTTTTGGCAATGTCTGTATGGAATATTTGGACACAGGGAAGAGAGCTAAGCATAAAATGGCCATGCCTTCAGTCGTGGCCAAGAAGCTGTGAACATAAGAAGAAAAAGCCTGGTTAATTATTAATGTTGTGATATAGCATATGCTACCAAAAGGATGGATGAGATAGGATATTTGTAATTAAAATTAAACAGTTTTAAATGGATGACAGATGAGCAGGACTTGGAAGCATGTAACAGAATAAAAAGACTTGCTTCTGAATTTTGATAAAGGTTTTTCAAAGTATGTAATGATTTGCTAGTTTTATTCTTCCGTATATAGTCTTTCCAAAAAAAACTTCAGTGAGTTAGCAGTTACAACCCGTTTCAGTACATCTTGTGTAGTCAAAGGAACCATTATGCAAATATATTTGTAGCAATTTCCTTCTCTCTCCCCTTGTGTTCTGCCATTCTCCCTCCTTCCCATCCCACGTGAATAAATGCCAGATAAATCTCCTTTTCTTTTTTTTTTTTGCGTTGTTAGTCCTGAAATATAGCTCTTAGGCTCAAGTAGTAGGACCTGGATGAGATTCTGTCAGAAAACAAAATGAGTAAAATCAAGGAAATCCAATAACCTTGTTGGGTTTTTGAAAATTTTGTTTAATCTAAATTGATGATTTTGCCCCTTGAATTAATGACATGCATTGTTGTCTGTGAATTACATGTATGTAAAATTGTTTTTAATGACAATTCCTTTTTTTTTTTTAAGTTGGGCTTTTATCCTGTTTGTACTACCTAGTTTACATCTTATTCTCAAGAAAGATTGCCTCTTACTGGCAGGCATGAGAAAATTCTACCAAATACAGCTATTACAGAAAATTTACTTGTACTTTTCAAAGCTGTTTAGGAAATGCTGCATTTTTGCCTGTTTATGTAAGTAGCTTTGAAGTTTAAGTATTTTGACTCTTAGCTATTCTTTGCTAGAAAACAAATCTGATATAACTGCTCAATATCCACCATGGATCAGTTTCTGTGCAGGCTAGCTCAGTAATTGACATATAATTTTGACATAACTCAAGCGAAGGGGAAAAAAAGGTTTTTTATGCTTTAAGATTGCTACAACTGCCTGCCTATTTTCACCCTGTCCATCTGAGACTTTTTTTCTAAAGATGCCATTGAATCATTTGGCTCCTGGTGTTTAAAGGAGCTGAGGCTGTTTTATGAACAAGATGAATGCTTAGGGAAGATGATTTGCATTTATGCAGGAACCGATGTTATCGGTGATGGATTTGGAAGTTGAGAAAGCCTTGTTCCAGGGGCTTGCCTGGTCACCGGTTCAGTGGAATTCCTGCAGCTGCAGGAGCAAACAGCAGTAGTTCAGCCAATATGGCATTTGAAATAACAAGATTAAGATCTAAAATGAGCTGTTTGAATACCACACGTGTTCACAGAATCAGAATGGCTGGGGTTGAGGGGGCCTCTGGAGGTCATCTGGTCTAGCTCCTCCTGCTCAAGCAGGGCCACCTAGAGCAGATTGCCCAGGTTGCTGTCACCCTTTTTCCTCAGTAGTAATTGGACAAAGGAAATTATGTTTTTTTGTGTGGTGGTTTTTTTAGTTGTTTGGTTTCCACCCTCTGGGACACTGAACTCAGTGCATCTCAAATACTTTCTTGGACAAACATAACCCATCTGAATGTGGCTTCTTAGCCTTCAGTGTCCATATTTAAAAACAAAACAAAACAAAAAAAAACAACAACTCAGCACTCAGTACAGTTGCTCTCAAAAATATGTGAACTTTGTACAATGCTAAGGTTCCTTGGAAACGAGAAAAAATAATGGTTTTATTTTGGTGTGTAAATGGTCTTTGGAGACCATAAGTGGAAGGAACTTACCTTCCTGGGGGTTTGTGGTTTTTTTTGAGTGTTAGTTCTGTTGTTTTTTTTTCTCCTTTCTCTCAAGGAAGGGAAGACCTTTGGAAGGTTAGCAAAAGGTTTTCCCAGCACTGAGATCCTAGTCTCTTTTATCATGAGGTGCCTTGCATTTACTTTCATCTTTATGACTAATAGAAAGAAGCTAAATGTAGATTTTTTTCGTTGCCTGGAAGTTATTTCTTTACCGTCTAGGGACGCCTGAGTTGGTTTCCAAATACAATGTATAATGTTGACGTTTTTTCTGTCCAAGTAACTAGGTCAAACTATATCAGCTAATTCAGCAAGTGCTATATCTGATGCACAGGCATTACGGCCAGTGTCATCTGACTGTCTGTATCTGGCATCTTCCTTTTCCTTATCCTGTTTCCTTAAGGTCAGTTTTCCTGCCTTCTCCACTTCTTAGCTGGCAGAAGGAGAACGCATTGCAACAGTCCAGCTGGAATTCCCATAGTCAGCTGTTGCTGGTAATTTGATAATATTCCCACCTGGCAACCTTTAATCTCAGTTTTAAAGCTAATTGTACTTAGTGTGGAAATGTAGATGACAGCACCATGGTCCTTGTAACAAAGCAGTAAACTATTCAACTTCCGTAGAGGGTGGTGGCTGTGAGGTGTGGCTGCTCTTTTCCGGAAGAAATAGTGGGAGTTAGTGGAGCCTGCATTGTGTGGACACTTGTCCTGGCTTCTCTTTGCCCTGTTGCCTTTTCTCAGGCCTGCTTGTGGCTGCAGCTCCTGTCCTTGAAACTTCTGGCTTGTACTGGGGAAATGCGTGGGAGGGTGCGGAGGCGAGGGGCCATCATTGTTGCCAGGGGAGAACCTGGGGAGAGCTGGTGCTTGGCACTTGGAGGAGAGGAGAGAGGAAAAAGTGTGTGTAGATGTGAGTTCAGCTTCTCTTCAGTGTTGAAAGAGTGTTAGTAATGTTGCGTATTTCTGTACTTTTGTAAGTCATGTGTATGAGGCAACCCTTTATTGGTTTTTGGAAGGCAGCAATGTAAGCTTTATGCTTTAAGGCTGAAGAAAATGGGACCTGCCGATTAACAAAAGCTTGCTTCTTCAGATTAGCAGTTATCCCTTGTTGTACCTTTGACGTGGTATGAAGTTTTCTCTTGGTTGTATATCCTCTGCATTTTAAAAATAAAAATACCTCTCATTTTCGGTGGAGATGGTTTCATTTCATGGCATTTTTCTTTTATTGCACAGTTGGTTGTAGTTACTGTTAGCGTGATAGGCTTTGGGGGGAACTGCAAAGAAAAAAACCTAACTACTACGGCAAAAAAGATCAAGATTGGAGTTACTTTGTTAGTACCCCTCAGTAATGGAAGGATTAGATAAAACTCAAGGGGGGTCTTAATGGCACCAAATTCATCCAGAGGGATGTAGATGGTCGCAGGAAAGGAGAAATCTCATCAGTCTTCACAGTAAGTCTGCAAATTGGACTAAGACTACAATTTTGCTAAATGAAAAAATCTGAGAAGTCTTACAGCTTTCTTTTGGAGCCATACCTGAACTTAAATTTATAAAAGATCTCTGCCTTTCATAGGTGCATTTTTATTATAGTTTAATTTATTCATAATGTTGCATCGTCTGCACCTTTCCTAAGCACACTCTTTGAGCAAGGTGAGCGTAACTCTTGCTGGGCCGCTACTTAAGTTAGGGGTCGGAAAAGTCAGAGCTGGAGAATTTAAGGGACCTGATTTTTAAAACAGAGAAGAAAATTAAGTCTATATGTGCAAGAAGTGCTGTAAATCCGGATAAAATAGTTTTAACGATTCTAGGTGTGTAAGAGCGAGCTGTTTCATTTAGAGATGTGGCTGCTTGTTTTCCTCATTCAATTGCATTTTAAGCTGTAGCACTGTTTACGTAAATAACAAAAGCCCTTGTTTATTTTTTTTGCCTGATGTTGTCACTTCCATATAGGAAAGTGGATGTGAAATGTTACTGAATGTTATTTTATACTTTTGCAGGCATAAATAGTGAGATGTACTAAAGAATAAAGACCTGCTCAGCTGAGGGGTGTGAACACAGCAAGATGCTATGCAGGCCTAAGGTTTTAGAAAGAAATTCTGTATTTTTTTTGTTTTTTTTTTTTTTTTTTAAATGGTGATATGCTACCATATTAGGCTTGACATGTAATCTAAAACTCTCCCCAAAATGTTCTGTGACTTAATTTTATCCTGTTTATTGGTATTAAATGGACATGAAAGGTCAAAGCTAGTTTTGTAGACAGTATTGACTGTGGTACTTCCCAACTTCTGGCATAACTCTCTTGCTGACTGGCTGTGTATACTGATAAACTGTTCTTGGAGGTTGTTTCTGTGAGGGATTATATAGTAAACATGCGGGTATAATCTGTGGTGCTGTAGAGCTATATGCTACAGACTGGTGTATGTAAGAATATTGTAAGCAACCTTAGTATTTTGTACATAATTCAGAGCAGTAGTATGTATCTTCCTCTACTAGGAGATCTATTTTTCCATCAAAGTTGCCTGATGTTTAAATATTGTGTTACAGCTACAGGTGTTACAGCTACAACTTTAAGAGGTATCTGGTAATGAATTTTAAAAGCTGTTAGTTCTGTATTTGTCTTGAAAATCCCAGACTGTCGTAACAGTGGTAAATCTTATACAGGAATATGGTCTATATCTTGTGTTGAACTATCAAAACTTTATTGCAATGTATGAACATGAAGGTGGGGATAGTTTGAAAGGTAATTTATATTATAAATGTAGTTTCTAGTTTCGTATTTGTAACTGACTTATGCTAAGGATTGAGGTGATATAGGTACAGGTTTTGCAACTGTCTCCAGTGTCAGATGGGTCAATCACAAGTGAAGAAACACCCTGGTATTCCCTAGTCTGGTTTAGAGTAAGGTGAATTAAAAATAAAACGTAGTAAGTAAATGGACTGCTCTTCTGAGGCTTTCATATGTATTCTGGAATTAATTTTCATTCTCAGAACATTACTGCAAAAAGCAGATGTGCACTGAGTTGTTCCTATGCAGATAAGTTCTAAATATTTTTTTCAAGCAGAATATTTTCCAGCATTAACACATATACTAGAAAAAAATGAAATGCTTTAGTTTTGCCTGGATTAATTAATATATATATATATATATATGTATGTGTGTGTGTATATATATGTGTGTATATATATATAAACGTGCAAGTTTAGGTCTGAAACATGTTAGGCAAAAACACCTTTTGGAACTCTTGCTACAAATCAAAGTCAAGTTGGTGTCCTTATACAATGTTATATTTGTGTGATAATGTGCTTTTCTAAGGTATGATCTGTGCCTCCAGCAGTCAGGAAAATGAACACTGATGTTAGGACATGAGTACCTTCTCTCTTCCTTCTCTTAGCTATGGCTTTTGTCTTTTGCTTGCTTTTTCATAAAACATGCACTGGAGACAGAAATGCTAGTGTTTGTCAGGGTTAACTTCCTAATGGCATTTAGGAGCACAGAACCAATAATCACAGCTACAGCTGAGAAGCTCTTAATCGAACTTACTTGCTCATATTTGGAATTAGGGACAAAACAGGAACAGTAGGAAGAAATGTGTGGAAATGAAGGAGGAAGGATTGGTATTTGATTTTAAAAAAACAAAACTGCTCTGAGCAGACTATTTCCTCCTGTGTAACCCTAGTTCTTTGGCAGATAATTTTTCCTGTCTACAGCATGAAAATGCTTTGCCTGTCTTGTCATTATCCATTATAATCTTTGTCTGTTTCAAGGACTACTATGTGGTAGACACTCACTGCTTAGTACAGTGAGCTCTCTTGCCTTAAGCATTCATATGGAGCAGCTATAGAGGAACTGGACAAACTGCACTCCCTGGAATACTGTGTGTTTTGTGTGGTTGGTTGAGAAATGCTTAACATGGAAAGGGTATTTTAACAGCCATGTGTTTTTACAGGCATTTGGATAACACCCTCGTTACTATGCTTTAACTTTTGGTTAGCCCTGAAGTGGTCAGGCAGTTGGACAAGATGATCCCTGAAGGTCCCTTCTAGCTGAACTATTCTGTTCTCCTTCCTCAGTCAGTATTTAATTGACATGCTTTTTCAACTCAGAATACCCCACAAAACTGGGAGGCTTTGCATTGCTTTAGAAAAGAAGATTAATGCTGATTAGGAGAATGATAATAATTTGAGATGAGAAGAATAAATTTAGCTCCCAGGTGAAAAAGTGAAGGCTACATAATCCTTGGTTAGAGGAACTAAATGGACTGGCTGCAAGGACTGTTTGCACTTCTATTTTTTGATAAACATAAGCAGGATAAAAGAGATCAAACTGTTTTCAGATCGGTTCATGAGGCTTCTACTAACTTGTCAAAAAGCAGAAACTTCCTCTGTACGATTAAAATTTGCATAAACTTACATGCTGCGGATGTACTGATTTCTGGAGAGGGAACTGGTTGAGATGTCCTGCAAAATGCTAAAGGATTGTTGGTCAAAAGTTCAAGTATTCTTAACTAGTGAGTACAAATTTCAATATTATAATAGTGCTTCTAGAAAATACTTGCAGCAGAAAGTGCTTGAGGCCAACATTTGAAGGATAGAGCTTGTGAAGGTTGGAGTAACTTGAAGAATCTGTGGGTTTCTGTGGGTCATACTCTTGTACTCTGGGTCATACTCTTGTTGAGGCAAGGTAGCTATAAAGTCTCAATTCCTTCACCACCCACAATTTATTTGGAACAAGTGTTACATATTTAATTTGGAAGCTGATGTTCAATGGAGGTGTTGGGAAATCTTTTTTTGTTAGAAAACTGTGTCAGTGCAGATAAATAATTGACAAGTCATAAAATTCAGTTCCTGTAAACATCTGAATTTCACTTTCAGAAATGGCTTTGACTATTTCTACAAGAAATTGTCAATTCAAGTGAATGCAGAAGCATGAGCAAGGCAGAAGTAAACCAACTAATCGACTCTGAAATTCGTTATTGTGGGGATTTTTTTTCTTGCCTGGCAATCTGTAAAAGTACTGCTGCTACATTAAAAGTATTCTGAGTTTGTGAAGGAAGGTATTGGGGGGGAGGGGAACATGGATTTCAAGCTTTTTATTTACATTTTTTAAGAGCTATGAAATGGTAGTGGAATATGGAACTGGCTGATGACTTCTTTGTACGGGAAACATACTGATAAGAATGTAAAATATAAGGGGAAAAAACAGGTGAAGCAAGCTGGCTCTTTAAGCCCTTCCACTCCAGAACAAAATTAAATTACTAATTCTGTTCAGGGAAGAAAGCTGGAATTAAGTTTGGATTATTCAACATCTGTTTAGTATCTCTCGTATCACTTGGCTGGATGTTATACGGATTCATTAAGCTAAGAGAAGAAAGTGGTTGAAGTAGAAAAGGTAAAACACTGAGGTGTGTTGAAGCAGACTTGTTTCTACTGTAGTTCTGCTTGCATTGTATCTTGTTGTTTAGAAGCTGAGTGGGAGATGTGTGTTTGAGTTTTAATTTGCATGAAACTTAGTAGTTACTTCAGCATTTCCACTTTCACTAGTGTGAATGTATATTTTAGTGTGTGTGTATATATATATATATAAAAAAAAATATTTGTGGGGTGTGGGTGTTGTATTATACATTATTGTGGTGGTTTTACCCTGCTACACAGCTGAGCTGCACCACAGCCACTCTCTCAATCCTGCTCCTCAAAGGAAAAAGCAGAGAAAATGCAATGGAAAGGGCTCAAAGGTTGAGATAAGGACAGGGAGATCACTCAACAATTATCATCATGGGCAAAACAGACTCAGAGTAGGGAGATTAATATAATGTAGTGCCTATCACTAGTGGACTAGAACACTGAGAAACTAAAAGCAAACTAAAAACACCTTCCATCCTCTTCTGCCTCCTCCCTTGAGAGGCACAGAGGAACAGGGAACGGGGGCTGCGGTCAGTCCCTGAGGCTTCATCTCCGCCGCTCCTTCACAGTCACTTTCTGCCCCTGCTCCACGTGGGGTCCCTCCCACAGGATGCCATCTTTCCCGAACTGAGCCTGCGGGGGCTGCCCACAGGCAGCAGCTCTTCAAGACCTGCTCCCACATGGCTCCGTACCATGGGGTCCATCCCCCAGGAGCAAACTGCTCCAGCACGGGTCCCCCATGGGCGGCAGCTCCAGCCCAGGGCCTGCTCCTGCGGGGGCTCTCCATGGGCCACAGCCTCCTCCAGGCCACATCCACCTGCTCCACCGGGGGCTCCTCCACCCATGGGCTGCAGCGTGGAGATCTGCTCCATGTGGGACCCATGGGCTGCAGGGGGACAGCCTGCTCCACCAGGGGCCTCTCCACAGGCCACAGGGGAACTGCTGCTCTGTGCCTGGAGCACCTCCTGCTGCACTGACCTTGGGGTCTGCAGGGCTGGTTCTCACTCCTCTCTCTCCCAGCTGCTGTTGTGCAGCAGGTTTTATTCCCTTTCTCAAATCTGTTTTCGCAGAGGCACAACCAGCATCACTTACTGGCTTGGCTCTGGCCAACACCGGGTCCTCTTTTGGAGTTGGCCCTTATCTGACACGGGCCAGCTGCTGGACTCTTCTCACAGAGGCCACTCCTGCGGTCCCCCTGTTATCAAGCCCTTGCCATGTAAACCCAATACAATTATATATATAACGATGCAGTACATACTTTTTTAAAGGGTATATATATACACTTTTGTTGTGATCAACAATTTTTCAGTAAACAGAAAGCTTGAAGAATGGGTGAGAATTGTAATGTTTTATTAGTTTCTACTGTGTACTGAGAGAACAAATTGTAAGTTATTTTTCCCTGATTTGCATATGTCTTCGAAATGGTTTCCATTCTTCCCGAGATGCCTGTTTAAAACAGGAGGTGTTCAGCTCTGTGGCAAATTATTCTCTGTGAACCCTGTTTGTACTGTAATGATGGTATACTGACTGTTTCATGTAATTCATTCGGACTTGTGTTATTTCTGTTCCCTCTCCTAGAGGTTGGAGAATTTCCTTAATTTCATGACAGAAGAAAGAGGATAACCAAACTGGAAATACAGAGTCTTTGCAACTAATAAATTAGTCTAGTTTTGAGATAAGGAAGAATCTCTGTTGTTACCTCTTCAATTTGATATTCATTATAAAAGTAGAGGACTGATTTATGTGTAGGAGTAAAAATGAGCACACTTTTGTTATCTCATAGTTGGTATGAATCCAGGAAATCTTGATACAGAGATCCTGGAAATTTACATTTATACATAATTTACCATTGACTCCTCCATATTTTGGCTACTGATCTTTTTATCTCTGTCATAGCACATTTTCTTTTAATATGCCTTGCATTATTCAGCTCTTCTTTCATCTGTAAGCAGCATCTAAAAATGAGAGAAAGCTCCTTTAGCACTTAAAAAAAAAAAAAAAAAAATAGATCATTTGATTGTGATGTTTATTTAAATAAACTTTATACTAGTCCTGATATTTAACACTACTAAAATAACTGCTTCATCATCCTCCATTGTGTTCTCGTTGACAAGGGATCCTTTAAATAAATATGGTAAGTTTAGCAGTTATACATAATTTTCTTACTTCATGGGGATAAATAAAATGGGCCTTTCAACTGTTGTTACTCTGTTTATGATTTTTTTGGGTGATCATTAAGGTCTATGTGGTTAAGTATTTTGAGTGCACTTGCTAGAAGCAGGGTGTTAGCCTGCTTGAGCACAATATTAGTGATGTTGATAACGTTTTTCTTTTTCCTACATTGCATACAACAATTATTCCTTAACAGTACCAATTTCAGCTTCGGTCGGCCAGGAGTGGAATGTTACTGCCAGCATGACAGTGGAGCTGCAGTAATCCAGCTTCAGTTTCTGATTAACGAGGTTAGTAAAATGATTTTTATATTCCGTAATTTTGAGAAGATACAACGTATGTTTTCTTCAACTTCTCATTAAGCAAACATCAAAATACAAATACTATTCACACTTAGAATCATTTTTGTTAAACAGTGATAACAATTAAGGTACCTTTATTTAATCACAAAAATTGCTAGACTAACTGCTGAAACTGGCTTTGTCTCTAGAGTGCTCCTGCTATAGGCAAGAACTGTTTTGCTGGGAATATTTATTCATGTAATTGAATGTTGCATGTTATCCCTTACAGTAGTAAAATATGCTTTTAATAGTGCCAACAGTTTCAGTGGGTTGTTAATTTTATTTTGATAGCTACTATTTCAGATGTGAGCTGAGCAAAGATCCCTAATCGGATCCCTCAGTAATTTCGGATGTGTTTTTTCTAGAGATATTGCAGCTGAGACCCGACAGTGATGCTGTTCTCAAACTAGCTATGGCCAGATTTCTAGAGGGATTTCTAGCTCAGAGGAGTGCTGAAATTAAGTATCACTAACTTGGTTGTTGCATAGGTATTAGCCACTGAGTTCATTGCTTAATTTCTCTGCAAATTGTATGCATGAGGAAACTGATGTGCTCACACCAGAAAAAGCTGTTTCTTCCCCATTACCCCTCAGTATAGCACTGAACCCAATGTGAGCGAGGTCAATGTCATGATCAAATCAGTTACATCGTTACTACTGTTTGAAACTTATCTGCTCTATGATGCTGACATGCATGCTTGTATTTTTTTTAATACTGGTAGCAAATATTACATATTTCCTCCATGATGTTGTTAATACTAGGTTTCTAGAAATAAAGTTTTACTCAACGTATTTCTAATAGGGAGCTCTTGTGAGTGCCTTGGCTGATGATACCTTACACTTGTGGAACTTACGTCAAAAGAGACCTGCTATACTTCATTCACTCAAGTTTAACCGAGAACGGTAGGAATTGGATTATTTTTGCTTTGCACATTACCATCACACTGTGTAAATGGGAGATTGGATTTATTAAAGCAGTACAACTAATAAATTGTTAAAAATTGAAACTGGATTTACTTTGCAATTAGCTTGCAGGTGGTTATGGTCCAAATTGCTTATGAGTAGACACACCATATGTCTGCTAAACTGAGATGACTTGTCTATTATTTTGAGTATTGCTTTGCTGAACAACAATATTCCTGTCATTAAAAAGTGGAGGGAAAGAAGACTTTTAGTTTGTCTCCAAAGGAATTTTTGGAACAAAAGTATTTGTATGTACTAACAAGGCAACAGGAAAACTAGCTCCATTTTTGAAGGCTTACTGAGATATATTTCTATCTTTTTTTCTTCAAGTTTTTTAGGAAGTAGTTTTTCTCTTGGCAGATTAGGTACAGTCTCAATTGGAATGTTATGCGTACTTTTGAGCCATGTGTTTCTGAACTGGACTTCTTGGAGAGCTGAGAGGAGCCTGGCAAGAACACAATAGTTTGTGACCTGTATTTCTGTTGAATGGGGCAGGAAGCCCTGTTGAATAGGGCAGGCTTTAAGTAATAGGTAGAACAAAAGAGGAAGATTTAAATACTTGTATGAAACCTTTTGATGTAATGGCATACGAAGTGCTACAGTAGACTGTTGGGTGGATTATGGAGTAACCTTGTAGTTATAAAGAGGAGATGATAAACAGATTTATCAGGAATGACATAGAAGCAGATTATTGTTTTTCTGGGGTAGAGGATTAAGTGATTCCCAAGTCCCTTTTGAGGTTGTTTTTGTGATCACAATGCGTAAATATTACGCACAAAATGGAAAGCTCTGTTTACAGAGCAAAATTCTCCACCCCAAGGAGGTGTCGGTTCCTTTATGCAGTAAAAAAGTCAAGTAGGGAGGAATGAAATTTGTCTCTAGCTTAAGGAGTGTTGTCTGGCTATGAGATAAAGTGGAATATCCAACCCAAATTTTCTCTGTCCTCTTTCCCCTTGTTCTTAAATGACTTTTCTCCTACCTGTAGCACCTAGTGAAGTATAAATATAAAATTTGGCTTTGCCGTCTGAAACAAAGCATTGGATATCAGCTTGTAACTAATGCTTTAAAATGCGTGTCAGAGGAGGTGATTCCGATTGTGTGTAAATCTGTTGGAAGCTGGTTTAGAGTCTTAGATGTACAGATAGCTTAGTTTAAACATTGGAAGTTTTAAACTGTCGTTTTGCTCTAAATGTGGTATTCTAACAAGCAAAACCTGTCATAGTTAGTTGAACTTCGTGTTACCAGAATAGGGTCAGGGAAAAATCTAGGTAACTTACATCTCTTCAGTAGTAGTACTAATTATTAATTTTTGGGCAGGCTACTGATTTTCTTAAAAAAAAAAAAAAAAAAAAAAAAAAGCTGTGCCTTGCTGAAATATGTAGTGAGAGCATCAGAAAAATATATGTAGTGAGAGCATCATAATTATCAAGAGAGGTGAAGGTAAAGTTTCTGAGACAAGGGTTATTCTTGTAGTAATTTTAATCGTAAAGTATCTATCATTATAACTTACGGAAGTAGCCAGAACACTTAAGGTCCCAGAGCCACCAATGGCATTGTCACCAGCCATTTATTAACAGTCATGCTGGATGACTGTTACGTATGTTTTCAAATAGCTTTCTTTTGGCTAATTCATAAGATAAAGCTTTAGTTTATAAAGCGCAATCTCATTACAAGGGAATTATTTTGATTCTGAACTTTAGAAAATTGCAAATTCATTGCTGAATAATTCTATTTAGTTGGTTTTAGTAACTTAGAGCCGTTAATGTTATCAAACCTATTAGGAGTAGTAATATGTTACGTGAATTTGAAGTAGCTGACTTTGTTTGGGTCAGTTTTATGTTGTGTATTAGCTACAAAGCTCATTAAGAGGAGCGTTCATGAAAAAACTGAACACTCAAATTAGCAAGTGCAAAGATGTTAGATACCTAATTAATAAAACGTTTTTAAATAATTTATGATTTGGGGTTAAGATTTTCTCATAAGGATAATTAACTTCTCAACCATTAATTATTAAAATTAAATATTAAAACTGAGCCTTATAGTAATGTTTTCCAATGATGCTTCACTTTGCCAGCTTGCACTTTGTAGGGTTTTTCAGTATCTTGGAAATTGGTTTGGGTGAAAGAAAATAAATGAACGGAAAAATGTCCTTGGAGGAGAAATCAAGTCAAATCTTACTAAAGGACTGAATCAATTACTCTGGTTATATCAGTATTTGTTTTAGAACTCTAGATGCAAAGGCTTAAAATTATGTGCCTGATTGGAAGTACCTGGAAGTGTGTTGACATTGCAGAAAAGCAGTATTTGTATCCTACTTAAGAGTTGAGCTCAGTATGTCAAGGGGCAGGTTTTCTCCAGATTCTGTTTTCAAATCGGATTTTTATGTAAGGATTTGATGTGAATTATAAAGTTGTTTGTAGCATAAAATAACTGAAACAGTTCATGCTACCCAGATTAAAAGATAGAATTTGAAACCTATTCTTGAACCTTTTAAAAAAGAGGAGGGGGAGAAAAAAGGTAGGGGTGCGGTGCATTATTGAATTCTTTATTCCCATGGTATAGCCTTTTACCAGCTTTGGTTAATTCCCTGGTTTTAGCTGTATACATGAATGAGCTCAGAGCTTTACGATGTTATTTCCAGAACTAGTATTTCTCACCTGTTGGTGATGTAGTTTGACTAGCATTATTTCAGGCCTGTTTTGAGCAGAAGTCAAACAAGGAAACAAAAATGGACACATCTTGTTTATAAATTCTTGTGTTAAGTAGTTTTGATACAAAAAAAAAAAAAACCAAACCACTACCACCTTAGGTATTAAATTACCTATAAACCAATTCAGAATGCAGCCTCTACTATGTGACTGGGAAGTGTTCTGGATCCTTGCTTTTCTGCTCATGAATTTTAAGAATGGAGATTAAGAGTTTTGCGTAAGTGTTACCCATTACAGACTTGATTCTTAGCAGTGGAAAACGTCGTCATTGGGTAACTTGCAGCTTTTCAGTTTTGAACAAAATGTTTCTTTAAAAGTAGTGGCCAGGAGTCTTTAAAGACTCTGCTTTCTGTTGAACCTGTAAATGAGTTGAGTATCTGTAAGTAAGAATTTGGCCATTTGATAAATTTATAGCTGCCTATTGTATCAGTGGTGGGGAGTAATTTGAAACAAGTCTTTTTTGACCTGGTGACTGATAAACTTGTTAATGTATAACAAATTAAAAAAATAATGGCAGATGTCAGAAATACAGTACAAAACAAGCTAGTTTTGCAAGTTTTCTAGCCTTTTGTTCTTGTCACATTTGTGTGGGTTTTACAGCTGCTCCATATTCTAGTTACTAAACAAAAGTTAGAAGATATTAAACCAATATAATGCTGAGCTTGGCCACTGTTCCTTCTCTGTGGGAAAGAGGAACAGGAGCAGTGTGTAGGGACCAGAAGAAAATGCATAATGGTGCTTATGTGGAGGGGTGGGTTGCTTGCATTAGGATCTCCTCGTGAAATACACGATTCAGAGTGTGAACTTACTAGTATCCTAGATTTTGTGCATTCAGTGAATGGCAATAGTTTTTGTCATCTACATACCTGTATAAACTTGAAAATATGCCAGCTTAATGTAGAACATGAAAAATTTGTTTTATAATCTGACTTGCATATTTCCTGAGCTGCCTGTGATTCCATGCCTTAATGCAGAAACAAATGTTCTTCTTGCTTTGTGGCTTAGCGTAAAGACAAGAACCAAAATCATAGCATAAAAATAGAACCAAGTATTTGGTGTACCAGTGCTTTGCATATTGATCATTGAATGCATTGATAGCAGTTTAATTTTTAATATGTCAACTTCTGTGCTGTAGGATTTAAATAGTCTTTCTCGGCATGAAACTGCACAATTTGGAGTTAGCAAATTGTTTTAAGTATTGCTGCCTTTGTACCCTGCTGTAAACAGCCACTTCACGTTTGTATTTAAAATACAACCTCTGCAGTGTGTGAGAAAAATCCCACTTGTATTTACTCTTTACTAAGAGATAGGATTTTGGACTTTTATTATGACACATACCTCACCTTGTTAGATACTGTAAATTTGTACTCAGGCCATGCATTAGTTGAAAAGATTTCTCTCTCCTTCCACCTCACTGAATTTATAAACTGACCAATTCTGCCACTTTGTGGATAGCAGGAGGACATACAGGATTTTTTTTTTGCCTTTGAGAAGAGATGATGATAGATTTTTTTCCCCTTTTCTATGTGTTAATATCAGTTGCACTTCCACCATTTATTTGGGGGGCTGTTTTTTTCCCCCACCTTGCCCTATATGCTTTGGGGTGTAGGATTATAGTATAACTGACGGAAAGGTACACATCCATACAATGCTTCTGAGAAGTTGAATATTTGGACTCTTTCTGAGTTAATAATATACTGAGTACAGATCTGACACATGACACATAGCTAAGTTTTTCACCCTTTTTCAAAAACTGGCTTATTTTTCAAGATCAAAATGAAATGATCGTCTGTTTTTATGATTTCATATAAGATCGTTTTTTCCTGTTGGGCTCAAAAAATGTTACTTAATGGTGATCCACTGGAGGACATATTTAGCAGCTCCAGCTTGTTTCAAGAAGTTAGTAAGGGAAAAGGAGCTCTTCAATTGTCTGGGTTTGCTGCAGGTCTGAATGTCTCATTCGTGCAAGATCAGATTAATTTGAAAAATGCTTTCTGGAGGCCATGCAGTGCACTTTCTATCCCATGTGTAGGTGCTGTTGATGGAGCTACAATTGTGTGTTTTCTTCTGCTGCCCTTGGCATTGAGGCAGAACTGAAATAGTGAGTCCTATTACTCTGAGACTTCAGGTTTCTATGAGACAGTTTTTAAAACCTGTCTCCACTGTCCAATTACCATTTTTCCCTGTACACCAATGATTTTTTACAGTGCTGTGTGCCACGTAATGACCAACTGCCACATTCCTGGGTGGAATTCAACCTCTAGTCTTTCTGCCCTGCCTGCCTGGCAGACTTTTCCTCATCAGTGATGAGCATAGCTCTTCTTTCTCCTATGGGAAATTTACATCTCCAGTGTGGCCGTTTCATAAATCCTCATATGTAACTTCCAAGAATAAATGTTTAGCCTGAACTGCTTGTGTTGTAGCAAGCTACCTGACTGTCTTCTGATGCCAAACGTGGTGGTTATTCCTTGAGTAACACAGGAACTCTAAAAGTGAGCCTCTATCTGTATATGGTGTATAAAAGGCCTTAATATTGGTCACATCAGTCATGGCATTCTCCCATTTTATTATTGTTCTCGGATTTTGCTTCCCCAGTACCACATTTTGACATCACTAGTGTACAGAAGAAGTCAGATACTGAATGTAGGTTCTCAGTTGACATCAGAGCCAGGTGTTCAAGTGATCATATTTGGAGAAGAATCATTGAGAGTGCTCTTAGGGGATGTAGATGGAATTGAAGTACCTGGGCCAGTTTGTATGATGTACTACCTTTACCAACACGGCCTTTTTAGGGAGAATTTTGGGGGGCATGGGAAAAATCACAGCTACTGCTTGGTTCCATCCGAATGTCACTGTGACAATGGCTCTTCGTTTTGTGCCCATTAAATACTTGTCACAGGGACCACAGACATGGAGTCTAGTCTAGTATACAACTTAAACATTTCAGTTTAGGAATTTTGTGCTGACTATCCCATGTATGAAAGTTTGGAGAGAGATGTATGCAGAAGGCAACTTTGATAGCTTACTGCTTTTCTTAGAAAAAAATATTTTGCATATACACTGATTTGAGCAGCTAATGTAATTGCACAAACTGAAGACTTATAATGATAGTGTGAGGTTCTAGAAATAGTTTGTCTTAAAAATAAAACCTGTTATCAGCATTTGACATTCGTCAAAGTATTTGTCACTGTGCTTTGTTAAAGCAGTGGAAAATTCTGAAGAACGTAATACTTCATAATGCAGCAGACTAAGGAAAGGTAACGATTAATTTAGAAGGATGTTTGTTGTCATAATAATACACTCAAGATAAGTGTCTTTTTTTTACTTACTAGTTCCCTTAAGTCGAAGAATTAGGCTGTTGGCATATTAATTTAATAAACTCTATTCTTTGAGTTTTCCATAATTAAATTCCTCCAGGGAATACTGTAATTTGCTATAACTATTTATATATGTTGTGACACAACCACAATCAAAATTTTAACTAATGTTGACATTGTTAGAAAAGACATGGTCTGCAGTTATGAGAAAATCTTTTCAGTGGGTTTCCAAATGGCTGCGTAAAGATTCCTGTCACTGCTAATGCTCTCCCATAAGCAACAACACAAATTACATTCTAAGTGCAGTAAAAATAAAAAAACATTTTGTGAGGGTTGGGGTTTTTCTTTTATCAATATTTTCTACTGCTAGTGTAACACTGTATTCTGTATATAACTGTTTTCTTGAGAACTACTGGTTAAGCTCTGATAAATACATTTCACAGGAAAGCTTCTTCTTGGGTTCTGTTAGCTTGTTGCGGAGGGAGGTTGAGACCATGTGCAGTGGCTTTGTGAATGTGTATGTAGTGAGGAAGAATTAGTGCTTATGGAAAAGTACGGATATGTTAGAATTTGGCACTACGCTGACTGTTTTGGGCTTGCATAACAGTACCTCATCTAGGCAGTGATGTTAGCATATATTAAAATCATTGTAAATCTCACATTGGAAAAAAACCTTTAAAGCATTGTTTTCTTCTGTAAAGGGATTCAAAATATTTGGAATAAAGTGCTGTGCACAATGCTTGCATTATGGCAAAAGTTCCATCAGCTTCACAGAATGTGCTAGATGAGGTAGCAGATATTCCTTAAGGGGTAGCATGATAAATTTGTTGTGCCATGAACAAACTGCTTGCAAAAGCCTGCTTTCTGTCATCACTTGCTCACGCAGTCCCATTTTTAAGCTGTCTCTTTGGATGCCCAAAACTGGTCTATTTTTTTTATGGATGCCTTTCTCATGGTATTTTTTGGTCAGAATGGTTTGATACAGGAAAGAATGTGTACTGCTCTTGACTGTTATTAGGCAGTTGGAATTCGTGTTCAAGAAAGGCTTGCAAAGAAATGTTACTTTGGTTTGCTGCATCTGTAGCGCTTTTAATCTCTGCCCAACCACTGGTTCTTTTCTACATTACTGTATGTATTCCTTTGTGCCTTTGTGGGTAAGGACAGAAGGGGAATAATGCCTGAGTTTTGGAAATGGACAGGGCATAATATGGCAGTTCCTACTTCTGTAGATCGTATGTGTGTTAGGGACAGAGTATCTAATATCATACTCTAATCGTATCATGACAGAAAGAAGGGTTTCTGGAGGAAAGTCTGCATTTTTAAGAAAAAAAAATGTGCTGTTCTTGGCCCGAAGGGAGCTGCCCGACTACCAAGAAGGCCTTGAAGCTTGTTTTCATCTCCCAAAGCAAGTCTAAATCTCTTGTAGTCCCAAGTCTAATTTAAAATGGAATAAGTTAGGTGACTAAATATAGTTATATGCTGACATGTCAGTGTGATTTCTCTGGTTGTTAAGATGGTCATAGCTTCACTGAATTTATTTTCTAGGGGGGCTATCAATTTTCAAGCTATTGTTTAAAATCTGCTTAGTGTCTTAGGTGAAGCCTTAATCACTGAAGACAAGAGAAACTCAGTACATGGACCATAACGTTGGAAATGTTATTCTGTAAATTAAATGCAAAAATAAATGCAGTTATTTGAAATGAAATAGATGAAAATATAATAGAATTTCTGAAAATTGGGAGGTATACTTTTATCCCAGAAAGAAAATGGAGAAATAGCAAGTAATAGCAGTGATTCTTTCATCATAGCAGCTTCAGCACAATGAATTCCATTTGGACTTAGCTAGTCATCAGTTCTGTGAACCATGAAAGCTCCAAAAGAATATTTTTTGGTTACATAAACGCCATGCAAGACTTTGATTGTGGAAGACCGCTAAAAGCACACTTTGAAGGTTGGGTTGGGAACACTGCTTTAAACTTACCTATACTTACAATTCTGAAGTCATTTGCCTCCTGACTTTGAGATTTAGTAAAGCTACTAGATCAAATGTAACTTACTCTTGGTGTGGAAGCATTTCACTGCTTGCTAACTGGTGACAAAAGTAATCTCTGCTGCACAGAGAAGACATTAAATTGAGTATGGCTGAAGAGCGCAAAAGTATTCCATGAAAGGCATCAAGAGTATTGAGGAGTTGAACGCTTTTTTTTTTTTACCTTCAAGTGTTGCCCTTTCACTATAGCAATTGAAATTGCAGCCCAAAGTTACATTTTTGTCCACCTTTAAATGCCATGAAATAGATTTTAGTTTTTGGTTGTCTTGTTTTGATTTTTAGAATGAGTGTTGGGCAACTGTAGGTGACAATATTAACTCACAGATCGATACAGATATACCCGTGACCCTGCTCTTGAATATTCTTTCTGGCTGCTAGGCCATAGTTTAGATCCGGGTGATGCGGCTGCCAGCTTTTTTCTGGCACATGGAGTGCCAGAAAGAAATCTATAGCCTTGCAGAGTGCTGAGAGTTTGCTTCACCTCTTGCCTCACGCTGCCTCTCTTCACATACCCCCTGGCCTGCTTATGCTGGGAGAGCTCTCTTACTGGGTACTGGTATTTGGGGACCTGCCTCAGTGGTGTATGTACAGATGTATGTTCCTAACTTCCAATAAAATCTGTCTTGTCTTTCTTCCAAGGAAGTTGGTGAAATGCAAGTGCTTCACCTGCAGTGTTTGCAGATTACTCTGTATAGTAAAAATGTTATAACCTCTACAAGTTCACTGAGTTGGAGCACTTCAAATCTTGTCTGTAGTCCTTTTTTTCTATATAACATCAATGGAAAAAAAGTGCAGCCTTTGCACTTAAAGTACAAGAGCAAAACAAACCAAGAAAGTCAGAAAATGGATAAATTAAAGATTTGCTTGAGCAATCAGCATTCCCTCACTGGAAGTAAGTGATATAAAAAGTTAAGTGGTGCACATTGGATCCAGGTAGTGTTATAACAGACACCTTAACTTTTGAAACCTGTAATACAAATTAATGTCTTTTCAACAATCAGTAATTTTTTGCATTGCTGCCACTAGACTTTGCTTTTGTGCTTGTTAAATGCATACATAGAACATCTAATGCAAACGATCTAAAGCTGTTCTTTGCGTAAATAATTATTAACAGGCTTGTGAAATGATGCATGGATTTGGCAAGAAGGGAACCCAACTGGGAGAAAATAAGAAAAAATGTGTAAAGCTAAGGATTAGCACTGACAAAACAAATTTCCAATTAATAATTATTTTAGCTTGTCACTGAAACCTTTCTGAAAATCCTAGTTTGATAGTCCAAGGAGTTTGTCAGGTTTCTACCGTATTGGACCTTATCAGATGAAACTGTAAATTCAAAAACATTTTATAGAAATTTTCTAGGCTTTAACTTAGTATTTCTGTTATATAGAAAACTCAAATACTTCAGAAGCTCCAGTTCCTATGCATACGTTATTACTTTTATCAACAAATTAAACGATAAGCAGAACTCAAGAGGTCAGAAATAAGCAAATTTTAAAATACTAATTCTTTCACTGGAGATACAGTTGGAGGATTTCTGCCAGCCATTAGCATTTGGGTTTTGTTCAGCTATTTCCTTCTAGCAACAGAGGTGGAAAATGCAAGATTGGAAATTAAAATGTTGTTTAAGTAAAATAGTAACACCAACTTTAAACTACTTTTAAAATGAATTTTATTATTTTATAGGTCTTATGGTTGTTAATAGGCTTGTTGTTTGGGGGATACATTGGGTTACGTGTAAATTTATGTTTATTAGATTAGACTTTCTCCCTTTGCTTATTCACTTGAAGCCAGTTTAAACTGCAGCAACTTGCTTCTAAAAATCTTTTGTTCTTCAAAACTTGAAATTAGATTGTTTTCAAAGGGAGATTTATAGGTTATAACGTAGGAGTATTGTGTTTTAAGCTTAAAATGGCAGCTAACTTGAGGAAAAAACATTCAGTGTGATGATTTTCAGTGGCGGCTGTGTGATTTTTATCTGAATGACTTAATAGTCTTAGAATACTTTGGTTTATATTCCATGTTTTTTCTAAATTTTACGTTGTCTGTGGATCTCTGATCATGTACTGGTTTTGCTATTTTTATCTACCTGTAACTTGTACTTTTTCCTGTTTGCCTGCTGCATTTCTTCTACTTTTTGGCAACGTAGACATTGAAATACGGGATTTATGAAAGACTTTTCTTTAATCCCTTTTTCTGGTGGTATTCTTTTCCAGGATAACATTTTGTCATCTACCTTTCCAAAGTAAATGGCTATATGTGGGCACCGAAAGAGGAAACATTCACATTGTCAATGTGGAATCATTTACTCTCTCAGGCTATGTCATCATGTGGAATAAAGCCATTGAACTGTGAGTTCAGTCTGGTATCCTCTATTGAGAGGGGGGCGGGGAATAGATGTCCAAGTGTCCAAGATGTTATAAGTTGCAGAATTGACATTGTTATCTAGAACAACCTCCATATTAGTCTCATTGCACCAAATAATATGGGCAAAGTACGTAGGCATGTAAATAACTTTTATTTTCATAAAAGTGAAGTGCTAACGTTAACTTGGTGGACTTTTTTTTCAGCTTGTTAAAAATATTTCTGACTTGACTTAAGGCTGTGATGCCCAGAACTCTGTTTAACATCAGCATGTTTTCAGGGATAATTGGATTCAGTAGTCTTGTAGAATATCTTCCAGAGTGTAAAGATATGCATTGTGACAGGGCCGATGCATACTGGTTGAAAATGTAAATTTAAATAAGCCTATTTCAAGAACAAAATATATTTTTTACAGCTATTTCCATTCGTCCTTCCTTTTTTAATAATAGATTTGTGACTGCAAATACAGTGGTATGTGGGTGAAAACATACTTGTATGCTGCTGTTTCTGTGCTGCTGTTGTTTCTAGAATGTTATATCTGTCTTCAAAACATACATGAAGTCCATCACTTGCCAAAGGCTTTTGGAAAAAAAAAAACACATCTCTTCATTTGTAGATATTCTTTAATATCAAGATAATAATTCTTTAATAGCAAGAAGTCAACATAAAAACAGAGTTATGTTTTTTAATAAAACCCATTTTAATAGTACCCATCTTGGGCAGTATAAAAGTTATATAATGTTTAAAAAATAGTTACTTTAATTCTTTTTTCATCACTGAAGAATTAATGGTTTAGAGAGTGTATCATATCTTCTTGTCTACAAATGAGCATGTGGAAGAAGGAAGATAGCAAAATGTAGCTTTCCAGTTTGTGCAATTAAGGGAGGCAAAGCTTTATGGAAATAATAACACGGGCTTTGTCTTATCTGTAGCAGCTGCTGTTCTTTGAGTTAGTTAGCATTCAGATAATCTGTGTGTATGCAGGAATACAAGATAAAAGTCTACTGTATGTAGTCTACTGAAATCTTCTGAAGAAAAGTGGTATGTGAAATAGGTGTTGTATGAAATGCTACTGATTTTTTTTAAATAGTATTTTGTTTTTCCTGATCAACTTTAGGAGATGTTTTAAGATTAATCAGTGTCTCGATGTTTCACTATGAGTACATAAATATAATTTTTTTATTACTTGTAATCATCTTATGAGATGCAATTTTGGGCAGGGCTATTTTTTTTCTCTTAATTGGAATTATTCCTTGTTTAGGTCGTCCAAATCTCACCCAGGACCTATTGTCCACATCAGTGACAATCCAATGGATGAAGGCAAGGTAGGATATGTTGAAGGCTTTTCACTGAACTATTTTTCAAGTGAGACTTTAAAAAAAAAAAAAAAAAATGTAAATCCCACTGCTTTTAAGGAGGGATTAAGTAGATGAGGACAATGTTGGGAGCATGAAGGAAGACTAAATCAAGGCTTTAGGCTCTTGAAAATATGAAGTAAAGTACAGACGTGAATATAGGAAACACTGATAGGGTAGTTGAATGTATCTTGTAATCACAAACATTTGAAAATACAGCTGAAAGCACTGAATTGCAGAAATCTTTGAAGATACAAGCGAGGAACGTTACTTGTGGTTAAAAAAAAAAGTTTATTAAAAAAACAAACTTGGGATGGAAATTAATAAGCTTTATAATGCCATGGGGGGCTGTTGCTACTTTTACAACTGTAAAATGCTTTGTGGTCACTGAAGCGTATTTATATAGATTACTGCGTACTTTATCTGTAGCCAATCCAAGACAGCAATTTTTATGAGGTTAAAGATCTAACGGACAAACTATCACTTAGCAGTATTTAGTAGTTAAGTTTTAACTGGCTTGTAGTATAACTAAATGCTTCAGAAAAGTCATCTTTAGTAAAACATGCAAGAAAAAGCTACATATCAGACTTGTATTCTTGTGAGATATTACCAATATGGTTGTCTTATCTCAACTAAAATTTTTTATGGTACACATTCTTGAGGCCCTCACAGGACATTCATTGTGATGTCCTGTGACACAGCAGCCAACAAGAAGAACCTGAACAATGAAATCAATGGTCATAAGTTCTTTCTTAGAACTTCCTTAGTTCTAGAATAAATCTGCAGGTATTACTGTTTGTTTTGGGAGACCTCTTACAAGGCACATGTAAAAATGATATAGAATGAATAACTTAAGTTCATAGTGAAGATTTCATGAATTAAAAGAAAAGGCAAGTAGTTAAAACATTTTTCTCTGATAGCAATGACTGTAATACTAGAATGTACAGTTTTATAGAGAAGTGACCTTCTGCTAGGCAGTTTAATTCAGTGCTTTTTTGGCTGCGTGGCTAATGCCTATTCCACTTGATTTCTTCCTTTACACTGGAACAAGATAGTTGTGCTAGAAAACAATGGATCCTTGGAAACCCTCAGGAATCTGTATAAAGAAATGTTTCCATTTGTGCTAGAACATCTGTTTTTGTCGTATCTATTTCTTATCTGTTTCCTAAATGCTTTATTCTATATTGTTACATGCTATAGAAACACTTATACATGATCAAGAGTGTACAGAATGACACCGTGTATGGTGTGGCTTTGCCATAATTCATTCTGCACTTCAGTCATGGTTGCAAGACTGAGCCTTTGCTTCAGTTGTCTGACCTCTTGTCTAATCTTTGGATGAGATTATGTGACTCTCTAACCCTTTGAAGGATCTTCAGCCTGCTTAGCTTGCATTGCCTCATAGTTACTTAGCAAATCTAACTGGTCTGCTGCACTTTTGTTCAGGTGCTTTGGTCCACAGTTGAAGAGTAAGCAGGAAGGGTTTTCCTTAATTTTCACAAGAGAAAAAAATAAAAGAAGAGGGATTTTAAAACTATAGTACATATGCATCTCTTCCAAAAGCACGTAGACCACTTTCAAAAATAAGGTTATAATTTGGCTAGGTATACCAGAAAAGCTGGTATGTCTAGCCAAATACCATTTGAGAAAGTTTGATGTCTCTTTAAACAGATTTTCATTGATTCCTCTCTAGAGTATATATAGAGTATATTCAGGTATAAGTAAATGAATATATTGACGAATTAAGTTCTAGAAGTTTATTTCTGTCAGTGTAATGGCTCAGAAATATCACAGAGTTTTGAATTCCCAAGAGTAAATAACTTTCAAGGAGAAAGAAAAATAATGTTGCTTTCTACTGTTCTACATGTGCAGGAAAAATACTATTTTTGTTTGCGTTTTCTGTTTGATGTGTTAGTGGTGGATAAAACTGAAAAGATTGGGCAATGATAGTATTGTCTCAGCAGTGATTTGAATATTTTAACAGCATGCTAGTTGTGAGCTTGTAACATAGATGTCTGAGGATTCAGTCCAAAAAGAATTTAACAAGTAGAGCTTTTCCATTCAGTTGAAAGTCACTGAGGTAAGCATGTAACTACTGGATTTTTCTGTAGGATTAGGTCTGAATTGCACTCCAGTATCATGAACGCTAGATTATGAATGTAATGAAGCTATGGTAACTTGAGAAAAGACAAGCAATCTATTTAGTCTGGTGTATTCTACCCATACTTTATATTTAATTAGTGAAAGTGGAAGGTTTATTGTTTTTATCAGTTTGGGTGTTCCTTAGTCTTGTAGAATGACCTTATGGTCCTCTTCTTTCTAACAAAAAAATGAAAAATACATCCATAAAGGCAAGCAAAACAAAGACCTGTGCAGTTGCAAGAAGCGGCTGTGTACTTGCTTCTTAAAACTTTCAGGCTGTTAGAAAAATCCCAATGAAGAGAAGGCTAAATTTATAGTTAAAAAAAAAAAAAAAATAAAATGGTTTATGGTAAGCAGGATAAAATAATAGTATACATGACACTGTAATGAGGAAAAAAAAATCTAACATTCACTTTTACTGGATCAAACACGCTTAGTATTTAGGTCATTTTTGTGCTATGTAGCAATGAAATAGAATGTATTGTCTGTATGCTGGATGGAGATCCTCTTTTATATATTGGAAAGAACTCCAGACCCTGAAAAACTTAAAATCTTGAAAAGAATGTTCAGGCAAAACCTCTAGGTACAGCAATAGACTCATGTAGATCTCTCTCCCTGACTGCAGTGGCATGTATGGGAAGGCAATGTTTTCTAACCTGTAGTATGAAGATCATGCTTAGGGTGCCTCTGCTTACATGAAATAGGTTGTTTCAGCAGTGAATAAATATCTGTAACCAAGTATTCCTTTTCTGTATGTCCATGCTGGGAAAAAGAAGTGGAATTGACGGCCTGCTACATAATGCTTAGAACCACTTTAGCAGTGTTGCTGAAGGGAAGGCTCTCAGAGTAGATCCAACTACTATAAACTAAGCTAATAGGAAGAACCTTCTTTGATTATATAAGTACAAAGGCTGTTACTACTGTTTTATGTTGGCCTTGTTTTGTTTTCATTAAGAGAAGTGTCACTTAAGATAGGAAAACAAAACACTTAGATACTCAACGATGTGATAACGCAATTATTATGAGCAATTTGGATCTTCATTCCCTGCAGAAATAGTTTTAGTTTTGCTTCTTGAAAAATATGATTTCAAAAAGCATTACATTTAATTTCTCTACCTTTCCTTTGAACAGCTAATTTTCTTTGTGTTCTTTTAGCCAATTAACTCAATTTTGATTAACATCGGGGAAAGCTTATTACATTTTTTTTCTTAGAGACAATGAAACAATACCCTGAACTTCAGAAATGACAGTGCATTTTTTTCTAACAAATCGAAGCAGAACAAATTCTAGTGGGGAAAACACATGTTAGTGAACAAAAAGTGCACCCCCACAACCATAATTTTTAATCAGGAAGGAATACATTTAGGAAAGTGTTTAACGTTGGGCTTTCTGGAACTCAAAGGGATTTCCAAAGACTCTTCTGAAGATGAAGACAAATTCTTTCTAACTTTGCATGAATTTCAGCATGTATTAATATTGTATTAGCTGGAAGAGAATGAAAAATAGTATAAATTAAGTCTTCAATTCTGAGGTCTTCTCAGCTTGTCACTAACTTCTGTCTTCTCAATCACTTGCGATTGCTTCATCTAGTATTAGGCTGTAGTTCTTTGGGACAAGAACTGCAGGCCATTTAAATAGTGTTATATTTGCTTATAAAGACAATATTTATGCTTATTATTGCAGCTCCTGATTGGTTTTGAGTCTGGAACAGTGGTATTGTGGGATCTGAAGTCAAAGAAGGCAGATTACAGATACTCACACGATGAGGTAATAACAATTTTTCATTTGCATTGTATATTATGAGGACATCATTCACAGTTCTAGAGACACCTTTTTGATTATTTTATTCAGTTCATCTCCTGCTCTTGTCAGTAGTGGATAGAGACAAATAGGTCTCTTTGAAATTGCAAGTACTTGACACTTTCTGTAAAAGAAATAGTGTTTGAATAACAGAAACTTTAGACTGAAGAAGTGTTTGCTGTGTTGAAGTTTTTTGCAATGCATGATGTCATGGATTAGGTTTCTTCGCCAATTTCTGTGGTTAAGGTTTCAGCTCTGTTTTTCTGTTGAGTAGTGTGTCTTCTCTGTTAAGAGCTTGAGTCTTTAGTTGAAATAAGATAGTTTAGCAATTTCTGTAATTTGGAATCTCTCATGTTCTGGAAAGTGTAAAAAAAAAAAAAAAAAAAAAAAAAACAATAGTCTCAGTAAGATGGTTCTATAAGTGTACCTTTTCATTGTAGGATAAGATCAAGGTTAAAACCAGAAGAGTTTTTTTTTTGTTGTTTTGTTTTTAAAAAAGGTTGGGGGGGAGCATTTAATGGAATTTATTTCTTACAACTTGATTTTTTAAGAGAATTTAGGCTGCTGGAAAGGCAGATTAAAACATAATCATTCAACACATTATGGAAGTATATGCATTTTATTTAAAATAACATAAAGCTAGTCTTGGTTACATTTAAAAGATCCTAAAATGTCTTTATTATTGTTCAGTGCTAGCTAAGCTAGGCATTCTTTGTATATCACAAAGGGAGTTTTTCTTAGCTCTGTGCTGAAGTCTTCACAAGACAGGTTTTTGTTTTTTTTTTTTTGTTTTGGTTTGTTTTTTTTGTGGTTGTTCTGGCCTAGTACTTATACTTGCATGTGTCAGCTCTGCCTATGGAGAGTTTCTCTGAAGGGTGAATCTCTGAAGCAGCCTAAGCCTTAGATTATCAGAGCTGGATGAGATTTCTCTGAAGCTTGTACAGTTGTTTTTGAACACAGAGTATGCTATATGAAGAACAAATTCTTACCTTCCAATTGCATTACATGCATCTAACTCATTCTCTCTGTGTTGCTTCATTTTGTAAACTACTTTGTATCTCCATCTCTTTCTAGTCTTACTTTTGTTCATATTCAAGCTCTTTGTATGCTTCTTGCTGTTCTTGCTCATCCCAGATTTTATTTTTTAAACTGTTTTATTGTATCTTCAAAATAGCTTATTCAGGATGTAAGCACATAACATTTATACTGGGGAATCATTTTACGTTTGGTTTCATTTTCTTTCTCTCAATCTTAATACTAGATTAGCCTTTGCAAGGATCAAACAATACTTCCTTGGAACAACCTGCTATAAAAGTATTGTATCACATTTTAGTGTCAATTGTCAGCTCAGTGCCCCTTGTTTTAATGTATAATTGCTGTGGTTTAACACAACAGGCAGCTAAGCACCACACAGCCATTCACTCACTCCGCTGCAGTGGGGGATACAGGAGAGAATCAGAAAAAGGTAAAAACTTACGGGTTGAGATAAAGACTGTTTAATAGGATGGAAAAGGAAGGGAAAATAATAAAGAATATACAAAGCAAGTGATGCACAATGCAATTGCTGATCACACACCAACCAATCTCCAGCCTGTCCCTGAGACCAAGCAGGGACAGCCCAGTCCCCCAGCCAACCCCTCCAGTTTTGTTGTTCAGCATGATGCCACATGGTGTGGAATGTCACTTTGGACAGTCTGGATCAGGTGTCCTGGTTCTGTCCCCTCGCAGTTTCTTGTGCACCCTCAGCTTCCTCACTGGCAGAGCAGCATGAGAAGCAGAAAAATTCTTGTCTCTGTGTAAGCACTGCTCTGCAACAAGTAAAAGCAACAACTAAAACATCATTGTGTTATCAGCATTATTTTTTTCCTAAATCCAAAACCTATATACCAGCCACAACATCCTATACCAGCCACTAATGAAGAAAATTAACCTTATCTTAGCTGAGACCAGGACAATACTAGAATCTTTTTTTGTCTGCATCACTTCACAGTTGCATGTGCTGGCTGATTTTAGAAGAATAAAAAAAAATCTTTCAGCAGTTCTTCACTGGAAGGGCTCATTTCTATCTTGAATAATCCTTAGTATTGTCAGTGGACTTTCAGTTCAGTGTTCTTGTTCTGATTTTCCAGGTTATTTATGAATAAACCAAGCAGCCCAGATCCCTGAGGTTCTCTGCCAATTACCTTCGTCTGTGAACTGATCAATTACTGCCAGTCTGTCTTCCCTTTAGCTTGCTTTACTTCCTGGTACTTAACCAATTATTTATCTGTTCAAGGATATCTGATCTGTTTGTTTGGTTTCCTTTGAGAAATGTTGTTGAAGACTTTGAAAAAAAATCTATGTAGACGGCTTAATTGGTGTTTCAGTTAGCCACGTGCTTATTTACATTTTCAGAGGTTTGTTGGATGTGATTTCCTATTACAAAAAGCATGCTGACTGCTCGTACCTGGTACGTTAAACTAATTCTTATGTTGGTTAGTTCTTCATTAAAGTTTTGATAATGGTTCTAGAAACTTACCCAGAATAGTCACTATGCTGTTTATTTTGTTTTTCTTTGGATTTTGTGGCCCACTTGTTTAAAGGTTGGCCTCATGCTTGTCATCTGAGTTCTCCTGAACCAACCTGATTTTGACAGGTCACAAACAGCAGTGTATAGTTCAGTCGTTCCATCTTTGATTTTCTTTAGGATGTGTAGGTGAATACATCTAGCTATTCCCTTTGTTTTTTTTTGACTGCAGAAGAGGTAATGAAATACCTGAGGTAAGATGCTTTGCTAAAGAAAGCATTTATGGTTGCCATAAGTTGGGGATGGATAAGGAGGAGACCTAAAAAAAGAAGATATATGGAGTGAGCTTGACAAGTTTTACTGTTCTCATTAGTGAGAATCACCGTATGATAAGGTTCCTTTAAAAAAAAAATAATCTATTGTCATGTTTTTTAAATCTAATTTTCTAAGGGGGAAAAATAGAACAATGGCCGTTTTTTGAATTTGGATTCAATACAGTTAGCACAGTATCATATTTTTCTGGATTCTGTATTGAATGGCATAAAAATAAAAATGATTAATCTTGTTACATATTATGTAAAAGTTATATTTCTTGAAAGGTGCCATTGCAGAGAGTACTGTAATTGTCTCTGGCCATATGGCCTTGAGAGATGATGTATCAGATGCAGTAAAGGTAACGCTGCAGAAAGTGAACGATGACTAGATTTATTTGTTCGTATATATGTATGATCTGTTTTTTAGCATGGGCTAGGTGAGGTGTGTCTTCTCCTGTATCCTTCATTGTGTTCTTCAGTGCCTCAGTTTTGTGTTCAGCTGCAAAAATTGAGAATCTCCCTGAATTTGTCAGTGAAAAAAAATTAAGCTCCATAATGTTAACTTTCTAATTATGCTTTGAGCCGTGCTGACTAACTAGTGGCCTATATGAATATACTGATCCTGCTGTTTGTCAGCTAGCCCAGTTTCAGCTAGGGGAAAGTAAATGTTGCCCAATTGCCTGATTTAAAAAAAAAAAAAAAATAAAATCTAGTTTTTATGAGCAGCATCCGTAACAGGTAAGAGAAAAGCCATCCCGTTTGCTTAATGCTGAGTGAGGTTACTGTAGAAAGGTGGGTAACTTTTACTGGAACACTAAGACATCTTCTTTCTTCATACTACAGAAGCCTAAGAAATTGGTGGTAGGAATACTGTTTGGTGAATCAAGCATGCTTAGTAGCACTAGAAAACATTCTCTGGCTCTAACCCTATTGAAAATAGATAATTACTCTGATACTGATAGTAGTCCCATCAGTCTGATTAAAGTCCACCACCAGTCATTGCGAAGGTGATGACTGAGTCTACACTTGTTTAAAAATTGCAGTGCTCTACATGGGACATGATCTTCGCTGCTGGGAGTTACAGGATTGACACCAGCAGAGCCTGGTGCTGCAGCACCAGGCATTGCTTCAGGAGCCTGGAGCTGAATCTCTAGCTCTGCAGACTCTTTACAAGAGAAATGTGTGTACTTCACAACGCTGCTACGTTTTGAGTTATGATGGCTGTTAATGGGTGACTAGGCTTCAGCAGGTGTCACAGACAGGATGGCCAGAGACATTTATTACTATAAAAAACTGTTTGTAAACCTTGCCATTGGATAAGTTTCTTCTACCTTCATCACTTTTTACCAGCGTCATTTGAAGCAACTGAATCAAAACTTCCCACGTGTCCAGGGGTCCAAATGTTATCCTTTACTGTCTTCCTCTACTCATGGACAAGGAGATCAACCTTTCTATATGATCAGAGGTTTATGGCAAGATAGCTGTGCAGCTTCCTTGGAGAAGAAAGCTGAATCCTATTACAACTTTTTAAACTTCTGCTTGTTTTCATTCAGAACTTCCTGACCACCAAGGAGGCTCTCTTGAAGCAAATTCCAATGTTGTTGTGTGGCAGATTCATCTGTTATCTGAAAGCTGAGTCAGTGGAACACTGTCCCCGTTTTCCTCGTCTGAACATGTGTGCCCACCCAACACCATACTCTGATCATTGCAGCACAAAATTAAGAGCTCTCATCCCAAGGACAGGAATGCTTAAAGGGTGGGCAACACCACCACCACTGTATAAAACCTTTTTAACCATATTGCTGCTGAACCATGGTTGGGGGAGGCAGCTGTAGATAATGACTAGTATTAGTACTGTTTACTGGAGTGTTCTTCCCTCTACAGCATGCTAGTTTCTGACAGGGAATTTAGAATTTGTTTTTGATTTTTCTGTATCGCAAAAGAGGTTCTGAACTTTCAGTAGTATATACTTTTTTATTATAACAGCAATATGTTGTATGTTTACATTTATGAATTCTTCTAAATCTAGTATTATTCACAGAATTTGGAGAACAAACTTTTTTTGTCTTGGACAGGCTTAGTGAGAAAATAAGAGTAAAATCTTTTTTTTTCTTTGCATAATTTTTAAACCTTTTATGTTCAAATATTGGTGATACTTTTTTGAAGTTATGCTTTTTTCTACGAAATACGGTTTATACTGCAGATGCTTCCCTTTCTTTATTTGCAGCCATGAAATAAGTAAAACAATGTCTCTAATATTAGTTTGTTTCTTAAATAAACTAGATTTTTAGAAAATGCATTTCAATTTTAGTTTTCAATAAAGTCCATTCTTCAAGTAGTATTTTTCTGTTCTGATTTAAAGTCAGCTTTGATAGCATTAACTCAAAGAATGTATTACAGTTTACTATTTTTAGGCTCAATCTTCTTGTACGTGGCCGAGGGTAAGGGATTATTTTACAGCATTAAAAGCATGTCAAAGTAGCCTGGGGGAGTTGAAATAAATTAATTTAAAACAAACAAAAAAACCCACAACCCTGAAATATGACTTGCCAGAAACCAAAGCACGATCAGGCAGTCATTATGCCTTGCACGTTCCATTGCATCAAAATGAACTTAGTGAGATACATATTCGCTTAGGTTTCAGTAACTACGTTCTTTTATTTTTTTCTTGTCAATAGCTTAAGAAAAGGGAAAAAAAAATGCCACAGGAGAGAGTTAGCACAGGAATGCTGATATTACGGTGCTTGTTTTGGATATTTTGGTAAACCGGTAGAAAAGGAATGAGTGGCGTCATCCATTCAGGTTTACCAAAAACATTGTATGCTTCCATACAGGAGATGGAGGGCTGTCATAAGATGGAAATCTAAATAGACTTGGATCTTCCTAGTCATGCACAGTATATTTCAAGTTATGTTAATGGCACAGAAGTGTTAGGAATCATGGTCAAAACCAAATTATGAATGTAATTCTCCCCAGTTTTGGTTCGTTCTTCTGGGAAATTGTGCAGAGGTGTTTAGCCAGTAAAGATTTCTAATATTTGAAAGGTATACAAGCACGTGCATATTAAAATAATAAAAATTAAAAGCGTAGATTATTTAGATTTGTTCTGAGTGGTAGCAATTGTATTTGCAGTAGTATAAGCTTGATATTAGAAATATGGTTTAAAACAAGTCTTTATCAATAGGGAAAATTGCAAAAGATTAATAGTATTGTATTCAGATCAAAGTATCAGTTTCTGCATGTACCTTGTCTTGTGGGAAGATGAGCAGTCTCAAACTGTTCTAAAATAGTATGCATGTAATCAGCTCTAGGGCTAAAATAGATCTATTGGAATTGAAAAGATTATTTTTGGAAAGATTTTCTGAACTGAAACAGCTAAATGACCTCAGTAGGTGAAAAAATAAGATCAAAACATCAAAACATGAGTTTTTATCGATTAATTTAGTTTTAAGATTGTAAGTAGAAGTTGTCTTAGAATTTCTAATTTTTTTGTACCTCTCTAAAGAGCCAAGAAATAGTGATTCTAGGGATATTGACAAGCTGTTGTAGCAGAAAAAAATGGAGTTTCATAAAATATTAAAATGCATCAATCTCATTATCAGTGATTTACTTCTGTAAGTCTTGTATAGAAAGATAAATGCTTTTAATTATTTTTCTCAGACTCTTTCACTTTATGGTCCTACCGTTTCTCTTAGGTAACTGTTGCAGACATTGCAAAAATGTTTCCTTCTGAATATGGAATATATTAGCTTCTTATCAGGCAGTACAGAAGTCATTTTTTCACATGGGATCATGCATCTGGAACAGCTGGTGAAAGTCAGGCTTCCTATGTGCACTGTCTGTCTCCACATAGTACACTAGGATGGTCAGTTTCTACATTTCTGGTTAAGTTTTTACATGTAAGACAGCAAATTCAATCCTGATGGTTTTGTTAGTCAAAAATTTATGGATTTATTTCCTCTGAGGTAGTTACTTATCTTCTAGAAAGTTTTGAAACAAACTTCCACATAGCCCGGAACAGCTACCTTAACTTAGAATCAAAGTGAAAGAGGTGGTTTCTTATTAAAATAAAGAAACCTTTAGCTATAATAATTCACTTCATCTAAATAAATCTCTCTATTTACTTTCTTAATAGAGCATTCTATCTGTAATCTCGTGTACAGTTTTTGTGTATTTGGTGCATGTTTGTGAATGGAAGGGTTCAGAGTGTTCGTCTGAGGTCAGAACTTCGGCTGCTCTCCTGGTTTCAGCTGAGATAGCGTTAATTTTCCTCCTTGTACCTGGTATGGTGCTGTGTTTTGGATTTAGAATGAGAATAATGCTGATAACACGATGTTGTTGCAAAGCACTAAGTCAAGGACTTCTCTGCTTCCTGTGTTACCCTGCCACTGAGGAGGCTGCATGTTCAGGCAACTCTTAAGGATGCATACAGCTTCTGCCTTAAATATAGCAACAGTCCTCTGCGGTACTAGTGCATGATCTTCTCATGAGAGGTTACTGTCTGATCAGGATCCAAGTGGCCAGTGAGATATTCTACCAAAATATGAGATGCAGCGGAATCAGCACCAGATGATTTAGTTGTGTTGCTCTGGTACCAAAAGGATACCAGATGATGTTTAATAATCAAGGATAAGAATTATGATTAAAATTTAAGTAGTTTTATTCTGGATTGGTAGGTCTTGTATGAAAATATGAGTGGAAAAATATATTACTCTTAAGGGCTTTTTCTTGTCTAAGAAGCTATGTATATCTTTGCAGCCTCAGTGTATTCTGCCTGAATTTTCTGTCTTGGATGTTATACTTTCTTTCTAATTCTAGCACTAATAGTAACCGTGGAAAAAGTTTTTTTTGGCAATTGAAGGTGTTGATACTAACTAGCTAGTGCCACCTAAAGTTACTGTAGCTTTTTTATTATAACTGGTTTGCCCTAGACAGCCCATTTAATACCTTGAGAGTTCAACTATGTACAAGTCTTTTGATTTTCAGACTTAAAAAGTTGAGTTGTGTAATAGCAAAGGATAGTGCTCAGTACCAAAGTTTTTCATACTCTGCCCAGAGAATTTAGTTGAATTATTTGAAAAATACATAAAATATCTGTTACACATTAAATAACATTTAACTGTGTCATTAAATTTAACCAGATGGTCTATAAAATTAGTCAATGAAGTCATAAAACCATGGCATCATTGTTCTTTTTCAGTGTTCTTTCCATCTCATCAGGTTCCTTGCAGAAATTAAGTGATAGCAATTGTCTTTCTCCTTTGTGCTCAGTTTATCAGATCTCTGTGTTCATAAGCATTAATGCACTTCAACAGTACTGGGTTGTTTTGTGTCCTCCCTCTTGACCTTTTTTCAATAAAAAGAAAGTGTCTGTCTATTACTCAGAATTATCCTTATCACTCAGAATTATCTTTCCTTCTGTGCAACTTGCTTTCTTATTGGATCTTAAGACCTATTCTGCATAGACATATAAATTGCTTAATTTACACTATGAGATGGTTGACTCCATATGGGAGAGTATTTGGAACATTTATTACGTTGCATCACTAGTAGTGTAGATAGCTTTCAAGTAAAGAGAACTTCAAATACAGCCTTTGCTTTAGCAAAGTCTATACTTTCAAACTTGCTGATCCCTACCTTTGGTACTATGTTGGTAAATAACATAATCTAGAAAAAAATTTATATGCAAAACTGCTTTTATAATTCCTGCTTGTATTTGATAATTAAATCTTACCTCACAGACAGATTAAGCAAGACTATTTTACTTGGTCTCTAGGTAACTTCATATGAGTTGTCTAGGTTTCCAAGCTGCAAATGTGTAGATGAGATGTTGGTACACTAAATCTGTTTTCTAACAAAATCTATAGTGATTCCACATGAAAGAGGGAGAAAGATTAACTTAAAGTTCAGCATTTCTTTGTCAAATTTAATTAGTGGTTTGCAGATATCCACATCTGCTATTTTCAATTGAAACTGTTTGTACTGAAGACTCCACACTCATGTAATGCAGTCATTTTCCTGTCTGTCACATTGTCTCTGGATTCTGCCTTCGTGTTGCTGGAAGCTGTCTTGTTCTTCTGTATAACTTTATTAAATGTGAAGATCAGATCTGTGTATGATCACTTCAGATGAAGCTGTCTTACATCTGTCTTCTGTGATTTGCTCTTCGCAAAGTATTTACTACCTAAGTGTCCACTGTTGGGAGGGTTCCTTGCAGAGGAAATCCGTAGGTACATAGGAAATGGAGTGAGTCTGAGCCCTGTTCACAAACAATCTCTACTGAGGGTATGCTTTCTAAAGATAGTATTGGACAGCCTATTAGCATTCACACATTCAGTTTCTGTTTTCAGTTTGCCTAGAGTAATGTCTCCACCATAATTATTAAGCAAGTCTACTTTCTCAGCAGGACCAAAACTCAATATTTATAGCAGGTAATACTTCCTTCTGCACCTTCTGGATAGTAGATAAATAAAGGGCTTTTCATTGTTTATTGGTATTTTCATGCTATAACTAAAATTTTCTTGAATATCACCAAATGGTTTCATAATGTCTTCACGTACTAAGAGACTGGAAGCAGAAATGGCAACGATCGTCTATTCCTACTAGTTAATCTGTTTGCTTTATCTGAACTCTTTTCTTTATTGTTCACTATTTTCTCACCTAAAGGCGAGATTTCACTCACTAGATTTCATTTATTTTTTTCTGCAGTAGGTTTTCATGTGGCTTGGCTGATTACTCACTTCCTAATTTTATGAATGTGAAGACATGTCTGTGTTTGTGAAAAGATTTACTAGTAGTTTCCTACTCAACACTGCTATTGCAACATCAGAATGCTAATATTTTGTTTTCATCATCTAAAGCTGAAATGTTTAATTTCTTCCAAAAAATCCTATTGATCACTTCAATTCTCATTTCACTGGTGTTCTCAGCCCTTGTTTGCCTCTTGTGCTTATCCACTTGGCATCTCAAAATGACGTGAATTTTTGACTTAATAATCTCAAGTAGATCTTCAGTATCGACAAGGTATTTTGCCCAATAATAAGCTTTGGTTAGCAAAGTTCAAATAAGGGTTTGTAGTTATTTTCTGTGTACTACCAACTGTTGAAAATGGTTTTTTTTTTCAACATTCCAAGGAGGACCCCACCCCCCCCAAACATGTCAGTAAAACGAAGACAATGTTTTTGATGAATAAATTATGTCTGAAAGAAGTACTTTAGAACTTAACATGGGTAATTTAGGACATACTAAGAGCAACAAGATTTAGGTAGTGCTTTCGGTAATTTCCTTTTGTTGTCTAATGTCATCAAGGAAGGAGTAACGATAAAATGATACTAAGATATTAGTCTTGTACTGTTCTATTTTGTTTGTTTGTTTTCTTGCATAGGCTATCCACTCTGTGGCTTGGCATCATGAAGGAAAACAATTTATTTGTAGTCACTCAGATGGTACCTTGACCATATGGAATGTAAAATCTCCTACCAAACCATTCCAGACAATCACTCCACATGGTAAGATTGAAAATAGATGCCCACTGTGTGCCCACAGCTCTTAAAACCCAGAGGAAACTTATTTTTAATGGAAATATGTTTTATAAAACTAAGTATTAAAAATCTATTGCAGTGCAAGTAGATTTTGTCATATCAAATTCTGATAGATTTAATGTCTAAAAAAGTCTAGTCTTTATGAAATAAGAGTCCAACTCAATGCAATGGTATCTAAATCTCTAAATTTTAGGCTGTTTTTTACACAATGACATTGATCTTAAGATTAACTAATGCATGTTTTGCAGAGCTTGCTTTTTGCTTGACATTACAGTCCCATATGTTGTTTAAAATACATATAAGCAAGCATCTGTTTCATGTATAAATGTGTAGATTACCATATAAATTCTTGGAAAGATTTGTAAAAGAATAAGATTAGCATCTGGTAAGATGTTCCCACTTCTCAGATAATTCTGCATTAATTTAAGCCTAGGAAATTAACATGTTGTTCTGTGAAATATGCTGCTGCATATTTCAAAAAAATATATATTGGTATACAGATTATTATCTGTGCACATCTAAGTTATGTGTTAGCAACTTATTTACCTCAGACAAGTGTGAATGCAATGGTGAGGATAATCTGTGAGGTTAGTTGTAAGATGCTGTAGTTAAGCATTCTGGTTTACATATCTGAGACTATAGCAAGTCCCTGCTTGTTATAATGGATGTCGGCCAGAGTGGAAAAAGGAAGCTATAAATTTCTTGTGATCCTGTAGCAGACAAAGATTAAAAAAGCAAAGGCAAGACTAACTTCAGTTTTATGTTTTGTCATCTTAATAACCATTTTTATTTTGGTATTGGGCTGCAAACTAAATTTTCTGCAGAACCTTATAGCTTTATCAAATGTTATCAATGTACAGATAGGACAGGTGCATATTTACACCGTACTTCTAACTTCTACTGACTCCAGGAGAAATTGTGTCTATAGAAGCTTTAGTTGCTAATACTTCAAAGTAGAGGAAGAATGGCCCTTCATATTCAAGCTCTTAAGGATAATGCTTAGAATAAACTTCATTTTACTTGTAAGCTGAGAAATTTTATTTGCAAAATGGTAGAGATAAGTTTTAAATCCTCCAGTGCTACTTAAAATAACTTTTAGGGGAAGATTATATTTTTGAAAATAAAAATTCCACAACACTGGAAACAAACACAAAAAAAGGCACCACCAACATGACTGTAAATACTCAGGATTGATGTACTGATAGTTTTAACATTTTTTTCATGGTATTTCAAGGCATACTCTGTAATTGTCAGAGGTGTTGAATATATGTTTGCATAAATGTTCTACTTTGTAAGTTGCATAGTGAATTTCTTAATTTGCCATCATGTTATGGAGTTGTAAAATTAATATAAGAAAAAAAATTCACTTTAGGAAAGCAGCTGAAGGATGGAAAGAAGCCAGAACCCTGCAAACCTATCCTTAAAGTGGAATATAAAACAACTAGAGCTGGGTAAGACTTGTTTTGCATGTGAAGTTATAGCATACTTAAAGTAAATGCAGCTGAGAATGTCCTTTATTTCCTGTTGTTGGGATACATATTTTGGTATCACTGAGCTACAGTAAAAAAAGCTGAAATAGTTTTTCAAAAATCAGATTTGCTGAATAGACTGCAAAAACAGAAATGTGAAAAAATTGCTATATACACAAACCTTAACTTAGGTAAGGTATCACTAATGCACTATCTACGTGCTTATTCCATGCTACCAAAAACAACCCTTGTGTATTTTTTCTCAATTTTCTGAGAACATATCTTATTAAAGAAAAAAAAAAGCCTGACAGCACAGAAGAAGAGACTGAAATGTAGAGGTCTGAAAAATTTAACTTTGAAAAATAGTGGCCTGATGCAGATATTCTAAATTCTGAATACATGTTCCTCCCCCTGCACTCCCCTAAAATGTTACTGACGGAAGCTGTTCTGGTAGAGTACAGTAATTTATGCATTGAATTGTGCCTAATTATGCACATTGAAAAAGTAACAAAGCAGTAATTGCAAGAAGAGGCTGAGATGGAATTACAGTATCTTGAATAGCATGTTTTGTTAGCAAGACTGCAATTAGGATTGAAGGATTTCATGAACTTTATGGGATTTCTTTTCTTTATGGTTCTAAAGTGCTTTAAAATGGTTGAGTATAAGGTGCAATATAAAGTTTAAATATTCATGGAAACCTGCTTAGCTATTTGAAAATTTTTTTTGACTTCTGGGTGATTATGTATTATCTTGTTTGCTTTCCAGGCCTTCAAATCTATGGAATATTATTAATGATTTCTACTATATATCAGTATTTATACAGATAAATATCAGTGGCTGTGTGTAATTTTGTTTGCTAAAAGTGAAGTAGAAACCTAGGGCTAGTGCCCAGATGTTTGAACATCCACAGGCAGTTGAAAAGTCACTTTTTTACGGCAGTCTACATCTGTCTGCATATTTTCTCAACGGAAATGTCAAACTGAGATCTAAATAAAGGTACAGATAACTTGAAGTTGAAGCTACTTTAGGTTACAATTTCTGCAGTCAAAAGCCTTCTACTATGAATTCTGAAAAAATAGTTTATAGAACAAGCTTCAATATTACAATGCGAAAACTGGTTGACCTTTCATACAGTTTTTAAAAAGGAGCTTGTTCTGTACAATTTCTGAGAATACGTAGCTCTTTGGGGAGACTGTTTCCTAGTGCAGGCTTTTTTCTGTTACCTCTTATTTTCCAGTGTGCATCAAAACATTCAGTTTGGATGAATTTCTCTTTAATTTCTCTTTAATATTCTTCTCTGTTCTCAGTGTACTTCTAAATCTATAATAACACGTCTATGTTGTGATATTCTTCCCTTCCAGAACTTTAATCAAAATAAATACTAAACAGTTTGCCCTGTGGTAAGGAAGCATTGCACTAGAAATAACTGTTCACATGTGCAGTTGGATTTCTATTTGCAATCTTATAACAAGAATTTTAAAGCATGACTACCTTTCAGTGCTTAAGTTTTTTATAGTTTTTCTCTTTACCGATGGAAATTTATTAGATGTGTGAGCATCATACAATTTTGTCTGTCATACGTAGCTCATGGCTTAATTTCTGTAGCAGAGAAGAGAGTAATCACTTTTGGGTTTGTCCAGGACATGTATCTGTTTTTCTAGCCAGTAAAGGAAAAAATTTTGCTTCTGTAGTAGTCTGCTCTAGGTGTTCTTCAGAAAACAACAACAAAAAACTAGAAGAAGTTAAAAAGAGGTTAATGCATAATAAATTATTTTACCTAACTTCTTTATTGTGAAAACATAATTCTAATTCTAATCAACACTTTATTTCTGAGAAAAGATGTCCACAACCACACAGAAGGAAGGAGCATATCTGATTGCATTCTGTAGCAGAAGCTAGAGACACTATTCTTTCTGTTGTTGCAGAATTTATTAATACCTTCTCTTTTTTCCCCACTACCTACTCCGCATCATGAAGTTGGAATGGGGAAAACAGGAGGATGTGAGCACGATATGGGGAGCTTACAGAGTATTTGTCCTTTAAGTTTATGGGGGTCTTTGCATTTTTCGCCTTTTTTTCTTTTTTTTTCCTCCAAAGTTATGTTTACCCTTCAACAGTAGTGTCTATAGCTTTACTCATGGGAGCATATTACATCTATAGAAAAGTTACTATTGACAATCCTTCTGTATCTGTACTAGGAGGTCAAAAAGGCAAGTTCCTGATGTGTTCCTTAATCAAACTGGTAAAAACATTCCAATCGCAGAGCATAACATCATTGTTCTCCAGCCATTTAAGTTCATCCAGATCATTCTGTCTTTTGAGGTGGTTGTTCGAAAGGTGGGCTACCATCTGAGTATGCCAAGGTGGCTTTACGTGCACTTTCCTGTCTAAAGTGTATCCAGAGAATCTCATGAATTTCCTAATGCTGATTTCCCACCCCCCAGGTTCAGTCCCTGATGATATTCACTCTGTTTGATTTTAGCATTATGTAAAATTCCTCAAGTTTATTTTTTGCTACTGGAGCTCTGTTTAATGGAAATTACAGCTTGTAAGTTTCCCTGTTAATAATTAAAGAGGGTATTCTATTGGTAGCTAATGCAGCTGTCATGACTGACAGTACAGCAGCACCTCTGAGCAAGATAAATGTATGTTATTGGGATCCACAGATTACATGAATAATGAGAAGGTGTCCAGATAAGTAAAAGTTGCTGAATTTAGTTTTAGTAGTATTATTTTGTGTTGTGAGCTTGTCGGTTGAAAAACACACCTCCCAAAATGAATTTATGATTTATCTTCACCACTACTTTAAGGCTTTCATTCTTGCACTAAAATAACTATTGAAGCCTTTTCTACCTTTACTATTAGAGAATAATTTCTTCACAAATTACAGAAGTATGTATAATAGTAGATTTGAAAGAAAATTGTTCACCCATGATCTGAAAAGTAAGTCAGCTGGTACCAGTGGTGTGACTTCTATATCTGTTTCTCACACCCAAATTGCTGATTCTGATTGCTGAAACTGACTGAAGTTTAGCAATTCACCTCTAAAATTGAGCAGAAACATTCCTACAGGAATGTGAGCCACTGATCTTGATTGTATTGTGTATTGATACACAGCAAGATCTAATCCTGTGGGTTTTGAAACTTTTTTCAATGAAACATTTCCGCCCATGTAACGATATTTTCCAGTGTTCCCCCAAGTAATTTTACAAATTTAAGTGATGTGCAAATTAATGTGAAGAGATTGATTTTGTTCCTGTTGAAGCAGAACTGTTTCAATGAGGAATCGATATTCACAACAGCTAGAAATGCTATATAGCTGTTCTCTAAGAGCTGAGCAACACTTCTTGTTGAACATTTTCTATCTTGTTAAATTTTTCCCATAGATTTAGGTAGGTAGTATGTACCTATCGAAGCTGAATCCATCTCACCTATTATGTAAATTACTATTTTTATTTTTTTAAATCATTTTTATTAAACATCCGTGTGCGCTAACCTTCTAATATGTATCACAATTGAAGAACAACACAGTGTTTAACTAGAAAATGTACATTTGCGTTTATGGTAAATCTTGACTTCATGAAAATGTGAAAAGTTTCTACCCAAACCTGTTAGTCTTTCTGTCAGACTAAAGTTAACTTTAATTTTTAACTCATGTGAAATATCCATGCGACAGATCTGTGTAATCTATTCTCAGCTCTTCCATTCTTTGCTTCGTAATGATACAGACTCTGGTAAGCCTGCCAAAAGCAACCTGATTACCTTGAGAAATAAAACTAGCAGAAACCAGCATGTGATATTCACTGCTAAGCTAGAAACTTGGAAACTGAAATGTATCCCTTTGGTTTTTACCAGATGATCTAGGTGAATCCACAAGTCTTAATAGTTAACTGTAAATTGTTCTGGCAACATTACTTAAAAAAAAATATATATATATATCATTTTTGCCAAAACAAACTACTTCAGTAAATCATTCCAGCAAAATGAGATACTGGAAGTGTATCACACAAGTGATGTCTCTTCACTAACATCCTGAAGAATATCAGATCAAATTAAATTTTATTATTTTCCTGAAATCACTTCATGGACCCAATTGTAAAAGATTATAGGAAGTTCCCATATGAAGAATTGTAACAAAGCAAGAACTTGGACAAGTTTCAAGGAAAGTGCTTGCAGTGTCCTTACTTCTTTGCTTACTGCTTTCAGTTGTTGTTATGGTGGAGTCAGAGTACTGAATGAGCTCAATGGGCTCGTGGTCTAACTTATGTCCATTCCTTTGAGATCTGTTTCTCAGCCTCAGAACTCTTTGATCATGTTAACTCTTCAGTTAAAGGGCTTTCTGAAGGATCAGGCAGATGGCAAAATAACAAGAAACTGGAAGCTGTCGCGGTCTGCTTTGCCTTCAGTACTGCAGTGTCTATTTTAGCCAAGCTTATGAGGGCCAGCATGTGCATAAACAAAACACTTCATGCACAGATCTCAAGAAGATGTACCTAATCCATCATGCTTGTTTGAAACACAAGTGAAATCCAGTTAGACGTCGGAAAGATGGTGTTATGGGAAAAGACAACATAAAGACATCTCTTCAGCCTCATTTTCTCAGAATAGCTTTTTCCCTACAAATTTCCTCCAGATTCTGACATGTTAACTACTTCAATTGAAGACAGACACAAGCAAAGGGTGTGTCTTGCCATCCTAAAGTGGGTGTACAAGTAAATAGGAGGAATTGCATCCCCTTAGTGCCTGTTATTCCTTCAGAAATATAACCTCAAATTTGAGGAAGCACTCAGTAGTGGGTGAGATTTCTTGAGCAGCTGTATAAACAGTCAGTCTGCTCTTTAAAAGGTGTAAGACCCTATTTTAAACATAAACAGTATTAAAATTAGTGTTGGCCTTTTAATAATCAGGAAATGAAAAAAAAATGTAGTAAAATATATTTACTTCATCTTACTTTCAGTAAATTGTATATTATGCACATATTAGAGAAAATGTGGATATGTTTTGTAATACATTTCTGTAGAGACTTAAATTTTTTCCAAAGTCCATAATCTCTTCTATCATGACAAGAAGACTCTTTGTTTTGCTCTACTCAGTCATTTAATTACACAGCATGAGTGTAGTCTTAGTCTATGACAGAAAAAAAATCCTTCAATTTAATGCATGGTGGTAGGGGAAAATAGATAAAAACATCTAGAGCAAATATGTGTTGAGAAGTATTGGCATTTATTTATGTACTTGCTTCTTAAGGTCTTTGAAGTTTGCCAAGCACCGGGTTGCTTTTCTAAGACAGCCAAGTTATTGTGATTGCAGAATTACTTTGCGTTTTTTGCAAAATGTTTAATCTTTCAAGCTTTAGGGTAATTCTATACAAAAAGCAAAATTCTTGGGACTATTTCTTCCTAATCCTGCTGGAATATTTTATATTGTGGATATATGTAGCTGTTGGCAAATCTGAATCTGCTGTTCAATAGAAGAGAATTCTAAAGTTCAACAAAATAATAAAAAAAAAAAAAAACTTAATCGTGGGAAACAGTCTGTTTTTAAATTTTGAAACGTACCTAAACTACCTATTGCATGCAGAGTTGCTTTGCATTATTCTTTATTTATGTCGGCTTAATGATATCTTGTTAAACTTTTCTACTAGGCTACAAAAACTGACCAGTCTTTTTACTTATTACCTTGGTTTGATCCTATATACCTCTGCTTTATTCCAGGGAACCTTTCATCATTCTCTCAGGAGGCTTGTCATATGACACTGTAGGAAGAAGACCCTGTTTAACAGTTATGCATGGGAAAAGTACTGCCGTGCTAGAAATGGATTACTCTATTGTTGATTTTCTAACCCTCTGTGAAACGCCGTATCCTAATGGTAGGTTTTGTAAAGATTTTTCTCCGTACTTTGACCTTGTTTCTCTGGAGTTTTATCCCATCAGAATATTTCTTACTATTATCTTTGTTTTATCTCTGGGGATCAGACTGCAGCAGCAGCAGCAGCATCTGTTATTCCTATTGTCTGGGGTCTGTTTTTCTTCCCAAAGCATCGTAATAGAAGAGTTCATAATAAAATCTATTTTGTTTCTAGAAGAATGCTGATTGCTGGTTGCATGTTTTCCTTTTTTTAACCCCAAAAGCATATGCAGACAAAAAGTAGCATTACAATTTTAAGCTGTTATTGCAGCAGATGTGTTCATCAATATTTATTAGTGCACATGAGACCTTTCCAGTCAATGCTAAATCTTGATTAGCATTTGTGTAGTACTCTTAACTTTAGTGACTTTCTTATTACTTCCAATAGTCGCACGAAATTCTTCACTAACTTGTAATCTCTCTGTTGCAGAAGGGGATTTCTTTATCATAGATTAGGTAGCTGTCCCACATTAGTGCTATTATTTCTGTTTCTGGTGTTTTTAGCTGTCAACTTCCATCAGAGTGTATAGAACTGTTTAGCTCAGAATTTGAGAATTTGTCTTTCTGAAAGACAGCAAGCTAAACTTTGAAAACTTCCATTTTATTTATTTTATATAAATAAGAGGAAAATTTGGGATTGGGGGAATGTTATTGTTCAGTAATTGGTACTTTCAGAATCATGTTTATACAAGTTCATCTGCATGTTCCTTTTCATGTTATGTGAGCTGTTCAAATGGTTCTAGCAAATTGAAAAAGAATTGAGGGCATTTAGCTAAAGGAGTGTGGCTTTTCCAAACTTAAAGTATTCAGAGGAGTGAGTGCATAAATACCTTCAAAAACTGTGTGACATCTAAATTGCTTTTCTACTCTTGACTAATCAAGTGCAAGGACTGACTGAGTGCTGTGCATGCAGAGTATGATGTTTACCTATAACTTAACTTTTTTCTTGCTTTTAGACTTTCAGGAGCCATATGCTGTAGTCGTTCTTTTAGAAAAGGACTTAGTGCTGATTGATCTTGCACAAAATGGGTAAGAATCTTGTATAGTCTTTTTAATGGTTGCTTGCAGTAGTCAGCATGTTGTTCTGATCTTTAGCTGCTTAATCCACCATACTGTCTCCCCGCCTAAAACATAACATTTTGAATATTTGGTATAAGTTTTATTGGGTAGACTATAATACCTTTTGAAAGCAGCTTTTCTCAAGTTAACATGTAGTAGATGGGTACAGTATATGCAACTTTTTCCAAAGTTGACTGACAGAAATTACTAACAGATCACTTGTGCTTTTTAATTATCAGTTTATTTTAGAGTCAACTAGAGCTCAGTTGGCGAAATACTGCACAAAATTTTAGGGAAGGGAGCAGGTGTAACAGGTGTTCTGAGAGGTTGGGTAATTTTGGCTGACAATGAGCGTGGTTGTTGTCATATAAAAACATAAATATTTGTTAATATTATTGCCGAATTGAAAAGTTTTAAGTATTGGTTAGAAGTAACTCAGTACAGATGTAATAACTACCATGTACACACACACACAAATCTGTGTATATACACAAAATTAGAATGGTAACATATTCCCTCGTTCCTTAGTGTGGTAAGAGGTTGCTTAAAAGTAGTATCTCATTACAGTTTTCACAACTAAAACTTGCCCCGTGCATCTTGAAACTTGTTACTTTGCCCATGGAACAATCTGTATGCTGTGGGGGGTCTTGCAATTTTTTATCAGAGGTTTCAAAATCATTATAGGCAACAACCACCAACTATTAATGGATTAATAGCAAGGGAACTTGACAGATAAGATCTTTGTGATGTTCCTGATTAAAAGTAATGAACCATGTGAAGAACATCCGTCTATGGCAGAACAAAAGCTTGTAAATAAGTATCCTCAAAGTCTATGGTGATACCTTAGACAATAAAGGATCTGTGAAATTTGGAAGAAGGTCAAGTTTAATCCTAATATCTGAAATTGGTTTAGTTCACAACTTTAATGGGAATGGAAACTACTGAGCAGTTTCATTTATAGATTTTCTACGTGGCCATTTTTTACATTGCCATATGCTGAAGCCAAAATTTGTTTCTGATTAAACCCATGGCATTAAGCTTCATAGATTCATAAAACAAGTTTAATGGGCTTGAAATAAAATGTGTTTTACAAGTCTTTTTTTCTTAAGTGAAGTAGTTGGCAGTGCCTGAAATCTAAAGATAATTCTTGTTCCATTTCATGTTAAAGTAATAATAATCTTCAGTAGCTATGTTGTTTAGAAGACCTATATGGTCTTTGTTTCACTTGCAGTGTATTAATTCTTTTGCACCTGGAAAAAGCAATAAAATGCACAGATGCATGCATAGATGCTACAGATGCATGCATAGATGCTACAGGATTTTTCCTTTTGCCCTATGCTGTCATATGGATTTAACATATCTTGTTAAAATTAAGCCTCTTTCATTCAGTTTTTAGAATATTTTTAGCTTCACGGGTAGCTTTATGTAAAATTATTTGTATGCATAAAGTTTTCATCTGTTTTTGCTAATTTTTCCTTTAAATGGGTTGAAAAGCTGTTTTCGATTCACACACAAAAAAAAAAGCATAGTATTAATTTAACTGAAGAGAAATGTCCTTTGAGCACAGATACATATACCTGAATATTATTGACTTTTTTTTCCACATTAAGGCTCATTAACATTTTGAAAATGAGACTGTAAGGAACAGCAGTGTTGTAAACATATTCTAGGAACAGTACAAACTTCAGGTTCTGTTTAGAGATCTACAGAATCTGGATAGTGTACTCAATGAGAAGTGAAGTTTCATAATATATTCATTCATAATCTAATTTTGCATGCATTTATTTTCCTTTGTACAAAAAGAACCCAAACAGTCTTCAGTGTTTCACTTGTTCTGGATTTAAAATATATTGTTTTTGCCTAGATTAAGTGTTCCACTTTCATCCCTTAAAGGTACCCTATATTTGAGAATCCTTATCCTTTGACAATACATGAGTCTCCAGTTACCTGTTGTGAATATTTTGCTGATTGTCCTGTGGACCTCATACCTGCACTCTATTCAGTTGGCGCTCGACAGAAACGTCAAGGTTACAGTAAGAAGGTAAAACATTTAGTACATAAGTGTTATTTGAAAATACTGAAAATCAACTGCTCTAAACAGTGTAAGCATGGCCATGCTATGACTAAAGCTCCGCCTGACTGATTATTCTGTCTTTGGCTAGTAGCAGATGTCTAGAGAGGACGTAGCATGTGTCATGCCTGTAGTTATGCTTTCCTGATGTGATTCAGTTGATTGCCACATCACTGAAAGCTAAGGGTCTTCTTGGAGCATGGGTGTCGTCCATAGACCTTGTTGACTTTTCTTTGCTGTAGACACATCTAGTAACTTTTTGAACTTGGGAAATACTGGAATCTGCGTTACCTGTAATAATTTCAGTGGCTTAACTGTGCACTGTATCTTATTTTCTTCCTTGGTGTATTTGTTCCTATATTCAAATTCCTTTACTACATTTCCAAATTTGATCCTGTATTGTATTGATTAATCTTCTAGGAATGGCCTATCAGTGGAGGCAACTGGGGTTTGATTACTCAGAGCTATCCAGAGATAATAATTACGGGGTAAGTGACACCATAGTGTAGTAATAACTTGCTTAGCTGGTTGAGTAGAACTGAGAATATTTTGATCGTTTATAGGAAAAAAAAAATGTTCCATGAGTGGTTTAATCATTTAAGAAATTATGTTCACTAGACAAGATATTTGCATAATCTTGACAAGAAAGTAATATGTGGAAGAGAAGGTAGGAATAGTATGAAAGCAAGTGTTTTACAGGGATTATTATTGTGTTGTTATGATTGTCTATCTATACATCCTGGAATTTTTCCTTTATTCTTAACTTTTGGAAAATACTTGAACTGTGTTTTAAAGCATAGGAAGTCCATTAAATTGTTATTGATTTTCAGTTCTCAAAGGGAAGCCAAGTTTTTCTTTTAAAAATAAATAACCAAATACTTAAATCTGTTCATTTTGATCTTTTTTTAAACAGGTCCTTCTAACTCTACTGTAAGCAGTATAAATGAAATTTAATTTATAACCATGCAGTGCATCACTGAAAGTGAGAGTACCAGTAAAATATTTTTTTAGAACAGCCCGTTAGCCCTAATGAGGATTACTGTCACTTCATACTAAATGTTACAGAGACTTTCAGAGATGGTCCTGAAAAGTCTAGTCCTCTGACTATGTTTTAAGGATAAAAACAAACTAGAAAACTCATTTATGCTGAAATACTGAATATACTGAAATACACTGAATACTCTGAAAGTTAATTTAGGCATTTACTTTACGAGTGTCACTCTAAATAATGGTCATCATTTTAAGAAACAACGCATGGTAAGATATGCCAAACTGCTTATGAGAAATGTAGGTAACTCAAATCAGTTTAAAATGGTAAATTAGTACAGTGGAATTTCAGTGAGTTAACCTCCAAATGTTTTTTAATCCTTTTTGTCTAAATAAGTGGGGCATGTGTTTGTAAATGGTTTACCATAAGTTGTTAAAAAACAAAATGTCATTACAAATACTAATAAAAATGAATGTCAGTCATATCTTTAATCAGTTAGTAGCAAAGAGGTCTAACACTCCAACTAACGTTTTTATGATCTTATTAATTTTTAATATTTCATAGGCATGCTGATGGGTCAATCAAGTTTTGGGATGCCTCAGCAAGTAAGTGTTTTCAGTAGAGAACTTTCTTCTATTCAGCAGGAGTTTTCTAAACTTACTGATTTCTCTAATGGAATGCAATTACAAACTAGTCATTCTTATATTTCCTGCTTTATGTACAGTCATCAACTCCATATGAAATTTTGATTTAAAATTAAATAAAACTAACATGATTTTTTTTAGTTAAGCTTTCACTTTTTTTTAACCACCTCAGTGAAAATCATAGAATCATATGGCTTGGGTCGGGAGGACTTTAAAGATCATCTAGTTTCAAGCCCCTGACCTGGGCAGGGATGCCACCCACTAGATCAGGTTGTTCATGCTCATGTCAAGCTCTTTGTCCACCAGAACCCCCCAAGTCTTTTTCAGCATGGCTGCCCCACAGTAAGTTCTTCTCCCAGTCTGTACTCATGTATGGGATTGCCCCAACCCAGGTACAGCAATCTGTCCTAGCAGTTCAAGGCCCAGCTGGAAAAGAAGTTTTTTGATTGTTTTTTTAAATTTCAGAAGTAGCTTATTGACCATACAGATGAATGCCAGGCAAATGCATCCCTTTCTAGTACTCAGTACTTACTTTAGTAATTGAATTTCAGTAAATTATTTCAGTCTAAAATTAGAGCTGTTTTTATATAATATCAGCACCCTGGAACTTAGAGTATCTAAAAATGAGAATTGGAACCAGTAGTAATTTGTGTTAGTAAAATGATCTACACATTTGTGAATAAAGGCAGGAGAATAGTAAAATTCTTTGTAGCACTGAACAAGCCACTTTACATTTTTAAAGGGTCAATTGCCTCTGATGGTCTACGCAGCTAACAGTGAGAAATGCAGTAAATTCAAATTAGAAGGGACTACATTGAGTTAGATGTTTTAAATCATCTAGTTCTAACTAAGCTTACTCTTAGGGCTTTATAGCTGTCTGAAACAATCTTGGAATCGTTATCAGTTGTCTTTGAAAACTTGTGGAAGACTGGTGAGGCTCCAAAATGCTAAGGAGTGTGTGGGTTGGAACAGATGCAATATATATGTTTAAAAACTGGGAGGAGGAGTATTGGGAGTATTATAGATCTTTAATTTGTTTCGGGTGGGGGTGGAGCCTGGAAGGAAGAAAAACTGATTGATTCTCTGTGGTTAAAAATATTATTCAGCATAGATCTGTAAAAAGTAGCTCCTGTTAAAGCCATTTAGTTTCATTTTAATAACAGATTAATAAGCCTGTTAAAGTGGAAACTACAGATATCCTGTGTCTTAATTTTAAACCTTTTTCAAACTTCTCCAAGACCACAGCCCTATAGATGTAATAGGGCAATGTGAGTCGGGTGAAGCTACTGAAATACAGAAGAGCAGAAAGGATAGGTTAGGTTTTCATAGGGATATGATTAGTACTGACGTCAAGGGTTTGGATGACTGACCAGAGACTTCCGATGAAGTTTGAAAGCAACAGTAGGGCAGTTGCAAGAATATTGGAAGAAAGAATTAGAATTATAGTTGAGGTTAATATTACTAATTGTTGAATAGCATGAGACCATTTATTTGAATATAGGTTCAAGGCTATACACTCAGAACTTAGTCTAGAAAAAAAAAAGGAGTTCTGTGGGAGTGCAGTGTCAGCACAAAAAAAAACATTGCAATGAATAAATGGCAGTATCTGTAAAACCAAGATGAAGTTACTCTTTCACAGTTTTAAACTGTGGTAAGACTTCACTAGAACAGTTCTGGTGTATCAACTATCAAGAAAAATGCAGATTGATCAGAGGGCAGTGTTTTTGAAAAATTTGAGGAATTGAGGCTGTTAAGTTTGAGAGCACAGGTAAGAGGCCATGGATTTGAAATACTGTAAGGAGAAAGGGAAGGAACTTCACTTTGTGTGCCATAGGCTTAAGTTGTGGTGTGGTAAATATAACTAGTTCTTACCAATATAAAGAGAACCCGAAGTGTTGTTAAATGTGAGGAACTCTGACAGCAGTTTGTAACTTAAGCTTAACATATATATCTATAGATGGGAAAGGTTTTTGATACTGATCCTGCATTGGGCGAGTGGTGCACTGCATGGGCAGTATGAACACAGTTACTAATTTTTTCTACTCTGCAGTGTTTTACTGAACACATTGACTGTCTCTATCAAGAAAAGTTTCTAAATTAGAAAAAATATTGAGAAAAATATTTGCTTAAATGGGTACTAATTTTTATTTCTCTTGGTTTGTTCTAGTAACTCTGCAAGTACTCTATAAGCTCAAAACAGCTAAAGTATTTGAAAAATCGCGGAATAAGGATGACAGGCCAAACACGGATATAGTAGATGAAGATCCGTATGCTATTCAGATCATCTCATGGTGTCCAGAAAGTAGAATGCTGTGCATAGCTGGAGTTTCTGCACATGTCATTATTTACAGGTTCAGCAAGCAGGAAGTGACAACAGAAGTCATTCCGGTAATTCATATAACTTTATATGATATGGCTATAATAAGATTTTTGCAGCAATTCAGTTTTTAATTTTGTTAGTAAAATGGACAAAAAAGATCACCTCAAAACTGGGAGGGCTTTTTTTGTGGAAGAAAAGTAATAAATTATGAAATTCAGCAGAAATAAAAATTACACAGCAAGATTTTGTTTTTCATTGCCTTTTTCAGATTTTGCTACCGATAATAGTTCTTTGCTCTATCAAACCAAAGTGTGGATCAAAACTTGGTTGAATCAGATATATTTTAAACAGAAGTGAATGAGATATGGAGTCAAAGAATTTTCAAATCTTTTAGTTGATACTTTTTTTTTTGCTTGATTACTAATAATTACCATTTTTCTTGGTAAAAATTCTGCAGTATGCAGAACTAGAAGGGAAGAACTGTGCCATACATGCCCAAAGGTCTGTTAAGGACTTTGCTGTTATTGATTCGATACAATGACAAGTTGTAGAAGACTTGAGAAGGCTAGTACAAGAGTTTGAGAAATCTTTTTTGTTAAATTAGACACATGCAACTTTGCTTATCTGGATTTATGAGCAGAAAGCGAACTTGAAGCTGGTTAGTTATCAGTGTTCTGAATAAAGCATTAGTGGTGATACAGTTCTTATTCTTTCCACTTCAGACAAGTCTCAGTAAAGGAGATGAGGCATGTTTGTTTTTTTTCTTCTAGTGTTTAGTCATGTACAAGTACATTCCCTTCTAAAGGAATAGTATTTTCTAATGGATTTTTAGAAATAAGCAAGTAGCAAGCTGATTCTTTACTAGGAATGCTTTAAAGTTTACTGTATAGTTATTTGTTTGTCTGAATTAAGTTCTGCTTTGCAGATGAGAATAAGATATTGGAAAACTTTCTTTAAACTATGCTACAATTAATACTAGTATTGTTGCAGACCCAACAGAAGAAAATCTGAAATCACGATGAGCTTCTGTTCTTTAAAATGTATAGTCTAGATCAATACAACTTTAAACATTGAATTAAGTTCTGTATGTATAGTGCTACTGAATGGGTATATCAGTCAAGCTGTTCGCCTTCCTTTGGCTCTTTTTAGTTTCAGCATTCCCAGACTACATAAAATAAGCTTTCATCATAGCTGAGAGTATTACTTGCACAGAATGACAATTAAATGGGTCTTGTATTCAGTATTTCCTTTTATTGTCATTATTGAGCAGGAAACTTGTAAATGGTGAGAAATAAGTTAGATTTTCAGGTTTTTGTAATCAAATGTTCAATCTCAAGTAGCTAGTATTGCTCTATTTCTGAAGACCGTGTGTGTTTACGTTGTGATATTTGATAAGCAACTGTTATCTTTAAAAAGATGGAAAAGTCCTGGATGTCACTTTTAGCACTAGTAACTTCGGTTGCACTTCGTTTAATTCATGTATTTTTGAAAGACAGGATTTACAGATTGTTGTTTTTAACTTTACGTTGCAGATGCTGGAAGTACGTCTGTTGTATGAAATAAATGATATTGAATCTCCAGATGGTGAGCAGGTGCCACCTCTACCAACTCCTGGCACAGGTTCCAATCCTCAATCCATTGTTCCCCAGTCTCATCCATCAACTAGTAGTAGTTCATCTGATGGACTTCGTGATAATGTCCCATGTTTAAAGTAAGTGTATTCTGTTATGCTTTTGAGTGTGAAACAAGAATATTTATATGCTGATAATATATCTACTTGGAAATTCTTACAGAAATGTTACTGTCAGTGAAACTCATTTGTTACAGCAACATTCTGCAAATATCTGAAAGTTAAATTCTGTTTCAATAAATTGATTCCAATCTTAATTTCTTTAAATGTCCTAATTCCAGTTGATATTAATAATAATAATAATCAGAAAATAGTTTTATGACTGCTGCTTGTTTTGGGAAACTTTGGCACAGATGTTAGTATAGTTATAGATGTTCATGCTTTAGAACAAACATTTTAAATAAAAATGTTTAAATTGCTAAGTTTGTTCATCAGCATGCAGACAATGTTTCCAAGAGCTTCAATTCCCCGCCTCTCCACCCCTCAATCTTTTCCTGTGTCTACCATCACAGTCATTTTACCTGGCTTTGAATTTTTTTCCCTCTTGTCAACTTCTTGTTTGTGTTTGTCTAATACCTTGTGCTTCTGTTTTCCTTTTCCATACGCTTCTTCCATCCACACGCCTCACTCTCCCACACTCTCCCATCCTCTAAACCAGAGTTCTTTTAGGAACTCAGAGCAGAGTTAGTACCACCTTCCTTTTAGACACTGTTCAAGTCAATACAGCATGCTAATGCTGTACTTTTTCTGAAGAAGAGAGAAATGAAGTGTATGTGATCATTACTCAGTTCATTTTCAACACAATAATGAATCAACGGGGCTTTTAAAAGACTGAATGACCAGTTCTAATGTAGTTTTCTGTTTTTTTGTTGATTTTCTTTGCAGCTTTCCAAACTTTCAAAAGTCCAGTGTAATACAGAATTCAGTGAATTCTGAGCCTATAAGGAAAAAAAATTAGATTTTAGAGAGTCAAAAAGATATGTTTTGTTTTGCAGAGTTAAAAATTCTCCTCTTAAGCAGTCTCCAGGTTACCAAATTGAGCTAGTTATCCAACTAGTGTGGGTGAGTGGAGAACCTCCTCAGCAGATAACCAGCTTAGCAGTCAATTCAGCATACGGCCTGTAAGTATATTCTATGCAATTTCGTTTTTCATTATTTTGTTAATGTGGCAGCTATTAAAAATTAATTCAATGTGTTCACATGACTTGCACAGCAACACTAGATGCAATCAGTTTCGTGTGCTTAAATTTTGTGGGTTATGGCAGTTCCTGATGATGCTAATGTCAGAAACAAATCAGTATCATTCTTCCTTGTGTTTGCACTGTAGAGCTAAATGTCAGTTAAGCCTCTGTCAGATAGGTTGGCACATACAATGACAGTGATCTACTTTACTCAATGTCACATCTTTATACAAAAGAACACAAACAATGCTGTATTCTAAAATTATAATTAATACATATTCTTAATTTAGGACAGTTTTTTAAAAATAGTAATAATAATATAAGAAAAAATTAGGAAGTCTTAAAATTCTGAATAGCAAAAAATACCAAAATAAAATTATACCTATATTTGATTAGCATTATCTTCCCTTCCACTTATCTTTTTCCAGAGTAGTTTTTGGAAACTGTAATGGTATTGCCATGGTTGATTACCTGCAGAAGACAGTGCTCTTGAATCTTGGCACTATTGAACTGTATGGCTCCAATGATCCTTATCGTAGGGAGCCGCGATCTCCCCGAAAAACTCGGCAGCCATCTGGGGGTGAGTTATCCAGCACTTATTTTAACCAGCTACGTCTATCTTCTGAGTTTATCTGGGCTAATAGTGTCTATTCTTTGAATACAAGTATGCTTTTGCCGTTATGATTTCATCCTTTCTTCTTGATCATCACTATTGCAGGTTTGTTACTTTTTCCTTCAAAAACAATACTCAATAAAACAATACTCAGTAATGCTTGATATCATTGCTTATGTTTTTAGTGTAATGTTATTTTTTTGAAAACAGATGGAAACGCGTGTTCTGTGTGTATAGATATGTTACAAACACTCAGTAAATTTATGCGTTTAACTTAATAGCACAGCTTGAAGTCTTAGTATCTTCTGCTAAGCCTAGTATCCACATCACATGCATGTATAAACCTATTAATATTAGCAGATAGTCACTGTATCTGCGAAGATCACTTTGCATCCTATTTTAACCTTTGTTTAGAAAGGTCCATGATAATCTAAAGCATGTTATAATATTGTACATGCTCTTATATTAGTTTCAGAGGAAGCCTTTGATATAAATGAACTAATTAAACTTCCCAATCCAAATGAGTAAAATAGAAGCTTTATTGAAAAATGAACTTTGTTTTAAAAGTATACTTAAGAAGGGTGCTTCTTTGCAGCTGAGGAGGAAAATGACCTCTCAGTCAAAATTCCAAACTTTTTATTGCCAAAATTAAAAGTTAGAATTTTAAGATTTTCTCCTCCTTGTTATTTAGTGGATACTTTTAAGCTAATTTGGAAAGCAGCTAAAGACAGGGCTATCAACAAAGTCACTGCTGCCCCCAATTGATTATCATTTGATGGGAATTTATGTTCAAAAAACTTCTTCATGCTCTAGGGTTGGTTGGTTTATTTTAAGTGATCCAGAATAACGTTCAAGTAACATGTTATCCAAGTGAAAATGGATGCTCCAGGACATTTTAGTAAATCATTGGTTTGAGAAAGATGTAGTTACCACCAGTCAGCTTACTTCAACTGAAGAAGCTGCTTTAAAAAGCATTAGCATAAAGCAGAACATAAGCAGTTCTTAGCCTGTGTCAGATAAGATATATATTTTTTAATTTATACTTAAAGTATATATTTTTGAGAAAGAAATAACTTTGCTGCTTCACTGTGTTAATTGCTCTTGGTAGTAAAGGGCTTAACTTCTGCCTCATGCATTTATGTATTAACTGCGTTTTTAGTGTTAAAAATTACTTGCCTTTTATTATTTTAATGTTCAGCATAACTCTGAGTTAACACTGTGGCTAAGATGTTCATGAATTGAGTCTTTCTTGCTCATGAATATAACTGTTACATGAAATCATATAATTTTTCATCTTACATTTTAATACTAATGATCTGCATGGCAAGAGCGTTTTCTAAACCTGGTTATACAAGTTGTTCAGCTGGCTTTTCTATCTCAAATGTACTGTTAGTGTCTCCGTCTTTCCTTTTCTCATTGCTGCATAAAGGTATGCTGACTGTGGCTTCTTGCATGTGCGGCCTTTCTAACTTATATTCAGAGTCTGTGAAAAAGCTTCGCACCTCTTATATAAGTAAGTCATCTCATGGCAATAAAATATTTTTGAACATCTGAACCTGCTTTTTTTACTTGCTGTTTACTCACCACAAATATTTTTTGTTATTCCATTTTAAGTAATTGTTTTAGTTTTAGAAACTGATTTTAATCCATCATACATCTATCATTTCTTGTTCATGGCATCACTGAAAGAAACTGGAAGGAAAAAAGCAACCATGATAATAGTCTATGTACTGGCAGGAGAGAGGAGGAAAGCAATAACTTGTCTCATAACCTGTCTCATAAGTTATTGATGTCTGTAGACTCAAGATCTAGCTCACCAAATCCAGTGGTCCTCTGAGGCTAGAACCTTCCCTTGCTTGGTCCCCATCCTGGCTGAAAAAGCTTCAGAACTCATGTTAGATGATGACAATTCTTATTTACTTATTAACATTGTAATGGTGATTTGTCCATTACAAGTGAAAGCTTCCTACTACAAAGATGTTGCTTGTAGGGTTTAAAAGTTGAGGTGTTGGTGCATTGCACAGCCCTCTAGGGGGCTGATGGTAGCCCATCAGAACCATGAGTTACTCTCAGGACTTATTCCAGCAGTCACAGCATCTGAGAATTCAGAAAATATAAAGCAGATTTTAAAAGCATAACGTTGTTCATTTCCCTAGTATGCCAGTTTTCTCCAGCCCTTGGGCAGAGGTGTGTGATCTGACTACCTTATAACAGGAGTGTAGAATAAAACAAAACCCAAGGAACAGTGACTGGGGTGGGGGAAGGCATACTTGAGACTGTGGTCTAGTTTTGTTAGTTTCTAGTTTGTTAGTTTCTGTGATTTTTCCCAAAGAGAAAAAAATAAATGCATTTCAGAGGTGATAGGCTCAATACCCAACTATTACTTTCTTTATGGTCTTCCATCGTCTGCTGCCAAGGAAGAGTTAGGCATGAAAGGAATGTTTTCACCTTGAGATGATACAGAACTGAAAGCTGGGATCTGCTGCTCCTTTGACATTGTGAAGGGAAACAAAAGATGGGCAGAAGTTCCAGAACTGCCTTCTGAAGCCAACAATTGAAAAGCTGAGTTTACATGGAATATTTAATAGGTTAGAATAGGTTTTGTAAGAGTTGGTTTCTTAACCAGGTAGTTGATCCTGCCTTCCTTCACCATCCTTTCCAAATCTTGATTAGCTAGAGCTACAAGCTCACATTTTGTAAAGACTGAAATTAATTTCTCTAGAGTTATTTAACATTTCTAATGATTTCTAGTTACTTCTAGTTCTTTCTGTTATCCAGACTTTGGTAGCTTAAAAATAAATAGTTATTACTGTATATGTTTACATAACTCTGTTAAGCTAAAGCATAATTATTTGCTGTATTTATAGGATTGGAGCTATATGAACTAGTCTTTGGGGTTTTGCGTTCTCCAGTTCTTGAATGTTAATATTGGCGTTTAGTGCCTTCAAAAATGCAAGGAACTTACGCTTACTTGTTTGTATTTTAAGACTGCATTCATTGAATTCTTTTATTTCTATCTTTAAAGCATTTCTATTTTAATACATCTGAAGATTTTTATGGATAAGATTTTTTCAACTGCTGTACAGTTCTAATAACCTTCAGGGATTACTAGTACTCAGTTTGTAAATCTTCCTAGAAAAAGTGTTTGCGTGCTTAATGTGGATGTTTTAGAGAAACTTGAGTGTATTTCTCATTCTTTGAGACAACAACAGCATTAGAAAGTAATCATACTAACCTATGTAGGCATTCAGACAAATTCTTAACTACTCGTGTGAAGTTCAGGTTCAGACAATGTGACAAAGCAGCATATTGCTACTGTCCGTAGTATTCAAGATTAGCAAAACCAAAGATTCAATGATTTCATGATAGAGGGGAGTGGAAAAAAATATTCTGCTATTCAACCATTTCCACAGATTTTGACCAAACAAAGCAAGAAGAGTTGGTCCTTCCTCACTAAGAACACTGTTATTTCGTATGTTCCAGCGTAAATTGTAAGCAGATGGTATATTAAATAGACATTTATAACTTACTAAATTACATGTTCTGAGTTAATCAGTTGAAAATTCAGAAAGACTTTCTTAAAAAAAAAAATCATAGACTAAGAGTTATGTATTTTCTAAAATATGAGTAGAAATGCAAGATTTTCCCTTCACTTGTGATGCAAGAATATGATGTATGTTTCTGTCATCTTTTTACTCAGAAAAGAATTTCAGGGTCGCATCTTAAAGCAACATCTATTTAGAGTCAAGGTACTCTACACTAGCTTGACTGTGAACTGACATTTCAGACTAGTTCTACAGGTACAAACTAGTCTGTATCTATGGTTGGGAATGTGTTTTGGAATTTCACTGAATCCTACCAGGTATTTTACTCACGTTTTAGGTGACAGTTTATAGTTTGTGAAGCATTCAGTATGTGTTTTGTGACGGCCTGCTAGACAATGTCTTCAGGTGCTTGTCATGGATAAAAACAAAGTCAACCTTTATTTTTAACTTGTGATTGTGGAAGAAAAAAATTAGCTTTGGCTGTATGCTGAAAAGCACAATGTATGTGAGAAAAAATTTTACAGGGTGATGAAAAATCTATTCATGGTGGCTGTTAACACTGTTTTGAGATCTTTGTTTGATATACAAATTCCTAAATATGACAGGAGAATAGAGCCAGTAAGAAGACAGCCAGTACTGGTACCAAATACCAAACACTTCAAAATTTTATGACTACACAAAAGAACTACAAACAGCAGTTGTTGCTTGCTTAGTTCCATAGTTTTGAGTTAGAAGACACCAACCTTAACTCTTTCAAAGCTTATTATTGGTGGGAGTTGCAAGGGTTTGTGATTTTTCAACGAGTACAATATACTAGAAATGTATATAAGTTTTACATATTTCTATAACATTTTTATATGTTTTACCAGAGGTAGTTCAGGATTATTCAGATGAAATAGAAGCAGTTTTTGCTTGCATGTGACTACTCTTTGATTACACATCAAAAAGTCTTTTTTTTTTAATGTAACCAACAAGGATTTCAGAACTGGAGTTGAATCAAACCAGAAGAAAATACAGGGGTTGGTTGTTCTAGTCGTTTACCCATCCTCTTTCTCCTTGAACTGAATCTGGACCTGAACTTATTTTGAATTTTTAAACCTAGGCTTAAACTATACCAGACCAACATCAATTGTGGCTAAGCCAAATACAGAACTGAAATCATACAGTTTGATTATAGTGGTTTTTTTCACTGTCTCAGGTTAATTATTTTTAATTCTAATTGTCATGTTATTTATTATTTTTATTGTATTTTTAATTAGGCAGGTTTTCAGTAAAGTTGTTGTTTCTTCTGTGATAAATCTGCCTGAAGCTTATGCACAAAATCATCAAACATCTTATGAAGCATAATATATTAGTTAAATTTGGTTGTAGTTCAAGGGAGCTTTTAATGCAGCATAATGTTTTTTCTATCTTTAGTAACGTTATATGACTTTGATTCATTTTGGAGTTTATTTCAAATTTCCTGCTACTAGACTTCAGAAAGAAGCTAAGAGCTTGTTAAGAAGGTCACTTTTCCATATATTTGTGTTTTAGTCAGGTTACAGTTCTGAAATAGAAGACTTTGGATCAATTGGTTTAGAAATTCACAGCAAGTTGCACGTATGTTGTAAGCCTGAAACCAGAGAAATTTTCCTGAATTTACTGCACACATGAGTTATATCAGGGTACCTTGGGTTATAAGGCAGACAGACCTTCATAGTTCATAGGCTCAGCTCATCTTCATTACTCTGTTCATTGTAACAACTAATACGTAAAATTAATTTTTATGTATCTGTCCCTTCCTCCTATCTGTCAAATAATAGCAATGTTGGCTATGCTTAGATTTCCAAGGTTTATGTGCCATAATGATGGTCATAATGCACACTTACTCTTTAGTGGGATAAATCTTACCTAATACATAAAATTGGCATATAGCTTCATGACAGGAGACTATTTTGAGGTCTTCTCTTGGATCAATTGATATGAGTTATTCATTAAGATGTATATTAATCAAATTTAACTTAAATACTTCTTAGAGAGGAAGCAAGTGTGTAGGTATATGACTTTATTCTTGTCTAAAGGCTATTCCAGTCGGATTTCACTTTTCAGAGGAAACTAGTGTGAGAAGTTCAATTCATCCTCTGAAGATAAAGAATTAAAATATTTGTGAGGAGAGAGGATGTTAAATTCCTGAACTGCATCTTTGGTTTTATATAGTTTGGCTCCCTAAGGAGCATGATTTAGAAACATGACTATTTCTAAAAGCACAGGATAGGTTTGTCCTCCCAGTATCGCTGCTGTGAGGATTTACTTAATATTTGGTCAAAGAGTGTTCTTTAAACCTCCTGCTTCCAGTGATGAGCCAGTCTACATAATATGATACTGTGTTGTCTGTTGTTGTTGTTACATGTCAGAATTGAAACTGTGCTTTGATCTGGAGTAATGAGCTCATATTTCCGCATGTTGTAATAGAGCTTCATGTACAATAGGTATGTGTAGCATCTGAGTGACAGTGTGAGCACAGCACTGTGTCTAAGCTAACAGATTTATAGATGGCAGACACCAGAAGGCCTTGGGTAGTGTGTTTTAAAGTGAAGTGTTGCAATTCAGACTGAAGGCCAGCAAACCTCCTGGGTATTTCTTTGTCATGCTTGCAAGAACAGTTTCCCCTCATACTGTGCTCATTTTCAAATCCCACTCAGCAACTCTGGCAAAGGTTTTGCTGGATTACCAAAAAAGAAAGTGGGAAGTGGCAAGAATAAACGGTCAGTGAAGAAAGAAAATTAAAATGTTAAAATGGTATTTGTTCTCTGTGCGTGAAGCTGGCTTTTCAACTGTTAGTACCAGAAGAGTCCACCTCAAAGATTCAGGACACCTAAAACTTCTTTATAGATGATGTTAATTGGTTTGATAAACTATGCTTGGCTGCTCCTGACATATTTTTTATTCCTCTATTGATGATATAGACTGCCCAGTGAAAGCATTCTGTGAGGCATGTGCTTTCCACCAGCTGAAAGAGTAGGGTCAGAGAATCCTTCTGGGTGTTAGCTAGTACAACTGTTAATAAGCACATCTTAGGCTTAAAAGATCCTTTTTTTTCCCAAAAAGGAGACTTCAATCCCCCCCCATTCTGATCTAAAAGCTTCCCCATATAGTAACCAAGTGCAGTGTTTATTTGGTTGTCTGTTCTCAGCACCAAAAATTCATGTTTCTTTCTTAAAGAAACCTGATCAGGATCTGTCTTTATATTTTTGAGGGACATCTGCTCTTACCAAGGCCATATTCTCAGAATGGTAACTACATGCTTTTAATATATGAAAAGGGAGCTCTGAATTTTCAGAGATCTTAATGAGAAAGGTCATTAATTGTAAGGTGATTTTGATCACCCTTACTTGTGATTAGCAGAGCTATTGATTTATGAATTTATAACATGTGGTCTATTCAGGCCATCTTGGAGAGAGAACATGCTGAAATTTATCCATAAATGTATCCCAGACATCATTCTTTAAATATACATAAATTAAATATATATTGTCCACCCATGCTACTGTCTAAAACTTATTTTGCTTTTTTGGGAGAGCAGCTTGTGGATTTTTAAGAAAACTTATTACACAACCCTGTGTAGTACAAAAATTTATAGTCTCAAGTGTGTTTAAAACTGGGCAGTGTTGCTAGCAATTTATTATCAAAAAGGAAAAGGGCAAAATTCCTTGTATATTCCTAGTTAATGCTCTGGAATAATCTGTAGGACGTTAATGAGGTAACTTCCATCTTTAGCATCTGATAATGAACTCCTATACTTTATTTCCTTCATTGGAATGTAAGGAATGAGCTTTAGATGCTAACATAGTAGTTATTCAAATGGTCAGAGTTGACAATATAATTTAGTGAAATCCCTTCATAAAAGAAAGAACGCTTTTTTAAGCACCCTAATACCTTAAATTCAGTAAATGACATAATCTTCCAGCAAAACTCCATATTGAACTTCACAGTACAAAAGTAAATACAAAGCTCATCGCTTTAACAGATGGAAAGCAAATAGTGAAAGAACTCAGTGGTTTCACGTATACTCTTCACATACACTCTGAATGTGGTTGTAGTCTTAGAGATCCTCTTTCATGTGACTTTCTTTAACAATTAAATGTGTACTTAATATATATCTATATCATGTAATTAAGTGTTCAGATAAGTGTGTCGTGCTTAAAAGATAGTACTTTGCACTGAAATCTAATGAGTAGGATGAAGTGAATAGCTTTGCAATCACTGCAGCTAATGTCCAAATTTTAAAAAGTGTAATATGTAACAAATTCTATCACAAACAGCTGGTTTGTATTTAATATAAAATTCCTAACTGTAATGGAAGAAAGGATGAAATAGCAGCCATGTTCACTATACATTGTTTTCGTGTTCCAGCAGGTCTTTGTGATATTAATGAAGGTACAATGGTGCCAGAAGATCGCTGCAAATCACCTACTTCAGGTAATCATCACTTTCTCTAACTTTCAGCTTCTTATTTGCACAGAAAATGGCATGCTTTAAGTCAACACATACTTGTTAAGTAATTATATAAAACCTGTATAACTTGTGAGAAGTTCTGAAAAATTTTGCTGTGTTGCTCCACTGTATTTTTAAAGCAAAGTTTATTTAACAGATGCAATAAAAATGTCATAAAGATGAGTGAAGAGAGATACAATCTGCAATATTTGTGTTTCAGGGAGCATACTAAACTGCACAATGGAATTCTGAAACACTGATAAGAGGTGTATGAATTCCTGTAATAGTTCAGGTATCTGGTGTTTCAGTTCTCAGAAGTGGTTTAAAAAAAAAGTTTGCAAAAGGAGCTAGTTTACTTCTGCTTCCACAAATTATCATTTTCCTTTGGAATCAGAGGTCTTCAGAAGCTGTCATCCTTATGAAGTACAATTTCCTTGCTTCAAAAAAAAAAAGGGGGGGGGATAGATATTCAGTTGCTATTACTGTATTTGAATATTCTAAAGGAAAGCTTCAGCAATATATTATACAACTTAAGATTTTTCAATGTTGGCTCACTGAGGCTGTAGATATGTAAATATTAAATAGTATGTGTCAGTATATAATATTAGAAATGAATATTTCACATAATAGGTAAAAAAAGTCACATCTTCAGCATTACTCTTGACAAAACTTTTGAAGAAGTAATGTCACTTCATCTATTTCATTGAAAGCTCTACTCCAAATTAGAGTAAAGGTCAAAGTTGCAGGTTTACACAAATAGCTAATATAATGTAGCTAGTATGCTTACAATGTCATGCAAACTGGTAATCAATATATGGGTCTAAGGATAGATTCCTTTTCTACTGTAGCCTGTGAGCCATGATAGGAATGAAGGAAGTGAGCCATGAAGGAAGCTGTTTAAAACTGAAACGCAGTAGATTAAACCTCTTGTTATCATCTGCCCCATCTCCATTGAAAAACTTACTATTTTTGCAAAAATGTTTACAGGGAATAAATAATGAGTTGTAACTCTGTAATCTTTTTTCTCTCTTGCTCCAGCATCACTCAAATGTCAGGCCAAATGACTTCCAACTTGTATAGCTAAAGCTTAAAACACTAAGTTGAATTAGAGGCTTTTTTCATAATGTTGATGTTGAAGTGGTATAAAACTCAAATCACCATTTCCACTAACAGTGCAATGGAAGTCCTAGGGTAAGAATCAAGGTTTATATGGAAAAATCTTAAATTTAACAATCTGCCTACCCTCCCTCCCTCATGTCTGGGTTGTGTTAGATGGACTAGATTAAAATATAATACAGTTCGGATACATATATATATTATTTTAAGAGAATCAAATAAGGGGACAACTTAGAATAGACAGATTTAAATGTCCTAAAAGGAAACAAAATTAGAGGGAAAATCTTAACTGTAGAGTGATAAGATTTAAGTTTTAATTTATAAATTGACTATCTGAGAAGACTTTAGAAGTTATCTTACTCATAATAAAATGAACAAAATAAAACCTAGAATTTTGGAGACCTGAATATTCTGTGAAAAGAGTATATGATATCTTAGGTACACATGCAGTACTAAAGAGAAATAATTCTAAATACCAAAAATACTGAATAGAGAAAAGAGGGAGCTGAGAAGCCACAGCTGCAAGCCCTGTAAAGTAGATTCTTGAAGTGGTAAGTTTAGACTCTGTCCTGCTTCCCTCTGTTCTGTCCTCTCCTCCCAGTTTTTCGTGAATGAGAAGGTTCATGGCAGGCTTCTCCAGTTTTCTTTTGAGAAAGGTACTTGTAACTAGGGAGGGAGGCAAATGGGCAGTCACCTCACTGATAAGAAATCTTTTTGTGATGTTTGTATGTTCCGGGGAAGGCCAGCCCTTATGGATATGAGAAGAACTGCAGTTCCTTAGGTTTGGTTTCTAAGTTTTACACCTTTTGTGGGCAAGATCACAACACTGGAAAGTAGTCCTCTTTTAGTCATGTGAAAATGACATGCTGTTTTCACAGAGATAAGAGGACATTTTGGAGAAAGTGTTGCACAGTATTGGTGAACTTGAGGTGCAGGATGGAGGCCAAATTTAAATGAAGTTTTTCCAAAATAGTCTGGCTAGTGAAGAAGGAAATATACTAGCACAAAAAGTTTAACTACCTTTAATTTTGGAGGGGTGGATTGACAATTTAGTATGTTACGGGCTTCGACTGTTAACGATATGACCTGTAAAACAAACCAGTCAGTTTGGGTTGAAGTCTGTATTTGCTCAAGTGATCTAGATTTTCCACCTCTTCCACATTTCAGTCCCCAGGTGAAGAGATGTGGAAGCTAACTTCCATTTGATTTGCTCCAGTGGGTGATTATACAGTTTAGAGGACTGTGAAAGGGGCCACCTGCAAGTTAGGAGTGTATCCTACAGTTTTAATAAGAGAACTATAGAAAACCTTGGGGGGGGGGGGAAGGGGACAGATGGTAACTTTGTCTCCTGCTTTTTTTTTTTCCCCAGAAATTAGGAGGTGATAGACTGAGGGCATTCATCTGACCATAAAATAAATATACAGCATTGTAAACCATTATGGTTTTGTATTCACAAAGGTCAAAATGTTTGTATTCCATTCTTATTTTTACACTTGCACAAAATAAAATCCAGTGAAATTTTCTATTTTCAGTTGAACTGTGTTTTAATCTTACGTCAATAGGAGGCTTCAAGTAGTGGCCTATAGACACCACTACTGTTTTTTCAGTATTAAGAATTCTGAAAAATCCTAGGTGACAACATTGGCTTTGAGCTGTTGGTGGAATAATTGAGGAACTGGGGCCAAACAATGATATATTGCATTGGAAAAAAACAGATTTTCAAAACTTCTTAGGTTATTGTTACTACTGTGTTCTGTGAATTGTAATTTGGGCTAATTTTTTGTCTGGAAGCATGATTAGGACAGCAATACAGTTATTCAGTGTTAAACACTTTATTCAGTGAGAGAAATATTTCTAGCAATAAACTTATGGCACTGTGCAACATAAAACCTGAATTATAATTTTTGTCGTTAACGTCAATATGGCAGAATTCCTGTCCCAACAAAATAATTTGCAATCCATAGTATCTAGTACAGCTACCAGCTACCAGAGAATACCACTATCAGTATTTTATATTTTAATAAATCTTTTTATCTATAAACTGAAAATTTTATTAATACATTGGTTTTGTGTCAAAATTAAATGTATATCCATTTCATTCTGTCTTCACTCATAGGTTCTGGTTCACCAAATTCTGATGATGATCAAAAAATGAATAATTTTATAGAAAAGGGTACAGTATTTTTCTTTTCTAAAGTCTTTTTTCCAGTTCATTCTTTGATACATAGATTGACCTTTTTTTATTAATATATTATTTACAGTGAAGACCAAAAGCAGAAAGTTTTCCAGGATGGTAGCCAATGACATAGGTAGGAACTAGAAAGAAAATGTTCTGTTCCTAATCCAGTGCCTTACTCTATGCAACACTAACTCAGCAGCAAAAAATAAATAAAATTTAAAAAAATGCATACTTAGTTGTTTTTCATTCTTTATTCTAATTGGTAATTCTGTGGGCTGCTTCTGTACTAAATACACTGGGCACAACTTTAAAAAAGATCAAGGACACTGGTGGCTTAAATTAGACTCTTGCAAATGCACTTCTCTGTTTTCTGGATGGGTGGAATTCTAATCTGTACTAAGAGTTCAGTCTATGCAATTCACAACATTATTCCACTATTTTTGCAAAGGTACGCTCCCTTTGAGAACATGTGGCTGATTAAATTTCTTCTGTGTGTTACATTCATAACCACGTGGTCAGATTTCCATATTACAGTAGTCAAGGTGGAGGTAGTATCATGTTTTGATTTAATCACGTGGAAAAGGACTTTCGGTCATATATATATGACCAAATATTTGATCATAAATATATATATATATTATATACACCCCATTACTGGTCCAGACTGTATTTACTTTTTCTGCATCTAACAGTGACACAATATCCTTCCAAATCCATCCAGACTTAGCTTAAAAATTTGGCAACAAACTGCCTTGGAATATGTTGTATGCGGGTTATAGATTGAACCCTTTTGTGATTGGAATGAAAATTAACTCTGCTTATAACAATTGAGTCATTAAATAAATGAAGTCCAGGGGCTGGGTGATTTGATTTTGGGAAAGGGCTCTTCTTGCATGGGATATGGCTACTTTCATTTCAGAATCTCTATGTTAATGTTTCATTATGTTTTCTGTTGTTACATTAGTATATCATTGCAAGAAGGCTTAATGTTATCTCTTTTGTGAGGTCAAAAGACTGAAACTATTTTGTGTAGTGAAGTTGCTTGCTGAAGTACTACTTCATAGGTTACGTTGAACCATAAGGTCAGGTGATGGAGGACGTTTCTTTTTCACTATTCTGTTTGATTTGCTGTTTGAGAACTTAACTTTTAATCCTAAACCACAAATCCACAATTCAGTAATCGAGAAGAACTGTTAATATGAAAATATGACTATGGTGAAGGTTCCTTTGGAATCTGAAACATAACATGAGGAAGAGCAAGAAATGTCCCCTTTGCTCAGTACTATCACAACTGCAGCGGTAACAGGTTAGGGAAAATGAGCTCAGAGACAGCGGAAGCCTAAGCACAATTCAAAAAAGCAACTCTCTCTCAATAATAGATCATTATGTCAATTAAATTATATAATTGGAAAAACTTGAGTATGGTTTACATGAATATTCATTGATATGTTCTCCTAAAGGATTCCGGCTAACTGGAAGCTTATGTTCAGTTTTTCTCATGAGAAAAACAACACTTAATCTTGTGCATGTTATGTCAATGACTGTTGATGAGGTATTTTCCTTTTGTCCCAAAGCAGTCTCTTCTAAACTTATTTTTTTTGCACAAGATATGAGGTCTTATAATGTGTTTGAGCATTACTTTATTTTTCCCTTTTTTAAAAAGAGTAATATTATGGTATTAATAAAACATGCTAGTGATAATTCTATAGAACTGTTGACATCTGTTTCAGCTTGAAGCCTTTCAAATGAAAGTGTGAATGTTTTTCACAGCTAAAATAGCATAACATTTACAAGCAATGCCTTCTTCAGGGTGTAAGTTAAATGCAGAGCTGAGGCCATAATGAATGGATGTGTAATTCATAACTGTTTCCCAGTCAGCCCATACTTTGATTTGTGTACCTTGCACAGTGTAATGGAAGTCTGAAGAAATGTAATTATTTCATCTGCATTCTGTTAGTTTCGAGTAGTTGGATGCTGTGCAAGGAATGTTCTTGTTTTTTTTTCCTTCACTACTATGTTTTCTATACCTTATAAACAGCATCTTTCCTCTGCATGACTTTCTGAATTTACATTGTATGCTCTTCCTTATATGTAAAATAAGGCAAAATGCTATGCCACTAGTTGCATGTTTTTGCATTTTCATTGTTTGAATGCATTTTCATTGTTTTGAATAGCTGACAAATGGAATTGTCAGCTAAATGTGAATGGAAAATGAGTTTTGTAAAATGTGAGTGCTACTTTGTCATTATTTTCACACTGTTGTATGAAAGAACACAATTTACCATCAACTGTGTTCACAGGAATGAGCTTGTATGTAGCATGGTTGTAGCTTTTTGCACTGGCGTATCATGCAGTCAGTTCAAGTTCTTTCAGGTCTTTATCCATGTGTGAAATACAACTGGTCAAAATGGGTTACAAAAAAAAGAATAGCTTACATAGTTTATTTCAGTCGCTGTTAATATCACCCCTGTGTTTTTTGTCCGATGTGAACAGTAAGAGAAAACTGCTGACAAAGGGAGAAGTAATTTCATTTCAGTGATAGGTCTGTAAGGCGGTAACAGAAAATGCATCCATTTAGAAATATGAAACCATTGTCAATTTAGTCATTTTATTAAAACTTTTATGTAGAAGCATCTTAATTTCCATTGATTTGTATCATTAGTGACAGTATCAGGCAAGGGTTCTTACTTCATTAAAGGATCAAAAGTCATCAAAGATTGCAGCAGTAGTATAAATAAGTTAAAATGCAAATGTTTCATGAACCAACGCTTCAGCTTTGTCTTTCTGAGTATTTAGGGGAAAAAAAAAAGAAATTGTGAATGTACTTATCCGAAGGTCTATTGTTAATATGTGGCTCTAGGGTCATGTTTCCCCTTCGTTTGCATTGGGGTGAACTTCAGAATAGCTGCAATTACCTTAGATACACAGAGATACTTGGTTTAACCAACTAGGAATTTACAGAAAATACTCTGGTCATTATGTGATGCAAACATTTCTCTTAGGAATGACAAATATTTGAAAATGTAAATAATGTTCTGTGAATTACTATTGAAAAGTGTGTTAGACATAAAGGAAAAAAAAATGATAGGAAGTATTTCATGTCTAAGACTGTGTAATTTTTGTAGAAAGGCATTGTGATCTGATTCCAGCTGAAGCAATATCTTTAGCTGTTTTACACATTTGTGTCAGTTAAGTATTTGGTACAATGACTTGTATGTGACTTAATATATCAATGTGAATCTGGTCAGAACTTGAGGTATTACAACATCCATTTCTGTAAGAAGCTTTAGTAAAGTTATATGCAAAATATTGTAGACTCTAATACCTCTATAATTATTTCAGGAGACTACATTCTTCAGTGAAGTCGTTTTTCTTTTCTGCAATCTGCAAATTTAAAAACAATTGCAAATAATATCATTAGGCAGATCTAACCAGAGTAGTTGTAATTCAAAATTTCTGTACTCCTAGCTGTTACCATTAACGTAAGGCTTTTCACATTATGAAGTGTACAACTAAAATTGCCAAACAATGCTGAAGTCATTGACTTTTAATACTGTTTTCACAGAATCAAAAGTTAACTTCTCAGATGCCCTAATGCCAGAGTAAGAGTGTTTTTTTTTTCCAGTGTTTTAATATTTTGTCTGATTCAGGCATTCTCTTGTAAAATGGCTTCATTATTCTTATATCAAATCTAGACATCTCAGCATTGATAATCTATTTCTTTCTTTAACTGTCACCAGTACAGTATTTGATTCTATAAGCATCATGAAATTCGGTAATTTAAATTTTTCCTTCTATGTAGTTGTCAAACGTTGAATCATGTGGGGACTTTAGTATGTCTAAAATACTAGCAAGAACTAAAAGAAAACTCTAAGCTGGTTAGATATTTCTCATTAAATGTTAAATGAATTATGCTTCATGTAAACTATTCTCTTGTCTGTCAAAACACCAAGATACTTGTCTCACTTTATTTAGGTTTAGAGGATTATTTTTTAGCAGAGGGTTTTGACTGTTTCCTTGAATAGGGAATATATGAGAAAACAGTTTACAGCTTTCAAACTGTGCTATACAATGTAACATTTTGTAACGTAGCTCAGGGTAACATGCTGCAAATAAGATATAACTATTACCTTAAGCCACATCTTCCTGTTGACAGTTCAGACGTGTCTCAGGTATCCTTCAGGTTTTCTTCATTGAATTGGTCGAGCCTGCTGTACTGAAAAATAGCACAGTATGCCAAGGTAACCTTTCATATTTTACCACCTGTTCCCTTCAAGACTGACATGAGATCTCCAAGAATCGTGGATGTTGTTCTTGGACAGTTCTCTGATCTCCTATTTTCACGAGATATATATTTAGTTATATAAATAAGCAAGAGAATGTGTGTATGTGGCCTATGCAGGTTTTCTAATTTAGAGAAGTATAAAGTGTAGGTCTAAGCAGAGGCAAGAGCAGCAGAATTACTCCCTAGCCTGTCTCCTTGTCTTGCACTGGTTGTAGAAAGGCAGCCTTGGCTGTAAATGGGGCAGCAATCACCAAGAGAGGTATTCAGCAGTGGCATCACAGCTGCTACTTGAGGTCAGTCACACTTAGAAGGGGCAGTTGACATCGCCTTTGTCCTGTTGTACAAATAAAGTCAAAAGCCTGACACTGAGATCTCAATCCTGTTTTCCTTCCTTTTCCCTGATCATTATCTTTTATGTGGTAGTTCTCTAGCTGTCTGGCAATATTGCTATTTTTCATCTGAGTCATGGCAAAACTGAATTTTCTTAAACTATTGTAAACTATAAGCCATATATGAATGCAAGCAGTTTATTATACCAAATACTGTTAAAAATCGATTTAGCTGGTGAAATATTCCTATTTTCTTATTGCATCTTCAGGCACTTATCTCTCTAAACACAAGATGGCAGTACCGCTATTTAAATAGGCTCTTGTTTATTTACATTGGAATTATTGAGGCTTTTGACACATTGAAGTATATTTTGAACTGTAAGTTTTCTTCATAACATTAATTCATGATTTCTAGCAATGACAGTCTTATCTCTTGTATCCTGTTGTCCTATTAATGAGAGGAGTTTTTTAGTATGTACTGAAAAAGACATTGGGCAGATTTGTTTTACCCTGTCAACCTAGGTCATGCAGCTGGCCTTTTACTAGCGAACAAAAAAGCCAGAAGTGGGGTTTGACTCATAGAATCTGACACACGAACCTGTATTTTGTATGACCTGTTGCCTAGTATCTTGGTTTTTGCCATTTTTCCTGAATTGTTAAACACTTCGATTTGAGAAGCCAAAAGTGACCACTCTAGTCTTCAAAATGATTAAATAAACTAATCATTACTGATATTCACACATGGTAAAAGCTGTGAAAAGCCAAAACCAGTTCAATTTTTCTGTGTGCATGCTTCAGCTTTTGTTCAGTATCTCAGCTTGTTATGATTTACATGTCCAAAACAGAAGACAAGTCTTATGATGAGGAACACCTGTCTTATAATTCCCAATTCCAGATGAGGTTCCGTGTTCTTGCACCAAGCTGATGCAAGTTCAAGCTGACAGCAGAAAAAAGGGCTCATGGTCACTAGCGCAGTGTTGTACCACAGTTTTCCATATGTATAGCTGAGCAGTGATCTGAAACAAGAGTCAATCTTGCTGAAAACAACCTCTGGCAGAAAATTCTTGAAGATGAGCTTTGGCCTCATCATTAAGCCAGGCAGATGCCAATGCAAGGCTGTGAGGATAGAAAACATTTAGATGCAGTACCCTTTTCCGTTTCAGCCTGCACTAAAGTAAGTTAAAATAACTAGCATTGTGGTCTGAGTTCAATTTAATTTGAACAGGACATACTTTGTAACAATGACATGTGAAGGAAATGAGAAGATTATTTCTGGAGTCTTACTCTCAAATTTTTATAATGTATGACAGGAATAAAACTGTTCAACCATTCAGATAACTAGCATTTGTAATATTGATGAGCATAATTGATGATACAATGAACTACTTCTCCTTTTGAAGGAGTGGAAGTAACTTTAAATCATGCACTCTTCTTCAGGACATGTAGCAAACTGATTTCTGTTAAAAAAAAAAAAAAAAAAAGGATAATTAGAATAAGCGAACTCCAGAGAGTTTAACAGAGAGAAGCAGCAAGATTCAATCTGCCTAATGATGGGTATCCAACATCTACTTTAAGTGGAAGAAGTATTACCCTTAAAAGACAGTGAAGAACTAAATGATATATCAAAATTCAGGCATGTGACTGAGAAATTCAAATTCTAGCCCTGGGCTAGAAGTTGAACTACATCAAAATTATTCCTTCTACTAATTAAAAGAAAGATGAGGGATGTATGGCTACAAGTGTACTAGTGACTATTACTTTATCAATGTTTGTTAGCATAATACTGTATTTTAAATAGGCCATAAGATTTCTGTTCCTACAAACAGAATTCTCTAAGTCAGAGATGATTTTAAGCCCTATTTTTCACATGACCAGTACTGTTGAAATTTGACTTTTTTGAATGTTGCATTTGTATGCTGCTGATCATATATAATTATTCTTTGTAATTTATTCCTTCTAAGATTGCTGATTACATCTCAGATTACTAGCTTATTTTACACATGTACTCTTATCCCTTACATTTTAGAGTAATTAAAATTTCGTCTGTTTTCTTTTTTTAAAGTATCTCAGGTGTGATCAGGAAGTAGGGCAGAAGAAGAGTGGAGGGGTTGTTAAATTTTTGAAAATTTCAGTGTATATTCTTGCAGTAACTGAGTCTACATTATCTTCTCTTACCCAAAGAGATAAAATTTGAGTTTGAGCCAAAGCAAAATTCATCCAATCCATCAAGTTCATTCAGAAGTCTAAGGGGAAATTAAGTTGGGCAAGACTAATAAAATGCTGTATTTGAAGACCGCGGTATCTTCCATGTTCTACTTTGCACCCTTCACTTGTGAAAGTCGGGCTCTGCTTTAATAGAAATCCTGTTGAGTACTGCAGTTATGTAATGAAAAATAATTTATTAAATGTTTGGAAAGAGGCAAATAAAGGCCAGCAGAATCATGTTTATTCTTTTTAAAAAAAAGATATACTTCACTTTTCAGCAAAGATGTCCAGGAAGCTAAGTTTGCCAACTGAGTTAAAGCCTGATTTAGGTAAGTTTACATAGTTGATTTTATTTTTATTGAAACTGTTTTGCAGAGTGTGCATACATTAAAGAGTCCTTACTTATTTAAACTATCATGACTGAGTTGCATTATCTGAAGTATAGAACTAAAATTTTAATTCCACTCTCTTTGGGGGTTCTCAGGCACAAAATGTCATTGCTGTCATTGTAAGGTAAGCCTGCAAATTTTGTACATGGCTTATCAGATTTTTGTCATAATTTTTAGGCATCTGTCACTCCTACTTCCACAATAGTGCTGTGATAGAAAAAGTGTTGAATAAGCAGGTAACTTATTGTAAGGAAAATTGCTTGCCTGTTTAAAACCATCTGATATATTTTAAATTGAAAATACAGTATCTTGGGAACAACAGGATACGTTGAGGTCTGCTCAACAAATAGTTGGATGCGTTTTTACAAATGGTAATTGTCTTGTGACCACTCTCCATAAATGAAAATAACATACAGCTGTTTGCTGGGTAGATGGCCAGTCTGAGAATTTCTATTTTCTTGAAAAAGTACAATACCTTTTTACATAATAAGCAATTAAGTTGTGAAGTTTGTAATGCTAAAGGTTTTGCATAACTAAAACAACATACAAGTGAATAGGGTTTTTTTTAGAGCTTTTTCATCAAAAGTTGACTGCCAGCTTGTAGATCAGATCCAGCTCCCCAGCCTTTTAGAGAAAAAGATGATCAGGGACAGCTGTAGACCTACAGCAGTAGATGTAGCCTGTATAGGAAAGCTGCCTTCTGTCTGCCACAGCTCTCTTCCCCTCTTGCAGCAGAATCCCTTGCATAACCCCAACAGAAAACAGATCAGGATCAGACTGTCAGCTGCAGAACTGTGTATTTGACAACCCTTGCTATCAGCAAGGGAAGAATTGATGGCACTGGAATATCCTGAAACTCAAGAGTTAGACCACCCTGATTTACATTACAGCTTGCTCTGCTCAGATAAATGTGAAGCTGGAAGAAACCATCAGAAATCCTTTAATCCATTGCTATGGCAAGGATCCAGGTGTCTGGCAGTTTAACCTCTCATTCATGAGCCTCCAATAAATAAGTTTCTAGAAAAATACCAGACAAAGTTTGTGTTTTATAGCCAGTTAAACAAATTTCCTGTTATTCAAACAATAATCAAACGATACTCCCTGCTTCCATATTAACTTAGTTTTTCTTCTTGTCCTTTCCACAAGGAACATGGATAGCTATGGTTCTGTTTCTCTTTGCTAGGCCATTTTTTATGCTGTCGAAAGCTGTCATCACATTGCTAATCTTCATTTTTGCAGATAGGTTTAGGTTTGTTTTTGTTTTTGAAGTTGCGTTGTCTAAGTGTAGGATGGCTTCTGTTAATTGCCTCTGGGTGAGTTTTTCCTCATCTTTCTAAGGCTCTTCTATGTAGAACTAGAATGATTTAACCATGGCATTGTTGGCAGTAAGGAACATAAAAATTTGGTTTGTCTTTTCATTGTGTGTTTGTTCTTCCTTACTACGTTATCAGACTTTGCAAACTGGAACACATTTACACTTAAATATTATCAAATTCATTTTATTCCTACTGTTGTTTTCACTTGAAATTCTTCAATAGCAGTAAGTACATAGATTTTTTTTTTAATTGAAGCAGGGAGAAAAAAGAATGCTAAAACTCAGTATTTTCTAATGTTAAAATAGTCGGCATATTCTACATGATTTAATATTTGCTGTTCTAATGAAATAATGGAGCTTTTTTGGTCAACTCACTTCTGGTGTATTTCTTTACTACTTAGTTGTAATGGTCTTTGGTTTTGCTTGACTTTACCCTATGTGTAGCTATCTGCACCTACACACCTCATTTTGTTATGTATAAAAGTCTTAAAATTTCAGGTCTGTAAATAACTTTCTTAGGCAATGAGATGTCTGTTTTCATTTGACTTACCATCTTTTCTTCTAGTGGAATAGTTTTTGCATAGGGTTCTTCAGTGACTCTCAGCTTGCTTGTATTGTCACTTATGTGACCGTATGTACTGGATCTAGGAGACACCTCTGAAATGTCTTTCTCACAAGTTTATTATCCATATTTTCTTTCATTTTCTTCCATGGCTTCTTGAACCTTGATCACATTTACTCTTTCATGGTCGTGTTCTTTCAAAATACTTTTCTGTCTCTAAATCTTTGACCTACTCCCCTTTCTCTCTAAGTAGCCAAAACAAAATGTGCTTCTATATTTATCTTCCAATTCCTAAAATAGAAATCATCTTAAGCATACTGTAGTCTGCATTATACCATTACTTTTCAATGTTGTAACCCAGATGATTAAGGTACCATTACCACTAGGTCCTACTCTGTGGTTTGGTTGCTTAGAAGAGGCTCATCTTTCCTTCCTTCTGATGAAATGGTTTTGTAGTCACACTATTGTAACTTCCTCTTCATTCAAAACTAATCTATTAAGAAATTAGATTCTTGCCTGACTTCAGGATAAAGAATATGCACTAATGCAGTTAAATCTTTTACTCCCAGTTCTCCTCTTTGAATGAGTTGTCCACTCTCTACAATGTCTGTATTGTTTGGCTAGTTAATCTTTGTGTTTCCCTGTCCGTTCCAATACTTCTGGAATTTGTACACATGCTTTTCAAATGTTCAACCAGCTGCAACCGAAGAAAAGTACATTTTATGCCTGTTGCAGTAATTGTATTTCTCAGGAAGAGAAGGATCTTTCCTGAAATAAGGAGTATAGAAAGTATGTTCTCAAATCTTTAGTGAAAGGGGTATAATTAATGAAACCACATGTAGTCCCACGTTCTAGTGAGATGCTAGGATTTGAGTCATCTTTTATTCATGCAGATGGTTTACAATTGGTTTGCGTTTTTAAATTCTGAATGTACCAATATATTCCAGCTTTTTTGGCCTTAATTTGGTTTATAGAATATTTATGCTTTTTTTGCAAATATGTATTTTAATGTCAGCAAAATTCAAATGTATGATTATATTCAGAGTGATTAATCTGTTAGAGCTGGAAAAAAATAAAAAGCCAATAAATATTTAAACTTGAAGGAACAAGCATTGTAAGAGGTTATGGTCATTAAAAAAAATATGAAACGATTTTCATCATTTTACACTGGATTTGATATTTTTCCTAGGCAATGTTTTTAAATGTGAAAACTTGAGATGTCAGCATATGAGTGGTTGACCTAGTTTCTTTTTATGATTGATGTTTTACATTTGAATTAAATAAAATAAAAACAAGGCAGGACAATAATTTTTCTATCCTTGTTGGAATGAGACAAATCTCTCCTGAGAGTTCCACTGTTTATATTGTCTAGATACCTGTATTTTGTCAGCTGAAATCTAGTTTGTAAGATTTTTCAAATGCATGTTCGATGTTCTTTGTAGAAAAGTTGCAATTATTTAATGAAATTAGCATATTGATACTTCTAGTGCGTATACAGTTAAACATTGCTTTTTAGCTCATAATCCTGCTTAAGAAATGTTCCGTGCTCCACCTGAAGATCTAAAAGAATAACTTAGTTTTAGGAAGTCATGGTATAAATAAAGTGCACCAGACTTTACTGGTAAGTGTTGTCTCGTGCTAAAATTGTGGAATGATGCATTGAGAAAGTAAAGCATTAATTTGGAGTGCACAGATAATTTCAGACATAATTTGGAGCGCACAGATAACTTCAGACATGCTGATGTATTAAGTATCACCACAGGTACAGACACTACACAGCTAGAATAGAGCAGCATGGTTTGTTTTGAACTTTTTTGTTAGTATGAGAATTCACCGTCTGTTACAAGAACCGTATTTGCCAAGCAAAAAGACTAAGACAACCTGATGAAAACTGTTACTGCCATATTGTACTTTATTCAAAAAGGAGATCTTCAGCTTTTCATAGCAGTGCCAAATGGCATTTGGTAGCGTTTGATGTTTCTCTTACTAAAAGTTCAGGTGTGTGCAAATGGCCTATGAAAACTCCTTCATGTAGTTTCCTGAAGTGGGACAATATTGTAAGTCATTACAGGTTGTGTAATTATGATGTCTGGTTGTCCCTGTCCTTCTTAAACTAAAATAGTTAAATCTTAAAAAAAAAAAAATCATTAAGCTGTTTGTCATGGAAACCATTTTTTATCTGATCAATGAGCTAATTGACAGGTTTTTTTATAATTTTATTTTTCTTAATTTTTTTTAAGGACTCATGTTGTTTAATGATAACTTTTACTCTTTGTCTCAAGAAGGCAGAAATGTCCAATATGCTTTATCAGGGAGTGTAGTGACAGGTCAAGGGGTAACAGTTTCAAACTAAAAAAGAGCAGGTTTAGATTTGATACCAGTAAGAAAGAAGTAGTGAGGCACAGGAGCAAGTTGCCCAGAGAAGCTGTGGATGTTCCAACCCTAGAGGTGTTCAAGGCCAGGCTGGATGGGGCTTTGAGCAACCTGGTCTAGAAGGAGGTGTCCCTGCCCATGGCAGGGGGGTTGGAAGAAGGTGGTCTTTAAAGTCCCTCCCAACCCAAACCATTCTGTGATAAGTCATTCGTGGCAATTACTTAATAACTACCTCTGCAAAGAAAGATTGGGTGCTTTGTTGGAAATAGAATCAAAAAGAAATATGATTAAGGAAGAATCATAGTAGAAATATAATTAAGGAAGAATAAAGTAGTAATAAAAAGCAGTAGTATGATACATATACTAAAGAACAAAACTAAAAGATGATCTCAATTTTCTTAATTCCTGCATTTTGCTCTTTCTAATTAATACCTATCTGTTTTCAGATGTCAAAGACAACTCTTTCAGTCGATCCAGGAGTTCTAGTGTAACTAGCATTGATAAAGAGTCACGCGAGGCAATTTCAGCTCTTCATTTTTGTGAGACTTTCACAAGAAAAGCTGATACATCACCTTCCCCGTGCCTGTGGGTTGGGACCACCCTGGGTACAGTGCTTGTCATTGTACTGAACCTACCCCCAGGAGGAGAGCAAAGACTTCTTCAGCCAGTAATTGTTTCTCCTAGTGGTGAGTAGAAAGCAGAGTACAGCCTAAAGATACTTAGATAAATATTGCTGTTGTTTCTCATGCTTTTATTTTATTATATTAAGAAACTATTTTTCTCAGTTCTCAGTTATAGAGTAATTGGAAATATATTCATTGATCTAGCTAATAAGGTTAACAATATATATTGATTACTTTTATTACCAGAATTTTAATGTTCCAAAGTTGAAAATATAATCTCATAATATTAAAAGAAAAAAATCTGTTGAGAAAAGTAGACTTTCTCATTTTAATGTAGTGGATGGCAACAGTTAAACAGAGATAGTAGAGAACGTGTATTTTGTTTTTGTTTTTTTTTTTTAGTGCTATGGTAGGAAACTTTCAGTTCTACTGAATCATGGAAAAAATAAAAATTAAGGGCTGTCTATTTTAATGGTTTAAATACTAATGATGAAGTATTCCTGTGATTTACTGAGAGATCTTGTTTTACTGATACACAGCAACTGATTTTGTTGTAATGATGTCTTAATAATGGTTTTCAGAATGTTGCCTAAATAAAGATAAACACTGAATAATGTACTGTTAGGCATAGATTTAGCTTTCGTACTACGACGTCATTGCAGACATGATGCATGTTTGTAAACTTTGTTGTAAATATGCATTCCAGCTCCGTTCTTTTAATATATAAATACATTACCATTGATGTTAATGGAGTATGTTCAGACACTTAAATTTTGAAAACTGGTTTAACATTTTATTGAATGGGTATGTGAACTGGCATGTGCTTCATTGGTTTTCAGATTAACGTCCAAAGGCTTTACTTCTGTTTTGTTTAGGCAAGTCTAAGTTCTTGTTTAGCTTTCATTCTGCTAACTTCATAAAGGAATATTTTGTATTTAAAATTCAACTTAGAACTGTTTTAGAAATCTTCTCAACTTCTATTTCTTAGGAACCATCCTGAGGCTAAAAGGGGCAATCTTGAGAATGGCTTTTCTGGATACCACAGGATCTTTAGTCTCACCAGCACATGAACCCTGGAGAGAACACAATATTCCTGAAGATAAAGATGAAAAAGATAAATCGAAAAAGCGACGACCTGTTTCAGTGTCCCCCTCTTCCTCTCAGGAAATCAGTGAAAACCAATATGCAGTGATATGTTCTGAAAAGCAAGCAAAAGTTATCTCACTGCCATCCCAGAACTGTATTTATAAGCAAAACATAACAGAGACTTCTTTTGTTCTTCGTGGAGATATAGTGTCATTGAGTAACAGTATCTGCCTTGCATGTTTCTGTGCCAATGGACATATTATGACTTTTAGGTAAGACTTGCTTGATAGTAAGATATACATACATATATATAAATAAAAAATGAGTCTTAAGTTAGATAAAACTCAATAATTTATTTTTCCAGAAGAATATCAATAAAATAAATGTACATTCACCTCAGTGTTGATGAACCTCTAACATCTGGGCCAGGATACCTTTGATTATATATTCCTATTATTTATCACTAACTCAAGTTACACCAATTCAACAAATAATTTTAAGTCCTTGAACTCACGAAGATTGTCTCAAACATGAGCTTACTCCCTGATGGGGGAAATTGCTCTAAGTTAGACCTTTAGCTAATCATAGCTCTGCATGTTTTTGGTGCAGCTGTTACAGTTCTGTTTGCTTTTCAGTCATGTCTTGAGCTTACTATTTTGTTGTGTAGCTTGCTCATGTCTCAAAGACCTTAAACTCAGGCTATAAAGGTGAAATTGATGACAGTTCTAGTATAGAAAAATCATCTAAATTAAGAGGTTTAAGTTATTAATTTACACATGTAAGAGTAATGTTTGAAGGTACTTATGTCACGGTTGTAACCTTTACCTGTCCTTTCTCTTGAATATTTGCAAATGCTGTTTTATTCTGAGTAGGGGTAGGAGGGAAAAAGACTGTATATACCTATATCCTTGCACCTACATTTTATTAGTGGCTAATGGTAAGATGAATGTGGAATATGGCACTCAAAATTGTGCCAGTAAAATTACTAAAAGATCATTTTAAAAGTTGCAAATATCAAGCACTAAGCTTGGGAACTTCTATAAAAAGATGTTCACTTCTTCAGGGAGTTGCTAGGAATAAAACTAAAGCTGTTTCATATCATAATTTAAAAAGTTTGTCTTGATTTTTAAGTCTGTTGGTAACTCCATTGATCTATACCCCAGTATACATTCTAAACATCTCTAGAAAATGCTGTTCACCTTGCTTGTCTGCAGGGCAAGTACTGTTTTTTCCGTAATTGAAGCTGAATTTGGTAATGTTCACATTCCATATATTCAAACAAATCCTGTTTTTTTCAGGATCAACTTTATTTTCTAATGAACTTTGCATCGAGAAGTAGGTGCTAAATTATAGATATTGAATTGTTATGATGTGTAGATAAGTTGAACTCCCAGGGATCGGCTCTTATGACAACCTTACCCTGACATGACTTTTTGTCATGAGTTTATTTAGAACAACACGAATTTATTTCAGGAATAGTTATTTCTGGTGGCAGCTACGCTTGTTTGCTAAGGGAGTTGGACCTATCAAAGAGGAAACTTCATAAGCATGAAATTGCTGCCATTTGTGTAAAGTTGTCAGAGCATCGTCATGCCCAAGATGCCCAATGCCTATCTACAGATATAAATTTAGATAAGACCATTCTGCTACAGGTTTGTTTAATACTCTGAAAATGCTGTCATTAATGTCATGCTTGTCCTATGTGACCTAATATTGTCATGATTTCTCTCAAAGCTGTAAGGATTATTTGATGTTTCCAGCAGTCTGAGGCAAAGTAGTTCCCTCTTACTAACTTAATCTAGGAATATTCCTATTTTACATACAAGCAGGGCAGATGTGTCATTGCTGGATGATGTGCTTACAAGAAAATATTTCTTTTTATTTATTAATATGACTATGGAGGAAAGTTCTACAGGTATCTACTCTCCTTCCTTTTGTTTGTCAGTTTCCTGCTGTTGGACAACACATAGTCTGTAAAATGCGAGGTTAACACTTAGAAATTTCAGTATCATGCTAAAGGCGGGGGGGGGGCTATTTATTAATACATAAGGCATCCATGCATTTAGTATTTCTTTGAGGGAGAGGGATGTTTGGTAGCTTGAGCATTATTACAGCATGAGTGTGTTGCATCTGTTCTTCAGTAGCCTGATACAGTAAGTACTGCAGTTCCATATGCAGAAACAGAAAATATAAGGTAAGCAAAACTTTGATTTAAGAGGATTTCCTCTTAAATATACAGTCAGGGAAAAAGAGGCAGGCATAAATTCACAAAATTATTGTTTGAGATTACTGAATTCTGTTATTCTTTGAAAGCACTCCCCCTCCATATTTTCCTCTGTTAAGTGAACAATTCTTTCAGACCTGTGGTTTTATTCAAGAAAATCTTCATCTGAAAGAAGAGGCAGGATATTTAATTGTATATGAAAGAAAAAAAATAAGCAGGTATTAAAATATTTCATTAGTAATTACTGAATAGTACTTTAAGTGCACCTTTGATTTATATACTCAGAGTATCATTTAAATGATGCTTTCAAATGCAGCTGTTGCAGATGTCTGTTTCTCTTTTTGAGGTGCTAACTGGAAGATTGCATAGTTCTGTTTTGAAATTTTTCTTCACTGCATTAAATGATATCCTGTGTATGCTATACTTATTCAGATAGTGAGGAGGAAAATAATGTGCTTTAAAAATGAGCCATTTGATCAATAATAGATAATCCTGCTACATTTGCTTTTTTTTATTCTGTCTTAAGTTTGCCAAGTTTAAGGCCACTGTTGGATGTGTATTACCTGCCACTCACCAATATGCGAATAGCCAGGACATTCTGCTTCACCAATAACGGACAAGCACTCTATCTTGTCTCACCAACTGAAATACAGAGGCTCACCTACAGTCAAGAAACATGTGAAAATCTCCAGGTAATTAGTAAAACCAAATTTACTGTCTTCTAACATAGCTATCCTCCGAGTCTCTATTTTAAATTCACAGTGCTTACAGTAATTAAATTTCTCACAAAGCTGCGCTTCAACTATCATGCTCTGATTTTTCTCATTGTAGAGTCAAATTCAGGATGAATTTTCCCCACTCTTACATTGTACTGTTTCATCCATACTCTTGTATGAAACAGTTTCATCCATGTTTAACGTACGCACAACTCTTGCTCAAATGATGCTGGTGGAGGTGCATGCAGACTTAAGTGGAGATTGCTAACTTAAGATACTTGAAGGAAATTATTATGTTGCAGCGGTATAAACAATTTCAACAGATTCACTACAATGCTTCAGCTTCAAAGTTGTATAGAATACAGATATAGCAGAATACATTATGCAAGTTCTGTTTTGCAACCTGTGGATATGAGTATTTGTAGATACAGTTTCAACAGAACAAGATCAGAAGTGTTGCCCAAGTTGAGAGGAAAATACAGCTTTACTCAAATACATTTCTTTGCAAATATTCTTGAGCTATAAGCTTGCAACTATCTGAACAGATGGTCTGGACAGATTTCCTAATATGTTTTTATTTTTTGTTTCCTAAGTATCAGTGACTACCTACTGCAAAAGCAGATGTCTATTAAAACATATTTGTTTTGAAATTCAAATCCACGAAATAAATGTCTGAAGTGACAGAATATTTCATTAATTTGTTTGTGAAATTATGTATGCCTTGTTGTATCTCTTTATTGCAAAGGAAATGTTGGGTGAGCTCTTCACTCCTGTAGAAACACCAGAAGCACCAAATAGGGGTTTCTTTAAAGGCCTGTTCGGAGGTGGGGCACAGTCACTTGACAGAGAAGAACTGTGTAAGTTTTTAATATTCTTTATTTTTCTGTTATTTCCACCCAAGGAAGCCAGTGATCCTTGAGAAATGTGTTGACTGTGTTAATAGGACACTACATTTGCAAAGAGGAAACTGAGAAAGGGAACGATAAGAAATAAATTTTCATAGCTTTACGTGTTGCACACCTTACCAACAAGATCAGAAAATGTTACTGTTTTCTCACAGACTGCTTTACCTTATTTATTCAAGATTGGATGATAAGACAGTAAAAGGGTCAACTGATCTTATATTTATTCATTTTTAAGTCTATAGCACTGTCCATAATTCTCTTAATGCTGGTAAACTGAAAGAGACTGGTTCTGGAGAGCACTACATTTGGACAGTAGGAAAACTGAAACTATTCTACTTCAATTCACCTACTAGATTTTTTCTTCATTTGGCTTGTGCCTCAGAAATGAGAGAGAGGACACCTCTCTTATATACTCTCTAATATACTTTATTGTCCTATGAATAGAGGACTGAATTAAGTTCACATTTGGCCAAAACTTTATTGCATTTTGTCATTACTTCTTGATTACATACTTATTAGTGTCTTACTGTGGTTGTATGCAACATTTTAATATATTTAAAGGAAATAAAATCTACTTAGTCATAGATTTGCTAGTTGAAACATCATTTTATGCAAGTTTATTGGTAAGTACAACTGTTTGCTTTTTAGTGTGAAATGTTGCTGTTAAAACAGACAGGGCTCCCTGACAAACTTTTCTGTTATAAGTTCGTTTGATCTATCCAGTAAAAATTAATCCTTACTTCTTTGTCCATATATGTTGAACACACATGTGTATTTATAAATATAAAATATTGAGAGGTGTTTTCCAATTTAAAAATGTCATTTCTAGTTATGTACGCATAATAATTTGAAAGGTTGGTCAAGTATTCTATTAGAGAAACTCGCACGTAGAAAGTACATATTTAATTAGCATGACTGGGACATGGGAAAACTACCAGTTCATGGCAACAGAAAAGCATACTTATAACTTTAGAAGGTATCATTTTACATCATTTCAAGTTTCCACAATTTTGCACTGACTCCTCTGACGTATTTTTAAGGAGATCTCGAATGGTTTTTATAACTGTCTCTGGCTTTGTGGTTTTCAATAGAAAATGCTTTTTTGGCTCAAATTGTCAGAATAAAAATGCTGAATAGGGAAAAAATCCAAATGAATTGTAGCCTGAGTGAGTTCAATGACAACTAAGACGTCTGAAAACATCTTCAGAATAGTAATACTTAACATGAGGATCACTGCAAAATCTGTCTGCAATAAGTGAAATGATTTTCTGTACGTTCCTCAAGAATCAAAATGTACGTAGTATTGGTTGAAATGAAAATCATTCTTCCTAGAACCATAAAATCAGATCAGAAAATCCTGAAATACTGCAGCATTTTTTTTATTTAACAATAATAATATTCTTTGTTAGAGGTGGGGGGAAAAATGTTAACCATAATTTCATTTTTAAAAGACAAAAATAAAAAGATTTGGTTTGACTTTAATACCCAAAAAGGCCTTTGCTTGTCCTTTCTTTCGATATTTGTAGAGTATACAAGTCAGTTTGAGAGAGATATCAATGTCTAAGTTTCTAAACTGAACTAGGTGGCTGATGTCCCAGTATGAGCAAAGGAGATATAGTCAGTATGGTCACCGGAGCAGAGCTGTTCAGCTCGCCACTTGTGGGTGTTTATTTTAGGATGAACTGATTTGTTCATACAGCTGCACTGTCTTTCCAAGATGTATGTTACTTTTCTTTTAAACGTGTTTGCTCACACTAATGGGATCACTGATACCTAGTCTTTAGGTGTCTGAATCTAAAACTAAACTTCCACTGTAGAAAACTTATGCTGGTAGGTTATACCAGCAAAGCACTTCCAGTATTGACCGCAGCTCCTATTCCTGAAGTTCTCCTGCTTTGCTGAATTTCCAACACCCTCCTTGTGAAGCAAGCTGTATTGTTAAAAACTGCATAATTCTGTTAATGACGGTGATGTCAACACTGTTGTGAGTTTTAATTTCATGCTTGAACTGTGACGAGGTTAAAATTTTATAAAATGCCTTGAAACTCTGAAATATGTTTTCAAAATCTCAATTTGATTAAATAGTAACAAAGTAGTGAGTATTGCTCATAGGCATGCTTATGATTAAGTGTTTGCTGTCCATGTAAAAAAAAAAAAAAAAAACACCTCTTTATAGAGCAGTTATATTGATATTTACATCATAATGATAAAAAACCCTACTGTTCTTTTTTTGCTGCTTTGCAAATGCCTCCAGTTGGAGAATCAGCGTCTGGAAAGGCATCAAGAAGTCTTGCCCAGCATATTCCAGGGCCTGGGGGTATTGAAGGTGTCAAAGGAGCAGCATCTGGTGTAGTTGGTGAACTAGCACGAGCCCGGTTGGCACTAGATGAACGAGGACAGAAACTGGGAGAACTGGAAGAAAAAACTGCAGCTATGCTTTACAGTGCCGATTCTTTCTCTAAACATGCTCATGAGGTGAGTTCATTACATGTTAAACTGAGAGCATTAAATCGATTGTCTATTGAATACGTGTAATCTTTGCAAGAAACTGACTTCCACTTTAAAGGCATATTAGAGAGGTCTAAAGGGAATGCAATGTCATTTATAAAGTACTTCATTTCTATCTTGCAATCATTACTCCTAATAGTTAAATATTAAGGTAAGCACCTTTTGGCACATTGGTCTGGAGTGTGCCATCTGTCTGAGTGGTATGTGGATTTCCAAAAGGCCTGCTCATTTCCCATTACTTAAAGAATTTGTCACTGAATTAGATAAGTAATGCTCTGTGTGAGATTCCTGTGGTTCTTAAGAAAGATCCAACAGTCTGTGACTCCAAGTTCATTTTTTCCTCAGTCACTACAAAGGATAGCTGTTCTCTTGAGTGTTCTGCAGATCTCCTTTCATCCCCCAATCTTCTGTGCAACCTTTCCATTCTCCAAAATTGTCATCTTCTATCAGAGACCAGAAAATCAGCAATGATGTCACCATTAGAAAATTCATCATGCCAAACCTTCACTGTTCAGCTATGATGCTTTGTTTGTGTTATAGCACTCTTTAGTACATTATAGAAACATTAATTAAAAATTGTTTTTGTTTTTTAGATGATGTTGAAGTACAAAGACAAGAAGTGGTACCAATTCTGATGCTCATCAATTACACCTGTTTAATTTTGTCCTGATGAAAATCGTGTTTTTCATTAATTTTGGCAGGAACATTGAAATTTAAAGAAGTATTCAGCATTGGATACTGTTGTTTCCTAGCACAAATCACACACTGTTTTACCTCAGTCGTGGCTTTAACTGAGGAGCTTTATGTTTAAGAGAAACGTAGGAAGAAAAACCTTGAGTGTTTCTTAGCTGTTGGTTAGCTGAGAGTTGGAGAACAGAAGCAGGTAACTGGAATATGTGGAAAAGGGTTAAAGGAAGTAGTGTGATGGGCAGGGGCAATGCAGGGTCAATCCTGTGTTAATATTTCATATGCCAAAAGTTTTTGTGCTGTTGTACTTGCTGCCAGTGTTATACCCTCCTGTGAGGAGAGGCAATAAATCAGGGGTCCGAGAGCTGGAATAAAGTTGTTTGTCTTGCTGGACAGTAGCTGACTTACACTTACCCTCTCTAGGACTCGCTATATTTACCATTATTGTTGAAGAAGAGTGGAAGCTTGCTGTCATTTCTTTCATCAGAAAAGCTGGAAGCTTGGAAAATTTCATGTTGAAAATTGTATACATAGTTGACCTGTGCATAGTCTTTCCTTGGACCCCGATCTAGTATTCTTGTATTCACATCATATTCTGTGAAGTGCAAAACAAGAGAATACACAATTTTTGCATTAAAAGAAGTCAAGTGAATAATATGACTGGAATGTGTCATGCTGGGAGTTTTCATTTGTGTTATGGATGTGCAGTGTGAAATGTGGTAACATCTTCATTGTGGTAAGAATACTTCAACTTCTGTTTAGTTAAATATTACTTTTTGCCAAAAACAATTATTGGTTCAGTTTGTATAACATTTAGAACTGGCTGTGGGTTCCATTCATGCTGTGAATTTTTATAAAAGTTTAACAGAATGTATCTTTACAGCCACTATTTAAAATAGCTGAGATAGTTTCGCTTAAAACTTATGTTCTAGATGCCCCTCTAGTCATTTACTCTGAAATCAAATAATCTCGTACTCAGGTTTTCAAACAGTTTTACACTCCATGGAGGTGCTGATGCATGAATAATGACAAGCATCTGATATTTAATAATTGTCAGGATATTGTTTAGCAAATTTCTAAACCCTGCTAGTAGAGCTATTTTACAAGTACCTATCTCAGCCCCACAAAGTGTTAAAGGCAGCTTGCCTAAAGTTCAGATTTAATCTGTAAAGCAGTGTTTTCAATATTGTGGGCAATGTTAAGTGTCCACTAAAACTCAGTGAAATGATATTCAAGTTGGGTAAGGTAAATAATTTAGCTGAGCTTACTTGTTAATGGCTGCTGCGCTAAAGCTGTAATAGTGGGGATGACCAGGGGTCTTTTAAAATAAATGTTTGCATTTCAAAAATGAATTTGGCCTTTGTTTTCCTCAAAAAGGCAGGAATAGTTACTGTCTGGTTTTGTTTTGTAAAAGGGAATACTTAGAAGCTGATAGGTGATGTCTTTCAATATTGTCAGAAATTAATTATTTGGGTCTGCTTGTCCAAGCACTGCATTTTGTGTGTGTTTTTCACACGCTTTCCAAATGTTCTGAAGCAAAACCTGGGTTATATCTGTATTGTGAAGTGATGTTGCAGGTACATAGATATGTGAACCTTAAAATACATATAAAAAGATGCCAAATAGTAAAGTTAATGATGGTTCTTAATTCTTTTTTTTTTTAAATTTGTCACTCATCCCAGTAAATGTGCTTGGGATTTGTAGCACAAATCGATAAGTTTTCTGATTTTATCTATAGCTACATTTAAAGACAAGTAATTTTTTGTTGCCAGTATGAAGGCATACCATACCTTGTCAACTATATGAACATCACAATTTGAACATGTGGCACTGTTTTCTTGATGTCTCTGTACCATATCTGTTGAGGCAACGTTAACTCAGCTTGCCACACATTTTGTCTCTGCCTGTTAATCTATTTTTTTAGTGTCCAACTAATGCATATTTAAATCAATACCATTTTGTTTAAAGTCCAGGTAGAAGAGAACTAGATAAACTCTGGTCGTACCATTTACAAAAATATAACACCCTACCTGACATTCGTGCCCGTCCTTTTCTCATGTTCATAAATGGAGATGACTGATTATTATTTAACTTGTTGAAGATGAACTGTGTTTCAGAACAACAGAATCATCCTGGAAAATTAGTCTGGTTAGTCTCTGGGAGAGAGGATGGCAAAAATACTCTTCAGCAAATTGTGGTATCAGTTCAATGGAAGATGACCTTGGCTTGAAAGAAAAGCATATTAAACTTTTTCCCATCGGGAAACATTTGATGACCACCAGCAAGCAAAAAATGAGGCAATGAGAGACAACGTGCCAGTACAAGGAGAGCAGTGGTTTATTTGGTATTATAGAATGTATCATAGTTGAATCTTTTGTTGCACATGTTCAGAGCATGTTTCTAGACTTGAAAACTAATAAAATGATTGCTCAGAAGATGAATATGAAAAATGGTTCTTGATCAATAACAGGGGCTATGTACAATCTCAGTGTAAGATGTTCCTTATTCCTTCTCTGTGGAAGGAAGTTGATCATATACATGTATCTTCTGCTATTTGTGGTGCACCTTTTGTACAGCAAACTACATTGAAATTCTTGGGGGAAAACACCCCTGTGTTTTTTTTTTTTTTGCTAGCATTTTAGTTGTGTGAAACTTTTTTAGAGTGTCTGGAAAATTATAAAATACAATTGAGCATTACTTTTTTATTTTTTGATGGAAGTGTAAGAAACTGCTGCTACCTATCTGTTTATATGTAGTGTGTCTCATTAGGAACTGTAAACTGAAGAAGCTTTTCTTCACCTTAGTCCTGCCAAATTGTAACTTCTGAATATTGATATGTGTAAATATGCGTGTATTCCAAATAAGTCTGAAAGTGTTACACCACAGGCATCTCCAGTGATTTGTTTTTTGGCAGAAAAAAAAAAGTTATAAAATATAGTAATATATAGCTGTGTTCTTTGTCTTTATACAAAGATTTTTGCCTGAGGTGGTACTTACACGGCAGGTGATGTTAGAAAGCTACATCCAAAGGAGGATTTTTGGAAGCAAGTTCACTTCCTTTTTTCCTTTTTGTTTTCCTTTCTTCTTTTCCTTTTTTTCCTTAATTAATAGCACTGATCCTACCTGAACTTTTAAACTTGAATTTTTCCTGCACTTTAATTCAATCATGATACTTTATTCCTTAATTTTGTTTGGACATTTGTGCAGTTCAGGTTCATTATTTGTATATAAGCGCACACATTCAGTGAAGAGTTTAGAGCAGGTTACTTTGGGGCACATTTGCTAATTATGTGACTATAATTCAGAATGTGTGTTTTCTTAGCAAAATATGTATATACAAGTATATACAATGTAGAATCTAATGAAAGGCACTTATCCTGTGTCAGCATTCAGTTTATAAATTACTGCAACACTTTCAGATTTGTTACTAGATAATACAACAAACTGTTATATTTATACATACTGCTTAAGAATATACTTTTAATTTTAAATAATTTTTATATGTACACTTCTACCTTTAATTTTAAAGACTTATGTTCAATTTTTAAGTCAAAGTACTTAAAGTATGTATATTATCCATAGAAGAAGTTGTTTTAAGCTTATGAATACATTCATATCTCATATCGAGATGATACAATTACTAAGCAATGAAAACAAACAGCCCATTTTGCTTTGCAGAAAATAATTATACTTTTACCTCCCATTTTGAACGTTCTTTAAAAAAATTCCCTAAGTATGAAGAGGGAAGATAGTGCATTCAAAAAACTAATGTACCGTAGAAGTTTTCTCAATAGCTGCAGTCAATGGCTGACTTGCTTTCTATGATTTTTTTTTTTAAGTATTCACATGAAAGAATTTTCAGCTATATTCCTTGGACTCTTAAAATTCCCAAAAACTGAAATGAGGTTTGTCCAACACAGATTTTCTTTGACTAATGTACAAGTCTTCATTATACATCAGCTCTTTACATGTAAATCAATTCTTTTGTATACCAAATGTGTGTTGAAAAACCTATAGCCTGTGACTGAAGAAGTACCCTCCTCCCCTTTCTCATCATGCTTTCACATAACTGGTGGATGCTGATGGTGGCTGAAGTTCTGCATGTGGTGGGGAAGGAGTGCAAGGACTTGCCTCCCTCTACAAGTTGCAAGGTAACTTGTCAGTGGAACTTTTACCTTCGTTCTGGCCAATTTCTTGTATAATGTGATTCTTTCTGGGTAGATGTTGACAGCTGTGCTACTACCACAAAATCTTCACTTTGTAGACAAAAACAAATGATGTTTGAGGGGAAGAAGTGAATCAACAAATGCGTAGTTTAGGAGAATCAGGTATACTGGTGTTATTTCAGTTTTCATTGAAAAGCTACTTTAAGCTGGGCCAGTTTCTCTCTCTTATGTATGTTATAAAAATGTGCTGTCTATCATCTATTTTATTACTGTTCCAAGCCAGATGAGCGTGCTGCATTTCTGGGTTCTTTTATTCTTTATAAAGTTCAGGCTTAAAGACGTGGGTGTTGGTAAAGAAGAAACAAGACGGAAACATAGAACAATCAAATGAAAGCTGTCAATTGGCATTCCTTTTAGTTTTTCATGGTAAGCACACCTCAAAATGTTTGTCATACAGCCGTAGGTTTCTTTGACACTTGCATTTGTTTTTATTAGTACCTAAGTTACATATTACAGGCAAATAATAACTAGAAGTTAAGCTGTTTCAGTTGAAAACATGTAAGGAGTTGTATGTGGATTACTACTACCATTCAGTGATGCAAAGAGAGTGGGGTGGGAACATGTTTTAAATATTCCCTTTTAAAAAAGAACTGTAAATAAGCAGTAATATGTTATTTTAGACCTGAGCTCCGCTATCTGTAGTGGTTAGAACTAGGAAAACATGCTGCTTTCTAGTTATGCTACTGTTTCAGTGTACCAGCACCATGGGCCGGGAGGGAAATCAGTAAATTTTTGTAACATTGCCCACTTGTGGGTAAGCATGCTTGATGTGTAGCAGTTCTTGTTTATGTATAACTTAGTGTGTACATGTGTGTTTTTTCTTTTTGTTCATTGCAACTTATTTTCAGTTAAGTCTTGCTGAGCCCCACTAGCTCTTCTGAGGGTGATTACTGGAATATGCATTTTAGGTAGGGTTGCAAATCCATCTGTCTACAAATATAGTTTCATATGAACTGCAAACTGTACTGTTACAAACAACTGTTAGATTGCATAGAGTTATTTTACTTACATGTACTTGAACTATGTCATCATAACAAAGTAAAAAAAATTAAGTATGGAATATTTTTGTAAATAAAAATACCCGTGCAGCTGGTATTTTAAATTTAAAATGTATTATACGTTAATGTTTCAGAAAAAAATGTTCATATATGTGTATATGAATGTGTCATTATGCTGAAGGGCTCTGATTGGGCAAAATAAACTATTCAAATCTCTCCTGAAGTGAGTCTAATTTACTTCTCCCCCTCCCCCCCCTTTTTTTTTCCTTCCCTTAACAACCCTTTTCCTGCTGTCTGGAGTGCGCAGTAAGTCCCTTCTTGCCAAAAGAGTCGTCTTCATTTTGCTTAAAGTTTTGAGATGTCCTTTATAATAAGGACATCTTGCAAGGATAGCTTTCAATCCATTAAACTTCCTGTCTTTTGTTATTGTGGGGGTTAAAAAAAAAAAACAAGTTCTGAATGATGCATAAATGCTGAATCTGAAGAGAGGATGGGGCAGTAATTCTGAGATGTGTGAAACTGCAGCACCTTGAAGTTTTTTTTTAATCTCATGCCACCTCAAATAGTTAAATACTTCAGTGCTGGTTGTTTTAGTATGCAGTTAATGCAGTGAGGATATAATTTCATCTGTATCAAAAATCTGCTGGTTCCAGACCTTCCTGCCTCCCTTTTTTAATTCCACTCTAATACCTGAAAGCTGTGTATTCTGAACCTTAAACATGGAGTTATAAATAAGATGATGCGTTGGAATCAAAAAGTGTTTTAACTTCAGTCCAGTTAAATGGAGGGTGTTCTGAGCTGTCACAATGACTCCAGCCACTCAGTGGCTCCGGTCATCATCTTCATTACTGTGGCAAAAATAGTTCCCTCCTCCCTGTGGGACTGCATGGCTGCATATGGCATCAAAGGACTGACAAAAGGAGGGAGGGTATTGCCCAGCTGGGGCTGCAAAGTGAAGCACTTTAATGTAGTGAAAGCCAGGATTTGATGAGAGCCACATAAAACGTGGTCCTTCTGCATATCGTGTGTTATGGCAGTTCCATTGCAAACTTACTCTAAATGAAATATATCTGAGCCCTGCTGACACATGAGGGTGTGCATGTTAGTATTAAACTGTGCCACCCTCCAAAAGGTTGTTGTATCCAGATTGTTTATTAGAAATGGTTCTTGGCCAACCCTGCCTGGGAGTTATATGGGAGGATGGGAAGTCCTCTAACAACTTGGCAGTAGGCAACTGAGGTCCAGTGCTGAGGGATGAGTACAGATGTAGCAATCGACATCAGTGCACCAGAGCATAATTCCAGGTTGTTTGGCTGATTTTCACAGTATGTAATTAATGCTCCCTTAGCACTGGATTTCTCTGCCAAAGGAGACTGGGCTGGGGCTAGTGTGCAGGCTGGGAGGGAGGGAAGGAGGGAGCTGCACCCTCTGGCTGGCTGAGATCTGAGCACTTCTCCAATGCTCACTTGCAGCTGTTTGACCCCAAAACCACTCAGAAGGGGCAATAGAGGAATGTAGAAAATCCACAGTCAAAAGGAAAGTGGAAAGAATTATGTTCTGTTTCAGAGCAGGTAACAGCATTTCTGTATCTTGCTTCATCTGCAGTGTAGGCAGGGCTTGAGAGGCTTTCTGATTTGAAAGGGTTTGCAATCAAAGTGTGAGACTATGCATGCTGTTTTGATAAGTTTACCAATGCCTCTGCCTAATTAAACAGATAAAACGAGGAATTTTATACAACTGTGATTTGTGGTGCAGAAGACTCCTGTGAAGAATAATGCAGCCTTCTCTGTGGGAGCGAAGAGAACAATTTTGAGGTGGTACCTCCTCATGCTCTGGGGCACCTGCAAATTTCTTATAAAAGGTACTTACTGAGATTCTGTTCTCTGAATGTCAGGAGGTCACCTACCAATTATGGTGCTTCTTGGTTTTCTGGGATCAAGGAATGCACAGTGCAGTGGGCCAGACCCCTTGTGAGGCTTCACTTCATTACAGTTATTGTCTTCAGATAGAGTATGTGTGTGCATATCAGCTTTGAAACAGAACAGCAAGCAAAGAATCCATGTAGGCTTCCAAAATGTAAGCAATGACAGGGCTTGGCCATGTACCACATTTTGGAAAGCCAATTTCAAGTCTGAAGTCCCTGCTCCTTGTGACCTGACCTGGAGAGAAGGCAAAGCTGATGCAAGTAATGGCTGTTTGCCATAGTCCTACATGTAGCTGACGACAAGCAATGATTTAAAAGTTCACCAGTACCTGCTGAAAGGAATTTCTTAAGCTATAAGGTTGGGCCAGATCATGAGCTGTGTGAATTGCTCTCTCTCTCTCTCTGATATCCCTGGTCGTGATCTGCTCTGTTCTTGTTGTTACAAGAGCTACAAAAATGTGGAAAGAAACATTGATCTGAGCCTGGCCCCATAGGCTTCAGCCTGGCAGAAGAATGACTGATGTAGGTCAGATGGCCAAGGAGGTAGAACAGGGAGACAAGGTTTGGCTGAGCTAGTTGGCATAGGGCCAGTTGAATTCCTGTGACGTTTTGGCAGCTATTGTGGCAAAGGAGGGCTTGTAGGAATGCATGTAAAAGGAGATAAAGTGTGGCTTTTATGGTATTTGCGGGGGGCTACTCCCTAACATAAACAGCAGCATGGAAAAAAAATGAAGCAGCCCTGCCTGAAAAAAATTATCCAGAATTGATGGTGTTTGGCATAGTTCTCTAACCACATGAGACCTGGCATCCCACTAAACGAGCAAAGATAGCTCTGGCAGGGCACAGGGTGCTGTGCTGGCAATAAACATGGAGACAAACTGCTCGTGCTTGCTGCTGCTGTGACGGGGGATGCAAAGGGAACACAACACAAGGGGAGGCAGTGAGCACAATACAGCAGGCTTCCAAAGTGATCCTCACAGCTGTGTTGTGTGAGGAAATGGAGAGTGAGGGTCTGGTATTGCTGCCTCCTCCTTGACATCCAGACTGGGGCCTCTGCCCTTCCCCAAGGGATACAGGTGCCCTTCACATTTGGCAGAGTGGAGGCAGGGACCCCCTTCATGCAGTCCTGCAAGCTGCTCTCATACTGACACTGGGGTTTTGACCCCAAGTGTTTTTGTGAGGTGGCTGTGAAGTGAGTGTGGTAAGTGTGTCCAGGGTTTCTTTAACAGGGAAGGTGAAAATTAATCAACCTTTGTTTTTTATAGATCTTATTATGGAGAGAAAAGAGAAGAATAAACACTGCTCTGGGCCAAATTAACTGGCAATGATGCTTAACGTAACACCATGTGTGCAGCTTCCTACCGTGCACGAAGATGTGACCGCATCTGTCTGTGGGGTGTTGCAGTGCAACCACCATTTTGCATGAAGAAACAATTCGTTACAGAGCTCTTTGAGTAGCCTTTGGCCTCACGGTCGCTGTTCTGCAGGGCTGCCTTGCCCCAGGCCTCTTGCTCCCTGTCAAAAATGCAGGTGACGCAGGAACAGATTTGTCTTTTATTCCCAGAGCCTGGTGAAGTGAGAAATTTGAAATTTTGGCTGAGGAGGCCGGGCTGTGTGAGCATGCCTGAGTCCTGAGCTTCTGCTTCCAGGTCGCTGTGAGCAGTGACCGGGGCCTGTAGGTAACGAGCTGTGGGGCACCAACTGGATGTCTGTGGGAGCAAAACTGGCAAATTAACAAGTAAAGAGCCATCCCTTCTCATCCTTACCACCTCTCCTACTCTGGAGTGAAGTAAGCTCCTGCTCTTGCCCCGTGGTTTTAATTAAAAGCTGTGCTGTCACATCATAGGGCATTCAGGATGACTGAAATGAGCTAGAGGAAAAGCATCACCGAGGCCTGTGCCCCAGGAGGGCAGGGCAGCAGCTCACCATGGAGCACTTTCCTCCCTCTTGGTGCCAGACAAGTAACTGCAGCTGGGCCACAGGAGCAGTGGCATGGCAGGCCTGCCTTGAAGAGGAAGACTCCAAAACACTGTGTTCACAAATGGCCTCCCTCTTTCCATCAGGCTGGTGAAGAGCACAGTGGTTAGTCTGGGAGGAGGAGAGGCGAGGGGCTGCAGTGCGGGATGGAGGCGCTTTGTGCAGGGCCAGGCATCAGGCAGGGCTGGGCACTGACATGGCGGTGAGGGGAGAGCTGGGGGGAGCCGGGCTGGGCGGTGGTGGTGGCCCCTGGAGCAAGGGGTGGGCTGGCAGGGCCCTGCCGGGTTTGTGCAGGTGAGGGAAGGGGAGCAGGACACTGGGCTGAGGGTCACCAGAGCTAGGTGGGCAGCTGGAGGCCGTGGGGATGGAGGTGGCTGCGCTGAACAAGCGCAATGGGACGAGGTCTCTGTTTGAGGGGCTGCTGCTCTGATGGCACATCAAAACCCAGCTTTGCTTGCCAGGGCCTGAAGTGCTGTTTTGCAAACATAAGGCATCACTGGAGACCCATGAGAAGCAGCTTGGTTTCTCTGACTGTTCCAGCTCACGATATTAGTTTTCAATTTAAGCTCGTCCTCTAAGCAACAGGGCATAATACAAGGATGCAGATCTGCTCACAGCTTCTTACCCCTCCTGAGCTTTGCGGAAATCCCCCAGGGACAGGAACAGCAGCACCAGTGGGGGAGGACATTCAAAACCTGGCTTAACCCAGCCCCCGGGAACACTGCACACCATGTCATCCTGCTCATCACTCACTCATGTTTTCTGGGAAATTCATGTTTATCTGAGGATGATTTATACAGGCCTGTGCTTACCACCCATCTGAGGGGCCAACTGTTGGAGCCAGGGTGAAGCTTTGTTTCAAGATACATAACCAAGGCAGCAGCATGCTTTTTTTTTTTTTTTTACCTAGGTCTGACTGTAATGAAGTGAGCCCTGGGTCATTTAGCAATTATTATGGATGATCAATAATAAGGATGGCACAAATTGAGATTACCCAGCTCTTCTACCACATTAAGATTTCAGAGCTAGTGACCTTTGCCATAATCACCACAACTCTGACACACCCCTCCCAACCTTTTCTAGCACCGAACAAATCAGCTTTTGTCAAAAGCACAAAGAGACATCCTGATCTGTGTTCAGATAACTCCAACTCTGTGGTTCCTCAGGAGTTTTTAAAAATAAAAACAAAATGTCTTAGAGTAGGCTTCTATTATAAAATGTCATTGTGCGTAGATTACAGATTTTGTTAGAGTTTAACAGTCAATCTTTTCCATATGAGTGCATGCTTTTGGCTGGGAAAACTATTATCTGAATATAATGGCTTTCTTTTCAAGCCAAAAAACTAAGTATGGAAGGCACATCCAACTGAAATGAGAAATGCTGCGTTATTTCAGCTTTTTGTAAAACTGCTCTTATTTCTGACGGTGGTTTTGCTGAAGACAGTGGTTTTGCAGAAGAGATGCAATCTTTCTTAAATAGGCTATAAATAATAGCTAAAAACTGAATTGGAAGCAGAATAAATAGAGACAATTAATTTGACTGAAAAAGGCTAATTTTCATTCTGATTACCCACAGTAGCACACAATCATCACTTAATGCTATTAAGAGACTGTAGGATGAGGAACAAATCATGGAATTCAATTGATAAAATAAATGGTACAATGCACGTTCTGTTCATTTCAATCTGTAGGCAATTACTCTCCGCTGTGTTACACAAAAATATTCCCTTCCAGTTTGAACACAGTTTCAAAACTCTCATTAGTAACTTCAAGATTTTCATGTAGGCAATGAGGGTGATATTCGGTCCTCAGCTTTCCAGTGGTGCGTATGTCCTTCTGCTGTTGTTTTCCAACCACATACTCGGAAACCTTTCCCACTTGGCCAGTGTGCTTATGGACCCCACTAGGTTCCAAAGTATTTCACTTAGTTATTCCTCCAACCTCAGGTAAATCTTGCTGCTTCCCACCCAGCCAGCTAATTTCCAAGCCTAGCCCACAGCTAATTACATTTTTGTCATCCTGCTGTGCTGGGCACATTTCATTCGTACCACCATGTACCAGCTGAAGTTCCCCATACGGGGCAGCTTCCATCCAAAACTGGATCTTGAGCAAAGTTCTCTGCTGGGAGGACTGTAAAGTAGGTGCAGAGCCTGACATGCTGTGATAGTTACCCACAGCAATGCAAATTTCCCCTGGAAAGCCATTGCAACAATGCATTTTAAACAAAATTCCTCAATTTTATCAATGTGGTCTTCATTTTCTGTTTAAAAGCACCACTTTATTTCACTGTAATGTTGACCTTCCCCAGCCTCACTCATTTCTGCCCACAGGGCGGCCTGGCCCAGCCCCAAAGCTGTCCCCACCACGATGTGTCTGCCACAGTTGATGGCCAGAACAGGCATCAGAAATTGGAGGGGATTATTTTCAGTATGACATGAAATTTAAGTGAAATTGCAAACTGGAGTTTAAATACAAAACCAATTTGCTCAGTACAGGCAACCAGTCTGTAAGTGCACATATAACCTCCTGAGAAACTGGGCTACAGACCCAGTTTAAAACCCTCATTTGGATCAAATAGCGTTAAGAAATCACTTCTAGCATTTCCATAAACAAATGTACCTTAAAAAAATAAAAATAAAAATAACTCTTAAGCATTAGTTCTAACCAGTGCAGAAATGTACCCTTAAATTCTGCTGTTAGCTACCTCAAAACTTTTCCAAGCCTATCTTTTAGCTTATCTCTCATCTGTATAGACTCTGGGAAGTCATGTTAGTCTCTAGGCAATGAATATGATTTGTTTACTCAAAGAGCTTCCTGAAATCACAATGCAGCACTACTCTGTGTTATTAAAAGATAAAAAATGTATTACTCTCAGGTGAAGGGTCAATGTCAAATCCCTGTTATATCTGGTAAATTCAGATTTAAAGCCAAAACAGTCTTGAAGATGCTCAATTGAAGGCATCGTATTCAGCAGAAATATCTCATGATACCACGTTGTTTCCTGTGCCTGGGTCCATCTAGTGTTGTCAGGAGAGAAATATCACCCTACCATTCAACTACCTGTCAGTTTACCTCTCTGGATACCTACAATAAATTAGAAGTCATACAACAACAAAACAAATTTAGAGAAAAACCTATCTGTACAGCGTGTATGCCTGACTGTGGGGAGAGGAGGGCCGTGCAGGTCTGAAAAGGCTTGCTGAAGTCTTTGTCCCCTTTCTGGCCACGAGATGTGGTTCTGCACTGAAAGGAGACTTTTAAAATAGCATTGGTGTGTACTGTATCTCAAGGGGAAAAGGCAATAAAAGTCATATCAAACAAGTAAGCGGATGTGACTGGATATTATACGGAGCTATTCAGTCGGAAATCAGAAGTCGTTTTTACATGACTACGTTCCAGAAGAAACAGTCTTTAAGTTTTTACTGCAGGACTTAATTAACTCTTCTGTACTTGCATTTTCATTCAGTTTTACACAGATACCCTCTTCAGAAAGGTTACTATCAACTATTTTGTAGAAACTATGATTTAAACCTGCATAATTATTATTCTTGCTCTGGAAAATTATTGAAAAAAAAAATAGAAATCACTTCAAGCGTGTTTGAAGTCTGCATTTCTAGTCTGTGATGAAGGTGAGGCAGCACAACTATAACTTTTTATTAAAACACAATGTCTATAGAATGGAGTGGCAGGGGGAGGAAGCGCGGCAGTGTGTTAGGACCACGAGGCAATCTGTTCTGCCAGCTAAATTGTAGGAATCCATCACATTGCAATGAGGTTCTCAGAGGCAATTTAGGTAACTTTGTTTGATATACATCTCGGAACAGTAATGGTAACAATAAAGCGCAGAGAAAACAATTTACCCTGTTTCTGACAATTATTCTTTCAATATTGTGGTGACCCCATTAAACAGCCACGTGCATTAGCAAAATCCAGCATTTCAGCTAAGAATAAGGGAAGAATAACAATGCCTAAATGGGTTCGTTCTAAATGTAATAGCCAGTTGAAAAACCTATAAAGTTTTTATCAAGCATATAGATTCACCTAAATAGGCAATGTTCTTACTTATTTTTTCACTACAGAAAAAGATGAGATCCTTAAATCCAAGGACTTTTCAACAAAGGGCTTGAATTTCTATTATGAATCTTAGCTAGTGGAAACTGCTTTTGTAATGACATTTTTTCTGACAGCAGACGATCAAATATTTAAAATGTGTAATTTATTATTGCTCACAAGCAAACAATTTCTATCTTCAAGAATGAGCATTTACAAATAATTACTTAAGTGTTCCTGACAAATGAGGAACATGAATCCCCCCTCGCCCCTTATAGCGAGGCTGTCTACCCATCAGGTACATCTCCTGCAGTTGCTCTCAGGAAAAAACTTAATGGCTTTCAATGCCTGGATATGGTAGTGTGTAACATCAGTGGCTTATGATAAAGCCTATTCTCAAGTGATTTTGTTGAGACAGTAGTTCTGCAGACTTTCTGTACAAGCAATGCTCATGGACATATTTCTGCCCCCCAGCTACTGTGGGTGTTAACTAACTATGTTTTGTCCCCATGATGGCTGGAGCCCAGCAGATTTCATGCCGTGTCTCATCACTGCCTCAGTCTGCCCAGGCATTTTACTTAGGCTGCCACTCCTGTTTGCTAATGTGGTATCTCTAGAACAGACCCTGTTCTCTCAGTGGTGCTTGTAGATTTATTTCAGAATGTCCCTTTGCAACCCCAACCACATTTCCATAGTTTTGTGCTTATTGGCAGAGCTTCTCAGCTGGTAAAAGACATAAAGGGTGTGGATTCATTATCACCAGCAGTGAAGTAACTTGTAAGTTGCAATTCTTCATTTGGTGTACTAGAAAAAGATCTTTTTAGGTGTTTTTAGAGTTTTAGATGTTTCTCTTCAAGTGCAGATGTGATGGTGAATATTTAGAAAAATTCTTCAAATTCTAAAACAAAATATTATGAATACAAGAACAGCATGCTAGTCAATCCCAGTGTGGCCTATGTAACATTTGGAGATGTATACATCATTCTGGTGTCTGTGAGAACCATCGACTCAGCCCTGCTCCTCCTCCACCAACCAAGGACTGCACAGCCCATGGTGCCTGGGGCTTGTTTTCCTCCTTGTTGTGGTATAAAAACTGTTGTCATAAGCAAAGAAATAAAATAAAATGCAATAACTCAATCAAAATACATTACTGAAAAGCAAAAGCAGAATCAGGAACTTTTTTCAGAGGCAGATTATAGCAATAACCTTGTGTAGCCTCCAATTCTTTCCTTTCTCTGGATTTGAAGCTTTACATTAAGTCTTCATGTCAAGCAAAGCAATTGTTTGTGACCCCAAGAAAATGACTGTACAGACTTTTTATGTTTTCATTGGAGTTCTCCTGGTGTTTTGGAGCCAAATCTCTGTGGCATGGTGGTATAAATGCTATACTCTGTTTGTGCTAGAGCGTACATCCCTGATAGGACCAACACTGAAAAATAGTTTTCCCTAGTTCCTCAGCCCATGGCAGTGTGTGGGCTGTCATACAGCTGCTTTGCACTTCATATTTATGAGCAACAACCCAAGAATTGAATGTGTTGGTTGTCTGAGGAGATTTTTTTTCTTAGAGTTGTTCTTCAAAGCTGTGTTATGATCATTATGTCTCATAATATTTTCTGTCTGACAAGCTACTTCAAATTTCTGAAAGACAGGGACAGACGTTCTGGATCCGATCCACCTCGCAGACTACTGTTCTCATCACACACATCTTTTATGCCGGAATAACAGGTGAGTTTGCAGCCCTCCATCAAACACTTCTTACCAGGGTGTGTTGCCATGTCCTGGCTACCATGCCCAAGCTTGTGTACTTGTTATTTTACTGAGAATTGCTCAATGGGCTGCTAGAAGTGTACTATCATTCGTGAATGTCTAAACTGTTGGTAACTAATGTGTAACAAAGTTTGTACCAAATTAAAGTCCAAGGAAACAAGAACCCATGTTGATAGCAAAGCTATGCCTGACGTCCATTCTCCATCAAACTCCCCCCAAGATCTGTTATCCATGATCAGAGGCTGGAGGTGTCCTAGTCCGTTTTCTCTGCTCTTAAAAAAATCTAGGAAATTTAGTAAATGCTGGCATGTCAGGTGGAAAGTTAATCCACTTCAGGCCACGGAGATCTGGGGCAGATGGGTCAGCAAGGCTTATTCTGAAGGAAATCCTTTCAGGGAAAACCACCTGGCTTAAAACAAAGAGTCAATTTTTTCTTTCAAATCTAGAATGGAAATATAGACAACTATGAAGAAAAGTTAACTTCAGATGTCAAATTATGCTAATCCTTTGTTTTATGTGTAAAAGATTTATACAATTTCATGCTAACCTGAAACATAGCAAATAGATGAGAGCAGACTGAGTTTTTACTTTGGATAGTGAAAATTTAGACCACTTGAGACAAAATAGGTTTGATTTGCGTACATTGTTGGAGTAATTCTGGTTGTAAAGCAGACATTTTCTCCTTTCCTGTCCCCAACCAGCTGGTTTTCTACCAGTGCCTGTCCCCAACCTGCCCCAGTGCCCCAGGTGCTCTTCTCACCATCTGCCTCTGCACTGCCTCACACCCTTCAACCACTTCCGTGTCTCTACTGCCCTCATTCTAGAAAGACTTCAGAAGGTCCAGATAGGACACTGCGAACCACACTTTCTGAGGTTATTCCCCATCTTTGGATCTGTATCCTTGCTAGGCTTGCTAGGGCTGTGCTCCCTCCCTTCCCTCCTACCTTGTCACTTGTATAGTTTCTGCCAACACAAATTCTTCAGATTCTGATGAATCTCTCAGCAGAGAGCCGGCTGCCAGGTGTGAAATACTCAGTCCCTTCCTCCACCCCACGGCTTTGCATTGCCCTAGGGATGGGTCTAAGCTGGCCCCTGGGGGAAAATCTGCTTTTTGTCCACTTTAATCAGTGCTCCATATAGCCCTGTCCTTTCAGGCACCAAGCTGTAAAATTGCTTTTGTTATTTATGTTATAAAAGCACCTTGAGTGCAGCCTCAGCAGAGCTTTCTGTGCCTTTGTCTCACAATTTATTGATTGAGGTCCTTATACAGATGGTTAACACTGTGATACCTATGCACCTTCCAGAACTACTGAGTGAAAAAAACGCACTTACCTCTTCCTCCAGACAGGAGGTCAAAGGAGTGGCTTGTGTTTTTAGCACTAAAAATGGCAAGTGTTGTGGTCATCTCAGCACCATTTCGTAGAGATCCTCAGCCTCCTGAACTGACCCATGAGGAAGGGATGTGAGCTTTGGGCACTTCCCCAGCTCCACTGCTGGAAAAAGGCCAGCTCTGTTTGTTTGGATCCAATTACAAATCCCAATTCTGTAGTCTGCTGGGCCACAAAAATACAAATTACAATTTGTTCATGAAATGAGATGAATCAAACTTACCCTTTGATTTGTTGTTAGATATAGAATTGCAAACACCAGCAGGGCTGGGGCAGCATGGTTTTGATAACCTGTGTTGCCTAGCACATTTTCTTTAGTCAGCACAAATTTGATGCAAAGGATCCACATTTGTATTTCAAGCTTTCACTTTGAAACAGTGTTTATCATGCAGCAGTCTGAATTCAACAGGAAAATTGCTGCCGCCTTTCCAGCTGTCAGTCAGGTCAGAGGGGCATCTCTCTCCTTTCTAGCAAACACTCCCATGAGACTCTTATGAAGGCTGAAGAGTACCTTAAGAATTTTGATGGACAAGTAATCCACTAATGCCATTTCTTTCCATTTCACGTGTCGACCAAATATGATAGTCATGTCTTAATTAGGATTAAGCACTTATAAGTTTCTATCACAAATGATGAGTCTTTTCAGGAAGAAAAGAGTATAAAACGCTTACTTTCTGCTATTGAATTTCACCCTCCTGGGAGCAGAATATCCACATAAATGAATTCTTTGGCATTCATTGCTTAAGAGCCTTCTCACAGTTCGTGAGCCTCCAGTGTCTTCACCAAAGACAAAACACAGAACGCCAAAATGTGTGACAGTAAGCATTTGGTTTGCACTGCATGGTTAGCATCCATTACTCTCTTCTAGACTCATCTTGTGCGGGGCACAGAGCTACCTATAAGCCTAATTTACTTAACCTTACCTGAAGGTTTCAGACCTTTTTCTTGACTAGATCATGAATAAAATGGTCTCCTGAAGGGGAAATAATCTCTGGACATTCTGTGACTATTCATTTTTCTTCTGGACTGTAGGTCTAGGGTCAGTAAAATGCTGAACATTATCTTCTCTTTCAAAAGACCAACAAATCTTAGTGCAGGGATTATTTTTTTCTTTGTATCAAAGGAAAGGTCTTAGAAGGAAGAAAGTCAGTCCTGGATTTCTAGAGTGAATAGCAAAACCGCTGTTGGCAACAGTGAGCCACAATAAGGCCTGACCTGCCTTTCAATTAGATGTTTTGAGGTGTAAAGAAGTCTTCAGGGAGCCACTGGATTGAGAAAGGCCAGAAAAGAAAAACACCAAATAACAACCAGCACCACCACCACCACCAACAACAACAAAAAACAGAAACTGTAATCCATTTTGGTTATGGTGACTATCTGTTTTGATAGTTTGCCTCCATTTTTGTCTAACCACTAAACTATCCTGAAACCATGTCTCATGTGGCTTTCAATTTTTTAGGATTAGGAGGTGGTGTGCTTTTTGGGAATGTCATTCTTGGTGCAAAAGTTTGCCTCCTAAACCTCAGTGTTTTCTCTCGCTTAAGTTCTTAAATGACTTTTTTTGTAAGCCTTCTGAGATTTGGTGACCTTGTACCATTCCCAGTCTTCAAAACAATATGAATTGATTGACAGTGAAAAGGCCATGCCTTGGGGCTGGGATTCAATTTCAGAGATCTGATATTAATGCAGCAAGTTAAGCACAAATAACAACACTGAAGTCTCCCTTCCCTCCTCATAAAGCAACAGCTGTGACTTCAGAAACAACGCACAGCACCAGATATTAACTCAAATTTCATTTAACTAATTACATGAGCAGAGTTCCAGGGTCCTGTCTGCATTTCTGAGGTTCATCCGTTTAATTTCTTCATTCTCAGCACTAATCCATGTGAATAGCAGATGAGATGCAGACCTAGCAGTAGTCTCGTTGTTCCAGTTGTTTCTATTTAATCTTTCATGAAAACCAGCCTTGGAGTTAAGTTTTCAGCATTTCTCATCTTCTCAGCTTGAACTTGCTCTTCAACATTTCCCCTCTAGCATCAACAAAGATTCTACAGAAAAACAGAAAAACAAAGGACTGTATTAACCCACCTCAGGAAACAAAGGATAGCTGATGGAGAAGGACATACCACCAGTGGCATGACTTTCCTCTGCTCCAAATGAAATACTTGTATTGTCTGTCTCTAGAAACTTCACTGGCACTGAAGAAAAAGAAAACCACTAAGTTCTGTGCAAATAGACCTGGAAATTCAGTAATTATTTCTTGCTCTATTTTTTTTCTGTGTAAGTAATTATATTTGCCATTGTATGTTTCAATAGAAGTGGTCTGACAGATTGCAAGTGACAGGGTGGAAGTTCTCCAGAGACAATAACTTTGATAACATGTGGTCACTGTTACCAAAATCAGTCCTCTATGACTTTAGGCACTCAGATCCTTCTTCCTCTTGCTGCCTTTCAAATTACGGACTTGCATTTACATGTGTGGAGGTTGTTTTTTTGTTTTGTTTTGCTTTAAAAATCAAATGCAGAAATTGGAAAGGATGTCAGTGTTGATGATACTCTAATTCTCTGGCCTGGGATCTTTGAAAGAGCTTGGTTACCCAACCTTGTAAAGCTGTGCTTTGGCCTTACAGTGTTTCCACCCACTGGTTAAGACTCACCTAGACAGTGGCTGTAGCTGCATCTTCCACTCTCTGCTGGCAGCAGAGTCCTGTCATCAAGTCACTGTACTTCAAAGCCTTTAAGAAAATCAGGAAACTTTACTTGAAAATATAACAAATTTTCCCTGAAAGAAAGAAAATAAGATACAGCTTTGCTTTTTGTCATTATTCAGATAACATAAGAACACTAAGACAGGCCTAAAATCTTATCTTTCTTCCCTTTGATCACTTAAATTTCACAGCTACGGTGAATGAATGCATTAAATACAAGGCAGTAAATCCAAGTTAAAATTTAGTGTAATTACAATGAGTGATGTAATACCCCAAATAATTAAAATTATATAAATTTGCACTTTTGGAGAAATTATTGTTTGTTAATGTGTTAGCTATATTTCAGTAGCACCAAGAAGCTGCTCTGTGACATTCACAATACTCCTGAGGGAAGGTATCTTCCTTGTAGCTCAATATTTCACTCATTTTATCCCCTCATGTGAGAGTCTTCACTGAGTTCCTGTTCTTCATTGCACTGAATATGAGCTTCTTTTCCAAATCTCCCGGGATTTAGCTCTGACCAAGCAAGCTCTATCTTAGCATGTTGGAGGGAAGGGGGGGGGCTGACTGCTATCACAGCTTTTTTCATGGAAATATGCAAATGACCTTCAGTTTGTCCTCCTTCGTGTACATCTAAGCATAGCATGAATTTCCCCCAGTATTTAGCCTGCTAATGCCATCCCTTTCTCCAAATCTCTAATTAGTACCTGCTTCTGTGTTGGTGCCTGCTGGAATTAATTGATATTCGTAAGATGCTGAAGGGCAGGAACATATGGTGCCACCTTGTGTGCTGTGCTGATCTGTATAAAACCCTGCTGCTCTAGCTGCTGAATCAGTTCTCTTTCCTCTGAGATGGCAGTAGCTCCAAGCCTGACAAGTAGAGAAGATGAAAATATTGTCCTAGAGACAGACCGCTGTGGCTACAGCTGTGTTAGAGAACAGTATTGCCTGGTAGAAAGATGTCTGTAGACAGAAACACTCTGTGGTAAAGAGCTGTTCTTCTGACCAAGTCGGAGGGTTACTTTGGACTAGGTCTGTTCTGGCCCCCTGGGCTGGACCCCAGTAAGCAGATGAAACACATTATGTGTGTTCCTGGAGCATGTATTTTGGTCTGGTTTTGACCAGGAGGAAACCAGTTCCTTTGCTCCAAGGGTGTGTTGTGATGTCCACCAAGTATTTTCTGCCACATTACAGAATCACAGAATCGTCTAGGTTGGAAGAGACCTCCAAGATCACCTAGTCCAACCTCTGACCTAACACTAGCAAGTCCTCCACTAAACCATATCACTAAGCTCTACATCTAAATGTCTCTTAAAGACCTCCAGGGATGGTGACTCAACCACTTCTCTGGGCAGCCCATTCCAATGCCTAACAACCCTTTCAGTAAAGAAGTTCTTCCTAATATCCAACCTAAACCTCCCCTGGCACAACTCTAGCCCATTCCCCCTCGTCCTGTCACCAGGCACGTGGGAGAATAGACCAACCCCTACCTCACTACAGCCTCCTTTAAGGTAGCTGTAGAGCGCGATAAGGTCGCCCCTGAGCCTCCCCTTCTCCAGGCTGAACAATCCCAGCTCCCTCAGCCGCTCCTCGTAAGACTTGTTCCCCAGACCCCTCACCAGCTTCGTCACCCTTCTCTGGACTCTCTCGAGCACCTCCATGTCCTTCTTGTAGCGAGGGGCCCAAAACTGAACACAGTACTCGAGGTGCGGCCTCACCAGAGCCGAGTACAGGGGGACAATCACTTCCCTAGACCTGCTGGCCACACTGCTTCTTATACAAGCCAGGATGCTGTTGGCCTTCTTGGCCACCTCAGCACACTGCTGGCTCATATTCAGCCGACTATCAACCAATACTCCCAGGTCCTTCTTGGCCAGGCAGCTTTCCAACCACTCATCTCCCAGCCTGTAGCTCTGCTTGGGGTTGTTGCGCCCCAGGTAGGTGCAGGACCCGGCACTTGGCCTTGTTGAACTCCATACAGTTGACCTCAGCCCATCGGTCCAGCCTATCCAGATCCTCCTGCAGAACCTTCCTACCCTCGAGCAGATCGACACACGCACCTAACTTGGTGTCATCTGCAAACTTACTGAGGGTGTACTCAATCCCCCCATCCAGGTCATCGATAAAGATATTAAAGAGGACTGGCCCCAGTACTGAGCCCTGGGGGACTCCACTAGTGACCGGCCTCCAACTGGATTTGACTCCATTCACCACAACTCTTTGGGCCCGGCCATCCAGCCAGTTTTTAACCCAACGAAGCGTACGCCAGTCCAAGCCACGAGCAGCCAGAGGAGAATGTTGTGGGAAACGGTATCAAAAGCCTTACTGAAGTCAATGTAGACCATATCCACAGTCTTTCCCTCATCCACTAAGTGTGTCACTTTGTCATAGAAGGAGATCAGGTTCGTCAAGCAGGACCTGCCTTTCTTAAACCCATGCTGACTGGGCCTGATCACCTGGTTGCCCTGTAAGTGCCACGTGATGACACTCAAGATAATCTGCTCCGTGAGCTTCCCTGGCACTGAGGTCAAACTAACAGGCCTATAGTTCCCTGGGTCTACCCTCTGGCCCTTCTTGTAGATGGGCGTCATGTTTGCTAGCCGCCAGTCGACTGGGACCTCCCCTGATAGCCAGGACTGCCGATAAATGATGGAAAGCAGCTTGGCCAGCTCCTCCACCAACTCTCTCAGTACCCTCGGGTGGATCCCATCCGGCCCCATCAACTTGTGTACATCCAAGTGCTGTAGCAGGTCACCAACCATTTCCTCATGGATAGTGAGGGCCACATCCTGCTCCCCATCCCATTCCACCAGCTCAGGGTACTGGGTATCCAGAGAACAACTGGTTTTGTCGCTAAAGACTGAGGCCAAGAAGGCATTAAGCACCTCAGCCTTTTCCTCATCTTTTGTAACTAAGTTTCCCCCTGCATCCAGTAAAGGATGGAGTTTCTCCTTAGTCCTCCTTTTTGTGTTGATGTATTTGTAAAAACATTTTTTATCTTTAACAGCAGTAGCCAGATTGAGCTCCAGATGAGCTTTGGCCTTTCTAATTTTGTCCCTGCACAGCCTCACAACATCCTTATAGTCCTCTTGAGTGGCCAGCCCTCTTTTCCAAAGATTATAAACCCTCTTTTTTCTCCTAAGCTCGAACCACAACTCTCTGTTCAGCCAGGCCTGTCTTCTTCCGCACCGGCTCGTCTTTGGGCACGTGGGGACAGACCGCTCCTGAGCCATTAAGATTTCCTTCTTGAAGAGTGCCCAGCCTTCCTGGACTCCTCTGCCCTTCAGAACTACCTCCCAAGGGACTCTGCCAACCAGTGTCCTGAACAGCTCAAAGTCAGCCCTCCGGAAGTCCAAGACAGTGGTTTTACTGGTCCCCTTCCTGACTTCACCAAGACTTCGCCAAGAATAGAGAACTGAACTCTACTGAACTGAACTGAAGAGAACTGAACTCTACCAAGTTTATCAAACTGTAAGCTGAAAAAATTGTGAGACATGCTTCAGACTGTGAACTCCCAGTCCAAACTGTAACATAAATGTAAGCATGTCCTATGCATGCCAAGCTTCTCTGTAGCACCAATGTCCCATATGTGATCTAATAATTGTTTCATTTCCCTGCAGATGTCCAAACTGTAAACTGTTAGTTCATGCCCTGGCTTTGAAGTGGGCTGAACTAATGGCTCCTTTTGGCAAAAAAAAAAACAAAAAAAACAGTGGATGTGTTGAGAGGGCTGCTCATTCCAAGCTCCATGCCTGTAGACAAAGTGCAGATGTAAACAAGACTGGCTTTCTAAGACTGACACAATCTTCCAAAAATATCTTGGCAACCTCCGTGGCCTCTTTCTCTCATAAGCCAAGCACAAATCTCCATATGACATAGTTGGAAGTCATGCTGTAAAAGTTGCCTGTGGTGGGCTGCTAGTCATTCTTTGTACCAATGGCCAAAGGACACAGGGGTTTGGTGACTTTAAGAATCTAGTTTGCAGCTATCGTACTTGGGCTTTGCTTCAAGCAGCAATCTAAGAAGGCAGCTCAGCAACTGCTCAGTGTTGGCTTTCACACTAACAGCGTGAGATGCCAATCCAAACACAAAAAGGCAGCCTACCTGCAGCCCATGAAGAAAAACACAGCCACAGTGCAGCAGAACATACTGACCCTATGTTGGCATGGAGACTTCTGCTATGTTCTGGTCATAGTCCATTGGGGTTGGGGCCTGGGCCATGACACGCTGGGGTTGGCTCATACAAGCTTGTGTGAGGTCAAGCTCTGAAACTCCCCTGTAAGTCCCTCAGCAACTGGAGCAACTCATTCGTGGGGCTGTGAGCCCGTCCTGCCCGGCCACCCTGGCTGTAACTCTCTGGGGCCTTGTCCAAAGGGCATGCCTCCCTGTGCACAGAAATGCAGCCCTGGGTGATGTCTTGTCCTTTTTTTTTTTTTTTTCCTCTGCCTTGAGGAGAAGGTAAACCATGGGGAATGACATGCCACCAGATAGGGATGCTGCACATCATTGCACAAATGTTATTTCTTAGAAAGCAGTTGGGGTATTCCACGCTTATTGACATGCTGCTGCTGCGGGATCAAGGCATCTGTGTTTGTACTGCAATTACCCTGTGTGCCTTTTTTTTTTTTTAATTACTCTTATTTAGGGACCAGTAGTGATTATGTAAACATGTGATGTATTACCAGCTTCCTGACTTCATTGTTGATTTTTTTTTTCAGAAGAACACACCAAAGCAAAACAAAACAAAATTTAAAACTAAAAACTAACTCCCCACTGAAAAAAAAAAAAAAAAAAAAAAAAGGTTATGAGTACTATCTCTGTGGTGCCTAGGAACCTGAGGTGCCAAAAAATTAAATTGGCCATGGCTTTTAGTGCTGATTTGGCACATCTTGCTCCCAGGTCTTCAGCTGAAGATAGTACCAAGGAATTAGTGGCAGAGCTGGGGATGCAATCTCGATTTTGCTATTCCCAGGCCTTTCAGCTTAATCCCCTCTTAGAGAGGACACGTGCATTGAATAAAAGTTTATTGTTTTAAAGCTACACTGTAGACTCATCTATTGAGAATTTTTTTTTTGAACTTTATGGACTTAACTGCATAACTGCATATGGGTAGAAAGTTGCATACACATTTTTCCCAGCCAAGGAAAACCATAAATTGGCTGCATTTACTGACAGAAAAAGGTGCTGCTAAGGCAAACACTCGATTTCCTGCTGAGATGCTGTGAATCATAAAGCACAAAACAATACATACTGAGTTTTTATTCCTTTGTAAAAGTACTGGGGTGAATTTGTTGCCTGGAAGAAATGAAATGTCCTGAGATAGTGAGAAATACCTTAATATGTTGCTTGCTGGCATAACGTGTTTTGGATAGCTTTCCATTATATTATCTTCAGCAGATGGACGTTTGAGTTGGTGAGATTTTATCAATTTCTCATAATACAGGTTTGTTTTGAGGGAATGGTATTTCTAATACAGCAAAGGGTTATTTTACTTTCCTTATTTTGCTCTCATTTATCTTCACATCTCTCTCACTGACTTTTTATTTCAGCACCTTTTGCTTTTCATGGGTCTTTAGTTCCATTAAACATCCAGCGCTAATTAGACTCTGTTGTCTAAACTGTAGCAAACACTTCACTCAAAATCAAAGAGCATTTAATTAGTTAGTCTCCAGGTTACACCCTATCTTGCAATGTTAACGCAAATGAACAGTTGAAATGCTTGTTACAGCCCCTCCAGAATATAAAAAAGGTTCTTTAATGGCAATCAAGATTTCCATTTCACTATTGATGAATGATGGCATGACAAGTCCTTGCTACTCAGAGGGCTCCTGGGCTGTTTGCATTAGTGGGAAGGCAGGGGAGCAGTAATGCTTATTTCTTTCTCAGGAAAGGCTCTGAGGGGTCAGAGCCAAAGGGGGGAAGGCAGCTGAAGCCCCGTGCTGATACTGAGCACCTCAGTTGAGGGATCGGAGCCAAAGGGGAAAAGCCTCAGGCTCCACACAGCCTGCCACTGCAATGAGCAGGATCAAGTGGCCACAGAGCATCACTCCTGCAGATTTTTTGGATCTTGGGGTGCTTATTCTGGCATTTAAATGGGAATCAATGCAGTGCAGAAACAGTTGTTAATCTAATAATATCTAAGTCTTTCTAATGAATATAGCAATAGGATACCAAAATTCAATCTATCTATATATCTTAGAAGCAGTTGTGGTATTTGAACAGATAAATCTGTTTTTAAGCAACAGTCAGAATTAGCACTTTAGAAAAACAGGTGTTTCACTCATAACTGCTGCAAGGTTTTAGCAGTGTTACATCTCAGGGGAGCTGCTGAGAATGTTAGAGTGTAGGTCAGACCAGCCAATATTAAAAGAGCAGCCTTAAACATCTTTGGTTTCCAGTGAAACAGACACTGTTTTCTATTTGTACTTTGGGCAGAGGCAAAGTGAAGACCATGTGGCATTCCGTCATTACTCTTCAGAGCCCCCTAACTTCTTCAGCTTGGCATCTATGGTGTTCAGTGCTTTACACTGCAATCAGGACTAAGCTGGAGTTTGAATTTGGTCAATTCTAGAGGCTCAGTGAAGGCTTCTAACATAGCCAAGCTTTATGCACTTGTGTTGTACAAAGCACGCTTAAAATTTAATCAAAAATATTAATTAATTTCATTATTCATTAAAAATTACACTCATATCTGTTACGATTGAATTTCTAGGCAGACCACAGAGATGTATAGTTTTCTTTCATATCGTTAATAGTGCCCCCATTTTGTGTTCCTTACCCAGTTCACAAAAATTGATCTTTGGCATCTATCTTACTCTAACTTAACTTCAACGAAGTGTCATTTCCTGTGATCTACTCTTACAGTAGACATGCACTGCATAGTTCAGCATAGCAGTGTGCAGGGTAGAAAACATCTATCAAACAGGGAACTTAGGAATTTAAAAGCTCTGATTAAAAGAATCCATAGAAGACAGTGCCTTCGTCTCAAAATAAAAGAACCCATTTGGGTGAGATGGAGATGTGGTAAAAGCTTGTAACCCCACAAGCCCTGCACTGGAGTTGGAACATTTTGCACATGTTGGAATTGACGCAGGTTTTTTTGGTTTGATTTTTGCTGCCATAGGAAAGGTGGGATTTTATTATAGAGAGACAGGGAGCGTCTGGGGTTGTAGCTTATATACCTGCCAATGGAAAGGTAAACTACAGATTGCCTCATCAATTTACTGACTGGCATCACTAGAAAGAGGTAGCTTTTTATATTCTCTGAAGAGAGGGAATAAATCATTACAGCACATCCCTGAAGAATAATTCTGCACTTCATCTGACCAGTCTGAACCAATGCTGATTTTATGAGGATAAGACTGATCAGAGATAAAGATATATTAGTCTTCCATATGGGTATTTAATTGGTCCTGAATGAAACAGGAATTGCCCTACTATTTGACTAATCCAAATTAAGTTAATTCATCATTATTTTATTAATGTTAGATTTAGATCAAGCCTTGGATCTTCCTTCCGAATTAGAGTCTTGAACTTCATGCTGACACGATTTAACCTGTCTCAAATCATTAGCAGGACTGAAACCCAAAGGCCGCAGTTAGATGGAAAGATGGGTGTACCTTGTGGCACGCTTCCATGTCCGGGTCTCTCAGCCATCCAAATCGAGGTCGTCACTGATGTGAGCAACACGGGTCTGACAGTCTGTGTGATTCTTACCTTATGAGTCAATGCAGAGGTAACTACATAGACCCTGAAAACTTACTTTAGTAAGAGGTTGTGACACAGTTGAAGAATGCACCTTGACATAGACACCTGGGAGCTCAGAAATGTCCGTGGTTCACCCAGCTGAGATAGCCTTTCTCTGATGCTTAAAAGGCAGAGCCATACTCAAAAATGCATCTTCTGACTTGGCATAATGATAAGAGTGAGGATGTTGACAAATGCCAAGGTGTTGTCAGTGAGGCCATTTCTGAAATAAGTCTCAGCACTGGAGTTTGTGTCACAGCTTGGATCATCTCAGATAGCCAGCCTCTTTCAAATACATAACAGCCCACTCCTGCTTTGCCTGTTCCACTGAAGTGGGTGTGATATGAAAGCTTATAGAAGACTGGAAGGGAAGAAAACATTTCTTCCATCCCTCTACCGACACTTCCAAGGTTAACAAACAGCAGAAATCTATACACGTGGTATTTTTGATATTTGAAAGTTGTTTGCTTTATAAGTCTTCTTTCTTCCATCTTCTCCCACCAGAGGTGCAGAGGTTAACTGGCAGATCTGCCTATGTCTCTGCAACCCCTCAGGAGTCTTCCCAAATTCACTTCAAAATAAGCTGATAATGAAAGATGGATGAGAATTCACTCAAGTGAAAGTGTTTATAAGTGTGCGGGTACTGCATGCGTGATATACAGAAATGACAACTCAAAAATGCATAGATTAAAAAAAAATCTGTTGAGATACCATTTGTAGAAAAACGCACTAAAATATAATACATCAGAGATATAACACTGGATGTGTTCTCTGGAGATAAAACCCTTCATCCTGATTGTGTATCTTTGGAAAATCTCAGGGTTCTTTCAGCTGGCGTGATTCTTTATTAACAAGGAAAAATTGCTCAGATGGTAAGCACATATTGCTTCTTCCTCTCTCTTCTATTTATTTTTAATTAGACTGTTAGATCCACTTTATCAGAAATATGCATGGTGTAAATGAATTCAAAGAACCATTTGTTTTTTAATTCCCTGATCTTGTAATATTCTGCTAGGCTTGTGTTTTTACAACCAAGCAGTTAAAAACCCACAGACACACCATCCCCGACCGCCTGTGTCAGAGAGATGCAGGGTACCAGCTGCAGGAAGACCGGGACCCACCTGAAATAAGGAAGTGACAGTGAGGTGCTGCGGGGTGACGGTTGGCAGAGGTAAGGTGGGCGTGATGGGCCGGGCTCCTGTGGTGCCTGATTGACTCCCGACACACCACAGGGCCGGAAACAGGCCCCAGCTGCGAAAGAGGCCACATAAAAGGCGTGAGCTGGGATGCGGCACTGCCTTCTGGGAGACCTAGTTGGATGACTGACAAAAATCTATTACAGAGGAAGGGGCAAGCATGACTAAAAGGTCTCACGGCATTTATTCTGACAGGATGATTAATTTCTCATTACTCATCCAGAATGGGAGCGTCTGAGGGGAGTTCAGGGAAATATTTGATTCTTTCAAACATTGATTATTTGGAGAGGAGCTTTTGCATAAATCCAAACAATTTTTACCATCTCAGTTTTGAACTGCCACAGCAAGAGCTTTCTAATCTCCTGATGGAGGCTCTTCAGAATCAGCACTATCAAGACCCCACAGTTCAAAGCCAGGATCTAAATCCTTAGCCACCTCAGAGTGTCTAATTTACTTGGGCCATGTTGTATCCTTTCACACAGCCAGTTCTTCCATTTCCCCTTCCTCCTCCACTTCCTTCTCCTTCTACCCCTCCTCCTCCTTTTCCTTATGTGTTCTGGTGCCTACTGGTCCTGCTGATGTGCTGGGAATAGGCCTGTAAGAGGCAAAATCATGACCGTTACCCTGCAGCACTGCTTGGCTCCAGGGGTTTTTACCCGATAGCCACCTAGATAACAATCTTGCCTTCTCCCTACAAAGAAGCACTTTACTTTGGATGAGCCTCAAGAAACCGAATAAGTACACTCTGCTTTACTCTTGATGATTTCTACCTCACAAGGCTCCAGCTTTTATGTCCTGCATCTCAAGCGCTGTTCAGAAAGCTCTGTGTGTTTATGCTGTCTACAGCAGCTGAGCTCGAGAGAAAAAAGGGAAAGTTGGGACTGTTCTTTCACCTTTCAGTAAGATCACACATAGCAATGGCCAAACTGAATCAGATGAGAAGTCCCTTGAGTTTGATATACTGTCCAGGTAGCAAGAGCCTAAACAAAAAGTCAGTATAAGAACAAGGCAAACATTGCAAGGGAATTTTCCAACTGGACTCTTTCTGTTGGAGGGGGGCAGGAATCAGATCTGGACATGGTGAGAAAAGGAGAAAATAACAGAAAGTGGAGAGTGTTAACAAAAAAGCCATTCAGCACAGAAGTCATGAAGGAAAGAGGAGGAATTGTGGAAATGGGAGATGATGGAAAACACAGTCCATGAGGCAGACAGAGCTGCAGGAAATTGGTAGGGATAATAGACATGGAGGAAGGATGGATGAATGGAGCAGTCAGAGAAAGAGCACATGGTCAAAGGAACTGAGCATATGCCAGCGGGTAATGAAAATAGCCAGTCTATTATTGGCTGTGCATATAAGAGAAGGGAGTTTAAGAACACACTTCTAATGTTTATGTACTTAGAGAGCTGTGGCTTTGAGAAATTTTAAAAGTCTCATCATTTTTTTATCTATTTCCCTCTAAATACATTATAAATCTGGGATTTCACCTGCATGCCTCTGAGGAGAGGCAGAGTAAAAGCAAACATGGGAGAAACTAAGAGTTGACTGTCAGTTGGCAGCTTTTCTGATTGCTCTGTAAAACGAATGGGTGATTCTGCTCCCGGATGACAGGGAAACTCAGCTGAACAAAACAGCAGGGTGTTTTCCCTAATGTCCCCTGGGGTCAAAATATTGCATTGTGGTCTTAGGACATTGGAGGAATCTTCTGGAACCAAGAGGGTAATTTCTGAAGGGTTGATCATTTCCCTTGTCCCCGACAGACACTTCCTGCCCCACAGTAATTACAGCTGGTAATTAGTGCCACAATTTTTAGGACAAGCTGCACAGGCTAGTTAGAAATGATGGATCCATTTTTCCCCATTTTACTAAATCATTTTTTTTCTCCACAAAATGCTTTTGTGTCCTGGAAATGTGGTGCCTGCCTGATGTTTGCAGGTTTTTACAATGTCTTTGTGTAAGACATATGACTATGCTGACTGTAAGTGAGTTCAATTTTATTAGGCAGTAGCTGTATGCTCTAAATTCAATTTCTCATTGGAAAAAACAACAACAACAACAAACTTCAAAGCTGCATAAAGACTGTTGTTTCATGGTTTGTGCAAGCATGTGATAAAGGAGCTCTTCTTGATGAAGAGGAGTATGTGGATATTTGTAGAAAAAAAGGTGACAGAAGCTCACAGTAAATGTCCAAGAAACCAAAGCTCTCGGCTTTTTGTTCATTATGGTTCCAAGGCAGTGTCATGTGGAAGTGCTAGACTGTAAGTTATGTGGGTGTTTATATTAAGTTTCTACCCACTATGCTGATGTTCAGCTGGTATTTCCAGGGACTGCCACAACATAAGTAGTACCAGGAACACTACTATTAATAATAATATAGGATTTCTTTTTACATTTGCCTGCTATAAGTAGGTCATTTAAATACCGTTCTGTGTGAAATAAAACATTTTGGGTAAATGTAAAATTCCTGTGTGCACACCACATCAGCATTGCCTTCTGGCTCAGAGCCAATACTGGTCACTGTCTAAAGTTTGTAAAGACAAGCCTGCTCTGTTTGCATTTCACATTGCATTGTGAAAATAGGTATCCACCAGCAGTGAGTGAAACAGCAGTCACAATATATTTCTAGGGACAAAGTGGTTTTGTATTCTTTTGTTTTAGAGGTTTTGCCATGGAAGGCCAAGAAGCTAGTACTTGTGCAGACTGGTTTTAGCTCTTCACTGGAAGTGGAATACAAAAAAATAAAATAAAATAAAATAAAATAAAAAATAAAATATAATAAAAATAATAAAAAATAATAAAATAAAATAAAATAATAAAAAGTTAGGAGTCTACTGGTTAACAGAGAATGGGCTGCTCTGTGGGAGAAGTTTAGCTCTTACACCTTCTCATTCTGCTACTGAGGAGAAAGAAGCTAAATGTTTAGACTGAATTCAGGTTACAGAACTTGGTCTGAGGAAAACAACAGCCTTGATGTAGATATTTATTCCCATTTCTATTAAATTAGCTTCTCTGTTACATTCAGAAAGTGATCTAGTTATCATAGTCTTGATCTTAAATTAGTGCCTGTAAATTTTTGTGGGAAAGGAAGCAAGAGTACTACAGTAAATAAAGTAGCTACTCTGTTTCAAATGTGATTTCAAATCCAAAATAATTTAATTTCATGACAAAAAAAAAAAAAAGAGATGCTTCATCAGCTAGGTCCTTTTATTTTCCTCTTTAGATAGACTCAGTGAGCATTATATTATTATAAATATGAATATCATGAGTATATCTGGGACTGAAGGTTGTTTTTGTATATTTAAAGTTTCCTTTAAAATTAAAGCATTGCTTTGTTTTTATAAACTATTGATACATTTCATTTTGCAAACAATACTCTTTTTACATTTAGATTTCGTATGAAATTCCATATTGCCATGTTTTCATCAGTCTTCTTTGTCTGTTTCTCTTTTCTGTGATAGAGCTTTTGCTTAAATACATCTTCATTCCTCAAAAATATTATCTTTTCAAATTTTTGTTTACTGACAAAATATGTTGAGAGGGTAAAGGCTTGTTTAGCCTAGAGATGAGAAAGCAAAGGAAACCAATCTGCAGCTTTTGACAACCTAACGGGAAATCTATACAGAAGATAAAGCCAAACCTTTCTTAAAAGTGCCCAGCAAAAGGACATGAGACAAAGGGCACAGTTGCTTTCACTAAACAGGAGGCAAATGTTCTTCCTGGTAAAAGAGGAAGTAAGCTGGAAGAGGTTGCCCAGAGACGATGGTGAATTTCCATCCTTGCAGATTTTCACAAGTCAGCTGGGCAAACCCACCTGCAACCTGATCTGGCTCTGAAGCTCACTTTGCTCTCAGCAGGGCATGGGACTGGATGACCTTCAGGTGTCCTTTCCAATCTAAATTTTCCATTCTTCCATGAAAGGGTACTTAAAGTAGCGGTCCTCTTTTTTTTTTTTTTTTTTTATGAGGAAAATTCAATCATCAGAATACTTAACAGTCAGTGCTATTCATTAGTTAATACAGTTCATGAGAGCTGACATAATGTGTACTAATTTCTGAATTTCTAACCTTTATACATAAGTTTATTTATTTGCAGATTTTACATGAGCTAATCTTCCTTTAGATGCTGAGTTTTGTATCTATATATACTTCACTTCACACTCACCTTTAGATAAGAGAGTATTTTCAAACTTTGTCTCATCACCGTTAAATTCCTCAGGACTTTTTGCCAATGTACTCCAGGTATGGTCACATATTTGCAACATTTTACAAGGAAGTATAGAGAGCTCTATTTACCTTAACTAATAGCCTAATTCTGCAAATATTTACCTTTGTGTATGAGCAGTTACATTCATTTTAGTGAATTATTCACCTTCTGCCCTGGTGGAAACCTTAGAAAAGTATTTGAGAATTTGCTTCTGTGTTTTAAAAAAGTACAGAAGTATTAGTTTGCACTCAATACATTATTTATAGCAATATAATCATGTGCTATACCCTCATGCTGTATGTGAATTTGAATTTCCTTTTCTAGCTGAACTTCACAAATACCTTAATTGAATTTTATTATTTTCAGACTCTTCCTCCAATTCATCCACAAGGTGATTATCCTTCAGAATATTTGTGTTTGTGTCTAGCTTTGTTTCAAACACCAAATATATCAGTGCGGTTCAAAACACTAAGTACTCAGCTGTCCAGAGCAAAGGCCTGCAATGCTTCCTTAATGTGTCAAAAATGAGTCAGTAATGGTAAAGGTAGGAAACAAACCAACAAATAAACAAACAAAAACAACCTTTAAAGATTCCTGAGTATATTTTAATCTGGGTGTAAGTTAGCATTCAGCTACAATCTGATTTATCTCACTCCACACAAAATGACTATATACAACATCTCACAGTATAGAAAATGGGTGTCCATAGCTTCGCAAAATCTACCATTATCTGACAATGTAATCCATTAGCTAAGCATATATTTTAATAGCATACACTTCAGAAGTTCAAGGATGAAACATTTTTCATTTATTGGTGCCCTGAATGAATGCAGGGTGCCCTCTGTTTGAAGGATACCTAAACTGATCTGGTTAAAATATCCTTTACATTTGCTAAACAAACCTGCCACTGCTATGATGTATCCTTTTTGGCAATAAGTATCACATTTATGTCATGTTACATGGATAATACAGTCTGACATGATGAAACCTGCCAGGACTCTCATTTTTTTTCCTCATAGTGTCCTGAAAAGATGCTGGAAAAAAAAAATCCTAGGGAAAAATGGTATTTTTCTGCCACGGATCTCATCTGGACTTGATTCTTCTGAATACAAGTTAGAAATAACTTCTATCCATTTTGCTGGAAGCTGCTACAAACTTAACCTGAAAAGAAAAAATTTGGTCCTTACCCTTCACTACCAAACTGCTCACAAGGAAAATTCTACTAACTTGGTAGCAAACATTTCCACGCTTGCCCTCCATAATGTGTTTATGTAGATAGTGACTGCAACATTACAATCCTGTATGATCAGTGCAACTTGTAATATGTGTTCTCTTTAATATCTGCTGAATTTGAAAAACAAAGTTGAGATTGAGTTTGGAAATGTTGGAGATGATCCATTCGCATGGAGCACTACAGAAGTTAAATGCATTGTGTCAATTTTCATCAGCCCACACAATTCTAATGAATTCCAGTCACAGTGTGGCTTGATTAACTTTGCCCAGAAAGCAGTGGTCTTTATTTGAATGGCAAAGTATGAGAAGCAAGGAGGAGTGCCCTGTTCTCACTTGTCTGTCACCTACATGATTAGATATATACCTGTGATTACATTTATACATAACATACAGTTAGGAAGATACTTGCTGTGTATCTCTACTAGAACAACGTATTTCAGATTTTCCCTGGGAGGCTCATCCCTTCTCACATGGTCCATTGGAAGGTCAGAGAACACAGACCATTCCAGGGCCTAGAAAAGAGGAAGAGTATTTGCATGCTGAAGAGCTGGGTACAATACCTAATGAAGAAAGCCAGGATGTGTGGTGCTAGTTCCTTTCTGCTGTTTATCCTGGAACTTGAAGGCAGATTTACCTGTACATGTTTTAGCTCACCCATACTATTAGTCAGCCTGTGCGCCTTTCACTTACAAATTGCTTGTGCTTTGGCTCTTTGTTTAGGCACAGCCTATTTCCAATTTATGTCAGGAAACCCTGTGTATTCAGGGAAAGCTTCTCCCATCTTGTGATATATTAACAACTTAATTAGTATCTGTATATAATGTGAGCATAAATAGTGTACTCTGCAGAGATAAGCTAAAAGCTAAATGTAAGCTGAAATACAGTGTCTCTATTCCACCACTGAAATTAATTTGCAAATACAGCAAGAAATATTGTTTAATGTCTTGCTATCTTATTTAATAGCTCTACATATACGATACAAATGACGAGTGGAGCCTTACAATCAGAAAGCATGCTCTTAGGCTTCAGCTGGATCAAAACTATAATTTGATATCTGAGTAATTAGCAAATTTTGCATTTAATAATTTTTAATAATCATTTTGCATGTAACAGCTTTTCATACTGAGTCTGCTGTTATCACTCAAAACACGCCTCCATATCCTGCTCCTCCACTTGGAGACCTTCCTCCTTCAGTCTCAAATTAGGATCCCAGGCTGTTGCCTACCCCTCCCAGTCTGGTGTCATCTGGGAACTCACAGAGGATGCAGCCCACCTTGCCACTGAGGGCATGAGCAAAGATACCGTACAGTACTAGCCCCACAATCAACCCCAAGGAATGCCCTTTTCAGTAGCCACCAAACCTCTACACAAGTCTTCATGAAGACTTGCTCTGGTGTGTTCCCAGGGACTGAGGTGAGGAAGATGGGTCTTTTCCTCCATGGACCTCTGATTGTTTTTTTTTACAGTCTTTTTTAAGGACATAACTTTTTATTATTATTATTTTTATTTATTTTTTATTTCAATGTCACCTAAAACTCTGCTGTATCTGCTACCAGGTGAACTCCTTTTGTGAAATCGAGGTCAATGCCAAACCAGAGACAGTTTCATAGCTCTGTAACCTGAGGCTGAACTCCACAGCCCCAAGGCAACAATGCACAGGTTCAGAGAGACGCTCAGGACCCTGCCCTTTTACAGATGGGAGGCCCATGGTTTACCAAGCCACAGCTGAACCACAATGTTTGCAATACCTTAAAAGCCCTCCCAGGCCCTTCTGAAATCCACAGATTAAACCGATATAATTCTGTATGTGCTGTCAGTAAGCCCATGAATGGGGGCTGTGCCAGCCAGTTTTCCCCATCTATCTCTGACACCATCAATTCCAGCTCCCAATTGCAGAACCTCCTTGCTAATTTCTCCGGCCTTGTCAGTGGTTCACCAGGCCTGTGAAAAGAAGATAATTTCTGCTGCAATCGCTGTGTCTGGGCTGAGGAGAGGGTTTGAAATATTGTGTGGCCTGGAAAGAAAATAAGATACTGGATGAGAAGATGAGTGGAAGGAGATTTTAAAAGGAAAAAAGTGCTGTTCTTTTTCCCCTTTTAGCATATGAATGTGTGAGCCATACCCAGAAGCTGCATTATAACAATTTGTAAGTATGTAACTTCTAAAAAAGGCCCTGCAATACAGTGCTTTAGCTGAGAAAGTTGCTGTGTTAAACAATCCTGAGGTGAATTGCTACGAAGTCCAGAGGAGAAACCTGGGCCCACCCACTACAGAGGTCCCCCAGGAATCCTGTTACCACTAAAACTAACTGAGTTATGAAAGGGGAGAGGCACGACGGATGCCCTCAGCAGCTCCCCGCAGCCTAATTCGGGCTGCCCCCAGCTCCATGTCCCCTGCCCACAGCCTCCTGTCAGGACGCCACGGGGAGACCGCGGGCTCCAGGCGCCGCCCCGCTCCCCCCGTAGCGCCACGGCCGCGGGTCCCTCCGAGACGAGGCGACCCCCCCCGGCCCCTTTGGGTCCCCCCGGGGCGGCGGGGCGACGCCTGGCCCCGGCGGGGCCGCAGCGGGCGGTGGCGCTTCCCTCGGCGGCCTGGCGAGGGCGCCGCGAGCCCGGCGGTGCGGCCGGAGCGCGGCGGCCGCCCTCAGGCGCCTCCGCCGGCCGCTGGCAGCCCCCGGCTGAGGGGTAGCGGGGACGGGGCTGAGGGGTGCGAGGTTCGTCCCCGCCAGCAGCCCCGCTCGGGACGCGGTGCCCAGCCGCCGCTGCCCGTCCTGCCGGCGCCGAGCCCGCAAGGGGGACGGGGCGGCGGGAGAGCGTGTGGGGAGAGGGCAGACCCCCTGCCGCTGCCCCAGCGTCATCCCCTGCCCCTGCCTCATCCCCTGGCCCTAGCCCCGAGCCGTGCCGAGCCGTGCCGTGCCGTGCCGTGCAGAGGGGGCGGCCGGCGGCGGCTGCCTGTCAGCCCGCGACCACCGGCAGCGGGTAAAGTTGTGAGGGCGGCGGGGCAGGGGCTGGCGGCACAGGAGGAGGAGCAGGAGCGGGGAGAAGCCGCGCCGGGAGGAGCCGGAGGAGCCACCCGAAGCCCCCAGGGGTAGGGGGAAGGAGGAGCCGGCAGGGAGGGGGCTCCGCAGAGGGGTCTCGCTGACGGGGGGCCGGGGAGGCTCCGCCAAGGCAGCGGGGCAGGCGGCAGCGACCTGCGGGGGGCGGCTCGGCAGCCCCGGGGCCGGCCCTGCCGCCGGGGGATGCGCGGAGCCCGGCCGCCCGCTCGGCACCGCCAGCAGCACGGGGCAGCGGCCGGGGGGGATCAGAGGACAACAGAGGATAACGGGGATAAGGGGGGGTGAGAGGGTAAGGGGGATAAAGGGGATAAAAGTTGTGTCCGGCTGCCTGCCCGCCCGGGGCTGGGGGAACAGGAGGGGGTCTTGCTGCCGGCCGGGCGCCTGATGCCGGCATCCCGGGACAGGGATGAAGGGCAGCGGGGAAAGTAACTTGGGAAAGTGAGCGGGATCCTTCCTTAACCCCCTTTTTTTTTTTTTTTTTTTTTTTTTTAATCCTAATCCGAAAGGAGCCGTGTGCACCCGCTGCCGGCAGTGACATGGGAAAGGACGTAAAAATAAAAATGAAATAATAAAAAAAGAAAATAAGGTAGCTGTGCTGGGCGAGGGAACGGGATCCTGCTCGCCCGGCGTGACCGGCCCCACGCAGGGAGCGGATTCATCATGCGACAGAGCACGGGAAGGTGAGACGGGAGCTGGAACAGAGACCAACGCTGGAAGGAAGGGGGGGGGAGAGGAAAAAAAAAAAAAAAAAAAAAAAAGGACAGCGCCGGCGAATTACTTCCAGAGAAAGTGGGTGGATGTTGTGCGGCAGCGGCTGGGGATTTTAGGGGATGCACCCTCGCACTTGGCTTCGCTCTCGCCCGAGCCTCCCCTCTCCGGTGGCAGCGGGCGGCGGCGCTTGGTGGCAGCAGCAGAGGAGGAGGAAGAAGCGGGAGGGCTTCGCTCGGCAGCGCTGTCGATGCCCCGCTGATCTGCTCTAGGGATTTGTGGCTTGCTTTTTTCTTTTTTTCTTTTTTTTTTTTTTTTTTCCTCGGTGGGTGTTCATTTCTTGACCTTGCTCCCGAGCCCCGCGACTCGCGGCGCGGCTCCTGGCCGTGTCTCTGTTTCCTCCGGCCGGTGGGAGGCTGGCTCCGGTGCTGAAAGTTGCGGTCGCCGTCCCCGCGGAGCCAGCATGTGCACCAACATCGTGTACGAGTGGCTGAAGACCCTGCAGCTCCCCCAGTACGCCGAGTCCTTCGTCGACAACGGCTACGACGACCTGGAGGTGTGCAAGCAGATCGGAGACCCGGACCTGGATGCCATCGGCGTGGCCGTGCCCCAGCACCGCCGCCGGATCCACGAAGCCGTGCGGCGGCTCAAGGAGGCGGCCGAGACGGCGGCGGGGCTCTACTTCACCCTGGAGCCGCCGCCCGCGCCCCCCGACACCGGCCGCCCCCCGTCGGGGCCGGGGCTGGTGGCCCCCCGGCACCGCCCCGGCCGGGGGGGGCTGGTTGCTTACCCCCGGCTCAAGCTGAAGATCATGATCCGTGACAAGCTCGTCCGCGACGGCATCAACCTCAGCAAGCCCCCCTACTCCAACAAGGTAAGACCACTCTTCGGGGTTTTGGCCGGGTCCTTGGCTCTGGTCCGGTTTGGGTGTGAAGGCAAGGATTGACAGGACCACCTACGAGATGCTTTGGGTGTTTGTTTTTTTTTTTATTTTATTTTTTCTGCTTTATTTATTTATTTTGCCTTCTGCAACTTTTCCATTGTGTTGGGGGATGATAGCTGCCCTCGCCTGCCCTTACAGGTAGCACGCTAGTGTCAGGTCCTGCTGGCGAAGTGGCTCCTGAAGGAAGCAGCCTTGTGGCTGGAGGAACAGCTCCTGTTGTCCGCGTTTATTTACTAGGGGATGGAAGTGAGCAGTGAATGTCAAAACCATGCGTCAGCCGCCCCGGGGGCAAGTCGGTCTGTGTTCAGGACACACGTTCTGCTGAAAGGCCGGAAAAGTGCAGATCTTGGAAAAGTGTATTCCAGTTTGATAAAACCCCGACATTCACCTAATTCTTATCTTCTGGAAAGATTAAAGCATAAGGTTAATGTGGTCCGGAAGGTAGAAATTGTTTTGTCTCAAGTTTTCTGTAGATTTCCTGCTGCAAATAAGATATGCAGGTTGAATACAGCTATAGAATTAAACAGGCAGTGCCATGGAGGGTAAAATGATTTGTGAAAGAAAATAAGGTACTAAAATGCATGTTTGCTTCAGAGTTGAGAATGAAGTGCTTCAGAAAGTTGTTTGATGACCCAGGTTGCCCGTATTTTCGATAATGGTTTTTCAGGAAACCTGAGCAGTTGTCAGTTGACCTTGAAATTGTGGGCACTTTCTGCCTCGGAAAAACTTCCAGAAGATATGTAAGTGAGGTGATGGGGAAGTCTGCAGGTCTGGGTCTCTAGAAGTAGTTATGGTTGTGATGAACTAAAACTGAGAATTACCATCAGCAGCAGGGGACCTGGATGTGGGAATAATGGGTGAAATTCAACTTGGTTAACAATGTGGAGGTGCTCATAATAAGGCTGAGAGGATAATAAGTTTCAGGACTCCTGTTTTTAATACAGAACCACTAGTCACTTCTCAAGTACAGCATAGCTGACTGCTTTGAGATATTTATTTGTTCACTTCTTCCTGTAATGTCTGACCGATGACAGATGTTTCAGGAAGAGAAAATCGGAGACATATCAGAGACAATGTGCCAAATCTGATAGGGTGGTGGCCAAAGACATCCCTGAACATATACATCAAGTCTAAGTACAGCATCTTCCAAAACCTACTGTTTCATTTCAGAGATTTTTTTTTCCCTTGAAAGCGATATGCCATTGGACTGATGTCGTTCTGAAATTACCATTACATGTTTTATATAAAAACAAAATTCCATAAAAGTTCTTGCTTATCAGTGCTGCTGCAGTGCATCTCCCACCTTCACAGCTGTTTCACTTCTCTCTTTCAGCATTGTGTGTGTTCACAGTCATCAATTCCTTCTTACCAAGGAATTTTCTGCCTTCTCGCTTCACTACCTTCTTTCTTTTCTACCTTCTCTATAGGAATTATAACATTCCTAAGATGCCAGCATGTGACATCAAGGAAATTAAAATCTTTGGCATTGATTTCTTTTTTAGCTCACCTTGTTTTAATTTGATGGGTCTGATAGTAATGTGGGTTAACTGTCAGGACAAGCTCATTTTACACAGAAAGTGTCACTCAGCTTTAATGGGTTGAAATGTAAATGCAACATTTTGAGGTAGAAAGAGGAACTAAGCTTAATTTCCTCATTTTATTTCAGCTTGTGGTGTCAATATGTTTATTTTGGATGATAAATGCATATAACATCATTTTTTTACAGTAATAGAAAAGCTTTCTCCGTCTCCTTCATGTGAATCACTTCACATTGAAGCGTGTTGTAAGAAACCATAAAACTGGCAAGATTTGAATGTGTGTTGCTTAACGTGTGTTCTTGTGAATGCCACCCACTGTAGCAATCCATCTCAAAAACGGCTTAAAGGGAATACCAAAAGATCACGTCACCGTGCCTTATTCATTGGATGTTGTGTAGAGCACGAGAAATGAAATACTGTATTCTTTCATTTGGGAAAGAGCTGTATTGTAAGTGTGTCTCTTTCGAAAAAAAAAAAAAAAAATCCTTTAGAAAACTGTGGCTGTAATTTCAGCAACCTGTATTATGTTTTTATATAGAATACGCAGTGTACAGACCTCTGCATGTCAAAAGAAACTGGATGTATTCTCTTCTGCGCATAAGATTAAAGAATCAACTTCAGGTGTATTCCAAGCTTTTTGTATATATTAATCAAAAGACACATCTGTCTACAGATGGTCATGTGGCTGGTGTGGAGCAGGGCACTAGACACCGAACTATTGAACATCTGTTTGCATCTCTGCTGTTGAGCTCCTAACCAGCCTTCTCCTTTCCTCCATGGCTTACATGGACCATGCCATCTTTTCATGTAGACTTTCAATGTCTATGAATGGAGCATTACAAAGAGGAGCATGCCTGTGTGTATTTGTATGTATATATTTTACTTGTTTCCTGAGGAATATTTAATATGTGCAATTATGTAGTTCTCAGACAATTTTGGAGTTTTATTTGAAAATGTCCCTGGGAACTGGAAGTGCTGATCCTCTGCCTTGTTTATATCCTTTTACTAGCTTCCTGAGCTGCAGGCTTGTCAAAAGACCAAAAATGAGTACTAGGTGTGGATGATGAGATGTTAAACCATCTTTTTGCTGTCTCCTTTCAGTGTCGTCATTGTTTTCTCAGATGAAGGGGGAAACCACAGAGTGTGAGGGATATAAATGTATTGGCAAGGTAAATTTTAGTTTAACTTAGCTTGATCGCACTCAGAAGAAATGAGTAACAACTACTTAATGCAGCTTAATATAAATCTCTTAAAGACGTGCAGACTTTGAATTCAAGCCATGTGTGTGGGCGACTTCAGACATGGAGAATTATCGCAAGCCATCTTGATTATTTCCAGGAGAATTAGAACCTAAGACCTCACTTCCTCAAACTGAATCTTTTATATTTTTCAAATGTAAACCAAGGAATATAACTGTAACTGAGAAGAACTCTACCGAGTCCAGTTTTTTTCTCCATGTTGGTAATGTTCCTTAATACTCCAAGCCTTCTGTTTCAGTTTCAAGCCTGCTGTGTCAGATCTCCTTACAAGTCTCTTGAATCTGAGGAACTTCTTGTGGAGGTGATGGGCTGCAGTGCACTTCAAAGAAGAACTTGTGGTACTTCTCTGAGTCATCCCAGAACATCTAGCTACTTTTAAATATTTATTGATGGTTGTAATTCTGCCTTTAGTTAGGGAATCTGTTATGCCTGAGGTAGGAATAATATTGCTATTTTGATGTGTAGAAATTTAGGGATTGCGATGGCAGAAGGAAACCAAAATGAGCAAAACGCCAAGTTTCCCATTAAGATGAACAAAGGGGAGCTCAGCACTGACCTGAGCCAGCCAGAACAAAGGCAGTGGAGCCTGCACCCCCATGCAGACACACTTCTTACCTTGGTGGGCTAGCTGCAAACCAGATTATGTCCATGCTCGGTTCGAGCAGGAATAATGTCACTAAATGTCACTGTGGTATGGAAAGCAGAGGAGCACCACTTCAGTCAATACAAAGACGAGTATGGTACCTCGTCATGGAACATGTCAAGAGAAATTAAGTATTCTATTTATCTTGAATACAGATTAAGTGACATTTAATAGTTTACTGGAATTTCATTACTATTTCTAATTGAAATAAATGGCCTGACCCGTTCTTGAGGAACTTTATTCAATTTTTCATCTGCAGAGAACTGCAAATACATTAAAAATGACTGAAAATATACATGCATTAAAAGCTCCTGCACCAATTAAGATGATTTGCGTAGCCTCAATAAAGTTATACTGATGTAGATTTCCATATTTATTAGAGAGAATAAAACTGTAGTATGACATGTGTATATGTATGTGACCTCATTGTCACTCACTGTGCTGTTTATGATTATCAGCATGCTTGGAAAACAAACACTGAAAATTCAGCTGTCCTTGAGGTCATAATCTCAAGAGCTCAAGCAGATGTAGAAAAGTAAGAAGTTAGATCCAAGTGAGTATCTGCTTAAACACCCAACCTTTTTTTTTTATGTTCCATGCTGATGGTATAGCACAGATTTGTGTTTCTGATTAAATCTTTATTTAATCCTTGCCATCACAAAATGAGGAATATCTTGCATAAGTTATATGTTAAGAGGTAAAGTTGCCAGCAATACTCTTTGAAACATACTGATTCAAACTGAGTCTGGGGCTGGATAATTTAGTTAGTGCTTCGGATAGCTACAGAAACGAATTCAGTGAATTAAAAATATTGTGCTTTGAAAAAATGGCAACACTCACCCATACTGGAATTAAACATGAACCTTTTTCTAAAGACCTGGCTGCTTTGGAATAACTGCATCAACCCTGATTAGCAGAGCATTCTCAAATATGCCTTGGGGAAAGCTGCCTATTGACAAAAGTACTAGTGCATTAAGTAGTAACCATATTTTCATGGCAATAAATTAGCAAAGCTACAGGCAATGTTCAGGAAGTGAAAAGGTATTTTATATTAGGAAGCACTGAATTTGCCTTCGACTTCATACCTTTGTTTTCTTTTAAAGAAAATATAGCACCTCATATATTGGACAGTTGTTTCAAAGTCCCCATTTATTAAACTCAGAAAAAAAAAAAAAAACTGGAAAAGGTCTTCTCCCGAAAGAGCATTAAGCCAAGATATTGCAGAGTATGAATAATACAGCACTTTTCTGTATTAGCATTTGAATAATTCCTGAATATTTTAATGTGTATTCACTCTACTCTGGAAGTGTTGAATGTGAATTTTCCTGGGTTTCATTATGTCTCAGTTTTGAGGGGAAGGAAAATCCCATTAGGGTGTATTAAAAGTGAAGTCCTGAGAGAGGTTAGTACCCACTTTGCAGTATTTTCTCTCTTTTTCTAGGGTTGTGTTCACTTCCCCCCTGTATCTTCTCAGGTCTGGTCATGGTGGATGCTGGAGGGGAGAAGGGGAGCGTGTGGTCCTGAGCTCGGTGGAAGCTGGGCTGAGCTGCCTTCCCCTGCACTCAGCATCAACTGCGCTTGAAGGGGATGCTTCAGCCAGCCTTCAAATGGCTTTACATTTGAAGGAGAAACTAAACTTACAGCTCCCTGGCAAAAGAGAAATGTCTGGCCTCTTGTAGTTTCCAGAAAGCTTTTTCTTCCCCCGAAGGACATGATTCAGTCAGGGCTCAGTGGTGCGAAGCTGAACTGAATTTTCTCAGGAAAATTCTGAATTGTGCACGTGTGTGTGTGCAGGGTCATTTGCCATTGCCTTAAAATTAAACTTCCCTATGTGTAAGTAAGAAAAGTGATCGAGTAATAAAACTTTTACATTTCTTCCTTTGTCAGTTTGAATGAGCCCCTTTGCTTTGTGTTTGACAAAGCTATCTGGTTGAATCTCTTTGTCTAGGCTAACATGACATCTCATATTGATGTACTTATCTTGACAAACGCGGTGGCTTGTACACGCTGCAGGAATTGTCATTTATTAAACGTACATGTCAGAGCTATGTTTAGCACCGCCATGTTATTTTAGGAAAGACTGTGCATCAGGAAGCAGAGAATTGCCTGAACCTTCCCCGACACTGCCAGTCTGCAGCCAGGCTGGCCCAAAACTGTCTGCACTGAGTCATCGAGGCTGCTAGCTTTGCTACTTGCAGAGCCTCTTAATATTTTGCAAAACAAGAGAAGTGGTTTGTCAAATGAAACACAACTTCAGCTGCCTTCAAATAATGCCTCGTCCCTGTTCTCACGAGCTCAGCAGTATGTGAATTGCAGTGATACATGCCTCTCGCCAGAGTCTTGCTCCTCCAGTTGGTCTCATTCCCAGTGAAGTCAGTGAAGGTTTTGCCAGGGATTTCATTTGATGCTGGGTTTGGCTTGAAGTGTTCAAATTTAAATCAGCTAACAAGCACACTCTTACCAACTGTAATTGTTGTGATGGGTGAGAACAGTATGATGTGAGATGAGAACGATAAATATAGCAGTAGCATGCAAAAAGAAACCAGAACTTTTCAGGGCTTTAAATATCACCATTAGCAGCTTGAACAGCAGCAAGGCAGACTTCTGAATGTAGATCTGACAGGTTCACACTAGAGTAAATGTTTGGTAAATATTCTCTGAAATCTACACTCATCTATATTGGCTGCAATCAAGTAAACAGTTGTTTACAGTTGTCCTGTCAGCAACTATAAATCAGAAAGAAATAGTGTGTATCAAATAAGACTTACAACTTGGTACAAAGTTCTTCCACAAGTTCTTTCTTCTCCAAGAATTGCGTCGGTCTTGGGCATCCACACTCTGAAGTAGGGATGTGGTGTTGTCACTCTGCATATGACATCTGTGGGAACATGATGGGGAAATTAGGCCCAGTTCTGATATCTGTGCCTCAAAAACCATGCAGTAAATTTTGTGTCATTCAGGAAGGAGTTAAAAAGACAAAAATAAAAGCCTTTTCTTTCCGTCCAGGATGAAGAAAAGCTTGAGCAGTTTTTATTCCAGGGTTAGCTAAGTGGCCATCTTACCATGCTCTCAATAAGTCAATATTCCATAGAGAAAACAAACAAACAAATAATTAAATAAAGTTAGGAGTGGGTGCCAATTCTGCATCAGTGCCCATGTTTTTGGGGTAGAGATGTTTGCCAGGAGTGACTCTTCTGCGCTAGGAAGCTCCCGTCCTTTGGGCTCCACACCTCCCAGCTCAGTTTCCCTGGAGCCCTCTGCTCATCCCAGAGCTGCCCGCTGCCCAACTTCTCCTAAATCATCTCCCCTAAATCTGCCTAAAGGCACACTATCTTCTTCCTTAAGATCAATGTTTTTCCCACCCAAGAATGTACATCTTTTTCCTAGGTCTCCCTAACCATTTTCACCCCAGTCTAGATTCACTCAACAAAGCTGAGGAATGTTACCAATGATCTGTTTGGGTGGAGAGAGAGAATTGAGGCAGCAATGCCTTTTTGTACAGCTTGAGACAATGCTCTGTCTTCTCATTTGATTCATCCCCGTTCCATCCCATTCTGAGCCCTGTATTAGTTATCCATCCCATCCCAAGCTCTGCATGAGTTTTATTCCACCTCCCTCTCTTGCTGCCCCAGAGTGCTGGGCTGTAATTTGGATCCTTCCCTTGCCTCCTGCATGCTCTGCTGAGAAGAAAGGCTTCCTCTCACTTGGGAGAGTTCCCAGGGATCTGGGAAAAGGAGTAGGTGTTACAGCTTTAGAAAATAGGTATGAGACCAAATTGGTCTTTATGAAGAAAGATGGAATGTATCGCTTAAAAAAAAGCTGTAGTCTCACCAAATCTTATGAGTTCACTGCAAAAATGTTGAAACCAATTGTTGGCATAGTTTTCGGGTGTTTATCATGTCATCACAGTAATCTCTCCGAACTGTAGCATTTCTTAATTCTGTCCAATTGTGTAGTGGTTGCCAAAATGCTTTTCTTGCAATTTTGTTTAAACCTGTTCTACTAAAAACTGATTGTGTTGTATTACATAGAGAATTATATACAAACGCACCTCTGATCTTTTGTATACCTCGTAGTGAAGGTCTCCTTCTAAATATTCAGCTGTTAGTTTAGTGAGGGCTTTTCCATAGCTAGGGTGTGGGAAGTACCAGAATAGTCATCAAGAATCTAATTTGCCCTTGAGAAGACCTGTTACATCTTCATGTGCTGGTTCTTGGGCTAAAAAATTCAACCTAAGATAAGTATGAGTGCCTATTTCTGCCCCTGAGACTACATTCACTCTTATTTTAGACCGAACTTCACAAGCAATTCTCATTTTAAAATGCCATTCTGACTAAATTAATGGGTTAACAAAGAGAACTATGGAAGTTACTGAGCAAGAAGGTCCATTCAATTTTATCCTATAAAGGTGTTAACATTCAAATAAAGGGGAAAAGCAGAAGCTAAGGAAATGTGACTGAAATTATACCAAGAGAGTTGGAAAAAAAGTCACTTTCACCTGCTTTGTTGTTTTCATGTGAGAGAGGTTACTAGGCTTTTGCTATGATAACTTCTAAACAAGACTGCCAAGAGAATACTTCAGAGGAAAGACTTTCACATACACTTGATATTTACACAGTGGTAAAAATAATGCTTTATAGCTTTTGGAATAGAAGGAGCAAGAGAAAGTTTGACAAGATACCACTAGTTGTTCCCTTTCAGCGTCTAAAAATTGCATACAGCAAGGACGTACTTCATGCAGCCAGTGACTAGAAGGAACAAAATGTGTGTGACTTTGCCAATAAAGTCAAAACCAAACCAAAAACAAACATGAAGAACAATGCACATGCATTTAATCATGTTGCGCCTCTTTAAGAAGTAACATTAGTAACCCTAGAAAAGGTTAAGGCAAAATTCTCCTGAAAAGCAGACTTTGTTCCCCATATTTGTGGTCTAACAACTCAGAGTTTGAAGTGATGTTGGAAAAATACTGTTTACCCTTTTAGTACTAGAATCACAGAAGGCTTGGGTTGGAAGGGACCTTAACAACCATCTCGTTCCAACCCCCCTGCCATGGGCAGGGACAACTCCCACTAGACCAGGTTGCCCAAAGCCCCATCCAGCCTGGCCTCACCACCCTCATCCTGAATAATTTCTTTGAGTCCTGATGCAGTCATTTCCTGGGAAAATGATTTTATTCTTTCTGACAGAAAAGCACGAGTACTGGATGGGGGAAGGAAGGGAACTGCCTTAACTGCTAACGAACATCAGCTGAGCTTGGCCTGCTGCTGGGCACTGCCAGGCTGGTGGCCCGAGCTCATTTAAACCTTTAAGTATGAGCGCTGCCCTGGGCAGTGCTTAATCACTTGGGGATGTTTTTCTAAAGGAGTTTACGTCATCTGTAGTACCAGTTACTGTAAGTAAGTTTTATGTGTTTGGAAAAGCTTCTATCAATGAAAGCAGAGAGAGTTTATTATAATTAGAGGAAGCCTGACTCTCCTGATGAAGCAGGCTTGCGTTGATACTGTAGCAGGTATGTGATAGTGTGGGTGCTGTGCATTTTTTTTTTTCAAATAAGTCTCTTACAAAATTGGGTGGTTTTCTTATGAGCCTTCAGTAGGGGGTATTGCTTCACCTACACAGGAAGTCATAAAGGCTTCAGGTGTTGCCCCAAGGGGCTATTTCATTGTAGAGCTGGAAACTTACTTAAAAGAGAACTTATATTCTAAACATAAATATATTAAAAAGAGCTGCCTATGCAACCACTAGCTTCATTAAATCAATTTCTATGGTGTCTAACAGGAAATAAGTGATTGTGGTACATCCTTCCTGTCTATGTGTATGATGTTTTTGCTAGCAGCCTAAATTTGTCCAGGAGAATGAATTGTTTTTATAGAATGTGTCTTTATAGACCTTCAAGTAGGTGAAACTGATGTGATAGTTAATAGTATTGATCGAGATGTGGAAAATAAGACAGAAATTCCTTTGTGCTGAGCACACTGCTTCCTATGTGGATAAGGAAATGAGCACTAGCCTTGTAATAATAGCTTCATGCTTGCAATGAATATCAACTAAATTCAAGGCAAAGGTGGTGAAGGAATTCAAGAGCTTATTTTTCTCTTTTTATCCCTTGCCTCTCTTGTCGTATTTACTAGAGAAAGATTTCTTTCTCTAATTTAAATTTACTGTACAATTAGACAGAAACAATTTCATCCTTTATGAAGCTAGAGCATCCTATCATGCCCTAACATCATAATCTTCTTTTTTTGTCCTTTTCCTTGATATTCTGTGGAGTAGAATTTGAGTATACACTTATGTTCTTGCTGGTTTTCAGTTCGTAAGTTTCTAACTTCAAACTTTCAAGATGTACTATTTTTAATTGAAGTGGTGATATTATGTTTTTTTAAATTTTAATTTGAAGGAAACTTAAATTTTGTTCTACACTTCTAGAGGTGGTATTTTAAGAGTAACTTCCAGAGTGATTCAGGTGTTTTCGCTAATGTTTACTTCTTTATACAGTCAATCCCAGAACTTAAGTTGGCTCTTTAGTTGTAAAAGTTTTTTTTTTCCTTTAATATTATTTTCCTTCTCTGGCTCCTGCCAATAAAAGAGAAAAATCTTGACTGTAAAGGACATTGATCTTCACCAATCCTTCTTTATTTTAGTATTGGTTTGGCTTGCAAAGAGCTGCACTTACAAAAAAAAAAAAAAAAAAAAGGCTTTCTGTAGACTATTTCAGATAAAGTACTTGAATAGTGATTATCTATTGCTAACCATTACAACACAGAGATGATGAATAATAAGCAGACAAAGCAATATTTATGGCGTGTATATTACATGGCTTTAGGGGCATGTGGTTTGTGTGAGGGATTCCTTAATGTATTGTTTGTTTTATATACATTAATTTTTAAGCTCTAAGTGACAAATGAACTTTAGTTTTGATGTCAGTGCTTCACTGCAATACTACTCACTTTAGCCAGTGTTAAAGAAACAAGAAACAATGCTATTAAGTGTTAATAAGTAAGTTATAACTGTCAGGGAGAGATTTCTTCATCTAAAGAGCTTCTAATGTCCCCTTTTGTCTGACGGCCATGTGCTTAATCATTGATGCTTCAGGATGTTTGATTAATAACTGCTATGAGAGAGTATGGCAGCCATTAAATGCAAATAAGCATGCTTCAGTGAAACAGAGCTTGTCAGAGGATTTTTGGGTTTTAGTTTTAGATCTCTTGTAATGTTTTGTAAACAGTCAGCAGCACTGGATTTGTCTTGCACACGCTTTGCGTTTTCTACAGTAGGATTTTTCAAAAGTACATGTACAGTAGGTTCGGTTGGGTATGTGGGTTCTGACCCCGTGCTGTGAAAGCCAGTGGAGCTTTTGGGGTTGATTTCTGTTGGGAAATGAGCAAGGTTTTTGCACAGGATCTGTAGTTTGGCTTTCAGAGTACTAAATACAAAAATATAATCAGTATGGTTTCTGGTCTTTGCCTTACCTTGAGCTAAGTGGCTCTTCAAATGTATTTTTAATATCCATATAACGTTGAATTGATACATACATCTTTCTACCTTTTTTTTTTTTCTTTCTTTCTCTTCCTTCCCCATTCTTCCAGTCTGGAAATGTATGAAATAAGCCATAGCCTGTCAAACACTGTGCTGAAATCCTGGATGACATTCCATTTCTTTGGCCAGAAGTAAAGACATAGAAAATATAATTAGTAAGAAAGAAGCTTTTTGGTATATGAAAATGTTTAGAGTGTAGGAAACAGAAGCAGTTGATAATTGTGCTGTGATGATTTAGTGATGCTGGATAGTCCCCTCAAAAGGACTTTTAGCTCATTTGAGAAGAGTAATCCTGTATGTTGATTGTTGTTGTCTTACTGGGCTTAAACTGCCATGGAGAAGCTAAACTTGGAAAGAAGATATAAGCTGTAGTAAAGAAAACGTCAGAGCAGCCAGGTTGAGAAAAAGGTCTTTAGACAGAATTTCTATCATGTTATTATGGAGCTATGTACCCAAAGGCAGAGATCAATGTCTGATTCGGGTGAAATGGTGGAATTTGTTTGGAGACTGCTTTATTTACATGTTCTGTCAATCCTGAAGGTGGAAATTTGGCAGGCATTGTAACTAATTTCCTTTCCTTTTTTTTTTTTTTTCATTTAAAGTAATGTGATCAGAGGAGTTACTGGCTGTCTGCCAACATGCTCCTTTACTTTTCCTTTGGAATCTCTGGTTCCTGCTCCCTTTCCTGACAAACACGTGAACTCCTAGACCATGTAAGCCCACTGCTTGTGCCCATGTAGACAGCTTTGTCTGCCTGGAAATTGAAGGGGGGGGAGGGACTAAAAAGATATTGGAAATAACACTCTAAGGGTGTGTGGGTTTTTTTTGTATTCCCAAAACTGTGCATAAAGAATACTTAGACTTTGGGTTTCCAAATAGTGTCAGTGTCTCTTAAATTCAAGAGTTTGGAAGAGAAAAGCACTATATTTTTTTTTATAGGTTCATGTTTAAATCACAGCTCTGGATGTTGTTTAGACAGCTTGCAGCTGAAGAATATGTTTAGAAAAAGACTCCTGCATTTTTTTGCAAGCTTTTTTCTTCTACTGTACAAAGTGGTAGTGCTGCATGGAACTTAACCAAGTGTATATCTCTAAAGAGCAGAAAAAGCAGTGAAATTATTGCAGCAGTTTTCTATGTGTTCCCCTTCAACATTTCTATAGTTTGACTAAACTTAGATTGCTGAAATTATGAAGAAAAAAAAAAACCTTTTTGCTTTTATTACACCAGATCCACGCTGAGTTAAATGTCCTTCTTCTCTTTGCCTAATTGGAAGTAGCAACCTTTAGTAATTTGTTGTCGAAATACTTGTCCAAGTGGTTTTAAGCCTCTGAATAGAGGTGAAATAGTGATGTGGGTTTTTTCTCAAGCATTAGTTGGCTTTTGAAAATACTGATTGATAAGCTGTTGTCTAACTTTACAGAGGCTGTGTTACTGATGATCTTAATCTTAGTTATTAATCCTTTTCCAGTGTTAAGTTGTCTTTAGCATTAAGATGATTTTTTTCCTTAGTATCTGACCTAAATCTTCCATGCCACAATTCTAGTTTACTTCTTGCTATGTCTTCTTGGGCCATGGAGAATACCTTTTTCTCTTCTGCTGGGGGCAAGGTTTAGCTAATTGAGAGTACTGCAAGTCCTAACCAACTGTCTCTAATAAACCATTAATCATTACTTCATTTATTAACAAACCATTAATTATCAATCTCCCTCTTCTAGGCCTGTTCTTATTTTTTGAAGCTGGCCCCTTCTGTACCTTTCACTCATGGGTCTGAAGTGGTCTGGAGGAGGCGTCCCAGATGGGGTCTTGCTGGTGTTGGGCAGAGTGTTAGTTACTTTGTCTTTGTAGATTATAATTGGGTTTGTTTGTCACCGTGTGGCTGTTAACCTTTTCATAATGCTATGATATTGCTAGCTTGTGCCTTGGATCTACAGCAGGCCTTAGGCCTTTAGGTAGCAGGGCTATCCAATTATTTCCCATTATTTGTGTACAAAATGATCCATGCTCGGTTGTGCTTTCTTGCTGTTGTCCCCGATGAAGAACATATTTGTATAACCAAGCTCACTCCAGTTTAAGACCACTGTGAATTCTAAGCCTGGCCTCCTGTGCGTTAATGCTCCAACTGGTTGAATGTATCCCACTGATACCAAAATACTCTCCTTTTCACCGTCCAAATTGGTTCTAAAAATAATGATTATTGCTCTACTGAGGACAGCTCCTGTAAAGCTTCTCATTAGAACTCTTCAAATTTTTGTCTTATGTGGTTTGGAGGCATAATTTTGCAAATATTTTTCATTTGTTAATTGTGTTTGATCATGTTTCCCTAGTTTGTGAGTACAAATGTCCAGTGAAACTGTATCGAAAGACTTCCCGAAGTCAAGATTTAAGCCATCTACTAATTTCCATTATGCTGGGAGTTCTGCTGTCTGGTATGTAAGGAGATTAAGTTGATTTGGTGTAACTTATTCTTGACAAGTCATCTTCCCTTATCAAACAAGTACCTGCTCTTGATCACTGTTATGGCACTGATTTTGAGAGGAGAACACACTTTCTTTATGTGCAACAGCCCATCTCCTGTCTGTCCCTACACATCTGATGTCCGCAGGGCACAGACACTTGGGTCTGTTCTGTGTTTCTGCTGCTAGTTGACTACTGGATATGGGAGCTGAGGGTAAATGCGCTGCCCCTGGGGGCTGCAGACTTCATAGGCACTACAGTGATGTGTGCATGCAGAAGTGAGGCCTGCAAAAGAAAGCCTTGAGACACTTGCATAAATCCCCTCCTGGGGAGTGCTGAGCACATTTTGACCACAGCCAAGGATCTGGCCTGACGTGTTTTGAACACTATGTGGAACCTATCCTACAGTTCAGGACGCAGCTGAAAAAAACAGTAATGTGCAGATGCAACTCACAGGTGAATCATGATTAAATTTCTCAAGCCTCAGACATATCTTTTTTGTGTTAAGTCTACAAAAGTGTAAGCTGTAGGAAATGCTTTCCCTGCTGGGCATGTCATGTAAAAATAAAGGTGTCTGTTCTGTGTCTCCCTGCAGACACACTGACCCAGCTCAGGGTCACTAGGGGTAGGGCTAATGCATTTTTTTTAATTACAGTTTGGAATTTTACCATATTCTTGCAAAGATTTCTTTCTCTCTGGGTAACCTGGTGGACTGGCTTTTTCTGCTTTTTAAGAAGTTGTCTATGCTCTTCAGTTTTTCTTGCATGAAGACCTCAAAGTTCCATGGACTTCTTATAGGTCTGGCAAGAAGCAGGTAGATATTCAACAGGCTGTGTTTGTTTTTGTTTTTCTTTATTACAGCTAATGTGAGGAGGGTAAAAAACCATGGCTGATTAGTTTGCTGTAGTTGACACAATGTCAGTGACAGAGGCCTCGGGGTGGCTTCTGTATGAGTATGAGCAACTGAATGACCCTTTCCTCCCAGTTGTCTTCCTGCTGTTTTGCCAGGGATTCAGCATTCGTAATTCTAATCCCTAGAACTTTCTTTACTTTTTAAACCTACCTAACCTGTCCCCTACATGGGAGAGTCATGAGAGCAGGGAGGTTGCAAGTCTCCTCTGTTACTAACAGGGGACCACTAATGAAATTACAGATACCATTCTCTCTGAAGAATTGCTGTTTACTCTATTAATGAGACTGCATGATGGCCATGTGTTGTGAACATCTCCGTACCGTGGTGTTGCAAAAAGCAGAAGCAAGGAGTTGACTATCACACCTTAAGCCTAACAGAAATAAATCATTTTTTGAGCATAAAACAAGTGCTTGGTCAGGTGTGGGTAGAAACACACCTTTTGTTATGTAACTGTGGGGATGGATGTGCTGCTGAAAGTGAGCAAGCTCTCAATAAGCCTTTGAGAGTTTAAATGCACATGCAAGAGAGAATTGGAGACAAGTAATGCTTGCATTTCTTGCATCAATAGCCACATGTTACATAAACAAGCAGGAATGCCAAATATAATCCTCAATATTTTACTTTTTTTTTTTTTGAGTACCCCAAAGTAACTACTGCTATTGCTGCCACTACTGCTATGTTAGGTAAAGTAAATGTTTTTAAAGTCAATTCTACAGGGCTGCAATTCTTGGAACAAAATAATTCTTGAACATTAGTACAGAAATTTATGGATTTCAATTATAGCTTGTTGTGTATCATAATTCTAATTTTATACCCTGTGCAGTTCAGTGTTTTGGATTTTTAATGGGTATAGAGCAGTAATCATAAAAGTGATTCAAAATGCACCCAGTAATTACAGAGATTTGCTGTTGCTTTTGCATTAAAAATGATGATGATTTACAATCAACAAAATTGCAGTCTATGGTTTTAGTTAAGACACTCATGCTATTACACTGCTTATTAGTTATGGTCAGTGATTTAAAGCTTGAGCTACACATTAGAAAGCTGTACAATTATTTATTCTTTAATAGATGATAACAGTAAATTTAAAACAGAGGTTATATTAATTAGAATCTTGTATGTTAAAGAATATGTATGTAGCCCTTCGTATCTTTTGCTGTTGAAAATTAATTACAACTAAAATAAAGTAGCTGGCTTAAAGCAGCCAAAGCCGTGTGTGTATATTTCCCCTTTATAGTTTCTATTACAGTCCATGAATTTTAAGATTAGCTGCCAGACTCATTTCTATCTAGCAAGTAATGTAAATGTCATTTTGTTCCTCACCTCTACCCGTACCACAAATACATATTTAGATATATATGAATTATTAAAAAGGTAGCTAATATACTGAAACCATAAGCATTTAAAAATCATATGTAGGGAAGAAAGACATTTTACCTGCAAATTTATTTTTAAATACTTTTGGAATAAGGTAAGAATATGGTGGATTTTGTTCACATTTCTCTTTTCTGTCCATTTTCTTCCTTTTGCAAATATTTCCTCTTTTCCAGTACCTTGATGCAACAACTCAAGGAAACAGGTTACCAACTTTAAGACATGTTATTTACTGATTAGGTTTTGCATTTGGGAATTATAAGAGTTAAAGCTATTTTAACAAAAACATGTTTCTCTAGAACATTCAAAAGCATTAGCATAAATAGCATTTCCCCTTCTTATTAAACCTGGATTTTAACTGAGATAAGATAGTGCCTAGGTACATTAGCAGTCATGTCACGATGCAAAACATACTGGCATAGTTACTGATTATATACCTGTTTGTTGGAAATACTGACCGAAAAACTTGAAACTAGGGAAGTTTCCCAGCTGTTGGATGAGTGGTTTCCTTCTACAAGTTTTCCTGGAAAGAGTGGCCCTTTTATTTTTGACCTGCAGTGTCACCAGAATAAATTGAAAGTACTCTATTTTAGCTTGTTTCATTACTCTGGGGTATGGTGACTGAAGTTTTAACTGCTGTCTTGCATTAACAGTTGTATTCATCTTACAGTTTGCAAAACATACTAAGTTGCTGCCCTTTGGAAATTTTTCTCATTAAAACTCTTAATCTGCAGCAGACACCATGTCCCTGCTGGCCGCTGTAGGGTTGGCACAGTGATGTTATTTCAGCAGAGTACCTTATTTCTGGTGACTGTGATAGTGTGAGGTGGAGAGTGTGGGCAAGCTAGAATAGCAGCACTCTATCGTGGAAAATGGCTTGAGCATTTGAAAATGCAAGGCAGGGGATACAAAGCTCAAGTCGTTGACTGAAAAGAGATTTTTCTTGTCCGTGGTGTATGCGGGACTGGACACTGTTGGGTGTTTTCTGTTGAGACTATAAAATGTTTAATCCAGACTCTTCCATATTGAGCAAATTTCTGGTTTCTGATGAAACTGAGCCCAGGCTTCCAGCTGAATCTCTCTGGTCCATAGAGCCAGCCTTGTGTGTCCATGCCAGTCCTCTTGCTCCTCCCTGGGAGACTTGAATCCCTTGCTAATATTTGGCCCCAGTTTCTGCTGATCTCTGGCATATCTGTGAAACCCAGGCGGGTTTCTGCTGCATAGCCAGCATGCCAGCTTTTGAAGTCTGGGGACTGATCATCAGGGCCAGGAAGAGTTTGCCCATGTGCCCTGCGCACCCTCACAGCTGCTCAGTCAGATCACTTGCATAATCGAAGATGCCTTTGGCCAAATCAGCAATGAAAGTAAAGAGGCTGAAGCAGAAGGAGGCCCTCATTTTACAAGCAGTTTAAACTGGTTGTGTGGGGGTGTTTTTTTTTTTTTTTGGAGGGGGGGGGAGGAATCTTGTTTTTAATTTAAAACTCTGTGCTACCTCCCTCTCTTGCAAAAGCACAGATGCAAAATCTCCTCTCTGTGTGAGGAGGACTGGTTTTGACTTTATTTAGTCCTGTGTCATGTGAAAGTCTGTGGTCATGCACAGAGAAATGGCCCAAGTAAGGAGGTGGAGCAGAGGTGAGAGATGGAGATGAGGGCTGGGGGGAATTCAGGAGTGCTTCTTTGGAGTCAGTTTTCCTCTACCTCCTTAAGATGTGACCCTCTGTCCTTGTGTGCTGTAGATCCACGTGTTGTAAGGAGGATTACTTCAGCCAAGTATAAACTGGAAGGAGTAGTGGGTGATGGGTGAATAGTAAACAGCCCCAACAGAGTTCTCTGCTCAGACTAGCTTTTCTTACATTTGCCAAGAGTTCAGACCTGCCAGTTTCAAACTAACTGTGAATTTGCTGAAATAAGGTTGTTGGGCAGAGTTTATTCTCTGATTTGCGTAGTGGATAGCACTGGATGGGTTAATGCTTGCTGCTCATAATTGAGTGGTTTCTCTGTTTAGACTCAGTTTTCTGTGTCATACAGGAAGGACAGAAAAAGTAAGACCTTAAGTTCCCACAAAGTCTGTAAAACATGAACATCTGCTGAAGTCATGAACTGTGTATTGACTGTGTTTGGTAACAGGGTGAAAGCAGCTGATCATGAGCGTCCTTCTCTTAATTACTTTGTCAAATGTCACTACAGTTCCACGTAGGGAAAAGAAGTATTTCCTTAGTGACAAGGAAATAAGATAAACAGCAAGCAAAAATGAAATAGACCACCAGAATGCTACTGCTCTTCGTTGTATTTAACCATAACTATCATTTATCATGCTGATTTTTTTTCTTGGTATCTTTTTTCCTACTGAAGGATATGGTCTCAAGGTTTTCTTTTAAAAGATGTTGGCCTTTCATCCTTCTATTACTACTAGATGTTAGTATAGGTCAATTTCAGTTTGGATGTTCTTTCTGACTCTTTGATTTTCTCTGGCCTTATGCTCATCCACCCAAATACTGATTTTTTTTTTAACATTTTTTGAATGTCATCCTAATGAATGCTTTTATGCAGCAGGATGAGGAAGAGGTATATTCTACACTTCTGAATGGCTTACCAAAGTGCAAAATGGTCAGACTTCAAATGAGTATATTACTTGGAGCTCAGCCTTACAACAGATACTGTTTGAGGCCTCTGGTCCATCAAGGGATGGTAGTAATCCATAGCAACTAGTAATCACGTTAGGAAAATCAAAGACATGTTAATACATTTTTAACACTGAAGTAGATGTAATATTCTACTCCAAAAGGGATTGAATGTTTAAGCCAGAAGTGTATTATCACGTTAACTCCATATTGATTATTCAGCTTGTGAAACTCCAATAAGGAATCTGTGGTCTGTAGGGCAGGAAAGACCCTTGGCAATGTAACAGTCGTGACATCTGATTGTGTGAAGGCAAAATCAAACTTGTCAGATTAAATGTCTTTAGATGACAGCAGCAAGCCTGTGACAGGTTGGACTTGAGTGTTGACTGTAAAATCCTACTGGGAGGTTCCTGGACAGCAAGGCAGGTAGATGTGCAAGTTACATTTCCACTGTCCCAAAGCTGAGTTGAGTGTTTTTGATTTGTTAAGTACTATTGAGACCCCTGAGTGTTTTTTTTCTGTCTGTGGGAGTATAAGACAGCAACAGTTTCCTGTGCAAAACAACTCACTACAGCTGGCTGTTAACCCTTGCTGTAAAAGTGACTGTGTGCTTTGTCATGCTGAACTATGCTAGCCTCTTAAGATATTCTAAAAACAGCCGCATCTACATGCATTAGCTGGAGCTGTCTAATTAGTTTAATTAATTAGCATAATTAGCTAAAGCTTCATTGCTCTGCAGAGTTGGACTTCTAGATAAGCCTTTGAGTTTAGAATAAGTATTTGAAGTACCTGGGCTGAATTAACATAGACAGGGATGGGCTGACTACTTATTAATAGCAGAAGTAAGAAAGCATGACATGGAATTTATTGAATGTGCTGTTGGGTTAGATCTCTATCTAAAGGAGGTCTTTAAGTCTGCTAGAGTCTTAAATTAAGATTGCATTAACTTTATTTGCACAGATGCTCTCTTGACAAAAACAAAACGTGAGTTTCAATTAAGTTACAGTGGCTGCATATGAGGTGGGAGTGCAGCTGTTTGGGATAGGTTATCATAGCTTATCAACAAAAGTTGTAACTTATATGGAATGTATCATTTAAAGTTTTTTTTCTTTGTTTTGAACATGTGTTAGCTCTTGCTGAATGATGGGCAGAGCACTGAGGAGCAGCAGCAATGGAAGCTGGTGCATTCATTGCTGTTTCAGATATTTGGGGACACTCAGTTTGCTGCTGGTGGAGGAATTCATTTTCTCTGATATCTGTGAGTAGCACACCTAAGGGTTTTGGACTGATGTGGTACCCTGTGATGCTCTGTGCCCTGTCGCTGTAAGGACCCTTGCCGGGCAGGTAGGAGAGGACTGCCATCACCACATGAGTAGATGCTGACCTCGGGCTGTCCAAGGGAATGGTGCTTTTCACGAGGTTGGTGCTCTTCTAGAGAGATGTACGTGTGTTCTGTCATGTGTCTTTGTCTGGCTGTGAGTGTATGTATTTAAAAATATATAGGGTTGGGGTTTTTGTTTGCTCACAAAACTGAGGGGGGGGGAGGGGGCACAATTCATCCCTGATGTAACATACAGAACTCTTGTGGAGCCACTGTGGAGTTGAATCTGGTGTGTTTTGTCTTCTACATCTTCCAAAGCAGTAGTAGCAGGATGAGCAATATCCAGTAAAACAAATTTAAATTTATGCTTTCAATACTGCCAAAGGCAGGATACTCTATAAATAGTATTGTCACAAGACAGATTTACAGGGACTTCAGGAGAATTACTTTTGGGTTAATTCTTTAACTATTTTCTACATAGTCACAGCTATACCTTCTATTTCTTATTGAATCAGAATTTTCATTCCGTTGTCCTAGAGTAAATGGGTAAATGGTGAAAAATATATCAGTTCTTATATTCATTTATGTAACAATCTGCAGAAGTCTGAGTAACAAGATGGATCACACCAGTCCCTTGCAGGTTTTCTTATTACTGCATTGTAAACGCTCTGTTTGTGCAATGTATAAACTTTCAATAAGCATGCAGTACCAAAGCATGCAGACACATCAGAACAACAACCGAAATATTGAGTTTTATTTGGCAAAGCTTTGGAATCACAGAATCGTCTAGGTTGGAAGAGACCTCCAAGATCACCTAGTCCAACCTCTGACCTAACACTAACAAGTCCTCCACTAAACCATATCACTAAGTTCAACATCTAAATGTCTCTTAAAGACCTCCAGGGATGGTGACTCAACCACTTCCCTGGGCAGCCTAACAACCCTTTCAGTAAAGAAGTTCTTCCTAATATCCAACCTAAACCTCCCCTGGCACAACTCTAGCCCATTCCCCCTTGTCCTGTCACCAGGCACGTGGGAGAACAGACCAACCCCTACCTCGCTACAGCCTCCTTTAAGGTAGCTGTAGAGCGCGATAAGGTCGCCCCTGAGCCTCCTCTTCTCCAGGCTGAACAATCCCAGCTCCCTCAGCCGCTCCTCGTAAGACTTGTTCTCCAGACCCCTCACCAGCTTCGTCACCCTTCTCTGGACTCTCTCGAGCACCTCCATGTCCTTCTTGTAGCGAGGGGCCCAAAACTGAACACAGTACTCGAGGTGCGGCCTCACCAGAGCCGAGTACAGGGGGACAATCACTTCCCTAGACCTGCTGGCCACACTGCTTCTTATACAAGCCAGGATGCTGTTGGCCTTCTTGGCCACCTCAGCACACTGCTGGCTCATATTCAGCCGACTATCAACCAGTACTCCCAGGTCCTTCTCTGCCAGGCAGCTTTCCAGCCACTCATCTCCCAGCCTGTAGCTCTGCTTGGGGTTGTTGCGCCCCAGGTGCAGGACCCGGCACTTGGCCTTGTTGAACTCCATACAGTTGACCTCAGCCCATCGGTCCAGCCTATCCAGAACCTTCCTACCCTCGAGCAGATCGACACACGCACCTAACTTGGTGTCATCTGCAAACTTACTGAGGGTGTACTCAATCCCCCCATCCAGGTCATCGATAAAGATATTAAAGAGGACCGGCCCCAGTACTGAGCCCTGGGGGACTCCACTAGTGACCGGCCTCCAACTGGATTTGACTCCATTCACCACAACTCTTTGGGCCCGGCCATCCAGCCAGTTTTCAACCCAACGAAGCGTACGCCAGTCCAAGCCATGAGCAGCCAGTTTCTAGAGGAGAATGTTGTGGGAAACGGTATCAAAAGCCTTACTGAAGTCAAGGTAGACCACAGCCTTTCCCTCATCCACTAAGTGTGTCACTTTGTCATAGAAGGAGATCAGGTTCGTCAAGCAGGACCTGCCTTTCTTAAACCCATGCTGACTGGGCCTGATCACCTGGTTGCCCTGTAAGTGCCACGTGATGACACTCAAGATAATCTGCTCCGTGAGCTTCCCTGGCACTGAGGTCAAACTAACAGGCCTATAGTTCCCTGGGTCTACCCTCTGGCCCTTCTTGTAGATGGGCGTCATGTTTGCTAGCCGCCAGTCGACTGGGACCTCCCCTGATAGCCAGGACTGCCGATAAATGATGGAAAGCAGCTTGGCCAGCTCCTCCGCCAGCTCTCTCAGTACCCTCGGGTGGATCCCATCCGGCCCCATTCATGGAAGAGTGTGGAAGGAATTGTGGCAGAAATGGAAGGAATTGTGGCAGAGTTACTTTTGTTTACTTGCAATTTTTTTTATTAAAACAGTGAACAATAAAGATTGTGTGAAATGGCAGCAGCTGGCATGTACTTGCATAATTTCAAGTGTGAGATGAAAATTGTCTTGTGATAATAGTAAGTCATTAATGTTTGCTGTATTGGTTCCTGCAAAGTAGTGCTGTAATTTATCTGTGATGTAATATGTCATAGATGCTTTATTTCAGTGATTGGCCTAAAAGTTGTAATATGCCATTTTAGACACTCATTTGTAACCACAGACACTTGTGACTGATCAGTCGTAGGACATATTCTGTATTGAAGCTTACCATGAACATTTATTATTCACTCAAAATCTCATCTTTCATAAATAAATGGAAATGTTATTTTACTGTGGGAGCACTTGGTTCACCAGCACTACTTGTTTCAGAAAACCTTGTAGATAAATGATAAGTGTATACTAGGGGCCATATGGGTGGAGAAGTGGTGTTGAAAGCCAGAGTAATTTATTACAATCAGCTTGTTCCTGGAACAGGTGAGGTAAATCATTAGTTGCCAGGGACATCTCATGAGTGAGCAGAGATGCAATACATTAACTGAGTGGGGGGAAAAAAACAGGCCACAACTTTAATATTCTTTTGTCCCAAATGTAAATGAGGTGCAGGAGAGAGGTACCAGAATATCCTGTCTCACAAGGACCAACGAAGTCTTTGTGGGGGTGTTTTTTCTTCTTTTGTGTTGGAAATATATATATTGTGAGCTAGGAAGTCTTATTTGTCCTGATATATAAATGGGCTCTTCAGATTTTACATTCTGTGATTATGATTCCCTGTTTGTTCTCTAGACATAATTTTCTGCCTCTGACATAATCCTAAAACCTCAGGAGTGTGTGGCTTGACTTGTCCAAATTTTTAAAACAGCTGTTGTTATACTTAATTGGACACCAGAGCTGGTTGATTTTTTTTTCTGAAAATATTTTAGTGAAACAGTGTTTTTGATTAAGTATAAGGGATCTGATACTGCAGAATTCTGAGAACGGAATGTTATTTTTTTTCACAAGAAACAGCACGATTCCTTAGGATAAAAAATATATATATTTTTAAGTGGACAATCTTCAGTACTTGTTCCATTTGGATATACAGACGTATTTAAATTCTGTTGTCTTTTTTACCCTCTGTGGCAATGAGCTTTCCACTTTCCAGAAAAGAATCTCGTTAAGTCTTAGTTTTGTACTTTGAAATAGAAAATTAGCTGGTGCTGATGCAGGATTTGTCAGCTAATGAATTTGGGAGATCGAAGGAAGGAATATGAAGACCATCCAGGAGAGTCATTAAGAGTTTATTCTCTTTTGGAAACTGAGAAGGAGATGATACTGAGTAAAAAGGAATATGAAAAATGTTGAGACAACTGTAGTACAGTATAGCCATCCTGTACCCAACCTAGTATGTGATTGATTATGGTTACGTTGTTGCATTTGGGGGGATTTTTCTCATATTTATGGGAATTAAATAAAGTTGTGGCCTGCCACACAAACACTTTAATCCTTGCTCTGTGTTTGAACAGTGATAGTTAAATCTTGTCAAATAGGAGTGAACTATTTTAGAAAATTTTGGCCATCTAAAGCACATCTACATGTTCCATGTATTCATTTCAACCCTTAAGGTTTGCATATCTTTGTATTAAAAAATAAGCTTGGGTCTTGACGTTACATGACCTTTTTATCTCTCTGTTGACAACCTAAACCTCATTTGATCATGATCTCTTGCAACTGATTGTGTCTACATCTTTTTCCAATCTGTAACAGATGATAGCATTTTTTGTCCTATTGTCTTTCTTCATTGGTACATGCCAAACCAGGTCTCTACAGCAATTAGCACAAACAATCACACAAAGCCTGTGCAGGACTCTTCTTGGTATGTTCATACAACTCTGAAATTAAGTCAGACCTTAATTTCTGTATGGGATATCAAGTGATGATTAGTATGGAAGTCTCAAGTTACTCCAGTTATAGCAAACAAAATTTCAAGATGCGCTGCTAATTTTGGTTTTCTTCATACCTTCAAGCTGGCTTATTTTTGTAGTGATGTGCAGAGCATCTCTGCATGTTTTTCTTCCTCCTTTAGATTGTTTCAGTAATAGATGTTCCCATTTACATGTGCCAATTATAACTTGATGAAGATGTTTTATTGCTGTTGACACCAATGAAGGAGTGCAGCCCAACCAAAGTGGTGCCTTTTTCTCAAGATTTCCATTCGTCTAGACAAGACGATGTTTTCCTGTTCAGGCTGAGGATCTCAGGCATCCAGCCTTTGCCCTTCCTGTGTAGGGCGGCATGCTTAGGAAAGAAACTGACTGTTGGATCTTCCTAGTCCTCTAGGAAATCTGGGTAGAGATGAGAGCAGAGCAGATATCATTTGTCTAGGAGCACTGATACTTGAATAGCCATACCAATTGTTATAGTTTTTGTAATAGCAGAGGGCAGGTGTTCTTGTTTGTTTTTTTTTTCTTGCTTTCCAACACTTTTTCATAACATTCTGTCTCTTTAGCCTCCTCTCCAGTTGCTTAATAAGGCACGCAGATGACTGAGTTAATAAATAACTTGCATCTTCTTCCTGCTCCGCATACTAATCTAGCTCTTTGCGACCGCTGTGTCCAGTAGGCGGTTGTGATTGGCTCTGTTTTTTTCTAAGCTACTTGGGTCTCCTCAGCACTACTCAGCCGGTGCTTTCCTGCCACAGTGGAAGGCAGGAAATGTAATCTCTGATTGGTGTCAAGGAGATGCGGTGTCCTGTTGAGGGCTCTGTCATTAGTCTCCTTTGGTGTCTTGAAATCAGAAGATTCTTTTCCCACTGGTAAAATGTCAGTGATTGGAATGCATGTACGGCAGCGTAAAGAGGGAACATACGAAACAAGTCATCTTCTGATGATGAAGTCGAGAAATATGATATGTCACAGGTGGCAGGAGGGCTGTAACAGAGATAAATGGATGTAGTTAAATTCTATACTAAAAAAATAAAATTTTCTAAATAGCAGTCTTGGTTGAACTCGGCATTGCAATTCATGTGAAAAACAAGGACTTTGGGAGTGGTGATTGTTTTTTGAGCCTTAAAAACAGACACTAGGAGTGTTTATTGAAGTGGACATTGCGTTTTTATCTTTTTTACCCAAACTCTTAAATGTTCCAGTTTTATTAGAGAATTAAAAGGCACGGTATTTTTGTGTGTTTAAACAATTAAATAACAACAATTGAAGTACTAGAGCTGGAGTCAGGGAAATACGGAAGTGCAATTGAATGTGATGTTTAATATGCACATGATTGTGTAATGTGGGTTTATATGCATTTTTTATTTTTTTATGCTAGTGCAGTCCTAGGATTTCAGAATTAATTAGTACACAATGCTTGCACCATCCTCTGCACAAGATTGTTTTGCATGTCATGTGTATTGGCTTTCCAATTACTGCTTTCCCAGGAGCAGCAGATTTCAGTTTTTTTGTTTTTTTTTTGAGGATGGAAGGAAAGAGAAACTGGAACTGACTTGACAGTTAATGGGAAATTGCTGAAGTTAATATTCAGTTCTGGAATATCATCCAGGCTTCAGTTCAGCCTACAGGTTTTACCTGAAGTGTTAGGCTGAAAATCTCTGGTTTAGTGCTGGGTGTTGTGCTAGTGTTACTGAGAATTATCTTTGTACCAGGCTAGTGCCTGGTGCTATATTGCTTTACAAACACGTTAAAATGACTGTTGTTTGGCCTTATGATCTGAAGAGGCAAGATGAACTACAGGAGGTTTGGGGGAATTGAAAGGTAGAACTGACAAATATCAGAACCAGAACTACACTTTTCCAGGTTAATAGCCTGCCTTCAAAGCTACGCCAATTCTTGATGAAGAGAAATGGGGACCTTTCTCTTAGCTATTACTGTCTGTTTCAGCAGCCCTGAAGTTTTCCTCTGGAAATCTTAGAATCATAGAATATCCCGAGTTGGAAGGGACCCATAAGGATCATCAAGTCCAACTCCCTTTTTTTGGATGTTCTTTTTGGACATTTCTTAACACATAAAGCCCGATGGTTTGTCATGGGATAGTCTGCATTTGGTGACCTGATGCTGCTGTTATGCCAAGTGATACAATTTTCGTCTTGCTTGGAGCACCCAGAACCAACATGAGAATTTTCCCATTTCTGGGAAGGCTTGGATGGCTTGATGAGCTGGCTGGGAGCCTCCTGCTCCTGTATACTTTTTTTTAACCTGGCAAACATTGCTGTCTTACTTCCCACTTCCAAGCTTCTCACAGGCAAAGCTGTTTTACTCACTTAACAAATGTAAAGTTTGGGGCTATTATCCATAATATTTTATCAGTGATAAAGTAACCTAAGTATAAATAAAATAGTATAATCAACAAAACTGCCTTTATGTTTATGTTTTAAAATAAGCAAAGCTTCAGTAATATCTACCCAGAGACAGGAAGATAGCAGTTCTGGAAAACATAATTACAAACTACTTTGAGTTCTGCTCTTGGCTTTTGTTTTTGACAAATGGTGATGGTGTGTTTTTTTTGTTTGTTTTTTAAAAACAACATTGTTGATCAGTATCAATGGTTTCAAGCTAGCATTTAATGTTCCAGCAGCTTGGCTTTCATTGGAGTTGAGAAAGCCAGTTCATAGTTTCTTGGCTTTTCCAGCCAGTGCAGTTGTTTCTGAAGATAAATATTTACAATCCTAAATTAATATTTCCTTTGGTTGACTTGAGATTTTTTTTCCAAGAAAGCTACAGGTGATTTAGGAATAAATAAATTTCTAACAGTGCTTTTCTTAAAGTGGGCACAATAAAGCAAAAACTAAATCCTACTAGAATTAACCGTTATTTCAGTAGTGATCCCCTCAAGATTGTGGGAATACTTTCTATTATTGCATATGATAACTTTTTCTTCATTTAATCTGTAGGTGTCTAGGTCAACAAATTAGAGAACCTACAACATGAACTGAAAAATAAGTGCTCATTTGTATAGAGGTGGTCTTCAGTAGATTTTATGTGCTTTACAGTGGAAATATCATTTGACAGGTGGTGAAACTTTTATGAATAGTAGGGTAAAATAAATTGCTTGAAATTGTACATTAGATCAATTGAAGATGTGGGAATAAAACTCAATTTTCCTGTACCACTTTTGTTTACTTTCCAACAAAAAATACTTCCTTGTGCAGCCACCCTTAAAATTTCAGGAAAAAAATATATGGTAGTTGCTAAGAACAGTAGTGGGCAGCATGTATGTGTGCATGTAATGCTATATATAGAGCTTGTCTCTTCATGGCTCTTTGCAAACACTAACTTACAATTATCTGCAAGGTTAATATAATTATCTGCAAGGTCATATTTTCTTATACCTTAATTATCATTAATATTAGTAATTATCTGCAGTGTTAATATAACTTTCAAATTCAGATAAAGCTGTCGTTTCTACAGTGACAATATTAGTCTTTATGGCATAAAAGAATGAAGGAAAAAATGCAGGGGTGGTTTATTGTATAAAGTGAGAATTTTTTTCTGCAAAGCTTTTTTTTTTTTAAAAAAAAGGTAGAGGTCTCAGTACTGCTTTTTTTGTTTTTTGAAAAGGCTGTAAGACTGGTTATACCTGAGTCTAGCAAAGATCAAAGGGAGTCAGTTTAAAATGGGATTAAGTGTTATTTCTATACTTAAACTAAATGCCTGGTATGCATAAATTGGATTTATTTCAGCTGAAATTGAATATTTCTGTTGTAAATACCTTGTTGATCCATCACAGGATTATATTTGCTTTTCCGCTGGGCGGTGTTGTCCTGCTGACACTTGCAGTTAATTACAGTTTGACATATCTACTCATGTTCCTCCTCTACTGTTTTGATATAAACTGGTCTGGCTTTGTGAAGTGTTATAGCTGTCTCTCTTCCATATATTCATCTTTAAGATCACTTGGCTCTTTAAAAAGAGACTCTCTGGTGTGGTGTTGAACATCCCCTGCTCTGTGAAATTCACAAATTCTACTTTTTTCCCTTTTTTAGTGTTAGGAGAAAATACTACACTAGATCAGTCTCAACCTAGCTAAATTTTTGACTACTTTCAAAGTCATGTACTAATCACCCTGCTGTCCCCTGAGGAAACTAGATGAATTTGACGTAAACATCTCAAAAATGTGAGACCAAACAGATTTGGTGTTAACAGTTCACCAGGACCAGATGCCATTCACCACTGGGTGTTGGAGGGACTCACTGCAAAATGCAAGATTGCTGAGCCACTGGCTGAACTGAGTAAGGTCCCATTTCAATGGTCGTGGTGCTGGAGGACTGGTGGACTGCTTGTATGTCTCCCATGTATGCCTGTATGGAAAGGGAGGCTGGAAGCTAGAGACCACTCAGGCTGACCGGTGGATGATGCTGAGCTTTTGTTCAGGTAGTCAAATGGTGTGGTGAAGGTGGAGAACTGCAGAAGGATCTTCATAAAGCAGAGTGAGTGGGCAAAAAGGCAACAGATGGCTTTAGCGTAGACAGACATGAAAGTAGTACATTGAGGAGAAAAATAATCCAAACCAGAACTAAATGTTTCTGAACCTGGAAATACTAATTACAACTTAGGATCTTTGATATTCAAGTTAAATTCATTGTGCAGCAGCAACCAAAGAAACCAACAAAATACTAAGAACTTCAAGGGAAAGAACCAAAAATAAAATGGAAAGTATTGTTCAGCTACTGAATAAAACTTTGTTCCTGTATCTTGAGTACGAACTGAGCACAAAATAGGGTACAATGTAGTTATGCCAGGTATCAAGAAGGATGGCAAAAATGATCTGAGCAACAGTCCTGTGAGGAAAGGCTGTGTTTGGAGGGCTGGGGGAAAGCATTATGGAAGATCACAACTTCACAGAGTGGATTGCAAATTCACCAAGTCTTGTGACATGAAAGCTGCTCAAAACTTTTAGCATATGGATGTAAAGTGGACTAAAAAAAAAAAAAAAGACAATGAACCTCTAAAACTTCCTATCTCCACAACAGGGAGGGAAACCAAATGCAGTGAGTGGCCATTCCCATGCGTGCTTCTTCAGCACAGATTCCTCTCCCTGCTGCTGCTGGGGACAGAAAGCAGGGATAAATGGGCTGCTGGGCTGAGCCACTGGGCTTTTTTCATGTTCCCCCACAAGTCATTTGGTGTGGAAAAAGTGATTTATGTTTTAAAACGATATATCTTCCTACTGACCTTCTGACTTTCACTGCTGCTTGCAGTTATGGAATGCAGACCATCTGGTTCTCCAAATTCAAGCTAAAACCTCTGCCTCGAATTGTCTTAGTTCGGCTGTCTCTTGTCCACATCTGCCCTCATGTTCTGTATCCTCTGCTATTGAAAGATAAACCAAAGTGGGTTTTGGTCCATATCTTGATTATTTAAAATATAAGTGTTACCCTTCTGAAACAATGTGGTGTTTCCTCTTTTTTTTTTCTCGACTGATGGATGTAACGCATTGGTACCATTTCCAGCAGTGTCTAATTGTTATGAGGACCCTCTTTTCATGAATTTTTGTGGTAAATTAAGTTACTGAGGTAACTCTATAGTTGTGGCTTCTTCAGTAAAACATTGCTCTTTGCTCCTAGCTTCAGATTTGATACAGCAAAATTTTGGCGATCTCTGTAAATGTTCAACCCAAGCGTGCTGTGAGCAGCCCAGCAGTAGGGTTATGTTTGTTGTGGGAAGTTAAGCATACATATGAGCTTTTACAGGATTGTTTCTGGGTGCCACTTAATCAGTTACTTGAATGCTTAACTTAAGCTATGACTTATTCCTTTGACTTTGAGGCTACTTACCTTGTGTAAACTTATATAGGAGTTTGCTTCTAAGGTCAGTCTCGTAGCAAGATAGGGTAGGGAAAGGTTCCAAAGGACTGGAAGGCATTTCAAAGGGTTATTTTACAAAGCAAACATCAGACTTCTATTTCTTCATATTTTTTTTAACTACAACAATGCATTCTACAGACATCTGCTGTAATTTCTTTAAAGGTATTCCCTGTCATCATTTCAGTTTTGTCTCTCAGAGTCTATTTATTTTAGTGTAAGACATTGCAGTTTGCTCTTTGTCAATGAACTTCACTAGCAAAGATGGATAGCAGGTTTTTTTTTTTTTGATATGGAACAGCACGCTACCATTTTCGTGTTATATTAAAACATTGATATGTTCTTCCTTTGCATTGTTTCCCTTAGTTCAGTATTTGTAAATGCAATTTCAGGGGTTGGGGAAAAAAAAGATGGCAGTTTAAAAAGATGCATGAGTGAAATCCTGTAGAATGCATCTACCATTCTGTGGTTGCACTGCATGATTTGGTATGGTACCAAATCAATTAATAACAGTCTAACAGTTAACATACTGGCATCAGCAGGCAATTACTTTAAGTGTGACCTTCTCTCTTTTTTTCCATCCCTCAGAATTGTTGGGTTTGTTAATGAAGTTTACAATAATAGTATAATGAAAGTAATATGACAAAAAATATGCTTTCTATGTATCTGGTTTGAAAAAAAAATGCATGTGGTCTATAGACAGAAGCTTATGTTCTCTACTGACATTGAAAATGGAAGATCCAAGAATACTTCAGAATATGTTGGATGACTTTTAACAGTGAGATAAGGGGAAGGTGTTCCTGGGTTTTAGGACTAACTAAGCACACAGTTATCTAAGCTTCTTCATGTCATGGACTAAGGAATCTCTCTAAATTTCACCTCTGTCCCGCTCTTGGAAACCTTAGCACATTCTCACAGTGACTCCTTCAGAACAGCAGGTTGAGGCATGGTCTTCAACTTCAATTTTGTGTAAGCCTTGTAAGACCATTGTTGGTGCTTGGGAGGCTGTGTGATCTCCAGGAGGGGTGACTACAGCAGATCACACTGAAGCTCCCAGGGAGCAGGGCTGGAAGCTGTTTCCCCAGCCCCTTTCCCCCTGCCCCTCACCCTGACTTCCCACTCATGTTCCCCCAGAAGCACTGGTGGGGATGCACTGTGGCACACCTTTCAGAAGGGCTGACTCTGCCTTCTGGCAGATGGGCAGTAAATCACAGACTCATGCTTTCAGTCAGTTTCACAGGGGCTGTAGTTCCAATGAAGGCAGTTAAAACTGTCAACACCTCACAGTGCTTGAAGATAATGAATGTAATATAAACCTGAGAAGCCCACGAGCAGTGCTGTCTTCCCACATAGCAGATTAAATCCTCTGGGTCTCTGCATTTCAAGGAAGCTTCTTAATCCTCCTCAGGCATTCATAACAATAGTTAGTGCTTGTTTGTGTGTGTGTATAATTTATATATATACATATGCTTGTTCAGAGAAGCATATTAACAAAAAAAAAAGTTAGAAATACTTAAACATCCTGTGGTTAATGTGTTCCAAAACCATTTCAGGATGTTAACAGCGGGTTATTAATTACACTGCCATGAATAAATATGCTATGATAAAGCAGCACCTGACTTATATGCCATATATACACATTCTCCAGTGGATGTTCAGTGTTCCCTTGGTGGATTTCAGTAACACAATCGGATACTTTTACATTTTTGAGTTCCTCACTAGCTTGGTTGCTTTTAGTCAAGTGTAACAGAGAGATTAATGTCATTATCAGTTGGTAATGATTTTAGAAAAACAAAAGTATTGCAAAGAAAATGTCTTTGTACTTAAGTAAGTTGCCTATTTTGGGAGGAGGGTAAGAGGAATGAGCCTTTGATAGGACTAAAAGATTCTGGTGCAGGAAATCTAATGAGAGGCCTGTTTTTCAAAATCTTTCATTTAAATGAAACAAAGTACAAAGTATTGTAGTATAAAGTAATCCCCTAGAAAAATAATTAAATAGGGAAATGATCATGAAATGTGTGAAGTAATTGCAGAGAATCATGCATACAGAAATTATTTTTGCCAGTGTATGTGACTCTAAGTAGAATTATGTATTGTCTGAAGACTTGTCTGCCACTAGCCACAGTGTATTCTGTGTGATTTCCCTTTTATTTGAATACTGCAAATCAAGTTGCTTGAACTCTTTAATTATATGGCCTATGTAATGGAGGGATTTACAGTCATAAGATACGATTTTTGTTGTTGTTGTAGAAATCACATGGATGCTCTAGAAGTCTTCAGTAATTATTACAAATGCCAGTCCATATACATCCACAGATGTACATAATATTTACAGAAGTATATGATGATACAATTTCTGTCAAATTTAGATGGCTTATCTGTTATCCTCAACTTTACATTACTTGCAGAGGGGTGTTCTTTTTGCCCTTACTCAAGCTGTAGATTTAGTATTACTCTTATTATTTGAAATATTAGCACAGATTTTGACAGAGGGTCGCAAATTGGAATTCCTTATCAGCACGTCAACCCTGAGCTCCTGTTGTTCCTGATAACTTGCTGTGTTGTGGGAACACATAACAAAGAGCAAGTAAAGCTGGAGAGAATTCACATCAGCTTTGAAGACAACCCATTTTATGTAGTTCATTGAAGGTGCAATTCAGAAGAGATCTTTGCTTTTGAATTTTTGATACAGCGGAAGTGTCCAAACTAAATCTTTGTTGGAGGAATTACTCAAACCTTCTCCCCCAGGTAGTAGGCAGAAAGGTGATAGTGCCATAAATAGTTACACACAATACAACAACCTGATCCACCTGTTCCTATAGCCTCTCTGTGGGAACTTACCATTGCTACTTCTATTTTTCTCTAATACCATTTCTAAGAAAGAAAAGACACCTGTGTTTTTTTTCTTTTCTTTTTGTGAGCTACAAGCATTTTTTCAAAATAAATACTTCATATGATAAGAACTGTATGGTAGGATTCTGGCTTTATTTTTTAATTAATGCCAAATTATGTGCTTAGAAGTTGAGGTCCCTGTGTTGAACAGCTCTAAGTGTCACCAAGCCTCCATGACACTGCTTTGAGTTGTAGTGAAGGGTAAAACTCTGCAAAATACTGGGTGTGTTTCACTTGCATATAAAATGAGGTTTTTAAATGGTATGTTATTTACTCCTTTGTTATGTGAAAAGTACAGTTAGTTAGAAGGAGGAGTGCAATAACTTGTAGAAATTTGTAAGTAAGTCTTACAGTTCTAGTAAGGAATATAGCTGGGCAAGGTATTGATAAAGCTGCTGTGCTCTAATAGAACTTGCTATGCCGAGCAATTAACTGGTTTGTAGAATAAGGGTCTATAAACACTGATGTAAGGTTAGTTTTATACAAGTGAGCTGTTCTACTTGAATAGAAAGTGTTTCTTCCTCATACTTCTAAAGTTAAGGAAACAGTCAGATGTTTGAAGTGTTAATCCCATGGAGGTTGTTTTCTAGAAATGGGAGTGGGTATAAAATGGAGTATCACATTTTGCGTATCCCACAAAAAAGGCAATACCTTTTCTGAAGAGCAAGGAAGGGTGGTTTTCTTTTTTTGTTTGGGTTTCCAGTTTTCCTCGTATGAGCATCTGTTGGCTTAATGTGTTGCATGTCTTGTACTGACACTTATTTTTCATTCAAGCCTGAGGCATTTTCACTTTTATTGTGGAGTATGATACTAAACTGAACAATTTTAATCTTTTTTAATATATTTTGGGCTTGGACCAATAGCTGCAACCAATACCATAGCTGGTGATCATCACAAGTTACGAAATATACATTTATCAAGCTCTCGTGTAATTATGCTCTGTATATTTAATTCTGTTTCTGCAGTTCTTGAGACAAAAAAAAAAAAAGTACAGGACTGTGCTGGATAGTGCACATTAAAGTGTACTACGGAATCAGGCTGCTAGCAATCTTTCCCTCTGGAAACTGCTATTAGAAGTTGTATAAAGAATCCAATCAACCAGCGGGGGGGGAGGGGAGTCGGACTTGTCAGCTAGTTTTTTCAAGTCATTTTCCTTTTATTTCTCAGGGAAATAAATATTGAAGAGAAAAATTAAAAAAGCAAATTAAAAAAAAATCTGTAGCTTGTAGTTTTGGGAAGACTTTAAATTTTTAAAAATAAATATTAGTATTAATTTCTGAAGGGAGACAAATGGGTTAAGCTGCATTTAGATCTGGTTTCTGCTTTCCAGCTAGTTCTGCCAAAAAGTCATTCCAGTGGAACATTAGGAAGGAAATAAACTTTTAAACATAATTTAGGACCGGAACAGTCTTTTATGGATGTATTTTGTATCATGCCTTTTATAAAAATAAAAAATTATTTCAGAACTGAAACAGTCTTTAAAATATGTACAGGATAAAATAGTACATCACTGGGACAAAATGTCAGGCATCACTGTTTTCTGTATTTAATCTAATGGTTGTGTTTACCATTCCTAGCAGTCATTCCATACTAATGGCTTAATTCAGTAAAACTGTCTAAGAATACAGAAGTCTGCCCAGTCCCTGAAAAATCATTGAGTCTTGTTCAACAATGCAAGTGCTTACATAAGATTGTGTGGGGTCTTCACTTTTATTTAAATATTGGCCTAAAAGTATTTTCCTGTTGGAAATTCTTTGAGGAGGGAGACCTGTAACGCTGAAGTAGCATGTTTATTCTTCACAGCCAGCATAAACATGCTTTTTCCTCTTTTTACTTTAGTAGTAGAACTGTATTTGATGCCATTATTTCCCCTGAATAATACCTTATCCTTGAAGTATTTCCAAATTCCTTCCATAAGCATCTATTTGTAGGTGATCCATGATAAGGATCCTCAAGTGACTGTTCAGTTTCACTTTGCCTTGCACCATTCCATAACCTAACGCTTTTTTTTTTAGTTTTGTAAGATCAACAGATGAGTCCTGTGGCAGCAATAATTCTTCCTCACTGCTCCTTGGAGGGAACGTGCATGCTTTGTGTGGCTGTCAGATCTTCTGTATATTCGACAAACGTTGAGAACTGTGTATAGAAACTTGGAAATTTGATTTGATGAGTGCACATTCTGAAAGGGGGAAAACAATCTTTGATTATATTTGTTTCTCTTGAATATTCATTGGCTTTCCATTGAAAGCAAAACGTGCTTGTGAGTAAGTTTGTGAACAAAGTGGACGTGGGTTGGTGGGAATGATTGGCAGATATGTTTTGGCTCCAGCCAACAGTGACATGGGAAGCCCTGTGTTTGTTAACAAAATGGTTCCATGTGCCAAACATTGAAATTAACATTCAAAGTGTTGACTGGAAAAGGTCAACCACGGGCTTTTTCTCTAGGTTTTGACTTGACCAGCTAAACTTATGTTGAATGTTCCCCTAGCATTTCAAAACACGTTGGCTAGACTAAGCACGGTCAAAATGAAATATTCTTCAGCAGATCTTCTGGCTCTAGCAAGTCTAATAATGCATGTCTGATAATATTAAGTATGTCTTAGTACGGATTTGCCCATTCTGTGTTTTTCCTGTCTTTCTCCCTTTCTGCTGAACCTGCCCTCCTGAGACTGAGGTTGCAATTGTTTTGCTTTGGAGGCTGTCTTCCTGTATAATGACTCTTAGCCACAGATCATCAATCAGCTTTTTTCTTCTTTACGTTACTTACGTTATGTATATTAGAAGGTTTAAATTAGTGTTAAGTTATGGATATTTTGAAAGCTGTAACTAACTTGAAGTATAGTTCAAGTTAAGCTTAATTAGCTTTAGCATCTTTTTTTTTGTGTAGAATTCCCTTCATTTTTCTTTTTCTCAGTGAGATTTGAACTAACCATAGTGTAAGCTATAACTTTGAAAATCTAGCAATATCATATGCTGGAATAAAAATACAAGCTAAAGATAGACTCTTTGGTGTTGAAATAAATACTAATTCTAAATAAGATACTGCACATACTTTTCAGATTATCCCAAACTTTGTTTTCATACCTACATTAAAGATGCCATTTCCTAAGATCCTTTAGCATGTGTTTAACTTGGCATACTGAGAAGTCCTAGAGCCAAATATAGATGATTGAGGCCTAAGCCCATTATGAAACTAAAATATTAAAACTGTAAGATTTTAAACTACTTGATTGCATGTGTGAGGATGGAGTTATCTGGGACATATGAATCATCTGTAACATAAGGGACAAACACAATTCCCAGTCTCGAAACTGAAGAGCATCCCAAGAATTCTAAGCTTATAAATTATTTGTTTTAACTAAACTAAATTAGGTAAACCTATTTTTTTTTAAACTGGAATGGTAATTAAAAAAATACAAAACATATTGCTATTTGAGTTGTAACTATGGTCAGTCTTGTAACACCTGTTATAGCCATCCTTAATTTGTATAATTAGGAAGAAGGAGAACTAGTGACAGAACATATTGCGTGGCAAGCTCCTGCCTTAATGATTTGCTCACTTTATTTAACATGGTGTAGTTTTACCTACTTTGGCATGCACTTAAATACTTAAAATTTTATTTCAAAGACCGTTATGCGGAGGTACACTACCATGCTTTCATTTCCATGGCTTCATGTTAGGTTTTATTCAACCATATGCATCTGTGGATCCTTCCTTTCCAGTCTGGTGCCAGAATCTTCACTAGGTTGTAAACCAAATAACAAAATCTAGAAACCAAAGTCTAAATGTTTTCAATAACTTGAAGAGTCTGTGTGCCTGGAAAAAAAAAAAGAAAGGCAGGCAAATAAAGCATGACATGCAGCAGTGTATTCCCTCTTCCTTCAGAATGGAAGAGGTGGAGACTGAAGAGAGGACAGTTTGAAGGATTACATCTAAAAGCTCCAGAAATGAGAAGTACAGAAAACAAATAAGCAAAATATCTTGGTTATTTTCTCCCCTTACTTAATACACTCCTTTCGGAGAACCTTTAGTTATGTGTTCAATAAATTTAAGTACACTGAAGAATACAGGAATTTATTTTGCTCTCTGGTCTAATTACTGTTAATTGGAGTAGAAAATTAAAACAACTTGGAAATGAATTCAGTTTCTTTCATATATTAGTAGCACATGCTACATCCTTTCCCATCCCCTTCCAGTGTGCAAAACAGATGACAAGAGAAAATCTGCCTGTAGAAAGAGGTCAAAACACTCCACAACAAATTGTGAAGAGGATGTTATTTACCCTGAGATGAAAATTAAACAAAACGTATCCAAAGCTTAGCACGTGTGGGGTTTGCAGAAATTTAGGTTGTTAATGTCAAAACACATGCATTAGTATGTGATTTACCTTATGTAATGTACTTTAAGTGATGGTTTGTATATTTATATTGTCCTGAAAATCCTTCTACTGCAGTAGATGCTGCTATTAAAAGAAAAAAAAAAAAAAAAAAAAAACCTAGAGGAACCTTGCTTGTTTGTTACTAGTAATAGTAGGTACATCCTTTACTAGTGGGATGAAACTCAAGGTTTTTCTATTATCTACAAACTTGGTTTCTAAAACAACAGTTTATACAAATACCAAATTCTGATCCATTGGTCAAGAGCTCTTCTAATTTTGACTCATATTTATAAATAAGCATAGAATAAAAACAATTTTTTGAACGTTTAGCTCTTTTGTGGAAATATTCTCTTGATAAAGAGACTGGCAATTCTTCATTTTTATCTTTTCAGAGAAATGCTTTTGCAGAATATACAGGTTTACATAATCTTGTCGGTAGTATAATTTTAGGTCTGTCCTCATATTTTTGAAAAGCAGTCAAATATCATGCTACTATGTCTAACATGTATTCTACTCACTGTTAGAATGTTAATTATAAAGAAGCAGCCCTGGAAAAATTGTGAAGGTGATTATCTATCATTTTTCAGATTGCCTGTGGGCAGTGTGCATCTGCATAATTAAGGGTGTGCATGTAACCAACCACAAGCATGGAGGAAAAATCAACATCTTACAGTTGTGTTTGTGAAGTTGTTTCTTACTTGAACTGGACTATGTATATGAAGTTATTGCATCAGTCAAATAGCAAATAATCATTGCTTGTGGTATTTGCAGTAGCATTGAGTTTTTCATGGGGAAACTATTAAAAAAATTTAGAGGCAATGGAAAAAGCATTTAATTTCACCAAAAAAGTTTCAGTATAATGCTGTGCTGTCTTTAAATATTAGGTAAAAGATGGTAGTTATTAAAGAACAGTTTCAGGTGGTGTTCAGGAACTGAATTTTGGCTTTGTGGACAAGGAAATGTTGTTTGCTCATATCTTAGGATAGAAAAAGAAAAGCTTAAACATTGTGTATGGTGGTTGCTCTGCTCTTGAAAGTCTTCCCCCTACTTCCCCAAACCCTTCCATCACTTTGTTCATATTTTGAACGGCACAAAATGGTACCTGTCTGATCTCAATTAACCAGGTGTGGATTATGCAGTCTGGAGACTAACTCTGCCCCAGGGCCAGCAGACTTGGACCCATCATGTCGGGCAGAGCAGGTTCTGCTGCCCACCCATCCTGGGCTGCTGGCGGGGACTGATGGAGCTTTGGGTACTCCTGTGCCTTTCCATTTACACCCCTCTGTGCTGTGTCACCTCTTACAGTAAGCAACTTGATCTGGCTTTGGTTGTTTCGTGGTGTGTATTTTTTTTTTTTGAACAACAAAAGTATTCTGCAGGATCTGACCATCCCAAAGATGTTTGCCTTCTTTCTTAGAGGAAGAGTTTGTATCTTGGAGGTTCAGCCACACTAGTATCTAGTGATTGGCATGAAAGGCCCAAGATCTTCCAAGCAAGCTTTAGGAATACAATATAATTAAATATACGTATTTTTCTCAGGTTCCTAGTGTATGTTAAGAACAGTCAAATTGACTGTCTTGTGTTATAATACTTGTCTCACTGATCAATTTCTGGGGGCATGGATACTGTGTACTTTCCTCTCCCATCATTTTACCCTCCCTTTTTAGCTCCTCGTTATCTTGTTAATTGTATCTTTTCCCTGCAGTTCATCCAGAAGTCATTTCTATATTTGCTATATATCATATATGATATATAAATGATCTATATCACTTTCTATATTCTATATATTTCTATATTTATATATTTATATTATATATAAAGTCTGAAGACTTTATTCAGCATCATAAGTTTTAATACCGAGCCATGTCTGCTTCAATGGATATAAAATACAACCACTTTGCTAAATGTTTCCACTGGGCTGTAATAATGCAAATCTATTCAGAAATACGCTTGTGTGTGTGTGTCTGTGCTACCCTGAATAAGCTCATCATAGTTCTTTTGTTTTCTATGTGTTTAGAGAGAGTGGGGGAAGGGGAGTCAGGAAAATTTAATAGAAAATTGGAAAAAATTGTGGTTGAATTTAAATCCAATCCAAAAAGCAGAATGCAGTTGAACATGACAACTGCAGTTGCCTACAGCGTTGTTCTGAATGATATTAAAAGCAGTGGCTGAATATTCCCTACTTAAACTGATGAAAACAAGAAAGTCTCTCCTACTTTAATCATCGTCTTTGTGTACAGACAAATATTGCAAGTGAAGAAAGTCTAGTTGAGCAGTCTCTTGGACTCTGCAAATCCTACATCTTACTGCTTTTTGGACTGTATAATTTATGGAAAAAATCAAGGCCACCACTTTGATCAAAAGGGTCTTTTATATAATAAGGTGGAAAGCAAATGGAATGGCATGTGAAGCTGCAGCACAAAATGAATATAATGTGCATAGATGTATATTTAAAATGATATATTTAAAACAGAAGTTAATTTAAAATTCTCTTGTGCTGTGTACAAATAGCCCAGAACAGTGACCCCTGAGATCTGTACAGCAATATTAAGTAAATTATTACAAAAATTAATACAACAGACTAATAGATCTATTAAATTGTTGGCATTTCAGGAGATAATCTGTGTATGACAGCTCTTTACTATGTAAAGCATTCTGAAAAATGGCTATTTACACAACAGTCAGTGTGGTCTCGTATTTCTCGCAGTATTTCAAGACGTTCTTCTTCCAGTCTACTACTTGTCAAAATGTATTAGCTGGTATTTGCCTTTGTCAAAGACTACAGGATCTTGCCAAGTTAATTTAAGGTTTTGTTGACAATTATTAGGGAAGCTTGCAATATAATTAGTGTTTTATTTCATGTTATATTATGATGTTTTACATATTATGTTTCTGAATAATTAATTTTGAATTTTCTTTGTGGGGGAGAGACTTTTTTTTTGTGAAGTTAACAAAGAGCAATCTTTTAAAAAGAAAAAGGAAGGCTGTGGTAAATGATTTAGTGTGGTAATGCAATGATCTACTTGATCAGCAGTTCCTTGGGAATAAACCAGATACTTCACTTGAGCATCAGATTCATAAGGGTAGATATAGTAGAATTGAGTCCAGGTTCTTGTTTGAAAAAATGTTCTATTAACAAAATTTGAAAAATAAAAACGTCATTTCTCCCTTATTTTTCTTGAACTCCATTGCCGAAAATCGATATGCCCTACAGTAGGAAATACTGTTTTGAATGAGTGCTTGCACTTGAAACTGAGCTTCATTGGAAACTTGTGGATAACTATGCACGTCTGTATACTTAAGAGGATAGAAACATGTATAGTGGCATGTTTCTGACTGATATCCTTATGGTGACTGTAACTTGCTCTTCCTGAGGCTGTTTAAAATCTCATTTTCATAATCAGGAGAAGAGGCTATAACATTGGTTTCATTTTAAAAACAGCCCCAAATGTTCCTATTTTGAAAAGACCAAGATTTCCCAGCAAACTATGTTGCTTACTTTTCCTGTTGTTTAAATGGCCTATAGAGTGGGACGCTGTTCAATGGGACACTGTTCAATATGACCCCTGAAGGAGTGCAAGGGAGTAAAAAGAGCTGGAGGCTCTAACTAATAAAGTAGCAGATAAACTGTAATCAGCCACCTTGATTTCCCTCTGCACTAGGATGGACTGAGTTTAAAAACATACATCATTTGTCTGTTTTCTCTTCTCCCTGGAAAAATAGACATGGTAAGGCCCATGTCTTCCAAGTACTAAATTCATTATAAAAGACTTGTATAAAAATAAGAACAAACTGTTTTTTCACTCAGCCATGAAATTTGCGTATGACTTTTATATTTAAATACATCAGTAAAAATGATTTCCCACTGGTGCATTACTTCTAAAATTTCTCAAATGGGAAAACATATATATATACTTTAAACCAGTCAGTATGTTTATTACACACAAATCACTTTAATCTTATTTCTAGGGATGAAGCAGAGCACAGAAAGTTACAGGCCTTTGGTGAAATATCCTCGTTCTTGTCCTTGTATATGCTAAGGCATAAGGACAAGTGAGGGATGAAAGCTGGGTAGTGATGAAAGACGTAGCATTCGGTTACCCTGGATTGTTTAGTTTGGCAGTGTTGCAAGTGTAGGCTCATGATGAGATATAGGTTTTTCCACTTTCTGTTGCGTAGTGTATAACATGTTTTCTTTGGAACCGATAGAGAAAAGTAAATGTCATAGGATACGCTGCGGGGACTGGTGTTCAAGCGCACCATCCTTGCTCTGTAAAACGTGGCTAAGTTTCTCAAAATGAGAACAAGTTAAAATGTCTGAGAATGCTGGTTTTTTTTTTTAATTTTAAGTATTAAAATAAAGTGTTTGTTTTAAGCTAGAGTGCTTCTTTATGGATATTGTACAGAGCAGAACTGAAGCAGCAGATATTTCGATGGATGTCATGCAGGCCTCTGGAGGGAATGGCTGGTCTTTTCACCCACAGCCTGAGGCCCAAGAAGCTGGAACTTGGACGAGCTTTGAGATTGCAGCTAGTAAGAATGACAGCTTCCACTTTTAGTCCAGCGTCAGAGCACAAAGTTAGAAATCTCCATTAGACAGTTACTTCTGCTCCTTCAGCAGGAGGTTGGCAAGTATCCCAGTGGCCCTCTGTGAGCACTTGTGCAAAGTGCTCTGTCCCAAAGAGGGGTGTCAGAGGCCACCTGCCCGGTGACAAAAGCTGTACTTGGGCAGCTGTGGAGATGCGCTTAGCAGAGGGGCTGCCAGAAGGACATCAGGCACGCCTGTCTGCCAACATGTCTTTTGGGCTGCTGACAACTGCAGAAGTGAGGGAAGGGTAAAGAATAGAAACTATAAGCAACCTTTTAAAAGTAGAACGGGATGAAGAATCTAGAATCTTGCCACACAGTTAAGTGGTGCTGGTTGCAGCATTTTGGCAGCTCTAAATGGAGATTAATTTAATTTCACAGCAAGGAAGAATTTCAGCAACATCCTCATCCTGCCTTGCAGTCTCTTGCTAAGGAAATAGCTTTCCTAGAGATTTCCTCCTTGCCCACTATTTTTTTAATCAAAGCACTTTTCCCAGTTCTAATAACCATTGATGTGAAAAAATAAAAATAAAAAAATTGGAGTTAACTGACTTGCCTATCTTCTAATTTTATCTTTATTCCACAGTGTGCAAGACCTTATTTGCTCATTATGTAAATATTCACTGGCTCCAGCAGCCCTGAGTCAGCATGGCTATTTGTAGGGTAGTTGTGGCATGAATGTGATATGCCCCATTCTGTAGGCAGAGTTCTGTGGAAAATGTCATCTTGCTAATGAATACAAACATATTAAGAATTAAAAAGAACAGCCCATTTCATTTGGGAATAAAAGCTTTTGTCAGTGAGTCCTTGAGGCTTCCAAACACGTCTGAGTCTTCTGTCTGACACAAAGCTACTGGAGAAGATGGAGTGATGGGTCTTAGGCGTCAGGAAAACCTTTCAAAATGCAGAACAAGCCTTTGTCTTTTTAGCAGTCTGCTTTGGGTAATTAAAGGGAGTGGGATGATGGAGAGGGCAAAGGTAAGGAAAGCAGCTCATGATTTCTTGTAGAGCTGAACTTGCCCAAATCTGCAGAGGCAGGAAACATACAGATTTTCCAGTTCATTAAAAGCAGCAAGCTGTCAGTCAGATGCTTATGAGGCAGCTCAGTTAAGAGAGGGTGCATGCCTTGGCTGTTTACACAGAAATCCTATGATTGCTGCAAGAATGCTTTTGCAGCCACTGTTGGCAGCACTTAACACAGTGTCACATTGCTTTGATTTTTGGACCTGCTTCCTGTTTTGGACCTGCTCTCTTGAGCTACTACCAATCAGCTTGGAGGGATATGGAGCACCCTAGGCTTTAAGTATTTCCAGAACCAAAATTTTTGTGGTATACTTAACCTTAGATTGACTCTGTGCATCCACTCTGGATTTGTGAGTTACAGATTCTAAAATAAATTATTGCACTGACTTATACCATGGTAATTTCTGTAGTACAGAAATGGATCAATTTCTCTGCAAAACTATTCTTTTTTTTTTCACTGTTGCATGCTGAGATATCAAGAACAGCCATCATCCTAGTTCAAGGGGAAAAGGGATTGACAGGGCACAAGGAAGAGGGAAAGAAAGTTTAAAAAGTGGATTTAAGAATTCCTGACAAAAATAGTATTTAAAGCATAAGGTAAAAAATAATAATAAAATAAGGGGGAGAAAATGCAGAATTGAGAGCAAAATAAAACTAAAACATGAAGCTGTAATAACGATTGAGTTGTGTTTAGTTTTTGGACATGCAATTTGAGGAGTATCTTTTGACTTTATGTGGTATAGTGATGGGCAGTACAGAGGTGCAACACCACTGCATTTGAGTGTGCAAAACACTTCAGGGCTCAGAGAGAGTGGAGCAGATCCATGGGCTGTCCTGGATTATTATTTCCAGAATGTTGTGTTGTCCTATGGAAGAATGAGGTGAAATGGGAGAGCAATCCTTTTACTGGAAGGCAGAAAAATGCCCTAACATGGCAACACTCACCAAACCTGTTATTGTAAAGCAAATTATCATGGGGTAAGTGTCACAGCGTTGGGGCAGTATAATGTTTTGGTGCAAGCATTGCAGAAGTTTCACATTTCTTCCCATTCTGGTAGTGGATAATAAAAGTTCTCCTAAATTCTAAGCTGTGAAAATGTAAATGCTGGAATTATATTTTGAAAGCTGTCTTCCATTCTCTTTTATTATGCCATTTAGTAGTTCTTGAAAGAAGTACATTTTTTGATGATTCAGGGGCCTTTGAGATAGTTGTTGCTATTTTCCCTTGTACGGTAAATCTCATTATTTGTACTTACAGGCAGCAAGCTGATTTGCAAATGTGGCAAGTAGAAGAATCCAATGGGTTTAATACTGTCCTCAGATGAATTGAAATAAATCCAGAATAACTGCACTTAAAAATAATAGCTGCTCCAAAACTGTTATTACAATACCTTTTTTCTCCAATGTGTTTCTTCCCCTTTGTTTTTTATTACTACCTATTTATCAAGAATCACGTAACTGAAACCACTAAAAAAGGAATCAGGAAGTAAATGCTGGATATTTGTGACCATTACTTGAACATCCCCTCTTTTCCTAACAGCCAGCCTGTTGATCTTGAAGTAGTGCATAGTGAAAATGCATAGGGAGCCAGAATATTACATGGTGGAGTTGGATACAAATCCTTTTGGATTAATGACATTACACTGATGCATACCACTTGTCGTTTTGACTTGCAGAATGCAGTGTAGCTACTCCATAACACAGCACACTGCAGAGCTGTGAAAAATGCTTCTCTGCTTCTGGGAAGTGCCATTGCAGACTGCCCTCCCCACTGAAAATGAAACACACAAGCATTAAGGAATCATAATTATTACTTTCTGTGTTAGTTTGCGAGTTTTTTGTGTGTTTGTGATTTGAAGGTGGAACAGATGGCAAAAGCGTAGCTATATATGGTGTGCACATTAAAAAAAGCACCTGTATTGTGGAGATGGGGATGTGCTCATTTATGTCAGAGGTTTATTTTTCTATTGACTTACTTTGACAGAACATTCCATAGGAAGATATGGGACTTTTGAGATAAGAGTCTACTGTAGAGCAGTGATATTCTTCGTAAAGCTTTATTTATTGAAAACCATGAGGTACTTGTTAAATGCCCAGGATACAGTGTATATATAGAGAAGTGAAAATATTGAAATGTATATTGTTCTTTAGTGGGGCCAGGCCAGACTTGTTGCCCAGAATGGTCAGAATTCATGCTATGAGGAGAACAATGTGAATGAGGGAGGAAGGATGCTATCCACGTGACTTATGGACTATTTTAATTTATTCTCCACGGTCTCTATTGGGAAACAGGAACTGTGAGATCTCAGTTGGTTGATGAGATGAGAGAGAATCTCATACATAAGTGTGTGCAATAGATCCGCCTCTAAATGGTTGTGAACAGTACTAAAATATTGTTAGGTACTCACGCGTGACAAAATATGCCATGGATCCATCATGTACCTGTGCCAGAAGCTCATTGGCATTCTCAGGAATAGCGGTGCTCTGTGGTCCTGCAGTGCCCAGCAGGAAGGTACTTGCTGCAGAGACCTCTTGAAAGATCTACACAACAATGTGGCTTGGTTCATCACCCTTAGTCTTAACTATGAGGGAAGTGGTGGATTCTGCAGTGAGTGTCTTCTGTCCTAGGTGTGGTGAGGTGCTGTGGTGCTCTTCTTGTCTGCATAAGGGACACATACCACAGGCTTCATTGACATGTTCACCTTGGTGGTATGCGTCCTCTTGACAGTGACTGTTAATTATTTCAGCTCCCTCCTGGGTTAGTTTTCAGGGTTTTAAGTGTGCAGCAACCCTTTTTTTTTCTGCTTGTCCAGACCACCACAGCTGTATTACACAAGTGTAATCTATCAGAAGAAAAAAGTAAATTGATTTAAAATCACAAGATCAATTCTGGTTCTTTCAGGTTCTTCTGAAAATTTTCTGTTGCTTTTACTTTTGTGCTTTTTAAGATATTTTTTCCCAACTACAAAGAACGCATTATTTAAGAACGGATGCTCATTGGATTGTCACTTAACCATATGCCTCACAAGGGGAAAGAAAAGTGCTGATAGCACTTCTGACAGTGTTGTAGAAGTTGGCAACATGCTCATATCTTTCCCATGTTCTTGACAGAGGAAGCAGGCCTACTTTGACACTCATATTTTGACACACTATATGATTTGGTTGATGTGCATGTTTTAGAGGAAAAAATAAAACAAAACACCAAAACTCTAGTTCTTCTAGTACTGGTATCTAATGAAAGAGATAAGGCTTACATTTAGTTATATTGGAGTCATAAGATTTTTATAGTCAAGTACAGGTATTAAAAACTCACCCTCTCAGTTTTCCATATTTACACATAGTAAAATACCAGTCTTCAGTTTTGTGTTCCAAAATTGTTTGGTCTATTAAAGTTATTTTATGTGACCACTGCTTTCCTTCTGTGTAAACTGCCTTTCCTTTTATGTACATTGTCATCACAAAAATCTGTCTTTTAAAACGAATGCAGGTTTATTATGTTGGTAAATTTGGATCTTACTGCACTTTATGCAGAGTTGAGAATAAGGATGCAAGCAATTTAAGGAGGGGAGTGTTTTATAAATAATTAGTTCAGCTACAAGAGTTATTCCAATAATTTCAGCTGTAGCAGTAAGTGTTTTTTATATATGTTTTTAAAAAGTTTATTACAAAGTATTTTAGATAGTAGCAAGGGCATTTAGCTTTACCTTGACTTACTGGCTGACAGTCTACCAGCTGCTAATGCTGATCAGTTACTAAAGATTGAATATAGCTGTGTTTCAACACAATTAAAAGCTCAAGTTTTCTCTCCCAACACTTCAGCTGGGTGTGTGTCTTGATTGACTTAATCTATGCCAACCTAAATAATTACATAGCTTGAATTATTATTTTTTAAAGCCTTAAGAAAATAGAAAAGGAGAAAACCAAAGGACAGTAGATGCACTTCTGGGGTCACCAATGTGCTGCTTCTTTAGATCCATTAGCCTGGTTCAATATGTTCTCCTTCAAATTACTTTTCTGTTCAGTTGTGCTCTTCCATGCCCAGAAGATAATGTGCTATTATCTGATGTTTGCAATTTAAATATATGACTTGGTAACTGTTATGTTAGGATGTGCTTTTTTTGGTGTGTCAGGTGAACAGAATCATTGAGTGTATGTGATGCTTTCTTAAAAAGGGATCAGGAGGAAAGAGTGTTAAATGCAGAGGAAAAAGTAATACGAAAAGTCAGGGTAGAAGCTGTGGGTAAAGATTATTATTATTAAAAATGCTGTATCAATGATTTACTTTTAGCCCCCTTGGTACGTCCTTCTCCAAACATTTGAGTTACCAATGTAATACAAACAATAAGTCATTCAATTCCTCTTAGTTCTTTTTGTGCTTGTCAGACACATTTCTGTACAGACTGTTTTGGCAGCAGCAGTGATGAAATACATTTATTGACTGCAGCCACAGCAATCTATTTAGATATTTCTTTTCCTAACACCTTGTAATAGAAATTTGTGGATTATATACCTGAAATAAACCTACTTACAGAATTATTCTTCCTGGCATAGGTTATAATATTTGGTTTATTTGTCTAGTGTGTTTCTGTTAACTTTTGCAATACTTACAGAAGATAAGGAGGCTTCCCACAATGCTTCCCACTAGGCTTACATCTGGCAGTGTGTGGCTACCCAGTTGAATGTGCTTGGTCAATATTATATTAGAAACTTCTGGTCATACAACTGCAGAGCTGATAGGCATTATTGAGCAGGACTTTTGATAGTAATACCCAAACACTACATTGCAGGTCAACTAAGCGCTCTCAGCAAAACTTAAGAATGACAGGTATCTTCTGTATTTGTTTAAATGATGATTTCACCTAAATTATAAACTAAGTGTCTGCCCTGTTACCATGTAGTCTATTGCTAAGTGTAATAACGTGACACATTCATGAAGGCTTTTCTTAGATATCTTGGGCCAGTGGAAGTTGGGCACAAAATGTTGTAGTGGGATTTCCAAAACATTCTTTGGTGTCTCTTTCCCACTGAAATTCTACTAGGTGCTTCTGTGAATTTTCATTTAGGCAAGTCACTTTTATAATCTGATGTGGAGCGGTTGCTTTCAATCTTGGACTTTGGTAATACACCTGATGTTACAAAAATAAATAGCATACACAGACTTAAGCTAAAGAATTCAGGAATACAGGAAAAGAAGTGTCAGAAACAAGCACTCAGAACTGAGAAAGTATCAGGTTGTGGCTACCTGTGCAATTTGAAATTTTTTACCCTTTCTCCTCTCCTTCCATCTGTATTCTGTTTTGTAAATTATTTTTAACTGATCACAAACCTTTTTACCACATGTGATGTGCAAAATTACTCTTTCCTTTCTATGCCCCCAGTACACTTTTTGTATGCTAATTAAACTATATTTAATTCAAAACTATTCATTTCTCCATGGGCTTTTAAGGTGGATTTTAGTTATCTGTGCTTCATAAAATTCATTAATTATCTGTTTATTTCCCCCTCACATCCTCTCAATATCCCTTGATGTACTATCTCCATTATACATTTGGGTAACTTAAACACATAGAAGGAAAACTAGTATCAGAATTCTTAGTGTATTTAACATAGTATAGATGTACTGTTTGATTCAGCTATGATGACAGGAACATTCTCCAATGAGGTCTTTAGCTCATTGTTAAACAGCACTCTAAGCTGGCTGTCACACATTGTAGTTGATCATAGTTCACATGAAATACCTCATAATTACAATCTTTCCTTTGTGGAAAGGGATATGACTATCTTCTTGGTGAGACAAGACAATTATATAAGGTTATTTGTGAATGCTGCAGCCCTGTCATGGTTTTGAAAGGCTTCTCTTTGCTATTGTGTATAGCTTGCACACCTTGATGATTTTAAGTAATATTCATCAGCTGCCTCATGATTTATTGTATCCACTCACAGGCTTGCTATTTTTAATTTGTTTTTCACAGATTTCTGTGCTGGTGCCACGTTTCAGAGTCAAGAAACAGGTAAATGATTTTAGTGCCTGTCTGTACTGGCATGTTTGCTAGAGACTGGAAATATCAGTGGCTTCAGGGTTGTTCTGGATGTTCCCATGGCACATATGGTCTCATACCTCAGCCAGCAGTTATCTAGCATCTTCTAGGAAGAAGATAATCGTGCAGATGGGCATGTAGGAAGTCAACATTTTCTCAGCTATAAGGGTTGATGATGATTTTCATTAGGACTAATTAGTAGGGCTATTAATCCAAACAATTAAATTCTCTTCTAACAGTACAGCTGTCTAACTAATGAATCTATTAATTAGTAGATCCTCCAGATGTCTGCTTAGATACCGTCCCTTGAGCAGAAACATTAGTTGTTGAATTTTTGTAAACTGTGAACTAGAATCTTTCATTTGTTTGATTGTGTAGTCAACAGGTGCTAAATTTATTGAATTACATGAGTTGTACCTTTTCCTCTGAGTAAAAATCTATTTTTAATTATCATTGGTTACTTTTCCATTCAGCCACCTGACATATTTGTGAATAGTTAATGTGTGATTAAAATCTAAGGAGATGTTATTCAAATGGCCTCCTTTCCATTGACCCAGAAAAAGCTTTCTCAAAAGTGAATATTACAACATAAACATAAATAGCTTAATTGTTTTCAGTTTCAAAAACCTACTTACCTTGTGCGAGTCAATCAAGATCTCACCACAGTACTGCTGCTGCTGAACTCTTGTATTTACTCAGATGTTTGTTATTTTTCTTATGAATGGGAACACACCTGTGTGTTGAGCCCAAGGTCACTACTTTGTACAAAATTTGGGTAATATGCCATTACCAAAGATCTGGTCAACCTGCCTGCTGTCTCTCCCCCTCTCTTCCTCCTTTCAGTGTGTGCAAGGACTGTGAAAGTTGTCTGCTTTCATCTAGGTATCAAAGGTATCAAAAGTTGTTCTTCTTGGTCTTAGGTATCAGGAAACCAACCTGTGTAATAGCACAGCCTAAAGAGCTGTTTGTATTGGTGGCATGCTGCCTTGCAGGACAGCTTGAAAATGGGCTACTGTTTAGGTCAAGCCTGGCAAAAGACAGTGTCCTTTAGCTTGACTGATACTATTTATCCAACAGAAATGGAAAGTACTGTGACCACATACTATGCATATCTGAATTTGCATTTTGTGAAGTTATATTTGTGCATGGGCTTTACCAAAAATAAATAAATAATTAATTGCTCATTGTACTAAAGATGGGGAACTGTGTGTGTTTGTGCAGATCTATTTGGCTTGTAATTTCTTGGGACAGTAGAGTTTCAAAATTAAATATTACTACTTGGTATTTAGAATCTTTTTTTCATGACTAAAACAGTTCTCGGTCCATTCAGCAATGAAATATTAGTCATCTAAAAGCAGTGAAACTGGTGATCATGCTTTCCTCCCTGTTTGGTGTAAAGGTATAAATTACCCAGTCAGCTCTAATTATCGTACAACAGGCTAAAAGGTAAATTCTAAGCTGCCATAGCTATGTTTTTGCTAGCACATTGTTTCCCACAGAGACAAGGGCCTATTTTATTTCTCCTTTCACTTTTTGCTCTTAGAACACCCTCCCTTTTAATTTATCAGGTATGAAAGAAGATAAGTTTAAGCCAAAAGAAAACTGTATTTAACTTGAAATCCTAGAATGCAATCCATTCCACTTATATTCCCATGTTGGTGAGCCATAAGACTCCCAAACTTGCCAGCCTGCAGCTGCCAGTATTGCTGTATTATTGGAACATGTGCAGAGTTGGCTGCTTCCCCCAGTGGCAAGCATCCTTGCTGACAAAGGTGTTACACTAGGAAAGGACAGTGTCAGAGGATCTGAGGGCATACGTTCTCAGTCGGCATTTGTCCATGGTGACATTTTGCTGAAGGCTTGTGCTGTTTGGGAAGGTGGCTTTCCTGAGGTGACAGGCTGGGTTTTTGCCAGCAGGCTTCAAATTTTGCAAACTATTGGCAACAAGAAACAACTCCTTTGAATGAAACTTTGAAGGCCTGAGTGAAGCTGGCTTTACTGAGGAAACATCTTGTTCAGGTTCCTTCAGCTGCTGTCCATTTAACTTAGTGTTAATGCAGATATTTTAGGGAACTTTGAGATTACGTTGGCTCAGTTTACAGCCGAGTTCTGGGAACTGAGGGCTGAACGGTGGTATAATTCTGTCTCTAGCAATAGACTGAGCTAGAGATAGCTGTAAGTGTTTATTGTCTGAGCTGTGTTGTGCTGAAACCTACAGTTGCACTATATCAATAGCTGTCTGCTTGTGGCTAACCAAGCAAAGAGGGCCCACTGGAAAATAGAAAGAATGCTGAACAGACAAGGAAATAAATCCTGAATCTATTAAAGGAAGAAAACAGGAAACGTAGCTCTATAAAACTCCTCTGAATTAGGAAGAGCCCAAGTCTGCTTCAAAGACAAAAGCCTTATTAAGCTTATCTTTAAAGTTTTTCAGTATTCCTATATATTAAATTCATTTATTGTGATCTTAAGGAGAGAAAAAACAAATTTGACCTCTTGTTAATTGCAAACCTCCCAGTGACAGCTGAACAAATGATATTTTGAGATTTTTTCCAAGTTACGTATGATTCCTTGATCTAGTTTATTTATTGGAAATAGGTATTTCTGTGTTTAAGCAGAGGAAAAAAAAAAAAAGAAATTATGTAAGAATTTCCTCAAAAAAAAAAAAGTAACCACCTCTAAAACAAATGGTAGTGTTGCTGAAGAGCTTCATACAGTTGCATCTTAAATATTTTTTCTCACCAAAGAATCTTTGGAATCTGGCTAATCAGAAACTGGAAAACAGTTTCTTTCCCTCCCTCTCTCTTCCCCCACCCCATTTTCTAAACTGAATTCATTATCTAGTTTTAAAATTTTCCAGTTACTTTTTATTGTATTAGCTCTTGTATGTTCAATGGATTGAAGACATCATTGCTAAGAATCATTTGAAATGAAATGAACAAAATTTGCTGTTTGCTTACTTTTATTGTGACTTTCCACTGTGTCATAGGTTTTCGCTTTGTGGTTCAGTAGTTATTGATGGTCTGGGAAGTACATAGCAAATATGTGATCCTCCAAGAGCTAGCTAATCATATGGTTTCAACTGTCCTATTCATTTTCAATTTCAAAATTGCGCTTAAAGAAAGACAAAACCACATTGCCATTATTGCTCTCTAATGTAAGCAATTTAGGTAGTCATTGAAAAGATATTGTATGACTTGTGAATGGAAGAGGAAGGCTGTCTGCACCTATGGGAGGGAGGATATACGTCAAAGAAATTTAAGACTATGTTAAGAGAGTTCGCAATACGAAAGTATTTGAGAAGTCCTGTCATCCGACCTCAGTTTCAACATTTTCACAGACCCAAAGTCAAGGATAACCAGTGCTGTCTGAAACATGGATCTAGTTTTGGGAGGCAGAATTAAGAATTACATGTGCAAGTTTTGCTGCTCTTATAAGACTGTTTGGATCATGACATTTTTTTGTGCCTTTGAAAACATTCCCTAGCAGAGAATTCAAAATCATAGATCTTGAGTCTCTGCTTTATTGACATCTTGATTTCCCCTTTTTGTGTCCTAACCAGAGTTGTATTTATAATATTTACTCCAGGCTCTTTAACTTACTTACAGAAAAAAAAATACATCACGTCATTACTGTTATATTCTTCTGTATTTTACAGTAGCACTAATAAGAACCTTTTTCTCATGTTGTTTATTATCTAATATCTATTATAGATCTCTATATAAAGTGCTGAAGAAATATAGTTTATGATCTCCACAACTAATGAGAAATTTCCTTCTAGGATGTACAAAATAGGTAACTTGTTGCAATAAGCTCCACTTGGGGTAGGGCTGAGAACTGCTTGAAGAGCAGAGGTTAAAAGCATACCTCAAAGGTGAGATTATTTCAAGAAGTGATCTTCCTCCATGCCAACGTCTTTTATGTGCTTTTGTTTCTCACTGCCCTGTTGTATTTCATTCCTTTGACACTAGCTATTTGTAATGTTTAGAGAAACTTTTTACTTCATCTGGATGGTCTCGAGTGTAGTAGATTCTTGCTATGTGAATAGCAAGATCCTTTTGAAAGCTTAGAGTGATGTGCCAGCCAAGTTTCTGAGCTGGTATAAATAAATACCAAAGTAGTAGTCACAGAAATGGCTTTGTAACTTTTGGTTCTGTTGCTGCAGAGTAGGACTGTGGAGGCTGCACTGTTCTTAGCAAAGACCAGGTTTTAAAGGAAATTTTAGTTTGAAACTCTTTTTGATGTATGTGGGTAAGGATCATTGAAATATGAATAGCCTTTTGTTCTTCAAGCCTACCTAAGCGCAGTGCTGTGAGAGCACTGCTGGCACGTCTTGTCAACTCTGAATGAAAGTGGAAGGGCCCCCTTGGTCCCCCGTTCAGGCAGACTCTCAGTGTATGGTGCCTGATACTTCAGCACTTTAAATAAATGTGCTGTGTCAGGCATACTTGATCAAAGGTAGCCTTCCACTTCTGATTAGGGCAGGTGTGCTTATAACCTGCCTTTTCAGAAGTGCTGAGCATCTACAAAGCTCTGAGTCACTTGGGTTTGCAAAGACTCAGCGTCTTTGGAAGTCACACCACTAGCAATGACAAAACTGGAGTATCCAATTAGGTGATCTCATTTATAAGTCTAGTTAAATTATAGATGTTAGTATACTTACAGATGCAGGTAATCATACTATTGCTTACCTCCATTGAAATCAATAAATGTTAAATTACTCAGTGCTTTTGAAAAATCCCATTAGGCACTGAGACAGATGAATAACTTCAGAAATCTGATGTATGGGAACATTATTTTATATGTATAGCATCCATTATGTTAGGAGACTGTGCAAGAAAGCTGAGCTTTTTAGAGGGAGGAAAAGAAATTAAATGCCCAGTCAATGGGGCATTCAGTGGCTAGCCATCATAAGCTGCTTTAAAGTCCCCGATTGCAGCCTCTGCTTTCAGAGGTTTATGGCCCATGTGTGGGAAGAGAACAACTTGGCATGCAGTGACAAAGAAGCCCAGCAGAATGTTTATGATATTCAACACTGTTGCCCTTGGCAGGGAAGTCTAAATATTGACCTACTGCCATACTTTCTAACCACTGTTAGCCAAATTCTCATCTCGGATACATTTATGCAGTGCCATTAAGTTCAGTGGGCAGAACTTAATAAACATCTAAAGGGGCAATAGCTGGAAAAATAGACATTCTTTAGATTTTATTATTTTAGTATTGACATATTTCACTGGACTTTCTTCTCCTGGTCTTTTTGAGGTATAATGTAGTCGTTCTCACTTCGCATTCTGTTTTGAAAAGCTTGTGTGTAGGAAAGGATTCTCTTGCAGGCAAGAAGGGGGAAATTATGAACGATAATCAGAAACCCTGAGTGGTAGAGTTCCAGTGTTGGTGAGGGGATGAGTAGATACTTAGCCCATATGAGTCAGAAGAGATAATATATGCGTGCAGTTTCGCTCATTTGACAAATGTTCAAAAAAATATTTCAAAGGCATGCCTAGAAGCTTTCCATGAATATGAATGTATTAACGATGTTACTTTAATATACTTTTAATGTTAAAAAGCTACTGCTTGGCCATCAGCTTTCCTGTGAACTTTCCCAGATAAGTAGCATTTGATAGCAGGAAAGTTTTTCATCAAATTATCAGAAAAGTCAAAATATTTCTTAGCTGCATGTGATTTGAAACAAGTGGCATATAGAAAAGAGTTGAAACACTATTCAAAACTTCATTTAGTTGTGTGTATATTTTCTTGCTTTACTTTGACTAGTCTAGACATATTTTTAGAGATACATTTTTAGATCTAAAACTGCTGAAACTTCTTTATCCTGAAAATTTTCACAATGTGATTTGTTAATCCATTTATAAAACCATTAAGGACAATGCATTAATGAAACGCATTTACTCAGCTAAACTTTCGAAGTTAGAAACTGCAAAAATTAAGGCTTACGTCTTGTATGTATATCTGAACATATTTATGGTCTCACTTTGTGATAAGAGGATTAATCAAGCTGTAAGTTTGTCAAAAGTTGCTGTGTAAAATTAACAGCTAAATTAACTATTGTTCCTGTAATGCTATTCCCTTTTCTTGGGGCAGGGGTTAGTGAGGAGATGTTGGCATGGGTCCTATGAGGTGTTGAGAGAAGGTGGTGTGTTTGTTGGAAAAAATCTTGAGGATGTATATTTGCTAGAACTTTCAGTCTTTGCTGTTGCTTCACTTCTAAAGGTAAGGATCTGGGCTAAAAATATTGTGTGTGTGTAGTGGTGATAACATTTTATAGTATTACAAGCTGGCCTCTGTCTATGGATCATTCTGCATGATTCCTCCCTGTTGTATGATGTTATAATAGTTTACAATAAACCTGAGTAAAGCTTTGTGGTTTTTTAACATTAAGATGTGTACTTGTAAGTAAAGTCATTTGCCATGGTTTGATTTGAGACATTTGTAGATCATTGGAGTGACCGAAGGAATCTAAGGCAATATTTTCAATAGGACTGAGTACTACAAATGTATAGATATGTTTTAACTTTTCCACTGTAGTGGAATTTGTTTTCTAGTATCTTTTATAAAGGTTCAGGAAAAAGTGGTTGCATAGTTTTGGGAAATAAGATGAGGAGAGAAAATGTTTTAGATTTTAGATGATTCCAGCGGATTTTATTAGCTTTATATATGGTGTTTAATAGTTGGGAGCACAGACTTGAAATTTAGGAGCAGGTGGCCTTTTCGTCTTTCCTTATTCATTTGCCAAAATATAAACTTTAAAGTCTACTTGCATGTGCTGAATAGAGTCAAAAGGAAGGTAATGAAAAAGGCTGATCCTCTCTGTAGTTAATGGCAAACAAGTTCTTCCAGGGCTGATTCAAAGGATCAAAGTTAAGTTCCTGCTGAGTTGTTCTCTTCTTTCGTTACTTCTGGAGAAAGTCATGGAAGAGTAAACCTAGCTGACTGAAGCTAGCCTTGGTGAATAATACTCTTTTACTAAATTCTCTGAAGCTGTGTGAACGTTTTGCTGCACATTCTAGTTCTGCCACTGCTGACCAGTCTGTGCACATATCAACATCTCTGAGATGCTTAACTTGTTTTAGCCTGGAGCTACAGCATTGAAGTTGGATTCGTTTTACTGCAGTTGCTGCTCCTGGTTGAAGAACTAGCACTGAAACTGAAATCATAGCCCTTGTCTTGCTGTACAGTTGTTGAACCCTGTGCTGGCCCCAAGGCAGTGCTGGGACAGACGCTGTCATATGGAAGCGTGCAAAGTAAGAAAGGGGTGTAGCAGTGCTGAAATGTTTTGGTGGCAGTGGAGCAACAGGGGTGGGAGGAAAAAGTGTGTTGCCTGTTGTGGTGGTTTTACCGTGCTAGGCAGCTGAACTCCACCACAACCACTCTCTCACTCCCCCTCCTTAGAAGAGGAGGGGAAGAAGTAAAGGAAAGAACAACTCACGGTTGAGATAAGGGTAATTTAATTAAAGGGGGAAAAAATATTAAGGAAAGATTATTATTATTAATTAAACAATTTAACCAAAGGGAAAGGGAAAAAGGGAGGGGAAAAAGAGGAGAAAAAAACCAAACAGGTAAAGGCTGCGTGGAAGTGCAGAGGAAAGAAATTACTCTCTACTTCCCACAAACAAGCAATCCTTGACCACGTCCTTGAAGCAGGGCCTCAACACACGTAGCCGGTGTTCAGGAGGACAGACGTTTTCGCAATGAGAGCCCACCCCTCCCCTCTTCTTCCTTTGTCCACCTTTTATTGCTGAGTGTGACACCTTATGGCATGGAATATCCCTTTGGTTGGTTTAGGTCAGCTGCCCTGGCGATGTTCCTTTCTCACTTTTTTGCCCACCCCCTAGGAGGGTTAGAGAGAGTCCTGATGCTGTGCCAGCACTTCTCAGCAGCGGACACAACACTGGTGTGATACCGCTGCTGTTCTAGCTACAAGTGCAGAGCACAACACTGTATGGGCTGCTGCAGGGAAAGTTAACATCCCAGCTAGACCCAGTACACCTGTGTGTGTGTGGGGAAAAAAGAACCTGGGAGCATAAGGTAGCTTGAAGTCTGCCAGGACCAACAACTGCAATTTTACAGCTTTGCAGTCATAGTCTTGATGGCTCATATCTTCTTGTGACACAGAAGAAGACAGGGATTGGAGCAAAAACAGAAAGTAAACCAGCATACTTAAAACCAAACAAAATAACAAGAGTAAAAATCACCTTGGCTCTTTAAAATGTCATTAAAACACTTGCTATGTATATATTATAAATTGTCCACTGCTTTTTTCATTTCAGTTTTCCATAAATTAACCTATTTATACTTAGATGTATGAGAAAATGATGCGTTTGTGTGTAGAATGTGCTTTGACACAATTTATCTAAAACTTGACAGGGATGTCATCCTTGATGATTAAAAAGGCATTAATGAGATGAGTACTTGTCAAGAGTGGATTATGGTTATCTCCATGTTTAGTTAAATGTCAATGGGATGACTGCTGGAAACAAATGAGAAGCATGCATTTTTGCAAAGAAGTATTGATTGTACTTGGCAGAGGAAATAAGAAATCAGAATAACTGGACAATAAAATACAAACAGTCCTTGGTATTTTAATCAGGCATATTGTGAAGTAGATGTTGTAAGATTAAAAAGCTGTGCATAGTATGAAGTCATTTCTCTTAAAGAATCCTAATTCAGTTTAGATGGCGAAATATGAACTTTTTTTTAGCTATAATGCACTATGGCTTATGCAATATGCAACTAGTTAATTTTCTTCAGCCTGCACATGGAAGCCTTTAATTAGGTAAAATGATAGTAGTTCAACAAGGTGCTAAACATATGGTTGACATGACCTCAGAATTAATATTGATGTAAAAATTAAGATAAAATTGAAACATACGCTAGTTAGTGCTGCTTTGACTTCTTAACTATTGAGCTATTTTGATTTGAGAAATTTAAATAGGTGGCATCTTGGAGAACTAGACCAAAACTTGATGTGTAAAGATTTATTATCTTTACAAAATGCTTTACAGACATTGCTTTGCTGTGGAAGTCTCTTCAGACTTTTATCTTGTAACGTCAAAACAATTAGTGGGAAAACAAGCACTTCATAATACTTCATCTTTCTTGTTTTTAACAAGCTCAACTCTCTATATCTGGAAATTTTTAATATGTACATGTATGGAAAGACATACTGCAGTGCTGCTGCTACTTTATGGGGCAATAAGGTTTCAAGGAAACTGTAACACTGTTCCATCCCTGCCCAGATCTGATCTGGAAAGTATGCAATGAGAGAGAGAAAACACATTCTACTCACCATAAACTTGTGCATCTCCCAACATGCAATAAGAAAAATGTTTTAGGGTTTGGCATATGCAGAATTTTTCGTCAACATGTGGGGAAGTTCTCTAGAATTGGCAAAAAAAAAAAAAAAAAAAAAAAAAACACAAAAAGGATTGAAGAACTTTTATTATTCTTCTGGTCACACAAATGAAGAATATACAGAAAGACAGTTTTAATCATTCCTAGTAAAATTTGCATTACAGAATTATTTCTCTTGTATATTATCAAATAGGGAGTCTTTATCCACTTCCATGCTCATTACTGCCAATGTACTTTTCTATGTGAAACATCATAAATAACGGTAGCTTTAATTCCAAGATATGATGGATGAGGGTGCTTGGGCTTTTAATGCTTTGTATGAGAATTCTAAAATGCCTTTATTTTCAAATCTTATATTTTTAGATATTATTTTAATAGTAAACTCTGAGGAAGTGGTAGTTAGGAAGATCTAGCACTGGCAGTAATAAGTCTTGCGTTGTGGAAAACTAAGTGGTACTGTGCTCCACGTTAGGCAAGCACTTGTGTTGATGCTTTAGTTTTGGGTCACAGCAGAGGGGTTACAAAATTACAATGTCCACTTGATTAGTCACTGCTGCTTGTTGGGCTGTGAGGCAAGTATGTAGTAAGGCATTACCTGCGTTTTAGCTCTTCTTTTAAATCTTGTTTCATGATGTCAAAAACTTGGAAAATTACTCCCATACTCCTTAGTTCTTCTGAGTGTCTTTTCATCACATCAGGTAATTTCTTATAAATATCTAAGCATTAGATGCCATGTAATGCACTTATGGATATAAACATGCCAAAATACTCTAATTAGTTTATTAGGAAGCATGATCATCATGTATACAAACATTATCAGGCATATGAGCACTTGTGGCTTTAACTCCCCCATTTGGGCAATAATGAGATAATCTGCCTCCCCTTGAGCAGTGTGAAGGGAACAAATATTTCCCTGCACCCTGGCCAAGCAGCAGTGCTGGCAGAGGGGTCTGCTTTGCTCAGGATGACACTAGGAAGAATTCATAAGTAAAACTATCTGTACCATGGGAAGTGAAAGGGGTGGATGTGGGTGGTGGTGGGGTGGGGAGGTAAAGACCATTTCACCAAGAGGAGAGTTTGGTCTGCTGAACTAACACTCAAGTTACTGGAAGCAACTTAAATACCCCCTCAAGCAATAAAGGAACTCTTGGCAGAGGAGCAAAGCGCAGACCTTCCCGGCTCACTTGTGCCAGGATGTGAACAGCTATGTTTCAGATACATGTGAAATAAAACCTTTCCAGGTGCATATCAGGTTTTTATTGTAGACTTTAACTTTCAGAGACTTTTTTCCCCAAAAAATTGTTGCTGTGAATATAAGGTTTCTGCATTTAGAGAGTGAGAAATACCTCATTTTCCAAGTTTTACGATGCCTTGGTGTTTTACCTTTATGTGCGGTTTTGTAAATCATGAAAGTATTGTGAGCTTAAAATTCTCCTCTTGCTGAAATTGGTAGGAAAAACTTGTGAACTTGGCTGGGAAGTATGTCAAGACAATAATGGGTAGGAAAGAAAACGAACAGTGCTCTGACACACAGTTGGCTCCACTTGTGCCCAAGCCCGCAGTGTTTTCTCACGTGATGACTGCTGGGAGGTTGCATGTGTCAGCCCCACACTGGAAGGCCTGGCCGCATTGGGACTGGTCAAACAGACTTAAATATCACCAGAGATAGAGAAGTCTGCTTGTTCCTGTGGCTGCTTGCCCATCAGAAGCAACTCATGTAGGCAGGTATTTATTTATTTATTTAAAAAAACAAAAAAAAAAAAGGGAAAAAAAAGCCTGGTATCTTTAGGTTAGGATGTAATGACAATTCTAGTAGGTCTGCCACAAAAGGATAATTCAGAGGGAATAGTATATCATAATCAAACCTGTTATCCATCAAAGTGACTTAGTCCTCACTGAGAATTGAGCGTAGGTTGTGAGGCTTTGTCAGCACTCTGCATCTGAATCAACAAAAAGTAAGGTTTGCAAGAACTGTTCTTAACACAAATCCCAGCACACAGTGCAAATTAAGCTTCCTATAGAAACTCTCAAAATATTAACTGGGGTGATTCTACTATTACAGGTTTTTAGATCCTATTTAGTTGAATAATATAAGGTCATATAAGTAAATACTAAATAGAGAGAGCAGTGAGAAACTACATTTAAAGGAAAAATTATGCTAGATTAGAGGTTTGTTATCATCTATAGATGGTCTTTTTGTTTCTATAATGTCTTAAATTTGAAAGTATTGGTGCCTCAGGAGGCTAACTCATTTCTCTGTAGGTGCTAAAATTTCTGTAAATATATGGTAAGAAACCTGATAGATTTGTTTTTACTGAATTGAGATGCAACTGAGGCTCTATTAACTTCTTATAATCCCTCTGCTAAATTGAGTTCTGCGTGTTTTCTTACAGTTAAGTTTCACTATGGGCTGTACATATGGCAAATATGTAACTCTGCAATTGACTGGGAATAGTTGTGAAGAGGTGGTTATGGTCTCTCTTGCGTAAGTAATACATCCTTAGAAAACAGAATTAGGTCATTGGCACACACATTTAACAGTGATTTGACTCAAACAGAAGAACTGAAACTGTTTCTCTGCCCCCTGAGTAAAAGAGCATTTCTCTCTGAACTAAGGACATTCTTCTGACTTGTCATTTTAGGCTGTGATAGTTACTGTCTTTTCTTTGGAGGACAATTAGACTTCTTTATACCAGGGGTATTGTACTTCTGCCCTTCCCACCATACACATATATTTGGACAGGATAACAGTTACAACTTGGCACTCTCAAGGAATGGAGCACAAGCTCTCAGCTTGAAGCTTGTGACTATTTGGAACACTTTTATGCTTAAATTCCAGAATGAAATTCAAGACATGCTTCCTTTGTAGCGACTAGAAAGTCGCAAACTTAACTGTCCTGGGACTTACAGTTCCTGAGAATTTTTCAGCAAGGCTGTCAAGGTATTCTGCAAACATTAATTAAACATCACACTTTGGACAGTGATTTACTACTTCTGGTAACTAAAGCACCAGCAAGCTCTGGGGTATTGCTATGACTGTAGACTAAATCAGTAATGTGAAGGGATAAGAAATTTAGGAGTCCGAACTTCCATATAATACTATACTATTGGAAGAAATATTTCACCTAAATAAATAACATCTAAAGTTTATCTATACATCCAAAACTGGTAAGCATCTTTACTAGTTTGTAAGAGAACTGACAGAAACCAAACTTTTTTTTTGAAAGATCTCAAGAGGCATGAAATCAGTTTAAAATAATAATAATAATAATCTGTCTCGCTGATGCGAGAAGCTGTCTCTCTGGAGTGGCACTTGTCCACAAGAATTGCTCAGAGAAGGCTTGAGTTACTCAGCCTGTACGTGTGGTTGTGCCTGTGCTCTGTGGGAAGCACTGCATCAGCCTAGCTGTGGAAAGCCACTCATTAGGATGTTAATGTCCTTACTCATCCCCACCGCTTGCCCTGCTCTGGCTGCAGTGTGAATTGGCTGTGTGGAATATTAAATTAAAATCTCCTTTGTCTACATAAAATCCTCTTAAGGCTGTTTCTTACGCAGGGACAGTTTATACCAATTTCACATTTTAAGGAAGACTTCATATGGCCTCAGGTTAAATCCCCCACAAATGGGGGTGTGCCTCACTGGTGAGCTGGAAGTGTGCTGTCAGTGAGCTACAGCGCAAAACGGGAGCGGGTAAGCTTTGACAGACCTGTGCTGCATTTCTACATTTCAGTCATTCAGCCTTACTGCATAAATCTTGTAGCCATGACCATTTGCCCGGAACTGTGGCCATGAACAGATTAAGAGCAGTTATTGTGCATGGCTCCACAGGGTGAGAGGGACAAAGGGATGTAAAGAACTTGTTCTCAAGTGTTGAAATCTCTTCTGTTATACTGGTCAAATCAGAATAACTTTGCTACATCTTGCATGCATGTTCTGGGCTGGCATTCAGTAAATGCAGTAGAATTATCACTTTACTGCTTGAATATATTGTTTCATGTGTAGTATGCAAGGGAAAAATGTCGTTGTATAAAGAAAACCTGGACTGTGGTAGTAAGTTGCATAAGAATCTCGTCACACTTTAAAAATAAATATATGAAGTAATGCTGTATGTAGCAACTATCATATGGCTTAATCATAGCTTAATACAACCAAGTTCAGCCTGAGTCCAAGAGATAGTTATTCTATTAAAATTCAGCATGATTACAGAGCTGTTTTCAGGAAGGGGGGGGGGAGGTTAAGGGAGGGCTTGTCAGCTTTTGGCAGTGCTGAGGTGTTGGACTTTGATCAGAAACTTTGATTCCTGTGGCTTCTATTACACAGGAAAGGAACTAGTCTTGGCACATCTTCTAACAGGTTGTGAAAGATCTGTTGTTCATGCTCATTGGAAGAACTTGACTATCAGACATCTTGGTTTCATTAAAGAGTTTCAGAGAAGTCATGAATTAGAACTTGAGTATTCACAAAAATGGTTTTAATAATGAGTTTACAGGCACCATATTTATGAAGCATGAGAGAATAGCACTTTCGTGCCTGCCAGATATTTGGAGAGACAAATTTATTGAAAGGTTATGAGATGCTGGACTTAACTGGAGATTAAAGCATGGTAAGGGTGGAAGGTGAAAAGTCATCTGTAAATGCCAGTATGAAAATGAGAAGCTACTGTACATGATTTATTTTAATAAGCATATTAAACAATACAGATATTTAAGAAGTTTCATGTTTTCTTAAGTTTTACATTTTCTATTAAATTTATAGCTAGTATGACTTCATTCCATGGGGAGGGTTGTGTAATATCCCCACTTACTGAGCAGCCCGATTACATCTCTGAAGATGCAGCTGGACACTTACTGCAGTTTTCAGATGGGGCTTTTTCACCCCCTGGCTAATTTTTTGCCCATTGGCTGACATCAGTCACATCCCAGCTGTCAGTGACCTGATGCCTCAATGCTTCTGAAAACTCAGCCTTGGCTATCTTTTCAAATGTTTCTCATTATAGCAGTGTGAATTTAGAGTATAAAGCTGTGTCTGACCAGCTCCATGCCCATACCCTAGCAACAGAGTGCTTGTGCATGGCGTTGATCAGAAACTTTTCCATGTACAAGTCCGTCAAGGTGTTGGACACCAGGAAACACCAATTTCAGGTGGTATAAGCCCAAGTTTGTAACTGTAAGCTTCAGTTATTTATTTTTCTTCAGATGTAGTTATTGTACTGCTTGATCATGTGGATGGAGCACATCCCGCAGACCTGAGATGCTCTGAGGTTATCCCAGCCAGATGTGGAATGCTAACCTCTCTTATGGGGGAAACAAGGACTGCAGGAAGGGCACTGGAAGATTTTGTGTTGTTTCACTTGTATTCTGTCTTCAAAATAAGCAGGTGCTAACTTGGTCGAAACTAGATCCCGGGCTCTAAGCCACACTGCCATCTGTGCTAGTTAGCCAGGATGCAGGCTATCCAAACTCAAGTTAACCTCTCTTCTCAGTGGAAATAAGGAGATTTCAGCCAAGATTCAAGAACATTATTGATAATACAGAAAGAACCGGGCTATTTCATTTTTCATTAACTTTCTGGATTAAAATATTTTGTTGGGTGTAGTTTTCATCTCTAGTTGAAAGTAATAGACAAACAGATTGCAGACTATAAAACTCACCATAATTGGAAGTTTTCATGCAAAATAATTAAAAGTCAAAACAAACAAACCAACCAAACAAAAACCTACACCAGGACCCAACAGGAATCTTCAGTGTTTTTGTTCTTACTGTTCCAAGGCAGAATTCTTTGCTTCAGCTCTGGGCTTAATTTTCACTTTGGATGATTCAATTCTTGTTTCAACTGAATAGCTAAAGCTGTCATAATGTTGTAAGAGTTATTTAAGCCAAAGATATTATACAGATTTAATAAATCTTCCCTAATTAAAAAAAATAAAAAGGAGTGATTTTTTTCCCCTAATATGTATGGTATACAGGACAAAAAGGATAATTTCATGTTTAAACCAAAATCTAACGTACTTCGTTAAGTACAGCATGCAAATCAGTGGTTTCCAATTTTCTGGTCTTTGTAAATCCACTTCCAGCATCACAGCTTTCTTCCTAAAGAAGTTGCTCTCCTGGTCTATGAACCCTGATTTATTTGAGAATCACTGAGTCTGCAGAACCATGGCTATGGAAAACCTCAGTGATGAGGAATGAGCCCTTTGTTTGCAGGAATACCATCTCCCAGTGCTGCCTTGGCTGGTGTCCTGGCTCTGACAGTGCATTTGACAGCATCAGATAACTGAAGATGTAGAAATGGCACAGTGGGCAGATAACTTCTTCATGACTATTTTTATTCTGATTACAGATATTTAAAGACAGATTTAAAATTATAAAACAGGATTTTAATAGCTTTTTGCAACTTTATGTTGGTTTCACAAAATGTAACTATCCTTGACAGCTCTACAAGTTATACATGGCTGCCAATAATGTAGATATGTTCTTGCTTCAATTTTGAATTTTGCTAAGTCACTTTCTGTTACAATGAGCTTCAGTTTAATTATTAACAGTGAAACAATAGTGATCACTATTTCTGATTTTTTTGCCTTCTGTTTTATTGTTCTTGTAAAGTTAGGTGACTGATTCTAACTTATCTATGCTATTACTACTTTACCTTTATATAATTTGTTCTTAATCTTTCGTTGTTGTTGCTTGTTTGCTTGAACAAAGTGAAAGACTTAAAATTGCCATCTTCAGCTTCGTCCTGCAAGGTTTGCCCATTTCTCAAAACCAGAACAGTACATACCAGGTTAGTGGATGGGCCATTATAGATCACTGCACATTTCCCTGTGTGCACTACCTCTCCTCTTTCCCCCTCACGTTACTGCCAGGTGTGCATGCTTCTTATTTGCCTTTGTGTTGTCCCCACTAGTTCCTTGATGTCCTCTGTATTTTGTAATGTCCCAAATGTTTGGCCTTTGCTGGGTGAGATGTGGTACAGCTTGGTAGAAGAAGATATGCCTTGGCTGGACAAATAACTGAGGTGACTGGGAACTGCTGTGCCAGGCAGCTTGGCAGCTGTTGTTCCTTGCCTATCAAGCACTCATGGCAATGAACCTTTTCATTATGTTCTCATTTTAATAGCTCTGATTTGGTACAGGAGTGATGAATTTAAACTGCTCTTTGAGTCTGAATGACATAATTGGGTATATCGATATACTTGCTGATGGGTTCACTGTCTGAGTAGCAACTTCAGTTTAGTAGGGAGCTGTGGGAGGAAAAATAAGTAGTTGTGAAAATGAGTATCTCAAAGTAAATTGCTTCTGTACAAACAACTGAGAGCAGTTGGTGGAGAATGCTGGGACAGTCAAAGATGGCTGTGTGGTGGAGGACAGGGAAGGAGGCAGTTTGAGAGAAAAGGTCTTTTTTTTGGTGAGCGAAGGTGAAGAATCAGGTGAGGTTGCTGGCTGGGTTTGTCTGAAGGCCTTTCCTAGATTACCTTCAGACAACTATCAATCTTTGTATTGTAAACAGTTTCATGTAGGAATACTTTGTTTCTAGCAGCAGGTGAATGCTGCTTGTGTTTTAAGACTTTGCTGTGGGTCCCATCTGCTAGCTCTGAGGCCTGGCTCGGCAGAGCTGGCTGTGTTGGGCCTGTCGGATGAGTGCAGTGGGTACCTAGGGGGCTGCCATTTGCAGGCTTACCAGGCACTGCAGCAGGACATGTGAAGTCCACAAGGTCTTACTGGGTCCCTTTAAGGAAGACTGAACCATTCTCCTCCGGAGAGGAGCGGTGGTGCTGGAGAGAGAGAGGGGCTCAGGCCAGGCTGGTTCTTTCTGCTGCAGGCTGGAGTAACTCCATGTGTTGTGCTTTTCCTCAGCATCTCCATCATCAAGCGTGGCTCCTCACAGCTCTGGCATGGGAAAGGAGGCAGAACGGCCAGGTCTGTGTTGCAGCCACCAGCAATCTGCTGCCGTAGGTAATTGCCTGTTTTTAGCTATATGTGTACAGGACCCCATAAAGCTGACCACAGAGAAGTCACGGAGAGCCAGCCTTCTCACTGTAGCAGCAGGTAGGTTCTGTCAGGTACCAGCACATCCTTAGTCATCAGGTGGAAAATTAGGTATGAAGAGGAATGAAAGTTTATTTCATCCTGACTCAGGATGTCATTACTGGTTTTTAACTAAATATACAAAATAATAATTAAGCTAAAGGGAAAAACCTCATGGAAAGGCTCTGGGACTGTCAATTCACATATGTTTTTGCAGAAATTACCAGGAGACTGTCTTGGGGAGGTGACCTCTGTCATTTTATGACAGTTTTAATGAAAAAGCAGACCAAAGGACTGTACCCTTTAGAAGAAGATAGAGGTATTTTATGCAATACCATCTACCTTGTGTCGGGATATATGTCAGACCCCAAAGGCATAATCCCATACAGTATTCTGGGTGTGGGGAAAACCAAGAGAGACTTTCTAAGCCTGGTAGTAACGGGACCTTTAACATCAGTCTGTTGAAGGGATGTGAAGTTATTTTGCAGGGTATTTATAAATCCTTTCTGTTCGGCTGGTATTTGTGCCTTGTCCTGTAACTTCTGATGACAGCTGTTATACTTCATCCATCCTTGTGATGGAACCCAGAAGTTATTGAACTGAATTTTCTTGTAGGATTGTAATCTACATTTCAGTAAGTGTTCTTTATAGTTAAGACTGTGATAAAAGATCTGCTCTGATAGAATATGCATGTTTTTTCAAATGCTTTGCCTAGATTAATTTTTTATTCCCAGTGAGTCCAACAGCAACTGCCACTTATAGCTGGAGTTTTTTCATTAAGTTGTTGGAAATAACTGTACTGTATCAAGTGATAAATATGCTTTATTACTCTGGAAATTTGGCACTGTAAAGCATGAACATAATTTTCTTATAAGATACTTTCCATGCTGTGCACAAATCTCTTATGTGTCTTATGTTGTAGTTGTCCTTATTTTCATTTAAATTTATTGCATTGCTTTGTCTAATGAAAATATTTTGATTGGTTAGTAAACATGCCACAGGGGGTAGGTAATTTACATGAACCAGCAATTCTGTTGAAATTGCTATTCAGCGGTTTAAACTACTTATTTCATCCGAACTATGGATAAACTAGGGGGAAGAGCTCCCAGAAATGACACCTAGCCCCTCCCCAGAAATGTTGCAGAAATGCAGAACAGGTGATTTTTTTTGTAAGGGAGTAACTTTCTGGGAAAGTAGTAGGAGCATGATGTGTTATTTGCTGTGAACACCCCTCTGATGTGCTTCTGTTGCAATAAACTCCTGTAGCCATTGATGCTGTTCTAGTTCTACTATAAAACTAGATGGGACTGAAGTTCACTGCTAGTAGCTCCATATGACTAAAGTTAATTTCTCAATTAGTCTAAGTAGCACTGTGAAACAGGGCTGCAATGCCTACAAAACAGTAACTTCATTGAGAAAATGAAGCAATGAAAACAAATGTCAGAGGACAGCCACATACCTCTCTCGTTCAGAACATGAAGCTTCTCAAGATGCTGCCGTTTATTTTTGTTCTGTTTATATCTGTTAGTTATTAAATACTTAAGACATAACTAAATCTGTAAAGCCACATAACACCTCAGGTATCACCTGAGACTTGGTAAGGAAGACTTAAGCTGTGCGCTACAGGACTTGTAGAGGTTATACAACCTTGGGGCCTCAGTTTCCCATTCTTCCATGGCTGCAGGTGAAAACATTTTTGTTTGGCAGCCCTGAAGAGTACGTAATGCTGAATGCTTGAAATATGCAAAGGATTCTGCTGTGGGGCATGGTGTAATAGAAATGTCCTCTGCTGCTCTTGGACATTTTGGAGCATCTTGCACTTGTTTGTGTGTACATGGAATGTTCACTGACAAACTGCTTTCTTGCTCCCTCTGTTCCACTTTCATGCATCCAACAAAGCACTATGGCCCTAGCCCCTGGGGGCCTAAAACTAGATAGAAAAAGGAAGTCTAAATATCTCAAGATACGTCTAACCATGCGGGTGCTTCAGGTCAGTTAGTACTCAAAATCTCATTATTAAAATTTTGTGAGAGCTCTGTTTCTTCCCAGGCCTGAAAGCTACATCTGTATCCATGTGATTATTCCTGTCTTGTGCCTAAGTGTTCGTAGGATGCATTTCTTCTCCCTTGCCTCTTCCTGATGTAGCTGAACCAGTAGGTGTGCTCATAGAAAACCTGCCAAATCCTGTCACTTTGCTATGTTGAAAATTCACAGTGGGACTGCAGCAGGGGAAGGGAAAAACAACAACAACAACAAAAAAGGAGAGAGGGGCAGCCCTCTGACCATTTTTGAGAGCTCAGAAAGGACGGGAGGTTGCAGCACATCTTCCCTCCAAGAATGTGCTAGCCTGGGCTGTCCAAGAATGTGTCCTACACAGCCCTTAGTTAAAACTGCTTTTTGGAGGAAAAGGCTCATTGCTCATTGTTGTGAGCAACAGGGGAGCAACTCTCCCCAGGTGGGATGAGAGAGAGAATCAGCAAGGTAAAAATGGGAGAACTCATGGGCTGTGAGAGGACAGTTCACCAGGTAAAGCACAAGCAAAGCCAAGTGAGGGATCCCCTTGCTGCTTCCCATCAGCAGGCAGGGGTTTGGCTGCTCCTAGGCCAGCAGGGCTCAGCACACCGAGCAGCTCCTCAGGAGGACAAACGCCATCACTCCCAACATCCCTCCTTCCTCCTCTGTTGTCCCAGCTGCCCCATGGTGTGGGACATCCCTCTGGCCAGTTTGGGTTGGCTGTCCTGGTTGTGTACCCCCCCAGCTCCAGGTGCACCCCCAGCCTCCTCGCTGGCAGGGCAGTGCCAGGAGCAGAAGAGTCCTGGGCTGATATGTGAGCACTGCTCTGCAACAGCTGAAATGTCAGGGTGTTATCACCTCTGTTTTAATCAGAAACCCCAAACACAGCATTATATGTCCCTCTATGAAGAAAACTAACTGTTCCAGCCAACACCATGACACTCATTAATTCAAAAAACAATAAGCATTTAGATTGGCAATGCTTATGCATCCACCTACCCAGGTTGCCAGTTTCTGAGGGTGCCCCATGAGGAACCTCCTTTCCTTGTGAATGCAGAGAGCAGTTCACAGCTCAGGACTGTCAGGCTGGTGCGATGGAGGTTGGCAGCACAATCCAGGCCACAGATAGCTCAGCCCTTGTGTGGCTTCTCTGTCTCCAGAGAACATGTTTATCTTCTGTCCAAGAGAAAATAACCTGTATAATTCCATCATAAATAAGGATTTGCAGCCTACCTAAACGCATCAGTTTCATGATTAGCATCAGCTTAGGCCATTTCCACATCTGAAATCTGCAAAATATTTGTGCCAGGACAAAGGCGGCAGCATATGCTAAGCTTGTCTATGTGTAACATGATGGTCAAAGAGCCAAATATTCTTTTTCAGATAGTCTTCTCTAAAGCATAATAACTCCTAAATCCTGTACATCTGAAGAATTAACAGTAAACTTTGAGTCCATCTGTAACACGTCTGAAGATTAAATGTGGGGATCCAGGGATAGAATAATTCATTCAATGCTGAGCCACAGATCTACAACATCCTTTTTCTGTTGTATTTCATGATTACCGTGAATGGTTTAGTGTGTGAGATAAACTCACAATCCAGAGTATACGACAAGCTTGTTAGCTTTTCGCTCATTTTAAAAATAATCTTTGCACAGATAAAATCAATGAATTAAGAATCAAAGAATAAGGTACTATAAATATTGCTTCTCACACCTATGTGCAGGCAGTTTTCTTTCATTTCTTACTTAAGCTTTGCCGATTCACTGACAATTCTTTATGTAAATATAGCTCCTAAAATGTACCTCACAGCTCATTCCAGTTTCTAACACCGTGGAGTTCAGAATGCTATCTCTTTGTTGCAATACTGTATTGGAAATACTCAATGTCATGCATGCAAAGGCCAGGCAGAGCAGCAAGATACAGCAGAATTTTCCTGGCTTCAGCCTTAATAGGAAGCAGTCGGGAATTTCCTGCTTTGAAATGTTTTTGAAGTTCTGAAATTGTTGTGACATTCTAATTTAATACTATTTAAACAAAAGTTCTGTTTTATTTCTTTTTCTTCTTTATTTTTTCAAACTCTAATTTACAGTAAAACAAATTGCAGTTATCAAAACGAAATGTTTCACCTGATTTTAGGATGACATTTTTCCCAAACTTTTGGCCTGAGGCTGTATTTGGATCTTTTTATGTTTTATCTATAGTTAGAAAAAATAATTGAAATTGTTTGTGGCAGCAAAACAGCTTCCATCTCAGTACAGCATTAGTATTGTGTTAAACTAGCTTTTCATATTAGAAATCGTAAATGTAAGGAAAGTATAGTAAGGCTGTATTTCTTAGACAAAAGAAGAAATCATTATAAATGACATAAAAACTGCTAACCTTCAGTTGACAAAGTCAACGTCATAAATATATGAATGTTTGTATATGTTCTAGCCTTAAAATATTTTGAAAGTTTAAATTTTCAGTTTAAATTTGCTAAGTTTTCCCTTTAGCTCCTTTTGCATCTCCCTGTTCATGCAAGCAGGAACAGATAGGTTTGGTGTCTGTAAAATGACAGCTGTTCTTGCTGCCCTAAAGTGTTCAGAAGCTCAGTAGCTGATGAACATATAGCATAATAACAACCATGATGACAATAATGATGGAGTCTACTTTACTACTCTGTCCCAGCCCTAATCTGATGCAGTTACTAATGTCAGGTACCTGTGAACCTATTCTTCCTTCCATATTATCAAAATACAAGTGAATTGAGGTTGGTAAAAAGTGGCAGGAATGTTTTCCCTCAAACTATTTTCCACCTCTGTGAAATACCGGCTGCCATTTAACGTCTTACAGTTGGGATGGTTTCTGTGAAGATATATTGGTACTACAGTTGAGAAGAACAACTGTTTACCCCAGAAACATACAGTTGTTCCAAAATTTCCCATGGATTCTGAATGCGCTTTTTTTTTTTTGAGTTAGTATGAGCCAGTGTAGCCACCAGTGTGATAAAGAGCCTACCAACCACACCTCCTCTTTTATTATATGCTAATATATTTTTGAAAAACGTATTTTGGGGAACAGATCATTCAAATGAATAGCATCGAGCAATTAAACTTGAGTTACAGAAGTGCAAACAATTCTTTTTGTGTCTGCATGTGGAGGGATTCAAAGCCCGGTCAGGAGTTGGACAACAGCAAACCTCATTAAAATTTGCAACTTGGAAAAAGCACGATATAGTTATCAAAGAGAAACATTGCCATGGATTATTTTATAGACAGAAAACCATTTACAGGCCATAGCTGGGGGTATGGATGGAGGGCAGAGAGATCAAGCGAGGGCTATGAGAAAGAAGTCAGTTTTTGTTGAGCAAACTTAAGACCTTCAAGGCAGCCTCCCAGGTGAATATTTTTTGCCCATCTGAGAAGCAGAAATACAGCTACTAGGGATATACGCACAATGGAAAATCAGTAGTATCTTGTTGTTGACTGTAGTCATTTCAAATGGCTTAGAAGGAACAGTAACCATTTAAAAAAGCAAATATATTTAAAGGTGGCTTAGAATTGGGAAGGACTATAGTTTGGAAAGTTCCTCAGGAGACGTAAGCCCAACCCTCCATTCAACACAAGACCAACCTAGACCAGGTTGCACAAGGCCTCGTCCAGTCCCATTTTGAGTATCTCCAAAGGTGAACGGCCTTACTGAGTTCCTGTTCCAGTGCTAGACTCTTTGCTGTGAAAACTTGTTTCCTAATATCTCACTGGAATTTCCCATGCTACAACCTGTGTTATTGTCATTCATCCTGTCCTTGTGTACTTCTCAGAAAACTCTACCCCCATCCCAATTTGGTGGCTTATGTTGCAGTGTTATCACATCTGTGCTGGCTGCAATGAAGAGAAGGAACAAGCAGTCTGTTTCCGAGAGGAGCTATCATACAGACTTGAATGTTTTTGCAGGGACCCAGAATGGGAAACTAAGAATACAACCCATCATCTAAGGCGCAACATTTCACTTATAAGCCACTTTAAATGTCAGTAGTGACAGAGCAAGTATTTTCAATCTGATGTTTTTCCTGATTTAAAAATTCTAATATGATGTTTAAAATATAACCCACAGCCTAGTGTACAATTCTCCATTTTGTGTTTCACTGTCTAACACTGTTGACACTAGTTATTTAGATTTAATAATGACATGCTTTTGGTTCACCTGTAATTTTGTCTTTACAGGTTCCTTGATATGTATTGTCACTGACAGTGTCCTCTCTTGATCATTCTTTTGGGCAATTCTTTGCGTGCCCCACCTCACCATTTAGCAGCTTCTGAGATTTATAGGTTAGTTTCTCTGCCAGTTGTAAGAAGTCTGGGGTTGCAAGTTCATGATTAGTAAAAGAAAATGCACAGCTGATCACAGTAAAAATCAATTATGTTAGATGTGATAAAATGTATTACAACACTGGTGCCTGTGTGGTGCCTTGAGCCAAGAATAAATGCATAATATATTTGCATGCATATAGCGTTGCTTTATTTTGATACCTACTATAAATTTCAAGTTGACTAAATCTGGCTGTCTGGACAGGCACTTGTCTTGAGCATCTCCAGACAGCAACTTTGTTCATACCTACTTCCAAAGATGCTCTCAACAATTTCGTGTGATAAAAGAAGACTGGCTGGATTGATTTACTTTTTTTTTTGGTGGCTAAAGCTAGATAAATATATCCTGCCCCTGAGCAGCATCTATCCCTTGAGTGATTCCCCACTTCATTTTCATAATAGCATAGGTCTCTTCATAACTTCTATTTCTCATTTGTGGATTTCAAAACACAGTGGAGTTTGCAATATACTAGCAATATAGCTGGTTTCTAGGTGGGAAACTGAAACATCATGAGCTGAAAGAGTTTATACAGATTCTAATTATGGCTTTCTTGTTTTCTAATTCCCGATGTACAGCCCTAACCTCTAAGACAAACTGTAACTTGAGTCCTTTAGGCACTATTTTTTACCCATAAATGTTGGAGCTTGAAATTAGGTTATTATGTAATAACTTCTGTTTCCTTTTTTTTAATTAACCCCCCAGCTTGAAAATATAGGAGTCAAAACTCAAGGTGTGTAAAGAAAAGACTTCAGATACAGTCCCTAAAAGGCAAAGATAGGCAACTTTTAAACATGCTTTCCTGAGCACCCCACAAAATGCCTATGATTTTGCAGAGTTTCTAACTTTCACTGTCTCTGTGTATGTATTTAGCCAGCACAGTATGCTCTGTTTATGCAGTGATGGTGGTAAATAATGATAAATACATTGCAGAGTAGCAGGTCTTTGCAGGCTGCAGAGAGCTGTGGCGCTAGTTTAATCTGTCTAGTGCAAAGAAGATTCAATATAGAAAATCTGGGTGGTCTCTGAGGGGGGAAGGAAACAATAGCCTGCTTCAAGTAGCTATATTTTAAGCAGACCACCTCTTTGCTTTTTGGTAAGGGGGGTGGGAGGTTTTAGGGAGTACAGGGAATAACAGTGAAATAGTTTGATTCATGATCAAAAGCCATGCAAGTCTGGAAGGGCTCCTTTTCAAAATCTCCTGCATTTAAAAAAAAAAAAGTTTGAAAGGAAAAAGAAGAAAGAATCCTGCTGGAAGTCTTTATCGGTTTTTGTTTGTATGCTTGGTTTTTGCCTAACAATGTTGTTCAAATACAATGTTGGGAGTCTGTTGTTAAGGATCAATGGCAACTTCCAGTAAAGCTCTGCATCTGCTAGTGTGGAGTAATTAACAGTACGGACCAGTGCGAGTGCTTACCTCTGAACAGAGACCCGTGAGACCTCTGCTGTTTTTGAGCTAATTGCATGTAGTAGGGCATTATCCTGTAGGAAATACCTCTTAAACATGGGGTTTTAGTCCAATATGCAAAGATTTAGCCGTGAGGCTGATTAGGATTAGAATTATGTGGGTCAAAATTATTTGTCTGGATGATTATCTTAGACTAAAAGTAATATAATTTTGCTAGTGGTTTTCAATCACCTGCAAGTAGGTAGACACTGGCTTTATGCCTAATATACTATGTAATAATGCTCTGTTTGATGTTAAATAATGCTAATATCCTGAACATGAGAGAGAAATACAATGAATATGAAAAATACACTATTCTAGTAACCAAGCGTTGTGCTAAAAGGATGTAGAAGAAAATATAAGGAATTCAGAGAGGTAAACATTAGCTCCGTGTGTGTTCTGGGAAAAAAAAATAGTAAGAAATACATAACTACTCTAACTGGGGGATGGGAGGGGATAAAATATATTTTCTCTTGTTATCACCACAGCATATGCATGTGCTATGCTTCATTAATGTGAAGTTACCACTCGGAATGCAGCAAAAATCATGGTTAAGCAATATTTAGGAGAGTATTTGAATTAAATTTAAGCTTCTAAACAATAACAGGCTGAATTTCTTAATGGCCTCTAAATAAAAAGAAACTTGTTTTCTGTTGGAAAAACAAATGGTTTCATGCATAGTAAGCTGCTTCAGGACTTTTCCTTTCTAAACCTTCAAAAGCTGATTTGGTCTTTACAGATGAAAATCCAATGGCAACTGACATGTGTGCCACCGACATACCTAGGGAATGAATAAGATGATACCGTGCATCATCGTATCAATTGAAATAAAACATGATACTGTATTTTCAGTACTACTCACTAGCTTGTATGTGCACATATGCAAATGTCATATGGGTTAAAAAGTAATCACCAAGATTTCTAGCTGAAGTTATTTGTTTGAACACATTGTTTAGCCATCTATTTAAAAAAAAAAAAAAGTCTATATAATGTGAATTCAAAGTCACTTTAGATATTTAATTCCTCTCAGTAAGTGTTGGTTGTCTGCCTTCATTTCTTCATGCCTGTGCCTCTGTGAAGTTTCTGAACAAACAGTGTCATACTTAGGAATCATGTTGTTGTAGCTCACACATCATTTTAGCAGAGACTTAGAGTATAGTTACTATTATTTCAATGAAGCAGTACCCTTAATTAATTTGCCACATTACATTTATGAAATTGACTTAAACATTACTTTTCTACTTCATTTGACAGTTCCAAAAAAAAATTTCTGGAAACGTAATTGTTCCTAGTTATTACAGAATCACAGAAACATCTAGGTTGGAAGAGACCTCCAAGATCACCTAGTCCAACCTCTGACCTAACACTAGCAAGTCCTCCACTAAACCATATCACTAAGCTCTACATCTAAATGTCTCTTAAAGACCTCCAGGGATGGTGACTCAACCACTTCTCTGGGCAGCCCATTCCAATGCCTAACAACCCTTTCAGTAAAGAAGTTCTTCCTAATATCCAACCTAAACCTCCCCTGGCACAACTCTAGCCCATTCCCCCTTGTCCTGTCACCAGGCACGTGGGAGAACAGACCAACCCCTACCTCGCTACAGCCTCCTTTAAGGTAGCTGTAGAGCGCGATAAGGTCGCCCCTGAGCCTTCTCTTTTCTAGGCTGAACAATCCCAGCTCCCTCAGCTGCTCCTCATAAGACTTGTTCTCCAGACCCCTCACCAGCTTCGTTGTCCTTCTCTGGAGTTGCTTGAGCTTTCTTGCTTTTAAATTTCTTTCATTTCTTCTGTTGTTTTAGGAGTTTATTTTTCACTTCATCTAGTTTTGCTTGCTCTTTTAAATACAGTGTTCAGATTTAGTCCTCTGCTTGCAATATAATCACTATGTTTTACAATATTGTAGTAAGCAAAGTGATAGACTACAGCCAGCCTTTGTTGAACACTCATCACAGGGCTCAACTTTTATTTTTATTTTATTTCTGAGATACCGAAAACATAAAGAAATGCAAAACGGCCTCATAGGAAAGGGATAGATACGTCCTTTTACATCTCACTGGCACTTACTGGAGTTGCTGGAAAACAATAGAAACTCGATATACAGAAGAAAGCAGGCCTTCACCTAAGGAGTTGGGTGATGCAGCACACTTTAGCAGAATAGACTGAGCCGTGCTCCAGGGCAGTGGAGGGGCTCTCAACATGCATTGAAACAACACGCTTAGTGCAATTTACTCTCCTCAGGAGCACCAGGAAGAGAGGAATACAAAGTGAGTCAGTTTTCCTCTTAGACTATTTCTGAGGTTGCACAACTGTGTTCTATTTGCTTGTCACCATTGAATGCAAATTTAGAAAAAATGCCATTTTAGGCACTTAACTGGGACCAGAGAGGTTTTACTTGCAAATCTCTTCTGCGCAAGGCTATATTTCAGTCCCAGGTAGTAAAGCTGGTGTGATTGAATGCATGTGACATACTGTTAATTGCAATAAGACCCAGCTCCTAGTGTTTGTAGGGCTTGTTCTCAGAAAATCTGAAAGCACTTCAGTAAGGCTATTGGCCTTCATTTTGAAGGCTGGGAAACTGAGGCACAAAGGGATGGGCTGAGGTCAGTGACACCAGCAGGTTGCAGTCACCGGAGTATCAGCTTGGCACCCACTGCAACAGATCATTAGCTTGGCCCATCTGTTGTCACTGAGAGTGATTCAAGTGTTTTTTGGATGCAAAAGAGCGGTGTGTGAATGGTCTATTTGTTCCTGTTACGATTTATTCTTTTAATGCCAGCATATTTGCATACATATTCTGGAATCAGTCATCACTTTTTTCATACTTGGAAATGTATGTATGTTTTTCATACTTACATACTTTCATGTACTTGACCCATCTCTGTTTCTTCTTTAGTTTAATTTAATAGTTTAATTTAAAAACCTTCTTACAAACTGACAAAGGTTCATGGATTTCCAGTTTATAGTTACATATTCTTAATCTAAAATCAATTTTCAACACTAAGAATATAAAAGTCTAGCTTTAAAAAGTGTACTACAAGTTTCTACGTACTGTATGAATTTTAGGACACAGATAACAGTGACTAGCCTAGATGCCATAGCTCAGACGAGTGATGTGATTGCCACATTACTGAACAGGGAGGGTAGGCTAGGGATGCTGTATTACACTCTGCTACAGTGCTATGTGTGAATGTTAAATAATGGCACTGCTCAGCACGTTTTTTAAGAGATACTTCAAGTGTGCATTTAGATTTATATGGCTTTGAAGACATTTGACAAAGAGTTCTGAAAACAAATTTAAGTGGTGGGTACGACCTACATAGGGATAGAGTTTATTTCAATGTGCTGAAAAAGGGAATGTGTGAATAGCGGATGGGGAACCCTGAAACCATGTGTTCTTGACTGAAGTAAAAACAAAAACAACAGAAACACGAAACAGCTATAATACTGTCTTGTTGCCGCTTATTACAGAAGCACACTTCAAAAATCTTTAATTCCAAAAGAAGAAAATATTTCACGTCTCATCATTTGTCTGTCAGCGCAACTTTTGATCCAGTCCTACGTACTTTTCATCACCTTTTTGCAACCCTGTTTGTGCCTTCTCTGTCCACATCTTCTCAGAAGGTATGGAGAATCATTGGCTTTGGTGGCAACATGTGTTTTACTAGTGAGACACTGTGGAGAAAAAATAAATCAAAGAGGCATTGTGTGGGCTTTGGAATGTGGGCCATCTTTCTAATGGAGATCAAATAGGTGGTAAATAAAGATGTGGATAATTTAAAATATTACATTTGAGATATTGAAGAGGGAAGAAAAAAATATCTATATAATCTTTAAATTGATGAAAGAGGATTTTTATGCTTGGGCATATGATTTCCTATTTATTTTAGGCACAATTTTAAGAGAACGACAAATACACCCCAAAATCATAGGAACAATTCAAGCATAAGAAATTTTCTCCTGGAGAATGACCTTCATAAGAAAATGTACGAAAATGCTTGACATGAGGACTAATCATAACAATAACTTCTCAATCATAAATCTGACCTTGTCCCTCTGATGCTATAATCTGTATATGGATGTAGCAAATGACTGGATCTTGCTTGGCTGTGGCAGTGCATTTCTACTGTTACTGTTAATTCTTCATTCCGTTGGTTATAGCAATTATTGCATTGTTCTGCTGCAGCATTAACCTACCTTTAAGTACATGTTATGCCTCCCGCTTACCTGCAAATTCTCAGTCAGAATGTGGTATACTGTGCTTTGACACAAAAGCTGTATCTTCATATTGCCAACTAACTGGCAAACCTTCACATGCTAGAAACCTTCACATGCTAGGATTGGCTTCAGCATTGCTAAACATTAAATTGATGTTGGGCCAAATTCATTCATGCCATAACATCGTTGACTTCAGTGCTATTACACCAGATTTGAGTTTAGTCTATTGTGTTCCTGTTGCTTGGTTTTTCCAGGCACAGATACAGGAAGGAACAGGGTGGATGTAGAATAGCTGATATCTTTGTCTTGCCCATGATTCATTTTCCTCGTAAATTACTTTCATTGAAGGATATGATATAACTTAGCAGATCCCTGGCACAGTTCTTCATACAAACAAATAACATTATGGAAAAAAAAAATCCTTTGTTTGTAATAGTCTGACAGTATTGTGCTCACTAACCATGTCTGACATCTGAAAACATAATGGGGCTGCTCCATCTGAAGCAAGGAGGGGGCAGAAAAGGCGTTTCGAATAGGACGGCAGTGACCAAATAACTTTTAACAATAGGGGGTTTTGTTTGCAGTCTTTGAGATGTTTTGTAACATTGTGGTAATCTTCACAAAGCTCAACCAAACCAAGGAGCTTGCACAATAGTTTTCTTTAGAGCATTGTCAGTTGATGTAGAACACACAAAGAACACACAAAGTAGAAAAATAGGCAAATTTTGTCTATGCAGCAAATTGGGCCTAACCTAATGTGGTGGTTTTCCTTGGGTGGGCGGCCGAGCTCCACCACAACCACTCTCTCACTCCCCCTCCTCAAAGAGGAACGGGGAGAAAATATGATGAAAAGGGCTCAAGGGTTGAGATAAGGACAGAGAGATCGCGCAGTAATTATTGTGACAGGCAAAACAGACTCAGCATAGGGAGACAGTAAGATTTATTACCTATCACTAACAAGCTAGAGAAGTGAAAAACAAAGGAAAGAAACCAAAAGCACCTTCCCCTCATCCACCCTCTTCCACCTCCTCCCCCCGAGCGGCGCAGGGGAACAGGGGAATGGGGGTTATGGTCAGTCTATAGCGCTTCTTCGCCGCTGTTCCTTCTCGGTCACTCTCGTCCCCTGTGCTGTGGCATCCCTCCCACGGGATGCAGTCCTTGGTGAACTGATTCAGCGTGGGCTGCCCACAGGCAGCAGCTCTTCCAGAACTGCTCCAGATGTCGGTCTGTACCACGGGGTCCATCCCTCAGGAGCGAACTGCTCCAACCTGGATCCCCCACGGGCAGCAGCTCCTGCCAGGCCACCTGCTCCTGCGTGGTCTCCTCTCCACAGGCTACAGGTCCGGCCCGGAATCTGCTCCAGCAGGGGTCTTCCACAGGCCGCAGCCTCCGTCGGTGCAGGTCCACCTGCTCCACCGTGGTCTCCTCCACGGGCTGCAACATGGAACCCTGCTCCACCGTGGTACTCCATGGGCTGCAGGGGGACAGCCTGCTTCACCATGGTCCTCACCACAGGCCGCAGGGGACTTCTGCTCCAGCGCCTGGAGCACCTCTCCCCCTCCTTCTTCACTGACCTTGGCACCTGCAAGGCTGTTCCTCACTCCTCTCACTCTCCCAGCTGCTGTGTGGCACAGCATGGTTTTTTTCCCTGTCTTAAATATGCTCTCACAGAGGTGCAAAACAACATCACTTATTGGCTCAGCTCTGGACAGCAGTGGGGCCCTTACCAAACATGGGGCAGCTTCTAGATCCTTCTCACAGAAGCCACCCCTATGGCCCCCTGCTACCAAAGCCTTGCCATGTAAACCCACTACACCTGATGATTGTTACCATCATGTAACATGGAAAGAAATTTAAGACAGAGGGAAAGCAGCTGAGGACTGGATTCTGCCCTGTGAACAAACAGGCAAGTGTGAATTGTGAATCAAGTAATCACATTCTGGGGGAATAAGGGATACCTGTTCATGTTTTGTTTTCCACCAGTGTTTTTTCAGCAGCTTCTGGAGCTGGCAGAAGGAAGAAGGACAAACTTAATGCTCATCCAGCCTTTTTTTTTTCTTTTGGTACTCATCTTTTTTTTTTTTTCTTGCTCATCTTTGCTCCCTTTTGGCAGCTTTCTGCTCTTGCACTGGGTAGGACTAGCATGAAATTACTCTTGTGGAGATGACCATCTCCCTTGCATACACCTACGATCTTTCTCCAGTGCTTACTTAACGCATCCTCAAATAAGCACCCATTGAATTTTCCCGCGTGCAGCTTTCCATACTCGGCTGGAGTTCATCGTGAAGATCTGCAGAACTGCTTCACTCTTCTCCTTCACATCCCTACTTTAAACTCTCCATGAGTGTGAAGCCTATGGAAAAAGGACCTGCTGGTGGCTGTTGGGCTGACCAACACTGCTGCTACTGAACTTTTTTTTTATTGGATTTCCATCACTCCATGTCCATCTTCCCTTCCTTCCCCGTAGATAATACTGTATTAAACAGAAGGGATCTTGTGTTCTGCATTTTGTTTTCTACAGCAGTGAGATCTTGGCCCATGACTAAGTAAACCAAAATTTGTTAGCATGTTGCATAAAGGAAAAGACGCAATGGAAGGAAAAAGGAGACCAACACAGAAAAACTATCCAAGTAGAAAAGTGGCTGAGGTCTTGAAACCAGCCCTTTTAAAGCTGATGTCACATGATGCTTTCTTTCAAAAGAATTTATTTCAGGACTGTTTTTCTTAATTGTTCTTTCAATTTCATTGTCAGCATCCTGAAATATCTTCTCCAGCATTCATGAGAGAAAATTCTGTTGTGGTTTAGAGCTGGCATGCAAATCTTAAAACTAAAACAGAGTGGTTAAGTGGCTCTTGAAAGCAGCACTGGTTTGAAGTGAAGTCCTGTTCTTCCTGCAGCTCTGTTCATCTAACAAACATGGACAGATCTCTGTGATGGAGAAACTGGCTATGATATACAATGGTACAGATAAGTGCTGGGGGGAGGGGAGTCTGTTTTTTTTGGGGGGGTGGGGGGGGAGGAACGGGGTACAACTGGGAAGGGCAGCATTGGCAGGATTTGTGACTGTAGATTCGCCTTATTCCCACTCTCCTACTTTGCTGATCCAGTTGACAAGGTTCTGCTGGAATTTTCTTTAGAACTGTATTGGGGTGGGGTGTTTAGAACTGGTTTGGGGTGGGGGTGTCCCATGGGCTTCTGAGGTTGCCAAAGTCCTTCACTGTCTTTTTTCCACTGTGTGGAAAAGTGAATTGCCCACTGTTGCTGATTGCTGTTGTACTATAAAGTAACTATTATTTCTTGTGAGATTTCTAGCTCTGTTTTTTTTTCCTCCTCCTGTAATTCATTATATGAGAGAACGCATGATTATTGTGGTAGGTCCTTCCTGTGAAGGGTGTCAATATTCACTGTATTTGAACCTAATGTATTGTTCGATATTAATTTTTAAGTGTGGTATTTAAGCTTCCTTTTCTTTAAGTCTGCTGTCGATTTTCACAATGCAGTGAAGGAGCACAAGTGTCTAGGATTTACTTTAACCATTCCAGCAAATGCCACAAGCCAAATTCTGTTCTGTTTGTTACCAGTGTTACATGGAAGTAAAGGATTTGCTGGCCTAGCATGGATTTGTGCTATTGTCATAGATGCCTTTGGTTTGTTTGACTTAGCAAAATTGTGCTGCTATTAAATCAAGCATACTAAGAAAACAGGAAAAAAAATGAAATCCTTCAGTATTATTTTTCACATTCTTTTGTAATGCATGTAAATAATAGAGATGGGCTTGCTTTATGAAAAAGGAAAAAGTCACAAGAAAACAATTCATTAATTTTCTTTTTTTAATCAAAATGCAGCTTTTCATAAAGCTTCATTGTGCTGACAGTGCTTTAAAAGTGGGAAGGAAAAGAAGGGAAAAATGCAGATCTCTTGTTCTAATTTTTGTTACGTACCACCCATGAAAAAATCTAGGGTTAGAATACTTTCTGTGGTGGAGATCAAACTTAGTGGTGCGTGTGACACTGTGATTTACAGGAGCTTAATTGACAGAGGGATGATCTGTTGCTCTTCTGTGTCGAGTAGCAGGAGAGAAGCCACCGTAGCATCAGCCTTCCCCAACAGGTGGGCAGCCGAGAGGGCTGCTGAGTCTGCTCGTGGTCTGTGACAGGTGAAAAGTGCTATTTAATGAGTTTTCTTCCCAGTCAATTAGCAGAAGGAGGGAGCTTTCCCATCTGTGCCTGACACAACCAGGACTTGCTGGTTGCCACATTTCCTTTGTGAGAGTGATGGGTAATTCATAGATTTGGATAGTGACAATTACTTTGCTGGCTGCAGTCAGTCTCGCTAACCAGTCTGATCAGTTTGATCTTTTAAATCTGAGGTTTTTTTTTCTGAAATACTTCCCACTGGTGAGAACGGTCAATGCAGAAGAAGGGTTCTCACAAGGACAGTGCACTGCTGTAGGTGGGCTCCTCATGTCTTGCAGTAAAAACAAAGAAAACAAACAGCAACTCCTGGGCTGTCCTCATCCATACAAGTAAAGTATCCAGCACAGATGTATGTTTATTTGGCTTTCTTGCTATCTGCAGGAGCTACTGATAAACATTGCCTTATCTGATTACTGTTGGATTTCTCAGAGAAATATGTTGTACCTACGTCACTAAAGTACACACAAATCCTTCTGAAATCTTTACTAATCTTTTCTCAGCCTTTTCTTTTTTTGGGGTACCACAGTAAAGAAAATTTCAATCTGACATCAAAAACTCAAAAAAAAAAAAAAAAGTAATTATTCACATGCATGTAGATATGTAGATTACGTAAGAGGTCTCTGCAAAGTCTCTTCTTAATTCAAACAGATTTTTCTAATCATGTACTTTGTTTCTAGACTCTATTAATCATTCTAATGCACAGGCTTTAAATTTATTCACACATCAGTTCTGTTGAAATACTGGGAATTAGAGCGTGTTAAGTTATCATATCCTACTGCTGATATGTTATATTTAGCTGCAGTGATACATAGAATCCTTACAGTGGAAAGGACAAGACAGGCAGCTGTACTGTCTATATATCAATTCAAAATCTTTGTGGGTTTTCCTGCAAAATAAGGTTCTTACAAATGAATAGTATTCAGCTAAGAATCCTATGTATTGGATGACATTCATTTGTCATCATTCATGACTGCCCAGTACCAGTATTATTCCCACTATCTACACTGTTAGTATTTAAGTTATCTACACTGTTACTATTTCTTTTCCAAAACATTTTTTTTCCTAATATCTACTTAAACAATTTTACTTCATTTGTCTTCTTGTGCATTTGTAAAATAGCATAACTGCATTTTTGAATGGAGGGAGCTGCTTTGTTTTTCTTTCTTTTATTTTAAATCTTCAGTTCTGTGAAATATAGCCACCTTGGGGATTCCTTTGAAAAACCTGATAATGAATGTAAGATGTGAGTGACTGGTGTGTGATTGTGTTGATGTTTTGCCTTCTCTTGAGCCCAGTTTGAAATTCAGCTCTGCACAGCAGGGATTGTCCTCAGCCACATATGACTATTTTGAGGATTGTGTGCTCGAGTAGCTGTGTAGGCTTTGGGCAACTGGCAGCAGTTTGTCATGACTGCCTTTAGGCTAGTAAACCTTGGGGATTTTAATCCCTGTCCCTCTCTGTCAATCAAGTTTATTCTAGTTTTAATGTAGTATTATATATTTTCAAACAAATGGTGTTTGTTCTACAGTAGGTGCAAAAACACGAAAAGGCAAAATGCATAATGTAGGGTTTCACCTATTTTCCCCTGGCTGTGTCACTGAAAATTATTTGTTCTATGATATAATTGTTCATATTTAAATCATCAAGTTCACTTGCCTACTTTCTCATTGTTTTATTTTGATTGAGTACTTTGATGCTGTGAATCCTGGCTGCATTTAATTCATTATAATCATGTGAAACTAAACCCTGAATGGCTTCCAAATGAATATTATTTAATTTTCTTTGGCATTCACACAAGCAGCTTCTTTGCCAGCTGAGTAGTAAGTATACACACATTTTTCACTTCCTTGTGACATGGTCAGATTTTAGAGCTGTTCTCTTTTGAGTTTCCAAAGTACTGAATATACTGTTCTGAACGTTGCTCTTAATATTCTTCCTTCCTTTTAGTCCCCAAATGTAAAAAATAAAGAGTAAATGGCATTAACAAGTTTTTGGATGTTTTTTTTTTTTTTTTTTTTTACCTTTTTCTTCTTTTTTTTTTTTTCCTAAATGTTGTAAAGGTTGAAAAGGGAGTTTCCACACTTAATAGCAAGGTACTGTGTGAAGAAGATCAGACATACTGAGTGCCCAGAAAGATTAAACAAATGGTTTTTGTTCCACACTTTGTTATACTGTTATATAAGATAGGAAAACATATATACATTGGTATGACTTTAAAACCATGGTATTAAATTGCAAAACCTCCCATTGTAATGTTGACAACACTTCCAATGTTCCAAGGTGAATTAGTTCTGATATTAGGCTTCTTTTGCCCCCTTGTTTCATCTTGAGCAAGGCAGTGATGGTGGTTCACAGTATTTTTAGAAAATTAGCACTAAAATGGTAGTAAGCTGGTGGCAGAAAACAAGTTAGAAACAAATTGTGCTCAAATCTCAGTGGTTTCAAAGGAAACTACACCATGTTTTAAGGCCTGATGTGGCAGGGGAATTGGTGTGGCTTTTCTGACTGCTGAAATCATGCAGATCTTTGCATGACTGCAAGAAGCCAGCAGCCAAGAAGCGAAAGGTTGCTCACAGCGGTGGAGCTGGCCCGCAAACCAGCAAAAGCCAGCCTCTGTTGACTTCTCACAGCGGAAATAAGCAAGGAGTCTGAACTGTGGGGCTTTGGAGCATTTTTTTTTTTTTTCCGAAGGAGGGGTAATGTAACTATTGTTGCATGGCACTGTTATTCTTTTCATAATTTATGAAGCTTGCATACTTGGTCCTTGGACCCATTCACCTTTTGAGGAGTGTTACACTATTTGAGAAGGATAAGATGATGCAAAAATGAAATGTAGCAACATAAATTAAGAGATTTCCGTCCCTTACAACAGACTATATGAGTAACAGCTTTCTTGATATGGGGCTAATGCCAAGGTGCCTGTCTCCTGCCTTCCTGTTGAGGCTAGGAATAGGTGTGTCCCTAAAGCTATGGCTTAAAAGAAGAAAAGAGGAAAAACCCTGCATAGTGGACGCTGCATGGGACAAGATACTTCCCAGAGATTTTGTTCAGAACATGGAGGTCATAGTTTAATATTGGTTAACATGGGTCCTCTGGTCACCTTACTACATGTGCTTCTCTATATATCCACATTAAACAAGAATCCAAAAATTAAGAGACAGTCCTAATTGATAAACTTCATGAGATGTTGGACACCACACTTGCATCCCATTTCAGTATGACAATAAGGAGGCATGTTAAATACAACCTTCTGGACTCACTTCCTTACGTTCTGCCAGTCTGACCAGGTATCTGGTTTCTAGACCTTTTGTTTCTGCTTCTTGGTCTGAGAGCTAAATTTCATGAGAAATGTGCTTAAATGTGTACCGTTCCTGAAGTCAGATTTTTTTAAAGACGTTTTTTCCCCTTGTAATTTCCATGCTGTTATTACAGTTACCTTTTCGGTCACCTAAACACTGTGCATTCTGTGAAATTTTGACCCACTATTCATCAGGCTGTCAGGTTCCCAAGGTACTATTACAGAGTGCATGAGGGAGATTTAAAAATGATTTGGTCCCCTAGTTTGTTACAGTTGTACATATGATTAACTACTAAGTGACTCAAAATGCTGCTGTAAGCACCATCTTTATATTCCACCAGAGATGTGCTCTCAGGAGAACAATGAGACATTTATGCTATTTGGGTGGGAGGGAGATTAGAAAGTGTAAAATAATTTCTTACTCATAAAGTGGTAAATTATCTTTTCATTTAGTAATAAAACACGAAATTTCAATAAAGATATACATTAGTGGATTGCCAGAAAATGGCACTATATTTCTAGCCCTTACTGAAGGATAACAGAGTGAAATAACTTGATGGTTTTTTTTGAAAATTTCTCACAAATCTTCAGATTTTTATTTATGGGAATTCTAGTACTGAGCCCTTTCATTTATATTCCCCTCTCGTCATCTCATTGTCATTAATTCAGTACCTCAAGTCACTGAATTGCAAAGTCTGCTTTTGTTTTCATTTAAATTGCAGAACGTTAAAATAAGTGATATGTTACATGCAGATCTCAGTACCATTTTTCTCCTGAAAATAAAAGAAATACAGCCAAAGGCCCAGATCTTCCTCTGCCATGAAAGAATAGATGGTCTGGGCTCAACCCTGGCTTCCTGTTTCCTTTATAGTCCGGAGTTGTCTTACATGGAAGATTTAGTCACAGGCTATCACTGTCACCTTTTGTAACATTCTAGGTGATAGTCTTTCTCCATAGCCTACCTAGTTTCAGGCATGCTCTTGAAAACCTCTCCCTAGTCTGTATCCATTTTATGTGTAGAGAAATAATGAAAGAGCAATGGATGTTATGGAGTTTCTAGAGACTCCTTTCTTCCTGAAGTTTTGCCTTTTGTATGCAAGGGTGGGATGATTTAAATGCAGAGATGGGAGGATGATCTGGGCAGAAGGATGCTTGGACAACTTGTAAGTTTCTCCTGTGGTTCAAGCGACTAGCTTTTTCCATTTCTCTTTCTGTAGTAGAACAGCTCACTTTGGGCTGGATCATCAGGTTGCAACTCAAAACTTGCCTTGTGGGTTTGACCTTCTTCAGGTTTAACCCTGGGGATGGAGGTAGAATTACCTTTACAAATAGCATCAAAGACAAAAAATCTGGAGATCACGTCCTTGGGCATGGAGGTGATTCTTATTAAATGACCATTTATGTACCATGCTCATCTTATGGAGCTTAGTCTTGCATTCTGACCTTTGGAAAACTTGCCTGGAACATGTCTGGTAACAATAGGTTAGAGATTTTCAGTATCCATAGAACATGTGTTTGGTATAGCTCCCTACAGTTGTTGAAGATAAAAATAATAATAATAAAATAAAAATATGATAGATAAACTAAAGTACATGTGATATTCATAGTGAATAATATAGCTGTATCTCATTTGTACATTACAATCTATGTATTTATTTTTAAAAGGAAATAGTATACTTACTGATATTATTACTTTATTTTTTTTAACTTGTACGCTGTTGATTCTTATGACTTATCCACTAAATTCTGCACTGAAGCTTGTAAGCTGTTTTGGTTTTCCATTGTTAAGTTCATGCCAGGGGTTGAAAGGTGAAGTGGTGTTTTCTTCAGTGGGTTCTTGTCAACCAACTCTGATGCCTTGAGTGCTGCTGCCAGACACCCGAACTAGAGAATGGGAGGCCTAAGACACATTTTGAAACATAACTTCACTTGCTCAGTGGTTTTTGCTTATACTTAAGTTTCTAGAGGACTAGCCTTTGACTTCAGACTTTTTCTGCCTCTCTAGTTGATTCATGTTCCGGGTGTCTTCACTAGGCATCCAGGATTCAGCTGCCTAAACTACTGGATGTGTGTGTGTGTGTCTTTTCCTACAGCTACACATCAGTACACAGTCAGCTGTGATGCTGAGCTGCTGTTGTTTCTTTGGCCAGTGATGATGTCCAGTGCTTTTTGAGGGGTATGCAGTACCTGGGTGATCTGTGGATGTCATTTTAAATTGGGAACATTTTAGATGGACAGAATAGATTTGACAAAATCCATACTTTTCAAAGGGAAGTTCAACCAGCTCATTTTTTTCCTCTTATATTTATGATTTTCAAAGTATAAGACAAGGCTTCAAATATCTGATCAACTTTCTTGATAGGAAGAACTTGCATAAAATTATATATTCATATTTCTACCCTTGCCTATTTTGATGCGGTTGAAACAGAGAAATGCGAGAACTGGATGGCATACTCAAAGTAATAGTTTAAGGGAAAGGTCTCAGCTGGACACTGTTGTATTTACCAGCCTTAGAAAGAAAGATAGAATCAGTGTGAGATGCTGTGGGCTTGCGCAAATATTATTGGCATGTGAACAGGTACAGAACAGCCATATCTTCCTTCTCCCGAGAATCCAGACAGCTCACTCTGCCTCCTTCCTTTACTTACAGTAGTGTATCAGCTTGAAAAATCACAGAATTTAGAGAAAGTTCAAACACAAATGCTACATTCAAGTATGAAGAAGTAGAAACTATTCTGCAATCTTTTAATGATTAGATATAAAGTAATTCCCTGTGGAGCTATGTAATTCCTTTTTTATTATTTTTAAATAAATGATCCTACCAATTATGAGATCTTCTATTCAGCTGTTTTCTTCATTTGTAATACAATACATATTTATAAACTGGTAATACATATTTATGTGTTGCTTCTAAGACAGCAAGTGTTCCACAGTTTGTATAGAAAATGGTTCACAGGGCTCTGCTCTGTCATTTTCAGAGCTTGGGGAAAAGTAACTATCTGTAACCTTCTTTTGAAGACAGACAGCCTTACCAGATTTCACCATTAAATTAAATATATATATATATATATATTATAATAATAAAAAAAAAAAAAGCACACCATTATAGAACAAAACATTAGTAGCTATCTAAGTGGTAGGAATTCAATTGCACTGAAATATATATATGTATATATATCTTAAATTGTTTTTTCTTCTTCTCTCCACCATGCACAAGGAATAGAGGACTGAAACAATGGGGGTAATCTGTAGCCTTCCCACTCACAGCATGCAGTACAATCTGTTGTGTTTGGGAGGAAGCCTGTGAACCAAAAAGTATAAGCATTGCTCTGGTTGTTTTGGTGTGTGGAGCTGTCCTCAAGTAGCTGGGGGATGGAGCTGGTGAGAGTTACAGAGCAGCCTCTAAGCAGTTTAAGACATGTAGGAGACAAAAGATTGGCCTTAGCGCCTTTGTTCTCCTGGACTGAGTCTGCTCTGGTGTAGTTTGCACGGCTCATGGATCTAGCTGTTCATTCTCTGCAGTCTCAGTTAAACAAAACTCAGCTTGTTAATCAGAACCAATCGCTTTTCATACGTCCTTCTCTGTTCTCTTAAAATTAGCAAATTTTTTTTTGTCCAACTTTTCCTAAAAATATGACCAGAACAAAATAAGCAGGTCCCTGTAGAGTTGTTACATGGAGAAGTTGTGCCTGCTTTGCTTTTTAAAAGCAGCTAGAAATGGAGAGCAAACATTTTCTAGACTTAGTGTTCTGTCTTCATAGTACAACATTATAGATTGCTGCAATTTTTAATGTCCCTCTTCCATAAAGGGAAAGAAAAAGGGGGCTTTCTGATTCTTTAGTGTTTCATGGTTGTAGCGCCATTGTCTCAACTTTGGGCCTTGGTACCGTGACCAACTTCATGGATCCCACATAAACAGGAGTTAAAGATTTGGACTGCTATGGGTGTCAATTGCTCAAATTACCTGTTCTCTCTGGTGAATCTAGGTAGCAATATAACTTATCTCAGATTGTGAAACTCTTTAAAAGATGTTTTTAGATGACTGGAGATGGCTTGTTTGAAATAAAATATGAAGGGGTAGTCTCTGAATGGATTGACATTATTGATCATACTCATAGGTAACCTATTATTTTCCAGTACATGAAACTAATCTCTGTACAAGCCACAGTAAAAAAGAAGAGCTTTAATGATCACCCCTGTGGTTGATAGTGTTTTGGATCATTATTAGCTATAGGACTTTATTAAAGCTCACACAGCACTTTAAAAAGAGATTTTCATCTTGCGGGAAAATGAAATATATCGCATACGTAACTTGAGAGACCTGGGCACTTCTGTCTTTGCTGAAGCTCACACTGAATAAATGGAGAAAGTGCGAAAGATGAAAGACTTTCTTCACCTCTGCTCATCTCTAAATTATGAGTCTCGTAATGTTCCACCTTCATGTTGGGACAAGCTTAAACCACACTCATTCCTCCTGCTCTTCTTGCCCATTTTTCATCTACTCCCTGCAACCACATGCACCCTGGTCAGGTGCCCTACAGTTCAGACATTCTGTATGAATAACAAGCTCCACAGCTGAAGGGAATCTCCATCTGCCTTGTTACAGTAGCACCAAAGGGACTAACCATAGGACTATAAGGCAAATTTAGCTGCAGATAGAAGTATTTTTATATTATGAAACACTCTTGTGGTGGTTTTACCCAGCTGGGCAGCTGAGCTCTACCACAACCACTCTCTCAAAGGGAAAGGGAAAATACGATAGAAAGGGCTCAGGGGTTGAGATAAGGACAGGGACATCACTCTATGATTATTGTCACAGACAAAGCAGACTCAGCATAGGGAGGTTATATAATATAATTTATTGCCTATCACTAGTGGACAGTGTGAAACTAAAAGCAAACTAAAACCGCCTTCCCCCTATTCACTCCTCCCCCAGAGCTGTGCAGGGGAACGGCGAATGGGGGCTGTAGTCAGTTGCTAATGCTTCATCTCTGCTGCTCCTTCACGATCACTCTCTGTCCCTGCTCCACGTTGGGGCCTCTCCACAGGCCGCAGGGGAACTGCTGCTGTGTGCCTGGAGCACCTCCTGCCCTCCTGCTGCCCTGGCTTTGGGGGCTGCAGGGCTGGCTCTGACTCATTCTCCCAAATGCTGTTGAGCAGCAGGTTTTTTTCCGTCTCTTAAATCTGCTCTCACAGAGGCCCAACCACTGTTGCTGAAGTGCACGGCTCTGGGTAGCAGTGGGTCCCTTCTGGAGCCGGCTGGAGCTGGCCCTTATCTGACATGGGGCAGCTTCTGGACTCTTTTCACAGAGGCCACTCCTGCAGCCCCCCTGCTACCAAAACCTTGCCACATAAACCCTAGACACCTCTGTCTGCTACATCTTGAAAATTTGACATTTTTAAACATTATTGTGTGGTCTTCTTTTGGTAAATCAAATTCTGTTCAGCTTTGTTAGGGCCCAAAGTAGTGGATTTGCAAGATCTTCCAACTTTGACCATTGCTAGCATTCCTATTAGGAAGCTGGAGTTTCAGAGGCTCCTGTTATCTTACTCTGGTTCAGTAAGTCATGTATTGAGATCCCTTTGCTAATATTTGTCAGTCAAAAGAATATTTAAGAATTTGTGCACTGTATTCTTGCATCAGGTTGAACTGGTTTCATGCTTTTCTGTGGTGTTTTTGTTGTTGTTGTTGTTGTTTTGTTTTGTTTTTGTTTTGTCTTTTTTGTTTGTTTTGTTTTGTTTGTTTCCCTCTCTGGATGCTAAAACAGGGCAACATTGACATGAAGGCACCTTTGCTATGGTGAGAGCAACTCCAGCTGATCTACCCTCCCCTCAACACTGGGTAGGCCAGGCAGTGTTCCTCATTTGGGAGGATAACTGTAGATACTACTGTAGTTCCACCTTTGCACTGTGTAGTTGTTGCCTAAAAATGAGGAAATATTATATTGAGGGGAGAAAGAAAGGAGCATCCTAGTAAAAATTCTGAAGAACCTCAATCACTGTACTTTGCTTTAAAGACATAAGTGGAAATAACATTTATTTCCCAAACTTAGTCTCTCTTACGTCGCGGCTGATTGTAGACAAAATAAAAAGGCACAACAAAACCGACATAATTTAATATCCTTGATTGCAGCAGTACCGATTTGATGGACGTGAAAATAAAATTTCCTATCTCAGGGCTTGGCATGAGGTCTAAGATCACAATGTCTGATGTTAATAACATGGCTACTAAAAGGTATAGGCTAACTAAGCCATGATTCTCAGCATTGCTTCAGGTATTAGCATCCAGAGAGAGAGGTGAGGGCTACTTTGAGATGAGCATGTATGCCTGCCAGTCAGCAAGGGAGTTCATAGCACAGCTGAGACATTAAAGAGAAATATAGGCAACAGATACTTTTTGTTTCGTGTTGCTTTCAGGAGAAAAAATACTGTTAATGTTTCTGGAGGCAAGCTTAGGTGTTTAGGTTCTGTTGCGTCTTACACTCTTTAATACAGGATTTCTGGTTTCTCTCTTGCTTTCACTTTCTTAACTGAATCTATTGCATGTAGTAATAATGAAGAGCTTTATGGTACTAGAAAACTAACCTAATTTTGTGATTCCAGTACACTGTGGGTGACCAACTGATATAGTCCTCTGCTGAGAATGATAATCTTGAATTGCCACAGTTTTTTCTTAAGGCTCTATCACTGTCATAGTTGCTGTCCCATGGGGAAGTCATTTCCATTTTAAACAACTTATTTTATTATTCATAATTCAGCAAGCTTAGTTCACCTTAACGGCCCTAATTTATATGCTGTCTCACACTCCCTACCCCCACAGTTTGTATTCACTAATGTTGTCACACAATTTTTTGCTAAGTAAGTTCTGTTTATGTTTTGGGGTTGGGATCCTGTGGTCTAATCATCTGTGGTGTACACGTTTGGTGTTTGCATTCAGCTGCCTTTGCAGTTCATAGATGTGGCACTTCTAGAAAATGATTCACACGTTCATTCTCTGACAGCTGTGTAGAGTTGGTCAGGTGAATCACAGCCCAGCATCGCCCTTCTTTCGAGGCGAGTCCAGGCAGATAGCCAAGCTCTGGAAGTGTCTGCATTGTAGAAGTCTGAAGCTGTGTCCTTAAAATAAAATGTTGTTGCCGTCATTTCCTGAACAAGTCAAGCTATGGTGTTAAACTATTAGGCTATTCGATAGCCGCTCAAAAAGTGAGAAAAGTATGACTTACAGCTTATTCCACTTAATAGTGAAATTTTCTTCATGTATATATTGTAGACACATAGAAACTTTTGTTCAGTGGACTGTAAAGGCAGATGCTCCCTCTAGTGCCTAAGACTATTTTCTTGTAATAATAGCTTGGTTGGGCTTTCTGCCATGTTTTGCTATCCAGTTCCTCAGATCTCAATCTTAAAATGAGTAATATGAATCAGGGATAAAACCTTTAGTATTGCATGTCTCCCTCATCTTTCCCCTTATGTGCCTACAATAATGCATTAGGTAACTTAATCTAAATATATTATTTTCATTAATGTCAAGGTTTTTATAGCCTATCAGGTCAGAAAATCATTTACTTCAAATTAAATCTCTTATGGAAAACTGTAGTACTTGTGGACATTTCTGAACCTGGAGAGGTTCAGAAAATTCATTGTATGTGTGGAACAGCCAGGATTCAAAAAGGTACCTGGGCACTCTATCTCAAATTCAGGTCATCATCCCCTTTTTCATATTTTTGTTAGCTGATGTTTTTAATCTGTTTATTGAAGATAATGGACTGAAGTTTTATGACATTCTAAAATGCTTTGTAACATCACTGTAGAAATGAAAAATCCGTGAACTGTCAGGTCAACCATATACGCTATTTACTAAGAGGATGTAAGCTCTGAGCACCCAAGCCATCACCAGGGAGGAGGAGAGGAGAGAGCAGAGTATACTTGTACGCTGTGCAAGATGCTTGGCAATGCATATCCTCCTTCCTTGTTAGGCTGTGGCTGCGTTCATCCCTGCACACTGCCCTTTCTGAAGGCAGCTTTTGGATGCTGTTTGTTCTCAAATTTTTAAATATTGTTTTTAAAATGAATATTCTACAGTTTTACATATATCTGTAAATCATGCTCAAAAATAATTTTTATTAGAAATAACATGTATAGGGATATATATATATGTATACAAATCAGTGTATATTCCTATCAACATTCTGCAATGAATTGTGAAATCCAAGGCGATGAACAGTACTGCAGTAATGCATTGCCTACACCATTGTCAAGCTCTGGTAATTGTGATAGCAGAGGGTTTTAAGGGGATTTGAGAGAAAAGAATGGGTAAGGGAGGGGAGGGAGGAGTGTGAAGAAATTTCTCCCAAATATCATACATTCTTGTGCTTTGTATTTATCCTGACTAAAAGCTGCATGACATAGTGAGCTTCTAGTTTCATGGTCAGTATGTCCCTTCTCCATATTTTTCCTTCACCCAGTCTTTCTGCCCACAAGGGAAACAAATTGAAAACCTATTGTAAAGGCTCTGGGGACATCAATATTCAAAACCAAGAAAAACATATATAAGTAAAATGTGCATTCCACTTAGGTGCACTGGGAATATCAGTGATATTTTTCATTCTGTAGCTTGCATTTGCACAGCTGAATGGTGCAGTGATGCGGTGGAATTTAAAAGAGCAGCCAGCAGCAGCCTCTGCTCTGTCCCTGTGCATCCCTGAAGTTTCCTCTTTCCCAGGGGAAGGGAGCAAGGAAACGTCTGTGCGTTTCAGCAATCTTTCTTTTGAACATGTACCAATACACAGCATAAGAAAAAGTAACTGAAAGTAATTAACTCTGCTTGATTGCATTTTAAAGTAATCTGAAACTGGAGCCAAGTCCAAAAATAAAATAAAAAAAATAAATCCAGTAACTTGTTACAATTATAACTGATTGTCTCTTAAAAGTTACTTTCTCAGCATTGCCATTGGCAAAACTATTTGCCTGCTGTAAAGATTCCTTTTCTTCTTGTTGTGGCATTTTATCAGCATTAGTTGGCATGATAGTGAACAGCAAAATCGTGTAGTTTAAGAGCTAGACTCCAATACAGATAACCCCTCCATGAAAGGATGCCTCTTAGATTACGTCTCTTAAATTCTGACGGGGTTTGTTTATGTCCTTGTTGATGTCTCCATATGCCTTTAGCCATTTGGAAGTTTAAATGCTGTGCGCTTACTCTTTTGTTTCCAGCTGTGCATTGTAGATTTTGTGCAGTAAAGCGTTCTACTTGTCTGCTTCAAAATCACTGGGTAGGCTAAACCCTTACCAACTGAGACTACTTTTTCTTGTTGTTTAAGGGGTGGTCAGTGACCTTCTCAAGAAGGGCTCATCACTCCTAGGAGGGGAGCTTGGTCCCTATCTTTTTATTGGGTGCTACACAATTACGCTTGCTGAGGTTCTTTCCAGTGAAACGCTGTTTCTTGGCAATTACAGTATAAGACCAGCAGAGACAAATATGGTTCAGCCGAGTCATATTCAGGAATGTTAAAGATCAGGTAAGGTGTCAGCATCCTGATATGCAGTATGGAAGTGATGATTCCTGAGGATGCCATTTGCATGCAAATATCGCATTTCTTTTCTTTGAGGAAATAGAAAGGAATTCATCCATCAAGATCATTTGCATTCCTACTTCAAAATAAAGGATTTTTTTCTACAAGCTGCATTGAATCAGCAGGATGTAGCCCATCCCTACTGTTCCCTCCTTGCCGCTTCTTTCCTCTAAGACTGTAGCAATTAGCTGATAACCTGTTAGAATAACAAATCATTACTCCCCCTCCTGCTGGCTCTGCTTAAAGAGGAGTAAAAGGTTTTGGATATGAAATGCTGAATAATCTAGTTTTTGTGTGATGATCAACACTCGTGTGTTCAAACCGAAGATACAGGTGCCATATCAGAAATGTTTAACAAAGTAGACTTCTTATTGTGATCCATCCTTACCACTGTCATAACTGCTGTTGCAGAACGAAGGTGTTTAGGTTTGTGATCTTAGGCCTGCTTCAGCTGTACTGTGCGTCATTAGCTTTGTGCTTCTTAGTTAAAATTGTGGTGATTATTTTGAAATAACTAAGAACAGAAGTGCACAGCATGATGCTGCACTGATGGAGTTGTTGCAATTTCTGTCTAAACATCAACTGCTATAGGCTTTAAACTTGAACAGGATTTTTAGTTTTATAATTTTGGTTTTATTAGTAAAGAGTAAAATCTGCCCTGCAGCCATGAACAAATGCATTGACTTTTTTTTCTTTTTTTTTTACACTACTTAGTAGTTTTTCAGGTAAGGATAGGAGAATTTCATGTAGCTGAATATGTATTTTAAAAGAATGTTTCAGAAATTGTTGCTTGGAGCTATTTTATTTTGCTTCCCTAGTACTGGGAATGTCTAAGCAGTGGAGCACCGACCTGATCTGTAATTCGGTCATGAATTCAGTTCCCATCATAGCTATTCTGATTTACATTGCTGCTGAAGTTCAACCAAGACCTCAACTAGTTATGTCATGCGGTGATTCTTTTCATGTAGTTTTTCTTTAGTTCAAAAAAGGTGACTGTTGCCTTTCTTTACTTTGTAGAATTCTTAGTGTTTCCTGCCAGTCCTCTTCTTTTGAGTTAGTCTTCTGAATGCATTTGAGTACCGTGTGAAAGCTGATTTTCCTGTGCTATTACCTAAGGGCTGAACTTTGTTTCATTCTAATAGTGTCCTATTTGAGACAGCTTGTAGTTCTTCTTTTTATAGATATAAACTCTTACCTCACTTCTTAAAACTTTTTATTTTATCTGGATTTTCTCAGAAGAAGATAGACCTAGGGGAAAATGCTGTCTTTGACAGCAGAGCTTTGAGATGCTGAAGCTGTATTAGACCTGTATTTTCTGCAAAATGAGTGAGCTGTGGTAATGAAACAAAACCTCTTCAAACCTTCAGCATTACTCCACATTCCTAACTTAAGGCTATAAAATAAAGTCATTGATATTTCTCTCGGTTTTCTTTTGTAACAGTTTGTCATCTCAATAATCTCATTTACACCATTCATCTGACATGTGCTACCAGTAGTTACCTTTTAAGTATAAATCAGGCTTTTGCAGTTATTTCCAAAAGCCATCGTAGCGTGATAGATATCGTTTTGTAAACATATTGGCCAAGCTCACCTCAGTGTAACTGTAGTGAATTGGAAGCATGAGACACCCTGTTCATGTATTTCCAGTAGCTATTTTTTTTCACACTTTTGTGATAGGTGACCTGCTTATCTTGTATTCTTTTCTCTGATTTGTATGCTTTTTCATTTTCTCTCCAAGTGTTACACTGCCGTGTGCGCTTCCTGACAGCCGGTTAATTGGCTGGCTCTTCCCACAGCCCGAATAGAGGTAACGGCCCGACACGAACCCCGCTTGTCCATTGATGTATGCAGCGGATGTCCTAAGAATGGGGACACGTTTCCCCAGACTTGTGGCTGCATGCTGTTCACATCAATTTCCCATTAAAAGGTAATTTAAAGGTATAGCCCCAGGCAGACTCAGGAGAGAGTTATAAAAAGAGTTTAATTAACAGTTCAGAGTAATATAATCTAAGGTTGAATAGTCTGCAACCACTGGCTCGCTTTTTGTCGTTTCCTTTACTTGCAGATTAGAGGAGATTTCCTTGTTTGGTAAAGAATGTGGTGAAATAAGTCTTTGAAGAAGCTTTGTTGTGTGTGTCCTGGAGCTAGATCAGGGCGTTATCACATGCTTTAAACCTGCCACTGCTTATCTCCCCTCTGCCTTAGCTCACCTCTTCTGGTCAACGCGTTTCAAGGGATGAGATTCAAGGCACCTCACAGTTGGGTCCTCCATGCTTTGTGAGAGCTCAGAAATGTATTTAGCCAGCTTGTTCCAAAATACTCCATGGAAATAGCTATTTTCATGTGGGGAAAAAAAATGGTAGGCAATGGTGCTATCAGAGATATAAGAGGCTTTGTAGTCAATAGCAAGAACTGTTCTCTCTCTTTCCCCACGTGATTGGATGTATTTTTGATAAAACTTTCTTTCGAGGGATTTTGTTTCTCTTTTAGTTTCTATTGCCCCCCACACACCCCTCGCACTCTTTGTGTCTGTGCTGTGCGGGTTTCTGCACACATCCAGCCGGGCTGAATATAGCAGGATGTGTTACTTTCATGACTCCTAACAGCCTTCAAATCAGAATGATTTTCTGTCACACTGGCCTGACCTTTTCCTGGAAAAAATTATTGCCTAAAAGAAGAAAAAAAAAAAAAAAAAAGACATGTAAGGGGTTCTGAAGTACTGTCTTCCTTGAGGGCTAAAGATATACAGTACTTGTCATTTAACCGTCCACCCACCTAATTCATTCCAAATTGCCAGCTACAAGTGCAACAATTTGTGGACATGACATATCTTGTGTGCTTGGTACATTAGGACTACAAGCCTGACAATTTTATTCTTCCACAGAAATCTGTCTTGCTTTCTTGGAGTTGCCTTCTTCTCTCTTTCAATGAGAAATATGTAGATTTCTTAAACTTTTGGTTTTTGCATTGCTCACCGCTGAGAATAGAGTGGAAGCAGTGACTGAACTCTTGTTTTGCCCTGTGGCCAAGTATATTAAATCACTCCTCAATTAAATATGGCTACGCTGGGACATATTCTGCGCAAGTTAAATAAGCCTGACTTGTCAAGTATTGAGTTTGTTTTGATTTCTGAGACGAGACAAGACGAGGCACAGTTTGATCTTTATTCTTTTGTCTGGCAAGTTTTTAGTTATATTATGACAGGTTTAAAAAAAAAAAAAAAAAGGCAAACCAGGAATCTTTCTATATGATTGACAGAAAGACCCCTTAAGAAATGCTTGAAGTGACTACCTAAGTGGAAATTGTTGTGGAGCTAAATAAGCTTTAGCAGTGTCTAATTAGCACTGCCACAACATTCAGATAGTTTGTTAATTACTGTTCTGCTTCTCCCTCCAGTTGCTGTGTCAGGTAAGCACAAAGTTAACATGCATCTCTGTAGTATGCATCAGATCTGCTCATTTTCATCATGTTCTAACAATGGGAAGCTGTAAGGGTGATTAAAATAAATGTTAACAATTGCCTTTCTCAAGACTTAGTAAGCTTGTGAAGCAAATGTTAGTTTACACATGTCTATTTCCAACATATGGTAGGTTTATAATTATAACTGTGAAATGGTTTGGGGGGAGTTTGACTAGTTGAGCTGAGACTAAAGGTAACATTTTCAAGGAGGCCTGAAAAACTCCCATGGTGCTGACAACAGGGATTTTCCAAAGTGAGCATAACCCAGGCAGGCCTGATGCTTGGTGCCAGGAAACTCTGACTTCAGGGGTCTCCAGCACTCATGAGTTCCAGGGAGCGGGTGAAAGGAATTAAATGTAATTCCAAAACAGAGCCGTGCTTCTCCACTGTAGCATAGGCATGCTGCCTCACAAAAACAGTTGCTTTGTAACTCTTCTTGGTTGCAGTGCTGGGTTCCTAATCTGTACTGACAGATACAGGTCCTGTACAGACCCTGCATATCCCAAGGCATAATGTGTGTGGTACAGAGGTGATAGCGCCATGGTGAGAACAGACATGACTGTCCTCTATGCACACACAGCACTTCACTGCAGGGCTGCACACTGCTGCAGGAGAGGTCTGGCAGCCACCTTGCACCACTGCCCAAGAGTGCCAGAGGAGACGTGAGCAGGAACAGGCACATCAGTAAGCTGTGTCGTATTCTTTGCTTTCTGCTTGCTCCCAGGTAATTGCTGACCTGTACAAACTCTGTGTGTGTTGCTGACTAAGCACACCTGGCTAGCACATACAGCACTCTGGAAACAAAGTTCTGCCTATCTGCGGTAACCATCTACTCTGAGAGGAAAGAGGAGAAAGCAGTTCAAGCTCCTTTTGTGATGTAGGCTTGAGGACTTGATAGCCCAGATAAAGATGAAAAGGAAGAGCTGGGAAGCTCCTCTCTGAGTTGCGTAACAGAAATCACTGCTTAGCTGTAAGTCATGTAGGCCTGAAACTACCAATTTCCAAGAATGACAGCACGATGCATGTGTCAAACTGTCACTCCATCTTGCATTACGATACCCAACTTGTATTACAGCAAGAACACGTCTACCCGTGCCCAAGACAGTGTACTGCAGTTTACCTGCTGAGAGGAATTCTTGACAGCCTTTCCCTGAGAGCCATCGCAAGGTGATCCTGGACATCAGTTTGGCTTGTCTCTCAAAAGCTGGCCCAGCTAGCTGGGACAGAGAATTTTCCGTGGAAACGTAACTGGATAACTAGTGACATTCTGACATTTCTCAGCCTTACTACATGGCAGAGAAGCAGAGTCTGCTGCGATGGTTGACCATCCCTGTGCAAAGACGACTGGTGAACAGGAAAACAGGAGGCACTCTGCCTGCCCCATGACATTACAAATTTATTAACATATGGGCAATCCCAGCACCTTTATTATTATGGTTTGAATTAAAATTTCCAAACTCTTTGGAATATGGTGACTATGATTAAATACCCATTCTAGCAGAAGGAGGAGGTTAAAAATAGGAACAAGAGGAGCCTGAAGTCAGGGGAAGGACTGAGGAAGAGTGAATTCAAAGTGCCACTGAAGGATTCAGAGAAGGGATATGGATGGGTCCTAGAGAGAGGAGTAGATCTGCAGACACTTGGGCTGTTCGGAGGTGGATTGGGCCAAACTGTTGCATTGAACATCTCTCTATGAACATCCTTAACTGCTACAAATATGGCCAGGATAAAATCAGCACATTGCAGTTTTAAAATCTATTTGCAGTGCTCTTTCATTTCACCAGCTGTTCTGTCCATTCTTCATTGCAGCTTCCAAAGTTTTAATTATTCTTGCCCATAGTTAAAATTATGCTTGCGTGCGTAAATGCAAGTGTGTTGTATCTAATGTCAGAGATAATTGCTGGCTGCCTCAAGAGACTTGATAGATTCATTACCTCTACATATGGCAGGAGGAAAACTGTCAGATTTTATTTAAGCTTTGAGGAGTCTATAAAAAGAGTTAGAAATTGTCACAGAAAGAGCATCAGGTTGATGTATCTTTCCTATTGGTCTTACAAAGAATAATCTGGAGACAAAAAAATAAAGGATTTATGGTTCTTTTCCTGATGCCCATAGGTCTTCCAAAATGAAAGCACTTCTTGTTGGACTTTGTCATTGTGAATGACTGTGAGGGGTCTGTCAAATGCATTGAGGCATTTTCCATGCAAAATCTGTGATGCATCTGATGCTATCACTTGCTACGAATGTGGCCAGTGAAGAAGTATAACTGTTCAGCAAATGTTACAAGAAGCATGTTCACTTTGGTGTCTTATGTTATCTGTTATAGTATTTTTCCAGTGTGGTTGCACTTAATGGCCTCATTGAGTTTGAAGTTGTGCTATACGGGCTGCTGTATGAATGCAGATGAGAGACGCTCCTGTCTCAGAAAGCCAGCTCAAGATCCTGTTAGCACCTAAGAAGAATTTAAGCTGATCTAACAGCTGGCTGCACAGTCCCACTCTCCTCCTTCCTCTGCTGCACAGCCCCATCCCACTCACTTTTGCCAGTTCTGGTATTCATCAAACCTGCATTTTGCCACACTGAGCCAGTAAATCACTGGGCCAAGGCTGGTCTGGTCCAGCCTGCTGTCGAGCCTCAGCCTGGAGGTGCAGTTACGTGGTACAGCTGAGCTCATTGAGGTCATTGAGCACTGTAGAGAGGAGTCCTCCCCTCTCCTCCCATACTCCTCCTGCCTCTTGCTACCAACCACACCATTTGCCAATCTCCTTTGTTGCAGCTGTGGCTCTTGCATGACTTTTCATTTAGTCCCTTCACCTTGCTAATTCAGCAGAAAGTTCTTCAGTTGCTTTTCTTGGGCACCTCTTCTCTATGTAGTGCAGAATGGGGCGAGCACTTTCTGTGCCACAAAGGAGGCTGTGTGTCAGATGAAGCAGCTGGATCAAGAGGGGAATGGCAGAAGAGTTGGCCCCACCTGGAGCTCCTTCTTCAGTAGCAGCATGCTTCAGGTCAGCTCAGGTCGTAAGGTGTCTCTTCACCTCAGCAGCCTCGCCAGAGGAGCAGATACAGCATAGGCCAGGAAACAGAGGTGCAGAGAGCCAGCAATTAACTCAGGAAGCCTGCACCCAACAGACTGTGCTGTCATCACTCATTTTTATGATCTTTGTGAACTTGTGGCAGGGTTTTGAAAATTACAGCTGCTACAGAAGAAAGGGCAACAGATTTTGTGGGATATTTTGCCTTTTGAATTCCTCTACGTTTCCTGAAAGATTTGCATGAACATAACAGATGCTGATAAGATTTTTTTTTTTAATGCACTAGAAACATTATAGGCTAATTTCACTGTGTGGATGAAATATTTAAGTAATGAAAGGAGAGGAGAACTGTAAGAACAACAGGTACCTTCACTGGCAGAGTGAAAATGTGTAGACTGTAGGACAGTGTGGTGGCCTAAAGAGATTTCTTGGTGACACTTGCTGGAATCTGCAAAAGCTTGAATGGGCCCTTTGTGCTGAGCTGTCATGGGTGTTTGAATCTGCCATGAGCAAGCAGGGAAATGATCAAAATATAGCATGCATTTGACGTAATGCTTGCTACAGAAAAAGAAATTAAATCTGTTACAGATGTTGACATCTTGCAGGCTTATGACACCAGTGGAGATTTAGCTCATCTAAATTAACACACAAAGCCAGAATATATATAAAGAGAAAAGCTCTTCAGGGGATATACAGACCCTTTCCACTAGTTAGTCAGCTTGCTGTCCTCTCCAACACAGAATGGCATACCTTTGGACAGAAGAGTTGGATGGTGAAACACAATTGCCTCTCATTATTGCAGCATTAAAGGTTAAGGAATCTGCTAAAAGCTTATTTGTAAATAAGTTTTTTTGCTGAATATCTGTAGCAAAATGGGAAACTGTTAGAATTAAATTGGTGAAGGAAACAGCAAGGAGATTCACAGCTCTTCCAGTTTTGAAAAGTCTTTCCTTCCAGTCAGCCTAGCACCACGGCAGTGTAGTATTACCCTGTTTGGATTCCTCAGGTATGAATTTTGTATCAGAGAAAATGAGAGAGCACATAAAGCAGATATATTACTGTGCAAGATAATCTTTTAAAGCAGCAGTATGAAACTTTCTTCCATGTTTGGCACACCTGAGAAACAGAGGGCTTCTCTGCAGAATGACATGTAGGAAAGCAGTTGGTTCTTGGTGGGAGGTTATGTGCATACAGAGGCATACAGCCCTGCTCTAGGGGTTTCACTTAGACGTAAAATAGCATTTATTTGTTATTGTGTAAGCCTCCTTTGAGGAGAATTTATATTGGTTCTTTTGCCCTCAATTCTGTCTGTGAAAACTTTGTGTGCATTCTGTATTTCGTTACTGCACATTTCTGTTTCTATCTCTGCACTGTAATTCTCTCTGTTACTCTGGAGAAGCAAGGTGTTGAGGTCAATAATTTAGAAATTTTGTTGGTGTCATCCAGGAAGTGAAATTTATCTCACTGTTGTCTGAGCTGTAGAAATTAGTTTGCAGGGTTAGGATGGAAATAAACAATGAGCTTTGGCGCAATCTTTATTGTTTATGGTTTATTTGTGGTAATAGCCTCTGTTGTACAACTAATCACTTTACAAGTGTTCAAGGAGAACATTTTTTGCTGTGGGGAACTCAGCATAAGGTCAGGGGAATGGAGGGACAGTGACAGGCAATTTGAGCTTTGAAGGTGATGACAAGAAGCTTAAATTTGATGTGATAGAAGTGGAAGGCTTCAAAGAAGGAGTGACTTGACGTGATTGAGTGGACAGGTGAAGAAGATGGCTCTTGCAGCTGCATTATGCAGGGAATGAGGGAAGTTTTTTTGACAACTCAAGGAGCAGGGTTTACCAGTGATCAAGGTGGGGTATAATGTGGGTCTGAGTTAGGAGACTTGGCTATAGAAAACATCAGCAGGATCTTGGAGATGCTAAGATTGAAGAATGAAGCAGCACAGAATTTGAGCGTGACTCCTAGCACGAAAAAGAGGAAAGAGAGAAGTGAAAACTAACTCTGAGATTGTAAGTATAAGTGATAGTGAAATCCTTAGAGTTGTCATCTTTGATAAAGCGGAAAAGCAGAAACAAAGGTTATAAGAAAAGATGTGCTTACTGTTGTGGCAGTGTTACATAATAACCATGTACTTTGTTACTGAACATTGCAAAATGAAATTACAGCGTGACATCTTTCATTTCAGCTTTCCAGGCTGTAGGACAGATACACAAAGCATGTTTTCCACTGTGAGCAAGTGATTTTCTTTTTTTAGGGGAACTTTTTGACTGTCTTTTTGACTGGTCATGGAGGGGCAAGGTTTAAGGGGATTGTTTTGGAAGCATCCTAATGGTTTACCTGGAAGTCAGAGCTGTCTTCAGTTTGAGCTACAGATCTCTCTTATCAGGAGAGTTTTCTAACCAGATGCTTTCAGAAGAGGCTATGAGGACAGTGACCCTCCCACCCCAATCTCCTCTTGAAGGTAGAAGGCTGTGCAGCCAGGCATGCAGGAGTTACAGGACGAGAAAGGAGCAAGCAAAGGTACTTTGCTGCTGCTTGAAAGTACCATAATCGACTGGAGTTTAAATCTGTCTGCTTCTCTAGGCTCATGCCTCAGGTTACTGTGATTTTTTTTTTCTGTATAGGTTTTTTTATTTGGTTGATTTTGGTTTGGGTTGGGTTTTTGCCAGTGGAACTACGGAGTAAAATTCATTGTGTACAGTGACATAGAAGTTGAACCTTGGGTCTCTTGCCTCTGAAGTAGTCCAACCACTGGGCTTTTAGACATAATAGTTGCTGTTGTAATTTCCTCTCCCTTCTTCCCAGCTACCCTATTTTAAAAAGAGTGTGAATCCAGCTTGACTTTCCTTCCAGACTGGTACAGTGACCTTCTACTTTTCTCTTTGGCTGTTTGTGTTGTCTTTCTTGGTGAACGTCTAATTTTAAGGTAGTATCTATGGAGAAGATGCACATTCCATCAGTTTGTATCTCATCCCTTAGCTTCTATGAAGCTTGATGGAATATTTCTTTGGCTGATGTCAGACGAACAGCTGAAAATACTGAAGTGTTTTTCTCTATAAATTTCTCATAAATTTTGTCCTGATTACTTAATTTACAGGATATGAAGTCTGTGACAGAAATAATTCTGTTGCAGGTTATAATTTTACATGTTATTTAAAAAAAAGAGGGGGGGGAGGAGAACTCTAGAAAATTCAAATTAACTGTCAAATATCAGTTAAAGATACTGTAAAATACTTGCCAACATAAGAATATATAGAAAGACAGGCACAGATCATTTAAAGCAGTCTTACTGCAAAACAAAAAATTATGATCCACAAGCCTGTATTTTGTGTGTTTCTTTTCTTAGCCTTAAGCTTTATGAAATACACCTATTTTATTTTATATCACCATCAAAATAACATGGTGGCTGAATGTCAGACTAGATTGAAATATGCTCTCCTCTACTGTTGGGTTTCACACAGGGTTTTTATTCCCCCTGTTACAGCAGAAGAACTCTTGTCTGAGTTCCCATAGTGAAATCTGCTGTAATTCTCTTTGGCTGTCTTGGGTGTTTATGGATTGCTGCTTTAAGAAGTAGAAAAGTTTGTGTTACTTTACAAACATAACCCTTAAGGTAGGGTGTTGGAAGAAGCAAGAAAGCCCCTTTGCTACTGTAATGGCACAAGCAGCATTATGTTGCTGTGGTGATCAGCAGGTGCTAGGTTTGGTGGGGTGTTTGTTTGTTTGCTTGGTTTTTACAAAGATTAGAGGGACAGGGGTAACCAAAAATTTCCTTTTAGGACAGAGCATCTAATGCAGGAGGAATCTGATGCATAAAGGCAGAGGGAAGAAAGAAGGATAATGTAGTGTCATTGCCATCACAGAAAACACAGGTTTCTTTGGAGTCATTAGCAGTTACTGCAAATAAAATCAGTGGGCAGGAGCTATGTTGACATATGACTGGTCCAAACATGAACATGTTCGGTTGCCTTTTTATTTTGATAAGGTTGCAGAGACTGTTTTCACTGCAAGAACTATGTAGTTTTGCAGGTTCTTCCTTGTGATAGTAATATCTTTGCTTTCAACCCGGTGCAATTAAGATTTCTAGGTATTAATAACTTATTTTTTTTCCTCATCTCATTGCATCTACCTGATTACATAATGAAGCTCTCAGTTTACAAAGTCATGACACTCAGTAATCATGTCTCTGTGGGTTTTAGAGTAACTTTCTATGGAAGTATCCTGGAGAGGACAACATGGGAAGGGAAAATTCACAGGGATATGGTCATATGCTCATAATAAAATAGGTATCTATTTGTCATACTAAGTCGTATTTTGTATATTTACATATTATTTGCATAATCTGAAAAACAAAATTAATATGCAGGCTTTTTCATATTTGAAAAGAAAATGTTTGAAATGCAGACAGATGGAAACAGCAATATGTAACGTAAAGGCTCTTCTACAGTAGCAAAGATGAGATATTATTATGACTCGAGAGAAGCGCTTGGTATTAACTTCTCAGCCTACAAGAGCTACTGCTGTGTGGGTGTGTGGATGACCAGCCACACATGTTCACTGCGTATGAGTAAGGCAATCTTTTTTTTCCCCATAATATCTTTCAGCAGCTATACACATGTGTATATATAAATATATAGAATGTCACTAGATGATAAGCTGACTAAATGCTTTATTTATTTATTTATAGGAATCATAAAAAAGAGATATGAAGAATAGAGAACTGGAGGTGATACACTAGAAAGGGCTGTAGAGATGTGAAGAACAGAAAATCGAATTATACAATGAGAAGTTATTCCATACAAGAAGATTATCTGCTTCTCCAGATCAAATTTAAGATCTGTGATTATTTGTATATTTTGATAAGCACTTGACAATTCCTCCTCTCTGTCCAAACAAATAAGTAATCTTTGGATGGACTTAAATAAGAGGCTGTACTAAATAGTGACCTTGAAAGATAAAATAATTTTAGTTACTATTATTCTGCTCCATCTCTTTATTTAGTAGTGCTAAATACTACCATGCTACAAAAAAAAAAAAAAAAAAAAGGAATAACACATGCACAACGTGGAAGAAATTAGGCTGCACTGTATTTGTGTGAAATAAACTGCAATATGGTAGTTATTGGCAACTTTTAAAGGCTATGGCTTTCAGAATTTTAGCACAAACAGTATTTATAAAGAGAGACATTCAAGAAAAAGTATATACCGTGCTTCTTCTGACATTTTCTTTTTTCAAATTTGTGTATGTTCTTGGGAAAAAAATTTTGCCATATGTTTTGAGGCAATAGTGCTTAGAAGGCTCTGTCCCAAATTCCCTAAGATATATGATCATGTGCTCCACTCCAAGTATTATAACTGACTGCTGAGTGTTGAGAAAGGTAGCAAAAGATTAGCCATTTGTAGGTTTCAGGAGGTGAAAAGAAAGCTGATAAGTTTATTTTCTTGACTTCTACTTCATGGTTTCACTTCATATGAGATGAATGTTAACAAAGTCTTTGTTAGTTTAAACAAATAAATAAATAATCCCAAATTCTTTATTCAGAGACCCAAAGAAACAGCATATGGATATGCTGGTAAAGCATATGGAGACCCTTATGTAAAGACAAAACAAAAGCAAAATAAAGTTGCTGGCTGGACCCCTGAGGTGTAGTGCATAGAAGAGCTTGGTGGAATGTTGCCAGTCCTCTTTTCTTCTGAGGAACAAAACTTCCTTCATCTCCTAAACAAGTGAAAACAAATAACACAGCCAGCATACATCTGGTAGCAGCAGTGAATTGCACTCTACTTGAATCCGTGTCTTCACACTGGTAATTTTTACTCAGTGCTCGGAAAGTAGTGACCTTTTAAAGTTAATGGCAATTACATTATTGCTCTAGCTGGTTTATTCCACACAATTTCAACACACTGTTTTCTGAGTCTGTGTATCTGCAATACAGAGACTACTACTGTAGGAACCTCCTTTCTGTTATGAAAGATCTTTACCCTGAAGTAATGTTTTTCCACTGTAGTAACTTAACTGCACTTGCAAATAAAACTTAACTGGCTGAACCCACAAACATGGTTTAGTGCACTTACTGCTGTTTTGAATTTTATGCAAATTCTTTGGAATTTTTTTTTTCTGTAGTAATGGTTTGTGTCTTAATTTCTCTTTCATGGCAGCCATTTAGGCACACCATCTGTGTAAAGGTAAACATGTACTTAAAATTAAAACATTTATCTTTTGCTGAACATAGTATCTATTAATAGCTTGCTCAGAGCATACTTGAATCAGCCTCTGCTATCTGTACTGTAACTGACACACAGTCATTAGTAAATTAAACATGCCAAGAACTGTTATGGCATATCTGTACACTCATAATACATTTTCACATTCTTCATACCCTCCAAAGCACAGACAGCACGGCTATAGGTGGACTGCCTAGTAGGAACAGTCTCCCATGTGTCCTAACTCATGGACCATGGCAGGTAGTTGTTAGGGCATACTGGTCATCACAGCCCAAAAGCATGTTACAGTACTTTAAAAGCACAGACAGCTGAGTTTTGGTACCCAGGAACATTTCTTGACATGGTAACATTTACTAGTATAGTAAACTAAAGAGTGCTTCTAATGTCCTCTTCCAGGCTATGGCTGACTCTCTACTCTTTGAGGTATTTTTAGAGAATATTGCTTGACAGCAGACACAGGACCTCCTCGTGAGCGTTACTGTCTTTCAGAGCACACACACAGACTCTAGTATCGCTGTGCACAGTAATTTGAGGGGGAAAAGTCCTCTTCGGAGATTTTCAGCTATAAGAACTTTCCAACATTGCTGGTTAGTAGATGACTGATGAGCTTGAGGTTGGACTAGGTGATCTGGGAGGTCTCTTCCAACCTAGATGATTCTGTGAACTGTGTTGAATATTTTAAAGGACTCTGAGTTCTGCACTCAGCAGCAACTAATTGGTAAAGATTCCTTGACAACTTCAGATTCTTTAAACAATAATGATCTCAATTTGTATACTATCTTTTTATGATATCCTTGATTTGTACTTTTTAATTAATAATTCTACTGTTGCAAACTTACAAAGCTGCTTTCTTGCAAAAGACTAAAACCTACACCCCAGGTCCCAGTATATAACTGAGACCAAATTCTGAAATGTACAAAATTTATTTGGAAAAGGTGAATAGTTGCCGTAGTCTTCTACACTCAGATACTGTGTCCCAATGTATACATTTTGTTTCCCGTGTCTCCATTTTTGTTTTAGAGAATATTTATAATTATGTTGTTAAACATAATTAGGAAGGCAGCTTACTATGGATAAGTGTGTCCAGCTGTTAGTGCGAAACAAATAGACAAGCGGTGCTTGGCCTCAAGCCATGACTGAAAAGCAATTGGGCAGTGTGTGCTACGTCACAATTTGTTTTGCCTTTTTTTGGATGTAATTCTTCTGATATGGAGAATTCATCTTCCATCTCCACCTCTACTTTTTTAAATAGCAATAGAATTTAAATTGAGAACACTTTCCCTGACAACCTTAGCATTTTTTAAATGTTAAGACATTTCTGCTGTTTGCTGTAAATGGAGTAGAAAAAAATAAAAAATAAAAAGCCAAGTAAGCTATGTCCTAGTTTGTCAGTCAACTTGGCAATTTGCCATTATTTGATTCAAAACTCATAAATTATCTTTACTTTTATTGCTTATCAGTTGCTCCAAACTGGGTTGCATTTTTTGCCTGTGTAAGTGATCTTAAATGTCAGACTGATGGTTATAAACAAGTGGAGAATATCTTTGCTCAGAAGGACAAGCTAAACAACTTTGACAAGAAATGTTGAGAACAGACAGAGTCTGGAGGGTAAAGCTTTGCTGCAGATTGAGCAATTTCTTTTTCTTCCATACTTTTAGACCCTCACTGACATGATCAAATCAATGTTATGCATAAAAGGATGAAAGGGTTTGGGGAAACTTATACTGAGCATCCTTGAAAGGAACAGACCAACTCTTCAGATGTGTCTGTTCGATGCCATAGAGCAGGATTTGAGCTGGAGGTCAAAATGAGCAAGAGAAGATAGGAAAACTGGTAGGTCTTCTGCTACCCAGATTTGGCAGCCATTCTACAGAGAGTTTGGGTAGAGGAGAGAGAGGAGAGCTGCTGCTCTATGACATAGGAAAAGAAGGAAGATAACATTTATCCTAGCTTTATTGTTATTGAGTATTTCTGCTAATAAATATTTTTGTGCCATGACAGTTTAAATGTGCCACGTTATTAAAAGGCACATAGGAGAAGAATGGAGAAGATGGAAATTACAAGACTGTCTATGCGTGAAGGCAATTTTCCAGAAGACTTACATTGCTAATACATTCAAATCTTTCTAATATGATGCTGCATTTGTTTGTTTTTAAGAAAAACACCTCTGCCAGTTTGAATTATTATGACATGATGAAAAAACAAAGACTTTCATTGCCTGGTGTTATCACAAGCAGAGCATAACAGCAGTGTTTCCTCTACAGGTATATAAATGATTTTGCTTAAGGCTTTGACCCTCAGATAAGTTTCACCATAATCTCAGTCAACAAAAACCTTCCTATTTCTGTAGTACAAGATGGCTAGATCAATGTGCAAGCATGTACTCTTACAGCTATGAGTAGATAGAGTTCCTTCTGTTGAATGCTCAGATAGCAGCTCTGTGTGGGTCCTAACCCACCATGGTCTGAAGCTTCCCTCCTAGTCTGTGGATGCAAGTAGTTTACCTTGTTATTGCTTTGTTTGGCCCCAGTGGCATATGGTAATGGTGAAGGCTCTCTGCTCATCAGTTCTGCACAGCAATAGCTACTTTTGCAATTTGGCAGTGCTAGGCCCCCACACTGTTGCTGTTACTCAAGGGTATTCTAGCTGTTATAGCATCATCCTCTAAGGTTAATGATTCTCTGTTGTGCATGCTATGGGAGGTGAATTTTACTATGTCGACAACAGATAATGGATTCAAGGTATGATGTATCATTTACAGTTTTATAAATCAGCCAAAAATTATAATTTGTGAATACACAGTTTATTAGAATATTTAGGTCTACAGGCACTCCTCAGACTGTTTCCCAGTTTCCTGAGTGTTACCTGCAGATATCAGTTGGGTGAACTGAGGTAGGGGAGGCCTAATACAGAAATAAAACATAACAGCAGACTATAGGAAGAGAAATTGGAGGTCAGCAAAAGGTAGTAATTTCTGGTTTTGAAGGACACAATCATCTGGAATGTTTGACACTCACACTGAGTAACACCATACATCTCAATCCACAAGCGCTGCAAGTTTTACATGAGGATTTTGAAAGGCTCAGGCTAATTCTCTCCATAAGCATGGTATTTACTCATTTTTCCTGAAGTAGAACATTTTGGTTTGTAATCTTTCACTAACCTCTATCAGTTTTATTTGTAATTATTATTGATAGTGATAACAATTACAGCTAATTTAAGGCATGAATACAGCATAGTCTTATGGGTGTACAGAGACACTGGGGAAATACATATTTTTTAGATATCTTTAGTCACTTTAATGCTTTTTGTCCCTTCTTCAAAATGAAAAGGTGAAGATTTCCATTGCTGAATTCCTTTTGTTGTATGAAATTATTTTAAACTACGTGTTAAGGATAACTATAGATCTTGAAAACTTTATCAGTAATTTGAGTAATGATAATAGTAATAGAAGTGAAGGTTTGGGATAATGTGCTTGCCTTCAAAATCAAAAGCTCAATTATAATCAGAATAAAAATAAGAAAACTGCCTGAAAGGCAACTGTGGTACATCTTCATCAGCATATGTAGAATCACAGAATGGTTTGGGTCAGAAGGGATCTTAGAGATCATTCAGTTCCAACTGTCCTGCCACAGGCATGGATGCTACCCACTGGACCAGGTTGCCCAAAGCCCCATCCAGTCTGGCCTTGAACACCTCCAGGGATGGGGCATCCACAGCTTCTCTGGGCAACCTTTTCCAGTGCTCACCGCCATCATTGTTAAGAATTTTCTCCTTATATCCAAGACATATAAGGATAAGGACAGCCTGCTCGTATCAGTGGTTCACAGTCTGTATGCTCACACAAGTTCTGGTAACCTGAGGTCTTTGTTTACCAGACTGCTATCTTTAATTTCTATTGTTGGGAGTACAAGTGTGTGTAAACAGGTGAAGGTGTAAATATTGTGAGCAATTTCCTCCTTTTTTTTTTTTTTTTTTTTAAGGAACAAATATCTTTTTATCACCAAATAATTTCTGAAATTCTCATTCTGTTGTTAGAAAAGATAGTGCATCCTTTTTGCCTTTCAGAAAGACTCATGTACGTATACATTAATTTTACAGAGTTGCTTTTCAGAATGAAAGTTGCATTTAGCACCTCTGGTTTCCTTCATCGCACATTAGGAAGACTGTTGTTCAAGACTATTAATCCCAGGCTAACAAAATTATTTTTGACAGCCAGAATTGCAGATAATTTGCCATTCAAAGTACCAGAATGCCAAGAAAGAAAATAGATGTTAAAAAATAAAAACAAAAATCTTAAGCATGAGAGTCATTTTGTAGAGTTAAGACTAACCAGAACTTAGTCATGCTTCTAAAATACCCTTAAGAGTCTGAAAACTAAGCTTTCTGACTTTCTTCAACTTTCATGTAGTTACTGCCCAGGTATTGTGAAGTGTATCTTTAGAACAGAAAAGTTGTCCTCCAACCACATAGTGCTCTATTTACAAAGCTTCAGCAATGTGAAGAAGATTCACAAGCTTTAGCAAACTGAAAGGATCTTGGCAGGAAGATGCGTAATAAAATTAGTTATTTATAGCTCCTTCTCACAGCTAACATTGTTGTGTGAGTATTTTATTCCTTTGACCTTGAAGCTTCATAAGAGGATGTTTACTTTAGGAATGTGCAGTAAACCAAGCATTTGTGACTTGTTATAAGTACTAGTTTTAGACAAAAAAAAAAAATAAAGATAGTACATAATTTAAAATGAAAGCAATTTGCTTTACATAGAAAAATGTCCTTATCAAAGAGATGAATGTAAACTTTTAAAGAATTTATAACAATCTAAAACATATGGAAATTGATTAACTTTCATTATAAAACAACTGCACTTTTCAAAACCAGTAAAATTGGTGTGTATTTTATATGTCAGATTAACTTTTGGGTTTGTTTTTTGTCAGAGCTGCTTTTACAAGATAACACGAATATTTAGTTCATCCTTTTTAGAGCTTGCTATGTTATTGCTGCTGTTACTATTCTTTCCTTTCCTCCCCCTTCTCTTCCCTTATCTCACTGTAAAAACTCCCACCCCATCTCCAAAGATCTTTTTTCAGACTAAAACCTGTTGTAGAAATTGGTGCAAGTGCACCATAAAGGTGGTGATACAGTGATGTTCCTGAGCCTTGTTAGGCAATGGAGCAGCAATGTTGAAGAATAAATGTTTCATATTGAAGAGTAAATGGTTTAATTCCTTATTCTTTCACATTTTTCTGCATCCTTACTTTTCAATGCTCATGTGCTCTCTACACGTTTTTTGTCTTCGGTGTTATTAACTCTGAAAAGAGTGAGATTGCCTTATTGTCCTGTTAGCTGTGGTGTTTTCAAACTTGAGAAGAACGCTATCGTGTTTGATGACAGGACACTGATTTCAGGGAGACGTCTTTTGTATAGCTCATTCAAGGAGCCCAAGTTTGCCCTTTAACTATACATGGAGCGGAGTGAGAGGAGTCTCCCTGGGTAACAGTGAGTCTTTGTGAATACTCCCCAAAACCTCACCCTCGCAGTTCCTCTGGCTAGATAAGTGTGCTGCCTGTCTGTGCAGGGTATTAACTCTAGACCTCAGAGACTTCATTTGTTATGTCATCCGATGAAAAGCAAGCAGCTGATGATGAGTAATAAACACCTCATTCCCACTTTGCAAAAGAGAGGTGGGAGTTCTCTGTTTTCTTCCCTTCTCTCTCTGCAGCTGCTCCACTTGTCCTCCATTTCAGCCTGTGAAGATATATCTCCTCGAGTGTTGGTATTAGAATACTTGACCAGAGGTTTCATGTTGCTTCCATTTGTCTCTGTTGATGTAGATGAAATTAATTTTGAATGATGAGTTATTTCAGTTACACGGCCTTTCCCATCTGGTTGTCTTCAGAAAGAATCTTCAACTGTCCCAGCTCTACGTACTGTAATTATTGTTTTCCACAAGCTTATTATTCATTGGTTTAAAATAGAAAATTTTCCCTTTCCAAGGGAACAAGAAATCTCAGTATGTCTACTATCTGGATATTTTTTCCCTTCTGGTTTCCTAATAATGATAGATTGTGAAAAAAGGATGTTTATATTTACAGCTATAATGAACTGTGCGATCACACGAAGAATTGGTGGGGGCCTGCTGGGGATAATTCAGGAAGGAGGAAGTGAGACACAGGACATAAATGCCAAACATTATGTGCAATTAGAAAATCTGCAGCATGTTCTTATGAACTGTGACCGCTCATCTGCGCTGCACGTTCGTCATTAAAGGCCTGATCCTGTGAGATACCAACTGTGGTGCTTGCAGGGCATGGTTGCCACTGATGGTAGTAGGAATTGAGGGCATATGTCACCTAGAATGAGCATATGCTCAGAGGGGTAACATCCGTTACCCCCCGCAACGTGAATGCCAGCTCTGATCCATCACAGCGTGGTTACTGAGATGAGTTTTGGGTCAGATCTCTGTGCTCAGTCTGCAATCTTCACCTGGAGGGCAAGTGTCCTACATCATGTTTGTACCCCCTTCCTATACCTGGCAGCCTGTTTGAGCCACCACAGCTCAATTACAGCAGTGACAGAATGGGGTTTCCTGTCGGGGTGGGTTTCTGTGGGTGGGTGGGATATTTACTCTTTAAAAGAGAAAACTGGTCAGAAAGAGAAAATACAAAAGCTTAGTTCTCCTCCCTGAGGAACTGCAGGCTGATGAACTGTTTTATTCAACTCTGTTAAAAGTGCTCAAAATGTACTTACACCACCTCATTGATTATCATGACAAAAAACACACGGGGGAATTTTGCTAGAGGCAGGGACAGCACCGGAATGTCTGGCAATTACATTACCACTTATAAAAATGATCTTAACCTCTGCTTTTAATCTGCTTCTTTAGGAAAGTAGTTCGTCGAGGGGGTGTGTGTTTGTCTGTCTCTTTCTTCCCCTTCACTTTCCACATTGTAATGGAAATGCAGGATGCCTGTGTGCAATCTTTCACCTCTGACAGCGTGTACTGCATACTGCATGCAGCTGTCATGGTAATGACAGGTCTGGTGCACCAGGATAATTGGGTACTTGAAGAAGATTCATAAGGCAATATGCTGCATGGTGCTGTGTTATGTCCTGGGGCAAGGGGAAAAAGAGAGAGGGTACCAGAGTCTATTTGCGAGAAATGATAATCTAGCAACGTGATTTAGTTTGCCTATGAAGTGGTTTCCCTCCTGCCCACCTGCCCCACCAAATGATGTTGAAGGTTTCAAAGTTGGTTTCTACTGTGTGTGAAATTGGGTGCCATTTTATAAGAGATGGCATCGATGCGTCTGAGCAGAGGGAAGGCGATGAGTGCTGTGGAAAAGCTGTGGCTCTCCATGGGAAGGAGTTTGGTGTCAAACCTTGCTATAATCTGACAGCTAATTATTAAGAAACAACAAGAACTGACTTTATTACTGTAGACTATACTTGGTTTATCTGCAAATTAGGATCTTTTGTTCCTGCGTGACAGATTCTGTATGCTTTTCTGGCAACTGTCATGAGGTGTTAAAAGGGAGCGTATTTTTAGAGTTTAATGTGATAACAATTAACCTCTGATCTCTCTTTCTGATAAGTCTCCTTTTTCAGTATTATTGAAGTAATTTGTCATAGACTGATGGTGAAGATGAAATGTCTAGAGACTGTGTATTTATGCTCACTGATACTGATAGCCTGCAAAATTATATGTTTAATGGATTACACGTTTAAATCTTTATGGTAGAGTCTCTCCACAGAAAGGAAAGAAAGTGTTGATCACCATTAAAAGCAGGAAACTAGGATTCAAACTTCCATCTGAATCTCTGGTTTGTTTCCGTGTCCTTGAACAAGTCATTTAATCTCTCAGTATGATGGAAATAATAGCCACAGTACCTCACCAGCATGTTGAGAAACCTAATTAATTACTGCTTAAATAGCACTTGGGTACCAGTGAATGACTTATGGCAGAAATATGAAGTACTGTTATTAATAATAGTTTGGGAAAATTAAAAACTGCCTATTTAATATTTTGCCTGGAGAGTTTTTTGTATCATACAAATATAATTTTCATCCAAAAAGTCATTCAGAAAATAGATCTATAATGTGATTTATGCTGTAGACATATAGATAATGATAACAGCATAACACAACACCAGCGCTTGTAAACACGAGCTGACTTGCAGTTTTATAGAGGAAGGTCATGTGCCTAAAAAGCTTTTCCAGCATCACCAGTTTAGACTATTATAGAAAATGAAATGTGTATCAAGACATCCTTATCTTATTAAGAGTAATGAGGTTGACATTGGAAGTGCTGGAAGAAGCACTCCTCAAACCACCTAAATGGTGAATTAAGCTGAGCTTCCTTTTCATACATCTTTACAAAGAACTAAAGCAGTTATTGTTTTGTAGATCTCACTCTTTGGGAGCCCAAGTTGTTGGATACCTCTCAAGGTAATTAATTTGTTGAGTTTTTCACTTTGCAGTAACCTATTCAAAAAAATTATCTAGAAGCATTCTTGTTGTCTTCAGATATCTTCTGTTTCTGGGAGACTGATACTATGTATTCTACGTGTTTGGTCTTTATCTGAACAGATGCTTCCCTTCACTCCCTTTCTCATTCCTCTCACCAAAAAAAAAAAAAAAAAAAAAAGGATCTGAGCTTTTTCACTGCAACCCTACCCTTTGTATTTTAGTCCTCTTAGGAGGACTGTCTTAGGACAGCCCAGTTCCCACTGGTGGAATGGTAGGTGGAAGCCATGAACTCTTTAGCTGCTGAGTTGCTGTGTTAGCTTTGCCATTTGGTGACTCATGATTAAACCATTTCCACTTGCTAAATGTCAGAATGGATAACCTTATAGTAGTCCACACTTTATTGACCTAGCATTGTAGGTAGCTCCCTTAGATCTATCTAAAAATGTATATGCGAACCCTAAATATATAGGACTTCTAATCAACAGATCTCTTTTGGCCAAATTTTTCTGAGAATGGAACATAATTTGTTTTTATTCTGATAGCTGAAGACATAAATGATCTCTTCAAATGTTATTTTCAGTGCAGTGTGAAGTACAAAGGCGTAGTCGGGTTTTGTTTGTTTTTTGATATATTTGAATTCTCTAATTGCTTAATCTTTATTAATTGTTCACACATAAATGATTCAGGCTTTCCTATATGATAGTATTTTGAAAGTGTGTAATGCAGGAAAACATCACTGCCCAACTATAGTCTCATCTGTGTATCTGGAAAGCTTTGAGAGCTCTGAAGCTGTTTTTTCTTTTGTTTTGTTTGTTTGTTCAGTGTTTTTTTTTTTTTTTTTTGGAAGACTCAACCTCACATTCACTTAGATTTTACTTAACATTTCAATAGGAAAATGACTGCTAGCCCAAATTAAGTATATGGCACAGAACTTTATGCTTGTTGTGTTGCAAACAAAAGAAAACGTCAGGGTAGGAAAGAAACTTGTAACACATTAGGGTCAAGTCCATTACACTCTTCTGTATGTTGTGAACTAGGGAGTGAGACCTTCAGAAAGGATCATGTTTTGTCCTCTGAACTTGTAGGGTTTTGACTTCTTGTTACCGCATTGGCTTAAGTTCATGTTAAAACATCTTCCATGGGATTGTATCCATCCAGCTGAAGGCTGATTTTATTCTCTTATTGCCCAGAGTGATAACCTGGGACCTTGGTTCATTTTGTGAATATGCTGCAGGTCAGCAAAGTCTGACAGCAGGCAGGTAGCTAAAGCTACTTAACAGAAAGACAGTAGCCTGGATTTCTAGCTGCCCAAAAAAGTTTGTTTGCAGCTCCTGATCTTCATGAAAGTCTGTGACGATGTGGGCCTAGCATGGTTGTTTTATGAGTCTGTTGTCTAATACATAAACTGACTAAAATACTAACTAAAACAGAACCCCAGTCATATTATTTCTTTTAACATATTTGTTATATTCTGTAATAGAAAGGTAAAAGTTAGATACGCCAGATGGAGTGATCTGCCTACAATTTGTCCTTGCTGTCCTGCCCAAAAGTCAGGTTTGTTGCATCTGAGGATCTGGCCTGGGTTATTTAAAGTAGAAAGACTGAGGCATGTGGAGGTGATGGGATATGAGTACATATACTTTAAAGGATGGAGACCTGCAGTAGATGGAGATCTTTGTTTCACGCTTCAGATTTCATTTACAGAGGGCATGCACATTCCCCAAATTAATTTAAATATCTGTCTCTTTAGTTTGAATAACCGGGATTTTTCATCCTCGCCTATGTGTCCCATATTAAGATGACTTCTGAACCTCAGGAAAAGCGTAGTCCCAAGTAATGATACCCAAAGTGTTAACTTTTTTCCTTTGGTTTCTGTCTCATTCTTGCTAATTATAACTGTGCATGTGAGGAATTAAATCATAGAAAAAATAAAGACTAAAACTTACAAACATTTTCTCATCAAGTTCATTGCTGCTATTAACAGTCTTTACTCATTAAAAAGTATGGATATAAAACACTGTTAATCAGAGAGGTTTATTTTTATACGAGATTTTTTGAGACCCATTATCCGTATCTGCTAGTAATTTTTAGGAAGTCCCTGTCATCTAGATATATTAACTTCTAGCCCTAATAAGAGTATATAAAACCACAGTAAAAAATATATTTACACAACACAACCAATAAATCACAAAATACTGCTCAATAACAGCCTGATATTTGACATCTGAATTATAGAGTTTATACACATACCAAATTCTCTAGAAACAATAATCCATAATTAAAGGTTTCATTTTAATATCAACTAAAGAGAATAATGAATGATTGGAATAGAGAACCTGTGTTTAGTAAGTGAATACATCTTTTAAGTGTTAATTAATTCATTACTTGTTCATCTTTCATCACTTAGCTTCTCTCTCTCTCTCTCTCATTTATTTTTTTTTCCCCGTTGAAGACCACTGTTGCAGTACCTTTTTGCCCGGTGCCTTGAATTGCTATGCAAAACTGACAGGTATTCAGATTGGCCTGCATTATCAAAATGATAAATGTCATGTTTATTTGGATGGCAAAGAATTACCCTTATGCTGCAAACACAGGACTTTAGTGTTACAGCAAAATATCTGGGGAAGACTGTTTCCAGGCAACCCCTGTAGGATCCCTAGAAGGGACTTCTGTTGTAAACATCAGGGCCCTTCTTACCTTTATTTTGTAGCCCGTTCCCTATGTTAGCAGCACTGCTAGGTGCGAACCTCAGAGTCTTCCCTACCACACCTGTTGCAAAGTAGAAGATATCTGAGTGGCTTTTCAGCATAATCAGCTGGGATATCCACCGAAATCAGAGATATTTTTTATGGCAGCTGCGTCTTGGCTACTTCAACTCCTGTCCCAGGCATGCCCATCATGCACAAAGAATGCTGATATCACAAAGGTACAATAAAAAGTTCCTGACAAAGGGCTCAAACAGGGCAGCCATTCTTCTGTCCCTTGCCAGTCTTAACCCACTCACACAGATTTAGCTGATCTTGTGTCTTGCTTTTTCTTTCCTTATTTTGTTCAAACCACTGGGATTTGTATCAGGAAAGTAATGGAACTGGAACTGAACTATAAGAGTAATTTAATCATTGGTGCACATATGATGTTCTGATTCAATCTCTTGTTATCCGAGTGCTTTTTTAGGAGATATGGGAACAGGGCAGGAAAGGATAGACAAGGAACTGGCTGGAGGCTGTTAGTTTAAATTTTGATGATATTTTTGTCATGTGGCATGTTCTGAAATAATAGATCTGCTTCTCAGAGGAGCTATCCCATCCTTTTATGCAGGTGGACACTTGATGTGACCAGACTGGCAATAGCAAAGACACTGTTTTAAAGTGAGGTAGAATAAAGCACCACATTCTTGAAAAACAATATTATTGGAAGCAATGATGGTAAATGTGATTTGCTGGTGGTAAATTGAAATCACTGATTAAATTACATCTCTGGCTAATAAATTCACTGGGGCAACAGTGCACAGCAAGTGCCAACACAGCACAGCCCTAAGGCATAAATAAAAGTTATCTAATTGATGACAAAGATAAATCAGAGTGGAAGCAAGCAGCTTCTTAATGTCCTTGCACAAGATTCTTCACAGCCAGTGGAAGAAAATCCTCCTCTGTGCATGCTTCACTGCACAAGACAACCCCAGTGTCTGTCACATTTACCCACCTGAATTTGATGCCTTAAATTTTTTCAGACTTTTGGATTCTTTTGAGGTGATACAACAGGTATTGTGTCTTGTCTTAGTTAGCAGGGGGAGTCAAGGCCCCAAGCAGATTTGAGACCTAGCTATCTTAAAATAATGAATGAATTCCTAAAGCAGCTCTGGTGGTGAGCTACAGTTGTTTCTAGTCAGTGCAGATGCTTGTACAGAGGAGAGGGGATGCTTCCCCAGAGTGGATCAAAGTCAAATTTCGGCCTAATGACTGAGCAGCCATTAAATGTCACACTAAAAAATGTGTTATGGAAATCGTCCTTTCTCCATAGAATAATTTGTAGGATGCTTTGTTGCTGCTTTAGGCTACCTTTGGGTAACCACATGGCTTCATGTGGTTAGCAAAGGAATGGCCAAAGACATCTGTTTATAGCATTTTAAAATAATAATAATAATAATAATAATAAAAAGTGTGTCTGATTCTGCAGCCTTTGGTATTTATCTCTAGAAGAAGTCAATAGGAACTTAGATGTCTTATATCTCACTGCTTAGTTCATCAGTTCTGTATTGAAATATCTTTTAGATCAGAGTCAACTCTAGCACAAAGAGATAAGCTCCATGGCATAAACTATGCTGGCTTATCTGCTGCTATCTGTGGATAAAAGTTTCTGTTGCACTCTTAGTGCCATTGAGTCCAACTCTAGAGTAAGTGCTGCATTGAAGGAATTTGTTATTCCTCCACACATGGCCAAATAGAACTTGTCCTGCTGCCTCAAGCTGACAATTAGTTAGGATCTAGTCACTTCACAGAGGTTACATTGTGCATCTTCTTTGAGTTTTTGTGATTGATATTCACAGGGTTTCTGCAGACTAAGACTCAAACATAAATATGCATGTTCAAATAACGGCAGCAAACTTAAGCTGTGGTAGAAATCCCAGAAGCTCTTTCAGCTGTGTAGTTAAAGGCAACCACATGTTCATATAAGACAAAGTGTAAACAAATATAAACGTGTTACCAATGCAAGAAACTGTTGCATTTGACAAAAATAAAACAGTCCAAACCGGACAGTGATAAACCCTGGCAGACATTACGGTCCTTTTATACAAGCAAGAGCTGTCTGTTTTTTTGTGGTTCTTTGGAAGTTCAAAGCCACAGTTTAGTGGAAAAATCAAGTCATCTCTGTGAGGTGGAAGGGGTAATGGCTCAACTTTTCCTATATCAGTGAGTTACGAAAAGAGGCAAAAATTGCTTTATTTGAGGTGATTGTGTATTTCTCCAGACAGAATGACTGAGCAATCACGATAACCTTATTGACTTATTTTACTTGCCCTGTTGAGTGGACATGTCATTCAAATGAATGCTAGTCAGCATTGTACAGTCCTCCGCAGCATGTTACTGATTCTTTATTTAATTTTTTTTCATCATGAAGTGCAACTGCAGGCACTGATGAGTTTGTAAAGAGAAGCAGGGTGAGTATCAGGAAAAATAATTTGTACTGAATAGGAGTCTGGAGTGGGAGGAAACTGTGTAATAAATAAGTAATTATTTTTCTTATACTTAAGATAAGTGAGACAGTCTATGTTTTCATCTCCAGATGAAAAATTTTCTTTGCTGTTGCAGCATATTGTTCTCTAACCTAGCTTGTAGATATGTGTATCTATAACTTGTGCCCAATAGAATTCAATTTTGAGCATAAGTATCTAAAGCGTTATTGAAGCAGCTAAAATAGGTTTGTCCTGATTGTCTGAGGCTCTGGCAGCCCTTCTTAGAGCCATTAAACAGCATCTCTAAACAGTTTCTGTTGCAGGGTTGTCTAACTGAAGATATTCAATTCTGAGATAAAACTGGGCATGTTTTTGTGCGCACAGCCATTGATTCAGAGTCAAAGAATGCTGTATACACCACATGAATGCATATACTGAAAGCTATCCATAACTGGATATAGAAGGCTCTTTTTCCTTCATGTTCATAGTGGAAAAGCAAAGTGGAGGGTCCATGGCAGCCTCTGAATATGGTAAGAGCAGAAGGGGGGCTCCAGAAGAGTAACTCAGACTGAGTAAGATCTGGTTATCATTTGCTCCCTAGTCTAGAAGCTGAAGAAAAAGAGGTGATGGACTGACATGGCATTTGTGGAGGGTTGCAGAGCCAGCTCCTGCTTTGAGAATTCCTTGAAGACCTTCATAATTTCTTGTCCAAGGCAAGCTGCTGCTGCTCTTATGCATGGGGAGGAGTAAATTTCCCCTGTAATGAGTACAGCTGTCTCTTTAACACTAAAATGCATTGCTTATTACAAATGGCAGTAATGGAAAACCTCCTGAGATTATTGTCATGGTTATGTGCTATCACATGCCTTGACATCCCCATTCCAGGGATTAGAGGTACAAAGAGAATGCTCAATAAGCTGATTAAATCAAATAAACAGATTTTTAATTCTCAATAAAAATAAAATTGAAAGTTAGTGCTCTTACCAATAGAGGGGGAAAAAAAGCTTACCAAAAATCTGCTTCTCTAATTCAGAAAATTTAAGGGAGTGTTTGTATCAGAAATATTGAGCAAATGTAAGAGTATCCTGCTGAATGTTACGAACCTTTTGCATTATAAGCAGCAAAAATGCCAAGACACATTTTGTATTAATCAGTCAAAATGCAGAAAGTAAAATCTAAAACCTCATACAGCAGCAGAGGATATTCCTCTGGGGCTGTTTCTGTGGAATTGCCTGACTTTTGTCACTGCACAATCCAGATACCCAGCTATTGATTTAAGTCTAATTATATGCCTTTTAGTAATGGTTTACATGTGTATTAGAACTGGTTTCGGGAAAGGAGTAAGGCAGTTTAGAAACAAGTAAAGTATAGGGACAATCATGAATACAGGAAGATAAATTCAGAAATGTCTTTGAATCGTCATGAAAAAATTTTGTGATAATGTGATGGGAGAATCACATAATCAGAAAGCCATTTTATTGCAGGCATAAGCACATGTCTTGTTTAGCATTTTTTCCATTATAAGCTAACATTTATTTTACTTGTTGTTTGGGGTCCTATAAAAGCAGAATTAATATATTCATTTAGTTTCCTTGTAAAATTTTAAAACATCCTGAAGAAGGGCAACTTACTTTTCAGACTGGAATAGACAAAGAGACAGAAGGGAGGAAACGAAAAAAAAATGGGGACAATTAGATGAATGCTATCTCTGACTTGTTAGTCTGGTTCCTTCTTTCCTTCATCCATCTCCTTTTCATCCTCCTCTTGGCCATCTGCTCTGGCAGCAGCTCCCACAGGTGCTGGGAAGATGAGCACATGTAGCAAATAATTTCCATTTACTGGAGCTGGGGCTTGTTCTCTCATTATAAAAATGCCAACTGCTTCTGACCACCTTCTGAATCTAATACTTCACAAAAAGTTCCATGAGAATTTAGCAAAAAAGCAGTCCCAAGTGTCGGCATAATGTAGGCACCCGGTGGTCAGAGACTTTTCTGTAGTCCTCTGAGCAGCTGCGAATTTAAATTGCTGCATTCAGAAGGATCTTCATTAAATGAAAATGACAAAGCAATCTACAGACAGGAAGGAGGAACAAGAAGAAGAAGAAGAAGAAGAAAAAAAAAATTTCAGGGCTCTGGGATGTTACGAGGTTTCTTTAGAGTGAATAGTACATATAAAAGTTAATGCACCTGGAATATATGTACAGTAAGAATGAAGACACACTGCATGCTTCACAGAACCCTTAGCTTGTTAATTTTCACACATTTAGCAAGAAAAATTAGAAAATTATTTAGGTAATAGTTGCAAATCAATATCTGGGGGTAACCTACAACGTTAAGTAGAGACCTGTCATGTCCTATCCTGTTCCTATAATAATAGAAGGAACATTTTTTTTCCCTTTGATTAAGTTGGTAGTAATTTTCCTTAGTGAGTTAATAATAGAAGGAACATTTTTTTTCCCTTTGATTAAGTTGGTAGTAATTTTCCTTAGTGAGTTAATCTTCTTTCTTCATTTCTCTCTTCATCCAAAGCACAATTCAATGCACCGAATATTTGTTGTAAAACTAGTTCACCTCAGCAGTAGTCTGAAGTAGGAAGAGACAATGTTTTATGGAGCAAGTGGTATCATAGCGGTGCATTTTGAGAAGGCCCTGAGATGCCAGCCTGTAGCAGCAAGCACCCACAGACCATGATAGTTCTGGTCCTGACTCAGTGTGGAAAATAGTACAGTTTGAAAGTGGAAGCTGATTTACACAGCAAAGGAAGTTTTCAAAAATCCCAGCTTAAAACAGAATTTATTCATTAGGATGACTATTTTAAGCGTTTCCCTTTCATTACTATGAAGTATGTAAAAATCTTTTTGTGCACGCAGCTTTCTTATCTTTTCTGAACTTCTGCAAGGCAGGGGCTGAGCAGTTGCTATGTTTAAGAAAGTCTTTGAGTTGTATAAACATCTGACCTTGTTCCTAGACAATTTGATTGTACTTTTTTCCTAGTAATTATCCCCACTGAAATTAGACGGTCCCAAAATATTAGGAAATGAGTAATGGAATGATAAGGGAGACTTTAAGTGACTGGTGAGTCATGCAGATTCCATGTACAACTTGGGTGATACCCTTATCAAATTCTTTTTTTCTGAATCATCTGATTAACTAATTGTGTGTATTCCCTACTGAAGAACACTGCAATATATTGTTCAGAAAACCCAGTATGGAAAGTGATATGCAGACTCTTAAATAAATACTAGCAGAACTTTTCTTTCCTGCCTTAACACTTGTAAATTATCTTCTTTTTTTTTTTTTCATTGTCAGTTTCACTCTAAATCTTCTTTCTATTTGGAGGGGAAAAAAAAAAGAAAAAAAAGGATAAATTACGTCTAAATTACTGCATGGAATTAAGATGTAATTGCAAAATAGGTATTTTTTTTTCTGGTTCTCCCTTTCCCAGTGCCTCCTGAATGATTAACTTCTGTTTATTTCTAATTAGAAAAGCCACATCAGACTAAGCCACAAAGCATGTTAAAGAGTATGCAAATAGTGCAGAGTACTTGAAAACCTAGGGCACTTTGCCTTTAAATACCCTGCATGGTTTATTAAACTATAATTGCACCCTCTGAAATGTCCTATTGCAATTACATCCAGGGTTATTAATTAAAATAAAAGAAACTATAAGTGATAAAAGATAATTTTGTCTGTAAAAAGCTTTATTGAGATTTTAGAGAAGGGCATTCAGGCAAAAAGTCATTTGTGAGAAAAGCTCTCACTGAAAGAAGATGTTTTGATCACCTTCTGGTGAAGTGAACCTGCGTCCATTCTCAGCAGGTTGGGAGCTGTAGTTAAAATACAGTGAACCAAGGAGGAAGAACTGTAGGTGATAATGACAGATACTTACGCAAATTCATTGACACCAGCCGATATAGGGAAGTTCTTGTTTTCTCTAGTCATATATTTCGGGGAAAAAAAAAAGAAAAAAAGAATATTTTTTAAAAGTATGTTTACTTCTTGGAGTTATAATATGGAAGTTGTTAATGTTCTTTAAAAATAGGTGCAGATGATGAAACTTCTGAGAGCATCACCAACGTTATAACCTCCACTTCTACTAGAGGTGGTGATGTGCAAATCCTCACTATTCAGGAATGGAACTTTAAAAGAATAAGTATTTATGCAATTCTAATACAAGTTTGCTTTCCATTTTCTATATAATAATATGGCTTTTTTCTTTTTAATTGAGTTGAATTTTATAATATATGGGGCTGACCTAATACGGCTGTCTGCTGAAGTAAGAAAGATACCTTCTACAAACCACAATTTAGTCTCATACTGTTTCACTCTAGGAGTTTGTTTCTGTTTGGAAATATCCTGAAAATGAAGGATTTCAGTTTGACTGGAGCTTTTTTGTAATAAAGGATCGGTTCCCTAGGTCCTTTTGTGTGAGAATGCATTTATAGTTCTCCGAAATCATTATGCTGTTAAACTGTATTGCTGAGATTCAGCATCTTGAATCATTTGTTGGTTCTTCTTTTCTTTTAAGGTCTTCCTCCAGTGCAAACTGCATGCTCACACAAAATTGCTTTGCATCTGATGTCAGAAAATAAATCTGGCAAGGTGCAGCGTGTGTTTCTGCCTGCATGGGTATTCTCAGTCAGACCATAAAGAGACTGTGTTTTTACATTTTTATATATAAATGTGGGAATGTTCTTTTTCTACTTCAAAAGAATTGTACCATTAGCTGTCTCTGGGAGAGAGGGAGGAACGTCCATCAAATTAGTTAGTGGGTTTCTCTTCAAAAACAGTTTCTCCGTGCTCCTACTTGCTAGAGGTAGATCAGGCTGTGTGCAGTGTTTCTGAATAGATGCTACCACTGTAGCCATTTTATCCTCTAAGCATTGCTCTGTCAGTACAAGTTGTAAGGTTGCTAACTTGGGAAGAGTGTTCAAGTTATGTGTTCTCAGCATATGACTTTCATTTAATTCCAGAGAGACAGAGGAAGCTGGGTCAGGAGGTACTGGTGAAGGATGGACCAAGAACAACTTTTATAAATCAGTTTTAGTGTTAGCCTTGCAGGTGTAAGTAATTCTTGTGGTCAAAGGGGCTGCTGGAATGAATGGAAGAATGTACAAATAATAAATAAACTGCCCCTTTGACTGCACAGAAAGACAGCTTTTTATGATAAAAAGGCTCTAGCTCCTATCTTTTCCTTCAGCTGTTGAGAGGAGAATGAGCTCAGGGGATTGGTTATTTTGTGGAATACTAATCAGAATATGCTTTTTGTTATACTGTGTCTTTTAATTGAGAGAGTAGGAGGTGAAGGAAAGAAAATAGATATTCTTAAAGGTATTATTTTTGATACATTTCAATGAAAAGCACAAGCAAATCCTCTCTTCCTGTTAGAAAGCAAAACCAACCAAATAAAAAAACTAGAAGGAGCAAACTCTCTAAATTCACCTATTTATGATCTCTTTCAGAACGTGTGAGGCATAAATAGATTTGGGATAGTAAGAAAGTTTCACTGAATATGGTGTCCCAGATTGAAAAAGAGAAGAATGACTTTTTTTTTCTTCTACAAAACCAATAAATAGGGGAAAAAATAATCTGTCTGAACTGCCAGAAAGTATAATACATGCTAGAATGAAGCAGGAGCTGACCAATTCATTGGAACAGTGATCTTTGGGAAGCTCACAAATGTAAAATATTAAAAAAATAGTATCAGTATATCAACTTATCTTCTCTCTCCCTCTTACAGAGGTTATATTTCACCTTCCATTTTTTTGATTACTTGTATCAGAGATATGTCAGATTTAGGAGCTCTTGGAAGTAACTGAGAAGAGGAGCTCAGAAGTTTAAGTAGAATATTTATTTATTTATTTTAAGAAAAACTTCTGATGGTCTGTTTGAAACCTAAATGATAAAAAGAAAATATTATGCCTTTCAGCAATAGGCTATAAGGAATTAATAGCGTGATGTTTGATCTTATTTTTTTTAAGGGAGTCAGCACTTTTAATCAAACCAAGTATTTTTAGACCCAAATACTTTCTTGCTACTAGCTATTACAGCTGTTTCATTAAAGCATGTTTAAAAGAATATGATTAGAAAAGTCAAGTTAAAATCAAGTTCAATTCTGTTATTATTTTAACAGTACAATTTGGACTCATTAGCAGCTCATTGGTAAGGTCAGGACTTGGAAAACTCAAAAAAAAATCTTTATTGCTGTGAACTTACATTGGCATTATTGTGAGGTTCTGAACCAAGCATAAGTTTAAATAACTATTTAATTGACGAGTATGAAGAGAGAATTGAAGAGTGTCTGCCATAAATGTATAATAAAAGTGAAGTTGTATTACTGTAAAAGCTTCATATTTTGGCACATGTAGACTGCTTTTAAATCCTTATAGAAGTTTCAAAATAAAATTTTCAACTCTGTACATAAAGGAGTGGTGAAGAATTGGATTTTCTACAATGTGAGGCTCTGCTGAGATTAAGCACAAGGAGCTGTGGACTGAACGTGTGAAAATGGGAATTACTGCATCCAAGCAGAATTTCTGGAGTTTAATGTGCTCAGTTCTGGAGAAGTGAGTTTATATTCATAGTTTATACCCCAGAATTCTGAGAAAATTTGCAATTAAGATTGTCAGTTTGGAATTAGTAATTTAGAAGGAATTTACAGTGATAGAGTAGTACTGAAGAATGGCAAATTAACTTTAGAGAGGAATGGCAAAAAACTTTTAAAAAACACCTGGGGAAGATTGAAGTTACTATGTGAAATATTAGAAAGCTAGATATCTAGCTAACTAGAGATGACAGCAGATTGTAGTGGAAAAAAAAATACTGGCTTGAGGGAGAGAAGGAAGTGGAATTTCCCAGAGATAAGGAAGTTAATGGAGTGTGTCATATTTTCATTAATAATTTTGTAGCAAGTTGTACTCCTGTTGCAGTTGACACAAGTTTAAGAGGGATTTACCACAGAGAAGGGGATTGAGTTAGTGAAATGAGAAGAACTGGACGAACTTGAAGATTGTAACAGAAATGTGATGAAATTCAGTTCTAACAAATGTAGGATCATTCCTACAGTTGTAGGACCACTAAATAAGGTGGAGATAGCTAATGAGATTGTACAGTGATTGCTGATTTTTACTGCTTAATTTTTAATATGGGCCTTAATTTCTGGCACACTCCCTGATGTGGTTTTGGGCCATGCCAACCAGCCTTCTTCAAGACAATAGACAGATATGGCTCAGGGAGTAGCATGCTCCAAACGCCTCTCCCAATAGCCACTTTGGAAAAGGTGAAATCAGTTTTGGCACCACTTTTCAGTCTTCCAACGCCCACAGGCTTTGCACTTCCAAACATTCCCATGAGCTTTCAGACCACAGCCTTGTGCTGCATGTTACACACACCCTCCTGTTTGTAGCATAAAAAATAGCCAATGTAGTAGGCTACAGCTTGGGTTTCTGAATTATTTCAGATACTTTGAACTGAAAAAAAAAACATTCAACAATAGTAATAATACTAATAGTACCAGTGATAGTAATCATCATCACATCCTTGAGCCAGAGGTACCAAATATGCCCAGTTTTAGACCCTGCTGTTGTGTGATGTGGAGGTGATGGTAGAGAGAGAGTCTCTACTTGTATTCTTTAGCCTTACATGCTGCCCGTCCCAGCTCTGAGGTGTCCTCTTCGTTCAGAAATTAGCAAGTAAAAAAGAAAAGACCTGGTATGACCCCAAGGTACATCCATGAATCAGGTATTAGCCAGAATGAAGCAATGCATTTTGGTGGAGGTAGCAGAGCAGTCATGAGGGTAGTGGAGAGACCTCCTTAGCTCCTTAAATGTAGTACAATTAGAATTAAGGCTGAGAAATGTGATTACTCCTTCAGGGGCAGGCACCAGAGAAGAGAGTGAAATAGCTGTTTTAGCTAAAGGAGGGCAGTGGTAGCATGAGACTGGAATGAATATAACTGTCCCTTTGGCCAGGGAGAAGGTTTCTAACTGTGAGATAGACCGGCTTCTGGAGCAGTATGCCAAGACCAGCAGAGAGGGCAAAAAACTGGTTGGTTTTACAATGGTTCAGTAATCACTTATGAAAGGAACAGTGAAGTGATCAGGATAAAGTTTACATGATGGAATTGCCTGCGGTCCCTGGGCTGTCATTTCCAGGTTTACCTTCTTATTTTGTCCAGTGGAATGGGCAAAACTATGTGGCTATTTAAAGTAAGATAAGCTTGAGCATCAAACACATTCAGAACAAGATCAATGGTATCCTGTAGTTTTCTCTGGTTAAGCTGTATTGGGAAGAAGCTGCAAATGCTTGGTGCTAAAGAAAAGATCTGTGTACATTAAGTTACATACTATATGAAAAACAATGCAAGAATTATTTCTATCTTTATATTTTATATTTTTATATATATTTTTATATTTATATTTTCTATCTTATTAATTAATCTTTGAACTTTGAAAACATCAGGTTTGAGTGACAGAAAGAACCTTCTAGAAATGCCAGTGTTTTCCCACTTTTATTACCAACCTTTTTCAAAGATGAAATGGAGTTTTGAAATAAATCTAGGCTTACTTGTTTTCATACCATGGGAAACGAGTAATATCCCCATGGACTCATGTTTCTTTCATTTTAATTTTGATGTAGCATGAACTTATGTTCCTTAAAAAAAAATACATTTTTTTGTACTTATTTGTGTTCACAATGAAATTAATTGCATAAATCCTGTATGTTCTTAATTAAAAGCATTAGCATTCTGAAGCTGTATAGGCTGTACAAGATCTATGATATATATTGACTACAATTTTTCAGTTTATATTTTTAAAGTCTATTAATATTTAATGTATTTTTAATTAGAGTTTTCTTTAAAGATAGCCTGTTTGGCACACAAGAATATTTAATGCTGTGTTTTTTTTCCCATCACCTTTTCATTTTATTATACAGTAGTTCTGGGGTTTGCGATTTCTGAAGTTCATCCAGATGTTAAGAGAACAGTATTATGTCAGCCAAAGTTTACCAAATAAAAGTATTTCCCCATGTTTAGTAGTGAGATAATGCTCAACACCTCGAGCAGTTAGTTCTGCAGTCTTGTTTTGGGTTCTAGTGCCTTTTGGAGTTCTTGAAGATATTATCTGGGTAGGTGAGAATTTAGGAACATTTGCTTTTAGAGAACTTGAGACCAGTTACAGTTTTTCCTTTAGCCGTACAATGATCTGATGATTGCTGGGCAAATTCTAAAGGGAGAAGGTCAGTTATAGTGTAAAAGTATATTATTATTCCTCAGGAGATGTTGCTACTATCTTAAAATAAGTCAGTAGAGAGAAAGACTTGATAGTTTTCAGAGTACCACCTGGGGTTTGTGGCTGTAGATCTAATGTCACCAGTTGTAGAAAAGCTGATTCCCCGCAGGCTATGGCTGGGCATCTACCAGCCTGATATGTTCTTTATAGGATGTGCTGCTCTAGTCTCAGTTGCTCATACACCCCTGGTTTTTAATGAGACAGCCTCGTCTTGTTGACATTTGTGTTTTTACTATATTAAAAATACCCACTGCAAGCAATATTATTTGGGAGGAGGCTAATTTAAATGTATCATGTCCTTATATTTATGTATCGGCAGTCTCAAATATTATGTGTCTAATAACTTTTCCTCTGAATAAAAAGACCCAGTATATGCAAATGCATACGTGTTCTAATAACTTTTCCTCTGAATATAGAAACCCGATATATGTAAATGTATAGGGAGGCATCCGTTGTTCTGCTGCCTTCGTGCCTGAGGGCACTCTATGAAGTGTTGGTGATTACAGGTGCTTTTGTTTCAAACAGCATTTCCCCCAAAATAGTAACAATCACCAGTAAGAGGAAAACAAAACCTTGCCAATATCAGCAGCGTAAATGAACTCAAGGGTGCTCAAGGGCCCCTCTAGCAAAGATAGTTGGAAGGGAGATTCTCTCCTCTTGGCATATTTAATAAGTTTTATTATGCTTTATTTATTTATTTATTTGTGGAGAGTGGAGAATTATACCACTCAGAAACACCATGGGAGTGGTGCTGCACCATAATGGGACTAACTTTTTATGCATCCACTTGAAGCACCTGGTCACAGCAGTGAGAGATTCAGAGGATGGGAGCTTCTGCCCTCTGCTTTCATGTGGATCCCACTGTGCGAAGGCGCCGGGGAAAAGCTAGTAGAGAGCAAAGAAACAAACTAAAAGGATCTCTTAGGAGAAGTGTTACAGTGTTGTTACAAATCCAGGGGTTTAGCTGTTCTCCTGCTGTCCTTGCTTACTAAGGACCCTCTGGCTGAGGCTGGCTGTCAGAAGGCACTTTGCTCTGCACAGTGCCTCACATTGTCTGTTGCCACACTGCTGCAGCTCTGCTGAGGAGCCCTCCTGCCCCTCTCACTTTTGAATGTTGTGCTTTGGTGCTGTGAGAGCGCATCCTTAATGAAAGGTGAATGTTTAAAAATTAATTCATAAAATTAAGAGGTTAATACTTTGCCATGGTAAATATATTATTTACATGTGTATTAGAATTTGAGATAGCAAAATATAGGAAAATCAAGCTCATTTCTTTCTATGCTTTTGGTTAACTCCAAGGTATTTTTCTTTCTGTTACATCTTGTTACCAGCTGTTAGGATGCTTGCATGAGATCTCAGCTGGGATCCAGTCCTCGTGTCCTCTTTCTCCCAGGCCTTTTTTGCTGAGTAGAGCCCTGCTTTGAAGATGCAAGTTTTTCAGTGTGCCCAAACCTGCCTAGGATGCCATCGTGCTCTTACCTCCTTTTCCCTTCTGCAGAAGAGGAGGAGAGGAGCAGATCATTAATAACACGATGTCTAACTTGTAGGAATGCTAACCTGAATGTAGTAATGAGTTGTCATCTCAGATGCAGGCAGAGAGAAGACTGTGGTACCAGCTCTCGGTGTTTTGGCAGTGCCTAGAGCAGCGCTTGTCCATTCTCAGGTAAACCCTTCCATCTGATTCACAGGCAGAGCTCAGCTCATAGCTCTGGTTTATTCTCTGAGGGAGAGATTTTCTGTACAGATGTAGACAGATAATGATTCTTTATGCAAGCATGCATTTAAATGAGAATAATGTATCTGACTCACTAGATTTTGAAAGAAACTGGACTTATTGATAGTCATTCTAAAGAAACAGTATGTGGAAGAAATATTTTGGAAGAATTTTTTTTCTATTAGCTGATTGTTCTTGGAGCAGCAATATTTTGTTGGATATTGCTGCAAATATGAAATAATAAAAAATAAATAAATAAATGGAAACATTCCTATTGACATGAATCAAAATATTACAGGGCTTACTTAAAACAGTCTAGTAGATTTTTTGGATTTTTCTTTTTTAGTTAAGATGTATTATCCTTGGTAAGAAAAGGGTTGATGTGAAAATAAAGCTAAAAATGATTAATATGATTTCACCAATTGAAATGATGCAGACTTGCATGATGAGAAATGAATCTAATGTAAAATCCAAATAGCAGAGAGCAAAAGAAATAGATGTGCCCAGGAACGTTTTAGTATGCCAGGCTACTGTGAACTACAATGTATGATAGCTCCAAAATCAATAAGAAAATCCATTTTGGAGAAAAAAAAAGATGAAAAAAATGTGGAAAATAAGTTGGTTCCCCAATAGGCTCTTTAAAAAGCCATTTTCAATTTCTGGTGATGCATCAACAAACGTAATATTTTCTATAGTGGTGCTTTTCTAAGGGAGAGCACATGAAGATTTTTCTGTGATGAAACAGATGAATCATCAGATGCAATTAACTTGCATCTAAATCCTTAATTTTGCATAGCAGTAAATGCTATTAGCAGATCTGATCTTTCCTTTATGATAGAGTGTATCAGGTCCTTTGTCTCATATCTGTGTCTGTATGGAGACCAATTAATTTCAGACTAGTTTTTACAGAGGTTTTCACTGAACCATTTTTTTTCTAATGCATATGATTTGCTAGAGAAAAATTATGTCACATGCTTTTCAGTAGAAGCCTAGCTCAATGAACTATAGTAAGTAATCCACGTCCCAATTGTCAATGACTAATCCAAAAAAAGTCCAATTTATGGATACAACAGTGTAAAAGGCAGTGAGCTGAAGGATAAACATGTTGCAGGGCTTGGGGTATAAGGCATACGCAATAACTTAAATAAATATAAATAGTAATAAATTAATTTGGAGAAATGTGTATTTTGCTCATAACCAAGTAGCTATCAGGTCTTTCTTTTTTTTTCAGGTTTCTAAAACTTCTTCTAACATACTGTTTCATTAAATAGTAAGTAATGCAAAAGTTCCACAAGCAGTTTGATACTGTATACAATTTAAATTAAACCAAGAAAAATTATTTAAAGAAATTATTGTTAAATGAAGACAAATAGCTCAAAAGCATGAAATTATGAAATTCCTTGTATTTACAAACACAGTATTTAAGAAGGCTTTTAAGTACTAGGCTAGTGAAACAGTTATGGAGCACACACAGCCTATTTGCTTTGTAATTGAGATTTCGTGGGCATCTGAGCAGTCATATGACCCTAAAGAAGAAAATTAGTGATTGCAATCATATCTAGCTAATCAAGCCTTCTGCAACAAGCCATATTTGAAAATTCTCCACGTACACAGGACGTTTCAATCGACTTCTAAATTTTTCTCACATTTTCACAGCAGTCCAGTGTTGCATATTTGCTAATATTCCCTAATCTCATTAAAGAGAGCATGGAGGATGGATAGGTGGCAGGGGAGGAGAATAATCTCAGAGACTTCTGCGAGCAGGAGTTGGTTGCTGAGGCTGCTTTGTAAGAACTCCTGTTCTGTTTGTTGCTCTGATGTGAGAATTGGGAAAGCTCTCAGGTGCAAAACCGACATTGCTTTTGAGTGAGGAACAATGCGTGATCCCCTGGAGAAATTCACAGGCTCTGTTTTTAGCTCAATTGATTTTTCATTTAATGAAAAACATGACAACATGCTGGTTGCCCCCAAATAATAATCTCATAAATAAGTGTTCATTTTTTTTAGGCAATGCTCTCTGCTAGACTTCTTTTTGAGATATCTTAGCTCCAACCTGTAAAATCACAGTTTCTTCCTTATGTCAGTCATGTTCATGTAGCAAAGGAATATTTTCTGCAGATCCTGGCATAAAGAAGTGGTCATATAAAATGAATTAAGGCAAGGGGAGAAAAAAAATCCCAAAACCTTGAATTATTCACACTATGACAGAGATCTTTCTCCTGATTGGTTCCAAAGAGTAATTTAATAAGGTATTTTCCATACACGTTTAATGTATGCTAACTCTCATCTCCCATTTAAATTGTCTCACTGAAGGAAGAGGGATTTGATCTATCTTTGCTGGCTAAACGACAGCTGAAGACAGCAGCACAGGGCAAGACTTTCATTTGCAGTAAAACACTGACATCAAGGCAAATTTCCTACACCTAGTTTTAAAAGTTAATGGGGACCTGAGCTTGGGGTTTCCAGTCTTGAACTCCTGCATCCTAACAGCAGTTCTGTTTATTGATTCTTGCTGTCTAGTCTTGTGCAGAGACAGTGGCAAGTGTAATGTCAGACTAGATGATCACAGTGGCCTTCTCTGGCCTTATAAATCTATGGAGAAAACCCTTTAGTCTCTGCATTCGCAGACTCTTCATTTGTGAATTAAAATAATACCTGCATACATAGGTCACAGGGTATCTTAGAATCATTTAGTGTTTGTGAATGTGATGAAAATGGAAGGGCATGTGGTGTTTTTTATAGAAATATTCAAATACTGTTAGGGACTTTCTTTAAACATTCACAAAGTATCATCTGGCTGTCAGAGTTAATCTAATAAGATTAACAATTATATTATTGTCATATGCAATGCAATGCAGACATTTCAATACCCATTTGCATGGGATTGCTTCTGATTAATTTGTATGGTAATCCACAGTCATTTATTCCAGTTTGTGCCTGTTTGTATGGGGTGGTTATGGTCTATGTTAAGGTGTTTGTGAGCTGGAGAGGCAGCTGGGTTCATGCTCATTAAGCCTCAAAGCCTCTTGCTTTCTCCCCTGCTAGCAGCGCTCAACGTGCTGTGGTTTTGTGATTTGGAAGTACAGCACTGAGGGAACCGAGCTGAAACCACCAGTCTAATTTCACTTTGGTCTTTTTTCACTTGGCTGATCAGAATGATTTTCAGTCACTCCAGCCAGGACTGGAGTCCCAGAGGTGGGAAGTCAGTGAGTCATTTAGCTACCAGGTCCTCCAGGTGGGCTTTGGAAAACTATCACAGTCATTGTATTCCATTCTCTCTTATCACAGCGTGGCCATTGCTAACCTTGTGTCCATGCTTCCTTTTTAAACCAGGCTGTGCAGGAGGTGTGGAATTTGCTGGAAAAATGCCATACATGCGGATTCCCAACACAGAGGGTCACAATGCGAGGGCCATTTTTGGCACCATTTGAAAGATGAGCTTCAGTGACTTTTAATGAAAAATTGACTTCATCCAGAATGTATTTTTCGCAAAACCTGTGCACAGAAGAAACTTTCTGTGAGGAGAAAAAATGTTGTTTGGTGGGATATGCACCACCGTCTCACCCAGCTGCAGCATAAGTTGTAGAGGCCCTTCACTTTGGTCTTGTAAGAAACATGGAATAGCAAAGGGATACCTATGAACTGACCGATTTGTTAAGCATGGTAAAATACATTTATTTAGTTATTTGACCAATAGCACTTCATTTTGTTACACCTGAAGTACAAGTTAATCACAGCAAGTGTTTTCCTGACGTTATGATTTGATCATGCCCTTGCATTTCTTTCAGATCAGAGAATAAAGACATGAGCAGTCACTTATGTAAACAGGAGGTTTCAGTTGTCAGGTGCCCTGTACTTCAACATCTGGGTTGCAAATATCACAAAATTGTTTGTTTTAGTACAAGTTGTTGGAATCAGGATGAATTTTTTGATATGCATTTCTTGAATCCATGTTGTAAAGAACTCGTTTTTGAATGAAACTTTAATACCCTTTGTAAAATGAAGTTGGCAAACCATGTGTTGGCAAACTGTGTGTATTTATATTGCCTATATATTCTCACATGATTTTTTTTAATGTACAGAGAAAGTAACTTCTCTTGAAAATATGAAATCTCTTGGTCAAAACCAGCTGAAAGACGATAATGTCATTGCTATTTTAAAAGCAACCATTTTATATCCAATCTTAGGTTTTATGGGCCTTACTTCTAATTTTTAAGGGCTACAGATCCTCAAAACTGAGAAAACACCTGATGAGTTAAATACACTAAGGCAGTATTTATGAACAACCTTCCATTTACTGTCACTGCCTCTGGTTTAGGGGTAATATTTTGTTCTTCTGCCCTTTATATTCTTCTCACTCCCAGGAAGAAAACTTTTGAAGACTAATGGCCTTTCTGTTTTCAGGCTGGATTGTACCCTTTAATGGCTAATGTTGTTAACCATGCAGGTACCTTCTCAGCCATTACTGTTTCAGTTTTTGTCAAGTACAGTCATTTTTTAGGATTGGATGGCTCTGTAGAATCGTATAAAAGCTTTCGGTAGTTGCACAGTTTATACTTTTGCCATTTCTTTGAAAATTCACCCTCCAATAATTAAATAAATAAATAAATGTTTAAAAAAAAAAAAAAAACCTTCATCTTAATTCTTTTGTGTTACTGACTTTTCATAGCTGCCATGAAACATTAAAATTTCATCGTAAATCTCCAGTAAAGAGTGTAGCATTAAGCAGTAACCAGGTCTTATTTTTCTTGAATACGTCATACTTGGATGTGCTTTTGTATGTGGAAATTAAATGGCATGTATGACTTTTGTGCATTCAGGATATCCCAATTGTTTTTATTTTGGGAACAGAAAAATGGGGAAAATTATCAAATAGGGGGATATATTTTGCTTGCATCTTTCAATGTGCAGAACACAATAAGGAAGCTGACAAAGTGTTCCTGAATTGAAGATCCTTTGTTTATTACAAATCTTTAACAGTCTCTTGGTTGTTAGACTCAAGATGGAATCAATTATTTTAAATCTGACAAACTCTAATCAATATTCAATTATTGGTTTGTTAATTTGTAGATGATGCCTTTTCTCTGTTATTAGCACAGGCAATGTGCTGCTGAACTTCTTTGTTTTGACTGCTCACTCTCCAGCTTAAAGTGAGTACCTTTAAGGAAGCACAAGCAGTGTAACGGTTGCCTCCTTGGAGCTTTAGGATAGTACTTGGCTAATCCACAGAAATGTGGAATTTCAGTGAAGAAATACTTCTGTGTTTTTTTGTTACATAAAACATTTTAAAGTGCTTTTTCTTCATTAATGAATGAAAGGCTAAGCTGTAGGAGATGTTGCAAAATTTGCCTGTGCTTGTTTGTAAAGGGTTACTGCACTGCTTTGGAGCCAGTCATGAAATATTCCTTGACTTTAAGGCAAGCTATCTTGGATTATTATGCACGTGGCAATTGTGATGGTCTTTCTATGAAAGTAACTGAGTATTAAATTCATGTAAGGAGCCCTCACTTAAACTATTTTGCATCAGATGTATACTTGCATATGTTTCAATTTAGGGATCAGAGTGGGTACAAATGAGATGGAATTATTTCTCACAATCGTAAAAGCCTATAAATTTATACCCCATCAAATGGCTGAATTGTTGCTTACAAAAATAATCTTTGAAAATGCATCTAAATTTAAGACAGTGATCATCTGTTGTGTGCTTCTGAGAGTTCATTTATGTAGGGCAATAGAACATTAATGCAAGATGAAATGGCCTGAGTCAAGGATTATTAGTAGAGACAAAGTTTAATGCAGTCTCTTTGCAATGTCAGTAAGTGTTGTGGCACTGTGGCAGTAGGCTTCTGGTGAATCTAATGGCTCCTACAGGAGTCAGACTCTTAAAAAAAATTAAGATGATAGTGTATGCTTTCCAAATATAGTAAGGTACATTGCCCTTGATTTTTTTGTGCAGCTAGGTAGTGCCAAATGATTGGTACTACTCTTGGACTATCAGCTGTGATACTACAGGAGAACAGCATGCATACTAGTATTTTGCATCCTGCCAATCCTGACCATTTCATTTAAAACACCCAATAATCCTGCGAAAAAGTTTGCTTACCACTGCTTTCTAACCGCAGTATAATACTGGCAACTTTTCTCTACACTGGTCCATCTGCCTTTACGTATTTTTTTTCCAGGACTTTACTCCTGGGCTATTAAATGTACACTGCACTACAGCTTTGTATTTTTTGCAGTATTAAGTATGAATTAAAGTACATGCATTTCAGCCTTACTCATTTTTCTTGTTTTATGAGACTGTTTTTCTCCCTCTGTGTACAAGGGGGAGAAAAAGAGCTTTATTTAAATGAATGTTGCTTGTTGAAAGAGACTATGTGGAAGAGTGAAAATGAGTGCTTTCAGTCTCCAGAAACTATTGATGTGTAACCCACTCGATCTTCAGTATGTTTTCAGATGCAGCCTTTTGCATGACCACTTTGTCTTGCCACCTCTATGTGGAGCCGAAGTCCTCAACATTTTCCTACCTCCCTATGCTTTTCCTGGTGTGATTTAGTTGGGCAGCACTTAATTAAACTCCATTTCCTCTCTTTATGCTTCTGGTATTATTATGCAGCTCCCTTCAAGAGGTAATTTGTGGGCTGTTTATCAAAGCTGTGAATTTAATAATATCAAAGCCATGCTATTGTGCTGTCGCTGTAATGAGATGTATTGGCATTTCTTAGGAACAGAATTTTCTCTCCATGAGTGTGTTGTTCTCTGCTGAATGTTGGGGGCTTTCAAAATGAAAAACCCATCTACCTTGTTTAGTCACATTATTCCATTACCCTCACCTCCTTCATCGTTTTACATTACCACATAGAAAGCAGAACTTTGGCACTATGATACTTTGCAACAGGAAAGCCATCATGTACTTTATCTGACAACATTACCTGCTGCGCTCAACTAGCATTTCTGTTAGGAGACATGATGGGAATATTAGCAGTACCCTGTCAAATTTTTTGAAGATATGACAGTCTCTGCTCTGGTTGCAGAGCAGCACTGATTACATAGTTCTGTTACTGGTCAAAAACACAGACTTGTTTTTCCTATAGAAATTTCATATTATTTCCAAAAAAAGTTGGTTGTGTTGTGTTTTTCTGTTGTTGTTGTTTTTAAGGAGAGAGATTTCTCAAAGAAAAAATATTTAACATATAGAAAGTAGATACTTTATGAGATGTCATGGAAAACTGCTTGATGATTTTTCAAAGTAATTTCACAGTAACATGTAGTATGATTACAATGTTTGTTATTTCCTTACCTCTTGCACTGCTTTTTGTGTGATTTGTTCTCCTTTCCATAATTTTTTTCCCCTGCATTTGGGTTTTCTGGGCTCGCATATCCAAAATATCCAAAATCCAAATACTCATATATGAGCATGGAAAGAAACATTATAAAGACAAACAGCATGCAAAATTAACAGGTCTAACTCTCACTCCCTCCTTTTTTTTCTTTACTTTAAATCTCATTTAAGGAATAGGATGAGAAAAGGAACAGCTCATAGACATTATATAATCAACAATGATTTAGGTCATTTTAAATTTAAAGGTCAGAATGTGCAGTATATCCATGCATTAATGCTAATGGCTATGATAGCATTGTGGCAGTCATAGAATTTTTGAAATAAAATTATTCTGCCAGAATATTTGGTTCAAAATATTTATAGATTTTTATTTTAAACTTGTAGACTTTGTTGCTTCACTTTAATGGGTTAAAAAAATAAAAAATAAATATTTTTTTTTTCCAGGAAGGTATAAATAATTTTTTTCTTATATTTAAGAACCATTGTTTAGTGTTTCTGGTTCTCTGCCTATATAGGCAATCTGATGCTTACATTTTTTCTTCTTTTAATGAGTATCTACAAAGATTCTATATCTGTTGCATGCGTGACTCGTGTACATGAGATTAGATCTATTTTGAGTACTACTGCAAATATTGTGGCCCTGGTTGCTACTGTTGTTGAAAATTCTTGGCATAGGATTAACCTTTTTTATCTGAAAACTTGCTTTCTGTTGAAAAAGTGCTTCCTTGGAGCTAATACTGTTACGTGCTGGCTGCAGAATCATTGCTAAGATAGTTGTAGCTAGACAATTTGATGGAAAGTACAGTGTCTCAGAAAGATCCTCAGAAATCTGGTCTGTCCTTACACATCCCGTCCTGTAACATCATCTGCTGCCTCAGAGAATGTAGGTGCTGATCTGATCACCTAGTCAAACCCAGAGGACTTTCTGATTATCAGTCTCTGTTCCTTTTCCTCTTCCCTCCATGGTGATGCCACCCTCCACCTTCTCTGCCAGTGAACAGGAACGTATACTGGTCATTGTGGAAATGAACAACCAACATGAGAAGACAAATCTAAATTCAGAGGTGGTCTTGGTTGCTGGAGATTGTGGAATTGCTGCACACCCCTGTTGTGGTTTAACCTGTCCAGCAGCTAAGCACCACAGCTGTTCACTCACTCTCACCCCCATCCCGCCCCGTCAGTGTGATGGGGGAGAGAATCGCAAAAGAAGTGAAAGTTTGTGGGCTGAGATAAAGACAGTTTATTAGGGCAGAAAAGAAAGGAAAATAATGATAGCAATGATAATAGTACTACTAATAATAATGTGTACAAACAAGTGATGTACAATGCAACTGCTCATCACCCACTGACTGATGCCCAGCCTATCCCCGAGCAGCCAGTCCCCCCAGCCCAGCTAACCACCCATATATATTGTTTAGCATGACGTCAGATGGTATGGAATACCCCTTTGGCCAGTTTGGGTCAGCTGTCCTGGGTCTGTCCCCTCCCAGCTCCTGCTGCACCCCCAGCCTGCTCGCGGGCCGGACAGGGAGAGAAGCTGGAAAGTCCTTGGCTTAGTGTAAGCCCTGGTCTGCAACAATTAAAACATCAGTGTATTTATCAATATTATTCTCATCCTAAATCCAAAACGCAGCACCCTACCAGCTACTAGGAGGAAAATTAACTCTATCCTAGCCAAAACCAGGACAACCCCACAGAAAATATGCATGATAACTTCAACTGCTTACCAGCATTGCCCAAGGACTTCAGTCTCGTGATCAGTAGAAAAGTTGAGAGCACATTTCAACCATCTCCAAGACAGTTGTCCCAATACAAGTTAACAGAAAACAATCCAGATGGACACCAGCTTTACCTGTGTTGGTTGCACTCTTCTTAGGTCACTGGCAAATGACAATGAAATCTGTATTCTCATTTCCAAGGAGAATTCAATTTCTTAATTGTTAGGAAAAATATTGATCTGATTTTCACTTTATTTTGTTTAATGTACAATTAACATACTATATTTTCTTAATTTCTCTCCAGTCTTGGATTCTGTACAGTCACCATATTCACCAGCACCTTGAGCCGATGGAGTAACACAACTTGTGCTGGACTCTGGAGTTGCACTGTCATGAGCAACATATCAAATTCTGAGGGCATACTAAAATGCTCTTCGGTACTGGATGCTTTGTAGAGCTTCATTTGCGTTGGGCTGGGTACACATAAGAGAAGGAATAGTCAGGGATTCTAAAATGAGACTTCTTCTGCCAGTTAGCTAAGAACAAAATGAGATGGAGGTATTTGGTAAGTTCAGGAGGAGATGGAGGTATTTGGTAAGTTCAGGAGAGGAAGTTATGCCAGGGCAATGTAATTAAAACTAGTCTTGCAGAGGAGCCTGCAAAATATTTTTAGAAGATGCTAAAATTTTCCTGTGAATTAACCCTGGTAAGTCAGTCTCAGTGTGTAGTAACCAGAGGCTTTGAGCTGAAACAACTGAAGACAAATCTGTTATGCGACTAACATGCCATTTGTGGTGAAGTATACATTCAGGAGAGAGAACTTCAAAGAGAATTAGTCACCACCTTTCAGTTGTGTTAACTTGTAACTGTGTTTGGTCCTCAAATATGTCTGTTCTCACGTGAATGTTCACATAGACCAGGAGAGTACATCACAGTGAAGAAATGGTTGTTGACCACAACAAAAGACCAACAAGACATGCTTAGTGTGAGATCAAACGCTGGCTGTGTGCTCACTCTCTTTTATGACAGAGCTTACTTATGTGAGGGACTGTTGCATTCTTGTTTTGTGACTAGATTTTATTTTTCCTGTTCTTTGAGCTTCTATAAACTCAGTCTGTGGAAGTAAAAAAGCAACTTTGTGTTTATCCATACACCTACCTTCTCCCTACTGTCCACCTTTTTCCAGAGGATGCTCTAGTCATAGTGGCAGACACCTAGTCTACAAGAATTTAGGCCTGCCTGCCATATTCTTTAGCATGCAAACACTCTTGTGGTGTCAGCAGCTCTGGAGAGAGTCTAGCAATTAAGCTATTGTTGCCAGAGGGTCCAGACCAACTGTTTCTGAGAAGACAGGAAAAATTTCTAGGCTGCCGTATTCAAGGGCTGTTATTCTTGATCCTGGGCTCATTATTTCAAGAGCTGTGCCTGTAAGCATGAATATTCTCTGCATCTCAAAGGATTATGATGCCTCTGGTGATTTCTTCTCTGCAGCATCTCAGACAGACACCTGTGACTTCCAAAGGCTTGGTGTCAGCATCAGTCATCTCTCCTCAGGCCAGGTAGCTCAGCACTGAAGCTGCTCACATCATTGGCCAAACCTGTAAGTTAGTTCAGTGTTGAAATACCCTCTACTAAACTTCAAGAAAGATACAATATTCAGGTAGTTGCCAGCTCCAATTCCACTTAAAAGAACATGAGGTAGAACTAGCAGATCCAGGCCTTCAAAGGATGATTTTGTCTCTGTTTCATCTGTCTCTTTGAAAAGAAGCCAGGGTGATCTCTCTGCTCACAACTCCATCGTAGATCTCATATAAAAGAAGTGATATGTTGAGGATTTTTGAGAAGATGAAAAAGAAGATGTTTTCCTTACAGAAACAGATTATCTGTTCTCAGTATCTAGGAGCCCTGTTGGCCTTGGATGGGTTTGTGATTTTTTTTCAGATAAACTCCTTTTAAACTGTCCTGTTGCTCCAAATTCTCTCTGAGGAATTGGAGTACGTTTGCCCTTTGAACCTCTGTTTTTTCAGTGTCGGTCACTAGAAGGCAAGTTTTTTTTTAAAAAGGTTTTTAAACAATGCTGCCCCTCCAAACTTATGGGGCCTTCTTTATCAATAGATCAGGTGCTTTCCACACTTGGTCTGCCTCCTAGGATATGACTTACTAACTTATCAAAGGAGTTGCAAAGATGGATAACAATTTTTATTACAACAGCATTAGAAAAACTTGTCTGTCGACTAGTACTTACTGTAAGCATGCCAAAGTCATTGGGTACAATGTCACCTTCCCAAGGAGTAGAAAGTACTGCTAGGTCACAGCTAAAGAAGACATCTTGGGTGTTAACATGGAAGGAATGGAGAACACTGAGAACATGTGAAAAGCATTAGCAGTACAAATGACACTGTAGCAAGAGGCCACTAAAAGGAACAGTCTGTTTGCTCTCCCACCCCAAATCCATGTTCCCACTTCCATACTTTACGTTGGATCAAGTGACAATATCACTAGAAGTTGAACTGATGTATCTCGTTGATCCAACAGAAAACTTTTCATCTATTTTTCTGTGTTGGCATTCAAGATGAGCCATTTGAACTAACTCACCGTGAAGTCGCATAATCACGAAATCTGATGCAAAACAGAGACACAAGAATCCTTGACATGAGAATTCAGAGAAACCGAGTTGTTTTGGCTATAAAATCTATTCAGAGGCAAATATCCGTAAGTGAGGTATCCAGCGCTCAAGATCTCAGACTGTAAATATGACTTTCTTTTATGGTCCCTTAAAAAGAAAAAAAAAAAAAAGTAAAATGTATGTTGTTGATATTGTGTGCAAATAATGTGGCTCATACATGAAAAATATATAACCCATCTATTAAGCCCACTATACAACACATTCTTACACGTAAACATTTTATATTTCATGTGTATGAACATTATTGCTTGTGGTCATTCAGGATGTTTCTCTTTTCTTTTTAGCTTGGATACACTTTCTTTTTTTTTTTTTTTAAGCATGTTTGTTTCATCCTAGTCATGCAAATGCCGACTCTATCACAGATCAGCTCTAATTTGAACAAGAATCCTAGGCTTATTTTTTTCTATCTGTCTGTTAATATTTACCTGAACTAAGTTATGAAGGGACATAATCCTGATACTTTTTTGATGCAACTATTTATTATATAGTCTCTTGTGGTGGTGCTAGTTACTCAAAAATGAGAATATAAATTCATTACAAGGGAGAATGCATTACTTTTTAAATTCTCTCTTTAGAAACTGAAGTTTTATTTCTAAATGTGCTTCAGCTGTTCTATGATCTTATGAATCAAATGCTAGATTGCTGCTGAAAATGAAATGAAATCAAATACTTTGCTGTTTCCAGTCAACAAGAAATTAAATGAAGTCAGATGGCCCAACCTGTAAATATTCCTACACTTGTCTTTTGAATAAAATAAAGAAAAAGAAAGCAAAACACAAACACAAACATCCTTCTGCTTGGTTTGTCATGCATTTTAAGGCTACACTGCCTTGTAGCCATGTACTTTGTTATAGCATTTTAAGGTTTTTAGCTTTGTTTGTTTTGTTTTGTTTTTCATGAACTTTGAAGATTTAGGAGCAGAAACATGTTTTTCCTCTATTATATATAAGAAGTGAGATGAGAAGAAAAGGGGGTATTTGACATAGATAAATATGCATTTCTAGAAATGTTAGATAGAAAGCATCAACTGAAAAGCCTGTTAAAAAAAAAAATGTTTTTCCCTTTCTGTAGTAGAAACTGAAGATTGTTAGTGGTATGGAAACTATTCAATGACAGTTGTTAACTCCTTATAGTAAACACATCACATATTTGCTTTTTGCCAGACCACAAGGTGAACTCGGGAAACACTGTATTTCTCTGAGCTTCTCTCAAGGAACTTTGTTCATGCTCTGAACTGGGAGTGAGAATTGTGTGGGAAGTAGTATCATAATAAAATAATTATGAAAATAGCTTCAGTTGTGTCTCTAGGAAATAATTCTCATTGGCCACATGAGAGCAGCTGTTAAAATATATCAGGAGACTGCCCTCACAAATTGTCATTTTCCAAATGATATCAGTGATGGTCAGTGAAGCAAAAGCAGTAACAAAAGTGAAAGCTTTTTTTCTTCTTTTGTTTTGGAAATCTGACAAGGACAGGATGTGCTCTTGCCCATTAGTTTCATGTCATGCATCCCAATTGTAAAGAGATGTCCTCATATTCAAATAAATAAATTCTTTCTCTGTGTATACCAGAGGAGTTACCCTTTTTGTTTTCTTTCTGTGGGCCAAAATACTTCCTCTGTGTCTCACTCAGTAATGCCTGCTGAGTAATATGCATGCTACTTTATATGCTTCCTGTTGTGTCCTACTGAATTGCCTGTTGCTTTAATTATCTGTGCCCCCACGGGAGTCACAGAATGTGCTCCAGCATAGTATGGTGAACGAAGGACTCATTCAGCCTTTCTCTTCCTCTTAACTCTGCTAGGAGATCTGTACTTTCCCTGCCTGCACGATTCCTGTGGCACTTTATTTCTTTGGTGAAGTAACCACCATGTGAGGCATATAAGGAAGAGAGTTAAGTTCTATAATATGGTAAGGACAGATATCACTACAAGTTAAAAAATATAAAATAAAATAATCAGGGATTGTTTTGGAGTTTGTTAGAAATGTTTGTTTAGATTTGAGAGAACCAAAAATTAGGAAAACTTCATGACAATGTGAAAGTGGGAGTATATTTTCAGAGTGTTATGAAGAAATACTAAGGGGAGAAAGGAAGGACTTGACCATGCAGGTGCTGGATAAGAGAAAAGGGATGTTTGAGAAGAACACAGAGTTCTTGTTTTTTAATTATTTTCAAAGTAAGTGGTGTCTTTGCAAGTATAAAATGTAGAAATGACTGCCCTTCAAACCTCAAATCCATTTCCTATTATTTGCAGTGACTCTTTTCTCCATTCTCTTGGCTGCTTGTCAGCGTGAAGAAAACCTATGGCAATTATTTTCTGGAGGGATCTGCCTTGGGCTGCAGAATTCTGACATAGTGGTTCTGATCTATTCAATTCTCACTTAAAATCAAAAGGCTTAGGATTTAACTGTAAAGCAGTACCTTTCTGGACAGCTTTTCTACTTTTACATTAAAATTAAAGAAACAATACTTCAGGTAAATGTAGGTTATATTTAAACTTAGATTAAGTTTTAGGTGTACATCGCAGGATACCTAAGTATCTTTGGTAGGCTGCCCTAGAAAGTAAAGAATTCAGAATTTGCTAATTTCTGATGATTTTGTGAAACTTTGTATTTCGATAGTATTTCCTCCCATCCGATGTTCTGCGTACCTGCTTCATTTCTAATGCTGCTCTAATATTCATAAATAGGTACGCATCAGTCCTAAAGCTTCACTGCAGTTAAGTCCTTGGGTTTGGAATAGATCTTGATATTACATATCTTCTGTTGTATTTTCTATATTGTATTGAGTAAGAAAAGAAGCTGTTGAGATGAAAGCCCATTCTCAGATAAACTGTTACAAGCAAAAGTAAAAATATGACATATATTAACATACATTTACGTACTTACACAATTAGTCTGGCAGAAAGTTATCACAGACCTGGATTCTATGATATGACACACTCACAGTTTTGTCCACTGTCTACCCAAAGAATTTCACTTGAGAAGCTACTAAAGTACATAGCATAGTATCAATACATTGCTACTACTCTAAACTTAATCCATAGCCTATGTTTTTTCCTCTTTTTATTTTTAGTTTTGAGACATACTGCTATGAAGCACCATCTCTGTCATTTTCAAGACTTTTAGCTCAGTTCTTTTGTAAATTCTTAAGGTACAGGCAGGAACTCTTTGTTTATGACTTTGTAACTGTTCAAGGTGTTGGATCTTTCAGAATCTGCTTCTAGCGAAGCTTTTACAAGAAACATTACTTGAATGATAATAGCAATAATTATAGTACTTAAAATATGCATTTTTAGTGAAAACATACAAAATTATGGCTTAGCAATGATTATTTTGTAATAGCCTCTAATTATATTATCATTTGCAAAAACAGGGTGGTGCTTATACTTGCAGAAATTTGAAAACTAATTTTTTTTTTTGGTATAATAGCCTGGTTAGATTATGACGAAGTTGACCCCAGCAGAGCATCTAACCTGGAGCAAACTTCAGCATGGCACATCTGAGTAAATGTGGAAAGGAAGGCAGGTGTGCTCAGGTGCAGGCTGTGGCATGTCAAAGTCTGTTTGGAATTCAGAGTTCTCCTTCCAGTAGTGATACTCACTGTGTACTTAAGGTAGGAGCATGTTCATCCTGGTCAATTTGAGAATTACTGTAATTTTCTTTTCCTATGCTTGGTAAATGGCTTTACAGCACAAAAATAACGTGACACGATGCTGTTGTTGTTCCCAGGAAGACTTTTGGTCCCTGAAAGACGTGACTGACTGCCATTGAATAAATCCCACACTATTGTTAAAAGAACTGAGTGCTGAAAAAGTGTTACTTGTCTGTCCTCACAGCATCATTTGAATTCTTGTTGTTAAATTTGAGTAATGCAATAATGCTATTAAGACCATGTCTGTGAAGACATGTTTGGAGAATAATAATGGTCTGTAAGCTAAGAGTCCTCTTCTTTTTGCAATCCTTTATCTGACATCTTTTCTGGGGCTGTTAAAATTCACCTGCACATTCATAAACAAGGTCTCTGCTGACCTACGTAGTGTCTAAAAGGAGCTCTTTGGCAGTAACCTTCTTAGTGTGTGGTTTTTGTATTGTTTTGTTTTTTGATGTAAACCCTGATATAGTATACATATGTGCATGCACAGACACACAAGGGAGGAAGTAGCATGAATATACGTGATAGGGGATTTCTTGGATAGAAGCAAAGTCTAGAGAGATTTTAATTGCTAGTATAATGTAGGTGTCCAAACACAGTGTGGTGGAGTGACTGTGTCAGTGTGTCATTGCAGCTTCCAAAGCTCCTGTTGTTTCTGTGAAACTATAAAGGATACTGCAGTGTAACAAAAAATAGTGCAGTGCAAATAGATGATGGCCCTGCCAGTTTTAAGAAAGGATCCTGTAAAAGCTGGGATAAATTTTTGACGAACTTGCTGTAAGAATGAAGAGGTAGTTTGCTATTTATTTTTGAAATTCCATCCGAATTTAGCTATGTTTGATTATAGTTTTACCTAAGAATGGACTAGAGGCCGAGAAATTCATAGATATTATGAAAGTTTTGGTAAGTCACCTAGTTCTTCTGTCTGCCACTGCACCATTGTTCTCCACAGGCAATTTTCCAGTGGATTGTTTAATTTGCTTTTAAAACAAGCCTCAAGAAATTGTGCTTTTGCTGTTTCCTATGGGAAAATGATATTGAATGAGTCTCTGGAGAGCCATATATATATATTTTTTTCAATTATATACAATGTCATCAGAACTTTATCATCCAGATAAAACACAAGCAGAAAATATATTTATTTATTTATTTATTTATTTGTTCAGCCAACTTCTGGCATTGTGGTGATGTGTTCTTTTTCATAATACAAGTTTTCTGCCTCAGTGCACAGCAGCTGCCTATACTGCTGTGTTCTAGAGGACACTTGCTAGGTGACAGATTTATATAATACAGTCATAATTTACAGTTGTTAATATGAAGATATCTTATCAATTACCTAAGCAAAAATGCCCTGCAGAATTTATATCTTTTCATTATTAAAAAGTGGGGACTATCTTAAATTAGTTATTGGAAATAAAGAATTCAGCAACAGAAATTAATCACTGTCACTTCCTTGTGCATGTCTTTTGGATGCTAGGCTGCGTAGAACATTTGTTTGGAAAAAGGAGAAGTGTTATTATGATACCCTTAATAGAAACAGACAATCAAACAAATCTTAATTTGAAAAGGTTTTTGCAGTCATAAATCATAATGGCACTGCGTTCTAATGGAGGAAAAACATCTTCATAACCGTATGACCTTGATGTAGAGGGCCACATTCTGGGAGGGATATGCTCTCATCAAACACTTTTATTTTTCTGTTTCAAAGATAAAAGACATTTTTGTCAAAACACAATGTTAAAAACATGCATTTTAGCTCCTTGTAAAATCATATTGTATTTATCCTTACATTTTGCAGCAATTAAATATATATTTTCCTGGTGTGTTTGTTAAGACTATCTCTCTCAGTTAATAGATACATTAGGTCATTTGCACTGAAGCTAACACAAATTAAAGATCAATGTATATTTAACACAGATACAAAGACCAATGGTCAGGTAACTCTTGGATTGTTAGGGTCATGAGTATGTGGGCTGAGCAGAATGAATTAAAACAAATAAGCAGACAAAAAACTCCAAAAGGAAAAATGTGGAACTTAGGCTGCAAAAATTTCACTTGTAGGTATAATAGAAAGTAATATGGTTTGTGGCCATCCAAGTGACCCAGACTAAAGCTCACAGTGCAGTATTGTGGCGTGGAGGTACCACTTGCCCCCAAGAAGCAAAACAGTCCAGCTTGTGTGGCAGCAGAGACTACCTGGCATGTCTATGTTTGAGGTCACAATGTCATTTAGCTGCCCATTTAGGCAATCTTCCTACATTATCTGGAGAGGATTTATTTTTACATACATATGTATGTAAAAGATAATAATCACATCTCATTTCCACTGAAGGGGCGAGAGGATAGTGGAATATTTAGCATATTAAGGGCTAAGATGATGAAGATACCTATCTTCAGCCTAAGAAGAAATTAGTATGCATTTAAACTAATAGAGACCTGGATAGCAAATTAAAACAGATGAACTGTAGTTACTTGTGTAGTTTCCTGTATTCTTTATCTGCAAAAGCTGCCATTATCTCAAGTATTATTGTCAGCGGGAGGCAACTAGCATAGCTGAAAAAAGATGAGGGAGCTATTTTGTGAATTTATACAGCTGATGTGACGTATAGTTGGCATAGTTTACCTAATTGATGTAATTGACATTGGCCTACAAGGTCTGTCTCTGTCCCTCTGGCGTATCTTTGAGATGCATCGAGACTGCTGCTTATTGCCTGTTTAGTGTATATTTGTTTAGAAAGAGGTGATCTTCTTGCCAAAGACCAGAGTTAAGTGTATGAAGGGTGTGTGGCATAAAGACAGGAGAGCGGAATGTTAAACTGATAGGCCATAGAGCTGAACCTATGTCTGTCAAGGCCATCCCCCCATACCTGAACCAAATCTAGAGTCAGCTCAAGCTGTTGAATGGTTGTATTTTTCATATTCACCACTGTATCTTAACAAGTAAGATTTGATCTATATCTTCAGAAAAGGAAATAAAAAATTGTCACTACCTAAGCAATGAAGGGCATAGCAAAAGATTAGTGATAATATTCCATGGTAAAGACTTGTCTTCTATCAATGTGTATGAACTTGTGCTGTGTCTGCTTTATATCATTAGTGTGCGTGTCTGTTGACCCTCTGTGTAATGGGATGCACTTCCTACAGATTTTCTTAAACCAGGATTTTTGGAGTGACATTTTGGAGTAATTCTTATGTGACATGTTTTCTACTGTAAAATGAAACAGTCCCATAATAAACAGCTCAGCAGTATCACATAATTTCTTCAGGTCACCTTTAAAGACAAACATGGTGTTCCTACTGTGCTACATGCCCCCGACAAACTGCTTCCTTAGCAGGAGCTCTGTTGTTTTATTGATAGCGCAACTAACTACAGATAAATCCTCTGATTTTGATAAGTCCCCTGTTACCTTCCTGATACAAGGCATCTCCTACTGTGCTTCGTAACTATCATCAAAAAAACAAACTGTGAAAACAACACTAACCATGAATCTTCCTTTCAGAATCCAGTTTTTGAAATACAAATCTTACAATAAATTAGTAGATGAATGAAATTAATATACGCTCTAGCAGTGAGAGAGATTTTTCACTAATTAAGGAAATTTGGTAAGTTGGAAAGAATTCAGCTTTGCTCTTTTGATAATGGGTCATTTAAATTACTGTGCAGTATGTGATTCAGAAGACACACACAATTACAGATCCACAGAGCAGAAGACTGATGATTTTGTATGTGCATTATCCAGCTTATCCATCCTGTACACAGGATCACACTGTGGTCTAGGAGTGTGTTTCTTTTTCCTCACAGAGAAGATCACACTCACAAGGTTTCAGCACCCATGCAGAATGGAGAATTTTGAGAAGGTGCTGTCTTGGTTATATGTCTCAGGTATCTGTCAAAGCTTTTACAGCTTTGTTTTAACACATCTCTTTTTGGTGGGATGTATTTCAGTTGCATGTTTTCTCAAACTGCCTAAAGCACATTGAATGTGTTTCGTATCCTACCCGCATTTCATGTGACCCTGTTGGAGGGATTTTAATACTATGATAATAACTGAATAGCCTCCCAGGTTGCTCCTCGAGGAGCTGTTCAGCTGTACTGCAATATGTACTCAGTAGGTGTAACAACTTGCAGGTCAGAAATGCCTTAAGGAAATTAATGGGGCTTTAATCCAGTCTTGGTAACAGCAACTTTGTGTATTAAAAAGGCTGGTTAAGCCTCTGAAATAGCTGTGTTATTTTAAGGAAAATCTATAAGGGTGGAGGCTGTGGATTTTGTATAAAACTGGTCTTTTGGTGTTTTTTTTTTTCTTTTTTTTTTTCTTTGGGTTTTATATGTGACTGTTAGGTAATAAAGGTGACATTTGAGAGAATGCAAGCATTGCTTTTCCCGGTATTGCTTATGGAAGAATCTCAAACAATTTGAATAAGTTTGCAGAAAATCTGGAGGATCGTTCGTTCAGTCATTGAACACATTGACTCCATAAACCAGTCTAGGCCAACTGAAAAGAAATTTTCCCTGCTTCTGACCACAAGAGCTGCGTTTTCTCTGATATTTCTGTCATATGGAGTTCATATAAAAAGAAAATGCTGATGGGAGAAAAACTGTTAACTGACTTTTTCTAAGCTCAAAAACAGTGGTCAGTTTGACTGTGATTAGGGTTTTGGTTAAAGAATCAGTGGTACGAGAACGTAGTTTCTGTTGTCAAAACCGTTTTTCCTGTTCACCCGATTTTGTATTATTTCTGGATGTTATGTGTCACAAAGATCCAAGGAGCAAGGTGTTATACTTCTCATATCCATATATCCATATAAATAGACAAATGAATATATGTATATGTGTATATATATATATACACAAAATGACCCAATTTTTCTTTAAGAGCCCAGATCTGCGTTTCGTACCTGACTGGTAAAATGTGGCAAAATGAATTTATTTAGAGAGAAATAAGGTAGTATTCCTTGACTGTGGCTATAATTAAAGCATCAGGATTCTGTTTGAGGAATGGACATGTGCCCAAATCTCAAAATACGGGATAAAAGCTTGAGTCAGTGTACATGCAGTTTGTGTTTCCTATGCTCTGAGAGTTAAAGAAGTGAGAAAAGACGGGGTAAAAAAAAAAAAAAAAAAGTAGTGTAAACCAAGAGGCACTGAAGCTCGTTGAAGAAAAAAAATTTTTTTTAAATTATTGTTAATGAGGTGCTGCTCTAGTGAGGCACAGGAGGTTGGACCTGCTGCTTCGGTTACTTTTTAATGGTAAAGGGTACAACATAGAAGAGTTGTGAAGTGCTAGTTTTTTTAAAGTCTTATTTTGTAAGTGATCGATAAAAAACAAGGCAGTCTCTTTCAAAATTAGGGGAGCACACTGTCATAGCAATCATATTACTTTTCCAGTAAAACTAGCAATGTTGGTTTAGGGCCCAAGGCTATGAAGTATCAAAGTTAAAATGGATTTTGTGTCCTCAGAAAACTTGCAAGAATCTTTCCAACTGTGTGGTATTTAAAACTGAAAATTTCCTTTGTCTCTAAGGAAGAGAGCAGAGAGAGAGGCTTTCATTGTGCACTGCTCTAAAAGCATTTTTCTCCAAATTCCAAACACATTTATGTTTTGATGGAGCAAATGTATTATGATTTGATTATAGATAAGAAGCATACGGATAGCATATGCTAATGAGGACCTACTTCTAGACTATTTTCTGCTAGGCAGAAAATTATCAAATGTATATCCAGTTCAGAGAGTGTCTGAAGTTATCGCATCCTGGAGTTCAACACATACTGCAAACAGACGACATCCAAAACAGATGGCTATCCAAATATATCTATACTCTCTCTTCCTTGAACACATACATTCTAAATTTTCAAGGGTCTTGGCTCTAACTATAAAGACATCTTTGATACACAGTAATATACGAATGTTACGGAAGCCACTTATAGGCTGTCTGAAAGTGACTTGTCATTTTACAAATGCAGTACAGATTGTTAATTGTTTGCAGAAGGTGCTATTTACAGTAATAATTTCTGGACCAGGTAATGATCTCTTGCAAATTGTGTGATGTTTTCGATATTACACCATGCTCCAATGCATTTGGACTTACCACCAAATTTATACAAGAGTAAAGTTTCCATTATTTGCAGAAGTGATTTTGATGTGTACTATAGGAGCTGACCAAATAAATAATTGAACATGGCATTTTTTCCTCATGTCCTCTGCTACTGGCACCTTTCTATATTCTGACAATTAGAAAACTGTGCCCTTAGCTACTGCTGAGAAAATACAAACATGTTTACAAGCATCTTCATGTCCACCAGCCTTAATGTGATGTACACTTAATTCAATCATGTAAGCTTTGTACACTGGTAATACTGTACTGGTAACTTGTGATGTAGAGAATGGAATTTTATTTTTTGCTTTTCAGATGCTTGATGATTTTGCTCCATTACTTTTTTTTTCCTACAGTTACATAGGTTGTACAGATTGTTGTAGCTTTAGTTCTGTAACCCAGGTCTCCTTGGGGCTTTTGCCTCAAGGCAAACCATAACTGTCAAGACTTCTTGTTTAAATTAGCTTGCTTAGAGTGTGTAGCAGGCAGAGACTGAGTAATGAAATCCATACCCTGACTGTACAAAAAGACTGTGTATTATTTTTTGGAATAGTTGTAGAAAGGTCTGAAGCATCAGTTCCAGTCTCGTGAGTAGTCCTACTTGCAAACTAGACCAAAAAATGGCCCAGAGAACAACCTGGCTTCTGAAGGAGGAAACTAGAGGTACAGATTATAAGCTTGTATTTAATTCTTTGCTTTTTACAGTTAAAGTCTTAAATACATGTCACACAGCAGTCAGCTGCAAAAATGTTGAGAACAACCTCACAAATTCCTGCTCCTGATGGACAGTTGCGTCAACAGGCTGTATGAGTATTCCTCAGCCAGGGCAAACTTAAGCGGGTTTACTTTTTGCTGTCATGGAAATGTGTCTCTGGCCGAGCTGCTGGATTTCACTTTAAGTGGCTGAAGAATGCAGGTCAGTGCAGTAACCTCGAAGCAGCATGGCAGTGACACAGAACCGCAGAAGAACAGCATCTTAAATTACTGTAGGTGCTTGCTAGGCAGAATGTATAGCTGATCTCTAAAATCTATATTCGTTTAATGATGACAAAGACTTATGACAGCCTTTGCCTGAGTGACAGTACATAGTTTAATATATCTTAGCTTAAAATGTTTTAAAAATTGGGTCTTTGAATATGAGCTTGATTTTTCTTTTCTATTTTTTAAAGAAGGGTTAGTTTCTGAAATTACATTGTCTGTTTCTTTGCCTGTATTATTAGGTTAGTGTATATGCATACCCTCAGAAATCTAGTCACTCCAGAATGAGGAGGATGTTATGCACTTTGAAAAGTGTTTTCCTTGACAGCTGATGCGTAGTTTTTCATAGGCAAGAGTGATGTCGTGATTATTATGGCTTATTTAGAAGTATAGTAGAACATGAAGAATGTAAAGAGGAAATTGGAAGGACTTTTTTTAAAACAGAAACACAAGAAAGCTTTTTCTGACCACACCAATGTGCTGCCGTGTTACTGGCTTCTGACTAACTGAGAAGACTGATATAGGGATTCTTCTTTGTCACTGCTTCTTCTAGAAAGTGTCTTTAGATTATATATATATATGTATATAAAATATTTTCCTGGACAATTAGCACCTCTGCAGAGAAGGAGATAATGGAAGAGGATAGTGGATGCTACCCATCTGCAAAGTTCCCAGTAAAACATCCACAATCACGTTTGAGTAAGAAGATGTGTCAGGTAATTGTAAGAAGGCAGAAAGTTCAACACTTTCCTTAGAAAGTTTGGAATCTTAGCTCAAGAAAACAACATTCTGAACAGAAGCCTTCAGTAATATGAAAAAGTAACATCCTGTTGTAATCAGGACCTGCCAGGTGGGTAAATTTCCATTTTATTTTAAGGGCTCAGCTCTGCCTTACAGCCTTCCCTTTGCAGTGTCATCTTCACTAGCTGTTGTGGTAGGTGAAAGCAACGGTTTTGTAGCTGATGCTTAACAGTTAGAGGAGTGACAGGCACTAAGGTGTCACTGTACAATCAAGGACCTTTTATTGAAAGACATTTCGCTATTACAGTGGTGGTTTCTCATCCTTTAATCACTCTGTAGAAAATAAAGGGAAATATGGGGTGTGTGTGTGTAGGGAATACAGAGAAGGCAAGGCACTGAACATCCCCAGTAAGAAATATATGCAGTTAGCAAGGACCACATAGGCAGACTTGGCTCTGTAGCCCAATGAAATTTGTCAGCAAAGGGACCAAGGGACCACTGCCACACAGGGAGTATACTGTTGTCATGGCTTTCTCACTCTGATAACTCTCCAAGATATTTTGTTCTTACAAGGTTGTTACAAAGTCAAGAAACATGATTGCTGGGACTCAATTCTTTGCCTGTTTGCTACATTTCTCCTCTGCTGAAAGGGGATAATGTAGGGCAAGGACCCATTCCTTGGCCCTTAGCTTGAGTGGCACAACACAGTTTGAAGTCATATAGCTAACATGTTCCTCCAGAAAATATCATGGCCTCATTGATAAACCCTTTTTGGAACAGTCCCTGGGCTCTTCTGCAACCAAGCTGTTGCTCAGTTGCACCAGCGCTAGCTCAGCTGGCATGAGCCAAAAGCACCAGGCAAGGCGTTAACTAACACTTGGTGGTGGGTACTCTTAGTGGAGCTGCAGAGGACTGATCCCCCTTGTTTCTGGGATGCCAGAAGTGATAATGCATTTGAGAGCACCAGATCACAAGTCAAGATCATCAGTCAGTAGATGAGCTTAGTGGGCTTTAGACCACATGGGATCCAATAGGTATGGCCATGCTAGAGGCATGCAAGAGAAGACTGATTAGGACATTTCCATGCTTTTACAATAGCTGACTTAAAAGCCTCTGCAAGTTTGCAAGTGACAGGGGCAAAAGCTGAGAAGAAAGCCTTGATGAGAAGGATAAAGGAGGCATTAACTGTAAAGTTTAGGCATAGTGTTACCGCAGCTGTCACAGTGTCACATCTTATTCATGCTCACATAATGAAAGGAGCAGTTTACTCTTACTTATGTAATGCTCTAAAATGCTCTGAAATTGCACTCACTGACAGTTCTTTCAGTCATTCTAATCTGCAACTACAAATGACTGTAATGTAAAATGGAACAAACCTACAAGGTCATACAATTACTGTAAGGGTATATTTGAAAGTTTTCAAATGATTCAAAGTTGATGTACAAAATTCACCCTCCAAGTAGTTTTTAAGACATAAGTGACAAGAAATGTACGTGTCTGCATATAGGCTACCTTTGAGTTTCTAATGAGTGCTTGATTGAGGTGAACCCAATCTGATAGCAATTTTCATCTTCACTTCCCTATTTCTGGCATGGAATAGTCTATCATGAAAAACAGACTGTCTTCTTTTCTAGTATATTCACAATAACAGTAGGTAAATGCATTTCATGGTTTTACAGTGGGGCTTCAGACTTCACAAAGCAACTGTATTGTTTTTTATGCATCCTTTCAGAATCGAAGTAACTTTATTCAGTAGTAATCACCAGTAAAAGGAATAGCACTCTCTTGAGATGTGAAGACCTTGATTGTAAATCATAGTTTTGCAGTGCCTCACTACAGGAACTAGGAATATCAAACTGCATGTATTATTTTTGTTTAATTGCCTGGAAATATCCAGCATCATTCAAGTAAATCACAAATAACCTGACTTTACATCATTGCTTTTTGCTCATGTAAATGCTTCAAGACTTGGTCTAGTGAATAACTTTTTGAGATGAAAACCTCCAAAATCTGTATGTAGTTGCCTGAGCTTTGAGGCTTACGGAGGACAAGGAGGATAGGAATGCTAAGCAGAGAGTGCATAGAAGAGAGGAACTGCCCTTTTCAGGGTCAGCACAGTCAGTTTAAGAAAATGCTGAGACTACAAGTGACAGGATGCTGGCTGCAGGCACGGACTGTCCTGGGCAGCTGCCTGCACATCCTACTCTGGTTCTGCCCCTTGCTTCCTGGACTACGTGAGGATTTTACAGAAACCAGCCAGCAAATGTGCTTGCATTGGTTTTTGCTATTCCTCCTGTTTTTTACAGTCTCTCAAGTTGGTTCAGAATTCCTGTAATGTCCTGGATTATTTTTTAAAAAGTTTTAGTACCCTTGGAGAAATTGTGCAGGTTCAAGGGAAGAAGGGGAAATAGGAATACAGACATGGGGAGGGTAGGCATGCTACTTTGGGCAGCAGAACAGACATAGCCTGACATAAGGCGTGAAGCCATGCTCAGTCCTTGCTTCCCCTTCCTGTTGTCAGAGTTGTGGACAAGGTTGGTTAGGGTATAGGTAAGGAGTAAAACAAGGGTAGTGCCTCTGCAATTTATGTAACTATTCTTGTCACCGTGGAGAAAAACACCTTACTGTGCAGCCTGGATTCCACTATTAGAGCAATGCCCAGGCAGGTAGATGTTACGTTACCTAATGTGAAAGCAGTTAATTTTTGGTCCTTGTCTACAAAGGTAATCAGTTTTATTTTGACTTGGGTATTAGCTGATTTGGCCTTCAATCTTTTTGTGCTTCAGATCTTGAACTCCACAACATATTAGTGCTTTCCTCACAGTTCACAGGAGTCTTAAATAAGAAATATGTTAAAAAGCATGAAAATACAAATAATGAAGTGTGAACAAGGCCCTATTAATGTTTTGCAGAAAGGATAAGAGAGGGTGGTTGAATGGGGGATGTGGAAGATAAAAGATACTGATAAAACGTCATAAAGGTAGAATATATAGAAAGGAGATGGAGCACTCTGGAAATCTGAGAGGCTCTGCCTGTAGGAGACTGTGGCTTTCTGGGTTTAGATGTTTCACAGAATGTAGCAATAACGATGACTTCTAAGATTCAAGAGATAATAGCAAACCAGAAGCCAGCTCATAGCTTGGTCCTCCCATGAATATACAGAAGCCTTTGCCCCAGCAGGAGCAGATCAGCTGACCAAATCTAACAAAGCATCTATCGCCTGATGCATAAAGCTGCAGATATTTTTCTGTTGGCAGAACATTAAAAATTGTAATCAAGAATAAATGTGCCAAATTTCAGAGTTTAAAGCCTTCGGAAAGACCCAGCACATCAGGAAGGGTCTTGGAAAGGCTTTAGAAAACAGTTGCAACAGACAAAACTGTAGTACTTCTCAAAAGTCTTTGTGCTAAAAAGCAGAAAGTGATTATTTCTGAACTTATGGGCAATAAAAGGGGTACAAATTACCTAAACAGGTTACTGCTGTTGTTGGAAAATACCTGAATGTAACCTCTGTTTACCTTATTGATTATTAATTTTCAGGAAGTTCCCTGTGCATCTAATAAGCACTCCCCAGATTGAAAAAAAAATAAAAAAATAGCAGTCATGCACAATAAATAGGTGCAACAGTATTAGATAGTCACCATCTAGTAACTCCCTCTCTTCCTCATTGATTTGATCTAAATTTTTTTACACAGAAAAAAGTACATTTATAGATAACTTTGACCTAGGCTAGTGTTGCTTGTTTGCCTACTGAGTCCATTCTGCCATTGATGTCATAGACTTTTTTTTAAATGAATATCACCAAATTTTTATGGGAATAGGTTTTGCATGTCTTCTGTAGATAAACATCTACCTAGAATTTGGACATTGAATAGTCATGCTGTCATTTTCTTACTAGAATACTTAAGTAAGGTTTCCTTAGCAGGAATAAACATGGAATTTGATTGCCAAAGGTTCAAAATTGTAGGAATTTAGTTAATCATACTTCTGTAAATTAGGCCATTTCCTTTTTATACCTTTTTCATATAACTTTGCCATCCAAATTTGAAAGCACTGGCCAAAATTTTACCTCATGCCAACACTGAGTTCGTGCTTTTTAGGAAAAATTTGCAAGCAAAGCAACAAAAAAGGTGTTTTGTTTTGGTTATTTTGAGTACGCATGTTCCTTATGTCACTATGTACCTTAAGGAACATTGTTGTGTACATCTGCATAGATGATAATGAGGGCCCAAGATGTGATTATTTTTCTTAAACTCCATTATAGAAGACAAGTGAAATACCTCAATTTATTTAGTATCCAATGTACATCTTTAGGCTTATATATTCCTCTCTCCTACAAAGACAGGCTGAGAGAGTTTGGGCTGTTCAGCCTGGAGAAGAGAAGGTTCCAGGCAGACCTTATAGCAGCCCTCCAGTGCCTAAACGGGGCCTACAGGAAAGCTGGGGAAGGACTCTTTGTCAGGGAATGTGGTGACAGGAAAAGGGGGAATGGCTTTAAACTAAAAGAGGGTAGATTTAGATTAGCTATAAGGAAAAAATTCTTTACTCAAAGGGTGGTGATGCACTGGAAGAGGTAATAAATAAATAAATAAATAAATAAATAAAAAGAAGCAGGTGGTGGGGCACTGGGACAGAGAAGTTGTGAATGCCCCATCCCTGGAAGCGTTCAAGGCCAGGATGGATGGGGCTTTGAGCAGCCTGGTCTTGTGGAAGGTGTCCCTGAGCATGGCAGGGGGGTTGGATCTAGATGATATTTGAGGTCCCTTCCAACCCAAACCTTTCTATAATTCTATGATGATCTTGACTAAGGGCCTCCATGCTAATCCTAGGAAGAGCCCCAGGCATTGTTTTGGCCTCTCCACCAAGCTCTGCCTCAGACACAGCTGCAGTGGAGGGTCCTGAGAAATGTGAGCATGAATGGACCATTTCTGGCCATCCTGTAGTCAGCAGCATAGGGGTAGCCTGTGTCTCTAGTTTATCTTGTGCCTGTTCTACATCAGAGCCCAGAAATATTCAAAGGGACCTAATCCACAGAATGTGGGTGCAGCCACCATGTGCTGTTGGGGGAGCCTGGGCTACGGGCTTGCATCTGCCTTTCTTCTGATTGTCTTGGGTTTGGAAGCCCAGCCAGGAGCTGCAGGTCCAGGATGAATCTTTCTCATCATTCAGGCAAGGCTGTTCAGCACCAACTTTCTTACCTGTGTTTGTTTTCAGAAGCTGCAATTTGTTGAACATCAGTTTAAGAAGGTCTTGCCTGCCACTGCCCAGGCAGCCATGGCCCTCCCCTCAGCCCTGAGGAACACCACTGGGGCCCTACCCAGCACCAGAGGCCTGAGGAGAAGCAGCCAAACCAGTGCAGGAGGGGGTCTCCCTTCTCACTCCCACTAGAAGTTTATGCCTTTCAGGTGCGATTTGTGGTTAATGCCCAGTCAGCTACAGTTTCTAAACTTTTCGTGTGACTGCTGTCTGTGGAGGTAGAAAACTCTGCTTGGGAAAAGGGGAGGGGAAATGGGAATTATAACTTTTAGTTTGTATTTACCAACTTTTTTTCTGGTTGTGTCCGTTAAATAGTTAGCTCTCTGAGTTTTGAACTTACACTGGAGAGGTCTGAGGTGAGTATTTTGATCTTTGCAATGGTGGGGAGGCTCAGAAGGGGACCCAGAGGACAGGCTGCCAATGTTTTTCAGCTGTTCTCCAAGCTGTTTCCTTTGTTCTAGTTGGAGCCAGCATTGCTTTAATGAGTCGTGGTGGTGATGATTAGACACAATCACTGTTTTTTTTCCAGTAAATTTAAGTTCTATCATATTTTAGGGATTTTTTCTTTTTTTTTTTCCTTTATCTCCAGAAAGATGAGGTATGTTAAAAAAATTAATGGATAAATTATTCTGATCTAAATATACAGATGAAGGACCTACCCTTCCTCCCCTCCCCTGCAACTCTCCATATTCGACTGCTTCAAAACAGACCTGCCCTTGGCTTTATTTTGCAGCTAGTTTTAGCAACTAATCTGCTGTGAGATTGGTCTGTCGTCGTTTTGAAGGAGCATTTCATATCTCATCAGTTTTGCTCTTACACAGCTATACAGGACACAAATTATAACATTTGTGACTGAGAAGGGTACAGACTTCTGTTTTATTTTGAAGTGCTGTTTCATGGTCACTGAGCAGATATAGCAAGTTATTCGGCAGTAAGAACAAGGTATCCAGTGAAAATGTTTATTATGTTAGGTGTGTGACTGCTTTCCTCTGTTTTCATAATGCACGGAAATGTGTTTATGCTTAGACTTGCAGTTTGGAGCAAAGGATACCATAATAGGAATGATATGTCAAGATCTAACTGCTCTATGGATTGTAGCACAATAAAGCAATAATCCATCTCCCCTGTGATGGTTCTAGTTTTTTATTCAGCTGTGGCATTCCGTACCATGCTGTTTATCTTGTACTTTCATTCACTCATGGATCTGATAGTTGTGAAATTGGCAGATGGTTTGTGGTGCTTTGCTAGGAGTGGTTGTATCAATCCCTGTGATTAAAAGGCTTGCTGATTTGCTTACCCAAAAGGATTAATGGCAGGCAGCAAGGGCTTTGTTTGAAAAATCCATGCCCCATAACTCAACAAGGGGACAACAATGTAGACTGGAAGTAATCCAGTATTAGAACTGCTTTATGGGGAAGCTTTTTACAAAACTTACTGACTCAGCAGCTGGACACTTCCTGATGAGATCTGAACTATCAAATAAAATTCACCTTCACACTGTTTTCTCAGTCATTCCATGAGAACAAAGTTCAAGTTTTTAAGCAGGTCAGCAGCAGAACTGAATGACATGTAATACTTTGGAGAGCTGCCCTGAATATCTCGCTTCTGAAATCAGAAATGCAAAGTACAGAAGTGTGGCCTTGACCCTTCCACTCCTACCTACACAATTTAAGCATTCATAAATTGCTAGTTTTATTTCTATCAGAAATTTAGGTGGAAGGAGGTATACCAGAGTTTGGGTGACAGATGCCTAACTCCACATACCAAGAGGCTTCTCTGCATGTAAAAATATCTATTTTGTGCCTAGGAAATTGAAGTGGGGGTGTTTCTTGACTTTGCATTTGTGAGTAAAAAGCAAGTTTACACAGAGTAAACTTTTTTTTTTTAAGTACTGCTTACTAAGAGCTAAGAGTAAACAGTCTAAGCGTGCCTATATTAGAACCCTAATAGTCTATGTCATGCAGTCACATTGCTGCCACCACCCTTTCTGTATGCTGACTGATTCTGCATATTTTTATTGTTTCTTAAAAACAAATGGTATCCCTTGCATTTTTTTCATCATTACATTATCCTGATTTTGCACCTTGTGCAAGCTTCAGGTATTATTTCATACACATTGAACCTGCTCTACTGACTTTTTTGCTCATGGTCCTTTCCTGTGATACCTTTTCATTTCTAATCTTGACTCTGGGGTCAGAAACTTCAGCCTGGTCAACGTGGTAGCTATTGCTGGGAAAATGAGAGTCACCTTGTAAAGGATTAATTCTAAGTCTCCTTGAAATCTCTCCCTCAGATTTCTGTCTTGTAGATCAAGAGTGGTCTTGTATCTCAGCTAATTCTTTCAAAGTTGCAAACAGTTTTTCAGCCTTAGATCAGCCACAAACTTTCTCAAGGTTTAATTTATCTTCTGTCCTCAAGCTTAAAGCATACATGTTTTAAAACAAACGTTTTGGTCTAACTTGACTCTCCACAGCTGTATGCAATACACTTTCACAGTCAGCTTCCTCTGCATGATTACCAACCAAAATTCTTCGAGAACACCAGAATCTGCTGTGATCAGATGATTCTCTGCATGTTTTTCTTTTTACTAGCACCCATTCCCTAAAATACAGAATGTGATTTAGATCCCTTGCAGTTGTCTTCCATATGTCTAGATATTTTTATATTTCCTGCTCAGATTATTTTCTGTAATTTATTTTTTTTCCTGGTGGTAGATGCTGCTCAGAAATCACTTTGGACCACAGTGCTTGAAAGCGAGCCCCTGATTTATGGGTGTATTTACAGTCATTTCTGGTTAATGAATATCTGGTTAATACACTTCTTCAGGAGACCTTTCAGTGTCTTCCAAAAGATGAGCAAAGTTATTTAAAACTGCATTTCTTTTATCCCACAGTATTCTGATGATATCAGCCAGGTTAGTCAACTGTGCTGTTGTCTAAAGAATCTGAGATCCATTTGGAAAACTTGTCTTGTAGACCAAAGATAATGTTTTCAAATGTACCCAAGAAGCTTAAGATCCTAACAGCAAAGGATAAAAAAGAAAAAAAAAAAAAAGAAAAAAAAGGGAAAAAAAAACACTTAGGAATCTAAATTTTAATGAAAGTACTTCTTTTACATTCTTTTGCATTCTTTTCTAAGCTAGATTTAAATCCTGGGATTTTAATTGTGCATATTTTCCATATTGTCTCAGCATACTCTGGAGACCCTCTGTGTAAGCTGGTTTTAATTAGATTTGTGTTAAAGGGAGACTGCCTTCATCCTACTTGAGCAACCAGACATATGTTGAATACTTTTAACAGCAGTCTCTCAGTACGCTAATTGTATATGTGATTATTTATGATCTTTTTCCAAGTTATAAAAAAAAAAACAGCCAAAATTAACTTAAAACAATAGAGGCATGACACTGATGTCATTCTGATCTCACAGGTAATAAATGGGAATAAACTACTGACCCCAAGCCACCTGAAGAGTGAATGATTTTACGATGCCCATTTAGTCAGCGTCAGAGAATAGCTTCACCAATCAAAGAATTTTCCATTCATCTTATTCCTTCATTTTTGGATGGAGTACTTTCTAGTAGACATTTGCTTTACAAAATTTTCTTTTACAGAACTTTCATTTTGACTAGAAATGAATAGCATAATGGGGGGAAAAATTCCTGCACATGAGCTAGTTTTTGTTGCCATGAGGAAGAGTGAGTAGTTAAAGGCAACATTCTTTTCTATTCATATTCTTGATGTGTGAAATAGGTGCTCAAGCAATACTATTTTAGCTTTTACTCCACAAATATCTAATGTATTCCAGTGTTTTGTTAACCTTCTACGTTAATTATTTGTCCAGTCTGAATAGCTTGGGTTGTATAACTATTTTCCTGTGTCAAGGAATAGTTGATTGGGCTGAGCACATGAACTTCTGTATATCTGTAATTATGCACATGTTGCTGGCATAATCAAGTGGTTTGGGGGAAAACAATTAGAATATGTTAAACTATTGCAGAAGAGATTTGCAATATTTCTGTACAGATTTGTCCCATGCAGTATGATCATTTTATAAATAGTGTTTGCTGCAATGAGCAGAAATGCAGTGTAGATGTTTTCACATCATTAAGTAATACATTAGCTACATCTAAAGCCACTGTTACCACAGCTAGTTTCAACCTTCTTTATTACTGACTTGTCAGCACTTTTGTCTCAAAAGAAAGCCATGCAAAGATCCATCTCACACACACACACCCCAAACCAACCAACCAAACAAACAAAAAACAACAAAAACAAACAACAACAAATGCTGAGTCTTTCCAGTGAGGAGGATGGTATACCGTCATTGTAGCATAGGTTAAGGAACAGTTCATTCTGTAACTTTGGGGTTGAATAGGTTTCTGTTCAGTCTCTCTCTCTCTTTTTTTAGTAGTTAAAAAAGTATCATATCAATCATATCATTTACTTGTGGAGTCCTCTGCTTTCTATTTGCAAACTGGATATAAAATTAGGACAAAAGTAAACTCATTCTACTTAGAAATTCCTGGTGAGAACATAGGATGTAAGTGTTAATAACAATTTTCAATCTTTTTTTTTTTAAATGAAAAATATTTTTCCTTTTCCTTTCTGATTTGATTCTTCATTGTACACCTAATGAAGATCTGTAGAATATACAGATTGAACTCTAAATGCCCCTGATTTTAGTCACAGAGAGTATTCTTTAAGCATGTGAAAAATATCCCTTTCAAAAGGCTGATCTCTCTAGTGACTCTTAGAATGACTGTGTTTTAACAAGGCATGTAGTCTGTAATTATCTGACCCTGTTGCTGGTACCATACAGTCATACCTTGCTTTGTTGTGCTATTTCTATTGTATAAGGTATAAAAGACTCAACACTGTACTTCTCTGTGCTGAATAAATATTCTCCCTAATATAAAAATAAATATGTTCCCTGGAGTGTAAATGCTATACTACTAGGGCAGGCTGATTGGCATAGGTGATAAAGTTAGATGACAGAAAAAATGGAACTATTGTCTTGTGGGGACCTTGACCAAAGAAGCAGGTAAAGAGTCTGGGTCTTACCCACACTGTTTTCTCCAGGATTAGCATTAAGATTTATTATCCTCTCCACAGAGTCCTGGTCCTTCACACTGTAAACCTTATTGAAATTAAGCCTTATTCAAAGTCAGATTATAAGTAAAGAAAAAAGAAGCAATCATTATGGAGTAAATTCAGAGACAGCAGTTACAGAGGTCTGTTAAGACTTTGTAGGTTCACTCAACAATAACCTAGTCTTCTGAATATATTTTCATATTTCTAAAATGTTTCAAGTAAAACGATGGAAAATGTGTATGTGCACTTATGCATACGTATGTGAAGCTGGCAATTTTATATTAGTTTATACTCAAATCTGAGGTTTCAAAAGTCAGCATGAAGAGTAATATTTCTGTACTGTTTTCCACCATTTCAGTGTATGTAATAAGTTCAGGGCTGTGCATATTTTGACGATGTATATATGGAAGTATTCTGAAAAGCTCTAAGAGACAGTGCATGTACCTGATAAGAAGGAACCTTTAATCTAAAGTAAAATCATCTTTGTCCAGTGACCTTTTATTTTTTTTTTCAAAATGCAAACACTCACATGAATATGGGGGAAAAAAGAAAAAAAAATACCCCAAAATGATTTTAAAAGTGAAACAATTAGAAGTATCATAAGGAAAAAGAAATCCTAGATGCCTTATTAATAATAATTATCCTACTGTATAACTCAAAGATTTTAATGAGGAATAGATCATAGCAAAAAATGTAAAGAGGTAAAAGAGATCACACACTCAGAACAGTTCTCAATCTAAAGATCAAAAACAAACTAGAGCTAGAGAAAGAAAAAAAAACATATGAGGAAATTAATTTGGGCAAAAATGGCCTAGCTTTTTTAACTGTAAGTCTACTTATTCTATTTCCTGACTTTAATTAAGTGTCGGATATGTTTTTATTTGTTATTTTTTTTTGATTTATTTTAATTTTGTAAAAAATAAGTAGGTCTTGCCACCTGCTTTGTCTGAGAGTCATTTGAAACTGTGGTTCAGAATAGGTCAACATACTGTAGCACGCAGATGTATTTTTCCATTTGCACAGTATCACTTTCCCAGATGAAAGCTTGGCTCTGTCTCACTGTGTTGCAAGTATTTTTGCCAATACTGGCTTTGTACCATGATCTATCTGGTATCTCTGTTTGGATCTGTGTAAAGGAATGGTGAAACAGAGAAGAGGAATTGTTTCTTAGTATTGACTTAATTCATTCTCTTTGTATAATGATACAATAGCTTAACGTGATGTCCTTTGTGAGGCTAGTCTTTGATGACTTTGCTTGGGATGGAGTCAGCTTTAGGCTACAAAAGAGGGACAGACATATAATTTTTTTCAAGTACCTTCAAAAATCTTTTGAGCTATCTTCAGCACCATCCAGATATGATGTACTTTCTGCCTGAGCTCTTTTCTGTGCCTGACTATACAACATGAACCCTTCCCTCCAACCCCACCTTGAACCAACCAACCAACCAACCAACCAACCAACCAAAACAGAAACAAATAAAAGAAAACACAGTTAGTTCTCCAAATTGGATGTTCAGAAATTGGAAATGTGAACTAAATTTGTATACAAGATATTTTGCATGTATTTCAACACATTTTTTTTCATTAATTGGTGATAATTAAAAGACAGAATACCCCACCACTGACCAGTGAGATGTATTTGGATGAGATCTGCCAAACAGGGACTGAAAACTGGTATAAGGGAACAGGAAATAAGAAGAATCCCATTTTTTATTTTTTTTCTACATGTCAGATTATAAATACAGATTTGCTCAACTCTACTTTGTGACAACTAGTGAGCGAAGACCGCTGTAAATTCTTGTCACAGTATGAAATAGTAGATTTGTATCAACCAAGAGGTTTGTACTTCAGAACACCACCAAAGAATAGGTGAAGCATAGGAGTGATGGGTGCTTCAACTTCAGCTAAAGACAGGATGAATCTTTCTGTTGTATGTCATGTTCATGAAAAGGATGTATTTTTTGTCTCATTTCTAGAATTGTAGCATCTCTCTCCCTTGTTGGTATAGATATACCATTTACAGTAACAAGGAAGCAATCAGTAAGCCTATAATTTTGGGTTCTTGTTTTGGAGGTGTTGTGTGACATTTGCAAGCTGAGGAAGTTGTATTTGATCAAAAAATTCTGTATCTAATTTAAACAGTCTTTAAGAGAAGTGGTGGCTTTAATGTGATGTGGAGTGAGTGACCATGAGAATGAAAGATGATTTTTTTTTTTGTCTATAAAAATCTACCATATGATAAATCTATATGATAAATGAATCCCAGTCAAACAAACAAAGCTATTAAGCGAAGATGGTGGGGGGGGTAATAGCTAGTTTCTGCTAAACATCCACATAGAAGTTGACTTACATCATCACAACACAATATGGAATAGACTGGCCTGTGTGATTCTTTTGCAAAGGAACGTCATTACAATACTATTGAAGAAGGGCCTACAAGTATATCCCCTCACCTGAATTGCTGGCCGTCATAAGGTTTTCTAAAAATTACTACATAAATCTTACTTTTTGATGATTTCTGAGATTGAATTCAGTTGAGCTGAAGCCTTTATTGCATTGAATCTCAATGTGAGTCAAGGACCAATGGACATGAATAAGAATTAAAAAGATGCACAAAAATAGCCTTAATAAAAAAGCACGGCACTTGGATGCCAGAGTTAGATTGAGTCCTGAATTGTCATTGACGGGTTTCTCAATCTTGTCAGTAATGATGGTCTCCCATGGTGCCAGCAAACAGAGAGTAATTTTCTGCAGTAGCTGCTGTGACCAGATTGTATTAAGATGAAATGTTGTCAGTGTTGTCATGAGACAAATATACAAAAGCTTCTACTTCATTGTATCTGATGCAAGGAGGAAAACCATCTTTCTGAGCCTTACACAGGATAGAGAACCCTCCTTGAATCAAGACTGGAAGAAAATGTTTTGGTCTTTCAGTCACGTGTCATTTATTGTGTCTTTATTGTAGAACACTTCTTTATAACTGGAACAAAATGAGATTGTGTATGTACAGACTATTTAAAATGTACCAAATATCATTTGGTCATTAATGTGGCTATACTATCTACAATAATGCTTTCCTCATGTATGGTGTAGTAAAACAAATGTTCTTTGCATGAAGAATAACCTAACCTAGTAGGAACATTCCTAGACAGCATTTTGTATTGCTAATACATATTTTCTGTACATAACTTAAATTTGTATTTCTTAGAAGTAACCCAGGGTAGCAGTGGTTGCTGGTGAGAAAGGAAAACAGAGTTGTTTAAATGGGTTTATTGAGAAGCATTGACATACATGACAGGTATCTACGTCAGAGATTCTCAGTTCTCTTAAATTCATTTTAGTCTTTTGTCTGAGACCTTTATGATGAAAAAAGTTCACAACAAAGCAGAATGGAAATGTAGTTATTTTCAATTATAATTAAATAGGATCTTAATTATGCCAAAGTCTGGAGACAACGGGAAGTCATCAAATCCAATTAAATTTAAGCAGAGGTCTTGGGAAGGATGCTGTTAAAGGTTAATGTTCTTACAGTTGTTTTTGCCAGTGGTGAAAGAGACACACTGGCAGGTACTGCATACAAACCAGTGACTGGGCATAGTGACAAAATCAGTAAATCAGAAAATTTCTATCTTTGGAATTAGTTAGAAGGTTAGAACTTCCAATATTAAGAGGATAAAGTATATTTGTAGTCACATGCAGTTGAGAGAAAGTAGAGGTAATAGCATATCATGGCAGCTCTAAATCCTTCAGATACATCATCAGCTGAAATTTTCCTTTTTTTTTTTTTTTTCTTTTAAAAGGTGTTCTTCATTGTCATGTAACTAACCGCAGTCTATAATTCATTATATGACCTATGACAGTACTTGAGGATTGGAAGGTGGCAACAGTGACACCAGTTTTTAAAAAGGCCTTCTGGGAAGTTGGATTAATACTGACCTGTAATCTATATAGATGCTTGTCTGCAACAGCAAATATAATTTTCAGGGAAATTAATAGAAACTGTGGTAAATTAGAATTAATGGACATACAGATAAATATGATTTACTGAGCAACATTCATGGTGGCTTTTTAAATGGAGTGCTTGGCTCACAAGGACACTGGCACTCTTGGAAATTGTCAGCAAGTATGTGGGCAAAGCAGTGTCTGAATTTCCAGATAGCCTTCAACAAGACTCCTTTTCTGAGTGTTTTAAGGAAACTAAGTGGCTATAGGATTGCTGCCTATACAATTCATTGCATAGTAGAGATGCATAGTAGTTGAGCAAAACCAAGAATTAGGAATAGTTTGTCACTTCATTTATTAGTTGGAATCTGAGCTGGGATAGTGCTCATCAGCATATTCATAAGTTACCTGGGAAAGGTCATGAATACAGATTTGACCAAGTCTGTTGATAAGATTAAAATTCTTCCTGTATAAGAAATAGGGGTCTGAACTGAAGCTGGCAGAAGGCAAGTTTGGAACAATAAAAGGGGACAGTTTTTCACTGGTCATGGGACTTCACACAGAGCAAGACTTTGCCCTGGCCCCGAGTCTTATATTTTATAACCAAATTTGCTAAAATGGCCGTAATATTTATTTTCAAAGACAGTTATCTTCCTGATAGTCACAAAATACAGCTGATATTGGTAGTAGCAGGTGATAACAAATGATAATCTTCTTTGATTAGCAGACAGAACTTCTGTGTTTCACAGAGACACTGTGCTGCTGCCAGCACCTTTTGCAAACAGTGATGCAGTAATACCGATGAATCAATGATGTGTTGCTTCACTGGTACCGTTTTCAGTCTTGCAAAGATACAAAGGAAGAATCTCACAGGTACTGTGCTATCCTGGGTCAGAAAAGAACCCAAGAGACTGAAACTGAAGCACTGGTAGGGACAGCTGAACAAACAGGATGCTTTAAAGTGGTAAAAGACAGAAATTTCATTTCCAAACTTCTGCTTCCAAGATTGAGACAGAAAGGATAAGGTGAAGCGGAGGAATTCAAAATATGAGAAATACACCAGCAAAGGTGGTTGAGGCTGTTGGATACTTTTTAAAAACTTCTACCAAGCATATATTTCATTCCTCATCAAGCTGAAATTCTGATTTTCTGTTGTCTGAAGCCGCCAGGCATTGTTCTACTAAATCATCCCTCACACCATCCCTAGGCACTTTCCATGGTAGATTTATAGTTTCCACCCCATCTTCCTCCTAAGGGGTATACCCTCTGTGTTTATCCTCTCCTTCCTGCAAAGTTTTACATCTTCCAACATCTACTTGCTATATATGTATACACACTCCTCCTTTTCCCTCTCACATATATTGTTGTATTTTATCTGCTCAAGATATCATCTTTGTACCTGTTGTAAAAATTACCTGCTTGCTTTGCTTCCTTGTATTGTATCTGTAGCCTGGTCTCTTTTATAATCCTTGTATTCTTCTCCACAGCTGAGATGCACAGACACTTTGTCCTTCTCCAAGGGACCACCCAACCGTCTCATCAGAATCCCCTGGCTTAGAGCAAAATAATCCTTGTAAACATAAATAAATTAGACCTTTAAAAAACGCTGCAAAAATGTTTTGATATTGCTTCCAACAGTGCACAGCTGGAATAATGAATCTGCAGGACAGGTAGATGTAAAAATGTTTGACCAAGATCTTCTCTGCCAGATGATCAGAAGATATTAGTGCCTTATATCTAAAATATCAACTGTCAAAATGTCTTAAAATCCTGCTTCTTGAGCAATATGATCTCTTAGCTGGGGTGGGAGGAAAGGTTATCATATAGCAGCCTGAGATGAGTGTGCCAGTTTCTTTCAATTCCTTCAACCTTCAACAAGGACAGGATAAGAAAAAAAAGGCTGCTCATCTGTTTATCTTGCAACTGCATTCTTGATACATGACATGTGTGGATCCGTTTTGAATCTTACACAGAGATATCCTAACCTTACTAGTTTTAAGAATCATCCCTAAAATTTCTTCAGTTTCTGAATGTCATTTTTGTTTTATGGATGCCAAATGCATGTGAAATATGTCAATTTTACACTGTGGTGAGGTCATTATTTCTGCTTGATAGTTCTTGCTCATACCCAACGATTCCATTAGTACTTCTTGTCATAACATCATATTGTGAGTTCATGTTCTTTCTCAATCTTTTTCAGCTTCACCATTTCCCAGGTCTCAAACCTCCCATGGCGTTACTGTGGGCTGTAGACTGGATTCCTCAATGTGCTTAGCATGCCAGTAATGGGTTTCTCTGAATTACATTCTTCTCCGTATCACTGTTTACGAGCAGCCTTTGTGTAAGCTAGAAAATCAGCCGTGTGTTTTGTGTTTATCTCTAGTTTATTTTTGTAAATGTTTGATGGGATCGTATCTAGTACAGGGCATTACAAAACCACCCTTTCAGCATTTTGAGAATGATTCAGTATTAGATTATTTTAGACCATTTACTACTTGGAATACGTGCTTTACAGATATTGTCCAGTGTCATGCTGTTTTCGAATTAGTTGCTAATGTGGTTCTAGCTGAAATGATACAAAATAAGATAAAACCCTAGAACTAGGTATGACTGCCAAGACTTTCATTATGTAAACCCAAATTGTATTCCAACCCACTAGAAACTAAATTTTTTGCAATCTTAATATTCATACAGCTTAGATTGCCTTTGTTGTATACTGGAATGTGAGCATGTTTCCAAATTTCTTAAGTTTCCTGTGTTAGAAGGTTTACATAAAAACTAGTAGTAGTGGTTGAAATATCTCTCCAGCCATCTCCTTAGAGCTTCAGGGAGTAATTATGAAATAAATAAATAAGTAAAAGCTGATTTAGTAATCCTTATCCCTAGTCCATAGTCAATATTTATCCACTTACGTTATTTCTCGCAATGAAATCTTTCATCATTCTCATGTGATAAAAACATGTTCTGCTTTCTGCAAATACAAGTATCGTATGAACACTTGAGCCTCATTGGCATGCTGTGAAGTTTTAGCATTTCCGTCTGTAATTTAAGTTTTTAATATTGCTAAGACTTCTCTCGTTACTATATTTTAAAGCTTTTTTTCATAATGACTGTGTACCTACTATCAGTGACTTGATTCTGGTTCTTCTTAGATCTCATTGCCATGTTTCTAATAATATCCATCCCACTGGTAATGGTAGTTAACTAATTTCCCTTGTATTTTGTCATTCTCCAAGCCAAAATCTCTGGTGTAGATTTGGCATTAGCTACCACCCTTGGGGAGGTGGGGGTAGAAAGCGAGAAATATCAACCACTTGTAATTCATTCCAGTTCAGTCCCTGTATAGTTGTGCTTGAATAAAGATAATCTTTGCTTATTTTTTAGGTTTGTCACAGCAGTAGCATATTCCATATTTTGTTGTTTACATATAATTTGCTAATTAGTTTTAAATGACCTCCTAAAAATCATGGGAGAAGCAGTTCCATAAATAACCTCAGTATATATCAAAAAAGATGTAAACTAAAATTTAGCAAAGCAGCCATATTTATCAGTTTATCTGAAGAAAATGCACATCGCTTTTGCAGATAGTTGCAGCCTGACATAAAAATCACAAGTATCTTTTGCGACAAGCTTTAATTACCTTAAACTTCAGTGTAGTTAAATTGATTCCACGTGCAAATCCTTTTCTAAATATCTGTATCAGTAGACCAGGCATCACATTGTGAATCAAAAATCGTGTTGCTTTTTGCTGCTTCTGGAAGTCAGGTGTTGATATTTTTTAAGAAGCTGTTTGCTCTGTAGTTACTGTGCTGGAGCAAGGCTGAAGACATATTATGATGGAGCCTGCAGTTTTCGAACATGAATGGAACACTCTTCCAGCCTGCTGTGATGAATTTTCTGCACAGTCATGTCCTTGAATCACAAGCAATCAGTGAAACTCAGTTGCAGGAGATGATTCTGGGAAAGAAACCTGGGGGATAACTACCTTTCAAAGGGACAAATGTAAGCAAGAAAACTAGCTCTGATCCCACAATGGGCTCCTGGTTAATTCTTGAAATTACATGTATTGAACCAGCTACAGCATCTTGGTCTCAAAAAGGCCTGTAATACTGATTTTAATCTTAAACGATGTAAGATTTGTCCTACTAAATTATAGATTCTTCTATTCTTTAATAGACATTGAATAAAAACCTACTTTCAGTTAGGTTAAGGATGGCGAATATCTTTGAAGAGAGCTGTTTGTTATTTATGCCAAAAAGTCAAACCTCCTAGATACCTAAATATAGATTTAGGAATCCATCTTTAGGCAATCTTGTTAAGAAAATTTTGAGTGCTCTTCTTGAAAAAATCTTTATTCCCTTCTCTGTCCTGGATAAAAGAAACTAATAAAAAAGATAAGGAAGGTAGAGTTAGTATCCTAGATACCAAAAAAAAAAAAAAAAAAAAGGCAACGCTTTTGTTAAGCTGCTCAAAAGGAACTTTTTTACGAGTACCAGAGTTGATTGGATTATTTTCTAGATCTTACTTTCTTAAAATTCCAGCAAGCTTCAGGCAAGAAGTTTATCTCAGGGCCCATTCACCTGGAAGGCTGCAAATTTGCATTTTGATATGGATTCCTTACAGACTTCTGTCGGGAGAAGAAGGATTGAAAGTCAGTTTTTGATATATTGAAAATAATGTAACTGATAAGAAAAAAAAAAATCCACCTCCACAAGATAGACTCCAGAAATAATAGAAAACAAAATATTAACTATTTAAGTGTAAGACTACCACTTCATTTTTAGAAGTTTATTCTGTATAGAATTGTTGTATAAAGTAACTAAAATTGCAATCTAACCTGAATTGGCTGATAAAATCTGTCTGCAACCCAAACAGAAGTCCCTCATATGCTCCTTTACTTTTATGTATTCCTTCAGAAAATATCACCCAGTAGGCCATAAAAATCTTTTCAGGTGACATCCTAGTTTGTTAGTTTCCTAAATGTTATTAGTTAGAAAAAAAAACGTGTTCTCTTCTCTAAGGTAGTTATCCATCTGAATAATGGATAACATAATTGCTTGTGCTTATTCCCTTTACCTAAGGGCTTGTCTATTTGCTGCTTTAACAAAGCTACCTGGAAGGAGGCTACTGATAATATAAAAAACATGTTTTTTTCCTTATTTAAGAGGATAAAAGGGTATTATACCGCTTTTTGGTGAAAAATTGTTACATACTTATATGAAAGGTGTGCTGTATTACTCTATCAGGGACAAAACATCACTATGGTTAACCATGGAATATGATGACATACATTAGCAGTTGTTACATTTTTATATTCCTCTCATTTTCTTGCAGCCAACAGTTGCTGAACTCCATCTTTTATGCAGTAGCTTTGTTTAACAGCACCCATAATCTCCTAGTATTCCCGCATCTTGGATCAGGCAGCAACATGCAAAGCAGCTTAAAATCAGCAGAGTGGCTGTCAAGGGATCAGGGTGATGAACTGGTGAGGCTACAAGGAGGAGTGGAAGGATGAAGAGAGTAACATGGACTGATCTCATGATTAGGTGACACATGGCAGCCATGCTTAAGTTCTTGCGTCCTTGAAACATGACAGATTTTTGGCTCATTCTGTGAGAAAATATAAGCTGTGAATGGCATTTGTGCAGGCATTGTATGAAGTGTTGGTTGGTTGTGCCAGCAGATTGGCTGTTGGGCACCAGGGTATTGAGCTGCACCATGACTGCTGGGTCTCAAGTCTGTACTTCAATGTGGACTTCTTTGTTAGGATAATCCTGCTATTTCATTAGATACCTCCAGGAGGGTAGATATGTTTGCTTTCACTTGCTACTGTGAATGGAAAGATCAGCCTCTCCAGTTACAGCCAGCTCCACTTATTGTCATAGTCATAGAAAACATGCTAAATGGTTCGTGATTCATTCTTTGTTTTGCAGGGTCTTTGACCTGGGAAGGAGTGGTACACAAAGGGAAGGAGCTCTTTGCCCTGTCATAAAAATTGAAAGTTGTCTCAGCATGGCTGTAAAAAAAATGATTAAGAATATGATGAAGGAAGGTGTAATCTCTGTGGAAAGAGAGTGGTTTAATTGTGATACTTCAGTAAGGGAGAACTTGAACCAAAAGTTTGAGAGCTTTCTCAGCTTCTATATTAGATTGCACAAAATGAGTGTGATATTATAGACTCTAGTTCTGCGATTAGTTTCTTATTACATTTTGGTAAAGCTTCATGAGCTAAAGACTACGAGCTCTGGAGAAATTCTGGGTTGTTATTGCTTTGTAATGCACTACAGAACTATTTGCAAAAATACTGTAAATGAAGGTGCTTGCTTAAAAAAGAAACAAACAAAAAACTGCTACCACTTCTTTCCAGTTTGTGCCACTGTAAGAATCTGAAAGAATTGAAAAGTTTACTCTGAAGACTTTGCTTTAAGCAATTGTCATGCTGCATACATAGCAATGTGTGTGTTGCTGCCTCCCTACACTATTTTGTGACAGCAAAACAAGTATCCCTTGCATTGTTTGCCCTAGCAGTGGAAAATAAACATTTGGTTGTCTGTCTCTTCAGAAAATATGAAATGCAACTTCTGAGAGAATCTTTACATACCAAAGCATTATTTTGTCAGAGAAATAATGCTTTATCTAAGGAAAAAAAAGCCTCAAAAACTTAAAAATCACAGTGTAGGCCATTAACATCTGGTTTAAAGTGCGTTAAAAGCCAACAACTCAATGTCAATTTGGTCTGACTTTACGGTATTATTCGCTTGATTATAGCTCTCGCTAGGGGAGCAGAGCGTTTTGATATCATCCAAAACCCCTGAGAACAATTCAAACCAGCTGGTATTCCATATATTACATAATTACGAAGCACACAGCGCAGTTTGGAATACTGAAGAGGCACTGGGGGCCCACTTCTCAAAATATTTACAGCCTTTTATTCTTCTCTAAACAATCATTTGCATAGTAAAAGTGATATACAGCACACCAACATACAGGTTTACTTTATTTTCACTTTCTCAAACTTCCCTGGAATTGGCTGTGTTTAGCAGTGAGCAGGCAGAAGGGAGATGGAGCCAGCAGGGATAAAGGCTGTAATGGTGCCAGGAAAAGCTTTATATTTACTCTCTCAGTGCAAGATGGGAATGCTTTCAAAGAAAACCTGAAAGGTGTATAGGAGTTCCATTGCCTACGTGAAAGTATAGCATGACATGTGTCTCCCCTGGACATGGAGGTGCTAGAAACCAGGAGATGTTGCAATTGAGTAAGCTGGTCACGAAGGGGTTGTTTGTGTATAAATGAGATTCAGTGGCTACATCTTGGTAAGAGTTTTGCATGAGCATGCATAAGTGCATATGTGTCTTTGTTCTGAGTAACTTATTCTTGGTAGTGAGATCAGCTTACTTGTAAGGCAGAATTGATGTTAACTATTTTTTCTGAAGTGACTAAAAAGCTATGAAAGTTATCAACAGATAATATCAAAAGAGGGAAAATCTGATGGAGTTTCTTCCATTATGTATTTGCATAAGAGAAGTTACAGACAGACAGGTGAATGGTTAATGGTAACAACCACTTTTCTCTGCACCACACTAATAAAATTTATGCACTTATTGCACACACACAACTCTTGAACTTACAACCTCTATCTGATCTTAGCACCCACAGCCTACCGTCACGCCATGTGTGGGATGAATTGCAGAATACAGATAAAACACTTCAAAGCCCCAGATGCTTTCAGGTTTTCCATTACTAAATTCATGTTTGTCAAATTTTAGTAAGAAGGAATCACAGACTGAAATACTAAATGATAGTTAAATTAATTCTTAAAGGCTTTCATGCTGTCTAGTACAGGCTTTCTTTCTATTTTGTTTTGGTTTCAATTAAGAGGTCTTTTAAAGTTCTTAGCTATGTTGTGCATGCAGGCAAACCCCAAATTCTTTTTCTTTTTTCCACAAAGCTTCAAATCTGATTTGAACCAAACTTTTGCAGCTTATAAAATTGTTTGAGGGATGAACAAATTATTAGCTGAAAGTGAGCATTGCAAACTACTAGATGCACTATGGGGAGCCTGGTATTTACATATTGTCCAGGATCTGAATGGTTGGTGCGAACAGATATGGTTACTTGTAAATCTCTGGACCTCTGCAGGGGGTGTTATCATTCAATTTCCTCACAGCGAGGGTTACTGAAACTAATTTTTGGTACATGTTTGCTTCCCACTTTAAAGATGTTTTAATGCATTGCATAATTTGAACAGTAAGTGAAGGCATTATAAGTGCAGAATCAAAATGAAAAATGTAATGGCAATGTGAATGGACCATTATAAGTGGTTTGCTGAGCACAGTGATGCAGTGTGTCAGGTAGCACTGTGTAGTTAAACTTGCGAACTGCAAATTTTACTGAATTACTAACTATTTTTTGCCATCTGGTCCACTGCAGAATTTGACTGAGTGCCAGTGGGTTTCAAAGCTGAATTCTTGAAACTGTCCAAGAGATAGGGCAAGGAAAGGATGGTCCTGTCATACAGAACAAGGAAACTAGCATCTTCATCATGCAATGTCATGTTAGATAACCATACCCAAGCAGGCTATTGGATGTCCCAATGCACTATTTTTTAATTTAGGCGTATCACCAGAGTACCTTCCACAGGAGATGCTGGAAAAAAATGACCTTAAGTTTCTATTGTCTTAGTTTCTGTAAGAAAATATTGACTGCATTTTGATGTATCCTGTCTCTGTAACAGTTGCAGGAATGCTCAAACATGAGACCATGCCACTAACTGTTGCTTTCTAGTTCATCTCATCCTCTGGTTCTCATTCCTAATGATTCTGCCAGCTTTGCCTTGCAAACCCTGCTGTACCGAGGCATCATTGTGAAAGAAAAAGGGCTGAATTGATGGGGGAAAAAAAAAAAAGAGAGATTTGTTTATGACACAGGTAATCAAAGAGCCAACAAAGGAAAACACTCAGCTCAACCTCATACTTACAAACAAGGAGTGTTTGGATGGGAATTTGGAGACTGGGAGCAGCCATGGCTGCAGTGACCATGAAATGGAGAAGTTCAGCATTCTGCAAAGAGGTGACAAGAAAAAAAACACAAAATTACAATGCTAAATTTCAGGAGAACAGTCTTTGTCCTGTGATGGACCTGCTTGGAAGGATCCTATGAGATGTGGACATGGAGAGAAGAGGGGTCAAGGAGAGCTAGTTGACTTTCAGGGATCTGAAAAGTCAAAGTCAATAGGAAGTTTGCAGGATGAACGAGATGGTCTTGACAAGACTCAAACATAAAAAAGAAGTAGAGAAAAGGTGGAAACAGAGGTAGGTGACTGGGGAGGAGCTTAGAGACACTGTCTAAGCACACAGGAATGGGTTTAGGAAAGCCAAAGCCATGAAAAAAAAGGCTATGAACAAAATAGATGTTAATGTAGACTGAAGGCTTAGATTTTGTGTCTCACAGACTGAGTTTTTCATCAGAAATGGACCTATGTATCTTGGAAGCTGTTACATTAATAACGACCACAAAGCATAGAAGGAAATCCAGGTTATTTTTTTTTAATCATATCTTTTCTGTGTGTCATTTTTAGGCTTTTCTCAACGTTCTGCTTTCCGAAGGATAGCAAAGACTTAGCCACCCACTCAGCTGAAGTTCAAGCTTTCACCAGGCATCCAATCTTTCAACCCAAATAAACCTTTGTTACATTTTCACATCTTTTAGGAGTCCTTTAACTTCTCTAGTTACTCAATATATAGTGGTGAAAACTAGTTCTATCTTGTGTGATGCTGTGAGTTTTAAATGAGACATGAAAGCAGGCTGCAATGCAATGCAGAAATACTCCTGCAATTTTGATAATTTATTCAGACATATCAGAAACCTTCTGCACGGTGAGCTTGCTGAACTCCCAATAATACCATTCACCCTTCAACATAGATATCCAGAGAACTTCATGTTCTTTCAACAGCACCTATTTTAATGCTATGTTGACTTTTTCAAAAACCATGCACTGAGGCATCCTAGTATGCTTTTTTTTTTTTTTTAAACATAAAATTGCCTTTTGAGTATACATTGAGGTTGAATTTGGAAATCTGCAGAGGCAGAAGCTTGGAGGCTTAATCCTTTCTATACACTATCCGCTCATCCTGGTTGTGAAATCAAAGGAAAAGAAAGAGGGGCAACAGAGTCATTGGCATTATCAAATCTGGGTGAAATAGGGGATTTAATGGAATTCATCTGGAACCTGAAAAAGAAATCCAAACATCAGCTATGAATATATCAGCAAAAGTATACTTGCATGGATTTCAGATTTGTTGCCATAGCGCAGCACTTAGTAAGATAACTCCATTAATCGCTACTAATAAGATAGATCCCACAAAAGAAGGGTGCAAATAGCTCTCTAACCAAGCAGTGGGTCCTTCCACACTGTGACTGGAAAGATGTGGACTGAACGTCCACCTTCCTGAATGGACTGTGGTCTGCACAGTGAAGAGGTATGGGCTCTGCTTTTCACCCTGACAGTTCAAACACATGTGCATGCCAGTGAAAAGTGATGTTTGACAAGAGTCAAATTTAAAACAGGTTTTTGTCCCCCTCACTTGTGGGGGGGGGACTTGCTTCTCCAGACTTATGTAAAAGAGTGTATCTTCTTTGTTCTTTGTTAATTTTAAACCCATCTTTTAGCTCGCAGATTCAACAGAGTCTGTGTGGTCCTACTACACAATTTAATGATATTTAATAATTAAATTCAATATTATTATTAATAAGGTTCAACAAAAAGAAGTGTCATAGAAAAGTAGAAATATCCCTTTGTGAAAGCTCAAACAAGGAAGTAACCGTTATTCTATTGAATATGTGCTGTATCCTGATATGGTTAGCTTTAATTAATTCTGAAAAGACTTCTCACCTGTTACAAGAGAGTTAGCTTTTCATGTGTGGATCAATTTATTTTACTAGCTTTAATAATTACATTTATCTGGTACTAATTTTTCTTCTTTGCAAAAACATTCATAGTAACTTTTGTGTGAATGTATATTTGAATTTCCCAATTTCTTAACTCTGTAAAGCTGCGCTTTAAAAGTTCATTACATCTTCAAACAGGCAAAGAGCCTCTATTGTGCACAATTGGTGTTGAGATATTCAAGGTGGTTAATACTGCTTATGTTCTTCTGAATAGTAATTGTGCAAATTTTTAAATATTGATCTGTATACCATTGTTACAAATCACAATCAAACCCTTATTTGCTAAAAGGTTCCAAGAGACAACACTTTAAAATGATCCTTAGATCAGTCACTTGAAAGTGATACCTTTTTAAAATGCATGACAGCTAGCATTTTGCTACTTGAAAAAGAAAAAAAAAAAAAGCCACCTAAAGCTTAATGAAGCAAATGCATCAATTAAGTAATTAGCTTAAAAAGCAAAAGGAAATTTCATGTAACTTTTACTCACTAAACCTTAGGATGTCTTGCTAATTTACACATCAGATTTTTCTCATAAGGAGGTTAATAGATTGTGTGCTTGCAACTGCATTTACGTAGATAGTAAAAATAACAGACATAGAAAAGGAAATTTGTAAAACTGAAGTATGATGCCTACTATAAAGGAGTAGTTCACTCTAAAATAAATCTCAGCATATGAAATTAAAATGTCGATTAAAAAAATCATGCTTTGATTTCTCTAATTCAGTTGCAGGAAGAACTTCAGTAAAAATATTGTAGAGGGAGAATATCATGTCTTGGATGCTATGTTGTAGTACCAGAAATTATCCTTACAGCAGAAAATTTTAGTTTCCCTGTGTTCAGAGCTGATTACCTCTGTTAGGGAAGCAGAATTTCCAACTTGTTTTTTTTTTTTTTTCTCTGCCTCGACTTTACAGGATCCAAATGTTATGACTCTTTAAATGTTCCCTGTTATGACTTACCTTTGCTAACTTGAACAGCTATGGTTGTACATGCTCACCATTGTACTGCAAATGCAGGATGAGACAAGTGAAGGGAAATGATTACTGCAACCATGTCTAGATTTGTACTATGACACTAGCTGCTTTAAAACAGCTAGTAATCCAAACCCATTTCTAAAAAAGCACCTAACACCTCCTTCCTGTCCTTTGAATTACATCTGCTGTATTTTTGATGTGTGAGAGTTGTTCTTTTTTATACACAGTATTTTTCAGCCTCACTGTTCTAAGAAACTTGTGGAAGATTACAGTGGAAATGAAATAGAGGACTTTTTTTTTTCAATTTTTCCTATTTTTTAGTACTAATATGTAACTGATGAAGGCCCAAACAAAGGGGCATCAGTATAACAGTTTTTAAAATAATGAAATTACTGAGAAATGTCACATGTCTTTATAACCTGATTTTGGAGGCTTTTGGTATAATCCTTAATCACTGAGTGTCCTTAAATCTAAAGTTCCCTTGCATGAGGATTTTAATCAAGTACTGTATCAGTGATACAGTTCTTGATGCTCTCATCAGAAACTCCTTGCAGATCGCACTTTGATCATTTCTAGTCTACCGTTATTACTTTCTCCCATTGGGAAACATCCAAGGAAAATAGCTAATGAAAGACATTCCAGCTAGTTAGAACTCTGACCTTGAATTCTGAGATCTTCTTTGCATGCAACATCTACTGTTGGAGACTGATTCGTAACTGACTTTTCTTTGAAGGCATAGAAGGTCTTACTTATTTTTCTGAGAGGGATTTTCAGAGACTCATCTAATTCTTCAAGGTTCTTTGAAAATCCCAGATTAATTCTTGATTCATTTGGCTATTGACTGCACAGCTCTTTTTCCATTATACTATTAGCCTCTATCTTCAAGTAAATTAAATTGCGTTTAACTGGATTTTATGGATATCTTTCTTAAAGGTACTTGTAAAGGTTTTTAAAACTCAATTTATAACTATTCTGTACAGCTTAACTCGAACTCAAAACTGTAAATTCCTCAGACTGGCCCAAAAACCTGAGTCACACCTACAGAGGAAAAGCTGCTGATTCTGCTGATCAGCCTGCTGTAAATGAACTGCCAATCCTATGTTTGGGGTATATCTGTATGACAGCTAAATGCCATCTGAGGGCTTCTGTACTTCAGTAGAATAGCGATAGTGATGCAGGAATTTACTTGCTTGATTCAAGTTTGTGTGAACTCCTACAACCTAGTTGCGAGAAACACAATTTTTGACAATAAATCCTTGTAAAATAGACCAGCATGCCTCAAAAGGCGGTTTTGTACTTCCATATATCACAAGACAGTGTGTTTGAAGCAAGGTCACTCGGATGCAATCAGTCTATTCCTGTTCTCCATTTTACATTTGCTTTCTCATTTCCCTCCCGTGCTTGCTACCTCATGGTGCGACCTCAGTCCAGAAAGCTCTAGCACAGTCTGTGAGCCAACTGGTGTCCCTGCACGCCCGCCATTTGTCCTCCCTTCCCCTAAGGAACAATCTCTTCTCCACACCTGCCCTTACTGCCATTACCCACGCTGCCAGTTTGTGTAGGCCAACAGGCACAAAAGTAACTGGAATATGCGCAAAGAGGTTCAATTAAGCTTTTTTATTGTTGTTTTTATTTCCAGTTTCTCTTTATTTGTGCCAGATTGGCTTAGCCTGCAAACTTACTAAGCCTAGCAATGGCTTTTATCTCAGCAGTGTTGCTGAGGGTGTCCAATTTCTCACCCCATTGGCCTGCCAGCTCCAGTGGACTGTCTCAGTGGTTGTGAACCTGTCAACACTAAAGGACAAGAGGGCAATATTTTGTTGCACAGCTATAAATCCACTTCAGCAAAGCTGTAAGAATTGCAGAACGTTATTGTACTAGGATGCATAATACCATTTGAATCTTTCACAATATTGATACTAAAAAGTAAGAATCATGATACTGCAAATATATATGGTACTTTGAAGCTATTTAGGTTACAATTTAAGGGTCTGAGGGTCTCTCTCTTTCCTCACTAACCATCTGTCTTCCAGACAGTCTGGGTTTTACTTTGCAAATTAGGTTATTTCTCTTGGAGATTTTGCCTGACATCACCAGCTCTTTTGCTGCAGCTTTTGAGGCCTCTATCCCCTTCATCAGTGTTCCCCAGCTTCCTTCCATATCCCTCCAGCATCCCCTGACCCTGCGCTTGTGGTGTCGTCCCTATGCTTAGGCTAGGCCAGGATGACTTTAGCGTAACAAAAGGTAGCAGCTTGGTGAGAGCCACGTACCACGTCTAATACCAGCACTGCAACAGAAATATTAATATTGAATACCTTTGATAATACTAGCAGGTTTCAGCGTACTGCTGCTTCGGGAAGAGGCTCCAAGTAATCAAGTTTGTTCCTGACCCTTTGTCTATTACATGTATGCTCCTTAGCTACCCAAGATGATGGGTTTTCTTGAAAGTGGAAGTATTTAAGGGAAAAAGGATATTAGAGGAGTTCATCAAGTGAACAATCTTATTTAATATTCTCCTTAATGACCTTGACTCATGAGTGGAATTTGCTGATAAAGCAGAGATGGGCTCAATCTCAATGCAGAGGAGGAGTTGAATAACAAGTGGGATGAACTGGGTAATTTTGAGAGCTGATAAGAATAAAAAAGAGATGAATTTAAATAGCACTAAAGACAAAGGTGCTCATCAGAAACAAATAATAATTTCTGCTGTATCCTGAATTTTCATCAGTTAGAATAAAATGACTTAGTGCATAAGGCCTTCATAGGATGTTTATGAAATACTGATGAGATTTGGCTGTGCAAAACATGATAGCAAGAGGCATGTGATAAGGTATTTCTAGCCTTTGTAATGAGTAGTATCAACTACTTAAAATATTGATGGGGTTCCTTCCACAATGCCATGGGCATGTCTGTCATCAAGAAGGATGAGAATGATATTGAAATCACTGCAAATAAGAGCTCCTAGGACTATTGCAGGCTATCAGGGAAAGGACATGTTTGTTCAAGAAAAAATAGATGTCAGCCAATTGCATGTACCTCTTGCCTAGAAAATTTCTGCAGGTATTGAGAAAACAACTGCAACAGCTTTCCATTTGGAATAGGAAATCTAACCAGATTTAAGATAACACTTGATAAGGTTATAAACAGGATTACGTGATACAATTGCTTGTCTGGTATAGCAGGGGACTAGATTAGGTGGCAGGCAATTGCTTCAAGTACATGTTATTTTCCCTTTGAAGAGATCTCTTAAGTTTCCAAGCACTGAAAATATAATTTCAAAATTCATATCAGAGCCATGCATTCTCATAACTAGTTAACCTCTACAGAAGAGGTGTCAAAGGATAGAGCTGTGAATATCTATTGACAGAAATGTTTACCTTTTTTTTCTTTTCTTTCCATAAGGATTCTGTGTGGTTGTGTTTAAAATCTGGGCCTCCTTTGTTTGAAAACAAAACATTTCTCTACTGGAGTTTCACAATTTTTCATCATCCTAGATCATGCCTGTCTGTGTTGGTTCTTCTGATTCACCAGCCCTTCTTGAACTTTATGGTAGTGTAGACTGACTCCAGTCAATGCCTTTTTGTCCCTTTTCCCCCTTTGTGTTTTTTTTTTTTTTTTTCCCAATCTGCAATGTACATCTGGATCGTGACAGGAAATGCATAAGAAACTTGTTGATAATGATAATATCTGTGTATAATGACACAATCTTTCAGCTGAAGATACCTTTCAACTGTCTCATCTTTTTTCCAGAGTTTGCCTTTATTCTTAGCTCCGGTTTGGTTATTCTAAAAAATATTCCTAGTTTTAATTCAGATGCAAGAGAAAAAGTTTCCACTGTTTTTTTGGGTTTTTTTTTGTGTGTTTTTTTTTTTTTCTGAGAATTTCTAAGTATTTGCTCTCAAGGAACTTCAATTACTTTGACAGTGACCAGATAAAATGCTGGTTACTTTCCAAGCTCTCGTTGAAGATCATTTCAAAGATCTCAGAAAACAGGCATCTAACAAGTACTTACATCTGAACAAAAAAGGTCAGCAATTTTACCAGATCCAATAGGATTCATAGGAATGAGAAGAACAGAGTCTCTAGACAGTTCACAGGCAGGTAATCTTTCATGTACTATCACAGTTTTACCAGATTTCATCATCCTCAAGCAGTTTTCTCTCAGATTCACAGATGTTCATGTCTTAGGCTTCAGGACAAGAAACTGAGGGATTTACCTTCCAGACAATAAGCATCATTGTACAGTCAACATTAGAAAATAATTTTTAAAAATCACTTATGTGTTCATAAGGAATTTGACCTTCATTATGCTTTAGAAAGGACAAGAATTCAAAATTCATCTGAGGAATACATTAGTGTTCCTGTACTATTAATTATATCCGTATCCTAGCTTTCTGAAGTTTTGGGTTTCAGTGGAAAAAGCATTCTTAATTTTTCCTTCCAGTTCTGGACCTGTTTCCAAGCATGTTCAAATTTCCCAAATTCTTAAACTATGTCTGCATGAATAAATATAGAATTCCAGCAGGAAACTATTGTACTTAATCATTTTTACTCTCATTAGTCCCTGAACCCTTGATATTTTTACAGGTGGGAGAGTCTATTAAAAATAAATAAATAAATAAATATCAAACATTTCCTATTAGCTGTCATAGTGGGCCCATAGAATTAGTATGTATTGACAGCTTATGCATCTGGAATCCTTATGTGCACATTTTTTTCTTTGGATGCTGTGGTTTTCAGGCCAAAATCAGGCTTTTCTACCCTCTGAAACAATTTGTTGGAGTTACAAAAAAATAATTAAAAAAAAAAAAACAAACTTCTACCTATCTACTAATTGCTGTCCATTATTTTCAACCTGTATGCATAAAACATTTCTGAGTGCATGTAATTCTTTGGAAAAGATTACACTTGGTCACTTGTTTGCTTCTTCAGAAAAGAGTGGTGTTTCAATTGTAAAAATTTACTGCACATTTTCCATGTTCTCAGTGTACCTACTTACTTGGCACTTCAAAAAGGGAAGTTGTTCAATAAATGACAACATTGCATCCTCACAATCCCCATAAGCCTGTCTCTGCCCTCTTAAAATTTCTCCAGAGTTCTTCTTCTCCTCCTGCATTCCCTGTCTTTCCACCTGGGCAGGAGTCACCCACTACTGGGACTGATTTTGAGTTCTGGACGTGCTTCTTGCCAATCTGATTTCTGCTGCTCAAAATGGAAAAAAATATTCTTTCTACTTGTACTTTCAGAAAAAAAAAAAAAAGAGAAGCATACAAATCTTATTCCTCTATCCAGCTGATATATAAGAATTCTAATTTATATTAAAGCATAGTTAAAACATTTAAACATGTTTAAAGAGGTTCAAAACAGGAAAGAAAAAAAAAAGCACAGATCTAGGTTCTAACTAACAAAAGAAAAAAAAAATCCATCTTTTCCCCTTATTTGTATTTTTTTACTACGAGTTGTATGACTTGACCATAACTGGATAAAGGATCTTTGAGCACTACGTGCATCTTAGTGAAGAAAATATGCTTTACTATTCAGCACATTTTTAACAAGATTTTATCTAGAACAATTTATTAAATAATTATGAAAAATATCCAGATATATTAGTCATATAAAATATGCAAGCACCAAATGGGTCATGTGGCAAGATGCGCTGTGCAGAGCATGGGATGTGGATCATATTGACTTTAATTAGATTTCAGAACAGGGAAGAGGGTTGATAATTTTAGTTCACCCAAACCTGAGATTCTGCAATAAAAAATTTAGAGATATGAAAGACTGTAGAAGAAATGTCTGGGGGAAGTAGTTTAGAGAGAAAGAAAACAATGACAGTATAGACAGAGATATTATTCTATAAAGTGTCTTCTGTTTTGTTAGTAGGAGGGAGAAGGACTTCACTGAAAAATAGAAGTACTGTCTGGCAGTCTGCTTTTAATAAATGTTTGCTCTTTTTTAGGGCTCCCACAGGGCTGCTCTAGATTAGCCTGTAGAGAAGTTTCTGAAGTATGAGAAATACGTAGCCCTCTTTCAGCAGAGTCTTACCCTAGACCTCTGTCAAGCAACATCATCTGCAAGTAGAGTCTGTTCCCAGCAAGTGATGGTGGTTGAATGCATGACTGAAAACTAAAGTCAGTTCTTTTAGAATAAAATCCATAAAATCCAATGGACGAAAAGGACTCTGATTTTTTTGTGCTAATAGGTTATTCAGTATTAGGCATATCTGGGGGATTTTTGAGACCCTTTTCTGACTTTAAGAAATATAAAACATAATAGGTCTTACTCATTGAGAGTGTGTCACATTACTCATTGCCATTTGAATCAATAGTACTATTTTCCTTTGTTTTTCCATTGTTTTATTACCCTTCTCACACAAACTTTTTAACTCCAAATACAGTCTGGAGGCATTTCACATTCAGGTAACTTTGGATGGTTATCAGCTATGATTACGAGTTCCAGTGAAGAAAATATTGGGTGACTTTTTTTTCTCTTTCTTTCTCCTGTATACTTCTCCAAAAGGCACTGACACATGGTACTTCAGCCTTTGGACACAACAGTTGCCATGGGAATCTGAATGTTTAACCCCCAAGTCCTTTGCAAAAGTACACTTTCTTGTGGCAAAGGTGTTTCTATGGAAACGTTTACTGGAGGCCATAGAACTTATGTGGGATGTGCCGTAAGACTTCTTTTGCACATTATCTGTCTTAAATATGTCAATATAGGTTTAGTCATGTTAAGCCAGATAATGGTGAGGAGAAATGTTTTCCTTGGTGACTAGACTCTCCAGGAGTTACTGAACACAGCACATCAGAATTTTACTTTATTTTAGGTTTTTATTTTGTGTTCTTTCATTATTTCTAATCGGGTGCGCTGTTCTTCAGCAGCAGTCGTTGTCTGAATAATATTGGCCGATCGTATTATCTTCAAAGAAAATATTATAACAGTATCACTTCTGGTCCTTCTTTAATAAACCAAATAGGACTTTTGATTTCTGAGAAGATGTTAGTGGTGTTTTTCAGCTTCCTAAGATGTCACTTTGGTATTTGAAAGGAAGTTACTATCTGTAGCACATGTAATGGATTGAGGGGTTAAGTATGGGTTTTTATTGTTTCTTTTGATTCACTATAGATCATTGTCACCTCTGATAATGGCTTTCACCTTAAAAAATGAGATGACACTTCCCAAATTAAAATGGGCCATGTTTTCTCGCTGAGAGTCATCCATTGATGTCGGCTTCCATTTACAGCTGAGCCTGAGCAGGCAGCAGTGTTCTTGCCTTGTAATAAATAATTTTGGGTTATCATCATTGTTTTATTACTGTGCTATCAGCCTTTATATTTATTCCCATCCATCAGTGGAGGGACTCTTATTGCTGCCAGGTATGTGGGCCCATTTTGTTTCCCTGATTGTTTCAAAATACTGGCGCTGGCTTTGCATCAGCCATTACTTTGCTATCACCATTGAGAATAGCTACAATATGGGTTATTATTAATGTCGATCATTTTCTGTTGGCAAGGGTACAAAAGTCAGCTTCAGCCAACACCATGTTACTTTTAACCAGAATCTCAGTCAGATCATCCTCCTTGACCAGGGAAATGTGTAGAAGAGAAAATGAGATGAGCTACAAGAATTAGGACAAATAAAGGTATTTTATGAATGCATTTGTGACAAATTAGCTCAGACTACAAATAGAGATTGATTAGTTTGGGTGAAATGAATTGGTGCTTGGTAACATAGGGGTCAGACTCATCAAGTTTAAGGGGAGGGAAGATATGTTTAGAACTGATGTTAGTTTTACTTCTGACATTAACCCTAAATTGAAAATCGAGCCTGCAATTAGCATTGTGGAAGCTTATCATATACACAGTCTTCTTGGGTAAGAAGCATCTATTCTTGCTCAGAAAGTTGGATGCAATTCTGAAAGTGAGAAGCAAACTGAGTCACACACAGTAGAACTACTGCTTCCTGTCACCTTACCCCCAATGACACAAGTTAGTCAGGCAACAGCATCCCTTCAGCATCCGCTGAGAAGCCTGCAGAATCTTATTCAGTAGATTTACTTGAGATGAGTCCTATCAGTCTGCTCCATTAAAATACTCAGAGCTGCTTGCAAGTATGCAACTGATGCTAAGTTTAAATTTTTTTGCCATTGGAAGCATGAAGAGGGGAGAAGAAAATATTTCCATCCTCTACCTGCTGGCATTTGGAGCATTTCATTCAAGAAAACATTACTTTCTCCTGCCTAGTAATAAAGGTGCCATGAAATTTAAAGCTTTACATGTGAAAAAAATATATATATAAAAAAAAATCATGCACACATTACTATCTGGTATTAAAAATTCTACTTTGAAAAATAAGCAATTCATTTAAATATGGAAGCCATATTTTCAGCAAAGTCTCAATGAGTCATCTGAAACTATTCAAGTACTTTTTAACAAGCATTCATTGCCATGCATAAGTTAGGTGGCTGTGCACACAATCTTTTGATCCTTATGTGTACCATTTGGTACTCAGTTTCAGACTGTCTCAGAATTGGAACATTTGTTTTCTTAGCTGGATTACTTAGAAATGTGTTTTGCCAAGACTTTAAGCAAGCCAAATATTTATAGATGTTGGTTACTAAGGATTCTTCCCTGGGTAAAATCTCTCAGACCTCTAGAGTTACCATATTAAGCCAGTTTACCTGGAAGGGGATGAGAAATGCTATATTGCCACTTGGTCGCCTTCCTACATTTCTTTGGTTAATTTCCCTCCATATATCTTTAATTCTCTGGAATAAATCATTTCTGTGATCAAAATAATCAGTTTAACCCTTTCACAATTAAATATTTCCTAGCCAAATGAAGTCAGTCATCTCTAGTATCTTGGCAAAATCAAATTAATTAATGCTGGACTTCACTCCTTCTTTAGGTCTTCTCTGCTGTTACAAGAAATTATACCCTAGATAACTAACAGGCCTTGTGGGCACCATTTCTTTCTCTTTACTTAAGCCTGCTGCCCCCTCTTTTTAGCATTTTAGAAACAATGTGATACTGTCTTTCCATGCCCAGGCACAAAAGTTAGGATAAATCTTGTTCTCATCTTGTAGACAGTGAGAATATGGCTGCTTCTTCACTTCTTTCTTCTCTTCCTTAACCTTCTGTCTCTGGTAGCATCTTGCTTTTTGTTGTACTTTGGTTCTCTGTTCCTACCCATACTTGTTCTTCTTGGAGTACAGTCCTCTAATTGAAGACAGAGATCGTGTGGAAGGACAAAAGGCAATTTTTCTTCATGACTTGAAGGAAAATGAAGTCTTGATTATATATATACATATATATATTTTCCATTGTGTTAGGAGAGGCAATGCTAGAATTAAATAAAGGGTGTGGTATGAAATCTGCAGTTTGGGAATCCTCCCTTGAGACTGCACAGCCTCTGTGCTCCTCTTGTGTCCTAGGAGCGGAGCAGTTTTCATGAAATGAAGGAAGAGAGAGCTTGTTCTTCCCCTTTTTCCTTAGCCAGTGGCAGGCTTTCCTTACTCCATGAAGGGCCAGAAGAGAGCTGTCATTTTTGCTCTGTCATTGGGGAGGCAGTCCAATCCTGTACATGAGGAAAAGGGTTAATGTGGAGAGGGTTCCACAGATGCTTTGGGCTGCAGCCTACACCATGGAGCCAGACCTTTCCTATAGCATTTAATTTGGAGTAAGGGTCTAGCTGAATGGAGAAAATGATCTTTTAAATAAAATTTCCATTGAATTCTTGTGGCATGTTGGTGGGAAAGCTCACACAATGGATATTATTGAGAGCTAGGGGAACACGACTGATATCCCAATAATAAACCTTCTCTTGTGGCACATGTATTTACTGCATAATTAAAGTAGAAGTTTCCATTATACAGTTTTGTATCCTGCAATGATCTATAGGAACTTCGATCAGTTTCAAAATCTGTTGGATTTCCTGCAACATGGAGAACTTCTCTCTTCTTTCCTCCACCCAAAAGGACGGGCATTAGATAATATTTACCTGAAGATGTTATTACTGAAGAAAAGGGAGATATGTGCTACATTTGTGTCTAAATAAGAATTAAATGAAAATTGGGATTTCAGCTAGGCTGACATGGAAGAATGAGCATTTTTCATTTTAAGTATTCATTTTTTTATAGGAGTAATTTATAAAAATGTGTTGTAATGAAGATTTGTTAAATTATAATTGGTAACAGTGTTGTAACTTGATGATAGATTTTTCTGTCAATGCACTTTTATTGTGACCATCCTTTCTTTCATTTCTAGTTCTCATTTATGTGAAATAAGGGAGTGATGACACCTAATATTATTTGTGCATGTTCAACAAGGAATAGCTAGTTGGGGTGAATATGGGTATACTTACACATACCTAGTATCTTGGCAACACTAATGCTAAGCCCTTCAATATTTCCACAGTGGCAGTATTTTTATGGTGACAAGATAAAAGCACAGAAGTTCACCTATACCATTGTATTGGGTCTACATGGCAAGGTTTTGGTAGCAGGGGCCTACAGGGGTGGCCTCTTTGAAAAGAGCTCAGCGGCTGACAATGTCAGGAAAAGGCCGGCTCCAAAAGGGACACACTGCTGGCCAGAGCCAAGCCTTGAGTGACGCTGGTTAGGCCTCTGGGAGAGCAGATTTAAGAAAGGGAAAAAAAAAACAAACTGCTGTGCAACAGCATTTGGGAGAGAGGAGTGAGAACCAGCCCTGCAGACCCCCAGTTCACTGCAGCAGGAGGGCAGGAAGTGCTCCAGGCACGCAGCAGCAGTTCCTCTGCAGCCTGTGGAGAGGCCCCCGGTGGAGCAGGCTGTCCCCCTGCAGCCCATGGGTCCCACATGGAGCAGATCTCCACGCTGCAGCCCGTGGAGGAGCCCCTGGTGGAGCAGGTGGATGTGGCCTGGAGGAGGCTGCGGCCCATGGAGAGCCCCCGCAGGAGCAGGCCCCGGGCCGGAGCTGCAGCCTGTGGAGAGGAACCCACGCAGGAGCAGGGGGCCTGGGGGGAGCTGCCGCCCGTGGGGTACCCGTGCTGGAGCAACTCCTAACAGATTGCTCCTAACAGATGGACCCCGTGGTACAGAGCCATGTGGGAGCAGTTCTTGAAGAGCTGCTGCCTGTGGGCAGCCCCCGCAGGCTCAGTTCGGGCAGGACGGCATCCCGTGGGAGGGACCCCGCATGGAGCAGGGGCAGGGAGTGACTGTGAGGGAGTGGCGGAGACGAAGTGTTAGTGTTAGGGACTGAGCGCAGCCCCCATTCCCTGTTCCTCTGTGCCTCTCAAGGAAGAAGGTAGAAGAGGATGGATGGGGGGAAGGTGTTTTTAGTTTGCTTTTAGTTTCTCAGTATTCTAGTCCACAAGTGATAGGCAATAAATTATATTAATCTCCCTATGCTGGGTCTGTTTTGCCCGTGACGATAATCATAGAGTGATGTCCCTGTCCTTATCTCAAGCCCTGAGCCCTTTCCATCATATTTTACTCCCCCTTTGCCTTTGAGGAAGGGGAGTGAGAGAGTGGGTGTGGTAGAGCTCAGCTGCCCAGCTGGGTAAAACCACCATCAACCATTCCCCTGGTAAATCTTAATCTTTAGCGCAGGACTAAAAAGCTTGCTCTGGTCCTGATTCAGGAGAGCTTTCAGACCAAAGACTTTAGCTCCTGCTTACCTTTTTAAGCATCACAGTTCTTAATCATGATAAGGTTAGTTTATTTTGCTGAATCTGTCTTTAGAGAGACAAGATTATATGGTATTTTGTCATTTGGGCAGTTGCTTATACAGTTATCCAAGACTCCCAACTCAGCTTGGAGGTTTCTGAACAAGTGCAGTAGCAAGTTTCAGTTGCTTGTTACCTAGGCCAGACTAGGTGTATAAGTAGAGGATTTATCATTTTACCAGTTTAGAAACATTTCTTGCAATGATGTTGTTTGCGGGGGATTGTTAGGGATGTTCTGTCTCATCCTACCTAACCAGCAATTTCAGCATCACTTATAATAATAAATATAGGGTTCCTTAATACAGTGCTCTGTTCCAATTTGGATATCCTGCATACACAAAGTGTTCAAAGATTCATGACTATGTTTTGCACTATCGTAAGTGGCAACCAAGGTAGGTGTCCTGGTTTCAGGTAGGACAGAGTTAATTTTCCTCCTAGTAGCTGGCAGGGTGCTATGTTTTGGATTAGAATGAGAAGAGCGCTGATAACATGCTGATGTTTTAATTGTTGTAGAGCAGTGCTTACACCAAGCCAAGGACTTTTCAGCTTCTTGCTCTGTCCTGCTAGCGAGCAGGCTGGGGGTGCAGCAGGAGCTGGGAGGGGACAGACCCAGGACAGCCGACCCAAACTGGCCAAAGGGGTATTCCATACCATCTGACATCATGCTGAACAATATATAGGGGTGGCTAGCTGGGGTGGGGGGCCGGCTGCTCGGGGATAGGCTGGGCATCGGTCAACGGGTGGTGAGCAATTGCATTGTGCATCACTTATTTCGTACACATTATTACTGTTAAACCTGTTTCCCAAATTGAGTTTTATAGCAAGTTACTTTCTGTATGTGCTCCCTGTCGTGCTGTTTATCCTCTCCGGGCCCTGGTTTAAGATTGTTATGGTACTGTGTGGTGTAACGATGGCTTATGAAATGATGAGATATCTGGTCATGACTCTAACCTGGTATTTGTACTCAGCACTGTCGTCGACTCTATACTTCGGAAACCATATCTCAGAAGCTATTAGCAATTACACCTATTGCCTTTTTTCATCAGGGAGTCAATCTCTGGAGGGGACAGGGGAAGATATTTTTTCCTACCTGTTCACTCTCCCTTCCTCCTTCACCACCCTCTTATCCCCCGAGCTAGTTACGGTAGCTCTCCAAGATGTTGAATATCCTTGGGATACTCAGACCAGCATGTTCTTGTTGTTATGTCTCCTGAATGCGCTTCAGGTTTTGTTTAAGGTTAAACAACTACTTAGGAATCTCATCCGGAGATCTGTCTTGAGGTGGGATATTTGCGAGTGGCAGGGAGTGTGGGAGGATATGGGCAGGTTTCTAGGGCAGTGGGCACCTCCAGTGTTTTGGACATTCACCCCTGAACAACTGCAAAATCCTAAAAAACTGGTAGAATGCTTGAAAAAAAGGTGTCATGACTCCGGCAGTTCCAAAGTGACACAAATCACTGTGGCGTGCTGGGGTCTGGCCTGTGCCTATCGAGCTGCAATTGATGCTACTATCAACCTAGTGACAGACCCTGCGGCCGTTCCAGCTCCAGCTCCCGCAGCCGTTCCAGCTCCAGCTCCCGCAGCCGTTCCAGCTCCAGCTCCTGCAGCTGTTCCAGCTCCAGCTCCTGCAGCCGTTCCAGCTCCAGCTCCCGCAGCCGTTCCAGCTCCCACAGCCGTTCCAGCTCCCGCAGCCGTTCCAGCTCCCACAGCCGTTCCAGCTCCCGCAGCCTTTCCAGCTCCAGCTCCCGCAGCCGTTCCAGCTCCCGCAGCCATTCCCACTCCTGTGGCTGGGTCAGAGAAACGAACTGTAGCAGTGCAAGTTGCCCCTGCAGAGGGTACTTCAACCCCTGTGGCAGACCCTGTGGCTGGGTCGGAGAAACGAACTGTAGCAGTGCAAGTTGCCCCTGCAGAGGGTATTCCAACCCCTGTGGCAGACCCTGTGGCTGGGTCGGAGAAACGAGCTGTAGCAGTGCAAGTTGCCCCTGTAGAAAAGGTGAAAAAATGGTATAGAGACTCAGGTCGTTTAGAACGCAGAAAGTCTTCTGCTAAGTCTGGGCGTGGAGAAGACGAGGCTGGGCCATCAAGTGTGCAGGAGGATGAAGATGAGGATGAGGATGTCAGAAAATCAACAGTAACTACCCGAACCCTATACCAGCGTGAGCTACGAGATGTGCGAAAAGATTTTGGTCGCTGTATAGGTGAACAGCTTGTCACCTGGCTGCTCCGGTGCTGGGACACTGGAGCCAATTGTGTGGAATTAGAGGGCAGGGAAGCCAAGCGGTTGGGATCCCTTGCTAGAGATGCAAGCATTGACAAAGCAATTGGAGATGGAGCGCGATCTCACAGCCTCTGGAGGCGTCTCCTGTTAGCTGTGAAGGGAAGGTATCCCTACAAGGAAGAACCTGTATGTCTACCAGTCAAGTGGACCACCATGGAGAAGGGAATCCAGTACCTGAGGGAATTAGCCATATGGGAAGTAATTTATAAGGACCTAGACGACGCACAAACATCCACAGATCCAGATGAAGTCCAGTGTACTCGACCCATATGGCGGAAGATTGTACAGAATGCACCATCAACATGGGCCAGCACATTGTCAATAATAACCTGGAAAGACGGTGAAGATCCCACAGTGGGTGACATGGCTAAACAACTCCGGGAGTACGAAGGAAATCTCTCCTCTTCCCTACAGGCCTGCGTCTCGGCTGTGGAGAAACTCTCTGAAGAGTTCCACCAACTTAAAGAGAATTTATCTTCCCCCCCACCTGAACAAACGAGTGGCCACCAACTAAAAGAGAATACTTTGGAGAAACTTTTTGAAGAGGTCCACCAACTTAAAGAGAATTTATATTCCCCCCAACCTGAACGAACCAGTGGCCACCAACTAAAAGAGAATACTTTGGAGAAACTTTTTGAAGAGGTCCACCAACTTAAAGAGAGTGTATTTTCTTCCCCACCTGTACAAACCAGTGTCTCGGCTATTAGGGGTAAACGCGCATCCGTGCAAAGAAGACAATATGGTGGGTACACACCCCGCGCCACCCTGTGGTTTTACCTACGTGACCATGGAGAGGACATGAGAAAATGGGATGGAAAATCTACTGAGACCCTAGAGGCACGGGTACGTGAGTTGCAAAAGAAAGCAATCGGGAGAAAGGGGTTCTCTGAAAAGTTTGCTGCTCCAACTTCTAGCAGACAGTCTTTTAAACACAGAAACGAAGATTCTGACCAGGACTAGAGGGGCCCTGCCTCCAGCCAGGGGGAGGAAAGGGACAACCAAGTTTATTGGACTGTGTGGATTCGATGGCCTGGCACGTCCGACGCACAGAAGTATAAGGCTCTAGTAGACACCGGTGCACAATGTACTCTAATGCCATCAAGCTGTAAAGGGCCAGAGCCCATCTGTATTTATGGCGTGACAGGGGGATCCCAGCAGTTAACTGTATTGGAAGCTGAAATGAGTCTAACTGGAAATGAGTGGCAAAAGCACCGTATTGTGACTGGCCCGGATGCTCCGTGCATCCTTGGCATAGACTATCTTAGAAGAGGATATTTCAAGGACCCAAAAGGGTTCCGCTGGGCTTTTGGCATAGCTGCCTTAGAGACAGAGGACATTAAACAGTTGTCTACCTTGCCCGGTCTCTGAGAGGACCCTTCTGTTGTGGGGTTGCTGAGGGTTGAAGGACAGCAAGTGCCAATCGCTACCACAACTGTGCACCGGCGGCAATATCGCACCAACCGAGACTCCCTGATTCCCATCCACGAGCTAATTCGTCAACTGGAGAGCCAAGGAGTGATCAGCAAGACCCATTCACCTTTTAATAGTCCCATATGGCCAGTGCGAAAGTCTAATGGTGAGTGGAGACTAACAGTGGACTATCGTGGCCTGAATGAAGTCACGCCACCACTGAGTGCTGCAGTGCCGGACATGCTAGAACTCCAGGATGAACTGGAATCAAAGGCAGCCAAGTGGTATGCCACAATTGATATTGCTAATGCATTTTTCTCCATCCCTCTAGCAGCAGAGTGCAGGCCACAGTTTGCTTTCACTTGGAGGGGAGTCCAATATACTTGGAATCGGCTGCCCCAGGGGTGGAAACATAGCCCTACCATTTGCCATGGACTGATCCAGTCTGCGCTGGAGCAGGGGGAGGCTCCTGAACACCTGCAGTACATCGATGACATCATTGTGTGGGGTGACACGGCAGAGGAAGTTTTCGAGAAAGGGAAGAAAATAGTCCAAATCCTTCTGAAGGCCAGTTTTGCCATAAAACAAAATAAAGGACCTGCACGAGAGATCCAGTTTTTAGGAATAAAATGGCAAGATGGACGTCGTCAAATCCCAATGGATGTGATCAACAAAATAACAGCTATGTCTCCACCAACTAGCAAAAAGGAAACACAAACTTTCCTAGGTGTCGTGGGGTTTTGGAGAATGCATATTCCAAATTACAGTCTGATTGTAAACCCGCTCTACCAAGTAACTCGTAAGAAGAATGCTTTTGAATGGGGCCCTGAGCAACGACAAGCCTTTGAACAAATTAAGCAGGAAATAGTTCATGCAGTAGCCCTTGGGCCAGTCCGAACAGGACCAGACGTAAAGAATGTGCTCTACACCGCAGCCGGGGAGAATGGTCCCACCTGGAGCCTCTGGCAGAAAGAACCTGGGGAAACTCGAGGTCGACCCCTGGGGTTTTGGAGTCGGGGATACAGAGGATCTGAGGCCCGCTATACTCCAACCGAAAAGGAGATATTGGCAGCATATGAGGGAGTTCGATCTGCTTCGGAAGTGGTCGGTACTGAAGTGCAGCTCCTCCTGGCACCCCGACTGCCGGTACTGGGTTGGATGTTCAAAGGAAGGGTCCCCTCTACACATCATGCAACTGATGCTACATGGAGCAAGTGGGTTGCACTGATTACTCAGCGGGCTCGAATAGGAAACCCCAGTCACCCAGGAATCCTGGAAGTGATTATGGACTGGCCAGAAGGCAAGTACTTTGGGATATCATCAGAGGAGGAGGTGGTCCGTGCTGAAGAAGCCCCACTGTACAACAAGCTACCAGAGAATGAGAAGAAATATGCCCTGTTCACTGATGGGTCCTGTCGTATGGTGGGAAAGCATCGGAGATGGAAAGCTGCTGTATGGAGTCCTACACGACGAGTTGCAGAAGCTGCTGAGGGAGAAGGTGAATCGAGTCAGTTTGCAGAAGTGAAAGCCGTTCAGCTGGCCTTAGATATTGCTGAACGAGAAAAGTGGCCAGCTCTCTATCTCTATACTGATTCATGGATGGTAGCAAATGCCCTGTGGGGGTGGCTACAGCAATGGAAGCAGAACAACTGGGAACGCCGGGGCAAACCCATCTGGGCTGCTGCACTGTGGCAAGATATTGCTGCCCGGGTAGAGAACCTGGTTGTAAAGGTACGCCATGTAGATGCTCATGTGCCCAAGAATCGGGCTACTGAAGAACATCAAAACAACCAGCAGGTGGATCAGGCTGCTAAGATTGAAGTGGCTCAGGTGGACCTGGACTGGCAACATAAAGGTGAATTATTTATAGCCCGATGGGCCCATGACACCTCAGGCCATCAAGGTAGAGATGCAACATACAGATGGGCTCGTGATCAAGGGGTGGACCTGACCATGGACACTATAGCACAGGTTATTCATGATTGTGAAACATGTGCTGCAATTAAACAAGCCAAACGGTCAAAGCCTCTCTGGTATGGAGGACGATGGCTGAAATACAAATGTGGAGAGGCCTGGCAGATTGATTACATCACACTCCCCCAAACCCGCAACGGCAAGCGCCACGTACTTACAATGGTGGAAGCAACCACCGGATGGCTGGAAACATATTCTGTGCCCCATGCCACCGCCCGGAACACTATCCTGGGCCTTGAAAAGCAAGTCCTATGGCGACATGGCACCCCAGAAAGAATTGAGTCAGACAATGGGACTCATTTCCGAAACAACCTTATAGACACTTGGGCCAAAGAACATGGTATTGAGTGGGTGTATCACATCCCTTATCATGCACCAGCCTCCGGGAAAGTTGAACGATACAATGGACTGTTAAAGACTACACTGAAAGCGATGGGTGCTGGGACATTCAAAAATTGGGAAACACATTTGGCAAAGGCCACCTGGTTAGTCAATACTAGAGGATCTGCCAACCGAGCTGGACCTGCCCAATCAAACCTGTTACGCACTGTAGAAGGCGATAAAGTTCCTGTAGTGCACGTAAGAAACATGCTGGGTAAGACAGTCTGGGCTACTCCTGCCTCAGGAAAAGGCAAGCCCATTCGTGGGATTGCTTTTGCCCAGGGACCTGGATGCACTTGGTGGGTAATGCAAAAGAATGGGGAGGTCCGGTGTGTACCTCAAGGGGACCTAATACTGGGTGAGAATAGCCCATGAGTTGAATTGTAGTATGTTAATTATCATATAACACTGTATGTCATCACTACCATGGTTGCTATATATCATAGATGAAAATGGTGACTAATTAGAAGGTATTGAAAAGAGTGTAACCTGAGCATGACATAAATGGTATGGAATAAGGGGTGGATATCTGTCCTGGTTTCAGGTAGGACAGAGTTAATTTTCCTCCTAGTAGCTGGCAGGGTGCTATGTTTTGGATTAGAATGAGAAGAGCGCTGATAACATGCTGATGTTTTAATTGTTGTAGAGCAATGCTTACACCAAGCCAAGGACTTTTCAGCTTCTCGCTCTGTCCTGCTAGCGAGCAGGCTGGGGGTGCAGCAGGAGCTGGGAGGGGACAGACCCAGGACAGCCGACCCAAACTGGCCAAAGGGGTATTCCATACCATCTGACATCATGCTGAACAATATATAGGGGTGGCTAGCTGGGGTGGGGGGCTGGCTGCTCGGGGATAGGCTGGGCATCGGTCAACGGGTGGTGAGCAATTGCATTGTGCATCACTTATTTCGTACACATTATTACTATTAATACTATTATTATTATTATTATTATTGTTATTGTTATTATTTTTCCTGTCTTAATAAACTGTCTTTATCTCAACTCACAGGCTTCACTTTCCCGTTTCTCTCCCCCATCCCAGACAGGGAGGGGGGAGGGTGAGCGAACGGCTGTGTGGTGTTTGGCTGCCAGCCGGGCTAAACCACAACAGTAGGAAATACCATTTTTGTTCTATAGCAGCAAAATAGTTTAAAAACATATGAATGAGCAGACTTTATTATTTGTTATTGTATCAAAATTTTCTATAATGAATTTTGGCAGGAGGATCTAATCAAATCAAATAGTGGTAAATGGTGACAGTAATACATGGAATTATGTCAAATAAATAGGTATTTTGAGAGATATTGAATGTTTTATTGTTTATGCTTCTTTACCAACAAGACTTTAAACAGAAGAGGAGTGAAAAGCATTGTAAGTGATAGTGCTTTCTTAGTGCACAAGTGTCCTTGCTCATGTGCAGAAAATAGATGCTCTAGCTACAGATATTTGTAGAAAAGAGAAAATTGTTAAAGGCAGCTGACCGTAAAGAAAAAAAAAAAAAGGTGTCTGAACTCAGAGGCTTGGCATTTCAAAATCACTATTTGTAAACAAGGTCATGTGATATTCAGATAAAGTCACTAAAGACAACAGCATAGGATGCTGTTAATTGTCATGGAGAATTAATTTATTTACTTTTATTCAAGCGGTAAATATATGTGTTGTTTTTTGTTGTGTTTTTTTTTTTTAAAATCCACTTATACTACAACCAAATTTCTCAGCCTGACATTGCATTAGAGCAGTTTTCATCTAAAGAGCCAAAGTTCAAAGCTTTTCAGTGATATTTTAATGCATTGGTTTTCTGCAAATGCTTGAAAAGTTTTGCTTGGGAATTCTTTAGGAATCTTAAAGCAGCAGCGAAGAGTATTTTGTCCCATCACATACTAAAATGGTATTGAAACACAGTATGTGATTAAATTTATATGCCCTCTCATGCCCTTCACATGGAAAAGTACCAATTTAGTCAACACACATCTTCTGCTTGTGACATGTTTAACAAAAGCTAAAGTTTGTCTTCGTTATTGTTGCTGTTGTTGTTTAAAGAAACAACTGGTTAAATTAATAAGACTTCAGGGAGAGAAAACAGCTGCTTTTCTGTTCACTGCAAAATTTCTCTCTCAACTTCTTGGTTTGCTTGGCAAGGTTTTTTAATCAATGTTTAAATAGGAAAATGTCCTGACTGGTTGAAAAACTTTGTGTTTCCCAAATACATTTATAAAATTATAAAAAAATATAAATATAATATAATAATAATAAAATATAAAAAATATCATATTTATAATAAATAGTAAATATATTTATAAATTTATAAAAAACAACTCCTGGCTTTCACAAATAAGTGCACACTGCAGTTGGAAATGTTTTCTATTGCCTGTCCAAACTGTAAAATATTGTAAAGGGCTGTATTGTGTATGATGTGTAGTAACAGGTTATTTTAAGAGGGTTTTTTTTTTTTTTTTTGATGATGTTTAACTATTGGGGGGTTCTTGTGCGTAGTGCCATAATACTGATCTCCTTAGGTAAAACTATATGGGTTGGATTAGCTGAAATCTGTTAAGAGAGAAGCGATTCTTTCAGCATTGCAGTGTTTGAAAACTAAGTTTGGTTATGGTCAGAAGCTGAATAAATTAGTAATGAATCATATTGGCAAACTTAATATTTGTGGTTTGCAATTCATTGTCTTTATGCAATTGTCTTTGTGTGTTGGGGTGACTCCTCAATAGCACACCTGCAGGCAGAAGATGTCATGTGAATGACCACCTTGTTTCAAAGGAGAGATGAAAAGTTCAGACTCATTTTTAAAGGAGGAGCAGTCCCACCACCTAATGCTCCAGTTAACTGTGGCCCTTATTAAACGATAGTGGGCACAAAGATGGAACTACCATTTCATCCAGGGAATTTAATTCAGGGATATACAATAAAAGAAATCAATCAATCAATCATTCCTTCTTGTCTTTTACAAGTTAATTTTAACAAAAATCAGTTGTAATTTCTTTCTGTGTTTCTAGCTTTCTTTTATATAATAGTGTTGACAAAGAAAAAAAAAAGATTAGGATGGGAAAGGACTATTGGGTTATCTTCTCTGTTATCTCAAATATATTAAGCAGATTGGGTAAGAGGCAACATCAGGTAGCATGTATTCAGGGATTTATGTATTTTTTTTCAGCACTATTAACTTTGATTTTGCATTAGTTTCTTGTGCCTCAAGGACCTGCTAGCTTGGACAGAGGTTATCCAGTAACTACTAACCTTGTCTGTGTTACTATTGATTCAGTCTTTCAGGCATAGTTAAAAAGCAAAGGCAACTTTGAAAATAGAAATTGTGTTACAGTCTACTGCAAAGTGTTTGTCAAAGCAAGAGTGAAAGCTAACCAGGTATGCCCTTCTGTCTCCTTAAACTATGGGGTTCATTGTAAATAAACACAGATGCTTTAAATGAGCCCTATGCACCCATATAATTTTTGGATTTTGTGTTTCTTGATAGGTAATAGAAGTCTTTTTATGCTTGTTCATACTTATTGGTTAAATATTGAATTTTAAATTATTGAGGAAAGATAGGAGAGGGAGAACCGGTGGATTTCTCACTTTGACCTGGTCAGCATATCTCATGTTTAGCCTTCTGGAGAGGGTTCTGGAGAAGGCAGTTTTTCCCAAGAGCCACTGAGCCCCACTTCTGTCACTCATGGCAGAGCACAGCATCTCAGCCAGCAGGAGCCTTCAGCTCCTGTGAAAAGAGGGGCTTTCCCATGCCCTCTGATACAATGACGAGCAATGTGGTTAAACCTAGACACTGAAAGCCAGTGAGCACAAGGCAAGGCAATAGCTTGTCTTCAAGCCCGTTGATTTACTCTTTGTCACTCTGCAGTTCTGAATTTCTGTAGTTGCAATTATCGTATTCTAATAATTATTTCTGTTTTCTAAGAAAAAATCTTAGAGACTACAAATTTCCAATTAAAGATTGCAAATATTTAGTGTTTTCAGAGATGTTCAGAAGATAGAGGGTGGAAGTTGTTTCCCAAGGCTCCAGCTGACTTGAAATCATGTCAGACTTTTCTTCAGCCACTTTGCAGTTTGCACCATTAATCTACATTCAAACCATCATGACAGAAAAGGGTAGGGGGTCAGAGAGGAAGACTTGTAGTGATCTCTTGTATCTTTCAGCTGGCCAGATAGGGTTGCCCTTTAAGTCACTCATGCTGTAGTACATTTTGTGTCACCTTGTCCAGTCTGCTATTAGGAAATGAAATTTCCTTCCTATGATCTTCTTTCCTTAATCTCATCATATTTTTGTTTTTGTATCTTCCTTGTATCACCCTAAGTACTCTAGTCAGTCTACATGCTGCTTTTATACCTTAGCAAATAATTTTAATAGAGGTTGTTTTGCTGAAGGAATTGGATATATTTATTTACATGTAAATGGTAAATTTTATCCCAGTCTCCAGGTGTTTATTGGTGCTACTGTAAAATCATAGCACCTCCAAACCAATGCATCAAGAGAGAACTTGGCCAGCTGCAACCACTTTTTCCTGTGGCATTCCCCAAAATTCATGAAGTAGTGAAGGAAATCTTGTGGCTCAACATCCACCAGCATATAACCACCTCACTGTGGACAAGGTTGTCATCCTCTATGCGGATGAGAGGTCTACTGTTGTTGGTCGTGCTCCTCTTTGGCCATTACTAGATAGGGCAGCATGAAGAAAAATGTTGTCGTCTGGGTGAGTCCCAAGATCTTTGACAGCAAGCTTTGCCTCACAAAAAGCTAGTTCCAGCATTTAAATATTCTGAATGTTCACATATTTTCTGGAATAGCATTTTTATATATTTTTATAAGTCAGTTCATAATAATTTAATCGCACATCAGTTTCTGCCGTGCATTTTTCTCAGCTGTGCAGTTTAAGCAATGTGTATGGAGGAGCTTGAGCGACAGTAGTGGGGGAGAAATGGGACAGTGAACGCTCAGGGGAGTCAGTACATCATTTTCTTACATTAAAATGATACTGCAGAAGAAGTGATATTGTTCTTACTGAAAGCTATTCTAAATAAATGAAATATTCCACTAGAGGAAATGGAAAGCAAATTTGTTTGACTTCACAACATAACTGTAAATATTGTATAATATTATATTTTCAGTTGTGTGCAAGGGAACGTTTGCTATAGTCAGAGGAACAACATATTTCTGTGGTAATAAATATCCTTAAAAAAAAAAAAAAGCAGTGTTTTTGTTTGTGTGCTTGTTTGTTTGTTTTTAAACAAACAACATGTCTTTAATAAGGAAATGGAGAAAAAAGTCATTATTTTCACTCGACAACTAATCATTATGCCCTTGCTGTGGTAAACATATATTTCTCTCAGTTTGGCTGAATTACATAATAAAATATTCTGGTTTCAGCAAGTGTGTTTTCTGCTGAGTGTTGTGAAATTTAATAGAGAAGTAATGTCTTATTGATGCTTAGTTTTTGTGACCTTTTCCGTCTTGTATTAGTGACATATTGGTCCTCTGTCTCCTGTAGTATGGGATTCTAATGGATAGGATAGAATGGGTCAGATAATGAAAGTCCCTGGTACATTAACTTTCAATTTCATGAATGTCTGAATACTGCCTGGAAGATGAATAACGGGCATTTCCTTCCTTTTGCATTTTAACATTTATGACCTGGTTACAATTTGTGTGTGTGTGTGTTACCTCACAACAGGTCCTATGTTATAGTATTAAGCTGTGTACTTCTGCTTTTGGCAAAGAGAAAATCTTGTAATTTGCAGAGGGAGGCAGATAATGCTGAAATGCTTCTGTGTAAGACAGTCTAATGCCCATTTTGTATTAGCAAGCATATTTTTTTTTCCCCAATGTTATGTTCCTTGTTTAATAAGACCTCACTTAGATGGTTTAGGAATGCAGATAGACTTTGTTACTGGTTGATCAGTAACTGAAAAACAGTAACTGTTGTAATAAGGTTGGCAGCACTTGAGCCTTGTAAGGCTGCAACAGTCGCATGATATATGGAAGATAACCAAGGATAGGGGTTTGCCTATATTTATAGGAAGCATGCAAGTGTTTGTAGGATATGCTATTACATATATAATAGACATGTTGTGTATAGGATATAATGACTATTTTGGAAATGGAAGTAGTTAGATTTGATACTGCCAGTGTGAAAACAAATAAAGAACTGTCCATGATATGACTGAGGGTACGGCAAGGTGGGAACTTGATCAATCCTTCAGTTCTTCATAATATATTAATGTGGCAGCTAGTCTTTTTACAAAGCTTATAAGAAGTCATGTAGGCAAGGCTTTTAGATGAAGTTTCAGAACACAGTAGCTTGTAGGGCAGAGCAGCCTCTTTGGGCAATTTCAATAAGCCTATACAATGTCAAGTTGTACAGCAATGGGTATCAGAAAATTTCTGAGAACGATGATAATAATACCTAATGTTAAATAACATCAGTGCAGCAGCATCAGAATCTTTCTGTTTGAAACACTGTAAAATATTTTCAGGGGAGGAAGACAAAAAACCCACGTTCTGTAGAGAAATTCATCTGCATTCAGTCTCCTTCCATTCAGCAGCATTCAGACACTGGAAGCAAAGTTATTACTGTCAGTATTGGTTTCATCCATTGAGACTGATGGATATAGATGAATAGAGTGGTTAACAAGATGGGAATATAGCCAGTGCACTATGTCTAAACAGGAATTGGACTAATTTCCTCATTAAAGTGAGGTCTGTGGTTTCTGTTGCAGAGTTTAAACTGATCTGAAGTTGGGACTAGGGGAAAAGGATGTTTCTCCCATGTCATGAAAGAAGAAAACCCACAAACATCTTAGATTTAAGTGAGATTTTCTATGGGGAGATATGAAGCATGATGCTGTAAGTAGGGTAGGTTACACTAGAATGTTTTATTGTTTTGTGGTTGCAACAGCTGAGTCAGTTCACAATGCGTCTCTGAGAAAAATTGTATGTCAACAGTTTTTCAGTTCACAACATCAACTTTATTTATGATCCCAAAAGAAGAATTCGAAACATTCTTGGGCTGGATTAAATCTGCTGCCTAGAACCCATTCTTCCTGAGAAGCTATTTGGTTGAAGTATTTCAGGAATGAGCAGTATGTGGATTTAGCAGAAGTTCTGTGGAACCGGTTGTAACACTCCTGTGGTTATGTAGGCACTTTATAATTAACTTAGTTTGATAGATATGTTTGATAGATATTCTTAGTTTACAACCAAAATTGTAAGGGGGGGGAGGGGGGAGGAAAAGAAAACAAACAAACAAAAACAATGGCTTCTTTTGGTGCCAAAAGAGCATGCATTCATTTTTTTGCTTTCTGCAAAGGTGTGATTTAATAAGGGAGATTTTCAGTAAAATATGTATATAAATACATAAAGAAATACATATTTTATTGAAAAAGGAAAAAGATTTTTTTCTTGCATAGCCTGTATGCAGAAAGACCTAAATTTAACTGCAAAGGAAGAACTGCAAAATAACTTTAGTGTTGTACATTGTGATCTGAAAAGCCTGAAAGACTCATTTTTAGAATAAGCAAGTATTTTTGGAGAAGGAATTTCTCAGCATGGGTCATGCTCACTGTCATTAGCAGTCCCATCTGTTGCAGGAGCAAGGACTTATTTGTGGACAGCTGCTGATTATGCAGATGCTGCCTTGTTTATAGATGTTCTGGCCTGAAGTAAAAGATGAGTGTATGTGCACATGGAGCATCTTTTACCTGTGTTTAGAGTATTGCTTTATCTTTGGTAACAAAAATAGTTGCTAAGATTGTGCCTGAAACCATGTTTAGCATTTGCCTGCCTGACAGGCCATAAAAGACTGTTAATGTGCCTGGCATGTGTAAAAACAGGTTACCTCCTACAATAGTCTGTTAGAAATAGCCAGCTACCTGCTTATCAATCCTAGTCTGGTTCCAGCATCAAGTGGGAAAGCTCGTATTTGGAGGATTGGTGCACATGCAAGTGTACATTGAAGCCTCAAATCATCCTCCTTCCATCCAGGTCCTGTTGCCTTTGGAGGATCACGTCAGGGCTTATAGGTTTGCTGCAGCCCCTCTCTGGACATAGCTTTGACTGCCACTGGAGTAGATAACATTGCCAAAAGCAGCTTCAATGGTATTTGGCTGCAGGTAAATTCCAGAAAGTACAGGTGTCATCTATTTCCCTAGGAAGAAAATACAGCTTAGTATATTCATCATGAAATAGAGCAAAACTGTGGTACAAAGGAAAGACAGTGAAATCAGGCTTCCATCAGGAATGAACTTGATTTACTCGTGTTTTAAAATGAACCGGATGGCATCAATCAGTTTTAGTCTACTGTTAAAATTCCATTTATTTTAATGTACAGAGAAAAAGGTATTGAAAGTAATCACTTGAAAGTGCTGACATAAAATATTATACAACGTATTTTTCCCGGATTTAAGAATGAGCCAATAGAATCAAAAAGAGATAATCTGCAGTTTAATTTTATCACCTTCAAAGCATGTATAGTACAGAAGATACACACACTTTTTTACCAAAGACGAGTATACAGTTATTTAAAATGAATGAAATAAATCTGGTGAAAGAGTAAATAGCTTTTAATTTAATATGTAATCTGACAATATGCTTTAAACTGAGGCATGCATTATGTGTCACGTTCATGATTCAGATTTGGATGAGTCCTTTAGGTCCCCTTTTCCATCTCACTGCTCTGCTCCCTCTGTCTTGTCATTGTATGATTTAAAAAGGAAGTTTAATTTGTCACGTGCTACATGCTGATTTGAGTGACTTCTAAGTTCGGTGGGATTGCAAAGGTTTGACCCTCCATCACTTTACCAGGATAGTGATCATCACAGCATTCCTACAATGAACAGTGGCCTCTCTTTGTCAGATAAAACCTATTTTTGTTGCCTCCTGGAAGGGAGGAAGCACAAGGGAGTATTTCTGCACCAGCACATCCTAAGTGTGAGACCTCTGTGCATTAGAAAAATAGGGGTTTTGATTCTTGCAGACACAATGTAACTATGTATTTTCAGGGTGAAAATCCAGGAGACCAGTGTGCCTGGGGAAAGAAAGCTCAGGAGAGGTGTTTTAGCAGGGAAAAAGTGATTTTTCTTTCCAGTGGCTACAGCTTTACGGATTATCAGTAATAAATTTATTGATTCCCATTTTAAGACTAATTAGAACATTTGCCTCCCTTACTTATACAGAGTAGTAATTTCATTTTAATTCCCATACTAAATCTATTTGTAGTTAGCTTATACTCAGTTTTTCTCTTGACAACATGACTTTTGCCTTGATGTCTTTTGCTCTTGCCAGATGCCTGTGTCCCCAGGTGTTGCTCTGATTCCTATGTATGTCCAGTCTAGCTTCCACCTTCCTCATCTGGCAGAATTTTCCTTGACAAACATATCTGCATGTACACTAATTCACACACACACATAATTAACTCCTGTGCTCTTATGCTTTTACAGTTGAATCATCCTATTTCCCTTTTAACCCCATTTAAGCATTATGAAATCATTACTGCCCAGTGCTAAGAACTCAGGCTAAGAACCTGTCCTCTCATGAAGAAATATTTCCCCTGCCCAATTCAATAAAAGCAGAACACATTAAAGGTGCAGATGACATTTAACTTCCATTCAAGATATCTGTGAAAAGTGCAAGCAGGAAACCCTATAACAGTTATAATATTTCTCTCCTTCAGTCAGGAAGTTCTCTTTAACCCATATTAACACCTTACACTAATTGGGGAGGAGGCAATAGATTAATTCATGGGTCATTCAAAGTCTGATGATGCAGTGACACACAAAGGTTTTCTCTGAAGAGTCATTACCTGATTATTCAATCTTTTGCCAGAGCCTGAAATTCTGTATTTATTTCTAGGCTCTTTTAGAAGGCTTTGGAAGTGAAAGATGTGATGGACATACCCAAGAGATACGGTGCCAGAAAATTAACAGCCAATGCATAATCAATATTTCCAGCATCTATTGATTTATGTCAGTAATTACTTGGTAACCCATAATGCTGACTGTTGTCAAAATAGTCTGCACTTTATGGTGTGAAATACTAGCTGTGCCAAGGGAATCCGTATTTATCTCAATAAATTAAGTGTAATAGTGATAATGCTAAGCAAGTGTTTATACTATATGGCACCTTTGACACTGGCCAGAGAGCAATTCATTCAGAAGGTTTCTAGGCATGAATTAGTAAAGAAAATAGGAATTCCTGTCAGAAACAGACGGCAAAACCCATGGGTTGAATCAGCCTGGACAACGCTGACCTAGAATATTGTTGAAATACAAGTCAGCTTTCCTGAAAACTCACACAGATGCTGTTCTGTTTGGCATTTGTATTTTTTATTATTATTTTTTTCTAAGGAAGCAACAGTCTTAAGTTGCATTGCTAGGAAGCTCTTCATTATCTGGTAAATGACAACACACACAAATTGAAATGCAGCACTGAATTTCTCAATTACCCAAGTTACTAGTTCGTACCTGACTCTGAAAACAGGGGACCTGCAAATTTACCAGTTAATTGCAGCTCTGTCTCTGATAGTTTGTTCTGAGCACTTTTAAGAACAGGTGCTTTTGAACACTTCTCAAAACAGGTGTTTTAACTTGCCAACTACATAATGCTTTTTCAAGCTGTAACATATTCCTAATTTCATTAAAATTCACAGGAAGCTGTGAATTCCCAGAGGATTAGAGTCATGGATTTTCAGTAGCTTACATGTATGCTAAGCTTTCAAAAACAAACCCACGGAAATTGTGGCTGTGCGTCCTGGTAATTGTGGGGCAATATTAAACAGTAGTTGGCACAATCACACTCTTTGTGTTTCAGTCCATTTTAGGATGTTTACAGAGTGTCCTCAACTTTATACCTGATTTAGTTGTAATGATGTTAATTATCACAGCAGTAAATCATGTATTGAAACACTTGGCTATTTAAGTGTTCACCTGTTGCCTGAGTGTGTTCTTGTTTTGTTTGTGATAAACACCTTCCTTTTCTGGCTCCTCATTTTTGTGTTAACATCAGCAAAATTTCCAAGATTTTTGAATAAAAGAAAGCATAAAACCTTTTTTTTTTTAAATAAAAAAAAATAAAAATAAAAAAATAAAAAAATGAAAAGAATACTAAGAACACAGTCTGATTGATTTAGACACGAAGGCAAAGGCCATGTGTTAGTGCTATCAGTACTAGAGCTTAAAATGCTTTAATGGAAGTTGTTAAACTTTATTTTTTTTGCCATGATTTAATATTGGCAAAAGATTTTTGCTGATCCATACTTCTGTAAGATTAAGTGTTCAATTTAGCAGTGTAGTTTGCACAGTTGAAGCCAAGCAGGGGTGTATGAAAGGTCTTTTACTGCAAAAGTCACCAAAGATGTAGACGACAACATTTTATAGCAGAAATACTCTGGATGAAAGATGTTTGACCCTTACATGTTTCCTCCATTGTTCTGAGTTAACATGCTAAAAAAGGTCTGGGTGTCTATTATCTATGTTTAATATTCCATTATATCTGGTTGTCACATAACTCGGTTAAGTAACAATAATATTGTGACACACACTGAATCTATTAAATTAAAAGTTCAAGCGTGAAGCTATGGTGAGGTACCACAGTATAAGACTAGCAGATATTCCTCTTTTGTTTCTATTAAATCCTTTCTGTAGTTGTTTCATTTAAGAATAAAACATCTGAAATAGGAATCTAAAATACCTAAAAGAATGTGTAGATAGATTTGGGGTAATTTATATTATTAGAAATGATGATGTGTATGTGTGTGTATATATATATATAAAAGAAATTAAAAATTGTCATAAGGAGTAAGACAGTTGATAACAAAGAAAATGCAAGACCAAATAAGAAAACATGAAAGAGCTCTGTATGTCAAAAGTGTATGCTGAATGTTTTAAAGGCCTGTTGGACACTGAGATTTAAGGGGAATGATATACTTTTGTAAGTTTATTAGCTATGAACACCTGAAGTGTTTCAGTAAATAGTTTTACAAATTAAATGGCAATAGTATATGTTGGACAAAACAAGAGAATTAACAAACTCAGGAGCACAAAATGAGATCATAAAGAAAAATACAATTTGGGAATAGAGGTTTGACAAACCAAATTTCTTTTTTTCCTATGTGAAATCCAAAACCTGCCAGCTTGACTTTACTGCAGCAGGAAGCAGCCTACAGTCTATTGGAAACCACAGTGAAGGATCATGTAACTACATCAGGAACACTGAAGAAGAAAAGCTACTGGTAGCAAGGTTATATGTTCCTTGGTTCTGATGGGTTTGTGCTTAAGAAAATAGTACGTAAACTGTTAGAAGTTTGCAAAGACAGCGTTTATACATTTTTTTGTGTGTTTGCCTAATCTGGAATAGACAGATATATCAGGAGTTAAATGGACCTATACAAGTTATTGTAATTCATTCTATCTGTAGTCCTCATGAAGTTAAGATAGAATTATTTTCCTTTGATTGCATGATTCTGAACAACCAATTTCCCTTTCTGACATGAGAAAAGGAAATCACAGGATATACTTTTCCTTTAAGTCAATTAGTTTCTGATTTGTATTTCAAGACTACGTTACTTTATTCATATATATGATGTATTAGAATCTTGGATTTTGGTTGATGTCCATTTACAGTAGTTAGTATGATGAGAAATTAGAGAATGTCCTAGTAATGTAAAGTGTCTGACAAGAACAGGTGGATAAAAGAAACAAGCAGTGTGTCCAGAGGATAATGGTTTGATAAAATTAATTGGACTGGGCAGAAGAGCTCCAGGTAACTCTGCCTTTTCCAAAACTCTTCAGTTGTCCTGATGGCACTTTTGTGGCTAAAATGTCAATCAGATAGTCAGTCCCTTGAGGGACTGACATATATTTTTTCTGTTTGCTACAAAATTAGGATAAGTACAGCCTAGAAACTAATTACAGCCCCTGACACCAGAGAGGGGTCAGGCAAAATAGTGTTTGGGAGAGGAGAAGGAGTTGGTGGGAGGACCAAACAATGAAAAAAGAGGGGCTCCAGCTCACTGCAGCACAACGCTGCATGCCCATGGGGAGGACTGGGGGCATGATTAATCCTCATCCCCACTGGAGAGGCAGGGCAATGTCGGTGAGTTCCCTTCTCCACCTAACTCCATTCCACTCTCCAGAGACCACGGTGTTTCTGCTTGTGCTGGGGAATGGTTTGTGGGCTTCCTCAGACAGCTCTTGTTTTTCATCTTGGACAGTTTGACTTCTTTCCCCCACATAACAGTTGGGGGCTGAGTAGTAACTCTGACCTACCTGGAGTTTCAACAGACGTATAATTCACTGGTTAAGTCTCCTCTGGAATTAACAGGAGGTTTCCCTCCTTCTCATCCTGGAATACGTAGATGAGCAGCCTTGCTTTACAACTTTTCAGTTTTCCTCTACCTAAAACAAGTAAAGAATGAGACACTGTTTCCTAATTTTGAGTTAACTATGTTTGTGGGGGAGAAAAAATAAAATAAAATAGTGTATGCTAAAACTAGAGCCTGTAAAGAACAAATTTGGGTCTTTCCTTGAGGAGGAAATAGGAAGCAAATGAAATATGAACCTTTAATAGATCACATCTGCTGAAGAGGAAATGCATATGATGTAGTGAGCTGCTGTCATTCAGCATTTCATTTGTAATTGGTAATACTACAGTCAAAAGACTTAAATTAAAACCTTCATATTAACTTACATTATTAATACATCAAAAAGTTAAATAGCAAAAACAAAAGTTCTGATAGTTTTTTCTTTTTTTTTCTGAGTTGCATTATAAAAACATCAAATCTTTCATTTTTATCAGAAATGGGTGTTAATATATTAGTTACTGTGAAACAGAGGCTTCACTGGGGAGAAGCAGGGTTGTGAAGTCAGCAAATAAGGAGGAGAGATAACATTGCAGCCTAGATTCAGGATTCTTTTTCATTTTATTTTTATAGATGAAACCTGTTCATTACAGAGAAAATAAATTAAAATAAATAAATTAGAAAACTAATAGCTCCAGAAAGATACAAGATATGAAGAAGAAAGAAAAAAAAAAAAAGGCTCTCTCTATGTGCTTCAGTCTGTGACAGATACAAACTACCTTTCCCTCACTGTCAGAAACATATCTCTGAAGGCTGAAAATATTGTGGCCACAGCTGCAATCAGCAGATTCTGCTGACATGTAAGAGCAGTCCTGCAGAGAAGGACTTGGAGGTACTGGTGGGTGATAAATTGAACATGAGCCGGCAGTGTGCGTTTGCAGCCCAAAAGCCAACCATACCCTGGGCTACATCAAAGCAGCGTGGCCAGCAGGTCAAGGGAGATGATTCTCCCCCTCTGCTCTGCTCTCGTGAGACCCCACCTGGAGTATTGTGTTCAGCTCTGTGGCCTCCAGCACAAGAGGACATGGAAGTATTAGAATGAGTCCAGAGGAGGGCCACAAAGATGATCAGGGGGCTGGAGCACCTCTGCTATGAAGAGAAGCTGAGAGAGCTGGGGTTGCTCAGCCTGGAGAAGAGAAGGCTCCAGGGAGACCTTATAGTGGCTTTTCAGTACTTTAAGAGGTGTATAAGGAAAATGCAGAGACACCTTTTACAAGGGCATGTAGTGTTAGACAAAGAGGTAATGGTTTTAAACTGAAAGAGGGTAGATTTAGATTAGATACAAGGAAGAAATTATTTACTATAAGAATAATGAAATACTGGAACAAGCTGCCTAGAGAAATTGTCAATGTCAGTGTTCAAGGCCAGGTGGGATGGGGCTTTGGGCAATGTGGTCTAGTGGAAGGTGTCCCTACTGATGGCAGTGGGGTTGGACTGGATGATCTTTAAAGGTCCCTTCTAAGCCAAACCATTCTATGATTCTGGGATTCTATGAAGTAAGGCTCAGCTACAAAAAGAAATGCATCTTTTTGACAAAGAGCTTAACCTTGAGCTCTAGGGATGATACATGAAGGTCCAGCTGCATATGAAAAAATGGACATAGTGACGCTCAAGAAGAGTTTGAATAGCTATATGGTCCAGGAGAAGAAACAAGCAAGAAATTAAATACTCACTTGTCTGCCTGTGCACCAAGGTTTCCATACCAGCTGGAGATGAGGGTTTCCTAATGATATGTCTATGTTTTGAAGGGATATGGTGTTCTTTACAGGCAGATTTTTTCATGCTTGATGAGTATCTAACATATCTCTGTTTCCAAGGACCATTGGCTATACACCAATGATGTGTTGATCTTGATCTTAAGGAAAAGCCCCAGTGGCAGCTGTTCTGTATTTTCTTGTGTTATAATTCACAGAAGTTAGCATCTCCTACTGTAGCAACTACAAGTGCTTTTTCCAATAGTTAATGTAACTTATTTCTGAGTGTTGAACATATCTGAAATACATATGCCTTTAAGATTTTCCACCTTCATTTTATCACCTCAGGTATGGAAAGTCTAGTTAGTAAGTATAAAGCTTTTTAAACATGTGAAATCTGCTGGGGTAAGAGAGCCAAAAAGAAGAAAACACCTATTGGTCTCAATACAGCAAGGCACATACAGATAAGCATGCATCCCTGTTTGACAAAGTACTTGAGGAAGATGCCTTTATCTTGCTAACCTCAGTGGGATGTAAGCATATATGTTGTACTCTGAAGCTGGAGCTGCCTACACAGGACTAGCATCACAGAGCTGGAGACTCCCAGCTCTTCCTTATTGATATTTATTAGGTTCTGATGGATAATTTTAAAGAACTGAATTATGGTTGAAGTCTTGACACTGCCAATGGTTTTGAAACTGAAGAAGCTATGGGTGAAAGGACCTTTGTGCCACTTCCATGCCCCTGGTGCAAAATAGAAAATGCAAAATGAGGTTTTGTTGGTAACCCAGATTAGCCTGAGGAAGGATTAAGTCTTGTAGAGAAAGCTGATATTAAGAAAAAGTGCTAATAGCTATAATTGTGGTGAGTGTGGAGTGAAGTACATAGCTAGCTGAACAGCTCATAAAAATAAGCTGTTTTTAGCAAGATTGAAGGACAGGACAAATCTTACCTTTGCCAGCACAGTAAAAATGTCTAGCCTTGTCCTTCGTCAGAGGAGTCCCAGAAAATGAATCAAATGCAGTATGCACATACTGTTTTTCTGCACAGAAGCAATGCAAGCTGTAACTAGTGTTGCTGTTGATTTTATTGGAGGTGTTAGCTAACTTGACAGTTTGACCTTTCTCTTCTGATGACAAACACTTGGGAATATGCACTAGCATTTAGCTTGACTTGACTTTTAGTGCTTTATTTGGTGGTACTGCTGCTGCCTTTTGGCTTTTGTGAGGGAAAGTGCCTTTTTCTTACATTCTCATCTCCACCTGTAAACCAGACCGCAATGAAGAAACTTCTGCCCTGAAAACATAATATAAAGATCTCCTTGCTGGCAGAATGCTGGCTGCTATTAAGCACAAACAGTCGGTGTCTGAGTATGATCAAGTTTTTACCTTAGCCTTATAAATATTCATTAACTTACATTTTCACTAATTGCTCTAGAGAAAGAGAAAATGTTAATTTTTAATCAATAATACAGCATCCTTGAGAACATTTTACAGTTTAGGAGTTCATTTAAGTCCCAGCATATGTTGTTAATTTTGGCTGTTACATGTTAATTAGTTTGGATTCTTTTTTAATCAGGAGTAGCACTAGAAATGCAAGCTATGGAACTAATATTGACCTAAAAATTTCTGAGCAGTGGTCAAGTAAGAGCTCCTGTGTAGAAGATGCAGTATGTAGTTACTCGTTTGAGTTTCCTCGATGAAGTCAGCTGATAAGGAAATTAACTCTTTTTCTTAGTGTAGTTTAACCATCTGTATGTGTAATACTCAGGAATTTCTTCTGATTAGTGATTTCACCATGTTAAGGCACAATGATTATAAAATTGATGGGTTTTTTGAAGGTTAAGTATTTTAAAGCACACAGATTTATTCATGCAGACTATCAATTACTTTGATATCCTTTGAATTAGCATTAAAGTTAGGGGTCTTTGAACTGAAAGGATTTCATTAATTGCAGGCAAAGATATGGAGTCCATAATTCCTTTGGATGGAACTGTCATGAATTTTGAAATATGGCAGAGGGAGTCATTAGCAGAGTGCCATTCACATTGGCTCATCGGAAAGGGAGTTTGATGTGATTGCCTCAGGCATAGTACAGAAGGTCAGCATGGGCCAATACCCTCAGCTAACAGAAATGTAGAGAGTTCACAGAGCTGCATGACAGCTAGCTCCAGTAATCCTGACTCCTCTGTCTAGATGAGTTGTTTCTCTGGGAGAAACCTATTGTCAACTGCTCAAGGCTCTTGCCATTTAAATTCTTAAAGGGATTTTATTTTTTATTATGTGACATTTCTATAATATTCTACATGACTTAACATTATTTTTAGGGGTAGGAGTAAGGTTCAATTAGAGATTAAGGATCAAGAGGATGACCTGCTCCCTATTTCTATGTTTCACTTCCAATTTTTCTCTGTGTTTAATGTTCTCCTACAGTAGCTCCTGTGTAATTTCACATACTGTTAAATAAAAATAATAATAATAATAAAAAATCTTGCTTGAATCTTTGCAGACTCAAAAGATACGTGACAGGCCAGGAAGGGACATTTCTCCACATTTCTCCACTTCATTTAGCAGAGCTTGGGCACAAAAAAAAGAGATGGTTGGAGAGCACCAATCACTAAGTCTCAGTTCTTTTGTGCCTAGGCCACTATAAATAAAAGTGCTTTAGCTTATTCTACTGGTGCAGGACCAGGAGTTGAGGCACACTTGAATGGTTGGTGGCATTTACCTTTTTTCCCCCTGCACCATAAACAAGAAGGACACAATTCTGAGAGCGTATAAGTGCTGGCTGGCAGAGCCAACAGAGGTAATGAAACATCAGAGTTGTCCCGAGGGTCTTTGTCCAATATAAGAAACTGAAAATAATATAAGTAGGTAGGAGACTCTAAACTTTTGCTATCTATCTCAAAAATAAATAAATAAAAAAATAAAATAAAAATAAAAAATATGAGATCTTGAGCAGTTTCAGCTGCAGTATTAGATTTCAGTTACAAAAGTTTAAATCTTAACCAGGTCTGTAGTGGACAATGAATATTTCACACTTAATATGGCTGCTGAAATTGTATATATGATTCTGTGACTTCTGGTTGACTCTCAGAAGTCATTAAAATAGGTGTCTGCCTCAGACTTCCCTTATTATTCCTCCTACAACCCCACTGCCCCATTTTAATGTTCAGGTGAATGTTCCCCAAAATGAGAGGCTGAGACATCAAATTGTTCTAAGTGGCCTGGCTTTACAGCTGACACAGACTGTGCATGACTTCATGTTTACAGAGAAACGTAGGTATGACATTAATTTTTCTGAACCTCATTTATTTCCATTGCTTCTCCAGAATGGTTGCAGTTTCTTCACGTGACACTTACTGGTCTCAGTCTCTACAACAAGCTATGTGAGATTGACTGAATAAACCACTTGATTCATAAATCTTTCAAGTTACTAAATTGATAAATCTGAAAGGACAAGCAAAAGGATGAGGAATGCCCAGATCAGACTGATTGGTAGCAGAAATTGATCTCACGTAAAGATTACAGTGCAGTAGAACATTCATTTTTGTGCTGGGGGAGGGAGAGGCTTTCTGTGGTGTTTTTTTTCTGTGGTCGCTATTTATCTTTTTTATACAACTGCCTTTTAGGAGGTGTGTGAATGGCACTCAGCCCTGGTTACATGAAAGTTCATGCGTAGCCTCTGGGGCTGTGAAAATGTTCAGTTGATAGTCAAAATAGAAGGTAGGTCACTTATTGCTAGTCATATTTAAATGTGGTGATACTTTTTTGGGAACATTTTTCCATGCCATTACAAGTAAACACACTTTTTTACCCTTTTAAATGGCACTTCAGGTTGTAGCCACATTATCTCTCATAATCAAGAGTTAAGCTTTTATGTATCCTGTCAGTGTTAGTGTTAACAGATTTTTTTTTTTTTTTGAGCAGTCAAATTAAAATTGCACACCATCTGTCTTGTCCTACTATCATTCAATAGTACTTTGGTTCTCTGATGGTCAGTGATGTTTAAACCTTGACCAAAATTTAATTTCAAAGGGTTATTAATTTTGTTGCTTGTTTTTCTTCTTTGTTATCTACTTACCTATATTTCAGTATCTGGAAACTTTCCTATGCCATGTAAGTTATTTATCACTTCTGAGCTACCTTTTTAGGTAGAATACATTCTGTTTAAAAAACTACAGATATGGTCATTTGTAACGTTAAACTGGTCAATGGTGATACAGCTTTTATCTATGACAGCATTGCTTCCCAGCAGGGAAGATACAACAGCCCCATTTTGAGGGAACCCAGAGATGACAGTATCATGAGGGAAGAAAGCAAAGTGGATGACCAGCTGGACAGCACATATATATATATATATATATACACACACACACACACATATATATATATAACTGTGTCTGCGTGTGTATATATATATATGTAAAAGGATAGACAGTTCTGATAAGATCAAGGAGTGGTTTATTTTGGTCTGATTTTCTAGTAACCCCAGAAATCCACTGAGCAACCTTTTTTTTTTTTTTTTTTTCAGATGTAGATTGAATCTAAACATAAATCCAAAGTAAATTTCATATCCAGTTATTCCACACATGGGAAGAAAATGCATAAATAAGCTTAGAATCTGTTTAGATTTGGTTTTAATGTTCATTTTATTACACATGCCCCCTGACAGTTATTTAATTTTAAATGGTTTGGGTTTTGAGTCATAGATTTTGAGCACATATCCCTTCAAATTGATTATCAGTGCTGTTGTATTCTTAAATAAACTGTGATGTAAATAAAGCAAAGTAAAAATGCTTTAGTAAATAAATTAAAATGTTTAATGTTGTAGTTCACAAGGCTCAGATAATTTTAAACATCATCCTATTATTTTCAAGGTCTTTACTTCTTAATATTTAAAAATGAAATACATGATCAGTATTTTACTCTAAATGAATAGAATAGAAAGTATAAATTAAATACATACAGTGCATGTAATGAGGTAATAAAATACTAAGTACAGTATATATAAATTTACATTTACTGTAAGCTGATTGCAAAACCTGCATGCCAAATTCAAATAAAATTCTCACTATTCAGATGACTAGCTCAAGTACTAATACAAGGTCTGCTGTGATGCCAACTTGTATAATTTGGTCTAAAATGGATTTAAGGGGAAACAGCTTTGGTATTAGGGTAAGTTTGTATGAAAACAAATCTAACTGAGGTGATGGGATAGGTGGAAATAATTGAATACAGCAGATGTAATAATATTATTTGTTTTATAATTTTTTTTTGGTTGGTGTGGTGCTTTTTTGTTTGTTTGTTTTTTTACTTAGCCTTTAAATTAAAGAAATGAGTCAGGATCTTAGTTAAAATACATATTGCAAGGCAAAAGCAAGATAGAGACAGACACACGGAGAAACAAGCACAGTAAACATACTGGGATGTTTTTCTAGCACAAACTCTTAAGGTAATATTTTGACTCCTGCTAGGGCAGTCCTCCAACTTTGCCTTGTCTTTCTTCAGGTATCCTCATTAGGAGTTAGAGAACGCAGAGCATTCCTGGGTTCAGCCTTATTGGTGAAGAAAGAAATTAGCATGGAAGCACTCAAAATAGTTAGAAATATCACCGCCTGACATTAATTTTAAAGTAAAGATCCCAGCAACATTGATTTCTTTTTCAGATGTTTCAACATTTTCAAAGCCACAAAATGATCTCTCTCAGGCTATCAAAGGTGTTTTAAGATTATCTGAGCTCTTTGTAAGAAGAGTCCTTGAGGATTCCCTGCCATTTTTGATCCAAATGTGTAGCTTTCATATTGATTGAATTGAAATTTTCATGAGAATAAATCTCCTTGTAGCATCTTTCTATTTTATACCTCTGGGTAAAGCTCTGCTCCCCAGACCTCAATTAAATCAGCATTGACCTTGCAACTCTCAGTAGAAAACACAAGAGTTCATCTTGTCACTTTTTCCCATGTTGTTTTTAAAAAGTTGTTGTGCCCTCCAGAACTGTAGAAGCAAACCTCCAAAAATATATCCAACACTCACCATTAAAGCATTTCAAATGCAATCTCCATATTAAAGAAAAAAAATTATTTGACTCAATGTGTTGCTTCTGGAAATAGTTAAAATAATAGAGAAGTCCATCCAAAATAAATTTTCCGTTCTTGTTTGTACTATTTGCTAACCTGAGTTCTCCCTGTATTTCTGACAGGGAAGGTTGCATGCCACTGGAGTTTCGTTGGGTTCAGTCCACCAGCTGGGCTGGCTGCTGGGAGCTGGAGCACGATTTGCATGCTCCTGCACAGCTCTGGGCTTGGGGATTTCCCTGCCAGGAGCCAGAGGTCAGGGAGACCAAGAGCCTTGTGCCAAACTGAGCTTGCATAATGGGAATTATTGGGATAGGACAGAAGTAGCATAAGTGGAACAGGGTACAACATAGGAATGTTTTAACTGCCAGTTGGGGAAGCAGGTGTGCTTCTTATCACTGGGCTTGGTCAAACCGAACTGCAGGCAGTGCAGCCACTGGATCTCAGGATGCTTAGCTTTGGTAGAAAATAAGTTCTATAGGAGATATAGCTGAAGACTGGGGCACTGAAAGAAGTAAACCCTCCAAATTTCATTTTTTCACCCTCAACTCCACAGAAGGACTTACACATGCATAGAACATACACAGAATATAGACCTAAAGTAAAGCTGATGCTTCCTGATTTCTGAAGATGGAGGGATATTTTATTTATAGCATAGAAGCACAGATGTTCCTAAATACAGAATGGATTTATAGCACAGAAGCACAGACGTTCCTAAATATAGAATGAATAATACAAAGCCAGTTCTAATTGCTTTGAAGGCACTGCATTTTCCATGTTCTTCTGTACACTTCATTGAGCGTTAAAGAGAAACTGAAGCACATTTGCATTGTGGTTATTCTGACTGTAAAATTGACCTCTTTGGTAATTTTAAGAGCCTGTAATGTTTTTTTCATATGTCTAGAATATGTTACAGGTGTTTAATTTTTCTTCTTTTCCATTTTTCATACAAAAATTTTGAAAACCCTTTATTATACATTGATGTTGAACAGTACTACAAACCAAACCCTAATGACCATTCCACAAGGTTCACTAACGTTTATAGATTTTAATTATTAACTGATTTTCAGACTCATCTGTTCTATTACTTGAGGGGCTTTTCACTCCCTTTCCCCCCCCCCTTCCCCTTTTTTTAAGTTTAGGTAACTCAGAGACTTGTTAAGTCCATGGTCAGGGAGAATTGTTCATCTGTTTTAAATTTCACTGTTTTGGATTATTTTTTGATTTGGATGAATACTAAAATCATGTTCATTATGGGCTGGGGGAATTTCATAGCCTTCCCTGCTATGTGTTCTTCAGTAAAACGTGTTTCTTCATTTGCCATCTGCAGAAGTAAACTCCAAATTCATTTGTCCCTTTATATTTACAAACCAAATTAGATGTTCTCACTGGCTATTTTTCATCTTTCTTGTAACCATTTGACGTAACAGTGCACGCTTTTTGTTTGTTTGATTGATTTTTTTTTTCTGATCATTGTCTGTTATAATTTCATGTATTATAGTAGAAATTGTAGGATCAAAGACTGAGACCTCAGAAATTCTCTTCTCAATGTACTCTGAGCACTTATTTGTCTCCAGTCAGACTGGTGTTTTGTGTTGATTGTAGTTTTTTCTTCAGCTGCTAAAGGAAGGCAAGAAGAGTTGACATTTTTTTTCATTTTACTAAAAATTGTGTAATTGGAAGGATTCTGTTATTGTTAACTCAGAGAGAACTGTGGCCTAGTAAAAGCATGGCCAAAAGAAAACAGAAGATGTAATTGGACTTAAAGTCTGGAAATCTGGGACTCAGAAGTTTTCCAGTCCTAGCATGATCTGCTGTGCCTAACAGAAATAGGTCATGTATCCTGGAAAAGAAATATAAAAAGGTCAGGCATTTTTGGCAATTTGGATCCGTTTGTTCAGGTGTCTTTAGCTTGTACAGAAAGACTTAGGATACGGGGAATTTATAATCTGTAAAGCAATTATTATGTAACCAGCACACAGGAGATAGGTGGGATGTGACGAGCTGTTAGGCTAAGCATCTGTCCACAAGCATTAGCATTAGCTATTAGGCTAAGCACGCAGCACCTCCGAGCCTGGCAGGGAAGGGTCAGCCTCTGCAGCCCCTGGCACTGGCTCTGCAGTGCTGCTGAGCTGCCGTCTGCCACCAGCTCCGTCATCAAGGCTGTCACTGGCAGCACAGACCCGCGGCCCGATGCTTCCCAGCTCGCTTGACCAGCCTTGTTGCCTTCTTCCTTTAGGATTTTACACCCTGCCGTGTTGGTGTCCTTCTCCCCCTTGAATCCTTCAGCCCCATCTCAGCAGTTGTATCCCATTTGTACGTTCTCTTTCCTTGACTTTCTGCTCTTTCACACGGTTCTTTCTCCCAGTTTAGTAATTTTCTCAGAAACTGGAGGCACAATTGCACCGTTGGACTACATCAGAGCTGGGCCTCCAATACTGGAAACAGAGGCAGCCAGGGCCCTAAGAGACAAAGGGGGAACCTACAGCATCAGTCTGGTTCTGCCATAGTCCATTTTTATTACGGACAATATTTAAAATCATCAATACTTAGTAATGAAACAGTTCTGAACATTTTGCTTCTGAAAGCACAGATGCCGTCTGGATTGCATACAGCTTTCCTCCTTGCATGAAGATGGACAATTGTTCTATATTTAATCTTTCACTATCTTTTTGAACCATTGATGTTTTTTGTCTTTTCATAACCACTTTCAGATGCATAGCTTTATAATACAAATTCTATAACCAGGAAATGTATATGTTGCATACGTTATGGAGCAAAATAAGTCATATTTGCATGAAGGCATCTGTGCTTTCATTTTACAGCATAACTATGTTATCTCGCTGTATTCATAGAAAAAATCCTTATAAACCAATGTTTATGCAAATGCTGAAAAAATCAGATATCCAATAAATTATTTTTACAGTCTAGAATTACATTTGGTCTGAATTCCTTCCTTGACAGCAGACTGAAAATCTACGTATTGAATATCAAGGAAGTAGTCTCTCTATTCCAATGGATGTTGTATACTTATGCAAATTACTACTCGAGTTATATAAATTTAGTTTGAGGTTATTATATGGATAATTTGTTACTTAGTAAAGTGGTTTGTCAGGTTACAAGACATTAATCCTCCAATAGGTCTTTAATTAGAAGAGATGAACTAAATAATTCATAGCCAGACTTGGCCTGAAAACATTTATACTACTTGATTATACCATTTTACATGCAATGACAAATTGTTTTGGTGTACTTTGGAAATAGTGGGACTTAATTAATTACTTCCAAGGTTTTAGACATCTGTGATAGGTCCTTTAAATGCATTAGATTGGAAATTCATACACAGGCTAAAAATAGAGTTGAAGTCCTTGGGGTTAAAAAGCTGAGATGAAAAGAGAGCATTCTGTTTGCAGGAAAGAGCAGGAAGCGGCTGAAAAGAGAAGTGGAATGGCAGCTAACTAGCATGTCCAATTCCCCAAATATTTTTGTGCAAAACTGAGCTGGAAATCACTAATATGTGAAAATGACGTGTTTTAAAATGTGAATAAAAGGAGTGCGCTAATTACTTCATCGCCCTTTACTGATCTGGCCAATTAGATAGGAGAGGTGGCTAAGAAAGGAGCCCTGAGTAGGAGCCCTAAAAACAAAGGAAAAAAAGGGATGATGTTTTTCTGTTCTGAAGTCACCTTGCAGATGAGATTAATTAAATGAGTATAATTTAGTAGAGTGGAACAGGAAATTCTTTTTCAAAAACACAAGAGAAGTAGGATGGATGTTGTAGTAATCTAAGATGTAGTATACATCATTAAGTGGTGTCTCCAGATGATGGAGCTGTGAGTCATGCTGCTATTGCATTTGCAGGTAACAGGAAGAGCAGATAGAAAAGTGTTATAGTCATATGATTATATCAATCTGAGGAAAAAATCATTTTGAGAAGGATATTTATTAATTTATGCTGTGAAGTATTGTTTTTTACAAATTAGATACTTTCTTGAACACAACCTAGGAATCCTACAAGATTGAAATCCATAACCCCAAATCTGGATTTAATCCCTGAAAACAGTCCTTTTGAATATGGACAAATGTCTAATTTTTGCTTTTGTACAGTCAAATTGATGACCTTTATATGCAGCCTTGCAGCTGGGGCACTCATCTGGTGCTCTCAAGCTGTCACTTCAGTTTCCTCCACGGCCTGAGAGACCTCAAATGCATATCACCTACATCACAAGAGGACATCTCAGCTGGGCGAAAGCAGCTGCACCATTGTGCTGAATGCAGATGTATGAGGCCAGAAAATGAGCAATCAAAAGGATGGAACAGATATGTCATTTGAGGACTACACTGTCATTACCCAAATGACGGTTTGAACACCATGCAGCAAGGGAAGGGAGTTTTATCTATGACTGCTTTCTGACTTTTTGCTATAAATAACTACTACATACCTACAGGCAGACCTGGAGGTTATGCCTGTATCATTTAGTGGTACAGATATGGCTAGTGGGGACAGCCAGAAGTTTGTGAAACAACCTCCATGGATGGAGGGCAGTTAAGTGCCGTTTAATCTGTAAATTCAGTGCCTCAGTGCTTGTGCTGCTTTAGACATTTGACACTTGAGTTTCAGGTTATCTGTGAAAATACTCCTCTGGCCAAGTCACTGGTATTATGAACAGTGGCACTTAGATTAGCAACCAATATAAAAACATGATGTGTCTGGAAAGAAATAAGAATGGAAACAGCAGTAGCCACCTAGTAGCCATTGCTGCAAGAGTGCACATACCTGCCCTCATTCATAAAAGATTTCACAACTAATATTTTCTGGTGATCCTAGGAAGACTCAAAATACTTGCCACCTTTGGGATAATTCTAGGTATACGTAGAAATTTCAAACAAGTACATTTTTAATGAAGAAAGAATCTGACATCATCCTTGGAAGCAAAATAGCTCCATGTATTATAAAGAGGTACTGATAATAGAAATGCAAAGAAGAAAAGGGATATGTAAGGTCTGAGCAAAACAATTTAGTGATATAAAGGGTAAATAGCTAGAGAGTAGACTTACTGATTGTGTTTGGCTGGTGCAGATATGTGGCTTAGACTGAGGCTGAATTTTATGGGTTATATGTCAGTAAAAAATCACAGCTCACCTTCAAAGGAATCGCTTTATTTCATAACTATACAAAATCAGATGAAATTTTCTTGTTCCATTTTTCAGTCTGAAACACATTTTTACAGATCCCACTTTTTAGCAAGTCAGGGCACTTAGCAGGAGCTGCAGCAAATTCTTTCAATTCATTTATCAAAGCATTTGCAGCGCCCATTATAAAGCAACAATAGATGTTAACAAAAGGAAGTTAATCTGTATTCTATAAATAAAAAGCTAGAGAACATCAAAGCTACTTGCAAAGTCCTGTGTTTCTTTCAAGTTTCATTCAGTTTCTCTTCTTTGCATCCATATGATGAAAGTTTATTTAAGGAGCCCAGCTAAAATATTCAATATTGTAGAAAAATAAAATAAAATAAATAAGAAAACAGCCTACATAAAGAGAAGTAAGAAAAGTGCAGCTGAGTGAGAAAGATGTCAGAAAACAGCTTAGCTGTTGGTAGCTGTCATATGCCACTGAGGCAAAACCCTGCAGACAGGCTTTAGTTGGCTGCTGCCCTCCCCAGCATGCGAGGTCACTGCCCTGAGCAGCTCCCGCAGCACCGCTGGAAGGAATTGCAGCAGCACGCTCACCCACCAGCATCCCCAGCCTCAGTGCCTGCCTGGAGCCGAGCCTGGGTTCCAATTAGCTGATGCTGCCAGCGTGGTTCCTGTCAGCCCACCCAAACAAAACACGATCTGTTGGCCTTGCGGGGGCTGCTCTGCTTTCTGTGTGAAGTTTTGCAAGCCTGCTATAATCTGCTCTGCTGTTTTGAGTTTGTTCTGAAGGAATCCGGTTGCTGATGGTTGCTCCTCTGCCTCCTGCCTTTGGTAGAGGTAACACTGGTGGGTGTGACACTGAATGATACACACCAAGACAGCACTGAAACAGTCTCTACCTAAAAGTCTTAAAGTCAAAATCAACAGGGGAAAAAATGGTTAATCAAGTCTCCCAAGATAAATTGAAAGGTCAATGGCAGAGCTTGAATATGGAGTCTAGCAAAACAGCATCCTGTGCCAAGATAATCCATTACACGTGAAGGATGCAGGACAGAGGCAGCAATACCAGTAAAAGTCAGTGTGATCTACCTCACTGGAGCCTGGCTGCTGAGATTCAGCGTCAGGTAGTGACAGACACAAAGTTTCATTCCCTACAATAAAGCCCATGAAACCTGAGAAAAGATTGTCTAGATTGTCTCAGACATTTTCTGAAGAGCTTTTCATTATAGAGTTTGTTGTGTGTATATTACTCCAGTGTTAATGTATCTCAGTTTGCTTCATAGATTTTTAGGGATAGAACAGGTGTTTGGTTTGCTTGGTTTCAGAAGCTACCAAGACAAGTAATAGCAAAATCCAGCCCTGATGGCATGCAAAGAGGTTAATCTCTGCTTATATCCTAGGTGAATTCAGCCTGTGACATTGTTTGAAAGTAAGTTAAGCTGTCTTCTATGATATATGTTTTTTCAAAGCACTTCTTACAGCTGGGTAGATACCATTTGGATATTTTACTGTTTGAAAAAAAAGAAAAAAAAAAAAACCTACCACACAAGAGACATCTTTAAAACATTACTTTATGTTGTCATATGTATTTCTTAGCTGTTCTTCACTGTTACTAAAATTAAGAGCAATGTCCATTTCTCAAGCTATTTAAATAATATTTTGCATTTCTCTTATTTTTCAAATTACTCGGATAAATACAGCCATCCTAAGCATACACTGCATTCATGACATAGATCTTAAAACAGTAAGATATTTCATAACCCACGCAGGGTTTCCATATTTGACTGTTTGCAAAAACAGCTATTAAATGCTGAGAGTTGGAAGAAATGTAAAATCTGGCACTGAAAGGAAAAAAAAAAAAAAGGAAGACTGTGATGTAGGAGCAGTCAAGCTGTGTTCAAGTATGCAAGCTGTGCAACTCCTCAGGTGTGGCCTTTCAGGGGCTGGGGGTGGTTTGTGCAGCTTAGAATGTCTTTGTTGATGTTCAGTGAAGGTAAAATCTTTCTGGCCCACACTGAAGCAAATGAAATTTAATACTCTTTTGCTGAGTAGCAGATTGCTCATGAGTCTAGGAGTTGCTCTTCAGAAGTAAGAAGGAATGCTCGTCTCAGTTTCTGAATCTGGCCTGAGCTGGCTGTGCTCCTGGCAGACAGGCTCTATACGTGCCAGCTGGGCCCCATCACACACAGATTTCCCCCAGCTGCCTTATAGGTGCCCGTTTGAGCATGGGTTCTGACCCCTTGCTGACACACTGTATGCCTTTGCATTCAGGAGAGCAGTAACCCCATCTCCTACATGCCCAAGGAAACCTGGTGCAACAGCCCACCTGGCTCCAGCTCCAAAGCCCACATGCAGAGGGGGGGTGAAGCTCCCACATTTTGGGGGGGGGGAAGCATCCATGGCCATATCACAGAACCACAGATCGGTTGAGGATGGCAGGAACTTCTGGAGGACACTTGGTCCAACCTCCTGCTCAAGTAGGGACACCCAGAGAAGGCTGCCCAGCACCACGTCCAGGCAGCTTCTGAAAATCTCCAAGGTGGGAGACCCCACAGTCTCTCTGGGCAACCTGTGCCAGTGGTCAGTTACCCACCCAGCACAGAAGTGCTTCCTCATGTTCAGCTGAAACCTTCTGTGCTCCAGTTTGTGCCCATTGCCTCTTGTCCTGGCTCTGGGCACCACAGAAGAGAGCCTGGCTCCTTCCTCTTTGCAATCTCCCTTCAGGTATTTGCGGACATTGATGAGATTCCCCTGAGTCCCCTTTCCACGAGGCTGAGCAGTCCTGGCTCCCTTAGCCTTCCTCACGAGAGAGGTGCTCCAATCCCTTCACCAGAACTGGACTGAGCTCTCCCTTCCTCCAGGAACTTTAAGTTTAGGGTGAGCCCAGCCTGTAGGGCTGCCAGCCCCACCTGAGGCCTTGTTAACCTGATGAGGGCAAGGTGGGTGGTTCCTGTTCGGAAGGCATAAAAAGGAGGTCATTCCCCCCTCAGCCCTTTGGGAGGTTAAAAGGTGTTTATGGGTATCTGTGTTTGGTCAAGGAGAAGCATAAGGGAAAGGACTACAAATGTGCTTTGGGGTGAGTGTTTAGGGGCTGTGGTGTGGGGGCTAGGCCTGTGGCCAGGAGGAGGGAGGCTGCCAGCTGGATCTCTCTGGCCAGGTTGGCCACATGTCCTGTGGTGAAAAGGAAGGGTGGTCTCTTGTCCCCAGGTAGTGCTGCTCTCCTTTTGTAGTGCAGCCACCATGGGGGTGCATGGCTCCTGGCAGGCTGTGAATGTAAAACACAGGTTTGGTTTTGTTTGCTGTGGTTTGCTTGGTTTTCAGGGGGATAGAGCAAATATATGCCTCATGAGTAGGCTGGCCTGTGAAGTTGTAGAGATGTGTACAATACCTCCTCAGCTGAGGTCATAGTGATTTATTAAAGCTCCTTCCCTGAATGCAGGAGGAGGGAGGGGGGCCACACAGTGGGAGAGCAGGTATGTGCTGCCTGCTCGCCTCCATTGCAAGCACCTCCTGTGGTTCCTGTGTTGCTGTCCTAGCCTGTCCCAGCAGCAAACTTGTGGAGGTCTGTTTTAAGGGGTATATGCAGGGAAATAAAGTAGTCAAACGAGTGTACTTCATTCTGTAATGTGTGGATGTCTAAAAGGAACTTCATCTTCCTTGGAAAATTTCTGGATTATGAATAGGAATAGAAAAACACACTATTGCTAAATAGACGACCATTGCTACTATATGTGATCGCTTTATCCTGGTTGTAGCATGCAGAACAACTCAAGTTTTCTTATACTTCCTTGCCACAGCACTGCATTGACTTTTTGATAGAAATAAATCAAATGCTAATACTGATTTTGTGGAAATACAGTATCATGATTACTGGTAGTTTAAAAAAAAAAAGTATGCTGCAGAAACTTACTTCACTGGACTCTTACTTCATCTACTGCTGGTTGTCAGAGATTATATAAAATACCTTCATAATTAAGATGGAAAATTAATGGTCATATACAGAAGAAATATTCAGGATACTCTAGCCTCTTGTTTGCTTATTGTAGTTTCTTGGCTTTGGCTATGTACTGGATTTACTCAGCAATATTCAGTGTTTTAAAAGCTTCATTAGAGTGGAAAACAGAGCTAATTTTTAAACTGCCTTCTGGTTCACTTGTAGAAATGTTTCAAAAGTGAAATAAAGCTTTTGAAGCCTGCCTGTGCTGAGCCCCTCAAGGTGATGTTTCTTGACTGCTCCTGCCAGACTTCTGTACAGTCAGATCACCTGGTGGATTAAACATGGTTTGCAATTAGGCGCAGTTACATGCCTGGTCTCTGCTACATGATGGCAGTCATCCAGCAGTGATTTTGACTCTTATGAAGTTTCCTGAACTTCTAAATTTTTTTCAATTTAAAAAAAAAAAAATGAACTAACCTCTTCTCTCCCCTTTACCAAAGCACCAGTATCTTACACTACCTTCTAGATACTGAGAATTTTTCTTCAGTGGCTTTTGGTGTGCTCAAACAGCAGATCTCTAAGGTTGTGCCATTGATATGGGTCTTTCTGAGAATACTAAGCAGAAAGAGTGTTAGGAAAAACAAATTCTACAGTAAAGACATAATGGGAGCTCTCCTGTGTGCTTTGTCTTCTGCCACCCCAGGAAAGATGTTTACCTCCCCTTTGGGTGATATGACCTTATCTCAGATGGTGGCTGAAGAGTTATAATGTCATACTAATGTTTCTCTCCAGCATTTGTTTATAAATTTGCATAGAGAGCTTTTTTTTCCTCCTTCTCTGTCATCTTCATTAAATAGCCTGGAAGGAGCTGGGGGAGGAAGCTCTGTGAAAGGATGAGTTGGAAATAAGGGGAGAGAGATGAAGTTTGCTCATATCTACAGAGAAACCTCCTTTGACTAGTAAAAACTAACTTTTATCCAAAATGTAATTAAAGTTACTTTGAAATGTCTCTGAGCAAGAACATATGAAGAGTTCAGCTGTTTCTGGTTTGAAATACATTGTGACTGGTTCCCTTAGCTGGGCATGTTGTAGTATACTGCAGTGCTTTTCAGGCTTGCATTTTTTGGCCTTCCTGCAGGTGAATGACGTGTGCCTGGGCCAAGCTTCAGTGCAGAAAGCTCCCCCTATCTGTTCGTATAAGTCCAACTATGCAAAATGTAGACTGATCCTAGTCCATGGCAACGTTAATGTTGAGTGAAATTGCTAGTTATGTAGCTTCTGACACTTCTTTAGTGGTGTATTCTATTGTAATATTCAATAATCAATCTATTTAAAATAACATCATTTAAGCTATGAGACTGTGTATCTTGTATCATAGAAGAATACGAAGGAATATATTAAGTAAATGATATTGAAAAGACACAAGATGTATGTGGTCAGAGCCAAAGGCAGAGGTCCAGCGTGGCCCAGGAGCTCTCAGTAGGGCAGAGACACTTGTGCAGAAGTCTCAAGGAAATTTAGCCATGAAATTTGTGCAGAAGAAAGAAAGGAGCATGGGCAAGAAGCTGGCTTTGCAAAAGACATTTTTAACAGGTGACTTGAAAAGTGGCTGTGGTGCCTGCTGAAACCAGCTGTTAAAACCTAAGGAATAAGCTGGGTTTCTTGTGCTGGCTAGTTCTTTTTCATGGTTCTCTTTACACATTGCAGACTTTTCTATGTGAATGATCGTATTGTTATACTGGGCTACTTTTTTTAAACATGTGGAGGGTGATAAAAATCAGGGGAGAGGGAAGAGAAGTGGTGAGATGTATTACACAATGTATCACTTTCAGGTATTGCTGATAGTTTGCAGGCTTAGTAAGTGCATTTGAAACAGAAATGTTTGCATAGGTTTGACTACTTGTCAGTCAAAGCTTTACCATATCCTCTGTAACAGGAGATGGGGAAAACTATGCTGGATCACTTGCTTTATTACAACTTACAAAAAAAATCTCATAAACGGAAACTTCTATTGTGTAATGGCTTATTACATCTTGGTAATGAAAGAAAAAAGTTTGCAAGTTGATGAGAATTCTTATTAACAAAAAGCTGTTGTCAATCAAAAATTGCCTTTTCTTATATTAATTGTGAAGCTAGCTTTACAACACGTGAAATTGAAGCTTTTGTGCTGGCACTGAAAAGCTTGCTGTTCTGCAGAGAAAGATGATCTTCAGTTTGCTTTCCAAGTCCTTAGTACAGACATCCAAGATCTTGAGGGGATTCTCTCTTATATCATGGCTCAGTCTTCCTGTCTTTGCTGTTACAGATGAAGTCAGCTCTGCAATGACTTCTCTCCACTTAAATATGGGCATAAAGAAGGACAGATAAGAGGTTTTAGGTAACAGCTTGTCACCTAAAGATTATGCAGCAGCCTTAAAACATGGGGTACAGTGTTAATATTATCTTTATCTGTGAATATGCTGACTTTGTTGAATTCTTTGTTATAGAGAAAGTAAGCTTTCTCTCTTGAAATTTGATTAAAATCTCCATTTCAGTCCTCTTACTAATTGTTGTTTTCTAGTAACAATGGTTTTATATTAAATGAACTTCTGAGTCCTTTCTGAGCCTTCTCCATCCTGCTAAACAAGATAGGGAGTACAAACAAGGGTCTAAGCTGGCATCTGAAAGAGAGAGAAATCACAGGAGTTCAGAGCTATTGGACTGGACAATGCTTTCATCTGATCACTTACATTTCTTTTATCTGCTCAGTGAAATTTTTCAGAACATAAGTTTTATGCTTGTCCAACATTGTTTTTCTGTGTTTTTCTTAATGATCATGCAGGTAAGGGGCTGTTATCTCAGAATATTTTCTTTTGCTACAAACCATTTAATATCTCATTTTCGTGCAACATTTGAAAGTACTTAAGCATCTGTTTCTTCTGTAGTTCCACCTTTACATGTGAAAGTGAAAATAGCACTCTTTTTTGAAGACTTTAGCTTTGTTTTTTCTGTTTGTTTTTCCAAGCTGTAGTCTTCCAATGACTGATTACTGAGAAACTTTTTTCTGGACACGCTCCTTTGTGTGCTACAGCCATGGTATATGAATTATGTTCCATTACCTGTTGCTAAGTGAGTTGTTTATTATGTTTTGTCCATATACTCATTTGTATTCTGTACCTTGCAGCAATGCCAAGCAGGACAGAGCAGTCTCATTGTTTTACACTGACAGTAGAGTACATCTTGCTTAGCTTAAAGCATTCCCCACGTAGGCATCCACATGTGAACTGGCAGTGTTCCTTTTTGAAGGCAGTGGCCCTTTTTGAAGTCACTAAAGAGAAAGAGGCCTTTCTAGGATGTAGTCAAGATCATCCTACGGTTGGTGCCAAGAACACGATGGAAGTATCTTTTTCTTTCCACTGACGTGTAAACATGGCATCTTGAAGTAATCATTTTCAATACATTTTCAAGACATCTAATGTTAAGTGACACTTCTACCAAGTATGTTAAACCATTGCCTTGACTGTGGAAAGTACATAGAGAAGTAGAATTTGTGAGCATTACCTACTGGGGGATTAGTACCAGCTCAGTGTTCTCAAGTTAATTACTGTGTGTTTTAAAGGTTTTTTTTTATTATTATTATTTTTAATGTCTTGGAAAAACAAGGATTTGCTTTCATTTGGGTGATAATTTTTAAGTAGTCCTTGTGTGTTATGGCTTAGTACCTCTGGATGTTAGAAGCAGAGAGAGATGGATATGTGGGCAGAGGGCAGGTGAAGATGGTCAGAGGTGCAGGGCAAAAGCAATTTATCAAATATTTTTACTGAACAAAAAATGTGATTTATTCTGTAGGTAGTTATTGCATGACATCTTTTGCTGTGATTCATCATGAGCTGTGCCTCTACCATACCAATGCAGGGGGCAGAAAGTAGACAATTTTGTTCTGCTCCTGTGTAGGAGGCTGACAGAGGTTCGTAATTTTCTGCCTGCTTCTCATAAGGCTCTGTGGAGGCTCTGATTTGTGTCATGCTTTACTGAAGATTTTGTGGAACACCTCTGTCTGTAGTACCAAAGAATTGCAGTAGATTTGGAAAAACTTGTCTTTTATGTCCTAATTGCCTGATGACCTGACTGAAGAATGCAACCTTTCTGCTAATGTTAGTGATATATTCCAAGCTTGTTGGAATTAGAAAAGACAAGTTTCTATGTTTGTTTAATGTGACAAAATATCAAAGGAAAAACTTGGCTTTTTTTTTAATTGTTTAAACTTGGTAGTGTGCAGATAAAAGTATTTGTTTGTCTTTTAGGAGACTTTTTAAGAACTTATATATATAATGGACAAACAGCCATAATACCTGTACAGATAAATGTTTTAAATCGTTTAATGAATAAATGTAGCACAAACTGTATCTATATTTTTTTTCCACTAATGAAGTTATTCATACACTTATATATATGGAAATTGATACATACAGCTTGGGTTCCCATCTGTTTTTACATAAGAAAATATTCTTTAAAGCAGCGTAATTAGTCATAGTGCCTTAAAATTATGGGAGTTCTCTTGTTGAAGTCTGTTGTTGTTGTTCTTTTGTTTTGTGTGATGCTTGTCATATGGCTTTTTCACAGGACATTTTTACCAGATTTTCTTATATAAAAGATTGAATTCAAACTTTTATTATTACAAATACTACTGAACTTCTAAAGATTTAATTTAGGAAAGCTTTGACAAAAACATGATGGAAGTTTTACACCTTTGTGTTTCAAGTATGCTTTACTTCCAAAACCAGTTAATGCTGTGCAAACTTTACAGTCAAAACTATTAAACACTTCAGTTATGCCTTATGAATGAAAAATAACAAAATCTTTCATCAAAGCAATTCCTGCGTGCAGAAGGGAGCTGTTAGTGTTTGTATGCTGTGATGTGTTATAAAGTACGTGAGATCTACTGGGATCAGAATTTATTAGTGATGTTTGGCACATCTTGGGGTATCATTTGAAGGTTCTGGGATGGCTCTCAACCTGAACATCACTACATGAATATAGAAGTTATATAGACCTGATTGACTAGAATTATTTTACAGTATCAGTGAGTTGTGTGAAAGAAAAGCAGTGATAGTAGTGTGACTTTACTCTGAGAAAAGAAATACAACATTGAGAAAATAGTTGGCTTCTTCCTTCAAATGTGAAGACCAAAGGAGACTAAGAATAGAAAAATACTTCAATTTGCTCTTAACATATTCAGATTTTTGATTCTATAAATGGGTAGGATAAAACGGCTATTTAGGTGAATTTCTGGCTTTATGCGGATGAAAATTCAATGAGGCAGAAAATGGAAACTCCATGCTAAATAGAAGCTGTTCTTCTTACTGGTAGTTAACTGATTGGAACAAATGGGAAATTAAAAGGAAGCCTGGAATTTAGTGACCCACTGGTAAGAGGCTTCAGTTCACTAGAACAAGGGTGGGAGAGAAATTGGTTGAGTTCAGAAAATAATATGCATGAATGCAGTTACCAGACAAAGAAGGGCTAGTTTTCCAACTGTTGAATTCCAGTTGGAATTTCTCATAGACTTACAACTACATTTCATTTATACTTTTATATAATATTAATATGCCATCTGAAAATGGATTTTTTAAAATATGGAATCTTCTTTTGATCTCTCAAAAAAGGGATATAAAAAGACTTTCAATAAAAGGTTATATTACATTCCTGGTGCCTTTGAAGTTTATGAGGAGAAGTTGTAATCTTCACAATTGCATTCTGTGGGCATTACCAGTTATATGAGAAAGCAAATCTATCTTCGATGGTTGTTGCAGCAGAAGCACTGAAGTCACAGTTAAATACTTTGAGTATCTCTAGTGTGCAAATGCTTTTTAAAACTTGCTTCCGATCTACTGACAATACTTCTTTAATTTACATATTTTATGATCATGTAAGTGCATCTCCAGAGAGGGACTTTAAAATGAACAATTATTTGGGCTTTTCTCTTCTCTGATAGACTTTTTTTCTTCAGTTGTCTTTCTAGTATCATTTCCCTAAAGTAATTATGTAACTGAGTAGACTAATCTTCATTTAGTCTCTGCTGATCTTTCTCTAACTAAAAAGAGTGAGATGGGTAGCGAAATTTGTCTCACAGCAGAAGTCTCTGTTGAAGTCATAATGAAGGATTTTAAATTCTGCACCAAAACCTCTTTCAAAATCTCTTCCTGGGTCTTGTTCCTTAGTAATGGGGCTAGCAAACTGTTAGTGAGAGAAAATATTTTTCTTTTTTTTAAAGGTGGCAATAATGACTCTTCTTCGCTTCTCCTTGTGTCTTTAAATTGCACTTTGTACCTGTAGAAATAAAGTTGGAGGCTACAGAACTTGAGGTGGCTTGTTTGGTTCAAGTTTCTGGTTTGCAGCTAATGCTGAAATAATAGCTACATATTTAAAACGAAGACAGAGTATGAAAGAACTAGAGAATATCTGAGCAATTCATGGGGAGGCTACTCTGTTAGACCCTCAAGAGTATAGTTGTAACCGTTGTAAGTAAAAGGTGTCTTCTAGGTGAGAGTTCCCTCACTTCATTCTTCTGTAGGTGTTTTTTATGGATCCTTGTGGCCAAAGTTTGAACATTGCATATCAGTACTTAATATTAGCAAAACATATTTCATTTAAATTGGATCTGTTCTTACTTTAGTGATGCCTTCCGCTGGTACTGTTGGTTAAATTCTCACTTCTTTCTTTACAAACGGAAGGAGTCCTTTGTATAAACCCGTGTAAGCAGTGTATGAAGCTGACTAGTATTTTGGGGGAACCTGATGTCCTTATTGCACTGTTTTTTGGTTTTGTTTTAAGGTGCGTATGTATGTCTTGAAGTTTGTGGGTTTTTTGACAAAAGGCTTTATGAAGAGTCATTTCTCTGTGCCTAAAATGAGTGCTTGTAATTCCAAAACCACAAGTAATTGTAACCACCTGAGCGGTTGCACATAATGACAAGATCTCCCCTGGGAATGTAATGGGCACACTTCAGACCAACAGCTTCAGAAAGGAAATACTTCCCTCTTCCCTTAAGGAAAGCTGCCTATTCTTTCCATGGCTCCACAATGGCCAGATCCTTGTGGTCTGGAGTTGATAGGAAACATGTTTTTCGTGTTATCACTGACTACTACATCCCAATCTTTGATACTGCAATGCTGTTTCTCCTTTCTGTAGGACGCTTTCAAGAGGGTGCGAGGGGTGGGGGCGGTGGCATTATATGCCGTTATTGTTCCCCTGCATGGTCTGGTTTTGCTTTTGGAATTGGACACATCCATGGGGATCTCTCACTTGTAGTGAGATATGTACGGAGTAGTGGTGATGGTCCCCCAACCCCTGTTGTGTATAACAGTTCTTTCAGCTGTAGTCCCTTTGGGCCTTGTGGCAGCCCGGTGCTGCGAGGAGGAGTGAAGCCAGCTGGGAGTAGGCTGCATGACTGGGCCCCTTCCCATGCATTGCTCAGCCAGGTGCACACAGATAGTGTTGCCTCTCCCGGTAGAGGCAGAAAGAATACAAAAGCAAAGTTGCATAAAGCCAGAGCACAAGAGTATGAGGCTAGTATCATTCTACTGATTTTATTCATTACTTTCCTTAATGATGTGTTATGCCAATTGTATCGCAGCCAAGTTCTCACTAGTAGTTTACCACTTTACATGGAGGTCTATGAACCTTTACCTGTTTATTTCTTTAATATGGAAGTAAAATTAGCTTCCCCCCCCCTCTGGGCTTCTGTGTCTAACTTCCACTCAATTTAGAAGGGAGGTTTAACAGGTAAAGGTTGCTTGCTTATAATCTGTGTAATACATAAAATAATAATTTCCAGGACCCAGAGGGGTTGGAGGGCTATTTTTGTTCTTATGCATTTCTAATGCTCGCTTAGAAACCATGCTTCATCCAACTGCTGAATCTACTGTTGCCTTTGAAGGTAGTAAATGGAGTTGAGACCCTCTGCAATTAAAGAAAATACTGGTGTAGGTCTAGGTGATGAAAAACAGTATGATACTTTCCCTCACTTCACACAAATCACCTGAGGTCTCATTCTTCCAGAGGGTTTTTTAAGCTTTTTCTCTGAAATGCAGACACTCAGCCCTTGTAAAGGTTTGATGATTTTGCTTTGTGTTGTATTCAGTAAAACTGTTCAAGGAAATAGACTCAAATTCCTGTGAGTTTTCAGGGAAATATTATTTTGATGTTGAAGTGTAAAAACCTCCTCTGACCTAAATTTTTGTAAGTGACTAATGCTTTGGGGAATTGCATTTTCTAATGCTTGATTCGAGGTTATGTAAGGAGACTTTATGGAGAATGAACACTAACAATTGGGGAATTGACAAATCTCCAGTGATTTAGTCTGGTTATCTGCATATTCATGCCTTAAAAATATATGGGATACAGTTCCTTCTCTCTAATTATGTAACAAATATTTTTTTCAGTATTACAAAACCTGTTCAATTCATTAACTTGAGTACAAGGATGTGCTGACACAAATTGAAGCAGTCTTTATTTTCCTGTGCTGATTGAATTGTTCTTCATCTTTCTGATTTATTTTAGTAAAGCTACATTAAATCTAATGGGAAAACAAACACTAGGATATGGATAAAAGTGTAAATCTGTAGAGTTCACAAAACTAAAAAGCAAGGTCATTGTGATCTGTCGCTTTTCCTGTTCTTCATAGATTTGCAGTATTTTGTTACTGAGGCAGTGATAAACTTGCAGGGTAAAGGACCTGTTCCTGGAAAAAACCTACATCTCCTGATTTTTGTGCTCCTCTATTTTCAACAGGGGTTCTGCATATTTAGTTTTCTGATGAATGCTGACTTCTTAAGTTCCATTTGACCCTGGGAAGAAAATGTGAATGAAGAGATGCTTTGTATGGGATAGAGACAGAGGTGTAAGGGTTCTGCATTCTTGGATGGAATAAGTCTGCAGGTTTCCCTCACACAGAGTGCCTGTGGGTGGTGGTCCAGCAGATCCAGACCAGCTTCCTTACTTGTACTTGTCAGAGGCAGTCTGTCATGCTGATGTCTGGAATGCATGTTGTTTAAAGTACGTGAGTCTGTGTATTTTGTATTTGATCTATGTTTTTTCTAGGCAATTATTTATTTGTCCTCTAAGTAGACATTTGGTGCGTACCTTTAAAGGAGGTGGCAGTCACCTTCACTGTAATGTAAAATAACATGTCACATAGATAAAGAGTTTTAGCCAGAGAAGCAATGGTATTCTTAGGCTGTATGCTCTGTAGCCTACTTGCATACTCTTATGTGTTACTGAGAGTAGGCACTCCTTGGTGTGGAATCCGGAGAAGTAAAAAGAGAATAAAAATGATCAGAATTAAGGTTTGTTGATTTAGAGAGCTAGAAATGCATGGTCTCCAAAGCCTTTAACATTCAGTGGGTTATGTATTCTGTAGCTTTAAAAGTGCTTCTATAACTGTAGCGTTTTGTTGGATGTGATGACTAACACTGTTTTTAAATGCATTGTAGAAGAAACTACTTGCAGTTGAATTACAGGCTACTTTTAAAACCAGGATGTAATCTGTATCAGGTGAAATTTAAATCAACTTGATTGAAACTTTACAACCAGAAGGGTTGTCTGTTTTAAGGCTTGTCCTTTGATACTTAGCATTTCCATGTTCCTTACTTAAAAAATAGCTTAAGCAGTCAGGACAAAACTTCTGAATGCATGAGGTGTATACAAATGGAGTGAACGTCTGACACAATATCAGTCGCATACATCTGACTGTCACCATGGGTTAGCTCCTGAAACATGCTGTTGTTGCTGGAAACATCCATGTAAAGATAAGAGCTACCTAACAATTTGAATGTGTTGTGACACTAGGTGCTGTGAAAGTGATAAGTTGTGTGTCTTAAACCATTTTTGTAACTTAAAAAACTTTAAGCATTATTTCATATACTGAAAATTGTTTTGCACCTTTATGTAAAATCTAACAGCAGAGAGGAAAAGGATTAGAATAGAACAAATACTCTATGAACAAAACTCTCTCTGACAAGGACAAGAGAAGGGATGTTGCAGTAGTTGACATTATAGCAAACTAAGTTTAGTTTAAGCTTTTAAATATGAAAAGTGGAAAAAATCAGCAGCAAAAAAAAAAAAGTAGCCACAAAAGCAGCTGCTAGGATTTACCCCATAAGAGTTTTACTGTTGAATGCTTAATTTATTCAACACATCAACCTCACTGATAGCCTACGATTTAGCAGCCTTCTGCGTTAATAGGTCACTTCTAGTGACACTGAGGTTAGTATTTATTGATCTTTAATTTGGCTTGAGAAAGCTTCTTTTTATTCTTATGAAGTTATTCTTGAGTGTTCAGGCAGCTCCATCCACAGAAGCGTAGAGGAGGTGAAGACAGTAATTCGGGGGCTTTACAGCCAGAAGCATCAGTGTAAGTTGTATATGGTCTTCTAGTTCTTCCATGCTGTCATGTGAAAAAACAGCTCTTTGTACTTTGAAGGCCTTGCTTTTGGCTGCTGAATTCCAACAGATATGGGCAGGTTTGAACTGGAAGAGATGGTGGAAACTAGGGCATCTGCTGGTAGGAGGTTCTGATGGCCTGACTGACTGCTCAGGACCGTCAGGGTATGCAGCCTACAGGATTTAGTTCAGTTCACTTTTTTTCCAAAGCAAATATATGCAGCAATACTAGGAATGTCCAAAAGTAACATTCATTAAGCTAGCTTTGGTAATAAGATGCTGATAAAGCACCTACAAAAGCTCTGGTTAAAAACCTTTTCTGTTAAATCTTTCATCTGAAGTGATGGGGAAATGTTTAACTTCTGTGAAAACCTTTCATGTCCATAGAACCAACATAAAAGAATGAAGTATCAGGGAAGCCAGACAGATGCATCAAAAAAAATATTTTCTTCCACAAATAGACTTGAGCTGAAAAAATGCAATTATTCACATCTTTGGCTTATGACTTGCATGTAAAAAGTTAGTACAAGGACATTCCTAATGAGCAGAATGCCATTATAAAGGCTGGCCACAGTTTCAACAATAAATGCCAGGTAGAATGAATTTATTGTAGAACACTAAACCTTCACACATGCTTGATCTGAAAATATTTTAGGAGTGCCATGTTTTTCATACCTTTCTCATTCCTTCATAAACATCTGTTTAAATAACTGTGTTAAGGACTACACATGTGCTACTATGGGTGACCTTAAATTTTCTTTTGAAGTCTTTTGAGGTGGCTGTGCTTCAGTTTGCAGTTTCCTCCTGTACACCAAGAGCCCCACAAAGGACAGTGTAAGTTGCAGCAGCCTCCACTATTATATCATAGTCACTGTGTCTGGAAGGACTGTGTCATGCTGCATGGTGTATGTATACTAGATATGACAAACAATTGCCATTCAGAATAATTAATCATAATTAGCAACAAAACAGGAATGATGTAAAATACCAACTGACTTTTTTTTATTTGCATCAATCCCACCTATATGTGATGCAGCGAGAAAGTAATTTTATAGAACGTGCTTTTGTAGTGTGGATCTTCATTTAGTTATCCAGCCACAAAAGATCTCAAAATGCAACTGATACAGCTGATGTTATGCAGCTTTTCTCACATGAAAGAGACGGTCCCTATTCAAGCATTCAAGTTAGGCAGTGTTTACTTTATCATCCCTTAGGATTTCCAACTAGGATGTATTCAGGGCTGTAGAGGGTTGGTGATTTTTTTCGAGTTCTCTAAATATATTCCCTTCAGTGCTAGTGACTTATATCAGCACCACAGAATGAAATACAGAAATGAGAATAGAATTTGAGGCCAGTGCATGTTTTCTAGAAGCACTGAGAAAGATTCTTGTAGCAATAAACAAGAGACTAAGAGGGTAGACCAAGGCAGGATTTGGTGCGTGTCCTCCTAACATAAACTGATGCTATAAAGCTGGAAATATAGAGCTATAAAATGGAAATAGTAAAGGGAGTGACTTTACCCCCAGGCTTGGCTCCAGTATATGACTTAAAAAAAAAAAAAAAAGACCTGTCCACTGAGGCCTGGAGAAAAGGTTATGATTGATTTGACCCTTGATACATTAGGAAATCAAGCTGAATGCATAACCATAATAAGCATGATGCTGTATGCTGGTTGTCTTCATAGATAAGAACCAACTGGTTGAAGCAGTGTTTGAAAGTAAGAACTAGCTGGTTTGCACTGGTCAAAGCACTCTGAAAACGCTAAACCAGCTTAGTGCTACTTTAGTTCTTATGCTTCTACTTGAAGGCCAACAGCTTGACAAATGTAAATAATCTTCAAGAATAGAAAGAATCTTGCTAAGTTAATGAAAACAGATTTTAGCCTTTGCCCCTTCCCTCTTTAAATTCTGTATTTTTTTTTTCCCTTGGAACTAAGGCAAACCATTCCTGACAGAAGAGAATTACCCCTGACCTGTCAAACTACACGTGAGGCATTGTCTGCATGTTCTACATCAGATGTTGTGAACTCCAAGTTTTGATAGCATGCAAACATAGATTTTGGTTGCAAATACGTTTGTGCTGGCTACTGAAGCTCAGGAAGGAGTCCTGCAGGGACATATCACAAATTACCAAATCAATGAATTGTTCCTTAAGTAACTGCAAATCACCCGAGGAAAGGAACATATTGCTGGAGTGCCCCAATTTACAATGTGCATCCTAGAAATTTCATGCAAACAATGTTTTTCTACAGCTGATAGAGAAATTAACCTCTGCTTTCTTAACCTTTAGTCAAGTTCTGTAAAATACATTTCATAAGTGGGGGTGTTTCAGAAGAGAGGGAGGAAAATGTGAATAGGAAAGTGCAAGAAACAGAGGCATCATCTCAGAATATGTATTTGGGGATAACATTTGAACACCAGGAGGCCCAAACAATTTAAGCGCTAATTTAGAGCTTGTGGAAGAAATCTAATTACAGTGAAACTAGCAAGGGCATTTCAGTGTACTCAAGTGCCACGCTCTAGATTTGGGAATAAGATTCTTTCCTAAGAAAAATCCTTCATAAGACTTTTCATAGTCTCCCCCTGCCACCCAGTATCTCTTTCAGCTAGGTTATTTTTGTGGGGATATTTTTATTTTGTTCCCCCCTCATGGAAGGCCTTGCATGAGACTTCTGAAATATGTCCTACTTCTGCTCCCATTAAATCAATATCAAAACTCTGGCTTTTGTGTTACCTGCTTCCAGTGATAATAGTAATGTGAGAGGACAGAGGAGTCCCCGAAAGCCTCCTTTTTTCTTTTCATTTCACATCTGAGTTAATCGGGCTCAGATCGTTGCAGATATTAAGGGGCATAATTTCTTGTTAAGCAAATCACATTCATCGGAGTCAATGAGACAAGTGAAGAAATGCAAAATAAAGTGAAGCCAGGTATAGCTAACTACCTGTAGGGAACCTGACTCTTTCTTTCTTGAAAGAGTTCATGAACTGCCTGCATAGTTGTATGTTAGTATTGGCCAGCAGCTCTGTCTCAGAGCAACTAGTGGCATGGATGACTGAAACAACTTAGTGCAATTTTGTATATTTTGTACAGTGAATATATGTAATGAAGTGCTTAACAAGTAGCAAATTACAAAGACCTTATCCAGTTTCCTTTCTCTGAAGGAAAATGAATGGCTAAATTCTTGATCAAGCCAAGCTCTCAGAAAACTTTAAATCTTCATCAAATTTGTCTATCTTTTGTCTTTTTCTATTCATTTGACTAAAATGAATATTGGGAGCATCCTGAGTAAGAAAGCAAATTATTGTCAAAATTTGAAACTCTTCCTGCTTTATTTCCTACTAGCAGCAAGATGAGAGCAAGTTATTGGAAGACACGGGAATTACTGAGGACAAGATTCTAGAAAGGAAAACAAGGAAATTACCCTAGGACTAAGTAATTACGTGTTCTCTTGACTAGAGAACAGGCATGAACTGGGGTGACCTTGTTTGAAGTGCTGGTAGCATCCCTATAAGTTACTGCAGTGGTTTTTTTTTCTTAATTACTATAGAAGAGTATTTGTTTATTACTGCTGCCTTCTGTTCTGAAGTGCTGCCTCATTCTAGAGTGCTCTGCTTAAGGGACACTTCTCCAGCATCTATATATTGTGCTTGAATGAGCAGACATGTGAAGGGTGCTATATTTTTCCCCAATCGTTCCTTCTGTATTAATGTTTCTGAGGTATTTTCTGCAAGAGGATCAAAACAGATTGTTTAAAAGCAGTAAACCTGAGCCACCAGGGCAAGACAGACTAACAAAATTTAAAGAAAAAGCATGAAGGCAGCTTTACAGTTGCTTTGATTTGCCTTAGCAGCCAATATGCCCTTGACTAGATAGGGTCTAACCATCTAGTACAAATTCTTATACTTGCCGCTTCAGTGGGTTTTGTTGAAGATGCTGGCTTTTAATATATGAGTCAGCAGTGTTTATCAGTTTCAATATCATGCCTCGGGAATATTGCCGCTTACACTTTAATATGACTTGGCTTGTCAATTCAAGTCTTGGCTTTTTTCCTGATTTTTAAACTCTCATAATTTTATAGTTTACAGGGATCCAGGGATGATTCATGAAAATATGCCTGCTGGTTTTTAGGTAAACAGTTTAGGAAGAGGTGGCTCTTTGTTGCAATGAAGTGTTTTATTTGTCAGGTTTTATCTACTGGATTTAAAGGTATAATTTTAAGGAAATGCAAATTTCAAAGTTGTCATTTGAGTCACAGTGGGCGACTCGATTGGAAAATGCTCCTATAGAGGCCTTTCTGTAGAGGTTTAATTCTTGCTGCTGCTATGCCCTACAAAATTGCCATGCCCTACAAAATTCTTTGTGTAATCATGTTTAAAAATCTCACCTTTTCTAAGCCTACTCATGTGGGATGTTCAGTCATTAACTACCTTAATTCATTGTGCTGGCATTTCTTAATACCCTACGTGAGCTCTGATTATTAGTATGTACGAAGCCCCAGCATCACAGCCCCTTGATGCAGCATTTGGTGTAGAACTTTGCAGGCAATGCACAGTGAGAATTCGGGGGATTTGCAGCACTGTTGTCAGCTTTGTATTACCTTTAGCAACTTACTTGCTGTCCCATTGCTTTGAAGTACCTTGGGTGAAGGAAAACCTCCTCCCTCCTTATCCCACTCCTTGTATATGGCTTAAATTAGTCTTCAAATGTCTGGCATGTTAGAAACTTGAACTGAATTTCTAGTGTAAATCACTTGGAAAGTAGCGTGATGCTTTGTGCTAGCAGAATCTTCCTGTGCAGGGAAGAATGTGTATTTCACTGGCTTCAAAAATAGAGAGAGGCTGCCTTGGCCTCAAAAATAGAGAGAGGCAAAGCAGTTTTTCCTTATTTACACAAAAGGAGAACAATTTGATTAAAACAACTCTGATTATTGTATCTTTCATCCAAATGTTGTATAAACACTTAAAAATTCTTACGACAAACTTGTGAGGTATCATTTAAAGACAAATTATTTGCACGCATCAATTATTAATAAAATGAAGTTCTTTTCTAAACATATGTTGTGAGTTGTGATATGAACCTGGGAACATTGTACCCAAATTAAACTGCAAGAGAATTCAGCAAGTTTAGAATATAATTACTGTCATCTAATCACTGGATTGAGTTTGTGTTTGTGGTGGTTTTTTTTGTTTGTTTCTCTCTTGGAGCTGTTTGTTGAACAACAGCTCTTTAGTGATTGCTCAGCTGAAATCTCCACTTTTTCCTTTATGAATTGTCTTCCCATTTTACCCTGCTAGATGTATAAGATAAAACTATTCCTATTTAAAGAGCAGGAAAATCCCCAACCCTAGAAGCTCATAAACATGCCCTAACTGCAGCAGGTACTTGTAGGCAACATCTGTGAAAATGCATTTATGGTTTATTTACCTAAGTCTGTCTCTGTTCCCACAGAGCCTCTGGGTAGGGGCATCCAAGCCCCTCACTTCCTGAAGCAGGGGAAAGGAAAATAAAGAAAATAAGAAAAGGACCAGTTGTTTGAGTTCTGGTACCTCTGTCTGCATCAAATTGTTTTTTAAAGTAGGTGAGCTGCATGAAGGATAGGAGTTGCCCATTCATTGCAGGTACCACAAAACTACTTCAGAGCAAGAATCCCAGTGCCAAGGAAGTTTGGCCCTTCACTGTGAAATACAGTTGCAGTACTGAACAGCTCCTGAACAGTTCGTCTTGTGTTTTCTTATGCAAACCTTGCTGTCAATAGCAAGGCAACTGCAAAACAAAACAAACTATTTACTTTATGGAGGTTTTTGGTCTGCAGATGGAGACAGTACAAACCAAAATCATGTTGAATGATTGTTAAATCCCAAGAGCTTGCTGATAACTGAGTAAACTGCTGAATAGTAGCTTTCAGTGCTTGGACCTTGATTTTGTGTGGGGGCTTTTGTGGTTTTGTTTTTTTGGGGTTCACTGATTTGTTTTTATTCCCTTATCCAGCATTTTATCAACACTACCTCTTCACCCTGCCCCATTTCCATATTTCCATGTCTGCAGCCCTCACTATTTCACTAGTCCTGCATCTTCAAGTTACTCCTCAACACACCTGCCTCTTGCCACCCTCCACCAGTGACATACTTGTACCATTTCCAAAATGATACTCCAAGCACATAGATAGTAACTGATAGGTTAAAGGCTCCATCAGCTGTAAAAGAACAGTTTAGGGAAGCTGTATACTCTGAAGCATTAACCAGCCAAGGTGGGCTCAAAACATCAGTTTTCTGAACAGACTATTTCCAAAACGCATTGCTACTGTACTGATTGATAGAGAATTTGTACTCCTCGATTGTTAGGTATTACTGTCCATATGCATATGCTGACAGAATAAGGCAGAAGAAAAGAAGCTCTGAGGATTTAATTTATAGTATATACTACAGTTGTAAAATTGTTTTCTTGTTTTATGTGTTTAGTTTTCTCTAAACTGAAGTTTATGGGGGAAAATATATATCACGAATCCCTGTATATTGCTTTCCTTTATTCCAAATTTATGACTTTAATGATCTTCTGTGAGAAGCTGTTTATCTCAGCTGTGTGTATGTTGACATACAGGACTCGTGTGGCTTCATTTATTTAATCTGGAATGCTTTAGAAAGAAACAGCAATTGCCACTGAATATTCAGAAGTAATTCTCTGTAAAAGTGGGACACTTTCTTTACTATATGCTGTCTTGATCTTTCAATATTTGCACTCTTTCATGAGTAAGGTAAGCATTTAAGTATCATTTGTATAAATTGATTGATTTTTAATTATGTTGAGGAAATAACTTTTTTGTCTTTGTATATACATGAGTGTACACACTAACTTATTAAATACTGAGCTTAATATAATCTTCTTACATTTATGAAGATTCCTGGCAATAAAATCTTATGTTGTGCAGTTTTTCTGTGCAGACAGCTGACTTTTTGCCATTTCACAAGCTGCATTTGGGGTTCAGCTCTGCTAACACAGTTTGAAATGTCTATCTTTTGTGTGCTCTTATATGAGAGCCGCAATACATGTAAGGATTTCTGTAGTTTATAACTTCTCATAGGTGTTTTCATTTTACATGCAGATCTATTGTTCTGGGAGTAGACCTGAGGCAATCAATAAGCTGGTCCATAGATTTAATTTGAGCAGGTGACAGGCCTGAGCTATGGAAGAAGCAAACTTGTTACAGCTGCTCAGAAGTATGTTTGTTTTTCTTTTTTTCCATGGTGCTCAGCAACTCAGTGATCTTAAGTTTTCCTGTTAGCAGGCAGCTCTTCCTCCTTTTCCACAATCTTCAGTTCAGTCTCATTACAAGAAATAGATTAAATGATCTTTGTGATATCTACAGTGAAGCTCAATATTGCCTTGAAAACCTGAAGGAACTCCTACCAGTTCTTAGATGCCCCTTAAGCATTAGTTCCGTTAAATGGTCTATTTCCCCTGGGGCAGAGCTGTTACATCTGGGCTCACGCAGAGCTGAGCAGGCACTTGCATTAATGGAGCACTGTGTGGTCACTTCTATCGTGGCTATCTCCTGTTTCACAGATAACATCATAGTCTTCTGTGATGTGTGGAGATAGCTCACTGCACTGAAAACAATACTCCCCTGAGCCAGCCTTCTAGCTTGTCTGGTCTGAACTACTGTACAGTACTCTGCTGCTTCTGCGGGCTGGGCTTGCTTTATTATCTAACGCCTTTGATTCTTTAATTTTCTGTCCTTATTTATATGCAAGGAGTATTTGCATTCCTTCCTTAAAGATCTGTTTTGTTGCTCACTGCAAATCCAATATCCTGGCAACGCAGAGTATCTCTGAGATTCGAGGTTCTCATCCATGCCCTTGCCTGGTTTGTGCAACACCTTGAATCTCTTCCAGATACCTTTCTGGTCACAGGGTAGCTCTGGTTTCCCTTCATCTCCCCTAACTGACTTTTAAATTAGGAAGGCTAAATAAAGCATGACCGATATCCCAAAAGCAGTAAGGGGAAGTGTCCTTTCACAGTAGTGGGTGACACTGAAGACAGAGTTTGGCCAGCATTTGAAGTAGCTCCCAGCAGAGCGGTTAGGAGGAACTGCAGCAGCAGCAAGCATCTTTCTGAGCTCCACTGTCAAGCAAACACCTCCTGCCTCATTTCTTCTGTAGACTACAGCTGTTTGGTCTCTCCTAGCTCCCCTGGAAGAACGAGCACCTTGCTGTGTGCTTGTCTGTCTCTGTCCCTACCTAGTGAGTATTTATGAGACTGTCTTAAGTGCAGTGGCCTTGACATATGGTGATGTTTTAGCACATACTAAAGCTGGGATTTTGTGATAATGTGTGTCCCACTGTTGCTTTGATTTACCTATAGAGGTTGACAGTGCACATTTTAATGATCTGAATATATATAAGCGGCTCCTGACCTTCTCTTTATGGCTGCCTGTGCATCAATCACAATGAGGCATAAATGAACTGTGACTTTGAGTAGCAATATGGAAATTTTTTAGTAGCAATGTACAGCAAGCACAGTTGATCACTGATCAAACCTACAGCCTGCTTTACTCCTGTAGATGAGTGCAGAACTGCAGCAGTTGTCTGTAGCTATGAATTTTGATCAGAGTAAACACTGAGGGCTCATTTGTTATTAATTGGTGAGGGTACAGCAACAGGCAGCGATGGAGAAAAGCAGGGCTGTGTGCTGCTGAGAAATGAGAGTCAAATAATGCTACACTTCACTAATTTTCAGACACAAAATATAGCAGAGGGTTTGCAAGGCTGGTATATGGGAAGTGCCTGGTGATACATGGTTGTGTTTGGTATGGGTTAGTGCTATTTAACTAGACGTCTGCTTATGCTATTGAAAAAGTTTTTAGGTAATTCCTCTGATAAAAATTAACTTAAAATGCTTTGAATAAAAGGCACTTATGGACTGGCTATAAATGCACTTAGTGTATGGGGCAGAAGAGGTCTGTATTAAAATAAAGTGGACATCAGACACCAGTCCCATTTGATGGAGCAGCCAAACTTCATTATTTTTACTTGTCTGTAATGCTTCCTTTGATTTCTATTCCTGTTCTTGGTGGCCCTGACTTGGGACAGAACATCAAAATTTGTACTATCTAGCACTTCATAATTGATTAAAACCAAATAATCTCTTCCCTTTACCCTTCTATTGTATTTTCTAACCTGTACATAGTAAGGATATCCTAAAAGAAGGCACACGGGAACAGGGTGAACTGCTTTTGAAGCACAAGTAACACAAGATTTGGGTTACATACCGAATTGGTAAGCTCCTAAATATTGCAGGAAAACTTATTTTGCAACTCTAGGACCTTCATTTTCTCATCTTCAGGCAGTTCTACTTACAGCAAAGGACTTCTGATTCTTACCTTTAAGGCATGTTAATATCATTGGAAAAGATAGTGTTGTATTCTTTGTGTTGCAACAGTATTTCTAAGGCCCCACAGAGTTGAATAAAATATTGTTATATTTTAATAAAACTTGGTCCCTGCCTCCAACGGTTTACAAAATCAAGAATTATGACATGCCATACCCTATTTCTTCTACTCCCTCAAAGCTGCTGCCTCATCTACTACTCAAGATCTCAATGAGTGCTACATGGAGAGTTAATGCTGTTGACTGTAGGTCATCTGCCTTCTTCATTCTGGTATTTGAAAGTTTGACATGCTGTATACATTATCTTAATGGCTGCAATTGCACAACTACTGTGGGTGTATATATACCTTCTCTGAAGTTACCTTTGAACACTTCTGAGTTGGTATACCACTCAGGTTCTGCTGTGACTAATGCCGCAAATAACCATGAACAATTTAACAACTTTGTGAGCATTTGGATTGGGTTCAGTAAATGCAACTTGGGCTACCGTACAATTTCACATCCACTGTGCAGGTGCTGCACAGAGGTAAATTTCTGCACCAACATTGTATGTTTGATGCTCTTACAGTTGTAAAATATTTTATGTATACAAGCTTTGCCCAGTGGTATTCATCTTTGTTTTTATATCTATATGCATTTGGGGCTAATAGGTCATTTAGGTACCAAAATACCAGATGTCTAGGGTATACAAATACATATATTAACTTACTGAATGCCTTGCAGTGAAAATGAGTTTTTATTTTAGGGCAAATATACTGAGAACCAGAAGATTTCTCCAAGATTGGCAATGTTTAGCTGAGATTTTAAGAGTATTGCTACGTTATTTCTGTAGCGTGATTTCACGGACCAGACATTCTTTTAAGTGTCTTATATAGTGGCCACCTTTATATTGAAAGGGGTTCACCCAAAATTGAAAGAAATTCTTTTCACACTGTTGTCAAGTGAAGTACCTAGCAAGGCAGGGGGGAAAAAAAATGACTTATTGGAAGCAATTTTTTTTCCTATTTTCATGAAGAAAGTACCAAAAACCATGCCAGAACTAACAGGCATAAGCCTGTTTTGTAAAATGGCTTACTACTTTATTAAAATAGAGGAAAATAACTTTACAAAACATTTTCTAAAGTAATAAGCAGCAGGCATTGTTCTGGGAAACATTCTCGTGTTTTACATAGTATATGCTGTAGAAATAGTTCTTAACTGGTGGGCCTCAGTTAAGTCTTTCAGTACCAAGCTAGATGGTAGACAGCTCTCAAAATCATGATGAAACTTCATCTTACGCAGCATTGCTTTTCTGATTCTTTTATTTTTTTTAAGAGAACCCAGTGCCTTTGCTAGTGAAATGGTGCACACAGTAACAACAGTATTTTAAATTTCTCTAACTTAACAAGGCACCAGAAGCTGAATTGAAGTTGTCTCCCCTGGCTGATTACATTTCCTGCTGGTGGATTGCTGTCAGGAGCCAAGGAAGAAACTCTTGGTGGGACCGATAGAATCTACCAATCAGATCTGCTGTAATTAACACAGAATTCAGAGCAGAAAAATCCAGACTGTCGGTGATGTTGTTCAATAACTTGTGCCAAGACTTCTTTATCGATAATGCTTATCTTTGGAAAAGGCATAGTTAATTTCTTCAGTAGTCCATAAATTCTTACAGAAATCACAAATCTGCTATAAAGTCAATAAAACTAATTGTAAATTAATAGATTTCTAAGTGTGAAGGAGCATGTAATAATGTAGATGAGTCCTTGAATAAGTATGCCAGTTCTAGTGTCAGGGGTGGGAGCTTCCTACTGTTTTATGTGACATCTTCAAGTGTAAATACATTTCTTTTTCTTTTCCCCAACTGATTTAGGCTGCTACTGTAGCAAGCAACATTTCCATTAGCCTCCTACCGTTAAATCGTGGAGTAACTATAATCACAAAAATATCCAACATGCAAGCAAACTAATAGAGCAGCAACTGTGGTCATAGCTTATCTCCATCTTACAGGCAGCTCTGTGAGTTCACCACAGCTGGTACAGAAACAAATCCCTTTAAACTGAGTCTAATGGAGAATAAAAATGGATGATTACAATACAGGCTAAGGGTTTGTAGATATTTTTGAGAACACTTGCTAGAAAGAAAAAACTATGCTGTTTGTGTTGTTTTCCTCATGTGCAGTATTTAACAGTAAGGCAGTGGCCTATGTGGTGATGCCCAGACTGCTTGGGATTGAAGGGGTAGAAAAGGAACAGCTTGACATCAGGTTACTTCAGTTTTTATTTAAAATCAAATGTGTAAATCCTGACAGGCTTAGCCGTGTTACAAACAGTAGAATAAAAATAATAAGGAAAAAAAATCTTTCCTTTTTATTGCTTAAAATACTTTGGTTCTGCTAATGTGTGTAGACTAAAAGAAACTGTATTTGCATATGTGTGATAGCTGTAACTTTCTGTAACTTAGCTTTCTTTTTTTTTTTAAAGTGGAGTTAAATAAGATAAGCTAAATAAGGTAAGCTTTCATTGCATAGCATTCTCAAGCTTTTTTTTTTTTCCTAAAAATGTTTGATAAAGGACTTAACCTTGCTTCAGAGTCGATTCAGTTTCCAGTCTAACTTTCACACACAAGTTTTCTGATCTGGGGTTTCAAGGTGTCCTTACCTTCCTCGGAGACGGGGGTCTGGAAACTTGCCACAAAGCCATTCGTGCCAAAGACTTATCTTGCAGCACAGTTCATCTGGTCTGGATGTAGCAACACCTGTTAGTATTAATGGATTTGATAGTACCTCCTTCGGTACCTATGCTCTGTGTTGGGTTGTTGAATAATAAAATCATGAATAGGATGATGATACAAGGACTCATAAAGAGACTTCACTCGATACCATAAGATTTTGCATAATCTGAGTGCCAGGAATGTGCCTTCAAGTGAAAAATAGGGCACGAAATTGTATGAGGATGTGTAAGTTCAAGGTTGACTGGATGCATGCTGAAGCCTGCATCACTTGTGTTGCTGCTTTGGACGTACCTGATCATGACAGGAATTGTAATATGATGTGTGATCTCCATATGTTAAAGCAGCAGTAGCAAAAGGAGGGGCTGAATCAGCTCTGAGGAATAATATATAGTTAATAGAAAGGGATCACTTTCATTTCCCATGGAAGTACTAACCATTAGATTTACTGGGCACTAATTTTCCTCTAAATTGTACTGGCATAAATTGGACTTTAAAATATGCCATGTCTTCAGCAAAGCTGAAGCATGTAGTTGCAGGGGAGGAGATACTGCTCCTTTGTGGAGCAAGGGGAACAGTGAATGTGGGTGGAAAGATTGTATGTACTGTAAGTGAAATTCTGTTTGTGCAGTTTTATTGTACACCGTCATTAGATGCATAGAAGTAAATGAATAACAGCCTTTGAAGGATACAAAAAGGTCTATTACGGCTGTCTGCTCTAACCACCCATGTCATGTATAACTAGGACTTAAAATGCTTGCTAGCCTTATTTTAGTTGAAAATTATATTAAAGGTGCTTCAGTCGTAACATTGTTCTAACATACAGGAGGAAAAAACAACACATACCTTTATTTCTTTCTCTGGCCTATTTTTGTAGTGAATTTCATTATTTCTTCTAGCAAGAAACTTTCAGGTGATAGTGTGTTAAGTATGTTAATAACAGGTTATAAAAGTCCTAGTTAAGAAATAACCCCATAATTCTTCCCCTTACTAGAGGAAAGCACTGTCTGGGCAGCTTTACAACAGCTTAACTACGGCGCAGGTGTGCAAGGCTCAGTGCTGCTGACACAGAGGGAGGACAGAATCTTTGTAAGCCTCACAATGAACAAGAACTAAAATGTGTGGCAAGTAGGTGCTTTTGCTTTTTTGTTTGCTAGTTTTCTTACAGTAATTAAAGTAAAATATTGGATTTCTTTTACTAGCGAGTTAGGTGGCCTAGCAGGGGGGTGACACACAGGAAATGCATTCTGCGTGGTGCTGTCCAGGAGGAGCAGAAGTGCAAGATTCTTCCTAAGTATGTGAGGTGCAGCTTGGTCCTTCTGACAGCCACACAAGTTAAACAGTTTGGAATCTCTTTCCATGGTTGCTGCTTACATTTCAGTAACTCTTAATTCTTATATATGTTTATTAAGTCATCTTATGTTCTCCATGTCCAACTGTCCTGTAAGATAATGGTAGAAATAAGACGTACCTTAGAAAAAGCATCTGACCTGTGCCCAAATTCCCCAGCCCTAGTTTGTCAAATGTGTTGTGAAGATGAATTTTCTTGTTCGTGTATGAGCATTTGTTTAGGGGCTATTCTGAGTCCTATGCTGCAGAGTATCTGTCTGGTAGAAAGCACACTGAACAGCAACTTAAAAAGCATAAAAGCAATATGCAAACAACAAGTGAAAGGCTGAAGGCAAGTGCATTTCTCAGAAGGTCTTAATTTAGTAAAAGAATCATCTTTACAGGTTTTAGAAAAACAGAGTTAACAAAGTTTTATGTAGACTGATGTGGGGAGGAGGGGATTTTTTCATCACCTGCTCTCCCATTAGGCAGAGGATGGGGATAGCAGGTGAAATGTGCTGAATGCTGGTCATGAGCACGATACATCCAGAGTGTGCCAGTGCTGATCTGCACGTGGCTGCCCCGGGGCTCCTGGTCTGCCAGGGGAGCTCTGTCTCTCTGGACCGGGGGTGGCACGTCCTTCACCATCCTCCATAACTTTATGGTGATGGGGGCTCTGCTGGGCTTCTCTAGCTCCAAAATAATAGGAGCATTCTTGTTATGCTTTTTTAAAAATAATTGGATGCACTTAAAAGTTTGAAGGGCTCCGTTGCGTATGAACTCAAAGTTCTGAGAGGTAGAGGATTGTTATATAGGCAACTGTAAATACCATATAGGAAATCCTTTGTTTCTCTTGAACAAGCTTTCAGAGTTCCTTATTTAAATGCACAACATCATGTTTTAAATGAGTCAAACAGTTCCTGTGATAGCAAACTTAGACAAGGAGTAGCGCAGTTCAAAGATGCTATCAATTGTAAATGAGGGCTTTGTTCTTTTTCTCTCCTCTTAACCTCTTAACTGTGCTTCCACACTACGTATTTCACGTGGTTGAACAATGGTGTATTCTCAGACTACCCCAGTCTTTGATGTTACATGCTAGTAACTAAAAAGGATTTGAATGGCTCTATACACACGTACAGTGGAGACAACAACATGCTCCGTTTAAAAATGACAACAATAAAAAAATCTGTTCCAGTAACTTTCAGACGCTACCTCATTTCAGTTCTCACCAAATTCATATTCATTTTCAGAATTGTTGTTTATAAAGCTGATGTGTAATGGAGGATTTCCTTTTGATCTATTAACAACACTTCATTTATTTAAAAAATATTCATACGGGATTGCTGTTGCTCAGGGGTCAGTCTCGATGCAGCCACCTGTGCTTCCCTGTTAGGGCATTGCCCACAGCAATGTCTGTCTGTGTCAGTAAGGTTGGACTTGTCTCCCCTCTCTGAATCTCCATCCTAAATCATATACCTCTTTTCCAGTATTCTCAATTTCTGTGCCATTTTGGGCAGGAGGCCTTTCAAAGATGTGTTGATTAAGTGTATATGCGTGTTATAGTTTCTTATCCCATGCAAAACATCTCTTATCTTTTGTGGAAGGAGGGAGTGGGCAAGTAAAAACCGAATGAAGGAAAACTTCTTTCCCTCCCCTAAACATTAAATCTGTAAGAGAGATTTCCTGAGTAATTTTAATTTTCCTTTTTTTTTTTTTTTAGGTAAGTGGAAGCTTTCTCTTCATGGCTTGGGGAAGCATTTTGTTGCTGTGGTAAGTGTTCGCCATCACATGAATACACTGATAGCTGTGTACAAATAAACACATAAATCTGTTTCAAATTTGAAATGTTTGGTGCTGCCCCTGGCTTGTCATTGGCATCACAACAGGCAGCTGCTGGTTTCTAGAACACTCTACACGTGTGCTTCTCCTGGACAAACTGTTGGTATTTCTGAATAGCGAAAATGATCTTCTGTCCTCTGAAGATCATACTTGGTTACGCAGCTTGCAAACATCCTCACTGATTTTTATTCATGTAATTTGGGTTTAACATTAGATGGTTATGTTGTGTTTGGTCCTACAATACAGAAGCTTTTAGGCTGAGGTGGTTTACCTGTTTCTGATTTGACTACTTGTCTTCCAAAGGTAATGTGTCCTGTTAAAGTAGGAAATGCTGTTTTCCTTGCATCCTCTATTATTGTTTCACTCTGCTGTGCAGTAGCATAATTCTGATCCTTAGTGGCTCTGACTTAGTGGTGTATGCACTTTTTAATTGAAAATAACTTTATAAGTTGCATGTGTGTTGGGGGGGAGCGGAGAATCACCACAAAACTTGACCACCTAGCGGTGAGTTTTTTGAGAGTAAAAACTGCAAAGTCTTGAATTAGCATTTGTGCGTGGTTGCTGATGTACTATATCTGGGTAGAAGTGAAAGAAGGACTATTTTTTAGCAACTTGGTTTTTAGGTTATAAGGAGTGAATGTCCTACTCGGACTGTACAAATTCCACACGTTCTTTATGATGGATGAGGCAGTGGACTGCTGGAGAAGGGGAAAAAAAAACAATTTCCCTTTGTGTTTCTGGCATTGTCCTGGAAATGGCAATACCTGTATAATCCTTCTGTTGAAAGAGCTGTGATCTCGCATGCTATTATCGCTTCAGTCATATCTTTGAAATGTTATTTTATGACTCCAGTTGATTTTTGTGGCTTTTCTTCTTTTGACTGCAAGTCTTTATCCTATGTATCTTTCATTTGTGTATTGGATTAAAACATGCATTACTTAGGGTGATAGTGTTTTAAGTGTATCCAGCATGCTTAGCCTTTGCCAACGTAATTATTTATATTGATGGTATTTGGGGATGGAGGTAAAGAAGGTTATGCTAACAAAGAACAGCTATACACCTCATTAAAATTGTTTTAATAACATTACATAAAGAAATGTGCAGCTTGTACAGTACAAACTCATCTTTCTAACCCAATGAGCTTGATTTATTTTTATAGCCTTTTGTTGCTTCAGAAAAAAAATAAAAAAAAATAAAAGGTGGGGGCATCTTAATTTTTAAATAATTATCAAATATGAAAGTGATGAAATCCTACTTAAGAATGATCATATGAAGGCTTGATACAGTGTGTCTACACTGTAGTCATTTTCTGTGGAAAAATCTTTTAGTTAATACTGCACTTGTCAGATCCACCTGTTAATCAGGAGATTCGTCACTTAACTGGAGGATACCCAGTTTCTTTTTTCTGGCCCATGGGAGACGTTTACTTAATACTATAATTAGGTCAAAAATTGGTATATATATTTGTTCAAGCTTATAGACTATTGCAACTGCAGAGCTAACACTGGGGTGAAGGAGAAGCTAATACAGCAGATGCAAAATCAGAGCGTGGGTATGTAAGTATGTACATATATAAATGCATAAACCTTTTAAAGTTGTTGTCCTGTTCTGAAAAAAAGACTTTTTTTATTCAAGTCTTTATACTCTTTCAAGTTTTTATTCAATGTTTAAAGTAAAAGCAAAGCAAGAATAAACACCCTTTTAATAACATATGTGCTAAGTAGCTTGTATTCAAAATATATATTTTATACCCTTATCCTTATATTTGTCTTGTTTCACGCACTTTGAATTTAGAATGAAAAAGTACTTAAGCTTCAAAAGTCCCTTCCTCTCACCTGCCTTTTCACCAAATGCTTGCTAAAACTTTTTCTTTTGAGGTCTTACAAAGAAAACTTTCAACTTCGAAACAGAAGCATCCAAAGAGAATTAGAAAAACTTGGAATAACTAATAAAACTTCAATCACCCTGTATCAACTCAAACAAGATTTTATTGCCCCCTGAAGTAGGGTAGAAAATTGACAGATCTATGTAGAAAATGTCCAAATGGAAGAACCGCTTATGCCAAAGGCGAACAAATGAACTGGAGATTGTCATTGCTGTTGCTTTAGTTAAGTGATGGCTGTGTGGGTAGAAAGACCAGAAACCATCGTGCCAGTGATATCCATCACAGTGGGGGAAGGAAACTCGGTGCGTGCATGCGTGTGTGTAATGTTATATAGAAACTATCTGCTGATGAGTAGCCAGTGATCTATGTGTGAGGAAAAGTGTGCTTGAGAACATAATTATGTTAGTGTCAAGTCTTATTACATGTTATTTTTCAACTTTTAAATTTCATCTCCCTGTTGAGTAGGAACGCTTAAAAATGAATTCCTGGAGGACAAAAAATTTTTCTTGAAACGTACTAAAGACAGCAGATTTTACTTTAGATACTACATTGAGGTTCATGCCCCATGCTGTTTTCAAGCCTGTTATAGTTTTCTTTTCTATTAAAGAAACAGGACTAGAAAGATCAGAAAATAGAAAAATGGAAAGGTGAAGAAGGTCAGGTTTTTTGTGCTTGCGTAGGCTCTTTCATACTTATGCTTTGAACCCTTTTAAGAATGGCACGTGAATCCAGATGTTGTTTGAAGAGCTACCTCAAAGGAAGCTGGTCTGAGCAAATCACACCAGTGACATGCTGTGGCTTTTCATGACCATATGTAGTCCAACAGCTTGAGAGCTGCACCCCATTTCAAATGTTCGTGTTATATCAATGTGCCTGTCTTTTCTTCTGCATTTGATTTGAGGGTGTTGGTTCTAAATACCTGAAGTAGTTCATTATAAAGGCTGCAGTTTATGACTTGTCATTTTATTTTTTTATTCAATTTATCATCAGTGATCCTCATTTGTACTCAATGTTATTACGTAATGAAGCTTTCTGTTCCTACCGTTGGAGAATTTCTCTCAATCTTCAATTTCTGCTATACTCACTAATTTCAATAAAAATAAGTTTTTGTTTGTTTTTGAAGAGGTGATAGATTGCCTGACGTACAGTGCAAATATATTCAAAATGTTAAGAATTGAATTTGAGATTAACACATATATTCAAAAATCTTCCTATTTATTTTGCAACTCAGGTTGCTTTCAAATTTGTGTTGAGAATGCTTAAAATAGTAGTGCAGAAACTGGGAAAAGTTGGTCTGAATCCTTTGTGTACAGCAAAATTTTTAATTAGTCTGGCTCTGCAGTCTTTCTTGACCATTATCATTTTAGGTTGTAAATATTTCTAGTGTCTCTTCCATGTTCAATCACTGGTTTTGTTCTTGCTGATCAAGTTTAGTTTTATTTTCAGAAATTATTTCCTTTAAAACCTTTCACTTCTAGCTCCTACTACCATGTTGCTTGTTCTCTTGCCTTAATAGCGAAGTCAAAGGCTATAGTACAGACATTAAAACACCAAAAGAAACAGCTGTTCCTGCTGCTGCTGAAAGGAGATCCCAAATGTGAAATTATACTAACAAAAATTTGCAAACTAAAAATCTTGTATTTCAGAATAAGTGTTCAGGTAGTTAAACAGTGAATCTAGCATTCATACTTGCTCACTTCTAGACTTACGAAGTTCACTCCATATGCATGGGAGGGGAAAGTAGTCCTTAACAGCTCAGCAGGTTACTTCAGCTGAACATAATCTTGAGGCATGTATGGAATGCCTGCCTGTGTTCCTTGGTGGATGAAGACTATTGCAGATTCTCTTTCTGGCTAATGGGATAAGTTTTATTTCAGAAAGAACCATGGATTCATAATTTCTTACTGATATTCCTTTGTGTGTGGGGGTGTCTCTTTTTTTTTTTTTTTTTACTTGTTACACTTCTGTATTTTTAAAATGTTTTTACCAGGCTGTTTGTATACTTATGAAAAAAAACCTGAATTTTTTAAATGTTTGACAGAAGGTGCTTTTTAAACTTTTTTTTTAAAGGAAAAATCATTGCATTTCAAGATGCTTCACTAACAAGAACTAATCAAATAAGATATCAGTCTTCTGACAGTGTACAGCACAAAAAAAACTGTCTTGTGGTTGGAACATATGTGAAATTTTTAATGACAGATTGCCACTAACAAACTTACTTCGACTGCATTAATCTGATAAGTAGCAGCTAATATGTAATATCTGATAAGCAACTTTTTTTCATGATTATATGATTGAGATTTTTCCTAAAGTAGCTTTTTTTCTAGAGCAGGCTGGTTAAGGCTGTCTGTCAAAGAAACTTCAACCTGCACTGACAAAGACTCGGTGTCTTTCATTGAATTAACACACTAAAATAATCACACATTTGTGAAAAGTTTTGGAACCGTGTACCTGTGAATATATACATGTACATGCAAGCAAGCATATGTATATAATAGTGCCAATTTATAATACCAACCTACCTAGATTACAGTTTGCATTTTTGTTTTAATGTTCAGAACTGCTCTTCTGATTTAATATGCAGACATTTTGTGTTGCATTGTTACTGCTTATAGTCCGTGACCTCACCTCTACCTTACCGCATTTTTGGTGGGATTAATCTCAATCACATTCCATAAAGCAAAAAGCACATTAGTTGCATTAATTCAAAAAATCAGTCTGTTGGGATTGTGGTCAGGAGCTTATCGTTGTGCTTCTTACTCTATTAAATTTAATTTGAAAGGTTTAATAATAAGCTTGTAGCTGCTGCTTTTTTGTCTTTTGATTTCTTAATCTTGAAAGTGAGTGGTGAATGTGTATGGAAATAATCAGTATCATCCCAGCAGATGCATACAGTCCTCAATAGCAAGTTACATTACTTTATGCTAGAGCAAGTAGAACTGATACATAGAGCAATAATCCTGAGTTGCATTGTGATCTGACTTCAGATTACCTTGTTCTACTTGGCTTGCTCAATGTCCTTTGTACAAACTGAGTGTGCAGTTAAATTGGAGATGACACATTGTCTTGTTGAATTGGGGTTCTTACCATTTTATTGAGATCCTGTTGAGTGCTCAGCTTGGTGTTTACCTGTGCTTGTTTATGCCAGTCAAAATAGGAAAATGAAAACCTGTGTTTTCAGGTTTACGTTTTGCTGGGGTTAGCCTTAAACATTTTATGAAGCCTTGCAAATATCTTGATACTTTGTCCACACTAGTTAATAGGAAAAGCACAAAACTGAATGTCATCTGGTGTTGTGTATCAAAGCTGGATATTTTTAAAAGTTATGGAGCAGAATAGCTCCAGATCATTAATTTTTGAGTGTTCACAGCAATTAAATAATCATGTAATGGAATGTCACAGAGGTATTGATCTATGAGTTTTACTGCCATGCAATCCTTTTGAAACAAAGCTGAATTTAAGAACAGCCAGTGGAATCTTTTTTCTTTGAAAATCCTTTATGAAACATTTAAGTGAAACATTCATTATTTTGCAATTATTATTTGAATGAGTGCCTTCTTAATTATGTGAAATATCTGTTTTCCTTGGGGTTTGCCTGACAGGAAATAGTATAATGCTATTTTATAGCTCATTAGTAACAGCTTTTTTTTATTTTTTATATTTTGCCAGCTGTGGGGATTTTTCTTCTTTGTTCAGAACGTAGTATTTTTCTAGGGAAAAGAGATGAGAAGAGAAACTTGTAAATATCTATAACAACACCAGATTGGAGTGACGGCAGAGGAGTTACTAACAAATTGTTTTAACCATTATTTACAAATGTAATTAAGATCTAAAAAGATGAGCTTAAAGTAAAATCATAGTGGGGAGTCTTACACATGGTAGATTCTGCTCTTTTGTTATTGCACACTTTCAGCACTCATTCACATTATCTCCCAAAGTCCCTGCAACTGTTAAATTATGCAAATCAAGTTACCATAATATTCAGTGCCAAAATGTTTTATTTAATAGCAGTCATTAATTTATTTTTCTAATTGATTCCACTAGGAAATCATCTTAAATGTATCATTTTGTTTTAAATGGGTCCCAGTTCAACATAGCTAAAACCTGTTGGGCCTTACAGTTAGGGGGTGTTTTTTCCCCAGCATGTCCATGACAGTTCAGCAGCGATGCCACCACATCCCTTTCATTTCCCTCCCATTTACCAAGTCATTTCACATAATGGTAGAATCAAACAACATATTTAAGCATGACACAACCATGCGTTTTATAATGCAGTAAATAACTACTATTGCTATTGTTTCTGGATGGAGCAGAGCATTATAAGAAAGCAAGGAATGGAAGCAGACCTGAGAGAACTAGGGTAGTGCCTCTGGGAGATGGCGAGGCGAAGGTGATGCTAATGAGATTTTAAAAAGAGGAGAAATTTTTGAATAGCTCCAGGTCTGATTTGCATGATCTTTAGCATATAATACAAGGACATCTCGAATACTGCAATGATGCAAGTCTTAAGGGGCTTCTGGATCTCCCCAGGAAAATCTTAACAGAGGGGAGGCAAGGGGTTTTCCAGTGGATTCATCTTTCTGCCGTGTGTATTTCAAAGGGGCTGTTTAGATGGGCAGAGACTGTTTAGACTGAGATTCACAACTTGGTGTACTGCAAGCACAAGAAGCAGCATGATTATGGAGTTAGATCTGTCCTAGTGTCTGAATGCTAAACATAATTTAAACATTCTGTGATCTGAAAATACTACTTGAGTAATATACACCACATCTCTTTCTCAGAAGCATCATGTTTGAAATACTGAATTATAGGAGGGGAAAAAGCTTAATATGCATGTATTTATAAGCAAAACCTGGATAGTTTTTTTCCACTAAACCTTTGCCCCCTTTCCCAATGCTGTTGTGCAGCTGTGGCAGGAAATTAAATTCAGTGCAAGAGTGGAGATTGCAATCTTCTCTCCTCCTGTATCCTGTATCTGACACATTTTTACCTTGTTCCAGTGCAGAGAAGACCTGGCAACTTGTTTGAAAATGAGTAAAATATTTTTGCAGGGACAAGTAAGGTTAACCTTGCACCATTTAATAGCCACAGGGAGCAGAATAACCTGTTGTCTTTTCAGAAAGTGCAAATGAGATTCTTGTCTAATTGAAAAATAGGATATTTCTGGGTTAATTGCTGGAAATGACCAATTATCCAAACACCTGCAATAAAGGAAACAACACCATCCCTCTTATCTTTCTTAAAACAAATTACTGTCATCTGTAACCAACAGCACATTCACCAGAAGGCTACATGGTTCCTGTTACACAATTCTTATTTATCAGTCTTGTGAATAACAGGTAAGATCATTACCCGGCTGCGTTATTTACCTTTTGAAATTAGAAGATGGAGCACCGGTTCTGATGACAGTGCATGGCCTCAAACCTGTCCTGTCTCACGTAAGGACCTGTAACTTGTCACTTTTAAGAGCATAAAGTGATGTGAAAATTTGGGAGGGTGGTTGTCACCTCATTTTTCCCATCTTCCATCTATAAAACTGAATCCAGCCCTAAACAGGTTAATTCTTTCCCTGCTTCACCCCTAGTTTTCTAGAAGTGTTTCTGTTGGAAGTGGAGGAATAAGAGTGGAGAAGCTGTCCACTGTTCATATGAGGCAAAGGACAAAACAAGACTGCCCTCTTCCCAGCCAGCTTCCTCACTCCACCTCCTCATCCCCTCATCTGACATAGGCTTCAGGAAGATCCCTCAGTGAGGGAGGAGGGTTCCTGGCTTTAATCTTTAAAGCAATATGTAAGCATTTATAGGTTTGTTTATACGTGTATTTGATGATTTTCATGCAACCTCAACATAAAATAAATAGCCTGATGGGGTATGTTTCTTTTTTTCGCATTTCGTGGTGCCTAAGGTAATTTGTTCCCTATATGTAAAATGTCAGGGGTTACAGATGTTAACAGAATAGGCTTGGTCTTTTGGAGATTTCTGCTTTTCTTTTTTTTAACACTTATTTCTGTGCTTAGGTCTTTATTATAGTTCATTTCTAAATCTGGTAAAAACAAAAATTACACATAAAAATGAAAGAAAATATAGAAAAAAATAGTGTAAACTACTTTTGACTAGCTTCCCTGAAATAAGGATGTTCTTCTGTGACAGAGGTAAATATCCCTTTTAATTTAAGTGAAGAAAGCAATAAACAAAGCAGCAAGCGTAATTTACAATTGTCCCCTCTCTTTTTTTCCTCCCCCTTCCTTGACTTTGTTCTTGGCAGATTTCTTGTCCATAACTGCATATTCCTGCATTCTCAAGATACAAAGCTCTCTGCTGAATCTCAATGACAAGGAAAAGTCTCAGTTGGTTTATTCTTTAGTGATCTGACCTTTTCTCTGTCAACTTGTTTACTAGCAAACATTTCATCTTTGATTCAACCCACAGTTTACTGAAAAGCAAGAAACAAAACTTCTGAATCTGTGTCTCTTGTGATCTGTAATTTCTGTTACAAAATAATATTTTGGAAGATTAAGGGTGAATCTTTTCAGGAGCTCAGGGTCCTAGGCTTGGAAATTTGTGGAGATTTTTACTCTTGAAAAACAGTTTGCCTTGCTGCAGTCTGGGATCAAGTGAATCAGATCAAATGGAGACACTGGCACAGGCTGTCCAGAGAGGCTGTGGGGTCTCCCCCCTTGGAGATGTTCATAAGATGCCTGGACATGGTGCTGGGCAGCCTCTGGGTGTCCCTGCTTGAGCAGGGGGTTGGACCAGGTGGCCTCTGGAGGTCCCTGCCAACCTCAGGCACTCTGTGATTGTGTCTTGGCCACGGCCACCCCTAAAATGTGGGGGCTTCACCCCAGCTCCCCTCCTCTGTATGTGGGCTTTGGAGCTCGAGGTAACTGCCGTGATTCTGTGAGACACCTGACTTCTGTCGCTTCAACTCCAGCACCTTCTACATAACCAATACACTAGGTATTTCCAGCACATCAGTCCTAGGCTTTCTCTGGTTTTCGTGTGGAATTTCTTGGCTGTGATCTTGAAGTATTTTTAGTAACTCCCTTGTGTGAGAAAAGCCATTTGTGAGTGAAGCATGGCTATGGGCTGGGTTAATGAGGGAAGCCTTTTTCAAATCTCTCAGCAACCCACCTGTCAGTCTGAGCCTCACTTCCAGGAATAATAGTCCTCACCTAGATCCCCTTTCCCTCCCCTCCTTTGTTTTTTATCTGTTACTCAGTGATTAGACTCATAGCTAAACTGAATCTACTTACCTAGCACTTGAACTTGGTTCACTGATTGTTCTGATGGCAGACCTTTTTTTTTTAAGGTAATAGGACACTGATTTAGAAGGTGTTCAGACAGAAATGTGTCTAAAACAAACGATGCCTTTGGTCCTGTGGTTGTCCGTAGTCTTCTCCCCAAGCATCATTGCTTGAGAGGATGCTTCGGAAGCATCACATTGCTTGGAGAGCACTGGGGTGGCAAAGTGGGCTTCTCCACCAGTGTTCTGTGAGGAGAGCTGGTATTAATTTTTTTTTTCAGGAGTTCAGACAGTGTCCCTGATCACTTCTACCTGTTACCAATTAGCATTACCTATGGGTAGTGTGTTGGTTATTTGCAAAGGCATGGGTTCTTGAAGTTATTTGTGACCAACTTCTGTGGCTTTCAGTATGAAAAACTTGAATACATTTTGTAGAAGATATAGTTGACTTCTCAAATTTCACATGGATCTACAACCAGTTAGCACTCAGCATAACCTCCTTGGTAACCATCTGTTCTTCTGCTCACACTTACATGTAAAACATGTAAGAAGTGGGTAAGGGAGCTTAAAGTGTATTTGCAGATTGGTTGCTTGTAAGTTACTTCCATCAAGAAAACAGTGGCTAAGAGCCTTCTGTTTTTCTTTCTTTTCCCCTACAAAAATGTGGTATGAAGCATATGAAGGTATACAAATGAAAATTAATACTTCCTTTTTTTTATTTCATACTGTACACTGGAGACTTTCACTGTCTTGTATCCTGTTTTTATTCATCTTCAGCATAAGGGATGTTTGTGTCTGAGTTTATATTTACCAAGATATGATTAATTTGTATGAAAGAAGTAAATGTTTTAAATAACCCTGCTTATCTGCAAAGATTGTTGTTCAGACTGAAAAGGATCAATTGTAGTGGTATCTAGTGCCCTTTACTGACACTAGTTTCAAAGTGCCAACTTCAATTAAACAATATCCTGTTAATAGCCTCTGGATCTACCTACCTGGAATTTCAGAAGTGGCTCAATACTCCAACATTTCATCAAGTACAGAATTAAATTTTTATTACCCAAATCTGTGTAAATTATTTGTATTTCATATTTTCTTCTCTTGATAGAACTAAAACTGCAAGTTTGAGACTGATTGTTTTGATAGGTTACACACAATTTCAGCCTACTTTTTAGAAAAAATGTGAAAGAATACTGGCTTGAAAAAAGAGTAAGATACCTAACCTTATTCTGAGTGACTTAGGGCTAGTACTGGTACAGACTGTACTCTCTTACAAGCAGAGGTGTCATCTGTAAAGTATCTCACTGTCTTGATTATATGACTTTGAATAAATCTTTCTTGAAACTATGCTGCCCTTCCTGATTTCAGTCAATTACTGATTCAAAAAAAACTTCTTATGGGTTTGCTGGATGAGGTTGAAACTCATCTATGAAAACTCGTGAACTAGTTTTTGCCTGCCACGCAGGTTTACTGAAAAAGATGGAAGGACTTGTGTTTGTAAGACACAAATGTACAAGGTTATCACCACCTGTTTCTAATAATTATGTTTTAATTAAGTAATAGATCTGCACTTGCTTTTGTAATAGAATGAGTCAATTTAGAGCTAAAGAATTGGCTTGAAATTAAATGTCTTTAAAGGTTAATGAATGATGCATTCTTGAAGTAATCTGAAGAACAAAAAAAACATGTAAGTAAAATGTATGTCCTCTCTAATTACATGGAGAAATAGATATGAAAGGGGACTCAAATTCTTAATTCTAACATTAACAGCCTGGATAAGGTTACTGACTGTGGAAGATAGCAGAGCTCTTTCCATAGTGAAAATAAATGAATGAAGGATATTGGTAAACAGTAAAAAAAATAAAACTTAAAAATGAATACAACAATTCAAAAAAAAAATTGAATAGACTAGAGTGTATGTAGTGCCAATGCTTTGAATATTACTTCATTTTGCTTCATACGGATTCTGGAGACTGCTTGGTAGGTTTGTAAACTTTACTCCTAAAGGAGATGCTCTGACCAATGGAAATGTAAGGACAGTTAGAATGAATATGCATGGATGTTTTATATTTGTGTTGTGTAAAAACAGTAAGTATTTCAGCCTGTCCTATTCTGTTGAATATCTACGTAGCTATTCAAGAAAGGAAGATGCCTGTCTTGATTCTTCCTGTTCTCTGTTTCAAATATTGGAAAACCTTCAGACTTGTATTATTCATTTCTAATTTGCTTCCATCAGAAGGCCAAATGGAGAAACAGGTGTTTTGACAATAAGGTATGCATTTAAGTAACGTGCTTAAAACCATAGTCTTTGAGTCAAAGATGTTGGACCTCAGGCAGCTCCACCATCGCTGCTAATAGACAGTGTCAGAAAACTGATAACAAAACTCATCTCCATTAACAGTATTTGTGCTCAGCAGATGTGCATCACTGAAAATTATGTTCATGCTCTGAAATGTCGCAAAAAGATCCTTAGTATGCTCTAGTTCTGCAAATTGAAGTGATAGCTGACTTACTGATCTCTGTCAGATATTTATTTACACGTCCCATGGGGAAATACATTACGCATTTAGAAAGACATTGGAATGTTTTGCAAAAACATAAGTTATTTTTAGAAAAAAGATTCATCTGTCACAGACATGGACGACATCTGGTTTAAGTGTGATGAATGCATATTGTAGAAGAAAAGGGACATCCTGATGCTATTGCGTATACATCTTTGTGATTATGGTTGTGCTTTTTTCTAAGAAGCGAATTTATTACAGATAAATATTTTATTTTTTGCCCAAGTGTGCTTCAGAGCACTACAGATACTTGATGCTCTAGCGCTCCCCTAGACAGCAGGAGAATCTGTTACGTAGTGCGGAATTGTCCCTGGGAACAGTAGTAGATCCTAAAAACCACATAGATGACTTCTTAAGGTGGGCTGGCAGCCACTGTAGGAAGATCCGAGTTTTCTCATACTTTGCCATGTTGTGCCTGCAACACTGTGTTGGGCTCTGTATATCAATGCAGTGGAATGTATTTACATCATCTTCCCTCCTACATGGCCATGGTGGCAGCTCAGGTATTAAATATCTGCTAATACACATGCCTCATAGAGACATTTGTTTATTTGTGCAACATGAGCTTTCCCATCAGCTATTCATCATCTCTACTTCAAAAAAAAAAAAAAAAAAGTAGGTCAGATGGCAGCAGGCCAGGTTGTTCTCACTTTCCTTCCCTCAGGGGTAAGGAAGGCTAAGAGAAATAGAGTTTGAAACACCAAAATCTGAGAGACCAAACAGAAATGACTGGAAGTATTGCACTGTTTTTCTCTAGTATAGTAAGAGTTTGGTTTAAATTCCTCTCCTTTTTGAGAAAGATAATTGAGAGATAAAGAAGAGGCAGGTGAATTTATTCTCTGATCTGTATTTTGTAATGTATGACTTTGGCCAAGGATCTTAAAATATGGTATTTCTTTTGGTATTTGCCTATTAAACTTAACATATCAGTATGTTTTTATGTATTACTTTGCTTGTTAAATAATGTACTGAATGTTGATAAAGTGCAAGATTCCACTTTTGCAGGTGTAGTGGGTTTACATGGCAAGGCTTTGGTAGCAGGGGGCCATAGGGGTGGTCTGTGAGAAGAATCTAGAAGCTGCCCCATGTTAGGTAAGGGCCCCACTGCTGTCCAGAGCTGAGCCAATAAGTGATGTTGTTTTGCACCTCTGTGAGAGCATATTTAAGACAGGGAAAAAAAACCATGCTGTGCCACACAGCAGCTGGGAGAGTGAGAGGAGTGAAGAACAGCCTTGCAGGTGCCAAGGTCAGTGAAGAAGGAGGGGGAGAGGTGCTCCAGGCGCTGGAGCAGAAGTCCCCTGCGGCCTGTGGTGAGGACCATGGTGAAGCAGGCTGTCCCCTTGCAGCCCATGGAGTACCACGGTGGAGCAGGGTTCCATGTTGCAGCCCGTGGAGGAGACCACGGTGGAGCAGGTGGACCTGCACCGACGGAGGCTGCGGCCTGTGGAAGACCCCTGCTGGAGCAGATTCCGGGCCGGACCTGTAGCCTGTGGAGAGGAGACCACGCAGGAGCAGGTGACCTGGCAGGAGCTGCTGCCCGTGGGGGATCCAGGTTGGAGCAGTTCGCTCCTGAGGGATGGACCCCGTGGTACAGACCGACATCTGGAGCAGTTCTGGAAGAGCTGCTGCCTGTGGGCAGCCCACGCTGAATCAGTTCACCAAGGACTGCATCCCGTGGGAGGGGCCCCACGGCACAGGGGACGAGAGTGACCGAGAAGGAACAGCGGCGAAGAAGCGCTATAGACTGACCATAACCCCCATTCCCCTGTTCCCCTGCGCCGCTCGGGGGGAGGAGGTGGAAGAGGGTGGATGGGGGGGAAGGTGCTTTTGGTTTCTTTCCTTTGTTTTTCACTTCTCTAGCTTGTTAGTGATAGGTAATAAATCTTACTGTCTCCCTATGCTGAGTCTGTTTTGCCTGTCACAATAATTACTGCGCGATCTCTCTGTCCTTATCTCAACCCTTGAGCCCTTTTCATCATATTTTCTCCCTGTTCCTCTTTGAGGATGGGGAGTGAGAGAGTGGTTGTGGTGGAGCTCGGCTGCCCACCTGAGTAAAACCACCACAGCAGGCCTCACTGAGTAACTTGCATTCATATTTTTTAATAATCATGTGATTTTGAACAAAGTAAATTTATAAGTAATGATGTAATATTATAATCTCCAAAAGGGATTATTCTGGTAGGGCATACATCAGACTGTAACATGACATGGAAATCCAGAAAACTGTTGTGACTGTGTAAAGAATTTGTTTTTTAAGTGCAGCAGTATGTTCTCAGTGCTTTCAGGTATTGTTTGATCATGGGAAAAGAACATTTGTGGAAGATCAAACAAGATCATGTACAGCATAGATTTTAAGGTTCACATAAAGTCTGAGCCTTTTCTTCTAAAATTCTTCTGACATCTGTATCATTGCAGGGATTGGTGGTTTTTTTGGTATAACAATTTAGATCTGTATAACATGCTCTGAAGTGACTGTACGCAGTTAGTTATCTTTTTATCAGTATGGAATTGTGGTTTCATCATCATGGGCAGATGAATTTCACCAAACACCCTCTCTCACAGTACAATGAAAACGTCTCAAAGGTTGAGATAAGGAAGAGATATCACTCAGCAATTATTGTCATGCTCAAAATAGAGGGAGAATGATACAACCTAGAGTAGTGAAAACTAAAAGCAAACAAAAAACAACTTCATAAACTTCCCTCCTACCCCTACCACCACCCTAAGTGGCAAAATGGGAACAGGGGCTGCAGTCAGTCCCTGATGCTTTGTCTCTGCTGCTCCTTCATGGTCACTCTCTGCCCCTGCTCCACGTGGCGTCCCTCCTATGGGATGTCATCCTTCCCGAACTGAGCCTGTGGGGGCTTCCCACAGGCAGCAGCTCTTCAAGACCTGCTGCGCAAGCTGCTCCCACATGGCTCTGTACCATGGGGCCCATCCCCCAGGAGCAAACTGCTCCAGCACGGGTCCCCCATGGGCAAAAGCTCCCCTCAGGCCCCCTGCTGCTGCATGGGCTCCTTTCCACAGGCTGCAGCTCCGGCCCGGGGGCTCTCCATGGGCCGCAGCCTCCTCCAGGCCACATCCACCTGCTCCACCAGGGGCTCCTCCACGGGCTGCAGCGTGGAGATCTGCTCCATGTGGGACCCATGGGCTGCAGGGGGACAGCCTGCTCCACCAGGGGCCTCTCCACAGGCTGCAGGGGAACTTCTGCTCTATGCCTGGAGCTCCTTCTGCATCAACTTGTGCAGCTGGCTGGAATGGGCCCTTATCTGACATGGGGCAGCTTCTGGACTCTTCTCCCAGAAGCCACCCCTGCTAACAAAACATTGTCATATAAACCCATTGCAGAAATCCATGATTTTCAGCATCACAACAGGGATGTTCAAATCTGTATTTTTTAAAATAAGTACAGTGACGATCTGTTGGTAATCATCAAGTTTCAATTACATTAATACCTGGTCTTAAAGATTTATTTTACATTTTCCTTCAATAGCGTTTTGCGTATTCTGTTTGGAAAGTGTTATAGTCAATTTCACCTATAGGCAGGGAGCTGACTTAGTGTGCGTGCAGCAGATCAGTGGTACGGTAGTTCTGCTCATGTACACTTCAGAAGAATTTCTGTAAGTGTATGTGCATGTATATGAACCTGTTTGCTAGCTTCACACTTATGCTAGGTGAAAGTTAGAAAACAAAATATCATGTGGTTTGCGTTAGTTGCTGTGCATCCCAGGTAGAATGGAAATTCCCTCACTTCACTGTCAGGGAATAACACGATAATCTTGCAGCATTCCGGTATGTCTCTACTGGGAAAGAACACTTTTTTGAGTTTAAAGTAATAAAGTCAAGGATGTACTTCTGCTCTAGTTGGCATTTTAGTAGCAGACTGCTGGTTTGTGGCATTCGGCTCAAGTAAAAAGGGATTTCTTTTGGAAGGGCAGAGGAAATGCTTTTCTGCATACCACAAAAGCATCAGCAGAGCTGCCCTTCAGTGACCATTCCGCTAGTCCTGGCATTTTCACATGCTTTCCTCAAAGCACCGGCATCATGATAGATTCTCAGGTCCACTGCTTTCCTGGTCTGTCTTAAACCCCGCAAGCTCTTGTACGTATATCTGAATCCAGAGAGAAGCCTTGTGCCAAACACTCACTCTGGATATTTGGCATTGCACATGCCTGCCCATTCAAAGTGACTTGTGACCTGTGCTTCAAAGATCAGTTTGGTTCCCTCAAAATCATGGCTGTCTCCTGTGGGAGCAGTCTATGCTTCCCAGAGGGCAGGAACTGTGGTTCTTCCTACGCTTTCTGAACAGGGCGCTGAGTAGGCAAAGGCCTGGAGAAAAGTGAGGCAGAACTGGATTTAGAAGTGTAAGAAAGTAATATAGTCCAGTACCTATTAGGTAATAATTATCACCTTTTAAATTGCGTACTACGCTGAATTTGATTCCTTGCTGCATTTCCCATATCAAGTTGGGCCACTGTAGGTAGCTGTTTTTTTCTCCTTAAACTTGTGTGTCATGTATTAAACTGTATATCAGATGTGATATGGAGATTATATCAATGACGTTTCTAAATATACAGTTTCTGGTTTCCTTTCCAATGAAACTTTGATGTCAGCGTTTTGACAATTGCCCTTTACTTGTGTGCCTACCTGCTGCAGATGGGGTCTGACTTATATGCCATAGTCTGTCTTTAAAGCTATATGTTCTTCTGTTGACATTTTTTCTCCTTTTATTTTTTGCCTTCAGAGGCTTTTGTGTTTTCATGCTGTTTTTATTTTTTTCTTATTTTTTATGCTAAAAGTGATTAGCCTACCAAATTTCTATACTTAGGCTTGTCTTTGTTTCTGTGCTTTTCCATCTGCCCTGTTCACAAGTTTTGCATCTACATGCTGTGCTTTACAGACATGCATGCTCTAAACTGGCATTGCATTGCATAATCATTTGTAATCAAAATTGCTTCAGGTGATTTAGCAAGTAACATTCAAAGCAACCACTAAGTAGAGGGAATATAGGAGTAGAGACTGATTTAATGCCTGCTCTTAGAGCTTAAAGCATAAAACTAATGGTGCTAAGATGGTAACATGGAGACAACTATATGTTATCCAAGGCTGACATGATAGAAGCCCGAATTACGTTATCATTGTACTGTAGCCTCATGCAACAAATACTGCTGCACATAAGCAGGGCACCGAGAGAAATTAAGCCAGCTCTGTCAAAAGCCAATTTGCAGGTGCATCTGAAGAAGATGGGCAGCGTATTCGTACAGTTCTGTTCCTGATGGCTTCCTCGTTCTGAAACACTGTGGTTCTATTCAGGATTTTAAAATCAAAAGGGTTGTTTTCCTTCAAATTAAAATGGAGTCAGGAGACTTGGATTTTCTAATTTTTATTTTTTTTTATTTATTCAGCAATAAAATAAAAGGAGTAGATAAGTCTTTAAAAGCGTAATAAAATGCTGCTGTGAGTGGTATGCTGTTCAGGGGATGCAGGTGCAATCAATTTTTTCCTCTTAGGTATCATCTTAAATTGTAGTAAAATTCTAATGGAAAAATATTTTGAACATCAGTCTGGAGGACCTGTATACAGACATTAGGAGATAAGAAGTTCTGATTGCACTTTTTTAATTATTTTTTTTTAGATTTAAGCAGGTTACCTGTTTTCTAGAAATCTTAATGTTACTACACTTTCAAAAAAAGAAAACAAACAAAACAAACAAAAAAAAAAAACAACTAGGAAATCATGTTTGGGCACTGTCTATGAAAAGCTATGATGCTGATAGTGTAAAAAAGCTGTATCCAAGCTAAGTTTTCATAGCTATCCTGTCTGAGGTGGCTTATTCTGGTAAATGGTTTCCAAAATGTTCTGGAAAGGCGAATGGAAAGACTCACTAGGAGAAGAAAATGAGCCTTTACCTTCAGGGGAGAAAAGTTGAATCGGAGCTGTGAAGTTAAATAAGCTTCATTCCTGGCTCCTTGTTGTATTGCGTAGGTATTTTGGTTCCTTGGCTTGCTGTTCAAAAAAAAGCCTTGTTCATAATTTTCAACTCAACTGGTAAGAACACATGGTACATATGGCCAGGGTGTCTGAATGGTTTTACAGACAAATAGAGTTGGGAATAAGTGTAGAATGTGAAGTACTTGGGATAAATGGGCTTGTTGGGTTTTACTTGGAAGGTCTGAGATGGGAAAAAGTGTTTCCCATGTAGGAGGAAAATAATTCCTATTGAAGATGCCAAGGAAAAGAAAGCTAATGAGGATAAGTATGCCTGTTTTTCATGGTGCAGAACAATGAGGAGGAATATTTTTGCAGTTTATGATTTTGAAGGTTAGTTACAACTTTTTATTATTTAGCTTTTGCTAACGCTATCTCCATCTTTAATTTCCAGAATGCAAAAATTTACCACTCTAACTTTAGTGGTGCTGGCATAGATTGGCAACAATTTCAGACAAATGCAGCTTGAACAGGTTTCTAATGCAGAGTAACATGTTTCTATGTTGATGTGTTAAGCTCTTAATTAGGCAGTGATAGACTATGACAACCTTGTGTGATGTGACAGCGTCCCCAAATTGTTCCTGAAAAGTCATGTGTCTATCCAAAAAAAAAAAAAAAAATCCTCCCCTCCCCTCCCCCCTCCTCTCCTCTCCTCTCCGTATGGCTTCAGATATACTCTTTAACTGTGCTTAACCTTTTGATTTACTAAAGTAATCCAGAAATGTTTTTTCTTATTATTCTTTGTATCTAGTTCCTGGACTTTCCCATCCCCTACAGTAAGCTTGTTTGCAATGTGATGGATGCTAATTTTTTGTTTCACCTCTTCGGGAGGTTTGCAGTGCTCTCTGTACCAGTGGCTGGTCAACCGCTTCAGCACCACCTGGTGAACAGCACAGTGGCACTGGCTTTCACCAGGAGCCTTTCACTTGCCTCTGAAGGCAGTGTCCCTGCAGCCGAAGGGAAATTATTGTCAATGAGGATCAAAAGGCATTCAGCCTTTTGGTGATAAATTGTCCTGTTGCCTCCAAGCACCATTTCTTCCAAAGACAAAGGCACTGATAAAATATTTATGCTGAAAGGTAGCAGGTAAAGGGATTGTGCATTGTGAGGTTTTAAATCTGTGTTGCCAAGATAAATTTTCTTCTTAACTTCATTGATCTGAAGGTAAAGAATAAGGATCTTAAGGAATATATTTTGTGAGTTAAGCCCGGATGCAGAAGTCACTGATGCCATCATTTCACTTAAAATAGCAAACATAGAGGTTGCATTGTCAAGAGTTTTTACAATTGAAGGATGTAGCCTAGGCCATAATACAGCATTTACTGGTGAAAAAGTTAGACGCAGTGAAGTGGTAACAGGAGAATCATGCTTTAAGTGCTGATTGCTACCCCATTTCTTAATGACACTTGTTTGTTTTGTTGTTTTTTTCCCCTCATGTGCCCATGTGTAATTTCTGCATTCACGGGGATGGTGAAAACACTGTTATGGAAAGACAGCTGCTCTTTGATGCTTGTTAGAGAGATTGCAGTCAGTAGCTGCTCTGTAGTAACACCACTGCAACTGGTACATCCTAATGGGTGGTACAAACAGTGGCTGTCCAAAAAAAAAAAAAAAAAGACCTCTTGTAAACAAGATAATAGTATATCTGTATAGGATCTTTGATTCTGTAATTACATACTAATGCTTTGAACTATCTTTATTTAACTGAACCCAAGTTTACGGGTTGACAACACAGCTATGTAAGCCTAGAGTTACAACAATGGATAGTTCCAGGCTTCAAAGCTCCCAGCATAGACATGTCCAGACGTCCATTCTGCACTCTGAACTCTTCATGGTTTTCAATTACTACATCCAAAGGTCATGATTTCCAGCCCCATTGTTTTGTTCTCCACTAGCTTTTCCTACCTCTGATTTATTATGGTAGAGTGAGATAAGAGCCAGTAAGTTAAAGTGTATGTGTTATTGGGGGATAGGATGGCAGCAAAGGCTACAAATCCTTTTAGTAAAATAGAACACTCTCTTGGTGACTGCTTTGCTGGGTTTTATTAGTTCATCTGCCTTCAAATGAGTCCTGCAGGTGCTTTCTCAAATGGATTGAGAGATTGCCTCGTATGTTCCTCTGCTTCTTCTAAGTACCTCTGTGTCCTATGTAGAAGATTTGTAACTTCCTACATCGAGATATCTTTGTAAAGCACACCAAGGACCCTTGTGCCTTCCAAAGCCACAGTGTGGGTTGGAAGGGGAATGTAATGAAAACTGAAAAAAAAAAAAAAAAAAAAAAAAAAAAAAAAGATAATGATAGAAAAGGTATTAATACAAATTCAACAGCTAAATTTTCTAAACTTGTTATGTGAAAAGATGCATCTTCTTCCCTCACATGTTCTTCGCACTCATGGCAGTCAGTACATGCTGCTTGCACCTAGAGGTATAAAACCAGTTCTCTCTTCTTCCTGGTACCAAGGAAAAGAGTAAAAAAGGGGGGAACATAGCATAAAGTTGAGCATCATTTCCAAGACTCAGTTGCAAGAGCTGGAAATTCCAGGATCCCTAGTTTCAATCTCCTCCCTGCTTAGAAAGTGCTTTTTAGTTTTCTGCAAGATCCTGCAAGTTGAAATTCAGGGCACCTCTTACTGATGAAGGACATGGCAGGGTTTTATGGGAACTAAAATAACTTCTTACATTTTTCTTCATACTTCCAGAACACAATTAAATGCAAAATACCTGGCTCTATAACGGGATAACTTGCTGTGATCTAGTAATACCTTTTTAGTTTAACCTGGGTCTTCTCTCCAGCCAAGACTCCAACTCTGATGATTTGGTTACTCTACCTATTTTTTGTGTGATTTATTCTTTCAATATTTCTAGCTAGCTTGAACTATGAAGCAAGGAAACAGGAAAAACAGTGCTAGCATTTAGATAAGGTATGACTTGTCTTACGAAGTGTAACTGGCAGATGTGATCATATTACTGGATAGGGATGCATTTGGAGAGAGAAGAGAGAACCGAATTTTATTTTCAGCCAAGTATTTTTCTACTTGATTTGATTGCATATTCTAGAGAAAGCAAGCAAGGAGTGGCTTGAAAAAGCATTTCCCTGTAGGTGTCACATTTTTCCATGTATTTTTAAGTGTAGATTTACATAGACTATCCTGACGTAATATTATATACGTAGTGTATGGGGAAAGAAAGGGAAGTGAATAAGAAACCTGCCTGAAAACACTTACATTGTTATTCCGTAATTGGAATTGCTTTTGTTATGTGGAAATAGACATGAACTGGAAAATGAAAGATATCTGAAGGTCATCTCTTCCATTCAGGCTTGGCTTGAGCAGAAATAACAGCATTGTTTACATTTAGTACAACTATGCGGTGATTAGTATGGTGTCCATTAAGTATTATTCCACCAAGGCCAACAATGTGCTTTTGCTACAAAGGCCAATGGTATCCTGAGCTGCATTAGGAGGGAGGTGATCCTCCCCCTCTGCTCATTACTCCTCACACCTGGAGTTCTGTGTCCAATTCTGGACCCCCAGCACAAGGGAAGCACGGACATATTGGAGAGCCCAATGTAGGGCACAGGGGTAATGAAGGGACTGGGGCACCTCTCCTGTAAAGAAAGCTGAGAGAGCTGGGACTGCTCAGCCTGGAGAAGAGGGGGCTCGGCGGGGCTGCATCAATATGTCTAAATACTCAAAGGGAAGGTGCAAAGAGGATGGAGCCATGTTCTTTGCAGTGGTGCGCAGTGACAAGGACAAGAGGCAAGGGGCACAAATAGAGGAGGCTCCCTCAGAACATGAGGAAGCACTTCTGTGCTGGGTGGGTGGTGGAGCACTGGCACAGGTTGCCCAGAGAGGTTGTGGGGTCTCCCTCCTTGGAGATCTTCGGAAGCCACCTGGACACGGCTCTGGGCAGCCTGCTCTGGGTGTCCGTGCTTAAGAAAGGGGTTGGACCAGGTGGCCTCTAGAGGCCACTGCCAACCTCAACCAGCCTGTGATTAAGGAATTACAGAGGGTGTTTGTACAAAATACTCTATAATCAAAAGATCTTACTTCCTGTAAGTCTGTATGTTCCTCTAAATTGTTAATATTATCTATTATATAAGCCATACATATAGTTATTTAAATACATAGATTTTTTTGTTTCACTTGTACTTACTTCATATGCATGTAATGTTAAGGATAAACAGGCCCAAATGCTAGAGGTGGAACTAATGATAATGGGCTGCTGGAGGGTTGTTTGATATGACTGTTCTGTTCCATCCAGGTTAAGAAGCAAGGTTATTTTTCTAGACGGTGGAAGGGAGATCAATGGCCTTATTGGATATGCCACATCTGGGTATTAGCAGATTATCCTGCTGAAAAACAAATAGGCCGCTTAAAGAAGTTTATCAGATGTTGTTGGATAACTGTGTCCACATCTCATTAGAAGTTAAACTAACAGATTAAAACTTAAATGTGTTGCTGAGTTGTGGAGTTCATAGCATAAAAATTCTAATCCCTTGCAGTTTAGAGGACCTTCATTAATTGGTTACATTGATACTTAAAAAGGACTGATGTCATTATTTGTCCTAAAAGATCTACAGTATTTCTTTTTTCCTAAATAAATAGGAATTCTGATCCTTCTTCTCTGTAGGATAACTGACCAAGGAATTGGCAGGTCACGTTTGTTTGAGCTGAGGAAAAACTCTTGTAGAAGAGGTGTTTGGTTTTAATCACTTCTGAAAATGTTTCTTTCTGTATGTAAAATATTCTCAAGCTTATATATTTATTAAGGCAGGGAATAGTACTGCCATAACTTGAGTAACTTTTTTTCTAGATTTCATAATCTTATAATTTATTTAGATATGTTTGCTGTCAAAACCAGTCTTACTACTTAAGATCTACCTCTTAAATTATATCCAGAATGAATAACATTTAAATATCAAAGACCGAAGTTTTATCCTAGCAGAAATTTTTGAGACAGTTGGATTTTCCAGTTTTAAACACTTGTTAATTCTTTTGGTACTTTGTGCTCTGATTTCATGCGACATTTTCTGTGCTTTTTAATAGCAAGGCTTGAATTTCATGTCAAATTGTAGAGAGGGATTATTTCTGGGAGACAGAGTACATAAGAACATTCACTAAAATCCTAGCTTATTTAATAGTTGAGTGATTTTTGGTGTCCTTTTTCTTATTTAGGTAAATGAACTGGAGGAGCATTCTGTTTCTGCTTGCTTCCTAGAGGGCTAGACTATACACTGGCTGGCTCTCGGTAATTTTGTTTTAATTTTGGATCTTTATCTTTTTTATTATTTTTTTTTTCATTTACTCATTTCAGAAAAGATAGTTCTTTATTTTGTTTAGTAATTTCTTACTTCTGGTTTCTTTTTCCTGTAGGTACCTAAAATGTAAACCTACCTGTGCCTAAAACGTGCTACCACACTAGGGTTAGTTGTTTTCAAATGTGTTGGTATTGCCTCTTAAAAATCCTGATAAAGAGAGAAATTAAGAAAGACTAGTAAGTTTTTAGAAAAGCTATTTTGCCTGCTGGTAACATTATATTGCTTCAGATGACGCAAGTGATAAATGCAATCCCAAGCGACCTACAGGTTAACAATGACCTTTGATTTACTATGGAAGAATATAAAGTCTTAATAACAGACTCCATACAGAGATAACTTGTAGTCCACTGCAGTTAGGAGTAACTGGGTCATTTTATTCTGATGGCTATTTGGAGGCTTGTATAAAATGAGGTGACTCTTTCAGTCTCTTCTTGGGTTGACCAATACTTGTATGTCTGCAGATTCTTTTGTTGCCAAAGGCACAATGCAGACAGGACTGATGTAAATTGTCCTCATGACCATAAGTAAAGGCATGCTTCATTCGCTGGCAAAACCAAATTCTTCATTAAAATGTTTTGGTTTTATTTTGCTTTAAATCAGGAATACAAGAGTAGAACTGACACAGGTGTGAGTTCCAGAAAAATATTTCAAAATGTATATATAGACATCTGACTTAATCATCATTCTTTAATAAAAGGCAGAAAGGGTCTTTCAGACTGGAATTCCTAATTATTGACCAGATTATGTATTTAATTTGCTGAGTTTGGGGAATATCCCTAATGTGTTTTAATCTTTAAGAGAAACTTCAAATGTCATTGCAGGCCAAATATAGAACTAGACCTAATAAACTACCTCTTCTTTGTTCTTTGTACGCTATATTGCAGACATACTTTGAATGTTCTTTCCTTCTTCTCTAAGCCAGTGTTTGCCAAGGACTGGATAAGTTCTGTTCTCAGCTGATGATTGCCACGCTGTTGGGTACCTGGGCTCTGGGGGATTCCTTAGCTTACTTTTTTTCTTGTGTGAAGCTGTACTAAGACTGTCTTTCTCTGCACAACAGAAGAAAAAATGTTAATTATTTCAATTTAGCAATGTTCTTCTTTCTGCAAGCTTGGGAAGTGATAGAAGTGATAGAATTAAACAATGTGTAGTGTGGTGTTTTTTTGTTTTGTTTGTTTTGAAGCACTTATTGAGGGAATAAAGACGAGTCTTAATTCTGAAATTATATACAGTGAAGTGCAGCTTACCTTTCTTGATGTTTCTTAAGTACTCTAACAGTGAAAATCTGAAAGCACAAAACCAGTTATCTCACTATCTGAGATGATGTATAATTTCATAGATAAGTTTCTTGCTATTTTGAACAACCTAAGATTTTGTCGCAAATATTATTTCCCACTAAAAGAGTTTTCCCAGTGTGTACTTTAAGGAAAATAGATACAAGTTTCTTATATTTTTATCTAGATACTAAATGTATTAACTTAAAATACTACTTAATGAGACACATTTTCACTCCAACTCTGAATTTTGAGTGTCTGGTAAGGTGAGGTTTGACAAGGTGGTAAATTTGGGCTTAGAGGAGGTGGTTTAATACTAAACCTAAAACTTTTCACACATGTAAATGGTGAACAAACTACTCTAGTTCCAACTCGTTTTTAAAGCCTGAAAGAATAACTTTGTCCAAAGAAAGTTCAGATTGTACTGGTGGCATTTTCTACTTGCACTGTTTGGTATCCAGACAGACCTTATGCTGAAAGGTGCCACTCTTGCTACAGCATAAACACGGGCATGCAACCTGGTGAGACGAAAGGATGTACAACCCTGTCTATCTTCATGCTTGATCTGAGTCACGCTGGTACTGCTATATGGTGTGGCATTAAGGAGTTTGGCATCATGGTAAGAGAGGCCCATGTAAATAAACTCGCAACACCAACTTGGAAAGCTTTTGTAGGAACCCTTAATATAAAACAGCAAAGCCACCTTGTCGAGTAGAGGTAAAAATAGCAATATAGCTAACAGCACCACAGTATGAGCTGCCATTGAAGAGAAGTGAAAGCTGTGTTTGTCCTGGCTATTTTCTGGATTCTACTTCAGCCTTTACAAATAGATCACAGCTGGAGTATCTGCAGAACTTGACATCACTGGGTCACGCTCAACACCGGCTTTTACTATAGATCGTTTTTTTCCTATTGTTGTCTCAAAAGGAATTGGAGTACAGGTCAAAAAGAGCATCTGACTGAAAATACCCAAGTCAAGATAGCAGGACAATTAAAACAGGAAGAAAAGGTGGAGGAAAATAGCAGAACTTGAGCAATCACAAAAGCATGGTAACCTTCGTAGTTCAGCCTGACCCCTTTACCTTTCAACTCCTCATGTTGTACTTATTTTGGGAGCATAGTAACCAAAAAAAAAACAACAAAAAAAAAAACCTAAGAACATTAAAATAGCCCAGCAAAATGGGGTATTGGTATTGCAATCTGGATGCTGTACAAACATTGTTTTAAAATGTTAATTTTCCATTTTTAACCTTTTTCCCTAATTGAGCACAGATATACCCATGAAAAATGACACTTGGCACACAGTGATTTGAAAATCTCTGTCTGCCGCTTGATGTCTTCATCTGACAACATCTATATGTTGCCAGGTTACCATGACAACTAAGTACAGTTGTAATTGCAACCCTGGAAAGGTAATTCTTTCACTCAAAATGTGGCATACATTTAGGCTGTCTGAAGTTTAAACAAACCATCTTTTAATGACAAGTATTTTGAAAAGCCTGAATGAGGTAGCTTCTTTGATGTCAATTTTTTTTATTATCTCATGTAGTCTAACTAGATAGATATGTTGACTTTTATTCAGTAGAGTCTGTATTTTTAACCTTTTTATGCTTTATTTAAGTTTCAAATATATGGTATCAACTGTGAATCTGAAATTAACATATGAAAGCAAAATAACACAAAGTGTTCGTTTACTTGTACTAGCAGTTCTGAAAGCAGAAGATCTTGATACATTCCTCAGACTTACAATCATTTGCATGAAATCAAATGAGTTTTGTTGTATGGCTGGTTTAATTTAAAAAATAAAAAATAAAATAAAAAAAGGAAGAAAAAAAAAAACGCTTGTTCTAGTTTTTTACTCAGCAGGCCACATAGACTTTATAGTTTATAGATTGCCACAAAGGCAATCTTTAGAATCAGCGAAACTGCAGTAATTCCACGAAATTTCCACCTGATTTTTGTGTATAGCTGAGCCTTATTACAGACATCTGTAATCCTCGATACTGAGAATTGGCATCATGTAGCTGCATTTTGCCTGTTGACCTGTCTTTTCCATCAATGATGTTGTACAGTCCCTCACCATCCATTTCCATTACACAGAGAGAGAGTAATATGTTAGTCAACTACACGACTTTGTAGTAGTGGAAAAAAAACACCTAAACACCTTTCTTAGATCTTTTGGCTGTCATTTAGGGCTAGAATATGGGGCTTTATACTCTCTGGGGGGTACAAACTAGCTCTGAAAAGTAAGAATGAATGCAGTCCTGGGCTTTCAGTATTAATTTCCTCAATCTGCAATACTGTTCCATGAGGGCATGGTAGCAGCGTTTCTGTGGATTGCTGCATTTTTGCTCACTAAATGATAGAGCCCTCACTTGGAGTTTCTGGATAAACCAGGCAACTTTAGTCTTTGGATGTGTTAGGCTTTCAGTGAATGCTGAATGTAAATAGCGTGATTTTTAATTTTGTACAGGATAAATGCTTTCATTTAGACACTCACTTGGCTCAGCAATCCACAACAATAAAATCACCCTCCATAAGATATGCACAGAGAGATTCGCATTTTTGCTCTGGAAAACAAGAGCATGGTGAGGCTTTTGATGAGTTTTGAAAATCGGGTTGATTTTTGGGTTGACCACTGTTTTCTACCTGCACTTTCACTGTCAGTTGAAAACTGCTTTGAATTCAGCAAGGCCGTTCACGCTCACAGTATGTCTTATTGTCATAATAGAACGCCTTCTTGCAAGTCTAGACAACTCACCATTTCAGAACAAGTCCTCTTGAACCAATTGTGGCATTATGCCATCTGATTTTTTTGATCTGTTCCTTTGTGCTTGAAATTATTCAAAATGTTTTTCTTTGGCTTTTTTTAATTGCCTCCTAATGAACCAGAAGACAAAACCGTGGTGTCATTCGGCAAAATAGAACTTGTATATTTTGAAGCAAGTCACAGATGTCCCTAGAGACATCCTAAAGCTCATTATGACCAAAGTATTGGAATACGCTTTCAGTATCCTAACACGCAATGCGGTAGTATAAATTGCAGAGAAAGAATCATGATTGTTTAATTTGAAATAATCCTTTTATCTCCGAGGTCCGTGCTTTGCATAGATGTGCTGTATTGTTTGAGCATTTTGTGTGATCCGGTGATCAATGCTCTAATTGTTTTGCAGGAAGCTAGTTTAAAAAGCCAGGCACACCTCCCTATGCAGAGTAGAAAACAGCTATTCTGTGATTAAAAGGCACTGAGCAGCAAGCACATAGCCATACCAGCTGGGAAGGCAAGTAGAATAGGAAAGGGACCACAGCAATCCTCAGCACCTTCCTGCATATCTTACTCTGAATATTAATACAGAGGGAGTTTCTAGCATCTCTGAATAAGCTTACTAGGGTGTACTGGCATCATTCAGCCAGAATTTGCTGCTTAGTATATATGAAATATGTATTATTTCAGAAGTTAGTTTTCTGCAATATGCATGTAGATAGCAAATCCTCACTGTTTTCTATAAACTTCTAATAGTCACTTCAGCACACAGGAAGATGGATTAGGATCTGACATCCTGCTTTTCTGATTTATGCTGTGTTTGTAACTTTTTCTTAAAGTATTGAGCTCTGAGTTGGATGCATATTCCTGCAGAAAAACAGGCTGTATGTGTTTTGAAAGCAAGTTAGGACTGAGTTTGAGTTCTTACTCCAGTTGCTTTTTTTTTTTTTTTTCCTGGCAGAGGCACTGTGTTGTATCACCAAAGTTAAGGAGTTACCACCATCCTGTAGTGACTCAACACCACTGGGAGTTTGCTGGGTTGAGTCGCTGTTGTACTCTGCATCTTGCCTTGCAAGGTGAAGTGACAGGATTCCTTCTTCACTTACTTTTTTTTCATATTTTCTGAGTAAAAGCTCTTGCTTTCCTTCCTCCTATGCTTCCACGCTGACATGGAAATCATTTACATGCTCTAGTGCTCTGCACCCTGACTGTTCCATATTTACAATTTAGCAGGACAGGTTATAAATTACAGATATGCTCGTGTTGCACAGGATTAGCTTTTTCTTAACTTGCACAAGAAACACAAAAATAGGAATGCCTGTAGTGTGCTTTTTCTCAGTTCCCCCAATATCCTTCAGAAAGCGGGCCCTTCTCCTCCTGTTTTAAACCCACTTGGATTCACCCTTTGTCTGACCATGTACTTAGACAGGACCTCACCTGCTTACAAGGCAGGCTTTTCGATTTTTTTTATTGTACCAATGCTATGCAGGAGGCTCGCTTCCTCTGTATACCAGTGACTTTTTCACTGGCCATCTCCACACCCCTTTGCACAGAGCCCTTACCGATCTGGTTTCCCTTCCAGGCAGCTTCCTTACCCTGCCTGCGGCTGGTCATGGCAGCAACGTCAGGGTTAACCATTTCACCTACTTCCCTTCCCACAGAGGCATGTTATGCTCCTCCTTCCCACAAACACATAGTCCCCCTTAAAGCAATTACATGTCAACATTATAATGGTGCCAAGAATTCATAAATTATATATAGATTGCCTGTATCATCGTATTTCTCTTTTGTCAAGAAAACCTCATTAGAATAGAGGTGAGCTACTCCCCTGGGTGCCTTTCTCATGTTCTGGCAACTCGGTCTCAACACACCTGCTTATAATCCTTATTAACTGAGACTGGCAGCATTCACTCTGGTTATGGCCCCCTATCATGAAATTGTTTTAGGTCAGTTTTCATCTACCCAGCATAACTGGCCTTTCTTATTACGTGTGGGAAAGCAGTACAGAAAAACAGCATTCATAGCTCCTACTTCTCCATAAGTTCATTCATCCATGAAATCTGTTCTTCACACATGAATATTAAAGAAAAGGATTTACATGAGGTAGATGTGCATTAACCTGTAATGCTTTTGTGAACCTCTACATTTATGTGATCATTGAGATGTTTGAGTGATTGTGATATATTTTAGGAAATAAAAGCAATTTATGTGTAGTTCTGCCATTGTCATGGAGCCTTCTTGGGGAAGTTTGGAATCTGGAGCATATTTGTCTGCTACTCAGGTGGGAATTCCAGTTAAGAGGATAAAGACTACATTTTTCTATTGCCCAGTCAATGTACGTGAAGAAATTAGTTGTTTCTCACATAGAAATATGATATAGATGGTCTTGCTTATTCTGTAACAGTTCTGATCTGGAATATGCAAACTCTGATTAATACAGTCCTTGCAGCCTTTGGTTATAAATGTGGAAGCATGGGCTAATCTGTAAAAATCAATTTCGTTGTGTACAATCCATACATATGAATCTAAGAACCCATTTTGGCAATGAAAAATGTGTTTGAAGGGAAAACGGTATTTAAATCAGAGGGTCACACAACATTTTCTTGAAATAATAAGTCAATCAAGAAATTGATGCTAATCAGTGTTTAAATCTCTCATCTTGTCAGCTCTATGTTTGGTGCCTTGTTTGAAGTGAAATATTTTTTGACACAGACTTCCTAATGCAAAATTTGTTTTCCTTAGTTCTTTGATGTTGTCATTAAAGGGAAAGACATAAAAAACCTTCTCTAGCAATAATACTAAAGGAAGGGAATTGATTTGATATTCATAACAACTTCTCCGGGGCTTTGCATATAAAACATCAACAACTCTGACCTATCTTTATCAAGAATAGAGAGAAAATGATTTATTTTTTGTACTATAGTAGCACCTAGAGGCTCCTTTCAAAATCAGCTTTATCACATTTGACATTATATATGTTAATGAGCATCTGTCCTCCAAAAATTCACGAGTAGGCCAGGCAAAAGTGTAACTAAAATTAGCGTTGTAGTAAGCTTGAAAGGGGGTATTCAAGGACATTCAAAGATACAACAGAGAGCTGGGAAAAAATGCAGGAGTGTGGAACCCATTGCATCCACAGGTGAGCTAGGGCCAGCCCAGTGTTTTGGGATTTTGGGCCACTAGACATCCTCCTAAGTCCTGCTGTACTTCTTAGACCTTAGACTTCTTAGGCTTCTTGGACCCTGCTCTGCCTGGCTGGCTTTGTGGGGAAGAATGAGGTAACGGAAGCAGCAGCTGGAGGTGAGCTGAAGGAGGAGAAAATGGTAAAGGCTTCCTACCAAAGCATTAGTACCATACTGAATTGCACTACTTCTGCACTCTATACTCTTAATGCAGGGTAGTACAAAACCACGTGAGCTTGCTGTAAATGCTAAATACAGTGCTTTGTAATCTGCTGTTCATCGTGCATCTGGCAGATGCATAAAACACAGTATTCCAGGTGCAGGTGGAACAGAAGTAACAATATGTGCTATGATACAATAATGTGAGGGTATGTTAGTGTGTATAAACATGATATAATTCATAAATAAATCAAGATTGTGTAATCTCATATATCAAAGCAGTAGCCTTATTGAGGTTACAAAATAAAGCTCTCAGGTGCTAGGAGAGGTCATTGTGAAGGTTTTCTTCACAGTCTCCATTTACTCTTCTTGTGCCTATGTGTTGTATGTATATTGTATACATTTTTTTTTCTGCTTAAAATTCTTACTTCATTCAGGAAAGATTGTACCTATTTTACCCCCGCTTCATGTTCATTCCCTGTGTTCAGTCCCTATGCCTACTTTACTGCACATTATTCAAATCCAGTTCAGATAGAACAATTGATATTCCTGTGAATTTTCTAAGGTGTTCTATTGCTATGTAGTCTGAACATTTGAATGTTAATTCAAATTATCAACGCTATTGTGAAATGGGGCAATAATCATTTTCCTCATTTAAAGATGAATTTTTCCAGTATTTTATCAAATTATCAATGATGCTGGTTTATGTGTAGCAGGCAGTCTAGAACTGAGACAGATATGTAATGGTAATCTATTCAAAAATTGTAACTAAATTCAGTTGCCTGCCCTGAGATGTCTAGGATCACATTTCATAGGACACTGCCTGGTTCAAAATCTGGCTCCAGTTTAGATTCACAGCTAAGAAGTTTGGGCCTATTGCACTTCTACAGAGAAGAATTTGGTTCTTCAGCTGAGAAACTAGGCAATGTGAAAAGTGAATATTTAACCATCTATGAAAGTTAAATTTGTAAATTGTCCAGTATTCCTACTTCCCAGACAGTCAGTATGTAAATACAGAATTAAATTCACCATGGCAACATCCTTGAGAGTTGACTTTCTCTGCTGTACCCACCCAACTTTCTGGGGAAAAAAAAAATAAGTCTGGAACAAATGATGCAAGAATTTTGTGTGTGTTAGTAATCTTTGTGGATCCTCAAGGGGAAGTGCATTATATCCAACCCCATTTCACATATAGAATGAAGAAAAACAGTAACAGATCAAATGTAAAGACATGTGTTTCATATTGACTGTGCAACTGGTTCTTGTTTATTATCTGCCTTATGTCACTGTCAAAAAGACTACCCGCAAATGGTAATTGAGGTAACGCAGTACCTAACAGTAATGGGAAGTTGTTTTTTTCTTTACATTGATGGGAAATACTGAAGGATTGGTGGGTGGGGTCTTGGTGTGTTTTTGTTTTTTTGGATTTTTTTTTTCTTGAAACACCATACAGAAAACAGTTGCTCAGTCTTAGAACCAGATATCTTTTCCTTAAACAAATTTGTCTATATGAGCATACCATCTACTATTTTGAGAAGAAATTAAATTTTGATAGTACATAATCAAAGTTTTAAAGCTTTTTGCTCTGAAAATAATTATAACAACATTCTAAAGAAATTAAGCAAACTCTTCGTGTATTTTCTTTTCAATACCACCATTTTTTTTCAAGTCACCCTGATGACTCTTGACTAGCTACTAGAAAATCATAAGTTAGAGTAAACTAAGCCTGATTACCAGATCTGAAAAATAGAAATCATCACTAAAATAAATTATTCTTCTCTATAAATAGCACAGTATTAGCTAGAATGTAGGATACATCTAAAGACTACTTCAAATGCTGTCCTTATATTAAAAGGTTTTTCATTTGGAGTGCTTTTTAAATAATAATTAGTTGTGTGAAACTTTACATTTCTAGATGAATTGATTTATTTTGTCTATACTATGAATGATGAATTGCAGTTGCAATTTTTTTATATTAATGATACATCTGCAGTCAATAAACAGCTTCCAGCAATTATTTGAAAGCAGCAATCAAATCTGTTGGTATTTTCACTAGATTAATTGGTATTGTATGACATCTGATTGTAGTTCTGCTCTGAAATTTCCTCTCAAAATAGCAATTATTATAGAGTAAACTTTATGTAAGAGATCTTTTGTTAAGAACCCATTAATTATTTTTTCCTTATGACACTAAATATCATTTTCCTTTATCAATACTATTATTTATTAACCTGAAATTTTGGAAATTTTTAGTCCTCTCTCACATTCTAAGGCAGTCCTAAACAGGGTATGATAGTGATGGAGAACAGTGAGTGTCTGAAAATCAATAATATTCATTAAAAATAAATTATAATATATATTGCTGTTCCCAGGTATTTTCTATCCTTGAGGTTATGTTATGTCCCATTTGGGTATGACTCCCTGTTTTGTCTGATACGTGCTGGAAAATTGTTAAAGTGTTCAGGCTATTTTAATAATCTTTTTAAGTACTCCTAATATTGGTTAGCTGATCTGCAGTGGAATGTTATTAGGCAAGTGAGCCATTTCCTATGCTCTAGAAATAAGTGTATTTAGAGATCAAAATTGAACGTTTCACTTTGTCTAGGTATTAAACTATTATTTCAGTATATGAACAGCCTGGAAAGGCCATAAGTCTCACTTTCTTCTGAGATTTTTTTTTTTTTCTGTTCTCCAGGGCACACCTATGCCAGCAGTGGGAAACCACTTTGGGGGGTACACTCTTCTGTTGTTGGCTATTTTTTCCTCTCACGTCAGGCATCTGTGTCTTTCAGATTATGAATTCAATGTAGGTCAAGGGCAAGCTTTGAAAAGCCTGTTCCTTTCTGTAACTGGAGTTAAAGGCTGTCTGTCTGGGTCTGAAGAAACTAATTTCATTGTTAAATATGGGATGTCCAAACATTTGTACGGTCAATATTTGCAGGTTCTTTAATATAGTACTTGCTTTTACAGTTTCCCCAAAGTAAATACATAAGAACATTGTAATTGCAATTAACACCCAACACATCAGCCTACAGGGCCATGTTAACACCCAGTGTCTGCAGGAAATACTACAGTTGTTCAGGTGTTGCTCTGCAGGATCTAAAAAGGTCATTTTGTCAAATTGAACACATCATGGTTCAGGTGACCATTCAGATGGCAAGGAAAGTCTCTGTGGTCGTAGGGTAATATGTTAAACAGAAAATGTTAGTAATGCCAACCTTAAAGGTTTACTGTGCATTTTGTTTGTTCATTTTTGTTGTTGTTTGTTGATCTGTTTGTTTTTATGTACTGGAAGACATGCACCTTAAAGCTCAGGGTCTCCTTGATAGCATTTTGATAAGTAACTGTTCAGTTACTGTAAGACCAGTTTATCTTAGTAACACCAAAAATACAGTTAACCATCTATTTCAGACCTGTCCCCAGGTCTGTCATGTTGTCACCTAGTGCTGCTTATTTCTGAATTGGTGAGAAAATGATGGATTTGCCAGAGTTGTTTAAAGATTTAAGAAGAGTAGCCAAGCACTAGGCATATTCTAAAGGTGTCTGGGCTGCCATAGAGAAATGGCCAGGCTTGTTTAGAGATTTATCTCTTGCAGTGTGTAGTTATGACAAGGATCTGCAGGTATTTGACTGTATCTGACATCTATATGTAAATATATCTTGTGTCCATAGATAATTCCTTAGTATTTCATCTGCCTACAAGCATAAAATTTTTAGGAACCTGTTGCTTTTCTCTTCTGATAATGTTCGAAGCAGGTGTTTAGGGCTTTTAATTTCTGATTAATCAAGAATGTAAGTAATTGTTGCAGTAATGGCACGTGAACTAGGTTAATTGCATGTGGAGGATAAAGCAATGTTCCAAGCACAGTCCTCAAAAGCCCTCTGTTCAAAGGTACCCGTGCTGTGCCTAGATAATTCAGACCAGTATCCCATGTGGAATATGTATATTATCTTTTAAGCTGAAAACTTATGTATACTTGAAGCTAATATTGCTAGTGGCTGTACAGTTAAAGAAATAATTTCACCTTTGTATTACATCAATATGCATTGTAATGAAGAAATAGCTATAATTGCTCCTTTTGTTAACAAAACTAGTAAACTATGAATTTAAGTGGTTTATTGTGGTTTTAAATTTAATAATACTATGAATGTGACTAATTATATCCATATAAATTACATTATGCTTCTGTTTCTGAACTTTAGCTTACTGGAGGATGTGCTTTGAGTTCTGAAACAAAGAACATTTGCTCATAGCACTTAACATTTTTGCTGCTGAATTATTTGAAGGAAAAAATAAGAATAAGCATCTGAAGGAAGTATACAGGGTTAAGAAGTAACCACAAGATATTGCTTAAACGCTTCATTGTTTTGTGGGTTACTGATCATTTAACAAGTTATCAGTTGAAACCACTCCAGCTCAAGATGGCAAAGATATTTGTGTCAAACTGTTCAGTAATGAACTGAAGAACTGTTCAACACATTTTATTCCCCAGTATTTAAGTAGTAGCTTAAATCCTGAATTACATTTTCAACAGCTGGAGAGTGTCTTTTCTAAGTTAGTATACAGTACTTTTGCTTTATTGTGCTTCATAATGACCTGGTCTCCTCTGGACAAGGTAAGATGTAGAATCGTGGAAAGCTTGGGTGGACTTGTGGACATTGAAAGCAAATTGCAGAGTTTCATCTTGGAAAAGAACTTTTCATCCCTTCAAAAATGGTGATTTTGTCTTTCTCCCATTTTATGGTTAATAGTGATTATATTTGTAGTTAATAAACCTGATACCTAGCAAACCAGAAATTAGTTCCATTGTTCTTCAACCAGAAAACTGAATAAACTCATGATAATGTTGTATCTGTGAGCGTTCAGCTAGTAGAAAGATGCAGTTTCTTACACATTTTTTTAATAAAAAATAGGTGTTTGTTTTCTTCTAGGTGTGGGCTTTCAATCTTTCTGGGTCTTTTCAGTCATTTTTGGCAGCTATTTGGAGTTCAGTCAGTAAGATAAAAAAGCAGAGTTGTTTGAAGGAAGGTTGCCTTTTGGTGTCTCAGGAGAGTTTGAGTTAATTTCCCTCTTCAACCATCTCAGACTAAAGGACCTAAAAATATACACACACAGCACCCCAGAAAAGGAGCAAAGCTGCATCTCTTTCTTTTGTCTAGGAAATGCAGGCTGGAGGGAACAAAGCTCAAATGGAGAGAGAGCACCTGTATATTGATTCTTTGGCAGAAGTTATTGAGGAGACATCCTTGACAAATTCACGTAGTACAGGAAAAAGCATGTGGCAGGCAAATAAAGGCTTCTGTGTTTTTCTCCTGTGTTTCTTGATAAAAGGCTGTCATGTGGGAAGAGTACAGTTGAAGGTGCATTTACCAATGCAGTTGTGGGGTGCAAGTAAGACAAAGAAGCAGCACAGATTTATGTTCTTTGGGTAGATTGAATGAGGGAGATCCAAAGACCCTTGAGCTTCAGTCAAAAATTGCTGGAAGACAGAACACAGTCTGGATCTGGTGTCGCTGAAAGCGGTTTGAGTGGCTCATGAATAATTTTGCATCAAATGATTTTTGAGAAAGCATAGTCCTCAGGCCCAAAGACTTTAAATCTTGATTAGATTCAGGCCTCATGTGGGTTAGGCTTGAAATAAATTTAGGTATCAAGTGCTTAAAATTAAAAGAAATTGCTGTCTCTTGAAAAATGAAAGTCAGCATTTGTTGAAAGGATCCCTTTAATTATATTCCTAGTCTACAATTTTAAATTTTAATTCAGATGGGCATCATCTTCACTGTCATCTAAAAAAAAAAAAAAAAAAAAAGAAAACCACTTGGATTAGTTAATTGGTAGATGAAAGTGAGCAGGCTCTTACGTATTTTCAGCATGACTCTTTCAATGATAAGATTAGGGCATCCTCTATGCAGAGCTGTCAGGACACACATTTTGCCACTGACAAGAGTTGCTGCACTTCCCATTATAATATTTGTTTTGCTTCTGTCCATTTTCTAGGCAAGCAGTGAATATTTGTATGCATTTTCATGCACAGCTCTGTCAGCATATTTTGTCACCATGCAAATCCTTCTTATTTCTTCGCAATAGCTGCTAAACATCAAGTGGTACAATGTTGTTTGGGACAAAAGTTGATGACAGTGACTTGTATGAAGTCACCAAATCAGTTTTCAGCTTCGGCCAGAAATGGATTTTTAAACTAGTTGATGGTGACAGACTGGCAGAGTAACTTGAAGAGTCACAGGTGATATTAAAGCAAGAGCTTAGTAATACTATTCTTGTTATTGGGCTGCATCACAAGTTGCAGTAAATCCTGTTAAAATCATTTCAGAAATCTTTCATTAAATGGAATTAAAAGGATGAGAAGTTCTGATCAAATTTAGTTGCATGACTTTAAATACTTTAGAATAATTTCACAATAACTTATCTAAGAAAAGGTAGGTCCTTTGTGAAAAATGTTATTAGTGGAGTCCTTGAAGCAAGTGCTGGAAAATGGCTTTTCCATTACTTCAGAGGCAGTATTAAGGTAGCATGAAATTCAGAGCCCCTGGTTTTATCACAGACATTTTTATATCAGTATTTAAGCATTTCTTTTATAAACCTTATATCTAACAGCCAGCATTTTAAGGGAACTGATATACCTGGAGGTGGATCACCAAGTGACCATTATACAGCAAGTTATAAATCAGCTAGATTTTCTAAGTGTTTTAGATATTCATATATCATTAGCTGCTATTATAATATATATTTGGATTTAATTAAAATTCTGGAATACATAGAACTTGCTTTTGTAACTATAAGTTGTAAATTTAGCTGACCTGAAACGAGCTCCTGGATTTGTTTTCCTGTCCCAGCTAAGCAGGCCTTTACGAGTTCAATGAAATTATTCATTGATCTCTTATATAAATGAATAAACTTTCAGACATCATTCCAGTTATTGTACTTAGTCATGATAAGAAATTTTCTTTCCTGTTGCAATGTCACCTGCATTCTATAGAAGAAAAGGGTTGCATTTTATTCTTCCCTCTTGTAGGAAAGAAGAATTAGAAGGTAAAATGGAGCAAGCCTGAAGTAAAGCACTCATGCTGACTATCCACCCTACTGTCAGTCTCCCTTTGCCAGCAAATCCAGTGAAGCAATATTTTTTTGGCCTTGCAGATTATTTAAGGTAGCTGTGGCTGATGATTCTAAGAACGCAGCTGCTAACACCTGGGTTATAAATAGGGGCAATTTCAGAGGAAGAACAGATATGTACCTGTCCCCAAGCCAAGGAATTTTACTGAAGGATGACTTTCAGGAAAAACAGAACAGGACAATGGGAACAGTTTCAAAGAAATAGTCTGAAATGACACTGTAGCAGGGCATGGCAAGAAAAGAGGGGCTGCAAAACTAGAAGCAACCACATAGCTCCATATCCAGAGCTATGGTTTACAGGAATCACGAAGGAGGGAGGAGCTGAGCAGTTCAAGAGGTTAGAGGAGCATTGCCATGCAACTTGCTATAGCATTTATGCTCTCTCAAATAAGGACGGAAGAAGGTATTCCAAGCCTCTTCCTTTTGCAAGATATTTGCATGCCTGACTAGTACCAGAGGCAGATATATTGTTCCTTTCTTCTGTTACTGATCAAAAGAATGATCTTTAAGTATTAGGACAATGTTATGTTTTGTCATCTTCTCCCACGGTTATAGAGGACAAGCCACAGTAAAGGCTGGCCAGTGCTTGGTTAGGAAATCTATCAGGTACTTGAGGCAATTTATAGGAAAGGTTGGTGACGGCAAAGGGGGATAAATGACTGTTAAGAGAACATTACATAAAGTGTAGTGTGCCGGAAAAGTTGTAAATCTAAGGTCTGATCACTTAAAGTTTTGACATTCTATTTCACCTTTCCTAAGTTGCTTTTGGAATTGACAACTGGTGATATCCAGACCAAATCTGACTTTACATAAATGTCCTCTGACTACACTGCAGTTCTTGTAAGAAAGGGTAATCGCATCCTCTCCTGGAATTTGGTCCGGTGTTATTGCGTTTTAGAAAATAATTACTCCTCGTTCCCTAAAGCATACGTATCAAAGGGGAAATAGGTAAATTGCTTCTGACAGAATAATTTTAGGCAAACTAGCAATGAAATAATGTTGCCTGATGCTTTCCATTATTAAAGACTGCTTCCTGTAGCTAATAGTTTTACCAGACTTAAATTTCTGTTTTGGAGTTTTCCATGCTTGATCTCTGTCTTAGGATATTTTTTCCTCACATTAAAAATGAAACTTTGGACTGTGGGTATAAAATCTTTGCACTGAACAAGGGTTGAAAATATTACAAACACCTATAATTATAAGACTGGATCATTAGAAATAAATTTCGCTTGAACTGCTGACCTTCACATGAACATTTGGTAAACTCTTGTGTGCTTTCAACAAGGAGAAGCATTTCAATAAAATGAACGTGACAGTCTTGCATTTGGATAATGTAGGAAGTAGCTGAGAATTGAGATGCTGCAAGTTAGCAAATATCATGTAACACATAATGTAATTTCCAGAAATTTAAAGTCAGGACTTAGTATGATTAAGTCATAAGCTTGAAAAGAGTTTATCTGTTAATCACCAGCAAACTTAAGGGAACCACTCGGACAGGAGCAATGGCCTCTGTGCTTGTCCTGACATTCTTTCTTTTGATCACATTTTTTGCCATTATAGGTAGGAGACAGTTAGCTAGATCTAATAAGCTGTCATTTGCTACAAAGTCATATGCAATGTGACTCGGAAATACATTTCCACTTGACTTAAGTTTAAATATTGTTTGATGGATGAAAAACTGACAGGCAGTAACCCAAAACTACTGAATGATCAATGACAGTGCACTGGCTTTTGGAAGAAGGATCTATATGAGAGCGTCGGTGGTAATTGGTAGCCCTGCTTATGCAGAGGGAAGAGCTCCAGTAGTAATAGATTGGGGAAAAATACCACATTTATGAAACATGCAGATTGCACTAAACTGGAAGAGAAAATAATAAATGGAACACAAAACAAATATTGATACAGGTGGGAAATAAATTTAGTTTTGGGAGAGTATCGTACGTTTTTCATATTTCCTTGAGAAGCAAGGGAAAAATAGAAATCACAAATAGCCTGCCATTCTTCTTCACATTAAGTAATAATTTACTGTATAACATGTTATATTATTTTTAAGGGCTTCTTGTGGGTTAACATGCTATTCAGAAGAGAAGGAAACCATATCAAAACCTGACCAATAGTTGGCATGAAGGTTTTGTTTGTTTTTTTGTTTTTTAACATTAACTGATTTAGAAAATTCAAAAGTAATGGTAGAATATGGCTGATAAGTTTATACTGTAGTATGGCATAGATTAAAAGAAATACACTTTTAGTTTAAAAAGAAATCTTGTCATAATAGGGATATCTTTTTGTAGTAACGATACAGTTTATCACTATCAGGCTCTAGTGCAATCGTATCAACACTGGACAGCTAAGTGTTAGATGTGAGTTGAAGGAGGAAATCACTAGGTGAACCTACAGTAGTAAATCAGTGGTGGGAGATTGAACTCTGACTTGCAGAAAAAAAAAGAGGTCTGGGGTGCCTTAAGTCCACAGTGTTCATATTAATCCTCTCTAGAATGACTGGGTGGTGTTCCCCCCGTGTGCATCTTGGTCTCCCCTGGGCTACATGTGGCACCCCATCACTCCTGGACATGCTTATATATGAGGTAGAGGAGAAGGGGTGAAGCATATCAATTCATAACCTTAAATAGAGAGGCCTAAGTCACAGTCCACCAGCGTGGTGGTTTATGGCATAAGGTCGAGGGCATGACAGTCAGCAGTGATCAAATTCTCCAACAGGAGAGTTGGTCCTGGCAGAAGGGGACATTAAATGGTTCTGCCTAATTCACGCTGCCCCTTGGGAAAGAGCAAGTCCTTCCAACCTCACCTCAGTTGTGGCTGAGTGGACATTTTGCCTGTCTTCCAAGAGACGCAAGGGGACGTGACCCATGATCAAACTATAGATCAGTACTGGGGCCAGTCCTCTTTAATATCTTTATCGATGACCTGGATGGGGGGATTGAGTGCACCCTCAGTAAGTTTGCAGATGACACCAAGTTAGGTACATGTGTCGATCTGCTCGAGGGCAGGAAGGCTCTGCAGGAGGATCTGGATAGGCTGGAGCGATGGGCTGAGGTCAACTGTATGGAGTTCAACAAGGCCAAGTGCCGGGTCCTGCAGCTGGGGCGCAACAACCCCAAGCAGAGCTACAGGCTGGGAGATGAGTGGCTGGAAAGCTGCCTGGCCGAGAAGGACCTGGGAGTATTGGTTGACAGTCGGCTGAATATGAGCCAGCAGTGTGCTCAGGTGGCCAAGAAGGCCAACAGCATCCTGGCTTGTATAAGAAGCAGTGTGGCCAGCAGGTCTAGGGAAGTGATTGTGCCCCTGTACTCGGCTCTGGTGAGGCCGCACCTCGAGTACTGTGTTCAGTTTTGGGCCCCTTGCTACAAGAAGGACATGGAGGTGCTCGAGCGAGTCCAGAGAAGGGCGACCAAGCTGGTGAGGGGTCTGGAGAACAAGTCTTACGAGGAGCGGCTGAGGGAGCTGGGCTTGTTCAGCCTGGAGAAGAGGAGGCTCGGGGCGACCTTATTGCGCTCTACAGTTACCTTAAAGGAGGCTGTAGAGAGGTGGGGGTTGGCCTGTTCTCCCACGTGCCTGGTGATAGGACGAGGGGGAATGGGCTAGAGTTGTGCCAGGGGAGGTTTAGGTTGGATGTTAGGAAGTACTTCTTTACCAAAAGGGTTATTAAGCATTGGAACGGGCTGCCCAGGGAGGTGGTGGAGTCACCATCCCTGGAGGTCTTTAAAAGACGTTTAGATGTAGAGCTTAGCGATATGGTTTAGTGGAGTACTTAGTGTTAGGTCGGAGGTTGGACCCAATGATCTTGAGGTCTCTTCCAATCCAGAAATCTGTGTCTGTTTTATTAAAACACGTGTCCTCCTGGCAGCCAGGAGAGCCAACTGTATCCTGGGGTGCATCAAGCACGGTGTTGCTAGCTGGTCAAGGGAAGTGATTGTCCCGCTCTATTCTGTGTTACCTCAAGTACTGTGTGCAGTTCTGGGCACCACAGTACAAAAAGGACGTGAAACTGTTGGAGAGTGTCCAGAGGAGGGCTACTAAGATGGTGCAGGGCCTAGAGGGGAAGACGTATGAGGAGTGGCTGAGGTCTCTTGGCCTGTTCATCCTGGAAAAGAGGACGCTGAGGGGAGACCTCATCGTGGCCTACTCACGAGGGGAGTGGAGGGGCAGGTGCCGACCTATTCTCTTTAGTGACCAGCGACAGGACCCAAGGGAATGGTGTTGAGCTGCGACAGGGGCGGTTCAGGCTGGACATCAGGAAAAAGTTCTTTATCGAGAGGGTTGTCATGCACTGGAACAGGCTCCCCAGGGACATAGTCACTGCACCAAGCCTATCAGAATTCAAGAAGCTTTTGGACTGTGCACTTAGTCACCTGGTCTGAATTTTTGGGTAGACCTGTGTGGATCCAGGAGTTGGACTCAATGATCCTTATGGGTCCCTTCCAACTCGGGATATTCTATGATTTATTTATCATCATACATGTATCTTCACAATTGTTTGTGCTGGCTGGGAATGACTTTGCATCTGCTTGTACTCCGTAACAATACATAAACATCAGCCTACAAAGAAAGATTAATACATGTACCTAATGAGGACAGAAAATCATGATAGCTTATGCTGGACCAGTTCCAAAAACATACGATGTGATGGGTCACTGATCTTTTTTTAATATATCCAATGTCTTTGACACCACTGAGACTACCAGTGTATGCTAATATGCCTTTAGAAAGCTAAGCATTGAATGCATAAGTAAAAAAAAGTTGTTAAAATTCCATCACACTGATGATTATTGTTCTTCCCATGTCAATGCAGTTGATGACTGTTAACCCCAAAATTAATAGATATGGAATCAATTATGTATACCATCTCTAACAAGGAAATTTTAACGTTTAATGGCATAAAGCAGTGATGTTTAGCAATGGGTGTTAATAAGATTTGCATTAGAAATGCTAAACTTGATAGAATTAAGGTACTAATGATATTTCATGTCTGGTTCTATTAATTGCAAATATCTAGGGGTTTGTTAGAATCCAAAATAGAAGTCTAAATCTAAGTAGGCATTCCCAAGGGTCAATATCAGTGCATGTTGTCAAATTTTAGCAAAGTAAAACTTCTGAATCTTCTCACAAAACTGAGAAAGATTTGTTTTTTTTTCCTTTTTTCCTTTTTTCCTTTCTCTTTTTCCTTTAAGAGCAGAGCTGAAAACAGAAGCTTTTATGGGCTAATCAATACACTGTTTGGATTTTCTGCAGGTTTAGGATAGAACAAGGGTATGCAAAATACAAAGAAAGTCTCTTAAGATCTTTAGTAAAAATTGAACATACCCTGATCATTTTGTAGTTTTTTGTTTGTTCGTTTTACAAATAGGTATTTCTAGGACTCAAAATGCCAAAATGTGCTGGTCGTAAGATCTAGTGTGCTGGTTATGGAAAACGATTCACCATTTGGTGACAATTCATATGATGGTAGTGATGTATATTGGAGGCAGGTTTTCCAAGGTGAGAGCTGCCACTGTGCAACATTTTCAGAGCTGTTTTTCTTTAAGAAGCTATTTGGTCTACATGCATTTCCTAGCAAGTCCCTTGCCGCCATGTGAAAAATAGGTTATAAAAGTTGCCTGTGAATGTGTTCATATCAGTCACTTTGTATGAAAACAAAAACTCCATCAGAGCAATGACCTGCAGATAAGATGGCAAAAGAATGAGTAGTAGGATCTATGCCAATAGTATGTCTTACATCTTGAGGAGAATGACTTTGTAAGATTAATTCATCTTAAGCAAGAGGAATCACCTTGTTTTATGACCAAGTAGTAATCTCAAGGTCTGTACATTAAGTTTTGTCATTATCAAAGGAGGATTCTGAAGTCATATAAAAAAAAAAAAAACATGACCTGTTGAAACAATCTAATGCCCAAAGTCTATTTGCAATGATTGTATTATAAATCATGATTCATTGTGGGATTGTGATCAGCATGTAGTAGGAAAAATCATCTTTTTCAGTGATGTATTATTTTTATGGCCTTCTTTTTCTACAGTTAAATTGCTTTACTGCTTTGTTCTTTATTTTAGTTTAAATAGTTTTTATGTCCTTGTTTGCATATTTTCACAGTATCTATTTCACAGGACTGGAACCTTTAAAAGAAAAAGCTTTTTTTTCTTCTTCTTCTTCTTTCTTTATAAAATCTTCCATTTGCATTTATGTCAATAATGTTTAAAACATGAGACCAGGTACATAATCCTGGAGCATCACCTTGTTTGTTTTTGGCCCTGGTTGTGGGTGATGCCCACACCTATTGCAAGAGGAAGATGGCGTAAAGAATCCCAAAGTCTTCTGCATCACTGGCCCGGGCTGTAAGTTATAGCCCAGTAGGGAGTAAACTGTGCTGCTAAGCAGGGAAGAGAAATGAGGTAGACACTCTTCTTCACTGCTCCTAGTGTGCTGGAGCTGACATGAAGAGGTGGGAATGATCCAGACCACCATAAAGCTGTCACTTATGTCCCTTGTCTCTGAGTTACTGCCTGATATAACTGCAACTGTGTGTTTGTCCCTGAGGTTTTGTATCAAAGGTAGAATTTAGTTCTTTATAAGTGAAGGATATAGGTGTTTGCAGTCATCTTGAAAACTTCCTTTTCACTGACTCTCAAATGACTTAAAAGTGCAGATTTGGTCTAAAACATGATGATGCTACAGACGTAGATTTTCTTTACGTGACTCAGGCTCAGTTTACACTCAGTTTTTTCACTTTTCTGTTCTTGAAGTATTTGAAAATATTTTCCTCTGCCAGCAAGTGGAGATAGTTTACAGACCCTCTGTATTTAAAAACCCTGTGTATGTAAGAGCGTTGCCACTTACCAAGCGTCAGCAATGTAAGGAACAACAGATGGAGAGCATAATAACTTCACTACCTCGGTAGAAAGCCAAAAAGGATCAAACTGTCTGTCACATGGGCTCAAAAGCACATACAATGATACAATTCTTTTGCTGGAGAACTTGGAAGAATCCAAGGTTATATTTAACTCACAAGATGTGAAAGGTAAAATTGGATACATACAGGACTTTTATATACAAATGCATTTGCAGTAGCTTTCTTATTTACATTCAGATAATCACTCAAGGATCTGTAGCCATAATAATTTAAAAATAAGTAGTTATAGTACTTTTCTCCACTCTAGGCATCTCTTATTAAATGGAATAAGACTAATAAATCATTCACATTTATTGTTTTGTATACAGAAGCTTGAACTCTTCTACTACAGAATATCAAACCAAACGTCATTTTTTCTGCATACTAGGATAAACAACATGCAAGCTTTTGAAACTTTGAGCTAAGCTTTCCTAAACATATCAGTGCATGGTTTTCCTTTGTTTTTAGTCCAATGACATGACCCTTGAATCAAGCCAGGCAAAGCCTGCCTTAGAATTAGTCTCTGTTGCTTTGAGAGGAAGCCAACAAGGGATGTGTAAATTATGCGGAGAGCAAATCCCAACTGTGTGCCGTTTACTTGCGCAACAAGCTCAACTTTAATTAAACCAAGGCCTAAGATCCTTTGCCAAGTTGCTTTCAATACTGATTTTACAGTTCGTAGAACAACAGCCTCACCTATGTGAAAGGCTTTTAACCCTTCGAAAACCTGCCTGTGGTAGACCGTACATAAGGGGCCCTCGTGATTCAGTGGCTTACAGGGACACTCCATGATAAATACATTCAGACTTCAATTTAAAACTGCAGATTTTTAGACATTTCTTGGCAAAACAGGCATAATGATTGACATGACCTACCACTGTAGTGTCAGTATTAAATCCACGAGATTATCGCCTGCTAACATCAAACCAAAAGGATTAGACAGAGGTTACCTAAAGGGTGCACCCAGGACTTGGAAGTGAGGTAGGTTCTCATAACCGGAGAACAGAGAACCTCCCTTGTGAACTGTGAAGGTGTTTCCCAGGGAGTGGAATTGCTTCTGGAGATGCTCATTACCATGTCAATGCTTTGCTCCATGAGGAAATAAAATATTAATCCATTTTGTTTATATTCTGTGGAGCTGTATGCATCAGTTCTAGTACAGCTGCCAGCTAGCAACTGTGACTGTTTCACTTCAGAGGTTGCTGTAAAATACATTCTAGTGTATTAAACGTTATTTCTAAAAATGAGGGATGATGATTTCCAGTAGTAAAATTCGATGTTGCACATAGCAATAAAGTCCAGTTTCTTGTTTGTGAAAATGAGATTTTAGATGGGGAAAAAATTGATCACTTACAAAAATTAGTGGTAATTAGGCATGTGTGGTTAAAGTTGTCATGTGCTGTTAAATCAGTGGTTTGTACTGGATTCTAAGTATTAGAAGAGACCAATTCCACCACTTTGAGAGAAATCATCAAGAACATCAGAGAAGTTCTAAAGAAGAAAATATGAATAAAGATTGGGATAATTTTCTGATTTTTATCTTGCTTTTTAAAACCACTGTACTGACTCTAATAAAAGACTTAGTGCCTTAGAGCATGTGCCAAAGCAAAACTATATTTGCCCAAGAAACGTTCAGGTTAGAAGAAAGGAGGTTGTACCAAAACTAGTGGCTAATAATTGTGTGTGTGTGTGTATGACTTTTGGCCAGGGGTTGTGTTTTTCCTGTTTGGTTTTGGTCACTTCCGTGGTTAGAGTTTGAGTTTCTTTTTTTTTTTTTTCTGAAAATTTGGCTTATCTACAATGTGCAAGAGTTCTTTCTGACAGTCTCTAGTGAGCTTCAGCAGGTTCTCCTTTCTGACTCAATTCATTTCTAGTATCTAGTAGACCTCTGATGAGCCTGGGAAAATGGAGTTTTAACTATGATTAAAGTGAAATTTTGGCTGTTACAGTAGCATCTTTAGAGGAGACTGTCATGTCAAGCACAGCCAAATATGGCTTTGTCATTAGATTTCAAATCCTTTCATTTATTTATTAGCAATTTAAAAACTAGTTTAAGCTCCATTATGTCCCAGACCATTGAATAAAGGAATGAAGTTGTCTGGGACTTGACGTTACAGATTAAAATCCACAATCCCTTGTGAATGCTGTAAGTCCTGGTCATTGAGCTGAGAGCCATTATCAGGCTCTACTATTCCTAGCATTCTGTATCTGGCGCATACAGATCTCACGCATGCTTGTATTTTTATGTGAAATTTCTCTTGACTGCAATCTCTAGGAATACAAGTAATTATCTAATAGTAAAATGTAACCTATGTATGTAAATATTAATGCCTGGTTCAGATGGTATCTCCAACTTTTTCTTATGTACCAGCATTGCTTCTTGTCTGTGTCTCTCAGTTCCCATAAGATTCTTATGCATTGTTTAAAATGCATGTTTCTACCAGTATTTTTAAAACTCAGTATAATATAAAAGTGAGTAAATATTCTACCAGTTCCATTTCATTTTCAATAATTGTTCATACAGTAGTTTAGCAGTAGTTTACTCCCCAATAAGCACCCTCAGTTTTACTGAACTTTTCCATATGTCGTTGGGGGGGGGGGTTGTTTGTGGGGTTTTTTTGGTTGGTTATCGTTTTTTTTTCTTCATAGAATTGTCATTTGGTGATCATGTAAATTTTAGGCCTAGAAATATTATAAATATATACTTATCAGATTTACAGATAGAACCTCTACAGAGACTTCAGACACTTTAGTTTATTCAGAAGGATTTCAGGCATCTCAGTATCATTTCCTGATTCTAGTTCTTCCAAGATTTTCAGTAGTTGTTTTTTTGTTTGTTTGTATTGTATACATATATATATATATATGTTTCTAGTCATCTGATTCTGTCATGAAATCTTCTGTAGTCTCATCATCTGATTCATTAGTGTAGGCTTAGTCACAAAAATTGGTCTCACATTCCTTTTCTGGTGATGTCATACAACTCCATCTATACCCCTACCCTCAAAAAAAATTCAGGCAAAATTCCTCAAACATACTCACCATAACTTACAGCCAAACCCATGTTGACTTAGTGCATAGCACTAAGCTCACAGACCTGTCATATTTAGAAAATTACTGACTCCTGACTTTCTGAGCCCGGTTGCTCATCTCTGCATCCTGAGGCCTTGCGTGGGGATTTTTTCTGTGGAGTCTACAGCTGAGTCCTAGGTTTTTTCTACCTCTGAGCCCTCTGTTTTTCTTGGCATCACTGTTTCATTCCCAACAGTCGTGCTGGTTGGTCTTTATTTGGGGGGCACCTTCTCTTCTTCTGATAACCCTTCTGTGTGAGGGTACACTTCTTGTATGCTACGCTTCTTCTAATGTTTGAGCAAGGACTTCTGATAGTTTGTAGAAAGTTTGATAAAGATCAAACCTACCTTCTAGGGACATGTTAGCTGTTGGAGAGCCTACAGCTGCCTGACTGCAAGTGCCAGAAAATTCCCATGCCCTCAGAAACCCAGGTCACCAGATGGCAAGCTGGTTAAAAATAATAGACAAAAATGAAGGTTGATAGTAGTAAATATAAAACCAATATAATGAAAAATGTAGTAAACTTTTTAAAATAGGGTCTGTCTAGCATGTGTCAAAGAAGACTACCCAGCACTGTTAGCACTTAAACCCTCCCTTGCAGTTCTTGAAATGCTAGAATGTGTGTTGGATGGTATGTAGTCTACAATAACATCATCCTCCCAGAAGAATAAAGTTTAGACACAAAATGTATGTAGTATTAACCCAGCTGTTACTTCAGATTTCTACAGGGAGATTTGCTAATTATGGAGAGCAAACGGCTCTGCCCTTCAGGGTTGTGCTTTTAGGACACTGAAATTCAAAGCAAAACTTCTGAGCTATTTGCCGAGCAGAAGCCAGCCATGGCTTTGTTAATCACAATCCATTGCAAATATGAAACAAGAAAAGCTCAATAAGAGCAGAGGGTGATTAAAATGGTTAGGAGACTAGAGAATATAACAACGAACGAGAGGCGGGTTTTACAGCCTGAGAAGAGAAAGGCAAGCAGGGATATCATTGCAATTTTCAGTTAACAAGCAGGGAGGAGGGTTTTAGAGAAAGAAATTGGATTCATCTCAGAGGTGCACAAGGGAAAAGGACAATAGGCAGCAGACACTTTGTTAGACGTCAAGAAAAAAACTCTTGCCTTTGTGAGGGTTCAGCACTGGATAAGGGCCCCATGGAGGCTGTCATTCTCTCCATCATTAGAGATTTTAAAAACTTGACTAGACAAGGCTCTTTGCAACTTGGTCTAGCTTGGAAGTTGCACCTGCTTGGAAGTTGTCCTTTCTTTGGGCAGAGGGTTGGACTACATCACCTTTAGAAGTTGTTCAGAGCCTAAATTATTTGATGATTGTATAATTCAGTATTAAATCTTCTATGTGGCATTTGATTTGAAATCACATGGTTAAAAGTTCAAAATTAATACCATATATACAGAGTAGGTTTAAAATTACTAACCAGTACATGGAAAAGTAGAATAATTCCTGAGCAAGTCTTTTCTAGTTGGGTAATTCATATTTTTGTCTTTCATTTCATTTTATCCCCCAAAATAGAAAATATTCAATGTCTGGTGAGGGATAAGAGAAAAGCCCCAAGATGTTTATCAAACCAGAGTGAATAGCCAGAATGGGTCCTGCCGCTGTATTCCTAACTCACTTTTACAGGTTCCTGGAAGCAGGAATAATTTTTATCTTCCCCTTTTTTGGGTCAGGTAGGGATCAAGTGGGACAAGAAGCTGTATTGTTGTTTCTTACTTAGCAAGGTATTACAGGTCTGTTTAAGTATCCTGATAGCAGTAACTAGTAATAATATGAACACATCCAAGCCCAGCAGCAGGCAGGATTAAGAAGGTCCACCTCTGCTGGGGCTGGTGGCATCTGGAAGTAGAACTACGGCAATTTACTGGAGAGCACTGCATTCTCTTCTAAAGACTCTGCGACTTTAGCGAGTAGTTTCTTATACTGAAATCAAACGTCTGGAACATCTGTTTGTTGTTGATTTTTTTTCTTTGCTTTTTGTACTGCTTTTAGTAAAACATTTGCTTTTCTTAGTAAACAAATATGCATAAATTGAAACAGCATTGAAATGGAAAAAAAAATTCCTGCTGTCAAAAAAAGTTACCGAGAGGAATACAGTCTGTGCTTCTCTGTAAAAAGGAAATGCCAATTTAGGTTGCGTGAAATAAAGCTCACACCTTGTTTCTAATGAAATACCTTGTATAAGCTGAGAATAAAACAGAGTGAATAGGAATGCAAAGATGTACAAAGTCTTCAGATATTTGAATTGCTGAAAGAGAACTCTAGATTAAAGTAGGCTTACTTGTCCTTCAGAAATAATTATTCTCCCAGGAAACTTTCTTTAGTTTTACTTTATTTGTCTAACCTCATTACTGCTTAAATTGCCCATGTGTCTACTCCTACATCCAAATTGCACCCCATCTCTTTTCCCAGCCCCACATCCCTCCAAACACCCAGACCAGTTGGGGCCAGGCCTGGAAGTGAGCTCTAGGGCTGGGCGTCCTGTTCCTCTCCTGCTATGGATGAGGATACATGTGTAAGTATCATGGCAAAGTATTTGCAGTCTTTCATTCAGTTTTGTTGTTTGTAACTTACTTCGTTATTATTTGTAATAATAACAAACTTCCCTTCAAGGGAAGTTATACTAGGAGAAGTTGTTTTAATACTTTTGCAACTGCAATATCAAAAAAAAAAAAAAAAAGTAGGAGTAGTAGGCTTCTCTTAAAAGAAAAAAAAAAGAAAAAAAAAAAAGTCCTGAGTCATTTGTGAGCAAAGGGAATGAGCAACAGAGATCAAGGAAAGAGTGCAGCTGGAGCAGGCCTGTCTCCAATCTTTTATTTATGAGAAGAGGAGGGAGGGAGTTTCCAACTCCTGTATACATCCTCTGTCTCAGTCACTGCACCTCTTAAATATTTTTTGGTCTAAAATTCAACTAAAAGATTCTCATTTTAAGCTGTCAACAATGTCTTAGTAAACTAGAATCAAGTTGTTTTAACGCTTTAACTCATATAAAGAGGTTAAAAAAAAAAAAAAAAAGGTCATGGAGGATAAGAGAGAAAGAGAATGCCCCAGCAGCTGTTACGAAGTGGCAGAGAGGTCCTTAGCATCTTTTACTGCGTGTTTTTATGCTTTGCCATTGCGGTCTATGAAAGGAGAGTGACTTGATTCAGGACTTTTCAGTGAAGTGTGGGTCCTTGGCTGAGCTGGGGCAGACCCGGAACGGGCAAAATGCTGACGTAGCTCTTGCTGTTCTGCTGAGCCTGTATGGCAGGGCCCAGCTGCAGAGTTCCCCAGTGCTCTGGCAATTTTAGCCCTTTCTTATCCCATGCTTATTTGTGGGATGGATTTGAATATGTCCTAAAGAGACTATCAGACAGCTTTACTGCTTTGGGTTAAACCCAACTTAGGTCTCACAGATATTATCAGCAAAAGTAGGGGGGGAAAAAAGATTCCTTTGTAGGATTCTGCTTATATCAGCAAAAGAAATCTCTGGGAAACTGAGTTAGGCCAAAGAAAGAGTGTCTAACTTCTGCTATAGAAATTAAAAACAATAAATTGAATAAAAATCAAGGTGGCATTGTGTAGCAGGAATTTGTAGTTGTTTTGTTTTTATTTGGTTTCATTTTTCATTCATCCATCACCCCTAACCTTTAGGGTAAAAGGTATTTCACATTAGCATAAATATTAAGCAGATGCCATTTCCACTGCATAAAGAACTTTCAGCTAATCATTTTTTTCATGCATTTAAATAGGAATATTAGAATGAGGGTAATTACTTCAGTTTTCCATGAGTGATCCATCAAGACATTGACTTTCGCTGTATATTGTTGCACAGATTAGTAAGTGTAGAATTAAATTAGAAACCGGTGTTGGAATATTTGAAGTGCAGTGACAAGTTCAATAATTTGGGGTTTTTAACAAAGTTAGCATTTTATTTTTAGAAGGAATGTCCTTCTTATGAAGAGGCTGTTTTGTCAGAAAAAAGTACTACAGATGGGACAATAAGGAAAAATATTAAAGAAATGACTGGTTATGTGAGGGAATAACCTAGCAGGGGTGAAATAGAAAGAGTGAATTATCTGTTAGAGAAGTTGCTTTAAAATGAAAGGTTCCAAATTCTTTTATTATTATTATTATTGTTGTTTTATTTCACATCAAAAGTATCCCTGTTGGCATTGGGGATGGGCAGTACAGTGCTGTTGAAGCAAACGTCTGACTTCAACTAAACTATCTCTAGGAGTTTCAGGTCTGGCTATTTATCAAATAAATAGAGCTTGCTCCTTCAGGTTTTGGCCATTGCATCCAGATAAATTTTATTTTCCAAGTCTTTACAAGAGTATTCCGTATTCAAAACATCATGCTGAAAAAATAATATTTTTATATACCAAGAAGCTAAGCAACTGTCTCAAAAAATGTCTCACTAACCCAGGCTTGTAAGGAACTGCCAGGAATTATGCACTGTCATGTGCTATCCACCTTGCAGAAGCAGAAGAATGCACCATTCATCCCCTACCAAGGCATAAACACAATGCTGCCTGACTGTACTGAAGAAAGCTGATCATTACCTAAGGAAGTGATGGGACTTGGAAAGAAATTTCCCCTTTGAGTAAAACAGATTGCATTGCCAGAAAGAAGCATCAGAGGAACTGCTTATTGCATGACTACAGATCAGATATTAACAGAATGCTTTGTCAATGCTTTGAAAAATCCTAAGTAGGCATCAATTTCTGTTGCCAATATCAAGATTTATTGGCACGAGAGATATTGACTACAGCAAATCTATGACATTATTATATCTGAAAGATTAATAAATCTTGTTACCAGCCAAGACCATAAGTCAATGTAATTATGCTTGATGATGCACATGTTTTCCCTAAAGATCTCAGCATCATATTAGACATCCAAAAAATATCAGAATATTTACAAAAAACAACTGAGGGAAAAGTCAGTATAAATAGCCACATTTGCACTGTCAAGTGTCTTGTAATCCATCGGTTTTCATGAAAGACGCTTGCCTGTTTCTGTGATGTTTCATATGCTTTTTGAGATGGGTTGTTTGCTCTTGAAATGTTGGGCTTCCTTTCAGCAACAGGATTTTATTTTTGTTATTTAAAAAAAGACATGACAAATACCTGTGTCCATGGGAACTTCTGAATTTTCTGGTAGTCTTGGTGCCAAATTAAATTTAAAAAATATATATATAGACCTAATGGGCTCCACTGGATTTTTGTCTGCTGAACAGACCATATTTTACAGTGTTTTCCCTAAGGAAAAGTGTGTTCCAGCTTGCAATTTAGGTAAACAATCAGAAACACACCTCTGAATAACCTGAGCTATTTTGAGCCCATTTGTTACTTTGCAGATTTTCTTCCCCAATGCCAACAGTGATACCTTTGATGTGAAATAAAATTATAATATTATGACAGGTAATTTTTGCTTTAAAAAGACCCTTCCATTGACATACCTCTGTCATTGAATATAACCACGGTTTTTTTTTCAGCTTTTTTTTTTTTTTCCTTGGATTGTGTTCTTCAAAGCAAAATGATGGTAGAGGAGACCTAGGAAGGCTGGTCACTCACTGCCCCCTCATAGTGTCTCCTGGGGAGACACTGGGGAGGCACCCAGCAGAACTGTTCATGGTGCACAACCTCTGCAGTCAATATTTCAACACAGAAATGGCATTGCTTTGTGGCTACATTTCTAGTTGTACAGTAATTTCTGTTTCTCTGAATCCTGAGTTAGAAGAGCCTATTTTCCCAAACGTTAACCAAATTTCATTGAAGCGCATAGTATGTAACTAATGGTGCAAAAGCAGGGAAAAGTCATGAAAATCCCTTTGCATTGGCTTAGTTTTGATTTCCTCCTTTCTGGATTTAAGACCAATTTTACAAATCTGAAGAAGCTTTTGTCTGAAAATATATAAAAACTATTTTTTCTATTTCTCAAACTATTACATGATCTTAGATAATTCTTTTAAATTCTCCTTTGCTGAGCTCTTATTTGTTTTCCCCTTTCCACCATGGCATTTTCTTTACCTGTTGACATTATCCAAATTAATAGCTTTTCTTTCTGATTTGCAAAGCAAGTGGCAATCATCTTGTGGGTGTTTTGGTTTAATCTGTTGACTTTGAAAACTATATAATGCCAAATATATATAATATATAATGCTAGTAAATTTCTGAAGAAAAATAGGAAGGTTCACAAAATGTAACCATACAGCAAATTATATTTCTATTTTTCAAAGAGGATGTAAGAAATGATGTGAAGACCTACAGTCACACAGCGTGGAGGTAATAGCTCTGCACAGGAGTTGAATTCAATTTTGTAACAAAGCAGTTACTGAAAATGCATTTTAACAAAATGGAGATACTGCTGTGGTTGAGGAAGAAGATAAGTTTTAAGTTTGTCTTTTCTTTTCAACTGGTCTAATTTCAAGTTTGTCACTACTTTGAGGTGAGAGGGCTTCAATAAAATATCAGAAGATCACATTTTTTTTCTGAGAACTCCAAGCTGCTTATGAAGGAACAAGAGACAACATTAAGAACAGGTGCTTTGTCACTTTGTCACTTCTGATATAGTTGAGGTTGCAGAACAGTTTCCATATGATGTGAGGGGATGTACAAGTATTAAAGGCTCCATAAAATCAGGTTGCGACATCCCATCTTGTAATCTTTTTTTTTTTTTTCTTTCACAAATTAGCTGGAAGATTGCTTTATTTCAGAGTAAATAAGAATTGTCAAGTATTTCTCAAAAGCACAGGTTAGAGATCAGGGAGATTTATCATGTCACCAGATCATATCAGTAGGTATTTTAATTTCTTTACACACATCAAAAGGTTGTGTATGGTATTCAAAAGGTGAGACAGATGATCTTATTTAATTTGAAGCCATTTATAGAGATTAAGGTAGCAGTATAAAAGAATAACAGGAAACTAAAAGAGAAAAAGCTTCTTAAAAATGGTTGTAGAGTTGCAACAGCTTTTCAAATCCTATCTGTCCCCTGTTACTGGTGAGGTTTCAAGGTGGCACCCTCACAAGAACCTAGTACTTTTGCTAATAGTATTAGCACTGCAGGGAGAAAGCAGTTGACATGTTATCCACAGATTCCAACAGCATATTTTTTCATGTGAATGAGTACCTGTTCTCCAAACCAAAGTTTGTTGGAAATACCCCTTCCTAAAGTAACTTTTCCTAAAGTAAAGCTTTCCAAATACTGTACTTAATATTTTAAAGACAGCTTCCCAAATTTAGTTTCCCCCTTAACATGTTATATTTGTCACAGCACAGCACAGGCAATTGTGTCAACAAGAAGGGGTAACAGAACCTATGGAAAATTAGCATATGAAAATGTCTGACTTTCTCTCTTCCTGGTTTGATACTCTTCCTTCCTCTTTCCCTTGTGAGTCAATGCACATTCATATTTATTAGCTGGTTGTTCTCTGTGGCCTTTACAGTCCTTTGGTAGAGACTGCATCTACAAGTCTGCACACTAACTGGGGGGAGAAGTTTTAGCAATATTGCATGATCATGTTGCCATTGAGTGCACCATCACATTTTGGGGAAACCTGAACACATGGTCAGATTAACTGTCATCTTCTCAGAAGTTCCTAAGGGTGCGAAGGAATTTGAAGCTATGTAGGAGGAGAAGGGGAAGCAATATCTATGGGAAAGGCATTGTGGAGAGATGTTTCAGAAGAGGGGGGGAAAGCACTGAAGTACAGGTGCAGGCAAAAAAGTCATTTCTCTTTTGTGAAGAAAGTGGGGATTAAAAAACAAAAAATACATCATCAACAACAACAAAACTTGCACAACTGTAAGGTTGTTATGAAAATTAGTGGGAAATGTTTATCTGTCTGTGCTGATAATAGGAAATTGTTTTCTTTGAGATTGTTTCAGCCTCTCTGCACATCTCAGGTGTAATCAAGGCTGAACTGTGACTTATTAAGTCATATGTACTTACATGACATATAAGAATTTCAGCTTTCCATAAAGCTGAAATATTCTGGTAGAACAGCCCTGTGTCCTGGTTCAACATTAATTCAAAGTCTCTAAACTGTGCTGAAAACCGCAGCTAGGCAGCAGCACATCTGCAAAGAAAATTATTTTTCATATTTCTGCTGTCTGTTTATAGCAAGCTTCACTGAGTCTTTTTAATTTTCCATTTCAAGTTGGTACGGTAAGGATAGCGTGGGAGGGCTGCAATGCTGTTATGATATTACATTATCTTAATTTTACTGGCATATATTGCCCTTTTCAACATGAAACATGAGTTTTTTCAGGAGGGCATGCAAAGGAGAAAGCAAATATGGCAATTGCCATTCTTTAAAGTTGTAGAGTAGCACGGCTGGAGCCAGTTTATACTGCAAATATTAAACCACGTGCTATGAATTTCCTGATGAATTAGTGACTTGTCATCTTGCTTATGCTATATGGATAGACATGAAATAAAAAATCTGTACAATTTCCATAATATACTGATCAAATCATTTTGTTTATGAGCAATATAAGATAGTAGTACGTAGTACTGTGTGTGTAACTGAGCTATAAACCTTTGCTGTCTGCTCTGGTAGGGGTTCAATTTGTAATCTTTGATTCAAACCATTGCTCTTTCTTTTTATATTTTTCTCTCTTGGTTGGCTGAGTCCCAACACAGTTTGTTCTTTAAGCAAGCACTGGGAGCAATAACCATTAACCTTTTTAAAGCGGCTTTTTAGCATGTCATGAGTTTAGATGTCTTGCTTCTTTTCACCATTAACCTTTCTGACGGGACAGTGCACTGTGTTTTGCTTGCTTCAGCATGTCACACACATTTTCACCCCTTGCCGGTTTGCAGGCACTGTGTTTCATTAGGAGAAGGATGAGGGAATGAGGTGGGGAAAGAACAAAAGCAGTGCATGTCATACCTTTTCTCTGGCCACATGAGCAGCTAGCATGACTCTTGTTAAGAAAAATAGTCCACTAAAGAAATATCCTTATTCAGGTGCAGAAGCAGTTCCTCTAACACTAGCACTGGCCCTTGCTACAAGGCAATTGTCATCCATGATAAGGCATTGCAACCAAAGCCGTCAAAACAAAAGCTGTTCATCTAAGGCCAACACCAGTGAAAGGTTCAGTTATTCTTGCTTTACTGAGCATGAAATGGAATTGAAAGGCAATATTAAATGGGCTATTAAACTTAAGACATGGTGTCTTGTGATTTTTTCTTGCAGTTGCCCTTCCTACATGCATCTATAATGTGTGGAATATTCTCTATAGAGCAGGTCATTTGTATGGCCTTTAAGTTTCAAGAAATGTTAGCATTGCAATTATTCAGTAGCTGGTTTATGATAAACTAAAAATATGGTTCCTTTGGAAAATAAATGTCTGTCCATTGGTTATTTCCATCCTTTCTACCTGCAAGCGGGTATCTAGCACAGAGAGAGATAAGAAGTGGAAACAATATACTTATTTCTAGGACAATTTCCATGTGTCTCAAAAATTCTTAACGTGAGAAAGGTGTACTTCTGCTTAGGTTAGAGACATCTTCTCTTTAAATGTCAATGACAAATGTCAACTCATTTGTCAAGTTTTTGGTTTGTCTCACATTACATTATGACTTCCCTCATATCCCACTGAAATTGTTCTATGGCAATTGATACAAGTTTCCTGAAAACAAAGTAGGCATTTAAAAATGAATGCCATAGTTTAGTAGCATTTTGGTCAGAACCTTTTTGTGGGTGAATACTGAGTTACTTCCACAGACTTCAGCTGGCCTGAGGGCAGGCCCAAGAGAATTGCATGAAAGCACATTTCTGGGGCTGGATTCAGTGTTTGTTCAGCTTGCCTAGAAACTAGAAAGGGGTGGAACATTAAACAAAAGGAATTGATCTAAAGGGCAATTGCCAATTAGCCCAGCTGTTAGTAAAGAAGGTAAAGGTACCTTAGTTGTCCAGAAAAGGAGTAGTCAATCTAACACCCGGTAACGTAGCATTCCCACTATTTGCTCAAAAACTACAACCATACTGGAGTAGGAGGCTCTCTTGTAACTCTTGTAAATCACTCCAGGTGATTTGCCTGGTGAGAGAAGTGTTTTCTAGATATTAACTATCTTCATAACTAATTTAAAGAGTTATCCAGACTGGTTATTTATCATCAGAGAGCACCATTCAATATAACTTCAGTAGCATAAAGTAGAAGTTGGAGGTGGTTAATTGGCAATTAAGCAGAAGATAGAGCATCAGTTAATTTTGTTAACTGAAACTTAGCTGAAAGCCAATTTGTGTTTAAGCATACACCTGAGGGTTCTTGCAAAAGTATTTCAAATTTAAAAGGGGAAAAAATATTCTGTGTGAAATGAAAGAAGGTATTTCCCAAAATGTATTAGTAGAAACAATACACTTCCATTAAAATTTGTCTGCCTTATTTTTGAATATTTATAGTGAAAATAGACCAACTTTACTTATGAGGGGCTGAGAATTGTGGTATAAATGCGTAATCTGTATCAGAATTTGTAGTGTCTATAGTTGCAAAGTCTGAATCTATCTCTAAAATAGTAGAAAGAGGTTCACCTTTCTGCTTTAATGATTCTGGAAATGTTTTTAATTACTATTTCTTTAATAATTTACCTAGGTCTGGAAGATCTGACAAGCAGCACAAGAAAACAGTGACAAAACAGTTGAAACACTTGTGAATAGCTTTAGAGAAAGAAAAAAGATTTGAATGGAATTAAAGATATCACTGGAGAGGATTTTGGATTAGTCTATTGACTTAGTTTGGTTTATGTCTGTTCAGAGACAGGTCAACTGCCACAGCTTCATTTTAACACTTTACAGAATCACCTTCCAAATTGCTAGAAGTGTGAGGAATATATAAAGGCAACTTTTACTTTTAAAATAAATTTCTGTGTCAGAAGAAAAGCAAGGGTAAAAGTAAATGCTTCAGCAGATCAACTTTCAGTTTTTTGGGCCAATATAGATGCTGTACTATTACTCTAGAGATGATTTGAAAGTAGGGTTCCATCTTATTCAGAACTAAAACTACTTAGTATTAAATAGATATTCAAGATCCTAATAAATTTTTGTGTGTTTTGTGCCTGGAGTTTTGGCTCATCCTAATGGTCTTTCACAAGAACTATAGAATATGGCTTCTGACTGAGGGGCCACCCCAGTCTGTATCTAAATCCTGGATGCAGTATTCATAAATCACTTTTCTGTCATAATATTTTGTGGCTATATATGGGAGAAACACAGATTCATACCAATGCTTTTGTGTAGTTATTTTGTTCTCATTTGTAGTAATGAAATTCTGAGTTGTATTTTTTTTTTCCATGACAGGCTTTTCCTACCCACACCATTAAATCTTCCATTGCTCACCCCTAGAGTCCAGGGAAATGTACCGTAGCATTTTTTATTCCAAGCACTAACAGTACTGATCCCATTTTTGTGTTAAAGAAATGAGTAAATCCATCCTTCCTTCATGGCTCAAGCAATTTACTTTTGAAAGGGAAAACCTATTCTTTTACCTTCAGACAATCTTTCAGAATTTCAGTGTAATATTTAGTCGATGGATTTAATTTTTTTCTTCCCATAAAACTATGTACACCCATGGACTGTGTGCATTGAAGCTCATGTTTGGGGTATGCATATTTCAATAACTCTTTCTAGGATTGTTTTAGCATTCCAGTTTGTGCTTCTGCCTACACTGGGTTGGTTGTTCTCACTACTTCCTGCTCTGTTATTTCGTAATGAGTCAAGGACGTGCTGTATTTGCACTGTTTTTGCAGTACTTTGCCCAACCACTGATCCTTGGTCTGTTGTGTCTTCCAGTGACTGTGTTGGGACAATGAGGAGCAGATTTTGAGTGCTAGTGATGCCAGTAATCACTGTATCTGAGTTGTACATTATTCATTTTTAGCTTGCTGAGGACAAGTGAAAAATGGTAGCGCGATACACAAAGATTTTTGAGTCCTTGGTGATTTTGTAAAATAATCTTTTGCAGCCTTATGAAGATATCTGATCTTAGAGGTTTACTCTAAAACTCTCAGAAATGCAAAGTATCTAGTCTGAGGGAAACTGGTTTCCACCTAAGATTTGCATTAGGCCAAATTGTACTTGGATGCTTCAGATCTACTCTTTAGCTTCTCCATAAAACATCAGTTTTGTTTACCATAGCAGATGCAGGAAGCTCAAGCATCTTTGCCCTGCCATCCAAGGAACCCTATGAGAATGCCAGGTATGTTTACCTTGGAAAAGACTTGTGTTCAAGAAACCCAAAATGAGGAGAGGGATGGGAAGAGGGGAGAAGGGGAGAAAACATTTTTAAGAGTAAATTGTGAGGCTATAAGGATTTAATTTTTTAATTTCGTTATTATTTTTTAATTTAATTTTAAAAGATAAGATGTTTCTACCTAGAAGAAAAAAAAAAAAAAAAAGATTCAGCTCTGCTTGACATTGATTGCAGTGCTTTGACACTGGGAAGAGCAGGGCCACGAACAGGTGAAAACATTGTCTTTACCACCTGCAGAAACTTTATGGTGGCATCTAAGAACTGAACACAGGCTTTTATTTTATTTTAGCTCCTACATCTTACAGTTTATTAATCTGATTTTTCTCTTACGCTTTACAAAGTAATTCTAACAGTCACACCAGTAAGAGATTAATAATTTGTACTTAGTCTAAATGTACACGGTTGTGGGAGAATCTCAGTGTGGCATTTGAAAACCTCCAAAATACAAATTTGTGTTGTTTTTCAGGCCTAGGACAGCATTGCGAAGGACATAGCAGGGCTGTCAATCCATTTTACCCCTTACTGGGGTTCCCTGGTAGAGCTGTGGCTTCTGTAACCTGTTAACATATTGAGAAGCAGTTTAAGCTCAACAGCCTTAAAACAATTGGAAATGGCTTTCTTTTTTTCATTTTTTTAAGCTACTTCTAAATCTCATTGGTGTCTGTTCTTAAATGTGACAGGGATTCTTTTTAACTCTGAGGCGAGGCCCAAGGCTCTAATCCATGTCTCCAGGTGACCTGCAGTTAAAGCTTGTCAGAATAATTACATTTTGCTGTGGATAGGCATGAGCATTCATAGTATTTTTAAGATTCTTCTCTGTAAACTACCTGACTGGAGCTGAGTACTCTTCACGAGAGAGGAGAGGAGCATAACGTAAAATTAGCTATGCAAGTCCTGCTGTCAGCCCAAGATCTCCATCACTGATTTCTGTCAACCTCCTTGACAGGAAAACAACCTATTCAGCCAATGCTTCGCTGTATGAAAACAATGCATGCTTATTAAAAAAAAAAAAAAAGGGAAAGAAGTGACATACATTCGTTAACATCAAATTGCCCCAGAAACCAAACCTTACATGTTTATTAAGATGCGTGTCCCTGTTGCCGTGACCACCTAGCATTGCTTAGCAAAGACCAGACAAGGAGTGATTGAGTGTGGATTTTTCCTCTCTATGTATTATACTTGAGTTTAGTCTCGGTCTGGCTGCTAAATAGAATAATCAATGCCATTATCTCTTCCTCCCTTATCTAAATCACATCAGGAGATCAATAGCTACAACAAAGACGGCCAGTGCTTTCATTCCACTGGGACTCATTACTTGGCTGCCCGAGATGGGGGTATAGATATTCTCAGGAAGGTTATCTGCTGTTCCCTGGTAGTTAACAACAACTGTCAGTTATTAATGGTGCTCTGCAGCCTTACCTTTACAGTACTGTGACTGATAACAGGACATCTTTATAACAAAATGAATCTCTGCCGCCTTTCCTCCCCATCTCCCGATTCTTCTTCTTTCTTAAGTTTCCTTTCTCCTCTCCTTTCTGCTGTTGTAGTCTGAAGCAGCGTGTCTGAGAATATCAAACGTTTGGGGCATTCTCATTGAGATTCCTTGCAAGTGCAGGTTTGCTTTTATACGGGTTAACATCTGCTGCAGTATTACAAAGACTAATTAAAATAAATTCACATCCTAAATTAGTCTTTTCAGTAACATTTATTACACAAGACACTGGGTGATAAAGCATATAATACAGTTAAGCTGAAGCAAAAGTCGTATTTTGATTGGGTTTTGAGGGCCAGACAGGAACAACCTCCCTGAAGAAGTTTACATTTGCAATACAATACTTTCCACTAGACTAATAACAAAGTCTATCACGGTGTTTCTCCTCATGTTTATTTATACATATCAACTAAATGTAATAAATGATGCTTTTTAAAAAAAAAAAAAGAGAGAGAGAGAGAAATGCACTTCTCCTCCTGTCAGTTTGGACTACACTCCCAGTTTTTCTTGTCAAAAAGACAGCCAGTCTGCAAATCCTAGGTGAGTGGTATGACAGAGAACTCACACATCAAATCATAAAGTCCTCAAAGGGGCAATTAGCCACTAATTTCCTGCCTTCCCCTTCTGTACGGTGGGGCATCACTGCAGGTGCAGGTCCTGCCTGCACCCTCATTCTGCCTTGGGGCCTGGTGTGGGGCCAGGGAACCGCCACATCTGATGGGCGAGGAGCAGCGGTGCCTGTAGGATGTTTTGTAGGCCTTGAAAGCGCTTATTGCAGTTAGAAATACACAGATGACCAGGATCACATTTATTCCTTATTATGTGCTTCACAGAAGCAGAACACAATGCCCAGATAATAACGTTGTCATTTTTTCTGGTCTGTAAAACTGTAAATGAGTGAAAACAGCTGGAGAGCAGTTGTGAAACTGTGTGCTCCACCCAATGGCAGTCATTAGGCTAAGCTAAGGAACCAAACCATAAAGTAGTCTCATTGCATCTTTTTTTTCTAACACAGCATTTCCTTGTAGGATCTTACAGTCCTGATCTGATGCCAAATGGAAGTAGTGGGAGTTTAGCAGTTACATTTGAGTAGGAACAAAAGTTACCCTTTGCAGAAATGCTAAGGGTTTCCTAACATCCTCAGTAGGAAAGGTGTGGTGCCTCAGGCCTACAGCCTCTGAGTGAACACCAGCACAATGTGAAATGCTTAGCAGTAGAAAGGTTTATCTTAATAAAGAGCTGAACTACTTATATTTCCAAGTCATTTGTCCTGCCTATTAGAAGAGGGTTTTTTTTGATGCTCTGTGCTAATAATTCCTTTTGGATTTTTTGCTGCTTCCTTTAGTCTGTAATTTCTCCTCGTTTGCAGTGAAATGGACCCAAAAAGGGCAGGAAGTAATTTTAGTTTTTTTCAGATTGTCTCTTAATGTACTTAAGAAAATATTCAGGACCCGGAGTATGGGATTATTGCTTTCCTCAGCCAGCACAGCATTTGAAGTGCAAGACATGTTGGCCTTGACTACTGCTACCTTTTTCTTTATGCATTTTAGGTGTTTCTGCTGGCATCTTTATTCTTTCAAGACTCTGAGGCCTTTTTTTAATTAATCACTTGACATCTGTCCTGCTACTCAAAGATTTTGTGTGCCTTCCAGTAGTTGGGAAATAAAATTATTGAAAATAATTTGCATTTCTTTGTGCATGAGAGATTGCACACCATTACATACACTGTTTGCTTAGATAGTGTTTATTCAGGACTAAAAATTAAACCTGAAGAAATATTTACTAGTAGCTTTCCCTCAGCTACTTCATTTTTCTTACATTTAACAGCAAAGTAGTACTGAGGTTGATCATAGACATGGCATAAATGGGCATAATAGGTTGCAGGCCATTCAGCACCATTGTTTATGTTTTCTTTTACTTTCTTAGTCCTCAGATTGTAAACATACAGATCAAGGTTTTCCAAGGACACCACAAAAAAACTGGTGGAAAATCCAAAATAGACTATGGTAGGTCATAATCAAAACAAACAGAAACGCTCCAAAAATACCCTTGGAAATAACCAAGCTTCAGAGTAAGATAATTTTAGCAAAAAAAAATAAAAATAAAAATAAAAATAACAGGAGCATAATGAATGAAAGAGGTGGGCAGCCGAAGTGACTGAAGCAGTGTCACATTAGAAAAAAAAAATCAAAGGAAGTGGAGTTGTCTGTCTGAATTTTTTGAGAAATCTGTGCTAAACTCCTTTCTCTCTGATTGATTCCTTCTGTGGAGTAAACAAAATAACTTGCATATGGTTTGCTGTCTAGGAGAAAACATGAGCTGACTGTTCAATTCTGGATGGGCTGATACCAAATTTTACCTCATTGGTACCTGGATGGCATTGTCTCTCCATCTCACATGACATGAAAAGCTTGTATCAGTTGGAGAACACCATTCTTACCTTCCTCTGGTAATGTTTTTGAGCTTTTCCTCATTGGTTTGTGGGCTTTGTCTGTGCTAGTAGCCATCAGCCCTTTGGCTCTGCATTACTACTGCTGTTATTGTTGTTCATGTATTTATGTCTTTAAATCAAAGTATGATCATTAACTGACACAACAGGTCCTGTTATATAAAACTGAGAAGCTACAGCAGTGCACACCTTCTCCTTTTCTGTGCTGAAGAGTAGATGTGCTGGAATTTGGAATCAGTCTCTCAGGAGCTCCTAAAATTATAGTGAAAGTTTAGTCATACAGTTCACAGCGTAATGGTTGGCTACAGTTCAGCAATAAAGATGAGAAGGGAGGAGCGAGGCAGCAAGATAGACATGCCACGCGGGAGCACTGATGCTGATGAGATGTTTCACTCAGATGATTAATGCCCATTTACAAAATTGGGCTATTTACAAAATTGACCGTGTAACTTAGAGTGCCTGGGTTAAAAGGAAGCGTCCCTGCCCGCTGGCACTGCTTTTATCCTGCGCTGTTTGCTCTGCCCCATTGTGCCATAATTATGGCTGAGCCTTGTGCAGTGGCCTGTCTCAGGTGGCAGTTGTCCAGGACCTGTATGTTGCAGCCATCTCTCCCGGTGTGCTGTGCCAGGCTGCGGGAGCAAGGGGACAAGGGAACACTTAATGGAAGGCGAGAGGTTTCCATTTGTGGCTGTTATCCACTCTGATTCTGGGGTAAGAGCCATTATAAGGGTGTTTCAGAGCACAACAGGAAGAAACTACCATAACTAGGAGTAATGGGATAAGATTGAGCAAAGGCAAATTTAGGCCATTTCCTGACAGTGAGATCTATTAGACTGTGGAATAGATAAGTCTCCCAAGGGAAGTGGTAGAAGTCCAGGCACTTGAGTCATTTAAAACTACAGTGGACAAAGAGCTCCAGAGTATGTAATAGGGAGTAATCTACCAGTGGACACAAAATGAAAAATTGACATAATATGTCCTTCCATCTCTAATTTCTGGGTTACGTGTAGAGTGATTGAAGCTTTCCAGCTTGTAGTTTCCTGATAAACATTATTTTAAAAGTCCAGTTTCTACAGACAGAGTGGTAGCTGCAGATGTCTTTTAAAGGAACTACTTCTTTTTTATAATGCTATTCCACAACCTGTTCTGTAGACGTTTCCTCTGCAGGTGGCAAGTTTAAAGCTTTTGCAGTTAAGTGAAGTCCAGCCTGGGGGACAGTTTCCACCTCAGAAACACTCTTTTTCTTCCACGCTTGTTGTTCATCCCACTCCCTCCCCAAATATTCATAGCATTATCAATATTATTTACAACTTTTTTGACGCCTTGACCCTTGTTTAAGTTTTTATGTCAGTAACCTAAAACATAGAAGGAAATCCTCATCTCAGAGTGCCAGCCATCTCCTCTTCACATTAAGGCCATTTGTTGGCATGATGGGGCTGGCCTTCAGGAACAGAAGTCAGTCCTCTAGTTAAACTCAGGAAAGGCACAGGGTATATGAGGGACAGTAAAAATGTGAAACACGAAGTAGTTATAAGAGGCACAAAAAGGTCTAGAATTACTAAAAGACAAGATGAAGAGTGATGTGGTGAGAGAGGAGAGCAGTCAAGTTAGGAACAGCGGAGTTCTTAAGGTTACTTGAGTGTGAACACCATGCAGTAGGGTAGTGATGTGAGCAATGCACTGCCCTGGAGCTATAGACCTGAGAGGCTATGTCATTGATAAACTGAAGGCAAAATTAAAGGTGTTGAACAGGAGTCACTGGGAGGGCAGAGAAACATGTTAAATACTTCAGGTTTTGGAAATTCCACTGCCTCTTGTAGAAAATATTTATCTTAAGATGCAGAGTTGAAAGCTGCATCTAACCTGTGGCTTTTGTCCTTCATTCACTGTTGCATGCAGCACATAACCTTAGATTAAACTGTAGATTGCAGAATTCACAAGCAGGTTGTGCAACATAGCTCGACATATCTCCCCTCCCCTCAAGCTATACCCCTTAGTGGGTATTGGTGGAACAACACTACTAGCATAAGAATTGGCTTGATCTAATCAGCAGTGTTGTTTGTGTTAGAAAATAGAGAACAGAATAGTTATTGAAATGGGTTATGTTCAAGATGCCCTAAGGGTAGGCTAATATATTAAGAAATCTTTAGCACCCTGTAATGATTTACTGTCTCCAAGAGGTTGGTTTCTTTTTTCCATGACTTATTTATTTAAACGTTGCCAAAATCATTTTTAACAAATCTGATCATTTTTCATTCATATTTTTACCTCCTTTCCCTGTTTTTTTTTTCTTTAGCATATATATATGTATTATGTTTGCCATTTATGTCTAAGCACATATGCTTTGCTATCTCAAGATTGTCTAATTAAAAGCCAGAGGTGAGAATTTAAACAAATGTGTTAACCCACTGTGAACTAGAGAAGTACAATGTCTCATTTCATTCTGTGCTGGGCTGCGTGAATGCATGGATCTTTGCCTTGTTCCTGTATAGTGATCAGGTGTTTTTTCTTAACTAGGTACAATAGCTAACTCCCAAATTTTGGCCTCTCATTTGGTCAGCACCTCCATATTTCCATTTCACTGACATGGGTGGTCAAGATATTTCAGACATTAATATAAAGTCCGTTAAACCAAAGATTTTTTCAGGATGATTAGGAGTGGGTATTTTATTTTGGTGCAACTCGGAATATCAAAAGAGATGGCAAAAGTGTTTATTGGGCTTTTTCTAATTACGATCCTATATTTTGCTTCATGCATCCTCTCCACTTAAAAATAGCAGCTTAACACAATTTTATGCATTTTCTCTTGTCTGTGCTAAGCAGACAGATTTTCTTTTTCTAGCAATTGTTTTCTTTTTTTTTTTTTTTTTTGCAAATTGATAATCTTTCTGGCTCAGAATTGATTTGTATAGAATAACAATAAAACTTAAGTATCAAAGTTGTACCAGAATAGCTGTTACTTTGTCTATATTTTATAGTTACAACGGTCTTCCGTATTTAAAATAGTAAAGAAACTTGAAAGGAGTAGCAAAATTCCAGTGACTGACAGTATTTATCCACTAAACAAAGACTTTTATTGAATCACTGAGGTGATTCACCTCACCAAAAAGCATGTGTGATGGTAGGATACAGAGTGTGTAGTCTAGTAGGAAGCTATGCTGTGCCACATAAATGGATGATCATAGCATATGTAACCATGGTCTTTCAATATATATATTTCCATATTATTTTCTGCAAAGTATTTTCCAAGAGGGAAAGACAAGAGCGTGTGACAGGAATACCCATTTCTCTGGCAATAACGGCATCCAATCTATAGAGATGGCTAGTAGATTCAAATCATTGCTTGCCTTCTAGGCAGCAATCTTTCAATGCACGATTTACCATAAAGATCAGAAAAAACAGCAGGCAACTAGCAACACATTATATAAAAAACCTTTAAATGTCTTCTACTACCTAGCTGTGATATAATGTGATTCCCTCCAAAATATAGCTATTGATACACAAAATTATTCAAGACCCACAGCTCCAATTAGCTGGTAAAATCCAGTTACGGTTTTAATTGTTTTCTGATTTCTGTGGGAATATCAGGCTGTGAAGAGCTGAAAGAGGGAGGACTGTGTTCTGGAAATTCAGTTTCCTAGCTGTGGCAGGAATGTATCACTGGACGCTTATGCACTGTCATTAGTGAGTGGGGAGCCACATGACGAATATTAATGAAGGATAAGAAACTGCAAACTGCAGAAAAATACAGGCGAAAAGAAAAAAAATAAATTGTTGGGCTGAACAACATGTTGTACTTTTAAAGCAGGAAAATAACTGAGACAATAATTTTCTCTGTCAGTCAATTAGAGCAGCAGTGCAGGTGTACATCTATACAAACCCATGCACACTCTACATTGCTGATGGGGAACGATGTATCTCCAGTGCAGACACTACTGAGAGAATTAGGTTGGGGTGATTTTAAAGTTGGAATTTCAAGGTACCTTTTTTTCCAAAGCAGAACGCTGTGAGAAAATGTCATTGCTATTAGCAGGATTTTTATTTCTATTTCATTCATAAGGTCCAAACTTGTTCTTCCATCATCCATACACTTTTTTTTTCTTTTTTTTTCCCCCACGATTCCTGGAGCTTTCTTTGGATTACGAAGAATCTAATTCAGCTTTCATATCTATTTTAGCTATCTATCTCTCTGTTATAGCTACTATAGCTATATTTCAATAAGCTATCCTGCTGAAATATCCTGTCTGCAAACTCAGACAGACAGCTTAGAGAGTGAGTTTGGATGGATGGATGGATAGATAAACAGTTATCCAGAATAGCTCTCAGAGCTGTCTATTTTAGCAAACTATTTAAGCTGTCAGCCTCTGTGTATTTATATCCTACTTATCACACTAGTATCTGAACACCTATCAATTTAACATTAGAAATCCAGTCCAAGTCTCAATCCAATTGTGGAGACTCACTGGCTGTGGAGACTCGCTTGACTAGTAGAATAAAAGATGCAATAGCCAGCCACACTTTGCTGTTTCCTTCTGACTCTGTTATCAGAAAGCTTGATCTAGAGCTTCTTAAAGCATTAAAAGAGGCTCTTTTGGGGGATCCCTTATAAACAGTAGTTTGTTGTGGTTTTTTTTCAAAGCTCTTCTCTGACCAAGTTTTAACCATTTTCTGAAAAGGAATATTTTCATCACGAAGTCTTCAAAGTCTTGCAAATTTCAAACTAAAATTTCAATTTCCATTTTCCCAAACATTTTTTTCCTGTTTAATATTTTACCCTTTTCCTATTTTTTTTTTCCTGTGAAATTTTCTCACATCATTTGTGGGGCAAAATGCAGAAGTGCTGAGCTCATCTGGAGAGCTCAGTCATCTGGAGAGCTGAAAAAGGAAACATTAAACATGAAACTACATGGGAAAGTTTCACTTCCCCATTTTTAAGAAAAAGGTTTAAGTAAAAGTAAAGAAACTAGTGGTTTTCAGTGCTATGCTGCTAAGTGTTAGAGGGATATCAGGACCACATGGTAGACTTCCATGGTTTATGGTGATCAAGAAACTACATCCCGCACATACCAAAGCAGGCATCTACGTCTTGTGTTTAGAAATGTCCACATTATAGACTGTGTAACAGAAAAAAAAAATGTTCATAATGACTTTGTAGGTTAAAAGGCAGAGCAGAGACTTTTTTGAAAAAATACAATATGAAGAGGGCAATATAGCTCTTTGTGCAACCTGCAATACTGATTGTTAATTCAGTAATGCATCATTAGTAGAACTAAATCCATCTGTACTCCTGGTAAAATCTTAATAAAAGCCATTCTGCGGAATTGAAAGGTCTTCATGTTATCCCAGATGCTCTGAGGAAGTGCCAATAAAAGGAACGAGGTCGGCATGGTCACGAGTTACCCACATGCATACAGATGTAAGTTCACACCTTCATTATTACTCAGGTCAGACAATTTTCTGGTTGTACCTCTCATGAATGAGAAACAAGGAGGACCAGATGTGTGCAGCCAGAGGCACGCTTGCTATTGTTCAAGGAAGAGAGCTTGTTTCTCTCCAATGGGAAAAAGCTTCCTTACGTGGTGGTCTCAAGGGGCAGCGATTTTCATGTTTTTGTCCTTGCTCAGCCATAGCTCTGAGGCATTTCAGACAACAATCAGTCTGTAATAGAGGAGAGTCCATCCTTTGACCGAAGGGAAGTGGCATTTTTGGCTGGGTTCACACTCCGCAGTTCCTTAGCCGTTGTTGCCAAATCACACATGGCCCATTTCTGCAGTGTCAGTGTGTCTCTCCTGTTTCCACCAGGGAAGGTCAAAAAGGAAAAATCTTGCATCATGCTCTTTTTCTTTCACTGAATTCGAAGTTCTGGTTCATGTAGGCGATTAATTCCCTAACATGGAACTGAACTGGAGAAACATTGATGTATTTGGCTCTCTGATTAAATGGGAGAGAACACAAGGCAATAGCATGCCAGATGTTTCTGTAGACTGCCCTCACTCAGCAGGCTGTTTTTTTGGTGCAGTCAGGAACATGCATCTTCTCTCTCCTCTCTATAGGTAAATGAAAAAAAGAGATGTTCGGTATGCTAAAGCACACTGCTTTTCAGAATAAAAATAAATAATTGATTGGAGAAATCTAAATTAGAATTGGGAAAACATGGCAGAGTATTGGCTGGGTGTCTGTTTTCATGAAAGAGCTGAGAGAGAGAATAACTAACAGATGAGGACACAATGATGGAGTCAGTTCACAGGAGGGTTAGTGAAAACGTTGGAAAAGGCTGCCACCCAGCAAGGAGGCTGGGAGGGGACACTGCCAGGACAGCTGACCTGAAGTGAGCAAAGAGATACTCCATAGCGTGTAGCCTCATGGTAGCACTCCTGTAGTCTGCTCCATAAACCATTCCAGTAAAGCTGGAAGGGGTGGCCGGGGCTGACGCTGTTCGTCTTGCCACTCTGATCAAGCAGCTGCTGCTTGGAGACTGGCTGAGCATCAGCCTGCTGGTGGAAGGCAGCAAGCCATCACCTTTGTGTCACTTGTGGCTTTTTTTCTTTTTCATTTATTTAACTGTCTGTACCTCAACCTGTCAGAACAAGAGCAAGTTTTTCTTGCTTTTCCCTTTCTGGTTCTCTTCCCCATCCCACTGGGGGGAGTGAGTGAGTGACTGGGCAGGGGCTTTGCTGACAGCTGGGGTCAACCCGCCACAGTCTGACCTACCTTTGGAAACAGCAAAAAAGGCTAAGATTCTTTCTGCTGTCACCTCCTTCCTCCTACGCAGCTGTATTTACTACTAACGTGCTTGTATTCATAGGTTGTTTGCAGTAAAAATATAATGGGGCGAGAAGGACATGCATATAAATACAAATCTCCTGAGGTGTTAGTGACATGCTACCCTCGGAGGAAGCAGCTGATCAATGCATAGGAAGGATGAAGGGCGTGATCACCATCAGACAACAAGGTTAGCAGCATCAGCCAGATCTCCTGAAATAAACGGAAGGCTTGCAATTTTGTTTCTTCAGCTACATCCTGGCCTTGTTTGCTGGTTTCAAATATAAAATAGCAATAAAGCATCCAAATACCTGACATCCTTTTATGTTCCCTTTCAATCATGGGCCGCAAAATGTTTCTTTTCAGGTTTACTGTGGTTTGGCAGTCCTGTTATTGCGTATCACTTTAAGGAGTTGAAAGGACTGATTTCATTTTCTTTTAGCTTGCAAGCTTTTTTAAGTGGAATCTGTTTCTCACTTGGTTTGCATTTCATCTAGGATAATGCTGGCTATCAGTGCTTGAATAATAATTGAACTGAAGCAAGCTGTTCAGCCTAAGGTCTCAAGCTGGGAAAGCTATATACATCGTGTTTGGGTATTTCAAAAGAATTGAACATGCCAAAATTCAGTCGCAAGTAAACACAAAGGTGGTGCAAAGCTGTGCAGCTCTGGCTATGCAGCTGCAGCTACAGTTTCTCACTGTACCTGAGATCTTGTCCTTAAAGTCCCTTAACAATTTTCATAAATGGTTTGTATTAAAGTGCTACAGCATTAAGAGATTGCAAATGACATACTGGTAATTTTGAAACATGGCTGAGCCTTGTGCAATTGTTTCTCCCGCCCCTTCATATGTTTAGCTTCTGTTGAATGGGACCTTAATAGTTACCCTACTCGAAATTGCACTTTTATTTAAATACAGTTAGTGCTGCTAAACCCATAGATGCAGGTTGTAGCTTTTGCAGTTATATTGCTACACCTTTAGTTTACAGTAACCTTATGGCATTATTGTTCCTCAATCTGTAATCTCTGCTAATAAGAATTTGAAATTTTGACTCAACTGTCAGGAAAAGCAAGCTTGTTGTACAGTATTGGTCTGTAAAAGGATTGGTGAGTGCGCAGTTTGTACGTTGCTTGTACTGAGTGCCACGGTTTGACACATCCCACTTGAATTTGGCAAATTTGGGTAGCGGCTCAGAGGCGGAGGTAAATGGTTTGGGGCTGCATCACGTGGCAGTAAGCATCAGGCAGCTTGGCCCCAGCTCCTTTCCCCTGCGCCAGGCTGGGGCAGTGCCTCAGGGTAGAGCTTGGGTCAGGGATAGTGGGGCAGAAAATGGTTGCTTCCAGAACTTAACTGCCATCTGTAAAAGTACAGGATACTTTGTCCTCTTCTTTTCCTGCGAGCTTGCAGTTTGAATCATCCTAGTGTTCCTGTAGTCACTTCTGTAAACCTTTTTTTTTTTTTTTTTCAAGCTTGGGGAGCGGAAATGCATTAGTGGTCCAAATAGCAATTACATCTTTGAAGCCACAATCAGATGGCTTGAGAATATGTGTTAATTAAAACTTCCCAGGCTGTTTAAATCTTTGAAAGACTTTAACCTTCTCTGCCCCACTTAACCCAGACACAGCACAGAAATTGCACCAGTACATGAGCACTTGTACTTGCTTGTTCCTCTGGACTGTGCTTTGCTAGCGATTTACATACACAGATCCTGTGCTGCCAGTTAGGCGTTGTGAATTTCTTTATGCTCTGGAGTTGAGACACAAGAAAGGATAGCTTCATAAAATATTAAGAAAAGGTCTTTCCGTAAGAAGTTCTACCACGTGCACAGAAGATGCTACAAGTCACAAAGCTGTGTGTTAATTACAGAGTTTAAACAAAAGAAGAAGTCATGCTCAGAGGGAGAAATGTTCCCGTTACCTGTTCATGTCTATGAATTTGTGATACTGCCGATGGATATCTTTTAAACTTCAGAATTAATGAGCACCCTGAGGACAATGAATGATAGTTGGTTAAAAAGAAAGAGAAGAGTGAAGGGATAGTATTGAACGTAGTTCCTTTGCTCTGTGGGGGTAGGGCACAGTAATATCCTTCTGATGATAAATAAAAAATAATATATGTTGGAAAAAATATCATGCATCAGCCAAATAAAAAAATACAAAGACAAGTTAGTGTAGCCCCTGTAGCTTTACTTTCCTTGTAATGGGAAAGAAAAGACAGCTGAATAGCATAACTTAAAACAAAAACCTAGCTTTTTCTTTACCTTTGGAACTTCAAGAAGAAATGCCAAGCTTTCAAATATCAGATCCTATCCAAACTATTAGTGATTTCCTTTTCTAGAAGAGAAGAAAGGAGTTGGGCTGCCTTGGGACTGCATTTTGCTGTGTACATAAACTTACGGGAGAATTGTACACGTTTGAAAAGACGAAGTATCTCCATCCCCTCCTGAGCAGGTGCCTGCAGAGCCATGTAACGTACATCTGCAGTCTCTCTGAACTGTTAACATGTTGTAATTCAGTGTGAAGTACTTGCTTAGTATTTTATTTCTTCAGTTTAAAATGATTCTCATCAGTTTTGAGCACTCTAAACCAGGAATGAGGTTTCCTACTTCTGTGGCACTGTTCAGGCTGATCCATATAGTCTTGATGAGCCGGTTGAGAGTCGGACAGGCCTCAGACTGGCATCTCTTTTTAAAGTCCAAGGTCAGTCACCCATACAGCAAACCTCAAGATGGGTGCTGCTTTTCAAAAGTCTGGAAGCATTTCCATGGGCAACTCCTGGCAGCGGATCATCAGTGTTGTGTCAGGAGCATGGACTCAGCTTACCTCTCCTGTGGGTACCCGCTCTATGACCACCCTTGTGCGGGTCTCTTTGCCTGCCTCTCCCAAACCAATGGCCACAAATTTGTCAGCAGCCTGGCAGTAAGTGAATCTTTGGGCTGTGAATCTGCCACCCACATGATGAATGAAGAGAGCAGTGTATTTCAGAGAGATGTCTTGCTCTCACAACATTGTGGCTTTTCTCCACACCAAATGACTTCATCTTTGCTCCATTTGTAAAATATCTGAGCAACTGTCTGCAACTTCTGAGTTGCATGGCATTTTATTGTGAAATTTGCTGAGATTTTCTTCACCTCTAAAAAACCTTTTCTTCTAACCTTCAGACATCAATTCAGGCATTTGTTGAAAAGCACTAAATGGCTGACAGACTCCTTTTAATCCTACCTATCCCTCCTTTGCTCTGTCTTGTCAGCCCTTTTCATGAAGAGCCTTCTTCACTATGAGTACTTTGTCCTTACCAGGGTGGAGAGCATGCCTGGTGGTTTTATATAAAGCCCTAAGGCTTTCCTGTATGATGAGGTTAGACAAGGTTAGACGAGTAATTTCACTTACCTTCATACTTATGTCTCAGGCTGATCAGGCTTTTCTGTACCAAAACCAGATTTTTGATAGGTGAGCAAACCGAGGGATGTGTGACTGTAGTAAGTATGACGAAATCTCCCCTCATTGCAGAGGTGGGCTTCAGCAGTGAAGCGAATGAGCATAAGCAGTTCTCCTGAGACTGGGGGTGTTAACCTAAGAAAAGGCGATTTTACATCTGTTCATCACAGCAGATAAGAGTTGAACATAGTCTCCCAAGGCAATATTGACACTAGTATGGTCAATGATTTTGAACTTGGCAGGACTGCTGCTGAAGTTCTGACTCTGGGTCTGACATTCCCAGTACAAGAGGGAGACTGGCAAGTTGGGAAGGACTCAGATGAGAGCCTTGCAGTTTCTGAATAAAGATTCCTAACTTGTTCAGTTCCTCAAGAAAATGATTGAGAAAGGACTTAATTAGTTTAATAGGACCCAAACAGAGAACAGAAACATAATATTTTCAAGAGATGTTCTAAATCAAATAGGTATTAGTTACAGAGTCTCAGAGGTTCCTTCTAACATTACATGAAAGTCTTTTAATAATCATACATTATACACCTTCGACCTGTCTCTTTAATTTTGATACGTGAGTTCTTTATACTGTGCAATAATGCCTTTTGCTGTACATCCAAACAGTCTGTACCATGTATTGGGGACAGTGATGTGAAGATCCTGACTGGTCTTGTTCTGAGTGCAGAAATAGCAATATAAAGTATGAGAGCATTTATTTGATTTCCCTGGGCTTTGAAACTGCTGTGTTAGAAGACAAAAAAGAATGGAGGAACGTTAGAGCATTTCTGATCTCTGGCCATCTCCATCCCCTTTTCAGACTGCTCCTAGTTCCTACCTGATAAAAATGTCCATGCTGGCGTTAAGTTCATAGTGTTAGCATTATACTGCCCTAGTAAATGTAAAGATTGATAAAGCTGTGTGTTATGCTTACTACCTTAATTAAATGTGGTTTTGCTTAGTAATCATCCCTTTGCTTAGTAATCAGCCCATTCATTCCCTCTACATTTCACTCAAAGTTTCCTTGCACGTGTCTTTCAAAAATGAGCCTCAGGTCTGCAGTCTCCCGAGCCTTCATTGGGGCAGGGGATGCTAGCAATGCTGTGTGATTTTTATTTTTTTTAATAAAGGTGTTTCAGTGCCTGCAGTACTTCATGCTCAGAATTGAGAAAATGGCAATGTGCTCACAGCAAGCAGCAGAGTATTCAGTCCCCAGGGTTAGAATGTGCAGTGTTTATATCTGTATTCACTTCCCAGGTGGTTTAGTGTCTTGGGTTCCTTTTATAAAATAGGAATGCTGTAGCTAGATTTATTTATTTTATTTTATTTTTTGATGGGGAGGTGAATATGGACAAGATAATAACTTCCATTTTCATTAGCTAAATTTCTGCCTGTCCTGCCATTTTCTGATGAATACCAGCTAAAATTTCAGTGGCAGCAACAACAGCAAAAAATTCTGACTGTGCTTGAGGTTTCTTAGCAGGTTCTGGTACAGGAAAGGAGAAAAAGAATATGGTAAAAATATATCGCCTGTGACAGAATTTGTTTCTGCTTCCAAGTGATTAAAATAACCAAAAATACAGCTGAGAAACGAGCAGGGAATTATTGGTATCCTCAAAGGTACTCTCCCTTCAGTATGTATTATTTGTATTTCCTCTATCTGAGTCTTTAAACATACTTTTTAATGTCACTAGTTAGTGCGTTCTCCCTATGAAACATGAAACTGCTGAGAATAAGAGCCATTGTATTTTTAAAGCTTCATCTGCTCCATGTGTAAGCAGTACAGGCCAGCTACAACCGCAGCCGTTCGTTTCGAACACCCCATTGAATGGAAGCGTTTAATGGAGGAGGGAGCTGACGCAGCGCCTTCGGATAATGGCAGCAGCCGGGAGGGCAGCTATACGTTTAAAACTTTCTCAGCGGGGCTATCGCTATTTTGCCTGAGCCTTCAAAATAAGAACGAGCAATTCTTGCAAAATTTTTAGTGACTGTACAAGTTTGTACTATTAACAACAACAACAACAAAAAGTATTTCCAAATTTGATCAGCACAATTATATATCTGGCCTAGCGTTTCTGTCTCCAGCAGTGGAGAGTATTAGATCTTACAGAAAAGTGCTAAAACTCCCACAGTGGACAATTATGGAATAAGCTGCTGTAAGGGAAAGTTCCTTCCTTAACCCTAGGATGCCTTAAAGAATTCCTGTTCTGTCTAACGTAATCGTAGATCTTCATATTAGTCCTATAAATGCCAAATCCTTTTATTAATCCTTCTGCAAGATTAGTTCTTTTAAAAGCAAATTCTGCACAGTAGCTGCTCAAAAGAAGTAGAAATTCATCTTGGAATAAAAAGAGATTCCTTCTGTTTTCAAAGCCAGACAAGATCTAACTGATAGTTTATAAACATATCTCTCTCCATGCCTAGCCTGTATGTGCCAGTTCAAAGACAAGAATGATTATTCACGCTGTTTGTAGGCAAGTGAATAAATGATGTCCCTACTTGAACATTCTTGAGGCTTCTTTTTAACGTTATTTTTTGTTTATTCATTTTAGTTGTTCCTATAACTCTTCATACAGTTCTCACTCCATAGTCCTTTGAAATGTACCTAAGAAGGTCTTCAAAGAGTTCTGCACCTTCAGGTTTCTTTTACTTTGCAGGTTTGTGATCCAAGTTTTAAACATGTAATTCACTACTAATCTTTGAAAGAAATAGGATCATAAATTCAGGCATTAAAGATAAATACTAGATAAATTATAAGGCTAATGTGTTCCTAACTAAGTCATTTTCTGATAAGCATTGACATTTCTAGAAGACATTTAATTATTGATGTACAATATATCAGGAATGATTAATCAAAAGGGTATCATAAGTTCAAATGGATATAAATTATATGTTTTATAATGCTGACATTATTTAATTTACTAGGATTTTAGTTTAGTAGTCATCTTGGATTAGACAATGTAGTGACACACTGTGGGAATATTAATTTTTGTCTGACTACCGACAGAAACTAGGCACAGTTTCCAGGTCTAAATCCTATGTAGAATTTCAATATGAACACATGCCTGAAAGGCTGTTTAACTTGTATAGTGGTGTCAAACACAGGCAATCTTTTTAAATGAAATAACATGGGCTTAACCTTTGAGTGATCTTACCAGAGAGACCTATGTTACACTGTAAGGTGGTGAAAAATGCCACCATCCATTTTTTGTCTAAGATTTAATATTCTAAGGTTACACTGAATAGTTTAGATGGTGTAGATTTGATTTTTCTTTCTCACACAAATTTTACTCTGATACGGTGGTGCAGATACTGCTTTCTCATGAATATGTAACAGCATAAGGAAAGAATTGGACAGTACGCATTTTATATTGAGGAATCTATTTTGTCTTCATTATAAAACACAAATATGTTCCTAACAGAACTATTCATGCTGTAAGTAGGTTTAAATCAGCTGCCACACACTGTATGCTAAAATGCAGTTCTTGCACATTCAGTCTATTGTGCAGGCTGGGTGCTACCCAACAGATTCATTGCATGAAGGATTGGGTCACTGCTGATGGTTTCGCAGACTTCCTGAAGGCTGTATGAAGTTTGTGCCCTTTCAACCTAGAAATAAGTCAGCTTTTCAAAGTCAAACTCATCTATGAAATGTCTTTTCCAGCTGAATAAGATGCTTACAAAAAATCTCACATGGTAACACATTATCAAAGTAATTGTGGATCTAAAGCAACCCCCTGACCACCCACCCTCTCCCCACAAAAAGAAAAAAAGTGTCCTTCAGGAAAAATCATGTTTTCAGTGAAAATCTGGATACAGCTAAAACTGGAGTACCCATATTAGGAAATACAGGCAGAAAAGTATGTTTGTGCAGTTTCGCATTTGTTCTCGATCTGACTCAGTCAATCATTCAAAGCAGACAGAAAGTCCATTTGTAGAGCCTTTGATTATTATTCCCTATAGCAAATTGGGGTGATACTGCTCTTCCCAGAGCTTCCTGAGTAACTTGAGAACTATTTAGAGGTTCAGCTCAGCAGCACACATCTGGGAGAAACAGAAAAAAAAAAAAGAAAAAAAAAAACAACTCTCCCTTCTGAGTTACTGTTGCATAAAACAGCATGGTACTATAATGTCACTGTGACTCAGCGAGTTCTGTACAAGTACGTGCATTTTAGAGATGTGCAAGGAAGATCACTCCTGCGGTGCAGATGCCTCTTAGAGCAGTTGCCCGTCATCTGCTCTGGCTCCTTCATACTCACCAGGTCTACTCCTGATGTCCAAAGCTGAGGGATTAATTTTGTGAGGGGCCTGTTACTGTTGGCATTGCTCAATCTTCTGGTATGTGTGCTGTTTTCCAAGCTGTCTGTTTCAGCTAACTTGGTGCAAGGTCAGCATGGCTGCAATTTGTTCTGGATCTGTATTACAGCTTGATTTGGAATAAACAATGATTTTGCTAATAGCAAAGCAGTAATGTAAGCAAATACAACAGAGCTTTAAGTAAAGAAACAAAGAACAGAGAAACATCATTCCCTCGTGGGGCTCATCTAGCTATGGAAGAGCCTAATCCCAAGGAATCACTGAACGTGAAGGCTAGGGCAGGCATGCTGGGGACATTTGTGCTTAGTGTCACCCCAAAAGAAGTTCTAATCCCCAGGATAAGAGGATTCAACTGACATGGCAAAGAAAGATGGGAAACAGCAAACATTCTGTGGAATAAACCTTGCGGGTTGTCTATACGTTTCCACAGAGTCATTTAAAAAATCACGTTTTAGCACATGAGGTATGTAACTTCAGAAGACACTGCAGAAATTGTCACAACATACTTTATGTATTTTATAATTAATAATGAGGAAAGAAAAATAATACTCTAATAATTTAGAAGCTTAAAAACAAACATTTTAAAAACAAGCTTTCTTGACTAATGAAGTTGTTGAACATTGGATCTCTAGAGCAAAACCAACAAGGTTAAAGTTGCATTTAGTTAAAGAGTCAGCTTTATTTTTTTTATTTAAACTTCCCTCTGTAGGGATCAGGAGGCCGTGGTATTCTAGAGTGGGTTGCATTTACCAAACGGAGAATTTTTTGCTATTTTCTTGCAAAAAGCCTTATGACTGCTGAGTGTACAGCATGAATTTGAGTGGAGAAAAATACAGAAAAGGAGAAGAGTAAGCATTTTGCATTTAAGAGATCTGCATGTATTCAAGGATGGACTTCTTTACCACTAGAGATTTTCTACTTCCTTTCCTTTTACACACCATGTAATGTCACTTAATGTTATCTATCTGTTGCAATAGTTTTATAATGGCTAGCTGCTTGGTTAGGTGTAAGGGGCAGCGTGCCCATCTAAAGGCAATCGAGAAAAGACTCATTCCACTGCTGTGAGTTAAAACTAATCTGTTTAGGGAGAGAATTCATCTTACCACTGCTCTTTAAAGAGAGAAGGAAAGCCCTCTCCTCATGGGTTAGAGGCTTCTCAATAATCAGAGCAGTCAGCCAAGTGAGTGCTCTGTTGGCTTTCCCTCTACGGGGGCCTGTGTGCAAAGTGGAAATTCAAGGCTGAAATGGGATCTCTGCAATCATTTATGTGAAAGTTGTACAATGATGCCTCTAGATGAAAGAATACATAAAAATTCATAAGATACATGAGGAGCAAATTTCATTAATATTTATCAGCCTTCTCCTTTGTGGAATATACAGATGTTAGCTCATTGTTGCATTTAAATGCAGTATACTCAAGACAGGAAAGAAGTAATGGGCAGTAAATTTCTGCAGCCTAATGCTTCTGAGTAAATCTGTACATGGCCCCACAGCCAGAATGATAGCATGTCTGCTTATAAAAAAGCATTTTTAGCTAGTCTTTTCCTCGTGTGAGTTTGTAAAAATTAATAAACTTTATTAACATCCCAAATTAAGGGCTGCATTAAGGCAAATTGTTTTTTAAAGGTTGGCCTTCAGACTGTTCCAATTACTTACCATCACAATCCCAGCAATACTGGAAAATGAAATGATAGTAGGACACCATTTTCTGTTAACGTAGAGCCTTTTCAATCTCGTCTTCTTTCTGACTGAGGACAAAAGTTCAACCTGTAGCTCATCATTTAACACCGCTGAAGGAGAGAGAGTTATTTGGAGCTACAAATGTGCTAAAGCCTATCAGTTTCTGCTGTGGCTACTCTTGCTCTCATGCTAGTGGATAATTACTTGGAACCAAGGTGCTTGGCAGGCATATGTTGTGCCATACCAGAAAATCAGGCCGAGCAGAACAGCGTAATAAGCAGTGTTGTGTAACATGTGGTTCCAATTAGTTCATGCCAGGACCTATTAAAAGCACTTTCTCCCATTTTTATTTCCCAGCCAAATGCAACAGCAATACCTGTGGAAAACACAAGCTAACAATTACTATCAATCCATCTGTTCTAACTAAATGGCAATATATAATCAGTTACTGAGAGGTCCCACACAGTTTTGCTTTGACTGACAGGGCTACCCTGAAGTAAAACCTTGGTTTCAAGCAGCCTTAACTGTGTTAATTCTGCTTGTGCCTCAAGCTCAGCTGGTTGACCTGCTGTGGTTCTCACCAGAGGCCTTCTCAAGCTAAACAGCATCCCATTCTTCCGGGATATGGCAAAGGTAGCACCCCGTACTGCTGTATAAAAACTGCCTATCTTGGTTAACAACTTGATGTGATGCCTCCTACTACTTGTGATGTCCTCCTGTGAGCGGTCATAGTTTACCATCGTAGATGCTTGTTTTCATGGCAGCCTCTAGGACCCACGCTTTATTGACTTTTTTCTTGGCTACTACAAGTCCTGACCAGGTCTCATGTTGGTTTCCAGCAGTGCGTGTCTTCTTCTTGCAGTTTTTGGTTGAGCAAAAGGCAATAGCTGACTACTTGGGCTTCTTTTGTACCATCCCGCAATTTAATATATATGGATTTGAGTTCAACTCCACATTTTTTCAGCAGGCACTTTATTGTTTTAATACCATTTCTCGCCAGCCCACACTTTAGATCAAATATTTGTGCAGAACCAAGATATAATAAAGTGGCAGAAACAAGTGTGTGAATTTCTACTAAGCGGGCCCTCCAGTTTCACGCTGCATTGCAATGAAAGTCAACTTTCAGCTGTACGATAGCAGCTAGAGCCATGCACATTCTCCAGGCTATTCCACAGACTTCAGACAATTACAGAATTAGTCTCTGTGTCAAAGGTAGAAAAAAAGTTTAAATAAAACAATCAAAATTGATGCAGTTCTCATTGCGGTGGAATCTGGCTCTAATGGACCATCAGAGGCGTACTCTGGTGTGGAACTGTGTGTGTCAGACCTGGAAGACGCTCGCTATGCAACGGGTTATTACACAAATGCTATCCGAGGAGCAGTTTCAAGCGGCCCTGAAAAAAAATCAATGATCTAGAAAAACAGAGTTGAAGAAATGATGATAGGACTGTAAGAGTCCTGAAGGAATTGAGGGCTCTGACCCTGAGAGGATTTTAACTAAATGGCTACTTAGTTTATTGGATTTACTTGGGAACAGAGGGTGGAGGGGCAGGGAGGAAAAAGCTTAAATGAGGCTGGATGGAAAAAAGATTCTCTAATATATCAGACTGAACAGTAGTAAGAGCTTTATTACAGTCTTGTTAAAATTCCCCCAGCTGGATGGTTACTCAGTTATTGTGTCAAGATCCTACTACAATACATTCCCAGGCTTTTTTTTTTTCAGGCTGAGGCTGCACCCATGCCATAGTTTCAACCTTCTTCAGAGTTAGAATCCAGCAGAAACAAGTCAATAGTTCTCCAGTTTTGTGCCAAGAGAGGAGGACTGTGAGCTCCTTCCTTGTGAGGCATGAGCAGAGCTGCATGGAGCTCATCAGCCCAGCGTTAGCCAGGTACAGGTCATTTGGATCAGAATTTTGCACATGCCGGTTCAGCTAGGCTGCGGAGTGTGTCTTTCTTTTCTTGTTCTTGCCTATGTACAGCCAACTTGCTCCTTGTTTCTGCCAATGAAATGTCATTCCTTGGTTTGCCTTCACCAAATGGCATGTGTCTGTGAGTCTCAGGAGCTCTTGGATTCTGTTTTCTAAATGTATTAGCAACAACTGTTTTGTATTAGTCTGAATATCAGTGCTCCAAATGTCTAACTCCCCAGTTTATCTTCTAAACAGTTCATGTCTTGAGTAGCTCAAGATCATTCTGACCAAGAGGGCACTTGAGCTCAAGCGATGGTTCTCCAGCTTCAATGACCTTTCCCATTCTCCAGCCAGGAAAATATGTGGTAGAATCCCGAGAGCATGATTGACTCCATGTACACCAAGACATCGTTAAAGACGTGCTTGTTGCTGTACTTCATACACGGCATACAGTGCGATTCTGAAATTGTCATACAAAGTCTAGGAGGTAGTTGGTTGGATTTTTCCACACAAATGCAAAGATGAAATGTAGTGTGAAGTACAGCCTCAGATGAAAATGTGTCAACAGATGGCAAGCTGCTGCTGTTGCTATTGGTTTATTTGTTTCCATAACAAAAAGTGCGTAAGAAAAAAAAACTATCCTGGGTCAACTAACTAAGCATACAGCAAGCCGGGGGGGGGGGGGGGGGGGGGGAGTCTTTATGAAGTATTTATCAATGATTTGCATTTCTAGCACAAAATTTCTAATATCACAGATTTGATCAAGCTGTTCTTCATGAAGGGACCACTAGGTCAGCCCAGGTCTTTGGCTTGATGCTGGAATGGTGTTAGAAGACACATCTGTTCAGGAGCTGCTGCTCCTAAGAACTGATTCCTGTGGCCCAGCTGTTTGGGGATTAGTACTGACCCCCCAATACAGACCAATGACTGGAAATGTGTCTTCCTTTGGAACTCCACCAGGAGTCTTTGGGGCTACTTCTTGCTTCTTTGAAGTGTCTTAATGGCTGAACTTATTATGCAATGTCAGCAGAGGCTTTCTGCACTTCCCCACTCTTTTCTTAAGAAGGTAGACTCAGGTAGTCATAGTTAATTTAGAAACCAAAGATCGTGATCAAAGTTCATGAATGTACAGTTTTTCTTCGTGGTTTACCTTTCCTTGGGAGTCTAGCTTTTCAGAAAGATGGGTCTCTGCTTTTGCTTCAGGCACAGGTGGCAACTTGACTTTAAGCAAGGAAAACATCATCCAAATCAAGAATATCTGATCTATTTATTATCCTGCTGTTATAAGGTCTTGTGCTCAGCACCACAGAGTGATTCCCAGCCGACCCCACTCAGGATCCTGTTCTGAATGATGTCTGTCCATCAGCACTGGTCTTCCAGGGCAAGGCCAGCCTGCTGGCTAGCAGGGGCCTGATTAAATTGCTTTGTAAACATGGAAATTAAAAAACACTTCATATAGAATTTTCATTCTTAAAAAAGAAAATTAAATTAGACCATAATTTTCTTGGGGTCATCTTAGTCTTTTATTTTGTTTATGGTTTTGTTTTAACAGCTGGGTTCATGCTGGATTTTCATGCTCTGTTTTCACCCTGAATTCGACTGACAGAGGTGCAACCCCAAAGTGCCTGCTGAAGAGCAGTATTTGTATCTTCTCAGTAGTCCTGCTTGTCACTGACCCACTGCATCTTACATTATTTAAAAGCCTTGATTCTGCAAACATTTTTGTATGTTCTTAATTTACTTACATAAATAGTCTGCACTTCAGAAAGAAGTTTATCTTATACTTAAGAAAAGCTTTTAAAGGCTAATCTTTGCTTCCTAAATAAGTATCTGGATCTTTTTTCAGTGCACGCCATGAATTTAGTAAAAGCTGCTGAATGTTCCACATGTTTGAAAGTAAGGCCTTTATTTTTATTAGCATAAAAGTGTAGTTTTTTATTAGCTCATATTTTGCTTCAAAATTCAGGGCATATTTGCTAGATGAGGACATAATACTGGAAGTTTTGGGGGGCCTTTGAGGTGGCAGCAGAGTGAATTAACCTGCAAGAACATCCTTGCATCCCACAGATGAGGAGTGAAAATTCTGGGGACAGAAAAATGCATTGAAACAGGCTGATATTAACCAATGATGAATTACAGAGGAATTAAATGTTGCAGCTGACTGAGTACTAACAGAGAGTGTCGACATAATGTTAAATCGGCAAATACTAGGAGACAGAAATCAATTGCAGATTGCTATGATAGGTGTTGCCTCAACTCTTTCTCCATAACATGACTACACTTTACTCATTAATAGGGAGAAATACAAAAGTTTTACAAAGAGGATGCTGGAAGCTGAGTACTTTATACAAGCCTCTGTTATGTTGCATTTAGATTTCTATCTCACATGCAGTTTGCCTGGGACTTGGGTGAGTGGCACAAGCTGGTGCTCTGAAGGGGATTACATGCACAAGAGTGGCTTCAAGCTTCATAGAAGTCATGCCTCTATCTCGCACGGGGCTGAGACACCTCCAGACAGATACTCAGTAGACTCCACTGTGATTTTTGCTGTGTTTTTTAGCTCTGAGCTGCAGGGCGTATTGGACTTCCATCTCTCACACAGGCAGGATAGGATTAATGTTAGCCTGGGAGAGAGAGAGGCTTCCATCTTCCACTGAATTCCTGCTGACATTACAAATGCCTACAACTTAGGGGAAAAAATTTATCATCTTCAAAATAAAAAGAGAGTGACATAAAAAAGAGAGGAGGATGAATACCTCTGCATTATGGACTGTTACGGTAGTGACAGAGAGCTCAAGAAATGGTTTGAACGTTACATAGATGGTTAACATTTAAGGGAACAATTATGCGGTTTTAATAAGAAAATCCTCCATTTCAGAGGAGCCACTGGAGCTATAGCTAGATATCCTTAATGACTTGGAACTTTTCTCAATTATATATTTATCTACTGGAGATTAGTTATTTAAATAATTAACCATCATCTAACGTTTGTTAGCTCAAAGAGGTAGCAGAAAGCGGTGCCTGCAAGCGTCTTTTGTGTGCTTGGAAAGTAATTGGATTGAAAGATGAGCCTTTTTTCAATAAAAATGTAGTCAGAATTTCTGTCTGTACTGCTGCATCTTGGTAAAAAGCGAGTTTTGCTGTGTTACTGTCAGTGTATAAAATCCTTAGAAGATGTTCTGGTTTTAGACAGATTGCTTTGAATATTCATTCACTGAATTCATATAAATTCAGATGATGATTGTCACACTATTTAGAAAACAGACTGCAAAATCATTTCCATAGTTCTAATAGTGGTTAACCTTTGGCAGAAGAGTAACAGAGAGACCAATGGAGTAATAGTAGATTTTTTTTTTGATTTTGCATATTTTTACTGTGCCTTTCAGTGTATTAAATATAAGTACCTTGTAATATAGAGAGTAGTATATTTAATAGCTGGCCTTTTATCCAGTTTGAAGTTATCGAGCAATCTTTAGAGTACATTCTGTTCAATAAAGGACACCAGCACAAATAATATCCTCTTTTTAATTATTTTTTTTAGAAAATAATATCAGCATGACTGAAGCTCTGGTTATAAGCTGAAACTCAGAATTTGAAAAGACTCTGAAAGCTCTTAAATTGTTGGCATGAAAAGAAGTATCAGTCTGCCTCCCTAGGGAAAAAGATTATAATATTTCTATTGGCTATTTTTCAATGTTTATAAATATTTGTGAGGGCAATGCATTGTTTAAATATTGTGGAAAAGTGTGGAAAAAAGTTGAGTTACCTAGTTGACATTGATCAGTTACATTTTTGTGCATTTAATTTTGACCCTGGCTATAACCACTTTTACTAACATCTCTTTTCCAAATCTTCTTCTGCAATATTGTAAGTTATTTTTTATTTTAATTCAAATTTATCAATTTGTAAGTTGAGAATTATCCAGGTGACCTTTACACAAATAATTTCCTTGCATAATCTTAAAAGCAGTGCTATGAAGTTATGGATTTATTTTAAAAATATATCACATTTATAAACTTTTTGTTCTTAGAATTACTAATAGAGATTTTTCTGTGTTGGCTTTAGTGGTTTATTGAGTGCACATGGACCACTAAATTGAGAACCAGTTTACAAGACTTAAATATAGGGCTGAAATCTGACATCTCATGATAGTTCTTTTGGAAATGATGCATTCTGTCAAAGCTGAAATGGCATTAAATGTACACATATTAAATATGTATTAGATAAATCTTAAGCCTGAAATGTGCAAATGTTGGAGCCTGTAATTGCATTTTTTTTTTCCTGATGTGTCTATCAATTTTTCTATGACACCACATTCTCCTCTTCTGATCTATTAACACTTAAAAAACTTAAAATAAAAGTGTAGCAGGGTTAGAGGTGCATTACTGTTGAACCCACAGTGGATTGCTCTGTTGAACTTCTGGCTCACATCACTTTCAGTATTTACAAAGTACATTTGGTACATCTTAAACATTAGAGGAAGTAAATAGCTATACAAAACCAATTTCCAGTCAAATGCCATTTGAGAATTTGGAGTAAATATTGCATTATTGGATGCAGTATCATTTATTATTTACATGGAATAAAAATAAGACTTTGACCTTCAGTGATTCTGTTGTGATCTAGGATACAATAAAGCTTTTACTAAACATAATTTAATGTTCTGGAACATGGGTAAAAAGATGTGCAGATACAGATTATAAGGAAAATGTTAATTATCTTAAACTTAATTACAGAATAGATCTTGATGAGAATACATAAAAAATGCTTGAAATGCAGCCAAAACATTTTTCCAAAGAACATTAAAAATGATTGCTGTTTACTAATCACAGATCATGTCGACACAAAGCTGTGGTGGAAAAGATATTTAAATTTCACCTATGTGGGTAGCATCAGAGAGTCAGGGCCAGCTATAAAGTACATGGGAACCTTAGCTTTATAAACTAGCAATTTGTCCAAGGTTGGAGCAGAACCTTCCACGCTGCCTCCAAACCATCCCAGCTGGAGAGGTCAGCAGCCTCCATAAAGTGCCAATGTCTCTACGCAGATTTCCAAATCCTTAAGTCCTGATGCACACAAATTGCATCATCTTGGTGAGGTGTCCTGCAGACTTCAATGTTTAATGTAAGGGCTGAAAATTGCAAGTACATGACAGCAGCATTGCCTACTTGGTAATTGGTGAGGGGAATTGGGGTGCGTTTAAGGATTACTTCCTCTTACGTGCAGCTGGGAGCTTCTTTCCCTGCATCAAAGATGGGGAAAGTGTTGTAATCCTACACTTTCAGACAAGAATTGTGTTTTAGCCAGGAATGAAGCAAAAAAGTCTGTTTATTGGAAGACTTGCTCATAACTATTGATTTTCATCTGAGCACTCTGACTCCCAGTTCCTCGGAAAGTACGGCTCATTTCTGACAAGTCTATATTTTACATTGTTGTATGCAACCGTGATTCAGCTAAGCTGAATCCCAGAAAGCTAATCTTTGTTCATATTAAATGTAATGTTTGAGATTTCGATAAGTAACTAAATTCACCTGAGCATTAGGACATGCATAATTATTGCTTCCTTTCAGAATTGTTTGAGCTTTTTCCAGCGTTGCTTAGATCGCTCTCTGTGCCTCCTACCTCGAAGGGAAATAAGTGTATGCATTTGTCTGCCTGGCTTCCAGACCTTCTGTTCTCCTTAGTTGGAGGTGAATAGGCAGAAAAAGACAACAAATAAAAATATCCACAGAGAGATGAGAATGAAAATGGGTCAGATTCCTCACTCCTCCTTAATATCCGGGTGGATTATATAAACCTTCATATTCCGCAGAATACTGACACATCTCAGACTGCTAGGAAGTCCGACAGTAAACTTCCCAAACCTGAAAGTTAAACAAAGGCCAGAGACAGGGATAATCCTGGGACAAGTTTTCAGGATCATCTTCCTGAGTCGGCAGACAGTCTGTAGCATGTTTCTGGAAAGTGTGAACTCCCTTGTCCTGCCCTCACCTCTTTTCATCACCTTGATTAAGTGAGTTTGTGGATTGCTTCAGTGTCAATTAGTCTTCGTGTGAGAAGATGAAAGAGGCCTGAGATGTTGCAGGAGAGAAGGGAAGGACTAGCAGGGAAACTGAAGGAAACAAAAGCGGGGAAGGGAGAGCAGAGTGAAGAGAGAGGAATGCTATGGCAGCGGGTGGTTGGCTGGTGAGCCCTGCACATGCTTTCTGCTAACCCAGGGCTCTCTGGCAGCAAGATCTGGCCTGGCACCAACCTACCCACTGGCACCTGTTTAAAATCTGAATCGGAGAATAATAAGGAGTTGCACTAAGCATTACACTCTGTTCCACAGACCGCAATTAGCAACCTAATGCAGCCTTGCCTATGAATTTGGCACCCCTTTGCCAGCTGTTTTCAGGGAGGTTTTGTTCTGAATCACCAGGCAGCAGAGCATCGTGCGCTGGCACAGGGATGGCCCTGTACCCGGGCAGGAACAAAAGGACTGGGGAAGGGAAACGAGCACCCAGCAGAGCCCCGGGGAGGCTGCTGGGCCTGGCGTCTTTGGGGATAAGGGATTCATTATATTTTAGGCAAATCAGAAAACACTGTGGTTCGTAGACCTTACAGGCTCGCAACAGATGGTGTTGTTTTGGCCGGCACAGGAGGCAGGTGTTACAGCAACTTCCTCAGATAATGGAGCTGCAACCAGCAGAGTTGAAAAGAGTGTGGAGAGTTATGGGGCATAATGGATATACGTGGAGCTAAGGGAAGAGGGGTTTGAAACTCAGCTCGGATTTGGGATGCTGTCACCTGACTTGTTTGCTCCTTCTAGGAGGAAAGGAGATGCCACGGCATGAGCTGCTGCATGCTCCCCCAGGAATTGTTTGGATTGTTGAATCAACGTAACCTTGACAGGGCTGAGTTGCAGTTTTCGTCTTTTATTGCTGATGTTTTCCATCCCCATATATCACTGAAGGAAGAGATGTGCTTTCTGGGAGAAGTAAAAGTTGTGAAATATGGGTGTAGATGGTCGCTGAGCATGGCCAGAGGTGCTTATCCACCACAGCACCCGAAGAGGACACAGTGCCTTCACGGGTCTCATTTTCCACAATTAATCCCAGTCTGTCAGTTTCTGGGTGTTGTTTTCGTAGCTGGGTTTCAGATTCAGATCACAAACTCTTCCTGGGTGTCGAGCCGCCGAGCCACAAGTCCTGCTCTGCTGGCGGGCCTGCCCTGACCGCTCCGCTGCCTCCCTGCTGCAGCCTCACCCCTCTGCGGAGGCATGGGGCTGCCCCCGTGCCAAGACCCACACTGGCTGGACCATGCTCAGCCTTTCAGTGCTTTGGCCAAATAGCACCAGCTAGCTAATTGTGCTGGCTTTCTGGTTTGGTTAATTTAATGCTTGCCTGATTCCAATTGCTTGTAATGCAACCCAGGCAGACATACCTCGTATTCAAGTGGAATTCCAGAGGGTTGTGGTACAGGCTTAGTAACAGGGTAATGTTAAACCTTGTTAACTCCCTTTTCACGTTAATTTGCCCCTTGGCAAAAACTTGCTACCAGCTTGCCCAGTTTATTTTGTGACTCGGGAATGACTTCTCCCAAGGGGAGCCTTGAAACTGAAAAGAAAATCTATGTGACTAGCTGTGCTTGAACAAAGAAATGAAGGGTGCACCTTCAAAGTTTTCTTACACAAATACAGATATTGCTGGAACCTCATCAGAATGAGGGAACCTGAGAAGTGCAGCGATGAGCAAGTGTGGTCCACATACTGCTGTTGGTGTGCACCCAGCTTCAGACACCCTAATTGGGAAAATAACCTTGTAGGTATTGACTTTCTATGTACTCTTTCAAGCTGTTATTTCAGAGATTATTTCCTCTATTTTTTCTCTTTTGTATTTTAGTTAATTTTGATGCCATTTCATTGCGGCTTATTTCATCATTGCTACCATGAAAGTAAATAGTAGCACAGCCATTATAATAGTTACTGTATATGGATAATTAAAATAGAAAATATACTCAATTCCTTTCAATAACTTAATGAGGAGTCATTGAACGTGTCTCAAATGCCACTTAACATTCAAGAGGTACTTCCTGATGGTGTTAGGTGCTCACTTGGCAGATGAAACACGTACTGTGTCACAGTTAGAAAACTGCGAGGATACCTGGGCTGTTGTGTCGTGGAGAGCCGTGTCATCTAAAGACTGGTGTGAACAGATTTTGTGAAATGGTTTAGACCTCTAAATTCCTTGAATTTTTTTTTAATCAGATTTGTCAATCACATGTTCTATTCTGGATAGCGTATATGCATTATAACTTGTATGTACAGATGAATAGATATATAGATGAATAAAAGAGCCTTCCTGAAATATAAGCTGTCTGTTATCTAACTTAAAGTGCCAAGGTTAGTACTGAGTTAACACTCAGGAAGAGAGATGTTCAAATTGTCTAAATAGGCTACTGGAAGAGAGCTACAAAGCTGCTAATTTTCCAGTAACTGAATGATACAAATGTATATTATTCTTGAAGTTCACTTCTAGATTGGAAGTGATTTGGGGACATAGCTGGCAATAGGGCATTTATTATGTCTAAATACAGCAGTGCTGTGATATCATCCATGTCAAAATGGGGGCAGTAGAAATTACCTCTTAGGCATGTCTGTGGGAGAGTGAGCAATACAATACTTGAACAATCTCTGATCCATGCATATTGCTCTTGGCTGTATGCTGCCTGGTAATCTCAAACCCATAACTTTCAACATTTGAGGTTGACTTACTAAATGACAAAATAAACACACACACAAAAAAATCTTGCATAGAAAAGCAAAGTGAAGAATATTTTTGCAGAGCAAAATGCTTATGGATTTTTTTTAAGTGTCAGGCTGTATAAAAACATAGGTTTTTATACTTTGTTTATCATTCTCTAGTCAAGCAGTTTTTCCCCTCTTTCAATTTGAATTTAATATAATGGGTGCTTTGAGAAACCTGCTGTAATTTAATTTGACAAGCAGTATGCATATGTTGCACAAATTTATATTATGTGACACTTAAAACACACTAAGAATCTCAGTCTTACTGAGCTTGGCTAGGCAAGGAAAGATGAATAAAATAATATCGTCATGAGTCTTTGGAAAAGTCAATGCACATTTTTCCTTTGAATAGTGTGTTTGTCTTGCCTGTTGGCATGAGTTACACAAATTCTAAATAAAATGTGAGATTTCACATGGCAGTTGGTGTGAAGTTAGCAAGGTGCCTAATTTCTTGGCAAGTATTAGCAACAAGAGATTTGAATATAAAATTATACAGTTGCTATCATTAGTTTAGAAATTTGGGATTGTTCTAATATTAGGGAATAAATTGCTCTCGTTTTCCATTACTGCAGTTTGAACATATGACAGGGTAATTCAAGTCTGAAGGGAGATCAGGTAGCATCTACCCCCACTACCTCCTCAAAGTAGGGTGAGCTATGAGTTCAGACGAAGTTGCTCAGGGTTCCGTCCAGTTGTTCTCGAAAACCTCCAAGGATGGAGCCTGCTCAGCCTCTCTGGGCAACTTGATCTACTCCTTCACTGTCCAAACAGTGGGGGGAAAAAAAAAAATTGTCTGATACCCAGTTTGAACCTCTCATTTCAGCTTTTCCCATTGTCTTCCATCCTTCTGCCATGCAGCACTATGAAAAACCTGGCTCCATCTTCTCCATAACTTGCTTGTAGGCACCAGGACCGAAGCTGTCTCTTCTCCAGGATGAACAAGCCCAGCTTCCTCAGTCTTTCCTCACAAGGGCAAGTGCTCCAGGACATGTCAAACTTCATAGCTCTCCTCTCAGATGCTTCAGTTTATCAGTGTCTTTTGTGTATTGGAGGGCCTCAAAGTGTGGTCCAAGAGGTGCTGAGTAGAGGGGGACTGGGGCCATGCTCCTGCTCATGCAGCCTCAGGTGTCGGCTGTCTTTGCTGCCAGGACCACTCCTGGCTCCAGTTCAGCTTGTGCCTGTCCACACCTGCAGGGTGTCTTCAGCAGTCCTCAGAAATGCTCCACAGACACTGTCATTGTAGGGATTATTCCCTCCCAGGTGCAGGATTTTGCACTTGTCCCTATTGAGTTTTGTAGGGCTTCTGTCATCCACTCCTCCAGCCTGTCCCCCTGAACAGCAGCTCAGCTCCCAGGTGTATTGACAGCTCCCACCATTTTGGTGTGAGCTGCAAACCTGATGACAGCACGCTCCACTGCCTCCTCTGGGCCACCAACAGAGAGGTTAACCAGGACAGGTCCCAGGACAGCCCTCTGTGGTACTCTGCTTGTAACCAGCCTCAGGGCAGAGCATGACCCATTGGCCATCACCATCTGAGCCCAGCCACCCTATTTGTACCCATCTGGACTGCAACATCCTAATTCAAGAATTTTCTGGGACGTGTTGAAAGCCTTGCTAAAGTCAAACAAGGTATGAGCACTGTGTGCAGTTTTGGGTGTCATAATACAAGAAGGACATGAAACTACTAGCAAGCATCCAAAGGAGGGATATGAAAATGGTGAAGAGTCTAGAGGGCAAGCTGTATGAGGAGCAGCTGAGGTGCCTTGGTTCGTTCAGCCCAGAGCAGAGCCAGCTGAGGGGAGGCCTCATGGCGGCCTGCAGCTCCCTCACGAGGGGAGCAGAGGGGCAGGCGCTGAGCTCTGCTGTCTGGGGACAGCGACAGGACCCGAGGGAACGGCATGGAGCTGGGACAGGGGAGGGTCAGGCTGGGGGTTAGGGAAAGGTTCTGCACCCAGAGGGTGGTCGGGCACTGGGACAGGCTCCCCAGGGCAGTGGTCGTGGCACTGAGCCTGACAGAGTTCAAGAAGCATTAGGACAACGCTCTCAGACATAGGGTCTGAATTTTGTGTGGTCTTGTGTGGTTTCCAGGAGTTGGACTCAATGATCCTGATGGGGTCCCTTCCAGCTCAGGATATCCTATGATTTTATGAGCCTATTCTTCCCTTGTTTGGCCTTTTACTACTAATGTGTCTTTATTGTTCCCCTTATTTTAAGTGCTTTTTTCTGACTTTATTTATTCCTGTTCTTTGGAAATTTTTGAAGCAATAATCTTTTGACCAACAGGACCGGGATCTCTTCTTTTAATAAACAGCCTTTTTCTCCATTTTATTGAGTAAAAATCCACATGTGTGATACTTGTCATTTAATAGGAGAGGTAGCAGACACCACTGAGGAAAAGAATACTACAATTTTGTAGTTTGTTCAATAAGTTATAATTTGCTGTGCCAGACTCTCTTTTAGGCTTTCTGAAAACATATGTCTGTAGTGGAAATGATTTCCTTTAATTATAAAGACAGCTTCCTACTAGACTGTATTATGAGTTTTGTTTCCATCGCAGTATCTTTCTAAAAGGTCATTCCTCAGCCTCAGGTATTGCCTTCTGTTTAAGCTGATTTTTAAATGCATTCTTACAGATATCCCATCCAGGTAAGTCCTATTAGAATACAGAATTTCATTTCTAAGTAGTTGCAGTCCCTAAACTATCACAGTTTAGGGATCTGAATGCAGTCTTTGCAGGTAGGAATCTCCACCATATCTGTATATGTGCACAAAAGCTTGCATTGTTGAAACCAAAATGCCCAAGAACCTGAATTCTGTTTTCCAGTATGGCAGATACTGACAGCCATATTTCTAAAGCTGCTTAGGCACCAAAGGATTTATGCAACCAGTGGGATGGTCAAAATCATCTGGGTATCTATCTAACATCAACAGACTATAGTTATTTTCCCAATCTTAACTTTAGTCATCGTAAGCGTGTAGTCAGAGTATCCTAGAATCTCCAAACCATCAGTGGAGAGACAGAGCCACCAGACAGAGAATTTGTCCTTTGTAGGACAGGTGTCATATGGGTCAGTCAAATTCTGGAGATGCGTCTTTCTCCTTTAGCTGTAACGTGGGAGCCTAAACAGCATTGTCTAGTATTTAAATGGCTATGGTTGCCTAGGGCAAATCCCATGTTATATGAGTTAATTCCCATGGAAACTGTGGGAAACTAGATTTAAGGGACTAGTTTCAGGGACCTCTGTATGTCCAATTTATTTAAGTGTTCTCCGACCTGGTTCTCTTCCACACAGTGGTAAGTCTTGCTCCAGACTTCCCCACTGGTCTCAGGGGCTTGGGAATGCTAAAGGCAAGCCTTACCAGTAAAGACTGAGATGAAGTACCTCATCATTGGGTACCTCAGCCTTTTTGTGTTCTTTATCACCAGGTCCACTGCTCCATTCAGCAGCAGGATCACCTCGTTTGCTTCCTTTCTGTGCTTGAGTTGTGTCAGGAGCTCTTTGTTCATCCATGCAGACCTCCTGCCACCAGGCTTGACTTCCTGCACATCAGGATGGACCACTCTTGAGCTCAGAGGAGGAGACTGTTGGAAATCAATGTGTTCTGGATCCACCTTCTCTGCAGAGCTCTCTCCCACAGCATCCTTCCAAGCAAGTCCTTGAACAGGCCCAGGCCTGCCCTCCTGATGCCCAGTGTTGTGAGCCCACTTTCTTCTGTGTTCCTTTCTGAGGATCCTGAGACCCACCATCTTATGGACACAGGATCTGAGGTTGGCCTCAGCCTCCATATCCCCAACCATTTCTACCTTGTTTATAAGAGTGAGGTACAGCAGTGTCTCCCCTTGTCGGCTCCTTGAACACCCATGTCAGGAAGTTACCATCAGTGCACTCCAGAATCTCCTGAACTGCTGGAGCTCTGCACAGTTTTTAACTGTACAGTGCTGCAGTAATTAAAAATATGTATTTCTATCTGGACCTAACTAACATGATTGTATCTGCTTAATTTAGTATCTAAGGCCTGAAAAATCAAACACTCTGAAAGAATTTATAAAGTGATGTTTAAGAATTTTTCAGCCCTGCTTTTTATGGTCTGTATTTATTACTAAGCACGTAAGACTAGTCTTTGAATATGAACATGTCTTTGGAGACATTGTTTTCATGTGAAAGTAAAATAGAAAAACAAAAAGCATTCAGAATTATGTTAATACATATTTCTATGTACAGCTTGATGGGGTTCTTTCTTCTGTAGTATTTAGATAGAAGTTTTCGTGAAGGTAGCTGGCTAGTTGTCCTCCGCTATGCAGGGAGGGAAACAGGGTCTTGAGGACATTTCACCTCAGTGGTGGAAATGAGAACAGAATACATGTAAAAACTGCAGAACACGTGCTCAGTCGAAGCCCACTCTAGTTCATGAGTTCAATTATTTCTCTTCATGTGTTCAGATAATAAAACAATTTATTCTTGTTTCTTTGTCTTGTTAAGAAATAGATATGTATGATGCAAAGACAAAGACTTATTAATAAAGAGAAAAAGTGTGCTTAGACATGTGAAAGGTAGTAAATGAAGATACTCTGGAGAAATATTTTGTATTACAGGGAAATCTTTATGAATATAGTAAAAGAGTGCATAAACAATCTCCTTTCCATTCCAAGTGGTAAGGGGTAGTGAACTTCTTTTAGAAAGGTGTCTTCCAGAAGTTATAGGACAGGATAAATTCAAGAAAGTCCCTTCTTTGGGATCAAAATAACCACATTGTGGGCTCTCAGTCTGCAGCCATTTTTCAGTGCATGCCACCTAAGGCTTGAAGGTAAATAGAAACTGTCTGTCAGCGTGCAGTGCAAAGAGGCAGGTGAGTGCCCACGTATCTCTGCTGTGAGCAGTATTGGAAGCAGCAGCCTTGGCTAGGAGGGTAAGAGAAGAGGGGAGTGAGGCAGGGATGCAGCAATGGATACCTGGAGGCGCACTGCAATCTGGATGGGCGGCTGGATCTCAGCCTTCTCAGCTCTGCCAGTCTTTAGCTTGAAAAGCTCTGGGAAAGAGATTTGTCGTGAAGTCAGTCAGTTAAATGCAATGATTATGTTCGTTCAAAAGCAAGTGAAAGTGGCACATGTTCAGCACAGATCTCCAGTCCCCCTTCTTGATGGTAACAGAAGATTTGGGCGGATTTTCTGTTCAGAGGCAATCAGTGAGCATGGAGAGTGAGGGATGCAGGATGCCCTGGATGACCTTCACAAGAATTATTGTTTCTTTCACTCATGCCTTCTCCCCCAATCTCCCGTGTACAAGGGGAGCTACAGAAGCTTTCTATTTAAAAACAGGTGCATAAGTGGAGCTGTCAACTGAAGGGATGTAATTGATTCAGGACAACAGTGCCCCTAATCAGACAGCTGCTTTTGTCATCTTGCCCTTTTGTATGAGAGAGTAGGAAAATAACTATCACTATGTGTTTTTGTCAGGAAATATTCAGCAAATATTTGTGTGTTTAGAATATTCCTTGAAATTATATATATGTTTAACACTTTTCCCTTCTTTTCTATTTGAAACTGTCAGGCTTTAAAGGATACAATTTAATTAACAGTGGCATTTTAATACGGTTACTGGCACGGGCTGTGCTGTATGCAAATAATTTATTTCAGGGAAATTGTATGGGGATCGAAAACATTTTCTCTTTCCCAAGAAGTATTATAATTCCTAATTGGCTGAAGCTTTGCTGATTTAAAAATGCATTTAAAGAAACCAAGATGCAAGTCAAGGGTACAGGGGGATTAAAGATACTGTCACTCTTATGCAAATGTCTGTCACCCTGCACAAGGCTCACAAATTAGAATTGAAGTGCCGGTTTGCTGCAGCAGTCATGCTTTCAGAATAATCAGTGATGAATTCAACTGACATACCACAACCGTTTCCTAAAACCAGAGCATCATTCTTGTATAACACGGCACATTTATATTGCTAGAGAAGATTTATATTGGTTTCATTCTACAGTCATATTTCTGGAAGTTGCTAGATATGAACCAAGTGCATTTGCTTGCCCTGAAGATGAGTTTTCCATGTGCAGCACCATGCTTGTCATTACAGATTAGCGCATCGTTTAGAGGGAAACAGAATAAGATAGAATAGATAAAATATTTTGCATATGCATAATCAACACAATTGCAAATAAAGGCAAGTCTTGGGAGGCAAAACACAGCTGTAATGCTAATGCTGAGTGAATAATTTACTTGATGAATTTAGCCTCTGTGTCTGCTCACCAAATGTCCTCAAACATACTGTAATTTCTGAAAATTTAGCCATTCTTCAGAATTGCTGAACTGTTTTGGTTTTGATTTTATTTTTTACTCTTTGGATCGCATGCAATTTGTGATTATAAAATACTTGATATTCAGCATGCAGGCTTGATTAGCTACCAGCCATTGATCGTGGAAGCATACCTCATTTCTATCTTCTGCTTGGAGTGATGCAATTCCTTTAGGAATACCGTCTGCAAGCAGTTGGTCCGTAGCAAAGTGTTAGAAATTTATTTGTAGCATACTATGGCATGTCCTAGAATTAGTTGCTTTCTATATGTATGACAAAAATTTTAAACGTACATAGCCACAGTCAGAAGGAAGGGCAAAAGATAAAATGATGCCATGTTTTCTGTGTGATATATATTCCTTTCTCATCACCTTTTCTTTTTATCTACTTTGTTCTGGTTGGACTTCTTTCTTGCTTTTTTTTCTGCGGGAGGGAACATTGACTTTCTTTTTTTGTGTAATGTTTAAAGTTTTATTTATATGCAAATTAATGACAATCACAAGCATTTTGAGACAGGACCTGTGAGTATTTCTGTTTCTGAAAAATGTTAGAACCTCTTTCTGGTACAATATAAACAGCTTAGCAAGGAAGAGGGGAACAGGTAAAAAGTGTTATTTCAAAACAGTTATTGTCCTTCTAGAGTGATTAGGTGATTGTTTTACGTTGTGTGGAAGGGAATATTTATTTTAGCAGTAATTAGTTTTATTGCATTTTCTCGTACTTATTATTGGAAAATGTTGCAATAAGTCCTGTTAGGCAGTTCAGAAATGTCCTAACATATATATACAAGCTTGTATATCTACAGTGATTTGGGAATATTCTCAGTGATGCTCTTCTAGTAAATAGTGGAAAGGTTACCTTATAAGTCATTACAGAAAGCATAAAGATATAAACCTTTTGAAGTCTTTTCATACAGAAATAAAATGCATTTTGAAAAACACTAGATCAAGAATATAAATGTCCTTACAACTTGAAAAAAAAAAAGTTAAATGGACTCATATAAAGTTCATGCAATTTAAAGCTACTTAGATGTGTAAGCACCAAACAACAGGCTGCTTCTCCCAGTGGTGACTGTATTTTTGCATTTGCTTTCCAATGAGTCCATTAGTCAGGCACCACTCTTCAACAGCCTCCTCAATGGGTTTCACAAAGCATTACATTCAGTTATTCAGCAAGTTATATATACCAGAAAAAATAACGGCTGTATTTGTTCATGGCTCTGTACTGGTGGAGTAGCTGCAATCAAGCTACCATACATAGGATGCTGTTAATAGTTCTGATTGCATAATCGTAACTCACATAATACAGGAAAATGAATATGATTGCCCAAAGCAAAACAGTGTTTGCAAGGAGCTCATAGCATGCCATTCTCTTTCATGATGCATTTGATGACCAAGTACAAAACCTTCCTAACTCAATAGCTGTTATTCAGGAACATGATTTATTTTTAAGTGGGGAAGGAAGGTCAAATTCATTTAACAGCACTGCAATTTCCCCACCTGTGTTTTCACTGTGTCTAGATGTTGACTATCAAATCATGTTTCTCAAGGTTTTATTTGAGAAAATGATCCGGGTGCAGTTTTTACATGTTTACAACGTGCACTGTGTTTTCAGGAATTATTGGAAGTAAATCAAGCGGATCCTTATGCACCTGTTGGTTTTGTTCCCTGTTCTGCATGCTGCCACCCCTGCCAACCAGCATTCATCCCCGTTGAGGCGCGCTGTGCTGCTCCTGGTCCGGTGGCTGCCTGGGGTCTGAGGGCTTTGCTCAGGGCTAAAGCTGTTCCTTTATAGATCCAAACTTTGCCATTTATTAAAGCAGTACACCTCAGTGAGTTGTATTGGCTATTACTATCCTTCCACATCATGAAGCAACAATTTACCAACTGAAACTACCTTTTTTCTCTTCCCCTCTGAAAGTAATTATTAGCTACAAAGCTGTAATAAAGCAGAGCACTTAAAGATGGCCCAAGGGAGCTTTTTTGTGTGTAAAACCTTGTTAGTCAGGCTTTGGTTCTGCAAAAACTCCAAACCAAGGAAAGTTCCTTGTCCCGTTTCATCTGAACTTTCAAAGCAATGAAGCTGGGAAAGTTTGGATCAAAGGTTCTTGTTGGGCCTTTCTTTATTTTTTATACTGTTATCAATGCTAGTTCAGATATTAGATACAGTAAGTCAGTTCCCTTTAATTCCCAGGCTGCAAAAGAGTTAAGCTGGGATGAAGAAAAAAATACACATTTCATATCTTTCGTAGATCTCCCTATGTTTACCCAGACCATTTAATTGTTTGTTACTCTGTATTTGAGCAAGGTTTGCCTTAAGTAGAGAGTGAGCTTGCTTAGGGACATGGTTTAGTGGGTGACATTGGTAGTAGGGTGATGGTTGGGCTAGCTGATCTTGGAGGTCTTTCCCAACCTTAATGATTCTATGACGTGCTCCCAGCAGGGCTTGAGAGCTAATGCCAGGCTACGTCGGAGTGCTGCCACTGGTGGTGCTAAAAGGGTATGCTCACTGAATGGGAGCTGCAGGCATTTGGGGTGCTCGCAGAGGTTGCTGCAAACAAGGGCAGCTCAAGTCCTTTCATTAGGGTGGCAGCTTTATCTTCTGTTCTGCAGGTATATCTTGCACGTGAGCAATGTTATTGAAAGTGCCTTGAAGGACTACTGGTAGAGGTTAGAAAATATCTCATCGGATCTGACGTGCACCAAGATATCTCTTGAACAAGAAGTTAGAGCTCCAATGTTGTCAAAGACTGTGCTGCTACTGTGGTCTACGTCAAGAATTATGGCAACTCTGCTGCTGCAAACACTGAAAACTTAAATGGTTTCTAAAACTATCCTAATTACCGAGCCTTTAGTTTTATCTCAGTAAAATGAATTTCTTTCCTTAATAGAGAAGTCATTGCTCTTTTACAGCGAATTAAGTGAGAGTTTCTAAAGCTGATATATATGCTCTTTTAACAAACTGAATGGGATCAAGTTAATGACAGTTTTTGGTAGGGCAGACAAGGTTAAAAGCATTACTGGAGAGAACAGAGACACATGCTGTCTAGAGAATATCTGTTGGCATATCTGAGAACGTTTGAGCAAAGGGAATTTAGTTATAAACCAGAAGCTGGAATTCACTGCTTATATTTGTCTTTCTTCCTGACAGTAAATCTTCCAACCAGTTAGTATTTGTGAGGCAAAGGAATTATGGAGAAGAAAAAATATATATATTGCTGATGCACCCATTTAAGTTATATTGGGAGTATCCAAGGTATAAAGATGCACAACTGCACAAGAAGGACTGCACACAGCCCTGCAGTGTGGTATGGCTCAGGTATCCTGGCTATTGCACATCTGCTCCACTGCAGCAAAGGTTGCTTTAGAGCCCATGTTGCTTTGCAACAGTCTAGACCAGGGCCAGCTATCTAAAAACACTAGACTCCCGTTAAAATAGACTCTTTTTTAATTAAAAAAGACATTGAAGTATGAAATGCAGTGGTAGAAGAACAACGAAAAGGGAAAATTAAAGGTCTACAAATAATTCTTCCATTTCAAACACTAATTTGATGCCTGTGTCATCTCTGAGACAGTTAATGTCTAGTAGAGACATTACTACATCTAATGTACAGTTAATGAAAGATACGAAAAACAGTTGGACTACAACTCTGCTGTACAATCGCTTCTGTGAATAAAATCATGACCAGATGGTATCAAAGTACTGTCAAAGCTGATTGATACTAAAACTCCATCTGACTTTGATGGGGAAAGAGAGGAGTCAGGATTTCCCTTCCCATATTTACCTACCGGAAAGACTTCTGACATCATTGAAAAGGGATTGAAATTCTGCTTCAACTTCTGTTGAATTTCTGTGAATTCTGTGAATTTTTCACTGAAACACCTCCAATAAATAGGTTTATACATTTGTGAGCTCTTCTGATCTAAAATAAATTCATCAGGCTAACAAGTGCATGCTGAAACATCTAAGTGGTCTGATTACAAAGAGTGCATGATAACTCTGAAACAAAGGCAAGATGGAGTCAAACTTTTCTCTTTAGTTTTCTTTGTGTTTATATTGGGAGAAATTGGGAAGAAAAAGAAACTTCTTCTCAACTGTAAATGATAAACTCATAAATTATCACAAATCCCACAAACAGTCCCACATACATTCCAAAGGCGTGTTCCCAATGACAGCAATCTTCCCTGCTTCTAATAGATTAAAATCTGTACAGGAATTAGGGCTGGGGGCAAAAAAAGTGACACTGGATAAAAAGGTGAAGAACTAACCCAAGCTGTTACCTTTGCCTGCCTGTTTGGTCTCACAGTCCCTGCTTAGCTGAGCACTGAGAAGCACGAGCTTCTCTCTGATTCTCCTCAAAACTTAAATATCTTTTTCTTTTTTTTTTTTTTTCCTGTTAAAGCTTCAAGCTCTCTTGGAGATGTCACTTCTTCCTCCGTAATAAAGATTTGCGAGTCATGCACGTTAACTCCAGGCTCAACAATCCTAATTTATAGATTTTGTAGCTGTGTGTGAAAATGATGTACAGCTGGCAGGCTCTGCGGCTGCTTCCTGGAGCCCTCTGAGTCCCAGTTGGACTGCTCTCGTGCTGGGCTCCTTCCAGCTGCTTTAGTCACCCCTTGCTAAACCTGCTAATGAGGAGCTGTTGCCCATTTTTGTGTGGAGGGCCTAGTGGCAGCAGTAACAGCTGGCAAGTTTTTATCTTATTTACTCCTTTTTGGCAACTCCTTCCCCAACTCGAAGGGGCATCTGAGAGGTTGTAGTGGCAGCCTTTCTGCTCCCCTTGCCTGCTGCGTTGGCCCTGCAAGTACATGAATTCTCTGTTCGCGTTGCTGCAACGTCTTCCAGTTTCAGTCCAAAACCAGCGGGAGGGTCTTTGAAAGCAATGATTAGTTTGCATTTCTCCATAATGTCATCTTCTTGGAAATTGTATTCATCAGTGAACCTCTGTGACAAAGTGGAGAACATCTGGCCCCGGGAAGGCAAATACTAGGTGAATCTCTAGTGTTTGACCATTGTAGGCCATGAAAAATGACTTTCCATCTTAAGAAGATGATATTTACTTGGCACTGCCTTGTATCCATAAGTCTTTACTCCTTTTACTATTGCCAAAATAGTTTTTTATTCTAAGAAGAAATGTCAGAGTTGAGAACTTCAAGACTTTTTTTCTAAAATTGTTGCTGTTATATGGAAGATGCATGAAAGTTATAATGATGGGGAGAAGTGTAAAAGCCTTAAAATAGACTTTTTTTTGGAACTGGAATGATGCAATGAAACGAGTAGAGTTACTGCAGTATAAATCACTGTTTGGCCCACACTCTGAGTACTTCTGCAGTTTTTGGTAATTCCATGTAAGGTCCCTGTAATTTTCTCAGCATGTGCAGTCAGTGTTGCCATTTCTTTAAGTTTAGCCATGTTCACACGTGTTGCCAGTGTTTTCTAAATGTGCTTGTAGGGCTGAGTGGTGGCAGGCTTTTCTTCACCTGTGAAGAAACACAGAAACAGGAAAAGGGTCTCATAATTCCTTAAACTGTACTGTCACCAAACCCTAGCTAGTTTCCAGACAAAGCAAATATTCACTTATGTTTTCATACCACAAAATCCATCATTTCAAACCTGCTGGATCAGTGACAGCAAACTCTGATCTCCGAATATGCGCTCTACTTGTTCAGACCCTCAAGCCATACAGGAATGACAACTCTTCTCTTCCAGAAATGAAATACCTCTGTTATTTTGCAGAAGTAGTCCAAGTTTTGCAGGTATTGATGATCAAGAGTTCATATTTTGAATTTCAGTTCAGATATTGTATGTAAAAGTTAATACTTTCCCTTCACTCAGCCTCTGCTAGCTATTTAGAGTTGGTTGATGACAAGTTGCAACTATACTAGTATGTGTATTTTTCATATGTTTATATGGGATTAGGTGGGATATACATGGGATTAGGTGGGATCTAATCTGATGGGTTGAGACCAAATGTGCTCTTTGATACCTTGGATGAGTCCAATGTGGAAGCTAAAATTTTGGGGCAGACCCAGGACTGCTTGAAAGCTGCCGACTGGGGAGGTACCAAAACCTAGGTCATGGTCTGGGGGCATGAGCTCAGTCTCTGGCTTCCCGAACAGCAGGACTAACTGGAAATGTTGGGAGGTCACCTGGCTGGGACCTTGTACTAAGACTGTGGCACAGCTTGGCATGTGCTGTTACAGTTGAGTCTGCTTTGGGCCAGTGCCAGACTGGAATAAAAGAAGTCAGGGGTGCCTTGCATCAAGCGTGACGTTAAAGCACTGCGTGCATGCTCCTTGTTTGTGCTGTGTGGTTTCTTTTTCTTTTCGGTCAGTTTGTTTAGTTTCCTATATTGGCTTCCTGAAATTATACAAGGAGAAGCAAAAAGCTTTAATAGGTAATAAAATTAAGCCTTTTACAATGACAATAGTGAAAATAAAAATATATGATGCTGCATTTTTATGTAGTATTTGGGGGGGGAGGGTATTTCTTGATATGTCTTTTATTTATTTTTTTTATTTCTTAATATCAGTATCCTGAGAGATATAGAAGACTTATTGTAGAAGTCAGAGCATGGGAAATGTGGATATTCTGCACCAAAATCATAGGAACCAGAAAGTCCCGAGTTGCAGGTTGTTCCTGATGGGGGTGAAGGCACAGTACACACTCGCAGACTTTGCAAAGATGCAGAGACATCTGGGGTAAGGCAGTCAGAATTAGCTGTCTGTGTGCTTGTCTGCAGGGAAAATTTGCCAGTGTAATTAAACTGCTCCAGTTACACAGGTACAGTTCCTTGTACGGTCACTCTGCTTTCCGGAGGAGTGCCCGGGCAGGGAGTTTGTGCCAGTGTAACCACGGAAATGTGCTGCCGTACAAGCACAGCAAGGCCATTTGCCAGCTGCTGCGTGCCGGGTGGCTGCCATCTGAGATGCTCAGGACAGCGCTGCTCGGAGTGAAAGAAATGCCAAGCTGCACCAGGGCCATAGGCAGGACACGTGTTCCCATCAATGCCCTGAAAATACACATCTGAAGTCATAAATCCAATCGTTTCCCTAAGTATAAGCTCCAGCTGCCTTTGAAAACCTATCGCAGCTTTCTCTCACAGGTCAATTCGACAGAAAGCTGAGTTTAACTGTTAATATTCAGCAGTTTTTGGACGCTTTACCCAGTTTCTCACCAGCCCCCTATTTCCCCATCCCGTCTGTGGCTGCAGCTGGATTCCTGTCTGAGGGAAAGGTAGGGAAAGGTGGGAAAAGGGACTGGGTGAGGGGCTAGGAGTGTGGGCGACATGCCTTCAAGTCCTTGCTTCACTGCAGATGTTCTGCGTGGCCTTGGGTGTGACAGCCCCTCTGTGGCTTCCTTTGTGCCCTGTGACATCGAGGAGCAGCACATCTGAGAGGCAGGGAAGAGCTGCGAGCTGTGATAACAGTGTCGGAGGAGACGGGCTGCAGAGGTGGTGCTGGAGGAGAGGTCAGGTCAGCATCTCGGCTGCCTTGCAGCTCCCAGGAGATGGGGACTGGAAAGCTGCCCTCCTGCAGCAAATCCACCTTGCCCTGCCTCCTCTTCCCTTACTGAGCCATCTTCCAGAGCCTGTACTACCCCAAGCAGGTGTCCTTGCATCCTAATGCACTAAAAAGCATCTTTCTGAAGGGGGATAAATCCTATTGAAAGCCCTGGTGACTTGTGATTATTACAACCTGAACAAATAATTGGTTTTAAAGCAGGAAGGTTCCTGATGCTTCTCAGGCTGTTTGTATTGTCCTGTGAAGGGCAGGCTGCAGAAAGGCAAACCTCAGTCAGACAAAGGCGTTCTACAAAAATTGAGTTTTGAATGGAAAAGGTAGCACAGTTCATTATGGGACAGGCTCTGCCTCTTTTTTTTTTTGGGGGGCGGGGAGCAAACCAGACAAACTGAGCTAAAGCTAGGTTACTCTTTTTTTTCATCATCCAAGTGCAGCTTCCCATGCTTGGCCCCGTCTGAACTGGAGTTACTGATTTGGTTAGTGGCTTTTGAATGGTGTTCCTGAACTGCTGAATATTTTGTTTGTTCCCCAGCTTGCATAATTTGCTCTTACTTGTCTTACACCAGTCTCTGTCTGGGGGAAAGCACGTATCTTATGTGGGAACTCTATTATACAGTTGTTAAAAGCAGCTGTTTGAATCCTACTATTCAATCTTTTCTTTAATTCATTTCAAATGGGACAATTCAGATTGTGAGTTTAGCTCAAGGATATACAATGAGGGTAATCAAATGTCTTTATATAGCCTCAAATTTGTGTCATAAAGAACTGCAAAAAAGGCATCCAAATGCAACACTGAAAGTTAGGCGGCAATCGATTTCTACCGTGTAATCTCGCAGTTATTTCGCCAGCCTAAAACAGGCTCAGAAGCGCTCTGCAGTGTTTTGTACACCCTAAAAATAGGGACAGAGCCTCACGAACGTCAGTGCACGCTGATGTTAAACGCAACTTCTGTGTTTCAGGATTGGCGTTTACTCATGGAGCTGCAGGCATACAGATTACCCAGCGTAAAAATGACGGGATCGGCTAAAATCTTATCCATGGTCACCTGCGTTCCCTCTTCCAGTCACACCACCTGTGTCAGCATTAGCAGATTGGAGAGGCAAGCCACAGCTTTTGGACACGGGATGGATGGGGCTGGCCGTCCGGTCTGGTCCTGGGCCAGAAGATGGGATGTGATAAGGAGAGATGCGCTCGGAGGACGGAGCCACCGGCTCCATTCCCTTTCCTTTCCCAGCCCAGGTTCGGCGAGCGGCTCCGCGGGCAGTGCTCAGCTGAAATTCACCCTCGTGGGTTTCCTCTGGTTAAGTAGCGCTTTTATTCCTGCTCCCCAGAGAACTTTTCAAGCAGAAATAGCTCGTTCTCGTTTCTTTCAACATGCAAAGCAGAGCGGTGCTGTGGCCTTTCAGATACTTGACCGGGCCTTTGTTGGTGGGGTTTTTTTTTTCGTGTTTTGTTTTGTGAGAAAGCAACCCGGGGTGGCAAATTCAGCCTGGGCTTTCAATCCAATAGGCACTACTCGAATGTGTGCAAAACCTGAGGTGCTTTTGCTGTTGTAGCTATTCAGGGGGAAAGTGCACGGCGTATTTAGTGCTTTGTAGGCTTTGTCTATGTGCAATTTCACCGGCAGCGTAATCATCTTTGGTAAGTTTTGCAGCGAGTTTTCTCCCAAGGCATCCTTCGGGGAAGGGATTGCTCAGCGGGGGCTGCCGACGGGGCTGCGCTTCGGCAGACGGGGCTGCCACCTAGCGGGTCCTTTTAAAATGAAAGGAATAGGGGAAAAAGCCTACTGAACGTCCCCCGAGGGCTGAGCTCGGGGCTGGCATCGGGGGGTTAGCGACGAATGATCCCGGAGGGGAAGCCCACGGTGCGTGGGGCGCCGCCTGCACAGCATTTCCCTGGGCAGCCTGGCCGCGGGTGGGTCGGGCACGGCTCCCGGGGGCTGTGGGTCCGTGGAAGCTCTGTGGGTCGCTGTGGGGTGGGAGCAGGGGTGCTGGGGGCTCCCACGGCATCAGGGATGTCCCACGGTGACTCAGGGGAATCGGCAGTGTCAGGTGCTTTGGTGTTTCAGGAGTAAACCTCTGCAGAGGGCATAACCTGTGTCTGCTGGAGAGGTCCATGCTAGCCCCCCCCTCCCCCCCTTTCCTACCCCCCAAAACCCAAAAGGAAGATAAATGTAGGACAAGCTCACTTCAGCAGACCACAGAAGAAGGGAGGGAGCATGCTTCGCTTGCGTACAAGATCACAACTTACACGTGATGTAGAGGAAGGAGCCGAGATTCTGTCCTGACCTGATAATCATAACTGTATTTGCAATTTTTCCCCCAAATGAAATCCTTCACATAAAAGTGATAATGTGCTTTAAATAATTTAGCCTTTCAAACTGTTCTGACCAGTTACCTGCTATCTATTCATTGAAATGAAATGATGCTTTTGGCTTTTTCTGAGCTCTAGACTTGAAACTACAGATTTATTTGCCATTTGCAGCCACCTCACATCAAAAATCACTACTGTAAGGCTGCTAGTGTTTGTGCTGTACTCTGGTATTAGCCATTGCAACACCAGTAGTCTGCTTATAGCACAGAAAAGTCGATGCGCTGTGTGTGTGCTCCCCGGCTGGGCCACACCACCTTACTGAAATCAACGGAACTGAGCACGTTGGAAGGGAGAGGAAATTTGGGGTTGTTTATGACTTTCTTGGATAGAAATAGATGAGGCAACCGAGGCATTGTGCTTTACGATGGAGAACCGTGGATATAAATAAAATGCTACAGGATTCCCTTGATGCTGTCCTGTCTCCATGACTTTGAGTATTTGAAACATGACATTCTTCATGAAAACCGAGCTTCTCCTCAGCACTGTGACTCCAGGAGCTGAAACTTGAAAAATAAAGCTACCAAATATCCTCAGTTATGAAAATTATGTTACCGAATTGACCATATTGTTTTGGGGGGAGGGAGAGTTGGTCATTTTTTGTTTTCAAAGCATCAATGGATAGCATGTACTGATTAATGAATGAGACAGACCAGTCCGTCCATACCGATAAATACTGCCTGCCCTATCACAGCCAGATGCCTGGGGGAGGGATGGGGATCCAACCGCTGCTTTGCTAAGAGTCAGACCGGGAGCATGATGGCTTCGAGCCTTGGACATTTTCTTCCCATCAACTATCAAACCTTGACTTATCCTTCACACCGTATTGTCAAGGAGTTTGATAAATATCTTGCAGGTTATTTATAAAGTTTATATAATTCTGGCTCATTTTTGACAGGTAATCGTATCAGTCTGTGCTGCTGCCTAGCTTGTGTTGGTTTTCCCATGCTGCTGGATTGCTACGTTAAGTTGCACACAGGGATTGTGCCACAGCTGCACGAGGAACTGAAGTTTAAAAATCTGTTTGCAGGTCTAAAGGGGAGAGGGGTAAACAGATAAAACGTGTTGTTTATGGGGGAACTTTGGAAAAGAACAAATGAACCTCTGCTTTGTTTCCAGTCAGGATCTCTGGTTGACAGAAAATTGCTTCAGCTTCCAGGATTCAGGAGAGTAATTTTAGTAAGTGGTTACAGCCTCCTATTAATGGGTAAGGAAGATGTCTAGGAAGTCTACAACATGAATGATGCAGTCTACAGATCCCCTGTAAAGTTCAGTGGAAGATGACTTTTTCCTTTTTCCTTCTGTCTTTTTTGACTGAACAAAGATCTTCACTGATTGTGTGTCCTAACTTTAAGGACAGGCAACTTCTCTATAAGGAATATGTGCTGTATGAGGAATTCATGTAAGCACAAACCCACATTTCACATACATTGTGCCAGTTACGGAGACTGCAGGCATCACTCCTCCAGAGGTAGCAGCATAATGGGTTTTTCTTCCCCTACCAGGGACAATGCTCTGTGTATATTGTCTGTGATATAAGGCAGAGTCAACAACCCAAGTATACAAAACTTAGGTCAGATGAAAATTAGGCAGCTGGCAGTAATCAGGTGCTTCCAAGGAGTTTTTGTTTGTTTGATTTGGTTTGGTCTGGTTTTCAAATAAGCTTAAAATTGCTGTTCTCATTCTGGGCAAGCTTGAGAGATCTGCTAAGGAAGAAATACTGACCCACTTCCTTGGGAAGGAGCTAAAAATGCATTTTTTAGAACGGTGAAGATTTTACTGTGCATTCTGTAATTCCACGCTAATGTTAGTGTCCACAGTGTACGTGTACACAGATAAACGTCTGGAGTTAGACTGGCTGCAGATGGAGAGAAACACCATCTGCTGCTACCTTTAACTCCCAGCCCCAACGTCCACTGATCTACTGGAATGCCTTTGGTGCCTTCTGCTTGAAATAGTTCTTAACGTTTCTCACACCTCCCAAAAGACTGCAAATTTTCATTCCTTTCAGGGTTTTCTGCTACAGGACTTATAAAGACAAAAAGAACAAATGGAACTCTTCCTGCAGCAATTTCAATTTTCCCCAATTTCAAGAAGCAGCGTTGTTCCTACAAGGAGGAGGAATAAGAAAAATAAATAAATAGTTAGAAAATTAAAAGAAGCATTTCCCTGCTTCCTGCTGCTGTATCAGTTTTGAAGAAGTATCCAGGAATGTGAAAAGGTTTTGGCACTTTCAGGTACTGAAGGCCTGTGTGAAGGTTCCCAGAGGGTGAAGACTCCGACATCTGTTTTACATTCCCAAACTTGTTGTGACCTTTACCATCCTCACTTAGTGTCCCAGCCCATCTAAAGACCCCATGCTCTTACTGTGTTATCGATAAATGAAAAGAGGAGTGAAGAAAATGCAGTAAAGGTATAATGAAGATTTTCCTAGCCACATTTTGACCAGATCCTTAAAAGTCTTGGTAGTATAATAATCAAGGATGATTGATGATGATTAAGTTTCCCTTAGCACACCTGTTTCCAGATTTTACTAATCTTGATATTGTTTGCATTCGGAATGTCTGTCTGAGATGAACAGAGACCTTTCTGCCTCATTTCCTCTTTATTTATCAATTCCTTTCTGTTGTGTTCTCATGTACTACTCTGTAATAAACAGGAAGAAGAATTCCTCTCACACCTGAGACTTTGTCATTAGAAATGTTACCATTTCATGTAATAATTCACAGTAGTAAAACTGACTCCAGTATTCGGGAGTTTATTTAGAGTTCAGAACTGTAGGATTTCATGATGAAAATTCACCCAGATTATTCTGGCATGCCAAAAGGAGATCATTTGCACAGATAGCAGTAGGGAATTGTAGCAGGGTTGTGTTTGATCACTTTACCTTTGTCACAAATGATCCAAACCAACTGTTTTCAGTGATATTTTACACTGAGCATATAATAATTTTTAATATCCAAGGGCTTGAACCACCATGGCTGCTTATGCCTCTGCTACAATTCTAGCTCCTTTCTCATATTTTAACTTGATGAGTCTGATCCAAATTCCATTGGCATTAATGAAGAACATTCATTGACTTCAATAATCTTTGAATTGCATCTAGCATCAACCACATTAGCATAATCAAGTGAGAGGCAATTGTTATGGATGCATTATTTAGCACTGATTGGGGAGGTACTGTGAGCTCCAGTGTCAGCTGGTGTTAGATGTTATGTTATAAGGGCTTGATTATTAAATTACTATCACAGGTTATGAATCTTCCAGTTGTGTTTTCGCGTCTTACAATGCAGTATTCTGCATTTATGTTACAGGTCCCCTAAAGAATATGTTAGAAAGGGTCAGCTTTTTTATATAATTTTGGAATCTGTAATCTGTTCTGTGAAGTGGCATTTCATACAAGTGAAGCGAGTGTCAGAATGTGCCTCACGTTCTTGTCTGCATCACGTAGCGAGACACATCCTGCATTGCTGCAGATAAGGCGCTGACCTGACTGCATTCATCCATGCGTGAAGTGGGAGAGGGAACAGGCCAACTTTCTGATGGTGTGAATTTGAGTCTGGCTCCTGGCATGCAGCACTCCTTACCTGCTGAAGCCCATGAAAACAAAGAAGATCAAACTACCACTCCACATCCTGGAATAACTTTGTCAGGCCCTGAATCAGGAGGTGTGATCGGCTGTCATAAAACAGGCAGTAGCAAGAAGGAAGCATACTGCTGGCAGGCCTCACACCTAAGCAAAGCCCTCATTCTGCTGTTTTTAGTGACAGTATTACTAAACCAGTGTTTGGAGCCACTGGAGGCTCTGCCCGTGCCCAGGAGGGGAGCATAGTTGGGAAAGATTTTCTATGTGTGATAGCACTTGTTATTATTATTTTTTAATCAGTATTCAGCTTGACTGAAGCTAGAACTATTTGCAGCACTAGTTGTCAACAGTTTAAAAACCGTACTTGATCATAACTGGCATGAGCAATGTCAGAGGCCACAGTGGTGTGGGAACAGGAGACAAGGTATTTTCAACAGTGATACTCTCAAGTTTGTTAATGTTGCTGGAGCAATTAAAAATAGTTTTGTCAGTGATCGGGGTTTTTCCAAAGAGCTGCAGGGGGGCATAGGTCTCTGCTGTAAGCTAGCTGCTTGCCTTCCAGGAGCACATAATTTCATTCATTAGGTTTGCCATTAGCAAAGTACAAAATGATCAACTGTCATATTAGCCAATGCATAGACTTGTGTCAGCAGTTAGGAGAATTTGACTTAGATCGTAACCTCCGGGCTGATGGACTCCTGTGCCAGCTAAGGACTTCATGAGTCAATAAAAGTTGATCCGCAACCTTATTTCATGTTGCAAAAGCCAAACCTCACCCAGTAAAACAGAAGGGAAATCTTTCTCTGCCTTGTCAGATTGGAATAAAGATGCTGGAGAAGTAAGCGCTTTAAATTCTGGGACAGAGAAACACGTGCGTGTTGTATTTGGTGTGGCGGTGTCACAGTGGCTGTCCTGGTCACCCAGGGTAACAGGATAGATGGCACGTGGGTACTTAACGTTAGCACTGAGGTCTGCTTAAAAACAGGCCCTTGAAATCACAATATGCTTGCAGTCCTTATAGGAACCAAACTAAATCTGTCTCACAAATCAAAGAAGATGTGCTGTTGCGCTAAGGATTAATATTTGTAAGAAATTATTTACAGGTGCATGATTTTAACATGATTTACATAGGTATTGAAATTAAAATGTAAAGTGGGGGGCCTTTAGCCTGGTACAGGCAAAAGCTTGGAGCTAGGTGATGGACATGTGAAAACGTTCAAACCTTGTTTTCCGAGGGGATCAATATAAAAGAACTTCAGGAAGGGTACATAAAGGTGATTTACTTTTCACCTTTTTCTGGCTTACTGCAGAAAAAAATGTAATTGAACTTCAACTGGTCTCTGAATTATTTTGCCTTCTGTTAAGGTAGCAGAGAGATCTTTGATAGATGTTCATTATGATCCTGATGGAAGATTTTATGCCGTGCGTCATGAGAATCAAGGGAGAGAAAAAAGAAAAAAATAGACTTTTAAAGATGGTTTCTACTGCGTGCCATTTCACCTCTGTGGTTTTTCTTGCTGTCTCTATCCCAAGTTCCCACTTATAGCATCCAGTAATCCACAAGCTGCCATCACTCACCCCTTGCTCTTCATTTTCACCCTCCCCTCCAAGTATTAATCCAAAACCAAGAACTCAGCCGCTTTACCGTTTTCACCAGTTTTTCTCCACAGATTTTCTACCTATTGAAAATTTTCTCTAGCCTTTGAAAGAACTGGTACAAGACAAGGTAATTTTCAGTCGAAATGAAATTTCATGACAGATTCAAATGGTCCTCAAGGTAAAAATGGCTAAGAGAAATGAAGTAATGTTATTGGGGTAAAGTAATTGGGGTCTACAAAATTTCTTGAGCGCTTTCAGTGGAGCTCAGCTCAGGACATATTTCCACCCGCTGGGCTCGATGTACAGTGTTCAAAACAACAGACAGGGCAGTGGAAATATCCTGGTTGTGACTGGAAAGCCCAGAGGGTTCGGGATCCTTTTCAACGGGACAAAAAGGTCTGTGTTTCACTGAATGCCAGGAGGATTGTATTCGTTTGCCAACTTGCGGGGTTCACGGAGCCGAGCAGGAAAAACATACATGCTGATAAGGAACAGTCTGCTGGCTTTTGCAAATCAAAGAGGCTGAAAAGCCCTAATAATAGATTTATTGCTGAACAACATCCTTTCTAGTTATTTACTTCTGGACAGATACAGGATGGTGGGCATCCTGTTTTAGTCCACTTTGTGTGCGTAAGTAGACCCCTGGAGCGATTAACCGCGACCAAGCGCTGACCAACAATAAGTTGATGCCACACTGGGGGTGACAGGCTCGGGCAATCCGCAACGGGACCACCGCATCATTTTCCACCCCTGTCGCACAGAACTCGATCACGACCCGAGGGAGCCGTGGCGGCCCTGCCCTCCTCGTCCCCCCGTTCCCCTCAGGCCGGGCCTCCCTGACGGGCCGCCGCGCTCCCCTGCGCCCGGCCGCACGGGGGCGCTGCGCCGCCGCCCGGACCCGGCCCGGCCGAGGCTGTGGCGGCGGCTGCGGGGGCTCCGCTGCCCGGCTCGGGACGGGCCCGGCGGCTCCGTGGTGGCGGCCCCGTGGGGCCAGCGGCCCTCCGCCGCCTCCTGGCGGCTGTGCTCCCGGCTGCCCTGCCCTCCGCCTGTCGGTTTTAGGCAGGGATTGGGTTTTGAACCTCCACGAGGTTCACCTGTGAAGGCAGGCACCAGAAGGAGTAGGGATAGGCAGGTGAAGCAAACGGCAGGTGTTAGGCTGCGGTCTCCCAATTAGCAGACAGTCATTAGGGGGTTACAGTCCCCCCGTTTCGTTTTGCTGCAGAATTGTTCCTAAGCCCTTCAGTTTCTCACCTCAGGGCACAAACAGGGGGTCTGCACGCATGTGGAAAAGAAATCACAGCATTTAGGTGGTCCCTGGATCTTCCTATCCCCATTTCTCAAAAAAACGCACTGTAATTTCTTCTGTGCTTTTGTTGGAGGTTTTTAAAAATTGTTCTAAGTGGACTTAAGTAAGTTTTTGTGACTTCTTCCCATCACAGTCCTTTCCGTGCATTAATCCAGTAATGCATCGTGGCAGTGTGGATATTTTTAGCGTGCAGTTTAGGATGAACTTGATGATACTTATATGCACAGCAAGCATGAATCCACATTCGTGCTCCATACGTACAGCGTAACTTCATACACCTTAGGGACTTTGACTTCAGAGACATATAAATGCAAGCCTCTGGCTTGGAGCTATCTTTCTTTTGGCTGCACATAGCACCCAGTAAAAGTTCATATCTGGCACGTCATTTTTGAGGTGTGGCAGAGTTATAGATGGTAATACGAGTTGAAGTTTCACAAATGAGTATGTTAGAGACATGTATGATTTCTCGAGTTCCCTCACTGTACATTGTGCAAGCATTCAGTTAGCTGAGGCATACTTAACTTTTGAATCATAAGGAAAATGCCACTACCCAGCTTGCTTGCAAACTCGTTTGCTTAGAAGCCTCATTGCATCAGCAGAAACAACAGTGTGTCTTTAGAGTGCTGTGTGGAGCACGATGTTTTCTTTTCTTCCTTCAGTAATTTAAATGGTTGGAGCGATATTTTGACAAGGAAGCAATAAGTTCATTGTTATGGATCGCTTTTCACGTGAAACCGAGTTTTGGAATAAAGTGATGGTGAGTAAACCATGTGAGCGGGGAATGGGGGACTATTTTTGTTCTGACTTTAATTCAGCAGTTTCTGAAAACTAAGATGGAAGTGATTTTCCTGTTCTGACTGCAGGGTTGTATGTTTTCCATTAAATGGGAAACATAACATATCGATTAAAGCAGGGGGGAGATAGCAACAGGCATGCTCACTGTCGTGTTCCATGAGAAAGCGGAATGTGAATGCTGCGTTAATAGCGAGATACAAGTCTGATCCACAGTTAGTTGTTACGACTTCTTCCGAAAGGGAGACATGTCAGCTGATTGAATAGATTTATTTTGTCCAAACAGCTGCTTTTAACGTAACAGAAACCTAGCTTTTCAAAATCATTGTGGAATTGTTACCTATGAATTTAAAGAGGTGTTTTGTTTTGTTTTTGTTTTTGTTTTAGAGAAAAAGGAAAAATAAAAATAAATACTAATTTAATTTCTAGTGGCGGAAAATTTTTTAAATGACTAATTATGATGATTGTCTTTCTGGAAACTGCATTCTCTGTATTAACTGTTTTCTGCACGTTCTGTATATAGCCATTTTTTTTTTCTCTTTTTTACCATCAGAATTCAAATAATATTTTGGTCATTGAACTATCAGTTTAATCCAAAGAGGGATGCATGTTTCTTTTCTTTTTCTTTTTCTTTTTTTCTTTTTAATACAAGTTCATAGACTTTACCCATAAGACTAAAAAGGCCAGACAAAATAATAGGTGCCTAAGTATAGGGAGGTAACCAGATGCATAGCTGCAGGTTAGGACAAGTAAACTTTATTGTACCTTCTCTTGTTGCTGATGGTAATCAGGACATTCATATTAGCCTGATGAAAAGAAAAAATCAACTGGAGGTTTTCTGAAGTAACTTAGGGATCACATTTTTCTGAGGGAGAAAGGCAGCATGATCTACTTGGTAAAGCGTATAATCAGTGTGTCTGGCTTATCTCCTCAGGCTCTGCCACAGGCACACTTACATGAGCTCGAGGGAGTCAGCGTACAACCAATTTGACTACACTTGCTTACAAAGTGAATTGTACTTTGTTCACATAGTGAGCTACCCCAAAAATCTTTGTTTCAGTATTTTTAAAATATCAGTAACTTCTGTCTACTCCACAGGGCAACTGTGATTCTTGCTTCGGCAGTGTATTTAGTCTCTGATGACACCATTCCAGCCATTACTAGCTCTTTCTTCCATACTCAGCATTGCTGTTAAGAGAGAGTAATTAATATAAAATGTGTTCCAGTCTGAGAAGACATATTTGTATTTCCTTCTTTTAAAAAAAGCCCCGAAAGTAAGTGTTTGGCTGTCCAGCTGCTGAAGACACGGGCGTACACAAACAAGTTGCATTTTAGAAATGTATGAGCTATGCTAATCTTTGCCCATATAATTTAGTTCATGTTTACAAGCTATGAACTTCTTCATTTTGCTGTCTTGTGTAAATGATTTGTACAGAAGTCATTAGTTTGTGACTGCAGGTGTGCAAGTAGAAGTGATTATCCTGTTGAACCTTTAGGCCATGATCTGGTCATAAACCAAAGGTTTTGCTACCTCTGTGGCTGCCTGAACATGCACACTGAGCACGTTCTCATGCAGGAAAGCTACCTTCACAGTTCAGTTATTTCAGGTGAGCTTGTGTTCATGGCAGCTTTGGAAATGTTTCTCCTTAATGCTTTGATAACTGGTTGAAATACTTCTTAAAAGTGAGAGAGCCGCTCAGTTTGTTCTTTTTCTGGAGCGGCTAGTTTTCCCCTGCCTCTCTCTCCCAGAAGAGTAGCACTTCGTCCTCACTCGCCTGTGGTCTCCTCGCATCAGTATCAGTCCTTCGTATTGGATTATAGGACCGAGCTATGTCATGTGTCAAAGGTAAAAAGAAAAAAACTCTTTGAGGGATGCTAATGCTTCAGTGACAGTGCTGGAGCCATTCTCCTGATCACAGGCATTTTACTTACCTCAGTTTCAGTTCTGTGCTTTGATAAAGAAATTCAAAATAACCAGCATGTCAGGGTAAAACGTGTAACAGTGGTGGGAAGGTGTGTAATGCTATGCTCTGACCTTGAAAACTGGGCTGTGGGAGGGAGATAATCAAAGCATGATGGCTAGTTGATGCAGGACAACCAAATCCTGTGGAAAGATATTTTTTCCAGTTCCTGTAAGATGCCGATTTTCATCCATCTCATGGGCTCGGGAGTGTCCTTGCCGTCACTGCCATCAGCTGAAGCACTTCATTTGCCATGCAGCCAGTCACCAGCTACATCTCCTGGTGAAGGGGGGGGTCTCAATATAAATCTAGAGTTGTTGTGGCTTACCAATTAGTGGTGTTCGAAACAGGCTGTGAGAAGTTGAGCTCTAAATAATTGTTGTCAGGTCACAGATTCAGCGGGTTTTGTTCTGTCTGTCTAACCGTCCGAACAGGATGTGAGGGTGCTTGCTGCGGGCAAGTCCAGTGTCACTCCACTAAGATTTTTGGGACGTAGTTCAAAAACTTGGCTCTGCAAAACTGTAAGTTAACTGGAGGTGTTACCAGTTTCACCATACAATGGAAAGGGATCACTCTTTCCTTTAATTAAAAGCGCTAAAGCAAAAAGTTACTCTAGTAACTTGAGCGCTTGTAGGTTTTAAGCATGGATTTAAAAAGCACAGAAGAAATCATGGTTTAAAGAGAAAGTAACCTTTCTTTTGAACTCAGGTCTTCCACAGCATCAGATATAGTTGGGCTGCATCTTCTCCTTGTGACACGTTTTGGAAATGCTGATCATAGTCAGCTTCTCTTGCCAAGATGAGGTTCCCAACGTTTTTGAGAGGCCTGCTCTTGTCTACGTGCAATCTGCCAACATCCAAAATGCTTTACCCAGGGACTGCTGATCCGTTTGCATGATAGGTCATGGTCCTGCTGCTTTTATTTTAGTAAGGTAGTTGACAGCAGAACATTCTGGAATACATTCCATATGCAACTATTGTGGAAAAATATCTTTTTTTCCCCTTCCTCCTAATTCTTACTCACATTTTGCTACCTCAATTTATATTTTGCATTTCTTTTTCATCCTGTCTGTGGAACTAACCAAAAGCATTGCACCTGCTGCACACCCGCGCTTGTTTTCTCTTAAGCCATCCAAATTCTGAAAGTCCCAACCCAATATTTGCAGGTAATCTGCTCATCTGGAAGACAATAACTTTCTAGGATCAGGTTGAAGGCTATGTGCTTCCCCAGAGAAAAGACACATATATTGATGTGTTTATGTTTTGTAATAATAATATTTGTCCATGTGAGAACATGTGAAGTTTTTTTCTTCTGCCACACCATATGGCTTATGACTATTTACAATCCAAATAATAACAGCTGCTGCTGTGTAAGAGAAGTCATTCTTCTGAGCTGGAGATGCGCTGAGTGGTGAATGACAAAGTATATGTCCACAGATGTATTCCAAATATCCTAATTTACCACTCAACATCCTGTCTGTCATTCTCTTTTTGGAAACTGTTGGAGCTTTTTTTTCCTTGCTTAGCTAATGGGGAGAGCTTTGACAGCTTGGTTTGGGAGTTTTTTCGTGTTTTGTATTTTACTTTTATATGCTTATAGAGAATCCGTGTCAGACGACCTCTTTCCAAAGAGGAGAAGGGAAGGACATTCTGGTTGGGAGCTCAGCAAAATGAAACTGTGAATCATGCTCTTAATCCCTTTCACAGAAAAGCAGTTGACTCTTACAATCAATAGCTGAGAAGTTTCTATTTGGGAAAATAAACCAGATAGTCTTTAGACCTTTAAAACACGGGTCACTTACTGCCCTTTGTTGCTGGCATGCTTGGTCTGGATTTTCACAATACACAGATATATACATACCTTGTGTATTTCTCAGCTACCATCAGCCATTTCGGGCTCCTATCTGTTGTCTGTTTGAGGCTCTTTTTTTTTTTTGTGGTTGTCCACTGGGCATGTTGATGAATTCCTGAGTTTTTGTATCAGGCTTTGTAGTAGGTGACTTACCATTGTCAGTCAGTCCTGTCAACAGCAAGAGGACAATTGCAAGATACCATACAATTGGTCTGCATACCTGGCCCTTAGCTATAGGGCTCTGATTGGAAATGGCATTTAAACCCCTGCCATTTCCGTGCCTGTCAGCAGCTCTCTGGAGCCGTGGTTCTCTCATATTTGCACCGAGTCGCTCCTGTGCCTGCTCTTTCCCAATGGGTTAGACGGTTGGCACATTGTATTTATTATGACTTATCTCAGAAAAGCATATTCCAGGGAGGATGAAATGATCGGGGGGGATATTCTCCAGGCATATTCTTGCTGTCACACAATCATCTAACAGTGCTCATTAGCTAAAAAGAATTGCAAGTGTCCTGCAGTTGACACTTTGTCCCCCATGAAGTTTTGCTGGTAAATAAAACCCTCTGGATTTCATCCCACTTAGGAGTGCCTTGAAAGGGGGCTGTGAATGCAAGTGATCACACTGTCTAATAACATTACAGTGGAGACTTCTCATTGAAAAGCCTTAAAATTAAGCTAGATTAATTGCTTGGCGTCATATAACAATTTCTATCATTTATGCTTAGTTTTTTTAAATGTGTCTGTAAGTACTCCTGTGTCACTGGGGATTTTTCATGTCAGGGCTACAGATACCATAGAAACAAAAGGGCTGAAAGGAACTTTCTGGCATAGTTGGGCTGGCAGCCCCAAAAACCTCACTGCTTCGATGGTTACAAACAACCCTTCAATTTGGATGCCTTTGTGGTTGCCGTACCCAGAGATGTTTTTAACTTGAATAGTTTTCTTCCGTCTGCTTGGTGCAAGCAGCTCTCCATCTCAGACTCCTCTTTAGTAAGGTGAACGGCTTCTGCTCGTCTCCCCACGTGTGACGGATGCTCTGCTGCACGATTACACCAGCTCTTACGGTTCCTCTTCCACGACTGTGCAGCGACCAGAGGGGTTTGGAGGAAGGAAACCCCACTGCTGCCCTGCAGAAGCGAACAGGCACTTACGACTCACAAGAACGGGCTGCTTCCACAAGTGGAAAAAGTGGGGCTCCAGGAAGATGCAGGTCACATCCCTCTATAGTAGAGCCTGAGCGATGCTGCTTATAGTTAATGAAAAATCTCCTTTGTAAACCTGCGGGCTGTGATGCGGCACCAGGCAGCTGCGGTTCCATAACTCATGTGCTGAGTCAGCTCCTCCCGATGCGAGTGAAGGAGTTACCGGGGAACGTGCTCCTCGGTGTGAATTTCATCTCGCTTGCCAGAGATAAATGGGATTACCAGAAATATTTGTATGGAAGGCCATAAGCGCAGCCTTAATCTACATTGGGGCTAAGGGAAAGAGCTTCTAACGTATTCGTAACAGAAAAGCGGTGATAGGTACCGTCTCCTGGCCCATTTCTGCTTCTCTAGAAGAGACAAATTGCTTCGGCTTTCTTGGATCAATGCAGCTCTGCCCGGGTTAAACTTGAAGCTGCATGAGGAGAAATCAATATAAAAAAATATGACAACAAAAATGGCAGATGGGAAAAATTGCTCTGTATAAACTAAGCCTATGTTTTCTCGTGGCCTTTGCCTGCCAAAGCTATTCCATGAGCAGTAACAATGGATTGCATAAACAAATTTCAGGGATTGATGGAATTTGATTTCATGCTTTGTTCTTCCTAGCTGTCCGCGATGGTAAGCAGAGAATCCATTTCAGTACCCACTATGCAAAACTGTAGAAACAGCTGGGATTATTTACTGCTAGGCTGCTGCCTAGGGATAGCTGGGCTTGTTGGCAACTCCGCGTTAGAGCAATCAGTGTCAAGAAATCTCCTAGTGAATAAAATTGCTTTGCTGACCTGTGACATGATTTGGTGCCATTAATACCAGATGTTGAAGCCTCTGCTCCTCCTCTGGTTCTGCCCTCAGTCCACAGCACACTGAGATGCAAATTTGCTCTTGAAAGCTGTCCCTGCTTCCGAAGCACAGGGCTTCGTATGTAGAGGAAAGCTGCTGTGTTGGCTAAACTGAGGGGGGAAGATCCCTAAGAACTGTTTCTTGGTGTTGACTTCATAAAAGCAAAAAGCGTACAGCAACACTGGCCAAATGCGAAGATTAAATTTACACCCATTCCTTTCTGCTGCCCCCTGGCTTTGGAAAGCTGTAGAAATAAATCACGGAGGGTCTGTGCTCCACTGTCAGCCTTGCGAGCTGGTGAAATTGAGTCTCTCCTGCGCAGGGGCAGCCTTGCATGCTAAAATTGCTTCGCTTTGGGACGTCACAGGCGCCTGCCTTTTGGCTTGGGACCAACAAGCTAGAATTTAAGACAGCCATCGCTCGAATCCCCTGCACTTGCTTTAGCCTAGCAAGTTAGAGCGAGAGGCTGCATTTGGACAGCTTCCCGGTGAGTCATTGGGGAAAATACGGAACCAGTTAATATCAGAGACCTGTACCTTTGTGTGCATCCCAGTGTCCTGCAGGTGCTGGAGCAAACCTCTCAGAAGCCTCCCCCCGGGCATTAGGCTCAGTGGTTTGCCCACAGCCCCCAAACGTGCTTAAGCAATAACCTTGCGAAAGCACGTCCACGAGCACCAGGCAAGCAGCTCCAGCAGCGATCCTGCATGCAGGTTGCTGCCTGGCATGCCAGAAAGGGTTGAGCAAGGGATGAGGTAAGAGGGGATTTGGGGAGGTCTTCCTTCCGTCCTACTCGAAAGCAAAGAGGATGGTCCTTCTCCTTCTGTGTCTTGTCTGGAAGAGATCTGCTTTCCTGTGTTTTCATGGACTGATGTCTCGAAAGCTCATTTTGTTGGAAAATACAGCGTAGGGGTAACAAGACTGTGCAACGGCAGAACCTTACAGGGGAAGAGAGCTCTTTAAAGTGCAAATCCCGTGTCTCCCTCCTTTCCCTTGCGGAAGACAGAACGACAGTGGGGCTATACAATCCTGGGGGAGCCTCGGGCCCTGCTGTACAGTAGGAAGAGTGTTTTGGGACATGTCCCCTGGCATGGCTGTCACTTGGTGCCTCGGGAGCACCACGCTGCCAGTCAGTGCCCCGAGCAGCAGCCCTGGCGGGTTGGAAGCTCAGCACAAGTGGCAGGGTTCGCATGACCTGCTTTATGGCGGGTGTTTGGGGTTTTAAATGTGCACGAACTATCAGCCTAGGCTAATTCCTGCAACACAAATTGCACTTCAAAGCGCCGCTGATCTCATCATCCCTGCGATTTCGTTCCTTTTATTGTCAGTTTTATCTGAAAAAATGACGTGAAAGCTCCCCACTTCCCGCTGTCACAGAGTGAACTTACCTTCCCCAATACCTGTACTAAAGTGGTGCTGCGCATCCCCTGTGAAAAACCTGCAGCTGTTACAGGAATGTCTAGCATATATCTTAGAAATCCATTTTTTTGCCTCTTGATTTAATAGTCTTCTACGCCATTATTTCAAAAGGGGATGTTGCCTATTTTTTATTTCTCGGGTTCAGTAGTTAGTGATAAATGAATCTCAAGAGGGAAAGTAACTGAAGATGATGAATAGAAGAAAAATGTTCATTATTAGCTCAGGCAGAAAATGAATCCCTTTTCAGAAATTCAGGAAGTTGATAATAGTGGATTTTTTTATAGATGATTACCCTCGTGACAAATCTATCGCTTTGCCTTCCCAGACAAGTATGATATGTTTTGTCTTTTTTTCCTCTTGACAAAGGAATTCGTGACATAATGTCACCCTGTTGGAAAATGTGTATGTTTCTGGTAATTACTGGAAAATGATGCTGTTCTTAATTTCCATATTACGCGGGGTGGTTGTGATTAAAAAGTTAGACATTGACATGCAAGAAGGTGCTGGGATAAGTCAGTTAATTTCTCCTAGCTGCTGCAGACATTTCTCTGCAAGAAGACACTATGCAATTTGTGTATGCTTTTTTTTTTTTTTTTTTTTAACTGCTTAACAGCAATCCCTGTACAAAGTGGAGCTGTAATCCCATGCAGATGCTGAGTTTCTTTGCTATCCCAGGGAAGGTGCCCTTTCCCTCATGTAAATTTTTTCCTCATCAGGAGGAACTCTGCAAATATGTTTTGTCATTGCTGCACAAATCAAAAAAGGCAGAACTGTGTTCTTAGCCACTTCCAGATCTATATGCCATATTTTAAGGGGTCTAGAAGTGAAATTCTGTGAGCACCCGTCCTCCTGCAGTGATGTACTACATTTGAAACTCATGCAGAGAACAGCATGTCATGCTGTCCTCCTTACCTGTGAATCAAAATAGTATCTCTGCTCTCTTAGACATACCCTGTCTTTGGACTTCTTTTAATATTTCTCCCCAGATTGTTCTCCAGTGAAGTCAACGCCAAGGTGATGGAACCACCTGTGGTTGCATGTACCGGCTGCTTCTCGCTGTAGGCTTAATGAGTGAAGTCACAACTTGTGTTAAATCTTGCCCAGCCCTTCATAACTCCTCAGCCCATTGAACATGTCACATCTGGCCACCCTTAGGTGTGGTTGGCATCTTTATTCAAAAGATGTGACAGCATGCTTACCTAAAACTTCTGCCAAAGCAAAGGACCGAAGCAAAGCTAAGGGTCAGGATTATCCTTGGAAATGGGAAGAGAAGTCCAAAGTCTCGACCCTGAGGATTCCTTCCAAAAAACACTGGGAGAGAAGTATTTGATAAACTGGGGAAATCAGAAGAAGGGCTGATCTCTTGTCAGTTCCCCAAAATAAGGCAAGGTTTGCATTAATGGGTTGCTGCAACATAGGCAAGCCCTATGAGTTTTCTGAACTTGGAAAGGCATTTTTCTGACTGGTCATGGAAGAGAAGATATCTTCTCATGCAGTGAGAACTTACAGTATTTCCACACATTTTCGATTCTCAAAGTAAGATGAAAAGCCCAAATCCTGGGTAGGATCATGAATTCACAGGCTAAAAATGATTAAGTAAACAATGAATCACGGTATGTCTTTTTGTTTTCCGTCCCTTTCCCCCCCTTTTTGCACATCATTTTGCCAGGATTTTTGGTTAAAATTACTTAGGTTTCAAAAACAAACAAACAAACAAAAAACATCCACAGAAAATACAAACTTTCCCCATCAGTTCTGGTATCAGCAAATCCAAAATCTTTTATAAAGGTAGGATGCATTTATTGAAAACTGTGTAGTCAGCCTTACTCTACTTCCGAAAGTAGTCCCTTCAAATCTATGGAAAGTGCAGATAAAATCCAGGTCAATAGTCCCTTCCCTGGACTCTGGCTGATGTCCATGGTCTGAGGATGCAAGGTGAAAACCTGCTACGCTGAGTGGCAGCTACAGCACGATCTGGGTTGAGCAATCATGTTGATTTTTGTAGCATGTGGCCCAAACTGTTCTGAATTCCTGCATTTGAAGGGAAAGAAAGAGGAAAATAGCTTGTGTTAAGTGGCTGGAATAAATTTCAGTAATCTCACAGTGTTATAATTGAATGATTGATAAAGGAAGAGCACGCCATAAAATGATGTGAAAAAGATGAATACTGTTCAACAAGATTAATATGCTAATAAGGGGGATTTTTTGCTCTGAACTAATTATAAAAACCAATTCCTGCAAACAGCTGAATAGGCTCAAGTTGCTTCTTTCTGTTTTTTCTTTGCCATTGGTTATCTATTAGCAATAAAGTTCATTATTTGCTACATAATGATAAAATGAAAAGTGGAAAAAGGAATTGTCATCAATTCAAGGGTGATTTTTCTTCCTTTGTTGTTGTTATAGGCATTCTGGCAGCTTCATTGAGCTTTCAAACATCCAAAAAGCTGTATTTAAATCTGAGGTCTTGGACGCAGCACAGAAAAATTTCCAGCAGATGTTTCTAGCCTGAGCAGCTACGTGTGGTGTTCCTGGATCTTCCCCGTGCCTGCGCTCCCATGAGATGGATGCTGGATTGCTTTGGGTTATTGGAAGGGTTTTGCCACGCACCACTGACAAAAGAAAGGACCTTTCTAGTACAATTCCTGTGACGCATAGGTGTGCCCAGGTGGCCAAGAAGGCCAATGGCATCCTGGCTTCTATCAGGAATAGCGTAGCCAGCAGGACCAGGGATGTGATCGTCCCCCTGTACTCTGCTCTGGTGAGGCCGCACCTCGAGTACTGTGTTCAGCTTTGGGCCCCTCACTACAAGAAGGACATCGAGGCCCTGGAGCGTGTCCAGAGCAGGGCTACGAAGCTGGTGAAGGGCCTGGCACACAAGTCCTGTGAGGAGCGGCTGAGGGAGCTGGGGTTGTTCAGTCTGGGGAAGAGGAGGCTCAGGGGAGACCTCATTGCTCTCTACAACTCCCTGAAAGGAAGCGGTGGGGAGCTGGGGGTCGGCCTCTTCTCGCAGGTAACCAGTGATAGGACTAGAGGGAATGGCCTCAGGTTGTGCAAGGGGAGGTTGAGGTTGGAAATGAGGAGACATTTCTTCTCAGAAAGAGCAGTCAGACATTGGGACGGGTTGCCCAGGGAGGTGGTGGTGTCACCGTCCCTGGCGGTGTTCAAGGAGAAGTTGGATCTGGTACTTAGGGACACGGTTTAGTGGGTGACATTGGTGGTAGAGGGATGGTTGGACCAGATGTTCTTGAGGTCTCTTCCAACCTTAATGATTCTGTGATTCTATGGTAGAAGCTCTCAGAGTGGAGGTGATGGAAGCACAGAGTACTTAGAGGTCTGGTCCAGAGGCAGACAAAGATCCTCCATCCTCTGCTCTGCTGGTGGTGGTAGGGGGCAGAGGTAGGAAGCAGGTGGTTCTACATCGATGGGACAGATGTGTGGCAACTGTCTCAAAAGATGTCTCTGCCTCTTGCAAGGCCCGCCTTTTCAAAGTTGCCTTGCTTTAGCAGTCTTTGTCTGATCTCACCTCTCTCATCTAGCATCAGAGGCCCTTTGGTCCTACCAAAGGCTGCCTAAAATTTGTGCTGCCTAAGAGGAGCCCTCCTTTATCTTTCAGAAGCATCTGTTCGCCATCTAATTTCGAAGGATAATTGAAAATGTTTGGTTGTTTTTTTTTTTTCTTTTTCCCCATGCCTGTGCTTTTAAATTTCTTAATCACTTTGTTGTTTAATTTTTAAACTTTTAGTTTTAGTCCCTTTTTTTTTTTCTGAGAGAACAAATACTGCCTCGGATTGCTGTATTGCAACATATATCAGAAATTTATTAGTTAATAATACTCCCCCAAAAAACTAAATCCTCATTCTGTTTAAGTCAGTGCAACAATTAGGATCTGCTTTGCTTCACCAAAAAAAAAAAAAAAATTGGCTCTTACAAAGAGAACAAGAAATATTTAACCTTAGTGGATTCCCACACATCAGTTTGGGTCATTTTTTTCTATTTTTTCCTCTAATACTATAAGTCCCTTGACTGATGCTGGGATGCTTGCCATGACAGTGTAATTTCTGACTTACAGAGATTGTATGTGTGTTCCTTGATGCATACAAGTATAACTTGAATTCTCCTTCCCCTTACTCCCCTCTGCGCTCCCCCAGCGTTTTTCCTTGTCCATCCAATAGTGATGCAAAAAGGAAGGAGAGCTACCTCCTACCATTTCCTTCAAGACCTGAAGAACTGGGGTGCATATCCAGCTGGTTACGCTTTGAGTTTATGTGGATTTTTTATTCTCTTAATTTATAGGCTGATGTCAGGAAATGCCTTCCTCTTACAGCCAGGCACAATCTGCTGCTCTTAAAGAAGAAAGAGGAGGGACCCTGGGAGATTTTCCCTTCCCTTCCTTTCCCCTCCCCCTTTTGAATTGCATGGGTACATTCCTTTCAGGTCCTTTAAAACTCGTGTTTCAAGGAAAAGGAATGGAAATTTTGCAGTCCTTAGATTAGAGGGGAAAAGCCTTGAGAAAGACATATCCAGTCAGACCGTGCTGAGCTTACAGCAGAGACTGCTTCCCCTGGGCACCTCGAGCTGCGTTAACTCGAGCCTGCTCGATGGGAAGAGCATCATGTGTGCACCACAGCAGCTTCACCATTTGCAAAATGTTAATTCTGCCGTGTGGCTGGCCTGCGTGCTACACCACTATGCGTGTTTGAAATCTGAGGCAAGATCGAGACAAAATCTTTTTTCACTAGAAAACTGGGGGCTGCATCTTGGTGCTTCTAAGTAATATTTTGGCCCCAAATTGTTCTCTTGCTAGATATTTGGGAATGAAAATGATTTTCAAGAAATGATAGAAATTTGGAAAATAATGTTTAAGTTTTCATAGTTCCCCAAAATATTTGAACTCTGGAAAATTTATCCTCTACGAACTAGGAATACAGATGATGTGAGCCTAGAAAGTAAAAGTAATTGGAGGTGTAAAGGTATGAAAATCAAGAGGCTCCACTAGAGGTATTCATGCCACATGATAGTTGCTATTTTTCCCTCTGTAGTAGGTGCCTATGGCTGTATGCATGTTTTGGCTGTATGCATTCAGTTACTGTAAAACTGGTCCTACTGAATCCAGAAATCCTGAGAACTCAACTGAGAGGTTTTGAAAAATCTGTGGATGTTCAGCTACAGCTGCAGCAAATACAAACTCCACATCTATCATCAGTGCAATACTCTGGGGGGGGGGGGGGGGGGGGGGGGGGATCTCATCTAAAAGCAAGTACAACGAGTCTGATTTGCCTGAGTTTCTTCTTTGAACTTAGAGAAAAATGTTCTCCACCTAGGTGAGCAAGAGCCAGCTGCTTTCTTGCATATACACATACATGTCTCGTCCTGTAGAGTGGGCAGAAAGTGAGTCGATGCACTGCACTGAGCAAGTGTAATTTAAGTAGCAGGTTTAATTACAGTCTTAGAACTGGATTGTCGGGTTTGTGACAAATGTGTTGTAATTTCCACTGCACTTTTAGGAGTCAGCAAATGTTGATCAACAGGTACTGCTTACTCTGGCTTTCTGAAGTTTTGGTTTAAAATAACCGTGATCAAACCAGTTCTGAAAGCGAGGTATATATTCATTGGGTTCTTAAAGTTTTGTTTTACCAACTCCATTTTTTTCACAGTACATATTCTCAGTAGCAATAGGCACTGCAAAATAACTGCTATAACAAGATAAATACGATTTTAAAAGCCAATACCTTTGAGTGCTGGAAAAAGAATTAGAGAACTGAGTAGCTCTTGTACAAATTTAGAATTTGTCTTGACAATTGTTTTCCTGAAAATCAACAGTATGTCAATAACCAAATCCTATTCAGGGAATACGTCTTCAAACCATTCAACAGACTATTAACTATACATTTTTCATTAAATCAATCAGAGCTCAATTCCCACAGCATTTGAAAAATCTTCACTTAAATCTCCCCCTTAGTTTTACAGTATGAATGAAGCACCTGTTATTAAAATTATTTTGCCTCCGGTTAAGAGAAAATAGCATTATTAATGCATAAAGTAGAAAACAGTGCACAAGCACTTTGTTTTTAGAAGTCATTTTCTAAACATTTAATTTGTTTTATGTCCATTACTTCCACTGAAAATGTATGCCGAAGTGGGAATTATATTCTAGAAATAAACCTTTTTTCCTCTGTAAAACACATTTGTGCCTTCTTATGAGGACCTCTGGAGAATGAAAGCAAATAGTTGATTCTCAGGGAGATTTTCATTTGCTCAAAAGATGTAATGAAAGTGAGGGATTTTATTTATTTACTACAGCAGGTGTTAATTTAAAAGGTGTCATTCAAGCTAAATGGGTAGTTGCTTTTCCCAGTATCTTTTGATTTTCCAGAAGACCCCCAATAACTACTTCCATATATTTGAATGTTTATCTGTTACTGTTAAATCAACATTAGCAATAGATAAATTACTCCATAAGACATTTAAAAACTCAAAATCTATCAATTTTATTTTTTGTCCCTTTTAGGCACATTTATCCTGTCCCTAGCAGGAACCCGGGCCTCCTTGATTTTTCTTCCCTCTTTGCCTCCCCTAAACTTTTGCAACACTTCAGGCAAATCCATTCAAAACAGCAGGATTTTTATCTTGGTTCTTTTCTCCAATATTTGAATTCAAGAAGTAGTTGCTACATCATGTACTCACTTTTGATGTCTCTGATGTCAAAATCCAAGCGGGATGCACTGAACACGACCTTGGTCTCTTGTCTCATATTTGCCCCGATGTTTTTCATCGTGCATGGATAACAGAAAACCAAAGGGCTAGTCTGTCTTTTTCAATTCATTAGTACTTTCTGTTTTCAAAAAACATTTGTGGGACAAATACACTTACCATGTGTTGACTCTTTGTTCTTTCTCTTTGGAAAATGTTGTGACCACCTTGCCAGTTTAAGTCATTACTTGAGAAATAATTTTTAGTGCTTATTTTTCCAGTTACATTTGTCAAGACCTATGAAATAACTGACTGGAAAAAATGTCTATTTTCTCTTCCATTTATATATGAGCAGATTTTTGCTTTCCTATTCCTAAAATTAGCAGTTTTGTTGTGTGAAAGCGAGGCTTGAGCTTTTCCCTAGGCATAAAATGTTGTGAACTTGTCTCTTGGCTTGACTTGGCAATTGTTCTTCCTTAGGACACCCTGACTCCTCAAACAGTGGTCCTCTCGAGCCCCCTTTGCAGGATGCCTCTAGAAAGAGAAATTGCAGCTTAGGGCACCCCACCACAGTGAGAAGGGAACAATGCACGCCTCCCAGGCCTTTGGCTTTTCCTTATGGCATTAACCAAAAAGCTGCCTTGGAACCAGAAGATTTGGGGGATGGTGCTGTAAGAGAGGTACTCATATGACTTTTTGTTGCAAGGTAGAAAGATCTTCAAAGAGTCACAGCAGAACTATCCGTGGTGGTTTTGCACTTTACTAATACTGATGTTTCTCCTCAAGTGCTAATGAAAGCAATAATTAGATACCTGTGGTCTCTTTCTGATATTTATATACATTCTTTTAGGTGCTATTGTTCATCCAGAAGCAATCCAAAGAAAGGCAGGCTGCCTGCTGTCATAAATACTAGCCCATGGTTTTGTCCTTAGTGACCTAAGGGGTACCATAGGTTGAATTTTTATTAGCAGTACTTCCCCAGTAAAGCTACTTTCCCTCAAACATCACATATTAAATTGATTATGCATGTCATTTTAAAAGTATGTAGTTGCCGTTTGATTTATATGGTCAGACTGCCTGCCAGCTCAGCAACTTCCATCCTAAAATAACAGATCCAAAAAACCCCAAGCCCCACAGTCGGCTGCTTCATGTTGTAATGAGTCAGCTGCAGATATGTGCAACTACTAATTTCAGCCCATTTGTCCGAAGGGACAAGCAAAAACATGCAATTTTCTAGCAATTACAATCAGTGCAGAAGTACATGGAAATGGTCGGCAGAAATACCAAGTAAACAATTTAGACCAGGAAGCGTTTTATGCTGTTTTCTGCACTCTCTCTCCACCTCTCCATGTACGTGTGTTTCCAGTAAACAACTAAATGACAGAGACCTTGTTGGCCAGTTCTAGCAAAAAGCACAAACAAAATACAAAGCTGGTTGAGTTCCATGAAGTTGCTAGGGGTTTGCAACTGAGTGCCTACTTATGTGAACGGATAGCGGCAAGGCAGTACAAGCTTTAATAAAATCTCTTAACTTCACAACAAAATGAATGAAGGATTTTGTTGGCAGCTCTTCCACGTGTAGTTATTTCAGATGTAACCCAGACAGACCTGTGTGTGGCATATATGTGGTACTCTGTCACTGAAGAGCACAGAGGCTAGTAAAGTAGCAGCAGGTATGGCAAATCCAAGTGTACGTTCATATCTGACAGCAAGAACAAATTGGGAGGCAGCCCTCAAAGCTAAACAATGCTGGTACACACTTCAGGTGTATAGTATGCATCTTGGGCTTAACTAAGAAAAGAAATTAGTTTACTCTTCTCATAGTTCAATGTATGGAGCTTGCTGACCTCTTCAGGGTATTGTGATAGGGATACCCAGCGTTGACCAATGCACCCGAATGTTGCAGTCCTTTTTTTTGTGACTAAAACATTAAAAGTTATAAGGTAAATTGAGGGTTAGGAACAGCATTCTCACAGTTCTCCAATGGTAGCAGGAAACAAAAAAATTCAAACCATGCAGCATGGCATCTGGCAAATATTGGTGATAAGAGGACAGTTGGACTAGATGATCTTGTAGGTCCTTTCCAACCTTGTGTTTCTATGATTCTATGAATGGGAAGCAGATCTCACCTTGTTACCTCCCCGTTTTGACACAGGAAGGTCACCGGGAATTCAGACACCCTTTCTGAAGCCACTGAGCCAATGAGCACCCGACAGTTGCTCCAGATGCCACCTTTTATCAGTCCAATCCCTTATGACCATAATCACGTGTGACTTTGTCGTTTTAAGGTGATGTATAGAGAGAGCCTGGTACTCTACTTGTATGCTGTTTCTGCTAATGATGCATAGTTAAGCCCAGAGCAATAGTGTAATGAGGCAAATCCAATAGAGTTCATTTGCGGGGCCTGCGAACATCTTTAACAGACTTTGCATTTAATGAGAATATGGTATTGATTAAATTAGATCTACAATGGCATAAGCAATAGCGCTGAATTTCCAAAGTGTGCTCTGATTGAATTACTATTTCAGATTTAGGCTCTAGGGTTAGAAATGGGGTGAATGCATACCCATAAATAGTGTTTTCCTGGCATCATTACTAATTAGTATAATTATATCCCAATGTCATTTGCTTAATTTATGAGTTGGCAGCATGGCTGAAAGTAGGATTTTTTTTCTTGCCTTTTCTGTTTAGAATTTGGTTATTAGGATGAGGTCGTTAGTTTACAATTAAGTCACTTTATTTCCTCTAGCACTAATATTAATGGAACACTTCATCATTGAAACCCATATCTTGCTTCTCTGGTAAATGGAGAAAGGAACTCCTATGGGTTTTAGCTTCCCACTCCATCATTAAAGCTGCAGGAGGAATTTCTTATATGTGTTATACGAGACAATGAGGCAATTTCTTATGAAGTCATTTCTGTGCATGCATTCCCACCTCCATGCCCCCAGTGGGCTCCTTGGGTCTTCCCCCCATTCCTCTGCCAGCACAGTCTGTCAGTTCAGATGTGGAAGAAGGCTTTGCTTTGTACAGGAAAAAATGCGAAAATCGGCTTTAACTGCAAAGTTTTAAAAACCCAGATCAGCCCTAAGCATTCAGTTCTAGGGTATGTGCTTGGCAGTGCTTGACATCAGCTTCCTCTGATGACAGCCTGTCTCCTCGATGCAGAAGGGCAGCAAGAGAGGTGTCCTGTGCTTTAGACCACTCTGTGCTACCAGTGTGCAACGTAAATGAAATCCTATTGTTACCACAGTGTAATGCTAAAATAAAATAAAATAAAATAAAGGAACAAAAAGGTAGGAGAGATTCCTTTTTTCCCACCTGTATAAAAAAAAAAAAAAAAAAAAAAAAAAAAAAAAAAAAGAAGGCTCGGGGCTTTTTATTGAATGTACACAGCATGATCTGTTTGAACTATCCAGCTCGCTGTGTTTGTAGTGTTCCCCTCTAGTGGCAGGCGTGCAGAAAAGAGGAGAGCAGCTGCCTGCCGCAGGAGCTGCTGGGGAGCAGAGCAAGGTCTTCACTTATGGAACCAAGCAGCAAAAGTTCGTGTCACATTTTAGGATGCAAATTCATAAGGAATTGGCCTTGCTTTTTAAATACTGTATTTTCCAGTCATATTCTTTTGTAGTTTTTCTTTTTTTTTTTTTAACCTGCAACTAAATGACCTACAGCTACAAACTACTGCCATAAAGCACGTGTTTCCCTTTTATGGCCCCCTTTGCCAGTAGTATCTGCTCAGAGCACAAGGCATCCTGTTACCATAAAACATTATTTTAATTCCAATTCAGTAGTTGACTTTTGAATTCTAAGTCATTCTAGATCTGCTTTAAAATAATCCCAAATCTAAGAGAATGTGTGGTATGGATTTTAATAGTATAGCTGTGTTTCACGTGCACACAGTGATGCATGTCCCTGCATATAAACTATAAGCCTGAAACTTCTGACTGGGCATCTCGAATTCATTGAAAAATCCCCTCTGTTCGCTTTCTAATTGAGGTCTCGGGTGGTTGCTTTGCATCAGCGACCGTGTGAGGATGTGTCAGAGCGGTGCCTCTGCCAAGGCTGGCCTCCTTCCACCCTCTATGTTTGCCCGTCAGCCTCCAGAGACTGCTGCACTTTGAAGAGCTCTTCCCCTGGGCAGGAAGATTAACCCTGATCCCAGTTTGGGGGAAGACAGAAGGGCTGTAGCTGAGCAGCTGGCAGGGCTGTGAAAGCTGCTAAGTGGAGAGCTGGGGGTATCGCCTGAGTGTGGACGTCTTGTCCTGGCAGTCCCTCGTCCTCCCCACATTCCAGCCTCCTGCATTCATCTCAGATGTCTTCCAGGAGCCTTCCCAGGAGAAACAGCTGCCTCATGCTTAAGAGAAAGAAATACTGAAAACTCATGAGGTTTTAAATCTGGGGGACTGATGCAATTTCACTCCTTTGGCAATGCAAACAGCATTTAACTCATCTCTTGCCACAGTCAGGGGCTGAAGAATTACCCTAAAACTTTTTATTGGCTTGAGTGAAGCGTGGTAGCATGTGGGATCTTGATGTGCTTGAGGGTGGGCAGATTGCTGGTATTAAGCCACATAGCCTAACAGTATTCGATAAGCTTTGTTAAGGAGGAGCTGGAAGTGATGTGATGCTGGCACATGGGCTCAGATTTTCAAGTCTGAGGTACCATAAGCTTGTTCACCTAAAGGTGACTATTTAGTAGGATTGCTGGAAGCACCCCCTGATAGGACAATAGATAGATCATTTAGCAACTTACATTTGTTTGTCCCTTTGAGGCCCTTAATAACTATAAAAATAAGAAGTGGGAGGACTTTCTCCCCTGCAATGGCCAAAGTCCTTACTATAATGCCTTTGGAAGGGACAGTCAAAAATTAGTCTGGTATAGGGCCGACTCTGAGCGATTACTCATGGAGAGAAGCAGCAGCCTTATGGGAGCCTGGCAGAGAAGCTGAGGTCTGAATGTCCACACGCACGCACATGTTCATGCATGCATTTATGCAAACAGGCAACTTCTGTGTTGGGCCTGTAGCAGATTAATGTTAATCGTGAAATACAACGTTGGGTAGGTATTTTGCATCAGAGACATACTCTGCCATTCCTATAAGAGTATGGTTCAGCTTGTGGTAATGCTTGCAGTGCTTTCAGTCCAGTGCAGCTCTTTTGTGTCAGTGGCTCTAGCATAGATTTTCCCAGAATGTAAAGGGGAGCAGGTACTTGAAAGTAGGGTGCTTAAGACATGGAAGAAAAATTAATTGCTGTGCTATATTCAGTAATTTTTCTAGATAAAGAGAAGGAGGAAGAGATGACTGATAGTTCCTAGAAAAAGAAACAGCAATTCTTCATTAAAATAAAAATAGGAGCCAAAGTTCTTTTAACTAAATGCATATGAAGCTCTTTTTCTTTTATTCATTTCTCTCAACTTGCTTGTTTCACACATTTGACAGCATTTTGAAGATAGCTCTGTTTGTTGTATCTCCTACCACATCATTTAATCAGTTTTCAGTGTTGTGCCCAGGTCGCTGCTGTCAAGTATTTGCAGGAGTGCCAGCTGCTTGCTTGGCACTGTCTAAGCACTTGAGGATGGCAGCTTGGACAACTGGTAAGAGAAAAGGAAATAATAGCACAGCTTAAAATCAATATATTTTAATAAACAGCATGTCACAAGTGGATCTCCTGGGTTCAGGTAAAACAAGGCTTCTGGAAAAAAATTCAAGAGAAGGGGTCATGTGGGGCAAAAGACAAGGAAACTCTGGAAACCTGTAGGCAGGAGAGCTGGGGAGAACTGGAGGAAAGGAAGGATTAGAAGGTAAGATAAAACTTAACAAGCAGAAGATAAATTAAAAAGCCCCAGAATTACATTGAGCTGGGAAGGTGCTGACATCTGTTATGATTTTGGAGGGAAGCCAGTGGTGAAACTAAGAAAGGGTTGGGGGAGAGGAAGGAAAAGAGGTGATCAAACTTCCAGGCAAGGAACGTGTGTTTGTTTGGCAGCGCTTTGATTTGTGTGCCTTTGTGCATATGGGACGCCAGAAAGGAGGAGTGGAGGCTGCAGTAATCAAGATGGGATACAAGCGAGAGATGGAACAAAGGATTGCACTCTAAGAATGGAGATGAAAGGGTGGATTTTGAAGATGTTGAAGACATAAGTGTCATGATTTGGAAGTGGTTTGGTATGGCTAAGGGGGAAAGAGTCAAACACAAACCCCCAATGTGGGCCATAGTGACAGAAAGGGGAGCGGTATTGTCAACAGCACTAGAAGAGTTTTGTGAGGAAAGGTATATTTGTGTTGGCAGTAATCCCTCAGAAATGACAAGGAATTAGAGATTTTCTTGGATAGCTAATTCATACTTGAACGGTGATTTTTTTCATGGACGTAGTACAGTATTAACTCCCAGCAGCTGAAACATTTGAGAGCTAATTTAAATAGCTTTTCCATAAATCTATACAAGCCTTATGTTTCATGACATAACTTGGTTGAAATGGTTGTCAGTTTTTGGACTATATAGGGGTAGGATAAATAAATGTATTTTAAAGGGAAAATGTAATTGGAAGATCCCAGCAATTGGCAAGGAAATGTAAGGCAAAACATTAGTACCTTAAGTACATACTTTATGTGTGGATATGCACGTGCTCCCTCTTTGGGTGGCTTGATTTCACAATAGCTGTATCTCTTGAATTTCCACAGATTTCAATCTTTCTTTCTATCTGTCTTGCTTTTTCTTTTTTTTTTTTTTTCCTCCCCACTGGCACAAAATAAAAGTAGAAAGCAGAAACATAATTAGTTTAAATTTTGTGAGTAGTTCTTACACAATTAAAAAAAAAAAAAAACCACCAAAACCAAAGGTATCTTGTCAGGGCTGAATCATTCTATCTATACCAAAGAAACAAAACAAAGGTAGTATCAACTTGGAGCTAATCAAATAGGATGGGTATTATTACCTGTAATTCCTTCCCGGTTGGTTCCCATGGTTCTCAGGATGAAGCTGTCTTTCAGCCACTATTGCTGTATCTACATATAGCTGTTTATTCCAAGAAGCTTTGCAGTAAGATGTAAGTTTTCAGTTTTAGTCTACACAGCTGAAAGTCATTGCTGTTTCCTTCACTGGCAACAAGGTTTAATTTCCCTGGCAGCTGTCAGGTCCAGGGCAACTGGGAGAAGCAACCTCATAATGAACTGTTACGGGATGTCCAGCTGGGAGCCTTGCAGTGGTTTGAGAGTCTTCCACCAATGCCATGGCAGCACCATGACTCCATTGGTAGACAGCACGGAAAGCAGGAGATACCAATACTATCATGGCATTCACAAAAGTAAAAAATCAGTGAATTTTGCATTCCTCGTCCTCTCTGTGCCTCTTCTTTTGCCTTCCTCTACTGGATAAGTGGTGTGGTGCTCACTACCAATGCCAACCTGGCTTTTCCTTCTGGGGAGGTGAGGGCAGACGGGGGCAGCCACACTTCTGTTCCGTTCCCCCTGTCCCGGAACTCCCGTTTCTGTTCCCAGTAAAAAACGCGGAGCACATTTCAGTCAGTGAGGTTGGTGGGACCAGGGTGAGGATCCTAAGGAGCTGGGAGGGAGTGAAAGAGGAGGCTCCAGCACCATTTTGTGTTTCAGGCTCCACGCAGAATGAAGTCCCTCAGGGGACACACCCGGGCTCCCAACGAAAGCACATCGTTTAAGAAGCAGAGGAGTTAGCACAGAAAAGAGATTCCTATTGCCATTGGTTTACTCATAGGAACCAGTCTACTGTGTGACACCTCAGATCTAAATTCTTGAGCAGTGTGGTGTCTTTTGTCTTCTTTTAACATACAGATGAATGTACTGTTTCTTTTCAGTGTCTTGGTGGAAAATAAAGTTGAGTTTAAAAGGCTGAAATGTATTTATAAAACTAATGCTTCCTCCAACTGGGAGTTGGAGCAATTCCTGTCCTGTAGATCCTTGTTAACTACTCAAGGACAGCTGTGGCTGGTTTGTGATAAGAGAGGATTATTCATGCAATCTGTCTGGAATACAGATTGCATCCTTTATTTTTAAGCCATTAGAGGAAGACATGCATATGAGAGGTGGAAGGAAATAAAAATGTAAAAGTTCTAGGAAAATCAGCCCAGGTCCTGCCCTTCCCTCAACAAATGTTTCCTTGTGCAACATCAAAATTTTTCTTTCCTTGTCATTACTGTGTGTTATCATCAACTTACAGCATTCATTATTATTATTGAAGAAGACTGAGCAGGAAACCCCCCATTTCCAAACCAAGCATTGTTTCTAATCCAAGCAATCAGGGTATTTGATTTCTTTTAAGGAAATCAGTCTAATTTCCTGCTAAGCCTTCTATTATAATGGATGGGAGGGAGCTGTAACTACTGCTGATAGTGTTACTTTAAAGTGTTTGTCTGCTTTTGCTGTACATACAGTTTCACGTTGCCAGGTTTGTATGTGTATAATGATTTGGGAAAAGGAGCTTCAGAAAGTTTTGATGACTTCCCTGCTGAACCAGCATGTGCTGTAGCACCCCTTGCTGACCACCTCCTGGGCCATGGTGCAGGGTTTGTGGCAGACAAAAAAAAAGACCAGAGAGCAAAGAGAAATGGCAAATGCAGAGAAGCGCCACATCTGAAGTCACCACTTCATCCCAGGTTGGCAGTTGCTCTGACTGCGATGGCCAAACATTCCCTTTGTAGCAATTACTCGCAGAATAATTCTCCTCTAGGACATAATTGGGTCGCTTGCAGTTGGTTTTGCGATCTGTCTGTTTTGAAGTCTTGCTTGAAATGTATAAATGGGTCACGAGGATTTAAGTCCTGTGGGGAGCTATTTTCAGGGTTAGATCAAGATCTGTGAGCACATATTCACAGAGGCAGGGCTTAAGGCATGTAGCCCTGCGCACATAGACTGCCTGCTGTCAGGGGGAGGGCTGTGCATACTGGGACAGATTGACTTCTTTCCACTTGGATGGTAACAAGAATACAGGAGCATGCTAGGGCAGCCAGGATAAATTGAAATGAGATTACTCTATACGTGCTGCTGGGAAATGCAGAACGAGCATCTCCATTCATCTAACGTTTCTCCACTTAGGCATTCAACTAAGGAGGAATGAGGGACTGCAGCTTTACTCCCACTAAAAATAAAACAGCCCTCGCCCTCATCTCCCTTGTTTGAAAACAGTGCTCCGTGGTAGTATTGCTTCTGCTTGGCTGGAGCAATAGCTCCCCATCTTTTTTCCTTCTAGTTTAAGTATTGCTCACCTAAGTGCAGATTTGCTTATCGCGATCATCTAATCCCTTACAAGAACAAGACTGGTATTTTTTTAAGGAAAAAAAATTACCTGAAGTGGTTCTAGTTCAAAGCTCAAATCACTGAACTCATTGATTTCTTCTCTTGCTGTCTCTCTGAATTCATTTGTTCGATCATCTCCAAACGTTGTGTTGGGGGATATTTGGGAACCAGAGCTTACTTTGCACCTGCAGTATCCAGGACCAGAGCTGAATGATCGGGTCACTTCTTGACCACTACCTCTGCCTCCACGTACCTCCCTCTACCATTAGCTGTTGCACTGCAGTCCGTGCTCTGCTCCGACTGCCTCTGTGGTTCAGCTCTGTGTCGTGTTCTCATTGCAGTGACTCAACTTCCAACACAGGCCTAGAGCACGGATTTTAATGCCCGAGAATCACTGGTATCACCTGCACAGTACAGTGCCAGGGATTTCAGCATTGAGCTCATTCAACCTATCAGTTATGTTGGACTGATATTAGGACTCCCAGATACAGTCTGGTGAACAGGGTTCATTTTTGTCTGTCCCTTAAGTTATGGAGGGACAGTTGTGAAAGCAGAAATAGCTTGACTTCAGCATTTTGTTTGCAATGGTTAGTCAAATCCAAAGTGGATTTGGCTAGTAGGGAGGCTAGGGGGAAGGCAGCACATTCATCATCATTTGTGCAGAATCCGTCAAGAATTACATTTAAGATGCGATAGTGGCTTCCTTGGCCAGCTCTGTCTCTTTCATACATGCATGCACACACATATATGGATGTGCACACCCCCTTCAGTCTTTGATATAAAAGAATTTGTGATGCTTGCTTCGCTCTATGTACATGTCCATCCTTCCAGGTATCACATATGCTTCTGGGGAGCAAAGCAACATTACAGTGCCAGCTGAGATCTGTGAACAGTTGTCCTCCTCTGCTAAAGCAAACATAGTCTATATTCTGATGAGATGCCATTTCTCATTTACATCACCCTTCTTACAGTACTGCTTCCCTCAGTCTGGGGTCTTAGGAGGACAGATGAAGAAGGATGACTTCAGCAGAGGTTATGGCTCATTTCAAATTGGCTTCCAAATGCCCAGGTGTTATCTGAATAGAAATGTAATCCATTCTAGTATCCATGTCTGGCAGTATAGACCCATTACTTGGGATGTGCCTGAAAAATGTGTCTATTTACTATAAAAATGAGAGATGCTAAAAAAAATAGGAATATGACATCCTTGTGTGATTTGTGTAGCAAAGTAAGTGAACATAAGCACTAATGAGCAAAGTGTGAAGTATGGCTTGGAAAGCATGCAAATCCAATGATAAGTATGTCAGATTTCAGACAAGACAAAGAAGACAAACCACAGCTGAGAGAGAGTTTTCCCTCAAGCCAGTATTGTTGCTGCGCTTGGTGAAGGGGAGGAACTGCTCTGAAAAGCTGAAGCAGTCCAAACCCAAATGCACATATTTAAAGTTCAAAGACTACCACAAGCCAAACTGGGATTTTGTTGTTGCTGTTGCTTTTGCAGTGATCTACCTGCAGACCAGGGGTAAATCCTTCTCGCATGCCTAACAGTTGCCCCCTCTCTCACTGGCGATGCCATGGAGAAGCAGAAGGCTGTGCCTGGGTTCACTGAGCTGGAACAGCCTATTGATATAAACAGACCTGGGACCTGCTGAAAGAGATGCGTGCTTGGCAGTAACACCACCTTGAGTTCAGACTGGATGTACATCTGTGCCTCATTGATAATGTAATAACCTTCATTACGTTTTTGGCTGAGAGCACCTGTGCACAGCCCGAGATGTCAGCCCAGGGCAACCATTTTGATTGAGGTGATATTAACAGCTCTCATTAAAACTGATGACTATAGCAGTGCCCAATCGCACTGCTGTACTGAAGCGTCTGTCAGCATTTCTATTATAAAACTATTTTGGGGAGTTAATAACTCAGCCATAAAAGTTTGCCTACCTCTGAGCAGCAACTCGAATACAAAATATCTGACTGGGATCTCATCAAAGCAACATTACTATTACAGGTCTAACTTCTACTTTTTCTGAGGCTTTGTTAACAGTGCAATGACATTCATCTGGCAATCGTAAAATGCCAAGGAAGTCATTTGTGTCTTCCGAGGTCACAATGGGAGAGTTGGAAATGCCTGAAAAGTCTTAGGAGTCCATCGGAGGACACATCATCCATCTGCCCTCTGAGCAACTGAAATGGCTATTAACCTTTAAAATTGGTCATTGTTCTAAAATATAGTAGCATGATTACCTTGTTTGTAATCAAACTTTGGCTTTTTCAATTGAATTTTGTCTTGCAGGACGGGGTGTACAGTATTGTTTTCTGTCTGGGTAATAATTGTCCCAGTAATAATTGAGGAAAAGTTATTTGAGATAAAATATTCCTGGTTAACTTTCTGCAGGCAGAAGTGTTTGCTTCATAGTAAGAGTATCACCTTCATATTATTTTTACATACTTTTGAGGATCGGTTTAAATAATTTCTAAAACTTAGGCATTCTGATTTTGAAATACAGATTTTCTGATGAATTATTCCTGAATCTTTTTTCATTTTAAATATATTTGCCGCTGTGGATGGATCCTAAAAGATGCTTAGATTCATTTAAACACATAAAGGTAATGCATAAATACAGACCCTGAAGATGTCAGCCTTCCCTTCTTAATTTTGCTGGCAAGTAACATTAATGTGTTTGAAGGGTTTAAATCACAATATTTATTTACACAATTCCTTACAGACACGAAATGACCAGCTAAATCAGTGGGACTGCAAGACTGCAAATACATGTCACCAAAGAAGAATGTGGATAAACAGCAATTATGACACAGATCTGACAAGTAAAAAAAATCCAGCTGAGCTCTAGAAGTTTATATTTTGGCATCTGGATGTTTGCCAATGCCGCTGCTTCATACTTGACACCTTACATGGACAGGGTGTACTTTTAAGGGTATTCTTAGACAATTATGTTCATCTTGGCTAGCCAGTGTCCCCACAGGGAAAGGAGGGGGTGGGAGAGAGAGCGAGCAAATAATGGGAACATTAATGATGTCTCTTATTAGTCATAAATTATAGAATCACATAATAATTTAAGTTGAAAGGGATTTATGGCAACAGTATAGTCCCAACCGCCTGCTTGAAGGAGGGCTAACTTCAGCTGCAGATCAGGTCCTGTCAAAATTTGACTATCTCCAGGGATGCTGATGCAACTGACTCCCCAGGCACCCCTCCCACTGCTGAACCATGCTTGCTGTGAAGTGTCTTGTCCTTGTATCTAATCGGAATTTCCTTTGTTGCAGGTTTTGACTGTTGGCTCTTGGCCTGTTGTCATGCGTCCATGAGGGGAGTTTGGTTCTGTCTTCTCTGAGACACTGCTTTTGGTAGTTGAAGGCTGTGGTTAGGTTGCCCTTCTGCTGTCTCTTCTCCAAGCAAACGTGACAGTATTTGGCTTGGGTCCAGCCCCACAGCTCTTTGGCCCCTGGGGTGTTTCTCTCCACTTTATCTGTATTTCTCTTGTGCTGGGGTCCAAGGTGGCCACAGAGCTTTGGATGTGGCTTCAGATGCTGAAGAAAGAGAACAACCAACTCCCTAGGCCTGCTGGTTGTTCCCTAGCTCACACAACATGGTATAGGGTTATTTCTGTCACAACTCCACATCCAGCAGGAACCCCTGGTGCTTTTCTGCCAGGCTGCTCGCTGGCTGGTCAGGCCTAGGCCCCATTGGTGCGTTCTTTGGCCTCTCGGTATGTTGATAGATCATTTTTTACTTTTCTGGTTTTTGTTCTTTAAAAAAATGAAACATTCTGAAATTTCCACATATTTCTGTTTAAGCAGGAGTGGATTGGTATGGAACAGGTATGGAGTTAATGCAACCAGTGTGAGACGATAGCCTTGTTACCTACGTCATATTCATCGTTCAGCACATATATGTATAAAGTTTCATCATACATATGACTTATCTTTTATACAGATGAGTAAAACATGCTAAGCATTCCTTCCATATCTGTTATCTGAAGCACAGCACAGGGGTATGCTAATTAAGCATTCGTCCAAATCCTTCAGCAAGGTGGGGGGCGGGGGGGGGGGGAGACATTACAAACAACGTGCAGGGGATGGGAAAACTGAGACACAACATGCAGTTTTCTACATAGGACCCCTGAGTCATTACGTGAGCCAAAAGGAAAACTGTGTTCCTTATCCCTTGCAATGTCACTATCTCCGTTACCAAAGCTATGCTATGTGTGTATTGTAAATATATTTACACTTTTTGTAAAAATGGTTTTGAAGATGGTTTGAGGAATGCATGAGTATTTTGAATACTCAAGTTATGAGTTAACCAAATGGTTCCTATTTCTGGCTGAAGGAAAAAAAAAAAAAATGTTTTAGGGCAGGATATATCTATAAATTGCCAGAAAATGTTTTCCATTTCCATGAATGGAAGTAGGGCTTGGCTCTCAGTGTCAGAATGGCTACAATTTACAGAAACAAAAAGACCTCAAAAGTCAAAAAAATCCAGCAATAAAATGAGCAGTAAAGTTAAAGACTTTGAGAAAGCGGCTGTGATTTGAGGAATGGGGTCCTCAGGATGCAAAGGCAGGTGCTTAAATCTTTGCTTTCTTAAGGGATTGATCTAAGTGATGCCTTCGTGATCAATCCTTCTCAGAGTGAGTAGGCTATGCCCAGTGTATCGAGTGTTTTAGATTAATTCACATGGGCCCTACCAGCCAAACCAGAGAGGTGGGAAAGCAGCTCAGCTGCTTGGCACTCCCCCGTGACTGAACTCGGCCAACAAGATGTTCGTGATGGCAGCAGATGTTCCTGCCTTTGTTTTGTGCCAAAGTTTGCCTTATGGACTAGTTCATGGGCCATTCCTCCCAGCTGCAAATTCCAGCGCAGGCAAAAACTTTTCAAAACAGCAAAACTGGATGCTGGGCCGTCAGGACCTGGCAATAGCCAGTGTTTTTGTAAAGGTAAATGACAGAATCATAGCAATCTGCAATGTAACAGTGCATATATCACAACTGCATTCTTTTCCAGTCTTTGGCCCTGTGCTGCTCTCTTCTGTTTCAGTGCATAAGCAGTGAGGTTTCTGTGGCAGGACCACATTAAAATTGGCACTTTGCAAAATCTACTTCTCTGACATTTGTGGCTGCGGAAGTTTGGGGACGAGGCTCCTCAAGGTGACGATCCAGTCCTTTGGAACAAATGATAGTGTGGGTTTGCACAGACAAATAATAAATAAGAGATTTTATTCATATTTCTTTTATTCAGAGAAATCCCGGTTTCACTAGTGAAGACCTTCACAAATAGCACATTTAAGACTATAGCCAGCTCTGGCGCAGAGGTGACTGTCTTAAGAAGGAAACAAGTTTTGTCAAATGCATTAATGGGGTATAGGGTGCAAATACAGACTCTTTCTGGAAGCTCTGCACCCTCTTTGAGCCTCTGGTAAGGGAGTGTGTCTTGTGTGTCTTACAGCCATATGGTGAGTGTGTATACAGCCTGCTCCTGCGTTCGCTGCACCCAAAGAGATGTGGCTTGGCTTTGGGGCTGACACCTGCACTCCAGAGGGCTTCAGAAGTCATGGTCTTAAGGAAAGAGATCAGAATTCTTTTCAGGTTGTTTTTGATGTTGTTGCTGCTGTTTTGTTTTGTAATGAGAAAAAGACCTGGGTGGCACATTGCTCATGATTTCAGGAGAAATATGTTACATTTTCAATTACTTATGTAATCTTGCTCTAATAAATATATTCATTATTCTATTTTTAGGCATAGAAAGTCAGTTTCATGCCTAGTTTTGTTGGTTGTTTGGTGGTTTGGTTTTTTTTCATATTAAAGAAAGAGAAATGGACCCATTTTCAATATTCCTTTTTGTGTGGTTTTGTTTAAGGCATCAGTATTTCAGTAGTTATTACTGCAAGGGCATTGTTTTATATCTAATGCTTTTCAGTTTTTCATAAATGTGAAGTTTGGCGTAATTGACTTTTATTCAAGCTAGAGAGCAACCTAAGAGCAGTTATACTGCTGAACAGGATTTCAGTGCCTTTGGAGCTCCATTCCTGATTTTGAAAACTCAAGCAGTTAGTGTTTGAATCAATTTTGAAAATGTAACGTGGGTTGCAAGACCACAGAACTGCTTCTGAGTCGTGTCGCTGTTGAACTGCACTGCAACGTTATGGCACCGTCTGGTTAGAACACATCTGAAATGTGTAGTGTGGCTGGCATCTAATGGCAGAGCTTGACATTTTGTTTATTTCTTGAGAAGATAGGTTGCAAAAACCTTTTCTTTAAAATTTGTTAGTTATGTAAGCCTTAATTTTTCCCGGTGCTTACTGACAGTTTGATGGAACCTTAAGTAAGCCTCAGGAATCAATCCCTCTGTTTTATATACCATGCTAAGAGTGATTCAAATATCCCTGTGGCTGCAAAAAATAATAATAATAATAAATAATTAAAAAAAATACCCTACATCTGTCCTGAATTGAAAACAGATCTGCTTAAGAGAACATTACATCAGCATTGCTGATATGCTAGAAATGAGTCAGTTGGGAAGTTAAATCACAGTTCATTTTCAAATAAAATATGATAGAATTGCAAGCAATTAAACTCTTCCTTGGAATAACAGAGATGTACACGATACATGCTGCATTCTTTAAAAATACCTCTCACTGTTTGTTAGAGAATAAGACAGGAATCGTGTGTTTAAAGCATGTACTGCACAGGTAGCAAGGAAATACGGGCTGCACAGTATCGGGGACTGATCGCTTCAGCCTCACCCAAGTAAGTGGTAGACGTTCAAACAGTTAAATGGTCATCGCTGCTTCCTCCTTCAGCCGAAAATATGGGTTAGCATCTCTAACCATGCAGGTGCATGGCTGGCCTTACTTAGGGATGTGTTTTAGGTTTGCTTCTACCATGCAAGAAGCTACAATGCTGTAGAATCAATGCTTTATTAGTAATTCATATCACACAGTCCTTACTCAAATTGACCTCTCTTTGGTACAAACTGAAAAATTCTTACATCATGGGCATTTTCACCCTTCTCAGGTAAGGAGGAGAACCTATTAGTATTGTTTCTTTGTAGCCATTAAAATTTAGTAACAAAATCTAGTAGCAAGGTGGGTTTTTCATAGCCCTTTTTCATTTGAAGGCATATATGTGACTGATTGAATTTTTTTTTCACCAAATAAAACCTAATTTTAGCAAATTGAAATGCAGCATGCTAATATCTGCAAATTTTAAAATTACATAAAGCACGCTTCAGTTACTATCAAAGTCTTTTGGCTTTCCTACATCTTCATTTATTTTGCTTCTCAACAGTTGGATGTACTTAAGGACCAGGTTATGGCAGAGGTGACTGAGCAAAGCACGGAGCATTTTGTTGTAGCTGGCCATCGACTATGAAGCTGCCCTTGACTTTTTTTACCTCCCTGTCCCCCTTTTAAAAAGTTACTACATAAAATTACACTGCTTTGCTATTTTAGTTCACTGCTTTGGTATTGGTATGTAAAATGAAGTCTCTTCTTGGCATCAGGGAAAACAGCGACAAAAATGAAAACCAAATCATCTAGATATAGATTGAGTTCAGAGAGCAGTCAGCATGAAGAGAGATGGGACAACTGCTCTGTTGATTGCTTTTGGACTGTCTGCTTGGGACGGGTCAAGACAGTGGGAGGCAACAGGCCCAGTTTTTAAGGAAATGAGGCTGTGAATGAAAGATTGACTCCCTGCAGGAGGTATGAGTTACTTCCAGTGACTGAAACCACATGAAGGATAGGGAGCCAAATAGCTGACAAAACTGGAAAGGATTTTTGTTGATTCATTATAACAGAAATAATGAAAGCTATGAAGATTTTGGAAAGCTGGGGTACGAGTCACTGGGAAAATTTTTTCCCCCCTTTCTTTCTTTTAGAGCTGTCAGAAAAGTGGCAGCAAAATCTGATCTAGTCAGCTACCACTTTCTCTTTTCTAAGTCCATAGATCGTAAATATTGTGATGATGTTAAGAGGATTTATGTTACATGAGATTCCCATAGCTGAAGTAACAATATATGAAGCATATTGACTAGGAGATGATATTTTCTGCAGAGGATCCAAAAATTTGTTGTGTTTTAAGAACCTGCCAGCAACCCTTAAATGATGTCAGATTCTCATGTATGCCAAAAATGACTGCAGACTGCTGTGGGACCATCTTTCCCTTACGATCAGCCAGAAACAGATTTTTTTCTTTTATGAGGCTTATTTGTATTCACCTAATACTAAAAGACAAAAAAGTTTATTGGTAGAATTAACAAATTACCGGTACCTCATACCATTTGAGTAATGGATCATTGGGAGCCACATAAGGATGTAGATTAGTAGATAACTCTTCCATCTTTGAAAATTCATATCATTCCAGAACAAAAGGAATGGAAATGTGTATTATATGGTTCTATTTGTTGTGCTGTTGAATTCACTTTTGATCAAAGTTAAGAGGCTATTCCTTGTCTTTGACTCATTGGCATTGCTGCTGACAATGTCAGTGTGGCAGAGGAGCACGAAGAATAGAGAGATAGCACTATCTGGGAGAGGGATGTGCTGTTTGCACTCAGGTAACTCTTTCTGCATTACCTATGTAAAAGGAAGAAAATTGTTACTTGAATGTTCTACCACTGCACAAGCTGGATTTAAGAAAATCTACTGCATAATTATTAGTAGTATAAGCTTGTGTGTATGCCGTTACTGAAGAAATGATAACGTTTTTGAGAGGAAAAAATGAACTAATCTCTCTACAGTTATTTTTGTTTGCTTGCTTTCTCCCTAGAGGTTTGTGTGTGTGTAACTTTGCGTAGTATTTGCAGAATTTTACTTAAAATATTTGCAAAATCCCCCAGATTTCAGTTACTTCTGGCCTTGCAGGCTTTGCAAGTTGTCATCAGGCAAGTTCTGTTCTGTAGTCAGAGAGCAGGAGAACTGCTAGTCAGCAGACTAATAGCCAAAAGTGCAAGTCTTATTTTACTAAATTATTCAGGTATGATTTCTTGGCATGCAATATGTTCTCGTTAAAGGACCGAATGAAGGTTCCATATAGATAACCTGAGGAAGAAAGAATGATGCAGCTATGCAGGTGCTGTGCTGTCACATGAGCCAGTTTTACTGGGCATCCTTAATGACAGGGAAGGGGACTGTCCCCGTAGCTTCTCCCTGAGAAATCTACGTTTGTCATCTATCAGATTAGATAATTCAGCTTTTGTGTAGAAAAATACATCAACATTTACAGACTTTGTAGTGGTACTCAGCTGTCTGCTCTGACCGTGCCCGGAGCGCCATGGTGGGCTGCCTGTTGCAAACCGTGAGGTACCACCCGTGGATGCTACCAACAGACGTGCTCAGAAGCAGCATCACACCACATATGCCAGTGACTGCTTTATTTATTTCCCCTTCCAACATAACTGCATCACGTCTTGCAAGAGGTGGCATTTAAGTATGAGCTTAATTTTAATCACATAAATAGCTGAATTGAGATGACTTGCATTTTTATTCTTAAATACATGTATAATTGGCCTGTTGGCTGACACCACAGCACTTTCCAGCATCCTGTTAGATCAAGCCCTTGTTTTACTACTTGGCAGAATGAAGTAACATAAACCATGTACGGGTTTGTCTACGTTACGCTTGTGACCATATCAGGACATCCAGCTACAAGACTACTGGTTTTGCCCACCATGATGAACTTTTCTTCCTTATTTGGTTGGTTGGCTGGGTGAAGGAATTCTTGTTTCACGCATGTTGAACCACCATTACAGTGGCTGAGGAGTCTCCTCGATGTTTAATTCTCAACGATGGGGTTCTTTCCACAGCCAAAAGTAACATTGCCAGTGCTAATGACATACCCTCGCTCAACTTTTTTAAAGATTAATAGTTAACAAGGAGTAGCCTTGCAGTCTTGACTGGGGAACGTAAGATGAAAGAATAAGGATAATAAAAGCCAGATCATGACTAGTTACTAACCACATCACCAGAAGTTTTCCATATAATGTGTATCTCTGCATATCCATATCTTGAAAGCTGATCTGACTTTCAGATTTTTTTTTTCTGAAAAACAAAGTTCCTCATTTTCAATGGGCAATATTTATTGTATATTTAAGCTATATGGTCCATATGTTTATTTTGTTCCTCTTCAGCAACAGCCATTTTTTATTTTTTTTATTGTTTTTGAAAGATTTCTACCATCTCAATATTTCTAAAGGGAAATGGGTGATGTGTATTAACTAATATTGTTGTTTTTATTAGTAGCCAGCCATAAGAAATTATTTGCAAACAGGTTAGATTCTTAGAAGCAATAAATTAGTTTTCTGGTTTTTTTTTGTCATTTATTCAGTTACAGTCCAAATGACATAAAGGATAAATGAGTATCACGTACTCAGTTGTAAATTAAACACACTATTGTATTCTGTAATGCTTTAAGAGACTTGTATTTTAAAAGTCTGCTTGCTTAGGAATACACCTACTTTTTAAAGTTCAGAATGTATGTTAGCTGGGGCATGCACACAGCAGTCATAAATTACATTATTCTTTCCTTTACCATTATTGAGAGCATCATCAGAATTGCTGCTTTGTCAAAACCAAAAATTCTCCGGTCTGCAAAACATGTAATCATTTTCAGACTATCAAACCAAAGGGGATTTTAAATTTGAGAGCTTTCAAATGAGTGAGTAGTGACATTTTAAGTGTATGACAGAAAGAGAGATGATAAAGCGCTGTCTAAACAGAAGGCACCAAAAGGAGACACCGTGGTTGCCTTTTCACAGCCTCTGGAGCTCCCTCCTCCACTCAGGAGGTTCAGCAGCAGCACTAACAGCCCCAAGACTGCTTCAGCTAATTCTCTGATTTCCTAAGGGTAAATTTCAACCTGAACTAGCCTGTTTGAAAACATCCAATTTATCTAAGTAGTCTGTAACCTCTTCTTTTTCCTAATCTGACCTGAATTCTCACTCCTTTGTCACTCATCTTAATTGTTAGACACCTGATAACAGTTAACGTTGTTAGTGACACAGAAACAAAAACCTTTAAATGCTTTAGCAGTCTCTGTAGCGCCTATTTGCTTTACATTCCTGTTCAACTGTGGATCAAAGCATTTCCTGGTCCCTACAGTTAATCTACTGTACTTTCTTGTTAGGCATACAAACACAGGAAATGTACAGCCAGGGTTGCACTTTAATTCAGTCATAAGATATGTAAGTACAGGGAAGATATTTGCTCAGTCTTAAGCCAGTAATCGTTCCATACAGTAATTTACGTTTTGACTGATCTTCAAGAATGCGTCTCAGAATCTTATTAAAAAGAAAAAATGCAGCCTTCCAGTTTTGCCCAGTATACATGATTATTTACTGTACTTCACGTGCCAAAGTTCATCTGACAAAAGAAGTTTTAAAAAGATATTCTGCAAAGAATCAAAAGATGTACTTTTGAAACGGTTGATAATCCCCTTTATTCCCCTTTCAAGCAGTTGTTCCTACCTGATATGCAAAAATGCAGTGGCCTACCTTGGCTAATACAGTAGTTTCCTAAGCCACTAGATCTGGCAGTCACATGAGGTTGTGCAAGCATTCAAAGCAACCCTCACTGGGGAATCACTGCCCCACACCGTCAGGAAAATATTGTTGCATGTGATTATATGAAAAGTAAAGTGTTCTTCACGCATGAGGACTTCTTTGCAAATGTTTTCCATTATCTAAACTGTTGGCCCAGATCCACTGGCAATAGCAGTAGTGGGAGTGTACAACAAGTGGTGAATATTGTTGTCTTTTTTTCATTTTATTAGATTTCTCAAGATATTTGGTATTTTTGCTAATGCTTAGTTACTGAATATAGTGATCACACAAGAAAGACAGCTTTCATTAAAATAAACAAATTGCATCAGTGGTAAAACTCAGCCCTTGCTATCACAAAGAGTTCGGAAACAGACTCTGCAGGTGCAAAACTCAGAACGGTACATCTGCCTCTTACGTATGAATTTAAGCCACTGTGGGACATTAGGGATTACAAACTACAGATTTTGGAAGCGTGACGTCTGCAGCCTATGGTACCTGTATTACATACCTTTACTCCTTGTTAGCTTCTAAGAGTGGTACATAAAAGTGCTGTGGCCAGCTTGCTGTGTCTGTGAAAAACCTCTTTTGCCCAGTTAGATTTAGCTAGGAAGTTAATGTCTTTGAGGTCAAGTCAGTTCACAGCACTAGGACCGAAACAAGACTGAAACATAAACCTGCTCAAAAACAAAGGGACAAGCAGAAGCCACTTCCTTTCCTCCGGGCCTGTACTGTCCCTCCTCGCCTCGCTGCACGGAGCTAGCTCTGCCGGGCTGGCCTCCAGCCATCATGCCAATAGTGGCGCGGCTGCGAGCGAGGCAATTGGAAAAATCCAGCCAAACTCTTCGAGAAGCGGTGTTGATGTGGAATAAAGCCATCCCCATCAGCTGGAGTGTCCCACCCGCAGCAGCAGGGTGTGAATTCCCCCAGCAGCGCTATTCCTCCCAATCCTTTCCGAACCAGTGCTCCAGGGGGCCCTGTGCTGCCAAAAGTGCCGCTGCCTCCCAGTCCCCATCTGCAAGCAGGGGCTTTTGGGCTGCTGCCAGCACTCTGGCACCATGCTCTGATTCCCTGCGTTAAATAAAGTGTCACAGGGATAGCTACGTCCTGCCCAAGCCCTGCCTGCTTCCAAGCGGTGGCAGCTCTTTTTTAGGTTTGTGCTGATAGGGGCTGGCGTAATGCTGCTCTGGCGGAGAAGCAGTGGCTGCGTCCTGCACCGGAGGGGATTCGGTTTCAGTGCTCAACACAGTGCTCTGACTTTATCATGCATAAACATCAGTTTATGGGTAAACTCCCTTAGAACTCCTTAGCTGCTACAACAGACCTCAGATTATTGTAGGAGTGATGCTTTATTTAGAGAGAAGTGAAGTATTTCATTTCTAAATAAGAAGAAAGCCAACCCATGAAGAGAAATGGATCATGTGTTTGTTGTTTACATTTTTGTGATTGTTTCTGGACTAAAAAAAATGAACAAAATGAAGTTAGAAATGACCTAGTAGATGGGCTGCAGTGCTTGTGAATTGTTTTATGTTTATTTTGTGGTAGAAGGAGGAAAACAAGTATTTACTTTGTTTTTGTGTGATCTTGTTGCTTAGTAGGTTCAAAACAGTTGCAGTGCACCTCTTGGAGGAATTCTGCCCTCAGTCCCATGGGGTGTGCATCTCTGCCGCCCTGCTCTTTTCCTCTGGCACATGCTGTGAAGGGTGAGAGCAGCTGATTCAGTTGCAAAACGTTTGCACCGTCCAACACCTCTCATTTCCTTTAAGTAAAGCGTGTTCCCGTATCACCAATCAGCGGAAATTCGGACTTCCACCTTTTCTTTCCTTTGCTTAGGTTTCAGCTGTACTTTGTCGTGTCGCCTCTGAGGCCGCGCAGGGAGGGCAGCCCATGACTGTGGCGGCTCCTGCTGCTAGGCCGGAGAAGGGGCCTCAGGCCCGCAGCCTCTCCCCGCTCGGCTGGCTCTGGAGTCACTGACAGACCCGCTCCTGATAAGGCCCTGGGCAGCTTTATGGACTTCAAAAAAATCAGCAATTTGAAATTTGAGTCAAGATGTTTTCTCTCCTCAGCAATCCCTTGCCTTTGTGTGTGTAGCACTAGGTGGCAGATAGGTTTCTGGAGTGAAGGGAGGGAAAGCAATGAGTCAGGCTTGGCTGTTATGAGCTTGTTGGTTGGTGTATTAAAATTAGTAGTAACTGTGACAGTCACGGAGCAAGCCTCAACTTCTTCAGTTTCCTGAGGATTTATATAAAATGCTTACCTAGTTTTGTGTCACTGACGGCTGGAGTTTAAAAGAAGTAAGACTGCCTGGTCTTAACAGCAGTGATCATTCCTGCCTCAAATCCTTTTAAAACCATTGGTGTGACAGACTTGGGACGCCACTTAAGGATCAGTCAGAAACTGCCGTAGTTATAATCATGGCCTGTTTCCACAGGGCACTATTACCAAGCTTATAAAAACTGTGCCCAGCTTTATTTAGCTTTACAAGGCTTCAGTTTCATTCTGGCAGAGCCGAATAAGCCTGTTTCCCCCCACACCCCTCTTGAGAAGGAGGGAAAGTTTAAAAAGGGGGCCCAGCCATCGCTAATGATTGCCCAAGCTGTGCACGCAGATCCCTGTTAAACTCCCACTCCTTCCCTCTTCCCTCTCTCCCACCTCAGGCTATGCCAACAGAGGTGTTCATGTGGCTTCCTGATCTACCAGATCACAGGAGTGATCTGGCCAAACAAATAGCCTAGAATTTGATTTCAGGTTTCTTTTCTCTGCAGCCAGGTCGGCTCATAGATACATATCACCATCCAGCTGCATAAATAGTTGGCTTTGGCGTAGCACAGGGAGAGGAGTGGGGTGGATACAGATGTCCAAAAGAGAAGCGGAGCCAGGGCTGTTTAAACTATCCTTGCCATCAGAGAGATGCTCCAAGAATCACAGTCTCAGCTGCATGAAGTTCAAGAGCACAGCTCTAGAAAACCAGCTGCTTTCGGTGCCTGCATGAAGAACCTCTAGAAAATTGGGAAGCCATCACCAACAGCTACGAGACTCACCCTCATCCATTTCTTTTATGTGGTCTGTTCTCAGTATGCCATTGCTGTGAACCACGCTGGTTAGAGTTGTTCAACCTTATATTGTTGATTGCCATCCCCAAGTAGCTTTGTGCCTCTAAACTGCACCATTAATATGTAAATAAAAGCAATAGTCAGAATGGGTGGTGCTAGTGCTGTGATCCCATGGACACTGTGCTTACGTGTCATTAAGACCAGTTCTGTGCAATACCGGCTCCAGATCAACTGGCAACATAGATGTGTCCCAGATCAGTCCCGGGCACTTGGCTACTCAATTAGCCAAAGCTTGCAAAACAGCATCTATTTCAGACTTGTGTTTATGCTGGATTTGGAGGACAGACAGTTCCTAACTGGAGTAATGCCTGCCAGAACAAAAGTTACCCTTAGAAATCCTTTAAAACAAATTAGAACCAGAAATGTAGGTTTGGACAGGTCCAGTGCATTAAGTCAAATAGCTAGATTTTTTTTTATTTTACTTTATTTGGAACAATGTGCCCTAGAACCAGATTCACCGCGTCGTGTGACAACAACCTGACACTCTGCACAGGAGCTACAAAAGGAATGAAAACAAAGAATCTCCCTAACTAAATCCAGTTGGTTAAAACCCAGCTAACAAACTCTAAACACCAGTAGCTCGTGAAGTCTAAAGTGCAGTTTTCACCACTCGTTTTTAATGCCTGAGTTGCAAAACTGTTCTGAGACAACCAAACCTGAGCAGCCAGGGCCTGGTTGTCCCTGCCTGACCAGCGGGGTTGGACCAGGTGACCTCCAGCGGTTCTTTCCAACCTCAGCCAGTCTGTGGTTCTGTGAATGTGAAATGGCAAGAGTTTCTCATATTCTTTTTGTGGTGGCCCTCTTTTAAGGAGGGGAAGATGGTTAATTTTGGTAGTCACAGCAATTGAGTAAGAGCAGCATCCCTAGATCTTAATGACTCAAGTGGGAGGTATATTTTAGAATAGAGAAAAGAAGAAGCTTTTGTACAATGAGATTTGAGCTAAGGTTTTTGAAACCACCTAGGGAGGTGGTTGCAGTCTGTGTGGACTTACTACTGAACTGCACGCCCGCCAGCTACGGAGCTGAACAGGGCATTTTGCAGAATCCTTCTGGAAGGAAAGCTGGCTACAGGGGTCTGTTGGAACACTTGGAATGATGGCAGAAACGAACAGACAAGTTTTGCAGTGCCATCCTACAGGTCACAGAAAGCAATTTGCAAACGTTGGAGAAATATCAGGGAAAAGAGAGACAACAATGTCCATCCAGATCTCAAAGCATCTGTGACAAATTACATAGCCCAGATGGTTGAAATGATTTTCACATTCATTGCACATGTAGTCCGGTTTTAGCTATCTCCAGTGCAGTCATTCTGCTGATCTATGGCGCTTATTCTCCCCTCAGTGCATGAGCATGTTTCCCATTCACATAAATAAGAGTTATGTCTTTGTATCCAGAGAGAGTGGATTTCATTTGTCTCGTGCTGTAGCAGCTTCTCACAGGCTGTTTTCCTCCCCCACTCTCCGTTTGGTTAAGCTATCCTGACCTGTGTTTTCTTTGTTTTGAACTGTTTGGACTTTTACTTTTTAGGTAATAAATGTCAGCAAACTATTGGAGAAATAAATGGCCAGAAATGAAGCCCTTCATGGGTTCAGCCATCTAAGTAATGCAATCTGAAATATGAGAGGTAGCTAGAAAGAGAGAAAAAAAAATCATGGGAGTTTGGCACTGTAGAAGTAATTTCATTTTATGTGATGATATCACCACATTTTTCCCTCTCCTTTCACTCAGTACCTATACATGAGACTCTTGGTTTGCAATATGTGGGAATATTTACTCTTATTTACAGGGCTTTTGTGTTTCTTAGCTATTTTTTGTAAATTGCTTTTAAAATCTCTGCCATAAGGTACCATTTAAGCATTGCCAATGATGACTATGGCTCTTGCTGCTTAAAAGCTTCTAAGCCATGGCCTGTGGGTTTCTTTTGTACATGAGTTTAGGTTCTTTAATGAATACGGTGCTGGTAACACTGATTGCCAAGGCACCTCGGGCTGTACAGACTGGATTCCAGAGCCCCTGATGGGTGCACGCAGATGCACTCCTCCAGGCGGTTGTCCTTGTCTTACACAGCGCTGGGGCTGGGAAGGTGGAGGTGGTGGTGTTCCCTGAACGCTGCCATGGGTGCACCAGGGCTCTCTGGGGGCTCGGAGTTAGCGGAGTCGCTTTAACCATTTGTTCTTCCTCCCGCCCAGTTCCCTTGGTTACAGACATGCTGTGATCAGGTTAGGGGCGCTCTTCTCCCAGGGAGCTGTGTCTGTTTTTCTCCCCCAGTCTTGGTTTTGGTTTTGTTTTGTTTTGAAGGGGAGGAAAGGGAGACAAGGAGAGGACACAACAAAACTTTTAATCCTGCTGCTGCTCTTATGGACCAGGTCCCCTGTCCACTCCAATTTTTGTCTCCTTTTGTATGACAAGAGCTGTCACAGGACTTTCTGATGATGCATTTCTCTTCTCTTTTTCTGTCCCTCCTCCTTGCAGTCCACAGTTTTCTCACCCACCTCACTGCCCGGTTAATCAAACCCATTGGCAAGCGGCCACCTTGCGAAAGAATGAAATAACCGGGGATGTCCAGGGGAGGCAGGGGGTGTTCTGCGGCCTAGAGCCAGTGGTGGTACGGGAAGAAGGAGCTCCAGTTCCCTCAGGTGGCTGCTGCGGCAGCCGGGGTCAGTGTAAAACACATTGGGGTTTGGGGTTTGTTTGTGCAGAAGCAAGCCACCCATCGGGGCATTCGGCCACCTCAGCTCGAGGGCAATTTGGTATAAGGCCGTGGCTGGATCTTGCTCTTCTGCATCCTCGGCAGTGGCGGAGCTCACGGCCTGCTGGGCCCTTCCCCACCACCTCAGCCCGCCAGGTTACCGGAGGCTGGAGCAGAAGCAGATTAGGGCCATTCACACCAGCAGTTTCCTTACCGCATTTGCAAGACTGATAACTTCTGGCAGGGAGGCAGTGACGCCAGCGGGCAGTAATCCTTTCCTCTGGAGAGCTGTTTGCCCTGCCGGCGTGTTTATCCCCGCAGGTGTGGCTCCCAGAAACCCTGCCTCTGCTTCTGGTTTTTGGCATGGGCAGTGGTATCCTGGACGGACAGTGCGACTTGCCCAGCTCCAGCCATCCTCCCTGGGGAGCTGCTTCAGGGCAAGGTCTTCCTTGAGAGCCACCTCTCCCCATGCTGGGGCTGCTGTCGCCCTGCGTGAGCAATGCTTGGTGCCCGAGTTCTGGCTGTGGCTGGTGGCAGCACGCACCAGTGTTCCCTCAGTGCTGCCCGGCAGCACTTGGAAGAAGGCGTTGGCTTGCAAGAACCAGCCAGACGGGGTGAGGAGACAAGAAGAGGCATGAGAATAGCTCTGTTTAACTCCAGATCCTTGCCTCCCACTGCTTCCCATAAGAGGCAGCAGGAACAGCCGCAGCGGGGCGGTGGGGAGAGCGCCCTGCCAGGTGCATGGGCAGCCTGTGCCACTGCCGCCACCGCCACTGCCACCAGCATGCCAGGCGAATGCCACCCTGGTAGCAGCACGGGACCGACAGCTGTCAGCGTGACATGCTGCATGGCGTCAAGTCCTTTTGCATGAGGGCAGTGCTACGTGCAGGCACGCCCTTAGTCCTTAGCTCCTAGCCTCACCTTCAGCTGAGTTACGGGAGCAAAGTCCTGTTCCGTTTGGGGAGTTTAAACGCGGCCGTGAATGCGTGTCAGCTTGCTTGGCCCAGGATATAGCGAGCTACTGAGGAGTGTTTACTGAGCTGTGCCCTGGCATCCTCATCCTTCCTTTGCAGCTGCTATTTACCAGACAGCATTTGTGGTGAATGTAGCTGGCAGGAAACATCGTCTAGGAATGAGCTGGATGAGTTAAAAGAAATTTTCACACTAACATTGTCACAGGCTTTTGAAAATACTTCACATGAAGGCATATTTTTGTAATGCTGAATTAAAATAGCATTGCATGAAGCTGGCTCGACTAAAGCGAATTTACCGTCAAAATGTTTGGTGTTTTTGTTTTGGGTCCCTGTCTTGTTTACAGATCTGCTGTGTTATGCAGAGAGCATCCCAGCTCTATCGCCGCATTGTTCCACAGACGTGGCAGCAGCACAGCTAATTCATCTGCGCTGGGGGAGAGGAGATTTTGACTTTCTCTTGGCAATTAAAGAAACCGATTATGAAAATGCACTTATTTCACTTTTAGTCAAAAAGGCCTGCTATGACACTATTGCTTTACGAGGCTCAGAGTCCATATTTATTATGAAAAGGTCTTCATTAAAATTTATCAGAATGAAATAATAGGATTGTTTCTTCCACAGGCTATGCTAAGATTCAGCATTTGCTTTCTCCACTCTGGGATTTAAATTGCCATTCAAATGATTTAATTATTCTTCCTGTAGTTTTGTAACCCCTGACTGGCACTTTTTTTTGCAATCATCCTTCCTGAAACTGAGAAAATTGCCGTAAAGTAGTTTTTACAAGAGATCAGAACCCACAGAAACACGCAGCCATTGATATACGTGTCAGTCCACCGTGCTGATTCTTTCTTTGCATGTTGTGCAATGTACCCCATCCTTTATCTTCCTGCTTTGTTTTCTTATTTAGATTCTTGTTTAGCTTCCTCGCAGGACTGTGCCTCTATTTTGTTTAGAAAGTTCCCAGCAGCCCGCGGTTGCTATAGCTATACGGGAAAGGAATATTTGTGTTGAGTTATTTATTTGAATTGGGACTTTTTAAAACCGTCTCCTTGTCATCAATCTACCAGAGACGTTTGGACAATGTATTAGTCATTGCCGAAGTGACACGAAACACTGCACAGCGTTTGGAGACGCCCTTCCAGCGAAGGACCCCGAGGTTCAGGCCTCCTCACAGATGTGCGGAGCAGCGCTCGCCGGGCCTAACTCACTTGTATGCCTAATAGGCTTTTTGCCTGTAAATCCCCATGTGCCACGGAGCGATCGGCTCTGCAGAAGGGGTGGTGTAACGGGAAGCCTGGACGTCCCTGATTTATCTCCCAGCTCCCGTCTCCAGCGCTGCTGACGGGTGGGTGGAGCGCGCTGCTCCGGCACCGATGCTGGTTGCCACCCGAGTGAGCGAGCGGCGGAGGAGCAGAGCTGGGTGCTCAGCAGCCAGGGGCAGGCTCAGAGCTGGGGCTTTGTTTCCCAAGCCCTGACAGCAGCGTGGCAGCGAAGCAGCTGAAGTAAACAAACCAACAATAAAGGCATTTTTGTGTAGAATAGGTCCATTATTCTTCCTGACAGCATGACTTGGATTTTGAGGTCTCATTCCTTGTATTGTTCCTTATTTAAAGAGAAAGAGAAAGCAGAACAAGGAATAATACAAATTAGACAGCCTAAGGCTTGTGCTCGCCTATAGGATACTATTAAGGTCCTGTCGGCGCTACAAATTGGAACCATTCTGCAGCCGGGTCCCTTCACCCAGCTGCATTTTGAAAGCAGTCAGGCCCTGAAGTCTTACGTGCTCGTGTGATCAATTCGCCAGGGACTTTTCTGCGGAGGTCAGGCTCATAACCACGAGGCAATAAGCAATCACTTACTGAGACTGGCTCATTGATTATTCCACCCGCAGACAACAGAGCGTTTCTTAGCCGACAGAGGGGCTCGCACAGCCATATAGACTCGTGCATGTGTGTGTGCCTATTTACTTTCCTTTCCGTCTCAACTGCGGACGTGATTTTTGCCAGAGGGTGCTCGGTGGGCAGCTGGGACATGAGGCGATGCCGTGGTGCTCTGTGCAGTGAGCCACATCCGTGGGGGCTGCCGCAGTGGTTTCGGACCCTCCAGAGAGCCGGAGGGCTGCTAGAGGGCTGGAAGAAGCTGTTGGGGCTTCTGGGCAGTGGCGTGTTGCAAGGCTCACGCTCAGTAAGGCTTCAAAAAGTTTGTGTTGTGCAAATTTTCAACCCTTTCTGTTCATTTGGACCGGAATCCCATGGTATCTGCTGGACACGGGAAATTCAGCATGGATTCGGGGCAGTGGCCTTTTCTTTTTCTTTCTCCAGCAGGGGCTGGCTATGCCTGAGCAGTGGCCCTTGAGCTTGCTGAAGTGCTAAGGGTGGAGACATTTCCCAGATACTCAGGAGAGCATGGATTTATGCACTCACAAAGGCACACGGCCTTTCTACCAAGGGACAGCAAGTCTGTTTTGTCTCTTTGGTAACCTCCCCGGCTGGCCGAGGAAGACTTCTTGCAGCTGGGAGAGGCATGGCTGTGGTGGAGCCGTGCCTGTGGGAGAGGTGGGGGAGGGCTTATTGAACGCCTCAGGGTCTCATCCAGCTTGCCTTTTTCTGGCCTGGGCAGGGACAGCAAGGGACAAGCAATAGAGGCGTCACCACTGAGATGAGACACGCTGTCATCCCAGTCAGATTAAATATCTCCAGTCCACTCCTGGAAAGAACATATCAAGAACATTAAGTGGAACATTGCTGTATGTTTAAAACTTTTCAAAGTTACTGACTGCATACATTAGACACACAGTTTGTTGGATTGTTCCATGCCATTTTTCTTTTAATCCCTGCACTTGTGATTTTCCCAGGGGATACATGGAGTAAACCCTTTTTTCACTGTCAGGACTGAGCCCATTTTAACTGGGCAGCCTGGAGGATCTTTTGTTCAACTAGACATTGATTCTGTTTGCACATCTGCAGCATTTAAACATTGCACGATTGTTTAAATGCAATGTTTAAATGCATTTAACATTTAATGTGTTTATGTTTAAATGCATAAACAACGCACGACCACCTCAGTTCACAGTCTCAAAGATAAATAACTAATATTTTTTCCCCCGAGGTAAGCAAACTGACAGTGGAGGGATTAAAGGGAAGCCACAGAACATATCTCCAACTATTGACAGATAACAGATAACAGAATAACCTTATTGACTGGTAAATAAAGAAGCGGATGAGAGCAGTATCCATCAGCAGCTACCACCAAACAGCTCCCTCTCTTGCTCTCCCCGTACAGTTTGGAAGCTGATGCTCCGACACCTGGCACTGTCTCTTGTGGCAAACGGAGAGGACAAGCAGCAAGGAGGACAGGGTGCAGGAGGGAAGGAGGAGACAGGAGGAACTCTGGTGGGGGCGTCAGATGTGTTAATAAATCTTTGGCTGAGGGAGATGGAAAAATATGGAGGTGAGGGCTGACAGAGCCACCCAGCGTGAGAGGTACATGGGAGCGGATGGAGGTCCTGGTACAGGAGAGTGTGAAAGCATCCCGGTCAGGAGATGTGGAGGGGGAAGCTGAGGGGACACACAAATGTTGTGTCCAGAACAGGCTGCGGCATCCTGGGAGGGTCAAGGGATGGAGGCACAACAGAGGGACAGCAATCTCACATGGGCTGATGTCTCGGGAATACTTTAAGGGCCCTGGCACCAGGGTCACCAGGACATGGATGGCACAGAGGGAACAGAGAGGCTGCACTGTGAGGACGAGGGGCACATGTGGGATTGCTGGCACAGGGACACCGTGGCCAGCTGCAGGACCGCCGTGCATGGCCTTGGGAGGAGTTCAGGCCCTGGCCCCCGTTGCTTTATTGTTCCTGTTTAATGGTGTTCGATGCAAGGCTGAGATGGGATGAGCAGTGAGGCTGTCCTCAGCAGTGCACTTCACAGGATTGACAGCAGGAAAACTTCCATGGGAAATAGAATGTGCATCTATTGTTTTCAGTGGGTGTTAGGTGTGAGAAACAGCTAAAGGTAATTCGCTGGCTTGTCCCCCACTCATATTTTAAAATTCAAAGCTTAAGCCTTTTTCTTTTCAGCATTGCGGCTGCTCAGCAGAGGTTGTAAAGCTCAACTTTTAATGCGTAAAATCGATCAACTTGAAAACCCCAGAATTCTCCCCTCTCTGTCTGACTACTGTCTTGAAAATCCTGCAGTTTTATATTGTGTTTTTGTCCTTTCTCTTCTTTTGATTTGTTACTGTGGGGTCACCGTCCCATGTTTTGAATGCATACATATGCCTAATTGAACATTCACCATTCAACATACACAAAATTCATTAAGACTATGGAAGTCCGGTTAAAAAAGGAGTTATTCCCTCTGCAGCCTTATACAAACATGCAAAACGCTTGAGTCAGACTGAATCCCGAGGCTAAAAATAGACTGGTAAATCTTAGTATTTACTTTCTGAATTTTAAACCCTGTGGAGGAGAGGGAAGCGTTTAAAGTTTTCCCACTTTAATCATTGCCTCTGATACCAGGAGGACTAAGTGGCTTTTTTTCTTTTAATGCAAACAGGAGATTCTCAAGACTTGAAATGAAATCCTGAGCGCAGGCGACAGCACACTTCCTGCTTCCTTCCCGTGCTTTCCTGACCGCTATCCTCCGCTGCTGGGAGGAGGATGGTCGCCTGCCTCCCTGCTTCACCTTCAGCGCAGCCTCTCTCCTTTCTTCCAGGGCTCGTGCCCGTCCCCCTCCAAGGATGCTGGGCTGTGTGCTCCTGCTCTCCTTGGCCTGAAAGCCACTGCTGCCGTGCAGTCCTGGAGAAACCAGCATATAGCCAGGCGCATGCATGGGTGTCCTCCCGGAGCCAGAGGACAGTACCCGTTTGCTATATTGCTCTCTCTCACGTTTCTCAGTGCCCATCCATCCTCCCGCAGCAGCAGCGATGGGTGGCAGGGCAGGGGTGATGCAGCTCTCACCGGCGCTGCTTCCCTCCTTCATGGTGAGGTTTGTCCTCCTGTGGGCGTTAGAGAACCAGACCCTTCCAGAGTCATTGAAATGATTCAACCAGAAGTATTTTCTGCTCTTCCGTCATTCCAAAACAGCAATGCTGGTTTTGATCATGTGAGAAAGAAATCAAGGATTTTTGTAACCTGAAAAGGGAAGATCTAAGGCACATGAGTGACTTAAATTGGCGGGGAGGGACTTGCTCTATGGCACTCCATCTCAGCATTGTTCTACCCCTTCTGAGCTATGTGGTAGGTGTCTTTGATAGAGCATTTTATTTTTTAATTTGCTTCCAAATTAAACATTGGTAGTAGGGTGATGGTTGGACCAGATGATCTTGGAGGTCTTTTCCAACCCTAATGATTCTGTGACTCTATGAAACTAAAAAACATATTTTATAAAATTGTATTCAATAACCTTTGTAAAGGCCCAATATTGAAAATCTTCTGACAGTGTGCTTGCATATGTATAAGAGAAATCTGTGCATGTCGGTGTAGGAACGAGTTAGGAATTTCGGCACATTCACTTGCTATTAGCACTTGATGTTCACTTCGCGTTAATGCAGTCGCAAAGTTTTTGCTGGACCAGGTCCTGGGTAAGATTCCGAGGGCCACACCAAGCTGTCAGCATTTCACACCATCGGCAGGGCTGGTGCTGGAAGGGAAGCTGCAGAGGAAGCAGCCAGGGCTGGGAGCTGGGGCCAAGGTTTGGGGGCCAGGGGCCCCCCTCGGGCGATGCCCAGGCACCGGGGGGCCGCGTCCCTTGGGAGAGGGGGAGCCCGGGCGCAGGGGCTGCGCCGCAGCCTTTTGGCACCCGGCGTGAGCGGTGGAAGTGACACACGGCTCGCACAACGGGAAAGCCCTGTTTGTTTGTCAAAGGAAGGCCAGGAGCTGGACAACTGCAGCTGGGCGGCTCTGCCTTTGTCTGAAAGTTAGCGCCGGAGAGCCCGCCGGGCCTTCGGCTCAGTGCTCCTGAGCCGCTGCGTGTACCTGTCGCTGTGGGTTGTACCAGGCTGGCCAGCGGCTAGCCGTCATTTTGGGGAGGCAGGGCTCTTCTCCAAGGCTGGGACTGATGGGCTTGCTGATGCTTTTCATCTGGAGTGCGAAGCACTGTTCTGGAGGCTGATGATTTTCGCCCCCTTGCTGGGTCTGGAAGTTGCAGAACTGAGTGGCATAGATGCTTGGGCGAGTAGCCTAGGCTGGAAAGAAGAATTAACTTAACAATCCCCACTGAGACAGTTGCTATTACATTGATGTGAGATGGTAAGTCGTTTAGATCACTCCATCCTCACATTTTTATAGCTATATACCTGTGTTTCCAAGCTACATTCAGATTGCATCAATGCTTTTCACAAACCTATCATATGGTTAATTACAGCTGAATTTAATAGTTACTGTCATTGTATATTTGATTGAAAAATAAGTAGTTTCACTCAAGCTGTTTTCACCCTGAGAAGACAGATCTTGTGATATTATGGTTTGTGAACAGTTCTGCTGCCTGCTGTCTTCCTCAACAGAAAGGTAAGAAATGAAGTTAGACAATTACTTGTAATTGCAGGTAAGATTTGAAAGTTGATTTATATTTTTAATTGCTTCCATTTGAAAAATTATGGGTGAATGTGAAGATGAGTAATGTTTAAACTGAAAGAAAACAGACCCATAAATATAAATGTGGAGTAGCAGGATGTGTATAAAGGGCAATCTTCTTTTTTTTTTTTTTCTCCTCTCTGCTCCAGTACTCCTGGAAACGTGCTTCTTGAACTTATCTTGACTTCAGATTGTTTCTCAGTGGCCACAGCTTCTAATTACTCGCCTTTTCACACTGGTTTTGAGCCAACAGAAACTGAGTATTATGCCTACGTGTTCAGTGTTCACTTGGTCTAGATGTGATTTTCTGTTCAGGGCACTCGTATTAGAGAAAATAAAACCCGGATGATTCACTGGGTGACTGAAGCTGTTGGTACTTCCCAGGGATGGCACAAGAAATGAAATCTCAATTAAGAGTGACTTTCTCTTACAGAGTAAAGCCTTTGAATCAGAGCGTACTTCAGAGCCTTTTGTCTGCCAAATGGGTGGGGGTAATTCAGTTGAGAAAATGTAGTCAAGATGTGAAAAAAAGTGCCTGGGGGCATGCAAGGCCTGTTTCCAGTGATGCACGGATGTTAGTAACATGCTGAGCTTTAAAATCCCAGAGCACAGTAAAGCAGAATATTCCCATCCCACTCCCTGGGAATTAAATTAGGTGTCGAACCAGAGGTCTTTATGAAAAATAAAATCAGAAAACATTTTGTTTTCAGTTAGAATTTTTATGTGACTTGCTACTTTTGTGTGTGTGTGAAGGCTTGCAAAACTACAGCCCTGTGGTAGCACTGAAATGGGAGATCATCACTTTTTCTGTCAGTGCCTTTTATATAAATGTGTTGCTATTTTAACTCAGAAGCTGTTCAGTTATGTGCCTAGTTCCTGAAAAATTTGCAGACTGTGCTTCAGCAAAAGGAATTAAAAAAATTATAAAAGCATGAAGTATGCTTTATGGTATATATTACTTTGCAGTGTATCTGCTTTATCAAGCTTAAGATTCTTAACTCTTAGAATTAATTGCATGTAGAACTGAACTGAGTTATTTTTTAAAAAATTTAGGTCCTAGCTAAATAAGCAGGTTTCCACAAGTGTAGCCATCTCATACCGCATCATACTAGAGCATAAGAATTTAAAATGAAAGGAAAATGGGTGGTAATTAGGAAAAAGAAATCTGGACTGTTCAGTCTAAGTGTCCCTGAAGTGGCGAGAAACACAGAGCGCGTCCCCCTTGAGAAGCAGTGAAAAAATATTTTCAAACTCCCTCCCCTTTCAGAAGGCTCACTTGGGAAAATGACAAGACTCGACTCACTCCGCCTGGAAAAGACTCACGTATTCACATCCCTCTCTGTACCAGTGGGAACCACTGTGCCCCTGAGGGAGGCATTTTAAGAGAGGGCTGCAGGGGTGCACATCCCCTCCTCTGGCGTTGATTATTTCAGGCAAGGCATTCAGCACCACTTTGTTGGCAGCCTGGGGACCAAGCAAAACCCCTGCGCATTGCCTGACTCTGCCCCATCCCACCCTGGAGCAGGCACTGGGAGCAAGTAACAAGGAAATAGGGTGCAGTGAAAATTCATTTAAAGGAGTTTGAAAGATATTGCTCATAGAGTGTATGAAGATATCACTGTGAAGGGAGGATTACATATTTCTAAATGCAGATTGGCTATTTTAAGAGAAAATCATAAAAAAATAAAGACACTGGGCTTTATTCCCTTTCTTCATAAAATATGAAGCACATCTTTTTTTAATGCTTTCAATTTTCTTCCTTTTATGGCCTATTGTAAATATGCAGTATTCTTCATCTCAACTGTTCAAGGCTTACATTAGCCTTCCTGAATAACGAGAATTCTTCTTTAAGCAATTCCTCACAAATACATTTTTGGTATGTTTTTATGCTGGGTGGTTGGTTTTTAAGTATTTAAAGTATGCTGAAATGGTATTTTCATGGACTGTAAAATCAAGAGATTTAAACAGCTCTGCTTTCTTCTCCTAATCTCCATTTCTACTTAAAAATAAAATAAAAATAAAAATCTTTTGTGTCCACATAACTTCTTGTGATTGGAGAGGGGAAAAGAAATGCCAGTTGTCATAAATTCTTAGGCTGAAGATCTTCTCTCAACAAAGCTTACGCTAACAACAGTTAGTCCCAGGCAGTTTTTTTGGTTGTTTTGTTGTTGTTGTTGTTGTTGTTGCTTTCATATTCATTTATTTTTTAGGAAACATAGTGTGGGCCTAACAGCTAGGTCCCTGGGTTATTTAAGGTATTTTTGCACTCTTCTGAATTGATTCAGATCAGTGCCTGCAACGTCTCAGTAGCCCAGCTGACAGGGGTCTACAATTCTGAGGAGTGCAAAAGGTTTATTTTATATGCCGTCTGTTGGTAAATCTTCATATAATGGTTGCTTTTCTGTGACAGCAAGAAAGAAGTTGACTCATGTTCTGCCTGCAGCCTCAAGATCCTGTTGTGAGAGCTGCTGCAGGGCCAGCTGTCTCCCATCTTCTGCTCATGCTTCTGACTTATTTCCTCCCAAGTGAAGTATTTTTGCAAAAATAGGTCCTTTTCTCCATCTGCCTCCTGTTTGTGTTAGCTCATTTCTCCAGTTTCCGTATCCATCTGTGTATCTGATCATGCTCTCCCATATGGCTGCAGTTCTTTCTAGCTTTGTGCTATCTGAAGTCAGTAAGCAGGTAGCATCATCCCCATCGGAGAACACCCTACGACATGGTCTTCTTCACTAATTATTTTCACTGCTTTTTGTTGGCCTTTGCAGGCTCGGGCACTTCCTTGCGGGTTCCTGCTGAGCCACGTGAGGATGGGTACCGGCCTCAAAGCAGCCACCTGGGTCACAGCTCTCAAAACGTGGCCAGCCCCTAGACAAGTCTGATGTAAAAATACTGAGTCTTGCCTAAATGTCTTGATAAACCAGTGACAAATATTCTTTGAGATGGTTTCCCTGCCATGCACCAGCCCTGATACTTTCATGTAGACCACTGTCTTAATGAATATCCTACGTGAAGGAGCAAGAGGAACCCAATGAGGCTGGAGATACCTCTCTGCCCCTCCTTATCTGCATGCATAGTATCATATTATTGAAGAAAATTATCTTTATTTGACAATGATTTTGATTGTTTCTCACAAAGGCATGTGAACATAAGGTCTTGAAATGCTTACAAACAGCACGTGTGACTCTTTGTTCCCAAGCATATTTACTGTAAATTTAGGTCAGACCGAATGGCTGGTCGGGGTCTCATTGAAACACAACCCATAAGGTGCACATTTACTTGCCTCTTCTCTGTCTTCTGCAACATTAAACCTCTGTATCAGTGAGCCTGAATCTCTGGTGCTGGGCTCGCTAGACTTGTGCCAGGAGGATTTTGGCATGCCGTGGCTAAGGTCCCCCGGGGAGGGGGTCGGGCTCGGCTTCTCTCCCTGGTTCACACCCAGGCTGCATCTGCTGTGACCACCTTGAGCCACTTTCCCTAACTTGCACATCAAAGGTGAGCTTGGTAGCCTGTGGTTTTTTTGTCTCGGTAGCATTTGGGTGGGTAAGCCTTTCTGATTGCCAGCAGCTCCATGGGATACCACTCAGAAACAATCCTCACTCACCCTGGCTTATGCTTGATTTGGTTATCTGTGATAGATGTTCAACAGTACCAGACCTTGGTTATTTTCCCCTCTTATTAATGCCCCCAGACTCTCAACGGGGCTTTCTGCCATGTCTTTCCAGAGTGCAACAAGTGGAGATACCTTCAAAATACAAATGCAGGCTTCTCCCTTGCCTGTCATTCCCTTACAAGCTGTACCCCTCTGTATTAATATTTCAGTTGTGTGAATGCTCTACAAGTTGAAGTTGTGCCAGTTAAGTTAAGCATTTTATTAAGCATTAAGACTTCTAGTTCCTCCTGTTTTGTGCCTCGTACCTCTTCTAGCAGCACGCAGGCTTTTAATACATTTGCCACACTGAGCTGCTATTTGTTCTTTCCCCTGTTGTGACCTTACAGTGAACCCCACTACCTCGTCTCCCTTCTTCCCCTCTTCTCAGTTTGTATTCTTTTTTTCCTCCTTTCCATCACTTCCTTGGGTTTTCACTGTTTGACATTGTTTTGGTTGAGAGGGGAGAATTTAGGTCACCATCTTTGTTGTTTTTTTGTCTTTCTTCACTAGATGGATAACGGCAGAATAGCAGGGAATCTGTCGTGGAGCCATTATCCCATGATCAAAGAAGTCAAAGCACTCAGCTGCGTACTCTGTATGGCTGCACGTTCATCCCCAGCGTGTGTTTGTGTGGGCACACACACGTGTGTGCCCCTCTCTTTCTGGCTGCTCTTTTACACTGGTGTGGTAGGCTCTAAGGTGATGCTTCGGTAGGCCCCCACACTTTCTCCCATGTGCCCATTTGTTTTCTAAATTTGTGCTGCCTTCCCTAGGAACCCATGGTTTGGTTTCTGTGCACATCCTGCTCTGGTTTTAGAAGCAGAAGCAGCTTCTGGTTTCCAGAAGCCCTCCAGAAGGAGGCCAGAAGGTGGCTAAAGGTGGCTGCGCACCACGGAGAGGAGCAGGAGCACTTCCCTCTGGCTTCCCGCTCGGGCTGGGAGGCTCCGGGCTCCCCTCCTGCCTACTTGGGCTGTTCCTCCGGGGCCTGGGGACCTCTCTGCTTCTGCTTGGAGGCAGGGAGGGAAGGGCGAGCACTGCAAGTCAGGCCCCAGGGCTGCGAGCGCTGGGCCCACTGTGCCTGCTGGGGCACCCCCAGCAGCGTGCCGGATGGGGGCCAGGCAGCTGCAGTGTCAAGTCTCACAGCATGACAGGTGAGCACGAAACCAGGGGCGAGAAGAGCCTGGCACCGACAGCATGGCCAGGGGTGCATCTGCCCCGCAGGAGGCGGCAGAGCCTGGGCATGCTGAGCCCAGCGGGGAGGACATGGCAGTGCGAGCTGCCTGCTTCGTCCCCGACCTCCCGCCTCGTCGCCTCAGAGCGGTCGAGGCTCAGCAGAAGCGATTTGCAACCTTTATGTATTCCTAAATTGCGTCAGTGCAAATCTGCGTGGCGAATTTACAGCTGCTAAAAACTAAGACGTTTTCTTAATGGCTTTACAAGGACTTCATTAAGGTACTTAATGAGGCCTCAGAAGTCCGTCAACCACAAGCTGAAAATCACCGCTGCAGAAATAAGGCGTTAGGGATTGCTGGTGAAGTCACAGTGTGTGTTACCTAGGTTGCTGCTTGAGGAAGGCTGCTGCTCTCTATTTCAGCAGTGAAGACTGGCTGTGGAGGTTTCAAAAGCAATTTGTTTCCTCCGCTGATATCAGCAGGGGAGGGACTCCAATAGTGAGGTCATTCTAAATGTCTCGTTCCTCTTTCTCCCCTTTCACCATATTGGCGTAGAGTTTTCCATAGGGAAGGGTAATATGAAATCCAGAAAGGTCTGAGGGCCTGAAATGAAGACAGATAAAATTCTATCATTGTGATTCTTATAAACGTAGATTAGCTTGGTTGTGGTTGAATGTTCCCTGGTTCTTCATCTTTAGTACTGTCAGCAAATGGTCACTATGATATAGGGCCAGCTTCTACAATTAATACAGTTGTTCATGGTAAATACAATTAAAATCTGACCACCTGTCACTGTCCTCCCCTCCAGTCGTGGTGCTGATAAAGTTCTCTGGATTTCTGCCATCTGCTAGTTCTAACATGCCCAGTTTCCTTACAAAAAGGCTCTGCTTTCACCTCCAAAACATTTGATAATTCAGTTCAGTTTCCTGTGAAACTCTGCATCTTGTGAGCACTTTGTAGTACAGAAGTGCTGCTTTCCAGCAAACACTCCCACGTCTTCACATGATTTGGGGCTTTATTGCAGAGCATTTCCCCTGTAAGCGTCTGCTTACTGCTGGGTGTTTTCTGTGGGTTTCGCTGTAATGTTTTTAACAGCTTTATTTCTGTTATGCTTGGTTGTATGAAAGATGCCGAGCAAACCTGATTAATTTCCAAGATATCTTTGCTTCCTTAGACTCATGGAGCATGTGATGCGCAGCCTGGGCTGATCCCTGGCTATTTACAGCATGCCAAGTACAGCCAGCAGTCCCTGGACTGGGACTCAGGAAGACGCCGATTTCCTCTTTGGTGCTGCTGCTGATTAGCCAAGTTTCCCAATGCAAATCACGTCGTCTCTGGGCATCTTCACCTTCTGACTCAGATGCAGCGTGTAAATTCCTTTACTCTGTACAAAGTGTTTAGTAGAATAAGGAGGAGCTTGTTCTGTAGGTGAGGTGCCCAGTTGCTTCTGTAGTAGACCCTAAATACAGGCTAAATGCTAAGTAATATTTAAAAAGTAACAAAACATATTCAGAAAACAGAACAACAGAAAAGATCTACTTGGGCAAACACTTGTCAGGAAACATTTGATCATGATTCCAGTACCTGTCATTTCCTGTTCCTGGATTTATTCTGCATTAGTTATTTCTAGACTTTCCAGAGCCTTATGCGTAGACAAAAGCTCCCATTTTACTAGGCATGTTCCTCTGACTTTGGCAGCTCTGACTTTGGTAACATTGTCATTCGTTATTACCGCAAGAGTTTTAACATCTCAGATTGTGGACTGCTGGCATTGTGGAAGTTCAGGCAGCGAGAGCAAGTTGCTCAGGAAAGAGAAAGCTCCCTTTCACAGTTGCCAAGGTAATTGTCAGCTAGGATAAAGTCAAAGCACTGATGATTTCAGATCACGGCCATTTGTTTTTAACATAGATGATAGCCATACCAAGGAAAAAGCTTATTTCAGAAGCTGTGGTTATTGCTTTATATTCCTGTCAACATTCATTTTCCATTTCTTGTGCAAATTGGAGTACTTCTCGGACAGTTTAAATCAAGCACGAGCAGCTACAACAGAGAGGGCGCAGGAAGGTAGTGGAGGGACTTTGAGGGAGGCCTTGTCTTTCTTTAATGCAGTGTGGAGAAGGGACTGACTCGTCCCTGTTCCTGTCTGGATTGGAAGGGAGAAAGGGAACTTCTAGCTGCTCTGTTTCTTTCAGAAGCTACCCTTGTGCAGGGGAAGCGACTAGGAGATTTATGGCTCACATCGTACTGTTTGCAATGTACAAACCCAGAATTTGCTAGGAACTGCTTTAGACCCTTCTGGCAGGGAAATGAAGTACTTAAAGGGTAAGTTGCCAGCTTTGGTCCTCTTTAAACACTTGTACTGAGCGGGGAGGGGAGCGAGGGGGAGGGCAGATATGTTTTCATACTCGTGGTTTTGGTACAGTTGTTGCACCTGCAAAGCTACAGCAAAACTCACTCTGACATTTAAGGGTGTGAATGCTTGGGTTTTTTTCATCCACTGACATAAAATACTACTGCAAAAAATATTCCAAAACTTTCCAAAGGACTTTTGCTATGGAAAGCACTAGCACAAAGAGCCCTTTGTTTCACAGGAGTATCTGAACCTGTGGTAAACTCTTGCTCCTGTTTTTTTCCCCCAGACAGGTGCTACGAGCTCTTTGACATTTGTAGAGCAGATGGGATGTCATTTCAGCCTTGTGTCCAATTGACAGAACCTTAATAACGCCCTCTACACGTCCCTCCTCAGAAAGTGTGGGCCATGGGATTGCGGAGAGGGCTCTCTCCTCATAAGCAATGCACTTAACATATGTACTGCTGGGTGAAAAGTGGGAGCTACACTCTCTAACTGGCCTGTGAAGGTTTTGGGGATTCACAACCCAGGGAAATAATTTCTTGCTGCTGGATTTTCTGTTTTGGATGGTTGGTCACTTGCTGTTGGCTTGCCTCCCATACATTGTATTATGTATACACGCAGTCCTAGATGTTATTGTATGCATATATTCTTATATAAATAGCAGTCCTGTTTCTATATGCAATTTCATAATGACATATGGAGTTGAAAGATGCAAAATGTGTGACGACGTTTGTGCAACGCAGTCTCTGGAGCTGTGCGAATGCACACGTCTGTCTGTCCTTGGCTTTTCTCTCTGCACAGCTCCCAAAGGAGTGACTTTGCGAATGTCCAGTTTGAGGACTTCAGACTCAGTGGGGATCTGGTTTCCAAAAGTCTGGTGCCTGTGGAGGTCTCAGAGAAGAAGGTAGCTGTCCTAATCATTTCTGCAAATCTCAGCACACCAACAACACGTTCAAGTCCTGCACATGCTCAAGTCTCATGTGAAAAAAGCAGAATAACTGTTTTGAGTGCAACTTCTGCGTGGTTTACACAGGAAAACCACATTTGCAATGTGTTTCTAGCATTTAAGTTCCAACAGGCAGCTATGCTTCCCCAGAAATCGCTCCCGTAAAGAAACCAGGCTTGATTTTATGTTTGGAAAGGCAGGTAGGCTGCGTTTTGTGGTGGTTGTCATTGGCTAAGACCAAGAGAGGTAGGAGTACCCAAACAAATATTTAATGCATTTCAGTTGGAGTACATATGAACTAACAAAACCCTTGCCCTCGAGCAGCTGTAATTTCTAGGATTATTCTTATGAAGAGTATTAAGTTTGGGATTCTTGGCTCCCTGGTGCAGCAGCCTGTCCCTCTGGCAACTGTCATCCCCGATCATATCAGTTACACGCTGCCACGGCCATTCAAACGTCTTGTGCAAATGGCAATACTAAAAGCAGGCCAGGTGGTAGCAAAGTCTGGGACCGATCTTCAGGTCACTATCAAAATCACAGCATTTCCAGTTCTCCAGGCATCAATATTCATTCCTGTAGCACTAGTACACAAAGCATTTCAATGCCCTTTGTGGTATCCTTGATACCTCTAGGCTCTAATTCAGCAAAATACATAAATTGCAGCATTGTACGTTGGCCTTTTGGCATGAATGGCTTTCAGATATTCTTTTGAATAAATGCTGGCTGCTGTACATGGGGCTTTCACAGTCTGGTTTCAAAGAATTAAAACAAACACAAGAAAGTATTAAGAAAATAAAAAGACTGGAAGGAATCTCAGGAGGTTATTTAGCCCGCTCCAAGCCCCAGAGCAGATTCAGCTGCACCAAAATGATTGTTGGGAGGCTCTCAAGAACAGGTTAGACAGTGATGAAGGCTCCACACTGACCCCAGGCAATCAATTCCACTACTTGTATGAACCTTGCAGTTAGATGGCTTTTTCCAGCGTTTAACCTGACATCACCCCTGCCGCAATTAAACCTGTTCGTTCTTGCCCTAACCCCAACAGATAGAGAGGTTTATTCTCCCTCTTAGTGGAGGGAACTTTTCCATTTTTGAAAATGATTATCCTACTCTCTGGCAACCTTTGTCTAGGCTAAAGCATCCCAGTCCTTCCAATCTCCTCTCATAGGCCTCTCGTTCATGGGGCTGCCCTTTCCATTTTCTCCCAGTAGTCTGTCCGTGTCGTGTCTTGATGTCTAGTGCATGCCAGGTGAAAGCATGACCCAGGACTGCAGCTGGGGCTCACGCTTGGTGAGCGAAGCAGGGATCGCTCCACGTCAGGCATGCAGTCGTGCATCCTGCTGGCTGTGCTGGTACGCTCTGCTCTGAACCTTACTGCTCTGCAACAAGACAAAATGTTGGATTCATGTTCAGCGGTTATTTTCAAGCTCTCTGAGCTTTCTGTCATCTGTAAATCTAGTGAGCATGCCCTCAATCATACCAGCCAAGCCGTTAATTAAAATATTGAAGAACAGATCCCCACTCAATATATTCTTTCACTTTGGCCGCCGACCACTGAAAACTAATCTCTGAATGTGTTTTTTTTCAAACAGTTGTACACCACTTTATAATGGTATCTCAGCTGACCGGGCTGAATAAGGTAGAAACCTTATTAAATTCAATCTGTATTCCATCTGCTGCTACTTCTCATCCAGTAGCAATTATCCTCCAAGGAAGGAAATAAGATTGATTTGACACAATTAATTCTTGACAAATCCATTTGGCTGTTTTAAACTTGTACAAGATAATAGGGTGGAAAAAAAAAGCGTTATGTAACTTGATGATCTTTCCAGTCCTGTACTCGCCCTCCCTCAGCCTTCCTGAACTCTCCTCTTTACAGGTTCTCCCTTGTAATTACTGCGGTGCGGGAGTGAGAACCCGGGATGGAGGGAGGCAGCAGCCAATATTACTGCCAAGATCATTGTATCTTAAAGCCAAGCCAGGGGATTGGTGGGGAAATGTGATCAGGTTAAGCTTATTTGAAACCACCAAGCACACTAAGTAGCCTCTAACACTGTTTAGTTCTTTGACACTGACATGAATTGTCTGTCACATGTGGAGCCTGTTACAGTCATTGCTCATACACCCATGTAACAACAATTCAGCTGTTCTACCGTTGTTACCAATACATACACATTTGTTTGGGAAATAGCACTGAAAGATTTTAAAACTGCTTCTTCTCCCCTGCCAAAATCCTCGGATGCATTTGAACACGGTAGAGATCAGAAGACTATTGTGTGTGTTTGGGGGTGCTGCGAATAACTGGGTCCTGATCTCTTGGTTGCATTCCTTTCTGGTCAAGGACAAACATGAATAATAGCTGGGCAAGTACAGGCAACAGAAGGCATAAGCTTAAGTCACGTTTGATACACTGAAAGCTGTTTGAGGTAACTACCCAGGAGAACAATTATATTTCCTTTCTAATATGGGAAGTCCATGTCTGTTACTATAATGTTATCTGGAAAATGCTAGAAGATGAAAAGGTATTGCAACATTTGGAAAATGCTTTTAGGAGGTAAGGAATCTGCCTCTTTTACAAGTCAAAATGCAGTCTTTTCCTAACAATGTCTGCTCATGCTGTTTACATATAAAAATAAATAAATAATTATAAACAATATAAGAAATATTTTTATCTCCTGGAGCTTAAAAATTTTTATATACATAGATAAAAAAGGAAGCTGGGGAATAATGGAAATTGTCTAAATGAGGCCCAATACCTTGCTGGTATCTTACCACATTTTTACATATTCCCTAAATGGCACATATGTAATTAAGATCAGCTGAGGAATCCTAAGCAGATTTAAGTGGAAACTTAAGGGCCACACAGGCTTTTCAGACTTCTTAGGCAATTGCCCAGTTAGCATGCACCTTAAAATGAAAACACCCAAAATAATGTATGTAGCTCCAAGCCATGTGAAATTAAGTCATGGATTGTTTGTAGCCCAGAGCCCTGTGGGCTCACCACCCCTGCTGCTGCCTTCTTGGTGGTGGAGATGGCAGATAATATACTGTGACTCCAGAAGGTCACCTGGCTTGCCACCAAGATAGAGAGTTACTGGTGCTATTTCTCATATTCCCTTCACCAATGCAGCAAATTTCTTTCATTCCTTTCAGTCTACTTTTACATATTTTTGTCCTCAGTGACAAATAGGGATGACTTCTGAAATGACCAGATCTCCTTTTGTATACACAAATAATGTCATCGTTTTGGGAGCCAATGTTTCAGAGCTTAAAAACACATACATTTATCTCACTGCCCCGAGTTACACCCTCATGAGCTTTCTTCAGCAATCTGATTTCCCCTTGGAGTTTACACACCCTTCATACTTTCAGATAATCACTGCATCCTTTCCAGTCCCTTTAACCTTCATCTAGCCAAGCAATGGTTGTTTGTTTTCATAAATCACATCTTCCCCCAGAAGTCAAAAGGAATGGGTGATGCAATTCTGGGATTAAGTGCATCGGTAACTTCTAAAAAGCCAAATTGCGATTACTTTTTGCTAGGCATATGTTGCCCACAGGATACGCATTGAACTGCAGAAATGTCTTTGGCCATCTTCAACCAGAATTGCCTAATTATTAAACCCTCGCAAATGAAGATTCATTTTTCTGAGAACTAGCAATACCAGCCTACTCTACATGTACTTAAACAAAATGACTTCCTTGTAAAACTTCATCAACGCGGAGCCAACGTCGTTAGCTCATTGCCCTCGAGGGCTGTTGTATCATCATCGATGCAGTTGGTTGAGTTGTAGAGGGTAAATTCCTCCCACTCACAGCACCACAGTAACAATAATCCTTCTGTTCAGAAACTTCCCAAAATATTTATCGAGAGAATAGCTCGGAGGTATGTTTTCAGCAATACCTAAGCCTGTTTCCACTTGTCTCTCTCGCTTACTTTTCTTCTTTTTTTATTACATCTTGGAAGTGGGTTGGCCAGTGCTTAAAAGCTGCAGTTTCAGATGGACGGCTTCTCCTCACTTTAATTATTTTGACAGCCACCTCTGCCTTCCAGCTGGGTTGCCCTAACTGGAAGCAGCTGCTCTGTGGAATTACTCTCCCTCCTCTTCTCCACCTCGGTGTGCTACACAAGTAATAAGCATCCCGTGCCCCTTCCGTGAATTTATAGGTGTAAAACGCACGGTTTCCAGATCTTCAGGTGTGCCTGCGTGTGGAGAAATGTTTCTCTCTTTCCTCTGTTAATGAAGTTTTATGGGGTGAAACATTAGGTGTGTCATTAACAATGTAGGGAAAATAAAATGTACGGGTCGGCTATGATTCTCCACTTCCTCGTTAATTCTTGTGAGTGAGCATAGAGTGGGTTTTAGTATATTTTTCCATGGCAATTTGAAACTGATTTGAGAGAGAGGCTCCTGAATGATTGTACAGCTTGCAAGGCAGTGAAGAAAAAGGCTCCTCCAGGAGAGAGCACAGGCTCTGTGAATCAGGCTCATGTCCGTGTTTACAGCCACAGCTGAAACAAATACTTATCATCTTGACTGCATTGTCACAGTCTTGTGAATGCTCCTGATTTCGTCACCAGCCTGATGATTTATTTAACATCCTACCACCTGGAGCCAAGTGAAGTATAAACCTCAATTTGCTGCTGTTTTTTTATGATAGAAATGTAAATATTTTCCAGTAAAAGTACAAGAGCGTGACCTAAGTGCACCCTGATGATTCAGACAATTGAAGCTAAAGCACTCCGAAAGTATTACTTTAAAAATTCCATTATATTTAAATGAAAGTGTAATTTTCAGGCTCCTGACATCTGTGAGGTTTTGAACACTTGTTATTACAACAGGAATTGCGGCACCACGTGTACTACAACTGCTTGCCTGCTGCTTGCTAGCCAGCTGCTGTTTGCTTTTCCATAAATTACCTCTTAATTTAGGTGTCTGGGCTCAGTGGGTGGTGTGCAGGTCAGCCAACCCAAGGGCGCAGCTCTGAGACGGGGAGGATGCCCGTGTTTTGGTTTGATCTGGTACGTTGGGGCACGGGCAGGAGGCATTTAGCAGGACAGGTGGGTCAGCTGCTTTGAAAGTGAGAGAAGATGAGAGCAGGGGGTGCTTTGCATCTGTCGGAGACTGATAATGCCGAGCTGTTTCCAGGGATGGAGGTGAGAGGAGAAGCTCTGGTAACGGAGGAGGAGTTGTCCTAGCAGCAGAAAGTGACTTTGAAAGAAGAGGTTGAAGTGAGCGTGTTCTGCTCAGTGGTAGCAGTAGGGAGAATTGGCTCTAGGCTGACGTAATTTGTGAGCAAGCATCAAATAACCACATCTGGTTACCGGTCTATTATTGTGATCTGTAGCTAGCTGAGGTCATCAGACAGGAGTTGTTCGGTTTTGTTTTTTCTTTGCTGGTTTATTTCCATATTAAGTAGGTCCACCTACTCCTTTGCTAATAAAATATCCACGTGACATGGAAGATAGGCTTAAAAAGTGCAAAGTCTGAGCTCAGTACTGGGTCTTGCAGGAGCGAAAGTCAGGCTTCTGTTAGGGTCGGGTTGCTGCTCGTTCAGAGGGGCGGTGTGTTAACCTTCAAAGAAGCAGTTGAAGAAATCAGTTGTGTTTTGTTAGGTTTGGGGATGATATTTAATCAGTAAATTGGAGAATGGATGTTCAGTGGAGCGTGGGGGAGGTGTGTGCCAGGGAGCTTTTGGGTGGAAGTGCTCTGCTCTGGAAGAAAACCCAAACAGCCTTTTATCTTCTGGTTTATTGCAAGTCTCTGCCGTTGGAGTGTTTGTGCCACATGGGCTTTAGTGTAACATTTTGCCAAGGGCAGCTCTGTAAATTTTTATCTATTCCTTGATAAGAAGCAGATAACATTTTTTTTTCCAGGTCTGTATTTGCACTTCATAATTATTTTTGCAATGATACATTTAACGGGAGTTCTTGGGCTTTGTTTTTCAGGAAGTATTACTCTTAGGAAAGATATTTAATGCATCTCCCTTTGAAAGGGAAAATATCCTTGAGGTGTATCTATTCTCATCTTAACAGTTGGGGCTGGCCATGAGGAGCGGGTCACTGCATGAGGCTGGCCGCCTCTCCGCATGCTCCTCCCACCCTGCCACAGCTGACTTGGTGTGATCTTTGAGTCAGTGTTGAGCATCTCTGAAATACACAGCTATCACATGCCGCTAAGTTGTACCTTATTCTTGGCTGGTTTTATCATGTGCTTTAGGATGAGATCATCAGGCTCTTTTTCTTACTAAGAGCTTCAACAAAGGAGTCAAAGGACACCGCATTTAAAAAAAAAAAAAAAAAAGAGAGGCCTAGGTCTTATTCCCAGTCCTGAGGCTTCCTTTTTCTCTTCTTTCATTTCCCCAGTTCTAAAATTATTTGGAATAAGAGCAGCCAAAGGACACAGAGCTAAATAGTTTTGTCTCTGTGGATTTTGTAAGTCTCTCACAAAAAAAAAAAAATAGTTGTATGCATCTTTTGTAGCAGATGCTTACGAAAAGACTACAAGAAGTTGAGCAAGTTCTTGTGAACTAGAGTTTGGAGACTACCCCAGACATCCCAAAGGATGCCGAACTCCTGTCTGAAAAGTTAATTAAGACTTGTAAAGCATTTTGTAAAAACTGCTGCAAAAATACTATTAGGAAACTAATGCTATTTAAATGTTGATAGTGAATATTTTCCAAACAAAGTATCAGAGGCATCTTCCCCATGCAGAAGCGGGGATGCTGATTTTGGGTGGAGAAGGCAGAAGTAAATAATACAAAGAAGCAAGAGTGTCTTTTGGGAATCGTTCAGGCAGTGCCTGACATGGTGGTAGGTGGATGGAGCACAGATCTACGGGTGGCTGTGGAGCGTTGAGCCATGCGCCCATGTGGGAGCGTGGCTGTGGTGTCCCTGGGACACGCGTGTGCCCCACGCCGGAGAGGTGAGTGCCATGCCTGGGGCTAAGGGACACAGTGGTGTGCTCCATGCAGCCCAAGGAGGTCAGACAGGGTATCAGGGGCCTTTGTGGAGCACACCTGCGTGCAGGAGGAGAGGATGTGAACCTTCCCCTTCTCCTTGCGGCTCGGAAGGTATTGTTCCAGAGGGGCCGTAATTCTCACTGAGCGCTAGGCATAGGTTTATTTTCCTCATATGATTTGTCACACAGAGCGACAGCCACCGTATTTTCACTGAAGTCTGCCAAACCAAGCAATATTTGCATGTCTGCAGAGCGTGGTGCCAGCCCTCGGTGTGAAGACCGCAGGAATGACTTCCCTGGGCATGTGTCTCACCCTCCTTATTTTTTAATCTAATAGGGTACTGCTATCTAGGGGAATGACGGGTGTGGTGTAACGCAGAGAGCTCAGACTGTTACCAGAATAAAGCAATTTATTGTTCATAACTGCTTTCTACTGATAGAATTATACAGCCTTAACTCCATCTGGTTCGTGTTGGGCACCGCTGCTGTAGCGACACGACACGATGCTCTGTACTCATCCCGCTGCCAACAGCAGCGGGAGCTGACAGCTAAGCCTCTAAAGGAATAAATAATGATTTCTGACTGTACGGCGAAGAGTATCTAGTCCAAATACGGTCTATTTTTAAAGCCACTGGATAAGTATTGTTTGCCCTGCTTTTAAAATTAGGAACAGTTTCTGCAGTTATCTAACTGGCAGAGGATGCTGAAACTTGATCGCTTCATGAGCGCATAGCAGTCTGATGAGGAAATGCGCGTTGTAGATCTGTCTCTTGCAATTTACATCTGTACGTACCAAGAGCATCTGACACGGAGCAGCGGCCTGCTTGCTGATGGTTTGGATATGCAGCATCCATCCTGCCCCATGGCAGAGGCTTTCTGGAAGGGCTGCCAGCATGTCTGCTTTCTGCTGGAGAACAGCTGCTGGCTCCTTTGGGTGATGCACAGAGCCCTCCCTCTCAAGGCACCCCACTGCCAGGAATAATAACCATATTTATATGATTCTTAAGGAAAATACTTTTAAAAATAAAGTAACAGGTGAGAATTAAAAGAAATGACACTTCAGAAGTACTTTCAAAATAATAATAATAATAATGAGGACAAAAAAATAAACTTGTTACAGTATGGATCCTGGTAAGCATATGGGATGGAGCGTGCAACTGGTAATGGTTGCTGTGTAAATTAAAGGCTGTGATGTGAAACTCTGCATGCTTCGATTTCTCCCCGCCAAGGGAGAAGAGGAAGAGAGCTGAAAGGCGATAAAATCGCTGCTAATAGAGCGTTGCGTTGTAATTAGCTGGTGTTAAGACAGTTCTAGGGCTAGTTCTGTAGGGACTAGCTGGAATTTTACTTCTCCCTCCCCCTGCACCTATGCTCTGTGCATAAAAGGGCTTGTTTATTTAGTTCTCTGAAGCTTTGATGTTCCAATGTAGACCTGATATACTGGGCAGGGTGGTGGTGTTGAGAAACCTCCTGTGTTTTGTTTGTGCACGCGGGGTTAATTGTCAGGCCTCTGAGCGTGAAGTCGCTTCCCTGGGGTCATCTGTCAGGATCCCATGAAGTCTGGTGTCCATTATGCTGTGGGGCACAATCCACTTCCCAAGGCACTCGGTCTTTCCTTATGTACTCTTGCAGGTAGTTTACAAGTGATATCAAAGTCCTCGGGGTTGTTTGTGGTACAGATTTCCTGGATTAGAAGTCTCTTACACAGTTGCAAGCAGTTGTGAGCATCCAGTTCGGATTATACTTGTCATCTCTCCCAGTTTATTTTGATGCATATTTTTTTTGAATATTAAATGCCTTGTTGAAACCATGGTGTCATTTTTTTGTGTGACGCTGTGGTGAGATGATGTACACTGCTGTAGGAGAGGGAGATAGTGATCCTTCCTCTTAATGACTTAGAGGTTTGTGTTTGGGGCTTGTGCTTGTGAAGAAATGATTACAGAGATGGTGTGACCTGGTGAAGGCCAGCTGCCTAAGCCCTCAGTGAAGAAGGGAGAAAGACAAGCTTCTCCACAGCCACCTTAACTTGGCGCTGGGCTCCTGCTCTGATTAGCCCTCCAGCAGAAAGCCCATCTACCTTGAACACAGGAGCGCTCTCCAAGTTCGCTAATCCTGTCTGGCACGTAGATGTGGGAAACTTACTGCACGCCCACGTTCAGCTGATGGTGTGCCAGTAGGACACACTCACATGCACAGGGCCTCCACCAGTGCTGGGCGAAGGCAGTCCCCGTACCGTGCCGACCACTTCTATCTCCCGCGTAGAGCTTCGTGGCAGGGGAACAGCCCCGGGGAGCTTTGTCACCACGGGTGCAGAGGAAGGGCCTCCTGTGCGCTGGGGTGCGTGTCAGTGCAACCATGAGCACACACACTGCACATCCGATGAACCGGGACGCTGCTTCAGCATCGCTGCCCTGTGGGGGTACAGACACTGCTTTGCTTTCCCACCACTTCCGATGGTAAGCGCCTGGCCAGAGCTCCTGAGAGGTGTCCCAAAACCTCAGACTAGGGTTTATTTCTGACCGGTAGCTTATACAGATGCAACGCATCATAATTCTTAAACGTGGTGCTTTGTGGATGCTTGTGTTATTATCTAGACAACTACAGGTAAAGATGGAAATGAAAACTGTATTCTAACTCACTAAACTGAAGTAAATTTGGAATTAATTAATAGCAGTTGTAACAACCCAAAGCCTGAAAGGCTGGGCTGCAGCCAGAGTTGGGCTTCAAAACCCTTGCAAGATCTGGGCTCCTGCTTGTTTGAAAAATCCCATACTCTTGATGCAGCAGGGTTTTTTAGTTTGGTGGTTGTTGTTTTTTTGTAAAATGCCACTGGGACTTGTTACTACAGGATGCTGGCATCATTGAAGTAGAGGAACCATGTGGTATGGGTGGGCTATCTGAGGGAAGGAGAAGGGGGAAGTAATGTCTTAGCTTGTCATAGTCACCAAATCTTGTGGCATCTTGTGAATGAATGTCTGAAGATGAATTGCAGTAGGGGTTGTAATTGCAAAACCATGGAAGATATAACTACTGTAACCTGCCATGGATTTGTTGGAATTTGCTCAAGTCACTGTGTTTCTTAAAGCAACTGCTCCTGGAGTTGAGTGATTTTTGCAAGACTTTTTTTTTTTCTTTGTGTCCCCTTCCAAAAATCAAAGGCTCTGGCTCTCAGATAAATTAAATCAATTGGCTGAGGGGAAGGCTGCCACAGCTATGCGTCATGCTCCTCTGATGAAAGTCGCTGCTGCCACAAAAAGGGGTGACCTAATGGCTCAGGAAGCAGCTCTTGGACCACCGCGGTTTGTAACCCAGTTCCTGTTACCTGCACTGCAAGGTTGAGGAGTGCAGATGTTCAGGACCAGCTTCTGCAAATTGTTGAGTCATCTTTGCATGGAGCAGTGACTTCCAGCAGCAGGGAGGAACCAGGCAGTAGGAGTGCTGCCCGCTGCACCTATTTGATCTTAATCTACTCCTGCGTGAGTCACAGCAAGGAGGTTTCTTAGGCCCTGTGCTGCAGCTTGCTTTTTATTTTTTTAAATATGCCTCCAAAATACAAGATGGTATAACACAGAACAGTATACACAAGAGGAGCCCAGGTTATTTAAATCTTGAGGTGAACAGTGTGCCTTGCTCAGATATTTTGCATGTAGTTTGGCACTACTACAGCAAGTGGTTCAACGTGGATTTCAGAGGGTCGCTAAGTAAATTACCCTGACTAATTAAACCAGTTTTGGGTTATGCAAGCCATCTCAGAGCACAGAGAGACTTTGCACTCCTTATCCTCGTGCTTCATAGGCTTATAGGCACATGCAGTGTAAAGGTCGATTAGCAGAGATTTTGCATCTGTTTCAGGCCTTTCATTATTTCTCATTACTAGTCAGTAATATGACAAATTACACAGTTTGTCCTGCATCCTAATGTGCACACTCCTACAGCGTTGATGGTTTCTTTATCGCTTTCTCTTGGCATAATTCTCCTTCAGTGTTTCCAGCACCTCCTCTTCTCTGTCCTGTAAGCACCACTCACCGCTCCAGCAATAGCAGCTGTAACGCAGTGCTTAGAAAAGTCTCCTTCCCTGCTTTGCATTGCAGTTGCTGGGAAAGGGAGCGTTTCGACAGCTTTTTCTCTCTGGTGCGAGCAAGCTGGCCTACGAAGTAAGGCAGGCAATTGTAGCTTTGAGGGCAGAAAAGGAGCGTGACTGGGATGGCGGAGAGATGGTGAGGAGCACATAGGCGCCCCACTGCTGCTTCATGCCTTCTCCAGAAGCTATTTCAGTCCCACCAACAAATGGTGTCATCTGTTGTGCTGCTATGGAAGGAGAGCCCTGCGCAGGGCACGCAGCACAGAGAGCTGGTGGGACGCTGGAGGTGCCGCAAACCACTCTAGATGTGAGCACTTAAAACGCTTGGCTAGCGTGACAGCTGCGTACCCATTAAATTCATTGCTTTTTCACCCCCCTGTGCACAGATGGGTGCTTCCAGTGAATAGCAGCTCCAAGGGGGAGCTTTTGAGTTGTTTTGAGACAACCTGGGAGCTGAACGAGGCACACCACCACTATGAACACACCATGGCCTGCTGCTTGCTCACAGAGCTGTTACTCAACACGTGTGCTTGCGGGCCTGCACAGGCCTGGTGGCTGAGAGGCAGGAGCATCCTACTGCTGCCTGTAATGAGGGATTATTTAACTTTATTACAATACGGGGGGGCAGTGAAGTGAAGCAGGAGGCACGTGTGGAGGCGATGCTCCCACAACCATTCCACGAGGAGAGCGGTGCCTCCTCCGAGCCAGCCAGTCTCAGATCTCTCCTTCCCTGGAGAAAACGAGGCGCTTCCAGCCCCAAACCCCCAAACCTTCCACACCCCAGGAGCCGGCTGAGCCACCGCCCTCATCCCCCACACGCAGGTGGGGCCGTGCCCCGCCGCCCGCCATGCCCCAGGCCCGGCCGCCCTTCAGCGGCCATGCGCGGCGGGCGGGGGCGCGGCAGAGGCGGGGAGGGGCCGGGCCGTGGGGTGGGGGGGGGCACGGCCGGCGGCCCCGGCGCCGAGCGGAAAGTTTGCGGGGCGGCGGCATGGCGGGGCGGGGCGGCACCGGCACGGGGCCGGCGGGGAGACGGCGCTGAGCGGCGGCCGGAGGCTGGCGGCTGGGCCGGGCATGGAGGGGGACCGGGACCGGGAGCGGGACCGGGAGGGCGGCCCGGCGGAGAGCGGCACCTCGGAGGCGTTCGCGCAGCTGTGGGCAGACGTGATGGGCATCCTGGTGAGTGCCGCACCTGCCGGCGGTGCCGCGGAGCCCATCTCCGTGCCTCCCGCCGGCCGCCCCCTCCCCAAAACCCGCGTGGGACGGCGGCGCTGGGGCCGTCAATGGGGCCATTGTGCGGCGGCGGCCCCAGCCCCCCCCCCCCCCCCCCCTCCCCGCGGCACCGAGGGGACGGGGGGTGCTGGGGCGGGATGGGGGCGACCGCGGGCAGCTGCTGCCCGGGGCGGGGCGGGGGGGGGGGGGGTAAGGCAAAACCCCCCGGTATCCCCACGTACGTGTGCGGCAGCTGGCAGCCCTCCAGCCGCACGGGAATGTGGCAGTCGGCACGGAGCGCTGCGTGTGCGCTCCCGAAGTGAGTGGATGGGCTTGGTGCGCGTGTTGGCTTCGTGCTCCGAAGGTTTAAGCAACAGGCAGGGAAGAGTACGGGGAGAAATCCCTTATGGGAAGGTGCTGCGGGGTCTGATCTGAAGTGGTGCTGAACTCTGCAGAGAACTTACTTAGCCTTTGCTGCTGCAGTTTTTGCAGTTTTTTCTGTTCCCTGGAGACTTTGCTGTTCATATTCTAAAGGGGATTTATTTATTTATTTATTTTTAAGCAAGCAAACAAAGCCTGCCTCGCTCCTTTCCCTCGCAGAAGCTCGCCGTTCACCCGGCGCTCAGTCCGGCAGCACCCGGCCGCGCGCGCTGTTTCCCCGTGGAGGATTTCGGTCCAGGCGTGCAGGCAGGGTCAGTGCTGCCAGTCCGCAGGGAGCGCACAGTCGGTACTTTATGAACAGCCCCTTTCTCTCTCTTTCTGGCAGGTTTCAGTACTGCATTTAGTAAAAGCAAAGGGTTGTTGGATGCCTGGAAAGGAGTGTTGGAAGAGGCCAAACCAACAGCGTAGCATGCTGGGGTTCGCTGCATAAAAAGATCTGATTCTCACACAACTAATGGGTTTCTTCTGGCTGTACAACCTATTTTCCTTCTTGGGAAGACAGAGCTATTTATTTGTTGTTTTTCTCCTAGTAAAACTAAGTGAAAGTCATTTGTCTTAGAGTTAGCCTGCTTTGCAGGGAGGAATCATCCTGTGACTGTAAAGTTGCTGGTTGCTGTGGGTGCTCCCAGCACTGCTATCTTTTCTCACTGCACTGTTTTGTATTACGCCACAATCACAGATATGAAAAGCCACCCTTGTTCTGGGTCTCAAATAACTTATCTGAGGGAGGACAGAAGCTCTTCTCACTGCGAGTTATCAGTGTTCTTCAGATTTCAGGTTTTTAAAGAGTTTCTAGGCTTCGCTGCTGCAAAATGCATCTTCGTGTGAACTGAGTGTAAACTTACTTAGGGCTGTCTTCCTGAAAGCAAGGAAAAGGTAGCCCTGGTGCCTCTTTCACTGCTCAACTTTTTGGTATGTAGAAGTTCGTTCCTTTCAAGCCCTTGCTGCGAAAGGCAAGCAGTGAACTGGATGAGTGGTGGCCAAGTGGGTGTCTGTAGACTGTTGGCCATGGTCCATATGTCCACAATAGTCACCTGCAGAGCCACTCATGAGCTGTCAGCTAAGTGAAAAGATGGGTTTTAAATTCCGGGGATTTATAGTAATTTGTAATTTAAAATGTTTAGGGAGCACGGATGTAGATACTGGAGCACCTCACTGGGAGCAGCTCCATAAACCAAGAAATTGTTGTGGTGCTATGGCAGTAGGTTGGCCCGATGACAGCTTCGCTGTCCTTTTGATGCAAGAGGTGTTCTTCATAAAGGTGATGAAATGCCTGGGTCTGCCTTCCTCCTGCTGAGGAGCTGCTGTGATGGGGAGGAGGAAGGCTGTCCTCTTCATCCCACTGCCCTTGCTGGAAGCCCACTGGAGCCAGGCACGTGCCCAGGTAAATGAGCTGAATGTGGTGGGACCTCCTCTGGGCGCAGGTTTGGGAGGCAACACCATGCACGGCAGTTACTTGAAGTGCAAGCTGAGCCCCCTCACTCAGGCTGATGCATATATTTCGTTGTTTGTGTGCATTTCATTTAGGTACCTTCAAATAGGACCTTATTAGCAGGAACCTGTGATGGCAGATCCTAGGTCCGGAGGGGAAGCAAATACTTGTCAAGTGCTGCTGGTAAGCAGCATATTTTACGGACTTTGAAGTCGCTTAACTCTCCCTATACTTGACAAATATCGAGTGTATTTGCGGCTGTACTGGGATTTTGCCGAAGTAAATGCAACTTTTCCCTTTTGCACTTATTCTAATGAAATATTCCATAGTTGCAGCTGTGGTATAAGCGCCTCAAAGCTATTTGTACTGTTAATGGAGCTTACTAGATAACATAATTAGACTTAAAAGCTCTTGCTTAGTCTGTAGCAAGCTGGCGACGGAATGTACTGGTTAATTGCAATTTGCAGCGTCTCAGAGCAGCAGTGGCTGGTTGAAGGATAGTAAGGTTTTGAGATTGCAGTACATGGATTGTGAAAAATAACGTAGGAATTCTCTGCATCCTTGAAATTCAGCACCATGAAAAGGATATTTTTTCAAGGTATATAATGCGTGGAATCAGGTATTTATGTGGTAATGGCAAACTCTCCACTGGTGGAGTCTGGAGGTTTGTATGTGGATCTGAAAACAAGTTGCAGTATAAAGTAAAACATCAAGAATTTTATTCTTTTATAAACGGCCTTTCAAAACTTGGCCTGTTCGCCTTTGTATATAGAAGACCCTGTGGTGTCTTTTATGCCAATGCGATGTTTTTCCCTCCATAGCTGGAGCAGGTATCTGGGTGAAATTCTGACATTAATGAAATCACTGGCAGAACGCTAGTCAGCCTTGATGCAACAGGGATTTTGCTGAAGACGACTTTTATTCACGTGAGGAGCTTTTGTCTTCATGGGACGACTTGAAGAAGATACAGAGGAACTTGCAAGAGACACAATGAGTTAGAAGTCTTCCTGGTATTTCATTTCAAACCGGTAGTTGGTTTCAGATTTCCAACTATTGAATCCATTATAAGATCTGAAAAAGATAATTTTATCTTTCCATAATATTTTGCAGTTACCATGCCAAGAGGCAGCCAGTGCTTCCCTACCGACTGTTGTTAGCTGAAGAGAACAGAGTATCTGTTTTGAGGACAATAAAGCTCCCCTGTGCTTGTCCGGGGAGCTGTGATATTTACATATACGTAATCCAGCCTGCTCTCTGTGTTTCAGTGGCTATTTGGATTTCTTATCAAAGTAATAAAGAAACAAACCGAAAGAAAGACGCCAGCTGATAATACCCCAGTGATAATGTGTAATTGCGTACTGGCTAGCATACTTTGGGGAGAGGAGTTTGGTAGGAAGCCAGGCAATGTGGAGATAGGGGAAGCAGATCCCGGCTGATAGCAGCAGCCAGAGGCGTTGCAGCAGCTCATGCCAGCTGCAGGTTCCTCCCAGGACTGCTCTTCCTGAAGCCGCCAGTAGTTTGCCATGACCTGCAGCAGAAATCTCATCCCTCCATCACCCTCCCAGCACCTCATTCAAGTGCCTCTGCTTCTTTGATGTCTGCTTGGCACCCAGAGGCTGCTTTGGCCTCAGCCATAGGCACTTGGCGCTGCTGTACCGAAAAGTGTGGGCAGGCAACAAGGTCCTGGCTCTGGTAGGGCATGTGTTCGGAGGTGGGTTATACCCAGTTTTTCTGGGGTCTGCAGAATGGCTGTGGTGCTGCTTCACTGGCTCAGGAAGCACTTGGAGACATTCTAATTCAAAGGCTTTCTGATACTTCAGAGTCAGTTTTTAAAGTGCGTCCCAGTTGCAAGAGTAAGGATAAACCCAGTAGGCTTAACCTCTGCTCTCTAGACTAGTACCTTTCATTTCTTCTGGTTTACAAAACCACGGAGTGGTATCCCTTCAGATAAAGGGATCCAAATGGAGATTGACTTTCAGTTCAGGTGTCGAGCTTTATTTTTCAGACATAACCTGTTGCATTTCCTTTCCCTCTTGTCTCCACAAAACGTTACACCTAGCCACACTAATCCCATTATGAAGAAAGACAGCTCACAGAGATAACCTTTGGTCCAGGCTTTTTCTCACATCCCAGGTCACATAACACAGATGTCTCCAGCAGGCAGTGCGGTCTCCACAAGACCCTACACAGGACTGATAAGAGTTTGTGGATCTGGTGCCCTCTACGTTCTTTCTTGAAGGCAAACTCAGGGTTTCCCTGGCCTTTGAATTACAGACACAGAGGTAGGGAAGGTTCTTACATCTCCTCTATCTGTTGAGAGCTGCTGTTTAATAGACAGTAAGTAAAGGTAGTACTTAAAGGTAGATTGGGACCTTGAGAAAAATTCCCTTTTCTAGTGTGTTGTTGGTTTGCTGTGAATACTGGCTCCATTATTAGTGTTTTGAAATACTCTTTTTTTCTTCATAATTTTTACATGTTGAAAGTCAATCGACCAAGCTTGTTCTGTCAACGTAAAGAGCAATGGCATACCAGGTTGGCATTAATGATGCTTCCTTTGTGGATATGAAAAAATGGCATAGTGTAAACAACAGGAAAATGTAAAAATTGATGTGGAAGGTAGAAAAGCATATGCCTTTTGGGGTCTCCCTCAATCATATGCAGTCTCTGCTTTTAGCTGGGTCCCCTCTGTAGCTTTTCCTTCATGTAGCAGCACAGACTTTCTTCACTTCCACTTCACCCATTATCAGGGTATTAAGGGTTGGTGAGCACACTTTGTGCTCAGGCTTTGGTAGGCTCAGTGACACAGGATGAATGAGAATTACTTTCTAATGACCCAGCAAAATGATTGGTAACAATACCTCTTTTAACATAAAGTGCTTCTGATAATTTTCTGCTTTGTGATTGCATGGCCTGGACCGTGACTAATGAACCTGCAGCTTTGTCTGTGTCCATTGTTGGTTGTGGGAGGAAGAGATGGCAGAGGCTGTGATGGTGCAAATGTCAGGGTCGCTTTGCAAGAATTTGGATTCCAGGTGTTTTGTGAGGAAATGGACAAAGAGAAGGAACTGGGCTTACTAGGTGCAAATCTATAAAAATTAGCTTTCTTCTATAAAAGCGTGTTCTCCATTAGAGAAGTAGTGTGTGATGAGATAAAGAGACATGAAGAGCTTTTAGTTACTACTGTCTTCAAGAGACTTAACTGTCCCACTGGCAGGAAAAAATCACAGCACAGTTTCCTGAAGCACATTCAGACCCGGGAGTCCTCAGCACAAGTTTACAACATGACAGATGGGTACTCTTGAAGTAAGAAGAGCCGCACCCACCACTGTCCAGTAGCTGGGATGTGGGCCAGGTGTGAGCACGCTTCGGTCTTCTGGAGTCAAGTGGAGGATCTTTAGTGCTTACGGCAGCAGCAGAGCTTTCTTGTCTGCTTCCAGGCTTTGAAACGCAAAGTTATAGTGGACTCTTTCTACTTGAACTGAGATATGCGTAATGGCACACGCAGTGGTGTAGGTTCTTCGGGCACCAGGGTAAGGCTTTCTGAGCTACGTGCTACTTTCAGAGGCGTGTTTCCTACGAAGGGTGTGAAATTGAGAGCAGGGATTGTGTAACCTGTCTGAAAAACAGTTTTAAGCAGGGCTTAACCGGAAAATTAGGTGGACAAGCTTAAGAATATAATACAACAATGATTTCTAAATCACATTTTCAGGCTTCTTTACTAAGCGTAATTCAATAAATGGGAGAACAGGTTCCTAACATCCGTGTCACACCGAGTGCGATCTGGTTGGAGTGCTGTGTCAGGTCTGCTGTGCTACAGGCCCATTGGATTTTGCTGATTTTACTTCCCTGTGGCCCTGTATGAACATAGGGATATGCTATTGAGATCAGTTTATGTGATCAGGCCTCCAGATGAAAAGAAAATTAAAATGAGAAACAAGCCCTCCTATGTGCATGGGTAGATGCACTCATAGAAGCTTATGAGCATGGTAATATAATTATCAGGAACATAAATATGTCGTTTTCTTTTTCATTATTGTCACTGTATTTACAATGATATACAGTGCATTTTGCTCTGGTAACAGCATGCTAAAATTTTATATCGCAGTATTCTCTACCTTCAGTATATCCTCAGTGTGGGGGAGTGTGTGTGTAAAGGAGGTTAGGTAACTATTTAATGCAGCAATAAAAGCCATACTTTGAAAGCTTTGCAGTGGTCGTGACAGGAGTCAACAGATGACAATGAAAACATCAGCGTGCTTCTTGCAGTACCGAATCAAGAGCACCTGAGTGGTCCCTTGGTGCTGGATGTTCCTAACCTCCTCGTTTGCAACTGGAGGTGCTTTGGGTGGTGCAGTGGGTATGAAACAAAAGACGAAAAGGCACCACAGATAAAGGGTCTAATTTCTGCACTATTTACATAAAAACTTCTTGAGCCTAAGGCACAAAAGTTTATTTACACTGAAACTGAGCGTGGCTCTTGAGTTTTGAACAAGAAAAGAGAGAAACAACTCTTGTCGCTTCTTCGCAAGCTCAGGCGAGTTGAGCGCCGTGGTTCTTCCAGCATCAAGCTGACTCCTCAGTGTGGAGCTGGCTCTCTTCCCTGCACGCCCAGCGTAACACGGTGGAGGAAAAATGGATTTGAGAGCTCTTGTCATGAGAGCTCAGTGGCACCGCACTGCAGGTTTGCAAAGTGATTGTACCTCCACAGCTGGAGCTTTGGTGAAAACACGTATTAGGGCTGATTGTGTTGTACCTTAGGAAAAAGTGGTTTAGGCTTTTGAGGAATTCTGCTTGCCAGAGTATCTTACCAGTCATGATATACTCTTTTAACACTGATAGAGAATCTGTGGCATTTATGGACTTAGAGTTGGGGAGATCTTTGGAATTGTGTTCTACCTGTGTTTGTATCTCCATGTGTCTGTATCTGTTACAGTTCTGAACACATCCATCCTCTTAGGATTTTGTGCTTGCAGTCTCACAGGTGGAGCTTCCTGTGTGTTCAGACTGAGCCAAAAGGGTTTTTTACACCAGAAATTGTTACTACAATTCTAGGAATGGAAAGCAGACTGGATACACTTATTTTCTACTGCTAGATTGAAGCTCATCACTTTCATTTTTACTATCCCTGTTAGATTGATTTCATATCGTTATCATTATCACTGTGTAGACTTAAACCTAGCCTTCAGCCACACTGAGCAGTTGATAGTACTTGTGGGTTTTGGTGCTTTCAGTGGTTGGCTAGCTTAACCCTATAGCTCTGAAAGCTGACAAAAATATTTTGCATTTAAGCCAAAATGTATACTTAGTGAGGTTGAAAATAACAATTCTGTTTTATACATGTGTGTAACTGTATCCAGATGCAATATGCATCACAACTTGCAGGCTCTGACTTCCACTCCATTATCTGTCATCTTTCCCACCTCAGAGTTTGTAAATAACCATTGTCTAACAGGAAAAGGGTGGGGGCAGACTGCACGTTGCATGTCAGTCGGGACTTCTGTCTTCGGGCTTCCAACTTCAAGATGACTGCACGTTTGCACTTCAAAACCTCTGTGCTGTAGAATGTTTTGTGGGAATATGTCGTGTTTTATTGAGAAATTAGGGACAACAGATTTCCACAGGGAGTTGTAGAAATCTGTATCAATGTACGCGGGCTGGAGGCTCCAGCCTGTTTGTCTAGGATGTAAACATACCTGGGATGTGTTGCTGCTGCCAGGTGGGTTCTGTGTTATTAAATGAGGGAGCAGCATCACCTCGGCAGTAAAGGAGATGCTGTTCGGAGGACCGCTGTTGAGGGAGACTTTACAGAGGCAAGAGTGCAAGAGAAGCTGGGAAGTTTCACCCCCCTGTTAGTGGAAGCTGTGCAACATTTTAGCAGACAACTCAGAAAGATACTGTATTTCAAAACCGGAAATCTTAGTAAGATAAGGACATACCTAGCAAAGGAAGCAATCAAAGCTGGTGGTGAGCTGCCAGGCTGGGAATGCCAAGAAAGGCAGCGCGATGGGCAGTGGAGTGGGGATGCCGGTGCCTGTGGCACTAAGCCATGCTGGCAAGTTTCCGACCAGTCCTTCACTAGATCTACGTGATGCTTCTGATCAGAGTAAGGAACAGCTAGGCTCTGAACACATTCTTGCTTTCTGCTGTCTCTCTGGTGTACAGATGGGGTATTTTCAGCACTTTGTGCGAATATCTGCAGTTGATCAGATTTCTTTTCTGGAAAGGTGCTTTGGGTTGTGTTTCTTAATTACGCTGAGCGTCAGGCCTTGCCATCTGAGAGGACCTTGGTCCTCACCAAGTGCGTGCCACCAGTAGGCTGTCCGTTGTCACCTCTTGAGAAGTGTTGACGGGGACACGTGCCTATGAGGCTGCAACACCAGTTCAGCTGCAATAGTAGGTGGCTTTCTCTTGCCCCTCTAAATGCGTTTCCTTATGTCTGTCTCCATTCCACTGCAGAAAAATGGCTGAGTAAAGGAAGTTTCCCTGCTGGCGCTTTGGGAATCTCCACAACATGGCAAATTCTTTGGACGTTTTTCTGTGTTTTTACATACCGTACTTCTCTAAAGTTTCTCTAAGGTCTTGTTTTCGTTGTAGAGGAAAATGGCAATTCCTGGTATCTCTTCTTAATTACCCAAATTTCTCTCAGTGTTTCAGCTTGTAATGTTCTACATTGCTTGCTGTGCAGTGTGCAAATAAAAGTTGAAAGATGCGGGGTTGTTTGTTTGTTTGTGGTGTTGTGTCCTATTCATTCTTTGGAGAGGTTTGCAGTAAGGTCTCTTTATTTCTTGCTTCGTCAGTGGAGATTGCTCAGCTGTAGGTAGTACAAAATGGTTGTCATTCTTTAAAAGTTCTGCTCTCCTCTTTAATTACTGCTACCTGAGTGCTCTGCAGTGAGGCATGAAATGGAGTGTAATCCTGTGTCATCCCACTCCGCTGTGGTGGTATGGTCTGTTGTGTAACAAATTGAGGAGAAATTGGGGTATGTCATGTTATGTCAGTATGTTGTTTCTTGCTCAGCACAAATCCAGCAGCATATTGTTTAGGTTTTGTGTCTGGAGGTGAGTATATACGTGCAGACGGGTAAAGTTTGTAAAACCTAAGCTTTGTATGGTATCTATCTAAACTCAGGAAGTTAACTAGGAACATAAGGTCAAGGACTTAATCAAAATATTGGCGTGGTGATGAAGAATTGCTTCGTACCACATATGGTGTGTGTGAGTTCATGCAGAAATGAGAATGGGGAGGGATGCTTCTGCGTATTCTTGTTTCAGACTCAACCGTGACGAGTCTGACTGGGTTTGTTCGCTTTAGAGGTCGAGTTCCTAATTACCAAAGTTGAAACAAAAGGAAGAGTTGGAAGTCGTGAATATTGATTTTCGTCTTTGACAGAATGCTACTTTCTTCAAGTACTCCTTGCCAAGTTAATTGTGGTTTTTAATCCTCATCTCAAATGTACTTATAATACAAAAGGTTCTAAAAATTCTTTTTTCCCCCATCTGCCAAACCTAATTACAACTACTTCACAGTGCTTGCGGATAGTTATTTATGTTGTAAACTGCCACGGAAAAGGCGAGGGGGAGTGCGTTAGATCTCTGGCCATCCTGCCTTTCTTGGGCAGAGCTGTTGCTCTCTGGGGCTCGTGTTTTGAGCGGTTCAAAAAAAAAAAAAAAAAAAAAAGTAACAACGTGGGTGGGTTTTTTGGCTTTGTTCTCCAGACTCCCACCTCACTTAGGCAAATGCCTCCAACGTAAAGAGAAAATGGCGGATGGCAAACGATAGAGGTGCAGTGCTAAAACTGTATTTCTCTGGCTAGAGAAGTGAAAAGCGGGTCCCAGCCAAGAAGCGTAGCTTATAACTGCTAGGAAGCGGGGTTTGGGAAGATCGTGCGGAAGGAAGAGTTGCAGCATCCGTGAGAGGAAAGGAGCAGAGGGCGCGCCGGGACTTGGGGGAGGAAGGTCAGCGTGCAGCCGGCCCGGGAGAGGCCCGGTGCTGACGGGACCATGCAGGCCGGCGGAGAGCGCATGGGGGGCTGGTAACGGAGGTTTGGGGCCGGCTCAGAAATGACAGGGCTCGTTTTGGGTGTTGTGTAGGGGTATCAGAGGGCAAAGTAAGCCTTCGTGTCTGGTTGCACCTTGTTTTGCTTTTGATTAAAGACATGTAGGATATAGGTGGGTAGCTGTTCATGAGCACTGAGTCATGCGGGATAACGCCAGGCAGGTATTTCCAGCAAATGCTTCAGAGGGATGATTTGTAGCAGAGGGCTGGCTAGCTGAAACAGGCTGAGGATGAGAGAGCGGTTTACTGTTTTGCTGGGCACAGCCTGATGCCCCGCTTTCCTGTACATGCGTAACTCATTCCCAGCCAGCCTTTATGGGTACGGTTGTACCTCTAAAGATTGGAAAGGAAATCTCCACACGTGTGATTCTCCTTTTGCCTCGAGAGAGTCTTACAGCAAAATCTGCTTCCCTTCAAGCCCTGATCCTTTATGCATGAGACAGCTGATATGCTATGCATCCTTTGGTTCAGAGCTGATAATGGTGCACACTGTGGCAAGTAGTGTAACGCCTTCCTTTTGCTCGGAGAGCTCCCCGCGGTTCTTGCGGTGCTTCAGACAGGCCCAGGTACGCAGCTTGTCCTGCCACACTTGATGGGTTCACGGCTTGATGTTCCCTGAGACTGCAGGCTGTTCTTTCATCTCAGAAGCAGAACCTGTGAGGGAACTCATCCAACTGAGGCTTTCTTCTCACTTTACAGTCGCTTTTACAATTAGGTGAGATGTTTTTCTTCTGCGTGATACCTTTCCTGACAAATGGTTTGTTAGGGGGATGTTCTTTTGATGTTAGGGTTGTATTGCATAGAGAGGTTGTTCAAGTGAGAACTTAGTTTACCCTCCAAGTCCAAGTGTCTTTATCTACAGTTGCTGTCTTTCAACTTGTGGTTCAGGGCCTTGGGTCGATCAGAACAAACTACTGGGTTGTGTAGAGACACGGGACTTTTCATGCGCTTTATTGACATTGGGGTTCTGCCAGCTTCTGATTTTTAGGATCTCCTTAACCACGCAGGGCTTTTCACAGAGATGCACCCTGAAATGAAGGATAAAATATGATGTGCAACACTTGAGTAATGCATTCAGTCTCCAATAATAGCAATGCATGTTATCAGTGGGAAGCGTTACTGGATAGACAGCGCCATGGTCTTAAGCACTTTCTTGAAGCAAGCATGTAGCGTGCTCCTTGCTGGGGGGCTCCTGTAAGCAGTGAATTGCATGTTGCCCCTTCAGAGAAACACATGCTTGAAACACCTGGGAGATGTGGCAACCACACAGTTATTCAAACCCAGACTCAGTAGGATTTGCTCTGTAGGTAAGCAGAAATATTTCTTTTATTTGGATAAGAGGTCTATTTAGCCTAATTAGGAAGTGCTTTGGCAATGATGAAGCAATATGGGCGCACAGGAATGCGAAAAGCCCATCTTCACTGTACACAGCTAAAGGGAAATGAACAAATAAAATACCAGATCCCAGAGCAGAAAGGATTACACACTGACAAGAGAGAGAGTCCTTACTGCTAGGTTGATATCCCTAATTGATATAAACAGGAAGCCCTGTGCAGTCTGCGGTAGTTAAAAGATACGTATCTAAATAATATTTAAATAGATTCTTGCATTTTTAAGACCCACTAGAGTATAATTGTATTCAGCTTAATTAAATGAACTGAAGCCCCCTGATAACTGTGCATTACTGCTCCTAAATAAAATGCTCTCCAAAGAGACTTCATGATGCTTAGTTAAGACAATAAAAAACCTTAGCCCAGCACCGTGAAGTGTTGCATGAGCAGCATTATATTTAGTTCATCTGCGTGTTACCTGCAGTGGTTAAAAATAAGCCTTGGCAGTGCTGTGCCCCTGCCAGAGTCAAACCTGAAGCTTCACCGAAGTGCTTCAGTATAGCGTCAGTCTTTCTGGTTTCACTGTATTTGTGTTTATTATGTGTTTATTATATGTTATATATTATTATAATAATTATTATAATTATTAATTAAATTTTAATTAATTTTTTAATTTTATATTTTATATTTTTATATTTTAATTTAATTTTTAATTAATTTTAATTAAATAATTATTAATTATTAATATTATTATAATAATTATTAATATAATTATACATATAATATTATATATTATATGTATATTATATGTTTATTATGTGTTTATTCTCTTATTAAGCTAAAAGCAGGGAGGTGCGCTAAGAACGGCCCACACAAAAAACAAACGAGAGCAGTGGCAGAGCTAACCACATGGCAGTCTGGCTTCTGCCTCTGGCTCCCTGTGTAAATGCGGGCTGGCTATTTAAGCAAGCCCATTATTGCCACTGTTCCCTCATAAATAACGCGGCTGTCATTATGCGTGCCTCGCACAGGAACTGGGATAAACCCTCTCCTTCAGAACCAAAATATCTCCAAGCAGAACAATATCCCTTATGTCCCGACTCACGCCACAAAAAACCTTAGCACGAGGAAGCTCCAGCATAAGAAGGACCCAAAAGTGGAGGGTTGCTTTGAGGCAGCGGGAGGCTGCTGTTTGCCGGGGCCCGTGCACGTGGCACCCTGGGTATCGTCCTTGCGGCCCTGGTGGAGAGCAGAACACACATGGCTGGCGTGGTTCATCCACATGCTCTTAGGGGTTGCTGTGCCACTGTGTGTGTGCACCTTGCCAACCTTTTTCAGGTTTCTTAGGGTGCTTTTTGTCTTGCCACCAACCTTTTGTATCCCAGACGTGGCTCTGGCCAGAGGCTTCATCCTCAGGAGGCTGCCTTGGAGGCAGCGGGTCTGGCGGCCTCCCTCATCAGCTGGGGGGGGACTGGCGCAGGTTGCAGGAAAACCATTTCTTCTGCTGTTAAGATTACATGGGGAAAGATGGATTTCTGCCATATTCGAGTATGGTTATTTCCTTTCCTGGTAAAGCGCTGCCGCCAGGAAGCAGTAGGAGTGAAGGAGAGGTTAGTCTCCAGGGACGCAGAAGGGTTGGATGCATCTTTCAGGCCACGAGCTGCCGAATTTCTAGCCGGAAGAATCAGAATAGCAGAGTGTCAGAGAAAGCAACTCGAGTGTAAGCAGTCTGGTTTTCCAGAGCCAACAGCCACACTGCCCTCTGTGCTTGTGGGCAGAAACTGGGGGCCGCGTCTCTGGGGCACGCGGTGCGTTGTGCCACCGGGCACAGCGGCCAGGACAAACCCCCACATCTATTCTCAAAACAAGAGAGAGCCAGTCTCACCTTGGTGAGCAGAACAGGATTATGCCATGCTCTGTAAAACTGGTTGGTAGCAGGAGAATGAGATACTCTTGGAAATTAAGGTCTTAAGTGGCACGTGGGGGAATAAGTAATCATACTTAGTGCAGCACCCAGCTTCACAGTGGTGTGGTAGCACCTGTAAATGCCAGGATGCTCGCCACTGGCTGGGTGCTGCTGAGTAAGAGGGTGAAGGCTTGGCTCATGCCATGTAAGTGCAGAGATGCTTGGTGGTCCCTGTCGGAGGATGCCGGAGAGACTGCAGCCCCATCACACCTGCCTGGGCACTGGCTGCGCTGCCACTTGGAGAGGAGAGGAGCGAGCCTTGCATCTCTGCTCCCCAAAAATCAGAGCTGGAGGGAAGGTCCCATCGCAGCAGTCGGACACTGAGGTAGTGAGAAAATGGGGAAGGCAATTCCTGGGGGGGGGGCATGGAGATCTTGACACCTTTATCAGTACATCCCCACGGCCAGCACCGCAGGGCGTCACTGGGCGAGGGATGCTGTGCTCCCTGGGGAGGGCCGGGCAGGAGAGCTGTACAGGACCTCAGGCACAGCTCCTAAAAAGGGATGGTGGGGGGAAACCCAGACCCCAGGAAGCAGGAAAAAAAGGGGGAAGGAGCAAACAATGCTGCACTGAGGAAGCCAGGAAAAGAGGCGGGGGGAAGCAGAGGAAGAAGGATAAGAAGTTTCTTTCAGTGAACTTTCCTTTTTCTGAGCAAGGTATTTCCTGGTGAAAAGCATAGCAAAGTTTAAGGTAAAGATGGTTGTTCTTACTATCACGGTGCTGGGAAGGACATACGAGTAGGGAGAAGCAAAGGTCAAAGTTGATATTTGTCGCCGTCACTGTGTTGTTTTTCTATACAGCACCTAGCACAAGAATAAAATACTATTTCTTTCACGCAGAGCTTACAGATTGAGAGAACTGCTTACCATTGGGGAAAGAATACTGGAAGTGCTTCATTGGGCAAAACAAACTTACTGTGTTTTATGTGGAGAAACTAATTAGAGACCACCAAATTGGATAAAGAATTATTTTACTGAACACTTTTTTTTTGCCTTGGATAGTGCAGTGATGATTATGTATAAGCTTCTTGTAGATATATATGTGTTTGGAAGCTGGGCATATTGTGTCTCAGTTAAAAATTACCAACCTGGATTTTAAATATGTATCATATGCTGTGCTGTAATGATTTTTACTGCCGTGTATTGATGCAATAGAGTTTGACAAACTCAAAAATTTCGTCAATGCTTTCATTGCTCTTTTATGATGTTGATAATATGCTTTGTTTAAAGGTTAAAAGGATTAGGGTAGATGAAATCCTGTAAAGGAACTAAATATCAAATAGTGTATCAGTAGATGGTATTAATATTCTGGATATCGATCAAGTGTGGAGTTTGACTTAGAGACAAACAGAACTGCAAAAACAGTTGAAAAATAATTGCCTAAAATAAGATCATCCTTTGAATACACCTCAGCATACTCCTAAGAGTATGTTCATAGTTAAACCCTTCTTCTTTAGCAGTTTCTGCCTTTTATTTTTTTTCCCACAGTTGAAGTAGAAAATGAAACCAGAATTCCACACAGCAGGATCATTGTCAAATAACATTTTGGTGCCTCTTGGCTCGCTTACCACATTTTATTGTTTTATTGTATTTCACCAATACATCCAGCTATGAGGGAACGCCTCATAGCAAATGCTGGTACAAAGTAGAAATCACAGTTTGGACTACAGTATTTGTAATAAAACTTGGATGTAAATGACCAAAGTTTGCTTTCATTGGGTCTACCATGCAACTTCAGCATGTTGCCAAATACTCACGCACTGACCTTGCTTACGCAGTTGTCCAGAGATACAGTTTCTTCCTAATTTCTTCTTTGAAATTTCAGTTTCTTCTTTGTTTCTTCCTAACACCTTTAGTTGTTGTTGTTTTTTTTTTTTTTTTTGTGGTGGTTCTTTTTCAGTCTACTGTTTGGAGTTGCTCATACCTCTGTTACATAGGAGACCTAACCACCGTAGAATTGTTTTTTTGTCATACTGCATTACTACTAGATATAAAGAAAAGATACGGGTTTTAATGAGACCTCTGTCATTATTGCAGTTAATATAGCCAGCTCACTGCGATGAGGACTTACTCCATCATCGACTTAAGATGTTTGGTTTTTTCATCCTCATTTCATTAGACTGTAGCCTACTCAAACTTGAAACCACCCACTAACATATGCTAACCTTCCTGGTTCTGAACCAAGAAATTATTCTCCATCTCCTTAATGGTGCTTTAATCACATATATGCTTATTTCTTAATCCTCGGCACCCTTCTGTTTATCATTTGTTTCTACTCCCAAGTGTCAGGCTAGAAGCCCGCTGCAGCTGATGTGTACAGAGGGACACTTTTCCACTCAACATGAGGAAAAAAGTCTTGGCAAACGCGGTGCGCTAAAGGAGGAGGCAGTAATAATAAGGGAAGCAAAACTAATGAGAGGTGATGTCAGGTGTAGCTCTTGCACGGCTCGAGGAGTTGTTCGCTTATCCTGCTTTACAAGCTGGCAATGATACCCTGTGCCTGACTGATGACCAGCCGGATGGGTAGTGGTGGCCTGGCAGGTATCACTGTAGACAAAGAGCTTTAGGTTGCATTTTGATGAGCTTAGTGTGGATCACCTTGGGGAAAGGAGGATAGAAGATAATATACTGTTATTAGGGAAGCTGGACATTAAGGATTCTTTGAACTAACTTTTTATGAATAAAATTTGCATATAGTCTTGTCTGTCAAGATAATGAGTATGTGAAAGAGCTGGTTTTGCTTGTGATAAATACCCACTTTAAGTATGTTGGAATGTACATTTGCATAGATACAACTTTAGCATATATTTTTTTATTTATTTTTTTTACATATAGGACTTCCTTCGTTGCATGCCAGAGAGAGAGAGGGATTCCAATAGTGTGCTTTCAAATTGATTTTAATTTACAAAGGGGAAAAAAGTGGATCACGGAGATGCTTTGTTACATCTTGACAGGTTTCTGGACTTTACAATAAAAAGTGAGGGGGTGCTGATGGTGGCAGAAGTGTTTTATTTGCGGAGCTTTGCAAAGGGGGAGAGTTTCTCTTGATGTGATGACATAAGAAGGTATCATATATAATAGAAAAAGGTTACACAGCTGTGTGATTCAGTATAAAGTTTCTGGATTTAGTGAGACTTTACTCTGAATTCAGTGGGCTGTATCACTTATTTCAAATAATTGCTACAAAATCTTTTACATCAAGCTATACCATTGTGCATTCTATTTATTGTAAAGAGTCTAGAAATGTTTTAAATATGCTGACGAGGGCTTGACAGGTTTTATTAGATCTATTTTTGTAGCCATCTGTACAGCCACACAGCTTAATGACTGAAGGCTCAGATGCCATAAAAATTAATAGAAAGTCTTGCATTGAATGTTCTCTTTGTTCTCGCAGTGTCCAGCTATAGAGGGGTCAAGGGAACCATGACAACCCTTCAACATCATCTAAAATAGCTCTTCGTAATATAAAAATGTCATGACTTCTACATTGAGTGTTTTATGCCTTCCCCTTGAATATCAAGGCGAGTGCAGGGCTCCCTGGCCTCACGCTTCTGTCTCATTCACATTTTTGACCCTGCTGACTGTCAAGATAGACTTTGAACCTGTCGCTTTATGGATGGTGGAATTGTTTCTTCTGCTGAATGGAAGATTGTCCTTTCTGAACCCTAGGAAGAGAAGGAGACATTCCTCTAGCAGCTTGTTGGGTTTATTTTTAATGGCAGCTGGTTTGAAGCTAAGCCAGCATGTGAAACATCCGTCTTGTTCCTGGCAGAAATACATTGCTAGCAAGGGACAGGTAAGAGGGTCAGAAATGGGTAACGCACACATGTGGATGCCTGTCCTCCTCATGTGATTCCAAATTTACTGTATCAAATACAGACACAAGCCCTAGGCAGAGAGGTGGACGCAGATTTAACTGTTCTTTTTTGGAAAGGTGTGGATCTGATTTAAATCTGCCTCCTCAAAAAGAATTGTGGAGGAATGTGAAATACAGTCTCTCTCGCGAGTGGCCTGAAGTCGTGTATCGGTACACCTTGTGGTGCAGGAGGTGCTCTGCCAGGCTGGGGCTGCTTAGGGCAGCATGCACAAGCTTCTCAAACTTCTGTGAGCATACATTGGGGAAAACATCTAGAACAAGCTGGTGTCTTGGTCAAAGTTGTCCCATGGAAACCTGAGCATCCCATGCTGTCTAGGTAGGCTAATTCTCCTTGGCTCTAAAGATCTCGTTGGATGTGTGCTGTGTAGATGAAGTCCTGTTGAAAACAGCATGTTTGTTAGGCACAAATACGTTTCCTTTCCACATATGTTCTCATTTCACTGCTTTTCTTTTTTTGGTCCTCCTTCCCTCTCCCCCTAGCCCCTCCTCCCCAAACAAGCCTGTTTGCTCTGGCCCACGTTCTGGCTTTCATTTCTGCGCTCCTCACAGCTATCCAAACCAAAGGTATTATTGAAACGCATGATCGTCTTCCACAAATTTTTGGTAGGCGTCCCTGTTAAGATCCAAGTGCCAGAAATAAGCTGCTCGTGTTTACAGTCACTCTCCACACAGTAGTCCTGTGTCTCAGGCACGGAAATGGGTTTTTCTCAGCTGGGGCTGTGAAGGTCAAAGTCATGCCTTGGCCAGGGCATGGTTGCAAAGCCTTTTAAAAGAGCATCTTCCCTTCATCTGTGCCCTTTCCACATACGTTGGAAAAGCTGGATTTTTTCCTCAAGGTTTCTGACCTGTTCCTGGCTTCCTAGATCATGTCTGTGCAGCGGCCAGAGTTGGTCTTGCTGACCAAACAGCCCCGTAGCATTGGGATCTTCATTACATTTTGGAGGTTTGCTCAGTTGCATGAATTTCACCCCCTGCCTTGAAGAGCAAGCATGTGTATCTGGTAATCAAGCCTCTTACCTGACATTCACGGCTGATAGAATAGGGGGATATGCTGGAATATGCAGCTTTGTAATAGTGTACTGTGTCAGAATCTGAGGTAGTGAAGTACAAATTCAAATAGCTGTGGTTGGTTGTTTTTAGCTTTTTCTAAAACTATTCTGTGTGAAAATCTGTGCAGAAAGAATGTATGTTGTGCCAGTGCACAGTCTAGATTTAGACAGTGCATTTAGACAGATTTAGTTCTATAAACAGGTTCATGAAACGTATTTGTTACTAGCAAAGTAACAAAGTCCGAGTACTGTGTTTACTTTATCATTATTATTATTAAAATACTAATGTATTTGTACTTAATTTTATTGCTAGCGGAGCTCTCTGACAAAACATTTTTCTCCTTTACGCTTTTAGATGTCAAATACAAAGGATTCTGCCAGGGTGTTAAACCAACTGATGAGCAGTGACCGATAAATCCTAACTTTATAATAAGTGTCAAATCGTTCCAGCTCCCCTTTGTAGTCACTCCATTAACACGAATCTCGATGGATTCCTTTGGTATTCACATGCATATCAGAACTAATTCCCTGGGAATTCCAGGGTAATTCATCATTTACTCCCTGTTTTATGATGCCAAAAAATGTTGTATGCATACATTATAAGATGGAAATTTAGGAATGTTATTTGGCAACCAAAAATAGGAATCTGAGCTAGCTTCTGCTTTCATTAAAATATTTTATAAATTTTTCATTATAGGTTTGCCCCTTCAAAATTAGTGGGTTGTTTGCTTTTCTGCCTATCAGACTATTTCTGAAAAGGTCTCAGGCAGTAGTAGAGTTCTAGGAAAAAATGTTGTTAACTTTTTATGAATAAATTAAAGTATTTCAGGAATTTTAATGAATATTTGGGTTGCTTATGTTTTTTTTTTCCTCCAGAGAGGATCAATGGGTTTATATGATAATTACATATATGTCAGTAAGAATAAATCTGAAAGCTGTGCCTTTTTTCATGAGGATCTCATGAGCTATTTCAAATACGGGTCCGTCCATGTCAAAATGGGACGTAGTGGCGCATAACTGAAGGCTTGCTTTAAATGATGTTGGCTTATTGGTTTTGGTATCAAATAGCTGTATGCTTTTTCATACCTGTGAAACTAAAAATGGCAATTCGAGTTTGTTTAGACCCTGTTGTACTAATATTGGAATCAAGCCCATACTGCGGGACTATGCATAAAGAAGTAGAGGAATGAGCAAACAGATGAGTTTTGACTGTTATTTCTATTATTTTAAAAATCCTCTAGATTTTGGCTTGTGTATGAAGGCAAGAAAGTCAAAGGAAGTTACCAAAATTAATACTGGCTTTTATTCTTTATGTATCAAATTGAAATCTTACTCAGTTATCATTAGTTATGAATGCTTTTATTGTTCTGTGATATTATGTTGGGGAGTTTTAAAAAATGTTTTAGAGAAGTCCGCTGCCTTGAAAGGGAGACGAATGAGTTCTCAAGTTGGGTGCTAAAGTTTGCATACAAACTTAAAGATTAGGGGTGGATGATGGAGATAATCCTATGCGTTTAACGTACACCCTGTGGGAGAAAACTTGAGGTAATGTAAATCAGATACGTAATTGTCTGTCAAGTTACGACATTATTTTCATGTATGTAACGAGTGGATGCTGCTGGGTGTGAAATATTTGCTGTATTTGACTTGGGCTGACTTGTGTATCTCTTTTTCCTTTTTGGATGCCCCCACAAGTAAACTGCCCTCTGTCTGGCAACCCAGCAGAAACGTATGGAAGAGTTGCAGTGATTATGTTCTTCAGGAATCGATTCTCATCCTCAAGACCTCGTGATATTTCTGTCCCTTCATCCATTCTGGGTGTTAAGCTTTCTTTCACACAGGACTTGTCTTCCTTGGAGAGCTGGCATGAGCTGCATTTGAAGCATAGCCCCTAAGTTGAGTCATGTACGTTGACTCGCTGAAATCCTACCTGACAGGCAGGCTGGTGGCTTCTCGTGGCTTTCTGGTGCTGGTGGCCTTTGTCCCTTGTCCAGAGGCTACTCTTTGCCTTCACGTGCTTGGTTGCAGGAAGGCCACCCTGTTCCTACAGGGTTTAATTTGGGTGCTGTTGTTGAGCTTGTTTTTACTCTAGGGACAGTCACAAACCTTCAGACCTGTGGAGACCTCCTTTGAAAAAAAGCGCCACTCTTCCCTCACCAAAAGCAGTGAAAAATGAGTATTTGCAAAGCTTTGTTTGCTCCACTGTGCATGGCAGGCCTCTGTCCTGTCTGGTCTCAGCCCTGCTTGCAGTAGAGCTGGCTTAGCTTTTAGCTGAACCGAAGCTCACGTGGTATGTTTGGTTTTGGAGTATATTACTCAATTTCAGAGTCATGACAGTAACCTATAAAAACAGTAATTGCTCTGTTGTATAACTTTTACTTACACAAGTTACACCTATTCCCCAGCAAGCTTACCACGTGAAATTTAAAGGTCTCCAGAGTTCAGGAAGGAGACAGACTGGCAAAGTAATGAAGCAGATTTCATATTGTTCTAATAAAATGATGGTTTCCAGTCTTACCCTACTATTATTACCATTTCCAGCTCCCATAGTCTTAACTGGCAAAGCTTATTAAGCAATAAGCAGCCTCTGTCCAGCTGGGGAAGGCGCTAGGAAGTGGGAATTTTTTGTAACGCTTAGAGAGGAATGGTTGTCATAAGGGAATGGCTGGGAATTAGATTTCATTTCATCTCTTTGAAACCCGTGCAGGTCTTTGTATCGCCCGCAACAGCAACCAAATGAAGGTTACATTCGTGGGCTGCTGCTTCTGTGTTTGTTTTCCTCCCTACCTGGTGATCCCTACTGAGCGTGCAAACCTCGTGAAGGCAGCTCTGCGTGCGCGGGGCATCAGGAAGCACCGCTCAGCCAAGGCTGTGACAACCACTGGGAGAGCGCCCAGCTGTACGGGCAGGTGTACGGAGCTTGTGGCACAGGTGGAGAGTCCAGCTTTCTTGCCCGGCTTGCTGGGAGGTGAGGGCTCGTGATGAGGGAGCAGCTGGAGAGGACGTGTGGCTGCTGAGCAGGGACAAGGCAGGGCAGCGCTGTCGAGCTCTCAAAGATGCCGGTGTTTTGTCCCTGTAACCTGCATGCTCGCTTAGCGGTGTGGAAGGCTGTTTGTCTGAAGCTCTGTGAACCCTGAAATTCCCAGAAGTGTATTTACACTAAGGAACTTGATCTTGTATTGCTTGAAACATCTCCCATTTGAGATCTTTGGCAGGTCGAGAGGTACGAAATACAGTAACACACACACACACATATATATATATAGTTCGCATAGAGGAGGGTGTGTATGTATATATATTTTTTGTACCTATTTTGCTTCAGTTGCTCCAACAAGTTGCTTTCCATCCCTACTGTACATGGTAGTTGGAGAAACTCAAAACGGTTCTGCATTTTGGGAACATGAGTTCTCTACAAAGCTTTCTGGGGAGTTTTAGATACCTGTTGAGCATGTGGAAATGTACTTTAAGAAAGCAGAAAGTGTGTTTCACAGAATCTCTGGTTTAATAGGTTTCCACTTTGACTTAATTGGAGAGTTTTTTCCAAACTGGAAGTGATACTTCATTAGAGCAGGTCTGCCTCTTCTGCACAGTCAGACCCAGAAAACAGGGCTATTTATTTTCAAATGGCAATAGCTTCAATAAGATGTGCTTTCTAATTAAAAGATTTCCTTCCAGCTCATGTGTTAACACTTTGCATTGCAACTTAGGTGTACTATTAGCATAATTCTTTTTAAATGTTTTCTCGGTTGCTTATTTTTTCTTAATACTCAAGACAACTTTATGTTTGTGTGTTGCATCTATTAACAGATAGCAACAATGAAATAACACCGCAGTGTGTCCTTGTTCTGCTCTCAGCAGCCATACTTTGTGTAGGCATTCTTCAAAAGGTAGACTATATACAATAAAATATATGCACTTACAGAAATCAGGCAAAAGGAGAAAATGACTCCATTTGATCTTTTGGACCCACGTAATTGTGTGCCCCTTGGTAATCCACCTTGTCCACCCCCTCTCCCTGCCCTCTCTGACACAGATACCTGAAGTTCAGAAAGATTTCTAATGCCACTTAAAACATCCAGCCTTCCTCCCCCCTTATTTAGCCATCATTCAAGAAGTATGAATTTCAGCTGTAATTAACAGATGATTACGATCAGGTTCCTGGCTGTAGCCATTTTATTAATGGGGTAGCAATCTTGCCTGGCAGAACAGACGTTTGGGACTGAGCGAAGCCTGTTTCCGCCTCCAGAGTACCTTAAAAGAACAACTGGCAGAGTGTCTTTGTGGGTGGTATAAACTCGCCTGTTAAAGTCATTTGGCTGAAATTGTTTGCAGTCTGACTGATGGTGCTTATAAGCAAGAGGTTTTAGTGTTTGAAAGTGCTGTTAGTCATTGTGAAGGAAAGCAGGGCTACTCCCAGTAAATAAGGTCGGTGAAACACATGTGATGACTGGTTGTGGGGCGAGTGGGCAGCGGCTCGGGAGAGCCACTTGGAATATGAGTGCATGTGGGTCGGAGGGAATCGAGGCACATAGTGCCTGGGGACACCACTGCTCGGCATCGCTGTCCCTGCCACTTCTGTCGGTGCAGGGATTAGCAAGGACCCACCAGTTCTTGAGGAGCTGCTGTGATAACGTGGCTCCCAGGTGTTCTTGCTCAGGACTGGGGATTGGAAGGACAGCCACGAGTTGTGTGCTGCCTGCTCCACGGGGAGGGGGGTGGGCTCTACCTCGGGCTTGTGCTATTACTTTTAAATTAGAATTTTAACACTGACTAGCCTCTCTTTCCCCCCCCCCCCCCCCCCCCCCTTGTCTTCACTATAGGATGGGTCACTGGGAAACATTGATGACCTTGCTCAGCAGTATGCAGACTATTACAACACCTGCTTCACGGATGTGTGCGAGAGGATGGAAGAGCTGCGCAAGCGGAGGGTTTCACAAGACCTTGATGTGGTACGTAGAGAAGTTATGACTTTTTTGACAAGCGATTGCTGTTTGTGACCCAGGAGAATCATTAGTGTTTCATCCTGATGATTTGAAAGTTACATCCCTACCCAGAGAAGTGACTAGATGTGATTGCGGTCATGCACACAAACAATTTGGTCTACTCAATTAAGCACTTGGAAATCAACTGCTTTATATTTTTTTAGATATTTGTTGTGATTCATTAAGCCTTGAGACTGCATTTCTTAGTTGTTTTTCAATTGGAGCATTTTTTGCTTATGTGCATTTGCTTGCCAACCTCAACTCTTGGAGGCAAGATGGTGTCTGACAAAAGCATTGTTTCCTTGCTCCAAGATGCTCCTGGTGTGAGCATAATGAAATTGTGTGCTGTTTTTCAACTGTACAACTGTTTGTTGCACTGTACGAACTGGGAAAGTACAGCTTCTTAAAACTCTGAGGTGCAAATATTCATTTCATGCTCTCAAATGTAAGCAGTAACCAATTTTGTGAACCCTTTTCCATTAATGCATGTCACAGAACCTGTAGGGGGACATTGAGTCACAGCTGTTCAGACTGGAAGGGGCCTTAGGAGGTCTTTAATCCAACCTTCTGCTCAAAGCAGGGTTGACACTGAATTCAAAACTTCAAAACAGGTTGCTCAGGGCTTTATTCGGTTGGGTCTTGAGATTCCATCAAGGACAGATACTGCACAGCCTGTCTAGGCAACCTGTTCCTCTGCTTCCCTGTCTGTACAGTAAATATTCCCCCCCCCCCGATAATCTAATACAGACCCTTCCATGTCTTTTTTTTTTTTTTTGGCCTGTTGTCTCGTTCTTGTACTACACACCACTGCAAAGAACAGGGTTCCGTGTTTTTGATAACCTCCCCATAGCCACCATCAGGTAGCTGTGTATGACTGTCTTTTTTTTTCCAAGCTGAATTTACCAGCCCTCTTGGCCTGTTTTTACAGGGTAAGGGCTCAAAGCCCTGAGCACTTGGTGGCCCTCCTCTGGACTCACTCAATTTATTTGACAGTTCATTGACATCTTGCTAGCACTGAGGGCTGCACAACTGGAGGTGTGCTCGTGGCCCCAGAACTCCCCAGGCCTTTTCTGCAGAGCAGGGTGACCCAGCCAGTCAGTCCCCAGCCTGTGTTGGTGCATGGGCTTACTCCTTCTCAGGAGTAGGACTTTGTATTTGTCCATGTTGAGTTTCTCGAGATTTCTGTGAGGCCACTTTGAATGGCAGCTCGGCCCTCAAGTGTATTGACTGTAACTCAAATCCACAGCCTGGATAATGGGTGCCATCTATTTCCTCTGCAGGTATTTAATGGGACAGGCCCATAGATCCTGCAGTTCTCTGCTTATAACTGGCCTTCAAGTACAGCACACTAACCGTTACATGACCCTTAAAGCCCAACCTGCCAGGATTTTACCCATTCAGTGGTGCAGACTTCTTGGGGAGTCCCACTTTTGCTGAAACTAATGTATGTGCAGGTCATCTGTGTAACTCATTTTTGTTAGGTCTGGGGAGGAACCTTTTCAGGAGGCCTAACACAGAAACGTTTTCGCTTGCTGGATGATTTCCATTTCCTTACAGTTCTGTAACGTTAGTAAGTGTTTATCACTGCTTAGTGTATATATGCATGTTTGTTTTGTACATGTGTATTACTGATTTTTTTTTCATTTTAAACCTTTTCATCATTTTTTCATAACATTCATAATCTGTGTCAGAGAGAAGAAGGCTTTTGGGCATGCTTAGTTAGGTCTTCTATGTTAAGTTTATGTTTCCCAACTGTATCATACATTTTACTTACAGTTTTGTTGATATTTCCTACAAATCTTGTCTGACAGAAAACAGGTTACTGAAGGAATTCTTCTTTGTTATATTTGGTCATGGTTTTGCTGTGGTGGTAATTCTTTTGCATCACATACAGAAACTCATAAGGAAAGTTACTAGTTATTGCAGAGCTTGTAAATTGTGAACCTGCTGACTGTAGTTGTTCCTAGCAGTTTTGCTTTGAAACTCTGTGGAGTTTCTGGTATGAAATAATACTTTTAAAAATAGGATTGTTTGCTGTCACTTAGTATAGTACTTTTTATTTAGAAATTTCAGGCTGTAAATCTCATATCCCATCTTGTTTGTACGGGAAAGCAAGGTATGGTTAATACCTCCCATTGCTGTGGTAGAGCCAGTATGCTATCTGATAACAGTTCTGCAGTTACTCTGCGAGCTCAAACCCTTTAAGAGAAGTGTGGGAGCTGAAGATGTGTAGTGGTGTGTTCTGTCTTTGCTTCCCCAGATCTTAGCACTGACTAGCAGCAAGGAGTGGTTTGCTCCCATTCTCTAGCAGCTGTACCTGATGACGTGGATTACTTAAGGCTAAGTGTTAAAGAAAAGATGATTGCGGGAAATCCCTTTCTAGACAGACCTGTGAGCCTTCTGTGCCTAGCAGCTGATGGCAGAGAAGCGTGGATCTGAAAGCCTCCGCATACCTGGTATGCTAGGTGGCTGTTGCCAGCCACGACACCCGCCTTTCCTGGCACTCGGGCTCTTGGAAGGCAGCTCCTGTGCTGGGTGATGGAGTATGCTATATGGCAGGAGAGGACTCCCTTCCATTTGAACAGATGGGCCTAATTTGGCTCCTTTCTCTTCCAAAGCTGCAGAAGCCAGTCTGGGGAAACCCATGTGAGTTTAATTAACTCACATCAAAGGTGCAGAGCTTCAAGCTGGTTTAAATACATGTGAGCTAACCCAAGACAGACCAGCGAGTGGTTCGCTAGCTCATCCTGTTCAAGAGAAACTGTAGTCAGAGAAAATGGCTGCATGAAAAGACATCCCGGAGATGTAACGGCAGTGGCTCCCATGTTTGGTTTGCTCGCTGTGGTAGTCCAGTGATGACTTCTTGAACTTTTAAGTCAGCACAATGATAACGCAACTGAAATTTAAATTAGTGCTCAGTTTTTGCTACATCCATCACCAGTATATAATATGGTTTCTGGACGTCAGATAGACGTTCTGCTTCATGCTTCGCTGAGTAGGTACACAGTGGGCAGGGAATGGCCTCGTTGACTAGCATGCATTTTCACTGTGATAGATTAATACATCTGATTATCATCTGCTGTAGAAGGAGGAATTGGTTTAAACAGAAGAGCTGCTGAAGTGGCCTCAGAAGTACTGATGTGAAAGACAGAAGACAGTGACTCGTTTGGTGTGATGTCTTTCCTCTCTGCAGCTTGAGGAAAGGTAGTATATTTGCGGACATTTTGGAATTGTGACTGGGGAGTAATGCTGGAGGGGAATGCCAGATTCATGGCATATCCCAGTAGCAAATATAAGTGATGACAAAATTATTATGCACCAGTATTACTGGGCTGTTAGTCTAGCCTGGCATTGCTCTGCCATGCATTGCCCTCATAGCAGGGGTGAGGAGGGACAGTGCTAGCTTCTTCCCAGCAGTGGGGACATGCCAGAGCTGCAGGTGAGCAACACTTCCGTTCCTTTTCCCCCCCACTGATGATCTTCTCCCTCTCTTTAGCTAAGTGTTAGGGTAGAATGAAGCTGCTGTGTGTGTAGTACTAGTGCTAATTTCCAGGGTTTTGCTGAAGTGAAGGTTACTGAATCCGTAGAGGGGGAATCCATAGAGCAAGCCTAAGCCCTGCACTGAGATGAGAATGAAAGAGGCAATAGGAGAGTGGGGAGTCTCTGACAGCTCTCTCAAAGCTACGGATGCTTTGTGCAAAAAAAAATTTGAAAGGCAATAGGTGTCGGGATTCACCTTCAGATTTTTAAAGCAGGATGAGTGTTAAACACAAAATGTGAAAGGCCAGCGTTAGGTTTGGAGCTGCGTTTACTGAATGCTCTGCAGATAAAGAAAGAGTGGATCACCCCAGGGGTCCGAGTGTCCTCCAAAAGTTGCCCGGAGAGGCTGTGTCAGGAGGAGCAGTGCAATAACAAAGAAATGCCCGAGCTGGCGAGTCTTGCCAAGAACATGCATTCAGCACTGGCTCGCCCAGATCGCCCTTTGTAGCACGTCCACTGAAAGGACAGAAATATGAGCTGTTTATTGCTGCTTCTGTACACTTTGAAAATGTTTTAAAAATGTTTCGGAGCAAGTGTTGATATCTTGATTGTATATTGTACTTTTTAATCAGCTCCTCCTCAACCTTTCCTATCAGACCATGGCCATTTCAGTCTGGATATCCTGCTCTCGTTGAATTTTTTAAAAATATCACTTGGTGAAATTGTTTGGGAGAGCAGCATATCTTGTAACAAAACAGTAGCTGCAGATGGAGCTAAGCACAGATTATTTTTCCAAATGGTAGTGCCGTCAGAGATTGTTCGTTGTCTCCAACCACGGTAACTGCTTTTTGCATTTGGAATTTTGCCTCTGTTTTTGTAATGGAGAATGTGCTTGGGTTTGGACATTAATGTTTGTGAACAGCATGGGAGTTGCCCACGTTTCCTAGCAGTTGGCCTATTCCTGTGCACCGTATGTGTTTCTGGCTGAGGAAGAACTGCAGTCAGAGTAGACGGAGTGGATTTTCAGGCCTATAATGGATGTATCACTGGTAAAATTCATCTGGACATCTGCTAAAAGGTGGTTATGGCCAGAAAAGTGACTCGGCGAGGATGGCTCCTTGTTACTCCTCATATCTGCTTCCTTTGTGTCTTTGGGATCATATCTGCTTGGCTCACTGTCAAAAGCAGGTTCATCTTGCCTGTCAGCAGGGCAGGACAGTATTGATGTAGCTGTGAAAGAGCAAACTGCATTCTGTTGTCTCATCCATCACTGACAGCGGCCAGCTAACTGCTGCTGCCAAGCTCTGCATTGTAGCTGGTGATCCTGAAGTCAAAGAGCGGCTTGAGGCTTCCTGATGGGTTCTGACAGCTACGGCTGTGGCACTGAGAAATTGCAGTAATCTTTTGATTTGTAAATTGCATAAATTTAAAATGAATGTCACTGGAAAGTGACAAGGCAGAGTATTTACCTCTTTTTTTCTTTTTTTTTTTTCTTCCTGCATGGATTTAATTAATTTCCTTGCACAAAAAGAGAAGTGTTCAGAATCTCTCTGCCTACATGGCATAAAGTACAGTGCATATATCTGACAAATCGACTTCCCTAGGCCCTTGTGGTTTTACAGTAGCTGGCTTTATGAATCTGCACATATATGAAGTCAGAAAATAGAAATGAACACAAAACCAACATACGATTCTTGTCTTGCTGCCCACGCGTGTAAGCATGTAGCTCGTGTCTTTGTGCATGGCTTTGAAAGATGCTCAGCAATCGGTTGTTTGATGACAAATAGGTTTGACAGTCTAGATATCATCATCATGTACAAATAGTCCAGCAAGGCAGAGTGGACGTTAAAGTGGCACAAATAGAGTAATTAGTAATTAGAGTGACAGGGTAATTAATCTTTAGCCTTTTTAGAGGTGCATTTGGCTGGTACTGTACTACTGGTGGGCGATATCATAAGACCAGCAGAGAAACTCAGCCAGCCTTTGCTGAAGGAGACTGAAATACCCCAAACTGTTTCCCAGTCAGTGATTGATGTGCATTTAAGAAGTCTCCATGGGAGTTAGCCAGTTAAGTTGCAGTACTGAATATCTTTGTGGAATCTGCCTGTGCCTGCACTAGAGCTGGCTCTAGCCACTTCCCGTATTCTTTGTGTTTTACAGACGTTAAAATCTCTGGGTCCTTGAATAGGTTCCTTTTTCCCTGCCATGAAATGATCAGCTCTGCTTTGCAAATGCAATATTGTGTGCTTTTACCTTTGTCCTGAGAGGACACCTCTACCTTGCAGGAACAGAATCCCACTGTTTTGTTTTGTCTTGCTGGCTGCAAGAGACTCTCCAAAATACAAACAACATCTGAATTGGATTAGAAAGGTATCTACAGCACACACACACACACACACAAAAAAAAAGAACTGGAGAACACACAGATAAGACTTCTTGAATTTTGGAGGGTTTCCAGGCCTTATCAGTCAGACACATGAAAGAAAAAGCAGCAGTAAAAGATGTGGACTTTTAAGCATTTCAAACTACACTGGAAGGAAAAAAATAAGTCTCTTTTTTCCTAAATATGAGGTGCGTAAAGTAGATTTACATATATAGGAAATAAATAATGGAGATTTCTGTGTCTGCAGTCTCAGTCTCTCAGTATTTTAGGGTTTATCTATATAAACTTAATTCATAATAATTTTTTCATCATTAATGGAGCTTTTCAAAGGTAGACACAATGGAAATTCTGGAACAGACAGGCTATTTTTAGTGTCTCATGTATCACACACCAAGACAGCAAAGGCATTTAAATACAGAGCTAGCATTAAGAATGAAAATAAAGCAAGGCTTGTTCCAAACACAGTGAAGTGAATGCATTTCTAAGCAGCCCTTAGCCTACTTAGTACTAGCAGACTTAGTAAAAATCTCTCTACTTTCTGTAAGCTAATGATCTCCTGCAGTCTCAACACTATTTTTGTTGGAAGCCCATTTATGAATAATCCCTTAAGCAAAATCTGTCTATTTATAGCCAAAGTTTGTAGGCTGGAGACTCAGCGGATTGTTATGGTGGTTTGGGTGACCTTATCTTTCTTTAATGCATTCAGAGGATCCATGCTTTTTGGAGCAGGATCTTCACTTCAACACTTCTAGTCTTCTGAATGTTTGTATTTTTGGCAATGTCAGTGTTCTAGGAAGAGCAAGTTATTGAAGGTGATTGTGTTGTGGTTTTTTTTCAGAATTGGTAATGCTGTTATAAATAAAAAATGTCCTAAGTAGAAAAAGTAACTCACTTTGGGTAGTCTGACTGGTAACTTGAGAGAGGAATAATTTGCCTTTAGAGTTATAAATGTTTTTCTAGCTATTCTCAATCTTGCATCCTCATCTGTAGTGATTTTCTTGTCCCTTTATGTTTAGCAGGACTTCTAATTTGAACCTAAGATCAATTGAACGTATTCTTGCTGTGCTTTTCTTTTATGCTAGTAGCAGTGCTTGTCTGCCGGAACTGACAGACTAGATTTGTATTAACTCTGTGATTTGATCTCATTGGAGCCTGAGGACTTCAGGAGTGGAGGAGGAGGAATCGGTTGACTAACTTCAGCTCCCTTTATGTATTTTCTTTTTCTTTTCTCCACTCTGAATTTAAAAGATGACAACCAACGTGGAAATGTACAGTGTCGTGCTGCCTGGACCATGAGGTAAATTTTATTGCAAGGGATAACATTATTAAAAAAAGAAAGAAAACATATTAAATTGTCATATAAGAAAATACATCTCTCAGAATAAAAACCCAAACTATGGTACATGGTTTTTGTGGTGTGCAGTCCATGCACTAATAGAAGGATTCCAAATACCTGAGTGACGTTACTCTGGGGAGGACAGTAGTATGTGCTGGCAGACCATTAAGTTTCGGGGAGTGAAGATCCAGGATATTGTGAACACACTTAACAGCTTTTCTAAAGTTGCCAGGCAGTCCAGAGTTTGTTTAGCAGACAGTTGTTTATTGTGTTTTAGCAAACCCTGGGACAATGCTGATAGCTAGCTAAAAACACTGGTGAGACTTGTGTGAAGAAAAATTAAGTGGCAGCCAGTGTTGCTCTAAAATGCACACAGCTAACCTCTTAAGATTTTTCCAGTCCTGCATTCAAAATAGGTGACTTTGGGTAACTTTTTTGATAATTCTCTTGGATTCAGTAGTGACTGTTAAGGAGAAAATTGGCACTGTATCAGAAGAGTATCAAATAAATGATAGCAGCTAAACCATCAGAAGAATGAACCCAGAAGGTGCAATGTCTACCCACTAGATCAGGTTGCCCAGGACTCTTCTTTGTCCTTAAGTAGATTAGTTCTGACTTCCCAGGCAGCTCTGTGTTCCTTTCCTTCTATCCTCCAACTAGTTCATCTACGTGTGCTGAAGATGGCTGACAGCAGCTTCAGGAGTCAAAGTACTGTTGTGCTAGCTTCCACTTCTCCTGCGTCTTTAGGTAGAGGAACACCACCGCTGGATCTCAAGGAATAATGAGGATGTTGCTCAAGACAGAAGTCTTGAAGTTATTGAGGTATCCAAAAAAACTGCACTTGTAAGAAATGTAACAGCCTTGCAGGTTGTCAGGGAAAACAGGCAGGTCTTAATCAGGAATAAATCAAGAGCGTGTTTTGAGGGGAATGAGAAACGCATCTCGAGTATTTGTGCACATCTGGATGTGCTTTGGAACATCTGTTTCTCCACAGCAGAAGGACACTCCTCCAGCAAAGATGCCCAGAGGAAGGCAGGCTTCCTTCTGCAAACTCAAAAGGTTTATTCCTATCCCCACCCACCCCCTTTTTTTTTTTTTTTTTTTTTGCCAGCCTGGCCCTCATCTTCATGATGTAGGTTCTGGCACTGCACAGCTACCCCCCTTTGATCTCTCCATGCTTTATCTTTTTCCAGTGTTGTGTAGGTTTCCTGTTTCAGCAGTATTGCCTGAAGCATGCAGAGAAATATTCCATTTCAAACAGGACGGTCTGTGAATTTTGTGTTTGAAGGAGAGTGCAAGCAGTTTGAAGAGATGTGATTTCTTTAGTGATTGATCAATCTGTTTTCCACAAAATTATAAAAGGAATGGGTATCAGATGGAAATTCCTCTTCCTGACTCCTGTCTGCCGTATCCCTTTTGATTTATTTCAGTGCTCCCCCCAGTTTAGATTACAGCTGTCTTGCAAAATGAAACAAAATAGTTTGGGATTTCTGAATCCAGATTTTCCTTGACTCTTAAGTCTTTTTTGGATGTTCAAGAAAATTAAGTAATAGCTAATCAATAGTAATTGAAGGTAGTAAACCTGTTTTTGTATACATATGAATATGAATGGATAATACATATTACAGCAGGATTAAATTTCAGTACCTTATCAGAAGGATGAATTTCTTGTGTTGCTGGGCATGATAAACAAAATCAGTCACGGATTAGAAACTAATTAAAGAAGAAGGACTTGAAATGATTAGCAAAATTTGGAATGCATAAGGTTCTTACGAAACACACAGTGCTAATTTTCATTTACATCTGTGTCTCTTGCCTGTTGCTGTTGAAGTTCCCGATAAGACTATAGTCGTAATCCTTAGATTTAGCTTCCGTGTGAAAATGATGGCAGTGTAGTCGTGTACCTCAGCTCACGTAAGGATGCAAAGAAGGCAGTGTTTGCAGGAATAATGACTTATTAAATCAGTGGATATAACTGTGGAAAACAGACAAGCTTTTCAAGCTATCCAGATAAATTAGGAAGATAAAAAGGTAGCAGAAGAAAATCAGAATTTGGAAGCGTCTTTCAAGAAAAGCTAAGATGATAAACAGTATTTGAAGGAAGCCTACCTCCAAGTGGCATATTTCAGGCTTAAGTCAGCTGTCTGTATTGGGCCACCTCCAGACGTGTCTCCTCTTCTGGTCTCGCAGCAAAGATTAAGCCATAGTTCAAGTCTGTTTTGACACAGAAGATCGCTTTTAAAGTTTCACAGCTTGGGGGAATTGCTGGAAGGGATGCCAATGAGATGTACGAAGGAAGTTGGTCATCGGAATTGCTTTATTACATTCATGTGGTGATCTACATAATTGGAGCCTTCAGTTGCTAGCCTACACAGTTGCTCACCAGATAGTTTAATTTCTCCTTTGTATAGCGCTTTCCACCCTCAAAGCACTTTAAAAACGTTAATTACCCTTTGTTGTATCCTTTGAGGTTGGTAACTTGAGTATCGTTATCCCTGTTTAGGCCTCTCCTCCCTGAGATTTTGTTGCTCAGGGAGATTTACCTTTGTAATTCTGTAATGTTTTGTCTGTGACCATGAGTTTGCAGTAGATTAGCACAAAATTTGTGTAAATTCAGAAGGATTTTAAAAGTAATGGCGTTAGTCTGGGTGTACCCCCAGAGTAGCTGTAAACAAATACTGGCCACAAGAGCTAATTACATAGTGCATGGCCAGGGTGATGAACAAGCTAGGTGGCCTGCGGCTCAAGGCTAAAATCCAGGCCGCTATCTCACTTTTCTTTAAGTCTTAAGACCATCTTAAGAGTGTGTAAGACCACTGAAGTGTTCTTGATCTCACATCTTTCAGACAACTTTATTGTTTTCTTCTTAAGTACAGAGGTCTGGTGAAGAGTCTAGCTCTATTAGTCAATAGCTCACTGCCACTCCTACAGTTCTGCAGCTGATTTATGTCATTTATGTATGGAGGGGATAATGCTGATATGCAGAAGTAGAGAGCTCTATTACTTCACTGTAGAGTGGATTTTCATCTCTTCAGAAATGCATTGGTTTCACTGGAAAGTTAGCAAACAGCGATGGCTGAAAAACATGCTGTTTCAGTAAGACCCAAATTAAATATTCATTTTGAACACCTGTGGGAAAGTATGAGAAACAAGGGACATGGTTTGCAAATAGTAGGAGGTGGTGGTTTGATCCAGCGGGGTAGAAACCCAAAGTTCAGTTCTCTCCTCTGCTTGAGGAAACTTGAACTCTTATCTCCTATCTTGGAGTGCTTTTAATATTCCATAGTCGTCTTAACATTATCTGTTGATCAGCACAATTCGCATACATAAACAGTTCCTGCAGCAGCAATGGGAATACCAGTGTCTCATCTTCCAGGTAGGCATCTTCTCCACAAAGCTTCTAAATCTTATTTTACTTTCTTCACTTGCAGTTTGAAAAATTTAAATACTTTAAACAGGGCTGAACAGCATTATTAGCAATGGAGTAGGAAGATGAATCTCAGACTAATGGGTTTTGGCTCCTTTTTTATTTTTATTTTTTCAAATGCTTCACTTCAGATTGATACTGTATAAAGGAGCCAAGTTGCTGACCCTCTAGCAAAATTCAAGTTTGTTTTTCTTTACTGCTGTTTTTAACTCCATAAGTAGTTTGGATAACTTTTTGTTTGTAAGATAGACATTAGCAGGTCAATTATCTTCCTTGATCTCTTTGTTTATGAGTAGCCTCCCAAATTAACGGCAAGACTAGAATTTACCTTTATGCTGCCTTGGATGAACATTTCGGGGGACTTGATAACTTTGTTGTTTTTTCCTCTGTTGAACTGAGATAGGTTCAGCGCTACTGGATTAATCTTGTTGTGGCTTTTAAATTGCAGGTGGTATATGTAAATTTACACCTTTGCTCTTGAACTATTCATTTGTTTTGTAGAAGTCATCCTAATTTCCTAAGAAATTTTAATGTTAACCTTCTTCAAAATTCCTTTAACCAATGGAAATGGAAAAACACCAAGATACGTGTCAAATTTTACATCTGCCTTTGGTAACATGGAAATATCAAATATCTAAGGAAGCTTTCCATGACTGAATAACAGGGGGCAGTTATACATGGAAGATTGTTGAAAACATGTAGAAAAAACAATAAATACATTTTCAGTGTGTTACAGTTCGGCTAAGGTAAATACAGAGGTGAAGTAGCCATGTATTTTTCACTGAGTTTTTGGCCCAAAGGGAGTAAAGGAGGTTGGAAGGTTAGAAAGATGAAGATAATTTTTTGCCGTTAGATATGCTCTTTGGAGCTTCCTGCATTTTGCCACCGTTGTAAGTTTTGTTGGGATACTTAGACTGTTCAGGCATGACAGGAGGTGATGAGTGCTGAAGGAAGGAGCCTTGGCTTTGGGGCATGTGAGAGTAGAGTAAGGACTCCAAGCGAGTCTGGAGCAGGTGCCCCATAAGCTGGGACCTCTCACTGAGTTTGTCAGGAGGAAGAAGAGGAAAGAAGGGAGTTTGGTCATTGATTGTTCCCAAGGCTGAGGAGTGAAATGCTAGAAGGTACAACGAGTAGGTCAATAGAAAATTGGGCTAGGATAGAGAAAAGCAGGTGATTCATCCTTAAGGCTACCAGAGAAAAAAACTGCCACAAAGCCCCAAGCTATTTTTACTAGTGTGAGACCTATACTGGCTGTGTTGATCAGGATGCTGTAATGATACAACATGGTTTAAAGTATTACAAAAAGTAATAACTGAAAAAATGCTGCAGCGTAGCACAACTTTAGAAATTTTAAGACCCTTTGACCAATGGCTTTTATATATACATATATTTTAGGGTCAATTTGTTGAGGCATGAGGTCAAGGGAGGAGGTTTTTAATAACAGTTTTGATCTTTTTCTTATAGCTACTGCAACTGTAAGCCACGGTCAAGGCTCTGATTTCCACTACAGTAGGTTGCTCTGAAGCTTTGCAAGCTTCAAAATGAAGTGAATGAGAAAAGAGAAGATAAAGGGTTTGAAAATAGAGGCATGGAAAGGTTGAACTGTTTCTACGTAGACTGTTTTATACACTTGAAAGTCCTTAGAAAATGAAAGTTGAGGCTAGCCCTGTCTTAGTCCAGCTTCACAAAATGAGAGGAGGACTTAAAACTATTAACTTGTAAGAATAAACTGGAGGAGTTCTGTGAAAACATAAGAAGATCCTGTAATACAAAATATATTTATTGTATTATAGCTTCATTTGGAGAAGTGGCAGGACATCTCTCTCTCTAGGGTTTGTATCTTTAGTGTATTTCTCCTACTCTTAAAAATTACAAAAATAAAAATGTTCAGGCAGCCACGGCAGAAGAAAGCAGGAAGGCGTTTTAGCTGAGTGGGTGATACTGAAAATATAAGGTCCATAATGAAGTTTAAGGAGAGAGGCATTTTGCCAAAAGTCACTTTCATGGGAAACATAGCAAAGTATAGTAGGAAACATCCTTTGTGTTTTCTTTTATGTCCATGCTAAATGGAACAGGAAATAGTTATTGTTTTCTCTAAATAGCGCAAACACAATTGATCTTCTCTGCTTACTAGTGGTGACATTGAGATTCTTCTACCTGGAATTACTCAGATTTCTATCAAAAAGGGCCACTACTGAATAACTCTCATGACAATAAAAGGCATACAGTTAGGGCAAGACATATTAGTTGGCTCTCTGAGTAATTTTGCTTATGGCAAGTTACCTGCTGTGTTTCCTTTTCAGCCTTTGACATAAATGTCTTCTTTAACACTTCTCTGAATTTTGGGGTCCTCTTCTCACTGAAGAATGCTTTATCATTGTCTTTGAGATAATTGTAGATATCCTTTGAAAGGATATTTCTAGTAGTGTAGTAGTAGCTCTTGAACTCTGCTTCAAGTATGTAAAGTTTCATTAGAGATAATTAAAGCATTTTTCAAACTCTTTACATATAAGCTTATGAATACCCTTAAAAGTTAACATTCTTGATTTAGTATTTATTTTTGGTGATCTTTAGGATGTGGTGTTTTGTTTTTTTAACACCCTTTTTCCCCTTACCATTTTATGACCACAGTCTTTTTTTTTTTTTTTTTTTTTTTTTTAACCTTCATGTAAGTCAAGCAGTCTTGAAGAGAGGAATATCAAATTTTCTTTAGGCTCTTCCAGCAGTTTCCTAAAACCTGAGGCCTTTCCTTTAAAAATCTGAATTTAATTATATACAAGACCAGGCCATTCTGTTTCTTAATGCTAATGCAATTCATTCTGGTTGATCGTTGTTACTTGAGGGGCACCTTGAAAGTTACCAACTTCATTTACTTGCGACTTGCGAGGAGCAAAACCTTGTCCAATGAGTGACACCTAAAATTTTGGTGATAATGTTCATGTAATTCATTTTGTATAACAGCACGTATTCTATTGTGGCAATGCTTTAGGTAATGTAACATTTTTAACACAGAAGTGCTCACCCCATAGCTCACAGAATGATGCATTATTTGTAATCCAAGTGGAAGGATACAAGATGAGTTCTGTCATGGCTCACCCCTTTAGGCTGAGGGAAATGACACATTTTGCTTAACAGCTAATAGAAACACCAAAGGAGGTTTGGAAAGCTAAAAAGATATCTTACATAAATTGGTCTTTCAGACATCTGAACAGCAGAAGGAAAAATCAAATTGAGGCTTTTTGAGAGCAGCTGCGACTGATGAGGATTTCATGTAGTTTTAATAGCTTTTCTTATTAAAGTGCCCTACCAGAAATTTTTAAGGAACCTATTCCTACTCACTGTCCATATCTCCAGCTTTCGTGGAGTTTGGTAACTATAGTAGGGGTGTGAAAGAAAGCATCTTATACTAAGAATTCCTTTATTTTATTAATATATTTTTTTTAATCTTGACTTAAATGACTTTTTCATAATAACTCTCCTTCCCTGCCACCATCTATCTTCTCAAGGCTTTTCTTCGTAGTAGTTCCCCACACCTTCCTCTTCAATCCCTTCCCGTAGCAGCTCAGCAGCTGTGGATGCCCCACACCTGGAGATGTTCAAGACTGGTCTGGATGGGGCTTTGGGCAACCTGATCCAGTTGGTGGCATCCCTGCACGTGGCAAGGAGGTAAGAACTAGGTGATCTTTAAGGTTGCTTCCAACCCAAGCCATTCTGTGGTCCAGTGCCTCTTTCCAAAGCTTCACAACCCTTTCTCTCTTCAGTACTTGGAGTGGAAGAGTCCTTTCAGCCCCTTTTCTCCATTCACTTCATTCCACATGCTTAATTTTCTCCTTTCCTTGAGTGCCTTCTGCACCATACTTTTCTTCTACCCTTCTGTATTCCTTATTCTTGTTGTACGTACCTCCCCAAGCTGGTTGTTAGTATCTCATGAAAAGCAGGAGCTTTGTTAAAGCAGCTATGCGAGTTCTGCAAAACAGCGACAGAAGGAATCTAAAGGCTCAGAAATCTATGTAAAACACACCCCTGACAACTGATGAGTTGAGGACGGTGCACATGTAAAACATCCCTTAAAGTACAAAATAAGTGAGAAATTAAACTGCTATATATAGCTTCCCTTCCTTCAGCTTTGAATTAGACATTGCCATAAGCAGTCTGTATCTCAGCCACACCTGATTAAGGTTGCAAATGCTTGCTCTGGGATAGGGATGTCTCTTACTGCAAATGGAGGAGTGGAAGTTCTTTGTAGTTGTGTGTGAAACGCGTAAACCAGAAGTGAAACACAAAGCAAGATCTGAATTTTTGTTGTTGTGGTTGAAGATGGGTTGCCAAATATACCGTTTTCTGCTCCCTCAGTCTCTGTGTTTTATAGTGTTGCATGGCGTGGAATTCAACTTAGCTTCATCTTACAATTTTGAGAAAACACCAGGTGCGTCCTTTGCCCCAAGACAGATTCACCTATGCTTATTATTCCCGACAGATGTTGATCTGACCTGTTCGTAAATCTATCCCAACATGTTAATTCCACAGTCTCCCTAGGCAAATTATTTTAGTGTGTACAGTCCTTACCACTGAGTATTTTTATTGGTATCTCACAGACTTCTCTCTACCTTTTGCTGTCTTGCAATGAAACAAAAAACGTTTTTCTTTCTCTTTACAGTAATTTTTCGTACATATGAAGGACATTATGTTCTCTTCCCCCTCCTTTTTTGCTCCCACTGGTTAAACATCACTAATTTCCAGCGCCAGGGTTGACCGTTCACAAATATCTCTGCTTTTTTTCTGTATTATGATCAATTTGCTCCCTGTTTTTTGAACAACGGTGCCAAAGACAGACCATGATTGCACCTGATGTCTTAGCAGGGTTGAGTGGAGCAGAAGGGTTGGTAGCACGCCACTGTTGTGTTTATATTTGCAATACACCAGTTGGTCTTTATGCAACAGTGTGACACACTCATGTGTGGTTATAATTCATGATAATCCCCATGTCTATTTCCGCCAACCTGTTAGCTATCCAGATGTTCCCCACCCTAGATCTCTTTGACGATGTAATTCTGTTTGAATGCAGTACCTTTCAGTTCTCTTTACAGACTAGCATCCTATTATGAAATTAGGCCAGTGAATAATCTGCTTTTTCATCAGTTATTTCCCTAGCAGTGTTGGTGGATTGACGTGTTTGTTTTTCTAGAATGGAGCCTTACACGAAAACAACCTTTTGTCTGTGTAATGAATAATGACAGTACCTTCCAGCCCTTTGCTCCTTGATAACAGAACTAGACAACAGTGTCTCTTTGTACCTTTCTTGTTTGATCTACCAGCAGAGATCAAGCATGTATTTATTGATCTGGAGTGTGTACGTATTTGTATAGATGGCACTAGTTTTGCCAAAAATAAGGCAAGATTCTGGCGTAGCAACTTATCACTGAGCAGCCACATTTATGTACTCTCTTGGATTTCTTTATTGATGTAGATATTCAGATCACTGTGAAAAGCACATCCCATTGTGGACTTGCAGGAAAGGATCAGTCCATAAGTAAGAGTGACATGGAACAGGTCCAGAGAACCCCTTGTATTTACATGTGACCTTGCAAAAAGATGGGACATAACCTGTCTCAGCATTGAGGTCATCTGCAAAATGCTGAATAACTTATTCAATGCAAATTATGTTCCTTGGATTGATTTGGAATATACTTACTGCAAAGAAAATCTTTGCCATCCTCTCAAATAGAGTTACCTATTTACCTATACCGCTATAATAGTTAGTATTATGAAGATGTTGCTTTATTCATATTGCCTTCTCAAGTCACTATTTATTGATTTCTGTAGTGGAGCCTTCCATAAATTTAGCAATGAATTACTTGGTCTTGAACCCTGACAACCTTATTTATTGCATGCTATAGTAAAGAGGAAAATGAGAGGTCAACTCAGGTTTTAACATGACTGCCATCCAGACTTCCTTTCAACAGAACCAAGCCGTAAAATTAGTGTGTGTTTTTTTTCTCAGTTTTATGTAATATTAACATCTTTTATTTTGAAAATATTTTTAAATTTTCATGTGACACACACAGACCAAAAGCTCTTGCTTTCCTCCTGTGCCTGGTAACTTTAAGATCAAATGACAAACTATATTGTATAGATGTAGAATCACATAACTGCTTTGTGAAATAAAATTGTTACTTATATAAGTTGTTTCCCATCATGGGACATTCTCTTGTTTTATGGAATTGCATTTTACAATCCTGATTTATTTTTTATTGTTTCTAAAACAATATCCTGAAACTTGTCTTATGATGGAGAAAACACTATTGTTTTTAATATAGGTGTTTGACTGCCACTTCCTTAGTCCATAGGCAATTTTTATGATCTGATTTTCATTAATATGAAATAGTACCTACGCTCCTGCTGAAATTACTTTCATGTGTTTCCCCCTTCCCCCCCCCCCCCACCTTTCTGTGGAAAACACAGTTCTTCATCAAAAAAAGTTTAAAACCATGCAGAAAAGGGTACTTCCGCAGTGCTCACTTGATTTGCCTTCAAAAAAATATTTTAGAAGTATAAGGGCACATCAGGTAAAATAGGTTCTGGCCTTTCCCAGCATTATGACTTCTCTTTATGAAAACACGTTTTTCAGGTGGTGGATTATGACTGTCATGAAGAGGACAGACTTTGTATCTACAACATTGTGAGGATTTTCTTTCATTTTGCCATGATGTTAATGTGTAGGCTAAGAGGTTATTGTTATGTCTCCATCTCCATCCATGCATTTCACAGAGCTGGAAAAACTTTGGGTTTGATCCCTCACCCCTGGACAAAGTCCAGTCTCTTGGTTGGATGTGGTAAAGCCTGCAGTGAGACAGTGACCAGATTTGACTAATGACAAACGGTGCCACTTCGGTGACACTGAGAAATAACACAACCTACTGGTGTTCCTGGCGTTTGGCATACAGGATGTTCTGTTGCTTTTCATTCCTGTGTTTCCTTGACAGTTGGCTGTGAGCCATTGTTGGATTTTCATTTGCCAAGATAATTTTTTTTCAAAACAGCAAGAAAATAAATTAAGCTTGTAGGTGTGATTATAGCAATAATCATTCTTTGAACTTGATGAAAATTTCAGGACGCTCATTCAGCCATGCGAAAGGCTCTCCAACTGCAGAAAGGAACAATTCCCCAAGGAACATAAATCAGTATTTGAAGGAGTCAGGGCAAAAATTAAGGGTATTCTGGTTAAGGGATACTGGATCAGGGGAGAAGAAGAAAAAACTTAGTTGACCCTTTAAGTAATCTGGAAATGGTAATACTCTCGTTTAGTTAGGAGATTTTTCTAGAGGAGCAGAAGGCTCTCAGTGGATGTCTCCTGTTTCTTATTGATGCGTGGCAGAGAAAGCTTAAGACTCCTTTGCGTTGCTAGATGAGGACCTTATCTTCAGCAGTCAGTAAGGCAATGCTGATAATGTGAAAACATTTGCATAACCTATGAAAATTGGCATATAGAAGCAATTACATTGTGGCTTCCAAGGGAATTTATGGAGAACGTAAATATGCTGGTTTAATTAGGGGCACAACGCTAACTGCTGACACATTCCCCTCAAAGTCTGCTTTCAGAGCACAATTGCTAAATGTTTTTTTCAAAACACAGGGGAAGCTTAAGGAGGAAAATGAAGTTGAGTAAATTTTTTTTATTAATGCAAATGGTGGAAATGTAGTCACAGTCCATGAAGTCTGCAGAGCTGCTCATGCATTTTTATCCCGATTCAGAGCCAAAGACTGCACCAGAGTTGCCAAAGAGCAAATCGTGAATTGCTGTGTAGATCAAAATTATAACAGTAAGAGATGTTATCTCAACTTGGCATGCACACTTTTAATAAAGCAAGGCAAATTGAGAAGAATGAGTTTTCAGGGAATTGGATTGTCATAAAAAGGCAGTTAGACTGTTTTGTTTTTCTTTCCCTGTATTTATTTTTTCAGAACAGCTATTTACTCTGAAAATGACGAAGCTGACAATAGTCCTGCAGTTACAATGAGCATAAGATAGGACAAACCATTTAACTTGCTCAGCAAGACTTCATCTGCTTGTCAGCTTGCTCTCACAGGCTTCTTGTAAACTTGCTCCTATGTTGTCTTTCTGCTTTCTTGGACCACTAGCGAAAGCTACCGCTGCCTTTAGTGATCAAGCCTAATTAAAATCTAGTCTGTGTAATAAATGCACACAAGCATGTATACACCCATGTAAGAATTTAAAGATTTGTCTGCTGAGACTGAACAGGAGACAGTGACAGTGTTTTGAGGTTCCTTTCTCAGAGGATCCTCTCACTGATGGTTTTGAAGGCTCATTTGGACAAGAGAGTGGTTGCAGTAGCAGGGCCCTCTTCAGCCAGCTAGGTGTCTGAGTTGAGGTGGCACGCATTAACGGCCATTGGTTGCAAATATGAAGGAACATTGGAAAAGAGACGTAGTTCTAGTTTTTGTATTCCTCAGTTTGTCTTTTCTGAGGTTTTTCAGGCTGCTTCACAAAAACTTTGGCAAAGCTGGGAAGTGTACAGTCGGTAAGGGTTCTTCTTTCCAGACAAACACTTACAAGCACAGAAGTTTTACGTGACTTCTTTGTGATAATTTGGAAGGTGTCAGTAACAGAACTGGAAGAGGGACTCTCTTAAAATTTCTCTTGTATTGTTTCAGGAATGCTATTCACAGAAGGTAAGGGGAACGCTTTTTAGCTTCCATTGCTGGGTTTGTTTCTTGTGTATGTGGTGTCATTGTTTTTGTTTTCCTTCTAGAGGAAGTGCTTACGTTAGTTGTAGCAAATGATTCTCCATTTTGTCTGTGGGCACCGTAGGAGGATATGTTACTAATATGCTTGTGCAGTGTGAGGCAGAATGGGCACCGGTAATAGCTACGTTTTGTTTTTTTTTTGATGCAATAGCCTGAGTGATTCCAGTTTAGTCTCCTAAATCCTCGAGAGTTTTTTTTTGTTGTTTTTTTTTTTTCAGAGTATTTGCAGGAAGAGCACAAGAAAATAATGAAGAGTCAATTTTTTTCCATGTAGGTTCTCTGGATGAACCTACCGCACCGTCACTCAGTTCTGCGTTGAGCTAGCTTCTCGCAGAAAGTGAGGAGCCTCGTTGTCCATTAGGAGACCACAGCTGTCTGAATATTGTCAAATGTAATCTACAGATGCATCAAGACGACGTTGCTGATTCTGTCTCAAGCTGTTCACCCAAGGAGCACCATCTTCTGAAATAGTCTCCTGTGCATTTGAGCTTTACTTCATAGTCTCTTCTGACCATCACAGTGTGCTCTTTCCAATTTTGCCTACAGAGCTGCTGTTTTCTCTTCAGCAGTACAAACAGGAGAGTTCAAAGCAGTACAACAGACCTGAACCCACCTGCTCTCCTGGTGGGAGGCATATCCTCGAGGTTGAGTGGGTTTTGTTTTATTTTTATTCTTCCTGGGAATAGCAGTGCATGGTATGTTTCATGGTCACCACATAAATCACTTTTCTAAGTTTGTAGCTGTGGAAAAATCCCTTGGGAGTAGGTCGCACAGAGAGTAGGATGGCACATAGTAAAAACAGCTCTAAAAATCAAATTGCTTGAGGCATTAAAAGTGCATAACATGCAGAAGACAAATCTAGAGGGGACTTTTTCTCTTCTTTGAAGAGTTTTACTTCCTCTTTCCCTAGTGTGGAGGACACACCAAAATCTATGACTTGTAGAACGCCCAGAGTTAGGTGGGGATGCAGAAAGAGAGAGACAGGCTTCAATTAGCCATGCGTGCCTGTATCTTGAAACTTCAGTGGTCTTATTTCTGTAACTCCGCCTATTTTAAATGGACTAATGAAGACAGTTTCATTATTTTTAGGTTTGTTGAAAATAATCATTACAAATACATTTGTTGCTACTAAGAAAGTGATTTTCAGGATACTAAAGTAAATGGATCATTCATATTTTTCATTCTGACCAGCTGGTGTTTTTCTTTTTTCAGTAAACTTCAAAATGTTTTTGTCCTCTAACACAGACTTGAAGGGATAGAAAGGGATGGTATAAAAGATGAGCATTTGCAAGTGTTAGAAAAGCCAAGGACGTGCAAAGAAAACAGATTAATTTAGTAGCAAACAGGCAAAGGCCATGAAGAACAGTTTTTACTGCAGATGTCTTGCATAGTCAGCAAAGCAGCTGGAGTGGGAGTGATCTACTGAGATAACCTCACATTTTAGCACCTAAACAACAGTAGCAGCATTTTCAATCCTTGCAGGCATGTCAAGGCCTTGGCGAGGTGGGGGGCAGCTGCACAAGTTGTGAGAATCCATTTACTGCTTTCTGAAACATGTAGTGTTGGGCTGTTGAAAGTTGTTTCTCAGTTAAATCTGAACAGTATTGGAGGAGTGAGCAAATAAGGCTGTTAATATAGAAAGCTAAGTTGAGTTTAATTCATAGTGTCTAATTCAAGCTGAAAGTTGAGAGGCAGTTAATTATTTTTTTTTAAAGTGTAAGAATAATGTTTGTGTCAAATGAGCGCTCTCAGCTTATTCAAGCTTAAATTTTGGCATTTTAAAGTTATAGCGAGATGCATGTCAGCCTCTCTTTCAGTATATACGTTTGCCAAGCATTTTTTACAGGGAGCTAGAATTTGGCAGTAGTCAAGGACAGGGAGACACAAGAATGAAATGAAATCAGTAATGATTACAAGTAGAACTGATGGATCTAGTCCAGTGTCATCATTTACTTTGAGTACTTAAGAAAAAGTTAACAGCAAAATAGTTGTTGGATTGATTTTGACTTTTTTTAATTTCCTATTTGAAGCATTTCTAGTTTTCAGAAGTGAAATAGATCCTTCAAGACTAAAAAAAAATCCGTTACATCCTCCTTTGCAATTTGGCAATCATAGGAACCCTCACAGAATTCTAATGTGTGAGGAGTATTCCTAGGTGTGAATATTTGCATGTATTTATGAGGAATGGTGAATAATGAAACTGGCTTCAGGTAATCTTCCTGTCATTGCTGCAGCTTCCCACTCGTTCATAGCACTGAATGGTTTTCACTGTCTTGTCGTCTTTCTTTCTGTGATCTTATGAATTGACAAAGAGTCTCAGGACATGCTTGGACAGTGAGTGTTTTTCAATCTGGAAAAAAGATTAAAGATCTGTTTATCCTCTAAAAGTTTGGTTGTGTAGAAGTTGTAGATTATGCATTGTGAAACATGGAAGCTGCAGTTTCTACAGACACTACAATTCCATTCTATAAAAAATGAAAGTATCTTAGAGTATTTACAAACTTGTACTCTTACCGCTTGTACCCTGTATGTGGGATCAGGTCTCCATCCACTGAAGCATGCAAAAACATGCCAAAAGTTAAGCATGTGAGTACTGTTGATGGGCACGTGGTTAAATACTTTGTTGTCCTAACCCCTGGATGTCTTTGAAAGACAATATTCAAAATGTATATGTTAGAAGGGTCATGGATTAAGCTAAATGAGTAGCAGACTAGAAAGACAGGGAAAATATGTGATATTGATGAACTGCACTGTGTGTCTTGTGTTGGTTTGAAAGCCAATGGAAGTATATACACCCCTAGTACCTTTAGAGAAGTAAGTAGCACCTTAAGTACATTGCAATACACTTGATTGAATTTGTAGTATCAGGACCTGTTGATAATCTGTGAAAGCCTGGTGTAGCATATGAGAGATTGCTTTGTAGTTTCAGCTACATTTGCTAATGTATTATTTTTATTTCACTAAATGTGGAAATGAAGAACAGTCTGTACCTCCTGCCTTAAAATAAAACTTAAAATAAACATTGTTAATAGCTTACAGAATATAAGCTGTATGTATGGCAAAAGCCTGTTCAATTCTTAGAATCTTTACAGGAAAACTGTTGCTTTACACACCTTAATGTAAATGTTTTTTTTTTTCAGAATTTTTACAGGGAAACTTGCCTGAATTGCAGGTTGGAAATTAGGAGAAATTCCTCTTCTCAGAAAGTGGTCAGGCATTGGAATGGGTTGCCCAGGGAGGTGGTGGAGTCACCGTCCCTGGGGGTGTTCAAGGAAAGGTTGGACGTGGTGCTCAGGGACATGGTTTAGTGGGTGGCATTGGTGGTAGAGGGATGTTTGGACCAGATGATCTTGGAGGTCTTTTCCAACCTTAATGATTCTATTAAGAAAAAAATGTTAAATACAATGTATCAGTGTCAGACTGATCAGCAAGTACTTGTGATACCAACTTGTGTAATTAGAGTTACTGTCTTGATTGAACTTGTGAGAAGAAATGGCCTTGTCTAAAACCACTGCGTCAGAGTCACGTGCTGGTTGTACTGCATGTGTAAAGTTTTCTCTGCATGCTTAAGGAAGGGCTTGTTTTTAACAAAATCTTGTGTAATATAAGACACTGTAAGCATACCGTTGGTTTGCACATATTCACAAAGTTCATATAACATTAAATAAGAGGCAAAATAATACTGAGGAACAGTTTTTGCGTTAGAACTGGGACTGAAACAAAAAAAACTCTTAAAGAAATGGTCTATGCCCTGATGAGAGCCTCCAGCTGTTGTAGCTAAACCCTGTTAGGATCATAGCCTGGAAAAAAACTAAGGTACTTAAAGGGGAGCCTGGGCAGAAAAAAAAAATGAAACTTTTTCAGTCAAGTCATTTTGTTTGTGTTGTGATTTGAGCAGAAGCCAGGGCACCTTTCCCTCGTGAAGGCGGTTGAACAGAGGAATTTGTACCGTGGACGCTCCCATAACACTGGTAGCACCTGCCCAAACAAGCAGGTCTTGGCTGAAAAAAAAAAAAAAAAAGGCATTTAGAAACTCTTGCAAGTGTTTGTACAACTTAAATTTTACTTTGCTCAGTTTTTCCTTACCACAGTAAATTAATTTAGTTGGAAAGCCTACCAGCAAACTGAGTCATAACGCTTACACAAAGGCATTTGCAAAGGCAAGGTGTTTGGTCATTTGTTCGCCAGGTTTTGCATGTGTAAGGTTTGTGCTGGGAGGGCAGATGAGACAAGACATAGCACGCTCCCTTCCCTCAGCAAACCCTTTGCTTGCTGCAATCAGGCAGCTTGCGATGTGTCTGCTCCATGCGGTTTGCCAGCAGTGACAAAGCAGCACGCAAGTGCTTGGCAGCAATTTATTCACTGTAGGGATTTGACTTCAGTAGGCTTCAACTGTCTAAAGCTTTTGAATTCTGTTTCTCTTAGGCTGTAATTGAGAGTTATCATTGCTCATAGCAATACTGCAATGCTGTTAAGGGGAGTGAGGGTCTCTGGACATGGTATTTATGAGTACTATGTTTCTTCTGTACCTTTGCTGCCTTTCTGTTTGAGAGGTTTGTGCATTTGGTTGTTTCTGTCAGTTGTTCTGCTGATGGTTCTTTATTCCAGATGCTTTATCTTTGTCCAGGATGAGGTCTGGTACAACACCTCTTACCTTGAGGTTTGCAGTGTACAGTCTGCTTTGGTCTTAACTTTTACAATATATTCCAGCTCTCAGCATTTCCTTTATCACTTCTAGTCTGGTGCTTTGTTATTTGGTTGCCTGTAGTGTTTCACTTGTCCTTTGGGTTTTTGGTTTTCTGTTCTTGGACTGACCGTTTCTGTTCAATGTTCATACAGAAGATGATTGGTTTAATTATGTGGAGTAGGAGTCACGATGAAGACCCAAGTTTCTGCAGGAAGACAGCGAAAGACATCATTTATATTGCCATTAAATCAACTGGGCCTAATGTGGAGAATGCATGCTCTAGATGTGCTCCAGGGTTACAAAGGCACTTCTTGCATTCGTTGATTGTTAGTGGTCTCTTTCATGGCATGGGGGCTGGAATTAGATGGTCTTTGAGGTCCCTTCCAACCCAACCCATTGCGTGATTCAGTGATTCTTTCCAATTATCCAGCTGTTCAGTTCTGCTGAGGCATGTGTAGGGATGAACCTTCCCTGTGCCAGCACAGGTGAGGCACACTGACTGGATTTGCTAGTTCTGCCTAGTCCACCAGAACATCCCCGCAAATCATGCCAGCTCTTGCGCTGTGGGATAGTCTGTGTAAAGACACCATTTAGTGCAATTAGGAAAGGGCCTCCAAACAGAAATGGTTACTGGTCGCTGAGGTGTATGTTTCACTTCATGGACATTAGGAAGACAAGTTACAGAAGTTAAAAGCAACGCAAGTCAGCATTTTTAACACCATAATTTGATTAACTGTGACAGCAGTGCTCCTTTAATAGTAAAATATGACACTGAGTGGGTCGGGTGACTAAGAAGCTGCGTCAGCGAGTACAAAGTTTGTACAGGCTTTGCTGGAATGAAGTGCATGTGCTGCTTGGACCCGCTGGGCCGCTGAACACCTAACAGCTGCAGGTGACTCTTGGAGCACAAGTCCATGCTGCGCTTGAGCTTCACCTGCTTCTGCTTGGCCAGTTCTTGTGTCCTTAAAGTCGAGTGTTGCCCATGGTCCGGTGGAGAGAGAGGCTGGAGTGCAACTTGGGATGCTCGTAGTTGCCTCTTCAGGAGTAAAATAGTCCAACCAGCTGAGTTGTGAATATGTGTTGTAGCTGTGCAGGGAGAAAATGTGTGGGAGAGAAGCATTTGTAAGGTTTTGCTGGAGCACTCCTCATTCTGTGTGCATGGCTGTGGATGATGGCTGCAGATGATTTGCCTGGAGCAGCAGTGGCAGCTCTCTTGGCAGATTTCGCAGGGCTGAGTTTCAGTGGCCACAGAAGAAAGGCTGCTCGCCAAGGCCCAAACGCGCTGTATGCAAGCAGCACCTAACGCTGGCATCGTTACTTTTTCTCCCCAGACACTTTTAGTGCTAGGTTTGCTCATTGTTCAGCAGTCAGCCTTTTTTATGGAAGAGGTCCTGACTTGCTCTGTGTCGGGATGACTGCCACGCCGTGTAAAACCACACAGACACAAAGCAAAACCGGGCCTTGCCGTTGCGCACTAGCCCAGAGGCGGCGTGGCACTGGGCTGAGGGGAGCGGGAGTTGGGCCTGGCCTCGAAGCAGGGAGAGGGGCCTGTCCTCCTGTCCTCTGCTGGGGGACGTCTCTGAGCCCCGTGCCCCTCACTACAGCTGTATGACAGATCCACAGGGCCATGTGTGTTGCCTACTGAATCTGAGAATCACTGAAGCCTGTATTTCTGCTGTCTGGTGGGCATGCCGGGGCAAAACCCTGCGCTGGTGATGCCCGTGTAGCGGCACGGCTGAGCTTCACAACTGGCTGGAGCTGGCTCAGCAGCAGGAAGGGTTAATTGCCTGCTTGAAGCTGTCAGTTTAACCCCTTACCAGCATAAGAACCAATGCCGTAAGAGTTTCTAGCCACAGTCTTTGCTTAAATGTAAAGAGCCAGTCAAGAATCCATCTACCAATAATTGTGTAGATACAGATTTCTATCATAACTGTGTAGAAGTCCATAATAACTACCTTAACATTATCAGACAAATGCTCACTGAAGTGTCTGAGCCCCAGCTGGCTTTATCTTCGTGTCACAGAGACCGCTGCCTTTCCTGTAAATACTGAGATAGAGGCTGTGCTCCTGAGGTCTTCGGAGAACCAGGATGCTGCGTGCCTTGTTTGTAAATACACTGCGATGTGCCAAACAGCTATTGGGCTTCAGTAATATTTTTTCACTCTGATGGGAACAACCTTGCATGTCATCTCTGGGCCTAAAAATACAATACAATGCGTCAGAGTTAATTTGTAATTCAGTTTGATGATAATCATCGTGTGACGGCCAGTGATGAAGGCTTCAATCAGTAAGGGTCTGGCCCAAAGCATCCATCAAATACAGGCTTCAGTTTCAAAGGTAAAGAGAAAATGACTAATTTGAAAGTCTCTTTATCAAAGGCAGTTTTTATAGCAGGGAGGAGGTATAAATAGAGACTAGCAATTTGTGGGCTAACCCTTTTTTTGCATTAATATGGTTAATTTGTTTTCAGTTCCCTTGTTCAAGAAATTAATTCTCCCTCATTTTCGAAGAGGCTTTGAAGTTAGCATCCAACTACCAACCTCTGTCTCTCTTCCGCTCCCCCTCACATTCCTGGAGTGCGTTTATGCAGGTTGAGAGCAAACACTTCAGTGCATAGCTCTAGGGAATGGATTCATATTGTCCAGCTTAGTTTTGGGGTGGTCAGTTTCACATGCCTATGTAGGAAACAAAATCAGATTGATTTCAAGTTAAACATTGGTTCTGTTTTTAAATGTCAGATTTTAAAAGAAGAAAAAAAAATATTAAAGCATTTACCAGTGTGACCAGTTTCTTTTCTGCTTCAAGTGTGCCTTCTTAAAAAGGATCTCGAAACAAACTGCTTCTTTGAAATGAGCTGATTGTAATAAAAAAAAAAAAATGTTAGCAGAGACTGGATTTTTTTGCTGACACAAGTTTCTGATATTAAACTTTTCAAAACCTTTTCTTAGTTGGATTTCTGCTCTTGCCACAGACAGAGCATCTTAAATGGGGGGCATACCTCATGAACCCCTTGCTTCTGAATGATGACACAAACGCATATCTCATGTTGTCATGGATGTCTGACTGCAGTCTCCTCATGGAATGATGGACACGAGTTGCTAAGGGGAGCAAAACTGGATAAAAAAAATTAAACTGAAAGTGCAAATCAGCAGAAAAGGTCTACTGAGTCTAAACCACTGAAAATGACTAGATTGAAGGCTAGAGTTGCGATGCTCTGAGTTCAGGATTTCTGTATTTTTGAGCTTGTAGCTGATGGTGTTTGTAACCTGAAAGCAAAAAAAAAAAAAAAAAAAAAAAAGAGGTGTAGTTCTGCTGTCAGTTGGAAAGCAAGAATCCATGTTACACAAAAGTTTTGACTTAATTCTTTCTGCGTCGTATCAGTATATCAGGCTGTTTGAATCTCTTCATGGAAAGAATAGAAAACCAGTATATGTGCATGTAGGCATATCCTCACAGTAAGACTACTCACTGGGGATGTGGGGTAATGTGGTTCACCTACTTGCATAGCTTAAACCTCCGTTGTACTCTTCTGTTACCTCTGTTCCTGTTCTCCGTTGGACAGTTGCACTTTCCTAAAATTTTGAAAGGAAAAAAAAATCTGTTTCCTGAGCAGTAGCACTAAAACTTTCAGTAATTCTGTGCTGGATGTGAGAAAGTCTTAAATATGGTAGTTTTTCTTGAATAAAGGTTTTAGTCATGTTCTGGAAGGCTCAGTTTCCCATTTAAAAAGAAGACGCAAAATACGTGTACATGCCTCTCTATATACAGACCTTTTAAAATCAGCAGCTTGAATATAGGTGCAGATTTTCCCCCAAGAGTATGAAGCCAGGAGTAGGTCGCAAGGCAAGCACTGAAGAGCGTGGCCCGATAGCAGTACCCTGGCTGTGGAGCTCTTCTGCCCCCTTGCCAACATGCCCCCCAAAGCGGGGTGGTCACAGAAGTAAGGCTGGCACCCAACATAGCTAAAGCATCCAACAGAAGGAATAGGAAGATGCAAATCTCTTTCAAATGTGTTTTGCTGTTCTGAGCCTCTGTAAGGTGAGGTGGCTCAAATAAATGAGATGGGAGAACTGTCTCACTTCACTGCAGTAGCCAGTCTGCACATGACAGCAACTATAATAATGGATATTTCTGACATAAAATGCGTTGCAGATTATGAGCATGACATAAATTAGAGAGAGGGGAAGAAAAAAGCTGGAGGGGAAAGTTTTAAACTAAAATGTCCTGTTTTCCATTGGGTAACTTCTGTAACTTTTTTTTTTTTTTAACCAATCTCCTTTTTCCCCAAGTAAAGCAAATCACAGCTTTCCCAGAATGAAAGTAATGCAGAATATTTCTTTTTTCATGAAATGAAGGACTTGATTGCTGGTACCCCATGCATCTGTGGCAATACAAAAAAACCTTCTTTGTGGATTTTTTAATGAATAGCGCTTTCTTCCTATTTGCCTACTCCAGAATTTCACCAACGTTTTTAAGGCCTTAGCGAATCAAAGTCAACTGTAGTTTTTCTGCTACAGATCTTCTGAATAATTCATTGGTAACTTACTGTTTGGCACAACATAAAGCGAAAACAACATAGAGGTGTGTTTTTTTTAATGTTAGCTAGTATAATGAATTATGTCAAAGTGTGAGTATGCTTGTAAAAATAGCAGTACCACAATAACAACCAAACTCACCAGAATCCCTGGGATTTTGGTGTTAGCAGTTGATTCAACTCACAAGCTTGTATTCATTTGCAATATAGATCACCTGAAATTTTGTCTGCTGCAGGCATGGATAGTGGCTTGTAGGTGCACAAATGCATAATCAATACCAATACAGCTTAGAGTGGATCTGTGTTACCAGCGTTTCCATGGCACGTCTGTTTGAGAGGATTTATAGTACGGCTGTAGAAGTTTCCTTGAGGCATCAGTCTTAGCCTAAGACTCTATTTTTCTTTCCTTGCACGTTTTCAAAACCAAAACATGTCTCTGTTCTTCTTGAAAATACTGAAGAAAAATTGGGAAAATGGTGAATAAGCTTAATAATAAATGTAGTACAGCATTGTATACATGGAAATGAAAAATCAGTAAGTTCTGAGAAATGTTTCACAAAAGGAGACAGAACATAACCAGGATACTGGTATTTTGAATTTGAAAGGTGCATAAAAGCTGACCAAAGCTGTTGATACTCACGAGAGGTTTGGAATATTCTGTGGCTCTAAAGATGAGGAGCTGCTTGTGATTCTTGTCCCCTTATCTGCAACACTGTTAGTGTTTCACTTCAAAACCACTCTAAATTCCTGACCATGTAGTTGCTGGAAAGCAAGGGGCGGGGGCAGCGTGCAGTTCACAGAGACGCCAGATCCCTGTTTTCCGTGTGCAGGTACCTGTCCTGTGCCAGCACCCCTCTGTGGGGACACACTGGGCACAAAGCCTGGTCCTCCGGCCCCAGCTTGTCCCCTGTGCTGCTGCTGCCACAGCTTTTGCATCTGCCCACCCAGGCTGCTCCCACCGCAGAGCACACTGTAACAAAGCTGTGTGTGTGCTTGCTTGCTTACCCTCTCACTTCGTGTTTAAACATTCCTGATGTGTTTGGCTATTTTTTCATCCACCTGAAAGATCACAGTTGTCCCCAGTGCCATGAACACCCTCACGAGCTTCAGGTCCTTCCTGAAACCCCACCTCTTTTGTGTTGTTTTCTATCACTGTTTCTCCTCACATAAGTATTTTTTGGCTATACTTGAACAAGAAAAGTTTAGCTGTTAATGCTGACAGACATCAGGACTTTTAGTCAAAAATGGCAGGTCCTATTTATACCAGCAACAGCTCTAGTGCAGATGCAGTTACACCAGCGTAGAAGTTTTACCATTTTAGTATTTGGGTAATGGGTGTAAAATACATCAATCAAAGACCCGCAGTGCCCCGGTTGCATATATATGCCTTTACATTATTACATTTTTAGCACAGAGAGAGCTACCGTAGCTTTGGGCTTGCTTCAGCTTGTTTGGAAAATTGATCAGAATGTATCTGATTTTCCCACTGTAGAAAGCTGTGTTCTTGTATCGACCTTCCTTTCTCTGAAGCCTTTTGCTGCTGTTTTTTTTTTTTTCTGTCTGCGCTGTAATTTCACTGGGTTCAGACTCTGTTTGTTACGAATGGATTTATGAGTTAGCTCTGCATAGCTTTTTATTGTTACAGAGCTTTACAAAGGCTGTCGTTCCTTTGTAATTACTAATGAATTATGTTTTTCAAAATCACTGGAGAATGTTTTTCAGCCCCTGTGGCTTCCAACCTTAGTGTTGAATGCAATGTATTTCATTTGGGGAAAAAAACAAAAACAACCACTTGTGCTTTTATTGTTGGTAGAGGGGAGAATGTCAAGCACTGCTCCCTGTGACGTGTTACATTCGATAGGTCCAGCACCTGCATCAAGCCAAGAGGCATGGTTTTTCTTTCATGCCTACTGCTAAAAGCAGGCACGTGAGTGCTGTAGCGGCGTGTTTTTTCTGAAGCTACAGTCATCAGTAGTTAAGGTAAGATTTGGCCTATATCTGTGTTGTTTGTGAGGCATTGAGACTTTTGGACTGTTATTTCATGTGTAGAAGTATTTACTTGGTTGAAATCCCATTTTTTAACCATTTCTCCCACATAGTTCATTTCCTCGGTCCAGCGTTTTGCTGCTGCTGCAGGATGTTATCGTTTAGCGTGTGTCAGCTCTGGCCCTGACGTGTAGGAGCAGTCTAGCAACGAGCTTCTCCTCTCTCCACCAAAATGGCTCCGGTGGAAGGATGGACCAGAGGCAGCAGTCTGAGCCTCAAAACGGGACTTCTACTGATCTGTACCCCTGGAAGCTCACTGAGCCGGGTAATCCCTTCAAATACTTGCTGAGGCAGTAGCCACGGGGATAGGGCTTTTTACTTCTATATTCTGCTCCGTGACGCGTGGCTAGTGCCTCCTAGGCAATTTCCATTAAGCACCTGTGTACCTGCATGGTCCCTGCACACAGGCTTGCCTGCACCTTCTCCAGAACCTCTGCAGAGCCTGAAATGTGATGTGTGATGGAGGACTCCAGGCAGAACAACTGCTTTCCGAGCAAAATGAATGCTTAGAGACCTGTGGTGCTCTGGCTGTCTGTCAGATGTGGTGGCGGTGGTGGTTAATCATTCCAGGAGCAAGACTGGAGCAGGCAGTGCGCCTTCAGAGCAAACAGGGAGGGTGTTTGGGGGAAGAGACTTTCAGAACTTTCTTGCAGAAGTTCTTTTGCTGTAGGTGCTTTATTTACACCTGTGGAAATGGTTTCCTAAAAGTATTTAAAAATTTATGAGCACTTCAGTCATCTTTTCCATTGGTTATGTCACTAAATTTCCCCAGCACTTGTGCGTGTCTCACTTTTCACAGTTGCTGTCTGCAGAGTGAGATTAATCCTGTCTTGGGATCTGCACAGGAGTGTTTAAATTTATAATTTAGATGCATACAGCTCCTGTGGTAGAAGCTGTGAAGAGGTTCATGAATTTCTAATTGTAAGGGATTCATTCAATAAATGTAATTTCCTAAACGGACGAAGTTGTAGTGTCGAACGTAGATGAAGCGTAATGCTGAGGTAATTAAAATACACAAATGCCCTCTTGTAGAACGCACAAGCCCTGCTCTGGGTGCCCAGGTTTCCATTTGGATGCTTTCCTCCACCACGCTCGTGTATTTCAGTAGCAGAACAGTCATACCTTCAGATAGGCAGAGATTTCCCTTATCTCTTGTGTTGCACTCAGAACAACTGAACTGAAGTTACAGCAGGAAGAAAAGTCCCTCATGAATTCAGCGCCTGTCGTTACAGTCAGGAAATGTGTTTCAAGCCTCTTCCCTGTACGCTTTGTGCTTTAATACTTTCTTCCCCTATGCATTTCTCAGGCCTAATTCATAAAAGACAGTAAGACGGTTTTCAGCATGTTTACAAGGATGATAGCATATAAAACAGAAATGACATTATTTAGAAATTATTTAAGATTTTTTAAATTAATTATTTCGAAATTATTTAATTTGAAGAGAAATTGCAACCTAATGACTTGATAAATCACACAGTGAACAAAGTAAACAGGAAAGCTACCTGTAAAGGAAGCTTCTTTCTTGGGCCCTGAGGCGATCAACTTAAGGCTTGAAGCATAAACCACAACTCCTGGTCATTAAGCTCACAAATCGCCTTTTCTTTCAATATGAGAGATTTGGGAGAAAAAAAAATCACTGACACACTTCTCGTGCACCAGACCAGCTGAGCCTTACCCCTTCAGCTCGGTGGCCACTTTCGGCAGCGTCCACAGCGCAGCCAGGGGCAAGACCTGGGCACAGCTGTGCCCACTCACCTTCCCTTGTCTGCTAGAATTACTAATTTTTATCAGCTTCCTCTGGCCCTAAAATCGGTATTTGAGGTTCAGTATGGTGATAACCTTGGACCTAGAGGGGAGCTGGACAAACCGCTGTTAAGCTACCATATGCCTTCCTTCTTATGGGCCTTCCTTCTTATGGGCCTTCCCTCTTATGGGATTTCCTGGGAGATGGATACAGTTTCTGAATATCTCCATTTGCCTAGAATCTTCAAATCGCAGGTGCTGTGAATTATACAGTGTAAGGGACATGTGCAATATACATCGATAGTGTCTGTGTGCAGTGAGTCTTTCAGAAAGGACCCCTTAAATCCAGAAATCACTCAAGTAAATCAGACGCTTTTGGAAAATGCTGGATTGATCACACATAGTTTAAGGAGTCTGCAGGTACTTTCTCAGATCAGTAGATTTCCTGCACAAACACTTGCTTAGTGTGCAAGTGGCATGAATGTCTGGTACGCAGCAGAGGAGCTTCGTGGATCCGCGTGGCGGGCAGTTGTATGGGGCAGCAGGCTGCAAGGACAGAAAATGCCGATCGCCCTGATGCCTGCTTCGTCTAGACCAGAGCGCTGGAAATGCAGGCTAGCGGTGGCTGTTACTGCAGCGGCGTCTTCTATAAACCCAAGCTCTCCCATATTTCATTTTTAAGATTCACTTCAGAATGGTGAAAGATGTACTTTCATGAAACCAATCTTTGGAAATATTTTTTTAAAAGATGTAGCGTGCTACATAGCATGCCAACAATATAAGGCTTTCTCAACCTTCTAGAGTTAGTCCTTGATAGAAAAAAGGCTTTGATCTTGATGTATTAAAGTCAACGCGACCTGTGGATTTGTGCGTAAGGTTTAACGGATTTTAACCTAAATAAATAGAATTAGTCCAGGTTGATAAAATTTCTGTGATCTGTGATAAAAACCTGTGTCAGAAGTTCAGTCATTTAGTAATATTTTCCTAAGTGTTTTCCTTTGGTTTCTTGTCTAAATAGTAATAGCAAAAACATCATTCTTTTGGAAGTAGAATGGGGGTAGGTATTATAATCGCAGTAATACAGGACTGTCGGGTGTTTTGCATTCCAGCACTGCAAAGTTTTAGAGGAGGAAGAGGAGAGTTGTCCTTGCTTCTGTCCTCCAGTCATCCTGATCATATAAAACTGCTCCTGTTCAAACAGGGTGGGCTTGACAGTGAGAAAAAAAGAAAGCAAATACAGTCAGCTTTTTTTAGGATTTTGTTACACAGGATGCAGCTGGCTATTCATCTGAATAGTTTTCATTTTAGGCTGAAAATGGTAACTTTCCATCTAATTGCAATCTCAGGCTACAAATTCACGAGCAACTGCTCAAGCAAAAGACTTTTATAAGGCCTTGGGAATCCAGATAGCATCTTGTAAATGATAATTTACGAAAACTGCAGTATTAAAAAAAAATGCAGCAGGCAGCTTCTTAAGGCAACAGATAAATCATCAGAAAGTGGAATATTTACTGCTGAGAAGTTGGGATCTAAAGGCATGTTGGATGCACAGTGGGTTCTCCTTCCTGACTACATGAAACTTTAAGACGTGATAGCTTGTCAAATGCTCCATTTCTCAGCTGTCTGCCAGTCAGTGGACAAATGAGGTGCCCGTGAATGAGACGTGTCCGGGGCACGGGGCTTCTGCTCCCTTCCTCCTTGCGGGCTGCGAGGCCAGGGTGGGCCAGTGGGCGAGGAGGGCTGCAGCGGTGTGCCCGCGGTCCTCCCTGGACAAACAATTTTCTTGGATTCCATTTTGACAGAGCCAAAGGACAAAGAGAGGGATGCGTGGTGCCAAATGGCTAATTTCACTTCCTTGATCTGTGAGCATCTGTGGAATTTCCCTGGGCTCGGTCCAGCTTCTGCTTGACTGCAGAAGGAGCCCTGCTGGGGCTGCCAGAGAGTGGATGTGGTCCCCTTGTGGTGCTGACTTCCACTCAAGGACTTCAGTTCCCTTTCTGTGCTGTAGGATCAGCAAAAGCAGATACCCAGACTGCGCATGTTTAGGCAAAACCCGTGAGTTGGGCAATGACCCCATGTCAGCCTTGAATGCTCAATACCAAGCACGTGGCAATGAGCCACTCTGTGTCCTTCGGGCTGCCGGGGCCGTCAGCAGGCTGGGCTCCTCTGCCCTTGCAAACTTTCTGGGAGCGCTAATCCCACACCACTTCATGGCACTTAGCGGCGATTTCCTGTTCAGCGTTAAAAGGCTGCATTTCCAGAAAATTGTGTCTACTTTTCCGTTTTGTATTAAATGCTAAGAACATTTTGTCACCCTTTTGGTAAACAAAGGGCATAGGAAGTACAATTTCACAGAGATAAGAGGTTTATGTGTAGGCTGAGGAATGCATGAACAGAAAGACCTCCAGGATTGAGAAATAAATGTCTTTTTTTTTTTTTTGAGCATGTGGACGACTGTGGTTGCTTACTCAGCTACGCTGGCCCTTTGGTTGCAGTACTGACTTCCCTAGGGGTAGAGCTGGTTGAGAATAGCTGGCCATAAGCAGGCTCCCCCACTGTTTCACATGCAGATCAAGCAGTGAATTGCAGCTCTCCGTCCTGACAAATAACTGTAATTTGTTCCATCATTCCAGTTGGAATTTTCCCACTGACTTCAGCCAGACTCATTGTTAATGCTAGGTGCCTTTCAGGTAGCTGGCTAACAGTCTTAAATTAGATACCACGAGTGGGACTCACCTCGTCTGACTTGAGGCATCGGGAGACAGCCAGGCGAGTTATTCTGTAGGAGTTGCTGCCTCTCTATTGACTATGAAGGGAGCCTCAGTGACTGGGTCCTGGAGTAGCTGATTATATCCCAGATATTTGGGGGAAAGTGCTTTGAAGTCAATCCTGTTGGCACATCTCTGTGTGAAAAACAGACTTTGCTGAAACAGAGCAGAATCCTCCTGGTATTTTCAGCCCGTTAAAAGAAAATGCTCTTTCAATGCTGAGTTTTTCCTGCATATTACTCTTTAAAATAAATGGTCAGAAATTCTGCTTGAATTTAACTAATAAGTTGTGTGATGGTATAGTGTAATTTTTGCATCTTTTGTGTATTTGCATCTTCTTAATCCACAGCTGTAGTGGAAATACAGATACTTGCATGAAGAAAATTCTTGTTGATAGTGGTATTTTCACCAGAGGATGTTTTGTGATGCATAACCCCAAACCTCAACTGCCTAATTTCTGAAACTCATTTTTTATTTTATTCATTTGAGAAACTAAAGCCTGTGAATGTTTTTTCTCGCCACATTGTTAGTATGATAATTGGGACCCAAAAGTTGTAGGCATTGTTCCTGGCTCTTATGCACTGTCACTGAGCAACGCCCTGAACACTGGGCTATGGAAAATGGTTATTGTATCTAGCAGTGAACTGACTTGGCATTTTCTGTCTGGCTTAGAATAGACAATATTTAGTGAAAAATACTACTTTCATACTTAGTTATTATCTATTATTCTTTATAAATGATAACTTAAAGTTTCAAAACAGCAATATTTTTGTTGTAGCTAAGCATTTGTAAATTATGTTTTTTGTAAATCTTGTATCACAGGTGCCAATGGTTAGAAGGCTGGGGAATGGTTCATGATGTGTATGTAGTCACAGTCTGCTCTAGCCAAGTACGTTTGGGCTCATGCAGTCTGTTCACAGAAACAGATCCTGAGCTTTCAGTCTGTCCCCGATGTTTGTCAGGGACTTTAACCTTTTTAGAACCCTGTACAGAGCCTAGAGACACCAAGTGGCTTAACAAGAAATCACTAATAAATACATAAGGGGGGGAATTCTGAAATACGGAAAAGAGTAACAGGCCTTTTCCATGAGCATCTTTTAAGCATTGACCATTTAGAGAAAACAACTTGTTCCTCCTGTTAAGTTTTGAATCCCTTCTGTGTGGCAGTCTTACGTTTTTATGTAACCTCCAGTGATAAGGAATGGAATTACCTTTTGCTGGAGTATTTCAGAATGTATCCAGAGAGTGGTTCCTCCTGGAGAGGTTAATGTTTCCCATTCAGCAGGTTTTGAGGTAGCCCAAGGTTCTGTTATCCTGTTTCTTACTTTTTCTCCGCTTCCAGTTTCTTCTTCCTGGTGTTTGGACATTTTATTAACCTGGCATCTGTTCTGTTTTAGGAGAAACCTGATGCCAGCCCCACATCTCTACAGCTGAGATCCCAAATTGAGGTAAACACTTTGCTTTTGGTCATCTATTTTTGTTTGTTTGTTTTTTAATTTGATATTCTGCATAAACTGGGCAAAGGCTGCTCTCGTGTCTGCTCTCACTGCTGTGTGTCTTCTCTTGCAGGAGTCACTGGGTCTCAGCAGCACCGCGTCAACACCAGACACTGAAAGAAAGTAAGTGAGGGCACAGGAGGCAAGAAAAGAGAGGGGAAATTTGGTGTTTTCTTATTCCTTGTGGTAAATTAATTTAAAATTGCATTGGTACTTCAAGATTTAAGATCCAGCCTCTAGTATGTTTGGTTCCCATTTTGGAACCTGCTCTTTCTCTCCTCTTTTGGCATTTTATTATTATTTTTTTAAAATCAAGGGAGACTTATCTTTTCTCCCTTCTGTGTGCACCTGGGACATGCATACACTGATAAAACTGGTAGTCATTTCTGAGAAACATCACTGATTGCACATTCTCTGCAAATTAAACCTGTTTAAAAATAACTTTCCGGGGCTAGACCTAAATGCAGCCAAAAAAGATAGACTAGAGGAAGGGAGAGCTACAAACTTAAACCACTTTCCTTTTCCTGTGCACTCCTGGGTTTGTAACTGTGCTTTTGAAGAAGGTGCCAAGGGAGTGAAGTATTTAAAAACCAAGTTAAAAGGAACTTTAATTTTAGCAGTCCTTAATAAAAAGCTCTCTGTGTGGACTGAGAGGGTTTCTGTTTACTGTCACCTCCTGCTGCAATGCGTGCTTGTTTTCTGCACCTCCTTCCTTTGATCCCAAGATCTCAGTTCCCTACTGCTAAGGGTAACGTGCACTAGTGCATGAAGACAACTGACACTGTATTTCCAATTGCCTGCATGTCGTAGGGTTGTGCCAGCTGGACTAGTTCAGAGGCAGTGCACGGAGTCCAGATCTGAATGTGAGGTGCTTTATTTAGTAAAGTTTTACAGTCTCGCATTTGAATAGCTTCTAGCGGAGTCATGATTCACCACTGGACCATAACAGGAAGGTTTTATAAAATTGCTGCCCTTGCTCTTGCTCATTCAGGAGAACCAGCGTCAGTTCTAGAGAGAGCTGCAGTAGATGTGGTGCATGGGACTTGCCTCACTGAGTGTTGGCCGTATGGGAGTCAGGTGTTTGGTATGGAACAGCTCTTTAGGAGCTTCCTGCAAAAACGTCTAAAAGCTGATTCATGCTGAAGATCTTGGAAAGTGATGAATTATGTTTTAGAGGTGCCTTGTCTCTCTTCGTCACTCACAGAGAAAGCAGTGGATGGCTTGCTTGAGGTAGATACCTTATCCATCTTAGGCTGTTTTGAAAATGAGTGAATTTTACCTTGGTACCATCACTGCCCCCATTTGATGTGCTGTTAAGAGAGAAAGCCTACAAGCTTAAGATTTAAAAATGGTGCTTCAGATATTGAAACATGGAGAAGTTCTTTTCAAGGATATTTCCCTGTGTAGCATTGTAATGAAACCAAAAATGCCAAGTGGATGGGAACGTGGTGAGTACTGTAGTCTGGGAAGTAAGCCTCCAAGGTTATCCTATAATCATAATACTTCTCTCTCAGTCTCAAAGCGCTTTCCCCATGGGTAAACAACATCATTATCCCACCTCAGATAATGATGAGATAAAATCTCACAGAAGGACAGCACACAACTGGGAATAAACTCCTCTTACAAGTTCTAGCCAGCTTCCTAAAATGTGTCTCTGTGTAGGTATTGTACCACAAATAGCTGAGTAAGGAGACAGTATCTACAGAAACATCTTCTGAATGACTATATTCCAAGAGTACCCATTTACTTCACTGAAAGGAAATTAACTTCATTATCTTAGTTGTGGTGGAAGAGACCTATGATTTTTGTAGACCTATCAAGAATGCAGGTGTCCTTTTTGAGGATTTTTCTGTCAACTGAGAGATGCATGTGGTTAACCCAATCAGATATGTGAAACTGCCACAGGGGAGGTCAGATCAAAACTTTGCACTTTAGAAAACAAGCCAACGTAATGGATGCTAACTGGGCAGAGTGTTGAAAATAACAAGTATCTACTCGATGCCATAGAAAATAATCAAAGCAGAAACAATACAGGCCTGTGCCTATTAGTGGCAGCCCGCCCATCAATGCTAGTTTCAGTTCTCTAGCTTAGAGGCATTCCCGTGTCAGTTCAGCCCTCTTCCAGGGAGGGAAAGGTTATAAAATTGATCTGCTGAAAAATGACTATTTTAAGGCCATCTGTACTTGTTACTAAGATGCTGAGTTTGATGTTTTGGGGGGAGGATGTGTCAGAACTAGAGCCTTTTTGTGTGCGTTGTCTAATTTATGGCTTTCAGCTGAATTTTGCTGCATGGGCATGCTACAAGAGACAGGAAGTTTGTCCTTTTGGGGACAGTGCTTCTGTGGCCACCGCTGTTGTGTGATAGATCTGGGGCGAACCTTTTACAAAGCTTCTTTTGTTGTTAGAAGACTCCGTTTTTGTCAAACATGAAACTGGATGTATATGTGCATTGGTTTCTTATATTCAGAAACAGATTTGGAGGTCTGAATTAGAAAGATTTGTCCCAAAATGCCCATCCAGACTTTTTGGAGCTGAAAAATCTGTTGTTGTGCATACTCTTCCAAAGCCCAAGTAAAGGCTTGGCCAACAAAAAATTACATGTCCATGTATTGAAAATACAAACTTTTTTCTAGGGTAAGCTAAGAAGAGTTGTTCGTATGGTGTCATGAGCGGGTTGTTTCAGAAAGTGAAAAAAAAAAGAGAGAAACTCCTGTTAGGATGAGGAGGCGAGAGCGAGTGGCCCGGTGTATTGCAGGAGTCACCGGTAGCTCCCTCACCCAGAGCTGCTGTTTGCACACCCTGCAGCTTAACCCTACCAGGATCTAAAGCTCTAAAATAACACACCTGGATGGTTGTTTAATTTGACAGTTGAGAGATTCCAGACAGAAAGAGGCTTTGAGAGAGTCTGGAAGAAACTGTGTTTGTTTTAACCTTTGGTATGGTTTTCCTTTTCTGTGGTGCCCGATTGAAGAGAAAGTCTGACAGGCTCCACTGTGCACCACAGTGAAAACAGATTAGCCTTGATGCCCTGTGGTAGGAAAAAATCCCGTTTATGTGGACAGGCAGTGTATGTTCGGTCTTGCCTTGAGTCTTACTAACCATACTGCCCAGGTCATTATTATTACCATCTGTTCAAAGCCAGCATGAAATTAGTTGGTCCCCTCAGTCCAGCAAGTTGCCGAGCAAGTCTCTGTCTAGTGGGTGATTTGCTGTAACATAGAAGAACAGCCGTAGTGCCTGGAGGGAGGCAAACAGGGGTTAAACGAGCCTGGAGACAGCATGCTTGCTGTCAAGTGGTTGTCCCTCCGAAAGGCATTTGGGGCAATGCCACCTTCCTCTGTTGCTGGCAACACTGTTCCTGTTAATTGACAGGAACAAATAAAGACTGCACATATGGACCTGCTCTATACATTATAAATGCCCTACCAAAGATGCTTTTTGTTTGATTGATTCTGACAAGGAGAGAAAAATCTTCACTGTAGCAAAGGCCTGTGAGATTCATGTGAAGGAGTGTGGAGGGTAACGCCAAGGGTACTGATGTGGCCTGGAAAGCTATCAATAAAGAGCAGAAAAGAAAGTAATGTTTGTTCAAGCTTCAGCTCACAATTGCTTTGAGTTTTTGGCCATGCTAGAGTTACTTCTGTAAATGAAGCAGTTGGGCAGGCTTCCTAGTCATATAATATTCAGCAAATAATGCAAGGCATGGAATGAGGTGTTTATAGTTGTTTTTTTCTCTTAATAATTAATTTCATTTCCCTTTGCCCGTTCCAAAATTTCCTTCTTTTAAACTGCAGTCATAGCATCAGATGTGGTGCTGGTGTAACTTCACAGATTCTCAGTCTGCCTCCAGCAAAGTGGCAGCAGCATCTCTCTCTATCCATGACATTTCATTTTAAACAGAAGTCTCCCCAGAACTGCAAGTGCTCCTATTAGACACACTGACTTCTGATTTGCTAGAAGAATAATCACTGTAGCGAATAGGCAATAAGTGTGTTCTTAGTAGTTACTATTCCTTCTTTGTCCCCATAGCATGTTGATCTGGGGATGTGTTTGTATATACAATCCCTATTATTTCAAAGTGATGGCAACACCCCAAGGATGTTTACCCAGGCAGGGGACTGAGCAGGGTTTTCTCATAATTGTAAACAGAGCATTTAAAACAATGTAATCCAACTTTTAGCCTGTTCCCATTTTTGAGTATTCAGGCCTACATGACAAACTGATGAGCTCTGCATGTTTGCCAGGAAATCCAGGTTAAACCCAGTCCCCTGAACTCAGGCTTCTGCATCCTGACTCTCATCCTGTTTTCAGAAGAACTGGGGATGTTGCAGAGGGGAAGTTGTGTATTTTCCTTCTTGGGAAATAGATCTGCTTGCTCTCACTGCTCACTCCAGCAGCCTCTGGGCAAATTTCAAACGTGGTGCATCAGAGAACTGCCCGGAAAGTGAGAAGAGTGGGTGAGAGACCCAAGAGCACTACATACAGGCAGGATGAGGTACAGTCACACCTGTGTACTGATTCTTTTTTATTTGCAGCTACTAGAGAAAGGAAGGACACAAAATAATGCATGGGGTAATGCTTGTGGCATTTCACAGGCATCTTGCCACCTTTGCATGCCAGTGAATGTTATGAATTGCCAACTTCTGCATGAGTCACCAGCTCTTTCTAGATCTGTACCACTCAAGAACACTGCTGACCAAGTAAATGGTCATACTTCATATCAAGTGCCATGATTTGTCCAGCTATACTCCTCAGCCTGCAGCTCAGTACATTTTAAACGTTCTCTACCCAATGATCCTGAATACCAAAATCCCAGACTCTGCCAGAGCAGGGAGCTGAGCAGAAACAGCCTCACGAAGCAGAAGATGCTGGCAAGCAGCTCATGCGTATGGGGCAGCATTGCTCGGGGGCTTTGCATTCCAGCACAGGGGAGCTGTTGTGCCTCTGGCAGCTGCGTGCTCAGCTCCTGGCTTCAGCTGCTCTCCAGAGTGAGTATCTTTGTCGTGTGCTCCACGTGTGCAGGGTGCACGTCTTAAACCGAGCTTCTCCCACGTTGAGTGAGTGCATGCAGTTTGGCCGACTCCTTGGTTGCTTGTTGTGGATGTCAGAGGAGGAGTTGCAGGCTGCTCAGTAGTTGGGGTTTTCTCTGAGGCTGTTAGCAGCCAGCCAGTGAAGCCAGAACAGAAGTGGTTATCTGCATGTTGTCAGCCCTGTAGGAGAAACTATTGACTGAATCTGTTCTTAAGGATTTTCTGCAGTGGATGTGCTGTAGTAACGCTGGTCACATTCCTGCAGAATAAGCCTGAACTCCGCATCAGCCTAAGGCTGGGAGAATGCCTGCAGTTTGGTGTCCCCATGTTCAGCAGTGTTTTCTACTGAAAACAGCAGTCTTTAAAAACAGCTTTCATTTTACAGCAGAGTTCATGCAAGCCTAAATTCTGCCCCCTTTGGTACACTAATCTACTGGCCTTTGCCAGTAGTTTTTAACGCTAGATTTCCTAATCCTCTTCCCCTACCGCATCCAAACTACAGGTCAAGCTCTGAAAGCAGGAGGTTATTAAATCATCACTCCAGGTCATGGATGGGGGGGCTTAAATTCTGTCATATTTGATTCTGGCAACTTGACAGGGTGCCCAAATTAACTTTGGCAGATATTTGAAAGCTCTTCTGCAGAGAAACAGGAGTCCTCTGCCAGAGGACGTGAGGCAAGGAGAGGGCAGAAACTGAGGAGAACAAAGCAGAAAACAAACAAAACCCTAAAGTGAGGATGCCAAAGGCTGCACTTAATTACTGACGGAATAAATTGTTCCTTTTGGGTCGGTTAAAAATGGAAAGGAGCATTGGAAGGAAAAAAAGGAAGAAGTAAAAGCTTGCCATACTCGAGATGTCCTCATTTAAGACCCGTTTCTTTATACCCTGTGCTTGCAGGAATCAAAAAGAAGCAGTGAATGTGTACGGTCCCGTTGTCACTTGTTTGAGGCCCGATTTAGTCAAAGCCAAATTATTCATGCTGCTTTTAAACAGCCTCCTCGAGAGAAGTAGGGCAGGAAACTCCCACAATAACCCTCACAATGGGAGCGAGAGGCCAGCCAAGCGCCGCCTGGGACACGTGAGGAGGGGAACCAGTGCTCCTCCGAGCCGCTGGCAGGAGCTTTCCGTCCTGGCAGTTGGGTGCTGGGCAGCGTGAAGGCCGCCTTTCACGAGGAAGCCGAACTGCGAGCAGTGCACGCAGTGCGTCACCTCCGCTGCCTCATGCTTGGCCGTGGAGGAGCTTTCGTCTGACAACGATCTGCCCCTGCCTCAGCCCGCTAGGCCGCTCGGGTGATGTGTGACGCAGCCCCGCCGCCGGCCTCCATGTCGAGTGCCTGCGGGCAGCCCGGTGGCTCCGCCGTGGTCGTGGCGGGGGACACGCACACGCGCCCGCCTGCGGGCAGCCCAGTGTTTGTTTCCACCGAGAAAGTTTTGACCTGCGTAAAGAGCCATTGCTATGGAAACCTATTGAGAAGATAATTGAATGAAACGTCTTTGCTTTCCATCTCTTTCTCACACTGGTGCCAGCAAGGTCAGAATCTTGCAGGCCTGCTTTCTCTTCAGGTTCATGCAAATTTGATAAAAATACCAAAGGCCCATTTTCTTTGCTGTGCCAGCTCTGGTTAGATAAATTACCTTGTGTTCAGTCAGCAGCAGTTACAAGTCTGTCAGTTTTTGATACTAATTATGTGACTGGGCCATTTCTAATGCACACGGATAACCAAATGGCTTGGCGGCGGAAGCCAGCGTGGGCTTTTACATCAGTTTGTCTGCTGCTATGAATGTGAATAATATCTGTAGACTGAAAATCCCATGAAAAGCATTTTCCTCAATGGTCTATAAATAGTCATCGGGAAAAAGGAGAGGGCCAGTATCAGCTTATTGAAGATCATAGCAGTAGTGGTTTCATTAACAGATGGTGCTGTGCACCTGTGGATTTTATGTGCCATAAACGAGATGTAGCCGTGTGTTAAAGCACATCTGCATCGAACATACTTAGTGGTAGAACAGAAACCCATCAGCCTTCCTGTCATTCTCAGTCCCCGTGTTAGTTCTGCTTCAGGAATGATGAGCTTTCAAAAATGCTCGGGTGCATTCATAAAAGCAGCACATGGTGTCACTGGTTTCTTTTTCCCATTCTGTGGTGTACCAGCGCACCACATCTCGAGGCGCGTGTGAACGTGTGTCTTGAGAAATCAGCCGCTCCCTGTGCAAGACAAGCCATGGCGTTTCTCTCTCTGGGTCAGAACCAGCCCAGAGTTAACAAGGGAAGCTGAACACAGCCAAGTTAAAAGCCTCTTTGTGACCAGATTCAGTTGCAATGGGCTTGTGAAGCAAATTTGTGCATCAATTCTTCCTTGTATTCCAGTTTTTAGAGCCCACCTCCAGGATTTCAGAGATAATTTATAAAGGGAGAGGTTGCTTTGGTACATCGAGGTCATCCCAGCTGCAGCGCTTTTATGGACAGATGGATTCAAAGACCATTGTGCTTGCCTGGCTTTGCTCTTGTTCGTACAAAAGCGATGAACCCACAGTCTGCAAAAAGAACTAGAAGTGCCCTCCAGAGGCAGTCCTCATGTCCAGCTCATCCTCATCAGATGTCTGGTCTGGTCCACATCTTTCAGGCATCCTCTCAGAAGCAGTTTTTAAAGCTGCCCTCCCATTCTCTACCTACTGGTCTAAGTTTGTCCAAATAGTTAGGAAATGGTAACTCCCTGTTTCTTACCACCTTATGTCTGCTTGTTCCTGTGCCTTTTTTATTAATAGGCAGTAAATTAATTTCCTTTCAGCTTTCAATTTGGCAAGCTGAAGAGGCAAAACTTGTCTAGCCTTCTCTGTTAAGATGAAGTGTCCAGTTCCCTGATCCTTACAGCTTTTCTCTTTACCTCTTCTGGTTGGAATTCATTTTTCTTGAACATGAGTAACTTCAGTCATAGAGGCTATTCCCATATATATTCATTCTCCATACTGCCATTGGAATGTCCCATCCTTCTTTCTGCCTTTTAGGATTAAATTGTTACTGCGTGTTTTTTTTTTTCTTTTTCCTGTCATTTTCTTCAGCAGGTATCTCCAAGTACTCTGTCATCTGCAAACCTCCAGCATTTGAAATACTGTCTTTTGTGTCAGTCTTGTTTGTGTACTAGCACACTTTGGCACTGAATGTTAAACCATTTCTGTTAAGTCAGTCTTTTTGATCATCTAGTTCCTAGCTACCAGATTTTGTGTCACTGATCACCGAGTGTTCTGGTGTAATTTACTCAGCTCCACTGAAAGCCGTCATCTCTCTGAGGCAGGAATGAAGTAATATCTTGTTATTCCCCAAAGTAGTAGCTCGATTTTTAGATACTCTATAGTGCTGCTTTTTTTGTTGTTGTTTGTTTGTTATGGCAGCGTGGCTCTGAGAGGCCCTAAGTAAAGGCCTAGAAGATCGTTTGTAATTTGTGAGATTAATGGATTTAAGTTTTGATCCATTCTGAAGCTCACTCCCAGAGATTTGGGGCAGATACAAAAGTACTCCTTCCCTCTGGCCATAAATCTTTTGTCTTCCTTTCTGTCTGAACATATACCCCTATATTTCTCCTGCTATATGCTGTGACATAGTACATTTCATCTGAAAGCTTGCTAATGAAGTTGTACATCAGACCACAACAAAAATGAAGGCCTCCGTGGTGGAGTAATGGCATTTGGCTCCCTTTCAGGCACGCAGTGCTGAGACTTCTGCCAAGTGTCACTGCATCATTAACTTTCAGTACAAGTTATCAGTCTATGAATGGAAGAACACAAATCACTTTCAGCGCACGTTCACAGAGGAGCTGCAGATTTAACAGGGTAAGGGAGTGTAATTGGCAAATCAGACGTAAAGCAACTCGGAGGTACTATGCTAGGAAGTAAAGCACTTGATTGATTTCACTGAGCATTTTTAAGTGTCAGAGTTGTCTGACAGAGCTAAGAAGCAAATGCTTTGTCAGGCTCTGCGTGGTAGGCTTTGTTGGCATTTCCATCCTTTAAGACCAGCTGTTAGCATTTTCAAGGTCAGCCCAGACATGGAAGATTTCTTCTTCAGGGAATGCATGAAATGATAACTGGAATTTGCATCCTCTGATGAAACTCAGTATACTTATTAAATCAGATATAAAGGAGAAGGCAGTCTGCTTGCTGTGGATCCTACTCATCTCCTCACCCTCTCTGGCTCAGGAGCATCACAAGTATGCTCCTGTTGCTCTTCCCCTTCTTTGGAAACCAGCATGGAATGAGTTGGTGGCCTCAGGCTAATTCCCAGGGAACAGATGTCCACATCACAAACATTGCCACTACACCTGCTGCTTACTAGCATCATTGTTGGCAACTGTGGAAGAGAAGAAAAGAATTCAAATGGATTTGGAGGCTGAAGAGCGCAAGAGATAGCCTCTGCTTTGAGGCTGATTTCACTAGTGAGGCGAAGTTCTGATAATTAAGAGATTTCACTCTCCAAGGATGGTGATTTGGTTCATTTTGTGAATAGTGAATTAATTTAAGATAAAGTAACTGTTCACTTGATGGGTGAGGTCAGTGCTCAGGTACAAAATATTTACTGGTTTAGTTCTGTCACTTCCAACAGGAGGTGGCTTTCTTTTTACTTTGTTGTCTCTGTATAAAAGTCCACATACTTTTAATCTTTTTCCTTTATTTAAAAAATACTCACTGACATCTTTACTTTAAATGTCTGGATGTGGAAAGTCTGGTGTTTTTGGCACTGGATTTTCTGGTTATTTTACCCAGAAGGTATAGAAGGTTATTTTTCTTCTGCATTTCTTATTCTGACATCTTAAATACCAAGCGGTTGGTGGCATACACCTATATCATTAACTTTTTCTCTTCAAAGGTAAACTTTATCAGCAAGGAAAACACTAAATGTCTCCCTCCACCTGATGCACTCCAAATCTGAAGTTTAGCTACTTCAGTTGGTTTGCAGTCTGTGCTGGATTAACTTTTTAATCAGTCTGAGGTTGAAAGAGGTCAGATTTCAGAGCTTTGCTATGCCAAACCCTCTCTGCCTAGATGAATTTCTAAATCAAACTGAAACTTCATACTGTCTCATTTCCCCTCTAATGATGTCTTTGCAAATTGATGAGTGTGTTTTTCATGCTTACTAAACGTTGGCCAGTAATTGCTTACATCTTTTAAACTCTGAACTGGTTTAAACTAAAATTTGCCTTCAAGAGGTTTACTGAATTTATCAAAAACTCTTCATTGCCCTCTTCTGGGAGTCCAAGAAAACGCAAGGAACCCGTGTAAACACTGTAGACAGCAACTAGAATATGACATGTATGTCTTCCATGGCCTCGTTCACAGAATGATTTGGCTTGAATTCTTCTTGGTATGCTGGGATGTATGTGTTTCCATTTTGCATGGATACAGCACAGGCACGGCACAATAGGGCATTGTCATGTAACAGGGCAGAGCTCTCAGCCAAAAATACTGCAGTAATGCTTTGCACTTGGAGCCTCAAGCAAAGCCATTGAAGCTGGCAAGAGTAATTTCACTGGCTTGGCTCAGCCTGGTTAGAGATTCCTGTAGGAAAGCTTCAAAGAATTTCACAAGATTTGGTAATTTCTATTAGCTCCATTTACACAGAGAGAAAAAAAGGCAATGAAGGGGGGCTGGGGGTGGGAGGGTAATATTGTCTCATCAGAGGTCCCACAATGAACGTTGGCACTGAGTTGGAATCCATTATGGAAAACTGGTTCAATGAACATAAAGACCGAGAACAAAAGACTTATGTACTATATTAGTGGGTTGTTTGTAAAGTCCATGTTCGGTTAAAATAAGTCTCTCTAACTAGCTTTTTAGTAAGGGAGCATAAACTGGTGGGAAAGCACACAGAAAGGAAAAAGGAGGAAGCAGCTGTAGTCGCCGGTCATCCGTGGTCCCACTTCATAGGGTCTGGACAAGTTTTTTTCAGCTTGTCTTTGAATCTCTACTCCTGTCTTCCTCGTGGTGGCTTTCTGAAAGTTTAATGAATGCATATTTATAAAGCATTTCCAGATGAAAAACAAAAAGACCCACAACTGTTAAAACCTAAACAAATACAGCATCCCAGTGCTACAGTTTCTAAAGCAGCCAATGAAATGAAAGGGAGGGAAGTATGTGAAAAAGTCTTTTTCTGAGGGATTCCGAGACACTTTTGGCTTAACCATAGGCTTCTGTCAGTTATGTTTTTCTGTGCTGGTCAAAGGCGTTTTTCAGAGCTTGCAGAGGGAAACTCAGTTACTGTGGTCAGACCAGTGGGTTCAGGTTTTGTTTCCAACATGCTGCATTTGGAAGAAAGAGGAAGAGAAACGGCTCATGATGTATTGTTTGGAAACTATAATTTACTGTAATCAGACAGCTCCCATGAAATGCGAGAAGTCTGCATCAATAAGTCCATTTCTCTTTTGTGTTCTAGGCTCTCCATTCATAAATCAAGTTCGGAAGAAGGCTCTGTAGGTCAGTATATTTCATTTTATTTGATACTTCTATTGAATTCTTAAACAGGTTTTCAGTTTTGCTTGTGCTAGGATGTGAAGAGCTGAGTAAACAGAATGATAGCAGAAGTCAGCAGCATTTCTGTGCGTGGGGAGGGAGCTTTAAACGTGAGATGCCGGGGGTCTCGGTGATCTCAGAGGCAGCTCAGCCAGCATTGCCATGTGATAAATGCACAGCTTTTGACTTGTTATATTGAATTTCAAATTCCTTAATGTTTGATCACTGCTAGCCTATCCATTTGTATTCTGAAAGTTACCACCACCAGTGAATAACTGTGTTTGTGCATGTCGTGCCAGAGGCTCGTCTTTTGTTTCTGAAATATTTTGCATTCTTAAATATGTATTTGTTTTCTGTTGTCTTTCACTTTTTTTTTTAACTTACCATAATTAGTTCAAATTGGTATCCAAACTCATTAGTGAAATCGGTAAAATTCTGGATAGGGTGTTGGGTTTTTTTAGTGTTATTTTATTCACTGGAGAGTTGAAGAAAAATTAGAGCAGAGGGGTTGTTTCTTTTTAAAATTTTTTCTAGGATCATTTCCACACAGTGCAAAATTAAGCTGTTTTTCAAAGAGTCAATAAGCCCAACTCTGGGGCTTCTAAGGCAAGATCCAAAATACCATAGTCACGTGCTGAAACTCAGTGGCACAGAACAAACTGCATTCGCTTGAATTTTTGAAAAACAGAGGGATGAAGTAGATCCAAATCAGTAGCATTTCTGCCAGATCAGGCACAGTATGTTCTCTTGCAGATGGCATAAACTTGGTAGCATGTGTCCTGGTTAATTCAACAGAGCACAATTATATGCCTTTTTTTGATCCAGATCCTGTTACTTTTCTAGAATAAATAATTTACTTCTGGGTCATCAAGCAGTATGCAGATCTGATGTTAATGGACATGTAGTCCCAGCCTTGCACAATCAAGGCATACAGTGAGCAAGAGTCAGATGTAGCTGAAGGTCTCCTGAAATTTCTCATGCCAAGTAGCAGAACGTATGTGTGTATTTATACACACAACGTGTTTATTTTCTATATAGATATGCACACATATATTAGAGAATTCCTTATCTGACTTGTAGCTTTTGCTGCGTAATCATGGTTCAGCTAAAAAGAATAAAACAACGAAATACTTCAAAAACACTTCCAAACTTGACATTAACAGCTCAACAGATATCAAAACGAATGTAAAATATTTTCTGTTTATAGTTCAAAATATGTAAGTTATTGGCTTATCTCGGTCATCTATAGCATTGGCAATTATAAAAGAATGTGCATTTCTCTGAATTAGCTACATCAGCATAGTTCTAGTACAGACTAACTCAAGAAACAAAGAAAATTTGGGATTTTTTATTCTCATTTTTGTCTTAGAAAATATAACTTGATAGCTTCTATAGTGTTTACTAACTAATGTTTCCTTTTGAAATTCTTCTTCCCTTTCCCTTCTTTCCCCCTCCCTCATTTTCTCTTAGGGAAAGCAGACTGGAAAAAGAAAAATAAGTTTTTTTGGCAGAATTTCCGAAAGAACCAGAAAGGACTAATGAGGCAGACTTCCAAAGGTAAATGTTTTTAAAGGGCTTTTGAACCTATCCATATAAAATATAAGGATCCAACCTTACAAAAGAGTAAAACTCATTTGCAGCAGTGTCGTATTTACAGATCTGTGGATCTGGAAGTATCGCTGACTTGGTTCATTGTGTCAGGGCTCACAGAAGGACGAGTTGCATTCTGTGAGGCCACAACTCCAAGTTGCTAGGACGCCTTCAGTCCTTGTTGTCAGTGATGGCACATGCACAAAATGATGTGATTAACAGATACTTATAAATAACATATAAAAATGAATGATGCTTTTTCTTCTGATCCTGACTTGATGAGATAAATTTTTACCTGTTTTAATTAGAAAGGTGTTTCTCCTTTCTTTGGCATTTGGTTATGTAGACCTGTTTGCGTTAGGCTTTAATCCAGCCTCTCATTGCAGGAAAAGACACTACAAGAAGTAGTAGAAATGCATCTGGTGAATAGTGAAAATTTAAGGATTGATTCCACGTAAACTGTCAGGTCTACTTCTCTAATTCTTCAAAAAATGCAGCCGTGCATTGCTTTAAATATTTTGCTTCACAAAGAAAATTTCTTTTTTTCCCATGTGTATCTGTTAGATCCTTCTGTTGCAAACAGATGCCTCCCTGCATCACCGTGACTGTGTTCAGATGGATTGTGAAAAATTTTAGGAACCTGCTTATGAGGTTGAAAAGGGGCTCATTTATATTGTCAGTTAAGTGTGGGTCCTCGTTGGCTCTCAAGTTCTAACTCTCCGCGCTGACGTTCCAAGCTCATGTCAGAAGACGTCCTAGAGCTGGGAGGCCAAATACATCCAGCACTGTGTGCCAGCTCATAGCTCTACAGCAGAGAGCTAAGAGGGCCCAGCACACTGTTCCTGGAACGGCTTCCCATCCACTCAGCTGACCGAAGTATTCCTCAGGGCTGAGTTCAGGACTTTCCTGGCATTAGCACTTTCTCTTGATTCTCATCTTTAGGGTCAATAACTATATCAGTCACATTTTATTTCTTCTTCTCATATACTGTCTTGATTTCAGTGTCAGTACACTTGTTTTTTCTAGCCCTAATTTACTTCATATCATTGCTTAGTTACTTCCAAATCATTCAGTCCTGTCAAATCATACTGAGATTGGTCTGGGGAGGGTCTATTCTGGCCAGCCAGATCTATGCGGTGACCACATCTCAGAGTCCAGCTAAAATCCAATTCCAGTATATACCACCCTGTGTGTGACCTCTTTCACACGGTTGTTTTATCGGTGCGTTTCTCTGCAGGAGAGGACGTCGGGTATGTGGCCAGTGAGATCACGATGAGTGATGAGGAACGGATCCAGCTAATGATGATGGTCAAAGAGAAGATGATCACTATTGAGGAAGCACTTGCTAGGGTATGATAAGTACACACTTCAGTTTTCCTGGGAAACATGTTTTATGATGTAGGATATACCAATTTGAAGTTTTCAGTTGTTCACAAAACAGAGAAGAAAAGGGGAAAAACTGCCTGTTTGTTACTTTGCAGTAGGTAGTATAAATTAGATAGGAATTGCATTGTTCATGGGAACACATAGCTTAGCTTAGCCAAAAATAGATGCTTAATATATGGCAAATGAATTGAGTCCTAAAAATAAACATACTCAGCCATTTTTGGTATTTGACATTAAAATCAGAACAGATGTAATTTTTGACAGATTAGTGACTGACACAAGTGTTTCTTTACAAAATCTGAATTTTGATGAGCCACAGGAAAAACAACTGTTTGCTCAGAAGCCAAAAGGCCAATGATAAAGTTTGTATGCCACTCTTCATTTTGTTCCCTTGAGCAAAATAACATGATGGAGCACAGGATGTTCTGTATGGGTACCTGAGATTCAGAAAACATGAGCTCAATCATGACTATAGGCTATCATAGAATATAAGGTTACATTATTGTCTGAAGAAAATACTGCTTTACTGGGAATCATAACATGAAAAAAATGCAAAAATTTAAAATCACCAGGGGGGTAATATTGGGATCTCTGCTGTTAAAAAAAATGGTGGGAGAGAATTCTACCTGATCTTTAATATTCACTGTATATACACCAGTATTGTTTCCCTCTAGTGGTCTGAGCTATTAGCAGCAACTCTTTTTTTTTTTTTTTCTCTCTTTTTTTTAATCATCAGTTCTTGATGATCCTCTCAACAATTTGACTCTGGTAGGGTTGGTTGTAAATATTTAGACTTTTATTGGAAAGTGGAAAAAATGTTCTTTAGTTGTAAAATTATAAAAATCAGTTCCTAGTCCTCACTGCAGATCATTTTCTTTATCAAGGAAATTGGTAGAATATTGTGAGTCTGTCCAGTATAAACTGTGCCTCTGACGGGGATGGGTAATTTATATTTTGCCAATGATAATTCATCAAAATTCGGTATTTACAGATCACTTTCTTTAAAAAATAAATCTCATCATTAAAACTGCTGATTGCAAAATAAATGAGTTTATTTTAAACAAGTGAGAGAGACAATGCAAAAGGTCTTGATTCTCCCCATTCCACAGTGATACTGGGGAAAAAAGAATGAAAAGACATTAACTCTTGCTATTTTAAAGAAGACTGATAGCTCCTTCTCACTGGAAAATGTGTTCTCTGTCTTTTCAAATTGCAGCTGAAGGAGTATGAAGCCCAGCACAGGCAATCAAGTACTGTAGATACTACAGACTGGCCTGATGGTTCTTACTCAACATTTGATGGGTCTTCCAATTGTAATGTAAGTACCTGTCCTTTTGATATAGCTTCCCAGTATCATTTAATATTTAAAGTCTTTCATTGCGGTGCAGCGGTATCCTGATTTACTTGGTGATTTATAATAGCAAATCTATCATTTGACCTTATGATGATATGTTCTGTCTACAGCAAATCTTTAATAGAGATTTTAAATCTTTGGGTTCTGTTATTGTATTACATAGTTTTTGTTTTTTAATGCACAGAAAGAGGTGTGTTATTTTTTTGTTTTGTTTTATATATATATATACATATATTTAGAATTGTTTCACGTTACTTCTCAGTTACTGTGAATCATCAGAGTTTCTCAGGTCTTCCCAGCTGTTGATGCATCCTAGCTGAGGGTCTGGCTAAGTCCTAGCTGCCTGCTGCTTTCAAACAGTTTTAACTCTGTATTTTCTAACTCTCAGCGCAGAGTTTGCAGCTTTTGTGAGACCCATAAGTAGTAAGGCAGCTTTCTTCCCTTATTTTTACTTCTGAGTTTTGTAGCTTCTCTTGTTTTCATGGGCATCAGTCTTTGTGTCATGCCATACTGAATTAATTAATTTTTCGTTCCAAATATCTTCGTTTCCACAGAGTAGTTTATTCCACTTCATTTCTCTAATTGAAATTTCACTGATAAATCTTACAGAAGAACACATTTGGCTGTCAAATCCAAGCTCTTAGTAACCCATATAATTGAATCATAGACTTCTGAGCCCATTGATTGATTTATTTATTTTACTGTCAATGGAATTTCCTGCTAACTGCAGCAGACGGTTAGCTTTTCCTCCCTAAATGAAAAGAGGAATGCTATGTCATTTTATGAGATGTTTAAAATATTTTGTGGTGGAGAAGGATTTTCTTGTTTGTATTCAAAAAAAAATGCCCATGTTCGGTTAGGTGGGAACAGGGAGGAACAGATGTTGCCTTCTACTTTGTTCAGCTATATGCGAAATGTGCAAAGAATATAGAAGGAAGAATCCTTGCTCTTCTGCATTGGTTCTTTAGCCAAGTGAAAGTGTGTTGATCTTTTCCTCATTAGTATTTATAGCCTGGACAGTCCCCCCTTAAGGCTTTTGACTAAAATACTTAAAGCAGAAAAGCCACAGAACTCTCATTTACTTTAGTAAAATCTCAGAGGTCTACTGAGTTTTACTCTTAAATATTCTGATAATGGTTTATGCTTGTGTTGAAGTTACCAAAAGCTGTATATACCTCTGAGGACTAAATATGACTCAGTATTTGCTCCCAAATGGAATGACTTGGCACCTCTTCTCTAAAATTATTTTCATAAGCTGTCTTTACTCTTCCAGCCAAGAGCTTTCTTGCATCTCTCTGTTGTTCTGGTGGGATTTGAACCATCTTCCTGCTAACATCAATGAGGGAATCTGTATTCTATTGTTCTAAATACCTCCCCAGATTTTTGCCCTTGTTGCTATTTTTTATCCTCGTTGCATTTAACAGAAGCTGTGAAACTGCATGTCTTCAAGTGAAGAGCAGATCATGTGCAGAAACAAAAGTTCATGTTAGAACAAATGTCAGCTTGGCTTCTTTCTGGACCAAAAAGCAACTAGGGTTAACTGGGGTGAAAGACTGAGCTGTAACTGACATGCAAGAGGGAGGAAAACAAGTAGTGTAAAGTGTCAGATATGTCTAGAGATAGTGCATGTGTTCACCCAGACTGTTTTGCCAAAGGACATCTCTATTAATCTAAAATGACCAGCTTGTGAGAGGCACAGAGATGATTCTGTGTTCAAGCCCTTCCTTTGCTAAATCGGTTGACTTTCAGTGCCATTTGTGTGATTTGTATTCTGCAGACTTGGAAACTCAGAACTACCACACTCATTTTATAGAGTCCAAGGAGCAAAGATGTTTTTCCATATATTAGAAACATTCTGTTAGGTAGCCCACTGCCTTCTAGCCCCAGAAAGTAATTTAAAATATGAGTCACTGAAATTGAAGTTTCTGGTTTGAATTAAAACTCCTTGGGCAATGACTCTTCTGATTCTGTTGGCATTTTTTCTGATTTCTGTTTTTTTCAGTCTCGTGGCCAAATTGTTACTAGGCAATTTCTAATGGAACACTGTGATCATACTTGATCATTTTGTGAACATTTCGTACACACAAATGATAAAAGTGAATTGTAGGATACTTGCAGGTTGAGGAAATTCAGGAAAATCGTAGTTTTAATTCACTTGCTATACATTTGTTTAATAACTTTGGGGATTTAAGAGAGATCAAAACACTAGTATAGTTTTTTTTATTTTTTTTCCATTTCTTGTTTTATTTTCCCAGGCAAAGAGACCTGCTGGTAGTTAGGAGGACTTGGGAGGATGGGTCATTATGTTTTTACAGAAAATCTTGGTCTAGTTTTGCCTGATAACAACATTTCAGGACCAAAAAAAAAAAAAAAAAGGTAGAAACTAAGCATTCAGAGAATCTAAAAATGTAGGCAGAACATGTGGAGATCTGTAAGTGCTTCATACTTTCAAGTCAGGTCTGCCTAAAACATAAGAACAGCCACCAATGAGATAACCTCTAAAGGGCAAATACCATTAGCTGTTGGTTTTCTTTTGTTAAAAAAATAAATAGGAAACTCACACTTTTTTTTTTTTAGCTTGTGTAACTGTCATGTGTTTATGACTAACATCCTTGGTGTTGCTACTAAACACATTTCAAAGATTTAAAGATTCTTTTTCCCAGCTCCTCTTCTTTTAAATTACTGTGCCAGGGAATGGAAACTTGCATTTCGTACCCTTTTAAAATTAAGTCCAAGAGATAAACAACAAAGGGTTGAAGGGTCATCTCCTCAGTATCCGAAGGGAGGCAGCCTGATGTAATTTCTGTGTTGTTACTTGTATGTCCTGTTTGCTTGCTGTTAAGAAACAAACAAAAAAAAAAAAAAAAAACAAAAGCCTTGCCAAGCCAGTAGGTGACTTGGTTCTCTGCCACTTTAGAGCAGTTGGTGGGTTTAAACCTCACCGTGAACCTTTGTTTCACAACAAAGTCATGTGTATTATTTATTTCATAATGTGGAAATGCAGTTGAAATTGTTTTTCTTCTTAGTGAGATGTATAAAGCCTGAAATACCTCATCATTTTTTACAAATTGATTTGTGAATATTGATTTTTCATCTCTGTTGAAATGAAGGCTGCTCACAGTAGCTCTAGACAAGCTTTCATTGCCTTTTGCCAAGTGTTGGGTTGTAAAACAGGTGCAGATTACAAATGAATCCCTTTCTGGGTTTTAGATAAGGACCTATTTGTCCTCAGGATTCAGAAAGTCCAGGGAAAGAGGATTTCAAAATTACCACATTCTTTCCCATTACTGAGGTGCCTTTTATGCTTCTTAAAGACAGGAGCTCATTTGATAACTTTAGGGGGTTGAAATTCTCTGTCCATCTTAAAAAGAAGCCTGGAAGGGCTGCTCCATCCCCAGAGCTCTGTTTGAAGGACCAGTATTAGGAGAAACCCATATAAATCCTGTTCTGTGCCCTCTGCTGAAAGACTGCTAATTGGTACCGGTTGTCATATTTGATGCAGGAGTGGGGGAAAGGAGAGAAAAAGGAGGGAGATTGTGACAGAAGTGTGTGTATCATGCGCACACTGTCACAGAAACAAACCACTAATTAACTTCACCGACAGCTTCTGTAGATGCAAGTTCAATGAAGTTGTAATTATCCCTGGACTGAGCTGTTTTGTTGGGCTTGTGCGCTGCAGTTTTGATCATCACATAATGGTCGGCCACGCGGAGCTCATTAGCGCAGGCACCCAGGTAGCGACACATGCCTTCATTTGAGGAGAGCTGCCCCGAGCCCCCCTCCCCACTACGTACCACCTTATCAGCCTCGTTAGAGAGTCCTTACAATTTATGAGCCTGGAGAACAAAAAACACATCTCCCTCTGACAGAATGGCTGGGTGAGGAGAGAGCAGCAGTGCTACTACTACACCTGCCTTCTGGAAGCTTCTTCGGCCGGGTCTGCCAGCACAGCACCTTTACTGGTAGGAAACTTGCCCTCCGCTTGTTTTCGCTGAAGCAGTTCTGCAAAACTGGAGGTGAGCGGCGCAGATCTTCATCTACCGTGAGGCCATAGCTCTGGAAAGCTTCCAGTCCCGTTTTTGCTCTTTTCCATCTGCTATTGATCTGTCTCATAGCAGAAGGCAGCAAATTGAGTCCACACAGAGATAGGCCTAGTTAGGCCGAAATATCCTTTTGTTGTTCCTGGGTTTTGTATTATTTCCTGAGGACTTCTTCATTTGTCCAGCCATTAAATGGGGCTAAAAGCTGAATAAGCATTCGGTATTGGTTCTGTATCTACTACCATTGTGAAAAGCAAAATAATGGGCGAGAAAGGTGTTTGGGTCCTATTCATTTGAGTCGGCGACATGCTGTAGCTGTTGAATCAGAATTGTATTACCCATGCACCTGCTCCCTTTTTGGCATAAAGCTAACTCCGATAAAAGACCAAGTCTGATAGTTATCTCTGACTCACAACAGTTATTACTATGTTGTTTTTGTTAAGTGCAAGACTAAGAAGAAAAGAAATAATTACAATATAACTTCCATAGCACCAATTGCCTCCGAGTAAATCTACGTGTAGCTACAGCAAATCCGTATTATTCAGGGTTATACGTATTTCAGTGATTCAGATTGCTGAAGCTTTCTAAATACATCAGTTTTAAAATTGATTTTTGTTCTTATTACTGATGGATTTTTGAAGTGGTTAACCATTTGTTAATGTTGTCATTGGTAATCACATAGGGCTGTATGTTACAGGAAAAAAAGCCCTTCTTTTTAACTTGTTAGAGCTAAGGTAGAAGTCAGTGAATATTCAGAACTGGTGTTAGATGTGAATGGAGACTAGGGTAGGATTAGATTTTGTAATTTAAATAGTAGTGTTTAAACTGAAACAACATGTTTACTTTGAGCATTTTGAAAGCTGTGCACTTTCAGGCCTGGATTTGCTGTTACCAGAGGATCCACCAGTTTTTGTAACTTATTTTTTTTTCCTTGAAAGGCTTAGGAGTGGCACAGGATGTTCCCAAGTTTCAGTTCTTGGAGATCTTGTTGCTGCCTCCAGGCCCTGTGTGCTCTTTGAAGTAGCAGAGGGGAGCTGATACTCAGTATGGCTGTGAATGAATGCAGAGCATTCAGCTTTGCTCTGAAGAGTCTAGTGACCCAATTTGTGTGAAGATCTCCTGAAAGGCACTAATGCCCCTCATTGTGTTGGATAGTATATTTATTATTCGTTTCCAAGTTTCTGTAATATTCTCAGCACTTATTAATAGTAACGATGAAGAAAGAGCCAATAATAAGACAGCATCAAAATGCAGAATTCCCAGGCTGTATGTACGTCTAGCATGGGGATCTGTCTGGGGTGGCACTGTCTGTCCTCGTTCTCCAGTGATCTCAGTCAGTGGAGGTGTCCAGCACCTCGCACTGGAATCTAGTAGCAGAAGAATAACTGCATTTTTGTTACGAACTTCCCCCTCATCTCTGTCCATGCTTAACAGCAGGGTTTCCCATGCGTGTAGTAACACAAGAGCATTTGTGAGAGAAACACAAATTGCCATTACAGTTTTCAGGGCACTACACAAAGTTTGAAGTTAGATCAGTGCTATACAGAGTGGGAAGTCACAGATGTGTTTGTATGTTGCTTTGAAGAACACTGTAAGGTGTTGGCTGGGTTGTTTTGGTTTTCTTTTAACCTATTTGGTCTGATTTTTTCCAGAATGTTTTAGAATTTGGAGAATAAATAAATTTATTTAGGATTAAAACTATATCGCTTCAATAAGTACTACTTACCATGGAAGACCTGCCCAAGTTGTCCTCATGTACAGTTTAGCTACGTGTGTGTCTGTTTAGCTGGTGGGACCAAATATTGCCACCACAAGGTTGTACACAGAAATTGACAATGGTATAGGCCAAGTACACCTCCTGTTCACTGCCAGTAGGAGTTGCTCCTGTGTATGTGAAGACTGGATGTAATTAGTCTGTAGGAAGGTCTCTTCGAAAAATCTTCCTGCTATCATGACAGAGAAGAGAGAGCTTGCAGTAACGCACAGGTGGTGACTGTGATTAACCACTTCTGTTTTGACTGCATTCAAACAAGCCCCATTGACTAACTTCACCACAAAATGTTTGGCCACATATTTCAGGAGGGTGGAAGGTGGGAAGGCAAATTAGTTGAACATTCATTCTAACACCTTATTTTGTCTTGTATACCTTTCGGCCTTTGGGCAGCTGCCTAATTTCTCTGCATATTACCTAGAGGATGTGAGACTGTGGGTTACAGCTTTTTCCTGTGACCATTCTCACTGCATGCATCAGCCAGCAGGAGATGCTGTAATCCATAATGTGGTTTCCCTGCCCCCATCTTTTCAGAGACCGAGCCTATTAAATTGGAACAAAGCCCTGCTCAGTTCAAGAACTAAGAATCTCAAAAGCCATGTGTTTCACTGCCCTATTTGGCAGACCCAGGCTGAATAATCTTTACTTGTGGTACAATAGAAGATTTTAATTGTGCTCCTGTCGTTTACCACTTGCCCCTTTCCCCCCGCACTGCTGGTGTTTACTTCTTGCACATAGGACAGTAGCATTAATAGTTTGATTGTTCAAAAATACGATAAGAATATAATTTAACTTACCACACCCTTTGCTAAAGGGCTGTCATTGTTTTCTTGTTGTTGTTGTTTTCCCTAAACAATCTCTGATATGAATTTCACTGTATTTCATGTATTGCCTTTCCACCACTGGTTTTCTGAAATGCTCGGAGGTTGGTTTCCAGGACCAGTACTCCATTCATCAGTAACAGTCTACACCAAAGAGAAGGGATTCTCCTCATGCCCTCTCAGCCTTGCCAAAACACGCGATGAAGTAGAGACTGTCTCTCCCGTGTGTAGAAAAGTCTGCAGGAGAATTGGAAAGGAATGCTGTATGGTAACAGATACAAAGTAATATAACGCAGAGCTTCATTCTGCCACATATACCTATGACGGGTGGTACGTGAGCGCAGTCGTAATGTCGTTAAAATTAATTATTCTAATCAGCAAGAGAAATTGTTCACCGTGAAGAAATGTATCTGGCTTGCAGATGCAGACGTCAGCAATGTGCTTCTCAAAATTATTTAACTAAAACCTGGAAACAGTTAACATCTAGGAATTTGCCTAAGCAGCTATTCTAGTATCAAGACAGACCTCCAGGGGGAATTAAATTATTGTGCTCTCGTTACTTATGACAAATATTTCCCACTAATTTCAGCAAGCAGTGTCGTCACCAGCTAATGTGTAATACGTCTTTCACCAAAGTAGCCGTTAGACTCTCCTTTGATTTCCTTGTAAGTAACCACAGGCCAAACCCAGACATGGGACTGCTTTTTTCTTCAGTTTACCTGGGGGGCTGACACTACTGCTACATGTTTTAGACTCGCACAGTCTTTGCAATTCATGCTCTTGCAGTTAATTTTGTGGAGTGGCAAAAAACTTTATGACCACGTGCAATTTTCTCTAAAATTTTGGAGGCCCTTTTTTGTAACCTCAGAATATGATAAAAATTATCACATCTGAATTTCACACACTTTTCTATAAACAGCCTCTCTAAGGATTAGAGGTTTGTGAAAATTTCTTAGTGAAACCCAAAACCTTCAAAACTCAAGTTGCAAGCCCAAAACTTAGATCAGTTTCACTCCCGGCCATGAACTTTAAGGGAATCTGGGATACGTTTCAAGGAAGTCGCTGTCATGTTTCACTTGATGTGGGCTGGTATGTTATTGAAATTGGAGAACACCAGCTGGTTTTATCCGAAGCTTAGAATTTTCCATGGGGTTTTACATCAGAGTTTTGGGGCTGAAGTAATTCAAGGGTAAAATCCCAGCTACAACGTGCCAGTAAATCTAGTTTACATGACTGTTAGGGAATAGAAAAGCTGTAAAATTGGTAATACAAAGATGGAGAAAATTGAAGAAAGATATATGGCCAGGTGGCTATTTAAAATCAGCCAGTCATCAAAGGAAGTAGATACTTAGTCCTGCTATGATTTCACCGTGTGACTGATCTGGAGTGAACCCAGATTAACTGTCCATTAAAGGTATTGTTCTGAGTAAGGGGAAATTGTGTATTCTTGGCTTAAAGAGGGTGCTGTTGTATTCCTTCACTACTGCTTCCCACCACTGGATAGCACTGCTCCTAATTAGCAGAGGTTTTGCTCCATTTTCTTGTGCTTTGGAAAGAATTGCCCAAATTCTGGATTTGTCTCAAGGTCCAGGATTAGGTACGGTTGACTGTAATTTACTTGAGCATCTCAGAGCCTGTTTCTAAGGAAGGGAGGTTTGAGCCCAGCCTAGGAGGAGAAGTTGGAAGTCACCCTACAGTGTTTCATAAAGCCACAATGTGGCCGATTCTAGACCAGGCTGAGATTGCTGAATTAAACATCATTGCCAGTTGTTAGTGATGTTCTTTTTTTTTATAGCACTGCAAACCAAGAAAAAAAAAAAGTAAGTTTGCTAATTTAAAGAACATTAAAGTAGGTTTATTTTTGTGTCAAATTAGCCCTTTATAAAGGGAAATTATCAGGGGGGCTTTTGTCAAAAGAATTTAAAAGTGAAAATAAAAAGAGCCTGGTAAAGGGCTTAAGTTATATTTCCTATAGACACAGCCTCTGCTCTAGCGGTTGCGTTTGAGGGTCAGTCTTCGTCCTGGCTTTGCACAGATTCTCTGTATTTTTTTCTTTAACTGAAATTCCATAGACAGTAATTAAGGAACTGGAGGCCAGCAAGAGGTCAGCAAGCCTTCGTCAGTGAAAACAGGGATTGTTTGCCATGTACAACACTCCCTTTTTTCCTTGTGGTGAATAGAAGATTTGCTTAGAGCTGATGACTTATGCCTTTCTTGCAAGTTATGCAGCTAGCGAGTAACTGGGGGAATCAATCAGTGAGCAGAAAACAGCTAATTGAGTCCAGCATCACGCTTTTTTTCTTCTTTACATATTCAGCGCTGAAATCAGAGCCAGTTTGGTGTCTGATAATGTAACTCCAGAGAAGAGGCATTTTGTGCGCGGGATTCTGAGCGAATGCAATACTTCAGAAGAAGGGTCTAATCCTAAATTTCAGGGTAACGAAGCTGACAGCAGCTGAGCACTCGGGGGGAATTACTCGAAACTGAGCTTTAGGCCTATAAATGCCGAAGCTGGTAAGTCGCTGAGCATGTAGCGTGATGTGGAGAGGATGTGCCTCCTGTTTCAGAGAGGGAGAAAGAGAAAAGGCTTTTGTGGTTATTCTTAGGCACAGCACAGCATGTATAGCTTTTCTTAGTTTTTCTCTTCCTTTCCTTGGGCTTTTAAGTTCTTTTCTGTTCTATTTTCCTGTCTCTGACTTTGTCCAGGCATCTTTAATACAAAAAAAAAGTTAGAACGGTTGTTTTTTTTGGCGGATGCAAAGCCTGTTTGAGAGAGAGAGAGAGAGAAGAAAGGACACGTGTAGCCACGTCTCCTAAAAGGAGCAGCAAAATGTCTTTGCATTTGCAGTGAGCTTGTAGTTCTGAAGTGAGCTGGCAAGGGGTAGATGATGTGATATGCCACAGGTCTGCATGTGTATTTGTGCCCCACTTTGCTAGGTAAGAATTGTCTGATAGCCAGAAATAATTGCAGTTTAGGCGTAAGCAGATATTAAGAGATTCTCCAGTTCCTTAGATGGGAGATTTCCTAGACATTTCAGTTTGGGGCTGTACGATTGCTGGGCATGAAGTGGGTTGTAAAAGTTTAACATCCCTCTAAATGGCTTCATACGGCTCACGTAAAAGTTATGTATGTTTTTGTTTATGGAGCTGAAACAGATTAATCACTTGTGATACCTTTAACTGCCTGTTGTCCTGATGCTTCTTACACATTTTTATTAGGACCTGGCCAGCGGGTCTTGCGTATCTTGTGTTTTTTAAGCGCTGCTGCTATAACCCTGTAGTGTTTCCAAACATAGTCGTGCCGAAAGCAAGCTACTTACTTCTGGTTTACATTTGGCCTATTAATTCCAAGTACCATAATAAACGATAGCTGTGTGCGTGCGCGTGTGTGTGTGTGTAAAGCACTAATTCAGAGGGCGAGGTTAGGATTGTGGGCTCTTGTTCTTTCTGTGGCGTGTGAAAGGGGCTCGATGTTTTACAGCTAGAGAGCCACGCGTGCTGCTTGCCTCCAGAGCAGGCAGCAGTGAAGAGCCTGTGTGAGAAAAGCGGCAGAGAAAGCGAGGAGGATGCCGGGAGCAGAATACTGCAGCGCACGTGTTAATTTCTTGCTTGTTCCTGGATGCGCGGCTTTTCGTTTGGTTTATGTATGAGGCGACGCAGAGCGTGGCCTTTGGGATGCACACGTAGGGGAGGTGTCCAAGCAGACGGGGTGGTAGGGACAGCAGAGGGAATCGGTCTCTTTCAGATTCGAGAACGTCTTTGCAGGCTACGGCCACGCTCGCTAGCGGCCGAGAGCTGTGTGGCGGGGCTGGGCCTTGGCCTCTCCGCCGTTTCGCAGCCATGCGGTACGTGGTGGCTGCTGTCCTCCGTGTGCAGCCCTGGGTACTTACAGATGCTGTTAATTTAGTCCCCGTTTCCCTGTGGCCCCGCACGCGCTCGTGCAGCAGAGCTCTCCAAGCTGGCGGCCTCGCGCGCCGTGAGAGCAGTGCAGATGTGTCGGGGCCGCACTTGCTCCAAGGCGAGCGGGAAGGCGGCTCCGCCCGGCCGGCCCCGCCAAGGGGCCCTGCCGGCCGCGCTGGCTCCCCGGCAGCGCTATCTCTTTAAAGCGAGCGCGATTTTTGTGCGTTGGCTTGGCCAATTTGTTATGGTTTAGGACTGTGGAGCCAGCTGTCTGCAATCTGATGTAATGTTGCCGTGGAAACCAGAAATGAAACACTTAAGCATTCACCACAGAATTACTACATACAGCATTAGCCAAAATAATTAAAAGTTGAGCCATATGGGCCTTTGGATGGAAAAATTTGGAGCGGAGGAGATGGAAGTTCAGTTGTTCCTATTTACAGTACTGCAAATCCATTTGTTTTCCCCTTGGAGCACGCGGAGAGGCCTGCGTCCACGGCCGTGGGGCGGCGGAGGGGCCCGGCTGTTCCACCAGCCCCGCGCGCCTGGCCTGGCCCCTGCCTGGCCATTGGCAGGTACGTTGTCCCCTTCTCAATGTGTTTCTGCCCTTCTGTAGTGCCACAGAGTGCGGAAACACATGAAAGGACGGAGGAAGAGAGAGGGGGCATGAGGGCCGGCAGCGCTGCAGCCCCCTGCTAGGACATTGCTGCCCCAGAGACCTTGAGCCCGGCTCGCCACGGGTCAGTGGGATCAGGCTGATTTTCCCATCCGAAGTCAGGAGCCGCAACCAAAAAAGGCCATTCTGTCATCTTGAAACCCGGAGAGGAAAAATGGGCCGTATGAGTCAAAACGTCAAAGTTTGATAATTTCCAAATATGTCATTTAGGCCTGGATGCTTTACATTTCTGTTTTCTGTTTAATATTAGCTGCAAAAGAAAACACTGCTTGAACTGGAAAATTAAGCTCTGTTTTCCATGTGCCAAAATGGAGTCTTTTGATAATTTCAAGGTGTTTGGTTTTTTTTTGTTGTTGTTGTTGTTTTTTAAATCATTTGGAAATCAGGAAATGAAACGAAAGTGATCCTCTTTCAAAACAGTTTCATTTTCAAGCAATCAGTAATATCTGACAAAAAAGTTTCCTGACCAGCACCACTGGTGTAGTCACAGATGTTTTTAGGCCTTTCTGTGTAACCTTATTAGCCATCCTTTTCCTTTACAAAAGATTTTCCATGCCACTTGTGACCCAATATGGTAGGAAATAGACTGTTGGAGAGAAGCTCTGACTTAGTTTTTAGTCAGGCTATTATCCGGCGGTTCCTGTTGTTAAATACAGGCTGTTCTCGGCTCTCCCAGCCGAGCATCAGGGCTAGGAAGTGTCTGTCACTGCACATAAAGGACCCTGGCTGCTGGAACAAAGGATACCAAGAGTCCTGAAATGGCAGGAAATACCAGCTAGCCTTTTATTAGGATGGTACTTTATGTATTTTGAAGTGTGGTAGGGATCCACCGTACCACCCACTCGGGTTCGATGTCAGTACCTTGTATGGAGGCTATTTCGGCACTTGCTTTCGCTGCGGTAGTAGTGAATGCAAATGTCAGACATTGTAAAAGCTTTTGTTATTGCTGCTGAATCTTTGTGGAGGACACTGAGGGGACAGGTCTTTCTTGGACACCGGTAGTGCAGAAGTCAGGCCAGTTGATTCTCAACGCAACTTTCGTATTCGTCAGTGACATCCTGGGAGGGAGGACCGGGTGTGAGCTATTCTCCAAATCCTACAGAGCTCACGGTTCTATAAACAGGAGCCTTGCATACCAAGAATGGATGCAAAGTAATGAAGGAAAGCAATTGCTTAGAGTAATTGCATTTAAAATAAATGTATCTGGAGTGCAGAGCATGCATGATGGTTGCTAGCCAAGATGTGCTTAGTGGCCTAAGAAGTCTTGACTGAACTTCCTGATTAAAGTCAATAATCCATTCTTCATCTTATCTAAATATGTCTGAGGTATATCTTGTTGTTTGACATGTCACTAAGTTGTCCCAGCCGGAATCTGTGAATTAATGCTCTTCTTGCTGCTTAATTTATCTTGATATAAACAAGTCTGTTACCCCTCTCTACTGCCTTATTTCTCCTGAAGGAAGATTATTAATTACCTCTCCAGTCTGTACCCGTAATGAATGCATTCCTGCGGCTCTTGGATGGCAGCACGGTAATTCCTTCTGCCATATGTGGTCCATTCGGTATTCCTTCTTGTTTCTTAATATCAGGAAGTTTGTGGGGTATTGGTAATTGGCAGTGCCCTTGCAGAAAGTGGCTGGCGTTTGCTCTGGCATGGTTCTGCTGGCTCTGTGAAATGTGTTCCTACAAGGTAGACTTTCAAAGCTGCGCTGATTCCTTCAGGCGCTATGTGTGCCTTTGAAAATGTACTCGTGCATATACAGCTGCTAATTGGTGTCCTGTCCCGTGGCATCTACTGCTGCTACCACATCCTGATATTTAAGTACCTTTGAAAAGCAGAAAGCGTTTTTATACTTGGGCTGTCTTTTATTCGGTCCCTGGATAAGCAAAGAGAGCATTTTTGTTGGAGAAGGGGAAAGGGTGAATTTTTACTTTTTTTGCTTCCCTTTTTTTGGCTCGCGTCTGTCTGGGATTTTTCTTTTTTCCAAGTTTAATTAAGGAGAAGGAGAAAAAGCATGGGAGCGCTGTGGAACCCCAGATAGCTTCACCGACAGGAAGTCGCATTAAGGATTTAGAGCCGGCCATTACGAATGCAGGGAATTGGCCGGGACCACGGGCGAAAACAAAGTAAGGTATACAATCTGTATCGCGCTCCAGCTGGAGCCCGCGCGGCGCGCAGGAATGTGCAGCGCACAGTGCCAGGGCTGTCCTGGCCGGGCTGGAGCGTCCTGCCGGCCTCCTCTCCCCTTCCCCCCGCCGCCTCTTGCATTCTGAACTGATTAAAACAGAGGAAGTAGCACATCGAGCGCTGGATCTGGCTCGAAAATCGAAGTCGTCTTCTCGTTCACAAGGAATGGATTGTTTCAGCTTGTTGTGTCACTGCTGCTGGAGAGGGAGAATTTTTTTTTGTCTCTGTAATGTTTGATACTTGAGGGAAAACAGCTGGAACTGAGCATACTGGATCAGATGCAAAACGAAACGGGATGCTGGGGAATATGGACTGCACTGTATATCTGAAAAGGTCAGAGTTTTCCCTTGGTCAGTGTTGGAGGAATGCTGTGTCCATCTTAATTCCAGCCTCGAGAGCCTTCAGGAGGAGTGTAGGGAGCAGGGAGGAGGAAAGGAGTATTTTGTAGCTGTGGCAGTTTCTGAGCAAGGCACATGAGGTCTCCTCCTTCCTTTTCCTTCCCGTCCCTTTCTTGTGCTGCTGTTTTTGATTTTCTGGGAAGACTGACGGGAAAAAAAAGAGAAGTCGTCAATGACAGAGTTTCGGTTTGGAGAAGCTGTTTATAACCAGGTTTAAACAGCAAGTTCTGAGATGCCAGACAGACCAGTGACTGACCAAACCACAGGAGCATAACTGGTATGGTAAGAAGAGCCCTGGGAAAGAGCCCTGCCTGAAACGCACTGAGCGAGGACGTGGAAGTAGTTATTACACAATGCATGGGAAGAAAGACAAGGGCAGGAATGCATTTCAATGCCTAGGATCTTACGTTGCACAGATTTAGAAATCAAAATGGTATGTCACGCTTTCAGAAAAAGAAAAAGAAAAAAAGAAAACCCTCACTAATTTAAATGTTTCTCTCTGACCTGGGCTGAAAATGTAATACCAGTTACAGAGCTGCATTGACACAGCGCAGCAGATGAACTGGGTTAACTTGACTTGAAGGAGCAAGCCGTGGAACGACTACTTTATTAATATTCCCTTTGTTTCTTTGCCAGTCAAGAGAACAATCCGATGATGAAACAGAGGAGTCGGTGAAGTTTAAGAGGTTGCACAAGCTGGTAAATTCTACTCGCAGAGTCAGGAAGAAACTCATAAGAGTGGAAGAAATGAAAAAACCCAGCACAGAAGGTAAAATCGGTGCGCATATGGTTGGAGCGTATGTGTTAATGCATTTTTCTGTTGAGAGGGGACAGAAAAGGGGCGGGGGTGGGAAGTGTTCTTAGGGGGCAGTGGGAAAGGCTGCCTTGTCTACGGTGCATGCATTACCCAAGTAATTACATTTTGAGTCTGTAGAAGGAGGAAAGTGACAGTCTAGGATGTGGTTACTGCTGATCTCCAGGCGTTCCCAGAGCGGTGCTGGAGAGCCCTTCATTAAGAGATTAGAACTCGGTTTATGTTTTGTGCCCCACACTGGAGGGAATGAGACTAGGAGTGACTCCAGCCGGCTGCCCCCCGGGCACTGCAAGGAGGTGAGCAGAGCAGTTTTGCTCCCTCCTCTCAGGCCTGGGAGGCAGCTGGGGAGGGCGCACAGGTGAGGCTATTAACTCATTTTGGGAGGGGAGCAGCCGATGGGTAGAGCAGTTGCGCCACATGGCCTCATCCTGTGGCAAAAGTACAGAAACTCCATCAGACATTCTTGTGGGATAGCTGCTGCCTCATGTAATATTACCTCCTGGTTCGGGGGGAGCCTGCTTGCAGTTTGACTCCTGAATGAGCCACGCTGCCAAGAGAGAGGGGGAGTGGGAGAGAGAATGGAGGAGGACAAGGAGGGTGGGGAAACGGGAAGCAGTTCAGCCCCTGGGAATGCCATGCTGCAAAATTAACTCTGGATGACCTGTATCCGTGTGTGAGCACTCAGCCTAAAGAAGCCTGAGCCTCAGTAGCCTCTCTGTGAAGCCCTGCTTGAGTCCTTACTGGAACTGTGGCTACTTCTCGCTGTCAGTGGCCTTCCCAGGATCAGACACTGTGATTCCCTTCAGCTTTGCAGTGAGCTGAACCATATTACGGATCCTTCTGAGTGTATTTAAGGAGAACACGTGCATCTTCCTGGGTATGTGGCAGGAAGCTGTTGGCAGATTTATGGTTGAGCCTGCCTCTCGCATGCACGATGGTCATGTAACTAACTGGACTGAAAGGCTCAGCCAGCCTAGAGCTCTGGGCAGCTATCTTGGTCTGAAAAGGTTTATTCACCTCACAGGGGAGACAAAGAGAGCATGAAGGTGGGTTATCTTGGAAGTAAAAACATGTTTTATGGAAAGGAGCAAACAAAACAGGGCTGGTTTTCCCCTGCTCTGAGGGAAGAACGCCAGAGATGCTTTTCCTACCCCCTGGGGGTCTGGGAAAAGCTGCAGGGAGCAATCAGCCAGAGACTGCAGGGGTAGGAGCAGCTGCAGGACCAGGCAGCCCAAGGGCGTGCAGGCGCCTTCCTACAGATTGACCAGGCTGTCTCTTCAGCATGTTAACTGTTTTGTTCTTAATTCATTCCCTCGCAGTGCTTCACTTGCAATTCTATTTCATTTCCTTTTTTATTTTCTCCCTCGGTCTTCCACTTACGTGTCTCAGTTCCTTCCAGGTTTTTTTCCACTGAGTTTTTCCACCCCTGCTCCCCAACTCATTGAATGAACTCCAAAAAATCTTGCCCTGCTTCCTTCTTTCTCCATCTCCTGCCCATCTTCTCTGTTTTAATGCTAGGCTTTTCTGAGTAATTCATCTGTAATTCAGAGTTTGCACTTCATTCAGAACAGTGGAGTTTCTTTGTAGATTGGCTCTTGGTGAATTCTGTAGCAAAAAAATAACGTTGTTAAATAACAAGATGGATTACTTCTACATAAGTAGAAGGTGCCTTAAGGCGTCAATTACACATTAGGAATTGATATCCATCAGCAAGGTCTCCCCATACCCAAATTTTCATAGGGCAAACTAAAAGTGCTTCATAAATGCTGTCCATGCTGTCCAGGTATTCCTGTTTGAATATGTCAGAGGACTCTGCAAGATCACAGAAGATACTTTGGTCAGATTTGGGGATTGCCATCTGCCCTTCCAGGTTACCTGCAGTTGACTAAATCGGTTCTTGAGCTGTTTTCTGCTATTATTTGACCAGTATATAAATGTGAAGTCATGTGAAATCCTAGATGACTAGGATTTTGAAAGTTGGACTGAGTGAGAGATGTATTTGATACAGTAGCATCAGCATAACTTCAGTAAATTCACTGGCGTTCAACAGCCTTTGTTAAAGTATGACAGTAGGCTCAGTTTGAAAACCAACATGAAACTCCCCAGAAGAAAGATTCCTCATAACCCTCCTCAGAAATTTCTTGACAAAGAAGAAAAGCTTTTCCAAATTTCCTTACACATTACCATTGTTTTTAAAGTACCTTACCCCCAGATCCTTCTCCCACGTTTCTGCTAGTGAGTCTTTTGTTGCACTAAATATAAATTCTGGTGATCTGACAGTCATGAGAACGTGCCAATATCTGAATCCATGTGCATTGTGTGTTAGTCTTCTCTCAGTGAGCTGACTAAGTGAAGGTTCTAACTCTTGGGCACCGCTCTTATATAGCATTTAAAAACATTTAAATCTACATCTGTGTCATTATGGCTTTGTGTCATGGACTGACTCCAAATAACATCTGTTACAATGTTGACACACAATGCATATTTTACAAGCTGTTTGAAAACATATTTACTCAGTGGACTAAAATTGTTTATCAGCACATATTCAGTCCCAGGAGAAAGTCAATTTTCTGTTCGAACTGAGAATTAGAGGAGAAAAAGAGCAAGTTGGACAGTCCAGTGAAAGTGGAGTTAAAATGAGGCTCCAATCTACAGACCTACCCCAAAAAAGTTCTCAGCAGTGAAAGTTGTGTCAGATGTGATCTGCTATCCCTTCACTGTTGCAGTGAGTTTTATTTTGGTAAAACAGTGTCTTAGGTTTCAGTAAATAAGTGTCAAATATGTTTTGCCAGCTGAGTGACTGAAGATGAGACAGGAAGCCTGTACAAGGCAACTATTTTTTTTTGTCATGATTTTTTCCCTCATTAGTGAATAAATGACTTTAGTAAATCATAGGTATTTTGGTAATGATGTTTCTGATATATACCCGTGACTGCCATGACATTTGTCAAGCAGGACTGAGAAAGACGTGTACTCTCATTTGATTCTTTCCTTGTTACTACATCTAATCATATCTGAGCTTATATTTTGCTCAGTAGAAAACACTAGACAAAAATGTTTCTTAAATGATAAACGTGAAAAGAAGTTGCAGTTCCAGGTACTTCTCTCCCTTCACTCCATTCCAGAAAGGAGACCTGGCTATTTTCCCATATCCACTTGTGTTTCAAAAAGTTTTCTTCCCTTTCTGTGAAATATGTATTTGGTGAAAACAATGTGTTTCTGTCATTAACAGGACAGTGTTGAAATTGGCACAACCACAATCTGACCTACTTTGGCTTTTTTTTACGTTGCATCTGTTTGTTAAGTAAATTCTGTATCATTAAAATTGGTCCCTTTTCCCCTGTGGAAATCCCAGATCTTTTCATTTCAGCCCTGAGCTTAACTCTGTAACTTTCTGGGACAAATACTGTTTTCTACTGCAGAAGCATTGGGTGTTTGAAAACTGGACCTAAATGAGAGATGCATATGGCTTGGTTTGGTTTGGTTTTTAATACCTGGGTATACTTCCGACTTACTGTGATTTCATTAGAGCAGAGCTTTAGTAGGCCATCGTAGCAAGCGTCAGAAGGAGAACATAAGAAACAGATCCCAGTTCCAGCTTTTCAAGGATTTCCAAGTGAGAGCATCTGTGGTCTTATTTAGCAGCGGATGAAAGCGAGAAACTTAAAATAGCAGTTGTTTTATTTACATGCTGTTAGTCTATTTATTGTTATCTCATCCCAAAACTCTCACTTCACAAATGGAAGTTGCTGATTCAGATTTATCCAGCTGCAAATACCTTCTGGGCTTCTTGAATCAGGAAGAGTTTTGCTTCCATTTTAAGTGGATGATCGTTGATAACTAAATAAAATTTTACAGGGAAACATCTTAGAGAGTTATGAACAATGACGTCCATTGTCCTGCTTTCGTCCCCCTGCAGGTGTGGAAGAGCACTCACTTGACAACTCGCCTATACTGGATGACAGATCGGCACTTTACTCTGGAGTTCACAAGAAGCAATTCTACTTCGATGGCTCCTGTGAGAAGCAGCCAGAGGATGACTCGGACTCACTTACTACTTCTCCCTCATCTAGCAGTCTTGATGCGTGGGGAGCCAACCGGAAGCTGGTGAAGACCTTCAGCAAAACTGATAGCCGTGGCCTTATCAAGCCTCCCAAGAAACTTGGGACATTTTTCTCTTACCCAGAAGAGGAGAAGACCCAGAAAGTTTGCCGCTCCTTGACAGATGGGGAAATGAAGAAGAGCCTCGGCTCGCTGAGCCATGGGGTAAGTACAGAAAGCATTTGCTTTTATGACAGCAACAGGCACAAGCACCATCTTCTGGTGTCCCTGGAGGAGATTCAGAGTGTAAGGAAGCAGATCCGGTTGAAGAAAATGGATACTAACTATTCCTGTTCCAGAGCTTTTCTTTGCCAGCGCCCTGCTAGGAAAGGAGCATCCCCCACAACTTGCGACCTACAATTACTGCGGCACAAAGCGAAAGGGGGTGGAGGTTGTGGCTTCCCAAACAGAAGGCTACGAGGGCGCACTTCTGTCAGCGAATTCAATATTACCTATGTGGTGGAGAAAAGCCTGTACAGTCACCTCAACCTCTCACAGCTGGTGCGTCCCGTTACTGACAGGACCCTGAGCAAGGCCGACAAGCAGGACCTGAGGAGATGCCTGCTAGAGGAGGATGAGGAAGCCAAGAGGAAGTGGGCTGCCACAATGGATCGCTGTACTAAAAGGGTTCTCTTGAGAATCCACCAAAAGTCTGTGAGTCAAAGAGTTGTCATGAAGGTGGTCTTCCAGTTTCTGTGAGGTTGCAGTCAACACTGTTTCTGCTTTATACTTTTAACTAAAACTCAGCGCTTCTCCTGCTTTCATTGCCATTATAAACTCTTAAGCACTGGAATTCAGCTATACGGGAAGAGTAAGCCATGAGGAGCTTGATGTAATTCCATCAGAGAAGGGTTTTGTTGATTCTGCAGTTTTTATGTGCACAGAGTAACTCGATGAGAAAGAGCAAATATGACAAAATGCTGTGTTTTTTTTTTTAAATTCCCTTAGAGCAGAAATCGAGATGACTGATGAAAAGCTTTGAGACAGTATAAAGATGTTTTTTATGATGCTGTGGAAGTCAGCATTCTCTTAAAGGCACACTGAGAGATATACAAGATTTCCAAAGGATTAGAGTATGCTTAGTCAACTGTGCTCCGTTTCTCTCCTGCCCTCTGTCATTGCCTCATATTGGCCCTTCACAACTCAGTTTGCATCTCACCAGGTTGCCCATTCAGCTCTGTAGTCTCTGTCAACACACACAGCTGCAGAAAGACAGGGAGTTTTATGTTATCTAGACACTGCCTTCCTGCTTGCTGCTCACCACCACCAAAAGTGCCCCTTCTGCTCTGTCCCTGGCCACTGCTCCTCCTTTCTTGCATGAGGTGAAGGTGTTAACTTCCCTCAGAGCATTGTGGAAAAGAAACAAGGGGTGGCCAAAAAAAGAAATGGTGCTGTACAATGGGAAATTAAGTGATTCGAGCACTCCAGAGACCCAAAGTCTCTTCCTGACTATATGACCCAGTTTTGACCATTCCCTTCACCATGATGCTGAGTTTCCTGGGAACTTGCCTTTGGGGCCAGCCAGATCTCCAAAGCTGAACCAGTTAGTCTCTTGTCTTGTAGAAAATATAGGCACGTTCCCTCCCTCAGTGGGTGGAAACAGCAGTACACCCATAACATTAAGCAAGATATCCCAGTGAACAATACAGTAAAAACAGCTTTTCTTCTTGAATTACAGGTTTTATTTTGAGAGGCCTCTGCTTCATTTCCACAGGTGTGAGTTATTCTTAATATAAGAGCCCACAGACATGGTCTCCCTGAATAACATGTGGGAGCTGACCATATCTTTGTGGTCCACTTTTTGCTCTATGGATGCAAAGTTAAGGACTTTTTTCCTTCTCAGTAGCGTGAATATACTTTCTTGGCTGCTTCGCTATTTCTTCTGCATTTACTGCTTGCCCTGCCACTGACATGATACTGTTTGTTTTCATAAACATTGTACTCAGAAGACATTGTTTTCCCATAATGAGATAAGAGAAAGCTTTTTTGTCCTTCTGAGGGTTGAGCAGTAGGTGGTATCTCGGGCAAAAGAGCATATTCGTTTGGGCTAGAGATGCTGCATAGTTAAAAATGCTTTCTAAAGCTGTCTTTGTAAATACAGATGTCAGAAACAAGCTTTTCAGTTCTTCTAGAAAGTGGTCTTACTATAGTCATTTCTTTATGAAAACCATCTGGGCTGACTTTTGTGTATTCACAGAGATACAGTCAGAGAAGAAATGGATAGCATTTTGTTGTTGTTGTTGAGGAACTCCTCAGTTAACTGCTTCTCCAGCCTCATTACAATGAGATAAAAGGTGGAGACGCACTGCTCTTACTAGCTTTTTCAACGCACTTATTCCTGAAACCGCAGAAAGCCGGCAAACTTGAGCTAATGCCACTCCTTCTTCCTAGAAACACTTAATGTTTGTTTGCTGCAACCTCAGGGAAATTGCAATGCCTATGTATTCAGTGGAATCGGTCACTATGTCTTGCCTTGCCATTCACTTTTGTCATTTATATTTGTTTCAGTGACCTGGACATGCATGGAATTTTCAAATAGCATCAGTTTTTCTTTTCTCCCAAAATGATAATATTTTTTAATGCATGGCCATTCCATTGAATATCCCTTTCCTCATCCACAGACCTTTTGTTTGGTACAGAATTACCAGGATCATTACTGGAATTGAAGGCTGAAGATAATGTTATACATAGGGGAGGTCCATAATGAATAACAATGTCCATAACAATGAAAGTCCTTAACATGGTACATTTATGCAGAAGCTTTTAACCAACAGGCGTTTTGCTGTCTCAGAAGACTGCTATAGGAGGAGCTTTGGCTGGTTTGACAGATGAGTTTGCTCAGAGCAGTTCCAGATGTCCTGTCTTCATTGTTGGATTTACCATACGCTGCAGGATTAGTTAGAATGGACTCTTCACAGGAGAACATTACTCATAGCTAAACGCGCTGTGCTTTAAAAACTGATCTTATTCCCTGTGGTTGGTCTCAAATCACAACACTTTTTTGGATGTGGGGGGGGCATAGACAAAGTTGGATTTGAGTTTTGGTAGAGCTGTGATGGGTACAAAAATTGGCATTCAAGCACTGTGTACAGCACCCACCATAAAGCCAGAAAAGAAAACCTTTTAAAAGCAATTAACGCATATGTTGATTAGTAGTGAATGGGGCAAGAATAATGTTCACGTAAATAGAACTAATTGATCTAATTGTTTATTAAGTGGCACAGTTTTTAGGCCTTGCTTCATTGGAATAGAGTGTTGAAGCAGACCACCGGCTGGTTCTCAGGTGGTGGATCTTTGCAGCTCCCAAGTACACACTCATGGGATTAATTTGGCAATCCTTTGTAGGTCTGATCTGATGCTTAAAGTGTCTTAAGCTGAGTCTTAAGGTGTCTTTGAATTTACCACACGGAGTGGTTCAGGCCCTAAGAATTTACAGTTTGCAAGTTGCTGATTTTCTCCTGTTTGTCTCAGGTCTAACTCTAGAGAGGATACTTATAACAGAGATATGACCATCTCAAAACCCCTGCCTAGGGCCCACAGTTGAAGCTGTGCAAGTAAATTTTAGCGGCCATGTCCTCATTTTCCTGGATTGCCCTGTGAGACTGTTGTCGGGGCGGGTATTTGAGTGCTGTGCAGCTGGTTGTTCAGTGGCCAGAAAAAAGTCAAAGGTTTGGCCTTTTGGGTTACAAGGCAAAAGCTGGATTCCCTCTGAGCCCCCTAAGTGGCTGGTCTGTTTTCAAGCAATACCAAAGCTTTAGCAGACTCATCTGTTACACAATCTGTTTTTGGCTGTGGAAACGCAACTGTACTGAGTTTAGTTGCCTTCTGCTCTTAGGAGGGAAGTGGTGTCATAGTGCTGATTTTCTTTTTTATGCAGGATGATTATGATAAACTGCACCTGTGCATTCAGCCAAAACTGAGTCACTCAGGTGATTGTGCCACTGCAAATATGACGTACTTTCTCCCAGAAGTAGCAGAGCTGCCATGTGCCACCAGAGGTGTGATGGTAAATACCTAATCTGGAATTGGGGCTTACTGAATCACTGGGGACACAATGCTGACGGATAGCTGGGTGGCTTTTTCCCCCCTCTTACCGAGGGCTTTGCCCTACAAGGTAGCATTTCCCTGTATTTCAGTGGAAATGGAGTGCATGCAGCAATTCCCAGAAGGTAGGTTATTCGATGCTTTAAAAGATTGGTGGTTCTCTGTTTCAGTGCCACTGTGGACTAATTTATGAAGGCAGATGGGAGTGCTGAGGTGGAGTTGCCAGCAACCTGGAAAACTTGATGCATAAGATCAACAGTTTCCTCAGACCAGAAAGTCTTTTTTCTTTTTAAAGAGAAGAGTAGGCAATAGATGACTCAACAGCAGCAGACCTTAGGCCAAGGAGTTGTCTCTGGAAAAGACAAATGACTCAAATTGCTTTTAACAGCATTCTTGGTTTATAATCTCCCATCATTTTGTTTGTTTGTTTGTTTCCATTTTTGCAGATGTGTGTGTTTTCACTGGTGTTCTTCAAAGCACAGTGTTTCAAGTGAGCTAATCATTGTGATAGAACTGTTCCCATCCTTTTTTTTGCAGAGAACCTGCAGCTTTGGAGGATTTGACTTGACAAATCGTTCCCTTCATATCGGAAACAATTCTGAACAAATGGTGAGTATAAGACAAGAAGGCACAGGCTTGAAATAGCAGAAAATGAAATGCACAATAGAGTTATAATAGACTGAAGTGTAATTTAGGTCCATAATAGCAGTTTGGGGATCCAAGAAAGTAAAGTATCTTTGTTAACCACAGACTTCCTTAGCTTTGAGAATAACATATCCACCCATATCCATGTGTGTATAAGTATTTATACACCATATGTGTAAAGAGGCAGGAACAAGTGATCAAAGCACAGATCTGGGGGCACATCTGTGGACTATCCCTGTGTCTGACTTCCTCAGAGCGTCACCCCAGGCAAAACATAGAACTACTACCTTTTCTTGGTAAAACTTTTTGGAATAATGAGGAATTTTTGTTCAGTTGAAATCTGCAGGTTATTTGGGTGGAAGTCATTTTGTAAGAGACATTATTTCTTTTCTCATTGTATCTACAAGTTCTGAAGTAGACCAGGACCCAGTTGTTCTGGGTGCTGCACAATTGAACACAGAGCTCTTTGTCTATAAGAGAACTTTTTCTATATAATAAAGTATCTCCCCGGAGAGTTAATTCCATTTTATGTTACTCATGTTGATCCTAGTGTTGCTGTTGGTCAGCCTGTGGCTAAAAATAATAGAACAGAAATGAGTCAGAACGTTACATCAAATGAAATTGCCAACATTTTTTCTTTTCGTCCATATATTTTTTTCTTTTCTGTTTCAACTTTGTCTCTGATAACTTCTCTGTTAACTTAAAACAAATCTAAATTGTGAAACATTTAACATGTCAGCATTTAAACAGCTGGTTTTTGTTTTTGTTAGCAGTTTTGTTGTTGTTGTTGTTTTAACATTGTAAATTCCCCCTTTATTGGTCAAAACTGTGGATGGATATTTTATTCATCAATTTTCAACTCAGTAAAAAAGCTAAACTCCAAACTTACACTGATTATCCCTAAACATAGCTAATTTGACATGTTTTGTTCAGATTATGTTTTTAATATTGGAGAGTGTGAATTCTAGATGTTAACGGTTTTCCTACTAATGTCACCTGTCTCGCATGGTGGCACAGGTAAAGTGTGCCAGATTAATTAATATATGCAGATCAAGGTGGTTGTTTGTTTTTTAAACATTTAAGTTCACTAACTTAATGTGTGTGGGAGGGGGTCCAAAAAGGCAAAGAGCTGTCCTTATTTTCTACTGCAAGACCAAAAGTTAGCAAAGACATTGTAATCACTTGTAAAGGGAAAAAAAAAATAGAACGGTCAGTAATGAATTATCAGTCGAACATCAGAGAATGTTTTTGGCAGAACATCAGTAAAGTAGCAAACATGCATAAATTTAGGGGGAAAAAAAGATAAATCCTTTATGTAGAATATAGTGTACACTTATTTTACTGTTACTTTGTGTACTTAAGTTTTCCTCTAAAGGATTATTGAACCAAGTCAGAGACCAAAGTCAGTATTCAATCTGATTGCTTGCAAGCAGATTTTGGTCCTTTCTGCATTGTGATTTTTGGTGCATCTGTACTGATGGCAGTGCTGGTAGAACTCTAATAGAGCTGCCTTGCTGTGGTTCCTGAAATGCTGTAGGATGAAGTACTGTGTTTAACATGCAGCTTGGAATATGTGGAAAAGGGCTGAGTCATACAAGTTCTGCAAAATGTTAGCTGATCCATGGTAATTCTTTGTGTGTGCTTGTGGCAAAAGTAAATGCTAGGTATCTTAAGCTAGTTTAGAAAAGGTTAAATGCATTCAAAGCAGCTGGCTTTTGTCATCCACTATGTGTGGACCAGCTAATTTAGTTCAGCAGCAGTTTATGGCTGTGTTTTAACAATAGGTGTGCACGTGCAACCTTCCACCATGGTTGATGGATTTAGTAGCTTTTGTTTGCATTTTTTTAATAAACAATCCACAGTAAAGCCACAAAGACGGTCATCAAGAGAGGTTAGCTGAATGCCTCTCTGAAAATAGAACATAAATTTGAGTAGCCAAATATAGGTATCTGTGTGTATATATATATATATATATATTTGTCTAGGATTTCAGAAGTACCTTGAGTCCTGTAAAAGTGTAGTACTGACCAACATGAGACACAACTACTGTTGTATGTCCCATCAGCAGGGCTTAGCCTGAGATCATCAAGCTCTCTGTCAAGTCAAATACTTATCTGAAACCCGAAGGGACAAAGACATGCCGACAGACCCCAAAACTGTCTACACACAGTACCTGCAGAAAAGTTACAAGTCAGGCCATAAGAGTAAGTTATGGCAGACTGCTACAGTGGTTTTCAGAAGGTCTCAACAGAGGATTTAAAGCAATAAACAGAACACCACACTACCATCCTGCGTCTGCCTGGGTACCTCTGCAGTGACTGCTGGACGGAGAAGAAATTGGATCTATATTTTATAGGTGTAAACCCTGGTTTGTTTTACAGGGCAAAGAAGGAGACTTTGTTTATAAAGAAGTGATCAAATCACCCTCTGCCTCCCGTATATCTCTGGGCAAAAAGGTGAAATCTGTAAAGGAAACCATGAAGAAAAGGATGTCTAAAAAATACAGCAGCTCTCTGTCTGAGCAGGTATGTAAGGTCTCATTGGACTCTGCTTAATAACGTAGAAGCGATAATCAGTATTGATTACCAGGCTTCGAGGTATCACAAGGCATCTGTAAAGAAATTTCTGACAAGAATATGTGGTGTGGCTTATTCCTATGTTCTTATAAAATCCCTCACTGTGAAATGGCTTCTCATAGAAGCACAACCATGAAAATGCATTTTCAGATTTTCATTCAAGTAGCTCATCAGCAGAAGCTTGTGGTTGATGGCACTGCACATCTTGCTCTATATTTCCATCTCTTTATCTATCATCCTTATTTATTAAGGGAACTGGCCTGTGACATGGGGTCACAGTGATATATTTAATCTGCAATTTACACCTTAGTTTAAATTCCCAGCATAACTTCTCATACACAGTGCCTGTCTGTTATTACAGAGCTGTTTTCCATCATAGCTTGCCTTCTGTAGCAGCTCTCTAAAACAGATGCACAATGTAGTCAGAAAGGGGCATCCCACAGAAGATTTTCCTATTATTCTTTCATTATGGAATTTTATGGCTCAGTCTTAAAGGCAAACCTGAAGTACATTAATTGTAAATAAGGCTTTGAATTTTAGTGGCCTAGGAACAATTGCTGGCTTTTTCCATAGATACCCCTTCTGGTATACTTTGGGTTCGTTGCTTTGGTGGAGTGTCAAAAATTCGTCAGCGTTTGTTTAAAACTATTGAAATGTGTAAGTAATAGCTTACAAAACCGCCGGGAAAGCAGAGCTTTCTCTGGCAAACATCGCCCCCAAGTGGCCTCTTACCAGTGGCTGGATGGCCAGGGATGCTCGCAGCAATAGAAAAATGGAAATGGAAACGGAAATGCTGTCATGCCCTACCAGACAGAGCATTTTGGCATTAATGCAAAGCGCTGTTGCTTGTAGAAGGAGCTTCAATTAATAAGATTCGAGATAACAACCCCAAAGTGCAAAATACAGAGACAGCACAGCAGGCAGGTACATGAGCAGACTTACGCAATGCACTGTAACATTAGAATTCCTTTCCTGGGGAACTGCTTGCCCTACTGGTTCATAACCAGGGGCAGTGCCATAGTTATGGTTACATTTCATTTAGAATTAAAGCATTTTAAGGCCTAAAATTATGATTCGATAGTGATAAGATGCGTTGGTGTCTTACTGTCCCTAAAGTGCCCCTCCGGAAAATCTCCCTAAGGAAGGGATGCACTGAGAACTCAGTGGGTTAGCAATATTTCTGCTCTCTAGCTCTCTGCAAGATTGACTAGGCCTCTGAAGTTTTATGCTGGGATGACCTTTTTTCTGATGATTCTGCAGCATGCAAATAATAGGTTTCATCTAAAAGCTTCATGACCACACACCAGCTCAAAACTCTCTTCTTGTATGCAAGCTAGAATTCTTTTCTTTTCCAGCTTCTTGGCACAGTCATTTCAGAATATTTTTACCTTCTATCTTTCTGGCATGACTCAGACTATGTGCCAATATCTCTGCCTGCATTCAGAGAAAACAAGCAAAAACTGTTCTGCCACAAGTAATCTGCTTTGCTTCAATTGTGCGTCACAGAGGCTGACAGAATTTCAATTTAGGAAAGACCTTTTTGGATTTCCTGTAATGTTTGACTGAACGAAAAGGGAAATTGCTCACCTATTGCATATGTGGCAAAATCGTTCTTTTTTTTTTATTTATGCATTTAGGTTTGTGCGTTGTATGTATGCATATTATGCATAGGCTGCATAAAAAAAATACTAATAATTCACTGCAAAAAAAAAATTTACATTGCTGTGTTTTTGACTTGCATTGTCTGATTTGTTTGTATTCACCTTTATACAAAATCCTGATTCAGAAAGCTGAATTTGGCTTTAGCTGTTTGGCAAGCACTGCTGATAAAAAATATTGTGTGTTTTGAAAACCTTGAATTTGGAGTTTTGTGTAATGTTTCTCTCTACTTGCAGTGCTAGCTTTCTCAGACAATTATTGATTTCTCCTGTGTTTGCCATCATGCATAATAAAGTGGGGTGTCAGCCACAGCTGAGTACCACTAAATAAGTTGATAAATGTGTTATGCTTCTGTCTTGTCTCTGAAGAGCGGGAAAATACAAGAAGTTCTCTCCTCAGATATGAACGAGCAGCTCCTGTCAATACCTGTGCTCGTTTACCAAACTGAAATGGTTCAATGCCTTGCAGGAGTCCAGCCCTGGGGTCATGCCAGGTTCTCCGCAGTCACCGCCGCCAGACACTGACTCCCTGGACAAGCCCAAGCTGAAAGCTGGTGGCTCAGTAGAGAGCCTGAGGAGTTCCTTAAGTGGTCAGAGCTCAATGAGTAAGTCCTGTTCTAATTGTGTTGCTCCATTTTTGTGGCTGCAGGAAGCAGAGATCTTCACAGTAAGCAGAATCAGAGAAAGGCAAAACAGAAACAGTGGTTAGAAGTAAAAAAGGGTTAGTCACTAAGGGCTTACAAAGAACTGTAAGCTATTTGGTGCAGAGACTGTCTCTTTTGCTCAGTGTTTATACAGAGCCCTGAAAAAGTGAAATCCTGCTTTCTGGCTGGGTCTGCTGGTCCTACTGTTATAATGCAAATGATTGGAGTGAGAATCACAGTCCGTCACCTGTAACAATGCAGTGAAAGTGCTTTTTCGATTCCACATCAAGGACAAGTAGCAAACAAGCACATCTTCACACTAGATTTCTGCTGGGCGCTCCTGCTGGGCTTTTTTTTTGGTTCCCCTCCGGAGAGACCTTGAGGTTTTCTCATTAAGTAGCTAGAGGAGTATTATTTAAAACCTCTCTGGTTAAGATTGTCTCTAGCACAAAGCAGAGTTCAAGCAGGATCCAGGTGGGGTGAACTTAATTCTATGAACTACTGATCAATAGAAGACAAGAACATACTGGGCAAAAACACTGAAGAAAAAGCTCAATGCTTAAATAACTGAACGTGTGTTCTGAATATAATCTGATTTATTTTTTTTTTAAATAACAACACAAAGTGTCACCATAAAACCAAACTTGTGAATATGAGGGACCCGTCATATAGGATTCAGAGCTCAATTTCCTCACATCACTATGCTTTTTCGTGGGCAAAACTTTGCAAAAAGATGACAATATCACTCCTGCGACATATCATAGGTGAGGCACTAGTTAATCATCATCTCAGTTAAATATCGAGGAGAATAATTTGGTGTAAGAAAGGGCATTCAGGGAGTTCCAACTCCCATGACAATATTTTGTAGGAAAAAAAAAAGTTTCCTAGGAAGCTCTGACTGCTTTTTTGCTTCTGCTTAATAACCTTCACAAAGAGTTTGTTTTTTTGTGGACTGATATTAAGTCTGTCGCATACATGTGCTTAGGTGGTCAGACAGTGAGCACAACGGATTCCTCAACCAGCAACAGGGAGAGCGTAAAATCGGAAGATGGTGATGATGAAGAACCTCCTTACAGAGGACCTTTCTGTGGAAGAGCCAGGGTTCACACTGATTTCACTCCAAGTCCCTATGATACAGACTCTCTGAAGCTCAAGGTACCAGCTATGTTTGTTTTTAAGGGGTCAAATGTTTATTTTGGCAAAACTCTTACATAAGAGCTCCTTGTAAGAACTGTACAATTCTTGGTCTGTTAATGAGGGGTTGCCTGCGGGTTTTTTAGGCCTTTTAACCTATCTTATTTTGATGCATTTGAGAGTTGCTCAAATTACACTGAAAGGTTAGAAAACACAAGTAAGTATTAGTATTTCCACACATCCAAGTAAAGGCACATACATTTTTAGGAAAAATAAAAATAAGCCACACATTCATTTCTCTTTTGCAAGGATTTTGTTTGAAAGATTGGAAAACTACTTTACCTCCTGCAATGAATTAGTCCATAAATGGCATAATTTTCAAAATCTTTGGAAGAAATGTGGTTGCACCTACACACAATGTCCTTTAAAGGCATTTTAGTTAATATAAGTTAATTTGAACTAATACTGAATTAATTGAGCATGAGTTGTTACTCCCTTTTAATTTTTCTGGGTATCAGCGTTTATTTTATTTGTGCAGTATTCAGTCCAAACTATCTGACTTTGTAAAGGGCATTCATTACTTAAAATACCAAGGGCAGCTAATTCCTATTAAAGCAGGTGTAAGTAAGGTAATCTCTCTAAGGATACAAAAACTTGTGCATCCTTTTCTTTGTTACTGTCAGATGATTGGTAGGAAAAACAACAGTTTTGCAGAGCTCTTTCTGCATGTGCCTACTTCCCTTGCAAGACCTGATGCGAGAATGTATCCTTATATGCTGAGCAGTCTGATCTGTTCTTATTTGCACCAGTTTTGGATAGTTGCGCTGCTTGGAGACATCTGTACAAAACAGCAGCAATGCACCACTGGGCTGTAATCTTTGCAAAAGGTCTCATTAACTTTTTGAAAACTAAAGGGTGTTTTCTATTCTGTGTACTGTGTTCTGTCCATTCTGGGCATATGAAAAACTAAGGAAAAATGATGTGTTTGCTTGAATATCCGTCACAAAGCATGCCTTAATGACTTCCTTGCTTCTTTGGTCTGCAGAAAGGCGACATCATTGATATCATCAGCAAACCCCCCATGGGCACTTGGATGGGCCTGCTGAACAACAAAGTCGGCACTTTCAAATTTATCTACGTGGATGTGTTAAATGAAGAGGAAGAGAAGCCAAAGCGGCCCACCAGGAGACGCCGGAAAAGCAGACCCCCACAACCCAAGTCAGTTGAGGATCTCTTGGATCGCATCAACTTAAAGGTCCGACCACATTTTTTATCTGTTTTCCCTTCAGTTTTGCGTGTGGGAAGGGTAACACCTTTGGAGTTACTAGTTTTGAAAGTTGCACAGCAGATTCATAGTCCTAAAGAATATTACCCCACTTAACAGAATCAGGTCTTAGCTGCAAAGTGGAAATAGCTATGGCCAGGCAGAACTGCCCTTGAGGAAGTGCTGCAGGCTTCTTTGTTGTATGCGCCCAGAGAGCACATTGTAGTCATTATAAATCTTTGTGTGGTATGCCTACCAGCTAACACTCATCAAAAGCAAGGAAAAGTGTAGAGAGAAAAAAAAAAAAAAGAAAATAACAATAGTTACCCTATCTTTAAAAAGTAAGTTATTTTCCACGGTGCTGTTCAGGGAGCTGGAGATAAATTGGTGTGGCTGTTGTTCATCGTTTGCAGTACTCTGTTCATACAGAGCTGTGCCATATTACGCAGATGGGTAGCACGCTACCCAGGCAATTTAATACACTGCATTCCAAATACAGAAATATGTGCAGTATTCTAGTCTGGCACAGCTACCTCCCTGAACTCTTAGCAATGTTTATACAAGCTGTAGTCCTATAATTTTGCTGTTATACAGTGGTTTGCATTTGCTAAACTACTGATATTTTTGCTGGTTGTGAAAATCTCCCCTAGTATTTTTATTGCCAAAATAAGTTGAATGAATATGTTGTCTTACAGCTCTTTCCTTTTTCATCTTATGCAGGAGCATATGCCCACTTTTCTGTTCAATGGTTATGAAGATCTGGATACCTTTAAGCTTTTAGAAGAAGAGGATTTAGATGAACTGAACATCCGAGATCCTGAGCACAGAGCTGTTCTCCTCACAGCCGTGGAACTTCTACAGGAGTATGATAGTACGTGAGATGTTTGAGGTTTTCAGTTTCAACAGAGCTCTGCCAAGAACCTTGTGAACCCCTTAAAGCAGGGAACTGGTTCATGGATTTAGACTTTTTTTTTTCCTAATCTAGTTATTTCCAGGGTCTTCCTATGTAGCAGCATGTAGATTTTTGAGGTATGACTTAAGATTTGCATTTGTTCTGACAGAATTCTTTGTTTTTGTAAGCCCTGCATACCTAGCCTATTCAAATGATGTCAAACGTACATCACCTACCCATTAGAATACTGATGTTTGAGAATAAAACCTCAGGTAACCTACTCAAAATAAGAAGCTGAGGTATGGTGAATAGTCAAGAAAACACTTCTAGACCAGAGAGAAGAGATTGAGGTTATCAGGGATAGGAAAAAGATCAAAGCTAGAGGGCTGTGGAGGACAAGGTGATTTAAGCTTTGTCTGATTTTACCTGCACATGCATGTGATTCTTGGACTTACAGGATTGTACAGGTAGCCTCAGATTGTGCATACATCAATACAGAGATTTTCACAGGAGGGAGAAACTATATTGTTCAAGTACACAGAGTGAAAGACAGTGAACCAGCTGTCTAATGTGCAGCAGTGCAACTCTGTCCATTGTCCAGATGGTCTCAGGCGAGTGGTTACACAAATCAGGGAAAGCAGGGTAAGCACTGGCAGTCAAACTGGACAGGGTCTTTGCTGCACAGCAAGAAGCGGTGCAGTAGCCAAGAGTCACAGTACAGTAGAATCATTTATATGGAAAGCAAGTCTTGCTTGAGACAGGAATTGAGATGCTTTCAGTGCCTACTTGAAACAACCTAAGATGTACTGAATTTCCCCTTCATCCCTAAATTTTGGCAGAAGTTTAGTATCCCACAGATGAGAATCGGTGGAATGAATTGTGGGAGGACTTTCTCAGCTGCTTCTGTGCAAAATCCTACAGTTTAGCTTAAACTGTCATAGCAACAATTTAAACAGCTGCTTATTAAGTGGGAAATGCTTAATTCTGTTATAAAGAGATTTGTGGTTAGCATCTTTGGATTGTGCTTTTTGGCCTGAGCTTTCACTGACGTGTATCTCTCTTGTATGGTTCCCAAAGAGGCATCCAGAGTTTCTCCGCCTTTTGCCACCGCCCAACAAAACTACAGTTGCAGAATTGGATTCTTTTCACTTATAACAGAGTAGCTTCATGTCACCTAATATGAACTTCTCTTTAATATTTGCAGAGCTATTTAGAATGTTTGCTTCCCTGAAGGAATCTTTTTCTTTTTAGGGACCTTCAATTTTGGTCAAGAACTATTTGATGTGGTGGCTGGAAAGTATAAATTCCGGCTCCAAGTCAGGATGATGAGCAGAGAGAAATGGGGACCAGACAGCTGGAATCTGGGAGGGGCAGCAGCACTTCTTTCCACTCCATAATTACCTTTCATGTGCTGAGAATAGGAATCAGAAGAACCATTTCTGACATTATATTGCCGGGGTGGAGAGGAATGCAGCATAAACTGAGTCCTTGCGTCATGAAGTTTCTTTTCTGTGTCTTCAGCTCCAGATTTAGTTTCTTTACAAAACATGGTTTCTAACTGAATGCTATGAGTAAGTTCCTGGAATTTGGTCTATGCAGCCTAAACTGGACCACACTCAAGTGTTAGTTCTTTGCAGAGATCAAGGAAGGAAGGAAATCTTTACCACCAGTCTCTCCCTTGTCACCTCCCCCTTTCTCAGGAGACATTGCCTAACTTTGCCAGACTGATTCCTGATTCCTGATCCCTCCTCTTGGTCCCATCTGGAAAATAAGTCAGGGTTAGGATTTTTTTTCCTTTTTTTTTTTTTAACTTTATTTGGTTCTCTCAATTCTTTTTGCCTTTTTTTTTTTAATTCTTAGAAAAATCTTTGACACCATCATTTTAAATAAATTTTGGTGGTTGTAAATTGTAGGACTTGTCCCCAAGGCAACTGAGGACACACAGCTCATTCTGCTTTCATTGTGTACAGCAATGTTCCCTGACACTTGTGCTGATGTTGTTGCTTAATCCCGTGCCAAACATGATGAATGCTTACAGCAGCGTTTACCACTTTGTGATGGCTGTTCCTAATGCTCACTGTTTTTTAAACATGGATCTGTTGTAGTTGTTATAACAGTGAAAATAATGATGTTAGAAATGGAAGTTTGATAAGTTCAACTGGATTCTCTGTTTGTCTCTGTTTTCACTGTATTCTCATTTCCTCTAGGTAACAGTGACCAGTCAGGATCTCAGGAGAAACTTCTCATTGAAGGCCAAGGGCTTAGCGGATGCTCTCCTCGGGATTCGGGCTGCTACGAAAGCAGTGAAAACCTGGAGAATGGTAATAATGTCCTCAACGAGCCTTAAAATCCTTGCAGCCTGTTTTCAGTAGATAACTTAGTATATTTTCTGCTCCTGTTCTAGCTTATGTGAACTACTTCATGCTTGACTTTCTCCCTTGCTCTGGCTGCCTCTTCCCTCTTGATTTGGGCCATTGGTTTTCATTGCTGCTGTTTCTAATTTATTTATTTGCATCGTTAGAAAACATCACATTTCACAAATCATCTGCTATTTTTTTGTGATCATAAGGCAGCAGGTACTCTCACTGCCGTTCTTTGTCTTGTCCACTCCCTATCATAGTCTTCCAGCCATGCCTCATGAGGCTTGCACTACTTACACTCAGACAGCATTTTGCTAAGGGACCACTGACAATGGAAAAGTATCTGAACTACACTGGGATTAGGCGAATTGCTGCTTAATTTACACAGAAACTGTTTATAAGATAAACAGTTAAAATGCACTGTGGTTTTGGCTGTTTTTTTGTTGTTGTTATTTTTGTTTTCATTTTGCTCAGGTTGCATGTTGCATTCCCGTCTGATCAGAGGCCAGGTGTAGAGATTTAGGATTTTTAGTGTATGAACGAGTGGCTAGCAAGTTAACTTAACTGAAAAGCTTGTGAGAAAATAAACTAAAACAAAAGCAAGAACTGCTTATGCTCAGTTCCAACTACCTTGTCTTGCGCATCAATGAAAGGTGATGCGCTGAAAAATTACTGAGATGGATGCTAATGAAGATTACTCTCCCTGTTCTGAAGAAATCAGATTGTTGTGTTGACTGAAGATTGCTTACTTGAGGGATGTAAGCTTGTATACACAAATATTTCATTAGAGATTAAATATTGAAATGGATTAAACTGGTTTGTATTTCACTTGGTGCTTGGCATTATCAGTCCAAGCTTTTGAGTCTTGTTTTGGCCTCAGACTGCCTGGTTTCATCACTAACATCCAGTATAAACAGGAATCCAAGAACAAAATAAACAGAGACGCTGTATGCCCCTTGTAGTAGCCATTTCTGCCATTTAAAATACAAGCTAAAGATCTTTCTCTTAGTATGTGCATTTTCTGTCAGTCTGTCACTCAGAAATAACCATTTATTGAAGAAAATTGCAATTTGCTTTGAAGCTGAATGCCCGAAATTGGCAATATACTAAATTCCTGAAAGCAGAGGGAATTTTCTTGAACATGAATCCTCGTGGAGCAAGCACACTAGAATGTAATCATAGCTAGATATATGGCATATGTGACAATTTTCTTTCCTTTTTATCTCTAAGTGCCATCATTATGATAGCTATAGCACTGAAGTTAAATTGCTGCCTGTACATTTTCCTTATTTTAACAATATAATAAAATCTTTTGAAAGCAATTGTTATTGCCTGTCTGCTTAGATACTTTTACATTTAAACTATTATTTTTATCTGAGTTTTGCAGAATGTGAAATACCACTAATGATTTTTATATTGCTTTTCATCTATGGCTTGCTGCATTTCTGTATCATTTTTGCTCACAAATGCATTTAGTGCTTGCTTTGAAAACCATTATGAAAAGAACATTCAGTATGGGAGTCATTCAGAGATTTTGTCAAGGCTGGTTAATCTGAAATGTGCTCCACCTTCTCTGCAAAGTTCATGGACAGTAATGGCTTGCATATATATTGTTTACAAAATACATTGGAGGCTCAACTGTTAAAATAAGGATAATCATTTGTCTAATATAAACATCATAATGTGCAGATCAGCAATAATAAACTGCTTTTCATAAAGGGGAAAATGAAATTGTGAGACGAAACCAGCCTTCACATTTCCTGGGGAATAGTTTTGCATAATGTTTTAATGGCCAGTATAGGGCCCTGTTTTAGGCTGATATTGCACCTTTTGGCATCAGTTCAAGAATTCAGAGCTCTTCTTGCAGTTTGGATAAAAATGGCTTGCCACGTATTATGGCAGTGATACAGGTGTATTTCTTTAAGGTACTTCTCTGGATCCCCCTGCAGAAATACTTACATTTCTCATAGGTATCCACAGTGTACTTACAGCAACTTTGTGATTTTAATGCAATTTGCAGAGAGCAAGGACTATAAAGTTTGCAACTTATTTGGTTATAGACAGGAAGAAAATAAGAGCAGAAAGCAACCATACAGGATCAGACCATTAGTCCATATAGACCAGTTCTTTGGTTTGAAACAAGGCACAGAGAGATGAACTCTCCTTTAGACTTCTGATAACAGTGCAGTTACTGAGTTCTTCTTGCATGCAGTTGTTGTCTGTCTGAGACACATTTGGAAACCTTATCAGAAATCTAGTTCTTTCAGGAAGCAGCCAAAAGCAGGTAGTTGGGAGAACAGCGTAAGAAAAGAGTAAGCATATTTGAGGCTTCCCAAGGTATTCTTGGGGAATTAATCATTTAAGGAGTTAAGGATTCCATAATTTGGTTCAGTTTCCTGGCATTCATCCATTTTCCTCAAACTGTTTCTTTCTATGAACATCCCTGGTCTTCCTTAAAACCTCCTTACTTAGCATTGTCTTTGTATAGACCTCTGTCATACTCCTTCTCAAGTTCTCTCTTTTCTAGTCTAAGTCCTGTTAATTAGTCATTGTAAGTCATTCCATATCTCCGATCAAGCCTGGCTTCTTTGAACCTTTCCCAGTTGTGATGCATGGCTTTTTAAGGAGGGAGGGGCTGTGAAAGGAATAGGAATTCCATATGCAAGGCACAGAGCTGAAGAGGCAGACAAACCATGACTGTATCAGGTGGGATAATGATGTTCTCTGATTTGTTCAGGAACTGAAGCCCAAATTTCCATAGTGCCAACTGAGCATCCAAAGCACTTAAGCATTCACTACTAATTAGTCAGAAGAGGAAGCAACAAAACAGATGGCCACATTGCCTGATGTAGGGTGGTTTTCTGCTAGTTTGTATTCATAAAAAAGCAGTGATGTAAGGATTGTCTCAGGTGCCATCATCTTCATTGTGTCAGTAGAGGTGTTTGAAATGCACACAGAAATACTGGCACAGAAAGCAATGCCAAAAAGAAGTTAAAGAAATCTGGGATCTATACAGGCTGTTGAATATGTTCTGTATCTGGTTTTGAGTTCTTAATTCCCTGAGGGTGATCTTCCACACAGAAAAGGTTTTGAGGGAAACACTCAAAATTTATTGCTGTAGCTCTGGTACCTCTGGAAATATTCCCAAGGAGAATTTTCTTTCTTCTGAGGCAGATGATGACAGAGTATTGCAAGGTTCATTCTATGTATTCTAACAGCAATAACTATATCATGAGGTGGACACGGCTTTATTTAACAAAAACTGCAGCATAACGTTAGACAAAAGGGCAAAGTATGCTTGTAGCTTGAACTGAACCTTCTGTATTGAAAATAATACAAACTTTCTGTTAATTTTGTGTAAGGATCACCTTGGTTATCTTGTTTTTCACCCAGACACCTATGTTCTTCTGCACATATATAAATCAGAGATGCAGCTGTGGTTGACAGCACCATGAAAGGCATTACCTTACCTATACCAGGGAGTCATAAAAATGAATTATTAGCAAAAATGCTAACATTAAAAAATGTGTTTTAAATCTTAATAGCTATATACTTTAACCAATGTAGGTTTTCTCCTTTTCATTTTTTTTTTCTTTTTTTTTTTTTCGAGATGGGAGGGAATGTTACATTTGTAGACATTGCTTATATAGGTCCCCACTTTATAAAAACAACTTAAAAACATATTTAAAAGCCTGTTTTCAGGATATATTGCCTTCCTTTCTTAATTTCACAAGAGCATAATGAAATTATACCCCTCAGTCAGGAGGAGGGAAGGAATAGGTAGAAAAGGAGAAATCACAGTGGTCATACTGCTACATTGCTCATGACAAATCTATGTAAGAGAAATTATATTCTGAACCCTTGTCCTTTGTACAAAACAGTAGCATTGAAGCATTGAACCCACTGCTTTTTTTAAACAATTTTGAAGCAGAGACCTTAAAGATTACATATTCAGTTACTTATTTTGCAGAAAAAAATGCTTTTTTTTTCCCCTCACTCTCACCACTTCTGTATTTTTTTGTGAATCAGTGCTGGAATGAACTAAAGTTTGCTTTTGCTTTCCTGGATTTTTTATTCTCTTATTTTTTCTGTTTTCTTCCTCCTTTCCTATTCCCCATTTCTTCTTTTTCTCATCCTCAGGTTACTGCACTTTACACAGACATATCCCAAAGAAACAAAATGATGTTTACTAGATACCATTATAACTTCAGTAAAAGCCTAATATTGCACAGCAGTAGCATTTGTCAGAACTTTTCTTTTAGGTGTTGAGGTACCTCAGTGTGCCTTTCTAAAACCAGTGTAAGCCCTGATGAATATTTCAGGCTGAAAAGAAGGTACACGGGTTTTGTTAAGTGAGCTGTGACAGCAAGCCCTAGACAATATGGTGAATCTCTGCCCAAGTCAGACATGTAGTAGCAAATATGAATAATGAACAGAGAACACTCCTTTCCATGCTCACTACATATTGACATCAGTGCCTGGGGCACTAAAAAATGAATGTAATGTTTCTTAAACATGCCTTTTTAATGTGGTTGTAAGTTATTTTCAGAAGGCACTGGTCTCACTCCACAAAAAGGTGCAGGTAGTTAAGTTTTTCTACTACTTCTCAAAGTTACCTGAATACAAGGATGTGGTAAAGGCACCGAGTTCATGTGTGATGTGTCTTTATTAGCTTTTTGGAAAAATGGTGATATTTAGCTGGAGCTGAACTGTACAGATTCTGAGAAAGGAGTTCTTGTATGCTTGTATTCATCGTTGTGGGCACATGTTGGTTTTAGACAGAATAACCTAGCTGGCATACCGGTAAATGTGGCCAACTCCCTTTTGAGGGGGAATGTTTTCCTTATTTCTCTTTAAAGGTAACCTCAGCCTTCTTTGCTAGTTTTCTGACTACTTTGATTTTAAATTCCTTGAGCAGAGAAAGAGGGAAAGCAAGCTATTTCCCTTTTAGGTTAAGCAAGTGCTTTCTTTGAATAACAGGAATTTTGGAAATAGGATATTCCTAAGTAAAACACACACTAGATTTATGTTAGCATTCATATTTAAGGTGAGCAATATATATTATTCAAAAACAAAACATTAAGCTTCTCTTAGGATAAAGTTTTGAAGGCAAGCTAAAGAAAGCATCTATTGCTTAAAAGTACACTAGATTAATTCATTTTGAATGAAGTTAGCACAAGTTCTCAGATCTCTAAGACTAAATGATCCTTTAATTGACAGTAATTAATTACCTATTATTATTGGATTTTGATAGCATTTAGCTAAAGCTTTTTTCTTCCTTTTCTCCACCAGAAAAAGAAGTTCCAAGCTTTACCTATCTGTCATTGTTTTAGAAAGTTTACTCTAGGTGGGCAAAAGTAACATTGTCACCCAGAAAAAATAATTATTCAGGATATGCTGTTCATTCTGAGAGTTTGTCTGCTCTGAGACAAATTTACTTCAGTCTTGTAAATATATATATATCTACACAGCACTGGAGAAATGGCCTTGTATTTCATGCTCATGAATAGGGTAATGAGATCAGAATTTTTCTGTCAAGCAGATTTGATGGACTTCTACACTGTCTTAAAGTGTTGGTGCATATCTCATAAAAATATGAAATAAAGCTTACAAAGGACATGTGGTTCATATTGGTTCACGTCCTCACATCTTAAATCGTTATAATAAAACACCACATTTCTAAGACTTTCCGCTCTGATAAAGCATATGGCATGAGAATAACACTAAGATTAGTCGCTCTTGAAAATTACTTTTGTAACAATCTCAGTTTCATAGTGTAAGGCCTTTTTCCATAAAACCTTTGTTCCTAAAAGTAACTTTACAAAGGGATTGTTGCAACACCAGTCTTCCTGGAACCTTTTTGCTTTCTGATTTACCATCAAAAATAGTTTGCTGTTTACTTAAGAGATGAAATAACACTATTGACATACACAGTAATAAAATTTAAAAAAAATCTTTTTTTTTGAGCATTCCTGCATTTTTAAAGCAATCTAGTAAACTTCATTAGGAGGTGAACATATTTATCAACATCCCAAAGGAATTAGAAGAGTGGAGAAAAATGGCAGAACTTATGAGTTATTTCTGCATGGGGTCAAATCAATTCATACAGCAGGTATAGAGTATCAGGTCTAAGTGCAGGATATATTTTCATTTAAAAAGGTTTAAGTGACCTAGACCTCAGAGGTCTGTAAACAGGGGAGTAGACGGGACAGTAATTATTTTAAAGGTATTTTCCTTACTTGATAGCAATTATCAGTTCTTCCTTACTAAAGCTGAAACTCAGAAATTCATGTTTAAAATGGCACTGGGTTCTTGTGCATTTAGAGTTAAAAAATAGTAAGTTATTGTGTTTCAGAGTCATTTAGAAGTGATCCCCTATTAATACACAGGGGATATTTTTTAATGATGAATTGTGATTTATTTGCTTCTAGGTAAAACTCGAAGGACCTGTCATCTGCCCTCAAAATCAGCAAGTGAGCACAGCTTTAAGGACTTCAGCAGAAACCAGCTATCAAATTATCCTACACTCCCACTGACCAAGTCAATAGAAACTCTACAGCAAGGGGAAAAAGAAAGCCGGTTGAGTTGTTCACATTGTGCTCTGAAGAGCTCTGTCAAACCTCCAGCTGTTACGGGTCTGAAGAAGAACCGTAGGAGTTTACCAGTTGCTGTCTGTCGGAGCTATGAAACTCTGGATGGCCCCCAGGGCGTGGATACCTGGCCAAGATCTCACTCCCTGGACGATCTGCAGGGAGAATCCAATACCAACCTACAGGACACTAGCAAGAAAGATTCTTTTCCTCAGGATTCACTGGATATAGCAAAAAAGGCAACTGGATCTGCCCTGCCACCTCAGCCTCATGGGGGCAGTTGTATGGTAGGTGACTTGATGCCTAAACAAGGTAAGGGAGCTGCCAGTTCTCAGAAGGGAAGAGGTAAGGAGTTGGACTGCTCTGTAATGGAAAGTGCAAGTGGAAAGCCTGTTCCGTTCCCCCTGAAAAACTGTGAAGCTCAGGCTGCCTTGGTGACACATCCTGCAACAAGGACACCTCTTGAAATACAGAATAAGGGCTTTCATGACCTTGCACGGGCTGATTATGCTCCGGTCCTCAAGGGCAGTCTAGAAGCTGAGCAAAAAGGCACAAATGAGGCAAGAATGCAACCAAAAAATCCCTCTCAGCCACCACCTGTCCCTGCCAAAAAATGCCGAGAACGCCTTTCTAATGGATTATATCATCCTCCCGTGACCGCAAGCGGGAACCACTCAAGTCTAGAAGCACCGTGTTTGCCGGTGAAAAAGTCCAGCCCATCTGCTCCTGTTGATTTTCATGGAGTCCCTGTCCATAGGACATCTTCTGAACAGGAGCCCAGTACTCCCCCTAGCCCACTGCCGCCCTGGCTGTCAGAGCTCCCAGAGACTGCTAGTGTTCAGCAGCACGTGATAAAGCTAGGTCCTGCTTCGGCAAGGAAAGTCTCTTGTAGCAGGGGAATGGATCTGGAAATGGTGATAGAAAACAAGTTGCAGTCTGAAGACATTGATCTTACTGAAGAACCATACTCAGACAAGGTAAGCGGAGCACATTGCTTCCGTCTTTTTATTCTGCCGGTGTTCCAAGGGCTAGTCTTTTGTTTCTCTTATCTGTTGCGTTTTTGCAAGTAACCAGCCTAGATAAACCATAAATCATTAAGGCTCTAGACATTACGTATCTGTGCTTGTCTTTAATATTGGGCCTTCTTCCTAAAATAACTATCTAGATACGTTGTAGAGGGATGGAGATATCAGACTTATTCTGAGTCTTCATCTCTTAAGGCCACCAGTACTGTGGTGGCACTGAGCACAGAACTCTCTTCTTCTGCCACTGTAGGGAAGTGGAGCTGAAGAAGGAAGTCACGTAGATTTCCAGGAAAACCTGAATCGATAGCATAGTGATGAGGACATCATTTTGGGAAGGAAGGAGTCCTCACTTCCAGTCTGTCCTTTGAGGATTGCTTTTTCAGTTTTCTTGGAAGAGTCATTGGCTAAAATGGATGAGCAGTGTTAGAAGGAAGAAAAGAACATGGTAATTTCCCATATCCCAGAAGTATCTTTGTCAGTAAATAAGGCTTGTTCATGTCTTGTTTTTTTCTGGACTATCCTCTTCTGCACCCTTCAGAAGCAGAATTGAGCCAGCAGCTGACTTGCAGGAATTCTATGCTTCTGACCCCTTTCAAAAGCTGAGGCAAATTTTGACATGTGGTATGTCTCATGCTACAAACGAGAATGTTACTAAGCTTGTAATAGCCGAAAGCTTTTGATGCCTGGGATACATTATGATTCAAAACACAGTTGCTGATTGATTCAGAAGACTTCTGCAGTTAAGTGGTGCCTGGGAGTAGGTGGTCTGGAGCAGTCAGGGAGAACTCTGCACCAGCACAGGATAGGTGGTCCAACTGCAGTGTCAGAGTGCATGGGGAGATGCAAGTATTCGTTTACCGGTATCCTGTCCTGATAGGAAATGTACAGAAATCCTTTTTTAAAGAGAACATAGAATAAAGATGAACTGAGGAAAGATTATCAGTCCTCACATGAAGAACAAATTAAATTAGGATGATGTGGAAAGAGTAAATCAGAATTTAAGAAATGTTCTTTGACATGAGCTGCGCTGTTACTGGTCTGTCTCTGGCAGACCTTGCCCTGCCACTGCTGTTGGAGACTTGCTGCATCTGTCACGCAGCCTCCAAAAGAACCAGGGAACAGCTGGGCTGAAGGATCACATCAGTTAACTGATGAAACCAAACCTCATAAAATTATCCAGAGAAGCTTACCGTCGTGAAAATGAATTACCGTTCAGTAGCTTATGGGAGTCGAGTTTCATCAGAAAATGGTAACAGCATACCCTTTGGGGACACCCCAGTTCAAGTTAAGCAATAGGATTTTTGCTGTTGATTTCAGTGAGACTGGAACTGATCTCAAAGCTCGTAGAAAGATATGTACTGCTATTTGTTAAAGATACTGGTAAAGATATATACTGCTATTTTTGCACCTCCCCACCATCGTGCTTTATAGCAAAGTAAAATTATTTTCGTCAATCTCAAGGAAAAATGCTTCTTGCTCCCATCCCACACTTCTTTGTTTGTGTTGATTGATCTGTACTGATACACTTCTTTCACCTGTCCTCTCCTTTGTGGCTGGCTGGGAACATTCAGCATGGTCGCTGTGGCATTCCTGAGGCTTTGGTACAGAGGTACTCGGAAGACTTAGACCAGCCTGTAAAGGATGTCGCCGCAAACATGGACCAAATCCGGGTAAAGCAGCTGAGGAAGCAGCATCGCATGGCAGTAAGTATTTCCTTAAACCCAAGTTTTCTTAATTATGAGCAGACCTTATAAAAAGGACTTACTACTGGTAAAGGGAGGTAGCTGTCAAGTCCTGGTACAAAAATGTTACCTGTGCTCACCCAGCAAGTATGACATATGTAGGGGTACTACAGGGGCAGTAGGTCCCTCCCCCTGTCCCAAAGGAGGACATTTAGTAGTTAAAAGGAGAGCGGATAGCCCTTTATCCTGACCAAAACCCTGGAAAGTCTAAGGAGACTGTTAGCAGGCGTAACAGAGAGTCGCTCACTAAGGATGGTGTGTATTGAACAGCTCAGTGTTGATATCTGAAAGGTTTTGCACCCTTTTTTCATTTTTTGCACCCTTTTTTTATTTATCAAAATGTGCCATTTTGCACTCCTCTCCCTAGAAAAAGCAGGAGGGGGAAACAATCAAAAACTTTCATGTCTTTTTATGAAAGAGCGTGGTCTGTCTGAGGAGGGAATAGGCAAAGTTGGTATTCTTTTGCCTTGGATCAACCTGGAATGGATCAGCCCAGGAAGACTTAACACTGGGTATTTTTGAGTGATTTCAAACTAATTCGGAATGGTACGTGACAATCGCCAAAGCAACTGAATACTGCCCACTGCATCTGCATTGCCAAAATTGTTGCTGATTCTCCTTCTCTGTGGTGATCTTAGCCTTTCTGCCCACAGCCCACTCTCATACCAACATGCATCCCGTGAGAGGGAGAAGCTGTAACACCTGCTGTTGAATTCTACTGGCTTAGAAGAAGAACAGAAGATGACTTGCAGGAAAACAAGCAGTATGTTTAACGTTAATGTTTTTTCTTTTTTCTTCTCTTCCGCCCAGATTCCAAGTGGAGGGCTCACTGAAATTTGCCGAAAACCTGTCTCCCCAGGACTTATCACTTCTGTATCTGACTGGCTGATTTCCATTGGCCTACCTATGTATTCCAGCCCGCTCACAGAAGCAGGATTCAACACACTGAGCAAAGTGCCTTCTCTGTCACAAACTTACCTTCAAGAAGCTGGCATCACAGAGGAAAGGCACATAAGCAAGCTCCTGGCAGCAGCAAGACTCTTCAAACCTCTTGATCCAGAGGCAATTTAACGTGCTCCCTAGCATGGCATTGCCCGGTCAAGAACCCATTGCTCCTTCCTGCACCGATATTGCCCTAATTACTTCACATAGCTAAAGGGATCGAGGAAGTGGCTCCAAAGGACAGGCAGATATCTTCTTCAAAGGGTATGAAATGTTTCAATTGCTGTCTTTGGCAACCGAAGGAGAAGAGAAGCAACCACCAGGTAACATAGATGTGGTACTTCCCTCCCCCCTCACTCCCTTGTAAAGTATTATTTCATAAAGTGCATAGGGCTGGCCTGGGATCAGACAGTGTCACAGAATTAAGGGACCCTTACATATTTTCCACAAGTTTGTGGAAGTGATACTAATAATAGGCCCCATTTCTATGTAGAACCCCTTAGGTTGGGGGCCTTCTGTACACCTAGATACCTGGAGTCAATCCTACAGACCTTGTGCAAACCAAGGTGCAAGCCCCAGTAGAAGCTGTTTGGCAAATGCCATTTATTTAGCAGTCTAGAGCTAATCACATACCCCTCTTCCCTGGTCATCTTTGCCGTTGCTTGGTATAGGTCCCAATATGCCACAAAGCCTTTAGCTAGGCCAAAGTCAATGGACTGGAATTAGTTTACAGTATGGTCCATTTCTGTCACTCCAATGCAATTAACCCAAGGAGAGTCAGAAAGCTTCTTTTAATTTGTACAGAACTGAAGTCATTTTTATAACTGCTTTCTAGCAATCTGCTTTTTATTTGCCTTAAAACAAGCTTTTAAGCAGTTGCCTAATGTTCACTTACCTGTATTCATGTTTCCCAAGCCTTTTTTCAACCTGTCACTCTTAAGCTGCATTTAGGGTGATATCTAGCTGAAGTAGCTTCTATAAATTGCCTCATCATGACATCTTATGGGTTATAGAGATGCTTTTACAAATGCAGGGTTATGCTAGGTTTTGGTTGTGAGGCTAACTTCTTGTTCACTACGGTCTGCATTTACTGTTCTTACTAAACAGTTCCAAGATATACTGCCTTGTATATATGTAACTGCTTTTCATTTTAATCATATTCTGTGTACTGTGTTATATTGTCAATCATTATGCTGCAGCTTTGACTTGGTATCCTGACCATATCGATTCCAAACAGTGGGTTTCTGCAAATGAAAAATCACTTGTGGGAGATAAAATGCATCAAAAAATCAAATTGTATCCCATAGAAATCATGAGATCCAGTAATTTCATTGCATGGACAAAAAATCCTATATAGTCTTATGAATTACACTGTGATTTTAAAACAGTTGATATCCTTCATGTCTGAGTGTTAATGTTACCTCTCACTGGAAGACAGCATTGTTCTGGCATGTGTGGTGAATCATTTTTCATGATGTAGTAATATTTTTCTGCCTAAATCCATGTAAAACGTGCCATTCATATATGTGGCTAATGACAGATTTTATTTTTCTATATGGGTACACATTTATATACCAAATACAGATTATCATGAATAGCGTATAACTATTTTTTTTTTCTTTGGAGTCTATGTATGGTGTATCCTTTAGCTTCTTATAGCACAAGTGCTCCACGGAAGACAGAGCAAGCTTTACTCTGGTAGGCAAAGTGAGATGAAGAAACCTGGGCACAGGCCAGGAAGTGTGACTGTTTCCATTATCAGTTCTGATGTCAACTTACTGTATAAACCCAGACAAGTCACTTCACTGTGTGGTGCCTCAGTTATCCCAGCCTCATATTGAGCTAATAATGCTTACTTGTCCTGATGAAATGCTCTCAGGTTGATGAATGAGAAGTTGTGCTTACTACACGAGTCCTTACTATATATGGTCCTCACATGGCCAAATTTTAAGTCAGATATATGCATTTTACTACAGATGACAATTAATTTGTCTCATGGTGGAATTGATAGGTGTTAGGCTTACTTTCCTAGCTTTAGAGCTGTTGACTGCTGGTATCATCAGCTTTGCATTCTGTCCCCATCAGGAATTACACCATCATGTGAAGGCAACTAATTCACCGGTATAACTTGAAATTGTTTCAAACAAAGCTCAAAAAATTCAAAAAAAAAGTGTATAATTGGTGTGTTCTAATATGGCAACATCAGGAAACATAACAGCATAGATGTTTCACACAGCTGGTGAAATTAAAAAAAAAAAAAAAGACTTTTTAATAATAATGATTTGTCATTTCCTCTCTGAGGTTTACATGGCAACTATCAGTAAGCAGGAGATGAAAAGAGTATTGAGACTTCCTGGGATTACTGGCAGGGGCCAGAACTGAGGAAAAGTAATTAGACAGCAGCTTCCTTGGAGCAAGGGAGAGCCCAAGCTGGCTATATGCAATAAAAAAAGGAAACATTTCTTCTTGTTACAGGGAAGGCAACTCACATAATAAAGCCCTCCCATATTAATTACCTCCACTCTTTTAATAACAGAAGAAATACAGGAATAAGCCAAACCTGTGTGCCAAACTCTCTTTGTAACTCCTTGTTTTTAAATGATTTTATAGCCCAGGGAAACCAAATCCCACCCATCCAGGACTAGAGTGAGCAGTCTGAGGTGTGTGAGTTTTAGTAGTTGCTTTGCTTTCCTTTTTAAGACTGTGCTCTGTGGTCTTACTTGAATTATAATTTTAGTTTATATTTTAATCTAAAAAAGCCTTAAGCTTCTCAGTGTTTGAGCTTCCCTGCTGTGGTTTCAGTGACCCGTGGCATTCCCCAAGCAGGTGAGGCGATGCGGTGTGCAGCCATAACACCTCTTACGTTTCCTCGCAGCCGTTCAGTGCTCTAAGCAAAAGTTCACTCTTTGCCTCTTGGGAAGCACAAAAGAAACCTGCCGCTGGAATCCTAACCTGCTCTGCTCAGGCTAATGATGTTAAGCATCTATCCATTGTGCTGTTGTAACTCAAATAGCTATTTAACAATAGAAGCAGCAAGCCCCAAATATTGCAGAATGCCGTCATAACTATGCGCTTCCATCAGTAACCCTCTATTACTACCCAGGTAGTCCTTGGGCTCTTCGAGGAGCCTGGCTTTAAATGCAAACTGGGAGCACGATCAGAAGCATTAAACATTGTGTTATTCAAACAGGTCATCATCTCTAAGAGCAGCAACAGTGGTCGATTCACCAAGTCACAGCTGTGCAGTTGTACTGTATTATTTTTAGAATAAATAATACTTTTGGTCCAAGATACTTTTATCTTTAATTGACACCCTCTGGGGAATCAAAACTGTCAAGCAAGTTACGTAACAACTAACAAAGTTGCACTTTCTGTATATGAAATCAATATTTAAATAACTTATTTTTCTCCATTTGCTGTTCTTAAATGATGTAAGTAGCTGTAATATACCAGTACTCAATATGTCCTGCAGTTTGCTTCAACCCAAGAAAGCTGTGTATTGTAAAGAAAAAAAAAGAAAAAAACAAAATACGAATGTGTAAAGATTATTGTGCTGTTTCATTTAGCAAAAAAAAAAAAAAGGTTGACAAAAGGGTTTTCCTGTGTATCAAAACTGTCTATAATTATATGTCATATGTTCATAGATAAAAAGTAAATAAATTTCCTTGGTCTCTCTCTTTTTTGGTTGTTCTTAATGTAGCTAAAAGATCTACTTACTGGTGTGGTAGCAATGTGCAGCTATTTAATTTCCTATCCCAGGCTTCCTCCCTCCAGCTTACCAAGTCCATAGTTCCTCATGGCGTAAGCGTTCTCCACACATACCTACAGCTGGAAAAAAGGATTAAGAAAAAAAAAATACAAGCCCTGATAATCCGTGACTAGCAGGAGTCCTAAAAATGTGACTGCATGGAACGTGAATCATTGCTGTCTGAACTTCCTTGCCATGGTTTCAGTGAACTCAGCAGTTTCATGAACAGTTGTGGACTCTGCAGTTTATCAGTGTTAATCTGCTGTCCCCCTTCCTTGTCAAAACTCAGTGCCTTGAACAGCCCTTGCAGTGTTAATGGCTTGAGGAGGTTTGGATCTTTGTCTCTTACATACCTTTAATGTCCAGCTGCTGGGTTTAGGAAGATCTGGATGAGAGGTCTCTGAATTCTCCCCTTGGGAGCTTTTCCAGTTTGCGATGGAATAATTAAATATTGGTAGAACCAGAGGAAGATACAGGAGTACAACTCGCAGGCGTTACAGCTCTTGCCTGAGAGAAGGGATTTCCAACCTGGTTTTTGAATGCAGCTCAATGCCTTTGGGCTGGCGTAGGTGCCTCGTTGCGGAGAGGGTGGCTGTGACTCCTGAGCAGGTAGGTCATCCCTGCAGGCCGTAAGATGTCAGTGTCCAGGTGGGAGGGCAAAGGAGCCTTAGGACGTGACTTCCTTCCTGCTGACCTAAGTCACTTCCTGCTTAGTGTGTTGGTCTTTGTTGCTCTAATTAAATTTGCTGAGTAATTAATGAGTACAATTAGCAATCTAGCAGTGATATCGAGTCCACTTGGCAACAGTGCACCATACCTAGAAGTTAATCCTGTATGGATCATTGCCCAAAGTGACAAGGGTGGACTGTGCCTGCTAACTTTTGCCATTGCTAACTGTGGAAATGACAAAAGGACAAAACATACCAAAAAATCCATCCTTTGGGTTGTGTCCAGGCAGCTGGATCTTCAGTTCCCCTTAAGCAACGCTCCCATCACAACTGTACAACGTTGCAAACAGTTCATGGGAATGAGGCAGCATGCAGTAAAAATGTAAAGGATGAACTCTGAATTTTTTCCCCTCTATTCTTATCCTTCGGTTCAGCTGAGGACCAGGCCACTGCTGTGCTTGTGCACCAGAGGGCACTGCTCTGCTGGCTAGGGGAGCGCATTCAAACAGCCTCTAGGGACAGCAGCTGGCTCAAAGACAGGCTGTTTCCAAGAGTCTCTCAAGTAACAAAATAGAAATAAAAACAAAACAAACACTGAACGGCATGAAAAGCCAAAGCGCTTGCCATTTCTGCAGCTGGAAGGAGTACTGCTTCCCTTCCAAGACTGCTATGGTCCAGGATTGCTTTGGGAGCAGCTGAAACACAAAGCCCCTATCTGTTGCTCTCAGCAATTTGCTAGTTTGATCCAAATGTGTGCTAACCACCGTGACCACTGCCAAAAACAACCACAGCCACCCCCCAACACATATGTACCTATCCTCTTATTCTAAACATTCTCTCTTCACAATGAAGCGTTACATCAGAAAAAAAGAGATATAGAAGAAACATGTTAAAATTCCCTCTACTAATACTTCCAGAAAGAAACTTTATGGCTGAGCAGAAGGTTCACATGTAAACTGCTGCCACACAGAGGTGTGCTGCCATTCTGGAGCGGCACAGGCTGCACTCGCTTATTGCCATCTCTCTCTCCAGTATGAGAGAATGCTGGAAAGGAGACCAGAAGGCAGTGGAGCTCACATACGGTAGGTCAGTCTTTCAACTTTTAAAAAAAAAAATACCAAGGCTGCCTAGAAGAACTGTTTGGTGTGCCTTTTTTTTCAATTATCATCTGTTCCCATGCCCTCATAACAAGACATCTCTTTATTTTGTTAACTAGTCCTAACTTTTTAAAAGTCTCTTGTTCTCAAGTTTCACATTTCAAATAGCATATTCCTTCTTGTACCCACTCGCAGGCCTAGAAGACTAGTGGGGAGGAAGCCTACAGAGAATTGAAATCACCATGGAGAAACTTATTTACCCCCACTACAGCTTGGTCATTTTGGTATTCACATGCAATGACATTTCTTCATAATATATACGTATTAATTTTTTTAAGTTGCAAAGAGTTGTTTTTTTTTTTGGTTGGTTGTTTTTTTTGAGTGGGCTTCAAACTTGCACTTCCAACATGACATAAGCCTCAGTTATTGCGAGGTCAGCTTTCCAGCTTGTAGCAGAATACAGCAGGTTCGGAGAGATACAGATTTAGTCCATATCCATTGGTTATGGTGATTCTTAAAGCACTGAACAGGATCCATTTCAGGCTTGGGTTTTAACACAGTTTATAGTTATATGAGTCCACTGATTGACTGAAACTGTGTATTTTGGCCTGTGCAGTGCTTCCAGCTCATATTCTTATAAGGATCAGCAGGATGTATTTGTACTATTTGGTTTATTTCATGAAGTTCTTCCATCTCTTGCTCTACAACTTCAAAGTATGAGCATCATAGAAGGTGCTTTGAATGTGAAGCAGTGCGGTTCCTGAAGAGCAGAAAAATAGTTTAGATTAATTCAGTTACACAAATAAGCACTCATCTAATTAAATGAGAGGAGAGATTCTCTCCATTCATCAAGCCTTTTCCCCTCGAGAGAGACTTTCCTAGCCCCCAAGGGCTGGATTTAGAACATCCCTTGGGACCAACTGCCGCCGTGTGTTTGCACCTCCACAGCCTGATAAGAAACTGGGAAAGGATTTCAGGCTGCTTTCTAAAATACATGCACATCTGAGTCAAAATTTGCCTTTTGGCACACCAAAACCTGTGGAATGACTCCAGGCTGCCCAGAACCTTAAGTTTGTTTTTTTTCTTCTTTTTTGTGTATTTTAGCAATTTGATCGATTGTGTCTTGCTTCAGGAATATGTGAAGTTTCTATAAGAGCCTAGGAGGATTCATACAAGTTAACATTAAAAGCAATGTCACAAGCTCCTGCTTAATACCTGTCAGTGTGAAGACAGGCCTCCCCTGGAGCAGACAAGCATTTGCATCACACAGTGTTTAACCCAACCACAGGTATTTCGTGCCCAGGAAAAAAACAAACTCATCTGTGCTTGTCTGTATCGATAATAAGCCAAGATTCAGTCTCACTCCATTTTGCAATCAGCATCTTAGTGTCACAGGGGCAAGAGGGTCAAGGCCAAGGTCCTGCTGAAGTCTGTTCTCCAGCTCATCATTCAGTGCTTATTTAGGTGTGTGCATGAACAAAAACAGCCCTCTGACCCCCTGGTGCATGTAGCACCGCAGGTGTGAATTGTCATGGAGAAACTCCAGCTGCTGTGATGTGATTTGGTGAATGCCTTGTCCCTGCCTCACAAAAAATACCACATTCAAATGGGAATCATGGTGAGAAAACAAGTGAACCAGCCAGAGGCCTTCCAAGCTGGTAGCTATCTCTCTCTGCTCATTTTTTCAGGTGTATCTATTTTGCTGACCACTTTTATAAAGTTCTATGAAGTCAAAGTACCATTTGCAGAGGAGAAATTCAGTTAAATCAGGTAAGTGAGAGAAACATTCAGGACGGATGCACTCGTTAATTCTGAGTAATGTTGCTTTTACTAGGAGTATTTGGTCCTGAGGCACAAACAACAAGAGACTCTGGAGGGCCAGCAGGAACAGGGGATAGTGGTAGGGTTCCCCAGGCAACATCTTCTTGATATACACAAAGTACGTCTGGATAAATTTTATTTAGAGCAAACTGCAGTGGTCTGTTGGATTGCACCCTGCGGCTTGGGTGAGATTTGCACAGCGCTAGAGTGAGAAGCATTTCTTTTCTAGTACTTGTTTTTTATCGTTTGATTTTTCTCCTTTGCCTCCATTATCATCCCCCTCAGTGTTCCTTCCATACTTCTGTGCAGCCCTGCTTCTGCTGGTGTGCTGGGTTTATGTGGCACGGTTTTAGCAGCGTGGGGCTGCAGGGGTGGCCTCTGTGAGAAGAATCCAGAAGCTGCCCCATGTTAGATAAAGGTCAGCTCCAAAGGGATCCACTGCAGCCCAGAGCCAAACCAATAAATGACATTGTTTGTACTTCTGTGAGAGCAGATTTAAGAGAGGGAAATAAACTGCACAACAGCAGCTGGGAGAGAGGAGTGAGAACATGTGAGAAAACCAGCCCCGCAGGTACCAAGGTCAGTGCAGCAGGAGGGCAGGGGGTGCTCCAGGCACACAGCAGCAGTTCCCCTGCGGCCTGTGGAGAGGCCCCTGGTGGAGCAGGCTGTCCCCTTGCAGCCCATGGGTCCCACATGGAGCAGATCTCCACGCTGCAGCCCGTGGAGGAGCCCCCGGTGGAGCAGGTGGATGTGGCCTGGAGGAGGCTGCGGCCCATGGAGAGCCCCCGCAGGAGCAGGCCCCGGGCCGGAGCTGCAGCCCGTGGAGAGGAGCCCACGCAGGAGCAGGGGGTCTGGGGGGAGCTGCCGCCCGCCCGTGGGGGACCCGTGCTGGAGCAGTTTGCTCCTGGGGGATGGACCCCGTGGTACGGAGCTGTGTGGGAGCAGTTCTTGAAGAGCTGCTGCCTGTGGGCAGCCCCCGCAGGCTCAGTTCGGGAAGGACGGCATCCCGTGGGAGGGACCCCATGTGGAGCAGGGACAGGGAGTGACCGTGAAGGAGCTGCGGAGACAAAGCATCAGGGACTGACCACAGCCCCTGTGCCCCTTGGGGGGAGAAGGTAGAAGAGGGTGGATGGGGGCAAGGTGGTTTTGGTTTGTTTGTTGTTTGTTTCTCACTGATCTCGCTTGTTAATAACAGGTAATAAATTTTATTCATCTCCCTATGCTGAGTCAGTTTTGCCCATGATGATAATTGTTGAGTGATCTCCCTGACCTTATCTCAACCCCTGAGCCCTTTCCATTGTATTTTCTCCCCCTTTCCCTTTGAGGAGGGGCAGTGAGAGAGTGGTTGTGGTGGAGCTCAGCTGCCCAGCTGGCTAAAACCACCACAGCTGGGGACGTAATGCTGATGAGCTGTGCCTCTGCTCTTCCTTCATGCCCTCTTCAGCTGCAGCTGAATCATACAACCCTGACATCTTCCTGAGCAGTCCAAGCATAAAACAGGAATATTCCTGTTGCTTATTTGCTCTGGTCTCATTAGGAAGACAGGAGGAGGGAAAATGGGTCACCCAGCTCATGGAACAGCTGAGATGGTGGTGAGGATTGCTGGGAGAGAGAGGAGGGAGAGAAGGAAGGGATGGGTAAAGAAACAAGTGGAAAGCTGATAAATGTCATAAAACGAAGAGCAGCATTGCTACCTTCTGGGAATGTAGAGGGTCTCAGAAGTACATTTGTTGTATGTTAGACAAGTCTGTCCATCAATCTAATGAATCAGTTCTAAACCACATGTTTCAAAGAGGATCTACTTAAAAATATGTGAAGAAGTTAAGGAAAAAAAACTAAGTTCTAGTTTATTTCTAAGTGCTTGTGGCAAATCCTGGCCATTAATCCTCAGAACAGTCATCACATGGCTCAGGACAATTACTACTGGACGAGACACCAGTGGTCCAGTTTTTCAGAGGTAATGGATACATGCAACTACTTTTCACTTGTTTTAGTAGGGTTTGTAGATTTGCAGCACTTCTGCAAAACACACTGTAGGAAAGGACCCCACTGGCAAATCCTGGTGGCAGAATAAGTTTGATTATGCCAAAGGACAAAAATGTTTGTTTGTTTTAACTTTTATTAAGTATTTCTGTTAGAAGTTTGGATTCTGCAGTTGAGTACGTTTGCCAGGTCTTCATTTGCTTTAGTTATCAAGCAAAGAGGTACTTGTCAAACTCTGGTAGAATTGATCAGACCTGAAATCATCTTTAATTAGCTTTAATTGAAAATATTTCTATTTTACTTTTCTCCCTACAAGTCTGAATTCCTTGTCAGCATTTGTTGAAGGAGCAGAGACTACCAGAGGAAGTATTAGAACACACAGTATAAAAGAAACAAGAGAACTTGCTCAACTCCTAGCATGGCAAGCCATTCTTTATTTCTGTGCTCTTATGAGCAGGCTGTCACTAGCTCTAAATCACAACGGTGTCGGATTCATCCTTTCTCACCCAGAGGAATGGGAATATAAAATAGGTTGTTAATTTTTCCAGACGCGTACTTCCTGCTCGCTGGCTTGACTTTTAAAGAAAGTAGCAGATACAAGGTTTGTCATTGCCATTGTGTTAACTACCTCTAAAGACTGAGGGCTTAAAAATAAATAAATAAATAAAGATGAGATCACACAAAATTAGCAACCTGGTTGCTCATGAGGCAATTAACCAATAGATGGTATGAGTACCTCTGAAGGAAATAGAAACATAGAAACTCACTTAGTGCCTGTTATCTGCATCCCATGCAAATCTAAAGTTTGCCTCCAGCTCCTCTTCGATCCAAAGTAGAATACAAACAGTAATTGATGCTAGTATGAGGCTCTGAAAATGGAAACTGCTCTGCAAGTGCTGCTGCCATTCATCTCTGTTATGGAAACGTCAAATATTTGCCCAAAGGCCCTTTTTGCATCTATCAATCCACACTTCTAGAAGATACAAAACTTCACACTAAATGTATAAATGGAACAATGAATAAAACCTATGTGGATGGGCAAGATTATTAAATATAAGAAAAATGGAGTTGAATCTCTATTTGTATTTACAGGCACATTTGCTGTAACTTCTTTCTGTGTCTGTGTGCTGAAAAACAATATAGAGTTGATCTGCTGTAGAGTATGTTTTTATCACTTGGCTAATGCTAGCCAGGTGTTGGTAAGGAATACAATCCATCTGTTATCAAACCAAGTGCTGCAGTGATTTTATTGGAAATAAGGATATCACTCTTGAGAACTTTCCCAGCAAAAACAGAACAGAGCTTTCCTTCCCCCCATCTCACAAAGAAAATTCGACAGATGCCTGAGCAGGGACTTACTATGGAGACCAGGACTGCTCTTCTTGGAGGCTGGGACATCTCTTGTGAATGACCTACTCTAGTTCTCACCTGACATGAAGGAAGCTTGTAAAGGTGAGCACAGGGGAGTAAAATGATCAAACCATCAAGTAAAAGGAAAGTTTTAAAAGTATAATTTACTTGGTAAGTCTGTCTTGGAATGGGATATGTGTCATCTTGGTTATACTGAGAGTTGTTCTTGCAAAACTAAGGTAGAAACTAACGGTGTGTCTTATAAAATCTTTGTTGCAAAAATGGCCTTCTAAGAGGAAATAGCATATTAGGAATTGGGACTGCTAACTGTGCTTTCCTTTAACGCGCTTTAACTGGGGGTGGGAGAGGTATCCAACTGATTGCCTGGACAAAGCAAAGAAAATAACTCCTCGTGCTTCAAAGATGTCCCTTCTATCATATGGCCCTTGCTGTCTTCCCTTTCCTTTGCAACTTACAGACTTGATAGCTTTTTCACACACCCACACCCACCCGCTCACGCCCTCCCTCCCAGCTCTGCAGGAGGACAGGACCGCTCTCACTGAGCCCAAGCTCAGCTGAAGCAGTGGGCAGTGAGGTGAGTGTCCAGGCTACCAGCTGAGGCAGGGACTCCGCCAAAGCTGGGGTATTTTGTGGCTTGGATCTTACAATGACAATCTCAGAAATGGTCCTAGAGCAATGGTAATATGCAGAAAATCACGGGCACATAGGAGACATAGCCGTGGTCTGGAAGTAAGTCAAATAGAAGCGAGAATATTCAGACAGTTCTGTGCAATTTTTTTTATTTTTTATTTTTAAACACAGGAAATTGATTTACACTATGTTAAGTGCAACTGAAATTCCAAACAAGTAGACACTAAAATTTATATATATATTTTTACCTCCAAAGGCTTCTAAATATATCACTATAAGCGACTGTCATCACTAAAACAACCAGCATCCCTTCAAGATGGAAAGATCTTCCAATTTGCTGACATTTCCCCCACACACTTCTCAAGTCAAATTTGTGCTGGTGTTTGTCCTGAGCTGGCCAGCAATGTAACATAACATCAGTTAAATGATTCACTTGGATGATGTTCTCAGTCCGAAGTTGCACTTACAATATATAATTAAAGCCCCTGTGGACTTGTATACAGAGGAGTTTCTTCACATGATAGTTTTACTGGCCAAGTACTGGATTGCCATCTACTGGAGGCTAAAGAAATAAAATCCCATAAACAGATATTACATAGCAGGGGAACTATGTGGTCTGTGCTTTTTTGTTTTTCATTTTCCCTGCTTCTATACAATTAATCCAAGACTATGATGGCCTATAAAATAGTTTTTCTGTTGTGGCAAATATAACTATAATATTCACCATCTTCAAAGTTCTCACAAGTTATACCACATAAATATTACTTTTATTAAGGCACTTCAAAAATAATTTAAAAAATATTTCTTCAAAATGAGCATATATAGTCCATTTAGAGCTGGAATTAGTAGATAAGCAGCTAGAAACAAATGTTGCCAGGAATTAAATCTATCTTAGTCCTGAACTTCTGTATTTGCGGTCTGAGTCATAGGAATGGCTACTGGATAGTTAAAGGGTATAACTATAGGCAGATAAAATTGCTATTAGCAGAATTTATGCCAAATGCAAATTAAAATTAAATTTCTAAAACCTTCTACCTCTGTCCAACTCCTTTTGCTTGTTTAATGAATCTGTGTGTTTAAGCCTGTTAATATACAGTAATCTCTTGCTGCCTTCCAGAAATTAAAAAAGAGGACTTTAGAGTAAAATGTTCTTAGAAGATAGAAAGTGGAAGAATGAATGCTGATTGTACGGCCTCCATTCACCCTGCCGAGTCCTCTGCAACTGCCCCTGATGATCTGAACATGTTCTCTCCACGATGCTCCTCTCAGTCCATGCAGAACCGGACTTTGCATTAAGAAACAGTCCAGGTGGAAAATTGAAAACAAGAAGAAGAAAAAATAGATATTTCTATAGGACTGTGGGCTGCATTGCTAAGGAAATTTGGGGCAGATAGCAAACAAGGCCGAGCTGTACAGTAACAAAAAGAATGGGTTTGTGTCTGCGTCAGCTGAGACTGGTTTAAGTCATGCCTGTAACACAAGAAATTCAAAAACAAAAAAAAAACAGATATATTTTTTTAAAAGGACAGATGAAGAGTATTAAAAGGCTGGCTGTGATTCAAGAAGAACAAGCTCCAGCCACCACAGCTCTTCTGACCCTTTCTGTCTACCTGCCACCTCCCTGCATCTCTTTCATTTTGAAGTCTCCCCTGTGCCAGCCCTGTATTTTCACTCCCCCTTTTCTCCTCTTCACCTCCCCGTGCTTAGTCTGTCATCATGTAACCTGTTAGGGTGCCTGTGCCAGCCTATGCCTCCCACCTGAATGCTGTAGCCGTGAGTATGTCACGGAGGATAATGTAGTTGCTCGTTGCTGCCTACGCTCAACTGGTGCAGCTCAAGAAAGACATTTCAGGGAACGTCCCGGTCAGACCCAGCAGTGTTACAGCCAGTTTGCTGAACAGCTTTGCATGGTGCCCAGTGGCTGCAGCCAGCATTAAGACTCAATTTATGCTGGACCATTTTCAGTGCAAAATAAACTATCTCATTATTTAACTGTTACACTTCAGCAAGTAAAAAAAGATCACAAAGGGGATATGACCCAGACTTCACCAACATCCATGATCCTAATGAAATGACATAGTGAGTGCTTGATGAGAAAAGTTTTTGTTATTATTATTATTTCCTTTTTTTTTTTCTTAATTGGTTGAACTATTTTTCTTAGGGGAGAAAAATAACAGTCAGTAGTATAACCAGGAGAGTCCAGCCTCCCAGTGCTGGACACTGCTAGTTATTAGAATAGGGTTTACCATCACATTGATTTGGATTTTTCTTTCTAGAGGAAAGTAAATTTATGCTAATCTCATTTACCCTGAAACCAAACCACATACTAGTTTTATTCTCTGCCCGTCATACAGTGTATGCTGTATCTCTCCAGAAACAATCCACCATGTTACCTGACTTTGACTGTACTCCACTTTGTGGCAACTGGTGAGACAGAGGCAAATCTCAGTGCTAAGCTTTGCGAGTGGTACAATTATCCTCCAGGCTCTGAGTCAGGAAAACACTCGATTTAATGTTCTGTGCAGCAGTTTGGATATTTTTCCATTTTGATGAAAATATATTTCTTGAAATCGAAGAGAAGCAGCCAAATAGGGTGGATCTGGAGATGTTTACAGGTCAAGCTCTGAGAGACAGTGGTAAAAGAGAAAGCAAATACAGAGATGATGTTATAATTCTTTTGTCCAATAACTTTTTCTGAATGCCATCAAAAGAAAATATCTCTCTGATGCACTGTTGTTCAATAACTTTTCATGTAGATCTATGCCATGCACCTTTATATGTTAGTGTTAGGTCAGAGGTTGGACTTGGTGATCTTGGAGGTCTCTTCCAACCTAGATCATTCTGTGATTCTGTGATTTATCTACATCATGTAACCCCTACAATAATCAATATTACATGTTACCCAACCTGAGAGTCTTATTTTAGAGCTTTCTGATATCCTTGAATTTGCATCTTGCTGTCAGTGGCTGCTTTACATATACCTGAAAATGAGTGTTCATGTTCCCTCTGCCTCATCGTGAGTCAGCTAACCTACAGCTGTGGCACAGGTTGTAAAACCATAATCCTGGATATCCAGAGTATGTCTCGTAGAAGCTGAAACCATTCCAGGCACATTTGGGGAGGGAGAGAACGAGAAGTTGGCAAAGTATTTTTTTCCAGTTCTTTCACTATTCTTATTCAGAGACTAAAGATATTCTGCAGTATCACAGACGCCTCCACAGGCTGCCCTGAACTAAGGTCCTGGAAAAGTAACTTCTGTCATGAGCTACCATGCACCAGCTGAGCCAGTGCCCTGCCCTGCCCGTGCTTTTGGCCTGCACCAAACGGGAGGTAGGCCTGGGGAGCTAGAAGCTGTGCAAGCAAAGGGGTTTTTGCTTTCCAAATTTGAAGCCTGAGAGAGTGGTAGCTCACTGGTGTTTCATTCAGTTTTTGGTGAAGGGAGAAAAAGAAGACCATCCCTGCGGTGACTGAAAGACCTCCAGGAGAGCATGAAGGAGAGGAAATACGTCTGCTGGAGAGCAAAGGGAAAGGGAAGGGTCTGCCATGCTTCTTCTGTGGAGCAATTATGAGCACACATTGCTCAGTCCTAAGGTTAGAGAGGTTGCAGCGTATGCCTTTTCAGACATTTAGAGCTGGAAAAGGGAGATCCTCTCAGGACTATTGTCGGGTAACGCTTCACCTTCTGAAAAACTCATTTTTTTGTAGGAAGTCTTTTCTTTTATTTCTCTTTTTACTATCATTAAATTTCCATTAGTTTTAAATCCCTGTTCAAAAGCTCCTATCTGGGATTGGATGAGTATTATTCGTTCCTGAGCACCGTGTATATGGAGCTAGAGTTTGAGCCAGCTGTGGGGGCCCGGAGAAGGCCATCCTGGACAGCCCACGGAGAGGAGATATTTGCAATACCCTTGGGCTGAATTAAGGTGACGTAGCACCAAACAATTGATTGAAAAGTTTTATTGACAGCAGAAGCTACTCTGGTAGAAACTGATTAAGCCATGTTATCTATAATGGGAGCAGTTTAAACCTTGTTATTTCACAACGGGCTGAGTGGCCCATAACATATGAGGGGGAGAGAGAGAGAAAGACAGAGAGGTAGAAGCAGAGGAAAGGTCTGGATCACCACCCTGGGCTCCAGCAACATCTCTGGTCCAGTTCTTGGTGTCTACAATGGTGCTGGGTGCTCACATGACTCCTCTGAGCTGTGCTACCTATAAGCAAGCCCCCACCTCCAGTTCTGGCTTCGTGTGCTAACTACTCCACATGTGCAGCCTGTGTCCCAGTGCCTTCTTGAGAGGAGGAGGTCAGTGGAAAGAGGTTGTTAATACTTTTCCTCCCCCGGCTGCCAGAACCACAGGCTCCAAGATGTCTCAGATGGTTAACCAAGATAAGAAAGTAGACCCCAGAAAAGTGCAACCCCACCTTCACAGGATCCCCTTTTCTGACTGTATCTTATCTCATTAGTGTGGTAACACCCTTTTCTGCCAAGTGCCTGAGACATCATTCTTTTTTGGCTTCTCAGTCTCTTATACCAGCATCATTTCTAATTTTAATATGAATCACCTGGAACTCAACCCGATCCTTTTTGCTACCAAACAGCTCTTGGGAGAAGGGAGAAGCTCAGATTTCAGGTGAGCTAAAAGCACGTGTGCTGCCAATACCACAGCTCTGCTGACACAAGGAGGAGTTTGTTAACATGCTGTGAGCCAGCAGTGTGGCTGTTCTCTCCTGGCTTTCCTTCCCAACCCCTTCACGAGCCCTCCTGGCCCATCCCTGTCATTTGTCATTCAGCAGCAAGATCCCGATTCCTGCTTCCACTCATGGTTACATGTCATGGTCTCTTCCCTGGCCACATCCCATGGCTGAGCAGACCTCATCCATAGATCCATGCCAAGTTACTTTACATCCTTCAAAACTCTCTTTAAAGAATCCCTGGTGTCACTGCAGCCTCAATGGTGTTTCAGGTGCTGGTGTGATGAAGCCTCTAGTTCATGTTTTGGCATTGGCCAGGACCATTCCTCATGCTGCTCCCCATCCAGAGACTGTATTCCCCATTTTTGCTTCTCATACCTGGTCTGTGAGTGCTTCAGGGAACCAATCTTTCATCCTTTGGTAGCACAGTGATGAGCCCAGCTGGGTTGTGGTGCCAGCTTCCAGGCATTCCAGCAGCACTGGCTCCTATGCCATGGCAAAGCCTGCTCTGAGGCTCTTCTCCTGAGCAAATGGGTCCTAAAGCTTCAGTTGTTCGAACTGAAGGATGGCTGTGTTACTCATATTTGAAAATAATTTGTGTAAGCTTGGCTCCAACAAACGCGGGGATTTCTGCTGTTAATGAAGCATGGCAGGGAGCACAGCTTCTTGACAGACTGCAGAGAGGTTTGGGTAATTGCATGATGCTCTGCAGGAACATGTCTCTCCGTGTGATATATGTTCCTCCTGCTAGAAACCGCTGAAAGGCAAACATCCGAGCTGTCTTTTACCGTGTTTTCAAAGAGATTAATAAACTAATAATGCCTTTCTCTGTGAGGATTACTGAAAGAAGCAAACCGTTCTTTCAAGTGCATCCTTGTACAGAGGTCAGCAGTGGATTCCCACTGACTGCAGTGAAATAGTGGAAACAGTCCCCATCCACCTGTCTTGTAACATTGCAGGGGCACATATTTATGTTAACAGACACAAGTTTGGGGCAAACCCTGCTCTGTGCTAGGGCAAACCGAAGTGTGCCCTCGCACAATCAGCAGAGCCTACAAGGGCTGGATTTCTGGTAAGGTAAATGTGGGTCACAGCCAAGCAGGGGGGACTTTGTTCTCTCAGTGCAGCTGAGCTGGTAATATTGAATTTAATAACTTTCTTCCTAACTTAATAGCTGTGGAGTTTAAGTAAGTGTTTACCAATCTTTTACCTACTTAATTAAATAAGGGAGAGGGAGAGGAAAGGGATGACCAGTGCAGCACAGCTTTCATATGAAGAGAGATTAAATAACTCTTGAGGTTTGAAGGGAGAGACTGAGGCAAGATATGGTGAAGGCCAGTGAAGCGATGATGGCCAGGGAAAATGTGAATGGGAAACAGTTTGCTCATGGCCTTCATGAAGCAGTGAATCACTGCCTTTAAATCAGCAAGAGGAAACAATTGTTCATGACACTGCAGTTAGACTGTGGAGTTCCTCACAGCAGGCTGATTCAGAAGCCAGGAGAAATAAAGGATCGAGAAGCTTCTGGAAGATAGATAGCTTCATTTCTGGCTGATGAAAAAATGATGGTGTGAATGTAGGCTTGACGTCAAGACACACTTAAACCACAGATAGCTGGGAGAGTGTACAGGGGAAATGGTCTCATACTCTTTCCACAAATTTCCAGTTTAGGGTGCGTTTGAGGAAGTGATACCAAGACGAATAAAACTGCAGTCCAATCTAACGTAACTGTTCTTAAATTAATGTACTCATAGGCTGGAAGATGCAGCTTGTGCTTTTCTCTTTGTATCTCATTTTTTCCATAGTCTGGACTAGCGGTAACAAAGTCGGTTTTGCCACAGTGGTCAAATGCGAGATCACTTTTCTTCTGGCTGAGAGAGAGCTGCAGTACCTCACACCCCATTTTAATTGCCCAGGATCCTTGGAGAATTCAAATGAAAAAGGAAAGGTCTTTCCTATTAAAAATAAATAAATAAATAAATAAAAATGAGCAGCTAACTACTGTGTTACTCCACATGACTTCCCAAACTTCATCTGATGCCAACAGCAGCAGCTGAGGAATGCTCTCCTGGCTTACGCTCCCTTTTCGTGTACAATATATAGAGCTTAGTCTTAATATATAGCCTTAAACACATGCTGCTTTTCTCCTTCTGTGTGATAATGAAGCTTGTGACAAAACCAGGAGTACTTGATGAGAAGGACTGGATGCAGAAGGGTCACCACAGAGAGCCGTGGGTAGGTTCGACCACTGTGCAGCCGGTGATGCAGACGTGGCTCGGGCGCTACCTTTGCCCTCCTGTCCTCCCCTTCCAGCTTTCCGCTCAGGCCTTTCAAAGCAGGAACCAGAGGAACCATCCCGCTTAGTCCAGACAAATTCCAGACATCTGCTTTCTCCCTGTTATTTCAATCACTAATTTTTCAGGGTTGAAGTGACCACGCGAACCAGAGGAACAACAGCGGCAGCATGGGCCAGGCCCCCATCGCCTGCCCTGGGAGGAGGCCAGAGGCCACCTGGCTGAGCCTCCCCCTGGCCCGCCGGCCCAGCACACACCCCTCAGCTCTGCTTTCACTGCTGTCCACCACAAGCAAACGGCTCCTTGCAGCCCATAAAGTCCTGTTCGCCATCCACAGCGTGAAGTCTACTCCCAGCCATTGTTTTTTCTGCTGGAAAGTGAGTAAAAATCCTTCTGTCAGTGCCATGTTGTTTTTCCAGGAACGGGGCCTGTCGTGATTATGTGCGCATGAGAGAGCTTTCCAAGCTTGAGCAATCCATCTGGCATGAGTGTGCAGTGCTCTAAGGTCTGCTTCTGCAACGCAGCACCAAGGCCGATTTAATCATGTTACTCACCCAGCAGCAGCAACGCTCTGCTTGGACCTGAGGCGCTGGCCGGCCTCAAGCCTCGTGGTTATTGTAACTCTGTTTGCTTGACCTTTTCGGTGGTCCAGGTCCCTCGGGGAGCTGAAGAATGCCTCTTCCCCCTCTGTCACCTCTGAAGGGAAGAGCGGCTAGGGCCAAGGGTTAGGATAAATATCAGGATTCATCTTCACAGGGAAGGCGCTGCGTCTTACCAACTGGCTGATGAGAAACTGATTTTTAAATAGAGACTGAATTTGGTGGGAAAGGAGGAAATGAAGCTGGCTTCTGTTTGCTGCTTCCATTATAATTAAACATCTCTTTCTCTCTTTTTTTTTTCTTTTTTTTTTTTGTTAGCTGTGAGATTTCTTTATAGACAAATAAATCAGTAAATCCATAGAACAGAATCAAAACCTTACACTTAGGCTCGGATTCAAGTTTTCCCAAAATTGTGGGCATTCGAGTCACGCATGTCACACACTGATTCAAGCAGGATAAAATAAAGAAGCTGAAAAAGTTATATCCTGATAGAAAGCTTTCAAAGTCCAGCAGGGCTCTGTCTTCCAAGCAGATCATTTGAAGGTACATATTGTGTACCTAATACCATTACTTGCTGCAATTCCTATTACTGTAGACAAAGCATTGCACAAGTGTGAGTAAGTCTCCAAATAATGTTTCTAAAAAACTGTTTACTGCCAGAACGTTATTTTTTTTAACCTCTTGAGCCAAACTCTCTCAAACTCCACAGCATCTGGGGAGGAAATTACTGCTCAAATTGCCAGTGTCAGGACATACGCCAGACAAACTTTTTCTGTAGCAGTGATATCTCACTCATTGCTGTCTGAATTACACACTTGTGCCTTGGACTCCTGCACTCTTCAGCATTCAGGAAAGCACTGGTCAAAGCTGAGCTGGTGCAGCAATTTTTGAGGAAGCCTGGTCACAGCTGACTTTGACTCCCATCATCTGGATTACTCCTGCATGGCAGGGTCAGAAAGAAGAGAAAAGCCAGAAGGAAGCTTGGATCAAACGTTCTATAAAGCTGCAACACTTACAGACAAGTCATATGGAAATAAAGACTAAATATATAAATTTTATTGTATGATACCTGAGATTGTATCACATCATATGGCATTTGAAAGACCTCCACACAAACCATAAATTTGATAGCCCAAAATTATTGAATCATAGCACACTTCCATAAGAACTAAATCTCTGTTTTAATTATCTTTATCTCACAAGATCTTAGCAAAATTTGACAATGTATTCTTTTTAAAATATCCAACAGCACTGAGTTTTGAGTATGACAAAGATGATCTAAATGTACTTATGGGTTATTTATGTTCACCTCAACAATGAGCTTCCAGGTTGATGCTCCCAAATTTGGAATACTTCCCCCTCCAGGCAAGGCTGCTTTTAGCAGAAATACTTTTGAAACTATTTGAAATTTCCTGATTAACGCTTCTGGGATCCTGTCAATCACTGTCGAGGAAGACATCTGTGTCCAGATAAAAGGTGTTCACAGATTCACTGTCAGCGAGGTGCCAGAGCAGCTTTACCAGCAACCTCTGTGAGCCAAAGCAGACTGTGAAAATGATGCCTCTGCTACTGCAAAGGGTGAGAGGGACAAGCGGGTGGCCACATGCAGGCACTGGCTCTGGAGGTCAGCCGGTACTCCAGTAGAGCCTCCAGTGCAATTTTTAATAGGAAGAAAGATAACATTTAAATTCCACAAGACATATATTTGATAGATTTAACTCAGCTCAGGGAGTTGTGGCAAGCAGCTGTGTTTTCAAAATTCACTTTTATGGCATGAAACTGCTTTGCAATGTAAAGGCAGGGGAGGGAATTGAGGTTTCGTTTGAGCAGAAAGTTAGCTAAGAGAAATTTAGTCTGAAATGTTAACTAAAACATGATAACCTTTCTTCCTGTACTGCCATATAAACATGTATGGTGTGGCTCCGTCCCAGCCTCTGAGGTTAAGAGCTCCAACTCCATCTCTACTCTGAAAAGATGTTCTGTAAAAATACACATCCGCATTTATCGGCTCTCAGTCACTCAAACCTCAGATTTGTTCGTGTAAAAATAATAAATAAAAAAAAAAGTATTTTCCTGCTGCCAGTTCTTAAACTGCACCTGGCTCACAAATCATCTCTCGTACACTTCAGCTGCACCTTAACTATGCCTGCAAGGCATCTTGCTGGGTCGGGATTATGGATGAGGCAGTAGGTGCCAGGAAGTACACAGCTCGTCTTTCACATCCCTGAGAGGGTGTGCAGGGCTGGCAGCCTCATAAAACATCTTTTTTGCTTCAAAGCTGCAAGCATTCAATCTGCCGGCCAGCCAAGACGTTCCAGAAATCACACGAAGTTGTGCTGGATGCCCAAAAGCAAAGGTGAGACGCGGCACACGTTCATCCAGCAGTTAATTGGGATGGTCATTATTCTTCCTTTAATGAGGTGGGCCAGCTCTGTCACCACACATCTGGCTTCCTGACAGCTCTCTGAGCAACGTGAGGACAGCCGGTGGCTGGAGGGACTGCAGTGGCCATGGGGAGGATGCGCTGTAGTGGGAGATGCCGGCGCTGCCCCAGCGCGACCGACTGCTGGGCCTATCGGCAGGAAACCCACAGGGCTTGCAGCAGGACGGGTTGGGGCTGGGTGATACTGAAATGCTCGTGGGTAAGGTCGATCCTGTGCTAGAGACAGGGCTAGAGCCAAGCAGAGAGGCACAAGTGTGGCTGCACCTGTAGTGAGGCTCAGCTGAAAAAAATTCAAAGGGGAAAAAAATAAATAAAGGAGGTGTGCCCCTCTGCTAATTGCTAATTAGTTCCTACCTGCAGGGAAGCTGGAGGCTGTGTCAGAAGTAGGGAAGGAGCGAGCAGTGAGCTGCTTTTGCTGAGGTAAGTGCTGCACCAGCACTTCTGCCCAATGCTTCCCCTCACGTCAGGGCTGTGGTGTGGAGGGGATGGATGTTGGGGCAGGGTGGACAATGGGTCAGGCACACTATGTCCCTCAAAAGAAGCCAGGTTTGGGCCACCCTAGACCTTCTTCTGTAAGTATAATGCTCCCCAGGCATTTACTGACATCTATGGCAGCAAGAGGGATGGTTCCCAGTTGTGTTTCTTGGGGAAATGTCTGTATTTTACCCTTGGAAAACAAACTTGTGTCAGGAAGCCCAGGGTGAGCTGGGGGAGTGTGTGTCCCATGGTTGCCTGACACAACTCAGCGCAAGGGGTGTTCATTCCCGTGGATGAGCCCAGGTCTGGATTCTCAACATGTGTCCCCAGCAGAATCACTTTGCCTCCCCCTTTCTCAATTTCTTTTTCAGCCTCCCCCTTACCCCAATGCGCTTTGATTTATTAAACTAATGGTTCATCACTCAGCTTTAAAGTCTGTCATCTCTCACTAAAAGCTTTCATTGTAACTAAACAACTGAACTCCTTCTGGTTGGCCAAGCAGTGCTGGAGAGCTCTGCGTGTTTCCTGTTCCCTTTGCAACTTGTTTGTATTTCTCTTGTGCAGTTTTCTGAACGTCCTTTTCCTGTTGCCTCTACTCCCTCCTAATAAATTTCACCTTCCAGATCTGTTTTTCCACTTCATTGATGGTTTTTATATCTCATCTAAGCATGTGTGGCTGTGCATATGCTAATAACAGGGTTCAGTGCTTTGCAACGCAAGGTAATTTTCCTTGTATTATGAACATGCATAAATATGCTTATTTGGAAATGGTTTTATCTGTGCTCTCACTTGTTAGAATGATAAGGAACAGTCTTGCTGAGTAACTGCCCATCTATTTTCAAGCAGTCCACTTTAAAGAGGAAAAAAATTTGGCAGATATTTAATTAATTAAGTTAATGTCAGTGCAGTCATGCTTTTAAATGGATAAGGTCTTTTAATGGAGGGGTGAAATCTGCCTAGTGTAGGCCATCATAGTGTTGTTATGAGTTGCTTTTAAGTGGCAAAGCCAATATAAAGAATCTCTGTGTGGCTAATAAATTCATTATCATCTTTAAGCTATAAAAAATAAGCTAGTCTCACCTCCCTTAGGAAGGAAGGTAGGTATCATTTATCAACCAATGCGGCTTAAGGGGGGTAAGAGTTCAAGATACTGTGTGGTGATGTAAGCACACTTCTTGCACAATGCTTAACCTGTTGGGAGTGACTTCATTTCTGTCTTAAGGCTAAGAGGCAACTGAACTTCTAACGTGGGTCTAAGGTATGTGTATGTGCATTTATTTTGTTTGCAGTTCAGTTAAATCTCAGTAAATAGGGTTATGTGTACAACAATAAAAATAATTTTTGACAGTGATGGCAGAAAGTAAGAGAGGCTATAGGATAGTTCACAACACTAAATACTGCCTCCTGAATAGGGATAAGGCATGTGGCTGTGAGGTGCGGGGGACCATCCTTTTGTTTACTCTCCCTAGGAGCACAATGGGAGAAGAGGTCTAGTTCCCACCAGTAGCTAATTCTCTTTGTGCTGTGCAATTTAGAGGAAGGGCTTTTTTTTGTTTTGTTTGTTTTTTCTTTTTGTTTCTGAAAGAAAGAGGGGAAATTAATGCCATGAAATGGAGAGAAATTGTGCAACTCATCCTTTTTGTTTTTTGTCATGGCTCCAGGGAGCACAGAGCTTTGACTTCAGCCTGACCTGATCTATTGGTGGCTGTAATTTCTACCATCCCTTATATTAGGGAGATTTACTAGGGCATTATTTCTGTAAGTCACTGTGCAAAAGTGATGGTATTTTCAAGGAGGCGATGATGAACTACTGCTACCTGTGGGAATCACTCCTGCTATATACAGGAAGCAGTGCTGTTGGAGGGTAGTATCTGCCTGGTAGCAGGCAGTGGCAGGAATACACTGAGGGCAGCGGGACTGGAGAGGCTAATCACCATCGCACTCTTCCTGCTCTGCAGCAGCTTGGCTTTTAGTGGGTTGGCTTTGGGGCTGATATAGTAAATATGCTGTTTGCATTACTCAGAGATATGCTTAAACACTGCATTTGCTGAAACAAAAGGCTGGGACCTGAGAAGGGAGTGAAACCAAAAGAAATATAGCACGCTCCTGTGCAACATGCTCATCCCATTCCCCTCTGCAACACTGGCTGGATCTTCAAAGCTCTCGGGCAAATGTATTCCTCCAACATCACCTATGTTTACGTTTTCACAAAAGTCCCATCAGGGTCCAATTAAAAACAGAATATGCTTTTTCTAGACCTGGTCTGGGATATCAAAGAGTTAGTCTGGTAGAGCCAGAACACTCTCTGTAGGTGGGTACAATCCTGTGGGCATATCCCCCTCTCACACAGGTCTGTTCCATGCCCCATCCTACCTGCTACCTATTTTCAGGACATGCTTAAAAATATCAATGCTGGGAACATATTTAAAATGTTCTAAGAAGACAGTCCTTTAAAAATAGAAAGGAATGCAGGCTGCTCCTCCCCCCCCCCCCCCCCCTTTTAGTCCCATTTTCCCATATGGGGATAATGAGTATAGAACTGTGCAAAAATGATACCCTCTTCTCCCCTCACTTTCAACTCTAACAGGCTTGTTCAGAATATCATCTGTTCAGAAAAAGCCAAAGGCATCAAAGGTTTCTTTTCCACTTCAGGAGAGTGCAATCTTGTACTGACAACTGCCAAGATCATTCATCCAGTCATCTGTCACTTACCATCTTGTTTCATGAACTTTATGACATTTCAGGGGCCTTTTTTATGGAAAGAGGAACAAACCTAGTGAATTTTTGACTTTGAAACAAGTCAGTTCCACAAATACTGCTCACTGAGGATTTCAGATATAAACAAGCCAACATAAAAGCTTTCATTTAGTTATTTCTGTGAAAAAATATTAATTTTTCTGCATTGTGAAAAACACTCATAAAAATGCAGAAATATAACATTCTAATATTAATATATGAAATGTATGTGTCTTGGTTTCAAGAGCATTTAACCTTATCATGGGACTCATGCTAATTATATGACTGTTTTTTTTTTTCAAGTGCGTGCGTTTGTAACAAAGGACGTAACATCACGGAGGGCACACTCCCAAAATACACAGGAGCTATTCAATACCCGTTTGAATAATTAGGTGTTTTGTAGTGTGCTTCATGGTCCTCCCTTTTCACCAGTCCTAACCAAAGAGAGCAATGCGCTGTGTTTGTGCAGTTACATTATAAGTACTGCGTCTAAGCAACTTCCTAGTTTGGTCACTTCTACCTCATCCCGAGTACTGGCACGATGACAGAGCACAGATAACAGTGGAAACGTTTGTACAGGCAAGCATCCAGGAGGCTTTGTTTGGAGGCTGGCTGGCACTGAGCTGCATGCAGATCATGAGCCCTACAAGCAGGCATCCTGGGTAACCCATGGTTGGGGTGCAGAGTCGCTCTGCACTGTGCGTGGTACCACAACAGGCCCTGAAGCTGAGAACAACATGGCAAAGATGTCCAACCTCAGACCATCTTGGGCAAGCTTTTTGGCTCCGGTGTGGACATACCAGCTCCGGGGCATCTCTGAAATAGAGCAGTGGTGTGTTGGTGAGGCAGTTGGAGGGGATGACACCACCCATCATTTAGATATGGAAAACCACAGGAATTCAATCTTTAGGGCTGTTGAAAGTTACTCTTCTAAAAGCTGCTCTTCCAGAAGTACCAAACTGTCTGTTTTGATCACCCTGTCTTTTCATCTCGGTACCAGATTCAAGCTCTCTGGGAGCTTAATGAATTTTTGAATATATGGCTTAATCAAAAATGAATTTTTGAATATATGGCTTAATGTATATATGTACTAAATGGTAGTGTTGTGACCTGTCACCCAGATCTCACAAGGCAGAACCAAGCTATGGAATGCCTGCATGTTACTTGATCTGTACATGTAATACACAGTTTCTGTAATTATAATATGAGCATTATAATATCATGTACGGGGTATAAAATAGCTTGCGGAACCATGTTCAAAATTCAGTGACATATTTGAAATACTATTCAGTATAGCAAACTGAACAAGGAAGAAATTCAATTCAACCTGTGGTGTACCTGAGCACCTGAGGGTAAATGTAGAGACTGAAATGCTAATTGTGATATTTTCAGGTTGATGTTTGCAATTGTGCATCTTTATCTTTATTGACAACCAGTTCTACTTTGTGAATACTGCAAGAATTAACTTGTGATTCCCATATGATCCAATGCTGGTGGGAGGCCAGTCATTTGTTCCCCTTACCTGAGTAAATGCTTTATATGCTCTGTGAAAGAGGAGATGCAGAAATAGATTCTTACCTCTGCACAAATCAGGGAAAATTGTGTGTTCAGGTCCTTCATCCCCAGAACATCTGTAGCTAGATAAAGAGAGGTTACGGTGCAGTGTAAATCCAGATCACTATGGCCAATATTTGAAAAAGGAAGTTATTCAGATATGTTGTTGATTAAATATGTGCTGATAGAAAGGTAAAAATCTGAGGAGTATATCTCATTGTTATCACGCTGAGGTGAATTCCACTGAGGCTTCACGTTGTGTAGGAGCACAGCGAGATTGAAAGCCAGGTTCAGGAAAACTTTAGTATAATCAATTCAAAATTTGGTTGTTGGATTTGTTTTTCTCCCAGTGGAAAATCAAATAAGGGTTCAGGATTGCTAACATGCTAGCTTTAAGGAAAATAACGGAGAAATTTTCCAAATCTATGGAGCAGGATTACAAGTACGATTTCTGTGAGTGCTATCTGTTGGCCTAGTTTAGGTTTAGATCTTTTTCAGAAAAGAAGCATTCTGTTTTACCGTGGCTGAGTGTTTCTCCTGTTCTGTTTTTAAACTTTAGAGCCAAAGCTTTATTTAAAAAAAAAAAAAGGCTGACAGGGATCCAGCACACTTCTGTAAACCTAGCAGTTTTTGTCATTTGGAGATGTTGTAGACCACCACTGAGTACATATATTCTATACATATGCATTCCTACATGTAGTTTGGCACTTTGTCTGGATAATTTTCTATTAATGATCTAGGCAACCTATCTAAGCTCCACCTGCTGTGCATGCCTTACTACTTCTTGGTATGTCTTGACATTTTCTTCATCACTGAAACTCGCAGTGTGTACTCAACCATCTGTTGCCAAGAGAAATAATGTTCCTCATAATGTTCTTAGTGATGAAAATGTTTTTTTTAAGGCTTAAGTGCTAATGCCAAACTCATTTACAGTTACTTTTAGTGTTGTAGGCAATAGGGCTGTGCATTCTGTTCTGAAAGTATGTGAAAACTTGAGTCAAGTAAACAAAAAAATCCTTTTACATTCCTTTTACATTCTATATAGAAAGGGGGTAGCCTGAAGAAAAAGTGTTGGAAACTTATTTCAAAGACAGGTTACAGATTATTGAAGAGAGAAATAGTAAAATCGGGGATGAATGATCTGTCCCTGAGCCAAAAGAGTTTGAAGGAAAAGCTCAACCTGTTGGAAGAATGCAATAGATGACTTGGTCAGTTTCAGTCAAGCAGAAGAGCAAAACCTGATTTCCTGGGAATTCATGAAAAGAGATATTTCAAAGAATGAAATAAAGTGATGATGCTGTATCCAGATGGTCAAAATTACATAGTAAAAAACTGTCTTCACAGGTGGAGATTGCCAGCCTTTTCAAGTGCTGATGTCAAGTCTCATCAGCTGAGGAACTGCAGATGTGAGCAGTAGCTGGGCAAGAGGTGTCAGAAAAATTCACAAGCTCTTTATTTCTCACAGTGACTCTCAGGGTGTTTTTTCTTACTCGGGACAGAGCACATGCCCTGTCTTGGTGCTGAAAGGTGCCATCCTTACAGTGAAGGAGGAAAATTGAGCTGCTGACCTTCGTAGTAATCTTTGCATGAGTAAACTGGTGATTTCCATCCCAGTCATGGTTTTTGTTTTGGTTTGTTACTTAAAAACACTTCCTGGAGGACAGAATGTCTTAAAGTTTTGAAAATAATAATACAGATGTAAGTGCTGGGACTGAAATATCTGAACTGGAGATGAGGAGCAATGAGCTAGCCCAGAAATACTGCCTCCAAACCTTTCAGACTGTAGATGTCCTCTTGAGGAAAAACATATGTAGTGCTGCCCCTCTGCTGGAGGATGAAGTTCACAGAGTCAAGAAAGAGGGATTGCTGGCTGCAAAAGTTCCAGCCATCTGAAGCTCTCCTACATTAAAAAGCAAAGTTTTGAGTACAGCATTACCGTGTCTTCAGGCACTGTTTTTCACTTTTTCACAACTTGTACTGTTACTGTTGATTAAAAAATCCAGGTGGTAACTTTTCTTCTCATTTCCACTTTCCCTCTTTAGTCTGCCGTCTGGTCCTTTCTTGTATCATGGTTTTGTTTGTTTTGTTTTGTTTGTTTTTCACATAATCCCTATATACTTACCTAGCATTCTACATTTATAAATCTGGGTCGGTAAAGATAATAAGTTATTCTTGTGCTCGTCTGCCTAGACTGTTGACGTTAAAATCCTGAAATAGTTTGGTGTGGTGTCTTTGTCATTATTCATATATATAGATATATGTGCATGCTCATAATTTACACACAGAAAATCCAGAGAGGAATATGCAACAGCAATGAAACTTATGAAACACCGACTGAAAATGCATTTATAATGGAGAAACCAAATTGTTAAGAAGCCTAGTGAAAGAGAATCCCATTCTATTCCTCTGAAAGGAAGACTTTGAAAATCTACATAATTTTGCCCCAGGATGGTCCGAGGTGCCAAAAAAAGCAGAGGAGCCAAATGTTAGTTGAACTAATGAGGCTTTAGGTTCAGATTTTGTCAAAGACTTCCTCTTTTCACTTTGCTTTAAGGAGCTTGTCCTGAAAAAACAAGCAAGTAGAAAGACTGCCAAAAGAAACTTATGGAAAGCCAGTTCTAAGCAATAGGTTTCAATAAAAATAAAGTTTACTTGAAATTAATTTGATGATAAAATGTGATAATTGTCACAATGACTAAGTAATATAAAAACTTGAAAAAATGACCTTTCAATTTGGGATGAGTGAATCAATTTTCAGCTACTGCCTCTAGATTTTTTTTCTAGGTGGTCTTGAAAAATTGCGTTCATCACAAATATTCAGAAAAGAATAATTTATGAACATATTTTTGAGATTCTGTTCAGAAATAGTACAATCAGTTTAAAGTGGAAAATAATGTCATTCATATACAAGGAGGCTGATTCACTGCTCTAAGTAAAACAAGCATATTCTTGTCTTTAAGTATAGTTTTTATATTGGCAGACTTTCTCTACTAAAATGATCAGCAGTAAATGATAATGTCAACATTTAATCTGTCATCTTCAGATTTCAGAGTTAGTATTGTATAGGGATGAGCTGTTCACACCAATTGAAAATTATTCTTTTGACTACCTTTGGTCCCTTGAAGATGAGGCTGTATCAGTTCTGTCTCATGTTTTCAAGGATTTCTTCATGGTCATGACTCTTAGGAACAATTTATTTTACATGGGATGTAAGACTTCAGAGCACCAGCTTGATCACAAATTTAATAACGGTATAAAACTGTCTGAATCCAGCACAAGAAATTTCAGAAACAGGAATTCAGTCGAGGATGCCCTTCTTCCTTCCACCACCTTGCTTTCTCCCTGTCATATCACAGAATTGAAGGGGTTGGAAGGGACCTCGAAAGATCATCGGGTCCAACCCTCCTGCCAAAGCAGGTTCCCTAGAGCAGGCTGCCCAGGTAGGCGTCCAGACCGGCCTTGAATATCTCCAGAGAAGGAGACTCCACAACCTCCCTGGGCAGCCTGTTCCAGTGCTCCGTCACCCTCACTGTGAAGAAGTTCTTTCTCATGTTGGTGTGGAACTTCCTGTGCTCCATCTTATGGCCATTACCTCTTGTCCTGTCCCCACAAACCACTGAGAAGAGGTTGGCCAAATCCCTTTGTCTCCCACACCTCAGGTATTTATACACATTGATAAGATCCCCTCTGTCTTCTTTTCTCCAGGCTGAACAGACCCAGGTCTCGCAGCCTTTCTTCATAGGGAAGATGCTCCAGGCCCCGTATCATCTTTGTAGCCCTCCGCTGGACTCTTTCCAGGAGTTCCCTGTCTTTTTTTGTACCGGAGAGCCCAGAACTGAACACAGTACTCCAGGTGAGGCCTGACCAGGGCGGAGTAGAGGGGGAGGATCACCTCCCTTGACCTGCTGGCTATGCTTCTTTTAATGCATGCCAGGATCACATTGGCCCTCTTGGCCACAAGGGCACACTGCTGGCTCATGCTCAACCTGTTGTCCACCAGGACTCCCAGGTCCTTCTCCTCAGAGCTCCTCTCCAGCAGGTTGTCCCCCAGCCTGTACTGATACGTCCAGTTTTTCCTTCCCAGGTGCAGGACTCTACTCTTGCTCTTATTAAACCTCATTTGGTTTCTTCCTGCCCATCTTTCCAGCCTGTCCAGGTCTTGCTGAATGGCAGCACAGCCTTCTGGCATGTCAGCCACTTCTCCCAGCTTTGTGTCATCAGCGTACTTGTTGAGGGCAGACACTATTCCCTCATCAAGGTCGTCGATGAAGATGTTGAACAAGACCGGACCCAGTACCGACCTCTGGGGAATGCCACTAGTCACAGGTCTCCACCCGGACTCTGTGCCACTGATAACCACCCTCTGAGCTCAGCCAGTCAGCCAGTTCTCAGCCCACCTTACTGTCCACTCCTCTATCCCACACTTTCTCAGCTTTGCTATCAGGATGTCATGGGAGACAGTATCGAAAGCCTTGCTAAAGTCAAGGTAGATGACATCCACTGCTCTCCCCACATCTACCCAGCTGGTGATGCCATCATAGAAGGCAACGAGGTTGGTCGAGCACAACTTCCCCTTGGTGAATCCATGCTGACTACTCCTCATTCTTCTCTTCCAATTGCTTGGAGATGGCATCCAGAACAAGCTGTTCCAACACCTTTCCAGGGACAGAGGTGAGACTGACTGGTCTGTAGTTTCCCGGATCCTCCTTCTTGCCCTTCTTGAAGACCAGAGTGACATTGGCTATCCTCCAGTCTTCAGGCACCTCTCCTGTTCTCCAGGACCTTTCAAAGATGATAGAGAGCAGTTTGACGATCACCTCTGCCAACTCCCTTAGCACACGTGGATGCATCCCATCGGGACCCATTGATTTGTGTGCATTGAGCCCACTCAGAAGCTCCCGATCTACTCTTTTGTCAACCAGGGGGGAGCCCTCCATTTCCCAGAACCTTTGTCCATGTACTTAAATTCAGATTGGGGTATGGTTTTTTGCATATATTTACACAGGAAGCTAACACCAGCTATCATCTCTCAGTACTTCCTGTCTGTTTATTACCAACCCCATGAAACATTTATTGTTGTTTCTTCCATTCTTATATCCTGAGGGTTATGGGTTTTGTTTACATCTCAATAGCATTAAATAGGAGAATGTATTTGTACAACCTTACAGGCATGTTCTTCGTTGGTCTGTTTAGTTGTTAATTACTACTGCTCTTGAGGGACTTAAAAGTTGAAGTTTTATAAGTAAAAATATATGTTTCTGGCAGAAAAGTGTTTTACATTACATAATGAGAAGGAATGTGTAATTTGGGGACAGTTTACCCAGCTGAGCTGTTTATTTGCCTGTGGTAATACAATTACTTTGTACATTTCTACTCTTGATGTGTTTCACAATTCTGTACGCTTACCCACAAGAAGGCAAGGAGACAACCTGATCATCTGGCAGAGGGTTTGATGGTTTAGAATTTGTGTGTTCCCAAATCTACTGTCAAATTACTCCTTATCTGTAGTTAAATTTACAAAAAGAGGCAGTGTTCTTACCAGAGCAACACTTGATTTACAGGCAAGCATAGTTCTGCTATGTAAAGCATGCGAAATGAGTGTTGAGCCTTCCTCTTGCCTCAGACCATTTAGGTATGCCTGTACTGCTAAATAAACTACGGAAGGAAGCAATACATGGCCAAGTGGTGTAGGACACATCCTGTCAGTCCTCCCAGTGCCTGGCTGCCCTCCAAGCAGAAAGTGCCCAGATGTCCTGCGCAGTGCTCAACCCTGCACTTTTTTGAGACCTCAGTTGATGCACTGAGGCCCCGGGAGATGATTGTTTTTATTCTTTTTATTTTTTTTCTTTCCAGTTCAGAGCATCTGAAGCAATCTGAGCTGCACTACAGCCATCAATGTTAATGTTTTTACAGCATGAAACCAAGGTTATTGTCATATTCCATGGGGGTCATGTGGGAAACATTTTGTAGTGCACAGCCTGCTAGAATAATGTTAGAAAATTGTGTAAGGTGGAGGGAGACAAACTTGGGGCAGCTGGGTCCATATTGTGCTTTGGGAACCATCCATGGTGTGATTTCCAGATCTGTGACCAGACCTTGTCACAGAGAAGGTTATCGGGTGTAGCCCAGAACAGGAACTCACCAGAGAATGAGCAATATAACTCATCAGTCCTATGGTGCTGAGGCTTGCTGCATGGTCATCTTTTAATTCAGCAGCAGGGTCATGCTCGATGAATCTCAGCAGAGGCCGTGAGCTACAGTTTGTCCTTGCGCAGAGGTAGGCTGTAATGAGGGAACACAGGCTGCTGGAGGGTTTTTGCTTCCCAAATTGCAAATACTGAGTTTAATTGAGCCATAGGATGTTTTCGGCTTGGAAAAAGAGAAACAGAGATGACTCTTACAACTTTTAAAAATCTATGCATTTAATATGGCTTTAATAGTCAAAATACATCAAGGGAATATCTGTCTTTAAAAAGTAAAAAAACAACAATAAAAACAAAAGAAATTGAGACTGGAACAGGACATACAAAGAAGGATCAGGAGGTTTGAGGGTATTTTTAAACATAGATAAAAAATAAACACTTTATTTCTGATCTTACATTGTTTTTTTTAGATCTGGGCCACATTTTTCAAAAGCAGATTTCAAAAAACTAATCTAATAACCTTTAATACATAATAAAGCTCCTAAATCACTTACTCACTGCAGAAATTAATCCCCACCTCTAGTTTCTAAGTAACTTACTAGCTTACTTAGAAAAAGACAACCTTGTTAAAGAACAGCTTAAGCTAAAAGTTTGCACATCCTGTCATTTCTCGTATGGAATAAGAAAAGGTTGCCCAAGAAGTCAGAAGAGCCATGATTAATGTTCCTATACCTGCAAGAGAATAGAATTTAGACTTTTATGTTTCAAAGAAAATGTTAGTGAAAAGATTATTGGTTGGCTTCCAACTTTCACTGATAATTCTCTTAATTAGGACTCACTTCATCAACTTGCTGCTTGCATTGTCTGTAAAAATGAGAAGTTTGGGTCCCAGAGAGCAGACTTAAATGGCTCAAGGCAGAGCTGCCTGCTCTGGTGAGACATCATCAAACTTTAGTACTGTCTCTGCTTTTCAGCACCATGTCATAAAAAGTGTATTGAACAACTGAAGAGTCGTAGGAGAGCAACAGTGGTGAACAGAGCCTGAGGAAACGAGGCACAGGAATTTGTTTCAGTTAGCTTAGAGAAAAGATCATTTAGAAAAATGGTAATAACAATTAGAAATGCTTTAGCAGAAATTCTAAAGACCACCAGGAAAAAGAAAGTTATTAAGCTGTTCTCCACAACTGCTGTGATTGGGACAAGAAGTAATGAACTCAAACTGGATCAAGTGAGATTAGCTGAGACATCAGGGAAACCTTTTCACCAGTCAGAATAGTGAAGCAGTGGCAGCGTGTCCAGTGAGGCTGCAGGCCCTTTATTGTCAGAGGTTTGAAGAATATCTCTTCAGATGTTTAAGTGCAAACATCTTTCAGGATAGGTTAGGCATAGCCAGTTCTACCTTGGGAACAGTGGATGTACTCAATGACCTACCAAGGTTCCTCATAGACCTATTTCCACCATTCTCCTGCTCTTTGTTTTGGTTTTGTTTTTGTTGAAATAAAACAAACAAAACACTGTTTAGTGTTTAGTTACTATACAGTATTACACAGTAAGAAGAAAATATATATATATTGTTTCCTAATGCTATTCTTCTCCAGGGCCACAAAGGATACAGGGATCCAAGAGCTGTGAGGATTCTGAGAAACTATTTGGTTAAAATTTTGGATGTTTAATTTCTACTCCTTCTCACCCCTACATAGTCCTAGAAATTTGTTTTGCGTTTGAAGGGGGGGAAAATAATTATCTTGATGCTCAGCCTTCACTGCAGTAACTCGGAAAGAGATGTGTTTTACATGAGCAAAAACATGTCTCCCTTTTTGGAAAGTGTTTTTCATGTTTATGATCTTGGCTACAGGAGAAAAAAGTGAATGATATATAGCTGTACCCATTGCACATTTTTTTTTTCATTGAAGGTAACGGCACAAACCACAACTACAGTATTGCCTGCTGTTATGTCCTTCAGTTTCCATAATTGGCTAGGATTGTTCCTGGAGTCACTCCACACCACTTTTTAAGCTTATTCAAAGATATGCAGTCTTTTCCTACCTCTAAAATTTAAAGGTGCTTGGCCTTTCATGTTACAGTAAGTATGAGAGAGATTTTTGAAATAATAGCATAGATTTCTATTCAGCAAAATGTGTACAGATGCGCTTTTGGAATCCATTTAATTCACTGTTGCTACCTGAATACACTCAGGCACGAGCCTTGCTGAGTTGCAATTGTGCTGTCCTTAGACTCTGATGGTTCGTAATTACGAAGCTGGTAGCTTAGAAGCACAGCACTCCCTGAGAAGGCTTGAATACCTCCTAAATATTTTGAAATGAAAATACACAATAGTGAGAAGAATAGCTTTATTTTCTTCCATTCTACTTGTGTACTGCACTCTTCTCTTTCTGGCCCTGATATGTTTATTGAAGCCTGCCTGGTCCAGCTCACTTGGTCATTTGCTTTTGAATATTTTCTGTTAACCAGTGGTGACTCAACTCGTTATTCAGCACGTCCTCTCTGCTGCCATGCTGCCCCTTTCTTAATGTCACTGTCCCAGATTACACTTCTTGATTCTGATTGCTTCTCATTTCAGATCATCTTAGGTTAAGATCAAGTCTTCTAAGCATCCTGTCTATCTTTCTTAGTCCATATAATATGCCTATATCGATATTATACCTTGAAATGTCTATTCTTCAGAAAATGCCGTTGAGCATGTTTTACACTTCTGTTCTTGTTACTGGCTTTCACTTCTGCCTTTCGCAGTTCAAGTCGATTATTAATATATACCAGCTTCAGCCACATTCTCACACTGTTTTATTCTCCAGGGATTTAAATTTGAGGCTTCAGTAGCATCGGAAACCCCACACCAAGAGCAGAACACTTTAAAACGTAGCATGTCAGATCTTGGCCACAAAGAGGCATCTATCTCCCAAATGCTATGCCTGGGAGGCATGACATGGAAAGATCAACAGCATTACGCCGGAGAGCTCTGACCAGGGTTAAGCCTAGTAATTGGGCCGTGGGACTTGTGAGATGAGCGAGCCGTACCCCACCGGAGTGTTTCGTTAGGACTGCTGAGCACTGACGTGACCCCAGGTCTTCCCACTCTGCTCTGCTGCACCCAACAGTAATTTCGCTGGGGCAGAGCCCTGCTTGCTCTGTGACTGAAAGTAGAAGTCTCAAAATGAATGTTATTTCAACAGCTTTCATTTCTGGCTTTCTTTCTGGACAGGAGACCATTCTGAAGTGAATCTGGAAGACAAGAAACCAAAGATAACTGCACTGTGTTCATAGCTCGTATCACCCAGAAGAAAGGTGTGGAGGAAGAAGAGGATGACAGTGCCTGCTGAAGGCTGGGAAGGACAACAGGGCTCCTCCAAAGGAGGAGGCAGGAGGGAGAAGAGCAAAATTGCAGCCAGTTATGGAAGCAAAGGGGAGGACCAGGTTTCGAGCAGAGTCAGCAGTGCCCATAGCATCTGGCAGGCAGCTGAGGACACGTTCTGCACTGAGCTTTGGAAACCTTGACAAGAGCAGCATGCCTGTTCTGTAAGCAAGAACCTGCATTTTTTTAACCTCTAGAGTAACAGTTAGTTTCTAAATCACTTCTAACCTCCGCAGGAAAGGCCCCAGGTCAAAGTTAAGTATTGTAGTTTGATCTGTATCCCTGACTAACGTAAGAGACAAGTTTTGCTTATCACCTATTAATTTATTCATTCTTCCTGTGTTCAAAAACCTTTTATGTGACAGCTATTCCGTAACAACAAAACACCAAAGAAATTGTACTGAGCTGACATATTTCTCCTCAACTAGATTATATTCGGCTAACTGCGTCATCTGAAAGTGGATAAGCAAACTACCTTTTTGTAGTGTAGAGGGAATAGGAATTAAGCTGCAATGCATAGTGTTTATATGTCCATCATGTATACAACTGCTCTGCTTCCAAAATATTAACACTGCAATTTGAGTTAGAAAAATCTATCCAGTCATTCAGCAGCATAATATTACACAAAGAATAGATAACATAAAACACTGCTGTCTTTTTCTCCCTTCCATCTTTGCTGCTATTACTAAGGACACTAAGAAGAAAGAAAAAATCTATTGTGCAAGGTAGGTTATTCAGGAAGCTAGTTATAATTCATACAGAAACAGAACATTGATTTTATGGAAAGGCTGAAATAAGATGAAAAGATGTAAAGCATACTTATGTCAGGTACATTTATGGGGCAAAATGCTTCAACCACATTCAGAAACAAAAACTGCACATCTAAAAAAATAATCTTGATAACAAGACTGCAGGACTGTGACACATTTATCTAAGTAATAAAATTTTTCTCATGAAATGACAATGGGTGAAAATAGGAACACTTATCATGGACAGAATGACCCACAGGAAGAAAGTAATAGATGCCAGTTTCACTCTAATTTCTTTTTTTCCTTTTGTTCTTTTCCCCTGTGGAAAATCAATGACCTATGGTGTATAGTAAATTAGTTAATTATGTATGATGTCAGACCTTGTAAATGATGTGAGGTTTGATCTTACCAATCAGTCTTGCCTGTGAGAAGTTTTGCAATAATAAGTACTAGTGATTAAAACGCCAGCATGAAAGACTGCTGCGGATTCTACCACTATAATAACAGAATATAATAACTGCATGCTTGGAAAGCCCACATAATAAAAAATCAAAAGTTCCAATTATTTTAAAGGGTAGTTAAAATTGAAAATTAAGACACAGCTCTAAGGTGCAATAAGGTGCTCTCCACATATCCTTTTTTCTTTTCTTAAAATCAGAACATACTCTACAGCTGCCTTTGCAGAACAGGTACTACCCTGCCAGCCAGAGAACCCGTGTGTGGGGACAGTGTCAGATTGTCCGTGTCTGGCTTTTGCAAGAACTGTGCATATTCTGAACATGATGTATTTGGAATTTCTTAAAACACTTTCCTATTTTCAGTTATTTGCATTTTTCATTTCCCAGCTGGCCAAATCCCAACAGGAATTGACAGTTTTAATGACAGCAGTTTCTTCTCACATTCAAAAGCATAACAGAAAGAAAACACAGCAGGATTCCAATAGGCTTTACCTTTTCTCCTTACGTAGTACTTGTGTTCAATATGAGATTCAGTCCTTTGTCTACAGGTCTAGTACTACTGTTTTTAAGTGTGAAAGAGAATTCTTGCATCACACAGAGATTACAGCTCAAAACTGAACTCCTGCAGTGGCAGTTTAGGTTTATTTGGTAGGCAATGTCTTCTTCAAAAGATAATGTGGCATTATGTGTATTTGGCACATGCTTAAATGTAGAATGTTGGAAAATAGTGGCCATGGGAAAAAAAAATATTTGGGTGGTGATAACAGGATGTGTCTCAATTTGGAAATTTCCCTACTGTATTTTTTTACATTCTTTTCCAATTTAGAATTGCCTTCCTATAACTTGCTTTCATTCAACTGGAATACAGTTTGTCCAATTTTGTTGTTGTTACAGAAGTGTCTTGCATGCTTCAAGACTTCTGATGGTATTTTTTTGCTTCTTAGATTTCTCAAAAACTTTTAAGCATTATTGTCCCTGAAACACCCTCTTCAATAATTCCTTCTAGTTGGCGACACTGCCAAAGCAGGTATGTAATCATTCCTTTTGGGGAGAGTGTGTTACAGAGCGTGCTAGAAGTGCAAACATCTGGCAGCCTGCTTTCTGAAGCCATTGACTGAGTTGTATATAGCACACCAAGCGTTCCGTTTCAGACCGGGCACTTTCAGACCGCAGGCGCTCCCAAAGTATTAGCATGTTTTCATATTCACTTAGTAAAGGATAGTTAGAGCTTAAATTAGGAGACACTGGACAAACTATGGAAATTCTCACCTTGCTATCACCAGCTAATCCTTGCCTCTTTGCAAGTTAGCCTGCAGTGCTGCAGGAGGGGGTAGATTTCTACTCACAGTAGAAATCGCACTATGAGTAATTTCCCTTGAAAAACATAAGACTATGATGTAAAGGTTATAAAATGTTTCACAGCCTCTCTGCCAAACTTCTTTGGGATCTTCCAGCCCTGCTTTAATTTACAAAAGTCTTGAGCTATGCAGAAAAACAACACGTGGGGTACTCGCGTGCCTTCACCATTTAATAAGCAATGTTATCCAAACTATTCTAAAAATATATAGATTTAAAGTTTGATATGTTTGCTTGTTTCTCAGAGTTTTCCCAGCCATAAAACTCCAGTAAAAAGACTACCATCACCCCCTTCCTAGTTATGTTTGCTTAACTGTATGTTTGCTAAAACAAACCTATTTAATCTATTGGACAGAAAAGGCCTATATGACAGATCCAAGGGGTGAGAAGTAGAGGCATCCTTAGGGTTGAAGGTAGTGTTGGTGAATTATCTTGATTTTAATTTTGTTCCCTTTAATTTATAAAACAAAATCCAGTGGAAGGAATATTCATATGGCTGAGATACAGGAAATACGTGACTGTCTTCAGGTGAGGTGTGGTTTTGCCCCAACAGCAAATGAGTTACCCAAGGAAAGGGAAAGACTTGGGAAAGGCAGCTTGTAAGGCTTGTAAACCAGGATTCACCTTTCTACAGACTTGTAGGCAGCAGATATCCGTTCAAATATTCGCAAATGAAGCGAAGGCCTGGAGACTCATTCTGTGTAGCCATTTGGCCACTCAGTTTTGCAGAGGCTGAGAAGGAATTTAAATGAGAAGATTAAATTAGTTGTGTCACACAAGATCTTGTCATTCCATAGATCATCAGGAGACAGGTATGGCTGTTGGCAGAGGAAGGCACGTTGTCTCCTTACAATTTGAGAGCAATAGGAGTCCTGGCTTGCAGTACGCAGGGCAATTTAATTGACCCCCCGCTGTATTGCCCACTGAACTCAGATACCAGATGCTGAGTTTTTCTGGTATTAGGCATATAAGTGATATATAAATATTAAAACTTTGAGCTTTCCATTTCAATACTACAGCAAATATCTGAACTTGTAGTTCTTGTGCATCCAAAACACTCCAAAGACGGATTTAGACTTCCACATCCACAAGCTTAGAAAAGTTGAAATGTCTCCGATACAAGGTAAGAAGACTTGTAATTACAAGAACCTTAGTTGTGTATTAATACTAGATATTTTGACTGGTAATAAATAGAAAATAAAAAGTGTTTTACTCATCTTGTGTTGTCTTAAGAATTCAGAGAACACAAGTGAAAAGACTTTTAAAAATAGAAAATACAGTGGGTTGCAAAAGGAGTCAGGAGAGAACAGGAAAATAGGAGAGAATGTATCCTCTGTAACAAGAGATGAATGTTTGTCATTAGTTTAATGAAGGGGCCCCAGAAACCTCCTGCAGCCCCCCATTAGTCTAACAGTTAGTCTATTGTATGCATATACAATACACAGTCACTTGTCCTTGTGGGGGATCGGGCCTGGGTCAAGTCTCAAGGCTAAAAATGAAGCCATTTCCACTTTTCTGAAGCTTAAAGTATTTTTTTTTTTTTTTTTTTTAGAAAACGTTCAGGGTCCATATTTTTCTAAAATAATGTGTCGTTGCTCCACCAAACTTTCTCCTTTACTTTTGGCTGAGGGTGTAGTCTAACCATGATTGATTTCCATCTAATATTTAAGTTTCTGTTAGAAGGAGAAGAATTTTCAAAACACCAGAGTTCAGTTTTGCACCTACTTTTCCTGGCTTGAACAAACAAGCTACATTTGTGAAAAGAGGGACATTTTGGCACTTGTGTGACCAATACTTGCAGTAGCAAAGAGTTGCAAAATTATAGACTCCTACCATGAGAAGAGTTAGCGACACAAGGCTGTCATTTGGAGCTTGAACAACAATAAGAGGTGCAGTTTGTCCTCTAACTGCCATGATCCATAACTATATGGATGCTGATGTAACACTCAAGAGAATTGAAGTTAAAGTAGTTGTTTAATTACTCTCTTGGGGTGAAATTCAACTCTTGCCAAGATCAACAAGCCAATCAAATCTCTGAATTCAGTGGGAGAATCACAGTTTTGACCTTGTATCATAATTTCTTCCACAGCACTTGCATTTCATACATTTGCAGTGTAGTGCTGTAGCTGTTTCCTGACCTGGGATCAGACGCAGATGATCGCAGGAGGAATAAATCTTCATCATGCTGTGCTTGGCCCAAGAAACCTAGGCTGGGGTCCAGAGGAGTGGAGATGCAGCTGGTGCAATGTGTAGATTTTGGAGAAATAGCATTGTCCTGCCACCCCGCTCTCGTTATCTGCCCAGACAGAGGGGGATTTATGTACCATGTGATCTTCCTTTGTATTTGGGGGTTTCCATTACCCAATTCAGGGTGAGATTTCCTACCCAGATGCACATCTGTCATCCCCTATCCTTTGGCCAACACAAGACTTGACAAATCTATGAGGTCTGCAACTCATCTAGAGAGTGTAAGCAAGGACTGTCATACACAGTCCTTGCAACAGACTTTTGTTGCAAGGATGGATGGATGCGGTTGTGAATAAAGAGGCAAGGCTGAGAAGAAGGTGATGTGACCTTTCTTTTGCAGTAAATTAACAAACATTTACTGTAAAATTATAAACATACACCCTTTTTTGCTTTATGCCATTTCAGTATGAAAAGGCATAAACACTTTAAGCAGATCTTCCAAGGACAGGGTGTACTGTTCTCTAAGTGCAAATGACATATGGTTGAGCCTGCTTGTGTTAATTTGAGATAAAAAGGGGGGGGAAAAAGTTACATCTTTTGAAAGAGCCTCCCATAAGGGCAATACTAGCTGCCTTTACAAGGTGTGATGTGAAAGTCTGGCTTAGCTCAATCAGCAGCACGCACGGTCCCACTGAAACAGCAAAGGTTGCTGCAGCAAGAAGCACAGAAGTAGAAGTATAAAGGATACAAAATAATAGCAGCAGCAACAGCAGAATCAATTGTTATTTCATCAAGCAACAGAAATCAGACCAGCTGATCGTGTTGGTTGCTCTGGTTTTTAAATTAGAGTCTCCCCATCAGGAGATTGCTCAGTTGAAAGCCCCGTACAGTGAGAATATACGCTTTCTTTTTCCACAAGAATTGGAAATAGAATGAGCTAAGAATGACAACCCCAGCATCTGGGAGTGCTTAAAGCAATTCATAGTTTTGCTCCAGTCACATGACTCTGGCCAAAGACTGCAGAAAAGCCAAACTGGTCCAGAGGAAGCCTTGGTATTGGGTAAAATTCAATAAACTGAGAAAGGATCCTTTGACTTGTTTGTCCTAGATCATTGTAAATGAATGATATTCTTTCTCCTTTTGCAAATACCTATCTGCTATTCATTACATACCCAACATTCATGACCATGTTAATTGCATTGTATCTTTTACCTTAATTTTATAAACATTATTGTTCTGCTTTAGAGGTCCTGATTAGTTGATTTACACAGTCTCTTTTCCACAGGCATTTTCATAGGCATTGTCTTCCAGATGTATTTTGTATAGGTTTAAAGGAAATGTTTACTGCATTCCAGAAATACTGTTGCCAAGGTCCCTAATTTAGGGGGGTGGGAATAGTCTATGATAGGCAGATCTACTTGCTACTTTGCATATTTCACTTTTAACCAGATGAAATTGTAAGAGTAACATGAATGAATTATTCAAATGAGAGAAATTCTTACTTAATTAAAACATTAAAAAGTTCCATATCTCTGATAGTTACTCTACAGCTGGCACTGAATAAAATTCCTAATCTGAACAGAGAGAATCAAAATGAAACTTTACTCACAACTTTAAAATTTTCAGGTTTATATGTGCATACGTTAAGGAAATGATAGGAAGCCAAGTTTATATATTTAACTGTGTGGGAAATGAGTCAAAACCAAGTTGGAAAAAAGCTCTGGGCTGTTGAAATACACTAGTTCAGGCAGGCTAAGTTACGCGTAGTATATGTGTGTGCCTACTTGTATACAGGACAGGCTCTTGCAGAGAGTTACCAGAAAATTACTCTAGCAATTTGAATATTATTCTGTTGGCTTGAGGTTTTTAAATTTTGACCTGCCTTTTCGGTTCTCAGCAATGTATCACCACTCTGCCAGTTACACACTTGCTGGTAAAATTGAGTACCTGGAAGACGAAGTTACCTGTTCAGTGGAGGCAAACCATTTGGTAGGATGTTCCCTCTGCTGTAGCTAACTAGTGAAGTTTATATTATCTGACATAGGGTCCACTTCTGTTTTGGGGTTGGAAGCAGCAGGTCATTGCATTGGTAACTGAAGGAACAGCAAAGGCAGTTTCATGCAAAAGTTTTGTGCAGTGAGGGACCACAACTTGTGTGGGCAGTCAGAAGATGAAGTGACCTGATTTACAGACTTTACAGTAAATTTTTAGCTTGTGGGTGTGTCCCTTTTCTGTACATTGCTTTTTCCAAAATTTGACCTAACATATGTAATGACATCCCTATGGCAGTTCATATAAAAGCAGTTGATGCATAACAGTATTATTTTTTTTATTTTTTTGTGAATACCACTTTACCAAGTGAAGGATTCATGACAGAGTTTGACATTTGCTGGCTTTTTGATGTGTGAACTAACAGTTTTTCTGAAATACTTTGGTTAGATGAAATCTGCATATGAATAATTCAATAAGGTAACTTCCAGCTTGTGAATTGCTAATTGGTTGAGGGAAGTGATTGTCCCGCTCTACTCTGCGCTGGTGAGGCCTCATCTCGAATACTGTGTGCAGTTTTGGGCACCACAGTACAAAAAGGACATGAAAGTGTTGGAGAGTGTCCAGAGGAGGGCTACGAAGATGTGAAGGGCCTAGAGGGGAAGATGTATGAGGAGTGGCTGAGGTCACTCAGCCTGTTCAGCCTGGAAAAGAGGAGGCTGAGGGGAGACCTCATTGTGGCCTACAGCTTCCTCACGAGGGGGAGTGGAGGGGCAGGCGCTGACCTATTCTCCCTAGTGACCAGTGATAGGACCCAAGGGAATGGAGTCAAGCTGCAACAGGGGAGGGTCAGGCTGGACGTCAGGAAGAGGTTCTTCACTGAGAGGGCTGTCGCGCACTGGAACAGGCTCCCCAGGGACGCAGTCACAGCACCAAGCCTGTCAGAATTCAGGAAGCGTTTGGACTGTGCACTTAGTCATACGGTCTGAATTTCTGGGTAGACCTGTGTGGAGCCAGGAGTTGGACTCGATGATCCTTGTGGGTCCCTTCCAACTCGGGATGTTCTATGATTCTATATAATGTCTGAGATGAGCTGAAAATACACAGGGCCAAATTTACCGAGGGATTTAGACCGCCAGTTATTCAGACCTCTGCTTTTGAAAATCCCATCAGGAGCCTGCCCTGAGTGGCTGGCCCTGGAAGTGCTCACCTGTGGATTAGATCCCCTGCTCCTTAACTGGCAAGTGCTGTCGGTCCTGGGGTCTGAGAGTGCATCTGCCACACAGAGCTCTGCATCAGCTTACAGCACCTGCCTGCCAGGAGCTGAAGCAGCATCCTCCAGGACTGACAGCTCTGTCGCTTGTCCACTGATAACACCTGGAGGGACCATCTGATGGGCATCCCTGGTACACCTCTTCCAGACTAGATGCCACAGAGAAACATCCTACCTTTTCTGCTGTTGAAGGATTAAAGCGGGATAAGAAAACGTAAAGTTCTCTCTCTTGTCTGAGGGCGTTTGACTGCTGAAGGCATTCACTGGTAAGGAATGAGAGGAAAAGAGAGACCTTTTCCTACAGGAAAGAGAGACCTGGTTCATAGGTATGCCTTCTTTGATAAGAGAGTAGAGGTGTTACTATTAGCAGAACATGAGTAAAGACATTTTTAGGGGTGGTTTCAGAGATGTGGATTGAGGTTTCCTATAGGCTAGGCTAGATGTATGATAGCCTGTTTCACCGTCCCATAACATTCCCAGCTGCAGCATCAACACACCTCTTGGTGCATCAGCTTACTTCCCCCAACACTTTTCCATGTGATACAGACTGCAGTGCACTGCAGGGAGCTGTGGAATCACTCTGGGACAGGAGGAGGTGAGGCAGTGCCAGGACGGTGCTCTGTCCTCCCTCATTCATTCTGCTGTGAGTGCTGCGCTGGCCTGGCTCTGCTGCTCCCTGTTATCACCATGGCATAGCCCCGCATGGTGCTGCACACATCCACTGGCTACTTTAGAGATAGCCTAGTGCTTCTAGCATATTCTGTACAATTCCTAGATTCAGACGTGTCTCACTATCTATTTTATTTGGTACCTCATTAGCACCAGTGCTGTACTTTCCCCATGTGACGGTCTCCGTCTTTACATGTCTAAATCTGTCCAGTACATCATATGGTGCTATTCTGTTAACTGTCTAAACAAGCGTGGCTTTTAACGGGTCTGCTGTGTGAAAACTCATGTTTACACATGGAAACTTCTGCCTTTCTGCTGTCAGTTTCTGGAGATAAACGCAAGAATTAGATTACTATTGGAAAATCAATACAAAGAGGACACAGTCAAAGTGAATTCAGTTGGGCTGTTATGAGTGGGTATTTATGATGGGGGAAAAATTGATCATTAATACTATACATTATACAACATCCTCTTGTACCTTCTGCTTTCGTTGCTGTTTCTCAATAATATGCATACTGCTTAAAAAAAGAAAGGGTCCTGGTTTAATTCCTGTTGGCCATTTTGTTTTCAGATAAAATTAAACACCACCATTTTAATCAGGAGTAAGGACAGCCCTGCGAGTAGCACTTTGCTGGGGAGAGCCAGCAATGTCAAGAGATTAATATGAATTCATTTTGATAAGTCCTATTACTCTCCAAGTGACGTTGATAGACCATGTTCATGCACTTTCAAATAGCATTTTAATTAAAAATTATAAATACCTTTTCTGGAATGACCCTGCACTGTCAGAGTGTCACTAGGTTGTACCTGTATGACGTATGAGCTATAGGATGTGGTTCATGTACCTGTCTTCAGACATTTACTGTCATATTTTTCCCAGAAATGTATTCCTGAACCTTCCACAAAGGACAAAATTAATACAACCAGCCAGCACAGACCTACAATCCTAGTTCAGTCAAGGAAGATGAAATTTGCAAGCATTTTGTGTGCATGAAATGAAAAGCCATGGTGCACCCTTATTTCATCTCCATCAAATTATCGACTGTTGCTGAATAAAGTAAAATAAAGCCCACGCGGCTGTCATCAATTACCCTGTTATGCTTTCAACCCTTTCCAAATCAGAGAGAGTGCTGGAGGAATCTCAAGCTGCAATCTTTCATGGGTGCTTCTCAGATGACATGACATTAGGTTATTCCGTTAAACCAGTGCGTCTTTACTCAGTGTAGCCTTGCACCTAAATTTCCTCTGTCTTTGCTCTCTCATAAAAATCAGGGCCTGGGTTATACCTTACCCCTCTCAAGTTGCTTATGCCTTTGCAAACTGCCTATTATGGCATACCCCAGCTGGGGAATTTGGCATAATGAGAATTTATCTAGAAAATTTAAAAAAAATATTCAGATGTCAGTAAGAATAAGTGAAAGATGTTTTGCCTACGCTAGAATCAAAATCCTACTGCTGCAAAAATGAGAAATTGCAATGCCTCTGCTCCTTGGAGCACCGGTGTTTGTTTTTAGGCATGTGGTTTCTGCTCTTCCCATGGAAGACCACAGATCTCGACGTGACCTCGGGCTGTGTGCGCTCAGCAGAGCGGAGCTGCAGCCTGCAGCAGCCTGGTGCAGCCATTCTCAGGCAAGCAAGCAGTGCGCTGGGCTTGGAGCCGTGAGCACGCAGCTCTGTGGGTGCGTCGTCATCCCTGGGCTGGCAAGCAGCCGACCTGACAAGCTGGGCAGATGAGGCCACTGGGCTACTGGCACCTAAACCAGGACCTTTGCCAAGTCTAGCCGTGTGTCGCACTGATGCATGACCTCCTTGTGCTCATCTTGCTCACTGAGCTAATTTCTGAGTGGGGTTTACAAATTTGCTCATCAGTCTCTAGCAAAGCGCTGAGGTAGACCCGCCTGGGAATTTTTGGCAGCGATATTCTCTGCTCCTTTGATGGTTCTGAGCATCCTTCTCCAGCCCCTGGGAGCTACCTCTGTGCTCGCAGTGTCCTCCTTGCTGGAACCATCGCAGCCAGGAGGGGGATTCAGCCGGAGCAAAGCTGAGCAAAAGCTGGACCTACTCTGGATGAGGTCATGGAAGAAAACACACTTGGACAAAGATCCTGGAGCTGAGACTGGGTCTAGGAGAGGAGGAAAAAAAAAGGAGTGGGACAAGGTCAAGACGGGCAAAGAGCACGAAGACTGCTGCAGGGAATACTGCTCTGAAAATTATCGATGGTGTGCCTGCTAGCACCACAGCACTCCTGTGTGGTGTCGAGCAGGTTGCTTGAACTGACTGGCCACTGAGTGGTCCTTTTATGCCTGGTGTTTGGTCTGAGAGCCTGGGCTCTGACTTGTAGAAGTCGTTATCATTCACAGCTGTGTCTAAAGTCCATGGGAGCTATGCTTTGAATGTACAAAGTGCTTCATGATGCTAAGTATTTCGCTAAGGCAAACCCCAGTCATCTCAAGCCTGGCAACCTAAATTAATAGACATGTCTGACCTTAATCTCTCTGTGTCCCATTTGCACAATCTGTAAAATGGTGATATTAGCTGCATTGCACAAAAGTAATTCAGAAACATTCCTCGTATGCTCAAGGTACAGTAACAATGAATGCCGTGGAAAAGCCTATTACGACATTAATAATTCCATATTACAGACAGGATTTAGATAGCTTCAAACAAAGCCTGAGGACATATGTTGAACAAAGAGATTAAAAATAAACCGAAAAGCTGCGCGTTCAATGATCAGTGACTGTCGCAGACACCATATGAGGCGGCAGTCTTGGGAGCAAACAATATAATCACACAATTAAAGGCTGAATTGCGACTCATATCCTCTACAAGTTAAAACAAGTTTGTCTGAAAAATTTTACCTTCGGATTTTCCTAAAGTGTTGACATGGCTTTTCAACCATATCATTCCTTTAATGTGGGCTTTCATTCTTCTGTGTGTGTATGTGTGTTTGAATGCAAAAATTCAGCTAAGGATATATATGCTTTAATTGTTTCATGCTGTGCAAGCAAAATCGTACTGTTTTTGTAAAAGTTGATAAGTAACAGGAGAATTAAGAATAGGGAAACAGTTACACTACATCAAGCTATAACATAAAGTAAACAATATTTATTTTCCTACTCACTGTCCTACTTTGATTTTAGGCATTTTAATTGATAGAATAACATAGGTGTGATGATAGTTCACACATATGAAAGGAACAATGATTTCTCTTCTTCCTCTTAAGAGAATTTTTATCTGTCGATGGAAGGAGCACTCTCAACAGCACCATCTTCCCAATTAATTTGAACTCTATTGATAGGTTTGCTTTTCTATCTTCTTTTTTTCAAAATCTCTTCCTAGAGATCAAAGACATTCTTTGCAACTAGAAAAATAAAGATTTATTGATTCACCTTGCAGATGTTGTCTGTCTTCTTGTCAAAGCATCCATTTTTCTCAAACGTTCAATGTAAATGCTTACCGTTTTTTTTTTGCAACAGCAACTAACACTGCGAAATGAATATGCAGTGTGGTCATTGCAAGCTGTCTGGTAGACAACATAGGTGTTCAAAAGAATATAAAATAATGCAAGACATCCACAGCAGCAGAGCAGGTTATGTAAGCCCCTCACACTTAGTGATTCTCATGAAACACATGAAACACAAAGTGGTAGTCGAACTGTGCAAATACACTTAGGACTGTATCTGCTGAATATTATTGGGGATTTCTGTTTAAAGCAACTTGCAGTCCTAAAGATTGACCTTTTATGTCACTTTTGGTGCTTGAGCACTAGCCCGAAGTGGAACTTTTATATTATAATCATTTTTGTTTTCTCTTTCTAAGAAATGGGGTGTCATTGTTCCTAACTTTGTTTTTGTTTGGGTTTTGGGTAGATTTTGAAGGATCTGTGCAGTGATGCCATAGACTGTAACTAAACCCAATAAATTCCTCTCCAAGCTGTCTAAGGTCTGATCTTTCAACCACCGTGGGCATATTGTTTATCAATGAATCCAATGGGATTGCTCACTAGTTGTTTATTTTCAGGTTCTGGCTCTATGGTCCTGTCCACACCACCAAGGTTAATTTCCCTGTTTCAGCAGATGCCCTTTACTGCTGGAAGCCAGCAATGAATCTAAGCCAGTAAGGTAGGTGGGATTCAGGCATTTACACGTGCCTTTCAATGTCAGTGGCAAAAATGCCTGAATCCAGCCTACTGCGCAGAATTTGCAGCTGCGAGTGCTAAAGGATTATGAGTCAGGGCCCCTCAATCAGGATGCATTTTTTAAGCCTAAAAAGGAAAAGGGCGATTGCATTTTGGTTTCTGACCTGGCGAGTTGCACTTGGGTCATGATTTCCTACTTTTCTCCCAAACCACAGAGGACAGAACTTGCTGTTGGCTAAAAGCGAAAGAAGACTCTCGTGGGATCGCGTGAAGGGCAGAAAGCCCTCCCCTACCAGCGAGGTCCATAAAATGCGACTGTGGACTGGCAACACCGTACCAGGCCTCCTCCCCCCATTGTTGTGTTGGCAGTGCGGCCACAGGATGCACCGAAATGCACTGCGGCTGCAGACAGTGCCTGGGGGCACGAACAGTCCCAAACGAGACGTACGTTGCATGAAGAAGATGAAGCCATTAAACAGCCCAGCACGAAGTGAGAACCCTTCACCCTGTACGTTGTGTGAAGCAGTTTTGTGGGCACGACCAAGTCATGAGGGACCGCACTGTGAGCCATGTGTGGAAGGGGGTCAAACTGGGGTTGCGTGAGGCGATCTCCGTTTCGTGATCCCCGCTCTCGCCCAGAGCCTCGCCTCGGCGGTCCCGTCGCCCCCACAACCGTCCTGAGGCTCGGGGGAAGCCCCGCGGCCCCTGCCCGAGCCCAGACCGCGGGGGCAGCCCGAGGCCGAAGCCAGGAGCGCCCGGGGCAGGTGCCTCGAGCCGGGCCGGGCCCATGAAGGCGGCGCCCGGCGGCGCCCGCAGGGGTCGCTCGCGGGGAGGCAACGGCGGCGCCGCGGGGACCGGGGCCGGGCCGGGCCGGGCCGGGCCGGGCCGGGGTGGGCGGGCGGCGGGGGCCGGGCCGGGGGCGGCGGGGCCGGGGCGGGGGCCGGGCGTCGCGCAGGGCTCGGCCGCGGGCTGCGGGCGGGCGGCGGCGGAGCGGCGGCTGTAACTCGACACCGGGGCGAGAGGCCGAGCGCAGCGCGGCGGCGGGGCAGCAGCAGCAGTAGGAGGAGGAGAAGGAGGAGGAGGAGGAGGAGGAGGAGGAGGAGAGGAGCCCCGGGAGCGGGATGGTGGCCACCTCCTTCCCCTCCCCTTAGCGGCGCTCCGCAGCCGCCGCGCCGGGTTCTGCCGCCTGCAGCGGGGGCCGGGGGCGGCGGGCGATGGGCACGGGACGGGCCCCCTGAGCCGCCGGCAACTTTCCCCGCTGCGGGCAGCCGGAGCCGAGCAGGCGGATGGAGGATGCGCCTTCCCCGGCGGGCTGCGTGACCCGGCGGCGGCCAAGGGGAGGATGAAGAAGCAGCAGCAGCAGCAGCACGGCGGCGGCGGGGGCTGCCCGGACGCCCGGCCCCCCGCGGCGGCGGCGGCCGGAGGGGGCCCGGGCCCGGGCGGGGGCTGGAGGCGGCGGCGGCCGCTGTCGCTGCTGCCCTTCCTCTCGCTGCGCGACTACGGCTTCTGCATGGCCGCCCTGCTGCTCTTCTGCCTGGGCTCCCTCTTCTACCAGCTCAACGGGGGGCCCCCGCACTTTCTGCTGGACCTGCGGCACTATCTGGGTAAGCGCGGCCCGGCGCGGCGGGGACTTGTTGCGCCTCGTGGGGGGGGCGCCTCTTTGTTCGCTGCCGAGCCGGGGCCGGGGGGAGCCGCGGCCGCTGTCAGCCGGGGGCAAGGGGGCGAGGGCACGGCGAGCTCCCCCCGCTCAGGTGCGTGCGGGGCCGGCACGGGACAGGCGCGATGCTGGGCGGCGCCGTGCACGGCAGAAGATGCCCGCGTCGCCCCCCCGGGGGCAGAGCCGCAGCCCTGCAGCGATCTGGGTTGTGGTGCCCCCCGTGTCTGCCCCGCTGGCAGCTGCTTCCCTGCCCCGCAGGGAAGTCGGGGGAAGCGGAGTGCACCGCGAGGTTGTGCAAGTGCCTCGCCGCGGCAGGACTGATCCGCACGGGGAACGAAAACCGAGGGCTTCTCCTCACGGGGAGGTTACCACGGAGTAATTTCGGTACCAGCTTTTACCGCGTTAGCTCCTCTTGCCTGCGAAGGCAAGCCGTCAGCATGAAGCACTGCAAAAGGGCAACCCACAAGAGACAGCAGCGCTACGTTGCAAACTAGGGTGCAGTACTTGTGTTTCAGAAAAATAAGCTGAAATCCGTATGTGTGCACATGTGTTTTATGAACATCCTACGAGTACATCTCAGCGTGTGCATGTGTTGCTTTTTTTTAACGGAAAGCTATCCCGTATCCTCAGTTAAAGGATGAGAGGACAAAGCCGGGCTCTTCTGGGAGGTGCGCGGCAGTGGGACAAGAGGCAACAGATGAAGTTGCAGCAAGGGAAGTGCCAATGAGATGTTAGGGAAAGAAATTTCAACATGAGGGTGGTCAAATGTCTGAACAGGCTACCCAGAGGTCTGTCTGTCCTTGCAGGCACTCAGAGCTCAGCTGGACAAGGTCCTGAGCAGCCCACTTCGAGTTGTCCCTGTTTTGCGGGTTGGGGGAGAGGACCAGGCGGGCAGAAATCCTGTCCAGTTCATAGTCTGTGTGTCTGCTGTAACTGGAGAAAAAGGACAATGAAAATTCAAGTGAGAACAGAAGAAGAAACTCTTTGAATGTTACTTCGCAAATGCACCAGCATATTGCCTTTTTGGCTTGGATTTTACTGACTCTTTTTCTTCATGTAATGTTAGTTAAGGTATTCCTCCACTGAAGAGGAAACAGACAAGTTTTCCACCAAGGCAGGAGCAGGTTTTGCTTACAACTGTTTGACTTTTTAATTGGATCAAGTACAGATATCTCTGTTTCAAAGCAAAGTAGATGCCAATTTTTTAATTTTAATCTTCACCAAGGATGAGCCTTGCTTGGCTTGTGTGGGAATAGACTGTGAGGAACATGGGGTTAGACAGCTTCTCATTTTGTGGCCTTTTGACTGCTCTTGAAGGATCCAGGAAATAAAACTTTGTTCGGATGCTTGAACCACCATAGCTGGTAGCTGTCTCTGCTGGAAAGTCTTCTGAGGCCTGGAGATGAAAAGCTTGGAAGACGCTGGATCTTGGTGAATGGGTGGTGATCGTTTTTGTGAGGTGCTCGGCAGGTGCCAAGGAGCCTTTGCTGTACGTGCCTAAACGTGACAAGCTCCTGGGGAAGGGGTGAGGTGTTCTTTGAAAAGGGGGGTGGTTGTTTTTGTTGTGTGGTCACTTTTTTTTGTTGCTTTTTTAAATGTTGGCTTCCCTCAGGAGGAAAATAGACAGATCTATTCATATCTCACCATTAGCAAACTTCTGCACTTGTTAGCCTAGGAGTTTCCTCCTTGTGCCCAGGTCACCTGGGATGTTAAGGGCGAGGACTTGTCTCAAGCCCTGCAGCAGGCTGGTGCCTGGGTGGGAAGCAGGGTCCTTGTGGCTTGAACCCTGGTACCCAACAAGCAAACTGCACCGCTGCCACTGCTGGTGCATGGAGCATGTTCTGCCTCAATGTAAACGTGCTTGTTTGAATGGTATTTTCTACAGCTACTTTACCCTTGCTGGTGTACGGTGCCATTTGGGCTGTCACCCTATGGATGACATTGTTAAAGAGTTTTTATATATTTAGTGTATATTTTGCAAGAACAGTGCCATACTCCTTGATTTGTCCAACTGGTAAGGTTTGCAAATTGTGAACGTTTCTTTGTAGCCAGGTAGTCTTGTTGCCTTCCAGGAGACTTTGAAGCATTTGGAGGAGTAGGCAGGGGACACCTGGCCTTGCTAATGACCAAAGCCCTACATATGTGCATGGTGCTTTGTAAAACAGCTTGACTAGTCAAGTCTCATGACGTTAAAGAAAATCAAACTTTTTCTTTCCCCTGAAGCCACAGATCCAGTGAACAGGCAACTCTTTCCTTCCAGTCCTTCCAAGCCACAGTTTATGGTGTGAAAATTTAAATCCCCAATCAGACAGACAGCTAGTTTGCAAACCATGTTTCCAGTGTGTGAATTTTGCAGCCACCCTTATTGCATTTATAGCTACAAGAACCGAGAGGCAGTAGACCAAAGGGAAAACTTATTTCTCAGTTTAATTACTCTGAGGCCTCCATAGCGTAAGGGGGGCCATCTTGTCCGGCTTTGCTTTTTTATTTGCATTTCAGGTTTCAGTGTGTTGTTCCTGGTTAGTTATATTACTCTGGGAGGAATGTTTGGATGTTTTTTACTTCAGAACTTGAAAGAAAGTTCACAAGTAACAGCACAAGACTTCAATGGCAATCAGGATGCAAATCACACCTGCGTTGGGCAGGTGTGTGCTTTAAAGGAAATCTAGGCGGTGAGAGAACACCGAGGCTGAACAGCTTTCATTTAGTTCTTAGGCCTGCAGCATACTCTGGAGGAGGAATAAGTTTGTTTTCAAAGGAATTAAGTGTGAAGATTTGCAAATTCTCTGAACTTTCCTTTGGTGAGGCAGGGGACAGGGTTGGGGGGCAGATGACTGTATTTTTAGAATATTCAGACTACTAGTAACTTTTTTTCCTCCTGGACCAGATTCTCTGGTGTTTTGTCCATATTTGTCTCCCTTTTTGCTTAGTTGCTGTACTGATTGGGGAGAATCAGTTGGAAAAATGTTGTGGCATCTTGTAGGGGGAGAAAGTAGCCCTATTCAGTATTTCCACTTTGCGTTGCCATCTCTTCTCTTTTGCAGAGCTCTGGAAGGGTCATACGGGGAAAATGGGAGGAGATCTGTAGATATGAGGCTGTGCTTTTTTTTTTTTTTATATATCCTGTTCTGAATTCAAGCTCATAATAGATCTAATAGGAATAAAGGTCTGTGGAATGCTGTTGGTTTCCGCTGTCCGTTCTGGCTGTGGTTCACAAGAACAGGGCTCAAGTTTCACGCTGTAGTCATGCCATCAGGATAGATGTAGAGCACTGGTTTGCAGCATGTAATCTGTGGGGGCATGGGTATTAGCCGGCTATTTCTAAAGAATCTGTGGAAGATAGTTCATAAAAACATGCCTGTTGCCAGTGGGCTTAAATTTACTGTGTGGGGGTGCATATCAGTCCTGGACCATCTATGAGCTTCAGAAAATAAGAAAGCTTAAAAGCTGCTAGGCTTTTCAGTAATGCACTGGAGTATTGGGATTTACACAACATCTATGAGGTCTTGCTTGTTGCTTCTGCCAAGGTAACCCTGGCTCGCTAACCAAAACGCGGCTCCAGCACTTGGAGGAAGTGAGGAGGATCTTCTGCAAGATGCGTAGGACAGAGCTCGTAAATCTTGGATGGTCCCGTGGCATCTGGGGAAGGCACTGGGGACTCCTTTCCCTTGGAACAGCGGTGGTTTTACATTGCTGTAGTCTTCCCTGCTTTGGCTTGTGATACAGACATGCTTCAAAACACAGAAACGGGTATTTCCAAGGGCTGCTAGCAACCCTCTAATGGCCAATAAAAAAAAAAAAATCTTTTGATCTTCAGTATTTGCAGTGCGAACTTGTTGTTGTTGTTGTTCGTGTCAATTAAATCATTTCCCCTGTTGAACTCCCCGGGAGACTGCCAACAAGTGCACCGCTTGATGTCAGTGGTTTGATTGCATGTGGAAAATGCCTGCGCTGTGCTTCCTATGCAAGACAAAAGGCTGAAGTGGCCGGTTGTGCTGAAACAGGCTCGAAATTGCTCCCCGCTCTCACTCCTCATTCCGCTGGAAGCTCTCAAGTGTTTTGGCCAGGAGATGTGCTCCGTAGGCTTAAAGTTGTCACAACAAGGGTGACTGTTTATTTTGGATGCATGGGAAAATCCGACCGTAATTCTGTCAGGTGGAGGCAGCAGAAAGAAATCTTTCAGGGGAAGCTGTAGCAGAAATCTTCAAAATATTTTAAAGCAAACCCAAAGTGAAGAATTTTCATTGAGGTAGTATGAGTTGGTTTTAATTCAGTGCAGTTTGGCTGTTGATTTCTATTTTGTGTTTTTTTCTGGTGTCTCTCTTTTTCCCTGTTAACATGTTAAGAGAGGAGCAAAAGAAAAAAAGCAACTATCCAAACGAAATAATAAAAGTGGCTGACAGTGTGTTGAATACACCTTTTATTTCTAAGCTGTCGGAGGGGGGAAAAAGTCTTTTTTCCCCTTTCTTGTAATATTTCACTTATATCTCAAATGGTGAAAAGCTCATAATTTTTCAGAGCAGGGTTTCCTAAGGAGTGAAAACACCTATCATGCTTCATTTTAGGTAGACAGCATGTTATTTTGTTGTTGGGGTTTTGTTTTGTTTTTTAATGGCCAAAAAGTTGGCTCATCCAGTTTTGTTTTTGCACGTCGATCATCAGTATGGTTTTCCACAAAGTTGTCAGTTTTGAAGGCCTATCAGGCGTAGGAGTAGGAGAAACACATTCGAGGAAAGACAGCCTCCTCTGTGGATGAAGTCAATATGGTGATACACAGTATCCGCTTCTTAAGTTAATATGCTTTTAACAAGGCCCTGGTTATGTTCCTATTGACTTTTTTTTTTCCCTTCATCATTTCAAGAACATGCGGTGTTCTCAAAAGAGCTCTTCAGTACTTTTAAGCATTTTGATTTTTGTCTGGCTTTTCAGTGGACTGTTTAAGAATACATTGCACTTGGAATTTATTACGTTTTAAAATTCATTAACATTACAAGGAACTGAAAGGTCAGCTTAGAAGCTGCTTCTTAAAGCTTTGAAAAGAGAGATGCTGAACCAAAATGACAAATCTGTAGCTGTATCTTTCTTCATTGACTTTTCTGTTCTCTTTGGACGTCCTAATTTTGCTATGGAGAATGTGGTACGTATTTTCTTTTGAGGTAGAATGTGTTCGGACTTCAATGTATGTTGCTAAGTTCTCATGTTATAACCGAGCTATTTTGGAAAAACAAAGATGTGCCTCATCTCCAAGAAACTTTTGTTAAAAGGCTGCAAGACTTGCTCGTCATTCACCACTTTTCCAGTTGTAAGATCAACAGAGCTCTACCTAACACGTGATGCTGTCAAGGAATACTCTAAGCAGGAACGGAATGCCCCTTGTTTTATGACTGACTCGAGCCTTTTCCTCTCAGAAAGATGAAGTGGTCACTGCACTACATTACCACAGAATCACAGAATGTTATCCTGCCTGGCCATGAAACACTTTGTGCAGCAAAGTCATAGCAAAAAGTGTTTAAGCTTGCATGAAAGTGTGATGATGATGTTCTAAATATATTTGGAAAATTGGATGATATTCATTCAGAGGTACATTTTCTGCTTTACAAAGTCAAACGCCAGCCTGGAAATCAGGTATCGTGTGTGTGCAGCTGTGTACATTTTTCTGCTTCATCTTGTCAGCTTTGTCTTTGACCTTGAAAAGGTTAATTCAATTCTTGATGAGAGGGAATATTATTGCAATTTTTTCCAAAATTTATTTTTATATATATATATATATATATATATATATATTTCTAATTTGAGATTATATGATACAGACCTAGGTATATACACCTGTGAGAGGATGAGTCTACTAATGGTAAATGGGATGCTACAGTTTGACTTGGGGGAGTGGGGGATGCTTCAGTTCTTGGCTGTGACAGACTTCATGTGACTTTGAATAAGTTGTACATTAATTCCATCTTGTTTTAATCCCTTTTGCCCAAAGGACATAATGAAGATAAATGTGTAATAGGATATGATACTCTCAGATAGTATGGTGATGGTAGGCATAGAAATACTTAAAGAAAAAAAAAGATACTCGTGATTTTGGCCATTTTTAAAAGTGTTAAGGCAGGCAGAGTGTTGGAAGGGAGATCCCATGTAGGCTGAGGCAGTCAGCAGTCCAGCTACTTTATTCCTATTAACAATATTGCTACTGTTCATTAACACAGTCTCTATGCAGTTTTATTTCAGGAGTTACTGTCGTAATTGATAGCCACAGTCTCATCAAAGGGTGTCAGTTTCTAATAGTTGTGCATGTATGTCTTCATAGCAAAGGCTTCGTGTCCAGGGGAATGCAGTCGGATCGTGTACTTCTTGCTTCCATTCGTGCTGCATAGACTTCATTTGCAAAAACAAAAGTAAAACCGTAGTTTCCTGAAGCATCGTTCACCTCCAGTGAATGGCAAGCATTTTGTGCTCTGTCAGGGAATACTTAGCCAAATGAATGGTGGCTGTCACGGGAGGAAAAAAGGTGATTGATGGAGTAGCTCTTCTATTTTCATATGAAATTAGGGAGGAAGAAAATTGCTTTTGCTCAGGGTTTGGCAAAGAATGATAAGCATTAAAGGGTGTTGGAAAGGAGACTAGCAATAGTTACTCATACAAAAGCTTCAACACATAGTGCACTGTGGGGAAAATAAAGGCTATTTAAAATAATATTAAAAAAAAAACAAACAGTAAATGGTTTGAGATTAACATCTATGCTAGCTCTACCACACTGATTCCTGATAAAACTATTCTGAAGTCGGTAGCTCGTGTCATAATCAGCAGTGACAGTAAGTGGAGGTTTTTCATCTGTTACTTAAGTGTAGGTCTAGCTTGTCAAAATTTCTGGAACATAGGATAAAAGTACAATGTAGATCTTTGATTTTTGGTGGGAACACTCTGTAAAATGGCTGAACAGGTCAACTTCGGTCCTAGGACAGTTCTGGCACAAAAGCCTGAAAGAGAAAATACAGTGGGGTAAAAAGAAAAAGAACATACTTTTTTTTTCCTTTCTCTCTCTTTTTTTTTCTGGTATGCTGTTCTATCCCTTGTTTCCAGCTGGTAATTGATTCTTTCTCCTACCTCTTCTTCTGATTCTGTCACTTAAAAGTATATATTAGGCACAAAAAAAGAGTTTCTAATCTCTTCTGTGGGTAGCAAGAAACTGAAATTACTGGAACCGCTGGAGTGGTGTTTTTATGATATTAACCTATTTTTTTCAGACATAAATTTGGGGCACCTAAGAGGAACAGAGACCTTCTTCCTGGGTTGTCTTAGCTTTGAGGGGAAGTGCTCACATGTTAACTTCTGACTCCAGTAACTCATTCAAGAAGTTTCTAGTAGCTATTTTGGTCTTGTAGCTGTTCCTATACGCAAAGACGAAGTTTGTAGATGAGATGTAAGAATTTGCTTTTTTTTTTTTCTTCCAGTCCAAGATTAAAAAAAAAGTCTGTTTATCCTTTTTTTGGAAGTTGTGACTGTGCACCTGCTGCTGACCCCCTGCAAGCGCTGTTCCAAATTGCAGCGCTGTGAAAGGAAGCCCTGTGTTTTTCTGGTGTTATGAAGCACAGCCAGCGGAGCGAATAGCTGCTTTCTGTGTTCATCCGACTTTGGATGAACACACTCAAGAAAATAAACTACCACGTTGTTACTCAGGACAGATAATTTTTAAGGACATGTTCACAGCCAATTCAAATTTGTTTTTCTCTCATGGAGCATTGGGTGGTTGGGGAAGGTCCCCATGCCCACTGCTCTGTGTTGTTTTACTTCTGGAGTAGTGGGTTCAGGAGCCAGGGCTTACAAGGGTCCAGAACCTGATCTTTCGTAGCATGGGGGCACAAAAGGGATGAGAATCATTTTAAAATATGTGAGAATTAGGTGCCTGTTTGGATCTTGCTCTACGACTTTATCTCCTGAGTTAGGTATCCACTCTCAGCTAGTTATCCCTTCTCTAATCATTAAGGGGCGAGACCTGCTTCCAGATCATTACAGCTTGTGATAGATGTGTAATACAAGTAGGATCAGTTATTTTCAGAGACATCAGTTGTAGCATGTTGCCATTAAGGTGAAAGGGAGCACCAGGCTTGGGTACCCCACTGCTGTCTCAGCCACCGCCGCCTTCCCCTGGGCAGCGGAGTTTCTTGTCTCCAACACCTCGTCTGACCAATACAGCAATGGCTCAAAAGCATAAGCTAAAAGCTTGTTTGTTGGCTGGTTTGTTTGTTTTGTTTTGTTTTTTTAACTTTTGAGTGAAAGCCATGGAAAATGATGACACATGACTTTTCACCAAAAGTTTCCTCATCGTTATTGTTGAGCAGGCAAGTAGATTTTTAAACATAGCTTATGTTTATGTATCAAGGCATTTGTTTTTCTTTGTTTTAGAATCTGGATTAGAGGATGTTTGGAGAATGGAGGGTGGATAGGAAGTGGAGAGCAATAATTTGTCTGAAATTTATTTTACTCTTGCTCTTCAGAGCTGCAATGAGGGAAGCAGGGCTTGTGTGGAAAATAGATGTTTGGCTTTAAGTGTGCAAGCGTGATGATGAGGTTTGTATTAGGGTTTATGAGTACTACTGCTTCAGAAACGGGCATTTAGATGCTTGCCAAAGCTTTCTTCCTGCCACACTTAATGATTTAGAGTGGAAGTTGTCATGAAACTGGGATGGAGATCATGGAGCCCTTGGCAATTTGGGTAAAGAAGCAGAGCATCTCTGCCGTACCTGAGAAGTAGGTTTTAGTGCTCCCACTCCTAAGCATGTTGACTTGAAGGAGAACCAACCATCCACTTGGCCAGCAGAGGTTTTTAATGTGTCAGCCCCAGATACGTTGTGAATACATAACATAGTATTCATAGGAGGTCACCAAACTGCTAGCACATTACAGATCTTTGAGATGAGCTGCCAGCGGCCAGATCAAAAGCTGCTAATCAAGGGGGTTTGACTCATCATTTCCATTTTTTCCCCAATTTGGAAAGTCTGTTGTTTTTCTGAATAGACTATTTTTGTAATTACCTATTTAGAATATGAAATTGTACAGTTTTGCTCCATGGCAGTTTCATTTTTCAATTTCAATTTCCATTTTCAACTTGTGTTCAAAACAACATGAGACCTGCGGGGATTGGGATGGGTGAGGAGATCTGAAAAGAAAGCAAGTCTGATGATACTTTTTCAGAAGGCGTTTGAGAATTTGTCTCCCAGTGTACCACTTCCAGCTTCAATTTCAAATGACACAATAGTTTTATGAATGCCTACACTAATTGATTAGTATTACTGTCGCTTTATCTCACAGCAAATACCACGTTCAAGGCTTTCATATGGCCACTTTTTCCCACTTATTTGTATCAGAAAGGAGATGAATATAGTACTGGTCTTCCTTTTTTTTTTTCTGGTTTAATTTCCTCATTTTTTCATTGCCTTGTAAGATGTGACCATCTCTGTTTCCCTCTGCTTCTGTTTTATTTATGGGTAGTGGCCCAGTCCCCTGGTTAATCATTTCCTGTACAACACCAGACCAAATTTAGCAGCTGGTGGCTTCTCTTTCCTTGGTGGCTTCCATGCCTCTCTCGTCTGACCTACATCTGGCAAAGAGCTATCTGAATCTGTGTTGAAAATCAGGAGTAAGAATCTTAGGAGAAGTGTCCCACAAGTATCCTGTTCCTTTGTGTTCTTAAAAAGCAAGAAAAAATGCAAATAGGGTATTCTGAAATACACCAAAAGGTTGTAGAGCTGAGACATTTGTAGGCCTCTTTTGAAGCTTGATGAGTTAATAGATGGAAATGGCATTCAGATGGGACAACAGTGTTCCAAGAAGAGATTAAGTGGAAGAGAACTGCTTGGGGGAAGAGGGGACAGAAAGGGGTCTTTGATCAGAAAAAGTTACGTGAAATTTAGACCGAGTATGGCTTGTCCTCAAGGCCCTGACTTCTCCTTTCAAAGGTTCCCTCTGAAGCCATCAGGGAGAGGCAGAGGTCACTCCAGAGAGCAATAGGGCTACCTGTGTCTTCACGACAGCCAAGTCCCTGACTTCTGAAGTTTGATGGCAAGAATCTGGGTCGTCGTGGCATTTATTCTTAAAGATATGGGTTGATGACTAGTGGAGATGAGGGGGAGGGAGAGGAGACTGGAAGCCCCGCTACCAAGATTTTTAGGTTGAGAGAGCACTTCGTGTCAGTGGGTCATGGAAACCTCAGTGCTTAGGATGCCTAGAAATAAAGACTGCATAAAACACTGGAAAAATAACACCGCAGGGGATATCTATCACTGCTTGATGGGTGGATTTGATAACACGGTATGTGTATTTCTCCGTAAGTCTCACAGATCCATGAAAAGGGTGTGCGAAAAGGGTTGTGATATAATCTAAAACATTATAGCAGATATTGTAAGGCAAAGGCTGTGAAATTGCTGACTTCTCAGTTCCTTTCATATCTGCAGCTGATTGTTCTTTCCTACCAGAACTTCCCATACAAATGTACAGATTTCTTTTGTGTTGCCCACTGGGACATAGCACAATAAGTAAATTATGTAGAATAACAAAATAGCAGTGCCTAAACCTTAGCACCTGTGGTTCTTTGTGATTTTTTTTCTGTTTTTTCCAGTTGTGTCATTTTGGTCATCACTGCATCTGTGCAACAGGCTGATAGAGGTAGCAGTATATATAAGTAATGAATAATATATAAGCAAATATATTGGCTGCCATTAGGAAGAGGCATGGAGGCAGGTGAGACTGAGAGTTAGCTGCAATCTGAGGATGTGTTACCACTTACTGGCTGAGGAAACATTGAAACCAGAGGTAATTTGGGAAGAAAGACAAGTCTGTTTTATGAAAACAAAGGTGTGGCCTCACCTTCTGGACAAGGGAATGTGATTTGGGAATGAGAGGGAAGTCCTTTGCAAAATACAGGCTTCCTTGGAAGTCTTTTTCAGCACATATATGAGGGAGAAAAGAATCCAAATAAATACCTAGTGCTTGCATATTGCCTTTTTGGTGCTGATTTATTTCTTAAATCACTTTTGAACTGATAAACAGCCTTGTTCTATTAATCTTGTTGCATTTCCCCACTCTAGTTTTGAATCTTACACTCATCTAGTCAATGAGGCAAACTTTGGGGAAGCTCTGGGATTGTCTGTAGCTCAGCAGTCACCTACTTTCTGCGCTGTGCTACATGGAAACAGCTGACAGCTTCATTTTTTTCCCTGGAATGTTTTGGTTATGAATGTTGGAAGCTGAAAGATTTTTAAGTTGCGTGCAGTGTCTTTCACCTTCTGACCCCAGCTCCAGCAGAGCTGAGGTTGGCAGTAGCTGGATCTCATTACTGGGGTGAGGTGTTCAGTGACTCGCATGCAGTAAGTTTGTTGTGTAAGCTGTGACACCATTGCTGGCATTGCCACTCTCATTTTTGCTCCTCTGGCTCCAGACTAAGGCATGTCAGGCTGGAGTGTGAGCATGCAGCAGCAGCAGTGCAGGGTCTGATGCTTTTTACCTGGCAAGGATCCCAATGAGCTGTCTGTTCTGGGCTTGGTGCTGGCACACACAATGCCCATGCTTTGGGCACAAGGGAAGTAAGGCTCAGTGAGATTTTACTGAGGGTATAAAGCTTGGGGGGGCTGTTGACCCAACTGTCCCCAAGATAACAGCAGTCCCCGTTTAGTAGATTTGTTTGTACTACCCCTGCTCCGCAGGGAGAGATGTTTGTCTGGAGCTATTGTGTCAATTATAAACTTATTTCTTAAAAATAAAAAATAAAAAAATCTTGGAATTTCCTGCTTGGTGTCATAGACCAAGAAGTCTTTCAGCTTTTGCAAGGGAGATGCTGAGTGTCTTCCTCTCTTCCCCTTCTCTCTGACTGCTGACCAGAGTACATCTTTCTGTTTTTTATCTTCATACAGCAGTTTCCATCCAACACTTCAAAGAGGAAAGTAAATATTAACACCTTTTATTTAAGGCACACAGGGAGGCTTTCTAACTTGCTTGGTGTTGTTTGCGTGGTGAATAGAAGTATCAACAATAGATCCACAATTTCCTGGACTCAGAAGGACAGGGATTTGCCTGGAAATGCATGCAGCATGTCTGATGAAACACTGATGCTTAACAAAACAGGAGCCCTTGTGCTTGCCTTTTTCACAGCACTTACCTGGCTTGCCTGGTTGGGGTGGTTTGAGTTTATGCAATCTCTGGGGCGCATATCTGCACAATATTCCTGAAAGGCAGTGGAGTTACTTTTTTTTTGGGGGGGGGATGCTTTTTAAGGCACAAAATAGTTCAGAAGAGAGTGAAACCAAGTTTGACCAGGTTAGATGAAGCCCTGGGCAACCTGATCTAGTGGGTGGCACCCCTGCCAATGGCAGAGGGTTTGGAACTGGATGAGGTCCCTTCCCACCCAAGCTGTGCTGATCCCGTGAAGTCTGCCAGACTGCGGAGTAGCTTTTACCCAGCAGAGCCCCTGCCCTGTGTACATATGGTAACTTGCATTTTCCTTTCTGCAAGCAGCCACTTTTTAGTCTTCGCTCAACCTGTTCCCACCAACAGGAGAAGCCTGCTACTGCAGAACCATACGTAAGGCTTGAGTCTCTCAAAAGAAAAGCAAAGTGCGTGGAAAGGAGTGATAACTGGGAGGGGAAAAAGTGGGATGAGAGACAGGTTGCTGGGTGAATCTTTCCTGATTTAAGCTAGAACAGAATACCTCTTACTGTGTTCTGCTTAAAATGAGTGAGCAGGAGACAGAAATAGTAGTGGGGGAGCAGATAAGCGATAAACGGCATGTTATGGAGCCTGTTCCCACTGAAAGGGTAATTGGCCTATTTCTTGTTGCCTTCTGCAGCTGTCTTCATCGCCTCTCTCTAATTTGTTCACCAAAGCCCCTACTGTCATTGTAAAAAATGTGTTTGTGGCATGGGTAGATATTAAAACAGCTTCCTTTGTAGCCAACAGAGTTTAAAAGCTGTATATTCAGCTTCAGAAACACTTCGTTATCTGTGCTGAAGACAGAAATGTTTTTACTACAAAGGATCTCATAATGTGAGAGTCAATGAGTTTCATGCAAGCTTCATCTATTTAGGCCCTGTGGCTACAACTGGTTAAAATTTTACATTCACAAATTGCATTAATTCACAGGTAATTACTGTATGGTATGAGGAAAAAAGACCAGGGAATTTATTTTCTCATTCTATCAGAATCGTTACCATGTAACAAACAAAAGAGCAATAAAAAAAAAAAAAAGGAAATTTTAAGGCAGATGAATTGAGTGGTTTATGTGGTAGCTTTTTGCTTTTATGTGATTACATTTTGGCTAAGAAAGTATGAACATTTTCCATTTTCATGCACAGTACTCTGGATCCTAATTCAAACTTGAAATTTCATTTCTGTTACAAATAAATGTGGTGATCTCGAGCTATTTTTTTTGTGTGTATGTTCAAGGAAAATAAGAGACTCACAGTGCTTCAATATATAGTTAAGTTTGAGTTAGAAGTGGCAGGTTTAGCTGTTCAATTGTAGTATGGCTCTGGTTCAAAAAGATTTCCTTACTCCTACTCCATAAATAACATCATAAGTATGGCTTACACTCTTTTCTTTCTCCAACCATCCATGCTTTTCTTCTTTTGTAGGCTGTTTGCACTCCTGATTCTTGACTGCACAGGGTCCTGCCTGCTGACCAAGCATTAGTAATCTCTTCTATTCGCTTTGGTAGCGTGCTAGGGCAGTGAATGGTTGCTGGATTGCAGACCCAAGGAGTTTGAGTCCACATGACTGGATAGATTTATTAGTGCAAACCTGTATGCATTTGGTCGTATCTCAGAGGCTTACAGTACTGTGCAGGTCACATGTGTTGTCTGGAAAATGTTCCTGTTCAACTTGGAAAGAAAGTTGGAGGGAAGAACAAGGAAGAGGAAAAGTGTAAGCATTTTTCCTTGTTCCTTCCTTTGCTGTGTTTTTGGACACTTATAACAAAATGATGTTAGTATGGCTAAATGCGTTCTGCCTCCCGCAGCTGTAATTCTTTGTGAACCACAAAGAACAGTTTATATAAAGTACAAATTTGTGAAATGCTCTTTTGTGTGCTTTTGAATGCATTGCAATTTCTTTGACCAAAAAAAAATTTTGCTTTACCAGCTTAAAAGTCCTGTAACGTAAAGGAGTTTAGAATGGGAAAGTGTGTGTTAAGCAACTAAAAAGCCAGAGCTTGCGTTAATAGTCCTTATGTGAATTATACCAATTTCAGTGTGTCTGTGACACAAATGCTAAGTTACTGCTGAGAACTGCAGTTCAGTAGGGCCTGATGTTTATTTTCTTTAACCAGAAATAACATAAAGTGTGTGACCAAACTAGGTTTATTGTACTGGCGTATATTGAAATTTCTCAGAATTTACATTTCATTATTTAATATTATTCTATTTATGTAACTTTATCTTCAGTTTGTTTTATTTGGAGTTCAGTGTGTAGTGTCACATGTTCATTTTTTAGGAGGAAGATCTGCTAGATTTTTCTTCAGTTGTAATTTTTTTCCTGCATGTTTTTGAGTACAGAGATGGTGCAGAGTTTAGGCGCTGGGTTACAGGACTCTTACCTTAATAGAAATAAAACGTAATGTGATTATGGAAAAAACAGCATCAATAATGTGTGTGTATATGTATGAAAAAAGAAATTATATCCTTTGTTACAGTTTAATCAATATGAAAAAGATACATAGTTTAATGCACTGTTGAGCATGTGCTTGCTTCTTTGCCTTGCTACGCAGAGGTCAGTATGTGTGTCCTCCCTCTAATTTACAATCGAATTAGGAATGGCTGTAAGGAATTAAAACCTCTACCATTGGATCTCCTTTACTCTTGAGATACAGTTGGGAAGTTGAGGTTCTGCTGCTGAATAAGGTGGGGCCCTGGTGACAAAGGACACAGAAGAGGCTGAGGTGCTTAACAGCATCTTTGCCTCAACCTTTCCTGGTGCAACCGGCTTTCAGAAATCTCAGGCAAGGAAGACTTGCCCTCAGATGAGGTGGATCAAGTTCAGGAACATTTACACAAACATCACGTACAGGGTCTGTGGGGCCTGATCTAGTGAAAGATGTCCCTGCCCATAGCAGGGGGGTTGAACTAAATGATTTTAAGGATCATTTCCAACCCAAACATTCTATGAGCCTGCAGTATGCTGTCATGGCAAAGAAGGCCAACAGCATCCAAAGCCGCATGAGGAGCAGTGTTGCCAGCAGGCTGGGGGAGAAGATCCTTCTTCTCTACTCAGCCCTGGTGAGCCACATTTGGAGCACTTTGACCAGTGTCAGGAGTGAATCTGGTGCAGGCCCACCAAAGTGAGGAGGGGCTGAGAGTGCTGGAACTGTTCCTCCTGGACAACAGCTCAGGGGGATCTCATCAATGTGTACAAATATCTGATGGGTGAGTAAAGGAAGTGGAGCCAAAATCTTCACAGTAATGCCCAGCAACAGGACGAGAGGCAGTGGGCATGAACTGAAATACAGGAAGTTCCATTAAAACATTTTTTTGTGTGTGTGATCATGCACTGACATAAGCTGCCTCAAGATATTCCAAACCTGTCCCTGAGCTCTGTGCTCCAGCTGACCCTGCCCTGAGCAGGTGGGCTGGAGTAGATGACCTCCTGAGGTGCCTTCCCATCTCTGCCACACTGTGCAAAGCTGACTTCACGTTCTGTCCTACTAGAAATTTGGTTAAGAGTGGGAATGAAAAATCAGCTCTAGCGTGAAGTGTGAAGGAAGTGTTTCTTCTCTCGTGCTAGGAAGTGAAAGGGCATAGAAAAAGCAGTCATCATACTACTCTGTATTTCCAGTTGTAGGTGAGATCTTGTAAAATAAAGCCTTTGAATGCTGTGAGAACAGAATCCAGTTCATGAAGCCAGTTTTTCACTGTTTGTTGTGCTGTACTTTGTGTGGAGCTGTTTAGAATCTAGAGTGTGGGTGCACTGAGGGCGATCGATGTGATAGACGTGTTGCTGATCAGGTGCAGATTTAGGAGTAGGGCCTAGGTCCAAGCTTCAGTTGCAGCCTAAAGGAGATGGATATGTCAAAATTGCACGTCACATTCACAAATCACTTCTAAAACCTGAATATCTTTTTGGAGTCTGGACTTTAGTAATAAACTTGCTCTTAAGTTTTACACAGTTAAATATCCAGATGGACATGAGCCTAGGAGTCAAAATAAAACGATTTAGACCTACAATTTATTGTAGCAGAAAACATTCTAGAAGTACGGTTTGATTAGCTTCTGCATGTATTCTGCAAAATTAAGTTCTCCCAAAACAACAAAAACAAAATCCTAGAGAACATATATGTCTGAGGGAGAGGGAATGCATAGGAAGTTCAAGAGAGGATGTAAATATGATTATAGTGGGAAGGAATTGCTCCTGAGTGATTCTAGCTACCTTTTACCCTTTTCAGCGCAATCCTTTTCTCTCATTTTCATCTCATTTTGTGTGTTTTTTCCTCTTAGGCCAGTAGGAGAGCGATTTCTTAGAACGGGGAAGTAGTACAGTAAATCCATTGTGCCTCCAGGATGTATTAACTTCAAAAGATATAATGCTTCAGTCTCTTCGCCGAAGTTAGATAAAAGCAAGCCTGCTTGTTTTTGTTACTCTGACTCCAGTGTGATTCTGTCTTGAAGTTTGAGGAGACAAAAAAAAAAAAAAAAAAAGGAACTTTTATCAATTATAGTTTAATTTAAAAGAAATTATAGCAAGCTTAGCTTAAAATTACTTGTGGATTGAGAGAGGAATTGCTATTGTGTTAATTTATTTTCTGAGATTAACAGTAATATTCTGAGATTTCCTTCAGCACACATAAGACATTGATATTTGGCACTGGCAAGCATTCCTATCTGAAGGAATTTTGCCTGTTTTTTCTTCTTTTTTTCTCCAGTACTTTCTCTGTTTCCTGGAGTTAAGGAAGATCAGCTTGAGTACTTTTGTATCCTTTCTCCTACTGTCCTCCTGTAATTGCATATGTTAGGTGGATCTAGTTAAATTGTTGGGAGACTTGGAGCAAGTTCTAAAGGAAACCTTTAAAGTTTAAAAGGAAACCTTTAAGCTGCAAGATTGAAAGAAGCAGAGGTGCTTTGTCAAGGCAGGTTCTTATGCCTTTGCAGAGGTTCAGTGCCCACAGTGATACTGCATGCTGGAAAACAATTCATTTGAATAATTCAAATTATAGAATTGGGACATAGTTCCATATCATCCATGTTTTTTTCCTCCACTTCCTTTTCATCAAATGTTTTAATAGATCAGAAGTCTTTCTTGTGAAGTTCTCCATTTACAGAGATACCAAGTACTTTTCTCTTTTAGAAGGCTTTTTCTCTTGATTCTTTGTTGCTCTTCCCACTGTATTGATTGCCCACTGGGCAGCAATTCTCAGGTAATAGGGATGTGTAGTTTTCACATAAAATTGTCAAATGCTTTGTTGCTCTGAGAGTGGTGATTTGCCCTGGGAGTTGCAGGCCATGCAAAAGATCTTTCTGGTTTCTGTTACTGTGACGGGTTGGCTTGCTTAAGAAATAAATTAAAAGCATTTCTGCTGTTTTATTGACCTGATTCTTTGACATAAACTTAACTCAGTGAAATTGTTGATGGACACCAGCACCGAGACTGCAAGAGGTGGGTGAGAGTGTCCTTGAGAGGGAAGAGGATCAGTTGGATCAGTGCAGGAGAGCACCACTCACCAGTGGTCACTTAGAGCTAATGAGTCTTGGCTCTGAGAAAGAAATACAGATCAGCCTTGGTACTATAAAGTGAATATTTAATCCTTCTTTATTACGGTAGACTTGTATGCCGTTTTCACAGCGCTGCACTTTGTTGCTCTATGGAACTGTATGTGCTGCTGCAAGGAATAGGAAATAAGATAAGAGCCGTTTCTCAGCCCTTTGTGAGATGGCAATTTTGTGATGTACTGGCAGTGAGCATTCATTCCCTCATCCACCATGTTTGCTCTTCAGGTCTACCTCATCTTGGAAAGGCAGGGCGTAAGCAGCAGCAAAAGAAAAAGAAAAGATTACGGTCTGTAACATAAGTGTGCATGTATAATAATAATATATGATGTAATAGCTAGAATAATATCATAGTATAAGTACATGATACAAGGAACATATCTTTGGAGATGAAGGAGAAGAAGTGGAACTTTTATAGTGGAAAAAACAGTACTTTGACCAACAAACGTGAACATCATTATAGGGTAAGGTAGAGTAACGTAGACTTAGCTAAGAAATGCTTGTGTTGCTTGTCTTTCATTAAACCAGTCATAAACAGTTCTCATATGCACATCTCCAAGCTCAAGTTATCTGATTTACTTTCTACCAACACACTGGCTGAAATAATTTAGTTTAAAAAAAAAAAATCAGCTTCAATTACGAATTATGCTTAGTACTCAAACATGAGCAACTCTTTGAGCAAGATCACAAAAGTGCAGCTGATTTCTTCATGGAAAGACCTTAAGGCTTGTGCTGCTATGATAGAAGTCTCATTTTAGAGTGTATTGTGGTGTGCCCCATTTCTCTCACTTGCAGATTATTGTGAATATTGCTTACTTGGTAAAAAGTAATTTTTGTTATAAAAATATACCGGGAGCCACTGTGAGGAAAAACTCTTATGTGATATCTAGGAACTTTTCCAGAGATCCAGAAACTTTTTGATTAGTGGTTTAGCTAGGTTTAAACTCATAATGTCTTCACTATATATATAATATAATATATATATTTATTTGTAAGGTTTTCAGAGCAGCTGGGTTTTGTTTCAGCTGATGGGCTCCTACAAGAGATGTTTCTGTCATTCTGTCATTTCCATCTTCAATTCATAAGAAACCCATGAGCTGTTACTTGATTTTGCTTCTGAAATAGTCATACTGGTGACGTGGCCTGCAGTAGAGCTAGCTGATAAGGTAAGAGTTTCAGAAGGAGTGTGTTCATAGATTGTTTTTTTTGTTTGTTTGTTTTTGTTTTTACTTTTAATAATCGGTATCAAGCATATTTTCACTCCCTTTCTGGACTTTTTTTGTTGTTGTTGTTCTGTATGAATAGAATTATCAATCAAAATTGAAAAAGTGTTTCATAACTATAGCTGTTTTGTTTTTTTTAATGAAAGTTCATCTGGACATTTCTATAGTTCATGGTTTGATGCGTTTTTCTGTTTGCTTTTTTTGGAAAGGAAATCTGTGATACTTTAATCTAGAAAAAGGACTTTAAACAAGACAGGGCACTCATGGAAATATTCGAAGAGTTACAGTTCTGGTGGTTTTTTTATTACGACTGGAATATAATGCACTGCATTATGCTTCATCTGTTCTCACATGTAAATGGAGCTGAATGACAGCTGAATGATAACCATTTTAATGATTACATGATTCTTGTTAATATGATAATAAGAATTTCCATAGAAGTTGCATAGGAAATGAAAACTTATCTCCTTATTACACACCCAATACTTTACGCTGTGGCTTAATTTTATTGTTTGTAAAAGTGATTGTGATTTCTGGTGCTTACAAGCAGCAGATTCAACTTTTTTTGAGCTGTAATTTCCTTGCAAACTGAAAAGTTTTGAAGTTACAAATCCAGGTTATCAGAGCAAGGTTGTAGAAACAATGCCTATCAGAAACCAAAACTAAAAACACAACACAGATACCTTATAAAGAACACTTGAGATCAAAAAGAGGAAATAGTCTAGGAGATGATGTTCATTATTATTAGAAACATAAAGTAAACATCAAGATGTATGAACTTTGATCTAGATAGACAAGAACTCACAAAGAGGGAACCTTCTGTAGCTAGGGGGCAAAATAAGAAATTGCTTGAGTTTTAAACTTGTTTCTGTCAGTGTGCCGTTCATGTGGTGCGCAGAATGGCACACTGACAAGTATCTAGAAACAACTGGAGAATCAGCAGGGATTTCAGAAAGTTAGCAGTGTTTTAATCTTCAACGAGGAACGTTTGAAAGTGCAGGAACTTCTGAATATCACTTTTGCTGGTCTCTTAAAGAGACACCTGGGATGTGCATCTGAATCTGGCTTTCTGAAAGTGAGTATCGATATGTTTTGTAAATTTTTAAAATAATGCAATTGTCATCCCATAGCTGACGCTTCCTACTAATAGTTAAGAAAAAAACCCTGATTTAACGAGAACAAATAACCACTGCTTTACTGTTGGACTTGCATCAAAATCATTCTCTCTCTCTCTCAGAAAAATGCAGTCGGTTGTAGCTGCCAGCTAGTGTACAAACAGAGCTGAGAGAGGGAACAGCTGCGCTCTGAAAAATAGCATAGCTCAAAGGCAGCAGTGCTGGCCTCGCTCACTGTGGTGGTTTTTTTTTGTCTGTTTTTTGTTTCAGACTATGTTATCTATTTTGGGGGTCATTTTGCATATGTAAATAAGCTTTTCTATGTGATATTTAGGATTAAAGATGTTTTACTCAAAAAAAAAAAAAAGTATAGCGATGTGTTGGCTTTAAGAGTTACTGCATCAATTTTTCCTTACCTTTGTGCTTCTCCATGTTTCTGTGATAGTCAGTGGCTGTCAGACGAGGACAGTCAGCATCCTTGAAGCTATTTGATCATGCGTTGGTCAAAAAAATTCACTCACATGAGTAGGAGTATCATCTAAAAAGGCGGTGGTGGTGGCCTAATAGGGCATTTTTACTTGGTGGTCTTCTGTGTGGCAGGATGTGAGTACTTAGGAGCAAATAGTGGGTGTTGCATTTCAGTAAAGACCGCAACTGAATCTGCGTCCTGGCAGATTTAAAATAAGAGTAAGTTGTGACTACAGTATAAGGCAATAAGTGACAGTATAAGAAAAAACGGAAGTACTAAGTATAAAGTGATAAATACGGTGTGCATTCATGCAGCATTTTGTGTGTAGCACAGTGTGCAAAATATCACTTTATATCTCATTGAGATGTTAAACTTTTCTTTCCATACGACCTCTCTTACAAGCTATAAACCCTTGACTAAGCATTTTCTAGTGAATATAAATTTAATACTGCCATAAAATCTGACTGTTCTAAGTGACTCGAGGTTTTTATGTAGTAGTATGTCCATCAGTTATTACTGAGAACTGACACGGCTCTGTCTGCATTGCTGTTGTGTGTCCTGTTCCAGACGGCACAGGACACAATAACTTATTTCTGAACTTCATAAAAATAAGCTACTGCTCTTTTGGCTTGCAGCAAATAGTGTTATGCACCACTTGTGTCTTAGACAATGCACAGTATTTTAGAAAAGGTGGAACACGGGAATTTTCTAGATAGTACAAATATAATTTGTCATGCAGGAAAACATTTGCGTGTAGCTTGTCTTAATTTCTGCAGAGGTAACGTGATTCTGGATTCATGTTGCTGAGTTCTGGATTACTGTCTGGGTAGGGTTTGCTCCTCATAGGAGCATATGGCGTTTTGCTTTCTGCGTAAAACCTAGTAATTTTCAAAGGTCTGACAATTGCAACTTCTCTTCTGTTTTTAGAAACTTGGGTGCTACTGTAGCCAAACATATGAAGTAATGGTTTTCGTTGTTTTTTTTGACAGGGACTAACGTGCAGCCAGGATCTGTGTCTGCTCCTTCCTTGATGCCTTGCTTCTGCAAAGTCTTCCAATTCAGGGAACATTTCCACCTGTCCCCACCTTGCTGCCCTGGGGTCCGTCACCTCACCTGGCCATGGGGCATGCTGTGGTCAGAATAATGGTCTTCATCACTGGGTGTTGTTCTGAGCACAAATTGGCTGATAAATGATAATGAATTTTCTGATGTTCTCCGTCAAGCAGGGACACTCTGGCCTTGGTTATGATACCTGATTCCATCTGTCCTGTCTGTTGATATCTGTTTAATGTTCTGTCATCTTACTGGAAAGCATATTAACACTTGAAAGTAGTTGTTTGCTCATTTGTTTTCTGTGATATTAAAACTGGCAATATGAGATTTGAAAAATCTGCCCTTTCTGCAGATCTGAGCGAGTGACATTCTCCAAAGCTGGAGATAATGCACTGGATTAGGTTTTGGAGTTTTTTTTGGTTTTATTTTTTTGCTTTTTAGTGCTGTTGAAAACTGATGGCAGCAAAGTTTTTGATTTGGGCACTGCCAAGTTCCCAAGGAGTGCTGTCTCTGTCTTTTGAGCTGTTTGGATGTCTAACATTTCTTTAGAGTGCTATACAGAAGTGCTGAAAATACATGCATTTAGCTATGGCTTTATGGAAGTATTTGCAGCATAAAGAAGTGAAAACACTCTTGGGCTGTGTCTTCTCAGATGCCGAGAATCTTTGGAATACAGTGGTTAAGATGTTTTGCTTCTTTCTTTTTTTCTTTTTTTTTTTTTTTTCCCCGTATGTTAAGCACTGTTGACATTTTAGGAATTTTTGTAACAACAATTCAGCGGAAGAAAATGTGGATTGGAGGCTTGGGATGGGGAGACAACCTATGTTTTGTGTGCCTCTTCCTACTGGTTACATTTGGTATGTTTAATATAGCTTACCTTTTTTTGGCCTTTCGATAAGCATATGGGCTAAGCCATTTGTTTTTAAATAGCAAACCACACTGCGGTGGTTCTGGATGTGTAATTACTGGAAAGACTCTGAACATAATCAAACCTGCTCTTTTGGCGTTGTCTCAGTTCGACCAAAATAAACAGCTTTTAATAGCACGTATCAGCAAAGCTGTTTATTTAAAAGGTGTTGACTTTATTATTGACACTTGAATTTTAAAATTGAGCTGAAACTTTAAGATGATGTGGTATCATTTGCTGAAAACGTTGTTGTTTTTTTTTTTTTATCTCCTGTTGTGTTGTCAGAAGTGGAAATTTGCAAATAGGCCAAAAAAAATCCGACACTGACCCACTTCCAGATTTGATTTGAATGTTCAGAGGCACAAGCGTGGTGCTGTGTTTGAGGAGGCTTTCCACACATTTTGTGAGGACATTGGCCATCAGGAGCAGAATGCAGAAGTGGCAGTTGCCGGAAGTCCACAGCAAAGATTTAGTTTCTCTGTTAGGTATTCGTGGATTGAGCCCTGTTATTAGAAGTGGTCTAGCTTGTATTATTTTCTGGTTACAGGTGATTTTTTTTGTAATGCAGCTCAGCATACATCGCTTACTACAGATTGAAAACAAGAAAAGTGCAAACTAAGAGGGAAGAGTTGGTGTTAACCGTTTTGGAATTATCTGAAGTAGGTTTTGTTGAAATTAAGTTTAGTCTCTCTACCTCATAGGTAGCTGTGACGGGGAACTATAGGCCTGTCAGTTTGACCTCAGTGCCAGGAAAGCTCATGGAGCAGATTATCTTGAGGGTCATCACGCAGCACTTGCAGGGCAAGCAGGCGATCAGGCCCAGTCAGCATGGGTTTATGAAAGGCAGGTCCTGCTTGACGAACCTGATCTCCTTCTATGACAAAGTGACGCGCTTGGTGGATGAGGGAAGGGCTGTGGATGTGGTTTACCTTGACCTCAGTAAGGCTTTTGACACCGTTCCCCACAACATTCTCCTCAAGAAACTGGCTGCTCGGGGCTTGGACTGGCGTACGCTTCGCTGGGTTAGAAACTGGCTGGATAGCCGGGCCCAGAGAGTTGTGGTGAATGGAGTCAAATCTGGTTGGAGGCTGGTCACAAGTGGTGTCCCCCAGGGCTCGGTACTGGGGCCGGTCCTCTTTAATATCTTTATCGATATTTAATATCTTTATCGATGATCTGGATGAGGGCGTCCAGTGCACCCTCAGTAAGTTTGCAGATGACACCAAGCTAAGTGCGTGTGTCGATCTGCTCGAGGGCAGGAAGGCTCTGCAGAAGGATCTGGATAGGCTGGACCGATGGGCTGAGGTCAACTGTATGAAGTTCAACAAGGCCAAGTGCCGGGTCCTGCACCTGGGGCGCAACAACCCCAAGCAGAGCTACAGGCTGGGAGATGAGTGGTTGGAAAGCTGCCTGGCAGAGAAGGACCTGGGAGTACTGGTTGATAGTCGGCTGAATATGAGCCAGCAGTGTGCTCAGGTGGCCAAGAAGGCCAACAGCATCCTGGCCTGTATAAGAAGCAGTGTGGCCAGCAGGTCTAGGGAGGTGATTGTCCCGCTGTACTCGGCTCTGGTGAGGCCGCACCTCGAGTACTGTGTTCAGTTTTGGGCCCCTCGCTACAGGAAGGACATGGACGTGCTCGAGCGAGTCCAGAGAAGGGCGACCAAGCTGGTGAGGGGTCTGGAGAACAAGTCTTACGAGGAGCGGCTGAGGGAGCTGGGCTTGTTCAGCCTGGAGAAGAGGAGGCTCAGGGGCAACCTTATCGCTCTCTACAGTTACCTTAAAGGAAGCTGTAGTGAGGTGGGGGTTGGTCTGTTCTCCCACGTGCCTGGTGACAGGACGAGGGGGAATGGGCGAAAGTTGCGACAGGGGAGTTTTAGGTTGGATGTTAGGAAGTACTTCTTTACCGAAAGGGTTATTAAGCATTGGAACGGGCTGCCCAGGGAGGTGGTGGAGTCACCATCCCTGGAGGTCTTTAAAAGACGTTTAGATGTAGAGCTTAGCGATATGGTTTAGTGGAGTAGTTAGTGTTAGGTCGGAGGTTGGACTCGATGATCTTGAGGTCTCTTCCAACCTAGAAATCTGTGTCTGTGTCTGTGTGTCTGTGTCTGACTCCACTGTGCGTTTCATGCCTGTTGGTGCCTCTGCATGTTGATTGAACTGTAAGGTGAAGGACTGAAGTTGTGCTGGGGGGATGATCTTGTGTTAAATCCCTGATCTGTCTCTCTAGAAATACCACCGGAGCAGTAAACTGTGGCCCAAGTGGCAGCAGTAGTGGTGTTGAAACTTCTGGTTTCAGATCTCTCAACCCCAGCAGTTAGCTGAGGTTAGATTTTCACCTGCTTCTTAGCAAATTATTTTTCTAATTTTACATCATAGTAATTTTTTTAGATGACTGAGCTTGCAAGTAGGTTTGAAACTGTAGCAGAGTGTTGTTAAGGTATCGGGGCACCCAGCTGTAAGGGCTGATCATCGTTCTTGTGCATCCCACTTCAGCATCCTTTCTCCTTCATGTTCTCTCTACCTCTAGGATGACTTTGAAAACTTAAACTCCTTTTGGAGTTCGCCTGATCCCAACTTGCTTACTCTGGCAACAACATGAGATTATGGGGGTGGAGGGGTGTGTGTGTTGCCCAGCAGCTGAAATCCCTGCCCATGTGTTTTTTAAGAATATGCATAAATCTGTTGACAAAAGAAGATTACAGGTTTGTTTGTACATGCTGCATTAGAGGAGGATTTTATGGATACCAGGTATACTGGGATAAAACAAACTACAGTATCAGCTTGGTTGTCTGCCAGACTGAAATGAGAAAATTGCAGAACACTACCTGAAGAAATCTCGGGTGCTCTTTTGTTCTTTTCTTTTTTCTGAGCAGAACTAGAGAGTTTTGAGCTATGTAATACAGAAATCAAAGCTAGCAGTACAGGAGGAAAGGACCCCAAAATCCAGTCCGGTGCTATTGTAAGCAACTAACTACTATAATCCCTTTTAATAACTGTTCAGATTTAATCTTAGAGCTAGTTAGGTTTGATTACTTCTGTATTCTTACTGAAAGCTTGGTACTGAACAACACCGCTCAGATGTTCAGAAAATTCCTCGGACTTCCAGCTGAAACTTCTCCATGACATCTTTGTGCATCTTTGATCTTGTGCCACTTTTTTTTTTTTGTAGCTTAAATAGCTCTTGTTCCTCTGAGCCATGCCCAGCTGACCAGCCTGTATGAGCTAACATAACCCTTTAATGTAAAGAAAAACGGTGCTTTTAGGTTCTGCTGATACCCTCTTTACCTCTGGTGCTAGTAACATGTCATGCACCTGTTACAGAGTGAACTACTCTTTCTAGAACAAGATTGACAAGAATGGTTCACAGTATTCTATAAACAGTCTCTTTCAGTACTTTGTTCAGAGGTAATAATTACTACATCCTTTTCCTCTCCTGGACATAACTTTCCTGATACATGTTAAGCTGTTGTTTGCCTTTCTTGGCATTCACTGTTATCTTTTTATAGATCTGGACACAATAATCAATACCCAGTGTTTCCATCTGAAAAGCTCCAGCCTTATTGGGGAAGATCTCTCAGCGTGTGGTTTTGTACTACTTAGCTTCGACCCTTTTGCTTTATTCTAACCCTGAGCATCGTCACAGTTCTCCATACACCCCACTGTAATCCTCCCCTGCTGACAGCTCCTTTCAGCTTTGTGTCACCAGGAAACTTCATTGTAGCAGGCCTAACCTTTTCCCAAAGTAATTACCAAAATTATGCCTTCTGATTATAGACTACAAGATGTCCAAAGTAAGGTTTGTGCAACTTCTGGTTCATATTATACAGTTACAAACTTCCTTTCTGTCTGCCTCAGACAAAGGATTAGGTTGAAAGCAGAGGGCCAAATGCTTAAGTTGTTTTGTTTTGATGTTGACCTACAGTCATTGTATGAAACTGTAACAGTTCTGCATTTCTTCTTGTATCAGATTTAAGATTAATTGTGGTATAAAAAGCCTTTCACTTTCAATTTGCTGTTTCAGTTCCTTATAACTTCAAATACATTTGTGAAATATAAACACACATTTGGGAATAGTGTACGTGCTGAGATGGATGGTACCAAGGAGCACTCCGGTTGCTAATTAGAACTGCGTAACTGTTACTTTGGCTTTTTGCCTCTGTTCTTCTGCCCTGTACCTGAAGATGCTCCATGGCAGCTGGTGTCATGTGTTCCTTCCGCAGCCCTAGTGGAGCTTGCATGGAAACCAAAGTCAAGATATGAGAAAGTGGGGAGATTCATGCATGGATGCTTTCTCTGACTGGATCCTAAAAGTCTTGTCACTAGTTACTTGTGTGTTGAATAGTAACACTGAATATTTGGAAACTCACAATATAGTTATTTTTGAAATGGTAAGATCTAATAATTCACTGAACTACAGTTTTTTATATTTTTTTAAACCAGGTAAGAAAAAATATTAGTGATGTGTTTTAACAAATCTCTCTTGAAGGGAGCTTAGTTTTGTACTCCACCATCTTACGGGAAGATTGGTATACTATGATAATGTCAGTCAGTTCTCTCATGGCAGTTTCTATGTATGTGATCTGGGTTTAGAGATAGGGTTGAAAAGTTCTGTGACACGTTATGCTGAAAAGTCATTTTGGATATAAGGAGCCATTTCAGCAGTTGTTATAAGGCCTGTGAATTTATTAATTTATTTTATGAATGAATACCACAAGTGAAGTCTTAGTGTGTTAGGTGTAAGCTACATACCTTTCCCTTTCCACACGTGTCAGATACGATACAGCTGACTCTGGATATTATTGGCTGGCTTCAGAGGACTTTCTTTTCAGAAAAACATATGGAGTCATTTATGTGAGATACTAAAGTATCTTTCTGTCATTTAAAAATGGGATATACTTCTAATTGTTGACCTCTGCTGCCTCTAATTTTTTTTCTGTCCACTAAAGCAAATGAACTGTCATGATGAGGATAGATGTTTCTACCTTGTAAAACCCCTAAGAGCTGATCAATTAGGCAAAAGGAGGACTACACATCTGCGAGGGAAACTTTGTGTAGAGCTTTAAATGCATGGGTGGTCTGTTTTCACGCTTGGAGTTTTTGAAGGTTGGCAAATGAATGTGTTACCGCAAAGAAAAGCTTTCTGAAGTTTTCTTGTGCCGGACATAGGCAGTGTTTGGCCTTGTGTTTGGAGACAGGGGGAGAACTAGTTTGAGTTTTCATGTTGGGCAAGAAAACCCTGAGACTTGCAAACAAGTTTTGTTGAAGATTGGCCTAATTACCCTAATCAGGATGTGTAGCCCTGGAGTGGCTACATCATCTCTTGTTCTTCCTGCTGAATTAGGCAGTTGATAACATGGCAGATAGGATGTTTGAAAAGTAACATCTGCTGTTTGAAAACCTTCTAAAATGCCTTAAGTACACTGTTTCTGCTTTCTTACGGCATTTGTTTCTGTCTGTTAAACAACAAAAAGTTTGTCCAGATGCTGACAAGTGCTCTAAGTGGTTTTGAAGTATTCACGAGATCTGCTCAGTATTGCCAAAACTGAGTTGCAGGTCTGTCTGTTCAAGTGCTCCCGCTCCCAGTCCTAAAGAGGTGGTTAGACCATCTTACAGTACCCTACCTGATGCAGTGAATTTTGTTAGGAACTTAGCTTGAGCCATTCTGAAAGAAGTGGTAGTTTACGTGAGCAATCACTGTTCCTAACGTGATAATGGATATGGAGGAAAGTGAATGTCAGGCAAACATTTTGTGGAAGATACGGGATTCGGGAAGCAACTTTTTAGTTGTTCAGCATCTGATTGCAGTGGGACCTGTGCATATATCAGTGTGATGGATTATGCTTTGTTTAACCTCTGGAAACCTAATCCTTGTTTACCAAGAATGAACAAATTCCTACTTAATTTCTCTTCCGCTCCCACTCACTGATTCCAACAGGAGGGGATTCAGGTTTATTTATGGACTGATACTCTGTGTTTTTTACTGTTGGTGTCTCTGTGTTCTTCTGCTGCAGTGAAGTAGAGTCCTATGTCCAGCACACACTATAAGAGTCTGATGGGCGTACAGAAGAACTCCCCAAAATGGGGAGAAGCTAGCATGTATTTATACCAGTCTTTTATTTTCTTGGTTGTTCTTCTCAGCTGTTGTTGCATATTGATGGCCCTTGAGGATCTGCCTTGAGTAGAATGGGTGGCTCAAGGTGGAGTAGGAATAGGAGGAGGGATCCTACTCTAGTCATCTTCCCTAACTTTTTGGGGGTTTTGCTGACACTTTTGGGTAAATTATTTCCATCTAAAATGGTTTAATACACAGTTGCCTGTAAAGCAATGCAGGAGCGGCCAGCCACTTTGCATCTGAAATTCCTGGCTTTATTATAGCCTGTAACTTAAAGGACTAAGCAAACCATGAAAAATGGCACTGTGTCATCCTTCAAACTATGTTACTCTAAACTGCATTGAAGAACTGCAGTAACTTCCGGGATACTTCTCAAAGCAGAGTAAAAACATTACAGTTCCTTGCCCATAAAACAGGCTGACAGTCTTGCAGGTCAGTACATCACTGGTGAAGAACTCATCTTCTTACATCTTCCTCATACCTTATGACAACTGGCTTAAGGATTAATATGGAAAGTGGTAACTGGTAACAGTTACTCTTCCAACTTTTCCCTCAGCTAAGTTGGTAAAAACAGTGAAGAGCCCCCCCAGTACTGGTTTTAGTTTGTCCTAGATACTGACTGCCTTTCCATGGTTGTAAATTTTATTTTACTAGAATGAAGAATATCTTTATCATATCATGGCCATAGTCTGCAATTCCAACCTCCATGAGCAGCTCTTACAGTCTAAATGTATAACTCGTTCAGTTAAAGGGAACGATGGAAAGTGATTGAGTTTTGGCATTTATCAACTCCTTGTCCTAAGAAAGAGCCTGTGGTCCCAAAGAAATCCTTCTTCCTCACATCAAATAGTTCTCCCTCACATCAGATAGCACTCTTCCTGCAAAATACTTGAAAGGTTTCCATTTCTATATTCACGATACAGACAAATTAACACTTAAAATTATTATATGTGGAGTTGCTCATATTTGCAGAAAATGGTACTCTGGGAGGTAATGAGAGCACAGTGAAGACCTATGGTCCTCATTGTAACAACCTTTAAAGTGTATGAGCATATTCAACTTCTGTTTCTTTATTCCTGCCTCTCCATGTGCCAGGACAAGGCTTTAAGCAGCAGTGAGTCTGCATCTGAAGTGATGCTTATGCCTAACAGGTGAAGGCCTCCTCTTCTGGAACAGGATTTCTTCTCTTTTTGAAGGTTGTTATTTCTTTGTAATCAGCTTTGTTTGTTTTGAGTGACATGTTTAGTCCAGAGAATGAGGGTGGAGGGATGCTTTGAGTGTGGTTCGTTACCTTTACTGCTTTTTCTCAGGAAGAGATGACTGCTCATTGTACTGTGTTAAGCCAGCAGAAAGCTTTTTTTTTTTTTTTTTTGTGATTAGTGTGCTGGTTAGTGTTGTTTGTGAAGTAGGTCAAAGGGGTTTGAAGATATACAAAAAGATGAGAGGCATATGTTGGTTTTTTCATAGTTAGGCGATTAAGTAATGGTGTTACAATAGCAACAGAAATGAAACAAACTGTGCCACATGCTAGAATCTGCAGGCTGAGGGATTTCATGCATATAATTGAAGCCCTTGTTGTGGATTAGAGTAATTTGCCTAAAACATAGGGGTTGTATAATCATGAAAGATATTACTTCAGTTATATGTTTCCCAGGAGGAAGAATTTGAATCCTTTATTTAGGGAATACCTATTTTAGTAACAGTGCAGTCCAGCATTTCTATTCAGAGAATGGGCGAAGGGCAGTTGAATTGGCCGCTGTAAGAGAGCTCACGGAGATGCAGAAGAGGTGCCAGGAGGTCAAGCAGTGGAGAACGTGGTTCTGGTGGCAACAGCACGTCCTCTCAGTTGGCAAGAATACATTTCATTATACAGCTCGTTATACAGTCCCAGCCAGTTCCAGAGGTGGACTCTGGGCCTACTGGAGGTGACTTGGGTCATCAGCATGTCAGAGAGAAGTGTTTCCTTCCGCCACCCTTCCTCTCCTGCCTATGCGCTTTGCTTACATGAGTAATTGTGCTCACAGTGGCAGGATTACTTTGTGGTCTTGTGGCCGCAACTCCTCCAGAAGTACAGGCACTTGGGAAGTGTGTGAGTGTTTTTAGCAATTGGAAATGGCTGGGACTAGCTATAAAACAGACACTTTATGTCTGGAGGAATAGAAAAGGATATAGTACATAATATGAGGGACAGAGAGGAAAAAGAAACCTTCACAGTTGTCCCAAATTAGTACATCCCTTCTTGTTCTGGCTTGAAGAGATGAAAAATGTGGCATTTCTACTGAAGGACTGATGAGGCTGACTATTGTGGAAAGAGGGCTTATGTTTGTTTTTTTTATTAGATAACAGTTTTGACTGAGAAAAAAAATGTTGGAAAATAAAAATTGCTAGTTGAGGTGACAAGTTTGTGACAGCATCATTTGTTACTAGCTCAGGAGATGTGCTCAATATTCATCGTCTTTGATGTCATGGAGATCCTGTTTTAATTGCTCTTCATCTTGTAGGTAACCCCCTTATTTAGTATTATTTATTTAGTCAGTAGGGTACTACACTGAACAGTATTTCATGGCTCGCTCTCATGAAGGATGTGCACATCTCAGTAAGATTTATGCTGATCTTCCTCATCTTGCAAAACTGCCAGTGGTAAATAAGCACTTTCTCTCTCAGGTAGTCTTTAATCGCTCTTGCTTGTGTATTTGATTAGAGAAGACTCCCTTTTTGCATATGTCAGATGTTAATTCCAGAATACCTATGGCATAAGGCACGTTAGATGTGGAAAATACTGGATAAAACGGCCAAAGCTCTTTTAGTTTCTAAGCCGCTGTAAATAAGACCTTGCAATAGGAGGTGAATGCCAACCTGGGTAATGGTCAGAGCGAGCAGCGTGCCCACAGCTGCCCTTGCTGCAAGGCCCTGTGTCCACCTCGTGTTTCCTTCTGTCCAGGCCTGTGACACTGTTCATACACAAGGCCTCGTCTGCAGTGCTGTGACACCACGAAGAGCATGGACATGCCCATGCCAGTGAGAAGCATGCTGGTGAGGGCAGATATCCCCAGGCATGGGACTGGGGCAGCATGCATGTGTCCCTGAGCAGCGCAGTGGCACACCATGGTGCACTGTGGCTCTGGATAGCGTCCCAGTCCACACGCCAGCCCACCATCGGTGTGGTGCACCTCTTGTTCCCAGGTGTGGCTCTGCTGTCATACACCACCTTCTGTGCGGAACAGAGGTGTCCACTGTTGCGTGCTTTCGTGTTGTCATCAGTCATATTTTGGTGAAATCTAGACATGAATACATTTAAGTGTTTCCTTGCTTTCCACCAGCTTTATGGCCAGCTCTAATGATGTTCATCATTTATTATCAGAGGAACTTGTCAGCATGAGGGTGGTTCAACAGATGCAGCAAAGAAATGCTATTTTGAAGAAAGGACTTCTAATGGAAACAGAATGTGAAAAAGAACTACTGGAGACCTTTGGAAAAAAAGTGTTTTTCTTGTTTCTGGTACTAGCAGAATGTCATGATTTAAAGCTGTGCCAGCAGATCAGTGAGGAAGAAGGAATTGGTGCTTGCAGAGGTGTATGTTAACAATTTAAAATCTCGATCTGTCCAAATGTTAATTCAGATTTGCTTGATTTGTATTTAAGAGCAATCCAAAGTATAAAACCTGTGATAGTCAAAATAAAAAGGGGGAACGGAAAGAGCTAAGAATCTTCTTAAAATTCTCTGGGCATTGTCTTTGTTGTTTGTGTTGAAAGGGCAGATGTTGAGTGTAGTTTTTGCCTTATTTTAGCACCTAAGCCAAGATGAAGGCAAGGAAGTGCTGATGCACGTCTGCGTACGTCTGTCTGTGTCACCATAACAGCTTAAGAAACTGCTTCTGCTTATGGGAAAAAGGAAGAAAAAAATCTACAGGATACTCAAAAAAAAAAAAAAAAGTATAACAAAGTTATTTGGGGTTTAAAACATTGTAGCCGTTTTGACTGTGTACAGGGAAACATTTCCTCTAGAAATCTAAGAATTGAAGATTTTTCAAAGACCTTGAAATTCTGCAGGAAAATATTTCTTTTATATGGAGGAAAAAGGACATTTCCAGTCTATATCAGGAATGCCAACAGTGTTTTCCTACAAAAACATGATGTCTGTATGATGACCAAAAATGATAACAGATTTTAATGGCAGTCATGTTTTGACTTCTGTTGCTATAGACTTCATTTTTTTTTTTAATGTAGACATGCTGTTTCACTTCAGAAATATTTAATAACAGTGACTAACTTAAGGTCTAGTTCAATGGCAATTGACGACATAGCAGCTTTAAATTATAATTTACTAATTTGCCAGAGATAAGATGCTGGGGCCTCTTTAGAATCAGTTGGTACCTGCTGTATTTTTGACTAAAACATGTGATGCTAAATATTGTGTCTGTGACCAACCAGAAATCAGTCCTAATTCATAGGTTAAAGACAGAATTTTTAAAGACTAATTCTGAAAATGAGTTGGACGAGTAATACTTGTAAACTCTATTTGGTGTGCGGCATTGTCCAGCTTGTTTTTTCTTATCCATTAGCATTGCTGGTATCAAGTGTAGTAACTGAAGGAGTAAAACTTGCTTTGGTTTACACAGATATTTTTATATATTTAAGTATTTTTAATTTTAGCCTAAGCAGTAATAGGTAGTATAATGTTTGCTATCTAGATTTAGAATCCTTGCAAATATTAATGTACATAAAATTGCTCAGTTGTGAAGGTCAGTATTCAAGGTTAAGCTTGCTTTATATATAATGTTCTTTCTCCAATATATTGGTCTGCACTTCAGGCTGGTGCTGTAGTAAGAAGGAATAATTTGCTCTGATGCAAGTAAATAAAAACACTTAGAAGACATTTATCTCCGTACATAGTGTAATTTTGAACAGCCACATTTTTCAGAAGGAAAAATATATTGGAGAGAGTACCAGGAAAAAAAAAAAGCTGCTAAATTGATTTGAGGGCTGGAAAAAAATATGTTGCGATACGGAGCTTAGAACTCAGTAAGTATTGGTTTAGCATAAAGAAGACTGGGATATAACTTGGTTACAGCGGTCAAGTACCTTTGCTGGGCAAAAATACTGAGAAAATTACAGTACACGAGAAACTTAGAACAGGAAGCAATAGCTGGAAGCTGAAATCAGATAAATTTGTATTGAATGTAGGAATGATAATCTCATTACGTGGAGAAATCTGGGGTCAGCCCTAAGAGATGTACAGAGAAAAACCTGTCACAGAGCATCTGGCTGCAAGAAAGTATCAGTAGCAAGTTTTTTGAAAATCACATTTTGAGAAACATTCTGGCTTTCCTGTGCTGTTTGTGTAGAAGCCATGGAGAAAAAGGGAGAAAAAAACAAAACACAAAACAAAAAATGTAATGAAGGGAGGAGAAAATGTTCTGGGAAGTTATCAAAAATGTAGGACAAAAACATTTCTTGTGGCAAGGGCTCAGATGTGTCTTTTCTGGAAAAAAAGTGGAAACATTTTGCTGATTTCTTTGGTGAATGCCAGGGTTGAAATACTCAACACTTCAAAAACAAGTCTTTAAAAAAAAAATAATAATAATAATCACGGCACTTTAGTTTTGAAATAAAACTGGCTGCAGCAGTCTTTGTCAAAATTGACTTGAGCTGCTTTGAGCGGTATCAAATTCTTTGGTTCTGCCTTCAAAAGTGGCAGCTCTCACCAAGGGTGGGCAAGTAAATACTCCGTAAGTACTCCACTGCAGGGGAGAGCTGGGCAGTAATTGAGGGGTAAACTTCTCTAACGTGTTGTACAGGACGATGATATGAGGATAATTTCTTCTGGCATCTGGAAGGGGAGCGAAGGGAAATTCTTTTTGCTTTCAGGAAGGAATCTGAACTTTATGCGGCATTTTCTGCTGTGTGCTCATTTTACATACTTTGCCCAAGGGTTAAACGTTTTGTGCTTGAGCTGGATATTTGTCCCTTTACAAAATACAGGAGCTGTGAGGCTTGGTATTACTAAACAACTGTGGATAATAGCTTACTCATGACACAGCCTTGAACAAGTAGCTTGTGTGCAAGCCAAGGAGAGAGGAGCACTCCTGGGCTCTAGCAAACTTTCAGTCGCCAGCAGACCTACAAAGTTTTGCTGAAAATGAATTCCCCTTGAACTGTCCAAACACGATGTGTGAGTTTTCATTTCGCTAAGTGAATTTATGCAACAAGAATAGTTTCCCATCTGTTTTTTTCTCCCACATGGATTCCCCCCTAAGATCATCCTCCCTTTTGACAGCAAGGGAGGAAGAAAGTTTGCAGACAAAATATGATTCGGGAGGGTGCCTGGGCACGGGCAAAGAAGATGCTTCACAGAGACAAGGTCTGGAAGAGCCAGTTGTGTTTTGCAGATATCAGCAGAGAGAGGAAGCAGGATGGGGAGGAGGCAGTGGGAGCCAGGGAGGCTGGCAGAGGCTCTGCAGAGCGCAGCCAGCAGGCGAGGGCTGCCTTCGGGCTCCATGAGTGAGCCAGGTCTCGCGGCTGACAGCGGGAGTGCAGCAGGCCCATCCGAGAAGCAGAGCCAAGGACCAGTTAAACAATCATAGCTGCTCCTGGGAAATCTTCAGATGTGCCAGGAGAAGGCTTTGATGCTCATGCTTTTCTTGGAGCTCTGTGTTGGGCTTTTCGTAGAACACAGCGAGAGGTTTAGCGTTGGATTGAATTTGGAGTTTGACCTCCTGGGAAGGTGAAGTTGGAAAACAGCAAGTGAAGTGCATGAATTCCTGTAGCTTAAGACCAGATGTCCAGCTAATATCATATACTTCCCCAAAACACTTAATCTTTCCAAACAATTCTAAACGAGTACCAAATATCAACATCAATATTAGTACCATGTTTCTGTATTGGTCTTGCGATGCTTGGGCTCCATTCACATGGATGGCAGTCAGACTTCTCTCGTAATGATAGCTGAGCCTTTTGTACTACTCTTCTTAATGTTTTCAACAACAGGACTGTAAATGTTGAGTGATGATTCTTTCCTTAGTGTAAAATTGCAGGAAAAGTAGGAGATTAGCCCTCTGTAATAGGGGAATAATCCCAGCTGCTCTTCCTCTCTGTTACAGTTGGTCCTAGGCTTTCACATGTCAGGAGTACCACGCACAGTATTACCTGTGTGAGCTGCATGCTGGTAGTCTGTTCCAAGATAAACCAGAAAAGTGCTTTTTGCTTGGGCTTACCATCAGCACATCACTAAGCAAGCTAATTTTATATATGGAATGGTTTTAGAAAAACAAACATACTCATTCTTGTATGCATGCTGTTTAGTCAGATGTGGTAGGTAACAATTCGGAAAGAAGTATTTTTGTCATTTGAAACTGTGTGACCTGAGGCATGGAAATGATTTTATAAACTTTGGGATGTCAGTTGCTTCTCACAGAGGCACCTCAAAACAAATGCTGTCATGTCTCTTCCCTGTTTTACATGGAAGTTATTTATGTTCTGTAGAGCAGGGCTTGACACTCTGATTTGAGTGTGCGTGCTGAGCTTACAGAAAGCATGAAGTATTTTCTCAAGTTTTAAATCTGTTTATTCTGAAACCAACGTTTGCTATTTTGGAGAAAAATTAATATCAGGCTTACAATGGCTGATAGGCATTATTATATTGTCATGTGATTTGATTACTTCATTGTGGATTTGGTGCTGTATTTACAACTGCATAGAGGATTCCCAGGTCACAAGCTGCACATCCCCACCCTTTCAATAACACAGCCTTTTATTCCCATATGCTGGTCAGCCTGTTAGATCTCCAGCTTTATTAATCAACAGACAGTTCTCTCTATAAATCTGGAGGAAAGAGAGGCATAAATGCTTACATTTAAATAGTGGGGTATTACAAACGGGACTGGATTCACTTACTTTTATTGGATAGTGTAGAGACAGCAAAAGAAGCTAATGGGTTCAAGCTGTGCAAAGGAAAGTATTCACGTGGACAGTGCTGCAAGGCTTGTTGCTCTTACCCTGGGTGCTTGCTGAATTCTGAACTTCTGTCTTGTCTCTTGTTTTTGAACAAATATTTCTGGAAAGAAAGGTGGATCAGATACAAACAAATATTTCAATAAATTTTGGTTAGACATTAGAAAGGACAATAAGGTGGTTTTTATAAGAAAAGAGTAGTCATGGCTCCTGTGAAATGCAGAACAGCCTGAGACACCTCTGTATGTGGGAGAGGATGCAGCGTGCTAACACCTATCAGTCAGGGTAGCTACCCATAAAGAGACTGGGGGAAGAGTCCATTGTGATCTGTTAATGAACTAATCAGTGTCTGAAAATACCCTAAATAGGTATTTTATCTGTATTGACTGGCTTGACTGGATCAGCATCTAGAATCCCCCCACAAGCTACTGCTGTCCCTCATTGGCAATGGCAGTGTGTCTCCAATTTAATGTATTTTAGCGAGAGTATTCCATCTTCCTCCCATGTGCTGTGTGCAATACTGCTGTGGGTTTTTGTGAATGTTCAGGATTTTGCACCTTTCAGTGCATGTGCTCGCAGCCCTGGTGGACAACTCTGCTCCTTGATGTCTTGTAACAGTGGTACTCTGTCCCAGGCTTCCTGGGTGAGCAGTGATGCTCTGTGCTCATGATCGTGGCAGGTTTTGGAGGGGAAGTTTGGATGGTCATTCACACCTTCACTCCTGCAGGTCAGTTCCAGCTTGTAGGTTTCATATGAGACATTCTCCAAGTGAAAATTGGACAGTTGACGCCAGGGTTATGCTTCCAGAAAAACCCAAATAGTCACAAATGACAGCAGAAAGAAGCTAATGACTACTTCTGTGTTGTTGCATCAGAACTTTCTGTGTATCGATCTCTGCATATCAACTGTGAAATGATATTTGAAAATACTAGGCAAAACATAACTCTTAATTACATGCATTTTTCAAGTTTCCTGATTTATTTGAGTAGCCTTTATTTTACCAGGAACAAAATGAACTGTAATCTATCCTTTTCTGAAGAAAAGTCGTTGCAAAGAGGCACCTGGGAACAAATTAGCACATCATCTGTATGCTCAAGACTTTGAGGAAAAACAACTGCTTCTGAAATTCAGAACATATGAATTAGTATAGCAGCATGACTATGGCATGTACCCCTGCACTACTGCAATGTGATCACATTCCATGTTTCTGTTGCACACAATTTTTTTGAAAAACTTGGATTTTGCTTTTTCTGTCCCATGATCCTGTCATTCAACAAAAATGAGACCACATAGTTAATTTTTTTAGTATTTTAAAAAACAACACAAACGCAAACCCCGTAACAAAACTTCTGTTAATTGAATTCAGATGTCTTGGTTGGAGGACATTCAATTAAACACAAAAATAGGATACTCTTTGGTTCAACAAAGAGGGGGGTTTAATTTTAATTTCTTTGTTTCTTACTGTATAATTATGGTTTTTTACATGTACTGTAAACCCTCTGGATAGCACAATATCACACTTTTGTCTGCATGTATTGTCTTGCTTTCCTATTTTTCTGCTTAGTTAAAAAAAAAAAAAAGTTCATTTCCAGCTGCAATTTCCATGTCTAGCTTGAGAATCTGTTTCAGAATAAATGTTCACTGTTTTTACAACTCTATGTAGATCATAAAATTTTAGAAGGGAAATGCTGAAAGTTGTTCACACGTTCTGCAGTCTTCAGATTATAGAAATGTCATTTGTAAAAATTAACATTTAAATCTTCTTCGTAACATAGCTTGATGGCAGAAATGATACCATGTTGTGGAAATAATGGCTTTGCAGGGGTGAAGGAGGTGAGCAAAAGTGAGTGCGTTAAGTTGTAATACTGCCATGTGGAGCTACAGCCATCCGATAGTTAAAACATTAGTGATGTTTCTTTCAACCATTTTCATGAAAAGCATTCACCCTTTTCAATTAGGTGTTCTGTTGTCAACTGGGGGAAGGTCAGAGAGAGCAGGCAGTCTCCTGTGCCCACCTAGGCCGTCCCTGGGCAGCACAGTGTAACTGTAAGGACATGTATGATACATATGTCAGGAAGACATATTGATAGATTGGAAGTGGCAGTGATGGATGTCAAAGAGAGCAAGTAGAAAAGCTGAAAAATAGGTGCAAGGAGGAACAGGGAGGAAATTAATTTCTTTTTGTCTTATATCAGGGTGGCAGGCTGCTCTCAGCTTCGTCAAGTGCCACTGGTCACGTGTGAGGCAGATAATGGGGGATAGGATAGGATAGGATAGGATGGAGCAACACAGTTCTGCTGCAGACTGGCCTTCACTCTCATGTCTGCAGCGGGTATGCCTCTGAGCAGCTCAGTTCAGTGAAAGTGTCTGTAGGGGGTCGCAAACTGAGTATTCTTTGTTTTCCAGACAACAACAGGAAAAAAAATCAGTCAGATTTCTGAAACCTTTAGGTGTGCAAATGAAGTCATCTGTGGTTCAGGCAGAATGATTCTTCTGCCCTGTGTGTGGGCAGCATTCCTCTGCTCCCTCATGGACTAAATCATAAAATTGGAAAAATTCCAATTTTGGCTGATGGTAGTAGGATGAAGACAAGCTCCCAGGACTCACTTGTGTTCTGATTTTCCTGTCAGTCCATTTTGTACTTGGGAGAAAATTTGACCAAAGTGGTGTTCACCCACTTCTAGTATAGACAGCAGACATTTTACCTGTCCAGCAAGTGAATTTACCCATCTGGTTTTGTTGACTGCTCCGTGACTCCAGCAGCTGTTGTGCCTATGGATCATGTGCTTGCTGATGCTCTCCAGTTGCACGTGTACCTTGGCCTGTGCTAGCAGTGAATATCGTATAATCATTTAGGTTGGAAAAGACCCGTAAGATCATCAAGTCCAACCACGACCTAACACTACCCTTTCCACTGTTAAGCCACATCTACACATCTATTAAATACCTCCAGGGAAGGTGACTCTACCACTTCCCTGGGCAGCCTGTTCCAATGCCTAACCACTCTTCTCTGTGAAGAAATTCTTCCTGACATCTAATCTAAACATCCCCTGACACAACTTGAGACTGTTTCCTCACATCCTATTACTTCTCACCTAAGAAAAGAGTCCAGCACCCACCTTAGTCCAACCTCATTACAGGTGGTTGTAGAGAGCGATGAGGTCTGCCCTCAGCCTCCTCCACATTAAACAACTCCAGTGCCCTCAGCTACTCCTCATATGTCTTGTTTTCCAGTCCCTTTTACCAGCTCCATTGCTCTTTTCTGAACACGTTGCAGCAACTCAAGTTCCTTCTTGTACTGTGGGGCCCAAAGCTGAACGCAGTACTTGAGGTGCAGCCTCACCAGAGCAGAGTACAGAGGGACAATCACTTCCCTAGTCCTGCTGGTCATGCTATTTCTGATACAAGCCAGGATGCCATTGGCATTCTTGGCCACCTGAGCACACTGCTGGCTCATGTTCAACCAGCAAGTAGCCTTGTTCCCCTGGACAGCCTTTCTCAGATTAAACATCACTGTGGCTGCCTGTGTGGCCGTGGCAAATTTACTGTGGCCACAGGTCTGAGGGTTGGTGTAGGACTGCAGGGCCTCTGTGGGAGGCAGAAATTCCTGCTGGATGCCTGTGGATATGGGGAACATGAGTTTTTCTGTGGTGGCCTTGCACTAGGTTCCCTTGTGGCCATGCTTGCAGAATGCTCCCATGGGGGTGTCGGCCGGGGCCTGGCTCGGCTCGCGCAGGAGCTGCCAGTGGTGATGGCAATGGCAACAGGCCCTGCAAGGGGAGCGTGGTCACTCAGCTCCACTGGGGGCTTGGATTCCTGCACTGAGGGAGGTGGCGATTCAAAAACTGTGAGACTGTAAGATTCAGTCAATGCCCACCTGACTCACACTGTATGTACGCCATGGATTTCAGCAAGAGACTCTCAGAAAGCTTAGCTTGGTTTGTATCATAAGTGAAATGTATCTGTAGCACTTGAGGGAAGCTGTCATTCCTATTTACTGCATGTTTTGGGTTGCGGTTTGGAGCTTTTCTTCATTATTATTACATTAAAACTACATTGCTAACAGCTGAAGGAGATGCAGAAGTGTCATAGTTGACATGTGTACAGGAAACGTAAACATATGATGGAGTGTAGTGGAAGAGCTAGGCTTGCCTAGTGTTGTTAATCTGTTTTAATTAAAAAAAATCACTGAGTAGTGGGTTATTCAGCTGTTGCTTTGAATGTTTGCACTCTCCATGCTTTTTTTCCATTGTTGCGAATCAGGTGAATCACAGAGTCAGGAGGGGGTTCAGCAGCAGCCGAATCAGCAGTAGCACAGCTCTACCACTGTTCAGTATGGGATGCTCTTGGCACACCAGAAGTGTTGTTATTATCATTATTTTTAACCTATTATGCAGAACTGGAATTTCTGCTAAAGTAAAAGCAAGAGGTTAAATGAAAGTGTTTGTGTACTTGAGTTTTTCTCAAAACAGCAGTAGCAAGAGAAAGCAGATAGGGTTTGATTTCTATAGAAGCAAAGGGAGGAAAAAAAAATTGTCTCAAAACAGCTTTAATTCCTGTTTCACCTTTCTAGTTTTAACACTTAGCCAGAAGTCTCAAAAGCAACCAGCTTGTCATGGGTCCTGCTTTCAAACTGCATGATTTCAATTCAGGGCTGCTAGAAACTAGAACACAGTAAAGAATTGTGTCCCAGTGAATAATTTCATACATGCCACGTTGTAGTTCTGGAACATTTGAAGCTGTAGTTAATGATTCAGTCATAAACTAATTCAAGTTTATAGATGTCATGGTGTTTAGTGCTGGCAGCCCTGAAGTTTTTCTTATCGGAACCATTAACATTTGAGTGCTTTGCACGGTGCGCAGAGGAAGCAGCGTGTGGCTGCTGTGTGCTTGTGACAGTGGCCTTGCTCAAGTGGCTCATAGGTTGTAGTCAAAAGCCTTTTGCTTATTGTATGAGCTGATTTTTCTTTAAGATGGTAGTGAGTAAATTCCCAGCAGTGTCCTGGGCATGGTTGTCATGTTTTTAGTAAGTCTCAGTAGGTTTTATTAACTTCCTTCCCATCAAATCTGGAGAGTTCAGAAGGGGAACCTTGTTGTTGCTTACTGTGGTGACATTGAGTAATGTGGTAGGTGGGTTAGTTGCCAGTTAGGCAACCTGGGCTGGCTCCACGTGCAGCTTGGTTACATGCTGAGGAGCAGAGGTGGCAGAGCTGTGACTCAAACCCCAAAGCTGCAGCTGCACGAGCAGGAGCTGCACTGGGAACTTGCGTCCAGGCACACCCCGGGGCAGGCTTGCAGAAGGCAGAGCACAACAACATGCTGGTTGTGTGAGCCTCTTGTGGTGCCGAGGATGTTGCTGGTGGCTGGACGCGGTTTTGTACCATGTAAGCTGAGCTAGAGTGCAACACTAAAATTCTAAACAGAAAACTGATGATAATGTACAGAAGCTAAGTCTCTTTCCTTCATCTAACCCGCACTCTCCATTAGCATATATATTCTTAATTGATGAGATTAACAGCAATGATTATAATACTTTTCACGTAGTGCAGTGTTAAGCTCTAACAGCGTATGTACGTGTTGAAGAAGGTATCTATTAAGGATCAGTACTCTCGTTTCGTTTAACATCTGCATTAATGCTCAAGAAGTGCAGAGTTAACATTTTGATTATATTTGCAGATGATTCTGAAGTAAAGATATTGTAAAAGCTGGAAAGGGCACAGATGTGTGTCAGAACAATCTAGAAAAATCAGATTGACAGTAAATACCAGGTCAGTTTTGGAAAAAATGTGGAGCTGGCATTTTTGCAGAAAAATAGTCCAAAACACAAAAACTGCATAATGTTCTAAGTACTAACTAGCATGCTAAAAACAGACGTCAAGTCAAAAACAGGTTGTATGCCAGATTGAAAAGAAATAAAAAAGACTATAATTTCAGCTGTGTGAAAACAGTGTTATGTTAGAGGTGATGGTATTCTTCCATTTGCAATGGCAGAAATTTCTAATCACTGAAGACATCCGAACTGGGCTTCTGACATTTCTGTGCTGCCTTTATGAGTTTCCTGAAAAGTGTGAACTGCCTTCATTTATTTCTGTATTGAAAACAATTTCTGAAACTGTAAAACGCCTGTTCCTCTGTGATCGTTTTAACAGAAACCTTAGCTCCTCCAGGATATTGGTGAGTGGCTGGGAGGAGTAAAACTACTTTCCCCTTTGTGATCCTTGAATGAGTAAATTATTCCTAGATCTTAGCTATACTATGAAATCACATTTCCCAGCCTACTCTAATTATTTCTGATATTGCTGTCCTGTTCTAGCTGTGCGAAGCTGTTGCTGGATCTAAAAATGTCACACAGAGTACTTGAAGTTCTTGAAGTTTCAAAGTTGCTTTTTTGTGTGTGTGTGTGGAAACTGCTTGTGCACTTATGGATGCACGCATGCTTTGGGAAGGGTGCCTTGTCTGTCTGGTATTTTTGTGTTAACATTTTTGGAATATGACATGGAATGTGCAGTATCATAAATGTCCATCTTATACACAAAAACTCAGGTTCGTGCAGAGTTGTTCTTTAAGCAGAGAAACAATTTTGCATAGCCAAGAGATGGCTTGTAGCAAAAACTGTTTTAAAAGTTCATTTGGGTTCTAATGACCTGAGTATCTGTCCTCTAGAATGGTTGAGAAATGGGTGTAGGGAATCCCTAGGTAAATGGCGGTAGTGGTGGTTTTTGTTCTTCTTCTTTTTTTTTTTTTTCCTTTGTTTGTGGCTAGAACACCGTAGTCCAATGTGGTGATACAACCTATTCAGTTCTTCTGCTTGGTCTCCCATAGTCCCAGCAATGATACTGATGTCAGTCAATGTCTTAGCTCGAGTCTGTTGAATCTCCAAGCTGAGGAAACAGCAAAGTCCCTAAACTCCTTGACAACTCTTCGGCTTACTAGTATTTGTTTGCCAATCCATTTTTGATAAAAGAGGAGAGGGACCTGCCTCACCTGATGCTTAACGCTTTGCTCCAGATTTCCTGGGGCTCATCAGTAGTGTCCTTTCTCCTTGCTAGTTTTTGCAGTAACTGAATGTTTTTACAGTATAAACCAAGACTCGCAATTCCCAGGAGCTGTGAATGTTGGCAGTTGCGAAAACTGTCTCTCAGGCACTGTGGACGTTTAACTTAAAAGAAGTGGTCCAGCTGTTTGCTGTTAACAGTTCCAGGTTCAGCGGTGATGCTGAAGGTGGTCAAAGACCTGACCCGATCCCTTGAAGTAAGGCTGGTATTTTGCATGGGCTCTGGGCTCTGCCAGGGGTTGGCTAAGCTGCCCAATCAACCCAGGAGGTTGCAGTGTAGGGCTAAGATTTTGCAATGTCACTGACGAGGTGTGATATCCTTGTTTCTGTTTGTTTGTTTTTTCTTCTCCCAGGGAATTCATAAGGGATGACTTCTGTTTGTTAATAGCTTTCAGTCGTGGTACTTAAAATGTGACTAAACATTCAGCGAGTGCCATGAGAATACATGGTAAAAATGTATCCTGTTAGTTAACTGCGTTATGTAAATGAAGAATACTATCAAAATACTATACTGGAGAATACTATCAAAACCACAGTTAGTGCTGGAAACAAGCAGAAGGTCTTGAAATCTTTTACTCGACTGGAGGTGGCGGAAGAGGGTATGCTGAGCCTGCTGGCATCCTTCCCAGCCCCAGCAGAAATATAGTAGCTTAATACAACATGATAAATCAAGTACGAAGTTACTTTTCTACCCCTGGAAATTATATGTAGAATAATCTGTGATTTCATTGTGATAAAGGCAGCCTTCTAAATGAGTGGATGAGGGGGAAGGAGAGAAGCAACAAAGCCAAAAAGGATTTTTGAGGGCAAAGCTGACCTTCCCAGTTCTGCTGTGAAGCTTTGGGCAGAATGCTTTGTGTGTTGTGCAGATTTTTTAATTTTATTTCTGGTGTGTGCGCACCCTAGTTTCCCGCTGTGACTCATTTGCCAGGCCATTTGTTTTAGAAAGCAAACAAAAGAGACCCAACTTCCCCACTTTCCATCCACGGTGGTATGTGGGAGTCTGTCTTGTAAGGCTGTTGTAAAATGCTATAGTTTTATAGGAGCCTCATATAGTCAGCCGCCTGTGCAAAATCCTATTTGTGTTTACTCACCACATTTTCCAACTGACAGCACCGTATTTATGCCTTTTCCTTTAATTTTCCATGAGCTAAAATGGCAGCATATTGCAGGGATTCTCCAGGGCTGGATACAACGCTTGTTTACATCCCAAAGAAACAGGAAAAAGTACAAGAGTATATATAAAGTCCTGGAATTAAACAGATGAATGCAAATCTCTTAGTGGTGCTGGAAGCTTGATGTGCTTTAAGTAATTATGAAGGTAGTGAGTGTTGGGCACTGTATGAACATGTCAGAGTAAAGTAACCCTTCACAGGGCTTTTCAATTGATTCCCTTCTGTAAGGGCTCTTACAAAATATCTCGAGCAATGATCTGGATTTTAAGATGGCTCGGAAGAAAAGCAATTCTTGTTAGAGATGTTGGAGGAAACACAGTTCTGTCCTGCTATAGGGAAGGATTGCTATAGGGACGGAAACTGCCTGGCATCAGAGCAGGAGCTCTGGGCCCAGCTGAGTCATCCGAAACACTTTACTGCTTATGCCTTGGCTGTGAACAGACGTTACAGCCTGAGCTGAGTAAATACACCGTTGAATTCTGAAATACGAATATTAGTAATCCCAGTACCACAGCATTTTGTCAAGGTTTCTACCCCCTTCTTTTACCTCCTTAAAGGCCCATTTTCAACTTCCTAACTTTCAACAGATTGGCTTGTTTTATTTGCAGTGCCAAGAGTCTGTTTCAGGATGATTTTTTTTTCTTAATTCCTAGTTTAATTTGAGTAAAAAAGTAATGTACTGTTTTCGAGGAGGCAGCTAGGGAATTACATTCTTTCTTACTGTTTGACAAAAATAAGTTCTGGAAAGCTCTTCGTTGGTAAATAATGTAATACAGTGGAAACTGCTGTGGGAAACAAGAAGAAAACAGTGGAGACCTTTAAAATGGCTTGCATGAAATTGCAAAAGCCACTGAGAGGATGTATTTTCACAGCTGTATTTTGTTTGGAGGCAGGGGAGCTGAGGAGCTGACATGCTGGCTGACCATAGCATGAGAGCTGCTGATAGTGGATCATAGTGGATCCATAAGGACATCAAGACCTGGAACATGATGACTTATGGTAGGAAGCCCGGGATGAATTCTTGAAGACCAGAGAGGAAAATAATGCCAAAAAGCCCTGACATGTGTCCCAATGCCTAGAGCTTTGTCAGGCCTAAGATGCTGGAGTATTAAGCAATCTGCTGCAGCCACTGGCAAAAGGTTATTTACCTTCATAGCAAGGTAGCAGACCGAGTGTGCCTGCTGCTGTGGCAGGGCAGTGCAGTCGAATGCACTCACTTAAGGCTGCATTCAGATCGAAACAAATTTGATGTTGGCCTTATACCGATTTTTAGATGTTACCAGAAATAGAATTCATTTCCCACAAGAGTTCTTCTAAATCAGTGTTCAATATTCTTCAAAAAGTATCCTCTGTCTTTGGATCAGAGGTCAGAACAATCCACAGAGGTGTTAAGCTGTCCATGAGTGACTAATATCAGTACTGCGGGTACCATCCACGTATTTGTCTGTTTATTCTGATGTCCTTTACACTGCAGACCATTTTTTCTGCCTGGAGATGCTAGGTGATTTGCCAGCATGTGTACCTGGCTTCAGAAAATTCTGAGCATCTACCCTCTGAAAATGGCCTCTTTCACGCTGTAAGGTATTGTCCTGTTAGCTTTAAAACTTAAGCATTAAAAAGGCAAAACCTTTAAGCAAAGAACACATCAATAAATGGGATGAGATTTGATTTAGTTTCTATGGTACCTATGTGAAAACTGTTCTGTTATACATCTCCAGGGTAAGGACCTCCAGTCGTGCTAAATATGGCTCACTTTGGAGAACTGAGTTTTGCAATTTGCTGCTGATGGAACAATGCAGTAATTTAACTTCAGATTTAGTGTACTCACAGAACCTCTGCTGTAAAGGGAGAGAAATCCCGCATGAAGAAAGAAAAAGCTGTAAGAAAATTAATGGATGAGATTGGGATGAGCTTGCCTTAGGAATATTTTCACTTAAGGAAACAGCACATAAGAGGAAACTAAGTTGTAGTTATATGTTAGTATTTAAACTTCTAATACACAAAAAAGCCATAACTCTATAGACTTTGTAATAAGGGAGAAGATGCTTTTTATGTATTAAATTAGTGTAAGTAATTTTTTTGCGTTCTTATTTTCTCAGCTGTAGGAAAAAAAAAGTCATGTTTTGGAGTTAATCATGAATTTTGTACATTCATATTAGAAAGTGCTGCAGTTGGCAGATAATATTAAACAGCAGCATGGCTTCACTTTAGAGGTTCTTCAAGCTTCTTTCTATGGAAAACAAAAAATATGTAGAATTGTAGAAAGGTGAAGAATTGCATTTTTTCAGGTATCTGGATGTTAATTTCAGTATGCTTCAATTTCTTTATTCTGTATCTCAGCCAAGCTCAATGCAAATTTCTAGAAATTAAATACTGTCATTGAAATGACCCCGTGAAATGTTGCAGGATTACACCATTATGCCTGCTATATGATTAGAACAATAAGCCTCTTCTCACCTTTCAGCAAAAGTGTAAAAGTTTTGTGATAATGAATGCTCTGGCATTAAAGCACTATTACCCTTACAAAATAGGCGAAGGCATGTTTTAGTGATAATACACCTTCTAACAACATAATTCAATAATACATCTGTGTTATATTGTCCAGTAGTAAGTGCCAGTATGAACTGATACCTTTGCTTTTATTTTTTTAAACAACTAATTTCGTTGTTGGTTAGGAGTCTCCCAACCATTCATGCAAACCAGAGTTTGTTGCTGATACATATTTATATAGTTATATGTAAATATAGGAAAAAGCTTTTCTTAATGCATATGTACACTGAGAAGCCAAATTTAGATGATGGCTGATATATGGTGGTAGCCTACATAGCACAGATGTTTGTTGTGTATTTTGAGATGTCTCTTATAAGAATCATGGTCTGTAGGAGGGCTGGTGAGTGGCAGTTAGAGATCTATTAAACTACCATGTCTTAGTTGTGACATCCTGATGTGGTTCTCAAAGCTAAATAAAACACAGGAAAATGATATAAAAAGAAAGAGCACGCCTAGGTAATTGTTACCAGGAGTGAATGTTTGCATCTCAGAGTTCATAAGTGCGGTCAAAGCAACCAAGAGCAGTCCTAAATAAACAAACAGTTATCCAAGTGAGTCAAAATGCATTTGAGACCTTCTTAGCATCTTCATCGAGCTGAATTCCTCACCAGTAGGAGCAAGTGTTTAGTAGCATATAAAAGAGCAAATGTTTCTGGGACAGGTAGAGAGCATGAAGGGAATAATGCCATTTTGAAAAATCCTGCTGAGGTCAATGAAACTTGGACTACTTGTATGGTTGTATGACACTGCATTGTTATGACACTGCATAGTTCCTTTTTTAACATAAGAATGTTAATGTAGAACCTGGCATTGCTGACATTTTTGGGAGACTATTTTGGTCATTAGAGAGCTTAAAGCTGCAGGAATTAAGCAACACATCTGAACACCGTTCATATGTCCACTGTCTTCCACATGTTTTTACCTAAACTTCTGAAAGTCAAAAGTATACTAAATGCTTAATAGTTGAGGGCCAGATCTTTTTTGTTCCCAATCTAGGAAAAAACACCAGTACATACTTATATTTTTTTTGCTGTATGCTTTTTATGAGTTCATGAAACTCACGAGGATTACACTGTCTTTTTCATACAGGTAAGTCTTGTGTATGCCATGTGGATCTTAGACTTCAGTAATAAAGGCAACATTAGATTTTGAAGAGCAAAAATGTTTTATGGCAATTCATTGAATTATTAGAGCACCTTACAGAATGTTTACAAATCAATCTAGCAAATCAAGCACTGGTACAAAAATGAGTACATGCCTTGCTTAAGATCATGACAAGTGAGGCTGAAGGCAGGAAAACTTGGCTTTTTAAATCACGACATTTATACTGGACAGATATAGACAGATATAGAAGAAGAGAATTATTTCAGAAATGTTGAGTTTTATGTTGCTTGTTCCATGTGCAAAAATGACTTTTTTTCAGTAAAGGTTGAAAACTGAATTTGAGGGATATGTATTGCAAAGGGTTGGAATGGCAGGAATGGGGTCAATCCTGTCCTTTTGCATATGTAGGAGGTGAAGGGGTGCTCAAATGGAAAGGCAGGTTTAAGCAAAGTCCAATGCTCTATGATTGCTAAATCTTGCCTGTTATTTTTAAAGATGCAATTTCTGCATAGAAGTCCCTAAAATACAGAACACTTACACTGAGAAGTCTCTCTGTCATTAAAGTGCATTTGTTTGAGCCAGGTAGAAAGGAGTTAAAATGTCTTCATGAACTGAAGCCAGTAGCTGGATAGTGTGAAAATTGAGTAGTTTGGCCAAAGCATTTATAGTAATGGAAAATATTTACGTTAAATCATATTGAAGTCTAGAAAACCATCTGACATTTCAGTCTTTTTTGTAATAGAGATTAATAAAACTTTATGCTAATGTGTCATAAAGAAGAAATAGTTCATTTAAGTACGGTATGTTCCTTATCTCGCCTACTTATATATTCTGTTTTGCAGTTGTAGACTTCTAACAGACTTTGGCAAGAAATGCTACTTCAGTGTTTTATGCTTGTTAAACCTTTTGAGGAAGGGAAACTAATAATAGTTAAACAACTTGTATTTTTTTTCATGTTTTCTTCACAGAGGAAAGCAACACAAAGGCAGTTATGTGGAGTGCTTTTGCTTTCCGAAAGGTATATAACTGTAGGGAAGAGTTTTACAGTGATCTCCTAATGGCACAAAAAAAATTGATAGAGGAGAAGAAAAGGAGACAGGCTTTTTTTTTTTTTGTAATAAAAAAGCAGAATTATCTTCTTCTGTTTTCAGTAGCACTTTTTAAGATCAGATAGAAAGGGAGCCTGACTGTGAAGAAAGCAGAAGACTGTAGAGACACATATCTTGATCCTGCACACCTTCCTTAGATGGGGGGGTCCATTATCCTAAATGCAGCTGCGTCTGTAGCGATGTGTGACAAAGTCATAGCAACCATATGACCTGAGGGATGTTGTGAAAAGCATATGCACAAAAACTCATCTGCTTTTAGTATGATAAAAATATGAATAATTCTTTAGAGCTTTATGCAATCAATTATCTGTGAAGCACGTTCATTTCTTCTCCGCTAGGAAGATGCTGCTGGGGTCAGACTGCAGCCCCGAGCAGTTCTTGGAAATGTGCCTCCCGGGACAGGAACTTCAAACCAAACACCCAACAAACAACCCATTCTGGACAGCATTTGCTGCATAGTGCTTAATAATAATAACAGTAATAAAAATCTTCCTTGAATAAATGGTGACTTGCCAGCTGGGCGTTTTCCAAAATTCATTGACTTGCTGGTTTCCAAGATTGCCTGTGCAGGGGGAACAGAGAGAAAAAAATATCTGAAAATATCTGCATAAACACAATGAACAGGAATAAAACTTGCAAGTTGGCATAAGTTTAACTAAGCAAATAAAATCCTTGTCTCTGGAAAAACATCATGCAAAAGACCAGAGCTGATGTCTGGTACTGATGTAATAGGAAACTCTTGAGAATGGTATCATCTGAGAAGGTGTCTGGTCGATACAGATTCCCTGGAGTTCGCAGTCTGAATGGCAGAGTGAAGTGAGAATAAGAGGCGTCGCACTTGACAGGGTCTTCACTGAAGCTTCATCATTATGTCCATTGTCCAGCCATCATGCCCATCTTTAAATTGTCGTCACTTTGGTAAGGAGAGTCTTGTAAAGAGAAAGTTGATCTGTGGAATTGCAGTCCCAAACTTCCGATGTGCATTTGGAAATTCCCTGAATTTGATGTCCTGCTCCCCGGTGCAGGGGAAAGCATGAGCATTAAGAGGGGATGTGTCCTGACTCTGTCAGCATCTTTTGTCCAACAAAGTTTCTTCCTCTGTCTCATTCATTCTGCAGGTAACACAAAAAAAAAAAAAAAGGGGGGAAAAAAAACTCTGATGAAGGCAAATGGAATATCCTCATATGAATCTCTCACTCTGGAGGAGGAAGGAAACAGGCTTTTAAGGCTTAATCCTAAGAAGATTAGTTAAAGTGGAGTTTTTGCCAAGCTAGTGAAAGTATCACCAGACATTCAGCTGGAATGGAAGGATAAATGGAAGGATCTTTCTGAAAAGTTTTCACAGGGTACTCAAAGAAATCCAAAGGAAGCAAATTGGTATTCATTTCCCATCATCTCTCCCTGTGCTCTTCTTTTCTGCAATTTCCCCATTGTTTCCCATTCTGCTTTTCTGAAGATGTTGCTCTTACCTGAGTTGAAATTTTTATACTTGTTGTTACTGAGTTGCATCTAGTATTTTCAGGCCGTTTCATTGAATGATCGAGATCTTTTTGACTCTGTTTGTCTGTGGTGGTTTTAGCCAGCTGGGCAGCTGAGCTCCACCACAACAACACTCTCACTCCCCCTCCTCAAAAGGAAAGGGAAATATTATGAAAATGGCTCAAGGGTTGAGATAAGGACAGGGAGATCACTCAGCGATCATTGTCATGGGCAAAATTGACTCAGCGTAGGGAGATTAATATAATGTAGTGCCTATCACTAGCAGATTAGATCAGTGAAAAACTTAAAGCAAAATAAAAACACTTTCTCCCCCCCATACACCCTTACCCCCCATATACCCTCTTCTACTTCCTCCCCCCGGAGCAGCACAGGGGAAAAGAGAATGGGGGCTGCGCTCAGTCCCGATGCTTTGTCTCCGCTCCCTCACGGTTCCTCTCTGCCCCTGCTCCACGTGGGGTCCCTCCCACGGGATGCCGTCCTTCCCGAACTGAGCCTGCGGGGGCTGCCCACAGGCAGCAGCTCTTCAGGAACTGCTCCCACACGGCTCCGTACCACGGGGTCCATCCATCCCCCAGGAGCAAACTGCTCCAGCACGGGTCCCCCACGTGCAGCAGCTCCCCCCAGACCCCCTGCTCCTGCGTGGGCTCCTCTCCACGGCTGCAGCTCCGGCCCGGGGCCTGCTCCTGCGGGGGCTCTCCATGGGCCGCAGCCTCCTCCAGGCCACATCCACCTGCTCCACCGGGGGCTCCTCCACGGGCTGCAGCGTGGAGATCTGCTCCATGTGGGACCCATGGGCTGCAGGGGGACAGCCTGCTCCACCAGGGGCCTCTCCACAGGCCGCAGGGGAACTGCTGCTCAGTGCCTGGAGCACCTCCTGCCTTCCTTCTGCACTCCCAGCTGCTGTTGTGCAGCAGTTTTTTTCCCTCGTTCTTAAATCTGCCTCTGCCAGAGGCCTAACCAGCATCCCTGATGGGTTCAGCTGTGGCTAGCAGTGGATCCATTTTTGGAGCTGGCTGGAGCTGGCTCTGATCTGACATGGGGCAGCTGCTGGGCTCTTCTCATAGATGCCACTCCAATAGACTCCTGCTTCCCAAACTTTGCCACATAAACTTAATACAATGTCCCAGAGTTCCTCTGGTGTCAAATCCCTTTGTTTGGTATCGTTACCAAATTTAATACCAGTACTGTGTACTGCATTTTTCAAAAAATGAATGAAAATATTGAATGATAGGACACAGTACAACACCTAGGGAAATTTTGTTTGATTAAAAAAATATTAAGAAGTAAGGCTGGAATGGGATCTAAATTATTATGTTTGATCTAAGCAGCATGGTGATGCCTGTGTCATCCCTGGCAGCGCCTGCTTGATCTGCTCCTAAATATCCCTGGTGATGGCCAATCCTCACAATTTACTGCAACATCTTTCTGTGCTTAATCCTTTCAGTTTAAGAGTTTTGATATCTGTTTTCAGAGGATTGTCTTTCACTCATTCCTTTTCTGTGAATTCTCAAAGTGGTTAGTGCAGACTGCTGGCAGTTTCCCAAGCATGCAACGTGAATTTCTTTAAGTCTACCTCATTTCAGAATGTCATGTTTCTAACTACTCTCTTGCAGAGAAACTTGACAGTTTCTATGCGACGCAAATCGTTTTTGTATTCAGCCAGAGTAATTTGACACAGCTTCCACTGTTATTCTCATGTTAGCCAGTTAGGAAATAAAGTCGGGGGCCAGTCTTTCTGTCTGTGTGATTTGAATGGGTGGCATTTCAGCAGTCAGTCTCAGCTTGTCCCTCAAATTTTGAACAGCATGGTTTGCAGTGGCCTAGCGAGGACAATTTTTTCAGAAGGACTCCCTGAAGGGCACAGGGGAGTACAGTACTGTATTTATATAGAGAATTTACTCTGCCTTTTTGTGGTGGTGAATCTTTGCTAAAGAAATAAAGAAGTAAACACAAGTCATTGCAAAATACCTGGCACGCATTGTGACAGAAGGCAGGGTAAAAATCTTCCCCGAAAAGAAAAAACTCTTATTTAATCAGTGTTCACTTGCTGTGTGATATCAGAAAGCAGAATTTGAGAACCAGCTGAAAAACAGAGTGAAGATGAAGAACAGATTAATGCAGCTTTGAAATGCAGTTAGCAAAGAGCTACCTGGCAGTGGGGATAGACAGCAGTTATTGTTCTCATAGAGAAACGTGTTCAAGTAACATTGAAATAGTTTTGCTTAATGGCACCTCCTTTTTTTGGATGTTAGGGTTTTTTTCTACACTGTCTTGAGCACAGGAAAATAGCTGGTTTTCTTAGTTGATTTTATTTTGTTTTCTTCTCTCTGCCTCCAGTGGTAGTAAAGCAGTGTATTGACAAAACAAACAGTAAAATGAAACGCGTGCCTGTGCATTTGCAGTGGAAAGGTTTGTTGCCTTTCTGTTGCAGGCATGTTGAAACAAAGCTTAACCACACAATTCAGAGCTGTTTTGCCTTCTGGAGTCTCCTTTCTTTGCAGGATGTGTGTAGTGTGCACTTTCCCCTGCCCTGCCTGCATCTCTGCTGCACATGCAGGTTAGGAAAGGTCTCCCAGAAAGGGTCGCAGAGCAAAATATTCAAGTGCTTGGTCTGTACACGGGAAGAATACGTGATGATATGGCTAGTAATAGGAAGATTTTGAACTTTTATTTCAAACTGGCTGGTTCTGTCTTTGTTAGGTTGTAAGATGGAAGGATTTTTCTCCTTATTTGAGACCAGTTATAGCCAAGAGTTGTCATTATTGAATATTCAGATTCCATTTCATCTGGACAGCATTTCTAGTTTTTTATTAAACCATGTCTTTCATCTTGTAGAAGTGTAGACTGGAAAGTTTGTCTCATTAGAGCATAGAAACAAAGTTTAAAAAAAAACAAAAAAACAAAACACATTAGGAATATCACAAATATGAAATATCACAGGCATTGGTTTAGAATCATCATAGAATGGCTCAGGTTGGAAGGGACCTCATAGATCATCTAGTTCCAACCCCCCTGCCATAGGCAGGGACACCACCCACTAGATCAGGTCACTCAGGGCCTCATCTAACCTGGCCTTGAACGCCTCCAGGGACTGGTCATCCACAGCTTCTCTGGGCAACCTGTGCCAGTGCCTCACCACCCTCTGAGTAAATAATTTCTTCCTAATCTCTAATCTAAATCTCCCCTCTTTTAGTTTACAACCATTCCCCCTTGTCCTGTCATTGTCTGATTGAGCGAAGAGTCACTCTCCTTTTTTTTTTTTTTTATAAATTACCTTTAAGTACTGAAAAGCTGCAATGAGGTCCCCCCAGAGCCTTCATGTAGGCTGAACATCCCCAGCTCTCTCAGCCTCCCTTCATAGGAGAGGTGCTCCAGCCCCTTGATCATCTTTGTGATCCTCCTCTGGACCTGTTCTAACACATCAACATCCTTCTTGTGTTGGGGACCCCAGACCTGGACGCAGCACTCCAGGTGGGGCCTCACAAGGGCAGAGCAGAGGGGGACAATCACCTCCCTCCACCTGCTGGCCACTCCTCTGATGATGCAGCCCAGGATGCAGTTTGCCTTCTGGGCTGCAAGCACACACTGCTGGCTCATGTCGAGCTTTTCATCCACCAGAACCCCCAAGTCCTTCTCTGCAGGGCTGCTCTCAGTGAGTTCTTCTCCCAGCCTGTTCTCATGTCTGGGATTGCCCTATTTCCATCATAGTGTTTACAGTAGTTCACACAATTTGGATAAATTTGGTCATATTAGAAATTTGGTTTGTTATTTGAATGAAATCACTGAAAGTTTTGATTTTCTTCTTTTATTTATTATAATTATACATTCAGTATGTTGGAATGTAACAAATACAATTAGTATGGATGTTTTTCCTAAAAAATTGATCTATGGAACAATTTAACTCCCTAGCCTGATTATATTAAAAGGGAAACGTATAAGCAGTAATAGATTTGGACAAACTTGTAAGTATAAAGAAAGTCAGTATTTATATATGTGTGTGTATAAAATATATATAATGTATATATTTTTATATATATAAAGGTATTTTTCTTCCTTTAGAATCTTTCTTTGATATATGTTCTGCATTACTTCAGAACCTGCAGTTATTTAAACCCTCTATGTCTATATAATAGTAATATTCTTATATACATTACATATGTTGAATTACAAGTAAGTTTTCAAAAACTGTACTTGAATGCGCCGGTTTCTCTCCTCTTTGTGTTAGTGCAAACTTGCAGGTAAACAAATCTGAATTATATCTTAATGAAATTTCCAGGGTTCAGTGACTGGGAAGTAAAGCCAAATAGGTATTTTAGTCATCTTTCAGGTTCATTGCATGTGGTGACGTGGAATTAGTTTGATATGTGGCTTTGGGGTTATTTTGGGGGTATTTATGACTTTAAAAAAAATGAGAAATAACTAAGAGGTTTTGAAAGGCAAGAAAGGAAGCAGAAAAATGTATTTCAGAATGTTTTAAAAAATAATACTGTACATTTTTCCATTTTCAAAATGAAAATTTTGACAGGTGTTAGTCTTATGCTGAGGAAACCACTTGTCGGTACAGGACCTTTTATATATAATGGAAGAAATTGCAGTGAATCACTGTGTATTGCAGTGCAGACTGGTCAATAGGGTTTTACTATGTTGATCTTTTCTACACACCTGTGAAAAAAATCCCTCTGTTGAGGCTGGTACAGCTCTGCTGACCTCAACAATCAGAGGGTTTTCTTTCTATATTACATTTGAGCTGGGCAACATCACACTGCTAAGCTCCTGGTTTTCAAGTTGTAGTCCATATCCCCCTTCCTGCCTTTGATCCATAAAGAGCTCCAGGAAATGATGACTAAGAATGTCATATTATTTCAGATGTGTAAAAATCCACAAGATTTCTGAGGATGTCCACTGCTCCCTTGGAAAAAAAATAGAGACCTATAAAACGCAGAAGGCTGACAACAACCCCGGCACCTTCAGTCTGTTGTTTCTGGCAGTCCTGGCTGGTCTTGGTACTTGCTGCCGGCCACGGGCATCCTGTTCAAATTAACGCTCCTACTGGTGGAGCCCCCACAGTCTTTCCCGTCCTGGGAAATTTTTCATGGTGGAAAGAAAAGAGAAAGTGAGGAAAATGTGTAGTATAACTGACGATTGGCACTGGGGAGCCATGAACTGATTTTGATTGTGAGTGGCTTTTCAGATTCTTGTTTGAATAACTTTTGGCTGAAAGAAGAGCAGAACTAATCCTCTTCTGAGTAGTCATTGGCACTTTCATTTATTTTGTAGATGGTATGCCAAGAAACATAACATTGGCTAGTAGAAGTTTGAGGCAGTGACCAAGTGAAGAGAACAAAGTGGTGTTTTCAGAAGACATGATAAATTTGGCAGTAACTGCATCCCAGTTCCCTTAGACCACTTCTTGTGATCCCCACCAAGGGAAAAACCTGCTCCAGGAAAATAGTAAAAATGCCATATTTTCCATGTTGGCTTTCTCCCTTCTCCTCTGACCATTTTTTTCCATATGATATCTAAATTGTTCAAATGGAGTGCTTGTGTTTCAGTTACTATCAAAGGATCTTCAGTTCATACATAAGCCCATTTACCACCTCTTCCCATACTCTCCAGTCTTTTTTTCTTTTCTTTTCTTTTTTTTTTTTTAAGATGTTTTTCCAGGATTGCAATTAATCTTGTCTTCTGTGGTTATGAACTGCACACAGTCATGTTTGTCCTTAATCCTGGAGACTGACCATCTTTCTCTGTTTAAACTTGGCTTGCTTCAAGCAAAAACCCCCACACTTTAGTGATTCCAAGAAAAAAGGAACATAACCACAAGGTTTTCCCAAAGATTTTGCATACATCTGATTCACTTAACCTCAAAGATAATAAATTATGGAGAAAATTGGACTGCTTCCATATATTCACCATGTTCTGTAATAAAGCTGAACTCTTTTTTTTTTTCCTGAGACACGGGAGAAGACTGTGTTCAGTCAGTGCAAGTGTGTTGCTGAGCGTGTTTGTGGAATGCATAATACCACTGTTTTGACCGTGATTATTCTGTCTGCTCTGTTGTTTCTAATGAATGACTATTGTGCTATTAAAGGAAGGCAGAATAAGTTATAAGGCAGATTTTTTATTTATTTTTTTTAAAGAATAAATACTCTGTTCCAGAAAAAAAAAAATTAATGTCTCGTTGGATGACAGACAAGAATAAAAGCTTTATTAAAGGTTTATTAAAGGATTTCAGAAAAATCCTCTTAATAATTCAATGAAATAGGTTATTTCAGGAGAACGGAGTAGATTCTTAATGAAAAACTGTTGACTTCTATCACTTCAAACAGAAAGCAACACCACAGAAAGCATTTTCTCTTCCTGTGACATTTAGTAACGTCAAAAACGTATTTGTATAAGTTCTAGTTGTTGTCTTCCAGAGCATATAAGAGCTGAATAATCATATTCTCCATCTGAGATTAGCTGGTTGTGTTGATGTAGTTACAAAAATACTTCAGCCTGATGAACAGTGGTTTCAGTGTTTATGGTAGTCATTCCTAAGTTCCCAATTTTTACTGTGCAACTTTCCTTTTTTTGTACTTCTGTGTCATCTCTTAGTACAAAATAGTTCATAGATTGGCTTTACCTTGATATTTCTTCACTGTTGCAATACCTATCATGCTGACTTTTCTTTCCTTTTTTTTTTTTTTTAATTAACATAGTCTGATATGTATTCTCTGAGAAGTGGCACTAAAAGTTCATACATTTTGTAAATACCCAACTTAGGAGCCATGTGTAACATGCATGGCCTCTTCTTGTATTAGAAATTATTCTTTCCTGCAGGTTTTCTGCAGAAATATTCTGAGCTTGGTGTGCATTTTTCAGGATATTTCTGCACATGTTAAGGCTCAAATAGCATTGCCCTGCTTTTGCTGGCCAAAGGGAATGATATCTTCTATGATCTTCTAGATATATATCTTATATCTTATATCTAGATATATATCTTATATCTTATATCTTATATATCTTCTCAATGAGAGCACGTGAAGGACTTCACAGGGTTAATGAGCTGGCAGACAGACCACAGAGCCTGCTCGCTCCACGCCATCACAGCTGGATTTGTTGAATTATTTTAGTGTTTTTATTAAGGGTATGGTATGAATCGTACAGCAAAAGGTTTCACTTTTATTACTGAAAACAAATACTCATTTTAAACATGAACCTAAAAGAATACAGACTATTGAATTGGTCTGGCACACTGTGGATGCTGAAATCAGCTCCAGTTTATATGCCTGAGGAGCCCAAGTAGAAGAACTGGCAGGAGAAGGAAACTAACTCAGCACGTGGCATTTGGGGCAGTGTAAGGGAGTGGTGAATTTCTGCAGCTTTCCATCCTCTTCTCTTGATTTGTAAGGTATTCTGACTGGATTTCAAAGCAGTACTCTGAATTTGCTTGACTACTTGTGTCAGTCTTGTGATTATTTTACGTAGCCAGTTGTTGCTTCTGGATTTGAGTAAGAAATTGCCATGAAAAAGAGCTTTATAAAGTGGTCCAAAACTTGCTATTGTCTTAAAGTGGATACAGCAGTAACTAGACTGTGCTTAAAAAAAAAAAAAAAAAAAGTTAAGAGCAGAAATCAAGCCTACAGGATGCATGTTCGATGCCAGGAAGATTTGGATTTAATTTTAATAACTAAAAACTGACACAGGAAGGAAAATGCAGTATGCATACTAACAACATAGATTAGTGATACAGAAAAGTGAAATTGCTTAGTTATTGGCTCCTTAATTTTAAAGGATATCTCAAAAATGGTTCTTGTAATATATTTCAGATTCTCTTGACACTGCAGTCTAAGATATCATATAAACAATGGCTGTAATTATCTGTTTCTCAATAGAAGCCAATTCAAATCCTTCTCCTCGGCAAAATGAACTATGATGGGTGTTTGCTAAACGTGAAGTGGCAGTATTTCAGCCTGATTAATTACAAAGAGGTGAAAGTTGCTATGAAGCCTGATCCTACAGGAAAATTAACTTCTGAGTAAGTGCAGGAGGAGAAACACTAACAGGGCTTTCTTTGCACCACTCCAATGTATAACTCCACATTTTTCTGAAAAGCTTATTTTCGAGACCATCTCTATGTGTACAGGTGGCTATTTTACCAGAAAGCCATACAGGAGACTCTGTGAGCAGTCTGTGCACTGGAAGACTATCCTGGTAATTAGAATTATAACAGAGGAAAGGATAATAGAAATTTTTCATCCCTGAATATAGGGGATTGTTGAAATTATCCGTGGCATTAAAATAATCAGCCGTGTCATTCAAAGGGTGGGTATTTGTGTCAAATATATAGAAAGGTGAGTTTTTCTGCATCAGAATTATGGAAAACACTTGAACGGTAAAATAGTATACCCCAGAAGGTGACTCATGGCCACAGAAAAGTTGGCCTCCTGGACCCAGTTCTTTGTGTTTGTGTTTTTTTTTTTCTGACACTCTCAAAAATGATGTGATACACTATCCTTTTGGCCAGATTGACAAGAGAGGAGCTCTTTGGTAGCAAGTTATGTTTTCCCCAGCTAGCTTGTGTTCCCCCAGAGGCATCAACTGCTGCTCCTTCAACGCCCCAAGACTAGAGATGCTCACTAATGGGTCATACTTTTTAGAGACTCACCAATGTGACGTTTGAGTATTTAGTAGACACTTGTTAAAAGTTATTCTCATAGTCCATGCTGATGTAAGGTTAGTACAGAGGTATTTTTGCTGTCTTTGATATGAGGATGACTGAGAGGACATGTATGCATGGTCTGAGGAGAACTTCTTGGCCTGCTCCAAGGTTTTGTCCTCTGCTGGGACATGTTGGGAAAGCTCCTGGTTAATCCTTTGGTAGAAGGGTTCAGAAACGACAGCTGGAGAGGAGACATCATGTGGGAGAGGTTATTTTATTTATCAGTATGTGCATGTAAGTAATAGGTGAAAACTCTGAAATTGCTGCCATTTCTGTTGTAACTAGCTAAAAAGGGAGCAATTTAGAATTTCAGAAGCTTTTTTTTCCTGAAGATTTTCTTCTGAATTAAAAGAGCATCTTGAAAAGGCAGATGTAAGCACATCAGAATACAGATCCTATTCAATCTGTACAGTTCGGGAACAAAGGTGTAGCTTGGAGGTTGGGAAAAACCCTTGTTAGAAGGAAGACAGTGAATGCTTGTGAACTACATCAGAGAAAAATCTGTTGAAGGCCTTTGATACTTTACTATTTAAGAATCTTTTTGAGGTTAACTGTATTCATTTGCTTGAAGTGTACCAGGGTGCAGCTGACAGCTTTTGTCATGCAAATAATTGGATGCCATGACTGTTTAATTAAAGCTGCCTTGGCCCATTTAATTTTATGCTTTAAAAAAAAAAAAGTGCATCTAATCCTTTATCATAAATTTAGCCAAATCAAATTAATATTGTTTTTCTCATTTGAAGCAGAACTTAAAGCAGAGAGTATTTATTTTCCTTGAACTATTTGACACCACAGAACCAATGCAATAAAGGTACACTGTTTCCATGCATTGGCAAGTTTTGAAGTTGCATTGAATGAGTTTTATTTATTTTCACCCTTCTTTTTGTAGGAAATTCCACTTACTTGGATGACCACGGACCACCCCCTCAAAAGGTGAGCTGTTTTTATTTTGCATTTGCTTTCTTCTTGCTTGCGCTTTCTTTCATTTTATTTTTTAACTGTTAGTGTGTTTACTTGTTCTGGAATATGTGCAAAACAGCCTTGCTGAGTTTACATCAACAGCACTTGGCCTTTCTGACTTTTTTTCCCAGTGTTTTCAGGCATTTGTAAGTAACTTGGGTTAAATGTCTGGGTGATTAAACTAATGGGATTCTTGTCATTGAGTCAAGGGGAGATAGGATTCTAGTGATGAATTTTTTCTGTCAGCAAAGTCATGCGAAGACAAGATTTATCTCTCTTGGACAAGCGTCCCTTAATTGTTTTGGAAATCATACCAGTTGTTGCGATGTTGTTTTTCTTGTGAAGTATTTGCTTGCAAATGGTCAACTCCTGGTGAACTACTTTCATTCAGTGCTTGGGGGAAAAACTGTATTTGTGCTAGAATGTCCAATCTATAACTGTTTTCATTTTGTATGAATATTTGAGTATTTGTATGGTTATAGCATTGCAAGTGTGCAGCAGGACGCCTGACACCACTGTGAGAGCTAATAAGGGAAGTGAAGATGGCCTTTTTGCTGGTAGCAGTTCCTGGAGCATGGGCTCTGCTGCAGAAGCAATCCTTTCAAGCACAGTGGAAGGATATATTTAATAAATGTACATAATGAGCCATTTTATGGGGATAGAATATACTTTTCCTATCAAGTATGGCTGTGTGTTGGTGACTGTACCCTTACCGTAATCATGGCATCTCATGACATTACAGGTGAGAGCCAACATTGCGATGGTTTCTTCAAGAGGAAGAAGTGGAAGCAGAAATTTAGAGTCTCTTGTGTTGTTTTGTTTTGCTGGTTTATCTTCTAAAACCTGATTTGATACTATCTTGTATCTGTCTTTCCAGACAGCAAGGCTCTAATAACTCCTTCTGTATAGTAGCATTTTCAAAAAAAAAAAAAAAAAAAAAAAGATTTCTCCTGCTGTTTTAATTTCTCCAGATTCACTTTATTTCTGCTGGTACAGTGTGTTATCTTACTGAGGTATTTGGGTAGAACTGTGGTTTTGCAGTCTTTATGCTGGGCAACTGTAACACTTCAAGGTGCATTTTTTATGAAAGTTTCCTTTCCAAATTATGCTGAATTTTCACTGTTACTTGTAAAACACCAAAGCAGAAGGGGACATACTTGAAGTAATGCTGTTTTAATGGGACTTAGATGCTTGAATGCTTTTCTAAGCTCTCTTGGCCTTTCAGTAGAAATTTTACCTACTTTAAGAACTTCTTGTCAAAAGGTGAAATTCTGTGATCACTTCAAGCCAAAAAAGTGGAGTGTGCTGATGGAAGGGTCGTTTTTCACAGTGGTGCAGGATTCCCACTGGGCTGATACAGCTGTTCATGTGGGAGAGCTGGAGCAGTTACCTGAAAATGCGTATTTCTTCTAGTTTAGTTTTCAGACGGGTTGCTTCACTGATGTGGCCCCCTGTGAATGCCAGTGCAGCAGGTAAGAGGAGTAAGAGATGGGGTGGAGATGAAGAGCCACTCATTCTGATGGCATTTCCCACTCATGTCTGTTTAAAGTGACCATGAAATCACATCCTGAGCCTTCAGTTTAAATGCCTTCACTTTAAATGCTCAACCACATGTGTAAGATAGTGTGGTGAAACGGTTGGCTTTTGGTCAGAGGAAGTAGGGTAATGTGGAAACAAATTTGATTTAACTCAGTTCCCAGTGAAAGCAAGCTACTGGGATTCTTCACTTTATTTTTTTTTCCCTGCAAATTCTGTGTGCACATGAGATCTGTAACTTTCGCTCAAGTTTGTTACGCTCAAGTTCACACAGTCCAATTAAAGAGGGATGGTGGACTTCTGATTTTTGTCCCCTCAAAGAACAGAAGTTACTTGTGTTTTCTGCATGCACAAATGCAAACGGCTGTATACAGAAGTGATTTAATCACCTGTTAACTTAATCATTATTAACTGAGATTGGGGTGAGAGGGAGGTAGAGGGGAAGTCTAAAGCTAAAAAAATGTTCCATACTTAAAATTAAATTAGTACCCTCTTGTGGTCTTTAAATTTTTTCCTAATTATTTGGGTAGTCAACTTCTGTTTCCCAAAAGTACATCAGCCTCCATGATTGTGTTTGCCTGGTCTCCACAGTGAACCCTCAGCTCCAAAGAACAAAGCAATGCTTATTCCAGACCTGTAGTTTTCATGCTTGCATTTGCATTCAGATATGCTTAGCTGTACCAGTAGGGAAAAGGCATTAATCTAAGTAAGAGTTCTGAACTTTGAAAATTTTATTCAGATTTAGCATTTTGGTAACTTTTACTTCAGGAATTTTGTTTTGCTGATGAAAAGTACTGTGGGTAGCAACTATGCCCCAACGGATAGTAGCCATTGGCCAGATTTATCCAACCCAGACACTTTCCTGTTTACATTGGGAAAATTTCCTTGCCTTTCTAAACATAGTTTGAGGCTGTGTGAACACAGCCTCATCCAGCTGGAACTCAGCTGTCTCTAGAAAGGCCAGCTGATTAGGTACCTAGGTGACTGATTGTGTAGGTAATCTTTGATTAGCTGCCTACATGGTCAGTAAAGTTTTAGGGCTTTTCATGTAATCATCCTCACTCCTGAAAGCTTGGTGGATAGCTCAGTGGAATAGCAGGATATAGCCTTGTATTAGTCACAGGTAATTTGCTTTTTGAAGTATTTGCCTGTGTTTAGAGACACTGATAACAGATGATGTGGTGGTTTTACCCTCCTACGCAGCTGAGCTCCACTACAACCACTCTCTCACTCCCCCTCCTCAGAGGAAAGAGGGAGAAAATGTCATGGAAGGAGCTCAAGGCTTAAGATAAGGACAGGGAGATCACTCAACAATTACTGTCAGAGGCAAAACAGACTCAGCATAGAGAGATTAATAAAATGTAGTGCCTATCACTAGCAGACTAGAGCAGTGAAAAACTAAAAGCAAATTAAAAACACCTTCACACCACCACCACCCCCCCATACACCCTCTTGTACCTCCTCCCCCCCAGAGCAGCACAGGGGAACAGGGAATGGGGGCTGCGCTCAGTCCCTAACGCTGCTTCGTCTCCGCTGCTCCCTCACGGTCCCTCTCTGCCCCTGCTCCACGTGGGGTCCCTCCCACGGGATGCCGTCCTTCCCGAACTGAGCCTGCGGGGGCTGCCCACAGGCAGCAGCTCTTCAAGCACTGCTCCCATATGGCTCTGTACCATGGGGTCCATCCCCCAGGAGCAAACTGCTCCAACATGGGTCCCCCATGGTCTCCCTCCCCTCACCCTGCTGGCCACGCTTCTTTTGGTGCAGCCCAGGATATGGTTGGCTTTTCGGGCTGCAAGTGCACACTGCCTGCTTATGTTGAGCTTCTCATCAACCAACATCCCCAGGTCCTTTTCCTCAGGGCTGCTCTCAATCCATTCTCTGCCCAGCCTGTATCTGTGCTTAGGATTGCCCTGTCCCAGACGCAGGACCTTGCGCTTGGCCTTGTTGAACTTCACGAGGTTTGCACAGGCCCACCTCTCAAGCCTGTCCAGGTCCCTCTGGATGGCATCCCTTCTCTCCAGTGTGTCAGCCACACCCACAGCTTGTTGTCATTGGGAAACTTGCTGAGGGTGCACTCAATTTCACTGTCCATGTCACAGACAAAGATGTTAAAACAACGCTGGTCCCAGTACTGACCCCTGAGGAACACCACTCGTCACTGATCTCCACCTGGAGTTTGAGCCGTTGACCACAACTCTTTGAGTGTGACCATCCAGACAACTTCCTTACCGAGCAAGTGATTCATCCATCAAATCCATGTCTCTCCAATTTGGAGACAAGGGTATTGTGCAGGATAGTGCCAAATGTTTTGCACAAGTCTAGATAGATGATGTCAGTTGCTCCTCCCCTATCCACCAATGCTGTAACCTCATCGAAGAAAGCCACCAGATTTGTCAAGCATGATCTGCCATAAGTGAAGCCATGTTGACTGTTACCAATCACCTACTTATTTTCCTTGTGCCTTAGCATAGTTTCCAGGAGGATCTGCTCCACGATCTTGCCATGAGGTGAGACTGACTGGCCAATAGTTCCCTGGGTTTTCCTTATTTCCCTTTTTAAAAATGGGGTTTGTGTTTCCCCTCTTCCAGTCAGTGGAAACTTCACTGGACTGCCACGACTTCTCAAATATGATAGACGGTGGCTTAGCAGCTACATCGGTCAGTTCCCTCAGGACTCAGATGTATCCCAACAGGTCCCATGGAGCTGTGCACCTTTAGGTTCCTTAACTGGTCTCAAACTTGATCTTTTCCTACAGTAGATGATTCATCATTCTCCCGGTCCCTGTCTTTGCCTTCTGGGGCTTGGGCTGTGTGGATAGAGCTCTTGACAGTGAAGACTGAGGCAAAAAAGTCATTGAGTACCTAAGCCTTCTCCATATCTCAGGTAGACAGGTCTCCCACTTCCTTCCAGGGAGGGCCCACAATTTCCCTAGCCTTCCTTTTATCACCGACATACCTGATGTACCTATAGAAGCTATGCATGGCTTCTATACACGATACAGCTTTCTTTATTAGTATGCATAATGAATAGACAAAAAAAGCCCTTGATTTGTTTCTTGCAATCCTGGCAGTCACTTAACCTGGGAAGTATATCCTTGTCTTGCTGCATTCAACTGGGGTCAGTCCTACTTGGTGCTGTTATGTGAAGCTCTCCAGTGTTTTCCTAATGCCAGCTGCATTAATCAGAGGGAATTACAACATGCCATGAAGGAAATGAAAATATGAGAGGGGTATTTGGTAGGTTTATGAGGTAAATTTTAGAATCAAAGGGTTTCTAATTTTGTGTGTCTACTTTAAAATGCTTAAGAAATAGGAATGAAGTTAATGAACAACAATTCATTGTCCAGGGTTGAAATGAATGATAGTGATATGTATGATCAGTGATACGTAGTTGTAGAAGAAAGCCACCAACAGCTGATACTCACTGAATAGTAGCTGTTTTGCAGAATTTATTGTAATATTTTACTGTAAATCATATTAGTTTTGGTTTTTCATCATGGCTAGGTGCCTTTTTTAAAAAAAATTTTGGTTTACGTACCATTTTTTTCCCAGTGGAAGAACTGAAAGTAGCACCTTTTCTCTGAACAAGGAATAGCATGCTTACATGTCAGGAGGTCAGGGTTCTGGGTTGCTCTGTCAAATAAAGGTATCAGCAGCAGTTTTCCCAGTGCAGGTAGACAAGGAAAGTTTTGTTCAGTGCCACAGATGAATATCACCGAGGTGGTTCTGGTTCTCCCTTTACATCCCATTCAGCCAGCTTTTCCAGTCTTCCCCCAGGTGAGGCTTCCCTCATTGTTAAGGGGAATGTGCCAGTGGTATGAAGGTAACACACCTCGCATAGGCCACTCTTCTTTGGTCCTTGGGAACTGAAGGCTTGACCAGTGATTTACTAATCTTAGACTTTCTCTAGTTCCAAAATACATCTGTCTGCGCTTTTCTGCGTGTAGAAGCAACTTCCAGTAACACTAACATAGCCTGATCTTGCTGGTATTATTAGCATGTGGCAGATAAAAAGGGAATACATTTGAGCCAAACATAACCGCCTATTCTATCAGTAAAAATTAACTCTTGAAGTTAAAGCATTGGATTTCCTAGTTTGAGTGTCTATCTCATTCTCTTGTGTTTTTTTTTGTTGTGTTTGTTTATTTGTTTTCCTTATAAACATCTGAAAAGGTTAATTTTAAGCTTTTTGCAAGGTTTTCGTTTGTTTATCCATTCCATGTAGATCGGAATCTAAGTAATGCCTATCAATGACTCTAGCCTATTGTAAAAAACACTTGTGAAATTGATGCTAATTAGTGGCAGATGATGTTCAGTGGATTTTTTTCTTGTGTGAGCATTTCAGTGAATAAAAATGGTGTACTCTGTTCTAGTATTTGAGCTAGCTATTTCCTTAGCGAATCAGATGTTTTTTCTCCATCCATGAGGGTGAACCTGACCTTTGAGGGCTAATGATGTGATCTTCATCAAACCTACTATTTTTACTGATGAGAGCTTCTCCCCTGAGAACTTGCTAAGAGCATCAGGATACATCCCTCTTTTGGTGCAGCTGATATATATGTGTAAAGGAGCTGTGCACACAGATGACAAATGACTTTCAAGTGGTCCCTTCTCTTTTTCTTGATCAGAGCCTGTCATGGCTCTGATGCCTTTTGGCAGCTGTTTAGGTGTCAGTAAAATCTTGTCCTTAGCACTTGTGTGACGGTACTTCAAAGCTTTAAGTGAACACAAAAATGGATGTGGTCAGGATGAGGTCAAAACAACAACAACAAAATGCGTGCACAAAATAAAATTTAAATTGATTTTGTTGTTTGAAGCTGGAAAGTGGATAAATTCCTTCTACACCGTTATTTTAGTTATTACCTACTACTTATGCACTAATTGTTCATGTTTTCTATATGGATCAAGACTACAGGAAAATATAGCAGAAATCTTGAGCAGCCTTTGATATGCACTGTACCCATTCATTGCCACACACAGCTATCAAATACATACTTTCTTTTAATTATTTTACTTTGTCATGATGTCAGCATTGCCTCCATTACTTTGAGTTTTCATATTCATCAGGTTTGCCAGCTTCATTTCTTCCAATTATTTCGTAGCACTACAAGGATAACAGCCAAGAGTTGTATATTTTTCTTTAAGATTTTTTTTTTGAGTGGATACTTCCTGTTTCACTTGAACTTTTGCTTTATTGCTAGCAATCTTTTTGAGAGCATGGGTTTCTACTCCTGTAGTGCTATACGCTATTAAGTGATCAATTTGTTAGGGATGAATTAGTTGACTTAAAAAACTACACAAAAAATGACTGCTTTCTTTCATTCTTATTAGGAATTTTAAAATCATGAATCAGAAGTGTCTGTGCTTTTGATAGAATTGAAGTTCTCTGTTCTAAAACAAATGGTGGATAATCTTTGAAGCAAGCTATCCTATAGTTTGCTGCAGTCTAGGTTAAACACGGAGAAACAGTCAATCTGGATGAGGGTGGAGGGAGGAAGGCAGAAATTTCAGTGATTTAAAAATAGCCTATCCTGCTTATAGGGTGAAGAACTGTTTATGACATGATTGTGCAGTGTGAAAGTTTTCATCTAGCAAAAATTGTCAGAATTCAGAAATGCTGAAATACAGTAAGTAACTTCCTGCAGTTGCAAGACTTATTACATGGATGATAAAATCAAAATATTAAAAGAGAATTCTGTGTCTTAACAGCAAGGACCCCCCCCTTCACAGTTTGAAGTACTGTTTTACTGTATAGCTGGGCTTCTGAGCCTAGTACAATCAATAAATACTTAGATTTAAAAATACATATTAAATACTTCTCAATTTCCTTAATTTTATTAAAGGGTTGTAAAATAATAGTTGAAATATTGGCAATCATTATTTTATGTTCTTCTGAAATTGTGTTCTTGCTTATAAATTACAGTATCTCAAGAGAATAAAAATCTGATTTTCCAGAAGATTACACCATTGTATATTATTTATAATCAGTTGGAATCCTCCTAAAGCTATAGCTGGTGAATGATGTAGCGCTCTAGTATTAGCAAGACATTGCCAAAAGCTACAATATAATCTGCACTATTAAGTTTGAATTGTGTTGTAAAAATATTTGAATAGTTCTAGAGCACTAATTTCTGTTTGGTTTGTTCATATTCATTTACTGATATAGAATCTTCAGGAAAATAAATAGTTTTACGCTGTTTTTCCCCAAAATAGAGAATATTATTATTTATTTTTTTCTTCTTCAGTTCATAGTATATCAGAAACATGTTCATATGGGAAGGTTGATTGATAGTAAATGGACAGTACAAAGAGACTTGGGAAATTAAAGCCAGACTGCCTGTCCCAAGAAGATAAATCCATGAGGGATACTATGCATGCTGATATCCTGAAAAAGTTCCAACAATGGAGAATTTGCTTTTTACTAAGCCTTACATTTTCAGCCTCCCAATTTTGAAAGACTGAGCAACTACAGGGATGCAGGTTTTGTGAATGGTAGCAGTCTGTAGTTTTCATCTAACTTATTTCAAAGATGCTTCGAAAGTGTCTTGTATTTGATTTGTACTCTAACTGTCAAGCTGCATGCATAGTTAAAGGTGGATTTTTCTTGCCTATGGCGTTAACACAGCAGCCACTCCAGTATTACACAAAACAGAAAAATTCTGATATCACCAACTTTTTGACCCGTAGGTTTTGTTTTATACCATGTACAATAGCTAAAAAACTGTCCAAGGCATTAGTGTCCCCACTGCTGAAGCTAATAGAGCTCTGTATTTTCATTGAAATTTAGGACATAACTGTTTAGGACATGTACTGTGTTGATTGTTGTTTACCTGCTAAGCATCCTTGCAGATCATTTCACAGCATATGAAGATCTTTTACAGATTGCAGTTTCAAATTTCCAGCTGCGCAGTTCATTCTCCCTGCTCTTCCCCTTCATGACAGGAATGTATTCATAAACTAATAGTTCAGTTATATTATTCAGTTATATTCATAAACTAATAGCACAGAAGGACATTATAGTCACTTAGTCATATCCACTCAAATAAGAATACTGTTGTATCAAATATATTCCAATGGATATATGTTACAGTACTTAAGAAAACTTAGAAGAAATACATGGCTCCACAGAATGCCAGGTAAATAAGAAATATAATAAATCACGTCCGCCTTGATTATATGTTGTTTAGGAAATGCTGGTTCATAATACTGAGGTCCAATTTACAGCTAGGTCTGGATGACCTAAACCTTCAGTGGAGAAAACAAAAATCTGCCATTCTGGATTAGAGTAGCACAACAGGATATCTTGTAAAAGTGACAAACTGATGTGGTTGAAGTTTCTAAGCCTTGTGACTCAGCTGAGTAACGTTCATGATTTTACCACAAGCCTCATCTTCCTTGATGATGTTCTTAAAACCTGAACTATTAAAATTAAACAATTCTGAAAGAATTTCTGTTGACTTGAAAAAATATTCCTTTTCCAGCCACTTTGTTTGAAGAAAAAAAAAAACACACACACAAAAAAAAAAAAAAAACAACAACATGAAAACCCAGATTTTAAAAAGGCTTGCAAGACTGAAAAACAAATTCTAATGTTAATTTGAAAGCCTCATGATTTAAAAAGCAAGCTTGTAGCTCCTGGCACTTTTCTACTATATAGTTTTGTAACTAAGAAGTATAGCTCAGGGAACAGTAAATAGTGATGAAGTACTTCAACAACAGCCATGAGCTTTAATCAAAAAGGAGATTGGGAGCTCAACTATGTGTGGTCAACCATAGACTCAGAACTGAGCAAAGAGGACAGTTTGTCTTGAGTGGGCCAGTGTGAGAGTGATGGTATCATGGTAACTCAGGTGGAGGAAGAGTTTGGGTGAGCAATATAAGCAAGGGGCCTTGGGGATATGAACAGGTAATTCTCAGGATGATACCTATAATGCCCCGGCATTCTGGGGGAACATGGAGCCCTTCGCTGCTGGAACCATTTGGGATTTTTGAGTAGGTGCAGGGAGAAGTTCCTTCCATTGTAATGGAAAGGAGTCCTTCCCTGTCCAGCATGAGGTTTGGTTTGCCTGAGCAAGCCAGATTCATCATTTCAGACTGCAGCAGGGTAAAATGGGAGCACTTGGTACTGGGCCCCCTGAATGTAGCATCTCCAAAGTCATGGGATACGCTTGTGGCTCAGATGTGAACTCTTGTCAGTTGGGAAAGTTATTCTGGCGCTGTGAGTAATAATGGCCCTGGAAGAGTCGCCCAGCAGTACATCATCCTTCATGTAGGTGCTTCTTGTCGCTCCTTCCAGGTGGTGACAAATTGTGATGAACCAGATTTGAATCTGTTACCTGCAGAAGTTCTGAAGGGAATCCAGATCCTTTGAGTTCCTCTGACCATGTGGAGCAGGAGCACCCCAGAGCCAGCCTGCCAGTGTCAGCACAACTGGCCTGTTTTACAAATTAAAATTCAGTTATGGCTATAAACAACATTTATTTCATACTGCAATTGACTTGTAAAGTGCCTGCACAGAGTGCAATGGAAAATACAGACATGATTAAGACCATGCTGGAAACATTAAAATAATATGTGAAAGTACTGAAGAGGGGCTAAAGTAAAGGATAGGAGGGCAAATTGAGACACAGCATGGCAGATCCTTGGTAGCGGTGAAGCCATGATGTGTTACACTAGCTACAGCCTGACTGATAGTCAACCACAATAGATACAAAAGAGTTAAACCTTAACGTGAAGCAAGACAAATGCATGTAGAGGAATAAATTATTTAGTCTACCACTCACCATGGACAAATCCAATATTATTGGCTCCCTGGGTGAATTCATGAATATTGCATTGGAAGCACAGAAACTGCTAGGAGGTAGTTAGGTTACTTAAGGGAACTCCAATGCCACAATGTATTATAAAAAGTTTTAAAACCAGGCTTAGCTACTTAATATCTCTTATTTCGTAAGTATCCAATATAAATATGTGGGTTGGATGTGATAGGATTCACTACTTAAGCAGAGAATAACTGTGCCAGTGTGTTCTGAGCACATCACAGAGTGTACAAAACCCTGGGCTCAGGAGGAAAACCAACCAGTTTTAAACTTTACAGTTCCAACATTTTTATTTTCACAGATATATATATATATATATATATATTATATATATGAATGTGAAGGTGCTCTGGAGTTAGAATGTGGCTTGCAAAAATTCTGCAGCTTAAGGGTTTTTCAATAGTACATGGAAACCTTTCGGTGGAAAGCTGGGTGATTGAAGTGACATGAAAAATTTTAACCTACCTGAATTCATGCTCGTTCTCTCAATTGGCAGCATCAGTGAACAATTTGCATCACTGATCTCCTTTATCTTGTTATGAAATAGGCACATGCCAGCAAGAGGAATTACACAATGTGAGGAACTTCATAACTAAAAGATGAAAATATTGCTTTTCAGAAGAGAACTAATGACAGCCTTACCATTCTTTATTTTCTGTTGTGATCTGCATACACCCGTGTAAGGTTGAGAGAGGTTAAACCACAGGAAAAGAGTAAGGTCTTTCTGTTCTGCACCCCTCTGTATTTGAGAGACAGTCTTCGTTCTTTTAAATGTCATTCTCAGCTGTATTAAAAAGGGACATCTGCAAGATATGAAGGGTAGTTGTTCAGTTCTCTTTGGTGCGAAGGTGAAAAGGTACAGCATTGTGTCTAATTTTGGTTCCAGAACAGGCGAACAAGTTGCCAACTGCAGAGGAAAGCAAGAAGAATGAGGAGGAGGTTGAAAAGCATGCTGTGCTAAGAAAGGGTGAAAGGAAAAGACGTGGTTAATCTAGCAGGCATTCAGCTGTAGCCCCAGTCATTACCTGCTTGGTGGGGTGATTCCCTCTCACCTGCTTCACCCCCGAGAGGAATTGGAGCTGCCGCCACTTCCATACAGGTCTGAGGGATTAGATCCAGGAGTCTGCTCGCACTTCAAGGTGCTGCCTAATATCGGTGACCACCTGAAACTGCCAAGTGAACTGAACATCTGCTCTCTACCAGTCTGTTTCGCTCTTTGTATGCATGTGCTGAATTTTAAAATTGTGGTCATTTCACATACCTGAAATAAACTTGGTCTCTGTTCTCTTTTCTGGGAAATCTTGAGCAGCAGATTGCAGAAGTAGGGGTTTTGCTCACCTGCAAGCTGCTGTTGTAGGAAAATAAATCAGACATGAGGGATAAAATGAGCAAAACCAAATGTGTTGACGGGGTTCAGCCTTAACTTTGAAAGCTTGCTCTTTGCAATTTTCTTTTCGCAGGTTGTTACTGATATTATCAAAGTATCAATTTGCTGTATGTATAGATGTGGTATCTTGTAATAGGACCTGGTATCTTGTAATAGGATCTGATCCAAGACTTAACAGGCAAACATCTTTATCCTTTGGTCTTAGCTCTTTTTAGAATTGTAGGGGTTCAGTACTTCCAAGAAAAAGAAAAAAAATATATATATATATAGGAGGGTTTGGGATTCGCTATATAGATATGTTTTGTGGGACGAATCAGGAATCATTAACATTCGAGGACACTTTATAGTAATGGTTTTCTTCTGTCTTAGTAAGTGGAAGGACTGAGTCTACATCCAGTCTCCTTTTGTTGCTTGTGCTCCATGCTTATGTTTTTAATTAGTTTGGTACTTAGGGATGTTGAATCATTAGGGAACACATTTTAACTAATTCTTCCAAATATGTTAGCTGCCAAAAAGATGAAATGCTTTGTTTTTAAAAGTCATGCTTTTTCAATTGAGTTAGTTGCTTAATGAAGATGCAACAGAAGAATCTTCTGTTTATTCTTCTGCCTATTTTCAGTGCTCCACTGCAGCTGTATGGACTTCAGACTTTGCAAACAAACCTCACCCTTATCTTTCTTGTGGTTTTAAGTGTATTTTCAGTGAACCGTAAAGGGGATGATGCTGTCTAGTCTGCTTTAGAGTTGGTTACTTCCAAAAGCTTGTCTTTGTCTACTGCCACTACACTCGACCTGTAGACAGACAGGTACCGATGAGTATCTGGACTTTTGCAAAGCATCTGACACTGTCCTGCATGACATCCTTGTTTCCAAATTGGAGAGACATGAATTTGATGGATGGACCACTCAGTGGATAAGTAATTGGCTGGATGATTGCACTGAGAAAGTTGGGGTTATTTAGCGTAGAGAAGAGAAGGCTCTGGAGAAACCTTATAGCAGCCTTCCAATATTTAAAGGGGGCCTAAAAGAAAGATGAGGAGAGACTCTTTATCGGGGGTGTAGTAACATGACAAGGGGTAACAGTTTTAAACTAAAAAAGGATAGGTTAAGATTAGATATGAGGAAAAAAAATCTTTACTGTAACGTTGGTAGGGCACTGGAACAGGCTGCCCAGAGAATCACAGAATGGTTTGGATTGGAAGGGACCTTAAAGACCACCCAGTTCCACACCCCTGCCATGGGCAGGGACACCTCCCACTAGATCAGGTTGCTCAAAGCCCCATCCAGCCTGGCCTTGAGCACTTCAAGGATGGGGCATCCACAGCTTCTAAAACCTGTATGCAAGTTTTAAACTAAAAGAGGGTAGATTTAGGTTAGATATAAGGAAGAAATTCTTTGCTCGGAGGGCGGTGAGATACTGGCACAGGTTGCCCAGAGAAGCATGATGGTACTTGACAGAATTGTGCCTATGATGTTTAGCTGGGAGAGAGGGAGGGTAACTTTTTCACCTTTCAACCACGCTTTCTACTGGCAAATCTTTGTGTTAGTAATTCTTTGTTGTAGGCACTTTTAAGTGAGAATAAGGTAACTTTTGTTTGGAAAGGGATTATTATTTTTTTTTTTTGGCAATTCCTGAAGTTATCTTTGGGATATGCTATCTCTTACTGGCCTCAATGTTTGTCTTTTAGTAGCCTGTGTCAGGCTTGTTACAAACCTCACAGAAAAAGAGGCATCAGATGGATCCAAGATCTCAAAGCTAGTAATTGAATTATCTAATCTGTCTTCTTGAAACCCACAATGTGAGAATGAGTGTTCACTGGGAACAGTAGAAGATAAGGTAAAAATTAAATGCATGGTGGTTAACAAAATTCTGGAATTTCTTTTGTGTGCTCTGGAAGAGGAGGAGAAATGTCAGAGAGAAATGGTCTGCAGCCAGTGTTGGGTGTTGCTTGCTCTCCGTAATGAGCATCCTCCACCACTCATGAGCCAAACAGACCATTGCTTTGACACAGTAAGCCATTTTTGAAGTTTTATGATTGTGTTTCAGCTGTGCAGGAAGAAAATGGAGGGGTTGCAGAGGGAAGATTTGGTATTACATAGAGATGTGTGACATCAGCAAGTGTTTTTCACGATCTTATCACTTGTGTGTGTGTTGGTTGGCCTCATTCACATGGTTAAGGTGGAGCATCTTCTGCCCACAAGTTAGTGTCTGCTGAGAAAGGAGAAGCCAGTTATGGCATCAGCTTCAGGCCTCTCTTGTACGTAAGGACAGGGTTCACTGGAGTGAGTCACTTACCTGCAAAATTTGTGGAGATAATGGACTGCTTTTGAGTAGTGCATCTCTGATATGAGTTATTTATCTGGGGAAATTCTTACTGGCCTAAAGAGCTCTTTGACAGATAAAAATGATTTTTCTTCCACTGGATTTCATTCAGAATGGTTCTTGTCAACTTCTTTAACTGTGGAACAAAAGGAAAAAAAAAACACAGTTTGAATTGACAAGTAAATTGTTGTATAACTTTTCAATTCCTTGGAAAGAGCTGTTGTAATTATACTGTGGGTTTTACTTTTCTATAACTGTAAGTACCAATTTGTATAACTCCAAAATTAATTATATGTTTGAATTGTTTTTATTACCTCTGGGCTTTGATGCCATGCTCAACAAAGTCACTCTAATTGTTTTGAAGTTGTGCATTGTTACATGAATATTATGTTGCTGAGCATCACCTCAGCTAATTAGCCTATATGGTGCAACTCCCATTGCAAAATGAAATGTAACCCAATTAGCAGTTTGTAAATCCCAAACCTCTGTTTTCCATCTTGTTTCTGCTAATATTATAGGAGCATTCTTTTCAAGTGTCTCTTCTGCCACGGTCTCTTATATCGTCTGACTGTTGCTGTTGTGTGTATTGTGAGTGGGAAAACAAAGAAGTTCCTCTTTTAAAGTTCCTTTTAAGTTCCTCGTTTTCTCTGTCTTGCGTTTCTAGATCTGCCTGATACAAACTCGGGTTTCTAGAAGAAGTACTTCTTCTTCCAAGAAATTACTTATACTCTTTCTAAAATGCAGAAAGCAGATTTGCAGTGTCCTAAGAGAAATGGACAAAAATTTGTTTAAGTACCAAAAGCCTCTGTGCTGCATGGCTTTGTGTATTGGGCACACTCTGTTGCATTTAGGTGTGTAAGTGGAATGGTGACGTTAATAGATAAAACATTAGCAAAGCATCAGCAACGAATCCTTAAAACTAGCCACATTCAGCAGTGCTACAAGTGAAGTTTTGATTACAGCTAATTATTGTGTTCTTCTAAAGCAATCTTAGAGCTGTAGTGTTTATCTTGAATCTTGTCTGATTTTACCCAAGTGCATTCACATGTTTACTCAATCAAGGCATTGATATATTGGCCTGCTTTAAACTAAACAGTTGTCTGGAAATAATAGCCCTTTATTTCAGTTTTCTCTATCTGTAGTGAGCATTTGCTTTTGGTTTCTTTTTTTTTGCGTTGCCATGGCTATTGTCTGCATGCAGAGCAGAACTGCATTACATAAGAAGGTGAGTTTCAGAAACAAAGGTGAAAACTGGCCAAAATTGTTTAGTAGATGTTAGCTGGCAAAGTTATTTGCACTTAGAACAGAAACTTTACAAAGGCCTACTGTCATTTTCTTTCTTTTTTTTTTTTTTTTTTTTAAAAGAATGGTATTATTAAGTTTCACCCAAAAGTTATTGGGTAATAAAATCAGGGATTTCATTAGAAGTTGAATTTAATCTGAGTGCAGCAAAATTTCACTTGGAATGAATTAAGTATCAATGTAGAAAAACTTTTGCTCACTATATTGCAAAGTGCAACTCTGCTATGAAAACCAAAGCAGTTCATAATTATGAAGCATTGTTTAACATTTCCAAACTCTACCCTACATACTCGTACCAGTATCAAAGGTTAGCTACTGCTGCACCATCCAGTTCATCACCTTTGGAGTTCTGTAACCACTGAGGATGGGATTTTGCATTTCATGGGAAGCAAAGCTTCTGTAGGATTGTAGATTGATAAGGAATAAAGGATTGTAGATTGATGAAGAATAAGGGGGCTGGTTTTCTCATAGAAACCCTTTATATGAGTGTGGCAAAATAGTGAAGATGTGGTGTGTTATGTGTGTTTTATGGGGCCCATGTTCACTTGCTGAATCAGCAGATGAGATGTACTGGAGAAAGCTCAAACAAGACAGTGACCACCAAATACCAACCCCGTCCACAGCTAATCTGGGGAGTCACAGCTTTTATAGTTATGTTGCAGTGAAGGATATCCTAAACATTGCTACTAATAGCAATAGTAATGTTCTTTTGCTCTTGAAGTGTAATGATGATAGCAAAGTGCCATGAATGACCAACACTTTATATAATATTCAGCATTATATATGATGTTCCCATTATATATAAGGGTATCTAGATTTCTCCTTTTATTTTTGTTCTAGTTAGCAGTTCTTTATGAAAGTAATCTGAAGGGTTTCCTGAGGAAGCATTTTCCTTCTCTGATGAAGATCTGTTAGCTGCTCCAATATCATGAGAAGTGCCAGAAGCCCATATGCCTCTTCTGACTGCTGTTATGTTAGAAATCCTCCTGCTAGAGAACATGATTGCACCACCAGCAAAAGTAACTGTAGGTTGAGACACACCATTGCTTTGGCACATGACCTGTTCCTTGTGCTAAAAATGTCATGCCTAGAACCACATTGCAGGCCTCGTGTCAGGAAACATTTTGTGCAGTCGTCTTAATAGAAAAACAAGCTTTCCCTAAGTGCCATACGTGTGCTGCTGTAGGTGAAACCATGAGGTCCTGACAATGTTAGCCAATTTAAAGGTCTTGAAAACAGATGACTCTTGGTCTATAGTATTAGATGCTGCTGCTATTTGCTATACCAACTGTTTGTCTGATGTGATAATGTGACTTCAGAATGCCTTTTACTGATAGAATAGCCCTTGGAAATCATCCAGGAACAAAACAAGGCTGCATCCAGCTTTCTTTAGAACAGTGAATTGCTACTTGCACTTTCTGGTTTCCCAGTTTTATGATTTAAGCTTCTAAAGCAGTCTGCAGATCTCAAATCTGATATGGAATAGTACTCTTTCCTTTTCACTCCAGTTTTATCTGTTCCTAACATCTCTTATCAGTAGTGACCCTAATCAGTAGAATAGCTCTATGTGCTTGTTTTATGTACTTCAATAGACTGCTTTTTACTTCTTTTTATTTATTTTTTTAAACATGGTGCATATAACAATCATACGCTGACTTCCGACATATTAGAAGTATATACTGGAATGACAAAATACTCTGCTCTTAGAAGATAAATAACAAGCATCAGTTTTATTCATCTTACAAAATAGACAGGAGAGTCTTTTCTATATCCTGCAGGAATGGCTGTGCAAAATGGTTTCCTACGACATTATGCAATTTCTCATCATTTTGCTTCGGTATCTAGCCTAAGTCAAGGAAATTGTGGACTATCAGACAGCAGCAACATTTGGTCACTAAATAGTACAATGAAATGCGTTGTAGTGTGTTTTGAGAATCTGAGTTCCAAGAGACGCAGCATGGGTGACATTGAGCTAAGAGATTGGCATCCCCAGGAGCAACAGTAGACTAGTATAGGCAAGGTCAGTGCTTCATTGATCTTCTCTTCACTACCAGTAAGGAGCAGCTGAAATTTAGGAGCTAGAAGGGTTTTTTTAAGGCAATAGCTAAAATTAGCATGGGATACATAATGGATAAGAGACAGTGACCTTATCTCAATGTCACTGAAGAAATCAAAACGGCTGAATGAGCAGAAAGCTAGTTGTGCCCACTCACTCCTGCAGAGGAAGCCTTGTTTGCCTCTTGTAGAAGTTGTGCTGTGCCTATGTTAGTGAGGGAGATCTGTAGCAGACATGGAGAGAGCACAGCAAGGACAGTACAGAAGAGGCGTTGCTGTGCTTGGGGCACCGCGTCTGCCATGACTGAATCCAAACAAATCATTAAGTAGCAAAAAATGAAAGTTTCTCCATGAAAAATGTCTGAAGTGTGATAGGACATACGGTATTTAAAAGATGAGTCCATCACTCATGACATTGGTTGTCTTGCCTCAAAGGCAAGACAGACATTTTCCAGAAGTGGAAAACAGCTGGTGCAAATGTATGAAAGCAGGCTTAATGAAGTTCAGTTTGTAAGCTGGCAGTTAATGAAAACTATTTCTAAATACTCATTTGGAGAAATAATCAAAAGCCTTTTTTCTGCCGACAGTCTGAATGGAAATAGCCAAAATAAGGCTTCACTGAGTGGAGCAGAGGTGGGTGCTCACCCATCCATGGCAGATCTCAGCTTGGCAAGCCTGTAGAAGACACTTAGTAGTTCTGGACTTTGGTACCATTTTATGTTAGGTGCAGACTTGTGGCCATAATTCTTCACTGGACTTACTGTAATAGCGTTTGTGATTTTCATATGCTGTTGGTTTTTATGTCCATGAATCATGATATCACATTCACCTCTCAGTTGTCCTATTCTTTCATCCTTGAAAGTTTTGACTGTAGATCTGTTACCTTTCCCCAGGTGATCTGGGGTTCAAACCAAACTGCTTCCTGTATTATTGACCTTATTATTCCTGTGATTGCTCTAAGCTGAGTTTCAATATGTCTAGTAATAAAACTTCTTAATTAACATGCTAAATTTTCTCATGTTAGTCTAGCATACAAAGCACCATCAATGACATGTTGCTTTGTTTATTTTTGAAGCACTTCTCTTCTAGAATACCTGAGCTGTCTAAAAGCATTTAGTTAACTATTATGAGTTGCTCTTTTGATTGTGCCTTGCAGAAATACTGTTAAAACCGCACAGGTACCCCACCTGCACCCCTGGTCCCTCCTTCTTTGCCTCAAAGACAGTAATAATTATAATAATAAATGTTGCCAAATTGTAATAGGAATTTCTGAGAAATAACTGAAAGAAGAAATTTCAAACTTTTGTACCTTCTGTTTGCTGTTCTTGGCGCAAAAAAGAAACTTACCTTCAGCTTCAGAGAGATGGTATTCAGTAAAGAGCACTGATGCGTGCAACAGTTGCATGAAGAGTGCCAAGCCTGGGATCGCAGCCGCCCATGCTGTTAAATTATCTGAATAGTCCTTGGCATAGTTTTAGCCCAAGTCAACTATCAGTCTCCTGAGTGGGGACAGGAGTGTGGTGCAAGAGACTTGAGCTGGAGATCATTGCCGGTAGGTGGGTGGGTTGTGGCTGGTCTGATTTGATGCTTAGTGAATGTCACCTGTGTGGCTGTGACCAGACCGTGCCATTTGTCCTCCAGGCCCAGCAGCGTCTTCTGGCTTGGTTTATTGCACAAGTACGTACCTCACCAGTGGCATGATTCCTTCTCTAAAACTTTGGAAGACTAATGTTTATATTTTACATTGAAACGGTTGATTAATTTTAGCCTTCTCCAATTGGTTGTTGCTTCTGTAAAGCTGAAGTTTTGCAACTCGAGCATTCCTTTTTCATTAGACCAACTTCACTTCGAGCTGCCAAACTGTAGCACAAGTTCACTGCTCTTCATTCTTGTATGGAGGCAGTCAACAAGCATAAGTCCATCATCATCTTCACTGGAAGTCATCAGCCATGGCTTAGTGTTTCTTGTGTAGCTGCTGATCTGTGCTGTTACTTTAAAGTAGGTCATGAGGGGGAAGTCTATGTTTGCCATCTCCTGAGCCACATGTTTTTATTATAAAGAGCTTATAGCTTACTGGTGGAAATGAATGTTTCTGACCTGGGCAGGGTCCTAGAAATTCTCTTCTACATACCTGTTGGCTGACGGGCAAAATATTCTGTGGCTGAGATACAAAGCCAAAAATAGCAATATACTGACTCATTTTTTTTCAATCTTTATTTAGGTACTTCCTTTCCCCAGCCAGGTGGTCTACAACAGAGTTGGAAAGTGCGGAAGTCGAACTGTGGTTTTGCTTTTAAGAATTTTATCAGAGAAACATGGATTCAACCTGGTAACGTCTGACATTCATAACAAAACAAGACTGACCAAAAATGAACAGGTAAGTTACTCCTGCTCAACTTAGATCCTCTTATTGTGTTTGTGAAGCTGAGAAACAAAGGGAACTAGCACAAATCATACTAAGACAAATCATATTGAAAAGATGTATTACCTGAGTAATCTGCCAGTATTCATCATCTTCTAAGTAGCTTTAGTTAACAGGAGAAATGGATGGTACAGCCAAGAGCAACATGATGTGGAGGGTTACGTTAAAAAAAAAAAAAAGCTTCCAGTGAGACAGCTCTTGAATGTACTCGACATAGCAGTTAGCCCAGCAGAGATGCAAGAAGAGTTACTACAAGTGAAGTTAGGTGCTAACAGCTTCTCAGACCTGTATTAAGGTATCTGCAGGGCACAGCCTTTTGACACGTAGGCATGCCGGCTTATTCAGATCTAGCTTGGACCTCTTTAAGCAGAGTATGAATAAATAATAGCCAACAGTTTCTCTGCTGGCTTTTGCGATTCACTTTTAGTAATCACTTGCATCAAATTTTTTTTCCCCAGGCCATGCTAACTCATGTTGCTGTAGTCTGACACATCCCTGAACCCATCTCAGCCTCTCACTTGTCTACCTTTTTCACATTATAATACAGCCCTCACTGAAGCAATGCCAAATGAAACCTCTTTACCCAGACACCCCTCTTCACGTTCCCTTAAAGCTGTAGAGGGCATTATTTTTGCAGGTTTGATTCCACAAAAGATTTGGTTATTTAAATTCACTTGTATCTAGGGTAACCGTGTGCCCACCAGAACTATCACTGCCATCCATAGATATTGATGCAAGTAACACAAAAAAACTCGGTCTCCAAAGTGTGCTGATTAATGCAGATGCCTTACACACAGCTGTTTCACACGTTGCCCACAGCTGTTCTTTTGATCTGCTGATTCAGGTAAGTGCTGCAGTAGCTGCCTGCATCACTCCTGAGATGAGCGATCTACAAACCGCAAAAGGATGTGTGCAGCGATCAAAACACAGGGATGGGCCTACCAGTGGCATCATCCTGTGGTTAGGGGTTATTTATCTGTAGCCTGTTTATGAGCATAAGTTTCAATGTTTGTTATTTTAGATATAGCAGTTAATTCCAGATTAAAGTTTGGGAGCGGATGTCACTACTGCAGTTCCCGCATTCTTTCCTTCCAGTGTAGCCTTTCGGGTCCCACAGGCAGCAATTCACCTAACCCTCTAGGGCATTTGTGTGTGGCCAGAGACAGGGACTGTCTATCAGGGGCTGCCCACCAGCCAAAAGGCTGTGGAAGAGGCCAGTGCCCCCCTCTGCTGCCCCTGCTCAGCTTCGCTGAGTGACCAAGGGAAGGGGCAAAGCCCAGGGCTGTAGCTGCCACAGCATCCTTCTGTGCACAGCAAAATGGAGCCTGGGGAGTTTGCAGAATGGTCAGGTCAGGTCAGGGGTTAACTATCTTGTGTTATTTTTTCTGCGTTTTACTTTTTCTGCTTAACTGTTGGATATGTAGTAGGGGATTTCTATTGGTATGATTGTTTTTGTGTTTGGGGTTGTTTGGGTTTTGTTTTGATTATGTCCTTCATTGTGTTTCATTGCTAACTGGGAGATAAAAATCTAAAAACCTCAAAAGTATTAACAGCCACAGTCCTTCATCCTCATAATCTGCTGCATTTCTCTGGTAGGCAGAGAACATGTTAAACATGATAACAGATCCCATGTAAACAGATTTCCGTGCTTTGGTCCAACATGTCAAGATTCCAAAAAAGCCCAGACTGATTTGTGATGCAAGCAATATACTGACAGAGGATAAATAGGTGCATTATTTTTTTCACTCCAGAAGCTTTGGGTTACTGTTCAGTCAATGTGCAGGAACACAGATAGCGGTAGACATACTGTTACAGAGCTGATGATTTACTCTCTAGCATGCCCTGCTATAACATGAGTCTCTCTATTTTAATTTATGGCTTATTTACGTAGTTACAATAGGTTCATAATTTAATGAGTACTTCTGCTGAAAAGCACATTTGATCACCAGGTTACATGCCTGGAGACACTAACTGTTCTGTTGTTTAGGGTATTTTCAGTTGTCTTCCCATTTTTTATGAGTAAAATATGAAAAATAAATTACTTCTCCCACCTTTAATGTGGTACACACAAGAGGAAATTAAGAGAATGAATGGTCTCAGGCTTCAGGCATTGGAATGAGAGAAAAGAGGTCTGGGCTGGGCTGTAGGCTCCCCGCATAAGAAACTCGCTCGAGATGTTATTGCTCTCTCCCTTCTGTCATTTGTCTGTCCCGTGTTTGGTTAAAGCTCTGATCCAGCCAAGACTTTTCTGTAAATATTTAGCTTGCACAGTCTGCTATTGTTAAATAAAGTTAAGCAAGTAGGTGTTCTTAATGACTATGGAGATTGCATTTAACTGGAATCTGTATGCTCATTGCCTTTTCCAGTCTTCATCCTACTAAGAAATTTTCCCAAATTATGTCTGCCTGTCAGCAATTAGAAGTGTAGCCATTGAACATCCACGGGCATAAAGGAGTGGCTTCTGGAAGCAGATGAGTTAATTAGGTCCTTGCCATTTACTATAATATTTTCAATTAATAATTAGAAGCTTACAGCTACACAACTTACGCGTAGTATTCACGTATACAAAGTCAACCTAATTGCTCTGGCTTTAAAGTGACAGATGTATGGGTGCAACATGAATTCTTGCCCATCCGTGACTGCTCCAGTCCTAACTTCTTTTTTGCACTCAGAAGTAAGAATGAGTGTGCTTATAGATATGCAAATACTGACTACATATAGGAGTACCTGATAGTTTGTCCTCACATCATTTCCCTCTACTACCCATCCTTTGGACAGACAGCTGGCTTTATATATAATTCAAGTCTAACACATTAAAAATCCATTGCTAATTTTTCTTAAATTCTTTTGAAGGCAGAAAATTGGTCATAGCAGCTCAGAGAATTTAAGAAATTTTTGAAACAATTCCAAATCTCTGAGAGTTGAAAATGAAGATCTGTTCTCATTCCTGTGAGCTGTGAATTGTTTATGGAAATGAAGTAATACTGAGATGAAAGTGATACACCAAACGCCTGTAGATACTTGTGCCTCCTGGACACTACATGCCTTCATTAGAGACCGTAACCAGTATAAAAGAAGGTGAACAACTCAAAAGAGAGACAAATACTGAGAATTTTTTGTCCTATTTGCATCAATGTTAGTGGAAACCGTAGTGTCATCCACTTGGAAAATCAGTTGCGTCACCATTTTTATACATTTTGACCTCAGATTCTCTCCCAATGAAATGAATCAGCTTCAAAAAGTAGGAACATATTGGCTGTTCCCTAGATAAGATTATTATCTGATTATTTCTTTCTGTTCCCAGTGCGATTAACTATTACAAATCTCAAACGCAATGGGACTGCTCTCAGCAGGCCAGCATGTGGAGATAGATATTTATGGAAGGGGGAAAGAAGGTGTCCTATCTCACAAGGCTGAGCTGAGTTTTGGTACAGGAACAATGCTGTGGCTGGAGCAAAGCCATCGTCCACGTTTCTTTCCTTTTGGGGAGGGCCCCAAGCAGCCTCTCTCCAAGTCATTTCACTGTGCCATCTGCTGGATTGTTATTTACAATGCAGCAGCGACTGAAAAATACGCTGCTGATGCCGAGCCATGGTGACTTGATTCTTTCAGCATGGCCAGCTGAGATGCTACAACGATAGTGTAGGACAGTAGTCTGAGGGAAATTTTTTTTCCCTTGGAGTATTGCCTCTTGGTTTTCTTGCTCAGGTGGGCTTTAGGATTCAGAAATAGCTTGTGATTTACAGAGTTGCCTCTAATTGCAGATCTGGTCTTGTTTAAAGATCTCATTTAAAAGTCAGAAAATTGATTTTGGAGAAAAAATAGAATGAAAGTTCAAGCAAGGAGTCACAGTGGTAGAAAGACTATTCTTTGCAGTGAATTGCTGCTGAGGGGGATTGTGTTCTTCTGCTCGTGTAATTTATCTTTAAATTTCAAATATTTCTGTCAATGATAGCAAATGTCTCAGCACAGTTGATCATGCCACAGTGCTCCTTGCAGCTGCTCGCTTTGGTTTAGTATCCCTCCCGAACGTCTGCCGTGGGCCATGCAGTCTCACTCTCCTCGGCAGCACAGCACAGGCAGAGGATTGGGCTCACTTTTGCCCAGTGACTGAGCTGAAGTGCTCGGGCAGCACCATGGGCTCTGCTGGCAGATGTGAGTACGTGGGCCCAGGGTGCCACTGCCTGTCTCTGTCCACACACTCTTTGTGTCCTGGCATTTCCCTCTCCCTTAGATCTTCATTCAGCAGCATCAACTTTCTGGTGCAATTTAGTTAATTTCCAAAGCATTTGGTATCTTTGTAAGCACTGTTTCACTGAAAGAGCTAGAAATTAACTCTTGCAGGGGAGCTCAGGGTGACAGTGAGAAAGGTGGATGGCTCTTACAGTCCCATGTCCTAGCGGGCATGTGTGCCTTTCAGGCTTCCCCCAGATATTTTTGCAGCTTCCTTCCCCAAACATGGATGTGTTCTGGTTCCTCTCTCCCCCTGACAGCGTTTGCTAGCGTAATTGTAGTATCTGCTACTATACCAGGGAGTATCTGCTGCTGCTTGTATGTCTTCATCCCTTTTGAAATTTAGGGTGGTTTAAGACCGTCTCCTAGATGATCTGTACTTGTATCTATCTCCTTCCTGCATGGCCCATTCCATCCAAAGGTGCTCCATCCAAAGGTGCGATAGCCTGAGCTATCGTCCACTCCTCACTCTTACTCTATACCAGTTTTCTTGTAGAAAAGAAATCCTAGAGATCCTACTCTTCTGGGAGACATTGGAAGATTTTTTATTTGGTTTTGCATCATCTTAAAAGGAGAGCTGATTGCTTGGTATTCCTGAGCAGTGCATTTGGCTTGTTAAGCTGAAATCAGTTCAGCACAGTGGGATCAGAGAGAGAGAGGCCCATGGGAAATATGGTCACAATTTGCATGTGGCCATGAGCCATTACAGTTATTTATTTTTCCCTGCTGACATCTGTGTGTTGTTTCTGTTGAGCCTTACTTACCCTTTTGGCAGGGTTTTTTAAAGAATGTTTTTTGCTTGTTTGTTCATATGCACATTGTAGCTTTATCCACATCTGCTTACGAGTCCAGCTGAACATTAAGTGTCTAAGTATGAAGGTACTTCAAGTCAAAACAAAATTCTGTGTTTGCCTTAGAGTAAGTTCTCATAGCACAAGACATTGAGTTTGGTAGCAAGAGCTTAAAAAAAAAAGCCAGGCAACCAGATGCTGTGCAGCCATCTGCATGCATCTTTGCAGACTGCCTGTGCTCCTGATGCCAAAGTGCCTCTGCTGGTCCAGCAGCAGGCTGACACAAGCCTGACACATCACGTGAAGTGCAATAGGAAGCACTGTGGTACTGCACCATGAATCAATGTGGTCCTATAGCCAGTTGGCACCTGCCACGGGGGGAGGTGATGGACAAGGAAGGCTGGAGAGGTACTGTGTAATGCTGACACGTACCTCACTGCACACATTTATCTGTCATTAAAAAATAATTACTTTGTATGTTTATAATAGCTTTACATCTCCATATTTATGCCATAATGATGGTACCTCATTTATTCCAAGAAGGAATTACAGTGATGACTGTAGTGACATGAATAGAGGTTTTATCCCGTATGAATATTTTCCTTCTGACACTCATTCATGCAGATAGAATAACACCGGTAAAATACCAATACAGCAGAAAGCTTCGTACAGTTTTGAGAACTTCAATTCTCCTGTAACTTGGCTGGATAAAAATAAACACACAAAAAGAGAAACAAAGTGAGACATCTGATATCCAGCCCCTAGAGTCTCTCCTCTGTTTCTTTCTGGAAACAAGGTGGATGAATATAATTTTTTGACACAGAGAGTTACAAGTCCTAACTGGATGTCAGCTATTTGGGTTGCTAGAACAGCCCTTGTCTTCTCAGAGCATTAACAAAATGTACTTAATTATTTTGTGACCATTATTACGAAGTGTCCTGGGCTTTCTGTTGGGGCCGGGCAAGTTCTGCTCTTTAGGTTTCTGAATTTCTTGCTGATAGCAGTTTTATTGTGCTGGAGGAGCTGTGTAAAGATATGTTTGTCTAAACAGAGTCTAAAGATGACCAACTAAAGCTAAGTGGCCTCTTCCCTTCCTGCCTGATGGATGAACAGTTTGCTTCAGTGCTTGTTGTATGCATATACAAATGTTGAAGGCAGTGGAAAGTAGGGAAGAACGTATTTGTGTGTGTGCTTTTCCATTTGGTCCTAGGAAATAAATGGCTATACCTTGTCTTGTCTGAAAGATAGAGGAAGGTTGTGTGTCCTAGGAAAAAAAAAAAAAGGAGAATGAAAAATGGATGAGGAGCAACAAAATGTGATATGCAATGTAAAAACCATGGCAAAAAGTCCAAATATCAAAACTAAGAAATACAGAAAAAATTAATGATTGATCTCCCTTAGAGGCAGTTTAATATTTTTACAGTCTGGATATGATTTTCTGCCATGCTCTTATGGACGTTGGCTCAAGTCCTGTTTTCTGTTACATTTTCAGTTATTTTACATTTTGGCATTCTAGCTAGTGGATCCGGTGTCTTCAGAAGGCAGCTGCCACTTCCAACTTTCTGGTGCAGATTTAGACAGGATTTCAATTTTTCCTTTAGTTTAAGTCTTTCTCTAAATCGATATCCACTTTTGGAAGTACATAAGCTCTGTGAGAGCATGATGGTGTCTGCATCTTTAACCTATCTTGCTTAGGCATGAAACAGTGATAGTGCTATCTTGATAACAATGTTTGGGAGGGATAGTGGGAAAGGAGCTCCTGAGTAATGCTGACTTGAAAATTACATTACTCTATGTTGTTTAAGTTATATTTGTCTCCATAATGTGCCTTGACATAACATGGAAAATTTGATTTGTTAATTCTTTTCAGATGGAATTGATTAAAAACATAAGCACTGCTGAGCAGCCCTATTTATTCACTAGACATGTTCATTTCCTCAACTTCTCAAGGTAAGACATTTTTTCACTTAAAAGTATTTTTCACTGGTTTCTATTAGTTGTAATACATAGAACATTTTCCTTTCTTTTTCAAATAGAAACAATGAACTTTTTCTCCTTTCTGGTACTGGAAGTCACATTTCAGAGGGTTTTTTCCCTATTGTCTCTTTCCTACCGAGTAGTTATATATAGTATGTTTTTGAAAAGCCAGAAAGCTATTGCATGCTTTTGCCAAGATTACCTTGGTTTATAACATTTCCAGCCAACACACTCGAGGTGGTAACTTGGATCTTTAAGCTGTGCACTAGTGTTTTAAGAGTGGCAGCAGCATGTTGTGCCACAGTTGTGTGGCATCTCTGTATAATTAGATATTAATCTAAGAATGAAAGCTCAGCTAAGCTCATTAATTTTGTATCTGGAATGACTTTTATTTAACCAATTTAACCAATTTTATTTAACCAATTTAATTTTGTACTGATAAAATAGTCCCCATTCCACAGGATACAGAAGTATTTAGAAACCATGCAAATGAATTACGCTCCATATCATGGGAGTGCAGTCCCTTCTGGCATAAAAAGTAGCAGCTATTTAAATTACACAGTAAGACTCTAGAGAAATTTATAGCATAGAATGTGAAGAAAATTGAATTTGGATGAAACTTCTGAGGAACTTTTGGAACAGTGTGAATGAGTTATGCTAGTTAGCATTTAGCCAGGATACAGAGGTTAAAGCTGACTGCAGATGGTTATTGCCTAGGCTTTAAATTTCATTTAAAAATTATAATCAGGATGTATGCCATCTGTGCTACTAAGTTGGATTCCTGGTGTTAGATGAAAGAATTTCTGTGGAAGTGTGAATTTTCTAGTGCTTTGCAAGAGCTTGCCTAGCTTCCCAGTGTTTTGTTTATGCCATAATATTAGTGGATGTGCTTTGAATGTATGGCTTCAGGCATGGGTAGAGAATGTAGTAAGAAATGCTAAATTTTGGGAGGGGTTGGTGGTTTTGTTTGGTTGTTTTTTTTTTTTTTTTTTTTTAGAAAATACATTATTCCGAGCATTTGAAAGTTCACTTGCCTGTTACAGGCTATGGGCAATTTTCACTGCATGAAAACCTGAAGAGTAAAACAGAATTTTGGTCTTCCGTGTTCTCTGTTCTGATTCTATGACAGTTCCATTATTAATACATTATTTTTAAATTATAAAACTCATTAGAATAGAGCTTCACATCTTTGGTAAATGATCTTTTCTCCCAGCCAAAATGCAGGATCAAACAAGTAGCCTGCCTGAGGGTCAAAGGGAAGTTCTTGATTAAACTGATTTTTTCAGAGGTGGTACACAGCATTAGATACATGAGAAAAACATGAACACGGTTACCTCTTGCTCCTCCTATGATTACATTTCCTGTAAATACGGTACATCCTTGTCACATAGATAACATGTACCTTCTGCAGTGTTTCCATAAGATTAAATCCAGCTACACTTTTCTTAAATACAAATTTGTGAAAATATATAGAACTGTGTAAAATATGTTAAAATATTTGCAGCTTCCTTTTTAGCTGTTACTTGCAAACCAGGAAAATGTATTTTTCCTTTTCTTGAGAGAAAACTAGGTTTAACTGATAGCTGTCTAGTAGTGAAGAGGCTGATTAGTCTTGTAAGAGGGCTACCATTGAGGGGCATCAACATTGCTTGCTTTTGGTTTAGCATTTCCTAGTGTTTTCCAATAAATTAAACATTTGTGAGAGTTTCAGTCTTTAGTTTCAAAATACATTGTTGGTGTTCCATCTAATGGTGAAGCAGGATGTTGGGTATTTTTCTTTGTTCTTTAATTCTGTGATGTTATTTTTAGACTGTATTTCGTTAGGGAGCAGAGTGTCAAGTACCAATTTTGCAGAAGTTTCAAGAATGTGATTTAAATAGGCATTATAAATAGTACAGTATTGTGAAGGTGTTCTAGTTTTGCCTGTGCATTATTTTTTTTTCTTGTTGATTGAGGAGTGTTGGGTTTTTTTGGAACTATTCAGTTATGGTCCATCTGTAGCGGATAGCAAATTCCATTGCCTATGGAATTTGCTTCTTCCTGTTTGACCTAGCCTTTCTACCAGCTCAACATAAAAACTATGTAATACCCCAGAAACTAAAAAAAAAAAAACCAACAGTCTCAATGTATCAGTGTGGTGTTCCTTGACTGACAGCTCAAGACCTTACACAGCACCTCTTGGTGAGAAGCCAGCGCAGCGGGGAGTGGGGCTGAAGGTAGGAGACAACTTAGCTTAAAGGTAAAAGAAGCCCACTTTGGTGAAAATCATTGCTCCTTCACAAGGAAAGGGATGAGGCTTTCTTCAAGGTATTGTAGCAGAACCTTTACTGGAGATCACAAAGTTTTTTCCCAGGCAGCCATCCTGGATGTCAGTCCAGTGAACAAACTCACTTCACCTTTGGTGTTTTATACCTTTGAAACTAGGCTTTTGTTTGCAGGAAGGGATAGAGAATGCTTTATTCTCCTTCCACCTGTGTTTATCGAGCAGACAGGTGGGAGGTAAAGGCATGTTATCTTCACCACTCTTTCAGTAAGCTTCAAGGTCGCTGCACATCTTTGAGTGCTTTCAGGATCTGAAGACATTGCTGTAAGCAGTTCAGAGCATTGCATTGGCTACTAGAGAAGCAGATAAAACATAAGCAGAGGCCTGCAAAAAGGGAGTCTGCTTCGCCTCCAGTTAGTTATTGGTGCCTTGCAGCTTCCCAAACAGTAGTAGGAAAAATAAACTTGCTTTTGTTTAATGTCCCTGGTGTGAATAACAGCAATGACAGACCGTTTGGATTTTCCTCCTTTGCATCCTGCACCTGCTTATAAACCTGTCAGCACTTAAAGCTCTCTGAATATTCAGAAAAGCATTGTGGCATTTATTTATGCTCTTTAGTTTGTTTCCAACTGGAGAGGGAAAAAAAAAAAAAAAAAAAAGGCCTATATCACTTACATCTTCTTTCCAGAAAAAATCTCCTGTGGAAGTGAGCTAAGGTTTAGGTCACCGGTGAATTTGAGCACATGCATGTTTCAGAGGCACTGTTAGTTCTGTTGAATAAAGTTCTGAAAATTCGAAAATCCCATCCCAACCTGAATGCTTGCCAGGGACATTTTCCTCTCCTTTTGAACAACAATTTAAGAGTGTCTGCTGGTTCAGCTGCAGTCATGAATCTTCATTTACTTTCCTACATTCTTGTCTTTCTTTATTTCAGTGCTATCTTTTCTCAATCCAAAAGAGTGTAGAGAGGCAGACAAAAAGTTAAATCTGAACAGAACACATTAAAGCAAATCTTTATGTGAAGTTCTACTGACATAAATCTAATTGATTGCAGCTTTGAACAGAAGACAAAAAAAAATAAGTTTCTTGCTGTTTTCTGGTGAGGGAATTTCTGTGTAGCACTTGTCACAGACCAGTTAAGGAAAAACTTTATTCAGAGAGTTTCCCAGCTTGTGTTTCCAGTCTGCATTGTGTCTGTCCAGCTTTAGGAGACATCCCCGTGCCTCAGATGGGTGGCTGCCCCATCCGGTCCATTTCGGGACTATTTCTTTTGGGCAAAATGGTGCTGTTTATTGAATTCTCCTTTGCTTGTGATTCTTGAATGAGGCTTTTCATTAAGGATCATTGTCCTGCTCAGGTAATTTTAACTGACTTCTCCATGTCTGGCTTTCTTCTGATAACCATACTTTGAAATGTTGTTATCTGCAGAGGTAAATGAATGCTTTTTGGTTTCATACTGGCTGTTGCTTTTTATAAAAAATAAAAAAAGGAAGAAGAAAAAAAAAAAGGAAAAAAAATCTCATGTACCCAAGGAGGTTAAAAGTTGTCAGTAATAACCTGTGCTTAATCCCAAAATGCACATGGCAGAAGCACCCATCACCACTTACAAGGATCTCAAGAATTCCAAAGGTTTGCATCTGTGCATGGATGTCTGCCTGAAAAGGACAAGTGGCAGGATCAGGATGACAGCTGTCATTTAGCTTTGTCATATTACAATTCCTTTTCAGTATCAATACTGTGTCTACTTAAAAAGAACTGTGGGAACAATTCCATTATTAAAAATACTGTGGGTTTTGTGGCATCTTTCATAAGGTCTCTTACATGTCTCTTTCTGAATTGAATTTTCTACGTTAATATTGCTGTGCAAAGCTTCTGAAATGTTAATCAGAAGCAAATAAGAATGTATATGCTCAAAGTAGGTACAGACTTAGATGCTGCTGCTACATTTGCTGAGATGGCAGGTGTTATTAGTAGATGCAAGTAGCATAGTGTTAGACTGTAGAAGCTTTGAAAAACTGGAATAACTTGCAGAAACACAAAAAGCTATTTCATATTTCAAATTCACTGTGTGTTATCATAGATGCCCCTTGTCATCTATTTATTTAGCCTGAGAAAAATTAAGTGGGAAGAAGCTTCAAGTCTGTGGAAAAGCCCCGCTTGAACTCTTAGTAATCTTCTGATGAATTAAGTAACTATAACAGTCTTTGGGCAACCATTCAAGATCATTGGAGTGTGCTCCAAGTGTCACAGATTTCAGAGAAGCAGAAGAACATTTGCAGGAATGCAGATAGGGGCAGCAAGGCCAAGGCTTTGGTTCAGGATGAGTCAGGGATCGGGAGAGTTGCACAACTCCCAGTCTGGATGTGGTAAGGCAGCTTTCTTCCCTCCAACACCTAATCACAGTAGGTGTTTTTATATCTTCGGAACATGCACTTACAGCCCCCGGTTCAAGCAGAGCTGGAAGCCTGCCTGCTCCCTCCTGTCTCAGGGTAAATGAACATTACACAGGAATGTGTTAAAGTCTAAAGGCGTGCCTCTGTCAGTGACTGGTAAGTGATTTTTGCTTGCATAAAGGCTGGCTGGTTAGGTCAGGGTAAAGTCATAGGTGGGAGAAGCATTAAAAAGACCACCCAGAGAGAGAAACAGGCTTTTTCAGGTTTCACCAAAGCAATGAATTCTTTACTTACTGTAGGAGGAGTCATAGGCCACTAGAGAGTGATCTCCTTTAAAATGTCTTATGATGTGGTAAATAGATGCAAAGAGATGAAGCGTGAACTCAATTTAATCTCACGTTTTAATTAGCCCTTAAATTTCAGTATATCTTATTTGTCTGAGAAGCCAGAATGAATTAACGCCCAGCAGTAGGATGCGAGGAATCGGCCTTTCTGCACTGTTGGGCTGCTGCCCCGTTCTTCTCTTCAGCTGCAGCTGAATACCTGCGGTGTGTCTGCATTTGGTGTCTGTGTGCCTGTGCTTGACAGGAGGGGACAATGCGTTCCTTTTAGCACAATTTTCTGAATTCTAAAGTAAGGCTCATACAGCTGTTCCGCCTCTCTTTCCAGTTTCCCCCCACGCCTAATTCCTGAATAACTTCTGAACCCGTTGGCCAGTTTCAAATGCAATTTGTAAGGCCAGTAGAAAACCCAGAGACAACCACGTTGCTGCAGGTGCCTCCGTTGAAAGGAAAGCCAAGCAAGACGGAGCTGCCAGGCTTCTGCTGGGCAACAGCCAGTGGCCACCACCCTCTGCCCTGCTTGAACGCCAGCCCCAGCTCTGCTGTGTCTTTCCTGCTTGGTGCATGAGGGATGTGGGGGACAGGTTTGGAGGAGGAGAGAAAAATCTGTTAGGTCTTCTGCTCCTGAGGGTACTTGCCTTGAGTCCCTGGCATCAACATAAGAAATATTTCTGGTTTTCTGTTATTCATTAGTAAAGTTAATGTGCAAAGCCCTTGTTTTTCTTGAAAAAAAATCTTTTTTGTGGTAAACAGTCTGTATCAGCATTACTGATTTTTATGTTACTTTTTAAAACAGACACAGAGGCCAATACTAACTAATAAAAATCAGCCTGTTGTAGGGACAGACCCAGTCACATGCAGTAGTGCTGATGAGTTTGGACCCTTTGCTTCAACTCAGACCCGAGTTCTGAATTATGGGTACCAGTACATCACGTGCTATATGAAGCAGATATAGGCAGAGAGAGATTCAGTATGGATAAGTGCAAAACTGTGCTTGATTTCTGAATGTTATTCAGTTTTTGTTGTTGTTATTCTTTGCCAGTTGTGTTCCTTCTGATGCAGAAAATGACAGTTCAACACAACACTTTTACATTACAGCATTCCCCGTTCTTGGGCTCTGTAAAAATGTGTCCATAGCCAAGAAACAAAAAGGAGGTAACTCTTGGAAAAGTAACTTGCCTACACGTCATGCGAATCAGCTGCATGTTAGAAAGCAGGAGCACTCTGCATTGATTGGAAGCTTGGCTTTTGAAAGCCTTGCATGTTAGATTTTGATTGTTCGTAAGGGTTGTATGATACAATGATACGATTTAAAAATGATTCCCATTTTTAAAAAACAGGTCATCTTGCTTTGCCATGGCTTAACCTGCGCATGTGTCTCTGACCTGTCAATTTGGAAATATAATTCAAGTTTTAAATGTTTTATAGACTGCTAAGACGTCTGTAAAACAGCGGTGATTCTGTGATGCTGCTCTCTTTGACTTAAAACAGAGCCATGGAATATCTGTCATAACCCTCCCATTTATTAACAACTTGAGAATTCTTGTTTCTCCAAATTCTCCAGAGCAAGTAATACCACACAGAACGCAGATGTTTTGCAGAACATGCTTATTATGTGTTTTAACTGTCCTCAGCTAGCTTTTGAGAAAAGTGTTCAGGGCAAATGTGTGGAGCTGGCCTAAGAAGATGCTGAATGTCCATGCCCCTTCAAATACAAGCTATAGTATACTCTGCATGAAATGCAGTAGATCGGTCAGCTTGCACTCATTTTGTACAGTTCAGTGGTAGGAAGGATTGGGCTTTTGAAATACCTCCTTGAAATGACATCTTGAAACAATGATTGCAGCCTAAGTTTATGTACTAAAGTAGTTTCATTTTGTGGATTTTTTCTCCTTTAAAAAAAAGAGAATGTCATTAAAAATATGCTAAGAAAAAAAATTATTAACCTTTGGGTAAGCCCTTAAAAGCAGAGAAATGTCAGCTAAACCTATGCGCCCGGCTTTAACACTATGTCTTTATGTGTGTTCATTATAATCTATATTTTTTGCTAACACATCATGAAACACTTTCTACCATCATGTGAGGTCCGCCTTGTAAAGTACACATTTCATGAATGGCCACATGGTGCTGTAATCCCTCCTACATCTTTTTTTCTTTTTTTATACTAAATTTTTTTTAATGATGTGACAGTGTAATGATGTTTTTTAACTGTGACTTGATGGAAGGCTAAGCACAAATCTAATGTGGAGTTTGACCTTTGTATGATCTAAGAGTTTGGGGGTTTTGTGGTTTTTTTTTGTTGTTGTTTGAAAACATTGCTCTGTAGCGAGTTTTTTCACAGTTTTTTAGATTATCTTATTTAAAATTTATTTCCATAGATTTCCCATGTTCTTCACATAGTAGACTTTTCAGCTTTCATTTAGCAGGTAATACAATATTCAATGAATAGAAATCATTACTTGAAATTTAGTTACTGTGGACTGAAGGCCAGTGGGATTAGGCAAAATGCTTAAATTATCCTTTTTTACTGTTGTTTTGGTTTCTGTGCTCATATTTGCACTGTAGATTATATTACCAATTTTGGAGTACATTAACTTGAGAAAGATGCTCAATCAGAAAGAGCCCAAAAGCAAGTAAAGGAAAAGATCAGAGAGAACAAAGTGACCTGTGACAAAAGATTGAAAGGGCAGACAAAGAAACGAGAGAGAAGACTGGGAAAGAGGGGACTGTGATAAGATAAAGGAAATATACTGTTCTTTGAAAGTAATGATATCAGAAGTGGTGGTCTTAAATTGCATCAGCAGTGTTCTAGATTAGGAATCTGAGAGAATGCTTGAACAAAGACAACAGCAAAGTAACGAAATGCAATATACTCATGGATGTTGGAGTTGGTAGTGAACACTGCATAGCTGATTCTGCCTTGGGGCAAAAAGTTGGATTGCGGCAATCAAGTCATTTCTGTAGTCTTTCTTACCCTTGTGCAACGCATTATACAGACTATTTAGTTTTGAACTACAGCATATCCTTTAGGACAAAAATTTAAGCCTTGATTCAAAATTACCTATGATGGAGAATCCGCTATCCTTGGTAAATTCTCCTAATATTGAATTGTCCTGTAATTCTGAATTTTGAGTTGTTTTTCCTCATAATTGTTTCTGAGAAAGCCAATTGACTCCTTTTTATTGGATCTCAGAATCCATTTGCCTGCTACGTGAAGACTCCTTTTATCTAATTTTTCTCCTATGCTATCTTTCATGTGTAAGTTCTTATGCTGTCATAAAATCACCTCCCAGCCTTCTCAGGTGTTTTTATTTTCCTTTTTGTTCTCTTTTCAAGGTGAAGGCTCTGCCCTTCTTGACATTTTTCTCATTGCAATGTATTTTTTCATCATCGTGACTCTGCTCTGAACTTTGTGCATGCTTTGCTTGAAAAGGACTCAGAGCTCGGTCAGTGGTCGTGTCGATGCAGTGTCAGGTCTTTGCTCCTCTCTGCTCTTGCATCGTGGAAGACGGGAAACCAGGATCATTTTGGGCTAGAAAATCTCACGCTGCTGATAATTTGTGCAGGCATGCAGGTCCTTACCAGAATTGCTCCTTTCCTGTGAGTGTTCTCTGCTCTTGGTTCTAGGCACTTTGTTTTTGTTTTTTCTGTCCAACAATGCGTGTGTGCTTACATCTTGCTTGCGCTGTGGCTTGCTCAAGTGGCTCTGTATCATCAAACCACTCCATTTATTGTTCTCACCTCTTGCTACTTCATTATCTGAAACTGTTATCAGTGGTTTTCTGCTTTTCTCCTGAACCACAGATAATGATATTAGACAGTATAGATTCAAATACTCAAACATAATAGTATCCACAGATCCTTCTATTCGATGGCGATTGCCTAGAATTTCACTTTTGGGACATGGCGGCCATTTTTTCAGTTGTTGTTTTCAATCATGTTACATTGATTTTTATATTCTGTGCATTGTCACACAACATGTACTACTACCAAGTTACAGGGTGTGATGAGAGGTGACTTTTCATTACACCCAGTTTACTGTATTTGAATTTCCATATGGCACTCAGCATTGTCTTCAGTTGCTCTGTGACAGCCATTTCCACAAAACAGCTGGAGTCCCCATTAACAACCCTGATAAAAGCATGCAGACAGGAAGCTGCATATGCAATACCGAGTGCGTTGTAACTTCTGACCCTTGCCTACATCCTCTGCATGATAGCCTTCCTAAGAAGTCGGGTCATAAGATTTATGTAAATAACCATCTCAGCCAAATCTGTGCTCCCGGTCAGTTTTGAAGATGCATCTTTTCTGCATACCACATTGGTTGATTTAATACTTCCTAAAGTGTTGTATCAGCTGTGCTACTATTAATGGGGATTTGTCATAATAATTTGTAATTATTTTTTCCATTCCTCTATATAATGTGCAACATTTGCTTTTGATGGAACATCTCCAAATTGTAGCAAAATGTTAACTAGAGGTCTAGAGAGTTCCTGAGCCTGACCTTTTGAAAGCTTTGAATGCAAAGTATCTGGAATTAAGTGATTTTAAATCATGCAGAGTTTGACTTTAGCTGCTATTAGTGTTGTGTGGATAATTAGTGTTTTCACTCTTGCTTCCAGCTGTTCATAAACAAAACCACAAATAGTAGTTCCTTCTCAAGTATTCCCTCTACTTGAGCTGGGGATGCTACATAGACATGGGCAGGAGTTGTATCAGTGTTGGTGCTGTTCATTATCAATTTATATTTCAAACTACTTTGATATCCTTAGTGTAAGGAAAGGCATAGATACAGATAATTTTCAGTATGTTTGCCATGCATGAATGTAAAAGGCTGGCAGAAATACAGCATAAAATATTTTGGGAGATCTACAGTGGTGTAATCTGCCAGTCTAAGGCAGTTTACTAAGCAATTCCTTCGGTATTTTTTTTTATGATGACATTACCCAGACAAGTCACTCAGAAGCTGAAATTTCTACTATTGATGTCACGGCTCCAGAAGGGGTAGTTTCTGAGAGCAGTGTTGCCAGTTTTCACCATTTTACTGTTAACCTTGAACCACTGGGCACTTCGGATCACACCTCCCATTCGAGGCCAGCCCAGCCAAGAATGCAGTCTTGAAATTAAAAGAATTATCTCAGCACACTTTTTCTTTTTTTCCTCCTAATTCCAAAGAAAAGCTTGAAAGCATGGCCACAGCACAGGGTAAAGGCACAAAAGCAAGAAGATAAACTCCTTGAGTTTGGAGTCTGGCGGTACAATGCAGCACCACACAGGCAATCCCTCAGCCTGCTCCTCTGGGATTTGTTGCAAAAAAGGTGGCAGCTCGTCCTTGAGGAGAGTCAGTGGAGCAACCCAGACTTGCCTGATGCCTCATGTACAGAATGGGGTTGCTTCGCCAGAAGTGTTTGTTAATAAGAGAGATTACAGTGACTTCATTTCTAATTCTTCAAATAAGATACCGTTTTCGAAAGACAGAATTTGATATGACTGCATCTATTTAAGTCCTGAAAAGCTGGAAGTTGTACGTTGGGGTTTTTACATGATCTCTCCTTGAATCTGTGCTGCAGACCAGGTAATGGAGCTGTAAGAACAATTAATCTGTAAAGCTTCCTGGGCAATTATGCTCTCAGCATGGTTGTATGAAGCTGCAAAAGGAAATTGGGCTTCCTTTCTGAGGACGCAATATACCTATCCATGTTAATCTGACTGTCAGTTCTTCTTTGTTTCCATTATATTTAACTTACAGCAACTAATTCATTTGTTTAAGAGGACATTCTTCACATTAAAAGAGTAACAGGCAGCCGATGTTCTTATAGAGAAAAGGTTGGGAATCTTGATTTCCTCTAGGAACGTGCTCTGCCTATAGGGATGAAGAAGCCTGCTTCTGCTTGTGCAAAGAGTTCTGTGCTGAGCAGAACTGCAGCAGCCTCCTGAAGTGAAGTGACAGGACTGCATTCATATTTAACCTTCCTTTAAAAAGGAGCTTAAATGAAGAATTACAGGAGCTGAGATATCCTCCATTTTACAGCAAAACAAATTGCTTTGGTTGAATTTCTCGAAATCTTTTACTGCTTTTTTCTTCCTGACTTAGATGGGGCTTGCTAACTGTTTTGGGCAAAGGTTTTGCTCATGTAAATAATAAAATCAGAATTCATCAGAGAAGTTTTTTCTATGACAGAGTTGCAACATCTGGCATATTTCTCAGCCTTTTGTTTCCTTTTTTTTTTTTTTTTTTTTTAAAAAAAGGGATGGGGAAATGCTACAAATGAATCTAAGTATCATTGATTGAAGCCTGCAAATATGCTAGTTATTTTGATGAGGAATCTGAAAATACAGCTGTCACAACAGAGTAATTAAAATTAATGCGATGTAATTGTATATGCTAAATAAATCAGAAGCTAAGTGCAGAAAGAGCATTGCGGAGGACCAGTATGTACATTTTCAGCTCTCCGTTGGAGAGGTTGTGTCCTGTTGTACTCAACCCAATTATGGCAATGTGCTGCTGGGCGTGAGAAGGATCCAGTATATTTACCAGGCAGGATCCAAATGTGATTCCTCTTATAGAATACAAGCCTTCTGCTCAGGCCTGGAAGAGCATAATTGGGTTTCTTTCTGAATCCTTCACAACAGATATTTGGATATACATAAGATGATATGATGTATAATGAGAGCACTGTATGTTGTTATTGTTTGCAAGACCATTTTCAAGTGGGTGTTATTACGTTGAAAAGTTGTATTTGGGAGAGCTAAGTAATATTTAATATGATGACTGATAGATATCTAAAAATGGGCAGAATGTACTTGAACAAATGGAGCATTGATTTTCCTTTTTTTTTTATCTAAACAGCCTAAGGTTATTGATTTTTAACCATTAGGATTTTTTTATGCCCTGCAACTGCTGCTTAGCTTCCATCAGAGTCCCAGTACAGTCCGTACAAACAAATGGTTGGAATTTGAAGTATTATAAACCATGCTTAAAAAATGCAGATTTGAATAAGAGCCAGAACAGATTTAAGTTTTCCAAAAATTCCCTGCTTGCTGCCTGACAGAGCAACTGCAGCTGGGTGTATACCAGGCCGGTTAAAGTGTGCAGGAAGTCAGAAATTTGAGCTGTGTGGTGTTTTGGGAGTCCACAGTCTCCATTTCCAAAATGAGAAGTTCCTCTGCAGTTCTTTGTGAAAGAGTGACTTCCCATCCCAGCTGTCCTCTAGGGACAGACAAGCCTCTTCTCTCAGAGCTGTTGGTACTGAGTTTACAATTCACGCGTTCAGGGACACGACCTTACCAGAAAAAGAGCAGGCTTTAATGCTTTGGGTGGTTAGTTATGCAATCTGACCACTCCTTTTACTTCAGAAAAGACAATCATTATTTGTTGAATATTGTATCTAGACAAATAATAACTGCCTGGTTTTGCTTTTTTTCCTCTGCTGAGGGGCGTTTAGGCTTAGCATCTTCAACAAACCCCTGGCTGGATACCCCTGCTCTTTTGCTTCTCTGACTCTTGTAATCTTTCTCTCTCTGTCTTAAGACAACTTGCTGCTGCTGTCATCTGTTCTTGCTGTTTTCATTGCTTCCCCTTTTCTTTACTATTCTCCTCTCGCATCTGTCTTTAGATTACTGTCAATCTGCATCAAGCAGCAGGAAAATAATATGTTTGGTAATTTAGGTGCAACCTAATCTTGCCAGCAATTTCACTTGCAAAAGTAGTTTTCATGGCTACCAACCACGGCATTCACCTACCTTTTTCTATTTAAATGTATATTGTCAAAGGTTTATGTCTTTAATTTTCTATGGTAATTGCAGGAATGTCTGTTTTTTATGTAAGTTTTATTTCTGCATAAAGGCAAAGACAGCAGCAAAAACAATCTCAGAGAAGAATTCAGGATGCTTCCATTACAGACATATGTCCAAATTGGGCTATGTGCTAATCAGGAAGCAAGGAGCATCTGCCTTCTTAATTGGATTGTTTCAAAGTTTTCTGCTGTCTGTGCATCTACAAATTATGAGAGTGATCCTGCAACATTAAGGTCAATGAGATTACTGATATGCATAAATAAATAATTATCTAATTACTGGTATACATAAATAGATATGCATAAATAATAAGTTATAAATATACACAAACCTTTGCAGGCTGTGTTTACTGGTCCGGGGAATCATGCAGAATAAAAATAAAGTTGAAACTGTGGGATTTTTCTCGTCTCTTACTATAATTCATATTTTTAAACAATTTTGCTGTGTCTTTAATATTTATGAGGAGCCCTGATCTTTTAGTATATATATTCAATTATTTATCTGTCTCAAAAAATGAAGAAAACCTGAGAGTTGTGGGTTTTTTTTCATCTAAATGGTGTCTTCTGTTTTCTCTCTTCTAATCTAATATTTCACATTTTAAAATAAAGAAATACAACCTGTGGCTTAGAAAATCATCTGAACAGCATTTAAATACTTAAATATGGCTATGTCCTTCACCTCCCCAAAATAAAATATGAGCTAGTGCCTAGCTAAAGATTGTTCTCCTATAGTGGGAAAACACTGTGGAGAAACATAATGCATGCTCTTAGATCAGGAAAATTTCAAGTTGAATTTATCCTAGGAATAACTCTATCCAAATAAGTTTTACTTTGCTCTGTCTCACATCATTTGCAGTCCATAAGTCTGTTGCAGAGCATCAATGTTCATCCTTCTGTTTTGACCAGGGAAGAATATAAGCACCTTTCCTCTTTTCTTCCCCTGGGTTGGCAATTAGCCCTATTCTGCTAGTGATATGTGTTGTTGTAAAATAAGCAGTCAATATTTTAACACTCTGAAAATACATTAAAATCACATGCCTTATCTTCTCAAGCTCTCTTTTTCCTTCCCTTTCTCCTTTTGTATCCCATATATTAAACTGAACGTGTTTGTCTTAACTACCAGGAGGAGGCAGGTACTCTAAACTGCAGGTATCTTTGCTGTCTTTTGCTTTTGAACAGACCCTGGTCACAGATGATTTTACCCCTTCCTTTTCCTTGGACTTGTGTGTACTTGAAATTAATACTTCTTTTTTTTTTTTTTTTTTTGAAGCAGGATTTTTCATATTGACTTTTTTTTTTTTCTTCCATGAAATGCAGTACGAGTGCAAGGCGCTATATAACCACTAAATAACCTCAAATCCAGCAGGTGGGGCAGGTTTGGGGATGAGAGGAGGAATACCTGCGCAAGTTACAGCAAATAAATAGATGGAAATACCATGCATATCTGTCAGTTCATCCAAAAGAAGCCTTTTGAAATACACTTGAATGTTGCAAAATCCTTAGCACGTTCCCACTCCTACTGTACAGATGAAGGTGATGCAAAGCTGCCCTATGGCAGTTAGTGTCAGGCACTGCCTGCTCTGACATGACTTTCCAGACGGGAAGCAAGTGTTTAGAAAAAGAAATGTTCATCCTTGGATTCAGCTGCAAAGGTTCTTCATCTGAAAATTGTGAGGAGAAAATGGAGAAGGGTAATCCATTGACACAGTGGAAAAAAATGGTCTTAAGCTAAAATGTTCATAGTCCACATACAGCTTAATGTGATATCATATTTACCTTTAGCCCTAAAGAAATCTCATGTGCTTTTACAGAGTTTTGTAACTAGTCATAAGCATCTCAGCTTTACTTCTAGCCTTGTAAATGCTGTGAACTCTGTAGAGAATAGTTTGAAAGCATTCAGGGGAAAGACAGATACATTTGCCTATCTGAAACCTTCTGGTAAGATTCACCCATTTTTCTTCCCACCAGGTTTGGAGGAGACCAGCCAGTGTACATCAATATTATTAGAGATCCTGTCAATCGATTTTTATCCAATTATTTTTTTCGACGCTTTGGAGACTGGAGAGGAGAACAGAATCACATGATCCGTACCCCAAGCATGAGGCAGGAGGAAAGATATCTGGTATGTTTAAACAAAGGCTCCGATTATTGATTTCCCTGCGTAGATACATAATGCTGATGTTCAAACTGGGTGCTTGAAAAGTGGGAGACATGACTTCATCTTTCTTGGTCCTTAGTTTGGCCATCTTTAATGTGAAGACTGTTGCTGATGAATTCAGTTATCCTGTTTGATCCTGTATAAGCTGGCAGCAAGTCCCAAATGCCATTGAATTTCAGTCCTCTCAGTGAGCTGGATCTGGACCGTACAGTAGTTAGATGTAATAATTCTGCCAATAGTTATCATTGGGAATATTCAGATAAATTTCTAGGCTGAAGCTGTGGCTGTAACTATGAAGCCTCACTAGAGGAAAATTGGGAAAAGGAGCAATTCAGTGCACCCAAGTCTGATATTTTTACTGGTGAGTTGTGCAGTTTCTTCACACCAGGGCTCTCATCTCATTTCTAGGTTTGACTTTGTATTCTCTTTTGGATTAAGAAGATGGTAATAATGCTTGACAAGCTGCTGTTCATAACATCAGTTTTTATTTTGCACAACTGCTGAACTATCATAATGCCCATAAACCTTTGTCACAGATGAGGATCCCATGTCAGTAGGTGTACAAATGCTGAGTGAGGAACATGGAAGTAGGGGGTGCTGGTTCACTTAATGCCTGATAACTGATCTCTTTGCATGCTCACCACCACCTACCTAAGAAGGCAAAAAGGTGGAATTAAATATTAACTTCTCTATAATGGAGATCCAGTTTGGTTGGACTCAGCTTTCAGCCACACATGATCCTGCAGAGAGGATTCAGTGACACAACTGTGACAGGACAGCGTGATGTTCTCCTATGAGATGTTACAAGCCAGATATGCTGAAACGTACAGATCTACTTCCTCTTGTGTTTGTATGGGTTTAAAAGCTAAGAGAAAAAAAATCACCTCTTATTTTCATTTGTGTTGGGGTATTCTTTAGGAAGTTATATTTAATTATTTATATGCATGTACACATATGTACACATACACAAATCGTTAAAAAGGCTACAAACAAAGGAAATATTAAGTGGCCATCTGTTGAGGACATTAGTCATTTTGTTGAAAAGGCTGTTTGTCATTCTGAGACTCTGATCATAACCTTCATCAAAAATATATTTTTTTTTTGCTTTGATCTCCAACTCATTGTTAGAAGCCTGGAAATGTTTTTTGGCATCTGACCTCCACCTCTCCTTGGCAAAGTTTGATTGTCAGTCACACTGCTCAAAGAGGGTGGTTGGTCCTGTCAGAGTAACATATAGGCCACCTGCCAGTGAAATTAATTTTAATGAAAGCCACTCATTCTGAATGTTAAGCATTTTTAAGACTTCTGCTATTCAACGAAGTAATGTATTATGTGACTGCATTTTAATCTTTTCCTCGGTGCTGCAAAAGAATCTGCTGGCATGCGTTTTAAAACTCAGGTAATGGATTTTGTGGTATAGTAGCTTCAGAAGCCTGCTAAATCAATTGCCTGGTCTAGCTGTGAAGAAACTAAGCAGTTGGTTTTACCTCTGTGCGTGTGAGCCAGTGCAGCACTTTAGCGCACAAGCGATGGCTGTCGTGATTGCTGTCCTTGTACCTCTCACAGGTTTTCCCTAATATTTGCCTTTTTATTTTACTGAAAATTCACCATAAAGTATTGCTTTTTTGCAACTATCTGAATGATAAGCTTGAAGTTAAGAGATCTCAATTTCAAATGCTTAATGATAACACTAACATATTAAATAATTTCTATATTGATGACAGAATTAAACCTAAATCATTTGGGATGAGGTGTGCCTGACTGTGAGCAGATACTTGGAAAGCACAGGGAGGATACAAGAAGATTTTACTTTACTTCTTTCATTGTGCCTCAGATCAAAAGCTAGGAAAGTATAAAACTGCTGGTTGTTACAGAAGGTTGTGCTCTTTGCTGAAGATCCTGAAAAGCCTTGTGCTGGTAGCAGTTAGTTACAAAATGGACTGGAGAATCTGTAAATGTCTAAGGCCAAGTAACTCCTCTGTTTTACCAGAGCCAGGTTTACATGAGGAAAGGCGTTCAACCTTTGAAACTGGGATATTCAAGGGCTAATTGCTTTTTTCTTTTAGCACTGATGTTCCTGGCTTTGCTTCTCTTGGAAAGTGTTTTGGCCACCCTGGCATCATGGCCAATGACTATGAGCACTGCCCTTCCCTCTTGAAAAGCTGAGAGCATGCATTTTGTCTCAGAAACTTCAATGTGAAAGTGTGGGAGCTCAACACCTCTAAAGTGGGCTCTTAAATAAGGGAAGGAAAACATTTTAAAATCAGGTTTTGTAAAGTTCTGTACCCAGTGAACTCCTGCTGTGCCATCAGGTTGTGATATCCTTAATGGAGGCATTCCCTCCCCTTAGATCTGACCCATAAGGAAAAAAAAAACGGGGGGTAGGGGGCTAGATAAAAAAACTTGAAGTCTTTTTGTTTCTTGGGTGCTCTTTTTTTAACTGTGAAAATCCTAACTGCTGACATTGCAAAGACGAGAAAAAAAAAAAAGACAAATTTCTACTGTTCACTGATCATTTGAAACCTTCTCTGAATAGAGCTTCAGGCTTTGACTCCCCTCCAGAGAAAACAACTATTCATTCAGGAGTCAGATAAATTGTTTTAAATGTTTCGGCAAATGTCTGTGTTTACCAAAATTTAATTCAAAGCCAAGATAGGAAACAAGTCCTTTATTCACAAGCCAGATACGGTGGAGGCAGCTGCTGCAATGTGAGACTTCCCATCCAGATTAGCCAGCTCCTTGCCCTGACCTGGCACTTTCTCAGCTGGAGTGAGTTACTGTCAGTCACCTAAACAGATCACTTCCAAGCTATCCCAAAATAAACAGTGACAACACTTCAGTGTGGAATACTGCAGAGAGGGTGCTGGTCTGAAATCGTAGCAAACACTTCAGGTAAACTCTCAGGCATGTTCATGGGAGAGTTGCCCTATCCTATGTTCCTGTAAGATGGGATAAATTCTGATAATGAATTCAAATTCATTGTAGTGGATGTGCTTCAGATTGAACTAGAATAAATACACTTCAATAAACCAAGTAATCCCTTGTCAGTACAGCTGTGATCACTGCTTGTACCCAGCAAGAGAAGACTAGGCACCAGATGATATAGCTTAGGGCCTGAAAGTGCAGAAGGTAAGAAGCTCCCCTGACAGCGTGACTGCCGTAAATGTTTGAAAGCTTTGTATTAAAATTGTCCTTTCCAAAAAGCCTATTGATGATTGTCTGGCACACAACTGCAGTGTGAAACATCAAAAGCAAAAGATATGCATGGCTTTCTCATCTTCCTTTAATGCATTCTAAAACTTTGATGTAGAACTGCCAAGCCTGAATAAAGGTGTGAAGCAGTGTGAGCTGTGCCCTGTTGATTGAGTTGCAGAAAATCTGGCTCTGTGTGCTTCTGATCTCTTTTAATTCCGGGGTTGTTAGTAGCATGGCTTCTAACTCAAGACCTAAATATCTTTCAGCTAATTTGCCAGGAAAGATTTTGTGTAAAGAGAGAGAGAGATTAGTAAATTAAGAACCTACATATAGGATGTTTCAGATTTTCATTATAATTAGTGGTTAAGTTTGCAGCGTATCTCTACCAGGCTCAGCATAGTCTTTCAACATCTCAGGAAAATAAATAGGAATTTCTCGTCTAAAAAAATAATATTTGAACATATTCAGCTTTAAGTATGTTAAAGATTACTAATGCAAATAATTCTGTAAATTTGCATCTGTCTTTCCGTCTTTTTGTCTTTTCAGTTAAATTTGTAAAAAGTACATTAGGATCACTGCAAAGGAACAAAGTAAAATTCAAAGGATTTTAAGAAACTTTTAAGTCATATTTATTATAATAACGTAGACATCTCCTCTGAAAAAAATTGTCTTTTATTACTAAATTTTTAAAGCGGCCTGTTGATTTTTAGGTTATTTCATAAATTTTAAATAAAATTCTAAAAAATGCTGAACAGTTAAACTCCATAGAACATTTTTTGTATTTCTGAATTTAAGGAATTTGCTTTTATAACTACAGTGTTTTTCATGAACACGAAAATATTAACTAAATAAGTTCAGGAATTTTGTCACTTATGTCCCCAAATTTCTATTGAGAGTGGAAAATGCTGTTTTACCAAATTGTATTGGCCACCAGGAGAGGTCATGGTGCTGAACCTGTGGCTCTCCCTTCCTTCTGCCATTCTCCTGCGTGTTTCTGTTTAAAAAGGAGTGGGAGAGTTGCCTGCCTGCAGCTTGGGCACATTTTTATATGGGATTTTTCTGCTGAGGATCTCACAAATGGCAAGATGTTAATTAAACCACAGACTTTTTGGAGGGTCTGGTGAACTTAGTATCATTTGGATTTAAAAACTGAGGCATGCAGAGGTTAAAATGATTTTTTTATGTCTATGCAATGCATACCAGGTATTAGGGATTTCTTATTCTTCTTTTTTTCTTTTTTTTAAAGTACCATTTTCAGTTACTGGGTTCATATCTTTAGTTGAGAGACCAATATTTTACACACCCTCAGTGTTTTCCCTTCTTCCCAAACATACAGTAGTCATTTTGCTCCCCGTGCCATATATCGGTGCTGAGATGACTTGAAGTGGTCATTTGCGGCCCTGCAGCGTGTCCTGAGCTGCAGGGCAGCCTTGCAGCTGTACCCCTGGCCAGAGGATCACACAGTAGCATCAATCACTGCGGCTGCCGGGACAGCAACGCTGAAGCGCAGCCACCTGTCAGCTGACCCAATTAGAACAGTTTGCTGCTTCTTCCTTCTAATGAGTGCTTTTAATAGTCTCCAGCTGTTCTCTTTTGCTGTATTAACTCTTCACAGTGTTTTTTTTCTCGTGTTTTTGTAACTCTTCACCTGCTGTGTATGTTCCAAAGAACCGAGCCAACCATCCTGCCCTCAGATTCTCCCCATTTTGTATTAATAATATATTGGACCTTGAAGTTAAGGATAATTCAGACTCAGTTGGAGGAGAGACTGATTAAACACCTTATAAAGTAACATTAAAGGAAATGTTTTCATGGCTGACATTTACTTTTCAGTGACTTTAATTTACAAAGCAATATTTTTTAATGTTCCCCTGTGGATTTGCATTCCTAATGTTGCAACATTATGCAATTACATGAGAGTGAGAAAATGGGTCTTACTAATCTGTTTTCATTTACTGATCTGAGTCAGTTGCATAGGGTAAATAAGCAACATATCATGGTTTAACATTGCAGCTCTAAAATCTTTTATGCGATTCATAATAGATATATTAATAGCAAATATACAAAGATACAGATTTTATTAATATTGCTCTTTTATTTTAATTATATCATTCTATATTGCATTCCTTTTCATGGAGGCAGGATACAGGATAACCACAATATTTGCTTCAGAATTTCAAAACATGAGGTATTTTTTCATGCAATGTTCTACTGGTCAATTATATGTGACTGAAAAATTCTGGCTGTTGGAAACGTTAAGAAACTACATGAGAAATCTGAGGCCTTAACATAACAGAGTCTTAGCACCAGCAATAAACTGTACATGGTATTAAAGCATTTGTGTATATAATACTTTATGTTCTTATATTTAAGGACATAGCTTTATTAATCCCGGTTGAGAAATATGAATCTTCATTTTTATGGTGATTTTGCCAAGTTCGCTAATAACATTTTTATGAGTATAAAGAATACAAGGTAGGACTTGATGGTCTCTTTTTTTGGGTTGGTTGGTTGGTTCTAAATGCATTATGGTAGCATGGGGAACTAGTTTCCTGCAGCTTCGCTGTAGGAAGCTAGTATTTGTAGGGTAGAAAATCCCAAATGCCGAACAGAGCATCTAATACATTGATGCTGGCCTTTTTAGGCCAAATAAACTGGATAAGGGAAGAGGTGATGTCCAAGTTATTATTTTCAGAACGTTTTGGAGATTTAAAAGAAGAACAAAAAAGAGCATTCTTGTGTAGCCCAGGGATAAAAGCCAGCCTCGCCTTCGGCGCAGGCGGGAGGGCAGTTCTAGGGGTGTGCAGGCCTCATTTCACAGAGGAAACGACGTGGTCTCAGCGGACACTTACCAGTCAGTAGGGCCTGGGGTGTGGGGTGGATGGCTCTGCAATAGCATCAGCTCAGTTCTGGGAAAAAAAAAAAAAAAAGCCACAGAGAACAAAACAGAGAGCGTCATTGTGTTTAAATCTGTAGTGTAGCTGCATTTAACCTCCTTGAACATTTGTGACCTCCTGTTTCCAAAATGGGTTTGGAAGAACTGGAAAATATCCAGAGCTGGGTAGGAGTAATGATGAAAGTATGGAATAATTTCCGTGCAAGGAATGACTAAGTAGATTAGCACGCTTCAAATGAGAAGGAAATAAAGAGGGGAGAAGATATAACAAGACAAATTTGCAGGAGGCATGGGAAAGTTGCATAAAGAATGAATATCTGGGCAAGATCTCTTCTTCAGGAAATCTCTGACTGGTACACAGCTCGAGCCTGGGGTGTAGAAGAAGGGTCTTGTTCTTTCAGTCCTGGCAAGGTGCATGCTAAGGGGCTCTGGTCAGGGTCCTGGCACGGGTGGGGCAGCCTGCAGATCTGAGACAGGATGGCCATCGTATGCTGGAGCTGGTTTGTAATGGGAGGACACTGGGGGGACCCTGGGAGGCAGTGGAGGCACCGTGTTTGGGACCAGGGAGAAGGAGAAGATTGGTTTGGAGCTCTTGGTGTAAGGCCAACAAGGTGTCTGCAGTGGTGCAAGTAGAATCAAGTATACAGGTGGCATTTTATTATTATTTGGTTTGCATATATGTATTTCATGTGTTAGCTAAGAGTTGACTTAACTCTTAGCTTTATTAAGCATTATTATGTCAGTCTATCTTTCCAATAACCTTAAGCTCTCATTCCCTACCCCAGGAAAAAGTGCTGGGAGTGTGCAATTCGCTTCCTCCTGTGCATACAGTAGATGTTTCTCATAGCCTATACAGAGTTTCTAAAATTAGTGACTGATCCAAGTCAGTCAAAATCAAACTTCGTATCAAGCATACCTGCAGATGACTTCAACTGTTCGGTGATTGCACTTAGTTTTCCTTATAGACATTTCTAGTTAAACGTGTTGTGTCACGACTTTAAAGCAATTGCATGTTTTTATTGGGTTAAGGTTCTGTTGTCTTAGAGTTCTGCTGATTGAACTAGGTTTTATAGTTTCCAAACTGGCCTGAAGCTCTTAATTGTTAACAATGTATTGATTATTCTCAAACTTATCTGAAAAAGATAAGAGACAAATATATTTACATTGTGAAATATACTCACAACTTTGCATTGTGCCCTGTTACTAGTATGTGTGCCAAAACAGATGTGAAAATAATTAATGTATTGCTTTTAAACGTTTTTTTTTTAAATACATGCTTTCCAAAATGTAGAAATCTATTGTTTTTGGTGTGCAGTTTTTTCAGTAAGGATGAGTTTTAGGTGTTTCGATAATTTTTGTAACTCCTGATTGATTGTTCACATTTTCAGTTCTCCTCATGTATTTCATGTATTCTTGATTGCTGTCAATATGAAAACAACAGGAGGGCACAATTAAGGAGACGACAATTAAGTGGTTCCCAATAAATGGTTACATACAACAATTAGCTGGCAAGTAACCTTTGCATTTGAATGGAAACAAAGCTTAAGAGAATCTCCTTGTGTGATGTGCATGTCCTGTTAAATGCACAGTCCAACATTTTGTGCTAAGCTAGAGTTCTGTGCTGTAGTAGTCATCCAGTAAAACCAATTATTGCTTGATACATTCTTAGAATGGCAGGTTTTTTATCAAGAAAAGAATAACTCCAACTTCCTTTTCTGTTAGCATAAATTTTGAAACTAATGTCTTTAAAGTTACATTTTATACATTAGCTAAATAACATAGATTTTGCATTAAACAACAATTAATTTTTTTTAATACCATATAATCATATATGTATATTCAACAGTAGAAGCTTGATTTTTTTTAATGCTTGGTATTGTATTAATGCTTAATTAAAAAAGGTTTGAAGTCTTGTCTAATGAAGTCATAGTAGCCTTCGCTAGAAAACCCTACTATATACCTTCCTAGGTATACCTTCCTTACTAGGAGTAGATCTGTTTGTTTTTCCTGGTTGCTTTATGCTCTAACTGCATTAAATCAAAAATGTTTTATTGACAGGGAGATGGGGAGGGAAACTGCAGGACCTTTTAGTCCTCTTTATAGATGGCCGAGAGGGAGGCACCCCTCCTCTTACAGTCAATATATTGAACATGTTCAGCTTATGGTGTGAGAATGTAATTTCAAGCAGTCGGGTATACACTTCATTCTGTAGTTATCAAAAAAAAAAAAAAATGCAGGAACTGACAACCTGTCAGAAAAAAATGAATTTATTAGACTGTTTTATTTCTTGTCTGTCACTCTCCTTACTCTTTCCTTTTTGTGGTTAATACATAAGTTTTCTGGCTGTCAGCACTGCCAGCAAAGTGAAATAAACTGAAATCCTGATCTCTGAAACATCTTTGCTAAAGCTTCCAGAAGGTGGAATCGCAGTGAGAGTTCAGTATCCTGGGGTTAGCAGAATAACCTGCCTATGGCACGCTGATAGCATGGTAAAATATAGCAGTCTTTTCCTAAAAATATTTAAGACTATACTGTGCTCTAGATTTCTGGCACATTCACAGCTGAGACATTTAAGGTATTGTGCAGTGTTAAACTTAGTGTGTACAGTTATACTGATGCCATGAATGTATTCTGTTATCTCTTTCTCTCCTTATTGTTAGTTTAAACTGTGTATCGTCAGCAAAGCGTTTTCCGGGCATGTATTTTTTGGTGGTGGTGTGTACTCTTCTACTGAATGCAGAAAAACTGGATAAATTCTGTATTTCTAAGGCTGAAGTGGTTTATGCTGAAACCATGTGCAAGCCAACCAAGATGCAGCATGTTGCAGAAAAAAAAAAAGGGACCTTCAGTGCCCAGGCATACTCGAGACTTAGCTTATCCTATTTCTTGTAGATTTCTTCCCTTCTGAAGTCTTGTACCTACCCTCAGTGCCAGTTAGCATGGATCCAGGGGCCTGCATGAGCACACCATGCCCCATACTGGTCATCACCAGGCTCACATCGCTGGAGCCAGGGTGCACGCAGGGTGCCCAAATGTCCCTGGGGACACAGCTGAGGTGCACGCTGGGACAGAGGGAGGCACTTCCAGAGGTTTCCTTCAGATGCTAAAGCTAGTATATGGTTTCCTGCCCAGGCTAAATAAAACTAGTGGTGCCTGTGACTAGTAGCTCTTCTGTTGTGGCAACTTCTATCCCAATGCCATCTATTTGGACAATATGAGACCGTGGATTTTTGGCTTTTCTATAAAGCCAAAAGCAGCGTGCTCACAATGCTAAAAGAATAAGGTGTCTTATTTACAAACAAATTTGACTGTAATCATTGGCTGACTAAACACACAGGTATAGGAAAGAACCCTCTGAATGACACAGTGAAAATGAAGCACAAAATGCAAATTTTGTGTCTCCTCACAGAATGAACAGATCAGAACTGGGGAGTAGTCTTCCCAACAACCAGATGTTGTCTGTCTAGTCTTGCTTTGTTTGCTTCAATATGCTCCTTAGAGGTAGAAATATGCATTTGTGTTTCTACAAAACAACTTCTAACTAGATACCAAACACCACAGATTTTTGTTGGCAACTGGATTTGGATGTTCTTTCCAGCGCTTGGTGCCACCTGGCAAGTGGCTGGTTTGCTTTCTCACAGGAGTGTCTTCAGGTGTCAGATATTCCAGATATTCAGATTTTCCATCTTGACATAAAGGGTATTAGAGTGGATGTTTTTCCTTTTTTTTTTTTTTCTGTAAGACTTAAAGTTTTATTATGAGGTTATCGGCATGCTAATAGCTTCGGTTAAATGAACTTAAATGAACTTTTTAACGTGGGGGCCCTGGGCTGGTATTTAGTGTCCTCCCTTCTCATATTTTCCCAGAGGGATATGAAAGGATCAGGGACAATGAGTCAGAAGATCGGCTTCTTTGCCAGCCCGATAAGCAACTGCAATCAAAAGAGCATTTGGCAAGTGCTTATTGCAGTTGCTTTGGGAAGAATAATGGTTTCTGTGCCCTGAGATGAGGACTGATTCGAACCACATGCTCTAAGGTATCTTGGCATCTTAATGAAATGAAAGCCCAATAGAAATAAACCCAGGCATCTGAGTGGTCACTGATGGTCACTGGGGTACTTTAGAAAACTCTGCACGCCGTGTTTCCTTCGGCCTTTTTGTGATGGATTTTACTTGAATTAAAAAGTAAAAAAACAAAACAAAAAACTAAAGCAACTTTTAATAGCATGGCAAGGTGGTGTTCCCAGGAGAAAACTAGAGGGAACAGACTGGGACAAGCTGCAAACCTGTATTTGTTGACATTGAGTGGGGTTTGGGGCACTTGGCCATTGTTCCCTTAAAGTCAGTCAACTAAAGAAAGGGATTGCTGCCAGGAACTCATTTTCTTGTCTTTCTTTATAATTCCCTGCTTTTTTAAAGAAAGAAATGGGAGGAAACATGAGACAGACGTCAACTGTTTCAGATGCTTTATTTTTTTCTTAGGATGACTAACGTTAAATAACCTTACTCAAAAAGCACAGCCACTCGCAGACCTGTTGGCTGATGATGCTGGTTACAGTTTGATGGTTATGAACTAACACGGGAGGCAGTGGGGGCCTGTGTGGAACGAAAAGGTAAATCCTTCATTCAAAAGCAGCTGTAAACCATACATATCAGTTAAGAAATATGTTGTCCATGAACTGTTTTAAGGTAGGGAAAATTTCCTATCAAGTAAAAGCAGTGTTCGTTTTTTCCTATTTTTTATTCTAAGCGTTCTCTTCTTGTTTCTCGTTGACTAGTATTTTCAAAGATCCTATATCCCTTGCAACTATAGCTGCTATACCTAGACAAGAAAAGAAAAAGAACAACAACAAGAGTGTTTAGCTGATTATTAGGGACTCTGGTAAAGGGACTGCCATTTTTTCAGCAAAGCTGCCTATTGCTCAGCGAATTATTGAAACACAGTCTAGTCAGGTTACCTTGAACTCAACTTTTTCCTATGAGCTCTGGTCCAAGCAAAGCCAGCTACTATTCATAACTAAGCTTGTCAAGAGTAATTTCCTTTTTCTTGGGGAAAAATCCACTAACTGGTGGCAAATAGGAAACTTTCCATGGTGAATGTGGGTTGCTAAATGAGATTTTTTAGAAATTTATTTTCTGTTCTCTTTAAAAGGGGAGAAAAAATAAAACAAAACTATGCATCAATGGTTGGAGGAGAAAAGAAAAATCAAAATTCTTCAGAAAGTAATCCAAAGAGATGATGTCTTCGATTTAAAAAAAATATAAATAAATAATCTTTTTTTTTTTCTCTCTTCCTCCTAGTAGAGTTATTAACTTACATGATCTATAATTGATCTTGTTACTTGTACTTTTTGAAGTAGCATCTGGAATGAGATGATAGATTTTGGATTTGCATGTAGGGAGGAAAGCATTTTTCTGTTTTTGAAGGCTCTAGAAAAGAATTTCAGCAGATGACTCAAGGCTCAAAACTAAAAAAAAGAGGCAAATAGGAACATTTTTATGTTTCTAAATCTTGTTATTTTAGGAGTTTAAAATACTTGCAGTTGTCCATACAGTGATTGTCTTGTCAAACTGACAGATAAAATCAACGTTTGTTCCGTTTTGTTTCTGCTATTCAGAATGGCACTGCTAGAAATAATGCAAAGTATTAGTAATCATCCAGGGGGGAAAAAAGAAAAAAAGCTTTAGAGCTATTCAGCAGCAGGAAGATTATAAATAGGAAAATTAGATGGGGTCGGCAGAGTAGACACCATCCCCAGGCGCAGCAGCAGGGAAGCCACGTGCAGAAGAAGCGTTTTTTTTCTTCTCTGCTTTTTTGTATCTAAGCCCTGAGAGGTGAAGGAAAAGATTCAAGGTCAGCAGACACAGCAGAAATCTTATAAGAAAACAGAATTAGGGCACAAGTCACACTTCTAGCTCTTTTCTCACCATTCAAAGGCTTGTGGTAAAGTGCCACCACAAGTGAAGTAGGTTGAGAGGATATAGAAGACATTTAGACCTTGTTGCTGTAAGGAAACCTGTTGTTTTTTTCCTAAAGGTCAATACTGTGCTTTTAAAAACTATCATCTAACTTTAAAAAAAAAAAAAGTAGCTAAAACAAAGGAATTTATTACCTGTACTGTATGATGATGATCATACCTTTTCTCATTTTTAACGAGAGGACAACAGTGTCCTTTTTATTTGTTCTTTTATTTTTTTAAGGAAAAAAAAAAAAGGTGTTTTTTTAAGTGTCTTTTTTAAGTGACAATTAATTCAGGTACACATTGTAGGCGGTTGGCTACAGTCCCTTTCCCTGAAACATCATTGAAAGAGAATTGGAAAGTGAATGGCTGGAATTCACTAGAGAGCTAAACTAAGCTATGGCTGAGCTGTATGTTGAAATGAAAATTTTAAGCTACTCAGTGTTTCTTTTCTTTAACGAGAATTTTACTTCATCTTCTGATGAGAGAAGCTTAGCAATATAAATAAATACTACAGGCTTCAGGAAAGCAGTTTTGTTTTTGTTTGTGTGTGTGGCATATTTTCCCTTCTCTGTATACATACTCTTACTTTGAAGATTTATATTGAATAAAGTAAGCCCTTTTCTCCCTAATTTTTGTCATATGAACTTCCATTACAGCATGTGCAAATAGAATGGTCTCTTGTTTGTTCTGTCTCTGTCTTGATAGAATGAATAAGATGGCATTCATGTTTAATGCCTATTGCCAAGGAAATTAATTTCCCTTTGGCTCATGGATCATTTCTCTCTGATAACATCTTCAGTGTTCGGAACTCTGATACTTGTTTTAACCAGCCTTTTTTTTTTAAAAAAAAAAAAAAAACACTTTCATATTGTTAAAACTATTTATTTGTGGAGATTTACTGAAACAGTGTAATGTTATTGTCAAGATGTTACGGAGTTCATAGAACTTATATGTCTTTCTGTTAGTATAGGTGTTTTGAGGTTTTTGCTAAAATCTGGTAAGCATGATTTGTGAGTATGAGGTCAGGGTTTAAAGGAATTGACCTAGGAAAGAAGACGTGAGAAAAATGCGAAACTACAGAAGTGTCATGTTATTAAAATAGGCTTCCCTGTATTATAGCAACTAAGCAGTATTCTGAAAACTTTAAATCCCATGTTATCTGTGCAAACAACATAGTGTTGTAAGTAAACATATGTGAACTTCATGCCTTAAGTCCTCTTGGGAGCTGAACGTGAGATGAGATGTCCTGGGCAAGACAGGAGCACCATCCAGCCCGGCTAGGGAAGGGCTGAAGGGCTGCTTCCCCTCCAGCATCCTCCCAGCTCCTGACATTCTTCAGCTTACAGATTTCCTCAGCCAGACGTTGTTTTCATATCTGTGTTTAATAACCCTTCTATAGACCATTCTTCCTTGAATTTCTCTAATTTTTAGATTTAAAAACCCAATTGCACTTTTGTCATCCAGAGTATGCATTTACTGGCCCTGAATTTCTTCCAGCATTTCATCACCTAATCATTTAGCATTGTAGGGTTCTTCTATAACTCCCTGAGCTTAGATTTCTCATCCACTGTCACTAATATTCCCTGAAAAGCATTATTTCACTGTTAAGCCTTCTCAGTTATGCACAAGCGATGTCTCAGAACAGATGCTGTGCATCCCTACTCAGTGTCTCATTTCACTAAGAAAACTAGCCGTTTTATTTTCTGCCGTTGGTTTCATATCCTTTATCAGCCCCTCCTCTATTTTTTTTCCTTGGGAATTTACGTACATAAGACTGTCTTTATCATATCTTTAGGGACTGAATCACAGAACTGTCAGAAATTGGAGAGGCACAGCCTTCTCTGCTAAAATATGTCGATTCTTCCTCTTGCTAGTTGTGTTCTTCACAATGTGTAGCACAAATCTGGGATCCAGCATTTCAAGTACAACAGAAGATGCTGGGCTCCAGGAGCCAGAGTTATGAAATGATTCCTTCATTCTCTCCATAGCACTCTCTTCTTCAGAAGAGAATTTACAGAAGACATCAGCAAGGTATTTTCTGCTTTATTTGGAGCTGGAAAAGCCTAAGTTAAATGTGCTCTGTTTTCAGACTTCTAAGAAATTGAAGAGAGTCCAGAAGATGTTCTGAAAAAGGAAATACTGCAGGGAAATGCAAATCTTCTGAGGAGTGAAAATGTGTTGTATAGCAGTTGTCCTCCAGTTATTCCACGTGTTCATCACAATTTAAGACAAAAAGGAGTTTCCTTAAATTATGTAAAGGTGTATTCATATCAGGTACTAGTAAATATTTTTTGACTATTAGAGAGAGAGAGGATATGGACATTTTTATGTACACACTGGAGAAATGACAGCCTTACTTTAGAAAAACATAGTTCTCCCTTAGCGAAGGATGGACTAAAAGGCTTCTTGAAGCCCTGGGTTGTCTGTAGCAGCCTTCCCCCCAAGCACAGGTAGCAGCCAGAGCTGCGCTGCATCCCACTGTTCCAGCACAGACCATGTCCCTACCTGTGCCACCACCCTTGCCATGGTAAGCCTCACCTGCCATCTGTGTCTGCTTCAACCCCACTGACTTCAGCATCTGAGTCCAGGCTGAGTCCATCATCTGTAGCTAGCTAACTTTATCCATGCTCCACAATTACCTTTTGTGAGCTGCATTTGTCTGTTGACTCGCTGCTTTTCTCATGAGCATCTCTTGGCCAGCATCCAGCCACTGCATTCAGAAGGGCTGAGAAATCACCGAGATAGAGAGTATTTCCTGTTCAGGGCTTGCAGGATTGAATATGTGCCATCCTTAATTGGCTTTATTAGGGGTTATCATCTGAGGAAACTAATTTTCCAGATTCTTCTATGAAGAAGTGTTGGTATACAGAAGTGACAGATGTACTGTCTCAGTGCTGCCAGTTGCCACTGCAATTCATTCTTTATCACAGCATAATGCTCCTGCATAACAGGATGATTACTTAATGCTCATACACTTCTTCCAGCTGGCAGGTACTCTTTCTGGCATAATTTCTTTCTATTTTTTTAATATATTTCCTGTACTAAGATGGTTTGAGGTGAAAAATACAAAAGCAATGGAAAAGGAAGATGTCAGAAGATATCTACTTACAACTGTTACAGAATCACAGAATGGTTTGGGTTGGAAGGGATCTTAAAGATCATCCAGTTCCAACCCCCCTGCCATGGGCAGGGATGCCACCCACTAGATCAGGTTGCCCAAAGCCCCATCCAGCCTGGCCTTGAACACCTCCAGGGATGGGGCATCCACAGCTTCTGTGGGCAACCTGTGCCAGTGCCTCACCACCCTCTGAGTGAAGAGTTTCTTCCTAATATGTCATCTAAATCTACCCACTTTTAATTTAAGGCTTTTAAGGCTGCAATGAGGTCTGCCCGGAGCCTTCTCTTCTTAGGCTGAACATCCCCAGCTCTCTCAGCCTTTCTTCGTAGGAGAGGTGCTACAGCACTAAGGAATGATTTGGTTCTAATTAGTAAATCTGATAGTCTACAAATTAATAATATTTCTGATAACAGAGGAGTGATGAAATAGAAAACTGGGATCTGCAAATGCATTTGGTGTCTGTCAAATACATGTTGGAGTTGTGGGCAGAGTTGTTCACCTCTGCTATGTTAATGCCAGCAAAAGTTTGTACATGAATGAATAATTTATGCCTGTGCTAAATGAACATGTAGACAGTTAGCAGAAGACACTGTTTTGTTAGGTGCTGCTTCGCTCGTTGGGATGCCAGGAAGAAGAGCTGAATACATTGTTGGCAGAAAAGCCAGGCAAACTAGCTGAGCGAAAAAAGTGGGAATTCAACTTGGCAGCATATTTGCTTATGTGGTCTGGGGGAAAAATGAAAAACACACATTTTGCCAGAAAAAAATGGAAAGTCAATTCAAAGAAAACACAGAATTATCCTAAAAAAAAAAAAAAAAAAAAAAGGAAATCTATGCTGATGTAAAGACAGCATGGTTTGAATCTAAGCAAACCATAGGCTAACCTAGGCTAGCTTTGAAAAGTCAAGTTTTCTCATTTGAATAAAATTAAAAGAAGGCTTAAGTGAACCAGTCTTTGTATGGTAACAGTTGAAAATATTTTTGTCTCTTTCTCCAGATTTTCATAATAGAATTTTCTCTTGAATAGTTGTGCTCTTATAATACAGGCTTTTTTAATTAAAGAAAAATTATCTCATGCTATGAAACAAAGTGAAGTTTCATTAAGTTTTGAGTATAAATATCTAGCCTACCAATGCAGTTTTTCATGAAAAGTGTCAAACTTTGTATGTATTCCTTATTACGCTACCTGTCCAGATATTTAGTCATCCACAGTAGCCAAGGTTTCTGTGAGCTCTGCATCCCCTCTCTCAAATACAGCATTAGTCTGCTACCCTGGGCAGCATGAGATAGAAATATTCACTAGTAAGTCTGCCCTGGTAAGCACGGGTAAAGGAGGCTTAGCAGAAGGCAGTGGGGAGTTATGGAACCAGCGGGGTGGGGTGGTGGTACGCTTTGCCCACCCCAAAGAAGTGGGGAGGTGACCGTACCCCCAGGAGCCGAGCAGAACTATTAGCAAGCTGTGGGGACTGAGGACTGAGTGAAAGGCTGCTGGGATGAGCGGCTGTACAGTCACCGATATCCATGGCACCTCGACTAAAGCTATTTCTGTCTGTGGGCATGGCAGTACTGCGCATCAGTTACAGCAGGCATTGCGTGCAGTTGGATGCTGTTTTGGGTACAGAGGTAAGTTCAGTTTTATCTAACCTTGCTAATTGGTGAAAGCTCATTCCCTGGAGGTGAAACTGAAAGAGAAAACAATATTCCCAGGCTTGCCAAGATTTTATCATGTGTACCACAAGTACTTCTAAGGTTTGTTTTTTCAAGTCAACTCAGAGCACTTGCAGCCAGCCCCCTCCACCCTTTCTCAGGATGGCCGGTGGCCTTGCCCCTGCCTGGGGGAAGGAGAGCTGTCTGGCCTGTCTTCTCCTGATATTGGGTCCCTGAGCTGGAGGATCAGAAAGGGGAAGTGGTACAGTCCTGCTCATGGCAGCAAATGCCACGCTAAAGGACAGAACAGAAATACTAATTTTCCCGTAATTTTATTCATATTAAACATTGGAAAACATTTTTCAAGTTTCTCAAGTGCATTTTTCTTTAAAGAAAGATTTTTCAAAGCAGAGACCTTTATGTTCCCCACTTTACCGTTTTATGTTCCCCACTTTATCTGCAACATGTTTTAAGGTATACGTTGTTGACTTTCCTCAAGTGACTTGCCATCTTGGTGTGACTTGCTACCCAGATCAGTACTGCCAGAGAAGGAACTTGCTCTCAGGGGGGACAAGATGCCTGTGGAGCCTTTTGGCAGCCTGACGAGGCAGAAAGGCAGATGTGGAGAAGAGCTAATGTGCAGGCATTTGAACGTTGCCTCTGCTTGTGGGTATCTGTTGTTTCCCTAGAACAATTGTGTACGTGGCAACTTTACATAAGATTCCTCTCAAAAATAGCCCTGTGAATACTCCCGAAAACATAGGAGGGTCCAGTCATCCAAGTTGTCCTCATTGTTTCCCATGGGCTCCCGGGGGACCTTGTGCAAGACGTGTTGGCATCGGTGGTCCGTGAGTGCTGACAGTGTTACACCACCACCTCTTGGTCTCCACGTTTCTGGTCTTGTGAGCGAAAGGCAGCCATCCAGAGGAGAGAGGTGGGTAGGTAAGCAGTCCCACCCATCAAAACGAGTAGTTAACTAACGCTTTGCGGGCAGAAGTGGGGTTGTAGGAAGCGTTTGAAGAATTGGAAAAGACGGGAAGGATTTTTCACTTTCTATTTCCTGGAAATGAAAAATGATTTGGAGAAAATATATATATATATATATATATATATATATATATATATTCAGTAAACCTTTTGTAAGAGCACATCGCTTTATTTTACAGGGTAATTTCTGTTTTGTACTAACCTTTACATCAGATAGCTGGAGGACAGCAGCTTGAATCAAAGGAGCTGGCTCTGCGGGGTGCTTTTGCTCTTCCAAGACACTGTTGCTAAGAGTCCCTGAAACTTTCTAAAGGATATTCCTTTGATCTCTTGTGTAGGCTGTTGTATTGTCTCCTTCACCAGCAGAGCACTGTGCCTTACAGCAGTGTGGGTGATGAGAGGGCTGACTTTTCTGTTTTTCTCTTTTCTCCTCATCATTTTCTAGTTGCTTTTGCTGCTGCTTTTTATCAAATACTTGATTTAGCTTAAGGTGAAGAGCAATTTCTGGAAGAAATGATAATGAGGCTTTCCTGGGAATTTAGTAGATCAAGGTGGTGTTTTTTTTTTTTTTTTAAAACATATTTCAGCTGCTGACAAACATGTGGAAGAAGGGAAGCTGAACACCTGCAGAAATGTGAAGTGTCTGTGCAGCCCTTTAAGAGCTGTACAAAAGCTTTCAGAACTGTATCTCTTCAAAAACAGACATGCAAAGTGAGAAAGTTGAAAGGAATATTTTTGGTGACTAAAACCAGCTTAAAACTTAGCTCAGCTTTCAACGTAGTGGTGGTCAGAGGTAAAGCAGTATTGCCGCTTGGCCGTTAAGCAGGAAAGGCATGGTAGTGCCAGCTGAAAGAGGTCCCTGGGGAGTGAGGAGTTTCACAGTGCCACAGAAGAAAATGCTCAAAGCGACTCTGGTCCTGGCAGCTGCTAGGTGCATGTGTGAGCACGGATGGGTATCTGCATGGCAGCAGCATTTGGACACAGCAGGCAGCCAGTGCTGGGGTGAAATAGCTGGGGTCACCTAGCACATGCTGCACACGGTGGCATCCAGGTGGGTTTTGAATATCTGCAGAGCAGGAGACTCCACAGCCTCCCCAGGCAACCTATGCCAGTGCTCTGCCACCCTCCCAGTAAAGAAGTGCCCTCTCATATTCAGATGGAGAGACCAGGCAATGGAGGAAGAGGAAAGAGTTTCTGTTCCCTTTTTGAGTTGGTGGAGCCTACTTGAGAGTGAAGGGGCAATCACAGCTGGTGCAGAGGTGCCGGCTGGGGACAGAAACCTGCATTTTGGTTAGCTAGATCAGCTCTGCCATCTCGTGGAGCTTCTCCCTGAAGTACCCGTGGCTCGCTCTGCAGTCTGCTGTTGGTGTTCAGATAGCTTTGACCAGCGTGCTGTAGTCTCTAGAGGACAATCATCTGTTTGGGAAATCTCCCGTGCAGTTTGGCTCAATCTCCCCTGCCTGGCAGCAGTTCTTGGAGGGGCTCGATACCAGAACAGCACAGGCTGGGAAGCACTTGGCTTCAGCTGTGCTGGCAGCGCTGGTCTGGGAAGCGATGCCCAGCGCCTGCACACCTCACAGCCATCTCCTGCCAAAGTTGTTAGGCTTGATGCTCCACTAAGCACCAAATTCCTCCAGAATCTATTGAATAAAGCAGGCCGCCTTGCTGCAGCGTGGCTCTAATTATCCAAATATTTGATTGCGATTGAATAAAAACTATAAATATTAACTGATGATGTAAAAATGTTTTTAACTAGGGTTAAAAACATTTATGGCATTGTAGTTTATTTTCTGTAAAAATACATAAATAACTTGTGCTGCTAAATAACATTTAGTAAGACGTTACCTTTGTATTTGAAAACCTTAACTCCAACTATATCTTGATTTTTCAGTTTCTCTGGAGCAAGGTATGTCTTTCCACAGCCTTACAAAGTAGAAAACCATGCATTTCCTTCTTTCCTTTCATATTTGCACTTGCAAGGCAGTTTCTGAACTGTGTTGTTTACATTTTCTTCCCCATTGCTCTGTGGTACCCGCAGCTCCCTAGCCAGGGGTCAGAGGAAGAGGCAGATTATTTTATTTTTTTATTTCCATGTGGTTGTATTTAGTTTGTATGATGCAACGTTGTCCTAAGGATGTAATGGTCAGCTTGACCTCCTTACAAACACTGAGCAAGTATGTGAGAAAACATTTAAAAAGCCGTGAGAGGATTCTGGGGTCTCTCAGCAGAGAAGAAAAATTTTTCTTGGCCGCCCATGGTGAGGACTAGACTGGGCCATTGACTGCCACAGAGTATTAAGAGCAGCCTTGTAAGCAGGAGAGGTCACCATAGACTGGGCTCACTCACTGGTTTTCCACATCAGGTTATTTCATTTCCTTTCATGGGTATATTTCTCCTTGAAAGGTATTTATTTAGTTCCCTGCTTCCTCTGTAGCCCTCATGACACACCTTCACTTCACATCTGCTGCCTTCTGACATGAATAAGGGGCATGCACCGTGACGCAGCTGTAAGCAGGGTCTCCTGGCTCTATCACAGAAGCCACAATATCCAACCAGGGCAGGACATGGAACGACTGTCTTATTTTGCATGGTGATTGTGAGAAAAGGAAAGGCCATTTTTGGCTTCCCACAGGTTAATGGATAATTAATGGAAAAATATTTGCAATGCATCTGTGTATTTGAGTTATGAGTCTTTATTTTAAGTTGTTAGTGGTATCGAAGATTGCCATGCATCCATGGCAGAATCTGGTATTTCTATAACTTTTGACTGAGACACTGAGGATCAACGAATATAGAATGTTTTGAAGCTCAGGTTTTCTTTTAACTTAGGTGTTCCATCTTCTGGCCAAAAAAATGATTTTTTTTTTCCACCAGTACTGTTAGGATTTTACACTGGGGGCAAAAAAAAGTCTCAAATCTAAGAGTGGGTCTTTTGGTATATATTTTTATAATATTTGCAATGAATTAAAGACATTAACTTAAGTAAATTGTTTTATGTTTTACAGGAAGTGCTTTAAAGTTGGATCTTTTTATGACAGCACTAAAATTCCAGAAGAAATTTTGTATCCATAAATTTTTTTTAGCACATGCAGGCTTCCTCTTATAGCATATATGAACATGCTAGAGCAAATAAAACAGCTCTATTATTAACTTAAAAAAATTAATAGCACATCTTTGATACACCTCTGATAGATCAGTAGTCTGACTTGTTCACAGATTAGTGTATTAGGGAACATCATTATTTTTATATGAAAGACAGTTTTACAAAAGGAAATAGACATTACTGTTACCAAAATGCCATTCCGGCCAGAATTGTAACAATAATAGAAAAACTCTTTTTAAAAGAAATCATTTGTTGTTACTGACAGCCCCAGGGCCACAGTGGGGAGGGGACCATTGCTGGTTCCCGGGAAGCCCTCTGCCTCCCTGCAGAGAGAAGCCCAGCAGGACACAAACAGTGTAGATCGCATCCAAGAGCTGAGGAATAAAGAAGGATCCCTCTTTCTTTATTGTGGAGAGGTCTGATCAAAGTAGGTTGTCCAAAGCCCCGTCCAATTTGGCCTTGAACACCTCCAGGGATGGGACATCCACAGCTTCTCTGGGCAGCCTGTGCCAGTGCCTCACCACCCTCCGAGTGAAGAATTTCTTCTTTATATCCAATCTAAATCCACCTTTTTCCAGCTGAAAACTGTTGCCACTTGACCCGTCACTACAGGCTGCAGTAAAAAGTCTTTCTCCATCTTTCTTATAAACCTCCTTTATATATTGAAATGTGGCAATAAGGTCTTTGAGAAAAAAAAAGAAAAAAAAAGAAAAAAAACCTATTGGGATCATAGGAAGAGCAAATTAGCAAATTACCCGTGCCACCCTACTGTGCTACCAGTAGATTTCTCAGTGATGTTCATAGCAGTGAGAGCAAAGGGTGTTTATTAGGTTAAGCTCAGAGCCTTGAATTTCAAAATTTATGTCTTGAACATAAATCTTGCAGTATGTATCTTCTCAGTATGCCTGAATACATTGCGGGGAGCAGGGGAAATGGGCTGTTTGTATCCCAATTTGCAATTTTTATGCTGTTTTCTTTGATAGTTCCTCACCATGTAATTTATTTTGCAGTCCAGTGTCTCCTGACTCATTAATAAAACCTGATTTACAGAAGTGTAAGATGGGAGGAAGGGGAAAATACTTTAAACAGGCTTTTGGACCCAAATGTGAAACTAGTTAGGGCTTATATTCTGTGAAGAGCTTTTCTGCACTGAGTTCTCAGACGCTGATGCTGCAGCCAGGGCCCTATACCCCGCACGGCCCTAGGATTGCCCAAGGTACTTGTCGGTATAGTGGATGCTCTACACAGCTCCCACACTGCTGAGCAACTCTGGCTCTTAGAGGGTGTGGTGCCCACAGAAACGTTCTCTGTCCCATCTCATTTACTTGATAAAGTATGGATGTTGTTTACCTAGACTTTAATAAAGCTTTTGACACTGCTTCCCACAGCATTCTTCCAGAGAAACTGGCTGATTATGGCTTGGACAGGCATACACTTTGCTGGGTAAAAAGCTGGCTGCGTGGCTGGGCCCAAAGAGGGGTATTGGTCGATAGCCAGCTGAATATGAGCCGCAAGTGTGCTTAGGTGGCCAAGAAAGCCAACAGCATCCTGGCTTGTATCAGAAATAGCATGGCCAGCAGTACCAGGGAAGCGATTGTCCCTCTGTACTCAGCTCTGGTGAGGCTGCACCTCGAGTACTGTGTTCAGTTTTGGGCCATCGAGGCCCTGGAGCCTGCCCAGAATAGGGCTACAAAGCTGGTGAAGGGCCTGGCACACAAATCCTGTGAGGAGCGTCTGAGGGAGCTGGAGTTGTTTAGTATGGGAAAGAGGAGGCTCAGGGCAGACCTTATTGCTCTCTACAGGTACCCAAAAGGAAGGTGTGGGGAGCTGGGGGTTGGCCTCTTCTCGCAGATAACCAGTGATAGGACTAGAGGGAATGGCCTCAAGTTGTGCCAGGGAAAGTTCAGGTTGTATGTCAGGAAAAATTTCTTCACTGGAGTGGTTGTGAGGCACTGGGACAGGCTGCCCAGGGAAGTGGTTGAGTCAGCATCCCTGGAGGTATTTAGAAGACGTGTAGATGTGGTGCTTAGGGACGTGGTTTAGTGGTAGACTTGGCAGTGCTAGGTTAACAGTTGGATTTGATGATCTTAGAGGTCTTTGCCAACCTGAATGAGTCTATGATTCTATGGTTAGTCACTGGTTTCCTGTTCATGTGTACCAAGGCTATTGCATTATAAAAGCACATGTTGAAGAACGATGGGAGAGGGCTTTTGCAAAGATATGGTTCTTTCATCTTTGCTTATGTTGTTTTACCCTTTCTTTCCCTGGTAAGTCCCTTTGGAATCAGTGAGTCTGCCTGCAGAATAAGGGGTTATTAGGCTAGATAAGGGTGCTGTAATTCAATCCCACTTATAGGAGTGTTTGTTATTGAGCTGAGTAAAACTAGAAATGGGATGCAGTTCCTCAGGGTTCAGTAGCTATGCCTAGTCTTTTGAGAAATGAAAGATAGTGCCTAATTAGATGACTGATGAATCAGGAAAATGATAAATACTTTCTAATAAGTTCTTTTCTCAATGAGGGTTTACACAATAGGCTCAATTCTGAACATCTCAGGAATGTAATCAATGGTGATGTATGTTTTTATATCAGGAGCAAGCTGTGTGAATTGCAAGTTACATTTGCTCATTCCAGTCATTGTATGAAGCAGAATAATATAAATAAAATAATCATTGTCTAAATTTGATTTATTCTGGCCACTTCTTGTTTCCCCTCGGGTGTGTTCAGAAGAAAGAAAAGTCTGAAAATAATATCCCAGCTATTTTAAATATATAATTCATTGTGAAAGTCAATCCATATGTCACGCTTTGAATCATGCATTAATCTCAATATAAAAATTGTGTTTTTTGCAGAAAGACATTGTAGAACAAAATAACTTTTTTTTTCTCCTGCAACTTTCTAATAAAATGTAGCAAGTATTAAAATGACTGGTAGATTCCTTCTAAGGTATTTGGTATAGCCTCAGCACAATTCTTTGATTCTGGGATGTCTGTGTAAAGTGTGAGATAAATAAAACAATTTTTAATAGAGAAAGGAAAACACAGTATTCAACCTCATTGTCTTTTCTCTCACCTTCAGGACATTAATGTATGTATCCTTGAAAACTACCCTGAATGTTCCAATCCCAGGTTATTTTATATCATACCATATTTCTGTGGACAGCATCCAAGATGCAGGTAAGTAAATATAAAAGGTATCTCAATTTGTTCAGCAGTAGCAATTGACAGCATTTTGTCAGAAACTGGTAATTTGAAACAACAGTTATCTCAAGTACAAGAGCAAAGTGTAAGTACAATGTAATTTTGTATGCGGCAACTGCATGCATATATTTTGGAATAAGAGGGGTAGGATTATTTTTTTTCTGAGTTGGCAGAGTGACCTTATGTGCTTGTTAACCGTTTTACCTGCACTGTAATTTTTTAATACACAGTTTTGCTCAGATGCTTATACCAGGTCTGTATCTTAGGAACACCAGGTTTCTGTTTCTATGTAAGAAATAGTGATCATGCTTAAAATTATGTAAAGTGGAGCCTTCTACTACTGTAATTGAACTAGCTCATTTTTAACGTGTCTATTTTTGCCATTCTCATGTTGCTGTATTATTGATGTGGCATAGTAAACTTTCGTGCAGTGTGTGAATAATTTTAAATACCTACTTGTTTTCAAATATTTTTATATTTTGGGTCACAGCACATTCTTAAGTAGGCTTGTTCAACTTCAAGATATTATATTTATTTATTATTAGCACTTCTCTATAATGGAATAGCTGTGAATATTTTCAAAAATTTCATTACAAAAGCCATACTTTAGCTGTAATAACAAGTGAAAATATGTTCATACCTTAGTCTCTGTTTCTAAGTATCTTTGGTGTAAAATTCTTCTTTATTTCTTGGCATAAAGGAAGATAGTATTGAGAAACAAAACAGATTCATGTCTTCATTAAACATTTTTTTCTTCATGTATTTTGGCTTCATTTGCAAATCCTTATGGTCGCATATTTGACTTGTATATATGCGTAATCCCATCACCAAGAGTGACATGCATAAATACTTTCACAATATATATCTATGAGGTTCCTGAACATTAAAATACTGGTTTTTAGCTTATTCTAGATCTGTCTTCTATCATGCTCTGGCTAGAAGTCTGAGAAGCAGCATGTCTTTAAACTGAAGTTTTCAAGATGAATTTCAGCATTATAGCCGCTTCGGCTGAGTGTGAGGAGTCAGAACGTGGGACCTGCTGTCTCTAAAATGTCATGGCCTCGCTGGGAAAACTTAATGCTGTCTCCAGCAGAAGAGCAGGGAAAGATTTTAAGAGAGATCCTAAATCCAGATGGGAATTGGCTAGGACAGACCACCTATCTTCATGATGTTGCACGACTGAAATACAGTATAGTTGTCTGTTCAGACCCGTGGCAAGAGAAAAACACATATGCTTTTGGCCATGTGGTGGGTATATGTCCAGCCACGTTTAGCACCACGTACAGGTTTTCTGTTGCAGGAACAGATATGTGCTTGTCATATGACATAGCCTGTTGGTATGATGGAGATGCGGTAGTGTCCTGCTAGTTTCTGTCAGTGAGGGAAAAGATAGAATAACCCCCAAATGATCTTCGAAGCCAATATCTGTCAGAGAAAACAAATGTGAATCCAGTATCAGATCTGCAGGGTGGTCATGGGGTACTGGCAGAGAAAGGGAAGCTCCTGGAGACTTTGGCAGACTTTGTCCTTAAACCAAGGACAAGGCAGGAAACAGGCCAGTTGCCCCCTCTGTGGCATTCACTGGGTAACAAAAGGCAGTGGTTGCATGCAGCAGTTCTCCTGGTGTTGTTCAGAGTTATTCCCAGAGTCATCCCCCCAGAGCCATTCATCACCCAGGAAAATAATTCCTCCAGCAAGATGGGCTGTGCTTCTGAGCAGAAATGTGTGAATTCACAAGTGTGAGCTTTTAGACATCTCTGTGGAAGTTATCTATGGAACTGGGTACTTCCATACAGTTTTTAACTCTCATTTTAATGTGATCATGTTTTTACGTGTCAAATCAAGTCTAGATGTTGTGTGGAAAATCTCAGTAAAGCACGCAAGTTTTTTTGTTTTGTTTTGTTTTTTAATATTCTGTTGGAGGAACGGCATTCAGCACTGAATATTTTTCCCCCTGCAGTTGTCTTCTTGGCTTGAATTTCTGAAGTAAATGCATATTTAAACAGTCATTCTTTTTTTTTTTTTTTCTTTTTAATTCCATTCCTCTCCCTTCATTAATTTCATACAGGGAACCTGGTGAATGGGCCCTTGAAAGAGCAAAGCTGAACGTTAATGAAAATTTTCTGCTTGTGGGTATTCTGGAGGAGTTGGAGGATGTGCTGCTTTTATTAGAAAGATTCTTACCTCATTATTTCAAGGATGTGCTTAGCATCTACAAAAACCCAGGTAACTTTTTCCATTATACAGCTGTTTTCACAGAAATTTTGGCAAAATTTAAATGACTACTGAAAGGTAGAGTATTTATGTCTTATTTAGTCAATTAAGAGATTTATCTTCCTTTTAGGGAGCAGATTTGATTGATGGGAAGGGTATTTATTCTGCTTTTATTCTTAACATCATTGTGTAGTTTTTATTCCCAGGCAAGCACTTGGTGCTCCAGTAATCTTGCCACATGCTGGAAACCTTCCCAGTTGTCACTAGAGTGACTTTTTCTTCTTTTAATTCTGGCATAGTGAGCTCTCAAATAATGTTGCCAATTCTCAGAATGTTGTCAGCAATATCTACCTAAGGAAATCTGGAAGAAATTGGTTGGGGAGCTGGAGCATGGGGATTCTGAAGTACCAGGTTATTTGTTTTCCCTTAATCTTGACTGAGAGTTGCTAAGATTTTAATCAATTATGTTGGAATAACCATTCACTTAAACAGAGATTAAGTGAGTACAAATAAAAATACAAATTTACAGCATGCTGAATAGAAAGCATGGTCAGAAAAAAAGACTTAGGTGGCCTTCAGTAGATAAATGAAAACAGATCTTAATCTACCTCTTAATTTGCACCGTGGCATCAACCTGAAAGGTTTCTTTCATTGTGTTCAGTCCATCCCTTCCAATGCTTATTTTTATTAACTTCTTTAGAAGATGGTTTTGTGTCCTATGCTTAAATTGAGAAATAAGATGTTCCTGTTTTTGCAGAACTGATCTACTGCTTACATTTGACTGGGATATTAACATGGTATGACCTAAGGAGGGGTAAAACTTCCCTTCTTTCCTGGTGACTCAGTTGCATTCATGTCAATTAGAAATGCCTACAGCCACTGAAAAGTGTGTTTTGTACCAATTTATATATCAAAAACACATTAATCAAATGTTGAATTTTGTTTGTAGTGCACAAAGCTTATCACTGGCTTTTGATTGAGAGCAGCTGTAACAGTAATCAGTCACCTTGGAAAAATTATGGGTTTCAGTGGGTGACTGTCTCCCAGTCCCTATTTCTAGGACAGATCTTTGGAAGTTTTGTATTAAGCCATGATACAGATATTACAGGGAAAGAGTGGCATTCTCTTTTCTTTGTAAATTTAAAAAAAATAAAAAGACATACATTTTTAGCATGTTGAAGTGTTCTTAAAGGTTTGCACAGTTCTGTCTCCAAGGTTTTTCCATAGGGATGCTAGACCGGAAGGAGGTTGGAGATCACTAGAAGGACACTCTCTGCAATCAGCAGATTTTTCTGTGGGAGTCTGTAGGGTTTCCTCAGCTGTTCTATAGAACATAGACTTTCACTTCTTTTCCAATGTGGGAAGCTAACAAACAGCACGTAGGATCTTGATTTTTCATCAGAGTGCCCTGGAAATCATCAGAAGTGAAATAAAAAAATCTCCCAGAATCATTAAGTGCTGGATAATCTTTCTCGTCTCTGTGTATATTCCATTATATATGGGAGATTTGATCCCACATTTTGGGGTAGTGATTTCCTCTTCTCTGGGATTTCATGCATAAGACCCGTCTTGTCATTTCTTTGCTTCAATATTCCCTATGTGGATTAAAGTTTGTTTTATTCTTTCCGTTTACTGATTAACAAGGAGTAATAGAAAGGAAACTGTTTCCCTTTGTTAACCCTTCTCCACTCTTTTCATACATGCAAGGGTGTGTTGTTTTTTTTGTTTGTTTTTTTTTAAGTCACAAAAGACTTAAAATCAGTCAGAAAGAAAAAGAATCCAAGTGCTTTGTAAGAAATCCTACGTAGTTCTTTTCAGTGCACCTTAGACCTGATCTGCAACACCCTCTGCTGTTGCATCATGAAGTGCTGGGAGGAAGAGGTGCTATTCTCCTGCCCAGCTGTGTGGTACCCCACAGAGCAGCAGATACTTCAGGCCAAACACGACCTTTTGTTATGACTAACGTTTGCAGGTAATTCTATAAAATGTATAGTTCTGTGTGCTAACCTGCTGCTCCATCTGAGATACTGTTATGGCAGTCTGTCTTCTCTTCATATAAAAAGGGTAAAGCTTTGCCAGAACTTACTTTTTATCAATTTAACATATTCACATGAGAAAAATACAGTGGAAGGACCTGTATGGGGAGGTGATTCTCTCCCAGGCTAATGAATCTCTGCACCAGACTCACTGCAGTAGGCAATTCTGGATTAGAAAATTGGATTTATAGAGCTGTTTAGCAGCAGAAATTGGTTGAAGGAAGGCAGTCTCCATCCTTTAGTGGATTACGTGGATTAGAAAGTAAAGTAACAACTTGGTGGCTGCTCTCCCACCAACATTGCAAACTAAACAAAATTAAGAGCACCTGCCTCCCACTGTAGGTAGTAAACTGCTGGTTGTATTCACGTCCATAAAACACTTGTGCTCCACAGGGTGGCCTTTGGACATGCCCATACCTGCACTTTTTGATCTGCTGGAGGCTGCTTTGGGCATCTTGAAAAGCATTTAAGATACAGCTGTGGGAGTTCTGGGTTAAACCCCTTCTTCTTCCTTCTCATTACAGGTGCTCTGGGTGGGCACCAGCTCACTACAGCTCCCATCCGAGCAAACTTGTTCTTATCAGGAACCTTCAGAGTAGCACAAATCAGTAAATATGGAAACTTTTTTTTCCTCATCTCTGCTTTTTTAACTATGGAAGTCTTATTCAAGTGTTTTTATCTCCTCTTTGTCTGCAGTAGGATTTGTCATCTGAGACAGTTTTTAATAACTTCTAATGAGAGACTCTTGCTCAGTGTTCTCCTAGCAAGAAAACAAAGCCTGGAGCCTTTTTACCATCAAAAAATACTTTGCTGTTATTGTTCCGAAGTAGAAGATCAGTAAATCTGTGTCTCTGTTGGTCAGATAGTAGGACATTTACATCAGAGAGAACATAAACTGAAGTTCAGCTGTCTATGTGTACATAAGCTGACAGGAGGAGACTGTGAAGGAAGGTAAACTTTTAAAGAAATTTCAGTGTCAGAGAACACTAGGAGAATAATTGTTCTCACTGCATTAATAACAATGCTTCCTTGAGCTAATCCATATGCCAAATATTTTGACTTGTGTATTTTATAACAATGTGCAACAAAATGTGACAGCTCTTTGTTGTACTAAAGCTTTCATTGGAACTATTAATCTTGTAGCATTCTTTACAGCTATAGGCTTCCTGTTTCGTTTTTTTGGTTTTTTTTTTTTCATTTTTCTACTCTCTCCTTGAGATTAAGTATCATGTTACTATCAATATCAAATCAAGCATTGCAAAGGGACTCCTCTTTTTTAAGTGCCTGTCTTGTCCAAAGTAAGAAACAGAATCACAGAATGGCCGAGATGGGAAGGAGCCCCTGAAGATCATCCAGTCCAACCCCCTGCCAAGCAGGATCACCTAGAGCACGCTTCCTACCTTGACAGCCACAACTGCTTTTGACAAGCGATCAAAAGTAGGGAGAGGATAGTGCAAAATATACACAGATAGAATTAAAAAAAAAAAAAAAAAGGTATTACTTTGTTTACTGGATTTCTGTTCTGTGCTAAGCAGTAGAAGTTGCTCGCTGTTCTGTCTTTCCCTTTTTTTTTTTTCCCCATCATTGGAGTAGATAGGGTCCAACTGCAGAGCCTTGGATTAGTTTTACTGCAGAATTTGAAAGTATTCCTTTGCAATGTGAAAGGCCCAAAATAGTTACAGAATAACTTGACATGCAGAATCTCTCCTCACTCTCAGGAGCACAACTGAAGGAAAAATAATTGGTCAGTCCTGTTCATTTTTGCTGGTTATAGCTTGTTTCCATGGTCTGGCTGGTAGCCAGAAAGCAGAGAATGCTTACACAGTTTATTTTTAAATGGGCATGGGTGGATTTTGTATCTTTGGTGTTTTAAAGGGGCAGAAAATACACACAATGCACAGCAGAACATGGAGGGTTTTTTGCCATTTCAACTTCTCTGACATGGGGTAAAAGTTAACAGCATCTAATGTAAAAGAATAGGCAATAAAAAGTTTTTATCGCCTCAGAAATAAGCCTTATCCTCTCACCTTTCTGTAGGAGTTCAGAAATTATCTTTGGCACTAGAAGCCCTATAAAAATGCTTCTTCTCAATACCAGAACGTTGTTTCTTGAACATTACACTTTGCTATGAAGGACATATAGATCTTACTGGAAAGCAAAAAGACCAACTTAGGCTTTTCAAACAGTTATTTTTACTGACTGTAATGAAATTACCGATACAGTCAGCTGGAACAAAATATATTGTTCAGGTAAAGTGTAAAATGATTTTTTTTAAAAATGTAATTCTTAAAGACAATCACATTTGCAGAGAATGGTTTTAAGTGTAGTAGTAATACTGTCCTAGGTAATATAAATATGCTGGTTTTCAAAATCCTTTTGTATTCATGAATGCTGGTGATAGAGGTTTTGTTTTGTTTTGTTTTATGAACTTCTTATTCTTTCTAAACTCAGTAAGGAGGGTGCTGCTCCCGTTTGTCTTTATTGCAAGGCTGAGATCCTGTGACACAGATAATAAACCCTTCTTTGGTAGAGTTAGGAAAAAGGTGAGATAAACTTCACTGAAGGTGTGACATGCCTTCAGATGGTTCTTGTGCTGGAAGTGGAAAAGAACATTTTTTCCACTCTTTGTCAAAATAAAACTCTTTGCAAGTGGAGAAAGCTGAGAGAGGCTTTTCTTTCCTTATCCCCCATTCATGACATCACTTGTTTAGCAGTGCTCCCCCAGAAGAGAAGGACATTTCTGATACCTTTAGTACTAAGTTCCTCAGCCAGCCTTTCTGCCATCCTGTTCTTAGAGTGCTCCAGCACCCAAGACGTGGATGCTCTGTATTTGGAAATGTTCAGGAACTGATTGTCATTGCTGTGATATGGAGAAATGAAAGGGAGGGCAGGAAGGATCCCTCTGTGTTTTCCATCCAAGAAATGAGAGGAAAGCCTTTGCAGATGTGACCTCTAAGAGCAAAAAACTCTTGAGTAGGAAAGGTTGAAAGAAGTCTGATGGAAGGAGGCAGTGATTTTTGTGCAGTGTTAAACAGTGATTGTCTTGTACTCTGCCTTTGTTCAATACAAAATGAAAATTAATAAAAAAAAGTTAGGTCAGGTGATCTGTAGCTTCTAATATTCTACCTACTTCTCAAGAGCCATACTTTCTGGAGAGGGCAGAGCTAGCACTGATAGGTGGAAAGAGGATACATTGGCCCATCTCTTGTGCACAAATACACCTCTCTCTCTCCTACAAGCGTCTTTACTCTTGATGTGAGAAGAAGAGCAGCTTGGATGAGATTAAATCTAAATTCTCAGATTTCTTGCATCACTTCTTTGCATCTCTTACTTTCTTAAAACAGAATATGGGAAAACTTGGAATACGTTCAAATACACAAAAACTTTGGAGACTCCAAATATGCTGTCTATTCTTTTGCCTCACGCTCTAAAACACCTTTGTGCTTTCCCTAAATAATACTGTGAAAAGGAATCACTACATATGAAAATTTTCTACAGAAGAGGAAAATCATAAACTGTGCTTGGAGGTAGTACATGAAGTTGGACATGGGAAGTAACTAGCTGTATAATGTTTTGATGGCATGTTTCCATCCATTATGTGGAGCAAAATAATTTTATGTGTGACTTAAAAAGTTTTGTCCAGAAGGTGGTGTAATCTCCCTGCTTTTTCTGGACTTTCAGGGAAGTTGAACACTGTGCCAGTGGTAACAGCACATGTGAAGTTACATTCGGCCTGGGTGGCGTTTTCTTCTTTATCACCCAACATCCTGTTCTGAAAAAGAAAATAAAAGCAGGAATGTGGACTAGCCATTCATTTCTTCTCCCTCTGATGTCTGAACTTTCAAAATTATCTAGAAGAATGCTTTAAAATAATCTGTATGCTAAAACAGGCAGTTTATGCTCTAGGAAAAGTGTTTAATTATGTTGTTGTTTATTGTATTGTAAAACAAATTCCCTGTTCTTTGTGTGCAAGAAAGATGGGGAGGGGAAGCCACAGCACATGTCCCAGGGGGATATTTGTTCCCCTTTTTGTCGATAGCATCTAGGACAGTTTACACAAAAAATCTGCTCTTTGGTTTGTTCTATAGAGCTGAGGACAGTGTAAAAAGCTGTAGATATATTATTTAGCTCTTCAGCCATGAAAATAAGGTTTAGAGAGCAGGAACAAAACCAGACTGCCTGATCTGGGGTGCCTTGAATTTAGTGGCTGCACCAATCAGTGATAAGCACGATCAGTGGAAATATTCTTCCTTTTTCCAATTCCATAAAAGGAAAATGTTGTTTTCTGACTTTCAGAAGATTCAAATCCCATTGTGAATAAACCAAGCTGTTTTAAGAATAGGAACTCTTGGAAGCATTTGAGTACTTCTAGACTTTCTCATGACTCTATTTTTCAAGAGAGCCTCTAGATCTTTTGAAGATTCATCTCAGAAACTAAACTTCTCTGTGGCAAGTTCTGCAGAAACAGTTGGCATCTCATAACAGCTGCAGTTTTTCATTCTGCTCAGGAAGGTGAAGCCAGCCCAGAGTATGTGTGTAATACATGGGAGACATAACTGTGGCACCAAAAGATTTATCCAGGATAGTTTAAATCTCATTGTTAAAATACCAGCAACACTGAAGTTGTGGCAATAGAGTCTGGCAAGGCTTTCCAAGCCCACAGGGAGCTTGTATGCATCCAGGATCAAGCCCGCTGTACGTACTGTTCCCTGCTAACATGTACTTATTAGATTGGAGTTAGTCCATATGTGCATGGTTATGCAGCAGAACATTTGTTTATAAATGGTCCAAAATGAATGGTGCCTTTTGAGCCGAAAAGTGAGGTAGCTAAGAGCTTGACATGGTTACGGCTCGCATCCAGGGTAAATCTGCTCCCTGAGCTTAGGGTGTAGGAAAGTGCAATTTATGGGTCCATCTGCCAAAATTATTGCTGTGGTTCTTTGTCCTGAAGTGAAGATGTAATGGAAGGTGAAGCCCCTGTTTCCTTGGGTCATCCTTTGAAAAAAGCTAGATCAGATGTTTCTCTTCTACTAAAGCTTCTAAACACATGAGCTCATTAGCTGTGACAACTTACAAGGTATTGCAGAGATAGGCTAAGTATGACATAGAATTACTCAGTCTTTCCTTTCTTTGTGCTATAATACATGCTAGCTGGATTAATATTGCTGGCTTGGGCACTAAGCTCAGTTCTAGTAGAAAAGGATTTCTGTAAGAGACTGAATCCGGTTTCTTGGCATGCTTGTCATAATTGTTCTCTCTGGAAACTCTTTGTTTCTTTGGCATGGTGTTCCCTTGATGCACAGCTCTCGCTGGGTGCTGGTTTCACCTGTTCTTTGTGAACCTTTGCAGAGACCAAGCCCATACATCTCTGGCTGGTGTTCAGAACTGCAGGCTGTGCTCTGCAACAGGCTCCCCTTTTCTTATTCCTCTCTGCCACCTTTTTCTGGTTATCAGTTGGCAAAATCTTTGCCTGAAGCCATTTTATTGTTTCTCATGCTCTTGTCTGTACCTCTCCACCATGAACAGAGTTTCCCCTCTCTAAACTTTCTGTGTAACACACTTGTATCTGTAGGTCTATGAAGGCCGAGACTACCTGCAGCTTCACCTTTGTCTTGTAGTGCAATTCCAAAAGACTTTAGTCTTCAGATCCTGCATTTCGTCCCCCATCTTCATGATGCATGCATTCTTTCAATTTCCTTTCATCAGATCTATTGACGGGCTGTCCAGTTTTGGACTAAACCCACACAGATGTAATTTCATACTTTCTTGGAGTAAAAACAAAATGTATTTGTGGTCTAAATCCCAAGGGGTGAGTCAGCCAAACCCTTGCATCCCACATGTCAAGAATTCATGTGTATTCTCTTGTGTCAGGAGATCATTCTGAAGCATTGATGCTGGTATCTTTCAAGAAACTATAATGTTTATCTAATGAGTGTATCAGTCACTAAAGATGTTATGGATTTGTAACAGTGCTTCTGCTATTCATCTGAGGTTGATTCCCTGATGCATCTTTTCAATGTTTCCTGTTCCTAGTATAACAAAATGAAAAATCCATGGGCAAGCAGCATTGTTAAAGCTCTGGGACACAGGGAAAGCTGCATGCAGGTACAGCATTAGTATCTTATAAATAATCTAGGGTCACTGATGACAGAATGCCACAAACTTTTTAATGGCAGACAATTCAAGCTTGCATTGACAGTTCATTCCTTCTTGAATAACTTACCAAATAAAATCATAATGCTATTTTAATCACTAACTACCAGCTAAACCTCTGTTACTGTGTATGCTTTTAAAATAGCATTTGAATAAAAATTATAGTAGTAACACTATGCAAATTGCTTCTTTGGCAACTTTGACCTCTCTTTAGGCAGCATAAGGCATAGTGGACAAGGTGGATGGCTGCTAAATTCCAATTAATAGGCATGCTTCTGGTCTCAACTACAGCTCCAGTACATTTGCACAGGTCTTCGTTTCACCTGCATGGAAACAACAGAATTGCACAAGGTGGCTGAGGCTGGAATATGAAGAACTTCTGTTACTAATAGGTCCATAACAACTCAAAATCTGGCATGATTATGACTCTGTGCCACCTTACATTTGCAGGGTTAGTGTTTTGGTAGAAATATCTTTAACTGAAGCAACAGTATGGAGCAGATCAGAGCTGACTATTCACTTTGCTTTCAGGAACATAATCATATTTTCCATGTTGAAAGAAGTGGTTGTATTTTAACCTCAGACTAATCACAAGTTGTGCCTATTATAGCAGCAATAGAATAGGTTACATGTTAAACTGATTATTCTTATCCCGGAGACACATTGCAAAAGCAATGTGAGTACCATCAGAAAGTATCTTTGATGGTTCTGAAATGTTTTGAAAAGTATTAAAGGTAAGGTAACTACAGGAAAGAAGTATAACTAAACAGATTTTACCTGTAATTTTTATACAGTAAAGATGAGTAGCCATTCCTAAGGAATTACTTGGACATAATCATAGCAATTGCATAATCATAGCAATTTAAAATCAAGTTTTTACAGTGATTAAAATTAGTTGCTATAATAACTAAAATGCTGTAATAACAAAAATAAGGAAAACATGAAAGACCATAAATTCTAACAAGTTGAATATGAAATTATAGCAAGTCATTTTCTTGCATGCAGCTTGCTAAAGGCATTAAAGCTAATACCAAAAGTTATTTTCAACCTGAACTGACTGGTCTGCCAGAGAGCTGGGAGAAGGGAGACAGTGGGTAGCTGGGAGAGGTGGCAGGCAGGCAGGCACTCTCAAGGAGCAGAAAGCCATCATAGAAAAGGTCACTGTACTTACCTTGCCTACAGGTAAAACATGAAGGCTCCATGTTGGGCCTATTCTTAGTAATGACAAGTATGAGGAGGCATCACAGACTGAAGGGTCAGTAGAAAGGGGTTTTATTAAAAATCAGTAATATTAAGGGGCAAGTGCCTAGTAATCCTCAAACTGTGAGTTGTTACCCCTTCCTCACCTACAAATGCCAAACACAGTCTGGGATCTGTGAGTCCCTGGATGATGGCGGTTCTTTTCTTGAGACTGAAGCATCCCAAGAGTGTACCTGTAAATAGATAAGTTACTACCAGAGTGGGAATCCTCTGGTCATCCAAAGACCTCTAAGTCACATTAAGACTACTGTGATTACTCTTACAAAAAAAAAAAAAAGTAAGAATTAGTAAATAAATTTCAGCGAAGCGTAAGGGTCGGCCCTTGGTTACAAAGTTAAAAGAATTAAAAATAAGGAAATGTATTACCAGTGTAGCTCTCAGCTGCTACACAAGAATCCTTTTGGTATGTCTCCCACCATCACTCCTGAGGGGATCATCTGCTCACTTGAGCAGAACTTCACACCATTCCTGTGCTTCTTCTTCAGAGCCCCTTTGCTGAAGACTGAGATCCCCTTTACCTGCCCTGGGGTAGGAGGCTGTTGTAATGCTGCTGAGCTGACCCCTTGCTCTTCCAAGAGGAAGTCTTCCTTGGAGTTCATGCTCCCCACTTCCTTTCCCAGTTGGAATTTTTCAGCCTTTTTGACCTGTCCCTCTTGAAATCTTCCTTTCCCAGAAGCAAGAGAAGAGGTTTTTACAAAATATGGCTAGGAAGATTCCTTTTTTCATCTTTTACTTTGTTCTTGGAGCTGAATCACACATTTACAAATGTAGTAGCAACGAGCATGTTCCCCTCCACTGCTCTCTGGCTCATCTTTCCTCTCTCAACCCTTTCTTCTGCATTGCAATCCTGTTGTATTCCGTAATTAGCGTGTTATTTCCAGTTGGGCTGCTTTTTCTATCCCCAACATTTGCACAATGGTTACTGCACTTTAAAAATGTCATATGAGTTGTACATATCTTTTTGGACTAACTCTGAGTAACTTTTCAGTTATTTGCAGATGCCATCTATAATACAGGTAACAGATTTGGTGCTAGGGCCTTTTTTTTTCTCCTCAGTTATCTTTCCTCCTTGGCAGGGTCAAGATGCTGCTGTCGTAGCCACTACTCACAAAGGATGTTTCTGAAACTGTAATTGCCAACTCTGCTGTGTGTCCTATCAATCCGCAGCTACACTGGAAGAATAGAAGGTAGTTAACACGACTCCAAGTTTTCAAAGGACTGAAATGGTATCTAGACAGCTGCAGATGAAAGAATCCCATTTAGGTACATCTAGAAATTATAAGAATGAATGAAATTAATAGACATTTGAGAAAATTCAATGTGGCTTTTGTAGAGCCTCAAAAATCAACTAGTTCCTTGAAGGAGTCAGCAAGTGCATGGATATAAGATGGCGCACATTTGATTTTCAGCAGGATCTGTTCAAAAGCTCTTAAGGAAAGTAAGTTGTCCAGCTGTGAGGAAAAAAAAATGTTCTCCTGAAAGATAGAATTGGTTAAAGTGGTAGGCATTAATTATCTGGTAGTCTCCCCTTACTTTAAACAAGCAGTGAAGTCCTGCAGGGACTGCTCAAGTCTGGGATAAATTTTCTCTTAAAAAGATGAGAATGGGGTTAGAGTGCTCACTGCCAATTTGAAATCTCCAGAAAGCAGCAAGAGCAACACTGAAGTGTTGTAGTGTTTGTAACAAAGAAAGCAATGTATTAAAATTTAGCTTATGTGTAGTTCAGGAGGTCTGTCCTCAGCACTCATGACTGCAGTCCCCTCATCTGCTAGGTCCTGGTTTGTGTCCAAGTCATTAGGAAAGTGCACAGATTGTCAGATAGGTGAGTATTTTTTTTTCTGCATAGAGAAGCGGTCTCCTACAGATCGCCTTAGTCACTGGACAGCAGCATTTCTATGGCAAAGAAGTTTTTATTGGAAGATAGGTCAAGCCATGGCTCAGTTTTTCTGGATAGCAGAAAATGATGACATAGGACAGAAAGGCTAAATCCTCGCTAAATCATAGGAGCAGCTGAAGGGAAGGCATTCACATCCGAGGTGATGTCCTAGCTGCAGACCAGAGAGCTCATGCAGCTGTAGTCCTGATCTACCTTTAATTGCAGATATGTCAGGAGCATCAGTACATACCTGCTCTTGCTCTGATTTATCAGTTCTCTTTCAAGTCCATGTTCAGGGTAGGCAGAAGATGGTAAGGACGACAGTGAAGCCAAACAAAGGCAGTTTTTCTGTAGAAACACTGGGCCTCTTTTGCCAGCTAGATTTACCAGAGGAAGCAAGAAACTGTTGAGATGGGCTCTGGTTTTCTAGCAGTGAGCAGCAGCTGTTTTGGTAGCAGTAGCAGCAGCTCATATAACAAATGTTTCATGATGAATGCAAACAAAAGCCAGCCCTGAAATTCCAGCTCCACTATGTACATAAAAAATATAAAACCAGTTCAAAATAACATAAGCACTCAACTTAAGGGATTTTTCCCCCCTCTAAATAAATTCCATATGAGCATTAGTGTTTGGTCTGCTCAGTTCTCCAGGGCTCACCCAGAAAACATTTTTATCATACAAGTTGAGGGCAAAAAGTAAGCATAAAAACAGACCAAGAAGAAAATATTTTTAAAAGAAGCGCACGTGCAAAGAGGTGTGTGGTTTGGGGGAAGGCTTTCAGAATACCAAACATGCTTACTCGAATGAAATTACTGCTGATGTTTGTGAGTTGGCTGAATTCACTTGCCTCCAAAGTAGGTCTCGGAGGAATTCTTTGTGCACCTCCACACAATTCGGTTTCTGAAGATGACTTGTGGTTTTAAAGGCATCTTCATGTCAGAAGAGTGTTATGCCCTCTAGCATGAATGTCTTTCCAGACAGCTAGTGGGAGGATTTCTGAGGAATGCAAGTTGCTGATGAGTGCATACTCAGGGGAAATGAGGGTATTGAAGAGAAAGAAAAAAAATAATAATTGGAGACTCAGGAGAAATAGAAGAGCTATCCAGGGGGCAGTGCCTTAAATAGGCATCTGCCTGCAGTTGCTCAGTTAAAACAAGTAAATGCAAGCATTTATCCATCCCTCCCTGCTTTGCTGCTTGTTGAAAGCCTGCAACAGCATCCGTTGTCTGTGACACAGTGCTCCCACTTTGTGCTCAGGACCTGAAATATTCTCTCTTCACAATCAATTTACTTTCCCCATGGCTTTCTGTGATTCCTCTGTTCTGGCTTCCCTGTAACTATTGGATTACTCAGCTCTTTGTATCCACCATAAAAAGAAACCTTTATTTCCTGTGCTATGCCAGGTCAATGAAAAAACAATGTGTCCCAATCCCACATCTTTTGTGGTATGAGTCCATACTTTTTGCGTAGTGAAAGTGTTGAATAGGTAATTGCAGTGGTCTGTTCTCTTCCATAGCTTTTCTCCCAGTTGAGTTTTGGAAGGTACGTGAATCTGCTGTGTGATCGTGTGATGTATGGTGCTCTAAGTATATGTGTACCTGTAAATCGTAACAAGTATTGCACCGTTGGTGTTACAGAGCATGAAAATGCAGGGCTTAGAGCAAAGTCTGTATGCTTGTCCCAGTCTCTTCTGCTCCTGCTGTTTGACTGTTTTGCTTCATTTACAGTCAGCTACATTATTTGATTTCTTGCTTTTCATTGAAAGGAAGGGAGAAGAGGAGAGGGATAACAAGCACCGTTGGACCTAGGAAAAAGGAAGGGAGGGAGGATTTTTCTTTGTTCCTAGCCAGGAAGAAGTGATAGGTTATTGGGAACGCTAGTGCAACATTAGGAAAATGTCTCTGAAGTGGGATTGATTAAAAAAAAAAAAAAAAAAAAAGCAGTTCCTTACTAGGATTCTCAGTGGCCTTCTCCCTAGGTGTTAGGAGCTAGAGTTCAATTTTCACAAGAGCGATGGTAAAACTTCTTTTCAATCACTTACTTAACTATTTGCCTTCTACTTTCTGTTTATTTCTTTCTCTTTTATTGCACCCTTTAATTTTGCATCCTGCTTCTCATTGCTTTTTATTTCTGATCTTTTTTTTCCTCTCTCTCTCCCTCTCCTCACAACTTCTTTATCCTCCTCCCAGTCATACATCAGATAGTTTTTCAATACGTAACAGGTAGTTTCAGCTGATGTCAGAAACTCTTGAGGTATATTGGAAATAAGGTTACTGCTGTCACTTGAATAGTGAATGTCACTTGCCTTTAGTAAGGCACTTGCCTTTAGTAAGGCAAGACCCCTTACTAAATTGGTAGCTGTTGTAGGATTCGTGTGGTCACACACAGGTCCTCGTGCTTTGCAGGACTGTGCTCCCATTGCTTTCAGGGCATTGGGGAGTTTCAAGGTTTACTGCTTGGGCAGGAGCATGCACTTTTTCTGCCATGTGGAATAGAGTGGAGGATTAATGCACGGCTGCTATATAGTATAAATCTCCTAAAAGCTAGTGGAAATTGGACATGACAATAGTGAGAACATAGCCAGAGCAAATTAATGTAAAATGTTGAATGAAAATGTTCACCGAAAACTCTGTTTTAACCTTAATACTACTAAATATTATTTCAGTGAAAATATTTTGAGGGGCTTTGTTTTCTTATTTGTATTTTTCAAGTTCTCTTCCACTCTCCACTGTCACTGTACATGCTGTGCCACTTTCACAGTAGCCGTGACTGATCTTTGGAGGGTCTTCAGACCCTTACCAAACCTGGTTCACTTCACTGGGTATTGACTTTATGTAATGTCAGGTACTTCATGAAGATAAACTGAATTCTACGTGGTTAGTGAACAGAAATGAACAGCTACTTTTCTCTTCAGGAGGTTGTTTGATGCCTTGAGTTTCTGACTGGAGTCCAGAAGTAGGAATATTTCTCTCTTGTGCTGTACACTTGTGTAAAGTTGGGTGCAGATGGATGCTGTGAAGGAGCTTGCAATTGGTATTGTTTGTAGGAGCAAAGAAGAGGTATGCTTATAAAAACAGAGGTTATGCCATGTCTTACTAGTATTCTCCTTGCCTATCCAATAGACAAATATGTGTATGTGACCGCTATTTGAGCTGCTCTGGGGAGGCGGGGGGAAATGTCTGGGTGTTTGGGTTTTGTTGGTTGGTTGGTTTGGTTTGGTTTTCGTAGCATTTTTTGTAATATTTTTTGCTGTGGTGTTTTCAGGAGCAAAGTGTATGGCCTGGTTCCCTGTACAGCAAAGAAATGCAGTAGAAGCTCAGGACTTCTTTGCCAAGAGCAAAGGAGATTGATGAAAAGAAAGATCTACTGCAGTAAAATCTTGGGAACCCCCTGTGTGGAGACAAAAGCAGCTGCTAGAAGAATGCTTAGAGAGAATGAACTGCAGAAGGCAGGAAATCTGAGGAAGGAGTTTGTATAGTAAAACTGAAGAGATCTTGAAGAGGGTGAAGTGTGGCAGGGCCAACTGGGGCATGATTAAATAAACTTGCTCGGATGTTTGACATTGGGGTAATTTTGCCAGCTGCCTGCTCCATGTTCTCTCCATGTGTGGTTTTTTTTGTATGCAACCACGTGTGAGGCGTCTCTGGTCTTGCCCTGTCCATAGCTCATGTTTCACTGCTTGAAAAGACCTCAATCATTTTTTCTGCACTGAATCCTAGTTCATAGTGACTATTGTTTGTCCAGTTTCACCATAAAGGTATCAGGTAATAGTGATTTACATGTCTTCGTTAGGGTTATTGTTTCAAGATTTGTGGATCCTTCCAGTGTTTTTTGTTTGTTTGTTTTTGTTTGTTTGTTTGTTTGTTTTTCTCTCCAAATTCTTAGCTTAAGCATTCCCATTCTGATTTTAGCCCAGTCAGATGTAGTGGTAAGTTCTGAGTGCCTGTGGTGCCAGTTAAATGCCAGTAGAGATAGGGTATAAACTGGGAATCCTGAATGCCAAAGAGCGCTTTGAAGAGGTCATGGTCTTTCCTATTTTGGGGTGCTCAGTTTAGCCCATGGTTCTCTATGCTAAACCAGCTGCTTTTCTTTACTGGCAGATTTCTCTTGTTCAGATTATTTTGTTTTATTTGCCAATGGCAAATGATTCTTTTCAGTCTGCATGGTGAAAAAGGGTGAAATGAGTGCTGTTGGTGTCCAAGAGCTTGACAGAAAGACATTATCCTGAATACCATCCAGATATACAAGTATACTCATCCTGATATACCAACAAAAGCTCCTGTGGAACTGCAAACCCTTTTCATAGTCAATCTCTTATTAGCTGAAAATAACAGGTACAAATTGCAGCTTGTACAGCTTTGCCTGTTTGGTGCGGCTATTCCAGTGCTAGGGGCTGATAGCAGAAAACCTGTCAAACTTTTGCAAACAGCTTACCAAACTGTCAGCCCAGTTCATCTAGAACTTCTAACAACAGAACAGCAGTGAAGTTGCAAAGTATATTTTTGTGTGTATTGAATTTCAGTATTTACTTGGCACTGCCTTCTGCTGCTGTTGGAATATAGCATGTGGTCCCCTGCTAGCTCCAGTACTTTCTGCAGTTGCAGAATATGTTATTTAGCCTATTTTAAGGGCAGACTCGCTACTTAGCCAAAGGTTCTGCTTTGAATTGCTGAAAATTATTTTCCTTGGTGCATGTTTTTGCAAGCTGCCTGTAGAAATCAATGGTTTGAATTCTTGTTTAATTCAGCTATTTAATTTACAGTCTGTTTCTGTTATCCTTCCAGACCACATCTTGGTGTACATCCCACTTGTTCAACAGGTTTTATTTTAACATAAATAAAAATGTAGAGCCTAGACACTTCGGATCTCATGCACAGAAAAGGAAAAACTCCGAGCCCCGTGCATCTTTTTATACTGTATACGTGTGAGCAATCTTGTGAAGAAATGGCACGATACATTGGTGTATTTTACTGGCAATTGGCAATGCCAGCCCAACATTTTGATTTCAAAGTAGAGGCAGAACTTACACAGCTTGCCATTAAAATCAAAGGAAGAATCTAGTATAGTGTCCATAAATCAGAGCAGACAGACTGGATAATTGAAGACAAAAGAAGCACAACAAACATGTTTTGATAAACAGATGGTGGACACTTTAAAGCATTGAAACTCAGTTTAATTTTTCCCATGCTACATAAATAGTCCTTTCACTTCCTTCAACCTCGTGGTTTTTCATTTCCCACTGTTACTCAGAGCAAATGAAAAAAAAATGTAGTTATGTTTATGAGGACTCTATTTGCTCAGTTTAGGGATTTTAGTTTCTGCAATAAATGTACTTAACAAAATTAAATGCTCTAGGCATATGCCAGAAATACTTTCAACCACTGTGGCAAGCAGATGGATGAAATGTCAGCTGAATATGATGTGCCTGGGTACCGTGTTTGTTCAGAAACTGATGACCGTAGTCACTGGCCACACCAGTGAGGAATATATTTTTAAAAGACCTCAGAAGCACAATTTCATAATCCCAATACTTATAGGAGAACTTGGCCTTCATTTAAACACTAAACTAGAGAGTTTTAAGGAGTTCTGGGACCTATGTACTCAACATTAAGAAAAAATCTGATTATAACCTGATTATACATGCATTAGTGTCCAAAGGAGAACAGAGCCTGTGTCAAAGTGCGGGCCCTATGGCCCTCCTGGCATGTATAAGGGCAGGTGCATATCCAACACGGTAGGTGTCCCTTCCACGTAAACTCACTCCAAGTCTCCCAGAGACAATCTCTTTGGTTTTGGATGGGCCACGACAAGGCTCCCTTGATTTTATTTTTTTATTGTTTCTGTTACTATGGAAACCCTGAATTTACCATTCTCTCAGATATGTTTTCCACAGAACTTCATTAAAATCTCAGCGTTTATTCTTCTGATAACCTTACAAATAGGATTTGGATTTCATAGATTCAGAATCCATTAGAGATGGGAATTTTTATTAGTTTTTAAGAAAAAAAATGAAAGATTAATATTTTTGAGGATTATCTGTTGAAAATGGGCACTGAAATGTTAACTCCCATTTTTAATAACATTTTCTATGTTACTTTACCAGATAAATTAAATTTACTTGTAGGTGCCACTCTTGCTTTCAGAATTAGCCAGTGAAGTTGAACAAATCTCTTGCACTGAACTGCCTTTGTTCTTAAAGTAAAAGAAGTATTCTCAGTCTGTGCTTTGGGACAAACAGATCTATGTTAAATCTATGTATTTACTTCTGACTCTTACATATGAAAAAAGTTGAAATTAGTTATGTTATACGTGCTTTTAACCACAAACTGCAGCATTTTCCCTGAGACTTCATTAATTATTTGTAGCTTTAATCACACTCTTTCAAAAAGTGTCTAGCAAAATTAGAGGAAGTACACAGCAGGAGCAATAGAGGTAGTCAGAGATGTGGAATGGCTCTGGTAGGAAGAGAAATTTAATAAAGTAGGACCTTTGAGTTTGGAAAGAGACAATTGAAGGGAGGATATGCTACAAATAAAAAATGAACTGTGTAGAGAGATTGAATGCAGAATAATTAGTCGTCATTTCTCAGGGAGACTCAGTTTTAAAAGGTTTAAAATAGAGGTAAAGTGTTGAGTGGTTTTGTGGATTTTTTTTTTCATTTTAATCAACAAATCACTGTATTGTGGAATTACCTGGAATGCACCATGCTAATGACCAAAACCTTAATAGGACTGCAAAAGCACTGCATTCATGGAGAAGTTCATTGTGTCGTTTACATTTAGTAGCCATTCATGCAGCTTCTGGCCCGAGGAGTGCATAACCACCAAGCACCAGAAGCTGCAAGATGACACTGAGGGAGAAACGCTCCGTGCATCCTCTTTTTTTTTTTTTTTTTTTTTACCTCTTTCTCCAAGCATCGATGGCAGGCCACCATTCCAGTACTCAGCAGAGTGACTGAGTGGATACTTCATCTTAGCCACTGTGCCTGTTACATGCATCGTGTGTGAGTTATATGTGTATTTTAAGTTTCCTAGAGAAAGGTGTGGCAGGTTTGCCCAGACCTGACAGCAGCCGTTTTTACTCTGGAAATATAAATACAAGGTAAACGATAATGGCAGTTGCACGTTGGCAGCTAAGCATAAAGGTATAAGCATTCACATGGACATCTTTATCAAACGAACTCTTGTTTCTGTCTTCTCTTGTTTCTTCTAACATCTTGGCGTACAACCTACACCCACTTTTCATTTATCTACATATATACACATTCTCTCTTCTTATCTGTGTCTTGCCGAAAACATTTTAATTTATACTTTCTGTTGTTTGGCATAGAGGAACTTGTCAAAACTACCTCATCAGTGTGATAACCGGGAGTAAAATCTTTTCTCCTGGCAGTTTCATCCTAGAGTCTGTGGAGTCTGTAGGAGCTGAGCTCTCCTCTTCTGACTTCGCTCTCAAATTAAAATTTGCGATGTCTTTGTTTTAAAACATTAAAGATGACAGGGCTACAAGTACTCAGGTGGCCCCAAGTTGCTGAAAAATCAAAAACTTGACCCCCAAGGAAAGTACAAAATAGTGGCTCTATCTACACTGCCAACTGTGAAGGGTGAAGTGAACCTTTTAACTTGTGTCAGAGTGACCAGCCAAACACAAACCCAAGTGGTGACATGAGTGCCGAAGTGCTAATATGAAGTCAGAGATAACCTCAACTGAAGTTATTGCCTTGGAGCCTTGGAGCCACGCAGAAGAATGACTGGAATTGAGGGACGGGGAAAAAGATTTATGTTCTCGAAAAGGCTTTACACAGCCATGCAAGACGGCCATGTACGAGTACAGCAAGAAAGGTCCTCATCACAGACAGAAGTGATGGACAGCAATACACAGCTGTGCTGGGGAGAGACATGGGGCAAATGACAAGGGTTTTTTTAGGTTAATAGTGATGTGGGAAAGGACACCAATGTCTCCGGTTCTGCTGTGTGTGTGCTGGCTCATGCAGGACCCTGTCTGCGTGTGGCAGCGCTGCCTCCCAGCCTATAGACTTCTCCTGGCTCTGCCTACCAAGCCTTGCAAAGCTGTTAGAGAGCTGCTGTCACTTGGAACAGTTCCCACATACCCTATGCCATCCTGCTTTCTCAAGCCCAGTGCTACCATTATATCTTTTTTCTTTAAGTTTCTGCAAGAAGATGATAATGCTATTTTCCTGCCTTCTCATGCATGCTATATCTGACATTTTTTTACGCGTGTTTGAGTCCATGGCAGGACATGGCCGATGATGCTGACTCCCTGAGGAGTACTGATGTCCCTGTGTCAGTGGGCGTTCTGGGACTGGCTGGGTTCAAGTTAACTTTCTTCATAACAGCCTGTGTAGTGCTGGGTTTTGAATTAGTGGGTAAATGCACTGATAACGCACCAATGTTGTGTTGTGGTTGTGGAACGGTGCTCACACAGGGTCAAGACCTTCTCTTTTCCTGACTCTTCCCTCTCAGCCAGTAGGCTGGGGATGAGCAAGAGCTTGGGAGGGGACACAGACAGGACAGCTGACCCAAACTGGTCAAAGGGATTGTCCATACCATGCAATTTCATACTCAGCAATAACAACAGGAGTAGAGGAGGAAGAAGAGGGGTTTTTGGCTATTGCTCCGAGACTAGCTGAACTACTAGTCTAGCCGTGGGAGGTGCTGAGTGATTTCCTTTGCATCACTTTTTTATTTTTACTTTTTAATCTGTCCAGTAAACTGTTTTTATCTCCACCCAGGAGTTTTCTTCCTTTTTTTCTTCCTATTCTCTCTCTCATCCCACGGTGGGGGCCATGGTGGGGGGAGATAGCAAGTGGCTGTTGGTGCTTAGCTGCTGGCTGGGGTCAACCCACCACAAGAGGCTTTCTCTTTATCTTGATGCAACTCTTAACATTGCATGCCTCACGAGCAATGTTGTGGACCTCTGTTTCACTAGTCTTGAAAATTGCAATGTAGAAAATGGCAACCTTCTTCAACAAAAACCTGGTTTGCTGCAGCTCCAGGGTTCTTTTTAGCAACCTGTCTCCTTCTCAAAATTGATTTTTCTTGAAGAGTTCTCCTTAATTACTGTCACATCCTTCCTGTTTTCTGTCCCATTTTGTACTCATTTGGAGGTGTTAATGTTTACATGCTCATACAGAATATAGAAATAGAAAAATATAGAAATACAGAAATAAAAGAAGACAGTAGGTCATTTTTTCTCCTGTTTTCTTAGGCACAAAGGAAAGTTTTGTGCAGTATAACCTTAAAGCACGGTAGTCATTATGTCAGGGCTAGTATTGTCATTAAATCAAAAAAGTGCTGTCATCCTGGAAACTTTGATACTAGCCAGTCTCTCTTATGCTGGAATGAAACTACTGATTGAAATACTACAGACTCAAGGCAATTTGCAGGATCAAGTGCAGAAGTAGTGGCTTTTCATACCATCTAAATCTCCCATTCTGATTCATGTTTTCATAATACTCAGCTAATTCCTTTATCCTGCAATCGAGTTAAGGCTACTGAGAATATGCTTCCTGTAAACAAGGTGATGGATGGCAGAACGATGCACCCATGTATCTCTTCCCCTGTCAGCACAGTAATGCTAAATGCGACTTGAATTAAAAGGGATCATTGAGCAAACCCTGTTTCCTCAATGGGTTGCTCTCATGCTGACGCACAAGAACAGTCAAGGTGTGCTGGAACAGATCACACAAGTCTGAAGATAGATGAGAAGTGCTGCAGGGGAGCCTGTCTCTGCTACTGGCTGGTGCAGATGAACGGCATGTACATGGAGGCCTTCTCCTGCAAAGACCTCGGTCTTGTAAGTATGTGTCAGAAATGCCATTTCTCCACTTCAGGAGGAAAATCTATTGCCTGTAATACAGAGCAAGTACATTCATGTGTAAATCCTGATGGTCTTTAAACAGCATCTATGCACTGAAAAGTGTCCTGTATTAATTTATTTTAACCCAAGCAGATGAAAATCACACTTCTTCTTGAGTTGGGGCCTGCTTCCGAAAACTCTCAGACACATGAATAATTGCTAGGGGAAGACTCCTGCAAGAGCTCACTGAGACACTATATCCTGTAATACAACCTCTGAAGTAGCTCACATCACTCAAGCACTTCAGTGCTCAGAGTCAAGTGTGTTGTCTCAGACCTAGAGCTTTTTCTGCCCTTTTCAAGTCCTCTGCCCTTGGCTGTGACTGGGCTCCAGAAGAGGAGGTGTGAGGGTGGCATGGATAGCCACCGCGTCTCTGTGTAACTTCTGCAACAGCATCTCCCTCACAGGTTTTGGGGAGGAGGGAGACCTCTCAGCCTGTGGGGAACCCTGAGTGTCCCATGTTCCCCATCACAGACCAGGGATGCAGGCTCTGTTACAGAGATGGCAACAAGCCCAGGTGTGAATCCACCTTCACTATGTTTTAACAACTTTGTGAAATCCAGTAGGAGCTTTGGTCATTGTGAATTCTCTAGATAGCTAAATACTTGCCTTCCTTATCTGGGAGAATCTTTAGGGTCTGCTAGGAGCATGGAAATTTCTGCTATCTTTTTATGAATGAGGACACTTGCTCTTCATGTAAGCATACTAGGGCAGGCATAGAGGGCAGTAGTGGGACACCTGGGGCTTCCTGAAAAGAAGAAAGATGCATTCTTGTTTCAGCAGCCTTATGGCTTTAACCCTGTTGAGACATTTCACTTTCCCTTCTAGCCTGAGAGGTAGACAGTCAAGACATTCCCTCTTTGGGAAAGGCATGGAGCAAGAATTGCATTAGCCACACTAGGAGATTTCTCTCTCAGGACTTTCAGTTAATATAATTCCCCTTATTTTTAGGTTTTGCTCTTGCTGAAGCAAGTCTGCCTGTGTTAAACAACGGGCCTTTTTCCTCGGTTTTGGCCAGAGGAGGAAGCCTTTGTCCCGATACCCTGGCGGCTGGCCAAGGCAGTCGGGCTGTGGGCCAGGAGGGGGTGAACTTGAAAGGAACAGTGTGTTGTTTTCTGCTCTTGTAGCATTCTTCCTTCTTCACTAGTGCCTCAGCCCCTGGCTGCCTTCAGTTGCTCATTATACACAAAAGAACCTAAGGGGAAAAGAGAGAATTTTCTCTTGACCTTCTTTAACTTTTAACAATAAGAAATAAAGCAATTTCAGGGCTCTGAGTTGTCTGTGTGCAGACACAGTTAGGATAAAATCTTCATAGAACCAGCAGCTTTCTCACAAGGGAGAAGAGAACTGGCACCTTCTTTTTTTTCTCCATTTTAATAGCCATTTGCATACAGTACTGTGTATCTTCCAGGCCCATTATACCATATCAGTCGTGGTTTTACCTTGGCAATGCATTTTATTATTGACCATTACTTTAGCTCTAGTTAGCATTTTTGCTCTAGTTTCTCATTTCAGTAGCTATTCTCATATAAAGCAATAAGCAGTCATACGTATGCACAAGGAAGGTGCAACACTTAGAATTAATAATTTTTAAGACCATGTACTCAAACTTTTATTTTAACCTAGTGTTTGTTATTTCACAGTCCCTCAGGGCCTGATATTGCAGGGTGGTGACCCCTGGGCTTCGAGCAGCCAAGAACTGAAAATGGTAGCAAATTAGGTGTTCAAATGTGTTCCTAAAATGATATTCACTTAGGTGTCTCAAAAGCACTCAGAAAAGGCTTTCAGAAGTGGTGCTACAGGCTTGGAAGCTGGGACATGCAAGACTTTTGTAATCTGCAGCTATGAAAGTCTTACACGGACCACTGGATCATTTAGCTGGACTTTTTCTGTGCTACCAGCCACACAATTTCTCCTACTTCTGCACAGAGATCAGTAACTGGAATTGGTTAAGTTATCCAGTTCTGATGTAAAAACACCAAAATATCAAGTGAGGGCTAATCAACTGATTCTTTTTTTTTCCTAGTGATTAATCACCTTCACCACTTGAAAAACTGTGCTTTATTTCCAGTTCATATTTCTTGGCTTCAACTTCCAACCCTGTTGAAGTATCCGTAGTTTTCTTACCATGAAAGTATGTGGATGCTGTAAACAAGTCACCTCTCAATCTTTTTTTGGTTAGCTGAACAGAGCAAATGTGTCTTCTTTCTCTAAAGTCCTCCTTCCAACCCTGGTATTCATTCCGAGGCTCTTTTCGTATCCTGTCTGATTTAGGATGTGGTTACAAAGCTGAATGCTATATGCCAGTTGCACTCATCAATACTATATATGGAAATAAAGACACCTCCACCTCACTCCATCCCACTTAGACATTGTAAGCTTGCACTGCATGCCTCTTCCAAGGATTCCTTTTTGTGGACACAAATCACGGATACCAGTCTACTGTGACTTGAAACACGAAGGCGAGATGCCCGCTCGAGTTGCTCAAGTCTCAGTCTGTACTTCTGTTTGCAGATTTTCTGTTTTACATATCTGTGGTGTAGCTTTTCCTGCTCATGAGCACAGCTGAAATTTGTCTCGATCACTCCAACTTTCTCTTCTCTCTGGAAAAAAAAAAAAAAAAAAAAAAAAGGGTAATAATGGTAGTATCTGCCTAACCTACTATGTAGCACTGTTCACAAGTGATCATCTGTAAGAACCTATTTTTAAATTGTGGTTTTGTCAGATTGTGAGGTTGACTGGATTCATTCAGTAATACTTATACAGCTATAAAAGATATATTCAGAATTTCATATGAACTGCAAACCTAGCAATTCTCTCAGCAGCTTGAACTAGAGAATCCTGGCATTTCCTCTGCAGATGACTTTGGTTTTGGCACCTCCAGCCCTGTCTAGTTTCAGCTCAGAAGTTGCTAAACAACAGTAAAAGTACCTGACCACATTCTCATAAGAATTTGCCTCTTCACTCTACCAATGAGGGTTAATTTTCAACTTTTTTTTTCTGTATTAGCTTGTCTTAACTGGGAATGTAACACATAAAATGAACCGAAGAAAAGGAGTCTCTCAGAAGATCCTGTTGAGATTTGTTATCTGATTGTGTGTGAGATACAGCACGTTTCCAGGCTTGGGCGGCACCACAGACAGTATGTGCAGGAGAGTTAGCTGAGGTGTCCATGCAGCTGGAAATCCACATTGTTGTATCCACAGCTTTGAACGGGTAGAGACATAAGCATAATACTGTGAAAAGTTTCCAAGAGGAGAGTTGGAGACTTCATGATAAATACTTCCTAGCTGGAGAAGAGAACTCAGAGAGTGGTAGCTGTTTACAAAGTATAGAGAAAGATATATATTTGTGTTGTTGAATATGCTGTAAGGCAAGTGTTTCATAATAGTTATATGATGCCTTTGATAGCTTAAGCAGTATTGCAGAGCACTGTTGGATACATACCACTGTTACTTTGTCCAGTCCATGGCCAGGCCTGTGCAGTGTTTACCTCTGCGATATATTCCTAATATACGTTACATGCATACAACAGGAAGATGTTTCTGTTGTTATTTTGAGCCTTACTGACCCAAAGTATTTCATACATTTATCATTCATATTTCCTTTCTCTTTCCCTTTCCTTTTCCCTTCTCCTTCCCTTTTCCCTTCTCCTTCCCTTTCCTCCTTGTTCTGTTTTTGTCCCTTGCCTCCTTGGCGTTTATATCCTTCAGCATTAGTAATTGTTTGATTATGTGTCTTTCAGAATGCCTCTGTGAGCTGTTCCTGGCTAATCTCTTTTTTGGCATTCCTCCATTTTTCTCTGCTAGGTTATCATTCTCTGAGCTCCCTGCAGTTTGTCCATGTTACTGTTAATAAAATTATAAAATTATATTAGGTTAACAGTGATATTATTCTTCCCTTAGGTTTCCTTATACATTGTAGTGGTAACAAAGTAGAAAGAGAACTGCTGTGATAGTCCTATCTAGTTCAGACGCTGTCAATGACAGCCATTTTGCAGTGTCTGCACTAATTACAATCTAGTGTATTTGCTCCCAAGATCCCTGCTTGATAATAAGGACATCAGATTTGCCTAGGACCAAAGGTCTGTGAAGTTTTGGGTGTTCCGATACCTCCAGATAGCTGTCTTTTCAGAGAGATCCCTACCTGACAATTAAGAGATGGGCCATTACTGTGTGCCAGTGTGCTAGAGTTTTCTTTCTAATCCTCTGGAGTTGGGAATTGTCTCGTGCCATGAAGGAAACACAGTAATTAAGATAAAAATACTGAAACAAAGCAAGTATTGCTAGTGAGCTTAGCATAACTGTCCTCGGTATGCACACAAACGTTTAATCTTTATCTAAATGTTGTTAAATGTTACACCTTATCTTGTTAACGAGATTAACTGAGAGGAAGAGAGCTAACTTCTGTTTCTGCTCCCCAGTGCATCCAAGCAATAAGGAGGTTAATAAGTGGGATTTGGTGTATTTCAGACAGAGCTAGTAGATGCTGTGGGACAAATTACTGCCTATTTTTTTCATCAGCTTCATGTTTTAGTACACGTCACCTTAGCCAGTGATTTGGAGAGGTCTGCACCGCCCCAGCTCGGTGTGGCCACAGGCCCCTGCCTGCCTCCTCCACCCAGCCCAGGAGCAGGCCCTGCCCTAGGGAAAGGCCAAACACAGCGGCATTTCCTCTGCTTTCCCAAAAACATCATTTCCCTGATGCCCATCAAGAGCCCAGCTAAAAATTTAAGTCTGAAAAAGCGGTGCCTGAAAATGTTCAGCTGAGCTGAAGTTAAATACTCTGAGGGGAGATCACTCCTCACACAGCCACCAGAGTCCTGTTTTAGCGACGCATCGATCGTTTGAGTGGCACATCAAGCAGAGGCCCTCGGTGGTTCATACGTCACATCCAACCACAGCAACACTCATTTCTTTCCATTTAAAACCGTGGAGAAGTAGGTATGTGCTGCAGCTCAGCTGCATGCGGCGGAGACGGGGGGCCTCCCTGTGTAGCTGCAGGAAATGAGTTTGCTCTATCTTTGACAGCCATCGTGTTTGCTCAGTCCTAGAGCAGCAGAGCTCAGGGCAGAGTTTTTCCACCTTCTGCTCACCCACAGCTGGCCAGGCCTGGTTTGCATGGCCTGGCCTGGCCCCCGAGGCCGCTCGGCTCCCCACAGCTCTGCTTAGCTGGGAGCAAAGCTTGGGAGCGCGCACCTCGCGGGAGAAAGCACAACTCATAAATTCTCTTTGGAGGTAGTCTTTAGGATCGTTTTGTCTAAATATGGCAATCCAAGGTTTTTCAAGCCACAAAATGTAAAAAAAAAAAAAAAAAAAAAAAAAACTCCTTTCCCTACAGTTTGGATTACTGCAGTGAGTAATGTCAGATTTCTTAATTAAAAAAAAGAAGAAAGGAGAAGTGAAAGTGGGGAAAGAAACAGTAAATATTAATCACCTGGTAACCCAGAAGAATTTAATTTTCTTCACCCATATCTGTGTATCAATTTAGTCTTCACCACGTTAATTCAAGGCGTGAGCAGGCAGTACTGGGAGGTTTGGTTGCTGTATAGTACATTCTTTTTAGTAATTTAAAAGAACGCCAAAGCAAACACAGTTTAAAAAAATAACCCTAAAAAGTAAATGGTGTAGTTTGTTGCCCTCCATATGGTTAGCTGTCTCAAAGGTCATAAAATGGGGTCCTTTGGTGGGACAGCTGGGTTTATGTAGCATATGCAGATTGTTATTTTGGCTTTAAGCCAAATCTACATAATTTTTCCATCTTGCTTATACGATGAGGAGAAGTGGTTAAGGTGACTTCAAGGGGCAGTTCTGTGATTTTATTCATATTTGTATTAAAGAGCCTTACAAGTGTTATTTAAGATTACAAACCAATCTAACTAAAATTCAAGTGTAAAAAAAAAAAAAAAAGTAAACTTGTTTTATCAAAATGCTACGCCTGAAGTCCCAACTAGCCCTATATGACAAGCAGCATCTCACAGCTAATTATGCACTGCAGTTTCTAATAGTTACACTGAGAGGCAAACTGAAAGGAGACAGAAAATATACATTGCTCCTTTCAGAGCATGTGCATTTCTGTCTGTCTGTGTGTATCAATATATGCACATAGGTACATTCATAAAGCAAAAAATAATTGCATACATCCAGGAATCCTCTATTTCATACTTACTGCAATTGCAAAGCTCAGGCAAATTCAGCTCAAGTGTATTTAGCTGCTCGCTGGCTCTTCCCCGGCGGTGCCTGCCTGCGAGGGTGGCATGCAGCACCTGGCTCCTTGGCCAAGCTGGTGCTGGTGGGCTGCTCCTGGCCTGGCACAGCACCAGTAAGCCACCCTTTGGCTGGTCCCACCCTGTGCTGGTCACCCCCCAAGAAAACAGCCCAGCTCTTTTCACCTTGTCATCGTTGGCAGCACTCCTGGGCCGAACACAAGTGCCTCTCTCTGCTGGAAGGAGCAGCCACCAAAGAGAGCTGGTGCCTTAAGAAGTGGCTTTTCCCAGTTAGAGTCCTGGAGGGACCGTATAAATAAAGAGCTTTCTCCAGCGATGTAAATGGTGTTTTCTGTAACAGAAATAACCTACGTAAAATAAAAATGCAGTTGGCAAGCAGTATAAAGGCTTGAACTTAATAAATGAAATATTTAGTAATGTATATTTGCTGCTGAGTTTGTAAAGAAAACCAGACTGCAAAGCTGGTGGAAGCTACCAACTAAGCACCAGAATGAGGAATTTTTTGAAGTGCTAAATCATCATAAGACAGCTCTTGCTTTCTTTCAAGGACAGACTGAGTTCAGTGTCCTCCCTTGAGCACATTCGTCTAATGCCCATCAATGACAACGTGAACAACTAATTAAGAATTTAAAAACATGAGACCTTTGTTAGTCTATTTCAGTCTATGGATGTAGGCAGTGGAAAAGAGAGTAAGTTCTTGACCACACTCATTAGCTTTTTATGCTAATGCCAGTTTTAAATGCAAATATTTCATGAGCCCTCCTTTAAGCTTTTTCTTAGCTAGACAGCATATTAAAGATCACCCCCTTGATTGTTTTTAAAGTCAACTTCTGTGTATTTTAATAGTTTTACTCCTAACTAAAACTATACAAATTGACAAACTGTGAACAATCAGTAAGTATAGAGCATGTCACCATTACTGTTGTAATTAAAGAACAAAAACTCAGTACACTAAGCTGTTTAATTATTTAGATATATGAGTAAAGACATCTCAGTGTTAAAAATTATGAAGTTTGGTGTAAAAGCTCCGTTTAGTTACAGAACAACGTTTTAATTGTCAGCAAATAATTAAAACCATTATTCCTTTAGAGAAGGAATTAAAAGTACAAATGCAAATTAAAATCAACGTTTAAATATTTTTTTTGTGTGATTTATAACAACATTAAGTTTGGTAGGCTAGTCAACCGGTTCTCTTTTTGTATCATATCCATTACAAATTACTGTGCTATAACTGGTGGTCAAAAATGAGAGGGAAAATACCTCTTTCGGATAAAATTTTTTTCTTCTGCACCAGACGTGTTCACATGATAAAGCCAAAAGAATAGGAGAATTTCCAGCCCAGCAGCACTTGCTGTCTTGTGTCTTGCTCTTTGCTTACATGGGAAGTCCCATTCATCTTGCCTTATCTGGACCAAGGGGTATTCTAAGGCTATTAGGATCATTTCTATGGGTGTCACTTCACGTAGAAGTAACACATGAACTTTGCTGGATTGGAGCACTGAGGTTTCAGAAAACCTGATTAATTACGGAGTCTACTGCTTCATCACTGTAACATTCATCTCCACTTCTCCATAAGACAGTTGTAGTAGGGGGTTCAGTACTCCCAGAGGTTATTGTTCTCCTCTTCTTCACAGTTGACCTTCAGTTACATTTCTGTATTGGAGAAGAAGAAAATACTTGGGATAGTCCAGCAGCCTGTTGCCATCTGGTAGAAAACAGCGAAATGGATGCTTGAAGTGGTTTACTTTGCACCTTATTCAAATAAATTAATCTCCAATGTTAGAATAATCTATTGATAGAGGAGGCAAAGAGAGAGGCAGTACAGTACTTTTGCTAAATCTTTATCAGCAATAGTTGTGTTTTATTTCAGTTAAGCAATGCAAAAGTTATCAGGTGAAGAGAAACATACTGAAATCTTCCAGTCCCAGGACACAACAGGAAGATGGACTAGTGTAATTAATATGTACATCAAGATGACAAAGTCAACAGGCACATTCAGTCTTGAGGTGTCATCTATTGATGCAACGGTGCTAGCCTGAGATGGATTCAGATTGATACATATCTGCTTAGGTTTGAACAGTAATAAAGCACAACTGCAACACTACATACTATGTCACATGGGAAGTAAATGATTAGTTCAGCTCAGCTGTGTGTCGGATATATATTTCACATGCATCAGGAAAAATCTCCAAAGCTAGGCAAGATTAGCACACAATTAGGTACTATGTGTGTTTCCCTAAATGTAGTTTTTGCTCATAATTGGTGTGACCTGATTTGTATTTGCAGATAACCATTGCCTGTTAAGGTCCTCAGCGACTATCCGCAATGCCAAATACTATGTGTGAACTAGCCATATTTAAACATGCAAGTCTAACTTCAAATCACTAAGAGTATTTACGTTATTAAGGAGGCAGATTTAGGTCATTTGTGCCAGTAATGCAGTACAGTCAAGTCTTAATGTTAACGAAAAAAAAAAGTTTAGGTGGTCTCATTAATCAGTACCCACCATGTGGCTTATTTTCTTTACAGAACATAGGAAACTTGGCAATCTGACTGTGACAGTGAAAAAGACCGTCCCCTCTCCAGAAGCAATACAGATCCTCTACCAACGCATGAGATATGAATATGAGTTTTATTACTATGTCAAAGAACAGTTCCACCTGCTAAAGCGCAAGTTTGGACTGAAGTCTCATATCAGGAAACCACGTCCCAGACCTGAGTTCTTCATTCCTTCTCCCCTGGAAACAGAAGAACCAATAGACGATGAGGAAGAAGATGATGAAAAGTGGCTAGAGGATATCTATAAAAGGTGATGGATGGAAGAGCTATCCTTTCTCTTCTGGTTACCCCTCCAGCTTTCTTAAGATTTTTTAATTATTATTAAAGTAATTCTTTAAGGAACTGAGTTAATGCGCAGCAGCATTTAAAACAGAACAAAACAGAACGTTCCCACATGTTGGGGCAATCGGGAGGTGCCTGGTTTTGTGGGTTTGATGTTACTGTACTGTGCTGGCTCCATAGATTCCTTGCTATAGCATATTTCAAGACAGAAGTATCTACTGTCTATCACAAAATAACTTTTGGAGTACACAACAGTCCCCTGGGCATCTGCAAAGCAAAAGAATAGATTAGGCAGTATTTCAAGGTGAATTTTACAGACTCTCATCTCTCTCTTTCTCCAGAAACAAGTCTTCATTGCATAATACTGCGGCATTAACTACGGAAATGAGGAGGCAGTGAGCCATTTGGGAAGAGTGCCTCTCTCTGCCCAGAGAGCACTGGTATTCCAGTGATGCAGTCAGAGCCTTTGCCGTGTGTGCACATCCAAGGATAACAGGCTCAAGAGTGGGTTAGATAATGGCTTCTGAATTGCTCAGTGTGGGAGGAGCAAGTCTACTGTTCTGGCAAATTAATGTGGCTGGTCATAAGGCAAGTTACAGGAACTAGATGTTTTTGGTAAGCCCTTCTAGTTCACAGAGCAGAAAAAGTTACCAGGTCAGTGAATTGCAAGAATGAAGAGTCTGTGCGGCAGGGTTATGCAAACTGCAGAGTTTTGCTTCTTGTAGCTGAGTACGTTTCTATTAGACTCTGAAGGAAAAGGTGCAGTGTGTCTTTTACGTTCAGGGAGAGTATTTGTAGATTTGTATTTTTATTATGGATCAGAAATCCAAAGAGATACAGAAAAAGTCACTCAATAAAAAACTTAAATTGTATGGAGCTCCGATTCAACATAAACAATGTTTCTATGATCACTGAATTTAATTGTTTGTGTCTGAAGCATAGCACAGCTGCCACACCAGTGCAAACAGCAGACATCTGCTATTAGTATGGCTAGAAGTAAAATTAACAATATGGAGACACTCCACTTCTCTAGTTGAAATACTTCAGAATGATAAAACAAAGAAAAGAAAAAGCTATGCTCTGTAAAACCAAAGCCAGTTCAACAACGCATTGTTAAGAGAGGCACTGTGCAAGCCTGCCCTTGCTGATCACTGCAAGTATTAGCAGCAAACACTGTGAAGTGGAGTAGTGTTGGCTGGGAGGAGACGTAGGAATAGCTCCCATATGCAACACGCTGTTGTCTTTAAGGCAGGTGTCCCCGGGGTTCCCACTGATGAACTGCCTGGGCTGCAGGTGCAGAACCAACAGACCTGCACACAGCAATGGGCAGAGCCACCCTGCTCCACAGCAGAACAGGGGGACCTGGGGGTTCTCAATGAGGCCTTGGCCTCTTGTGCACCCTTAGGCCCAGAGGAAACTAAGCCAGTAGAGGATAATAGCAATAAATTCCTGTCCCAGAGCACAGCTGAAGAACTGCATCATGAGTAACACTTCTGGAGTAAAGCACCTGTGTCCAGCTCGTGCCCTCTCAAATATCTGCCAGGCACTATTGGCTTCCTATCCTGCGGCTCTCTCAGCAGCACGCCTGCTGTCTGCAAGGTAATCCTTCGGTTTGAACTAACAGCAAAAGTTATTTTGTGATGGACGAGGCACATGAACTCAGGCTAAGCTCGAATGTGCTTTTCAAGGGCTTCCTCTGCCGTGAGCCTGCTGAGAGCCAATACCCATTATGGCCTGTCTTCATCAGCAGTCAGTCTTTACTGTACCTACACGCAGAGAACAAGAATAAAGAAGTGTAATCGTGTTAAAACAAGATGTTTATTTACAGAAAATGCTACGTAGAAGACTCTGTTCTCATGATTAACATCCCAGGTTGGTGGTAGCAATGCGCTGCCATGAGGGAGCGCGTTAAAGACAGTTGAAAATGGCACAGATAACAACTAACATGTTAGCTAAAATATGAATCTGCTGCATTGTATATTTTAAGTGGTTTCTATGAAATTACATTGAAAGAGTAATGATTAGTTTACACACTGTGGAATTGTTATATTTTGGAAAGAAAATTAATATTCTCACCTTTCAGAAGTTCTGTTTGAATCCTTTTTGCCAACATTGTAACAGAATAATCAGTCACTTAACACATTCACCCTTCCTGCGAGTTCACTGCCGCTTACTGTAAAGTCTATTTTTATCTGTTTATTTAATGGTATCTTCAGCCATCACTACTTGTAACCTAAATACAAAAACTGTTAAACAATTTACTTGCTAGGTTTTAACATTGTTGTATTTTTCTTAACAATCAACCTGGCCTCTCCTCCTCGAATGGTACTTCATAAATTTATCTGGCACATAGCATCTAAGATTCCTGGTCCTACAGCTTATTTGTCTGTCATTAAATATATTTTACGTAATTGTTAAAAGGTACGTTATAAGCTGGTTAATCTTTGACTTATTTATTGAAACTTTTCAGCACATTCCAAATTCTGTTTCTCAGGAAGAAGTTGATTTAAATGATTATATTTTGGTCTGATGAATTTTTCTTATTCAAGAAAAGAAAAAAAAAAACATTGTTTTTAAGCCTTTAGCCCACGACAGCTTTGTAGGAAGTGCCATGCATGTACTTGTAAATCTTTGTGGGGGAAAAAGGTGGGTGCTTGACATTTCTGAAAGTAAGAAAACTTATGTGTACCTTAGCTTAGCTATCAATGAAAGCAGCGTATGTTTTGGGATGAAATATTCTTTAACTTATTCACTACCATCTCCTGAAAGATAAATAAGCCATACGAATATTCTTCAGCCCAGCAATGTTTAAAAATAAAACTTGTACATTTCTTCATAGCACTATAATCTAATTGCTTACACTAGTTTTCTTGCCTGGGTGTACTGGCTATGGGGACATGTTGGAATGGCACCAGGCGGAACAGGATTTTATACGGCACAGTTTATTATCTAAAGGTCAAACTTCAGCAGAGAGGTTGGGGCAGGTTGTTCCTGGGTTATTTTCTGTGTCCAGAACCACCTGGAGGTGTGAGATTGAAAGCAGAATTATTTTGCTCACCTGAGATACATGCAGTAAGTTCCCCGAAATACCTTGTGTCATCTGCTTTATGGCTGCTTAATTAGAAAGAAGTTTTATGTAGAAAGGAAACAGCTTGGTTCCCATACACAGCATTTTACTAGATGTGGTATTTGATGGCCAGGCTGAAAAGCTCCAGAAGTCCAAAGCAATGTTATAATGTAAGCAAAACATCAGTGCTTTCACACTAAAGAATCAACCATTGTTAAAATGCAGCATTCTGGAAAAAAAAAATAAATCTTAGTTTTAAGTTTCAATGACGGTGACAAATGGTGCATTTTTTTGTTCCTGTTTAATTCACCTCTCTTCCACATAAATTGTTCTGATGGTGTATGGCTAAATCAGAGTATCTAAAGTGTTCTCTACTTACACATAGAAGTAGCTCAGCAGAACTCAAGGTACGTAAAGTCAGTGGTATATTTGAGGTATTTCAATTTGTAAATGATTCTTTACCACCGGTACATAGTGTCATAAAGACACAAAACAAAATTACAAATTTAAAACACTGGAGAACACATCTGTGGATGTCAGCCATTGAACTCGTCCTCCTTTCAATATTTGATGTAATAAAGACAAATATTCAATATAAAGATACATTTTTTGCCTAACAAAGGAAACCACACTGCATGCCAACTTAGACCCTCTTTATCAAGTGAAAATGCATGGTCTGCCAGAGAACAGAACTCCCCATCTTATTAAAAAATAAAGCTCTGTAATTCCCAGCTAAGGGTGATGGTGCTCTGAACTTTTCCTCCATTTTAAGAAAGGGAACATCTGTGACAGTAGACCATAGCCTAAAACGACAGCAGCAACATTTTTAAGAGCAACAAGACTGTAATACAGTACTGCACCATTCTTTGTTTTAAGGTTTCAGCCTTTATTGCAAAGATTTGAGCAAATATATAAAACAATGTCGATCACTCTCTTGCATGAGCCAAGACCAGAAAAAAAGAACTGAGCCTTGTTATGTATAGACATCTATAACCAGACTCCATGTGAAAAATGAAGAGCATCTGGTAAGATGCTTGAAAATGCCTGCCCAGTGGCATTGCTGGGACCACTTCTGTTGTTACAGTGTAGTGTCCCAAGGGAGCGTTTGCAGAATTAGGCTCGGCTTAGATGCACGGAGGTGAAGTGTGCTGGAAGACAGCTTGGTGACAAACAGACACCGGGGAAAAAATGCAAAAGGTTAGACATAGAAGGAAGGGATCTTGTGCTGAAGGTTGAAAGCTGCATCTCAGCTCCTCAGCCAGCATAAATCAGCTGCTAATGTCTCACTTCCAACTGAAAAACTCTCGTATCTTTTCTTCAGTTTGTCCATGCATGCCACAGCAGTCGTGTGGTGGCAGAGTGTGTGGGGCTGCCACACTTCGGGAGCCTGGAGGCGGGGTGGAAGGTTGCTCTGGGGGCAACAGCGGGTTTGGAAAGGGGGCGGATTTTCTGCAAACATGTATTCGGCCTTTCAGATCCTGGAAAATGGTAAGATCTCACCAATGGTATATTTGGATGTGGATTTTGAATATAAACATGTGGATTTCCTTTTCTGAGTACATAAAGGAAGAATGCAAGTCTGTTTTTGCATTTAACTGATTGTGGACGAATTTAGCTGTCATGTAAGGGTAAGTAATAACACTGGTGTCAGCGAGGCATAGTAGGAGTGTGTTTTATTCAGACTTTCACCATCCTTCAGTTCCCTTCCTCGTATCAGATGGGCAGAAAGAAGAATGTCAAAGAAATCTGCTAGACTGGGGGGGAATTAGTGCTGTGAAAAGCAGGAGTACATGGAGGCAATGCTGTTAAGTACAGTGGTCTAAACACTAGGATGACACAGAGCAGCCAGCAGAAGTGTTACACAAATTCACTCTCATTTTGTCTTTGGCTCATCTGGAGAACCTGAGACCATGGTTTAAAATAAAATGCTGCTTCATATGTGCTTGTATTTAGTTATCACTCTCTCAGCTTTTCCCATGCACTTCCAGATTGCTACCCTACCTAAAAAGCTTGGCAGAGGACACAGCCTGTACGTGTATCTGACGTGGAGGAGCTGATCTGATACAAGGGTTTGATCCTTCAGTACCCCTCTCTCCAGGCTGAGTGCTGCTGATAAGCTGATAAGTGCAGCAGTGCTGCTAGCAAGCTGCGTAATACTCAGGTACAGTGCCACAAAAGAAGGCACTGCCACAGTTTTCAGATGCCAGGACAATGCAGGAGACTGTAGATAACCTCAGGGCTCGTGGGGGTGGGGTCAGATAGCAAAGGCCAATGACATCTCCCAGTTTTGAACTCATGATCGTCTCCAGATCAGGTGCAGGAAAGAAACAGAGGCTGTTCCAGCCCATGCCAGATGCAAGAGAGAAAGTCCAGAGCACAACTGCCCATGGCACATGGGGATTTCTCCTTTGGCCACCTCCAGTCTGGCTTGTGTGGCAGTAAACTCAGGAAGGGAAGGAGGAAGGGGAGACCAACTACACAGTTGCTAGTCTCTTCCCTGATTCCCCAAAGAAGACAAGATCACGCTGAAGAGATTTGCTGAAGAAGTGACAACGAGGCACCCATGCCTCCCTGAAGAGCTGCAAGCCTTTCTTATTTTTGCTTTCTCCATTTGTTTTGCATTTGAACAAACCATAGACTTTGGTATATTTCCCAAAGTCAGTCTGTGTAGGGTACTTCTGCACTAACAATATTGTCTGAGCATCTTGGAAAATGATTAATACCTTTATCCTTTTGATCCACAGTGGAGGTAAAGAAGTGCTGTTATCCCCATTTCATACACTGGGAACGGATACAGCAAGTGGGTAAGTGATATTCCCAACATTGCGCAGGACGGTTGTGAAGAAGACACCGATTACAATTTAGTCAAGTGTCTTAACCCTTTACCCTTCTTTCCTGCTCTAACACTGGCCCTAGATATAAGAAGACAAAACAAGTTATGTGAAAATTTTTAGTTCCCTTTATCTTTTCCTTGAAACTTCCAAACTTTTCAGGTAACAGCCCAAATAGGAATGACTTTTTAGGCATTCATCAGATCTTTTATGTCCTTTGGGGACAAAAGTTATTTCCTATCTTACTTGGTTACACAACAGATACCTGTAGAAATGGGAGTGGCTATACATCAGTTTTATGTTTGTGAAAGGCAATCCTGCAGTAATAAGGAAAGATACGGGGATGGATGGGTGGATGAAGTCACATCTTGCAAATTTAACCATTTGCAAGAGTATGGTCACTTTTTCTCCTGAAAAGTAGCCTACCTGAAAAGTCATCAAATCTGTTTGCATACGTAGTCTAAACCAATTTTTCCTTCTGTTTCCAATAGTGCTTAGAAGCCCAGACCATGGTGCGATGCCTTCCTGCTCAGCAACCAACACCAGCACAGAGTGAAAGGACAGCCCCCACTCTGCCCATCGTGCCGTTGGTTTGGTGTGGAGTATCCCCAGGCAAGACAGCTTCTCCAGCTGCCAGGCAAGGCGTATGCCTCTCAGCTGACAGACACGGCGCTTTCCCTCATCTCCTTCCTGCCTTACCACGGTGCCTCGGCAGTGCACGTTGTTGGAGCTTTGCCTGTGTCTTCTGGGAGCATCTTCAGGGAGAGTGAACAAGCCTGGACGTAATCCCAGCCCCTCTGTCTGAGTGCTTTGTGGAGGAGCGAGAGCTGCTGAGCCTTGGCCTAAACTTTGATACTGGGGCAAAGATGTTGAGGTTGAGCCCACCCTGGAGGTGTCAGCTTCACCCCTGCTCCCGTTTCTGCTCTGAGTACTGGGGCTAGTCATGGCCTGCCTCTGTTGAAATAACTGAGGCTTAGCAATGCCAAATCCACCCCCTTTGGCTTGGGGCCGGGAGGCTGAAATGCGCTGGCAGGTGAGAGCACCAGGGTGCAAAAAAGTCTCAGCGGCGTCAGGCCTCAGACACAAGAACAGCCTCTCGGTGTCGGCAGCAGCCCTGGAGGCCGGTGTCTGAGGGGAGAGAGGGAGACGGAGCCAGTTTCTTCACTGTGGCTAGCTGGTGGGCATTTCTGCCAAATCTCCTTTGGACAACTCTGTGCTAGTCCTGTCAGCACTTGCTGTGGGAAAAACCTTTCTTCCCGCACTTCTCAGGACAGAAAGCTGGCAAGCGGAGCCCGGCATTGCCTCTCTTCCAGGGAGGCTGGAGGCATCCAGCGAGGACAGCAGCCTCCTGCCTGCCCGCCGCATGGGGGGGCTGAGCTCCGGGCTGTTCCTCTCCAGGCCCAGGCAGGAGCGTGCACATGGAGGACAGCACTGCTCCTCGGAGCAAGAAGCTGCGCTCCTCACAATGGGGTTTCTTGTCCAGAAACTTCACTGCGAAAACTCCCCAAATTCTCCACATAGCTGAAGCTTTCCAGCAGGTTTTGCCCCAGTGAACGTGATGTGGCCCATCAGTGCTCGCTGGAAACCGGGCCTTTGAGTGACTCCACAGTCCTGGCCTTGTCAGTCACGCCACTTCGGTCTGTGCATGGGGCTCTTTGTGATAAACCTCACTGGAATTTGGAAACCATTCAGCAAATTTGACCTCTACTTTGTCTTATAAATATCACAGTGTCAAGCAGCATCGTGCATGTCTTATCACTCAAAAACTGGGAGAAGGGGATGGAATTATGATGTAGTCAGCTCTGATTTTCCAAAACAATGTCTTCTGAGACAAAGGAAAAGCTTTTGCTTCTCTGACAGGAAAGCAAATGTCCTCTTTCTGCCTGGGGGAAGGAGGCTTTTCTGAAGCTTGCTCCGATCCTGCATGTGCATGTACCAGTCACCCCGAAGGGGCCTAAAGCGTTTCTGTACAGCATAGGTAGAGTGCAATAGCAGCCAGCTCCTGTGAGGAAGACAAGAACAGCCCAGTTTCTCTGTTCTCATCATAGGAAAAGGAACAGAGGCAGCAGCAAAACCTTGGCCAAGACCAGCTCTGACCAAAGCTAAGAGCTTCTAACTTCCCTGCAAAACAGATAGAAAAGTGCAAAATAGATAGGAAACCTTACCAGACCAATCCAGAAAGTCCAGGGGGAGAGCAAACAGGGAAAACACATTTAACTCTCAGCCTGCATCTTTTAGGTGAGCTGCTTCTCCTCGCTAAGGTGAGCAAGGTCAGACCCTTTCTTCCCTAAAAAATGCATGTGGTCCTGCAGTACCCCTCCCCAGGCTGCGGTGTGGGTCACGCTGTGGGTCACGGTGTGGATCACGGTGTGGGTCGCGGTGTGGGTCACACTGCTGTCCCAGGCACAGAGGAGCACGCAGGGGCACGGCTGCCTCGGGAGCCCCGTGCAGCTGGCAGCCCGGCCGGCTGCCGAATCGCTGTGTGGCCTGGCCTAATTGCTTAAAGCTTTCCCTCTCCCTCACTGCAAGGGCTGGAGCGTAGTATTTATCTACTCTGCAAAACTTTTATGAGGATTGGTGCCGTTTTGTAGAATTCCTGAATAACGCGGATCACAATAGCTGTGGTAGAGCCTGGCTTCGCAGGCTCAGATGCTTTTCAGTGGTTGCTTTATTTACACGCAGTCTCCGAAGCCAGGGCCTCGTTCAGAGAGAGCAGAAAACTTGCCCCTCTGCTCCCACTGGCTCCAGCAGCAAGTGCCCTGAGGAGCTCCAAACCACCTGGTTTGCCCAAGGCTTCCACCTCCCTTTTCCAGCATCTGTAATGAGCCAAAAAAAATTCTTTTTTATGCAGAAGAATCCTTATGCAAGAGGAGGGCAAGTGCAGGTTAAGCTGTGGGAGCCTCTTGCTGAGAAGGACCAGGTTACATGCCTCGATGCTTGGCGTGTTGCTAGCTTTTCTTTCTTCCCTCCCCTCGAGTGCTTGCTACTCATTTCAGTTTAGATGAAACAGCCTCTTATAAAAAAAATAGTAAGCCCAACAAAACCAAAGTATCCATTATTTTTCCAGCCTGTACCTCCAAAAGCAGTTTGCTTTAGCCCAATAAGTTGAAAACTATTACTTACTCATCATTCCTGTTTGCATTTAAGAATAGAAATGACATGAACAAACCCCAAAAACTGCACTGGAAGCAACTGGGGCTGGGTAGCTCACCCTTGGGGAAGCACTGCATTAGCTGTTGCTTCAGGCTGGAAGACTGTGTAATGGTTACTGCTGTTTGACCAGGGCCGATGGAACTGGCATGGAGGTGCCTCCACAAAGGGCGCTGCAGCCTGAAAAAATCGAGTGGAGCAAAAATGGGGCTGGCACACATAGCGATGTGTCCCTGTGTAGCACTGCGGTGAGGCAGTGAGCACGTGTTGGGATGCTGGGTGAGGTGGAAGGAGCAGGGCTCTGTGCAAGGGCACCAAGGGAAGATACTCCCCAGGCAGGTGTTAAAGGGCTGGGCATCCATACCAGAGCTCACAGAAAGGCAGTCGCAGCCTCTCTGGCTCCACTCTCCATGCTGCTGCTGCTGCTGTAGGCAAACTTCATGAAAAGCCTTCGCCTGATAAAAGTCAGGAGCACACAGCAGCAGGGAAAGAATTCAGCCCCGGTCCAGAAGTAGTGATGGGTCCCGGTGATGCTACTTAAAAAAACCTCATCAGCTTTCATGTGCTGGAGCCAGCCTGAGGGAAGTGGAGCAGAGACGGGCATTTCTTCATTCAGTTCCCTTCAGCAAAGGCCACTGCTGGTGCAAACTGATACCGCACATTTATAAAAGGAAGCAAGGCCGCCTATTGTATTGTTTCAAGCTTTATTCTAGCAACAGGCCAATATCAGCTTTGTTTAAAGGTTTTCTCTCACCTCTTAGTCCCAGCCCCGTGCCCTCTGCTTCTCCAAAACAACGTGCTAAAGCCCAGGGAGCCTCCGGGCTGATTCACTTTTCTCGGGGGAGGTTTTTACCCCCCTCCTGCTGCTGCAGCTCCTTGCTCCCGTACCTGGCGGACCTCAGAGCAGAGCTGTGCTCTGCCAGGCGCAGCCCGAGCTGTCACAGGCTGCATGTTTATGTCACCTCCCCCCAGCCCAGCATCCTGTTTTGGGGAAAATATCTTCTGCAATGGGATGGGGGGAAGCGAGCAAATGTCTTCCTTTCTCCCTTGGCTCCCCTTGGGTTTTATTTGTGTGGGGGCTATTTATTTACAGAATAACCACAAAACATCCAGCAAGGCAGCGCTGCTCCCTGCTCAGACATGCGGTGCTCTCAGCCTCCCGAGCCGCAGCCCTGGCGGATTACCGCTTTTCTCTCGGAAAAAAATAACGATAAAAAAGGGCAAGGCCCGGCTGCCTGCGGGCCGCGGGCAGGTGCAGCCCCGCCGGGCGCTAGGGGGAGCCGCAGGCGCGGCGATGGGGCCGGGGCCGGGGCGAGGCCGGGGCCGGGGCCGGGGCCGGGGCCTGGAGGGCGGGCAGCCGGCCTCGGGAGCCGGGCGGAGGAGCGGGGGAGCCCGGCGGTGGGAGCCCGGCTCTGCCCGAGCTCCAGGAGCCTGCCCCCGGCCCCTGTCCCCGGCAGCAGCCGGTGGGTGCGGGTGTTACCCGGGGCGCGCCCGGCCGTGGCTCCCCGCTGGCTATTTCGGTCGGGACGCGGGCACGGAGGGATGAGGTGGTTGAAGCCTTCTGCCTCGGGCCCCTCTCCAAGGAAGAGCTGCTGCTGACTTACAGCTGTCTCGTGCTCTCTGTGGAATGAGAGGGAAGTCCATTCAGTCTGGTGAAAATAAACCCACCGTCATAGCTGGCATTCCCGGTGGCAGTCTCAGCGCGGAGGCCAAGGATTTGAGGGCTGTGACACATGAGGCATCTCGCTCCTAAAGAGCTCGATCTGGGTTGAAACGTGTCATCAGGAAAGCATGAGGAGCCTTGTGCTCCCGCTGTCAATACAGTACTTGCCCTCTTCACATAGACCAGCCTTCTTTTTCTGTCCTGCCAGGCTGGCACAGGGCACGGGGACCATTTACTGTACGCTGACATTAAAGGAGAAGGACACGCGGTTTCCTCTCACTGAGCTCAAGGACTCAACCATCAGTCTCGCACCCAATGCTCCTTCGTCACCATTTGCTCTTCTCTCCTCCAGGACAAAAGGCTGTGGCCGACCCCGTCACCTCCTTTGTGTGTCTATCCCCCTCTCGTGTTCCCCGGCTCCTCCTGCAGACGAAGCTGGGTGCCCAGGCAGTGTATGGATACAGTGACACAGGGATGGGCAGGCTGTCAAGTGGATGACAGCAGTGAGATGTCGTCCTGTTACAGCCTGCTGAGGAGGAATCGAGAGGCTTTGCAGACACGACTGCACCACAATGTGCCCCCGGGCAGTGGTCATCGTGTTTGCTCTCCTAATGGCCTTGAAAGACTCGAGAGAGACCTCTGGAGCTCTCCAACTCTGCAGTATCAGCCCTCTGAGCATCTTCAAACAGATGGGCTTTCTGTGAGGAAAAGTGCTTCTGTTTTCTGGAGCACTGCTGGCTGGAGGGACATGAAAATTGTGTGCACGCATTTTATTTGTCACTCTTCACATCACATACAATGAAGCTGCTTCGAGACGTTGCAAAAGGGGATGTTAAACAGAGTAATTAATTAAACCTCATAGAAAAATTGCTTAGCTCACTGACCTGCCTAAGGCGCTGCTCTGACCAACACGAGTGTCAGCAGCTCTCCAGGAGCACTGCAGCAACATAGCACTGAACATGTTCTGCCTCCCCTTTCAGTTTAGGGTCAGGAGCAAGTCCGGGGCTGTGCAAGATGCTATTCCAGGCAAGAAGTGTTGACTATAATAAGGATGATATGAGAAAGCAGAAGCTTTCATCATAGATGCCTGGAGTTTTTTCTTTACCCTGTTATCACCAGATCTGAGAGTTTATACAGGCTCTTCATAAGGGGTGAGATCTGTTTTGAAGTAGGTTTCATAATGTTTCCTCCTGAATTCACATAATAGTGTAAACCTAAATGTAGCACCCAGAAAGCAGGCTGCGTCCTGAAGTTCTGCGAGATGGGAAGGTACGGTGAGCAGGACGGACAGGCGCGGTGGTGGGACACACCACCAGCAGAACCTCAAGCACAAAGGGAAGCCTTCTAGAACGGTTACCATCCATCAAAAATGATTTGCCACTGTACGTCACCACTCTAATGATCTCACATTTCACAAGCTTTTTCTGATGGAGCCCAATCCAACTGCCAGTGACTCTGTGGATGAAATTAAAGAGGTGCATCACCCTGGAGATGACCTGTGATCTTTTTAAGTAAAAGAGCACTCAGACAAATAAATATATAAATAAAAGGACTGAAAAAAAATAAAATAAATCTGTCACATCTCCAAGCTTTCCCAGGCAATTCTGGGTGGCCCAGTTTGATCTCTTCCCCCCACCATCAGTGACATAGGTGTTTTCTTGATATGACTTCCATACACTCACTGTGAGCCCTCCTCAGACCTGAACACACTATGTTCTCATTGTCCAACTTAAAGAAAAAAAAAAAAAAAAAGGCTGGAAAATGTAAAATGCAGTGAGGCTGTGCAGACAGTTCTTCAGAGTTTGCAATGCCCAGCTCCTGCACACCTTCCCCTGAAGGATATAGAAATGGTTTTAAACTAAATGGTGCCAAGAGAAGGGGAGGCCCACAGCTGCTTGGAGTCCTTGGGTGAGGAAGTCAAAAGAATAAAAGAATTAGAGGCAGGTCTTTCATGCAGCTGATTAGTGCACTGGAATGTCACATTCGGCAAAGAAAGTTTGCTTATCAAGCTGCAGATTTATTAAATGTGTTCCAGACTTGCATTGCTTCATTCAAGTTTAACAGAGCTGTAATACTTAATATGCCCTTTAGCAATTTAATACTCTCTTGTACAAATCATTGGAAAATTTAAAATAGAAAAATATGTCCAGGCTTAACTGTAAAAAGAAGGGGAACTCTTTACAAAAACAGAGGAGAAAGAATGCATGGGTAAAGCTGAATATTACTGAATATATTACCACATGTACTATTCTGCTGCGTTATTAGTACATGCACTCTCATCTGCAGGCCAAAGGAGGAACTAACACTAATAAGTTACAGAAGAACAATTTTCAGCATCAGGGCTCGAGACTGGCATCACATCATGCCCAGAAATTACTCCTCAGAAAACACGTTTTATACATTTTTTGCCTTCAGAGAGTACAAATGTGGGTTTCTTCTTTAAGGAAATGAAAATCAGTTGTTGGTCCTGCTGGTAAGAGACAGGAAATATTGCTGTCAAACATCAAACAACCACATTCACAGTAAAAAGGGATGTAAACATTGGACTGGTACATCATTAGGACATTAAAGACACTATTTGTTGGAGACAGAGAGAGGACAAGCCTGTAAAATGCCTAGCTGCTGCATAATTACTTGTGAATATAAACACATCCATACAAACATAGTTGTGCATAAATATTTTGGGCCATAGACTCTGTGTAAGAAAGCTCTTTTGAGGCTCTGCGTGCCCAGCATGCGCAGGGATCTGTCCCAGTTCAGACAAGACGATGTTATTTAATATTGTGCATGCATGTGGGAAAGAAGAGAAGGGCTTTATTTTGCGGCAGTCAATTAGAGTGCTCAGCTTCTGCTTTTTTTAAAGGAGTAAAGGCTCTTAAAGCAGCCTTCGCAACCGATTAGCTGCAGTGTAGATGCATGCTCCTGAATCTGCAACCGCCCTGCAGAGGGCTGGAGCAGAAAATGCATCAGTGCCTGCTGCATCCCACCAGGAGATGTTCCAGGAGGGCAGGGCAGTGACGAGTACATCCTTCTCGATCCAGGTGCAAACGATACAAAGCCGTGTGTAACAATGGCCACTTCTAAGGTCCCCGAATAACTGTGTCACTCAACATGCTGCTAGCGTGTACTGAGCCTGACTGAGTGCCAGCAGCCAGGCTGAGTCAGTGGCACACGCAGCCCACGGGGCCGTACAGAAGCTGCGAAGACAAGGGAAACTCGTTGGGAATATAAAGGACAGCGTGCTTAAGGATTTGCCAAAACGCACGAACTGAGTTAAGGACAGCTGGGCTTTGAATCTCCCCTCTCCTGCCCTCCTCACACACGACCAGGCCCTAAGCCACTTTTAACAATTATCGTTGCCTTCCTCTGGCGACCTCAAACTAACTCTTTCCAGCCGCAGGCCTGGAAGTGACCTCCTGAATCACTGATCCCAGTCCTTCCTAATTGGAGGCGACCGCATCATATGATACCAGTCAGAAATGCCTCAAAGTGAGCGGGCGGGGGGACGTGTGATGATTTCATCCTTCCAAATTCCATGGGCAACACCCAAGCGTCTGTGGCAGTGATTGTCTCTTGCTCAGACCTTATGGGAAGACGACCATTGCCTGTTAAGGAATTGGTGCTGTAAGGTGGTTTGTTTTGCTTGCAGTTTTCTTGGTGTGGCTACGGCAATGCGAATGGGATGGGCAGCCACTCATCTCTCCCACCACGCTACGTACCAACGGCATGAAGTACTAAACAGAGGCTTGCCAGCATCCGAGATGCTAGGAGAGTCTGCTAGACTTCAGAAAGCTCTATTAAAGCAGAAGCTGGTGCAATATAATGAAGGTCAGCAAAATCTGGTGTGTGATAATGGAGACTAATTTAGGCATGAATTTGCCATTGAAAGGCAAATGTTTTGTGGCCTCTGGGATGCACAGAATCTATTTCCCTGGGCAGGTGAAGGAGGCTTTAATCCTCCTTCTCCATTAGCCTCCAAATCCCACCGTGCTGTAGCTTTAGCACGGGGCAGCCTGCCCCTACACCTGCAGCAATGACAGGAGAGAGGACCTGGGCAGCAGGAGCTCCATCTGCAGGGTGCAGGTCTGAGAGAGAAGGGTTTTCTTTGTTATCTGATCCACTTGGTCGAAGGGATGCACGGTGGGATCAGCCCTCTGGTTTGCTGTGGTTCCCATCCTGCAAAGTGCATCTCCTACCGGTCCTTTCAGAGGCCACAAACTGGGGAGCAGGGTGGAAGCAGCACCATGCAACTTAGGTGGGGATAGGTGACAGCAAGAGTGAGGCAAGTGAGTAGGTTTGCTCAGATTTTGAGGGTGGGATAGAGAAGCAAGTAACACAGGAGGTATAGGGCTGTCACACCAGCCTCTCTGCAGGCTGCTGGGGGTCTGGGTCTCCTGGATGCTGCTTAAGAAGTGCTCTTGGACGCAGGTGATATTTGAGGGAGTCTGAATGTGGGAAGAAGGAGTAAAACGGATGGAAAGTGCTTTGGAAAGAAGGGAATGGACACTTGCAGCAGTTCCTGGCTAGAAAGCAAGAGCTCCTAGCATGTGTTCAGTTCACCAAGGCATTGCGAGGCCCAAGAGCATCTTCCATCACAGCATGGCAGAAACAAGCAGCAGAAACCTGGGACTTCTGGCCTTCCACAGAAACAACCTCCTTGTGCTGGTGTCTCTAAAGAAGCTGCCAAAATACGATGGTAAACAGCTACACGTTAAAGAACAAAGGCCCATTAAATATCAAATGGTGTTTTAACTTGCTCCAGAATCCAGGGATGAAATTCAGTTTCCTGTCACCACTGAATTGTGACAAGCTACCAGCTAAAGCTACTCTGGAGAAGCTGGCATGGTTTCCATAGCTGATATCCACAAGCTATGTAGAATTATCTGTGGCAACAAAGTGAGAGTAACGAGCAAAAGAGATTCTGTTGTCAGGAGCAGGAAAGGGGACTCACATAGCTGAGATGTACTGAGGCAGACGATCCAAATGGCTCAGGGGTTTTTTAGTCCCATCTTCAACAAATACCTAACAAGACTGACCGAAGCTGCTTTCTCAGGAAGATGGAGGCAGATCACTTGTATGGATTGTGTGCATCTAATTCACGTATAATTAATAAGCTGCTACTATTACTGAACTCGAGTACAGGTTATTTTACTTACATTTAAATTTTAAAATTTAGAAGTAACACTCTTATGAGTCCTGCGATTTAGGGTAATGTAGATTAGTGTAAGCTAGGAGTCAAGATTTGGGGTTTGGGCTGGGAAGAAGTAGTGTGGACCTGTTCTGGAAAATTTTGTAGTCCTAACCTAATGGCTTGAGAGGTCCATCATTCACAGCAAGGGGAAAATAATTGGCAGGTACAGAGAAGTTCAGCACAATGCCATGCAGTTAAATCTGTCATTCATTGTGAGGAGCTGCAGAGCAGGGGCTTGGGAATACTTTGTACATCAACAAATGTTTGGGCAGCCAACACGCTCCAATTTTTCTCTGTCTTCTCATAAGACCCTGGCATACCCTTGGGAGCTGAATTCAGGGAGAACCTTTCAAGACACACAAACATACACAGAAGGATTCATCCATTTCTGCTGGATATTTATCTGGCTATTGCTACATATGGTTGTGTGAAATTTCTTGGCAAAGTTCAGCTTTTAGGAAGGATATTATAGAATGGAGATTGTGCTGCATCAGCATCGTGTGAAGAGATACTAAAAATAGACATAAATAGGAATGGCAGGTGTTGGTAGCATCAGTCTTTAAGTCAATCACATGTGGTTTCCATAAAGTCCTTTCTTTATGAAAAATCAGTGCTAAGAAAATATGATGACTTCTGCACCTACTCTGGAAACAAAGAGATCACTGTGCTAGCCCTGAGGAGGAGAGCTCCTCGGCTGAAAATGAAGCAGCGTGGTGGCAGCTCCCGTTGCCTTCTTCTGTGCCCTCAGCCTGCTGCTATCCCTGGCGCAGGAGCTGTGGCAGAGCAGCAATCAAGGAGCCAGGACTTCTGCTCCCGCTGCTCTTTCTTGCCTTCCTTATGATCACGTTTTCTCCCAAAGCTGATGAGGAAAGACATGGTGTGGGCATAGGCTTGGATGGGAACAATAAGGAGGGATTAAGCACAACAATTTTTACATCAAAACCAATTTGTAACGTGCCCAGATGGGGTGGCAGTGGCTAGCAGTGGCGTAACAAAGCTGTTCAGTGCCTGTGGCAGATCAGATCTAAAAGGCTGAGAAAGTGCTGTGGTGAACAGCTGGTTTTTCCCAGTAGTTTATGCTGCTATGTAGACAAATGGGATCCACCTGCACAGGTCCGAGGATAAGTACTCATTGCAGGTAGACAGATCCAGACGTTTCTCTCAGGTTTCAGGTTCACCAGCACATCTCTAACAAGAGCAGTACGTTTGGGGCACTGCTTTTGTCCTACAGGCTCTCCCTCCTCCCCATGTCTCTCTGGAGTGATCCACCAGAAGTGCACTCTCACCCTGCTCCTGAGCCATTTTTCCTTGCTCCTCCACCAGAGGTAACTCAGTCTCACATCATCCCACCTTACAGCAGCTCCCACCAGGTCCTGCAGCAGACCAGCCTCTGTCAGCAAGAAAGGATTTAGCCTGGGGGGATCTGAAGATTTTAATTTCCTTTCTTCTCTCTCCGACTTTACCAATTTCCTTCCTCTGATGTCTTGTACATGCACAGCTTGTAAACAGCGGGGAGAAGAAGAAGGAAGGGTCTCAAATTAGCCTGACTGCGTGGTAAACTCTGGTCAGGTGGTGGTCTTCACAGGTCTGTGGGAAGGTAAGGTGCCAGCCATGTTAAAGGTGGAGTGTGGGAGTCCGGCCTCCAGGATATTAGAGAGGGAAGACTGTAAATCTCAACAGAGAATTCTTCACTTCTATAAGGAAAATATTCAGCTTATATTTCCAAGAAAATACTGGCAGTCCAGACATGTCTTCACTGTCACAATGGATCTATTACAGATGTGGGAAAATGTTCCCCCACCCAAATCTGGGACTCCCTAAGCTTGCCCACTCTAAGAGTCCTAACAGAGAAATTAGAAGGTGACCGTGGCCTACCAGTTTCTTAATAAATGCTTCCATTTCTTACAGTATTTGAAATGTGAGATCCTGAGATAATGACTCTAGGATTGCTCAAGAGCACACGATGCAGCCCCTCTGAGGAGCTTGCCTCTCTCCCCTCTCTGCTCCCTGACTGGTAAGACAGCTAATAAACATCTTCTGGAATGGAGCTTGCTCACATTGCCAAAATTCAATTTGTGTTTTTGTTCTTCCGAGGCAAAGATGTTGAATGATGTAAACTGAAATGCCAGTCAGTTGGGTAACACCAGTTAATATTCTGTAGCCCGGAAAAAAGTTCCTGTACCTGCATTCCTTCCAGGTGCAGCTCACTTAAGCATTTCAAGTAACCACTGAGTGAATACTCTGGGGCTTGGAGTCAGCAGTGGTTAAAACATAAACACACAGAGGCTAGCTTGCAGAGCAAGTTCTTTGACTGGAGAAAACGAGATAGAAACCAGCACTTTTTCCCGGGGGCACAAAAGAAAGAGGTTAACTTAAGAGCTTGAACAGCCTGCCCTCTGTTACAATACACCTGGTTCTGTCTCAGCTGATTCAGTGGCCAGGTCACAGCAGCGTGCCCTGGCAAGCGAGCTCCCAGGCCCTGAACAGCTACAGTTTCTAGCAGCATAGATGAGGCCTTCAGCTGCTGCACTGTGCGCCTCATGGCAGCAACAGTGGTACTGATACCACTTTGGGTTAGACTGCACACCAATCTGGATATAAGACACTGCACCCATGGCTTTGCGTCTAGGAACATGAATCCCTTACCTCCAGGTGCTGCGTGTCAGTACTTTCCCATGGTCCACTGATCTCCCCCTTGTATTTTGCTGATGGGAGTAAGACTTTGCCCCTTGCTCCAGAATGCTCCCCAGCCTCCTGGGGAGTGCAGGCAAGTCCAGCAAGTTGGACTGGCATTTTTCAAAAACCTTTCACATCTGCTTGTAACGAAATGCTGCTTGAGGCAGGAGGGAAAAATTAAATGGAGAGAAGTGAAGAATCACATTTGCAAGGCCTGCTGATGCAGCTCAGAGGTGGCAGTGTTACGAACAGGACTTGAGACTTTCTTTTCATTGTAAAGAGTTGTTTGCCGTGCTAGAGTGTATTCTTTCACTGCTGAAAATGAAAGTATCACTCTTCTGCACGCCAGAACATTACAAGCAGTGAGATGATAACAGCTGAGACCAAGACCAACACCTAGAGACTTACAGAGCAAATGTGACGCAGGCGAAGGAGCTAACGGTGCCAGGACACCTGCCCGTTTGGGAACATCGCTTTCAGTAAGCAGCCGCTGGCCTGGCAGCTGAAGGAAGGTGGAGACTCAGTTGTACCAGGGCACAGCAGACACTCATGCAGGGCTGTGCGGTCCCTGGAGTTACAGGCTGCCAACATCTGTATCAGCAGGAACGGAGCCAGCCCCATGCTTCCTTGGACTACAACATTGAGGAGAGGAGAGCCATAACAGACAGGCTAAGGGGAACCAACACAGGTCATGTAGATCAGTGGATCTTTCCAGCAGAAAGAGGCTTTTCCTTGGGTCCTCCCCAAAATCCATAAGAAGCCCTACTATCTGGGTGAAATAAGTATTTTGGTCGGAGACAAATGACGGCCATGAGCTTGACAACCCAAGCTGCTGTGAAGTACTATGAAAGGCATACGTCAGCTTTAACTAGTTGAGGACTAGCAGGCTGAAACCCTGCCTATCCATCTGCAAGTTTCTTCCCAATTTTCCTGGCACAGCACATCAGCAAGGGGAGGGCCATGTTTCTGGCTGGCTGAGCGGAGCGAAAACAACGGAGTTTGACCTGCAGTGTAGAGCTGCTGGCTCCAGTAAGCTCCCTCCCTGCTCTGTGAATTAGTTTTGAACCCAGAAGAGGCTTGATAAGAGACACAGGAGTGGCAGAGAAAGTTGAAATGTGATTCAAAGGCAAAGGGAAATATGCACAGTAAGTACCTCTCCCTGCAGTCCTTTCCTGGCTTTTATCCTTACCCTGTCACTGCTAGAGCTACTCCGAGTGCTGACTTCTTTCAAATGGTTAAATCCTGGCTGTGCTCAGGGGAGGAGAGCGTGGTTCAAATCATAAATAATGCAAGGCGAAGGTCAGGCAAGCCAAACTGATGTTTCAACACCCAGTGGGCTGTACACTAGGCTGTATACTCAGTTGGACTCTGCAGGATATCAATAAAAATTTGCCTTGTTTAGCCCATCTAACTCATCTCTCATTTTCCAGTGTACAACACTAGATGTTAACTCCACTGTTGCTGCTGTAGTAACAGCATCTCGTTCAGTCTGTAGCCTCCTGTTCATACACACACACACGGTGAGACAGATCAGCCTCATTGGCCCTATTCTGCACCTGGGCTTCAGAGAGAAGGTGGGGGGCCAGGCTCACACAGCAGGTCAGTGAGAGGGGCCCCTGGAAAAAATTAATACCCCAGCCCATGGTGCAGCATTCTCCAGTTTTTCAGAGATGACTGGGAACATTGTGGAAGGTGGCAGCAAAGTTATGGCAAGCCACCATTAAACCATGTCACTGAGCACTACATCCACATGTATCTGAAGCCAAACAGCCTGTTATTTGGGGTGGCATCAAGGTGGCTGTGTCTGAGCTGCCCACCCGATCTTGCCAGCTCTCCATTGACCTTTCTCTGGAAGCGAAGAGCTGGGGTCCAGCTGGAGCACAGCCTGTGCTTTAGAAGGCAAAGTCGAGGCAGGTTCTGATTTGGGCAGCGTAAGCCCACCTCTTTCAAGAATACAGGAGCCTCAGACCATGTACTGGTGAGGCTGAGCCTCGAACATGGTCCCCCATTGTCATCAAAATCAAATCTGGGCTGTACCAATAAGCCTCTAAGGAGATGCCTATGTGTGCGTGTCATTAATTACCAGAGCTCCATGGCCGAGAAGGCCAACATGTTCAAGCACCCCTGCTCTCTTAACTGTTTAAAGTGCTGTGCGTGCTGCTTGGATACCTCCTAACACTGTTTGCTGGATCAGATATCAAACAGCAATGTTAAACTTTGAAAGCAGGGCAGCAGTATGCCTTGGTAATTGCCCTTCTCTCCAAATAATGGAAGCCCGCTGGACAGGACAATGATTTATTAGCAATACCTCTCTCGCCTTCCTCCCTCTCCATGCTCCATCTCAAGCAATTCAATCAGTAATTTTTTATCACCGTATTTTATGGTGCTATAATTAGCCTAGAGGACTAACAAATGCATGACCCTACGAAACTCGTATTAATTCTCATAGTTGTTGTTGGAATCCAAAATATTTTTCTACCATTGCTGTGTGAACATTTTTCTCATTCTCGGAGCCACAACGTTTTGTATTGCTGCTCTGGCTCCCATTCACATGACTTCCATCAAAAACAAGGAATTGCTGGAAGTTAGAAGCAGTCCTGGGCCTAGTATCTGGCCAGTGAGCTCTTCGCTGCTGTAATAGTTGGGACATCTCGGACATGTCAGTCAGTGCAGGTGTGATGGAGCAGGGTCTTGGTTGGAGCCCCTCTAAACAGTAATTGCAGCAGCTGCTACAGGACAGGGCTGATCCCTGCCCAGCAGACATCATGCCTGAGTTTAATTTCTAATTAGTCTAGGAAATTCAGCATATCTCACCTGCTCAGTGGCTTTATGTTTGCTGAGTTATTGAATTAGTATCAGAAAAAAATCTCACTGTGCACAATGGTTGGATGTTTACTTCTAAGTTCTGGAGAAGCTTTACTTTCCATTGCTCCAGGGACTCCACCTGCCCTCCAGCACCATGTTTGACACAGTTAGCATCCTGGAGGACACAGACTGAGAGCAGCCCATGGTCATCTTCACAGGATCTCCCCGCTGAGCAGAGGGAGGTGTCAGTCCCTCCCCGCCCAGCGCACCCTTTTCTCGCTCACTATCCAGTGCCTCCCAGAAAATCTCCTCAAAGCTATTATCTCAGAATCTGTAAATAATAGCCCAGCAGGGCTTCCTGGACATGCCTGCAAGATTGAGCAATAGATTTGCTTCTAAGAATTATGAAATTTGACACTTTTTGTAATGGCAAATTTAGCCCCTTCTGCGCGGCCAATGGGACTGAGAAGTCCTCATCTGCACGACTGTCACTCTTCTCAAGAGAGTGCGGTAAGGCCTCCCAAACTGAAATGGGAGCAATTGACATTTGCCAAGTTCATGTGTAAACGTTCATTTATTGTAGCGAGCCAAATAAGCCACTGGAGCAAGCTATCCAAAGAAAGTTTCCAGAAATAGCTGACTCTTGATGAAGCAGCTCAAATCTAGCCATCTCTTTCTACTTCAAAACCTATGAAGTTATGGCGAAACACAGGAAAGCACTCAAATAACTCTTCTTTCACTGCAAATAAGATAGAAAAGAGAGGACACAACCACGGTCAGTGTTACTCTCAGTATGTGTCAGTTAAACCTCCCATCTCCTTAAAGCTTTCCCCTTGTTGCTCCCCCGATGGACGTAATGACTGCACTGATCTTGAACAAAGACTTTTACGGTTTTGTCCATAGGCTGAGCTATGGGAAGCACCCTAGATCAGAATCAAGAATCAGCCTCTGGGTCTTTAATAACTTCTTGAAAATTTGATAAACATGCCCCAAATGGATCCTATGAGAATTGTTACCAAGAAAAACCCAGTTCACGTTTCGTGAAGCAGTGAACCTGTGCTCATCAATACATAATCCACTTACATATTCTTTTCTAATAAGAGTCACTGCTTTATCTTTAAAGGGGAGACAAACATATTTTTCACTCTGTTTTTTACAGGGCAAATGTCCTTCCCTCCCTGTGGATGGCAGCTTGCAGGCGGGCCGTGTTCTCACAGGAGTGGCTGGGTCTGGCCCGTCAGTCAGGGGATCAGTAGGCGCTTTTGGGATTCAGCCACTGCGAAGGCAGCGGGAGGCTGAGGTGGTGTCCACGGTGCAGTTTCTCACCACAGTCACTTCAGCACAGTCTAGGTCCCATCCGTGTCCCCAGTGTGCCACTGTCCCCACAAGCACACCAGGTTGGCCAACTCACCCGCGCACAGTGGAAGCAAACAAGTGACACTGAGAGCGGTCGCATGGCCTCCCTGCACAGGCACTCTAGATCTAACCGTGTGCACCTTCAGAAATATTTTGTAAAAGCAGTCTGCGTTGGTGGAAAGCAGCTCCTTTGTATCTGGAGGCCTGATCTCAATTGTTTTCCTGGAGCTGGGCATTCAGTCCAGTCACTTGTCCGGAACAACTCAGCAGAAAATACGGTATCACATCAGAAAGCCATTTCCTGGTAACGTGGCATCTTCCCTGGCAAAAGTTTCTTAAAACAACAACAATAACAAAAAAAGGCACAACAGATACATTTCTCAATTCCAGACTTGTTTTAGACCATATCTGCCAGACAGTACACACTGCTGGTCACAGAGGTAGTAACTTTCCTTTCCTTCCTTATTCCTGGTACAAGGTCCTGCACACACTCCATATGTGTTTACGGATATAGCTCCGTGATTACTTTGGAAGTGCAAAATGCTTGGCGTAAGGGATTGTGACAGAGTTTCCTTGGCTCTGACAAGTCTCCTCTGTGCCTTCAGTTTTGGCTAGCCCAAAACAAAATCTGTACTTCAAAATACTGTTCAGTTTTTCAGCAATAAAATAAACATCCCAGACAGTGCTTTCTGGCATCAAATGTCCATCCTACTTGCTGTCTTCAGGGTTTAGGAAGGAGGCTGGGGGAGGAATGAAGATGCACATCTGAAATTGGCATTTTGGAGGGATTTCTGGCTTTGATTCCTCCTTTGTGGAATCCTGTCTGCCAGCCCGTTGTCTGAGTGTGAGTGTCTGAGTGGGCCTGCCTGGTTATTTCAGTGCGAGCCACTAATCAGCAAGTGTGTGGGATGCAGCCGCTCCTTGGGAAATGACCTGCACTGGGCTTTAAGGTTATTTGTTGCTTAGGGTTTGCTATAGGCTTTTTGCTCTCAGCTAACTCATACCCAAATTGTACAAACAGAGCTGTCTGCCTTCCCCTTTCTACTACCTACCCACTTCTGCTTCTGGCTCCAGGTGAACCTGGACAGGCCCACGGCAGTGCTTGTTACTGAGCTTGGGACTGCTCAGGAACTTTGAAAGAGCTCCACACGACATGTGCATGGCGTCAGTGAATGAACAGTTTTGTATCGGGACGTTAATTACCAAGGAGCCTGGCACAGAACAGGAAATACAAGTCCTTTTCTTACATAAACACACTCGGTTTTGGTTGGCTGAATACCTGGATACCAATTCTCCATGGGCTGGGATCCCTTAGGTTTATTTATGCAGTTATCTTCCTGTTCTGAATTTAACAACTCCCTAACTATCATCACCATGGTATAAAAAATATTGATACACAAGGTACAGGAGACAGTTTTATGTTCAGTTTCAACACAAACTAAGAAAACTATTCAGCCAGAGGCATCACTAAACAGCTTGCTCTGTTCACACACAAAACTGGATGAACCACGTTTGTCATTTTTTTTGCCACCACACAACATTTCCCAGTTCTTGTGCTTTCCAGAACGGGGACTTAAACACAAGCATACAGCACCTTTCTTTCATGCTAGCTCTCCCTGTGTACCTCTGACAAGAATATATTGTTGCAGGAAAAAAAGAAAAATGCCAAAGAATCTACACATGTTGAAATAAAGGGGGGGGGGTATAATCAGAGCACTGCATCCCACATGGTGTCCAATTGCACTAGTATCAGAGGTTTGTACACTGGAAGAAATAGTGTCAACACTGAAAATGGTCTAGGCAATACTGCTTTGAGTTTTGCTAACATAGTGTATTAATCTAAGAGGGCTTACAGTAAGTACAAATATTGGCTAATTGTCTTATTAAGCAGAAAATAGGCGGAGGCTTTCCAGAGATCAAAATGGAGTATACTGCTTAATATAGTGGAAATATATGCGGAAATAGTTGGAAATTTGTCTGTGAAGTTAAGTTCACTGATTTATCTACCTCTCAGTTAGCCTTACTCTTTCCCTCTACCCGTCCTCCCATTTTGCTTTTGTTTCCAGCATAAGGCCTCAGATGGAGACTTTGGGAGGGCTGGGGAGGGGCAGGTATGACAAATTGCTTAATTTTTTAAAAAATCTAAAGGTATGATTCCTTTGCAAGATAATCCTTGTCTGAAAAGAATTTTCAACAAAAGTGTATTGTACCCACAGAGGTAAATCTTTTGGTTTTCCTTATGCTAGATAAAGATAATTAGTCACTGGCCTGAAACTTCATAGTAGACTGCTTGTAGCAGCATGACGTTCAGTAGGGGCAAATGGAAGACACTGCTGACAAGTTGAACGTATTTTCAAAAAAAAAATAATTGTGGAACAGAGAGAAGGGGAAAAAAAGTAGTTAGAAGAATGATTATTAACTTAGATTATAATTCTTATTACTTAGAAACTTAGAAATTTACTTAGAAACAAATATATTTGATAGTTATGTAAAACTGATTTGTTAATTTGGTACAACTGAAGAGAGAAAGAGTACTTGAATTAAAAAGAAGTAAACCAGGACCAAAAATGTATTTAAAGTGACCCCAAAGTTGCAACACTCACCCTCATTCAAGTTTTCAATATTAGGTGAAATTACATCACGAAAGAGCCTGAATTCCCTACTGAAGGAGATAGATTCTTCTAGAGAATGGCTCAGATGCCAGACATTAGACTGTATTTTAGTGTCTCTCAGAAAATTGCTTCCAGTCATCAAGAGCAATATTCAAATGAAATTAGCTATGCACCAATAAGAGAAAGAGAAAAGCATGGAGCTTTAATAACAGGGAACCTATGTAAAAAGCAGCAGGAGATGGATAAGAAGGGGGCAGCTTGATTTATGTCATAAGCAATAATATGACTACTTTGACACGCTTAAAAGAGTACTAGAAAAGGAAATAGATGCATGACAGATGAAGAGGATAAGATGATCAATAGTCACATAGAAAAGATAGACTTACTCTGTTTTTATTTGTATTTGGAAGGCAGAAGGTGATGTGCATATATGCCTTCTTTCCACTCACAACAAAAAATGACTGTATTTGACCACTCTGACTTGGAATGAGTATTTTGAAAATCAGCAGGCCTAGATAACTTGCAGTCAAGAGACCTACAGAGATGGTAGAGAAGATCCTGGCCTAGAAATACTCATTTTCAGTGAGTCTTGAAACACTGGAAAGACCCAAGAACAATGCACAGCGTTCAGCCAACATCCCAGTGGGTCACAAGGACGCTTGACAGCACTGCAACTTAGTTTGCCTGACAAGGGATCCTAGGCCAAAAAATGGGATAACAAGCAGAAAAATGACTTGTTAATGAAGTTAGATGGAAACAGTCACTAGAAGTCTACACTGTTTTACAACATAGCATTCTTGTAAGACTAATGATATACAATGTCTGTGTAGTTCCTTCCAAAGGGATTAACACAGGGCTTGAAGCCACAACAAAGAGCTCATTAGATGGTTCCCTTCGGATGGCCATCCACATGCAGCAGGCTATTCAGTGTTGCTTAGGTATGACCAGACTGAGCCAACAAGATGGTAGTTAGACCACAGTGTCTCCGTCATCAGATGTGGGTCACAGGTAAGACTGAGGGAGCATTGATCTTGCCACATTGGCAAGGAACTGCTCAGGTTAGAAATGCATGACTGATCTATGCTGTAGAAAGAGGTGAAAACTTCACAAAGGTCTTTGACAATTTGACCTTATGAAGCCAAGACATGACCAGTGTGACTTTGAGCATGTGAGCAAGAGACACCAGCAAAGCACTGAAGGGAGTACGACCTCATTATCAACTGTAAACCAGGTCAGCTTCTGACAGGGATGGAAATTAAAAAAAAAAAATCACAGTAAGATGGTAAAAGCAGTTTACTACCCCCATCCAGTTTGAGCAGGGATGTGCTTTTATCCCTGTGTACAGTATTAGGGAGATTGTTTCAATGCCCACAGTTTCAGAAGGTTGTTGAAATACCAGAATGGGTGCAGAAAACAGCCACAAAAAATTATGCAAGGTCTAGAGGAAAATGCCATAGCAGAGACTTGGAGAAGTCAGTTGGTTGAGTGTAATAGAGACTTGTAAAAAATGAGTAGTGACTCGATTACAGAGGATGTCTCCCTCCTGAGGGAAATTATCATGAACTAAAGAGCTCTTAATCTAGCAGAGAAACGTGCAACAAAAGCCAACAGCTGAAAGCGGAAGCCTGAAAATTTCAAATAAGAAAATAATCAGAAATGTTTAACAGTGAGAGTAAGCATTAAAACAAATTGTCAAAGAAAGTGGTGGGTTCTTCATGTCAAGCTATCATCACATCAGAGCTCCAGGCCTTTCTAAATGACAAGCTTCTGTTAGACAAGCCATTGGTCTCCTTATGAGAATAACTGTCTAAAACCTAATAGCTATACTAAGGACTGAAACTGGGTTCAGGAGGCTCAGACCAGAGGAGTTGCTGGTCTCTCTGACCCTTATACTGTGGGTCTAGGAGACTCATATGGGTTAGTTTAATTTTTTTCTTATCTACCAGCCTTATTTGTCATCTCTCTCATAATCAACCACTTCCTGCAGCTATCACCTGTTGGGGCTCTACAGTAGGTGAAGAACTTTTTCTGCATGTCTGGAGATGCAAATCCTCTGCTGGGTGAATCTCTCCTTGTAGCTATGTACCCTGCAATAGCAGGGGCTTTTCTTTTCTCAGACATTTCAATTTTTCCTGGAAAAAGGACAGTTTCTCTCTTACTGTCTGTCTCTCTCTTTCTCTCTCTTTTTCTCTCTTTCTCGCTTTCTCTCTCCATCTCCAGCCACAATTGCCAAGTCTCCTGGAAAATATTTTCTAGCTTCTGGAATGGATTATTATCCCTGCTTGGTGCAGATCTTCTGTACTCTATTTCTCTGGGTGGTTTTCAGAGCCTCTTGGGGCCCACTACTTCCCATGGTCTGGCAAAATCCCTGACCACCACTTGGGACCTTGGTATGTTTATTTTAACATTTATAGTGCAAAAGAAAAACCCAAAACCAATCGATGCCAACCATTGGTACAGAACAGAAAATTAATATAGACCAAACACATTTCTATCCTCTAAAGAAAGATGTAGAATAAAGGCCCCACCCTGTGTCAAATTAAATAAAGGCCAAAGTTAAAAGTTCTGTCTTGCAACACATTCTACAACTGTCCAAACTGCATGGTAAGAAGCAATAAATACTAGAGCCAAGGGCTTAAGGGGACGAGTCCTCCTGCCTGGTCCCAGTAGCTCAGGCCCAGAGATAGACAGCAGGAGCACTCTGGTTTGTTTCAACTATTGTAAAAATTTAACAGCCCAAGGGCAGATCCCAGCTCCTGTTGGCGAGAGCAGGGTTTAGAAGGCACTCAGCTCTAGGAAAGCTGGTGTCGTAAAAAGGCACACATGACATAGGCCCTAAAGGAACGCTTGTTCTCACCTAGGCGCCTGCTCTTCTGGCACTCCTGTTTTCTCATTTCCCTACTGCTTCTTGCTGGAGGTGTATCGTGGGACTGACTTACTGCATATTCTTCACTTTGGTCTTTGCATCTCTCTCTCTACTCTTCCCAGTTTGGGGGATTTCTCTGCTCTACTAAGAAATGGGAGGCAAAGGAATTCAGTGTCACCAAGACAACTGGGAAAAGCTGCCTCAGACTTCGTTGTAGTGTACATACCTAGGTTGAAAACGGCGATCTGTCTCCATTTCCTTTCCAAGGTCCCTGGCATTGCTGCTCATCCCAGAAGGGCTCCTGGGTTGCCAGCACTTAGTTCCATGGCTCAGACAGTGCCAAAACCATTGTTTTTTGTGCTGGAGTTATGTGATTCCTGTGCCAGAATCGTGAGTAAACCATGAAAAAATACTAACATTTTTGTGTAAATTTATGTAACTTTTTCCATGAAGACCCTAAAAAATGGCAAAAGTCTTGCCTTGTCTTTAACCATGTGGAAGTGTATGGCATATGTGTGTCTTCTTAAAGGAGCAAGAGTTTGTCCAGAACACACGTATTTGCAGACCAGAGATGTTGTGAAGTACAACGTGTAGACAACTCCCACCAAAAGGCCTCTGCAAAGGCCCAGCTAGAGAGATGGACATGAAATTGGTTTTCCAGGCAAACTCCAGTCTACAAGCACAGCTGCGGCTGCTCCTGAGCAGTCACAACGCATGGCTACAATGCCAATTAGGCTGGGGGCCAAGGCCCACAAAAAGACCCAGCAACCTCTCGGTCCCAACGTGGCACCACTTTTAATCACGAATGGATGGGTTTTCTGTCCTGGAGCAAGAGGTCTGCTGGATGGGAGAGCCGTAGTCGTCGCCAGCCATGCGCTCATGCTCTGGGGCCTTCTGGCTTCACCACTGCCTCTCACCGAGGGCCCCAGCAGCGCTCCCTCTGCTCTCCTACCAGGAAATGCTATTGTACATGAGAACCCAAACACTTTATAAAGTGCCTTCAGCCTCAGCATGCAGATCAGCACTTTGTAAAACACACGGGGATGGGAACACACGTGCCAAGCCCTTCGAGCAGTGAGACTGATTAGCAGTTAAAGGTTTGTCCTGAGGAGGAAATGCTTGCCTTCATGAAATGGCAGGCTGCTGTCACTTGTGTTTGAGCGGCCTGTCACTGTTCAGGAGCCCAGATACATCCCATGAAATCTTCCTGGATCACCGTGTGTTTCTGAGGTTGGTGGGTGGACACAGCCTATTGCAGAGACCAGCAATACAGATGCTCAAAAATTAAGCTGTTAGTGGACTCCTACACACTTGTAAGGTACACAAGGCCCATGCAGTGCCTGCCAAGTTCCTCAAGTAGTAACAGTTCATGACACTCTTGAGATATCTGCCAGATGCCGACACAGTGTTCTGAAGTTCCTATTTCAGGACATAATTTTAAAAATACTTCTAGCTCAGGATTTAGAGTGCCAAAAAACATTTGTGTATGAATTGTAATGTAAACCATAAACCCAACAGGAAACATCCGAGCCTTCTCCTTTTGTAGATATGATGTGACTAAGGAGTGTTAGGAAAATGTTCCTTTATTGGCAAGAAAACAAATACATTTTACTGTCCCATATGTGCAAAATGAAACAACCAATTAACATATATCTGGCAAGGAAAATATATTTTTACCTTCCAGCATTGCCCATACATCCCAAATTGTATATTGATTGCAACATTTATGAGCATTGCACAGGGGGCAGATGGTGAACACTCTGCTCAGCACTGAATTTGGCTGACAAGGAGGCACCGCAGTTTTAGTAACTGAATCAGCAATTTGCTCAGCCTGAATTTGCTCATGTTTCTTGAGCTCACGCTGGGAATGCTCAGTGGCCTAGCAAATGCTTTAACCTAGCTGCTTTCATATCATCAGCTGGCTGGCATAGTCACTCTCATAGTACTAATATAATTCTTATCCTTTCAGTAGACGCCAGAATTAATTGCAGTGGAAAAGCAATCCCAAGAAGACACACCTGTCTGCTTTGCCTAATATAATATACATCTTTGCAGGTCTAAGTTCAATAAAAAATAATTGCATATGTTTATTTTGAAATATTTTTGGCACATTGGAACTTTGAATCTAACTTTATTTTTTTTCTTAACTAAGATTCAGTTGAGAAAGTCTTAAGGCTATCAAGATGCTAGCCCTGTCCTTCCCAGTATATTTTTAAAGGGTAAATACAAAACAACAACAATAGGGTGAACAACAGAATGCAGTTCCAACCCTTGCAGCAAGCCATCCTCAATTCATGTTCTTACCCTAGCCTCTAGAGCAAAATTAAGCACACTATGTTGTTTCTGGGTTATTGTCCGCTGGCTTGTTGTAACCACTGTGCAGACTCAAATATCCACCACTTTGACACACACACACACATCATCTCACCCCCCCACCCCTCCTGACAAGTTTGTGAAATTATCTTTAAGAGGCTGGTGCTCTCTCAAACATAGTTGAAACCAACTAACAGGGAAATGGGCTAACAGATGGGCTTTGTGTAAGCCCTTGTTCCTCAGAGCTCTTGCACTGTTAAGTGAAATTAAAGTGCTAGGGAGTGGAGTTATTATACCTCCTTAATTGTTTAGTTCAAATGAATCCAGCAACACTTGTAATAGTATATTGAATGCATTTTAAAACATTTTGAAGCAACAGTTTTACAACAGTACATTGTGAAGCCAAAAATGATGAAGTATCTTCCTGAAATACCCTACTGCCTTCTGTTCTCAGACCTGCTGCACAAGATCTGCATTTTACACTGTGTTATGCTAACAAAGAGCGTCCAAACAGCCATTACTCTGCACAGGTATGTGGGAAACTGTTCATCAGCAATTTACAACAGAGGGAATTTTGCAGTTCTGGAAAAGAGACTAGTAAGTGTAGTTAAAGTGCTCTTTTTTCCCTTTCTCTCTCCACTGTCTCCACACTAGCCTGTTGTGTAACCAGAGAGTTTTCTGAGACCTCTGTTAGCAAGCAGAGTCTAGTGTGCAGGCACCAATCACCGATCTTAATATTATGGGAGCTTAGAGGCCTGTGAGTGCGGAACAAATTGGTTTTAAAAGCAATAGCAATTGCTAAAAGGATTGTATTACAATAATAGACTTGAAAGCTTATACTCCAAGCAATGCTGCTGATGAGAGCTGGCGATAGAGATGAAGTATTTTGTGAGATGCTAGGAGCAGAGCAGGTCCTGATTATTGCACTGACAGAGGTGGGTTGTGGGGCAGCTGACACCTCATTGAAGTCAGGTCTTTCAAGCCACCCATGACTACTGTGGGACTCAGAAAGGGCGCAGGAGCAGCACTATTGATCACAGGCTGGATGAGAGAAGGAGGAGAGTCTGTATTTGCATATTCAGAGTGCTCTATGCTAACTAACCTGGATGCTGTTGTGATAAATACAGCAAGTGAAAGAAAAAATGAAGAAGGGAGCCCCAGGTAACAAGAACTCTAAAGAGACCTGCCTCACCTTGACAGAAGACACCAAAAGCTATTCAAACAAGAGTCAAGTGGCTGGAAAACTTTGAAGCTCTCAACCACAGTCTGAAGAGACAGAAAAGGAGCTGGCAGCCTACTAAGCTGCTGCTTGACAGACCACTTTTCATCCATTTTGAGAGCAAGCCTCAAAGGCTGAACTCAGTGTTTTTCAGGATGCTCATTCTATTGGGAATTTCTTCTGCTTTTATTTACCACATCATAATATTTAAATTGTGCTTTACATGTGGTATTTGCATTGGAAGTAACTTGAAATGCTAGAGGTTCCTTTGCCTGGCTGCCTAAACACAGCAACACCTTGTTTGGCAGACTGAAGGAAGGATTAAAAGTATTTTGGCTGCAAGTCCCGACCAGGGTCAAATCAAGACCTTGATTTCCTTTAACACAAACTCCTCATTAGGACCACACTCTATCAGCAATGGTTTATGCCTCTAAAACAGAAGAGTTATTATTAGCGAAAGCCAAAGTATATTCAGTCAATCAGATTCTGGTTTGGGGATGTTATGGATGGCATGTAAAATGAAGTACTAATGACTGACAAAATAGCACAGTAATGAAATTCTGTTCACAAATTCATGCTCACTAGTTTCCAAACTATTGTCAATGGCAACTTCTTTCTGGACATCAACAGGACAGGAATGAAGAGGCAGAAAAACAACATGAATCACTAAACTAAATTTTAGTGTGTATACACATACAAGCGTACATGCATGCACATACATACACGTGCATGTTTATTTTTACAAGTGAGATAATTCCCTGTCCGTTCTAAGTGTTGCTTTTCTGCTGCTCTGCACAAAGGGTTCTTAAGGCTGAAGACACAGTGAGGTGCAAGGGAGGATATCACCCAAGAGAGGGATACAAATCATGAAGACGCATACTGTGTGGGCAGTTTGAGCTGGCTCACAGGCAGCATAAGATGAGTCTGTCTCGGAGTGGATGCCACTTTGTGCTCTATCCCATGGCTTTAGTATTTTACAAACATCCTGCTGGCTCTCAAATGGTTGTAGTGATGGTTTTGAAAACGTAAGCCAAAGATAAGCAATTCAAAGGTGTCTGCGTGAGTCCACAGGCAGGCAGAGCAAGATCTTCAAAGATCTGAACTTTTGCCATTCATCTTAATGGCATGTTATTACTAAAGTCAAGCAGCAAAATACAGTTTAGTGTTGTTAACTATTTCATTGCTGGGTAAAACTTGCAAGGGAAAACTAGAGTGACAAATAATAGGTAGATATACACTACCATCTCACTGCCATCTCATTTGGCCTCACACCATAGTAACATTTTTACCTGAGCTTTGTATTTGCATGATAAAGGACAGTCTTGAAATTATTTCGTCATTAAGCAGGCTGATATTCTGACTGTTCTGCTGCTTACCTGACAACCTGCCTTTACATCAAGCTTAACACTACTGTGACTATGAGATCATAAATTCTGCGCTCCTGAGGAAAGCAAAGAAGGCAAATCTCATCTGGCAGCAAAGATTAGCAAGAGTCATGCAAGTAAATGAAGAAAAGAGGTTGATACATGCTTTGTACAGTATTGTTCTTGGTAATTCTGAAGGTTTTGAGACAGATTCTGTCATTTATTTCACTGGAAGAAGCAAACATCTCTTCCCCAACTAAACATAATGTGCAGATCTTTGAAGGCTATGATGGGACTCCAAGTTGACTAGAACTTTGCAGTAGTTCTGCCAAATTTTTTCTTCTTAAGTTGGGCACTCCCAAGACAGCAAAAGAGCTTTTAAACTCAAACCCATTTTATTATAACAGAAACTAGATCCTGTAGCTTTTTAAACAGATAAAACTTAGCGTGAGACAAAACAGAAGAAAAAGCATTTAGAAACCGAATTCCTTCTTGCCCACTATGTCCTGGCAGAAAAGGTCCTTTTTTTCAGGCTTCCTCAGTTCAGCAGCTCGGGAACTTTCTGTCTTGCAACAAAAACTCCTCTGAGAAGATCTCTGAGACTCTAGGAAATATCTTTTGCCCCATCAAGGCTCTGAGGCCTGGCTGTGTGGCTGCTCTTCTCAGCAGTTTGCCAGTCTTTGCCTATGATGCAGGCTCTGTGCCTGCTGATTTCTCCTCATAGTCTCAGTGTGAGTTCTTCCACATGTTACTCGGTGATTCGTTATTTTAATTTGATTGCTCTTTAATTGGATTCTTAGATTACACACTATCTAAAAAATTCACCTGAAAAATGAAAGAGGCTGATAAGAGGGGAGATATCTGGTGGGTGAGGGGAGAAGGTGTTAAAAGATGTAAACTGTCAGAGGAAGTTCATTTTAAGACGAGCTTGGCACCAAATGTATGTGGTGAAAGAACACCATGAAGAAAAGTCTCTGGCCAAGTCTTTGGGGTTGATTTCTTTGTTGTTTTTTTCTTTAGCTTTAGTGCTTAATCCCATATAAATTGCATGCGGCATTACTGGAAGAACTGGCTGGCAGAGAAGATCGGTATGGCTGTCAGAAAAGGACAAAATAATGAAGCTCTTCAGAAGGGGCTAGAGGGCACAAGGTAAGAAAAGCTACAAGAGGTACAGAAGCATAAAGCATTGTCAGAAAGAGAAACTTGAATGAAGAGAGATGATCTTAAATGATAAGTTTGTTTTGTAGTAACATTGAAAATACGGAAAGAAATTTCAATCTATATTGCACACGGACTCTTCAAGAAAGGTGATTTGCATGTAGGAAAGAAATTTTCTGGTAAGTACACGTTAGCATAAGAATGTAACTTTTCTCACAGGCACTTTTTAATGTTAAAAAAAATCAAATACAGGTGGTGTTGGAAGACTTTGTTCATTCACTTTTATGTCGTCTAATGCCACTGTTTGGCATAAGGCTGTTCTAGCCCCCAGGTACGAAATTTTTGCTCTTACCCATTCTTAATTTGGAGTTGTGAAACTAGACTATCAAAATAGTAACTGTTAAAGTGATGGTTCCCAGACTGTTTCAGCAGACTACTGTCTTCCTATGGCAGGTTCCCTACTCCAGCTGCACCCTTTACCTCAGATGTTTAATTGACAGTCTGGAAATTAATTGACAGGTGCACTAAGAGCATCCACCTCAGCTGATCACTAAAGGCAGTGGGTATTTGACAAGAGCAGAGCCTACTGATTCAGGACACAGGAGTAATGAACATGCAACAAATTTTTGTTCTGTCCCTACCCATGCTGTAACCAACACAGAATGTTGTTTTTTAGGATAGACAGGATAAAAATCAACTTATTTTGTAACTGCATCTATTTCTAATGGAAAACTAAGTGAATAGAGCAATCGCCTGACCGTGGTCTGATACAGGACTCCACTTTACAGCCTTATCCCTCTGGTTAAGAACAATGAGTTTTTTTAATGGAAAAATTTCAGAAACTAAATATAATAAAACCACTGCAACAGAGTTCCACTGTAGCACATAAACCAGAGGTGTGCAGAAATATTTTCATGACATCTACTCGATTTTGATGTAGCTGAAGAAACATCAAAATCAAGTAGCTTCTATACAGACCTGCAGTCCATGCTCAGTAAGTGTAACAAACCAGGTTAGGAGAACCTGTACGGTGTTTCCTCAGCAGAGAGAGGTCTTAGGACAGTGAAGATTCTAATAAAGTGCAGACTCACTCTAAACTTAATGTTATTTTGAACACATAGATCTAAAGTCTCATTTGTTTGCTGTACATGTTCCTTGCTACTGCAGAATGTGGAAACAGTATTTTTCATATTTAAATATGACATTATTCTAATTTAAAAATTGTATTGCTTTTAGCCAGAGAGATAAAACTGTACTAATAACTTTCCTTTCTTTTGCTTTTGAAAGGACTGTCCGCGTAGAAAATGGTGCAGACATTGTAGTCACTGCACCCTGGGCCTCAGGCAGCCGTGCAAAAAGAGCCCCAGCCCAACCCACAGTCCTCAGCAGTAGCAGATCTGTGGCTGTGCATCTGCCAGAGTAGATGCCGCACCACCAGGGCTGTGGTGGTGAGACAGAGACCTGGTCACGCTATGGAGACAGTAGGCTGCTGGCAGTTTATGACAGGGGATGATCTGGGTGCAAAGGGAGAGTCCCCAGCCTGTTCATCACAGTAGCAGTTTGAAGTCCCAGAGAGGCCAGTGTCACATCGCAGCTACGTGCGTAGGAAGCTCTGAGAGCAGCTCCCTGATGAGCCCACAGCGTGCCAGTCTTTGGATTGGCATGAGTCAACCATTCGGGTTTTAATCTGTTCCTCTGCACGCATAGTGACTATTCATGACAGGATTACTGTGAAGTGCCCTGAAACTAAATGGCATGTTTAGGATCTCATGGCTATGTGAATAGAAGCTGCAGGCAAGGTTGGATAGCACAAGCAATGTGCGGCCTTGTTCACATTTTCCATAAAGAAGATCAAATACCTTGAAGATCAAGTACTCAGTGTTATATTCTTGCTCCCATGTACCCAAACTCAAAATGCAACATCAATTCTAAAAGTTCAGTTGCCACTGCCAGTATGTAAACGAAATACCTCGTATGGGTGTCACCTCTTCAAGATCACCTTGTTCTTATAGATCAGGAAGTCCAGCAATGGGAGCAGGTAATCACATCAGCTGAGAAAGTAGACAAGCCAGTATCTTCTGCAGATCTGATTTTTTAAAATGTTGTAAACAAGCATGTGCCTGCCTGGATTTACCTTGTAAGACAATATAATACCCAGCTATGTAACTGCAGGGTTACTGCTTGCCAAAATAAGACTCCTGTAAAGCTGAAGTTTTGCAGGTACTTCAGGCTCACCATCGTCTCCAGAGCCTATGTGCTTCACAGTTAAGGTTACACAGATGCACTCAGCAAAACCAGATCCCTTCTACATGGGGTGAGGGGAGCAGAGACACAGCAGAGACACAGCAGCTAACTGCCAGCCTAAAGAGAGAGGAAAGTGAGTCACAGTCATGAAATAGGTCACTTCCACTCCGTGTGAACTCGCTTCTCTAGCACTCAGGTTGGTTTCTGTAACAGGGAACGGTCTGGGCTCGAGCATGCTTCTGGGCTTGCTGCATCTGCTCCAGATAAATGGGAAAACGTAAGGAAATAATTGCTGTTTAAAAAATGGGTGTTTCCAGCTGATGAATATATGACTGTGGATTCTAGTGAAATTATTCTAACTTCCACTGATTGAACATGTGGTTTAGTTTTGTTTCACGCATCTATGTAGCTTCTTTAAAAAAAAAAAAAAAAAAAAAAAAAAAGCTCTGTAGCAGCTGCACTGGCTTCTGCTAATATTTGCTTCCCTAACAGAAAAACCTAAGCAGTTCAGCAAAAGATGAAAACCCTTAAAACCCTTTTCTTTATTTTTATTTCAAATCATGTCTTTGAAACGCGAGTTTCTGCTGGAAGATAGAACACAAGCTTATCTATAGCGAGTGGGAGGTTGTGTTGTTAGACCTTCTTTCAGGAAGCCTCTTTGACCCCACACAGGATATTTTACAATGTTTGAAGATTTAGAGATGATAGCAATATTTTTTCCAGGAAATTTCTCAAAGAAGAGGGAGGGGTATCATTATGGTCGTTGTTTTGTTGCAGCAGATAGACCACTGTCTGGAGACACTGTCCTTGCTGGAAAATTGATTAAGGTTCAGTTTGAAAAATAGGCACTTCCTCTGCTTTTAGTTACCATATTAGGTTTTCAAAAAGGGAAAAAAAAAAAAAATCTTGTTTCTCATGTTCCTGTTACTTCCCTATGTCACAACCACTTACTGAACATGAAGCAAGCTGTTGCTGCTTTTCTACCTCCCCCTCTAGGAAACAGTTGCTTTAGGACTGATTCTGGTAACCTGATACCACTTGATGTATTTTTGCTGGAATATGGAGCCTACATAAATTGCACCATAAGCAAATTTCTTTATAATGGAAGGATCAGGAAGCTGCATCTTGGCAGGCCATTTCATTGGTGTGGTTTTTTTAAGGTGGATTTTCCAGACACTTTTTAACAGATGATATTGCAGACTTCTGCAAAAGGTACTAGGAATATGCAGTTGTCACTGTTTGGACAGAGCGTCCCACCTGTAGACTAAGTACTTTACATTCAAAAAAGTTGCTGTCTGCCTGCCAGATACCATTCTGCAACTGAAAGAGAAATTGTTGTTATTTACCCAATGTGCCTAACTATTTATTACCAGTGTCACACGAATCCAAAGACCCTTGCTGAAAGCAACTCCCATCTTCACACGGTCTCAAGTATAGACAACAAGTTAGTCCCTTCCTGCAGATGTGAACTCGGGGAAAAAAATAGAAAAAGATCCATGCATCTCGCTGAAACATCCTTCCTTTCTGACTGGGACACAGTAGGTGGTACAGGGACTTCTTTGGATACAGGATGGGGAGATGTTGGCAACTCTGCAATGCAGCGTGACGCAGGCGAGGGTCCTTCCAGCACTAATCCCGTAAAGAAGCTGAAACAGAGCTTCAGGCAGGAGCATTTCTTCTCTCATCTCTTACGGCTAGAATGAGATTAACCAAACCAGCTGGATCCGCTGCATGCTGAGTGCAGCCCAGGACTCCCTTGCAGTTTGACCCTGCTGTTCTTCCCCAGTAAACTGAGCCTGTACTCCAATTTTTTTTTTTTTGTTTTAAATTGTTTGCATTGGAAGTGATGTTTATTCAAGGAGCCAGAGGGAGACTGAAACCCTTTGGGCATCCTCAGGACATATGTGGCAAGTGTAACTGTGAGAGAAGCTTCCCCAGGCTGCCTTGCCAGCACATGTTTGGATCCTGCAGGGCTTCACCTGTGACGGCAGAGGAGAAGCAGAGCCTCGAGGCTCCCTTACTCCCTTATTCCCCCAAGGACATTTCCAGCCAGGATGCCAGACGGCCTGGACAGCTGCCTGTAGCGCCAGTCCCCTAGCTGCTAACCAAACTGCCCCGGGTGAGGAGGCAGCAGGCGGGTACAGCAGCACTGCCCGCAGGTCCCCCCATCACAGGCTGTGCTTCCGCTGGTGAGAGGCTTCCTGTCCTCTCACTAGAACTTGTGCTTTTTGCCTGGAGCAGGCTGAGGTGCTGGGGATTGCTCTGAACTCTGCAGACCATGCAAGCTCTGCCACTATGTCACACAAAGGGCAGAGCTCCCTTACAACCCAATAAAGCTCCCAGACCACTCAGACTCAGTTATATTGTCACTGCAGTATTATCTGTCCCCAGGATGGTGCACAGGGGTGCAGCGTCCACCGGCCTTCGCTCTTGCTGCAGCACTGGGGTGCACGTAGCACGCAGCTGAGCTGTTCCTCAGGCTGCACGGCACAGGAATTTCTCCTGATAAGGTAAATCCTTGTGATCTGCCCAGAAACAGAGCCTGGCCTGCAGGAGGAAGGGAAGAAGATTCCCACGGTATTCCTTTCACTGGAAAGAATGCTGCCAAGCGACCAGGTTGGAGCAAGCACAAGATGCAGGGCAGGAAGGCAGCTCTTGCCTTATCAGCCGCAGGCCTCCACCTCAGGAGCCCTTTGTCATAGCATGACACATGTGAAGGGCTCACCACGCATCAGAAAGGCTTCTGGGTTTGGGGCTTCTGCTGCTAAAAAGCTTGTGTGATGATGAATGAGTGCTTTAAACTTACGGCACGTTGCTTCATTCATCTCCACAACTAAGCAATTCCTAACAGGAATTTCACTGGGCTCTCTGGAAACTCAATGCTCATAAATCGCCTTGAGAGCCTTTCCTCAAAGGCTGTAAAGATGCGAAACATTTCTTCTTGTTATGTACAAATAGTGTAAAAACCATAATTCCAGGTTATAAATCCACAGCCTAGTGATAAAGACCAACTCAAATTCACACTGCTCAGGGTTTGTCTGCCCTGGAGCAGGCTGGCCACATCCACTCTGTAGTACCTTTGGCCTAGGTGTCCTCTAGGTCCCATGTATGATAATCATGGCTATGAAACTTAGCTTTTCTTTCACATGTAACTTTTTTGTTACTTACTCTTTAGTCTTATGCATTAACTATTCAAGAAAAGGTATATCATTAAAAAGCCCCCTTATAATACACGTTTAGAACATGTGGCAACCTGGTTTCCCTAAGCAAAAGTCATTTCTGCTGCTTGCTAACTGCTAAGGAAGAGTTTCTCTGTGTCTGCAGGAGGGACTTTCCCAAAACTCAGCACTTGGGGATACCACCCATCAGACACTGTCACTTTGCGTACACCTCCAGCTCCCCGGGCCTCCCAAAGTCATCTCAGCTTGCAAGATATCCGTAGTCACTAGTTCTGGGGAAGGGGAGCTGTTTGTTTTGGCTTTTGTGTGTTTTTTCTTTTTTTGTATATTTGTATTTCATTTGTATTTTCGTAATGTATAGCAAAGAGGGAGATGTTTTTTGTAATCAGTTTTCCACATCATGTTCTCTTGTCCCCCAAATCGTGCAGTGCTGGCTGCCAAGATCCCACTTCTTTCCTCACAGAGGCCTTATCCTATGCAAGGGCCAAAACCTAGATGTGACGCAGGAGGCATGACTGCAGTAGGAAACGTGTCATTTCACTGTAGCTGTGCCAAAAATGGTCAGGTGTTATGAATGGGCATTAAGGAAGCAGAAGGAGCCATACCTGTGAGCATCCCTTCCAGCATAGCTCTAACGGGTGTGTGGTTAAGGGGCTGGGGAGGCAACGCACCTAACACAGACATACACAGTTATGCCAGGAGAGTCCTCCAGTCTCAGGGATTCCTAAAGATCCTTCAGACTTGAAGACCTGGTTTTTTTGAGATGAAACTCAGCTGAAGATCATGGTAGAGACCTTCATCAGCTTGACAGATTCACCAAAAGAACAATCTGGTGTAATAAAAGAAGGAAAGTAATTAGGAGGCAATTTATTTGAGTGAATTATTATTATTTTCTTCTCTTAAAATTTTACTCTTCTTTGGTTGGACTTCTGTTTTTGCTGCCTTGCAAATTTAATGTTTCCTCTTTTGATTTTGTAACTTTTTTTCCTGATGTGCAGAATTCTGAATGAAAGCGAGTTAAGGGGAGGACACATGAAGGAAAGACAAAGGTAGAATAATACTAGAAAGAGTGCCTTGGCAGAAAACATGGTATATCTAACAATACATAACTGGCAACAGAAAATTGGTCAGGTGGTCTTTTTTTTTTTTTTTTTTTTTTTGAGAAGAACTTCCAGACAAGGCTGAGAGCCAAGCTAAAGTACTCACCTAAGGCTGCTTTAAGATTTACATGCTGACAATTGACTGTGGGGAAAGCACTCACACTGAATGTGGGAAGTTCATGCCCGCTTGTTCCATTGGTCAATTCCCAATAAAGAATTACCATTCTTGTGTGACATGGCGTGGAACAGGTATCTGGCACTAAAGTTTTAAAAACACAGAATAAAAAACAGATTGTCATGATATAGGTTTTGTAACTCTAGGATGGTGATAAGATTGTACATTATTTGGCTATGATAACTTGACCAAGTCTCATTTGTTTCATATGTAAAATATTTATTGAAAATTAACTGAGCAATGTTAATCAGAATGTATTAGACATTTTCCGTCCTGCCAATAAAATATCAGTAAAGATATTCAAACAGGTTACTTTCAAGAGAGAATAAAAAACAAGGTGTTCATAATGGAGCTTGTGATTCACTGTGCAGTCTAAGCTGCTACAAAATAAAGCAATAGCTTCTGATTTGGGGGTGTCAGTGAAAGATCAGCATAGCTTTGTTAGCAAGAGGGGAGTATGTTGTTCAAACAGAGAGAGAAATAATCAAAAGTCAAGATTCATGCATGTGTGCATCAGAAATGAATGTAACGTTTGATCTTTCCCATTCCCTGTATTCAGGATCAACTCTTTCATGTATGGAGTGCCCTAAAAGACGTGGATAAGTTGGCAAATGAAATTCAGTGATGAGAAACACAAACCAGGGGCACAGGGAATAAGAGAAACTGAGCTGCGTGTGCAGAATGCTGGGAACTAAACCACTTGCTGCTTGGGAAAAGGACCTTTAAGTCACTGTGGCTAACACACAGAAAAATGGTTGCACAAGGCTCAGAGAAAAGTTGAAAAGTCTCCGAGAAAGAAAAAGAGAGTGAAACAGAAGACATCATGGTTTCACTGGGTAAATTTATCATCCACCTACACTGCAGTTACTGCAGGCAGTTCTGCTGCCCTACCTCAGACAGGGCTGGTTGAGTGAGAGAGAGGTCGGGGAAAGCAGCAGGATGCTCAGAGGTATGGAATGTGAGGGGAAAATAGAGAGGCTGCAATTTTTTAGCCTGAAAAAGAGATAATTGTGAGGAGATGTGGTAGCTATAAAACCAAGCCAGCAGGGGGGAAGATAGATAGGAAGCACTTACTCATTATGTCCTGTGTCAGAAAAAGTAGAATGATCAAGCATCAGGTTTAAATCAATACACACAGAGCACAATTATGCTGTATAATTCATTCCCACGGGATGCCGTGGCAGCCAAAAAAGTAAATTAAGTCTTAAGAAAACACTAAACAATTTACAGGGAATAGCTCAATCAACACCTAATGATGCAACCATCCAGATGCTATCTCCTGATCTGGAAATCCCCTACCTGCTGATGGCTGGAAGCTGGAAGGGTGTACCAGAGAAGGCATCACTTCATCCACGCTACTGCTGTTCTGTCTTTAACCACGGTCAGAAATAGGATGCTGGGTCAGACTGACTGGTACAGGTGCTCATACTGTCCAGGTCTGCACCCGGGATGTGATCTGGGCAACACTCCGCAATGCAACCAGACAATGGATATTATTTATAAGAGCTAAGTTTTCTGAACCAGCAGGCCTTAACATTGCATTAAGTTGACCAGAAGTGTCAGTAATAATAAAATTAAATACAGAAGAACAGGTCATGTTTTTTCAAGTCTCTAGAAATAATAGTAACCTCATTCAATCAACAGAAGAGTGATTCATTGGATACCTGTTTTCCTTGCCAGGTTCTTTTTTTCCTCTGGGAGTGCAGAACAAATATTAGAAACTAATCATCAGGGTCCTTAATTTGCACACAAATTACAATGACATTATTTATAAAAAAAAAAGAAAAGTTATTGCTCCACTCAGGGTGGGAATGTGAAGCTTTTTAAAGCCAGTGACCCTTTGCAGTTCAAGAGCAAAATCACCCCTCAGAGACTGTCTGCTAGGTGGCCCTGACAGCACTGTGCTGCAAGAAGAGCTCCTCAGCAATGGAGACTGAGGCACGTTGTGAAATAGAGTGAAAATCGGTAGCTTTTGTCTCTATGTATCTAAGCACTTCCTATTTCCATTTCAAGACAGATGAACTTTTGATAAATGATGGCCTATTTGGGTTCTGCAAACCCCTTGATAGCCACAGAGTGTGGGTGTCTTTCCAGACTTTGCTCCAGCGCCCCTGTATAGCAGTGACAGTCAGCACCTAAAAGGGCCAGGATATTTTCTAAGGCCATGAAACAGTTAAGCATATATAGGCGTTTGTATGTGCTAACATAAATTAATAATAAATATAAACAATAAATATAAATGATACTTACATAGATATATCAGGATACATACATACACAATTTTGTATTCAATATATTCAAAGAGTTCCAATTTTTTATACCAGAAATTGTGTAACTAGATCTGTGTAACAGTATTCAAAATTATTCTCTTTCTGTGATTCTTCAGCTTTTCTAGCATTTTTATTAAACAGCTTTTAAAGAGTCCTCTTTGAACTCCTGTCAAATGTTTTGCATTTGTCTAAGATGGTTTGTTTCAGTAAATTGACACATCTGTGGGTAGTTTCAGTAAATTTGACTATAACGTTGTAGAAGCTTCTGTGAAAAAATAAAACTGTTGGTAACTTTTCACTTTGGAGAAAGAGTAAGAGAGATTTTCTCCTGGAAAAGACTTCTCAGATACACATTTTTGACTAGCTTTAATAAAAGGTCAAAGAAATGAAAACATTCCGGTTTCTTGGTTCTTGCCAGCTCCTGCTGCTGCTATTTGTTTTTAGTTTTTTTTCCTTTACTTTTATTATTACTGAGCATTTATTAGTACTGTAGTGGTGCCCAGAGCCCCCGCAACCATCCTGCCTGCACTTTGCAGCATGATTTACAAAGAGACGAGCTGACAGCAGTTCTCCCACAGAGACCTGACACTCTCAGCACACAGCCAGCCCACGTGGAGCCAGGAAGAGCGATACAACAAAAACACATTCAAGCTCTGGTGTGCCTTGTGAGCAAGACATGCGTCTCGGTATGTCCAAGAGAGGACTCTGAACAACTGCAGCCAAAGGTAGTTTGGGAGATTCATATCTACCTGCCAGGGATACAGGTATATCCATGCTGCGTATAATCATAGAGTGGTTGGGGCTGGAAGGGACCTTAAAGACCATCCAGCTCCAACCCCCCTGCCATGTTGAGGGACACCTCCCACTAGGTCAGGCTGATAAAGCCCCATCCAGCCTGGCCTTAAACAATTCCAGGGATAGGGCATCCACAGCTTCTCTTAGTTGGGTGTAATGCCAGAGACCAGTCCCCAAGCACTGTTGGGAAGAGCTGCTAACTGCAAAGCTCCCAAGGATGGGTACATCAACAAAAGATCATGTTCCTCTTGGTGGGGAACCACAAGGGGGAGGGCACGCCAGTGCTTATAAAGTGCTGACTTCACCCCAGGCAGGAAAATTTGGGAGTTACCTGTGCCACCGGGCCCCAAGGGGAAGCTGGTAATTTTTAGCACTTTCTCAGAGGAGGAGATGAAGGGCTGAGGAAAATGAGGCTGGTAGGGCACCGGGGTGAGACAGGGATGTGGGGATGCAGCAGCAGGGCAGTGCTCACCCAGCCAGCACTGTAAATAAAAATAATTCCCTTGAAGCTAATGGATTCAGTTTGACTTTCCTGAGGTGAGGACAGAGAGGGGATGAAAGAAGATGAGGACAGTGATGCAAGAGAGAGCTCTGGAGCATAGTTCATCCCTACATCTGCTGGACAGTATCTGACTCAGGCAGGGGCACGCGGCTGGGGATGCAAACAGCCAGAAAATAACTCTCTGCCTGCCTCGGCTGAAGGGAAGGAAGTGAATTATTAACTGCAGCTTTATGTCAACAATGGCATAACGTTAATCCTGTGCCGAGCTAAACTGATAATAACTAATAAGAACTGTTTATGGCTTATTCAGTGGAAATTAAGGGAACAATGAGTAAAATATAATCAGATACACAATAAACGTTAATTAACAAGTTAGACACTGAGACAATCACTGGCAAACAAGACTGTAAATGTTTAAATAATGTAGCAGTTGCAGAGCAGATGTATATTAAATTAAATGGACAGTCTCACTGACAGAGAAGATATGTTTAACAGGTAGTAAAATCAGCACACAGAAATGTATTGTGCTGTGCGCAGTACATTGGATAGCACAGGCACAATGAGAGCACTATTTCAGCGCACTATATCAGGCGTTCTGTTTATAAGGTGGCCATTATTTCTGCCTCTTTATGAGAAAAATGTAAAATAAAACATCCATAGGCAATCCATTACAGAAACCATGCCTGCAAAATTTACCCAGGCAAGTCTGAAAGAGCATGGAAAGTTATCAGTCATTCTGAGGCAATAATCTGGAGATACCTGCCTTGGGAATGTAGTAAATACAGTATTTGCAACAACCCCTAATGCTATGTTGAGGATGAAATACAGGTAAGCTCAGCAATTTATAGGAAAGAAGGGTGAAATGGCATGTCAAACATATAATTTGCTTGCAGTATTCATATTAGCAACCTCATACAGAGAAAAATACAGTTTGTTGGAATACAATTTGTTATGGTATGCTTTGTTTCATTATTGGGAATTGTGCTGTAACTCTGTTCATGCCAATAAAGAAAAAAAGACTCTGCCTGAAGTATTGCTGTCATATGGCATTTGTATTGCTGATAAACAGGAAAACATTTGCTCCACATCTTGTTGTAAGGCCATCATGAAGCAATAAGTGGTTTCTGAACCAGAACTCAGTTGCTGTAGCCTGTATTTTAAGGGTAAAATCTGAAAAATGACATATAAGATAGTAGTCCTTACAGGATAGGAGTAAATTTGTGGGCGACACCAAGCTGGGAGGAAGTGTTGATCTGCCAGAGTGTAGGAAGGCCCTGCAGAGGGACCTGGACAGGATGGCTCGATGGGCAGAGGCCAATGGGATGAGGTTCAACATGGCCAAGTGCCAGGCCCTGCACTTTGGCCACAATGACCCCAAGCAGCGTTACAGGCTTGGGGCAGAGTGGCTGGAAAGCTGTGCAGAGGAAAAGGACCTGGGAATGTTGGTCAATGCTCACCTGAACATGAGCTGGCAGTGTGCCCAGGTGGTCTAGAAGGCCAACGGCATCCTGGTTTGTATCAGGAGTAGCACGGCCAGCAGGACCAGGGAGGTGATCGTCCCCCTGTACTCTGCTTTGGTGAGGCCGCACCTCGAGTGCTGTGTTCAGCTTTGGGCCCCTCGCTACAAGAAGGACATGGAGGCCCTGGAGCATGTCCAGAGCAGGGCTACGAAGCTGGTGAGGGGTCTGGCACACAAGTCCTGTGAGGAGCGGCTGAGGGAGCTGGGGTTGTTTGGTCTGGAGAAGAGGAGGCTCAGGGGAGACCTTATTGCTCCCTACAACTACCTGAAAGGAAGTTGTGGGGAGCTGGGAGTCAGCCTCTTCTCGCAGGTAACTAGTGATAGGACTAGAGGGAATGGCCTCAAGTTGTGCCAGGGGAGGTTGAGGTTGGAAATGAGGAGACATTTCTTCTCAGAAAGAGCAGTCAGGCATTGGAATGGGTTGCCCAAGGGTCATCATTCCTGGGGGTGTTTAAGGAAAGGTTGGATGTAGACATGGTTTACTGGGTAATATTGGTGATTGTGGGACAGTTGGACCAGATGATCTTGGAGGTCTTTTCCTACCTTAATGATTCTATGATTCATGCACTCTCCCAGCTGGGGAGAGCTGCACCCTCTCACCATCCAGTGAGGTGTTTGATGTGGACTCTGCAAACCTGTGTTCTTTCTACTTTCTCCCATATCCAAATATGTAATTCCTAGATTATGTTCGCAAGGGTCTTTGGTCAGAGTCTTTAAAAACTCCAGAGAGAAAGGAGAAAGAGTTCTCTTCTTTCCATACAACATGGCATACCCATCTTCCAAAGTAAACCCCTTCTCTCTAAAATTTACTTAAAAAGAAAAGAAAAATCTCTTCTGAAGACAGAATGAGTGAAAGTTCCTCCTTTGAAAAATGCATTCTGTATTCTGTGCGTTTGGAAGGGATTTTTATTGTGCCTTTTTCTGTTTGATTGTTTTTTGTTAGTGGAGAGGAATTCAAGGGAATGAAATTAAGCCTGTGAACTAGTACCAGTAATCACATTAAACATGGGAGAATTGAACTAGCAATTTCCCCCAGCTGTAGGCAGTTTGTGAACCAGGCAGTAAATCTACTGCCATCCACCACAGAAAAAGCTGCTGCCTGGTTTCCCTCCCATTCGCCTTTGGACTTTCTTTGTATTTGGCTATGTGTTTCAAACCCTTGCCCGCATTCAGGATGTGATCCAAGAGCAGTCCAGAGTTTCCTTCTTTGCAGTCCCTGACCAGGGCAAGGCCTTTGAGCATTAAGCATGCTTCAGGGGACAGGCACAAAGAAGCCGTCAGGTGCTGTGGAGCCTCCAGTGCTGCAGAACTCAGAAAATAGGTCAGCTGTCCTTCAGCTGCCTTGCAACAACAACAACAAAAAGGAGGAGGGGGGAATAAACTTGTTTTCCTTTCCATCCTGTCAGTGTTGTTCCAAACCCAGGGGGCTCGGGGGCGAGGGAAATATCCCTCTCCCACAAACTGCCCAGCCACTACTGTTCACATTGTTGGCTGTTTCATCTTTTTTCTGCCCTGAACTTGGGGCTCCTGGTGCTGCTCAGGCATTTGGGTGCCTGGGGAAGGCCAGGGCAAGCTGACCTCGAGCACCCTGGTGCTGGGTGCTGCGGCACACTGCTCCTACTGCTCCAAGCTCTGCAGAAAGACCTCCTTTCTCTGCCGTGGCTTTAATTTCCTCACTAATCCTGCAAACGGTTTGTTTTTTTTTTTTCTTTTTTTCTTTTTTTCCCCCCCTTCATACAAAGAAAAACCTCTCCGTGAAAAAGAGGGCTTGTACTTGGCATGGAGCATAGTAACATGAGCATAATAAACAAGAGTGGCTGTCCCCATAAATAATAAAAGGAATGTTTCTCCTCACATGGCAGCTTTTTAGAGGAGAAAAGGCAGGGAATAGGTAGTCCTGCGCTAATGTGCACATTGCAAGCTCTAATCCCCATTTCTGTTGTTTTCTTTGGCAAGCCAGCAGCTGGTGAAGCAGGGGGTACCTCTCTGTTTTGCATTCCCTTCCAGCTTTTATTTGGTTTCTTATCTCTTGTACCTTGCGTCTGCTGGGAACGAGAAGGCTCCTTAAAAACGCCATTGTATTTCTTCCCTCTGTTTGATATTCTCATAAAGACAGAGCCACGCTCCACTGACGATGAACTTGGACTCATAATATCAGCTTGGAGGTGAAAATAGACCCTACTCAGCCTAACATCTCCCTGATTTACGTTCCTGCAGCAAAGGCGATGAGCTTGTGATACAAGTGAATAACTGTATCATTGGAAAATGTTTCTGATGTTGTTTCAGCTGCTTATGTAAAAATGCTAAGCTTTCTCACCATTAGGGATGTGATTTACTGACGCGTCAAAATTTCCCTCTTCTGGCCACTCAGTTCAAACTTTGAATATATTGTAGTTGGCTTCGATCTGCAGAGCCATGTGTTAGCTACTGCAGTAGCTGAAAATGCATGCAAATTATCCCTTTATTCTGGCAAAGATTACAACATTAAAACAACAACAACAGAGAAAGGCCTGTGTGGAGAGTATCATAAATAATTTAGCTTAAGTGAATGCTGAAATTAGTCAAGGCACCGCATTGCTTGGCTCTGAGCAGTCTATTTGCAGCCAGATATGTAGAGTGCCCTCTGGCCAAAGCCTAGCCTTTCAAAAATGGAAAGCAGGAAAAACAATATGATCTTCTTTTAAAGCAGCACGTTGGAATGACCCGCAGGGTTAAATATACCTAGACAGCCCTCCGTGCCATAGCTCCAGTGATCTAGGGAGAAAACAGACCGCTTATAAAGAGCCACCAGTTAGGAAAGGAGATAATGAAGTGTGCGTGTGTATTATTGGCAAGTGCTCTGAATGGCAAGGCGAGCAAGCTGCATACAGTATTATCTTGCGTAATTATTGGGTCACCGTACTGTACGCGAAGCCGCTGCTATACTTAGCGGCACTACCGTGCCCTGCACCTGGCTGAGGGCCGGATCCGGCCTTGCCCCGAGTCGGGCTGTATTTACACCGAGCTACAAAGCGCGGGGCCATGCCTGAGCACCCCGTCAGCAACAGGCCCCGTAGGTCACAGCCTGAACGAGCAGGGCCCTTGGGTGCTCCCAAGGCCTGAGAGGGCCCCGGCAGGCCACAGCCACCCTCTGTGGAGGGGGGAAAGCAGGAGGAGGGAAAGCAGGCTGTGAAGAGAAGACGAGCGGGGAGGGAAGGGAAAATTAAAATAAAATGAATGCTTCCTTCCAAGGAAGAACAAACCTTGGGAAGTGGGCATGGTGAAAGAATAAATGAACTGAAAGCCTCTGTAAAGAAAGTGCTTGGAAAAGTCACTGAACAATACAAATGCGTCAAAGGAGATGTCCCAAGATGCTCGTGCAATATTTTCTTTTAACTGGCAGGTGACAAGTGGCTCAGATTTTATACTCTTATAACCCTTAACCAATGCTACTGCTTTTTTCTAAATGGCTGTCTCTATGTTATGGCAGGCCCCTGCCAGTTTTCACTCTGAAAACTTTGAGGTATGAGTGTGAATATAGAGACAAGTGCAAGTGTAGGTTTGATTTATTCACCCACATTTTCTGACACATTACTAATGCTTTTTAAGTACCAGGGAAACACTCTGAGTTAGATCATAAGGTCAACTTAAAAAGGTTCCTGATAATGTGGCCTTCTTTCAGTTCCAGTTTCATGGGAACCAAATGTAATGACAAACCCTAAACGTGAAGGATTTCCTGTGGATACACCCATCCTCCCCACAGGCAACCACTGGGTGCGTTGCTGGTCGCTGCTATAGCACAGGGCGATGGCTGTAACAGGATTTCTGCTGCCTGTCATGCTGCCCTGCCAGTGGTGTCCAGCATCCCAACACATGGATATAGGGAGGGAAGGGTACTGCCCTCCCTAGACGAAAATGGGCTGGTGAATGTTCTTCACATCTAATGCTTCCTTAATGACACTTTAATAGAGGGAAGAAAAGGCAGAAAGACTCTGTGTTTATCTGTTACCCAAGAAACATTAAATTCTGGGTCAGGTTCTTCTAACCATGTATGTGTTAAGCCCTATAAAAACAGTGTTTCCAAAGATGTAATCCTGCTTGTGAAGAAGATCTTTCAAAAGGACCTAGACCAAGTGACTATTAAAAAAAAAAAAAAAAAAAAAAGAAGAAGCCAAGATCTGACATAAAACCTCGTGATGCTCAGCTTCCATATGCCCTGAAGAGCAGCACTGGAGAGGGCAGCTTCACCTGCTTGCCTCCCTTCCTGTGCAAGACCCTGCTGTCCCCATTTTTTCATTTGTTTGTTTGTCTGTGTTCCATGGGAGCCCAAAAGTATATAATTCATATTGCTCAAAACTTCACCTTTTGAATGGAGTGAGACAGCCCACTTCAGGTAACTGGCCGGTGAGTTGAATTCCTTTGACATTTCTAGCTGCTTCAGAGCAGGCTAGTTAGGAAACAAGTAGCCTGTTTTTGAGGTTGTGAGAGGCACAGATTTGTAAAACTGTAAGCTTTCACTTTTAATGAGCCAAAATCTGCCCTATATACAGATTAAGATTAAGATTAAGATTAAGAGTAAAAAAAAATTTACCTTACTGGACTGGGGCAGTTTGCCATACTGAGTTGTGTTCACCCTATGTGCCTAGCCATAGCACTAAACGAGATGCCGTAAAGGCTAGATTTCATTATTAGAAACTTGATCAACAAGAACGTGAACTTGGTGTGTCTCACTGACAATCTTCAAGTCTTGCTTTGTGGAGGGATAGGAAAATATGGGAGCCCCCAGTGAACATTAAGAGGAGGTCTAGACAAATGTTTCAACAAAAAGAAATTACTTTTGGAGGTTTTTGACCTTCAGAAAGCTTGAACACAATTTTTTTTTTCCTCTTGAGAGAGGGAAAAAAAATATGTTTTCAACTTAAGCGTGCACTGTGAGCATGCAAGGTGAAAGGAGGTCCCTTGGAGGGAAAGAGTTATACATTCAGTAACCTTTGTATATTTATTTGTTCAGCATGCTAGCTCTTGTGCTATTTGCTGGGAAGGAATGCCTGCAAAAAAAGCCATGAGGTGGCTCAAATAAAAAAGCCCAGAATGTTTTGAAAGCCTCCCTCCTGACTTCTGATTGAGGGGAACTGTAGAGTTTTTGGCACATTGTAAATCTGTGTTTACTAGAAAGAAAGAAAGAAGGAAAAAGAAAAAAAAAAAAAACACACACCGATTTGGGGGTTATGTCTATGAAAGTCTATGCTAGCCCTAGTTTATAGCATGTCAAGTGCTAATATTTCACAATAGACCCAGGACAAAAGAAGTCTTTAACTGCATTTTGGGTCAAAACATGTACAGTATTAAAATCTAAAAATACTATGCAATTCGATATTAAGAGAATGTGAAGATCCAAACTTACTCCAAATTGTTCCAACTCTTCTCCTAGAAACCTAAATGTAAACTTTGTATTTAAATGTAAACCCACCGCTGGATCTGGTCTATTCTCTTAATTTATTTTATTTGCCATGCAGCTGAAAAGGTTATGCACACAAAGTACACATGCTTTCTTAGTCTTTTTAAGCCATTGATGGTATAGTTCATGCAAAACACTTAGTTTCATTGTGCCTCTAGAATTGGAAAACAAACTCATTCCTCAATCCCTTTTATCACACTGCTGCATCTTTTTTTCTCTCCCAAATACTCATTCCATCCTCTGGTCTCATACACTTAGTTTGTGATATGGATACATGTCAGAGTTTAGAAGTAATTTGGACACAAAACTGATCTAACAAGATAAAAACATTCTTCAGGTAGTCCTTGCCAGCATCAACAGCATAAGGTGGCATTTCATCACATTACTTGTTTTAATCCTATCTGCCAGTTCTTTGTTTGCTTCCTAAGAAGTGGGGCATAAGAACTTTTGGAACAGAAAGTTACCTGGTTCCCTCAGATACCAGCAGTCCAGGAACCTAAACTGGGCTTCTAGAGATGAAATCCAGCACACGGGTATGTGAGTGTGTGTCATTTTCTGCATGGTGCCTCCTGAATTTTCCTGAACTTCTGAATTTTCTTGGACATTTTTCACACCTCACTTTGCATATGCATCCCTCATCACCTCCACCATGAAAGAGGTAGGGTTGTCTTCTTCTGTGGGTGATTTTTGGCTGCCCGGTGGTGAACTGGATACATCAAAAGGCTCAGCATTTGCTTTCATGGCCCTCACAGAAATTTTTAAACCCTCATGTTTAATCACACCCAGAAGCTTATTAGGACTCAGCGAGAAGCAGAGGCGCTATGTCTGAGATGTCTCCTGACCTCCCTGAGGCATCTTGATGTATTCTGCTCAAGTTGGTGCATCCATGGCAATGTTTACACCAAAGTCCCTAGGACAGGCTTAAAACAACCTGCATGATTTCTGTGCATGTTGCTGGCTATTGATTTAGCTGTGGGTTAGAACTGGAGTATCAAGTTGCGCACTGGAAGAGCTGAGTTCAGGGTATCCACTGGGGAGCGGGCTGCTACTCTTGTGGCACTCCCTGTAGCTAAGCACCCCTGGAGCACATGGCAGCAAACCACCTGCGAGGCAGGAGAAGGCAGAGTAGTGCTACCTCACCTCTTTCCTGCAGTTCCCAGGCTGTGAAAATGACTGCTCCTTGGGATCAGACAGAAAAAAAAAATTCAGAATTATGTACACAGGAAAAAAAAATCTAAAACATTGCTAAAAAGAAATTTAATGAGCCATCCACAAAACACACCTTGCTTTCTAGCACCTAAGAGCCCTAGGCATTTCTAGTTCTCCATACACCCCTGAAGTTCTGCTGCCACATGCTCAGGACAGTGGATCCTTGATGCCACTGAGCATCTCCAACTCTATCTCCACCCAACCCCACCACAAATTTACCAGCAAGGTGTCTCTGGTCATCCAAGGGGCTTGTTTCCACAGGGGTACATTGAATTCAGCACACCAGTGCCATGGTAAATATTTCTCATTAATCTTCTTGTGTGTGGCCAGGAAAGTGTCTAGTACAGTGCCAAAACTGATCTCTACCAGGAATGAAAGAACATGAGAAGTTTTCTTCATCAACACAAGAGCCCTAAACATGTACCTCCTGTATGTTAATGCACCTCTGCCCTGCCTACACTGCATGTAAATCCTTTGGACTCCCATTTCCTGTCTTAATATGACCAGACAGGCAGGGAAAGAAGGTGACCATAAAGCCTATGTTATCTAAGGAAATGTGGGTAGGGAATGCCCAGCTATTTCATTAAATTAATTTCCCAGAGTGTTATGGAGAGGAACCAAGCACTGCCAGTGGCCATGTCCCAGCAAGGTGAATGGATTTTCTCTCTTTGCTTTTATTTAGACAAATAAATGGTTTTGGAGTAGATGCAGCTATTTAGAGGTGGGAACTTGAGCTGTGCTGTATTCTGTGGAGGAGCATCCAGAAAGCTCATTCTGCACACAGCAGCAAGAGCAGAGCAGGGATAAGGGGCAGAGGACTGGAGAGCGGAGACCTCTCACTGAGCATAAAGGGAGTAACAAAAATTGCCAGATTTAGAAGTGAGGAAACTTCGCTGATAACCAGAACTTTATAAAGTTGCTTAAACAGAAAACCTGTGAGCTGCTTTATTCTGCTATAGTGTAGAACAGAGGCTTATTTTGTACTTGCTGCCCTTTTTTACATTTATTTTGTGTCAATGAGGCAAAGGAAATGCTCAAGTGAAGAGCTAGGCATGCTACAATGCTTTGTTTATTCCTGCATTTTATCACTGGAAACTTGATCATCTTCGCTGGCATTTTGGAGACTCCACAGTTGCTCTGCTCTCAGCACTGTCTGATAACAGATTTGTGAAAATCCCTCTGTGCAAAAGAGAAGGGGGTGGACAGAAACAAGCTTTTCACAGTGACTCAGAATTATCTCACTGGTAAGTTTAGAGAGAAACTGCTTTTAAAAAGTTCCTGCTGCCTTCGGAACAAATTGGGAGGGGGAGGAAACAGTATTCATTTACATTGTAAAGTATTCCTTTTTAAACAGAGAGAAAGAAAGAGGTATTTAAAGGGAGGGGAGAAATCATGTGTTTTTCATAGCAACACTTCATTTTCTACCAGCAGTTCTAGAATTTCCATTATACAGAAAAACAAATATCAAGGCTGCCAACCACAGAGATGAAAGAAGAAACCAATGGAGAGAAACATTTTTTTACAAATAGTACAGCAATGACAAAATACCAAGGCTCATCAACAGCATTGTCAAAGGTTAAAATTATAGTTAATGATATAGTAGTGGCTCTCTGGCATTTTAAGGCAGCATGGCACACGGATTTCTCACCATATTTGCAGTTTCCTTGTTCCCTCGAGAGCAACAAACTTAAACTGATCCCGCTGCTAGGTGATAACAACCAGTGCAAAGCAATTATTGTCTCAGGCTATAGCATAAACTGGATCAGGCGCTCCTCCATATACTTTGTTATCAGCCTGCTGGGAGCAAATATAGCACTGTAGTATCAAGAGTCATTAGTTCAAGTCAGGACTTGGGTGACTGAGCAGGTGGAAGTTTTACATGTCAGATGGAGGAAGCTTAAAGCAATATTGAGTAGCAGTTACATAAACTCTGCTAGGGTGTTCCTGCTCCTCCTGAGACGGGCAAGCTGCAGAGGTTAGGAAGCTTGAAGTGGTCAGAAAAGTCAGGTAAGCCACAGCCATAAAGCTTTCCTTTAACTGGGGTTGGACTCAGGTTTTGTCAGCAGACTGTTGATCAACAGGTTACTTTGTAGGTACTGAAACACTCACATTTTGTTTGAAGTGGAATTTAGGCGCCTAACTGTAGCCTACAAAAGACCCAGCCTACTTCCTTGCCTGCCTCCCCATCCCAAGTCACGGCAGTTCACACCACAGCAGCAGGTTTCTCTCTCCCACACCATCAGTACATACTGAAACATGAGTGAAATACAGCATTTACTCAGGCTGCTTTTGTTGAGAATACCATCTTGGAGCTCCTACCTCTCTGTACCTGGCACACGGACAGGTGGTGTTGAGTTTTTCGCTAATCACATTTGAGTGAAATGCATCCACAGCCTGGGCACCTCACCTCAGGACTGTGCCCCAATCTCTGACACTGGGCTACAGGCACAAGCTCTGTCTTCCTCCTCCCACTTGTGGTCCCCCAACGTTTTTTGTTTGAACTATACCATAACTTAGCCTAACAGATGGGACGAGGAAGGTCCTGCAAAGGAATTGCCTGTAGGGGGTTGGTGAGCAGATACACTTGGCTCTGGTGAGGCTGCACCTCGAGTACTGTGTTCAGTTTTGTGCCCCTCGCTACAAGAAGGACATCAAGGTGCTCAAGCGAGTCCAGAGAAGGGCAACGAAGCTGGTGAGGGGCCTGGACAACAAGTCTTATGAGGAGTGGCTGAGGGAGCTGGGGTTGTTCAGCCTGGAGAAGAGGAGGCTCAGGGGCGACCTTATCACGCTCTACAGGTACCTTAAAGGAGGCTGCAGCGTGGTAGGGGTTGGTCTATTCTCCCACGTGCCTGGTGACAGGACGAGGGGGAATGGGCTAAAGTTGCGCCAGGGGAGGCTTAGGTTGGATATTAGGAAGAACTTCTTTACTGAAAGGGTTGTTAGGCATTGGAATAGGCTGCCCAGGGAAGTGGTTGAGTCACCATCCCTGGAGGTCTTTAAGAGACATTTAGATGTAGTCCTTAGTGATATGGTTTAGTGGAGGACTTGTTAGTGTTAGGTCAGAGGTTGGACTCGGTGATCTTGGAGGTCTCTTCCAACCTAGATGATTCTGTGATTCTGTGATTCTGTAACTTGGCTTGGGCCCTCTTCTGCTGAGGGGGACTCCACGTCCTAGTTGCCTCCTTTCTGGAGGGTGCTGTAGGACTACCACACAAATGTAGTGGGTGAGACTATTGACTGAGGTCCCCTGGTTTAAATAAGAACCAACAATCATTTGAAGAATGACCTACCTGAGATTGAAAGGCTGATGATGGAAATATACATTAAAATAAGCAGCATATTGAAAGAACTAGCACTTGAAATGGAATCCAAAATTGAAGACTTGAATAAATAGCTGACACTAGGTCAGATAGTGAGGGAAGGGCATATATAGCAAATACCGTGTCTATGACTGAGATATTGAGATACAACATGAGCAGTTGGATCCACTGCTCATATCTCAGCCCTATGCAAAGCTTTCATATATTGAAGGAAACATAACTGCATGCATTGAGGAAAACGAAAGATAAGATAAAATGCAACATGTACTTCGAGAGTAGATTATGCCATACTAATAAGGTACATGCCTTTACCAGCCGATCTTGCTGAGGAGGAAAGCAGCAAATCCAAGCCATCTGGATGTCAACGAAACACATCAGGGAAAACAAGAGTTAATGTCGCAAAGACGAAAATTAGTAGGAGAAAACAGAAGGTGGTGAAGGGACCAGCTAAAGAAGAAACAAAAAATTTTAACCCCCAAATCAAGAGGGCATAGCTTTGCTGTCACAGAGAAGAGATATATAAGATAAAAATCAGTGCTGGCACAAGAGCAAAGTAGTATAAACCGCCCTAACTAAACTTACATTGAAAACTTAAGAAGTTTTGAAACATCAGAGGATTGTGGTCTGGAACAGCCATCCAGTGAGCATAATGAAAGCAGTGTTTCGAGACAGAACTCTGCAAACAAATTCGATCTTGATAAATTACAGACTACAGGGCTGACTGATAGCAGGGACCTGGGCTTGATGACCCAGGAGACCCTTTCTAATCTTTTGTATATAATTTGGAATACAGGAGCTGGAATGCTTAAGGGCCAGACTTCTTACTGATAATGCACAAGATGATCATTTCAGATTGCATTAAAGAATAAAATGACTTGTTCTTTCATCACTTGCTAGTCTGAGGGAAGAGGTAAAGGAGAGAGTTATTTTGTGAACAGTAAGAATTTGTAAAAACATATTTTTTATGTTTACATTGAACAACACTTTTTTGCATGTATCTAACATGGTAGTGGTTTAGATTGATACAGGAGTTGATCACAACAGTAAAATATTGTGATAAGCTAACAGAAATAGTTGCATCTTAATTATAGGTTTTTTTTGGTGGTGGTGGTAGTTTATTTTCTTTTGTTTATATATAAACATATGTTTTTATATATATACATATATACATATATATATTGTTTATATATAAACATATGTTTGTTTATATATAAACAAAACAAACTCTCTCTCTCTCTACATATATATATATATATATATACATACAGAATAGTGTATAATAGAAATAGACCTGGGGAGGGCCTTAAACAAGTAATGTAATCCATTCCCTTTGGGACTGACTGTACCCTACAGCATTCTTGCCCGACATTTGTGTGTTAACCTGTTTGTAGACATCTCCAGAGGTGGACTTGTGTGAACTTCCCCAGCACTGCAGTACTTCTGTTGCACCCGCTGCTAGAAAGCTTCCTTAAGGTCTAACCACAAACCTCACAGCAAATGAAGGTGTTTGGTTTTGGTGGTATTTTTTTTGTGTTTGTTTGTTTTTTAAGCAATTGTCCCATATTTGAAGTTTGTTATTTTATCTGCCTTCAGCCTTTTCTTCCCTTGATCAAAGAGTTCCAGTTCTTTCAGTCTTTTTCTCATAGGTTGCTTTTTTTTCACTTCTAATCCTTCCTTGTTGCTTTTCTCTGGTTTCAGTAAAACTGATCTAAATCCACCCTGACCTGTGAAGCCCAGTGCTGAGCAGGGCAAGATTACTCTCTGCATCTTGCTGACTTTGCACTTGTTTATAAAGCCTAATATGACATTGTTTACCCGGAAGTTCTTCCTGGTTTCTAAGAGAAGGTCATCTAGTGAAGGTGAGGACACATCAGCCAGGCACTTTCAAAAAAGAAGAACTGAAGCAAGATAGCGTGAATGATGACCAAGAGCTGGATCTCAGTAGAAATGCTTTTAATAAGCCATAAATAAGAAGAAAAAAAAAAACCATTGCATAATTAAAAGGCATATGTTTTCATTTTTAAAAGGAAACAGAAGCATAAATAACAAGGAAAGTTGCTTTTTAATAATTTTAAATATAAGAATTGTAGAACTTTACTAAGGGAAAATACACTGGCAGAAATGAAACATCAGTGAAGGTTTTAACTTCTTTTGTTTTAAGTACGTTGGAAGCTAAAGGAATTCTAATAGTTAGACTTTTATCTAATACAAGACAGAACCGTTGATCGTATCGTGGAAGAGAAAAAATGTTCATGTAATGGAACTTTTCTGTATTTTGAAATAATTCAGTTGATGCATTTGATCTCTTTCCCAGCTTTTGTTACTGGCAGGGTGGGGGTTTCTGGGGTGGGGGGTTTCTGTGTTTCCAGGTTGCTTGGTGTCATATGCATGCCAAGTGGCAGTGACTCCACGCTCTTGGTGCGCATCCCTTCAGCCTGGGGTTCCTTACCACATGCCAAGGGACCTGCTTTGCACTAATGGGAAGGACTGATCCTTCGCCCAGGTAGTTGTGCTGCTCTTTGGTTTATGGAGAGCTTTTCCTACATGCAGATTTGGTCGTTACAAATCTGTTGCTGTGCTGTCCTACATGCCTGCCTTTTAATTAAGACACTCGTAATGTCTCCAGAGTTAGGTGGATGGCACACTATTTGTGTGGGGTTTTTTTCTTACCAAAGGAGGAAATAAGTATTTCACAGATGACCATCTAGTATTTCACAGGTGAAATCTACAGAATTAAAATGTTAAAATCACAGTGCTCAAAATATGTCTTTATTAACACTGTTTCAGGCATTACTCCAGATGGGAACCTCGTGCTCACTTCTTACTCTCTGTCTTTCCCCTCTCAGTAATAAAACAGCAGCACCTCCGCTCCCCATAGGTGTACTGTGCAGGGGTGGCAGCATCAGCAGCGGTTGCTTCAGAGCAACCTGCACCATGCAATGTGACTGAAACACACACCACGATGCTTTCAGTGCCTGTTGCTGACACGCTCCCCAGCAGGGCATCTTTAGGGCATGTATGGCTCAGGTACAGTGCCGTGAGAGACCTCTGCCAGTACAACAGACGTGGTAAGCAAGGGGCCTGTTTGGGGACAGGCTGCAGAGCCAGCTGGGGGGGCCGTGCCTGCTGCTTCTGCAGGATGGGTTCCTCCTGCTCCTTCAACGTGGCTTCCAGCAGTCCAGGAATTGTTACAAAGCAATGCAAATAAAAGTCAGCATTTGTCCAAAGATGCCCGTGAAAGAGTTCTTCATTTTGATGAACCAATTGCAATATGAAACACCTTACAAGAAACATAGGTGTACTATCTGCTAGCCAACTCCCTTATTGCAGGGCATTGTTTTAATGTTGTACGCTATTATTTTATTGCATCATCTGTGACAGCGCATCCTTTCATTTAAGCACAAAATTACACACTGTACTGCAACATTTCTCCCCTCCCTTTTACAACATTTCCATTTGATTCCATTCTAAAATGATACCGGATGCTGGTTTTTCATCATCACATTGCTTCAGAGTGACTGCATAGACATAATTTTCCTGTACGAGTCACCATACCTCTAAAAGAAACAGAAAGCGGCTGCAGCTATACTGCCTGGTTACACGGCCGTGCAGTCGACAGTATTCATTTTTTGACCACGCATTACTGAAATTGCAAACTGCAAACCTACACTTGTGACACAGGTATGAGAAATTATGGCTGTACGTTCAGGTAAACAGGATCGTGGCACCAAATTAACGGTTTATACACTCCTAAGCTAAAAGTTGGATAGATCAAATTAACAAGTATCACAGGTGAGCAGCAGAAAGAAAAGCTATTCTTTGGGGTATCTCATCTTGACTTAGACACTAAAAATCACCTCTATCCTCCTCTTGTGCAACATGCCACGCTACTTGGTCTTTATGCAGGTACCTTATGAGTCACAGTAATGTAAAATTGTGTCCTAATTGTTTTTCACATTTGTTTTTCTTTCATTATTATCTTCCTTTGGTTTGTTGTGTTGGATTTATTTTTTTTTTCATGGTTAGGGAATCTATAATAGAAATAACAACCAAAATCTAACTTCCATGTATGGGTCCTTTTTTGTACATTTTTTTTCCTCCCTCTTATATAAGCTGATGGGTGGAAACTACTTAAGACTTAAAAATGCAGATTTTAACCCAAGATTTCCTAAGAGCACTAATCATACTTAAAACACTCTTACTGCATAAATATTTATTGCCTTGGGAATGTACAGGTGTTTCTGTAATTTAACATATGCATTGCCTTACTAGAGCTTCATTATCTGGAGCAAAAATGTGTGCACAGTGCTGTAACTGCTACACATATGTTAGTGCTATGTAGGTAGAAGAAAGTGATTTCTTTAGCAGCTAAAAATAGAAGAGTCTAAAGAAACATGAATCCCTTTCTAGTTATTCCTTAGGAGCATATTCTCCACCTTATCTAATCCAAGCTACCGATTCTGTAGACTAGTCATTGATGTACTGAATGATTATAACGCAAACAATTTATGTATTAATGTATTTCCTTAAAATACAACATAAAATATTTTAGTGTCTTTAAAGAATAGTGTATGTTTTCTGAAAATGTATAACATTTCTGGATAGAAGTGTTACTCCTAAAAATAAAACTGGAATTCTCCGAATTAAAAACAAAGTCTGTCCATGCTGTAGGGCATCAAATATTTACAAGCAAGCTGAAAAGTGGCTTGTTATAAAGAAGCAAAACAAACAAACAAACAAACAAACAAAAAAGCAACTTGTTGTTAACAGGAGTTTACAACTTCTGGTTTTCTGAGGGTGATAGTCTCACTATCATAAAAGATCAGTGACAATTATTTTAATCAGTTGCAGCTCAATGCCTGTACGGATTTCAGATGACTGCCAGATACTGCATTTTCGCAGCTGGGAAATTGAACCGGATGAGAATTCTCTGGTTCATTGAACATAATTCTATGAAGCTGCAATAGCATTTTTTTTTATTGCATTTTGAAACTGGTTTTCACTCCCCATCACTGCTGGAAGACTATTTCAGTACTTCATTTCCGTGATTAGAAACTTCTTTTTAACTTTATTTTTTTTTACCAAATGCAGCCTGTTATCCAGCACCGGGATTGATTCTGACAAAGATTAACTGAAACAGGTAGGAGTTTTGCTTGGAGAAGGGCTGATGATTAAGCTCTAAAATATGTAGTATGATGGGAGAAAGCTCCCAAGCTGGAAACCTCGACCTGATGGGAGTTTTTATGGTCTCATTACTACAGCTATTTAGAAGCATGGCACAGAGTTAACTGTTGGTGAATCTGACCCATTCTTCTGGCCTTTCTGTACCCTTCTGCCCACCAGCAGCAGTAGACAGGCATAATTCAGAAGTGAGACATGACTGGTATGGGATCCATGGTGCTCATTTCCATGGTAAGAAGAGGAGGGGCATTTTTTGACCAGTCCTGCTAATTAGAGAATAATCCATAAGGATTACCAGAGGAAAAGCTCTCTTAGAGCCATTTTTCATCCCACCTGTGATCTCAGAAGTCTTACAGAGCTGAAAAAAGTACTGTTTAATGTTTATTTGTGTTGTGGGGCATTGGGACCTTGAACCGGTCTTCACTGAGCAGTAGGCTGTGCAAATAAGGCATGAAAAGAGGATCCTGAGCTTTCAGTCGTGGTGAAATCAGGACTTTGCCAATAGTGGAGTCACAAAACATGTTTTACTATACTCTGGTGCCTCCAGGCTGGGGTTCCCTGTGGATTCCCTCCTGTGCAACATGGGTGAGTGAAGCCTGGTCTTTATTCTTTCCTTTTGTAAAGACACTACTATCACTCTCTGCAACCCAGGAACTTACTTTCTGAAAAATTTGTGCATTGCAAATGTGGCTGCCTGGAACCATCCATTGGGTTCAGAAGCTGCGGCTGAGAAGGATGGATGAGCGCATGCATGTGGCTGGGCACTCAGCAGCCTCATTCCCTTCGGAGAACTGTCTGCAACAAGAACGCTTCTGAAGAGGAGATCTGACTTGAAAACAAATGAGTGTGTCTTGTCTTTTGAAAGGTTTTTCCTTTTGAAAATGCAGAAAATGCAGTATGCATCCATTGCCTGGCGATACGGGTGCAAAGTAGTGCGAGAGGAATAAATGGAGCTGTTACTGTGCAAGTTCAGCACATCTTCTGTGTAGGGACGTCAGCAAGAGGATGCCCATGGGTGCAGCTCCCCTGCTGCTGGGAGCAGCCGACGCGCTACTGCAGAGCAAGCTGCTGTGCCATCGCCTAAGTCAGGTCTGTCCCGAATGGGGCCAGATAGCACTGCGCTTCAAACCCCAAAGGAGCCCTAAGTGTGCTAGAATTCATACTTTGCCGCACTGTTGTTAGCAACAGAAAGTTTTTGCTGGAAAACAATAAAATCAACATAGGCACCGTCTAGGAGAGTTGTATGCCTTCTGTTTCTGCAGATGATGTAAGTTCTCTTTAACGGCTAGGCGTACAATACCAAACATTTAGAGAGGTGCTTAACGTTAAAAATAAATATGCATCAGTGCACAATCCATACAAGAGAATTAGTTAGCTGACATTTATTGTATATATGCGATTATATGATTTATTTGTTGCGTAAATCTTTTGAATGTGCATTCAGGTGCATGCCTGTAACGAAGCTCAGTGTTTAGAAAGCTTGGCCTCCTGTCTGTCTCTCTCCCTCTCTGGGGAATGCAGAGGTATCTCTGGAGCAGCCAGGCTGTTATGAAGCATTGGGATAATTGCTTTTGAAGCTCATGCTTGGAAAGCATTTCTTCCTTGATGTGGAGTTTAATTTGCTTTTAGGGATGCAAAGATGCAAAAAATGTTTTTCATTAAATTAAGAAAAATGAAGGTGTTTCTGTAGCAGGCTAATTAGATAGCTATCTAAAATAAATGTTTTTTTTAACGCCTGATTTCTTCTTTAAATATATAAATACCAGCCAGTGTTTTAAAGCTCCTGTAGCTGTGAATAGCTCTGCTGTCCCTCACTGCAAGCTACGTTTTTATTACTTCTCCCCAAGAAATTTATTTTGCTGACATGGGCCTTAATCCAGTAAAGTGTTAAAACACATGCTTAATTTTAAGCATGCGAGGAAAGCCAAGAGAACTGTTCCTATGCCTAAATTTAAGCACAACTTTGTCTTTGGCCTAGCTGGGGCTATAGTTTCTGGGTTAGGTTCTTGAGGATTGTGTGCTTAGAATGGGTGACCTCCTGATGGAAAAACAGACTGTCATGACTTTTTAAGGTATTTTGCTATTTATCAGAGGATCTTGCGAAGAAAAATGAACCAACAAGGAAATGCTGAAAATTTTTGGACTTCAATGCATTCTTTTAAATATGTAAGTTATGCAATTTTCCTAAGAAAATTCTCACAACTCTCCTCTTCAACCTCTATGTGATATTGTAGTAGCTGAACACAGCTGACGCACTAGCTGACTGTTTTCATGAATGACCAGCCACCTCAGGAATTCCTCCTGATACTTTCACAGGTAGAAAGCCTTATTTTCTGTATTGTTTTTTCTACCTGTATTGAGTGTTTTAGTTTGAAGAAGGAATGACCTTCCTTATTTCTAGTGAGCTAAGGAGTTAGAACTTCAGTATTTCTTAGTATCTTGCCCCGTGATACCAAAAGGTTTTTAACTGTGAATACATACAAGTGATCTTTTCCTACAAGAAAGGCAGAAGCTTGGGAGATGATGACTGAAACATAGCTCAACTTGGAACTTGAAAGTCACACAGGTCAAAGAGGAATCTGGTGACAGTGATGCGGTGAGCAGAGGGTGGCTGGTTACACAGTGAAATGTATTCCAGCAATTTTCACTCCTGCTGGCAATCTCGGGCAGACCTAGGACAGAGTGGACCTGCAATCTGAGCTGCCTTCTCCTTACAAGGGCTTGCAGATCTGGGATGAAACAAACCGGTACAGTGTGTATATAAGCTTACATGACTGATTCTGTTTCGTTACACTGGTGAGTTTTCCACCATAATGGTGAATCCAGTACCGCTCTACATCAACATTAACTGTTTCTAATGCATATCAGCATTAGAAAGCTCCAAGTTACTTTTTCTTTTAATACAGGATGGCTTAAAGGCTTTGTGCGTTTCATCTGTACCATGCAAGTTGTCAAGCACCACAGCTGAACAGAAGAAAGAATGCAGGGAATCTCCTCTAAGCTTTAATTTCACTTAATAACAGGCACAGGATTTGCTTGGAGAGTTTTATTATTGGGTGAGGAGTTAAGGTAATTACAGCAGTGGGGCAGGAGGCCAGAAGATGATGGAGAAATCTAATACCAGCAACCATTTAGGTTTAGAGAGTACTGCAGGTTATTTTTTAAAATATACTAACCACCCACCAATGACCCCCTCCTGGGGGAATTTATACACAATATAATTATTGCACCTTGTATGTTGACATTTACAATAAGATTAAGCATATTGCAGCTTGCACTCTGGTGCTCGCATTTACAAAGCATTTAAAGGAGAAGGATTTGGCTGAAGTCGATCAGACAGAAGAGGTTAAAATCAGTAGCTGGGAGATGAAAGAGCTGTAAGGCATTCTGCACATGTTTTTCCTACAAAAACATTCATGACTGATTTGAATCTGGAACAGGAAAGTTATTTGTTTGGACTTCAAAGTAGGTTTCCTGTCACAGACCAGCAAGTTATACCTGTCCAGAAAAACACTTAAGCCCGTTCTTTGCCTCAGGTTTCAACACAGTGTAAAATTTAAGCAAGTGGTTGAGGGGTATCCTGAATAAAGATGGACCATAGCAAGAGACTAGGTGTTTTGCTGAACCAAGACCCTAAAGAAAAGCAGAAATGTATTTTTATCATTACTTTCTACTGAACTTCCCACAAATCATAGGAAATGGTGGGCTTAGCATGAAAAATAACTGGCAGAAGAAATTCTTAAGTGCCTCAGAGCCTTAGATGATCTTGGCTTTCTATATTTTATGTGAGTTATCAAAAAATATTTTCATAAAAGATCACATGGTATCATCAAATAATACTAAATGTGTCCCACCAGTAGGTACTGTCTCAGCCATATGTCATGTGAACGTAGATGGCCTTTTATTCATTTTGTACTCTCTTATTTGGAGCACTGAAAGATCTGTAAATTGTTGACTGTATCAATGATGCACTTTTTCCAGCTTAGTCAAAAGATTGATTTAATACTGCACTCTTTCCCAGTTTTAAAACAACAGTTTTAAGAAACTTCAAAATTGCTTTGGCCAGGCTTAGTTATTTTCCTTTAAGTGTAAACATTCTTCTAAGACACTCATGATCAATATAAATGAATGCTTTTATTTCAAGCTACTGCTAAATAAATAAATAAATAGATAGATAGATAAATAGATAGAAAAAAAAAAGAAAAAAGAAAAAAGAAAAAAGAAAAAAGAAAAAAGAAAAAAGAAAAAAGAAAAAAGAAAAAAGAAAAAAGAAAAAAGAAAGAAAAGCCTTACCAAGTCTCCAAAACTGCTATTGTTTTATGTTTGTATGTCAGATTAATACACAGCCTACAATAATGCTTCACTGCACCACACCACTAAGCCCTAAAATTGAAATGCCAAGGTAGACTGCCTCTCTCAGTGGATTTACCTTATGCCTTATCCAAATCTTGTGAGGCTGCTAGAACTCATGAACCACTAAGGCACCTCTTAATCACATCCTTATCTCGAATGTCATGTTTGCTCTCTACTCCTAAACAGATGAGCTGCGAGGAAGTAAAAAAGCTGGTGCTATCTTGAAGAAAGGAAGGGAGCAACCTGGAAAACCAGGGGAGTCTCAACAGCGATAGTGCAGCTGTTCGTGTGCTGTGCATCAACAAGGAAAATGTCAGGGCACAACAGCCTTTTCCAACTGCTCATGTGTGCAACCCAAGCATCCAGAGTTCAAAATAATCTTTGAATAACTTCAGCTGAAACCCATTTCTTTACCAAAACATTTTCTCCTACTTGAGTGATTATACCTGTTTGTTATTTTAGGGTTGTTCATAAATTCTGAGCTCCTAGAACTGTTTCTGATTAAAGAATAAAGTGTTTTGGGTTTGGTTTTTGTTTTGTTTTGTTTCTAAACCAGACTTGGGATTACTCTGACATTTATAACAGAAGGAGAAGAAAGTAGACTATTGACACTACAGTTTCCAACACAGTCTTCCAAATAAACATCAATAACTGGACTAGTGCAATACTGCAAAGAGAAAAGGTGTGTGTTTTTTAAGCTACTACACAGAATAAGCACCCAAAGGGGGAGTGGGAAGGACAAGCTCTGAGAACCTTCCCTTCAGCAAACCTGTGCTGTGTATTGATCACAGTTTTGGCTTTGTGCTGATGCTCCGCAGCTGAATTTTCTCTCAAATCCAGCAATGTCCGCTTCTGTACATTAGTCCGGGCAAGTTCTTGTACTGCGGCACATGGCTGATAACTGCTAGGTAGAACAGGAAAAGCACAACGCATGAGTTCTGTGAAATAAGGTGAATTTCTGTATTCCCTTGTCACATTATTAATAAAAAAAAAAAAATCTAATTGTTTTTACAGAGGAAGCTGTGGGTGTAAGCTCAGACTGGGAGCTTTCAAAGGCTTTGTTGTTCTTCTCTTTTTGTCAGTCTGAAGATTGACAGACTTTCTGCCTACAAGAATGGAAAAGAAATTGCCAGGTGACTCTTTAAGTGAAAAGTGGTGTTTTTAAAGCTGTGAATGCCACCGTTTTCCATTGCAGAAAACCAATTTTAAACTCAATTTCAGACATAATTATGACAATTGTTGTGCATTGGTTTTAACTGCACTGGTTCTCTTTTCTTTTGTAAAAAGCTTTCTCAGGAGATTTGAGCATCAGAAATGTCAGTATTGGGCTCACAGAATTCACTATACTTTGCAGAAACAGTTTTCCTGTACAAAATATTCAGAATAATTCCCCAATCTAACTTATAATTTCACTCCCTAGCTATGAAGAATATGAAGTCTGGTGAAGGCTTGAAAAACATGAACTTGTAACCTGTAAGGCCAGAAAAAAAAGGTAATATTTAAAATCTGCAGCAAAAGAGGTAAGGCTCTGAATCTACTGGACTGCTGGGCAGGCAGCTGCCTGTGCCTCGGTGATGACTGAAGCCTTGATTTGCATCATCTCAGGAGTTACACCCAGATTTTAATATTAGATATATCCTCCTACTTCTTGTTACAGATACATAGGAAAATAGTTCTTTTCTGAATATCAGTATACAGAACAATGTTCTTAAATACAGCAGTCTTTGACTTTGGGAAGGTGTTAAAAATGATTTCACATTAGCTGCTATAGAGGAGACAAGGGCAATTTTAGGAACAGGCTCAGACACAGGTGCAGTGTGAACAGAGCCTGGAAAGAGGAGGAAAAGAACCGAGCAGCTCGGTCCCATGTCCTGGTGCTTAAGTACTGCAGTAAATATTGCTGATGGAGCAGTGAGAGATGGGCTTTCACTTTCCTGTGGCAAATCCCTGTTTTAGCAACTGCAGGCAAAAAGAGTCAAATATTTAACTTGGTATTTAACTTAACAAAATAAACTCGGTTTCTAATGCACAAGATGTATTCATTTAAGTATACTGTCACATCTGTCTGAAAGGTCAGGTACTGCTTAGCGACATTTGAAACAGTTGTGCTGGAAGAGTTGAACAGCAGTGCATTTGGGCAGATGACTTGGGTAGATCATGAATTGTCTACAGCACAGGTTGCAAAAGAAGAAGATTTGATTAATTCATCTGCACGATTACAGTGGGCCAACCCAAGTATGGCTCTCTGTGATCTGATGTTTCCATTGCGTCTTCTTTCTAGATGCCCCAGTGCCCATTTTTGCAAGAGACTGTCTTCATTCCTGGCTTCTTTGGGGGAGATACTATTCTATTTACAACTAATAAACAAATTCCAGCAGATTCTCAGCCCTCTATAACCTTGACTCAAGACAAGCTGGGTAATAAACTTTGGGCACGTGCACTTCATGTGCCATACTGCTGATGTGCAGAACTGCAAACTTCTCTGTTGCAGCATATGAAAATGACTAATTCTTACTGGAATGTATATACACGCCTATATTTCTATATTTTAGAGGGGGGAAAAAATTTCCTTTTTCCCCCTTTTTTTTCCCTCCCAACATAACATCTCCCAACATAACATCTCACTATCAGGCACGTTGGTGTTGTGTTTTCTCTCTCCCTGCCTACTCCAAACAAAACTAGTCTCAGCTATTGCTTACTCTGACAATTTGAATGTGGTTCAGAGGGTTGGGTTTTTTTACAAGTTAGTACTTTCATTTGGAAAATATTTTTTAACCATTTCTGAAAATATCCATTGTTGTGATGTCAGAAAACTTAATTTCTTATAACAGGACACTTAGCCTAAATTATGTCACAAATAATTTAATTCCTTCCTAATGTATGTTCGTTTTTTGTTAGCTTATGTCATTTTATATCACAAGTGTCAATTGGCCAATCTCTCAGCTGATGTCCGGTGAAGAAACTAGAGCCTTCTCTCATTGCACCACTGTGAAGGATATTGCAACTTTTTAGGGTTTTAGAATGACTACAGCCTAGCAGTTTTGTGGTTCCTTTCATATGCTGGAAGGCACTGGAAACCTCTGGTGCCTTTGAGAGTTAAGGTTGGGGAAAAAAAAAAAGTTTCTCTTAAATGATTTCTGCACAGTACCACTGTTGTACAGTGAAATCTGAAAGTCGTAGAGTCCTATAGTTTATAGTCACACAGTCGTATAGTCGTGTCTGAAAGCTGGGAGTCATAGAGTTTCATTCTGCTACCAGTGATGAAGATTCATTCTACAGCATTTCTGTTTCTAGCTGTACTTTGCAGACTAGGATTATGCAAGAACGAACGTACAGACTGTCCACTGCTAGGTCAGCACCTGCTAAGAGCAGTGAGGATGAACAGACCAAGGAAGCAGGAAGAAAGGAAATAAAGCAAGAGTGGAAGAGTCAGCAGTGTAACATAACACTTCTCCACAAAAAAAAACAACTGTGAACCGGGATGATTTTATAAACTCATCTGAAAGTTGTTTTAAGATGAAATATAAGGACTGACTTGAATGTCCCACTAAAATGAAGGATGCCTGTCTTTCTGTCAGAGGAGGGATTTGATCCATTTTGAATTCTGCAAGAGGACCTATGGGGCCTGCTGCTCGAAGGCCAGTGGGGCTCCAGGCCAGGTCTGGGGTCCCTTCTGTGGGTGCTGGCGACCACTGAGCTGGGCATGGAAGAGGGCTTTGAGCAGGGCATGGAAGAGGGCTCTGCCAGCCTGCATGCAGACTCGCTCTTGCCGATCAGCATTTCATAAAGAGGATTTTGGTGAGCGATGACGGGAGCAGTGATGGGAATCGGGCACCCTGTATAAAGCACGACGGTATTCAGAGACCGCACCAGTATTTCTGACAGAAACCCCCTCCCAAAACAACTGCTTCGAGATACTGGGGTGTTCCGCGTGTGCCTGGTTTCTTTTTAACCCGTCTTTCGTCGGCACTGCGGGGCGAGAGGTGGAGAGGGGAGGTGGCGGGACGGGGGCGGGCACAGCGCCGCTCCCGTGGGCCCCGCCCCCTTCCCCTTCCCTCCGTCCCCCATTGGCGCGCCCGCCCCCTTCCTCCTCCTCCTCCTCCTCCTCCTCCTGCTCCTGCTCCTCCTCCGGCTGCTCCCGCTCCCGTTAGCACCCGGGGCCGGCTCTCGCGATGCTGGGCGGCCGCCGCCATGTTGTGACACTATTTTGATTCGGAGCGCAGCAGCCGCGGGGGGAGGGGGGGCCGGGCCGGGCGCGACGCGGAGCCGCGGCGGTGCCAGCGGAGGACGGCAGCGGCGCCGCAGCCACCCAGCACCCACCCAGCCACAGCCCGGCCGCCCCGCTTCTCCCGCCCGCCGCGGCAGCAGCACGGACCCCCCTTCTCTCCCTCCTCCTCCTCCTCCTCCTCCTTCCCCCCCGGAGCGGGACGGCGGCGGCGGGAGGCTGCGGAGCGGCTCGGGGCGGCGGGGTCCCCCCTGCCGGGCGGCGGCGCTGGTGGCGGTAGTGGCGGCGGCGGAGGAGGAGGCGGAGGAGGAGGAGGAGGAGGAAGGAGGAGGAGGAGAAGCGGCAGCAGCAGGGTAAGGCTCACCCCGCCGAGGCGGGCCTGGCGGCGGCTCCCCGGGCCGGGCTGCTCCGCTCCCATCCCGGGGCCTGGCGGAGGGGCGGGGGCGCTGCCCGGCGACGAGGGCAGGGGGAGGCCTCGGCGCGGCGACGGGGAGCAGCCCCCGGGGCGGCGGAGGCGGGAGGGGGAAGCTTCTTCGCCTCCTCCAGCGCTCCCAGCCCCAGCCCGGCCCCGGTATCCGCCGGGGTCCGGCAGGTGACAGGTGTGCGGCCGCCGGGCGAGGCTCCGCCATTTGGGGCCGAGGTGCGGTCCCGGGCGCCCGGTGGCTTCCCGGCGGGGGCTGGCCGGCGTCGAGGCCATATATAGTATGTTTGGGGCGCCCGTTACCATTATTCGAGGCGGTTTGGGCGTTGGGAAGAAGGTCTTGAAATGGTGCTGATGAGAGGGGTTGGGAAGGCAGGAGATGGGTGTAGTCGGGGTTGGGTTTTTTTGTGTTTCTTTTTCAGTTTTGCCCCCCTGAGAGACCTGGGAACGCTGTGGAGAGGTGTGTAGTACTTTGTCTCATTCATTGAAAGGCTTGCGTTGAAAGTCTGAACGCCTGGTCCCCTGAGCTGCTGCAAGGCCTTCAGCGCAGCGGCCTCGTGTGCTTTGTCCTTTACTTGGTAGCGCAGCAGTCCCTGGTCTGTGCCCAAGACCTGTAGGTACTTCCATACTAGTGGCAGTAAGTACAGGCTTTCAAAAAAAAAAAAAAAAAGTAATCCCAAAAAACACTTCTTTGCAAGGAGTAGGTTTCAGGTGTGCTTTTCTTGTCACCTTTAGTTTAAGGTATCGATACAGGTTGAAATTCAGAAACCACTTTTTTCATCTATAGAGTGCTGAAGATGGCATTGCATATAATTTCAGTTCTCTGACTTATATAGGTATTGGGAAGATAATCGCTAAAAGTCTTTCTCTTCAACTGCTGAAATTGTTTTCCATTATAACCATAGACGCTAAAATTGTACTGCGTGTGCACTGCTGTAAGGCGGGTTAGCGGCTCTGTGGCAGTAGCATGGCCATGATTAGCCATGATTTGCTGAAATCAAGAATAATTTTCAGTTTAGCCAGCGATTTACCAGATAGCTAGGCTTTTGCATTTCATCTAAATATTTCAATTTTGTTCTTTATCTGTATTGTTGTAATTAGGTTTTGTCAAAACTCACAGTTCTTATCTTGTATATGTCTCTTGGCAAGAGGGAAGTTCCCCTGACAGATTAGGAGACCTATATGTCATCAGCTTCAGTAAGTTCTGCCCTCAATTTAAAAGAAAGCTTCAGTCACTTCTGAGGTCATTGAAGTTACTTATCTATTGGACTTATAGAGGCTCATTTGCAGATTGTACATTGACTTGCGCTGTAGCAGAAGGATCACTGAGCTGGCTGTCAGTTTCTTTTAAGACCTGGGAGGACCTGGGTCATTGCTCCTCTTGCTGCTTTGCAGGAGAGCCTCCAGAGGGGAGTGGGTGGAGCTGTTGGAGGAGGTGTTGCTACTGAGAGATGTTTGATAAAGCATCCTCCATACCATTATCTATGTGGGCAGTGCCGTCTTCTTGATATGCTGCCCTCGTGCATACCAGCTCTCAAAATCTTTGTGAAATGTAAACCATTTTCGTCTAAACATCAAGAGAAGTCAATGGGTTCTTCCTTTAAATTTGTTGGTATGAAAATAGATTTCTTGAAAATGGGCACTCTTCCTATGATGCTGTCCTGGTAGAACCTTCTCATCCAGTGACACGATGAAAGAAAGCAGTAGTTTTTCTCACCGTTGCATTGCTTTGAAGGCTGAGGTTGTGTTGTTTCATAATGGTCTTTAGTTTTATGAATAACTGGTATGCTTTTTAAGCATTGTAGAATTAAACCTGTCATCTGTTGAAGAGATTATTTTCAGCAAACTTAAATTTTTTTTGCTAGGGAGCTTAAAGTGCTTTTGGCAAACTTTCTTTGAGAGTAAGTACTTTGAAACATAAAACTAGATTGCTCTTCATCCTATTGCAAGTTCCTCCCTCTTACTGTGATCTTCTTGGTTGGAAACAGTGGAAGAAATAAGTTGGTCAGATATGACCTCGAGTTTATGGAGTGACTGTAAATTTAGGACTGAGGGATCAGGCTGATCTTTTCTGAACTGTTGCAAGTGGAATGCCGAATGATGTTGCTGTTGGTGCTTTTACAGGAAATAGAACAAAAATTCCAGTGATTCAGAACTGGATTTTTAAAGCTATACTCAAAACTCAAATATTTAAATGATTGAAGCAAAAGTTAACTTTTTTCCACTAATGCGTACAATGATTTGAGTTTTGCATTTTTTTCCTCCTCAGTTGCGTAGTAGGTTATGTCAACTCTAAAAGTATATACTCTGTATTTCAAACAGGAAAAATGCTGGTGGATGCTCTAAAACATCTGGAACCATGATTAGCAAACTGATCTCGATTGGATTCCACATATATAAATGCAGCTGGGAGAGCGAGAAAGCTGTCAGTTTCACAGTTGGATAAAAATTTTTGGTAAACTGTTAATTGCAGTTAGAGGTTACAGTATAACAGTCGTTTCAGTTTCACCTTCTCATAAAAATGCCTGCCAGAAGAATCACTGTGACAATATTAATGCTGTCCCTGACACAAGGCTTTTTAGACCGTTTTTGTATGATTATAGTAAAATGAAGAATTTATTTTATTGAACTGATCAGCAAGCTCAACGTATTCCAGAGAGTATACAGATCATCACTGCATTCTTTCTAGCTTTGTGTTACACTGCCATTGGATTTTGGTGTTCCTCAGTTAGTAATCTGGTTCTAGTGAAGCCAAGTGGAATAGTTGCACATAATTAAGGTTGAGAGTTTGGTGTTGTGTGTATGTGATATCCTGATATAATTGGAGAATGTTGGTTGTTGAATGAAAGGCATCACTAAAGATGATCTTGTTGTCATAGGTGCAGCCAAGGTGTGGAGTTAAATAGTTATTCTCTTTAGAATGTCTTAGGTATATTTTGGTGGCAAGAAGTTGAGCATTACCTACGGTAGTGTGCTGAATAGTTTTGTTCAATATCTGGCCACAGAACTTCAGTAAAAAAAAAATATATATTTTTTGTTAAAAATAAAGCATTTTGCTAAGAATATAATACATGTATAATCAATTTTTGTGGCAGTATGAAAAATGTATAGCTCATTACTATACTGAACAGAGATGAAGATCAAATTTCACTCTGTTTAATGATGAGTGGTTTAAAACTCATTCAGATCCTGGTTGTACTATGAGCAGAATCTAGTTTTTCCTTTATTTAATTGTTAGCATTTCAGAAGGGATGTAAAACTTGTGCTGCCTTTAATATTTAGAGAAGTGTTGACTTAGCAGTGTGAAATGGTTTAAAAAATAAAAAAACAGCATATCTGAAGGTTGCATGTACTTTTTTAAAAACATTCTTAAGTGTACACCCATTAATCATGATATGGTTAGGCTTGCTAGAATTTCCAGAAAGAAAAAAGACAAAGCTACGAGATATTTATGATTTTCTTAAGTTAGTATTTGGGTGTTGTTTAAGTATTTAAGCTTGTGTCAGATCTAATGAAATCTGGTGTTATGTGCATGATGACTGCTCGGCGTGCTGGCGCTGCCGGCAGAGAAGGCAGATTTCCACCTGCTTTTCCCCCTCATTGAAGGCTCTGATTTGAGGTGCTTTTCTCTGCATAGCCGTCAGTCTTCACAAAACTTGCAGAGGCCTTTTTTTAATCTTTGAGACTTTTACACCGCCTGAAAACACGTTTGAAATGGTCAAAGGATGCAAATAGTTATTAAAAGGAACATGTAAATGCAGTTTAAGAAACCTTAATTATACATAGTAGAAAATAAATTTTGGAACTTGGAAATTCAGAATCAACTGATCTCATGTGGATGAGATGCTGGGATGAATATATTTTCTGCACAACTTTTTTTAAAGAAATAGTTACCTTTGAAGAGGTTGGACTTGAGTTTTGTTCACAGGTTTTTACACGCGGACCTAAAAATTGAATAGAATTGGTGTTTTTGAGGATTGTCTGAAATGTTTAAGTGTTGCTCCAGACAGGTCTTTGACACCTTGGTCTTCTGTTTGTGTAGCATATAACCATCTGTAATTTGCCTTTCTGAAGACACAAGTCTCGAGCGATTGTTTTCTTTAATCCCGTGCTTCAGTAAATTTTGAACTCATCGGCTAACTTCATCAAAGACACAATTAGCCAAGAGGCAAGGTCTCAGAGATGTTGCATTTTAATATTATTTAACAAGCTTTCCTAAAACGGATGGCTTCGTTGAGTACAGGATCTCTTCAGGGGAAAGTCTTGCATGAGCGTAGCGCTTACCTGTGTTGAGCATGCCGGTTGGCCAACCAACAGTTGTCTTTGGGGTAAGACCTAGCTATGACGGGCAGTACTCCTCCTCTCAGCCGGTAGTTAGAGGGCAGGAGAGGTTAGGTACATTGTGGGTAGTGTTTGGAACAGGGGGCAGGATAAAGGGCATCTGGGATAGAGGTGGAAGGCGATTCCTTGGAACTTGGGAGCACGGTCGGAGCAGCGCATACCTGTGGGAAATGAGGCTGTGCTAGCTCTGCAGTTCGTGGGACAGTTCCTCGGAGAGCAGCAGCTGCCAGTTTCGGTTTACTAAATAAAATTCATGCTACAAAGGATTCTTAAGAAGATGAAGACTGAAGGGGGAGAAGAGGTGCGGTACATAGGGTAGCTAGGTGGACTGCCGTGCTGCTGAGGTGGTGGTGTTGCAGTGATAAAAACGCTGAGGGTGAGGTGCCTGTTGGGTGTTTGGTGGTGCCGTTGCTTCCACACGTGAAACCTCTTCTGTGCCCGCGTGTCTGTCTGTGTGGGTCTGGCTCACTGCAGGGCTGTGCTTATGCCTATTCCGGCACGCAGCAGCACGGGGCAAGAATGCGCGTGAGGGAGCAGTTGCTTCAGCTGCATAAGAAATACGTGTTCCTCTCAAAATACTTTACAGCCAAAGCATTATTTCATTGTTACATCTCATTTCAAAGTTTGAATGACCTGACTAACTGCCTCATGGTAGTATAATTCAGTCACACCTATGTGGGCTGTTGCATGCAGCGGCGTAGTTAACGTGCTCCCAGGTCTAATAGGTTCACCTGTGAAGATGAGCCACGGTAGCATCAAACTGTTTTTAATGTCTGAAATAATTTACTTGTTATTACAGTTCCAAGTGAAGATTCCGATCTAGTTCATTGAATCTTGACATAAGTATTTATTTGGTAGACCTCTGTTGTACAAATGATGCTAGCCAAAATGGAAGAGAACTCGCTGGCAGGCAGGTGAAACACACTTAACGGCACACTTTCGATTCTATTTGCTCCAATGTATGTTCTTTAATTATTGGGCAAGAAGAGGCTTTGCTGTTTTCGCAGGTGACTGGTACAAAGATCAAGCGTAAATATATGTCCAAGGAGTAATTGTTAGGAGAATTCTTGAAAGCTGTCAAACTTAGGGCTTTAGAATGCATTTTTTTTGTTGTATTGTTAAAGAAAATAATGATAATAATTTGTTGATCACTGTGTTTTCAGAATGTTTTACTTTTTCAGCAGTGTAACTGGAAAAAAATTCCATGGGCTTCAAAACCTAACCACCACATCAGACATTGTCCTTGTTACTGATCTGATGTTTCTGATGTTTCAGGAACTATAAGTAAAGTGTACATCCAGATAGGTCATCTATTTTCCTAAAGCTATTTAGGAAAAAAAAAAGGGGGGGGGGGCTTCTACTTCATACTGAAGGTTAGAAATACAGAAAATACTTTTCCTGCGCAAGTCCTAGGTCTGATTTCCTCAGGTGGAAAAAATTATGAACAGTTTCACCTTTGTAGGAAAAAAAAAATCCACACTTCAAAGAAATGAAGTTGTATGGTGTGGCATGTAATTGCATCCTTTGTCAATTCAGGTTGTCTTCAAACCCTTCAGAAAGGCTGTACTCTTGCTGTGCTAGGTGTTTATTTTTACAGTACTGTGCTGTCTTCGCAACATTCTATTTTTTCTTGACGTTTTAAAAATCTGTCTATGCAGATATAGATTTTACAGAATACAGAATTTATCTCCTCTAACCACCTTTTTATTGCCATCCTTTCATAATTGTAGGTGACCTGGAAAAGAGTAGATCTCTTTGTTCGTATCCTTTCTTCGCTTTCCCTTTCCCTTTGCAAATACATGGTATATACTTCACAATTCAGATGTTAGTGCCCTCTTGTTTATGTTTGTTTTTACTACTTCGGCGTTTTTTCCTCACCTGTTCTAACCGTTCTTCTCGGAAACTCATCTTCCTTCTTAAGAAAACAGTGCAGCACTTGTCATTCCCTTTTCAATTCTGTTTCCTCTTCAGAGTATCTGTTGCTGTTTGCCCTTGCTCTGGTCAGGCTCTCCTGAGAGACAAAGAAAGTGTCATGAACTCTGTGCTTGGATTTCTTTCAATTCATTCATCTGCTTCAAATTGCTGCTTTCCCTTTGTTGGACAAAACATTTTTTTGAAAGGGAATGGTAGGTTACTTTTGTTAGGGCCTTCTTTAATCTAACAGGTTTAAGCCGGTCGTGAACAACAGTGGGAATCTCCATGAGCTCAGCATAAGTGAGCTTAAAAGGCATTTTAGGTTGATAACTACTAGTTGAATGGATTTAATGAAAGGTGCTCGTTCTGGAAGCAGTGTGTTTCACGTTTGCTTATGAAAAAGCTGCTTCCATTTTTTAAAAAAAATGGTGCCTTGTTCTCCCTTTTTTAAAAAAAAAAAAAGTATATTTGTCAGGTCTGTGGTAAATGAGTGTTTTTTTTATTTTTATTTTTTTGGTCTGAGACTGTGTAGTTTAAACTGTTTTGCTGGAATAATTGCCAATACTAGATTATTGTATTTTATTTATGCTTTGGTATTGGCTAAAGAACTTGACTTGGATTAGGCTCTATTGTGCAGAGCACTGTATAAATATTTATTAAGTCAGTCCCAGAAGAGTTTGCAGTCCCATGAATAATAAAATGTTTACTAAGATACATATATTGGATTAGACAAAGACGTTTAGCAAAGTGTTCATGTTAGCTTTCATTTGTTACATGCCTGTTGTTAGTTTTTCAGTGATTTTAAGCAGTGCCTATCTTAAAGGAAAAAAAAAAGTTAAAATTGCCTGCATGCTGCGGTATTGTCTTCAATAGCAGTAATTCATTTAGCTGCTTTGACACAAGACTTTTAAGATTTGTCTGAATGATTCATGCAAAAGTTATGAAATTACTTAAGTCGGAACTTCACCAGCCTGTGTTTGGTGGTGGCTGCTTAGGGCAGAGGTAGGTGTATCAGAGCTGGGAATGCTGCTCTAGTTGTGACACTGGCTTGCGTTTGTGGTACTGCACTGAGGGATCCAGTCAGAATGAGAAAACTTTTGTTAAATGGGTTGAATACAAGTAGAAATTTGACAACTAACAAATTTTTAAGCAATGTAACTTATGCTGTATTTGAGTTAGGACTTAACGTGAAGGTATGTATAAAAGGGGTTGATAAAGAATTAGTTCCAGCTCTTCTACAAGAAGTATGTTTCAATCTTCCTTTCCCAGCCCTGAAGAAGTACATCACTTCTGGGGTTCCTCTTCCACAGTATCTGGTGAAAGATGAAAAAAATGAACTGTAAGCAGCAGGAGAGCAACTGTCCTTTGGATTGGGGAATTTTCTGTTTTCTCCAGCCTCTTGTTTCAAGCAGGTAATGTGTTGAGCAGCATGGTTCAGAGAAAATACCCATTATTTGTTTCTTTTTCCTCTACAAAGCGTTGAAAACCCCTGTGGTTTCCAGGCTGAAGGGAAAATATCAGTTCTCCCAGTAGTGCTTTCATACACATACTGCAGAGGGGAAAAATATCAATATGCTAATCTATTATCTTCACGCTTTTGGTGAAAATAGGTCTTGTCGAGGCTGTGAACAATACCAACATATTTGCATTATTTTTGTTGCATGCAAGTGTGAGATCCTTCCATAATGTAGTTGTATGTTTGCAGAGATTGCCAGTGCAGTGCAGTTATACAGGCAAAATGGTGGTAGAACCCCCTTCGCTGGGGTGAGTAGTCTTATTGATGTGAAATATGGCTTTCCTGCCCCCACGGGGTGCTCTAACTCTTGTCAGTATTTCTATGTAAATGAGTACTCTTAGGGTATACGTAGAGGTGCCCTTGAGGTAGCACTTTTAAAGAAAGAAAAATGTAAAAATGCAAATGGTGGTGAGCATCTGGGCCGGTCTGATAGTTTGCTGTGACTGAGAGGTGAAAATTTCTTTCCCTGGCACAAGTGGCTGGTCTTTGGTATCGGTTTCAGCTGTCTGTGAGCCAGGTCAGTCTATGAATAAGGAGTTAGAAAATGAACGAGAAAAAGTGGATTGCTATTCACCTTTCTTAGGTGGTCTCGTGGAAGCAGACCTCCTCCTTGGTGCTGGAGAGCCACTAGATCAGTTCAGCAGTGTCCTGTAACTTTATGCTGAGGGTGATGTTTCTCGCGTCAGCAGTTCTAGCATATGGATTTGCTGTCCTTTCCCCATAGTTCACTGATGTGGTTTGTAGTTTGATCCCACAAATAACTTTTTCTGCACAGCTGAGGCAAGGAGGAAGGGATAAAGAGTTCTTTAAGCTTGCGTTGCTGATGAAGAAAGCCTCTCATGAAACTGCAGTCCTAAGAGTGGTGATAGCCAAGCAGTAAGGTCAGTTCAAGAAGTCACCTCTGCCAGCCTGTGGCCGTGCTCGTGTTTACATGCTCCCCAACAGAATCACAGAAATAATGCAGATTAAAAGCTAGCCATTGGAAAAAGTGGGACAGGAACTGCTTGAACTGACTTCACCAACAGAACGGGCGTGTGGGTTCTGACAGTGAAATCTTCACCAGCGGCCTGCGTGGGTGACAGATGGTAGCAGTAATTTTTTTCGAGTTATCTGGAGGTAATCAAAGAATCTCAAATGCTTTAAACAGGCATGTTTTAATTAGCTTTGAGTGGTGGTGCCTATAAGAATCATAGCAGTCTTCTCTTTCTTAGTGAGGATGGCTGGCTTTTTCTAAAGCGTTTAGTCTGGAAATGTTGCAGCCTGGTGTTGCAACGTGGTAGGATGTGCAGGTCCCACTGAAGCTGGTGAAAGCGTGGCAAATGGCTAAGCCTAACTGCAGTGAGGTATGGAGGGAAAGAAGGATGGAGAGTCACTTAGAAAAGAGATGCAATGTTGTTGACACTTGAGGAAAGACCTGGTTAAAATGGGATAGCAAAACAGATGTTTTGTAAATATAGTCCTGTTTCACCAGCATACTACAGAGGAGTCTTATTTGAGCTGGGTTTGAGTTAGAGCCTTGTGTGATCTCTAATGGTTATGAGAGGAAACTGGTGAACCTATTAAATTACAGTCTGCTATTCAGCTGTACTAGTGAATGTAAAAATGTAAAACCTCAGTTGAAGATCAGTAAATTAAAATCAGTGTGTAGATGTTCTCTTTCTTTAAGTTGCAGATTTTGGGTGGACTTTGGAACATCATAGAGTAGTTACCTATATGGCCTGTGTGTTCAGATTTCGGGCTGGCAGATACTGAACAACTTTTTGAAGCTAAAGTTTACTGTTAATGTCCACCTGCGTACAAAATGCTGTATGAACCACAAGTATTTAAGCCTTACTTAGGTGCTGAAGTTTGCCATCACCTCTTTGTTGTTTGATTTTTATTATTTTGCTTTTGATTAAATTTTTGTTGTGGACTTGAGTTTCAAGTAAATTCCCAGTGACGGAGAGTATCTGAAAGTCCAAGTACCACCTAATGGTGTTAGCAGAGTTGATGGAGCTACAGGCTTCCTTCCTGTTGAAACTGGCCAAAAGACCAGGCCAAACTGTAGCTTGTGTTTCTGCAGTGCGGAGCCAATGGCAGCTCTGCGGAATGTTTTTTCCACTCCCCATCAATGAGCAGGGAGCTTCTTGCCAACGCAAATGAGATCTTGAGACCTGCAGCCTGACTCAACATAATATAGTTCATGCTGGAAAAGAATGCTTCAGCTAAAAAAAAGAGGCAGCGTTACGCTAGCATGAGATTTTGTTAATTTAAACAAAAAACTCTGGTTTGGAGTTTTTAGGAGTATTACAGCAAAATAGTATTTCAGCTCGTATGTGCGACTTCAAGCTGTTGCCTGTGTGTGATAAGGGCAAGTCATCACCTTACGCTGTCGTGTCAGTGAATGTTGCAGAATGTGTGCAGCGGCTTCTCAGGCCGTCAAAATTCACTGGTTTCAGAAGCACGTTCTCATTTCACATTTCATCGTTGCACCTCGTGTTCCTGACTTTTTAGTTTTGTTTTCTGATGTAAATGCATCGACTAGCAAAGGTTTGAAATTGATTTAGTAGGAGCCTGGCAGCATGGCTTTGTGCACCTTCTGAATTCAAGAATTTGTTGTCGCTGCCTCATTTCTGAATCTGTAACTGTATGTAATTAGAAGGAATAGTACTTATCTTGCTATTCATCTATGGGGAAAAGATGCACTTTTATCACAAAATTAAAGTTCAGAGGTTTTCTTCATACCTTTCTTCTTGCCAGCTCTTGTGAAAAGTCTACATCTGTGTTTCTAAATTATCCCTGCCTGTAGCCCACAGCTTAGTATTTTTGCAGGACAAATATTAGAAAATTGGAATGGGTGAAAAATTGAATTCTCCTCAAATACAAAGCTAAGTATAATAGTAACAAATCCTTTACCACTCTGTCTGCATTTGTTAATCTCATCTTTCAGAAGTTGGTCTAGCTCTATTAGCGGGCTTCTTATCTTTGTTACAAATGAAATAAATGTATTGTTACTTTTGTGTTGTGAATAGCTATCCATACAGCCTTAGTTTTTTCCCCCATGCAGTTGTTTAATATATCTTTATAAAATGGGATCTTGGCGCTCTAGTTTCCTGAAAGCACCTGGTATCTGATTGTATCTGTGGTCAGAAGAATACACTTAGGCACCGCAGCTTAATAGATTGGAAGTTCTTACTTGTGTGCGCTTTGATATTTTCAGTGTTTAACTCAGTTGTAAAGAGATGGAGCTAATTTCTTGGTTAAGGGCTACACAGTGGTATATCTAGAAAACACCAACATCAAATCTGAGTGGGAGAATAAGTGGTTAATAAAGGGAGTGGGAAATTCATTTTCAGAATTATTGACAAATTAATAACATAACACTTTAATAATCTGTTAAACATTATTTTTTTCCACTTTTGGCAGATGTTAATATGTACAAAAATTGTTTCTATAATTAAAAATGTTGGTTAGATTTCATAGTTTAATAGTACATGTTTGTCAGTTTCAGGAAGCAGCTCTTCTTTTATTTTTGCTGCTAGATGATAGTGTAATCTTGATTTCTGGCTTCTTAAATAAGGGTTTATCTCTATGCTTTCCCTCAGCCCCATGTCCCCTGTTTTGGTTTGTGGGTTTTTTCAGTCGTTTGGTGTTTTATCTTTTTTTGTTGAGGGGGTAATCTTTAAATCTTGCCTCTGTTGCAGGAGTTTTTCTTCACATACAGCATGACAAAGTGGAGGACTTTAAAAGGTTAGAAGCTCTTTTCTTGCCCTGCACCAAGGCGTCTTTTCTATTCTTTCTTCTATTACTTATCGTCCTTTTTCAGAGCAGGATATTTTCATCTATTTTCCTTGTTGGTCTGTATCTGGTGTCAGGACCTTTTGTGAGTAGGTACTGTTGAAGGTAGAAAAAAGTGGAAAATGGGTTAATTTGTGAAAGGATTGGTGGCCATCTGTTAAGTTGTAGCAGCAGGAAAACAATACCTATTGGGAGGCCTGGAATACTGGAGGCATTTCTGCTCTTCCCAACATACATTTCCTCATCCCTTGTTAATCTCCCCTTCCCAAATCCTGTACGCAATGAGGTACAGAAAAAAAATCATTGTTGTTAGTCCCTTACATAGCAGGAAGCACAGTGATCACACCTTTCTTTTAGAGATGCTTGGAGGAAAAGTGGCATCTTTCTCTTCTTTGAAGAAAGTTTGTAATGAAGCATGGAAAATGCTTGGGGCAGAGGGGCGAGTTTTAAAGTGATGTATTATCAGTTCCTGGGTAGGAGATCTGTATTTAATTCTCTAAAGAAGGTAAATATGGAAAAGTAAGTGGGTGCTAGAGGTACAACTGTTTGGAGATGTCTGTTGCCTTTACCTTTTTGTGCGTAAAATATGCTCCCTGAAGAAGTGCAACAGGAAAGATTTAGTTGTGTTGGCACAGACATGAATATTTCTATTTGATGTTTCCTTGCTAGTGACTGTTATCTCATCTTGTATAAGATTGGGTTTTGTTTGTTTTTTTTGTCATTGTTCCCTGCGCGCCCCCCCTCCCCCCCCCCCCCCACGTTAATGGGGTTTTGATAGTTTTTGACCAACTCCTAAGAAATTGGCAGAAAAGAAGTGGAAAATAGGAGCTTCCTCCAAAGTGGTGCAATGGGGTCCTTGGTTTTGTCCTTCTATGTGTTAGCTTGGGAACTAACAGAGGAGAAAGTGAAAACAATTTGCAGTTTTGATGACCACCTTTCTGTCCTTCTCTCCCCTTGTCCCTGGCAGCTGTTCTGTGAAAGAAGTCTTCTGCTACCCGAGGACCTGCTGCCAGCGTAGTCGTGCAGGTGAAGCTGGCCGTGCATGAATACAGCTTGAGCTCTGTTAGCCCAGAGCTGCGGCAGCCTGGATGTAGGCCTTTTCCTGGTATAAGCTCCCTTCCTACCCAAGGGCTTTAATTCCTCTCCTAGAGAAGAGGAGAGACGCAAGAGCGGACCCGTGTGTCTGTACTTTTCTTTGTGGTGCCGTGTTTAGTAGCTGAAGAGCTTTCTTCCCTACCCCTTGGAGCTTCCCTCTTGAAGGTGTCATGCCAGTCTTCGTGAGGCTTCTCCACCTGCTTCTGCTTTCTGTGCTGTCTTCTAACACAGCAGTTAAGACACAGCCAGTCTTGTGTAGCTGTACTAGATGTCTTACTTCCTAAATGCTTGTTCTAGTGGTAAGGCAGTGTAAAATCAGAGAAGTCTCTTCTAGTGTTGAGTACAACACTATACAATGCTTACAGAGGGCTTTTTCTCCCTCCTCCAAGATTACCCTCAGGAAAACCAAAGGGTGTGATTTATAGATCCGAGTTGGCTCAGCCCCTTTCCCTGCATTGGCACTGGCATTTGTCTGAGTCAAAGCTAATCTAGCAGAAAATTAACCCTACTTTTTTTTCCCTCTGGTTTTGCTCCCTGAACTGGCTTGCTGCAGGATCAGATGCGTGCCAGCGTTGGCTCAGATCACAGGAGGGAGAGGGGATATGCTTGCTTGGGAGCAGGGGGAATGACGGTAGCAATACTGAGTTGTTTTGGAGCTGTGTTCTTAGGAGTGGCTGGAGTATCTAGCCTTCCTGTCACTGAAACATCACGAGAAAATGGTGGATTAGTCAGGGACTTGGCTGGTTTATTAAGATGCAGAAAGTAGTTTGCTGAAGTCTGGCTTTCAGTAAGTTTCTACGCAAATGCTGGATTTCCAAGTGACGCTTCTCCCATCAACTAAAGAAATGATTTAGTTTTGTAAAGAGGGAAAAAGAAAACGGAGGAGAAAACATTCAACCAACCGTAGCAGCCCGGAAGTAAAAATGTGTTTGTGAGGTTATCCTTTGTACTCCTTGACCGGGAGAGAACGGTGTAAGGGGTTGTTGGGAAAAGAAACCTCCAAGTCCGTGGAAGAAACCAAGACGATGCTCAAGGTGGGTCTCTAGGGTCAATGAGAAGGGAGCAGAAGTTGCTTAGTTATCTGATTCCATGCCCACTGGTGCAGTTGCTTCAGACCTTTCCTTCTGCATGCGTCTATTTCTGTGGGAAACAGGGCATGGGACATTCTTGTTGATACCAAAGTGTCCTACGATGATCACACGTTTTACTCTTCTTACTATTCAGTAGTGATAAATGATACTGTCATTTATTACGAAAGGTGGAAGTGTTTTGAAAATGCACTTACAAGCAGTGGGTGGATTTTTTTTCCTTGCTCATTAGCCTCCTTCTGCCTACCCACCTCTCAGCTGATCAAATCACTATGGAAAGGGAGTTAACCGTGAGAGACTTCACCACTGTGGAGCCTGCAGGACAAGGTATCGCTGGTCATGCCTGAAGAGAGAGCGAGAGAATTGTTTAGATACTGCCTGGAAGCCTATAAGCCTAGCAAGGTAACGTCAAGCATTTTTCTGTAGTAATGGCAGTCTTTTTCTCAGGAAAGTATGGGTAAAATAAAGGACAGCAAAGCACAAAACTGAAGATGTGTTCTATTATTAGATCTTTGGGCTTAACTCTTAATAACTCTTAATCTTACGTTTCATTATTACATTATATCTAAGTCTGCTGTTCTGAAAATATGATGTCTTTGAGTAAATGCATGAAAACTTTCTCCAAATGCTTAAAATAACCAAGAATGTTTGCTCTCATTAGAGCAATTCTGCTTTCACTTAACTGTAATAAGAGAAACTTAGAACTGATTACTTTAGCTAGTCATCCTTAAACTTTAAAAAAAACACTTCCTATGTTAAGAAAAAAAGCACTTTACGTTTTGAAAAGAAATGTTTTTCACTGATTTCTGCTCTTCTGTTTGATAGGGCATTAGTCTGTAATATAATTATTTCGTACAGTATACTTTAATAGATACGTGAAACACTTTATACTGAGAATGTTTATTTTCTGTTTTGAAGAAATGGTGTTTTCTGTGATGGAGCATTTTAACTGAAGCTCTTTTCAAGTAGTAAGAAATGTGCTGCTTGTGAAAGGTGTGAAGGAAGGAGGGTGCTTTCCTTGAAAAGCTGGAGATCCTAATTTCGAGCCCAGAGCAAATGAGTTTTTGCTCTAGGTTTGAACTGCTCGTTTAATTTCTTCTTCTTTAAGAGATTAGATTCAGATCTCATGACAGTTCTGAATCCAGGTTCTTCCTTCACTTTTTAAGTGAGGGAAAGGAATTGGTTTTTTATCATCAATATCTTTTTAAAAAAGAAGCCTAGGATTACAGATGTTTGTAAGAGAGAACTTTTTAAATTTCTTCCCTTTATCTTTAGCAGTTAGGGGCAGTGATGCTCTAAGTATCTGTGTTCTGTTAAGGGATTGCGATGATAGTTTTCAGATATTTCCTATATAATTAGATAAATATGTTGATAACATAAATTATTTGGTTTCTCCAGACATGTTTGTTTTTACATTTAATGTCATTCATGTCGAACAGATACCTGCTTTTGTTGGTATTTGAGCAAATGGCAAGTAGGGACATCAGGCTTTGTGACCAGGGGTGCTGGGAAGGTCTTCTCTGATAATCTGTTCTGAGCTCTGGCCTCTTCTTTTCTCGGTTATGATCATGTTCGCTTTTTTTTTTTTAGTTTTCTTCTTGTATCTCAGTCACCTCTTTCCTGAGCTGAGAGAATAAAATGTAGTATGTTGTAGGCTGCTGGAATTAAAGTACGAGAGACCGGGTTTTGGGTCTTAAAGTCATTCTGATGTCTTATGTTTTGATGTAGATAAGAGTTTTAGCAGAGAAGCCAGTAAAATTATCTTTCAAGAGCAGATGCAGTTTCCGAGGAGAACTGGATCAACAAGTCATGTAGGCACACAGAAGAACTGTCTGTATGGAGGACTTTGTGTTTGTAAGTAGTACTGTTCCAGGCTGACAACAGGAACTTCCAGGCACTGTGCAGATTTCATCGCTCTTGTTAGTGGCTGTTTCTGAGGGCCTTTCTCCTCTGTTCATTTTTTTGGGTATCCTACAAGGGAATATGTACTTTAATCTTTCTGCACGCGTTTTTTAACCTTTTCCTCCAGCCTATAGTGACAGCTCTATTTCAGAGTACATCTGTAGCTGGTTTTGTTTTGCTGATTGCAGCAAGTGGAACTTGTTGAAATCTGTGAAGATCTGAAAGTGAAATTTCTACTTGTGGTTACTGTTTAGTAGATGAGTGAGTGGAGAAAAAGGGATGTAGGGTAATTGAAGTGTTGGTTTCTGAATATGTTTATTCTGTGATTATTCTCAGTGTATTCTTGCTCACTAGTAGGATATGTGTGAAGAGATGAGAGGAACAAGTAGCAAAGGAAACAGAGCCAAGTCGAGTTGTTTCTCAGTGATTTGCACAATGCTTGGTGTTCATGGAGCTTTGGCTCCTGAAGTCGGATCACCACCTCAGAATCTGATTGTTCTTAAAACACAAAATTCTGTCTTTCCAGGCAAAAGAGCAAAGTCTGCTCATATAATTCAAGGTTATAAATTTGGATTGAGGTGGTTCTTTTTTGTTATAAGAATCAGAAGATGCTGAAGGTCTTTCTTTTTTTAATCTTTGGAATGGATGCAGTCTGGGTGACAGAAATGAAAGGGAAAAGCAAACGAGAAATTAGGACAGGGCAGCTAGAGTAAGACAGGTTCCTTCCCTTCCAAGTCTTCGTCTGACAAAATTGTCAGAATAGGTAGACTAATGTTATGGCTGAATGTAAAACTGAAAGTCTGAGTTCTCAACTGCTTCTAGAGTGGTTTTACTCTCTTCCTTTCATGCTGTCAGGCAGAGGCTGTGTAGAGCCTAGGCTCTTGCTGTATACCGTAGAATTTCTCAAAACTTTGACTCTTATGCTTTATCCGCTCCATTAAAGAGCGTAACTGCTGCTTGTTTTGAATGAGAGAGAAGAAGGAATGATACTGATGAGAATTTCTTCACTCTTTTTCTTGTCTGAAGCTTTTCGGAAAAACAAGGCTCATTTCTGTTTTCACAGCAATCGGGTTTTTTTTTTTTTGCTACAGTTTCATACTTTTAAATCTGAAATTGCAAACGCTTCTGGTCAGCTTCATTCTGATGATGACTTTGGATTAACTGTAATTTGTAAAGTTGTAGTTGTAAAATTACAATTGTGCAACCATCTAGGTGAAAAATTATTATTCCGAAGGGTTTTCATAACTGAGCGGTAAAATACCAATCTAAGCAGAAGTGTCATGGTTGCGTTTCTGGTGCCATGCTTGAGACTGCTCTTGCTGTAAATTACCATCTAACCATACAATTCAGATTACTTTATGCTTTGTACTTGCTTCTTGATGTGGATATTTATTTATTTTCCCCCATGCTGGGGTAGAACTATTCTGTGGATGTGTTCATGGAATATCTAGTGTTTGGGCCAACTTGATCTCAGTGTCTTCATCTTAGGTTCACCTGCAACTTTAGGGGATTTAATTCAGGTTTTGGGAAGATTAATGGAACTACGAATCACAGAGTGGTTGAGGTTGGAAGGGTCCTCTAGAGGTCATCTGGTCCAACCCCCTACTCAAGCAGGGCCACCTACAACCGGTTGCCCGGGACCACTTTCCAGGCAGCTTTTGAAGATCTCCAAGGAGGGAGACCCCACGGCCTCTCTGGGCAACCTGTGCCAGTGCTCAGCCACCAGCACAGCACAGCAGTGCTTCCTGATGCTCAGAGGGAACCTCCTGCGTTCCAGTTTGTGCCCATTGCCTCTTCCCTGGCTCTGGGCACCACAGAAAAGAGCCTGGCTCCGTCCTCTTTGCACCCTGCCGTCACGTATTTACGTACACTGAGATCCCTGCCGAGCCCCCTCTTCTCCGGGCTGAGCAGTCCCAGTTCTCACAGCCTTCCTTGCAGGAGAGGTGCCCCAGTCCCTTCATTATCCCTGCAGACCTACGTTGGGCTCTTCCCAGTATGTCCATGCCTCCCTTGTGCTGGGGTCCCAGAACTGGACGCAGAACTCCAGGTGTGGCCTCCCCAGTGCTGTGTGGAGGGGAAGGATCACCTCTCCATCTGCTGGCCATACTTTGCCTGATGCAGCTGGGAATGCTGTTAGCCATTGGCTGCCTTTGTGCAGGGGCGCCCTGCTGATGATGTGTGTTCAACTTGGTGTCCACCAGGACTCCTGGGTACTTTTCTGCAAAGCTGTTTTCCAACTGGGTGGCCCCCAGCATGTACAAGTGCCTGAGGTTGTTCCTCCCCAGATACAGGACTTTTCCTCGTTGAAATTTATGGGTTTGTTTTCAGCCCACTACTCCAACCTGCTGTCCCTGTGGATGGCAGCAGGAGCCTCAGGTGAATCTGCCACTTCCCCCCAGGTTTGTGTCATTTGCAAACTTACGAGGATGTTGAACAGGACATCTTAATCAAAAATGATGCGAAACCAAGAATTACAAAAGGTGCCAAAAGTCAGTTAAATGTTTGTTTTTAAAGGCTTAAGTGTCTTTAAGTGTGTATATATAAAAGCAGTAGGCTTGAGAAACCAACTTTGTTCACAGTTTATTTAAGCAGAAATGGTATGGTAAGATACTTGTTGAAGATAGCAGTAGAAGTGGTCACTTCATTTATAACTAGCAACATGTTATTTGACTGCTAACTCTAGTGGTCTGTGACTTTTCCTGTGCGTATGATCAGAAATGAGTGCCAACCTAACAGTTCCCTCCTTTTAACAAGGGAAATGCATTCCCAACCTGTGCTCTCCCCCTACATGTGTGCTTGTATTGTGACACTTCCTAGTCCCTTTTCTAGACAGTTAAATTTCCTAGACACTGATAGAGCCCACCCCAAAGAACAGCTTTCTGCTCTACTAGCAAATGCAATTGCCTCTCTAAAGCATCCTGTGAGTGGGCAAAGCAGAGAAAAGGTGGCGTGGAAGAGAAAGAAGATGACCTCTTCCGATAGGTGGCAGCAGCAACCTGTTGAACTGGGTTGAATTGTCTGGGACAGGTGTGTGATAAACAGATGAAGAAACTTCACTTGGGATAATTTTTTGGCTTTTAATGAATGATGTACTGTTAAACAATGTGTAACAAAACTCTGCCTACAAACCTGTTGTGATGCAGGACACTGAACCTGACGACATTTAGCAAAAGAGCTCTGTAAAGGTATTTGGGAAGGAATCCCTGCAAGTGACAGTGAGCTGTTTGCTCAACTCCTTGTATGATCTTCTGAGAAGGCGTATAAACTTATGTGCATCTAGGTCACCATAATAAGGCGGTAGGACTTACATAAGAGGAAATGCCCATTTTTAGATGATGTGTGTGCATAAACAGATAGCACTTGTGTTGAGTATTTGGCCACATCAAAATTCATGATTATTACCTGATCTGCTGCCGAACAAGATCGGTTGCACATGATCCATCTTGAGGAATTGCCACTGTCCAGTGACGAAGAGAAAGTGCAATCTTTTTCTGGCAATTACTGATTTCAAATAATTTTTGTAACACTAATTTTGGTATACCTGTCTTGAAATTCTACATTGTAGTTTGAATTAAATTTGATTATAAACATCTGAACTTAACAGGTGAAAAAATGCATTCATTCCCTGATTCTCTGAGTAGATAGCATTAAAGTATCCCATGAATGCTGTGACACAAATTCAGTGAGAGAAGTCATAAAAGCCTGACTTGGCTGTTTGAATTCTCAAATTGAAAATGCATCAATGTTGTTTGAAAAGGCACGTTTATAGGATCATAGAAGCATTTAGGTTGGAAAAGACCTCTAAGATCATCTAGTCCAACCTTTAACCTAGCACTGCCAAGTCTACCATTAAACCATGTCACTAAGCTTTCTTTAATTTGAGTGAATAATTTTTGTGAGAGGTGTTGGGAAACTTGCCTGAGTGTGTGAAGCGTGTGCGTGAATAAGATACGAATGACTGTTCCCAAAAATCTGTATTTTTTTCTTTTAAACAAAAGCAAGCGTTTGCTTTCAGGTATTAACTGCAATCCTTTCAAAAATCTGTGTGCTGTAAACAGGAGGAGGAAAAAGAGCTCCTGCCAGGGATGCTCCTTTTGGACGTGGTTGAGACACAGGCATGTGCTCACTGTGACTCGCATGCTGTGCTAACGTGATATAAAGCTGCTTCTGTCTAGAAGACTTCTTCATACATTGGTGAACCTGAGTAGGTTGTCTTCCAGGCTGTCCCCCAGAGTTGAAATCATCTCAGTGGTGCACAGCCAGCAGGGATTCATACCTTGTTGTTGTGGCCTTGAGTTTGTCCAGTAGCTCCTTTGGACTGCAAAACTTGAGAAATGGTGCAGATTACTAAAAGAAAGACTTGTCCTACTGTTGCTGAAGGTAAAGCCTTAATGAGGGGATAAGGTATAGCCCTTATTGTAAACAGGGTACCTAATATTGAGAGAATAATTGGGTTATTTTTAGTCTTCCTGTTACTTTATTTATAGCACAAAACTGTGCTTACATGTAAAGGTCCTGGAAATTGATGTTATTGTCTTAGCTTACAGCTGATTTTCCTCTTTTGTTGTGATTTGTTGTTTTTGACTTCTATTTTTGAAAAATTATAGCTTCTATGAGAATTCCCAACCCCCTAAACAGTATTTCCTGAAAAGTAGGTGGAAGCCTCCTGCCATTTTTTATACGTTTGTGAGGTGGTATTCTTCTCCTTTGGATAATGTTTGGATAATGCGCTTACTCGGGGAATGCCAAAACATTTGAAGACCAAGAATGTAGTTTCATGAGCATTTCTTTCCATGTCAACACTGGCGTGAGCTGCCCTGACCTTAGCTGCTTATTCCTGCCTTGCCCCTCCGTTGCACTAGGGTAACTGTTGCAGGTGGCTGTGCAGCAAAGCAGATTGTGGAATTTACCATCAGAAAAATATTATTTTTAACCTGGATCGATTCCCTGACCGGTCTCACTGCTCAGCTGCACAAACAGTTGTGCCAGCACAGCTGAGGGGTGAGGACTGCTTAAGCTGGTACTGCAGGGGAAAAAAAGTGCTTGTGAAACTACAGCCTATGGCTTAATCTGTTTCCTAGCTGTTTGTCTAGTACAGTTAGACTACATTGGCAAAATACTCCTCATACAGATGCAGCTTTCATCGGTACAGTTTATTTTGATTGTGGCATGGAGAAAAGGATAATTGTGCTTTTTTGCTTTTTTCTCATTCTTCTATGTTGTCAAACTATGTATACAGCACTTCAGAAAATGTCAATTCTGAATGTGCGTCATGTGAACTGATTTGAGCTACTGTGGATTTTCAGGAGATGACAGAACTATGTCAAGGCTTAGGTTTTTTATTTGCTTCTCTGTGTTGCCTACTTGGAATACATCTAACATTGAAATAGTTGCTTCTGTCTTTGACTGCATTGTTACTTTTCCAGATGATGAAAGATAGTAACAATCCTTATTTTTGAAGGTGAGGGGAACAGAAAATCTTAAAAGAAATGAGTGTTGCAGTTCTTGAGTAGATACGATAAGAATCTCAAACCTCTGAAGGAGAGGTTTGAGATTTCAGGAGATAATAGGGGTTTTCTTAAGACTTAAGTTGTTGTCACTAAGCATTTACAAAGGTGGCTATATAGTTGCTGGCTTCAACCATATTTGACTAATTGTGTAATAAATTGGCTTGTTATCCTGTAAATACAGTATTTCATCTGTTTTATTCTCTTAAGTTGATAAATATTTAAGCTCACATGTGGCTGTAACACAGTCTTATTGATCTCATTTGGTAATTAGTTTTTGGAATGCTTTCTGCCCAATTTTGTTTCCAGTTATTGGTATGGAACAGGCTCTAATACTTATGACAGCGAGAAATCTTAGTTTTTGAAACAAACTATTATTCTAAATACTTCTATAAAATGTTAATTATAATCACGTTATGTTAAAATTGAACAATTTCTTTTTACAAATCAATTGGGAAATACAAGTTAGTATTATAGTAGAAATCTGTGCTTTGCATATTCCTTTAAGAGTTTATTATCCTATGGCAGCAACTGGAAAGAGCTTTTTCTAATTATACAAAGTTTAAGGTTTCGTTAAAATGGAGGGGAAAAAAGCAGCTTCTAACCTTCTACGTTTTGTGGCTTGGAGAGGAAATACAAATCTGTTCTTTGTAGGCAGTGTTTTTGCTGATTCTTTGTAGCTTTCCTAAGCACTGAAGCAAAATTTTAATATGTGGGTAAGCTTACTGATCTGCACAAGAGTGAAATTGCTAAAATCACTGATATTTGAGAAAGTTATGCAATAGTTCAAAAGCTATAAAGAAAACTCAAGCAGAATTTCTTTTGAAGTTGGAAAAAAGGCATCTTGAATCTATAATAATGTTTCTAAATTCCACTGTTGTTTGGAAGAGAGTCGTCTTTATAGAGTTTTAACAGTTAATAAGAACTGGCTTTTGTCTCTCTTCTGGTATAAATTAATAGACTGTTCTGCTTATTAATTTCAGTATTAATCCAGGCCTAGAAGCATTTCGTAGTTCTTCATTCTAAATTTATATAACTGAAATGGCTTTATTCACGATAGATTTTTGTTGTTCTTGAGTACGTTGCTTTGTTTTGCTCCCGAAAGGTGTGGGTCTGCAGCTTGCCTCTCAGGTTGGTGGCGTTACTGGCATTTATTTTTGATTTGGCTGGAGCAATCGATCCTGTTGTGACTCACTGATGGTAAAAAGGGCTTGAATTTACTGTAACTGAAACAGTGAAACAAGTGTGAGTGTTTCAGAATGTGTTTTAATATTGTTGAATTGAATGTCTTTAGGTCTGTTAATTTTATTTGTGATAAGTTGTGTTGCGTTATGATAAATCCAGTGGATTCTGTGGAAGGCTTGCTTTGCATTTCACTTGCTTCCTTGAATGCTGCCTGTGGCCACTGTCACTAAGCCTCTATTTTAGGGAATAAAATCAGTCATGTTTTAAACCTATATAGCTCTAGCTCTCATTGACACAAACGGGTGCAGTGTGGTCAAAATTCATGCTGCAATGCCTTGAAAATTTCTCCAGATGTGATTTTCTCCCTTACTGTTAACTCAGCTAATGTGCAGGAGTTGCTGCTTCCTGCTATTTATGGAATCTTATTTCAAGCTAATTTAAAAAGTAAATAAAAAGGAAAAAAAATCAAGCAGCTGTATTGGTCCCCGGTGGCTCCCAATAAAATGGTTAAGAAGTCTTGGTCAGTGTCATTAATGCCCTTGTATAATAAGGGAGGGTGAGAACCCTGATCATCTGCAGACTGAGCAAGATTTCAGAGGTGCCTTGAATTTTCTGCTGTTTGATTCCCTCTAGGACCTAATCATTAGGACTGTTACTACTTTTAAAAGCGTGCAGTGTACCCTGACTGTATCGGAACGAGGAGGAGGTGACATTTCCATTGATTCCACACGTGGACAGGGTGCTGTTTTTTGCTGCTGAACATAGCTGTAAGAGTAAGGTAGAAAACCATCAAAGCTCAAAGGAAATAGATTCTTCCAATTTCGCTTCATAGGCTTTTGCTCTGAGGATTTCTCATGTGATGACCAAAAGCGATTGCGTGTCTATTTGTTTCAAGACTAATCAGTAGGCTTTCTGGAGTCTGTAGGATAAGAGGAAGCCACAGCATTTCAAAATGTTTTTAATCGTTTTTTTCCACATAAGGAATTAACTATACCACCTCATTTAAAATAACCAACTATTCATTTGCAACATGGTGGTAACTTTTATTTCACGGAAAGTATAGCAGTTTCCATTCCTTATTGGAAAGAAGCTGCTTTTCAAGGCGGTCAGGGGCTGGGGGGTGAAGTTAAAAAGCCCATCTGAAACTGTTTTGTCTTTTCTTAGTTTCAGCTGGTGCCAGTAACAACTCCTAGTAGCCCTTTTGATACCTAAATGTTCCTTCTCTTATGAGGTTTACTGTTCTCTTAACTAATAGATGGCCATCCTGCCTTTATTCACAAAGGCAGAGCAAGATCAGCTGGCTGCTATGACCTGGGAAGTTGTGGCTCCCACGCTGATGGTCTTGATAGTTTCTCTGAACTTAAATATATGACATTGAAAAAAGGTTTTTCCACTGTCTATACTGGCATCTAAAACTTTCCTACTGTGAAAAACATTGTTAGAAATGGCTTTGATTTTTGGCATTAAGAAGTTCAGCATTTTTTAAATTTGAATTTCAAATATTTAAATGGGTTCTCTGTGATGTCTACAGAGGACATTTGTCTGGGCTAGAAAGAAATCGGTCTTATTCAAATGGAACTAAATTCCACTGAAACATGCCATGCCAATGGAGAGGGATCTAAAGGTCTTGGGAGAAAAAAATAGTTGGGGTTCACATAAGTTACTTATTAAGGATCTGCATACAGCTCAACAGTAGCAGATAAATACTTGGCACAGAGGTTTGGATTGAATCTGGGCACAGTGTCACAAAACACACCCAGGCCCATAACTTTTCCTATAGCTTTTCCCCATAGCATACTCAGTCCCACAACTTTCATTTTTCTGTGTGTTTATTCCCATTTCAGGTTCTGAAGTATGCAACTGTGAAACTGAAAGCTTTTCTCCAGGTTCTGCAGGTTGTCTGTGTGTTCCCAAAATAATCAGAAATGGATTCAAGTGTTGAAAGTATTGCACACACAAAAGTAGAGAACGGTATTTCTATACTAATTATTATAGTTCTTCAGATGACTATTTTTACTTTGTTTAGGATACAGTTGCTGATGCGAGAGCCTCAAGTAGAAGCCTCAAGTTACTTAACCTTATAAAAAGGCATATTTCAAGCAGTTGCCGTGAACCTAAATTGCCTTCAAAGTACCTCCCAATGTGTCAGTCTTCTCAGAGCATAGGCAAAAAGGGCTTTGCGGACTTTACATGCCCAAGAGCACATCCAGCACGTTGTAGAATGTGATTATTCCTTTTGTCCAGTATTTGAAGATGCTTCTGAAAGTCTGTCTTTAGCCTGCCTTTGCAAGAGATGCTGACAAACCAGAGCAAATTCAGTCAAAGGTCGGTAAGACGGTTAGTGAGATGTGAGGAGAAGCTGGGGGAATTCAGTCTCTTAAGTGTGGGGAAGAGAGGGCTAAAGGTTTATGTGTAGTGTTAAGATAACGTAATAGGAATTACAGGGAAGATGGGGGCCATACCCTTCTCAGAGGTGGTGAGCAGAAGGACAAGAGCTGTCATAGATTGCAACAAGAGAAATCCCAGTTACATATAAGGAAAAAAAATTTCTCAGTGACAGTGGTTAAATACTAGAGGAAGTTTCCCAGAGAACTAGTAGAATCTCCATCCTTAGGGATTTCCAGAATTGGAATCACCAAGGTGCTGTGCACCTGATTTAAACTTCAGGTTAGCCTTGCTTGGAATGGATGTTTGGATCAGTTGATCTCCTGAAATCCCTTCCATCCTAATGTGTTCATTTAGAAAACGTTCCAGATCAATACTGTGTCATCAGGGATGATGTTGGAGGTAGCTTGAGACAAAGCAGCCCGAGATTGTATCGATCCAGTCTGTCTGAGACTGTGTAGATCAAGGCTAGATCTTCCTAGAGTATGTTTTCAAATGTTTCTTAGAAGTTGGGAGTTTGTAGGTGGGGTTTGTTTGTTTTGTTTTAGGCAGTCACTGCTCTTAGGGAGCTGTTCTAGTTGCAGAATTGGTTTAAGATGCAATCCCCAGTGGAGATAAGAGGTGGAATATACATATGATGCAGTCATTACCACTGATCCAATGTCAGCTGCTAAGATAATATAACGTATGGCTCATAACTCACTATTTGTATTCAGCTTTTGGTCTAGCCAGGCTTACAGGGTCTCTAATTCAAATTCTTAATGAGTCTTGGAAAGTAGTTATAATGTATGTCAGTCTCTTAGTTTAGCGGTCACATCTTTCATTTCAGGATAATGCACTTAGGGAGGCTTTTTGCGTGCCAGGATCTTCCACTGTGCCCTAGTATCTGCTGGATGTGATAAAGGCAAATGTACCCAAGACATTTTGAGCTTATGCAGTAGCTCGCTGCTGCTGAAGCGTAAAGAATAATCCAGCAAAAGAAGGGTATTGTCTTCGAATCGGTTCATCATGGAAGAGGCCAGCAAGTATCGTGGCTGGAGCAAGAGAGACAATGGAATTGCAATGTCTGAGAGCAGGATGGAGAAAGAAGGAAAGAGATGTTCTCTTGCTGAAGCTTTCAGTTGTCTTGACCTTCTCGTGTAGTTTCATCGGAAGTCTCTAAGCGCTTCATTAGTAAAGGAGTGTGCAAAGTTGGCTATTACTGCCAGGCGACTAACTCACAGTGCAGATCTCATACATCATAAGAGACAAGTCTTTTCTTGGAGGAAAGTCCATCTCATAAGTCTCCATCTCTATAGAGGAAAGCCCGTCTCATCTTTGCAGTGCATTACGATGGTGGGCTTGAGGATTCCTCGTAAGTGGTCTGGAAATTGAAGCTAGAAAGAGCAAAATCGCCTAAAGATGGTTCTGTCCTTTCCTGGTTAAGGTACCTTGCGCTCTGGACTTGTGGCTCAAAAGGAGGCAGCTGACAAACCTAGTAATGTCGGTGCTGGAGCTTCGTTGTTTGCACCTACAACCACGAGGGCATTCTGGACTTGTTTTGAAAAGGTTCTTGGAGCTTTTGGGCCTATACCATTCAGCAGATTTCCTCTGCTCCTTCCACAGAAGCAAAGTAAGCTAGATTGTTAATTCTGAAATTACTTTCAAGAGTTGAAGATCAGAAAACGTTAGGAGGTTGACTAGTCAGCTTTCGTTTGTGTCAAAGCCAGTACATTTTAACTAAAACATGTTGTAGCAGTATGTCGGGGGGGAAGGGTAGGAATTAACGAAAGACCTTAAAAATAATTTGTTTTGGTAAAAACTTGAGTTTAATACCTAGAAATATGTCATTATTTCATTAATGAAGAACAAGAAAGCTATGAATCTTTAGGAATGAATGTTACCTGTGGAGTCTTTAATCCGGGTAAGCACAACTCTGACTTTAGCAACTACTTTTTTTCTTCTTCCACGTACATTTTTGACATAAATCATTCTCTTGGTTTGGCAATCTGAATTGAAAGAGAAGTCCTGCTTCCTTGACACATTAAAATCAGTGTCATTACCATACTGGGCAGATGATTTGCATTAATTTTTTAATCTGATTGAAAAGATTTGTTCTTGAAATATGAATGCGTAAAATAAGTGACTTGCTTTCTGCACGTGGAGTGGGGAATTGAGAGTGCTTTCTGAAAGGAGTGTGTGGAAAGTAGAGGGAGTACTTTAGAGTTACTATAAACTTTTTGGATTCTTTGTGGCTTTTTGTGACATATGCATTCGCTACTTGGTGAATGCCAGAGAAGGTGTAATTTGATCGAGCCACGTTTGGTAAATACTAGTTTTGTGGGGACAGCTTGTTCTGTCCATAAGGGAAAAGCACACTGCCAAAATCTAAAAGCTTTCACTTTTATTTGGTTATATATTCTTTTGCTCTGAACTATTGAAATACAGATCCATGCTACTTGTGATGCTAATAGCATTGGTGTTTGCTTTAACTGCAGTAGTGTCTGGTCAGTAAGTTTTCAAACTATACTTGAAATCTGGCTAAATAGTTGCTTTGAAAAATTACTTTGATTTTGCAAAATTCTCTCTAGCATACGGTCAGTGAAACATTAAAATCTGAAGCGATACCCATAGCCTGCTGCTTTTTAGCAACTCTTTTGAATACTCTCTGGTCTGGTATATGTGAAGTAGAATAGAACTGCTTGTTTGCTGTTGTTGGAAGTAGTTTTAGCCCTTTAAAGTTAAAGAAAGGCACCGGTTTCTCTGTAAATGGAACACTTTAAAAATGATTGGCTGATCTCTGCACAAAATTTACACTGCAGGTAAGGTTGAAAACACTAGCTGAACGCTCTTGAAGTGCTAAATTTTGTGTTCCTTCCATTTGGTTTGTAAGTGAGAATAAAGTACCTGTCTTGCTAGATGTACTTTTGAAAAAGCATTCCACAAGCTTTTTTTCTTTGGCATCAAATAATATATGTATTTTTTCTTTAGCGAAGAACATCAGGGAACAGGGCAAGCATTAGTATTCTGGAAAGTAGTTTTTCATCTTCACGTTGTGGTTCTGAGAAGGGTTTTAGCTGACACTGCTTCTGCCAGCCCAGATTGCTCTTGTTGGCACAAGCATTTGACTGGCAGAGTGATGAACAAAACTGGGAAACTGATCTAGGTTAAAATTAACGTAGCCAAAAAAGAAAAAAAAGAGGGTGTTACAAAGTAGACTAAGATCTATTTTTCATAAGTAATTTAACTTCATACTTCACACAAGTGTGCTTGTACAAGGGAGAAAGTGGTATTGCCTAGTCCAGGAGAGAAAACTGGGATCTTACCCGCGAGAGAAAATGGACCTTAGACTGTCCTAAACACCACTCGTCCTAACCTTGACACCAAGTCTGGTATAAATCCACTTAAATTACACATATGAATGACTTTGTCATTCGCTGCTGTCTCATACTGAAACTTTTGAAATACAGGGAGTGATAGTTCTATAGAGTTATCTTAATTGACAGGTTAATTAGCAGTACTGAGCTACAAATGAAAGCCAAGCAGTTTAAACTTTTGTTTACATCTGCTTTGAGATGTGAGTGGAAGGATTTGGCTTGTGGTACTGAACACTTATACTTTGGATGGGACTCCAATGTCTTAAAAAGCAGAACGTGTAGCGAGGAAGAGTATAGCTATGACAGCTAGGAGGAAGTAAAACAGCTTGTTCTTTAACTCTTCTCATGCAGTGTGCTGACAGTTCAACACGCAGGCAAGGGTTGCTGATGATCCATTTTAATGCCTTGATTAATGGCTTTCATGTAAACAGGATCACAAATTCCACCACTGGAATTTCAAAGCACACTTGTACGTGGCATTGAATGTATGTTTTTACATTCAGGTAACTGAATTTTTATATTGCCTAGGAAAGAACATGAAAGATGATATATGAGGAGTTTATTTTGCTCTTAAATCATACAGTTCTTCACTTGTTACAGCTTGCAGGCTTGCTCAAAATGGTATCACTTAAGCTATCCTTTGTGGCTTTGGGCTTTTCTGCAAGCAGATGGAAACTCCTCTAAAGCCAGTGATACTGGTCAGAACTTGGTTTGATACTTGAACTGGTCAGATACTTGGTTTCACTTCCAACACTCTCCTTTTGGGTGGTGTTTTCTATAAACCAGGCGTTCTCAAGGTAGTCTCTGAATCACAGTGAAGGGTACATAACCATAACTTGTGCAAGCTCAATTCGTGTGGGAGGGTTTTGTGCACATTGTATACAGCCAGAAGCTGTTAGCACTGGTATGACCACAACGGATTTGAGAGCCCTTGCTAGAAAATTTTGCAGTGTATTACTGTTCTTCTCCGCTTGCTTAGGTTGTGGGGTATCAGAGGTTTTGTCTCTGTGACTTGGGAAAGGTGTTGTTTCACAAGTTAGAATTGCTGCCATTCTGTAAAATGAGATCACCAAAGAGTCCGTGTTGGTAAGACTGTTTGCAAGACGTCACTGTTCTGAAGTATAGTGTTTTGCCCAGTGAAATACCAATTAATGGTGATGAATGAGCTAGAGTATGGTATAAAGAGAGAAATCGTCTCAGTGGTTTTGTTCCACTGTGTTAAAATCAGAGTGCAGTTCTGTTCCTGGCATTTTTGTGAAGTTACTGCATGATGTTGGACAGGAGTTTAGTGATGCATGTGCAATCACATGTCATGTGGCTTAATTTAAATGTTAATTTTTACTTAACTTCCTAGTACTTAAGGCTTATGGTTACTTGATTTGGAAGTCAGTGATGTGCTATTGGGAAGTAGTTTTGACCACTGAATACTTAGGTTTTGTGATATTGCTGTAGTTTTTAGGAGTGACTTTTTGTTTAAGACTAAATCTTGGAAGAAGGGCTGAATTGTTAATTGTCACAGTTGTCACTGAGAACCAACTTCAGCTAGTAAGACTTAGAGTCCAGTCATCTTGTTTAATGGGGTTATCTTTCAGTTTGTGAGTTAAATGGAAATGTAGAGAAAGTGTAAAGATAAGCGATACTTCTGCTACGCCACGTTTATTCCTTTCCCTCCCTGACTAACATTAGTCTCTCCTTGTGAATAGGGTAGCTATCCTGAAAATTCAGAATACAAGAAAAGACCTCATTCTTGAGGTGTTCACCTATATGTATTGGCAAATGCCAAGAGATGTGCTTTGATTCTGAAATGTTGCACCTAAAATGCTGTCACGTCTCTTGATCTCTGATTTGCTTCACTTCTGGGAGTACTTGCTTTAGTATCAGTGTGAAACACAGCAAGGGGGCTTGCAATTGCCCTCCTAGTTGTCAGTGCTAAGGCTGGGTTTCACAATGGGAGCTGTGAGATCTGTAGTGCTGTTGCTGGCTTCTGTATTGAACTGCTGCAGTTAAATATTTGCCTGGGTACTGAGACACTCCAGAGCTTCCTGCTGTGAACTGAAGAATTCAAAATACACATCAGAAATGGAAATACCTGCCAAGCAGTGAAAATATGGTACAACTGTTCTTGTCTTGTTTATGTTCACATCTTAATTTTGAAGAAATATGATGATGACTGTAAATGGGAACAAATTGAAAAGGGCATAAAGTTCATTGTCGGACTTCCTGTTGAATTCTGGAAATGTGACAGTGGGATAATTTTACATTCAACAGTTGTAGGTCACTGTAAAGGAGAGCAAAATCATACGTGATGCGTGTAAGTTAGCACTTCAGTTTTTTGTGTACTTCCGTCTTTGAATTGGAGATATAGGAAAAACAGTGATGTACTTTCAGTGATGAAACTGTAGACTTTTTTTCAAAAACTTTCATGGATAAATCTTGACGGTTACTTCAACAATACACCACTTAGGTTTAAAGTGCCTCTCTGACAGCCTTCCCACTAGAATGCTGAAAAAAGTGCTTTTATTTACTTCTGAATCGATGACAGGTCTTGCTGCTCTATTTAGAGTGAAAGCTGGGATGTGCTAAGTTGGAGCAAACTGCGCGTAAGTGATCGGTGAGAAACTTCACAGCAATGCTTGAGTAAAGGGTCATCTCTGCAAGGGTTGTATGGTAAGGCATAAATGCATAGTTTCACAAAACCTGTCAGCTCCTCAGCTGAAACCCAGCAATTGTTTTTCAGCTGAGTATGTCAGTGTGGATTTGATTCTCTTAGTTGTGTTGTTGTAAATATAAACTATTTGCATCTAAGTTTATTTCTGATAAATCATATATCTGTCTTATAAAACAAACAGTTTATGTATAATTTTGAAGAGGGTTTTCTTTACATTGAGAGAGCCTAAGATATTCCAGGTAGCTTTTAAAAGCAAAAAGCATCACGCATCTTTGTCCTTCCTTCCACATGGTGATGTCCCTTGGTGACTCCTCTGATATTAATCACGTGCCTCTGTCCCTTGTTAAAGGTTTGAAAACTAGTTTGGGTTTGGTCTTGAGTTTTTAAACTGGGAAATTGCTACAAAAAGTATTGGGAAATGTCTAGAGATACGATGTCCTAGAAGTCGGATTCTTGCTTTATCAGATGGCTGCTTCATGTAGCAAAAGAGTTTTAAAGAAAAGATTGCGTGGCCTTAGCAAGTGTAAGCTGAATCTTACCTGGTAAGAAATCATGATGGGACTGGTGACTCTAGGGTTGAGGCTGACAGCTCCGAAGCAGCCAGTCATGCCAGGCTGCAGTTTTCGGTGGTGGAGCCAGCAGTCTGAAATCTGCGCAGTTCCGGCTATAATGGGAGTGTGGTTTCATGATATTGAGTGTGTTTGGAGCCAAGAGATTTTGAGATGTGCTTCTGTGCACTTGAGCTGCAGGGTAGGCCCATTTGGCCCACAGTCAACTATTGTAGAGGTTCCTGAAGCTGTTGAATGAACTTGCCATTCGCGTCCACTTTGTAGCTGCTGTTGGCAGTAGATTACTGGCAACTTCCCCAAATATCTGCATCATTTTAGGGGGCAACTTGTTCAAGGAAAACATTGATGTGATTTGGAATGAGGTCAGGTATAAAAACTAAAAATCTTACACACTGCTCTGGAGCCAGTGCCTTTTAGAAGTGTTCTGTGTGTAATGATTTAAAATTTATGAAAGCAAGAGGATAAAAGTAAACCAAACACCGCTTCCATGCTTGTTACCCTACTCATTACTGTGATCATAAACAGCATGTGCAACAGGCTTTGCACCACAAACTTAACACTTTTTTCTGACCTTGAGGTGTAAAAAAAAAAAAAAAATTGTAAGTGGGAAGGAGTAGCAGCGATGGGGGATTAAAGTTGCAGCATGTAGTTCTGTGGTATGCAGCAGGTCTGGTGATGCTTACAGGCACTATGTTCAGAACTGGCATTACAGTTTGGGACAGAGATCCTGTAATCATGATCGACTCAGTGTTCAGCAGCAGCCAGAAAAGCCTACAGAGGTGTTGGGCATCATCAGTAAGGACTTGAGCAATGTTGTCTTTCTCTTGCGTAAAGCCCTGGTGAACCTCTTGAGTACTGGGTGCTATGGTCCTGCTATGGTCCATGTGTCTGAGGGAGGAAATACTGGTCAACAGGTCTGTAAAGGGAATAGACAGGGGTTTGTTCTCTAATTTCCTTAATCGAACAGTTGTGTATACTTGTTGGATATGAGAGCAATGTAGCAAAAAGGCTCAGGCTTTTTCCTGCTTTTTGTTGCCACTGTTGGGAGACAGCACTGGGCTAAAATGACTGTCTGGCTCATGGGAATATTTCTTATGTTGTTACATTAGTGTGCACTGGGACCAGAGAATCTGTAAGAGACTATAGCGTCTAATTCCATTTTAAACTTGTTGTTTAAAATCATTACTTCATTTTAGGAAGCTTTTGAATTTTTCATTTCTGAAGCATCAATCAAAAACTAGGATTTTAAAGGAAATCTAGTGAAGTGAGTTGGAGAGGAAAACATGCTTAATTAACCAAATATTGCTTGTGTGTAGGCTGTCATTGTTTTCAGACTATCTGAAACAAAAATAAATCATGTAGGTGTGTTTTCCTGCTTCTTTCTCTGATTCTCCGTTTTTGCACACAGTGGTATTCTTTCATCTTTTCTTTTCTCCTTTTAAATCACATTGCTAGGAATAATAGGTAGTCTTCAAAATATTGATACCTGCACGTGACAGTAGAATCCTGTGAATTTGTATAGGATTTTCTTTATGAAAGCTGTGCTCTGGTCATACAGAAAACTCTGTGAAGGAAAAAAATGTGGAATACACTTTGTAGCTTTCTCATACTGTTAATCTGTAAAAGAAACCCGATAAAAACCACAGTTAAGGATATAGAGGTTAGTACTTGCTGCTTGAACTTCTCCTGAATCAATGAAAGATTTTTTTGTGCATAGGGAAGCTAAGGAATGGATGCAAATATATGGATGCATAAAAAGGGGAATAAATTTGATCAGAGGTGAAGATAATTGATTAGCTGTGTAGAACTGACTTGAAGGATGCTAAGATTTGAAATCTTAATGCAGGCAGCATTTAGAGTTGTTAATTCACAAAAATACACTGTTTGGGGTTATGTAATGCAATTCTTACCTTGTCTACTTCACTTCCATATGACAGCCTACATTTGCCATGTTACACGTGCTGCAAGGCATAGGCAAAGCACGTGGTTTCTTCTGAGGTAGAGAAAATGTTTCACCGAGGTAAACTTATGCGACTTTCCGTTAAGTACTTTATTTAAGATACATATGGTGTTCAGTATTTGTTGCAGTGCAAAGCTTCTAATGGTTTTGGAAGAACAGAGCAGAGAGAACAGCAAATGCAAAGTACTGCTCTTAAATCGATGGGTATATCCTTGAGAGTAATTGCAGAAAGAATTTTAAATACCTTCTCAGCCCTCTTTGAGATGCTTTTCTTTCTTCACATCTATGTCTACAGTAAAAAAAAAATAGAAACTTTTTTTATTTTACAAATTTCAGAATTTTCAGATCCAGATTTTTGTTTAATATATTGCATGGAAAATACAGATCAGTTTTCAACCTGTCACCTGTAACAATAGGTTAAAGCAAACTTGATAACTGTTGTGAAAGATTTTTCTGAAATGAAGCTGTAGTCCTGAGGAATTAGTTGTATTTATCTGAGAAACCTCATTTCTAAGGTGCTTGTGGGTAAGGTTTATTAATATTGCTGAGCTATGAAAAAAGTTAGCTGTACTTTGTTAGAATACACAGAATGACCCTCAGTAAAGTGCCCTCGTTTTCAATTAGCTGTATAGGCATCCACCCTCAAAAATATGTTTATAAAGTTGTTGTAAAATCCATTAATAGAAACCCTTAATGTGCATAGTACCGAGGCCGACATGGCAAAAATTAAAAGAATTCATTTTTTTTAAAAAGTAATTTTTATTTGACTAACATAAGTACAACCCCAACTAACTAATTTTCCTTGAAAAATAATTGGTAATTATACCAAGTGCTCATAGTTTCCAAGGAAATACCTGACAGATTAAACCTCTAAGTATTTTATATGTTCACATATAAATTCTTGCAGCAGGACTTATTATAGCAGATTGTTATTCAGAATAGGAGTTAAAAAGACATTATGAAATGTGTTAAATATTTATTTCTGGGAGTGGGTATTAATAATGATTTTTGGGGGGAAAAATACCAACTTGTGCTTCTCTTCCAACTGTGGTCACTTTAAATAGTTTTTTCCAAAGGAACAGATTCTCTTTGAACTGTTGCAGAGTTCTCCGTCTTCCTCTGATCATACTCATCATTATTTGATACATGCCTGCTGTACTGTTAAATCCAGTACTGCACGTGGAGGTGAACTCTTAGCCATGCTGTGTTTGTAACTCTGATTTTTCAATTTTTAAGTTTTATGACCACGTGGCTGAATCAGTTTCGTATTCTGTATCGTACTCCTTGTTTGGCTTGAGAATAGTGCAGAGTAGACATTCAGTAAATAACTGAATAGAAGTGTCACTGCTTAGTAGGTTGGGGATAGGACCTGAAACTGTAATTGTGATAAGCTGATTTTTTGTCTTTGATTAGGAGGTGAATGGTAATGAGTGGAAGATAGAATAATTTTCCTATCCAAAATGCAAGCTGTTTCAAGTAGAGATGCTATAAAGACTGTTGAAATGACTTAAATAACCACAGAAAGGCTGAATAATGTATTTATGAAAATGAAATTCACAGAATTGTAGGATATCCTGAGCTGGAAGGGACCCACCAGGATCATTGACTCAACTCCTGGCTCCACACAGGACCACCCAAAAACCAAACACCATGTCTGAGAGCATTGTCCTAATGCTTCTTGAACTCTGTCAGGCTCGGTGCCACGACCACTGCCCTGAGGAGCCTGTCCCAGTGCCCGACCACCCTCTGGGTGCAGAACCTTTCCCTAACACCCAGCCTGACCCTCCCCTGTCCCAGCTCCATGCCGTTCCCTCGGGTCCTGTCGCTGTCCCCAGAGAGCAGAGCTCAGCGCCTGCCCCTCCGCTCCCCTCGTGAGGGAGCTGCAGGCCGCCATGAGGCCTCCCCTCAGCCGGCTCTGCTCTGGGCTGAGCAAACCAAGGGACCTCAGCTGCTCCTCATACGTCTTGCCCTCTAGGCCCTTCACCATCTTGGAACCCATCCTTTGGACACTTGCTAACAGCTTTGTATCCGTCTTACATTGTGGTGCCCAAAACCACACGCAGCACTTCCTTCCCTCAGCCAGCTAGCAGTGCCGTGTCTGGTGTGCCCCAGGACAGGGGTGACCCTTTTGGCTGCCAGGGCCCACTGCTGGCTCATGTTCAACTTCTTGTCAGTCGGAACTCCCATATCCTTTCCCACAGGGCTCTTTCTTTAAATATATGTATTTGAAGTGATGTTAGTGTAAGCTCTTATATTCTGTTGTTCCACATAATCCCTTCTGCAGACAAAATATGGGAGTCTATGGTGGAATTTTCTTGTTTCAAAATTTTCTCCATTACCCAATTTCTCTCAATTTTAAGAAAAGAAAATGCATGTCCGGGCAGCCTGCCTTTTGACTCCACATCACCATTCAGAAAAAGTGTATTGGGGTTACATGGGGGGAAAAGATTACTTCATTATTTCTTGTTAAATTTGTAGATGTATTTTATACTGCAATCTCTCAAAGATTCATGCAGTTTTGGTCCTACTCTTCTTGGAATTGGCTTGCTAATGCCCCCACACCCAATGCATGTTGTTGTTTTAACTATAAAACTAACGTAGTCCTCCCTGGAGCTAGGAGGCTGTCTTTAATGTAAGGTGTCCTTACAAGCAGTGATTTCCCCCGATTTCTTTTTTTCTCTTTTCCCATTTTCTTGGCACACGTGGCAGGAATTTCTAGTCTTCCATTTGACAAGGACTTGCAGGACGAGATGAGAAAGAAAAGAAAGGAAAAATAAGTGTGGAAGTCGTCATGTAAGAGGCTGGGGAGGCAAGTTGCAAGCACTTAAGTTGTGGCACTTACCTGATTTTTTTTTCAGGCAATGAGGATACAAAAATGTAATTCATGGGGAAAGTACTAATGCATAACAATTGTACACTGGTAATTAACTTACGCTGTTCATTACTGCCAGGGGAATGAGATCCCATTTAGGGGTGTTTTGTGGGTAGAGATTCCTAAGTTTATGATGTGATTACCAGTTCTAAGCATAGACCAGAGACCTCTCTATTTTCCTGAAAGAAAGCTGAAAGAAATGATAGCAATATCTATATCTGCCCTACTTTGATTCCTGCCATTTGGTGTAAGGAAGTCCTTGATGAAAAGTGGGCTCCAGTTGGTCTGCAATTGAACTAGCAACTTGGAGTGATGCATCAGAATTGGGGTCTGGCTAAAATGCAGAGTTAACAGACTGTTTTTTTATATTTGTTATTGACCTGGTGCTTGGATAGATGTTCAGTTGAGATAACAGGAAAAAAGCAAACGAAGTATGTGGGGGAAGGTACTGCTCAAGAAGGCGTGGAGGTGGTGCACAGGGAAGAAGCTGGCTTTCCTTTTTTGAGGTAGCCATTGGGTAGGTGAATAGTTTGGGAGAATTGGGGGGCTTGCTGGTCCTACTGAAGGAACTGGAGGTAGAGGGTTGTTTTTCTTTGTTGTCTTTACGATTGCTTATCTATTTCTGCTGTCTTTCTGCACCTCCTAGACCCATGAAAAGAAATGCCCAAAGTCCCTTGGCTGCTGTCTCAACAGGCACTTTAGCAACCTCTACTGGTCTCACATTGCAGCTTGGCGCGTCGAATTTGCTGTCATTAGAGTGGTCTCCTACGTGTGGATCTGTAATCTGCATCCTTAATGCAAGGAAGTGTGCTCTTGTTCTTGCATTCATAGCACCCTCTTAATAAATATTTACAGCCAGGTTCCCAAAATAAGCTTTTAAAATGCTTATTTTTCCAGCATTTTTAGCTGTGTGAGTAATACAATGTGATTCGGAGCAATTAGTCATCTTTTAGAACCCAGTAAAACACAGATCGTATGTGATCAGATTAAAGCTACAGGGTAGCATGAGCAATTTACTTGGATATAGCTGAAATATAAAGCCATATATATATTCCTTTCTGCTGTTTCTACTGATAATTTCTTGAATAGATTTTCCAGTTTACTTTTGAAATTTTGGCCCATTCAGATGGTCAATACACGGTGTTGCTTACTAATAATCTCTAAGTACTTGTTAGGCAGTAGGTTTTCCTTCAGGTAAGGATTGGAGTAGGGCGTTAATGCTCATATGATGCAAGTGCACTTTTTGTACGCTAAACTGCCAGTGAAGCCATATGAGTTCCTTGTCGTTGCTGAAAATGAAAAGGAAAAAAAAAAACGTTTTGTGAATGTGAATATATTAACTACAGAACTTTGAGTATCTTTATCTGTAAATGAAGATAGTGGGAGGGAGCTATTGCATTTATTTTCTCCTGTACTGTAGCAAATATAATCATATTCCACCACATTGACAAATTTGATGTGTGCATACCAAAAAAATCGTAGTAATTTTAGTAAAATTACAGAGTAGGTGTTGATTCTCGCTCTTCCTGCACTAACTGCGTGCAACTTCTTGGTGGTAAGCATCTGGGACTTAAAAGTATAATAATAAAATAAGACATCTCCCAAATACCAAATCCTACCATCAAATAGTTGCATTTTGCAAACATTAAATGGTGCCCATCGGTCATCTTACACCTCTTGAAGGTGCAGGAAGTTTTCTTTAAAGGCAGCACTTCTTTGGAATGTAAGGTAATTGTTAAAGTATGTTCATAATGCTGTTTCTGAGTACTAAATGTGGAAATAGTGGATGTTGGGCATTCTATCAAGACTCCAGACACTGAAAAATGAGCTAGAATACAAAATAATTTGTTCTTCTGGTTTTAAAGGTTCTAGATAAACAAAAAAAAAAAGTTTTTCATGAAAGCAGTTGATGCATGACTTTTTTTTTTCCATGCAGTTTTTGTGGTAAGAGCTGGAAAAGTGTGTATTAATCTTTTTGAAGACAGCAGAAAATGCTGTTTTGCCAATCTGATTCATCAGGCAAAAGATGGAAATTATATATAAATAGTAGACACAATTTTTTTTTAGTACTTCACAAAGGGAATGAGAAGTATAGAAGTTACAGATAATGATGCAGTGTATTGTGGTATGGGTTAGTTTTACATAGGTTAGAGAAATTGGGGGGGGAAATTAAGAGGTTTTAGGAGGATGCGTGTGAGGGTTTCTTTAACTGTTTCTTCTGCAGTTTAATGGATTACTCCGTCAAGGAGTGATGGAAAAAATGCCACTTGGTATTGAACAAGTTAAATCAATTTCCTTCTTTTGAACAAAATTCTGCATTGTTCTGGACTTGCTGTGATTTTGCCAGCTTTGGCTTTTAATTAGAGAAGCACTGCAATGCAGTTATAGCTGATTACAATGGAATACTTCAGTTGCTTTTTGTTTCTCTCTGCAGATTAGTATTTTTCTTAACAGTTCCTTAAAGAAAGTGTATCAATAGTATTGCTTTTGTCACCACTCAGAGCTGATTACCACTCCAAACCATTGAAGAAATAACATGAATGTCTCAGTGAGGCATTGATTCAGTCTATTATAAGCTGTGCGTACCAGGCTTTTCCCCAGCTGCATGAAGGGGAAGAAGAGAAAGGGAACTCCGATACTTGGGCTTGTGTAAAAAGACTGTTTCCTGACTTCATTTTAACCATTGCAATTCTTAGCCTTCTTTTTTAACAGTGCTTATGTAAATGTTGTGTTTAATATGTAGATTTGTTCCATAACATTAGACAGCAAAACTCTTTTCTGTTTAAAAAATAAAAAATACTAGTTTTGGTTTCAGATTAGATACTTGCTGCTGTTCCTCTCCGCCCAGGATGAATTCCCTTAATTGTGTAAGCCAAGATTTGCTGCCTCAGTTCACTTGTGAACACAGTTGCTTTTCAAATGTATAGTTTGAGTTCAGAATATTTTGATCTTCTGCTTGTCCAGTGTTACAGCTTCTGAGGCCTCGTAGGTGCATCAAAATTTCAGTCTGAGGTATGTGCACTGCTTGTTTGGAATATCCATGCTACCTTTAAGTTGTTGGTCTTAAGGACTGGTGGCAGCTGCCATAGGGTGCCTTGTGTAGTAGCAGTCTCCTCAAGTGTTTCTCTGTGGCTGTGAGGTGGCACTCTTGGGTTACACAGAGTAAATTTGTGCAGGGTTAGTGCAGGTGTGTCTGTCCTAGATGAGCTAGTTGTTCTGTGGCTGGTAGTGTTGAAAGTGTGCTTCTGCTTCTAGTTGACTTGTGTAGGACCAAGAACCCCAGAACCACCTTGCACACTCTTTTCCCACATCTTCATATTGTCTGTTTCCACAGAGGTTTTTTAATTGCACAGGTCTGATTGGAACCAGATCTCAAAGAGTTGTGCTGCTCTGTCTCCATTAATGAAGTGCATGAAGAGGAGGGAAGCTGACCTTGCATAGTCAGATAAACAGAAAGTGTGTTCTGGGGAGGAATTGCATAATCTGAGTTCCCAGTTCTCACAGTCTTGGTTGATACTTATCGTGTGTTAAGGCCTTTTGAAGTTGTATTGCTTTCAGTAGTAGAATATCGCATTGTTGTGTACTAAAAACTGTGGGTAGGATTGTGGTCTGTTTTCTCAAAGCATCTCTGAGTATTCCAACGAAAATTCCTGTCCTTTCCCGTACTTTTAATTAAATATGTATTGTGATTGTATCATAGAGGATGGGATTTATTGGACTGAAATAATGAGCAGATGTTTCCTGGAATATTCTTAGGACCTTCAGCCTTAGCTATTTTATTAGCTAATGAGGTTTTTTTCCAAGCGTAGTGCATGTAGACAGTCCTCAGAGTAACATATATTTTGATGGGTTTTTTTCTTCCCCAGAGCTATTCTTGAATTGTTGGCAGAAAGTTGAAGGGTAACGCGTTGCTGTTTCACCACGCTCAGCTATTATTGGAAGCGTTCTGGTGCAGGCCGATGACCAGTTGACTGGTAACTTTACCAGTTCAGACCAGAGAAGGCAGAAGAGTTGGAGAAGTCTTATAATGGAGTGATTCAGGCCTTCCATCCTGGAAGGGCTTTATGCCTGTCTTGTGATCCCTGCTGGAAATCATGTGCTTCCTGCTTCATCATCAGTTCTTTGCACTTTGTCTCTATCTTTCCAGTCTTAGAAAAGCCGTGGCATTGCAATACATTATGCTTAATGCGGTGTTAGCGTTAATGCGCTGGAAAATGAGAAAACGAGGATGAATGCTCCCCAATTAACTCGCTAGTAGTCCACTTTTAGGGCCTAGAGGTACAAGAGGTACAGGAAAACAAGCATGTAGGCATATCACAAAGGGAGTGTGCCAGTGGGATTGTTGGGAAGAGCTTGGGCTGATGGATTCAGGGACAGCCTGCGGGGGCAGCTCCTGCAGCCAGCAGTTGCGCACTTTAGCACATCAGTTAGAGCTTACTTGGACAGGTAGGAGAAATCCTTGGCAGAGATGGAGAGGGGGAAGGGGTATGAAGAGGGAAGCTCCACTGGGGGTGCAAATGTTGAGGGGGTGAGGAGTGTCTGTTATGTTTGGGGCTCCAGTCGCATGCATCAGTTTTTTCCAGTAGCTACTAGTCTTCGTAACTGGAAATGCTGTTTGTTTTTTTTTCACTGGACTCAGCAAGACCTCAAAATACTAATACTGCTTCAAGAAAAATAATAAAAGCCAGTTCCCGTATTCAGGTTTGACTCATTGGTTGCTTTTGTAGAGGAAGATAGTTTCAGTGAATATATGGGGTAGACTGGTGTGGAATTTATGGTGTTTTAAATCTCAAAAGAATTAAATTGTCTCAAAAGATAGACACTGAGTGAGCGCATTGCAGCAAGAGAAGGTCCTTGTTACATTTAGAGTTCATAAGCACTGACTAAAAGTAAAGGAAAATTTAAAAAAAAAAATAAAAATACACCCACCTTAAGCATAGAAGAAACCTGTGCTGTGTTGAATGTTAGCCTAATAATTTCTAGTGAAGAAAGAGCAAAGTGAAAGCCAAATGAGGACAAAATATGAGAGGAAATAATTGGTCTAAAGTAGTATCAGGGGAAATCGTTAGAGATAAGAATCTGTACCCGTATTCTTAAAGAGACACTGTACAAAAGGGCGTGCATCCAGACAGCGTTTATGGCACAAAAATAAGGTACTCAAGGGAGCAAAACAAGTTAATAATCTGTCACATAACCAGTGTTTATTTTTTATCCATTGTTTTTACAAAAAAAAAATTAGTTCATCCCCTATTCTTTACCTACCTTCAAAAAAAAAAAGCATAAAATCAACACCAAAACTAAATCTGTTTTTTTAGTGTGGGCTTTGCTTTGTGAGAACTCTTTTCTTTTGATTTGAGCATATCTTAAATTACTTCTTTAGCCGTGTGTGAGATATTTAACAGAAAGAAGAGTCTGTTAAGGAAGAGGCAACAATTCAAATGTCTCCAAACCAATTTAATTTTTAGAGTACTTCTCCTGGACTAAAGATGTTGCTTGTAGCAGCGTACATGTTGCAGAGGAAAAGAGCTGGTGTAGTGCTCGGTGAAGGCTGTGTGTGTAAGTGACAGCGGTGGAGTAGTGGTGCCTGTTGGGTGTGAGGCAAGATACGAGGGGAGAAAAAGAGAAAGAAAAGCAGGCAGAAAAGGGAAGGAAAAAGTGAATACGTTGACAGAAATGTTCGAAGATTTGTGAACCTAAGATGTAAACGAATGTTTGTGGCTTAACCCAGCAGGCAGCTCAGCACCACACAGGTGTTTGCTCACTCCCCCTGCAGTGGGATGGGGGAAAGAATTAAAGAATTGGGGGGGTTGGGGAATAGAACTTGTGGGTTAAGGACAGTTTATTAAGACAAAAAAGGAAGGGATAATAATACACAAAGCAAATGATGCACAATGCCATTGCTCAGCATCCAGTGACCGATGCCCAACTGGACCCCGAGCAGTGGCTGCACACATGCTCAGGCAGCTCCACCAGTTTTATTGCTCAGCATGATGCCCCATGGCATGGGACATCCCTCTGAGCAGTTTGGGCCAGCTGTCCTGGCCGTGTCCCCCCCCCCAGCTCCTGGTGCACCCCGAGACTCCTTGCTGGCAGGGCAGTGCCAGGAGCAGAAGAGTCCTGGGCTCTGTGTGCAGAGTCCTTCTCTGTAACAGCTGAAACATCCCTGTGTTGTCAGCATTATTCTCATCTGAAACCCGAAACACTGCACTGTGCCAGCTACTAGTAAGAAAATTAACTCTACCCCAGCCAAAACCAAAACAATGTTGGAGTTGACTACTTCATATAAACTAATATTACAAGTAAATATGACCATTAAAAAAAAAAACAAATAGGATTTCTTTGCTTAATGCACAAGTGTGTTCTTCCAGACTTAATTGCTAGAGACTGTTCTTGGTAATAACATGTGGATACCATAAGCTCAGGACAGATACTTTGTATAAATGTGTTGATTGGCTGATTGTGATATAATCTTCATAATTTCTTTTAAAAAAGAAACAATTAGTTGAAGAAACATAAATTGTTACAAGGTTATTTTCTTGTAGTCCTAATCTCAGAGGTATGTTGGGTAAAAAAGAGTAGGATATTGCTAATAAATTTTGAAATTTACAAAACACTGAGCTTCTAGCCACAATTTTCTGGTAATAAACAGTAATGGTGAAGATAAAAGTAACTGTAAGTACACTCAAGCTGAATTAAGACTTTCTCCCTTTTTTTGGTGTAAACTTCTTTGCTTCTATTCATGTTTTAAATAAGTAAATGCTGATCTTAAAACCATGAATTTTAATACTTTGATTAATCAAGTGTCTCTTATTCCTAATATATTTTATAAGTTCAACATTTAAAAAAAAAAAAGGAAGCTGATCAAGAGATGTACTATAAATGAGCAATTCGTAAGGTTTTGAGTGTCTGAAGGGCAATTTGTTAGCCAGAGATGTGGTGTGGGAGAACACTGACATAAAATACAGATTAATAATCGCAGAGGAATTTTTGTGTTTCATTTTTTTGGTGTTTTTTATATCAGAAGTGCGTGTTTTCAGTGCCCTAATTTTTTCCTTTCTCTTTCAGAAAATGCTGGGACAGAAGAGATGAGTACTCCCTTTACTAAGGCCTAAAACTGCCTGTTGAAAAACAATCCTGACCAGGCAATATACGAATGGCCCAAGGAAGCCAGCAAATTGATATTCAGGTTTTACATGACCTGCGACAGAAGTTTCCTGAGGTACCTGAAGGTGTTGTATCCAGATGCATGTTACAGGTCAGTGTTCTGTTAAAGACCGTATGAGTAAGTGATGATACTTACTTTAAATATTAACTAATCATGTGTGGGTGTCTGCACTGAAAGCAGTTTTTTTCATTCTGTTTTCCTCTTTGAGTGAGACAAATATACACAGCCAATTTGTTTATTTTGCCTAGTGAGCTAAGTGTTAAATTGGCCTCTCTTCTTCCGTGTCTAGTCAGGGGTGGCCCAAGGTAAACCAAAGCAGCGTGTGCATGGACACTACCTCTCTTCCAATCAGTATGCTCCTGCCTTTTGGCCATCTCAAGAGCCAAAGCCGATTGTGGCAAAAAGAGAGATGCAAAGCCAACTTGAGTCCAGCAGGGGTAATTTAAGGCAGTGCTGCACAAATGCAACATTGCATATGCCTGTATTTTATGTCACTTCTGCTGTATAACATCACATTAGTTACTTTGGCAGATGACTTAATAAGCCTGACCAAAGCCTGAGGAAGCAGGACACGGGGACACCTGAATGCCCAGAGCTAACAAATGCTGATAGGCTTAACTGTTTTGCTTAAATGTGTTTGCTTTGCATTTCTGGTTATCCCAAAGTACCCATGCTGATTGGATTTTGTCATTATCTAAAGTATTCAGCCTCTGAGTACTCTGGATAATAGAGGATTGTGTGCATACTCATGATCAACAGTATACACAACTTGATTGGGAGAAAGATGGCCATGACTTCCCAGAAGCTGGTTGTCTCTGGACTATGGCTATGACATCTGTGGCTATGATACAATTATGATATAAAGAATGCTGATTGTCTTACTTTTATATGTATTTTAACATGTAAAATACATATATGTATATACTTCATATATAAGTATATATAGTCACCCATACATGCATACAAACGCAGTGCTGTGCCTGTTTGTACTGTTGGGAGTAGAAGTGTGACTGTGTCAATTGAATGCTTGTATTTTCATTACCTCATCATAACTCTGTTTGAAATAGAGTAAAAATTTGTGAAAACTGCAGGTCTTGAGAGAATTGTTTTCGATTTGCAAGAGGGTTTGTGAGGTTTCAGGCTTGCCCTAACCTTTTCTCTTTCATTATTTAGTTGAAGGGGAAATTGAACCGGACTATAGATAGCCTGTATTCATTCTCAGGATAGTACCTCACCATTTTTGTATTAGCTCTCTGTAGGACTCATCTAGTTTTTATAGTATAAGGTTTTTTTATTCAAACGAGAATTGCTTGTTGAGCAAGGTCAATGGAGTAGACAGTGAATGCAACAATATTCACCATTTGGGTGTAATTCTTGATTCTTTAAAAGCTAGTGTATGTCTCTTCGGAGACTCAGTCTTCGTAACACTGAGTAGTGATTTTTTAATGTAAAAAGGAGCCTTAGAAATCATATAAGGTGATATGTGCAATACTATTACACTAATTCAGTACACTGGAAAGTTAACTTTTTTTTGTTAATAGTTGTTTATGCAAGAGCTGAGAGTTTCTAAGACTCACCAACAATTCTGTCAGGTTTGTGTTTCTTTGAAATTCATGAGCTCTGATTCCTTTGAAACATCTTCTAGTTATGCTACTCTAAGATAGCCCTCTTTTAAAAAAAAATATAATAATAACCTTTTCAATCTGAGAAACTTTGTACTTGAGGTGGTGGTAAAGATTGAAAAGCAGAGTTTGAGGGTACTTTTACATGTATTTGCAGTACTTCTGGAACAGTGTCTGCATCCCATGTTCTGCCTTCTAATAGCTGAGCATGGTGAAAGGAATTTCTGATAAATGTGGTAACAGAAATATGTAGTATAGTAAGTACATTCTTGGTTATAAGAAATGCTGCGATTTGCCTTGCCCCCCCCAGTACTTGATGTGTCAGAGGTAAGCTATTTCTAAACCAGGAAGTATAATGTTCCACATGAGAGAACCCAAAAGAAGTTAAGCACTTATGCAGTTAAAAGTGACAAGAGGTTTTCATTACAACAAAAGTTTCGTCAGAAGACTATAAATTGTGCAGGAATACTATACAGATACCTCAATGCTGTTCTTTGCCCACTGTTAAAGTAGCCAAGCAATATCTAGTATCCTGAAACCAGGGGACCAAGCAAAATCTAATAGGTGAAATGTAAACCTGTGTAATCTAGGGAGTTGACAATCTTACTGCTTTCGTGGGCTGACTGCATTGAGTGTTCCTGAAAAGTTTTGCATCCCTCCATTCTTCCCAGCAAGCTTCCCGCATTCAACTGTTCCCTTCTCCTCACTTAAAGGAGTTGCTGCAACTTCCCCTCTCTGTGGACATTGTCCCCTTTTGTTCTTTTTTTTTTTTGGCCGGGGCATTTTATAACCACCTGCTCCTCAAGTCTACATCCTCTCCTTGCTTCCTCATTTCCCTCCAACATTCTTATTCTTTCTTTTTTTTTCTTTCTCTTTCAGGGTGCCAACATTTTAAACTCAGTTGGGACATGGGCAGAGCTAAGATGAGGGGTATTGTTTTGCTGGAATATGCTCAATTCTGCCATCAACCGGTTCTCTGATCTATAAAGAGCTAGAAGCGGTTGAAACTCTGCCTCTGCCAGCCAGAAGATGACAGGGGCTCCATGTGCCCCCGTTTCCCCCTTGAGTTCTCCAATTTGCTCATTGACGTCACTGAAATTTTGGAATTGATTGGATGCAGTCTTTAAAAAAAAGAAAACAAAAATTGTCCAAAGAAATGCATTCAAGTTGAATGTAAGGGCCTTGCAAGCCTGGCCTGTTCCTTTTTGGTTTGGTATTTTTGGCCTTTCTGTTAATAATTTTAATTCACTTAAGTTCATGCAAAATCTGCCTTTAAGATTTCTAGCTTGTTTTTCTGTGGCATCCTATCTTTGTCCCTTTTCTGGCTCCCTTTTGTTCTCTGCAATGAGTACAAGGCTATTGTTGTTATATTTTCTTACCCACTGTTCTGTCTTAGTGTGATTCCTTTCTTCACTACTAACTTCATTTCATTACTTTGTCCTTACTCCAAGCTAGAGCCATTATACATAAAAATCATTTGGCCCATTTTAATCGCTCTCAAGACTTTTCTGCAACAATTCTTTTATTTGACTGGCTAGTTAGACAGCCTTTAGGGAATCATGTTTTTTTCCTTTTTTTTAAAGGTGTCTTTTTGATGTTTGGTTTTGGTGTTTTTCTTTAAGAATTCAGAACTGCATCTGGCCTGTATCAACACATAGTTTTGGTTTTGTGGGTGGAGTTCAGGCTTGTCCTCCCACTTCTGTTATGTCCTTTCATTTTTTTCTTTTTTTCCTGATACATTCTTGCTGTGTCTGCACATCTCTCTAAGCTCTTATCTTGCTTAAAGATGAGAGCTACTATGTGCTAGTTTAACAAAAATAGCTGTTTGGAAAGCATGTAGTGTGAATCACTTTCTTGCTTGTGTATTCTTTAACTAATTGATAATGTTACTACTTGGCATGTGCATTTTTTGCCTTGATCGTTTATATTCTTTCTGGTAACTGGTGTTCTGTGTGTTTGGATAAATTTGACACCTATTTAATTTTAATAACATCTGGGCCTTAACAGGTGCTCTTCTGGCTTAAAGTATTAACCTTTATTTCTTCAGGTGGGGGGCAAGGGGAGGGCACGGGGTGGTCTAAGAAAATGTAATATGGACAGAGCACAGTGTTCTGAAGTTATGCCACCAGTGCATGTTCACTCTTCTAAAAGCCCTTATGTGGGGAAACTATTGTGGAGATATGAGTACAATGTTATTGAATTTGTGGAAATACAGAAGCAGGATTAACTCTTAATTTGCTTCTGAACTGTTCTTTAAAAGCAAAATAACGAGGTTGTGGTTTTTGTTCCAAGTCATCTTATTACCAGTTTTATAAAGAAACTTTATACAAATACAAGTACTTAAAATTTTTTGTAAACAGTGGTTTAAAATATAAATGTCCCCTGGGTTTTCATTAATAGTTTCATCTTGCAAAAGGGTAATCATGTGCTGTATGTGCATAAATTGAATTTTTTACGTTGCTTCTGAAGTCATGTACTCCTGTACAACTTCTTTGGTCTGCATGTTTCTTCTCTGCGCAAGATTCACTTTTCATTTTCAGCAGGAGGTAGTGCATAACGGGTACTGAAGTTTTTGCAAGAATGTTTAAAATAAATGTGTGTTTTTATCTTGGTTTTAAGTTATTTACCAGAAATATGCAGGTAATGTGAATTGCCTTCTGTCACTTTCTTCTCAAGCCGGAGACTTGTCATTGCTGCAGATTGTTCTGAAATTGGGAAGGAATAGCAAAAGTATTCATCCAAGGTGTATTATACTGTATCATGTTAGCTTGTCAAGACCCAAGATGTCAGTGTCATTGCTTCAGCAGCAATGCAGATCTCTGCCCTTGATGCCAGTGATGGAGTTGCTGTTCTCAAACTAGTAAGCTTCACATGCAGACCCCTTGTGCATGTGTAGTAGCTATGCTGGCCAACTACCTAAAGCTTTCTATATGATGCTACATTGTTAACTTTTCAGTGATGATTTCATGCATATATAAATATATATCCAACCATGATGGTATTTTATCAGTAATGTTAAACTTTCATCTGTCTTTTATAGAATAACAATAATTTGGATGCCTGTTGTGCAGTTCTGTCTCAGGAGAGCACAAAGTATCTCTACGGTGAAGGAGACCTAGGTTTTTCGGATGATTCTGGGATTCCTGGACTACGAAATCACATGACTTCTCTTAATTTGGATTTGCAGTCACAGAATGTGTATCACCATGTAAGAGACGGAAGTAGAATGAATGGAAGTAGGACTCTAGCTCACAGCGTTAGCGATGGACACCTTCAAACCAGTCAGCCCAGCAATGAACTATTTCAGCAGGAACCACAGACGGCACCTGCGCAGGTTCCACAAGGATTTAATGTCTTTGGAATGGCTAATACAGTTAGTGCTTCTAATCCAGGGCAACACCTCGGATTTCACCTAGGCAGCAAAGGAGTATCTAACTTGTCTCAACAAACACCCAGATTCAACCCCATTATGGTAACTTTAGCCCCAAACATTCAGCCTGGCCGCAATACCCCTACGTCTTTGCACATACATGGTGTACCTCCTCCCGTACTTAACAGTCCACAGGGAAATTCTATCTATATTAGGCCTTATATCACAGCTCCTAGTGGTACAACTCGACAGACGCAGCAGCAGCCAGGCTGGGCATCTCAGTTTAATCCTATGCACCCTCAGCAAGTCTACCAGCCTTCGCAGCCAAGTCCTTGGACTACTCTTCCTACATCCAGTTCTACGCCACATACCTCATCGCAACACTCAACGCAGCCAAACCAGCAAGGCCACCAGACTTCTCATGTCTATATGCCTATCAGTTCTCCTACTACTCCACAAGCACCTATGATTCATTCATCTGGTAGCTCTCAGTCTTCTGCTCATAGCCAATACAACATTCAGAATATATCCACAGGACCTCGCAAAAACCAAATTGAAATCAAACTTGAACCACCGCAAAGAAACAGTTCCTCTAAGTTGCGCTCAACTGGCCCTCGCACCTCCACTACTCCCTCTTCCCTCAACAGCCAGACATTAAGTAGAAGTCAGCCCACTGTTTACATATCGGCCAGTCCTCCAAATACTGATGAAGTGATCACACGTGGTCAGCCTAAGGTCTACATTTCAGCAAATGCCACAGCAGGAGATGATCAAGTTGTACGGAACCAGCCCACGCTTTTCATATCGACAAATCCTGGAGTATCTGCCACTTCTAGGAATATGTCTGGTCAAGTAAGCATGGGTCCTGCATTTATTCATCACCATCCACCCAAGAGTCGAGCAGTGGGCAACAGCACCACTGCAACCTCTCCTCGAGTGGTGGTTACGCAGCCTAACACAAAATATACTTTTAAAATTACAGTTTCTCCAAATAAGCCCCCTGCAGTTTCCCCAGGGGTAGTCTCCCCAACCTTTGAACCTACAAACCTTCTAAACCTTCCCGATCACTATGTTGAACCAGAGGGTATCCAGCATCTTACTGACCCTGTTTTAGCACATGTGGATAGGATCAGTGATGCACGGAAATTGAGTATGGGATCTGATGATGCTGCCTACACGCAAGGTAATATTCTTAATATAAATAGTAGAGATTTCAACCACATTGTCAATTCAGTATGTAGATTACAGAACGTGAAGCAGTTGATAACCTTTGTGATGTTAATGTTATCTTCAATTTTAGCATTCTTGAGCGTTTCCTAAATAAATAAAAGGTCTATAAGCGAGTCGTAGATTTCTTTTTATGGCAAAGACATGCAACTGAATATTTGGAGATAATTCTTCTGTTTGTCTTAAGTAGATACGTTATCTGTTTAATGAAGTGGAGTCATAGTGTCTTTGTTTCTTTGTTGTTCTGAAGGAAATGTCTAAGCTTGTTCAATTTGTCCTGATGATTTAAAGTTACAAGTCTACTGGCAGATTTTTGGATCAGTTGAGATACTGTTTCCATTGGATAAAAATTACAATTTGTTTTTGCAAATGTTACTTAAGAAAAGCAGGCTTCAGAAGCAATTAGTGGGACCTAATGCCTCTGTTTCCTAATGTGTGCCCAGCAATAAAATGCTTAAAGCCTTGATACTTCTGTTACGTTGTAAACTGAGATGGAGCACCGCACCAAAGAAAGCTATTGGAAAGGATCAGTGGTGTGAAAGGAGAGTAAAACGTAATGTGATACAGCAACCCAATCTGTTAATCTTTTTCTTCTGTTTTAATATTTTTTACGTGCTTTTGTTACCATCTTGATGGTTTATTAAGCTACTGTGGGCCTTTTGGGTGAAGACGTTGAATGAGTCTTAGGATATCTCTGCAGTACTCGGAATGGATTGTCAAAATCATTTCTCAACTTATTGGTTCTTTTTGGACTCAGCAAATAATTTGGCATTAAAAAGCTGTTTTGTTCCATGACTACTCTAAATACGCTTCAGATTAGACATTGTGTAAGTACAGTGATCAGGACACTAAGGCTGGTGCACATCTGCAGTACTGTAGTAATTAAGTGAATTGAAAGTGATTTTAGCTTATGCACTACTTCTGGAGGCAATTATATTGTTGGTGAGAGAATGGCCCATCCTAACTCAAGTATCTAAAGGTTAGGTGTCGAAACTAAATGAAACTAAATCATCCTAGGCAGTGTTTTACAATGTGTGAAGAATTAAAGAACTTAGGAATGGGGTTCATATGTAGATAAGTGAAACAAATGCCCTCTAGAAGTGGTATTCCCCTTTCCTTACTCTTTCCTGCCTACTTTAGTTCTAGGTAACTTAAGGTACGCAGAAATGAAGCAAGAGGAATCTCATCCTTACTACTGTAAACGCTCTTACCTCACAGGCACCCTGCATTTGAGCTGTTTGTTGGGGAAGGGTGTCCTCTCTCCTGTTCCCCTTTTCTGACTGGGGGACTGACTTCTGCCAGGTCCAGCTCTTCATCTCTTGTTCCCCCAATAGCAATGGCTGCTCTAGACAGACTTGCTGTTGTCTCTACAAGCAGTGGGCATCAGCATCTACTTTACCAAGCTGAGGCAAGTTCATGAAGCCCAATTCTGCCGTGCAGCCTTGCGTTCGGAAGTTTTGACTGGCTCATGTGGGGCCCAGTTGTTCCTGAAGCCAAGGCGTAGACACAGTTTCTAGTAGTGTAGATGCATGTTGTGGGCTGGTGTAGCTTTTGTTTCAGTGCTGACATTGGAGAAATACCTTCCTTTTGTGTCCTTCACTAGTTTGCATAAAGCACGCTCATGTTTCCCAAGTTCAGAAGTGCTTGGGACTTCTGGCATATGTAGCTCCATTTCTGCTGTAATAAGTGCAGTATTTTTTCTTTTTGTTACGATTTAATCTTTCGAAAGTTGAGATGTTTATGACTGACTTTACTGGTATGACTGTATTATCTGGAAGTCCTAATTACTACTTCTAGAGATGGATCTTTTTCTTAGAGGTGGTTGGCTTTGTTTTTGTGTTTTCTGTACATACTAAATGTGATTTAAGTTACTTGGTGCTTTCCATTGTGAGGCCATGTTCTAGGCTATATGTAGTTTAGCAAGGTTGTGCAGAATCCATCCATACCAGGTGCGTGTCTCACTTTAATTTTAGCCAAAACAGATGAGTAGTTTCTCTGGCTCTGATTAGAGAAAAATGTATTTTCATCAGCTTTTCCATTTCAGCCCAGAAAGCTCCGTATCTTGGCAGGGAGAACTAAAACTGGCTTGGGGTAGAAGGAATGTGGAAAGCAGAGTTGATTTGGTGTCAAATCAAGGAGATCTCTTTCACTTTGTTCCAGTGAAACAGATTCATAAGCATGGTCCAGCCCAGGAGAATAGAAGGTGTTGGACCTTCTTACAGACAAGCGCTGCCTGTAAGCATAGTTGTTTTGGTGAAAAGCAGAGGGAACTGATGGCAGGAGTTCTCTTTTCTTTATTCTGGCATCTTTGTTTCTGTTCAGACAGAAGTACGGCCCTGACTAGAATACCTAAATATGAGGACTGGAGCTTGTTATCAAAAGGGCAGGATGAAACAGTCTTCCCGAAGAGAGCAGAATAGTGTGGGACAAGGATTTCAGGTGGGCAGTAACAGGATAAAAAGACCTCAAGTCTCACCAGCTAAGAGCAGAATGGCCTCTGGCCACTAGAGAGTACTGGGCTCACTCAGAACCTGGAGCAGGTCACGAACGCCGTTCTTCTGCCAGCGGATAGACGTGGGGCTCTCTGGTAAAGCATAGGGCTTGTCTGCCTGGGAGCTTGTCCATAACCGCCAGTTAACTTGCTCTGATGTCCCACAGGAAAGTCAGTGTAGTTCTCCATGATGGAGTTTATCTTTCCAGATTTCTCTTTAGGGAGGATTTTAAAAAGGCAAACACAAAAGGTGTAGTTCTGTATTCATACAAGTTACAAAATCGTGAGTCTAGAGATAAATGAAGACATTGCAGAACCGAAGTTGTCCAAGGGACTTTATTTCAAGTCTAATATTGTGTAGGCACCCCAGCCTATTCTTTTCTTGATTACATTCTGGTTTTCTGCCATGGTTTCCTCTGCTCTTCTCTCCCTTAAGTCTCAGTGGGTAGCAGAAGGCTGTCACAGATTTTTGTTTGGCTTAGCGCCAGAAATGGAAGCTGTATGATGTGAAAACAAGTAGGGTAATGCTCAGATACTACTGATGTAGTTAAGACATACGTGTTACCCCAGTATACTAGGTTATCTCTCTGCAGTTGACTTTGATGCCAAGGAAGTGACTGCTGGCAGACTTTCCAGAAGCAGTTGCTAATTGTATGTTCCTTGTTTTCTGGAATTCCAGTCTGAGATCCTGGGGACTTGCTCATGGAAATGTTGACAGCACCCATCCACTAGTGAGGTCAATAAGAATTAATAATGTTAGAAAAATCATACTGGAAGCATGCTGAAAAGGACAGCCAGAAGAGGATAAACTTTTATGCTGATCTATTTAGTATCAGTGTCCTGTATATACAAGAGTATCAATTCCCATTACTTACGAGATTTCAGTGTGTAATACAACTTTACTAATATACTCAACAGAGATTTCAGTATGTTATATAAGTGCCTTACAGATGACAAACAGCGATACTCTCATAGAAGCTGAGAATTCAGTGCTCGGAAATGTTTATGCTTGCAGGCATATGTTGAATAGTGAGGCTAACCAATTATTGAGTAATTGCTCATTCTCTGCTGAGCTTTCAGCCTCTGTAATGGGCAAGCAACTGTGCTATCAAGAAAAGAAATTATTACATAATTTGTAGCTTTATGTTGTCATACAGTAAAGCTTAAGTCCCTTAGTTCAATACTGTTTGGCTTTTGACTGACACTTCCGTATTTTTTTCTTTAACTTCAGGAGGGGTTGGTATACATAGTTACAGACGTAATCACCTGTACCAGGTGTATAGGTATTTATGTGGATGTACGTTTACTTAGCAACTCTTGCCACTGTGTTTTTAATGTCAATATATTCATTGCAAAACTAGTTTAGTAACTCAACATTTTGCATAATTCTCACTTCTTGGAGCTTTTTAAAGTTTTCAAAAAGGGAAAAAGGCTGCAGCAAATTTCTTAAAATACTAACCAATCCTTACAGATGCTCTTAAAAAAGAGAGATTTGAGATACAGCTGTGCCCCGTGCTGTAAGAGTCCTTAAGTTCATTGCATAATGTGACATAAGAAAACATACAGCATTATATTTGGCTCTGCATATCAGGCATATGCACCCTCAGTAGAGCTCTCGTTCAAAGCATTAAAAAAAAAAGTGGGAAGGGCGTTAGAGGAGGATAACAGAAATCAGTATGAAGTGTTGAAATTGCGTGTTAAATAAGGGGATTTTGTGGAGCTTCAGGTACAGATTTTGAAAGTATGCATGAACAGAGGTTTGTCCTCAAGAATTTCACAAACCTGTTGCCACAGAGGAGTTGCATTACCAGAATTCTCCTTTCTCCACATTGTAACAACTAAGAAATTTTGAGAATGAAAATTCATAGGTCTATAGAGTAGGGTGGAATCATTGTGTCCCTGTATTAGCTTTTTTCTTAGGTACACTTAAAATAACAAAAGATCATCTAAAGCATTAATTGTTTAAAATTCACATTCACAGATGCTTTGGGAAAACAATTAGGTATACATTTTCAAACACATTATATTCAATACCTGTTAGAATGGGTCTCTGAAGGAGCAAAGGTCTTTTGTCTTCCCAGGTTGCATGCTTCCTATAATTAAAATGGTTTGCAGCTGTTTAGTGGGAAGTGCCACTGTTTCCTTAGACATTGATGTGCATGTTGTCAGAGAATGGAAGTGCGCTGTTCATGCCAATCTGTTGAATGTAGAATGCAAAGCTGAAATCACTGAGGGTGCACAGTACCCCATTTCCACATAATGAAATATGAAACACGGCCATGAAATCTGTTCAAATTGTGGTACGCTAACAGTGAGTCAAGGAGGCAGGCTTGGTAGTTCTTGTGCTATGGTGATGACAGTACATAGCTTCTTTTTAAGGATGTCTGAATATGTAAGTGCAAGCCTGAGCCTTTCTGTTTTGTACTGCAAGTTAGCCGATAGAGAATAAACTGGCATGTGCCTCTGCTGCCTGCACAGGTGGAATCCCATCCCTGCAAGTAACACAGGATTATCAAAAAAGACAAATACGTTTCTCCACTAGACCTAGTACCTGAATCTCCTTTAATTCAGAGATGCCCTTTGCAGTTTTGTTAACATTTTCACTAGCTCTGATCAACACTAGGGGGAGCCGATTACTTACATTGCTGTTCGTCGTTAATAAGTACTGGTGGGGGGATTTGTCACCCCGTTATTTTTCTACAGCTGCCAAATGAGGATTTATGCAAAATTGCCAAATTCTGTATAAAAGCCAGCACTTGAACTAATGTCTTGTCAGTTCCTTATCCAAGTTATTTTTAGTAGAAGTTTAGCATAGCAATAGCAAATGATTATTTTTCTTTAATCATAATGGTAATTTTGTAATAAGTGTGTTTAAAACAAAATATTTGGGGATTTAAAACGGTAAAACAGTCACAAAGCAGCTAGGAGAAAAAAATTGAATAGTGTCTGGAAAGTGATGTGAAAATGAAAATGCTGTGGGCATCCATCAGTGCTTTCCGCACCCCGTGCAATTCCGTAATGACAACTGAATTTGTCAACCGCAGATGTTGGAGAATATCGAAATGAGTTGTTTGCTTGCCCTTTAGGAGCACAGCTAGGAAAAAAAAAAAAGGTCTTCCAAAGAGGCAGTCTTATTCAAAGCCTTGCTCTTGAATCCGTGCCATGCCGTGTGTCCTGGAGATACTCTGATAGCACTCTTTCTCGCCTTGCACGTGCAGCATAATCGCTGCTAACCGACAGCCTGCATCTGTACTTCTGGCAGGTCTGAAGAGTCCTGGGCCTGCTTGGTAGAGTGCAGCTGTGTTGCTGCGGGTCACATCCCAATAACCTGGCCTTCGAAGAGTTGGTTCACCAGTAATACCGAGGCAATGAAAGCAGAAGGGACTTGTCTAAAAGTAGAAAATAAGTCCAGGAGGAAAAAGGCTTTGTGATCTCCCTGCAAGAGTAGGGTAGGGGCAAGGCAGTCTTTGATTTCCTTTCTGTATCATTGCAGCTATGTTTCTGGCTCCTGGAGTTCATCAGCAGAACAAAGTTCTTTTCCTCAGTTGTTTGTAAAGGCTGTTTGAGAGGGGAGGCTGTATTTTGAGACCACTTACCTGCTAATTCTCAGTCTTCAACAAAAATCTGTATCTTGGGATTTCAGTTGCAATGCTTTTGTACTATGGGAGAGCACAGCTGCACCTTCTACTGTAGCGTGGCGTGTGGCTACCGCAGATAAAGCTGTCCATCTATATAAACACTTCTAAACTGAACAAAAACAAGTAGAAACCAGTACAGCTCTGTCATTTCAATATGTTTTGAACACGTGCGGCTTAAAAGCCTGGACTGAATCTGAGTAAGGCCTTACAGTTCTCTAACACTGTACAAAAATGCAAAAATAGTTTGGCATGATTCCTCCCTCTGAAGAACCCCCGAGAGAGAAAGTATGGTGCGTGGGTGAGCGAACAGGCAGGAATTGCAACGGAGGGCAGTTCTACCTGCTGAAGATGTGGAAAGTTTCATCTTTTCGATGTGCCTTTTTTTTCTGCTGCTACTACTCAGGGAACCTAACCAGCCAAATTAGTGCTTTGACCTTACTGGTACCTGAAAGACACTGTGGTGAATGAAACCTCATGTTCTAGCCAGTCGTGTTTAAATGCTTTGTTTCAGAGGCAAATTTCTACCTTTTTTAATACTTTTTTTGTTGCTATTTCTGAATAATTTCCACAGTGCTGTAGTCTGCGAAGCTGGTCCGTATTTACACGATTTATTAATTTAATGGATGAACAGCTATGCAGAAGTTGAAATGATTGTTGAGATTATTTAATGAAATATTTCTTTCATTTGTATAGAAAGTCGTCATTGATTTGAGCGGTGTTATGTGCTCATTTGGTGATATTTAACAGTATACCTATCTTTAATGAGCTAAACTCTTGTATAAATTTAATTGCATGTTCTATTTATGTTCTTCATAGGTTTAAAAAGATTTCGTTTAAATGCTAACGTTGCTGTCTCTAAATTAGACCTCCTTATGTTATTTGATGTATGAATAGAAAGCAGCGATAGAAATTAGAAGCTGAGCTAATGGTTCTGCACCCCAGTTCGGGGGTACATACATGGCATGCAGTCCAGCCTCTGTGATAAATATAACTGATGTTTACCAGCAGTATTGCTTGTAGTACTTTCTGTTTTGGTTTCGCTTGATGTCTCCTGCTATGAAAAGAACACTGGATTATGTTCTAATCCAAACAGTAATAAAAGTCAAGGTCTCAGTTCTTGCCTCGCATATATAGTGCTCTGCCGTGCAGTGCTCTCTCCGGAATTTCATTCATCCCATCTCCTTTACAGTGATGGAGCAGAACACAATGCAAGGAAATGTTTGTTGGTTTCTGGTAGCTGTTCTTGTAGATTTGCTGGGTTCTTGAAAAAGACTTTTACAGATTACAGCTAAATTGTGCATGGTCATCTATCTATCACATGGTATGACTTTCTCATTGTATTTGCTCGTTGTCTGCAATTGATTTGTGCTGTTTGAAAAAATCTAATGTTTTATGTCAGAGACTTTCTTGTGAGGAGAATGGAAAAGCAATCTGTAGAAACGTTTGTCTATATTTTGCCAAATACTAACTTTCATCTTTAACTGATGTTGTCATATGAAAGATAATAAAGTAGATAAAACGGGACTTTATGTATTGCAGCTTTACTGGTACACCAGAAGGCCAGGATGGAGCGACTTCAACGAGAACTTGAGATTCAAAAGAAAAAGTTGGATAAACTAAAATCAGAGGTCAATGAAATGGAGAATAATCTGACACGAAGGCGGCTGAAAAGATCGAATTCTGTTTCCCAAATTCCATCAGTAAGTTGAAACGTCTGTAGGCTATAAACATAAACCACAAGCATGGTCTGTCATAATAAATTAAAGGAACAGTGGCTCGTATCTTGACAATATACTAGTGATAGGCAGTACAGCTAGAACTGAGCTGGTGAACAGTGCAGTTTAGAAACTAAACATGCATTATTTAGCCATCAGCATTTTCGGTTCAACTGCTTTGTGAAGGGTTGCTTTTGAAGGCAGTCACAAAAGGTTTCAGTCTACAACTGAATAGTCGTACTGCTTTTTGCACAGTATTTTTTTGTTCTTCATGCGTGTCCCAGTCTCAAAAGAAACTGATAAAGCTTTTAGTGCCAGAAGATCAGCCATTGATCTGGGGGACCACTGGCTCTGTTCTAACGACAATCTGGAGTTGTACAGTCAGCTCTGAAGTCTGATAAGAGTTCAGTGGGTCTGAAAACTTTTTGTAGGGTTATGATTGGACTGGAACAAAGGTCATTGCAAGGGAAGGTTCTCTTATCTTCACTTCTAAAACAACTAAATAAATGCTATCTACCTATGTGTGAATGATAACTGATGATAAAATGGGAAAACTTAGTCTAACAGGCAGATTTATTTTTTCAGCTGGAAGAAATGCAACAGTTAAGAAGTTGTAACAGACAGCTGCAGATAGACATAGATTGCCTAACCAAAGAGATTGATCTTTTTCAAGCAAGAGGTACAGTATGCTCTTAGTACATCGGCAACTGTAAATGTTGATTTTATGTTCTCCTTTCACTGTCTGCATGTATCAAAAGTGGGTGTTAAATTATGGGTGTACATACTGTTTGCAAAATCATCACATTAGTTTGAGTGGAACCATGAAAGTAACTGTTTTAAGCCTTTTGTTTTTGTTGGCTTTATGATTCTTCTTAATCCCGTGGTCATTCCTATCTCATACTTGGCTCAGAAGGGAGACTTGCAATACCGTTTATATAATAAATGCTGGAAAAAAATCTCTTTGGTCACTTGAATATCAGTGAAGAGGGGGAAGAAGTTTTTCTAAATAATATACCCATACGTACATGTCCTTCTTTCCCATCTTCTGTTTCTGTCTTGTATTCAGCATCTCTAGTTAGCAACCAAAGTGCTGTTGTAACTCTATGTGCTCTCCTCTTTCAAATTTCAGATTCTATATCTGTGTTACAGCAAATTGGAGTTAGGAGTTCCTCTAAGTATCGAATCCAAACCTGTATTATATACTACATAGCAGATCATACAGTTACAATTAAAGTCTCAGCCGAACTAATAAAATGTTCGTAAATATTTAAGAGTGGGGAAGAAAGTCATATTTAAAGAGCTTGGTCAGTCAGCTAAGAAGAGCTGGGCAGTAGAAGTCAGGACTCCTGGATTTTGTTTCTGACTTCATTTTATATTGTGTATTTTAGGCAGTAAGTTTCTCTGTGTATTCTTGACACCACTAATATCTCATTCTGGTTTGCACTGACACCTTTATATAAAAGATAAGTGAATCATAGTACTGTCTCTTGGAATTACTGAAACAAATTGATATGCTTTCCTATCCAATTTTATTTTAAAAACTATTGCACATTCTTTTTTCATTTTTAGGACCACATTTTAATCCCAGTGCTATTCATAATTTTTATGATAATATTGGATTTCTTGGTCCGGTGCCACCAAAACCCAAAGGTACTGTATTGGTAAAATTTGGATTTAATGCTAAATATCTGAAATATCTGGTTTCCATCTAATGCGAAGTTCTTTCTTGTGATTCTAACTTAAATGTTGATTGTGAAATAGATTACTTGTACAAGAGCATACAAATCTGCCAGCCTATCATAGAAGGAAATTAACTTTCATTTCCTTTTACTAGTTGTTAGCGTTTGCATTGACTCACAAATTTAAATGTCTAATAACTTGGTACTAGCCCTCTTGAAAACACAAAGCTAACTCTAACTGGTTTATAAGCCTCTAAAGTCCCTTCTGTCCTTCCCTTCTTTTCTTAATAAAATCCTAATAAAATTTGTAATAAATTCATCAGTACTGCATCTTCATCCTTCATAAAATTTAATTTTCATTTTATCTTAAGTTTCACTAAGTGTGATGCAGACTGTAGACTTAGACCAGAGTTATCACTCTCCACAAAATGAAAAATAATTTTTTACCATTGTGATCTATATAGCATTGTACTTCCTCAGGGAGGCTCTCTGTCATCGTGCAGAAGTTGCAATTGGATGATTGCTAATGAGGGGTTCTCCAGTTGAAATAATTGGCTAAAAGACTTTGCTGCAGTTGTATAAACAAGGAACCCTTAACTTCAGGAATCACTCCTCTCTTTTCATCTTTTTCATCTCTTCACTTTTAATCTTTTCTCTTCTAAAATAGCTTAAGGTTGTTGTCTAACATGCCATGGAAAAAGATGCACTCTTATGCTTGGGAGGATTGCTGTACAGCATGACAGAGCTGGGCTTTGATTTTTCTTTAGTGTATCTGGTTATCAGGTTTGGGGAAGAACTCTCAATATCCACTCTAGGGTTAAAATGTTAAATACATGAAAAGGTTGCAAAGCACTTATTTTCTATCATAAAAATAATTTGGACTTCTCCATAGACTTCATACTTAAAAATCTTTTGCATGTTTCCTATGCTGATGAACTTGTAAATTTCATCTCATTTTCCTGCAACAGCTCTGAGCTGAAACCAGAAGGGAAGAAAACAGAGTGAAGGGATGGGAAACTTGCTTTTTGTAGTTTCACGTTGTGCCATTTGGCTGACTTACAATCAAGCTGTAGTCAAGGGGGTGGTAAAAAGCTGCCTCTGTCGCTAGTAATAACTGTGCAGTTCTCAGAGGAACAAGATAGTTCTCAGTTACTGAGAAAAATCATCTCAAAATTCTTTCCATGCTGTTCTTGGTTAGTAACTGCTTATCTTATCTCTTTCATGTCACAGATCAGAGGTCCATTGTGAAAACACCAAAGACTGTTCCAGACACAGATGAAGATGAGGGAGCTCAGTGGAGTTGTACTGCCTGTACTTTTTTAAATCACCCGGCCTTAAATCGTTGTGAACAGTGTGAAATGCCCAGGCATTTCTGAGCCAACAGGCCCGTTATCTTTTGTAAAACCACAGCAAACGTACAAGGAACTATCCAGTCATTGGGGGGCATAAAAAGCATATATGTGTAGGATTTTGTAAAATTGAAGGTGTGACGAGATGGTGTTTTGCTAATGTTAAATGTCAGCCCACAGAGTTAGTAATACCTCAGTGTTGTGTCACAGGCAGTTGAAACTCATCGGCTGAAAGGTAATCTGCTGAAAGACTCGGTTGCCAGCTGCCTAAACCATGTGCAGTATTACCAGTATCCCGGTAACACGCCGTGTTCAGTGCTTGGGTGTTGCCCATCCTCTTCTCTGCCCCGATGTCACTACTGAATTTTGACAGGGGAAAGGAACAGAGTGCTAGCGTTTTTTGTTTTCGGAGCTTTCAGTGAAACACTACATGCACAGAGGAAATCTAAAAGGAACAAGGTTTAACTATTTAAACTGTTTGCTGCCACATAGTGCCTTTGATAAAGGGAGGAATTTCACAAAACAGTGGTACTCTTTGCCTTGTCTTCCCTGAAAACATCTCTGTGAAGCCAGAAATCAGTACAATCACATCTAAAGATGAAAAGGAAAAACTGCATGCGTTGTCTGTACAATACACAGTGAAATACCCCAAAGCTTTTCCTACTGTACATAGCTCTAGAGCCTGCTTTAAGTGATTTCTTTTCTTCACCTTTATTATTTTCTTGTACTTCTGTATGTATAGTGTAATAGTCTTTTTGTTAACTTTTTTTCCCTTTAAGTGATTAAGCACGATCATGTCCCTTTTTTTAAGCTTTTATCTGAGAGAAGCAATGCCTTAAAATAAGAGCATTAATAAGAAACTATGCACAAAATAGCTTTCCTCTGCTCATTCTGTACATTGCTCTTGTAAATGCTGATGATCTGTGAAGACCTGCAGATGCAGCGTGGTAAAAATGCAGGAAAAGTTGGAAGAGTTATGCATATAGTTCACTCTGTACACTGAGTTTTACGGTGGGTGACACAAGGTAGCATTTTGTCTGGCATGAGGAAACTTTTTAAACTAAAACTTTTCAACCCACCAACAGATCAGCATCCGAGTTAAGCTTGCTTCATCTGCTGGGTATCTTGCAGACTCCTGAGGAGAGATTCGTTGGGGAAGTACACACAGTGCCAAAATCAACAGCAGCAGCATCATACAGCTTTGTTCAAGAACTTTAAATGCTTTCCTGTTTTGGCAGCCAGTTTCTAAACCCGACTTTGTGGTGAAGTCTCATATTTATAGAAAACAAGGATAGCAATATTTAGGACAACTGAAATAAAGGCTGGAAAAGAGAAATCAAACAGACTTGAACACTGAAGCAACCTCAAGCATCTCTTTATGTTGATGATCTATTTTTTTAAGGAAAATACTCACGTGATCAGGAATGTATCTAACAGATCAAGGAAATGGAATTACAGTGCAGTGTGTATGAAAGACAGCACACATCATGTAGCAGCACTTAGAGTGAGGCTGGAGGGAGTGCTAACAATGTAGCAAGAGACAAAGTAGACTGTCACCCACTGTAAACATTTGCCAGTGGACATTGTCATTAGGAATTTTACAAGTGATCTATGTGAATGCACAAAGGCCTTTGTTTTGAAGGCTTTGCATTTTTTTTATGTGGGAAGAAAATGCCAATCCCAGGTAATTAGGCAGTAGACCCAAAGCACTTGCATTCAATGCATTTTGTTTATAAAATGAGGCCTTGTTTTTCAGCTTCATCTGCAGTTCTATGTGAAGATTGACAAATCAGTTTTTACCTGTTTATTAATAAAACCTAATTTGGATATCTTGAGTTGATGGTTTTGTGATTTAGCTGGGTAAACTGTCTTTGTAACAGATAAGTTATTTATAAAAATTAAAAAAAAAATTATATTCTAATGTTTGTTTTTGTGATTTGTTTACTTATTCCATGCTGTGGAGTAACAGAAAAGTCAACAGAGCAATAAGTATTAGCAGTATTAAAAACAGGCTGATTTCTTATGACCACAGGTTTTATGTAAGCCTTTGATTTGTTGAATCTTGTATCTTGACTCCCATGTATTGTCCATTTTAATGGGGGCAGGAGGGATAATCCGTACGCTTTAAGGGTATATGACTTTTAAAATATTTTTCTAATTCAGAATGAACAACCACTTTGTCCAAGGTAATATATGAAATACTTTGTGTATTAAGGATTGATATGCTTAAGCTGTATTTTGTTGCAATGTATATTATAACAGATGTGGATGTGGAGTGTTCCTGGACATGTCTTTCCCACTTGGACCCTGTCTAGACAAATACTTGGTATATGGTACGTGGGCTTTCCTGAGACACAGTGATGCTGTGCCAAAAACATTCATTAATATAAATCGATTAGCTGGATTGCCTCGATCCACCATGTGTAAAATAATGCTTGGAGCGAGGAGGGCAGTAATTTAAAAAAACAAACGAACAAAATTCAAAAGTCTAATCTCAGCTGTGAGTGGAAAAAGCATGTTGGGAAATAGGTGAAAAGGAATTCTGTTCATCCTACTAAATGCTTAACTGATTATTTCTCTGCACTTATCTTACTGCTTATTTTCTGGGAGGAAAATAAAAAGTCTGTTTACATTGGAACTCCAGCTAGCTCTGCTAGCCATCAGCACATTAGTATAAGAGTGTATCCAGCAGCATTTTCAGTACCTGATCCTGGGATAGAGGGACAAGAGAAATGACATCTCCAGTGTCTTCTATTCCACAGACTCTTACCTTCACCCTCAGGGGTTTGTGTGCTTTCTGTATTTCATGTTATGTATGCCATTAGCTCTTGCCTTAAACTGATAACACTATATAGACATATCAGTATTATATTTTTCAAGGGTAGGATTTTAAGGGTGTAAGCTTCGAAGGCTGAAGTAGAACCAGATTTCACTGCTGAATTTTCCCCTTTTCCTCCTAGAAGATAAATATGAAAGATTGGGTGCAGTGAGGTTAATCTTCATCTCACGAGCATCAGTAGTTCATCGTGGATACTGATTTAGGATTTTACATTTCTGTAATGTCTTTGGCAGGGATGTCTGTAATTGTGAAAACAAATAGATGAAATTCTTTAGCAGAAAGAAAGTAGACTTCTTGGCTTTTATAGATGCTCCTGTTTATTTTTCGTGACTGAAATATTCATCATTTGGTCAAACTTCAAAATGAAGGCAACAAAACTGAGACTAAGAATGGTAACTGGGGTGCTGGTGCATGTCAGTTCTGTGGAACTGGTTTCAGTTCATGTTGCTGGCTTTCTAGGCAAGTTAGAAACTGCATTTTTCTTCTGCAGTCTCCAGTCAATAGAGCTATGTTGCCCAGGAGTGTGGTGATATTTCAGATTAATTGTGAGATTGGGTATCATCTGTCTCACCTAATGATTTTAAAACTGCATGACCAATATTTGTGCCTGTCTGTTTGTATTTGTTTTATTTTTGTGAATTTAAGAATCTATTTTTAATCTTGAAATACATACCTTCAATGTATATTGTAGACGCCCAGGGAGAATACATTTTCCATTTTAAGGAAAGTATCGTTATTAGTGCTGCATTTCTTGAATCAAATTCCTCTACTTTGTATGTACATTGGAGCCCGGATACAAATTAAAGGAAGAGTTGATTAAAGATGTTGAACAAGCGTATTTAAAAAACAGGTGTGTTTATGTATATAAAAATCTATTATCTGCCCTTTTCAGTATATATTGATATTCTAAAATTGGAGTATTGCTAAAATCATGGCAGAAATTTTGCAGTACAGTTAATCAACAGGATCTTTAGTGACTCTTGTGAAGCCATGGTAACTCTTACTAATATTTAGTTCTAATTTCAGATAGCATGGTAATGCTTTGACTTACTTATCTTTTATTGATTGTTCAAAAAATACCTTTCCGTGTAATGTGAACAGAAAACACAATATTAGTTTTAAATTTCTGATTCATTCTAGAAAGTATAATGATTGCAGTGCATTCCTTTATCCAACCTTGACTATGCTTGAGTAGGTTTTTTGTTCCTAGTTTTTAGGGACAGTCTTTGATTTTACGTAGTCCAATGTGCCTCATGAGGTCTATATTTTGTGCAAACTACTTAAAAATTACTGGAGAATGAGAGAACAGGAGTTAGTATTAAATGTTTGAGGGCTTCAGGCTCCATGATGAACTTAAGTGCTGTAGAAACATTTGACAGTGGTGATGAGCATCAAGAACGATGTGATCTGACTAAATTTCAGCCTTTTTTTATTGTGATACAATTCTCAATACTTCTTGTTTTTCTGTGATCAAACAATTGTGCATCAGTGATGTGCTTGTTACCTAGAGTTTCTCAGGTGCTACCACCTTGAGGGGCAGCGCTGGTAGAACTCACAGAAACGTTTGTTCCAGCTGGACTTTAGACATCTTAATTGCCAGCAGTGCAAGTGGGTACACAAATGTGCAGTAATGAATCAAAATATGACAATCTCAGGCCAGTATAACAATGCTGCAGGCATAATCTTAGCTGAATATTCTTTCCAGAGTTCTGTTCTCTTCATTGATTTTGGAGAAGACTGAGAGGGGATCTTATCAATGTATACAAGTATCTGAAGGGAGGGTGTCGAGGATGGGGACGGATTCTTTTCAGTGGCGCCCAGCGACGGGACAAGAGTCAACAGGCACAAACTGAAACACAGGAGGCTCTGGCTGAATGTGAGGAGACATTTCTTTACTGTAGGGGCAACAGAGCACTGGAACAGGCTGCCCAGAGAGGTGACATCTCCCTCTTTGGAGATAGTTAAAACCCGCCTGGATGCCATCCTGTGTAATGTGCTCTAGGTGATCCTACTTGGCAGGGGGGTTGGACCAGATGGTCTCCAGAAGTCCCATCCAACCTCAACCATTCTGTGATCTTAAGTTGCAAGTGTCTGCCTGTAGTCACCTGGAACTTTAAGCCAAAATGTTTGATTTATATACATGGGTTTGAAATATGGGCATACTGGAAAGGGTCCAGCAAAGGGCCACAGGGATAATGAAGGGATTGGAGCACCTCTCCTGTGAGGCAGGCTGAGAGAGCTGGGACTGCTCAGCCTGGAGAAGAGAAGGCTCGGGGGGATCTCTTCAGTGTATGTAAACACCTGAAGGTGGCATGCAAAGAGGACAGAGTCAGGCTCTTTCTGTGGTGCCCAGACCCAAGACGGGGCAATGGGCACAAACTGGAGCACAAGAGGTTGGTTCCCTTTGAACATCAGGAAGCACTTCTTTACCATGTGGGTGATGGAGTGATGGAACAGGTTGTCCAGAGAGGTTGTGGAGTCTCTCCGCTTGGAGATCTTCAGAAGATGCCTGGACATGGTGCTGGACAGCCTGTTCTGGGTGTCCCTGCTTAAGCAGGGGTTTGGACCAGGTGGCCTCCAGAGGTTCCTGCCAACCTTAGCCGGTCTGCAGTTCTGTGTGATTCTGTTCAAACTGCATATTGTGTGCAAGTTCATTATAAATAATAATAAAACACTGCCATATTGCATGTGAGTGCACACTTTGTAGGAGAAAAGTAGCATATCAATTTGCATATGCTAACTGTACTACACAAATAAGCAATTTGAGATGCTTGTATAAACCTAGTCCTGTTTTTTTATGGATGTGTATTCTGTTAAAGGTTTTATATTCTGTGATTGTGTGCTGTTTTTCCACACTGTTTACAGGAGCGTAGTGGCAATACAATTCTGATGTAGTTGATTTGGTAACAAACGGAGGAAATGTATATTGAGCATTTTAATGTGTGTTTGTCTTAATATTGTCTTAATTGACACTCAGCAACCATACTCTGCTTGTGACTGATAAGATTTGCCTAAATTCAACTTTCTTTTACAATCGAGAGTCAGAGCTGAGAAAAGAGGTGATGGAGACGTGGAGGAAAAGAATAAGGAATCTTGTGTCCTTTGTTCTTCGTATGTGAAAATATGTGGTGTTTGCACCCTGCTGCAAAGCACAAACTCAGATGTGGAAAGCATAAGTCCAGAACCTCAGAGGTGAAAAGGCTGTAAATAATCAGGGAATATAGTGTACATAGCGTACATATGTATGTACATGTAACATAGACTGTGAAGTCATTTTGTGTGCTTGGTCTGAAGTGGCGATAATTCAAAAGTCTGTTGGTACCAGTAAGTGGATTTATCACATCATGGAGCCAGTCATTTAGGAGGATTCATTATTTTCAAGGTGGTTGATTGAGCTGATTGATGTGTTTAATGCTCCTGGGCAAAATGACCACATACGTTTTGGGTAGAGATGTACAATATTTCTATTTCTTAGCAGACTTCTACAATACAATGCTAAGTGAGGTCAGCAGAAGAGAGGATGGTAAAGTTAGGGAACAGCAACATCAGAATATTCTATTTCTATGTATTTTACAGGAAGGGATGGCCAGCTTGTCAGACCCACTTGCGAGACAGCATTGTGCCCTGTCCAGGTAGGAGGTACCCAAAACCAGTTTAACACAAAACTCCTTACTGTTACCAAACAGACGTGCAGGTGTCCCTGTTACATGTCTGCTATGACAGCAAAGTGTCCATCACCCACTGGGGTTTCAAGTTCCACATGTTTGGTGATGTGCCAAGGAAAGGTTCACAAGATCCTCCTAAAAATGGGTTAGTGGGCAGCAAGCCCCCAGAACGCCTCGTAGGGCTGGTAAGGAATAGTGGCCTGCAGGTGAAATGGGGTACTCTGATGGTACTCTGATCCTACAGGTTCAGAGGTTGGATGCTTCCTTAAAGTACACACTTTATGGTCACAAAAGGAAGGCTGATGCGTCATTAATCATGGATTAGCTTTTTATGATCCTCCCACAATAGCAAACTTACAAATGTGTTGGTTTCTCATTAAGGTAGTAAGCCTAGAAGTGAGCTCTAAATGGAGATTAGTGACTATTGATCCCTTTTCCTGATGTGACAGGAAACGTGTATCTTAAAGGATAAGAGGTTTAATGCTTGTTTGGAGTAAAAACTTGATCAGGAAAATTACCAGACTAAAAACTTCAAATAAGTAACTTAATAATGATTTTATGCTTATATTAATCTAAGATGATAAGAAAAGCTTGTGTGGACAGAACATCTCTAACCAGAAAGCAAAAGAGAAGAAAAAGATACTACTTCATTTACAAATGTTGCTTCACTCATGGTAGTAACTCTGCATTTCTGTAAGTCTCTGGCATTTGGGGTGGCACTTCTCTGGTTTTATTATTTTAATATTTGATTTATCTATCTGGGGTATAATGTAACTGGACAGATGTAAAAACAACAAAGAAACCCACGAACTCTTCTTAATTTATCATCTTCTCCAACATTCAATTTCTCATTTTTTCCTTCTGTTGTTTAGGGTTTGTGTGATTATTTTTGTGTTAGTTGCATTTCCAGGGTGATTTGCTTAGTCTTCTAGTATTGCAGCAGAGACTTACTGTCACCCAGTCTGGGAAGCTGCCGTTTGGAAAAAAAAAAAAAAAAAATGCAGAAGCAACTGGGCTGTGTTGTGCCCCTTCCCACCCTCTCAGCGCACTTTGGGGCTGGAGCTGACTGGGAGCCTGCGTGCCCTACTGGGTAGTCGAGAAAAAATGTGAAGTGCCCTGCGCAAGGCCTTTGGCCAAAACAGTTTGCTTAAAGGGACTTGTTCCTTGGAGAAGATGGGGGTAGCAAATTGAGAAACCTTTAGGGCGAAGAACCTTCTGCAGCAACTGAAGCAGCAACTGAAGCAGCAACATGCATCCAGAGCTTCGCGAGCTTTATTTTCACTGAAGATTTGACACCATTCTAGGATTTGCAGGGTTTGTGTGCTTTGTCTCATATATAACCATGGTGGTTTTACTGAGGTGAAAAAGCACCACCTCCTCAAAGGAAAAGGGGGGGGAGAAAATGCAATGAAAATTATCATGATGGGCAAGACATACTCAGAGCAGGGACACTCATAAAATTGATTGCCTATTACTAACGAGCTAGAGAAATGAGAAACAAAGGAAAGAAACCGAAAAAGCCTTCACCTCCTCCACCTCTTTTCACCTTCCCCAGCTGCTGGAAGGGAATGGGAGCTGTGGTCAGTCCCTGAGGCTTCGTCTCCCCTGCTCCCTCACGGTCACTCCCTGCCCCTGCTCCACGTGGGGTCCCTCCCACGGGATGCCGTCCTGCCCGAACTGAGCCTGCGGGGGCTGCCCACAGGCAGCAGCTCTTCAAGAACTGCTCCCACACGGCTCCGTACCACGGGGTCCATCCATCCCCCAGGAGCAAACTGCTCCAGCACGGGTCCCCCACGGGCAGCAGCTCCCCCCAGCCCCCCTGCTCCTGCGTGGGCTCCTCTCCACGGGCTGCAGCTCCGGCCCGGGGCCTGCTCCTGCGGGGGCTCTCCATGGGCCGCAGCCTCCTCCAGGCCACATCCACCTGCTCCACCGGGGGCTCCTCCACGGGCTGCAGCGTGGAGATCTGCTCCATGTGGGATCCATGGGCTGCAGGGGGACAGCCTGCTCCACCAGGGGCCTCTCTTCAGGCCGCAGGGGAACTGCTGCTGCCTGCCTGGAGCACCCCCTGCCCTCCTGCTGCACTGACCTTGGTGCCTGCGGGGCTGGTTTTCTCACATGTTCTCACTCCTCTCTCCCAGCTGCTGTTGTGCAGTTTATTTCCCTCTCTTAAATCTGCTCTCACAGAGGCACAAATAATATCATTTATTGGTTTGGCTCTGGGCTGCAGTGGATCCCTTTGGAGCTGGCTGGAGCTGGCCCTTATCTAACATGGGGCAGCTTCTGGATTCTTCTCACAGAGGCCACCCCTGCAGCCCCCCCCCCCCACCAAAGCCTTGCCCCATAAACCCACTACAATAACCTGCAAAGACATCCTAAAAACATTGTTTTCTCCTAGTCCTTATGTTGCAGGGGCTGTGTTTGCTGCTGGCTAAAGAAAGAGTCAAAACTTGGAGAAATAGTCAAAGGGTCACAGAAGATACAAAACAAAAATCGTAAAGATCCCTCAGGTGCCAGCACCACCACAGCAGCCTGAGGCCAAGCATTTATCTCAGCCGTATTATTGAGTCACAGGTCCCCTTTCTAGAAGATACCCCTCTGGTGACTTGATGGCTCTGCCCTGAGCAGCGTGCAAAATGTGAATCCAAGACTTTGCTGCCCCCTATGCCCTCATTCTTCACTGTCCCTATCTTTGCCTCTCATCTTTTCAGCTTGCCTTTCTCCCCATTTCAGTGAGAGACTTGAACAGCCCCACAAGACAAGTTCACTGTGTTTTGCTGCAGTTACCCAGTATCCACAGTGAAGACCAGGGCTAAAGTGACGCAGCATCTTGCCTTCTCTCGTGAGATTTTTCCTTCCCTCTCCTTTGGGATTAGAATTCAACTTTATATAAGACCCGAGTAAAGAAAATACTATCTTCTGACAGCCACCTAGCACAACTATGAAGCGATTGTCATGTGATACCTCTTCTGTCTGCAGGAGTCATTTGTTGGTAGCCCATTTCTACAAATTGCAATTCCTGTTGAAAGGCAGCTGTTGGGTGCCATCCTCAGGGAACGAGGCTAGAACCTGAAGGCTGGATGCAGGTCTGTGCTGTGCTGCAAACCTGCAGGGTGCTCTGGGGGAAGCTACCCAGGTTATCTGCCCTAGCTCCCCGTCTGACCGTTCTGCGGCTGCAGGATTCCCTTCCTCATTTTGCAGTCTTTCTGAAGCCATTCCCCTGCGACCAGGGAAGCACTTGGAGGCAGATACCTCTTCCAATGTCTTTTATGTTCATCAGATCTTTAAGGGGGTCATCCGTGTCCCTGAACGTTAAGGTTTTCAAGAAGTGGAGCTGTGCGTTCACTTGATTTCTAATTGCAGCCAAGATAGCTGCCAGGCATAGCTGTGCCGTGTGACGTGCTCGCAGGTGACGCAGTGCTGTTACCTCCTTCCCACCTGGAGATCCCAGCTTTGTTCAATGTGGATATAAGGTAAGTAACGTGCAAAAGTACGTCTTGCATCAATTTCAATGAAACGCATATTCACCTCCTGATTTATTACTTCATGTTGTTGTTCACTGTCTTTTATTTATTTGATAATCTCCTGTCTTTTCATCCTGTTCTCTTCCTGGACCAATACCTGCATCCTGCTATCAGGATTGAACCTGTTGATCACTAATTGCGTTCAGTGCTCTAGCTAAAACTTGAACCAGCATCCATTGCTCTTGAACATCTGTCTGTCATCCCAGGGAGACCATGCTTTTTTTGAAAACATTTTTGTTAGTTCTCAAACTGCCTCGGTAGGTGGTAGGCTGCTATGCGATGATTTCAACTTATTAAATATCTTTCAATTTCACATGTGAAACTCATAAGACTTTAAGACAAAATGCATTAGTAATGCTTTGGAGCAGGGATTGCATCACCCCAGCTGGAAGTGTCCTCATTACTAGCTTGCAGAGTTGTGCTTCGTGATACTTCTGTTCTCTGTGGAGCTATTAATCCTGTGTTTTGGCATCGGAATGGCACACCCTCTCTAGGGGTGACAGGCAATGCTGAGATTAGTGATTCTCTATAGTTTGGTCACAGCTGCTGCTTTCTAACTAGTGCAGAAGGGCTTTTAATTCTCAGACCAAAAGGAAGGTGTTAGCAAGCGTTGAATTTTGTATGTATATGTACAAACATATATATAATAAAAATTTATAAATTATATAAATGACTTTTATCTTATTTTATTTAAAACATATATACATATATATTATTTTCTGAATTTTAATTGTATGTCTTCAGCCAGGTCTCAGAAAGGTGAGACCTGAGAGGGCCTCATTTTACAACACAGTTGGATTCTGCTGTTACTTCCGTAGCCTAATTCTTTTTTTTCTTCTCTTTTTTTAGAGAGCAAAAGCATTTCTCTGCACACTTACAAAAGGCCAAGGAGTAAAACACACCAGGGAAGAAGTTGTGGATAAAAGCCTGAGGTAGGTGGCATTAATCTGCTTGCTCAGAGGCTTGTTTTGGCCGTCGTCAGTCATCTGTCAGCAACTCCTGCGTGATCCTCTCAAACAGCAGCTACCGCTCATGTTGAAAGGAGCTGGTTTCCTGGGGCATTCCCTGCCCTCGAGCCCTGCTGCATTGCACTTAGCTACAGAAGTAGCTCCGTCCCTGCATTCAGGGCCGGCCTGCAGGGACCGTGGCTGTGGTTGGCGTGCTGCCTCCCATGCGGATGACCCACTTTGGACATTGCTTGCTGGAGAGCAGCGCTTCCAGACCAGGCAGCAGCAGCAACCTTGGGGTGTTGAAGCTAAGCCCCTGTGCAGCCTGGGCTGGGCATCCCTTGGGGTCTGTGTCAGTGCGATGCAGCTTGACTTTGTGCAGAGCATGTATACATCTAAATGTCACCTGAGTACTCCGAAAAACTTGCTATGGGAGCTCCCTGGTGGATCTGTATGGCGTGGGATTTCATACCCTGTATAGCTGAGCAGTTCCTCAACCAAATTTTTCAAGAAATCAGTTATAATTGAGGCATTGTTTTTGAATTCCTCTTGCGGTTTCTGCTTGCCCTGCGACGATCTCTCAAGAGGAAGTTTACTAAAAATACCGAAGCATAAGAGTTCCCCGTTCGACAGACGTGCGCAAGAGGCACGGGGGAGCGGCCTGCAGCCGGCAGCTTCGGGCAGGCGTGGAGGAGCTGTGTGAACCTGCTCCCCAAATGCAAGGGGCAAACGTGTAAAAGGAATGCAATAGGAAGTGGTGGCACTTGGAATTTCTTTGGAAAAAGCTTTTTTTTTTTTTTTTTCCTTCAATGGGGCCTTACAGTTGCATGCCTGGAATACTTGTGAAATCCCTGCTTAACTCTTGATTCCCGTCTATGCAAGATGATAAACTTGATTAGTTAAAGTCCCCTGTGCTCAACCAAACCGATAACATCCAAAGTATACCTAGAAAGAATGTAGAGGTACAGTTTGTAAGGCAGTGCCCTCTGGACTCAAATAGAAAGTGTTTCCCTAATTAACTTCTGTCTAAGGGCTGGCAGTGATACTTACCCAATTGGCAAACCTAGTCTCAAATTTCAGCTTTAAAATACAATTGGCAGCTCAGCAAATTCATAGAATTGATCCCCATTCACACTTATTTTTGGCTTGCGTTAAGAATGTGCCAACCTGGAACTCTAAACTTAACCCGGCGTGACTTTTCCAGCGCTGCTGCCTGAAGAGGGAAGCCTGGCAGCGGCGCCTGGGCGCCCGCCAAGACAAACACGCCTGGCGGATGCCAGCACAGCGACGACTGGAGCCACAGGTGAGGGGAGAGTAAAAGGGGAAGCAAAGGGTGGGTTGTGTACCCTGCCCTGTTCCCAAAACCCTTTATTTGGATGACCCCACGTTTGGGTTTCCCCGCTCTGCGGTCTGAGGTGGTGCAGCAGCTCCAAAGGCTGAGCTGCTGCATGCAGTTTTAGGGCTGCTTAAACCAAAAAAAAAAGAAAAAAAAAAAAAAAACGCAGTAAAGATGCAGCATGGGGTCTGCTTGGAGGAGCCATCTCCTGACCCAACTATGTGTTGGATCCCCACGGAGATCCTTCTGTGATTTCTAATGCTTGCCTGGAGCTGAGAGCAACAGTGTGGGTAATCGGACTGCATCGTGCCCCTTTGGGGCTAGCAATCTTCTTGCCCATAAAGAATGGGGCTGCTGCCAGGACTTAGGTGCTAGCTTGTGGAAGTCAGCCCTGAGCGCCGACTCCTCTGTTTCTAGTGCTACCACATTGACACCTTGTGGTGGAGCTGGCCATCACATTTTTATAAATATTTCTTACTGCAGGATGATTGGTATACACGTTTCAGATGTTAGTTGCTAGACGTTTCTTAGATGCTTCCCCCTTCTGTTTATACTTTTCTTTAAACAGCACTGCTTAAGCTCCATAGGACAAATAAAAACATCAGGACATCTAAGTGCAGATGCTGCCCTAAAGCAGTATCTCCCAGGTATCATCCCCAGTTGTGTTTGCAATAGCATGGAAGATGAACAGAAATAATCACTGCGGACTATTATTTCCTTCTTTTTCTTAAACTTATATAGAACTTTGTTTCTCTGCCCCTTTTTCCGTACTCTTGTTATTTTCACTTCAGGTTAGACAGATATCTGCATCTTTTCTTCCTCCTCTACAAGTCTTAAATGTGTTCTTTGTAACTTTAAAAAGATGCTCTAAAGGGTTAAAGATCTTCCATATGCTCTTTTAAATGAAGACAGGGCTCCAAATCCACCATGTCATATATTACAGAGCTAGTCATTACGAGCAAAAGGATATTCAGATGCTGAAGTTCTTATCCGAGAATGTTTCCCTGCTGGAAATAACATTTTTACAAGCTTCTGTATTCCCTTCAGTCTCTTCCTAACAGGGCCTCCTGTGGGGAGAACTTAGTATTTCTCATTCTGATGATAGTTTTGAGTACCATTTATAATTGTCTGCCAATGGCTGTGTATTTTTTGGCAATAACAAATCACATTCAAGTTTGCTTCCCTGCTAAAAATTTCTTCAGCACTGCTTTTGGAGCAATGGTCAGATGGACCATAGCTTTTGCCCAGCTTATCATGGCATTTATGTATTTGGGTTCCATGAAGCTGCAGAATGTGGTACTAGTTATGAAGTACATTTTGCCACTTACAACTTAAAGTGGTAAAAGCCTTCTCATTCCTCTGTATTTCTCCTGCTAGCCTATTTAGCAAATGTTGGTTGGCCTTCAGTCCTCCTAGGCTGCTCTCGTCCGTCTGCAGCTCTTTGGATGACAGTAAGAGGATAGCATTATTCCATTAATCTGGAAACGAAATTGCTGGGCACTAATGGTATCCTTGTCTTTTTTCCACAGTCAGCATTGCAGCTCACTCTCATTGTCAGCAGCTACTGTAGCTGATACCACTCTGTACTTAGTGGTCTCCTCATTTGTTTGCAGTGTCTGCAGTGTGGATAAATTCAGCAAGGTGATGATCACAGGAGAGAGCTGGACCCACTTTGCTGAGTGCTGCAAGTATGCCGATGGATGTCAGCCACCCTTTTGAGGCTTACTTCGCAGAGCAGTATCTTCTGGAGGTAAATCATACCCTGTGTAATATACAGTGCTTGTTTCTACCAGCCTGACATTGCTATAATTTTATTTAACACCTCTTTGGTCTTCTACGTGAAAATTGATTTCCATTTATCTGGATTGACTGTTTTTATGCCATCCATGCTTTGCTGTCAGCTTCTAATTTATGGTTTTATTCTGCCATGTAGTGCTGTAAAACACATTTGTCTTCTGTATGAAATCAGTACTGTTAGTAACTCCCTCAAACACACTGTTTTGGTGGCAGTGGAAGGATAGATGGGTTTTAGGATTTAATGTAGTTAAGAGTGTATGATTGCTAGGTTCTGCTAGCAACCCATTAGGTCCTTAGAGAAAGCTGTATGAAGTCAGCACAAGCAAACGTGGGTGTAACACAGCCTCTGTCTCCATGCACAGAGTGTTTGTTGGGAGGCCTGCTATAAGGCAGGATGGGAAAACAGCTTGAGCACGTCAGGACTCTGCCAAGCCAAAGATGTCTGTGCCAGGTTCAAAAGAACTTTTGTGATTTGGGCCCTTCCCAGTGAAGGGCATGATGGCTCAGGGGCAGGGTGGCACTGCCTGACCTCGTGTGGTGCCAGTGCCCCCGGCCTGCTGCAGGGCCTCACCTTGTCGAGGTGGCGATGGCAGTCCAGAGTGGAGACGGGACAAAAATGCCACAAAGCCCCTTAAAGGTCGGCAGCAGGTCAGAACACTGTACTGAGGCTGGTGACAAAAGGCACTGCCAGGTCGTGCCACCCTGCTCCAGGGTGCGAGGCCTGCGCGAGGCCTGCCCCTCCCACCAGCGCCGTGGGACTGAAGCAGAGGCATGCCGGCTCCTGGCTTGGGGAAAGTCCGTGCAAAAGGTGGAAGAAAAAACTATCTAAATTGTCGTCTCAGAGATAAAGAACATAAAGTACCTTTGGCCAAGGGAGGCGTCTGCTTGTTAAAGGCTTATATAACCTTATATAAAAATATAACCAGAGGGTTATATTTTTATATCTTGCAGAGGTGGTCTGTCGCACTCCCTGAGGTACTTACCTTCTCCTTCCTTCCTAGCAATCCAACATTTTTAAGCAGGAGAGAGGCTACGACTCCTGTCCTGCTTAAATATTTGTGATCAGTTTAAATACTTGCTCATAAGTTGTGCCAGTTTTCATAGGGAGTTAAAATAGTAACAAAACTCTGAATAACTGGCAAATACACCAAGTGTTGAATACAGAGCAAGATCACCTACTTCATAGCCCTTCCTATGGTGTGAATTGTCACGGCATCTAGACTCACCAGACTGTTTGTAGGCTCGTGGAGAAGCATTTGCTCTAGGGAAGCCGAGGGAGGAGCAGCGGGCTCCAGCAGCAGCGCTGGGCAGGGCTGTGCCCGGTGCCCTTTTCACGCCAGGGAAATGCCCACAACCCTGCAGTGAAATACTCATTTCCAGCTTCCCCAGCCACTCACACACTGGGGTGTCTTTGGCTTCCTAGCTTTTGGGGAAAGAGTGAGCTTGGAGAAGGGAAGAGGCTCTTCTTCTATGATTTTTGTTGTTGTTGTTTTGTTTTTTAAGTCTTAAAATAAATTTGGCAACTTTGCAAATCTCCCTTAGGAAAGCAGCCAGGCTCCTGGAGGATTGCTCCCACTGCTTCAGTCTTCTAAAAGAGTCTTGATGACCAAAGAGCAAAGAACATCAAGGGCTTTCTGAGACTCTCAGGCTGTTGGGATTTATGGATTCATTTTCAACTTGGCAGCAAGAGCTGGACTCAAATGCATCTCAGCAGAGACACCAAATGGCAACAGCCATCTATCGTGTCTGCACAAGAGGTACCTATGCCTTTCTGTTAGCAATTTCTTCCCTTACCTCTCAAGCCAGAAAGCAATCCTACTGTCTTGGAAAGTATAAAAAACTGCAGCAGAAGGTCCTGAGTCCCACATGCTTGCTCAGTGGCAAAATAACAAAACGGTTTTTGCTTGCCGTGGGCTTTTCGCCAAGGGCAGAGTTCCTCTGCAGCACTCAATGACGTAACGCTGCTGCTGCTCTGCCCTAGAAACACAAACTTCATGAGAAAAATCCCTCTGAGTGGATGAGCCAAGAGAAATCAAGTTCTGTTTAGCACCAAAGTCTGATTTATTTTCTCAGACGCTTTCTCAGTAGAATGCACATTCTAAGTATTTTACTGAAAGATTTCTTAGTAACTATAGCAGAAATGAACGCAAAATAAATTATTAAACCTAAGAGAGAGGTTCTGAACAAGCACCAAATTCCAATGCATTCTTGAAGGAAAAGGAGAAAAGCTTACGTACGTGTTGCCAGCAAGCCAAGGGCACTATATAAAGGCACCATGCCATTTTTTCTATGTTTTAAATGCTTTCTGTATTGAAATGGGTAACCTACCTACATTCCAGACATAAAAACATGTTGGCACTGCAGCAGGCTATAACCATACGTGTCGTGTGTGTATTTTCTGAATGCTGGCATTTGGAACTTGCTGTTTGAGCATTTGGAAGGTATTTTTCCACTCTGCATGGCACTTTTTGAGTGTGCCGATGTGCAAGCAGGTAGCTTGGAAAGCTCTGGTACAGGTCGTGAGGCAATCCGGTGAGCCTGTCTGGTCACTTTGATGTGTTAAAAGCAGTGTGTGCATATTTTATGGCAACTAACAATGGCTGTAGAACTTAAGTACTTTCCAAAGCAGTTCACAGGATACTTTTTCCATAGTTTTGGTTTAACATCAGTTCTAATCTGTGTGCATTTTCCAGTGGATAACTGATAAACTGTTCTGATGATCCAAAACTTGTTTATCTGAATGAGGCAACTTATTTTAAAAAATCACTATTATAATGACTATAACTAGTGGAAAATAACATGAGGAAAAAGCTATAATTATTTCTTGACAGAGTCAACCACCATGTGACCACAAGCAATTCAGCTGATACAGTTTGCTTATTTCTGTACTAATTTGCTGATCAGTCTTTTAGCAAATAAAAAAATAAAAAGGTGTTGGTGGTTTCCAGAAGGAAACAGGTTAAAGTAGCACGACATTCAAGATGAATCATTTGATAGTTGATAGTGATACTAAGGGTAAATTACTTCTCCTTGGTCACCTTTTCAAAAACAAGAGAATTCAGCAAGATCTGTTTAATTCTGGCCTGACTGTACTTCTGAGAAGAACCTAACCTAGAGTGCAGGGCCACATAGAGTGCAGAAATTTTGTAAATCCCACCTGAGTATTAGACCTAATTATCCATCAGTGCTAAAAGGAATGGAATAAAAATACTTTCGAAAAAAGGCATACAAACAGACATATTCAGAGCAAACTGTTCTAGGTGATCATTTTATAATGTGCTAAATAATTTTTAAAACATGTCATACTGACATACTCAGACTTTGGTAAAATGCCAAAAACTTTCAGGATCAACCTTAACATTTGAATTATACCCTGAAGAAGTCAGTGGAGTAATGCAGAGATTAGCAGCTTTACAGCTTACTGAAAATCGAACGTCCCAGCAGAACACAGTTTAAATGTTTGTAATCATAAATCATCTGTATAATGGCATTATGGGACCACATTTGGTAATTAAGGGTTAATTCAACAACAGTTTTCTTGTTCACTAGAACAGAGGCCCTTTAAAGTTGTTAGGGTTTTTTTCCTCCTTGCTATTGTCTGTGTTAACTCAAATAAGAAGAAACAGTCCAGAGCCTTCAGTCCACAGCAGGACTTATATTAACAATGACTTCCCTGACTTGATTTATGTTGTGCGTGAGCCCTGAGAAATATACCTGCAGCTGTTTCCAAGAGCTTGGAGTCTCTCCACAACTTCTACCAGTAATCTTATGGGTTCATAGCATTGGTTCGTAAACACTAGCTGCTTCTTTTAAAGCTCACAGATGCAGGGCTGCGCCTGTAGGACAGGGTTGCTTTAGTGATAAAAGCCATCAGGCACTGACATGGACCCGAAGACGCCTTGTAGCAGAAAGGACAGCCACATGTTAGGGGAAATATGCCAAATTACTTTTTCTGCTAGTCATGATAGGTCTGTGAGGAGCCCTTTAACGAGACCCATGGAGAATGTCTCTTCCAGGGTAGTTGACCAGGACATTAAGACTTTGAAAACATGTCTAGTGTTTCAAGGAATTAACAGTGAGCTACCTCAGCCTAAAAAACAGGCCACAGGGAGGTTCATGTGCTGACAGCTCAGCTAGTTCACCCAAGCCCTCCTATTCTCTTCCAAGCAAGGCGACTGAGGTCCCCACTGCTGTGAACCACAACAGCTGCCTTGACTCGATACCCCGTGCACCATAGCTGGTTGAGGCTTAGATGCGTGCTACTTGAACAGCCATAACCCTGCTCACAAAGCCCTGTAATAACACTCAGATAACCCTCAGAACAGCAGCTCTTCAGTTGCTGGGAAGCTTACCCTGGAGTTTTCACAAGTTCCTGTGTCTTTGAATGAGTAAAGTCAAACTAGCGATGTCCTTGATGTCTGGGTACAAGGCCATGACTTGGTTCACCTCAGCGCAGGAGAACATGGTGCACAGCTCCCTGTGGACGCTCGCCTGCTGGGCACAAGGAGGTCTTGCAGCGGGGGGCGGCCAGTAACTGCAGTAAGCAGCATCAGGGTAAGTGTAGGCTTTCTGGAAGAAGCCGAGACCGCTGCTGGCATCCAGCAGCAGGGGCTGGCTGGGGAAGCAGCAGCCGGGCAGTGCCGGCTGCTCACCGTACCCCTGCAGCGGCCCAGCTGGAGGCACAGTGGAGGGCGGCAGGAGGTGCTGCTGCTGCTGTGCTTGTAGGGCTGGGCCGTGCTGAGGCGTGGTGGGGAGGCAGCGGCTCCTGGGCCCCTGTGGGCGCTCCTGAGGCCAGCAGTGCTCCGCGTGCCTCCAGGCGCAGTCCGAGGGGTGGTGGTGGTGGAGCAGGAAGGGGCCGTGCCTGAGGCTACAGCAGCCCCGGGGGCTGTCGGCCACCTCTCGGTCCTGGGGGGCGCGGGCTGGCCTGGCTCCACATAACACCTTGTCGCTGATGGAGAGCGCCGACATCTCCTCCACGAGGGCTCCGTCCCTCAGGGTGTCTGGCAGCCTCTGGTCCTGCTCCAGGGCAGCGTCAAGGCCGATGGCCCTGGCGTCAGCCAGCCGTGGGCAGTAGCTGCCTGGGGACCAGGCCGTGTAGCAGGAGGGCCCCACACCGCTGCCGGCTCCCTGCAGCGTTTCTGTGCCAGCGTCAGGAGGCACGGGATCTCGGCCAGTCCGGCATGGAGAGTGGTTGCATGGCTCCTCCTCCTTCCCCAGGCTTACGGGTGCCTTTATTTTGGCTCTGAGCTCATCAGCGACCGACAGCTGAGCTTGATGTGGCCTCTCTGGGTGATAGAACTTGCATTTATTGCCATAGGTGCATTTTTTACCTGAAAGAATTAAAAAAATATAGTTCAACAGGAGACTGTTATCAGTGCCAGCATCAATTCGTGTACCCAGGACTTCTCCCCAGCACTATGTGGCCACAAGGCTGGGGTGAGCTCCAGCAGCACAGAGGGGAAGTGCCACTTTCCCACATAATACTTTTGACCCCCAGATTTACATGTTGCTGACCGAAATAGCAGGGTGCAGCAGCGGAAGGAAGTTTCTGCGTAAAGACTCTATTTTGGTAGCGTCTGAAGTTCGTGTATGTTCTGGTTGCTGCACTCGAGGGGCTGGGAAACCTACTGCTACAGAGGACGGCTTTGAAAAATGGTGCAGAGATCTACCTCCAAGTTTCAGGAGAGCTGTTTTGCAGTGGGAGCACCACACACTTGAGCAGCCTCATCCCCATCTTCTACCACACTGAGGGTGAAGCAGGGAGTGCATGTGTCCCCCACAGTGAGGAAGCAAGGCCCTGGAGGGGCGTAAGGGAACCCACCGTAGGGGCAAGGTTGCCACGTTGGTTCGGGAAGCGCTGGCTTTTTGCTGAGGAAATTATTAAGGGTGGGTCCGTGCCGGCCTAGGGGGTCATCAGGAGGCATAAACCTGAAAAAGGAGAAGTCACAGGAATAACAGAAGTACCTTGAGTGCTGCCACAGCTTGCTGCACAAGCTCGGGGCAGGACAGGCTTGTGATGCTTTCACGGCCTGGCCTTCAGGAGCTGCATTATCCCTCGTTTGCCAAGCCAACAGTGCCTCACCTTCACATTAGCTGCTCTTCTCATTTCCTAATAACTTCAAACAACTGGAAAGACGCTGAGGCTTGGCACAGCCCTGGCCTGGCAGCAGCCCCAGGATGTCACAGTATCGCTTCCTTTTTCCCCTGAAGCAGCAGCAAATGCCGCTGTAGTCCCTCCACCCATCAGCTCCCTTCCACACAAAATTCACTTTTTTTTCCTTTTTTTTTTTTTTTTAAAGGAGAATGGGGTCTGAAGCCACTCCTTAATTCAGAGCTACAGTTCATTGTACACAGCTCGTAAAATGAACAAGCCCAGCCTTTTCAAGGGTTCAGGAAAGGCTTCGTGCTACAAGGCCTGTAAAATGCTCAGATGAACTGTATACTCATCTATGTCAGCACCTGAACGCATTGCTTCAGGGAGAAAACCAAATAATGTATCTCTGATCAGAATGAACCTTCACCCCACCACATTTCCCACTGCACAAAGCGGGTCGGGAGAAAGGGGGAGGCAAGGAGATTGTTTATCCACAGGATGGGACTGAAACCTCCACTTTCAGGCTGCTGTTTTATTTAAGGGACTCCCAAAACTGTGTACAAAGATCTCGCTGTGCAAACCAAGGAGCACACAGCTGAGTCTCGTGAACACAGCACAAGTGTGTCAACCAAGACTTTCTCCAGTGGGGATACTCAAGGGGCCAGAGACCAGTTTGTCCTCTCTCTTCTATTAGAAAGTTATGATCGTAAAAGCACAGGAAGAAGTGCTTTCCTGCCCTGTAGGGGAATTAAAAATACTTATCCAGCCTCCCCTCTCTGATTTAATTCAGTTACACTGCTATGAAATAGAACCAAACACATTCTAGGTGTTGGGTGAACATCTCAATTTGGACTGGCAAGAAGCAAAGCTGGTCACTAATATTGCCATTTAAATAGAGAAGTTCACTGAGGAGTGACATGGGCTTTTACAACCAAAGCTGAGGGAGCAGGAACTGAAGAAATGAGATAAGAAAAGTTGCGGTAAATTCCTTTCTGAACAGGGTTCACATACACCAGTGCTAGCCAGAGGTGCAGCGATGTTTGAGCTGTCTTGGCCCATAATGTTTAAATTACAGATTGCTCAACAACAAACAGCGATGTTCCCTTACCTGTTACTGACAAACGAGTACATGAGCAGCCGCTGCTCGATAAACCACTTCCACTCAGGGTTTTCATTCTGGAGATCCCGATAATGGTCATTGGAGACAATGACTCCGTCTTTCTCATAAGCAACTTTCACGATGTAGCGATCATCGTAGCAAACCACCCTCTTGCCTTTCACCTTCCGAGACGGGGTATACACAAGGATCGATTGCTTCTCAAGCTCTTCAAGAATGTGCTGATCTGGTGGAGTGGTTGGCAGAAAGAGAAAGGGGGAAAAAATTAATTAAAAAATAAATAAATCAATTAATGGTGACCTGATATCAGTCATGCTAGAAACCTACAGGAATTTAGAAATGTTTCGGCACTTCAGGCAACTTACAGTGGTGTGATTTTCAGGTGCAGTGGTACCTAGTGGTAGTTTGGCAGCTTACAAAATTAAGTATTTTATAGAAGCACCTACTCATAAAATTTGAGGTGCCTTTTCTTGACTTCTATGTCTTAACCATTAAAAGATGGTGAACCCCTGTAGTTCCCTTTTTACCCCAGTAGATGCTAGAAAGCTCATAACCAGCCCTGGTATGAGTATCACTGGGAGATAAAATGTGCCTGATAAAATCAATAAATTAATTTCTCTGCCACTGAGGACACTGACTTCTTGCCATTCCTGCCTCGCAGGGAGATGGATTGCTAGCCTTCTCAGCTGTAGACATCAAGCTGCAGGCACACATCTTGCCAATCTATTTCCATACAGTCTATATCTCCACCACAGACCTCAGCCGACGCACTTTCTTCTCCTGGGAGAGGGACCCGTGCAGCCCCTGTATCAGGGTAACAGGCTAGCTGATAGACTGAGAGCAGTTGTGCAATGCTGAACGCTTTGGACATTGACACTTCTGGATAACGCGTGAAACATATCTCCTCAGAAACAATCTCGCTGTTTACTGGCTGGCGTACAAGTTCTGCAGTCCTGTTGTGAGCTAATTCATTATTCTTTAACTCAGCTGGCAGAAACTGGTGCTTTCGAAGCAGAAGGCTTCTAAGCACTGTAATAAAGCCCAGTTTGCAGTTTTACTTCCTAGCCAAGAGCATGTGGCAATAAATTAGTGACTCATTTAAGTGATGGAGACCTTAGACACTTTGCACTGCGTGTTTACAGGGCTGGATTCTTCGCACCTCTGCCTCCAAACTGCACCTAGTGGTTGCCAAATTATGCCCGGGATGGTGGCCTACCTGCAATGGGACTGTCTTGTCGAGGGGGCTCCTTTCTCCAGAGTGGGACAAAAACCTTGATGTAGGTGTGCCCCCTCTCTCGGAACCAGTCCACCGCCAGACGGATCCCCCAGCAGGAAAAGACCTCTTTGTTTCCATGGCTTTAAAAGAAAAAGAAATAGGAGGAGGATGGTGAGGCAAAGTTTCAGGAAGCATACAGAGGTCTCTAACTGAATCAGTAACGAAAAGGCAAGACATACAGCTTTTGTGTCATTCACCCATTTCCAAGAAAATAACCCTCCAGTCCTGAGCAGGCTATCCTGGTTGGACAGACCCAAATACCTCCTCCAGCAGAACTGCTTGTTTTCTGACGAAGTTTGGATGCTTTAAGACAGAGATATTCTGTCCCAGATTTCTATGACCTGCCTGCTAACCAAGTCTGTTGCTTTCATCTGTATCTAGATGGACTTGGGTCCTAAAGTACCGGCAAGACCTTAGGTTGTGTCAGACCCTTCACATGCCTTCTCTGATGATGGTTTGAGGATGGAGTTTCTTCCAGCACGTGCAGAAATGCATGAGGCTCTCTTGTATGAAACAAAACGTGGGGATTTCCTTCTGTGGTAGCAGTGACATACAGACTTTTATGTGGCTAAAGTGTGATTGCAGGTCATTCTGCTGCTGGCCTCTTCTGGAAACAGGCGTCAAAATACAGAGAAAGAAAAACTGCAAGAGATAGGATCAGAAATATTGGGAATCTTACCCAGGACACCCAAAAAGGGACAAGCCCTCAGCTGGGATGGCCAAGGATGCTTCTGGCCCGTCTTTGTCGTGCCCAAGTTGGTAGATTTTTGTCTTCATTGCACAGAGGGGTAGGAAACCCCCAGGATGTGCACTGTAGCAGATGCAGGCAAAGTGGGTTCTGGACAGTTATCAGTGTTCAGAACAAGACACAGAAAGTATGCCCAAGGAAAATAGATAGGGGTGATAGCCTTCCTAAGTCTCTTTCCCCTGTGGAAAGTTCGTGCTACCTGTCTGTTATCTAAAATTTGACTATAGTGCAGTGCACATGTAAAGGAAGTCAATTTGTTGATTGTTTCTGCACAAGGAAACAAAAATAAACTCTTCACAAAGGTCCTGAAATGGATAAACACCCCAGCAGTATCTACAGAAACCTCATCCTTGTACTTTGAGCTTTCTGGATAATATCACCACAATCTCACTCCTGCTTTCCCCTGTGTGAAACGTGGACATAAATGACTCTCACACTCAGTTACTACACCTACCTGCAGTAATTGACCAGCTGAGGAAGATGCCACAGTCCTAAAAGCCTTTTTCCCCCCTGGCCCCCAGAAATTCAAGTCCAGATTCTGCTTATATCAACCTTATAGCCAAAGCTGCATTCTACACCTAATGAAAGTTATATTGCTGAAATAGTGACCACAAATGAAAAATGGTACAATTGGGAGGATAAGATCTGATTATCTATTAATAGAAACCCAGGAAATAGGAAGTCTTATGAAGGAAAAGAAAAAAAAAGCCTATATTAAATGAGCTGTAGTGCTCAACACTTCTAATCTCTATTCTGAAACAACAGCTTTGTTTGGTTTTCATGGTTAGGGTCTACCAAGAACAGACTGAAAGTCAACCTGGACAGGTGAATTGGAAGTTCAGGTGACTTTTTCAAATTACTTGCCAAGATCCAGCACTGATTACCTCTGAAAACCAAGTACAGCCTAAGGAAGGGAACTTAAGAGCCTAATGCAGGAATCAGCTGGCCCAGGAGAAAGCCTTTGTACGTATCGCAGCTTAAAAACTAGACTTTAGTGCAAGCATGGGGTAGGTAGCCCCTTGAGTGTGCAGTGAACGGGGTTACACTGGTTCCCCTTTCATACCAACCTAACTCAATTCATTTTCCCCCACCAGCCTTGCTAAACCACCCCGTGCACCTCCCATGGACCAGCGGGCAGGTGCCAAAGTTTCTAACAGCACCCGATGGAAATACAAAGCGTACTGAAGTGTCTGACCCTTGAGACTGGCTGAAGGCAAGGTTATTTTCCATTCAGTCTGTATGGATAGGCTGCCTGGTGACTGTCAGATCATCCAACTGCTTTATTACACTGGGGCACGTTAATCTCTTGCAAAACCTTGCACCCCGCAATGGGCCCTCGGAGCCAACTCTGAAGTGCTCCAGAAACAGCAGTCCCAAGACAGGAATACAAATGCTCAGGATGTTTTTCTCCACAGAGGCAAGTCCCTCTCCAAGCCTCAACATTTTAATAGCTCCATCCCTAAGCTGCTGCTTCTCCTGCGCTTTTTTGGTGATGGTGTTGGTGATGATGTTTTTCCAGCGAGGAAACCTAACATCCCCTTTCCTGACTATGCTGCAAACAGCCCTTCTCCTTCTGACAGCAGCAGACCAGAAAAATTGAAACGGGCCTACCAAAAGCACTCACCAAGCCCAGCCCATTATCCAAAGGCAAATGTCATCCAGCTCCACTTTGGAAAGACATCCAGGACAGGAAAGCAGCTCCCTCCAGTCTGCATCAGTTCGGTATGAGCTGACAAGCTCAGGAGTCTTCTCCATTCTGCCAAGTAGTCTTTGTCAAGGCAGAGCCTGGGGATGCCTGAGAGGAGCTGGAAAACCTTTGCCTTTCCGAAACTGGAAACTACTGCACATTCCTCTAATTCCTTTTAGGTGAAAGAAAAGGAATCCATGGCAAAACACCAGCATTCAAGAATCTAGGCAGGCAAACATCTCTCTGCCTTGCATCTTGGAAACTATCCTTAAAAAGATTTAAGTTTCACATGCTGGAAGCACGGGTGGCTTTTGGAAAACCATTTTGGTGGGCATGCGGTCAACATGGCAAGGCTGCAGCTGCTGCCGCATTACAGACAGCGCTGTTCTCTGTTCTGTCCCCCCCTGCCTGCTCTAAAAACCCCGGGAAGTCAGCAAGGACACGGCTGTGCTGGCAGAGCTGAGCCAGCCACAGGTATCACTGCCCCTAAAATGACAAAAGAGTGAATGCTCCGGTGAGCTGCTCCGTCAAAGCTGGTGCTCATTTATTTCGCACAGAGACAGGACACCCTAAGGTGGGTCTAGGGTGAAAATGCAAACAGACAGGAGACCCTAGGACAGCTGTTGTGTATTTCTCACTACTTGTGAGCTTCCCTGAGGATCCCCTTGCTTTCGGGAGAGATTTCTCCCTTCATCCAGAAGATGGCACAACTTGCTTAGCCTCCAGAATCACCTGCTCTGGATGTGTCCCTTTTGCCCTCTAACCAGAGGGGATGTGGTCTCATCTCACCTCACACCGAGACGACCAAAGCAGGAAGCCCTCCTCTGCTCTGTTCCAAAGTGCATGGACGGGCTTGGCCCTGCAGAGAGGAAAGGGAGGCCGATAGGAAGGAATGGTGGATAGCCAGGGCATCGGGGCTCTGCTGGGGCCTCTGGCAGCTCACACTGCTCGGAGGAATGAACGGAGGCCAACCCGCTGCTGCCTCTGGACTTCCCATCCACATGGAAATGCCAGCCTCTGCATCACTATGAGTGCTTCTACGGTGTCAGGACGCTACTTAGGAAATATAACTGGCCAGGACGCGTTGCTTTCACGTTTCCCAGAAACAGAATGAATTAAGGAAGAAATAAGACTATTTAATACGAAAGTCAATTATCATTTTCCTGATATTTCTATAAAATGTGGCCAAACCAAAAAAAAAATACAAGCCAGGAGCCTTATTGGGATTTAGTTGCAAGTGAAAACAATACAACTGTGATTTTGTTAGGGACCACAGCCACCTGTCTTCAATTTTCCCTCTACTTCCTAAGTAAGTGGGGCTGTTCTGTCCACCTAAAAATCCTAGGTACCCATCTGAAAAGGTAGAGAAACATCAGTGGTGAGCTAAAAGGGAAAGAGCTGCTGAATCACACTGACATTACCTTATAAAAGGTCAAAATGCAGAGAAAGCTAGTGACTGCATTAGGTGTATGTATTTATGGGCTTAGAGACAGAAGGTCCCTGTAAGCTGTGCCTCAGCCAAAGAAGAGGAACAAGCAGTGCTTCATATATTATACATCAAATACTTCAATGCACCTCTCACCTGGAAAAAGCAGGCTTCAAGCCACCAGCTTTACAATTCAAAAGCCACCGAGGAAGGGAGATCCCTTTTAGGAAGCACAGCTTACCTCATTGCGACGTTGCTGCCGTCGATCACAATGGGTCTCAAGTGACTGGAGGAATCACTTTCGTCTCCCCCAAGCCACTGTGGCACTGGAGAAGTGCTACAGGACCCCCGGGCAACGAGCTTTGGCAGGGAGGGCTGAGCCTGGCTCTCCAGAGCCTGGGGTTTGCTCCCCATCCGAATCAGCTCTTTCAGCACATCGTCCTCCAGGGCCTCTTGGCCCAGGTTCTCCAGCACTTTGCAGATGTCCTGCTTACTGTAGCCCAGCTTGCAGAAAAAGTCCAGCTTGCTGTGATGCACTTCCATCCCTGCTGCAGAAACTCTCCTGGAGCGTGGTGGCGCTGGCTTGCTAGAAGCGGCCAGCGCCATCCCAGCGGGCATCGATGCTCCTCTCGAACGCAGCGCTGCCGTCCTCCCAGCCTCGTCCAGCAGGCATCAGCTTCAGGCAGGGGAAAGATCAGAAATAACAAAGCACAAGATTTAAGGAAGAACGTACCAGCTCAGCAAGTTGTCTAGCACACAGCAGAGGCCATCTGCTCAGCTGTCTTCTCTCTGAAGAAACCATCCCAGCCTTCTCTCAACATTTAAGCATTTTTCTGTCCCGCTCCTATTTATACAGCAGCGGCGTGCTCCACGCAACGTTTGTCGGTCCCCGGGCATTATGTCAGACAGGTGTCATCCTACTTCACGAGCTCTGCAAGGCTGCCGTACACAGTCACGCTGCATGCGTGAAGTTTGTTCTTCAGACTTATCTGACAGGATATGATATAAAGCGCAGTGTAACCGGGGATTTTCAATTTGCTCAGTGTGGTTAACGAGCCGCAGATAAAAATCTAACAAATGTTGTTGGATGATCTCAGATGCCATAGCAACTTAACATGCACAGCAAATCTCACCAAGTGATTTAAGGAAACACATTATTTGCAAAGTAACCAGGAACTCTGAACTTCTCTACAGGGCAGTGTTTCCTAGTATGTGTCTGTGTGCATGCACGGACAACCCTTCTGAAATCCTATCACTCATCCGTTCCAGTGATACCTGAGTTAATATTTTCCTGTTGTTTTCTATTTCAGTGAGGGTATTCACATTCGGAGAAGCAGCTTGGTTTTTGAAAGCTGTCATCAGCAGTGGTTGGAAGCAATCTGAAAAGTGGTTTCAATTTCACTTAGATTTATTGTCGAGAGAAGCAGCTACTTCAGAAATGAGTGTGCCGATGCAGCAGAAAGCTACCTCGAGCTTCTCCAGAACTTCACTATTTACATTTCTGCTCTGCCCCGTAAACGAAAGCGATGGGCAGCATAAGCAGCCATGCCCAGAATGACTTCAACTTAGCGAGCAAAACAAGACAAGGACACACATGGGGACTACTCATCCACCAGGCCAAATGCTCTCAGCTACGTTTGACGTGCTTGCACTGACGCTTCCCTCACCGCACCTCTGCGGCTATTGGTGCTACCAGAATCACAGCCATGGCCGGTTCCCCCACCCATGTGTAGGACACAAGTGCGGCCGTCTTCCCTTCCCTGCAGCTCTCTCAGCACCGTCACTGATGGGAGAACAAGTGCGGGCTGCTCACAGGTCAGGTGCAGAGTGCACGGGGAAGAAAATGCAGCAAACTCTGGAGCTGTGAGAGCGAGGCGTTCAGCCCTGGGAAGGACGCGGCTCCGGGGCCACTGCGGTCCATCAGCAGTTTGCTCTGTGATGGTAAAAGCCAAGGTTAACAGCCTCGTCGTGGCCAGCAAATGGCCCAGAATTATCCGACCAAACAAGTACCTTCCTGGCCAGACGCAGCACCCCCATCCGCTCCCCTTCCCAGCCCGATCTGCGCTCGCCTGGCCGCTTCTCCTGCCCCCTCGGGGAGCTCAGAAGCTGAAATCCTCTCGAGGAGGAGATGGAGCCACCAGGAAGGAGCCTATGGGAGGGGACCGTGACCGCAGCTCCTCCCCAAGGCATTGAAAGCCCTTCCCAGGGTGGTGGAAGAGAAATCTGCATTGGACTCAGTTAATTTAAAACCAATTAGTATTTGTTCAGCCAGAAACAGGAAAACCCGATAATTAGTTAGTAACCATACCTCGTACAACTTTGACCTTTACTTCCCTACATAGCATTTTAACTGTCAGGTATTTTTCTGCAGAAGAAATCTTGAGCTATTAAAGTGATGAGCAGCATCAGCAAAACAGAAAATACCTTGATTATGTCACATACATAAGGGGAAAGCAGTTACCACGTGTACTTTTCCATCTAAACAATAGGAAGTGATGTTTATTTTAGCTGGTGGACTTGACAGGCTTTCCCTACAGTAGACTTCAGAAATGTGGCATACTTTACCTCTAATCCTTGTTTTCAGTTCCCGGTCTGACAATGAAAATGAATTTCCCTGCTTTTTCAGTACTGAAATGATTTCTCAGCCTTGAAATAACTGCTCACTGAGCTGAAATACAGAAATATAACTTTGTGCCTGAAAATAGCTCAAGCTGTCACGGCTGGGTTGGCAGTGCAGCAAACCCTGCTTTCAGGTGCGCAGCCAGGGGCTCTGAACACTCTGTCAAGTTGACACGTGCTACTTCATTTGTTTTGATGTCTGGATTATCTGAATAATTTATCATAAATGAAAAGCTGAAATTGTTATCTGTCCTCAGGTCAAAAAGAACACATTCAAGGCATATTTTAATAGCCATCACTGTTATATTTTAAAGCTGTGTTTCCACGCACCCTGACGGGTACGGTTTGCACCAGAGCAATATCCCACGTTAGCATCACGTTGTGTTCTGCGTGTTGGTCCTGGACTCCATCAGAAAGGAGGCAACGACCTCCCCGGGCAGGTCTGCAGCTGCAGCGGGCGCAGTGACCACGGCTGTCTCACGCACGCACCGCACCGCGCAGCCCCGCGAGCGTTCGCTGAAGGAAGGCTGCTCACCAGCACGGCGTTCCTGGCCAGACCGGGTTTTCTGCAAAGTTAGCCGCTGCATTTCTGCTGCTGTCTGGCCAGATACTAAACGTGAGTAATAGCGTGACTGCAGGGTTTTCACCACAGAATCAGCACGTTTGAAACCCTGAGATGAAAGCCTTGGTCACCCTTAGAAAGGGAGAACTGACGGATAATAAAATCACTAGCTTACACTTCGGTGAGCAATCGGGAGTGTGCCCAAGTCCAAGAGGTCAGCTGGCTGCTACAACCAGTGCAAAAAGATACGGTGAGAAGAAACCCTGCACCACAGAGCCCAGCTTTTCCTATCACACACAAACAGGTTGTAAAATCCGATTTATGAACTTTCTGACCTTCATTTTCAAACTGCTTAGATTTCCTCCCGCCACCTTCCTCAGCCCTCAGCAGACCCTGTTGGGAAGCTGTTCGTGTTTTTCCCTCCGCTAATAACCTCTTCTCACTTCCAGGCTAAATTTACCCAGAGGCGCTCCTCTCTTGCTGTGGGGTTGTGCCCCGCTCACAGGCACACACACGCGGGCCGGGCTGCCTCCTCTTCCCCCTCAGTCCCCGAGAGTCACCCTGCAAACCGCCTGCACCAGCCAGCTCCTTGGGGCCCTCCCCTGAGCTTTTTCTTCTCTGAACAAAGGGTGTTGCTCTACTTTCAGATAAATAACATTTTTTTACTTTCACAAATTGGAGATGCACATAAACTCCTAACAAGACTAGATGAGTACAAAAATATTTGCCTTTTTCTTCCCCACCCTCTCTGCCAGATTTGCCAAAAGTAACAGAAGCAGCCACCCCCGGGAGCTGCACTCGCGGGTGGTCCCACTCGCTCTGCACGTTACCTGTCCGAGTCCCAGCGATATCGCCCCACCACTGGCGAGCCAGAAGCTGGATTCAGGGTAGCACTGAGCCCACAAGGAAGTCAGCCAGTATTTAGAGCCTTTATGACAAGGCTGATGTCAACTGAAAGCAAACAAGTGCAGCGAGCAGGTTGGAGCTCATTCTGTAGGAAGGTTTACTTCCTCATTTGGCTAGCTGATCCTTCATTTAACTGTACAGGTTGATAAACTTTCACTTCATTTTTTCAAAAGGGGAAAAAAAAAAAAAGAAGAGGTTCCCAACAACATACCTCTGGTCTGAGTCACAGGCAAAGATTAGTCAAGCCCATGCTGGCAGGGATCCAGAGCACCCCAGCAGTCAGAACACGGCCCATGAATTAATTCTGGGTTACGTGGACAGTTTTCCATCAAGGATGCTTTACCAAGTTATCTCAACCTCTTCCTCCGACATCTGGCAAATCCCTGACCTCCAGGGACATAAGGGAAAAGAAATCAGTGTTTTTAGTAGCGCCTGGCACCGCGAAGCCTCATTCAAACACATCCACATCTGAGAGCTTGCTCTGTGACACTACAGTAAAATAGATTTTAAAAAAAATAAATAAAGCAGCCCCTCCAACCCAACCCAGCTCACTGGTGCCTGAATTAAAAGCCTGTGCTGGTGGCAGGCAGTCTGTCCGCAGCAAGGACTGTCAGCCAGGCACTTCCCAATAGAAACCTGAGTTTTTCTTCCGCTGGTTCCTCACCTCACTGCAAACAAGCATGCCGAAACCCGCAGGGAGGCAGAGGGAGGGTGCAGGAGGCGAGGTGGGGTTAACTCTGGGACACCTCAGCGGCCGCAGACAGCTCTGTAGGGCCCCCGAGGCCGGGGGTACCACTTGTGAGAGGAGAGCACCTCCGTCCCGGCCACACGCCAAGAGGCCGGAGCAGCCCTGCCCTGCAGCCGGGAAGTGCTCCCTGCTGGCTTGCTTTGGGGCAGGACGCAGGGTGGCCGAAACCTCTGCGCTGGCACAGTGGTTAATCCCAAGGAGTAGGTGGCTGCGGGTAAGCAAGCCTCACCACTGCTTCCCACCACGTCCCCATGGCTTGTTACGCCCTCGGATTGTGCCCAGGCTGTAAGGAACTCGCGGGCTGCCTTCCTTTCCTCAGGTCCGGAAAGCTCTGACTGGGCAGGCTACCAGCTACAGAAGTGGGAAAGTGAGGCCAAAACTACACAAACGTGTCAGCTTTCTGCTGCCCAGAGCACCTCCAACAGCAGGATGTCCAGAGGCTCTGACTCCACGCCCCTAGAGAAGAAGCTTCCCCAGAGAAGAAGCCTTGCAGAGCTCCAGATGCCTCACGGCAAGACCACCGCTACGAAGCACTGCTGGAAGGTAAGAGGAAGCTGCCCAGGTGTTTATTACCAAGGAAGGCACGGGAGTAAAGCACATGACGTTGCCTAGTACTATTTTAATTCCCGCTGCTCAGCAAAATGTTCTTTTAAAAAGAACAAGCCAGAGCTTAGAAAAGGAATGAGAAGAAAGTCTGGTAAGAGAATTTTACACTCGTCTTTCCTTTGTAAGAAAATGACCAAACTTAGCGATTGTAACAAGCCATGAGCACGAGACTTCAACGTTATTCAAACTGCAGTCAGCCAGGAAGACCTTTACCCTCTTCCTGAAATCTGGTAAGAGCGTTTTACCTAGGCAATCCCTAGTAAGAGCCAGCCGACTATGCAAAATAAAGGACTGTTTTTGACTCTAAAATGGTCTCAAAACCCTTTTGCTCACCAGCTCAGATAAACATTTGAGAGCCCCAGGCTGTGGTTTCATAGACATTTCCTCTCCCTGCTGTTTCCTTGTGCTGACGAGCACACCAAATTCTCCCAGTGCAAAGATTTATTGCTTCTTGATGGTATTGTTATGTTCAATAGGGAAACGGATACAGTGGGAGAGGCTTTCTGCGGGGAGGATCCATTCATGGATGCTCCTATGCCGAGCTGACATCTGAGGATTTACTGCCTTGTGAAACAACTGGACTCTCACCAGCAAGAATTATTACCAGCCTCCAGGCAAAACAGCCTGGCTGGGGCGGCTCCTGGAGGCCAAGGGAGGACCGAGCACGCCATCTAAGCAGGCTGCCTGTGCAATACCACTCTCCCGCTGGTGTCAGACGTGGTGTCATCCCGAGCATGGAAAAATGTCCTCTTGAACCTGGTAGCGGGCAACGTCACAGCTGGTTTGGTCTGCACGCCCCAGTGAGTTATTAGCTCTGTAAAAGGGAACATGCACTCATTGCATGAGCGGCACGGCATTCCTGTCTTCGTCACCTTCGTTCACTTTCTGGGAAAACAAAACAAATCGATGTGGCTGTAGCATCACAGTGAGAATTCTTTAGTCCCCGACCAGTCAGGATAAAGCAAGAGCTTAATTAAACGCAGTCCTATTGCCAGGAGTGTTTTAAATAGCTCCTGGAACCAGCACATCAACCATCCTGCCTCAGGCAGAAGAATCTCCCTGGTCCCTCCAGAAAAGATGGGGGCAGACCCTCACGCCACGCTATAACCCACATCTTGGTTAACCCTCACTAAGCAGTCCTCATCATACAGTCCAAGCTACGCTCCCAATTTTAAATATATTTCTTTATGCACTATCAGGGAAAGTCTAGACGTTTTCTGCCAGTGAAATTCTCGCTGCTGGAGGCACTGGAAACGTTGACTTGCTGGGGACAGGTGTGTGCCCCCTGAATTCACACCTCTAGCTCAGCGGGGCCTGTCCGAGTGCTGGACCAGTTGTTGACAGGCAACCCGGTATTCGGGTTGGTAAAGAGGCAGTATCTTTACAAGAGATGTTTCTACATGCTTGCCAAGAAGACCACCTTCCCCTCACCCATAAATATGCGGCGGTCGTGAGCTCTGCATCTGACCACAGAAGAGGCGAAGAGGAGACACATTTATTTGAACAGCACGGCCAGTGGGTAAGTTCTGTTGCTTCTTGGAAAATTACAATCCCATCTTCAGATCTGACACAGCAGGAACCCAGCTTGTTTTTGCCAGTCTAAAACACCTATTTTTCCTTCTGCCTTCTTACAAAAAGATACTGCTATTAGTCAAGTGTTTTCCACTAAGCTTATATAAAAAGTACCTTTTACAACCAGAAAGCCCCAAACAAGTTTCGAGTTCAAAAGTTTACCACTGTTCAGCTTAAGATTTCAGATTTCGGAAAGCTCTTGGAACCGTCTTTCGGTTTCAGTGATTTATCACATGCTCGGTAGACCCAAACCTTAATATGGCTTATCGATGCCTTTTAACACTCATACCACATTTAATCGAGATTATACTGGCTTGTTCACTGAGAAAAAGCATATTCTGACAGCAAACAGACCCAAAGCTACACAAAAATACTAACCTCTAGCAAGCATTTAACATTTTTCAAATTGCTTCTCGTATCCGTATGTATGCAACAAGTGATGGACAGAACAGAAGAGACATTATCCATCTAGGAAGCTGTCTATCTAGGAAGCTTACAAGCAAAAAATGTAACGCTCTAGTCAGTAACCCATGAGTTAAAAATCCCATCCAAAATCAGGCTATAGGAGAATGAGATGAATAAAGATAAGGAGAAGAGCAACAGATCCTTGAAAATTTTGAATATAACTTCCTCACGGTGCAATTAAAAATGCTTGTCCAAACAACTAACAGTTCTTTGGGTTTTGTTGGGGTCTTTTTTTGGACAAGAGCAAAGCAGGCAAGGTGTACCTGCATAGTAAAGATTCTTGGCAGCCCAGAACTGAGGACGCACGGCATGCTTCTCCAACCCTGAACGGGGCTGTGCAGAATAACTCTGCTGGCACATGTCCCGAAGGAAGATCCCACACTGTCATCATGCCAAAATGGGAATCTGCAAGAAAGCTCACATTGTCAGCTCCCTCACCCACACAAAGCACAAACCAAACTCATGCTCAAGGAGTTTTATAAACACACTAAAGAACTTGGAGGGGGGGGGGGGGGGGGGGGGGGGGGGAAGAATTCATCAGCAAGAATGCCAAGAGCCATCAGGCAGAGCACTCCAGAAAAAATGAACAAACGCAGGGTTATCATGAATGATTTTGGGCAACTGCTTATTGTCACCCCTACTGGGAACACCAACCACTGGTGTATATAATTTCTATGTTATTTCTGCTGGCTTCTGTGACACCCATGGGAGTTAAAAGAGACCTCTCTTGCAAAACTCTAGCCTCTTCATTTGCTTTTAGTGCTTTAAGATCAAACGCCATCGATAATGTGGTTGTTTTAGGGAGCTGATTTATGCCTCTAACCTCTGAACAGGAAGCCCAAAGCATGCACAATTCCCCTTTGAACAGGCTTCAGCTAAGTTTAAGTGAAGAAGTGGTATTTCTGCTGTACCATTTTTGGCATTATTCTCAATATCATAGAGGAAGGCGGTTTTGTTTTGTTTTGTCTTTTAGTTACCACAAGCACCAAAGGTCAACCCTGAAACTGAGGTTGGAGATAGCATTGACGAAAAGGAAATGAGGGTAGGGGAGTGTGAACTCTCATTAGAATACAAGAAGTCAGCTCCCCAGCTACTGGATAACAAGTCCTGTCGGTTCTAACTGCTCTGCTAGGACAGGAATAGCAGGTTGTGTCCGTGGTTTCGGCTGCTGGTACAGCTCGTGCGTGCCATTTCCAGAAGTACCACGTGTACACAGCCATCCCTTCCGATGGCTGCAGCAGTAAATCCCATCTAATGCGGAGCGCTCAGCACTTCACGCGTATACCAGGTGAACATCCACAGTGTTAGGAGAGCAGCCCAGAAATTCAGTCTCCTTAAGCAGTGCTTAAAATTAAGTACTTGCCTCCAGATACCGAACCTTCTTGCTATCACTTATTTTTTTAACATTAATGTTTGACAATTTCTGCTTAAAAATATAAACAGTTAAGGCCAGCAGTCTGAAGTTACGAGATTCAGCAACCTAATGACATTACATTTTTAGAAGCACTAAGGCATATTCAAAACCAGACACTTGAGTTCTTTTGAATGTGCTTATTTATCTTCTTATTCTGAAGACTCTTTGGCCATCAACACAAAAGTAACCGTTCGCTTCCACACACTATTCATATCAACATTTAGTTTTAAAGAATTTACCTGTTTTGAGAGAAGAAGCCATTATTTCTGCTTCTGAGAAGTGAGTGCGTTTTCCAGGAATAGTGTGCTTGTTGTCATACACCAAGATGTTTCATGTTCCCACAGGCGCTTGGGGTCTAGCTGAAGCCTAGGAAGGGCAACTTTCATGCTGTTTCATGCTGTTGAGTCATTTTTATCTTCCTTTCCACAAAAGGGTTCTTACAAGAATCCAGCTTTTTCCTCAGAGTGGAAACTTTCTTCTCTTTCTATGACTGCCTGTTCCTAAAACCAGCTAGAACTTAACTGCTTCAGCACCTCCACATCTTTGTCAAACTTTGTCAGTGGTTTTTGGTGTTAAAAATGTGCCACTGAAAAGAACCGAGGACAATGCACCAGTTCAAACCTTATTTCTGTAACAAAGCAGGCTAAAAGCAGGAAGAGCGTGCTGAGAGTCCTCAGCGCCAGGCCCCCGACATTCTCCCAAGAGCAGGCTTCTTGTTTGTTTCTCTTGTGGGACAGGGGCCCCGAGCTCAGGCTCTGTAGGGACTGCACAAGTCCCTGTAAGCCCCCAGTGGCTTAGGAACGGTTATGGAAAATTAGACTTCTGGTTCCACGTTTTGGAGCACACGAAAGATAGAAAGCAAAGATGTAGCAAAAGTGATTTCTTAGCCAAGTAGACTTACTGTTTAATGAACCAAAGAGAGGTTAGATGGCTCTGGAAAGCACATTCCTGTACACAGTATCCTTCAGCATCCTCGCTCAGTTTGGGTCTGAATATTGTAGGCATCTGGCCTGGCCTGCTAAGTCAGAATTTTCTGCCATGGGGTAAGCAGCTTCTTTGTTCCTTCAGCACCAGCCCTCCCCTAGGAGTATGTTAATCAGGAGTTCGCTTTCCACATAGGGTCCATTCAAATGCACCAGCCAGGCAGAGCAGAACTGCTACTGGCCCTCCAGGGCAGGGTGATTTGTTGTGAGACTTCATGGCTGCCATGTATTTTATTTTGGTTTTGTACTTCAGATCAAGTCCCGCTGAGAGGTATCAATCTGTAAAAACTTGTTATACTGCTACAACAGAACCAGACACTACAACAGGTATTACAGCAAAACCACAATGACAAAAGTTAAGTTAATTCACCGGACCAGACTGCCTTCGAGTCACCACACATTCCACAGAGAAGAAAAGACAAACCTTGCCTTAGCTTCTCTTTCCCTCCTATCAATGGAAGATCTTTCCTCCTCTGGAAAGAAAGAGGACATAGATGTTCTTAAAACATATGCAAACTGAGTAACACTGTTTAAATGTCCAAATCTTGTTTATCAGGGCAAGCTGGACATTTCAGAACCTGCTGACTTTCAGTAAGACCAGGCTCTGATAACATCACCTGCACTCCTTTGTAGACGAAGAGTTGTTAACTGACCCACTTCTGCCACCAAACCTGAAAATTATTCCCGTGTACACTTGGGCAAATACAACGCAAGTTACAAAGTCTGCCTTCCTGCTGATGCCTCCTTTCTTCTGCCTTATCCACCCAGCAAAACTTGCCTGACATCACAGCGGCTGGATACCCCGACACTACAGAGGTCAGATGTTTAACAGCGATCGCAGCTATGCCAAATATCAAGTGAATCTTAGTTCTGAGAGGCATCCTCCAACAACGCCACACAGCCACGTGAGCTGCGTAAACAGCTGAGCAGTGAGTGCAGTCGATGTAGTGTCGTGCAGCACTTCCACCTCCCGTGCAAGCAGCAGAGCAGTACTTCAGTGCCTTTAATCACCGTTGCACAGGATTCAGTGAATAAGAGCTGACAGGACGAAGGCAACCTGCACCATTTCATTTTAAAGGAGGGAAACAGAGCTTTGGAGCTTCATGTACTAATGGTATCGGAGCACTTTTTGGAGGGAGTGTGCACAGAACATTTCTGTCTCACGGGTCTTCTATCACACTCCTTCCTATAAGATCTGCAAGTGCTGAAAGAGCAATACAACCTCCTTGCAGAAAGGAGGCAAGTGCTGCAAATCTCTTCGCAGTGGGCAATTCACTTGATAGCACACGCTTACATTTCCAAAAAGCTTTAGACAACATTCCTTATCGGAGACTCAAATCATTCCACTAATGTGAAATACTTTATTGAAACAAGCTTTTGGGAATCCAGCCTTACTCCAAGTCATACACCGGGAATTCACAGAATCATAAGGCCAAACCACCAACAGAACATAGCTGCTTTCAACTAGTACCTGCACAGTCATATGGCAGCAATGCTGGAAATGCAGGAAGAAAACAGTTTTAGTTCCCTTCTCTTTTTCTCCTCCATCATCTGTACTTGGACCTCTCTTTGTCTTTTGATTTCTTTGGACTTCTGCTTCTGTCTGCCTTTTTATCCCAGTCTCTTACTCGGACATCTTCTCTGTGTTTGTCTTTATGCTTGCTGTAACTGGAGCCTCTTTCCTGAGATCGGCTGCGGCTCCGATGCCTGTCTTTCTTCTCACTCTTTGTCTTCTCTCTGTAGCGCTCTCCTTCATGTTTCCGATCAGAATCCTGTTAAAGGAATCGGATGCATATACAGTTACAGACAAAAGAGGAAAACTGCGAAGGCATGAGGAGAACTAGGCAGAGTCAAGCACGGTTCCTCAGCTGTCTAAGGCTGGCACTACCCGAAACATTCACATCTGTGATTATTTGCAAAGGGTAACACACCATAAATAAAACTGTAACTGTATCAAGACACATCCACAGCTTTTGTCAGTAGGGAAAAAAGCCTGCCCACCAGACTGTTACTTCTTGTATTTCCTACCGGTCTCGAGCAAAAGCTGGTGATACTAAGGATCCAACTCAGACGGATATTCTCAATCTGTTCATAGGCATCACAGCAGCTTCTGCGGCAGTTTTGGATTTGACTTCTTACATAAGCAATGGAAGTGTTTGGATCATCAGTTTTGGTTCAAGCCCCGCAGGCATTCCAGTGCCGTGAAGATGCAAACCACTTTCTAAGACCTGCCTGAAATAATCCTGAATGGCCTAAGTTATGTGCTTCAGAACAATGAACACCACTGCTTCGAAGACCCAAACTACACACACACACACACACACAGAGGAAACTCTATGGGGTACGAGTCTATTTAATTTTAAATGGCCTAAAAAAGGAAAGACCAAGTATGTATTGCATGTGGTAGTGGTGTCTGAGCACAGACACCAAATACTCTCTGAAAAACTGCTGCAAATCCAGGTGGGCAGAAATGAGGAAATACTGGATTTCCCTGGCTTTCTGCATAGCGTCACAGAGGACCCTGCCTAGCAGGTTCAGAGCACAGGAGGGATTTGCTCTGGAGATAAATGTTATGTACCAAAGGAGCGTGGCTGTCAGCAGGACGCCTGCTTTGCTTGCTGCAGGATAGGTGGATGGCACGAAACCACTGAGACAGCGTATTAGTGAATGAAGGAAAGGTGGCTGAACTACTCACACTGTGAAATGTGACACTAGTAGGTGATGACACAGTACACGCTAGAACAACTAGGTGGTGACACCAACACCCAGTCAGGCCAGAGCAGTTTCAAAAAAACCGAGATCCTTTAGAAAGATGCCATTTCCCCTGTAAAGTCACTCAGTCCACTCAAAAAGGTTTTCTTAATAAACAGCACTGAATTTTAACATGTGAACTGCTGGCGTTTTTAAGCACTGCTAGGAACTATTTTGTTCTCACTATTCGACGAAGATATACAGGGAGACGCAAAATACAAGAGGGGGCCTCAGAATCCTGCAGGAATATATAAATACAACTTGCTATTGAGAAAGTGGTGGACACTTGATTTGAAAGCATGATCACAAGTTTAGTATCAACGTATGCTCTAGTAGGTTGACGCCACTTTTAGTGGGGCTTTAATAACACTAGTAAACACAGATCTTTATGAACTATGGAAAAGGTCTGCATATAGTATTTCTTTCTTAGTTTCAGATACAATTTTCATTTTGCTAAACTCTAAACTTTTCTAAATGCTCACGGCAGTAACGTTCACCAGTGTGTGGCTAAAACCCAAACCACATTTATGATCACACAAATTTTATTTATTTTTCAAAGTAGTGAAAACCCTACTCTAAGCAGAGCTTTTATCCAGAAAGGCAGTGACCAGGATGATTCCCAGAGCAAACTCCCAAGAGCAAACACTGCCTTTAGAATTACATAGATAACACTGAAAAACACCAGTTACAGAAAGTGACATGTACATAAATAATCGCAGATTTGATCTTTATCTACGTAACCAAAAATTTCTGCTGTTGCTGAGTACAGTAATCTCACTGATGGCCAACATTATTCCACATCTTTACTGTTGAACTCTATTTCAGTACATATTTTAAAATCTGAATCAACCAAAAAGGAGTGTTGCTTTTAATATTTATAAGCTGTTTATAAGAGCTTTGTCCATTCATCTTCAGAATGAGGGGCAGACTTCCCTATTTTAAAGAGCAACTCTTACCAAATATATTACTAGTGAACCTGAAAGCCTTGGTCTCCATGTTTGGAGAAGAAGCCAGGTTCCAGGTCTCCCTGTGGCAGGAACTGGGTACACGCCAGAGTGTGGACACTCCAGTAGTGGAGTAGAAAGGAACAACGATACAAAAACATTGCCCAGTAAAACAGATGGTGGGCTTGGTGCGCTGCTGCCTTCAGGGGGTTTGCTGCTGACAGAGAGCACGAGGAGGAACAGGAGAAACCCAGAACAACGCTCAGCAGAACATCTACAAAGCCAACACCAGAGATGGGCTATTGGCCAGCCAGAAGCAGAAATCCTCACTTGCAAGTCAGGGCAGGGAAAAGGCTAGTGAAGACTTGAAAGTAATGACAGATTGCCTGCACTGAACGTCACAGAAAAGAGTGACTTGCTGAAAGGATTAAAAAAAGCCACAGGGGAATGGAGCCAGATAAGCACAATGATCTTTGCAGAAGCATTTAATGTAAAGGTATACGGGGCATGTCTGAAGCTGTGAGTGCCATAAAAAGGTTGTCATAGTAGCTAATATGATCACAGTCTAGACAAACAATACAGTCATTTAAGTCATTTATAGTAATTAACAAGATAAACTGCATCTTTGTTCTCAAAAAATTTTAGTTATATTTCCCCTTATGCAAGATTCTACCTTTTTGAAGTCTTTGGCACAGGGAAGGGTCACATTTTTAAAATGCTAAGTTACTAAAAATACTAATGGTATTTGAAATCGAATCTTTTATGCTCTGTCCAAGTCAGAAAAATGCTGTTTTCCCATTGGAAGCAGAAGAACATTACTATTTAAAAACAGACTCTTTCTTACTGCTGAAGCCCAGATTTCTCAATCCAGGATCACTGCTGCCTCTTACCAGTCAACAAATGAGTGACGATTACCCCATTTCTTAATCCAGCACTGTGCTGGTGAACACACGAGGAAAGAATTATTAAAAACGGGGAGGAAACTGCTCTGGAAGTTCACTGCTGACTTTGCCAAAAGTAGTAACTTGCCAAGCAGCACTTGAACATAAATCAGCTTGAAATACCAGGATCACAAAAGCAGAATAAAGATACACCATCTCTACAGACATTAAGCACACTAATTACAGGTTAAAAGGAGCAAACAAATAGAGACAGCCATTTCAGCAGGGAGATTTTGATCAAACCTAATCAATGTCCAATAAGTAGTAAGAGCAGAAGATTAAAAATGGAAAGATCAATATATTTTTGCTACAATCGTGAACTGCAGAAATCTGAAAGTCTGGAAGACCCTATGTCTAACAAAAACCCACTGGTTAGGCTATGCTCCTCCACAGAACCAGTTATTTTAAAAAATAAACAATCCAAGCAACCAGAAAAGACACAGAGAAAACTGGGAAGGGAACACAGTCATAACAAGTCATAATACAGATCTCAAGCAGAAGCAATCAAAATGCTGTGCCAAATCCTATCCACAAACCCACACAGTGGTGCAGCCTCTTGCTCCAGACCCACATCCTGTTACCTACTGAAAGCAAGCCACAGCACCCTACCTCCTCAGCCCTCTGGAATCAAGTCAACAGCACACGGTTCAAAAATATATTCTTAAAACTTCAACACAGAGACTGAAGATTCAGGAAATTGATGTCAGACTAAGAAAAGGGATGAGTCAAACTACACTAAAAAAAAAAAAAAAAGGAAAAAGAAAAAGCAAGAGAACAGAAAAACAACTCAACATCATGGAAACTATTCAGAAAATAAAACCCCCTTCCCTTCAGTCATAGCTGAAGCTGGTAGCACCAACTGCAGTTTCGGTTGCCAGAACTTCCTATTATAAGACTCTGCTCTCTCTCAATTAAAATCTCTGACTTACTAAGGGCTCAGGATGGAAGCTTATCTATGAAACAGTCACTGTGGTCTTTGGCAATTGAGTGTGGAAAGTTAACTGCTGTTTTGTTTTAAAGTTTTTACCTCAAAGGCTTCACCTATTTCCAAAATGGGGTTAAGGGAAAACACCTCGCTTGCCTGTACTAAAAATGCTACCATTCAACAGAAAAGTTTCCGTCCTGTTACGCTTTGTGCTGGCCTCAGTATTCACACTGAACAGTCTCTGCCTCAGGAACATGCCTCCCTCCCTGGTTCTTTTATGAGCTGCCCAGATTATGACCAAATTATACATTGAAGAAAACAACAACAACAAAAGGCAGTTTGTATATTCTAAGCAGGATTTGTCAGCTAAGCGGCCTGCAGATTTCATCTGGAAAGGGCCGTGCTCAAGTCGCTTTACTGATTTTCTAAATTGGACTGAATACATACTCATTTGGACTAGATGATCTTTGAAGGTCCATTCCAACTGAACTATTCTATTCTATTCTACTCAGTAAATATTGAATGTTGTTTTTTTCCTACTTAGCTCATTTCTCCTTAATGCTCAAATTTCAACAGCAGTTACCTCTGCACTTGATATTACAGGCATTCAGTTTCCATGGAACATCAACATCTTGACTACCTCAGGTTCACAGAAACGTGAAAGTGCTGACTGAACAGGCTGCAGTGGAATGAACGAATGACAGAACTGCTGTCTTCTGGCAATCTCCTCCACAGCCTGAGTCCTACAGCGCTGTGCAGATGCAAGTAAACCCGCATAGAGATGTCGCACAAATATTTCCAAAACAATTAAGAAAAAAATAAACAGACAATTCAAAGAGACAGTGTTTCTGATTCCACATGGGAGAAAGCCAACACGCACTTCTGGCAAGAAAATAAAAAATAGATTGCATTCATGAAATATCATTAACTTCTGGTTTATGACTGGGAACATGTGAACAACAGGTTCAAAGTGCTGAAGATCTCCTACTTTATGAGAGGCTACACTGCCTCTTCAGGACATTCTGGCAAAAAGCCATTCAGACGTGCCAAGCTTCGAAAGTCCAGAAAGATTTGGGAAACCTCTTTCACAATCAGGCACTGACATCAGCCTTCTGTACATTTACAACTGCTGTATTTTATGGGACTTTGCACACCAGGTCTTCAGTTCAAAATCAGACTTCTTTTTCCTGGCTTACCCTTACTAGGAAAATAAACTGGTATCAAGTTAAATCATTCATGCAAGAAGAGGTGAGCACCTTGTGTTTTTTGGTCCACTTGTCATCCTCTTCATCTTCAGAGTGGTGATGCTTTTTCTTCTTTTGTTTTTTAGCCAGGTGCGACTGACTTGTTTGAGACTCTTCTTCTTCCTCCTCTAACACAAGGTCGTACTTGGCACTGATAGTATTGGTTAAGGGCACATTTATTACTTAACATCAATAAATATCAGAACACAGAAGTTCGTTAAGGGCACATTTATTACTTAATATCAATAAATATCAGAACACAGAAGTTCATGAAGCAAACAAACCCCAGTTTATCAGACAGTGGTTTATGAAGGCACACAGGTATTGAAATAATCAGCTGTGTTAAAATGACTGAATTCTGCCCTATTCAAACAGTAGAGCCAGGTCCCAGTTCTCTCTCTTTTTTTTCCTCCTACCTACAGATCTCTGAAAAAGTTACAGCTTTCTGTTCTCTCATGCTCACCACAAGCAAGGTAGGATTGCAGAACATGATTTACTTACTACTATTTTCTCATTCCAGATGCAGCAGGTCCCAAGTGAAACTACTTAAAAACTCTTTTATGCCCTATGTCACTCCACGGCTTTACACTGGGAACATTATTTACCTGCACACAGCGTATTCTGATTTGATTAAATTCACCTTCGTCATTAAATGAAAAAGGCAAAATGTTTAATTCCATCTCAAACACCAGATGGTTATGTGAAGCTGCAGCAAAAATATATATTTGGCAAGCTTTAAGAACAAGAAGTCTTTTCCAGACTGTTTTCGTAAACTCTACTTGGTGCAAAAAATACATTCGACCGGAAAAGGATACTCCTGCTTTGGTTTTACCTTCTCTTTCAGAGCAAATTTTGAAGGCCTGTCACGTTCCTTTTCATATTCTTTGAAATCATCCTTGGTATACTGCCCACCTGTCCACAGAAAAATATATTCAACTCACTGCAACTAAAAAAGCAATCAAGGGATCTTCCTAACCCTACAGGGATTCATACAGTTCCAAGAACAACATTAACATCTGGATAACAGAGTAGAAAAGGGTAGGGCAAGTCATGATTCTGTGCTTCTCTTGCTTGCAGATCTCATTAAACAAATTATGGCTTTCTCCTCAATCACATCCAGTAGAGACAAAGCACAAACAGGATCACAAAGCAGGATTTAGTAACTGGTTTAGTCCCTCTTTGATTACAGGTCTTACGATACACTACTGTTACTGTAAAAGCCTGTGACTATTCTCACTATTAAATGACCTTTTGCTCTGGGATGCACAAAGGGAAACCTCTGAGACAGCTACAGCTCTCCATCTGAATTCTTAAGCTATCAAAAAATCATCATGTCTTAAGAGGGGCATCACCAATCTCATTTTCCACCCATTCAGTTGGCAACAGCAGCTCACAGACCGATACGCTATGCTATGGCAACATGCTGCCATCGCCCGGTCATGCTTGAAACTGCAAGATTAACTGGCTGGGTCAGAAATAGCCCCAAATATCCTCAAACATCTGAAACTGTTTTGTTTTTTAAACATACAAGCTATACAGTCTGCTTGATATAGAGGAGATGAAGAGAGGAAAGCCCTGGCCTGAATGTTCACTTTTTCTTGCATACACCCAACTGTCATACAGTGAATAATGGAACTAGAAAGCAACAAGGTACTGCCATATTAATGCTGCTGATAAGCATCTTCAAAGGCACCACTTTTGAAGTTGACATAGGAACATATGATTTACCTGCAAAAATGTATCTGTTAAAAGGCAATCCATGGTAATGCATTTTTTTTTGTTTCTGATCTAGCCAGTACATGTAGCAGTAGTGAAGAGAAGAGCTAGAAACCTTGTTGCTCTACCGTACTATATTGCCAGGAAAATCTACCTCCTGGAAGATGAGATGATTTAAGCTCTTAACAATTGCTTCTCTTTACATAAATACTTATACTTTAGAAGTCATGGCTTATTCAATTGTGAGGGTCAAAAATCACGTGTACTTACCTTTTCCCTTCCACTTAATCTTTGCAACAGATTGGCTAAAATCCACATGTATCCGTCTGTCATCTATTAGCACGTTGTCCATTTTGAAATAAGCTTTCTCACAGTCTTCTTCCTGATATTAATGTTTCCAGAAATTTTTGAGTCATGATTATATCAAAGGAGTATTCACCGAAGAGCTCAAACACAAACTCAACTGCTCAGTGGCGTACATTTCCCAATGAACACGCCACACATGGTATTTTTTTTTAGAACTGCGTAAACCACAACAGTTTGTGCATTGTGTTATTTCAAAAGCAATAGTTATGCTTTGTCCCAGTGTAAACATTTTAAATTACATTTTTTTCAGTTCATTTCACCTCTTTAAAAATTTGCCAGGGACAACAGCAACTCACAGAAGTTCCATTTTAAGTACACAATCGGCTAAAGGAACGCGTTCTTGCTTTTCCAGTCTTTTCCAGTTTTCCTCACAGATTAGCAAGGCTATCAGAAAGTCTCTAGCAAGAAGCTATGCGCCATCAAGAGAACTTTTACCAGCAATCACACTGTTAAGAGCAGCATGTTGACAAAGGTAACACCATTTACAACCCCAGTAATTACTGTAGCACAGTAGTGTAGACACCTATCCACCTTCTTTCATACTCCCTCCTCTCTTTATACAGCACTCCTCCATTTTCTGCTGGCATTCCCTTCTTTTACTCTTCCTAACTGTTTGAAAGTCCTAATGTACTCAGAAAAACATGGTCCTGCTCTAAACCCACTGGTTTCAAGACCAGCTAAGGACATATTCGTATCGTTTGGCTGAATAAAGATTTTTGACTGATTTAGGACCTAAAACTTCTGCAACTAAGTCAGTAATAGAAAATGTTAGCTACCCCACACTTGAAGATTTCACTGTTCTCCTTTAGTGGTAGTATACTGAAAATACACTTTGGTAAGCAGAATCTACATCCAACACAACTCAAAAACATACCTTCTCAAATTCAATGAAAGCGTAACAAAGAGATTCACCAGTCTTCCAGTCTCGAATCACTTCACAGCTGAAAAATTGACATGAAATTAACATGTCAGTGCTCTCAGAGCAAGACCCATAGGACAAGTAGGTATTGCTTAAAAGGGAGAGTAACAGTTTAAAAAAAAATAAAAGAAACAGAAAAACAGACCTCAAAGGTATTTCGACACTTGATTCTGAGACCCTTACTGACATGGGTGTCGCTGCACAGGAAAAGTGCATGTTATATTACTGAAGTAAGTAATTATTACACTTAGTTCACAAGTCCTTAACTTGAATTGTAAGCTAGGGATGAACTGTAGAACTAGGGATTGTATTGTAGAACTCGGGACAGAACTGTAGAACTACTGGATTAATGAAACAAAATTATTTTCCAACAGTACTGCTTGTGACTGAGTTTTTGCCTTTCACCAGTAAGAGACAATTATTTTTATCACCTTTAACAATTTAGTATCCTTAGCAAACTCCAATAAAGACTGAAAAAAAATTGCAAAGTTCCTAGGAGTTCAACTCAATAACAAAATAGCAAATGATACTCAGTGTAAATAAATGCAATAGGATGAGCGTGGGTGGGGGGATCCTAACTGTGCATTGTGAAAAAGGCTCTGAGCTGGCAATTAGCACTTAAGAGTAAGATTCTAAAATCTGTAAGATTTTTTTTGTGAAATGACCGATTTGATAAAAGTACAGGTTATAAAGCATTTACAGCTCTAGGAATAATTAGAAAAGGTGTTGAGAGCAAAGTGGAGAATACCACTGTGCCACTCTAACTCTGTAACTTCTTTAATACTGTACGCAGTTCTGTTCCTCTCATCTTGAGGTGAAAACAAAAGAACAGCAAAAAGCTAAGAAAAGAGAAACGAGGTAAGGCAAATTCCTCTACAAACTATGCTGGCTTGTACTCTTAGCCAGAAAAAAGATGATTTGAGGGTATACGATAGAGAGCTGTAGGAAAGTAGGTTTCACTTCACTGTCTTTTGATCTCCAGAGACACCAGAATACTACTTAACAATCAAACCTAAATAGACTGATGGGTATAAAGTTCAGTTTCAACAAAGAAGGTTCTCTTCTTCACGTTATAATAATTACCTTTTAATCGGACCAAATCGTGAGAATATTATCTCTAGGTCTTCATCCGTGGTCACGGGATTCAGTTTACAAACAAACAGCACGTTTTCTGGTGGCTTGACTTCTGCATCTGGTAAGTCTCCCACCTGTGGGATACAGAAACAGACCTTCATCACTTCTGCCTGAAGTTCTCTATATTTTACTGCCACAAGCACACTGGCAACACATCTTGTGGATGATTTCAGACACATTCCTATCACAAAATTAAAAACAAACACAATATTTTTCTCACTCAATGTCACAATAAGACTATTTTCTAAAGAACCTAGAAACAATTAATGTATTTGCAATTCCACCACAGTGATTTCAGGAAAGTCACAAATACTTTCCCACCTTGCTTTCCCTGTTCATAACTTAACAATACTCAGTTCTAATTGATGTAAAGCCTAACTGTTCTTTCTTTTTTAGAATAAAAGGTAAAAGTGTACTTTTAGAGCCACTCTGTTCCAAAAGTAGAATGGACTGGACCCATTCTTCAGTCTCTATCTGCACCTAAGATAAACTCAAACTCTCTTGAAGTCTGGCAACAACTATCCTAAATTTCAGTTCACCCTACTTGATAAGGACGAGAAGTAACAATTACACAACTTTGTTCAGATAGATGGAAGGGAGGCAGCATTCATGCTTACTAAGAGAGAACACTAGCTTGCAGTACGCACAACTTTGATGTTTGCAATCTCTGATCAAAATTCCCTCATTAGAACCAGCAACCTAAGTTCCAGAGGAAAACACAAATACACACAACACCTCCTGTTGAATTGCAGCACTTCTTTACGAAACCTGAATAAAAGACTAGTGATAGATACACAAACAATTTATCTCCACCTTTTACTTAATATGCTAATAAAAAGGTAAATGTACATTAGTGTGGTAACAGGAAGAAGCAAAGTAACACAAGTAAGAAACAGATTCCAGAAAAGATCTTAAGCACACGGCGTGCTGTCAGGGATGTTAGTACACTAAATTTTTCATCTCTTCAGGTAAAGGTAAATACAAAAAGATGTTCACCATCTCCAGAAGAATGGCACGAGTTTTCGCTTCTTTTTCTGCCTGAACTTCTTCTATTTCATCTGCAGACCGTCCTTTCAAGTCATCAATTTCTTCATCTGCTCCTATTCTGCCACTCTGAAAAAAATTGAAGGGAAAAACTAGTTAATAGCAATCCATGGCCAAAAAATTCTCTCATTTTCCAAATCTTACTTGGATGCCTTCTGCCTTCCACTTGGCCACCCCCCAATACTTTCACGAAGTATTAAGAACAGGTCCTTATTTTGACCAGTCTCTGCTAACTCTGCGATTAACAGGGATCTATTTACTAAATTCTTTCTTCCAACTTTCCCCAAGAAGCTATCACAAATACTCACATCTAGCTGTTCCTTAGTAGGTTCTGGTGAGCGATCAGGAATAGACAAGCCAGGTGGATCATCAAAGGGATCATCTAAAATTACTGTATGATTAATCCTAACAGAAAACAACATCAAGACCAGAATCAGCCACAAGCAAATAAAACTCTCTTTACCCCAGTAATAGGAAAGCAGCCCTGCTGACTCTCAGTTATACCATAAAAAGCCAAACATCCTGTATACCTGTAAATACTAGAATCAATGCTTTTATAAAGGCAAGGTAGGTGCACATTTTCTTATAATTTTTCTTATTGTAGTAGCTGCTTATTTTCTCATTTTCTCTTTCAAGACTAATACATAGCCTAGTAAAGTCTAATATCAAGTAACATTGCACTTTTTTGCTGCCATCTAATTCCTTGTACTACATAAATCTAGAAATCACAATTAAAAGAATCATACAAATGGAACAAAACTCCTTAGAGCAACTACATCAATTATTTTGCTCAAATTGTCTTACAGTTCAGGCAGGACAACAATTCCATCCCCGTTCCTGCAAGTTCACATAGCTCTTAAAGACTCCATGAAGATATGGAGTCCATCTGAAAACACATGCCTACACAAACGCTCAGATTTATGGCTTACAACTCGTATCAACTCACGACAGACTTCCATAATAAATACTAAGTTACTTTGAGAAGAAATTCAAATTCCTGTAAAGGCAGAATCATACAGCATTTTACCAATAATACTGCAATAAAAGAGTATTTTAGATACCATGTACAAGTCACCTAACATTGCCATATCAGTTTAGTTTCCAAAAAGATAGATGTGTTAAATTATAGTATAATCCTCCAAAACGGGAAGTTAAATGCAGTCACACCTGATATCTTGATATGGGATAAAATCCTTATCCACAAAGGTTTCATTAATTGTCTTCAATACATCCATGCCTTCAGTCACTTCTCCAAATACTGTATGCACACCATCGAGGTAATCCAGGTTTTCCCCTGTTGTAATAAGAAACTACAAAAGAAGATACAAAATCAGTAACAGTAAATGGAAAAAAATGAGGGCTTCAGTTTTACCTTAGGAGAGATAAAACTCTCACTGGAATCCAGGTGGAAAAAAAAAAAAAGCCTCTTCATGACTTCATTCTTAAATGTAAATACAAATGCCATTGCTTCTTCCTAAAAAAAACCCTACCAACAATTTTATACTTAGAAAGCAGGAAAATTAACTCCATATATTACAACAAGTTCTAGCTGTAATAAAACCATAGTTTTTTTTTTTTAAGTTGCTCTTTCTTCATGAAAAAAATATTAAGTCAAATGTATGGATATTTCATGTAAGGCATTTTAATATATAAAAGTGACAATGCATCTAAAATAATTATTCAGAAATAGTATCGTTCTATGAGATTAGAGCTTTAAATATACCTATAGAAAAAGCTTTGTGCACTTGAACAGGGAACAACATCAATTTCAGAAACTGTTTTATAATAATTTTTTTGGTGTGGGAAGAAATAAAACTTGCACTAAGATAAAACTATACATTTACATTGTCTTAATGCACACTTTAATGTAATCATACAGAGAAAGCTGTGATTTCAGTTTCCAAACTAAGATGAAGTTATAATTGGAAAGTTTTAAGATTATTCTAAAAACCAAGTTCTCCGTTTTACAAGTCCATTTAACTACAGGATTTGTTCTTGCTTAATCTTACTCTGTAAGATACGCAAAATTACATAAAAGTATCGGCAAAAACGAATAAACAAAGAAAAAAAAATAAAGGGGACTGAATTCTAACAAAATTTATAAATTTGAGCTAGGACAGGATTTGAATCAGAGCATCTCAACCTCTTTCTTCTCCGTAATCAAATGCCTATTGGCACCTGGAACACTAAGAAAAGCACTTATCTATGGCCCTTTTTGTACATGCCTTTTGACCGTATTACAAGATGATGCTCTTGAGATGACATCATTGTTGTTGTGCCGTTTTTGCAAATTCAAGGAATTTTGATTTTTCTTACTGAGACGTGCACCAAGACTTCCCAACTCTGCATACTGACCTGTGATCCATGCTGATCACTGCCATTGTTCACCATTGACACGGTTCCTTTTTTCTTGTGCTTAATTCTCGGCACTTTTTCTGCTTCAAAAAATCTGGCTTGATCACCATACAGTTGACTGAAAATACATGGAAAATATGTTATAAAGCAAACAGATATTAAAAGTGAGATTAAAAAATACCGTAAAACAGTAAATGAAACTTTTTTTTTTTACATTGGCACAATGTGCACATTTTTATGTAGCAGTACAGTTACACAGTTCACTTTATATTACAGATAACAGATTTTTCTCTGAAGCATTTCACAGAGGGTTTTTTTTGTGAGGGCTTGTTTGTGCTTTTTAGTGCAGCACACAGTATTTTTCTAGGGCCTGAAGGGAGTATGTATTTTGATAATAAGGTTCCATCAGAAATATTAAGCCAACACTTTAAAAGTGTAGCAATTTATGCTTTCAGTTTCTCTTTCAAGACAAACAGAAAGCCACTCTATCTGCGTGTAAACTAAGTTCATCATATATACAGGACTGTACGCAGTAATTTAAGATATACAGAATACGGCAAATCATCAAAACATTTTTAATTTTTGAAGTCTATCCCTGATTTTTACCTTACTCCATAATTGACAGGGACATGGTCAATACACAGTTTTGCCCACATATAAGGAACAATGTTGTGTTTGAACTTATTTTGATAAACTGTTGTAGGTCTTTATGAAGAGAAGACTCAAGTCAAAGTTTGCCTGCATCAGTTTCATAGGTAGCAAGAACAGGAAGCCCAGTTCTGTGGATTTCAGCAGTAATGAACAGGTGGAAATGACATATTGCCATTCCCCATGCTAGCAGCAGAACAGTATCTGCCAATCTCTTATCCCACTCTCCTTCTGTATCTGCCATACTACCGGGCCTCAGAAGAAGACCAAAACAATCCCTATAATAGAAAAGAATGTGAAAATGAACTTGATCTACTCACGTGCAGAGACAGGTCAGGTCTGGCAAGCACATAAGATTAGCATTTGCTTAGCACAATTAAACTGCTTCCAGGATCACAACAGTTCCACATCAAGGTTTTCTATTTTAAAGGCTCTGACAGACCAGACTTACAAACATCAACATTGGTCTAGCAACACTGGTTCTGTTCAAACTGAGCTATTTATCTCTGTATACCATGTTCCTCAGCACCCCGGGTTTTTAGTTCTACTATGCAATTTTAATTCTATTTTTAACATTAATTTTAAAGGAAACGTACAGAACATACGCACTTTGCTAAGTTCCACCTTACTGTTTGAACTTCTTCAACTTCTATGTTTATGACTGCTAACATTTTCAAGAAGTCAATTTTTAGGGCAACACTATTGCTTTCTTGCACGCAGGAAATCAAGCATAGCCTCTGTGTTCCCCTCTTGCTCAATTAAATATATTTTGTTATAAAAATAAAAGTAGTAACAAACTGCTAATGATTGTGCCTTCTATGAAGCAGTTAGTTATGATACTCATCCCACAAAACCAAACCTAGTTGTTTGCTTACTTTTAAATAAGCAGAAATTTACATACAACTTATTATAGCTTTATTTCTAAGGTCAGAGATAGAATACTGTCCAGAACAAACATCTCAATGGTTGAGGACAGTGTAAGAATTAAAAAAGTATTTGGCTATAATAGCTGAAGAAGCCTATGCACCAACATTTTTTCTTCCCATCAGTGATTATGCCTCGAAAGAGCTGAAGACAACCTAAGCGGGACCCTTTGCTCCCGTATGACTTCTCTGTTGGTGAAGCAGCACAAACGTGTTTTACTTACCAAAATACAGACTCGCCTCCACGGCCGGTTCCCATGGGGTCACCAGTTTGTATAATAAAGTCCCTCTGTCACAAAGCAGAACACATAAGATGTTGTTGTTGTATTTGTGAACTTAAGCCAAGATAAAATATATAGAGAGAACTGAGAATACTCACCTGTACATTGTAAATAAGACAATAGTTGTAGTACTTGATTTTGCAGAGCTTCAGAAAATTCAGACAAGCTGTAAGAAACCATACTGACGTTTACCGAAGAGGATCGCGGATATAGTAAGTACAGATGTAACGGATTCAGCGCGTACGAAGCTGGTTTTGGGGCAGACTTGTTAGGACCTACCAGCTGTCAGAGATGCTCTCGGCAGACAACCTTTCCCCCACCCCCCCGGGGAAGGCAGACCCCGGCTGCCCCATTTCCAACACCCCGGGACGGCCCCGTTTTTATGCCCCCCGCGGGTAACGAACATGCCGCTACCAGGAAGACCTCCCTCCCGCGGCCCCGGAGGCGCACACCGGCGAGCCGCCCGCGGAGGCCTGAGGCGGCCGTGCCGGGCCGTGCCCACGGAGCCGGCGCCGCCCGGGCCCGTTCGCCGGCGCAAAGCCGCCCCCGGCCGCGCTCGTACCGCGGGGCCGCTCCTCCGTGTAGAGGTCGATGACCAGGTCGCCCACCGTGGTCTCCAGCAGCACGGCCATGGCCGCCGCCCGCTCCCTCACGGCCCGGCCCGGCCCGGCACGGCCCTGCCCGCCGCCGCAGGGCCGCCCTCTGGCGGGGCGGAGGAGGAGAAGCCGGCGCCGAGCAGCGCCGCCACAGCTCGCCCTGCTCTGGGAAGGCGTGTTTGTGAGGCACTGAGGGGTGAGGTTACAGGATCACAGAACCGATAAGGCTGGAAAAGACCTCCAAGATCATCTGGTCCCACCATCCCCCTACCACCACTGTCACCCACGGTGACGCCACCACCTCCCTGGGCAACCCGTCCCAATGCCTGACTGCTCTTTCTGAGAAGAAATGTCTCCTCATTTCCAACCTCAACCTCCCCTGGCACAACTTGAGGCCATTCCCTCTAGTCCTATCACTGGTTATCTGCGAGAAGAGGCCGACCCCCAGCTCCTCACACCTTCCTTTCAGGTAGCTGCAGAGAGCAATAAGGCCACCCCTGAGCCTCCTCTTCTCCAGACCAAACAACCCCAGTTCCCTCAGCCGCTCCTCACAGGACTTGTGCTCCAGGCCCTTCACCAGCTTCGTAGCCCTGCTCTGGACACAAGCACTGTCACCTCACAGTTAGGTTATTAGTGGGTTATCAGGTCCAGTGTTTGCCTGGAGCACACTGCTAGGCACGGCTTGTAGTGCCATGGCCAACACCAAAACAGCAGACAGGCAACCAGAATTTACTCCCTTTTAACTGATGCTATAGCATGTGCTCGGTCTTACATGATACAGCTGAAATAATTTCATTGCCTTCAAAGTACGGGATCGCAAAGAACTTCGACTTGACCTTAACCTTCCTTATTTCTCATAACGATATCAAACTGTGATATGCTATGTTGAAAATAGAAGTTTAATGCAATAATAGAAGTACATTTCATATTTATTAATAGCATGATACTGCTATAATCAATATGCAATATTATCATAAGGAAGTGTATGAACCGATGGCTTCATATTTTCATAATATTGATACACTTCTTCTCAGAAATAGTCAGGCATTGGAATGGGTTGCCCAGGGAGGTGGTAGAGTCACAGTCCCTGGGGGTGTTTAAGGTTAGACGTGGTGCTCAGGGACATGGTTTAGTGGGTGACACTGGTGGTAGGAGGATGGTTGGACCAGACGATCTTGGAGGTCTTTTCCAACCTTAACGATTCTGTGGTTCTATGACTTCAGGCCGCACAATTTTCATCTCTTTCTGGGTCAAGCCCTGGTACTCACTGCACAATGAGTCGATTTGAGTCACGGATCTGTTGCAAAACAATTTATTTCCTATTGCTGAATCTGCCAGATTAGTGACCTGAGTTGACAGTGACCTGAGTACAGTAAAAGGGAAGCAGTGAAGGTAGGGGAGCAGAAATGTGCAGTTAGGAGTACAAAGAGATGTGTGTAGGTTGGTAAGAGCAAGATAAGTACCAGCAAAAAATAGCATCAGATCACCATATTATAAAAGAACACCTTAATAAATAGCCAAGCAGGGAATTTACATGGTTTTCTGTTCATCATTATCCTGCTGCATAATGGTCCTAGAAAAAAAGTGGGATGGTCCTGGGACCAAATCTGCACTGTAGGATGTTGTATTTGCATCCTTAGTGTGCTAGTTTTCAAAGCTGTTAGTGCTATCTAGCATTTTGTAGTGTTGCAATGTTTTTGTGAGTTTATTCCCGGTCTGCACATCAATCCTGAATTGATTTAAGACTGTTTTTAAGCCATCCTGTGTGGCAGTTATTGACAGAAGAAAGCACTATAGCACATGTTACATTTATTTACTCTGAAACTTTAAGAGGGACTTAAACAGCACATCAGGTTTATGCAAGCCTGCGCTGACTGAAGTTTAACTATTTACTTGCTATTTTGAGAGCTCATACTTTGGCCTTCAGCAAGAAAGCATACCACTTGCTTAGGCCAGACTGTTATATCTCTTTTTAGTCATAAAATAAATTAAGTCATAATTTATTTTATAAGTATATATAATATAAGTATATATAATTTTATAAGTATAATTCTTTATACTGACTTCTGCTTTCTGATATCTCATGGCTACAATGAGGATTAAAAAAAAAAAGATTTTCAAGACAACTTTAAAAAGTCAGAAATATCAATTCCAGCTTAAATATAAAGCCCCCGAAATACAGCAGAGGTGTCACAGAGAGGTGGCTGATGATTCACGCCTGTCAGTGTTCAAGAGATGTTCAGATAAAGCCCTCAATAATACGCTTTAACTTTTGGTTACCCCTGAAGTGGTCAGGCAGTCGGACTCAATGTTGTCTGAAGGTCTCTTCCAGCTGAACTCGTGAAATACTGAAGAGAAAAGATGGGATAAAATAAATAACTGCAAAAGTTATTTAGCTATTGGTAGGAATTTTACCATTTACATTATATATTTATACATCCCCTGTGCTCTGAGACTAATGAAAGCTTGGAAAATTTGGGGAAAGAAAGTGAGAAGTAACGTTGAAAGTATTTTTAATGCATTTTTTTTAATTTTTAACTAAGTTCCAGGAGAATAAAAAGAAGGGAAGAAAGAGTGAGAGGACTGAAGAAAAGGATGTGCAAAAGACTGGGAGAAAAAGGAAAGAATGAAGGAAACAAAAACACAGAAGCAAAGTACTACTTAATAGATAATTTACCAAGAAAGTTGCAGAAGGAGACATTCAGAGACATTCAGGAAGGAACAGGTATTCCTGTATTCCATTTCAGTGAGATGCTGAATTCCTTGAGGTGAGCTGATAACCCAGCTTGAACTTTGCTGAATCTATAAATTCGACAGGTCAGCGAGCCTTGTTTCCTTGTACTTTTATATGCTCTGACACCATTAATTTTTATGCCTTTGGTACATTCAGTAAACATTTTAATCATCAACCTAACACACGAAACACTGGAGTATTGTAGCTTGCTTTTGTGCATCTAGGATTCACCAGCCTTGTGGGGACGTAACCTCCAATCTGATTTACGCATGAAGTGCAACGCGTAGTTAGGAATGTACATAACGTAAACTTCCTCCCACCAGCACATGCAAATGACTGCAAGTACTAACAAGAGTCGCATTCTTGTAGGTGCCATCCTGTCCCCAGAGACTCTTATGTGCCCCTTAAGAGACTTGGCAAAATGTCATGTTGGGGAGCTGACATGTAGATTTTTGCCTCATTAGATTGCACAGTGAACAGATCATTTATCTATTTTTTTTTAATTTACTGCACACAATAGCTTTACACACACACAAAAAAGGCAACTTTAGGACAGATTTAGGAGAACCTGTGTGATGTTAAAGAGAGACACTGGAAATTAAGACATCTGTGCTTTTATTCCTCATCCATTAGTGACTTGTGTGATTACAGGGAAATCAGTTAATTTTATTTTTTCTAACATCAAAAATCGTACTAACTACTGATAATAAATGTACTTAGTGATGAAATATTTGAGGTTTTCATGTAATATACATTTCATAATATGAAAATTTCCCTTTCCAATTCCTTGTATCTCATGCCGGATGTTTATACCGGTGTGTCACGACTGCGAAGTGCGTATGAAATAACAAGCTTCTGGTTTTTATGCTTTATGTTCACTATCAACTGTGTGAGTCACAGTGCGAGATGAAGTGGGGCTACAGATTCCTTCAACGGGACGTTATTGCTGTATCCCGGCTGTATTAAAACATTACTGGGTTACCTGCTGTTTGCCACCCTTGCTGTTATAACGTTATTATCAGAAAGCTTTTTGGTTGCCAGTGAGATGCCCTCCCTCTTTCTCGTTGCAAATAAGCCGCTGTATGCCTTCATATACCCACCAAGGACCCGGAGACCCGGTGCGTTCCTCTTTGCCCGTGGGTTTGAGCGCTCGTCAAGTTTCCCTCTCTCCTAGTCTGAAGAACTCTTGGATCAAAAATAACAACAACAACAATCACTTCCGAGCCGCGGGAGGCCCCTTCTGAGGGGAGACCTGACCGGAGGGCCGGCTCCAGCCACCTCCCCTCGCCTCATGCCCGGCTCCTGCCACCTCCCCTCACCCCATACCCGGCTCCAGCCGCCTCCCCTCGCCCCACACCGCCCCGTCTCCCCGCCCGTCCCCCCGTCCCCGCCCCGCCGGCGGTGTTTCACTTTGTTTTCGTTCCCGGGTCGCAAGATGGAGGCGGCGCGGGGCCGGCCCGGGCTGCTGCTGCCGCCGCTGCTGCTGCTGCTGCCGCCGCTGGCCGCCGCGCTGCTGGGCCCGGCCGCCGTTCCGCAGCTGGGCCAGGTACCGGGCCGGGCCGGGCCGAGCCGGGCCGGGCGGCTCCGCGGGGCCCTCCGGGGACCGGCGGGGCTGCGGGGGGGCTCGGCTGGGTGGAGGGGGGCTGTGCGCCGCGACCCCTGCCCGCAGGCAGCGCCCAGCCGCCGGGGGAGCCTCCCGGGGCGGAAGGGAAGGGCAAGGCTCGCTGACCGTGCCCGCAGTGCGCCCTGCGGGGGTTAAATGCGATTTAATGTGCCCAAAAAATAGCCGGCAGGTCGGGGGGTGGGGTGGTTATTTGTGTGCCGTACGGTGCGGCGTGCTGTGTGCCCGGCCGCGCCGTGACGGCTCGGTGCTACCGGGGGACGCGGTGCATTGGGTCCACTGCTCCTCCTCGTCACGTCTGTGCCCGTGAATTGAACCAGCAAAAGGGTATCGGCATATCGCGGGGCGTCGTGCCATCTGCTTTCCCCTTCCAGAAGCCGTGCTGTGTCTTGGTAAGATCCGTTTCAAGTTAAATTTGGTGGCTTTTCGAGGAACAGAAGGCTTTTGGTACTGTGCAGAGACGTCCTCAGTGGGAATGAAGTGATGCGCTGTGACAGGGGTGAGCTGTGGCCTCGAGAATTACGGAAGAGAGCCAGCTGCTTTTGTGTCCTTGGTTAAGTCGTGACTAAATATATTCCTCAAACCCTAGTAATCGTGACCTGCCAGGTGTGAGATCCCAAAGAGGGAAGAGCTCTGTCAGGTTCATAGTCACTTGTCTAGCCAGAGCAAAATTGCTGTCATGCGAGTGAGTTTATTATGGCTTCTTTTCCTCCAGAGTTCCTTCGTTTGAATAAAGCCATTCCAAGGCAGCCTGGCACAGGCCCTGCGCTGGCACATCCTGTGCTGCAAAGCAGGATTCCTGGGCTCACTTCCTGGTCTCTGCTTCTCCTGGTGAACCTCTGAAGAGAGATGGGCTTAGCTCTTCAAAATGGGGATCTAGATCTTCAGAGATCTATAAAAGTGTGCCTGTGCTTGAAGTCAGGTGCATGGAAGTACGAGAGGGCAGAGAAAGCTCAGGTACTTCGCGTATCCCCCTCTGAGAAAAGGAGAGCTAAGTGGGATTTGGCAAGCAGAAGTAGCAGAAGGATATAAACCTGCGCTCTTGCTGACCGTCTTCCATCCAGAAACTGTCACACTTTCACACCAAAACTTCAGCTTCGTAGTGTTAAAGCTATTTCCCACAGCGGGCAATTATACGAGACACGGAGGCACATCTGCTCATGCTGTCTTAGGATCTGAAGGCGAGTGAGCGTGGCGCAGGGACGCCTGAGCTGGTTACGTGGAAGCCAGCTTGGGGTCAGAAACAGGGTAGGTACGTTTCAGAGTAAAGCCTGATGGAGTAACTGGGGTGTAACGCCTGGTGAGCACAGCCGTGCTGTTTGCTTGTGGGGACAGGTTTGTCCTTTCATGCTGTACTACTCAGGTGGTTTGCCATCAAAGTTTTTGCCAGTTTAGAAACATCTGCACTGTTTCAGCTTTATAGTGGTGTGGTGGTGTAAGTATGTGCAGAAAGCTCTTTCAAGAGTCAAAAAGGGAACATGCACTTCTATTACTTTTTTTCAGTTTAAGATTTTAAAATATATATGTAAATAAGAACTCATGTTTCCTTCTGCACTGCTTCTTTTTGTACATACAGGATCATGTTTGATGTAAAAGGAAGAACACGTCTTGAAAGAGTTTTGAGTAGAAGAGTTGCTCTTGTCTGAGCAGGAGCTGATTTATATTCAGTAGCGTGGTAGGAGAAGAAGGGAACAGGCAGAGCGGGAATTCAGCACTCATGGGCTGGCTTCAGAAGCCACGAGCTTAACAGCTCATGGCATGGGGGCAGAAGGATCTTTCCTCAGGAAGGTTTGGGTCTGCAGGTGGTCTTTTAAGCTTTTCTTCGGCTACCATGGCTGTGCACTCCATAATCCTGGGAGTACTTTGGCAGAATACTTCTGATAGCTTCACATTTTGTAGTTCTTGTGCATTGTGTGAAAGTTTACCTCCAAGTTGATGGCCATGATGTTACAAAACCTGTAATGGAAGGATTGAGGAAAGACGTTGGAATTTTGGAATAACGTGTGTGCAATTGCGTTTTGTAAGTCTGAAACACTTTTGTTGAGCTCCGGAATGTGAACGCCCCCATTGTTGTGCAATACTTGTCGTTTCTTAAATAAGCTGTTTTGAAATCTGGGCTTTTTTAAAAAATGTTAGCATGTGTGCTTTAGTTTTGCTTTCTCCTCCTGAAATTTGGACAAGCAAATCTGGATTACAGAGTGATTGATATTAGACATAAGTTTATATAAAAAAGGCATGGAATAATGCAACAAGATAACTGATCTTTGCATTAAAGGACTGTGCTTTTCTGATGCTAGGTCGAGAATTAGATTTTGTGTTTTAGATTATTTTTAACGTGCTGATAAAAACTGGCTAAAAGCACAGTGGGCTGAATGCTGTGATGTTTGTTTACTCCATTTGTCTCTAGATAATTTAGATTTAACTGTTTACTTTTGAAAAGGCTTATTTGCCTACCAGAATTTTTTAGTGCAGTTGCTTGAAAAACATTTTTTCAGGCTCTTGTTGACTGCAGGAAACCTCTGTGTGGATATATTGTTTCACAACACAAAAAAGTAATCTTTACTCCATCAGCCATGTGAGTATGGATTCGGTGGGTATAACGTATTTTAATCAAAGAAACTTTTTAATTGTGACACTCTGAAGTATTTCTTTCATAGCTTTATCCCAGGTTCTCTATTACCAGCCTGGCACATGTTTTGAGCTTTATACTTAAAAGGCACCACATCATCTTTCCATGTATATTTGATTAAATTGAAGCAGTATGATGCAACTGTGTCCTGATGATGTGAGACTAAGCATTTGCCTTTAAAACTCCTGTTAAAATATTCATAGTGTTAGTTGATATAATAGGGAGAAAGCAAAGGCAATTAGTTCTAGGAACATATGCGGGGCTGAGGAAGGGATAAGCAATATTATACTATGAATCATCGCAAAGCGAGGAAGCTTATTTTTCTGCTTGTTCAGAAAAGTAAAGAAAAGCAAAAGCATCATTGTGTTAGATTTGTTTACTAACAAGGATAGTTCAGCTTTGGTTACTTAAATACTGAGTTTCATTGTCATATCCTAAATATTGTCATGCAGTTTAATAACGCCAAACCTCCTTTGAGAAGATTTTGTACCAAAATTTGGTAAAACGTGAGGGGCTAATTAGCGTCCTGCAGACTTGTCAAGGACTGCACCATGCCTGTTTCTTAACTCAGCTATGCCTGATCGCCTGCTCAGATTTTAGTTTTGTCCATTTCTTACCTGTTTGGCAACCTTCCTTCGATTTCCCTTGTTCGTATTGCAGGCGGGATATCCCAGCTGTGCCTGCGCAGCTGCCGCGAGGGGATGGTCTGTCCGCCGCTCGCCGTGCAGCTGGCCATCTTGCCAGGCGCTGTGCCATCTGCTCCTAGTGCTGCCCGCTCCGCTTCCCTGCCTGCCAGCACAGACGGAGCCTCAAGAGAGCACAGCTGTGCCTGAAGTGGGCTGGCTGCTCCTGGCTCGGTCTGGAGATGGGCTTTGTGGGAGTGATGCGCTTGTGCGGGACTTAGCAGTTACCCTGTGCTGGGGGAGACTGTACAGTGCGCTGCAGCAGGTACCTACTGCCTGCCAGAGGTTTTTTCATGATTCTGTAGTCAGATCTGTTTGAAGTTCCTGCGTGATTAGACCAAACAGCTTTGTCTTGTGCAGCATTTTTCATGAAAGGCTGGGGTTGGGTGAAGCGTTCTCTGTAGATTTGTGTGGCATTGGTGTGGGGAGTCTTTAAGAACTAATGAATATTCCCTTTTAAATTATGTCAGATGCTTTATGTATTCTTTCTGTCATCTTGCTCTTCTGCTACTGCTGTGTTGCCCCACTTAACTCTCCTGGGTTCTGTTGCAGCACTTGGCTAAAGAGAAAGGATTAGAAAATGACCACTACCTGCTCATCGCTATTGATTCAGGTTTACAAGAATTCACTAGTTCACAAAAATCCTGTAGTGTACATTGCCACATTATTACTGCCATAGCCTAGCTTTCCAAGAAAAGAATGACATGCATTTGTCGTGGAAGTGCTGTCTTCTTTACAGGTCCTGTGGCCGTTACCACTGTAAACATCACTGCTGGAGCACTAAAACAGCAATGAGAAGTCTTAGGAAAACTCAGGAGACACTTCTACATCCTGCGTTAAGAACAACGGGGCAATTTCTAGTGTAAATTGGAGAGTTTTGTGTGAAGGTATTCGCCAGCACAGCGAGGGCTAAGGTGCTGTGAGTGATGGGATGGCTGTCAGTGGTAAGTTGAAAGCACAGCCTGATTCTTGGGGACCCGAATTGCTTTGTCGGGCTGTCCTTCGATTCTGACTCTCAAAGAGCAGCTATCTCAAATATTCCAATGAATGTTTTAAATTACAAGACTATCTGAGACTTGTATGAACGTTCGTGATATTGTTAATACTCAAAAATGTGTTGCAGGTGATACAAACAAGGTTTATACTTATAGTTCAGGCTTCTCCAGAACTCAAAAGAGCAATATTGTGGATTACTGCATAGGGCCCATGTCCTGCACTCAGCAGCTTTGTTATTGCAGGATTGGCTTCATTGTTTTTGATACACAAAATAAATGATGTGGAGTTACTTACTTTTCTTAGTAGTGAGGTGTGTAGCTCTAAGGCCTATCTGTAAAGCTGTAAAGTGCCTTTTTTTGTTTTCCAAGTAGAGAATTGTATTATGCTAACATAATCAAACTCTGTTGAAATTAAAGGATGTTTCATAAGTCAGTGAGTCTTCACGCCTGGAACTGGAAAGACGGTGAGATGGCCCCATCTGGGAGCACTGAGTAACGGGTGGGGGTTGTCTGGTTGGGCAGTTCACCATGAAAGCAGGATACAAGGGCTGTTGGCGGCCTCGCCTGCCTTCCTCTCACCTCAGCAGCCATTAATTACGTAGGGCTCTTGAGCACGGACCCTCAGGCAGATACCAAGGGGCCACCCACCGGGATTGTGTTAACAGGGGGAAGGAAGGCTGTGCACCACACAGACCCTGCAGTGGGTGAGCCCCCTGGCCCACGTTTCACTATGTTTGGCGTGCCTTGTGGCTCTTGTCCTCATGTAGACTCTGTTATGGGGTGTGTAGGGTCGGGGAGGTGGGCCCTGCTGCGTTTTGGGTGCAGACAGTCAGGAAAGACCAGTAGGAAGCCAGCGGTGAGGAACCAGTCTCTAAGGAAGAATTAAGTGAGCTGGGAGAAATAACATAAAATCAGGAAAACTGTTATTTTCTGTGGGAAGATATTGTGAAGAGTGGTGAACAAGCTGTTCATAAAGCAAGGAAGCTTCAGGTTAGGCGCCAGGAAAACGTTTAATGTTAAAGATAGCTGAGCATTAAAGTAGTTGAGGAGAGTGTGAAAATTTTGGACATCACTGGAGAGCTTTAAGAATAAGTTGAATTAGCATCTGTCAGGAATGACATTTAGTTGGCTCTTACTCTGGAAAAGGTGATCTTCCTCTGGTCCTTGAGATGTTTCTGTATCAGTTTGCGAACGTTTGGGGCAGGAACAGTCGAAAACTAGTTATTTGTTAGCACCGAAACTTGGACATCTGCTTGAAATGTTTCATACCAAGTCTTGTCAGACTGCTTGGGCAAAACAAGAATACAATGACAGCTCAGGAACAAGTGCTTCTAGCCTGAAAAAATCAGATATGCCACTATGTGTATACAGAATACAGGCAGTCATCAGGAGAAGAAATTGTTGGCTCCAGATGGGAACCGACTGGTGGGCAAAAAGGCAAGAATGTAAGTTCTCCATCGCTTGTGAAGGGTCATGGTGTAACAGCTTTGGCAGACGACTGATCGTAGCCCAAAGTTTTGGGGTGGCTTTACAAACCCATGCCGCTGAGGGGCAGAGGCAGCCCCAACACAGAGCCTGTCCGGCAGCTCAGGCCTGCGGGGTCAGCAGTCCCGTGCCTCTTCTTGTCCATTTTTTCTTGTCAGAAGAAATGTTCTTCTTTTCAGAAGAAATAGGCAAAAATGTGGAAGGTCTCCTGCCCATTTAATGAGCTGAAACGGCTTGCCGGCTTGGGGTAAAGGAGAGGGAAGGATGATGCGCTGGAGAGGAGAGATTTGCAGCCTTTCTATGGCAGAGGCCTCTAGGTCAGTTCAGCTGTCGTGTCTGCATGCTACGATCTACTTTTTGTAAATTTGACAGCATGGATGTGCACCGCCTAAATATTTTGATTTCTTAAACATGCAATATGCTTTTTGAGTGCAAGCTTTAAGTATATACCGTCACCTGTGACCGTGCTTTTGGATACTAAATCAGCAGAACTGACAACTGCCTTGAAGAAGATTAGTCCTCACACATATTTCACCTGGCGCATATGGTGCTCAGTTGCTGAGCCTATCTACTTTGCCCTATGCCCTTCATTATCAAATGCAGCATTTGACTAAAACAAAGAGCAGGGGGATTTTCCTTGTTTTCAGTAGTAGCTATCTACCAGCCATTTTCTTTTTCTAGTAATCTCCGTGAGTCACATCGGTGGCGGTGAAAGAAGATTGCAAAATACTTTCTGGGTAAAGCAGCTCAGATTTAAAGCTCAAAAACTGAAGGACTATTAAGACTGCTGGGAAGGTCCCTCCTCTGGGCCCTTTGAATTCCTACAAGGCAGAAAATACTAGGAAGTCTAAAAGAAGCACAGCTCCAGATGCTCAATAAAGTGCTAAAAGTTTAGGGGATTTTTGTTTTAAATATACAGCATTCTTAAAACGCGAGGAAAAAGTGGTTTGAGGAAGTTGCAGGATGACAGAATAGATTACATCCTACTGTTATGTCATTAACCTGGTTTACATATTCGTTAATAGACTGCCGGTTTTCTAAGTAAATGGATAAGTTTCATTTAATATGAATAACTCGGATTTGAGTTTTGGAGAAAAGTCAGTATAAACACCCATTTCCTAGGAGGGGCATGGAGAAAGAACTTTTCTTTTTGGTCTCAGTGGCCAGAGAATTTTCCTATTGACTTGACAAATGTATCTGAAACATCAACGGCAAGTCATTTCGAACCAAAGGAAACTATTTTTAAAAATCTGTACTTATTATTATTTTTTTAATTTAAATCTGTATTGGATTTAAAACCATGCTTGTCATAGGAAGCCAGATTTCTGCTGGTTCGGGTTTAGATGTTTTTCAGTTTGTGGTAGTTCTGGCCACCTCAGTGTATTGATTAACCCCCATTGTTTTAAGGAAATTTTTATATTGGAGTTGTACTTCAGAAGCTCTCTGTTCACTCTGTTCTGCGCTGTATACTCCGAGTATTTCCTGCCTAAAAATCCCAAACTGAAAGCCATTGATTCATTCTCTCATTTTAAATTTTCAAGAGTTCTACTTGCTTTTGAGACACAGCTCAATTTTAGTTGTTTAGTGTGAAATTTAATTAAACACAGTGCTAAAAAAAGGTGCTGAAGGTACAGAGGAGAGTTTTCCAGAGGAAAATTAAACACGGATAGAATCAATTAAGGTTCCCAAAGGGCAAATAGAGAATTTAACATTATTTCTGTGTAGATGACTCAGGAGAGCACTGTGGCACTCATTACATTTGTCTGTGTTCAAGAGAGGTTTGTTTCCAGATATAGACTTTGTCAGGGGGCAGATTTGAGAGATTTGAGGTCCCATCTGCAATAGAGCCCCTGAAATGACAAGGATGAAATGAGAGGACCGAATGAGGGAAACAATAAATTACAGCAATTGAGGTTTGAAAGAAGGAAATAAATCCCTGTTAGCTGTGGGTTTGGAGGAGTCCTGTGTGGCATTATTTGGGAATGGTAACCAAAGAAAAAAAACCGGATTGCTGTTGATGTTGACAAAAATGAGTGTTCTTTAGTACAGGCTAACATGTATCAAATTATACTTCATCTTGAAGAGTAAGTGGAGTGTTTAGTGATCTTTACAGAGACCGAGAATCGGATTTTATCTTGCTTAATCAATTCTGTTTCAGTTAATATGAGAGACTTCTTTTCCATTGTATCCATGCATAACAAGTTCTTCTGAGAATTTTGTTTGATTATTATTATCTCTATTTTAAAAATTATACTTAAAGGGGAAGCAGTCATTTTTTCTCATCAGTACTTTTTGTTTTAAAAGAGGAAAAAAAGCCTTAACATGTAACAAGTAAACATATTCGTCTTTCTTCTGTTTGCCAGGTAGAAAGCCTGGCAACATGCTCTGGGACTAGTACATTGCCATTCTGTCAGGATAGCATGTGAAAGTTGCCTGTGACCTATAGCTGCTTATGTGTTTTCTCATAGAAACTTACATCTCTTTTCACCATTGTTTTCCAGGAAACCATCAGAGTCAATGTTAGGATGTTGAAAAGCAATGGAGAATTTCACAAAGGACAGGTGCGTCAGTTTTTTTCATTTATTCGCTATATAAATAGAATGATGAATTAATCAATGAATTAATATGCAGTGAAACATAGTCCACATGTGGATGCAAATATATTGTTTTGTCTGACTTCAGTCAGCATTAATTGTGTTCCTCTGAGAACAGGATTGTAGTATAGGGGCAGGACCGCACTCTCATTCTGTCTGTCTGTCTTTCAGGTTGTTTTTAATATCACCTATGGTAATGGACAGGTATATCTAAATGATTTTCCTATGAAAAGCGGGGTTGCCCACATAACATGTCAAACAGTAATACGTGAGTATTCTCAATTTTTTTTCCTGCTGTATTTTGATTCCCTGTTATCTAGTAACCAAACCATACAAAGTCTGCGTGTTCTCATACTCTGCTAACTTCGGCATCGTAGAAGCAAACCATTTCCCAAATTAGGAGAATTTTGCTCCTGACGTGGGTGGAAAAATAATCTCACTACCTTGTTCTCAAGTCACATTCCTTTGCTTAAATGTAAATGGTTTCATTTGAAATTGAGACTGCCTCTCTTTTCAGAAGAGTGTTTTGCACTACAAGCTAGACAATGTAAACAGAAGGATGCAACTCCACCCTGCTAATGGCTGTGTCCCCAGGCTGGTTGGCATATATCCAAAAAGGGATTTAATAGCAAAAATATGAATTAGTGTTGGGAAGATCTTTTAATTATCTCATGTCTGACTTTAGTGGACAAAGAATTTTCTCCTGGATAGTATATTATAGCACAAATTACTTCAGTTTTGCTAGTGTCCTGTAGTGGTTAAGGACTTCAGATTATCTTGAAACTGCTATTTTTAACACTGATTCAATTCTATACTTTTTGTAGAAGATCAGAAAGCACTGTGATTTTTGAGATACACAGAGCATACTATATAATTAATTAAGCAAGAACAATTAAACTGCTTGATTTAAGCTTCTGTTGTATTCAGAATGATCTCTTGATGGATCAGGTGCAGCAGTCTCTAGCTTGGTTTCTAAGGTCATCCTCCTTTCACATTCAGATGTTTACTTAGAGGGTACTAATGCTTTTCTAAATTGCTTCTCTGAGCCATGACCTTGTCTCTTGAACCCTTCCTTCCCAAATATCATCAATTATTAATTTGACACTATTTCTTTTCTGAAGTGGGAGAGCAGTAATTCACTTGTCTGTTTGGGGGATAGATATATTCCTATTGCTTCTGTGTTTTCTGTCCTAGGACAGAAAAACACGGCAACATGTCGTTTACCTGCAAGACAACTGACCCCAAAAAACCAGTTAGGATTTTATGGACTAATTCTGAGAGACTCTGAATACCCTACTGTAGTAGCTCCTGTTAATTTCTCAAACCATAGTTGTATAGCTTGCAGTGGCTACAATTACGAATGTGAATCTGAAACAATGAGAAAATTGCTGATTTGACCTGGGAGCTAGGACCCTGGAATTGTTCACCTCCATGTTTGGCTCTGGTCCTCAACACAGTGCTCCTCCTGTCTGTTACCTGTAAAATGCCAGTTATACTATTTACTAACTAAATTATCAATGACAGATTCAGGTAATGTTTGTAAAAGGTTGAAGGAATTTTGAGATACTCATTACCTATTAACAGAGTAGAAAAAATGCTCCTGATTATCTGTATGTAATATCAAAATTGAGCCAAACATTCATGCCCTTGAACAGTAGAGACCAAGTCTCCTGAATAGTATTCTTTTGGTGTTTTTGTTATGTTGTGCCTGGCACCAATGTCCCCACCTCAAGTTCCCACAGAGTCAAGTTTAGATGGGTGAGCATCTTCAGCTCCTATTGCATGTAGTGGGGATTGAGCCACTACACAGACAGGAAAGGTTGAACACAGGGAGCCTCAGCTGCTTGGGATATTTATGGCTTTGCTCCTTTAATGCCTGCTTGCTGCTACAAATCAGAAAACACTCAGCAAACAGGTTAGTACTCCAGTTTACACCTGTTGGGAATAGCCCCTCTTTCTTTCCTTCTGCCACTTATTTTCACAATGTAAGATATTCCTAAATGGTGCCAAAATGCCTTTTTCTACAGTTATAAAATCTAAATAGCTTCATGAGGAAAGGGGTCGCAGCATAAAACAAATGAGCACATGGAGTTAGTTGTTCCTGCGTAACGAAGGACACTAGCTGAGCATTCCCCCCGGCTGCCTAGCTAGCAGTGCAGGTGACACGTAGCACTTGTGGCTTAGACACAGGGGCCATCTGAGTCTCAGTTGTGGTCTGTGTCGGGGATAGATCTCCTGCCCTCCACTGCTGTGGAGGGCATGGCCTCACCTGAAGGAGAGGCATGGTACCTGGGAGAAGGATATTAAGCTCATGGAGAAACACGGAGGGTAGGAAGGCAGTTCTCTGCGTACGTGTGGAGTGTTAGGTTGTTGAACAGCAGAAAGCTTTTCAGTAGGAAGAGAGTTTGAGGTGTCACAGTCCCACATGAAAATGGTGGGGAGTGAGGGAAGTGCAGAAAAATACGCATGAGGGAGCCAACACTTGTCTAGCATAAGCTGTGTGTGTGGAAAAGAGCTGAAGTGCTGGAACCCAGGAACAACAGGTCTCTGGCAGCCACTTGAAGGAAAGGGTGATGCAAGTCACACAAATATCTCAAGAAGGATGATTTTGGAGAGCATATTTATTTCAGCGTTGAGAGGAAGAACGTTATATGAATCGAGATGTTTATGCAGGGGGCTGTCTGGACTGTGGCATTACTCTTACTAACTCCTTCGGACAACTGAAATAAGAATGCAGTAATAGTGGAGCCAAAGGGTGCAGCTTAGGGTGCTTAGATGCAAACCTCAAAGGCCACATTGTTTGCAAGCTCCCTTCACTTCGGGGATCGTACACTGCTGCTGTTGTCTGCTCTGTGTATCATGAGACTGCTCTGAGTTTGATTTGGTGATCTACTGCTAAAAACCTTGGCATCTGTTTTCCAGATTACAACCGCTTATAGTAGCAGTTACTGGAATTGTAAAGGACATCAGCCTAGTATAGGCTTTGATACAGTCGCTAAGACATCTCTGGTTTAGCATAGAATAGAATAGTTCAGTTGGAAGGGACATACAAAGATCATCAAATCCAACTGCATCTGATTCATTTAAAACATTTGAAGCACTTGCAAAATAAAATGGTGAATTCCCAGGCCCAGCTCTAAAAAACTGAAATGAAAGGGAACATATTCCCTTGCTAGCTATTTCTTCATTAAAACCCAGCTCTAGTGGTCCTCTGTAGTTGTAATGACTTTCCCATTGAGATGCTACGTGTGCAAAGGCACATGTACTCTATGTTAGAGTTGCATCTGTTTGCCCCGTGGAGAGTTGTGCTTTCTGGTTGGGATGGTTTCTCTTTGAAAACTGTGACATTCTGTCGTAACAGTGGAGAATGGAAGCTTGGATAACCTACCAGATCAGCAGCGCCTGGCAACTGTCAGTGTTCGCATCATGGTTCACGAGTGGCCTTTGGCATCCAGTTCTGATTTGCAGCTGATTGTCATTCAGGAAGAAGTGACAGAAATTGATGGAAGACAGGTAAATAAAAATAATACAAAAAAACAACAACACTTTGCTTGTTTTGAATTTAGGAGAGGCAAATATTAACCAAGAGTTAAAAGGTTTACGTGTAGCTAGCACAGTACTGAGGAAGATGATACCAACCTGTGTAGTAGCAGAGGTTTTTCTTGCGGAGAACTCAGGTTTTAATGCTTCTATTCTTATTTTAGTAGCTAAAACTTGGATGATTTTCCATTAAGGTTGTCAGAATATCATTAACTGTCACATGCTTTTTCAAAATGTGCATTTATGCAAGGAAAGTCAAACTCACAAGCAATAATTCATTTTCAAAGTAATGTACAAAATTAATAAAAGGGGAATATGTTCATTCTGAGTTCTGAGTTTTTCCCCATTATTTATCCCAAGCTAACAAAGCATTTCAATCATGTGGCTTGCAGCAGCAACAAATTAAGCAGGTGGGCTTGTTGTGAAGGGCCATCGGAGGGCTTAGCCTTAGGCTACTGTGTATGTGAGCTAATTAATTGATTTGAATAAAAAACTTGATGTTGAACATGGGTTTTGAGATGAACAGAAAAAAAAACATATATATCTAACTGATTTGCACAAATACTGGTGAATGTGAGGGGCTACAATTGCAGCTGAGCTTGAAATGTACAGAGCCAAGTTCTCAAAATCACCTATAAGCTGTACTTATTTTTCTAACTAGGAAGGTTCTGGATAGAAGAAAAGCTGCTGTTTTATATTCCGCTGCATTTTTTTATAGGAGGAGGATGATAATAACAGTGATCTTTAATTAATTGCATGCCCAGCGCGTAGTACTTTTCACAGATCTGCATCATGCCAAAATTTTACTCTGTTAATGAAAATGATGATCCCACTGAGAAGTTTGAAGGCTTTGTTCGTTTTTTTAGTGAGGTTCTTACCCCACTGTGAGTTGGCTAATATGTTTTGTTTTGGTTCAGCTGTTACACAGTAGCGGTGCTGTATTTCAGATCTCAAACTGGATATCAAAATGCGTATCAGGTTTGCACAGGCACCTGGTGAGAATGACCAGAAAGCTCATGCTGTTTTCTTCCTTTAAGTCAGAAGCTTTCCATCTGTCTCATTAGTTATGAGCTGACAGTGACAATCATCTTTTTCATCGCATTGTTCCGCACGTTAGAAGCAAAAGGAGACAGTTGGCCCCTATGGCTCTGAAAACACAAGTGAAACTGTATCGTAACCCCCATTCCTTTCTTGCAGAAATGTATCTCTGCTGCAGTTATTGTTGTAGTCACAGACACTCTGGATTTCTGTCAGTTCCTGGCCTTACACTGCAGTTACCGGTGCTAGTAGTACTTATGCTGAGTGTCTTCTATATAAATGAGGCCCGCAGTGATTGTTAAATGAAGTAGGTCCAGTGCAGTGCTGGAGGAGGAGGAAAACTATTCTGTTCTACATCAATGTGTAGTAGAACTGGATATGTGAATAAACAGTTACTCTACACTGCATTGTTGCCTGCCCTGAATAATACAAGTTCAAGGAAAAGGAATGTAAGTTTAAGGTAAAAGAATAAAAGCAGCAATGAGTGATCTCAGTGCGATTTTTTCACTTGTATGAAAAAAGTAACATGACTGCAAAAGCAGAAGTGTCAGTCTTGTCTCAGCAGCACACTAAATGTTTGCGTGTGTCCTTTTACTACATATATCAGTTTTCTGTGCTTTCAAATGCCTCCCTGACAAGAAGAGCTATGTAAGACTTGGTTGAAAGCCCATGGCTTGACTGCCACATGTTTCTGCAGGGAGAGGGAGACCCAGTCTGTTTAGCCTACGTTTTAATGTGGCATAGGCTGTAGAAACGTGTTAAGTAAAAACAAAGAATACTGATTCATGTTACAACATCTGTATATCTAAATCGTAATGACTTGGAGTTTTCTGTCACATATTGGTTTTCTTTGCCAGCCTACTTCATCCTTACTTTAAACTCAGTAAATTTAAACTCGGTACGTTTGCCTCTCTTGCAGGTGCAGCAGGAAGAAGTAACAGAAATAGATATTTTAGTGAAGGACCTGAAAGTACTTAGACATTCAAACTACACTGTCCCGTTGAAAGAGAGCATGCTGTATTCCATCCCAAGGGACAACGACATGCTATTTACACTTCCCAACCTCTCAGGAAAAGGTATCTCTCCAAGCTGTTACGTAATATTTTTAACCATAGTTAACATACTGCTTTACAGGGGCAAAAGAACAACATTATTCCTGTGTTTTGCATAGTAAAATAGTTTCTGGATTAACAGGGAAGTGTTTTTTACACCTAAATTCCACTCTTCTACATTCTGGTTATTTCTTTTGTTTTGTTTTTAAATCTGTTCTCCTCTGAATTACTTGGTGCTTGTAAACCTGCAACCCAGACATTCACATGAATAAATTTATCTCTGTGCTGTTATGGAAATTTCTGTAAAGCTCCCCCTTTTTCCTGAGACTGAAAGAGAAAACTGCAAAGGAAATATCTGTCTGGGTCACTTCCAAACCAGAGAATAGTTAAGTTATTAAATTTGAATAACTTTAAAGCAAGAGAAGTTACTGGATACCTTAATCTTATTTTGGCTTAGTTTAGTCAAAAACTCAAGGATTTCATAGGAGATGAATATTTTTGTCTAGTTCATTACTTTTTAAACCTGGTGACAGCTGAAATTTTGCAGCCAAGGGCACATCTAAAGGCTGCATTGTAACACTGCTGCTTCTTACCAAGTTCACTGCTAAAGTTAAAAAAAAAAAACAGATTTTTAATTAAAAAAAAAAAAAAAAGTTCTTTCTGTGATCTTCCTGTAAACTTAGGATAGTTGTACCATAAAGATAGAAATGCAGCATGTCTTTGCTTTCTTGATTAGAGTCAAATTAAAAAATAATCCTCCCACTAAATCTGTCTTTTCTTCTTTAGATATTCAAGATCCACTGCAAACCACCAGTCAGTACCTCATCCGGCAAGCAGAAACTACAGTGGATGAAGAGACGTTACCTGGCAAGTTACCAGAGACCCCTCTTAGGATAGAACCTCCATCTTCTTACAAGGTAGGTTTCTTTTGGTGGTGGTGGTGTGGTGTTGTTGTTAATTCTAGCAACATAGCATGGATAAAGCAGACTTAATCAGTATTACAGTTTTAGGGAACAGTCTTACTTCACTGTTTTTAGTATTGTCTTCAGAAACGTACAAATGCTAGGTTTTCCTCCTCCTTGGATATTTACAGAACAAACCAAATAACAGCATTGTAAGGATTCAGATAGGGGGGTTTTCCTTTGCGTAAAGGCCAACCAAAACATCCGTTTAAAGATATTAAGAAGGTGTGTAACATTCCTAGACCTTTGTCTTTGGTCCTCTATTTTTCATGTGAAAAAAAGCAACATGGCATATAATAACAGATTTATCAAGTAAAGAATTGCCATTCCTACTTAGCCTAGTAGGTGACTTCTCAGACGACTGTTTTGCTGCTTTGTAGTTGTTGAAGAACAGGATTTTCGGTTGTGTGAGGTGTCTAACACTAACTGATTTCCACAGAAGTCTAAGAAATCCCCGCAGCCAAACACTAAGAACAATAGACTGTTACAGACATATTCTAGGAAACTTTAAAAACCAAGAAGAAAAACAAAACAAAACCGTTTCTAAATTACCCCTTAGCAGTGAGAAAATGTGGTTTTTTACTGCACTTGAAATCAAGTAAGTGTCTAAATCCTGAAATGCTGTGACCTCACAGATATGTCATGAAAGTAGATTGCGATATCTACATTATATGAGACTATTTATAATGACTTTGACTCTTGTTGAGCTGTAAATGACCTTTTTTAAAAAAATATTTTTCTTCTGGCATTGCTTAGAGGCAAGTGCTGGCCACTCTGGGAGATGAGCCATGGGTCTCACCCCTAAGAAACACAGTAGCAGCTTGAGAAATTTCAGTTCCAGATTAGGTAGAGGTGGGCTCCACACCCTCCTTTGTGGCTGAAAGAAACACATTACAGCATGCTGATTAAAGAGGATGGCAAAAATAGTATGCTGAAAGTTACCTGCCACCCCTCTCGTGGGCTTCAGTAACTCTTTGCCTGCTGCATATAGTTATGTAATCATAGCTACCCTAAGCCTAGGCCAAAATAACCCATCCTTCACCTCCTCTGTTCAAGTGTCCCTTTATTTTCCCCTTCCTTTCAGGGGACTCTTCCAGGATGAGTCACTTCCTCAAAAATAAAACCTCCAAACAGAATAATTCAGTTGGAAGGTTCCAAACTTTGTAAAAGAAACAGGTTTGAGTCACCAATCAACTCCATCCTGCTTTTACATATACTGAAGCATATTTATTTATTTATCTATCTGTTTATTTAAGTAAAGTTATCACCATGTAATGTGATTCAGGAGTAGCCACAAAAACTGCACCTGCTATGTGTTGCAACCCGTCTTTTTATATCTACCCGTTTGGTTGTAGGTGATGTGCCAGTGGGTGGAGGACTTGAGGAAATGGCTCTGCAGATTCTGGTTTCGATCTTTACCCATCTTCTTTAATTTGATGGAAGTCGTTGTGGTTGGAGTCGTGGGAGCAGCTCTCATTCTGAAAGTCTTAAAGGTGATTTTCCCTTCCTGTGAAAACAAGTAAGTAACTTCTGCAATTTTTTTTCTCTGATGAAGACAAAGCACTACTAAAAATCTTTTAAGTTAGAAACAGCCTTTTTCTTTAGGAATACTGTGGCAACAATCGACTAAGAAGGCTGCCAGTAACTTTCCATTCCAAGCGGCATTTTGATGCATACACATTTCAGAGGAACATGGGCAAATCTCTCATTGGAAATGTCTTAGGCTTGGTTGTCATAATGCCAATTTTTTATCAAGTTTTCTAAGGACTACATTTTGAGACACCATTAACATAGCTTCAAGAGAGGAAGGTAGAAGCTAGAGCTAAACCATTCCAACAGTCCTAAATCTGACATACTGTCTAGTGTTACAGTCATTATTGTAGCTATGAAAGGCCTCAAATTTGGCTTTGCAAATTTCTCCAAGTAGTATCTGTCTGTACAGGCAGCTTACAAACCCTCGGAAGTGGCGTTACCATTCATGGCAAAAGGTTATGAGTCAGGTTGGTTGTCTGTGAATGGCTTTATTCACTCGGCTGGGATGTTACCAGCTACACAAGTATTTTTCAGAGAAGCAAGTTTCCCAAACAAGGCATGGAAAGATAAAATGGTAACTGTAGCTGAGAATCAGTATAGGTTTAGTGCTGGAATGGGCAAGCACGAACATTTTTAAGCAACCCAAATCAATTCAGCGAGCCCTAATCCTTGGAACCATATGTTCTTTCAGGAGAAATGACTGACAGCAAAGCATGCTTCCTCACTCCGAGCAAGCACAGCTGATATTCTCAAATAATACTGACCAGCTGTGCTTCTGAAAGGCCCTGAGCCTGGTTAATTTATATATCCACCAAGAGATAAAAATGGTCTCAGTACTTCTGACAGAGCTAGGAAAACAGAGGGTTGGCAAATTGGGGAAGCGGGAAACTGCAGTGACGAAAGATATCCTGCTTCCCCGTGACACTTCACAAAGCATGCCACCAGGTTAGAGTACTTCCTGTAGCTAACTTGTTAGAGATAAAAAAAGTGAAGAAAGTTTGTACCACAGCAGTAAATAGCTTAATACTGCAACGTGTGAAGCTTTGAACTAAGCAGAACTAGAAAATAAAGTTCTAACCAACATAATCTGTTCAGCCCAATGCCTGGCGGTCTAGCCATGGCAGAGGAAGTACAGAAGAGAGGAAGCAGCGCGCAGTACTTTCTTGTTCAGTTGGAGCACGTGCAGCTTGTGCGTGGCTTGTCAGAGCAGTCCAAGAAGCTGAAAAGCTGGGCAGTTTTAGGCTACTTTGAAACTGATCTGACAGCCTACCCTGCTGATAGTTCAGATGCACAGACTGGGTCACGGGACCCCTCTGAAACAAGAGCTAGTTCTAATTTTTAGAACGCAGAATTATTTTGTATACTATTTTCTAATGCCAGGTAATCTTACCTTTCAGAGGCATCCTTCTGCTGGATCAAGTCAGCTTTGTACCTGTGATAACCATCAGCTCGCCTTCGGATGTTCCAGACAGGAAAAGCAATTTAGATGAGAAAGCATGTACTTAATGCTGCGTTGACTTTGAAGTTTGTTTTGTTTTGTTTTAATTAATGAATTTTTAGTTGACTTGAAATTTGGCACTTGATCTTAATCCCTTCTTTCCTACAAAGAAAACTTAAGACAGTTGATTATTTGGTAAAGGGACACAGGCTGAGGCCCAAAGCTGATTTCCCTGTGCCTCTCCATAAACGTACAGCCTTTTTCAGAAGCTTCAAAATAAAACAGCTTTCTACCCTGAGGGTTACCATTGGTTTTAACTTCTGTGAAGTCACTTCTCGCAGCTCAGGTCAGGATGCTGGCTGCCTTCACACCCCTAGATCAACCAGTTCAGCTGTCCTAAGTAGTGAGATGATGAAATTCAGGGTGTCCTGAAGTCTCCGGATAGCATTTTTCAGAAAAGGACAGAGGAGTATCACAAACATGACACGTGCCTGCAAGCTGAAACAAAGCTGCCCAACCTGGGTTCGTATCTCATAGGGTTGAGTGTGCCTTGCAAGGGAAGTATCACCACCAAGCGTTTGTGTTGCTCAAGTACTTTGACATATATGCAAAAACAAAGCTTAAAAAGGCAGATTTGTATTTCAAGCACTTTATACTTTTATGGCCCCTTATGCTCATGAAAATCGTTAGCACTTGTAAACTTGTAACGTGGCTTGTTCACAACGTGCTTTTTGTATTAGTGACAGCAGTACTACGTGACAGCTCAACACCCCCCCCAAAAATGTACAAAAGTACTGGCTTACTAAGTAGGCTCAGTCTTCCCATACTGATTTGTACTGTTAACATTTTTCAAATAAACATTTAAATTGTTTATTAGACTGTGTTTATGTGTATGCCTATTTTGCTACATAAAACAGCAGTTTGCAGAATGTATTAAATACATGGAAGTATTTGTTGCTGGTTTTTTTTTTGGTTGGTTGGTTGGTTTGTTTTTTTTTTTTTTTTTTTAAAGTTTTTCATCGTTCTAATTTACTGGAGACACTCAGGCTCAGTGCCCTCAGAGTAGGATCCTGACCATTGCCAGCTGCCCCGCTGAGGATGCAGGTGGTGTCACAGCCGGCTGGGTGCTTCAGGCAGGTGCGGAGCATGAAAGGCCCAAGCAGGGAAGATGCTCTGCTCGCCTGGAATGGGCAGCAGTGACTGACAGCCCTGGAGTCACACGCAGTGCTTTCCCAGGGCTCTACCGCAAAAGCCACCACGACGGTAACGTGACTGTGTAAAACGTAACTGGTGCTAGAGCTAGAGGCATATAGACTAAGAAGGAGATTCGGTGAAAGAAAACAGGACAGGTGAAATATAAGGAAACTGTTAGGACTCCAGCACAGGGATGGTGACTGCACAGGGAAGAATTGTCAAAGCAAGCCTTCAACAGACAGTCCTCTTCCACATATGTGGAAGTGTTCCTGCCACTTGGCAAGCCTAGACCTAGCCACTTCATTACCACAGTTCAAACAGGTGATGTATAAGGCTGAAAATTAAGGAAAAAAATGAGGGAGTGGCCAGACAGCATAGAAGAATTTTTCCTTATTGCACAAGCACGGTATGAATTGCAATGCAGATGGAAATTGAGCAGCTGTTAGCATGTGCTTGTTGCATCCTTACTTGTGAAACTATAAACCAAGCACGTGCACAGCAACATGATTTAATGCTGTTCTAAACAGCTGCGATGTAAATGAGTGGATAAGCCTGATAAAGTGTTGGTACTGCTTCACAAATTAGCCAATTTCCAGACTAAATAGTCCTCTTTTTTTATGATTTGTGATCTACAAAGTTAAAAAGCACAAGGAAAGAAATACCACCATCAGTTGCAAGAAATTAAGTGAAAAAATAGTGTAAAACTTGAACAGAAGCACAGCAGTTACCACACAACACTGCTGTGCTACGGAGCCGGAGCTACCAAGTCTTAAGTTTTAGTGCTAGTGTTCTGCTTTAGTATGTCCGTGGTTTTCCCGAGTCAAAACATTTCCTGCCTTCTCGAGGAGTGCTAGTTTGAGCTGGGACAAGTCTGAACCATTTTGTAAAGCAGTTAAAAGACTCCTTACCACAGCCAACAAGTTAGGAAAGGGCAAGCATCCTGCGCACCAGTTGTGGTAGATCACATTTTCCAGGCACAGGAGTTGAAAGGGATTTAAAAACAAAAAGTCACTGTAGGAAGGTAGTTGTTTTCTTTTTTCTGGTTGGTTGGCCGGTTTGTTTGAAAGGCATTTCTGGGTTCATCACACCAGGTCCACCATGGGACTCAGGAACTCTCAGCACTATCTGCATCTCTGTGTTTTACTACCGTGTCTTATCACTGGGCCAGCTTGAAGCCCCTTTTTCATTGTGGCGAGCTGTCACTCATGACCTAGTGGTGAATTTTAAGTACATTAACAAGATGTTCATGATAATGGCGTTTACAGAACTGTGTGCTTGGGGCTCCTTTGCCTTCCACTCTGACCCCTAGTTTTCATTACCATTTGCCCTTTCCACCTGCCTTGCAGCATCTGAAGAGGCACATAAGCACTTTGATTCAGCATGCACCTGCCAGCTGAAACAAGTCTCGGCGTATTTGACTCGTGGGATAGCACGATGCTTAGCTGCAAGAACTGCAGTCAGCAGCTGAGAGGAGCTGGCTGGAAGAAGTGTTTCCAAAATAACAGGTATCCTAAATGAGATGGACAGAAATTGTAGATATTTCGGTTACTATGACAACTGTTAAGCAGAATCTAAAATTATAACCTAAATGGTCACTTTAGAACCATTCTCATTCTGTCCTAAATCTCAAGCCATTTCTAAGCCATTAATACAGAACCTGTACAAAGGTTAAGGGTAAATTCTCTAAGGTCAGTGAGCAAAACCATCCATTTAACTGTGTGCTCATCCTGTTTTCCAGCTTTCAGCATCCCTTACTTGTGTAACAGGGTTTTCTGTGTTGTTTTTTTTTTTGTATAATTGTTTTTTTCAAGAGCAGACCCTTGGATGCATATGTTCCAGTATTAATTTTAACTCATATTTTAAAACCTTGAAATTAAAGCAGATCCCACTAATAGCTTTCACCTTTGAGAAAAAACAGGCAACTACTGAGCTAGTTCAAAGACAGCTAGAGAGAATTTGCATTTTAAAAAATATTTATTTAGATATCTGTTGCTCTTAAATTACAAAAGTTAAAAAGAGCACGCAGTGCACTGACACACTAACTACTTCTGAAGCTCTTTTAAGACGTAAGGTGACTTCAAGATAAGACAACTCAGCATGATCCAAATTCAACTATCCATTTCTCGTATTTCTCAATGTCCGCAGCAGATACAGATTTAGAAACTTTCTTTAAAGCTATTTCAAAGTCTTCCATAGTTGTTGGCATGTGCATTTCATCTCGGGAAAGATTTCTTATTTCTTCGGGTGTCAAGCCTTCAATACGCCTTCTCATAGCCATCAACGATGCATCCCTGTTAGGTATGGGGTGGGAAGGATGGGGACGGAAGAAAAAAGAAGTTACCCAATAGAGGATGGCAAGTTCCACTGTTTGAACATTCCAGTTAAGCTGTTACATTCAAAAAAGCCACAAAAAGTAATTTTTAACTTTTATAGGAAGATTTTTAAGTGCTTGGAGAGCTGGCAATACCATGCCACCCATATTTTTGAAACATTGATTTATCCTCACTGGATCTTTGAATAGCTGTTAAACACACAAGCTGAACAAATGAGGTAAAGATTAACCAGTTTATCTAAGGCTAATGCATGCCTATGATGCAGCTGCTGTATTTAGCATTTTTAATCAGGAACAAGGTGAAGTAATGGTTCACTACTCCCATGTATAGAAGAAGGAGCTGGAGTGTTTTGAATGTTTCCTGGTCCAAATAAGTCTGCTTCAAAGAAAGAGCGGTCTACGTTATCTACCTCCAGTCTGTACATTCAAAACTAAACAGTAAACTACAAAACTTGTTCAACCTTTGGCTCCTCAGACTTCTGGTCTCATTAAGCATCAACTGTTGCGCTTATGAAGACATTTTCTTGCTGCATTGTTTGACTGCATTTGGATTTCCAACATTAATACAAGTAGCAGCTGATGAGCTGAATACTTTCATAGATGGAAAACACGGAGACTGAAGTTCCTGCTATTTCACTGTTATAAAGTCTGCTTTAAAAAGAAAATGCTATTTTGTCTAGCAGTAAAAATGGAAAGGTAATCCAGGCAACATCACAAAAGTACATATCATATCATAATAGTAGGTGAGGATCCAGAGGGGAAAAATCTTATACATAGTCTTCTAGGAGGATTTAGAAAGATCGTTTCAGCACATTCTGTTACAGATTTTCCCCCAAAGGAAACCATAACTGACAGACTTCTGAGTTCTAGTTGCTAACAAATTATTTAGCAAGTTCATGAATAACAACTAGAACTTCAGAACAGCAACAATGAAGAAAGAGTTGCTTTGTTAAATTCCATCTTAGCCAAATGTCACCATGCTTTGCTGTTATGTCATCATTTGTTATCTAAAAGCCAGTTTAACCCAGCCTGCAAAGGGGGAAAGAAAGAGAAGTATGCCATGCATCTGATTTGCCTCTCGTCAGCAGCTTACATGGAATAGATAAATAAATACATAAATCATCAAGTGCAGCTGCCACCACTTTCTTAGGTAAGGTCATTTTGCCGATATTCCAACACCAACCACCAACTCTGACTGCTTTCTCGAACGCACACTGGGACCCTGGCAAGCTATGTTCAAATAAAAAGAAACCACACGCTGGAGTCTCTCTGTTCCAAACACCTTTCAAGCTTCAAGCTCTGCTCAATGATTCAAAGTCCGTTCCTACTGACATCTAATATGCAACTTAGATGCGATTTTACATTTCCTGAATATGCTTTTTTAAAATAAAGTTTCACCTTCATTTTTCATGGTTTTATGCTTACTGTTAGGAGCTGCACTGGTATCTCTGACTGCTTTTCACTTTGGCTCAGCAAAGTTTGGATTTTACCTCGAGTTCTTTAAAGTAGGAGAAAATTTGAGCAAAGCAGAGTTCTTGGCCCACTTAAGTTTTACTTATCCCTAGCAAGGACTGTTAAATTCAGCAAATCTGAACTTGGCCTGTGTTTGTATACCAAGTCTGAAACACAAAAGCACTTTAAGATCAGCCGTAAGTCTTTTTGTCTCAAAGTAAATGAAACAATCGTGTCTAAAATCTGTCTTCCCTCACGTCATTAACAAACTGTAAACACACAGGCTAATGTAAGTACTTTCTTACTAGTAATCATGCACATCCAGATCCCAGCTTGTCCGCATTTCTGGTTGCTGCCACCCCAGTCGTTCTAAGATGACTGCCCCAAATGAAAGACTCAGGTGTTTGTTTGCTTTCCTATACTATTTGTCCAAATGCACTTGGATTAAAAAATAAAAAGCAACAGTATACAAGTGAAATTCCCTCAAAAACATTACAATTATTCTGACTTTTAAACAAGTGTTTTAGTATCCAGTGCAGTATTCATTACAAATACCAAACACTGTATCTGGAAAAGCAGACTGGAAAAGGCCAACTGCAGCTAAAATGCACAAACTAGCAGAACTAATAAACTTTTTTTATAACATGAACTTATCAGCACAAACTCCTTTCAAAGCACGACCCACACCAAAACTGAGCAGAACGCCACCACAAATTCGTTTCACAAACAAAACAAATCCGTACAGCACTGACTGCGAGCATCGAACATTCTTTTCCCAGACACTGTGTAAAGTTCGTTCCTAAATGATACCAAGCCTCCAAAGTCCCTCTTCAGCCTTAGGTGACCCTTTGTGCTTTGGTGGCAGCTCTGCCTACAGGCCACTCAGTCATCCCTGCAGCATGGGATGTCCTCTCAGCTGTGCTGACAAACGTTTGCAGAGCTGTACTAGAAATCAGGCAAGAAACAGATCTGCTTTTGAGGAAAGCCGTGAACTGGAGCAGTTCTCAGCCTGCTCAAAGCACAGCCCCACAACGGTTGTGTTGGCACAACTTGGAGGTCCAGCCTAGCACTGCCACTCTTTAATGCTACCTCCAGAGCCTGAAAGCATGATTACACAGGTGCTTGTTAGAGGACAGCAGCATCTTGAGAAGTTTCAGTTGTCACTTGCTGCTGGTTCCGTAGTTTACCACCTCTGCAACTGTGCCAATGCAAATTTTAGATGTAAAATCTAATATTAGACTCTTAAGAGAGCGATCAACAATTGGAAAGGGAATGAAAGGAAAAAAAACTGGGGGAAGGCTTAGAAGGTATTTAAGTGATTGTATGCAAACAGTACTAAGAACACTAACGGTATTCTTGGCTGCATTAGGCAAAGTATTGCCAGCAGATTGATAGGTGATCCTTATCTCAGTGTTGGTGAGGCCACACCTGGAGCTCTGTGTCCAGCTCTGGGCCCCCCAGTACAAGGGAGAAACGGACATACTGGGGAGAATCCAATGGAGGGCCACAAAGACGAAGAAGGGACTGCAGCACCTCTCCTGTGAAGAGAGGCTGAGAGAGAACTGGGACTGCTCAGCCTGGAGAAGAGGAGGCTCAGGAGGGGGATCTCAATGATACCCGAAGGGAAGACGCGATGAAGATGGAGCCAGGCGCTTTTCAGTGGTGCTCAGGGCCAGGACAAGAGGCAATGGGCACAAACTGGAGCACAGAAGGTTTCCTCTGAACATCAGGAAGCACTTCTGTGCTGGGTGGGTAACTGACCACTGGCACAGGTTGCCCAGAGAGACTGTGGGGTCTCCTCCTTGGAGATCTTCAAAAACCGCCTGGACACAGTGCTGGGCAGCCTGCTCTGGGCGTCCTGATTGAGCAGCCAGTCTGTGGTTCTATACTGCGCAGAGGTGGAGATGGAAGAGGTAGGAGAAAATTCCTCAAGTCAGCTTTATCACTAAAGCCAACGTGCTAGGTACACGGCTGTTGTACTGTCACAATATGGTACGCCTTTTCTTTATCACAAAGAACACTCCGTATTTTTACTGTAGTTATTCTGGCCTCTGTCACTATCACCTGTTACTCCCTCAACAGAACATCCATTTGTATGAGCTCAGTGGAATAACGGCAACTCTACTGGTTGAAGTCTACCATCCTGTGGATATTCCTCACACAAGGAATTTGGTGTACATGAAGGAACGTGGAATGTTACCTAAATCACAGCTCATTTACATTAGTATGTTGCAACTGCTCTTCATCATTGTCATATGACAATATCAAATAGAAATATAGGTAAACATGAATGCCGTATTTTACCTTTTAGCCATACATAAAGGACAAGTTACAGCGTATTCTTATCCGACAATTTTAATCACATAAATTAGATTTAAAAACAACTTTCTCAGAGTTTGTAGCAGTAATAACACAACCAATGCAAACTTAACATACCTGCATACGTTGGTAATGTCTGCACCTGAATATCCCTCCATTTTCTCAGCTATATTTGCAAGGTCAACGTCATCTGCCAGTTCCAGCTCCCGCAGATTTATTCTTAGGAGTTCCTCTCTACCTTTTGCTAATTAAAGAATAGAAAATTGACCTTTACAATCTGCTTTCTGAAGATAAATAACGAATTGAAGAGGGACAAAGAGGAAGGACAAGGAAAAGGACACTGCACTTGCTACGGAAGTGTTCAATGTTTTGATTTAACCTGATCCTAAATTTGTAAATAAATTTGCATATATGTATCAAGAAGTTTTTTAAGATCAGCCAATCAAAACTAAATGAGTTCTGATATAGTTTTGATTTCAGTCTTTTCAGCCCCTCCTCTCCCCAGGTCTTTATACCTGATGGTAAAGGAATGTAAATTCTCTTTTCTAGTCTTCGTCTTAGGGCTTCATCAATATCCCAAGGAAAATTAGTAGCAGCAAGTACCATGACCATCTTAGATGGATCATCATTTTCAGTGGCCCCTCCGACACCTGCATTGGAGAAAAGAGTAAAATGTACATATGTTTTATTAAGTTTGACATACAGAGAGAACAATATCCACAATTCTATAATATTAAAGCAGCTGTCCAAGTGCAATAATAAAAATAAAGTGCAATAAAGTTCAGGTTTTTAACTATCTGGCAGACTGCAAGCAGAAATGCAGACTCAGTTCAGTTGGGAGCAATGGCTTAGGCTGTACAAGATCAGGAAGTTCCTCCCATCATGGCTGGAACACTTCTACAGCAGAGCTATTTCCATTTCTGCCACTACAGCGTTTTGAATTTTCACACCAATGTCATGTAACAGCACGCAGGGGCTGGGCAGTACGCACCAACAGCCTTGCCAAAGCAGCATTATTCCCTAACAAAAGTTTGTTCACTTCTGAATTCAAGCCAAATGTTTCACATACTTAAGTGGATTCTTATGAACTGCTGAAGTGAACGTTCAAATTCGGTGGCTAAAACATAATTTTTAGACAGGGAAACCACCTCAGTCTCCAAAGCACTGTGAAACTGCAGCTAAATGAAGAAGTTGTATTTCATTAAACTTGCTAGGATCTGCACTTACTGTTTTGGCATATAATCATAGAACCGGGCTGGGGAATAGCCATTGTACCTAGTCTGCCTGAAAATTTGCATATAAAGCACCATTTATGAACTCTCAAGTGAAAGGACTTCAAATAGTTGTTACTAATAAAATTAGCTTCTATACATACTTGAGTTATGAGAATAGCATTACAGCTCTGCTGCTCTTTAAACTCAGACGTAAAAGGGTATCAACATCAGAGAAATAGAATATACAAGTCTCCTGACTCATAGAATTCTATCACAAATTACTGCAGAGATTAGCACTTTTTGGTTGCTCCTTTCTGCTCCCTTCTTGCCAAAAAGGTGGTAAAAAGGGTGCTTCTAACAATATTTTAGTTACCTACTTTTAAGCTTCGTTGATTTGCTGAATATTAAGCAAATAGCTGTAACGAACTCAGTGTTTTAAGAAGAGAAGTCTCCCAACCACTTCTACAAAACTATTTTCTTCATTTTTAATTTATAACTTTAGGAGGAAAAAAAATCCCAAAGACATTAAGTATATGAATTGCCTTTGAAGTTTAAATTGGAACAGGTGACAGTTATTTTGAACCACTTCTCTACAAGTAAAAAGCAGATGGTACTCCAGGTAACAACTTAAATGCCATGCTGGCTGCTACATTTATACTTTTCTCCTTCTGCAGTTCTGAAGTCTTGCATTCTCTACTGAATCTTCATTATTGTGGGTTAGTAATACAAGGTCAGTGCTCAGAAACTGAAAGACAGTTAAATAATTGGTTTCTTTTTTTCTTCCACACTGGCAGTTGGAATAGTGTGTGTGTGTGTGTTTTTTGCCCCAATTTTATACAAGTCTTTGAGGGAAATTACATCTGAAGAATGAAGTTTGGATTCCCCGCCCCCCCCCCCCCCCCCAAGTTTCCTCCAGCCCAGAAGCTCCGAGTGATCAGGTTATTTACCATCCATTTGAACTAGCAGTTCTGCTTTCACACGTCGGCTAGCTTCATGCTCCTCTGAGGTTCCACGGCGACTACAGATAGAGTCTATCTCATCAATAAATATAGTTGTTGGGGCATAAAATCGAGCCTGAAGAAAGCAAAAGATAAAGCAGAAGCTGAAATGGCAGGTCTACTCACATTTAAGAAATGGTAGCATGTTCAGAGTTGAGTAACGACACACTTATCCCAAAGAATCAGCCCATAAGTATCAAACAGTACCTAACCTTCTGCCTCTTGGACCACCACACAGAGCTATAGAGCAGCTGCGCACCCATTAACGACATTTGAGCAGAACATTTTATGGCAGTCATAATTGCTAGGGCTATTACCTTATTAAATATTAAAAAAACATTACGAACATCATTTTTAACTTTGTCAAAGTCATCGCAGAACACTTGAATAAGAACTCAGGTGAAGTTAGGACTAACAGCAGGCTAGGACACCGTGATAAGGACCGTCCAAGAGACAGGTCAACTGCAAGATAACCCTAACCCTTCTGACAACGGAAGAAGTCAAACGAAAAGGGTCTACAATAATAAAAGTGATTGCCCTAGAGCATTTATGATGTGCTCCTTTGTGTATATGCATTCTTTTAATTGATGGTAATGATATTAACTTGTTAAATATCATCACACTATATTGCAAAAATCTTCTATTTCCTGACTACTGTAATTGCAACTCTGCTGCCCCCTTCAGCACTTGGCACCCTGGCTAACACTGCACGCAAGCCTGGTGACAAAAAAATAATACTACAATGTTCTGAGGCATTTTCAAGCATTGCATGCTATGAAGCCAACTACATACTTGGTACTGTTTGGAAGTCCACTTATCTTAAATACAAGTCAACCACAACAAAAAAAGCGCCCATCCGCAACAACAAAACACACACACAGCCTAAATAGGGTTTCCATCCAGAAAGCAATTATTCTCCTTCCAGATTTACCTACAAGCTTGTCCTACAGCACTCATCAGCCTATAGCTAGCTATCTCTAACAAGTTAACCCTGAAAATAAAGATGACCCCATTTTTTAGTTTAGAAGCTGTTCACTAATAACCACATCTTCAGTGTACATAGCCAAATCAGAAGGTCCTGACGTGTTTGAAGCTTGGAAAGCTAGCTCTTACATATGCTCTAAATTCTAAAACTTGGCAAGGTTTCACTATTCCAGAAGTAATTCTACTTCATTGTTTATGTCAAGAAACTTCAATCACCATTTCAAATAGCAGACGAACAAGCTTCTCAGACTCTCCTCTGTATTTTGAGGTAAGTGTGGAAGAAGAAACATTGAAAAAAGTAGTCTTGCATTCAGTTGCTACAGCTTTTGCCAGGAGGGTCTTTCCAGTACCAGGAGGACCAACCATCAGCACACCCTATTAAAATAAAATAAAATAATAAAAAAAAACATTTAAATACAGCTGAAGACAGCATTTATCTGTCTGATACCTTTATTTTGTTAGTACTATTTGCCATAAGTATTGTTATTAAAAAGTGGAAAAAATTTATATAAGCTGTAAGACACCTGTAATTTCTTGTTGCTCCAAGATCCAACCTCAGAATCCTACTTATGATCACAGGATCAGATTTTTTCATACCTTCCATGGTCTTCTAATTCCCTTAAAAAACTCCGGCATCCACATCGGTAAAACTACAGCTTCCTTGAGCAGCTTTTTAGCTTCTACTAAATCAGCAATATCATCCCTGACAAGAAAGAGAAAGTTGTTTGACAGACTCAGACAGGCTGCAAAAGAATCAGTCCACAGCTGAAATCAATATGCAACAGAACTCAATGTTATGTACTGGCTCTTCAATAATTCAGACAAATGGGTTGGATTTAATTAAGTTCTAGTGGCAAAGGCCTACAACCAGAGTTGCCAACCAGCCTGTAGACTCCTGCTGCATGCTAAAGCAAAGAGGCATTACCTATTTCACTAAAGCACTGCTGTTCTTATTCACAGCAAGAATAAGCAGAATAAGGCAAGCTGGGTAAACTTATGCTAGTCACAGATGATGGTTTCCTCTTTTGCTAAGAAGTTGGCTGCCTCTTAAATTTGAATACCATCTTTCATCATTACGAGAACAATTTACTGAAGACCAGTAAATGGAGATGAATTGGAATAATTTTTTAGAATTCTTTTTCAAAGCTACAAGTGTATTAATTCTTAAAAATTTTATGGGCTTGCCTTATTTTCTTGAGGGTAACTCACAGGGCATTCCACTTACAGTGTGCGCCCAAGTGACGTTTCAGTTACAAAACATATGAGGTGGAAAAATTAGTTTCAAATCTGAAGTTGTAATTTAAGATTCAGTATAAAAATTGATTCATATATTCACATATTAAACTGAGATACATGATAGATGTCCTATGCATACAAAGTTGTTAGGGTTTGTTCATTTTTTTTTTAAGCCTACTTCATTTGCCAGATTTTTGCTCATTTAATCCCCACAAAAATCACATAAGCTTGGAAACATTCAGAATACAAAACCTCCTTTGTATACGGTTTAATATTTAACACATTTATGTAAAGGCCCTGACACGTGGTTATATTTTATACTGGCAGTCATATCATGTCCAGCAAGAACTCAAAGGGTTCCTATATTGACACAACTTCCTTGTTAATTGGTATTCTATCTTGATACACCCCTGGGTAACAAAACAGGTTTTAAATGAAGAGACTCTGTCAGACAATACAATCTTACACATTACAAAATAGCATCTCAAAAATTGGTATCAGGACTCTTAGAAGAGACTGAGTTTTGTACGGGTGAGTAAACAAGTTCTAAAAATATTCAACTACACAAGAGGCTTAGCTGACTATTTAAGGAAAGCCTTTATGTACTTTTTATATGTAAGCATAAGCTAAAATATTTAATTCTTATCATAATGTACAAGAGAAAAAAGCAAACAACAATTCAGATCTGGCAACAGTATTCAAACTTACCATCGAATGTTGGGATTTTGAGAAATTATATCTCTTTCCAAAGCTTCTACTAAGTCTTTATCATATCCAGTACTATCAAACTTCTTTGGTTCAGACTCTGAAATCTCCGATGTGGATTTGTTCTACGTAGAAGGCAAATGGCAGCGTAAATACTTTATAATGGTTATGCTACTAATGGGTTTTCATAACAAGACCACAAGTTTCTAGAAGGCAATATAAAACAGCACAAAAGTTATGAGGCATCTGTATTACTGCTGCACTGCAGTATTTATTTGGTTCACTCACACTTCTGTACTGCTCTGGTCCCATTTCCTTCTCCCCAAAGCCAGCATATTGCAACGATGCGGTTTCTTGCTTCAGTAGATAATCAAAACTGCACACACCTATCCCAGTATAACAGCGTTTGCCTCTTCTTACAGAGGAGTTGAAAACTATCTGCAGTACTTAGCTGGGCAGGGGAGTTCTCTGTGAAACTGGAGTAGCCTAGCCTAGCGTGACACCTTATAACTCACATCTCGTAGGTATCATAAATATGTCAAGTAGACAAAAAAAAAGTGAAGCAGGACTTCCATATGTAGCTTGAGCAAAGCTGATCGGCATGAGGACCATAAAAGTAATAGGAAAGCTAAATAACTTATAAGCATACAAGAACATAGAAGCACCTTTGCACTAGTCAGAAGAAAAGAAGCTACACAGTTGAGTAGACTCGAACAGCAGAGATCACGCAACTGAGAGCAAATAAAAGCACTAAACATATCTCTTCTTTTATACACTTAGTAAGCACTATGTATGATAGAACTGAAAAAAAAAAAACCACAAACGAGAAGAAGAAATCCACACTATCCTGCCTCAGCATATGTATGTCCTTTGAACGAGGACCATTACTCAAAGAGAATGTGATTTAATTCCTACTAACTAAAAGTATCAAACTTCATGGGTAAACATTTCTACCCGTGTAGTTTACACTATTTGCACAGGCCATAACACCTTGCCCACACCGTGAGGTTGCTGGAACTAAGAGAAACTTTAGTACACGGACATGAATACAGTGTCCTCAGTATGATCCCTTACTATGATCATTAGCTAAATTTATGGAGACTGGAACAAAATTTCAAGCACTTCAGCTGAAAAGAATAGATCCCACATCATTCTCTTTCATGAAGTATGTCAGGTTTTTGTTTGCTCTAGAATCTGGAGCTAATAGCACATCTCATCAACAAGAACAAAAAGTACGCAAAAGTGTCTCTTTAAAATTAAATAAATCTTGAAATGCTTTGGAATAGGCAAGTCAACCTCAGTCTAAACTATAGAAAAGCAATAAAAACCCCACAGGGACATCACATCTAAATGAGCTCCATCAAGCTTGTTGTCAGTAATTAAATGGTATAATCTTAAACAACTATCTCCAAATTGCAGTGAACAATCCCACATTTGGCAGATTACTTCCTCTGGATGGCTTTATTACTAGGTTTCTGTTTGCTTAAATTAATCCATTTTGCACCCTTCGGTAAGCAAGACTGTCCGTAAAGCAAAGATACCTCATGAAGTTAGATTAAAATTGGCACACTGACTTGAAAAGAAGAAATAGTTTATAGGCATCTAATTTTATAAAATATTCAAGAAAACAAGACTGAATTTCTAAACATCCTGAAGCTGTCTGCAAACTTACCTTTTCCTCTTTTCCTTTATTTTGCTGATCCTTTTTTTCCCGGCCACGGACTGCCTTCCCTTTATCATTGGGATTTCGAGAGGATGGGCGGTGAGGGCCTCTGACAGCTGCACTTATGCGATTATTGTGACCTCTGCAATCGCTGCACTGAGCAGACTGACGTTTTCTGGGTCCTGGCGAAGGTCTAATTAGTTGTAATATATGCAAAAAGCCTCAGTGCAAAGTCACTGGTGAGCACTAAATAACCACATCAAGTGGTTACAAGCTATAGAAACCATTTTGCTCAAGATAAAAATCTATCTGCATATATTGATGTTGCACTCAGTGAAATTAAAGGCACCAACAACATTACAAGTCACCATACAGAACATGTAGGTCAGAAACAAGACAGACGTTTTTAGATAGGCACTAGACGTTCACTTTCCCTTTGCCACAAGCTCGGGGCTCATTATTTGCTTAAAGCAAGCTTCTTGCTTTGCATATTTCACAAATAAAAGTAATTCTAGTATTTTGAAGCTTAGAAAAAGAAAAAATATATATATATACATTTCATTCTTATCACAATTGTTCTCACTTCCAACTCAAATAAGCACAAGTGTTTCTTGGTAACATATTATTTTTACATCTCAATGGGAAAAAGAAAACAAAAGTCTGATCTCTCCCATCACTGACTATCATTCTGTTGCTGGCATAACCTAGGACTAACTAAAACAGCTTCGTGTTACATTTTGAGTTGGCTTCTATCAGACTTTAACTTCAGAGAGGTATCATTTTTGTTTTAAAGGGAAATGCAGAGAAACACGCACACACAAAATAACTTATAAAAAGCATTTCTGAACACCAATCAAGATGTCTTACCAAGATTTTCAAAGGGAAAACACATGCTATTTTTTCCCCTGCCCCTCAAAGCTCTCCTCTCAGAACCTCCAGCTTGCAAAAACGGAGTCACTTAAAATATTATGTTTTGGACACACGTGTTATAACTTACATAATCACATAATTATTTAGGTTAGGTTGGAAGGGACCTCTTAACATCATCTAGTCCAGCCCCCCTGCTCCATCAGGGTTAGAGTAAGCTGCCTAGGGTTGCGTCCAGTCAGATATTGAGTATCTCTAACGATGGAGACTCCACAACCTCTCTGGGAGGTCTGCATCAGTGTCTGACCATTCCCACAGTAAAAGAGCATTTTCTTATGTTCTGGTGGAATTTTATGCATTTTAATTTGACCCTGTTGCCTTCTGGCCTGTCAGTGGCTACTAGTGAGAGGAGTCTGGCTCGCACATCTTCATTCCCTCTCATCAGGTATTTATGCAGATGGATAAGATTCTCCTGAGCTTTCTCTTCCTCAAGTAACCACCTTTGGTGCCCTGTGCTGGACTCACTCCAGTAAGATGATCTCTCTCAATACTGGGAAACCCAAAATAGACAGAGCACTCCAGGTATAATGACTTGCCTCCAAATAGACTTCATATCACCGATAACAATCCTCTGAGCCCAGTCATTCAGCAAGTTTTTAAATCCACCTAGCTTGTCCACTTACCTAACCTGTACTTTGTCAGCCTGCCTACAACAGCATTGTGAGAGACAGTATCTACTAAAGTTGAGGTAAATAACATCCGCTGATCATCCACCAAGTCAGTCACCTCATTGTAGAGGGCAATGAAGCTGGTCAAGCATCATTTCCCCTTTGTGAATCCATGTTGACAACTCCTGAGCACCTGCTTGTCCTTCACGTGGTTGGAAATGTTTTCCAGAAAGATTTTCTCTACCATCTTCCCAAGTATTGCTTATGTGTAGTTCTCCACGTTTCTTCTTACCCTTCTTGGAGGCAGGAGTGATACTTGATCTTTCCCAGTCTTCAGACACCTCTCCCAGTCACCATGGCCGTTCAAAGATAACTGAGAGTGGCATCACAGTGACATCAACCTGCTCCCTCTGCACAGCCATCTGACACGTGGACCTTCAGTTTGTTCAAGTGCTCTCTAACCTAGTTCTCCCCCAATGAGGGAGAGGTGTCTTTGCTCCAGACTTTCCCTTTGGTCTCAGGGGCCTGGGTATTCCTGAACACCAGTTTTATTGGTAAAAGCTGAGACAAAGAAGGCATTAAGTACCTTGATCTTCTCCACATCACCCATCACCAGTTTCCCTGCCCCATTCATCAGCGGGCCCATGTTCATTTATGTACTTATAGAACTGTTTCTTGTAACCCTTCATCAGATTCAACTCCAGACTGGCCGCCGCTTTTCTAATCCTGTCCCTACAAGACCCGACAGCAATTCTGTACTTCTCCTGGGTCACCTCTTCACACTTTTGGTCCAAGTTCACTTCAGCTCACCCATGCAGGCCTCCTGTCACCTTTACTTCATTTCTTGCTTGTCAAACTGGACCTTTCTTGAGCTTGGAGGAAGTGATCCTTGAGTACCAGCCAGATCTCCTAGACCCTTCTCCTCTCCAGGGCTGTATAACACGGCATTTTTCCAAGCATCTCTCTGAAGGGGTTGAAGTCGGCTCTCTTGAAATCCAAGGTTGTGGTCATGTTTCTCCTACCTCTTCTTTAGATCTCACACTCTGTAATATTAGTCAGTGCAGCCAACGTTGCCCTTGTCCTCAGTTCTTCCTTTCAGTATCACGTGCAAAGCATCCTTCCTTGTTGGCTCCTTAATTACCTGTGCTAGGAAGTTACCATCAGTGCACTCAAGAAATCTCCTAGATCGCTTGAGCCCTGCTGTGTTGTCTTTCTAGTAGATATCAGGCCCTGGTAGGTGTGAGGCTTACAGTTATTTGAAATGAGACTGCTCCAAGTTTCGAACTTTCAAACAAACAAAAAAAAAACCACAGCAGCATATTGTAGCATAACTAACCAGTTCGTGGAGATCAGGGTACCAACTTGCTACACAAAATGAACTGAACTTGGACACTTCAAGGTTTTCCCATTACTCTGGTAACATTTCATCCTTGTCGTGTCAGATACATGCAGAATCATTTTAAAGTTGATGAAAAGCAATTCAGGAATAGAGTTGAGCTTCCACGGAATGACAAGTTTAACTCAACTCAGAAAAACCGAACAAATGCATGCACAAAGAACCTTGACATTGGTCAGCCCATAAAGGACGAAAGCCTCAGAGTGTTCTGAAGGAGGATGCCTCAAAGCGGCATCTCCACCACCAGAAACGGCGGCATGTGGCTGACGTATTATAAGTCATACAAGCTCTGGAACAAAAATTGCACAGGAGCAGGCTGGAGTCAAAGCATGTTTTACACTGATAAATGTTAACGTCTCCAGGTTTCCTCTTACCTCCGTTCAGCAGGTACTGGCAAAGACCAGACTTCTGCATCATGCGCTGGTAATTCTTGTTGTGAAGCTTTCAAAGGAGTACTGTCTAGTTTAAAACTCTCTAGTGTTTTCATTATATCTTTCACATGCTTAGCTTCCACACTTATCTCCTGCCAAACCTGATAAATAGAAAAAAAGGTAGATTACACACAGTGCAAGCAAGTTTGCCCTAATCTTCTGTTTAAGCCTATGTAATGCCTGGATGGATTCCACAAGGTTTCATAAGTTACCTGATCCTACTTAAAGAGACAAGAATAATGCACATCAGATATTAAAAATGTTCTTCTGCCTTTCCCAGCACACAAAGAATAAACAAAGATTTTGAATTTAACACTGAAAAGACTTCTGACAAATTTTCTGTGTTAAACAATACACACAAAAAGAGTATGACAGAAAAGAGTTATCGACTTTTTACCTTATCGACTGAATGTCAATGCAGAAACGATGGCTCATGTTAAGGATAAGTTAACATGGCAGCCACAACTCAGTTTCTGTTAAGTATCTGTAAGTCACACTACTGAAACATAGAGAAATATGACTATTCAAAGTAATACTAGCTGGAAAAAAAGCTTCAGCATAACAGGGGCACTCATCAAAAAGAAGCTGACAAGCCAGACATTGCACTGGCTCCCACTGCTGAGTTTCACTGCCTATTTGTCAGTGTCAGAGCCAGAATTCTTAATGAAGCCTTACATATGTCTGTACGATAACACTAAAGTTTATCAGAGAGCAGTGCAAATATTTTCGGATTTCTGTTCACCAAACAAGGCAATTTTTGCTAGTTTAATGCTTTATCCTCAGTGTCCCAGAAAAGGATTACTTACCTGTTGCCATTTCTGCTGCAGATAGGTATCTCTGACAGAGTAGAGGTACTTATTCATCTGGTCAAGAACTCCCTGGTAGTAAACCATTGCAGAGTCATAGTTTCCCAGTAAGGCATACTCACGAGCCAGCTTTACATTCTCACTGATCATAACAAGGCTCATGTTCAACATGAAGCTGAAAAAGATAGTAAACACATTAAGGAAAAAAATCCCACAAGCCAGGAACAGAGCAAATTTTTGCAACTATTTTCACATGATTGTTACCCCACTAGACATATCAAAGCATAGAAACAGCAGAATACATTGGTTAGAAAAAGGTTCCAGAATGAACGTCACCTATACAAAAAGCAAATTGCTTCTCTATTGGTAGAAGTGGAACTTTTCACTTCATGCGATGAGGATTCTGTTTAAGATTATATACAAGACATGCAGATTTAACACACCTTTACAAACCGCAACTGCATAATCTCCTTCCCTCTTCATTTGGTATTTTATCGTTAGTGCTACAACATCCCCCATACTACAATGATCTGCAGTTAAAAACAAAGTTTTTCCTCCAGATACATTAGGTTCTGTTTTTTGTTTTTTTTTTTGCCTTAGTATTCCCCATATATAAGCCTAACAGCCTGATTCTGCATTGTGGAAAACATTTTTCCCTTTTTTTTTTTTTTTTTGTAAATAGATCTTCAGTTTTATTTAATATTTCCTTGAAACAAATATCCACCTTCCATGCCCACCTTGCCCCTTCCCATCACCCTCATTTTTAAACATCAGAGCCTCCGCTTTGAGGCAGGTAAGATATCAGTGAAATGTAAAGAAAAGCCAGAATTAAACACTCGGTGTGTGGCTGCCCACTTTATTTAACATATTGTTCAAACCATGCTGTTTTTCCCGCAAGTGCTTTTTGGGAGCAAACGCTATGGAATGTGACCTCTTCTACTTTGTAGCATTAGCAGAATCTGTACTTTTAGATTAGAATAGCACAGAATTATTATTTGCACAAGTACTGCAATAGCTAGACTAGCATAGAATAGCTAGCAAGTAGATTTATTCTTTACAGTCCTGCCTTCATCCACATAGCAGTCCTCCTCAGGTTTTACTCATTATTTACACATCCTACCCCCTTCCTCTCCAAGATGCCTGCACCACCTCTACTTTTCCTGTTTCTTTCACACTGAGAATTGCCCTGCTCTCCTCCCAAGTTTCCTAGACCCAAGCACAGACAACATCAAAATAAGCAAATAAACAAGCCTGCAGGAGAGTCTTCTTGCTCGCGTTTCAGCACCTTTACCCAGCGCCAGTAAGAAGCAATTGCAAGCAAGCAATTACTGCTAAGCCCTGGGATGAAGCATACTTGATACAGATCAACTATTTAAAGAATGTAAGAGGCACTGAATTCACGCACGCAATAAACAGACTTAAGACTGAACATATTTCAAGACCAGGTCATGGTCAAATCTGGACACATTAGCAGAGGTTTCAGAAGTCACACTGCTAAAATATTAAGTCCCCACCGTGAAGATGAGCTGCTATGTACATATCAAACAGTCTAAGGCTTCCACTCCTCCTTTTTCTCTTCCCTTCCCCAGTAGCTTTATGCATGAATACACAGCTGACCCGCTCTTGAGCCAGCATAGCTTTTTCCTTCCTTTCTCTTCCTTCCTCAGCTTCCCTCAAAGCTGCAGAGAAAAGTTTCAGCCCAGATGGCAAAACTTTGCCAACAGGACAGCTGAAGGTGGCCCCCGACAGCTCACACCCACCCACGTGCAGGACCTGTACCCTCCCTAATCTCACCCTGGCCAGAGGCTCGCCGAGCTAGCCACGGGGATGTGTACAAACTGATACAGCGAGCGCGGCCAGCAACTCCACACACCGCCATATCCCGCGCTAATTAAGCTGTGGAGACAGAGCTTGACTTGGGAGTTTTGTTTTTTACCTCAGGAGAAAGAGCCTGAAGGTGTTTGCCAGCTGCCGTATGGATCATCACGCAGATATTACTGAAGTTTTTACTGCTATATTTAGGAGCAGGCTTTTCCACTCATGCTCATCCTACCAGATACACCTGTTTGCCTGTCCTGTGAATCCAAACTGATGACTAACGCTTCTGAAATCACACGTTGAGCAAGATGCTAATGAAGGCTTTAAAAATCAAGTAATAGCAAGTTACTAAAGCCAAGCCAGACTTTCAAACACCGTGAGAAGTCATATAGGGAAAAAAAAAAAGGAAAAAAGAAGAAAAGTAAAATGAAACATTGAAGGAACACACAGTATTATTAGAGAAATCCAAGCAGAACAGCAATTCTGCTTAAGTATTGGAGTGGAGGGGACCAACTTTTACAAGTGGAAAGGAACTAATAGCAGGAATCAAAAAAAAGAAGGTAATGAGGCTAGGTTAGGAAGATATGAAAGCTCGGAACCCTGATGACAGTATTGTACATAACAAACAAGCAAATGTGATTTTTAGGTGAGAGAAGGAGGATGGACAGAAAGAAGGACCAGACACAGAAGAAAGATGAGCTAACATCTAACGAGGAAAAAAATGAGAAAGGCGCTCGGTTAAATTTGTAACGTAACCAAAGGTGGTAATTCAAACATACAACAAAATCGCAAGAATCTATGTTTCATTGGTGGTACTAAAAACACAAGAGACTATATATAAACTGTTATATATATACATATATATTCATTTGTTGGTCCGCATTGCCTCGTAAGGCCAGGAGAGCTCCCAGGGGCTTCCAGCAGCGTGCTGGCTGTGTTCGTGCGGGCAGAACCCACACCAGGACAGCGGGGTGAGAGCTTTGACCTGAAGCCAGCTCACGGCTTGCAGCACAAGGCCGTAGCACACTGTGGCAGCTCAGGGCGGTGTGGAAAACACCTGTGGGAGAGGTGCGAGTACACACAAATCCAGAGCTAAACCACACCTGAACAGATTTAGAAAACAATTTTTAAAAGGATCTAATTCCAAACCGCTTAATTTTTAAAGTATTTTCAAATACCTCATACTGTCACGTAACAGGATGTCCAAGCAGCAAGGCTGCACTTATCAGCTATGACCTTCCCGTGAATCATACCCAGTGAAATTATCTACGTCCCAACAGCAACAAGCTTGTAAAGTTGACAACAAGCAGGACAGAAGACAAATAACCTCAGTACTTTGTCTTGTGGTTTAATTCTACGTGTACACACACACTTCACAATACTCTCTCTTTACACTAGCTGTCAGTATTTCGGGTTCCCACAGAGCAACACAAAAGAAACCCATCAAATTAACCCATCTCCAGTAACAGAATACATTTTACCATTTGCCCCAAGCACTCATAATATTTCCAGAGTTTGAAACAGCCAGGAGCAGCATGGGTTGGAACTAACCAAGGTTCAAGGTACCTGCAGCTTTGGAGAATGAGGTTTGGGAACTTTTTTTTTTTTTTTTTTTCTTCACTTTAAAGATAACAGCCTGACCATCATCATGAAAACACTGGGGATGAGTCGAGTTTTCAACAACGACTTTAAGGAATTATCAAGAAATATCTGAAGTTGATCACATTAAATTTGGGACGCTGAACACTAAGAAATCCCCCAAACACACATAAAGAAAAAAAATAATACTGTTGAGATGTTGGGAGGGAAGAATAAAGTCAGGGTCTATCAGTTTTTATGTAGGACCCATCAGCTCCTCGTGTGACTCAGAGAGCAGAACAAGCCCTACAAGGAAAATATTTCTGCAGAGTCCCTCAGTCAGACCTCAGTGCTTGGACTACGCCAGAGCTGAGCCTTGGCAAGGTGTTCAAGTTCCCATTATTTCAGTCTGCTATGCAGGCTTCGACATAAAAGCAAGCACGTGAAATTCAGAAAGCTCTCTCAGCAAACCAGAGGAGAGAAAAACCCAAAGTAAGAGCTTTCAGGAGTCAATTTTTGCTCACAACATTGTGTGGCGGGACCACATCACCTCTGAGTTCCCTTCCAGCTTTAGCATCCTACTCTGAAATATACTTGTTGATGCCAAATGTTGCCAGGAGTGTGATTGTGCCAATTACCCAAGAAATCTTACAGTTGCTGGGCTTATGGGGTACTAAACCACCTGTTTCTCATCTGCTCAGTGCATTTAACAGCAACGGTGGTGAAACACCAGCACCCACGAGTATAAGCACACTTAGCCTGCTGTTTATGCAGAGAATCATCACACTGTTGTATATAGTGGAGCTGTTGGCAGCCAGTTTTATGGTTTTGAGACTGAGCTTGTCAAAAACCTTAAAATACACGGACAAACAACAGACCACCACAGCACAGAGCTCACACCCTGTTCCACAGGGGCTGGTCCCCCCTGAGACAGCCACGGTTCAGCCACCGAGCTGCTCGGTGGGTTTAGCAGGGCCTGCAGCAAAAACCTAACGCAAACGTGTGAGGAAGAACTAAGAAGAGTCGGAAAAGACGGAGAACAGAGAGAAGCGGAGAGCAGGGAGGAGCGCAAAGCCGGAGCCAGCGCCTGCCCGGCGGCGGGCCCCATGAGGCGCCGCATCCCCCGGCCGCGGCGGGGAGGCCGGGGCCGCGCCCCCAGCCCCGGTGAGCCCCCCCTCGGCAGCGCCGACCCCGCTCCCCGCCCCGAGCACCGGCACCCCGGCACCCCGCGCCCCCTGAGGAGCCCCGGGGGGTCCCCACCGCCACCTCCCCTCACCTCAGGGCGGCAGCGCCGCTGCCGTGCCGCGACCGGGGTACGGGGGCACGGGGAGCGCTCGGTACCGCGGTGGCGGCTGCCGGGAGCCCCGGGGCCGCCGCTCCTGCCTCGGCGGCGGGATGGGACGGGACGGGACGGGAGAGGGATGGCCCCGCCTCGCCCGCCTCCTGCCGCCGCCGGTTTGAAGGCAAATCCGGCTGCGTCACTTCCAGCCCGGCGGCCGTGCGCGCTGGTGTCACGTCGCCGCCCGATTAAGGCTCCTGTTTCGGCGCAGGTATTGATGTTGTGGCTGTTTTCTTTAACAATAATTATTACTTTAAAAAAAAAAAAAGAAGGGTTGAAAAGTGTAACTGCATTGGCCGGGAATCGAACCCGGGCCTCCCGCGTGGCAGGCGAGAATTCTACCACTGAACCACCAATGCTGCTACAGAAGCACGTCTCGGGATACCTCAGTTAAACGCCGCGCGGCCGGGCTCTGCCTGCGCCGCCGCCAGCTTTCAAATGGGGCGGGCCCGCCCCACCGCGGCCGTTTGAAACCTGGCGGCGGCCGTTGAGGGCAACGGCTGGGGACGTGGTTTTTATCAACGTGTTTTTTTTTTTTTTTTTTCTTGTACACTTCGTTTAACAGCGTATGGACCTATTGTATGCACACACAGTGTTTTAGCTAAGGGTGGACAAATCCCCTTTTTCTTATTTGTTTGACTTTCCTGTTATAAATTCACTCAGAAGTCAAACAGATCCCAGTAGTTGGTAGGGACTGAGCTCACATAATGCTGCGCAGCTTCCTCGTTTCAGTTATTTTCTACTTATTTACTCTTAAAGCTGAGTGAATTCCTCCCCAGAGATATGGTGGCATTAAACAAATTACAGTAACACAAAGATACCTCAGCCATCTTACGAGCTCCAGTTAGCACGGCTCTGAGGGCAGGGGACCCTCACCAACAGCCTCCCAGGTAATTTTTCACTCCTTACTCTTTAATACCTTTCTCTTCCCAAGACAAGGTGTTAAAGCACGTGAACTTCCCCTGGCTACAGGTAACGAGAAGGAAGGAGAAAGGCCCCATGGCCATAAAACAAGTTTGTTCTCTTGAGGAGAAAGGATTTCACACAGCGAGGAACCCAGTGCCACCAACACGAGCAGGGCCTGCTGCAATTCAGTTTCAGAGGCAAGAGCAACCTGCAAAGAGGTGCTTTATTTACCTATTTACTTCCTGTAATTTAAGACGGGTTTTGCCTAGTGAAGAGTATGTATGCATTCCTTCCACAGAGCACGCGTATTTATTGCTTTGTGACAATCTCTTGAAACTGCCATAAAGGGTGAAGTTCTGGGGAAAAAAAAAAAAAGCATCATGTACGACAGGGCAAAGAAATCCAGATACCAAGGTCAGCGTGGCAGGGGCCACAGAACAATGTCCTTGGGTACCGTGTCCCAGATGGAGCAGGAACTTATCACCTGTCTAAATAGACTCAGTTGCTCAGGAACAAACAGGATCTAAAGGTTGGGCACAATAGAGCGGGTTTATGATAGGCCACTAGGGTGAACTCGAAAGACCTGCAGTACTACGTAGTCTTATTATGTTTATCTCATCCATTCTTTCCCTTTTACTCTTGGGATATTTACCTGTTTGACACTGTTAAGCTGTCACTGATTTAGTTTGTGTTTAACAAATGTCTGATCTTAAAATAGCCCTTTCTATATTAGTTTACTTGCAAGATAAAGCTGTTGATGAGTTTTTAAAATTGTTACTGTATTATACCACTTGATTGATATAAACTGAAGAAGGGAAAAATTTTCCAGATCATAAGCTGATGATGAATGAAAAATAGCTTACATACATATATTTTTATATATATATTTCTCCCCACAAACCAAAGGAAGAAAAATAATAATATATAGTCTCCGCATTAAGACACTGCGTTTTCTGTATGGGTAGTTTTAGATGTGCATTTAAAGAAGTGGACTTTCTTAAAGACAATTTTCCCTCCTCCTAATAAACATGAAAGCTGGGATATGTTGCATCTCTTTTAAGAGAAGGAATAGCTTTATGCTACATAATGTATGCATAATAAATAAGCAAAGTTTTAATTATTTTGATGAAAAAGGCAGCAGACAGGGAAAGAGCACCAATAAATTCAAATCTTGAATATCAAAACGTATACTTTTGAGAATACATTACAAACGTGAGACAATAGCTAACTACAATAACATTTCTGCTTTTAAGCATACACAACTATTTTGTTAACCAGTAGAGCTGTTGCAGTATAAAGGAAACTCTGGAGAGAGGGGTGTGAAGGAAAACAAAACAAAAAAATAAATCTAAGCAACTACTGTTTAAATTTCACATTTCATTAGCCAAAACAAGAATTTGATTTTCACTTACTGTAAAGATTCTTGTATTTTTCATTACCCCAACAGGTGTTACACTACAGAAACTGCTGAGAACAGAAATAGTTTCTAAAACTCTGAAGAAGCGTCACTGATTACCAGTAGCTGATAACTCAAAAATATGTAAAGATGATTCAGTTATCCTGTTCACAAGTTCTAGAATTCTCTCTTATTCTGAAGTAACTTTTTTGTAAGTGTAGTGTTCTGTCAGTGCAACCATCCACTCACAGCCCCCAGGTGAAATATGCTTGCTGCACTAACAGTGGAGTCAGCGGGGGCAAGCAAGTCTCAGTTTCTCAGCTAGCTGGTATAGACGAAGGAACAGTAAAGCTGGCATCTTGCACAAAGGGGAAGGACAGTCCTGGAAGGACCAACTGGAAAAGACAGCGTAAAAGATGCACTTTCATTCCATGTGAACATCAAAGGACTCAGGGATTATGGTCCAAGCCACCATCACACACTCCTATAAAACCCAAACACACCAGAAAGCGTTTGGACATCACGTACCACAGACCTGGCAAAAGGGGATGCCCATGTTATGACAGAGACAAGTAGAGAAAACTCAAAGGCCAGTGAGTAACTTGCTATGGCCAGGAGATAATGCACGACTTTTAAGTTTACTAACAAGGCACGTAATAAATGAACAATTTCCTTAAGCAGAATTGTGCAGTGGTCTATGTATTTAATTGGAGGATCCAAAAAGAAAGTTTATGATACAAAAAAGGCGTTATATATACATATACACACACAGAATATATCTATATGCTTATATAGATAAATCAGTAAACTTGAATAGTGTCTTTATCAAGAGCATCTTAAGGCATTCAAACATCTTACTGTGACATTGATCCAACTCAGTATTTTTTGCTTTGGCTGAGTTAAAGCAAACTGATTAAAAGGTCTGATCTGAAACGCCAAAGACCAATGCCTAAAGGTATCTCGGGTGACAGCAGCAGCATCTAAGAACCCACCCACCGCACTATTAGCTAAATAATATTAAAAGGAGTCTAAATAAATCACTCCCACTCACAGCTTGGAGCTTTGCAACAGCAGAAGATGTCAGTCTCAAAGTGACTTTCTAGCCATATATTCTATAGATTCTATTACAAATCGAGGATAGAAAAGATACAGCAAGAGGGCCTGCCCTAGGATAGAATGCCACTGAATATCAAATAGTATTTACAGTACAGTAACATGATTATAGAACATTTTATAAATACAATTTATATGTATACAAGGGCACATAGGAGAGATTCATTTTCATGCTTTACAAAGTAATCCGAACTAAAACTTACTGCAGAATTCCACAGCTACTGGTTAGGAGCCTCTCTTCTCAACTGCCAGTACAAAGCAATCCCCATGATGAATCACAAGAGAAATACCCATGTTTTAAGCAGCAGCTCTGAAGAATCTCAACAGACTCGAGAGTGTGAAACATGAAGTTTCAAAACATGGGTAAGGCATAGTGTGTTGGCGAGTTGTGCCAACATTTATATAAGTAACTTCCTCTTCTCAGAGAAGAACTTGGACCGTAACACGCTGCATTTTTGCAAAGAAATATATAATGCTTTAGCATATAGATGGCAAAATTCAGACCCGCAATATTACAACTTCTAACACAAGGTAACAGGAAATGCTAGAAGCATCAGCCCAAGTCTAAAAATGGGAAGGAGCTCTTCCTTTGTTTCACAATGGTAAAATACTATTTAATATTTCAGTACTTGCACATGTCCATGAAACACTCGATAATTCCTTTTCAATAAAAGCAATTGGCTTTGCTTAAACAGAACTGTGGTGCCTTTGCAGGACCCTTCTGTGTTGTTGTTTTTTTTTTGTGGTAGTGGTTGCTTTTGTGTTTTGTTTTTTTTAAAGCTAGCTAGAGATCAGTCATAATGTTAAATTGGAATACAACATTATATAAAGCAGGCAAAGGAGAAGTATACTCAGATAAAAATGCAATTTTAACAGTCAATTTAATGAAGAACTGACATTATTTTCTCTGCAAACTTCACAAATGGCAAGGTAGGTTTCATTAAATTACCTTTAACCAGTAATATATTACACTTTACTCCAAGCAAAGTAGACCAGTTTTACTGGGATACTTACTATGAAGGAGGATAATCTTTAAACGTTTATTTACATTGAAAACAATCTTTTTTACATAATATATAAAATGGAGTAGCTATACACTGCAGCCATTTTATAATATTTAAGCTAAATGAAATTAATCTGAAAAGCTATTCTGTTTCAACAGCTGTAGAACAGCTAGACAGAACATACATTGTTTTATTAAGCCAATTTTCACTGTAGCAAGCAACTACCTGCTAAAATTTTGTTTTGTTTTGTAACCATCTCATAATCCTAAGCACTTCACAGTAGAGGGGTGAACTTAAAAAAAAAAAAAAAAAAATGCTTTGTCCTGCGATGAAGTCTGATAAAGAGGGCTGGCAGCATGGAGATGTCTTAACTGCAATTCACTCCTCCCTCGGTTATGTCAACATAAACCATTTTTTGGACAACACTGGAAACTGGATCATTTCAATGAGCACGCCCCACAGCAACAACAAACAACGTCCAGATGCTGAACACCAAGCAGTTTTTTCACTGATCCAGTAACAGTGTAGTACCATAGCCGGCTGCACTGGCACAGAGAGAGACACTGAACTGGAGCACAGAAAGCGGATGAATGGCTGGAAGCGCACAAGAATGCTTTAGACCAGCTCGGTAAGGAACCTGAATTAGCAAGCTAGTGTCTGCTGCCAGAATAGCTATGATGGTCATCAGGACAATGCAATAGCACAAAGTAATGATTTAAGAAAGCACTAACGCTTTACATGTACATTATTACATCTATCCACTGGAATTCAATTCCAAGGATGAAGTGTTTAAAAAGGTAGTGCATTTTATTTATTAATGTGTTAGCTTCAGGGGAGGGAGAGAGAGACGAAGAGAAATAAAAGTGTAATTCTTTCTGCCTCTCACCTGCAACTCCCCGTTTTGTCTCAGGGAATTCATTGACAAGGCTGCCCCGCTCCCTGCACCCAGTAACCTCAGCAGGCTCATTACCCTCCCAAAATGAGACCAAGGGGAAGGCTGCTCACCTGCCGTGGAAAGTTACCGACAGAGTAATGCAGAACGCAGCGGGCAGCCCTAAGCTCCTACTTCTGTTCTGAACTGGGCTGTGAAAGACGGACCACTGAAACTGTGCTGAGGAAAACAAGCAGCTCAGGTAGACGGGTGCACGACATTTCTCCTTGCTGCCTGCGTCACTAGGAGGAAACCTGTTAAAACTAAGGGAAACCGGTCTCCGCAACAACAGTCTCAAAAGCTGTAATTTATACTTCTTTCTCATTACTTTCTCAATCATACAATAAACTATTCTAAAGTTTAGTTTTCAAACTAAAAATTCTAACTAAAGCAGTATTTTTTTCTTCAGACTTTCTAGTTTGGTTGTATTCAGAAAATTAAACTCAATTGCAGAAAGTATGTTTCCTAAAGCTTGTTTTCTCTTATAACTGTAAGAGAACTGATGACAGGAAACAATCACGTTCTTTCTGAGTGAGCAGTCCTCCTGCTTTGAGAGTACCACTCACACACTACAGCATTACTAACGTCAAATTTGATTATGTATTTAATGAAAGACCAGTTCTAATGTGTTAATCACTTTATGATCATACTACAGCCAAGACACCTTCTCGTCCCAAAGCTGAGAACTACACCATTACCGCAGCAGCTGGAAACATGTCACCAGATAGATGGCTCAGTTTTTCCCCACACTGTGAATAATTAGGCTAAATACAGCGAGAAGTGAGGGTACAGCAGCCTCTTCCCCACCCTTGTTCCACTCCTTCCCCCCCCAAATGTATCAGAAAGCTTTATTAGTGTAAAGTAAATTTTATATTTGGTCAATGCAAAGGAAGAACTGTCATAAAAAGAATTCTGGAACAAAGATTTGTTTTTTAAAATTATTTAGTATATGTACAAATAGATACCAGGCATCATCTTCGGGTGGAAAAAAATAAATCACTATTTCCTATTTTAAGTACTTAGAGTACAGAGAACTGGTAATAAAATTCAAGTGATAATTTTTTCACCTAACATTGAATCTCTTCTAAATTAAACAATTAACAATGATGGAATAAATTAATATTTGAAAAAGATTTCCCTGTATTTTGGGGAAACAAAATGTACAGAGAGGGAAAGAGAAGACATAACTTTCTTAGTGTTTCAAAACAAAATAAAGAGCGTGCATATATTCACCCTAGCAATCTTCTCTCAATCCTGTTAAGAGAGGAGACTTCTCAAAAAATCCAGCTGCAAAATAAACTGTTTAGTGTTTATTCCTCTACTAAACATAAACCAGGTCACGATTTTGAACCCCTCTACCTGCTTGTTCTTCATCATCATCATCATCGTCAGACTGCTGTTCTGAGTTTTGGGAACTACCGTACTCATACTCAATGGGCTTTGGATTGTTGTACGGGTAGCCATTGTCATCAAAAAACCTTCGGAACGTGAACTCATAAAAAGCATGCTCAGGATGTTTTCCATTTTTGTACCATCCGTTCAGGGTATCATTTACATTCCCTTCCTTATCATCATCGCTCCACAATTTATCTGGATCAACTGGATCAAAGTTTGATGTGTCCGTAGGATGAGCAATTTTGGGAATGTAGAAAGCAGACTGCCGCCGTAGATCACTTGAAAAATCAATAGTCTTAAAAAATGGATGAGCTTTTATTTCATCTGCACCATTTTTGCCTAAACGATCTTCTGGCCCTCGGCAGAGTTTAATAATAAGGTCGGAGGCCTCTGGAGTCAACTTAGCTTGAGGTGGAATATGAAGCGAAGTTTGCCAGTTGATAACCTTTAAAGCAAAGATGTGATTTTCTATTTACAATCTCATTAAAAAGAAAAACCACAGTGAAAATTAAAAGAATAGAATCATTCAGCACGAGGAAGTATTTTCAAATAAGAGAGGGCAAATGTAAAGCTGCTTTTTCAGAAACACAAACAATATTTTGTGTGGAAATTTGGCAAAATCCAGGCAAAACTTACTCACGTTCCAGATCTAAATAGAGTCTGGCATGGAATACGCCTGCCATAAGCCAACAAGGATATCACAAAAAACAGTGCCTGGAACCTAAAATTAGGCACACGGCTTACAGTCTTAAAAGAAGGTGCGGGAAAATAATTTTTAATTATTTGATGTATTGGAAAGATCAACACATTTAAAGTTAAACATTTTAAAGTTACTTCAAAAATCTGAAGAAAAAAATCAGTTGGCCAAACTATGTTTGGACCAGCTAATATCTTGCAAGCTGAACACCGTTCTGTATAAATGGCACTGCGGAAGACTGCAGGTGGTTTCTCTGTAACAGCTGAGGCTCAGGAAGGGAGGGATCAATAGCTCCAAGCTGCCAGAACCCTAAGCAGCCACGGTCACCTGCTGTTCCTCCACCTTTGCAGGCTGAGCACCTACAGATGCTTCACCAAAAGAAATCTGCTGTAGGTAAGAGGGCATGGAGGCCACGTGGAAAAATGAGAAAAGGCTGGAAAATGAGAAATGAAAGTAATAACTGGAAGCAGGTGCAGGAAGCAAAAGGGGACACCTGAGATCTGAAATGGGATTTTTAGTTGGCACATTTACTGCATGCCCAGACAAAAGATATGAACGTGATTCTTGTAGTCCCCTGGTGAAGTAAGTGCACCACCACAGTAACGTAACATTTACAGTCCACTTAGTTTACAACATGCTTGGATAGAGCAGTACTCAAAAAGTTCACCTTTGATTCCATTATAAATTAGAAAAATCATTTAAATTTCAACCCTGTTTTTCAGCCTGTTAACATGAGATTTTAAAAATTACCTTCATTTGTGTTTCCAGAGGTGTTTGTGCCAGAAAAGGAGGCTGCCCCACTAACATTTCAAAGAGAATTACTCCAACACTCCACCAGTCACACAACTGTGTGTAACCTGAAATGAAGTTAAAAAATAAAGATACATTTAAAGAATGGTAGTCAGAGCCTTAGTCTAAATTTAATCTTGTACTTAGAAAAGGTTTGCAGGAAAATTCTATTCAATACTTAAGATTTCCATATTAATAACTATTTATTGTCAAAATATGTACTTGGGGGAAGTGGTCTTGTAAGAAAGGTAAAGCTACTACTTGCACACCAGTTACTCTGCAGCGAGATTACAGTAAAAAAAAAATACCAATAAATGCATTACCGGTTCGTAGCAATACTTCTGGTGCAATATAATTAGGTGTGCCAACAAGGGAATGGGCCAGACAGCGCTGATGCTGACGCGCAGCCCTGCGTTCTAGTGGCTTCAGCCGATCTCCACATCTGCAGTTTGCTGGGTCACCCCACTCATTGCTGAAATCCATGCTGTCCTGACGCGCGTGATCACCTATAATCGTATGAGAAAGATGACAAAATTGAGGAAGATTATTTTAGTACTTAAATGAAGAAAATTTCATACTTGTATTAACATTCTTATTATAAAACCAGAATCTACTTCAATTTCAACACTCGAGAAAAAGATTTGAAAAGGTCTTAGAACATCAGGATTTTGGTTTTTTGCTTATGATACGCACACTCACAATTTCTCAGGACACTTTTTTTAAGTTAATTTTAGCATAACGATGAGAAAGTATCATATTTGATCTGTTCTAAGTTTTCTTCTTTACAGAACTACTCTGACTGTACAAGGCATCTAATATTCTTGCTCTTATATGAAGAGAAAATGCAACACTTAAAACATCAACTGAGGCTAATTACCAAAAGATAAAACCAATTGTATTTTAAATCTTCAACATTTTCCTATTATTCCGTTTCAATCCCATATCTTGAATAATATAATCACTTTTGCTTCCTCTCCAAAGACTGCAATAGTCTGGCCTAAGAGGCATGATGATTTAATAAAAGTTAAAAGCAATTTAAGAATTGTTTTTAAAAATAAAAACATACCTTCAGAAATTGAAAAGTTAAATTTAGGTTATGACAATCGATAAACTCACAGGACTGAGACTTTTTTTTTTGCTCTTCTTTGTAAACCATTGTTTTAAGTCATCAAGCAGGGTTTTTTTTAAAGTCTACTTAAACCGTTCTCAGAAATCTATAGTTTACATTAAAAGAAGTACATTAGACACTTGGAACTTGGGGCGAGATTTTCACGAACAATGAATTTAGAACATCAGTCCTACCTTCAAAACAGAATTACTTAGGTAACAACCCTAACTATGTTGCTACACCTGTGATCTTCTCTCTCCAAATTTCAGAAACTACTCATGGGGCAAACTTAGAGCAGCATAGCTTATTCCTTCTCCGTGGAGGAATCAGTGCCTACCTATGCTCACAAACTCTCCCTAACTAAAGGTTGCTTTTTGTAATTTGAATGGCATGTAGAAGCATTGCTAATGCTTTACTATCCACAAAGGAAATATCACAGTAATTTTTCTACTAGTTATTTAATTCCTTGCAGAGAACAACGTCAACAACATTAAAAACAAACAAACAAAACACTTTTGTATTTCTCTTACCACTCTGGTAGTATTTTGAGTCATGGGTCCATCGAAAGCCTGTACAGAGCCCGAAGTCAGTCAATTTAATATGACCATCACGGTCTATCAAAATGTTATCAGGTTTAATATCTCTGTGGATGAAGCCCATTTTATGAACGCTCTCAACTGCGCAGGTCAGTTCTGCTGTGTAGAACCGTGCCAGATTTTCTGGGAAGACACCCATTCTTATTAAGAGACTCATCATATCACCTCCAGGAATGTAGTCCATTACAAAGTACAAATTGTCCTTATCTTGGAATGAATAGTACAGGCGAACCACCCACTCATTATCAGCTTCTGCAAGGATATCCCGCTCAGCTTTAACATGAGCAACTTGATTTCTAAGCAGCACATCTTTTTTTCTCAGAGTTTTTGTTGCATATAAAGCTTTAGTATCCACTTTTCTTGCTAGGCAAACTTCTCCAAACGCACCAACTCCCAGGGTTTTAATTTTTACAAACATTGACTTGTCCATTTTAGCTCTTCTTAGCCGAATGTAATTAGACTCTTTCTGGCACAACATTTTCCTCATTTGATCCCGGGCTTCCGGCGACAATCCAACCTGTACAGCAAACAGAATTAAATCTGAAGATGAACAGTACTCTTAGTTCTTGGTGATCTTCATATAATTACAAGGCTTAAGCAAAGCAAACGAAATACTTACATACAGCATGGGAAGTAATACTACAAGGTTTTTTTTGTTTAAGTTTACAGATTAGAATTCTATCAAAACACAAAGGAGTGATAAAAACAAAACGTGATCTATGGGACACTTTCGACAGCAAAATGCATGAGGTGCCATGCACCAGCAGGTTCTTGAGAAGGGAATACGTTCTTGAGGAGAGAAAGGATAAGAAAATATAAAACTGCCCTCACTTTAGCCAACAAGACCATGGTACAGGAAGAAGACTGATAGTATTCCCTTCCTTCTCCGTACATTTTCGTATTAAACTCTAAACTTATAAACCAAAAGGTTTCAAACTTCTGAACAAAGCCACCCATCAGATCATCTGGCAGATCACCAGCACAACTACACAGCTTAGGAGTTCGTAAATTTTTCATTTCCACACCATGGAGCACTAGTTGCCATGGCCTCAGATAGCCAATGGTCTACAAGTACTGGTTTGGGAATCACTACATCAGTCCGTAAAGTGCTCTGCACGCTCCATTTTTCATGGATTCTTTGGATTAACTGTGTCATTACTGAGCTAATTCTTTACATAATTGTTTCAATGTATTAGTCTAAAGATTTTACAGCCATATTTGAGAACTGCTCCCCTGCAATTTTTTTTATTTTTTTTTTTTTTAAGAAATTATTTCCACTGGTTTTCTTCACCGAAGAAGACCTGCCAGGATTTCTGCCTTTTATTTCCTCTTGGGTAAAAGAAAGTCTAAAGAGTTTTCTGACTACTTTTATGTCAAAATTCAGATCTTAGCCATCTTGGAAGACAACACTGAACCTGCATCTCTAGTAAAGGGACATTAAAAACCCTCAGGTAGTACAAGTTGAACAATTTGTATTCTTGTAACTGTTCAACGCTTGTTCAACAGAAAAGTCACAAATATTTCTGATTTAAGAAGATAAACTCTTCTCTTAGATATACGATCAAACTTTACAAGCCATCCAGAAGTCTCAAGAAACTAGGCTTTTCATAGTACCCATAAAAAAAGTAACAACTAGCTTTCCAAGCCTGTCTTTGTAGAATGATGATACAGCCTTTAAATAAATCCCTTTGATCATACTTGGCTAAACATTTCAGCTTTTTACGAACTTTACTAATCTCATAATCACTATGAACATGTAGCTGAGAGGACAAGATAACACCTGAGACTAAGAAGATCCTTTTTTACCTTACTCATCTCGTTGGGCCTCAGTTCCTCTTCCTATAAAAGTAGAATATTTCCTTTGTGAGGTGTCTTACAAACTACTGCAAGTTTTTAGTAGCAAAATACTGCAAGTAGTATTACTTGCAGTGTTTTTTGTTTTTGTTTTTTAGTCTGAATAACAGTGCAATAACTGCAATGTTATAACTGCCTCCCCGATCCTTCATGCAGAGCAAAAGGAAGCCAAGACGTCCATAGGAGCAGTAAGCAGGTAATCACTAAGCACTAAGTTAGGTAACTACTTGCCTAGACCTGTATAAACTGTATGTTAACAGATGATTCCTACTTTACCTAACTTAAAGCCTAACTTGAGACAAAATATATTTTATATTATAAATATTATATATAGGGTGTTTAAGGAAAGGTTGGACGGGGTGCTTAGGGACATGGTTTAGTGGGTGACATTGGTAGTAGGGGGATGGCTGGACCAGATGATCTGGGAGGTCTTTTCCAACCTTAATGATTCTATATGACTGAGGAAAAAAAGGAGTGATAATGAATGATATCTAATTAGTCTTTTATCTTACAAATCCTTCCAGGATACCATATAATGTTCATTCAGAACACAAACATACTGTTAGATCACAGAAAATTTCTAACAGACATCAAAAAAAAAAAAAAAAAACAGATCCCAAAGAGGTGCAATTACGAAAATGCAGATGAAATGCTCATCTCCTAAAAAAAGATTTAAATGGGGAAGGTTGTCTCAAACCTGAGACAAGACTTGTCATCAAAATCAGACAAGCAGTAGTTGGGATAGGGTAGCAGTAGTTTCAGACCAGACATGAGAAATAGGTTCAGCTCCCTACTCCCAATCAAGTACAGCAGGTCTGTGAAACTGTCCTCTGCAACCCACTACGGCAGGAATACCCAGGGCAGAGATGCAGTCAAAGACAACTCAAGTTTTCTGCGGATAAACACGCTTAAAGCACACTTCAATGCAGAAGAATGGATTCCTGAACAGTTCAAAATGTCAAGATGACATTTGGAGACTTGTTAAAGTTCAGACAACGGTGGGTCAGCTTCTCAAGTCCCACGTAAACCATTAAGTCTGCTTCAGGGCAGCCCTACTCACACACGGACTGAATGCCACTGAGCAGCTAGAAAACTAGCAAAGAACATGATCTAGGAGGCAACAAAACGCTAGAAGGAGGGAGATCCAACACAGGAATTAGTCACTGCAAGACATACGAATACAGTCTCCAAAAACCCTGCAGATTTACAGTCTAATATCTGCTCTCTAGCTGTTCCATCCAACCAATTTTGTTGTGAAAACCAGCCTAAGTACTCCAATTTGTCATCTGTTCCCCTAACCCCGGTCTTCACATTTTCCTATGCCATTCATTAAAACAAATGTTCATCTCAAGCTGATCACTCCCTGCACTGCAGTATTTTCCTAGAACTCTTCACATCTACAGCATTTACCAAAAATTAACCGGTTTTGTCAGCTGAGTAAGTGCTTATGCACATACACATACATTTCTAATCGATGCCAGACACAAGAGCTTCCTGAATTGCTATATAACGCCACACAATTATTTTACTTCCTTCTCGTCTTGCCATGCCTTGGATCATAACTGACTTAGTTTCACTTTGCAACAGAGGTATCTAGCATAATATTTGGGCACGAGCGTAAGGGAAATCAATTCACACATTTAAATCAAGTATTTTTGAAAGACATCCACTCTATTCCCCAGGAAACCTGACAGCATAGAAATATATCACTTATTCTAGAAATACAGCATCCTGTGAAAGTAGGTGCCTCTGTTGGGATGCACTCTGTTTGGTTTTGATTTGTTTTTCCCTTTCAAAATTTTCTCCCCTTTTGGTAGGAAGAAAGAATTTGATACTTGTTTAATCCTCTTAAACTTCTTGAAAATATGTAATGGGCTAGTTTCCCTTTCTCCTTCTCATGAAGACCTGAAATATACTTCATTATTTTAGGAATTTTCACCTATATCCTGAATAGGAGGGGCCTGCTGCAGCATAATACCTCATTTCCTCTCCTCTGCAATTAAACATCCCAGCTCTAAATCTAGTGTAAATATTATAAAATGTCTTTTCTTATATGAAAAACATTCATTATGGTGCTTTAAATGTACAAGAAAATCTATAACCAGTGCCTTCATTTAAGTAAGACTTATGCTTCCGATATTATGGAACAACACAGTAAGAAGGGAAAGTGAAGTCTGCAAGTCAACATTAATTATGATCTTACTTTTAAGTACTCAAAAATAGTCAAAATAAAATTCATGCTTAATTTTGATGCAGGATTGCATGCAAAGACCTCTAAAAAGGGATCATGCTATTCTTAACAATAAATACTGTTGCTCCAAAATCTTACTTGCCTACACAGGGATGGAGGCTACAGAGTTCAGGAAAGCTTCCCACACCTTACCAGTTTAAATCAGCTGTTAGTGGAAGTGAAAAGGAAAGAGAAAAAACTAAGAGTAAAGATCTAGAAAAAGAGTTCCAGGAAGAAATCTTGCTAACATTTACATATCTCATTATTAACCAAACACTTACAAAACACTACAGCTTACAGTACGAATTTTCAGAGTAAGAAAACAGATAAAAAGCAGGATTTCAAGAAAGTGGCATAAGGCAAATACATTCTTTCATAAAATAAATTCAAAGGTACATCATAGTTATGTCAAATTTTCAGCTACAATTGTCATGAATATATAAAATAATACATCTCAAATCTCCATTTCTGCAGGTCTTAATTGCACTACTTCTCACTGTTTTCACTTCTGAAATTACACAGGTATATATCAGCTCCAGTTTTTACCTTTTTGATTTGTTTTCATAGAACATGAAATCTCAGGAAATGGACCACTGACTTCATGTGGGCACAAAGAAATTGATTTTACATGTTGATGCCTGGTTTTTATTACCCCGTTCAATTACACCTTGTTCAAACAGACACCCTTACAGCCTGGATTACAAAACACTCAGGCAAAATGTACCACAACTCTCTCATTCTAAAAATGTAACTTCTGATTACTGTTTTGTTGGATGTGAAGTTAAAAGAGCTTCTCACTGGAGGGAACAAACTGCAGAACTGCAGGAGGTATGATTGTTTGGGTGACTGCATAAAGGCGTTAACCTCCCCCACCACTCGTCCCTGCTGTGCTACTTGTACTTGCAGTGTTTATTTAAATACGTATCACTAAAACACTGCTCGCTCAAAAATTAGGATCACACAGAATCCATAACAAAAAGCTGTGAGTCATATAGTTATCTCATTCATATAAAAATGATTTTGCTTCTTCTGCCTTACTATACACGAGCCATACGAGCTATGTTTAGACACAAAAAAATTCTACTTTAAAAAATTAATTTATAAGAAGACAATGAAGCATGTAAATAAAGCAATGAAGAATTTGCCACATCTGAAACACAGAAACTAAAAAGAGACTTCAACACCATGCTTATGCCAGAATGTTCTACTTATCTGTACTATTTAAATATCCTACCATTAAGACATTTCTTAAAATTGATACGGGAGCAATTCTAGTGAAAAGACTTAGGAGAAAGAGTTTACCCGCATCATTTCATTCTCTAGTTGTTTTTTCCGATGTAAACGCTGCTGGTGTGACTTGAGTATATTCTCCACGTGCTGCTCCATGAAGAATTTAAAGGCCTGAGGGGAATAACTTTGAATGCGAGACTCTCGTCGTTCTTCATCTTTCTTGTTTTTCCTAACGGGAACAGGTGATGTTGTAATTTGTTTCTTTTCTTTGTCTGTTGAATCGACACATTCGTAACTCTTTTCATTCTCTTCCTCCTTAGACAAAATAGGTGCCTCCTCCTTGTTGAGCTTGGGTCCTGCCTCGTACGGATGGACAGATGGACTCTGGTGTAGCAAGTGTTTTGGGTAAGGTGGTGGGGGACCCTGGTAATTTGGAGCCTCTGCAACAGGCGCCATAACTGCCATGTTTGCAGAGGGACTCTCGGAGAACGGGATGGTCTGAACGGTCTGCACGGGTTGCGGCATCCAGGAAGGGTGAGTCGGCGCTAAGGCAGTCTGCAGCTCCGGCTTTAACACACGCATGCTCTTCACTGGCTGCTGAATGGGAGCTGGTGTTATAGCTGTTACCGTTGTAGCCGAAGGCTGAGAGCTGCTGGAGTGGCTCTGCCTATTTCCGTGATGGTTGTTGAAAGAATTTGAGCGCACGGGAACATTGGGCTGCCACGTGGGGATTTCGTGCCCATTGCCAGGTGACGACTGGGGTTGCACGGGAGGAGGCTGCGGCCAGGACGCAGGTATTCCAGCTACATTTGTGTTATAAAGTTCCATGTTGTGACTGTTTCTATTTGGCACCATCATCGTCTGAGGAATATTTCCGTTAGTGTATGCTGAAGGAGGAGCAGATCCTCCTGCCTGCATCTGTAGTGCTGTAGGACTTTGCCTGTTAGTTGGGTTTATAGGGTAGGGGGGTGGCTGGCGACTCACTGAGTTCCCAGACACAACGTTCTGGTGAACCATGAATTCTGCCTGACAATTACCGTTTTGCAGTCCAGCCCTTCCCGAGGGGAAGCTAAATTTGCTGTTGGCTGAACTCTGCATGATTATCGGTTGCCTGCCAATGGGGACAGCACTCATGCCTCTCTGACCCTGCCCGGAAGAATTCATGGCTGGAGGATTCATTGGTGGAGGTGGGTAACTATCCTGCCACGCTCCGGGTGGCACCGGAGAGATGCGGGTGATCACATACTCCATGTTTCCAGAGTAACGCTTGGTTTGAGAGTTGGGTTCCCAGGAGGGAGGCGGAGGAGTAGTCCCCCTTGGAGGGGGCGTCTGACCTCGGGGAGGCGGAGGAGGAGGAGTGACACTCCTTATCTGGGGTAGAGGCGGGGGGTTCACTCTCTGTCCATTGCCAGGATGAGCCTGAGCAAATGCCGCGATGCCAGATCCAGACAACGGCCTTCCTACATCAGGCTGAGAGCTGGGACTTTCTGAGCGATAAACCACACCGTCTCCCAGGGACGGGCCGTGCCTCTGAGGGACCAGGGACTCCTTAGAACCCTTCCAGCTCTGCTTGCGGTTAACCGATTGCTGCACGGTCCCTGCTTCCACAAAAAGAGAACACAGCGTTTGTATTATTAGAAATTATTTCTATTTACTGTTTGAATATTTTATTCTTCCGCACTAATTGCTACAGAAACGTGATTGGAATTCTCAGACATTGCATAACCCAACATATTTGATGAAAAATGTACTTCTATCTAATAATACATAGCATGCTATGGTAATACGACCAATATAGAGTATAAGAGCAAACAAATTCAGTGAAATTTTTGTAGACATTAGGAATCACTTTTCTGAAGATGCATTTTGCTGCAAATGCTGATGCATTCATAATTTCTCGTTGAGGAAAAAATGGCAATATGTAATACTATTAGGCACATGATGTATTTTTAATCACAAACACAAACAACACCCAGAAGAGCTCTTCAGTACAAACGTGAAACAACAACAGCATGGAAAAACACTTCTAGTCATGTTGCTAGTCATTCCAGAGTGACGCCTATAACAGATTAAGTGTTCCTCAACTAAAAATTAACTGAATTCTGAAGAAGCAAACAGCCCACTTAAACCCTTGTCTGCAATACAGCTCATCCAAACTTAACCAAATTTTGCATGCAAGGAATATATTCAGGTAATTGAATTTTAAAGTTAATGTCTATATTGGTAAAAGTTTTGTGTGGAGGCAAGAATTTAAACTGAGAGCAAAACTTATAAAGCGCTACAAAATATTTACTTTGCAGGTGTTATTTTACTTGTCATGCAAAATACTACATATGAAACTGATAGCTCATGCAGTCGTACTGTGCTTTTTAGCATGTGATTATCTAGACATTTGTAAACAATATAATCATTGAAAGTCTCTGGATTTTCAGTAAAAGAACATGTTAATTACGATAACTTTGTGAATAATAATGAAAATTCTAGAGAAATGATAGCATTTAGCTAGCTGCTTCATACAAGCACCAACCTACTTCACAGGCTAAATGAAAGTAAATGCTGTACTTTGCTACTCTTGACGACCAATTTTTCCTCACACCTATACCGTCGATTTAAAGAGTAACTTTACAGAGCCAGCTGTTCATCATTCAACTTTTAAGTCAAATACAAGTTCAGTGTTTCTACTGCATCTGGAAAGCACAGCTTGTTTAGGTTTACTCTTCCAAAATCTTGTAAAAAAAAAGGAAGGCATCAAGGTGTATTAAAATGTGTTCGCACATTAAGAAAGCGGTAATAGCAAGTGGCAAGATTCTGACTCTGTTGCTACTAAAGCTCCAGTCTGTTCCCTAGCATCTATTCAAACATAAAGTCTGCCTTAAAAAAAGCATACAGGCAAAATCTGGAACCACACAGAAAATTAAGCAGAGAAGGGGATCTTGAAATGGGACATAGTAAAATACAAATATTGGACCACGTGATATATAAATACACAATTATATATACATACATATAGTGCTGCTGCGTGAGAAAGCGCATTAAGGTAAGAGTTCAGTGCTTACCGCGGATTTCTAAAAGGGATATGACTGAGAAAAAAATGCGAGCATCATACAAACTAGCGGCAAAAATGACTAAAATGATATCTGAATGTCATTCCTTGGATAAAATACTTAGATAAAACACTGAAAGCATGCAGTTACAAAAAGAAAGGCTAACACATTCACACTAAAGACACCTATATTCCAGAAATTTAAAAATAGTATGTAAATTCGATAATAAGTGAAAACCTGTATCTCAGCACCTCTTCTCTTCCACTGAGGGCACATGGAGGCATTTGCTATTTTGTACTTTTTTCACCTGTAATAATACACATAGTGAATTACCGAATGGATATACCTACCTGGTGGTTTCATACCTGCGTTTACAGGTCTTGCTGCTGCTGCAACCATCTGTTCCCGACGAGGATCCTGATAGCTCATTTTACTAATAAACTCGATGGCTGCTTCTATACTACGGTTGTTAGTTTGTCTAAGAGCTTGTATAACCATATCCTAAAAGGAGAATTAAATATAAAAAATAAGTTACTAAAAATGGCAAGAAGACCAAAAATCACGAGGATTTAACCATATATCCTCCAGTAATTTTAACAAGGTACATTACTGATTTCTCTCAATTTAAAAATAAACTAAAAATGCTTTCTTCACAACAGATCCTCCAAAAAAATCAATAGCCTGGATCTTCAGGAAGAAAAAGTTACCTTGTTGAAGTACCGTATTCTGATGTAAATTGTGTCACCTTGCTATTCTTGCAAACAGTTTGTCACTATTTTTACTGATAGGCTCTATCTAGGTAAGATCTAGTTTACATGATGACCAGAGGTCCCTTCTGACTTGAGTTATATTATGAGAGATACCCTACTGAGAAATTCAGAACTTCAGTTTTTGCTCATTTTCCTTCAACTTCGAATTAATTTTGTCAGCAAATATCCATATCTCCTCAAGAATTCTTACTAGTGAAGACAACAATACTGGCAGAAATTCTGTTATTGTTGCGGTGGATTTAGGCTCTGTGTTCTTAGAGATCCAAACAGAAGTTTTGGACAGCCAGCCAATCCCAGCTTTGCCAATGGAAAACCTATCACGGACCAGCAGTTTTTCCACTGACTTGACTGACATCAAGGTCAAGCTAAAGATACAGATCTTCAGAGGTGGTTAAGAGTGAGACACTTGAATCCCACTTCGTGGAACACCATTTGTGCAGCTGACTCAGAATTTGAAACAAATCTACAGCATAATGCCCTAGACTTAGACACACTGCTGTTAGTGACTTGCTATGGTCTTACTTTGTCATATGAAAGCCATCAGTTCATGTTATATTTGAACAGGTCACCAGCACCCAACAGGATTTGCTTACTAACAACATCAATGGGAAATCCAGGAGGGCTCAGAAGGGAAGTGGTCAGTATCGATTTCAAATCCAAACCCACGTTTATACTTTCACCACACCTGTGCACATTTTTGACAATGCAAACATACACACAGCCTTCAGAAACAAATAAAAACCCATAAAAGGATTTTAAAACAAATACATAGAGAGAATAAGGTTGCCTCAATGTTTACAGACCAGCTGATGTTGTTGAATAAAAGTACACAACCAGCAATATTTTAGAAGATGAAATTTAAGTTCCCTCCTCCACTAACCAGAGAACCAGAGGAAGAGCCAGCCAAGGGATCTCTCCCTGCTCTGGCCGAAGAACAAACCCAACCCTGGTCACCTATGCGACATGGAGTATTTCATGTCTTGAAGAGCGCGTAAAACATGAGGACTGAACTTGAATCTCACTATGTCAGAAAGATTTCCCGTAAGCAATTTAAGGTTTGTCCTGTTTTGTTAAAAACATGCACAATGAGTTGTATTTTCCCATAACTTTATTACTATATATATCATTTCAGCTTTAATCCCGAATGCTACTTACTATTAGATAGAAGGGCTGGGGGAGAATGACCAAAACTTCTACGATATTCAATATATGAAGAAAAAAGGGGGGAGGGAACAAAATCATTATGTTTCCAAACCTCAAGTGGTGACTGAGCCTACAATACAACAAAGACCTTCCACTCATTTGAAACAAGTTTGCATTGTTACCTCAAATCCATTTTCAACATCCTAATAAAATCCCATTAAAAACTGTGATGAGAAAACACAGTTTATATAGATAGGCATAGATCAGAGAAAATTAAAACAGAAAATGAACTTGGTACCTACTAGTTATAGTTAGCCTCTGCTATAAACATAGTAGATAGATTAGTCTCTACAGAAAGCCTCTGGTAACCCACCAGAGATCCTTAAAGTAAGAGGTGTACATGTAATCAGCTAAATCACAAACATACCTAATTTAAGTCGGAAACAGCCCAGATCAGCCAACTGTAAGCAGCTAACACACCCCAGCTACAATCCATTCCAGCAAACTATCCCAGCTCAAAATACACCCTCATTCCATTCCTACTTTCTGTCTCACCCCCACCACACCCCCAAAAAATGCTTTCAGCTCTATCTGTTCCCTGGTGGTGTCCAAAGGCCACATGGACTACTGGGGCAACATAACTGTGGGTCAAGTCATGGCAGGAACTGCTCACAGTGTCTGAAAAAAGGTCCGTACAATTGCAAGTGTCCTGTGAATTCTCAGTTATATCCAAGAACAAAGAGTAGGAGCAAAAGGTTTCAGCAGGAGCAAAGGATCCAACAGAAATACCAACTTGAGGTGCTTTTCATCCAGCCACATACCATTCTGCAGTTTGCCAGTGACTACAGGATCACTCTGTAAAAACGGGTTCGAGAACTAACCTACTGCAGTCACTGCACTCCTGAAGAGGCAATCCCTGTTGTGGTATTGGGCTTTTTTCTTTTGGAACACAGGTTTAAAAAAAAAAAAAAAAAAAGGCAAACCACCCACTTTTGTACTCAGGTCTAGAGAGAAGGAATGAAAACGGGCATAATTTATGTTGATGTGTAAATCTCAGTAAAAACACAGGAGCAATAAGTACATTCATTTTATATTACTGGAAACCACACTGCAGACTCCTTTCACTTATTAGAATGAATGGAAATAAGTTTAGTCAATAATTACTAACATTACAAATATTACTAATATTTAGTCAATAAAAACTAAATAATTACCTTCTTCCCTGTTTTTTTATAACAGTAATAGCAGAATTTTTATAACAGTAAAAGCAGAATTTTCAAGAATATACTGCAGAGAAGACACCCTGCAACTGTATTTGTTACCTATTTTGTTATTTTAGCTGTATCTGACAAAGCATATAGTGACAATAGCCATTTTTTCTTTATAAAATTGGAGCTTCAGTTAACTACAGATGTGAAAGGCTCATTAAAATTAATTTCTGAAATATTTGTTCATATTTAATCAGTTTTTACTGCACACAATTTAAAAACTCTGTGGAGTATCAGAGGCAAAATCCATGTTCTAAGGTGTCCAGCTCTCTCTGCTTAAAATGATATGAATAACTAAAACAATCTATCCCTACCACGTAAGAACACATTGCACAAGGTGTTAAAAAAAGCCAAACTTCTCTAAATCCTTCTGTTCCTCTTCTTCATCCCCTTTTCATTAAGTCCTGATTACCAATTCACCTACTCCTAATTCACTTCACATTAACAGTTTTACCAAATCCTAATTAGAAACCTACCTGATTTTCTAAAAGCTATTTTGCTCCTCCTATGCTGTTTAAACATTCCATGATCAACAACCCCCCAATATGCACTGGTAGTTTATAGTTAGCAGAACACTACATCTTGAAAATAAAATATTTCACCTCGTCAAAGCCAGCAGCTTGTAAGTCTTGCAGCATTTGACGATTAACTTCTGATGTTCCTTTGACAGCTGAGGTTGTTTCGTTTGCAAAAGGCAGAAGAGAGTTTCTTATCTCCTGCAAAACTTTATGATACGTTACAAATTTGGGGGGATTTCGGCCTTGTCTAGGATCTTCGGATGACATTTTCCCCATGCTGTGATCAGCTTTAGCAGCATCTGAGGGTTTAGGTAAATTCCTGAGGCTCTCTCGTATTTCCTGTAGCATCTGCTGGCTGCTGCCAGTATAGTTACTGGCAGGAAAAGTCTTAGGCCTCATTTGTCTATAACCTTCTGGTTTCTCACTTCTCTTCATGAAAACATGTATATATGCAACCTTCACCAAGGACTCGCGCGCACACAGCTTCCAGAACGGCCGGATGGCAGTCTCAGAACTTGCGAAGGCAGCGACCGTTCACTGTTGAAACCGGGATCCTCCTAGTGCTGAAGTGTGTCACAACCCAGAACAGCTATCCTGTCAAGGAAACAAAACAAATTCGTGTTACACACCCACTGGTGAAAGTTCACGGTGTAACACCGGTGGCAGTGAAACGTTCACACGCAGCGCGGCCATCATCACCCACGTTCTCTCCATCAGCACTCTTGGGAGCTGAAGGAGCCTGGAACATCAAGAGTGGAGCAAGCACGCTAGCTGCTCGACCATCCTGACACCGAGCTCCACAAATAGATGGAAGCGAGAAGCACAAAGTACCAGTGAGAGTATAATGGCCGTGATTGTATCCATTCTTCACCAGTCAGTCACAAATGTAAAAAGTTGCCAGTTTCCCTGCAGGCAACATTATGATTTCTTGTACCCTCTTCCATTGTACTCCGCTTAAGGTCTCCGTTTTTTAAGGCAGCCACAGACTCTTAGCTTGAGCCATCTCGATCCAGTCTTACTCACTTTGTTAGTAGTTATGTAATGTTTTTTTTATGTGGAGGGAGATGGCAGCAGGCGGATAAAAGCAAACTAAAAAACGTTCATCAAACTTTCTTACTGTAATTGTTTAACAACTCAAGCATTAAATTCACTGAGAGCATAACTGTGACATTTGGTAAGGGAAACAGAAAATTCTGCCAAAACCAAATAACTTTTGCATTTTGAAGGAACTGACTCATCAGGGAAAGAACCCTGTGCTCTGTAGTGAACTACAATCTCTGCATTTGTGCCGTGCTTTCGCCTGTACTGTAACTGGGTATGGCAACCAAGGTGAAACTCTGAAGAAATTACAGCGCCTTTGCTTCTTTAGGGTATCATGGAATAAACCTTTCACAGCCTCTACCGCTCCGGAGAGGCAGATCATGTACTAAAGACAGCACAAGATACAAAAATTACATCGTCTAGCACTGTCTTTTTTCCACAGGCCACTAGAAGAACGGTAAAGCTTAACTCACACTGCTCCGTTACTATAACGTAATGTCCAAGAGAAGCAATACAAAAGTGTTCTAATTTTCTTGTTTCCACTTCTTAATGTGTTAAAATTTTGTTTTCCCGGTTTTCTGATGATTCTTTTCGAGGAGCCAGCTGCATCCACAAACTTTGTTTGTCCTGTGGTAGGTTTAAAACTTTAAATGGAATTTGGTATTGATACTAAAGCTTTTTCCTGCAGTCTGCTAGCATGCAATTCTTCAGCGCTCACTGAATAAGGAAGAAATTATCAGACATCTAAGTGAGTTTTAGTAATAAACAGCAAACTTTTGCTCAAAGCTCTAAGAAACCTAGATTCAGATGAAAGCATGTCATGAGAGCAACTGAAACATAATTTAATTTTGGCCACTTTCAAGACTGTTTTCAAAACATGCAATATTTAAGACCACATTGAAAAGTACTTGGCTAAAAACATTTTTTTGCTTGGGATGCTCTTTTCTTTTCAATAGGCCTGCTTCAAAAAGAAACGTGTTGGATACACAAGTGTGGGGATACACGCTACTATTGCTTAAAAGAATCACCACCTCCAGAAAAGTGAAGCCTCTAGAATAAGCTCATCCCACAACATACAACAGAGCTAAAACAGCTCAGAGGCTTAGTCATTTAGATTCCTTGTTCAAATTCAGTCAAAATTAAGAATAATCATTAGTTCAGCATTGGCAGGGTTATCTAGATAAAACAGTTGGTATCCACCTTGTGGCAAACAAATTCCAAATGAGAGAAGAAAGAAATGTCCATGCACAAGTTATTCTTTTTAACAAGCTCCAAAGGCCTGGAATTCCAGAGGAAACACTTGTTTAGCACCCATGTATTTTACCATAATTTCATTTGGTATTTCATCACGTACTTTATGGTTACCCCAACGGTAGCTGAGATAAACGAATGCAACACCCATAAAAAATCTCAAGGTTAAATTAAGAGGGCACTTAACCCATAAATCCAAAGACCAAGACTCTACCACCAAGGTAGAGTGTGTAGATCATCTTGTGCTTTGATGACTTTATGTACAAAAATGAGATAAGTGAATTTCTTTTTTACAGCGCTTTGAGAACTTTAAGACAAGAGATTCTGTGTTTGACAACTATTATTTTGCTGGCAACTGCAGCATAACAGGATATGCGCTAAGCAGCCCTGGAAAATAAAGCTGCACTTTCACGTAGCAGAAGCAAAGGTTCACCAGTGTAAAGCGGCCAGTCTGCTTATCTGCCACCACTTACCTGAGCCAGCATAATTGTCTGTAAGGCCACGCAGTGTCAGCCAGGCTGGGGAACTCACCCAGATAAACGGTAACTTTTTTTTCCGATGGGTTGTTTCTTTGGCAGCAGTATTGGGTAACAACAGTTAGACGTGTACGTGAAACTACAGCCTTAATGGCTCAGAAAACCAATTAATCTGGCCTCCAGTTTAACGAAGAAAGAGAAAGCAGGTATTTACTACCACCGACTAGTTTACCTTGCTTTACATATGAACCTCAAAATTCGGGTCATCTACTCTTACAGACATTTGCATTCATTTTAAAATGAGAAAATCCTAAATGATCACTAAGAAACCTTTCTCAGTTGCGTACCTCTAACTAGCAAGCACTAACTCCAGCCGAGGTATTCTCCCTGTAGTTGTGTGCCACTAAATGTAAATGATACGTGTTTGTTAATGCTGCTATTTCCACTAATGAAGTTCTCTACTTCACTAAACTAATTAAAGAATCGGTTTTCCTTTCAAGAATCGAGGGTATTTTCTTCTATAGGTCAAACTATTAGGGGAAAAAAAAAGACGCCTTTTTACACTATAATCACAGAAGACTAGACTTGAATGAAAACACAGACTGGTTGCATGCAACTGTCAATGCCTTTCAATCTCTTCTCGGGAAAAAATGAAAACTACACAGCTTTCTGGCAGATTTGGAACATTTCATATCTACGAGAATTTTGAACCCATTTAAATATTCCTATGTCCAGCCGAGTTATGAGCATCACACTGTAATCCACGTTTGGTTCCCTCTCTCCCGTCCCTATTCTAATAACTTATTTTATACGTAATCTCAACGAAGCCTTTACTGCTAAGGGAAAAAAAAAAAAAGGAAACAAGAGAGCAAAAGAGCAGACAAGGACTCGGGACACGTTAAGTCCGTAGGGGCTCGGCTCAAGCCACCCCCAGGAGGCGATCCTTTGGCTCACCCGCAGCCGCCGGGCCGTGAAGCCGCTGCCCAGGGGCTGCCTTCCCAGCGCTGAAAGCTTCCAGGGGGCGTCAGGAAGCCGGGCACACGCTGAGGCGGCCCGAGGCTGCCCGAGCACGGCGCCGGCTGCCTCGCGGCGCTGCCCCCGCGCCCAGCCCGCACCCCCGGGCCCTCTCCCCGCAGCCGCAGCCCCCGCGGCCGGACGGAGCCGGGCCTCGGCCTCCCGCCGCCCCCGCACCTACCTGCGGCCAGAAGGCGGCGGCGGCGGCAGCGCCCCGGGGCCCGGAGCTCGGCCCCGAGCCGTCGGCGCTGCCGGCAGCGGCTCCGCTCTGCCGCCCTCCTGCCCTCCCTCCGCCCGCCGCCGCCAGGGGCCTCTCAGTTCGGCGCCGCCATTTTGTCGGTGGCTCCGCCGCGGCGGGCTTCCCGGATATGGGCACCTCCCGGCCGCCCCTGCGCCACGGCCGCTCCCCGCGCACGGCGCCGCCTCGCCTCGCCTCGCCTCGCGGGGCCGGGGGCAGCGGGGGCGTCGGGCAGGGCTTCTGCCTCGGTGCCGGGGAAACCGAGCCCTGCCGAGGGGCTGCCGAGGTTAAAAGGGCGGGGAGTAGCATAGGGTTAGCTGCCGAGCTTCGGGGGCGGGAGGAAGGCGAGAAGTGGTGGGTTTGGTCGGTCCTCGGGGATGAAGGAAGGAATCACTGAGGGAACCCCCAGGAGATGCAGCTCGGCCAATTCTCTTTTCTGGCAAAACGTTGCACTTCCAACTAACTGGGGAAGCGAAATTCAAGTCTTTAACAAGCCTCCTGGCAACTCAGTGCATCCTTTCATGAGAGGACAGCCCTGTAACCACCACACAAGCCATGCTCTTCAGCCGGATACGTAAGAAATCCACCTCAGTTTATCTTCATGGCAGCAGATCAAGAACGCTTTTCTCACCAGCTTTAAAGTAAAATGCATTCTAAAGCTCATTTGCTGGAAAATTCCTTTTAAAGCCCTGTATCTTTCTCTGCTGCTGCCCAAAATCCTGACATCTCCCTCCATCCCTCTGATCTCACTCCCACACAGTCCAAATAAGCTCTAGTTATTTACCTTCCTGCACAGAGAACTACAAGCACACCTATTCAAACTAATTTAATAAATCAGACCACTATTCTTGTGCAAAATATTTATTAAAAAGAGACAGGGTTCTCTGCAACAAAAGGTAAGCACAACTTTAATCATAAAATCAACCTTTCAAGGACTGCAGACTAGATGTGAAACTTTGATTGACAAAGACTGTCTCGAATTTAGGAAGTCTCAATCTCATACTTGAAAACAGCCAACAAGTCTCTCATTTATGACCACTTAACTATAAAAACAGTCGTCTGCCAAGAGAGTAACCGGTACGTTATCATGGTCAACATTTAACATGGGACATCTGTGATGAAGCTGTAAATAATCCAAAACAATACCACTAAAATGTTAAAATTCTTATAGGACCTTTCACGTTTCACATCTTTAACAGTTTACCTCTCCAATTCTCATGTGCTTGGATAAAGTTATCTTCCCAAAATATATACCAAAATCTCATATTAAAAACCCCAATCTCTTTCATGTGACATAAAAAGAATGTCAAAGAACCCCATAGTTTGCCCTTGAATTAATACTTGGAAAAAAGTATTTACATTAAAAAAAAAGGTTATCTTTTCTTCGCCTTGTGCGTATTACAGAAATAACCTTACAACATATATCTCGCCCTACCAACTACCTGTCTGCTTATCAAAATCAAATAGGCATTAGGGAAGAAATGAGAGCAAGCATACATGTAAACTTGCCTAGTTACCCATGCTGGAGCACTGGTAACAAGTGAGAGCTTTCAGAATCTGGGGTAACTCACATTCCTGCTCCAATACCAGGACCAAGCTGCAGGCCTCTCCCCCAGGTGCTGATAACAGACTGAGCACAGTTACCCTAAATGAAACCAACATTGCCCAGTAGTTCAAGGTCATCAGCACTTCAAAGGAATACTGGAGTAGTCTCATGCAAAAAGTTGTCTGTTCACGTAAATAGCCTCTGCGTCAGTACCATATACCAGACACGGTCCCAAAACATCTAAACTATTCACAGACAAAGTCTGATTTGGAATTAAGTTGGTAATTTCCATGCGGTCTTTGGTAGGATCATTGTTTAGCCAGGCACATACAACAGACTGGTTAATGGTATTGTGGGAAAGGTAGGTAGTACTTCTTCCTCCTAAAAGAAAGGGAAGAAAAGAGGGAAAATGGGGAAATAAGTTTCCATTTAGTATTGTCAGAATTTAGAGAAACATACTGTGTGGGACAGGCATAATTAGAACGCCACTTTAAACTGACAAGTCAGTTTTCAGATTAGTTAACAGAAGTTGTCTGTGGTAAACTGAGGAAAAATAGCTTAAAAAATTAAGTTCTTGAAGCTATTACAGAAGCCTGCTACCAGCTCTGTCCTCAGTCAAGACTAACAGGTCAGTACAGTTAAGACCTCATCTTGCTGAGCAAACTCTTTAAGTATCTACAAGCTTTTCTAGCCAGAGACTAAAGCAAGGAAAGATTTAAGAAAAAAAAAAAAGTCTGCTTACGCACTGTCTTGCTACATCAGCTTTGCTTTAACAACACTTTTTCCCTACTGTATCTTCTTCCTACTAATTCTGCAGCAAACAATATAGCTGGATTTGACTTGGAATTTTTCCACATTAAATTTTAAATTCAAACTGAAGTCTTGCAGTTTTGGCATTCAGCATAAAATTAACACATGGTTTATGAAGGGTTTATATTTAATATACCCCCAAAACATGTAGAGTACAACTTGATCATCAGTTATCCTATTATTTCCCTATACAGAACTGGATTTTGAACAGCAACTTTGAAATCAAAGGCAGCAGATGACATCTGAAAGTTTCCCCTCTGTTTACAATCTGAAATTGCAAACAATTAAGTAGTCTTTATGACTATCATGTGAAATGTTTATATTAAACCATTATCATATTTTTAATTAAAATCCTGCACATTACAAAGGGATCCAGTTTCATTAATTGACAGTCTTCCAATTATGACCACAAAAAAAAACTGCATAAGGAATAAATTTATAATTATTACTTATTTTATTACAAAATTTTGTCCATCTCCCTCAGAGACTCAGGTAGTACGGTCATTTAGGCTGCCTTCGTGTCTCTTCTATACACAGATGATTTTTAATTGAACTCTATCTCTGAAATACCAGATTTCACACACCAGATAAAGTACAGAAAGGACAGATCAAAACACAAAAAACCCACACACAACTGTTTGCCTTGTAAGTAGGTTTCCTGAAGTGCCTATCAGTGCCTTCTTTCTAAGAAAAGAAATCAGCTTTAAACGTTCTATGTTATGACTGTATTCATAATTTGATCATGTGAACACATGGGCTTTAATTATGTTGCCAACTGACAAATTCAATGCAAATCAACTTTAATCATCCTTACCTTGATGAAGAAAAGATGGTTTTTCAGATACGTCTGTGGAAGTATCCCAATGCCAAAGAGATCCATCTTCAGAACATGTAAATAAGTGATCTGGGTTGGAGGGATGGAAGTGAACTTCCCACACTGTAAGTATCAAAACAAACAAACAAAGAAGAAAGCATACTTAAAGAGCGTAAAACATGCTCGTGAAGATTTCTACATTGCAATGATGTTAAAAGCAGTTTGGTTCTTCCATTTCATATATCCAAATAACGTGTATAAAACTCTAAGAGCTCACTTCTGCCTTAAAATAATTGTAGTGTTATTTATGACAATAGGAAGATAATTTTGCAACCATAAACCAGGATGGCTTCTTTCAGTGTGGACAGCATTATGGATAACAAAGCCACCGCCACCTCCAGGTATTTCAGATATAAGTATTTCACACATCTATCCAGACTGCAAGTACAGTATGTGCCTCAGTGGCAGTGTGGTTAGTGTTGGCAGCGTGGTCTTGGTGTTGCCAAAGAAGTGGAGGGTACATAATCTGTAACTACAACTCATGCACAAATCAAAAGGAGTGTACGTAGCAGTAAAATAACGCTGCCACCACTGATGTATATAGCTCGGCCATATGCAGAATGGAATCACCCAGACAGCACCTCCTACTGTTTCGCTTGGGAGATGGGTGGGGAGAAAGACCGACCAGCTTCGGAGAAAGAAACAGAGCTTCGATGAAACAGAAGAGTACTACTGCTTTCTGAGAAGTTAACATCTTTTCTCTTTACTTTTTGGACTAGCGAAGGTTAGATTGCCCTTCACTAGACCTTCAGGGCCTGAAGAGGAACAAAACTAGAACAAATATCGAGCGCATAGCTCAGTGCAATCTGGTTAGTATATGGACGTGCACTTACAGGAACTCAGGTCCCCACCAAAACCTTCCATTCTTAAGTGGGGCAGGTGGGGAGAAAGGCCCCAAGCCCCACCCTTAGCTCTCTACTGCAGCATTCCCTCCCCAGAGAGAGGATGGGGGGAGAAAAGACTATTTTGTTGCATTTTCAATACTGAGAATGTTCTTAGAGGTTACAATCTTATCTGAATTCACGTATTCCGAATACTTTCTCATGCCATCTTCCCTACTATTAAGTTAAAATTTGCACACAACATGCATTCCTTCCCAGCACATGTGTTATTATTTTGTGTCTAAATACCACAACTGGGAAAAAATATTTGTGGGTAAAACTTATCTCAAATGTTTTTTGTTTTTTTTTTTACTCCTTAAACATAATTGTGGCATTGAGTCAAGAAATGTTCGGCTCAAAATGAATTGGTATCTTAGTCACATAAATGAACAGAAGAGTTAGCTCTGTACTATCATCTCCTCCTCCTTCACATCTTCAAGATTGTTAGATACTGCATTCCCACTTTACTACAGCTGCATACCACGGCATCGGTTTCTGCGAGCAGAAACTATTAATATATACTTTATGGAAACAGACTCTCTGATTATGTATCTCTAATGACTAATAAAGAACTTATGATGAGTTCCAGTTTTAATATAAATAGAGTTGGCTTTTAGATGAGAACAGTCTCACATACAGAAAAGGAACAACCTGAACTGGATAAAGACACATTAAATAGCACACGATTGTTTTCTGTCGCAGCTACAATGCATCCAAGTTTTTATCCAGGATTTAGAGAAGCTTTTCCAAACACGCCTTCTTCTCCCTGCTCCAATCCAGATACTTACTTTCTGCTTCATGAGCACTTAGGAGGGACACTGGCATAGTACCCTGCCTGATGTCCCATATACTCAGCATCCCATCCTGGCCCCCTGTGGCCACAATGTGCTGCTGATTGGGGTGCCTGTCCACACAGTGCAGTGGAACTCTTTCACCTGTCCTGCAAAGGAGAAGGAGAAAAAAATATATATGAATTCTTCATTCAATTTACGTTTTTCTTCTCCTTAGCAGTGTTGACCAACACAGTAACTGTATCGACTGCAGCTTCAGTTCCTGCAGCAGCTAGTCACAAGAGGCTGAAGCCACATGACACCTACTGCAATTCACAGGCACAGCAGTAACACGCAGCTACAATTGGACAAGCAGCAGGTTCTGTGCCCTGCAGTATGCTGGCACCTGAAGCGTATCTGACAGCTTTACAAGAGAAAGCCTTGCGTACTTTAAGTATACCTACAAAAAGAGGGTTACTCTGAAATTCACATTATAATTACAGTTACAACATATAGTAATAGTTAAAAAGGAAGACTGAGCACTAACAAAAGCAGGTTCCTAACCCACAGTCTATTAACAGCAATGGGAATTATTCCACAGACAAAAAATAGGATTTGAATCTAGCTCTGTTTTCACACAGGACCTTATAAGGCACAATGTTATCACACACAAACATTTCAAATGCCAAGAACTTTGTACTAGGCCTGTGGGGAAAAAATATTTTTAATCAGGGAAAGAGAAAGGAGGTGCTTTGCTTTTTTCTTAAAGAACAAATGTAGAAATGCAATAGTCCTTCAAGAGTTAAATCACAAAACAGACCATCTAATTACAATGCTCAGTCTCAAGAGTAATTCAGCCATTAAGCAGAGCCTGCTTTTGGTATTTAAGATTCCAACGCAGTTAAAAACCTTTGGAAAAAAAAAGTCATTTATCATCCCATTGTCAAGAACGGTGTGGTATCAGGAAAGACTTAAATCAGATATAAAGTAGCATATACTTCTCAGTAAATATGTCAAAAATTAAGATCTTACAAAGAAAATATTTGAGATGGCTCATTTCTTTGCTGTCTGAAGTCCCATATTTTCAACTGTCCAATTGAATTTACTGTCAAGATCTCGGTTGTGCGAAGGAAAGTCACTGCATGGAGCGTACTGCTGTCTGCATTGTCTGCAAGAGAGATCAAGAAAGCATTGAACTAGAAATTCAGGTAAACCTACCGAATGCTCATCTCTATTTAACTGCAACAAAACAACTCTTCTAAAAGCAGACCACCTCTTCAGGGGCAGAGACGGTCCAGTGTCGCGTAAAATTTTAAGTGTTGCAAGGATACCCGATAAAAAAGAAGCCCTTGCTTCCTGTAACAAACATTACTGAAACAAATCTGTTTTAATTGGCTCTAGATCTAGCGTTACAAAGCAAACATTTTTACATGGTGCTATCAAGTGAGCACCAAGAAAACTAACGACTTACATCCATCTGAGCAATTGCCAGGAGAAAAACCAGTATTTTTTTGGTGATCGTCTCTTTCCTGTGAGTCAGCAAAACATTCTACTCTATTAAACTTGTATCAGGACACTCTCTACCATAAATAAAAATATGTTTATAAATACAAGTTTACTTATAAATTATAATGTAAGAAATAAAATAATTCTTTTAAACTAATTATTTTTCCCCTTCAAAGGAGAAGGAAATATTCTGTTTTGTGGGTTAGTGCTAAAACTCTGCCTTCTGCCCCACTACATTTCTTCCTATACTTGAAAAAAAAGATTTCCTACAGGAGTACTCAGGGAGCTTCAGTAAAGGACCGTATGCAATTAATAGGATTTACCTTCTGTGTGCATGCATACAGCCATGCACACACAAGTACCCCTCTCTAGAAATCCTAGAGCGCTTCATTCCTTAATTGGCTTACCACTGTGTAAATTCCTTCATCTGCTCAATCTGAGGCAAGATTTCACTTTAGAAGAAACACGGGTGATGTGTCAAACTGAGGTTTCAGGGAGAAAGTTACGTTATCAAGCACAGTGCTAGCGTGCTTTAAATCATTTTTGCTTTGTCTGATTTCTAACAGTCGCTATGTACTATTTCCATGAGACTAGCACAATAGAAGAATTGAGATTCAGTTTTGACACCCTACAAAAAACATCTGTTACTCTATCACATCATCTCTTACTCCAAGAAATATGAACCTTTTCCACTAGGTGGGAGATGATCACTGTAAGCCATGTTATCTGATAAAAGAACAGGGTACAAATTGTGGTTTCTGGCTCTTGGGGTTCCTTTAGACACACAGAAGTAAACGTTCTTGTACAGGAAGGTTAATCTTACTACAAATAATGATTTGAAACGACCATAGTCGTTTACTCAGTTATGTAATGTAACAGTTATGTATGCACTTTATATACTCAGTTATGTAACTCAGTTATGAATGATTTGGTTCTTGAAATTTAACCATATTTCATGCATTCAATTAGAGTATTTAGCAATTCTGATGAAACAGGAGCCTACAGGGAATGAATGTTAAGCTTAAAATGTCTCCATCAGTTTAATCATTGACTCACAAATATCTGAGATCTGAATGAATATAGAAATATATCTGAAATACACTTCAAATATATGAAGTCTAGGGGAATACAGAGATAATCTGGAGGAAGCACATTCACCTTGTCATAATTAAATTTTCAACTGCCTTCCTTTTTATTGTTATCATTTGATGAACTACATGTGTTTTGGATTTGTGACTAGAACAGTGCTAAAAACACACCAGTGTTTTGGCTAAAAATATTTTGCAGCTGGACCAGATATCTTTGAAGATCCTTTCCAACTAAACTATTCTATTATATACACCAGCCAAGCTGTTCCAAGCCAAAACAACCTGAGTATTTACTTGGTATACCTATAGTCCTTACTGCATCCTTTTGGTCAGCTCTGAAGAGATTTATTCTACCATCTTCTCCAACAGTGACAATTTCTGGGTTGTTGCAGATGACTCCAGTACACGCTGCTCCACCACAAGACGTGTCTTGATCCACATGGTAATGGGCTTTTTCCCACCGCTGGTTGACCGATAAAGTCTAAGTAGCAACCAGACACAAAATTCTGCTGATAAGTAATGATCCTGATAGAGCAAAGTTTTCAGAATACTCACACATACTCACAAAACCAGAAAGAAGCTCCAGGAAAGCCATTCCACCTCATAGGAATGAGAATCTTCTACATAAGTAAGAATCAGAGATCTGAATTTCCCTCAACTCTTGAGCGCATAACTTGTCAATGAGACTGTCTTCTCTGAACCACCTTTTTAACAAGAGCTAGAAATCAGAATTAACAGAATCTATTTATGAATGTGAAATGTCTCTCACTAGACTTATCCCTCCAATCTCTCCCTAGGCCAAGGAAAAATTGCTGAGGCCTTTACAAAATGTAAGGTCAGATTTACATCCTGATTCCAAGGAATTTAGTTTATTTTAGGTACTGTGTCAAACTACTAACAAATATTAGTCTCTGTTGTGTCACCGCAAATAAATAATTTATTCTCAGTGACTTATAATCAAAGCAAAAGACTGATTCTGTGACTACATTTTAGACATTATCTTTATTGAGTCAAATAGTTTAAAAATAATGCAAAAACTCAAATTCATTAATTCCCACTGCCTGAAATTATTCATTCTCGAATATAACCATTGATAACAATCTTCAAGTATGCTTTCAGTGAACAGACTATGTGGCTACCGATACGTTAGCGTATAACCCAGTCTGTCTGGCACTGGAACCTAATTTAGGTGTTACGAGTGCTAAATGTTCTTCTTTCCTTGTATGCATAAGACTAAAGCTTTTTATCTGACAGCCTTCAAAAAAAATCATTTTTGTTGCCAGACGTTTCTTGCTGTGGCTGATTTGAGAAATCTTATAGCAAGATCAAAGTGACCTGTATTATGCAGAACGGCAGCACTGAGCCAGCGCGAGTTACCCACCTGGTTATTCTGATGATGACAGAATACAGTTACACTTCCTGTTGAAGAGGCAACAACAATTCTCTCTTGATCCAAAAACTGAAGAGAAATAAGAACATCTGAGGAGCTGATGTCAATAAAAGGATGATCACTTTGATTTCAAAGTATCTTAACTTATTGGTAAAAAAAAAAAAAAAAAAAAAAAAGACTGATACTGGTCAGCTTTGCCCTTCTTCATAAGGATAAGTTGGGGTTTGGGGTTTTTTGGGGGAATCTTGGTGTTATGATAATTACCAGTTCAGTGACAAGAGGCAACAAACAGCCGAGTTACCTGCATGTCCATCACGTCCCCATCGTGCCCGATGTCGCACAGCAGCTGAGGCTCTCCTAGATATTCCCCGCTGCCGAGCTCCCCCACGGCCCACACGGACAGCCGGTTATCCTGCACGGAGACCACACGGGCTCACTCTCCCGAAAGCCGCCGAGCCACGAGCCCGCCCCGCTCACAGCGGCAGCCCCGAGGCGCCCCCCGCGCCCGGGGGACACCGCCGGGGGGGGGACACCGGGGGCCCGGGGCCGCTCACCTCGTTGTCCCAGGAGCCGGTGGCGAAGACGTCGGGCGGCTGCAGCGCGGCGGCGGGCAGGGGCCGCCATCGGGCCTTGCTGATCTTCTGCGCCACGAAGCGGGCGCTCACCTCCTCCATGGCCGCCCCGCCGCACGCCCGCTCCCGCCGCCGGCCGCGCCGCCCCCGATTGGCTGCCGGGGACGGCGAGCGCGGAGGGACACGCGGGAGGACCGGGAGGGCGGAGCGGGGGCGGTTGGGAGGGGGGCGGTTGGGGGGGGGGGGCGGGCACTGAGGTGGAGCCCGCCTCCGTGATCCCAAAATGGCCGCCGCGGCGTTGTGCCGTAGCCGGAGGGTGTGGTCCTGTGATGGGTTGAGGGCTGCTCTGTGAACCTTTGCGTATCTTATGTCGTCTGCGTTTGATCATTGTGTGTACTGTATTAGTACACGTTTTCGCTGTAATAGCACATTTAAATAAAATGAATCATAGAATCATAGAATCATTAAGGTTGGAAGAGACCTCCAAGATCATCTGGTCCAACCATCCCCCTACCACCAATGCCACCCACTAAACCACGTCCCCAAGCACCACGTCCAACCTTTCCTTGAACACCCCCAGGGACGGTGACTCCACCACTTCCCTGGGCAACCCGTCCCAATGCCTGACTGCTCTTTCTGAGAAGAAATGTCTCCTCATTTCCAACCTGAACCTCCCCTGGCACAACTTGAGGCCATTCCCTCTGGTCCTATCACTGGTTATCTGCGAGAAGAGGCCGACCCCCCGCTCCCAACATCTTCCTTTCAGGTAGCTGTAGAGAGCAATAAGGTCTCCCCTGAGCTTCCTCTTCTCCAGTCCAAACAACCCCTCAGCTGCTCCTCACAGGACTTGTGCTCCAGGCCCTTCACCAGCTTCATAGCCCTGCTCTGGACATGTTCCAGGGCCTCGATGTCCTTCTTGTACTGAGGGGCCCAAAGCAGAACACAGTACATAGCTGAACACAAGACCACAAGAAAAAAATGCCTCATCGAGTGTTTCTGAGGTTGCCAACGAGGACTTTAAGACCGGACAAAGCTGGCTCTGGGCATCAGGTCCAGACACACTAGTGGAGACAGAATGGGGGTTGTATGGGTTGTCCTCAGCTGTGGCTAAAGTTAGGGGTGTGAGCGAGGGCGATGACAGCCAAAGGTGTGCCTCCCTCTGCCAGAGGTGCTGGAGCCTGGGAAGGCAAGCACCCCCCGGCCAGTGGGCGTGCAAGGGGCAGGGGGAAGCCAATGCTGACTTCTACTTGCCAATAGTCTGCTTTCCTCCAATTATCATGCAGCAATATTTTAAGAGAGTTATTTGGAGATGCTGTCTGTACTGCTGGTCATAGCTCCTGGAGCTGTGCCCAGCTCAGTCTCCTGAACAAGTGCAGTTGACGACGCAGGGCACTGCAGAGCAAATTAAGAGCAGAGCGCCAGGGCCCTGAGCACATCCCCAGCCCTTGCTTGCCCTAACCAAGGGATGCAAAGTGCAAAATAACTCTAGATATAAACTTTGGAAATGGAAATACAAAATGAAGGCACATGCCGAGGCTGGCTTGAGACTACAGGAAGAGACATGAGATGAAGGAGAGTGATTAAGTTAAAAAGAGAACAGAGGCAGGGAGAGGAGCAAGTGTAGGTGTAGGAGCCAATTACTGTGTGGTGTGGGACATAGCTGCGGAAATGTTCAGCAGGAACATTTCATAAGGAAACTTCTGCTTCTGGTATGTATATGCAGAAGCAGATGGGATCAGACAGTGATGACCAACTTTTTATATGCTTTTTAAATTCAAAGAATTTCAAAATTCTAACGGGTTCATGAGGTGGGAGGGAAGGGATGAAACAGAAATAGTAGCACGGAGGGGTTTATATATAAATGTATAAGGGACTGAGATGTGGGTGAATGTGTGGAAAAGGAGAGAGATCCAAGATGGGCTGTGTGCTTAAAATTAGTGGGATCTCCATTTCAGAGCACTCACATGATGGACTCCTCTGGCTGCTGGCATTCCCCTGCCTCTTCCCTGGCAGGGCCGTCCACGCAGCAGCTCCCAGGAGGAGCTGGGGAGGTGGCTGCCCCTCTGGAAGACCGAGGAGCCTGGGACTGACTGTGGGCATCTGGGGCCCAAGGTGCTTGTGCTGGCTTGGACAAGCGAGGGGGAAGAGGATGAAGGAACACTGAGTGGCAGAGCAGATGGAGATGTTTCACAGGAGTACTGATGGCCAGAAAACACACTTTTTTTTTCTTTTTTTTTTTTTTAAAAAAAAGACTTGTCTTTTATTCTAGCATAGAATCTCTGTGGTTTTTTTACAGTCTTATCTTGATGGGCATGCACTTAAGAAGTTTAAAAAACAGACTCATGGCCTGGAGTTAGAGAGCAGAAAGAGCCAATGACCCTCATGTTTACTGCACAAATGGGTGCATCCTGCTGCCATTGGTGCATTTTAGTTTCTCAGGGATGTTTGAGGCAAATTGGCTTGTCTTAAAATTCCTGGAAACCTGCAGAGCCTAACTCGGTTTCCTTCGCACATGCCTGGTAACCACCCAAGACACCCCAGATATTACTTTGTTCTGCTGCTGTCTGAAGAGTCACGCCAAGAACATCGCCAGCAAGTGGCCAGTAGGTACCTTCAGCCTGAAAGCTTCTGGGCAGGTCTGTGTGCTCCTAGGAGATAAAGGTGGTCTCTTTCTCTGTGCTCTGTGACAAGCTTAAGCCTAAATCGAGCTGGTCCTGGTAGGAACAGTCAGACTGTGTGTAAATGGTTTCTCTTGTATTTCTAGTCTCCCGAGGGGGTAAATATCCCTGGAATGCTTTTAAGCATGGGCCAGCTAATTGCTTGCCAACAGCCTCTCTGTGTGAGAGCAATGCAGTTTGCTTATGTCCCACAACAGAAAATGTCTTTTGCATTTAAAACAATGAAGTATTTTTGTGTGTGTATTTTTATAATGTCTGTTTGTTCTCTGTACTTGCTGCCCTTTGGGAATTCTTCTAACTCCAAGGCTTCTTTCCTTCTCTTGTGGCCCACTGGGTATAACAAGGAGACCCTTTATATTCTGGGAGAGACAGTAGGGCAGCTCCCAGATCATGCCTGGGAGAAGACAGATGCTGAATACAGAATGAAGCAGCAAATCCCTCTCCAGGATTGAAAGAACCAGATGGGAAGGGTCTGGAGACTTGGTATTCACACTGGGCAACTGCCAGCTTTGCTCTGTATGGAGTGCTAGGCAGAAAAGCAAATTCCCACATTCTCCTCATTACCTGAATTAACAATTGTGGGATGGACAGTGTGCGTGGTGCGGAGATGGAACAGTCTCGTCCCTCCCAGGATGGGTTCTCACACAGAAGACAACGTTATCTGCGTCTCGCACGGTGTATGACAGGCTGTGTGCATCCTTCTACCGGGAATGCTTTTAAAGAACAGTATGATATTTGAATTTATGTCTGTGGATGACGCTGTATTTTCTCTATACTACACACTACCGACAGGGCCTATCTCTTCACAGTTACTCGCCGCTATTCTCGCGTTCCAAAGGCAGATAACGGGGAAGCAGGGCGCCTGGCCTCAGGCAGATGACCCAGCCGTGGCGGCGCACCCGTTTAGGGGAGACAGCGCTGCCCAGCCGCAGCCCCGGCGGCACCGCACCCGCTCGCAGGGACCGGAGGGGCGGGAAGGCAAAGTCCTGTCACGGGCGGGGTGCTCGGGGCCAGCCTGCGGCAGGGCCATTTGCACTCCCTGAAGAGCCATAATATCACGTACAAGCAACCGGTGTGGAATTAATTTATTAAGCTCTGAGCTCGGGGCGTCGCGATCCCGGCGTCTTTTCGAGGGGTTTAACGTGCGCGGCTCTGCCCCGTCAGCAGACGCCCTCAGGGACCGCGCCGCCCGCCCTCCCCACCCGACCAATGGCAGCCGCCAACACGTAGGCCTGTCCCTCCCGCTCTCCCCGCGACCAATAGGCGCTCCCCGTGCACAGCGCGGCGCCGCTCCGCCTCCCCGATTGGCTGCGCCGCACGGGCGGCGGGGCGCGCGGGCCGCCGCCGGTAGCGATCGGGGGCCGCGTCCCGGAGCACGTCCTCCCCCCCCTCCCTCCTCCCCCCTCCCCCCGCTCCCCGTACGCCCCCGAAGCACCCCCGGCGGCGCATGCGCGGTTCCCCCCCGCGCGCGGCGGCGGCGGCGTGCGGAGCATGGCGGGCGCGCGGGGCGGCGGGCGCGTGGCCCCTCCCCCGGCGGGCGCGCGGCGGCGGCGGGAGGGGGCGGGGGAGGGGGAGGCGAGGAGGCGGCGCCAGTGTCGGCGCTGGAGGTTGTGTCCTTCCTGGGCAAGCTGCTGTGCGCAGTCGCGGCGCTGAAGGCGGCCCTCTACCTGCTCCGCAGGGTGTGCCTCGCCATGGCCTGGAAGTCGGGCGGCGCCAGCCACGCCGAGCTCATCCACAACCTCCGCAGTGAGTCGGCGGGCGGCCGTTGGCGGCCGTTAACGGCTGGCGGCGGGGGGGCGGGAGGGCGGGAGGAGGCGGCGGCGGCGGCGGCGGCGGCGGTGGTTGTCCGTGCCCCAGCCGCTGCCCAGCCCCGGGGAGGCCGCCGGGGGAGCGGAGCCGGCCCCGGGGGGCGTGAGGGGGCCCCTTGTCCCTGCTCGCGGCCTGCCCCTCTCCTCACACCCCGAAGTCCCTGTCATAAAAGGGTGCCGGCTTCACCTGGCTGCCCGCCTCGGCACTGGGGAGACAAAGGGGGAGCTGCCTCGCTGTCCTCTCCAGGCTGCCTCCGGTCCTCAGGGCTCTTCCAGCATTTTCTTTCGCCACCGCTGAGAACTGTTCCACACGGCAACGTAAAGCTGGAGCGACTTTCGCTTTCGTAGTAAAGAGCGTCTGCTTAAAAATAAATAGTGAATTCCCTGCTTTCTGCCCCAGCTCCAAGGGCTGGAAACGCTGCTTTGGTGAAATTCTGGCAGGGGTGCCCTCGCGCAGCAGGGGAAAGCTTCCCCATGTAAAAAGGGGTGGCAGGCTCCAAAATGCATCCCGAAGGCGCTGTTGCCAGGATTGTTTACAGCTCCGACAACCTGAAGGCTAAACTGATTTGGCTGCTGGAGAAAACAATGACAGTGTCTTTCAACACATGGAAGCTGTTTAGGGCTTTGCAAATAATAATAATTAAAAAAAAAAAGTTGAGACCCACTATAGTCAGAACACAACAGCAATTCCTAAAGGAATAGGAAAGTAAGCTGGAATTCTCACATTATAATCTCAAAACGTTAATTGAATGTAATTACATGGAAAATCGTATTCTGTAACTTTTCCCCCTCTTGTTTTGCATACATATCCCAAAATATTTTGAGCGATGCCAAATTGGATTGGGAGTAAAACATTGCAGAGGCACAAATGCTTTTGATCTTGCAGCAAGGTTGTGTTGCTGACTGCTGTTTTGTTGACTTGAGTGGGACTGCAGTGACGGGGCAGGGCTTTGCCAGGGCAGAGCAGTTGCGGGGTGAAGACCAGAAATTTTAAATAGGAGTTCTCCAGGTAAGGTGATAACTTGTTGCTGAAGCTGGAAAGAGCTTAGCAGAAAATGCTGTTTCATGTGGCGTATAATTCTGTTAGACGTGTTTTTCAACAAACTTAAAAAATCATTGGCTACAGAAAGACTGAAATGTTCTGGAGGATTCCGTCGGAACAGTAGATCCCTCAACGTGTTTAACTTTTTCTTCTAAAAGCAGCTAAGCAGCATAGCATCTCTAGGATCTTTATACTAGAAATAATGCAAGTCAGATGGGGTTAGTTTGATGTTCTCCGAGCGTGAGGTATCTTGTGTGTGTGTAACTTAGTAACTGAGCGTGTAATTTGCATAAATTCAAATAAAGGCAGTGTCTCCCATTGTAGTGACATAGTGTGTTTTCTTCTGCAGCAAAGGCTGGTTGAGTCGTGCTTGCTCCTGCTTTTATGCCCTGTTTTCTCTTCAGTGTGCTTATAGAAGTGCTCGTGAGGGAGACTATGTTGCGAGACTGGGGCACTTTCTTATCAGTCCCCTTGGCAAAAAGCAGAGGTTTAAGCCCCTCGGTATTCATAAGCTGCTGTGCCGTTAGGTTTGGAGAGGCAGTGAACTTGGCCGTGGGTGTAAGTGGGCTGGGGAGAATGGGAACTTCTTAAACTGGTTCTGCTTCTATACAAAGGCATCAATGGAAGACTCCCGGAGGCTACACATTCTTCTCCTTTAAAGCAGCCATATAGACTATGCTTTATTACAGGGGGCTATTGACAGCTCCTCGTGTGTCTATTTTGTGGCAATAGAGCTCTAGTTTCATGAAGTTATATTAACATACCCTCCTTTCACTGTTGCCTTAATTATAGCATTGGATTGTTCTCTGATGGTAACAAGGGTTGTGTGAGAGCAGTGCTAAGTGCCTGTGTATATTGCATGCAAATTTAGGTAACCGTTCTTTACGAGCCTCGTCTTCCTTTTCGTGCCTTAAAAAGGGGTAAGCTAGTGAAGAAGGCCCTGGAACTCTGCATGTTTTTCAGTGCATACTTGGAGACAAGTGACTGAAGAATCTTGTGTGGCTTTTGGTTTTGTTTGATTTTTTTAGCTGCTTATTGCGTCTTCTTGCACCATTAGTTTGAGGCATCATGGTGAACAATTTGCGCAACATACAAAATGAGCTTGCTTAAAACGCGCTCTTCACAACCAGAGTGCTGTCCCTGTGTATGCTGTTTCATCGAGGTGTTCAGCTACTTTGTTTTCAAGTGGTTTGCAAACTACTTCTCATGGGGAAAAAAAATAATTCCTAACGTTTTGATGCTTCAAGCATGAGAGTTATTGTTAAAAATATTTTTCACCTTTATGGGATAATTATTTAAGCCTTTGCTTTTTCCCAACTGGGAATAGCTACATTTTGAAGACTACATCTTCAAAATTGATCAGACTTTACTCCTAAAAAGATTGAAACAAAAATCGTTTAAGAAGCAGCACTTCTAGGAAGCTATGTAAATGAAGATTGCTGGAGAGTTACAGATCGTACTAAACGCAGAAATAGTTGGCTGTGGTTAAATACGTAGCTGTGACTGGGGTTCCTTTCTGTTGTGAACCTAGCATATGTGGATGCTGAGAAAATAGGAAAAGACTCAGTAACAGGTGACTTACTTGCTATTACATGGTCTGGCTGAGAATCTTTGGATCCTAAATCTGTATCTCCCCCTTCCCCCACCCCCTTTATCTTCAGATAGCCACTGTTCTCTCTCATGTCACTGTTGGGTCATTTTAATCTCCTTCTGTTTCTCATATTTGGGCTCTTGCCAAGTCCTGTTGCTCTACACAGCACTGTCTTAGAAATCAGCTTGTCTTTTCCACCTGCAGAACCAAAAATTTGGTTCCTGTCCAACTCGCAGTCCATCAGAGTTAATTAGGTTCCTTCATCACACCTTTCTTTCTCTCCTCCAATGAACACGGTGTGCTGCAATATGACAATCTGTTTTCTTGCTTCTCTGATCGTGTTGTGCCACTGGTGTTACAACCAGTTAAACGTACTTTTGAATCCGTATTTTCAGGTTTGAAAGTGAAGGTGAATTAACTTGAATGTGACTGAAGTGCTGTGTGATGTTGTTAATCGTCTTTGTGCTTCTTCCCTGCTATGCTCTGTTCTCTTTCTCGTCTAATAGCCTTGGATCACAAAAGTTAGCAACTGTAATTTATGAGCTACTGCAGATTCCATAGAGTTTGATGGCTTGCTTCAGGCACAGATTCCTAATTTTGCAGCGTGAATGATGTTTCAAAGCAGCAGTTATTCAGATATTGTTGGGCTTTGAAACTTCTATTCTTAGACATGTGGAAGATATTTCTGAGTGTTTTCTTATATGTTAAATAATTAAAAGTCATATCTTTCAAAGCAAGTTTTATCATGGTAAAGGCTTATCAACAGAGAATCCACGCCTTTGCTGCAGAATTTTGGTTTCTGCCCGCTCAGAACAAGCCTCCTTTGCGGAGGGGGGTGAACTGCCATGAACACGAAGGCGTTGCGTGTGGCCTTGCCAAGCCTAAGCTCGGTTCTGCAAGAACTGACCATGGTTCTTCTTAAGGTTTTACTTTCCTGCTGTGTCATTCCTCTTGGTTCAGCCAAAGCTCTTCCACAACAGACTAATTTTGGTCGTGGAAGAGTAAAGTAACTTGGGTGAACATGGAGAAGAGAAATAGCAATTGAAGATAAAAACCAGTAAAAAGCACGTACCCCAGATTTAACACCTATCCTGTACGGGCAATTATGTTGCCTGTTGTATGCATTCAGTGAACAGGCTTCCTTGCAACATGCGTGCAGTGTTGAGGCTTGAGTGACTAAGCATTGTAACTCATGGCAAGATAGTGAAACAGTTGGAAATTATTTTTTTTATTAAAATTCAGTGCATCCATTGATATGCTACTTCAAAGATGCAAAAAAAATCTTCAAATGGGGTAAGGTTTCAGGTGTGAAATCTGTGGCTCTGAGAGAGAGGCCTTCAAGTGAAAAACAAAACAAAAACAGAAGATAGGAAATGGTAACAGAAAGGGAAAATAACTGACAAAACATTCATTATGTTTTATTAGTGTGAAATAGGACTGTGTCCCTAACTGGTTCTGTGTTGGCATACCTTTTTTTTTCTCCCTGAACGTTAGATGAAGTGTTGATATAAAGTTATAAACATGCCTCATTCTTTTCCACAACAACCCCAAAATTCAGTGCAACAAAGTCTGAATCCTCAGTCATAAAAGGAAAAAAAAAAGTATGTTTCTGGCTACTTTTTTTATATCATAACGTTTTAGAATCAGTCATTTTAATTTAAAAATATTTAGTTCTTTTACTTGATTGAAGGTATATTTTTGCCTCTGGTTGGGTTTAATGGCATAATACTATTTTTCTGGTAGCCTGAAGCTTCCAAATAACCCATAGTAGAATGGAAATCAGTCTTGCAAATCTGTCCTTTACAGGTGATTACTGTTGCTTGTGGGCATGTTAAAAGTGGGAATCTGGTATGTTTTAATTTCAATATAACTCCAAGCTTTTCTTTCAACGCTACTGTTTATTTCACCTCCAGGTAGTATAGAGAGCTCACCAAGAGTTCTTAGTAAGCTTGGGAAGAAACTGTATAATGTTGCTATTCTTCTGACTGATTGTTTCTGTCAATAAAATACCTCAAAGTCATGTTTGTTACAATAACACTTCAGGTGAATTTTTTTTTCTGAGGCTCATCTTATGCTTTTGATTTGAAGGACCAAATTTTGTCAAAAGCAGAGGAAACTTTCAGAGACTGAGACCAGTGTTGTTTTTTAATGACATCTTTCCTGCACTGGTTGACTTATGTTTAGAGACTTCAGAGCCTGAATACTCCAACGTTGGACTTGGGCACTGAATAGGTTTAAATGCTTGCACTGTCAAATACTAGAAGAGAGGAGTGTACAAATGGGACTGCAGAAGTTCTCCCTCGTTTCTGCTAGTATGACAGCTCTGTGTCATTTAGTATCGTAGTACTTTCCTTTATAGTTTGTAAATGTTATATTGGTATATGTAGTTTTGTATTTAGCGTGGGACATTTATGGGACATGTCTTTCTCGTGGTTTTTAGGCGCTTCAGCTTGGTGGTCCTCCTTTTTAATGGAGTGGCTGTGGAGCAACAGGCTGCAGTCAGAACTGCATTTTGCTGTTCCTTCACAAGAAATTTATGACAGATTTCATTGCTGGGAAGCTAGTTGGTTCAGCATAGGGAATCATGCTTGGATGCCTTGAGAGTTCAGGTCGTGTTTTGCTGATGGTTTTTACTTTTTTTGATCTTCCCTCAGCTATTGCATAGCACTAGTGCTGTTTTTAATGAAACCGCCTTCAAAGTAACCAACAGCCGATGTGGTCTGGCTGCTGGTTTTGACAGCATTGCCTTTTCTGAAAACAGGCAGGCAAATCTGTTGCATGGAATCTGCTCCAGAAGGTGTGAGATGCGCAGCATCTCTGCTCTTTAAAGACCTACTAAAGCTCCTGAAGTAGTCTTGCCTCCAGCCTTACTGTGAGGAGAGCTCCTTATCTGCTTGTCCTACCCAGCTACGTTTATCTTAACTGCTGCAACAGTTTTTTACATTTTTTTTTTTTTACTACTGATGGCTGTTGCCACTTTGTGTTGAACTTAGTTTTGACAACCCGTGTGACTTGTAAGTGGAGAGCAGCCCTCTTAAATGCAGAGGGATCAAGATGTGCCTAGAAGTCAAGTTTCCCTCATCTGCACCCAGTCTGTTACAGTTTATTGGAAAATGCAGTTCTGTTCTTGCAGGCTGAACCCAAACTTAAAGGCACTTCATTCTTTCATGTGCTCTCAAAAGCTTCTTCGCTCAGATGACAATATAGATTGACTGACATAGCACTTCAATAAACACGATGGCATTATGGATGCTGTTTGTGGTAGAGGTATACACTGTAGAGGTGTAAGCCAAGAACTAGCCTGCCAAGAACTAGCCTGCCTTCCTCCACCCCATCCACACAGGAGAAACTTTTTAATACCTACTTTGCAACATTTTCCTCAAGTATGAGGGGAAGATAGAGCTGTAGTTAAATGTGCCTAAGTTAGTCATTTGCGGAGTTTCAGATCCCTGGGTAGAGACCTGTTGTCTGTGATAACAAAATGGGTAGGTTGGTTTCAAAGATGATCAATATTAAATAGAAAACGAATATCCACATAAAATAGAAGGGAAATTTTTGAGGGTAAGTTTGTATAGTTTTAACTAGATCTTGAGGATCTATACTAGCATGTTGTAGCTGTTGGTTCCCATGTGGTTTTACCTCTGTTTCGCTTAGCTTTATTTATTTAATTACTTCCTTTTTGGGATTTTCTTGAGATTCCATCTTTGAGTTTAATCTCTGGACTCCAAGGTGAGCTGTGATGGTCCCTTACTTTCTTTCCTCAGCCTTTCTGTCATCGTTCTGTTTCTGAGCTACGCGGTCTCAACCGATCCCGTCCCATTAGCCCTAAGCAGCGTTCTGTTTGAATATTGTGTGATTTCTGAGCCTTGTCCTGGTGATAACAGACCTGCAGCTGAACCTTTGAGGCAGTTACTCTGTAAGGTGTAAGCAAAGCACAAGAGACTTGTATGTATGAGTAGTTTAAAAAACGCTCTTTTGCAAACACCTACTTTGTTTCTTCAGCACAAAGATCTTTGCATGTTTTTGGACCAGTGTCCTTTATTGGATCTCAGGGTGCTGATCCATCACTTCTTGTTCAAAGTGCTTTCTTTGTGTTCGTGGTTTACAGTGAAACCTTATGATGCTTGATACTTAAATAAAACTGTTAATTGAAGTGGTTTCTTTCTCATCTTTTTCTTTCTTCTCCCCAGCAAAAAGACCTCAACCTAAAAAGCAGCTCTCAGTTGAACAGCTGCTTAGAACCAACAAGCTTTACCTTGCTTGAGAATCAAGCTGTGGTTCTAGCCCAGCCTGTTTTCTGTTTGAAAGCTGCTGGCTGGTTTGGATGGTTCAGACGGAGCCCTCTGAAAACTGTTAGCTGTCACTGAAGTAATTGTAATCTACTTCATTTCATCTGTTGCCACACTGCACTGTATGTGCTTTGCGTCACGCTTTAAGACCTCTGAACGTTTGGGAAGTGTCGCTGCTTCATTGACAGGTTGTCTCTGTAAGTGCAGTACTTTGCAGTGGTTATGGAGAAAGTCCTCTGGGGAGAAACTGAACTAGGTGCGTGCTGAAATAGCCCGGTGGCAGAGGGTTTGGGGATCTACGTGAGCATGTTGTTAATGTACAGCCAGCAACAGGAGGTGTTTGAGGTGTTCCTCTGCTGTGACAGGCCATTGCAGCAGCACCATCTCTGCCTCGTGTAGTGAGCTTGTGCAGCAGTATACATCCTTCTTGTCATCTGGGAGCTAGTATCAGCGTAAGTGTTGACTGCTGGTATTTTCTGGGTAGGTTGGAAGCTTGCTTGATCAACAGTCAGGACTCATCAGCGAAGTAGGCGTTTCTTTGAAAGATAGGCGCTTCTGCAACTTATCTGTTGCTCAATAAAGAGATAAGTGGTTTCCTTGGTGCAAGTCCATCCTGTCTTGTCAGGCTTAGCTCTTTCCTTGCTCTCTGACAGTCAGCCGCCCGGTTTCCCAGGTTACATTCAGCTGTGGTATATTTCCACCTTCAAACACAGGGAGCTCTTCTGTGAGCTCTTTTCCTGTTTTCCCGGTGTTATTCGTGGAAAAGCAGCAGACCAGAGTTCTCAAAACATGCTCCAATTATGTCAAGCTGTCAGTGCTGCAGCCTCCGCACAGAATAACTCTTGAACTCTGCAGGCCGTGCTTCACTACTAAGTGGTTACTTTTTGGCTCCAGCCCTTTCGCTCTTAGGGGTTGTGCCGATGTAACTAACAGAGCTTACATTTGATTTCAGGCTCTAACCTAGTTTGTTTGCATATTAGCTTTTGCTTATAAACACTGTATAATTTAATAGCTGATTTGTTTGCAGTACTGGTTATGAGAATCTTGGAACCCAGCAGTCTGCTCGACTTGCAGGAAGAGGTCTCCTGTGCGTGTTATCGCTGGAAACAAAACCAGCCTATATATGCTCAATTGGGAATGATTTTCCTCTGAGATATAACTTCCTTTTAAGATATAGAAAACATTTTGCATTGACATTTTATTAATAAATAATTTACTGCTGATTGTCTTTCTTGGCATTTAGAGAGAGCACGAAATTAAAATGTTGCCTTTGCAATATAAACTTCTATTATTGGCTTTTCTAGGGGGTATATGTGTTTTCTTGGCAATTCAGAATCTGGAAGAGGTTCATTCCAGATGGAAGTAAGATACTCACAGTTGGTTGTCTAGGGATTGACTTCTGCAGCAAGAAGACATTCGTTGGAGTTCAGTACCTTCCAGTTGCTGTGTTGCTCTATATTTAATCGTGAGACTAAGAAAAAGTCTATTTGTCGTCAGCATGGACAAAAACTGTTTAGGTCTCGATTGCTTTTCTTAATTCCCTTCTAAATTTTACTGTTTTGTTTTTTTTGTCTGCCTAGGACCAAATAGCACTTGTGTTCTAAGAGGGTGGTTGTGTTTTGTTTGTTTGCATTCTGGTGTTCTCCAAACAAAACCGAAAAGCAGAATTTATCTATGGGGGATAATATGCTGTGTAATTCCACATTCGTGCCTAAGAGGGTTTATTTTTTATGAAGAGGGGCATTATTTAACAATCGAAGTAAGTGGCTGAGCCATGAGATCTAGGTTCTTCCCCAGTTCTGCTGGGGACTCTAAGTTTGGTTAATTTGCTTCACTGATGAAAAAGATGGCACTAATCAAAGACAGTTTTACAGTCAGCAAATCTCAGGAATATTTGCTGAATGACAGCATCCTGAACGCTGGGGATTTGTAGAATTTAAGTAACTACCACTTCCAATTTTTTGGGTCATTTTCCTGTTGGTGTAAGCATCACAGTTGGTGAAATTATGCTTGCTTTGGCTGAAATAAAATTCAACAAAATTTTAAGTTTTGTCTTGCACAGGCATCCACAGAGCTCTGCTGTAGAGCTCTTGTAATCAAATTAAATTAGAGGGGAAAAATGGGTAAAATATGTAAATAAAGTAATGTAATGGAGTCAGAAGACGACTTGTAAATGCTGAGAATTTACTTAGTGATACTCCAAGTAGAAAGATGACAGGAGTAGATGAGAGAAGTGGCAGACATGGAGGCTGTGTGTGTGTTGGTGGTGGTTGTTGTTTTTTTAAAGGTACAGACCATTGGGTAGAGTGGAAAAAGCCTGCAGGCACAGCAGTATAGAGACGGTCCCCTGAAAACTAGAGGAGTCTGCCTGACCATAGAGCCTTGCTCTGGCCATTCAGTGGTTGCTCTTTCAAGCTGGAAGCTTGATCTGTTTATTCTCTGCATGTTTGTTTCCCCAAGGCACAAAAGGAAGGAGCAGATGGTGTAGATAGATGCATAGGTAACAATAGAGCCTAAAGAAATGAACAGAGAGTTTGGATTTTTCCTGACTGCTTCTCAGCTGCTTGTTTTTATCCCTCTCAACTCCCAGAAACTTTTTCTCATCGCTCTTCCCATAATCAGCTTAGCACATTCTCCTGTCCCTCTTTTTTCTTTTTTAGGTACAATTATTTTAGAGAAATTAATTTTGGTGATACCTAATGAGATGCTAACAGTAAAATGGGGATTTTTTTTCTTATGCTTAGTTCCCTGAAGTGATCCATAACTTATTTTCCCCTAACCTCTTTGAATTATTTATTTTCTTTATTATACTATTTTACATTATCAATGCCATTGTGTTAATGGGTTGATTTTTTTTGATTTTTATTTTGTTTTGGGGTACTGTTTTGCTCAGTATACTAACTTAGGAACTGCTGCAAATGCTTGCTGTGTCTCACATGAAAAATATGAACTGAAATAAGGAGTTCTCTCTAACTGAAACTGTACTATACAGTTATGAATGAAGTCAAAGCATGAGATATGTGTAACGTATGTAATCTGTGAGGGGGAGCATGTGCTTTTTCTGAGGCTTACCAGATATAGAAATCATTCTTTTTTAAAAAAAAATATATATAAAGCATCGCTGTTTTCCTTAATAATTTGGTCGTATATTGCTATTGCAGTTCTAGTTGGTACTTTGCATTCAGAACAAAAAGCAAAATTATTATTTTTTGGGTGGCGGTGGTAATTTGCTCTCTGAATCAAAACCTCTATTATACAGGGTCACAAAACCCTGGATACAGGCAGTGGATTGGGCTGGGGGGGGGGAGAGAACATTGAAAAAATCCAACACAACTGTGATTGCTAAGAGTAGTTTGTGGGAGCACACTGTAATCAGTCAGGACGCCACTGCAGAAGTTAGCTGAGGCCTGGTCACAGGGGTTTTCCAGGTGGTGGGGCTTTAAAAAACTGATGCAACTTCAGTTAGGACAATTTCAGAACTCCCTAATCTGATTTTTATACTACTCCATTTGGGGTTAGATTTTAGAAAGTGTTAAAGTTATCTTTTTTTCTTTTAACTTTCCAAATAAATCCCCCTTGGTTAAAGTTACTAGCTAGTTAGTAAAGCATTACATTTTTGCATTTTCTATTATTTTGAGTTTATACTGAGTTTTTCAATGCAAGTGATTAGTTTCTTCCATTTGTTTTCTAACAGTTTCTTTTACTCAGAAATGCCTCTTCAGAGCTTCAAAAACTAGAAATCTTAAAAAAGAATCTAAAATTAAAAGAAAAAATACTGCACAGTGCTTCTGACATTTTGCGTTTCCCTTTTATTTTGAAGAATGAACAAAGATTCAGAGTGTTTTGGTGTGAAAACTCCTCGGCTTTGGTCTGCCCCTGCATAAGAATTCTGATTCTGTAGGAGTTCCTTCACAAAGGGACTTTTTTCCTTTTGCTGTCACAAAAGAGAAATGGAGCTTGAAAATATCAAGCAAGGAAGCTGCGGCTTCATGCTTCTAACCTGCTTTGGTAGATTTTTCCATAATTACTTAAACTAAAAATGTGAAGTATATCGTGTTTGTTTTATAGAGTGTACTATCGTTTTCTTACTAAGTATGTTTTCAGGGTTATCAAAGGTATGCATGAAGTTGAGCTTTTCTAGGGGATAGATCTTCGCAGAGGATCTCTGTTGCTTCAGAAAAGCATCCAACTGCTGGGAGAGTCTTGCTTCACGTTCACTGTCTTAAGCAGCATTTGATCATGGTTTAACTTCTAGTATGATGAGACCTATTAGAGGTAGCGTGATCTTTCGCAGTGTTAGGAATATGTTCGTGTATTTCACATTGTCTTGACTGCAGAAGAGAAACAATGCCTTGAATTTTATTTGTTTTGTTTATAGAAAATGGAATAATTAAATCAGACAAGGTATTTGAAGTAATGCTGGCTACAGACCGTTGCCATTATGCAAAATACAACCCGTATATGGATTCTCCTCAGTCTATAGGTAAGAGCATTTTGTAAAAATGATCGTTTTAATTTGTATAACGGTGACTGCCTTTGTCAGATATATATGTGGATTTTTTTATATTTGGAAGCAATTTAGTTCTTTATCAGTTCATTCAATAGCTTTTAACTGCAAAGTTTTCATCTTGTTCCGGAATGCAATTGGCATACTTGGATACATCAAGTAGATTGCTCTTCAATAGTAATGTGTAGGTATGAATGTATTTTTTAAACCACAGCAATTTGTGAAGGTGCAGCCGATGTTTAAATATTGAAAAAAAACAAAAACAAAAACAAACCACATATCCAATGTACTTCAGAAACAGTCTGTCTTTACAGAAATGGCTCAGCTGAGATTATTGCAGGGTTTCTCAGACTTCTACATGAGATATTCTTATATGAAAAATAGGCATTAAATGGGAAGATCTGAAAGGACAGTTGTTTAGGACACTTATTTTCCATTCAGTTCATGGTTTTATCATTCCAAGGCAGAAGAATGAAAGAAATGAATATACCGATTTCCTTTTTTCCCCAATTCCCCTTTAGTAGTGGGCAGTGAGCATTATGAATTGTAATGGGATTTTATTATTTTTGTAGGAAACTTTTAAAAAATCTTTTAAGATACACACTCAAAACTTATATATCTGCACAGAAATAAATACAGGTGAGTGTTCCTCCATGTTTTTTCTTAGGTGTATATATGCTGTTTGAAAAACAGATGAAATATTGTCTCCAGGGGTTTTATGGTCCCCACCACATCAAACGCACACTAACAAATCCTGGGTTTTATGTAGGGTCCGAGAGAGAGTGGGAGAAAAAAAATTCGTTCTGGGAAACATAACTCTTCTGAATTCAACTTACTTGATGAAATCAGAGTTATAGTGGCAAAGTGGAGATTGTAACTGAGATCAAGCATAGAACCTTTTTTATTTTCCTGTCCAGAATTAACAAGGCATAGCTTATGGATGATGTTCTCTACTTCAGAAGTGAGTTAAGTACTTACGCAGCCATTTCACAGTCAAGATCAATAAAGATAGTGAGATTGCTGTCTGAACAATTATCAATTCTTCCATTTTCTTGTTTTACAGGTTTCCAAGCAACAATCAGTGCTCCACATATGGTAAGTCTTAAACTTACGTGAGTGGTGTTAGATGATTTTATAAAGATCCAAATGCTCCTGAAGTAAAATATTTATCCTAACAAATTTAACCAGCAGTTGATTGCAATGATGTGGTTGTGAACCACCTGATGGGAGGGTGTAGAGAAGATAGAGCCGGACTTCTCTTTCCTTGGAGGTGCACTGTGATATGAGGGGTAGTGGATGAAAAATGCGACATGGGAAGTTCTGATTAGATTTTAGGGGGAAAAATCACATTGTGGGTAATCAAGTGTTGGAACAGGTTTCCCAGATTGTGGAAATTGTTCTTTGATATACAAACAAGATGATTGGACAGGGCCCAGGGCAGCCTAATTTAACTCAACATTGAGTTGAGTGTTGGACCACAGGATTGCCAGAGATCTTTTGCAACCTAAATTACTCTGACTCCGTAACTTAAAGAACAATAAGAGTTCAGGAGTGGATAACAGTGATTTCTATGGTGCAGTGTTGCTGTAATGCCTTTAATCCTTTGGACAGGAGAAAATATACAATTGACTGAGATGTCATTTTTTTGGCCAAGTAATTGGAGACCAGAGCAATCATGGCTGAATATTAAGAGGGGACTTCAGTACATAAATACAGCACAGATGTAATTTTTCAGTTTGAGAAGAATGAATAGAAGCGTATATTTTGTTCATGCAATGTTTGGCGAGTATCAAAACATATGGAGTAAAGAATGGTTTAAAGTGTTAGTAAAAGCTTGCTCCTCTTGACTAAAAACTACCAAGGTCGACTAGAGTGTTCCTACTCATCAATATTAAAAACTCAGTGTTTCTTGTAGAAATGTTAACAATTGTGTTCAAGGCTATAAAGAGAGAAATACTGTGGCAAAGTGAGGAAAACAAGTTGCAAGGCCTCTCACCCCTCCAGGGGGTCAACAGCACTTCCTTGTTTAGCAGACTTGCTGAGGATGCACTCCACTCCTGCATCCAGATCACTGATAGAAATGTTGAACAGGACTGGCCCTAGAACTGAGCCCTGGGGAACACCGCTGGTGACTGGCCTGCCAGTTGTAGCCCCATTTACTATGACCCTTTGAGCTCCACCATTGAGCCAGTTCAGCACCCAGCACAGTGTGATCCTGTTTATCTCACAGTTGGATGATTCGTCCAGAAGGATGCTGTGAGGGACGGTATCAAAGGCCTTACTGAAATCCAGAAAGATTGTCCTCTGTCTCGCCTTCATCCAACACGTGAGGGTGACCTTATCATAGGAGGAAATTAAATTACTGCGGCAGGATCTTCCCTTCCCAAACCCATGTTGACTGTGCCTGATAAGTGCTTTGTTCTTTAACTGCCATTGAATATCCCTCAGGGTAATCTTCTCCATAACTTCTCCAGGGACTGAGGTTAAACTGGCAAGTCTCAATAACAAATTGTTTTTTTAGCATGCGAAGTAAGCTTAGTTTGTATACTGGTCTGCCACGTAAGAAAACAAAACAGCTCAGGATGTCTCTGTAGGCTACTACATTTTCATATACAAATCTTTTTGTCTTTCTGCCTTTCTGATACAACTTTTTTCTTACTCTTTGATCCAACAAGTGTGCAGGTGGTACAAGAGGTAGTTTAACTACAACAGCCTTTTTCCTTCCTGTCTTCTTTCTAGCTACCATATTCCAATGTATATGGCACAATGATAAGCTGAATTCTCTATGGCCCATATCCACCAAAACAGTGAGAACCCCCAGACTTGAAGAGAATTGAATTGGTATATGGTGTCTCTCCCAGTAATTGTATCTAAACTGAGTGTGAGCTAGAAGCCTGAATGGTCGGATGATCATGTATCTATATATAACAAACAAAAAGATGCTTTCTTGAAGTAAATGGAATAACAGCAATTATATAGCTAACTCTCCCCTGCCTTTTTTTGGTAATAAAAAGTAATTCTGAGGTTTCTTAGACTCTACGTTTTTCTGTGCATTGTCCAAAACCACTGAAGAAATGAACATGTGTAGGGTAAAGTTACATTTAAAATATTTTGACAATTTCTTTCCTTTCCTTAGCATGCATATGCTCTTGAACTTCTGTCTGATCAGTTACGTGAAGGAGCCAAAGCACTTGATGTAGGTTCTGGAAGTGGAATCCTTACAGCATGCTTTTCACGAATGGTGAGAAATTTAGTTTAATCACTTAACCATCAGAACTGCTTAAATTAGAACATAAATGCTTTAAGGAGGGGGGAGAGGAATGCAGGCTTCTTACAGTGGGATGAAGTAGATTACACAGAATATAAACTACTCTACTGAGTGTGACCAGTACCTATTTTTAATTATAGTTGATACTAGATGCTTGGGTCCAGTAAATCAACTGGTAGGGATGAAACTTGATGGAAGTACTTTCTTGATTACATTTTAATGGTTGCTGTATAACCTGAAGGAAGGATGTGTTTGTCTTCCCAGCACAATTTTTACCTTATCTTATGTGGCTGTGTGTGTTCGCATTGTGATAATTGTCTTGTTTTTCTTCTATGATGAGTGCTTAATGAAACCTAAAAGAATCCCATTTCCATAGGTTAGTTATGGTTAGTTGTATGTATATAGTCTTTGAAATTGTGTTTTTTCCTGTTACTATGTTGTGGCAGTATCAATGCAAGTACCCGTTTAATCTTTTCTAAGTTAGTATTAATTTATATTCCTTTTACATCTTTTCCAAGTAACTTCACCTTGGGTTGTTCAGCTTGTGCATAAGGAATTCTCTGTGGTTCTACCCCATCTTACATCAAGGAAATAAAGATGGTTAAAATTGTTCTGTGATGGCTGTAACTACAGTGTTCTCCTTCCTTTTTTTGTAGTGGAATATAATCAGTTCTTCCTTCTCTGTTCCAGGTGTTTACCATTGCTTTATAACTAGCAGAGGCCTTCATTAAACTGCCAACTTGATATTGTTTTTTTTCTTTCTGAGAAGTTAATTTGGAATATGGTGGTGCATATGATAAATTATCATATGTTCTCTTTTGCTATTCAAATTTTACTGTTTTCAAGCATTGATCTATTGAGACTGCATTTCCTGTATTAAGACTTAAATAAGAATGTTTTTGACAGGACAATGCACTTGTAAGGATTTTAAAATACTGCCATATTAAAAAAAAAATGTTGAAGTAAGTACGCCAAACTGCAGTCCAGAGTAAATCTGAAAAGTTATTTTTTGAACTTTCCACCTGATATTTTTGATCTAACTTTGTAGTCAGTGATCAAGTGCTAGTGGCATGCGCAGGAACTCCATCTATGGAGTGATAAACAAGTGATAAGATGTTTGTCAAAGTTGCATGTTATGTCATTGAAGTTACGAATGCGTAGAAGAATTTCTATGTTAGATAAGGTGTGTGATGTGGTTGTGTGCTTTTTTCTTTTAAAATTCTATAAGAAAAGTTGAAAGAAATGTGCAGAGAAGTCAGAATTATCACAAAAAGGAAACCTCTTTCTATTGTTGCTAGGGTTAACCACGCTATCCTTTTATCACCGTATGAATGTCCAGTTTCTCTTCTGAATCCTGCCTAATTTTTCTCCTTAGTGGTATGCCACCAAACGCCTTACAGACACATGTTTACTGGAACATGGTGGATAAATGCTTTTGTTCTCTTTGGTAGTATGATTACTGTATAATGCAGATCTTGCTGCATCCACTTGAATGAGGATAAGACAGCTGAGTCAGCGCAGTATATACACTGTCTTCCTCTGTAAAGATCTTTCTAACAGTACCATCATTCCAGATAATGTCCTTTCTCAAGCTTTTGTTAGTCCTTTGCTACCAAAATCCAGTTGGGGCTGTGCTTACTGGACATGCTTCTCAGTCTACTTGAGATCTAGAATGATCATCAGGCATTTGTGGCACAAGTATTTGATTGCACACTGATGTCGTGGCAGCTTTACTCCTCTGATGATAATCTCATTTGTGGTACTTCTGGGAAGGCCTTATTTGCTTACACTAGCATGGTTGTTCTTTGTGGTAAGCTGCTGTCACAAACTTAAGTTTATATGCTTCGTAGATAACTTTATTAGCTTTAAAAGGTTGATGGCAAACTAAACAAATTAAGTACTGGAACTGTAAGGAGATTGGGGTATATTTCTATTCCAAGCACACCATGGAGACCCCGACAGTTGTGCTACTTTGCTATTGCCTTGATGACATACACTTTGAAGTTCTAGGGCAATATACAGGGGTAATCTAGATCGATGAGGATTCAGAAAGAGCATAACAAACTGTGACATGCTGCTGGACGTGCTGTTATTTTAAATCAAGCTACTTCAAGCTGTTGATCATTTTGCTAAATTTTGATTTCTGTGATATTGTCCTTTGCTGAAGGGAGTGCACTGGATCTTTTGCCAGCTTTTGGTACAGCTGACTGGCAGACATTCCTGCAAATCTGTGGTTGTAGTGAAGATTTGCCCCATGTCTTGCTCTGTTTCAAAAGCTAGGCCAGTCTTGTTCCACTGGGGAGAGAGGGGGAGGGTGTAGTACTGGTTTTCCTATGTTTTTAACATAGGACTTGTCCATAATCAAACGGAACAAAATCCCCATCATACCAATAACCAGTTATTAACTTTTCATGTCTTAGCAAGATTAAAATGTAAGATACAGAAATATAACTGATGCGTTCAAATGTGGCCATTAAAGGACAGAGTTATATGATAGCATGGACTGCCAGGAGGATATTATTTACTGTTTTCTTCTTTGAAGTGAATCCTGCTAAAGATGGTCAGATTTTAACATCTAGGTTCTTTTTTCTTCTCATTCAAAAACCGGATTTTATTTTTTTCTGGAAAAAAGAGACAAATCCAGAAGAAATATGTATTACTGAGAAGTTTCTGTTAGTGTGATAGTCTGTAAAAGTATATTCAGTTTTGCAGGCCTTTTTCCCCTCAAGATACACAAATCTTTTGTGACCTTTTTTGAGTTATGGGTTTTTCAAAAGTTCTCTTCTTCCTGTGGAAGAGAGCTGTGAATTTGAAAGATTCGTTGATATGAGAGAGAGGTGGAAGGTATTTTGTTGCTGACTGTTAACTATTGTACATGCTTCTGAAAGAATATCTTGACATATCTTAGAACAAAATGCATGACTTAACTATTTTCTTTGAAGTAAGGTCTTCTCTTAAAAAGAAAAACAAAAGTTTAATCTTTAAGTTTATTCAGAATGAAAAGTGATTAGTTCTAGTGTTTGTCCTTGAAGATTTTGCTTCCTGTTGGAGGTAATACAAATACTCATGATAGAATTTAATTTTTAAAAATTCAGAGCAAGAAGTCTCTACTAATAGTATAACTTAACTGAATCACTTTTTAAAAAAGATGAATATAACAAACATTTATAAATCTGTACTGCCAAACTTTAATTGCTGGTTGCTTCTAGCAGTCAGAATGTGTAATTCTAAGCACTAGTTTTATTTACATTGGGAAGATACACTACCAGTTCTCTGCTTTTGTTTTATTTTAGAGAAACGGGCTCAGGAGATGGAAATACTGATTCTATAAATAAAGCAAAGCTAGCAGAAATTATTCAACTGTATATTTTTATTCCAGGTTGGTCCCAAAGGACAAGTTGTAGGAATTGATCATATCAAAGAACTAGTAGATGACTCAATAAATAATGTCAAAAAAGATGATCCCACATTGCTGTCTTCAGGAAGAGTGAAACTGATTGGTGAGCATCAGACTCTGATATACTTATTCATTACACTGATATTCTTTCTAGCAGCTGTTTGAAAATGACTGGAATTTGGATGTGAGTAAAAATTCTGATATAAGAAGTTAAACCAAAGAAAGAAGAGTAAATTAACTGAGGAAGGAAGAGCCAATTGAAAATCTAAAAATTCAAATCTTCCTTCAACATTTGAAAAATTTTATTGTTGCACGCTTTTGAGAATATGGCTTCTGATAATCTTAAAGAATATGTGCTCATTCCTATTATGGAAGCTCAACATGGAAGTGTTTTCTAGTGAAAATACTTCTCATGCTGAAGCTCTGTCGTGTTAAGTTTGCTTTTTAAAATTAGGCTTCAGTGCACAATGTTTCTTGAGTAAATGTATTGTCATCTAAATTTGAACACTTTAACAATGCCTTCATACTTCTGATATAGTAACTGAGAAAGCATCACTCAAAGAGTCAAGTGGGAAAAAATACTAATTGGCAATATGCATTTCTGAAGTTTCTCAATTGTTTTTAAAATTAACGCTTTGTATTTTAGGCAATTGATTAATTGATATCAAACTAGTTTAAATCAGCATTACTGGGAGGAAATAATGCTAAAATTATACAAGGACAGTGAATTGTAAATATTACTTCTATGACTAAAGGAAAAAAGATGGCTTTTTTTCAGAAGATGCAGAGCTGGCAGGAGGAAAGCATTCCTTTCATTATCATTCTTTTGGTTAAGTTTAAAAAGAAGTTTAAGGTCTGGGTTATTTTGGGGCTGTTCTTACAAATGTACTTGGAAATACTATTATGGTTTGTGATAGTCAGCTCTTACTTCAGTTACTCCCTTTTTGGTTCTTGGTCTTTTTTTTCCCCTAAAGGAGGGACTTTCTAAATCTTTTGAAATAAGCAGATCAACACGTGTACTTATAGAAATGTATAAAGTATAGTGACCGTCATCAAGAACACTTGTGCCTTAAATTTCTAGGAAAAGAAGTCCGTAACTGAGACCGTTGGGGATTGAGAGAAGAAATAAGGGAATGAATTCTGTTGGTACTGTACAAGAGCAGTTTGGACTTCTGGTTACACCTGAAACAAACTCTGTTGCTCTTGGTAGTCTAGTATTCTAAGCAGATGTCATCATCTATATTATGTTTGACTGCGTAGCAGGATGACTAAGACTTCTGAATAGTTTTGTTGTGAGGTACATTTGAAAAAAATATGGAGGGAGGAGTAGCAGTTCTGTGAACTAGATGGAGTAGAATAATATTTCAACTGTGCTGGATTCCTGGGAGCTCTTTGGATTGGAATTAGAATTCAGACAGCTGTTTCAAACAAACAAACAAAACCCTTGAAAACCCAGGGTGGTTTGGTGGTGGGAAATGTATAAATTAAGACTAAGTCAGTTAGTTGCTGGCTTTTGACAAGTATGCTTGAAGCATTCTTCTTTGTTTTGTTAGACTTTGGATATGCCATAACTGCATTTCAGAAACATCAGCTTTTATTTTGTTGTTTTTTTTTCCAATTTCTAAGCAACACAGCTGCACCCAGAACTGGGCAATAGGTATCCTTAGGCCATGTTAGTTTGTGGAGTGTGGGTTGGTTTTTGTTTTGGATTGAGAGGGTTGTGAGGTAAATGTCTCAAATGTTTCCACTTGCCACACTTGGGTTCCCATAAGAGTATTTCTAGAGAGTACAGACTTTGATTCCTTCTGGATGAAACTAGACTGGGTTACGTGCTCTGAGAAGCCACCGAATAAGTTTGAAATGTTGATGGGTATTAAGCCAGTAAGACTAGGGCTAGATCATAAATCATTCTAAAATGCATATGTTGCACAGATGTATGTTGTACTTGTCTGTACAACAGTGCATCCGTTGTACAGATCTGCTCCTATTGTGCTGCACTTTTCTGATGCTGACATAGCCAGAGGGAATAAGGTAACACATCGCTCACTACTCACTCTAAAGAGGAGGCATACAGCACAACTAGGACGTAAGTGACTATAAATGATACACTTGACTGCACTGAGGTGGATGTTCCAGTGGAACCCACTTTGGCAGGGGCAGAGAGATTAGGTCCCGGAATTACTGGAACCTCCATCTTCATTACTGGCAACAGTAATAAAAATTGACTTAGTGGAGTTGGTGACCCATAGCCATGGGTTCTTTTGAATCATTGATGGTTTTTGCTTGGCAGCCTCCAAGCTGTGGAAGAGGAGCTTGTGCTGGTCAGAATTTGCAATGTGAGGAAAGAAGGTGCTTTAAGGGGTTCCTCACCTACTGGGGAAGTGTGTTCTCTTCCACATCCAGCTTAAGGACTGTAAGAAGGTCCTTGCGGAGTCTTGTTTCAGGGCCTATTGTGAAAGATAACAAACTCCCTGATTTAAAGCATTTCAAAAATCTGTCCAGATCTTTCTGTACGCTCTCGGATACTTAAGTATCTTGTTACTGTCAATGTGGCCCTCCCTGTCATTGAGGTCAAAGTTAAATCTGCCATGGACACCATGTATTTTCTCTGCTTTCTATCAACTCACAAAGCAAAAAGTTGATAAAGTTTCCGCTTCTGGCAGGAGTGCGGAATTTCTTTTGACTTGTTCAGCCTTTTAGTTAATCTGTAATAATAGCAGCTGCCCTTTAGAAGTCAAAGCTCAGTCCAAAGACAGGAAACCCCAAACAACTGTGTGTGTTGAGCAGATTACCCTCTTTGCTCTTTCTTCCTGGCTGGCAATTGGGATTTCTGCACTCACTGAATATGAATTTATAGATGTCTTAATATCATGCACATCTCTTGTTCCTAAAGAACTCTAGGTAGAGCTTTGTGTAAAACCTAAGTTGTCCTGAGCTTCCTGTTGGTTTGGTATAAATCCTGTGGATATCATATTCACAATCACCATCTTTCAAAACTTAACTCAGGGTCTAGTCTCTCTTGTAACATACTTCAGTGGTTGAGGACTTTAATATTAAACTTTATTTTCCTTTGCATTCCGTGATAGTTTGATAGCTTGGGGTGTCAGATTGTGGTGGGTTCACAGCTGCTGTCTGGCAGATGCCCACCCAGCCTCTCTTTTGTTCCCCATCCTCAACGGGACGGGGAAAGAAAAGATGAAAGCTCATGGGGTAAGACAAAGACGGAGATCACTTATCAGTTACTGTCACAGGCAAGGCAAACTATTTGGGGAAAATTAATTTATTGCTAATTAAAAATAAGGTAGGACAGTGAAAAACAAAAACTATAACACCTTTCCCCTCCCAACATCTGCTACCAAAACCTTGCCACATAAACCCCGTACACAGTTTTATTCCAAGCTACCAAAACTAAGACCTTTGGAAATTTTATTGTCTGTCTTTCAAAGGAACCTACCGTTTCTGCAGTCAAAAGTTTGCAGATGCAGAATCAAGGTGACTTCTTTTGCCTGATTCTATCTATCCAAGGCTTGAATTTGACAAGTAGATTTCCATAAGAGTACCCAGAGGTTGCAATTGTTTTGGACACCTCAGGGTTCTGGATTTTTTTCCCTTGTGTAATCTCCATTCTGCTTTTTTGGGAATTCTGAGCGTGAGACTGGCTACTTTATGTAGGTCCTAATATTTTTCTCATGCATGAGTAACTCTCAGTACTGATACTTAATTTGAGTTTTGAATGGCACGATTAGTTTTGTTCCATTGAGTTTAATTTTTCATCTACCCCATAATAGGCCTCTCAATCTCTTTCCTCGTGTCAGCCTTTTCTGAGGACATGCTAATAAAAGCAATAGGCTCACTGAGAGAATTAGGACATGCAGCACATGAGCAGATTTGTATGGTTTTCTGCTTTATATTTTTATGGCAGGTACTTATGTGACCAAAAGAGGATGCTGGACTTTGAACATTTAGTTTTTCAGTTTGAGTTCAGGTGCAACTCTAACCTAGACAATCTAAAAGTTTGTATGTCTCAACTTTCAGAATTGCCGTTTTCATATACAGAAGATCTTTGCATTTGATTGATCAGGTTGGAAGCTGAAGCAGTTGAAATAGGGTGAAAAACCTTCCCTGCTTCCATTTTTGGTTTACAGACTAATAAAGAGATTGACTCCTTTGGCCCTTGTTGAAAGTAGTCCTACATATTTAAGGTTTTAGCACTGAAAACAACTTAATCTGTGGTGCGTGTCCCATTCACCCTCCGTGTTGATGGCTACGTTGTTGTCTTGCCCTTCCCAGATTGTGACTAGAAAACTTGGGTTGCTTTTTTGGAAGTGGTTTTGTGGCGCTCAGTACCTGCTGAAATAAATTATTTTTGTCTTGCTCACTTTTTGCCATCAATCAAAAGGTTATGTTTTTGTAGTTGTTTTGTTCTGTTTTTAATTCCATTTGTCAGAACGGCCAGTGTTGTTGCCTTTCTACTGACCCTGGTGTCTTGACCCACATAAATCCTTGATAGCATAATCTCAATGGCTTTACCTTTAAAACCATCCAGTGAGAAGTCCAAGGTCTCTGCCATCTTTCAGACTCACCCCAGTCTTACCTTGTTCTATTTCAAAACATAGATGATGAGTAGCTCTCACAATAACTTTACCTCTTCCATTTACATGAGACTTCTGGGTAGAGAATGGGGTTTTAATATTAAGGCAGAGTGCAGCTGTGCACCTTTCTCTGCTTCTTGTTGCTGCAAGCTTCTGTCATCTTCAAACACCAACTGATACTAAATCAGGGTAATGAAGTGTGGGCTTCATTCCAGCTTGTAGTGCAGTTTTAAGTGTATAGTCTGTGTGAATGCTTGCTGTGTCCTCTCCTCCTCACTCCTTTGGAGTGTTCTGATACGTACTTTTGAGATTTAATGCCATAGACCTATGATCTGCATTATATTTGGGAAGGGTGTGAGTGAACGCAAGGCAGAGCATAGTTTCTTAGGAGGGTGAGTGGGTGGAATTCACCTGCATTGGAATGATAGGGCACATAAATGCTTAGTTATCTCTTCTGGGTGGACGACGTGTCTCAACTTTCATTATAAATCCATGCTTTCTGATTTCAGGTGCTTTGGTAGTATTTCTGATTTATTTTATGTATTTTATAAGTGTGTGTGTATAAATATTTCTGTTGCATCTATTTTATAATTGCATTCATATTTTTGAACTGACTTTATCATGTTACTAAGGCTCAGCAACATTTTAGTTGAAATCTGAGCATAGCCTTTCATTTATGATAGGTTATCTTTTTTTCTCCACTTAGAAAAGGTTTAAAAAGTTTTTTGTTTTTTTCCCAGTGGGAGATGGAAGAATGGGATATGCAGAAGAAGCTCCCTATGATGCGATTCATGTAGGAGCTGCAGCACCAGTTGTGCCCCAAGCAGTAAGCCATTTATGTTTTGTGTGTGTGATTCAGTAATCTGTTAGCTGTAAAGAAATTTTATATACATGTACATGTAAGGTACTTTGCAGACTTGCACTGCTAGGAGTGTCAGTGGGCAGGGTGGTGTTAGTGTAGGGTGTGGCTTTTTGTTTCTGCTGTATTGGACTTCCTGTTGGCTTGCAAAAGTTGCATGTTCTAATGACTTTTCTGAAAACGTACTTTAAAATGACTTGTGTACAACTTGTATTACCACTGTGAGCTGGAGTATTTTCCTGAGTAAATCCATTTGCTTTTACTGAACATTGAATTACAAAAAAAAAGTGCTCATCTGGAAAAGCAGAGAATGCTGTATTTTTGTAGCTTTCAGAGTGAATGCAATGCAGTTGTTGCTAGAGAGACTGAAGAGAAACTAGGAACTCTGGAGTATGTACGCGTGAAGTAAATTACCATTCTTGCAGATAAGCTTTTTTCTCTTTTTTTCACCGAGTGAACGGGAAAAGAAATATATTTAAATGCTATCTGATATGGCATGATCTTGGCATGCTAAGTACCAGCTATTTTTAAAAAATCTTAATTTTAATGAGGATAGTGAAGGACTAGAGGTTCGAGGTGTAGAAATTAAAGGTGCAACCCACCCAGTTAATCCAACTGCTATTTTACCTTCTTTTGGAAGTACATGAAATTATTGTGAATTTTTCTGTAATACTAATTGTTATACTATCTTGTTGTGGTACTCTCATTTTCAGCGTGTATTTTATTTTTCTTAATTGAAGTAATTACCTAGTGCATAGTAATACATAGATAAAGCACCGCGAAGCTGTTCATGTAATGTAACAAACTTTGGATCCAGTCTCTCTGAAGCGGATGGTTACACTCTAACTTCTGTGTTGTGTTCTAGCTTATAGATCAGTTAAAACCTGGCGGAAGATTGATATTACCGGTTGGTCCTGCAGGGGGAAACCAGATGCTTGAGCAGTATGACAAACTAGAAGATGGCAGTGTCAAAATGAAGCCTCTGATGGGAGTGATATATGTGCCTTTAACAGATAAAGAGAAGCAGTGGTCCAGGTGGAAGTGATTTTCTGTTCCACTTACTTCTTCCACACACACGCAAGGTGAAAGGGTGTGAATTTTAAGCAGATAGACTGCAAGGCCTGCCTTTGCTGCTGTCATTGCTTTCTGCTCCTCCATGCCATGACAAGTGACTCAGTCTGCATTACTACATCACCAAGAGGAGGTTATGCTAAGTTTGAGTTAAATTAAAAGCAGAAGAAAAATATTGCATGGGTTGCACTTTGTCTCTTTTGGACTCGTGTTTTCTTTAGTCTTGGCGTGTTGAAGTGTTTTTTTCTTTTTAAACACAGTATTTTCTAAATTTAAACTTCCCTTTTAGTGAGCTTTGTATAAGTAGCTTGCCAAATAATTAGGTTAAAGTGTAAAATACTACTTCAGAGTAAGTATTGTCATGTCCTGTAAGTTAGTGTTAATTTTCTGTTCGTTTCTTATTTTTCTGAGATGTCACAAATGAAGAAAAATGTGTGTAAAATCCTGAAGGGGCAATATAGATAATCTTCCTAGCACTTTTCCTTCAGCTTCGAAGTAGCAGAAAGTGGAGAAGTTAATCCCTTCTTCCGTAAAGTACAAATGCGGTTGAGTAGTGTTTAGAAAATTTCCTCAAACATGTTAATAAGTCTGTCGCCTGCCTTTGGGGACATATTTGTGTTCTACAACACAGCACACGCTGAAGGCCTTTCTAGAGGTAGTAAACGTTCCAATTTGCTGACTTGAATGGCCACTAACACAGAGGTAGCACAGCTGTCAGCTTAAACCATACTAGGCATTGGTATGGAAATGAACAAAGCAGCAGTCCTGTTTTGCTTCCTGCCAGAAAATGCTTGTGAACATGCTGGCTGTTTTAATGGCGTGCATAGATCTGCGGTGAGCTCTGAAAACAGCTTTTGAGCTTTATATCCCTTAAATTTTTTTCTTGTCTTCTTCTGGATATTCTGGAGGGTAGCTTGTGATTTGGTTCTGTGAACGTTTAAAGTTATCAAAAAGTCCGTAAAAAGAACAAATAAAGCAGTTGATGTTACTGCTGCCTGTTGAAACCTCACTTCAGTGTTGTTGGCTTCCTGCATAGTGACCATGTACAATTTCCTTCTAGAACACCTTTACCGAGTTACTGCTTAGTTCAGAGCTTGTGAAGCATGCTTGCTATTCAGATGTTTTGTAGGTTATGTAAATTAATACTTTGTCCTTGAATATTGTCAGTATTCTCTCAGCGTGGTACTCGGGGACTTCCTGCCACAGCGTAAGGCTCTGAATGTCTTGCTTTGTGGTCATTTTTGTTCTCTGGCAAATGTGGTAGACTTTATTCAGATCTAGAATCCATGCTTTAAAAAATAGTATTTTTTTTTGAGCCTTCTCTTTTTCTAGAGTTGTAAAACATTTTTCTGCCTTTCTGTCTGACCTAATTATAGTAGCAGTTGTTTTCGATAGCAGCAATATGTGTTTTTACAAATAGTGTTGATTGAAGTGGAATGAGTGATTATCCCATACTGCTAGTGATGGTGGTGTAGTGTATTTAGGAGCAGAATTCTAAGGTCTTTGCATTTCACCTGTGCAGTTTTGTACTCTCTTCTCTACCAGTGGAGGAAGAGGTAATATATTCTTCGGGCTTTCTTCAGTCATGAGTGTTGTTTTTGTTGTTGGCTTTCATTTTCCTTCCCCACAGATTTTCTTACAAGTTTCTGATCTGTTCTGAAATACTTCATAGTTTTATTTTCTTTATTTAAGTATTAAGAATATATATTGGTGTTATCAGAAAGGATAAGCTTAGCCTGAAGTATGACCTTGATCACTATGGTGGCATAGAGACCATTTCTTCCTACGTACGTTTAATTTGCTTCAGACTTGGAAATCTCTGTTAAAGGCCATCTCTGAAGTCCACTTCTTGTAATGTCATTTTGTTGTTAAATTGTCCTTTTGTCTGAAGAAAACTCTCATTCCTTTCCTAAGGGTAACTGCCACTGTATTGTGGTCGTTACAGGAGGTGGTTACCTCTGTCTCTTTTTTGTTATTTTTCCGTATTGGTGTGTCCAAAGTGTACGGCCAGCCAACTGCTGCTAAGGAAACTATTTATCATTCAGCATTTGCTATCTGTGCTGCCATCAAAGGTAGTACAGGTATTCTTTTCTGGGCTTCTTAGATTTAACTTTATCTTTCCTAAACTGTTGGAGACCTGTGAGTGGAATTCAGTGAGAGACTCGTCTGAAAGAGCCTATTTAGGTTTCTTTGTAATAAAGAGTTGTTAGTATACAAGAGGCTCAGTGGCTGTAAATACAAAATTAATTGGATTTGAATGGTCACTGTGCTTACCTTCGTTCTCTTAGTTAACATCACATTAAGCGAGTTCACTCCTAACACGGGGAGCTCTTTCATCGTGTTCAGAACATCGTGTTTGGTGTTCCTTCACAAAATAGCCTAAAATTGGCCACTAAAATGGCCAGCATTTTCCTAGGCTAGAAGACCTTCCATTTGGCAAGAAAAAAAACACTTAAAGAAAGCAAGCAACTCTGGCCGTGCACATATTGGAGTAATTTGGAGAGACGTCTGCAGGTGCTGTTTACAGAGCAGCACGGCAGCATCTGAGACTGTTGCCAGCCAGTACCAGGGATATAAGAAATCATTACTCTTGTTTTTTCTCCTGCTTAGGGTAACTTAAATATGATTTCTCAGACTCTACATTTTTTTTCTCTGAAAGCCTTTGAAAACAATTAATTGGGTCAAATGGACTATACTCAAGTTAATTATACATAGATGATACGGAAACAGAATCTGGTTTAGTAAGTGGAATAAAATACAGAATTCTAACTCTGAGGAAGCTATAAACAAATTGTTCAGTCCTGCTATATCCATAATACTGTGTTTATCTCTAAGTGGTATTTGAAGTCAAACCTACCTTCAGATGCTTTGCATCGTTCTTCATTATGTAAAGATGGAGCTAATAGCAAAAGAAAATGTGGACTAGATGGAAGGAAAAGACTCATTGGATTTTGAATAAATCATGTGTTAATATATAATTTTATGTGAATATTGTTGGGTTTCTTTAGATTTAGTCCATAGTTCTCCGGTTTTGATTCAGCTGTAGTAGTATTTTTAAGCTCCAAATATAAGTGGGAGTCTTTTCAAATGTGACTCCACAGGACGTGTGGAAGTGGACTGTACACAGGAGCCCAATCTCTAGAGTGTGGTACAACAGAAAATGCATTCTTGTACTGCTGGTACGGTAGTAGGGGCCTGCTTATGTGATTATGCAGGTAAGGATGTTTATCTTTTCACGTAGAACTTCCCAATTCTTAGTTATCAGTTAAAAAAAAAAAATAAAATGGAGAAGACCTCTCAGGCTTCACAGTTCAGAACACAGCTTATTGGCTACCTTATTGGCAGTTCTTGCCTAAATTAGGATCTCTCTGGTGTTACTTCTCTGTGAGAGTTAACTTATTGCCTATATGTAAAGACACTTTATAGAGAATAACAGTGTAGGAAAGGCTTAGTAAGAAGTACCTATTGCAATTTTATTCACTTTTTTTAAACTTAAAATATTCATTAATAGAAATGATTTAGAAATGTCAAGCTAAATTCATATTTAATCACATACAAAATAACAGGATAACTTTTCTGAGCAAAAACTACAGTGACTAAACTGGGACTGGTACTGAATGCCGCATTCTTCACATACGTCGTTAAGCACCTTTTTGGAAAAAGTTATTTGATAGGAAATATTTTTAAAGGTTTTTGCTTAGAAACCCTTATTAAGTGTTTCAACCTGATGAACTAGTTGTCTAAATTCAATTGAAATTAGAAGCAGTTGATTGACTATAGTTCCTTAGACTATGTAGACTAATGGTTATGGCTAAAGTTTTTATTTTATCTCTGTAAGAGAAACCTGAAATAAATACAGGATAAATTTAAAATTGATTCATTATGCAAAAAAAAAAGAAAGTGTATGTTGACACTGGTATAAAAGGCTGCAGAGAAAATTACTTTTAGTTGTCATTTCAACCTCCTCTGTTTGAGATTGATCATAGCATATAATAAATACTTTGTAACAGCATATTTCCAGATGAAAATGCTACAGGTGTAAATACTGGTCTATTTAAATATGGAAAAATAATTGGCTGCTGAAACATTGGTGCTCCACTGAGGTTCAGAGTGTAGCCAAATACAGATACTAGAAACTAGATACTAGAAATATAGTATCATTAATGACAGCATATATTTAATAGATGAAAAATATGTCAAAAAGGGAAAAAAACAGGTGGTGTTCAATTGAAAAAATGAAGTGGATCAAAGAGAATGAGTTACAGACTTCAGGTAAATTTATGTATTTGTTCAAATACTACACTTGAATGCCTTCTAACACAGAGGTTGGAGATGTATCACAAAATGTAATTATTTACAGGTTTCCCAAACTTCTGTTACTACTTATTGTTGATATTTTTGATCTTTTTTTTTCCATAATGAACTCTGGCATTTACCTGATATCTACATATTAGATTTTTCTGAGCCTCTTTCTTAGATTCCTACTGGATACTCCCAATGGGAAATCTGAAATACTCTTGTGTATATTTTCCCCCTACCTGCAGGTCACTTTTTAAAGCTTTTTAAAATTTATTTTTAGAATAGTATTTTTGAGCTGGTGACTTCTGAAATTTTGCATCGAGTTTAGAAAACAGCTTTGCCTGAATTTACAGTACTAAGCGAGAGATTCTCTTGCTAGAATTCCAGGGGGCTAAGAAGGACTACTGTGATGACTTAAAACCTAAATATACATACAGCTTACGAAGCAAGAGCTGGTAAGCAGATTGGAGGGAGCGCATAAATGAAGGTGGAGGGAAATTACATGAGCGGTGTAAGAATCATAGCCAATAGTCCTGGCCTATTGGGAGGGGAGGAAAAACCACAAACTAATCATTAGATCTTTCCTATGGCTCTAGAAGACAACAGGTTATTTCCACCAAGGAAATAGCAGTTATCTTTTAAGTCTCTAAGTTTTATAGCAGCATAGGTCTTTTGCCACTGGGAGGGTCGGCTAGGAAGTATTTTGACTTGTAGCAGTGAGAATGCTCTTGAAGCCTGATACATTTCGTACCTTGGTAGCTTCTGATTCATACAGGTGATGTTAAGATCAATCGATACAATGTGTATTCAAGTCTGCTAGCTGTTCACATTAGGTGGAAAGCTGAGAAGTGTTACCTGCCTGAAGATCTAAAACTTTAGATTTTTAAAAATATATGTATATAATCCAGTAGTACACATATGAGCAGTTTCTCACAGCAGTAGAAAATAAACACTACATAATTTTAACACGAACATAGTGGATTGTTTCGGGCTGACATGCTGTTAGATTCAGAAGCAGTGAAGACTGAGTGAAAAGTCTCTTTAGGGAAGCTGATCCCTCTAATGCAGTGATGTTTGAATAAACAACGTGAAAAAAATCTCTATTTTGAAAGTGACAACTGAGATATACTTAACTATTTTGTCAGCAATAGCTTAAGCAGTGCAAAATACAAACAGTTAAAACACTGGTGTGTTAGTATGCTCACTTGGGTTCTAAGTACAAATACCATTTTGTAAAAGAAAAAAAACTTCAAATGCATTAAGTGAGCTAGCAACGTGTAAAAACGTTGCCAAAATTTGTTGATGGGTAGAGTTGCCATGTTTAATAGTTTCAGAGTAAATATAGATTTTTTTTCTTATGCTTTTAATTTATTAAGGGTCTAGCGTGGGTGTAAAGGATTAAGAATTGTTTGTCACAGTAAAAGACCAGGCTTTTACAAAGCTGAGAGAGTATATGGTGTAGGATTCAGGATGCAAACCACATCAGCAATTAGGCATATGAGGCTAATCCAGCAATAACAGTAGTCGTTATTTACGTACACTAACGGGTGACGCAGCTCCTGGAAGCATTAAGGAAGAATGAAGTAAGTAGCCAAATTCACCTGCACTACATTTTAAACTGAGTATCAGATGTTCATTTATTTTCATCAGTTTAAAGTAAACAAATACCTCTTCCCTGAACCAGGCAAATAAGGAGAACTTCCAAACGTTTGGCTACAAACAGATTTTTCTTTACCCTCGCCAAGATTTTTTTTCCCTTTTGCTTTTTTCTCTAACTTCTGCAACAGTGAATTTCTATTATTAGTACCTCTCTACTAAAAGGCAGTGCAAAGTGCAAAGAATGCAAATATTTGTGGCTAACAAATCCTAAGGTTTGTGTTCCAGCTGTAGCAGCTAGAGTTAGTCATTCAAGCACTACTTGCAACAACCGTTTTGGTTGCTTTTAAAACCCTGCGCATGCTGCCATTCCATGCTGCGTGAAACCGGAAGGATAACGCCTTCGGAAAGTTAAAGCTTTTGCTTGTGTGCATGTGGCACTGTATCTTTGTGGTTAGTTTGCATGATATACCAGCTGGAAATACTAGCGGGGATTCAGCCAGCAATCACATTAAGGAAGTTTTTCTTAATTCAGACAGTGTTTGCTTTGGCTAATGAGGGTGATGCACCTACCGAAAGAAAAATTGGAGCAAACTCTTTGTCGGTTTATAGGTCACTTGTGCCTTGTGGGAGGAGGGGAAGGGGGAAAAAAAAAAAGCAAACACTTCTGTTTGAGTTTTCCAACATTCATAGTGTCACAGCTTTCAGATTTGATGGACATTTGGTGTTAAAGTTAATGCTTTAGAAATATTTAAACAAATCTCTAATACAAGATGATTTCACTGTTGGAATATGGGTTCTGTAGATTTCCTGTTTCAACATGTTTTAGATGATGTGTAGGGGAAAAAAAGCCTACATTTTCTAGAGTCCTCACAGTGATTTAGAGAGACTTGTTGATGCGTCCTTTCTCCTCCTTTGGCTCTAACAGCCCCTCACTCCCCCTTTCCAAAACATAGCCCTGATTTAGCATACAGGTCCTTCAGGAGCTAATAGAGTTCCTCTGCAAAATAAATGAGATAGTTGGTGCAGACTTCATGGCGTTGGTGTGAGGCGTTCCTAGCTTTCTTGAGAGACGGCAGCTGAGGTTAAGCTTGCTTTTTTGACAGCTACTGGGCATGTGTTTTTGCCAATACTCTGTCTAGTGAGCTGGCTCAGCTTCTTGCCAGCAGAGTCTGGATGACAAATAGCTGTGTAACTTTACAAAGTTACTGGTTTTGGTGGTGTTGGGGATGTTCATTTAGGTAAATGACCCATTAAATGTGAAAGAGGAGGGACCCATATTTCACAACGCATCACATAATAGTATGAGACAATATGGGATTGCTGTTGCTTTTCCTTTTTAATTAAACGCTTGACGAGATTTCTGAAGTTTTGCTGATGTGTTTGAACACTTAAATGTATTCTGATACAGTATCAAAACTTATCAAATATGCTTTCCAGAGGGAGAAGAATCATAACTGCATGTGTTTTCTTTCTGCAGGGATGAATTGTAAAAGCTACATCATCTTGACCCAAACATAGTGTTACAGTGGACTGCTCATCTCCAGTTCTAAAAGCTTTTTGAAAACCAACAGCATTGCAGCTTGTTTTGGACTTCGTTATACTGTTGTTATCAGCATGGAAAAGCGTGGTGTTTGTTTTATTTTCTTAGATGCTCAAGGCAAATCTGATAAAGACATGGTGGAAAGTTTTATGTGGGCACTGTTTTATTTAACATGCCTTTATTTTACTTTCATCTGTCGAAAGCGGATTTCTGCAGAGCTGCAGATGAAGACCTATAGCTTGTGAACTCTAATTTTGATGGGGGTACTTGAACACTCACTTCTCTTGGCTCCTGTGTCCCTTGGTAAAACTGCTTCTGTGCACCTTACGACACTACATAGGTAATATCAGGTTTTCTGTGTTCCAATGTCTGCTAGATGCTACTAAAAGGAGATGAACTTCCTTTTTAAGCTTTTGACATGGTGTCATAGACTAGCATGTAGTAGATACAATCAGCTGCTTTACTACCTTAAAACCAGGCATTTGTAAATATTAAACTTCAAGACATCAGAGGTGGCCACTCTTACTAAATATTGCTGTTGGGCGTAAGACATTGTTTTCCCTTCCCTTCTCCATTAACTAATGGAGTCTTGAAACTCTGGTTTGGTTTGTAGCTGGCTGCTGATACAATACACCTAAATTCAAGTCCATAAATATGATGCAAGCTCCATCCCAATCACTGGGGTAATTAACGTAAAAGCAGAAAGGAGGTTGTGCTTGTGTGGAGGATTAGGGTCAGCATGTGGTAGACATACAGATCTTTAGGTTCTTTAAAGATAGGAAATAAAAAAAAATGAATGTTTAGTTGGTCCTAAGTGAAAGTTGCTTTTGACAAAGCCACCTGCTGTATTTACGTTCTCCTTTTTCTGTGGGCACCCAGGAAGAAATCTGGGTTCTTAGAAAGTGAACTCTTTACTGTTATACAATGCAAATGTGATACATGCAGGAGGAGTAATGAATCCTGGACTATAAAGTACAGCTAGAGATGCAATTGTTCCTTTTTCATATAGAAGAATAGTCGGAAGGCTATACAATTTTTTTTTTTGCCCCAAGTTTTCTGTTTGGGTATGGTAAAATGACAGCAGGCAAATGCAAAGCAGTACAGTAAATTGAGCTGCTTTGGGAAAGTGGGGAAGCCTGTCTGAGCCGCCTTGCTCAGATCTGCACAACCAGAAAATAAGGTAAACAGCATGTTGATATATTTTTTTTAGTGACAAAAAGGATTAGAAAATAAAGTAACTGTATAAAAGCAACCTATAGTGATCACTGCAAAACGCATTTGGCTGTTTATGGTGGAACAGCAATATTTTTGTGACGGGTTTAATCACTGAAAGGTTAAAATTCAAAGGCCTCTGAATATGAAAGAGGTAACATCTTAAATAAAACATCTTAAATAAGTTCCTTTCGAAGGTCAGCTCAATCCCATTCCTCTGGGAACGCTACGTATCGATTCATTTAGATGTTTGGAAGTTACCGTACCACCTCCTGGTCTGACTGCAGCCTGGAAGCACACACACACAAGGATTGATCTTACAAAGGAATTAATATAGCGTGTATTCTAGGAAATACAATTCAGAAAAAAACCCACTTGCGTCTGACAAATTTGTACTAATCCACAATCAACTGTGAATCTAGTTCTTGGTGTTGAAGTGAAATATCTTAAATGATGCATGCTAATGTTCAGCCTTTTGGTCACTGTTTCATTCAATTTGAGTTCAGCTTTATTTACATCTTCTCACTAATTTGATCAGTCAAACGAGAGATTAAGAGCTCAACTGTATCCAAATTCTCGTCTCTGGGCACAGTGTGACAAGCTAGCCTAGCTTGGAAGAGGTGACAAAGCTGAGACCTGGCAACAACTTTTTGGGGGAGAACCACTTCAGGAGGTGCAAGGCTTCAGGGACCAAGGTGGCCAGGAGTGGGGCGCCCGTTCCACGGAAGGGGTTGAGGTGGTCGAGGTACTCGGGCAGAGAGGAGTATCCAGGAGTAGCATTTAGGAATCGGGAAACGAAGACCCCTCTGTTATGGAGCAATGGTTCTGAAGTAAAAGCTTCTTGGAGAAGAGGACAAGTTGACATGCGGAAGATTTGAAGAGCTTGAATAAATGCTGTGTGAACTGTCTGAATTGCTACCTTGCCAAATAAAATGAATTGAGAGGAAGCTGTATTTAGGTGTCTGGATATTTATTATTATTTTTTGCCTTTACAGGTATTAACAAGCAAGCATGTATAAAAAAATTCTGAATGATCAGAAATGTGTGTCCATTTTCTGTTAATTAACGTACATCAGCATATCACAGCCATTACCAAGCCTGGTAATACCGTTTGGGATGTAAGTGGAGTTTCACTGTGCTCTTTGGAGTTTCCTCTGGTGGATGTCGGCGTGTTTTGGGGAGCAGCCTGAGTGAGTTCTGTGCGTGTGTGTGGTGTTAATTCTGCCTGCCATGGGGGGCTGAGGACAGCTAGCTGGGCCTGCCTGTTGTAGGGTTAAAGGCCTTTTTGTTTTTTCCTTTTTTCCCCTTCCAGAGATGCAGGGATGCCTCACTAGATTGTTTTTGGTTACAGGTGAGTGTAAGGACTGGGGAGAGAACAGTTTGGCTGAGGTGGTGGCAGTCCCAGATCCAGGACTTACCCGCAGAAAGCCTCCAGAGGCCAAGCAGGGGAACCAAGAGCACACGCACCTGTCTTGAAAACCCACAAACAGCTGTGGGAGCTCGGTGGAGAAGAGCAGTATGGCTTAGGGATGTTTTCTATTTAAGTATGGGGAATTACCTGCCTGTATGATTTCCATTCAAACCAGCTGGCTAACTAGGGAACAGAAACCACTACATGTGATTTTTTGGAGGGAAGCTAATGCACATAGGGTGCAAGCCGGCCCTGCTGACTGAGGCCACCTGGATGGTTCCTGAAATGTTTTGTGGTCAGCGAGTTTCAAGCAGACAATGACGTGATGGCTGACAGCAGCGGGCTCTGTGTGGTAGGCTCCGGAGCAAGCTGGCAGCAGTTCCTGTGACAGGGTGACAAGCTCCAGGGATTTCGAGTGTGGAATTAAACATCAGCACAAAGAGGTAAATGAAAATGCCCAGAGGAAATTTCTGGACTAATACCCTCACTCCAGAAAGAGGGGTGCTAACCTGTTCTGACCTCAGAGCACGCAGGCTTTACACAACAGAAAACGTCAATTCCAGTTTAAACACTATGATGTGCAATGGATGGATTCAAATGTGGGATTTAAGGTGGTTTTGTGGGTTCCAATGATTTGCCTTGTGACCTCTGTTTGAGTCTTCACCCATTTCCTTACAGCTGTGAGAAGTGCACAGACAGGTGTAAGGCCCTGTCACAGCCCTCTGCCTTTTCTGTTACCGACACGCACTTCTGTGCCTTGAGTGCCTCCAGCAGGTTCTGGGTTTCCATGCCTCAGCCAGCTGTGAGGAAATCAGCTTGGGCTAAAACTTGGCCCTACATAGGTAGAAACACTATAAACTTTCCTCCCTGTCTTGTTTGCCTCCAGCATTTCGCCCCTGCCAGGTGGAAGCTGTCGGTGCAGCACCGCTGCCCAACGCTGCAGCTCCTGCGCTCCGAGTCTTCCTGTGCAGTGCTCTTGTTGTGCTCCCGCACTCTTGGCAGGGTGCTACTGAGACACCCCTCAGAATGTGCTCAGGAGTTACAAACCCCATTTCTTTCAGTTACGAAATTAAAGGACATGGTTACTGCTGAAACGTGTGTGGAGGAGCTCCAGGTGCCCATTGAAAATTGCCTGGAAGCTTCTGCTGGGGGCAATGGAGGGAGCTCGCTTGTCTCATTGCACCAAGCGTGGAAACGTGAATGACTTAATCCCCTGCCTTTTAAACAGCCCTCTGTGTTAGCAACAACAGGTTAGTTTCATAAAGATCGTTGACTGTTTCTCTGAGATCTCACTTTCATCTTTTAATGTGTCTTTGTAGTCCAACCACTTTCACCCCGCGTTTCTGAGGAACTGACCTGCTCCGTATTCTTGAAAGCATTCCCTGAAGTTTCCGAGAAGCAGAAGTCCCATTTTCAGCCATGTTTAGGCATATATTTGCATCTTACTTCTTTATTATGAACAGATTAGGTAGCTTGTTTAGCGTGTTCTGCCAAATCCTTTTTTTTCTCTATAGTGAAGAAAGGGCACTTGAGGTTAATTGGTAACTTTTGTTTCAGGTGCCTCATGGACCACAAGGGCGGTCTCACAGGCCTCTGTTTAGTGAAATGGGTGCTTCAGAGCATCTGCTTCATGACTGCAATACTCTGATAGAGCTCAGGAGAAGCTCATCACCCCAAGGACAGCAGTTTCTTGGGCATGAAGTTGGCATTTGGGGGATGTTTTCCGCATGGTCCCTTTTTCCCACTGTACTGCCTACTTCCCCGTTCTTTCCGGTCCTACGCAGAGTCAGGTCTCCTGCTCCCCCTATATCTGTATCGTTCAGTCATTTGTTTTGAATTTAAATACTGTAAATGTATCTCTTGTGCGTTAGGGGATAGTAGTTGTGAAGAACTATGATAAAAGTTCTTGTTCTGTATCTTTAAGATAGGATTGTGTGTTTTAAAACATAAAAAAGCTCCTTTCTGCGCTGGCTTTTTGTGCTGATTCAGTTCAGTGCTCCCAGGGTTTGCGTTTCAGAGGTCCGGTGTAGCAGTCAGTGCTCTGCAAGTGGTTCTGTTGTACTGCACGCACACTCATAGCCTTGCATTCTTGCTTCCTGATTTAAGTAACTACTAGTTGAAAAATATTTAGCAAAGGTACTTCTACACATTTCCCCACCCTGGTCAAGCTAATTGCTTTGTGAGCTTTTTTTTCCCCATAGTAATCACTACGCATTTATTGCCTGCGTTTGGCCCATACATCCATCAGCTCTTTGAATCTTTTTTTTTTTTTCCCCTGCACTTTTACTCTTTTAGCTTTTGCCAACAGAGACTGAAAAATGGGGTTCCTGATGCTCGTGACAGCAGCAACCACTGTGGACCTTTGTGCTGCGTGGCTGTCAGCCCGCTGAGGCTACTGGAAAGGCTCCGCTTTGTTCGGGCAGCGTGTTTGTGCTGCTGCTGGTCACCGCCTCTGACTCGCTCTGCAGCTTGGGACTGAAGCTTTTATGCTTTATTTAGGATTTAAAACAGCAAATGGAGCATCATGCTGACCTATTGCAGCCTTTTTTGTTCTGCAAATGTGCTTCTGGAACTGCCATGATCCTGCGGGGCTATGGAAAAGCTTCGGGGGTGTTCACGCTAAGACCCCTGCAAAACCGGGCAGCGTGCAACTAGCAGCGTGAAAAAAAGTGGGTTCCTAATTATGAATAAAGCTCGGGTAAGTATTGCTTGTGACTTGGAAGTAATTCGTACACTTAAGTGCATATAAGCTGGTCTGAAAGGCGAAACTATTTAAAGTATAAGAAAGCATTCTAACTGAAGTACCTACCTTGAGCAACGTGAAAACACGCTGACAAAACAGCTTGTAATGGCCTCTCCTAATACACAGAGTAATGCCCACAGGTGTATGCTATCAAAGCAATCTTCTCCTCTGGCTAAAGGACATTGGTAATTTAAAACAGCTGGACGGAGCACGTTACCAGACAGACTCAGCCCTGGGAGCTGCTGGGGAAGGGCTACGGGAGCAGTGCTGGCAGCAGACGAGGGCTGGGAAGAGCCCCAGGAGAGGGGCAGCACCTGCAGTGCTTTGGCAGCGGTGCCTTGGCAGGGCTTTGTCTGCTGGTGCTCGGGCATGCTCCAGCCCAGGCGTTCAGCATCACTCATTTGAAGTCTCACAGCTTGTAGAAAGTGATCGCTATTGAGGTGCGTATGAATTCCAGCAGCTGCTGAGGCGATCTCATACTTTGCCAACTTCGTCTTGCTCTTAATCTAGCTGAGGATGCCCACGCTCCCTGGCGAGGTGCAACCCTTTTTTAAATTTCAGTCTAGCTGTGGAGTTTCCAGTTACTTTAGTGTGGTGGTCTGCATGGCAGCAAATGTCACCGTGTGGAAAGAAAAGTCTCTGGGAAGACTGACACCTGCAGCATACTGATAGCTTTGTCCTGCGCTATGCTTGCTGTCAGGGATTTTGGTAATGGGAGCAGTACATGCACGGCGAGAAAAAACTACTTGTCTTGCTGCTACGGGGAGATGGTGAAGGAGTAGCTGTTTAAACCCCAAATAAAGCAAAAGCAATGATTTTTCACTAATGGGGGATATATCCCTAGCAGATGGGCAGCGCACCCTCCCTAGAAGGCTGTAGAAGCTGCAGCTTTATGAAGTAGTCTTTCGGGGCTTGTGCTATGCGCCATGCCTGCTGCAGGCTGTGACGGACGAGGGGCTGTGCTCTCAAGTTGGGAACGGAGAGTACCTGCAGAAAGGCTCCTGGGCCCCAGGAAACGCTGCAGGACAACCAGCCAGGCTTTGCCTAACGCGGCAGGAGGGCCCTGGCAAGCAGCACGGCCAACCTGGAGCCGGGCCACAGCCACCTCCGCTCCTGCTTGGTGCTCAGCTCGAGTCCTGCTCTTGAGACAGGTGATGGGTGAAGACGGGAGCTCTGGCCCTCTTCTTCTCAGTCTTCCTGCAACAAAATGTCTCTACAACTCCCCCCCCCACCGTACACATCCCACCTTTTTCTAAGGCCCTTTTGTGGTGCCTATTTTATACGCTGCCACGGGCTTTCCTACCTGTTGAGAGGAATGTTACACAGCATTTAGCTGGTAGCTGAAAATAAACGCAATGCAGGAGATGTAAGAACAAAATAGGTTTATTAGAGCTATTTTACATAAATTAAACAAGACCAAGCAACTCAAAGAGCTATCTGTGTACCATGGCAAGATTCTTGTTGACTTGGAGTTACTGAAGTACAAAAGACGACATACAAAAAGATGCATGCCTCACCTGCCTCTGCTTTCATTGGGACCCATGATGAATGCGACATCCTCGGACAGTCAAACAAGATAGACAGCACGGTGTCTATATATATGTATATATAACATGTACTGTACGCAGTTTACTGTTAACACATCTGAAGTTCACTCACACATATCAATTACTTGCTCTAATTCTAGGAGAATTTTGCTGGGGTGGGGACACGTCGCTGAAGCTTTCAAGCTTTGCAGGGAGCTAAGAGTTTTAACCAGCACGGCTCCCAGGCTCCGGGGAAGCAGGGGCAGGGTTCAACCGCTCGCTAGAGGCAGCAGTCACGCTGACCGTGCCTGTTTGGCTACGACTAACTTTGGTTTTCACCCCGACAGAACTCCCAACACCACAGATCTGGCCACCGCTAGCAAAGCTGGGGCTGGTGTCAGAGAAAAGCTGCAGCCCGCTGCTGTTTCGCAAGGTGGAGTGCGTGGAGCTGGGGGTGGAAAAGGCTCAACAAGCCATGAGCTCCGGGGAGAGATGCAGCTCTGGGATCTCACACAACAGCCGTTGGACACTGCTAAGTCCAAACTCATCCTCTACTTGTGTTTTCACTTCCGTAAGCATGGCTCTGTTAGCTGCACAGAGGTTTAAACTAGGAATGAAAAATACGGTCTGTTCCTTAAATCCCAAATTTCGTTACAAAAGCTGGTGCTTAGATGGCGATTGCTTTTAATTAACAAAGCAAGACAAAATTATTTCATGAAAATGCTCCCTGTGTGTCGGGTGGGAAGCGCAGAGATCGGTCTCTGCCAGACAGCACAGTCACACTGGTCTGGCGCGTCCCCGTACCCAGCGTGGAGCGCGCTGGTGGCAGCAGGGCAGTGACGAGCTGCCCTCTACGCCCCGGCCAGCGCCACGGGGACCTGCTGCCTTGGCTGCCCCGGCACAGGGCCCTGGGGCCCGGCTGCTGCGGGGAGGGCGAGGGCACCCCCACGTCCCCGGGGGGTTCTCCACCCGACGGCGTCTTCTGCAAGGTCAGCCGGAGCCGCCCGCCGGAGCCTGAAGGCTTCTGAGTTTCTGAAGGTGGGCACCCACCCACATCTTCACTTCTTCATCAAAGGGGGAGAACGCGTTCCTCACCTTGGAGGCTTCTACATTTGAAACTTAACTAAAGACTTTGGTCCTTTTTAAGAGGCAGAGGTACATGGACACAGGAGACAGGGGAGAAAACGACAGACCTAAATCTGATTTTCAGAGATACATCCCGTTGATGAGGTAATCAGACTCTTCAGATGTAATGGGTCGAGCTTTTTTAAGCTTCTGTCTCACTAAACGCAGTCTGCAAGCAACCATAAGCAGCAGTAAAGCAGTGATGGCCAAGCCTAAGGCCAAAGGCAGTACAGCACCTGCAGAGAGGTTAAGACAGGTTATGCTTTATTTAATACAGTGGGAAAACAGTAGAGAAAACCTCAACATTTTCTTTAAAAACACAGCTGGTCTATCAGCTAGGTGCTAATATTTGGAGAAACTCACGCTGAGAAATGAAACTGTGTGATTACGTGCTGCGAACGGGTCAGAATATGGAAGCACACTGTTCAATCCCTGACGACAGCATCTGGGTCTGTATTACCTGACTGAAAAACTCCAACATAATTCAAAATGAATTCACGCAGTCAGTCTTACCTGTTTCTGGGACTGGGTGACCACCTCCAAGCTGATCTCTCTTTGGCACAGTTATGCCACTTCCATTTTTATCATCTGTTTTTTTCCCTGAGGAACTGTTATCTGCATAAAATGAAGCAAGACAAATGAATATTGCAGTTCAGCAACTCAGGAAGTCTTATCCACAGGACACTAAAATCAAATAACATGAAAGCGCTTGAATTTAGAAAAAAAAAACAGTTTAAGAACTGCTGACTCTTATTGTGTAATTTATTTTTTTTAAATAATATGAAACTAATACTAAAATGTAAATTCATTTTTTGCATCACAAACCACAGTGCATCTCAACCAAACCCACGTGGGGTCACTTTCCACTGAAAAAAAATTGATAAAATTTCTCTCTTAAAAGCTTTCATGACAGGGTATAGACCAGTGTGAGCTAAAACATTACTAAAGTGGTTATATATAGCTGAAAATGAGGCCATGTCAAGTTATGTTGTCCACACCCTTATAGTTTGTAAAGCAGGAGATGCATAGGTTGGCTGCCCAAGCTACCTTAATTTTGCCCGTTATCTGACAGGTATAAGAGCAGAACTTAAGTACTCGGAAGACATGAAAGTATGTGGGGAAAACATCTGAAAAATGGTAACTTAGGCACTTCAGCTGCATGTGGTAGAGAAGGTGCAACAGAGCACTGTTCGTAATGACACAAGAGGAGAGCGCACACACTTTGCTGCCCAGAAGTGTTCACCCTGTGAGCACAGACGACTGCACTTTTGCTTCACAAAAGCAAAGAGTAATGCAGCTGGGACTCCTTCCTCCTACCCTCACACCGGAGTCCTGCACTGATAGCTATGGGGCCACTCAGTGCAAGACTGACAGCTTAATCCAATGCCTTCACAACAATCAGTTCACCCCACTGGTGCTGCTTTGACTCGGAGTACTAAGCTCACCTGTGAGATTTTGTCAGGTAACTCTAGAAAGTTGGAGAAAGGAGGTCTTTTTCCCTGAGGAGATGTAACTTTGATAAATTTGGGCTTCTTGCCTGCCTAGTAATAATTTTAACAATATTAGACTAAAGCATGTTATATGGGCTTGGTTTTATTTTGACTCTCTCTTCATTTTCTATTCTGTGCCTAGGAAATCGCAATTTATAGCCCTTTCCGGTTACCCTAGAGTTCAGCTCTAAGTAGTAGCTACTGCTGTTGATGGCTCTACAGTGAGAACATGACTAAGGCTTGGGCACTCAGTCAAATGTTGTAATCCCATCCCGGAACAGTGCTGCAGAACAGCTGGTGCGGAAAGAGGCACAGACCCTGTGCCAGGGGAATGCAAAGCTGTTACGGTGATTTATACATTCGAGTTTGCTGCGCTGGGAAGTGAAAATCTTCAGACTGCTTATGAATGCCACCTGTCTACAGCACTGTGGTTGCTAAAATGGCTTCTGATGCTTAGGAACTAGCCTATCGCTCACTCCAGTGTGCTTTGCTGCCACTGTATTTTTGTTGTATTCATTTACAAGGGCAGCAGTGCCCGAGTATGCATTTTGGCTGGCAAACGCCCCTGGAAATGATGCCAGGGCACACTGGAGGCAGCCACGCAGAACTGCTGCGCTGGCCTTTGCAGGAGATGCAGTCTGGGTTACCTCACTCTGCCGTTATGTCTGCACGGGGAAAGGACTCCTTTGCTGACATTGAATTCCTCTTCCTGCATCCACTCCCAGCCACGGAAGAAAACGTTTGGTCTTCTAGCTTGGACAAAAGCAAATCATGAGGCTGTAACGAAAGACTCCGTGCACTGAGCCCCCAAGGTAGTCTGTAAGTTGGACCTGGTGTCCCCCTGGAGTCACGCTGCTGTAGAGAAACCCCACTGGCAAGGTGTGCATGCAGAGCAAGGCTCACCCATTGTCCACAAACGGTTACTTTTTGTTTTGTTTTACTGTTAATAGGTTCCCTGTTAGGCCAGGTAGAAGTTTCAAACAGCCTGCACCTTGAATTTGCACATTTTCACATTTTTATATTTAAGCATAAATCCTTAAAAAGCCTGTATCAAACCAAAGCCGAATTTGAGACGCTACTGGAGTAAAGAAACAGGCTAAGGGAAACTGGGAACAGATAATGATTATAATTATTAGGAGAATACGGGGTTCTGGGATAGATTTCCCTTGGTATTACCCTCACAGACATATCGTACTCCTGCTGCAAAGAGCAATTCAACAGCCCAAAATGCCACAGCCTATCCCAGCTCGTTTTAAAAATGAGAAAAGATAAATATGGTATTCCTTGACACAGAGATCCATTTACTGGATATCTTCGTTCTTAGAGACAAAAGGTAGAAGGGTCTTTACTGATATTGTAACCTGCACTGTAATTAAAACAGATGTAAAAAAAGAAGCAAATGCCAAGGGAATAAGACAGATGTAGGCCTGAAATGAGCTCCCCCCAGTGGAGGGAGTGCTGGAACCTGTGCTGCCCCTGTAAAGCCATCTCCCATAACGTGTTATCTTAAATGGACAGCTTTTCACCTTTGACATTAAAATCATTAAAGCTCATTCATGAGTCTGAGTTACAACAGTATACCAGGAGCCCAGGTGCTTGGAAAGTCAGCTCTAAAGACGTTTACAATGTGACTTGGAGGCACAGAGTCTGCCTTGGCACCAGTGCAAAGTCTGGCGTACTGTCACAGGAAAGAATACATCCCAGGACAGGATTTCAGCCACTGGAATGGCTGAACTTTTGAGGCTGCTGCTATGATTTCTGTTCAGTGCTGCTTACCTGCCCTCGGAATTTGTGCAGCTGTTACTGCTCTCCTGAACACTTTTCCGGGCGTGCTGCTCGGAGCTGCTTGTTTCTGTCTCTCCTAACAAAGTCATCCTCTTTCCAGCAATGGGTCTGGCGAGGCTACCAAGTGAGGCAGGGTAACCTAACACTGTGTGTGAGCACAGTGCCTGTCTTACTTTCAGTAACCACTGGCTAAACCACACATACATGCCTGGAGGAAGGACCAGCAATCAGGACGCCCAGGGGAGTGTTCTCACCACTAAGAAAGGGTTTTGTCCTCTGCTTTCCCCTCTCATTATTCTAAACCAAGTCAAACATCCTAGCAGGGAGCTGGCAAGTCCCATCTACTTCTCCCTTTGTCTGGACCAGTTATCCAAGATAAACCATGTGCACATGGTTTTACAGAGTAAAAGTCATTGCATTTTTGTAACGCCTAATTACTAAATTTGGTCTGTGATCTCCTTGAGATGACACTGATGGACAGAAACTTAATCCACTGCATCTGGGTGCATTTTTAGGAATGGGTTAGATGTCTGTCAGCTCAGGTCCCTAACAACTGTGATGCTTGCCAGTGGGGCAGGACTTGAACTTCTTTGCATCTCTGTGAATCGTTAATGTACAGCGTGTGACCTCCATGGATTTTAAGTATCTCCATGAGAAGACAGAACCTCATGGAGATTTTGGCAGTTGCCCTTCAGGCCCAGGTACCTAGTGTCTCTTCATGTCCCACCACATGCACCTCTTTGGAACTGATCCGTAGACTACTTAAAAACTTGCTGAACTGTTTGCTGCTTTTTTGGTTAAAACTATTGGGCTACTGGCTTCTTCTATTCTACAAGTAAATCCTTACGTATCATTCAAGTGAAATTAAATTCTGGCTGAGCCTTGTCAAACTCATTGAAGACAGGCATGGTCAGCTGGAAATCCTGCTTGTTTAAAATTAAAGTTTTTGGTATTTTGCTTCTGGTACTGCACTAATCACTGAAGCCCCATCATTTTTTTAAAGTTTCATAATATTTTTTTCTTTCATTGTTTACCTGCTGGGTAAAAGCCTACTTTAAGAGCAAAAACTGTGCAAGCAAGTCACTGTGCAAAAGGGTAAACACTGAAATCCACTACACAGAAGAGCCGCTCTTACACACACTTCCAATTATAATCTTTGATTACAGGTGGCCAAGCTTGGTGACCTCAATTCTGGTTTTACTTCTGGATTGCCCAATGGCTTTTAAGACACAGCAGCTGACTTACCACTGGAGTTTGCAATGGCCTTTGGCAACCTGATCTTTAGTTTGGGTAGCCCTGTATCAGGTGTTGCTCAGAACTATGACAGCCAAGTGGATTTGGGGCAGACTGCAGAGTTTTAACTCATTCCGATAAGGAGCACTGAGTTCTTTTACACTGACAGAAAAGGGGGAAACATTTGAGACAAGATTTTACCATAAGTTTCCACTTATTCACCGAGGCAGTGAAATTCTTGAAGATCATTGTTTCACTCCCTTTGCGGTCTCCACAGATGACATACAAGAATCTGAAGAACCATCGAAGTGTGAACTAGGGAAGTATTCTTTATGAGAGTCAATAGCACGAGGGCACTGAGCACTGCTTTGTTGTAAGAAGAAAACAAAACTGTGTTTATAATTAGCTGCATCCTGGGGAGCAAGAATCAGTCTGAACTCCGAAGAAATAGAAGTGGGAGGTCTTGCACTCATTTTAAGCTCTGTGAACACAGTTTTGCTTTCATTCAGCTGCCATTCAATTGCCATTTCAGGTCATTTTAACTCACCAGCAGGAACCACCTTTGGCTGCCTTAAAAGGCACACCAATTTCACTGCAGCTTCTGGAGTTCTACCAAGGCAATGTTTGGTGACTGCTGCCTGTAACATCCCTACACACTGACTCACAACAGGCTTGCAGCCAGTACAGAGAATATGACTTAGGGACTTGGGATTGTTTGTTACCAAAGACTGAGCCTACGCTATAGCAATAAAAGACTTCTCCTGCTCTGAACATACAATTCAGAAAAAAGTGCCCGTAACAATCAAGATACTACTTCAAGGAAGAAAAAAAGTCATCAGTTAGCACCAGAAGAGATGCAATTGCTTTCACTCAAGTTGAACAGTACATTATGTTCTACTGAAGGTAAAACCCTGTAAGCATAAAGATTCCCATGTATCAGCTTACACAGATGAACCTGTTTCTATTTAGCTCACTGCATGCTCTGTTCCTTAGACTGCATTTTTTTCCTAGTGCTTTTACATTTTAACTTTCTCTTTGCAGCTGCTAAGAACCAGACTTGACAATTATAAAGCGTTACCTAATTGTAACTTACCTATTGCAAGCTTCTTTTGCATTTTTTTTACATTTACAAAAGTTTACTCTTAGCCAGACACCAAAAGACAGTTTAAGGTGAAAGACCTTTTCTTCCTTAAGACAGGATGACTTATTCAAACTGATGCTTTTCAGCTCTTACCTGGCACAAATCCGCTGTTTTGTTTCTTTGGTCCCTGAGAAAGCGATTGGTTAGACATGTCTGCATCCAGTGGAAGGAGCGGCTGATTTCTGACAGTGGCCTTCAGGGTGTTTTCTGCAGAGTTTTCATCTGTATGTTCAGTCAGTCCTACAGTCCTTTGCTGAGTAGTGCCAAAGGCTGCGTGAGTCACTGTCTTCCGGCCTTGGCTGACTATGTTAACAGAAACAAAAATCAATTTTTATATAGGATTGAAAGGAATGAGAATATTCTGATAGAAAACCCTGCAACATGGGCCTTCAAGTAGACTAACCAAGTTTACCCGGTTCAGACATATGATGAAATGTGAGTTCCACATACATAGCAAGTTACCAATCACACACTGTTCAGCTACTGAGCAAGAGTATACCTAAAATGAAATCCAGCAACTGAAATGCTAACGGCAGAGTGGTTAGCCACCATGCCAATTCACCCTCTGATCATTTTTGTTCACTTTGCTGAGCATGGGCACATGGTGAGAGTGAATAATGAAAACTAAGAGTGCAATGGTGAATCAGCTGGTTGCCCTACACACCCAGATTTCCAGTGTTTCAGATTCTGGTAATGTGCATAGCTGCACTTTGAAGTGTACCTCTGAGACGCCCTTTCAGATCAAGACAGGAGTCCTTGTCTCCAGAATCACTACGCAGGTAAAGAACTGATCTCGTAAATGTTGAGATCTGTAACTCAAAATCTGTTACTCAGGGACTTTTGATAGTTTTGATACGCTTTGAAAAAAATGGAATTGATTTCTGAGCATCTCCTCAATGCTGACATGAAACATTCCCACATACCAACGAATGGTTCTATGCTGGGAGCAAGCTGCTTGTTGACAGGAGGAGAAGCCACAAAAGGGGCATCATTTCCCCCTGGTTGTACAGTCTGCAGTTACTGTCACAATCTATGTTGTCCCACGGGCCACTTACGGTTCTGGCAGAAAGTTTCGTCGGAGCCATCAGGGCACTGTTTCACTCCATCGCAAGCAAATGTGATGTCGATGCAGCAGCCATCATCACAGATAAACTGGTAGCGAGAGCAAACCCCGACACAGGCTATTGAGAAACAATTCCCAAATTACCAAAAAAGAAATAGGAGCAGTAAATACTGAGTCAATGATTAAAATCTGCAGCAGCCAGGAAAATGCCAAACCACGCTATGACAAGAAGGACCATGGACAAAGCTGAAGGAAGGCCAGGCCCAGCTACATGACGCTATATTGACAGAGAAGCTAATACAGCTAGTCGTCGTTCCTTGCACCCTTATCACTCTTCTGGAAATCTCTTTACTACAAAACCACTCAACCTGGAGGCTGTAGCACCATACAGTCCATGCAGCACCCCTGCAGTGCTTCAATCTCCACCAGCCTATGCTGAAAAGAGATCTTTGCAGGGTTAGAAGACCTAGGACAGTCCTGAAAAATGTTTCAATGAGATCTCTGTAGTTGGAACTGCCTTTCTCCAGCATGTAATTCCTTCTACATACTCATTCTGTGTTTCTGACAGTAAGTTATCTTACACACACACCTATGGACTATACGGAATCTCTTATGGCATGTCTTCTGTAACCTAATTAAAATACTAAAAGAGTACTTGTCATTTATCTGCATGAACAATCCATTGACTCCGATACAGCACCTGTCAGGGCAGGACTGAGCACAAGGTCCTACAACTGACCTTCGCCAGAGAGAATTGACTGCTGCCTGCTTTAGTATTGAGATTCCTCTGGAAATGGAGGATATCCCTGGATGTTTCACAACTGCAGTTATATTCTAAAAGCTTTCCTGAAACCCATTCTGACCATGTAATTACCAAGTGTTTACATACATGCTTTTCTCCTTCCACCAGCAGTGTATTTCATTGCTTGTAAAGCGCTATCAAATTCATTGTTTGGGTAAAGTTGTAAAAGCAAATCGATTTGCATAAGCAAATCACAGCCTTTGGTTGTCACACTGCTAAGCACCAGAACAACAATTTTTAAAGCTGAACAACGCTAATGAAAGTATGGCAGGAACACAAGCGTATGCTTAAGCCCCCAAAACTGTAGTTTGAAAATATATCTCATTAACTTCAGTCCTAATAATAGCACAGGTCCTGTAAGAATTAAGGCACTGTGCTCTCATTTAACTATGGCAGTAGCACTTGAATTGCAAACGTACTTGGGGAATGAGAAGAAGAAAAAAGGCAGCAAACCCTCTACATGGTCCACCGAAGAAATACCACAGATGCCCACAGCAACAAATAAACAAACCTCTCCGGCTGCTTTAGCTGAATTAAACATTAATGAATACAATTCTACCATCTATTACTAGAATACAGATATTAGTAACAGACTCATAAGTGGATTTATGTAATGTCCATTTATTGCCACTGGGACAAACCTTTCACATAGTTATACTGCACTGCTGCAGAGCAAGTTTTCACTGGGTCTGCTGAACACAGTAATGATGCCAGTTTACCCTTTACTTTGTGCCAAAACAGCAGACCTATATTAGCAGCTTGCTAATTACAGCGTAATTAAAAGTTATTGCATTAAAGAGCCCAAAACCGACAGCCACAGACATCTACCTTCCTTTCTACCTTTTGGGCTTTTTCTGTGTTTCTTAAGCTCAGAGTTTAAAAATGATGGGTCAGTTCCAGTTTTGGTTGCCACAGTAACGTAAGGCTTCCCTGTTTAACAAACATTACACAGAAAGGCTTAAATGCATGAAAACAAGAAACCATCCCACCTTGCAGACTACAGATGCAGGCAATAATTTTATTAGTCTGTGAATCATACTATTAACTGCTTTTACTTCGGTCTTCCCTATAGCATAATCCCTGCCCTGTTCCATGAGCCATCTGACTATACAACGAACAATTACGACGTGTCTGATGCGTACGGCAATAGTTAATTTCTCCAACCTTGCCTGCTTATTAGCGACATAGGGATGAACATTTAAAAACTTTAGGTATTATTGCTCTAACAAACATGATATTTGCTTCCTCAGTTTGAAACAGCAAATCAAAACTGAACGAGATTTTGTTATACAACGAAGATGAGTGAGGTAATATGATAGAAATGGGAGTAAGACTTCTGTCTCCATCAAGCCTCTTGCTCTGAGCAGCATACCCTGGGCATGACATGGCCAACGCCTGCACTCAGCTTCTCACCTACTGCAGAATGAGCCATAGGAAGAACGGTCACAGAGACGTTATCCGAGCTCCGCTGACCAGCAGTGTCTGTCACGGTTAGCTGGAAAATGTATGTGCCTTCCTGAAGGTGAGACAGCTTCAGCGTTCCTGGCTGTGGTACCTGATAAAAGAAAAACAGAGAAAAAAGTCAGACTGGTATTAAGGATCTGTCTAATTTCTAGGACTAGGTAGATCATTTCTGCACAATGCTTTTTGTACAGATTAAATACTTCTCTTAAGAGAACTGGAATTTTCAATAAATATGTTAGTAGAGTCCTAGACCTAGCTTTATTACTAAGTGTATTCACTTAGTATTCACTATGTATTCACATTCATTTTTCCCTTCTGGGAAGGAAGTTAATTTCCTAACCTGAAATTTCTTTCCTTTTGTATTTATCCAAATGCAGTGTTATCTAATCACTCTGTTGATTACCTCCTGATAATGAATATGACACTTCAGAATTTTATTCTTTGTTGTATTACAGAACTAAATATGATCTAAGAAACAACTGCTGCTCTTCACCATGGCTACTGGGAGAGCAAATATGTAATTTAAAACTCATGAACCACAGGGTCCAACTCTCTTCTCAGTGCACATCCAGAGAAGCACCGCTGACTTCAGAACACAGCATTCTTCCTGACAACCTCTGTGCTTTCCTCTTTATCTCTCTTCTGCCCTTAAGGATCCCTTAGTGTACCTCCTTTGTTCCAAACTTTGGCTCAGACTAGATAGTAACTTTCCATATGATCAGCATTAAAAAATAAATAAACAAGCCAGACCAACAATTGCCTACAACTGCCAGAGCTGTGCAGCTACAGCATGTGAATAGAAATCCGAGAAGCAAATTATCCTTAAGCTAATCAGTCACAACAGAAAAAAAAATTTCCACTGGCTTCCCCCTACAATACGATAAGACATCTTTATAGCAGTCTCTCCCCTCCTGTGCTTTCTGTTTATTTTTGATACGTACGTGCAATGCAACAGCTGCCTTTTATCTTAAATAAACACAATCTCATTTTCCCTTGCAGCTATGGATTCATGTACAGTTTATTAAGAATAGATTACAAGAAATCCACTAACTTCAGGATAGCAACAAAAGCACTAAGGATAGCAAATGAAGACTGTACAAATAATCATAATTATTAACTCTACTAAAAATTAAACTACCATGGAAAACCATCAGTGTACATATTTGTGGGAGAAATCCCTGCTCACTTGAACACAATGAAAAAGTATCTATTTAAGCACGAGCCTGTGTCAAAATTGTTTTCATTTATCAAATATAAAGATATCACCAACACGAATGTGAATTTTGCAGGTTTAAATTAAGAACTGGTCTCAAACTTTTTGAGTGAATCTGAGTAAAAGTAAACATATGAACTTTAACAATATCTAGCAACCATTCTTAAAGCACCACACAAGACTTTTCTATGTATTATGCTGTTTGCACTCCTTATGAAAGCCTTTTGGCCTTCTAATTTTCAAGTTGATAAAATACTAAATGAATAAACTCACAGTGGTCTTTGATATAACAGCGTCAAATTGCAATGCAATCTCAAGTACTTCAGAGTTGGCTGACTGCAGTAAGCCTTCCAAAGACATGAACCTTCCAGGAGAAGACGAACAGTATGCAGCATTTGGCTAAAATACTACTTTTGAATACCCCAGTTGTATTTTCTGCAAGGAGTATGCTAATAAAAAACTACTTGAGCCTATATTTCAGTAGCTATACACCAGAGAAACCAAACTGTCTTCTTAGAGTTCATCCAGCAGCATGTTTCCTAACTATGACATGGTGATCTTCAGTAAGAAAACATCGCTTACAATACCCTGCAGGTGGCTAAAGAATAATCAGTTGCTCAGCTAGTTTCTTCCATCTCCTGGATAACAATTTCAGGTTGCAACACGTTCAGCCACACCTCTCTGTGTTACACAGCACTCTAGTTTGTTCCGTCATTACAAATTTTGAATAACTTTGCTGATATTGGCCGTTTGTCCAATTTGTGTTTGATGTTACTGAGCTGAGTGGGCATAAGCAGCAACTCGCTGGCACTGTTCATGGTGACAATGGCATGCCATGGCTTTTGGATTTGGAACTGTTCCTATTGCTTATCCTGTCCTGTTTAAACTCTTTCCAACCATCGGCAGCCCCTGAGCAACAGTAAGATCTATGGTATACACTCTCCCCCCTTTAACATGTCCCTCCTGCTCCAGTTAGAGTCCCCAGTGTGCCCTGAATACAGGGCTACGAACAGACTGTCAGTAGACTCTATGGGTTTGAGACATTTTTCCTTTCCATTTCTGCTGCTCTTATAGCAGCCACAAAGAAAGGTATGATGGAGAATCTCTTGATGGTTAAGTTGAAACCCAACTACTGCACAAATTGTACAGGTATAATAAAATAGTATCTCAAGATGTTTTACAAGGTCTACATCACGCATTTCTTTGGAGTTTCTCTGTAAGCATTGACAGAAGGCTGTTGGTAAAAATACATTATTACTTCCCGAAATTGAATTACTAAGGCGTCTCTAGCCTGGATCACAGAAGCTGAAAACGGAGTTCAGTAAGCACAAACAACGGGGAAAGAGAGCAGAGCTGAAATACAGTAGAATATTAGGATCTATGTATTTGCTACTGGCTGCTACATGCCATCCTGGACAAATATGAACTGTAAAAACCACAAGAAATAAAAGCTCAGGTTGTACAGTCATCCTCATTTTGGTCTTGCTAGCCTAGCCACTTGAATACATTTAATATTATTAGCTCTACATTTAAACCCGTGCTACAATGAATACAACAATCTGCAAATAACTGGCTACATGTGGGGTTCCATGTGTACCTTCATTTCAACAGCTGAGTCACCTTGGAGCAACATCCATTCATACTGCACAATTCCATGGTCATCTGAACTTTCTCTGCCATCCAAAAGCACCCAGTCGACAGGTGACTGCAGCACAACATCTTGTCCTGCCTTGCACAGGGGAGGCTCATCATATTCTTCTTCTTCAATAAAAAAAAGAGAGGCTCAGTTATTTATCAGAGGGAACTGGGTGGTTATTTATATAAAACACATTTTTCTTGGTTAAGTTATTGATTCACAGCTGTGCAACTTCCTGAAAAAGAGAACAAACACTACTCAGCACTCAGTAGCTATAGTCTTAAGTCTCAGTTAGGGACCGTTCAGTTAAACCACTTTAGCATGTCTGTAGCTGTTAACTGAACGTGCTGTCAGATGCTGCTGGGATGCTGCTGCTGCTGTCCAAACTCATACCACATGCTGAAAAACAAAAGCTCTTCAAAAGCTAAGCTTCCACTAGGCAAAAGAACTTGTGTTACTAACTACAACATGAATGGAGACAAGAATATAATGTTTCTGTTTGTCTGAAGGCTTAAAAATGCCAGAAACACCATGTTCAATAGTGCATGTTTTAAATGAAGTAATATCTACCTATGTTTTAACTCAGTTAACTGTTCAATATTCAGAGCTGTCTCCAGGAAATAACTCCTACATTGCAAGCCTATTGCATAGGAAACCTCTCTATGTACACGGATGTTTCGCTAATGCAACATGACTGCTAGCATCAGTGTTGTGTTCTTTTTTTAATATGAATTAAGGAAAACTGATTTAAATACAAATTACATATATATTCACATGGCAGTTCCTGCACACCTTTTGCAGCACTCTGCCTAAGTTCATACTCTTAGCCTCTTGTTATGATACATCCTTACGGGAGTGAAAACATTATTAAACGTAAGCTGACGTCCCGGTGAAGTGGTGCTCAACAACGTCATGATATAAATGATTAGAAATGAGCACCAAGTTTTTAAGTACCATTTTAAGTACCTAATTTAAGACATCCAAAACTTTGTTTTCAGACTGTTTAAGATTTGTGGCATTTTCTTTTATTCAAAACACAATTCCTATTGAATAACGTTGTGAGTATTAAGTACTGTTGCCAATCAGAGCACAAGTTTTTCAGGTTAGGCTAACGAAATGCATGGTAGCTGAAGTGAAATGACCTGTGAGAAGTGATCTGCCCTGCATCACTCGGGAAGTGCATAAAATCCAGTTCTGCAAGTCAGCATCTGACAGTTTTATCCACAAGAACATATCTTTTTGTAGTTCCCCGCCCAGGTATCATTCACTCTCTGGGCATGGTACATCTCTAGCACTCTGAAGTGGCAGTGTGCTTTCTGCTCCTTGATCTCTGCTCTCCTTCTGCCCCCCTGCAAACATGCCGCACAGCTTACTTCTTCTCCAGACTGTACTGAGATGTACTGAAAATACAGGTTTTGTGCTTAAGTATTTGCAGGAGACATCTTCCTTCCTTATTCCAGGAGGAAGCACACACAGCGGTCGGGGCGTGCAGCGGGCTGAATGAAGATGGTAGATGCACAGAGCATTGGTTGTCAGCTCTGAAAAGCATCTCCTCAGCCCCAGCCTGTAACTTCCCTTGGTTTGGGTAGAGCTGCATGAGGAAAGACAAGGTGCTTCCTACCAGCGTAGGGAGTCTTCCTTTCATGCACTCCCATCCCATTTCCAGAGCCTGCTTGAAGGCACAGAACTCAACAGAGCAGTGGCACACATTTTCACCCCTGACTGAAGGACAGACCTCCTCTTTGTTCCTTTTCTCTAAGACACTCCTATGAAACCGTCAGAGAAAGACAGATGAAACCAAACACTGAAAATTCCAACGCAAATGCCTGAACGCAGGAAAATGTACAAATAACTGAAAACAGCATCTAATAATAGAAAGTATGAAACAGTTCCCACTGATCCAGCTGGCACAGGAAGCTTGGCCTACTGTGTACACACAGAGTTCTCAAAACCCAGGATGTTTAAAAAGCACCATTTAGGTGCAAAAAAATACTGTTAATAAACACCGTCATTGTGGTGCCAGGACAACTCTTACGGGGTAGGTATGAATTATCTGCAGTCTTTACGCGATCATTTACTTTACCCATCACTGTCAAAAAGAGGCTAACGAACTCCACTGACCTGGCTCTGAAACAGCACAGCCCGTTCTTCCCCTCCCAACTTGCAAAGTGGTTGCACGTCACCCATCTGCTTTAAACGACTTGATCACTTCCCTGCAGAAACTCCAAGGCAGAGGCAAGCCCCAGTTCCCCTGGACCATAAGCGATAAAGCTGCTTTCTCTGCCTGGACTAACGTTACGCTGCAGCAGCCTGAGCTATCCTGGCAGGAGCTGTGCTGGGCCAGTTCGCGCTGGGGCAACACACAGATTCCTTCCTGTCAAAATGCGGGATGAAGGCACGATGTCTTTGTAACCTACCAGAACGTTTTCAGAAAGGTAAATTGATGGCAAATCAACTTGTCTTTTACTCTTGTAAAGAAAAAAACTGGCCTGAGAGAGACATCTGGCATGGGAAGAGTCAGCCTAACGAGCTGAAGACTTTTTCCACAGCAAAGTTTTGAGCAAGGGAATGTATTATCTTTACGGGGTGAAATAGCCCCAAGTCTGGACAATGCATGCTTCTAAGAAGTCAGTGTAAAAAAGAAAGGAAGCATACTTGGGAGCAATCTACAACCACAGTTCACAGGAACAAAGGATGGTCAGCCACAGGTTAGTAGAAAAATCAAGCTCGTAAAGCATCTTTTAACTTCTGTTTCTAGCTTTTATTTAGATTGAATGTAAGTAATATGAAACTGATACACCAGGGCAGCACTGAGATGCTGGAGCTGGCTTCTTGCTACAAAAGGGGCTACAACTTTATAAGCAACCCCGTTTTCTTAAGTGGGGGGAACACGACAGGCTTCATTTGTTCTACTTCCTCCTTCCTACAGCCTTGGCCCGCCAGCAATGAAGCTGCCAGCTGGTTGTCTGAATGAGGGCTTTGTTATAAAAGGTTATTTCACTACCAATGCCTAATCTTCTTTGGTATCAGTTTACCTTAACATTGAATCGTCACTGCTCACCAGTAGTGCGTATCACAGATGGGACGTTACACATCTCTCGTGAGGCATTCAAAGCCTTTCCATGTCAGGAATTTTAGATTTGCTGAACAAAGGCAAAAAGGATTTACCTCTTCTTTCAGTACTGGCACGTGGGTTTCCACTGTTAAAGCTGCACGAACTGCCTGAACGTGCTAAGTGAATCAACAGTTGAGAAAACACAAATGGAGTGTAAAAAGAAGGAAAAATCAGGGCTCTGATTTACCATGAAAAGGTGAGCTTCAAAAATTCACCACACCACTGACTTTTCCAGTACACAGAGATGAACATGATCTAAAGAATACGTCTCTCTCATTACCTGCTTCTAGAACTAGGTATGTAATTGGTTTTGGCTTGCTGAAGATCCTTAACATAAACACAAACAAAATGCCCTAGAGATCACTGTATACTAATGCTCAGAAATATTTTGGAATTATAAGGACACCATCTTTATGGATGGATGTTGGTTTGGGATTATCAAAGAGTAAACACAAGACACAACACCACAGTCCTCTGGAAAAAAAAAGAACAGGTAAAATGTGATGCCCTCGTAACATAAAATCTTGAAATGCAAAGCTATTTCCTAAACCTCCCAAATTTGATCATGTGGTGACATAAGGGACAAAGGATCTATCCTCACTTCCCATTGTTGTCCAGATTCATTTTTCAATGTAATTCAAGAATGCAGAGGTAACATGACATCAGACAGCAAAATAATTTAATCTGATTTATCCTTCCTGGTTTATGTCACAGCTGACAGATGTTTGAATAAAAGTTCATTCTCCTTTGTGGCTCTGCTTCATCTCCAGTTTAATTGCATTAAGAAGTCATAATCTCCTCTTCCTGATACCACCCTCACCCACGAGGCAGACTTTTAAATAAACCCATCAGGACACAGAGCAATTTGCAGATCAGAAACATAAATTGCCTTGCTAACCCAGTGCTGATAGTCATGAAAGCTGCCAAAAAGGCAAAGCTTTGGAATTCAAGATTTCCAATAGGTGGATTATCACTTCAATGATAGTGTGATCTTTATTGTGTCTCTAACTGCACCCTATGCTAGGATCAGATTTTAATGGAGCTGAGGCAGTTCAAAATGATGAACGACATCCAAAGATATTTTCAAAGGTTTTCAAAGTTGCCTAATTCTCTGTGACTTTGATTTAAAAGCTGGTCTTATGTCTTCTATCTTGCAAGTGCATACATTAAGGGTTATAAAACAGAATTACCCAGAAGTTGCTACATTAACAATACCACAGATCTAATAGTCGCCCAGCTGCAAATGCTGAGGTCATACCTTGGGTCTCTGTGGCATCTTAAGCTTTCCTCACCTTCACTTCCACAGATTCCTCCCTCTAACTTTCTAGTTCATCTATCCAGGCGCTTTGCAAAATATAGTTACGCACCTAAACTCTTCTACAAAGTGATCCCCTGTTCTCTTTCATGTCCAGGAGCTCACACAGGCATTGTCATAACCTAGGCAGAACTGGAAGGGGAATCAGCGTTGAGGTCTCTCTCCCCTGCCAAGGCAACAAGTAATAGCAAAGACTGCCTGGACACCCTGTTCTCATTCTCACCGCCACCAGGTTTTCCTTGTGTTGCCGAGAGATTAATTTACTGGGGGAGAACATGAAGTGCTGAAGACAAAGCCATTTAAGAAAACGGGCGTCTAGGATATACGGTCAACAGAAGTAATGAAACTGAGACCCGAATTAGGATGCAACTGTTTAACAACCGAAGGCATCTGCGGGAGGTGGGAGAGGTAAGCTCGTTGGATCACATCTGACAGGATCTATAGGAAACAGACTCTATATTTTGAAGCACAGACCTTTATGGCTGTTTGCTCTCGATAACACTGTACTTAAACACGCCTGGGGGCTGACCAAACCGCAGCGTTTGATGCGGTTACAGAGCCTCCACGCACCCTCAGGACCACCTGCGAGCCACCCTTCTCTTCACGGGCCCGACTCCAGAAGGACGTGAGCCTCCTGTGCTGCTGTGCGGCTCCGTGCCGGACAGCTCCGCCATACCCCCGGTCCCTGCCGGGCCGCCTCACCCCCCCCGCCGCCCCTCTCCCCCCAGGCCTCTCCGGGGCTTCCCCCGGCCGCAGCGGCGGGGCAGCAAATGGCGCCCCCCCGGCGGGGCAGCAAATGGCGGCCGCTCCCCCCCGCGCGGAGCCATCTTGGCCGGGCGGCACGGGCTCCCCGGCGGGCTCCCCGCCGCCCCTTACCCGTCGGCGCGGCGGGCCGGCGGCTGTAGGTGCTGTAGCCGCGGTGCGGGGCGAAGCGGCAGACGGGCCGGCCGCGGTGGGTGCAGTTGAAGAGGTAGCAGCCCAGATCCGCCGCCGCCGCAGCCCGCGGCCGCCCGGGCGCCTGCACCACGGCCAGCGTGCAGCGCGGCTCGGCGCAGCAGGCGTCCAGGCACTGCCGCCAGCCCGCCGCCCCGCCGGGGGCCCGCAGGAAGGTGGCGCCGGCCGCGATGGAGTCCTTGGTGCGGATGATGGAGTCGGGCCTGGCGGAGAAGCCGCCGCTGCCGCCGCACCGCTCGCCGCCGCCTCCTGCCGCCGCCGCCGCCGCCGGCGGGCCCGGCTCCTCCTGCTGCAGCTGCCGGCGGAACTCCTCCAGCAGCGACTCCACGCCCGAGATCTGCGAGCGCAGGTCGGCCAGCGGCGCCGCGCACCGCCCGCCCGGCAGCACGGCCCGCCCGCCCAGCGCCGCCAGCAGCACCAGCACCAGCGCCGACATGGCCCCAGGCGGCGGCGGCGGCGGCGGCAGCGGCGGAGGGCCCGGCTCCCCCCGCCGGCCCCGCCCGGCTGCCAGGCGCGGAGCGGCGGCGCTCAGCACCCGCCGGCCCGAACAGCTCCGCCGGGAGGGGCCGCCCGCAGGACGGCTCGGCACGGCGCGGCACGGAGCACGGCCCGCCCCCAGCCCCGTGCGGCGGGGGGTGGCTGAAACCGAGCCAAGGGGTTGGGTGGGGAAGAAGGTGCTTCGAGTTAAAAACGAGTTTTTTTTTTTTTTTTTTTTTTTTTTTAATCGTCAAATGACGGCTTCTCCGAGTCTGTGACCAAAGCGAGTAACGGGTAAGAGCGCCCTGACAATCGGCGGCCTCCCAAAACAGCTGCCTCGCCGTGCCTTCGTCAGGCGGGTGGGGTCGCAGAGCAGCGAGGTGGCACTTTGTGAGCACTGCTGGCATGTAAAGTACAAACACCGGCATATGCACAGTGGTGATGGGCTTTGCACCGCATAGAAGGGGGTGGCAAATGTAGTTTGTCCGTAGTAACAACAGGTCAAGTGGTAGCTCTGCGTTTCCATATTCATTTCTTTCATTCTTGCTAGCGTCTTTAAGCATAGATTCACGCATTTCTTGAAAAAGTCTTGGAAAGTCTTCATAGCTGCAGCTACAAATGATCGTTTTTGCAGTGTATGAGAGAGAGGTGAGGAAAAAAAGGTGTATTAGGAATGACTTTAAGACATCTTTTTACTCCTTCATACTTTTAGGTTGTTCTAGGCCATGTTCCCAGCATCATTCAGAATTACCTCCAAAACAAATCTTCTTTAATATTCTTCCATTATGGGCCCTTAGGTGTTGCCCGGGAAATTCATATGCAGTGTATGGTTTTGATTATGATTTTCCCCCACCTTCCCCCAATTCACAAGATTTTAACAGCGATTATCTGGAGTAGGCTGGCCAGACAACACCACAGCTTTTCACTATTGCTTTCCTGTAGCTATAAGCTCTGTGGTTCTCCAAGTTTCTAAAAATTACATTTTTGAGACCTTCAATTTCCTATCAGATTTAGTTGAAACTGGTCAATGCATTCAAAGGTTACAGGGGAAGGAGGATGGAGCAGCTAGACAACAAGATAACATAATCCATAGCATCTGATAACATAATGATAACATAATTTCATCTGAAAATGAGTCTAAAATATCATGATTTTTTGCATGGGAAAATTCTGGAGAGGTGATTAATCTGTTCATGACAGAGATACTGACTGTGACACACTGGTTTGCCAGCTGTGGCACTGTTTTCCTACTGCTCTGTCCTTATACTCTCTGATACTGCTTGTGCTGCCAGAATGTAAAGCATAATTAAAACTTGTACAACCAAAATGACATCTGTAGTTGGCAGAAAGAACCAAATGCGCAAGGTTGCCATTGCTTGTCCCATTCTCGTAGTCACCAAAGGGCTCCTCTGTTGGAACAGAAGCTCCTGGTTCTCAGTTGGCACACAACTGTGTTGATTAGCAGGGACCTGTTTACAGGGCATAGGGGGTGGCTCATACCACCATCTTTAGCATGTCCAGTTGTACCAAAAAGGTACTTTCCAGCTGTCAGCAATGGTGGCAGCACTTGTGGAGTGGCAGGTTGTCTTCTACAGAGGGGTCAGAGCTCTTATGTGCCAACCGTTCTTGCAGAAGACACTGAGGGAAATGTTGGCTTTCTGTCACTTCATAACGAGGAAGCCATGGTTGGAAGGTGTCCCTAAGGAGCAAGTGGACTCTTGGCCTGTTCAGCCTGGAAAAGAGGAGGCTGAGGGGAGACCTCATCGTGCTCTACAGCTTCCTCACGAGGGGGAGTGGAAGGGCAGGCGCCGACCTGTTCTCTTTAGTGACCAGCGATAGGACCCGAGGGAATGGAGTCAAGCTGCGACAGGGGAGGTTCAGGCTGGACATCAGGAAGAGGTTCTTCACGGAGAGGGCTGTCGCGCACTGGAACAGGCTCCCCAGGGACACAGTCACGGCACCAAGCCTGTCTGAATTCAAGAAGTGTTTGGACTGTGCACTTAGTCACGTGGCCTGAATTTTTGGGTAGACCTGTGTGGAGCCAGGAGTTGGACTCGATGATCCTTGTGGGTCCCTTCCAACTCTGGATATTCTATGATTCTGTGATTCTATGACTCTTCTAGAGTCACAGAGTCTAGCTGGGCTAAGGATAGCACGTTCAAATTTGTACTTAGAAGTGTTGAGGCCAACCTCAGAGTAGAACCTTGAACAATCAGGTTGCATCAGGTTTTCTGTAGGTATGCCAGAACAGAACTTATTTTGTTGCCTAGTTTTCTTGGGTCAGAATGTGTGGCTGATATTACTTTTGCCGTGTGAGAAAGATGACATTCATAGTTACTCTGTGCTTTTTTCAGAAGGTGGCAGCAGCTTATTACTTATATAAACCAGATTGCTTCTAGACCTTAATGTCTGCCTAAGTGTAAATAAATACTTACATTTAATTTCATATTTCTATACTGGTTCATTGTTGTGAGTGCCTTAAATTTTCATTAGGCTGTGGGGTTGCAAATCTAAATTAATTTTTAGTTTATTTAGTAGTACTTAAGGTATTTTATTCCTGCCTACCACAGGAGTGAAATTTTGGGGTGATTTGGTTTTCAAGCAGAGGGCATTAGAGATTTATGAGGATATTTGTTAGGTTTTATTTCTTTTTCCCTTTTCAAAGGGTACACACCTGAACCACAGTTTATTGTCCATGCACATAATAAGAACACGGGATAATTAAAGTGAATGCTAGCTTTCTTTTCCAAAAGTGGTGATATAAGCACGTATATTATTTACATCTGAACAATACCTGATAGAGTAATACAGGATTTCATAATTCATAAATATTCATGTTTCCAACCATCTGTTGATTAGTTTTAATCTCTATTCATATTCAGAATTCATAAATCACTGGAACTATGTGAGTAAGATACGAGTGCATCTCTTTTTTTCTTCCTTTAGATGTACTTTTTTCCAAAGTAAGAGAAGAACAGGGAGGAAGAAAAGTCAAGGGACAGAAAGGTAATGGAGTAGGATAGAAAGAAATGGAGAAAGTAGAGAGGGTGCAAAAAGAAAAGGCAAAATTACATCCAGGCTTCCCCATTTAAATTGCTTTTGTATGGACTGGTGGTTTCCCTTTTGTTGGAATATGTGCTCAAAAATATGAGATATGTATTCATTTCTATGTGATGTCTTCCAGATGCGCCATAAACAAAAAACACTTAATGCAAATGTTATCTGCAGAAAATGTGTCATCGGCATGATGCTGCCATTAAACACATTTTCTCTATTTCAGCTTGCTTGTGAGAATCTGTCAGGTAAACATCCATGATAGATACAAATCTGCTTGGATGCTGGAGTGGACTGCTGATTGACAGCTGAATTTGAACAATTTGCCCACGAGTGAATTGACGTGATAACCTTTTCTTTGCAGCGTGGAGGTTCAGGTTTCTGACTGTGTGAGTGAGAGCTGAGGCGTTCAGCAGAAATTACAGAGGGTAGGGTGGTAAATGTTAGCAGTGGGAGCAGTGGAATTACAGGTATATAACTCATCTTCTGTGTTTTGTCATTTTTAATCTTTCCTATTCCTCACAAGCAAAATCATGTAATGCTGAGTATTGGTGTTATGAAAACAGTAGGAGGAATCATTTTTCAAACTCCTAAATTGAAAAATTAATGTAATCTTGAAAATGTTTCATACCATATTGACTATATGTATATCCCATGGTGATGCAAGCTAAAAAGGTAAGTCCAGATACAGCTAAGCCGATTTTAGTCTGGGTATGGTAAATAATCTTCCTTACCTTCTTTAAGAACCGAAAAGTACCCACCCCAATCCTGGCCATGTGTGTGAGTGTGTATAATTTTGCTTGTCCTTTTACTGCTATGTTAAATATCAACATACAAAAAGTGAGAGCTCTGCTAGTTGATAAAGTGGAGTAGCACTAGCAAAAACCTCTCCTTTCTCTATGCCTGACTATAATAGTGCCTAACATAAAGCAACTATTTTGCTAAAACAGGGAAGGAGACAGAAAGAAAAAAGGCTTGAGACTTATTTTAGAGAACCTTTCCCGGTAGCAGCAGTGGTAAGGATTAGGCTAAGAGAGAGACTTCAGGTGATTTGTTTAACATTACATTCTTATGTGCTGTGCTTGCTTCTCTGCCCAGATACTGCATAATTGACTGCACGGCATTAGCCAGGCACCACGTGGTATAGGAACACATACTCTGACGAAAAAGCACCAAGGCTCTGGTACTGAAATCGATCTTTTTTTTTTTTAAAAAAAACAACAAAACGCACTTCCTTGTAAAGAAGGGGGGGGTTAGAGAAAGGAGAAGCCATTTCTGTAAAGTGAATTTATTAACTGTATTTATTACCTGTTTTAAGGTGAAATTCACTGTGGGAGGAGAGGTCACATAAAGATCGTTCTCATCACTGCTGAGGTATGGGCACTACTGTAGTGAAAGGACTATTTCAACAAAATCAAGCATGGAGGTGAGGAGTAAAAAAAGGGGCAGAGTAAAGCCCAGCAAGCAAGTCCTGATATTGCTGACAGAATAGCACCATAGAATCATAGGATATCCTGAGCTGGAAGGGACACACAAGGATCATCAAATCCAACTCCTGGCTCCACACAGGACCACCCCAAAATGGGACACTATATCTGAGAGCATTGTCCAAACGCTTCTTGAACTCTGTCAGGCTCAGTGCAGTGACCACTGGGGAGCCTGTCCCAGTGCCCGACCACCCTCTGGGTGAAGCACTTTTTCCTAACCCCCAGCCTGACCCTCCCCTGTCCCAGCTCCATGCCGTTCCCTCGGGTCCTGTCGCTGTCCCCAGAGAGCAGAGCTCAGCGCCTGCCCCTCCGCTCCCCTCGTGAGGGAGCTGCAGGCCGCCATGAGGCCTCCTCTCAGTCTCCTCTTCTCTGGGTTGAACAAAGTGACCTTGGCTGCTCCTTATAGGTCTTGCCTCCAGACCCTTCACCGTCTTTGTAGCCCTCCTTTGGACGCTCTCTAATAGTTTCACGGCCTTCTTGTACTGTGGTGCCCAAAACTGCATACAATGCTCAGAGGTGAGGCCACGCCAGCACAGAGCAGGGCAGGGCAGTCACTTCCCTCAGCCAGCTAGCAATGCCATGTCTGATGTACCCCAGGACATGGTTGACCCTTTTGGCTGCTAGGGCACACTGCTGGCTCATGTTCAACTTGCCATCAACAAGAACCCTCAGATCCCTTTCCACAGGGGATCTCTTGTCCCCCACTCTGTACATACATCCAGGGTTGCCTTGTCCCAGGTGCAGAATCCAGCACTTGCTCTTGTTAAGCTTCATATTGCTGGTCATTGCCCAGCCCTTTAATTTGTCAAGATTTGGCAATGCCTCTCTACCCTTGAGGGAGTTGACAGCTCCTCCTAATTTAGTATCACCTGCAAACTTTAATAGCGTACCTTCTAGTCCTGCATCCAAGTCATTTATGAAAACATTAAAGAGAACTGGCCCTAAAGTGGAGCCTTTGGAGACCCCACTAGTATCTGCCCACCAGCCCGATATAACCCATTTACTATAATCCTTTGTGCCCAAACCTTCAGCCAATTGTTCACATATAGTATTAAGTATTTATCTAGCTGTATGCTGGACATTTTGTTCAGAAGGATACTGTGAGAAACAGTATCAAAAGCTTTGCTGAAATCCAAAAAGATTACATTAGCTGGCTTCCCTTGGTCAACTAGGGGGGTGACCTTATCGTAAAAGGGAATTAAGTTCATTAAACAGGACTTTCCCCTTGTGAACCTGTGTTGGCTGCGACCTATGACTGCATTGTCTTTCAGGTATTTTTCAGTAACTCCCAGAATAATCTTCTCCATAATATCACCGGGCACTGAAGTGAGACTGACAGGTCTGTAATTACCAGGGTCTTCTTTCTTGCCCTTCTCGGAAACTGGGACAACATTTGCAAGCTTCTAGTCAACTGGGAACTGCGTTTACCACATTTCTTGGTTGCATCTTGGAAAAGTGCAGTATTTCTTTCCAACTTGGAATCTGCCAAATATTCCTTTAGAAACCTTATGGTCAGTGCAATGGTACTGACAACTGTTTCTTTGGGCAAGAAGGCTTTAAAATTGCAGTCTGAGAGGTGAAGGACAGTTGTGATTCTATTAAAAAAAATGTTTAAAATATTTCTGTGGTAAAGCTGAGATGTGAGCAGTAGGTCTGTACCTGGAATTTCAGCCACTTCTGGAGAGATGAGTTACCACTGATTTACAAACAGTAAAAACCTAATTTAACATCCAGAGACCAGGTTAAGCTGTAAGTGGAAGAAGTCATTTTGCTTGTAAACAGCACCATCAATATGGGAATGGCTGAGAGAATGAAGATGGGTCAATACTATGCATTTTTACAGTCAGCGTATTTTAACCTTTGAAGACACAGACTGCCTATATTTGTGCTGAAGCAAAACAACTCGTGCTCCAAGCTGTTAGCTAAGCAAAGATTTGTATAATCTGTGTCCAACAGTCAATGCAAAATTTCCCACTGCACACTGAAAACATGGAAAACTATTTCATATACTGGCTGAACATACAGAACTGACAGCCTACATCCTTTATGCACGGATTTTTTTGAAATATATGAAGCTTTGATATTGTGCACGAAACTACAAAGATCACTTCCCAGAAGGAAAATACCTAGCTGAAAAATTGACTCATTGCTATTTCAGCCATGCGTTCCTGTGCAGTATGGTATGTTGATAAAAATCAATTGGGTAATAAGCTCATGAATAGTGAGTCAATGGAAGCTGGTGGCAGCTCTGACGTTGATCAATAATGACAAGATTTTCTAACCATTTACAAAACAATAGCAGGCTCTGCAGATGTTGCTGAAATAGCAAATAAACTGGACATGACCACCAACACCCCTTTTTCTGTTTGTTACCGCCTGTGATTTTTCATACAAAGGGCAAAAAGAAGCCAATTAGTTGGTCTTTGTTGACAGATTTATAAAGAGTTTTTCATTTATACTCTGAATTTAGCATGCTGTCTTCAGAGAATCATAGAACCACAGAGTGGTTGAGGTTGGAAGGGACCTCTTGCGGTCACCTGGTCTAAGCAGGGACACCCTGAGCAGGTTGCCCACCTTCATGTCCAGGTGGCTTTTGAAGATCTCCGAGGAGGGAGATCTTCACTCTGGGCAACCTGTGCCGGTGCTCGGAGAGGTGCCCCAGTCCCCTAATCATCTTAGTAGCCCTCCGTTGGACTCTCCCCAGCATGGCCGTGTCTCTCTTGTACTGGGAAGCCCAGAACTGGTCACGGTACTCTGAGTGCAGCTTCTGCAATGTTGCGTAGAGCAATGAACAGTTTTAAACTTCTTAGCCCTTCTTGCTTCTTTTTGGCCGTTTCCAAGCTCTTCAGAAAATAAAGGGCTTCAGAGCTGTTTGTAAGGTCAGTAGACCCTTCACATCTTTACTGATACTACAGAAAAACAGAAATATAATTACAGTAGTATTTAACTTACTAGCAGCAGCGGAAGTACTAAGCTGACTGGACAGCTTGATCTGCTGTGGAATAGGGCAGTGTTCTTTGCTCCATTAAGGCTTCCTTTTAACCCCCATCACAAAATACAATCCCTATTTTTAAATTCAAATCTACTTCAGTTTTCTTCTCAAGCACTTCTGCTTTTTTTTTTTTTTTCCCCTGTGGATGTTAAACAACAGAAATGAGTGTAGCAACCATTATTTATAATTTTAACCCACTGTGTTACAGCTGATAGCTTTCCCAGTAATTTTTCTCAAGCAATTTCTTGGAAAAGCTTATTCTCTTCAGTGCTGAGAATGCATCAGCTAGGATTTAATAAGTTATCTAGCATGGTAAAAATGTAAACAGTTCGGTTCCACAGCCTGAGTTGCTGCTTTCATGTTATCCTACTGTCTTAAGGGAGTGCAGCCATGATGAGATGGTAAGACAATCAGATTCAGGTAAAGGATTGTTTTAATTTTGAACCTTAATGTTCAAAAATAGCCAAAGACTATTTTTAGGTCTTCTGATTTTTAACAATAAAAGTGATAGCTTGTGGCCTTGCCACATCTGTTTGCCTGGCCATTATTTTGTTAAAGAAGTAGGGCCTGTATTTTTCCTTTACAGGCAAAAAAAGTGAGCTCAGGGAAGCTGGAAGGACAACATGTTTTTCTTAGTCTGAAGTCAGGAGATCCTCTCTCTCTGTTGCAAGGCAGATCACATAGCTTGCCCTCCTGGCTCTGAGCAGACTTCTGCTGACTTCAGTAGGCTCCAGGCCAGATTCATAGTCTGCATCTCTTATTTACAAACTGGAAATATTAATAAGTATCTACAAAAGGAGAGCTGCAGTCGAAAAACTAATTCATGTTAATAACATGCTTTGAGGTCATTGCAATTGAATAACTAAAGGATACAATTAAAAATATTCTTTTGTGTTTTTTTTTTACTCAGTAGAATCCGATTCCTCTTCTGAATATTGAACTGACTGTGTTTACCCTCTGTTACTGTATCTGCGTTTGGCTTTTTTTTCCCCCAAGCATTGTGACTATGATTCTAGCAGTTCCCCTGTATTTCTGACCACTGTCATGTTAGAAGTGCTGTCACTATTCACTTCGTGTTGTAGGTCACACACACGAATCTCTCCAGGTGAAGTCAGTGGCATAACTGAGTAATGTTCCTGCTTTCGTAATGGTGGAGAAATGGATTTTAGTTGTGTTGTAACTGGCCTCTTAATTGCAGCTTTTATATGAGTTTTATCCCAAGAATTTCACTTCTGTCCTCATTAAGAGTCTTCCTGGACTTCAAAGCAGGAGGGCTGTTAAATTAACTTCGATGGATGAGAGAGTGGGATTTTCTTTAAATTGGGCTGCAAATCACACATTTTGTAGTGAAGCTAGAGGCAAAATGACTTGAATGCAGATAATCCTCCAGTGTTCTTCCCAACGTTCTCCCATATGCGTCCTGGGGGAATGCATATGTTTCATTACAAGTGACTAACTTGGCTAAAAAAAAATACCATGGAGGGTATCAGCATGAAAAAATAAAAACAGCCATTGTGTCTCAGTCACCTATAACTTAAATACTGTCACAGTGTATACACTGTGGGAGATACCTGAATTTTGGTTAGACCCCGATACAGATTACCCAGGGTAACTGCGCAATGAAGACGCACTGGTTGCATTAACCAAAAAGAGGTCCTAAATATGATATAGACACAGAGTGTAATTTTCCAACTTTTCCCAACACTCTGGGTTGCGTTACCGTTTAGTAAGCACCCAGAGCTTGAATACATATCTGTGCTATTTGCCTATTCTGAATTTTCAGAAATGACTGGTAATATTTTTGAAGAATTCTTTTTAAAAGAGAATTAGTGCTTTTTTGCTTCAAATGTGGCCTGGAAATACTGTGATAATGACCATTTTCCTGGTGTTTCTGCACTTCTTACCTGGGCTTATCTGGAATCCAGCAGTGAAAAATACATTATTTCAGATCCTCAGAGTAAACTGAAGCTTGGTCCTCAAAAGAGGTGAAGATTACAGCAGGTTCGTATTTCGGTAGAACAGTTTGTCCCTTCTTGCGTTTCTTGAGAGAGAGAAAAAGGAAATACTTGGATTTGAGCAACATTGACCTTTCGTATGTTTGATCAAGATACTATATTCCTACTTAGCCAGACTGTGCTTCAGTCAGTATATGGATTGTGAATGAATGCAGTTTATATGCATTATGCAATATACTTTCAATTCAGGAGGTTTTCTTGTTGTTACTATTGCAGAGAAGTTATTTATATGTGAAATTTGGAAACTGTGACTAGAAGAAGTGCAATTCACAGTGAGTGTGTATTCTATTTGCATCATTAAACCATTTTAAAAGACTTTCCCTGCCTGATCAGGGTAGAGTGTAGTACCCACACACTTGGAAACTCTGGAGCTAAAAGTTATCTCCAGCAGCTACACAGAAGCCAAAGCACTAATCCCAAAACCATAACACTGGTGCAATAATCTGAGTAAAATGTGTATGGCTGATCACTTCATAGCTCATTTTGATGAAACTACTGAATTTGTTCTTCTAATCTAATTAGGTCATGTAGAAGAGGTCTTGCTGGATCTTTTTGAGCAGGGCCAGACTTCGACCTCTTGCTCTCTGTCGATATGCAGTCTACAAGTTTAGGTTCTCTATACTTAAGTAAGTACTTGGATGCATGCTTTTTTTTTGCTTTTTTTTTCTTTTTCTTTCCACCTTCATTCTCTCAATAAAAACTGAATGTCTTCTTTGAGGGTCAAGAGATTTAGCTATGCTTAGGACAAATGTCTAAATGTATTGCGTGGTTAGATTAACCTCACGAGTTGTACTGTTACGTCCATCCAGGCTGGAATCAGAGGAATTTTCTCAGTTTCTGTGTAAACTTCCTGCCAGATGGTATGGAAAGTTTGGGTAGTGTGTGGGATTGGCAGTGGAGGGGTAGATTAAAGTGATAATGCTATGTACTGTTGAGTTTTCTGGTGTCTTTGAGTAACTCTCAGTAAAGCTGATGTGCTTTGTTTAACATTAAGAAAGCCTGTCCTCTCATTCCTCAGATTTTTTGTTTCTGCCAGCAACTTTTTTAATCCAGAGGAGGAAAGAATGTGTTTTTCCTCTCTTTTTCCAGGAAAAGGGGCAGGAGAATCACGTAATTTAACGCTGATGTGAATTAGTATTTTATATATATATTATAACAAGATTTTATTTATACAACTGTTGCTCAGCTCTGATTTTCAGGAAGAAAATATGTATAATGCTTCAAGGTAGTTTCCACACTTTGCAAAAAATTATCTCAGCTCCTGTAGCAAAAGTATCCTCCCCTTAGTGGAAATGCCATCTTAATGAGTGGATATCATCCTGAAGAAAATCTATATTCATGTTTTTTAAAGAACCATGCTACTAACCATTTCATGTGTTAGTTACAGCATGCATACGCCCCGACTACACCTTAGAAATGACAAAGAGGGAAGGACTTTGCTGTTGTTTTGTTAGCTGTGGTATTAATAGGGCATTTCAGCTTTGCTTATTCATTCTTCATGAGCTGTTGCTGAACTTTTAAGTCTGAGGATCATTTGACTGGTATTATTTGATATTAAGTACAACCTGAGATGGAATATTGTCTCAAGGTAAAGATTTTAAAGTCCTGTATTTGTTTCCATGGTGTCTGGGTCTTCCACAGTCTTCTATGAGCTTCTAGATATTTGCCCTTTGTCTCTCCCATGGTCCATCACGTAAGGAATGGCAGATGTATTAAAAGTTTAAGTATTGCTTAAGCATCTATAGGCTGCTCAGTGAAAATAGCACACCTATTCACAGGCTGGCATTGCATTTGGTCAAGTTACCACTTAGTTACACACCTATTCTTAATGGAGTTTGGGATCCTGCCATACTTTGCATCATTTGTTTCTTGGTTTCAGTGAATTTATTTTCACTTTTCCTTTAAGCTAATTCCAATTATTTATTAATCTGTGTATTGCTCTGAACAGCTTAGCAATAGCCTGCATGATAAATCCAGTATAATTCTCTCCTGTAACAAAGCCACCAAATCCTTGCAATCGATTGCCCAACTATCACCCTGTAGGGCCCCAGCTAGCTCATGGCCTTTCAACATCCATGCAGCCACACTAATCCAAACCACAAGACACCATGAACACAACTGCACAACCCCTTCAATTTAGAATTTGAGAAATAGCGTATTTTTTGTTGTTGTTTATCTATCTGATTTATTTTTCTCTGCAGTTACAGGATTTTGCATGTATTAGGCAGCAAACATAAAGGAAACATCTGCTTAACTGAGTTCCACGTTCAACAGTGCATTGGTATGACTTTTTCTCTAAGTGAGTTCCTGGCTGCCTCACAGATCTTGAGGCAAATCCTCGGTACAGTTGTTGCAATATTCCCCTAGGACATCCCAGTCCCAGATCAGGACACTGTGGAGCCTGGTCAGTTGGACGAATCTGGCCCTGCACTTTGAAACGTGGCTTTTAATTCGTGGTAGAAATAAATTTGCAATCCTCATGCCCCAAATCCACATGTTGCACAATCCTTGTGCTCTTCTACCCCTCCCTAGCTGCACACCCTTTCTCTCTTAAACAGAACACAGCCCTTCTGCATCTTCTCTCCTGCCCTGCCCCAGGCAATATCACACCTCACCTCTCCCAAACAGGACACAACCATTTTATTCCCTTTTCATCCTGCCCTTCTTTCTGCTCTCCCCCACAGCACGACCCACCTCTCCCACACAGGACAGAGCCCTTGCCTCCCTTTTTCTCTGCCTTCCCCTGTACATTTGCATCATCTCTCCCAAACAGACCATCATGCTTGAATGCCTCTGCACACGCTTTCAAGCCCATACCTTTCTCCCAGGTAAACGCCATCTGGGTTTTATTCCAATTTAAAAGAAAAACAAAAACTTCACTGATTTCTTCTGGTTATGCAGAGAGGAGAGAGACTTTCTGAATGTAAAGCCTTTATTATACACAGTACAGTGCTAGGTAGGTGAGTGCCTTTTCATACTCACCACAGTCATGAAAAGGATGTTCTTAGCTTCGTTTCCCTCCAAGGTTCCAGGAGATTTATACTACTTCTTGTTAGCTAAGACAAGTTCCTGTGTCTTTCTGGACTTTAATTACATTAAAATAATGGGATAAGAAGCTGAAGCATCCATACAGGTCTTGAATCTCCCCCTTGTGCTCCACATTTACTTTTTTTGCACCAACCCATTTATGCTACACAGGCAACTCCAGCTCTGCCCCTTAGCCTGAACAAACCCCTACAAAAGTGCCTGACGTTCACCCTGTACTGGGTTTATGTGGCAGGGTTTTGGTAGGGGGGGGCTGCAGGGGTGGCCTCTGTGAGAAAAGTGCAGCAGCTGCCCCATGTTAGATAAGGGCCAGTTTCTGCTGGCTCCAAAGAGACCCGCTGTTGACCAGAGCCAAGCCAATAAGCGATGTTGTTTGTGCCTCTGTGAGAGCAGATTTAAGAAAGGGGAAAAAACCTGCTGCTCAACAGCCATTGGGAGAGCGAGGAGTGAGAAGCAGCCCTGCAGACCCCAAGGTCAGTGCAGCAGGAGGGCAGGGGGTGCTCCAGGCACGCAGCAACAGTTCCCCTGCAGCCTGTGGAGAGGCCCCTGGTGGAGCAGGCTGTCCCCCTGCAGCCCATGGGTCCCACATGGAGCAGATCATCAGGGACTGACCGCAGCCCACATTCCCTGTTCCTTTGTGCTGCTCAGGGGGAGGAGGTGGAAGAGGGTGGATGGGGGAACGGTGTTTTGTGAGAGGGTTAAGCGCCTCGTAACTTACTCCAAAGCATGGTTGCCTCTTGCCTGTAGGCAGCCTGGAAGTCTCACTGACAGCTTTGCCAACCTTTTCCTTCGTATAAGGGTGTCCTTTTCCACAGCCAGCAGTTCTGGCACACGGAGCATGCTCCATTATGCTCAATGTGGCTTTTCATTTTACTTTCTTTGCAGTAATATCCAAACGCAAGCCAAGTATAGGAAGCAATGGATCTGCTGTTTGCCATTAGCAGCTCATCCCCGTCACCCTCTTGGGGGATATTACGTGTTTGGAGTAATGCTTTGTTTTAATAAGGTTTTGTTTTTCCTTTAATAGGGTATTGGTTTTGTTTTATGTTTATATAAAACAAACATACACTTACATTTTTTTCAGAGAAGGCAAGGCTCAAAATGAATGTCTTGGAGGATGATACTATTAAAGGTGATTCTTGGTGGCTGTGAGAGTTCATCATCCTTTAGCCTCAGGCTCTGCCCTGAAAATTATGTAAGCTGGCGGGCTTTACCCTTGCAGTGGAAGTTGCCACCTTGTCTCAGGAATAGTGCTGTTAACCACAGTCTTTGTGTCATGTACAAATGCATGAGAAACTATGGTAACCCTCCCCACTGCTGTTGAAGAACAACAAAATAATTGAAGTTTGTGTTAAAAAGTCTGGGCCCTTGATAACCATCATCATCTGGGTGCTGGCAGTGGTCAAAATGTTATCAGCTAGCTCCATTGCTAGTCTGACTTTTGACTTCAGTATTGGTTGAGTTCCTAAAAAAAAAATAGAGCAGGTTTGTATATGAGATGTAAGCTACCTGATAGCAAGAAAAGGTTGCTGCAGTGTGTTAAAAGAGTCGTTTCTTGTCTGCCCACAGACATTGTAATTGACCTGTATGAAGCCAGAACTGTGTCTATGAGTGGAAAGCATCCAACCTATTTGTGGCCCTATCTATTTTGCAAGCAGCCGTGCAGCACCTGGTGCAGCATTTCCAAGTACAGACTTTAAAGCCCTTCCTTTTAAACAATGGTTGCGAGGTCAGTAATTGTAATGCGCTGCCTTAAACTGTCTTTGCCATGCCCTCTATTGCCTTTGTGACTGCTCATTCCTCAGTGGGCTCAAAAAGAATAATTCGGACCAGTTTCATTTACTGTTGCTTCACACTTCTTCACGGCAGTAATCTGCCTTGTTACCAGGTTAACAAGTGCTCCCTGCTCCTGTCTTGTATGAGAAGACTGCACAGGTCCTAGAAAGCACCTTCCAAAATGTACAGTAGGCCCCATTTCTGCAGCATTATTTATGTGCCCTATTCATTCCCAATTTTTCTCTCTGTCAGGCTCTAGCTTTACAATCACACCCAGAGACCTTTTCACAACTTCTGGTGTGGGCACGGCTTTCCATCCACTCCCTCTGGGAATTACACTGTGTGCATATGATTCTGTGATACAGATATGTACATCTGGCACTTCGTCTTCACTGGAGATGGGGCTGAAGATCTGACCCAGATTGCGTGCACAAAAATGAAATTGTTTATCACAGAATCACAGAATCATCCAGGTTGGAAGAGACCTCCAAGATCATCTAGTCCAACCTCTGACCTCACTCATTATCTGCAAATGGAAACATGAAATTACAGTATTCCTAATTTGTATTATGCTGGAGGAACATATAAAGTGGGTGCAAGAATAATGAGTAATGACCAGTAGGGGGTTTTCCTTTATACTTAAGAATTATATTTTAGAAATATATTTTTAGGTAATCTGTTGTGTATATCATGTTTTGGACAAGTAAATGAATATTAAATGGTAGTGTCTACATCTCTGAAGTACTGGAGAGAAATGATATGCAGAAAGCTCTGCTAACTTGGTGAAGTTTTACCATTGCCTAGATACTCAGCCTTGGTAGGAATTAAGATACAATCTGGTGTGTAAGAAGCACACAGTGTGCCTTTGCCTCATTATTTATCCTTCTGTAGAAGCCTTTTCTCGAAACTACCTCTCTGAACCCCCAAGCTGTACTCACAAGCTCCACACGAATGTTTTGCCAAAACGTGTGCTCATCCCTTTCTGGTGAGTTCTAGGCAGGGGAGGTTGCAGCCAGAGCCTGCCAGCTAACTCTTAAAATGACACCGCAGTCATTTTGTAGAAAAACGTTCAGTGTGCAGTTTTCTTTGGCTCTACCTATCCATTGCTGTATGGTAGTGAATAAAGAAGGGCTAAAGCCAAGGAGCCAGGTGAGGTTTTGTACAGAATAGGGAGTAGATGAGCTCTGAAGCGCTTCGACACAGACGGATGAATCTCTTTAGGCCCCCAACATTCAGACTTTGTTTAATATTATAGGCTGGGGTCCTGGGATGATTTCAGCTTCCTCTTGTGTCACAGAACAACAGGCTGGCTGAGGTTGGCAGGGACCTCTGGAGGGTCCAACCCCCTGCTCAAGCAGGGACACCCAGAGGCTGCCCAGCACCACGTCCAGGCAGCTTCTGAAATCCCCAGGGTGTGAGGCCCCACAGCCTCTCTGGGCAGCCTGTGCCAGTGCTCCATCAGTGGTTGCACAGGAGCGCTTCCTGATGCTCAGAGGGAACTCTTGCGTTGTATTTAAATGTGTGACTGTGGGACTGGGTGTCACTGTCACTCCGCCCATGTGTCTGTGAAGGGGAGAGGTCCTGCGTGTGCAGAGGGGTGTTTGGCTGTGTGCAGGTGGCGAGGGATCCTGATGGTTCTGAGGGTGCTCGCGGGGACAGGCAGGGGCTGTGCAGCCATCTCTGCACCTGCAGCAAGAGGGGCTGCCTTGGGGTGTGCTGTGGATGTGGGGGGAGCACAAGGAGCTTATGGGCTTCAAGCCTCCAACACGCTCAGAAGAGAAGGAGAAAGCCTGCCGTTAGGGGGTGGCAGTGCTGCTACATGTGGCAGCACCAAAACTAAGCTGATAAAAACCCTGCATAGGAATTCCAGACAAAAACTGAAGTAGATCAACCCCATCTCTGTCAGCGTACCTTGTGTTGCATCTGCCACCACGAAGTGGGCAGATTGTGCTGTGCAAACCACCTCAGGCATTTTGTGGCTGGCTCTCAGGGTGACAAGAGGCACCAAGTGCTGTGGGGAGAGCCCCCACCTGCCCCCCAGCTGGGAGAGAGCCTACACATGGGTAAAGGGGAGGGATACTTGGGATGGGGGTTTGCAAAAACCACCAGAGGAAACAGTGGAAGAGTCGGCATCTTCCACTAGTGGGTCCCAAAGGAAGAGTTAAGCCAAAGTTAAATTAAGATGCCTGAAGTAGATGGGTATTAGCTCACATCTGCTTGGTAAGCGATGCCCTGGATGCGCAGGATGAAGTCACAGACCCCTCAGTTTTCTCCCCCTGGTTTGTGAAAGTGAGGAATTTATCACAGAATGTCAAGTGACTGAGTCATATATCATCAGACTTCAGCAGCAGATTATATAGCAACAAAAAATAAAAATTAAGCACTTCAAGCCATCTCTGAAACAGAGTTTTTACAAAATGGTTGGGAGTCTTCTTTACTTATGCTGCACAATTAAATATTCAGTATTTCCTGCTAAATTTAGGTTTATTGAAGTAAACAATGATGCATAGGAGCAGAACTGGACAATTCCATTTTTAGGTATTAATAATTCAGAACTATATTTGAAAACAACAGAGGGATATGTACAATACATCATAGAGGTTTTTATTATATCCACCCACTGCCTATCCACCCACACAGAGATCTGGATGCTGTTTCTACGTGGAAACAATATTGCATCCTCATATCATAGACTTGTTTAAGTACACAAAATACACAGGATACATTTACAAGAATTCAGTGTTTTATGTGCGGCCAGATGAGTCATTCTTTTTTTTTTCCTGCAAGCAAATCAGCCTCTTATTATTTGAAGTTGGTATTGACAAACATTCATGCTTAGGATAACAGAAACTGTGTTTAACAGATTACACAAAAATAGAGAAAACTGCATTCTGCAATGTAGAAAACATTATGCTAGGATAAAGCTCAGTCGTTGAGCTCTCCATTTAATATTATGTTTAAAATCTGAGTACTTTCATTTAGCACATTGTCATCAGTTGTCCTGATGTCACTTTAGGGCGTGTAGAAGGCTTTTTGCTTAGGGGCCTGTCTGATACTTTTCTTGTGCAGCACTGGGAGATACCTGTGTGATCCGTGTCACTGTCCTGCAGGAGGGTCAGGTCCCTGACACCAAGGTGGCCACAGCACAAAAAACCACCTGGGATGGGTGGAAAGGGCAAGAGAAGAAAAGGAGAGATGGTTAATGCGTCTGATAGGGATGTATGTCTACTGCAGTCTGGGGTTGTGATTTTATTTAAGGATTGATACAGCTTTCAAAGCTGTCTTTTAGCCCAAGTGAAGGAGATTTCAGGGTGTTTTTGTGTGCCCATGGTGCTGAGCAATGGAGAGCAGCCTGCAAGGATGAGTGTATAACTCCTGCTGTGCTGCTCTGCTACCTGTCAGCCTCAGGACCTCTTCACCCCAGCTGCCTCCCAGGGATGTGCAGGGCCGAGGAGAGCTGTGTGTGGGATTGATTTCACCTTCCTGTAGATCAGTCTAAATGTTGCTCCATAGACACTGCATGAAAGATTCAACAAGACAGAGTTAATATCATAAGGAGCCAAATTCAGTCTGGAGGAAGGAGATGAATTTCCAGCAAGTACATTCCAGCAAGAAGCCGAATTAGGCAAAGACCTACGTTACACCTCAGGTGAAATAGGTAAACAGCTCAGTCCCTTCAATGAAATTGCTTCAGGTTTATCCCGGTGAAGCGAAGAACAGAACTTGCCTGGGGAGAGCTTTCTTGCTTTTGTAGCTATCTAGTTATTTTTTCTGCTGCCCAGACCATCTGTTCCATTGATGGGTATGTCATCTTTCGCACACCCACTGAATGCCAAATTAAGCCAAGTCACACAGCTTACACCTCCCTTCTGACTTAGACCAAACTATATTTTATTCCAGCATAAAATAGACATCAGAGCTAAGTTTGCCTCACTTCTGAGAGGAAAGGGTAAGCTTTGGGGTTGGCTCTGATCTTCACCAAAATTGTTGTAGTGGGTCCCACTGCAGCTCATCAGCAGTGGGCAATAGTGGATGCCCAGTGGGAAATGGGATGAATAGGATGCAGGAATGGAGCAAGGGCATCTCCCACAGGTCTGAGATCTGCATTTTTGGGAAACTCTGAGTCTTTCTATCCAGTAACCCTCAAATGGGTTCACTTCCATCAACCTTCTAAGCCCACAGAGACTTCTTTTGTGCCCTCAGCCTCCTGTGGCAATGAGTTACACAGCTGAACTGTAGTTGATTGAAGAATTACCTCATTTTGCTTTCTTTGAACCTCTCACTATTGATTTCATCTTAAATTCCTGTATCGGAAGGTGGTGAGTAGTTATTCACTGTTTGCATCTTTCTAGCCACCTAAGACCGTTCAGACTTTTATTGCGTCCTCTCTCTGGTATTCTGTTCTCACAGACAAAGGCTCCTGCTCTGGTTAATCATATCTCACATAGAAACAGTTTCAGACTTTTCAGCATCTTTTTTTTTGCCCACATTTTTGAGCTGGGAGCATGGGGACAGAATAGCACACAGTATTCAGATGCAGTCATGCTATGAATCTTTACAGTGGCATCATGATATTTTCTGTTTTGGTCTCCATTTCTTTCCTAATGTTTGCTTTTTTAAATGCTACTGAGCACTATGCTGACGTTTTCATAGACCTATCTATAATAACCTCAAGATTGCTTTCCACAGAGGTAGCAGATATTTGGAGGCTATCACCGCATAAGCATAGTTGGGCTTTTTTCTCCGCTGTGCATTGGGCTTTTTTTTCTCCCTTGTGCATGACTTTACATTTATCAATATTGAATTCAGCTGCCTTTTTATTTGCAAGTCATTCTGTATTATGACATCCTTCTGCAGCTCTTAGCAGTTGGCTTCAAGTGTACTTCTTTGAATAACAATATTGTCAGCAAACTTTGTTACTTCATCTTGTCCTACTTTCCAGGTCACTTAGGACAAGATCAATCAGTGTGTATTCCTGTGGGACTCCATTGGTGATCTTCCTCCGGTGAGCAAATGGACTTTTATCCTTTGTGTCCTATCTTTAAACCTTTTATTTCTCCATGAGAGTATCTTCTTTTTATGCCATTGCAGCTTGGCTTCTTTAGCATCAGTTTGGCTTCAGCCCACTGAAAATACAGCTTGAGGACTTTGTGAGGGGCTTGGTCACTGTCTGTATATGCAAGCAACTGAGCAGAACGCTACGGAGATAGGACCCAACAGAGATCGTTGCTGAAAAAAAAAGCACTAGTAGTCCGTCTGCTGTGTTTGAGATGTAGTCCTGGGCATGACTTTGCGAAGAAACTAAATCCCTTTTGTTATAATTCAAAAAATGCTTTCTCTCCCAGTGAACATGACGGGATGCCTGAGACAAGCTGCCGTTGTGCAAGCGTGCCCCAGGGATGTCCATTCTCAAGCTGAAGATGCACACAGACACCTACAGCAGTGAAAAGTGCAACTGTTTGCAAAGAGCTAGGTTTACTCCACATTTAATTTGGGAGTCACTGGGACATGCTGGAGCTACCTGACAGCGGAGGAGTGTAATTAGCTGTGCTTTGGGGACTGGATTTATTGATCTGAGTTGATGTTGAGTGAGAAAGACTGTGGCCTGTAGAGGGGAGGTCACCTCAATGTGAGGCTGGGAGACAACTGTGCGTGCCACTGGCAGCTTTGCGAACCTGAGAGAAAAACACTAACAGCTGCCCTGGGAAGGAAGGGCAGTGGAGGCAATTACTGAGTGAGACAAAGCACAAGGCAGCGCTGCACTGAACGTCAGAGAAGCAGTGATTTAATGTTGGGGCGGTCAAACTAATATCAACAAAAGATATTTTAAAATACTGAATTGCGAAACCAAAGGGTAAACGTGTAACTGTCACCCAGGACTCATTGCTAGAAGTGATTGCTGGAACTACGGTTTCATCAGAGCTCAGAGGCAGTGTGGACACTGTAAAGTGTCTTTACAACTCTGCTACTGATGTTGCGAAATGGCTTTCTCTAGTGATCGCTCCTTTCTGACCCCGGTGTCTCCCTGCCTGTTCACTATATCCTTTTGGATACAGCTGTTCATTTGGTAAAGTTTCTATCCCTTTCCTGCTGCTTTTTTTCCTTTTCTTGAAAAAAAAATCAAAAAACAAAACACTTCTAGATAAGTTTTCATCTTCTATTTGAAAAGCTGTACAGTGTTGTGAGCATTCAGTCATTTGAGGTGCCCGGTTCCACTGACTTCACCTCCCCATTACCTTGGTTTGCTAAAGCTTGCCTTTTTGCAGCCAAGAACCTCAGTTCCACCCCTCTTTCACCTGTCTTAAGGTAGGCCACTCGTTCCAGGGTTGCTCAAAATATCGACATGATTAAAATGAAATGTCACTGGAGCACAACAGGACTGAACTCTCTGACCTGGGGTGTGAATCAGTGAGGGTTAACAGTGAGCATGGCAGGGGAGACTAACCCATTGCTTGCTAATGGTGGGCATCTGGCAAAGAGCCCTTGCCACCTCTAGGAGAAAGCTGTGCGTAAAGCTGGGCTGCTGGAGGGTGCAGCCTCGAGCGGGGACACTGCCAGTGCTGGGGCCAGCACGGGAGCAACCAGAGCTGAGATTGTGGAGGTGAACGCGGAAATGTCCCCGTGGATTCAGCTTGAGGAGACAGAGACACGACTCCTGCTGAGCCCAGGGAAAGGGGATTTTCGGTTCAGGGAGGCTGTGGTGACGGGGGATTTAGTCAGAGGAAGCCTGGAAATCCAGGTGGGGAGGGGCAGGGAATCCCTGTGACTAACTGAAGGTAGGCGTGACTCAGCGCACCCTCTCACTGCTACACTGGCACCTCCCGAGACAGGACTGGGTAACTTGGAAATAAGGGAACAAAACATGCAAATCTCTGAGAGGTGTCTGCTTTAGTAATACCAGCGATCAAGCGTGATCCACAGAGACCAGTGTGATCGGTGCCTGCCTGACGGAGATGCAGCAAAAGACCAACAACACACTCAGACAAGACAAACATATCTGAGGAGAGCAATTTGAAAAGAGAAAATTGTCATCAGGGCCCCTGGGGTCACCGCCAGCCCTGCCTGTCGCTGCCTGCCCCCAGAACCCCACGTCAGCCCAGGGCCACCAGCCCCAGCCCCAGCGAGGCCGCAGCAGGGCCAAGCTCCAGATGCCCACAGCCCTGACCCACTGTGGGCCCGTGTCCCTGGCCTCAGCCCGTCCTCAGGGATTAGGGTGCTGGGGCTGCCCCAGTGCCCCTGGGGGGACGGTGGGACAGGATGAGCTGCTGGGCCCTGCCCTGATGGACCCACGGGCAGTCCTATGGGGCTGGGCAGGGTTTTGTGAAGCAGCTGCTAGGGCGCCTTGAATAACACCTTCTCTTCCTGGAGAAGAAAGCAGCATGGGTGGTATCTCTCTAGCATGAACTGTGGGATTTGAGAGACGAATTTTGTTGGAGAACCGCATGCAAAAACAGGTCTAGGCTGTGTTGTGCTCAGTGTTGCAGCCTAAGCATTAGGCGGCTGCTTCAGGGAGCTGATCCGCAGTGCTTTAGTCTGTGTCTCCTTGAGAAAAACACGTTTGTGTGTCAGGGATCACTGGGAGGGGGAGAATTCCTGTGGACAGAGAACTCCAAGCCAAGGGTCCTCAAAGTTTTATGAAAGAAAGGCCCTTAATGGCTAGGGCATCTGGCAACTGGCCTCATAAAAGTAGTATATATGGGATATGCTACCCTTATGTTCAGTAGATGTAGCATTGAAAATGGGCCTTGGAAAGAAAGTTTGCATGTAAAAACTCCCAGGGGTGTATGGTCCCAAGAATTAATCAAGCCTGTTTATTGCCTAATAATGTTTACATGCTTCAAAATGACTAACCGTGGGTTTCATCCTAAGTGATGCTAGACCATGAATGCCAGAGAAAGCAAGGAGCTCTTTTGCAAGTCTTGCATTATCAGCACTCTTGTTCTTTTGGATGGACCAAAAATGAAAAGAGAATTGCATGATTTTTTTTTTTTTTAATAAAAGTGTCAGGGATATGCAAGCTGGTTCTCAGTGGGTAGAAGCAGGTAGCAGTGCAGAAAATGCTCTCTTCTTGGTAAACTGAACAAATGTAAATATGGAAATGGAATATAAAGGGTTTCTAGGAAATGTAGACCTGGTACCTTTGCTAGAAATGGCAGTACAGCAGAGCAGAGCTAAACTGCATCCACACAGGTGTGCTGCCCCTGACGGAAGTCCAGTATAGCAAATTTGTGTGTAGGAAGCAAACAGAATCGCTTTCTGTCCCTGTTTCAGTCTGTGTGTGGGCTAATAAGACTCAAGGGGGAATTGTGCTATTCAGGCACAATATGGAGCTGCCTGACAGATTGCAGACAGATGTAAGCCCGCTTTGCCCATGCTCTGCGCTGAGTGAAGCTCAGTTAATGTATTCTGTTTCTCTGTCAGGCTTATTGCATCAAGCTCAGCGTTGTGCTGATAATGCAGTCACGTGTCTCCTGCATCCCAACTGGCTCGCTTCCTACCAGCGTGAAGCAAACTTGCATCTGCCTTCCAAATATTATGTAGGCTTAGCCATGTAATAGGCCAGCACTTCTCAGCCTGCGTGACATGGAGCTGGGGCATGCTGAAAGCGGGAGGGAAAGGATCAGAGGTTGTCTCAAATTCTTTGAAGTAGAAGGGATTTGAAGGTACGTTGTAGTACATAGGCAACCTGGAAGGGGTTACAGGGAGTGAGAGCAGATGGTAGCTTGACTGACAAGTGGAGATGCCGAGTATCTAAGTATACTAAACTAGCTGGGTCCCTGGAAGCTGAAAATTGAACAGTGTGTATTTCGTACAGGCTTGTTACTATGGCTGTTCCCTGGCTAGTAGACTATGCCTGTGTGAGCTACCGTCCCTCTTTTATTCTGCAGTGTGTCCTCTGCTGTGTGATACAGAGCAACCAAGCAATTTGATTACTGCCATGCTAATGCAGATGCTTCAAGATCTCTCATTTGGACACGAGATGTCATTTTGTCATAAAAATGGCAATATTGATTGCTTCATAAACTACACTGATTATAAGTCAGAGCATAGCAGAGACCAGTGAGATGGCTAGAGGATGTCAGAGAGAATACACCTACTTATGTCTGAGCAGGAAAAGATTTAACTCTTTCATTTGCAATATTAGTCCATGTTCTTATACAAACACAAGGGTTAAGAGGTAACCCACAGTTAACTCTTAAGTGCATTTTGCCTTAAATTTGAAACTTCATCTAGGAACTCTTTGCTTTATACCTCATTTTTAAAATCTGAAATAGAGGACAAGATTCTAATGCTCTTCCATGATCTAAGGGCCCTGTTCCAACACAATTTGTTTTGTGTTTGGAAGAACTAATCATACAGCGCAGTTACCATAAAAACAAAAATATTGGGCAGACTCAGAATTCCCCTTTTTCCTAAACAAAACACGCAGTTGTTATAAAATGCAAATAGAATTTTTCACATTAGTCCTACATAAATAATTATTGTTTCCTGTACAATGGAGATGCCTTGCTAAGCTTAAGCAGATTTTATTCAGTGTCAGAATGAGTATGTCTGCCACTTCCAGCTAATTTTGTGGAGAAAAGAATGCAATAAGCGTGGACATTTATAATCCTATCAATTGCTGCGAACAAAACCAACAATTCTTGCTAGAATTAAGGTGTGTGTGTAGGAGCCAAACCACCCATGAGGATATTAAATTCCTCACTGAAATCTGCAGAGTAACAAAAATGGACATAATTTAGCGATAATGTTGTTTATACCGTGTTTTAAATAAAATGTTGCAAATGTAGTTATTTATGAGGTCTTATATTTAATTTTGGTTGTAGTTTGCCATTTACTCTTTAAAATGAGTATCTTCCATGCTACATAAAGCTTGTACACAATTAGGCTTTCTCCAGGACCTTGACTCAAAATGTTCCCCCTGGTTCCCACTGTGGCAGGGCTGGGGCCTATGCCATTTGCTATTCTGAGATTTCTCACATGGAGAAGCTGGATGTTTTTACCTCCAGGCAACGCTTGTAACCTAAGGTGTTGCTTAAACTAAAGGGCCTTCTCAAAGAATACAAGGCCATGGTGTATCAGACTTCATGCACCTGTCAAGTTGATGCAGGTGGTTTGGGACCAAGGAGAGAGTACAGGTAGCGTAGCTCTTCAGTAGGTACATCATGGTGCTCTGCCAGATCCCTCATTACATTAAACTTTTTTCTCATGTCAATTTTTATGAAACACTTGAAGATGAAGATCTAGCTTGAGATAACTTCTATGAAAAGCCTAAAGAACTTCTGAAGGCTCTGATGATTTTTGTGTGTGATTTATAAAGCAAAATCTTGCTTTTCATTTTTGTTTTAATTTCCTCAAGTCTCTGTTGTGGTGTCTCAAGCATAGCAGTGCAATTTTATGGTTTCAAGACTTCAAAACCACACCATAATTAGCAGTGTTTACTAACCAGCTGAACAAGTTACTTGCCACCTCAATACTGCAATGACTGTTTTTCCACTTAAGGGAAAGTGCAAGGGGTCCGTGGTTTTGTTGCACAGAATTTATCAGCAACCAGTAAATGACAAGAAAGCCCCGTGTGTTGCAGCAAAGCAGGCTGCAGCAGCAACATTTTGCCGTGCTGAAGATATTCTCCTGCTTCTCCCTTGGAAGTTGCTATCTGCAAACAGTTGCCTTTTTGAGTGGCAAGAGATGGATGTTTTGGAGAAACACATTTAAACCTGCAATAATCTGATGTCAGGACCACTGCAAAAGCAATGGATCTATCCCCTATTACTTCAGTTAAGTACTGCACTCCTTCCCCAGTGGATACTGCAGTGTTTAACTACCATTAACCATTAGAAAGGTTTTCCTAAAGGGCATCTTAAATCTGTCCTGCTGCGGCACAAACCTATTATTCCCACTCCTGCTCCCCATCCTCAGTCACATGGAAATGAATTCATTCAGATAATTTTGCAATAACTTTTTTACATATTGAAAGGCTTCTCACATCCTCCTTTCTAGTCTACCCGACTCCGTTTTCTCATTTTTCTCATAACTCCACCTCTTCCCCTAGACTCACTCCATCTTTCCTAAAGTGTGTGATATCCACAGCTGTATACAGTACTCAGCTTGAGTGCTTATATACACTACCCCTGCCTCTTTAAGACTGTCTTTATTCCTGAGATGCTCAGCTCTGAAGCTAAATCATCATTAAAATACATAACTACATGGCATAATATAGAATATAAAATAAAAATATGCAGACAGCAAAGTAACCTTTTTTTTTTTTTTAGGTGATTTTTTTAAGAGAGTGTAGATACACAACTGAGATCTCTCAACTAAACAAAAATGTCAGGAACTGAGGAGTTGTATGGGAACGGATGAGATGTACAGAAAAGGTGAGAGCTACAAACTGGCTTTGATAGAGAGCTGATTCTGAGCAAAATGTGGCAGTGCGTGGGAAAGTTAAAAAGCATTTAGGAACTAGAATTTGATGTAGAAGCTGAAAGGAAAATAATTAAAGGACTTGGAGAATTAGTATACCTACCTATTTAGTGCTGTACCCTTTCAGAGCACTTCTGGTGATTACACTCTATAGCATGAAGAAATAAATCCTTTACTCTAATTCTAAACAAAACTAAAGCAGATGTTAGTGCATTGATTGTGTTTTCAGTCCCTTCTCAAAAGCAGGAATAAAGACACAGGACCACCACCTTGGTTTCCGGAAAATAACCAAGTTCAAGTGTAGAGAATAAGTCTTACATTGCCTTGCAGCAAGTATGTACTCCTTGCCTCCTTGATTTAGAAAAAGAGGATGAAATGCTTCCTTGCACTTCATTTGGATGTATGCTGAGAGGTTGAAAACTCAAGGTTTCCTGAGTCCAAGTCAGGAGGGCAGATTCCCGTTTCTGTCCCTGAACACTTGGAAGGAACTAGTAAATCACAAGCACTTTTCTTAGTCAAGGAAGTAAAATTTGAAGAATGAAAAAAATGACCAGAGAAGGAGAGTGATGAGTGCACTCAGAGGGAAAAATAGCGTTAAAAGCAAGATGTACTCATTTTGCTTTCCCTGATTTCCTTAAAGCAAACCTATCTGTGGGACTGGGAAGCACAGTCTACAGGGATCAACTCTGCCGCAGCAATAGCTTGACTGAAAGGAATCTACTGCTTGCTTTCACCCATGCCCATCACTCACACTTTCCTGACAGTTCACAGATCAGCTCACTGCCATGAGAAGTGGGTCAGCCCAGCAGCACAGTAGCATATATACCAGATCAGAGAGGACTCGGGCATATGAGTCTCCACAGCCCTCTCCGGCTGCATCCAACAAGCATCTGGCTTTTCATCTGACACGGCTTGGTACCCATTGCTTTGGGGATGGAGACGGTTAGGGTGGCTGTTGCTGAAGAGATTAATCCCTCCCTGTGTTTAAATGTCTCACAGATCAAGAATCCTGTCTGATTTCCCCCTCCCCAACCCGGCTGTACTCCCCTTTGAGTCACATTTGAGTGACTAGACCTTTTCACCTCCTCAGGCTGGAAGCGTTAATTGTCCTCGTGTTATATCTCATTGTGGTTACCACACGTGTAAATAGATGGCCTCAGGCACAAGTGGAGTCTTTCCCTGAATTGGCACAGTTACTGGCCACTGGGCTACTGACTCGCCGCTTCTAATCTCTTGCACGCACTCCCCAAACTGAACAGTGATCTAAGTGATATTGTGTTTTAAGTTTATGCCAAAGGAAAGTGTGTAGGCTTCTATTTACTGCCCTATAATATTATTCTTTACTGCGCATATCCAGTAGGCATGTAGCACAGCAGCCATTAAATGTAATGTTCGATACGTATGGCCAAAGGAGGTGTGTTTAGAAAGCATGGCTAATAGTGTAAGGACAAATTCCATTTTGTTTCCCACAGATACTAAGGCTGACAGACTGTTAGTTGCATGATCATTAGCTAAAGTGAGCTCCACAGCAATGCTTGAGGCAAAATCGTAATAATATGGTGGCAGATGCAGCAGGAACAGCACAAGTCAGCAGCACCAGCTCGCAGTGCTTTTGATTACTCGCAGAACATTCAGATTCCAGCCAAAATCCTTAGGTTGTTTGTTGTTCTGGTTTTTTTCTGTTCTTCTGAATCCTTCCTATCTTCAGGTCTTACTCCTCTACTGACATCAATTTTTCAAAGCAATGCCCAGGGACTATAAATTCCATTTTTTTTGAACAAGCATATGGGTAAGAGAACTTTTTTATGGCCGAGGACAGGCTGTTTGTTTTCTAAAATCATGCAGTGTTCAGGTTTCTAATTACTGTTGCGTTTTAAAAATAATTTATGCATACTTTATTAGCAGTGCTCCAAAATTAAGATGTATAAATCTGTGTCCTGATGCCTGTCTTTAGGATAGGAACTCAAAATTGCACCAAACATGTGCCTGTAAATGTAAATCACCCTGCTCTTTATCATCTTCCTCCTTGATAGCCTCCCAAAAAAGAGGGTGATAATAAGGATTTTTATACATCCTTCATGATCTGTGTTGCTTACACTGACTATGGCATCAGTGATAGATTTTATAGGTTTGCTCAAAGTCAACCAAATGTAAAACAATCCATGTAGAGCTGTGTTTGCACCCCGAGGGACACATCCACGAAGAACCATGAATCATATTTCATACGGCATATCTGAGAGGCACGGCTCAGCCTTCAAAGTTCACAGAGATGACAAGTTATTGGAGTTTAATTCTATTTTTGCTTCAGTTCCCAAGTGAAATCAGCCACTTCTCCACATTATTTTACATTTCTTCAGACTCTGGCTGGTTTCCTGCTCAGCAACAGCACTGTGCCCTGCTCAGCATTGTGCTGCGCTGGGAGGGACTCAGACACCCTCCAGAACATGGCTGAAATAGGACTGTAGAGCCCAGAAGCGTATTCCAGGAGGCAAGGATATGCATTTAAATCAGATTTTCCTTTCAGTAACTAACCAAGGCATTAGGAATTACCCAGCTTTATACTATTACATAGGGCTCACGGATGTTGAGGAATTTTCTCCACTTTTCTCTTTCAGGAACATGTTGGAACTCCTTTATCTTCTGGTATTAACCAGGGTTCCTGCAGTCTGGTGTATAAGGGCTTGATCACATGAAAAAAGAACGACACAAAAACAGAAGTGCTAGACTGGTCTGATTTTAAGGTGATGTTCATCAGAAATGACTAATTGATGCTCCTTAATTACAGGACAACTACAAGCATTTGTGATTTCTATCAAGATGTATTATTAGAAAATTTTCAACCACTCGTGCTTATTTTAAAGCTTCTGGGTAACCAGCAGGGTGTCAGCTATTTAAGGTTACTAGTTGGTAAGTCATACGGTACCCAGTCCCCACCTCCCCCAGTCTCCTTGCAGCTTCAGTTCTGGCGCCCTCATGTCAATAGATGAATTTAGAACCAGGCCTGAAGGAAGCCTTTGGGAGATAAGCACACATTACAACACTGTCCAGAATAGGGATGCGTCTTGTTGGACACCTTCCTGCTCTCCTAAACTCAGAAATGTGCAAGTATTTCTGACAAGAGTGACTGCTATTGCTAATGGAAAACTCATTTACCACGAATTACCTCCATATGCAGCTGCATAAGAAATGAAGTGTAAACACTGCTGTCAATCAACATTTTAATTGCTCAAATGTTTGTGGAAAGCCAATTCAAGATGATATGAACATGTTAGAGCGAAGTCATCCTGAAACTCTGGCACTGTGTTGTGAAAGTATTTGCAGTGCTGACCCATCTCCACCTGGATTCTTTTAAGACGCTCTGGAGCTTTATTGCTACTAGGATTATTTTTTTTTCTGGTTCTAAAATTGGTCTTGTAATAATAGAAACATGAAATTCGCTGACAGATTCCCCAGTGCGCTAGGATGAGCTGAAGCTGCTATTTTAAGCACCCTTGTGAGAAAAGTGATTGGTAGTATATGCAGTGAGCCCTGATTCAGCAAGAATTGTTGCAGGATCCCTGCTTCATGTTCAAGCCATGAAAAACATCGAAGAGGACCTCTACGTAAATGAATGGACAGAAACACTGCAAGGTGCTTGGGCAAGCTCACTTGTTAGTTATAGAAGATTACTCAGGAGAGTCCAGCTCCAGTCAGAGCCTCAGCTGATGAAAATGGGCAGGAATTCAATGAATTCAACAAGGTTAAAATGATTTTACACTTACACAGGATTTGATCTGACATCTGAGTATGAATTTATTTTAATCTCAGCTTAATCACAACTATGTGAATTTATTTTAATCACAATGTAATCACAACTGCTGTCAGTTGAATGTCCCTATATACAGCTGTTGTGCAACAATCATAAAACTGGACCCAAGATAACCATGTTTAGACAGTCTAAACCTGTGGTAGGTGAGAGACCTCTGAAAAAACTTTTTTTTTTTTTTTAATTTAATGAGTCAACTGCACATGGAAGGTGAAGTTTTGAGGGTCATCATCCAGAGTAGCTTCCTAAAATGGCCTGGAAAAGGAGGAGCCTAAAAAGTATTGAGTCAACTGGTAGTTGTAGCAATTGTGCCACAGATATCTAAAATATACTGAGCTGATTAGCTCCATTTTTCCTTCCAGCTGAAGCTGGATTTAACTACACATTATCTCCTGGCATGACACGAAGCTAAATGTGATTCAGAGAGATGTTCTCTACAATACCTTCAGTGGTTTTTGCGCTTACTTAATTTTCTTCTGTAAAAATCAAATTAAGCCAATTGTAGTCCATTAGGAAGGTGTGTGCATGGTGAGCCTGGGGATGCAGAAGGGGGAGTCAGCCTTCGGACTGCGTGGATGCCAGCCCTGACAGCTTCCCTGCTCTCCTCCCAGGCAGATGGAAAGAATGATGTAGCATAACAGATTTTATCTGCGTATGATACTTAATGTTATTATTAGGGAATTTCAGGGTGTGGAGTTAACCCTCAAAAGTCTGTGTAAGTAGCAGCATATGTCACGTAGCATATGCCATGTAAAAATACATGCAGCATTCCCTGGTAAGGCTTTATCTTTGTCCACTCCTTTAATTGCCTTGATTCACTAGTGCTCTCCCCCATGCTATCGCAAATGGAGAAGTTTAGGCTCTCCCCACATCCCCAGGCTTTTCCCTGGCATTGAGAAGCTGTGACCAGCAGGGATCCCCAGCTCTCCTTCAGCATCTTCCTGCTACTCTTGTCCTGGGATGTTCCTGGCTAAATGCTCTCTCTTCCCCTATCCTGACTTATATCCACAGCAGCTGTATACCACTTACTCCAAAGGATTGCTTTTTGGCAGTCTGGGCTCATAGAAAACAAGAGTAATCTGTGATAAAAGAGTTCAGAATGAATAACATCCAGTCCAACACGGGACTTGTCTTTTTTTGCTTAAAACTGCTGTCTTTTACACCCCGAGTTACTTCCCAGCAATAAAGTCTCCTGATGTAAACAAACAAACAAATGAAAAAAACCACAATACGTGGGCTTCAGGATAAAATAAATGAGTTTAGCCTGAAAGGATGTTTGGAGAGAAGAGGAAGAGGCAGAGTTTAGTGCTTTACCTCACTGAGTTTTTCTTGCAGTAAAACTGCCTAGCCCAATCTTTCCTGCAAATTTATCACGTCTATTATTTGCTCCAAAGAAAAGAAAACATCTTTTTTTTTTTTCCTTGGGAAGTGTTAAAAACAAAGCTTTAGCCTGCCTTTCCAAGCCTGCCTCCCTTTCTGGGCAGCCTGCCCGCAGCTCAGGATCCCTGTTTATCCCAAGGAGGGCAGAGAAGCGCAGAAGGCTTTTCTAACATCCGCGGCTGCCCAGGCATCAGAGGCCAGGCTGTGCCTGAGCGAGGGGATGGTGGGCACCTCCTGCAACTGGCAGAGGGGTCCCCAGATAGCTGCAGAGGGAGGAAACCACAACAGGTATGCAGAAAATGGGAGGACAGAGGCCACCCCTGTAAAGCAGATCCAGTGGGGAAGGACGTGGCGTGTCCTCCCCTCGGCAGCACAGCAGCATCCCTGCGGCCATCTCAGGAACCATCCCTGCCTGGGCTGTGCTGGGCAGTCTGAGCCCACTGAAGGCTGTGGCTTACCATCTTCGCGGTCTCCTAACTATATGTTTGACTCTGCATGTTGCCTTGCCTGCCAGAATGTGAATATCAGACCTCTATGTCTCTGCGGGTTACTCCTGTTTTTTTTTGTTTGTTTGTTTGTTTGTTTTAAATCTCAGGAAACTGTAGCCCTGAACTGCGTTTTCAGTAATTGCAAGATTTGTTTTTGTGATGCCGAACATGAATCACAGAGGAATGGGAGGAAAGCGAAAATAGGGAGGGAAGTGCATAATTATTGAACAGGAAGAACAAAATCAAAACATCCATATCTAATTTTCTAAGACTCTGGAAAACAACAGCACAGTTTGGAAAAAAAAAAAAAAGTAGAAGGGGAAAGCTGCCAAAAAAGTACATACAAGCAAGTCAAAACTGCACAAAAAGGCATGGTGTTCCTTTAAAAAGCTACATGTAATCACCAGGGTACCTGCCTAGCTGGTACATACCATGTTTGTCTAAGCATGGTAACTCTCCCTCTGCAAGGAGCGCTGTGCGCCGAGCCGAGCAAGCACATACACGCTTTGGAAATACTGCCCCAGAGTCACGATGCTGATTCCGTGAGTCAATCCGGCGCACTTTGCACTGGCAGAAGACTGTTGAGTCTCAAAGGAAACAGTCACAGCAAATTCAGAGTGAAACTGGAGAGCTTAATTTTGGGAAATTAAAATTTGCAGAGAAGGTAAGTCTTAGGGCAGGACTGGTTCCACTCCAAACCCACAAAAGGAGCAAAGTTTCCACTCCCTTTCTGAAAAAACTTGAATGCATTGTTTGTGAGGCCTGAAATATTGATGAACCATCAAGATTTTTGTTTCCCGTGCTCTGATCGTTTTCTGGTGCCCTGTAAATGTAAGAAAAGCCCTCACATGTGCGTGGTTCCCAACTGAATAAATGGGAAAAAAATCTGAAATGGACAATAGATAAAGACCCGATACATCCTACTGGCAGAAGGGGAGGACCTAGCTGGCTATAAAGGCCAAATTTGCTCCTAATTTAATCTTTTTTTTTGTTTTTGTTTTTGTTTTTTTTTATTAAAGAGATCAGATGAGGTGGACCTGAGAAGTGGAAAAGTGTTATGAAAATCCAAACTTCTGTTTCCATTGGTTGTTAGAGATTGTGGTGCGAGTGGCTGACTGAGCATGTGGATGGTTTTGATGCTTTCTTTGGCTGAGACACATGTTGATATATTTAGATGCTTTTGTTTTTGGAATTGACTACCTTGACAGTGTTTTTCCTGTTGTGGAATCACAGAAAAGGGGATAAGGGAAGGCTGCAGGGAGGAGGCACCCGGTCCATGTTTGTCCCAGTCTTATGTAGCCTTAAAGGGAGATGTCCCACTTCCTTGGGGCAATCTCTTTGAGTGCCTCATCACCCTTATGAATTACGTAGTGCATCTTGTATGTAATGCTGGAACTGATACTGTGCTGGCTAATGATACATCACAGTCTGATCTGTAACCGCATTTTGGTGAGGTTCAGCACTATGCTCTGAAAACGGACACTTAGCTATCTGAGTATATGACTTAACCATTGATTTAAGCTGACTTAAGTACTGGATTCTTCCAAAATGGGCTATCCCACCTTCTCCTGCCTCCTCCCCAAATATTTTTACTTTGCCGCCTGCTGGATATTCATGCAGCCAGTACTGGGGTCACATCCTTCTCTCCCTCCCTACCTGACCCAAAGAAGGGATGTTTTATGGTGGGTCAGCTCCCTGGTTTGGATGGCTGTGCAGCTGCAGGAGTGCTCACATTGCCATCTTCATCATCAGGAATATGCAGCCAAGGGCTGGGAGGTGTAGGGGGTGATTGCCCTTTTTGGACAGCACAGACTTGGATTAGCTTCGACCCATTGTGAAAGTGGACCTTAGGTACTGCCAAGATATCACCATCCAGGTCTGGTTCCCCCTATGATAAATCACATCAAAAAGAAAGATGTTTTTCTCATTCACCTTCTGGTTGACTGCTCAAAATGCTGTGTATTTGCGTAGTCTTTTTTGCACAGGCGTTAGGGCTGGGACACTGCTTTCAGAAAGAGGAGTCCCACTGTGTGGCTCTAGACACCAGGTGAACTTCATCTGGCATTTTTCTGTATTGGATGGGTACATCACCTCAGTGTGGCAATTAATGACAGTCAAGTATAAATTGAGAATTAATACCTGCCAACTTGATATGATGTAGATCTAGCAGATATTTTAGGCAGATTCCTGTAGAAATCATTATTTTTCATTTATACCATGTCAACTTTGTCAGCCAGCGTGTAACCTGTGCATCTTGTTTTTCAAATTAAAGAAAAGACTGGCATTGCATCAGAGAAGAAGCATAGCATCTGCAATAGAAATGCCAAAATCCTGGAAGCTACCCCACAAGCATGAGTACTGCGTGCAAAGCAGATGGTAGGAAGCTAAGCACAAAAAAATACAAAAGAGGCATGTTTGGTGTAACTATTGCTACATTTTATTTAAGGTAAGTTTTTTTTTTTTTTAAATGAATACAATATACTGTAACACATACTAAAGTGCTGGCAAAGCTTAGTAGAACAGGTGTCATTCTCAGCATTTGTGTAATGACAGAAAGCCAGCTTCAGAAAGAGAGCGAAGATAGTTGTGAATCATAAGGATGATCTGGAAAGAGCATGGAAAATGCTGCAAGTTCAGCAACCAAGAAAAGCTCCAGCCACTTCATGGGATTCAGTTTCCAACCTTCATCCTGTGTAATGAAGTGAGCCCAGTTACACATGTGACCAAACACTTATTTAATAAATACTGCCATGGATTTTCTAAGTGCATTAGTAATCCAATAAAGTAATTCCCATGCTTCAGTTAGATATGTGTATATTTTCCCATATCTAATCAGGACAAGCTGAATTACATCAGATGGGGCCATCATGCCTCCTTAGGCACGGACTGGCAGTTGTGAGATATCGGAGTGCTGCTTCGCTCTGTAGGCAGCAGGCATTGCCATTGCAGGCAGAGGATTATAACCTGTCAAGTCAAAGTCTTAATCTCTTCTCAGTCATGAGTCAGTGATGAAATGGCCGTCAGAGCATGCACGGGCAGCAAGAGAAAGATTTGTCACGGCTAATAGGAAGGCTAATGGAGAAAGCACTTCAGTTGACTTTACTGATAATATAGTGGACCCCAGTTACGAGGAACAGGATTTAATGACAGTACTCCTAGGAAAATTAGAAACAAACAATCTCACCATGCTGTGAGCAGAGGGGCTTATTTAATACCTTCTGTTAATTTTGATCAAAATACTATAAATGCTTTCACATAAGAAGAAACTATCATTATCTCATATCATGTTTATCTGTGAATCTAGAGGTTTCACAAATTCCATAGTAATACAGGAAAGATGGAGATCAGCTGGGTAAAAGCACTATTAAACAGTTGGTTATTGCTGAGTTACTTTAAGGTAAAACAGTTATTGCCATTAATATCCTGTTATAATAATAATATTGTACATTCTAATATTTGCATTCTATTATCTGCATCTAATATCTGCATTCTATTAATGCAGATGTGGTGCAATATAGAGTACTATCAGTTCAGAATAAATTCAGAATGAATTTCTCTACCTCCTTTCAAGATTTTTTTTTTTGGTGCCCTTTTTTGAAGGGACTTTCCTGCCTTCTTTTGAATGATGCAGGGATGTGCTTTTGCTACCAGGTGCATCAGACTGGGGATGAAGTCACGCATGCATCTTTTCAAGGAAGTGTTATTTGTTTCACCACCAGACCATATGGTTGGAGACACTATCTCCAACCACAAAAGAATGCTATACTTTTATTCACTTAAAAGTCTGTAGGAAGGCTGTATGTTAACATTTTTCAAGACAATTGTTGGCAGATTCCTGAGAGACTAACTGCTGAAGAGATATAATGAGACAATTTTTGTTTATGCCATGTAAATAGCACCTCATAGTTGGAAGATTCACTTAGAAAACAGGAGAGGTTGGTTCTAGGATCATTTCAGAATCACCCTAAAAAATGGCTCCTCCCAGGAGAGTGTTTGCTAATCCAGCCTCCACAGCCCCTGCTGAAGTCCTGCTGTGAGAAGCAGAATAAATAAACCCAAACTGAGTGCTGCAATAATGCTGCTACGCTGCTTCTAGCACTTGCTCAGGCTCAGCCCAGGCAACAATGCGGCACTGCATTATCACAGAATTGCAGAATGGTTGAGGTAGGGATGCACCTCTGGAGGCCATCTGGTCCACCCAAACCACTGCTCGAGCAGTGGGTTATGCTGCAAAGGCTCACCACGTCCCACTCATTTCCGCCACTTTCTGCAACTGAGTTTTTTTGGATTGCTCTTCTGAGGTGCCTACAGCACTTTGTAGAAAATGCAGCTTCCTAACTATGGGCTTGGGATGCGGCTCTGAAAGGAGAAGGCAGTCAAATGAGATTTATTAACTCTACCTATAATTGCCTCATTTCCTAGTGCTATACAGCTGCATTATGTATCATTTCAGGAATAACAATATAAGAGGATGAATATAAACATACTGTTGCTAGGAAAAATGAGAGTGCAAAGTGCATTTATATAACAAAAAATAGGGATAGACAGGTAGTATGCCTGATTTGAAGGACCATTTCACGTAGCACCGAGCTTTGGTTCAATCTTTTCCATGGCACCTCTCTCTATTGTTTTCAGTCACCTTACATTTTCTAGACCAGCTGGTTTAGATTCGGCCTCATCATCAGAAAGCACATAATTTAGCAGGAAAACCGTATCAAATTCAATTTCTGCAGTTTTTCGTTGATTCATTAAGCTCCTTCTCCTGTTCTCAGGATGATCCATGGCAGATTGCAATCTTTTCTCATTTACAACATAGCAGGGACATTTCATTGTCTGTTCTTTAAAGATGAATTACTAAAGTACTTACACACAGAAGCTAGCATATATCTAGATTTGATTTCTTCAAATGCCAAGACTTCTTTCTGAAGTCAATTTACTGAGTTTTGAGACTCTGTACAGAGGGGTTTAGGATCATATGGTAGGAATCATTAGAAATGCCCTAAAAAAACAAACAGAACAGTTAATTTGACATTAGCTAGAATGCCATATTTGAAACTAGTAACACAGTACCGCTAGTTTTTAATTGTACAATATTATAAACATACCTCAATACCACGCCTTTCACACTGCATGGGATATATAAATAGAATTGTTGTCTTTATTTTTCCATAACTCACCTTTTTATGTAGTAGTGTGTGATGGAGGGGCATTTGCAGTTTGTGGGACAGATGGAGATTAGCTATGCAACAAAATTCATGTATAGCTTACTAATGGTACCCTATCTAAAGCTAATATATTGATTACCCCTCCTGTGAACAGCAAACAGGTCAGTGCACTAAGAGGTTACTAACTAGCTCATGCCTGTGGTGCTCTTCTTATGATGATTGGAAGGTAAAAGAAACTAACACTGGTGTAGATGGTATTGTCACTATTGCAGGAAATGTGGGACCATTTTGCAACGCTTCTCTGAATTGAACACTTCTCGCTTTAGGAAACAGTTTTATGAAGTGCTGATACGCAAAGTCGCAGTGGTGCTTAGAAAAGTGCAAGGCCAGAAGGCCAGAACTTGAACTTGACTACAGCTTGACAAAGGATAATTTGTGTTTGTTGAACCAGACAGTGTTTCACTCTCCTCCCATTACAATGAGAAATGAAAATATAGTCATTATCTGTAGGTAAAAGCTCCTAAATCATCTCCATATTACCCAGTTCTTTGAGGCTTCATGAATGGAAACAACCTAGACAAGCATTTAAGAGATTAACCAATATGTGTATTTGTACAAGAAGATCCAATTCTGAAGCAGTCATGCCATTTTTTAAACCTTACTGAGCCAAACCTCCTGAAAATTGACTTAAAAGTACGTGGGGGAGGAAATGCTAAATTGTGCCTCATATTGAAAATGGCTACAGACAATCTCATTTTTACTATTTAAGAAAAATCTTTTTTGGAACCAAATGGCTTACATGATCGTGTCTTTCCACCCTCCGCTCAGTTGTCTCAGATCTCACTGTGCAATGTTTGGGACAGGGACTGCCTCTTGCTGCTGATTTGTAAAAAATACTTAGGATAATGGGACTTTCATCTTGGTAATACTGCAATGAATTATTATAACTATTTTGTAGTTATGAACATCTTCTGCTTACATGTGGAATATTTCTTTTCATATGTTATTTATACAGAGCTGCTAAGTGCAGCAAAATTGCATGAATGGCCCAGAGCTGGATGGTTGTTGTACACACAAAAGCTTATTCATTTAAATTGCACATGTTTTGAGAGAGCTTGTGGATTCTCCTTGTTAAAAATAGCTTGGTACAGAAATACCCACAGAAATTAGGACCGGTGGGCACTTTTAGGCTATGTCTATACAAGCAACAGGGCCTCGGCCTGTGCTTTGGCCCTGAGGGCCAGTGTGACGGTGCAGTTGAATAGTTTTTCCCCTGAACATGATGGCCTTGTCCATAGGGGCTGCTGGGGACAAACTTTGGAGCTTTGGTCCCTGGGACAGTGCCCAGGATGTGGCTGAGCTGTTGAGGACACCACTGGCAGCCTGGGGAGTGGCTGGGTACCAGCACTCAAGCCTGCTCCTGGCCCTGCGGAGCTTGTGAGGATAGGAGTAGCCTGAAAGGCTCCTGGTTCATCTCCCTGCTGCTGGGCTGGATAAACTCTCCCTGTAGATAAATAAAGAAAAAACAAATACTTGCCTTTTCCTTCCTGAGAAAAGCTCTGAAAATGTGGATTCTACAGCCTCCCTAGGCAGCGTATTTTGTCATTTCTCTATCATTGCTGTTGGAAAATTGTTCATCATGTATAATCAAAATCTCCTTTGCTTCAGTTTAAACTCATTATTCCCTGTGCTCACCCCATGAGATCGAGAGCACAGTATTTCCCTCATCTTTATCGACACTTCTGCATTTTTTAAACTACTTATTTCTAGTTCTGTTAGTTTTTCCCTGTAGGTTATTAAAGAAAGGACATATGTTTTAGATATCGTTCCAGATGCGTTTCTCCATTTTCTGCCACATTGGTCCAGTCTCACCTGGAGTCTAACATTCCTTAACAGAGGCCTTACCAACAGAATCTAGCACAGTAAAGTTACCTCGTGGCTCATATAAATTACATTTCTCTTTATACATCCCAATGTGATGTAGATTTTTTTCACCACAGTGTGTTTCTAACTCACGTTCAGTCTGTGATCCAGATCCCCTTGGTCCTTGTTGGTAGAAGTGCTGTCAAATTTGCCTTTTCCAATCATGTATTTCCACAGCTGATTACTCCAGACAAATGTGGAGTGTTTGGATTTCTTTTATTGAATTGCATCCTGTTGTATGCTATATACTGCCAAAATGATTTATTAGTTGTGTTGCTGCTCTACATTCTGCTGAGCTCCTTTCTTTAATGCCTGCATCCCCCATGTTCTTCATTTACTGGATTCTGAGTGGCGACTTGGAATACCCTCAAGGTTAGAAAAGTGCGTTCAGTCCTCTTGTAAAAATCATCCAAAAAGGCACGTGAGCAGCAGGGCTTGTTCTGCTTGGCTCTTCATTTCGCTCTCTGCTCAGACTATAGCTGATAGCTTTCACCAACTAGCCCACTTGATTGTTTATGCTTCCTCCATCGAAATAGCTTTTAGCTTGAAAGAGCATGCACGAGGATGGCATCAATTACTTACTGCTTTTAACAATTCTGTGCTATCGATGTCTCTCGTTATAGCCAGAGAGACCACAGACTCTTCCCAGGCTGAACAGCCCAGTATCATTCCTGCTTTCCCAAATGAGGTAACCAAGGACTTGTGAAGGTCAGCATATTCTTGCACAATGATCAAGAACAGTGCCAGGTTTTAGCTACACATCCATCCCAGTTTTTGGACAGTCTTGGGGCTCACTCTGCATATGTTCTTCTGCAGAATGCTTTGGGGCTCATGTATGAGGGGACATTGGGCAGAGTGGGACTATTGGCACCCAAATTTCTAAATAATTGCTTTCTGCTCAGCTTGCAGTCATGTTTTTTCCAGATCCAACCACCTAAGTGCCATCGCTCAACACTAATTGCCAAACAAAATGGTAAGATGTGCTACATCCCTCTTCTACAGGTTGGTCAAGTTATGCAGAGTAAATTATCATAATTCGTCACTAGTTCTTGAGTGCAAGTGAAACAGACTGTGGAGCACAGGTGACGGCTACTGGTCTGGGAGACTGCTGATCCAGAATAACATTACTCTAGACATTGTGAGTGTCTCGGTCTCTAACCCATACTTTCTGTTAATGTTTTTGTTGTCTCTTTTCATGGACTAATGCAAACACTTCATCTGTGTCACTCATTTTCTCCCTTTGTATTTTACCAAAGGGTTAATACTTCCATGTAAGCACAGCAGGACTCGAGGGCAGAACAACAATCAATATTACTAGAGGCTACGGGATGTTAATTGTCCAGCCCTGCTTCGTGGCTTATTTTGCTGTTTTTTTTTTTTTTTCCCAAATGTTTTCCTTTATTGATCCCCTAGCTCCCCACTAATCCCTTCCAGAAAAAAGGAAGGCTGTCCACATCGTTCTAAATGAAAGTGACAGATTGGGTGGTAGCGCTCAGATGAACAATCATGGATTATTTGTACCAGGAATTGCAGATATTATTGAGGGCAAGTGAAAGTACACAGAGGTTACCTACTTCTTGTTTAGTTGCCACCCATCCTCAGCATGAAATATGTCTTTCTACTGACACAGCACAGCCTGCGTATCCTAACGTGACTGAACAGCATGCACCAGAGATGCCCAGAGATGTTGCACCTGATACTTGGGAGTGCTCTGAATTTCTGGCTGCTTTTGGAGTCCCAGCAGTAAGTAGACTGCCTACCTCTGCTAACTGCAGCCCTTCCAGAGAGACCTCCTGCTCCACAGGGCATCCTGTCTCCCCACCACCAGTGCAAGGGCAGCTTGGGCAGCAGGAGCCGAATGGCACGTGGGTCCCACGCAAACTGCTGAGACGAGTGCTAGTGGTGCAGTGGAAAAGGGAGGCTGCACTCACACGCCCTGCTTGGATCTCTCCTCTGAGACAAGAAGAGGTTGTCACTGCACCCGCTTACTTTCTAGGAAATAATGTGTGGAAGGGTAAAAATTTGTGTTTCCTTCTCTCTCTTCATGTAGCGTTTACCTTTGTACCTGCATGTAGGTGGGCCTGTGTATCTCGCGAGTGCCCACCCATCTCCTCTTGGAATGCAGCACTCTTCCGAAGTTTCATTTCAGAGTCCCAGGCTATAAACATATTACACCATAACCAAGGGGGACCAGAGCAAACACCCCAACGTAACAAATGTTTGCTGTGTGTCATTTGCTTGTCAGCAACGAGTGCCAGAATTACTGCTTTGACCACAGGTATTGCAGCTGGGGGGTGAGCAATGAGCCAGTGATCTCTCCCTTGAAAGAAAAGATAAAGAGGAAAAGGCAGCCCTTTGTGACAGCTTTGGTAAGAGGCAGACTCTGAGGAGCTTTTTCATAAAGGCAAAACAAACTAAAAAAGTAGTTTTTTAAGCAATAAAAGTACGGCTGCAAGAACAAAAGGTCCGGGGCTGAGAAGGATAGATGAACGCAAACACCGTGTCTTTGGAGTATGCAACATCACAAACTGATGAAAAGCGATCGAAAATGAAAACAACATCACAGCCTGTCTGGGGAGCCGAGGAATTTACCAGTCAGAGGGAGGGGCATTAATTAGGACATGGAAAGTAGAAAATCACTTAGAGACACAGAGCCCATTAAGAGCTCATAGCCCCAAGCTAAATTCAAGTGGGAGACACAGAAATGGTAGTTATAAAACTGAGGGACATAGATGGGCTGCCACTGCGCTGAAATCAGCGCTCAGTTCTGCATTGTTCGTGACCAGCGCAGGGTTCCCCCAAAATGATTTTGCTTATTGATGGGGAAGATGGCTACACAGGTCCCTGAAGGGTGATGCACGAGTGTGACCCCCATACTTGCACCTGAGGGGTGAAGGCTCCTCTGAGCTAAGTGGGGTGTTGAGGCTTATCAGCGAGGCAATGTTTTTCTTGCACAGGAATACCATCAAATGGCCTGGGAAAGTGCCTTCAGACTTCTCAGAGGCAGTCAGTGTGGAGAAGACTGACTATCTGTTTGATGGAAATTTACAATTATTATGAAAAAGAGAAGCCCTGGGACAAGGCTACTGTGCCTGGAGCGAAGTGTCAGAGCTCACCAGCAAAAATGGCACGTAGAGCTCTTAAATGGTAGGGTACCTGGCAGGCAAAGGCAGTCTAGCACTGCACAGATAACGGAGTCTATCATTACATACGCAGGAGATTCCCTGGCAACTCCTAACTCAAATATTTTGTTAGCAAGCCAAGGAGTACAAGCATGAAACAATTCCCGTGCTCTGAGAACATACAAAAGCTAATGTGCATATCAAGAAGGAAGTAGAATCAGCGACTGGTCTGTATTTTGCAGTATAAACAGTTCTGGGTTGCTAAAAATCTCCAGCTAATGGCCAGACTGTGAGTCTTTTGCTCAGTTCTGATTTCCTAGAATTTTAATTTCTTCGAATTTTCTTAGAAAAGAGGCAAAGGGCAAGGGTCCTTCCTTTGGGCAGTCTCCCAGGAAGGAAAACCTGTGGAGAGAGGCACAGGAAAGATGGGGTGTAGTATTTGACAGCATAGGAAAAATGTGAATTTATAACATCACTGAGGATAGCAAGCCTAAATTTTGCTTCCTAAATAGCAAGCTTTCCTAGAGAAGAACCTTTAGCCACAGGAATGGGTCAATAATGGCATTGGTGGCCAGCACTGACAGAAGTGTCAACTGTTTAGGAAGGGAACACACCTGCTATTGAACAGGGTTACTGTAGGTGAAGAGACAGTTAATGGTCACAGTCTTGAACCCTGAAAGATCACTGCATAAGCCTCCTGAAAGGTTAATCTGGCTATTCTTAAACATTTTCTGTAAACAGGTTGGGATCACACAATTGGGAAGTGGATACAGCATCACGTGGCTTACATTTTTACGGAGATTCCCACATCTGCCATTTGGGAAAGAAACAGGGAAGTGCAGGTGAGGCAACTGTTCCTCTGCCTTTGGTGTTTCCTAATTCACGTTGTCTGTTCTTTACTGACCTCGGGCCTCTCACTCACCGCAATACTCAGCGTATTTCACCCGATGCAATGTTCTTGTGTGAGAAACCTGGACATGATCACACTGAAAAGCACAGTATTTCAGTGGCACTGTATTTTAGCTTCCCTTCAGTTTTATTGATCAACCATTAGCTTCAGATGAAATGCGGCATCACAATTATGATTTAGCTGTGGGAAGATGCTCATTTGTGAAGCCTCATCTCTTATGTCCTGAATCCATTTCTCGAGGTAGCTCTGAAACTGGGGCTGAAGGGTTGGGAAGGATTCTTCCTTCCTCTGCCACATTAACTCTTGTCTTTCTTAAGGGCATAACCACTTACAGTCCCATCAGGGTACTGAGAAGAATTTGCTAGGAAACTTCCGTAGCTTCTTACTCCAACAAATGCTCTCATACACCTCCAGCCACTCAGGAGAAGAGATTGTGCCCACACAGGGTTGCATTGCTCATTCCCAGGATGTTAACAGATCTAACCATTTTTGTTCAACTTTGACTTTTAAACAACTAGATCTTTCTTTCAAATGAAACAAAATTGTTTCAGGAAAGATTCTTGGCAGTGCTTTTTGCCCTGGCTTCCTGGGGAATGCACTTTCTTTACAAACTGAATGAAAAACCAGTGGCACATAAAACTGCCTTATGACAATGCTGGCAGTTCTACCAGCTTCTCATCCACCCACATTTACCAACCACTACGCATTATGCTAGAACTGTAATTTTGAAATGATAACCTCTAAGGACATGCTTTTGCATCCCCACTACCTCATTTTCTACTTTAAGAGTGCTGTGGAAGTGCTATTTGAATAGCGGGTGACAGCTTTTAACTGTCTTCAGAGATCATAATATCCTATTAATAATAGTATTGAAAAAGTCCTTCAGCTAAGACTTTCTGGATTCTCACAATCGGAGTCAATAAAGTGTGCTAGCCATCTGTACACCCGGTATTCACGACTCTACCACCTGTACACCTGATATTTGCTGCACCAAGGAACAAAAAATCTCGGTGTTTTCCAACCAGGTCTAATGCCTGGAGATTTAGGTACAGTGTGGAACACCACAGAGTTCTTCTGGCTGCAGAAAATATTCTATTATGGCAATGATTTGGGTATTCTTGCTTTATATCCCATGGAAAAGCAAGTAGGATCCTTACTATGGCTTTAAAATATCTCAAATGCAGTCTTTACCACCTTTTGCACAAATCTGTTTTTTTCTCAGAAAACTACTGAACTATAGTGAATTCCAGCAGCTGAGAACAAAGTCAGTCTATAAAGAGTTTCTGCTCTAAAGAGGAAAGTTTCAAGTTTTGTGGCTCAGAACCTCAGGACCAGGCTTCCAAGATGACACGCAGAGCCGAAGGCCCAAATTACAGGCCACTCCAAACACACAAGCTTAAAAGGCAGCCGCTCCCCTCTTTCAAAAAGTCCTCTGCATCTTTTTGGTTTCTCTAAGAACAAGCTGTTGAAAATGGTATTTGCTTACTGTGTTTACCCAAGCCCAGATTTATAAAAGCCAGGCAGCACCATGCAGCCGCAGCTGAAGTCTGGGTTTGCTTGGGTCATGGCAGAGGACAGGGCAGACATCCCGCACCGAGTCAGACCTGTGGCACTCTCTCAAGCTCTGCCCAAGCTCCAACCATCATCTCTTGATGCCCAGCTGCAGTTGCTCAGTATCTCTGAAAATCATGTGGTGCCTAAATACACATAAGGAGCTTAACTTTATATGCTTTGCTTTGAAGAACTGGCTTTTTTTTAGATGACAATCTGAAAGCTATCATAGCATTTAAGCCCAATAATGAGATTTTATCTCTTGATCATATTAGATTATGATCTCTTTAGCAGCGCAAGCTGGGTTTCACCTAAGCAGCCTGGTGAGGCTCAGATGCCTCACGCTAGCCTCATGCTCAGTGGTGTCACCCGATGTGGAGAGCTGAGGAGGCTGAAACGTGGCAGGTAGCACGCGGGCACGCCAAGTGGCTACAGGGTTCTGGCTGATGCAGAAGTGGTGGTCGTGGCTTTGATCGCCTTCCCCTCTGACATCCTCCCAAGACATCCTCCCTGTGCTGGTGAAGGGCCTGAAGCACAAGTCCTATGAGGTGCAGCTGAGGGAACTGGGGTTGTTTAGTCTGGAGAAGAGGAGGCTCAGGGAAGGCCTTATTGCTGGGTGTCGGCCTCTTCTCGCAGATAACTAGTGGTAGGACTAGAGGGAATGGCCTCAAGTTGCGCCAGGGGAGGTTCAGGTTGGAAATGAGGAGACATTTCTTCTCAGAAAGAGCAGTCAGGCATTGGGACGGATTGCCCAGGGAGGTGGTGGAGTCACCATCCCTGGGGGTGTTCAAGGAAAGGTTGGACATGGTGCTCAGGGACATGGTTTAGTGGGTGACATTGGTGGTAGGGGGATGGTTGGACCTGATGATCTTGGAGGTCTTTTCCAACCTTAGTGATTCTATGTCTGGTCAGCATGGTGCGACGTGCTCCCCACAGCCCTGCCCCAGCTCTGGGGCAGTGGGTGCTTCCAGCACCAGGCCCATGTGCGTGGGGTCATGGCTGCTGCCCCCCGTCACAGGGAAGCCTCTTTGCTAACGGGGCTGGCCCCTGTGCGAGGCTGGCTGCTCGCTCAGGTCCCAGGCACGTCTTGGTGAGGATGGTGGGCCACTGGTGGTCTCACGCAGTGCCCCTGCAGACCCCAATCCCAGTAAAACCGCTGATGCTACACGGAGGTGAGGGACAGCCATCTTCCAGGGGCCGGCTGTCACACCACCCGCGAGGCCCTGGCACACTCGCCACTCGGCCTCACCGCCCCGAGCTCACTCGGCGCCGACACCCCACTTTCCTACCCCCCCGGCACAGGGAAGCCCAAAGCCGCCATCCCCCGCCGAAGAGGACGAAGAGAGGGCGGCAGCTGCCCGGCCCCAGCTCGGAGCCGGGCCGGCCGCGCCAACCCGAGTCGTGCCGAGCCGCGCCGTCCCTCGGCGGCGGCGCTGTCCCCGCCCCGGTTGGGGCACATCCCTCCCTCCTTCCCTCCTTCCCTCCCTCCCTGCGTCCCTCCCTCCCCGCGGCGGGGCCGGCCGAGGCGCCGCGCCATGCCCGCCTTTAAACGGCAGGTGCGGGGGAGCCAGGCAGACGCGCCACCGGCGGCGGCCCGGCGGTAGCGGCTCGCTGGGGCTGGGCTGGGCTGGGCTGGGCTGGGCTCGGCGGAGCGGAGCGGAGCGGAGCATGTCGGTGGCGACCGGGGGCAGCGAGGCGGCGGCGGGCGGCGGCGGCGGGGGCCGCGTCTTCTTCCAGAGCCCCCGCGGCGGCGGCGGCGGCGGCGGCGGCTCCTCGCGGGAGGAGGCGGTGGCGGCGGCGGCTCAGGTCCAGCAGCGGCGGCACCAGCAAGGGAAGGTGACGGTGAAGTACGATCGGAAGGAGCTGCGGAAGCGGCTGGTGCTGGAGGAGTGGATCGTGGAGCAGCTCGGGCAGCTCTACGGCTGCGAGGTGCGGGGCGACCCGGGCCGGGCTCCGCTACCGGGGGGGCGCTCCCCGGGGTTGGGGGTGCCGCGGGTGGGCGGCGGGGCTTCGGGAGCTGCCGCCCTGCCGGAGCGCTGCCGGAGTCTGTGCGCTTCTGCGGGGGGCCGGAGGACAGGGGGCTGTCGACGTTATGCAGGGGAATTGGGGATGATGTCTATCTAGTGCGGTGAGGCGAGGAGCCGCCGGTGCTTCGCCTTGACAGAGCTCCATCAGCAGCGTAACCTTCCGGTCCCCACGGTATCACCCCCGGTATTTGCTGTTGTAAAGGATCAAGGTGCTCAGTCCGCACGGAGGGTCTCGCCCGCCTTTGCCACCGGCTGATCTCACCCACCCTCGTTAAATAAAGCCATCCGGAGCGGGGTTTGGTGGAGCCGCTGGCGAACCTGGCAGCTCCGACATCCCTGGAGCCCGCGGCTCGCCCCGCGGCTCGCCCCGCTGCGCCACGCAGGCACGGGCTCGGCAGGGCCCCAGGTGTGCGCGGGGAGCCCGAAGTACGCAGGCCTCGGTAGCCAGCGTGCACGTAACCCAAATAAATGCCTAGAGAAAGTCCCTTTTATCTCAGAACCAGTTTATCAGCAAATCTGCCAGAAATGGACTTGCCCTCACCAAAAATGCGCACGTGACGAGTTAAAACCTCCTCAACTATTTATGTCTGTGAACTAAGGGGAGGAAGGGTATAGACGAGTTAAAAATAAGCAGCTGCTGCTCTTCGTCTTGGTGCGACTTGCCTCTGCAGCCTCCTGATTTATTAGGCTGTGTAACCTGTAGGCTGTGAGGATTTCTTTGGGGCCAGAAGTACTTAAATCGGTTTGCATGAGCTGGTGGATTTGTGTTTGCATGAAGCGATAACGTGGTCAGTAGCTGGCTTGCTGCACCTATTGCTTCTGTTTGACTCACGTTGCTGTAACCCCGAGGCCTGTTTGGGCAACGTGTTGTGTGCTTTTGACATATAGGTGGAGTTGGTCTTTACGCAAAAAAAAACGTGTCGTACGTGGGACCAAACCAAGGTCCAGAGGAGTTATTGCTGCTCTTCACAGTATTCAAATAACTGGCTTGCTGCGTGGAAACACTTGAGGAATAAATCCTCTAGTCTTTTCCTTATCGTAGCTGCCACCTCTGACTGGAACAGGAGGAGGTCTGCATTAGATGGGGGGCTCTCCATTGAGATGGGGACCGTATATGGCTGCATAAAAGGAGCTTTCTTTGATGATTTGCTTTCTCAGATGTCTTTTAGTGGAAAAAAATGGTTTGAGACAACAGGTGAAAACGTTTTTAGCTTTGAAGGTTGAGGGCAAAATGTGTAGGTCGTCGGCTCTTTACTGTTGTGCTGGAACTCCATCCAGTGTCACACCGATGGCAGTAGTGAAAAGGTCAAATAATTAACGTGCTATCAACATTAGGCTGAAGATGCATGTTGTGTGTAGTGAGTAAAGATGATAGTGATTTAATGTAAGATGCTTTGCTTGAATCTGCCTGAATGACTTCTAGGCTTACAGATGCAGCTCTCGTGCAGAAACAAAATCACCTAGGCAGAGTTAGTAACTGTCCGTCGGCAGTTGGGGGACAGCTTGGGGACTGCTCGCTTCAACCTCTGGAAGATCTACCATGACTTCCTCGATGTGATGACGCTTAAGTTCTGAAACAGCCTGAAATCTTCTGGAATGTCAGAAATAGCCATAAAATTTCTAAACCTGAAAGAGCTAACCGGTGTTAGCTTCTTCTAAAGAGCAGTGCACGCCACTCCTGGGAAGAACAGAAATAAGAAAGTAGAGGACACTCGCAGTGCCATATACTGAAAGACTGCAAAAAGACCTGGGCGTCTCTTTGTGGGACTGAGTACATGTAGTTGCCTACCCACTTTTATTCCATTTAAATAATGTTTTCTATTGAATTATGCCAAGATCTATCAGTAAGTGGACACCTACAGAAAGACTGCCTTTATTCAAAGCTAGACATGTATTCGTAGTCTCTCAAGTACCTGCAAGTTAAGTCAGCTATGTGGTCGTGAGTATGTCTTGGCTTGGTGACAAGGTTTGAGAGATGAGGTTGGGAAGTAAGGAGACAGGTTTGCTTGTGTTCTTTTCCAAGTGAATCTTGGTTTTACCTGTACAGGTTTTAGTTTTAAAAAATAAATATCAAATCAGGTAATGGAGCTGGGGGAATGTAGTTTAGAAAGAGCTCTTCGAGACTGTTTTTGATGCTGACCACACATACATCATCCAAAGATCAGCTTTAGAAAGGCTGCTTCCCCGTGAAGCAGAGTTTAGGGATAAAGACCAACTGGAATGGTGAAGGATTCCCACAGCAGTAAACTTCAGTGGGACCAGAGACTCGTAAGCAGGATTCATTTGGCACCAGAATCTGTCAGGCTAATGTACTAAGGACAAGTGCTTCAGGTGAGCATCAGTCTGGCTGTTTGCTCCTGGAGCTGCTGTCATTAAAAAATGAAGTTTTATAACCTGTTCACTTTGGTTTCTACGAATGCTAAAACTGAGGATGCAGTCTCAAATTAGGGCATTGAAAATCCAGTGCCTTAATCACAGGACTTGAACTGACTTCATTGTTGATCTTTACTACGCATCTTGTTTCTAAAAATAGTTTCTCTAAGGATGCTTCATGTTTTGGCCTAAACTCATTATTGGTTAAGAATTGCTGCATAACACTGCACAGCACAACTTGCATCATCACTATTAATGATTTGCAACTTGTATGTCAGAATGTAAGTGACGACAGCCTGGTTTTCCAGGTATAGGATCTGCAGTGTACGCTCCCACCAAACTTGTACAACTTTATATATGGAAAAAGCTACTAGATTTGACCCCAGAAACTATTCTGCTTTCCAAGTACATCACTGTGCTCAGATACTGCCTACCCCCGAGTACAGCATTTGCTATAGATGGCAGAATGCTGGTGGAATAAGAGCATGGAGGACAGACATATGGACTTTACACAGCATTAATAAACAACGAAGAAAGATTTTGCTGTGCTATGGGCTTGTTGCTGAATATTTTTTCATGTGGAGGCATGGATGGTCAAATCAAACGAGCCCTCAGATTTTGGATTCTAAAAGTTGGAGGTAAACTGTTCTTCTAGTATGAGCTGTTGCTGACCATAGCTGAGATAATCCACTATTTTATGAGAGTGTGTCTAATCATGTATGGATATCAGTGCTTGGGATATGATCTTGGTTTAGAAGCAACAGGGAAATTACGCTCAAGCTTATGCCTTCTCTGTTGCAGGGCAATATACACTTATTGTGGGATTCTATGTTTAAAAATTCAACACACAAGCAAAAACAACTGGAAGAGCTGCCCACAAAAGCCCCTCAAGCATTTTCTTTCAGAGCACAGGGCCGTGCCAGACCCAGGGTTGTGCCAAACTGAGGATTGTTGTCACATAGGATTCTCTTCCACTTCCTGATACGTGGGGACTGCAAGGACAGGAGTGGCATAAAGCCCTGCGCTGGGTAAGGGATTTCATGTTGGCAGGGCCAGACATTGCCGCTGTTTGTTTTTTTAAAAAAAAAAAAAAAAGGTTATTGGAGGGAAATGGGAGGGAAGGGAGCCCTTAAGTCTGTTCCTGCACAGGCTGATCTCCCCCTGGGTGCTCTGTGGATGAGCACCCTCTTTGGCTGTTTTCCTGGAGCCGCTGGGATGTGCTAACAGCAGCAGCTTGTGCCTAGCGTTGCATCGGGGAGTCTGTCGGTCTGTAGGTGCTTGAGATTGAACTGCTTGGTGCTAGATGGGAGAAAACAAGAGGAAGGCACTTACTTATCTAGGCTGAAGAGCCAGATCGCGAAAGCAGAAACTTCCTGGCCTTCCCTCTCCCCTCCTGCCACACACAAACGTTTTGGCTGCAGTGTTAGAGCTGGTGGCAGGGTGTGAGAGGTGGCGTGAGGGTGGCCGGGAAGGTGTGCTGTCTGCCTCGTGCCAGGCTTCCTGGGAAGGATGGATTGTTGCAAGAGGGGCACTAGTCACTTAACCTTGACCTCTGAGGAAAGTAGCTGCCTCGACTCTTTCCAAAATGTATTTTCAGTACTGAATCCAGTTACAGATGGATGCAGGAGCAGTGCTGCATATGCAGAACGACTAGATGCTGTAGAGGGTACCCCAGGCAAGTTTTGCGAGGTGATGGACTCAACTGCAGCTGCTTCTTTCCCAGCTACTCGGGACTGTATTCGTGTTCGCACTGCCCTCCTGCACAGCGTGGACCACCGTCTCCAGCCCATCCTGCCAGCGGTCAGTGGCTCGGCGTGCCCGCAGGTCCTGTGTAGCTGAGGCAGTTGCCATGGCTACTGGTGATCTGTTTTGCTCCGGGTTTGGAAGAACACTGAGTACAAGGGCCAAACACTTTATTTTTATTTTATTTTTTTCCCCCCAAACCCACCATTATGTCCAAAACAGCCTGCTTAGTATGCCGCTGAGGCTGCCGTTCAGTAATGTGGACCTGATGGTATGATCAGGTACTACTTATTCTTCAGGCTACTGTGAGATAATGTTTGAAATTTATTGTTCATTTCTCACAAAGCTGTTTGTAAGGAAATCAACTGAATAAAACACCACGGCAACAAACTCGCTGACTGTCTGACTCTTTGAATAGACTTCCTCTAACCTGGACAAAGACCTCACAAATGGTAATTGTGTGTGAACTCATTTCTAAATGGATCCGAAGTGGAAAGAGACTGAGGGGGGTCTGAGAATTAGAGAATTGGAGCTGTTCTTTAAAAAGAAGCATGTCAGTAGCAAGTATAATAAATGACTTTTTTCTTCGGGAAAACGAGTATGACAGTCTAGACGCATTGGAGTATACTTAGAGGTTCATCAAATTGTTTCTGTTTCTGGTTGTATTTGTTTCATTTGGATGCTTATTACCGATGCCTGATCTCCACAGTATGAACCTCGGAGCACTCTCTCGAGGGCAGGGATGCTGCTCAACAACCAGAGCAGGTCAAAGGGTTGCTATCATCAGAGACCTCCAAAGGATATGGGCAACACCGGAACAGCAAAGGCTTCTCAAATCATGTAGCAACCATGGAAAGGTATTTGAAGAGTCCCAAGAGTAGAAAATAGAAAGCTCAAAATGGCCTATAAAATGCTTGCAGCTGTAAAACAACCCTCGTAAAATGCATGCTGCTGCTTTCAGAGAAGGAATGGGCTTAAGTACCTGCGAGGGTGCTGAGCACCTGCTGGCAGTGAGGCCAGAGCCTTTTGTCTCTAAATGTGCAGTTTAAGCTCTGATTTGAGGTTCTGAAGACCCTAATCTAGAAGGAAATGTACCACCATTCAGCTACCTTCCTCCTTTTTGAATGCAAAATTTTTGCTACATCTCAAGGAGTCCGGGAAAATTATTTTTCAAACCACTTGAGCTTTGTGTAGCCTGAATGTCATGGTTCATTGTTTTATCTTAAGTAGCAGCGATATTTTTGACTTGTAATTTAGAAGCTTTACAACATAAATCTTAATCTTCCACCAGCTATTCCATATCAAGCCTTGTCCTTTCCCTCTGTTCAAGATTGAACTGGTCTCTTTGCCGAAGGGGTAGGTGTGGTGGTTTTATGACGAAGCAAAGAAATAATTGATTGCTTACATCACCTTTCATAATTACACTTCTTATAAACAGTATCTTCCAACCGTTGTGGCTACAGACTCTTCTGCCTTCAGGCAAATTGCTTTACATACACTCAGTGCTTGATTATCCACGGTAACCAGGGTGGGGACTGGGGAGGGGGTGGAAGAGAACATGGAAAAACGGTGGATTTAAAAATAAAAAATAAGTTGTAAACTGCTACAAATAATGCAGTGAACGAACAGCTGAAGTGGGGAGGGGGTGGATCGTTTATCTACCCTTTTCTCCCGCTCAGGTTCATCACAAGCTCTTGCTTTTGGACTGGAGTCTACCCTGGATGTGCCTGTACTTGCAGCACAAACTACAGCGTGGATGATCTGTCCCTAGATAGCTGGCAGCTGGTTACTTTGAGCTTTGTTGCAGGACGTGGGACTCGTTGCACTGCCTCCTACCCCTGTACTCTGGCAGGGCAGGAAAGAAGAGGGTCTCCCCCGTTATTCTCAGAGCTCTGCATGTTTAGAGCTGATCTAAATTGCTATAAAACCAAGTGCCTGAAACAAAAATAGCCCGGTTTAAGTGAGAAAGATTCGTCTTTCATGGCACGTCTGCCTCCTGTTAAAAGGCATGGTGAATGTTTCTAAGTAGGTGTCGTATCTAAATAAAAAGATGTTCTACTTGACGTAGAACTTAACTATGCAATACTTCTGAAATTAGGGTTGTCGCGTGCCTTAACTACTCCTCTGTTGATCCATGCATTCTTGTAGCTCTCCCTTTAGATTAGGTGATGTCCATTCACTTGAAAAGGCACTGTACCTGTCCCCATATCCAACCAAAAAAACCCTGGGCAGTTTTGTAATGCATGCTACTATATATAGTCTGCGTGAAGCAGTTCCCTGGGACTACAGGAAATGCTCATAAAAAAAATAGGCTATCGCATCTCTAACCTGATTCAGTCTGAGTTATGGTCACCTTGTCTCTTGTCACCACAGGTGATAAAGCAGCAGCAACATCAATCCATTCTTCCAGCAGACTTGTGTCTTGCCTGCAGTATAAGAAGTCGAAGTTCTCATTTTTCCCTTCTCTTTTTATTTTCCTTCCTTCTATCTAACTCCAGAAACTTCTATTTGACAGCACAAATTGAGTAGGTTAGACATGGCCATCCATCTATGTCACTGCAACATTTGGCTGCCTGTCATAAAACATTGGCAGTTTCTTTTGCTGCCCCCCAGTGTGACACGTGGAATTATCTGAGTCAAGATTTCCAGAAGTTATTAATGTTGGAGAAGGGCCGGGGCGGGGGGGGAGGATAAAATCTTAATTTTATGCAGTCTGTACGGCAGCAGCATGACTGTATTTCAAAGGTAGAATAAATTTAGTGCGTTAAAGATCTTGGAACGAAGAATGGTTTGGGCAGAGGTGCACACTGAAACAAATCAAATCTTCTTTGAAGTGATAAGTGTTTAATTCTGAGGCTCACATTTGAATAGCAGAACTGTTACCTTGTTTTTTCCCCCGAAGGAGCATGGTATCTATTCCAGGAACCAGTTCAACACAGTATCTTAAACTGTTTTCAAGGAACACACAGATCACAGCCCCAGAAGGCATCTTGTATCTTTTTAATATACGTGATATTTATCAGCAGTGCAGATCTAGTAGATCTGAACCTAGAGAAAAATTGTGTACTATAGATCTTTAATTATTAGAATGTTGATAGCTTATTTAATTCAGCATATAATATGTACGTGGAGCAAATCTAGCACAAAAGACAGCACTTTTTGAAGAGATGTAATGACAGGTGTCTAAATGGCTAGCTTGTGCGGTGGGAGCTAATCTACAGGTGACAAAACTTTTGGATGGAGAACGCCATTCTGAGTGTGGTGCTAACAATGGGATCACACACTTCAGTCCCGTGTGTTGGACTTGATAAATGCAAATGATGGCACAGTGAATGCCTAATGAAAAACCTCGTATCAGACTGTCTTAATAGGATTACTTCCTAGGACACAGAATTGGGAAGGATCTCCTGGATCAGGGAGTGTGCTTTTTCATTTATAGATAAGCTCTTTGCATTTGATGCCATCTTGTAATGGAGAAACTCAGTTATATGATGTTTCTTTCCAGATTGAAGTTCGTAAGTATACCTGTCAGGCACTCAGGTTTTTCACACTTCTGTCATAAATTATAGAAGGCCGTAGACAAAAGACTTGTGCTTGCTTGGCATTTTGTCTGGATTCTCACTCGGGTACAGTTTAAACAGATTGTAAATGCACTTTATCATGTCCTTACTCTGAGCATCACGAGGGTCAAGTGATGGCCACAGGAGAGGGGCAGAAGTATCGAGGCAGTGACTCTGCTGTAGGTCAGTTATTACCTTACAACAGAATCTGCCTCTTGGCTAGAGGTCTGCAGACTGCAGGAGAAATGTGCTCACTAATATTTCATAGAATTAATTTAGCAATACTTGGAAAATATATGATGTTAACTGCTCAAGATCCTAACTGATTTCAGCACTTGAGTGATGCCTTCTTTGAAATATATATGTGAATTGACTCTAGCGTAGTACAAATGATTTGTTCTTCTTTAGGTGACTGATTATAACATTTTGATGCATTTACTTGAAGCACAGGGAATTCCTTGAGATTTTGTGACTGGTTGCTTTACATTTTGAAAGATAATACCCGAAACACATACTGCAATTTATGTCAGAAAAGAGCTCCAGATGTTCTGGAATAAATTCTTGGTTCTTCTTGGTTTTGTTGTGCTGCTAGTAACTGTACTGTTTTAGACCTTTTGTCAAGCGGTGTATTTCCAGTTTCAGGTGCACTGAGGCAAACCTGCCCAGTCTTCTCTCCAAGAAAACTAACAAAACTTCCTAAGCTTGGTTTGTGGTTGAATTCCTCCTCTTAACATAAAAAACGACTCCTCTCGGAGTGCAGAAACTACTGTGGGGAGTTGTGCAGGCGGGAAGTTGCTGACTGGCTGCCAGAGACACCTCAGCCCTTAGTCCAGCCGTCCCTGCAGGACGAGTTTAAACCTTTAGCTAAACACACTAGTAGATGACTTGCTTGTAGGTATCCACCTGCTATTTGCTTGTCAAGACCAAACGGAGGAGATTTTCTGTAGTGTTTTGAAGTAATTCTGACCACCAAATATACTTAGATGAGGAAGCAGGGCCAGTCCTTCTCTTTGTAATCTGGAGGCTGCCTTGTCTCAGGCTGCCTGCAGTGGAGGCTTCTAGGACCACTTCTATAAAAGAAAACACCTCAACAACCTCTCTCCTTTGCCTCCTTTTCAGTACATCTCTGAACACTTATTTCTGTTCATTTTATTTAAGTTGCTGCTAGATTTCCACTTGAAACATTTATGTCACGATGCCTTTTTTAGCTCTTACTCTGGGTTGGTAGTTTGCGTGTAGCAAGTAGTAGTTTGAATGTAGCAAGTAGAAGAAGGCAAGGCCATGTGCCAAAATACATTTTTGGGAACTGGCAGGCAGAAGGAACAGCAGGATCACACAGTGGACCCACACGGTCTTTGGCTCCCTTCTCCTGGGGTTTGTTGTCCCGGGTGGGCTAGTCACAGCAGATTATTCCACACCCTGGATCTGAAGCAGTTTAACAAATTCATTTTAAAGATTCCTCAGGCAGTGCTCTATCTTTGGCAGTCTGGGGACTTGCCCAGGGAGCTAACCGATGTCTCTGGCCCCTCAGGAAGAGGAGTGCCAGCTTTGGAGCATGTTACAACTCCTGCTGATGCCTCCTGATGCTGGTGGACCCAGGCCAAAACGCATCAACTGCAAGGCCCCGGCTCATCTTCAGCTCAAAATTAGTATCTGGGGGGAGGCAGAGGGAGGTCTAGCAGCCATCACGGTGCAGAGGACACTGCTATGCCCAGCCACCACTTGACGGAATACGGAAAGCTCTCCAGGTCTCTTGCCAACTGAATTTCTGCAACAGGATTGCGTTGCTCCTGGATTCTGTGGAATGTGAGAGCATTTGTTTTGGTTCCACTCAATAAAACAGTTTTCCCCCACAGAAGACAGGCTTCTTGTCTACCATGTCAAATCTGGCATGACCTAATACTTCTGACTGAAGAAATACTGGCCCTGAAAAACCGTCTGTTATTCTATTCTGACCAATAAGGCTTTAATTGACTGGTCAGACAAAAATGTGGTGAGAAGACCATGACTGTGTGATGCTCGATGTACCCATCCAGTATGACTGATGGTGGAAGACAATTTATGCACAACTTCTCAGTGTAGAGAAAATGAGTTCTGGAAACTAACAGGTGGTTTCTGCAAGGCCATTGAAGCTGAGGTGAGGAGGGCTATTTAGAGGCCTCATTATCTCACGTGCTCTATCCTTGTGTTCTCTCAGGCGTCTTGATGGAGTAATTAATCCCTGAAGTGCCCCAAGAGGCAAACCTGCTTAATTGCACTGCTGTTTAGCCTAAATTCCCAGAGCACAAAAGGCCTGGTGTTGATCCTATTTGGTTGAAATGTTTTCTTAAACTCTCTTCCTTGGGTCTTTTTCACCTCCACTCTTAGAAGAAAGCAGTCAATCTGTCAGATTTGATCTAAGATGGTCCTAGGTTGTCAGGTGTCACGCTGGGAGAGCATGACACCACTGTGGTCTGACTGAAGGAGAAAACTGCTGATGAATCTCAGGGCTCCTCTGAAGTGCTAGGTCGGTGCTTAGGAACCTCAGCTAGCTCTGTATGAGTTTTATTTCCTTCTGAAAGGGAAACAGATCTTCACATAGGATAGAAAGGCAGTTCCAAGCACAGTGTATGGTTTCCAAGTAAAGCCCTATTAATGTGGAAATGCAAGGATGAGGTGTGGTAACCTTTAATTGTAGAAAATGCCCTGCATGTTCCTCCTGTGCTGTCTACCTGTGGAGCTCAGAGCACATTCAAGCTTTGCTTCATGTAGCACAGCTTGCCCTTACGAGCACTTTTCTTCCCAGATGAGAAGTCCTCTCTCCAGTTTCTCTGGTTCGCCATTACCTTCTGTGTGGTGCAACAACATGGTATGGGTTTAACTGGCTTCTCTCTGTTGCATTCTTCACATATGAAGAGTTGTGTACAAATTGCAGGGAAGAATCAACAGGGCTCCCATTATTCTGTGGTGGAGACAGACCCGCTACTGCGGATCAGGCAGTGGTGGGGATGTCCTCTGACGGCTGTGTGGAAAATCATTCCACCTCTGTAATGCTCAAAGTACCACCATTTAGAAAGCTCCCGATGGCTTAACTTACTGTACCGCCCAAGGGTGACTGTGTAACAGTGATTTGGAGTACAACATGTATTTGCTAATACCAAACTATTTCTGCCTTGTGTGAAAGTGGATGAGGACAAAAAACATGACGTCTTCCATATCTGCTTTGGAGTGTTTTGTTTAACAGAAGTGACAACCATGCATAGACTTAGCATGTCCTATTTTTATATCAAGAATACAAGGCATTTGCTTTGGAGACAGCACTTGATTTTCAGCAAATGTTTCACTGAGATTGGATCCGTGTCATGGGTATGGTTAGAAAGTGCTGAATGCTTCTCTTACTCCTCTCAATGTAGTTTGTGATCAATGCCTCTTCATCATTTGGCAATTTTACACTTTAGTGATTCCTTTAGACTTCTGTAGAGATACACAAATTAGACAAGAATTCCTTAACCAGCACGTTATGGATATTTTTGGATAAGTTGAAGTTGTTTTGACAGTTCAGTTATGAAAACAGTGAAATACCAATGTTAGTACTCAAGAAACCTAAATGAAGTTTAAACCTTATCGTGACTGGGTGTCAGTTCCTTCTCTGTGCTTACTAATGACACTGCAGTTGCAGAACGCAAGATTCTTTATTTTCTCCGCATAATGAGCAGAGGTTTATTTATTTTTATTTTTTTAAACTTAGACCTGAATGGAATTATTGATGTACTGTGTTGTTAAAGGAAGTTCTTTTGGGGGAAGCAAAAAGGTATTTTTGGCATCCTAAAATCTTTTTCTTACGATCACGTCTTCTCACCAATTTATTTTATTCGGTGTTGTGATAGAGAAGATAGAGAACTACAGCTATCGTAACAGAGGATTGACTTTTATTATCAGTTATGAGCACCATGAGTTGTAGAGTTTCCAAAATTCAGAATCTTATGGTATTTGGTCTTGTATTTCTTGTGGTGCTTGTTTCCCGTAATTTAGTAGCAATGGCATGAAGCCTAGATAACTTGCTGCTCCACCTTGTGTCTTGCCCACACCTCCACCTGCTGGCTACATCCCCGCTTTTACTGCCTGTGGCTCTTAGGGTAATTTACCCACTTAAATGCATACCACAAGGGCATATCTCCTGCCTTGAGAACTGCTCTAATATTTAAGTGCATGAGAGAATGGAGTGGTTGGGAACTCTTTCGGGACCCCTTGTCCTAGAAAGTGCAAAGGCTGCAGTTGTTGATAGGGCTGTGAGAAGACAGAATTTCTCACTTCTCCTCCACCTATTTCTCCACTGCAGTGTCAGCAAGTTCTGTTCAGTCCTAAATGCCATGTTTTTCACTAGGAGAGAGCAAATACTCCTCTCTCCTCTAAAGCTTGCTTTTTCCATCTGTGTGGTAGGCAGTAGACGGGTATCCACTGTCCCTGAGCCACCTGTTGGCTTATCAGGGCCAGGCAGGTAGGCACTAGAGAAGCAAAGGAGAAAATGGAAAGTTGGGTGGGCCTGGAGAGGCAGAAGTAAGGTAGAATGAATAAAGTAAGGTGGAATGAATATAGCGAGTCTTTGGCAGGCTGCCTGCCCTTCTATGTTTTGCCATGTTATTTCTTTCCCTAGTGAGTACTTCGGGTCTAGGTATGTGGGTAGATGTTTCCTTGCCTGAGCTCTGCTGGCTTGCTTCTGGCAGCAGCTATGGTCAGTAGAAGGTGCCAATTTGATACAAGTAAGTGATTTTTCAGTAAGTTATTTTTATTCCTGTTCCCCCAAGTCCCTGATCCACCTTGTCCCCTTCTATCTTTCTCTTCTCCAGTAGGCTTTAAAAGCTCACTGTAGGTATAGTGGAAGAGGGAACATCTGAAGTTAGGAACTGTAGGGACAGTGAGATTGACAGTGCTTCTGTTTTAAGTTGGCTTATCTCACTCTAGAGGTTGCTTTTGGGACAAGTGGGTACTGTAATTTTGTATTTTAGGAAAACTTTTTTTGAATAAAGTTTAAAGCAATGGCAATATTGAGGAATTTGAAATAACACTGGAAACAGATTAAAGGAGAAATACTACAATCACTATCAACAGCTGCTGGCCTTCCTACAAATAAATGAGGATATCTGTACACATAACTCTGAAGGCGTGATGTGCCCAAGTGCTTTTAAAATACTTGTGTTTGGTAACTTTTTGTGCAGGGGGTTTGGGCAAGTGTCTTTAGGGACACTTGTGCAGTTGCCAACTTGCTCGACTCCTACCACTAGCGGGTGAAATGGTCTTCTCAGACTTTTCTGGGCTGACAGAGATGTTCAGCGAGATAAATTGTTGATGGCATTTCATGGAACAGCAAATGCAAGGTCCAAATGTCTGAGGTACAAGCTGTAGTAAAAACAGAATAATAGACAGTTATGAGCTGATTTTCTGCGCCCTCTGAGAGGAATGTTATGAGGCAAATTTTTTAATAGAAGCAATTTTCCACTCGCTGAGCCCAGCTTAACACTTGTTTAATTTTAGTACTCCAGCTATGGTACAAATAGTTAGTGTTAGAAGGCGGTGGTCTTTCAACATTAGTCTCAAAGTGACCTGTTCACCATCATGTTACAGCATCTGCTTTTACTCCAGACTATCACCATTTTCTCATCCTTTGAATTTTTTTTTAACCTTTATGAGAAGGCAAAACCTGAACTATACATGCAATTACTTCCACAGTGCTGAACAGAGATGTGCTTCTGAAACGCTGACTGTCTGGCTATGCCTTAAAAAAGCAGATTTTTTTTCCCTTCTGATTTTCACTGCTGCATTGTTAGGCATAAAAGCAGTGAAGCCAGAGTGTGTCTGACTGTCCTCCTACACTGGCTTGTCTTTGATGGCGACTCCAACCCCTATGATTGTTTCTTTTAGCACTCATCTGGGTTTCTGCTTCTCTGCTTTGCCAGTGGTCAGTTAGCAAATTGATGTCAAGAAGGTTAGATTAAAACCTAGTCTGGGGATTTCTTCCCTCAAAAGACAAGGTACACAGGCAAGGCAAAGCAGGGGAAGCCATCCATGCGTTAAGGCAGGCTGGCTCGCAGAGGAGCTGAGCACAGAGCGGCTGCCTTACAGCTGTTCTGCTGCTGCGGGAGCGGAGTCTTTGCTTGCTGTCAGGTACGGAGAAGTGAAGAGTAACAGCAAGCAGAGCGTGCATGTGTGCGTTGTATGAGGGGAATTAATGTATGCAAAGACATGCCCACTTGGCATTGTTCCGGCTTAGTGTTTGAGATGCTGCTGGAAATGAGAAATAGAGTGAAAGCTGGAGGAAAAGGAGCATGAGCTCTTCTCTCCCGATTTAACGCCTTCCCCCCTCACATCTTGTAATGCTCAGCACAGAGCAGCAGCGATGCTGAAGCTGACTCCTGGCCAAAGCGTGGCTCTTGAGCAGCAGTCCTGCCTAGCGGGCTGGTTGGTGACAAATGAAGGAAAACCCTTGCACCCATGGAGAAAGCAGAAAGGTTGACAGCAGTCCCGTGGCCTTTTCCACAGTGCTGGCTGGGAGGCGTTTCTGGAGCTCGCCTCTGCGGCTGACTGCAAATACAGTATTTGGTGAGACATCTTGCTTTTCGCTTCCTGTGTTATGCAGTGGTCTTGCAGAGCCGTGCTGCTGCGGCGGGGCTCGGAGCAGCCCTGGGCCTTGTTGCAGGTTCCCAAATGTGCTGGTCTGGCACCTGTACCACGCAGGCTGCCAGTACGCAGCAGGGCCCAGCAGCCCATCCCATCCCACCGGCCCGCTATGAGCACTGGGGGCACTGGGGCAGCCCCAGCACCCTGATCCCTGGGGATGGGCTGAAGCCAGGCTGGGACGTGGGCCTGCGGTGGGGCCGGGCTGTGGGGAGCTGGAGCCCAGCCCTGCTGCGGCCTCGCTGGGGCTGGGGCTGGTGGCCCTGGGCTGACGTGGGGTTCTGGGGGCAGGCAGCGACAGGCAGGGCTGGCGGTGCCCTCAGGGCCCTGCACTGAGGTTGGTTTGGCTTCTGGGGCTGGCTTGCCTGTGAGCATGGCATGCGTTGGGATATATTCTTATGAAAGACTTTTAGTTCTGGGTGTTTTTTAAGGCTGTCGGGGTCAAGTGTCAGAAGTTTGGCCTCGTGGGGAGATCTTTAGGTCTGGAAGAGGCTTTGATGTATGGGTGCACGATGCAGTAGAAGCTGAGTTTCAAAGGTGTCCGTACAGACCCAGCTGTTTTACCACAGCCAGAGCAGCCACATCACCCCAAGGGAAAGGTGTGTTACACCACTCATTTACTTTTTATGGGAAGACTCATTTCTGAAGTGCGTTTGTTCAGCCATGAAACCCATTTAAATGTCCATTTCTGGAACAATATTTCTTCTCTTAATTTGCGCGTATTGCAGCAGCTTGGTATGCTGAAATATTCGGCTTGCAACAGGCTGACAGCACTGAGGGTGAAATAAGGCAAACCCCAGGGCCCAGCAGCGCAGTGTGGAGGCGAGGTGCGTGGACCTGCCTGACATGGGAGCCCTGACTGCAGTCCTGCAAGGGGCTAAGCGCTGGGCAGAGGTGTGAAAGAGTAAAGATGGTACGAGCCTGAGTGCTGATTTGGATCCAGCATTCCTCCAAAAGGCAGCCATACAGCCCGCTCCTATCACTTTGTCATGGAAGTGCAGTGACAGACAACGCACAGAAGAAGGAAGTACAGAAACGTTCGACTCCTCCAGTTGCATCTTCCTGATCTACAGTGTACAAACAGACCTGCAGAGATTTCTGCAAAGATTCATGTAGGTGAGGGAAAAAGAATTAAACTGGTTGGATAGTAGTTTCTTTGCAGCAGTGTAAGCCAGCCTTGGCTGCTGCTGTGTTAATGGTGCCTTAAAGAAAACTATCAGCATGCTAACGGCAGCTTTGAAAACAGAAACTTACCCTGCACCATCCCATTCATCTCCAAAGAGAGGGGCATTTCCAATCCTAATGATCCATTTAACTGCCAGTATTAAACACACATCTCAAGAAAAATTATATGCAATTAAACAGGAAGAAGCCTGTTAATGTAACATCATGGCTGTGTGACTGAGGACAGTCAAGCAACTTCAAGTCAGATTTTAAAACTGAGGTTAGCTTTAGTTCAGCTCTTATTCGCAGTATTTTACTATTCCCAGGTAAATATTTACATTGCATTAGTTCTAAAGTGCAGTCAGTCTCAAGTGCTCAAAGGTTAATGAACAAAGCATCAGAAATAAGGGCTAGCTAAGGATTTCATCCACGTCAGAGATGAAAATGATCACATTGTGACTTGCCCAATGTCACACACGCTCCTTGGTAAGACGTGACTGTAAGGTTGTTAGTCTTTCCCATCTAATTGGAAGATGACCTTTATTCGCTATCTGTAATTCCTGTTTCCAAAATGTGAAGCTCTTCACTCTGCCAGAACAAACTTAACTGTGAGTGGTAAACTTTTGCAAGCCCTGGGTAGTAGTCTCGCAGTGTTTGAATGAATTTGATGTTCAGCTGGATGTTTCTTCTGCGTCCCAGGAAGCCTCGCACGTAAACCATCGCCAGCTGCAGAGCAGGTGGACTAACCTGGGTCGCTAGGCCCGGAGCGCTTGTAAACAGCGTGGACTGCAGCGTGTGTGCCCGGGCACTTCATTCAGATATGCCCGTTGCTAGGACTGCCGGTGTTTTATTCCCATAGCTTTCTGCTGCGGCAAGCTGAGCTGCTCCTTGTTCCCCAGTGAACTGGGGGAACTTGTTTGTCCTTGGGGCATGTTTTGAGGGGGCAGGGAGGAAGATATTGTGGGAAAGCATCAAATGACTGAAGTTGCTGTAGGGCTCTAATCAAAGGGCTGTAATCATCAAAAGGTGGAAGAGCACCAGCCCACGAGTAAGCAGCACTGGGGGATTTGCCTGTAGTTCCAAATAGGATGGGAGTGGAGCACCAGGGTGCTTGGTGCACTTCTCGTGTGGTCCGAGCTCACTGGGAGCAAGGCATGAGCCAAAGCTGACTTTGCCAAGCGTTTAAAGAAGGCCAGAATAGTTTCTTATGGAAATAAAAAAAAAAGTCGTAGAAGAAAGATACCACTGCCTTGGCTGCTAGTGCAATGCAAAGTTGCTTTGATGTAAAACTTTGGCTCAGTGCTCAGAACAACTCTATCACCTGAGCCAGATTGCCAGGTTGAACGTGTATGTAACACAGGCCATCAAGCTGTGCTTACCAGGGGATGAGTAATTTTAAACTGCAACTTGAGTTTACCCTCACTTGTTCCTCTGTGTAGGTTGAATCTTCCTTGTAGTTTGGAAGCTGTGAACTATTATTTCTCCTCAGCTATATCTGAAGTATTTAAGTACTTATCACATGAATATTCACTATTTGAGTGTATATCCTGGACTGTCTAAACTATAAAAATAGTTCCCCCTTTTTTCTACGTGCAGACTTTTTTGTTTGTTTGTTAAGAACCATAACATGGAGAGACTCAGAAATTAACCTGCTTTCCTAACTGTTTTTGCATAAGCAGTTATCCAGAGCTGCTTCTGAAACCACAGCAGGAAATGAGTTCTGGTCTGCCTTGAAACGGAGTGAAACTGATGTCCCAATTTTTCTAATTAAATACATAATTGTTTAATCCCTTTGGATTGGAAAATGGTGTTGCAAGTGCATGTATTTCAGTTTTGAATATTTTTGTGTTACAAATCATCTTATGTTTTGGCTTGTCTTTATTCAGCAGCAGATGCCAAAGGCACGATATGAAGGATCTTCAGCATTTTTAAGATGGAGTACATATACGAGTACTCCTGGCATAGTTCACCTCCTGCTTCTGGCTGTTGGTAATGGGGTTTTTGAACAAAGGGGAACTGGATATGTTTGATTTTAGCAAGTGGCGATAGATTAACTCTCTATTCCACATGAGAGTTAGAGTCCTTTCTTTTCAGAAAATGCTCCCTGGGTGCTGTGTTCTGCTGTGCTGAAATGCCCAGGCGATGGCTGCTGCGCCCATTCTGTATTCAGTAGATTTTAGCCTGTGAACACTTATTATGGAAGGAAACATTGCTTATTATAAGTGTAGGATTTATTAGGGTCCTGCTTCCTGTGCTCGGCACCATGTGTGCAGAAGTGGGCATGTTGTTCTTTACCTAATGTGCCTGCCTGTGGGAGGAGCATGGGTGCAGTGCCATTCCCATGCGCCTTCTGTAGGCCACGAGGATGGGTTCAAGTGGGTTGCTACACCCTCGGCAGGTTTGGAAGAATTTGAGGAAGATTAAAAGTAGCTTTGGGCTATAATGAGAAAATGGGATCCTCAAAAAATAATAATAAAAAAATCTGGATGTAGCTGTTTAAGAAGCATCTCAACATTTTCCTTTTATTTTCAGATAGCCATCCCTCCGCCAGTCCTTTGGGCTGGCAGATAGAAACAGACATTTCTTAGGCTGTTGCTCTGACACTGGAGTTAAGTAAATGGGAGAAGAGCAAGGTTGCTGCTGTTGCTGAAGAAGTTGCAGTGTCTAACTGTGTGGGAACATCCTGAAAGTGGTGAGGTGAACTTTAAACTCTGCTTTCGCTGGCCATTTGGATGACCGAGATGGCTGGTAGGGAGTGAAGGCTGGCGCACAGCTGGTCATACCACCTGTGTGGGCTGGTATCACCCTGTGCCACCAGCACCTCTTCTGAGCGAGGCTGGAAAGGGCTTGCTGGAGCAAAGCTTGCCTTTGGATGCTGCATATGTGCAGATCCCGGCACCCCTTCATTGGAGGAAAAAGTCTATCCAGGAGGCTGGATTCAGGCCAGTTGCTGTACAAGAAGCTTCTCATGCTGCTCCTGCATTCTGGCACGCTCGGTCTCCCTGACCAGCTCTCGGAAAATTGCTAGTGTTTCTTTAGCATTGGAGCATGTCAGATTACTCACCCAAACTTTTAATTTGAAACTGGGTATTCTATTTTCAGCCAGAGCCTGAAGTGGTTTTCAAAATCCACCTGTCACTTTCATTATCCTCTTTCCTTTTTTTTTTCCTTTTTCCCTTGCTCATTGATAAGAGAAAATACTAAAATGCGCATCCCTTTTGGCTTGTGGCTAGTGTGGTATGCTAACGTACTTCAGAATGCATAAAAAGTGAGAACTCAGGTTTTACAGAAATCTGGTAATGTAGGTTGGACAAAGAGATCTTGCATATAATCATGGTGCTGCATAGGGAATCCTCTGAAGCTCAGTCTTTTAATTTGGGAAAGAAAGAGGTCTTTGGACTACCTGAGCACTGACACGTTTCCAGTTTTAAGAGGGTCCTCTTCTACTCCGGAAAGTCTTCGGAGCTGGTACTACACGATGCTTAAAAGCTGAGCAGGAACAGATTCTTTTTATGGCCATCAACACTTTTTGCAAGCTCAGAACAGCTTGCTGAACCCATTCAAATATAAATCCTGAAAGCTGCTTCTCTGGCCAGTACCAGTTTGGATTGCAGCTAGAACAGGGTGGTTGTATCAGGGGCACTGAGTGTATTTGTTTCCATTATTAAGCTAAAATGGCAAACCAAAAGTGCTTGGCAGAAAATCTGTGTGTGTGTGCGTATGTGACTTCTGCCAGCCTAACTTTTAAGCTGCTAGCATCTAGCAAGGGAAGAGCTTTATTTGGGCACCTGGGAATCGAGACATGAATCACAGGAAGCCCCGGCTCCCTGAGATCCACATCTTCCTCATCTGTGTCGTTGTTTCTGCTCTGTGTAAGAACAGATGTAAGGACTCCAACCACAAGTGTGGTATGTAGTCCTCTTTTGAGTAGCTCCTATGTTGGTCTCTGACAGACCAGACATATATCTGCTGCTTTAAAACCAACAATTTATCATTTCCCCTTCCCTTCCCTTCCCTTCCCTTCCCTTCCCTTCCCTTCCCTTCCCTTCCCTTCCCTTCCCTTCCCTTCCCTTCCCTTCCCTTCCCTTCCCTTCCCTTCCCTTCCCTTCCCGTGTTGACTTTGAAGTGTATGTTGTCCTAAAGAAAATTACCTGTTAGTAACAAGTCAGACTTTGATGTGAAACTTGTTTTCAAGCTAATGTCATCATCTGCATCTACTTTGCTGATGTGCCATTTCATTGTCAAAGGGAGTCATTGCTCTTTGTGCCCCACAGTTTAAAAAACAAACAAAAGAACAAAACAAACCACCTAAAAATAGCCTCAAGCTCCTGTGGGTCCTATACTTTGCCCTGAGTGCTAGGTGAGCGCTCCTGTTCCATCTACAAGAAGTCCTGTAAAAATCAGCTGTTTCAGGATGCATTGGATGTAGTTTGTGCTGAAAACTATTTTGTAACTGAAATCTTTTAGAGTGGGAAACAACAGAAATAAGAGAAAGGAGCAAATGGAGCTTCCTCTCTTACCTCTTTTTCCCAGAGAGGGAAAGGGAGTGCTTGACTTTGATCTTACTCCCTTCCTTCCACCTGGTTTTGCATGCATGCGCATGCAGTTTCATGTCTGAAGACTTGATTATTTTCTCTGGTACCCCTGGAACATCTCCCATTTGAGAAAACCTGTAGGTGGGAACAGAAACAGACCTGTGAGAACCTGGAGGGATAAAGATTGTAGGAATCTTCCTCATGAACATGTTTGTGCCCTGTTGTGGCCTAGGTCGCCTGCAAAGGAGCTGAAAGTCTACTGAAAGACTTTATTTTGAATTCACTGGAGTTAGTTCCTTATCTACACCCCATGGGATAGTGATGGTATGTTTCCTATACATACTTCACTGCCACACAAAGTCTGAGGATTTAAATGTGTATGCTAAATACAGCGTGTCAGTGAGAACACTGCTGTTCTTGGAAATATTTATTTTAAATTGTAATGTTCACCTGCTTGACATTTTCTTCTCCTGCACTTCCAATCACATCTTTGATTTCAAAGGTGAAGTTGTATGAGAAGAATGTGAAACAGCATGAGAAGAATGTGAAACAGTCAAGTCTTTGACTAAGGTGTGCTAATGCAAAAGAGCTACGTTCTGTTCTAGGAAGTGGAGCAGAGAGGATGCTCAGGTAGTGTTACTTCCTCTTCTTGGTGTCTGCAGGTAGAAAACTATTTTCTACAGAAAAGGACTATTGCACTACACTGAGCAAATTAATTAAAATCTGTCCAAGTTAACAAGTTAATCTTGTTAAAATCCGTCCGTGTTAATGTTTAACGGGAGGCAGCTAAGGCTTTTTTTCTTTTTTTCTTTTTTTTTGGCACTGAAATTAACGTTTGTTGGGTGGTCAAAGTAGCCAGCTGGTAGTGCCCATCTTTAGAACTTTTGATGTGTTTCTTTTAAGCTGGTAGCAAAAAAGTTTAGTTTTAAAATACGGACTAACAGATGGAAGAACTAAATGACATTCATTGTGATTTGTAACATGTCTCTTTTGGCTAAGGAGTATGAGCAAGTCTTTAAGACAGCCTGTCCTTAGTCTCATGTCCTGACTCAACCCTTACCAAGGTACACGGGATAACTTTATCGAGATCTGAAGAAGGGCATTGGCTCGGCTCTGCTGGACTAGGGCAGACTGCTGTGTGTATGTTGCCTTCAGGATCAACAACAGCAACGGTGAACTTCAGCTTCTCCCATTCCAGGAGGATGCAGGTCTTCCATGCTGGTATATGAGTAAGATTCATCTGCCCTGAGACAGACCTCTGTGCTATAATTGCTTGATGCTCCCTTTTTAGTCTCCTTTCGTTTACAGTAGATGGTAGACATCTGAAGCCAGGCAAGAGAAATCTCAGCTTGTGAGTCCTGGGTGTTGGTTAAAAAAAATACAAACCAAACCCAAAAAAAAAGTTTTGTAGCTGTGCTTTAAAACGTAGCCCAACACAAATTATTTTGATTAGATGAAGGTCTCATTCTGGAGGACGGCTGCTCTGAGTTAGGTATGACTACACACTAAGTGGCTTCATGTGCACGTGTTCTGCCTGTCCCATGATCGGCCCGTTTATTTGAAAGCAGGGAAGATGACGGAAGGGGAACGCTAACCTCCAAGTGCTTCCAAGACAGAAGGCAGTGGAAGGAAAAAGCAACACACAGGGATGAGTATTTGTGTTTGAATCCAGGTAGATTGCTTGAATGATTCCTTGAAAATTTGCCAGAGGCTAAGAACTAGCCAGCGTTGTCCAGAAGGATGAAACCCATGCTGCTGCAGGCTTTACCTGATGCTGCTCAAGCTCGTCTAGCTCCTTGCTGTAAATAGGTTGTGTTGGCTGAGTCTGAGACATAGAAAGGTTGAGCCCACATCACACAAATCATAATTTACAAAAACAAAGTTGATCTGCCTCTTGACACTTTAATTTCTCTAGCCAGCAGCTCCTGAATGATGCCAGCAATTGCAAACTCCCCATGATTATAATGACTTTGGTGGCCGCTGCAGGAGCTTTTGTCAGACTGAGCAATTAATATTAGAGCCCTACTGTGACAGGCGCTAAGTTAGGAACATAAATGAGAAATAGTCCTTCCTGAAAAGGTGGTGCTGAGGGGTCTGGTGATGGTGACTGTAGTGTACCCAGGTGAGCTGGTGTAAGAGCCACCCAAAAGCTGTTGAGAGCTCTCATTGAGGTGGCTGGCCGCAAAGTAGCGTGCTAAAGATGAGGGGAAGGACATTTTGGAGTCGGAAAAGGTTCAGGGTGGCTGAAGGTTTAACCAATCGTATTTTGCTTGTGAAAACAAAGGCTGCCTTCTAAAAGGAGACTTCAAGAATTTGCCTTTCGTGAGCTCACCGAGGCGGCGGCACCAGCTCACCGGATACCCTGTCAGGGCTCTGTAGCAAAGTTTCCAGTTTGCCTGTAAAGGGAGACTTTCAGTTCCTGTAAATATAAGCGTTAAATTGCGATGAGAAATAACATCGACCAATTTCTAACTGCTGTATTTTTGCAACACTATTTCGTATGTTCTGGGGCCTGAAAGACACATTTCAGCTTCTCATGGTGGTTTACAGAGAACTGGACTCAAAACCTTTAAAACCTAGTTGCTCTTAGACTCCTGGTGTAGAGGTTCAGCTGCTTAAATGTGAGGAAGCAGAACATTCTTCAGATAAATGGCAGCTTATCTTGCTCGGGCACTACAGAAATACCAGTCCCCTTATTTGATGCTTCACTTCAGGGCAGCTCTGGGGAGCCCCAGGGCTGCCAACGTGTCGTGTTTTGCTGGTTGAGTCTGTTGCAGCTGGGATTAGGGCTGTCATAACAGTGCACAATGCTTTTTTCCTTGGGTGAGATGCAGGAGTTGACCTGTAGCACCTGAAGGCCTCGAAGGAAAGCCTGCCCTCGTGGGAAGTGGCAGGGGAGGGGAAGGCACGCCGTTGTCAAAATGTGAACACTTGTCTCTGGAGATGCCTCAGAACAAGGCCTCCACGTGAATGGCTCTGGGTTAGTAGGCAGGGAGACCTCTTTAGGAGGCACAGATGGGTTTTAGCAGAGCAAAACAAGGTGTAGCAATGTGCCCTGCCAGATCCCTTCTACTCCGGCCTGACAAAGCTGTGGCTCTGCTGAACCAGACTTCAACTCTGCTTGGTTATTTTTTAAGAGCATCCGTCTTTGTTGTGAGGATCAAAGTGCTATCTGGAGGTACATGAGAGGTAAAGTGTCTGAGGTTTGTTTCAGAGTTTAAGTGTGACGACAACTTTTTTTGGTGACGAGCAGAAAGTACTTTGAAATTTGCATTGTCAACCTGTTCGTTCTTTTCAATAAGGCTCGTGCTGTGCTGGTCTCCCTGCTTGAAATTCAGTGGCAGAGGGATTAATATTTGACTTTTATCCTAGCTGTCTAAACTTAAGTGCTATGCTTACATATTATTATTTTTTAAGATGCAAAACAGCTGATTGCACAAATCGGTGGTGTCTCAGTGTAAAGCAGATGGTACTGGCTATTCTCACATTTCTGCACTTTTTAATGAATTTGAGCATCTTTTAGGATGGAGCCTGGAGAGCTCTAGGCTTGGGAAAGTTATTTAATCTTTCTTCTTTTGATGCCAGCATTTCTAGGAGGAGGAGCGAAACTGAGATTGCTGAGACTTAGCTTAAAAATTTTGGAACTATCAGAGAGCTGTTTTGTGTCTCTTTATAATAGCTGGCCCTGACAGTTTGACAGAGCTTATTGACCATCTGCTTTGTCTAGTTTGCCACATGGCAGAGTACAAGTAAGCCAAAATACTGACTGCAGAGTGTATTAATTAAACAACTTACTTGCGAACACTATCAAGATACTAAACTGATTGATATTACGCATTTAACTTTGTCCTTTCCTTTGCTGCAGTTGCTGGATACGGAGCCAAAGAACAAAGATAAGTGGGGAGAAAAGAGGTGTTGGGCTGTACGTCGGAGTCACTATTTCCCTCCTCGCCTGCTGTCTTCTGTTACCCATTCTCAACAGATGGGACACGGAGTATATTACAGTCTTGTCCCCCTGCTGCTCCTTCTGACTGCTGCTCTTTGCCTCTCACAAAGCTGGCAAAAGCAACAGCTGTTCCATAATTTCTGTGTTTGAAGGCAGGAACATAGCAAGGGGAGGGGGGAGAGGCTGAAAGACTTGTCATCTTGCCTGCACAGGACTAGAGAGAAGTGTTGTCCTTGCCTCTTTTTCAAGAGCCATTATCTCTTCTGAGAAGAACAGATTTCATGTTCTTCAGTGTTCACGTTTCTGGAAATTCAGTGTGCCTTTCTCCGAGGTGAGAGCAGAAGTTCGGAGCTTGGTTATGGCTGCATACCTAGCTGGAGGAACCTGACTCTGGGCTGCTTGGTAGCGTAACTAATTCTGCTTAAAGGCATGGCCGCCTGTGAAGGCAGTTTTTGAATCCAGACTGTGCTGGTCGCAGAGACATACAACATGTTCTCTGAAACGGCTGTGGCAAGATTTTGGCAATATCCAACAACTGTCTGCATGATCGAGGAACATGCTGTAGGTAGAGTCTCTGCAGCTAGAAGCTGAATCCTGCCTAGCTTGTTGTAATGAACAGATGGCTCGTTAATGTGCTCTGCCGTGCTACGGCGAGCAGCAGTGCTCCTTCAAGGCCTTGCTACCTGCACCTTCATTGCAGAGTCTGTGTGCAGATTCTTTTTCTTCTGGTAGCTTGGTGTAACAACAGGTAACTGTTCATACATGGATTTGTGTAGGCACATATTTGTGGTCTGTTAATAGGCTTCTGAAGGACTGGTGTGTATATGTGTAGACTGTGTATATAGTGTGCTGTGGGATGGCATAACATGAAATAGTATGGCAATTCAGTATAACGTCAAACTGAATGAAGCTACTGTTTGGCTATATGTTTAATATACCAGAGCTGCTGGAAATGCTTTGCATAGTAGGTAAATAACTGTAGGAGAAAACTGAAAGACTGCTGTACTGGTTGGGATTCTGTCTGAAAAGCTGTGTCTAGTCAGCCGCAGACAAAGCCCCTGCTAAACACCTCCTTGTTTTGGCCTCAGGGATCTCGATTCCAACCAGGAGCATCCCTCTGACTGCATTTTGCCTTCAGGAGTTGCAGAGGATCTTTGATTTACACGAGTGCTTCGTACCCGGGGCAGTCCTGCTGTCTGTTATCCTGACAGAAGCAGGAAGCTCTTTGAGAAACGGGATCTCAAGCGTGCATGTGAGTTCTCTCCTTCCTGGGAAGTGCTGAAGCTTTGGGATCCCTCCTAATAGAGGCTGCTCCTTCCGGCATTTAGAGGACACTTGAGAAAGTTGCATTCCCCTTTAAACCTTTTTTTTTTTTTTTTAAACTTATAGTGTTAATTAGCATATTTAAGAGTAGACTATTGCTCTTTTGTTAACTTGAAAACCTGAGGATTATAGCACTTCTGCCAGGGCACCAACTCGGTAAAGAAGGGCTGGGCTTGATGTAGCTTTTTAAAAATAGCCCTTGCCTGGAGCTGTATTTCAGTCATAGGAAACACTTTTAGTAGTTGTTTTCTTTAGCATGTACGTGGGGGTTTGCTACTAACAGGGAACAACATTTAGCTGTGTTCCTCCTTCAGCAGCCTGTTGGGCACCTTTCCCTTCGGCTCAGCCCAACTACAAATTCTTTGCTCTCGGTATTGCCAGCCTGTAAGTTCATTTTACTTTAAGGCCCTTGGCAGTGCTGGGCTTGCTGTTTGCCTGCATCATCTTTCAGCTACGGTGGTTTGCGAGGGCTAGCAGCTGTTGCAACAGCATCTGGGATTTCTGCAGCTGTGCTGGAAATATCTCCTGCTCGTGTGTCCAACGAGCAGAGGGACACCTCAGCGCTTTGGCAGCATTCTGTGTTGGGCTTGCTAACCCTGTCATGATTAGGTAGCCCACCACAAGTTTTCGTTACCCAATGTGAAAAGGTCTGCCATATGTTTCCTGCAGGCAAGTTAGCATGTCCTGGAAGATGATGGGTCTTTAGCATTTAACAAGTAAACAAGTAAAGCTGTGAGTAAATTAAACGCTTCAGAATGACTTCATTTTTTACTTTTATACCAAGCCAAAACAACAAATATCTTGCCCTATGTTATACTTTGCTCCTTCAGTATGCCTTAAATGACCCTTCAGGCTATGGTTGTAGAACCACAAAGCCTTCTTTCCTCAAAGAAATAAAGATATCCCTATCATCCATAACTTTTAATTCTTCTGGAATGCCGCCAGGAACAGAAACACACATTTTTCTTTGGTCTCTGACCATTTCCAGCAACACAGATGATTAGAGATCATTGACAAGTCCTGACTTTGCATGTTTGTGTCTCTGTGAAAAATAGAGGAAAATATCGTAACATATCTCTGTGACATTTGTGGCTTAAAATAGATAAATCTTGAAGAAGGAGAACAAACTTTTAGGCTGACCACAGCAAAGTGGGAATTCAGCTGAAAATGTGCGTCATTTAAGGATCCTGGGAGCTGAAACGGGAGGTGGTGATGCTGCAGGGTACCTTGGAAGGCAGTGAGACTGGTATCTGTTCTTGAAACAGTTGCTGCAGGTTATCTGCTGACTCTGACAGATGATATTTGCTCAGTGTGCATTTTCAAGATGGCAGAATCCTGCAGACAGTAGTGTAACCCTTTATAAGGCTGGTTGTTCAGAGTACGGTTCCTCAGCAGTGAGCAAAAACTCACTTCTCTCAGGACGTGTAAACATGTCTGTAGGGATATAGGGGGCTCCATTGTCAAGTGGGTAGAAAAATGTGGTAGGAATTGGAGCTTAGAAGGGTTTTATGGAAGGTTTACTTTTAGTGATGCTTTGCAGTGGTCCCAAGGAAGTGCTGTTAATAAAGAGGTACAGTGTCTCCTTACAAACCTGTTTTTCAGAGACTCTCAGAGAAGAGTGAATGTGTGTACTTGAAAATAAATGAATGGGAAGACATTTTTATCAGACTTCTTAGAGCTTTTAAATGGAGGTATCCTACAATAAAGTCTAAAGCTTAAATTCCTTCCAGACTTGCTGTATTTTGATGTAATGACAGAATTTTGGAAAAAGAACTGGGCTAAAACATACTGGCAATTAGACTTCAATTAAAATTGGATGAGATGACATACAGGACCAGTGAGCAGATATGTCTGGTGGTGAAGTGGTGTTTTTGCAAGAGTGAAGGAGGGGTGGTGCTGCAAGAAAGAAATCTCAGTTAACATAGCAGCTGGGAAAACAATGCTTCTGTGCAAGAAAGTAAACTGAACGTCTCAATTGAAAATCTCCATTTTGAAAGGAATTAATACATCCTTACCAGTAGTGTGCAAAGAATATAGTCTGAACTTTATGTTCAATTTTCACCTTTCAGTGCTTGGTCACTTTTCTGTTTTTCCTTGATATCAACTTTTCAGATGAGACTTTTATTAAATTGGCAAGTGAGAACAAAACTGAGCTTTCCTTTTTTTTTTTTTTTTTTTTTTTTACTGTCTTGTGCTCTTCTGTCTATAGAGAAATGTTAAGAAAAGGTGTCTTTATCTAACTCAGCAGCTGCATCTCCACAATGACTTTTCCTTGTAGACTAGGCAAAGATTTCCCAGGAGAGGAAAGCACAATGAGGAATTCTGCCTGCTCAAGAGAAGTTGCCATGTTTCTGTTGTACTGGGCAGCTGCATCAGTGACATAGTCAAAATAATCTCATTTCCAAGGGCTGTCACAATTTTCACTCAACTTCCATTTTCTGAATTAAGCAATGTAAGTATTTGAGTGACTGTTGGGGCTACGAACCAAGCAAGGCTTGCCAAACTGTGTTTTTGGCCAGTTTGGGATTCCTAGAAGCTGTTCTGTTCCAAGTCAGAACCTATTTTGGTTTCTCGCTGTTGGATGTTTTGTGGCAGGAGATCTGAGCAAGTGCTTCCTAAACAGCTGCTCATACAAGAACTACTGTGTATGGACAGACCAGAGTCAGTACTGTAAGTGTGTGACCCCTGACTAGTGTTTCAGTCACCCGTTCAAGAAAGAGAGAAATGCCAAACTAAAAATAGCAAGTCCAAGGCCCAGGATAAGTGTTTTCAGCCACCTACATAATGAACTCTTTTGAAAACTTGTTCTTAAAACACAGAATACTAAGAAATTCATTTGCTGAAAAAATCTACGTAGTGTATGTATGCATTTTATTCCTTTTACAAAAGCCCCTTTGGCAGCTAATTAGAGGAAAGTTACTCCTGTTGATTCTTTGCAAATTACTTCCTTAGCTCTCATATAGTTAAACAAAAAATCTGGGAGGGAAAAAGTCTTCAACAGAATTGGTGAGAGGAAGAGTGAAAGGATCTGTTATTTATCCTCACTGGCTGAGGTGCCTCAGAAGCCTCCAGTGCTGTTTATGGAATTGCAGGCTGCATCCATCCGTGCAGAGCTACCTCCTTGCTGCTGACGGGAGAAGGCAGCCAGCGAAATGTGGCAGCCAGCCCATGCCGGCTGCGAGGGCATATAAGTAAAAAGGCATGGCCTTCTGAAGGAGAACAGAAAGCCTTCCTTCCAGCCAAGAAAACTTGACAGGTGTGCTAGCGACCAACAGTAGGCAGTGTGTCTGCTAGACAAGCCCAGCCTCAGCTGAATTGGCAGAGTTTGAAATGCAATAAAACTCCAGTTTAGCTCTCTTAGCACATTATTCTCTCAAAAGCAGCTTTGTGGCCCTGCTAGCAAGCAGAAAAGAGAACTGCAGAAAGAGGGGACCAAGGTTTCTTCTTGTGCAGACAAGGTTTTTGACTGAGGTCACCACCGCATTCCCTCATATGGTCTACATAAACACAGAAGTGTCCCTGACAGTGGCAGTCACACTGATGCAGAAGTAGAGAGTGAATTTGGATGGCTCATTAACCATTACTGATTAAAGAGAGTCCCTGCCACACACGCCCTGACCTCCATTTGAAAATCCCATTGCCATCGCTCTTGGGTGTAGGTAAGCCTGCATTGAGGTGACACGTAGAAGTATAATGCTTTATCTATTACAGGCTACTACCATTATTAAACTGCTACCTTCAAATACATATGTCAGCAGCTTTCCAACTCCTCTCTCTTCTCTTGTATGCTAGGTGGTGCCACGTTTTATTCCAAGCCTTGTGTCGGCACAACTGGGTGGCACGGCGGGAGTTTAGACGTGCCATGCAGCACCTGCCGGTGGTGTGTCAGAGTGCAGGTATGGCAGAGCGGGCCGTACTTCGTGTGGCTCCACTTCTGTAGCTGCACAGTCTCAGTGTTTTGAACTGTCCTGTGAAATTGGCCCTGCCTCCCTTCACTTAAGTGAATGGCTTGGCAGTACTTGTGCTTGTCAGGCTGTGCTCGGCCTCCCCTGCCCCTCTTCCAGCTGGCCTCTGACACAGTGTGGGGACTGGCAGCCATCTTATGTCTCCCGTACCCCTTGCACAGGGTAACATGGTGTACGTGCTAACCGTGTTCTGAGGTAGGACCTAAGCAGCTGACTTAAATTTAGCTTTTGGGCAGCCTGTAACCTAGGTAAAGACTTTGTCCGGAGGAAACCATGGTGCATTCCCGCCGTCTTTCTGCCCTCTTGCCCTTTAATTGAAAGGAGGGCAAAACTGCAGTGGCATCTATAAAGGCAGCAGCAGGTGTCAATGCAGGCCAACTTGTTTTTTGGGGGAGGGTGAAGATATTCAGGGAAGCTGCATGGGGGTGAGAGGCCTTGCTCTGGATGTGGAGGTCCTTTTCCTATCCTCTTTCACAGAGGCTTGCCCATAAAGGGAGTTTTCATAGGAATTGCATTGAGGGATGTTGCTCATACCTCTGCCCATAACCGTGATCCCTCCACACTGACAGGGGCACTCCAGTTGAAGCGAGAGCACAACTGAGTTGCTTCTTTTTGCATCACTGAAGCACCAGGATTGTGGTGTTGCTATTTTGGTATACTGGTGTGCTATTTTATAATAAAAATGTGGGCTGCGTGGTGTCGCTTTAGAGGTGCTGGCTCTTTGGATAGAACTTGTGATTGGAACAGCATCTGCCCAGTTTATCAGCTCTGCAGTCACTTGAGGCCCAGGAGGAGAGGACAATCTGTGGCAGTGCTAGCTCAAAACAAACAACAACCGTGTACAGTGGCTGAGGGAAGGGACAGAGCCAGCTTGGATAATGAGACGGAAGAACTTGGCTTGAGCTGGTTCTCCTCCCCTGCTTGGTGAAAATATCAGTTGTTGTTAATTGCTTTAATGAGGTTCATAACCAGAATTTTAAATGTTTTGTGTATGCTGTATATGTATAGCCATTGCCCTGTAAGTATATCTTTCATTTCCATTTGAATTTTGAAACTACAGCTGTACCTAACCCCTGGCAGACACACAGACATTAAGATCCCCTCATATTGAAGTGATTCCCAGGCGTTGTTTAAATTTGGTTTGCACCATGTTTTTTCTTTATAATTGTAAATAAGGAAGGTTGAGCTGTTCTTGGCTAATGGTAAGTAACACATATAGGATGTGTGTCCCAGTTTGCCCAGGATGATATCTTTATACAGGGATCGTCCTGTTTGCCATCATTCTGACCTGAATGATGCCTCCCACCACCCAAAACATAACCCCCAGACCTGTGACCTTCATGTTTTATCCTTGCCAAGCAGCTTGCAAGAGAGTACTGGATGATGTGCTGTTTTTTCAGGTGATCTAACTCATATAGAGCATGTCCCTGTTGCATGACTGCATCCCTTTACATTCTAAAAATTCTGGTCCCAGGAAGTCCCTGTTTTCCTCACAGTGTTCGGTTGGTAGCCTTGACTGTCATCTAGTTGTGACATCCTGAAACCACTTGCCAAGGTTAGCAATTTCTCTTCTCGAGTACATCTCTAAATTTGTCATTGTCAAGGCTGGTTAAATCCCAGCTTGGGTTCTTTCTTGCCTTTAAGGAACATATTGCTCAAACTGGTATACCTGTTTTTATATACACCTGCATAACGGGAAATGATTGTGGGGTGGGTATGGAGGAGGCCAAGCTACTTAGAGGCTGCCCCTATACTTCTTCAGCTCTGTGTCTGTCCCTCTGTGTCTCTCTCAGCTAACATTACCCTGTTCTTTAGATTCTTTCTTCAGTAAGGAATTAGTGATCCTGAATATTCAAAATCTGAAAGAGTCTCAGCCATTAAGTAATTATTCTCACAGGATCCCTCTCCTCTGTCTGTTTTGTGTATTTTGTCCAATGAGACCATTTATTTCAGATGCATTCTGGGCTAGTGTTTTTTAACTAGGGATAATGTTAGGGCATCTTACCCGAGCATATAAAAGAGAACTGTATTTTTCACCAAAACATTTGCAAATGGCTCACACTAAATATGAGTGAAAGCCCTTCTCACCCCTACTCTTATCTTCCCTTTAAGCCCATTAACATCTGTTGGAGGGCATGCTCTAGTTTGTTCATCCAGATGAGTGCATTAGACCAACAGGTTACTGTCACTGCCAATGTTTTTGCATTATGTGTTATGGACACGTACGGAAAGTATGAGTCTAGTAGATTACAAAACACCGTTGTATCAACTACTCAGTCAGCATTGTCCTTTCAGACTTCACTGACTTAATTCAGCTAAGGTTATTTCTGCAAATCTGCCTCTGTATATTGAAGTGGATGTGCTGGAAGGGTGCAGTGCATTTGCTCATGGTGGGAGAAGTGGAGGAAGGAGAAGGAAGAATTTCTAACCACTCTGCTTCAGCGAAGGCTAAGTGCTGGGATGGACAAGCTCAACCAATCATCCAAGGAGCATTGTGGTATCCGTTTTAACTTGTAATCCTGTGCTTTTTCTCACATGTCTCTAGTTGGGGGCAATGCACATCTAAGTTGCATACTGATACAGAGCTGGGATATTGTTAGGGTGCACTTTAGACCTGGGAACCTGAAAGTGCTCCTTCTTCCTTGGGTTCAGACATGAATCTCCAACAAGTCTCCTCTTTGGGAGTTCCTTGGGTAAAGATGTGCCCTTCCTAAATTAAGCTTCAGGCTTTTTGCCCACTTATCTGCTAAAAAAAGCATAGGGTGAATTGGCAGATGCAGACAGACTTTAGCTAGCTCTTTATTCTCTGAGCCAGCTGAATGTGCGTGAACTTTGGTCTGGAAGTCTGATTTCCATGTTAATATACTATGGCACCTGAATGTGAACACTCTGCCAACAGTTTTTTTTCTGTTGGTCCTAAAACTGCACGCACGCAGCTGTAATTTCTGGGCCATCCATGCAGTTTGTGCACATAGGGCACAGCAAGCTCAGGTCCAGCTGTTCCTGCTTATGTAGACACTGTTGTCGGGCATGTCTGTCCATCCTTCTCATCTAGCTAAACAGCCTTTTCCCACAGCTTCCTGTTACATCCTCTTTATTTCCAGGCACTAGTGATTCCTACATAAGCTCCCTTTCTGCTTCACAGGAGTGTGTGGATTCCTCCTTGCAGAGCCTTGTAAGCATTGCTTTTGGCATTGCCCTTGGTTTAACAACTGGAAAACACACTTCTAAAATGTTGAACTTGTCCAGCTTGAAATCATCTGAGCTCAAGAGATTCATAGTAGGTACCTGCCTCAGCTGGAATATCTTGGAAAGACTTTTAGGTAAGAGTTCAGTTACTTAAGATGCTGAGTTGAAGTCAGGAGGAAAAAAAGAACAGTGTTTTGCCACGCTGTGTGAGGACTTTCAACAGCTTAGTTGAAGCTCTAGTGTGTCTTATCTTGGAAACATGGGAGGGAGTAGACTTGCTTTGTGTCAGAGATGCCCATGGCCGGTTGCTGAAAGTGTTCTCAGTTTCATCAGGCATCTCCCATTCTCTTTCACAGTAGCTTGTCCTGTGCCCTGACTTGTTAAAGTTTGGCAGTAAGCTCCAAAGATGAACAAGCTTTCCAAACAGGGAACTCGGCTGGGCTCTTCTTGCTCTTCTTCTTGGCAGGGAGCCCTGGTCACAGTGCCTGGGAGCTGAGAGTCGCTCCTTCCTCTGCCCCTAGTGGTCCTTCCTCTGGCCCTCAGATGGGGAGAATAGGTACTTGGGAAGCAGGTAGAAGCAACACCCCAACAAATAGAAACAGAGGAGGTAGGATTTTTCAGGAACCAAAACATGAGAATAAAAGTTGAGGACTAAGTATTTAAGAACAGGAGTAGAGGCAAACGGGTGCTTGAGGACAAAAGTAGACCTGCTGTTCTCCAGACCTGAGAGCTGAGTCTAGGTCTCAGAAGACATTTTCATGCCCTGCCAGCAACTTCATGGGCCCTTGCTGTGTTTGTAAAGTGTTACCTCCCTCTAGTGGTGTGTCTGCAAGGCCCTGGGCAGTCCTGCTAGCTTCAGTGCCAAGGGTAGGTCAGATCGAGACCATATAGATAAACTCCTGTGCCCCTAACTTGCATCCGGCCATTCATGCCATATTATATAGCTAAAGGTGTGCTTGGTGTTCCTGTGAGATACTGCATAACTTGCTTAAGCAATTCTGTTGACAGCTGGGCACTCAGTGTCCCTCTTCTGGGTGTTCCACTTGATCCACATGAGGTCGTGCTTGAAGACAGGCTCAGCACAGGAGGTTTCTGTAAATACGGGCAGTGCCATGGGTAAATTATGGTTCGTAGAACCATAGAATGGTTTGGGTTGGAAGGGACCTTAAAGATCATCTAATTCCAACCTCATTGTCATTAGATTCTGTCATTAGATTCCGTCATTAGGTTCTGTCATTAGATCACCATGGTTGCTCTGGCGTTACTGCTGTTAATATTTTAGGATTGGAGAAAACACATGATCACTTAGTAATCTGATGTAACCACTGTGAAGGTTCTTCATCCTATGTTGTGTCCTGAGCCCAGGCATTTCTGAACCTCCTCTTATGGTCGTTAACATCCCTTCCTAATCTTCTGTTCCTCACACCATTTGATAGACACTAGCAGCTGTTTTGTGTTGCACATGGCTTCATTTTGTTGTATATTTTTTTACTCACCATTTAGCCAGGGTTAGCTTTAAGTGCAAAATGCCTGTGTTTGATTACAGATTTGTAATTTTTGACCACTTAAACTGCTCTTTTTGTTCTCAATTTCATCTGCTTTTGTCCCAGCTCATAAGTCCCCAAAAAGAACATGAATGCATTGAAAAAAGGAATGCATGGATTTTTTCCTTTGTGTTTCACACACATAACTTATATAAAGGTAGCAGACTAGTCATAATCCCACCAGGATACGTACACAACCAAAAACTGCTAGTCCTGGTAATTCATAGCATTATTTATCACCCTGAGGTGTAAACTGTTATCTTGCACTGGGGCAGTGCCATCCATATCTGCAGGTGGACTTGCTTAGGGCTGACTGTGTTAGATGTCCAGCAGAAGTCTCTTAAAAAAATAGAAATTGCTTTTCACACATTAAATGTATACTTGCAGAATAACTGATCCTGTTTTTCAGTTTGGTTTTCATTATTTGAAACACTTACACCAGCCTCCTTCCAGGACTCCGAGAGCAAAGCCTGATTTATTCTCTCTGAAACTTTCAGACACGTGGTCTCTTCCCCCTTTTCCTTCACCTGTCTCTTGCTGTGCTTTCTAAGAGTTTGCTTCCAAATTCAGTGTACAAATGATGGCTCTGACTCTGTGGCTGAACTTTTCTTGCTGCACTAAGCTTCTTCTTTTTCCCCAAATCTAAAATGTAAATTAAAAAGCAAACCTGTTTAATTATTTTATTTATTTATTTTTAAAATATTAATTATTTTAATTATTTTCCAGCAATGCAAACGAGAAGATGGCATAGAGTGTATGGGCAGTTACGGTGTGGTATTGCAGACTAATTTGAGAGCTGGGTTTTTAAGTTTAACCATAGAGCAGCTATTGCCCCTTAAATTGTAAAGCCTCAAATCCACGTTCAATTAATAAATACTTGTAAGGATTTCAGACCTGCTGTTGCTGTGCCAGAGGTGTTGCTCGCAGGGTGGGCAGGTTAGAGTGCAAGCGTTCAGCTGCTTCTTGCAAAACGCAGCCTTATGGCTTACGTGGTTTGGGAGGCTCAGACCTTTTTGTTGGCCTTTGCTGAGGAGTGCTCACCTGTTGTTGTTCCATCCACCCTTTGGGGTAGTGTCAACCTCTGCCAGAGGCTAAATTGCAAACAGTTGGGACGGTTTTAATGTCTTAAACTGCCCCAGCTATTTACTAATTAATGCATGTCTGTGCCCCAAGGTCTTTTGCCGGTAGTCTGCAAAGAATTCGTGCAATTTAAGCAACCACGAGTCTGTCACCCAATGCAAGGTTGAATTTAAGTTGCATTAAATAGCACAAAAGTTAACTTTGGTGGTATTTTTGGACTTCTGAATATTCAAGTGGAAGTCAGCTCGTGTCCTGCCTACATTGTGAAAGCAGACTGGAGAGGGTGCTTAAAAGGAGAGTGTCCATCTTCTTCCTCCCCCAGCTGCTTCAGATGGAGGGTGTTTGCACCCCCAGCCCCATACCTCTTCTCTTTTAGCCTTTCTGGGGGCTGCCCCCTGTCAGCATGCTGTTTGCGGTTTCTTCTTATGGCACTAAGAAGCCCCTTGAAATGCCCCCCGTTCTGCTATGTGCAGCCCCTTTCAGGCTTGCCTGACCTAAGCTGGATTTAGCTGCTTAATTGTAGTAGGATCAGCCACACTTATCTCACCAGTAAAGTCAGGCAAACAGAAGAGACAACTGTTTCTTCCTTTCCTCTGTCATTACAGCTGTCGCGGAGCGGTCAGGCGTCTGACCTAAACACATGCTTTCCGTGCCTGACGTAAAAACCTGAGCTCATGCATGCTCAGTATTTCAGAAGAGGAAAAATGCTTTTATGATGCCCGTATGTTTATTCACCTAAAAATAGGCGCAAGAGTTACCTTTTAAGCTTCCCCCCTCTGTTTGGTTTTGTATCCGAGTTTAAATCTGCTGTGAAGTGTTGAAGATGTGTGTAACATATTACAGATGGTGCAAGTGAATCAAATGCCGGTGTATCAGACAGAATTCTATCCCCCTGTTTCTAAAGTATTCCTAAACTATTCCTGTTACGGCTTTCCTTGATGTAGAAGAGCTGTGCTAGCTGTTACACCAAGACTTCAGCGAGTTACTGATACCGTTGCCCTCTGGACTGATGGCTGCTTTTAAGCGAACCCGGCTGGCACGGCAGTGAAAGCCAAGGGTGAGTGCTAACTCAGCGCTGGATGGCCGTCATTTCCAGGGGGAGATAACGTGCAGCAGCATCTCAGACCCTGGTGAGCCCTGGCTGTAGCACGGATGTCAGGGATGGGAAATACTCGGCCAGCGGAGGAAGGATTAGAAAACTCGCAGAAGAAACTGAGGCCTTCAGGTGGGAGAGGGACAGAAGATCCGCACTGAACCTGAAGCGTCAGGTCCCGGAGAGGGCAATCTGCCAGCTACCTACACGACGGGGAAGGCACCGGGAGTCTTACTGTGAATACGTGCTTCGGGGAGGTGTGCTGGGGATCCTGGGAAGATCCTGAACCAAGGAGCTGAGGCTGCTGCTGTCTAGGGTAGAACTGTGGGATTCAAGTGTCAGTGGTCAAAACGGTGCTTAAAAATGGTTTAAGAAAGGATCTGGAGTGTTATCGGTTCATGTGACCATAAACGCCTGCTGGCTGGATGTATTAAGCGAGCTTTGGCATCCTGATGGGCTCCTCACTCATGGGGCCACTTTGTTTCCTGGCTCAGCTGAAGAGGTCTGAACTACGGATTAGAAAGCTCTGGTTCTGAACCCTGCTGTTTTATCCAGGCGAGAGGTAATGTCTGGTAACATCACTAATGATGGTATTGTAAAATACATGTCTGGGGAGAAAAGGTTCAGATTGGATTCGGTCTTCCCTGCTGCAACTACCAGTGCTCCAAACGTGGGGTCAGCAAGACTCCTTGGTGTTATCTGTGGACATCTGAAGGAAGGTGTGAGGATGTTAACTCAGCCGTACCTGCACCTTGCCCTCTGCAGAGCAGCGTGAGCCTTGAAGATGTGGGAGAAAGCTGATTTGAAAAAGATAAGAGCGGAGAGAGACAGAAACAAGGATTTCTCCCACGTGACTGGTACCAATCAAAGTAAAACTAATCTTTCAGGAGCTCTCAGCTTCAACGAAGTGTGATCACAATAAAGCTTTATATACTTTCTAGGGACTTCCCCCTCGCTCTTGTCTTTCTACATCATTTCAGTTTGCCAGCACGCAACAGGCAAGAGTTCAAAATGTGTATCTGACCAAAATTCAGCGTGCTGACCAGCTCATCTGAGTGGTGACAGACGCACAGTCGGCGTTTGTGCAGTTCCGTGGATGCGTATTTTGATAGGTGTTTACAGTATTAATGATAACTCCAGACACCCTACCTCAATAGTATTAATAGTAAGCTGCTTAGATAAAATGTTCAGGAGGTTTGCTGTCTATGTGGTGAATTTCTGGTTCTTAGTGTGAGATGAGAATTAGTGTGGGGTTGGGATGGTAAGCTACGAACTAAGCGCGTGCTCCGCTGTTGTGGATTAATCTTTATCCCCTCCAGTTCTGATTGCTTTTACTAAATGCCTTTGTAGTCAGGAACTTTCTTTTCTCTCCCCTTCCCCCCATCGTTTAAATCCCCTCATTACCAGCATGTCTTACAGTAGCTAGGACTTTTAATGATTCATCTCAGCAAATGCCCACACTTCCTTTCTGACTAAAACACATGCTGGAAAAGAGCGAACTTGCTAATTGGGCAAAGGACGTGCTTCATATATTCTTATTCATTGGGTCTAACAGCCCACACGTCTGCACTATCGTGTTCCTGCACGTTTTCCTTCCAAAGTGGGGAACGGGGAACTTAAAATCATCCTTGGTCCGTCCCTACTCCTCCCACCCAGACAAACTTTGAGCAGCAGCTGGCATTTCAGCTGGAGCTTCTGATAGGAGTAGTTGTTTGGCACTTTGGTAGGGGTACTTTACCTTCCTTAGATCAACTTGAGCTGGTTTGGTGTCTTCCTTGCTGATGTTTGAGCTCTTCTTTTACCTAGTAGAGGAGTAGTTCTGATATCACCCACAGTGACTGGTATTGAAGCTGTTACGCTATGTCATAGTTGGTAAAACCGTTTGGAAATTTGATGGAACTACCACGTTTTTGTCAAAAAAAAAAAAAAAAAAGGATCTTTAGGGATCTTTAAAAGCATCTGTGGGGTTCAGGAGAACAGCTGCCGCTATGGATAGCGGTCTGGTTGCTTCCTCGTGACTCGTGACCCTGCCCTTTGGCTGCTCCCAGGCCCCTGTCGTTGCTCAGGAGGTGCCGAGGCGACGCGGTGCTAGCGAGCCGATAGCAGTGCTCACGGGGCTGGGAGAGGGCAGGCTCGCAGGGCCAGTGTGCTGGCTGGGGCAGAGCTGGGTGTCTGGCACTGAGCTGTCGGGGCGGTGGGACTTGGCACTTGGTGGGAAGGTGTGTGCAGCGAGGTGCTGAAGCTGCGGTGTTTTGAACCTGTCTGTACCGTTTTGAGGTGCCTCTCGTCGCCAGGAAATGCAAAAAACGGCCAGCAGAGTGTTTTTTGCAGAGCTGTAAATGCAAGGAGCGGTGATATCTGTGGACAGCAAACTCTCGTGGGGATTCCAGAACTCAAAAAGAGTCCTTCAGAAAGAGGAGACTGCAGCTCTGACTTGGGAAACAGCATGCCTGGGGTGCTACTGATGCAAAAGGAGAAGTGTATTGATGGAGGAGGCTTAAAAATACTTGTAGGATACTCCGTGCCGTAGACTTCTTGCTTCACTGCAGGCACTGCAGCTTTTCTGATGGGGCATGTATATCATCAGCCTTGTAAGCCACCTTTGAGCGGGAGAGACCTTCCGTAGTGTGACCAAATAAGCAGTCCACTCACGAAGGTTTTCAAAGCAATTTGGTAGCTTGCCACAGCTTTTTTCTACTTCCCCTTCCCTGACCTCTTCTCCTCTTTTCATCCTCTTGTCCAGTGCTGTGAGGAGAGCTTGGCTTGTGCTGCTGGGCATGGGTTAGTAACACAACTCCCACATTTGGGGGAAGGGTTTCTTAAGAGCTGTCACCTTCTGCATGGCTGGGGCTCGGCCTAATGCTGGCCCATTACAAGCAGCAAGCCACCATCCCTTGCTGATTTTCCTCTTGTCTGTCTCCAGGCAGACTGGGAGATGGGTGCTATCATTAGGCTGCTTTTTAGGTTAATTAAAGGCTATCTCTGTGAACTAACTGGGAGTTTTCCCTTTTCAGGAAGAAGAGATGCCAGATGTAGAAATTGACATCGATGACCTTCTCGACGCAGCCAATGAAGAGGAGAGAGCTCTCAAATTACAGGTAATATTATTTTCTAATTTTAAATCTGAATGCGGCTGAATTAATGCACCTGGGTTGATATCTTCGTTGTGATTGAATCCGCTGTCAGTGTAGCATTAGAGCTGAGAGGTTCCAAGTTTTGAGTTTAGCATAATCTACTGGGCTGTATGAAGGTAATCAAAATCCCTTAGGATAAGATATTTCTGGAAGGTAAGTGATAACGGGAGCAAATAAAAGTTCAAAGGATCCAGTAATATAGGGGGATATGCTAAGACAGATTAGAAAGCCCTACAATTTCCTCCTCTTTCTTCTTTAAAATAAGTATATAAAATGTGTGTGGTTGAGAGGCAGTTATGATGACCAGATAGTTTCTCTGCTTGGCTGCAGCAGCAGCAATATGCACGTGTGCATATACAGACCACAAATTCTCCCTTGTCCTCAGGATACTGGAAACTCTGTTTCTCTAGCTATACCAGCTAGAAATTGGAACCCATCACGTTATCATGGAGTAACACATTTAAAAGCGTGACAAAGGGATGAGATGATCTGCAACAGGAGTTAGTAGGGAAATTCAGAACCTGTCTGCTGAATTTGTACAGTTCAAACCAGTTCTCTGAATCCTGCTTGTGGTAAAAGTCAATGAATGGAAGAATGAGGTGAAGAGGAAAAGAGACATAATTGTCTTAAATGAGATGCATATATATCAGCTAAGATGTGAAACCCACGTGAGGGACTCCATTTATAAACTTGCCAGATGCACAAAAGGAAGGAAACCTGTAGCAGAGCAGTGGTTTGCACTTCAGCCCACTTCTAGGAAATCACTAACTTGGTGCTTTGGTGCACATCTCTGCTGGGAGTGCCTTAATAGGCATGCTTTTCTCAGTGCCCACTGCCCAGCCACAGGACCGTGGGGCATGTCCCCAGGCTGTTTACTCAGCATTCATAAATCGCTTTGCTGTTTCTGCTTAAACTAGCAGCTCGCAGCTACCCTGCCAGGAGCGCCTGACCTACCTAACGTCTGTATTTCTGCATTGCAAATATTGTGGTGCTTTCAAAGAAAGCTAGTTTCACATGCGTATTGCTGGGAGAAATGTTCTTGGATTCTCCTCTCCCCAGCTGTCTTGGAGGAGGGGATTTTGTACCTTCCAGCTTGGAAGAAGTAGCCATCATTTCTCTCCAGCTGCAAATCGTTTTGTTCTACCTGGGGAGCGAAGGTGATCATTGCTACAATGCTCAGTGTTTGGTAGCATCTCCATCCAGTGGTGCCTGGTTCTTGCTCCTTTTCTCTTTCCCCACTCCCTTGTCAGGTTTCCTGCTGTAGAGTTGTTTATGTTCACTGGTGCTCTGTATTGAAACTAATGCTTTCATGTTTTGCTTCTAGGAAACTCTTGTAGATTGCTACAAACCAACAGAGGTAAAAAGACTTTTCTTAAATTCTATTCACCTGTGGATAGTATAGCTATGCTCAAGTTAAAGTAATTTTGTTTTTTGATTTTAGTTATGATAAAGCTAATATAGGAATATCCATGGGGAGCTGATGACATCGGGGCTTTATTTGCTGGGAATGTTTATGCCTTTCATTTGACTACAGTAGGAACAGGACTGAGCTCTGTGGTGGGACTGCTGTTTGTACCAGCTGAAGTACCAGTGTTGTCGTCTGTAATGTCCTGATTGACTTTACTGATGCTTAGAGCTGTTATGATACAAGAGAACTAAACACAATTTTTACCATATGGTCAATCCTCCCCCCCCCAAACCTACTATGTTTGCATGAAATTTTAATTTGAGAATTAGGCTGTGCGCCTTTCAATTTCAAGCCATGTAATTTTATCTTTGGCACTAAACTTGTTTATTCTGTAAACTGTTATGTAGATACACTCCTCAGCTAATTCTTTCCGTGAGTGGAAATTGTGGTGGGGCAACCTGAACTAGTGGGATTCAGTTAAAAGTACTCAACTTTCAACTCGAATATTAACATGTATAGTGCCAATATAGCCTATTTCTCATCTAGTGATGCATGTTTACTGGGAAGAGTAAATATTTTTAAAAAAACTTGGGCTCATTAAAAAAAAACAACAACAAACAAGTGCAATAACTAGAGTAATGAAGCAGATGACAAGGTCTGGACTGCTGGTTTGTTTCTCATTTCAGTTTATTACAGTCAGTGCACTCTGACCAACGGCCATTGTAAAGTATTTAATAGAGCGGATGGCTTAAAGCATCCCCCTAGTCAGTAACCTTTCAGGCTGGTGGTTTTTGAAACAAGGCTGCCGTATAGCTTGGTTCCTGTTCCATGATAGGCAGTGCTGTAATGTCTGTAATTGTAGCCAGTTAAATGGCTGGGCTTTTAAGACAGTCATACTGTCAGGAGGAACCACCGTCACAGTTACATAGACACTTCCCAGCCCACCAGATACTTTCTTTGGGGCCTTTTCATTTTTATTGATTCCCGTGGCAGACTGGGAAAGTTGTCCAGAATTGCTGTTCCAGTTGCTGGTAATAACTTTTTGACAGTGCAGGGAGTTGGCCCAGAAAGACTCGCCTGGAGACACTTGTATAACATGTTCTCTGCTGTTTCGTGGTTTCCTTACAGCAGGTAACGCACATCTCCCGATATTGAGATGCTGTGCCAAAATATCAAATCCCCAGGTGTCTCGCTATAGCAGTGCTACTCTACAGATGACCCCTGTCAGCCTCCTTCAGTTTTCTCCATAAAGCGCCTTAGAACTCTAGTTTGTCTTTGTAATACGGGTCTGAAGACTGGTACTGCATTTGGAGCCTGCTATGGTTCTTGTCACAGGACAGGGAGAGAAAGTGGGGGTCGTGAGTGGGTGGGAGGAACAGGTTGCCAAGAGTTTAGCAGCCACTTGTGTGCTCTGTCTTACAGCCCTCTGTTAGCTGAAGGTCGATGGAGAAGGCAGAGAATCAGATAATTACCTTCCTTCCTCATTTGCTGGACATGTAACATATTTCTCAGCTCTGAAGTTTGACACAATACAAGGACAAAATTCAGAGCTCTTGCAGGGATACATGACAGATGCTAGTGAGTTTTCCACTGGAAAGCTTGCTTACAGAACTGCAGAAAGTATTTGTGCAGTGCAGGTAAATTAAGTTACATGGCAGATCACACGAAACAACGTCCTGAACACATATGCTGGTGCCACACTGCTCTCAGGGCACTGGGATAACGTGAGATGTTAATACTGCATTTTCGACTTGTCTCTTTAGTCCTCTGCTGGTGGAATGGAGGCAGCTCCTTTACCTGGCAAAATACCCATCTTCCTTGACAATCTTCCTGAGACAGCCAAGTTGAGAGAAGTACTTAATCCAGTCTACTGTGAGGATAGTTGGGTGTTGTTGCCTGGGACTGTTTTCACAACAGCAGCTTTTCTTCTTCATCTGTAGCATGAGAAGCCCAATAATACCACATCACTGCTAATTTAGGCCATTTAAAAATAAGTGATTTTTCACCTGCCAACTGTGGACTAAGAAAAACCTGTAAGCCGGCTTAAATTTGGTTTATGAAGATCCACACTCTTCTAGAAAATCTGCAATCCTTTCCTATTTGCAGTCCATTGAGAACTATTGAGGTAATTAATTTATGGAGAAAAGATGTAAGCTGATGGAATTTGTCCTTACCAATCAAATATAATCCATCAAGTCCACCAGCAGCTTTAGCATCAAGAAAGGTACGGTTTGAGAAAGGCTGTAAGCCCTAACTGGAGAAAAAATATGTAGTATGATGTCTCCGCTATTGAGAACACAAGGAGAACTAGTACAGGCAGAAAACTCAGTAACGTGAAGCTCTTGTGCCTCCTGTAATAAATAAACAAATAATATCTTTAGTCAGTTTTGCTTAGTTTCTTCCACTTAGACTAAAGGTTAAAGAACAACTGAGGAGTTTATGCATGTATTCTGGATGGTTTGTTAGCAGAAGAAACAGAATTATCCAGGTCACTTGAAAGGTGGCAGGAAATTTGAATCTCTGTTCTCAGCCTCTGTAATAAATCGGCGAAAGGCAGTAGCTGACAGTAACTTAGGAGGAACTGCTGTGAAACCTTCTAAAGGAAGCACCTGAGTGGGGTTTAGCTGCATACTGGGGTTAAACCACACAAGGAACTATAGCTAGGCTGTTGAATGTGCTCGAACATTATAAAAGCTTTCCTAAGGAAGCAGTTACTGCTGTTGTTTTAATGTGTATGGAAATATGCTTAATGTGGGAACCTTCCTGTAAAGCGTGGCTTAATCTCAAACAAGGCAAAAAATGTTAATTAGGAAAGCGCACATAGTATGATTTTTTGTGTACTATTAAGTTTACATTAATGATCCTTATATCAAAAATTTGGTCTGCTAATCAAGATTGATGTCCATTGTAACTGACGTGTCATTCAGTGATAAGCATTAGCTGTGTAAAGTGTGCCAGACGCTAAAAACAATGTCTGGGCATAATTTTCCAACTTGGCAGTTTCTACGAACATAACAATAAATAAAAAGAACAAAACCAAAGGAACATTAAAACCACAACAGTGTCTAAGAGATGCACTTAGTAACTAGCAAACTCTGAAGTACGTATTTTTATTGGTGTTAGTCAGTGCAGCATGTGACCCGTATTTATACTTGACATTTTTTAGTTGAGCCAAAGGCTCCTTGCTCCATGTAGGTAAGTTGCACTTGCCGAAGTGAAGTATTCAACTTCTCTTCTGAGAAGCCCAACCCAAGGTGTAGGCTTTGGGTCTCCGGTATGGACAGTGCTTTGCCATATAACAATGATCTTCCCATCATGCAAAATTAAACAGTGCTAGAGTATTCATCAAACAGTTTATGCTTCTCCGCTTCCCCTTCTCCCTTCTGGTACTATCATACCTAGTTCAAAAGTGGTACAAGTCATGTAGTCTTGATGTAAGCCACGGCTTGTTTTGAGAAGGTAGCAGTTCATTTCTGGGACTGCATAAAAGTAAAGGGTATGCTATGGGCAAAATCAGCATCATAAACAAATCTTGCACCTGAACTTTCGTGGTTGAAAAGTGTTGTCCATGCGGCCAGGGCAGCTAGTGCTTCTCTGTGCCACGCACTGCCTGTGCGAAATCCCACCCAGACCTTTCTCAGGTGGCTCCCTCAGTTCTGTGTGGTGGAGAGACTCAACAGAGGTCACAGGGAATTCTGAATCTCATGTTAGTGGTGAACATAACAAGGGAACTGTGAAGGAAACTGGCTAAATAGCAAGACCACCTGTTTAGAGTGGACTTTGGAGAACATCCGAAGTGTTGGTGGCTTGATGTGAATTAAAGCATCTGCTGGTGGGACTGCCAAAGTGATGACAGGAGAAATACGGAGACTCACAAACTGCTGTGAGAGAGAAATGGAGTGAGTACAGACTCAAAGCTGTGGTTGAGCTACACAGTGCTTGCAGAAATGTTTGAGGAGAACTCAATAAATGAAGTTTGGTGTTTCTTTGTTTCTTTCTTTTCTCATAGGAATATACAAGCTCTGGGCGAATGGGCTAAGATCTCTTCCACTGAGGCAGGCAGGATTAAATCTATCCAGACCATCTCGTTAGTATAATTCTTTGCTCAGTGCAAGGAGGAGAAAAAGGAGATGAAGTAGCATCATAAAAGAAAGTTCTTTTGCTGGGAACTTTTAATTAATAGAATTTTCAACGTTATTTCCAAAAAAAAACCTGTGTTAAATTGCTGTATATTTTCAGAAAAATTTGGACAGAGATTTAAGCAATACACTATGCAGGGTTACTTCAGTGTCTGGACTATTTTAGCAGCTTTTAACACTTAATTTTGAGAAAGGTAGAGAGGCGTTTGCTTAACTATATGTTTCCCCAAGTTTAGTTTCTAGTTGGAGCAAATGACAGGCTTGTGATGCAGCTTTTTAGAGTGGTCCAAGCACTGTGGTTTTTAAAACTATTTTGGGTATGTCTTCAAATAATGTTTGTATTTAGTATACAGAGATGAATAGAAAGCTCAACCCTTTTGAAATGGTACTTCTAAACTTTTGAAAGATCATCTATTTTTTGGTCCTGATATGTTATTTAAATAATCACAAGGCAGCAGTACGTGGGATGCCTATTCTAAGTAATAGAAACTGAAGAAGTGTCCTAAAGCCTCTGTGCAGTGTACTGCCTTACATCCTGGGGAGCCTACAAGCTCATTCATGGCAGCTCAGCTGATGGATGGTAATTATTAAGTAACAGTAACTGTATTATATGTCCATATTACTTGAATCCAAATAGGGCATTTTGTAAAGAAAAAAGTTAAGAAATGTGCATATTTAAAACAATGCAGACAAGCACTTCTAGAAAAACACGTTTTCTTGTTTATCCATTTGACCACTTTGAATTCAGTGAACTAACACTGTTTATATGCCTGCTGCTGAGATCTGCCCTATATCGTACTAGGGTGTTGGAGAGAATTAAATTTGCATGTTTTCATTTCAGCAAGTACTCATGAACGCACCTTAGAAGGACCCATAGCAATATTTTAAGAATGGAGGGGCAAATGGTGATTTGACAACAAGCTGTGCTTGCATACCCGCTGCTGAATTGGAGAATAACTGGACTGTGTGTCCTGACCACAGCTAAGCTTTGTCCTATATAGTCAATTCCTTGTACAGGGCTCATCAAGAAACTCAGCTGCTGTGGATTTTCCTCTGGGCATTGATGGTGCCGTGGCCTCACTGGCAGGGCTGGCTGCTAGGATTGTTCAGTGAGGCCACAGAGATGCTGCACCAGTTCTTGCTAACAGAAGACAGCTTCTGGCCCCGTTTCAAGGTTTGAGCGTGTGGGGAAGGGAAGGTGTTTGGAAGTAGGGTTCCTTCTTCCTTTTGTTTTTACTCCCCCCTTCATGTCATTTTTGAGTTTCTTCCCCAAGCTGTTGTGTAGAGTGCTCTCCAGGATGACAGCTTTTTACATTCAACTGATCAGGCTTTCTCCAGGAAATAGCCTCAGGCAAACAGTCAAAGAAATCTTGATTTTTGACTTGACTGCAGGGAAGTAAAGCTGTGGAGCAAAGCTGGTTGAGGATTCATTTCATGCTCTGGCGAAGCAGGAGCACGAGACACCCTTCATTTTAGTTTAAGACCTAGTCCTATTACATGTGTTCTGTTTGTGGGAGAGAAATCTGGAGAGACAAAGTCTAATTAGTCTCCAGAATTAATTGGAAGACTTGAATAGTAAGCCTCAAATTCATTGTCTGTCAAATGACCTTATTAAAACAATGAATCACACCTCCAAAGCAGAGAGGTGATTTCCTCCCCTTTGCAAACAAAGGTGAAATGATAATTCAGCCTTCTTTATTTTTTGTTCTGCATTAGATGAATGCTTTGGCTGAACTGAATGCCTTACATTCTAGGAAAAGCGTTAGACAAGGGAGAAGACAACTGCCTAAGGCTGAATATAAATGAGTTCAAATGAAGCGTAGATTTAGTCTCTGCTTATCTCTTGAATTTGCCTTTAGTATTAGAAAGATGCGTCTTCTAGAAACAATTCTGTGTTGTAAATTAGCAGGACTCTCAATACTTGTAACAAAACTGTATTCAAAGGTGATCTCCTTGCAGAAAATCTGTAAAAAGAATTTAAACTAGGTTTATGTGCATTTTTCCTTTTTTTTTTCCATTAACCAAGGCCCAAACTGTTGGCACTGGATTTTTCTTCTATTAAAAGTACAGATGTGCCCTGTGTATTTCTGGCTGTAGCCCTCAAAGGAATAGTTTGTGAGTTCTTGAGTCCTTAACTGAGTTATTTTTAAGTGTTTTCCAACTATGAGAATCAAGTATTAATAAGTAGATAATCCAACCTGCGTTACAGAACTACTTTTAACTTAGATTGGTGCATGATTAGCTTTCAAACGCATGATGCTAAACTTCAGCGCAAATCCTAGAGGGGATTTCAAGAAAATGCTCTGTATAAAATGAGGTTTGTGTATGAGGTTGAGATAGATGTGGATATTAAGCCTTCTATTAAGCTTCAACCCAAATGTCCACAAGGAATAAAACTGCAATTTTGAGTGATGTTGAAAGAAAATAAATGGGTATTACCGTGTGTCATAAAGCTGACTCAGTTAGCTATAAAGTGAAGGCTTATAAAAATGTTGTGAAGCCTTCTTTTCTGCCTCCAAGAGGGAAAATGTGCATCTTTTCCAGAATGCTGCTCTTCCTTAATGGAGAGCTGCAAAACAAGAAAGGCACATGCACCAGAGCACAAATGTATGAAAAAACGCAGGCTCAGTGCAAGCATCAGATGCAAAACGATACTTAAAGCAAATCAGAAACATACTGAGCCAGTGCTCTGGTTTGCACACCTGTGGGATGTGCTCTGCAGCTCTGCTGCACTGTGTGAAATGTCTGCCACATACAGAATGCTCTTGCAGGGTTTTGCTGTTCGGTACTGCAAGCCCTTATTTCAAGAAAATTAGTTCCTGAGGGGTAAAGCATTTGTAATTATTATGTGTACTCTTTTTACATATACTCTTCAAGTGAGTATGGCTGCCTTCCCCTTCCAGAAGAAAACAGCCTCACTTACTGCAGATCTTATTTTAGGGGATTACCCCCACGCAGCTTGGTTTATTTTGATGCACTAAGGAGCTTCTTGGTGCCCTTAAGATTGAAAACATCAAGCAAATAGATTATTTTGCAAAAGAAGGTGTTTGTAGTGCTACCACAACAAGGGGAGGAACTCTCCTCCTTTGCTGTAGTGTTGTGTTGAAAAGCAACTGAACCCTGGCTGCATTTCATACCCAAGGGAAACTTGCTCCAAATTCTTCTGAGTTATGGCAGAAAATGGACAAAGGAATGGAAAGGGCCCTTTTAAAGAGGTATACCCTGCACAGCTACAGCCAGAATAATGCCTGTAGTTTTCCCTGTCAACTCTGCAGATGCCCCGTCCTTCCTTCCTACTTACATGAAGCACTTGGACAGTTGCTTGTTGCAGTATCTTGTTGCTGCCTTGATGGTAGGTGAGAGCGGTGTAGAATATTGGTAGCTTTAACAGAAGGCTGATCAAGTCATCCAAAGGGAAGAACAGAACTTCAGCACTTTCTTTCCTGAAGCTGTCTTAATCCGATGCTTTGGGATAAGAGTTTAACTTTTTGTTGAAGGAGCTGTTGAAAGGCAATACTAAGTGCTTTAATCCCAAGTAAAAATCTTTTAAGATCAATTTAGAACGTTTATAATGATTTCACTGCAGCGTTTCATTTAATACAATAGTAAAAAAAAATAATCCTAAAGCGTATTTAATAGAATCACAGAATGGTTTGGGTTGGAAGGGACCTTAAAGATCACCCAGTTCTACCCCCCGGCCACGGGCAGGGACACCTCCCACCAGACCAGGCTGCCCAAAGCCCCATCCAGCCTGGCCTTGAGCACCTCCAGGGATGGGGCATCCACAGCTTCACTGGGCAGCCTGTGCCAGTGCCTCACTGCCCTCTGAGTCAAGATTTTTTTCCTTCAAACAGCACCATACCACATTAGTTTTGCTTTGCCTGGCAGGCCTTTACAGTGCTGAAAGGATCAACGCATAGTGCAATGGAGGCCGTGGATTTTTAGGGTAAAACTGTCTCTGTCCATTTTCTGACCTCAGAATGGTTAAGTGCTATTCTCTGACAATTTCCGAGTGGTTATTGTTGCAGTGGCCTGTACATATCTGGAAAAATACAGCTTCTAGGGGATGGGGAGGGAGGATTTTGGATCTTAACAAATAAGCAAGAGATGGGATATGCAAGGTTCTTGATGAGCTTTTGTAGCCCACATTGATAGGAGTGGTGCTTTGCCTTTGGTGCTGTTACTTGAAGCCACAGCTAGCGTGGGTACTTAAACCATGGTACAGCAGTGCGTGCAGCGCAGTATAGATGTGCACACATGGTCAGGAAAGGAAGTTGCTCTGTTGGGGTGACACCTGCCAGGTTTGTGGCTTCACCAGAAAAAAGCTGACCACTGTCAAGTGAAAATACACATTTACAGAGGCTTTCCTTACGCACACTGTAGCACCTGTATAATATGTGTTTCAGTGTGACTTTTTTTATTTGGAAAGGTACTGTATTGTCATGTAGGTGGTGACCTTGCTCACTGGAATTTTTAGCCTCGAGCATTCAGCTAGGAAGTCATGCTTTTTGTCCTTGCACATCAACCTGACTAAATCCATAATTACATTCCCAGTTTAAAGCTCAAAGATTTCTAGATAAGGACCTTTTTGTAGGTGCATATGCAGTGCTATGGGTAAACATCATTCTCCCAGAGTGACAGTAAGGGGGTGATTTAGCTTTTAGTGCATCTGCAATTATTATATGAAATTGTATGCCAGAAGAATTTCAGATAATGGTGCAATTCTTTAAGCTCCTGTTCTCTCACAATTTAAAAGGAGAAAATCCACTGAAGCTGGGGAAGATGTCACTGTGAAAAGAGTCCTGGTCCATTAATGTCTTTTGTTTCAGATTAGTGTCATTCGCTGAGCTCCACAACCAGTTTCACCCAGAATAAGCCAGTGGTGCTACCTCTGGCTCCTTGGTCGTGCCTTCCCTCAGACTGGCACGAGTGGTGGTGTGGGGCTGAGCTGTGAGCCCAGTCAGAGAGCTGAGCCAGCTTGGAAAGTAGCAGGGCAACAGGAAAACAGCTGAGTTTGTAGCCAGACTAGCTCTCTGTTCCAGCTGAATATGCAGCCAACCAAAATGCTAGTGCCAGCATGGAAAATGGTGAGACAAACACCTCTTTTGGCAGGAGTGCTAATTTCTGTGCACGCTGAAACTGTGAAATGCTCCTTTGACTATTTGCACTGTATTCAGTTGTAGATTTTACTTGATTCAACAGCTGGTAGAAGGCCCTGTGTAGTAAAAGGCTGGAAGATGACTAGCAACTAAGGCAGAACACTCATGCAGAGGAAAAAACAGTTATTCACTCCTCCAATATGTGACAAGTGTATGCACATAAGATTCCTACAGATCAGGCTGTAGAAATTCCAGCTTAGCAGTAGAAGCTTAAATAGAAATGTAACTTGCTTTGATTTTTTTTTTAAACTCAAAATCATGGTGTTATGGGATCTTAAAAATTACTCATATTTTCTAATCTTTTTTTTTTCCTAGGAATTTATCAAAGAGCTGCTAACTCGGATAAGAGGAATGAGGAAACTCAGTCCCCCTCAAAAGAAGAGTATATAAATAACTCGAAGTAGTAGCACTCTGTAAAAGACATGGCAAGGGAAATGGGACTTTGAATACAAGACCTTTATTAAAATAGTTGTCTTTCTCCACAACTTTTTTGATTTCATTCAGTTTTGACTCAAGGAATTTCTTTTGTGTGTTTTAAGGGTTCTTTTTTAAATGTCGATTATTTTTTTTATCAAGAATATCAACGTTTTGGATGCTGCTCAACTTTCACTTGAGGATTACTGAAGCAAGAGAAGAATCCAAGAGTTAGTGATGGGGGGCAGCAAGCCTACATGGTGAACCAGAAGATCTTGTAAATTTACAGAGCTAGGAGACTTCTCCTTGCAGCTAGCTGGATAACGTTTTTTAAGTTGGTTGTACATTTAACTCATGGATGTCAAGTTTCTTGTGCTTGTCTGTACATAAATTATAAAGTGGGTTGTGAATACTGTTTCACATGGATGGAAGGAAAAGTTTGTTACAGTAAATTATTTAAATGGTGGTTATTGCAAATTTGCTACCAGAAGGTACCAATTTAGATTACTAAAACGAGTGCTGCCATTTTTCTAAGTACCCTTAAAGCAACCCAGTGAAGAATTTCATCATATCTCCGTATTTAGACTGCAGCATATGAGAATTGGGAATTTTAAGGGCTTAATTTGTAGACTTAAAGTTATTTTAACTTTGATGCTTTGCCAGGTCATTTCCTCCCCACCTCATGGTGTCTTGGAACTGTGCTAACCTATACTGAAAAGGGGCCTGCAGTGATATCTAGAGAAATGTCCATCGCCATTCAAAGGGTGCTTCACAGTGGAGGAAAAGGCAGTGCTACCACCAAAATGACTTAAAAGCACTGTCTTGCATTAAGTGACGTGGTCTTTAACCAAGTGAAGATTCCTCTCCCATTCAAGTAGGCAAAGAATATTACGGTCTATGTTTATGGCTCTGCCCTGAGAAGCAGGGAGACTATAATTTGGGTTCTCGTACTTACTAAAAGCAAGAATAGAAGAGAGATCCCTGCTCCCTCCTCGAAAATGTCCTAACTAAAACGTTGAATAAGCTACCATATGCTGGTAGGTGACACTAGTCAGGCATTTTATATCAAGGGTGCTCTGAACATATTTTATTTTTCAAAAGAAGTACATGTTTGTGAATTTTATGTATACTGGCAAGCTTTTTTAATGTATTTAATTTTGTAATGTTTACTGATGATTTTATTTACCAGATATTTACTCAAATAAATGGAACAACTTGTGACTTGTTACATGTACACTTTACACGACTACTGTTGCTGAGTAGGTTGGTAAGTGGACTTGCTTACCAGAAAGAGAAGCCTATGAGGTGGTAAGTACTTGGGAACCCAGCTGCATAGACCCTAACTGGCTTTTAAAGGTACAACAAAAGCCCTTGCCCAGTATCACTCAGCCAAATTCCTGTAACCTGGTGGACAGCTTCACCTTTGAAAGTCTGCAGTTGAGGCCTGCTTTCTCTGGAAATGCTCAGATAAATACCGCTGCTTCTTTCTTTCCTTCCCCCAGGGATCAGACTTGGGGAGGGCTTACCACTGGGCGACCCAGTTCTCTACTGAAGGTCTGGCAGCAGGGTGTCTTTCAGCAAGAGGCCCTCTACTTTTTTTTTCCCTCTGCACCTCAAGAATTTTCAGCAGCCATGAGAAAAGACTTGGTTGTTTTGCCTTGCAGCATGTTAAGTTTAGATCTTGTGCCTAGCTGAGGCCGCAGTTCTGCTCTGGTTTCCAATGGAGACTTACAGCAAACTTTTTTATTTTTATTTTTAAATCGGTATGTGAAGGGAGACTGGTGCTCCAGGAAAATGGGTGGGGGGGCAGCTTGTGATTTCTTCTTCTGTTTTTATGTCGATATCTCCCACTATTGCTGTCAGCATTATCAGTGAGCTGTCTTCAGAAAGAGGGCCCTGCGAGTGACTTCTCTTATCACAAGGAGATTGTCTCTCCTTGGTCTGTGCTCCTAGCAGAGGATCTGGTGTAGCTAGATTGAAATGACCAAGCTTGGATCATGTTGATCCCTTTGAAGGAGGGAGAGGTACTTGAAAAGCTTCCTTAATTCCTGGGGTAACAGGCCTTTTGTTAGATTTTTCACTTAACTCTTGAGGCAAAAATCGCTGGTGTTAGCAAAAACCTGGTGTTTGGCTAGGCAAGGGCTTTCACGAGCCCTTTTCTAGGTAATGTATTCGTTCACATACCAGTGAGATCCTTTTTGCAAGCACCAAGTCTATTATGTCCAAAAATGGATAAAAATCTTTTGATTTGAGATTTGTTAGTAAAGTCCAGAGTTTTGAGCTGCAGTCTGAAATGCAGTCTGCTCATGGGTACCTTTCCCTGACTCTTAAGCTTAAGTACATACATGCCTCAGCTGAGGCAACTGTTAGCATGCAATACGTCTTTTCAACCTTTGAGGTGGTTACAGCTGCCTACATTTTGCAGCTGGTATTTAGAAACAACCCCAGGTCTGAAGAGAAAGGTTCGAGTCATTTCCACGTTCACAGATGCATTTTATGACTTCACTTACTACTTCAAATATATGCATTTTTTTTTCTTCCTTTATAATAGTGGTGTGCAAAATCAGAAATGTAAGGCGATGGCATCTGTGCTGGTTATCTCTTTTTTCCTTGAGCAAAATGCTGCTCCACAAATATTTTTCCCTCATGTTACTCAGCTAAAAAATGCCTAACTGCGTGCATCACCCATCTGCATTTTTTGCCTTACTTTTCTTGCCCTGAAGTAGTTGTGGAAAATGGCAGTCTGCGCCTTTTGGAGGCAAGCAGAAGTAGCTGGTACAAGTAGTAGACTTGTAAACAGCGAACATTGGGACAGTCCCTACTGCTTTCTTTTGTCATGTGTGGAAGGGACGGTCACTTCTGTGAAGGACTTCCTTCGCTCCAGCTCTGCATGTGTCGCTATCTTACAAGTGTCAGTGAGCAAAAATGAACTCTAAATAGCTGTTGTTTGCAGCTGGCATGATTTTCCCCAATACAGGGTCTCATTCTCGCTGCTTTTTACTTAATGGAGATGATCTTGGCCTGGGTGTCAGTGTGGGGAGAACCAAGCCATTCACTGAAGATTTCTTTGTGCTCTATGTCTTTATACTGTGTGGGTGTTCTTGGCTCTGGGCAATATTCAAGGGGCATATCAATAGCACACTGTTGCTGAAACAACTTGAGATTAAATTTTACAGCCCAGGCTCCTTGGCTGGTCAGCTTTAGAACGGCCAAGCCTGCAGTGAGCACTTCCTCTGGGCTTTTAAAGTGGCTAATGAAAGGAACTGAAGTGCCCTGTAATAATAAATATGTAGCGACGCTGAGTTTTTTGTGTTGGCATTGAAGTGCCTCTCCAGAATACAAGACTGCCAGTGAGAGCACGTGTTTCTGGGGTCTGCTTCATGGCAGAATTAGCCTTTGCGTGTTTTACAGCAGGAGCCGACAGTGTGGTGTCTTCCATGGTTGCTCTTCCAGTTGGCTTAGAAAGAGGAGGAAAGTGCCTGTAATTGTGTTCAGTGCTCCCCCTGAGGCTGCAGTGACAGGATAGTGTATTCCTGTGGGATGATACAAGAAAGAAGATGAGCCATTCTTCTGCCAGCCTTGTTTTTTGCCCCTTCTCCCCAGTTATTCCTGCGGTGGGTTTTACTCCTAGGGCTGCCGTTTGTGTAGGGGGTGTCTGGGGAATGCATGGGAAGGAAAGGACCTTGACTTTCTCTATTCTTTGAGAAAATGACCAGGAAAGGTAGGAGCGAAACATCTGCTCCTCTTGTGCACTTTGAACTTTGACACTGTGAGCCTCGGAAAGGCCTTTGGCACCTTACTCTGGTAGCGTGTGTGAAAATGGAGCTACTTGGCAATCTGCTTCCTACGGTGGTTTGGCTGTATTAAGACAGCCTTAATGTGAGCATGCAGCTCTAGGGAAAAAAATCTGGTGGGCCACACCAACAGAGTGCTTCTCGCTTGGGAACTGGACGAAGGTACAGGTCTCGTTCTGTACGAAGAGTTGAACTTGAACTCCTGGTGAAGAGCTGTGACACAAGGATACATTGATTCTTGGCTGCTTAAGGTTTGCCATTGCCAGCATCCTCCCCAGATGCTAAACAGGTACTGAATTACTGCGTGCAATGATTTTTAAAGGATGTTGAGATTTTGAGAGGGAGAAATGAGTTCAAGTACTAGGAAATCTAGAAAATAAAATCACTAAGGAAATTGCCCTGTTATATCTTTAGCTATTAAGAAGACTGAGAAGAGTCTTGTGCTGTGGCATATACTTCTGTATGGAGAGAAAATGAGAAATGTGTTTTCATTTATTGGAGAAAAGTATAAGGAGAAGGAATGCCTGGAAGATAAAGAAGAGGAGCTTGAGGTAAGGAAGGAGATGGCACACCTTGGTGGTGAGTGTGAGGTGCCCTCTGAGCCCACTACTGAGGGGATAAATGAGACCACCACTTATTAGTATCAGATCGAAATTGGATGCTTTTCTACGTAAGTTCTTATTCAGTTCGGTCAAGATGATCAAAGACCTTAAAACTCTAAACATCTGCTTCAAATGTTTTTTTTGGGAATTGTACAAAGCAGAGGAAATGAGACAAATTGATTCATATATTTGTGTATTAGGCTTACACAGTGGTCAAATCAGATTACTAGTATCAATTATATATATAATACACAGGTCCATGGCTTTTTACTTGACTTCCATGTTGCTTCTTCCTTTTTCTTATGGTAAGAAAATAGCAGGTATGAGTATAATTAATGCTGCTATCAAAAGCTAGAGAGAAATTGAAGTGGAGAAAATGTGCTTGGAAAGCACCTAGTGCTGCAGAATTTGTTCTTGTCACTCACTGGAGGACTCTGCCATCAGTGTAAATGCAGAGTGTTTCTGAAGTTTTGAAATTGCAGTTTATAATTTATTTAGTGATGGTGGGATTTTTTTTTTTCAGCTTTATTTTTGTGGTAGAAATAATGACCAAGTTCTCTGAGCTATTATCTTATACTACTTATAGACTTTTCTGGTTTTTCAGCAAAAGTTGACATTAGCTATTTAAAACTGAAGAAATCAAGCTATTTGAAAAGTTGGTTTTAAAAATATATCTAACAATGGAAGTAATTTTGGAGGTGCAGACAACATATTTTGTTTGGTAGTACCTGGACAGCTCTCTGTGGGCAGGGAGCGATGGTGTGCTGCCTCATGACTGTGGAGGACCCCACAACTTGTTTGACTACCACGCTAAGCCAGGAGTGGAGTTGGGCTCAGCCTGTGCTAGAGCGGGCCCTCAAAGCAGTTTCTCACCTCGTTCTTGCAACTAATGATCTTCAGTGAACTGCATGTCTTGTGTCTCTCCAGTCTTAATTCCAAGCTTACCAAAACAGTAGTTTTAGCATTCGTTGCCTCCAGTACTGTCATGATGCATTTCTTTATAGGCTGCATTAATATTCCCCATTCCTTCAAGTTTAGTACCTTGATTATTTCTCTTAAGGACCTTTTACTATGCGGTGGAAATGGGAAATGTGTTGCCTGATGCTATTTCTGCCACAGAGGCTCTGCTGCCAATACCAAATCAGTCTGAAAGACTAGAAAGGCTGCTGCAAATTCAAGTGTCTTATGAAATATGGCCTCATACTGATGAGACATATTCACTTTCACTTTTTTTTCTTTACTTCACTTTCCCAAGTAAGTCTTCAATGTGTAAGTGCAACTAAGCCACATGCAGTAAGGAGAGAACGAAGCTCGTGGAACTGGTTGCGTGATTTCTCTTGCATTCTGGGGAGAAAGAAGATAAATGAGGCTGTTAGTTTTTTTTCATCCCCCGATATCTGAAAAACACTCCAGCAGCAGTTGCAAAAGGCCACAGAAATGGTCTTGTTTGGAAACCTGAGGGTGTAGGACAACTGAAAACAAACAAACCACCAAGAAATAACAGGTGGCAGGTACACGAACTTGCCAAGTGCAGACCTTCTTTGTGTCCTTCAGAAAAAAGCCATCCGTGTCTCCTGAGCTCGGCACCCGTGAAGATGAATGTCCTCCCACCAGGCTCCACTGAGCTTTGTGCTGGGCCCAGGTAGCAGACCAGTGGAGAGGTGAGTACCAGTGCTTCAGGAGTAATGCACACATAAGCACGTTTGTGTAATCACGTACCAGCTAACCTGCTCAACCCTGAATGCAGTGCCTGGGCTGCTAATAAGCCAGCGTGTCAGGCAGATCGTTGGTCGGATGCATCACCCTTTGCCATCCTGCAGTGGCTGTGATGCGTGCAGTCTTTGCTCTTGCTGCTAGCGAGGAATATTGCAGCTTTCCAGCCTTGATATTGGAAAAAAAATATGCTCTTCATTTGAAAGGGACACGAGTTTGTTGCCAATCCATACTTAACCAACTTGGATCCTCCAATATAAGTACCCAAAAATGAAGTATCTTGAATCCAGGTATAATTGTACATACGCTACTGCCAACTAACAGCTTCTGTTTTTGATAGAAAATGAAGTTGTTCAATGGTTCTTTTGTCTGGACCTGTTTAATTCTTGCCTCCTACACTCCAGCTGTCCTTTTAATACAGCTTTCCCAGTCATCAGAAAGGCTTTAACATATTTCTTTTGAGAATTTTTCTGGTCCTGGTTTAGATTTAAAACAAGCACCAGATGATCCTAAGTTGGAAAAAGGCTGCCTAAGCTATAACTTGTTGCTAAGATTCCTCTATTTATACTTGGCCAAGGTGTTTGGTTCCCATATCAACAATGTACCTCAGTAGTGCATGTTGTGTAATGGTAAATCCTTCGAATTTTAATGGTCTACCTCAGTGCCTGCTCTTTCGTCTTCCTATGTGTCTTGGTCAAGAGTTGCCACTTAGCATATTATATTGATTATTGCTTCATCTATGAAGCTGTACGTTGAGCTCAGCACTTAATCACTCTGAGGCTGGCTTTTCTATCCTTGGCACAAGGACAAAGTGTTTAAAAATATGTCAGCTCTTGAAAAATAAGCAAGTAGTTTTAATGCCAGGGTTGACTGAAGTGATAATTGTTTAACATTTCACCTTCTGGTTACCTCTCAAATCTGAAAATCTGAATGCTTTCTGAAATTAGTATGACTTTTTCAGCCTGATCTTGTTAGCTGCTTCCTAATTCTCTTAGTACTTATTTCTTACAGCTTTTATTTATGGCTGCAGTTGGTTCTGATCTAAGAAGCGTTCCCCCTCCCTCAGAATTTCTCTGTGTTGCTCTCATCTCTTTTGCAACAGAAATTCAGATGTGTCAAAATTATACCACCCCTGCAGTACCAGCAAAGATAACTAGGGAGGGGTTCAAGAGAAGTTAAATACATCAGACTATCCCACAATATTTCTGACTCTTCTTTGCTAAGAAAGTTAGGTTATCATGCCCAGCCCCAGTCCTGAGTTTCACATCTTTTCTTTTGTGCAAAACCATCCATAAGAGAGTGGGAAGCACCTGAAAGGAAGTACTTAAAGCTCTGGGAGTTGGTTCAAAAATCTCAGACTGGGCTTGTGTATGAGGCTGTCTTTTAGAAAAAGGAATAAATATATATATACTTAGAAGAGTGGGACCATCTATCCAACCACCTTTCCAGCCTTTCTATCCAACCACTGACTCTTGTTAATTAGAGATTGAGGAGCAGCTGTCAAATAGGCATCAGGGCTGGGAGCCCAGATCAAGTAGCAGATATGGCACAACAATATGCTCCACTTCCACTTCTTCGAAAGTCTCTTCCATGCCTGAACTTTGCTCGTCTCAAGTGCTCAAAAATCTGAGGTAAGTAATGCAGGCACTCTGAGGCTGCCCACTCCTGGATCTTTTATAATGCATATTGGTTTGTGCGCTTGTTTCTTGAGATGGTTTCACAGGGGCCACTTGTGATTCTTTTCCTCTGCTGCCGATGGCCTGAAATTTCCCTTTAAATGAAGACTGAGACTTTCCTGTCTCCAGCAGTTTCAGGAACAGGAATCCTAGGAAGGATGTTGGGCTCATGATAAAAACGTTAAGGTCAGGAGCAACCGGGAAAACACATTAGTAGTTGCTGTGGTGCCCTTCTTGGTGTATCCCACATAGCCTGTGGAGGATCCCCCTGCACTGGTCAGGTTGTGCACAGAAACCCATGAGGTAGACAGGCCGGATAAAATGGAAATGTGCTGGCATCACTTGGGTTTGGAGTTGTAGTTTACCCTCTGTCTGGTTTAATGCAGGCTACTTGTTTATTTCATTCAGTAGATAGTAACCTTTCTTTAAATTCAGTTTAGAAATAGATGACTTTTGTATTTCACTGCTGTGCTTTGTCGCACTCCATAGGGACCTTGGTGGACAAAATGGTTCTTGGGTGGGTGCTGGAAACAAGCAGCTCATTTTTTGTGTAAATAATTGAAGACAGAAGCAAGCTGGTTTAAACAATGTGTTTATATTGCAAGTGTGTCGCAGTGGAGCCTAGCTAACACCCCGACCAATTATACTTCCAAATTTTGCCCTTTGGGGACAGGAAAAGGCTGTCAAGTGCTGGACTGTCTGCAAATCATAGAAGCCTTTGAGTTCTTCTCATTGTTAAAAGGGTCACTTACTGTGAGCAAACAACTCATAAATCAATGGTAGTTGACACTCAAAGTTTGGCAGGAGGTTTCGGAGCTGTGTAATGGCATTTGGGAGATGGATCCACAGCTCCCTGTGCCCCGCGTCTGTGGGCTGGGGGGAGCGAACTGAAATGGCAGCTCTTCATGACAGCCCTTTTCTGCAAGTGCCAGATGAGATGTGCAGATCAGATACCCACATGTCTTTCCCACGTGTGTGCTTTTCCTTTTGGTCATGCAAAATCCTTCTCTCTCTTTCTGTTTTAAGGAATACCACAATTAGACCAGAAGGGATAACTGCAAGTGTTCACAATTTACCAAGGACTGCAGAGGGAAAAGATGGGTAGCCACTGCTTGCTTACTGTGCAGAGAGCTTCAGCAGTGGATTATCTTACAAAAGAAGTGTGTGACTGCCACGGGGAGTTGTTCAAAACCAGCAACAGCTTATTCGGAGCCCCCTCTCAGGGGTAGCACAGGGCATCAGAGCGGCTGCGAGGAAGGAGCAGGGCCACGGGGAAGGGGAGGTGGTCCCACCTGCCTTGTGTGCCTCGCGACTTGCAGCTGAGCTTGGTAAGTGCTTCATTCGTTTCCACGGAAGTGCACAGAAGTGAGCTCTTACATTCAAAGTAAACGCCACAATCATTTTTCCCTTACCTGTTGGCATTAATTAAATGGAAATGGGTTTTCTACTTCATCTATTGTTTTGATGCCCACTCGCCTGCCTCAGTCTGAATTTTTTTTTTCCCCTCCAGCCTGTTGTGACCTCAGTGTCTCTCTCTCTGCCGTTTTGTTGTCTGACTGTTCTCTTCCACTTTGCAGGTCTTGGAAAAATGTTTTCCCCCAAAGGGTGTAAGGCAGCATGTTGCACTAACCAACTGCCACGACAGAAACTGGCTGTGTCATCCCTCTTCTTGCCCTGTCCCCGCTTGGCTGATGGCAGTATGCTTTGCCTTTTATCCATCACTGCTTAGGGAAAGAGCCCTAGGGGTGAGCACAGCATGCCTGCCTGTTCCTCCTGGGGCTCAGGTAAAAAGCACAGAGCCTCGCACGCTCATGCAGGAGCTGCCTGAAGTGCTGCCAGCGAGTGCCACAGCCAAAAAAACCTGGACACGGGTGGTGCTGCCTGCCCAAGCACTTCTCGGAGGGACGTGTCACCGGCGCTTAGTCAACAGCAGTGTCAGAAGGCAAGGCGCAGCACGAACAGTGGATGCACTGAAAGGTTTGTGTGCTGCACAGCCTGCTGCCCTGAGGAAAACGAACACGCTCTCCTGCATCCAGTATTAGGCCGCATCGTATAAACAGATTGTGGTGATTCTCTCCAGAGAAGGGAAGAAGTCTTGAGCTCAACCCTCAGTGCCCTTCACAGCTTAGGTAGCAGGGCTTATCAGCACAGCACCTTCCTAAACACAATGCTGCAATTATCTAATGGAATATCAGTATGTTTCCTCCCCCGTTCCCTTTTTTCTGGTTTCCTAAAGGAGCGGCGTCAGTCCTTTTAGCAGCTGCCATGTCAAAAGCATCCAGGAGGAGACTGCAGGAAGCTGGCAGTGCCTGGGAAAAATGAAGCAAAGCTGTGGGGAGCCTCCTGGCTGATTCAGTGGCTTTCTAACATCTTTCCCTACCAGCGCTGCCCACTCCCTCTGAGCTGGACCAGCCTCCTGGCAGCAAAGGCCCCGTCTGAGCTGCTCGCATCCCAGGCAGAGTCAGCATGCTGACCTCTCCGGTTTGTGAGGATCAGTGCTTTCCCCTGCTCACTGTGTGCACCTAGCCTTGCTAGTGCCTCTCCAGCTCTCTTTCTCTTCTCCATCACTTCTCAGTTGTTGACTGACAGGAGTCATAGAGACTGGTAACAGTTTCAAAATGCCTTTGAAAAAATTAAAATAATTGATGTGAACTCTGTGGAGTGAGATTGCTGGTGAGGAACGGCTGTGGCAGATGTAGCGAATGGGAATCCTGTGGAGGGACCATTGTTGTTGTCTGGGTATAGTTCAAAGGTTTAAATAGGATTAAGATATTGACGATTAGTAACAGTAAAATAATCTTTATCTCTCCAGAACATCAGTGGTGCCACAGAGGAATACTGTATGGGTAAACACAAGCTTCCTGCAGTCTAAATAGTCCAGCATGAAGCTCACCCAGCCTAGCTGAGGATTTTCTCATCACTAACGCTACACACCGCTTATTCTGCTGCACGCTTGCTAAGGCCAGAGGCTGGAATGCCCATAAATTAGCTACTGGTTTGAAGGGCCTCGATTGTTCTCTGTTCCTGCATGGACATTTTAAAAATACCTCTATTTAAAAAATAACATAACTCTCTCTTCACAACACTTCTCATCTGGAGCACTGTGAAGGTGAGGCTCCCAGACTCACTGCCCATTGGTACTGATAATGTGGATGAACAGTGGGCGTCTGGTTAGGCAGTGGCTGTGACTGCTTAGTGCCATAGCAGTAAGTAAATACTAATAATTAAAAAAAGACAGGCTTTATGGTTACATAAACTGTCATTTGCTGGAGGGACAATGTTAACATTATCTGATTTGTATAGTGGGCAGTGGGCTTTTTTCTCCTATAAAAGCAATGGTTTGAATTAGAAAACCTCCCAAACCACCCACTGTTACCCCAACAAGTCCTTTTCAAATGCATTTGCACTTGATAGTATTTGATAGATAGCACTGGGGCCACACAGTGCGTTTCTGAACTAGTGGTGAGGTTCAGAGGATGCTGGGGTTGCTACCAGATCTCAGGATGCTGCAGCTCGAGCGAAGGCCAACTTCAAACAGTGTTTGCTGACAAGTGTGGTGGATGTATTTCTGTGTGAGCGGGCACTAATGGATGTGAATGAAATAGGAAGCGTTGGATCCCGTGCCTTATGATGGGTTTTGGTGTGAAGCAGTTAGCTCTGGGCTCTGCTTCCCGCTGGCTGGGAGGTGGCAGAGCACTGCAGGGCTCTCTGACCTAGCTGCGGAGGAAGGAAAAACCAGAGCATGTGCCCTGCTGCAAGGTTTCCAGCCCAGTGGGCAACCTGAAAAGAGACAAGTGATTCAAATGTGTGATGAAAACACTGCAGCTGCTCTGGGAAGTAAGAAGCATGTGCAGGATGTCTTGGGTGCCTAATCTGTTTTTAGCCTTGTGTATTGCTCTTTTTCTAAAAAAAAAAAAAACAAAAAAAAAACTGGCTACCCCACGCTGCTTTGGCACCTCTCCTTTCAGATGGTGCCAGCCTATGTTGGACTGGGGCTTGGTCCAGCTCGGGAGGAAGGCCAGGCAGAACTGTCTTGCAAGTGGGGTTGGCTGGAACAGAGAAAAAACATAGCTGGTGAGGGACTCCACATGCTGAGATTTAAACTTGCTGCTGGGAACCCCATGAGACATTGAAAAGCCCCTTCTGCACGTTGGACCCCCTCTCAGCAATGTCCCAGGGCTGATTTTGTCCAGGGGGTGTTATCAGGATAAACACAGGTGAAGCAGGGAAATAAGGCAGCGGCACGAGGCACTTGGCTGTCTTGTGAGGCAGGCAATGAGCCCGCCGCATGACTTGCCTGCGGAGCTTCACCTCCGTGGGGTGAACTTCCCCTGACCGCTTCAAAACTGTGCTGATGTTTTAACGTGGAGAACAAAACCAGCCCCAGAGTCCGGTGCGCAGAGACGAGAGAGGTTATTTTTAACAGTGTGGGAAGTGCAGTACTTACAAGGCTAATGCTACCTACAGTACATGCCTCGCATTTTACTCTGCAGAAGCAGAGCCCTCTCGGGTTACAGGGCTAGAGGGGAATAGCAAGCCCGTGTGCTAATAATTGCCATGTTACTATTTTTAAAGTTCTGCCTGCATTGTTTGTATCATTGTTGCCCAGCAGTGCCTCCCCTTACCAGGTTACTTGAGGCAATGTTGGGGTTTCCACTTAAGTGTCTGCATTGTTTTCCTGGGTTTTGTTTGCTTTTTTTTTTTTTACCTCTTTCCTTGTACATAAGTACAAGTATGATCTTGTATTTATAATGATGATGATAATGATGATGATAATGATGATGATGATGATGAAAAAAAAAAAAATCTTGTAGCCAGGAGACCGATTTTGACAGTTTTTGTTGTCTGGCTCAAATAGTCAGAGTTGCACTTGTAAAGGCACGGGGCATCCTCCACCTGCCCTTGTAACCTCAGCCTAGCAGGAGATGGCTTCTGTGACTCCCAGCCTGATGACTCAATGTTTTCCTCATCCACTTCCATGTGCAAGCAGTGCTGGATGCACATGGGCAGGCTGACAGGTCATGTAATGGTAGGCACCAAGCTCCCATTTGGAGGCCACCTGGCTGCTGCTGTGATGCTGCAGCGACAAGCAGGCATCCCCTCTGCATGGAGCAAACTCAGCAGGGGGGAACAGGGTGGGCAGCTCCTTTTCTGCATCATGACTGCATGTCTGATGGACATCTGGAGAGGCAGAAGGTGTGAGAGAGGCAGCAGCGGTGGGGGAGGAGGGAGGTGGGCCGGAAGGTCTCTGCACCAGGAGCCGCCTTGGGTGTCCCCTGCCATTGCCTCCATGTGCCTGGGCAGAGGTGGGATAGCAAGGTTAAACCAATACGCCACTGCAGGCTTCATTTTTATTCCAGGCATTTTTAAATTATTAATGTGCAGCACAGCAGTGACTGAACATGCTGTTAGGCAGTGCCTCGCAAGCCCATTTTAAATATTTAGTACTTACTAGCAGAGCAAAGCAAACAAACAAGAGTAACTAAAGTGTCGGGGATGCACTTAATTTTTAAGCAGTTAAAAGCAAATTAGGCAGCACTTCAGCAGGCGACAACACCAAGGCCGTCAGCTGCGTGCAGAGCAGGAGCCCATCTGGCTGCTCCTGGCATCGTGCGGGGCTGCCTGACCAGCACTGTGCCGGTGCAGCTGGTATGGCGATCCTGCAAGGTCAGCTCTTCTGCAGCCCCTGCTTACCTTCTCTGTCCACTACCGTGGGAGCTGTGCACTTTCTCCCACCTTTCTTCCTTTCTAGAGATGCATCTGCTGTGGGCAAACCTCACTGTGGTATGTTCTTGCAGCCCTGGGCACCTCTCTGCCAGCTTCCCTCCATTGTCCCTTCTGCGTGGGTAGATGTTGCCAAAGCGAACGGATAGCGAGTGCACTTCCCCCACGGCAAAGAGAAGAGAAACCATTCCTCAGCAGCTTGATTGATTCCTTATTCTGAAGTCTTGCTTGTCTGATCAATACTCATGCCGCTCTATATACTTTTGGGGTATCTCACAGGCTGGTGGGTGACTAAGTAGGGGCAGGAAAACACCAGCTTCCCAGTCAGCTGGACCTAGAATCACAGAATGTCCCAAGTTGGACGGGACCCACAAGGTTCATTGAATCCAACTCCTGGCTCTGCATAGGACCACCTGAAAATCAGACCATACGTCTGAGAGCATTGTCCAGATGCTGACTTGTTGCTCTCCCTGGTTTCTGCCATGGGAGCTCGGTCTGGTGTCCCTGCCGCCGCCACTGGTGGCACCCACAAGATGTCCACCAGGAGGAGTGGGCCTGGCTCCACCTTGGCCAGCTGGGGCCTGCTCCCTCCCCATGGTAGCGGCAGGGTGCTGAGCGGCTCTGGATGGTGCTGGAACAAAAGGGGTGTCAATGAGAGGTGGGTCCGTCCAGAAGAGGTGTGTCTGAGAGGAAGGATGGAGATGGGAACTGACTGCCTGTAAGAGCGAGAGGCAGGGAGCAGTGTGCATATGGGAGAGAGGAGGGGAAACGAAGGGAGAGGGAGCTTGAGGTCAAGGAAGAAAAAGTGGAACAGAGTACAGGCAAGTGATATTAGTTACAATAAAAGACCAAACAGAAAACTCAGCAAGAGCTGGAGAGCATAAAATGAGGTGTGGCTGGGGAAAACGAAGATTAAAACCATGGAAATAAAGTAAGAACAACTAGGGCTGCAGGAAGAGTGGAAGGTAATACATTAACCAGAGAAAGTGCACACTCATTTACTAGCATATATCAATGCTGTATTTATTTGGGTAACAGATACACATCAGGGTTGCTTAAAAGGATTGCATGGCTCTGGCCAGAGCACAGTGAGTGCTGGCTGTAATATGTGACAATAAATAATTATAGGTGGGAAGGGTAGAGTTACTAATTATTAAGATTTCCTGACCCTACTCGTTATAAGATGCTAGTTTCAGTTACTTACAACTGAGAAACCGTGACGGGCTGTAATTTTCCATACCGGTTGTCTGCCTCAGGCTGACTCTTTGACAAACAGCATTTCAAGAAGACTGGGACAAGACTGGGAGCTCGCAGCAGATGGAAACAGGGACATGCTACAAAAGAGGAGCATAGAGGCATCACTTGTGTGCCTACGGACAAAATCCAGAAGACCAAAGCCCAGCTGGAGCACAGACTTGAGGCAGACTTTAAGGGTATCAAGAAGAAATCCTGCAGGTATGTTAGCTGATGAAAGAAATTCAGGGTAAGTATGGGTCTGCTCACAGATCAGGGAGACAACTTAGCCATGCCTGACACAAGAAAGGCTGAGGTGCTCAAGTACTCAAAGAACAGTCACAGCAATGATGGACCCAAAAACCCCTTTTAGTAGTGCTGGCCCATGTAGCAAGGGGCAATGCCCAAAGGCTGTTCAGGAGGAACCTGAGGAACAAAGGGAGTACTGCAGCACAGGAAAAGTGTCAGAGAGGCTCTGGAGGTTTTTGGGACTGAGTTAGACAAAGCCATGACTGACCTGATGTGGCTTTGGTGATAGCCCTGCTGTGCGTGGGAGGGCGGCCTTTGGTTCTGTGGTGCTGCTGAAGTTGTTGCTGTGACTATGCCAGAAAAAAGTCCAGTTACTTTCTGAAGTCACTTTTTGAAGTGACTTTTTGATATGAGAAGTGTTAGTATCTCTGTAGTCCAGCTTTGAGAGGCGAAAGAGGTTGAATATTATTAGGTCATGGGTAGAGGACCTAAAGCACTGTCCATCAAAGCAGCCTTTACTCCTTAGCCCACAGTGAGAACCCAAGGTTTTCTCTTTTGCTGTTCCTCTGCAGTCAGGAGACATGTTCGAAAGCCTCGGGCAAAATGTCCCATCTTCCCTGGTGCCAGAGATGATGAAACAAACCAGGCTCAGCTCCTAGTCATGCTTCTGTTTCGAGTGGCAGCAGTCAACTGTGTGTCTGAACTCTGGGTGTTTGCACATATTTTTCCCCATTTGACATGTGAATGTTTCTGACATGCTCAGAGATCTGATAGGGATGACAGCCTTGAAAAGAACTGGAGAAAACGACTAATTCTTCCTTCAGAGCAGGTATTAAATTTTGCTCCATACAGAAATATAAAGGGAAAAACAATATATTGTATAACCGCTAAGTGAAACCCAGCTGCTCCACACAGTAAAGAAGGCAACAGTCCTTTGGAGAAAAAAAAAAAAAAAGGGGGGGGGGGGACATTACAAAGACCATACTAAAAGAGAGGACCTGCCAGAACTGATGTCTTTTTCTGCCCAAGATTTGCTCACCCATGCTGTGCTCAGTTCAGGCAGGTCTGAGCAGGAAGGATCTCTGCAGCAGCCTTTCAGGCCAGGGTCTCCTTTGCCCCTGACACCAGGGGAAGAGCATCTTGCTAGCAATGCAGTGGTACATTTGTAGCCCCCCCTTTTAATTTAGCAGGCAGTCGGTATGTGGGAAGTGGGTACAGGCAGACAGCCACTGTATCCGTGTATCTTTTATCTGCAGGATAGCAATGTTAGTGATGCAATTACAGGAATTCAGAGATGTGGTTTTGAATGCAATGTTTGAGAGACACTGAGCCTAGCAGAACAAGCTCCAGACCTGGAGGCTAGCACAGAACAGGGAACACAGACTTGCCACCTCCCAGAGTACCACTCGTGCCCTCCCCACAGGAAGGAAAATCCTTACATGGCTTTAAAGTCAGGAACCAGGGCAGGAGAAAATGTGCAGTTCTTGCAGTGCAGGATTATCACCAGGGGAGTCCCTGGGAATCTGTGCAGTTCAGCAGATTTATATGTGACCTGTAAAAGAGGGTCAGCTACGAGCTGCCAAAATTTGCTGATGGCCTTAAATTGTTCGTATTAGTAAGGAGCAGGAAACCAGCTGTGAAGACATGCAGAAGTGGGTGCCAAAAGTTCAAGGGATACTGAAGTTCAAAGGAGGGGAACCACTGGTTACTAAAAAAAAGATAAACTCTGATTTGGGACAAGCCCGAGTTGGAACAAGTGAAGAAGTGGGACTGTCTTAGGGAGAAGAATCATACGTGCTTGTCTTATTCCTGTTTTTTCCCTAGGCATTTGCTTATGGTGACTGCCAGGGAGGGGTTCCTGGGCCAGGTGGCTGTTGGTCTGATCCAGTCGGTCAGATCTTACCTCCTGGAGAGAGCAGTTCAAGGGACAGGGCTGTAGGCCTGTTGCAACTTGCCATCTCACTGTACTGTGTGAATTTCTCATGCAAAACGATGAACTGGTTAAAGAACTGTGCTAAATATTTTTAAAATTATGTTTTGAATTGCTATTTTGAAATGTCTTAACTAGGTCTAAATGTTCCTGATCCTCTTAAAAGCACATCTGTGTCCAACACTCATTTCATGACAAAACAAGCTGCATGGCCCTCGTTCCAATGTTATGTAGGCAGCAAATATGGTACTTTTACTGCAAATACTACTTGGTAAAACAACAGTTTGTGCTCTGACCTTCATTAGACTGTGTTTTCCTAGACTTTTCCTTGGGGGCTGGATGATGAGTGTTCACAGTCCTTGTGTTGTCTCCTTGTTTGAGAGTGAGAATGGGGAGTGCTAATAAAGGAGATTTTTCTTCACCTGCTGTATCCTCTTGGTTTTTCTTCAGTATGGAGAAGAACCTGTTCCTAAGCCAAAAGAGGCCATTTTTGCTCCATGAAAAGAAACAACATGAGCCCTCCTATAAGCACTGTGAAGGGGAACTCAACAGCCCCTTCGTCTCACTCCAAAAACTGTCAGGTTTCCTGTTGGTTGTAGTAAAGTCAATCCAGCAAAAACTAAACTCAGAGTGAGGCTACAGCTCAGGATGATTTTAGAAGACAGTAAGAATCTTCACTAAGTTTTTGTGATGGACGTACAGCTGATGCAAGGCAGTCAGAAATGGTCAGGTGTAATGAGGAGGTATTGGAAGAACAGGCTTAAATAGCTGTACTGGAAGGAGTACTTGGAGGTCATTTAATCCAACTGCCTGCTGAAAGCAGAGTGAATTTCAAAGTTAAGTCTGGTTGCTCGGGGCCTATTTGTGATTCATTGACTGCTTTGTGCAATTTGTCTTTCCAGGCTCAGCCCTGGCAAGTCCCAGTGCAATGATCTGTGGATCACTATGTCTTAGTCTTGGTTGTGAAGAAGTCATGAATGTTGCAAGGCTGGATATTTTTCTTGTATTCACTCACATTACCTGCTTTTCACTGGGGCTGGGATGTTGCCAATTCACTCAAGATGTTGGGATAAAGGGACAATTATGCTGCCTGTTGGAGTTGGGAGAGTCAATGACAAACACGTACTATGAGCTGACTATCTGCGACACTTGAGCTTGTTCTCTCTGAGAAGTGATTGAGTAAGACTGATCCCAATTGCATTGTGCAAGGCCAGGGAAAGTTAACAGCCTTTCCTGTCCATGGGAGCTGGTTGCTGCCCAGCCACTGGATGGAACTAGGACTCTCACTGGATCCAGACTGATTGCCCTGAGTGTTTTCTCTGTTTGCCTTGAAATTGTCATCCCTAATAGAAATAACCTTGGGCCTTGCAGTCTCTGTAGGTGAAACTCCTTAGAAAGCTGAAAAGGCCAGACTTTGCCCCATCTGGATCATTAGCAAGCTCCATTGCTGTTGTGGTGGCCCCTACTTCCAAAGGTAGGTTTGTTTTGTAAGCGAGCGAAGGTGTATGTGTGGGCAGGATTGAGTGGCTGTTCAAAGGCAGTGAACACATGACTGTATCTTAAACACTTCTTTTGGCTGCTTTCTGCACAGTGCGTGGAACAGGATGAAGAAGCACGATGAAATCCAAGCACCTTTGTCATGATGTTTTTCTCCCCAGTCCCATAACATGGCCTCCCCACTGAGCTCCTTCAGCCTGTGCTGGTGAGCGCTCTCTTGCTGTGACCCAGTCTCCATGCTGCGTGCACTCTTTGGTCCTTCCTCATCACACATGAAGAAGCGCTTGATCCTTACAGGCCAGGCTCTGTAACAGTATGGGAACACTAAAAACACTAGGTCTGACCTTTTCTGCCTCCTAGTGTCAGAATTTCAGAGACTGCCATATTTCATGACCTGTAAACCCTTTTCTGGGGAGTGAACATGAGACAGCTCGGGAGGCCTGAGGCTCTGGTCTTCTAATCCTGAGTGCTAGCAGGGTGCTGGGCTTGCACAGCCAGGTCATGGCTGTGGATCTTGTGTGGCTGAGGGTGGTGGCAGGACAGCGTCCAGTCTGCTGCTGGCAGCTCCGGGCTTCATTTTGCTGCAGTGGCTCAGCCAAGAGCTCACGGGCTGGCGTTAGTATCTGCAAGCTTGCTGCCACCTGCTCCTGGAATGAAAACTTAATATGCTTGTGCTCTGACCAAATTATGCTGTACTCTAATTCCTGAAGAAAATGTTGATAAGAGTGCTTTTGAGAAAGGCTTTTTAATATCCTTTGCAAATGACTAAAGGAATTCCAATTAGACCTTACATGTCATTTTCATTTCCCTTGCCATTGCTGTCTAATTCTAAAAAATGCTCCCATTTCTACTGCTTTCATGTATCATCTGCTCTTCCTATTTGTCCACCGGGCCATAATCCTGGTGGGTGACATGACAGCTATTTCCATGGCAAGAGCATTACAAATTCTAATAATATCTTTCACTGAAGTAGCACTTTTATCCTTGGTAGAGCTGTGCAAAATGAAGTTTGATATACATACTTTCACTACTTTGTGTGGTTTTGTAATCTCACATCTTGCAGCTTCTGGTTAGAATATTTCACTTAACTTGGAGAAAAAAACAAAAACACAACTTTTTTTTTTTCCTTTGTGCTTTTGATTCAAAAAAAAGTCTCTCTGGTATAAAAGTAGGATTTATCTAGTTTTTGGATGGGAAATAAGTCTATTCAGTGTTTAAAAATAATAAGGAAGTGTTCCTATGTGCTAAAATAGGCTTATTTTGCTTTGTGTAACAAAAAGTAAAACCCAAATTGACCCCTCTGAGTTTTAGCCAGTTGGCTTTGCATTTCATTACTGCTATCCCATGCATCTTCACTCTGAAAAGGTCAAAAAACCATTTTTGCTCTGAAGCTTTTACATTAAATACTTGTTTCATCTGCCACTGAAAGAAACACGACAATTTTTTAATTTTTTTTGGAAGAAATGTGGCCAGTGCTCAACACGGTGCTGCAGCATTACAGGGTGGTTTATGGGATGCAGTGGCGGGAGCACAATGCCCAAGCGTAGTGGCAGGGAGGGCTTGTGTGGGCAGAATGCTAATGAGTCGGTGTGCAGTTTTCCCAAGATACAAAGGTTAACTTCTCTTGGCTCTGAGGACAATGAACAAGAGATCTTCTGCTTCCTCTCCAAATATCTTGGCTTTCGAACAGCACAGATGCAGAGGGAAGGGTGCTGCTGAACCACTACCACCATTTTGGTTTTTGTTTTCTTTCTATTTTTTTCAGTACCTGTGATTTTTTTGTCCTTGCTAATGAAAAATATGCCCGTGAAATGAAGGATGAAAAACTATCCAATGACTTCTTTGGATGGTGGCTTAGGGCAAAAATGATATTTCCTAGACTCCTCTAATTAGGTCTTTATTCTATTCAGTGCCTGAATATGTGTTATTTGAATTGCAAAACTCCTATCGAGGCTATAGCTCATCTATTGAAACTCTTTGCTGTTATGTTTGTTCTTGTACATACAGGGCCCACCCTCGGCCAGATTCGTGTTTAATTGATGTTGATTGGGAATAATTTCACAGAAGTCAGAAGACTGATGCTGCAATATAGTTCAAAGGAGGACTTAGTCCCTTTGTGCATTGCTATATTAATTATAATATGCCTTCTCGGAAGCTGAGAATATAATCTGAGTCAGTAAAATGTCCAGTGAGTCACTGCCTCATAGGCCCAGCAACTTTCCAGGGGTGGCTGTGCAATTTATATTTTATCCCCAGAGAATATGTGAGCTCAGTCATACTCAAACCAAAAGCACTTGCATATTTAGTCCATATTTAAGTCCACTTTTATTAATCCATATTTAAGTATAGATTGTGTTGTATTCTGTCGCATTACATCATTTGAAGGAAAACTTTTATTTTTAGCTGTCCTATATTTTGCAATGTATGGCTCTGTGTATCCCATAATGGGGCTATTCCACAAGGTATAAGTACAAGCTTCTTTGTAAGGACACCCACAAAAGACACCAGTCAATAAAGTGCCCCAAATGTAAAATGAATGCTCCATGAAATTCTGGGAGAAATCCCAGCAGGATCTTTCTGCAGCTCTCACTGGCCTTGGAGACAGACTGCAAAAAAAAAAAAAAGAAAGACACAGTATAGGAGGGTGTGTTACAATGCACTGTGGCACTAGACGATGTCCTTGATCATGCAGAAGAGCATTTTTGTATGGAAAACCAATGCATTTTCAAATTTGTATTGTATTTGGAAGGAACATGCAGAAACTGTAGCTGCGTGAAAAAGCAAGGCAAATTAGATTACATGCTCTTCAGCAAGAGTGTCTCCTTTTGATTCTTTTGTGTAGATGTTAAACACCTCTGAAAGCACAGAAGTTATCCTACGAAGCCCTCAGTCACTGTGTACCGGAAATTAGGGCTTTGAAGGACATTTAATTATGAGGTTAGAAATAATTATCTCTAATATTCTATTTGAGATGTTCAGTTCATGCCTAAAACAACATACAATGTAAAAGAGACTACAAACCTCATGGCAAAGAATTTGGGGCTAAAAAAAAAAAAAAGTGTAGCATATAACACCCTTGATCACAAGGTTATAAAACCTGCTGGAAAGGAATAATCAAAACTCCAATTTTAAAACTCAGAACATTCTAGGGTTCCCCAAGGGTTTGGGGATATTTTTCACCATTTTTTTCACTGCTCAGAAAAGTTGATTTCTGCCAGGAGGTGTGTACTGGGGGCAGCCCAAAAAGAATGCACCAAGACCAGAGCCTTTGGCTGCTTTTTCACTCCTATTTCCATTTTCCCTGCTATCACAAGACATTTTTTTTTTTCTTAGCAGCTGGCTTTGCATCAAGTTGATCAAGATGAATCTCTCTGCTATGAAAAAAAAAAGAATCTTTAATTCTTATTACTCCTTATTTTCCTCAGCGGAAGTAACATCTATTGTATACTATAACTAGCTGTGCCAAGGCATGTCTCTGTTTCCAGCTTGGGATCCTTTCTCTGCTGTTCTAGGCCAAATCTGACATTCCTGAGGCCCTCAATTCAGTTGCCTAAACAACAGCCAGCTAATGCTGCTTGAGTGCCTGCGGGTTTCTAGCAGGTCTCACAGCACTGGCAGAGGTGTCATGGAGCCCAGTAGTGACCTGCATGCCACCGAAGGGCAGCTGGAGCAGGGTGGGTAAACCTGGGTTACTTTAAAAGCGGTAGGTGAGCAGCTTGAGGTTGCAGCAAGCAGGGGAATTGATGCTGGTGAGGATTTGGTTTTGAATTTCTCAGGTTAGCATGGCCCCTCATCCTCAGCTGGGTGCTGCCTAGCTTAACACGGGCACAGTAAGGTATAGAGCGAGCACATTAATCAAAGGAGAGAAGCTAAATTTCAATAAGCTTTCAAACCCAAACAGACCTTAAGCTGAAGGTGCAGGAAGAAGGCCAGGAAGAGAGTGGCGGCTCCCCATGAGACTGCACGGCCTGCACTGTGGGTGATCACCTCCTGGAGCAAGCAAGTGGATGACACTGGATGGGTGAGTGAACTGCGTCGTGACCTGACTGCCACGCACAAAGGTAGGGGACCTCGCCAGAGGACTGTTCACCAGGGATGCTAGGGGAAGCTGGTGGTTGTGGTCCCCACTGGAATCAGTAAATGGATGTTATGGGGCCTGCCTTCAGGTTGGGAGGCAGGAGGCTGCTATCCCAGACCTCTGCGGTAATGCTGCCTGAAATAGTGCCAGGGCCATAAACAGGGCCTGGGAGGCAGGCAAAGAGCCAGTGCCCCAATGCACAGGCACAGAGGTAGTATTAAAGCATTTGGGGAAATTAGGAAGCTCCTGGGATAAGAGGGACCTGTACAGCCTGTATGGATGTACCACGGCTAAAATGAAGCCAAGCCGTGCACCTCTGAAAGGGCAAAAGGGAGAGGAAAAAAAGGAAAACAGTTCAATTGAAATAAACAAGGAAAATGAGACTGCCTGTGGTCACCCTTGGGCAGCAGTGCTGAGCAACAGAGCTTGGGAACACATGCATGTGCCTTTACAGCAGTTCCTTGTGCCTAAAAAATAGGAAGGGCATGTGAGAATGCCTGGGTTCAAATGGCAGTCCTGAAGCCCAGGGACACAGTGGGAGGAGGATAATCAGTGGGATATGGTGTTGCCAGGCTACCAACCTTGCAGGGATGAGAAAACAGGACATATTGGCGGGGGAGTGCCACTGTATTTGAAGGATAATACTGAGTGTAACAGCATAAAAATGCTCCAAGAAAAAGAGGTGTGCTATGAAATACCAAGTAACAAGGCGTCGTGGTAGGATCATACTGATGGTCCCCTTTGGGATGAGGACCAGTAATCGTAAACTGACCATGAAATGTTACACGAGGTGGGAGGAGATGCAGTTGTAAGACAGACAGCAAAGTGGGTAGTTGTAACCTCCGTCTATAGTTTGGATCGATGCTCTGTTAGGGCAAGGTGTAGAGGTAAACATTTTTCGCATTCTGTGTGGCTGTGTCCTGGAACAACCTGCAAGAGAAGGTGCTGATCTGTACTTGGTCCCAAGTGGTGCATGGGACTCACTTCAAGAGGTATTCCTGAGAGAGCTGCTCTATAGCAGCTGTCTAAACATGATTAAATTTCAGGGACGATAAGCCAAATGAATTCAGAACATGAATATTCAATTTTAAGAAAGGCAACTTAGTAAAAATGTGGCTTTTTCTTTTTTTACTTTCAAAAAAAGAACAAAACCACCTTGAAAGCAGTAGTCTAGGAAGTGAGAAAATTGGAGGCTTCTCAAAAGTGCTGTGTTAGAAGCTTAGGTAAATTTTGCAATGAAATTAAAAAAAAAGAACATAAGTCTAGCAAAATGCCTTCATGGGTTAATAGAAGAGTCAAGGCTATCATAAGGGGAGGTTCAGTATTAAAAAATGGAAACATGGTTCAAATGAAGAGAGAATAATTTATGGCAGGTCAATAATAAACAGGCAATTAGGAGGACTAAAAAACTCTCCCCCAAAGAACTACTTAAAGAGAGCCTTACAAAGGATACTTGAGCTGCTGGTAAAGAGTACTTCAGCTGCACTGGAACTGGGATGCCAGACACGGAGTTGGTGGGACCACTTGCTGGCCAAAGGTGAAAGGTGCTCTCAGTGCTTCTATGTGCTCAGTGCTCTGTACCTGAGAACCTCAGTGTATTTGTATTGGCCTTCTCTGCTGCTGAGGAGATTCCTACAACCAACATTTTCTTCACAGCAGGAAGGTCAGGAGACCTAGATCGGGTTAGACCAAGCAGGTAAGTTAGTAAGTCCCTGGGTCTAGATAGCATGCAGCATGGGCTTCTGAAGTAACTCCGCGGTGAAATTACTGAGCTTATGCCTGTGCAACTCATCGTTGCAAGTGGCCACAGCCAGCAGACTAGTGGATTACCACTGTAATTCCTACCTACAAGATTGGGCTAGAAAGGATGCAGGGGAGCACAGAGCAGAGCTATTTCCACCCCTGGCCAGACAGCGTAAGAAAGAGCAAGGTCAATGAAAGCATGGATAAACACAGTCGGCTTGGAAAGTCTCCATCTCTGCAGTGAGATCCTGCCTTGCTTTTCTTCTCAGGTTTTATACGTGCATCAAAGAACATGGACTGGGGGCTCTAGCTGGCGTATTGCAGCATGGATGTTCCAGATTCGGCGTGCTGACCTAGGTGGACCATCGCTCTAATCTACTGGGGCATTTCTTTGGTCCCGGACACAAGATTTAAATCCTTGTGACTCTTCACAAGTAGAATGAAGTCGATGATTCAGTGCATGGTGTAAAGTGAAGAGCTGCTGTGGGTTGGTGATATGATGCTGCAGTCTGTCTTCTTTAGTGTCTACCTGCTCATAAAGCAGATAAATGTTTGTTCTTGCTCCCCTCCTTTTTGTGCTTTCTAATGACAGTGTGCAGAGGAGAAACTAGATCTCTTTCCTGCAAATTTACAGCTCATTTCCCCAGACTGGCAAATCACCAAATGTAATTTGCCTGTTGCTAACAGATCACAGAGATGTCCCAGCAAAAGTGAACTCACAGATTAGTCAGAGCAGGATGTGGTGTTAATGAGGGTTTAGTTACCCAGACACTTGTTGAAAATAAAAGATGACAGGTCACAGATGGTTCATCCAGTTTTTAATGTGTGGGGGAAAGTTTTTATACAGAGGTGGCGAAAGCAACCGTGATGGAAAGTCCTTGCAGATTTATTTCTAACTAGGAGGGAGAAATGACAATTTCATTGTGGAGAGCAATTTATGTTATGGTGAGCATGGAATGACACAGTTCACAGTCCTCTGGAAGACAGAACAGTCAGGGAGGGTCCTAGACAACTGGAAAATGACAAGTGTGATGATTAACAATTAAAAAAAAGGGGGGGGGGGCAGAACAGGAGGAGAATTATTTGTAACCAGTAACTTCATTTAAAAAAAAAAACTGAAACAGTTAAATGGTATTATTATAGGCACTCTTGAGGAAACAAGGAAGTCTGTAGCATCCATTATGAATCTGTCAAGAACAAAGTGTGCTAAGCCAATATAAAATCTTTTTACAAAATGGTAACACGTATTACAGGTAGGAAAGAATCAGCAGGAGCTGGCATTTGACATTATCTCAGATACTGTAATAAGTAGCTAGGGAAAAATGGTCAAAATGAAATTGTTGTAGTGTAGGAGCAAAACTTATTGAATACCCATTCTGTCAGGTGGTGTCAATGGTTTGTAGCCAAAGTGGAAGGACAGATCAAGCAGGGTTTTGGGTGGTATGTATTGGGTTTTCTTCCTTTCAGGATCCAAAATGACCCTGGTAAATTGAAGAAATTGCTGGTAAACAAAAAGAGGGAGATCAATAGGAGCAGGTGCGAAGTACTGCCCTGAGATAGTTAATAAGTGGGAGCAATCAGTGTTTGCCAGGAGGCAATCAGTCAGCATGTGCAGAAGGTGATGCAGGTATGGGAAGGGAGGCCAGTGCCAAGGGAGCAGTCTCTAGGAAAGGTCTGGGGGCTACAAAGGAGCCCAGGCTGAACAGGAGCCAGCACATCCATGGGGAGAAGACAAAGCTGGCAGTCAGTGCGGGGAAGAAAGGGACACAGCAGGAACCAGCCAGCCACCTGCTGCTTGGTCTGAATTGGTCAGGTCTGGGCTAGGGCTTTGCAGCTCATTTTGGGCAGAAAGATTAAAGAAAAATGAGGAGCACCTGGGAGGATGAATGTGAAGAAATGGAGAATGATTTGGAGGGCTAGAAAATATCACCTGGTAGGCTGGAAGAAAGAGGTCAGCCAGTCTACAGCCAGGGGATGGAGAAGGTAGCTGTCTTTTTATGTGAAATGGTTGTAAGGAAGAAGAGAACAAAATATTTCCCTAATCATGGTGGCGAGGGCCAGAGTTAGTGGGTTTGACTGTACTGACAGCGTGGGAGAGATGATTCAATTTAGATGTTAGGATAATCTTTCTGGAATAAGGATAGTAAAGGGTTGGGATAGGTTCCAGAGTGGCAATGTTTTCAAGGCTTCATCATTGGAAGTGTTTAGGATTTAGCTAATCTGTCCTGGAAAAAAAATGAGGTACAATTAATCCTTCTGTGGGACAAAATCGTCCTGAAGTTCCATTTTCTTCCTGTACTGTGTTGTTCTGATTTAGTATTTTTAAATTCAGAACCTTTTCTGAACTGTTTTTCCTTCTTTTGTGCTTGCAATTGCCTTGAAGAATAGCTCATACTTAAATAGTTAAGGAACCGCAGTAATTTTCAGTATTGGTTTTCTAGGTGTCCCTTTCTGTTCTTAGGATTTTACCCTTCATATATTTTGACCCTCATCTCTTCTACCTACCCTTGCGCTCTGTTCTCCAGAGCCAGTATGTTTATTGGCAGGGAACTTCTCAGTTCCTGTACTTGTGCAGTCCCATTACCTCTCCTCAAGCACTCTGCTGCCCTCAGAGCTATCCTGGCCAAGCAGTGGAGCAAGCCAATATGAACAGTCAGTGATGATGGGCAGATCTTTATGTTATCCATAACCAGGACTGTAGCTTAGCTGTTTATACATCTAACTTTTCTTCTGCTCAGACATAAACATGGCAAAGGCTGTTGTTTGTGCATCAGTTTATTCCCAAGGTGATATTTTTCCTTTGTTAACTGGCATATGCCCACCCACTCTCCCTGTCCTTCTTATCAGGAGAAGCTGGTCAACGTGTTCATCTCCTGCAGGTAAGTGCTAAGTTTTCCATAAGTCTTGCTGTTATGAGGTAGTATGGTGGAGTATCTGTAGCCTTTTCCATCACCATAACCTGGATTTTTTTGTCTGGGAAAGTTGTCTCTAAATCTCTATCCATTTGGTTCTGCTGGGGCTTATGAAAAAGGCTTTCAGCCGTGAGACACAGGTAACATGTTAAAGTTTCAGATGGACTATCAAAAAGCCATGGAAGGGTGTCTTGCCACTCAGACTTTGCCTTTTCTACTTAAAGGATGAAATATGAGTGGGACTGATGCTCGTGAGTAGAAAGTGCAGCAGCTCCAGGGGAGGATGAGCAGACAGCTGGGCAGAGTGTAATCAGAAGTAATTTTTGATCTGCTAAAGGCCATGAAAAATCTTGCCTCTGTCCTGAATGTAAATTCATGAGGAGGTTACCCTATCACCAGAAAACCCCTCCTCTGGAGCCGTTGTGGGCAGCATTCCCCATTAGGCTTGGAGTGGCTGGTCAGGTACACTGCTGTTGTTTTGGTGGAGCAGCTTTTTTTGAAAGGTGTGTGTGGGCTGGAAAGGGGTTTTATTCTCCACTTGGTACCTCTGTGGAGCAGCTACTACAGGAGGCAGGCCAAAACATTCAGCAGAGCAGCTCTGAATGGAGAAAGGGCTCTGATGTAGATATATGGCTGCATCTGCTTAGTCTTCACGCTGCAGTGGTAATGTTCATCAGGGAGCGTGAACTGGCTCAGCAGATGCTGTTGTCGTGGAGAGAGCATTAACACCGATGCCCTCTTATTTCTAGCTTAGATCAATGATTTCAGTAATAAGGGAGGAATCGGTGCTTACCTATTGATATTCTGCTGCGGAGAGAAGCATGAAAGACAAGATGATAGAGCTTGATGGGCAGTGACATTCATTTTCCCTAGTAAATGCAAATTAATTATATTCCTCACCCAAAGGCAAACTAAGAGATGAGGTGCCTGAGGGAAGTTCTTGTCCCCTTGCACCCCAGGGTGCACAGACAACAAGTTGCAAAGAACCTGAGCACCCGGGCTGCTGCTGGCGGGGATGGGGAACTGTGGTGTGGGGCCAGGGTGGGGTGGACATGTTGATGGAGCTGGGGAGATGGGAGCAGAGAGGCCGGATTGCTGTGAGCTACTGTGGAAGGGGGTAGGGCTTTTCTGTGCTCTTCTGGCTGTTTCTGGCTCTGGGGGAGCATGGCAGTCAGAGTCAGCGGAGATTAAATCACTGCATCCTAGGATCACCGAGGAGCATTTGAAGTGAGTTCTGAAATCCTTATACAGAGCGCAGCTGGCATCAAAATGTCTGTGTTTGGGGAAACAAGAATTATTTCTGTGTTGCTTAGTTCTCTGTGACAGGGATTTTGCTTGCTTAGGTCTTAAAAATAAACAATTCCCCTCGCTTTGAACAGCATCATTTTAGCATAATGTATTTCCCTCCACATAACCCTATTGCTCAACGAGCAGCTCTTCTTTCACAGGTGACATTTTAAGTTTACTGTGCAAGAGGCATGTTATGGCATTTTCCCCTCTGATGTTCATGATTTAATAAGATTTAAATTGACTTGGTAAACCATTCTGTGGACTTTTCAGCACTGAAGCCTCCTATTTTATTTTTTTTTTGTCTTGAGAGGGGAAATACCCCAGATCACTCATGCATTATAACAAGATGTTCATTCAATGATTTCAGGCAAGCAAGTGCCCCTGTTCTGTGCTCTTGCTTTGATTAGCACCTACAACAATGCTTCTGTGCATGAATGCGTTACGTCTTCCTCTAGCCCTTGAGAGTCTAACGTTGCTCAGGCAGTGCTGTAAGAAAGCACTGGACCTCTTCTTTCAATGTGTGCACTGAACTAGATGGCAGTGATTTACAGCATGCCTTAGAAAAAGTAAGAAGCCAAGGGACTCTGTGGATTGCATTCATAAAACTGCTGGACTGGCACTTCGTGGTGCTCCCTTCTGGGGAGTTTCCATTGCAGCTCCAGGCATTACCCTTGCTGCTGCAGATGTCATCCTGTGTGATTTAACTGGATCTGCTCCTACGCCAGGCTGAAATCTGCCTGTTAGAAAGGAGACAGGCTTCAGAGTTCAGATCTGAATCCAGCCCCCTTCTCCCCTCTGAGCAGGGGCTGATGCAGGGAATGGGGGCACGCAGCAAAAAAAGGCTCTGTACAACAGGGGAGGGACCTGTGTGCTGTGTGGGCGGGTAAGAAGGAAGCAGAAACAGCCACTGATCTTGCGTGGGGATTGATGCATATCCAGAACTCTCTGATCATTGACCTTGAGATGCACCGAAGGAGCCTTGCGGCTTTTTCTTCAGAGGAGATCGCATAGCTGGGTAAATGGGCAGTACTATTTCCGTGCATATTTCATTGCATCCAGACAGATGAACGGTGCAGCAGCTTCTATCAACTTATAAACTTTGAATCATTTCATGTGGTTTATCACCTTGTTGGTTGTCTTTAGCCTCTCCCTTTCAAGTCCCTGTATCTTACTTATTTCTCCACTAAATGCTCTGCTGCACTTCCCAACTGAGTTGTTGGCCAGTTCACTGCATTTTTCATGATAACAAGAACAGTGTTTTAGACTAAAATATATGCACTGAAACCGTGTGAGCTATATATTGAGTTGATGACTGCTAAATAATTGAGGCTGCACTACCCTGCATAGTTAGTGTGAGTTATTCCAAATTCTGCACAGCCAACCGAATGCTATGCTTCAGGCTGAACTTGGTGCAGAACGTGCGTGATAGACAATGGCATTATTAGAGCAATTAAATGCTAGTAATAGACTGGCAGCTTAATTATGGTTGCTGGTTGCTCTTAAAAAAAAAAAAAAAAAGAAAATAAGTGACTTATTTTGGATGGAAATGCCTGCCTAACAACACTTTCTAGCTTCTTGCAGATCTTGAAATCGGAGCTGCAAGGCAGGAAAGTGTGTGTGGCAGAGTGTTGCTCGGGCACCTTGCCTACAGGCTTCTGTTAGTGTTTTTTGCTTTGACATCTGGAGCAAGCACGGGCTGGAGCCACTGGAGCTCTGTGGCAGCTGTGCTGTGGTGCTCTGGCAGGGCACTCAGATGCTCTGTCATTTTGCTTGTTTGGCTGGTAAGCTTTTGGTGTATTTTTGTGAATTGATTCATATCAGATACTGTGTGTGAGCACGAGGCTTGAGTGTGAAGGGAGACTTGCATGAAGCATCCAGAGGTGTGCTTTCTGTGGATTCTTTAAGAATACATCCATTCAAAATTGAGTGTGAGGCTGTTTTGTGGACCCATGATTCACATGGGGATCCACTGGCTCCTATATTCAGCTGCATCCTTCTTAAATCCTCTGCCTCCTTCTGCACCATCCTCTTCCTTGCCAGCTTTAAGGACCTGAGACAGATCAGTTTCTGGCAGGAATAACCAGGTTCTTCTGGGAAGCTACCAGCAACACTGCATTTCTCAATGCAGCCAGTAGTGAAAGTGTGTTACATGCGGATCTAAATTTGAAAGCAGTTACTTTCACTCTGTTCTTAAACAGTCCTTGTGTAAGACCATTTATTGCTTTTCATGACTTCAATTAAAGCAATAGTCAAGTGTTGCAAAACCCGAAGGACTAAGGTGCTGCACCTCAGGGGAAGGCTAACGGGCTATGTCAGGCACTGAGCTATACACACTGTCCCGGACAGCTCTGAATGAAATCTCTGTTTGCCTAATCTTCATCCATTTTTTCCTCTTAATGTGAAAACATTGGGTTCCTGCTGCACTACCTAGCTTGGATTTCTCCTTTCTTCACTTATGTCAGTTACTATGGGAACTGCTAATGGGAGAAAATTTGGTGCTTTCTGCCAATACGATATGAAGTCATTTCAAAAGTTATGTTCTCGTTATGCATAGAATATCTTGGTTACTGAAGAATGGATATATATGAGGACTGTTGTGTGAACAGCTTGTAAATTACAAGTATGTGGAGCGTTGCTCTTGCCTTCAGTATACCAGAGGCTGACTGCCATCATAAGTGTACTAGTATTCTTGTATCGACACGTCTGCCATACAGTAGAGGGGTTTGTATATGAAGTCACACTTTACCTAAATCTAAAATACTTAAAAAATGCATATATATCATTTAGTTAGCCATGACTGGCATTTTCAGGGTACAGTAACAAATCCTTTCAAATTTCAAAGACATCTGGCATCTGAGTCTCTTCACATATAGTATTTTAAGTAAGTTTCTCCCATCGTAAACAGATTCGTGAACAGGAAGCAGACCACTACTACACATCTCCCAAGCATATTCAGACCTTATCCAATGGCTTTTTTTGACCAGAAGCAAGGCAAGAGAGAGATTCCCAACACATCTTATTAGTGAGGTGTGAATTGCTGTTACGTGGGGTCATTCACTGCATGGCACCAGGCAGCAGTTGAGGCTCTGAAATGAATTTTGTTTTATTTATTTTTTTTCAGTAGACATTGCAGACAATAGAGATTTCAAGTGCCATTTCTTGATCAGTGCTAAGATTTTGTTCATAGGTGCTGGTTTTACTATAGAGGGTAAGTTACATGGAAAGAGAGAAGGTGCTACCGGAATGAGTTCTCAGAGCAGCCCAACAACAAGGCTTTAGCAATTTGCTGGGACTGCTGGTAACTTGCATAGGAACTGTGGCTTCCAGGTGCCACCAGCAGGTCACCCTATGCAATGGGTAGAAAGCAGGGGACACAGCTCTGCAGCTGTTTGCCTGCCTTCTGCAGACCCACGTATCACTGTCACAAAGCAAGGTGCAACCCTCTGGCAGTGTCACCTTTGTTCAGGATCTGGGCGCTGACTTTGAATAAGGTGCAGGCTCATTGTGGGTGGAGGAAGAAGAGGCATGTGTTTTCAAGTGCTCTCAAAATTCAGCTTGCCCTGGGGATGTCTTAGATATTGGTTTCTGCTCTACGTTTTGCAAATGCTACCTACATGACTAAAAATTCCCCCTTCCCAATCCCAGAAATTGCATGTGCACAAAAAGAAGAGTAAGTAAAATTTGTACCCCTCCTTTTTTTTTTTTTTTTTTCTTGTATAACACTGGTATCAGAAAAGGTGTTTGGGAGCTCTGTTCCTTTCCAACTGACTGGAAAATATGTCAGCTTTACCTGCTCAGCCCTGTTTCAGTTCTGCATTGGTTATCTTCCTGACCTTTTCCAAGTTAGCATTTAGGTATTAGGAGGGTTTTTAAATCTTGCAGAGTCTCTCACCTTTATCCTCTCTTCTTCTGTCAGTTGTTTCAGGTGGGGGTGGCTAAGCCTACATGAGTGCTTTTTCTTCCTCAGACTAACCAAGGTAACCATAGAAGAAAAAGCTGAAAGTCCTGCAAAATGGTGTTAACTAGCTCAACACTCGGGGAGTGCAAGGTCCTGCAGGCCAGGCTGTGTGGGAAATGAAGAGTAACCAAGTTGCAGCAGGGGTCAGGATGACCCAACAGCCTGAGCTCACCACCATGAGGAGCAGGAGGCTGGGGGGGAAGACAGCCCCGCAGTGCCCCTGACATGGGGAATGCGCAGCTTCACCTGAGTACTGTGTGCGGTTCTGGGCACCACAGTACAAAAAGGACATGAAACTGTTGGAGAGTGTCCAGAGGAGGGCTATGAAGATGGTGAAGGGCCTAGAGGGGAAGACGTATGAAGAGTGGCTGAGGTCACTTGGCCTGTTCAGCCTGGAAAAGAGGAGGCTGAGGGGAGACCTCATTGTGGCCTACAGCTTTCTCACGAGGGGGAGTGGAGGGGCGGGTGCCGACCTATTCTCTTTAGTGACCAGGGATAGACCCGAGGGAATGGTGTCAAGCTCCAACATGGGAGGTTCAGGCTGGACATCAGGAAGAGGTTCTTCACTGAGAGGGCTGTCGCGCACTGGAACAGGCTCCCCAGGGACGCAGTCACGGCACCAAGCCTGTAAGAATTCAAGAAGCATTTGGACTGTGCACTTAGTCATATGGCCTGAATTTCTGGGTAGACCTGTGTGGAGCCAGGAGTTGGACTCGATGATCCTTGTGGGTCCCTTCCAACTCTGGATATACTATGATTCTGTGATTTCCTTGAACACCCCCAGGGATGGTGACTCGACCGCTTCCTCAGGCAACCCGTTCCAATGCCTGACCATTCTTTCTGAGAAGAAATGTCTCCTAATTTTTTAAATTGTTGAAGACTAGTGCTCTTTGTTCAGTTCTTTGTTTTAATTGTTGAAGACTAGGGGCATGACGTTTCCCTTTTTCCACTCACCAGGGACATCGTTCGACTGCCGGGACTTTTCAACTATGATGGAGAGAGGCTTGGCAACTACATCAGCCAGTTCCCTCGGGACCCTGGGATTCATGTCATCAGGTCCCATAGACTTGTACCTGTTTAGATTCATCAGGTGGTCTCGAACCTGTTCTTCACTTACAGTGGGTGGGACTTTGATCCCCCAGCCTCCATCTATGGGTTCAGGGAAATGAAAGACTTGGGAAGCCTGTCTACCAGTGCAGACGGAGGCAAAGAAGTTGTTGAGTACCTCAGCCTTCTTCATGTCTGTTGTTACCAATTATTCGGATATAGAAACTCACTCCTAATATAAGAAACTAGCCACCTATAATCGCTTACGCACTACTATTTTCACCCCTCAGTCTATTTTCACAAATGTTAAAGGTGCTTGGTGGCCCTCGGGGACTCCTCCTGTCACCCCAGCACAGCAGCCCAAAGGAAGCTGGGTCCTCTCTTGTGCTCTTCCTCGAGGCTCTGTGCAGAAGGGATGCCACCTCTCGCACAAGGGCTGGGGGATGGGAAAGAAGCACTCATGCAACCCCTGAGAATGGGCAACAGAGTTCTTTATTGCCGGGACACCCCGCAGGTAAGCCTGCGGGATGTCCATGGTGTTTGGTGGCTCCAAGTTAATGCTGGGGATGGATGCTGTGTGATGAGTAGGGCGCCCGCCGGGCACTCCTGAGATGCTGTTGGTGCGCTCGGATGGCAGAGAGCGAAGACGTGCAGGGGTAGTCGCAGGTCTGATCTGGCTGAGGTGGATCCAATTCCATTGGTTCCTCCACACCTTTTGGTGGATCCACCTCCATGGGCTCCACGGTGTTTGGCAGAAGGACAAGCCAGTCCTTGCCAGGGACTGCCCAAACGGGATGCCTTCCATCAGGAATGTTTTTGGGCCAGGCTGCCGAACCAGGGGGACGTTCAGTTCCACCCCTAGGTCCCATGCTGCTGTCCGGTTGACTTCCATCTGTGGGTCTCATGCTGCCGTCTGCATTACGGCCATGGCTGGGTTCCACACTGCGTCCTGGACTATGGGCATGCCTCTGCTCTACCTGGCTGTCTGCCTGATGCTCCTGCCATCGCCCCATGCCACCGTTGCACCAACGGGAAGGCCCAGGCCCCCTGTTGTTGTGTGGCTGAGGGGGCGGCCTGTTCCCCGCGTCATTGTGGTGCCAGCGGTAGCGCCTGTAAGTGTCTGTGGGCTGCGCGCCAGAGGTCCCTTGGGCACTGGTGTCTGTTGTGCCGCAGGCGCGATCCCTCTGCCCATGACACTTCTTCTTGTTAAGTGCCTTCCTGCTCGGTGCTTCCTTGGACTGCATCGCTGTCCTCACACTGAGGAGGCCTGCTGCTCGCCTTGCTGCTTCTGGACTTCTTCCTGCCGCAAAAGCTGGCTGTCAGAGTGCCTAGAAGCTCAGCGAGTGGTGGGCCAGCTGCAGGGGTCCTCTTTTATAGGGCCCGCAGCAAAGGCGGGGCAGTGGTGGCCACTGTGACCTCAGCAAGCCTCTGTGATGGAGTGGCCCATGCGTGGCCAAAGGCGGCCGTGTTGGGAGCAGCCTGGAAGAAGCCCTCACGTGGACAAGGAGAAGGGTTGGCGGGGCTGAGGGCCCCTTTTCTGGGGCTGGCTCCCCTGGGCCGTTTGGCTTGCCAGAGAGAAAGGCTGCCCCTCAGCCGTAGGGAATGTCCTTTACCTCCCACCTTGTGCCTTGGTTTATTTTTAACACTGTTTTTTAGGTAATTTCATTCTATTCTTTATGGAAAAGAACAGAAGCAAGGTGCATCTTCAGCCCTAATTCCCCTGTGGGCTTTGTGCTCTGAGTGAAGAATTTCTTCCTCACATCACATCTAATCTAAATCTCCCCTCCGTTTGTTCAAAGCCATTACTCCTCGTTCCATGGCTACACTCCCTGATAGAGTCCCTCTCCAGCTTTATCTTAGGCCACTCTTATGGGTTAGGTTAGGTGGCAAAACTGCAGGACCTTGCAAATTGCAGCCTTATCTACCTTATTCCACATGGCCTTTTCCAGCTCAGGCTCTAGCCTCTGATCAGCGTAACATAGAATCATAGAAATATTAAGGTTGGAAAAGACCTCCAGGATCATCTGGTCCAACCACCCCCCTACCACCAATGTCGCCCACTAAACCATGTCCCGAAGTACCAGGTCCAACCTTTCCTCTAACACCCCCAGGTATGGTGACTCCACCGCTTCCCTGGACAACCCATTCCAATGCCTGATCACTCTTTCTGAGAAGAAATGTCTCCTACTTGTTTTAATTGTTGAAGAGCAGTGCTTACAATGAGTCAAGGACTTTTCAGCTTCTCACACTGCCCTGTCAGTGAGGAGGCTGGGGGTGCAGGAGGAGCTGGGAGGGAACAGAAGCAGGACAGGTGACCCCAGCTGACCAAAGGGATATTCCATACCATGTGATGTGGTGTATCCTGATTTCGGCTAGGATAGAGTTGAATATCAGAAAAATAAAAACTGAGTAATTATGATAAAACAACACAGTGATAGATGGATAGTACACACAGATGATGGAGGCAGGGATAAAAAGTGATGGTAAAACAAATAGCGAGAAGCATAACTGGAAAAATGATAACACAATAAAATATTGGAATTGTTACCCGTTACCAGCTGGAACAGTTACCACTGTGGCAGGCTCCAGCGTAGCCTTATCATGATCATCCTGGGAACTTTTATTCAGGAAAGTGCTTTACTTTTTAAATTCAGTATTGCGTTAGTTCCCCCACTCAGCTCTAGAGCAGCACATGCTATTGCTGACCAGGAACTGCCTGGAACCACAACATGATCTCTCACTTTTTACACCCACTCAGCTTTGGGTGTAAAATAACCTCACAGGCGCCATGAGAAGAGCTGGGTCAAGGATCCATTTGCTTCCTTGCCTATGTATAGTCAAACAGAGACAAGCAGCCCTTCAGAGCTTGCTCTTTCACTCTTCATCTCTTTCTGTTCTGCCTACCATGAAACAGTGACACTACTGAGGTTTTTCCAAAGCCTTTTGTTTTGACGTGGAAAGCCCTGTTCCCAATCTGCCTGCATTTCTGGGGAGCCCTGGCAGCCCAGGCTGCAGTGTTACTGCTGTGGCCATGGTCACTGATGCGCAATGAGGTGTCCTCCTCTGCTGTGCCTGCTGTGGCAGGGCTCCACCTAGGGCATCTCATTGCCTGAGAGACTGCAGTGGGACCGAGACCTTTGGACTTTATTCCTGCTTCATTCATGCAGAATGAGTGTAACCCAGACCCTGCATCTCATTTTCTGCTAATAAAAAGAAAATCTGAATTTTGCAAGAGCTAACCAAAGTCACAGTTTTATTTATGCACAAGCAGTTCCCCTTCCCCTCTCCTTTTGAGAATGCTTCCTACTGCAGTTCAGCACAGGGAATTTTCTCTTCTGAAGAAAGTCATTCCAAAGCACTAAAATCTTGAAGAGATACTTCATCTGCCCCGTTTATGGTAGGAGAAGATGTGCTCTCAGTGGGTGTTCTCCCACCGTGGGTAGTGATTGAGCAAATTCCGAGCCACGAGTTCTTTTATGACCCTGGCTTTGCCCAAATCTAGATAGTTTGAAGGGATCTTTCAAAAGAACTATGACATATGGTTTGCTTTTTATTATTATTATTGCATCTAATGCAGAGAAACTTGCTGTTGCTTGCCTCTGTTATTGACATAAAGCTGCAGTAGGGTTTTCTAAATGCATTGTCTTTCATTTATATATAGTAAGAATTAATTCTGATTGAATACTTTGCTTCACTGAACTGCAGATAAGATGAATGGGGAATTGCTAGCTAAAAAAGGGCTCACACAATGTGATTCAGACCTCTGTGTCCCTGGGCACTTGATCTATTGATGGGTTTTGTAATGCTGTTATCCTGCTGTTCTTGTTGCAGGATTTTACCTCACACTGCAGAGCATCCGCAGGAGAAAAAAGGGAGGAAGGACTGGTGGTGACCTAGTTTTCCACATGCATGCACACAAAGTATGTCCTGGATATCCTCTGAGTCATTTTGGTGGACAATGTGCCTTAAGCTGGGGCTGGTCCTGAAGTTTGATACTCCTACTGATGTATGTGAAGAGAAAGCAGCAGGATGGAGCCTATGGTGTGCTCTGGATTTGAAGCATGTCCTTAGTTTTATTTGGAAATGCTGGCAGCTGTGGCCTTGGTACTGCCTTGCAGTCTGAGTCCCAGCTCTAGGTTTTCATCTCTGCTTTAGCAACATCCTCAGACATGTCTCTTGAGGCTTAATACCCCTTGTTTGTGGCTGTGCAGAGTGAGGGAGATGACCAATTTTAAGTCCTCTTTAAAATAAATAAAAATGGTGGCTAACTTTCAAAATCCTAATGCTGGAGCTTCATTTAGCTTCTTCCAAATGTTTTCTCAAAGTATAAGCTTAATATTCACTTACAGGGAAACCAGAGAGATGCTTAACTGAAGAGACTAGGCTGCAGGGAATGCATGTTTAGCCTAGGATTATGAGCGCTTGGTGTTACTTCTTGGCTTCAGCCTCCCTGAAGGGAATCAAAAGAGTTATTTGCCTTGTGCTTATATTGTTACAGCACCACTATCCCATTACCTTCCATTGTTCTCCCAGGCTAAATATTTCTTTAAATCTGTGACCTACAGGGCAAGAGTCCCCAGTAATGTGCCACTTCATCAAACAGCTGAGAAAATCCAGAATGTCAACTGCTAACATGACATGCAAATTTTGTACGAATCTCAAATGTTTTGTTCATGTCCCAAGCAGGGGCTAGTGTGAATCTCACCCTGTTGTGTAACCTATGTGGAAAATAAAATATTACCCATGGCCCAAAGTAAGATCCCGTTCAGGTTCATGGCAACCTTGCCACTGATGTCAGTGGGGACAAAGCTGCAGGGCTGAGATATAGCTTCTGTGCCTGTCAAAACTGCTGTGGATTTTTTTATTTTTTTCTGTCAGATATGAAAGGTGCTTGATACATACCCCAGCTCCTTTAACAAATTTTCACAGCTGGTGTGTGTGTGTGCACATATATCAATCCTTTCTAGTAACTGGATGGCTGCCCAAATCACTGAATACAGCTACAGCCCTATTTGAATTTGAACACAGGTCTTGGCTCCTCTGAGAGAATGCTAAATAAGTCATGAGCAGTTGGAACAGTCAAAATGGTGCTCATCAACCCACTTGAGAGCAATACTTGGCATTCTTCAAGACTTCCCAGGACTCTGCTGGTGGGGTTTCTTGGTCAAATGTTTTTGCTGGGGGCAGAAAATCTCCATACAGTTTAACTCCGTGGTAGTGCTATGAGGGAGATGCATCTTTACAATCTATTTTATACTAGGAGCACTGCTTTGGTTGCAAAGCTACAATTTATTGTGGGTGGGTGTTTTTTTTGTTGTTGTTGTTGTTTGTTTGTTTTGTTTACCACCAAAATGTATTGGCATTATCTGGGCCATGTTAAGGCAGATGACCTGCCTGACTTTCCCTTCAGCACAGTTGGCTGGGACATCCATCTTTAGCAGGTTAGGACACTGGAGGAATGATATTAACTTCCTGACTGTGCATTTTAGACTGAAAGAGGGTGAGGCTCTGCTAGAGACAAACAGGGCTCCAGTCATGACTGGCTTCCCAAGGGCACTTCCAGTTGAAGAATAACACAGTGGAGCTTCCCATGAAGGATTCTGTTGCTATTTTGTCTGCCATGGCTCTATATATTGATTAGGTCAGAAATTTCTTTTTGAAGGCTAGGTATTTCTAGCTTTGACTTTCATAAAGGCCCCAAAGGAGAACTGTATCCTGGAGAGATCACTTCTTCTGCAGAATTTTTGTAGGAGTATGTGATAGCTCTAGGAGAGGCATGGGAGGGTAGTTGGGGGTTTAGGTGTTAGGACTGAGAGATCAGGAGAAGGTGGAAAGTGAGCACAGAGTGTGTGCTGAGAAGGTCAGACCCAGCAGTATGGGGATGCCAGTGGGACAGTACAGCTGATGCAGGGCTCAGTTACCACCACCACCACCAATCTCAGACCAATCTACACTTCTTGATTTTGTCTGTGTCCTCTGTGACAGGAGAGCTGCAGAGCCCTAGCAGGGAAGCTCTGCTTGGTGGTGGGGTGTGGTGCTCATCCTGGGTAACCCCAGCAAATGGCTGCTTGCCAGACAGAGCCTGAGCTGCACACCAGGGGAAAAGGGGAAGCCCACTGTTTGCAGCTCTTGTTTAACTAGATGCAGTCATCTTAATTTTGGGTGCTAGTTACACCAAAGATGGCCAGCACCTCTCTAGGAAGCTTGTTCTGGTGTTTGATCACCCTCAGGGTAAAGAAATTTTTCCTAATGTTCAGGCTGAACCTTCCCAGGTGCGGCTTTGTGCTATTCCCTCACATTTTACCTCTCGGTTACCACAGAGAAGAGCCTGGCATCCCCCTCTCCATTTCTGCTCTGTGCGTTTTGGACCTTACTAGGGACCAAAAACCCTAGGGGTTTCAGTGTGGTAAGTGTCTCGCATTGACATTAGCTTTGTGTGTAATAACTTGCCTTATTCCAGAGAATGTGGAAGTATGGTAGCACAGAAACAAATGTTCGGCCAGTGTGTGAATATATTTCAAAGTTGGTGCTTGCCAACAGGCATGTTCCTCTCTGATCTATACAGCAGTCTTTGAAATTGAAAAGAAGGCTGAACGAGGTTTTCTTGTAAGTGGGGCATTTTTAGAGCTCCCTTCCATATGGCTTCCCTAGTTTCTAATGAGGTGTATATTCAGCTAGGCTATATAAAATATCACTGTATTCTGTGACTGTCTATTTTCCAAGCAACTTGAAGTAGCTGAAAATTACTGAGCCTGCTTGAGAGTATTTTTTTTTTTTGCCAGATTTGGTTTAATTTGGCCTGAGGGTTTAAGAAACCCCTAGCATATATGCACATGTGCACCCAGTGTGATTGCACCAGCCATGTTTCCACAAAAAATTGGGCTAAAAAGTCAGGCTGCATTTGGCCCAGAGGTCGAACATAACAGACAGGAAATGGAGCCTCAGTTCTTGATTTAGTACTAAATGAAAAATATTTGTTCCTAACTTCTAACAATTCCTAGTGCTGCAGTGTTTCCATGCTTTATTTGAGAATTTCTGCAATTAGAACAAAATGAATAATGCAAATATGGATTTGCAAATTAATGGACTGACTTTATTATGGTGCTAAAAATGAGGTTGCATTATGAATTATTCATGCATACCTGTGTGAACACTAACTTTTAAAAAAAATATTTGGGAGATCCAGAAGATTCAGTTTCTTTCCTTAACAAAATAGGCTTTTTTGGTAGTCAGAAATAACAGCATGAAATCACATGGGAATAATGGAAAAAAAAAAAAAGACTAAACAGGTTATATGAGTCACAGTCATTAAATAAACAGAAAAACAATTATCTGTTTTAAATACAAACTAAATTTGAAGGAAAAAGATGGTCTGAATATTAGAAAAGTCAGTGTGAATGTTAGTCTTTGTAGAGGGGAAAAGTTGTTAGATGTTGTCATGAGTTATTAGTTCAAAAACCTACGTTAGAAGATCTTTAAAAAGATTCAGCATTTTTATGAAAGGGCAGAAACCATGGTCCCTGCTTCAGCAGCTAGGGACTTGCCATTGAGAAGTTTAAAGTAGGTTATGTCTTACTTGGTGAACAGCTCCCATGCTGAAGAAACATTTGCCAGAAGAAACATTTGCCACATGGCCAGTGTGAAGCAGACTATTTCCAGCAAATTAAGGCTCATTTGAGAATAATGAAGGAATAGAAAGAAATACTCTATGCCCGGTATATGTAACTATGCCATACCAAAGAGCATGACTAGTTATAGGAAACAGCCAGGTTTGGCATTCAAATGTCCGGTGTGCATCTACTCAGCACTCATCCTCTGCAGCTCTTCATGTTGTCTGGGGATGGAGGCTCCATGACCATGGCAAGTTCTGATGGAGGTGAGTCCTGGCTTCTGTCCTGCCAATTCAAAATGGAAAAGGAAATTACCACCAAAGGAAGGTGACACATGAATGTAGATTTACTAAGAGACCTAGGTTTAGATATACCGGGAGTGTCTTATGTGTTGGTTAGTCATTAGCTGATCTAGGGGTTCCCTACCTGAGGTACTGCCCTTGTTAGTGCCCTATTTCAGGATCCTGGGCCTGAGTGACACAGTAATATTATCTCTGTGAACTGCTGGATGAGGCAAAAGGCCTTAGAGTTTTTTTTCTGTTTTGCTTTGCATGCGTGTGGAGGATTCTTGAGCTCATTTGTAGAGAGGAAAGTCAGTTCATGTCCTATTTCTTTCCAAATCACCCTCTAGGTTGCTCCTATTTAAAGCCAGACCAGCTTTATGGTCCCTTGGGTAGCCTCTGCAAATGCTGGACTCGTTCAAACCAGCTTCCTGAGAAGCTGAAAACCTCAAATTTACTATGTTTCCTTTCCAGTAAGTCAGTGTCCTCAACTTCATCTCAAATAATCCCTTTCTCTGGGGCAAAGTGACTCACTCGCAGCTGCTATTGAAAGTGGCAGTGACCATCTGGACTGAGAAGCACTTCACCCTCCTTCAATGCTGGGGTGCAGAGCACAGATGGCTCTTGGGGTGCAGACTAACAGTGTGCCTCACCCAAACCTCTTTCTTCATGCCGATAAAGGGAAAGGAAAAACAGAGAGGGGATACGGTTAAATACTGTTGTGCTTTCAGATTATATTTTTGAATTACATCTTTTTCATTAGTAAACATTGTAATATTTCACCAGTTATCTCTAGGGTTATAGCGTCGCAGACCTCCGTCAGTGCTGAACTCCCGGTCTGCCAGGTGCTGGGCAGTGGTTGCCAAATTGTTTATAGCCTAATGAAGCCAAGATGCTATGAATGGACACTGCAAACTAGTGAAAAGAAAGGCGAAGCACGAATGGGAAAAGTAGCCATGGGAACAGAAGCATGCTTGCAGGCCAGAAGCAAACATAACTAAGTGGCTTTGAATGATTTATAATACTTGCATACAAATACTACCTCTCAAACTTGCTTTACTCACTTTCTCCCTGGATATCAGCATGCGGCCCATCAGATGGATGCCCAAGCAGAATTTGGTATAAAAGGATGCAGAGGAAATAAATATTATGATTTGGTCACACCCAGACGACCCTTTACTCTGATTTTGCAAATGCTTATTGGCAGAAGGGTGTTTTTCGAGTGGAGAGAATTTGGTCGGTGCTGTGTTCGTGCTCTGTCACCATGCTGGGAATCTGAGCAGCAGCTGCTGGATGAGCGTGAGGCTGGAGGAAGGGAGAGGAGCATTGTGAGATCTGGACTGGGAACTGCTGAGGAAAGCAATCATTTCCAAATCACTCTTTTACTAAAATGGGATGGCTTTGCATTAGAGACACTAACTCCTTCTGAAATGTCTCTGCGCCTTTTTTCCCTTTTGTAATACTAACCTATTTCTGAGACACTGGGCACAGCTTCCTCTTCTCTGTCTCCCGTGATGTTTTTCAGTGCTTTTGCAGGCTTTGGCAGCTTCCCAGTCAGTGCAGGTTCCCTGCCAACAGGCTCCCTTCACGGCTTGTTTTATAAAGGGCTGACTGCTTTGATGGATGATAAGGCTAAGGAGAGTGAGGGAACAAGGGATTTTATTTATTTATTTATTTTTTAAAGAAAAGAAAAAAAAAACACAAAAACCTCTCTCTTGCTTCTGAAGGACACATTGCAAATAGAGTTGGTCCAAACCTTGCAGGTTTTAATCATCGGGGAGCCCATCAGGGATGAAAGCTGTTTGTGTGATGCTCTGTGTGTGATACTGATGGGGTGGAAACATTATGGCAGGAAAGGCTAGGAAATAGAAAGGAAAACAAATGAAAATCTGAGGCTAGGAAAGAAAAACATGCTGAGTGGAGTGACAAGGAAAATAATCAGCCAAGGGAGAGGAATGGAGAAAAGAAGGGAAGAAGCTGGAAAGAAGAGATGGAGTGAGAGAGGGAAACAGAAATGGACTGACAGTAGAAAAAGAGAGAAGCTGAACAGAAGAGATGGAGGAAGGCAAGGCTGGTAGATGGCAGCCATGTGTGTGCTCTCTTGATAGAGGAAGGGGGAAGAGCTAGGACAAGGCTGAAATAAATCATTAGAATAGATAACATCTTAAAATCAGGCAATAAGAGAGTGAATCCAATATGAATTGAAACATCAGCTGAGGCAGGAATTAGCAAAAAAAAAAAAAAAAGCCTAGGAAAGGACTAAGTCCTTCCTTCATACTTCTGCCACCCCTGAAAAATTTACTTACAGCAATAACTTGTGGACATTTCTAAAGCACACATTTTTCCCTGCCAAATTTTCCATGGCTTCCTGCAGGATGCTTCGCCGTTCCTCATTACTGCCGGGGCTGGCTAGACAGCAACAATTCATTTCAAGGCAGTTTTTGAAACCTGTTTTCATTCTGTATCGATTTGGAAACAAAACCTTTTGACTGTGTTTGCAAATCTGTAGTTGTGCTAATTGCATCTTCTTTTATGCCAAAAGTCCAACATTTGGATGCAAGTGTGTAGCATCCAGGTAGGGATAAGGGAGATCCAGATATCAGCTCTTGAACTCTCACACTATTTGGAGCTTTTAAAATTCTGTATTTAAAAAAAAAAAAAAAATTAAATTTAAAATTTAAATTCTGTATTCATCAGAGCATGGATATGTTAAGCCTGGGAGTGGGAAACTGTTTCCCCTTTCCTTTGCCCCAGCTTTGATGAAACCAAACAGGTTCCTGCACCTTTTTCAGTAAAACCTTTAAACCTTTTTATCTTTTTTTTTTTTTTTTAAATGCTCTATCCACGGTTGATGATGATTGGTTTCTATGTTGCTCCTGCCAAAAAGGTTTTGTTATAAAGAACCTGTGCTGTTTGGTGGCGTCCCATCTCATCAGTCTGGTTTGTACTCCAGTAACGTAGCCGGTGTCTTTCAACACTGAACATGATATTGACGTTTAGTACTGTGCAGATATCTGGTTGAGCCTTACAGGCCATGATTAGATCTGTCCTGTGGAGTTTTGCTTCAGTACTTGCACTTACTGCAGACAGAGCAGGAAATACGTATCGTGGATCTGTTCAGCCAGGGTGATGCAGTTTGATGGCTCTTCACGGCTTAAGAACTCCAGTGCAATGCAAACATGTCCTGTGGGCTGTTCTTCACATCCTCTGGCTGCATAGGGTAGAAAGATAAAATGAAATGTTCCTTCAGCGTAGACATGATCTTTCGGCATCATCAATACAAGTCAGCTGATTTCCTGCTCATTTCAGCAGAACCACCCATATGAGTGCAATTACTGAGGAGCGTGCAAATGGCAATTTAAGGGACAGACTGCCAGAGATGTCTGGGCAGGAGCATGCAGTCCTGTATGCCTGTGCAAAGCTCTCTTGGGTCCCAGTCTAGACTAGCTCATTACACACACTGCAGTCACACTGCCTTTTCCAAAGGCAGTGCACAGCATATTAATGCATACTTTTAAAGATTTTGTTTTGTAGTGGACGAGGGCTGCAGGACTATTATTGATTCAGGGTAACTCCAAGCGTCTAGTAATAAAGGTAACTCTGCCTTCAGATTTGAACACCTTTTTTGTCTCTACAGCTGTAGCTCCCGGTGGCATTACCACCCCTTTCACATTTACTGTCACAGTACAGACAAGAGCTCTCTAAAAGTGGTGCAGGGTGTCTTCTCTCTTTCATGGCAGATTTTCTTTCCTTCATTGATGCCGCTTGCTGTGTTCTCTATTCCCTCACAGCATCGGTGCAGTTGCCTGTCTGCTGCAGGCTGTGCTGCAGTTGTCCAATGCCAGCAGGAATAGCACTGGGCCTTGCTCTGCTGGAGATGGCTGCAGCACCAGAAGGGCACAATTTTGGGAGAGGGGAATGTGGATGTGCTGCAGGTGACTGGAGGGCTGGCCTGGCAAAGCTGGTTTGTACAGAAGAGAGAAACCTAGGGAATTTTCTCTCCCTTTCCAAAACTGGGTTGAAGCAAGCTGTGCTTTTGACAGATACTGACATTTTTACGTTTTTGGGGATGCTGATAACACTGGCTGTTGCAGCGCCTAGATTATCTTGGCCCCGACTTGTCCATTTTATGATATAATAAACCAGAAATGTGTTCATAGCCCCACTCAGACTTTTTCCCCTCTAACCTCAGGATTTTATCCCTGCTTTTGTTATTGATATACACAGGTTTATGAGTCTGTTTTTTTAGGATATAGAGGGGTCTCTTGAGGTTTAAAAAACAGTTACCTGCTTAGGCACCTCTGAGTTTTTTGGACACAGGCACTGACCTGTACACTGGGCTTTTCTAAAGAAGCTCCCGTTTTTTGGTGAAGATGGCAAGCACTCCTGTTTTCATTCTGAAGGTAGGTATTCTGCAGGGTAGGTATTCAGGGCTGATGTCTATGTTGTATACATACGTGCAATTCTTTCCTGTGACTGATAGGGCATGGTAAGAAATTGTGTCTTTTGGGATTATGCAGGCTTCCGTTTCAAAAGGGCTTGCTGTAACCATCTAGTCTGACCTCCTGTATGCACAGTCTGTAGGATAAGCCTAAATGTCCTGAAAATAAAGTAACTGAGTTAAAAAGACCCACAAAACCTAGAGGGAAAGTGAAATTCATTGCATTTTCCCTATCCTTATTTTGTGGATCTTTTGCTTTCTCTGTCAATCAAAAAGAGATTAAACTTCCACACTTGCTTAATACTTGGTTAAACATTATATGGAGCCATTGGCTCCAGCTAAATATCTCCCCAATGATATGGAACTTCTAATGCTACTCAAGCTAAGCAGCAGTCATTAGAATAAATTGGACATTTCAATAAAGTGGCCTTCAGATGAAGTTGCACTCAGTGTAATCATGGCCCTAAGGGCACAGCTTGATTCCTCACAGCTTTGCATGTTTCATTCTATAAATGCCATATTTCTAAAGGTAAAATGTCTGTCTTTTTTTTTTCTGTAGGTCCTTTCAACTCATAACGAACAACCTCAAGTGATTCTTGAAGCCTCCTTAAGGGAATTCTGTTTTTACTGATTTTTTTTTTGAGGAGAAATAAATGGGAAAATAAGGCCAGCCAGCGCATGTGGCCATGGGGAGTGGGACAGGATGGGGGACACGGGACAGAGGGGAGGCTCTGGGGGACAGTGGCAGGAGAGAGGCGGCTGGAGGTGGGGCTGTGCTAGGGCTGTAGGACATCGGTTGGCAGGAATCCATCTTCGTTCATCCTGTTGGAAATGGGACAGTTTGTCAGTGCTGTGTGGAGGGAGGGAGGAGATAGGGCTCATGCATCTCTACGTGTATTTCTGTGGACAATTTGCAGATGTGGGTCAACATCCAGGAATGCAAAATAATACTCCGGTCCCTTCAGCCCCTTCCCCTGTTTCTGCTGATAAAGCATGTGAGGAGAGACCAGGCTGTTAAAGCAGGGCCAGGAAGGCACAACCAGGACTGGGCGGGGGGGCAGGAACCTGGCATGATGCTCCCCACGTCTGCGCTAGCCCTGTGGCCACCAACAGGGCTGTCACCTGCTTGCAGGGGTCACCTGATCCCTTGATCCTGTAGCTCTGCCTCAGCATTATTTTCAACATATATATATTTATTTTTTCCTTCTAGGGGAAGAAGGTGGGATGCTCCTGCTCAGCAGAAACCAGATCTGTTCCAATTAGAGCTGCTCCCACATTGTTGCCTTCCCCGTGAAGGTCATGAGAAGGAAACCAAAAATGCCAAGTGAGCTCTGCTTTAAGGGATAACCTCTGTGGTGTCTCTCGTATTGCATCGGAAATGTGCAGATAGAAAGCAACAGCCTTCTTTTCCTTTTTTTTTCTTGTCTTGCTGCAGTACAGCTTCCGCCCTGCCTGGCATACTGATTTGCTGGAAAATTCAGGCAGCAACACAGTGGAAAAAAATCATTAAGTACAAGCAGGCCTTGCTCAGCACTGTATCATGACTAGACTCCTACCGTCACTTCATTTTCTTTTTTTTCCCCCTCAGATCTTGAAACTCTTCTTGTGTAAAATAGTGTCAAATTTCAACAGTGAAATCCAGTTCCTTCCTCTTTTCAACCTTCAGCCAACAAGAATGGCTGGAATAGAACTTGCCAATCATCTCGTGGGTGTGTTAGTGATCCTCCTTTTCCTTATGTGTGCCACACAGTTCTTTCTCAGAGCTTTGAGACAGCAAGTTGCAGTGCCAGGATTTCTCAGTTTTAATTTTTTTTTCTTTTTTTTTTTTTCCCTAGGCTGAACAGTGCATAAAGCTTTATTGCTAATGCTGAGCCTAACAGTCATCAGGAGAGAAGCCCAGAAGCTGTGAGTTGTGAGAACTGTGCTCATTTGTGGCTGTGTTCTTACTTCTGAACTGGGGAGGTGCACCCAAGCTTCCCTCTGCTTTGAGAAGAGCTATCAACTGTTAAAAAATGGGCAATTCAGACAGAATTATAACGTGCCTGGGGGAGGAACTAAGGAAAATGGTGTATTTAACACAAAACTCGGGTGCGAGTTAATCCATAAAGATGTTGAAAGCTTGTTATAGGAGAGATTTTAGTGCTTTCAGAAGATAACTGTGGTGATGCAGAGCCTGACCCAAGGTTCGCCTCACCTGGAGTGCTGTTCCTAGGTGTGTCAATAGTTGGAGACCTAGGGAAGAGACTGAGCGAGACAAATATGAGCGATGCTTGATGCTCTCCTTAGAGACTTCATAGGCAGATCTGGTCCCTTGGGACTTCTCTTTTGCAGGAATATATCCAGCTTTTCCTTGAAGCCACAGAAACATTTAGCATCTGCAACACCCTTTGTTAAGGCATTCCTGCTGCCCCTTTTTTGTTGTTTTGAATTTGGCTCCTGCTACTTCAGCTGATGCCCGCTGGTGCTGCAGGAGGTGAGGACAACCTGTATTTATCCACCCTCCCTACACACAGCCACCTTTTTGCAGACCTTTTTTCTGTGCCCAGCAGTCACCTCTTTCACACTCTGCTGTGTCCTACCTCACTGATCTGTTCCTTGCACAGCAGCTTTCTCTGCCTTTGATCTTCTGTGCTGCCGTTCTCTGAACATTTGCCACTTGTGCTAAAAACCTTTTGAGGGATTTTCTTGTTCAGTCACATACCATTCCTCTGCAATCCTTCTCAGCTGGTGCCTATCCTTAGTACCCTGAATAACTTTGTCTCATCGGTAAGCTGTGTCAATTGCCTATAAATACATTGAACAGCATAGGTCCCAGCACAGACTCCTCTCGAACTGGCTCTCCTTTGAGGAAATGTTGCTATTTCCTAACTGTGCCATGACCTTCCATGGATGCTTGGTTTGGTGACTATTTAATATCCCCCCAGACCTGTGGAGATTTCCATTGTCAAAATGCTGCCCTTTCGCGATGTGGTTCAAACAGGTCAACTTTTGTCTGGCCGCACCATCTCTATGTGAACTTTTGGGCTTAGGACCGTAAAGCCATGCCTTCAGGTATGTTGGCAACCAGAAGGAAGTTTTTTGGGGTCTGGAAGTGAAATGAGGATGGTTGGAAGAGGTGGGCTTTGTTAAATGCAGACCAGCAGGTCTGAGCTGTCACAGAGGTGCATGTTGGCTTCAAACGTGTAAATAGTAGTTAAAGCTGGCTGCAGCACAATTATCCCTTATGTTGAACTAGACCTCCAATTTCAGCTTACATGGAAATTACTTTCAGCAGGAAGTGATTTGCACAGAAAAAAAAAAAAGTTTTACTCAATGTTATGAAAGAAATCCTAGACTGTATGAGGAGCACCAAAGTGTGTGCTTTCACCTGCTGTGAGGGTTGTGCACAGTCCAGCCACACCTAGCAGAGGCATCTGCATGAATGTCATTTCCTGCAAATCAAATTACTTTGAATTATAATTTAAAATGACTTTACAATTACCGAAACGTACTTGTCAGTGAGAGAGCGAGCAATGTTTTTACAGTGCCACATTTAAAAAGGGGCAGAGGCGCTTAACTCTTTTAAGAGAGCAATTATTTCTGAAATGCATATTCTGAGAAGCACAGCGTGTGCAAAGATACAAAGATATTTGCTTTATGCTGCTATCTACAACTGGAGCTGGTGATGCTGATCTCACAAGTGAGATAAATTAATTTCCTTCTTAAACTTTATGAGCAGAAGACCATAAAATGTCCCACATTAGTGTCATATTTTAGCAACAGTTGTATGGGCTTCTATATGGAGTCAGTTCTATTTTTAAGATACCCATGTTTTTTTTTGTTGTTTTTTATTTGTTTTTATTCATGATAGGTTGTATAATTGTATGTGCAGCTGTGCGTATAACTGTAAATGAACATGTCCTTATGATCACTTACATAATCCATTTAAATTACCAATAGGAGCGTTCCACTTGTATTACAGAACTGTATTTCCTAACAAGTATTATCTGAAAATTCACAGACCCTGAATTTCCTCATGTCTTATGTTAGAGGAAGATCAGAGAGATCATCTGTCTATTTCTATCTAGCTGAAACACACCAAATAATAAATGGGATTATATGTAAGTGATGAAGGTTTTATCATGTTTTTTTTTTTTTTATCATATTTTAAAGTTATGCCATGGGGACTTTGAATGTTATTCCACTTTAATGCACTGAAGGAAATAAACGTATTCATGTTTATTAGTCCTTGCAAACCAGATCTTGCATGTAGCATAAATGACTTCCTGGCTATCAAGCGCGATTTCACAGAGTAAAAGCCTTAATACGAGTGTCTGCGTGGAGAAGGCAGTGCCATGTTAATTGCTAATAGGAGTCAATGAATCCTGATTGATTCAGCAACCAGGGAATATTTGAAGTTCAAGATCATAAAATATTATGAGAATAGACATTAATTTTACTATCTGTTGCATAGAAAAGGGGCGGATTTAGTTAAAAGGAAGAATACAAGAACTTGTTTTTCCATATTATAAAAAAGCATAAGGATATTGTGTAGCTAACTTGAAATGACAAATGCAATGAGCTGTAAGGCCATGATTCTTACCACCTTTAACCTTGCTGCGGCTGGAGGTAGTGCAAGGCACTGAGCCGTAGTACTGTGGAAATACAGAGAAAAACATAGTTATAAACAGAAACATAGCTGTGTTCTGGTGGCTGAAATAGGAGAGTGCAACAAGTTTCTTGTCAGATTTCATGGCAGGACGTTGGAGTAACATTAGAATAACAGAATTTGTCCAAAATTGGCATCATTTTGACCTGAATGTCACTGCTAATTTGCCCTATCAAGTTACAGGATGGATTTGATGGGGGACTGATGGCAGGGAAGGTGTTTCAGTAGTGCTGTCCTCCTGCTCCCAGGACCTCTGCCGTGCTGTGCAGCTCAGGTAAACCATTGGTGTGGTGTGCGTGGAAGAGAAGGCACCATTCGTACCATTGAACAGTATTCAGATGTGTTCTGGAAAGATGCAATGGAAAATGGGTTGTGGAATTGGGTGGAAGAGAATAACGGGAAAGGGGAGAGGTGGGGGTTCGAAGCAGGAGGACAGAGAGAAGCAGCATAGCACAGGGGGATGGCCAGCAGTGAATGAGTAGAGCTGCTCGCTGCCAAGCAGCTCCCAGAAGATGCTGGGGAAGAGAAACTTGTCTCTGGGAGGCCTGAGCTTACTGCCTTCCGCCAGGCTATGGCTGCTGCTGCCAGCTTGTGTCAGCATGTTGTCAACACGTCCCCAAGAGGGTTTCATACAAATGTAATTAGCAGCGTGGAAAAAAAGACCTAGTCTTGTGCCACCTTTTTTTAGGCTCCTGGCACAAGAAGACCGTTAATGAAAGGTCCATGATAATTCAAGTCTTTACCTTCTGAAGGGAAGACTGATGTATTTTCACAGGCCCCAATTATCTGCCGGAACCACTGCCGGAAGGGGACCTGGTTTGAAGGAGCAGAGGATTTGGCATCGTCTGAGGCATTTTGTGCCGCTGTTGCCAGGATGCTGGAACAGCTGGGCCAGTGCTTGGGTCTGTCTGTGTGTGTCTGTTCAGAGGCTCGTCACGTAGCTTTGCTGGACAATTAGCTCCCTGAACCTTCATTAATAGGAGTAATGCAGGGCAGAAACCAGAAGAGACGGTGCTGCAGAGTGTGTTTAGACTGCTAAATGGTTAACAGCAGAGCTCCTGTTGTGATTCAGTCACAGCAGCAGCATAATGCCGGCTCTGTCCTCATCTGACACTTCCCTGCTGCTCAGAAGGAACCGCTGGGGAAATATGCTTTCACAGGTTGTTGGTTGTACATCTACATCCCTCAGAGCCTTGTAGAATAAGCAATGGGCTGAGGGAAGGGAAATAACCAAGCGCTGGTCACATACCAGCTCTGTTTTTGCTGTCAGCACAACCTCAAAGGCAGCTGGCACTGAGTGTGAGGTAACGCTGCTCAGGGGTCACCTCAATTAACAGCAGGGCCGGGACAGGGCCCTGCCTGGTTTCATAGATAAAGCTCAGCTACTTTTTCATTTACTGAGAAGAACCTGACTGAAATGAGCAATTGGGTTCATAAGCTACAAAAATCCGCTGGCAAAGTGCTAAAGCAGGATCCTTGCTGTGTGTGTACTTGACAGCAAAGCGTGTTACGTGATGGCAGGCTATCTTGTGGTTAGCAGGAATGGGAGAGTCCATAGCACAGGGAAAGCAGTATATAGCTCCTAATTCTGTTTTAATTTTGGAGAGAAATTATGCTGAAAAGAAAACAGTTGCAGTCAATACTGAAAAATGAGCTTACTTATCTTTTTGGATGCAGAAGACACTCCAGCATTGATTAGCTGTAACGGACCGAGTGCATGAATTGCAAGGTAAGGTATGACTGATCACTGCTGGGAAGACACTTTGTCTTGGGACAGCATGGTGGTGGTCTTTAAGAGAACATCAGCCATAAATGCAGAGCTGTCCCAAACAAAACTTATTGTAGCATAAATAGGGACTGTTGCTGCTGGAAAATAATCCAGGAGCATCATGGACTGCAGCAGCCTGGTCTGTCACTGTGTCAGTACCAAAGAGGCTGCAGTGACACAGCAAGGGGAGGGTGCTGGCAGAATGCCTGGATCTCTGAGTTTACTCATTAATAGTGCACATCGTCTTTTTTTCATAAATGCCAGTTCATAATTTTTTGAGTAAAATAACATCTGTGGAGCCTGAGCCTCCACTCCCTCATACCAATGGCTGAAGCCATAACGTATCTGTGGTGGAGCAAGGTTTTGAACGTGAGGTTCTCCAGATCTTTCATATATTACTGGTCATCATTTCCCTTTGTGAACTTTTCCTCTGATATCAAGGACCACACTGCTATTTTTGAAGTAATAAGCAGTTTTGATTCTCATTCAGAAAGCAGCTCTTATCCCTGGAGGTATTTAAGAGATGTGTGGATGTGGCACTAAGGGACTTGGTTTGGTGATGGGACTACGTAGTCATGTTGATGGCTGGACTTGATGATCTTGAAGGTCTTTTCAACCTAGATGATTCTATGATTCTTTTCAAAAGGCTGTCATGGCCTGAGCTTTTATATTCACAGTGAGATGCAGAGAGGATTTTGCCTATTAATTATTCTGAGCTCTTCAAAGACTTTTGATCCCAGAGATCCCAAGGAAAAAATCAGCTGAGCCTGTTTCCAAGCTCTATATGCTTAAATCAGGTTTAATCCCACATGAGAAACCACACACAAATCACTGGCTGGTGGAGCAGCAAACTTCAAACAATTTGCTTGTGCTACATGGTTTTATTTTTCAAGCAGTCCACTAACATCCAGTTTTGGGGAGTGACGAAGTGTTAGCTGTGAGTGAATTGTCTGAGAAGTGCTGGGGTTTTGAACTAAGTGTTATTGTGAGAACTGGCTGCTTTTCTGCAGACCAGCCAGAGAAAGCTGGTCTTTCTTTCAGCTTCTTTCTCCAGGAGGGAAAAGGGTAAAAGTTAAACACCCCTTGGCAACCCGTCAGGTGGTGGCACTGCAGCCCGAGAGAAGCAATTTGCTGATTAACTGATGTCACAGGTTATGAAATAAATATTTATGCACAGGGTAAAAGTAAAAGTAGAGAGCAAGAAGTCTTAGATCAGTGACTAGGGGACTATTTCTTTTTTCTAGTCCTAGAGCAAAGGGTGAAAATATCTTTGTCAGGTTCTTTGAGGTGGTGCTTTAAGCTTCTGTGTGCTTGGGATCACTCTTTGAAAGGCTGCCTCAAAATGGGAAGGAGATCTGTATCCTGGGTGTCTCCAAACGTGGTTTTCCAGTCTTGGGGACCCTGTGGAGCAAGCTGACCTGACCATCCAGATATCTCACCCTCTCCAGATACCAAGGCATCTCACACCATCTGGCTCTCTAAAAAAGCCACCCACATTGCCTGACTGCTTCTGAGGTTTACCAGTCAGCATGTGTTGATCTAAACTGTGTGTGTAGGGTCATGGCCAGCTTTGCTTTCCATCTCAACTCTGCAAGCAACAAATGTTGGAGCAAAGCTGAGGGAAATGCTGGAACAACATCATCCTTGACACAGCTGAACCAGAGTCACGGTGACAATTAATGTTTGGCCACTGGTGCTGCTGATCAGGTGGAAGAAAGGGTCTTACTTGGAGGCATTTCCAGGGTGGCCAATCGACAGCCCAAGTGAAACTGTGGACTGGAAGGCAGCCCCTGCAAAGGAGAGAAGTTGGAGGAAGATTGGAGCTAAAGACGGTCAGACCCACCCGTGGAGGAGAAGAGGCTGTGGATGCCCTCCATAGTGAGGGCAGGACTTCAGCATTGTGATGGATTTCCTTTGGAGACTAGGGGGAGACTGAAGAAGATGAAGCTATCATTCAAAGCATTTAAGGGAAAAGAAGAAGGAAAAAAACCCTTTGAACATTGCTGTTTATAATTACATAGGAATTGAAGGCTTTCTTCACTTTCATAGCTAGAAACCGCTTCCCTAGATGAAGTTTTTAGAGGCTCAGATGTAATCAGCTAAGGAACTCTTCAAACAAGCTAGCCGTGTTTTGATTTTGTGCAAATAAGAAGTGAAGTAATAGAAATAGCTATTCCAAGAATAGCTGGGCTTTGAAATGCTGATTTCAAATGCTGCCATTTGGCTGTCCCATCATGATAATTTGGAATGAAAGACAATTTCCCTCTCTGTAAGCACACACACACAAATATATAAACAAATGGAAATAAAAAGCCACCTCTGAAAAATAGGGTTTTTCTATTTTTATTCTTTTTCCCCCTTTTATTATACTTTCCCTGTATTTTTTCTTTACCTCAAAATGACAGTAGCAGTGTTTCTTACGTCAGCTCCAAAGGATATCCAGTTATCATTTCTCTACCACCAACAGTTACCTGACTTCACATCACCATTTGAAGTCTGCTCATGTAGGGCGCTGCTATGAATTCACTGTAAACACTCCTCCTCCCGTGCCGTGAGCTGATGAGGAGAGATCAGGGATGATGGCTGGCTGTGCTGCACTCAGAAGCACAGACAGAGCACGTACACATGTACCAGTGTCAGCGTGGACCTGGGGATGAAGGCTGGAGAGCTGCAGCTGCAGGGGTGCCTGCATGGGGAGCTGCTTGAGTATGCACCTGGGCTCTTGGTACCTCAAGACTTTGGTATCATGATGATTACATTCATGATAATTACATGGCTCTGATAACAGAGCTGGTTCAGGTCTATATCCATGATCATATATATCTATCTCTGTATTTGTGTATCTATTTATGTATTTATTTATGTATTTATCTGTATTTATGTATCTCTACTGTTGGGGCAAATAACTTGCAAGGTCTATTGTTGTCTGCAGACCCCTGGTGGCTTTTCATGTAAGTTTAGTGATGTTTTTCAGGATTCCTGTTTAGAGACCTGAAAGTTTTTGTGGATTCATGCAAACTCACCTGTGCAGCTTTGCTTCAATGAGTAGCATCATTAATGTCTGTCATACTCCTGCTATGGGTAAACTCAGTCCTACAAGCTCATTGTGGTAGCAGTTGTACAGCAGTAGCAAATTGCAGTGGTAAATTCTGGTATGAATCTGAGGGTAAATTAGTCTCTGAGTTAAAATTTAAGTTATGTTCTGAAATCACAAATATTTTTAGGACCACTGTTGTTCCCTTGGGTATGAGTAATGGTTTATCTGGTACCACAGATCCTAATAAATGGGTTAGTTTATTTAGAAAGATATTAATGAATCATGTTGCCTACTGCTAGGTTATTTTTCCTGTCCTGTAATGCATAAATAGAGTAAGCTTGCAACTGAAGGGCGGTACACTGAGGACAAATGAAAAGAATTACTCTATTGAATTGTGCACTGTTGTCTCGTGCTTTCATTGCTATGGGATGTAATTGTATTAGCTGCTGTACTCTTAGATTTCAAAAGGCTAGTTCATAAGCAGTAATAACATTTGTGGCAATCTGAGCTAAGTTAATGAAAAAGATAATCAAATCTAATGCTACAGGGCATGATATCTGATATCTTTAGGGGTCATGAAGAGATCATGCAACTGACTCGGGGGAAGGGAAGGAGGCGGTTGTGTGTGTGGAGTGCACAGGAGGCAAGAGATGGCAGTAGACTGAGGGTCACCTTGCTCAGAAGCACCATGTGCTGGTCACTGCTGGAGGCAGGAGGGCATGCACTAGGTGCATCACAGGGATGAAGAAGCTTATCAGGCTCATGATATTTTTAGTAATGCCAATACCTGGTGATGTATAAGTTTCAATTGATCCCAGACATTTGTCTCTATGTGTTGATTGGGAAATTGGATTATGTGTTTCATGTGCACTTTTGCGTTGCCCATAGCAGGTATATACTGAGTTGGTAGCTGATCATGGGTGGCATTTGAATAGGTTTTTTTTGGTTGTTTTTCAGTAAACACCAACACTGATCTGAAATTTGCTTGTATGCTTGAAGACAACAGAAAATTCTATTCCCTGTTAGCATTTTTTTTTCTGCTATAGCCTGTGTCTGTCCATGGCCAAAGAAAGGTAGAAAATGAGGACAAATGAGATGGCTGAGGACTGTATGAAGTGGTCCCTCCTTCCATATATCTTTCCAAGTTAAAGCTCTCCAAAAAAGTACTGTTAGGAAAACACAGGTAGGAGAGACTGTGGGAGCAGATGGTTTTGGTTCTGCCTGACTGTTCTCAGTCTCTTTCCCTTCTGCCTCTGTGCCTTTATGTAGCCTGCATTCAGCCCATACAGGTAACACGTCCATTGATAATTTGAGCATTTGGAGACTCTCCTATCGTTTACATCTGTTGTCTGTGTTAGATGGACATATTCATAAAAGAATTCAGCAAGAACCTTGTCCAAGCCTAGCCATGAGTTGATCCCATAACAATGCCTTAAGACTCCCCACAGCACAATGAAAAGGGTGCACCAAGGTCATGGTGATGATGGGAAGTACTGGGGGGAAATATCCAAAGCAGAGATTAGAGATCAGGGCTGGGTGCTGATAGGTAGCTTTGCTGTCACTCAGTGCACCTCCAAGAGAAGGGTGAAACAGCAGATGTAGTCAGTCAGTCCCACAGCCATCACAAGTGGAGTCACACTAGCTTAGGGCAGAGATAACACACTGTGCTGTGCCATCATGCACATATATGGTTTCAGCCTATGTGTGACATCTGCTCATTACACCTATTTGCTTTGAAAAAAAAAAAAAAAAGGGCCCTATTTGGTATTTGAATGCATTTATTTCTCCAGAACGACAACTAAGCACAGAATAGGAAATACATAAAAAAAGCTTTTGGTCCAAAAGCTTTTAGTATGATGGTTTGTATCTTTTAAGAGTGTTTATATGGATTTAATGCAATAATACTTGAGTACTTTGGTGTCTGCAATAGCTGTATTTCTATTTAAAAATTCTATTTTCTTTCTAACCTTTCAGAAAAGCTTCATTAATTCTTAGGAGTAGGGGTATTTGTAGTGTATCTCCTTAGTTTTTTGCAACTCAAAAAAAATAAAAATCCATCTGCTAGGCTTCAGGGCTTACAATAGAACAGAAGAGATAATCATAATAAATTTGCTTGAATTGTAATGATAATAATCATTATACTTATATAAAGCTTGGATCAAAGAAAATCCAACAGTGCATTTAGGAAAAATGATGAAAATCTACTATATAAAAATTGACTGTTTCCACCCACCCCTTCCCACAGTTCCTCAGAGCATCACCATGTTTATATTTTGAATGTCTGCAGCATGGAGTTATTGAAACTAAATCAAATTTTAATAAAACATGGTATTGTGGGATTTCTGTGGGGCTAAAGTTCAAATTAATGGCCTTGAATGTACATCAAATGCAGACTTTGCCTAAGTTAATACTAAAGGGACTTTTATTTAGCTTTCTTTCTTTCTCTGCTCTGCAAGAGAAAAAATAATACCTCATCACTTCTAAGAAAGTCAAAGTTATTCCAGAGAAGTGAGAGATTATAAAGTTCCCAGCATTGCAAATAGAGGTAGTTATTTTAAACAATATTATTCAGCCTTCTGTGTTGCTTCCCTCTCTCTTTCAGCATGGACCTGTCTCTCTGCAGGATGGATTCTCAGCTGCAAAGCATCCAGATACTAATTTATATGTATGCGAATATTCAAGGTTAACAAGAATATGTTCCCTGTGGGAGAGACACAGTCGGTGCCATTCAGACTGCATTCCTCTTTCCTGTCCTGCCATACAGGAGGCTGTCGAAAATGTGTAGGATGAAACTGTAGGTCCCTTGCTACTCACATGAACAAATTTGATGTTTCTAATTGGGATTAGATGAAGTATCTCTCTCCTTGACTGGATGGCTGGCAGGCAGGACAAATGACTTTAAATATCTGCTCTAAATCAAGGAGATAGAGGATAAATTAAATTCCCCCCCTCCCCCTCCCCCCCCCCCCCCCCATTTCTATTCCGACACAGTGCAAATTTTATTTATTTATTTATTTTACAGGCGACCAAGGATCAATGATCCAAGCTGGTAATCCAGGTCACATCTGTATAGAGAAAGCAGAAGAAAAAAATCACGGCTTGTGTTTTCAAGCAGGTTACCCTTTTAATCAGAGGCAGGTGACAATCTATTGCCAATTTTGCTGGATTAGATAGCAACCTAAGCATGACTTTTGCATGTCCTCTTTATTTGATCTCTGATGGACTTATGCATACATCTGGCTGGTTCTGAGGGACACCCTTCTTACACAGATCCCACACATTGCCTGGAAGGACCATGAGCTATCTTGGACCCAGGGACTGCTTGTTGGGGTAGGACACGCTGCAACAGCATGGATGTATTTATTGTGTTTCTGAGCTGGGAAAGCCCAGCCTGGGTACAAGCTGTGAGGCAGTTTCATTTTGCCTCCAAGTACATCTAGAGAACATATGCATAGCTCGGCAGTTTGCTTGGCCTGCAAAGTGTGGTGAGGAGCTTGTATTAAAAGAGGATACATGATCAGACCATCAGCTAGACTGCCATCATGCATCGCCTGCTGGTATGGCCACACATTCCTCTTCCTGTGCACCAGGCTGGTCTTTAACCTGTGCTTCCTGACCCACAGACCCTTCTTCTGGGCAGCTGGCAGCATTTGCTGAAGCATGGGAAGGCAGGGAGTGGATAGCAGGGAGCCTTTGGGGCAGCGGTGTCTAGTGGGACCAGCAAGGGTGTGCTCAGCGCTGCAAAACCAGTAGGCCGAGAGATGTGAGTGGTAAGGATATAGACTGAGAACCTGCCAGGGTGAAACCTGTGTGTATCCCAACTTCTATCTCCCCTGTGCACTCAGGTTACCACACCGACACAAGGGGGTTGCCCTAGGCAGGACAGTGCCGGCTGCAGTGCATGACATGCCAGGGCCTGGGGGCACACCATCTCCACAGACTGCTCTCGCTTACCCTGGGTGGGCTTATCCAAAATGCAGATTAACTTGCAGAGGCTTCAGAGCTGGCCCCGTGCAGCAGGAGATAAGGCTTGGCAGGGCTGGTGCTTAGCCGGTGCTGAAACAGCCGCTGGGTGCTAGTGACTGCTCGCAGTCAGTGCCTGCAGCCTGCTCCCCAGCACGCCCCTCAGCACCCACCGGCCTTTTGTCATCCAGCACGGCCCAGGAGCCTCAGGTAAAGGCACCGATTCGGTGCTGCTGTGTTGTTTCAGTTCCCAAGCAGCTGACTGAGGAAAAAATGGGTTAAGTCCTTAGACATTGGCCATTCTTGGATTAGGATTCTATCACTTTTTAATCTTTCCTTTGGTAAAATAGCTGAATGACAGTTTAAAAATTTACCACAGCATAGATTTCCAGCCCTCAGATTATTCCCTGAATTCTTTTCTCTTCCCCCCAAACATCCAGAACAGACAGAGGGTTCTGTGGCTAATCTTCTTCATGCTTCACACAGAGGTAATGCTACTGCTTTACTTATCTGTGGTATTGACCAGTTTACCCAGCCAAGGGTGGCACTGCAAGCTCGCATTCACTTTGTGATATTCTGATTTCCTGGGGTCCACGTGATACAACTAAGTACAGTGAGTTAAACATTGAAGAGATGCCATCAGTTTTTAAAAGTCACGTTCCCACTTGGTACTTATTCATACTTGTTGTTAGAAGCAGGATTACTGGGATCATCCTAACTGAAAAAAATAAGGGGGAGAAGTGTTTCTACTCAGTCTGGGAATCCGGAAGATCTTATTTATTTATTTATGTTGCACTTGTCAGCATTTATATGTTTGTACAAGGTCAGTGCCTCTGCTTGATGTTTCCAAACAGTTTCTTTCCAGAAAATAGCTAAATCTGGGTCTGCTTAATAGCAGAAGCTCATCGCAGATGAGGCTGTGGGGGCAGTGGCTGGAAAGTAGAAGTGGGATAGGGTTGAGGAGTGAAGCTTGGGTCCACCCCTTCCTGCTTGCTGCCCTTCTGCTCTTCCCATTTCATCCTCTCCTTTTCGGGAGAGGAACCTGAACCTGGAAGGAAGTCTCCATGTTTCTGTAGTCATGGCACTCTTTTCTTCCCTAACCCCAGTCTTTATAGCCATTATATGTGTTTTGATTGGGGTAATACTGAAGAAGTCTAATGGAGAGAAGGAAAAACGTGAGACTAAAAGCAAGCCCCTATCTCGCCCATGGGTAGATGAAGATTTAAAAGATGGCACTGACCACCCTGTAGAGGAAGAAGGTAAGAAAAATCTTATCCAGCTGAGCAACTCTGTTGTTTGAATTTGTCTGCTGATATGAACAGAGGCGCAAGCCTCTAGACTTCTCCACTGTGATGGAAGTGCATAGAGTTATGCTGCTGCTGCACCCTGAGCGTGTCAGCTGGGTGGAAGGAGGCTGTCCTGGTGTTGTCTCCCTCTTGGTTTAAATCTCTGTTTCCTCCGGAGTCTGCAGGTCAGAGTGCAGGAATAAAATGCATTTCCAAAATCCACTGTCTGCCCTTTACCCAGTGGATCTCAGACCTGTGAGGAATTATGTGGGGAATGTAGGAAAATAAGGGGGTTGCTGCTAAAGTCCCCCCAGCCTCTTTCCAGGCTTCATTAGGGTGAGGTAAGGAAGGATTTGAGCAGAAAGTTTCTGCCTGCAGACTGACTTTGTAGACATCCCCATTCCACTTTACCTCCTAGAGCTACATGGCACAGTACCTGTTTGATCTCAGCACCCCCAGAAAATATGGAAATATGTTTATTACAGTATTACAGAAGTCTTCAATTTGTGACTTCTGTGAGTGTCCACAAGAGCTTTAGCTGGATTAGCACTGGGATCATTCTGGAAGTATGCCGAGTCAAATATTTTAGAATAAAATGTAGTGATTGTGGTAATCTCTGATCACTCAACTGCATATTTGAAACTGTATATTGAATCCCTTTTTTGCAGTAGTGGTTTCTGATGCTCAGCTTGGACAACAGCATGAGCATTAGATATACCATTCCTTCTTTTTGCTTCCTGACTATCCTACATAAGTTCCCTTCATTTATTCCTATAAAATCTTTAAACATGCAGTTAACACAACAGTTTTACTGGTTTTAAAGACTTTTTTTTTTTTTGACACATTCTCCTAGTTGTTTTCTTGGAATCTTGAATCTTGTGGTTTCTGTCATACACCAATTTCTGAGAACCATTAGTTCTCTCTATTTCTTAATGTTCAGTATAGTTTGAGTTACTGTTGTGTATCAGTTTCCAGAAATAGTTAATACTTGGAACCTTTTAAACCATGTTATTTCCCAAATATACAACTTTTGCTTAAAAGTTTGTTCATGTGTTTTACCCTGCTTTATATGATGCAAAAGAGTTTCTATTAAAAAAATCCCATATTTCCTTTGTCTAATTGTTTACTAGTTCAGTTAAGTTGCAAATTAAACTTCATGTGGGTAGTTCAAGTGAAAAATCTATGAATTATCATTGTGACATCTCTGACTACAGTTGTTTAGATCCTTTAAATAAGCAAACCTATTAGCACTTAACAAGGAGCCTCAGTGCCGCAGCTCCACATATAAAATGTTATTCTTTTATGACTTATTTTCCTCCTATCTTATATTCAGGTGCTAAATTCAAAGCTGTACTAGTTTAAAATTGCTTACAAAAATTGACAGGTAGATACACATCTATGCTCTTGTTAAAAGGAGATTTTGTTTAAATAAAACCTCTCTCAATGTACCTTATAATTCAACAGTAAATTAGGCTTTTTTGCTATGTTGCTTTTAACAAGAAATAATCATCTTTCCTTTAATGCTATTTGATTCAAAGCCAACATCTTTGCAAAACAGACATGTCCTTTATCTCCAGATAAAATAAAGTAATTGTACCATGCTTGGGGAAATTTTTCTTCAGCAGGAAAAAGCCCAGCCTAAGTGAGGAGAGCATATGGCCACCTTGGAAGGGATTTGTTACTCTGCTACTGCTATAATAAGAGATCAAACCATATTCACCTTGTTGTCAGTGTTAAAACTTTCACTGACTACAGTAGATGCCAAAATGTAAACACGGAATGTAAACAGTTTTTCTTAACAGTACAGAATATTTTACCTGTCTTACAAATTCTACTAGTTTATGAATGTATCTTTATTAAAAAACTCATTTCTACTTGAATGTCTCAAGTGGGCTTGTGCTTTAAGACAAAGTTCCTCTGAAGAGAATTTGATTTAAAAATTGAGTTAGAGGAGATGAAGCATTTTTAAGTCCTTGTCTAAGACTAGGGTTGCTTTGGGTAAACAAGCTGAATTTTGAACAGCCCCCTAGTAGGAAAATGCAGCTAAAGACCAAGTCTTTTGATGCTTGGCCGTGACCAAAGGGCACTTTGCCAAGGGAATGAAGAAGTCCGACCCTGCACAGCCCTCTTACAGTGCTGGAACACTCACTGCAAGGGGTGAGTTGTGCTCTCCAGGTCTGTAAGAAAGGCACTGAGCTTGCTCGGGCGTCATCAGCCTTGTGAACCTCCCTTCAAGTGGCACCAGCAGGTGATGTTTTCCCTGAGAGGGGCATACCTTTGAGCAATAAAGCGTTAGGTGTAATTAGCTGATCTGCTTGGTCAGGCTCAGTAGAGCCTCTTAGTGGAAGAAGGGGTAGGACCAAGTGCTCCCAAGTCTGTCTCTGTTATGCTTTCAGCAGCTGAAGAGAAGGATGTTTCTCGGAGCAGAAACCCAGTTCTTTGGTTAAGTGGCAAGCATTCAGTCAGTCTATTTGTTTAATGCCTTAGCTGGCAGTACTTCAGATTTGTTTGCATGCCCATCTGTCCTGTATCTTCTTCCTTAATTTATGAGATCCAGAATGAGAGACTGTTGTGCTGCAGATTGGTAGGAATGGTCTGTATACGTGGCCATGTCTTACAGTAGGCCTTGTCTGATTACCAATTAGACACATCTCAAAAACATGTTCCTTCAGCCTTGTCTTGAAGCATGAATCACAGGGGGTCTCTCTTAGTGGTGGGCATCTGGTCCCAAAGTGGTGGTACCTGGTCTCCCACTGCTTCAGGTTTATACAGTTAGATCTAGATTGTTGCAAAGAGGAGTTCTGACAGATTATTCAGCCCAGGGAGCTTAGTGTACATTCGTTCTGAAATCACATCCTTCCCTAGTTAATTACTACAATACACCAGGCTCAAATCAGGAACAAACATGAGTTAGTTTCTGGGTCATACATTCAGATCAATACAATTGATGGATAAGGTAAATACAGACCCAGTTTACAGTGGTGTGGAGGATCAGAATGAATTTTATTTACACCCTTATTATTCGGGGATCGGTTGCAGAGATTATCAGCAAAGGCATTTTATTGCTGTGTATTTAATTGTCAGGACTTCACTTGGTGATGTTCATAGGGAGTATAAAACAATGTTCAAAGGCCTAAATATTCCATCTCTTCTTGGAGTTCAGTGCTTGTTGCTTATGGTACTTTTTACATTAGGCCTCTCCCGCTTAGAAGTATTTTTCCTCTTCTCAAGTTCAAAGGTTCCCTTACATTTTAATAATGATAATACTGACACGAGTGAGACAGTATCAATTTATTTTTCAAATTTAATTACAGTTCATATTTTGTGTCATTTAAGAACACAAGACTTACATGGACATCGTGCATCATTGTGTTTATTTCCTTGCTGCTGCACACACCTCCAGTCTTTGCCATTAGCTGACTGAACTCGAAAACTGACCCCATTTCAATACCTTGCTGTAAGGCTATTCCAGAACTTCATGCCATGGGTTAAAAATCCTCTTCTGCCTGCCTGCCTAAGCTTATTTAATAGTAGTCTATACCCGTTTTTTCTTGTTCCATCCTCTTTTAGTAATTCTACAGTAGTGCTACATTTCCAGACCTGGAGTATAACCCCCCTGTGATTTAGAGACAGAAATCAGATTCATCCTCAGCTTTCCATTTACTGGTTAAAACAGCCATTCTGTTCCTCTGAAAATCTTAAGAAACTTTCTGCAACTATATTACAGCTTCAAGTCCTCTTCACAATATTTTGTTCCTGACTTCTTTCTTCCAAAGTCTGTCCTTCCCACTTGACGCTGCTTAAGATCCCTGACTAAATCTTGGGGTTTTGAGGGTCAGCATGCTAACAACTATTTATATCCCACAAGTAAGGCACTCCATCTCCTTTAGCTTCCCATTAGTGACACGTTTAGTTCAGGATTGGATTAATTACTGGAATTCCTGTAGTGGCATATTATGTAGCAGTCTGCCATCAATCAAGCAAAAAATCACACTGTCAGTTGCCCAGCACTTTAGGTCCAAAAATCCACAGCCTTCTTTGTATGCATTTAATTATGTTCCTATACGTCGTATCTTTACACTGGAAAAGAGGATAGGAAGAGGAATTCTAAATTTAGGAAGCAATTCCTTAGAGAAGTAACTGAAAGAACTGGTTTGGAAAGCAAACACTTCAGTCTAGACTGAGGTTACTAGTGAGCTTTCTCGAGGATTGGTCTTAAGACCAATCGTTAATATTATCTTTTATCCTTTTATAAAACCAAGGATGTACAAGTGAAATTTCTTAATGACATAGAATACAAGGAGCCAATAACACAGAGAACTATCAGAGTGAGTAAAACAAGTGGCCAACAGAAATGAGGTAAGATGTCATTGTACTCAATGTGGGTTTACATTATTTGGAACTCATAGTAAGAATTTTTGTTATAAACAGGGAACATTTATTACATGATTTGTAGGCTGTTTATAAGTTTCCATGTGAACTGCTGGGAACAACACAAACATCATCCTAAAATCTATCCAGAGTGGAATTTCTGGTAGAGAAATAGTACTTCTACTATGAGATTTCACTTAGGATATCTAAGCCAAAATCATTTCAGATTTGCTCAAAAAGCAGGAAGCCTGATGACTATTGTAGATGCACAACAGAACTGAATTGATGGGAATTTTGATAATGTGGTTAACAAGATAATAGACTGACTAGCAGGATGTCTGTTGTCCATCAAACGATAGAATACACAGAGATGTAAACAAGACATTTGTAGTATCATATAACGTGACCATACAGACAGAAATATGTCCAAACATAGATATTAAAGATACAGAGAGCATGCACTAAGCAGATGGTGCTGATAATGATTTTAGCTTAGCATATGGATAAGATTAACTGCTAAGAATGAATGGTAGACACATGGTAGAAAAGAATAAATAATAGATGAATTTATTAAAAAGAATATTTCCATGAGAGCTTTGATTTTGTGCATCAGTTCTCTCATTTCTAGGTTCTTCTCCTGCCTCATCCAGTATTCCCATTTTGAGTGCATTCAGATTTTTTTTTTTTTGCTTACAAAACTTAAGTTTAGATAAGATGCTTCTCATATTTTAATTCTCACTAGTCACCTCACCTTTGCCCCATGTTCAAGATTTTTGAAAATATATTCATTTTTTTGCCGCACTAATATTATGCTGAACCATCTTAGCCACACAGCAGCTGCTTTTCTTCTCTTCTGCTTACAAGGAAAAAATCCATGCAAACAAACCTCATAAAATTTAACTCGGCTTGACCGTAGGTAATACTTCAAATTTTATACTTTCTAACTTACAAAGTTTTACTTTCTGTGCTAACTAATAATTTTCTTCCATTCCTAGTTGCCTATAGATATTTTGATATTTTTATTCAACCATTTACATGTAAGATGAATTTTATATCTCTGATTTAAAGAAATGCCAAATCTCCCTGATTTCTGATCTCCAAGTTCTTCAATCTGAGTTCTCCAACTCATTTTTATTTAATTCCCCAGTTCCCCCAAGTTAGAGACTTACTTTTCCTTAACTTTCCATTTAGTCAATTAAATTGAATGAACTGATAATCTCAGTGTAGAGATTTTTTTTTTAAATTTTTTTAGAATGTCATCCCCTCTTGCTGAAACCAAAGCTAAGATAGTCACCGCATCATGAAAAGAACAGGTTATTTGATAAAGGTATTCAATGGTTCAGCTGGGAAGACTGGTTTCTACTATTGTCATAGTATTTCCTCTTCAGTTTGTACCTAGCAAGCTGTGCTTCCACCATATACTTCATAACAATGACACAGTTGAGGCAATTCTCTCTTAAAGATGTGGTCTGATTCAAATATGACTTGTTTTAGCCATGCTACTTTTGTATTTCTTTGCAATCTACCACGACATGAATTATTCCCTAATTTTATTAATTCATTTCCTGAACATGTCAAAGCAGGTACTGCTATTGTTGCTGCACCTTGATTTTTCCCTCCATGTCATGTCTTTTTTTAAGTGAGAAACCTGAACAAAATTTTTCTGCTAAATCCCAGTTCTAGAGTGTTCTGTCCATTCTATAAAACTGATGGAGAGAAGATAGAGAAGATTAAAAATGTAGTCCTTAGAACTTATACTGCAATTGATTACTCTTTAAAATATCCAGGGCTTCAAGGGAGCTGGACTCAACAATCCTTGCTGTTCATCCTGCTGTTCTTCAACATTTATGCATGTATTGATGGCTTATCATCTACCTGACGTTCCTCTCCTCGTGTTTCAAAATCAGATAGATTACATAAATTTCCTCCAGCCTTTGCTCCCATTTGACAAACCTCTTTTGTAAAGGTTTCAGTAGTTTGTGGACCAGTCCCAGTATCTATGACTCAGAATGATTTCTGATGGTTTTGCAATAATAGTAGAAAAAGAGGTGACCAAGCAGGACATGGATTAGTTTAGGAGCCAAGGTTAGACTATGAAGCCTCCTCCATCAGTGGCTGAATAAAAAGGTACAATGCATTGAAAGTAGTTCCTGCTTTCTGAACTTTGATAAAACCTCATTAGAAGAAAGCAAACAGTGAGAGCACATAAGAACTCTTGGGTCCTGGAATTAAGTTTTTATTTGACTATTTCTAAGTTATTCTAGAATAGAATAGAAATAGTCTATTCCTATTTCCCAGGGCACTCAGCTTTGTAAGCTTGAGAAATGGGTAGGGATGATCACTACAGCATGCTGATATGAACACAAGTAGTGTAGTTTGACCTGAAATTTTCACCAGGACACTATTCTGATACCTACTTTAGTATGGCTTTCTGGTCAGATTCTGCCTTCTGATACACATGTACAACCTCAGCTGATTTAAGGGATTTTTTTTTTGTTTTCATAAAAATCTTTTTACCCATGTAGAAAATCCTCTTACGTACGTGCCCATAGATAAAATTAAGACGTGTGTCAGTCAGTGTTATTGTTAAATCTTAGTTTGGCAACGAGTATCTTGGTTGTCGTAGAACAACCACTATACATAAGATGAATTTGGAGAGACCAGCTGCAGGATGCAAACCATCTTCCAGGCCCATAAGACCTTCAAGAAAAGCTTTCAGGAGAATTCATGCACTCAAAGCATGTTTTTCTGTCCTGTCTGTATCAATAGGCCTGAGAAAGAGCGTTCTCTCTGTGTAACCTTCCCCCTCTGGGTCACTTTTACAACACATGATTCAAGTCCACGTATATACAGCTTAAGACTACAAAGCAATTATGCATTGGCTAATACACATGGTGGACAGGTAGGGCTAATGAGTTACTAGACTGAACAATGATACATTTATCATTCCTAATGAGACACCTTCTGAATTTCTCTACTGGCAAGACAGTCCTCAGACAAGTCAGAATGGGTTGCTGATTTGCTTTCCCGCAGCTCCTTGTTTTTTCCCTTAGGGTTTAATACATTTTGGCTTCATCAATTCTTCTCTCAAATCCTTCAGCTGTCAGCGATCACTGTCTCAGCTTATGTCTGTGGAAGGTTTTTTACTTTTACATTTCACTTTTTAGTCCTGCTGGTGCAGGGGGAGTGGGGCCAACCTGTCTTAACATACCTGTATTTACCAGCTTTCTGACATGGTGCCCACCTTTTTCTTTGAGAAGCATGTGTTAAGGAATATGAAAAACAATTTCTTTGGGCTAGAGAAAGGTATTTTTGGATGCATCTGTGTGTTTAAGTATGGATAAAGCATTTAGATCAGATTCAAGGGAATCTCCTTATTGTCTTCACTTCTGATTCCCTGTTGTAATAAGCAAACTGGACAACTTCAGAATAAAAGTAAACCACAGATGTGCTCCCTCAAAGCACTTGGAGTGCTCCAGCTACTGATGGATGTTCAATTCATTAGAACAGCTTAGACCTCCCGCAGAATAACAGCTCTAAAACATGTACAGTGTTGAACACCGGGTCCTTGGCAGAAGCTCTTTCTCTTGACATACCCACTTGTGTTGCATCACACTACTTGCTAGTGTAAACATAGCCTCTGTAATCCAGTGGTATTACCTTCACTGATTGTGGAGGAGGGACAGCAAAAAAGAGGGCGTGAAAGTTTCTGAAAGAGAAGGTGACCAGAACCCTAGCAAAGAGCAAGTTCTAGGAGTTAATTGCTATTGAATAATGAATAATTTACTGGACTAAGTGTAATACTCAAAGGGAATGCTAGAAAGAGCCGTTCTCTTCCTTCTTTTCAGTTTGAATGTGCAAGATTCCCACAAAAATATTTTTTACATCTGGTCTCTGCTTCCCATTATCCCAGAGCCAGGTTCTTGCAGACTTGACTTAATGCAGGCATGAAATGCTAAAAGGAACAAACTTTCTGGGTAACTTCTTTGTATGTAAAATGAAATTTATATTGTTCGGAGTCCAGAATCACTCTTTAGATTCAACATATGAAACTGGGTACATTGCAGCCTCTCACACGTGCTAAGCCACTTTTGTTAGTATTTCACTGCTGATTATAAGGTGGACAAAAAAATCAGCCTGGTCTCTAAGGCAACTGCATACTACTAAAACAGAAGTAATTGCTGTTTGAATTAGCACTGCAGATTGCTGTGATTTTGGAATAACAGCCTAATTGCAACCGAAAAAGAACTGGAATACTTTTTCCTGACTCAGCCCTTTGTAGCAGATTGCTCAATACTATCGACTGGCAGAAATGCAAAATTTAAATGGCTTTAACTTCCATGTCATAGTTGCAAAAAATATTATCCTTGCTGATTCTAGGAATGCAGGGGAGAAATAAGAAATTTCAGAGACAACAGAAGATTCATTTTATGGTATAAGAAAGCCAAAGGGACAGCTTTCAGTGAAATGAGGAACCATTTTGAGTTCTTAAATTAAAGACAAGAAACATGATATCCTGCATTTGATATGTTGTTATCCTAAGTATAGATGCCATTTCCCCTTATGCTGAAAGTATTGTGAAACCAAAGAACTTAACCACAAAGTCACATTTGCACAGAGCCTAGATTGTAATGCTTCTGCTATGAAACATAAATATAGGAAGAAGCTGACATTCAGCTCTTCAGAGGAAATTTTACACATCTCAGTAGTTAGGCCCTCTCAACTTCAGTAATTTGACTGGTATTTTTTCTTACTAGACTGCATGGGGATGCACATACATGTTCACATTTGCTTACTGAGAAAAGTACCTTTTCACTACTGTTTCAGCTTGTACCCTACTTTTACAGGCACACCTGCAGACAGAAGTACAAAAGGCTGTAACTTCTTCCTAGATAGCACTTGGCTACAGCCAGCCAGGACCCTCCTGCCTCTTGGTATTTAAACAATGTGTTTGTTCAGTAGCTGGAGCTTGGGATCAATGAGTTGTGTCAACTGGAACCTCAGACTTTGGCTTTCCAGTAGCGTAGAAATGCAGTGTATGCCAATGCAGGCCAAAGTGCATTACAGTGGAGAATGCCAAAGATATACACAGCTTTCTCCAACAAAAAAAATCCCTAACCAATTTTATTTTCTTGCAGAGGTTGATGAAGAGTGGCAAGGACTTAATGAAAATGTTGCCCACATCCCCTTCTTTGCGGACAGCTACTCTGAGGCTGAAATGATTAAAAGGTCACAGGCCTTTTATGAACTTCTCAATAAGAGGAGGTCTGTCAGGTTTCTCAGTGATGAGCCGGTCCCCAGGGAGGTTATCGATAATGTCATCAGAACAGCAGGTGGGTACTGAACAGTTCAAGGTCTGAAAGAAAAAAGCTTCAACATAGCTGCTCAACTGCTTAAAAGTGATATGGAAAAACCAAGGGAATTGACGCTTGGATTATGGTCTTCCTAGACTCACCTGGAGCCACAATAAGTAAGCACCCATTGATTGTTTGAAAATTACTCAGCTTGGACAACTGTATGTTGGGGACTAGTTTGGAGCATTTCCAATTCTTTTGTATTTTCAGTGCACCCAAAATGTAAAGAGAACATTTCAACAGCATGAAACAAAATCTTTTGTTTTAAGCTTTAAAAGATCTTTTTAAAACTAAAATTTAAATACAGTTGAGTGAAACATCTTTCAAATATAAACACTGAAGTCCTTTCTCTCAGAAGTGTCAAATCATGTGTACTTCACGTACTTTAAAATTTCATTCATCATGATATTGTCACGTGTTTGTTGTCGCTGTTTTTCCCCAGACAAATTGTCCCAGCTATGTGAAGCATTTTGGATGACATAAATGGTTAAGGATTATTATAGGAAAAAGGTTTTGGTCTGAGAACAAAACAACTTTTCCAGTCCTTTCAGCATCAGTGCCAGGCCCCTATTATATGACCGGAGTGTTATGCTGAGGACCCTGACTGAGGTTGCTTAAGGATCAGATATGAATTTTCATTTTTTTGAGAACTTGTATTTCAAATCATTACTGTAATGTCCTCACCTAATCTCATTTCTGCTTTAATAACATTGACTTCAGACAGTATTGGATTTGACCCTCATTATTTCTCTTATTCTGTGAACCAGTCACTGTTAGTATAGCGAAATATTCACAGGCTGCCTTACAGAAAAATTCAATAGCCTCTAGTAGGATTAATAATAAAGAGATTCTTAGCATTTGAGGTGCATTGTTTTCCCTTTAAAAACTGTAAGCAGCTTTGTTACAGCACTGTAATGAGTCTCCATCTTCCTCTAATTAGCTGGGAGTCATTAAAACACTGAACATGTTTTGGCAAATGCAGCAAAGTGAACAAGCCTGGAGTGCAGACGAAGTACTTTGTAACCCTGAAAGCTTTGGACTGTGCAGAGGAAAAGAAAAAAAAAGCAAAACAGAAATGTCATCAGTTCTTATCCAAAACAGAAGAGAGATGAGGTTCTTGATACAAACACATTTTAATATAAGAGATAGGTAGTTCAAGCTGCTTATTCAGTGCTTCTCAGGCTGAAATCAGTGCTTACATAAGCAAATATAATATGTATTCAAGACCTTCAAATATTTTTAGAATGTTTATGAGGGTCTAGAGAGACCTGAACAATGTCCTTAGCCTATTTCTCTGTGAGCTAGTACAGATATCTGTGTTCTTCAGCTTCTGGCTTTCATGTGTTAGGCAGTTAAAATATTCTCTGATAGTGTTGGTGTGTAATGATCAGGGCTGAATGAGCAAGTGCAGATTTAATATGTGCACACCTACGTGCACCAGCTGTCTTTGGGACAACAAATGCAGACCTGTGTGCTATATGGCAGATGTCCGCATTGTGCAGTTCCTCATCGTTGTCAGCCAGCAACAGATTCCTGCGGATGGTTCGTTAGCCGTGTTTCCCTGAAAGCCATTAGCTTTGCCCTTCAGCTAAAATCATTTCTCAGAGTTGGTCGCATATTCAGACGATGTGTTGCTTTGGGTATAATATTTGCATTAACATTACTGCATCGTCAAATTGCCTCATCATAAAGAACCACAAAGGAATTTTTACAAATCCCTAATGATTCCTTCCTGTAAGATGGCTACCTGAAAGGACTAATCTGTCATTGATTGGGACTTCACATTCTTTGAGAAACAAATGTGTAGCCTGCCTGCCAAAACTTATCTCAGTCCTTTATTTCCCCAGCTCATCAGCTTGCTTTCCCATCGCTCTGATGGCCAGTCTGAAAGCCCACAAAGAAGAGCTGATATCTTTCACTGCACACCCTCACTCATCACCGTGCCAAGTGTTTTTTCATCATTTCCTGTTCTTGTACCAAGGTACTTCACCCAGTGGAGCGCACACTGAGCCCTGGACCTTTGTGGTGGTAAAGGATCCAGATGTAAAACATAAGATTCGGGAGATAGTAGAAGAAGAAGAAGAAATAAACTACAAAAAAAGGATGGGAGACAAATGGGTTAATGACCTGAAGAGACTAAGGTATGAAAAAATCAAGTGGCTAAGGGGTTTGAAATTGTGTTTTGGTCTAGGAAAGACTATATTGAGAGGTTTTGATCATGCGTGTCTTTTTGAATTTCTTCCACATATTTTCAGGAAGAGAAAAAACCTCTGAAAATATTCAGCTCAGTTTAAAAAAAATCTTATTTTAAAAATCTTCTTTCAAGTCTGTGCTCCTTAAACTCTCCCCAGTTTTCTGGTGCTGCTTAGGAGGGCAGCTGTAAATATTTCCCACTTCCTGATTACAGAAAAAGAAGGGAGATGAGATCAGAGACTGTCCCAGCTGGTGAGTTGCCAGGGTCCCTATGTTGTGGTCCTTTTGCTAATTCACATCTGGGAAGAAGAAACTCCTGTCTGAGGAAAGTTGGAGCTCCCACCCAGAGGGAGCTAACATATTTTTTTTACTGTCTTTATCTTAATTCTGGCTACCTTGTTCTATGGATCAGGTGAAATGCAGCACCTGACAGATACACACAGATTACAAAACATAACAAAACAAAACAAAAAAACCCACAAAACTCACACCACCTGTGTGCTTCAATTTTATGAGAGAAAGAATGAAATATGTGATTCAATATTCACCTTGCCCATCCGTGTTGTATGGATTTGTCTTGATTCTCAAGATGATGGGAATCTTACTGAAAGCACTACAGTCTAGGAAACTGAAGTGATGAAAGAGGCGTGTCTTGATTTCTCCTCGTATCCTTTTCTTCCTCTTTCCCTCCCACTTTTAAGATATTTCGAAGACTTATGATTGCAAAGAAAAACGTAAAAATATGAGTAAAGCCTTGGTGTCTGATCTGTAAAATTGCCTCCAGTAAAAGGTGATTACATATTCTCCATTTTGAGACTTTTCCAAGCATCTGGAACCATCTTTTTTTTTTTAATATATATATAGCCTTTATTTCCAGAACTTTTGTCCTATTTCTTTCCTGTTGTTTGTCAATGAAACTCCCATAGTTATTAAGAGTTTTGCAGCTGACTGTGGTAGCCCCAAGGCTAGATCCTATGCAAGTGTTGAATTATGCAGTATTTAATTTTTTGAAATGCCCTGCAAAGACTGCCTGACTCGCTTAGCTTTACACATTTGGAAGACATCTACTAAGTCTTGGCTTGTCATATAAAGCATATGCACAACCATTATAGAGTTAATTTACCCTATTTGTTTCATAATGTTATTTTTCAGGTGGTTTTGTGCTATGTAAACATATGCTATGCAAACTACTAAAATAAATTATTTTTTGTATTTTGAGTGAGAGCAGTACAAAAGAAACCTTTTTTAAATTTAAATCTGACATCATTATTGTATATATTCTCACAGTAGAAAATTGGGAACAAAATAAATATAACAGGGCTGAAATATCCAAAAATAGAATAGCAATTTTTGCTGTGAGAACATATTCAGGTTTAGATATTAGACCAAGTAGTTTTGATATTTTCTGCCAGTAGTTTTCCCTGCAATTACAAAAAAAAGTTGGCACTGATAGTAACAGGTAGAGCTGCAGGTTTGCAAAATTTCAGGAATTAAATCATCTCAAGGACAAATGCTCATGACGCCAGTTCAGAGATAAGAGGTCAAGACCTACCTCCTACTTTTATGCAATTCTACTCTTCAGAGGGAGCACATCAATTCCTCAGCTGAATGTGTTAAACCTCAGAACTCTATTCAAGCTTTTTGCAGAAATGCTTCTATTTAAGCTGATAATATTTAATCCCCCATACAGAATATGTTTTAAATTTTAGCCTACTGCTATAATTGTCATGTAACTTTACTGCAACACTGGAAACAGTAAATGTGACTTACAGTAAAGTGAAAGGGTTGCAAAATAAATGTCTAACATTTTTCTTTTGCAGAACAAATTGGATTAAAGAGTACTTGGACACTGCTCCCTATCTGATCCTCATTTTCAAGCAGGTATATGGGAGGCTTCCAAATGGCAAAAAGAAGACCCACTACTACAATGAAATCAGTGTTTCTATTGCCTGTGGCATCTTGCTTGCTGCTCTGCAGGTATGTTGACAGCACTGGCACGCTGGGCTGGGAGTCAGTATACTGGTCTGGATTACGTACCAAAACTGTTCTGCCCAAATGAGGAGGAAACCCATTTTAGATTTTAACATTATCAGTTCTTTGGATTGTTCCAATTCCTGGCAGTGTCTTAATTTTGAGGTTAAAAGTTATTCTGCATAGGTCCATGTCTGTGGTGACTCCTATCCTCAGTACTGCTTATCAAGAGGAAAAATGTGATGCAGCTTACTTCCAGAGTTGTCACTGTTCTCCTGCCACAGTGTCAGTAGCTGCAGTTTCTGCTTTATGTTAGCAGGGACAGCAAGGGTCTGCAGGTTACCAAAGCATGGCTGTACAGTGCTGCACTAACACCATCTTTTCAGTAACCCCTAAAAAATGGCTTGAGTCCAAATCATTGTAGTTCGCAATACTGGAAAAATATCAGGGACATATTTTACAGAACAGGCTGTACTGGTTCAATCAGGCTTTTGGAGGCATTTCTGAAAATGAACTGATTTCTAAAGCTCAGCATGCTTGATACCAACCAATTGGATTTTCTCAGTGGTTTCTCAGTGTTCCTCTCTGCTCGATGTATCTGATGTACTCACACAGATGCTTAACTAGTGAAGTTATTCTGATTGTTAGTCTGGCCTGTCAGCAGGGTAACAGCAAGCTGCCACCTCTTTTATTAGGCCAGTTCCCTACCAGGAACTGCCATTTCTCCTGCATTCTGTTCTGAGTGACATTTCCCTGCCTGCATTGCTGTTCCTTAGGAAGTTTTTCAGGATGGGAAATCTGAGAGGTGGGCAGTGCAGATGCACATCCCTGGGGTACGGCTGTTCTGCAGCTGCACAGGGGACTTGAGAGCTGAGACCAAAGAGGATGCACAAGGAATAGGGCAGAACCAGCACTGTGTCACTAGTACCTTAATCAGAAGCAGCAGGAGAGACAAGGCCCCATTTTCCCCTCAGCCGGCCCACCATCAGGTGAGACTTCTGAGGCTCCCTACCAACTGTTAGGCTCCTTAGTGCTGTCTTTTTCCCAGCTCTTAGAAGTTAATTGACAACATTAAAGGATGCAGTGCCATGGACTCATAACGTTCAGCACCACCACTACCAGCTCTTCTCTTCAGAAGATCATAGATGTTAACATGAGAGGCACATTGCCTGAATAAATCTCCCTGGCTGCTTTTTATATCTCGAAGACTCCTCAAATGCTTTCATTACATACAGGAAAAGACTGAAATCCACAGGCACAACGCTCAGGAAGCACCTCAGCTGCATGGTCATATTTTGGATAGTGTCAGCTCTTTCCTTTTTGTCAGATCATTTAGCTTTTAGCTTTTACCTAAGAGCATTTAGTGTGTTTTTGTTTGTTTGTGTGTGTGTGTGTGTGTGTGAGAGAGAGATTTTGTATGAAGGGAAGGAATGATGCATAGACTTATTCTGGGGTTCTGATATAAGCCAGGACATTGGCCATGGTGAGAGATATCAACAGGCTCCTGGACAAATTCTGAGGCATGGCCTGTGCTCCCTGTTCCTGTGAGGTACTACACTGGAGCAGGAACAAATGTTCACAAAGAGATCTTCCTGCCAACTATATGAGGGCAAGAACCAAAACATCTCTCTGTGTGAGCCAGATGATCCCCATGGGATGACACTCTGGTGATATCCCCACAACTGCTTCCCAGCTTCTTGTAGCCATGGGCCCACCATCATGCTGTATGCTCCAGGCAGGCTCCCGCTGTACAACACACAGATATGTCAGACAGAACAGGGCTATTTCCATTAGCCCATGCTATTGCTGCAGTGGAGAAATGCTGTACGCAAAACAGGCATCTTTCATGGTACTATTGAGGCAATTAGTAAATCAGTTGTTCTAAAGCCTGCAGAAGAGTGTAATGAAACCGGTATTTCTGGGCTAGGCGATAAGAGAAATGTGCAGAGGTCTCACAAGAGTAGTGGATGCAGACAGCCTCACTCACAGCCTCATTCCCTTCCTGTCGGTCTCATTGCAGAATGCAGGCCTCTACACCGTGACCACCACTCCCCTCAACTGTGGCCCCCACCTCCGGGCGCTGCTCCGGCGCCCAGCGAACGAGAAGCTGCTCTTGCTGCTCCCCGTGGGCTATCCGAAGAGAGATGCCACCGTGCCTGTGCTGACCCGAAAGCCACTGGAAGACATCATGGTGGTCGTGTGAGCCCAGTGCCACGAAGAACGAGCACACCCTACTGCCAGATAGTAAGCAGCAGCCCGCTGACCTGGGTGCTGCTTTTCCTGTGTATTGATGCCCAGATTTCATGGTCATATGTCACTGCTGCTCTGGCTGTTTAGATCTGCATGTCTTTTAGTGCTAATAATCAGGGTGACTGCTTCTACTAATAGCAGCAAGCAGTCAAGCACCGTGTGCTTGACAGGTGCTATATTATCAGTGAACCTAGCCAGTTCTTCCAGTGGATACATACAATAGCATTTAAATGACCTTCATCACTTGATTTTTCTTATGCATCGTAGGGACAAATCTTTCCTTGAACTGGAATGTGTCTTCTCCTTATGTTTTTGTCATTACCATTATACAGCTATTTTTACTTCAGAATTTTAATGGAGGTTGTATTTAAAGGTATAAAGAGGTATAATCAACTCAGTTGTCTTGCTATTGATCAGTGTGTACTATTTGAATGTTACTTCCACTTTACTGTGTTAGGTTTTGTGTAGGAGGAAGATATTTTTCCCATGTACAGTAGTGTTTTCCCTACTTGACTGAGTTTAAAAGCCTTCTCTATACCAGACAGCAGTTTCTTAAACTACTGCTAGTACAAGCGCCTTCAGCTGTGGGGGATCTAGCATGAACAAGGCATCCAAATGATTTCCTTGTAGCCATTTATTTATACCTGTGGCAGGCACAGTTGGATCCCAGGGCAGCTCTCAGCCATGCCCTCTATATTTGCTGCTTCCACTGGGAGAGGCTGAGAACCCCCACTCTGATTATCCTTTTTATATCTGAAACTATACCCATGTAACACTCTGAAGTTTAAACTGCTTTACAGACTCTAATGCATGAGGGGTGCTCCATGTCATATTATATCAGGCATATTTTAGTCTATTTTAAGGTCATTTCTTGCTCCTTACTAAAAGCCTTGTCTGTGGGCAAGGTTTGAACTGGCACCGCTCAGAGTTACTGCACTGGAGGAATTTGCGTTGCTGATGCCTGTGTTGGCAGAGCCCTCTTGTGGACTCCAGGCTTCTGCTGGCTATGTCTGTGTAGCCAGTTCTGTACCTACAACCCCCTTTTGTGAACAGCATGGGGTAAAAATGCTGGAAGAGAGTAGTCCTTTCCTGAAGCTGTTACACATGTTCACTCCCTGTTACACATACCTTCAGGCAAATCCAGCTAGATTAGCTTCAGCCTTCCTTATGGATTGCTCCAGTTAACTCACTTCACTTTACCTGAAATCAGTTAGGGCATATTTAACGTGATCTGTCGTCAGCTAAGCAAGTAGAGGTGATATTTTGCAGAATTACCTTTTTGTGTGTGTGTGTGTGTGGTGTCAATGTCTCTGTCACCCAATGAGAAAAAAAAAAATTCTCTTTGGCAGATCATTTTGCTGGCAAGCATGGATATGCGTTCATCCATTTTAACAGTGCCATTTCCTCATTCTCTTCCGTGTTCTTGATAGCATAATAATGGCAGGAACACTTTCTGATGCAGACCTAGTCTGAAATGAGCTTTTATAACTACAGTAAAATCAAAGAGAAGTTGTGTATCTACAGATTCGCTGCACTTCAGCCTAAATTCAGTTGATTTCAACAAAACTACAATCTGAAATGAGTCCTGTAGAAGAAGGCCTCACTGGGCTTAAAAGCTCGTCAAGGACACAGCAGCAGCACCAGTGAGAGAGCAGTGACCTGAACAGATAGTTGTAAGTGAAGGCTGATTGACTGCAGATCCCCAGGTATCAGGAGCTCAACTTGCAGTTGGTATAAAAGTTTCCTCCTGTACAGACATTGCTCTGCCAAGCTCAGGCTCCATCATAAAGCAGTTTACATCTGCTGTAAGTATATATCAACTTTTTTTTTTTTTTTTTTAATAGTTCAGTGCTCCTATTGGTAGTGGACTGCTTCTGCCTGGCCTCAATCTGCAAAAAAGACCGTTTATTCCACAACAGCACTCAGAGATGCTTTATCAAATCAATTCAATTCAATTTAAACCAGCATAAGCTTGTGTATCTAAGTCTATTTCTTGCATATATAACGCTGTTTTAGTATGGCTTTTTAATTAAGAAATGAAGAATCAGACCATATTAAAATATACCCCCAAATTGCCACCATAACAAATATTGATCTATACCAATATATCTATTTATTAATGGTGTTTTTCTTTTTCCCCTTGTGTTGATTCTAGAAACTAATATACACATAGTAGCTGAAAAAAACAAACTCACACATCTATTGCATATGAAAGATTCTGGCCAGCAAAGCATTTCTGGTATCACAATATACATATATAAAATATGCATTTTTTCATAATACCTATTCAAATGCAAATATCCCAGTAGCATTACAACTGCTGATGATGCTGCAAAGTCTCTTCCAAATTATGTTAGTGCTGCTGTTGTGACAAGCCTCCTTGGAACTACCCATATTCTCTAATAAGTGTGCTGTCTTTAGTTAAAGCACAAATGAAATAAGAAGAAATTTTGCCTTTCCATGCAAAATGTTATTAAATAAAATTAAGGTTATCATTTAAATTGTTTTACACTTAACTAAGGATTTTTTCATTTGTTTGGATGAGCAAAAAAAGCAATTTTTTTTTTCCAGGAAGAGAACATTCTGGGAGGAATCAGTTGAGATTTAATTTTTACATTCCTCCCCTTGTTAAGTTTTAAACCCAGATTAAAAGATATGAGAGGATTAGCAAAACAGGATGGAATTTTACCATCTATTCTCACAATATTCTCTGGACTTGGTATACGTGCCTCTTTTAGAAAATGATGTGAACAGAACTCAGATGAGAACAGAGCCCTTTAGAAAACTTAGCTCAAAATACTGGTTTTATAGAATCACAGAATAACTGAGGTTGGAAGGGACTTCTGGCGTTCATCCTATCCAAACCTCTGCTCAAAGCAGGCCTACACTCAAGGTCTTGTTCAGTCAAATCCTGAACATCTCTAAGGATGGAGAGTCTACGGCCTCTTTGGGCAACCTGTAAGTATTTGTTTACTTCCATGATTAAAAATAAATTAATAATAATAAAAAAGTCCTACTATCTAATGGGTATTTGCTATATTTCAACTTGTGTCCATTGCCACTTGGTCTATTGCTGAGCACTTGCAGGAGAAGTCTGGCTTTGGCTTCTCTGCGTCTTCCAGTAAGGTAGCAATCAGACAGCAATCAGGTCTCCTCTGAGCCTTGTCTTCTCCAGACAACAAACACAGTCCTGGCCAGCTTGGTGGGCTTGCTCTAGCACGTCACTATCTTTCTTGTTCTGAACAGGCTAAAATCGGACACAGTACGCCAGATTTGGTGTCAAAAGTGCCAAGTAGAGAAGAAGGATCGTTTCCCTGGATCTGCATGCTCTGCTTTTACTAACGCAGCCCAGGATGTGGTTGACCTTTGCTGCAAGGGCACACTGCTGACACATTCAGCTCGATGTCCACCATGTACCCTGGAGTTCTTTTCTGAAGAGCTGCTCCACAGACAGCTGGCCCAGCCTGTACTGTGACACTGGGCTCTTCTATCCCAGATGCAGGATGTGTATTTACTATTGATGAAATCCATGGGGATCCTACCAGCCTATTTTTGCAGATTGTTCAGCTCCTTCTGAATAGCATCCCTGCTCTCCCAAACCTGCGAAGAGTGCGCTCTGCCCTGACATCTTTTGCCCTTGCTTTTCTTCAGGTTATGGTAACCCTACCCAAAAAAGAGCTTACAAGCTGAGTAAGCAGCATTTTGTTGGGGCAGGAGGTGTTCCTCTCTGGGAAAGGGGGAGGATGGAGCAAAGCGTGGCCAGGGAGGGAGGACAGCTGTGCTCAGCAGCCCTTTGCCTTGAAGGCAGTGAGGGTGAAGTTACAGCATTCACAAGCTCAAGTGCAGCTCATTGGGGTTCCTTCTAGTTGGCTTGAGGAGGGAAGAACCAAGGAGGGTGGGAGAAACATCACCATGGAGCACCAGGTGCCTGTGTATGGCTTTCTATATCTGTGAGAGGACTGCTGGTAGCAGTGATAGTGTTCACAGATTCTGAGTGCCTGAGGGATGCTCAGGAAGGCATCACAATTGTCTCACAAGAAGGAAACTCCAGGGTGAGACAGGAAGAAGTGTTGTCTAAAACCAGGCTGTGCCTGAGTCTCCCTTTGGTGAGAGGGCAGTGTTGGCAGCCTTTTTGAGCTAAGTGGCCTCCCCATCCTGCTGGGGGGAGTATATGGCTCAGATTGTACTCTTGTGAGAGCAGATCTTTCTTCCTTGAACTGTGTGGACAAATCTGTATGCATTCAAGGACCCTGGTTGTCTGAAGTTTGCTGAACAAGTGGGCTTGAAATCAGGTGTTTGCGGTAGGTGGTGGATTGTATCACAACCCACATGATTAAAGGAATGGGTGTCACCTGTTGCTGGAGCTTGGAATCACAGAGAACTGCCTGTTTCCTCTTGCAGCATGGATGGCTAAAGTGCCATTGGTTTCAGTTTGCCCTTGGATACTGAGCTATAAGCTATTGCCTGTCACAGGAGCAGCAGCATCGCTGTCTACTCCATTGTCTTCCTTTCCTGCCAGGTGAGCCAGAACCCAACAGATAGCTGATCCTGCTAGAAAAATTTTGTTTTGTTTAAATTAATCTCACTGATTCAGAGTGCGAGCTCTGAGGACTCTGCTATGCTGGTATATGCCCATTTCTTCTGTAGCTTAGAACTCACCTATGTGATCAAGATTTTAACAAGCTAGCTGAGCTGTAGTAACCATCTAAGTGCACTGCTCTTAGCTTTTAAGGCTAAGTGGTGTTATCTTGCACCTGATGGAGATGACTGTGCCCAAGAACATCTGCGGGGTTTGAGCTGCTGCATGGGGTTGTATTAAGCTGGAGTTTGTCAGCTGTGTATCTGAGCACTTCTTACCATGTGAATTTATGCTAATACAATAAAAGCAAAGCAAGTTCTGGGTGTGAGTCACCCAGAAAGTGAAGTCTTAACTTGGTGCTGTGTATCCCAGATGAACAGAGGCATGCAAGCTGTAGCCTCAGACTGTGGTTTTGCTCATAGCCACAGCACTGCAGAGACCTTTAAACAAGTAGACGTGCAGTCAGCATCTGATTGATTTATTTCTCTAATTGCTACATAGATCTCATGGACTCTTGAAAAATGAATCTTGAGGAAAGTGTTCAGCTCCCACTCCAAGGCAAGATCCTTAGTTCCTGAATGCTAGGTACTGATAGAACATGCATCCACAGCACTAATCCATTGCTCTGAGCAAAGCACTTGGAAGACATAAAGCATAAAAGCTAATTCTGACAGCACATACAAATGCTGGGAATGTTTTTTTCCAGAAGGGCTCAGCCTTGGTTTCATGCAGCTGTTGCTGATCAGACAGACCTCCACAGACATCATTAGGAAGAGATTGGCTGCTGTATTACTTTCGGAGATTTCCGCCCACCTGAGCTTACTCATCCACTCGGCTTTTGCAGAACAGGCATTGCAATCATGACTCATAACTCTCAAGGCATTTCATTATTTCTTTGATTAACATGACCTATATAAGACATCCAAGAGAGCTGTAACCTGTTGAGTGTTTGCCTCATATGGATGGATCTCCCCTGTGTCTGTGGGGTGTAAGTGATAAGGGGAACACTTAATGGTACGAAAGCTGGCCAACATGTTATTTCAAATCTAAGACTGAAGAGAGTCATTGGAGCTCAAATCAGCAATGGAACAAGTTACCAGCTAAAAATTGCATCCTGTGGTGGTGTGGGTGAAATCACTGTTAACCTTGGCTACAAAACTGGAGCTGCATTGAAATTCTGGTAGAAACACAGACAACAAAAGTAGTCCAAGACCCAGGTAGCACAGTCTAAGACATGGGAAAACAATGCTGATCAGCAAGATATGCGATGACCATAATCTTAAGCATCAGTTACCCAGTCTTTTGACACATAGCAGCTGATGAGGAAGTGTTTGAGGCATTTATCAGAAGAGAGCTATGAGTTACTTGGAGTTATTTATGAGAGGCTGCCCTGAGCCCTCTCCTACCTGGTGGTAAGATCGTGTCACAAAGATCACTAGTGACTTGGCTTGGAAGGGAGAGACTGGAGTCACACAGTTTTTCCTGGAACGTGACTATATTGGTGGAGTTGTCCAGAAGAACAGCTCTTGCAAATATCAGGTTCAAAGTATGTATATTGAGAGTAGGGTAGACAAAAGCACAGCTATGGAGAACCGCAAAAGTCATAATACAGGCGGGATTTAAATCTGGAGCAGATCTCAAGATCTGCTTTAACAGACTGACTTCTTTTCTGATGGATATGCAGTGGGGACAGTGTTCTGTAAATTACTTGCTGCGTTTTAATGAAACTTTTTTTATCATTGTTTTATTGTATAAATGGTCCAAACATCACAAGGCTTTTAGTGTTTTCATACAACTCATTTAATTCGATCATGGGATAGCAATGATTCATGCAGCTTGCAGAAGGCTGTCACAACCAATTCTCTGTGGGACCAAGGCAAAAGTACCAGTCTTTGGTAAAGAGAAATATGTTTCCCACGAGCTTACTGTGAACCACATGTGCACAAAAGTAGTATTGTAAGGTGGAAGGGGTAATAAAAACTTTTGGCATTGCCTTCCAGGGACAAATAGGTATGAGATGTGATGTAAGTCTCTTGCAGCAACTGTTCTTGGTGATGTGAGGTAATCACAGTCAGTTGTTCTGACTTCTGTTTTTGTTTAAGCAGCATGCTCAATGTTCATCTGAGCCACTTCCCTCACATGGTGACCTAAAAGAATAGCTTTGGATAGACATAACTATAAATCAGTAGCCAGAGAAAAAAGGGAAAAAAATTCATTTTGTTAAACATGCAAGAGCCTGTGAGAATGCTTCCTCTGCAGTGGACTGAGAGGTCTTGCTGGAATCTCAGGGTCTAGCAAAAGCTGACCGTGCACACTACCTGCTCGCATGAAGTTAATGAGGGCCAAATGGCCTAAAAGCACAAGGCTTTATGTGGGGGAGAGGAATTTGGGGTAAGGGGTGCAAAAGGTTTTAGCACAGGTATTTTCAGCGTTGTAGCGTTAATTAGTAATATTCTGTACTGGTGTGGTCAGTCCTTTTTCAATCTGAAGGTCTTAGGCCACTTTCCATAATAGTTTAACCTCTGTGCCCCAGTATACTTGTTCTTCAGGTTTTACACATGAAGAAAAAAGAAACACAGGGAGACAAGTGGAAACTAGTAGGCAATGCAGAAGTATCCACATAAAGGGGTGAAAGAGCTGAGCAGAAAAAGAGCTTTCCCACACTGTCATAGTGGTGTGGGTTCTGGCCATTCTGTTTGCTCCTGTTGAAGAGTTGGGATGTGTTAAATTTAGAGCAGACATAATTTATGGAGATTATAGGGCTACTGAAAAAATTGTGTGACTCCTGAGATAATGTGAAAGGGTACTATTGAGTGAAGACTTAGCTGCTGTCAAGTAGGACAGTTATGGCACCACACCTGTTTGGTACAGTGCCTTTTATTTCTCAGAGTGCTTTATAGGCTTAGTATGGTACTGTGCCTTATTCTCTAATTTTGGTTGTAATTTCTTTTGGATGGAAAATGGAGACAAGGCATGTATTGGGAGAAGAATCATTTTAAATCCAGTGAAGTGTAAGTATTGGTCAAAACAAAAAGGTGGTATAGTCTATAAGCAGAGTATTGAACAGTTATATGTGGCTTTATAAATTTAAGTATTAAGTAATCAAGTATTTTGCATAGTTCTCTAAAATGTTATAAGGTAGAAGATTCTCAGCTTTTTAGAGTGTATTGTCAATTAACTTTGGTAGTAACTGATTCTGCAAAGGAAAGAAAAGCAAACTTCAAAAGGAAGCATTGAAATATTTATAAATGCACTATCTCTTCAGAAATCAAAAGCCACTGGAGATACTGACTCATTTTCATTAACTGCGTTTTTTGAGAAAGCATGAAAAGAATTGTGATTATTTCCTTTTACTGCTTTGGAGACCAAAGCTACATATGCAAGTGTAATAACTTGAAAGAGATTTAGGATCTGTTTCATGCTGAACTGTATTTCAGCCTACCCTTGAAATGAGAAATTATATTTCCAAGCTGTCTGCTATGTTAGGAAGTCAGGCCTACAGCTGATCATCTGTATGTAGGATTCTAGACTGCATTTCAGCTTATGGGTACGCTATGAGTTGAATGGGGCTTGGTAGCTCATTTCTGTAGCTCAGTGTGATCTGAGAGACAAACCTGATGCACAAACCTCAAACAAACTGTGTCTTGAACGTCTCACTTTGCTACAATAGCTACAATTTCTTCTCCCTTCCACCTGGTACACCTTGAGTGCCTTCATGTTGAATGAACAGCGGCAAAGTAACGGCTGCTTCTTGTTTATCCATTTTCTGGTGTGATCTACCTCAACCTCTTCTCTGCCCTTCATTTCACATCCATTTTATACTATATTTTTGATGTAGGTACTTTCTGAGCTTTGTGCATTTTGTTCCTTTCCTTTTCTCTGTGTCAGTACAGCACCTGGACTCCATTCACATACATAACAAAAAGCAATTTTTATTTCAAAGTTTGTCTTCCTCTCTACTGAATTTGCTATATCATTTGCTTATAATTAGACAATGAAACACAGAGTAGAAGTATGAATGGAGTAATAAACAAAGGTTACAGCAAGCTACTGTTAACTGTTGTCTATTTTAACTGCCAGCAGGATATTTGGGAGATTCTAAATACCTCCTTTCCTGCAAATAGAATAGAGCGCATCTCTCTATGGTATTACTCTCCAGTTTCATTTAGTAAGTTGTTGATGAACAAATTGCAAAGTTCAAGAATGTAATTATTTGGAATTAGGAGTGAATTTCTTTAGCACATAATTGATATTCTGTGGATCATTTGACTAGCAGCTGAAAACAGTTGGTAGTTGATGCTGTAATTAGCTAGTGCAGTGCTCACTCCAAATGACTGCAGTGTTATAAATTTGTGCTGTTTGGTAGAACCAATTATCCATCCAGAATACAGCATCAATGCAGCTTGACTTCCAACCAACTTATGCTGAACAAAAGACAGACTTCACAACCGAACATGTAACTCGAGGCACTCTTTTACTGAGCATCCTTGAGATAGGAGACTACATGATCACCTGCAGGAATCAAACATGGAAAACTCTCAAACATGCCTGTATCAAAAATTGAATTCACTTCCTTTGAATTGTGACTGCGCTGACGTTATATGTCTGTGGGTTCCCACTTCACAGTTTCACAGCTCACTGGAGATGCAGGGCAGAGTGATTGATCGTTGTGTCAAAAAGAGCATGGAGAGCAGCCATGAGGGGTGGAAGACCCTTTGAATGACTAATATCTGTGAGATTTCCTTGCAGAGCATGAAAGTCCTTCTGGATCAGAGCCCATGTATTTTCACTTGCGTAGTCGTGCAGCAGATTTGTCTGACTAGAGGGACATGTGTTTCCTTCTGTGTCTTTTACATAGGAAAGGGAGGAAAAAAGTTTTTAAATGTATTATTTAGCTTCTCAGAGAAAGTCGAGTCCTTTGGAATGAGATTTACTTTGTTTTTATGTAGATACAGTAATCTTTTTTATCTCCATCTGCTTCTGCTTGTCAATAAAATACATGAAGTTCTTTACTACCATTTCCCGGGGGCCGCTAGATGGCATAAGAAGACTATGTACGAACAGAAGACTGTTGCTTTCTTGGGAATGAGTTGGTCAATGTCTGCTTACTGCTGTTACCTTTTACCATAATGTTACCCAAGTCACAGATCTAAGAATATCTGAGAATAAAAACCTAGAGTTTTGTATGTGATCCAAAAGGGATTGCACTAAAAGCACAGAATACTGTATGTGCACAAAAAACTTAGCTGCACTGTAAATGCAAAGGGTGAGACTTGCCTCATTCAGGCCCTTGTAGGTGGGGTTTTGCCTCCTTATATATGGGACCCCGCTTTATCTAGTCACAGTCGTATATTACCATATGCCTATATAGTGATATAGGTACAGAAAATTTCATGTTAATCATCCACCAGACTGTCATGTTCAGCAGGTGTCTTTAAAAAATAAAAGTCACTATTTTCCAGCCATTTCCTTTCATTGAATTCATTCACCATTTATTTCCCTTCCTCTCCCATGTGTCTTCATGCTCAGGTTCAGAGCGCTGCAAGCCCAGCCAGCAAGCAGCTAAGTCATGGCATGCTGTCATTTTTCTCCCAAGAAGCAGATCCAGCTCCAGTCGACTCAAAGGCTCTTACTTGCTAATGTGAACCACAAGGCATGGCTTGTCCTCTGGGTAAAACACACAGGTGCCCTATGTTTAATTTCTGCAGTTTGCTTGAAAGAAGGTAACCACAAAGGAGTTTCTTTCTCTTCAGACACTGATATGAGTGAATTATGTAACATTAGACTGAGAGGAGTTGTGGAGAAAAAGCTTTCCCCAACTTTCCCCCAGCTTCCCCCAACTTGTATCCTGCAAATCTTCACCTACTCTCTACTCAAGTGAATGGCCTTTGGAATGAGCCGTGGTTGAAAACTAAACTCCATTTCCATAAGCAGTGTAAGAATTAAGCTTGGAGCTTTAAACAAATAGGGAAGTAAGTATAAGTCACCTTATAACGTAGGCTGTGGTGACATTAGAAGCTTAATGGGAGCACAGAAAGGCAAAAAAGCCTGGGGTGGAAGTACAGATTTGAAGGCAAGGCATGTCTGTAACGCTGTGTTCAGGCTAGCTCTAGTGCTGTGTTACCACAAAGGAATTGCTTTACTGGGGGAGGTAGGCTTGGGTTTGCCTTCAGGTGCAGAGGAGTTACTTGGTTGCCCAAGTAGCAAGTCAGATGCCAACATAAAATGAAGACACATCTGGTGCATTACCCTTAGTGAAGATTCAGCCAGGTAGCTAAGGCAGGATACTGGAACTCCTGGCCTTATAAATCAGACAAATCACTCGGTATCTTTTTCTCTGAAGGGGAAAAACTACTAGAGCAGCCTATGGTAATCTTGATCAGATAATATCAAATTTGCTGCCTCCATCAGTTTTCCAGACTTCATATTCATATTATCAGTGATTGAACCTTATCTGTATTTGATCATTAATCATGAAAGCATTATTCCCATAATAGTCATGGATGCTGAAAGAATACTGGGAAAACAGGAGACTGAGAAAGAATAAACAACGCAGAAATGTTTTAACCCTGGACAGACTGACAGCAGTGAACTCTGTGCACTTGGGGAAGGAAAGAATGAAGGTTTAAACTTCAACTCCTCTTGGCTGCTGCTTTCAGCCTTTCATTGTCTCCTGAGGACTATGTCAGATATCTACTTAAAAATAGAAAGCCTTCTGAGGCAGGGTTTTCTCTCTGTATTCTGTGTTCCTGTTCTCACGAGGAAGAAAACTTCTTACAAAGGCCAGGCACTGGGTGAAAGACACATTTTTTTTAAGTGGGATTCACTTAATGAAAGGTTGCTTACCACAGTGTTTGCATGATGCTTAGAAAAATGACTGATTTTTTTTCCCCATTAATGTGGTTAATTCGTACTTCCTTACTGTGTAACTGTCTACACTGCATGGCATGCATGTCACTGGAGGCGGTACAGAGCAGTTGATGGAAAAGTTGTAGACTTACATGAAGAGTAAAACATCTTTCATTTTTATCTTGAAAGATTCACTAAAGGGAAAGCAGAAGCAGAGAGAGCACTGAGAAATAGCTGAGGAAAAGGTTTTATGAATCCATGGCATATATGGGAATAAACAGTTACTGTTTTGCAGATCTGCATTACTGAAGCGAAACAGTTTACAGCAATCTTACCAGGTATTCCTTTGCATTTTTGTAAATCACACTCATTACAAAATTACTAGCTCTATGGCCCCACGACAGAAGCTCCCCTTGAATATCTTTGTCTGGAATTTGTCAGTTTCCAGAAATCCTTGAACACATTGGGATTAGAGGGGCTCAGGTTTGTTAGCAGAAGTTAGCAGCAGTGCAGTGATGCTCCCAGGGCCGTTTGGTCAGTGAGGAGAGTGCCCTTACAGGGCAGGATCCCAGAGGTGGCATCTGCGGTGCTCCTGGCAAAGCTTCCCCTGCGCTCTCCACATCCCTGACTGCACCTGGAGCTTGGGACAAGCCTGCCTTGGCTAGCATGGCTGTGCCTGAAATGGTTAAAACGAAGGAGGAGGAATCATAGCAATGCTGAGGAATGCAGGGCTGACCACTGCCTCACCCAGACTAGCACGTGGCTCTTAGTGAGCTTTCTTATGTTCGGTATCAGGCAGCCTATCAAAGCTAGTGGAGATGCAAGGCAGAAAGAACTAGTTCTGCCACCTGAAGAAAGAAAAGTTTGGCTGAAGGAGGAAATAAAGCACCGATCCCACAGTCTTAAGGCAAAATTCCCATGAAAGGCTGAAGAGTTGAGTATTTTTAGCAAGGGAGAGCCTAGGGGAAGGGCTTGTCAAGTAGATTAAACCATTGTTAGAAGCAGACCAGAATTCTCCTGCAGCACTTTCCTTTCCATCACACCTGCATCCTGATGTGAAATAAGAAGTTGGGGGGGAAGGAGGGAGGGGAGGGATGTGGAGGAGGGGAAAGCTGAACTTGGAGAGCTGAAGTACTAGCAGCTAGCGATGCAGTTGCTCTTTCCTGTCATTGCTTCTCCTATTAGCTTTTCTTAGGCTTTTTTCTTAGCTTCTTCTTAGCTTTTCTTTCTGTTAATCCCCGGGGTAGCCTCTGAGAGCTGTTTATCATCCTGAGGCAAAACATTTCAGCCTCCTCTCACCACCCTTGCTTCCTGCACTCAGTGGTGTTGATATGTCTAAGTGTCCAGAAGAGCCTGAGGACAGAGTGGGAGGATGTTTTCTCTCTTTCTCTCTCCCTCTCTCTGCCTCTGCTCTCTATGCCCATTTCTCTATTTTTCTTGCTTAGTCTGGGGAGAATTGTTTTATTTACCCTTATCTTCTGCCAGGCTTCCAGGCTCTGGAAAGCAGTGCTGTCATGCTGCAGCAAATAAGATGCTGCACAGCTGTTGGGGATTCAACTCTTCTGGGCCAGGTGCTGTCTAACCTTACCTTTTGGAGCACGTTTAAACATTGTTCAAAGCAGTCTGGTCACTGTGGGATGGTATGGGTGGGTTGGGCAGGATAGGATATTCAAGGCTGCCCTTTGCCAGCTAGTTTTTACTAATTTCCTGGCTCTGCTGCATGACTTATCTCCCAGACAAAGAAGGAAGAGGCTGGGAGAGCATGTTTGCCCCAGAGAGGAGGTATTTGGGAGAGCAGCTGGAGCTTCAGCTGGCCAGGCCTGGCAACTTGCAGGTGTTGTGGTAACAGAAGCTGGCTCTTTTTAACTGGAGCAAGAGTGGGAATGAGAAGGCCCTGCACGAACAGAAAAGATCCTCAGAGACTGGGAATTATGGTCTGACCCTGTCTGAGTCTTTCTTCGGCTCTTCTGTTCAATCATTCAGGTCACAGCCTCTCACAGCAGACTCTGGTGATGCATTAGTCCTTGGGCCATGCCCTGGTTTTTGACCTTGTAGGTGCACTAGCATAGGACCTTTCAGTCTAGAAGCTGAGGCTTGTACATAAAACAGCACTATATATTTGCTAAGAACTAAACTTTGGAGAGGAGGACTGAAGAAAGATGAAAACAAATAAGCCATGTACAGACCTGTCTTCTTTATAATCCTACCTGCTAAAAAATGGAGGCCACTGGGACTCTGAACTGTGAGTGGAGGGAAGGTGGGACTGAAGTCTGTCTCCCTTAGCAGTCTGATTCCTTTAGGAACCGTTCCTTTAAAGCTAATCAAATGGTCTGTCCTCCATAAGTTTATTCTGCTTTTTACTTAGTAGATTAGCCTGACTTGTACAAGCCTCTTCTACAATTGCATGAAAATGTTACTTGCCTTGCCCTAGAGTGTTCCCCTACCTGGTTTGTCATCACAGAGCAGAGCTCAGGCCCCTCTGAAGGTTCCCAAAGTTCCTAAGTGCAAAAACGTCCTCCTGAAGTGGTAGCCAAATGCCTGAGCTGTATGAAAATTAACTGTGCTCTTTCCTGCCTGGTGCAGGCAGGCTGCTTTTCAGTTTAACTCTGTTTTTATAGAGTAAATTTCCTTTCAGTAATCAAACAACCCTTTAAAAGATTATACATAAAATTACAGGCATCTCCAGATCCATCACAGATGTCCTTGGGGTTTCATATGCCCAAGGGAAAGCCTTGGTTTTTAAAGATGGAAAAAGCAGGAGAGATTAAAGGAAAAAGACTAGTTGCTTTCACAGAAATATGGGAATTATCAGACTGAGTCAGATTTAGACTGTGTAGACCGGGGGCTCTAATTACCACAGTTTGCACCCACTGGCACAGCGCATGCTTTCAGTCATGTAGATGGCTCATGTCTGAAAAGCTGAGCTGTCTCCTTTCGGAGCTGGGCGCCCTATAAGCAGCACTGCAGCCTAATTACTCTGGCTGCACGCATGTTCCTCCTGGGAAGGAGTCCACACGTTGACGTCTGCTATCAGCCCGAGTCAAAGGAGGAGCAGGGGCAGAGGAGCTGTTGCATTTCTCTGGAACAGCTGCAGGTTGGGATCGGTGCCAGAAGTGGGGGAGGAGATCTTCGGCAGGCCCGAAGAGATAAAGGCGGATCCCTCCAGGTCTGGGGCTTCGAGAGACCAGCGCCGTGTGTGGGCAGGAGTCAGGACGCTGTGTGGGAAATATCTGCAGTTTCAGTAGGAAGGGAGTTCCCTCCTGGATCTTCACGCAAGCTGCTTGCCTGTTTGCTTCGTGCAAACCGCGTACCAGGCCTTATCACAGATCTAGGCCAGTACGTGGGATGGGCTGCAGAGCTGCAGCCTCCAGCCCTTTGCAGCCTCCTTGGCACTGGATACCTGTAGCCACCGGACTCAAAGATGCCCTGCTCTCGGCACAGAGGGCCGCAGAGCTGAAACCAGCGGGGGGGCTGTCCGACTGCCTCCTTGGCAGCGTGAGGAAGCATGGTATGGGAAATTTATGCTCAGGGCGGAGAACTTGGCTAGCCTGTGTAACACAGCGTCCAGTTCTTGGCCTTGCACTGCTTGCTGTTCTTGGGGTACGAGGCTGAGGGTGTTCCAATGGAGAAGATAAATATAGGGTTTAGTAATATTGTCAGAATTTTTCCTCAGCTGGCTGCTTAATGTGAAGTGGTGAGCATAAAGGCCATGTATTGTTTCTACCTTTTGGTATTTGATACCAGAAGGGTGCTTTGCAAGTCCACAGACACGCCTGTGCTTCCTGTGACTTCATTTGGAACTATCCAACCACACCTGGGGGGAGCTGTAAAGTGCAAGTTGGGATGACAGCATCTTTTGTAAATACAAAAGGATTTCCTGGGATTATGTTTGAATGCCTGGACCTCTTGGGGAGGGGGAAAAACGTATTTGGTCTCTGACAAAGCCATGAGAAGGTTTTCTGCATTATGTAATTTATAAGGCCACTGGCAATAGTCCAGCCAGCAACCTGCTTCAAAGTGAATGACTTCAGAGCGTCCATGTAGTTCTGCTGAATAAACCCAAATGGCATGGGATGCAAGTACTTTAAAATCCTAGCCACAGTCTAAAATATTTCTGTCATTCTTTTCTATAGGCATTAAAGTAGTACAAAACAGTTCTCTGCGTGTTACTTCTCGGAATGTGCCATAGGATTACTTTGTGACTAATATAAGCGATTTTTCAGTGACTCAGCTTTCTGGTATATTCTCCATAAAGCTTTCTTCCCTTTTTGTGTTTAAAATTTGTTCTGACTCTGAACAGGGCAGAAGAAATACATCCTAACGAACAGTGTAATGAACATGAAGCTACTTTGGCTTGGGCAAACCAATTCATTTTCATGAATGTCATTGTTATTGGAATATATTCAACAATTAGTACATGTATCCTTTGAAGGGAAATGCTTGTTTCAAAATTAAAGCCATATTTTGTAAGCATGATGCTTAGCTTTTGTTAAGTGGCAGTGGATCAGGTAAACTATGCAATGTGTTGTGCTAACCCTATTTGGTGGTGTGCATAAGCTCTTTTACATACAATTAAAGTGTAATAGCTGCAGATTATGTGTGTAGCTTTAAAATAAACTTTGCTAAACAGTCAACAAGGCAGCATTTACCCGGACTGTTAGTGAGGTGCAAGCAGGAAAGGACATGCTGTTTTTGAATTTGCCTGCTATATTAGAAATAGTACTTGTGGTATTTATCCACAGTTGTGCTACTGATCCAATCACTGAAGCAACTCACTAACATTTTCAATAATTCGGGCCAATGCATATTATTTCTGAAACTCTGAGAAGGGGTTTTAGGAAAAATGTTTTAAAGAATAAATCTCACTTGCAGTAGCGATTGTGGTTTCATGCATTGCACCATAGCTGCTAGTACCACTCTGAAGTCTGTGTTAGTAGGGATTGGGACCTAGGAGCCAGTCAGTATGTGTAGCATTCCTGTAATATCATTAGGAATCTATCATCATTAGCATATACACTGTCCAGGACTAGGCGAGGCAGTCAGTTTTAATTGCATGAAGTTATTCCACTTCTAAAGTGGGTGGACTGAAGTGTTCCAAGGATGGGGTTCAAGTGGTTCTTTGTTTTAAACAGCCTTCAGATTTCAGCAAACATCAGAGAATTTGGGGGTAGCAGACAGTTCCTTTCCTGTCTGAAGTCTATCTTTTCTGGCATAGGATGCTAGAGATATAATATTATGTTCCAGTGTAGTGGAAGGAAGTATATATTGGTCAAGATTAATATTGGCAGGAGATAACATTTGCTTGAGAATGAAGGTGGATTGTTCTAACACAATATACTATAACTGAAATCATTCCCATGCAGTTTCTTCTTTGGGTCCAGGCTGTAAAGGAAAACAGAAACTGGTGTTTCAGATTTGTGCATTCAGTTTCAAGGTGATGAATACTACACATGCGTGGCATGTTTCTGAATTTTGAATAACGTCTGTGGCTTTTTTGTTTTCTTTCTCACTGTGGAGACTTACTGTAATATGCTCCTAATACTAATGTTCAATATACTTGTCTCAGCTTACTTGGTTTCACTATGCTATTCACCACCTATTTCTAGTTTAAAAATTACGTATTCTTAGAATCTGTGTGAGGGTACTTGAAGCTCATTGTTGCAGATTGACCTGAAAGAAAGGAAAATTAGCTTCTTCTGAGGGCTGTGCTAGCAGCCTCCATTGAACATCATCTTCCTGCAGTAAGGATCAAAGGATGTGACAGCATAAGGAATAAAGAAATGGGTTCAGAAGAAAACTGAATGAGGTGGAGTTTGCTAGAGGCTCAGTGATGTTGAGACCTCCTTCCTCTGTATGTTACATGTTTCTTCAGAGTGCCTCACACTGATAAAGGCACATGATAGAAAGGTGATAAAAGGCCTTTGCTTCTTTATCTAGATGTTCTCTGAAAGGCAGTTTTCTTCCTTGCACATATCCTATTTATATGTACTGGATTAATCAATGTCAGTCCTGCCGTAAGGGGTTACGGCCTTCCTCACTGTAGATTTAAACTTGCCTTGGACGTGGGTGCCTGATATCGTAGAGTACTCTGAATCTGAAATACATCTGTGATGTGCAGAAGTTGGCATCTGAATGTGGCCGCTTCCTGAAAACGTGCCCATTAGTGCTCTGTCCTGGGAATCGGGCCGCTGGCAGGCTCCCCACGTGCCAGAGGTGCGCTCCTGGAGGTCGGGAGGCAGCAGAACAGGCGCCGTGCAGGGCACGGAGAGCCTGGCTGGAGTCCCTGCTTTCACTCCCGTCTGGGAACGGCTGATCTCACTGCAGAGAAAAGGACTGTCTGTCTCCACGCAGGTAAGATGATTGCCACTCAATCCTGCCTTCCTGGCATGAGTCCATGGAAGCCAGCTTCTCTTTCAGCCTGTGCAAGTAATAATTCTGCTCGTTTGCTTTGCCAACCTATCCTGGCAGAAGGGAAGCAGAAAGGGAGCAAAATAGGCTAGAGAAAGTAGTGGAAAGTGACGACAACTGAGTGCTCAGTTTTAATGTGAGTTTTAATAAAGCTTAGTGGGTTTCCTAGCACTTAAGAGCAGAGTTTGCCAATATTTTATATTTTTCATAATTGGTTTGCAGCCTGCATGGCTGTTGTGTCTCTTTTATGTACTTCTCATCTGAAAATACCTCCTTTGAGGAGAGCAGTGTATGAATGTAGGTTCCTATAACGAATAGTCCTATTAGCAAAAGAAACCTTCTATGTTTTTGTCCCCCTTTCCTCCATGTTTTTCAAGTGTAATTTTGGTTTTAATCTCCCATCTGTTGCCCATTTACCTTTTCCACTATCTTTCCTAATGTGTGATTTTTACTTAATGCGACACCATTTGGGTCAGGTGATTCAAATATGTACTTCCCCGGTTGAATAACCATCATGAGACAGGAAAGTCTACCTTCTGACTAGTGACGGCTTATTTCCTACTTTGCCTTTTTCAGACGTTTTGGCTGGAGTGGGTTTAAATCCAGTTATTAATGGAGAGAAAGGGGAGGAATTATGCAGTTCCACTAAGGTAAATTTTTACTCAGTTTTTGTCTGCTAACTTCTACGAATGTTAGAATACACACTGAGAAGACAGAAACCTGGCATATTTAGTCATATTTAGAAGTTTTCTTTTAGATCTGTATGTCATTATTACAGTACACATTAATGGACTGCAATTCTTTTTTTTTTTTTTTTTTTTTAAACCAAGACTTAGCATTTGCAGCCATGTTTTACTTTCAGTTTCTTTACATTAACTGCTCAGAGATGTTTCACGGGTGTATAAAAGCACTCACTTGTGCTCTCCCAGAGAGCACTCATGAACAAGTTTGTACACAAAGAGGACTTCTGGCGTTTCATCACTATGACATTCTGAGATGACAGGGCTAGTGGAGTTACTGTACCAGCTTTTTCTGCTGCTACTCAGGATTAGGCAACGAAGGTCCACCTACTAATGCTGGGATCCTGACAGGATATAAAGCAAGACCAGGCTCTGGAGCATGATGCCTTGTAACTTCGAACAATATCCAGAGGACAAGCTCAATGTATGTGCTTGATGTGTAGTACTGGACCTTACAAACCTTTGTGTTGATGTGGCTGTGAGAGGTAAACCTCTCATTTCCATTTTACTCTTTTCTATCAACTGTGATGTTACTATAAACTCACCAGCTGCAGGGACATGCTTAAGTTTTTGTTTTCTTTCAGTGTTTCCTGCATAACACCAGCGATGCTTTCTGTGTGTTCTAGAATATCTTTTCTGTCTGATTTCATTTCCTTTTTGTAGGGATTACTGTTCAGTACAAATGGCTATAATTTAAGAGCTCACACTACCAATTTGAGTTTTCTATTAAGTGAAGGCTAAGGAAAAAAAAGAGACCAAGAATCTGTGGGCAGACACATCTGCAACATTTTAAACAGTGTTGATGTTGACTGTAAGAAAGGCGTATGTAAGCAAACAGAAAGCATAAGCAAAGCCTATTTAGTTTCTAATTCCATCAAAACAGTAACTCCAGGGATACAGTATTGATTAGTTCCCAGTGAATTATTTCTGAAAACAACTAGCTTTTGTGTGAGTTCATTTAATATTAGTTGCTCAAATACATCACCAGGAAAAAGCACTTTGTGAAGCTGCTTAAAATAATTGTTAAGTTTGGCATGATTGCCTAGTGTAAGCAGCAGAATAGTGTCAGCATGGCTTTCCACTTGGTACATGAGTTCTCAGAATGAGGAAGCCGGGAGACTTCTTTTCTCAAATAGTTTTCCCTCTATACAAAGCCGGGCAAGGCTCAGCCTTTGCACTTCAGCCACATAACACCTTGTGTGTGGATCACACTGTCTTCTACATATTATTAAGATCTTGTCTATTGGTTTCTGACTGCATAATTACTTGTAATGGTGATTATTAATAAAGTTAACAGCCATAAGGAGCTTGATTGGTTTCATGTCCCCATAACTCTGCAATGTTGGCAGTTAAAAAATTTATTTCTGTAGTTGCCAACTAAGTAAAGTTGTTACTGCATCAGCCTGATGAAACAAATATTGAATGTGTTCAATTTTCATGGCATCTTGTTTTCTGTGGTGACATTTGAGGGATTTATTATGCATGGCTGCAGCATATGAAAAAGATCATAGACTCATTTAGGTTGGCAAAGACCTCTAAGATCATCAAGTCTAACAATTAACCTAGGACTGCCAAATCTACCACTAAACCATGTCCCTAAGCACCACATCTACACATCTTTTAAATACCTCCAGGGATGCTGACTCAACCACTTCCCTGGGCAGCCTGTCCCAGTGCCTCACAATGCTTTCAGTGAAGAATTTTTTCCTAATATCCAAACTAAACCTTCTCTGGTGCAACTTGAGGCCATTTCATCTTGTTATCACTTGCTGCTATCACTCGTTGCTTGGGAGAAGAGCCTGATCCCCACCTCACTACAACCTCCTTTCAGGTAGCTGTAGAGAGCAATAAGGTCTCCCCTGGACCTCCTCTTCTCCAGACTAAAAAACCCCAGTTCCCTCAGCCACTCCTCATAAGTCTTGTTCTCTAGACCCTTCACCAGCTTTGTAGCCCTTCTCTGGACTCGCTTGAGCACCTTAATGTCCTTCTTGTACTGAGGGGCCCAAAGCTGAACACAGTACTTGAGGTGCGGCCTCACCAGAGCAGAGTACAGGGGGACGATCACCTCCCTGGTCCTGCTGGCCGTGCTATTTCTGATACGAGCCAGGATGCTGTTGGCCGCCTTGGCCACCTGAGCATACTGCTGGCTCACATTTAGCTGGCTATTGACCTGTATCCCCAGTTCCTTCTCAAAATGCTGAGACTGAAAAGGACTAAAAGTTCACAGGTGTGTATTTAATGTGGATCATCCCACAAATTGCTGTTCTGCTCAGTGCAAGGTATAATGAATTTTCCATTTAACAACTTCATGACAGTATAGGCTAAGGATAAATCAGAACTGGAGGACTCAGTAGTGATCCCCAGGTCATGTGTAAGGAACTGTGCTCAAGCAGTATCCTGTCTCCCTTCATGAACCAACTTCCACTTTTTCTTCCTCACCCCATGCTCATGAGCTTCTGGAAATAAGAAACCCGAGCACCTAGGCTGAGTGGGGTTTCACTGTGTTGCAGTCAAAGTCATGAACTCAGACTAGGGACCACTCTGGTGGAAGCATCCAATACAGGCTAGATGTGTAAGCTGTTTAATTTGTGTAAGAGGGGCTGTCCCTCTAAGTAATTCTGTCTTTTGAGAAATGGGAAACCTCAGGTGCCTTCTGGCTGGCACTCAGGAGGGTTTGTGCAGAACCAAAAGATGGGAACTGTGGTATCGTCAGGGAGATGTGACTCTCAGGGATTCTCCACTCCTTCTTCCAAATTCAGTGGAAGTGTCTGTTGTGCACAAAGACACAGATTTGTGTATATGAGAGTCGTGAGCATTTTGCCTCTTTGAGAAGCAGTATGTGGTTTATATCTAGTTGGTAGGAAAAAAAATCTGGCATGCCTTCCTGGAAAGGTTGTTGGGCCCCACCTGACCTTCTTTGACTTAATTGAGGATTACAACATGGGATGTTCTTTGGCAGCACTGAGTGAACAAAGCAAGCTCATCACAAATTACCGTCTATACATGGACAGAATGAAACATAAAAATAGCTCTTTAAAAAAAAATTCCTTTTCCATGACATATAATAATCTTCCTTAAGTAGCCTATCATAGACGTCAAGAGCCATATGACAAGTCATCTCAGCTTCCGCAGTTTTCTCTTGTCTTTCCAGACATATTAGTAATGCAAGGTTGACTAATGCAAAAAATGCACATCTGAATATTAATTGTTTTTTTTTTAACTACATCGCTGGTTCTGAAGATGTGCCCATTTTGTGTCCACTCATCAGGAATGTCAGCCAATATTTACTGATACACCTGCTTACCAAAATGTCTTTTACACATTCCCATTTGAGTATTTCAGGCAAAAAATACCAGTTACATATGGATGCAAACATTTGCTTTGGAAGTGCTTACATATTCATCAAATCAGGGGTGAAAATGAAGAGCAGAAAGTAAAACTTACCTGTTTGATGACACTGAAATAATACAGTTTGAATTTCAAGCATCTGTTCTGACTCCATAAAATATATATATATATATAAAAATGTATATTTGAATAGTAAATGCTTATAAATTCATGATCTATTCATAATCAAGCAGAAAATGAAGTTCTTCAGCTCTGGGCTGAAACCAGGCTGAAGAGATTTAACTTGTATTTAATCCTGTTCAGAGGTGAATGTGCAGATGATGAACTGGAAAGAGTTCTGATACTTGATTAGCCTGGCAGAGAGGAGCCAGTAAGTATATTGCAGTGTTTCAGAAGCAGCAGTTCCACTGATGGAGAGAAACATCTGAATGTCACATACACCAAATGCACCATCAAATTACCAGTAAGAAGTGGCTATAGGATGGGTTCTGGGGAGTGCTGAGAGGAACAGCTATCACTTGGAGATAAAGCTCTCTGTGGGTATTAAACCTCAGGTTGTTGGCATCACAGCTACTTGCACTACAGCACATTTCATGGTGTGAATGAGGGAGACAACAGAATAGTTTAAAAAGAAACAACAAGAGAAATTACAGAGTTTATTTACAGTTTCCAGGTAAAAACTCAACTTTCAGAGCACTGGTCATTAATTGAAAAGACTCTTCTAGGGGTTAGTAATTCAGACTTCTCAATGAGAAAGAAAAATTGTGTTGCACTGGAACAGACCTTGGTTTTATTGAAGCAACAGTCTAGAAAATCTACAGTTCTAGCTCATTACTTCCCTGATGGCAGGTATAGCTCTGGGTTTACGACAGACAATGAGAAAGCAAGTTCATTGGGTGATATAGTTTGTGAACAATTTTTATTGTTCTCATAAAAATCAAGAGGGCATAAAAACCTCCTAGTGACTCCTCTACCAGCAGTCTCACATTCTTTGTCCCCACAAGGATACAGTGAAATGGCGGTCATCAAGTTGTATTTCTTATGTCAGCTTTTACTTAGAAACAGTGAAAATAGGACAAGAAGAAGAATGTGAAGTTTTGTGGATGGAATGGCAATATGGTGCACTTTTTTTGCAAACTAAATTTAAAGAAATGTTCTCCTTCTGTGTCCTTGTGTGCATATTTCAGGACTGAAGTCTGAGTTAAGACAAAGGGTTAAAATTTTTATTTATTTTATTTTATTGTTTTAATAAAAATTGTGGAAAGATCTGCTGAAGATCCTGTATCTTAATTAGTTACAAGCCAGCTACAAATTACAGCTTCCAGTGGTAACCTTTATGTGTTACTATACAGCTATTGACTTAAAACCTGCGACAAGGTGGCAGGAAGGAAAGCACATAAGTAGTTTTATTTTCTGTGTTTAAAACTAATGAGACTACAGATTTTCACTTTACAATACAAAACACTATTAGCTACCAGGCTGAACAATCTTCCAGATCTGGGGGGGTGGGAAACAAACACCGCTGATTTAACAGCTCTTCAGAGTCCTATGGCTCATTACAGGATTGTTTTGTTGCCTGGAAGGTGTCTACATCTGACCTATTGTAACCGTGGGCTGTATGTTGACATCAGCGGCATTCCTAAGCATCAATAAAGGAGATTAAACTAAAATGAATGGTTTGCAAAAATTATAAAAAACTGATATGGGAGCCGGCTTCTTTTCCCTTACCTCACTTTTTTATAGCCTCTCTCCTGTCTGCTGTTTGGCTGTTTTAGTTGTGTTGTAGAAAGAATCAGGTAAAGGATCACTTATCTAGGATTGCTGTAAGATCCAGAAGAGCAACGGAAAGAGACAAGATCCTCTGAATACAAAGCTTATGTGTTATCTACCGATGTGTACAACTGCACCAATAAATTCTAAATTTTAATGAAGTTAATTGGAAGCAGAAGTTTACATGGTAAATTCCTAAAACATTCATGAATATTCATTGGGAAGAAAGAAAGTTTGAGTTCAGTGCTTATCTTGCCTGTGTGATCTACAAGCTTTGCTGTTAGCACTCATGGTCTGAACTGTCCATGATCTGTGCTGCCTCTTGTCCAGAAAAACAAGTGAAGTATATAGGAGGGAAATAGAAGTATTGCAAAAGTCAGAGGATGGGGATAGAATATGGGATACTGAGAAATTAGGGATATTGCAGTGGAAGGGATTTGAGGGACATAAGAGGAGCTTGACTGTGCAGTGGGAGCTGTAGTTACTGTGATGGGGAGGCAAAAGTCTTTTAGTGGATATGAGGATGTGTGGAAGACGTGTGAGCATTGTGGTAGCAGGGTTCATGGATAAAGAGTTCCTTTTCAGCAGCGCTGTCTGGATAACAGCTTGGACATGAAATAGAATTTAATTTTTTGCACATTTCCCCCTTCTAGCCTCCGCACTCCCTTTTCTTTTCTCTCCCCCCCGTTGATAAGCTTCCCTGCTGACATCACTCCCAAGGCAGTCGTGAGTTAGCTGAGAAAAGAGAAATGACTAAGTTCCTTCCCTTTGGGGCATTGGCACACTGCTGCTGTGAAACACTTAGGTCGCCTGTCTTCCTAGCAAGGGACAAGTACTCAGTGTAATCCAACAATTTCAGTGCATCCACCCCCTTTGGAGGAGCCACTACAGTGGCTACAGTTATTATTATTATCATTATTATATACTCTCAGTGATTTCCACCGATTTTTATCCATAGGATTTTTTTCTTTTCAAGAGAAGTTTTCTCAAAAGCTTCCCATTTACAGATACCTGTATAGAACCTCATGTTGTTTCTGAAACACTGCAAATCCTGAGTTATGAATTGCAAAGAAATTAGATATTAGCAAAGGAAAGAATGCTCTGATGTATTGAAGAGAAAATGGAAGTCATGTCAGCAAGTGGGTGAAACAAACAAAGGAGATAATGGCAGAGATGGATGAGGAGAAAAGGGAAGTATGCAAGGTATAAAGAAACTCATGGGTGAGTGATATCTGCTTGAGAAAAAGAAGTTAGAGATGAATGAGGGAGGGTAGTACACAAACAGAAGGGGTCGATGATGGATAGAAAGTGAGGTTAGAGGGTAAAAAGACCTCAGGCAGTGTTAGACTACAAGGAGAAGGAAGGAGAAGGCAAAGGGAAAATCAAGTAAAAAAAAAGGTGACTATTTGAAGAAGAGGAAATTGTGCCGGATCAGGGAACAGAGTTCATGAAAGTTTTGGGGAGTATGAATGGGGAAAAAGTAATGGGAAAAGAAAAAAGAAGCAGGGGTGGGAGGAGAAATAGTGGCTGCTATGGTTATGGTAAATGTGCTGGAAAAGGAGAAAAAGCAGAAAAGCTATGTCTGCAGAACAGTGTAAAGCAAAGTGGGAAAAATGAAGTGAAGGCATGACTGAATGGTGATTGACCTTATAAGGATGGATTTTGAGTCCTGAGTAGGTTAGAGTTTGTTCATGTAAGTTACTGTAAATGTGTTACTGTACTGTGTCAGCAAAAGGACCATCGACTCTAGGCAATGGCTATCGCTAAAATATCAGCCCATGGGCAACATGTAGGCAACTTAAAAATGAAGAAAAAATTGTAAAACACAATGCATTTTCCTCCTTTTTAGCTTTGCTGCAGCAATGTTTTCCTGCCCTGGCAGAACTGTCCACCTGCCCTTTGTGGAATGCAAAGGGAAAGCTGCTCCTGAATGCAGTGACAACGCCAGCCCTTGTCAGAGAGAAGGCTCAAAGTTCATCAGCCACCGGCCCTGTGTCCACACCTTAGCTGAGATGCAGTTGATTTGCTCAGAGACAGGCAAATTGTTTTACAGCCATAGGCTGTTCCTGTAACACAGCAGATTTCATGCAAATCTGTTAGGGCATTGCCAATGGAAAAAGTGAGTAATAGCCCCTGTCTTGCTACCTCTCTGCACTCATCCTGCTTTCCTTCTCCAGCTTCCCAATTAGAAACAAGATAATAACAAAATGGGGCTCAGCTGTAGACATAGAGATTCATGCTAGACCTTAAGAAAATGTCCTGAATGTAAGTCTAGGTGATTTAGAGAAATCAAGTCTCCTTGATTAGAGGTGTTTTAAGAACATGCTAACAGCATATAAATTAAAAAGGGATTGCAGATTGGGACTTTAAGACCAAGGCTGGGGCTTTAAGACAGGAGGACAAGCCACTACATGATCAGGCAGGTGTGGAATCGAAATCAAAGGGCTGTTAGATTGATTAATTATAAACCACATCAGAAACAACTGGGGAGAGACTTCCTCATTCAGACTCAAATAAGGTAGGGAATAGGTTGCTTTACAACATGTCTTTGGGAGATTGTGTGAGCAAAGTGAGAGTGGAAGAAGGTACAATGTGATAGGCTGCAGTCGTCAGAAGAGAAAGGATGAAGACTGGGCTGTCTGAGCTAAATGGGAACAGATATAAGGATGTCTACAGACCAGGGATTTGTAGTTCAGACTCTGCTATAGCACATACTTTTTTTTTTTTTTTTTAATTTCCTCTTTGCCTCTACTATGGGAAGTGTCTTAACTGTAGCAGGACACTTGTTTATATTGGTATTATCCTGGTTCATTCTATTCCACAGAAGGCTGTAGTTCTCAAGGGGCCCTAACACTTGTGCTTTCCATCTTTCAGTATGGAGACCATTTTGGTCTGCAGGGCTAGCAGCTGCTGTGTAAGTTTATTCCTTTTTATTCAGTCTGTCTCCTGTAGCAAACTACCGTGAACTAATTCTTCAACGCTTATTATCCAGGCTTCTTTACCACGCTGAAAAGAACAAGAAGTGCTGAGGAACATGATTAGCCCCTGCCTGATGAAACTGCTGACCCTATAGAGTCGCCAGTGCCAACAGGAGGATGGAGGGGTCAGGGCTGGGATGCATGGTGTTCTGGCTGATAGCACACCAGAACAGATCAGAGCAGCCACAAAACTGCTCTGCGTGGCACTGGAATTCAAGGCAGTTTTGAGCGATATCTGGAAACAGAAAGATAATGATGCTGAAAGCTTCCTCTGCCCGTGTCCTTCTCGCTTAGAGTCTGCAGTGTTGAAGTAACTGACAACTGAAAGAGCAGTAACTGGAGAGAGGAAGGAAGCCCAGTATCTCTGCTTTTGGTTAGGGTTTCCTTGGATTCCAGGAAATCTGACCTTAAGAAGCATGCCAGGGTAGAGAGGTAGGGCTCATCACGGAGAGCAGCCACTCGGACTGAAGGAAGGAAATGAGATTGCATGCCCTTGTATCCCAGTGGATGGAGGTAGCCTACCTCAACACTGCAGATGTAGAGCAAAGAGCTATCTGACACAGATTTTAAATCGGACTGTCCTTACCTTCCCTTGCTAGCCAATGTAGGAGCAACAAAGATCCTCGCTTATTTTTACAACTGAAAAATAATTCTTCCCTGTTCTGCTTTGTGGTTGTTACATGCTGAGAACCTGTTGAGAACAAGCAATACGACATAAGGGTCTTTTCTCCTCCATCATTAACTGGACCATATTAGTTAAGTGCAGGAAATGGTAGGAAATAAGCAGCTGTAATAAATACTGAAGGTTTAAACTCAGCCCAAACCTCTCCACAGACAGGAGACCCATGCTGCTATTCCAGGTTTTTATTTCAATAAACCTCTAAAGATTTGGACTCATCATTAAACATGCTAGTCCTAGGATTACTTTTTTTTTGTTGCAGTTGTTAACTCACCTGTGTTGTTGCCTGTTGCTCTGACAAAGCTGTGCTCACAGGCACAAAGCACGGGAAAAGGAACCAAGGGAAATTTGTTTTTGCGGTCTCAGGGTGTGATGCAGCTGCTGCTGGGAGCTTTCTTGCTGGTGTAAACATCTGTTCAAAGTACGACTTTGAACTGAATCAGTTTCATATGAACACCATTATAAAGACAGAAAAGTACTCTTATAGATAGGGTATGTTTCTGCATCTGGTGTGTCGGTGTGAAGCATGCAGAAAGGCACACCAGCTGCACCATGTTCAGCAGCAGAGCTTTTGAACATGAACAAGGCTTTGGTCTTGGTTCTTTCCTTCTCTCCTTGGTGAATGAGTACATCTACAGTGTCACTATTTATGTGATAACAGTGGGTGAGAATCCAGTTTAGGATTACTCTTAGATTATTGACGTGGGTTCGTGACCAAACAGAATGACTAGTGTCAGGGAATCACGCCTGAATTACCCTTCAGCACTATCGATGAAAAGCATGATAGAGAACAGCAAATATACCAACAACTTTTGACTGTTGTTTCATTACTGATTATTATTACTAAAAAGAGCAAAATTGGGGAAAAAAAAAAAAGGTTTCCTGTCTGACTTTGACACCTTTTCTAGCGAGTGAATGACAGGTGTGTTGTAGTTATTTTTTGTCACGGTCATTGCTAGCTGCTCAAAGGGTAATGCTGGTTCCTCTGTGGGGTGAACAGATCCCACTCTGATGCCTTTTGCCATGGACATCCACTCTGTTCCACCAAACTAGTAACTCTGGAGGTCCTCCCTCATGCCTGCTGTGGTAACGAAGCAGTTAAGTAAGACCTGCATGAAACCCAAGAGAAATACACTGATTAAAATGCTTTAGTTATCTGCTACTATTCTTCTAGCTTGGTCTTTTTCACCTTCTTCCGGTCTTGGCAGTGCATGCTCTAGTGGCTTTTTCTTTTTTTTTTTTTTTTTTTAAAAAAAAAAAAAGCTGGATGGGAAATTAGTAAACACTTTACTTGGTTCAACATATGTTAAGGAAGTGGAAACAGCTGGGGGCCAAAGGGAGAATGTGGCTGGCAAGGCAGGTTGTTATTTTTACACAGAGTTGTTCAGTTAGATCTCTTTGTATAGAGATGACACTCCGCACAGCCTAGTTTTACCCTGATTGCTCCTGTTAGTCCTCTTGCCTTCGAGCATTTTGTCTTAGCTGCTCGCACACCTGCGTATTTGTTCACTGTGATCTATTGCACAACAGCTTCTCCTTATCTCCCCCCTTCCTCGGCTCCTTTCTCTTCCTTTTCCTTTCGTACAGCTGTTGCCTTTGTCGCACACCCCTGCAGACAGGAGAGCAGAGGCAGAGGTCTGCCCTGGCTTTGTCTGCTGCCTTCCCAGCCCTTCCTCTTTCAGAGGCAGAGAAACCCAGGGCAAGAGCTTGTCTGAAGTGAGAGAGCCAGCCAACTGCCAAGTTTGAAGAGACAGACCGAGCATGTATTCAGAGAAAAGTATTAGGCAGGGGGAGAGAACATGATGTCTGTGGTGCCCAGGAAAATGGTCTCACTCAAGTGATTTACATGACGTGATAATGAGCCAGAACTGAAAGCTTTAATTTTATATGTGTGCGTTCTAATATATAATGTTATATGTAATTATATGTTACATTATTGTATGTTCTAGAGTGATAGGCAATAGAACAGAAGCTACTAATCCTCTGTCCTGTGGCAGGACAGAAGTGATGTAGTAAGTGATGCTGTAGCAAGGCAAAGAATAAAATGATCTCTCTTTTTCCTCCCCTTTTCCACTAAGTTTTAAAGATTACCTTCTTCTCTATCGCCGCTTATTCCTAGTAATGAACTCAGCCAAGCAGACTGGCACATGTTTGCCTGTCACATGGAAGTCTCGCATAATGTAGGTTAAACAAACAGATATTCTTGGGCTGTGATTATACCAAGGCCACTTAATATGGCTAGAGGGATTGCTCTTGGTGTTTTTATTCAGACATCAAAGACCAAGGCCACTCTGTTTATTTCTTCCTGGTTTGCTAAGGAAAGTGACTTAACTGCAAAGCTTTTATTACTGTTTTATTACGATAGTGTATTAACCCTTTTAAATTCCAGGGAGCTGAAAAACACTTCCAAGCAATGCACAGTTTTGATTCTGGGCTTCTGTGTGAGGGTTTCGTAGGCTAATTCCTCTGTCAAAGGTCATGTAGGACTTACCTAGAGACTTAGGAGAGTCAACACAGAGACACTTCATGTTGCTTTGCAGCACTGACTCTAAAATTGGAGCTCAGCAGCTTTACGCAGAAAGAAATGAGGGCCAGAGCCACCTCACTGATCCTGTTGCCATGGGAATGTTATGTAATTATCACAGACAATAAAATGTTCCAATGGCAAAGAGCAAATATGTTAAACTAGTCCAAGAAATAAAGCTAGTGTCAGTTTGCCATTTCTTTCTCCCATTAGGCCAGCATGGGTCTTAGCCCTGGTTGTTGTGCCTTTTTTCTTTTTTTCCTTCAGTGTTTTATTTAAGGATCCTAGGTCACAGACTTGCTTTTGTTAGTACTGATATGCTCCTCTTATTGATGCCAACTAATTGCTTCATTCCTACAATCAGATGTTATTCATTTTAGCATCCTTTGATTTCCTATCAGTCAGATGGTAAAGAGGAGAGAGGCTGTGTAATAAAACTTTCAAAGAACAAATAAAAATATCTATTTAAAGTCTGACAGTGTAGTTCTTGCCTTCTTTTTAGTTCAAAGGACAAATTACCAGCGGCCTCTGAAAAACCAGAACATGTACAAGATTTCATTATTGCCAAACATTTCAGGAAATATTGACAGATCTACTTATGAGACAGAATTTCCTGCTTCCTGCTGTGATGGATAAAATACTGACACACATTGATTCATCTGTTCATTTTGAATACGTGCTGACAGAAGCAGTCTGAGTTTTAGAGCAGTATACACTCCAGGTGTATACGCTCGGGATGTCACTGACTACATAAAGCAAGCTTCTTGCATCCTGTTTGGCATCCCTGGGGACTGAGAAGAGGAAATCATAAGCTGTCAGGGACTCAAGATGCCAGGGGTGTGAAGGTGATACCCCGCTTTGTATGTTTTCAGGAGAAGGAGCATTGCCTCCTGCCAGCCTTCAGACCATTTGAGACTGGATGAAGAGAAACTGGCTCAGTGGATAAAGATTAAATGTGGTACATCAAAGTGGTTTCTGTCCCTTTCTTCACATTTTTGGTCATTTGTTGCCATCTTGTTGCCCCTTGGTCCTCTTTCTTGAGAACTACTACTGGTCATCTGAAAAGCCTTTTAAAGAAAAATCTGAATTTGAATCAGCTGTGGTAGCATAATATACCTTTTTTTTTTTTTCTGGTAATCAGAAAGGATTCAAGTGGTCCTAAAAATAGCAGCCAACTTCCTAGCACTGCATTTTTTTTTCCATAAATTTGGCATGAGTAACATTGGTCAAACTTACCAGACCATCTCACCTCAGGCTGTCACAATTCCCAGGAGCTACTCCATGCTGGAATGAGGGACCTGTCAATGGAAACGCATGGTTAAAGCTGAAGTGAACACTCAGGGACAAAGATCCATTAGGAACATAATTTGGATGTAGGTTGTTAGAAAAGCTTAATTTTTAGGAAACAATACATTGTCATTTAAGTTGTCTAGACATGGATGCCTACTTTGAGTTCATTTTGATGGGACTTAGGCCTCTGGGTGCTTTCCAATCGCTCAAATACCATTTAAAAAACAAACAAAACAACAAAAAATAAACAAAAAACCCCACTATGATTATCTTTTGAGGGCATTTAAAGTAAATAGCCTGTTCAGATACTATGCTGAGAAAGACTGTTAAAAAGAACCTAGACAGACTTTGATAAAGTAATATGGAGCAATTGTTGCATACAGCAGGGTATTTTTTTTTTTAATGATAGAGGAGTTAATTCTATTCATGAGCATGGTGGGAGTAGAAACTTCCATGAGAAGATAACATTTAAGAAGCAGCAAAAGTTTGGGATATGGCCATGACTATTTGCACTTAAAGCACATCTAAATTATGCCTCTGAAAGCAATTCAAAAGGCCCAACCTGGATAAGGAGGCCAGGAAACACTATTTTATTTGTAGACATCCTGGGCAGCTGTTGGCAGACTAAAGAAGAAACAGAGAAGGCACAAAAAGGGAAAAAAGCCTAGATGCACATTGCATCTTTTGCACTGACAGCATGGTTCTCATTTCTGAATCATTATGAGGGTAAGGAGACTTCAAATAACTAAAAGGCTGTAATTACAGCCTTCTTCTGAAACATGAATTTGCTTCCCTGATGTTATGCAGGACGGTTCCTGTTTTCCTGTTGTTTCCTGTGGCATAAACATTTATTTTAAATTTCTTTTGTCATCTGTATAGATTGTGTCTGGAAGAGACATGCTTTCATGTGACACTCTTCCTTCCCGCTGCTGTTTTTGTGGCCTCAGAGGCAAATGCAGGATATTCCTCTTCCATTTCCTTCACTGCCTCTCCTTTCTCCAGTATCTCAGATCAATTGATCTGTGGTGATGTCAGCTTTTCCAAACAACTTACATAATTACTTGAGAAAAAATATTCATGCTGAATATACTGGCTCTGCCTTTCCTAGAAAAGACTGAAATATTTAGTCTGGGCTATATGATTCCTTAAAGTCCCTTCCTTGCCTGTGTTTCTGTTATAGTCAAGTGTGTGACTCAAGTGGCTTAGCAGGAGGTATTCTATAGTGACAGTAAGAATGGGAAAGGTGTGAGAACTTCAACTAGCTGCTGGTTTGTCTGTGCTGATAATCATTTTTCAAGTTGTCTTTACCACATTGTTCCTTTACAGCTGCACAGCACTGATTTCTACTGAGCTACCCAGAAGGTAGGTTGTGCTAGCGAAGATCTGATAGGAAATGTCTCACAGTTCCATAAACTGGGAACTGAGGAGACCCCATTTAAAATTTGCACACAGGTGTATTCCTACAAGAAGTACTTGGCCAGATTTACCACATGGCTTAATGACTCATGACACATGATTGAACACTGCTGGATAATCTAGTTTAAAACTATAATTGTTGCAGTAAATCATTTAGGGAAAAATAAAGCCTTAAAAAAGACTGGTTTAAAGAAAGAGCTGTTTGATTGAGGTTATTACAATCTCAGAAAACATGAAAGAGCAACATGAGGAATCCTGTCTCTTTGAATGACTAATAAAGTCCACTTTATTTAGGATTTACAAGGGAAATGCTTTCTGATGGCTGTTATTGATGAAAGCACTGTATTTTCCGTTCATCAGGACTGAAAAGGGAAGGGGGAGCTGTCTTACTCTGACTAAATGGTCAGGCACCATGCTTAAAGATCATACAGGTTTATCTCTGACCAGGAATTTCATGGCATTAGTTGACCTTGGCCTCCTGTCTGCATCTGTGTTTCATTCATCAGTGCTCTTTTTCTGTAATGTTGTAGATGACTGTTCAATTGTCAGCCTCCCGTGGAAGAGAGAAGGTAGTGGCAGAAGGAAAATGTGAACACGTGGCACTTCCATTTTGCTGGTGCCAGGCTGTGACAGCTGAAGTGACGACAAACCAGCCATAAATGATAAGACGTTTGCTTAGGCTCTAGCATTTCCATGATTTATAGCAGCTGGCAGGAGCCTGTGGTCTTCCAGTATGGTGTGCTTTGGGATGCAGGAGGGAAGCAGGGCTCTGGCAGCCTGTAGGCAGAGGAGGACAGGGATTTGGGCTGTGACTGGTGGGAGGAAGGGGCTGCCTGCCAGTCTGTGTGCTGATGATACAGCTCAGGGTACAGAAGACAGCAGAGGCTGACGTGGTTTGGAGGGGGATGTTGGTGGCCTGTTTGACCAAACCATGCCACACCAGCTCCAAGTGAGGCCCCTTCAGTTGAACGAGGACTGAGTACTTGGGGGGTAAAGTAAGATACGGATTTGTGGCGTGGGTGTCAGCTACTCAGTACCTGCCTGGGTATGTGTTCTTGCTACATGATAAATTTTATCTCTGTTTCGGTGATGATTCACTCTCCCTGAAGGGTAATGTACCTGGTATTAGCTACAGAGAAGTGGCATGTAAATAAGCAATTAATGTAAAGTAGCTGGCACTAACTTGCTAGTACTTAAAACCTGAGAAATGTGATTTTTACTGGTGAAAGAATTAGCTTCTTTTCAAGTGCAGTATTGAAAGAAAGGTGCCCATTCCCTCCCTTGTGAAACTTCTTTACTGGAATCAGTAGGCTATGGTTTTTCAGTGGGGAAGAAGAAGGAGGTTGAGGAGATAGATGCCAGAGCAATGCAGAGTAGGAAGGAAAAGTCAGTATGAAACATTTTTTTTCTGTTGCTTCCATTACCAAAGCAGGTGAGTGTGCCATGAAACCACCAGGTGGCAGGTTCAAAACAAACAGAAGGAGGTACTTCTTTCCCAGGCTGGGTGTTTAAGCTGTGGAAACCTTGGCAGCAGCCTGTTGTAGGGTCGAGAAGTACTCAGAGCTTCAGGAACAGACTCTGAAGGTTCACAGATGAAAAACCTGTTGGGGGTTAGCAGGCTCAAAGATAGCCACCGTGGTTCCAGGAGTCCGTCACGCACAAGTCCCTGGAAACAGGGTAGGAAATCTAGCAGAGTGTCAGTATGAGCATGCTGTGCTCCTTTATTCCTCCTTGGCATTCATTGCTGGCTGCTGTCAGACACAGAAGTTTGTGCTAAATGCCATTTATGATCCACTGTTGCTTTTTTTATGTCCTTAACTATACTGTTATATGGAATTTTTGTACCAGTACTATACTTGGGGAAGATGGGAACATCTTGCACTATTTTTACTATTGTTAAAGGGACACAGTTTCTCTGTTTGGATGTGACTGCAAGAGACATTTCAGTACCAGCACGTGGGGTATGAATAGAACAACTGAATCAACAGTCCCTCTGCAAATAGAAATGTAGTGGGAAATATTTTAAAGTGCATTCTTTAATAACAAAAATAAAAGTCCTAATGTTTAAAGTCCATGTGACAGAGAGAATTAACTCCTGGACAGAATTGTGATTTTGAGAATCCGATGACTTGTTTTGGGTAAAGAAAAACACTGTTTAGATTTTGAATGCACGGGGAAAATTGGAGACATTCAAATTAGTTCTAAGACATTTTTTGTTAGTCTGTAGATGCCAGCTAAATTAATTTAACTGGGCCTTCATTTTCTGTTGTCACAATTGTGCAAATAGGAGAATCATCGTTGCTGCTTCTAAAGACTGACTGGAAATATTATCATTTTGACAGGAGGTCCTAAAGGTTTGCACACATTTGCACAATGCAAGCTTCAGGCTGGAATAAGCTGCTTGCAGCTTAAGATAAGAGAAGAAGAGACCTTCCAGGCATTTTCATCACAGACTAACTAGGATGGAGTAAGACATCCTTTCTCTGACAATTAACAGGCTACGGGTCATTTGTTGTGTACAAGAAGAGGCTCGGAATCACCTACTTGGCTCCTCTGTTACCATTCAAACAAGAGAAGTGGCCTTGCACCAGATAAGGCCTCAGCCATGTTACTGCTGTCAGGTGGAGTTGGTTGCCTGCTAGATCTGCCTTCAGTCTGGTCAGCAAGACATGAGCAAACTGCAGACAGGAAGATGCTAGGACTACCTCCATGAATACTGATGTCCATGCTATAAATCAGCTGGGGACAGAGAAGCCAGGAAAGTTTTCCTGGGATTCTAGAGCCCTCCCTGCCTCTCAACCAAGAACCCCATAAACCCCTTGCTGCTCCCTGCCTGGTGCTGGGGTGTCCTGTGTGCTAATGAGGAACCCATGGAGTCCTAGGGAGGAACTTGGGCACCACTGGCAAATGTCCTGCACCCAGCACCTTCCTGGCACCTCCCCTCCCTCTTCTTTGTTTAGCTTCAAGGCCCCTAAGTGCCAGGTACCTGGGATATGGTGTCCCAGGAACAACTGCTAACCACAAGGAAGAGCTCCCTGTGTCAGGCCAGTGCTCCTGCTGGTCCCTCTTTGTAGTAGGATCATGGAAATAACATTCCGCCTCTGTTACCTGCACAGGCTGTAGAGAGAAACACAGCTGCCAGAAAGGCGGCCATGGATGCAGCAGTGACAGCTGAGGCAGGGAGTTCCAGTGGTCTGTTAGAATGGAAAGGGAACAGGAAGGAAAAGATTGCACCATGGTCTGCTCAGCTTTCAGTCTTCCCTGAGGCAGCAGCCTTCTTTGAGGCTGATGGGATGTGAACTTATCGATCCTGTGCAACACCCACCTCAGCTTCATGTCCTACCTTTGACTCCTGTGGTGCTCCTGTCATCCCAGAAGCTCTAGATGTAAGATAAAAGTTAGGAGGAGTGGGGATGTGAGAAGGGTGAGGGGCTGAGTGAGGGGCTGACAGTTCAGGGAATTGTGAGAACAAGAGGACAGAGAGGGGACGGTGACATGTTCTCAGCTTCCCTAAACGCAAGGATGCTATCATAGCCCTGATGCTAATATAGTAATGAGGTTCTCAAATCTAAATGTTTTTTTGGTTGATTTCTTGTTTGTTTATTTATTTATTTATTTTGATCTCAGGTTCTGAAGATGGGTATATTTAGTACTGAAGTACCTGCAATAACCTTGGGACCATAAATTTAAGAGCCACAGAGTGAATTGGTGGTGAGGGAAATGGGAAACAGAACAGCAGTTTCTGAGCACACAGTGATATGCTGATCCACATTTAGGAAGTTGCTCGTATGCCTTTCATTATCTTGGTTCAGAGGAACCATGATAGGAAATATGTAGGTTTGGTAAACAAGCTAATAGCACTAAGAAAATACCTGACTATACGTCACTGATTATGACTCCCAGGGCAAACTGACTTCTAAACCTTGTCATTCAGCAAAACTATGAGGAGCTATACTGTTTTTACTTGGTAAACGTTCCCTTACCTAACAAAAGCTATTACCAGTGAGGAAAGAAGTGGCCAGGTATGCTCTTTCTGTGAAGTGAAAGCCTTCGGGCAGAATAGCTGACGTTCACTTAAAACCCTATAATTCTGTGAGCGAAGAAAAGAAAATGCACTGAACTGGCAGATGAAATGTACTGCTTTCCTTGTCTTCATGTAAAAGTTCAAGAAGAAAAAAAAAAGAAAAGAAACAAACAAACAAAAAAACCCAGGAGGTCAGAAATAAATCAGGAACAATAAAAATAGTCCTTAAGACACAGTGGTGTTAACACAGTGCTCTTCTTCCTGTAGCCCGATCTCACTGTAATGCCAGGAGAAAAAACATTGAGAACATGCCAAAGTATTACAAGCAATGCAATTGCATTTTGGAGGGCACAAATGAGACTTTGTTGGTAAAGGGCTATGTCTTTCACCTTGCATCTTTTTGATAGTGACCTAAGAATCTCCTTTGTGATCGCAGAGTGACTTTTTAAGACCATTTATGTTGCTTGGAAGAGTTATTTGAACAGTATCTGTGCACTGCTGAGGTGAATTTAATTGGGTTCCTGTTTATGCAATGCAATTAAACTATTGCCCTCTGATGGCAAACTATCCAAATGAAGTAGTATTGTTTGGGTAAGGGCTGATAAAAAGTAAAGTGGCTTATTGATGTATTTCAGGTTTATTGATCTAACCTTCTGAAGTTACCTTTTATAATGTATAAAAGTCCCTCTGCACCTTGCACTCTTTTCATATACTTTTTTCTCTTGGTTTGTTGGGAAGAAGAGTATTCTGACCAGCTCATAGCAGCCTTTGCTCCCTATTAAGTGAGGGAAGATCCCCCTGGAATCGGGCATCTCCAGATTCACTTCTTCAGTTGAACCATGCCATTAAGTTTCAGTTTTAGCTTGCAAAGCAAGCTTTCAGCCATCCCTTGTAGAAGGAAGCTCAGCTCAGACATATGGCATTTGATTCTCAGTTTTATGTAATGAGTTATAGACATTTTTTTTTTTTGGTTTTGTTTTGTTTTCTTATCAGACATGCGTAGTTAGAATAGCTTCTCATACCACCTTGCTAACATAGAAGCATTTGTATGTTTACACTAGATGCTCTGATCAGACATAGATTATTTTGTAATGGTTTTCTGTTTGGAGCTAGCCTCCAGTAAGGAAGAATAGAAGACTGAGACCTGAAAGCTGACATCAGTGAGAAAAAGATCTGTCCCTTCGTAGCTGTGATTGGCAGAGATTAACACAAGCTAAACGAATTGACCTTTTCCTCCCCAGCCTCCATGAGCTAGTCTCTATTCTCTGAATTTTGACTATTTTATTTTTTATTATTATTTCCCTGCAGACAATGTCCATGTGTCTGAAACACACTACACAATCTAGTCTGCTCTTGACTTCTATCTATCTGCACCTGATTCTCCCCGTGGTTTGTATCTGCTAGTACTCTGATGAAGAGACTTGTCTTTGAGGCCTCCTCTTGCTAGAGATGTTTACTGTTTATGATGTAGCCTTTTGTTTTTCTCAAATCCTTGTTTGTTTGTTATTTTTAACTTTTATGGTGTCAGATGGCAGTCTTTTTCCATCCTTCAGCTGTTGGGCATTTCTCTGGACCTGGCCAACCAGTTTGCTTCTTTCTCTCTCCTCCTTGACCGAGCCAAAACAACTTTTCTTGCTAATTCAGGATGCCTTCTAGCTTCCTGATCATGCCTACTCCTTTCTCTGTGGGGCATTGAAAGTTTGTCCTACCCGGCTGCTGTGAGTAGGCAGGACATAGTTTTAAGTTGTATTCTGAAAAGCTCAATTACCCGAGCTATTTTTTTTTCTCATCTCCACCCCCAAACTGCAGCTCAAGCCAGAAGAGAAATGAATCTGACAGCTCTTAAAACAATTTGGTAACCTTTTGTCATATACTCACCACAACAGTTTCAAATCCTGTTCTTATCAAAATGGATGGACCTTTTCCAGTGGAACCAGGTTTTAGGTGAGCATCACATTAGAATCAGAAACCAAAATGTAGCATGAACTAGAAAGACATAATCTTAACTGTTTTCTTCCCAGCTTCCTCTCCGATGGCAAGTTCTGTTGTACCACGTGTGAAACTTCTTGTATGGTTATTTTCCTGAAGAGAGTCCGGATGGGCAGTAGCTTAGTGCTTGCTCTGCACTTTAAACTCCTGCTTTACTAAGTTAATAAAACAGGCTGTAAATAAGTTAAAGAAAGTGTGCTTTTACAGCTCTAGTTTCCTGCCAAGCCAGTAGTGTATGACACATGACTAAAGTGTGTCATGTGCAGAAATGACAGCTCCTCACTGGCATAACGCTCTGCCCCTGAAAATGGGCTGTGCTAAGTAGCTGGGGACATTAAGCTAAGAGTCATGCTGGGCTGGCATGGCTATACTCCCTCGGGGACTTAAACTAAGGCTACTTTTACATACTTGCTCTATCAAAACTAGTCTGTTCAGAGCTGTCCTCATTTCACACACGGTAATGTATTGTTTTGTGAAGGCATAACCCAACATCTCTTTGAAATAATATCTGAGGAAGTCAGATATATAAGGAAGTCATCAGACCTTGGTAACTCTGCAGGCTTGAGATCCATATTTCAAATAGCCATGACTCCTTTTTGGTACCTACAGGAAAACCACACTAAACACAAAATGGAAAATTAAGCAGTTTAAACCACAGTGAAGGGAAAACAGTTAATACTTTAACAAGAAAAGAGGGTTTGGTTTTTATTTTTTTAATTTTGAGCTGTCTGGTGTTGTAAGTCTGAAGACCCAGTTGGGAGACTTCGGACTACATGATTAGAAAGATTTTTGACTTAAAAAATGTTCCTTATTTTCCTTCAAAAGCTAAATTATGGCATAGCACCAGGCTCTATAGAATTATTCAGCTCTTATGTAGTTATCTTCTTGCTTTGTCTGTGAACCTATGTGAGGTCTGGAGTACATGTAATTTATACAACATAGCATTGGGACTTCCAATGCTTCAGAATGCTCTGCTAGACAGAGAAATTACAAAACCAGTGTTTGAATCACTTGTGCTGCCTCTCTCTTCTCCTTCAGTTGCTTTTATACACTAAAATGCAAAGGAAGATGTCTGTTTTGGATGCAGTTGAACTTATTTACAAGTTACCCCCTCTGTCATGAGCTCCAGTTACTCATCGCTACCTGCCTCCAAACTCCTTCCCACTTTCCTCGCCCAAGTTGCTGGAGATGAGTGGTTATTACTCCTTCAAATATGTTGGGATAATTTAAAAAATACTTTTTTTCCCCTCATCTGATTCAGTTCAAATGATCCCTAGTAGCTCAGTACCTAACAGTTTTTGAACCTAGACGTTTTAGAGAAAACTGGGTTAGGAAAGAACAGCTAGTGACATATTGACAGAAAATCTGAGTTTTCAATATTTTCTGTTGGAGGCATCTTGGGGTATGAGAAGAGGAGTGTGTAAAGTCGCCTATGTCTATTGTATGTGACCTAAAATCTCACAAAAGATACTCCTTCTCCATGGAAAGGTACTAGTGTTTAAAGAAGAAAGCCAACATGGAAAATTTTTCAAAAATCAGACAAGGAAAAACAGAACATAAATCAGTATAATTGCCGCAAATGTTTTATCTTGCAAAAATTGCTAGGCTGAGCTTGTGGCATTATTTATTTATTTGTTTGTTTATTTATTTATTTATCTGCATGCTGGTTGTGTTTGCCTTCAGATATATTTGTAACTGGCCTCATGTAAGGACAAGGGATGTACAGGCTAAGAACCATAGTTTTGAATAGCTTTCATGCTCCCTTTATATAAGTCTAATTATCACTACCTGTCATTTTCAGGGTAAAATAGTTCCCTGCAGTAGTAGCAACCAAGAGCAGCCCCTCAGAAAGGAAGGAATTAAAATAATTTCCATATAATATTTCATTTGAGAGTTTGACCATCATTAAAATGGGATTAATCAATTTTCAACAACCCTGAAGGATTACGCATACTTGAGGCCTGACAGGTTTAACTGTGGAAACGTGTTAGTGCAGTCGGAAGGGCAGACTTTTAACACCCAGATTAAAAACCAGCAGCTCTGGCCATGAGTGCAGCCATTCCCAGACGCTCAAACTGCTTGAATGCACACTTACAGAGTGTACCCTTGAAATAATACAGTGCCTTCTCAGCGTTCCCCAGCAAAATTCATCTTTAGGAGGGCTTGCCATCAATCATACAGCAGGGAGGAGTCTTCTCTGCCCCTAGAGACAGCTTGAGGGTCCGCTTCTGTCCAACAGCATCCATGCACGTGGGCGAATCTCTAGTGGCGGGTGACCCTGCTTGCTCTGCTTCCAGAGGAGGATTTTACGGTATGTGCTTTGGGAATCTGGAGGCTGTTTGGCATTGGAAATAAGCTAATGCAAAACACAGTCAAAATGCTTTCATGTGAGCTCCTGAGGAGAGGCCATGGCTCTTAAGAGTATGTGCTGCCTTGAGTTTGTTTACGAGGAGAAAGAAAGAACTGTTGTGGGAAATGGCCACGTCATTGTTCCTATGGTGTTCTGTATGTTGTTTATAGGATTGTGCCAAGTGGCTAGCACAAACACACATGTGATAGTTCATCTTGGGAGCTGCAGATCCTCCTTTTGATCCGGTTCAAAAGCTAAAAAGGGGAGAGTTGTTTAAATGTGTACAACTCACTGCTATTTAACAGTTTAAACCCTTTCCCCCCTTATGTTTGCTAGTCTTAGCACAGGTGAGTTTCTAGTACAAATGAGAAACATCCCAAGCAATATCAGTGTTTGAAATCCATGCTTGTATCTTTGAGTAAATGTTTTACCACAGATGTTCTGAGTGGTGTGACCATAAGTGTTCATAGCCACCTCTGTTGTCTGTGATTTTCCTTTTTCTCATGTTCTTAGTTCATAAGTATAATTCCAGATTAAAATGAAAAGTATTTCTGCTCATGTTTTATAAGAGCTTTGTACATTGTGTGAGCCCAGGAGTGCAAGAAGTGCTGACTTCTCTATCCATATTTTGTGGAATTATTTTACATTGTCAGATTAGTTTTACTCCCTATAGGTATGTCCTGGACTCCTCTGTAGTAATTATTTTTGATGACTCCACTAACGCCTACTGCTCAAGGCAGAGATGATCTATTTCAGACTCCCCCGCTGAATGAATTTAGCCAACAATCCACTTATGACTCTGGCAGATGTTTCTGCTTTCTTTCTTTCCTTCAGGCCAGTAAAAACTTTATAAATCTTCCTTCTACCATTCCAGAAATGTGAGAACTTTCCCCCTTGACACCTAAAACATCTCACTGACCTTGTCTGTGTAAGACAGAACTCATGTTTGTAGATACTGCAGACACCTGAGTTTAAATGAACTCAAAACATTTGCTCTTATAAAAGATTGATTCAAATTAGACTAAGCTCTGCAAAACTGGATTTTCTATAAGAATATTTACTTTTGGTGCTCATACATCTACAATTAAAAAGCCATCAACTTGATTACTGTACTGCGATTAGTCCAAAAGTTTACATTGGTTGCTTCTGCTATTTGTATAAGATTGTGCCTCCTGTCCTTAGCATGCACACCAGTAGCCATGAAATCAAGGGGTTATTTCCATTGATCTCAGCAGACGTTAGCAGAAGGTCTGTAGAAAATGCATGAGATTCTGCTCCACAGCAAGCCTGAGGCACGTTCATTAGGATCCTTCGTCTCCATTTCCAGATGCAAATGCATTCCTTGGTTTGCTTTCCCATTGAAGAAGACCAGAGAGTTCAAAGAAGCTAATTCTCATACTCAGTTTTCAAGTATTTTAAGGCTTGTCCTGTTTGGTTGGAACTGGAAAACATTTAGATCTGTTGACTATTCCTGGGAAATGTGAGGTGAACTGATTACTGGAGTCCAGCTCTGTGTACACTACTGGACACATTATTGTTGGAGCTAAGTTTTGCTAAGAAGCCAAAGATTAATTGGTTATGGAGACTAAATTATCCTTTCACTTTATAATTTATTAGAAAATGTCATGGTGTTGTAACCAGAGGCTGTTAGAAGCCTTCATGAAGATGAATAATTATGACATGATGAGGCATGGCTGAGGAGGAATTTTTTAAATCGCTCTAACATGAATAAATAAAATGGAGATTAGTATTCTAGGAAAAATATGTAAGCTTGTGTAACTGCAAATGAAGATTGGCATAAGCTTTTGTGTTTTATTTTTTTTATTGTGAAGTTGTTGGAGTATAGCCAAAGCAGTAGCATAAGTTACCATTTATTTTTTTTTTGGTATTGTATTACATTGTATTAGGCTCTGTGCTAATTGTGGCTTTAAGACTCCCATCGTGCAGCTGTCCTTTCTTTCTGTTGTCCTCATAAAGCAACGAGGTGGTGATCTTTCCCTTGTCACCCCTATCTCAGCAAAATTATTTTCTTCTGTTACTCAGTGAGCCTGCAAGCTGTCTACCTAGAAGTTACAGACTATGATTATGAGAATTTATATTTTGTTTCTTGGTATCTCACACCTACCTGGGTATTATGTGCATTTTGTGCATGTTCTGCAACTATAAATCGCAAACGCTCAAATCAATTAAAGGTCAGTATTAGTCAATCTATGAGATAGATTTGCACATAGAATCACAGAATATCCTGAGTTGGAAGAGACCCACGAGGATCGAGTCCAACTCCAACGTGATCTGTGCTGTGCTACTTGAGGAACAGCCATTAATGGAAAGCTCACAAAAATGAGAAAGGTGATGAACACTTGGTAAAAATAAATAAATAAATAAAATGAGGAATAACTTGGTTAGGACAATTGTAGAGTTCCTCTTCCCTACAGCCACAATACAGTAAAGCATAATAAAAATGAAAAATTATATCCCTTTTTACTTCTTTTTTTCCTTCTAAATTGCCAAAAGATAGAAATAATCATTACTAACATGCAGAAAGGACTGTAATAGCTGTGGACGACAAAGAAAGAAAAAAGATGAAATAGCTGTGTGCTTATTGCCCTTTAACACCTATTTTATTAATAAAATTTCTGTGTATATTGTGCCCACTCTATAGACTTAAGAGTGGGTAGCCAAAGCTGTGATGGGTTCTACAGGCCAGTATGCCCACTGTGGGATACCTGGGCAGCTAATAACCTTCAGATTATCCAATTTGGGGCAGCTGTCCATGTCATCATTGCCTTAACTCAACTCTTCAGCAACAGCTTGACCACCTTCACCTGTAGCAGATTTTTTCCTAAAGTGACTTGCTGACTTTGAGCAACTTGACTCCATGTTGGGTTAATGGGAGTTTTCTCTGTGACACCGGTCAGGCAGTTGAAGTTTTGATGTATAAGAAACAGCCACTTAGCTGTACTGATGGTTCGTGGCTTTTTGGAAGGATTATCTATTGGGTGCATGGGAGCTCAGAATGCAGAGACCAGGTACGTTACATGAAAGGGTTCTGCTTTTTTTTGCATTTACCTCACTAAGAAAAACATACCTTTAGCTATTTTATAACTAGAAACAATGTGTTTATCAACAGTAGAAATATGGCTGAGTCTTATGAGCCTTAATAGCTGCTCAGGGTTTAGGTGATTCACAAACATTCAGCCTAAGCCTCCACAAGTCGGATTTTTTTTTTTTGTGCATGTGTGGGTGTCTGGCATAAGTAGTCAGTATTATTCTAGCATTGATATTGTTACTGTAATCCTGTATTATTTGTCCATGTTTTACACAGTACAGGTCTGCTCCCTGAGGTTTAGGCTTTGGCTAGTATTGCATTCTCATCAGCGAAAGATGACTTGTGCATCTGGGTTTTACATCAGGAACACACGCTTTTGTTTGTGTGAAACTCATTCAGAAAATTTACTGAACTGTTTTTTAAGTGGGACAGTGTATTTTTATACCAGTGGAGTGCCAGAGGATTTAAGTTCATATGTCCTTGTTCCTGGTCGCAGGAAAATACGTTAATACAGAGCACATGTGAAATTCTGTCTGTGTGATGATAAGAATACTTTGACTACACTATTTTCAGTGTTAACGACTGAATTTGTAAATACCATGTTGCGTGGGAGATAAGCCAAGGTGATGAAGACTAAGCAAGATAAAAGAAAGAGATGATAAACACATTATCTTCTTTTAAAGGAAATGTGGTCTAAAGGTACTGGGTCTTGTCTTTTCTTATTTGGTAAGAATAAGTGACAAATTTAACAGGGAAAACATCCACCAAAGAGCAGACAGGCCAGACTACTTAACAAAAGCTCTTTTTCTGTTGTTCTGTGTGGTAGAAGCCTAAACAGTGTCCTCTTGAAGTCAGTAGCAAAACTGTTTTTTCAGCAGCCCAGCAATTTATCCCAGGTGTTTTGCTGCCATAGTAACTGGCTTATCCACATGTGCAGAGTGCAGCTTGGTCTAAATTAAGAGCTGCTGTTGTCAGACTAGTTTTGGAAAAAAAGGACAGTTACAGTTGAATTAAATGGTATTATCATTATTATTGTTAGGAAATATTATTATTTTTCATTACACCTTCTGGAAGTAGGCTAACATGTGATAGGGAAAAGATCTCTTATCTCCAAGCTGTAACCATTTATACGATACTTACAGATCACAGCAAATACAACAGAAGTATATATATTAAAGGTAAATTTTACTCTCAGAAACTTGCGCCACCTAAGAACATAGAGCTCTGTGAGTCCATCAAGAGAAACCAAAGTAAATGCGTAAATTCACATAAGTGCATCAAGTGGGAGCAGGGCAAATATTAAATAAACCTGCTGTTAGGACAGCCCGTTTGTTATAAAACAGCCAGGTATCAATTGTGGTAGATCTTCCTGTACTTTTGAAGAGACTGCCTGCTAAAGGAAAGTGTCTGTTTCAGCTTCTTTTATATTGTGGGACTAGCCTATGTCCTTATCTCTTTGTGTGTTGATTCAGCAAGTACTAGCGATCTGCCTCCTTCATCTCTCTCTTTGCTACTTTTAGAACAAGGATGTCCTGAACTAATTCATTCTCTTCATTTGGAGCACTGGTGACTGGACCTGATACTAAATCAAGGACACTAGGAAAATCTGGGGACTACCTATGCCCCTGATATGTTTCTGACAGTGTTTTTCACGTTTTTATGATATTTGATACTTTTAGCTCTTTATCAGTGTCCTTCCTTATTGATCGCTTGCAAGTATCCAGTCCTAAGAATATATCTAGGCTGTGTTCAAGTTCTTCCTTGCTGAAAGGCAGTTAGAGAAAACAGGACATGACAGTGCTCTCTTATTCCTTCCTGATTCACAACCATGCAGAACACTAAAGCTGTTACCCTGAAAAGATCGAGTCACCTCATGCTTCTGGCAGTGCTCTTCTTATCCAGTTGTTTATAACAAATTGGCTTGGGCACCAGCTGTGGTCCTGTCCCTGATCTTCTGTATCACTGTACATGGAAAGCACTCTGGCATACTTCAGAGATGTAAGGAAAGGTACTGGGAGGTGGGTGCTGGGCTCGTTTGAGCCAGTTTGAAAATCCTGAATGGAAAATGAGAATAGCCCTTCTGGTCAATTAATTTAAAATAAATAAAACTTAAGAGTTTGAAATAGTTCATCTAGGTCATCACATTGTAAAGCAGCTTTATTTCAGTCAATACAACTCTATTAAAATAAGATTTTGAAATTAGGTATGTTGGGGGCTTGGAGAGAAGGAAAAGAGAAAGGAAATAATTGATTCACATGGAAAAAATATATAATTTTTTTCACAGTCGGTTTTAAACCAAAAATCTTTAAGTGTTGATCTTATTTTCATTCATTTGAAGATAGGGATAATAAACCACTTAAGTATAATGGAAGCTTGAAATCAGAATGAAACATTTAATTTAGTTATGAGGTGACCATTTAAAGTAATAAATTTTAAGATATTTTATGAATGTAATTATTTTTTTTAATATAGCTTTCATTAATAATAGGTTATACTGACTCCTACAGCATCTGTCTCAACCTGTAAAGCCTGTGGAAGTGGAATTCACATTGGAGTCATTGGCTGTTCAGTTCAGTGCATGCAAGCTACAGACATCTGTATCTCATTCTTTTTTATTGTGGTCAGAGGCATAAACTGGGAATTTGTTTTTTGGAGATGCAAAATTGTTTTCAGGCAAATGGCTCCTTTTGATGGATCTGACTCCGTATCAGTTTGATTCATAATGATCTTGAATGTGCCGCTTTTCAGTTGCCATTGCAGTTTCCAGGAACTGCTTTTTAATTCTTATTTGCTTAAAAATAAACATGAGGTGTTTATATCTTTGAATGTGTTTATTGCATCAACTGTGAAGTCATTTAAATGGCAGCAGCGCTAGGAAGTGCAGTGGAGTGCCAGACAAAAATAAAAGAATATTTTGAAAGATCAATAGGGTTTTTTAAGCTCAAAAGAATCTATTTAATTCAAACCACACAATGTGTGATTGTGATATCATTAAAATAAATACCCAAAATGAGCCATCCCTCACCCTCCATATCAAAGGGCTGACATAATTTCTGCATATTGTATTGATAGTTTTTGGTATTCTGTACAAAGGTCAGACAAGTAAGCAGTGAAAGCAAGCTGTGTTCCCAAACGCTACTCCAAGTCCCAGCATGAGCTTTTTTATCTTCTTTGAATATAAGATCATAAGAAGTGAACTTTTAATCTGTTTTGTCCACCTGTGTTTACTGTATCTAGGGGACCTATTGCTTTCCTATTGCTATTTCATTTATTTAAATGAATGAGAGAAGAGGATATGGGAAAAGTCCTAATAAGGCAGATTAGGCAAAAGGAGTCTATGTTGCCATCCCATGCTGCAGCAGCTTCCAAGGAGACTGTTGGTTGTTTGCCTGGCTAATTTTATACTTTAGTATATGGCTCCCACACCATCCGTCTCGTACTGTAGATATTGTAGAAATGGAATTTGCATTGAAGTCAGTGACAGCTGAGTGCATATACAGTGTAAAATACACACAGGCATTGCTTTCATTATCTCTCCCTTCCTCCATGATGTTCATTAAACTTTTGCTGTTCTTTTTGCTCACAGAGGTACTGTGAATATCTTTGGAAATTCTGTCTCCTAGCCCTTTGAAGGAAGGGCAAGGAACCAGTTTTGTATTTTTATGTTTTTAATAGGGGAAGAGTACCAAGTCACTACTCTGAAACTTGTTCCACTATGAAAATAGCCATGCTGAGAACATAGCATGGCTTTGTTTTGCTATTCCACAGAAAAATCAAGAAGCTGATGAGTAAATGGAAAAATATGTTGACAAAATGTTTTTTTCTTATAATATCTTACACGTGCTTATGCTCAAAAACATTTGCAAAATGTAGGTGTATTTTGTTAATGCATACCCTAAAACGACTCATTCACTGAACAATAAATAACATTTTAGACAAATGATGTCTGCTTTTCTCATAGTAACAGCAGAATACATCTGACCGTGCTTGTAGTACTATCTGCAAAGAAGCATATGCAAATACAGATACAGAAAGCGTTCTTTATGGTGAAATAAATTAGTTTCCATTTTTATGCAGTTTTCTTCTGCTTTTTGGCTGTAGAGATCTGCTGTTATGTTTGGAGGGGCTGCATCTTAAACACTGGAGAGGCCTTGCATTATTTCCAGAAATCCCACTGAGATATGTGGGTGGGTGTGAAGCAGAGGCATAAATTAATGCCGTTTCTTTTTGTCTTCTCTGTATTTCTTCATTGAATGAAGAAACAATGGGACAAAGATTTTGGCATCTCTTGTTGCAGTAGTATGTTTCACAGAGCACTGTTGTTCATATGGCTTTGTATGTAAATGTATTCATCATTGTGTTTATCAGGCACAAAAGTCCAGCAGAGCTGTTTCAGATTGCACTGTGTGGTACAGACCGCGAGGGGAAGATGAAGGAGGGTTGCTGTGTTCAGCATAGAATGAGATCTTCACTGCTGGTTATTTTATTTTACAAAGGGTTAGAAGAGAGTAGAGAGAATGAGGGGAGGAATAGAAAGTCTGGCTTTAAAAAGTCTGTCAGAGGGACTGCCTGTTTGTCTAACAGCCTTTCTGTCCTGGGATGCGAGTTCATGTTTCTCTCCCTACTGCAGGGGTTCTGGCTCACATCTCCTCAGAGGTGCCGTCCAAGATGAGGCCTCCCCAGGCTGTAGCAGATTCCTGAATCCTTCCTCCTAGAACTGTCCCAGTGGCCATGCCAGTGAGAGGGACCCCAGCCTTGTCCCCTCCCCTGGGTCCCAGTTGCTTTTTCTACTTTAGATTTAGACTGAAAAATCAGGTCTCTGTGTGTCCTAGACATACATGGTCTGAGCCTTTTCTTGAAAGTGAGAAGCAGATCTTCACGTGGTCACAAGCAGAGGAGGGAACTGGTCTGTGGTTTTCAGTGTCCCAGAGAAGGGCTCACATCGTCAAGTTTTCGTTGGTGGGGTTGGTTATATTCCTTGGCTGGTTTGCAGCCAGGTAAGTGTTGAACGGGAGACCTGGATGGGAATCTAGAACAGCTTATTCCTACATGCTTTTACAGTTGTGGAAGCGTTCATTTCATATTTTACCCCTTCCCAATCTCTAATTTAATAAAGCTTGTAAGTTTATTAGTTATTTTAGTACAACTAAAAGTTACACTAAAATATATAAAAGTATTTTATTAGTTATTTTAATAGTCTTCAAGACTTTTATTCTACATTTAACTTTGGTTGAAATATGCCAGGAGACCCCAAAATGTTTCAGAGTGGGAAATGTGATTATGTAAGCTTTGCTTTCTGAGAAAACGAAGAACCTTCCACCTCTCCCAGTTTTGTTCCTGTGACTCTTGTTATTTTTAACAAGCCTTTAGCATTTTGTGGAAAAAAAAAAGTCTTAATTTGACCCTACTGTTAATATATTCTAAAAATAAGTATGCATAGATTTTTTAAGAAGCTATTTATAAATTTCTTATATAGTATCTGAACCCCTGAATAGTATTGCAAGGTGATTATTTCAGCCCAGCATGATTCCTCTGCATTACTTGCATCTTTTTTTGAAAGGCTTTCAACAAGTGCATGACACTCAGGTATGTCATTCCTGAAATTTATATGCTTCCCATATTTTGGTAGAAAGGTACTCTTCTTTATTTGTTTATGATTAGCGAATAAACAAATTTTGATTCCTTAAATGTTCTGCTGCAGCTACACTTCTAAGTTAATTTGTATTGCTGAAAACTCCACAGGTGGTTAGCAGACTGTATTAGAAACCATTCATACCATTTTTCTGTTGAAAGTTTTTGGATTTCCGTAGAGGTGCTTTATGTGGACTGGTTCAGTGGAATCTGTTTTTGTGTTGGCATTTTAATGTCATACAATTTGACTGCTGGAGGATATATGTGAAGCATTGTGTAACATTTAAATGATACAGCATTTACAATATATAATGTAATTAAAATGCTAACTAATAGCTTATCATTGTGTGATATTTTTATTCTTGATTTTTTTTTTGAAGTTAGGATGTCTTTAGGTGTGTTTTTATTCCCTTTACAATTTTGTGTTCTTTTTTCTTCAAAATATGAATTTATTTTTAATGTAAGGATAGATACAGAAATCATCTTTCAGGCGCTTACTTTATATAAAGCTAGCTTTAAAAACAATTTTGGTTTTGGCAACAAGTGTGGTCCACTGCACACCTTATCACTTTGATTTTATTGATGTAATTAGTATGAATTTATATTTTTCGTGCAGTTTAAACTTGTGATTTCCCACGTGATGTTGTTTGTTGCTGTCTTTTTTTTTTTTTAAATGGAACCTTGCATTCTCTAGTAGAGATGGCAAGCTCTCCACTGGCCCATAGAAACTAGCCCAGCACAACTGGGTGACTTTAGTCTTCATTTCCTCATTACATGTTCTCTCTTCTGAACTGTTTTCTATTTTTCACTGCAGTTTATTTTGCATTGTCTCTTCTCTCATGAGTAAACATAAATGATACCATAAAAAGGTCAAACTGAACTTTCGATCCCATCATTTCTATGAGGTCAAAATTAGGCAGAATGAATCCGTCCGTCTTAACTGAAAACCTCTTTTTACTGCCTACATTAATAGCACTGGGAACAAAAATAGGTCGGAGAGACTTTTAATCTGTAAAATGCATTATCAAGTCAAAAAATCACAGTGAAATATGGAAATAAACAGAACAGAAGAGAAGCTTCTTGTCATTTTTTGTTGTTGTTGTTGAATTGGCAGAGCCCAGAGAGGCCATAAAGACTTCGTTGTGTATTTCAGTCAAGTTTCAGATCCAAATGGTTACAAGGCAAATTCATTCTCAATATACAGCCTTTGAAACAATGACCATAACATTAAATTAATGAGATGTGATCAAAATGTCAAGGCTCTCATAAAGAAATCATTCACTCATTTGGGTTATTTTATCAAGAGATTAATAAATATAGGGCATGGAAGGAATTGACTTATTTATAAGAAGTGGCCTTCTGATGTCATGCTGGTAGTCCTCACCATCCCTCCTGTGCTGCTGCAGAACTCCTTAGCTAGAGAACATAGAAGTTATAGGAACTGCTTCACTGTACTTGCTACTGTAAAGAGCAAACATAAAAGGGTTGGGTCCAAAACAAGATCCAGAATTGTCTCTGGTGATCTTTACTCTGTGTAATAGTTTACCATTACTTTTTTTGATGTACTCTATTGTCGAAATCTATTAAAACACAGATGAAGTCACTGGAAACTCATAAAAACACCAACTTAAGTACCACACTGGTTGATCGTCCCATTAGACAGTCTCAGACAACAGCCAGTAGCCACAGCTTAGAGAAAGAACTTAACAGAGTAATGATCCTTTCCTCTTCCCTTTCTTCTAGCAATCAATGCTACAGGCATTTCCTTCCCTTGATATTACATTAGGGCCATTGTTTGGTTATCCTCGACAGACCTTTCTTCCATTGGCTTGCCCAATCCAATTTTAGACCTGTTAATACTTTTGGCATCCAAACTTCATGTAGTGGTGAGTCACGCAGCTCAATTTCTTGTTGGGTGGAAAATGTTCCTTTTGTTTTTATCTGTTTCTAAACTTGCCATTTGATAAATTCATTTGTTTATATGGCGAGAAATAATGAACAATTGTTCCTTATTCATCATGATTTTTTAAACCTTTCCACACACACGCAAGTCATCTAGACCTGAGGAAAGCTAGCCTGCTTTAGCCTTTGCATGCACAGATGCTGAGCCATACTTGCATTCATCCTTGTCACTTTTTGGCATACTGCTATTTCTACTGTATCCTTTTAGAGGCAGCGTGATCAGAATTATACCAACACGCTTGTCAGATGTGAAAAATATGCAAGAACTGAAGGACCGCAGATGTCTGGGTCCATGTAAAATTAGATTTTGAGGCTTGTCTATAGATAGAATGAGTAACTGGTTTGGGGGCTTTTGGATGGTCCTATCTTGAATAGAACAGTGTTTTTTTGTTTTGTTTTGTTTTCCCTTTTTCTGAATGAGATCAAGCTGCTTTACTTTTTTGGACTAAGCAAACCAGAAAAAATCACACAGTCCAGAATAGAAATGTCCACTCACAGAAGTAGTCCAAAATAACTTTCCATTTAAAACTGTCTCCCCCTTTCCTGTTATGTGTTGATTTTCACCTACAGGTAAGCCCTGAATCTCAGACCTTTCTGCATTTCTTTCACAGGAGCACTGTGTGGATTAATTAATGCACACAGTGGGTTGAAATTCATCAGTGCCAAAATTTAATTACCCTCAACACCAGTTGCTTCTTATCCACACATTAAGAATACTATAATTTTCTGTTCCTCTGGGATACACTTCTTCTCATATGGACTGCAGATGTTTTATAAATTAAAATGTGATGGAGGTTCTCCTTATTCTGGGAAATTTGTGTGGTCTGCAAACCAAAAACACAAGTAGGAGTTCAAAAGGCTTCAGCAGAATAGTTTGCTCTGACAGAGTAGATATTCAGGTCAATAAACATCGAAGTAAGGTACCTAAGTGGATGCCAACTTCTCTGTGTGCTATTTTGACAGTGGTAAAAGATGAATTGCCTTTTAGAATAGTCTCTCTGTGTGTGTGTGTTGAAACATGAATATTCTCCATAGTTTTAACTCAGTAGCAGGCAACTGTTGTCTATTCAGTCCTGCACAAATCTGTAACAAGACACAAAAAAGCTAAATAGCAAACCCCACAGGTCCTCCTAATTGACATTTCTGGTATTACGGTATATTGTTTAAATAAAAATAGTCATTGAACCAAATCTTTTTCTTAAGCCCTATGTCTAGTGTTCATTTTTCATTCATTTGAATGGTTTCTTCTGGAGCCTTGATGGATTTTTCACAGACTCTACAATACAAACTGGTGCAGCTCTGACTAGGTCCAAGCTGCTGGAAAATAGATACCTAGCGGACAGTGAGCCAGGAGGGGATTTGAGTTCTGATATTGTTGTTGACCTGTAGTATAGACACTGTCTTTTATTTTTTTTTTTTCTTCTGACTTCGTTTGGTTTGCTCTTCTGTAATCTATTTGCAGAAGACAATTCTGTTACGTATTTGTAATCTAGCACAATGCAGTTCTTCTTGGCTGCATGTCTGCTGGTTAGGTTCTCTGCTGCAAAGCAAATAACACACCCATATGGAAGATTGCCTAAACTTGCCAGCAGGACATCTTCATCCACTTTGTAATTTCATGGAATTAGTAAAATCAAACTGTTAGCTGTGGTCAGCAGCAAGTGTCCTTTCTAGCAGCTGAGGTGAGTGATGCTAGGAACTCTTACTCTTTGTCTCTTGTCATGATGCTGCTTAGTTAGTTTTGGTTCCTTGGGTAGCTGGACAAACTAATGGCTCAGCTATCAAGAAGGAAAATTCTTGCCCTTGCCCGTGGATGTGCTGCCCTGGGCCTTCCTATGCATCCATTTCCATGCACAGGGGAGGTTAAGCCACTAACTAGCCCAGCAGGCAATCACTCAGCAGGAGACCTGGGTAGTTTTCCAGTAGCATTCAAAACAGTCCAAGGAGCAAGGAAGCCATCACAAAGTAAGTGTTAGGTGTGTGGAATGTCTTTGTTGGCTACCACAGGACACTAGGTTTGTTCAGTTGCCTGTGGAACCACAGGTAAATTGTCTCCAATTATGTCTGCAGAACTGTAGCCTAGAGGCTTCTAAAACTCTAGGCTTGCGCAATTTCTGTCTGAAGTCTTGCAGTTTGTTCACTTATTGCTCATAGTAGAGGCTTTATTTCAAATATTCCATCCCCAGTATATCCCTATTAACAGTGACACAAAGCAGTAAACATATTTCAGTAATGGGGCAGTCTATTTTGTTAATCTAGGATGCTGATCTTCACTTTATCAATATACTTCGTTTTTCAGAGCTGAATACCATGTAACAAAGTTAAACTAATGGTCAGTTTTAAGTTTACTACTGGAGATTTCAACCTTGCAGCTACAAGAGTAAAGGTCTCAGATTTTTTTGACGTGATCTCTGTTGACAATGTTTGAGCGTGCCTACCAATAATTGATGTTCCACAACCCAATGAGATCTTCCAGCACATACAAAAAGCTGCCTTCAGTACTGACACCATGCAGATGTTTGTTTGTATTTTCTCAGTAAACCAGTTTTGTCACAATAGGGTGCATACTTTGGCTTTTGGAATACAGCAAAGAGCACAGGAAATCATATGTGCTGACAAAAGAATTACAAAGTTTTGTTAGAAGGAAACAATTCCAGAACCTCCACTAGGAAAACTCCACCCATCTTGGTATCTGGTGTTTTAACCAGTACCCATTTAGTAAGAACGACTTAAATATTATGAAGACTATGCATGTTTTCTTTCAGAATAATTTTGTACTTCATAGTTTCAACTCATGCTTATACACGAAAGTGTGTGGTTTAAATTAAATCAAAACCTCTTCTGTAAACATTTCTGAAAAAAAAAATACTGTATTGAACTTTGTTGTTGAGTTCTGTGTTTTTTCAATGTAGACAACTCATCTTCCGCACTGTAAGAGAAATCACTCCTATTAACTGAAGCTTCAAAGAGATGATAATGATTTCCATAGTGCAGTGTGGGGTCCCTCCCTGTAGTATCCTCTAATATGGAGAGGGTCTTTTTCAAACAAGCTTAACATATGTTTCTTATTAATATGTTTTTCTTGAAGTGATTTAAAGATGAAGGACAAAGCACTGCTGAGTACAATGGAACTGAAGATTCACTCGAGTGAGGGACAGTCAGAAGACTTCTGTCTCAGGGCTGAGTTCCCATCCATGCTACATACTCTTGGCTGGGACACTGACCATTGTTTCAAGTGACGTGCTGTCCTGGCTCCCACACAAGGTGATTTTTAATGTGTCCCATAAGTTGTTCTTAGAGTGTCCGGGATACCATCTCGTTGTGGCTTCCATGAATACAGGGGAAATTCCTGGCAGGTTCCAAGAACAAAGAAGTTGAAGGCCTCTCAGTGACGGAAAATGGACTGAGTTCTTGTTGAAGGCATGTGAACTGTGGATCTGAGAGCCAAAATTACCATCTCCCTTACCTCCCACTGGGGAAAAAAGCTAGTCCTATCATTTGGATGTCACTGTCAGTATTCTATCTGCTTTTCTCTTTAGAGCAGTGTACATGCAGTTTTGTGGTTACAGTGTAAAAATATGTGGTATCAAGTATCCTTGATTAGCAAGGATAGAATCTGATATAGAGCCATGGTACCTTGAAGTTTTCCTTATTTTGAAATGTTTTATATATCAAGGAAGCTGTACCAATCCAAGTACCCTTTAAGCATTACTGACTATTTAAAAAATAAAAATAAATAAAAAAAGGTTTGGGACTGGGGCCACTAGGGAAAGGAATTATAAGTGTGTTTAACTTTTTTTAGCCAATCTGCTTGTCTGAGAGTTTTGGTTTTGTCCCTTTAATTTTGATATATTCTTTGTTGTACCCTGAGGAGGTAAACCTGTGTGATGGAAATGAAGACAGCAGAATAATGGACAAATGAGTCTACAGGCTTTCTGTACTAGTTAAACAAATTGGCATAATTACTACTTTAATCACACATTTATTCATCTGCTCTCTCTCTCCTCCCATGTTAGATAAACTCTAAGGGCTGACATCTGTTTTGGACATTTGATATACTAGAACAAGGAGATAAAATATATCAAATATAATAACTTGATCAATACATTAGTTGACTGATGTATCAATAAAATTGATTAAAACTAGAAACACTCCCCTTACTTTACATACAACGCTTCCACAAAACATAGAAGTCTCCCTGCATAAAGGTGGGACTCCCTGTTGATTTGTTTCCTACTTCCAGATTTCCTTTTTAAACATTACAGGAAGATGGTGGTTATGACAAGAGGAAGAGGAAACATAAAATTACAGTCAATAGCAGTAAGTTTTCTCTTGTTTAGAAATAGCCTCCATGTGCAAAAACAATTGTCAGCAGCTTTCACTGGTTTCAGTGATGGGTCTTTTTTACACAGACATGACCACCCTCTGCTCACCAGTCTTTTCACATGCATCAGTCATGAGTCTGAGTCTTTCAGCATCCCCATGCTGAGCTGTCATTAATCTTTCTGTGTTTTGAAAAGTGCTTATGGCTCTCCGTGGTGGGCAGAGCTTAGGCAGCAGGGACCAGCTCTGTTCGAGTTCAGGCCCTCACAAGTACAGTAAAGGTTTCTGCTGATGTGCGTAAGAGAAAAGATAAGAAATGTAAGTTCTCCCAAACCACTTGTGGTGAGCTGCTTTCAGTCATTCCAGAGAAATGAGTAAGAGAGAATCAAGCCTTACATCCACTCTCCAGAAGCGGTACGTATAGGATTGTCTGTTTTCTGAAACCAGATGCAAACGTTTTCGTGATATTCATGCCCTATAAGAGCAATATCAGATAGTATGCAAGGTCATCGGTGGGGAGCAGGATATTTCTGGGCTTCAAACACATAGCTAGGAGTCAAGAGACCACTGCTCAGATTCCAGCCTGGATAATATTAACTCATTACACTATGAAATTTCAAGTTAAAATTTCCTATCCTTACATCTCTTCAGTGGGTGGTGGAAGCTGAACAGTACCAAAGACTCAAACCATTGTGTCATGTATTCAGTCATGCTACACAGCGGTAAAGTTAAACAGCAGAATAGTAAACACATCCACATCCCATCTGTGTTATAGTATCCACCAGTGGGAATGCAACTACACCATGGGATCCTGAATTGCAAGTCCTCTTAAAATTTAAGGAACATACATCCTAAAGAATGGTGCCATTTTTTTTTCACTCGTTGTGTTACATCAGTCCAGTGTGCCATGTTGACTGTCCAGATCAGTTCTACTTTCTCATCCACTATGTTTTATACAATAGTGCTAAAAAATCTAGCACTTTGTCTTATGTTCATATGAGACCATCATTCTTCTTTACTGGTGTGCATAAATGTAATTGCATATGTCTCTTCCTATTTTTGACATTTTGTTGGTGGAACGATGGTTTTGCTTTGCACAGTTCTGTCCTGCATGAAGAACCGTCCATGAATACACTGTTTGTTACATGTGAAATAGCAGATAATCAACACCTTCTTTCACACTCAGTTGTGAAGCAGAGTTGAAAGGAAAGATACAGCTTCAGCAACCTTTGGTGCTTCAACTTTCTGCGCTAATGGGGAAAAGATGCTTGACTGCATCTGATTTTGCTTTTTTTAGTAAATTTGCATCATCATGTTTCCCTTTGGTGCTGGGGATTGGGTAGAAGTTTTGCTTTGTCTGATGGGATTCTGTTTGCTCTCATCTGTAACTGAAAGACTGATGTACCACACCCTAGGTCCTGATGAGAGCTCTCTTTCTTCAGTGCAGCAGACCCCTGGGAGGTGTTAGTTTCTCGGTGTCAGGTGGAAGAGAGTTGGGGGTTGATCTACATCCAGCCTAACCTAGTGTGTTTTAAAGTTTTGGACATGCTGTTACTTTGATTAATGAACTGTTCTGCCCCAAATATTTCTTGGATGTCTACATTACCATTTTCAATTGTGCTAACTCAAACAAACCAGCAATCAATTAACTAGAATTACAGTATGACCAAAACTGTAGGCTAAACAAAGCCATCGTGATGAAACTGGCTTTCAGCCCAGTATCTGCTGCTGATGGGGTATGAAACAGCCTATTGATTCTGCAGCTCTAGAATTCTTGTAGAAACAATGGTATTTGCCTTTTCAATAGAGAAAAAAAAAACAAAAACACAACATTCAGTATCACCACTTAAAGAAGGAAGACTACATTTCTGAGCCAGTTTTGAGGAGACTGTGCAGAAAGTACTTTCAGCACATTAAGAAAACCTCAGATTAGAGTTGCCCAAATTTTTATCAATCATAAAAGAAAGGCAAGAACACTGTATTTTGAACTGTATTTGCGCTTGTCAAAACATTATGCAAACTTTTCATAATGTTTTCAGCTTTCTAAGCTTCCAGCACTTTGTGTAGAAAGTTATTTGAGAAGACAAAACAGCCCTGTCAAATTTCTGTGCTGGTGACTGGCAGTTTGTTGCTCATATTGTCCTGTGATACTTAGTGATTTTCACCTGGCCTCAGATGACAGAATCCGAAAAGGTATGAAGATTTCAGCTTTGACTCAAAGGTTTATAGCATTCATTGTTTTGGGGAAAAATTTGGAAACTTGGAACAAATGCCCACTAATGGCTTAAACAAGAAGACAAGCAACAGCAACTGAAAACATTATTTTGAAAAGGTTCTTCACTTTAATTAAGCCTCTGTTCTGGAGGAGCAGTTTCATGGTTTTTTGGTCTGTGAGGGTTGCTAATAAAAAAAGTGTGCAGTAACTGTAAAAGCAACAACCAGTCCAGCTGCATTCCCTGTGCAGAAACTGAGAGGGGACAACAAGCCATAAATAGTGGTGTCACCGCCCCTCTTTGCTTCAGTTAAGGAGTATTATTATTCTAAACACAAAACAAACTGTTGCTTAGGCTCCAAATGAAAGTTTCAAAGCCTCATAAATCTGCCAGGTCAAAACCAATTTTCACTGGAATTTTGGAAGTAACCTCTTTTCTTGAGAAAAATATCCAAGACTTATTTTAATTTCCTTCTTTTACTTGTTTTAGCAGCATTGTCCAAAGCCAAAGTGTTCTTCAAGCATAAGAATATGAATTTTCTTCTGATTAACCTCATTCAGTGTATGTGCCTGTAATTTAGCACTTACCACAGCAAACAGGAGCAGCACATCTAGAATGACCATGTGTTCCCTTGTAGTCTGGAGCTGCTGAGAAGTGTCTTCAGGCAGAACTTGGCTTGAAGAGAGGCTGCATGTTAACTGCTGATAGGCTTTAAAAATAGAGTAGTAGTCTGTGGGATCCCAGTCAGGGAAGGTACATCGCTTGAACTGAGCATAGTACTGGTAGGGGTCATGTTGGGCAGCAAATGGGCAGAATTCAGCACATGAGCTTCTCCAGTGCTGCATGATGCCCAGTGGCCCATCTGATTCAATGCCATGAAATAAAAGCAGAGCTAAACGCAAAGTCTGTGTGGAGCAGGGAGTGGCTTTTGCAATAAAAGATTTGGAAACCACTGACACTGAGGATTGCTGCTGGCTCTGAAATACAAAGAGGAAGGTTTTTATTATTTGTTTTAATAAAAAGGAAAGTCCTTCCATGAGGGCCCAGCAGACAGCTGAGGCAACATTCAGGAAAGTCTACTCAAAAGGAAGGGTGTGTGTATGCGTCCTCTCTGCTTGCCCCTTTGAGAGCAGATTTTTTTTTTTGTGCTACGCTGTCAGCTTTGAAGTGTGGAAAGTGGAAGGTGGAAAGGCCAGCATTCCAGGAAGGGGTATGGAGCAGATTAGAAATGGTCAGAAATAATGTGGTTTTTTCCTCCCTTTTCTTTGCCTGTTTCTCTTCTATCAGTACCTTCTTGGTATAATACTTGTCTTCCATTGTGCATTAAATGTGCACTACATGGAAAGCCCTGCCTGCAGCACAATGCTTGCTAGACCCATTATGTTACCTTTGTAATTTGTGCTACTGTATGTTTGCTAATATGCAAGAGAAACAATTACTGTGAGATAAAATCTGAGGTCTCTTTCTTTCTGGGGTGGTTTACTCCACTTTCTTGGTTAGTTCTGAACTTCTGTTCTGATTCTGTGTGAACAGATTTGGCCCTTGAGAGTAAAAAGTCACATCACACCTGAGAAGCTGTCATTGAATATGTTCGTTTCTTTGGAGCACGAGGTGGTCTTTTAGGTCTGTTCTACTCAGGCCATTGTCCCTCTTAAGCTTAATACTAAAAATTTATTTCATACCTGTCTTTAGCTAAGCACTATGCAAATGTGCTCCTTGTGCCAGGAAGGACTGTCTGAACTATAACTACAGTCTCTTCCACTGCCTATCTGCATCATTTGCATTTTTCATCTGATTAAGTTTCTTGCAGAATACTCTTGCCTCTTTTCCTCGTATCAATAGCATGGTCACATTGGGTCTAAGGATATTCCCAAATAGATCTCCCACTAGCCTGTCCATACCTGCTTGCTTGTGCTTTTTACCAACAGCTTCAAACCCAGACCTGACAATTTCAGGGTTAATTCTAATAGGAGATGGTAGCAAGCTTGAAATGGAACTGCTGGAGCTGTTTACCTATAGCTTTTCTTAGAAATAAAACTAATCTGTGAAGTTGGGTGGTGATTTTAAGAACCCATTTAATGAAACAAAGTGGCGCAGCCTGCGTGACCCGGGAGTAGTGTAATGCCAAAACTGCTCACTGAAGCCTCAGAATTTGCTCTGGAGAGGAGAAAAGAAAATGAAAATGGCCAAGTATTAGAAGAGAGCATCAAGTGTTAGACTGTGAATTACAAGTAGTGCCTCAGAACGTCCTCCTTTATTTCCCTTTCACTTGAAAACTATGGCTCACTTGTCATTAAAGTTCAGCCAGAAAGATGATTTCTTTCAGAATACAATTTGGGCATTTTATTCCATGTACCTGTATCAAGTAGGATAATACCGGAATGTTTGATCTCACTTATACAGCAAGTCAGCTGCCTGTGGAAAAGATTTGCAAAGACTAGTGGCCAAAGTTGTTACCTGGGCTGTTGCAGAGAGGTTCATCAGCATCGATGCATGCAGTGATAGAATAGTCATGACCAGAATTCCCATAAAGAACTTAAAAAGTGAGAAAAGGGGTGAAAGAATAGGTGGCAGAGAGATTGCTCAAGATATTTAGTGCTGTGGGACATACACAACACTTTTTTTTTCAGTTGTTAAATCTTTTTCCCTAAATAGGTACAACTGAATTGTAACAAGCATTTGGCTTAATTTGTTTTGTGGAAGATAATGGGCCGTAGACTAAGTCTGTCAAAACATGTGGTTCTAGGCCTAAAGAATGCACACAAGTTGTGTGGTAAACACAGACAAATCTCTGCAACTCAGCTGTTTTTTTAATACAAAACAGTGAGTAAAGGTGTCTAGTTTCATAGGTAGTATCTTATTGAGTCAATCAGTTTTCATAGAATCATTTAGGTTTGGAAAGACCTTCTAGATTGCCAAGTCCGACCACCAGTTTTGCATCATACCAGTCCATAAGATTCAAAAAAAAATAATTGTAATATTCCTGTACACCATAACAGCATGTTGCAGTTAAAGCAGGCCTTAACTCTGTAGGTTAGAAACAGATTTGCAGGCTTGCCAGCCTTATTTATCACAGAATCATTCAAGTTGAAGAAGAACTCCAAGATCATCTAGTCCAACCTTTAACATAGTACTGACAAATCCACCACTAAACAGTGCTACTAAGTTCTACACCTACACATTTCTTGAATACCTCCAGGGATGGTGACTCAGCCACTTCCCTGGGCAGTCTGTTCAAATGCCTCACAATGCTTTCAGTAAAGAAATTTCTCCTAAATACCAACCTAAACCTCCCCTGGTCCAACTTGAGGCCATTTCCCCTCATCTTATCACTTGTTGCTTGGGAGAAGAGCCCAATCCCCACCTTGCTACAACCTCCTTTAAGGTAATTGTAAAGTATAAAAAGGTCTACACCGAGCCTTCCCTTCTTTTCTCCAAGACAAACAACACCAGCTCCTTAGGGTTACATGGAACTCCGTAGCTCCGTTTAACTTGTTTCCTTTATTGTGTCAGTCTTGGGATGTTTTCCCCCGGCTGTCTCTGCATTTTCGGACTTACTCCTCTACTAGGGTATCTCCTAACCTTATTAATATCCACTTATTAAGGGGAGCTCTGTGTAGCAAGGGTATTACACTGATGTGGTTGTCTTTTAGGAAGCACAGCTGCAAGGACATTCCTCCAGGAATGGCAAACCAGAGTGTTGTTAGGTATCAAAGCAAATTTAGCCTCCAGGCACAAGCGCTCTACTTTTTTGCCTAACTAAGAAGTCTTGTGTGACCTATAACAGTGTCTTGTAGGTGAAAAGAAATGTGCAGCTGGAGGGGTGTCAGAGCTTTTTCCAGCGGAATTTGTGTCAACAAAACATGAAAGCCTGAAACTTTGTTTATGGCCTGGGCAAACATATTATAGGCTGAATGAGTTACAGCAGCAAAGCTATCTGCTCACAAGTGGAGGATCTTTGCATGACAAACTTCTCATATAAACCGCATGAGATTTAAGAGGAATTACTTTATCTACTAGTAAAATCTGCAGATTTTTACAGACCCTAGAATTTGTTTTCACTCTTTCCAGTACCTTCCAGAACTGAGCTGAGATCTCCTGGCTCCTAAGTCCTTATCTCTTAGCTTTTTTCAGTTGCTGCTGCTGACTGTTCAGGTCTGTGATCCTTTGCTTGAAAGCAGCAAAAGTTGGGGGGGTCTTAGGAGTATTGACCCCTTTCAGCATCTCTCAGTGCACTTCCCGTGATGACTGTCTCTCTTGTTTAGCCAGTTGCATGTTTCCAATCCCATCAAACAAGAATGCAATTCCACTGCACAGTTTAAAAATCTGCCTAGATTAGTCCTTTCAATGTTTCAAATTTATGAACCCCTGTAAAATGATTCTGTGTCTACCGAAATAAACCCTCTTTTCTCAGTTATTTTTCATAGTCTCTTAAAAGTAGACCATAAGTTCTTAAAAGTAGACCAAAAGTAGACCACTGACCTCCTTTTCAGCTAAATTTTAAGGTACATTTACTGAAAGGTTCAAGACAAACTCAATAACACTCAGACTATAAATCCTCTGGTGTAGGGAGCAGCACTGTATTTTTATACAAGTGCAGCATTCAGTACATTAGTCACTGTGCTTTGTGAGCATTATTTCAGTATCAGTAATAAATTGCACTGTTATCTGAGGGCCTTTAAAAATTATCACTCTGTAAGTAAGTTTCTGATCAGTGGATTTTGAAAATTTGGAAATTGTTAGTTGCCCAGCAGGAGGATCCGCTTCATGATGGTTGTAAAGATTGGAAGTATTAGGTAAACATTGTCATAGGCGACTGAATTTGTGTGGCTGCACCCTAACTTACAGCTTTCATGAGAAGAGATGCCAAGACTGAAGGAAAACACAGGAGTGCCATGGAGCACAATTACAATTGTTTATTCAATTAGAGAGTCCTGAAATGACTCACAACACAGCTGCTTACACTTACATGCAGTTAACAGATGTAAGTATTTGCTGGCTTCTTTGTCCAGTCAAAGTGGATAGCGGGACACTATTTTGGGCCAGGTGTATCATAAAGTTGGAGGCTTGAGGAAATGGAACAGACTTTTGTCTTTTCCTTGTATCAGTTGCTTTGTGTGTGACTAGAAAAAACTATTCTGAAGGTGAATTCATCGCCATATCTCAATAAAGTTCTCATTGTAATCTACTAACAGTAGTCAGTGAAAGTTGGTCATTATTTACTCTGGGACACTCTGAAAGGTCTGGAAGTCTCTGATTTGCTATTTCCAAAGACTACAATTTTTAATGCGACTTTAATTAGTAATTCTTGCCTCTGCAATGATAATACAGTGTACTGGTTGCCTGACTGGTATATTACCTGGCTGCTTGACTAGAGGAATTCTGCCTTCAAAATACTGAAAATTGATACTTAGTTCTACCTGAGAATTACTGGGAATTATTTATGATTCATTCACAGATTTCATACTCTTTCCTATAGAGAAATACTTCATGACCAGGGATAGAATAAACAGTATGGACCATATCATATAAAGATATTTTCAAGATGCTGCAATATGTTGCCTTTTCTAAATGATGTGTTTTCTGGCATTCTGTCTGATTTTTCTTCCCTCTTTCTTCTGTTTTTCTTCCTTAGTTCACTATTACACTGTGGTCTGTCTTCTGCACTCGGCCCCTCCATACCCGAGGCTGAGAAACAATCTTTCTTCTCCCTTCTATTTAGAGTAGTTTGCAACTCTTAGAGAATCAAAAGCTACGTCTGTATTGTAAGTAGCAAGATCTGTAAAAACTAAGAGGTACTCTGGCTTTTTATCAAAGACAGCCCTTCAGTTCAGAGCTTACATTCTTCTTTGGATAGCTACTGACTGAGGTCAGTGCAAGTTCTCATTTGGGGGTTAACAGCCATGGTCATTACAACTTCTGATAAAGCTTTGCAATTTCCTTTTTCACTGCCCTGTCTGTACTTGTGTATATATGTGCAGAATAAAACCAGAGCATGTTTGTTAAATCTTTGTTCTGGCTTGATAGCATCTGATATATCACCTTCCTCTGACCTGTCTGCAGTGTCTGAGCATGAGTTGTTCGATGTAATTTAGACTCGCCTAAGGGCTGTGATAAATTATGCCAGCTGCCAGTGACCTGATTGGCTTTTTCTGCTCCTACAATTCACTAAGACATGGGAAAGTCTTTCCTCAAGATGTTTTTTTTCCCTGCAGTATTAGCTTAGGACAGCATGGGATGCAGCTTTTGTGAGGATCAAGATAGCTAATCAGTGGCACAGCAGTTGCCTGATACAGGATTGGGAATGTCTACTGCACTAGGTGGTGATACAGCAAAGGAGCTTACAGTCCTCTTGGCTCCCTCTTGCAAATCTGCCCCTTGGGATCCTTTCCCTTCTGTGCCCAGAAAATTGCCCTGTGTTGGGTCAGCTTACAAACTGCCTGCTTCAGAGTCACTCTGATGGGGGCAAACCAGGGGCTAAATACAAGGGAGAACATCAGGCCACTTGTGCTTAAGAGAAGAAATACAGGAGGGAATGGTTGGGGATCTCTGAGAAGTTAGCCGGAGGCTGAATATTGCTTAAAAAAAAAAAAAAAAGTTATTACTCATTACTCAGATGGTAGTTTAAAACAATTAGTCTAATTATTGTGGAGCATTGTGCTTTAAAAGGTGCAGCTGAAAGTACAGAACCACAAGATATTCATTTAAGTGGTAAAAGTTCTTTTAATAACCTGGATGAGCCAGAAGACACCAGTAGTTATGTGTTTTAAGGAGTTTCCTTTAAGTTGAAGTGGATTCCTGTAATCAGATGAGCCCATCTGCCATCTGAGCAACCTGCATTAGCAATGTTGAAAAGTAATTCTCGGTTGCAGCTTGAAGCATTTCTTATGTACTCTTTGTTGGGTTCTTATGGCCTCAGACTTGATCCTGCTTTTTGTGCATGCGGACTCACCACAAAGCATGCAAGATGAAAAAAATACTTTTATAGGGCATGATCTTACAGCCCCTAAATCAAACACACAAACCAAAAGCCTCCTTGTGACATCTCTTCCTGAATAATGTATTTAAGCTTAAAAAGAGGCAGCTGAGTTTTGAGAAACAAACACCTCCTACATGCCCAGAAAGCCTGTCTGAACAGAGAAGAGGGAATGACTGGGATCCTAGTCCAGCCTTATTTTGAGCATCTTCTCAAGACAAAAGGAGGGAGCATCCTGGAGGAGGTGCAGTGGCTCACCCTTACCTGGTGCCTTTGATATGAGGAGCGTGGAGATAATGGTGACTTTCTTCCAGAGCAGGGAGACCGAAGGCTGTCCTTGTCCGTGATGCTGGAACTTACTGCTCAGTCCCAACTGCAAAACCTAAGATGTTCTAAAGAAAAATGCATGGGGAAAGAGATGAGTCCTTGTAAGACTGAAACATGGTTTTTGTTTTTAAGGCTGTAGATGAAAATGTTTTCAGGGAACAAGCCAGCAGAAAAGCCTTCTGGAGGAGAACGGGTGGGAAATTTAGAATGTTTTGTCTAGCAAAAAGCTTGAGAAAGCATAACAACGTGGAGGTTGTGCTTAAGGACCAAGACTTGTAAGAATCTGAGGCCTGAGCTGACAACATAATTGTGCTAGCTTTGGAGTTTACCAAAAGTATATTTTGTAAAAGCTGCAGCTGACTTGCGTGCCTTTTTATGAAATACAGTTGCATTTGTGGAGGATCTAAGCAATAGCACTACATGGGAAAGCAAGTGATCTCAAGGATGTTTACTTCTGCATGGAAACGTTCCCAAAGGAGGAACCAAGCCCTCTCCCTAGAAAGATTAAGTTCAGTTAATTCCTTCTGTACAATCTCTTGTTATTTTCTTATGTTGACAGTGCTCATACTTGTAACCACTAAACCTCATCATCTCCCATTCTGTACGTGCACTGTGTCTCAAGGCAAGTGTCAGGCAGAGACATCTTGTATTTAAAGTACTTCCATTTAAATTTCATACTAAGATTGGGAGTAAGAAATTCTGAACTTTGCAGTGTCTGATTAAAAGCTGTAGCAGCTGTTACTATAAAAACTTAAACATGCTTCCAATTTTTTTCACACAGCTATGTCATCAACTTGGAGGTACTTAAATACCTGCAGGACCCGGGCATAAAATAGGCATTTTATTTGATATTAATGATTTGACGGGAACATCTAATTACTGGAATGGTTGAGTGCTCCTTGGCATTAGTATAAATGAAAGAGCATGTTCTATTAAGCAGGGGCATAGCTCTTAAAAAAAATCAACACGCTTAATAATAAGTTTTCCAAAGAAAACAAGTGTACCTGCGCCTGCCAATTAAATTGTACTGTGGGTGGAATAATTATTTTGGATGCTAGGCAAGAAGCACGTTGCAGATGTTTTTTCTGACTTAGGCTGACTGGGGAGTGCCCAGTTTAAGACTACATCCATTTTCCTGTTGTACACCTGTGTGCATGGCATGGATGCAGCTGCTCGCTTCCGCAGATCCTCCCTTAACTGGCAGTCTGTGGTGTGTCTTTTCGTTTTCTCTTTGTGGGGTGCCTTAATGAATAGCAGTTTTCTGCTTTTGCAGGGAAGGGTTTTCTCCCAAAAAATTCTAACACAGAATGAATAAACTTGGGCTTGTCCTCAAGTGATTGCTGACATTCATCATCAGTCAGCAGCTCTGAAGTGACACAGATTTCCATACGTTTAAAAGCACTGCTTGGAGTTCTGCTGAGTCACAGCCAAAAGGAGAATAGCACAGTGATTACTGCAATTCAGTGCTGATGACGTAAGGAAATGGTGTGTTTGAGATCAAATATATGTATATAAACCTTCTGGTAGACTTGATATAAGCAGACCTTTCAGAAGAAAGGAAAAATCCCAAACAGGGAAAAAAAAATTAAGCTACAAATCCCCAACTGTAATCAGCAAACCGCTTTTAGGTGGTACCCGAAAGTAAGTCCTGACCCCCTGTGTGGAAGATGGGGGCTGATGATGGGCACAGGTTCCTGCACACGGGCAATTCCCCCTGGGGGCAGTGGAAGGGACAGGGATGAGGAACTGGATCCCATGTTGCGTGAGGAGAGGAAGGCAGAGGTCCTGTGGCATGAAGGAGCAGGTATGAGTGAGAGACACCCTTGCATGCCGAAAAAGCTGCAGGAGATGGGGGAGCAGAGGCTTGCCTCTTGCCTGTGCAAGAGGGTAACTGGGCAAACTGGTCAGGAGCCCCCATTGCTGGCACTGCTGTCTGTCACGTGTGCCACCTGCGTCCAGTTACAGGGGAAATACCTGGGCGAAAGGTTCACCTGCCTGCAGCTTCGTTGTTACTCATGCGCAGGTTATCTGGGCCTTTTCACAGTAGTCGCCTGGAATGCCTTCAGAGATAAGGGTTCTCACAGCCTGTCCGTCTGCGTAATTCCTCCAAAAAGGAGTGGTTCTCCCAATGCACCGGTTTGTATTACAGCGCTGTAAAGCCTGACCTTTAAACCTCCATCATTCTTTCTGCAACAACGATCATATTCTGTCCGCCCGTCAACATAAAACTGGAGGTATTTGGTCCGTCCGCAGGAGCACTATTTTTAGCATGAGCCAACAGAAACCAGACTGGCTCACGGTCAGTCCTTTGGGGAGAGGGAGGTAAAAGGATGGGGAAAGAGGAAGAGGCTTCTCTTCTTGAAGATTTTTCCTGTTAGTCACAGCGCTGAGAGAAAACAAACTCCATATGGAACAGATCATGTCAGGCCTTTAAAACATATTTGCAGAGGCTGTGCAGTTCCTTAAAGGGACTCGGAATACCGAGTGGTTTGGGGGTTTTGTTTTTGCATTTCCCATTTGGGGATGTGCGTGCATTTTCATTCATTTTAATTTGGCCCAAGTTAAATGCATTAACCAGTAGTTTGCTTTACTATCATCTTTGAGAGATCTGTTCATAAAGGAAGAACATTCCTTGATTCTCCCAGTGGGGAAGACTTCCAGATATTTCTCTCCTAGTTATTTCATGAGTGATTTTTTTTTTTTTTTTTGGTGTGTGAATGAAGGCCAAATTTTTGTCCCCAGATCAAGGGCAGAGCGTGGTGAGCTTAGGACATCTCAGTCGGGTGCCGAATTCAGATGTGGAGCAGCGATGTGTTGCAGGAGGTCACAACCCCTGGGCTGGGGTGAGTGGAGACACCCCTCACATCCAGGCTGTCTCGCCTTTTCCACGCTTGCCCTCTGCAGCCATTTTGTGGAGCACTGTTCTAGAACATTCACTGTGGAGCCCGGGGTTCCCACGGTCTGCCTTCCCTGTCTGATAGGACAGGGACAGTTCACAAGGAAGGAGAGGTGGGCCGGGACTTACCCTTCAGTCATAACTGTGCTCTAATTCTGCAACGTGAATAAATATTATTTCTGAATAAATATTATTTAGAACGGCTGCCATTAAGGCAGTTGAGGGTTTTGTTTTTATTCTTCAGTTGATAAGCTGATTTATTTCCACTTTATTTAATGCGAACCTTTGGTTTGAAATGCGGCCAGAATGAATTTGTAAATGTGTTGAGCTTTTAAAATTCAGCACTGGTCTGAAACATACGCCGTGTGGATGTTGGGAAGCAGCTCTGAGCTTTTAAATTAATGGGACAGGAACAGACCTTGCAAGAGCAGTTTTTTGAAGGAATCTAATGGGAACAGGTAAGATGAGGGCAAACGCCGAAACTTCCTGGTTTACTGAGTTACTGCTGTAATTACTTGTTTTGACATCTTAAAACGTTGAGCTATTCTAACCTCCCAAATTGCCTCACACCCCATGTGCTCTGTATTATCACGAGTGGAGGGAGAGACTGGGCTATAGAACAAAAGCAACAGGGCAATGCAAAGCCCAGAGCAAGGTTTTTACAAGAAAACGTGTATTTTGTTAGGGGCCAGAAGGTTGGGGACAGCTGAGTGTATGAAGAATTCAGGATTTATTTAAGCAGCTTCTTTCTTAGTGCATGTCTTACACAACCTTCACAAGCTGTAATTTAAAGGTAGCTCGGGCTCACCTTCTCACAGAAAGTGGCCATGCAGACTGGCGGGGGGGCAGATGTAATCTCCAAAACCTCTCTGAATTTGCTTTTTACGGGCCGTATTTCGGCGCTGACCTGCCTCTTGCACGTTTTGGCCGTTTTAGCTCATTTACGGGAGCTCCAAGCCTCTGGTAAGGACACGGGGCATTGGAGCAGCGAACGGCAAACCTGCCGTGCCGCAGAGGAGCCGGCGGCGGGGCTGAAAGGGGAGCGCTTGCTCCATGCGTGAAAACGGTAGCCGATTTTTTTTATTATTATTATTTTTTTCTCTCTTCCTCTCGTTTTTCCTCCCTTCTTCTTCCCGGGGCTGTAATTTGACTGCTCGCCTTGGCCGGGCTCCAGGAGTAAGTCCAGGCGGTTAATCTTTCTTCTCTCCCCCAGCCTCCGGGGGGGTGGAGGAGAGGAAAAGGGGAGCGGAGTCAGCTGCGGCCCGGGGCCGGGCCGGGCCTCCCCGGGGAGGGGCCGAGGCAGCGGCTGGGCTGCGGGAGCTGCATGGAGGAGGGGAGCTCCGCCGAGTCCCCTGCCCGCACGGGAGGAGGAGGAGGAGGAGGAGGAGGAAGTTTGGGGATTAAGCCGCTGCCCGGAGCCGGAGCGCACGGAGGGAGCCGAGGCACGGCCGCGGAGCGCTGCGAGGGGGAGGCACCGACGGGGAGACCCCCGGCCGAAGCCACTGCTCCCCGAGTGTGAACGGGAGGGGGGCACCGGAGGGCGAGGGGCTGCCGGTAAGCGCGGGAGGGGGGGGGGTGACCCCTGGGTTGGGGGGGGGGCCCGGTGGTCGTTGAGGCGCCCGCAGCCCCCCCCCCCAGGGCCGGCCCCATCCCCTTCCCCCGGCCCCGCCGCCTGCCCCCATTGTGTCCGCAGCCTTTGTGCGAGCCGCCCCCCCGCCCCTCTCCCTGCTTCTCCGTGCGCTGCTCTCGGCAGGGCTCCGGCTGGCTGCTGGTCGCTGGGGGACACCCAAAGGTTTTTTTGGGGGGGCACCCCAGCCCCCGGGCAGCCTCCGGCCCCGGCGGGGAGAAAGGGGGACATCGGGCGCACGCCTGTGCTCTGCTTGCGGGGCTCCGGGCTTAGGCGAGGTCGCAAGGCTTTGTCGGGTCCTTTTTGGAGGTTTGTGGGGAAGGAGGTGCTCCCTTTAATGCACACCAAAAACTGCTTGGCTTTTCTGGTTTTACACAGGTGTTTTGCCAAACCTGTGTCTTTGGGGAAACTGTCTCTAAGAGTTTTGATGCTTTAAAGCAACGTTCGTCGGGATGTGATGACTGTGGCCCAGAGGGGGTTAAAAGTATGATTGGTCTTATCATTAAGTATCAAGGATGTTTATCCTGGGGTGGGAAGAGGAGAGAGAGGCGGCAGAGCAGTGTCCCGGTGTCCAGCGGAACCACGGATGTGTTTCCCCATCTCCCGTCCCCATCCTTCCCCTGCTTTGCAGGCTGTGTGTCACAGCCCTTGTCCTCCTTGCTGAATGGGAAGCCCTTCGGACCTCATTCCTCAGCCGGTGTTGACAACCCCAAGGCTCTCATTTCCTTCCTTCACAACTAACAGTGCTCTGGGCATGAGGGAAGAGGACCTGAAACAAACTTCGAAGCCAGCTGAACGTACAGCCAACAATCTTTGCTTGGCTCCCCCCCCCCCCCCCCCCCCCCAAGTTATTAACTGAGACACAGAAACAGCTGTGGCCTTGCTTTTTTTTTTCTTTTCATGTTGCTTGCTGATAATTTCGGTATTTATAATGCTGCCTAGAGAACCTGATGACTTAGAGGTGTTTTGAAAGCTGTGTAATGGGATCCTGCTAATAGTCTTCCTTTGCTACCGTTTCATTCTTGGAGGGAACAATCTTTGCTGCCTGAGAGCTGCAGTTCAAATTTCCACAAGCGTTTGTTGCCTGTGCCTCTAGCTAAATTTACAAAGGAATCCTGTTAGCTCGTACAAAGCTAAATCTGGCAGTAGCAACTCCTGGCTATGTAATTCACTGTGGTTGGCAAGGCACAACATATAACTTCTTTGAGATTTATTTAAAACTCTTTCTGGTGCCTGTGACATGCAGCTGTCTTAATTTTGAGAGCTCTTCACCAATATGTGTGGGGGTGCTTTGAGAGGAAAACATAAGAGTTATGCTAAGGTTAGAAAATTTGTTAATAGGGTGCTTGTTTTGAAAATATGAGAGGGCAGTTCGAGATCAGCCTCTTAGTGAATATTGGTATTGTTCTCTGGTTCATCCCGAAGCTTTGCTGTTCAGCTTTGACTCTCTACTTCTCTATGTTCTAAAGTTGACAAATGGGAATGATGCAAGATGCTCTGATAAAATGGTTCAATTTTGAAAGTGTTCATTTACTGGAATGCTGTCTTTTTTCCACAAGTCTGCGGAGTGCTAGGTAAACAACGTTGACCTGTGGCCATATGAGTGAGTGTAGCCCCTGCAAAGGCAGGTTATGATTGCCACACGAGGTGTTAATGGGTCATTTTTCTTGTTGTTTTACTTTATGGTTTTCAGAAATAGAAAATATGGGTGCATAATCAAATTGATTTGTAAGCTGTAGTCTTGAAAACGTCTTGCAAAGACAGTTTTGATTTTTTAGTGAAGGGTGGAAGTTAATGATGTGTGGCTTTAGAAATCTTCAAATTGTGAACTTCATTTTTTGGGAGCTCTCATGATTTCAGAATATCTGCTAATGTGTTTTCCCTCTTTCTTGGGCAGGATGTGAGAATACAAGCTAACTGTCCAGTGGCATACTTTGGGTCTGAAGTTGTTGAATTTGAGGACTTGGTATGAACTGTGCTTAGCAGAAAAGCTCTGGAACGGGCAGACTGAGTTCTTGGTACCCTTCTTGTGTGTCCTGATTTTTATATATATTTATTATTATTATCTAAAAGGCTAAAGCTAAAAGTATCAAAGTATGTCAAAGACTCCTTGAAGAGATGATTTGCATTTATTTGTTTACTACCCTCATACTTGTTGCCACCTCAGCAGTTGCTTGGCTGGGCCAAACCTCTCCCCTGCCAAGCCAGAGCTGCAATTCTTGGCCATCCTCATGGTCACGAAGTGGAGAGAGGCCACGCTGCTGGGTGGCAAATGGAGATGCTCAGCATGGCTCTTTCACGCACCCCATGTGCATAGGGTCAGATACGCTGGGTCAGGAAATAATCAAAACATCCGATTTGGTGATGAACCCATTTAAAGGACTCTGGGAAGCATTTCTTGGATTTGACATCTATAAAGCCGTGGCAGTTCTAAGTTACTACAAAGGAATTTTTCTGATGTCCATTCTCTTTTGTATTCACTCATGTGTTGAAAGGGATGATTGTTCTGGCAAAAACAACAAAGACACACATTTTATTGAAACATTAATGGCTTTAAGTTACATTGACTTAAATTTCTTAGAGGGCCAAATACAGCACAAAGGTATCTTAACTAGAAAAGGTACAGTAAAAACATATTTAAAAAAAGTTAATGTAATGTCTACTGAATACATATGGAGTAGTTGTGATTATGTGTGGCAGTCCTCTCAGAATGATCTGTAACTTTTGCTCATGGGGATGATGAAGATGTCTTACTACTACTTATTCTAAACAGCATTTCCATTTTACAGAGTTGGGAGAAGGGAAAAAAGACACCAAACCAACCAAGAGAGAATTATTGCAGCCCTCAGCACAGTCTGGAGTAGCAAAAGGACTTGCAGAGGTGTTGCTGAATGCTTAGCTTTGAGAACCTGCATTGCTGTGGTTACAGAGAGAGCTTTAGTTTGTGGAACTGGCGATGAGGAAAAGAGTGGAAAAAAGCATTATTCTTGTAAACTGAGAATGCAGAGGATGGGATGACATGGAACTCATAGGTGTTTTTTGTTTTTTTTTTTCACCTCTTTATAAAATATGCTTTTCAAAGCACTTCTAATAGATGCTCGTTTACTTGTTGATTAATCTGCTCGTTCTTAGAAATGAACCAAAACCTTTGGAAGAGCTGTGCAGCATCACCAAACCCAGTTTTCTTCCCTCCCCCAACCCCAGTCATGGCTCAGACTTCCCAAACTTGTGCGTTTGGTTTACTAGCTGTTAATCTTGTAGTATTTTTCAGTTATTTTAGTGTTTTAAACCTAATAAATTCATACTTTCCAGTTCTTTTGTTTTAACTGTAAAGCACAGGAACTTCTCTTTGAAAGAAGAACTGAAATTCCCCGATGAAAACATCACAGATGAGAACAAATGGGTGGAACTGCAGAACTGAGGGGGGGGAATGGGAGCGGAGCGAGTAAAGAAGGAAAGTCAGTCTCGGTTATATCAGCAGTGCAGTGGCAGCAGTTATGATTGGAGGTGCTGGGTACACTTTTTGTGCATGTGGTTAAGAATACAAGAGGTGAATGTGAACGGATTAAATAAATAACTTGAAATTTCAGAGAAGGCTATTTGTGTTAATTCCATTTCCAAAAGAGTGCGTGTAACAAACTAGCTCATAGCGCTAACAGTTTCTCAAGACCCTTTAAGGATATAAAACATTTTTCTATATATGGCTGTTGTATCAAATAGGTCTGCCTTATCTGATTCACCAAGTTGAGCTTTTGTGAACTTACTTGGCCTAAAATAGATTCAACTGCAAACACGATTGCAGGTGCAGGAAAAGAGGGGCCTAGTCAGGGTGGACTGGGGAAGGAAATTGAGCGAAAAGCTGCTGAGGAGGCCTGAAAGAAGCAGCTGTCCAAGCACTTAAAGGCTGCTTCAGACCACTGTCAGCTGTAGACTGGAGTGCCTTCTGCAAGACCTGCATTTGGGGTGGTCACTGGCTATGTTCTCACTGATCATGACGCAGAGCCTTGCTGTGAAAATACAGAGCAAGACAGGAGTTCAAAAATCTTATCTAGGACAGAAACTTGATGCTCATGACTTGGTTTCTTTCTTCCTTCCATGGTATGAGTTCCAGGAGCCCTGCTTCCTAGTCCTCCATAGGACCATGGGTGGTTATGCCAGTGGAAGTTACACGTACGTTTTATGGGTGTAATCAACAGGTATATCTTGGGCTGGCAGCTGTTTCCCTTGCAAAGTTGACTCCTAAACAGTACTAATTATCTTTGAATCCTATAAGTCTTGCTTGGCTGCTCTGTCATTGAATTTCAGACTACAAGTGGTGCCAAGCCTCTTCCTGTAAGCATGCGTTCTGTAGAAACTTGCATGTGAGCCCTGCCCAGATGTTTTAAAATCTGACTTAATGAATGTTAACATTGAAGTATTTGAGCGTTCTTATCCATTCAGACGTTTCAGGATCATGCCCCAGGCACTTGTATCATGCGGTTAATGTTTTCTGCTGATGGGATGCATGCATCCTCTCACTGGAAGCACTGAGCAGGGGTAAAAGGGTTTTGTGGGACCTCTTGTTGAATCACCTGCCCAGTGGCTTACTCAGAGCTGTTGTAGATGAAAGCTTGATGCCCAGATTAGGAAGGGAAGGTTGTTTAGATTGCTCTAAGCAATGCTGGGGACAGTGTAACAGCCAGCTTCCTTTCACCATCATGGCTGACAACTTTTCAGCATTGTCATCTGGGTGTGCGTTTCAAGGTTAAAGGCTCTGCCTTTAATCAGTCCACATTAATAGTCCCTATCTCTTAGTACAAACGATACAGACTATGTACAAAATCTTTCTCCCATGCTTCCACTCGTGTTAGGTGGAGTTATCTGTAAACACAGGCAAGTTTGTCTTTGCTAACTGCCTATAAAATAACTTTTCTTAAAGTATTGACCAATATTTACACTCCCCCCCATGTATCCTAAAATTAGCTAGTGTCTGCTGCAGCTTTGTTGTGATTCTTACCTACCCGTACGAACTTGTTGTTTTTCATTTTTTTTTTTCTTTTGTATTTGTTTTACATATCACAGTGAGGCCAGGTTCATAGATGGGGTTCCAAAGCATTTCAGAAATAAGAAATAAACAGTGGCAGAACTGCTTGGTTGCTGCTGCTGTCACTGATCTATGGCACTTCGATCTAGACTAACACAGTGCTTTGGTTCCTTAACACAGGAATTGATTGATACAAAGGAGAAATTACAATTCATTCTTTGAGAATTATTTTGAAAATAGATGAGGGAAACATAGAATTAGTGATTATGCAAGTCTGTTATCTCCTTTATCACTTCAGCATGCACAAAGTTTCCTACTCGCTTTTAAAACTGTAACCAAGTTAATATGAACGGAAACATCAATTTCACTTGCAAGCGGGTTTGGTGCTGCTGAGATTATCATGCTGCAACTCCAGAGGTTGTAAAGCTTCATCACTGTTTACTTCACAGTTCCTTTTCATTATCCTGATAACATACCTTGTGGTGTTGCTCAGAGAGCTGTCATACCTTAATACCTGAATGATGTCAACATAGACTTCAGTCTGTTGCAGAAACACCTAATTCCTCTGAAGAATCAGCAGACTTAGCCTATTTGAATGGGAGGGAAAAGTGTTTTTAATGAGTCATGAATGCATTTGGGGAGACAGCTTGCCCTCCCTCACACACCAACAGCGTATGATGTTTGTAATCTTTCCTTTCAGTCTTCTCTGGTAATTGTCAGCCTCCCTCATGTTAGATGAGACACAAATCATAAATCTCTGATGTGATCTATGGTGGTCATTTTGTGCTCCTGCCACCTGAGAAGTTTGCTGTCTGTCCTGCAGACAGACAGGCTAACTTGCCACACTCCTCGCTGAATTAGCTTTATCCTTGCCTTATCAGGTCGGCAATGTTGTGAAGTCTGTTCTCTTCTGTGGTAGGATGGTATCTTCTCCACTATCTCCTCCTCCAAACCTTGCACTCACTTAACCTTGTGAGTTTCTCCCAGATTTCCAGGGAAACCCGTTAATATATCATCGAACATCTACCTGCTATATCAAGTATCAGATACGTACTGCTGGGGCATGGAGAAAAGGTTTCTTCCGCATGGCACTGCATGCTGTTTGGATAGGGTAGGAGCTGTGCCTGCTTTGCAAGGAAGAATTCTGGAAAACAAAACCATGATGTCTTCATAAGAAAGATGGTTGTCAGCTTTTGTCACTGAAGATCTGCTGCTTTGCAGTGTGTTTCATCTCTAGGGGATAGCTTTTCTGTACATACCTGATGGATGCATCTACCCACCCTGGCTGTGTGCATCACACAGCTGTTGAAGCTTCAAGAGAGATAAGGGTGCCAGGACGGACTGAATGCCTCTTCATTGCCACTGTGTTATAGTGATGAGGGGTCTGCTCACTCTGTTTTTTTTTTCTCCCCTTTTGTTCATTAAATTGATGACTGTGCTGCATGAAGAGTCCTTTTTGATTTTTAATAAAGGATTGGTTATGCCTGCTTTCTGACAATTTCAGAAACGTGTACTGGGTTGGTTTCTCTTGTTTGCTAGTTACAAACATTGAGCCTTATCAGCAGATGATTAGTTTTGGTAGTTGGGTCAGAGTTACTTGTGTATGCCATACCTGCCAAACACTGACTTCCTTCCTTGGGACAGTTTGAGGTCACGCAAGAAATGATCTGTAGGAGTTCTGGCAAGGGTTCGCTCTTAGCTGTTGGCATTCTCACGCAACTCCACCTTTGTGTTGCTCACTGCTGTGAGGTAGGAAGGCTGCATATACTTAGCTCATGCAATTAGCTTAATACATCTGGGAAAACTCTCAGGTGATTGCATGTGGAATAAATCTGGTTCTCTGGGAAGCGGCAGATCTTCTGTCCATTCATCACAGTTACATCATGCAACAAGAAGGTGCTACAGTATGTGGCCTTCCCTTGATGCTGTAATATGCAAACTGCTTTCCTTGGCTAGGAAAGTTGGGCTATAAGTACTGGCATGTAACTCCATAATAATCATGCCCAATAAATTCTTAGTTTAGTCGTAGTTGTTGGTGATGAAACCTGCACAGTGGTTTGCTGTCTAACAAATGTGAAGTTCTGCAAGTAATTTTCTTGTCAGGTTTGTGTGGAATTGTTTGGCACAAGTACTTGTTTTAAAATGATATAGTCTATATTGACGATGGTTTATTATGTTGAATACACAATACTATCCAAGCATTATGGATAGAATTGTCTGAATACGAGATAAAATTTAGTATGGTTGGGGACCAGGTGAGAGCAGGGATGATTTAATACTTGTAATTAAAGCAGATCTGAGTCGCTTCTACTGGTAAGTTCGTGGAATGCAATGATACGTAGTTGGGTGGCTTTCACTTGCTTTTGTCTTTTCCCCTAGCAGAAACAGGACAGGGAAGTCCTTGAAGAGCAGAGATTTTGAGACTCAAAACCATATTTATTTGTTTGAGGAAGCCAGTTTGCTGGAGTACAGTGATAATATTAGCCTTTCAGTCAGCACCTCAGTCCTGGACCATTAGTGTGTAGCACGAAAGGGTTTTGTGTCACTTTTTGAGATCTTAACCTCAGCTTTCCTAAAGAATCCCAAGAAAAAAGCAATAAGCCACCTGTCTTGTTACTGAAAGTTATTTTGGTTGCCTCTGGAGTATACCCAGAAAGAGAAGTTTCATTTAACTGGGTTCTGAAAGATAGTTTTCTGATTTCTGGACTTTTCATTTAATGTTACAGTGAAATCTCCAGGTGGCAGAATGTTTTACAGTCAAATCATTCAAATCAACTTAAATGTGACTATATCTGAATATAAGTTTCTTCAGATTTCTATAGCTGAATGTAGGTTCTGCTTAACTTGGGTCCTGTGCAAGGCTTCTTTTACATTTTTAACACTCCAGTAAGATTTTTAGCTTAAACTGATACTTGCATGCTTTTCTATATATAGCTGTTAATAACAACTTGAATCCTATGTGTCTTCTAAAAATGATTCGGAAAACAAAGTTTTTTATTAATAGTTATGATGTATTTTTGGAACAGCTAAGGCAATTTTAGAGCATGCCTTTTTTTCTTTTTTTCCCCCCAGATAAAATAGAATTAATAGAACAAATGACAATATATTTGGTTAATCACTTTCTTTTAGTGGACATGCACATGTTTTCCTTGTGATAGTGCTTCTAGTGCAACAGTGTGTTATATTTTTACACTGATGTTTGAGAAATAAACCTTATATTCAACCTAATTGTTCAAAAATTTCACAGAATGAAAAATATATTTACCTTTCTATACGACAGGAAAATCTGAAAGAAAAAGACAAGACCTGTAGAAAACGTTTTGAAAAAGTTAAAGGAGGTTGATAGAAGATCTCTCCATAGTGTCCAAAAGCTTGTGCTTCAGTTGGTTCATAAGCGACTGTAGGACCCTGCCAGAAGTCATCAATCCAAAGGCTTTGAAAAGCTGTTGGGTGCTCCAGAGTTTAGAGAATATCTTTTTGCATTGGGTCAATTATTTTAATTGGGAACTAAGAAGCTGTTGTGGATGAAACTTTTATGAAACTAGAGTGCCACCATAGAAAATTTAGGTTTCTTCCAGGTTTGCCTGGTTTCCTTATCTGCGCACACTCTTGTGTGTATGTATTTAAATGGTCATAGTGATTGCTACTTATGTGTTGATAGTCTGGCTCTGTCTACGGTTCTTAAAGAAACTACTTTCTCTAGCAATTGAAATGGGGTCCTTTGCCTCTGGAGGGTTTGAGAATAAGGGAACTTGCACAGACTAAATGGAAAGTAGCATGGTAATTACGGCTCATGCTGTATTTTGGTTTTGCTTAATTTACAGTCTGAGGTACAGGAAGGTAGTCGGGCATTTGAATGTTACAACTGTTGCAGTCTAATCACAGGAAGCTAGTAAGACTACTCATATGTTCCCTTCTGCAGATTCATAGAAGTGTTAGTGGAGGCTATTCTATGTACTTGGTTACAAATGGAGAAAAACTAAATGCTGTGAATAAAACTGTAAATATAATTGTCACTCAGTGATGGGGCAAAAAATCAACCTTTTAAAATCGGTAAAGTTTCCATGTAGAGTGTGTTTATCTTTGTAAATGTAGCAACTGGATGGGGGGGAAAAGTGTAGATATTTCATTTAAATAATAATAATAAAAAAGCATCTCTCAGATGGAGCGGTGTTTTTGTACTTTAAAAAGAAAGTAGAGATGAAACATCATGCCGCATTAGCAAGATTGAATTGATTGTATTACTGTTTAAGTTGAAAGTAGACCAATATTTTTTAAATGGATTTTTAATTTAAAATCTTGCCTGTTTATGGTTTGGTTCCCCTAGACCAAATTAACTTGGACACCCGGCTGGGATTCTGTTTATTCTGGCGTAAGAACAGGCATCGGGTAGAGCATCTTAGTCCCAAAAACCTGGTAATGGTGAGAGGCCTCTGTAATGTTCCCAGCCAGCTGAATGCCTGAGGTATTTTGCCATACAGGAAATCAATTGCAGCTGAATGCGCACTGTTTCCACTCCAAGTATATAAACATGCCTTATGGTGATATTAAAAAGAAAAAAAAAAAAAGAAAAATTCTTTTAAATCCAGTCTTGTATTTAATAGCTACCTGAAAGTTCAGAGTGAGAACATTTGATGTTCTGTTCTTTGGGTTCTTCCCTGTCGTGTCTGGCTGAGTCCATAGCACAGAAATAGCTATGAAGGAGAGGCGAGGCAAATTAATCTTGATGTGCTCCAGAAGAGGCAAACATAAGCCCGTGTTTTAGAGAAATGAAAATAATAATTTTAAAACAAAGGTATCCATGTTTGATTTTTGGTTGACCTTCTGAATAATATTTTGAAGCTGGGAAGGATTTAAAATTTAGCAAAAGAAATAAGCTTAAATCAAGAAATCTGTGGTTCTGAAGGTTTCAAGTTAATAACTTGCTAGAAAGAGCTGCATCACAACTGTATCGTAGAATCACAGAATCATTAAGGTTAGAAAAGACCTCCAAGATCATCTGCTGCAACCATCACTCTACCACCGATCAAAACAGTTGCATTTTGTTAAGTGCTAGCCAAAATGGTATTTTCATTTAGGTTCATTCTTTGCTGATCCTTTGAAAACGGCTAGATCAGATGCTGCTACCAGACAGGTGCTAGGAAATAACTAATGGAACTGATTTGCTTAACATCTACTGATGTGTCCTTATATTGCTCAGCAGGAAGGTGCGTGGCTCATTGGATAGGGGTTTCCAGGCATTAAAGATGATTAGGTTTAAAATCTGTGATAACAATTTCTAGAAGCAGTGTGGCCTGAAGCTTTCAGAGTTTAGATCTTGGGAATTTGAGAACACTTTCCTGCTCTGATGCAGACTTAGATTGTAACCTCAGATAATCTGTTTCGACTAGATTTTAACAACACGTAGGTAGGTAGCTATTCACAGAGGTGGTAATGGGATTTTCAGAATCACATTAGTGTCTAATTCCTATTCAAAACCTAATACCTTTTAGTCTGTCTGAACCAGATTCAGCCCGTGCTACATTTTATTCAGTTTCTCGAAGGCAAAATGCAAAGGCAGCGCTGGGAGCGTGGCTTCAGGTGCATACGGCACATCTTCCTTAGCGGGTTAGAGTTGTGCTCTGTTTTGTCTTTTCTCTAATTCCATAACTGTTGTCCTCCTTTTACAGAATGCTGTAGCTTGAACAGAAGAGAGGAAAATTGACTCCTCTTTGCCTAATCTAACAGTGATTTCTTTGGTGAGTGCTCTACCAAGTACATATTATCATTATTATTTTATTTTTATAAGCAAAGAGATCACGTTTGTGCCTCTGGCTGAGCTGAATATTGGCATTCAGTGAAAATACTCCAAGTTAACCGTGAGACTGCTTAATATGCAAATCCCAAAGAAGTCTATGTACAATAAAGGTCAGAGATGTAAGCCAAGATGGTGGGTTTTATTCATGTGCATGCAAGTGGGGTTTTACGTTAATAAAATCAAAATTTTGAGGCACCTAAGCAGTTATAGAAGGTCTGCAGTTTTGTTGTAGTTATAGCAAGTCTGCAATTTTAGCATCTGTTTCAGTAACTCAATTTTTGCTGAAGATCTGTAGCTAAAGTTTTGGTAAGTTGTTTGACTCCTCCATCCTTTTGGAGGTAGAAGTGCCATTTTTATGGTGAAGAAATGGTCTTGTAATTATGTGGAGTACAGGGCTTGGAAGATCTGGGACATCTGTGTTTTGCAGAGATTTCTAATATTGCTTATCTAATTTTGAGAAGAAATTGTTTGTTCTTTCTGAGTTTATTTTTTTTAGGAGTTTAATTTTCTTTATGTACTCTTACTACCTGAAGGTCCTGCAGGACCTGAAGAACTTCAGATAACAGGGAAAAGCAGATTTAGATGTCAAGGAAGTGTCTCTTGATTAGAGTAGGCAACTTCATTTGTTTCACTATCTAAACCAAATTGACATTCCAGAGATCTTCACAAAATCATAGAATATCCTGAGTCAGAAGGGGCTCACAAGGATCACTGAGTCCAACTCCTTCATGGTAGGGGTTGTTTGAGATTCTCCAGTATATGTTAATCAAGAAGATGGCTTTAGGCGGGGTCCATTTTTCCCTCCTTTTCCTCCTTTATTATAAATGTCCCAGTCTCAGTGCCAACCCAAAGGAGTCTTTTCTTCTCTTTGAAGAAAGTGGGCATTCGGTGATGGGCTTTGTGGGTAACTGCATGAGCACTGGTATTTGGAAAAACTCATTGACTTATAAATAACCTATTTCACTGCTTTCAGATAGAACATCTAATGCTGAAAACAGTATAGCATGGATCAATTAAAAAAAAAAAAGTTAATTGCCACTCCGGCTTCTGTGAGCTGCAAAGGGAATACTAATGTGCTATGTTAGGACACTCTCATAATATGTATTTTATACTTTCGGTGATAGGGTTTTTAATATATTTTTATTATATTATATTTTTTAAATATATTTTTGTAGTATGTATTGATGATCCAGTTGTGTTCAAATATTAACACAATTTTAGGAGAGTGGCAGCTTCCACTAAGTATTGGCACTTCCAATATTTTGAGATTGAATAGCCTTAATAGATAGGTGCTAGTGGAATCGCTTAGCATTAGAGAGATCTTTCCTGTGGATCCAAAGGGTAACAGTCTCTGTGAGCAGGAAAGCATTTTGCAGAGGCTGAGACAGGTAAGACCAGAAATTCTTCTAAAAATAGTAACTTGAATTTGAATAGTGTTGCAGTTTTGATTTGAATAACGTTGCATGTTTTAACATATGTTAACAACAACAAAAAAGGCGTGACTTAAATTCAGTACACTAGTTGCCCCTATTATTTGATGATTGGTTAATTACTAGCATATTTTTTTCCTCCACAGTTATGGAGGCTGGGTTGTGCGTTCCCAGACCCCACACAGCAAATTGTCTTATTTAGCCTGAAATTTATGCATATCAGAATGCCCATTAAGTATTGGCCTTGTGACCGTAGGAAGTGAATTACTTGCACAAATTCTCTCCCTTCTTCCTGATTTCCATTTTGTTTCAGATGTGCTGTTTGGCCCTGATTTTGAGTTGTGGTGATTTTAATATGCTTGCATGAAGAACAGAAAAGCTGAATGAGACTGTCAGACTTAATAACTTCTTTCCTGAAAGCTGAGACAACAGGGCTTATACACGTCCTAAGAAGCAGAGGATTTCCTAAAATTCTTTGGGATACATGGCAGATAAACATATAGTTTACGGTGTTACAAAATATCATATCAACAAAACTAGGGTGTGTGGAAATGTTTCAACTGAATGGATATTCATTCAAGGGCTAGATGGAATGTATTTAGTAAGGAATTAGTTTTATTTCATTGTCCCATGAAATTAAAGTATAATGAGTGGTGTTCTGTAAAAGGGATATCTTAATGGGTTGGACAGATACAGCTTTTAGGGATGGATGTTAACTCTGTAGCAAATAACTATTAGTAATTTTGGCAAATTTGTTTCACGTTCCAGAATTAAATCTGGAAGTCTTAAGAATGTTTTCTTTCTGGAATTGTTTTGGGGGCATGGGGCAGACAATTTATGAAATTTGTTTTATATTTTTGTTATCCATGTGACTTGTCTAACAACATTGTGTGCTTTTAATTGTTTCAATAAAGTGCTGTTTAGAATACAGTAATCCTTGGAAAGAATTAATGAAAACGAGCTCGAGCAACTCTTAAAATCATTACATCTGCTGTAGCAGAGGAGGAAATATCACATCAATCTGCATGTTCTAACAATTGAGAATGAGTTTTAATACACAGTGTGTTTATGCTAAAAGCCAATACATATTTAAAAAACAAACAAAAATTTCTTGAGGATCTGTGTGTCACTGGTTGCTTTGTTTAGGCCAGGTCTTTAATGGTATGAGGGCTTGCAAAACTGTGTGGGGGTGGAAAGAATGATGCATGCCCTTGTGTGAGGTTTTCTTTAAGTCTGGTCTATTTTTGGTATGCAATGGAGCAAAGGTATAGTGCAAGAATAGGGTTTCAGTTGCAATATGAAGGCCTGTAAAAGCTTTTTTATTGCAGAAAGTGCCTACTAGGTTATTAGTGCAGTTGCATTAGTATCCATGGGAATATTCAGGGCTTAATTTAGCATACTAGATTAGGGTCTAATACCATAATTAAGGCTAGAAAATTTTCATAAGTTTCCCCCAAATCTTTTGCAGCTGATTGTAGCCAGGCTAAAATAGAAACAATGTGAAGTGAATCTTTAGGGTTGTTTATTGTTGATGGTTTTATGAAACCGTCTTTCTACTTCACTATAGAAAAGCTGACTGGTAAATGTGATGTTTAACACAGGTATGCACAGATCTGACTAGATTTCTCAAAATACAAATACAAATAACTTGCCAGTGACCTACTGAATGTCTAAACACTTACTGCATTTAGGCTAACAGTTTTATAAAAATCATGACAACTGTTTAAAAAGTCTTTTTTAATTGATAAAAACATTTTGTCCAGATGCTGCTTAGTTTTCTTGTCAGTTCATGTGTTTCATGTTTTCAACTGTGAAAAGATTCAGTGAAAAGAATTGTCTGGACAAATTCAGTAATAACATAATTAGGATTTTGTATATTCTGTGGTCAAAGGATTCTTTTGATTTTTTTTTTTGTACGTTAAACTGTTGAACACGAATTCTTAAATGTACCTTTAGTTTAAAAAAATAATAAAATCCCCAAAGACAAGCTCATTCACCCCTGTATTCCCCCTTTGCTTGCTCAGTGGTCAGTCCTTCCCCACTGCCATCTCCTATTGTTACGGTCAAATGATCAAGGAAAAGTGTATGCTTCCTTTTGTGTCCAGTAGATAGGAGTTCTTAATTGATGACTGCTGCTTTCTTTCTGACATAAAGGAAACGAATGGGCAGTAGTGATTATAGCACATCTGTTGTTTTCTGTCGAGCATCCTGTGCAGCAGTGATACTGTCTTGAAGACTACTTTTTTTTTTTTTCTGTTAGGGACTAGTTAACAGGGGGGATATGGCTGACATGTGACAATATTGTTCCTTTGTCACAGGTGTAGCCAGAGCAGAAAAACAAGCTGCAAGCTGGGACAGAACTACTTGTTTATATTTTAGAAAAAAAAATAATAATAAATTGCAAAAGCTTCGGGGGTGTACTGTATTTTGATCATCTGGGATAGGTAAAGAGTCCTTTCTTCAGAGTGCATTCCCTGCACGGTAGGTGTAACGCTCCAAAATCACACTGGAAATGGCTTCTGCTGGGGAAAGGGAGAAACAAAATAGCATACATAGCCAGGGTATGAAAGCTGAAACATTCACACTACCACTACAGTTTCTAGGATGCAGTTTTTCAGTCTGTGGCATTGTTGTTCATCTCCTGCTTGACCGTCTTTTGCTTGCTGTGTTGTACAACTCCCAGGAGAGCTGAGGCCTGGAGGGCTCAGGTGTACTTTTTCCTGGGACAGAGCCACGGGAAGATCCATACTTGGCTTTACAGACCTCAGGGAAGCGAGTTTGGGGAACTGATGAGCAATGAAGTTAGGAAAGGGTCTGGCGTGAGTGCAGAAGGGGACTTGAAGGTTGAAGGTGGAGAAGACAGATGTCTGGGGAAATAGTTGAGGGGGCCAGTAAAGCAGCTGGGTGAAATAAGCACAGGGTGGTAGTGCAGTGTATCACTACTTGCCCTGTGCATCATACCAACCATGCTTTTTTGTCTTTCTGACTTGTATCATAAAGAAGTGAGTGGAAGTGGGATGTGCAAACCCCCAAGAGTGTCTACAGAAAACCTTTTTGCTCTCTCTTGCGTCACAAGGTATGTGGGAAAAATGCAAACATGAGAACTGAAAGCTCTGTAAATCAGAGTCCCCACCACTTAGTTTGTTTTCCTTTGACTCTTCCTTTTCCCATTTATTATGTTTAATTGCAGCATTTCTTGTAAGAAAGGTGCCAGTACTCTGTTTTTGCACAAGCTAAATATTTTGGTACTTAAACTGACAGTGTTTATGTTGAGCTTGGATGAAGCTGGTTGACTAAAATTAGTACACCGGGCAGCACTGCCCTCTTTTTTGGAGTTTCTGATGTGTGTTAGATAAAATAGTGTGTGGGTTGTGTGTTTTTTTTCTCCTCCAGTCCTTTTTTGTCATTTGCTGTACCAAAATCTTCTCTGCCCATGTCCTCTTACGAGAGCATCTCCATCACTTAACAGAGGAGGTGTTGAGATGTACAACTTTGCATCCATAAGATGCTATTTAGCCTGGAGGCTTAGAGTCTCTTTTATGTTAAACAGGTTTTTCAAATAACAGGTGCACATGGCCACTAGAGATGGGAAAAGTGAGCAAGAACATAGTGTTGTAGATCAACAGTAACATAGTTGAATACAAAGCTGATGATACCATAAATCAGTCATACTGCAGTTATGTCCCAGCAGTACATATGCACTTAGTGTGTTGGCAGAATGGGTATCAAAGTGTGACCCCCTTCTTGGGTCTGATTTCCACCTGCACTATAAATTTGTGGACTGTGTAGAGTAATTAACTGTGTAATGATCCAGCATAGTCAAGGTTAAGCTTATGTCACTGCTGTTTTTTTTTTAAAAGGCTTGTCTAAGGGTAATTTAAGCAATTAAATAATCCTTTTGCTTTCTGAATGAGATACAGAGACTCTGTTCATGCCTCCAAAGGCTTTTAGCCTATTCTCATAGGATTTCAGTCTTATCTTGCATCTGTTGGCAAGCATTAAGTTGTAGCTAAATATTAGTCATGGCACCAGCCAAGTAATACAGGAAAACCCCTACAGAATCTGTTTAAATCTATTTGTTCATTTTTGGAAATTCTGTTAAAGGGGCACTGTTAATATGTATGGTAAGTTTTAAGAAACACTGTAGTGCATCAGTGTAGTGCATAGAATTGCACCTCTTGCATGACTCATAATAAAAACCTGACTATTTGTGAGACTTAGTATATTCCATTTGCTATATAGAAGTTTGCTAAAATGTTGGTATTACGGAATCCTGGCTTTGGGAATGGATGTGACAGCTTTCCTCCTGAGCTAAAGATGGTAGATGACCAGCAGTAGGTGACTTGTAGCAGGACTGCCGATTGTTTTACAAAATGATCAAAGAAGGCTCTTTAGTTTGAGCATTGACTACTTTGCACACAAAACAAAATCTTTCAAAAATCTAAAAATACTTTTTCTGTTGAGGCAGATACTCATCAGAGCATTTGATACATAGCTGTTCAGTAAAAGAAACTGTAGCCTGAACTTCAACCCCTGAAAGAAAGATTAGCTACTGCTTTTATCAGCACGAACATCACTTTGAAGATACTAAACATCTGGTTTCCTTCTGGGAGAATTACATTTTGTCCACTTGACCCTTTGTAAACGTAAATATTTATATTAGTTACATTTTGTAGGAATTTGAAGAAATATTTAATACATGGGAAAAAGAATACTTTGCATATGTAGCTAGAGTGACATCAAATACTGTTGTGTTTTCTACTCATGAGTTTCTTTCATGATTCAGAATAATACCAGTATGCAATCTGATGGGAGACATGACTATGTTTTTCCTTTCTTTCTGTGTTTTTTTGTTTGTTTTTTTTTAATAAAACATTCCTCTTTTCCCTCACACCCTCATCATCTCCCAAGAGCATATTTGTCACCCCCACTGAAATTTCGACTTTAGCTTCTTTCCTTCAGCTATTGCTATAAACTTTGCTTAAAGGATAAATCCGGCCTGGATTGTATTTGTTTAGTACATAATAATTTAGATATGTGAAGTTGCTTAGTAGAGATGGTATATTTTGTATTTGGATATCCCAGTCATCTGTGATCAAATGGAAGACAAAGTTTGCTAGAGATGTGGCTTCTAACCTTGTTTGCAAGGTAGAACAGAAAAGACCTTAAAGTTACAATTGTTTTATTTGTTTCTTCTGTGTAGAAAAAGGATGCTTTGGGAAAAAAAAATACCCTCCATACCTCTTTAAACACCGATGTTGCTTGTGTTGTGGGAGTATGAGTGAGTGGGTGTGTATCTTTAAAATACACAGTGTAGCCTTTTAAGTAAGAAACAGCATTGTACTTTGAGAAATATTACACTTGAAAAATGATTTTTAAAATGAAGCCATGTAAGCTTTTTTTGGCCAAAAATATTTTGTTGTAAAATAGCAATTTATTGAAAACAAGAGTGTTTCACACAAAAAGGCAAGTTTCAACAAAACAACTAGCAAGAGAAATTTTTGAGATATAGCATTTCCCAGCACTGATACACATTTTCTTGCAGAAATAACAGTGTAATTTAAAACTGAAGCTTCTGTTCTCTGGAAAGTTATTTTAAATCATTTTTGTGTGGATTGCAGTCTTCCTATGATCTCTACCTCTTCCTCTCAAAGAACTTAGATATTTTCAAAATTCTACTTTTTATTTTTCGCTAAGTTAGAAAAATATAGTTGCATCCAGTATACTGATGTTCGCTTCTGGGATTTGTTCCCAAAGAAAAGATTCTTTCTTTGTTTTAATATGAACAGTCTCTCAAATGTCAGACGTGACATGACTGGAGTCATGTCAGATGATTCACTGTATTCCCTTTTGTTCCCCACTTGACATATTTTAAGACTTCTGCTGATGACTTGTCAACAAATTTAAGGCCTACTCCAAATTCTTATAAGTTTGATTTGTCCTTTTATGACTGCCTAATAATATTTTAGGTCTAAGTTGCATTGCTTGTGTAATGGTCACCATAACTGCTTCCTTCTTTATTGCGTGTGCCAGTGTTGAAGGTTTATAAATCTTCAGGGTGCAGTGAAGCCTTTCAAATGACTATGTGCCACTTCTAGACTCAGAGTAGAGAGCTTTTGGTCAGATGGGTTAGAGGATAATTAAATACATTTGTGCCAGATCTGTCTAGAATCTAAACCAAAACTATGATCAGAGTTTTCTTTGTTTATTTTTGGGAGTAAGTTCATAGTTTTGAAATTTGCTTCATACGCCAATATTTATGAGAAGTGACATTAAAGTGGACTTTAAACAGGACGTTATAATTTAAAAATGTATTGTTTCTCTGAAGCACATCTGGTAACACAAGGTCTAAAGCTATTAGTTTGGAGAGGACAAAGAGTTCTTTATGAATTGGCACTAGCTCATTTAAATTAGTTTGCTCCTGAATTAGTGATGATCAAGGGCAGGGAGTCTGAAGTAATGACCATCTGCTCTTTTGTTAATGTCCAGTAGACTTCAAGAGATGCTGTGACTGTGATAACACACTTATGCTCACCATGGTATTCATATTGTTGCTATGCACAAAACAAAGAAATAACAGTTGGATGAAATTTTAAAATTAAGATTTTTATTTTTTTTTCAAGAGGACTGTCGTCCTTGACTTCATTGTGTTTTTCTTGTTTTTCATTGAAACAATAGTCATTTAAGTGGTAGACCCACTGGCCTCAAACTTGCCCTGAATAGGGTAGAGGTGGAAGTTTACTGCTCTGCCACTGCACTGAGAGTGCTCAGTGATTGCTTTGCCAGAAAGAAGAGAATCCTAGCAAGCAAATCTACCATTCAGTGTTATTTTCTGTTTTCCAGTTATTCTCCAGTCCAGAGAACAACTGATAGATTTTCTCCAGCCCCCAGGAGAGATGAGACGTAAAACTAAAATGTTTGTCACTCTAGGGACTAGATGAGCCCCACACAAACGCTTTATCTGCTGTGGTGCCAAAGGGAATGTATGATAATCAGATGAGTCCCCAGCTCTTTTTCTCTCTTGTCACTCATTCCATGCACCTAGGTTGAAACCCAAGTTGTGGTTTAAATGCCTGAAATAGTAATTCTCATAAAACATTTTTACAGCCTTTTGACACTGAGAATGATGTACGTTTCTTGATATTGTCAAAGCATATTTTGTTTTATATGTACCCTTATCAAGTGTAAGGATATAGGTACTTGAGCAAATTCTTTAGTGTAAATAACTGTGTAAATGAGGGAGGCATGAAATTCCCCTGCATGAGCAATTTCCTTCCCTGGTTGCCTGGATATTAGTCTTCAAAGGTGAGTGACATAAGCCTGTTGTGTGTTTGCTGGAAATGAGATTAGTAGCTGGGGCTTTTCCTTAGAAAGAAATTGGCAGTACTGATAGAAAAATGCATACTTAATTCTGTGTATGTGGAAAACATAACTTAAATATACATTTATATATAAATAGGCATAATATAAATATTTTAATATGTCTATAGTCTTGTACTTCCTGCAGTTGATCTTTATCGCTGAAGGTAAACAAATCATTTTGCCTAGATGATTCTTGTGTGTTAATCTAGGATTGTAAACCTGCATTTTTAAAGATGCTGTTCTGTTCATGGTAGACGTTTTGAAGATGCCAGTGTCCACTGGTGTTTTGATATGATAGGATGAATTAAAGGATGGAAGATTTCCAAAGTATATTTCATACCCTATAAAAAGTGCTAGTGCTGAACTTACGCTGTTTGGGTATAGGGTTTTCACTGCGGTCTACAGTAGCAATATGTATCTTAAAATAAGATACATAGAAAAATACATATACCCTAAAATTAATTTTACTAACTCAAAGATTTTAGCAATCATGTCTATTAGTCTGAAGTTCTGATGACTTTTAAGGAAGCTGTTGTAGTTTGTGGTTTGTCTTCTGACTTCATGAATAATGCCATTTCAGCCCTCCTGCTTTCTTCTTCTTTTACTATTTTGTTGGACAGCTTCTGCTAGTGCTGGAGAGGAGAGGAAATATACTGCCTTTTGCAGCAGCTCTAGCAGCTTTTAGTTCCCAGAAGCAAAGCAGGGTAGCACAGGAGAAAGACAACCACACACAGAAGTTGGTGCTACTCTCCTGAGACAGAAAGGTTTTAGTGGGGCACAAAATCAAATTTCAAAAGTTGACAAGAATATGGAGAAAAAAAAAAAACACAAAAATTTGTCTAGGAATAAAACCGCTGTTTGAAATATATGAGTAGGATATGTGGGAGGGAACAAAGGCATAGGTAAGAGATGAGAAGGACAGAGGTGCTAGGGGCTCTGCTAGGTGAAAAACAGAGGAGCCATATGTTCTGTGACTGGATGTGTATCATCAAATGTAGAAAATTTGGAGTGTGGAAAAGACCTGTTTCAGTTTATTTTTACATAAAGATCATCCTGTTTGTCTTTGCAAAGCTTAAGGTACTGACTTCATTCTGTGACTGTTTTTAGTCTTTCCATAAAAGCTGCTTGGGTGTGGGCAGAAATAGATACACTTGTCGTTTAGGACACAATTCAGTTTTGTATGTAGCACTTTTAATCCTGAAGAGCCTCAAAAGCACCACACAAGCAATCATGGCTGTATGCAGCTTCTGTGGAACACAGCCCTCCTAGGGCAGGTGAGGGCACCCCTGAGGAAAACTGGGATGGAAAATGCTGTCAGGCATTGGGGAACATGTATGCTACCTTCCTACACTTCTACATTTGTAGGGCTTTGTAATGGTCTTCCTGATGCATCTTTTTATGTTTTTAAAAATTTATATGTATATTTCAGTTGAAAGGTTGAAAAGCTTTATTTTTCCTGTTATCTTCTTATAACCTTGCCAAATACACATTCTCATACATTAGTTAAAGTAGATCTTGGATAGACTCCCTGAAGGAGCTAAAAAGAGCAAAACTGCAATTAAACCCCACAAAACATACGTGAGGTTCAAATGGACTTTATCTACCACAGTTTTAATGTATAATTAAATTGGAAAGTACAGATCCTATTTTTATAATTGCTCCTCTGAAAAGTGGTATAGGCTCACATAATTCCTTAGAGAAATTGTTGAATTTTCAGCCTTAGAGATTTGAGGTTGGTAGTTACAGGTAATCTGTTTTAACCAGTAATACTAATTTATGATAAATTAATCAAGTAGTCGAGTTTGTGTGTAAATTTTGCCCTCAGCTAACTTTGGAAAAAGACAAAATAGCTGTAGAAGCACTATAAAAGTTATGTTACTTTAACCCTCTGGGGCTTACATTATCCAAATCTTGTTCCTTGTTTTTTGCTTGTTTTCTTTTACACCTATTTTGAAAATAATGCCAAGTAATAAGAATGTTTTGACAGAAGCATCACATAGATACGTGTTTTAAAATACATAAAACTCTTCTAAATAACAATTTAGATTTAAAACTTCCAAAACTTTTCAAAATAACTTTATTTATTTATTTAAAACTTCCAAAACTTTTCAAAATAACTATATTTATTTATTTATTTATTTATTTTTGGTAGTTACTTCAACCTGAACTGAAATGATTTTTTGAAGTATGCTGGGCTCCTGTTTTCCACAAATTAGGGCAGATGCCAAAATGACTAGTCAGTTTTTGAAACTTTTGGACTTTTTTTTTTTTTAATGCTTATGGTGCCTTGCAGCTTCTTCCCTAACTTTAATGGGTTTTGCTTAAACTGTACTGGAGTTAAGCAGACAACAACAACAAAACCCAAACCACAAAAATCTCACTTCCGTTAAGGGTCTGCTTTCCATTTCATGCTAGCATTGCCCTGCTAGTGTCAGAAGGGCTGCCTGAACTTTAGACTTGTGTGTTCCCTGAGATGGTATCTGGAAATGTCCTCTCAGTACGAGAGAGCTGGGAAAAACGGGGGAGGTAGGGACTGAGGTTAAGAAAGATTGTATAAAGAAACAGAAGAATTTGAAACTGGCTAGGCACTTGTTAGATTGATGTGCCATGACGGGTCAGCACTTGGTGGGGAGTGAGAACCCCTGTTGGGCAAAAAGTACCAGCAGCTTGGTGATAGCCCTGGGAACACTACACAGGCTGGGGGGTGGTGGCAGGGAGAAGGAGAAGATGGGGATGAGAGGGAGATAGAATGACTAATCAAATCTCAGATGCTTCTTTCTCCACCTACTCCTATTGCTTCAATGCAGTAAGGCTCAGAGGGCTGCAGAATCTCATTTACTCATGCGATAGAGTGGTTTCCTGCTTTCTGTGGTAATATACACAGCCCTTTGTGCATTTGAAATACAGCAGGGATTTATTTAATTTTTTTTAATTTTAATTTTGCCCTGCTGAATATGCTGACATCATCTGGGAGCCCAGGCAGGGCCAGGTGGTGGTCTTGCTTAGCCGTGCTTCTTGCTGGATCCAGCTGAAACTTGGGCTCATCAGTATGCACTTGGTGTGCCGGCGTCCTTCAGAATGTGGGACAGACAGCAAGAATAGAGGAAGGGGGATTTTAATGTACCAAGGACTGAATTACTTGATTTGAAACAACATTAATGGGAATACCTTTGTGTTTTTGTGTCAGTTAATTAGTATTTGATATTTGAATAAACCATTAAGGCTTATAACTGTATGCATATTTAGTTGTTATCTTGGCAGTGCTTTAGGTTTGTTCCCCCTACTGCTGAATACGGGAGGCTGTTTTGCAGAAGGTTCACTTAAGTTATTTCTTCCCGTAAAAGTGGAAGAAAAGGAACTTTCATCTGAATTCATTGGGCTTACCTCTGAGAATTCAAAAGCCTTTGGAAGTTGGCTGAAATTCTTGATGCTGAGTTGAGTAATATCCCCTTGAATATTTACTTTAGTCAAGTCTATTCAGAGATCCCTCCCCTCCCGTCCTTACTTGCATTGATTTCCAGAACTAGATCAAATGGCCAAAGAAATGCAAAGCCTTGCCTCTTGTGGATGGGTTCTCCAGCGGTTGTCTTATTCCTGTGGCCTGACTTTGTGTTCGGTGTTTACATAAATTGAAGTAACTGGAAAGGCTGGGATTAGTACTGCAGATCTTTCACTGTCAGTGGAATTGCATTGCCAGTGGGAAAGCAACGTAACTCACAAATTTTAGTTGTTGCTGGAACTGCAGGTTTTGGGGAATTGTATTGGTTTTAATTAAGGAAAACCAAATTCCTTTTTGTAGCTGTTTGCTCTTTGTATCATCATCTCTTTCTGAGGATAGAAATGAAATGTTTGATTTCTGTCTGTTATTCAAGTATGAATGTGATGCATCTTTACTCTAGTAACACTTCACTCAGTGGGAAGAGATAGGAAGTGAGATATCCCTGGATCAGTGATAGCAATTCTGACAACCCAATGAGAGCAGGAAAGCTGACTGTTCAACGCATGATTCATTTCTGATTCTATAGTAACGATATAAAAGGAAGAAAAAGCTTCTGTGTTTAGTGTGGTTGAAATGGAAAGTTAAGAAAGGTGACCTTCAGCACTGGTGTGAACCATTTTGTGGTGAAGAGAGGATAACTTGGACTCCTTTTCTATGTGAAAAGTATATGTTAACATACAGATTAAAAAAGGTGTGCAATCTTAACACCTTCTAAAACTGTAAGTTAAAATTAATGGAAACCCTTTGTTGACTACCCCTGGATAATCTGTATTCAAACATGATATTTCCGGATGATCACTCTACTTCAAATAGTCTTCAGTCTAAAACACTAAAGGATGTTGGATGATTTTTCTCCTATCTCATGGAAAGCTACAAAGCAACATGCAGTTCACAAAAAAAAAAAAGTCTCACTTGGCACCAGCTCCGAATAGCAGGGTTGTTTCAAGAATCTTAAAAATCTCTGAAAGACTCTCAATGCTTGCATACTCTTTTTATAAGCTGTCCATGAAGTAATGTCAAATGACTATTATTTCACTTCATGATAGGTATTTCTTTGTCTCTGTGTTTGAAAGCCAAGTCAAGTTACTTGTCTGAGAAGGGGAATGGAAGTCCTGTCAAAATGCAGAATGGCTCAGACCTTATGCAGTTGTTGCGAATTACTTATTACTAATTTGTAATTACTAGTAAGTAATTTGTAATTATTAGTAAGTAATTACTATTACTTACTAATTTGTTCAAACTGTGTCTGTCTGACTGATGGGGGTGGGGGGGAAGCATACAGCTGAAGGAAATCACCTTTCCAACTATAACATTCGTAAGCAATGTTATTTTTTTCCCCCATGTGTATTTCTGAACGGAACTAGTGTTCTCATATGGGGCCAGTGAAGGTCTGCATGTGGCCATGCAATGTACAGTAATAAATCCAGCATCTCTAGGAAAGCATGTTGGAGATAAGAAGCTTTGTATGTTTATGGCATTACAGAGGGAGTTTCCCCATCTAGGGAATACTTCATTTTAACCCAGAATAAATGTGTATTCAGCAGTTTATCAACTTGTTCTGTCAAAATGGTCATTCAGATTCCTTCGCAAATTGTGGCAGGTTAAAGATGGTTGCTGTGTGTAGTTTTGCTTTCACCAGTGCTACTCTCTTAGGCGCTGCTTGTGTTGATCATAAGTGTGTGAAATCATATTTCCTTTCCCTTTCTAGTCATATTTGATTTAATATTAAATATTCTTAATAGTGATTGTGTATATGCATGTGTTTGTTTATGTATATACAAAAACTCTGATTAGCCAGAGATTAAGCATGAATGTAATTTTAAACCATAGAGTTTCTTTGTGCTCTGCACTGGGCATATGTATTTAAATGCCACGGAAACAAATAGGGCTAAGCTTTCAATTACAGCATTCTGCTGAACTGGGGATGGGATATTCAAAGCTCTTAAATGGAGGGAGGGCCTTGGCTCACTGTAACCATTAGCCCGAGTGTTCTGTAGATAACTGCAAACTTTGGCTCTAGAAAATATATTATTTGCAAGCTGCACTTCAACAGTTATGCTCTGGAGTGGTTTGATAAATAATGTAGTGTTTCTACAGGAAATGTCTCAATCTGGGTTATGAGGCCATTCATTCTGACAAATTAGAAGTGAACGTGCATGGTGCTGTTAGTTTGACTGTTATTAATTTCCTCTTTTTTCCATGTGTGTGCAGTGTGTATATAAATACATGTGCACACCCAGACATACATATTCTCAAAGTAGGAAGAAGGAAAAGTTGAAGAAGCATGCAGTGGTTGTCCCGTCAACTGCCTGCACCAGGTCTGGGAGGCAGCCAGCATCGGCATTTGGGTAACTGGAACATGTCAGTGCTTAGAAAGCTTTAACTGTTGAATGTTTTACGACCTTTTCTCTCTTGTTTTCCTAATTTTATGTAATTTGTGATGAAAACAAAACCCAGGAAATTTTCATTAATCACATTTCACCATAAGCAAAAATTTAGATGGTCTTTTTCTGATGGGTGCAAGGAGAAAAATGTGTTTTACAGGGTACGTGCAAGGAACTTTGTTATGCATAGCTGTACTTTGGGTAGCAGTTCAAATGACACTTTTTGGAAAAGCCAGCCTGAATACTCCTTTTCTAATCATTCTAACGCCCATATACCTAAACCTCCCATTTCAGCATTTACACAAGCCTATCCCAATTGCAGGAAACACACAACCAACTTTCAAGGAGCCCTTTTCCTGACAGTGAGTCCGTAAAATTGTAACAGTTCCTTTCCTTGCAAAACGTAATGGAGTCACCATTTACTAAGGAGAGAAAAGAACTCCGTGAAGGATCCAAGTGTAAATGATAATTATCCATTATCATGGTTTTAAGTAGGCTTCCCTTTTGTGAATAAGCTGCAGCAATGCCAAACCAAACATTCTTTTGTACTTTTTTTTCCCTCTAGCTTTCCAAAACTGTTTACAGTTGAGGGGAAAAATATCTTTCCCTCATGTTTACTTGGAATTAACTTTGTTTAGGAAATTTTTTAACAAAGTGAATGAACCATCAGGACAGTGCTGACATTTTGTCTTTTGTTAGTATGATCTACTTCTGGAAGTTTTCTCTTTTTTTCTTTTCTTTTATCCCTTACAATAAGGTATAAAGTTATTTCTTTCAAACTGTATAGTGAAGCCAAATATATTACAACCATTTTATTTAAGAGGTAAAACAGTGTAATTAGAATTGTTGCATACTAATCAGCATGTTATTAGCAAAATTAAAAATAGCTTTGCCTTGAGAAAACGTGTTCGAGAATTGAAGTTGTGATTTTGATTTGGTGCAGAACAGTATTTTGTGTTTTTGTATGTATGTTTGTTTTCCCTCCCCTTTTCTTTATAGGGTGCTTTCAGAAACGTATATTTAAGTGGGGAGGGGAGACCCTTACAATAGCTGACTCTGAAATGTATTCATCTATATTCTTAAAAAACATTGACCTGTTCGGTTGACTTTGAGCATTTACTTTTGGATGCACCTTCTCTTTTTCTTAAGCTGTCCATGACTGCAGTTTCAAGGTTATTTGAGTTGAGGAAAACTTTGTTCTTATCTCGGTGTTTTGACTCTGGCCCTACTCAAAATTAAAATTGTTATGAATTTTATTTGTCTCACAGTAGCTATCTTTTCTACTGACCTTTAAAATATCAAAGTTTGTCTGTAAGAGTGCTATAAAACTTTCATAGAAAACAAAGCAAAACAACAAAAACAAACAGAAAAGCATTAATTATTGTCATAGTCCCATGATTTCAGGAGGGGCTATGTGACATAATATAAACAATCGGATGTCCTCACCAAGCCGACAACAATGTTATTTGCATTTTTCTATAAAATAAGTGTGACAATGTTAATGAACTTTAGCTGGATGCCAAGAAACTTTCTATAACAGAAATTGATGTATGAAAATGAAATTTCAGAAGGTGAAATGCATGCAGACATGCTAAATATGTTACTATGGGAGAAACAAAATTCTTGGAATATGTTGGAATCTGTATGTTACCTATCACTGTAATATTTATTGAGCACATAGGAATGGATTCAAATTCATTTAATGCTTTGTGTATTTTAATTTACTTTCATTGTTGTTTGACTTGCTTGCTGAGATTGGATTCTTTGTGTTGCAACGACACCATTCATTCCTTGCAGCTTATTTTATTTCCTCTACTACTTGAGTGTGTGGTGAAATGATGAATTTGCACAACAATGGTCCTTTCCCAGACAGTATATAGTGACGTCCTAAGCACAGGGATCAAAGGAAAAGAGAAGTATGTTTTAAGTGCTAACGCACAACTTCTGTAATAGAAAAGCAATTTGCAAGAAACTTTAAGCCTGTGAAAGCAGGTACTGTGTATTAGCCAAATCAGCATCTCTCCTAATTGTAGCAGTTGGGTTTTGAAAAGGAATTTGAGCAAGTCTGAGATAAAAGTTGCTGAAATTCTTTCCCTTTAGTTTCCTTTCCATAACCACATACACTATAAAGGAATTTGTATTATTGCTGGAGTTTGACAGGTTTGTATCCAGGTATAAAAGTGGTGTGCTTTTTTTTCCTTTAAATTTATTAAACCATAATTATTGGCCCTGTAGTGAGGTTTCTGTTGTACATCTCACTAGAATGAAATTATTGGAAATTGAGACCTTATGCATCTGTAGTTGTTTTTCTTGAAACTATTTTTTTTTTAAATCAAAGTCAGGACCTATCTGGTGTGTGTATGTTAGAGGGGTGAAAGGTGGGCAGGGTAGAAGTGAAGTTGTAGAGCTAATGACTAGACCATAGTTGGCTGTAACTCCCTCAGGTGACAGTATAAAGTGACTGTGCAAGTCCTTACCATATTAAAACTTTATCAAAGAAAAACTTTCATGTTGCTAAAAGTCCTGCATTTCGTACACACTGAAGAGCAGATTTCTTTGAGTTGAGTACATGACAGCAATACTTGGTAGCAATGGCTTGCTACTGCTCTACTTGTACAGCCTGCACTAGGGCTTGCCTACAAGTCCCTAAATATTTTGGGACTGACCTACTTGTCCCACTCTTCGTTTTTCTTCAGAGTGTGTTTCAGGAATGTCCTCTGCTAAGCTATCTTACTCAAGGCTGTGTATTTTCTCAAGCATGAATTCAAAAGAAGGTGACTATAGAGACAGACCTACCGTGTGCAAGCAAGATACGATCTTTTGATGGATGTTTTGTTTGTATGTAATTGCCCTGTACAAATGCACAAGAGAAGCAATGTATGTGTATGTATTTTGAAAAACACAGTGCTCAGAAATGATCTGGTTTTTGATGATAGAAAGTTTTGAAATAAGCAAAAAGTGGTAGAATGGCTCAGCCAGCAGGCTGTCTAAACCCAGATCCAGACTTGAGCACGAAGCAGGATGTACCAGATACTAGAAAGCTTTAAGGATCTGCAGCACTTGCTTGGCACGCTGACCAGAAGGGACAGGCAGTTTCAGCTGAACACTTGGTTTTGTCCGTGCTGTGTTGTCAGCAGTAGCTAGTGCCACCTGCGGGAGCTTTGCTGGAACAGGTGGTTTTATCATTCAGAGATGCAGCGTCATTAGAAAGGCAGATGGGAAAGTGCTACTGCAATTTTGTGTCACAGCAGGAGAAGCATTAGGTTGTTTTCTATCAGTTGGCTGTAGCACAGCATGATGACATGCAGCGTAGGCCTGATCTCTAAGCAAAGTTACATGTTTAAAAGGTGATAGTATCAAAAATACTCATTAACAGTTGGTCTTTATAGAAAGAAAAATGCTAGTGGTTAATTACACTAAAATAATTTCATACAATCTGAGCTGAAATGAGTTTGAAAGGTATTTCTTCTGCTGAGCTGATAAAGAATTGTGTTCTACTCAGAGTTAATGTGTCAGAAGTAAATACACTTATTTCACCATTAAAAAATGAAATCTTTTGGTGTAGGCTTTGAACTGGCACTCCACAAGGGTACTTGGGAATGTACAGGTTGTTTGTTGGAGTTTCAGTGGAGGTTTTGGTCCCTCTTCCTCCTCACAGAAGACCTGACAGGGAAGGCTTCCTCTTTGTTTCACTTGGAATAGTGGCAACATGTGGTATTAAGTAAGGAGTCTTGAAACGTGGTTGGATGCTGATCAAATGTTGAGTAAGTCTCATCTTTTCAAGAAGTCGATTCTATACAAAGTTTGAAGGAGAAGATCCCGTGTCATGTTCCCTTCTAGGCCTCATATTCCATGTTACTTCACTGTCTTGACTTGTAGACTGAAACATGGTGATTAGCTGCTGAACTTGATCTTTTAGTGGGTTTGAAAAACCATGGCCAAAGCCTTGGAGTAGCACTGGGAATGGATTCAGAGCTATTGGAGAGACCGGAGGAGGGAGATGTATGCGTAGCAGTTAAACCACAGAGGAACCAGCCAGCTCATTCCTTATACTAGAACATTTGTGATGTTTTTCAGATTCAAAACCAGTGGATTACAGTAAACCAAAATGAAAGTGACAAAGGGAATTCTGTGATTTGGTCTTCGCTTGAGGGGAAAGAGTTGAGTTTTTTGGTTGCAGCTGCAGTATAAACGATTGGTTCTAAAACTAGTCAGAGTATGCTGTAGCCTTGTGCTGTTTTGAAGAAGGTCAGAGGAGAAAGAGCTGATGTTAATGTGATTTTTATTTATAGGGCAAATGATATGCAAAGGAAATTTTGTTCCTTCTTGCCCATGTAGCTCAGATGGTCTTGTTTGAACCAGCTCACCTCTTGGTGCAGTTGCCATAGTGTCACTGTTGCCAGTCTTTCCGTGAGAAATGAGGTGCAAAGGTGACCTGGTTTGGCAAAGGGGCATCTTACCCACCTCTCCCCACCCCCCAAAAAAGGGCTTGGAGTGTTTCAACATGTGTTGCACTGCAGGGAAAAAAGGCTGAAAGATTTTTGTGGGAGAGGACTGTTGGAGAAGGGAAGCAGTAATTCACACCCACATCCAGAGCTCTGCTGGAAGGGAATGAAAGGAGCCATTAGAATTCTGTGCAGTTTGGAAGAAATAAATGCTGACTTGAAATAGCACTTTAATCTTAAATAGGTACTGCTACGTTACTTAGAAAGACCGCGGGGTGGTGGTGAATAGGAGCAGCAATGAGGCTTGATGGCATACAGTGTATTGTGTCCCCATAATTTATATCCTTTCTGTCTATGTTATTTAGAGTTTTCTTCAGTGTCACCTCTTGGTTCATGTGAAAGAACTGTGTTAGTGTTCACATGTAAACTAGCTTTCATGGTTTATGTGACCTAGGATCAAAGCTATTCTCAAGGGGTTCAGAGCAGCAAAGCTTCTGATCCAGAAGGGATTTTGTAGACAAATAAATTACTAAAAAATCTGAGTTGGATGTTCTTATTCTCTAACAAAGATATACGCATCCTTTAACAGCCAAATGTCAAATTCTGGTTCCATTAATGTGGGTGAGAATTTTGCTATAGCCTGCCTCAGAACATGGAGTTCATCCTGTGGCCTGAGGCTTTCTGACTGCTGGTTTGGGGGACCTCTGTGAATTATACTGCCTTTGGAAACAAAGTCCTGTACCATTCACTCAAGAAGTGTCATTCTGTGCAGGGGCATCCAAGCTTTCTTTTTGGTTTACAGAATACTTTATGTCAAGAAAACTGCAATTATCCCTTTTCTTCCCTCCCACTCTTACACCTTTTTTTTTTTATTTAGTTGAAGCAGAAAGAACTTGTCCAAATATTCTTTAAAAATAAACCAGCAGATGGCTTTACTGTTAACAGCATGGTGTGTAGTGTGGAACATCAGAGCTTCAGTTGTTTCATTATATATTGATCTGTACTCATGGCTATCTATTCTGTAAAAAGCTGCATTTAAAAATTAAATACAGTATTTTAAAGGAATACCTGTGTTGATCATGAATAAAGTGGCTACAGCCGGAGCAGATCTTAGTAATGCTGATTGCTTCTCTGGAAGATTGGAAAGAAATGTAATATCTGGTTAAGGGTCTATATGCTGAGAAATTTTTGAAGAAATCCAATCAACTTCCTTTAATGTGATTGCTTCCAGCTCTTTGGATCAGACATAGACTAGGGGCTGGTGATATGACACAAAGGAGGTTCAGGTTAGATTTTGGTTAGTGATGTTAGTTGTTCAACATAAATACATAGCTGGGCTCCGTAGTTACAGCTGCAAACAGTGCTGTGATTAACAATAGTTTCTTTCAAGCTGCTTGATGCTTTTTTTGAGTAGAGCAATAAGTTGCTGAGAGAACAAAAATGGAACAGAAATCTTCTCTCTAATGAGAATTTCTCCATGAAACTTGAAAATTGCAATACTTCAGTCAACAATTATTTTGAATAATTAGAAGCAATGTGTTTTTAGCAATATACTGTTAATTTAAGAGGCTAGACTGTATTTGTCTGTGAAATGCAGGAATCGCATGTTTGTCCTTAGCATGCTTTTTTAAAAAGTCACTGGTGTGCTGTAAGCTTGAATGCTTTCTCACTAATTCAGCTATCACATGCTATTGATTTGGATCCTGAGATTTTATTTTTTCATAAAATCAAAGGTGATCTTCAATTTTTAGCAGAATTTTAAAGACAAAACAATCCTCTATAAGGAACAAGAAATCTCTTGAACTAGGACCTCCCAGTATGCCCAGTTGGGTGGTCCAGGCCGATTATGGCCTGTGAAAATGCATGGTCATACATCTGAATGTTTTTGGTTACTCTTAAGAGTTTTGCCTAATTAAGAAATGTAAACAGTATAGCTGTGTTTATTCATAAGTTATGAATGCATACATATTTCAAGTTTTCTGACTGGGATGTTCTGTGAAAAACTGCTTAGAGAAGTTAGCAATAGGTAGTGAGCTTTGAGTGACAAATCCAGAAATACCAGGTACCCCATGGACAACTAGAATAGGTGGGCCAAAGGTGCAGGGACAACTGAAGATGTATCAATAATTAAATTGCAAGAGTATTTAGAAAGGTCTAACACGAGTGATTTTTAAGGTCCTACTAATCTTGAAAGTAGTAGCAGTAACCCAAAGATTGCAATAAGAATGTTTGGATAAGTAGAGCTTGATTGTTTCAAAAGTGAGCAAGAATTAAATTCTTCTGCATCTGGCTAGGAAGCTTATGCCCCAAATGTTGCTTCACTGCTGCATTTTAACGAGTCCTACTTAGCCTCATTGCAGAAAGAGAGACTTCATTTCCTGCTTTGGTAAATAGTACTTATCAAAAATTTGCTTCCCAGATTAAAACCATGAACTTTTGCATTTTTTTATTGATTTATTTATAAACGTCTGTTTTTGAGTCATTGAGAACTTGGCATGTTACAGGAGGTGAGGGTGGAGTTCAGTGTTTCTTCTATTTAAATTTTCCTCCTTTCACTAGATTTGCTATATATCTCAGAGAAGAAAACTAAAGCGAAACAAAGAATAAATAAGTTTTTCTGGGGTAAATGAAGAGAAAATGTGGTTACTTGGTTATAAGTCTAGGAGTAATAAAATGGGCTTTTTTTTTTTTGGGAGAAAAAAGTGGAATTTAAGTTGTTTATTCTGCAACATCTAGCAAGTATGGAACCAATTTGCATTAATGAGAGAGCAGGGAGGAAAACAGACTTTTAGTATTTGAAATACATAATTTCCATGCTTTCTAAAGAATTCCCTTAAAACACTATTCTGTGTCACATAACTGGACCTCAATTTATAGATGGAACACTTAAAATTGCTGAGAGTGCTGTGGGAAAATGTTGAAGGCTGTATACTGGTAGTATAAAGTTTGCACCCATCGAACTGTTCTGGTACTGCTATTCTCCCATGCAGTTTAGAAGAAGCTAGGGAATGGCAACACGTTTCACAGACTGTTTCCGTGATGAAAATCATTACAGAGAGTGACAACTGTTTCTAGACAGTGTTCTGAAGATTTGTTTTTCAGGACACAGAGGTTGACTTTCTTCAACCTGGTATACCTATGTGGAGCCTCCCTTGCTATCTCTTACTGTAATGTGGAGTTGCTAAATTGGAAAACTTTGAAAGCAATTTGTGGCATAAGAATTTTTAAATTGCCTTGTACTGTCTGAGTGAGTTCCTGAAACAGAGTGCTGCAGTAGCTCTGGGATGTCTGAACCTGTTAAATGAATACCCTTTGTGTGCAATAAATCGAATGATCCAGCTTTCAATTTACCATTCCATTACTGCAAATGCCAAGGTCATTCAATGCCTATTTGAATTCTGGTGTTTTTTGTGCAGGAAATGATGGGTTGTGCTCAACAGAGATGAGCACAGGCACTCCATTAAATTCCTGAGAAGTGAATGTTGGTAGGTGTCTTAATTTAAGTGCTTTCTGGAACTGACTTTGGATGACACAAAAGAAAGGGGTAACTTCTTTGGAAGGTCAAACAGAGAGAGATGTTGGTCTATGTTAGACAAGGAAACTTGTACTTACATAAATAAAAACTGGGGCAAAAGAGGCCAGAAAAAATAATTACTTTTTTTTCCTTGCTTCAATTTAGCTCATCCAAAATGTGTCAATAAAAATCAAAAATTATGTCAAGACTGCCAGTTTTATTTCATTAATGTCAGTAAGTTACTCACTAAGCATTTCCATGGTGAACTCTACTTAGTATTTATTTTAATACTGTGCAACTTGATACAACCCAAACCAGAAATAAATACATGGATATCTGTGTTTTATTATTTTAAATGTGTAGTATCCTGAATTTGTGATATGAAATAATTTATTTAAAATGTAGAATTTAAATAAACCATTTTCTTGAAGCTTGAAATGAATCATGAAAATAAATATAGTATTTATTGGTATAACTTCCTAGTTCAAATGTACTAAAAGGATTAACTACTTCCTGTCTACTTTACTGTTTAATTACTAAATAACTGGCATTATAAACTGGCATAATATTCACAAATATGTATTACATCATTGCAGGTTGGATGTGAGCTTGCCAAGTTTTAGAGTTAGTTGGTGTGTTTATTCTAGTCAACTGTTTAGATGTGATAAGCATGCATAATTAACTTGGAGTAACTTCTTTAAGCAACAGATTTTATGTTTTTAATGTCTTTTGGAGAGCGTGTTTCGGTTTTTCAGCAAATTTATAAAGATTTTGGAGATGTAGTTGTTCAAATACTCCATTGAGGGCACACTTGTTTATTCATCTTGTGACACTGTCCAGCTGTGGTTCATGAACTCATGTGCACAGACTCTTAGGTGGATAAGCATTATCACTATTAATTTTGCGGAGCTGAGAAAGGACTTTTTGGGTAGTTCCAAACGTTCAGTATGTGTCATGTTCTGCAGATGTAACACTTGTGTAAAGGACAAAGTGCTACATCAGTGGCAATTCCTGTGTAAGAACTGGCAGATTTTATCTTCAGTGGAGATGAACTGGCTGATGTAGAAAGTCACGTGCAGTGGAGTTTCTGTCAGCTAAATATGAATTAGCTGAATTAATGTAACCTTAGGATGTGTTAGTAGATCATAGCCTTAGATGCATCTAAGGTATTTCTAAGCTTTTAAAAATAAGTGAATTAAAAATGACAAATATAATTGTCCTGGATAGCACACCTGAAATACTTCTTGTGACTTAAATTGCTTAAGAAATCCTACGTATTTTGTGTAGTTTGCACTTATTGTAAAATTAATTGGTTGCTAGTTAAGAAAAGTTTTAATTCTAGGTCTGTTGATAGGATTCAAAACAAACCACATGAATTTGAGAACAAAATAATTGCATAGGAAATAAAGTGTTACCCTTTTATTTTGTTAGTGTTCAGCCTCCGTTTTACTGCAGGATGGGCTGGGGAGGTGTACCAGAACCTGATAAGTGTCTGAATTCTGTGTTGAATCAGCTCTGTTGTCTCAACATTGCTGGAAACAGGGTGGTTCATTGACATCATTAGGGATTAAGGCTGGGCTGTTAATCCTCACAGTGCTGCATGCTCTGGGCACTGTTGTACACAGCAGTGAGCTATCTGAATTGTCACCTGAGGCAATGTCTCTGCCAGGTGATGCACCATCTCCTTTGGGCAGAAAATCCTGCTTTTCTGTCTTGTTGTTATTATTACTACTGTGTCCTGTCTGATCTTGAGCTTTGTGTTATATAAAATGGCGTGTCAACCCAACTGTTGATGGGAAAATATTCAAAGGTGTTAAAAAGAAGGATGCAAAATCCCAGTCAGTATATGTTGACCATCAGGCAGTACTGCAGAGGTACATAATGCTGCTAAGAGGAGATGGGCCCACTGTTTGCCTGAGAAGCCCTTAGTCTCTGCCTGCTGCTGGGATGGAAGAAACATTTGTACTCCACAGCACAGTAAAGCTTTAAACTGTTTTTGTGTTTAATGCTGGCTGGTGTGACTCTGAGTAGCCACTCTTTTGTTAACTTCAGCAGTACATAGGTGTAAGCAACTCTTTCATCCCAATTCATAGGCCTCTGACTAGAAACTCTCACTTGTGGGGAAAAATATCCAAGCTCAAAGACTGAAGTCTACCAGATATAATTAGTACTTCCAGTCTACCGTTGCGATTTATTAGAGGGCCTGCCTGCCTATAAACGAATGCTACAGTATTTGTTCACATCCAAGTTATGTTCTACGGAACAGTATTGTAGATAAACGCTAGGGAGTTTTGTTTGTTTACATATCTTACATCTAAACACGGAAATTATGAAAGCTGAAAATTCATCCTTCATGAGTGGGCATGGGGCAGGGGAGTGTCCTTCTGAAATGTACTGGTTTTGATTAAGAACGCTTTTTTTTTGTTTGCTTTCTGTCCATTAGATTTTGCTAAGCCTGTCCCTGCTGAGATGCCAGATAAAACTCCTGGTGGTGCAGAACCTGTTCCCAGGAATGAAGGTGAGTAGTTTCCTTTCCTTCAGAATACTTTCATTTTCATGAAGTGTCATGATATTCGTGAAGTATTAAGTCAAAAAGTGAACTTCCCTTTATGTCCTTAACCTTAAGGAAGAGCTGAACTGACTTTGTGTGTGCATATTCATCTAAGTAGCAGTAACTATCTGAACTGGGGAGAACCAGTGGGCTGCTAGGATTTCACGCTTGGAGAATAAGTTTTGTCCCATTTAGATAGGGAGATCTTGTGGAATGGGGTCAGATTTTTGTGTGGGGTACTTAAGTCTCATAGAACCAAAGCTGGCATTTATAATGGGGGATGACTGATACAAAGAGGAAGCAAAAATGTGTGACTTCCATTAAAATTAGTGGAGTACTGAAATGTTCAAGTCTTTTTGAGAATAAGACTCCGCCCAACCCCCCATCCATTAACTTTAAATTGCCACATATGAATATTTGATACTTGATTTTAAGGATTATTTTTTTAAATCTAAAAGCAGTTAGGTTCTTGCATATTTGAGTCCTTCAGAAACACTGCTGAATTGTGTTTTACTAAAATACTGTATAAAAGAAATTATTTGCTATTTCATGTCAAGGTTGTGGGGTGTTTCTGACAGTCTAGTGACAAAACTTGTGTAACTCTTCCATACACTTGCTTTCTATATCATGCCTGTCCTCTTATAAGTACTGTATTTATTATATGTGCTTTATTTTTGAATAAAACTTGCAGCTCAGACTGTGTCATACAGCATTCTCTCTGCTGTGTTATAAGGCTTTCTGTCTAAACCTTAAGACACCCATCTCAAAGTTTAGTTTTTAAAAAGTATTTTAGTTGTATTTAAATCTTACTGTTGACATTTGAAAGGCATCTCAAACATGCTGAAAAAATAACTTCAAAAAAGTGCATCAATAACAGGCGAGAAAGAAATTTCCTTCCTTGTAAAGGGTATTAAGCTACATGTAATTGCAAAAGTCTTTTCTATTAATTTATTTTTAAAGATTAATATATGCTACTATGAGAACTCTCAATACCAGATGAGAAACAGTCCAGCTAGGCTTCCAAAGGATTGAGTGCTCTTTCTGATACACATTTTGTGTGCTCACCTTCTAAATAAATCTAATGCTAAAATGCTGTAATTAAGTCCAGTTAAAAGCAAGGTCTCCACTTGTGCTATGAATTAAGACGTGGAACAATTGTCATGTACCTTGCGGGTTGCTTCCCTAAAAGTAGATTATGTGATCACATCTTTAGCTCTCATAGGTACTAATGAAATCTAAATGAGTTATAATTATCTACTCTGGTAATAAATACCATGCATCGATTCTTTTTTCTGGCTGTGGGGTGGTGGCAGATAATGCTGTGGTTCAGTCCTTCAGCCTCTAAGAGGAGTTCTGGTAAATTTAGTGAGGGATGATGTAAAACCTTCTGATCAAATTGGGGGAAAATGTCTCTCTGTGAACGGTAACTTTATTTCCTCTTGGTGCATTTTAATTTACCACATAAGCGACTTCCAGTAAGTGAGTCGTAAGGTGTGCTTTGGCTTTATGTCAGGAGTTAAACTTGTGATAGCATGGAGTTGTAGGTGGCCTTGGGACCAGGGGTCTGGGGGAAGGAAGGGGAGGGAACGGAAAGAATCCTGCAGCGTTGTTAATGGTGGGGTCATTGACAGTCACCTCGGCCATCAGGCACAGGCTGATTCTTCTCCTTATGCTGGCAATCAGAGATTGACCCCTGTTAAGAGGGATGGGTGAGGACTGAGAACTACCGTGTTGCGTCAGTGAGACACTGAAAAGACAACTGTCTTTAAGGTTGCTGGGAACATCCCAGGTACCAGCTGCCAAATATTTTCCTGCGAACTCCAGCCCCAAATTACAAGGTTGAAGCTGAACAAGGGATCGTTCATGTCTAGGCATAGGAGAGAGAGGCAGGAAGCTGGTTTTCATTTCATTTTTGGAAGACACTCATGAAGCCTTCAGTGTGTCTTTTGTTTCTGTAAATGTGGTTTCATTTCACCAGAAGTGTCCTTAGGTAAATAAATAAATACAATTCCAGAAACATCTTTGCAATTAAGCAAATCTAGAAACTGCCCTGAGGAACTTGTTCAGTACCTTGTCAATTACAGGTTATTTGCATCTTGGAAAATGTGTGATGGGATGTAAAAATGAGGTCAGTCTTGCAAAATACATAGAAAGCCTTCAGGTGGCCACGGACTTTCATGTACTTGAAAAATAACCCGTTTCAGCAGTGTTATTTCCTCTACTTCCAAAGCTCATCATGTACCCAGTGGGTTTGGAATTCAGGGAGAAAGGGACGTATGTTGCAAGAGGTTTCTCTCTTTTTTTTTTTTTCTTCCCCCTCATTGACCAAGTTCTCACACTAGAGGTTCATGTATGTGCTGTTCATATCAAGAACAGATTAAGACTGAAAAAGGCTTCTGCTTTTCCAGGGAGATGATTTTTCTACATTTATGCAACCCTCTCCTGGTAGATGCTGTATTTCAGAGCTTTAACTATAAAATCTTTATGAAAATAAAGGCCTGAAACATTGTGTTATGTATATGTCTCAAGAAATAAACATAGTATCATTGCACCCTGAAGACATAATATGCATTCTGCATGTAACACACTGATACTTATGTTTATGCAGACTTGTATAAAGAAGTTTGCTATAACAACTGGAAGCTCAAACAATACAGATTACAATGATAAAATCTAGGAAATTTTCAGGAAACATGCGATTTTTCAAAATCTTTCAGTTTCCCCAAAACAGGGGCACTTCCTTTACTTGGCTGGAGGTGGCACAGGATGAACAAAGATTTAAAAAACAAAAAACAAAACAAAACAAAAAAAACACGCTAGGGTCTGAACATGAAGGACTGGTTGTGCCTGGGATAGAGTTAATTTTCTTCATAGTAGCTGGTATAGTACTATGTTCTGGATTTCTGGAGAAGACAGTGCTGACAACACCCCAATGTTTCAGCTGTTGCAGAGCAGTGCTCACACAGAACCCAGGACTTGTACGCTCCTCACGCTGCCCTGCTAGTGAGGAGGTTGGGGATGCACAAGGAGCTGGGGGGGTGGGACACAGAGGGGGCCCAAATGGACCAAAGGGATGTCCTGTAGCATGTTAAGTCATGCTCAGCACTAAAACTGGAGGGGGAAGTTTGATAGGGCGATTGTCGGGGAATTAGCTGGGCATTGGTAGACTGGTGGTGAGCAATTGTTTTGTGTATCACTCTTTTTTCTCCTTGTTTCCTTTTTCTATTTTCTTACTAACCTGTCTTTTTCTCAACTTAGGAGTTTTCTTATTTTTTTTTCTCTCCTGATTCTCTTCCTCCACCCTGCTGGGGGGAGGATGGGGACAGCGAGTGAGTAGCTGTGTGGTGCTTCACTGCCTACTAAGCCTAACACACAAGGCTTGAGCGAAGGCATTTTGATTATTCCGGTAAGACTAGCTTCAGTTAGCGTACAGTGGTTGCTGAGGAGCTGAACTTATAAAGCACAGGTAATCAAAGTGTTGCTGTAGAGAGGTAGGTGTGTCATACTCCTCGAACTGTTCTGTGTGAACTTCTGCAACTGTGGGACGTTGACTTGCTGTGCAACTGACACATGGATACAAATCCTTGCCCTCTTTCCCATGGTACTTCCTCTTACAGCTATGTCCTTTGTGCTTTGCTGGTGTATGTTTTCAAGGTTTTTTGGTGTTTACTAGCTTCTGACGTCTGTTGAATCAAGCAGACAAATAATGCGGTGTCTTGCAAGTTATCAAGGAAAGTTAAATCTGGAAAGCTTTCTGACACCAAAATTAACCAGAGGTTTTTTTTTATTTTTTTTTAAATTGAATCCTAAGTTGCATGTTTTGATGGAATTCATACAAGATTCTTGTGACTTGAAATCTCCCATATACCAGAAGAGAGATCAAAAATGATCATCTGGATCATTAAGAAACTGTGCATGACTATATGAGGCTGTGTAACTGTTTGTGTTTATTGTATGTATAAGTGAATGTATATGCATATACATACATAGAAGTGTGTGTGTACACTTCAAACATTTTAAAATATTCTTTAGCACATGCAATGCTTAGTGAAACAAATTATGGGCTAATCTGGATGCTTTGTTTTTAGTCACTTCTGAAATTAATGTTTTCCTCTTAACAAAAGGAAATAATGAATAAAAATGGATCTTAGAAACCTCATGTGATGTCTTGATTTTCACATTATACTCAAGACAAAAACATGCTACTAATGTCTTCTAATGATACTAAATCAATGCTGGTGCAAGTTAAAATTTCTACACTATAAGAGGTTTTACTGTTTTGTTTTCATAAATACTTTTACAGAATGTTATGATAATGTTTGCTCAAAAGAATCGCCAGACATATGCCAGTAGCTGCTCTAGCATTGATTTGTAAGATAAACTTCCACAGTCTTTGATCACATGCATCTCTATATTTACTTAGCATTTATACAGTTCGCTGATAAACGGGAACGTTTCACTGGTCCAGAGTATGGACAGTCAGAAATAAGAAGTGAGTGTTTAATTATTCAAGTTTAAAATATCACTGCTACTTATGTGCATAAACATTTATATAAACTTCATTAATTTTTTCCAGACATCTTATCGCTGCTTGTTTTTTTTTCAGAGAAATGTTCATGCTACCAGTGGTCTTCAAAAAAGGTGTATTTGTTGTTACAAATGTCTGACAATTAGCCTTTCACATTTATAAGGGTCAAGTTGGGTTGACCAAAGTGTTGGCAAGATAACTGATTATCTGGAAATTTAAAAAAAAAAAAAGTCAGTGTTGCTTTAACCTAGCAGTACACCTCCCTGACCCTCACCCACTGACCCACTGCTCTGGTTAAGCCATGAGCAGACAGGAGCAGACAATTGAGAAATGAGTTTCCTGTACTTAAGTTTCTGTGACTTAGTCCTTGACTTGAGGGTCCCCAGTGAGCGGGCAGATTATTTGCTTTACTGCTGCCTTTTCTGTCAAACCCTTTTGAGTCAACACTTACATTTATAAATTTCACTGGTTGCTTTGTGCTCTAGGGAGAAGAAGAAAAAAAAAAAGTAAAAAAACGCCACAACACCACCTTGAAGTTCTACTGTTGCAAAGATGTAGGGGTGTGTACATCACACAGGAGGAATATTTTTTCAAGAAGCTTGTGTGGCTCTCAAGGAGTGGTAGACAAACAAATTAAAACAAGAAACCCCACCATGATCCTCATATAACTTTCTTAACTGTTTTCCTACGGCAAAGCTATTATATTCTATTTACAATGGATGCATTTAGAACAATGTACTATGTCAATACCAGGAAGTGGATTGAGGGTATTTCTGTTTTAGCTTGCAAAGGAATTAGCATTTGTTCTGCTCATGTTTGCTGAAAAGTCACTCTTAAACTTGTGGTATAGTTAACACTTGGCAATTAGACTGTGACAGGAGTACCTCACCCCTTGTGTAAATTCCTCTTCTCACACTGGAGAGAGGCTGCTGTCATTCACAGTCACTGCTCGTAATGGTATTTGGAGCTGGGTAATTGGTCATCTGCAAAAATTTAGGGGAATGATTTTATATGTTTCATCATGAATTATCTTAGAGAATTAAAAACAGTGATTTTGATCGTGTTGTTTTGTTTGTTTTTGGTAGCATAAGAAAATACTTCTGATACTGAATGGCTTTTATAACAATGAAGTGCTTTATCCTGTGGACTTCTGAGAGAGATATATATATTATTATTTTTTTTTTGGGTCATGATACCTTTGACCAGCTCTTTGTAACATGATGTTTACCTTGGTAGCTATTTGGAAGGCTCTTACACTCAAAGTTTTTGAGGTATCTCTCAAATGCCTCCTGAGCAGTAGTTAGAAAGTTATACAGATGTGGGAACCTTTATTAGGTTTCTCCAGTCAGCTTGTCTGGTTGCTTTTCTGTGCCTTAAAAAGCAGAAATCTTTGAAGAGAAAGATGTGAGGAAGTTAACCTACCCCAAACACTTCTTCCTTCCCCTTGCCCACCCTACCTCCATTCATTAAGCAAGTTCCACAGATTCCTCCATCTGGATCCTCCCTTACTTTTTTTGTGCTTCTTGCTAGCATCCTGAAGGAAACTAATGCTACACCAGTGCTTTGTAAACAGGCACTAACAAACGTCAGTGGACAACAAGTTGGTATCATTGCAAACTTTCTGATAGTATCAGCAGTGTTTTTCCTTGCATTGCCTACCTAACGACAATAGCAGGAGCCTAACAGTTGTTACTGTTATTCATGGTAAGTCTTGTTTAGTTTTATAATTTCTCTGACATATGTTTGTATGTTATTTCTGCTGTAATATGTAGCATGTTGCACTGGAAAAACATGCAAGTACAGCCATGTAAATCTGTAGACTGCCCAATGAATCTTCAAATCCACTTCAAATGCAGTGAAGAAAATAGCCTAATTTCTGCCTCCAAAGTTTGCCAAGACTGATTCCTGCATTGCAGGAATCCCAGGGTAAGGACACTTAGCAAGGAAGTGCTATAGTTAGGGAGAAATTTGCCACTGCACTTTATTATATAATATACCCCTTTTCAAGAAATAAAATAAATGGAAAAATGAAGCATCTTTCATAAAGCTTTTTTTTTTTTGATTCTAAGTGTGTGTGAAGTCACAGATAACTGTGGTAGTAGCGCAGTGTAGGTTTAATGGTGTATCACTGGGCTGAGATGGGAGCAAATGCATCAGTGTGCTGGTAGATGGTGACTGTAAAATTCACCTACCTGCTCCTGTTCCCTGGAACAAGTTTGCTTTTATTCCTTGCTCCTTTCTGTTTCCTGCAGTTTATTGTTGCCTAACTGAAGGGAAGAGATGTCCTGAATAAACAGCGTTTACTGTGAGTCTTAAAGAAATCAACTGTGCTGTTATGTGCACGAGAACTTGTGGCCATCAGATGACTTCAGATGCGTGATATTCAACACAAAAGGTCATGACTGTTTATGCAGAAGGTGGAAGATTTTGTGGACTTCCCTGACAAAGGACAATGTGAACATAAAAATTCACATGGGTTGAAGGGGAGACCAGAGAAATTTCTGGAAAAGAGTTCCAAATAGAAAAGCTGCTGCAAACCAAGGAAATCCCTTGAGCTGAAAATGGTTGGAAGCTAGAAGAATGCTGGGATGAAATATAGTACATGCTTGCTATGTTCTTACTGTCCTCAGCAATATGATCTTCCTGTACTGAGTTATTTTTCCTTACTTACTATTCATAGTCTCATTTTGTATCAGCTTTTAACCCCCAGAAAGTCATACCCTGAAGGAGGACACAGTGTCTGTATAAAAGCAGTATCTGAAATCTTTAACCCTAGTGCTTATAAAAGGAGGTGGTGAAGCCAAAGCAGGTTTGAAATCTTATTTAAAATGGGAGAAAAGACAAGGAGAAGGGCAATGAAATTGGATATTGAGTTTCAGATTCCTCACTGTTGGCTTCTGTCTGCATACTAAGAGAGGCTGGAACATATTTTTTTTGAAATACTAGTTGTTATAATGCATAATGACTGTTGTCATAACTCTTTTGAAAAATTTGGGCTAGCTCTAGTGCACTGGGCTTGAGTATTAGTAACAGCCAAAACAAAAACTAGTGCTCTGCTGTACTTGCACTGCAGTTACTTTGCTGCAACCAGACTGTTTGCAGCTTTGTGCTCTACAGCACGGCTCAAATTCTCTGGTTGTGTTATGATGCGTTACACCACAATATTGAATCAATTTACTTTTTTTTTCGAAATCACTTTGACTATCTAAGTCACTGGGCTGTGCTGGGTCCTACTTTTTTTCTCAGCTGCCAACAGGATGTTATCTGGATGTGCCCTTCAAGCTTCCTCAGGTCAGTGGAGTGGAGAGGGGAGTGGGCAGCAGTGGCTGTTGCTGCCTTGATCTCAGGCAGTGAAGGGTGGTGACAGGCAGACTGTGCTGGACGCTGTGAAATGTTTGAGTACAGTAAAATCTGCTCTTCTCCAGACTGGTGTTTAAATCACAGATCACAAAAGTTTGCTATTAACTGGTACAATGACTTGTTCTTCAGATGCCCAGCAGTTCCCCTGGTGCTCTGACTGGTTGGTGCCTAGTCAGAAATTGCTGCTCCAGCCATCTGCTGGTTATGTCCCTTTAATCAGTGCAGCAGGATATTGTGGCCTGAACTGTTTAACCTTGAGCTTTGGAAAATAGTATGCTTTTTTTTTTCTTTCTTTCTTAGAATGTATTGATGATCCCATTTTTAAATAATTACTTTTGCTTTTCTGACTCAGTGGTAATTCATTCTTCATTCTGAAGCAGTTAGGAAGTGTAGCACTTGAGTTTGGTGCACTTTTTGCTTTTGTATGAAAAGTTATAAAGACCATATCATCACTTATAAACACTGTGCACATATTAAATAACCAACTATGAGTAATACAAAATAGTGAGTGCAGCTTCCATGGAACAATCTAATGCGATGTCATGAGGAAAATCAGGTTGTTTCTTTAAAGCTCTTTTGAATGCTAATGGTGTAACTTATTTCTAAATTGGTGTATCAAGATGAGAAAAATCTGAAACAATCCGAACATTTCTAAAGGAGCAAAGGTGCCTTGTTAGAGCAAAGAAAAGAGGTGTACTAATTTTCTGTGCAGTTTAGTGTAAGTATTCCTCTCAGATGCTATTTAAAACAGGTTGGAGATTACCTGGTTCTCGCAACGTTTTTTTAAAAAAAAGTGTTTACATTTAAGCTGTGATCTGTGACTTGACCGTTAGCCTGAATTATAGCTGAGGTTTCATATCCAGAGTAAAATATTGCCAATGAAGTTTTTAACTCTGATTCTCAACTTTATCATGTTTACATCATAAACAACCATCCCCAAATTGCACCACAAACGGAGCCAAAGGTAAAACACGTGAATGCCATAAAGCATCTCAGCATCTAGCTTTCTGATTAGAACAAAATCTTTTTTTCCTTTTGCATTGCTCTAAATTGTTTACTTGCAGCACAGCGCAGCAGCGATGGGGCTGGAGCGGTTGGCATGACTGAGCAAGGTGGGACGCATCCAGGGTGCTGTCGCCTCCCCAGCTCCTGCGCTAGCAATATGTTCCTCCTTGTTCTGCCCACCTGCATTTTCCCAGAAACAGATGAACCCATCTGTTTAGCTTGTTGTTTGTCATACCTGATGGCTTTTCATCCTTTCTAGATGAATGTTGGGGCTGCTGAGTTTTAAAGAGTGGATTCTTTGAAAGACTCCTCTCTCAGCTCTTTGTTTTCCTGCAGTTCATGCACTTCACAGCCCCTAGAGAAGCCATTGCAGGTTTAAATTCTCTTCTCATCTTCAAGAAGAGTTGTACTGCCATTATTGATCTCAGAGAAGACCCAGGATAGAGGATACACTGTGATAACTCTGTGATCCTGTAATCATGTGTGAGCATGACCTGGAGTGAAAATGTAGAAGTCCTATTCTGTAATTACAGATGTTAGGTGTATACTTTTGCATCTGGTCTTTCTAGGTCAGGCATGATAGCCATTGCTTCTCTTGGGACCTCTTTATGGGAAGACTTTGTCACCAAACAGAACAGTCACTTTTTGTTAAAGTGGTTACTGTGTATTAAATTACTTTTCAGCAGTACTTAGGGCATCCTAAAGTGATGCAGTTATCATGGAAGTTGTTATCCTCATGGAAGTTGTTATCCTAGGAAATCATGATATAAATTAGTTTCCCTTGCCATTCTCTTTCTGGGCTTGGGAGGGTTTTTTGTGTTTGTATGTTGTGTTGTGTTTTTTTTTTTTTTAATGACTGTTATGTGATAGTCATATGATTACAGGGTTTGTAGTGTTCTCCAGACTGTTGTGTGGAAACACGAACAACAGAAAGATCTTCAAACTTCTGCCAACTGCACAGGGTTAAGATACAGAAAATGAGCGAAAGTAGCAGTTCAAGTTAATCTTTCTGTCAGTGTTAATATTTGATTTTACTTACAGTAATAGGATGTAAAATACATTTAAGTACTTTAAAGTCAGTTGTTTCTTAAAATAAAATCAGTTTTCATACCCCCAAATTGCTTTTCCCTTTTTGAGATTTCCTCCATATTTTATCTTGCTGCTTTATTCAAGTGGCATGCTAAAATTTGTTTTCAGATTCATTGATTTCCCCCTTGTCAGCCATTTTTCTTCCAAAACAACTTTAAAGGACATTGAAGGATAAGAGGGAAAAATTGATTGCTTACGGCCAGTTAGTGAACTGCAACTCTTAAGATAAATTAGATTGTGAAGGTTACATTCTTTCGTCTTGAGGTGACTGCAGCCTTAAAACCAAGAGATCCAAAGTGGTAAAAATAAAGATCAGAGGACTCTGCCCTTTCAGCTACAGAGACAGCACAGGTACCTCCTAATTATTTACTGCTTTACTCTGAAGAACTTTGACAAGTACTATGTAGTTAGCAAATTAATGACTGCTAATATTAATTAATATTAATTATCACTTAAATGTTGTATTTTTTTTTCCTAGATCTTTTAGTCACCTAATTATATGTCTGGCAGTAATTTCGGGCTATGCCAGTAACAATGGAAGTGGGCTGAGAGGCCTTGATATATCATAAATTTAGAGAGATTAATAGAGAGAAAATCTTAGCTGTTAGGTTTTGCTTTTTTAATTGGCTCCCTATAGTTTAATTTAGCTTAAAAAGGGGGAAATTGCTGCCTGCTGACAGACAAGAAGGGAACTTGCTTTGAAGTTTTATGAGCAATAAAAAATTAATAGAAACTTTTTGCATGTTTGAGTGATACGTCAAACGATTGAAGTCAACTTCTTGAAGAGTCAGCAAACTGGCGGCCTGGTTACAGCACTACTGAAATACTTTCTGACCGCAGAAGGCGAAGATGGGGAAAGGTGGGAGATTTGGTCCTGTTGTATTATTTCCAGGTCCATTAACAGTCCAGATGAAAGAGTGAACACGTAGGAGGCTTTTAGTCTTTAAATTAAAACCACATTATGTTCTGGTAGCTGATTTGGTCAGAACATGCTGTAAAAACTGATTGTGTAGTTCAAGACGTGAAAAATTAGCGAATCCTTTGAAAATAGCAAATGTTCTTAGTTGTGGCTTTTGTGGAACAGTGCTTAGTATAAATGCCATTACACACATCTTGGCAATGGTCCCCACAATACGTATTTTATAGAATAATTTAAAATGGACACAACTTCCAGGTGCAATGCACAATTTTCTCTTCATATGCATAGAATGCACTCTACTTCAAGTGATGGAAGGACTAAGAAATAATTAAATGTGTAAGAGCCTGAATATAACCTCTAGCCTAGCAAGTCTGAGTCTCGTGGTTCACCAGAAAAGACAAGCAGTCCAAGTTATTTGGGTTCTGTTATGTCTAGTTTCTGTCAAGATAGTTAGGAACCACATGCTTCCTCTCAAGTCTGTGTTTGTAGGATGGGTTGGTTATCAGTTTCTGTAGTTGTAGTTTTCACTGCATAAAAATTTTGTGTTGATGGTTAAGTCTTATGAGAGGGTCTGTCTTTCACAATAAAAAGCAATATTTTAAGAATCGTGTAAAGAATGAGGCTAATCATTAGGGAATTTTGCCTAATGTCTGGCCAGGAGATGGTTCCGTCTAGTCATGTCGAAAGCAGGCCAGCATTTCTAAAGCTGGGATGTCCTGTCTTGAATGTTTTTCAAAATTAAATATATAGTTCACAGCAGGAAATCCTTGAGGATGATAGGACTCTGCTGTGACTCTCACAGAAAGAGAATGGCTGCGTTTCAAGGTTTGTCCCTGTTGAGGATCCCTACCCAGTGAGATAGTCTTGGTTAAGATTAGATCCCAGCCCTAGGAGCTGTGTAGTCATTCCAAAGGAAAAATAAGAGGGCCTGCTTAGGGCCATAAGTGTAATTATGCATAAATGTTTTTTTCTCTCATATTTTTTTCCCCCACATTTGAATGCTAGCAATATAAGTTCATTTTATTTAAAAGCTGTCTGAAGCTTTTGGAAGTCATAGGTTTTCTACTTCCAAAGAAGTGGCAGCATTAATTATAGGTGCTGGTCTGCTCTTATGGCAGCTGGCTTTCAAATAGGAATTTGAAGGTGTCCAAGAATTGCCCCCTCCTCAACCTGACTATACAAGTATTTCGTGAGCTGCTAAAGCAAAAGTATTTTAAAGGCAAAGTATTTTAAAGACCCATTCAGCTCACAGCTGTTAGCCAGAATATCACCCCAAAAGACAGAAAATTTTCTTGAGTTTGAAGTCCATCATAAACTAGTTGCTTACATCTCTACTCAGAAATAATTATGAAGAATATTCTACTTTTATTATAAAACCATGTTTGTTTTTTTTTAAATGCAGTTTAGTCCTGCTGCTTGTCATCCCCTCTCATTTCCAGCTCTCAGAATTAAAAACCAGCAGCCCTATCTTTTCATACACCTGGACCCATTTATTTGGACTCCTGTGTTAACAGAGCACTGTCCTACCAGCCCACAAAGAGGTTGGTTCTTGCTATTTAAGGAGCCATAGGTGAGTTCAAGGAGCTATATGGCTGAGTTGCATTGGAGGATTGAGGTTTTAGGTTGCATCTTGAAATGATATACAAATGAGATGTATGAATATAAGTGTTTGTCTAGTTGTACATTTCTTGATAATGTGCATTTAATGAGGTACTCAGAATTATTTTAAGTATTTTAAGTAAAGTGCTGAAGGAGAACAGTGCCTGCATTTCATATGGCCAGGTCTAATGCGGTAGAGAACTTGAGTTACTGTGTTACAGTCCTTTTACTGCAAGATTGCAAGCTTCATGACTACAGCTAACATAGCAAGGACTGATAGCTTTTGAAAAGGTCTTAGGTTTATGCCTGACTTTTTCTAGTAATAAAGTTTGTTTACTGCACAAGCTTGCTAGTTTGGAAGTGTATTGAGAATAATGATTTTTGGCCTCCTCCCAAAGCTAAAGTTGCTCACAATGATATGAAAAGTTTTATTTGATGTGGAGAAACAGCAACTGGAACTCACAATGCATCCTTCATGGTGCAGCGTGTTTCTGGGGAAAATGCTCTGTACACCAGTTCCAGAAACTTATATGTTAAGTCTGGCTTTCTGACTGAGAACGAGTATTTCTAAATACAGTGGTGCCTCTACAATCTTTTACCATCAGCTGGACTTCCAAAATATAAGGGCAGCCCATGCATTTATCACAGACAGCAACTTGCTTATCTCTTCAGGCCTAGCTAGAATCTGCAGTATTAATACAACAGCTCCAGTCCATTTTGTCACCTTTCAGGCAGACAATGTGCAGCTGTGTCTGATACTTACTGTCACATATACACATAATCATGCATGCACAATGGGATATGACCTTGTTTTTCTGTTTAAATGGAGGACAATTATATTTCCATACCTAAAAGAGATGAACAAGTCTCCTATAAGAATAATATGTTATTTTAAAGCTTGCTATTTTTTTTGTGTGTCTTTCTTACTGTCTTGGATTTTTTAATTAATTTATTTTTTTTTGCAGTGGTTTTATGAGAGAATTGTAACAGAAATATCACTATGGTCATAACGCTTTGAGGGAGGTTCTGTTTCATGAGGGAGGCTCTGCTTCATGAGGGAGAGGTGTATTCATGTGCAGAAACATGGATACATTTCAGATCGTGACTTCAGATTTAGAGCACAAAGCAATGCCAACAGCACAAGCTTGTTCACGTGTCTTCTGCCACACCACCTTCTTCTTGCCGAGGACAGCAGCTGTGCAAATCTAACACAGCTTTGGCCTCAGGTGAGGCTGTGTAGTGAGGGGTCTGGAAGAGCGAGCCAAAATGACCAAAATCACCACACATTTCTAAGTGTGTGTTGTGTGCTCCTTTTTACGAACAGACTTAAGATGAGGTCGAGACTTCATTTAGAGAGCAGGTAAATTCTTCATGTCTACTCTCCTCCTGATTTGTCTTTTCTTCTTTTTTCCCCACAAGCCCTGATGGGGAGCCCTGACTCAGCTATTTTGCATTTTCTGTGTTTGAGAAAATACTTTTTAAATGAAAAGTTGATTAATTTATTTTTTTTAACTTTGTATTTTTCTCTTCTCTTCCACTTTGGAGATGTCAAGCCTGTATTTAAGTTTTTAAAGTTTTGATGAGAATAAAACTTGGTGTACAAGCTTTTAAAAGTTTATGAATTTAAAAGCCATAGCGTTATTGCTGTGACTGAAGTCATTTTGATACCAAAACTGAAGCAGGCTTGCACTTATCTATGGTGGGAAAATGTCACTGGATTGTTGTTGCTTCTAAATACAGACAAATAATGTCCTTTTATAAAATTGTCAAAGTTTATAGGTGTATTTACTTTACAGCTACTTTTATAAGTTACCCACACCCATTCACTGAATGTGAATAAAGGAACTGGAAAGGACACACTGATAATGTCATACCAGGAAATCTTTAATGTAAAATACAGAGAACATGGACAGGGTGGGGGGCAAGGAAAAAGCTTGAAGGGGTAAAAAAGCATACTGAAGGTAATATGTAGAAGGAAAACAATGTTACCTTTGCTTCTGTGCCTTATTTACTTTTTTCTTTTAAGTTTGAGGATAAATGATACAACATGGGTTGCCTTTGACATAAGTCAATAAACACATTTGTAAGCTCTGATATACAGGGTGTTCTGATATACAGGTGGTTCCATGTTTGAGCCTATGTAATTCTTCTAGAAATGAATGTGAATTAAAAACCAGAAGAGGGAAACAAATGAACAAACATGTCTTGCAGAGCTGAAAGTACTGCTGTTGACCAGGCTAGACCCTGCCTAATCTTTTTCTGCTGTCATAGATTCTGGCAAGTTTCCTCAAGTCTGGATGTATTTTGCAGACTTTGTGTGTTACTTTGTGTGTTGTGAGTAATGATATATCAAAATCCAAGTTCAAACATTTCAGCCTATAATTGTTTTTACAATCTGTAGAGAAGCACAACAAATTGATATTTCAGTTTATATATTGCATATTGTTCTTCTTACAATATGTTCTGTATATGGAAGTAGCTTTTCCACTTAAATGTCAAATTCTGCTACTGTGTATTTCAGGTGGAACATTTTTTAACAGGTAAATGCTATTTCTACTCAAGCATGTATAGTAACATTTGTTAATTTATTATCAGAATATTGTCACCTTCTAACTTTTTTTTAATCAACAATATCTTGTAAAGTCTTGGTTCAAAGTGTTTAATCTAACTTTCACGTGTAATGCTCCTGCAGAAGGGGACATCCTCATCTTAACCGAGTTTATAAAGAACTGCAAAATCATTACGTATGAGGCATTTTATATTTGCAGGGGATTATATGAATACTTTTGATATCTTTTTCTTATATAAAGTGAAAACTTAAAATGTTAAGTAAACCTAAGCTCTTTCTATATGGTTTTGATTGTAAATGTTAATTGATTTTTCTTCAAAGCCCAGTGTTAGATTTTTGGTGTCCACAGCAGTGATTCTTTTTGTCAATAAAAGTAACACATCCTGGATTTGATGCATGGGCAGAAAGGTGTTTTTTTTTCTCTCTTTTTTTTTTAATTTTAGTTTTTGGTTTAGAATGAATTCTGTTTTAGCTCAGGAAGATACGTGGACTTTCTGATGGGAACAGTAAATACTAAATCTCTGTCTATTGGAAAGATCACTGGAAGTTTCTAAAGACTGCAAGGACTGCAGTAGTTGTTCAAGCCCATTTTCTGTGTAATGTGTCCTTGAAAGATGAAAATGTGAATTGCAAAGGTTTTTTTCTACTATGTCATACTTTAGAAGGAGACGTAGTTTTTAAAGCACAAACTTATGCTGGAGAATCAGGCATGATAAAGACAATTTACCCCTACTTATATCACCAATTCAGTCATTTTTCTAGACTGAACATGTCAGTGTATTTAGATTCCAACAGTAAACTTTGAAGAGAAGGTTGTCACCTTCAGACAGGCACTTATGGACTGTGTAAGTTGAACAGATCAAGATCCTTTTGTGTCTTGGTATAACGTAGGCTTTCTGACAGTAAATCATTCTCATGCCTTATTTTGCACTCTTCACAATTTTTCAGTGTTCTTTTTGAAATGTAAGTGCTAGGGCTTGACTGTATTTGAATCCTGCCCCTCTGATTTCTCTTGAGGTAATCATCATTTCCATACTGTCACTTGATTAAGATGTTTAGGATTACTTGTAAATAAGGGAAAACTGGTCTTGTAACAATTTGGAATTAAACAGCACAAGCAGAAACTTGACGGGGTTAAATACTGCCATGTTCCTAAAATAACTTGAAAGGTTATAGAAGAAAGCTACTGTCTCATTAGTAGATTACACACTGTTAGACTTAGGCACCCAAGTAAAACAAAAGTTGACTTTATTTATTTCCCACAAGAAATCCACTTGGAACAGCCTATTCTGTACTCCTAGTTGGTGCAGATGTTAGGAATTCCTTTCTGCTGACATGGAAGAATGGCTAATCCAGGTCAGTCAGTACCTTGTAATTAATGCACTTTTTTTTTTTTTTCATCTTAGGTAAGAAAAAGGGAGCAATCACTCATTTAAAGCTCTGAGCTGGTCTGAAGTGATTTTGAAGGTTTTGAATGGAGTTCAGGTTGCAGAGTAAATAAAACTGCACAAAACTGCTAAATAACAGAAGCCTCTATTACATAAAATGTTTAAATGCAGATTTTTTGAGGGGAGTTGGGGGGGAGGAGGGACTTTTTTCACTCTTTCTTTTTCTCTCTTTTTGTTTTTCCTCTCTGCACTTCACAGGCAAATGAGATCTTATATTAAATAGCCATCTTTCAGGGTGTTTGAAGGGGTTAAGGGAAAGCAAGATATATAAAAGCTACTTTGAGCTCAGTTTGTTACCTTGAACTTCGGATGCTGTTGATATAGCAGACATCTATGATCACAGGTATTTTAGCAGATTTATAATCTGAACTATGAATGGCCGGATAGGAAATGATCCTGTAATTAGGGGAAACAGTGCTGAACCTGATGACTTAATGTCTCTTTAAATCACAAAGTTGTAGCTGTTAGTCTTTAACTATCCTGAGGTCTTTTCTCAGTACCTTGGCAGAGTACTTTAAAACCCTGATAATCAGATTGGCCGAGCATTAGAAAGGAGAGCAGGTTTCAGTGTTTCTGGTTTCCTTTCTACTTCGCCTCACCAAAGAAGTGCCTCATGGCTGAGAAGCATTGCTTCAGTAGAGCAGGAGGAGAATATACTGATGTCTCTGCTTTAAATAGATATCTGCCTGCCTTTCTACATATATGTTGTGTTGAAAATATCAATAACCACGCAATGGAGGGGTTTTAGGTGTTTCTGTATGAATGTCAATGAATCTAAACACCAATCAAAGCTTGATAAAGAGGTCAGATCTTTAAACTGGGGGGGGGGGGTATTCCAAAGAAAATAATTCTAGCTTACTTACTAAACAGATGGGAAAGGTCTTCAGTTCTTGTGTGTGAGCCCAGAACTTTTTTTTTTATTAGTATGAAAACATTATGAAGCTCATTCAAAAGTGAAATGGGTTTATCTGAGTGGAAACTTTGAAAGCCAGGCTCATAAGTCATCAGTGAAGGAATTCCTAAAAGTCATACAAAGAACTCATTTTCAAAAGCAGTCAAAACAAACAAACAAAAACCCTACCACTTTCATAAAGTTATACGGTTGTGTAGATTTAATGTGTATGTACAAATGAGTAGTTTGAAGAAGCAGAAATACTAAGTGTGTTTTTGCATAGTATGTCTGTTAATCTTCCTCATACGACAGTAATTAAAATGATATATTAAAATAATGGCTCATAAATTTGTTTATGGACTCAGTCCTAATTATGAGTTACATTGCCAAAAGTTCCCTTTTTCTTCATTCAGATTCTCCAAGTAGGCTATTCTTACTAAATATTAGTGATATTTAAACCCTTTACATCTTTTTACCTGCTCCCCTCTATTGCACGTTCCCCCCCCCCCCCCCCAAAATGTAGTCAATTCATTGTAAATGATAGAGGCATCTCTACATCTTGCTTTTCTGCAAGGATCTGACACTTTCTTTTGTGATTTCAGGTTGCATACCAAATTGTAATTTAAAACTGCCAAGATTTCTCTGTATTAATACTGGATACTGAAACCAGTATACTGTTAAATAGTCTGGTGCACCAAATGTAGGGGTATTTGAAATGCCACTTGAAATAAAGCTGGTGAATCACTGTATATTTACCACTATGTTTAGTTCTGCAGTTAGAATTGATGCACTCTTTTGGCTAAAAGTGCTAAAGAAATTGCCTTTAACTCTTAGTTTTCTGCTTAAAACATGTCCCTTTTGAAAGACTAATACCTTGTCCTGTAAGTTGAGTAATTTAGGCTGATCAGTGAACCACTAGCTTTGAAAACACAACAAATCTGAAGAAACTGTGTCCAGAGGCAAATACACACCAAAAATCTACTTGTTGTCTTTGGGTCACACTCAGTTGGCCGGCAGTCTGTCCAAGTCCCTGCGGCCACCATTGTTGAACTCTGCCACTCCTTACCCAAGGCCTAATCTCCAAATTGGTCATTAAGAACTTAGGCTTTTGTCTTAATTAGCCATGGGATGGTTAAGCAATCTGTGAGCCGGTTGAAAGCAGTCATCTTTGTACGCTTACGTAGACCCTGTTCTATTTCCAGTTTGTTTACATGATTTTCCAGGACTGCGTAGAAGACTCTGACTTTCAAGGTGCTTTGTGTGGAGGAAGGAAGATATTACTGCATGCATTTGGTTAAGACTGGGGCCCAGCTGAAAATCCTTTATAGTACTTGCATTATTACATACTGCGTTTCCCTCTTCCTGTATCCGGTGAGAGGCTCCAGCAGCACAGCTGGATTTTGCAGAGGTACCCGTGTGTGCGAGGAGACCTCTGAGTTGGTGCTGAGTCACACCAGGAGGCTCATGGGCTCGTTTTGGGCTTGAAAAGAAAACTGCCCTGTTGTATGACTGGCACAACACCTTAATATCACCGTGCTGTGTCCTTGTGCTGCAATATGGTTATGACTGGTAGCACAGAGTAGTCTGCTGAAGCTCATTCAATGTATTTGAAGATGCTCTGAGACGTTAGAGCAACACTCTGTGTTCGAGTGAGATGTGGAGTGTAATGTCCAGGAAACTTTTATACTGGATATGCCATTTCTCTGCTTAAAAAATGAGGAAAGTTCTGAAATGCTTCCTGTAAGCTGTGCTGCTAATAAAAGTGATTCTAGCACTAGTATATATAAAACAATCTTAAAGTGCTTATTGCAAGAGAAACCAGCATATTTTGACTCAGTACTGCAAATTTATCAGAACAATGCATTTAAACAAGTGCATAGGCTTAAGTGATTGAAGTGTTGCATAGATTCAGAGAGGCTGACATGCCCAAGGCTAGGCACTTGTGTTTGTTTTCTTACATTGCAGGAGAAAGGGTATGATTTCGTGTTTCATCTTAGCAGGTAGAAAGGAACTGTAGTTCGGTATTCATCTACCTTTGCTTGCTTTCTCATGATATTTCAGGAGCAAATTCAGCAGGAAACAGTTTTTTTTTTATTATTGTTTTTAATACAAAGTGCTTAGCCATCCCAGAGCCAACTTGCTGTCGAGCTTTGCTGTTAATCATCCATGTCAGTTATAAACATTACGCAGGGAAAACCATACTCAGTGCAGTGGATTTGCGCAGCACTTATCAATGCAGAGGCTGAATTCAAGATTAATTCAGAGCTGAGTAAAGTGTTCTGCCTTGTGTGCATTTAAGAAGTGAATTTAGTTCATTCTCCCTCTCTATTTCATTAACTCTGTGCCGATGGAGTAATGGAGCTTATGGAATCAAGCAATAAAAACATGCTTCACCTCTGAAGTAAATGAGGGGTTGTTCCTCTTCCAGCCAGGACAATGTGATACTTCTAAGGCTGTGTTGCATAAGGATGTAAATGATAGCTGTACACGGAACCACACGCACGGCCTGCGGAGCAAAAGTGATGTTTTCATTGGCTTGAGGGCTAGGCTTTGAAATCTGCGTGTGCGTACTTCCTCGCCTGTAATACTTAAACAAGTCTCTGACTTGCCTAAGGATCCTGATAGGAACTTGACTGTATTATAGGCAACCCATAAGGAGGAATGTTAAATTATCTTGGGGGAATTTCCTCATTTTATTTTTTTTTCCATTCAGTACTTAATGTTTCATTGTGCCTACCTCCTTTCTCTTCCTTGCTTGCCAGATCTTATCCTGAAGCAAAAAAAGAAGCTTCTGTCAATCATGTCTTTACAGACTAGTGTCTCTTCACTGCCACAAGGCTCTTTAATGACTACTGCTACTATTGTTAAAGGAAGTGTTTATTTGCAGCTGGAAAAAGGTAAGTTCTGAGTAGGACAGAAAACTGAGGCTTCAGTATCATTTGTAGAAGAAAGGCAAGTAGCATTTTATTGACAGATTAAACTGCCCCAGTTTGGAGCAGTCATACATCAAGGGGGGAAATATATATATATACATATATATATCACAGAATCATCAAGGTTGGAAGAGACCTCCAAGATCATCTAGTCCAACCTCTGTCCTAACACTAACAAGACCTCCACTAAACCATATCACTAAGGGCTACATCTAAACGTCTCTTAAAGACCTCCAGGGATGGCGACTCAACCACTTCCCTGGGCAGCCCATTCCAATGCCTAACAACCTTTTCAGTAAAGAAGTTCTTCCTAATATCCAACCTAAACCTCCCCTGGTGCAACTTTAGCCCATTCCCCCTCGTCCTGTCACCAGGCACGTGGGAGAATAGACCAACCCCCACCTCTCTACAGCCTCCTTTAAGGTACCTATAGAGAGTGATGAGGTCTCCCCTGAGCCTCCTCTTCTCCAGGCTAAACAACCCCAGCTCCCTCAGGTGCTGCTTGTAAGACTTGTTCTCCAGACCCCTCACCAGCTTCGTTGCCCTTCTCTGGACTCTCTCGAGCACCTCCATGTCCTTCTTGTAGCGAGGGGCCCAAAACTGAACGCAGTACTCAATATATATATATATATATATATATATATATATGAGGGAAATATATATGTGTTTTATATATATATATTCCTGGGTATTTACTTTGAAAACACATCCATAAAGGGTGGAAGAAAAGAGACCCTGATCTTACTTCAAGTGTTGAGAAGTGACATAGAGGAGTGCATTTGTACACTGCAAATAAGTGGGTTTTTCATGAAAAAGTGCTACTTCTCAAAGTCCTAGGATTGTATATACCACTTCTTTGGTATTTTTTTTGTCTGTGTATACAATGCAGTGCACAGTTTAGCTTATCCTCCATACAACGATAATTAAATAAAACCTGTTATTATAATTTGTGCTTTCTAAAGCTGTACTCTTTTCTGTCTGAAGCAGTGAAAACAGCAGCTCTGATTTTAAGGTGTATTCTCAGTGGATTTCTTTTTTTTTTTTTTTTCCTAGCAGTATTTGCTCAGTGGTTGATATAATTCTGTTTAAAATTTTTTGCTTACTTGAGCATGTTCTGTCTGGCTATCATTGTTTCATCATTCATTCATAACTGAGAAACTTAATACTGAAATCAAACAGTTTCAAACTCAGGCAAGGTTTTTCGTCATTCTGTTTGCATCTCACTTTGTGCAAATACGTAGTACTTCTGTTGTCTGTTCTGTAGCTAGCAATTGCATTGAAAGCATTTGAAGCTAATTTTCATACAGAGTCAACATTCTGTGGTTAGAAGGGCTTTATTAGTTCAGATACCTTTAGTGCTGGTGTACCTCCTTATCTTGAAAGCAGTATCCACTAACTAATCCTTTATTTGTGTTGAGCTTTGGAATTTCCCTTGAAATGCCTTTTTGCAACCTTGCAATATCAATGGGAAGTGAACAGTCTGTCAGGTAAAAAGTGAGGTTGCAGGTAATCAAGTTGTTAATATATGTTAATACAAGTTTCTTCTCACTGATGGCAGACTGGGTGCCTGTGATTAACCTCAGAAAGAATGCTAATGTTGTGCTTATTCCTGATGTGGTTTATTACACTCTGCTGTACCATTTAAAAAAAAAAAAAAAAAAAAAAAAAGAATCTTGTATTTATGCATGGGAGGACTGACTTTGTTAATCAAATGTCCAGGGCTATGTTTTCAGTGCTAAAAAGAAGGGAATTGTTAAACCACAATAGCTAATTTGTGATAGCAATCTCAGTGTGAAATCGTAGTGGGCAGGTAGATTTTTTCCTCTAAAGCAAGCTGAGATCACAGTGTATTCTCCAATTCAGCTTGAACAAAACAGTAGCCTGTTTCTTCTGTCTTATGATGATGGAACCAACTCAGCTTTACTCTCTTGGCATAAAAAGGTATCATTTTATTTTGTTTTTGGTAAATGCTTAGCCCCATTGTAAAATGTTCTTTCAGATTACAAGAATAAAGGTAATCCTAGAGAATCCTGATAGAGTTGGCTGAAAAAGAAAATCTGAAAAAAAAAAAAAAACAAACACAATACATTCTATTTCTCAGGTTTCTGGTTTTATAATAGTATATGATTGCACTTGAGAGTATCATGTCATAGGAGGAGAAAAGGAATGTCAAAAGTTACTGCTTTCTTCTCTCTGTATTGCGAGTTTTAAAGCTTGTGCATTGGACCAGTGTAACTGAAATACCCCTGACAAACTCTGTCCACTGTTCTGCTGAGGTCTACTCCTCAAGCTAAAAAAGAATCTTTGTCCTGGTCATCAGTTTAAAGAAAAGAAAGTCGGGAGCCGAAGTGCAAATGTGAGGTTTGCAGTAAAGTGGTGGAGAGAGAGTGAAGACCCTGGGAAGACAATGCCAGAGGCATCCATGGAAGGTTCTGTGGATTTGGAGATCTGTGTGGTCGTGATGTTGCATGTGGTCATGATGTCTTACAAACTCTTGTCTCAGTGACCCGAACACACAGAAATTCTCTCCCCTTCCCGTAGATTTCAGAGGTGGCATTTTCCTATAACTTTTGTAGCACACCCCTTTCTCTGACTCCCATTGCCATAGCTGGAAATTCAGTCATTCCCAGCGCCATGCAAGGAAACTGGGAAAACCAATGCCCCAGACCAAACCCTTATAACATGTATTAAGGATATTTTACAAGTGGTCATCTTATGGTGGAGGTTGTTCAGGGAAATTTATCCCTGATGCATGAGACAATACGAGTGTACAAGTAGAAAGAAGAATAACCATGAAGTTTTTCTTACGGATAATAGTTGTCTTGACCAGAGCCTGAAGAGGCTCAAGAAAGTATTCACGCACACTTAAGTGTGTGTGGAGAAAGAGAGATGATCTGATCCAATCTGTTAGTTCAGCTCATTTTAAACTATGGCATGTATTTGTGTGAGGAGGATTAGGGGTAAACTTTTCTTTAAGCTTCTTTGCTATCCTCATAATGTAGACCCTAGTAGTTGCATTCATTCCAAGGGTTAACTACACATGACAACACATCAGTCAGCTGTCAAGACCTTGGATGTTTTAACTGACTGTGATCGCCCAGGCTCTGGCTGGCAGAAGAGTGCAAGTCAAATGTGGCTTTAAACCCAGTAAAAGCAAGCGCAAGAATGTTGTTTCTGCCATGAGTTTAACATGTAATGGCAATAGAGAATATGCCTGCTCAGAGGCATATAACTCAGCATTCAGGGTGGGCTTGTTTAGATCAAAAAGGAAACTTCACCAAAAGACTTGCTCTGACCTTAAGAGGCCAACTATTTTTTTATTTTTATTTTTTGAATGTAACAGTTCTGAATTTAATGCTGACCCTGCTGGAAGACATGAAACAAGAAAAATGAACAAACTCCAGGGGAAAATCAGAAACATAGCAATTCTTGGTATCCAGTCTCTTGTGGAATGGAGTCAGAGGTCTTTGTTTTTTATCAGAAAAAGGGTCATAACCTTATCAAGCATTCCCTCCCTTCCTCATCCCTCCCAAAAGGTACAGTACTCTTAATTAGTTTTGGCAGAGAAAAGCTATGAGGAAGTCAGGGAATATGTTTTATTTTATAGCATTATCAGTAGTCAGAATTAGTTCTTAACCTCAAATTTGAAAGATGTAGTTTATAAGGATATATCTACAGCAGTTTCTGTTCGTTTCCACTCCTTTAGCTTGTATAATATAAACAGTGTGTGATTAACATGATCCATGAAAAATGCAAAAATGCATGATTAACTAGAAGAAAAGTGATTATTTTTTTAAATAAATGCTTAAAGCTAATTATTTGCCAGTTTCTTTACAAAATCAGCAAGCTTCTCTGTACATTAGCCTGATGAAATGGTGGCCATCCTGCTGCTCCGTTTGCACCTGTGTGTTGTAGCTGCCCACTGCGGTTGTTGCATGACTGGATCGGTCTTCTCCTCAGTATGGATATTGGTGCTACCTTTAATATGTTGGTTTCTGGTCTTTCAATTTATTTGGGGGAATCCCAAATTGCAATTTTACTTTTTGCTGCAACATTACTCTGTAAAACTATCTACTTAAAACAAAACAAACAAACAAACAAAAAAAACACTGTGTAGGATAATACCATCCACAACAAAGCTAGGATATAACTGTGGTCTAGGCAAGTATAGTGTCTGTGCTCTGTAATTGTAATGGAAGGATTTTAATTAAAAAAAAAAAAAAGAGTATTGTTAGTGAAGTAATGAGTTAATGGACATGCAACTTCTAAGTAGATGTGTGTAGGATATGTTTGATAGTTGTGAGGAACTGTGCTGAAGAAGAAGGGTACAATTGCTCTGACCTTCATTCTTTGCTGACAGGAACAAAGCTAAGCATCTGTGATAAAGATAAAAGCAGCCATTGCTGTTTGAATTGGGGCTGTTGTCGATATTTGAACACAGTGGCCAAATCAAAGGTTGTTAAAAATAGGTGAAACTCAGATCTGGGTCAGGCCTAATGGTTACCTGACAGAGGTAGTTTCTTGTTTGATACACACAGCTGAAATTCAAAGCCTCCCTCCTCCAAAATTTTCAGGCGTATTAGAAAGGATCCTGACATACCTCAAATAACTCCTTTTTGGACAAGTGTGATATAAAATCTCCAAATACTTGGGTGCAGGTCACAAAAGGAACAAATGTGCTCCTAGTCTCCCAGGAAGGAGCTGAGAACACAAACCACGTATTTACGTGTGAAATTGGGCTCAAGAAGATATGGCCCCTGTGCTTAGTGCTGCCTGAGGGAGAGAGCTGGAAGATGATTAAATTAGTTTTCTGTGTGTCTGTACAGTGACTATGACTGTTAGCACAGTGGTCAAGTTCATTTTCCTTTTTTTTTTAATCAAAATCAGGTGTAGAACTGAGAAGTTAAAAATAAATTAAGTTGCTGTGATGGCAGCGAGAAACAAGCTGCTTCCTTTGTTCCTACCCCTTTGCCATCACACCTCCTTTCCCCATTATCCAACCCTAAAACCTTCAATTATTTGTATGATATTTGAAATTGTGAAACTTCCCGCTGGTGCAGACCTGCCAGTACTAATTAAATTTCAGGATTGGTCAATTATTTCTTTTTAAAATTGAGCTTTGTAAAGCATATCTGAAGATGTAATTACCATTATCTGTCTAGGGACCCTGGCTCCCTCCATACTTTAATACGATTTCTTGGGAGTAAATTTATTTCATCTTTAATTCACACAGCTTTGAAGTTTAACAAGAATTAATGGAAAACCTGTGTTAATTAGTCTTTTGCCACTTGCAAATTTCTTATTGCAAACTTTGGTCATAATGCATGAAAACAAGGATAGGTAGTTTCCTTGGAACTTAAATAAGGTGCTGCCTCCCAACCCTATCCACCGAAGTGTTTTATTTAGGTTTGTGTGGTGTGTTTTAATAAGTGCAGGGAAGCGTGTAGCTGGTGATGTTCAGAACTGCTGAAGTTAGTTCACTGTATTTTCCAGGAGTCTTCTTTTAAATTTACTGTTTGGCATGCATGGAATGACACGTCTACTGTTTGACAAACATGTATAGAGCAATAAATTGTAGCTGTAATTCATACATACTGCCCTCCAATACAGCTACAATTTATCTTTTAATGCTAGGACAATTTCAGGTAACATTTTGACTCTTAATGAATACTTTATACAGATGTGTATTGCACTACCAATAACGTAAGCCATAGTGAACGTGATCAGTGATAGCAGCCAGTATGAAGTGTTTTAAAGGATGTGTTAAATACATCATCTGATGTGCCATGCCCATTGAATATCTGATTTATACTTTTAGGACCAAAACTCTTGAACATTTTGTAGTTTTAATTCTATTTGATGGAAAAGTCAATGTTGGTTATTATTGTGCATACAGCAATTGTCAGTGGCTGGCTCCTTATAATGCATGGGTCTCTGTCCTTACCATTGGCTTATCAAATAGCATTATTTGTATGTGAAACTAATACGTTGCAAAAAGTGTGAGTTTGCCTTTGCTAGCAGTGAGTTTTATCTACCTTCGGGATTTCTGCTCACCTTATCTTAAGAGTCTCTCTTGATTTCCTTGGTTAGTTTATATCTCACATTAGTTACAGAGTTAATTCTTTGCTGCAGACTGAGGCTTATATTTAAGTGTGGCTTATGTTCAAAAGGATGCTTTTGTTCAAAATAGCCTTAGAAAAAAGAAAGATTTTCTTGTTTGTGTAGTTGCACATCAGTACTGTTTTCTTTCTTTTGTTCTCATTGCTTCTCTTTCTAAGGACTTTCAAGCTTTCAGCTTTGGTTTTGGAAAAATAGGTCTTTTAAAATAATAAGAAGCAAGAAACCAGAAAACAACACCCCATAACTGTGTTGGAAGAAGTGAAAATGTAGCATTCATATATAATTTTGGGAAAGAAGTTAGGCTGGTATATTTTACTGTTTTTACTAGAGAGATGTGCCTGTATGTGGTTTCTGTGGCTTTGGTGCTACTTGGTAACTTCACTAACTTAACTGCCTCTTTAGGAGAGAGAAAAAAGGAGATGTCGAATATGTAAATATATGTGTGCACTGAAGAAGAATTGTTGTTTGTTTTTTCTTGTTGCTGTTCTTAAATTTTCATAGTTTGGTTAGTGTCCAACAAATACATTTGATCTTTTGCTGGAAAAAAAAAAACAAACTTTTCATCCTGTAACACTTGACAAGATTATTTCAGTGCAGGTTAGTGATGCTGTGTGTGCATGGGCGGGGGGGGATGTTACTATTTTAGGAAAATCTTTTCCATCAGTCTGTCATGCAGTCTGTAAAGGGAACTTAAGTCTTAGCCATAGTGCAAATAATTTGCCAAGCAGCGTTTCCCGGACAGCTTATGGAAAGAAATTCTGGAGGATTCCCAAATTTAAATAATCAAAAGATACCGCTTGGTATGTCTACAGCTTTCTGGAACTGGAGTGCAGAACTGGCCGTGGAATAAATACTCGGCACCCTGAACTGCCTGAGGAGGCTGCAGAGCAGCAGACATGGAAAAAGAATTTTCCCGAAAGTTAAAACCTTATTCCTCTTTGAGGCCTGCAGTGATGGCAGGTGTCCAGCTGTGGTATCAAAACTGCGGTTTTAAAATTGGAATGAGAGGGTGGCTCTTAGCCACTTGCTAATCTTGTGCTGAACGTCTCCAAGAGAGTTACCAGTTACACTGCTTCACAAGTGCAGAAGTACTCCTGGGGGGGCTTGCTCTGCAGACGTGTTTCTGGACAGCAGCGCTCCTAGAGTGTTTGAAAACAGCGGTAACTAATTAACTGCTGGAAATTATATTTATTTGTTGGGTTAAGTGTGATACACAGTGTATATGGAGTTGTGCCTTCAGTGAAAATGAATCTGCATGTGCTGTAGGATGAGGTTTTGGGTAAGTGTTTCCTTCTCTTTTACCTTTTCCATTTTTCTTGCTTTTGCCTGCATCCTCTGAAAGGAAGGAACTGTTTGTAGTAGACCCTAAAAACAGAGCATCTTTTGTTTAAAAAAAAAAAAAAAAAATCAAAAACCTTAAAAATCTGATAATACAGTTTCGTAAAAATTTGTGGCATTTTTTTGGGTTGTTGTCTTTGTTACTGGCCAACTACGTAAGTGCAGTACAGAAAGCACTTAATGATTGTTGAGTAATTTAAGATAGGGAGCATACTGTGGTACATCATTTAATTTCTAAGGTAATTTTAATTTCCAAGAACTAAGTAGCAAGAAAAACAACTAATAGCAATATCCTGTATTTTTATGCCAAAAGTTCTCTGTGGAGGGTTTTTCCTAACTTGGTCATTGAGTGCAGCACAGCTGCCACGATCAGTCTCTTTGGCCATTGCAGCTTGTTTGTCTGAGTGTGTGTACTTCTGTCTTCTCAGTGATGTTACAAAATCCTTTAATTCACCACCTAAGTGGCAAGTCTGAACTGCTGTGGGGTTGTTTTGGTCATTGTCATAATTGCATATTGTATGGATTGGCAGAGCTGTACAAGAATTAAAGCTATGTTACGACATTAACTATATTACTGCTGGGCATTTCATTTGCCATTTCTCTTGAAATCTTGAAAGAAAAAGAGAGAGATACAGAGACAAACTGCACATCTGGGTGTTTCAGATGTGCTTTATGCTGAATTTTCACAGAAACCATAAGTGCAAAGTATGCTTGATTTTGTTTCAGTGTAATGCCTTCATCTTTTAATGTTGTATTGCTAGTGATTAATTAGTGGAAGTGTTTTGCACGGGGGCATGTGAGAGCATAAGTAGTCTTCTTTAGTCAAAGATCTGGCAGATCATGGTCTCAAGTACCACTCTAATTTCTTTTAGATTTGTTTTCTCTAGAAATTGCCATCTATAGGGGAAAAAAAAAAAGTTATTAATTTTTCTAAAAGCTCAGAAGCTTTTTCCCTTTAACTTGCAGGTTTTCAGGAAAATAGAAATATAATACACTTATCCTCCTACGATTCAAAGTAAGTTACTTGTATGTCCTGGTGCCCATATAAGCACTCTACAGAAGATGAATTGCAGTGAGATTGCACTTCTTTTTGTGGAAGAAGGTGGGAAGAAAGGAAGAGGATGCATTTAACACTGCCCAAATGAACCAGCTCTAACAGGAGATGAACATTTCCAAACTTTACCTCTGAAGTCAGAGGTTTACTGTAAGTCAGTTTTGTTTGAATCAGCTGGTGGGAAGGGATGTCTAGCCAGAAATTAATGTGTTGTGTGTGCATGGGTGTTATTAGATCTCACAGTTCTGCCTAAATCCCTGTGACTGTGGACGCCTGGAGCTAAGTGTACATTTAAGTGTACTAGAGGATGTGGTCGGGAGTAGAGGGGGTGGAAGTGTGAGGTAGGTCTCTCTTCTATGAAATTCTTTTTTTTTCATGGTTTTTAATAACCCACAACATCCCCCAAAGGTGCCATGACAGGTAAGGGATCAGGCGTTTTGAACCTGGGACAGCTTGTGTAGCTCCAGAGTGCAGCTATCTTAATTCTCCCAAGCACTTCCAAACACTTTGGTGTGGTGACAGAGGGGACAGTCCTGTTCCTCTGGGAGCCTTTGGGCCATGTGCTCTTGCCTCATCCCTCCTTCTTGTGAGGGTATTCGTGCAGTTACAGCTTGAGCAGAGGTCTGCTGCAGGTGAGCACTGAGCTGTGTGGCCACGGGAGGATGGGTGCTGTTGTGAAAAGAGGGGTTGGGGTTAGGTGTTCAGGGTGAGAGGGAGAGAAGTAAACCCACGGGTGGGCTTAAAGTGGATTTAGAGTAGCTGTGAGGCAGTGTTGAGACCAAACTGGCTTGAAAATTAAGAACCTAAATATATTTTTCTCACTGTCTATGATATCTTCATATTAGCATTTAATCCTCTTGCAAGGGTTTTGACTAGCATATAAAACAGATAAATATTTCATTGTGGCCTATGTAAAAGAGTAAGAAAATACTTAGATTATTTAAAAATCTTTTAAAAAGATACTATTTCTGTGCCTTTTAAAGTAGGGGGAGAAAAAAAAAAAAGCAGGTGGTAAATGCATTATATGATCATTTTCTTCATGGGTTAATCTCCTGAATGACAAGTAAATATCTGAGGAGGGATGCTACCTGTGTGTGATTGTTTTCATAGTGTTTATAAATATACTTGAATCATGTTTGCTAGCAATGTCAGGGTACCTAGCGTATTTCTACAACCGTGTCTGCGTTGAAGAATGGTCTAGATAGTACATGTCCAGTTATAATCCTTTATAGCTTTTCTAATTCATTTATTTTTAAATCCTGGTGCTTTCTACTGCACTGAATGCTTGCTGACCTTTGATTTCTCTTACTGGAGGGTGGGGAAGAAAGAAGAAAAAGAGGGGTCTTAGGAAATACTTTTTCCCCACTCAGACAGGAAAGGTAGCTTACCTCTTTAGTCTTATTTGGGTTTAAAGGGTGCATGTGGAGGGATGGGGAGGAGGGGAAATACAGATTATATTGCATCCTTCACACAAGGCAAATGTTAAAAGCAAAGTATCAAATATTTAGGAGTATTACAGATTTGATACAACTTGCATAATAAATATGAGACTTAAAAATATCTGTGGTCCTTGCTGAACAACCTTTATTCCGTTAAATGATTTATTTCTAATACTCTTTTAATAATGCTTACTTAAATAGAGTATTTAATATAAAGCATTTTGCTTTGTATTTAAAATGTATATACTAAACTATCCATTAAGATTTTTTCATCCTACTTAGACATCATCCAGTTTTCACAGATTGTAAAGTATTCCTTCATGCAGCTGCTTACTTTTTGCTAGATTAATTTCATCCCCTCCTTTATTTCCATTTTAAATCAACACCAGATAATTGGTTCAGTAATGCCTCTCTCTTGTGATCTGGAGAGTTGAGATTGTCAGCTACTTTTGTACAGCTGGAAAAAATCTATTTGTTCATTTCTTAACCTTTTGACACATCTGTTTTTACAACCCTGGTTGTTTTTGATGGGGAGTTAAAATACGGAGTAACCACTGCAGAAGGAAACATCTTTTGTTATGAACAGAGTGTAAACTGAGCCTAACGCAATGGGAGGGTAGCATCCTTACAGAAAAGGCTTTTACACACATGTGAAAACCCCAAAGTAAAGTTCCTTCTCTTCCCTCACGTGACTGCCTATTGAATTTTGATTTGCTGTAGTAAAAAGTGAATTTTTAAAGTTTTATTTATGTATACTAGACACATAACTGTAAACATTCACTTGAAATCAGTGTAATCACTGATCCTTTACTATAAAGGCAGGCTCAACCAAGTCAAGACTATCTTTCCTTCTGTTCATGGCAGCAAGCGAGGCATGTCTCAGAAGTCAAGACAACTGATTTCCATGTGAAGATACTAAAATACCATTGTAATAAGCAGGCAAATTCAGAAGTTTAAAGCATTCACAGAGGAATCGGTTTAAAGGATCTCTGTGCTGTTTTCTGATGGCATACTGTCTTCAACCCTGAGCTCAAGGGAGTTCCAAATCACTGGTGCGTGTAGGTGCTGAAGAAAGAAGTAGTATATCTATCTTCCATCTAATGGTATTATATCCATCAAGCCCTTAGGCTTCAGCAGCTTAACACCAATCTTGCTTTTATTGCACTCGGGAAGCATAACGTTATAGCAAAGCTACTCGCCCTTTTCAGTATCTTCCCAGTAAAAGTGGAGGTTTGTAATAATGTGGTGTGACAACAGGTCAGATTTTCATCCTCCTCCTTTCTACCACAAAATATACATGTATTATGCAGCAGAATGCGTTGTTAATATTTCTTGCCTATCAGGTAAATACATGTGTGAAATTGAAAGGTTTTTTTTTGCCTCTCCTGTCATAAAAATTATGAGTGTGTTGCAGTGCCATAAAACACGGCACTGGTTAGCTATCATATAAATGTGTGCAAGGTAGCTTTCAAGCTAACTAAGTTTCAGAGAAGATAAGAATCTGTCTGCTGCAGCAGAAGTACATTATGGACATTAATCCTGTTCCTGACTCTGGGCTCACTAGTTGCTGGCTGTGCAGGAGGAGAGCCAGTCTCGTGCTACCTCTGGGCACTGGCAGAAACTACAGTGTTACCTTTGGGCTGCTGCAATGGAGAAAGTTGAACACTGCCTTGTATCTGAATTCATTTCTATGTGATGTAGACAGGCTTTTGTGATATCAAAATGGTTTGCAGCCTCTTTAGGCTTCTGCCTAATGAGGGTTACAAAAAGCAGTGTTCCTAAAAACGACTATGAAGAGCTATGGCAGATGGAAATTAGGGTGTGCGTTGCTTTCTGTATGGAGTAACTATTTAATTTTTTTTTGTAGTCTGTTAAAATCAATGAGTTACAGTTGTTTTCACAAGCTAAATGTCTGGCTCAAGGGCCTGTTCTCGAAAGCTACCATATTCCTTCTGCTTCCCCTTGCCCGAAGTCCTGAGTGCTTAGCATTGACAAGGGACATGAAATGTGGAAACCCTCAGCAAAGGACTGTTTTATATTTGGTCTTAAATGCCCTAATGATATGTAGAAGCCTAGGCAAGAGGACAGTCAAAGTTACCAGGGTAACTGCAATGCTAAGACTTTATTACGTGTAACCTCTACCTTCACTGTGCTGCTTTACTCATATTTCTTAAAATCCTATGAAATGACTTCTGTACAATCAGCATCAGCTTTCCAGTCAAGAATACACATAACTAAGTAATGATATCAGATAGTCTGGAGAAGGGCAAATGATAACTTTTTTGTTCACTGTGGGTTGTTCATTTTTTATAATTTTTTATCTAACCAAACTCATGAGATGGACTCCAGAGTATTAGCTGAAGTAAGGCTTTACACTCCTGCATCAACTCGTGTTCTGAGGATGGAAAAGAGTAAATCACTCACATTAAGAGCTCATGACTTACACGTGTGGAGAAAATGTGCCAAATTCATTTAATTTTTATGGCAGGTTAGAATATAACTCCTTTCTCAGAAATGGTTTATTTAATTTTAAACTTTTAGGTATAAACAGTAATGGGATATCAACTGAACTTTTTAGGTGGCCTAGCATGATTGATGCTTTAAATCCCAGTGATAAAGAACAGCTTGTCTCTTAAGTGAGTAAAAAATGATTCTCTTGGGCTACTGATACCTAGTTAGTAATGGGAGGCATATTTTTTTTAGTATTAGTGGGATGGCTTTTCCAGTTTCTGAATAAATACAATAAATATTTCCTTAAAACTCATATGGGAAAATGGCTGCACACTTTGGAAATCTGAAAACCCTGATGTGCAGCATGTATATCCCCTCAGTTCCACTTTGACACATCTGAAGATTTTCTAAAAATGAATCTAGTTCAGATGAGGATGTGGAGGTGCCTAATGAATTACCTTTACTTAAACTAACAATATTGGAAGCTATCGCTTCCAATGTCCTGTCATCTCTGTAACGCAGGATAAATGGAGGGGGTAAGTGGGATCGATAAGCAAGGATTCCTAGCTACATCACTATGTATAGAGTAATATTACAGTCTCAAAGCTTAACTACCACTATCAGTGATATGTTCTTAAACTGTGTTAATCTGAAAAGAGAAAAGTAAACATAAGAGAAAGGAATGTCAATACTGAGGGAAAATGGTGGGCCCCAGTGTAACACACTCAGTGCATACTCCATAATTGTTTTCCTGTTTGCTAATGTTGATTATCAAGTCCTTTATCTTAAATATGGTTCTTGCCACCTCTGGATGTTAGAGACAAAGTGCTGACATGGTGGGACTTGAAGTTCAAAATATCCTTTCCAGGGTACAGAGAAGCTGATAAAAAACAAAATCGCATGGTTCCTGCAGTAAGAACTCTGGCAAATCCTAATGATAATTGTTTTGCTCACAACCCTAGATATGCCATGCTAGCATGCAATCAATAAAAAAAGAAAATCAATAAAGCAGAAAACCATAACTCAAAATCCTATAAATTGACAATGGTGACAGGTTAAGAGTATGTAGAGTGACTAGGACTTCCAGGTGCTTTTATCCTTACACATTCCTGTCTGTGTGGTATTCTTCCAAGACAGAGTTATTGCCAGATGCAAAAATACTAACAACAAATTACCCTAACCTTCAGAAGTTTCTCCTGAGTGTTCTCCTAACACAAGACTCCTCCTTCCCTAGGCATAAATAAATTTTAAATAAAGCATATATAGCAAAATAAGCATACATTTAATGTTGTGACTAAACTAGCTTAGAATTTGCACAGTCTTCTGGTGAGCAAGATGTCATACTTTAGGAACACAGTTTGTGTCAATGTCTGTTTTCAAGTCCTAAAAATGGATTTATGTTGTTGTGCCTTAAAGGGCACAGGCGGACACTGATGTTGAAGCTACTTCTTGGTAATTCCAATGGAAGTGGGCTGTGCTTGTTAAGAGGTGCTTTTAGTAGCTGTGACTCCACTGTCTCTCTTAACTCTGCCATTGAGATCTCCTACCAGTGGAGACCAACTTGGGAACTTCCCCTCCATCCATCAACGTACATGTGAACATCACAGGTTAGCCACGGAGCTCATCCAGTTTTTTGTGTTGCATTTTTCTGAGCTGCAGTCAGCTACAACTACTGCCCTGTGAAAGGCAGCAGTACGACTGCAGTCAGTTTGACTCTCATTGTTTGGTGCTCAGGCCTTCAGCCTTTGACATTGTTTTCAAAGAATTTTGCTCTGATTTCATTGGAGGGGAATGTTTCCCCCAGATTGTTTTTCTAAGCTTTGAACTATTTTGCAATTAACTTGTAATTGGCAGGATTTGTGCATAGTTTAAAAGTTTAAAATGTTTCACGTCCTTTAGTTTAGATTTTAAAGAACATGTATTCATTGAAAAAATTGGAGTGGATATTTTAATATCTTTTGGTGCTCTGTTAAGTGATGCTGATCAGTTGCAAAAGGGTTTTGGTTTACTCTCCTCACTCAACTTGTCCTGGGGAAGAATGTAACCATTTCTGTGGCATAATGGATTGTGAGATAAATGCTTCAAGTATAAACAAGTATAACTGATATCATCTGTGGCTGTATATAGAAACTGATGTAAAAGAAGAAAAATGATGTGGAGGAGAGCCACCATCCTTTTTCACTAATAAAGTTAATGAAGAAATTATTTGCAAGCCCTGATTCAGTACAAGTGTCTTACTAAAAAGTTGTTTGATCATCTGTTACTGATCAAAATTATACAAACTTCACAAATCTTTTGCCAAAATCTTTGTTAATAAAGCATTTTAATAGCTACATAATTTCTGAATACCTGTAAAAGTGAGATGCTCCTTACTGAAACCCTTCCTCTGTGAGGAATACATTATAGGCCACGCAAAAAGGGTAGAGTAAGAGAAGGCCCAGCTACTGTTCTTTCCACCTGTGCCTCTTTGTAGTAAAATAATGGTAGTCAGGGTTTCCAAAGAGATGGGGATTTGAAAAGTAAGAATGCCAGCTAATAGCTGTGGTAACAGGCTGAACGTAGCGGAATGATAGCCGTGCAGTGGCCTCTCAGCCTTGTGGTGTGCCACAGCACTCAGTAGCGAACTTGCAGCTTTGTTTGCCCATGGAAAGCCAGGCAGGAGCAGAGAGACCCACTTGCATCCTGCCCTGCTGGGAGAAGTGTGGAGCTCAGCCTCCCTGCGCTCCCCAGCTGCCCTACCAGCCTTGTCCTGCTGGATGTGACAGAAGTTAGCTCACCAAGGATTTACAGCTTGATGGTGTCATTTTGGTCTTGGAGGAAAATGAATGTTTTATTGGGTGAGGTTTTTAAAAAATAAACAGGGACTGTGAGTGAGAATGGCTCCTAAAGATGAGGCTGGACACTGAATTACCTGGTAAGTTCCCATGTGTAAGGGCTATGGAGTTGAGAAACCCTTGATGCTCTCTATGAAAACAAGAGCAACAAAAGGAATTGTTTTCTTGCATGGCTTGTTCAGAAAACTCCGCACTTACAACACTGCTGTAATATGTGCTCAAATGCTCTGCCTCCTGCCTTCAGTGTTTCTGGGTCATGGTATTTACCTTTCTGGCAAAGTTTCTCAAAGCCTGAGCTGTGTGTTTTGGATTTGAGATTTTGATTTGGAGCCCAACTGAATATTTAAATAGAGGGATTTGCTACTTGTTTCTCACAGAAAACGAGCAAGTGGAAAACCCAAACAACAAGAAAAACAGTGGGATTAAATGTCCCTGTCTGGAAGAAAGATCCAGTGTGAAGGAGAAACCTGAGAAAAACAATTCTGATTTGCTGCACTAAGAAGGTTTGAGTAGGAGTCTGTTTCTCTCTTCTCTGTCTCTGATCTGAGCACTGAGAAGGCAAATCTGAATTGTGCACTGACCACTGCTGGCTGTTTGGGCCACATGGACAGATTTAGGTGTTGACTGGAGTTACCAGCAGTCTGAAAACTGGCCAGGGTAAAAGTGTTTGAGATGGTAAAAGAGAGGCAAGGTGGCACTGACTGTAACTGTAAAAGTAAGGCAAGCAGGAGGGTGGTGGCAGACAGTTATCTGATGTCTTTTCATGAATGTTTTCAATTTCTCTTATCTTGCTCTAAGACATGTAGTGGTACCCTTTTACAAACGAGATTTTATGCCTCTTTCCTGTTTGTATTTGTCAGGCTTTGTTCCTCTGAGTTGACAAAAAATTGCATAATAAATCAAATGGTCAGTAGAAATTTGAAGACCACTTTTCACTGACTTTCCCTGTACAGTGATCAATGAAGATCAGTTGAAATAGCTCTGAACGTAAGAGAATTCAAACTTCTAAGTCCAGTCCTTATTTTTTGTAGGAATTAGTGAAGAAGGCATGTGGGCTCTGTAATACATGTAGCTTTTAATAAACTGACTGCCTTTCTGGTTCAAATTAAGCACTATATTGTTTTATTAAGAAGAAAGTGCAGAGAAAGTCTTGTGACTCAATGAGTCGGTCATTGTGAATTATGCACCAAATATTCACACTAGACAAGTCCAAGCCTCTAATCTGTTTGTTTCTTGCCCTGTGGCTTTGGAAGTGTGTGACTGTTGGCACTGCTAATCTTGGCTGCCGATGCGTCAGTGAATGCTGCAGGCATTAGCACCATCTGTACGTGGGTGCAGTGGCTGCACTGCAGTGGGACACTGACACTGCAGCGATCTCAGATCACCTCAATTCTTGCTTTGCTTCTTGCACACAGAAGTCCTAGGGAAAGTATTGCTTGTTTGAGAAAGGAATTTTGGTGTTAATGGCTTCTCTTCGTGAAGCAGCACCTAAAAAGTAGTAGGAAGCAGCACGCTGCAATATTGCCTTAAAGTGACACTGAAAGTATTGTTAAACCACAATCGTCAAAAAAAACCAAAACACCACAATCATCAAAACCTGGCCCTACTGGAGTGGCTTTCACAGAGATACCTTATAGTTTAATGACAGTGTGGTAGGGGAGGACCAAAACAAGGTAAACAAGAGATCTGGATGTTAAAGGATCATCATTAGAAAATAAAAAAAGAAAATTGGATGTGACTGCACTGTGATAGGTCTCTTGTATATGACAGCAATGAGAGGTCTCATTATCGTCAATGTGAGTTACTGCTGTGACCAGTTAGTTTGTTGTCATTTGGCAGTCTTAGTGTTCTGGACCTTATTGATGTGAAATACCATTCTTAGCTATGAAAGCAACAGGGTCAGAGGAACTGTGGTACACTACTGCTTTGGACTTGAATGCCTATTTGGGTTCTTATTTATTTATTTTCATTTAAAGTGCTGTAAGATTTTAAAATAACATTACTGTAAGCTGCAAAAATCTGTTTCAGTCATTTATTAAGTTGAATACATTCCTATTGAATTAGGTTTTTCAACAAGCTATTTGCTTACTGTTATAATACCACCTTAAAATTAAGACCTGTTGTTGCATTTTAATAGAGTGGGCAAAAGAAAATTACTTATTTATTGAAAGGGCAGAGCCAGCCTGTGGTAGACCCTGGCCGTCATGGGCAGAGCGTAAGGATTTTTCTCCTCAAGAAATAAACATGAATGCTTCTTTCTGTAGCTTTTATTTTTGTTGAAGAGAGGAAACCCAAAGGAAAGGTTTTATTTTACTGTAAATGCAAACATCTGTTAGTATGAGTCCAGTGTTATTATTACAGTTCTGTTTCAAAATTCCAGTTGCTAAACTTCCTGAGGTGCAGAGGAGGTTCCAGTAAGTGTCTCCAATTCAAAAACAAATTGAAGAAAACCTTTTGCTGGATTTAAAGGAAAATACCAAGTCTTTAAAGTTTCTGAAATTCACTTTTATTTAGAATTAAGGAGGTCAGCTATTTCAAAGTTCTGGCTTTTACAAAATGTGCTTTTTTTATTCATTTGTTCGCCTTTTTTTTTTTTTAAGACGTTTTCAATGGAAATGTTTAGAAGTCAGCAAAAAATTAGTGGCAGAAGTCAACGACAAGCTGTTAAAATGAGTTTTAAAGAACTGATCGGTTTTGCTAGATATTGTAGTTATGAGTTTGTGTTAAATTGTAAGAGATGAGTCATATCGAGATTCTTTTTTTGTGGTCACACAATTAAATTTTTGGCTGTGACTAGTAAAAATAATCCCTAGATGCTGTCATTTCTTTTACTGCAACTGTGCATCCCTCTGTAAAGTTTATTTGCTTACTACAAGGTATTTAACATTTTTCATCTTAAAAACATTACGATGTTCTTGGTAAAGCAACCAGCACGTTGTGCTGTAAAGGGATGACTAGTCAAGAACCCCAGTGTGCTTGTGCTGTAGCAGCAGGCTTTGAAGGTGAACTTCAGCTTGGTTAGATGAAGTTAGCAGTAGCATGTTGGCATGATGAGGCGTTTGCTGGGAGCAGTAGACTGATCCAGGAAGAAGTATAAAACAGACCTGATGTCCAAACACTGTTACAGTGATGTAGTGTATGATGGAGGCATAGTATTGTGGCAGCAGCAAGGCCTGATCCTGTGTGGTGCTGTGCAGAAAGAAGAGCACGTGTGGATTTTCATTCTGGTCGTGGTGCGGACGTTTGAATGTAAAAATGCTTAAAAATTCAGTCAGCAGCACATTGGACACTCACTGTTTAGTCTTCCATAAATACCAGTACGGACAGAAAAGAAAGCTTTGATTGCATTATCGTCCATGGTAGAGATAAGAACTGTGTATTTATTCCTACATTTGTGCTCGTTATCAACATGTCTTCACTGAGTTTTCATTTAATCTTACTTGCTGATTTACTTACATAAATGGGCCTTTTTTTTTTTTTTTTCCCCATCTCCTTGTGGACCTCCAAAGTTCACAAAGAGATGGAAAATAATCCTTTTAAAAGGCCTATAAATGGAGCGCTGGATCCATATGCCCTATTTGCGTTGCAGTACATCAGCAGCACGTGGTGGACTGTTCCTTTTTCTAGGTGTCTCTGCAGCACTGTATGCAGACCAAATATCTACTGCATTGCAGAGAGTTATTAATACGTTACATTGCACTTTCAGTGATGATGTCAATTTGTCCTTAAGCCTGAATGTACCCTGTGGTTGAGTTATGGTGTTGTGTTTTTTTTTTTTCCCTCAGTTTTGCTGAGAATAACTTATTTCTTCAGTAAATCCTTAGCCAATTGGCAATTACAGTATAACATCATTCCTAACCTCTCTAAACTACACTTAATGTTTAAGTTTAGAAAAATCAAGGCTTTGTTCCAAAACAAAAACAGGTCACCTTTTTCAAGTCTTCATTCTCGATGCATTAATAATGCAGTCTGTGGCACTCTGCAGACAGCGGGAGGGAGGAGGAGACAGGGCAGAGAAACGAACAGAGTGCCAGCTCCTGGAAGATACTGCAGATAAACAGAAGCCAAATCCAAGAGATACGAAATGATAGAAAATAAAGAGAAGTGAGGCAAAAACATTGTTTTTCTGGCACATCTATGTACTCTTTCATTGGTGATGCACATTAAAAACAAAAGGCTTTGAGTTGCTGGTATTCTCCACTGACAGATCTCAGTGCTATGCATATTTAAAGTGATGCGGGGGGGAATTCCTTGGGAAATATTCACGTGTGGGGTAAACTTCTGCTGACATACGTGGGGATGAGAGCCAAGGCCAAATGTGGATGCACAGAGAGGAAGGAACAAAGCAAAACAGTGTAAGGACTTCTGCTCAGCTTCCCTCTCCTTTGCACCCCCAGTAATGCTCATGGGAGCTCACTGTGTGAGTTTGCACCCGTGGCTGGAGCTCATGCTGCATCATTGCAGCCTCTGCTTGCACCTAACCCACTGAAGCAAATGTGGAAAGCTCTCTGTTGCTGGCTGCCTCTTGGTCAGCCCATTGCTGGGCTTGATTCGAGCCTTCAGAATTCAGGACGTTTGTCGTTGCTAAATGACAAAGCATTTTTGCTTTGTTGCTGGTATTGCTTGTGTGTAACAGGGCAGTAGTTCACAGAAGTGACCAAGCAATGCCCTGCATCTCGTTGATGCTCTACAGATCTGCCCAAGGGTTAGCTGAAACCTCCTTCAGAGGTGCTAAAAGCTCCATGGGCAAGGTGGGCACCACGTGTGAGGGAAGCAGAGGTTCAGGGAAGTGAATTTTTGGCTTCTGACAAAAATATGTGTGAATGTTGAAGTATAGCAAATGTTCGGTGTGTTTGCCACGTTGGGGTTATTTGACCAAGTATACGGGTGCTGTGGTCTGTGTGTGTGTGTGATGAGGACACTGGGGCTGGTGTTGGACTTTCTATGCCTGTGAATATGTTTAGGATTTGCAGATACATGGTGGCCTGTCCAAAGTATTACATAGGTCTTGCAAAAAGTGGGCCTGTGTATGTGTGCATGTGTATCTTTAAACGTAAACATGCATATGTTAGAAAAACCCTCAAAAACTACAGGAGAATGTATTTGAGAGAGAACATGTCTCAAAGATCTCTGGCGGCAGCGGGGCAATGGGTTGTAAACAGCTGATCTTTAAGCCTGGGTAAATGGGACCTCACCCTGGCAGCCCGGATGTTGAGATCAAAGCGTTTCACGGCTCTGTGAATGGCCTCAAGGCCGTCTTCACTTCCCTTTTCTACCCCCAGCTTCCTGCTGCAAGGTGTTGTTCAATGAATATGCTCTTCAGGAAAGCTTGAAATGAAGTTGAGGCCATGTTGCATGTAAGGAGAGGGGGACTGAATGTGAAGTGTGGTTTTAAAGACTAGAGTAGCTCTTTGTGGGTTAGGGTTGAGTGTGCAGCTGGGAAAGCACACCTGGGAAATGGTGCCAGCAGCTGGGAACTCTTCTGACTTGCTTTGCCTCCCAGCTCCAAGTTGGAAACGCCACCACCCCCTCCATGGGCCAGAAGAGTTCCCAGACAGAGGAGCCATCATCAGCTTTCCCACCTGTCTGCAAGGAGTAGGACTGGGGGTGAATTGAATTGTGAAACTCTCGCCCCTGTTGTGCACACAGCAACTGCACCCAGCCCTGTTTTAAGATGCACAGAAATGGTTCTTCTCTGGGTCGGTAGTTTCTTTGTTTTCCTAGGTAAGTCAGTGCTATCAACGTTCAGACAGGCATCGTCCACTTTTTTTTTTCCTGGTTACCCAGCCCGGTGATTTGGGGAGTGACTCGGACCACAGGACGTGCAGGCACCAAGCAAGGTTTTGTGATAATCCCTCTTTCTGTCTGTCTCATCTTTCTTGCTTGCATCTCTGTTCCTTTCTTATCCCTACACACTCGTTTTCTTCCTTCTACACCCATTTTTCTCCTTTTCTCTATTTCTTCCTTATCCCTCTCATTTGTCCTCTCATTGGTCCCCTTCCCTTCGAAAGTCCTTTCTCTTTTACTTTGCTTCGTTGTGATTTACAACAGAGCATTTGGTGGCTCAGCATTCACATTTTCTTCTGAAAGTCTCTCCTCTGTCCCTTTAAAAAACACTGAAGTTTTGCAAACACGCTGCAAAAGCCTGTTCCTGTTTATGTAAAGGCAGAATAGGGTCCAGAACGATCCCTTTTAATTAGCGTTGCAGGTTCATGGGAGTTTCTAATATAAATACAGGAATTTCACAATGCCAGCATGTTATTTATTCGCTTTGCATGCTTATCAATATTGTCGGCGAATCAAGGGGTCAAAGCGTAAGAAATGCCATGGAAGCATGGGCTCTATTCGCTATTTTTACAGCTTTGTGCCCGGAAAAATGGAAGTTACTGGGTGTTGCTCAGTGAAGTGTGCGTTTCAAAGTTACCCACAGCGATGCCCATTGTCCTGTCCCTGAATCGAATGATGTAATGTTTCGTTTAAGGCTCTTAGCGATGCTGAAGACTCTCGGTGCACTGGGAAAAAGGCAGTGAGAAAGTTGTGAATCAGGTTTCTGTAAAGCCTTTGTGTTTAGGGTTTTGATAGATAAAAGCTGACTCATGCAATATTTCTGGCGAAGGAGCTGTACGGACTAGTAAGAGCTTCTCATTTTACCTGAGTGCCCAGTGAGGTAATTCGGGAACAGCTGAAGGCAGAGCGTGCATTTATTCCCTGCTGCACAGGTAGGTCGTGGGTTGTTCCGAGAGGATTTGAAAAATAGAGAGGACTTGTTCGTTCTCTGTGCGGGGAGCCAGAGACATTCCTCAGTGGTGAGATACTGTCGCAGAGGATTTTCCCTTGCAATAATGTTCTTGGGCATTAGCAGGCTTGGTTCTGACAGAGGCTATTCTGCTCTGAGTGTTGCATGGTGGGGAGGGCGGCTTGACAGACGGAGACACATTAGCTGATGACTTTTTTTCCTTCTTGTAAGATTGCTAATAAATGGGATTTCTGTTGCTCAAAGTTCAGTTAAAGTACTTGGCAATGTATCGTTCGTGACAGTTCATACTGAATTCATAATCTCTAGAGATCTCATCCTGCAAATATTGTTAACTCTCTAATGCGGCTTTGTTCACAGAGGGTATTAGTTTTAGAAGTGACATGTTCATATTCAGAAGTTAGTAACTAGTAATCTGCTGACCTTCACTTGTGTAGTATTCAATGCAGAGAGGATATGGGGAGTGTGCTTAAGATCGTGTTGGGATCATTGTAGTGAATGTATTTTAATCTTTCTCAGTCAGGCAGCTGTATAACATTTATGTTTCTAAATTGCACTGCTGCATTTGAACTTGATACTAAATGTAGAAATTGCTGTAAACAGTCCTGCTTAATTGTGTCTAAAATATAAATGGTTTCTTTGAAATAAGCAGCTATTTCAAAGAAAATACAGGAAAGGATTCTTGTAGTCTCATCACTTTTATTTAGCTGAACTTCCAGAGGATGTGAAGCCTGTAATTTCTGGTAATGTTGACTTTGCAGATAACATCTTTGGTGCTCTTTTTCATGCCGGGAGAAAGGCAACAACAATACTAATTATGAATATAAATTGACTTGTGAGTTCTTAGTCATGCACTATATCTTAAGATGTCATATGCAGTAAACAACGTGGAGGAATAAACACCTATATTTAGACAGGGCTTGGGGATCTTTGTATTTAAATACAAAATTGACTTAGAGTGCTTTATCTTGCATTGTATGCTAGTGTCCTAGAGTAGCCAAGGCTGTAGAGATAATGGAAAACCATTTGTCATTACTCTGACTGTAGTTACAGGCAAGAGGTATATGTTAAAGAAAAGCAAGTGATAGAAGAAGTTTGCACGTTTCGCTGAGCATTTGTTTATGATCGCATGTTGAAAGCATTAGATACGCTGAAAGATTTGTTTTGCATGTGGCTTCAGTGTTGAAACTACTATTGCAGTTGCCTGTTGGGGTGAAATGCTGTGTTTCTTGCCCCTGCACCACTGTAGGACAGGCACAAGTTGTGGTTCTTTCTTGGGAGAGCTTTGGGGTTGTGTTATGCCAGCATGCACTGTGTGTGTGTGTGTGTGTCTGTCTGTCTGTCAGTGGGGTTCAGGGGACGGAGGGGAGCGGGGAGGTCTGCAGGGCTGGGGGAAGGCTAGCTGGATTCATGCAAAGGCACAAACAAGAAACGACCTTGTTCGGGGAGCGTGTTGCCTTGTGAGTCTGGACAAATGTGCAATTATCCTCCTTTCAGTGCTGAACTAACAAGTCATTACTGTTATTCGTTAATTAAAGTATGCAAATTTAAGATTTTTTTTTCTCCCCAGACTGAGTTAAATACCGTTATTCACAACTCACAAAAGTTCTCAATATTAGTTTGGCTCGTCATTGAAAAGGCCCAGTAGACAAAGGAACGCTAGACAAAAATGCAGTGACCCGGCCAGATGTGGGTCAGGGAGCACAAGCCCTGCTCAGAGCGCGTCCTTCGCAGGAGATGTGCCGATAGCTGGAGCTGCACAACCTGTCTGCAGCCCAATACAGCTGGCTGCTGGGGATGATGCTGTGAAACCGGGGAGGGAAAGGGGTGTGTGTGGGGTGTAGAGCCTTATAAATCAGTCCTTTGGGGTATCTGAGAGGTGAATTTGCTTTTTATAATGATGAGTTTGTATCAGAGAGAAATTTGTAAGAGGTTACAGTGTTTCCAAAGGCACAGGCAGTAGAGGGCAGCCGTCTCAGCTGCGAAATGTAGAGACCAGTTTTGGGGGAGGCTGTTACCCCTGCATTAACTTATCTGTGAGGTTTTCACCAGGCAGGATGTGCAGAATTCAGGCAGTTGGCAGAAGAGTGAAGTTATTTTACATTAAAGCTGTACCAGAGGTCTGAAAAGCCAAACCCTGACAAAGAGAAGGATGGGCATGGGACTGCAGCAACAAACGGGATTCAGTTTCTGCATTTTCTGATGGGGTTATGACTGGAGAAATCATCTCAACTCTCGGAACCTGGTTTCAACAACGGGGGTAATTCCACCTAGCCTCAGAGGCGTTTCCGAAGATAAACTTGTGAAACCTTGGAAGATGTTCAGATGCTGTGTTGTTGGGAAGGGCTGTGGCTTTGTAACAGGTATCTGTAGCTCAGATGGAAATTCAGGGCTAAGCTGAGCCAGGGCCCGTCCCTCAGCTCTGACTGACACTAGCAGGGTGTGCAGTGTTTGTTACAGGGCTTGAAAGCTGAGGAGGGGAGACTGCTTCCTGGTTGAGCGTCACGCCGAAATGCCCGGCCGGGCTTGGTGTGCCTTTCTGCTGAGCTTCGTGACCTGAGGTGGGCTTCCAGCAGGGCCTGGCGCTCCTCGGAGCTGATGCGTTCTGCCTGGGCAGGACGCCTCTCTTGGGGACAACGTGGCAGGATTTGAGCAAAGTCTGTTCACAGAGAAGCCAAACACCCAATTTACAGCTGGAATAAGGACGAATTGAAGTAAAAAGAAACTTCGAGGCTGGTAGGCAGGATGAAGCTCTGAGGACAAAGCAGATGAAGATTCTCAAGTAGCAAATAGCTTGCTTTTTGTAATTTATACAGAAATGTGCAGGAGTTTGTCTGAAAACGGAGGAACTTGAGTCAGATGTGTTGCAAGCAATTAAATAGCTGTGCCTAGCAGGGACCTGGGGCTTGCCAGGGTCAGGGAGAATGCAGGTGTTTGAGCAAGCACAGTTTAACTGCTACAACTAATCCTTGTTGTTAGTTTTTAATAAGCAATGGCATTGTCATTAAACAAGGAAATAAATAGTTTTTGTTGTTGTTGCTTTGTTTAGGGTGTGTTAAAATCTCCCCATGTTTCTTTCTATGAGTATGTTTTATGGAGAAACTACTTTTATTCTGATTTCAGTTTCATTGACCTGAACTGTGTTTTGTTTGGCTTTTGTATTAATGAGCCTTACAGTGTTTGTGAAGCAAATATTATATATTAATGCCTTCAGGTTATCTGGGAGGCAGACAACATATCAGTGAAACAGGAAGAAAAGAGCATGGAGCAATGGAATGTAACAGGAACCCTTTATTTTCCCCCTAAATGTGGCTAACCAGGTGTTTCTTTGTCGTGTAATTTTAGTTAAAATATCTTGGAGTAAGTTAGCGGAAGGGCATCCCTGTTATCTTGTTTATCCTGTGCATTTTTCAAGGGGGTTTACATCTGCACAGTAACATTATGCTTTCTAACTGAACTTGAAAAATGATCCAAAGCTGATAACAATAATACATTCTTATCAAAAATGCATACTTTCTTATCACAAGCAATAGGAAGGCAAACATCTTTGTCCATACTGATTTTGAAACAAGAGAACTTCACTGCATTCTTCAGTTTAAAACACTTTCCAGATTTTTGCGTTATATTTTATTTTGGAGTTTATACTTTATTTGCTTAATTCAAGAAGAGGAAGAAAATATGATCCTGTGTTGCAAAAATGAACGAACGTGGCATAAGGAAAGGCTGTAGTTTTTCAGACTTTAAGATAAAACCAGGGGGACAGAGGTGCCAGATTGGATTTTAGTCTAAGGGTCAATTTCTGACCCCTATGATGAGCAAATTACTCTCTGTTAATTCCACGTGTTACCTTAAGGGCAATACATTTCTGTAACAAAAAGCTAATATCATCATCACTGAAAAATGGTAGTATTAATTACTCATGCACAAATCAAATCGTATGCATTCAAAATAGGCCAAATAAAGCAAACATTCTTCTCTGGGATTTTTTTTTTGGTCTGTTTGCTTCTGATTTCTTCTATTTTTTATTTTTTAAATAAAAAGTAGTGGTTTTTTTTTTCTGTTCTGAATAAAATCCACCCCCACCCCTGGCCCCGATCAGTGTGGGGGAGGTTTTTCCTTGTAATTTCATAACCAGTCTGCTTTAGTTTAAGAAGGGCCACCTTAAAGGTTAGGTGAGTTTAATTTGCCATTTTAAAGGCTTTATGGTTTCTTTACTGAAACCACCCTCTGAAATTCTAGTCACCAGAATGATTTTTGAAAAATTAGGTTGTTACTCGTTTAAAATAAGGACTGAGCTACACACTGTGTAGGTAGCTTCAGTATTGCTTCTCTTTTTAAATTGTCATAAGTTTTTTTTTTTTTCACAATACTGACATACTGAGTTTCTCTGAGTCTGAGACACTTTTTTTGTGTGGACACTTCTTACTGAAATGAAACATTGAAGTATTCAATGTATCTGCAGCTGCTTTTAGAGGTTTTCATTGCTGCACGGCATACAACTTGTCCAGAGAGAAATCTGCACTACATCATGGACCATGTCCTTCAGGGCATACAGTCAATAAAAAGAAAGTAGATTTCATGTGCCAACAGGAAGACAGACATCTTACTTTGTTATTGCACTGATATGAAAAACAGCTTTGGGTCAGTTCAACGAGGGGTAATATTCTGGCTTGAGCTGTACAGATTCAGAAAAACTTATTTTCCCAGTAGAAAACAGAATTATTTGGCAGCACTGTTTCCTATGGGAGTTCTTTTTTTCAGAAGCTATGTTATTTTCATTGGGAAATCATTCTGGTTTTAGTGTTTTTGTACAAGCTGCAGAGCTGGTAATTGATAACTAACTGCTTTCTGTTTCTGCTTGCCCGTGTTGGCCTTGCAGTGTTCAAAATGGAAGATACTGCCTGGTATCACTGACACAGTCCTTGAGTTTTCCAAAGCCTCCAAGCCATGGTCAACTGACAGCTCGGGGGTAGCAAGGTCTCTTCCCAATAGAGTTTTTTTAACCTTAGGGAAAGTCTTTGAGTCTTATTTCTCTCCTCTGCTGAGCCTGGATGGTGTATGTGCTATCACTAAGTCCAGCACCATAGCATGTAGGGCCAAGAAAGGATGTGCCAGAAGTATATACACGAACTGGAATCATGCAATGCCTATTTAGTAGCCTCCCGTGGGGATCCCCACCACCTAAAAATGTGATCCCCAAATTATGTTGTTCTGGTTGTCTTTTGGAAAAAATAGATTTGTCTCAATTTTGTGTGCAAAGCTGTAAAAATGTCTGTTGCCAACTGTTAAGTTACATGGAACACCAACAGTAAGACCACTTGTTCTGTTTATTTTTTAGATGACTTCCACTTACCTCTTGATGTTTTACCAGCTGTGACGGAGGCCCTTGACTCCAAGACAAAAGGGGAAGATTTGCACCAGGAGAGCAGATCTTTCCGCTGCTGTGAAAAAAAAACTATGGACCTGTCAGACAGTGACCGTCCCGTCAGCTTTAGCTCCACTTCCTCTTCTGCTTCCTCCAGGGACAGCCACTGTTCCTTTGGAAGCAGGATGACCTTAGTTTCCAACAGCCACTTGGGCCTGTTTAACCAGGATAAAGAAACGGGTGCCATCAAGCTAGAACTAGTCCCAGCCAGACGATTTTCCAGCAACAAGCCATGCAAAAACACTCCTGCGGAGCAAGAGGATCCTGAGGAGAGCCTGGAAAAAAAGCTCAGCATGCCAAGAAAAACAGAACCAAAGGGAGTGAGCAAAAACTGTGCAATGTCCCTGGTGACAGAGCCCACCAGTCCGAAGCTCCTCTACGTAGACAGAGTTGTCCAGGAGATCCTGGAGACAGAGAGGATGTATGTGCAGGACCTGAAAAGCATTGTGGAGGTAGGAGTCTTGATTAGGTTTGAGCTAACTGTTCCATAGTGCTGTATTTAATATCTTTAGATTTTGCAACAGGACAGATGGACCTGACTGGAACTGGTTTTTGCTGGTGACCCAAACGAGGGTCTTTATAAATTTGTGTGCGTAACATCATTGTTCTTGTTTATTTATAGTTTTTATTTGATTAGATAAATCTAAGCTGTTATTACTTGTTCATGAAGAAATAACAGACAAAAATATCCTACAGTTGATAGGATATAGTTATAGTTAGTAGTATAGTATAGATAGCTGAGTAGTGAATAAAGAGTGATGAATTCTTTGCAGTAACATTTATTTACCAAAAAAAAAAAAGCTTTTTTTTTTTTTCCCTGGAATATATAGCAAGAAGCAAACAGCAGAGAACCTGTTTGCCCCTTTAAAGGTTTTATCTGAAGGGTCTCCCTTTTTGATTCTTCCACCCTGCCCCCACTCCCCAAATACTAGTTCTGCAAGTTCTTTCCTGCCTTGTCAGTCTCCCTTTTGTGCAGCTCACAGCTGCAGTCTGTTCGCTCCAAGTCCTTGGCCTATATTATTGAATATGGCATGTGCATTTGCTGGATAACCCTATTGTTTGTCTGTTGCATGAAGGAATTATGTTTTCTTTAGTATCAATTCTGAATGGGGGGGTGACTGTAGCATGTATTAGTAGCCGTGATGCTTTTGTCCAATCCCCAGTCCAACAATATCTTTCATTTTCCCTTTCTAGTAAAGGCTAAAATACAGCTGAGTCCTTCTGTGGATTGTTATGGTCACTCCATGTGCTTACAACTGTGCCCATCAGTCATGTTCTTTTGTGTTATTGAAGACGACAGTGAAGTCTCTCAGCTATTGTTTGTAGTCCACGTACTTAACCCATGCCTGTGTGTTACGACCACCCACAGAAGAATTTTTTGGGAGGTGTGTGTTTGGTACACTATTTGTAGAATATATAGCTTTAAATAGCTGTATGAGCTAGTTTGCAAAAGAAAATAGCAGTCAGCTGAAGGTGACATCCTCCCCTATCCCAGTCCCTTGCCCAGCAAATCACACAAAATTTAAATAAAGAGGAAAAGAAAGGTCAGGGCTTTGGTAACAAATGGTAACAAATGCATGCTTTGATTGTCATCCCCTCCCCAAGTTCTCACAAAGATATCTTTTCTGCAAGGTTTTGTTGGGTTCTGTAGCTGTTGCTGTTTCTCTACCTTGAAGTTTTATTTTGGTAGTGTTAAAGGTTGTCATATGCTACAGAAGTAAGTCAGTATTTATGTGTAGTCACTGTTCACAAGGCATGACCTCAGTGTTTTTGGAAACTTTACCCCTTGTTCCTCTTCCTATGCAGTAATCTATAGAACTTGAGAAACTGGAAACTATCATTAAAATCTGGAAACAAATTTTCCATTGAGAAGTAGGAAGACCAAAAAATAAAATGCTTACTAGAACCCCTGAAGCATCACTACAGCAGATGCAGATTAAATGAAGTTGCGAAAGAACTTGAGGAATTTACCTGTGAAATGACAAGGGGCATTTTCTACAGCATCTAATAAAAAATCTTGAAGGCTTTGTGTGGCACTAGCAGCCTGTTTGAGAGATGGAGGGGTTGGCAGCAGGGCTTTATTTCAGTTGGTATTCAGAATCCCCAGGCTCGGAAGGAGCTCCTTCCTAAATGGTGAGGGCAGTGGGGAGCCAGCTACCTCAGCCTGTGCGTGTTCTCCACTTGGTTTCAGGGGAGGGAGGTGTGACTGGAAGCATGTCACGGAGCAGCCTCTTTGTGTATGTTTCTCAAGATTCCTTTCTCCACGTGTTAGCTTAGCAATGCTGCAGTGCTCCACCTATCCAAGGGTGGTGGTTGTAAGAAGGGTGGTAAGCCTCCGCAGACATCTGTAGGAGTACCGTAGCCTTTGAGGGTTTGATTATCTAGGCGTCTGTGACTTGAGGCCGTTTAGTTTGGCAGCCAGATGACTGGTGCAGAGCCAAACTAAGATGAAGGGAAGCAGCTCAATCTGTCTTATTTTCCAAATAAACTTGGGTCAAGTTTTGGCAGCTAGTTAGGAAATGGGATAAGAGTAGGAAAAGGAGAGCTGGAGGAAGGTCGAAGGACAAGTGCTGCCCGTGACATATATGGAAACATGAAGGTGGGAGCTGCTGGAGGAAGGCACAAGCAAATGAACCAGTGCTAAGTGGAGAGAGTGAATAATTAAAGGAGAAACAATACAAGGAAATAAGGGAAAACCCAGGAAGTGGAAAGTTAGGGGGGAGTAGGAATTAGGTGGAACTGGAGCACTCTAGTGAGTTAGTGAGTTTTGCAGCAGACTGCAATACAACAACTTATGTACACAGACTAAAAATAATAATGAGGTTTTTCTCCCCTTCCCCCTTTTTTGTTGTTGTGGAGAGTTGGAGGAGATGCAAAGCAACCCAAGTAGAAAGAGCTAGCAACTGAAATAATGTCAGACTGAGGATGGCATGAGGACAAAAAGGGAGAAATGAATAGGTACTATTTTAATTGCCCTCTGACCCCAGCTGAGAGCTGTTGCTACAGGCTTTTTGTCCTGCAGTAATGGGGATTTGCTGACATTACCTTCTCTGTGGACAATGGAAATATACTTGAAAGGAGCATGTTCTCACTGTTGTTTCCAGAACTTTGAAATGTGCTCCAGCTCTACAACGGAGATGGTTTTAAAATTGAAGTCTGTGAATCCACTTTCTAAATTTTTGATGCAGAGCAAGGCATGTTTGCCTGTGATGTGCCATCAAGTATTTTTGCTTTTATTTTTTTAATACATCTATGCACCTAAACAGTTGTCATGTTGTGCCAAGAGTTATGAAGAGGTAGAGGAGTTTAGCACCATCTAGCAAGTCACATTAACTTGTGAAAGGAGCAACCCAAAGCTACACAGAATCACAGATTAGTTGAGTTTGGGAGGGACTTCTGGAGGTCATCTGGTCCAAACTTCCTGCTCAGGTATGGCCACAAAGAGCCACTTGCCCAGAACAATGTCCAGGCAGCTTTTGAAGATCTCCAAGGAGGGAGACCCCACAACCTCTCTGGGCAACCTGTGCCAGTGTTTGGTCACCCGCACAGCACAGAAGTGCTTCCTCATCTTCAGAGGGAGCCTCCTGTGTTCCAGTTTGTGTCCATTGCCTCTTGTCCTGCCACTGAAAAGAGCTCGTCTCTGTCCGCTCTGCACCCTCCCTTCAGGTATTTGTGTGCATTGATGAGATCCTCCTGAGCCTTCTCCAGGCTGAACAGTCTCAGCCTTTCCTCCTATGAGAGGTGCTGGTGCTGGACTCAGTATTGCACCCTGGGGTACACCGCTAGTTACTGGCCTCCAACTAGACTTTGTGCTTTTGATCACCTTCTGGGCCCGTTCATTCAGCCACTTTTCAATCCACCTTGCTGTCTACTCATATATCAGCCGCTTGTCCGTGAGGATCTTACGGGAGATGGTGTTGAAAGTCCTCCTGAAGTCCAGGCTGACAATAACCACTGCTCCCCCCTCATCTACCCAGCCAGTCCTTTCATTGTAGGAGGTTATCAGGGTAGTCAAACGTGACAGCCCCTTGGTGAATCCATGCTGACTGCTCGTGATTACCTTTGTGTCCTTCATGTGCCTGGAAATGGTTTCCAGGATTTTGTGTGTGAGACATACACAAATGACCCATTAACATGAATGGTGTGAAATTGCTTGTAGGATCCTGGTACTATTCATTGTATTCAAGTTCATTCATTAATAGTTAGCCTATGATAGTACTTCAGGGAGTATCTTTTCAACCTGTGTAATCCTTAGAACATGTAGCGTTAGCATGCTCCCCATAAAAGACTATGGAGCAAATGGGGAAAAATAGAATTTCACCCCTTTGGATGTTTTCATTGACCCAATGTTGTTGAAGTAAATTAAAAAGGCATAGATTTTGACTGGCTTTTGAGTATCCGGGTGGTCTTTTTTCTAAACAGTGCCAAACTGTCAGATACAGGTAGAAATCAACTTCAAAGGACAAGGCTAATGTGATCTTTAACTGATACTGGAGATCTGCTGAAGTCCTCCAGCTTTTCAATTGAAGTATTTCCTTGGTTTAGGATGAGTGAGAGGAGGCCGTACGGGCACTACTTGGCTCCCTGTGCCTCAGGACATGCTTTAAAACAACTGCTTTTCTAAGCAGTACAACCATTTTGTATGTGACCTGGAAGAGCAGTTGAATTATTATTGTTTTGAGGAATGCTGCTGTGATTCTTGCACAGGCAAGCATTGTAACAAGGATAGACTGAACATTGTTTGGTGTGTTCTATCAGATGATCTGTTAAGGGTATTTAAATTTTGAATTAGTACAGCTTGAAGCGTGTTTCAGGCAAGTTTATGATGAGAAATCGGATACCTTGGCTTCCTGCTTGTGTCATGCTGACAGGTGTACTGGTCAGGGCAAAACCTGCAGACTTTCTCTTCTTCAGGACCCAGCCTGACTATTTCAAATAGCACTCTAGTTAGGATATTCATAAACTTCAATTAGAGTCACTTACTCAAGCAGCATCTTTTTTCCTGAGTAAAATGCTTCCTCTGAGTTTATAATAAAATTTGGTACTTTGTACCTGTGTTTCACAGAAGTTAGAAGCCCATACTCTTGTACATGGCATAAAATAGCTGTAGAAAATGACTATATCTGGCATGTTACGTTAAATATACTCTCACAGTGAAACTCAGCCATTTGATACAAGAACTCATCAGTAAAATAATGCCATTAAAAAGTTGTTGTCATCTATACAGACCAGTAACTAGAGTGGAGCGAAGTATAATTTGTTAGTGCATTGCACAAATACTTGATGCAAATGGAGGCTGAGCTTCAGGAATCTTGAACTGTATCTGAAGTCAGGGAGACTTCATTTGTATGAATGAGTTTCTCTATCCTTTCACTCCGGACATGACATTTTTTAAACCATCCCTTCTAGACCAGTTGAAGTCTCTCTTCTGTCTCCTCTCCCTGTGCTGTCTCCTCTCCGTACCTTTTGTCCCGTCTCTCTCTCTCTCTCTCTCTCTCTCTTTTTTTTTTTAATACTTAAGACTTCTTATTTAAGCCTTTGTACCCAGAAAGTCCTGCTCTCTGCAGTCTACTGCCTGTAGAGTTCACACCCATCTATCATCTGTTTTTTCTCTGTAATCCCATCCTCATCAGTCCATGGTGTCACATTTCCTCATGTGATTTATCACTTTTTGATCTTTCTCTTTTCCATGTTCTTAGTCTCTGCTGCCTCCAGATCTCTCCCCACAGCCCTCTTGCCTGATCTGAAGGTGCTCTCAAATAGCTTGTCACAGTCTTTTTGCCAGGCCCATCATTTTTGCCAGGCCCTCTCTCTATACCTCAGCTTCTCACTAGGTTTTTCTTTTCTCCTGACATCATTTTCATCATTCCAAATTTTTCTGCCCTCTAAGTTCTGCTGACATTCAGTCTCCATCTCCTGGTGTCCATCAGGCTTCAGTCCCATTTTCTCCTTCCCACCTTTTTGTAGGACTCCGCTGTGTCTCCTCTGGCCTGGAACTGCACAGCATGCTTCTCCATGTTGCAGAACATTTGCAGAGGGTCACTGAGACACAGGAACAATCTTTTTCCCGTTCTTTCTTCAGAGGAGCAGATCTGAACCAGATGTGGGTTTTAGCATCCAAGAATGGCAGTTGCTGATGAAGAGCTAGTGAGTCCTGAGCTGAAACATGCAAAGGATCTTTGCTAAAAGTTCCTATTGGGAAAACATGAATTTGAGGGGTTTCACTTCCCACCCCTCCATCTATGTTCAACTGTGGGGAGGTTTGCACAATGGCAGCAAAAGGCATAGTCTGAAACAGAGTCTCCATTATGCTCCCATCTGCTCCTGCCCCTCCTTGAAATGCCAGGGGATGTTGCATGTCCCTGCTAGTCAGCCTGGGGGTGCTCGTCTTCTCAGAGGGGAAAGGTCAACAAAATTTTTCAACATGAGCAGAAAAGTGTGCTTTCAGTTCTTTCCGAAAAAGGCCTGGGGGTATGCTCTTCCTGAAATTGCCTAAAACAACTCAGCAAGGAGGCAGGCTTCTGGCGTAGAAAGCTTTATCTAAGGTGAGCAAGTTTGACAAAGTTAGATCCTCCTTGCAGGATGGGAAGAAGCCTTGTAAAGGGAAATATTGGAAATCTGATGGTGTTGTGGCATCAATGGAGGCTCCAAGGGAGGCTTTTATGGGAGGAAGTCGGTATCGGAGTTTTATTGTTCCAAGTTGCCTGCCACCTTGTTCTGCATTTAGAGGATGTCTCTTTCTACATCTCAGGCAATTAGTTAAAAACGCGACTCTGAAGACTGCGGTGTGCTCATTGTCACTTCTTGTGGTGTGTCAGTAAAAATATAGCTGCTGGGTTGTGCACTGGGTTGTTGGATAGTATAGCTCTAAGAAATTTAATTCCTCTTATCAGGTGGGAATCGTGATATAGCTAATGCAGCTGCAAAAGTTTGTTCCCACATTATCCTCAATCTCCCTGTTTGCAATCTCTTTTCCTAAGGCCGCTAACTTACGTGCCTGAGGACAGTGCCTTTAGATTACTGACATAAATTGCATGTGTTGTGGGAGGAGTACCTTTGTTTTGCAGCATTCTGGCACCCACCAAAAAAAAAAGAACTGGTTCGTATTAGCACTGCCCTTTCTGAGCATTTAGTAGATGAGAAGTTTCAGAGTGCTTCAATGGAAAGTTTACTGAAGACCTTAGAGAAGGTTAGCTGTGGTGTGAGAGGATGCACTGGTCCCTCTTGTATAAGCAACCTGAATTTTGAGGCACTGCTGTAATCAGCAGGCAGTAATGATGGCATTCTGAATTTTTCATCGTTTTTATTTCGCCCTTTTTAGGGAGCAGTGATCTCACAATTAGTGTTTTGTTTGTTTTTTTTTTTTCTCCCCCCCCCCCCCAGTTCATTAAGGCCAGCATATGACATCAGTGGTTGTAAAGCAGGGGAGCAATACTTTAGCTGCATGTATAAGCACTGCTGTTCTGCAAGTCTGGTCCATCCGACAAAGATAGCTGGCATGCTTCATTTATTTGTCTTCAATCTCCAGCACAAAAGAGAGAGCGCAGGTGTTGAGTGCATGATTTTTAACCAGTTTTCTTTAATTTCCTCATTAATAGAATGATGATTTTGAAACAGGTTCTCCTTCTTGGTGGGACCGGCTGCAGAGCCTATCCCATACAGAATGCAAACATAGTTCAGTTTAGATTTAAATGTTCAGAGTGAGATTCTTCTTTCTTTGAAATTTTTCTTGCTATGACTTTAAAAAGTAGTTAAATGCAGATTGACTTACCTTTAGCACTTATGCTGTTCTTTCTGACTAGGAATTGGTCCTTAATGCTTGCAGAAAATCTGGATGAGCAATTTAAATTACCTGCAAAGCAAATATTATGATAGTGACAGTGATAACTTTAACTGTGGTTAATGTTCCTCTGAGCTGATGAATTTTCCCACTGCTTGTTTCTCATCCATGAGAAAGAGCTGTGTCAAATTCAGATCGACCTCCTCAGGGAAAGCATGGCTAAAAAGCAAGGAAAGGATTTTCCAGTAGTATTGAGATATGATAGCTGAAACTAAATTGTGCTTGACTATCTCAGTGCATATCTAAAAGACCTTCTTTACGTCAGCCTGGTTTATCCAGAGTTACATCAGTATAAATTGGAGCAGAAAATGTTCCACTTAAAAATCAGTAATAAATTTGAAGGCAGCTCTATAGGAGAGCTCCAATGTGTTGTCTTGTTTCTGGATTTGTTGTTTACAAATCAAGACCGTTTTCTCCACTGGAGATTGTTGAAAGGTGAGGTGTCTAGTAGCAACACCAGGTTTGTTACTGAACAGGTGTAAAAAGCTGTTCTGGCTACCTTTGAGAAATTTATAGTTAATAAGACAAGACAACTTTTTTCCGAGGCAGTAGGACTGTCCAGTTTTTCAGGTGGACATCTTGCTTCCTGAATGTGAGCCATATTAAACAACGTAAAGCAACCAAAAATGTTGGAAGTATACATTAAATAATGTTTATGTTTGTGTCTTAAATAATCTTAGATGAAGTTGTTTCTGAAACTCCAAGATCTTTAACAAAAATATTTTGCCAGCTATGTATGTGGGATCGTATGCACCCTGAAAAGAAACCATACCAAAACCAAAGGCAAAAAAAACCTAGAACTTGTTTTTCTGGGCATGTGAGAAGCATTCTGGGTTTTGGAAAAAAGATTGTTTATAGTTGTACAGTAGGAATATAGTGTTGTGAGCAACCAGAAATAACCTAGCTAACCACTTACGTGGTGAAAGAGAAGTGCTTGTATTGTGACGTGAACATGGAGCCATTTGTGTACTAACCTCACATGAAATATGTGAAGTCATGATTAAATAGATGGATGCATGTTTTTTCTTAACTGCATTATCACTGCAGAGTCTTACTTCTGCTAGTAATATTCGTTAATATCCTTTATCCACCACACATATAAAAGTACTTTATTCTGAGTATTTGAGAGGTGCTGGATAAAATGTCAGCACTGCCTTGCATTTTCTGCACCTGAATTTGACATCTAGCTTTTATCTTAGGCCAAGGCTGTAGAAACGTTTTGAGTCAGAGACCCATTGCAGAGCTTCGGTGTATGGATGGACTGCGTGCATCATGGCAGTACAAATAACGTAGCCGTAACTTTGTGTTGTAGGTCAGCTCTGCTTGGACAGCACAAAAAAGTGAGTTAGGCTGCGGTTATAAATGAGGTGTTAGTAAATGCACTGTTAGTCTTTTCTAGGCTCTGGGTGGACGATGAGCAGCAGCAATAGCTGCTGCTGTGCCAGCAAGCTAAAGAATGGCTGAAAAGCCTGACTGCAGCTGCTGGTGGACTCCTCTTTCAGCAGTGGGTACATCGCTGGGCTCTGCTGTCTGCAGCCTCCTATATGCTTTCTAAATGCTTACGAAGGTGATTAAGGGATTATGAAGATGATTAAGGGATTGGAGCATCTGTCCTATGAGGAAAGACTAAATGAGCTGGGCCTGTTTAGCCTAGAGAAGAGGAGATTAAGAGTGGATCTCATCAATCTCTACAAATACCTGAGGGGGCCATGTAAAGACTATGGGGCCAAACTCTTCCCAGTGGTGGCCAGTGACAGGACAAGGGGTAATGGGTATAAATTGAACCACAGCAGGTTTCATTGCCATATGAGGAAGAACTTCTTTACAGTTTGGGTGACAATGCACTGGAACAGGCTGCCCAGAGAGGTGGTGGAGTCTCCTTCTTTGGAGATATCCAAAACCTGCCTGGATGCCATCCTGCGTAATATGCACTAGGTGACCATGCTTGAGCAGTGGGGTTGGACTAGGTGATCTCTGGAGCTCCCTTCCAACCTCAACCGTTCTGTGATTCTGTAAATGCAAATGAATAAAATAAAAGGGTAAAAGTTAATCTTCTGTTCTGGAAAGCTCTATTCTTTTCCTTTTGGAGGGGGGAGGTAAGGAGAAGTTAAATAGGGAATGCACAGTTTAGGAGCGTGTGTGGTCTGCAAGGGATCCTGAGCATGGAACTTTGTTCCTCTCACTACATTGAGGCTGGACTGTGAGGTTATATTACTCTTCAGTGGGATGCATAGAGCCCTGTTGTCATTTAGAAAGTTACAAAGGATGGCCCTGTTAACCTCTGCCTTGCGGCTGCCATTTGCTCACTGGCTGCGGATGGGGAGCTCTGAAGAGCGGTGCGGTGGCTCTGGGCAAGCAAGCCTGGCAAGGGTGGGTAGCACAACCAGGAAGAGTAGGGATGAGAGCTGAGAGGCAGGGGAGAGGAGGTGCAGGCTTATGCTGCCAAGTTCTCAGTAAATATTTAAGTGCTTAATAGGATGATGTATTTTTTGCACAATGATTGGGATTTCTGTAAGGGAATTCTGAAATTTGGAAATATCTTAAATTGAAACAAACTACTGAGACTGCCACCAGCCCATAGTTTCTGGAACTTTAATAACTTATTATGACCATTTCCCTTCTGGTCCATGAAAATATTTGACCATTTTAAATTTGTTTTATCATCGTTATTAAACATTACTTATTGGTGAACTGTGTTCTTCTAGTAACCCATGCCCTTTAAACCTGAAGGCTTAACAGACGGCATAGCACTGTCTTTTTTCCTTCTCACCACTCCCATGGATTAAGGTGTGGTGCTAGCTGCAATTTTTTGTGGTTTCATGAGAAGACCATTTTGCAAATAAGATACTTTCTTAAATTTTTGGTTGAAAACCACCCACTGCTATAACCTCCCACTTCATTGCTGTTCATATATTACTGATAAAATCCATCAATAAATCTCTGGGAATCGTGTGGTTACTAAGGTTAAGATAAACGCATGTTTAGGATGTGTGCACATTTTCTCCATTATGCCGGGTTTGCATTTTCATTCTTTGGAAAACAGACTGTTGCAGTTTCCCTTCTTGTGTTTTAAAATAAACAAGTCTCTTTTGGAATGCCTCATTTAACTTGCAGGGATATCAAGATCACCTTAGACGGCAACATTCATTTGCCATACAAACCAGGGAGAGTTTGTGTAATGGGCAATAGTCTACAGCATAAGATTCAGGTTCCTTTCCTTGTTGAGTCCCACATTCAAGGACTAAATACACCTTACAAAATTTCTGTGCTTTGCTTGACTCTGGTTTAATAAGGTTATAGTCAGACAGAGTAAGCACTGTTGTGAGGATTAACGTAAATATCCTGAAGAACTTTGAGATTCTTTTTTTTTTAGAATTCATAATCATTGCACGTTTCTAGCTGATACTTTTTTAAAAAAGCACTAGCTTATCGAATGATGATGATGATTTATTCTGATGATGTCAAGCCTCAGTTGTAGCCTTTGATACAGAAGTCTGTAGAGTACTTACTTCATCTGCCTAGTGACTACAAACAGACATCCTAATTGCTGGTTAATGTTTTCATTTGGCTGTCCTTACTATTGTAGCTTATTTCTTCTGTGTTTCCTCATATCTTTAGGAAGCCAGTTGGATGGGGGCCTCACATAGCTCTTCAATGACATGTCAGTAAACTACTGATAGCATTTGTTATCATCCCATGATCTCCATCTGCTCTCTGAATTTACGTCTTATCATACCTCTGAGTAGCAATTCTTAGTGCCAGCTTCTGGGTAAAATTCCTGTAGCTGTGATTTATCAGTCAGTGCTTGCTGATATCCGAAGATAAACATGGAACGTGGTTTTAATCAGTGGGTTACGACTTCAATAAGTTAGCATGCTGAAGTGTGTAAGTGGCATTACATGTGAGTTTCTGTTCCCAGTGATTTACCCATATCATCTTCAGAGATGATGGACGATGTAGGGGACTTGTCTGTGCATGATCCATGAATCCCAGTTTCACATTGAGTGCTTTTAGTGCATCTCTATCAAATTACACCTTGATTTAATTGACAGCCTGCCTTCCAGGGTGTCTTTTTAGGATGGGAGATTTTGGCATGAAATACCTGCAGGTGAACAGGGGAATATTATTAAACTTTGTATTTCATTCAAGCAAAAAATTCACTTCCGCTAAGAAGGCAAAATCCATGCAGGCAGTCCATCCTTGAGGTCCTGATACCAGGTCTCCTGGTTGCTGCATTGTTGACATTGACATGCCCTAGAAATTTTCAGGCTTTGTATGCAGCCCCGTGCATGCTTATTCTGTACACAGGCACAACTGCTCAAAGGCAGCCTAAACCAAAGAGCGAGCATGTTTTAGAGGTGCAAGGCATAGTGTTAGGACTCAGGAATTCGTCACAGCTAATTTTGGCTGACACGTACTCCCACTGTGGCTTTACATGCATGCAGAAGAAGCCAAGGCAACCTACCAGAGGTCACTACTTCCAGTCCTTAGTATCTGCAAATGAGGTGGTATTTTAACATCTATAAGATGAGGGAGGGAGGCATGTTGGTTGTAGAAAATCTGTTGCTTGAGAATAACAATAAGGTGAAAAAAACACCCTTTTTTTGTTCTGTAGGTGAAAGTTAAGTTGATACAATGCTCTGTAAACATCATATCCTGTAGACCCCTAACTGTGGAAAATGCAAGGAGAAGTCTGTCATGGTCACCTTACTTTGCAATGTTGAACAGTGGAAAGAAAACTGAAATGCGCTTCTCTATTTTTAGTCTTTCTTCATATCATGTTCTCACGAGTGCTCTCACCATCAATCTTTGCCCCGCTGCATGCAGTCAGTGGGCAGTATCGTCTTACTGGATCACCACACTGGCTTTACTGCTGTAATCTGTAGGCTGTAAGCCGGCTGCATGTGTAAATTGGCTATGCCGAGGAAGCTGGCCATAAACAAAGGTGAGTTTATACAGCTTCCTCCACCACCTCCATCCACATGGTGCCTGGGGAGAGGCCTGATATCAGCAGGGCAGCATCCTGCTGCTTCAGACTGCTGTTCTGTGTGGAAATCGGAGAGGAAGGGGATCGGTCACAAACCACACGTAGTAACGGATTGTATAAAACATGGGGCTTACTTCTACCATTTCTCTTTGGAGGCTTGCTGGCTGTCGGCGGTGGGATGTATTCTCCTCGCCCTTCTCCCCTGACAGCAGGGTTAGGTTGCTGCCAGCATGGGGCGGCTGTGTGGGAGCCCACAGACAAGGCCGTGGGGAGCCGAAATCCCCACAATGGCAGGGCTTTCTCTGCCAGCACAAAGTGTCAGTTTTATGTTCAAGGTCCTAGGGTACATGAAGGGAAATAAGGGAATAGGAGGTGCCCGGCACCCACGAACTTTCTGCTCTCCTTGCTGGCGTGAGCAGAGGAGGCCATGTGGCTTCGCTTAGAGCTCTGAGCCTGGGTTTTCCTCACACAGCCCCTGGCTCTGGTGATCAGCTGGTGGCAGGGCTGTGCCCTGCTGTACTTAGCCCCAGGTGGGTGCTGTGCTTTCAGACCTGTTCATGCTTTGGCCTGCGTCTGGGTTTGTCTGCTTCAGATATGTGTAAAAATACTGCTACTAATAAAAATCTGCACTAGTAGAAGGTGGAAAGACATGCTCACAGAAATTTCCTTCTTTATTTAATTCCAGTTTTGCATGTAGAGAAGTCCACTGTATGGTGGACAGTACAAGATTTTTTTTTTAAAGTATGATTTACTGGTGACATTAATATGTAACATCTGTGGCAGAAATAAAATACAGGGTTTTATAGTAATCAAACTGCATCTACAGTTAAAAAAAATGCTCATATTAATAAAATATAAGTATTTATCTGTATTGGCCTGTTGTATGACAACATGACTGTGTTGCTTACAGCCTAAGATAGTGGTTGTGTTACTCATGGGAGATGGAGATACCTGCTGCAAGCTAGCAAATCCTCACCATCCCAGGAAAAATTTGAAAAGTTACTCCTCTGTCTGTTGAATCAAACAGGTAACGTATTGAAGCACAGCTGCTGCTGCTCCTGCTTCTCCTGCAGAGGAACTCCCGAAGCAGGAAGTTAGGGTGCTAATTATCTTGGTGGGTATGGGTTTCTGCCTTCCATGTGAGAACACGTCAGGCTCTCTGGTGAGGGCTGAAAACAGCAAGGGCTTTGAAAAAGGACTGGCAGCTGGGAAATGGTTTTAAGAGCAATTGAGCGAGCATTTTCACTCATAGAATGAGGATGATTTCAGTCAAAATGAGACATCCTACAGGTATGTGACTCTTTACAGAGAATAAAGAGGAAGAATACGGAAGACACAATATGAAGGGAAGAAAGCAGTCCGAAAAGTGTTAATTTTGGCTGCATGAAAAGTTTTGCTACAGGGGTCTCCGGGTAAGCCACTGTGCAGATGAGACCCACACTACAACAATGGACTTATCATCTTCTATCACAGAAATTAATAGCAATAATGATAGTGATGTGTTTTAAGGAGAAATGCTCTGACAGAAGGCCTTGATATGGCAAGGAGATGGCTTTGATTTAAATCTCTTTAGGTTCTCAGCCAGATATAGCCAAAGGAAGCAGGTTGAGAAGGCAACATAGGGATTGTTTACAAGTGCACCTTCACTTTGCAGATTACAGCTGTACTTTCAGTAATTGAGAAGAGCTGCTCTGACATGCAGTGTGTCCTCGGCCACCTGTTGTGGATAGCACACTATCTTTTTCCCCACAAGGCATTCAGACGATGCTTCTGTACATGCCAGCTAAATCCACAAATGAAGTAAATAATAATAAAAAGGAATAGAAAAAAAAGTCAGGCAAAAGGGGCATAGGTACAGATTATAATTACCTCTGTAATCAGCAGCACAGAGCATGTTCTAGCAGTTACCCCATTGTACAGCAGCAGTTGCTCAACCTTCTCTTTGGCTACAAGGATGAGCTGTGGTTTGGTCAGCGTGGCTCTTGTTAGCAGGCTACAGCTAGGATCCAGTTTGTGGTGCGCTTTCTTTCTGGCCCGCAGCCTTCCCCTCAAAGCAGCGTGGGAACATAATGCAGGCAGCCTGGGCTGCTGAAGCATGTCAGTGGCTCCTCTTGTGCACGACCAGCTGATCTGTGCCATTTGCGCTCGTTTGGGTAGAGGGCAGTTGGGCTGAAGACATGCTCAGGGGGTCAGTATAGCATCCAGGAGAAGGGGCTGACTTTCTGGTAGTACAGATGTAGGAAATATCAGAAAACTGGGGTCCAAGTGATGGTATTGCGCTCTCTGGATGCAGGTCCAGCTTGATTTAATATTGCATGTTCCTCCTCCTGCTGCAGCACAAGACATCACTGGACTGTTGATGAGTACCTGGTTTTAGGTGTTTTTTGGTCAGAGACTGAGTTTTCTTGATAGAAGACCTCAACTTTCAAGCCAAGTGCACATTGTTGAAGTCCAAAGATGTACTGCAGCCTTGCTTTCTCCTTCAGCTTGTGTTCAGACACTGGCATACAAAGAATTTTTTATTTTTATTTTTTCCCCTTATTGATGTTTATTCAGATTTTCAGTGTTTTGTGTGCCTGCCTTTTGGTAAAGGTGTGCACATGCAACGGCACTGCTCTTCAACATTCTTGCTTATCTTTATTGATTTTCATACGTGCAGATTCCTGCTTTATAGAAGAAATACTAAGAACTTATCTAGTTATATATGTTTCTGGCAGGGCAGGAAGAAAATATTTTACAAGGTAATGGCGCTTTTACCCACATTAACATTATTATGTTAACATTTCTAATTTTAACATGTAATTTTAACATTACCACATTAATGTCTGGCTTATTATTTATTATTGTTTATTTTTTATTATGTTTTTAAAGCTAAGTGGGGGCCTGTTTTCAAAGGAAAATGCAGGTATCTAGATGAAAACGTCCCACATGAATTTGCATTTAGTTTCTGACCTTTGGTCATGGAAAAAAATAGTTTCAATCAATCTGTAAAGAACTTCTTGCTCATTTTGTTCTTTTATTGACAGTTTTCTCTCATTTCCAATTCGTACAATTACTGTTTTATCCTCAAAGGTTAGTGTTGTCATCATTTTGTTCCTCTGGAGATCTTTCTCAGGTGATTATGGAGGAGGAGGGAGTCATCAGATGCGAAGCTCCTAACAGACATTCTTCCCGATAGATTCGGTGTGATGAAAGACAAATGGGGAGAATGTCAAACCCAGCGAGGGAGGCAGAGCCATCCGGCAAGCCTCTTCTAGTCTGTGGAGAGATTCAGGAAATAGGGTGGAAAAATTGTGCAATACTATTAGAACAAGCCTTGCTCCATAAATCAATCTAAGGAGACCGGCATTTATTTTTGTTTCACTTATAAAGTAAGCTAAATGTTTTGCTCTAACTGCAGAGAGGCAATAAAACACCAGCAAAGGCAAAGGTTACAAACAAATCATTCAGTGCTGACAGAGGGTCTGTAGATGCTGACAAGAAACAAATAAAGCGAATAAGCCCAGTGCTCTGTTCTGATAAATTTCATTGATTTCTGCACCATGTCATTATGGCTGCAGCCTGCCCTGTTATCTCATAGCTCCAAACCTTTCATTATGGCTTCAGATGATAACAGCTGTTGATATGCTGCAGGAGGTTGCGGTGACTACCATGGGGGTAAAGTACCACTTGCTAAGAAATAATTAGGAAAAACCCCATGGCGGGATAGCTTTGATCTGCTTCTGCTGTTGTCCTTGCAGAGGGCTATATGCCGATACTGCATCAGTTTCCCGGATGAGTTAATGAAACTTTATGAGAGCACACATACTCTATAAAGCAATATAACCAGAAGGGTCCCACTTGCCGTGTCACTGCAAGCCACGTGCTGCTGCTGCGGCGTGCCTGGACTTTGTCAGACCGCTTTGTGAGGACGGGCCTGCGTGGCCATCCTCGCACCCGAGCATTTTTAACAAAGAACTGTCTCTCCTTAGGTAAGCAAAAACCCAGCCATTTGTTTCCAGTTTGCTTCTGACCTGGTGCTGGGAGGACACGGAGGCCAGAGATGCAGTCTCAGAACTTTTCGCAGCAGAGAGCACAAGCTGTGCGTGCGTGGGATAACCTGATCCTGGCACATGCTGCTGGAATGCTGGAAAACTGCCAAAGCACCTGCAGGCTTTTTCTTGGCAGGAGCCTTAGAAAGGGCCTGGTTCCTTATTTCTTGCTAAAAGTTGGTAAAAGACTGAGAAAAATATACATATGTGGAGAAAAACTGGGATGGGAGGACAAAAGGAGCACGAAACAGGTCATGCTTATAAAACTGTCTACAATACCAGAAAAAAAAAAAAGACTGGACTGTTTTGTTCTTTTTTTTTTTTTGAAGAAACCCATTCTGAGGTGAGCAAGTTTGAAAGAAACTCCTCTTTATTCAATAAAAAGGCTGTATGCACCTGATGACTGTACATGTGGTTACTTATTGTGAGATTTCCATTTCTCTGCAGCACACCACACCACACCAGCTAAGGATGCTGCAGTGCTCCTGCAATGCTCAAATGTTTTCAGAGGATCACAGCTCCACTGGAGCTTTTGTTCTTCACTGGTAAATGTAGATTTGTATTAGTGGACAGAAAAAGTTATTTATTGCTGTCACCGGGGTAGCCCTGAATCTATCATCTACTCCTGCGTTTGAGCTAGTGTACTACATGCTGCAATCCTGTCTGCCTCACCAGAATTCCCAAACCTTTTACTTATCTGCAGCTTCTGAATATAAATGAAAAGCTAACTACAAATTCAGGCAGTCCCAGGGATGCCATTCCAATGGCTTACTGCACAAATGCATTTCAAGGACAGGCTGGGACTAGAAGGCTGCAAGAAGGTACAGTACGGACGTCCATCACAGAAGAGATGGGAAGGCTTTCTGGGACATGCCTACTTGCTTGCCCACTGCTGTTTGTTGTTCTTCTTAAAGACACTGAAGTTGCATTTGAATACGCAAGTTTTCTTCTTGTTGGCAAAAAATATTCTTTTTTTTTTTTGGTGGTGATGAAGAGTAGATTTAACTGGAGGCAACCAAATACTGAATGTGGATTATTGAATGTTAGGATTAGGACCTGTGACTCTGCTTACACCATCTCAGTTGCAAAGAACATGGGGATAGAGACTTGAGTGCTGTAATTCATAACCATCCTAACAAGAGCATCTAAAATCCAAAGGTCAGATCAATGACTGATCTAAACCCTTCATCTTCTCTGGATTTTCAGAGAATAAATCTTGTCCAGTGTATGTGTTGTGTAGTATTTTTTTCTTTACGACTCTGGCACGCAGTTGCATCTTAGAAGTTTTCATGGTCTAGTTGACGTTTCGCAGGGTTCCTTCCTTGCCGAGAAGTGGAATGCTGTGTTGCTTTTGGTGGGTTGCCACACCACGTTGTCTAACCCCAGGCTAAGGGATTTTATTTATTTTTATTTCACATTGTTTCAGCTGTTTTCACTTTTCCTTTATTGTTTTCCGTCCTCTAGCAGAATTTCTTCATGGATGTGGCAGCACATTGGGTTTCTTGGTTTATGAGTTGAAGTTGGTTAAAAAGCCCGGTGGATTTGTTTGCCCTTAGCTGAGGAAATTTTAACACTGAAGCAGCAACAGAATGAAAGGTGATGCTCTGGGAGCTGAGCTCTTATCAAAATGGGGGAGAAACGGGAAAGTTGTTCTGCTAGAACAATGCTGATCTATCTTTTTTCTAGTTCTCTTGTTCCTATTCAATTGAAGTCACTAGATGAGACACTCTTGTAAATGTGAAAGTATGTCTTTGCTAGAACATATACCACTGTAATTTGCAATGTAACTGTACATTATACAAGTGTACTACATACACACTGCTTGTGTGTATATACGCTGAGATCTTCTGTCCTCTGCAAACTCTGCGTTGCTGTGTTTGTGTTGTTTTTTTTTTTTTCAACTACAGTTTTAAAAGATTTTTTTGTTTGGTAGCTTTTCTGAGCACTTGTTTTTATGTTTTCTGTTCTTGATTATATAGGTTTTCTGTTACTAAGACTATTAAATGACATTCTTCATTTTTTTGTACATTTTTTTGTCTCTGAGCCGGTTAAATGATCAATTAAACTGTCACTGTGAATGAAATCTGAATACATTTGTATATCAGTAGCAAGAGAAATGTTGGCTGTCCAGTCTAAGGACTATAACTTAGCATTCAGTCTTCTGTTATTTTCTTGGTTTCAGTGAACAGATAAGTACTGTTACCTTTCATAATAGAATGACTGTTCACAGAGAGGCTACTGAAGGGTTTACTGTAATAATAATGTGAAACTGATATGAAGGAATTCATCTTGAACAATAAAAGGTAGCTCCATTTACTGATCTAGAAAAGGAGGAAATGTCTAAAGGCATCCTTCTCATTTCTCTTGTAGGATTACCTCGATTGTATCACTGACCAATCCAAGCTGTCCCTGGGGACAGAAGAGCGATCAGCCTTGTTTGGAAACATACGGGATATCTACCATTTCAACAGGTAAATTAATGTTTAACTAAATGAAGCAGCCTGTGTTGATGGGGAGGGAGCAAACCAAGCAAATAGTCTTTTATCACTGTAATACAGCCAAGATATATAAACTGAGAAATGGTATTTCTTCGATTCTCAGCCGGGTTGGTTTGTTGAGATCAGATTATGTAGCTGCTGGTTTAATGAATCAAGTGTGGTCTTCGTTTATTACTTCTGTTTTCATGCTGGGTATTTCCATAAATATAAACCTAACCTGCTCCATGCTCCCGCTGAACCTAATGCCAGACCACCATGAATTAAACTCTTGTCTCACTAAACAGGCAATATTTTATTCCTATTATATTAGGTCCTTTGGTGTACTGACATATATCTGGCTTTTGTAATATTTTAAACTGCTAGGCACTCCCTGAAATAATCTATCAAAGCTGTGTTCAAGTACCTTGCTGTGCGTTGAATACTTCTGTTAGGTATCTTTACAGCCTTCTCTGAAACTCTGCAAATGGGATTCTAGCATATAATGGGAACTTCAAGTAAAATTTCTCTTGCTTCTATAGCTGGTGCCAGAGTGTGTGAGATCTGCAGTATCTGCAGTTTTAGGAGCATGCTACTGCTACTTTTGACTGAATCCTCTATTACTATAAAAAACAAACAAAAAAAACCTTATTCAGTATTCAAGGAAAACCTGAACGTACGATCAATGCAACAAACCTAATGGCATAAAGTTCCCATGTCTTCTATGTCCCATTATTCCTGTAAAAGCTCTCTTAGCCTTACTGTAGTTGACAAAAGATCTCCCAAACTGTAGTGATCTTTGAAGAACAGTAAATAATTTCCTTAAATCAAAAGAGGATTCTGAAGTGGAGGACCCCTGTCAGAGAGCTTCCTCAGTGTTTTTCTGTCATCATGGGAAACTATTTTAAAGTGCTTCTGCTGTTGGGGATCGCTGTTCAGAATCAAAAGGGAGAGTGGAGGAAGATCTATTTAGAAATGTTGGACATAGTTGAAACCTAAAATCCTTTCCTGAAACTTGCAGCTACAGCACAGTACGGGAAATACACTTTCAGGAAAGCTGCTAAGTCCTGCTTCAGCTACAACTTCTGACTTGATTGAATATCTAACGTGATGGAAAATACATAGTGGTAGCCTGATCATGTGTTTTAGAGCCATGAGACAATGACTGTGGGCTTCCTAATGGTCACAAGATGGGGAAAAACATATGTGGCCATTGTATTTTCTGATCCTTCAAAGCCAGAGAAATAGCAGGCTATGTAGTTGGGACACACTTATATCAGCATCATTGCAAGTATTACTGAATAAAAGTACCTTTTTTAATCATGATACAGAATAATTGATTTGAGGGAGAGAAAAAAAAGGATTTCCAGAGGTTAAAAGAAGGAAAAAAAAAAGAACTTAAAAAAAAAAAAAACAAAACACTTTGGGAGCTCTTAGGGATAGATATGTTAGAATGGTTAAAACTCACTGGAAAGTTGTCCAAAGCCTCCAGTAAATTGCTAATGTATTTCAGGCCTCACAATTCAAAATTCTACATGGAAATTGAGAGATTTTTTAAGAGTCAACGCGCACTGTAGATCCTATTTTAGCTTCAAGGATAAAGTTCCCTCCTGTGTGAAACTTGGCATGTACCTTCTGGGTCCTGAACATACTCTATAGCCTCTTCATTTATTTTTACCTTTGAAAAAGTTCCACTTGGCAGTTCTGTGTTAGTGGTTTCAGATGCTTTTTGTGAGCATGATTTCATAGTTTCAGAATGACCATTTTTTTCTCAACTCTGAATGTGACAATTAATCAGTGATGAAACTTTTTAATCTTGGGCTTCTGTGGCCTGTAGAGATGTGAGAAATTCCATTTACTGAAATGACTTTTAGGTGTTGTATTGAATAGCAGAAATGATGGTCAGGATGCTAACTGCAAGTCCTTTGTGATCTCTTTTTGGAAAGCTGTTTCTTAAAATAGAATTACTGACCATATTCCACTAGTCCTGCTCCATCTGTTGGAAAAAGCTCCCTCACTGTTTATTGATTTATTCGGAAGGGGAAAGCATCCTCTAAATCAGCATTTGCTGCCTTACTTCTCCGGCCTCTCCTGTTGAGATTCTTTCCAGCAGCAATTTGGGATAAATTCTCAATAGCGTGACTTCATTCTGAAATGGGAATTCTGTAGTGAAACATGCATAGGTTCATACTTCTACCAGCACTCAGCCAGTCTTAAGAGAGGCCAAGCTGAAACCTCTGCTGCTGACAGAGATTGTGCACACTCTTTGTCCATCAGTGACTACTGAAGCACGCAGATACTGTGCAGGGCTCTTCTCTACAGCTGCCATCTTCAGCAGTTCCTCTGCTCCGAGCTTCATGGTGGCTGAGCTTCAATGGTTGACTTCTTGTCATGAAGAGCCTTCATAAAACCTGTAAGAGCTCACCTTTAAAGGAAAAGGATTTTTTTTTGAGTGTGGAGATATTAGTTTTTGTCACAAAATGTTTGTAGCAGTGTGATTATATCAAGTATAATTTTATATCATCTTTTTTTTTTTTAGTGAAAATCTGAACTCTTCAGATTAGTTTTCTAGATTTTTATATAATGAAATTATTCAACCACAAGGACCAGATTGTGCTTGCCATGTCCCTTTTAGCTTTGAATGTTGTTAGGCATTAAGAAAATTATTTTTTTTGGTAATACTGTTACTTTAGCATTTATGGTTAGACTGCAAACTGCAACTGTTTTTCATCATGGGTGAAATTTTCAACAGGACGAATAATGCTGTTCCCTTTCTGCCTCTTTTTGTTCCTTCTGTTCCACTGAAGCTGGCCCATCTGATGTGCCTGTCATTATCATCTTTCTTTTTCACCAATTCAGATCAAGAACGAGATGAAAAAATCCTGGGCCTTCTTTTAAAATAGTGTGGTGATGACATACAATGAATAAAACAAAAAAGTGCATAACTTGTGTGTGTGTGCAAGTATTAGTTATCTACAGACCTGTAAATGGATTTAGCTTATTCCTCTTCACCTCCTGTAGTTGGCAGCTTCATACTGACCTAACCCACTGAGAGGGGAAGTTAAATGTTTTGTCTTGAAAATAATTCATGCTCCAAAATGTCAGAACATCCTAAGACATTGTAATGAGACTTTTGTTCATTTGACTTGTAAAGGTAACGAGTTCATTTCATAAAAAATTGTCAGTCTTTCTACGTTTACCTCTCTCATCCCAAAGGACTTATCATTAGCTATTGATGATGATCACATTTTTCCAGACCATAACAACGCAAGCTGCGTAACTTAGTTCGTGGTCTTAAAGAGCACTGGCATTTGTGATGTGTTTCAGTTTGAGTCTTGTTTAGCAATTCAGCTGCAAGAGCATCACGTTCTCTCCCAGTGCTCCCTTGTGCTCCCTTCCTGCCTGGGCCATTGGCATAAGTAACCATGGATGCTAAGAGCTCCATTACTGACTGTGGAAAGTGTAAAACATCTGGATACCCGGGTGAAAGGAACTTCTGTTTTCTCTCCACTACTTTCATTGTCAGGTATTTAAATGCACAATTATAAACTTGCTCTTTCACATGTCAATGTGTTATTATAGGGATTTCTTTATTTTTTTGGGGATTCCTGGGCATAACAGATTTGCTGTTGTTACACAGTGGAAGGCTGCTTTTACCAATCCCGTTCTTATCAGTCAGATGAGACAGAAAAGAGTGTAGTACAGCTAACAAAATCATTCAGAGCATTACCCTTACATTATGTGCTCATGCTGAAGACACAAGCCACCAGCATATTTACTGCATAAACCTGGACTCATTGCATGAATATATGAAAACTTTAAATGCAGTATTACTGTATCCTGCAGGAAAAATAATATGGTATTAAAGGAGACCAGTAGGAACAAAATGGCAATCAAATGTATTCTAAGCCGTCAGGAGAACCTCTACTTGCTGGACAACAGGAATACTCTGAGCTTGTTCAGTGTGTTTGATGTTATTTCCAAAACTCATTTGTGGAAAACAGACAGTCATTATAATTAATGACTACATGAAGCATTGCTACAGCTTCTTTCTTTTGCTGATTTAAAAGATCTTCACCAATGTGGGCTATCAAGCAAGGGTCATATTTTTATTCTGATTTTGATGAAGGGAAAATCTGAGGTGTGGAGGTTAAATTATTGCTATACAGAGCGGCTTAATGACCGCCTAACTTAAGTTCTTTGTCTTTTTTCAATGCGACTGATTACTGATTTCTCCCCTTCCTTCCCGCAGTAATTACAGAAGCAAAGAACAAGTCAGGAAATTTTTCTGTTTTACTCCCATTCTTACTTACACAGGGAAATTGTGTCTGCTTAGAGGGGAAAAGGGTAGTTCCCTAGATACAGGCTTAGCAACTCTTATGCAAAACTCATTCAGGGAACCAGCTGTGAACTGGGAGAAAAGTAGCACTAAACGAAAAAACATCTGATGAGAAGGAAAAAAAGGTCTCCCAGAGAACCATTTGGAAGAAAATTCTTTTTTTTTTTTTTTTTTTGCGTCGGTTTTCTGAGTGTATCTTTCAGTAAGACTAAAGAATATTAGGATCAAGGAGAGACCTCTGAGGTTTTCTTCTGCTACTTGAACTCTTTCTTTCACTGAATTGGCTTTCAAGAACTGAATTCCATATGATAGTGAACGTGCTCTGTTATTGCTTTGCTCCTGTTATAATGAATTCATTTCCTGCTTGGCATGTCAAAAATATAAAATCCTCTCAGTTAGGTTTTATTTTTATGCATGTAGAATTTATATATTCCCTTCCAGAAAACTTTTTCCTGGCTCACCACTTTTCTTCAGTGAAGAGACCCACTAAAGGTAGACAAATCTTCCTGTGTGAACTTATTACTGTTCTTCTTGTATATGTAATACATTCCTGCTTCTCATCTGTGTTTTTCGGACTAGCTCCTCATCCACCCCAGTCATGTCTAGCTACTGGAACATACAAAATCTTTATAGGACAGGGCATGTGCTTCAGTGTGTATTAAATTTTGTTTGGCTTCACTGTGTTAGTTGATGTACAAGCTAAACAACCCTCTGAGTACACCACTATGCATATCATAGAAGAGCAGTCAGTCTGAAGGAAGGCACTCATCTTTGCATAGATCAGCAGTCCATGGTCATTGTGGTGACTTGCATGTTTAAGTATGTGGGAATACCATTTTCCTAGCATGCTCATCTGTCTCCAAAGAGAAAACTTCTCTACATGGCTTCATACCTAGGAGGAAGAGACCATAAAGTTTTGTGGTCGCTTGACTTTGTCAGTTTTGTGACAGGAGCGAGTATTCCAGTGCTGCAGTTACTGTGAAGCCAGCATGTAAAGTCAATTAATGTGGCTCAACATATTGGCAGGAAGATATGCAGTTGTGTATTTTGGTCACATGTTGTGGTATCAGAACTGGAATTTCTGTGCATGTGCAGGTAACAGCTTGACTGTGCATAAGAAAAAAATATATTTGATGGTACATGTGGAGATACCATGCAACTGTGGACATCTGAATCTGAGCGTCTGATCTGTATGGGAGAGGAGCAATGGCTGTAGCACTGAACAGAGCTAAGATACTGTTGTGTTTTATGCGTTAGGAAACAGAACTGTATGTTTGACTCAGTCCAGTTTTGACCCTGGTTTATAAGACGGTGTTTTTATATTCTGAAAAGAGACAAAGAAGTCTGTTTACATGGGCCAGTTCATTGGGGAATGGAGGGGCTATGCAGGGAAACCAGAGGGTTTCTAGTACCCTTTTTAGGACTCCCTGCATCATAAGTGCTTTGGGTATCACAGCCATGAACAATGGAATGGTGTCTGGCTCTAGGGTATACATGTGTGTCTATTCCAATATGTGCAATAATTGTTTTTGATTTTTCTGTTCTTTGTTTTAGTGAACTTCTGCAAGATTTGGAAAACTGTGAAAATGATCCTGTGGCTATAGCAGACTGTTTTGTTTCCAAGGTAAGAGGCTACTGCAAGAATCTGCAGCACAACACCTGTTGCAGAATGATATGGGAAAGTAAAATTAATTTATTACTTTTTGAGACGTAATTTCTATTTCAACCAAGAAAAGTTAGCAAATCAATGGAAAACAAAGGAACTTCTCTTGGTAGACAATAGTGGTATGTCTCTGTTTCATGTTCAAAAATTTAAGAAAAAGGTGTTATACTTTTTTCAAGAAGTGTATCTTAGCTGGTAGAATTATTGATCTAGCATTTGTTTTTAGAACCTTTTTGTGGAGTAATACAGTTCACCCCCCCCTTTTTTTTTTATGTAGGTGATCAATTGGTACTCCAGTTATGCTTTAGAATTGTAGAATCATAGAGTATCCTGAGTTGGAAGGGACCCACAAAGATCATCAAGTCCAACTCCTGGCTCCACACAGGTCTACCCGAAAATTCAGGCCATATGACTAAGTGCAGTCCAAACGCTTCTTGAATTCTGACAGGCTTGGTGCCATGATTGCGTCCCTGGGGAGTCTGTTCCAGTGTGCGACCACCCTCTCAGTGAAGAACCTCTTCCTGATGTCCAGCCTGAACCTCCCCTGTTGCAGCTTGACTCCATTCCCTCGGGTCCTATCCCTGGTCACTAAAGAGAATAGGTCGGCGCCTGCCCCTCCACTCCCCCTCGTGAGGAAGCTGTAGGCCACAATGAGGTCTCCCCTCAGCCTCCTCTTTTCCAGGCTGAACAAGCCAAATGACCTCAGCCGCTCCTCATACATCTTCCCCTCTAGGCCCTTCACCATTTTGGTAGCCAAGGAAAGGTTGGACCTGGTACGTAGGGACATGGTTTAGGGGGTGACGTTCGTAGTAGGGTGATGGTTGGACCAGATGATCTCGAAGTTTTTTTCCAACCTTAATGTTTCTATGATTCTATGATCCTGCTCTTGCAAAAATCCCATCACTGAGGCTAGAACTGAGGGTTTGGTAGCACAAATGTTTGTATGACACATTTAGAGTCTATATGACACACAGTCTTTGAGAAGACCAGCCCATCAAACAAACAAACAAACAAAAACAACAAGAAAACAACCTGTAACAAATCTTCACAGTAACTATAGGTGAAGTTCATTTGATGTAGGCATTTCACTTCCATGTCAAAACAAAAGGCTTTGGAAAAACCTCAGTAGTGTCACTGTTTCATGGTAGGCAGAACAGAAAGAGATGAAGAGTGAAAGAGCAAGCTCTGAAGGGCTGCTTGTCTCAGTTTGACTATACATAGGCAAGGAAGCAAATGGATCCTGACTCAGCTCTTCTCATGGCACCTGTGAGGTTATTTTACACCCAAAGCTGAGTGGGTGTAAAAAGTGAGAGATCATGTTGTGGTTCCAGGCAGTTCCTGGTTCTTGGTCAGCAATAGCATGTGCTGCTCTAGAGCTGAGTGGGGGAACTAACGCAATACTGAATTTAAAAAGCAAAGCACTTTCCTGAATAAAAGTTCCCAGGATGATCATGATAAGGCTACACTGGAGCCTGCCACAGTGGTAACTGTTCCAGCTGGTAACGGGTAACAATTCCAATATTTTATTGTGTTATCATTTTTCCAATTATGCTTCTCGCTATTTGTTTTACCATCACTTTTTATCCCTGCCTCCATCATCTGTGTGTACTATCCATCTATCACTGTGTTGTTTTATCATAATTACTCAGTTTTTATTTTTCTGATATTCAACTCTATCCTAGCCGAAATCAGGATACACCACATCACATGGTATGGAATATCCCTTTGGTCAGCTGGGGTCACCTGTCCTGCTTCTGTTCCCTCCCAGCTCCTCCTGCACCCCCAGCCTCCTCACTGACAGGGCAGTGTGAGAAGCTGAAAAGTCCTTGACTCATTGTAAGCACTGCTCTTCAACAATTAAAACAAGTAGGAGACATTTCTTCTCAGAAAGAGTGATCAGGCATTGGAATGGGTTGTCCAGGGAAGCGGTGGAGTCACCATACCTGGGGGTGTTAGAGGAAAGGTTGGACCTGGTGCTTCGGGACATGGTTTAGTGGGTGACATTGGTGGTAGGGGGGTGGTTGGACCAGATGATCCTGGAGGTCTTTTCCAACCTTAATATTTCTATGATTCTATGTTACACTGATCAGAGGCTAGAGCCTGAGCTGGAAAAGGCCATGTGGAACAAGGTAGATAAGGCTGCAATTTGCAAGGTCCTGCAGTTTTGCCACCTAACCTAACCCATAAGAGTGGCCTAAGATAAAGCTGGAGAGGGACTCTATCAGGGAGTGTAGCCATGGAACGAGGAGTAATGGCTTTGAACAAACGGAGGGGAGATTTAGATTAGATGTGATGTGAGGAAGAAATTCTTCACTCAGAGCACAAAGCCCACAGGGGAATTAGGGCTGAAGATGCACCTTGCTTCTGTTCTTTTCCATAAAGAATAGAATGAAATTACCTAAAAAACAGTGTTAAAAATAAACCAAGGCACAAGGTGGGAGGTAAAGGACATTCCCTACAGCTGAGGGGCAGCCTTTCTCTCTGGCAAGCCAAACGGCCCAGGGGAGCCAGCCCCAGAAAAGGAGCCCTCAGCCCCCCCAACCCTTCTCCTTGTCCACGTGAGGGCTTCTTCCAGGCTGCTCCCAACACGGCCGCCTTTGGCCACGCATGGGCCACTCCATCACAGAGGCTTGCTGAGGTCACAGTGGCCACCACTGCCCCGCCTTTGCTGCGGGCCCTATAAAAGAGGACCCCTGCAGCTGGCCCACCACTCGCTGAGCTTCTAGGCACTCTGACAGCCAGCTTTTGCGGCAGGAAGAAGTCAAGAAGCAGCAAGGCGAGCAGCAGGCCTCCTCGGTGTGAGGACAGCGATGCAGTCCAAGGAAGCACCGAGCAGGAAGGCACTTAACAAGAAGAAGTGTCATGGGCAGAGGGATCGCGCCTGCGGCACAACAGACACCAGTGCCCAAGGGACCTCTGGCGCGCAGCCCACAGACACTTACAGGCGCTACCGCTGGCACCACAATGACGCGGGGAACAGGCTGCCCCCTCAGCCACACAACAACAGGGGGCCTGGGCCTTCCCGTTGGTGCAACGGTGGCATGGGGCGATGGCAGGAGCATCAGGCAGACAGCCAGGTAGAGTGGAGGCGTGACTGTAGTCCAGGACGCAGCGTGGGACCCAGCCATGGCCGTAAAGCAGACGGCAGCATGAGACCCACAGATGGAAATCAACCGGACAGCAGCATGGGGCCTAGGGGTGGAACTGGATGAGCCCCTGGTTCGGCAGCCTGGCCCAAAAACATTCCTGATGGAAGGCATCCCGTTTGGGCAGTCCCCGGAAAGGAGTGGCTTATCCTTCTGCCAAACACCGTGGAGCCCATGGAGGTGGATCCACCAAAAGATGTGGAGGAACCAATGGAATTGGATCCACCTCAGCCAGATCAGACCTGTGACTACCCCTGCACGTCTTCGCTCTCTGCCATCCGAGCGCACCAACAGCATCTCAGGAATGCCCGGCGAGCTCCCTACTTGTCGTGCAGGCTCCATCCCAAGCATTAGCTTGGAGCCACCAAACACCATGGACATCCCGCAGGCTTACCTGCAAGGTGTCCCGGCAATAAAGAACTCTGTTGCCCATTCTCAGGGGTTGTGTGAGTGCTTCTTTCCCATCCCCCAGCCCTTGTGCGGGAGGTGGCATCCCTTCTGCACAGAGCCTCGAGGAAGAGCACAAGAGAGGACCCAGCTTCCTTTGGGCTGCTGTGCTGGGGTGACAGGAGGAGTCCCCAAGGGCCACCAAGCACCTTTAACATTTGTGAAAATAGACTGAGGGGTGAAAATAGTAGTGCGTAAGCGATTATAGGTGGCTAGTTTCTTATATTAGGAGTGAGTTTCTATAGCTGAGTAATTGGTAAGGACAGACATGGAGAAGGCTGAGGTACTCAACAACTTCTTTGCCTCTGTCTGCACTGGTAGACAGGCTTCCCAAGTCTTTCATTTCCCTGAACCCATAGATGGAGGCTGGGGGATCAAAGTCCCACCCACTGTAAGTGAAGAACAGGTTCGAGACCACCTGATTAATCTAAACAGGTACAAGTCTATGGGACCTGATGACATGAATCCCAGGGTCCCGAGGGAACTGGCTGATGTAGTTGCCAAGCCTCTCTCCATCATAGTTGAAAAGTCCTGGCAGTCGAGCGATGTCCCTGGTGAGTGGAAAAAGGGAAATGTCATGCCCCTAGTCTTCAACAATTAAAACAAAGAACTGAACAAAGAGCACTAGTCTTCAACAATTTAAAAAATTAGGAGACATTTCTTCTCAGAAAGAGTGGTCAGGCATTGGAACGGGTTGCCTGAGGAAGCGGTCGAGTCACCATCCCTGGGGGTGTTCAAGGAAATCACAGAATCATAGAATATCCAGAGTTGGAAGGGACCCACAAGGATCATCGAGTCCAACTCCTGGCTCCACACAGGTCTACCCAAAAATTCAGGCCATATGACTAAGTGCACAGTCCAAACGCTTCTTGAATTCTGACAGGCTTGGTGCCGTGACTGCGTCCCTGGGGAGCCTGTTCCAGTGCGTGACAGCCCTCTCAGTGAAGAACCTCTTCCTGACGTCCAGCCTGAACCTCCCCTGTCGCAGTTTGACACCGTTCCCTCGGGTCTATCCCTGGTCACTAAAGAGAATAGGTCGGCGCCTGCCCCTCCACTCCCTCGTGAGGACGTCTGTGTCATATTTTAGGCTTTGTCCTGAGCTCAGTATTGTCAGCACCAAGCATTCATAAAAACAATATAATAGGCCTCATGTAAGGATTTAGGATTAACTGAACCACTCTGTTTTGTTCAGTGCTCTTGTGACACAAGGAATTTTATTGGAAAAGGAAGCAATAATAACATCTTAGTGCTGCTATTTCACTGGATTACTTGCTTGAATTGAGTTCATAGAATCATAGCATCATTAAGGTTGGAAAAAACCTCCAAGATCATCTGGTCCAACCATCCCCCTACCACCAATGTCACACACTAAACCATTTCCCCAAGCACCAGGTCCAGCCTTTCCTTGAACACCCCCAGGGACAGTGATGCCACCACCTCCCCGGGCAACCCATTCCAGTGCCTGACCACTCTTTCTGAGAACAAATGTCTCTGAACTTCCAACCTAAACCTCACCTGGTGCAACTTGAGGCCATTCCCTCTAGTCCTATCGCTAGTTATCTGTGAGAAGAGGCTGATCCCCAGCTCCCCACACCTTCCTTTCAGGTAGTTGTAGAGAGCAATAAGGTCTCCCCTGAGCCTCCTCTTCTCCAGACCAAACAACCCCAGCTCCCTCAGCCGCTCCTCACAGCACTTGTGTTCCAGGCCCTTCGCCAGCTTCGTAGCCCTTCTCTGGACACTCTCCAGGGCCTTGATGTCCTTCTTATACTGAGGGGCCCAAAACTGAACACGAACACAGTACTTGAGGTGGAGCAGGCTGTTATTTATCTAGCAGCTGATTTTTTGTAAGCACTGGGAGATCTTAGTTTGGATGTATTTTTGCCACATTGCAGTTGGGCTTGTGGCATGTTGTTATCACTTCAAACGGCCTATGTTGAATTGAAGGAGAATGTGGTAAGGGCAAATGCAAAGTCTTATGCCTGAAATGGAACAACCCCACCTGCGGGCAGGTTCTGGCTGACTAGTGAACAGCTCAGCAGAAAAGGATCTGGGGTCATGGAGCACAACAAGCATATCTGTGGTATGCCATTGCAGTGAAGGCCAACAGCATCTTGGGATATATTAGCAAAAATGTAGTCAGCAGATTTAGAGAATCTGCTTCTCTTCATTTCTATGAATCACTTGTAAGACTACATAAGGAATACTGTGATGAATTTTGGACTTCTGGTACACGAAAGACATTGACGTACTGGAGTGAGCCAGCAGGTCCGGAGACTTAAAAATGTGATGTACTAAGGCTGACAAAACAAGATTTGTTTACCTTGAACAAGAAAAAGCTGAGCAGAAATGTCTACTGCTGTCTACCTAATAAGAGAATATAGAGAAGACAAAGTCCAACTGCTTTTTGAAGGAGCACAATGATAGGATAAGGGGCAGTGGACACAAGTTACAAGGGAAATTCCAATTAGATTTAATGATTTTCAGATTTATTTCTTAGCCATAAGAGGGTGGCCAAACATCAAATGGATTGCAGACAGGTTGTAGGATCTCCATCGTTGAAGATATTTAGAACTCTAGAAGACGAGCAATGTGATCTAAATGGTCCTGCTCTGAGCAGGAGGAAGGACCAGATGACTTTCAGAGTTCCCACCCAATCTAAATTATCCTGTGATCTGCTGATTTTGGGGGTCATTCCAGAGCTGAGGGTCCCAGTTATTCCTGTGGGTTCTACCAGAGAAAATGTGGACACCGTTGTCATACCTTGTGTGTCATGTAAGTTGTTCCTGTGCTGAAGCCCAGTTGCAAGGCCTTCAGGATATTTACAGATGTCAGAATTTGGAGTTTGTACATCTTTCTGCCATATTGCATGCTTGTATGTGGGACTACTACTGGCTGAGACATGAAACAGAGGTGGCGCAAGAGATAATAACTAGTCCAGGAAAAAGTTGCTCCCTCAGTGATATTGGCTAGCTGAAAGGAGTTTTCTGATAGACTGCCTGGCCATTAGTTCCAAAATCCATCTGTGTATCATTGTTTGCTTGTGCTTTTTTTGTTCCCTTGTCAAATGCTTTTAGCATTTGTATTATTGGCAGGCAACTGCCTGATGGCTCAGAAATTGCTGGAGACTGCAATCCCAGTGAACATTTTTTAACTTCATCCAGACGAGTGCAAACACTTAAAAGCAAAATCAAACAATACCAAAATACCCCACAGTTCTGTTTTTGGCTGTGAAGATGTCATTACAGTAACTGGTGACTGTCTTAACAGACTCCAGTTGTCCATTCTTGGTTGCTCGTATCTTCCCAGCATTGAGTAGTGGAAACAAAACATCCTTTTTTGGCAGTATACAGTCCTTAAAGTCTTACGGGACTTTAGCCACTTATTGTTTGATTACTTTGAGTGTGCTAGATCTTCACTGTGACTTACACACGGGGATAATTTCATACCAAAGTCATAGCTCATGGCTTTAGCTAATGGATGTAGCTCCAGTGGAGCTTCTTTAGTGTTTGCAGTGGAGCTGTGCTTTGGTTATGCTAGCTCCATTTTTTTCGCCCTACTGATTCACTTGTGAATATCCTAGTTGTTAGGAATTTAAACGCATAATCAAGTTTTCACTGTAGGTACTGTGTATGCTTTTTGCATTTCATGAAACTCAGTAACTGAATGAAGTAATAGCCATTTCTTTTTTCAGGATTCATGTGAAATGGCGAAAGGTTGGTTTGCCTGAATAATATAATAGTTATGGTTAAAGTAACTGAAGCTTATTGAAATTGAAATGTTTGCTATTCCTGAAAAAATCTAGTAAGCTTATTTTTGTAAGGTCTAGTTTTGGACTGTTTACAATGGACTGTTTCTTTGAACTTGAATTTGTTACTTGGTTTTGTTTAATAAAATTTGTTGCATAGCTTTTCATATTTTCCTTACATGTTCATATGTCATTGTTTCCTGTGTATAGCATTCATGTCTGAGTAGTAAACAGCCTTGCAACTTTTACTTCTAAGGGAAATACAGTAAGGATTATCAAATCACATTAGCATACTTTGAACAAAGACTCGTAATTGTGGATTGAGTCTTTATCATTTATTCTGTTGAGTGCCCAAAGTAAATAACTCCTAAAATGACAGCTTTTACTTGTTAACAAACTTTAGCAAGATGTCTTTACTGTAAACCATTGAGTAACATAAAACTCACTAACAGATAAAATAACCATGCAAAGTTATCAGAGAGTAGAAATATTTAACAGCAACTTACAACGTTATACTAAGCCCCTCTTCTTCCAGATGTTTTTAAAATCCATTAATAACCCATGGGGAAATATAGATACAAATGCAGAAAAGCACACCTTTTCTTAATTTGCTGTCTGATCATGATTTACTGGTTTTAGCTATCTGCCCCAAGAAGCAAAAGGGGATGAATTGGTTTTTATTTGAACAGTGTGTGGGGGCTGCTGCTCTGAAATAACCTGTCACTGAGGGTCGTGGTGTAATAGTGTCATTTCTACCAGCCCTGGGCCTGCCTCTTCATGTAGGAGAACTATTTTAAATGTCTTGGACATGTTTTGCTGCTAACTGTAATCAGAGGCTGATAAAAGGTTTCAGTGCAAGCTTTGCTATAGCTTAATTATTCACATATAAGTTTGTTTATATGTTTTCTTGCCAACTCAGTCTTTAATTTTCATAGTAATGATGCCAATGTTAATTAGAAGATAGACTTCAGTATTCCACACGTTTACATTTAAGTGAGTAGTTGTAAAAGAAAAGCTTAATTCTGGCACATCGCTCTTCTCACTCAGTGCCCCAGAAATTTAGAACATATGTTTTCTGAAAGACAAACCAACAGCTTAACCAAGGGGAAAGGGAGAATTACTCTAATCTCCCATCTCATTAATGAAGAGGAGATCCAGGCAATTGGCTTAAGCTTACGCTCTCACTCAGCTCATGTTTTCAGTCTCTATTTTCTTTTAACATGCCTTTTATGGCTATAAAAAAGCACAGTGCACCAAGAGTTGAGAGATCAGGGCTGTAGCCATGTGCTTGGCTCTTCACTCCATGTGTAGGAGACGCACAGTGAATTGATTCAGCAGCAGGGGACAAACTAAGTATAGCTGGGATCTTATTGTGCTTGGCTTTGCTCTTCAGGGTGACTTGTAGTCAGTGCCGATGAACTCTTGGCTTTGGTCTCAGATTTTTTTTTTCCTCTGCCATAACAGCTTTGGGCCCCCAGATTGAAAATGATCTCTGGAGTGATTCCAGTCTCCCTGCAGAGATCACTTTTAATCTGGTTTGAAGACAGTTAAGGTGAATGTAATGACTTTCAAGCTGAGTAAGCATGAGCGTCTAAAGAAATACCGACGAGCATAGCTAGTATTTAACTTGTGGTGTGGAAGTATTGATAGAAATATATTAAATCCATTTTAGCCCTGGCTTTTCTTTTGCTTCTGAACATAGTTCACAGCATTGGCTTTAGCCTGCATGGTGTCTGCCCTGATATGCCCCACAGTAATACAGCGCTCTCTCTGGGAAGTCTGCTGTCAAGTAGGTAGGATCAGCTGGGCACATGAACTTGTAGTCCCTTCTCTCAAGGTGCAGAGGTGCGAGGTAACTAGGCAGTCCATGGGAGCACAGGCATCTTGACTCCTTCCTCAGGCTTCCTTCCTCAGCCTTAGGAAGATCAGTCGTGGTTGTATGTGGGGGGGATTATGGGGTATGTTTTAGATCAGTGGGATGGATTTATTCTCAAGTCACAAGCTTCTTTGATTGGGGTGGAGAAGGAACAGATTAACTTCTACATTGTGTAACTGAGATGTATTTGAGAACAAATCTGCAAAAGTTTACAGAAAATACTCTTTTGGTTTCTACCTGTTCAGCATTTCTAAGAGATCAGCTTTCTTTACATGCCATGAAATGAAAATTTGTGGATCTATTGGCCACCTTCCCAATGTGTTCACACAACTCCTGCTGATGCCTAAGAAAAGGTGTATATTGTTGATTCACACCAGCTTCTTAAGTCTGAGTGAGCATCCGCAATCTCATTCTGGAGACAAAATACGTATAACTGACTTTCTACTGGCACGTGGCTCAGTAAAAGTAAATGCTATCTAATGGTTTTGTGTGATGAAATGAGCTGTGATGAAATGACGCAAGTGCACATAGAAACGCAGTATGACATTTGGAATAAACTCTGATCAGAAAGCAGGGATGATTGTGAAACCATTTTAAAGTTTTTAGAGGTGTTGAGGGTATGAGGAACTATTTATTTATTTATTTATTTATTTGGTATACAAGCTTGTTCCAGTTAATAGCTAGACTAAAGCTCTTTTAAAGCCAAAAATTCCATTGAAAATAGTTTTGACCTCATGTAGAAAACAAAATGAAAAAAGTGGAAGAGTGTGAAAAGGCTTCTGGGGATTTTGGACTTGCTATTGATTTTGTGGGGAATGTGCACTTAATCCATTCCGAAACCCTGAAAAGTTTGGTTGTGTTTGTTTTACAGATAATGCTTTCAGTTGTTGAAATTTCACAGCAGATATTCTTTTCCTTTTTGTTTGAAAAGCAGAACAGTCAAGTGACTCTATTTGAGTGGTGTACACATAAATAATTGTCAAAAAATGGTCTGCACTTTGCTTGTGAAGTCATTCTATAAATTGCATTATTCCGTGATTGTAGCCATGGGAATGTATTACAGTTTATACCAGAAAGCCCCTAAATGAAAACCTTGTATTAATATATGCAGGTATAAAATAAATCACTTTTTTCCATGACCCTGAATTTGATCACGATGCTCTCTCATAAGCACCCTAACTTGCTATGAGCACTAGCTGGCTTAGGAATGATTGCTGAAGAAAAGGACAGTGTGATGTGTGCAACACGCTGAGGTTTGTTAATGCTTAGTTTTTTGCTGGGACGGTTTGTAGCTGTTGCTGCAAGTTCTAAGCGGGAACGCTAATAGTTTGTGGCAGAAGCTCGTTGTCTTTGGGTGTGGACACTGGGCGTATGTAAACCGCCACAAAAACCGGCTGTGACAGCAGAATTAGTCCAGGCGTGAAAGACCGAGCTAAATCACTGAACTGTATTGTATCAAGACTAAATGTAGTTGGTTGCTCTCTAAGATAAGAGCAGCTTAAAGTAACAGCGGTTTGCAGCATACTAGAAGCAAATGGGGATTGCGGTCTCAGAGGGAAACATTTATTGGAAGTTTGCTAGACTTATTTTTTTCAAAACAGTTAGTATGGAAATCTTGTAAGAAATACTGAAATTAATTGCAGTGACTTACACTAAGGTCGAGTAGCAGCTTTCTTTTTATGTGGTCCTTTTGAATCGCTGCTCGTTGGAAAAATGAATGGCATGGTCTGATGTACAAGGGAGAGGGGGAAGGGAACAGCACTGTTGAAAAGGGGGAAGGGCACTGCCTCAGCTGGCTCTTTCTGATGAATAGCCGAAAAAAAAAAAAAAATCAACCCAACAATAAGAAACAAAAGGCTCAGCCCGCGTCAGCCCTCTCCCCCTGTGCTGTTGCACCGCAGAGCACTGGGCTCTTTGGTCTCACCATTCACGAGCTACCACTGCTGAGCGGGTGCCCCTCGTGGGGCACAGCTGTCGTGGGGCAGCGGGTCAGAGTCCATTTTGACAATGCTTCACATGGAAGCATGTCTTGTTTACCACCAGATGATTGCTTTATATTGCACTAGGGCTCAGAAAAGTCATTGATTTTAGGAGCAATTTGCAGTTCTGCAGTGCTTTCCTAGTCTTTACAACTCCGACAAGCTGCAGAAATTGAGTGTTATTTGGGATATAAGTTGATAGACAGATTTGAACTTAAAGCATATGGGGACATTTCTGGAGACTTGTTCTTGCACAGAATTAAATTATGATGATTAAGAAAGAATCTTCTGCCAAGGAAGAAAGAAAGGAAACTCAGGCTCTTCCTCTGAGAGGCTTGTCAGCATTAAGTTAACAATTTCACAGTGACATGCAAGCATGGAATCCCACCTAAATCTAATTAAAACTTGTTTCAGTAATCACTTTCTGCTTGCACAGTCATAACTTGCTTTTGAAAAAAAAAAAAAAATTGTGGCATCTAATTTTCATACTTAGATTGTGCTCAAATGTGAAAGTATTCATAGCTGTTTGAAAATTGCAGTGAACATATTCCACAAAACTTAATTCTGCAGGTGTGTGCATCAGCACACAGAAAACTAGGTGCATGCAGGCATGCAGGTCAGTTGTTTGAAGGGGGCGTGTGTATATTTTTTAAAAGGTGCGTAGGTTGTCGTAAAGGACCTTGGAGGCTCTGTTGCAAGCCACTTATTTTTCTCTGTGTATTTTTTTTTCTCTAAAAGGTAAGGAAAATTCTCAAAAAATAAAAAGTGAAATTCCATAAGTCAGTCTATGTTAGCTTTAAGACTATCACCGTGAGAGTGGGGAATTCATTGATCAGGAACTGGAGAATGTGTGTCATCGTCTTTGTCTCGCATGTGTGTTAGCTGCTAGTTTGACAAAATTTGAATATATATAAACCTTTCCTCTCCATGCAGAGTGAAGATTTCCACATATATACACAGTACTGCACCAACTACCCAAGGTAGGAATTCTGGGTTCCCTTTCTTCATTTGTCCCTTGGCCTGTTCATGTAATGCAAGTTACAATCTAAAAAATTATACATACATATATATACATATATATTGTCCCCCTTACAAATTGGAGGGAGGGAGAAGGATTTTTTTTGTGTGTTTTAAACTTGAAAAAAAAAAAAGACAGATGCTTATCTGAAGTTTTACTTTGATCTTCTCATTCTTTGCTATTATTCTCGTTAGACTACGATGGTCTTATTCTGTAGTGCTCCAGATGTGTAATTCCCAGTGTAAAGAGAATGGCTGCGAGTCAGAAGGAAAACATAGCCCAATGCCCAAGATAACAAGAAAAAACAGTGATTGGATTAGGAACCTGCTGTCCCCTTTTGCAAGGAAGGAAAGAAACAATTATTGACTTTACCTACAACTTATGGAGATGGTGTGTCTTACAGATAGGTATTGTGTTTTCAGGTCAGTAGCTGTGTTGACAGAATGCATGAGGAACAAGACATTGGCCAAGTTCTTCAGAGAACGGCAAGAAGCACTGCAGCATTCTTTGCCCCTGGGCTCCTATCTCTTGAAACCTGTCCAGCGAATCCTCAAGTACCACCTACTTTTGCACGTAAGCACCCATTAAAATATATATCCCAGCTAGGGCTGCTACACTTTGATGTTCCTGCCTCTAATACAAGACCTGATGGTTAGAACAGTTCTGGGTTTCTTTAGACGCTCTTTTGGGAGTGTTTGATATTTACATATGGAGACTTTCTGTCTTCATCACATAATATATGCATATGTTTTGAGTGGGGAATGTATGGTAATTGTTTTAGACACATTGAATCAGTCTGTGCATTCAAATAATTACATTTCTTTTTAAATTGTCTGTAATTCTGAAGTTGTATGGAAGATTCTTGTCATGAGTAAACAGTTTTGTACCAAAATTTATTGTTCCATTGAACAACAGTATTTTTCCACGTTACAATGCTGGGGGTGGTTGAGAGAAGGAATAAATACATATAAACACCCCTGATTGGTAAGATTTTTGTGGAGAGGAATGATTGAGGAAGTGGGAACTCTTTCCATATTCAGTGAATTGAATTAAGCAAGTTTCGGAAATTCTTGCTTTATTGTTAATGTTTCCACATATGTTTCATATTACAGAGTCATGTTCTAGTGAAGTGTAAAGACACTGATCCTTATTTAAATTGTCTGGTGCTTTTCTTCTCTCCAAGTGTAAAGCAATGCCTAGTGTAATTCCATCAGTATTTTGTAAGTGTGTAGATACATCCTGTGTTTTAAGAAAGCCAGTAAGCACTGTCTGAAAAGGTTTCTTCCTGTAGGTATGCTGTGTTGCCTTTCTGTGCCTCTGTGTTTGCAGCAGCTGCTGGAAGTACAGTCGCTGCTAAACTGCTGCTACTAAAGGCTTTACATTGCTAGTCATCTTGTGTTAATCAATTAGATAACAACATGCAATAGCAAGGGCAGAAACATTGTATTTGGGAGACTGCAACAGAAAGACAAAATAGTATAGATAAAAGCATAGTCAGTATTATATCAGGCCGGAAAATTCATTTAAAAATAATGGGACTTTATTTTTTTTTTTCCTTTGTCTTAGGAAATAGAAAACCACCTTGACAAGGACACTGAGGGCTATGATGTGGTGCTAGATGCCATAGATACAATGCAGAGAGTGGCGTGGCACATAAATGACATGAAGAGGAAACATGAACATGCCATCAGGCTTCAGGTGAGTTCCCAAAAATATTTTATTGGTGTAAGCTGTTTTTGTCAACAGATAAGCCGTTAGCATTTTTTAGTTATTTTCTCTTCTTATCTTTGTCAGTCATAATTTAGAGTCCTGTTGAGTGTGCCTTTGGCTGTTTGATCTTGGAAACCATGGTCATAGCTGCTGCAGGAAAATCTCAGAAATCTCTGCAAGCAGCATCCTGTAAAGCATTTATTCTGCAGTAGTATGGAACTTGAGATAACTTTTCTTTCTTCCTTTCCCTCAATTGTACAGCACTGCTGTACAACCCTAGGGCAAGCCTTTGTTCAGAAATCCTGTGGTTTCCGATTTCTCCCTTTTGTGCTGATTAATTTTGTTTTGAGACATTTCTTGCTCTTCTTCTTGTTTAAGTACTTTCCTCTTGGGCTTCTGTAGGCTTATCATTTTTTTTTTTTTTTTTTTGTTTGGTGTGTGTGAAAAGTATAAACCTAGAAATGTGATAGTTAGAAAAGGGTTAACTTCACTTAGAGTGAAGAATTTTTAGGAGAAAAAAAAAAAAAGCTACCCTGAATAACTTTTGTTGTCAAGAGTAAGCTGTTTGGTAGACTTTTTACAGATCCATCATTCTGTTTCAAACATCCCAGTGAATCACCATTTTACATTACACTTTTGTCAGCAGTATCTATATAGCTTTAATTTATTTATTTTTAGTTAATAAAAGAGTTTAATAGGTTCCAGAAATCTGTCTCATGTTATTCTTTTATTCCTTTATGTCTTTTTAACATAAACTGTGCTTATTGGCTCTCATTTTTTTGTTTATATATAGGGGGAATAGGGTTACATTTGATAATGTCTTGCCTGCAGCAGTGTAACCTTTGCCACACATTGCTGGAAATGCATGCTAATGACTTCTACAAACAGTGTGCTATAAATCTGAATAATGATAACCAGTAATATTTGGCAATAAAGAGGGCTAAATGCATTTGGAAAAGTGTATTTTTTTAATTTATTAAGCTGGGCTGGCAAATGTATGGGGTTGTGGAAAATGTTTACGTTCATGGTTACCCTTTATACAAGTAAAATCTGTTTCTGCAGCCATAGGGATAGGTCTTCAGTGAGCTATCACACTGCCATTCTGTCTGTAGTTCGGCAAGTACCGCAACAGTGATTCCAGCACCAACTCTCCCTTAACACTGGTGAAACTGATTGCTGTGCTGTACCCTGACTTATTTACAAGTTCCTTAAGGAACCTGATAAAATAGAACTTTTTTTCATTTGTTATATGTTGGGTTTTAAAACAGTCTTGCATATAGTCCAAAGTGTGCTGCTATATGCATTGTTTTTTCTTCCTGTGTATGCTCTAGGCTGCCTTTGGGCTCAAATGTACCAAGAAGTTTTATAGCTGAATGCTGTATTAAAGTGCAGTGTTCTACTGAGATCAGCCTAGGATGAGTAAATCTGTCCCTGCTTTGCTAATGCTGCCCAGGTTAAAGTTCAATGGATGTTTTTAAAGTTTCCCTACTTAAGGTTTAGTTTGCTCTTAGTTTGCTGTACCGTGCTTAAATCCTGTGTCTGTGCCACTGACAGAAAAAATGAACAACTAAAGAAAACAAGGTATTCATAGCAAAGTAGCACAGATTTTTGAAGATGTTCTTAGATGTTTCTCCAGCTTTTTTTTTCTTAAGTGATAGATAAGGTGATAGAAAACTAGGTATATATACAAATCACTCCAAATGCATATAAATCTTGGCATCTTCAAATGATCAGTTGACCAAACCACTTCTGGACCTTTAGTCTTCTGAGAAACATCTCTACAGTCTGAACTCCTCACAGAGGTGTCTTCTGGGATGGGCCTACAAGACACAGAGATGGCATTATAATTCATCCAGCTGGGGACCACACAGCTTCAAGATAATATTGCAGGGCAAGAAAGAAATATTCAGAGGGTTTATGGACCTAGGCAGGGGAGAGGAGCAGACGTGAGAGAGACTGGTGACTGCATTACAGTCCACCCTCCACCACTGTGAGTCCCAGGAGATGGGGCTGTGCTGTTTCACCGCAGGCAGTCCTGGGGAGCTCTGGGCTCTTCGCTGTGTCCCCACAGAGGCCACCAGTACTCAGGAGGGCATGCTTTAGTCTGGGCTTAGCATCAAGTCTGGAAACACCTAGCTGTGATGTACATGTAACCTAACAACCTCAGTACTGGTGGCTTTGCACTGTTGAATGTTGAATGTTATACGGGAGAGCCAGAACGGCCTCAGCAGATTGTTCTTTGAGTCTTTATTTAAGTAAGACCTCTGACATGAACTCTGGTCATTCTTCTTTGATCTGTTGCAGGAGATACAGAGTTTGCTCACTAACTGGAAAGGACCCGATCTCACTAGCTACGGGGAGCTGGTTCTAGAGGGAACGTTCCGCATTCAGCGAGCCAAAAATGAGCGCACGTTGTTCCTCTTTGACAAGCTGCTGCTGATCACGAAAAAGAGGGATGAAATGTTTGCATACAAAGCTCACATATTGGTATGTCAGAGGGCAAACGGTAATGTGCTGGCTCTAGATCTCTCTGAAATTCCTCCGTAGTTCACAGTGCTGCCTCTTTTTGTTACAGTGTGGGAATCTTATGCTTGTTGAAGTAATACCAAAGGAGCCCCTCAGCTTTAGTGTCTTCCATTACAAAAATCCCAAGATGCAACATACTGTCCAGGTATGACAGAAAAATCCTTGCCCACTGGATAGCCTGATTGATGACCATATGCTATTCCTTACCCTACATAATGCAGTAAGGCTCTTTCTTATCGTGCTGATTTTTTTATTTATTTATTTTTTAATCAGGCAAAATCTCAGCAAGACAAACGGCTTTGGATTCTTCATTTGAAGAGGTTAATTCTGGAAAATCATCCTGCTAAGATTCCTGCCAAGGTAAATAAATAAATGAAGCCCTGCTCCTTGAATGTGCATGTAACTTAGGGCAATCTTGTTAGCTGCAAAATGCATTGCAATTTAGAGAAAGTTTAGACTCCAAGAGATTAATACATTGTTTCTTGCATCTTTAAAAGTTCTTCAGAATTAGTGGGAAAATTCCACTAAAAGCATCTATTGGGCTTGGTACAGGAGTAGAATAATTTAACTGGGTTAGCAGCATTGCTGTCCACATTAGGATTTGCCCGCTAGGACATGAGTAACAGAGATGCAGCATCAGAAAGCTCTGCTGGAGGAGCATTCCTTGGCTTGAAACTGCCTGTCTGCACAACACTGAGGTGTGCTAATTGCAGCATGTGTAGACATTACTAAGCTAGTTTTAATCTGTCTTGGTTAGATACCACAGCAGTGAAGGCATTTGCAACACAAACTTCACTTTACAAATATACGTACTCATCCTGAACCCTGCATCCTTAGCTGGGATGCTTGGGCCTTTTTTTGGTGAGACAGCTTGAAAACTTTATGCCAGAGAAACTGAGGCACAGTTCTGCATTTCATCATAGTTGTCAGATACCTACTGATACAATATTTATAGCTGTAATGCCTAAAAGTAGAGAAATCTGGTCCTTTTATTTATGAAATCCTGTCTTAGACCTCTAGGTGATGTTTCCCAATGTAACTTGGATTTTTTCGGTTGATTTTTTTTCCCACCAAGTTAAACTGCTTGCCTTTTTTTTTTTTTTTTATAGTATTACTTTCACTGATCAATTTAACTGATTTTTATGCTGTAGTGACTAAAAAGGTGACTGACATGCACAGGAGGTGCATTAACTAATGTTTTCAACAATTCAACAGAAAGAGAGTTATAGGATAAAGCAGTCCTAGCAGTTGCTATTAGTAATTCTTCTCATATTTTTTTATTGACAGAGTTTATGGGAGATATAATGTTTTTGCTGGTATCCATGCTTACAATTGAATACTTGGTGCAGTTTATTAGATTGTAAAAAATGTTTCAGCATGACTTCAGCTTTTGTATCAAGATTATTCTTTCTCGATGGATTTTCATTTTATCTGTGGAAAAAAAAAAATCGCCAAAATACACCATAATGCCATTTTCAGCTCTTAGAAATAATTTTATCTGAGGAAGGAAAAGTCTAACCAAATAAATCTCTGAGGTTGTCTGCACATATCTTTAGATAAATCTGTGCTTGTACAGATCAGACTTCCCTCTGTCCAGCTATTGGGGGGGATTTAATATTAGTCCACTTGTGACACCTGGTGGAAAATCACTGAATTGCACCCATAGAGGGTCAAGCAGGTTATCTGGGATATTGTTTTGGTTTAGTTTCTTACTTACTATCTGATAAACTTGGTAAAACATCCTGCTTATTTTTCCTAAAGAAATGTGTCAAGTTTTAAGCAATCATGAGATATTAGCTGTTTATCTTGTTTCATCTTACTTAAACAAAATGATGATTTTTTTTAATAGCAGTTCCTCAAGGAAACTCTTAAAGGAAGCAGGGTTGGTAGTGTTCTCTGCACCAACAACATCAGAACTGCAAAAATAGTAAAAGATAAAAAAAAATAGTAAAGTCAAACTATTTTATTTTTTAGGGAGGAAATGTTTCATGTTTCACAAAAAAAAAAAAAAAGTTTGGAAATATTTGTGATTCCTAGATATTAGGGCTAGTTTTTTGCCAGTCCCAGCAGCATATGGAGAGGTGTATTGATGGCTCTAAATTCTGGGGCTTGTTGACAGGTCTCTGGGGTTTGTGTCCCCATGGAGAAGAGCCAGAGTGTGCAGGATGATCTCAGCATGAGCTGACGTGGGTGATACCAGTGTAGTTTTCAGTGTCAGATGTGCATCACTACATCCCCCAGAAGTTCCTTATCCCAATCGGTGCCATAGGTACGCGCTCCTCCTCTTGCACTGCCAGAGTGGTAGATGAGCAAGACAGAGCTGTGGTGTGCAGTGAACAAAAGGCTTTTGTGTGGTGCTCTGAAGATAAACTATGGGAAGCTCCTGCCGGCAGAATTCTTCTTCACATATGTAACATATGCAGCATACAGAGAAAGACAGAGAATAACAATGCTAGCAATATTTAATAGCTAAAAAATTAAACTTGATGTTGTCTGCATGTAAACTCACAGCTATCTGTAATATGCAACATAATTTGTCCTATTAAAGTTTAACTTTTTTTTTTTTTTTTATGGTGCTTTCAGGCCAAACAGGCGATTCTAGAAATGGATGCCATATGTAAGTTATTTTTCACTTTCACTTTAAAAAATGAACAAAAATGTCTTCAAAAGTTTGGCTTTGACTGCTGGTTTCATCTGAAATGAGGGAAAGCCATGCTTATGTTCCTTGAATTATGACCTTGCTGGAAAACAAAACAAAACAAAACAAAAACAAATGCATGCAGATCCTGTGGAACTCTGTAGGCATTGAGTTGATGGATCCATAGCCAGCAAATTATGTCTCATGATTAGCATGGAAGAGGCAGATTAGACCTTCTGTAAATGCTGGTCATTTTGTTTTGCTTATTCCATGCTGACTAAATGCATGATCTTTCCTGCTTTTATAGCATACACTCCTTCTGGCTAGGACCCACTGAAAGGCTAGGAATAAGCAAATGGAGCTTGAAGTACATAGCGCTGCTATGACTTCCTTATGCTGGCAAACCTGGAGCTGGAGGAGGGTGAGGGCAGCTGCCAGCCATTTATTGCACTGTGCAGACTACCTGGAAGCCCAGCAAGGGAGCCCAGCACTCTGCAGAAGCAGTACGGCTGGCTGTTCTCTGTCCCCCAGGCAGTACAACAGCTGGACTTGTGGCTATGGCAGAAACCAAATGCACCCGTGGTACAGCGCCAAGAAAACTTCATGCTGGAACTCAGCAGGCTTGTGCTTTCCATTGGTTTGACTGAAAAGTTTATTTACCCGGCCTGTCCCAGGAGCCAGGTTTAGGGAGCACACATGCTGCTGCTGCCTTGTGTCCTGAATCTGGCCCCATCTGTGCTGTCCTTTCTGTTGCATCTCTTGTTTGCTGCCTCTCCTGGTGCAAGCTGTGTTAGCTCTTCATGTTGCCAGTGATCCCTGGCAGCGTAGGGAAATGAGAACAACAGTCTTAGGTGTAAATGCTGAGGAAGTCTTGGAGTAAAGCAGAATTGTCATTTATTTATGTAGTTATTCTTGTTGAGAATAGGTCAGGAAGGCTTAGACTGAGACACTGGCAAACAATTAAACACGATGCCCATGCCACCAGTGTTGCTGGGTTAGCAATCTGGAGCAAGGCACAACTAAACGGGTAAAATATTTTTATGGCTAGATGATTAAGTTGAATATCTCACTTGTTTTGCTTCAGGCTCTGATGAAGTGCCATTGGGTGAATCACAAAGGGAAGATGGCACTGCCTCCAAAGAGCTGCTGAGATGTGTGAAGTAACACTCTTTTACCTCTGCTTATTCCACAGATCACCCAGGGTTTCATTATAGCCCCGAGGGAGAAATGAAATTATCATACCAGCCTAAAGAAAGCACTACTCAACAAAGAGTGAGAAGGAAATCAGGTGAATGAACTCGTTTACCATAAAGATGATGAAGAAAGGCAAGCAGGGATTATTTAGCGTTGTTTGAGACTGGGCACAGGAATTGGTCTTTAGCTTGCACTGAGATTTTACAGAGCACAGTAACTCTGATATACAAGTGGAAGATCTTATTAAGCATTTGTTGCTTGTGTGATTTATTTTTTTATCCATCACTTGCATTTCATTTCATGAATACATACATTCCTAAGGGTGGATGCATAAAGAACAAGTGATACTTTCTAATGGACAGAAGAACGCATATGCTGGAAAGTCAGTCACATTATTTGTCTGACCTTTCTTGCCCTCACCCCTGAGTAGTTACTGTCTCAGAAGTGGTTCCATCCTGATCATAATAGGCTTGTTAATTCAAAATATAATTACTAACTTTACTTACTGTAATGTCTGCCTTACACATAATCGAGATTTGAGAGATGGTTATGTTGACTTGTGCTTTTCTTTCTCCTAGTTCAAACATACATCCATAATTACTGTTAATTTTCTCTTGAAGCCATTACACATGTCTGTGTAGTTGGGTGACTTCATATTGCAGTCACTGTGATCAACTGCTTAAAGACCTTTCCAACTTAGAATGTGTAATATTGCGTATTGGGAATGACTTAAACAAGGTTCATGAGAGTACTGATGTAGTGATGTATTGTATAGCACCACCTGTGTCCAAAAAACAACTTTTAATTACTTCTCAGGCATCTTCCTTTGTTTCTGAGGTAAAAAATTCCATGGATGTTGTTTTGCCTATAAAAGGAATAATTCAAAATACTGATTGAATGAAATTCTGTAGAACATTTGGCTACTTACACTTTCAAAGCACTGCTTAAAGTGCCTCATACGTATTTCTCTGTACCTCAGACATATTTCTAACTTGAATGTAGGAAATCTCCAGCAATTTAGAACAATAGCATAGATGAGGACTAAGTCTTTAAAAAGCAGGAATCTTAACACAGCTTTAAACTTTACATGTGTGGATTATTTACTTTAAACTTTACATGTGTGGAAAGCAGGTGCTATAGCATTAGGAACATGTAAGTACTTTGGTAACAGCTGTAGGTTTCACATTGCAATGTATCCTTTTTTTTCTAAGAGTGTGAGTTAGCTAAGTGATTCAAATCAGAAAATCTGCCTTTCTTGCATGGGCCCAGAAGATTAAATTTTGGTATCCATGTTATAAAAAGATACCCATAACTTTCTTTGGGATGCTGGAGTGCTTAAAAAAGTTGTTGTCTTTTTCAGAACCCTCATCGAGAGTCCATAAAGTTTTGAAGTCAAATGGTAAGCTACTTCCTCTACTGATTGCTGACCCAGTGTTTCTGTATTTTGTAGAACAAGTAAAAATGGATCCTTTTGTCCTGTAACTTTCCTCAAATACACCTTTGGGAGGGGGGAGGGGGAAAGTGGGCAAAGAAAACAAAATGTTAGTGTTGAAATGTAATGTTTGCTTTTCCATGCATGGGTTCTGGTCCCATAAGTGTCTTGGCAACTGGTAATTGAATATCAGGAGTCAGACACTATGAGTAGTTGTCCATATTGGATCTTTGTTGTGATATTAGGACCTGAGGTGGAACTGTCATAATAAAACTGCTGTTGTCTCTGTTTTATCAGAGACCTTCGAGTGAATATTGCTGTTGCATTTTATCCCTTTTTGTGAATTCATAATTGGGGTATTAGTGTAGCGTTAAGCCAGTGACATAGACTGACACCAGTTTGATTATGCACTTATGATGAAGTGTTATATTTCTGTTTTCAGATATAAGTCCAGATATGCAGAAGGTAAGCCATTTCTTGTTTTAGCACATTCAAGTAGCATATAACTTAGAGGTAACTTAGAGGAATATATTTGCCGTAGAATCCACATCTTCTTGGTTATGTTCATTTTAAGAAAGAAACAAAACCATTCCAATAAGATTATTGGAATAAAAGAAACAGGAATACAGCTAGGTATTTCAGGAATATCTAGAAGCCAAAAATTGTATCGATACATAAATTCTTGTACTTTATAGTATAGCCCAATCAAATGCTAATGTTATTAAGGGTACTTGTAAATATCACTATAATCACAGAAGTGCTGTGTGTAAAGATAGTGTATGTTCTTTGCAGGACATTGTCCCTGTATTTATTAAATGAAAAAAAGATGTTGAGCTTATTCTGATATGATATCTATGCTATATATAAATCATAACATTTGAACAGAGTCAATACAGCTTGAACAGATGGAAATGAGTGTTTTTCATATATACATTTTTGTAAGAATTTGTTATGAAGTTCCAGTGCAGTTTGAAAGTCTCTTGTTGAATTCCAGGTCCTAGGCTTATTTGGGACAGAACTTAGGAGAGAGGGAGTGCGTGGAAGATTTATTAACAGGGTACATTAGATATGACTTCACTGGGATGCCATAAAACTGAAGTCCATCATTATATTATTGGTTTTTTTTATGTATTTTTTTCCGTTCCTAACATTCTATGGAAAAATATCAATTGTTTTAATTCTTTGCATGTGCATCCCATTTCAGTGTAGCAAACTGAATGTAGCTAAAACATTGTTATTAAGTACAATATAAGAGTCATACTAAAATATATAGACTCTTAATCAATTCCTTTTTTTTTTTTCAGCGGATTGGTATAGAAGGAGCCCTATTATCTCAAGCCACCAAACTAGGATCAAATGAAACCCTGCTGAATTCTAGGAAAAAGGTTTCATTGGAACCCAGTGGGCTAGAGAGCCAATTTCAAGAGTCCATTGAGCCAGCCTACAGCAGCGATCATGATGAAAATCTCCAGACTTCTGCTGTGGAACAGATTGATGCTGATGATGAAGAAGAAGCTGAACAGGTAGGAAAAAGAGGGAAAAAAAATCCTTTTGTCCTGGGGAGGATGGAAGAGGGATTAAAAGTATCTGTAAAACTGCAAGGAGGCATGAATGTGTTACAAGTATTTGCAACTTATTCTCCTTACAAAGATTTTTATTTTTATAAATATTTTATTTCCCTTTTCCTAGTCCAATTCATGTGAATTCTACACCCGTGTTATTGTACACACAATCTGCTTTCATCCTCTTTTGGCAAGCTGTGCAAATTAACTTCATTTAACTAGTTATTGAAAAGAAAGTTTTCTAGACTCTGAAATATTTCTGTGTACTCATGAGCATTGCATCCTTCAGCTAGGGATACCTGACCTGGCTCTGATGTTCTAGCTGCTTAGTGATTATTCTGAATAAAGCTGTACAAAGCACTGGATTTTAATAGCCCTCCTTTGCTCCCTTCTTTTAAATCACAGGGAATGCAACAGAATTCACTACAGAAATCAAAAGGAGGAAGGAAAAGACTTAATAGTCAAGCTGCTGAAAATGTTGAAAAACGGAGAAGTGTTAATCTCAACAAGTGTGAAATGCAGGTATATATATATATTTTTTTTACTTCTGTTTTGCTATGCATCATAGATATGTCAAATAAATCTGTGGGTTTTTTTTCTGGGTAGATAGGTAAGTCATGTTGTGCTTTTCATTTATTAATATTCATCTGTGTGGACTCCAAAGAGAATTCTTGCAGGGGCAGGAAAAAAAAATCAAACAGTCAGCATTAGCTTAAGCCAAAAGAAGTAATCTTCTGTCTCCCCCAGGTACACCTACACCATCCTTCATGTTAGCATTAGCAGGGATGTGACCTTGCTGTAAATTAGATCTGCTAGCTGAGCTGGATGAAAATTCACTCCAAAAAGAAATTGAAAAATTTTCAATGGCATATGCTAGAGAGCATAACATACCTTTCTGCTAGGGTTATAGGTAATGGGAAAGGGAGGAGAACTGAACTTCTGGCACAAGCCCAGAGTCAGACTAACTTTATCTAATTGTGAAACTGCAGAGTTAGCGTAAAAGGTTTAATCTAACCCCTGCCAAATAAATTTGCCTTTAACTACTTATGCTTTAGCATGTCCCAGTGTCTTGTATTTGAAGTAAGGCAATATTAAATGCCAACAGTGAACTCTGAGCCAGGATAAGGATCAGGAGGCAAAGTAGTCTGGCATTGCTACCGTGGTTCCCTGGCTCTCTAGCAAGGAGCCTGCTTGCCCTACCCATCTCCACCTGAATTCATGCTGCAGGACACCCCGGTACTATGGCAGTCCTATGAACGGAGGGAATCTCTGTATTATTGCAGGGAATAGGCTAACATATTCATTCATATTGCATATTTCAAATCTCCACAGAGCTCCAAAGACGCTTCAGATGAAGAGTCAACCCAACTGAGTGCTGATCTTCCATTTTCCTGCTCAACTAGACAGTCACAGTTGCCTAGACAATTCAGCACACCCCAGAACAACTCGCTGATCATGAATATCCTGGGGGGAACTACCTCTGTGAGAAACATCTGGACTGACCATCAAATTAGGCAGGCATTGTTTCCCAGCCGGCGTCCACCTTACGAGAATGAAGACGATGAAGACGATTATCAGATGTTTGTACCATCGGTGTCTACATCCAACACTAGTCCAGCTGTTGGTAGAGAAAGGAGGAGTCCTTCTGGTCGGCCATGCAGCTGGCACTTGGGGATAATGCATCAGAATGAAACTACCAGCTCCAGTCGTCACAAAATTGTTAGGCGGGCCAGTAGTGCTGGTGAAAGTAACACAACCAGCACAAGGTATAAAATCGGTGAGCACAGTTCTCGAAGGGATGTAAAGAGAACAGAGGTGAGCAGTATGAATGCATATCCCGAATCTTCAGAGGAGCTGACCATTGATGATATTGAACACGTTTATGACAATATCAGCTATGAAGACTTAAAGCTGATGGGTCTGACAAGAAGGGAGGAAACACACCATGGTCCCCAGAGATCTGCTAGAGACTCTCTCTATGAGGCTGAAAACAAAAGCAGCTTAGATTCACCCACCAAAAAGCGGATAACAAATCAAAACAGGGCCTCCCTTCATGCTAGCAGGGATGAGATCCTACTCAGCCGAGAAGCACCTACTTCAAGTTTGGATGAACTCAGAATTGTTGAAGATAACATCTATGACACCATAGCACTTCCAGAAACACCGCTATTGAATTTTAAGTGTGACCCCTTAAAATGTTCTAAAAGGCGGAGTTTTCTGGGCCTGGAAAAAGACTTGGCATGCTCTGACAATCTGCAGCAGTTCGTTTCTGAGGAAAGCCTCCAGTTCAGTGAAGATGAGAGTCCTTACCACCGTGTTCCTGTCGACAATGACTATTTGAGCTTAGTAGACAGCTCTTCCAACTCCGATTCATTGTCCCATAAGTCTGCAGCGGATAAACTCTCAGAGGAAGTAGATGAAATCTGGAATGACCTGGAGAATTACATCAAGAAGAATCAGGAAAAGACAAGAGACCGACTTCTTGCAGCCTTTCCTGTTTGTAAAGATGATATGCAGGAAAGGCTGCATGCTGGTAGTACACCTGAACTGAGTAAAGATGTAGAGTACTCACTGTCTACTCTCTCTCTGCCAGAAACTCCAATTTTCCCTAAAACTGTGAAGCCCAGGGCTGCCACCTTAAGCGAGGCCAGTCTCAAACTTGAAGACACTACAGTGTGCAAGGAGACCTCTTTAGCAAGTCTGAACAGATCTTCCTTTTCCAGTGAGATGCCTTTTGTAGATAGCCCATATGAATCTGCCAATAGTATTCTGTCCAATGCGCATACAGAGGGCATGGAAAATGACATGGCTATCATGGATAAAACAAAAAACAGAGTTTTTATGATGGCTAGGCAATACAGTCAGAAAATTAAGAAGGCTAACCAGCTTTTGAAAGTTAAAAGTCCAGAGCAGGAACAGCCAGCTAGCAGACAACAGAAGCTGAAACACAAAGATCTTGCTGCTATTCTGGAGGAGAAGAAACAAGGTGGTCCTGCCATTGGTATGTTAAAAATATTCCTATACAGATTTATTTCTTTAGTAACTTTCTGTGAAATTTGTGTATGCAGTTGGAAAATTATGAATTTTCTCCACGTTGAATATCTGTATTGCATTTTTGGTGTTACCAGTGAAAGGAGTTTTCTGTGACTGTTTCTGACATGAATAGTCCTTTGTATCTCAGCAAATGCTTGCCATTACTTGATAAAATTGGTAAGAAATCCTGGGATAGTGTCAGGAAAGATCAATTCAGCTTAGGCCATAAATAGAAATCCTGCCTGAAGCACCACTGGCCTCTTTACAGAAAAGCAGTTATTTCCTTTAATAGTGTGATCTTCAGATTTTGATTAAAAATGTATATAGGTTCACCTTCATGAGTCATGTAGTTTTGCTAAGGTACCATCCACATCACACTTGACAAGCATAAGGAGTGGGGTCAGATAAGATAGAGCTAGTTGTCTTTCTAATAAATGTGCAAAGTCATGGGTATGCAACAACTTTGGAACTATTTTTGTCCATATTCAATCAAAACAAATTGGAGCCATGGAGCCAGCAGACTCCGCACACTAGAGTGTCATTCTTGCCTCCCAGTGGTATTTATAAAAGCCCCTAAATATCTTATTCACTAGGCCATTTCAGAATGTTCTTTTCCATTTTGTCATGAAACAAACAGTATATAATTGGAACTGTTTCCTTGCATCCTGCTGTGCCACCTGCAGTACTTTTGTATGGGACATGTAGTAAATGTTAAGAGCACCAAACATCATGTCATGGTGGCAGAATTGTTCATGAATTAAGCAGTGGGGCATATTCAAAGATGTACACTATTTGAATAAGTATCCCAAAGTGCAGTATTGAACCAAACTTCAGAGGTTCTTGAAAGGCCTTTGACCATTTCCTAGCTAACCGTTTCTCCCTGTAAGGTATCATTGGTTTCATCATTTTCTCTTGAGAAGCCCAGCGGTGCATTTCCTTGCACTGGTATGGCTTGAAAGCAGCTGTGAATCTGCTCCCTCTGGCGTCTTTCAGACACATAATCCTTTCTCCCGCTTCCAGCCTTTCCACAGGATGTTAGTCTGTCCCCTTTTCTCTTCCCAGGCAGTGGTTAGTGCCTCCTTGGCTTTTTAAAAGGAGTCTCCCTGTCTCAGGAAAGCCACATATGAAAATACAACCCCGTTCAAGAGCAGAGGCTGTGTCTGGCCAAGCAGGACAAGTCTTAGAGAACTGCAGGTAGTTGCTGCAGCTTTTCCAGCTGCTTAGGATGCTGGTCTGAAAACTAGGTTAGTCCCATCCAACAGAAAGCTCTCTACAAGCGTGCTCTTGTGCCTTGTTTGCTGACTCTCTTGCAGCTCTCAGGCTCTTGTGGGGTGAGGAGGGAAAGGAAGAAGAACAGCGATCAAGCATATCATTAGCCATTCCTGTCTTTTTCCAGTGTAAAAACGACATGGAAAATAGATGTAAATTGTGTTATTTCATGCTTTCTCACATGCTTTTCTGCATTTAGCTAGACAGGTTTTATTTAGAAGGCAATCTTCAAGCTAGTGAACTGGCTGCAATCACAGGTATGTTAGCAATGGTCTGATCAAACAAAACTGCTGGATAAACAAGCAGACCTGCAGGCAGCAGCTCCTCTAGGCTCTTTCCCTTCACAGGGCAGTACAGTTATGCCTGTGTCACACCAGTAGGATTCACATTTAGAGGGGCGAAATCATTGTCTTTCAAGATGAAAAACTAGCAGTCTGGTGACTTGCAAATACTGGAGGCTTAAACAGTTTCAGATTTAATAGTAACTTCTTATATATATATTTTTTTATTTTCTTCTGTAACTGGTGATTATATTGCTCTTGTTGTGTTCTGGAATTTGTGATTCATTGACTGCTTGCTGTTGCAACACGTTAGGCTTTTTTTTTTTTTTTCCAATGCAATTTACTGAAATGCAATGAAATGCATTGAAGACAATGCAAACATGCCAGTGAGGCAGTGTGGCTCTTCTAGCCTTCATTATCTTCATTATTTCATGCTACTTTGTTGACTGTGAGGCTGAAGACACTGACACAGCTGTACCCTTTTCTCTTGACCACTACAAAGCATTTTGGGATTTTTAAATTTACATGCAACACATTTGAATGGGTTGTTTGTCTCATATGTTAAATCTCTCTCTTCTCTAGGTGCCAGAATAGCCGAGTATTCCCAGCTCTATGACCAGATTGTCTTCAGAGACAGTTCACCTAAGGTCCAAAAGGAAGCCTGGGCCAGCCCTCAGGAGCCATCAGCCGTGAGGTTTTCCACTCCCGTGGCTGCGTCTCCTCCCCGTTCCCAGGCTGCCAGTGAATGCCCAAGAGCAGAGGATTGGCTCTTGCATTCTACATACAGCAACGGCGAGCTGGCTGACTTTTCTCCGTGGCCTGAGTCCCAAGACCCAAAGTCCAAGGGCTCATATGCAGAAGCTGGTACAAAAAGCAATTCAAGGCAGTTGCCGTCAGCTTGCTCGGTGCCTTCCCTTCAGATTTCTAACCGTTTGCATGTCCCAGCGCAGAGGTGGAGCACAATTATAAGCCAACCTAACAAAGAAAATTTACATCAAGATCACATCTATAACTCCCTTGGGAGAAGAGTAAGCAATATGAAACCACAGGCATACAGCAGGTCACAGTCGTCTTCCTCAATCGTCGTCAATAGGTCTGGAGAATCCATTGTATATCCTAATGAAACAGACAAGAAAAAGTTTCATTCGAATAGGAACTTCCGATTCAACAGCCATCAAACGCTGGGCATTGCTTCAGCATGTACAGGGCTTGATACAAGAAAGCAGATCCCTGAAAACTATTCTGATATGATTCTGCAGGATTCTCAAAAGGTCCTGAGAGTAAACAGGACCTCCCCTCTGACTGCACAGATGGCCACTCAGAACTATTTTTCTAACTTCAAAGACACTGAAGAAAGGGAAGGAGATGATGATGACTATGTAGAAATAAAGTCTGAAGATGAGGGATCTGACCTGGAAACTTCTCAGAACCAAACAAGGAAACTGGATCCCAAATTGCCCAACACGGACGCTGCTCCTTCTGAAACACTCTGCAGCAAAACTGTGTCTTGTACTCCTGCAAAGTCCACCAGCAGCAAGCATGCGCTTACCCCATATCTGACTGCATACAGCGATTCAGACAAACTGAACGACTACCTGTGGAGAGTACCATCTCCTAACCAGCAGAATATTGTCCAGTCTTTAAGGGAAAAGTTTCAGTGTCTTAGTTCAAGTAGCTTTGCTTGATGCTTCCGGCGATTTCTAGCTGTACATGAAGAGTATATACTAGGACAATCAGTACTGGCATTATGTATTTCTGTAATATTACACCATCAGGCATTGTATCACAGTAATATTGTAAATAGATGTGAAATGTATCTTTTTTTTTATGGTTTAGAATCCTGGAAGTTAAAAGGCCACATGTGCACTGTCTGCTGTCTCACTCCATAATGCAGGTGGACTTCAGATCTCATATTTAACCTCTGCATCTCTTCCCTTTCTTCTCGTCGGCTGAGTTTCTTGTAAGGTGTGATACCCCTTGATTCATACTGTCTATCCAGGTATGATACCATTTGATTGTTAAGCCATGTTACCATGTGGAAACCTTAGTATTTGGACTTTCGAGTTGTGACCAGTTCTGTGTCCAAAATATCCACGCGATTACTCTGGTCGCATGTGGCAGCAGTTGGCTGAGCGGCTGCTCCTATGAGGGTGCGGATTTCTGAGCACAGTTCTGGTTACTACACCAACATGCCACGTGCAATTGCACGAACTTGTCTCATGTTACTTTTTGACAGAAAAAATTCCAAGTGTACAGGACCAATGCATGTGACACCAAATATCCTATGTTACTTTAGAACAGACTTGTTTTAAACAAAATCTAGTCCCAGTGCCTATGAGCAATGCCAGATGATAGCTGCATCTGAAGCCTTTCCTACTTTCTATTTCTGCTTAGTGGGCAGAGGACCGGCTGTGACAGCTTTTTATGTGAATCTGTCAATGTGACACCATCCTTGTGTGGAGGATGTTTTGGGCAGTAGAAGAGAAGCTGCGTTGCTTGTGGAGATGACCAGACAGAGTGCTGGCTTTGTACCTCCAGCGTTTGCAGTGTTTGTGACATGCAGGCAAAATCTGAGTAGCTTGTAGCTCAGAGCCCAGCACTGGAAAGCCGCTGTGTGTGGATTTCCCAAGCTTCATTTACATGCAGTGGCCTGCAGGTTGTTTGGTCAGGTCCCAAAATCAGTAACCCTGAGAGAGAACGGGACTTGGCTGGATGCTGGGGTGAAACATTCATCACGCGGCATGTTTGAGCCACAGGGTGTTTCAGCAATACTGCTGGTTGAGTTACAAGCTGTCTTCCCCAGGGGAGGCATCTCCATCGTAGGAAGTGATCCTTCCTGACTGAGTGGGGTGAAAGAGGCATTTTCTAAACCAGCCAGCGCTGAATCTCATTCAATTTGTGTACAATACAAGTAGGTTAAAAATGAGAATACATTCCATTCTTTCGCAAATGATGTGCAGAGTAAATGCTCCCATTTACAACACAAACAAACTTTCTGGTATGATGCACGTTTACTCCTTTTCGTCATCTTCATTGCACAGCTTTGGATTCTGTTACTTGAAAACGTTGTTCTGATAGGAAAGCCTAAATATGTCTACATTGACCATCTGAGTGACCGTTGTTTTTTGGTGCTGAAGTTCTTCAGATTACGCAGATAAAGCCAGTGCTGAGTTAAACATATCATTAAATAAAGGAGTCGAAGTACGATTTTCACTAACCACGTATCACTCCCCTCAGTTACCAAGCATTGCACTTCCAGAACTGCTGACTATTTCCACCACTGGTTACGATGAGGAAAAACCGAGGTTATCAACGTACAGCTAATTACTTGCAGGTTGTGATTTAAGGACTTGAACTCGTTAGAACGGATTTTAAATTATTTACCGCACGTGTCTTGCATCGGCTAGGAAGTTTTACAGCGAGGGTTGGCTGGTCGTGGTGCTTACCAACGCGTGCGCCAGCCGCAGCGACGCTCGTGACAGGCCCGCCAGCTGAGGAATAATGTACATAGTTACGCCGCCGAGATGTAGTGGAGCCCGTATTTATTTAATATCGCTTGTAAAGTATTGTAAATACGAACAGGAGTCAAATCTCTGCTTGACCCCCCGCACGCTCTAGATCCGTTGAAACCGCACCTCAACGCCATCAGTGGAGCTGGAACAAAAGAGAAAAAAAAATTATTAAAGAAAAGGGAGTTGTACCAGCGCGTAGCGTGTCTCCCAGGGACCATTTCATATATTTTTAATAAACGTCGAGTACTCCAAAACGCTGCGGCCCTCTTCTTTCCTGGGGGGGGGGGCGGGAGGACGGAAGCAATGGGGGCTCCGCCGGGGCGGAGAGCGGGGCAGGGGGGAGGGCGGTGCTCGGACGAGCCCTGCCCCGCTCCCCGCCCCGGCTTCGCCGCCTTTCAGCCCTGCGGAGGCTGAGGATGAGGCTCGCAGCGCTGCGGGGCTGCCTGCCGCCGGCACTGCCCGGGGCCCCGCGGCGGGGGCTGAGCGTGCCGCGGGCGGCGCGGTGAGCGGGGGGCGGCGCTGCCGGCTGATGCAACCGCGGGGGGTGGGAGGGGGAAGGGGGCGGAAAGGGGGGATGGGGTGGGGGGGGGAATGGGGTTGGGGGGCTCTGCCTGCGGGGGGTCGGCTTGGGGAGGCCGGGGGTGGCCCGCGGGGAGAGCTTGCGAGAGACGTTGCGAGCCCTCCCCGGCCATGTGGCCAGCAAACCCCATCCGGGATGCCGTGCTGGGTTCTGCGAAGTGGATGTCCGGCCCTAAAATGCTTCTCTAGCCTGTATTTTGCTTGCTGGGGGGGGATAAATGGGAGCGGGGGTCTCCCGCTCGCCGCAGCATCCCCGCTGTGTACGTGCGGAAGGTAGCAGAGAGCCGCCGGCAATTCCCCCAGAAAATTTTCCAGCAGGGCTTCCCGGTGCCTGGTTGCTGCTTCTGCCGGTTTTTCCAAGAAAACAGAGAAGCAAACAGAGCTCCTCTGTCTCCCTGCTGCCCGCAGCTCTGAACAGCATCCAGAAAGCAGCAGATTTGCCGCTGGTGATGCCTGGGGAGCTGTAGCAACCCGAGGTGCAAAGGAGCCTCAGCGCTGAAGCTCTGCTTCCTTCTCGGGCCGTGGACCCACCTGGCCCCGGGGTGGTGGTTTGGTGGCATCTCCCTGCCGTGGGGCCAGGCAAGCCTTCTCACGAAGCAGTGACACAGCATGGCTATAAAGGTTGGGGCATGTTGGAGCACTGATGCACGCAGCTGTAAAACAAAGGCATCCCGGGCTGTTCAGGTTTTCTCTACCTGGCTGCTAAACACCACCCTTCGCAGTGTACAAGTCATTTTGGTAATTAAAAATGTGTGTGCCGAAGCATTTATTCTGTATTGCTAACTAATGTGGGTTTCAGCTGACTCATGTAAGGACAGTTTCTTGTTTTTTGCTTTTTGCTAAAAATTTGCCTCTGCTGTTATTTCGTTGCAGCAAGATCACTGAGAATGCAAGAAAATCCTTGGCCTCTCTTAAGAGAGAAAACCCTCGGCTTGAGCCAACGCTTGCCATCATCCAGGTAAAACATGAGAGATTGCATTCAGTGTCGTTTCTTGTTTGAAACTTCAGGAGCATATGATGGAGAAAGCAACTCCTTTTCAAGCAAAACAATAGGAGCAGGTCACCCCATCTGCTTAAAGACTGAGGGAGGATTCTCAGAGTTTTGTGCCTCATAAGCCCTTCACCAGGCCTGAAACAGGCCCAACAAGCCTCAGGTGGCAGCAAAGTGGTTGTTAGGGAGAAGGAAATTATTTTATCCTTCCTTTTGCTAACACCTTCCCCATGGCAAGTGCAGATTGCCTTTTCTCGGATTGTCTAAGTCGATTCATATAATGGAGCTAAAGTCAAAGCAGTTTTTCTCAGCCTCTGTTTAGCTTGAAGCTTTTGTTGCAGTCCTGAATATCGTGTTGATAGGCCTGAAAACCCGGGCCTCTCTTCACTGTCCTCCCCCAAAATAACTCTGCCAGGGCAGAGGAAAAACTAGCTTCTTCCTGCCAGCCTGGTTACCTCTGGGCAGCTCTGATGTGCGACTGCGTTATGCTGTCCTGGGGAAAGAGCCACCCTGAAAAGTCCCAGGCAGCTCAAAAGGGCCTTTATGCAATACATGCCCTAAAATACTGCTAGCATCTTTCAAAAGGAGTAGTGCTTCCTCAGGTGGAGCGCTCTCTTACTAATTGAGAACTGTTGTGTTGGTAGCCTGTGAAGAGCCTTCTTTCTTACCCTAGTAGAACTGCTGTCTTTGAAATAAGCAAACTCCTGGAGGAGGGTTGCTTTCTCTGCAGAATGGAAACGTGTTCCCCTTCAGATATCTGAAGACTTAGGGGCCCAGAAGCTGGGCTGTTGGCTGTTCAGAGCGGGACCCAGACCTGTGCAGGCAGAAGCATCCTTGTCCTGCTTTCTAGGGTGGTCTTGGTGGCTCTGAAGCAGCGCATGTTGCGTCTTTGACTTAGTGGGTTTTAGTTTTAAAACCCAACTATAAATATCTTTGAAATAGTAACAATGAATCTAAGAGATGATGAACCAACTTTATTTTAGTAGGTCTTCTAGAGAGGCTGAGTGAGCAGGCTTTCTCCCATCTCTTACCCTCCCCAGATAACAGTGGTTACTCTTTTCAAACAGCCCTCTGTAAGGCCGTAAGTTTAAGGGCTGACAAAAAAGTGGTGACCTGTTGTCAGGGGCATTGTGTGAGGAAGGGGGAGGTTCTGGCTCATTTATAATATGATTTTAGGATGTGTCTACATCAGTGTTTTGGTTTGGATCACATTTGTGCTCTAAGCAAATATCCCTGTGGTATCCCCGTTTACCCCACCTGATTTGCATTATGAGAGGGCTGCAGAACATGTGGCTTGATCCTTCTGGATAAAATTCACCCAGCCGATGTTTTTCAGCTGTGTGTCACTCCAGCTCTAGCCTGGTAGCGAGGGCTGAAGTAGAATTCCTTGTACATACGTATTTGCTGGTACAAAGAGGACTTTAGTCTATTCATGCTCTCGTGGTGCTCTGCTCTGCTGGGTAACACGGACAGAGCCCTGAGGTTCGTGCTGCTCTCCAAGTGACACGTTGCAGCCAGATGAGCAGAGGGAAATGATCTCTTCATCCAGCTGTTCATAGCTGGCAGCAACTGGCACAGCGTGGCAGCACCTCTGCAGCAGTGCTGGGAACGTGGAGTTTCAGGCTCAGCCTGCTCTGGAAATGGCTCTAGCTGCCTGCGTTTCCCCTCCAGCCACCTGAGCCTGAGTTCATTTTGTGATTGGTACCTGTGCTGCTTCTAATCCATGTTGAACCTGAAATGGAGCTGCCCAACAGCAAAACAATCCCTGATGGCCGCTGTTTAATTATATTTAAGCTGAAAATGAATATCTAGCATCAGGATCCTGTTCAGCTCTGGAGCTGTTGCCCTGCGGCCTGCTGGCCTGCGTCGCGTCAGGCCTGGCCATGCTCCCTGCGGGTTGTGGTGGTGCTGGGTCAGTGCAGGGACTGCTGCACCGGCAGGAGGTGACCTCTCACCAGGGGATGGTATCATGCTGCTGGTGGCTGAAAACCAATTAAACCTCATGTTAACAGTCCTGTTAGCAAGGCGTCAGCATAGGAATTACAATTCCACATTTCATGGCATACGGGAGCAGCTGCTGAGCTGTCCTTAACGCCATCTCTGCTTCCCCTACGTCAGTGTTGGTTTCACTCATGTTCTCAATGCAGCAGTCTTTGCGATGCCTCTCACACCCAAGTGCCAGATTTGGGGAGCGGAAGAGGAGTGTCAGTGCCACGCTGGGGATACAGGCAGTGCTGGACTCAGGGTGGGAGACGGAGGATCTCAGTGTCCATTTTAAATCCTGTGGGTTTTTTTCATTGTTAGCTTTTTAGGGGGTTAACGGGTCAGTGAATTGTTACGGGCTTGAACCAAAATCATTTTGGGTGACACTACTCACAGATGAAGCCAGTGTTGGAGGCTATCCACTAAACAAATGTCTTGTCTCCAATGAGAAATCATTCACACGGGGGAAGCTACATAGAATGTATACACTAAATTGTAATGAACCCTTTCATAACAGTTTATTTCTGTCCCGTTGTCTGGATTGGAAAACAGGTTTTATACATAATCATATATTTGTGAGAAGAAGCTTTTTTATTTGTTATAAAGCCCCTGATATTTTCAGAGGTGGAAGTCTTGGTGTCCTGCTGATAGGAGGTTTATAGTTCTGGATATTGAATTCTGTTTTATGGTTGCAATATATGAAAATTGAAAAGTCTCCTAAAATTCAAGATTAAGTAGTAAGCCAAAAAATAAAAAGGAAATATTGTGATAGATATGATGCAAATAGTAGTGGAGACCTCAGGGCAGGAGGAGTGCCAGGTGAGATGGAGCTTCTCCCAGGTAAATCTGCCCAGGAGATGTTTCTGGCCTGGAGCAGGTGTCTGATGGCAGCTGGAAGGAGCTGATAACTTCTTCCACATGACAGAGCTCACTGTAATGTGTGGTGGTAATGAGTTGCATTGGTTTTGGTGGTGAGGCAAACCAGTGTTGTTTGGTAATATCGGAGGAGGTGGGCAGGCAGATAATGCAGAAAACGCTAGCATTGCTGTTGCCAATTTCTTCCTTGTTAGATGGCTGGATGGAGAATGGTATTCCCAGATACAGGCTGGCACCTTTCTCAAATGGTAAACTTACGTTACGGAAATGGCTAGTCTTATCTATAAAAGCCATGCTAATCTCAGCACACGCTTACAGTAGTCAAACCAAAATACATTTGTTGAATGGTCACCTGCTTGTTTCTTAGAACTGCTTGTTTATTGTTTTTTAACACTAGTGGACACAGGCATCCTCACTATATTTCTCGCATACAGCGGTGTATTAGTGCACTGACATTTTTAAAATGTAAATTTATTATTTTAAAAGTTATTTTCTCTTTTGTTCCCCAAGGCACGTAATGATCCTTTGGTTCAAGAAATAAACAAGAACTTTGCTGAGGAGGTAGGCTTTAGACAACATGCTTTCTATCACTTATGAGCTTATCTGCATTTGATAATTGTCATGTTTTCTTTTGGCAGGTTGGTCTACGTGTTGTTCACATCTGTCTCCCTGAAGGCAGCAGCAAAGATGAGGTAACCACAGTACCTGAATGATTCTTCCTCTTTTGCTTTCATTGTAAACTTTTATTTATTGCTGATACAGATTATCAATTTGAGCAGATCTCTGTTAACTCAAGTGAGGGTCAGGGCTGTCTTAGGTAGTAAGTGTTAATCCCAGTTTGACAAGTGCTGTCCCCTGGAAGTCTGAGGCAGAATAGGCTGTCATGCTTTGTTTCTGTGTCTGGTATTTCACTGCAGTGTCCCGTCATAGCAGGCAAAGACTGGGTGCTTTTTGTGTTGGTGGAAGCTCTGGACTAGGGTTCCCATTTGATATCCTATCTCCCACAGCTGTTCTTGTGACCTTAAATCTATTTATGGAGCTCTTGATTCTTGCCCAGGTTTTACTCAGGGAAATTAGAGATTAATTGCTTTGGGATGGGGGCAGGGGATTGAATTATTTTGCCTTTCTATTGATCTTGTAATGCTTGAAGTACATATTAAAAAATTCATCTACCCCAAATCACTAGAGGGCTACCTTCTTACCTTGTTAAAGCATTAGCTTGGAGGCACAGCACTAATACCAAGTATGTTTTACATATAGCAAACCATATTAATATACACAGTCCTGAGGCATCAGACAGTGAAAACAGCAAAGGAGTTTGTAGTAGAAGATGCCACTGTTCTCAGCTGATCTCCTTGTGCTTGGGAGATTTGATAATACTTGTTGATTTTGTGTATTGTTTTGTATTTGGTACACTTTGTTTTTAAAATGTTACTGTCTTGCACTATAATGTCAAAAATGGCTTCGACATATATTGAGAGGAACTTACAGCTTTGTATTTGCTATACATTCCTTATGTTGACTAATTTGGGGAGTCCAGTTTTGTGAGTGATGAATAGGAAGCTATCTATGTAAGAAAGCTGCGCTTTTGAAATGAAGATCAAATACACTTTGCTGTTAGTAAATGAGTTTTATCTGCTGAGTCACACAGTAGGAAATAGGTGAAATGTAGTGGGTATGGAGCAGTAGCTGATGATGGAGTAATATCTTAGGAAGTGGCTGAGCTATGTGTAAGGAAAAAAACAGGGTTTTTTGTTGTTTGAGGTAAGCTACTTTTAAGAAAGTTGCTAACAGTTTGCCTACCTTGCCTATTTGCTCGCTGATGAGGATATTTTTTCCCATCCATTAAAATCCAGGTTAGCTTGTTTCCTCTGGCTGGGAGCATTTCGATACCATACACTTCTTGTTCTGCCACTGCTATCTGTGTACAGTACAGGCAGGCTAATGCGAGATCGCTTACCCTGCATGAGTTGTACACATTGTAAATGCAATGATAATGGAAAAAATAAATTGTTATTTTCCTGTGGAGCAGGCACAAATCTGTTCAAAGATCCTTAGATTCAGGCCTTGTGTGAGCTACGTTGCCTTTGGTTACTGTGTGGACCCCCGACATTTGGTAGCATATCAAGACTGTTAAAGGAAATGTGGATGTTTTTACATCCATTGTGTGATGTATATCCTTGTCTTTTCTGCCTTCACCTACCAGCCTTATTGCTGCCAAGTGACAGACACTTGATACATATGCCTCTATCTATCTCAGAAGTCAGCAAGCTACAGGGACATCTGTATATGGGTGATATGCAGGTACAAGCCTCGTTAACAGGAACACAGCATGCTTTTGTGGTTCAGATGTCACAGATGGTCTAACCCTTACCAAATTCCCCACATGATGTTGATTGCATGTCAAATGTTTGGACAGTGTAGTTCACAATTAGACTGAACAGTTCACATGCAAAGTGTTTTAGGAAGGTATGGCATTAGTTAAGGAAAAAATTCTTATTTTCTGTTGGATATTAATGCAGTTAAATTATACAGCTATGTGGTGATTGCACACTAATTTTATTTGAATAATGGAAAGATGTGCTTATATGACATTTTTCACAAGAGAGAATTTCTGCTTGTTTCTTTTGCATTATATTCTTCGTGGCCACTGCAGAGCAGCACGTATCACTAGGGATCAGTATTGTGCTTTAGATAGGAAGCAGACAAGGGCAGTTAATGCAGACGTGGATGTTGAATGTGACCAACAATAAAATGTTTGAACTCACATCTGGTTCAATACTTGAAATTCATAAACATTTATGCAGTACCCTGTAAAAATAATAATTCTTCATAAGATAAATGTCAGCTCTTAGGATCAGGGTGTTTTGAGAAGGAGAATCAGTAACAGTATATGCAGTTCTAATAAAAATGAAAATTCTCTTTGCCCTACTGCTCATATAATTGTTTGTTTAATGTGACAGCTTTTCACCTGTGCTCTGTGTTAGGCTATGAACTGGTCCTATTTTCAACTGTATTTTAACCAAGGAGTCTTATGTCTGAAAGCATCCTGTGAAAGTGAAAGCCACTACAGTGTCGACCTTTTGCTGAGATCTGGAACGGCGAAAGACAAAACGCTGTTGGCAGCTTAATGTCATGTAATATGTGTGGGCTTTGCACAATGTTTACAATAGAGTCAGGGTGGCTTAATTTGGTAAGCCATGCAAATGTAAAACGGAGGAAGCAGGTTATTGCTTTTTTCATTTAAAAGTTGCAATAATATGTGAGGGAAGCAAAGATGGCCGTAAGCAAGTTATTAAAAAATAGGTTGTATCCCTTTGTAATTATATTCCTCTTTTGTCTGTTATTCTGATCCTTAATGCTTTTTATTAACTTCCCAGATTGTCAATGAAATCTTGAGGCTTAATGAGGATCCTAATGTGCAGGGCCTTGCCCTTGACCTCCCAGAAAGCTCATATAGCAGCAAGGTATTAAATGCTGTGAAACCTGAGAAGGATGTGGATGGGTAAGTGAACCACTGAGAAATAATATTAGCAGACACCAGGCTGATGTCTCTCAAAATCAGTTTTGCCCCGTGCATTTCACTAATGGATTCCTCAGTCAAAGTGTCCAGCTGCGCTAATGAGCGGTGATAAAAGATTCTAGTATATCTGTAAGAAATCTTTTGTTGAAGTCACTTTGATTGTTCTTTTTAATCTTTCTAGTCAGGACATGATCTTTTAAAAGAAATCAAAAAACACTGTTCTGGTTTACAGATATTATTACTTACTATTTTGGTACTTCAGTAATAGAAATGGTAGTTGCACAGCTCTGAACGCAAACCCCAAAACATTTGCAAGAAGGACTGAGGGTAAACTTGCAGAAAAGGTTTTAACTTCCTCACAGCATTCTCTCCTGGTGGGAGAGCAGGCTGTAACAGTCTGGACCCATTAGAACAACTTTCCAATCAGTCTTGAATTGCAGAGCTGTCTAGAGAGAGATGGAGATGTCTGAGTCACCGTTTTGCTGCTCTTGCAGCCTTCTTGTTCTTGCCTGAAGACTGTTACCCATCTCTACCCTCTCCCCTTCTTCCTTCTTTCATATCATATCAGGAAAATCTGAAAACCTCGCAAATTAATTGAGTTTCCATTGTCTGGAGTAGTGGAGGTTGACAGAGAAAGAAAAAGCTGAGAATACTATTGTAGAGAACATAGTGCAGTGCAGAAACACTTCCCATCTCCTGAGCAGGCCAGTGTCATCCCAGAAGGATGCATTATCTCTGGCTTAGCCTTCCTCTGGCAGGGCTGATCCTGTTCCACAGGAGTTACTTTGGAGTTTTGTCCCCAGATGCCACGTCTAACCTGCCGCAGAGCAGAGAGCAGCTTGCACATGCTGCACTCGTGTTACTTGTTCCAACTCTCAGGCCCCTTTTCTTGTCCCTCGTGAGGCTCAGAGTCTGTCGAATGGGCATGTGCGATGATGCAATTGAAGGATTTACTTTTACAATACATGTTTGCTCTTGGGATTAGCTATTATTCACGTTACAAGCTTTACTGAGGATTTACATTTCACAAGCTCTTTTTTTTTTTTAATTGCGATATTTTTCCACTGCAGATTATCTGATGTAAACCTGGGACGTTTGGTACGTGGAGATGCCTATGACTGCTTAGTTTCTCCTACTGCTTGTGCTGTGATGGAGCTTCTTGAAGACTTAGGTGAGTCATTCTATCATAATTACAGCGTTAATTCAAATGTAACTAAAATCAGTGTTAGTCCTGATTGAGACAAATATAATCTAATCAAGTTTTGTTTTCTGATTTGTTTGGTATTTCCCACCTGCAATATATTTGTCTCCTGCTAGTGAAAAGAACCTCAGTGAGATCTGATGTAATATTTGCATAAATAGGTCTCAGCTCTACAGTTTGGGGAAATAAGGCAAAGATTTCCTGCCATAAGCAAATTCAATCTCACTGAAGCCACCTGAGATGTCTGAGTCCTCAAAACCCCAAAATATTGGGGGTGCAAACATTACGAGGGACTTCAGCTGGCAAATTTGATTAGTGTGAGCACTTGAAGAAATCCAGGTCTACCAGTAAATAATTGCTGAGTGAATTTTTTGAGGGGGTTATATTTTATAAGTGCTAACATTGACACGGCAGATATAAACAGGTGGCTTTGCAGCTTGTGAAGACAATGTTAGTTCAAGGCAGGGGATCAGAAATAGTCTCTCTTAGGGTGATTCAGCGTTGTTGAGACAAGGATTTGTATAACAGAACTGTAAACATGTGGTCAAATGGACTTAGTAACAAATATGAATGGAAGGATTTGTGAAAATAAAATACCAGCAAACCAGAAGAGCAATATTTGCTTACTAGAACTGGAGAGTCCCAAAGAAACAACTTAAAACCAGTGGTTCGTGTCGCTCCGTGGGCTCCAAAAAAGCTGCCTTTAATGACGTGGTTGCTGTGGTTGAGGAGGAGCACAGAGCTGCCTTGTGGGGATGTGCTTTGCTGGCTGGCTGGGGTTTCACGTGAACACTGCATGTAGGCCTTGGTGCTAGTGCCCTTACAGCTGTGGGCGGCTCAATGCCTTGTGTCTGTCCTGCAGATGGGAAGATGGTGCTGCTGGTGGGCGCTGACGGGGCCCTGGGGGCCTCCTTGCACTGCCTGCTGCAGAGGAGGGGAGCCACCACCACCAGCTGCCAGTGGAAGTCCCGTGAGCTACAGAACAAGGTGAGAGCTCTCCTCCAGCATCTGAGCACTGCTCCCCGGAGGTGATGGGGTGATGGTCCCCGGCCGGGATGCCACCAGCAGTACTGTGTCGCTTGCATTGTGTCTTAAAGATTTGCAAATGCCGCCTCTTTGGGGACAAAGGGGATTGGGAACTTCTCTTTGGCTTCGAAGAGAGCTGCAAGGGGATTTGGAGAAATTCAGGGTTTTTAATTCAAAGGATTTCACATACTTTATTTTCCCGGTTGCTTTTTGCAGAGTTCTTATCAACAATTCTTACGTTGATGCGACTTCCTGCCAAACTTCCTGTTTTGTTCCTTAATCCCAAGTTTCACAGAATAATACAGCTGGGGGTGCGCTGTCCCCTGTGTCTGTACAGAGAGGGTCCCCGTTCAGCCTGCAGCGCAGCACAGGCTGGCTGTCGCCTCGCATTGCACAGCACACGCCGCATGGTGGCAGCTAACTCAACCTGATGGTGTCCAGCCCCTCGGGTCTGAGCTCAAGGACAGGAGAAGGAAACATCCGTAAGCAGCTGTGACAGTTCAAAAGTCCTTTGGCAAACCCATGTTTTCACAGCTGCTGATGTTTTTGTTAGGCTTGTCTCATTTCTGTGCTTCGAGTGACTGACAAGGCTTAGGAAACACATACTCCTGTCAGAGGTGGAAGCACTGTGAACTTCATATGGCAATGTCTTCTGCCATAATAATTTCTTGCTGTTTGGGTTTGAGGGCTGCTTTGGGCTGGGTGGGGAGGGTAATGGGGTACCCGGAAGTATTTCTGCTGGGTCATGGCAAAAGGCTTGGACCAGACCAGAGCTGCCGTGCAGTGCTATCTGCTGGAGACAGATCTGTTTCCTCCCATCTAGATGCTTTCCCATCATCCAGCCTTGCTTTTTGGCGTTCCCCGTAGCTTACCTCTCACAGCAGGTCACTGATGGGAAACAGAGTATGAGGCTGAAGCAGGAGGAAGCTGGAGGCTTTGCACATCAGTCTTCCGAAGTTCATTTTAACTTCTGGCAATAAAGGAGTTTCTGCTTTGTCTGGGGGACCCAGCAGCAGTTGTCTGGGGAGACTTCCTTCCTCTTCCTCCTCTGTAAGCCTGCAACAGTGTGTCACCAGTAACCCTGAGCGGTGATCTAGCCGACTGGATACGGTGCTGTTGCCGTTAACTCTAGCTCATACGTAAAATGGAACGTGTGCATGGAGATTGTCCTGTACTGGATTCCCAGAAGCCCGAGAATCAGAAACCAAGCACATATTTCTTATGTGGTGACTAGGCAGCCTGCATTTGCAGTACAACACTGTTAGATAACATGATTATAAGAATATGAGAATTTATTTTCTCTTGCTCATTCGATACACTGGTTAAGCAAAAACAATTTTAAGGCTCACAAGGTTTCTTCTCTTTTTTTTTTCCATTTGAATTTCAAGTAAGCTAATGTGTTGAAGTAGACTCTTTTCCAGGACTTGGAAAAAATTCATTTATTTTCTTTCTGCACAAAGCACTAACTTCAGGCGTGGTTATGCACTTTTGCTCCTTCCTCTGAAAGTGATGCTTCTACAATAGCATTCTGTGTGCTGTTCATAAGTATGATGTATGGTAGCACAATAACTTCACTTACAGAGTGAGAAATGAACTGATGAAGAGTACGAACTTTTCATTGAGATGCATTTATTTTGGAGTATATACCAGGAGAAGAAACATGGAGCTCAAGGCGAGGTGTACCTTTTCTGTCTTAGTCTTTCGGCCAGGCCCATTTGCACTGAATCACAAATCCCAAACCTAATGATATAATACATTTTTCAAAGCAGGTATTATCTTTGCTGATTTGTTCCTTTTCTTACAGGGTAGCATAACATCAATTGTTTTCTTTAGCAATTATGTTGGTTTAAATGAGACATGTAATACTAATCTTCGCAATTTTTTAGATCGGGTTTTGTATCACAGTGGACTTGTTAATTCTTCTTTCACTCATGTGCTTTATCATTTAAAAAAACATTTCTGCAAAAGATGCAGGTATATTTTAGACAACCTTAGGAAACGTTTAACAGTGTAGAGGTAGCTCTGCCAGCAAACAGCATAATACCATCTAGCATCTGACTTGGTAGTTATGAGATCTTTTCTATCTCATGTCAGGAAACGAGAATAAAATAATGGGACACTTTAATTTTCTTGCTTTGACCTGCATAATAATTGACACACTTTGCATGTTCTTTTCCCTTCCCCTCCTTTTTTTTTTTTTTTTTTTTTAAGGTTAACAGATTATTAATATTTCCTTTTCTTCCATTTTGGGTTGACCTGATTTTATCTATCAAAAATAATCATAGCACAGCTGAGCTATCTCCTTTAACAGTCTTGAGATTCATGGGTTTTCAAATAAAATCACAAATGAAAAAAATATTTGAGAAGGTTCTGGCACAGCTGTGCAGAAATGCTGTTCTTTTTGCATTGATTTATGGGATGTAAAATAAAGTATGAAGTAAAGGATAAAGACTTGGGCGTTTTGGTGGAAATAGGTAAGATGTTACCCTTCTGCTCAGCTCTGTGTAGATAACTCTTCGAAATGCAATCAGTGCAGAGATACTGAAGAATTTCAGTACTGAGGAATTTCTCATTTGGTAGATTCGTTTTCAAATGACAACCAAAAGTCAATTCAGTATTATCAGGGAGCAATGGGGATGATATACTTAGGGTATCTTTCTAGTTTGAAAGGAGAACCTGAATTGTTCAACTGGACTCTACTTAGTAATTTTCTTGCCAAAACTTGGCTAATAATTAGTACTCATAAGTAAATTTCAATTCAGTCATCTAATTCAATCATCATTTCAACATGGTATCTTACATGTAAGCTTGTGAACCACATTATGCATATTTTAAGAGAGCTACTACCCTCCAATTTGTTTGTAAAATAGCTGAAAATCAATCTATCAAGGTATAATTAGTAATGGAAAATTTGTTTATGAAAGACTGGCTGAGAAATAGGACAGTGTTTCAGCTGGAGTGAACGAATGGGAGTTTTTCCTCAGGTTTGCTAAGAACCTCTGTTGACCACAGTCTACTTTTTCTTAGAGCCACCACTTAAGCATCAGTGTATTTGAAATCTCCTAGTCATCTGCTGTCCTGTTATCAGTGTCTTGATAAGACAAAGAGCTTTGCTACTGGCAGAAAAGTGCATTTCATGTTGCTGGACACGAGTGACATGACAAAAAGTGAGAACAGTTGTAAAGATCCTATAACAGGAGAGGAGAGGGAGGCTGCATGGAGCTCCTAATGCTGATGCTGTAGGCAGTGTGTATTTGTGTTTCATAACTTCGTGCGTTATCTGTTCCTTGTGATTTGAATTTCATCTCCCAGCCTGTGAGCTAGATCAGTATGATGCTAAAGCATGCTTCATGGCAAGAGGCTTGAGCATGCAGTAGAGGTACCCAGCAGAGGCCTGTGGGGCTGATGGGGGGAAGGAGGGGATGGGTGGCACTACATTCCCAGTCAGTACCTCCCGTTGTAGCTGTAGGGTATCTGTGGAGGTTGGTCGTGACAGCTGAGAAATGTATGAGTTGGCAGCCTTTTATTCCTGTGTGAGCCCCACCTACTTTCTTTTTGAGTCCAGTTATCTTACTCTCTCAGGGAGAGACTGCACATTGGCATTATGAGCAAGGCTGAGAGAATAGTGAGTAAAGCACAGTGGATCATTTTATAGGACCATTACAATTACACGTATATAAAAATAAGTCTCTTTTCTTTAGTTGGCATAGCTTTCAAGTATATAAAAATAAAAAAAAATTCCTTTGGGGTTTTTAATCATCACAGAACTGATATTGTTTGATGTAGCTTTTGTAGGGGCTAACCTCTGCACCTGGGAACTGCATAGCCCTGGCTGTGAGCTGGGGCACAGCCTGGCTCCCTCTCCCATGTCTGGAAGTACGGTATGACCGAGTGCCCAGGAAGGGTGGTGAGTTTTAGGAGCACCCCACTTACTGTGTGGCAGCACTGAGTGTGTGGGCATGGTAGGGAGAGGGCTGCAGGTGTCTGGGCAAGAAGGTGGTAGCACCAGTTGCTGTGGTGTGTGGCAAGTGATTTACAGTCCATAGCTTGAATTTCTCAAGGTGTAGAGATGGAGCTGGAGGAAACCACACAAGAAGAGCATGTCTTGGTGAAAAAATACCTGAAGCTAATCGTTTACACAATAAATTTTAAGATTTCAGAAGGTAATTAGCAGTGATTGATCTGGAAATTGATCTGTACGCTGATGTGTAAAATTAGTTAAATTAGTTTTCTCATTAGCAGAGGTGGGAAGGGAAAAGAACTTTGAATTAGTTTCCCATTCTTCATCCCCTCTAAAAATTTTAAAATTAAAAAAAAAAAAATTTAGTCAAATTTTAGCTGGCCTAACTTCAGACCCAAGAAACAGGGCTTTTACTTTTCAAATGTTAATGGATTCTTTTTTTCCCTTGGTCATGTGTTTAAAAGTGGCTCTTGTACCACTCAGCTTAAATAGGGGGAAACAAAATGTTTATGCAGGCTTGATGTCGAAATAGGTTTTCAATTATCTGGAATATACAATTTCTCTACCATTATCATTAACTACTTGGCTTGCGTGTCTGCATTGTTGTTTTAACATTTGATGTTCTGTCTTGGGAATGGGTGGTGGTTCTTAATCTGCTTCTACTTAAATCCTGGTGGAGAGAACCGTATTTTGTTATGAGGTAAGGTTTCAGATTATTTATTGGCACAGCTCTTCCCAACTGAAAAAATATTTACCGGTGAGAAGGCAGGACGCTACTTGAGTATTGGCTTACTTCGTCTTCAACCCATTGCCTAGCACGCTGCGGATGGCTTCACGCGAGGCTGTCGCTCCTTCTGCTGGGCTGTGTGGTGGGATGCAGCGCTTCCATCAGCGAGCACCGCCTGATGGGTCACCCCCTGGCCACACGCTAACGCCTGTCAATAGCTCCTCAGCCTTCTGGCAACGCTTGCCTGTAGCATCTGGTTCCTATCAGATGCATCCTCTGTCTGGGGACTGTGCAGTACATTTGCGAGGGAGGTTTTATGTGATGATTTCATAGGTCTTTTCCATCTCTAATGTCTGTGATTTATTTCTGATTTAGGAGACGGGGCCTGCACATGCCTCCCAGGGCTTGCTGCTTGCCTTTGTGATTTACGAGCAGTCAAAAGAGTAGGTTATGGCAAAAGAAAAAAATAAAAAGGTGAGGCAGGGGCAGGGGCACGACTTCTTGCAAGGGAAACCAAAATGTCCTGATGGGGAGATCACATGAATCTGTTCCAAAGACACTCAGAATTCTGTAAGCAACTGTTTTGCTTCCAGTGAACTCACTGTCCCAGTTAAACAAGTTTCTGGATATAATTTTTTTAATCACCAAGGGAGGAAAAAGTTCCATGAAGTGTTTTATATACTTCATTGACTGTCCAGTAACTTTATAAATATTTGCACATAAAAATACTTGCTTATAGCAAGAGAGTTAAAAATGTATCTCCACTTTTTTTTTCTTTCTTTACATTTACTTTCTTTTGGAAATGAGGAAAAGGAAATCACGGGGGGAAGGCTTTGTTCTCAGTACATCTTCAGCCTGTAGGACAACTATTCTGTACCATGTGATAATTTTTCTTTTCATGGAGGATGTGGGGCAGGGCAATGAGATCAAAGGTTTGTCTGTTTTTTTGACACGTTTATGGGTCTGTCTGACGTTAGCCATCTGAACCAGTGCTAACATTGGCTAAAAAAAATGATTGTGTTCAGCTGTTAAAGAACATTTTTGAGCGTTATGATTGGTAGTCATAGAAATGAATATTTGGTCAATTGTCTTTTGACATTATAGTTAAATTGAATCAATTCTGTCATAAGTATGTTGGCTGAACATTTGTCAAAATTATCACTTATTGCATACAGCTCTCAACTGGTTCATAGCTTCATGATGCAAAACAATGTGTAAAGCTCATAGTCCTTGTCTCAGAGGCTTTGCACGGGATGACATTCCTGATCTGCAGTGTGTGAATTTTAACTTCTAGAGTATGATATAGTTTTTTATTTTTCAAAAAGACTGGTTTTCTGTAACAGGGAATAATCACTGTAATCACTGATTTTCTCAGTGTTGGTGACACTGGCTGTTATGGCAGAGGCTGTCTTCTTCTGCAGGGGAGATTTGCTTCTTGTACTCTTGGTACACAAGAGCATAATATGCTTGGTACATAAGTCATTGCAGTGTCTCTTTATTCAAATTTGCTTGCAAATTCCACAGTATAATTTGGGTTGTTGCTAGTCAAGCACTATTACTTGTGTGACCTCCTAGGAGTGGCATGTAAGATGATATTTGCAGGAGACACAGGAGCACAGGTAATTTGGATAAGCCTGAATGACCGTTGAGGCGGTACATTTGCAGGCAATCATAAGGGTGTCACAGGACTCCCGGTTGAAGCCCGAGTCAGCTTGTAGCATTAGTCATCTGTAAAGCAAGTAAACCTTCTCCCACACTTTTGGCTGTGTTTCCACATGTGGATCTCTGAGGAGGGTTAGGCCATCCATGTGTCCTCTCAGGAGAAGCTGGAGCTTTTCTAGCTTTCTGCCTTTTCTGCCACAGTTATGCTCTTCTCCCCTCCTGGATGTTCAGCTGTGCCAAAAAACTGCTATCCTGATAGAATTTGTAGCTGTTCTTTCTTGGCAGGAGTGCTGGGCAGGGTTGCGTCAGAGCACTTTTGGCCAAAAAAGAAGCTGGAACGTTTGTCAGTCACAAATCAATTCATGGAGAGGCTTGCTGAGAGCGTGACACTTGACATTTATTAAAATTTTCAAAAAATAAATCCAAAATCACTGTCTCTCTGAATCAATTTTTATGGTCCAGCATGAGGCAGTGCTATGCCCATATTTCCTGTTGGAGTGGTTCTTTATACATCTGTCTCTGGTGCTGTCCCTTATCTCATGTTGATTCCAATAATTGTTACAGGGCCCTGTTTCAGAACAGGGAGGAAAGGAAGACACTTATCTCTTTGATTATAAGAATTTTTTAGTAAGCATTTTTGGTCTAACATCTGTAAGGTCGAACTAAATCAGAGGCACTGATTAGCAAGCATGAACTGAGAAGGGAAAAAAATGCTTTAATTGGTGTTCTTCAAAGTCATTGATGTTTTCAGATCAGGTCATCTTGCATTCCCATGAGCTGACCTGGTTTTCTACTTTCAAATAAACTGAATGTACTCTTTATAATTACCTACTTACTGTCTTTCAATCCTTTTTTTCCCAAGTCTTTCCAAGTTACGTTGTTGGACAGTACTGTGGACAATGATGGGGCTTTTTTGTTGAAAATACATAATCCCAATTAAATATTATTGGTGCTGACCCTGCTCTTCACTTGCTCATTTTCAGTTTACTTTGTTTTGCCTTTTTTTTTCTTTTTAAAATACTATTGTTCATAAAATTTCATGTGTGGTAAGAATCCAGCCATCAGTTTTTATTTTTTTCATTTATCTGCAAGTACTTTGCTCAAAAGACTGTTGCTAAAAAGGTCTGAATATAAGTTGCATATTCAAGAATGTACTTCTAACATTAAATGCTTGTTTTGTTTCTGGGGTGGGTTTTGGGCTGTTCATAGCTTCATCATGCGGATGTGGTGGTAGTTGGCAGTACAAAACCTGATGATGTTCCTGTGAGCTGGATAAAGCCTGGAACCACCATCATCAACTGTTCTCGTGACTTGCTGTCAGGTAAGAGGCATTAAAAGTGAATTGTTCTTGAAAGTGATGTATGACGAATTGTTGAAGTAAGCCCGTGGCATGTCAGTGACCAGAGTGTGATTAAAAGGTATGTCTTTTGGATAGAGCCTTTAACAGTGGGTGTTTGTGTACAGGGGATGAGTGAATACATCTCTGGTATGTAAATCGGGGGGGGGGGACTGTCAGGTGAGGGAGGAAATACTAGAATAGATTCTTCAAATCGGAATTGTTAAATAAGCAATGATCCTGTGGATTCATTCAGAGGAGTCATCAAATGAGCTGTTATTTCAGTCCTGGTTTGTACAGCGTGTTAGCTCAGAACAGGCAAGATGTCCTCTGCAGCTGTTACTCCTACAAAATGAGTTTGGATTCCTCTCCGCCCGCCCCTTTTAAGGTAAGTTAGCTTAGTGGTTGGAGAGAGGGTATAGGTTCATTAATTTTGTAGTTGAGAAATGCTGAAATCATGAAAGCTTCCCAGAAGTTACTGCATTCCACTGCTAGAATAGCATTTCTTATAAAATTCCTTCAACTTCTGTGAGAATCCCTAGATATTTTCAATTTTTTTAGTAATGCATGTATCAATTTGACCTTAAGCTGGGTATGTTTCCTAAGGGCAAATTAAGCAGACACTTTAAGGGTAGTTAACGTAAGATCAGGATTGTTTAAAAAAAAAAAAAAAAAAGAGAGAGAGATGCAGTTGTTCCCATGCAAAGCATGGCCTCTAGGCAAGAGATTCCTTTTGTTGTCTTTTTTGATATCCTCTTGAATTGAACACACACTGCGGATGTGGGAGATCTGGGTTAAATGCACTCACCTGTCTGAAGGTGTTTGGACTTCCTCTTCCACCTCCCAGAACAGTGATCTGATCCTAATGGGAATCTGAGGGGAGGGTACTAAGTCTCATCCTTAGTTAATGCTGCACAACTTGTCCAAAAATAATTCATGTCTTCTTAAACCAAAGAGGGATGGAGGAAAATCATGATACTCTAGTGTAGTGATTAGGAGACTCTCTGAGTCTTTAGTGGCCCCTTGTTTTGCATAGGGTCAATAGGATATAACTGTTAAGTATCTACAGAGCAGGTCTGTTAAGTACCTGCTTGGAGCATAGGTCTCTTCAGCAGGTACCCAGCCTACTGGTGTGACACACTCCTTGCATGAAGTATGAATGGGGGAGAAAAGGAAAGGGGAAGAGAAGAGGGAATGGAGGTGTAACAGTAGCACCTATGAATATATGAATGAGAAGGAATGGCCCCTCCTCATTTTAATCTTTTTCATCAGGAGCCACTGAGGTGTCCAACTTGGGGTGGAGGTGTGGGTCTGTGAAGGCAGGCTGGGCTAAGCCCTTGTAGCCTGAGTGGGCAGCGCTGGTGACTGAACTCGCCCAGCTCTGTGCTGCTGGTGGAATCCCACTTCCCGATATCCAGTTCCCATTTTCCATTGCAGGGGAGTCTGGGTCTTCGCTTCACGGGCACGTTTACACAATTTATCTGCTTGATGTGTCTTGAGACTTAAGAATCTTCAAGCCTTAGTTGCTCTATAGGACCACCTGTAATATTATTGTTTTTTTCCTAAAAATGAAAAATTCGAAAACTACAGTAAAACATTTGAAAGATGTTCATGTACCACAGCAAAATTCATTCTTAAGGCAGGAATCATAAGATTTGGTATGTGCCTGTAGATTTCTTTGAAATTTTCAGGTTGTGGCAGTGGGCTGCTCTATGTATAGCATTTCTTTGAAGGGCAGCATGAGATTTTAACAAGATAGTTTAAAAAGAAACTTATCTACCAAATGTCCGTCTGTCTTTATGCTTGTGCTTTTGAGATTGTCAGAAACTTGGAGAAACTCCGAAAGAATAGCAGAAACACATTTTAGCAGCTTATAGAAACGTTGGCCTGAAGACTTGCTAGAGATGTACATGAAACACAGGTGTCTGTCTGACAGGAAGAATGCACTTAGTTGAATTGCAAGATATGTATTAAAAGCATATTTTGGAACAGTTATTATCTTGGAGAAACCACTAAGTCTTATAACTGACTGTTCACTTCCAGTGCATAGCATTTGGCTGAGGTGCTCAGAATTTTTTTGCATGTTTTCTCTTGCTTTAGAAATGCCCAACCTAACATCTGTGGGGTCACAGGAGCTAAATGAGGCCCAAAAGCAACCATGGCTGTGAAGTGACTTTTATTGTTGTGACATGGTGCTAGTTTGCTACATGAGATATATATGTAGCCTAACACACTTTCATGTTTTAAAAGCACTCCAAACTTGCAAGGATGTAGTTATATTGGGCAGCTGTAGGAAAGTAGAGCTAAAAGTGCTTGCTCCAGGTGATGGAATTATTTCTCCATGTTCTTTTTTTCTTTTTAAATGTGATCAAAGGTTTTTAAATGATTGCAATTCTAAAATTGTTAGCAGTGCAACATGTTATTCTGCTGCACTAATGATTTTGGAACAAAGTGGGTGCTGGTAGCCTCTTGCAGCAAAATGCTTCATATGTAAATGTATAGAAATGAAGAAAGAATTTCTGAACAAAACTATGCCAAAGCTGTTTGGGATTTGATGCCCAGCTCCTCTGGGTTCATTTGAAAGCTCAAGCCAATGTGGTTTAAGTAAGTAAGTGGGAAATGTGACCGTTCCACCACGTCTTCTCCATTCGAAACCCATCCAACCATCTGCATGGCCATGTACTGCAAGTAGATGGGCCTTCATCAGGATGAGGCAGAGGAGGGAGCAGTGTCTGCAGTCCATCTGATCTTCTGACCACAATCCAAAGCAGAGAGCACTGTTCAGCTCCCATCTGGAAAAAATGCATCCCTAGTGCACCATTGCAATCTTGTGATCATCCTGTTACCTCATGGGTGCGTGACTTTCATCTCTGGCTTCACCTTCACCCCTGTAAAAGCCTGGTTAGTTGTCTGTGTGGTGAGTGTGTAGTGTAGTCAGGCTGAGACAAGCACTTTATTGAAGGGGAACATCTAATTCCAATATATATTTACAAGCATGCTAGCTCTGCCCTGATAAAGAAATCACATTAAGCCAAATAATATAAAAAGTTGAAATGTTTCTGCGAAGCACAGCTGTCTGAAAGGGGATTTTAAACTTCATTCTCCCTAGTTCATTTGTCTTTCTGGCAGCTGTCCCAGCCTGGTCTCAAAGCAGCAATGCTCAGCTTATGACTGTGATGGGCTCTTCCAGTAAAACTCCTGTGCTCAAGTTGAAAACTGAATGTTTCCAGAAGAGATATATGTACGTGTGTGGATATATGTATATATAGTGTTTTATATCTTGTGCCTCTGGCTCAGCTGGTGATGGGCATGAGCTCTGGAGCTGGTGCTGGGGCTGGTGCTGTGCCACCTCCTCCACGTGCTCCTGCCTGCGGCACTGGGTCCCAGCCTAAGGCTCTGGAGCCCTGCTGCCACCATAGGGCCTACGGCTGACAGGGGTGGCTCTGCAAGTTGACGAGGGTGTTTCATGATGGCAACAGCCAGGGCGAGGAGAGAGAGAGCTTGGCTAGGTCAGGGTTTGCACTCCAGCTCCCCTCTAAGAGAAACACTAACGTTGTCAGTGTGTAGTTGTTATTTTTTTTATTATGTTTATGTCTACACCCTTTGCCATGAGACGAGGGCCTTGCTTGTAATGCCCGCAGAGATTAGGATGTGAATTTTGTTCTGGAGAAACTGCATCTAGATAAAAGTCCATAAGCAACAGCAGAAGAGCAAGCCAAAAAGAGGATTAGTAGGAAATGTCAAAATAATATATTTAGTTAGGGTAGCTAATATAAGATTGTTTCTAGTGGCAACGTATCATATAATAATCCTGTCTCTAAAGTTGGCGTCAATCTAGATTGTACAGACTCTTCAGAATATCTGCTTTTAATGGCATGCTCACGAAGATAACTTTTGCTGTTCAAAATTTTTTTCATATTCTGATTCCAAGTTGCAAATCCCAGTGTGTAGTAACCTTGTGTAGTATTTTGTGATCATTTCATTGTTCTCTCTCACTGTCGTGGGAGTATCAAAAAGACGACTCTCTTTACCATGCTCATTTAGGTGTCTTGTTAAAAATATGCTTAGCTTTTCAAATCCTTGTACCTGTCAGGCTTTTTTCTTTTTTTTTTTCCCTCTCTGGTCCAGAAGCAATTATTTGGATACTGGAATTAATCTCTGTTGTTCCTTATTTTCTTTTTCAAGTATACGTAAGCTATGTCATATGCATGTTAATGTTTACATAATATACTTCAGAGCATACAGTTGCTCTCTTACTTTCACACTATATCAATCCTACTGAATGATTTCAATTCAAGTATTAAAGAAGCCTCCTGTAATTTTGGCAGTGACTTTGTTACCTTTCAAGTCAGCATTCAGAATTACTTCGTTTTGGGGTAGCTTTCAAATGCACTTGCTCCCACTCACAAAAGCCTCATGATTTGTTTGTGCAATTTTCTCTACAGGGAAACACAACTGTGGTCAGCAAAACAACCATGCTGCTGAAAACGCGGTTTGTTCTCTCGCAGTAGCAATGCGAATGCAGGTTAGTGTAACTTCAAACATTGTACATTTCTTGCTCTTCCTGTGAGTTGTAGAAACTGCTTCCAGAATTTAAATTTTCTAATTTTTGTTTTGCTCTACTGAAAATCCTACCTGCTTTCCATTTTAATAGCAACTCGTAATCAGTTAAGGGAAGCCATGCCTGTTGCATTTAAAGATAAATCAAAAATCAAACTTTTCACAGTTCTTATAACTGTTGTAAAGCTTGCCAGAAGCACTTTTATCAATAGACTAATGTTATTTTTTCTTATAAGGCAATGAAGTTTACTTGTACTTGCACACATTTTTGTGGTTTGATGGATGGAGGATCCAAAAACTTGTTGTTTCATGTGGAAGCAGCATGAGGTTGTCAGTGAGCAATTAATATCTTCCATTCTTTTTCGGGTGTGAGAGAATAACAGTAATTCTCAATCTCACCAGAATAAAATCTCCAGGCACCCAATTAGAGATCTTTTTCAGCCATTTAAGTGTTAATGGTTTTGTCTCTTTGAAATCTGTATAAACAATAGCACGCTCATAGTGCAGCAGTTTTTTCTTACATCCTGAAATCAAGAGATGGAACAATTTTTTAGTTTGGTTTTTGTTGGCCTTTGTCGTAAAAGTTATTTCAACACACTCTTGAGATTGCTTCAAATTAGTGTTCAGCATTTATGATGCAGCTGGTGTATGCTGTTTTCTTGTTTAAAAACAGAACATGGTAAAAAACATAGAGCGATGGATCCAGTCGCAGCAGTTCAGGAAGTGGGACCTCCGCTGCTTGAAGCTTCAACCTCTCTCACCAGTGCCCAGGTAATAAACATTTGATCTTTTGCTTTTGTTGGTTTGTTTTCTTTTTAAGAAAGCCATCCTTCTTTTTTTTTAAAAAAAAAAAAAAAAAAAAGGTAGCCAAGTGTTAAACGTGACAATGAACCAAAAATTATCCCAAGCCTATTTTTTAATCTGCTTACGTGGTCTACATGTTGTGCCTTTTGTATGCCTTCTTGTGACCATGCCCTTTTGATTCTTTACAATTTTTATTTTTATGATGTGCATTGGTGCCAAGCTTTATTTTTGAAGACCTAAAACCGGCAGGTTTCACTGCGGGAAGGGAGGTGAAGCTGTATGGAACATCAACATAAATATAAAGTATAGGAAGTTCCTAGTACAGGAAGCCCCTAATGGAGGAGAGTGTTTATGGATCTTGTTAAGGCCCAGTGATTTTAATAGCATTAGATGCTGTTTTTTCTTCCCTCAGCAGAAGTATTTTCTTCTGTGTTAGACTTTTAAATTTATGTATAGGCATGAAGAGCAGGAAGCACGTTTATTCACATAACTCTTTTTCCATCAGTTTCTCTCATTTCCCCCTACCTCCCAAGGCCTCTGTCAGGGTTTTTGGTCTGTCTTAGTGGGGTTGCTGATATCTCCAAAGTTTTGGGCAGCCTGAGCTCTTGGCTGTGCTGAAGTGCTTTTCTCACCCGTTGGTTGTGGTGGGTGGCAGAGAGGGGAACCAAGGGCTTGAAGGGAGGCTCTGCCATGGAGGAAAGCTGTGAAATTTGTGCACGTTTATTTGTGTGCCTGCTTCTGAATCCCATTGCTGTGTTTTCAGAAAGCTGTAGTGAAATGTTGTTGGTTTTTAAGCACTTTAATTCACTTTTCACTTACAACAGTTTAATTGAAATGGAGACAACTTGTAATTTCAGAGATGCCAAAAGAATGAGCTTTCTGTCATACGCAGGGGCACAAGGGGGAAGAAATTCTTGAGCTTTCCCTGGGCCAACACGTAACACTGCTAGAGTTAAAACTTGAAAAATCTGTCCTTAAATTGTTAAACAGTAGGTTAAAACATGTGTTGTCATGAGCATAATGGTGGGAAAAAAAGCCACCAAAAGCATTCCCCACCCTCTGTATGGGATTGTGTATTTAGTACATATGTATTTATATATTTAATATATAATTCTATGCAGTATAACTGGTAATAGGACTTCCATTTACTTGATTACCCTAACTTTATTTCTTTTTTTTCTTTTAAAGTGTAAAATAAGTCATTAGGTGGAAGGTATCCTGCAATAAAATAGAATCTTAGAATAGCGCACAGTGTTGTCTGGAAGCAGATGGAGTTTTCATTGAAAATGAGGCAAAACTGCTTAAGCACTAAAACTAGGAACATCTGCTTTTTGACTTCTGTAAGATCTGGGTGTTAATTGAAATATTTCCAAAGGTTCTGGAAATGAATGGGGGATTTTCTTACAAATATACAGTAAGAAAATTCCATGACAGGCTGAGTAGATGTAGAGCCTTCCCTGCGTCTTTTAAATCTTCTTGCATTTCATGAATTATGACTTACTGCTGGCAATAGCACATTTTTTGCTTAACAAATTTCATTTGTGCAGAAGAACCAGTGTTGCACATTTGCAGTTTAATATTGAATAATATAACTTACTGAATAATTCTGGGATTTCCAATATATAGAATATTTTGTCAAACTAAAAGAACTAGCTGCAAATATAGACTTCTAAAGGTTAGTTATAACCAATTCTGTAATGTCCTGTGTTTCAGAAAATAGGTTTTATCTGGAAAAATATACTAGACAGAATTGTTTTGTATGTGTTGTTTAGCCAGAGTAGTTAAGGTATAAATGTCACTTCTGGAATTATTTGTTTTATCCCTTTATTCCATGTGTCAGTGTGTAATCTATCCTTAAGGGTTTTCTAAGTTATTAAAAATCTACTTGCTTTGAAGGTTCTTAAGGGAACCTCTGATGACGAAATGACAACAGCAGTGGTTTTACAAAGGGAGAACTGTCAGCATCCACTGACAATTTTACTTGACTCCTAAAAATATTTGTAATTTTATTTATCTGGAAATTATTTACCTTTTAATGTAATTACAAACGTGCAGTTATGTCAGTTTTGCTCCTTCCTTTTTTGGTAGTCGTGGTGCCTGCAGGGTGGAAGAAAACTAATTGTTTCTTCCAGAACTCGGGGAGGCGTTTGTGGTGGGAGAGATGAAGGAAATAGGAAGGGCTGAGGTTGCTGCAGAGAATATTGATAGACTGTCCTGAGATTTCAAATAGCAGCTTCAGTCTTTTGGTAGAGAATGATTTATTTAGTAGGAAAAAAAGGGGGGGAAGCAGATTAACTTTCTGTCACATGAATCTAAATTCTTCTCCCTTTGCTGAATATGTCAATTGCTTTAATGAGAGAATAGATGACCCTACATATTTTCTTTCCCTTACACCTTCAAGGGACCACACTGCCATCACCTTACCAATGTTTTCCTGGGGCTGAAGTTGTTATAGATAGAGTTTTGATATAGATAGAGTTTTGAAGAAAACTTTAAATGTTCTTTGTCATTTGATGTTTGTAAGCCACTGCATCTTGTGTTCTTGATACATTTTTACAGCTAATTGTGTTTGAAGAAATGCATAAGAAAGCCAAAGGTATATCCTTCTACGCAAGGGGATGCAGTCAGTATGTGCTTGGAAGTAATCAGATTCCAGATGAGTACATGCAACAAAACAGTCTGCATCCCAGCCATTGAGTCCTGTGGTTGAGTAGCTTCTTGCCCCCTCACACTGGATTGTGTCAGTATTTAAACGGGTGATTTCTGGGGTTCACTTAGCTGCAGGGTGTAAAAGTGGGATATTTGAGACGTAATTGAATAGTTCAAGGTTAGGATATTGATATCTTCAAAGAAATGCATGCAATTAAGCTTGCACAAACTGATCATTTGCTGGTGGATGCAGAACAGCTGAAGTCCATGCTTGGAGCTGAGATTTGGCAGTAGTTCTGTGTTAATCTGTGGATATTTGAGGTCTTGCAGACTGTTTGAAGGTTCAGGGCATTAGCTTTGATGCAATTGCCAGATTAGATCTTAAAAATATTGTAATCAGCCAAAACTGCAGGAAGGAATTTAGTCTGGATAGGCTGAAAGTAATTAATCTCTTGGCAGTTTTTTTTAGCCAGTTTTTGCAGTGGTGTGGGCAATCCAAAGCTGAGGGACTCCTCACATCTTGTGTGCCTGACCCTGGACACTACTGCTGCAGGACCTCGCAGCTGCTCAAAGCTTATGGGGGCTTCAGGTACAACTAGGTCAAGCTCACAAAAGAAAAATCCATATAGGGGTATTAAATCTAAAGAGTTCAGGTGGTCTAGGTCAGAAACTGTGGATGCATCATGTCTTCCAGCCTACAGCCACCTCCCCTCAGGCAGTTCTTGCTCCATGCTTGTTCTTTTGCGTAGGCTGCCACTTGCAGTCCTTGCAGGAAGTTGTTATAAGCTCAGTGGACTTCTGGCCAGAGCCCTGTGCATTAAACTCCTGCCATGTGGCCATTTTCAATTTAGCTGTGGTTTAGAAGCGTGTGAATTGATCTTCTAGCGCCTGGTTTCCCTTGGCTCCCTCAGGGGAGTAGCAAGGCTTAGCTCGTTTGGTGGTACCCTCTGATGAAAGGCGCTACGTGCACAAGTATCAAGTTTAGCTAATGTGTTTATGTGACTCTTGGCCAAGGAAAGTATGCGCTTTTTAGTAAAGTGTATGTGCTGAAGTGTACGGGGAGCGAGGAGAAGAAAAACAAAAACAGAAACATCCATTCCAGTGGGATGTGCTGGAGTATCCAGCAGGCATGTCTCTAGCTTGATATGAAAGCATTACGTAGTATTTGGAATCCGATTAAACGAGAGCTTTGTGAAATTATAACAACCAACAAACAGTGCATGTGACTTTTCATTATTAGCTAATATTTAGGTTTGATTAGTCAAATACAGGAGAGGATTGAAAAACTGATTACAATAAACCCCATTGTTGGAGTATTTGCTGTTGTTGTGTGTTCTGTTGTCGACCACCTAAGCTGAGAGAAATCTCCTGGCTTCTATTTGTTTTCTTTTCCAGTGATATTGAGATTTCCCGAGCGCAGAGTCCAAAAGCTGTCGATGTACTTGCCAAGGAGATAGGATTGCTTACAGATGAAATTGAAATCTATGGCCAAACCAAAGCCAAAGTACGTTTGTCCCTGCTGGAAAGGTTAAAGGATCAACCAGATGGAAAATATGTTCTAGTTGCTGGGTAAGAATGCATGGTAATGTGATTAATGCACACCCTTTCTACTCATATTAATATAAACATGCAACTTACATCTTTTTGATATACCGCACAAATAAGAACCCTGAGTGTTTGGGGCTGTATGTTTCTCTGTTCTGAAATTTTTAATATATTTTTTAAAGTAACACAACCTTTCTTCCAAACTGTTATTATGGAGGTAAAGTATGTTCTGTAAAGGTAGGGTGTTCTATGCTTAAATCCTTTCTGTTTTACAGTGTTTTTCTTATTGTTTTATCAGAATTTTAAATATTTTACTAGAGTATTTAAGTCTGTTGTGGCTGTTTATAAACAAACTGTAACAGAAGCTGCATGCTAATCTGCTGATATTAACAATAAATACTTTTTTTATTGAAGAACAGATTACATAGTTAAATAAGTCATGTTTTTTCTCTGAAATGTAGACATGTCGCCAGGCAGGCTTATCCTGCTCTCTGTTCCCACGATTACAACAAATGCAATGCTCAACAGGGTTTATGTGCTTCTTTTCTGAAGAGCTATTTTTTGTGCATTCAGTGCACATTTTTCATTCACCTGGTTTGCTAAGTGGAGACTTATAATTGTGAACAAATATGATGGTTCTCATTAATATTTAACTTCCAATGTGTTCTTCATGTTCTGAATTAATCTGTATGGGTGCTTTCTTGTAACTAAAACCAGTCAGGTGTAAAACATAGCTTTAGGCTGTTTTTAACTGCCTTGATCTACCAATTCCTCAGTAAGATAGTATCTGGAAACTGCTTGCTTTAGCGTCTTCTTGTGGGCACTATTTGGATTTCTGGCCTTATCTGAGGTGGAGCCGTTGTAGATTGAGAGACCTGATGTTATGTGTCTGAGGCCAGTGAGTTGTGAAAGCTGTCTTCAAAGCTATGCTGTAGAATTGCAATGTATAATGTTCCTGGAGGACTTCAGAGCAATTGTTTAAAAGAAGGAAGTAATAGCTGATTGAACCTGGTTTCCTTTGGTAGAGGTTTATGTTGTGTTTTTGTTTTTGCTTGTAGAATGAAAAGCAGATTCAGCATTTGACTGTGTTTGATGAAGGCATCTGCTACCATGTACTTTCAGGCTCGTGATGTCAACTGCATCAGCTAGGCAGTATGCTGTAGGCTGTGCCAAGCTTCTCTAGCAGCAGTCTCACAGAAATTTGAAAATATCTGGAGATGGAAGATAGCATGATGCAAGACTCCATTTAGGTGGATTTTCGTTGTCAGACTATGCACGAGTTCTTAAACATCTTCACTCCTTTTTGTTCGCTAGTCTTGTCTTTCAAGTAAGGTATCTCAGGAAGGTGCCTTGTTGGCACAGAGACAGAAAAGGATATACATGTGGGAAAAAAGGGCAGAGTTTCCACTAGATGGATGAAAAACTGGGAACAAGTAGAAAATTGTATTTATAAGTTTACATGGTTTGTATTAAGACTCAACTGCATTTCATAAACAAATGCCTGCTTTTGGTGCCTATGTAATTTGATTATGTAATATGTTGCTATTTGCAACCTCTCTGAGGTCGTTGCATCACATAATGAGTACAAAACTGCATCTGTTGCGTGAGGTGGTTAGTAAGGAGCGCTTGGGCAAAGGTGGCTGTAATAGTGGGAACTTTCTCTTCTGAGAGAGTGCAAATTTTGACTTTGAAATATTGTACATATCAGATATATGACTTGTGTTCATGTATTCTCAGTTGTTCGCATTTTTTGAACTGACTGTAGCAGACAATGGTTTTCACAAAGCTGTGGAGCTGTATCTGGTGAGGGAATGTTTAGCACAATGAAGACTGAACACCATTCAAGTGTGGAAATCAGAGAGCAAAATAATACCTTCAGTTGCCTTCTTCATCCTCTCCCTGCTAAGGCAAGGATGAGTTAAACCTGCCATCTGGATTATTATGTTGGTTTACAATAACCATAGATATTTAGACACTCTTAGAAAGCTACTGCGTATAGATCTTCAGAGTAAGTTTTCAGGGCTTCATAAGCATGTATCTTAAACGTTTCCTTTAGTTCTGTGTATTTGGTCTGATGGAAGGATTAGCTGTTTATGATGGCAACTTTTCATAAGCAAAGGTAGTGAGAAATGGATTTGTGTATTCAGCAAGCTGGAGAATCTCCCTCTTCCATCCATGATCCAACCAGAGACATTTGTGCCTGTAATTCCACAATAGGTCTTAAGTGTTTCATGATGTTTAGGAGCTATGAATATTTGGTGCAAATGCTCTTCTAGTTTATTCCTGATGTGCTAGAGCCCAGAACTGTTGGTCTGGATAGCAACCAAGATGTACCTTTTTCATTTCTAAGGATAGCTAAATGCTATCCTTAGTGCTATCTAAACCTTAGATGCTTATCTTAACACTTACTTTTTGCAAGTAATTAATTTACTTTAATGCAATGCTTATCCTAAGCTTGCTTTTTAAAATGTTGCTACTAATTTGAAAGTTTTATGTGCACTTTCTGAATGCACACAAGTACAATTAAATGCAATACACGCTTTGAATGCTGAAAAATTACAGTTTGATTAACAGATCACATTACCCAAAAAGTCATCTAGATGAAGACATTGTTTCTTTGTAAATTCCATTTGCCTCCATATGGAGAGCATTTTTTTCATTCTGTTTTATTCTTGTGTGTGTAATTTGTTATAGGGCTCATGTTAAGACACTTTAGGGTCAGACCCGTGAGTTCTTATGTAGTAATTAGTTCTTCTCCATCAACTGCCTGTATACAGGCTTTCAATACGCTAAAACAAACTATGTTGCAGAATATGTTAAGTGAAACTGCCTCTCTTTCTCCGCACGCTGAGAGTATGAAAATGAACAAAGCATGTATGAGACAGTAGCTGAGTTTAGTGCCCAGGATAACTGGATCATGTGTTCAAGCTTGTAGACAGCGTATCAGTAGTCACTATACAAAACGTATGCTGCTTTTAGCAAGAAGCATGTTGGGTTTTGAATGCTAGAAAGTTTAAAATCAGGACTTTTTTCCCCCAACATTATTAACTTTATTTTTTTTTAACTAACTACTTTTTTGGTAAGATAAAACTGTGTGGAAGTGAATACTAGCTTAATATTTGTACAAGCTGTATGATGGTAAATATCTTAGGAACAGAATTTTCAGATTTGGAAATCATTTACTTCAGATGGGTTGGATTGTATTTCTGTTCACTATATTTCTTGGCCCATAGGTGCTTTAAAAAAAAAAGAGAAGTAGACAAAAAAAAGGAAGACTAAATGGAAAAAAATACCATTGTGTTGATGTACGGAAACATTTGACAGTCCAAAGTAAAGTCATGGCTGAGACTGTTTGACTTGTATTTGTCAGATCATTACGTAGGTGCTGATGGGGATTATCTTGTATTTATCAACTATTGAGAGTTTGTAGTTGTAGATTCTTCAGTTGTTGCTGGCTTTGTTCAATTGTAGCTTAACATCAATCACTGTACTTTCATATCTGGAAGCTCCAATCCCATTTTAAGGATGGCACTTCAATGTTGTAATCTTACCTCAATGAATGACAGGAGTTGCAATGCTTCTATGCTCAGAAATAAATCTCTGACAGTTGTAATCTTGGGTGAGAGATGTCAGACTCATTTATGAGAACTCTCTTGCCCACCACCTCAATAGTAAGACTTCTTTGTAGGTTTCCATGTGCATCATGGCAATGGTGAACTCATTAAAATCTTTGAAACAGCTGGCACGGATGAGTTGAGGGTAGGGAACTGGAAGAGCAGAATTGTCACATGTCTAGTAGAGTTCTTGCTGGAGTCAGAAGGGCTGTGGTAACTGTGAGGAGGTTGCAGCTGGTGCAGTGTATCATCTCACTGTTTGTTTATTTTCCCTTTGTCAGACCTCATGTAGCTTTCCCACAGAAATAGCTCCACTGTAAGCTAATGTGATGTATAACAAACAAACAAGAAGTCTGCATGTTCTTATCTTTGTTTTGATATACATAAGGGGAGAAGGCTTTCAAATATTATGGAAAACTTGCTTTGCCAAGGAGCTGGTGACCACTTGGTAGGTGGCAAAATAAGTTTTAAGGAGGGAAATGATTGTGGGATTTCAGTGTTTAGATTGAAAAGATATTAAAGAAATGTGAAGAATGCAAATGTATATAAAAGTCTCTTGAAATTCATTTAAAATTTACTCTTTTTTTTCCTAGATTTGCATGAGGTCAAAACATAGCATTGCATATGTATCTAAAAATGCACAACTGAGCTAAAGTTAGCTGTCGGCAGTTGTAATTTTATACTCATGTGAGGTAGTGACCTAAGTTCCAAGTGTGCAGGCTCAGTAGTATAGCCAGCAAAAACATCTAAATGTCCACAGAACAGCTTAAATAGATTATTTTATTTATAAAATCCCATCAAAGTAGGCCAGGTACAAAAGGGAAAATATTTAAAGTAAACTTTCTAAGGAAATAATTGGAATAAAAATCTGTTTGAATTTCAGGCTATTTTTTTAACCAATATTTAAAACTGAGGTTCAGGTATCTATTGAAAATCTTAAATAACCGTACAGCTCTTCATGTTTGTCCTGTAGTCTCAAGGCTGCTGCTGAACCTGTCAGAGTCAAAGGTGTCCTGACGGGATGTCTCATATGAGAGAAGTTGAGGATAAGTATATGAATTGTCAAGAGCAATCTGGCTTCACTGAATAGTGTGGTTTGTCAGGAGTCCACACGTTAGTTAATTCTGTGAGGTGGAAAGAGTCTAAAAAGTCAGGATCCTGTTTTTGACTTCTCGGGGGGTTGTGCCCATTCCTACCTGCTGCAGTGGACAAGATTTCTTGTGAGCGTGTCACCCAAGTGCTGTACACTGTTTCTGGAAGTCTTGTTCTTGTTTGTCTTCCTCTATCACACCTGCCTTTAGACATTTTGAACCTTTAGGTATTTATCTAATAAACTGTAGTTGCAGGAAAACTACAGATCAGAGCTTCTCAGAAGGGAAGAAAGCCTATTAAAATGAACAAACCCATCTGAGGAACACATTGAAAACATAGGCTTTTTAAAGCAGATTTTATGATGACAAGGTCCTGTCTGCAATGATGCATACCTTAAACTGTTGCATGCCTGCAGGAGTACTCTGGGGAAAATAAGCTTACTTTAGTTCATTTTTGCCCTTGTTTTGGTGATGGTTGTTTCTCCCAGAGTGTCACATTCACATTAGGGATGTGGCTGGTGCAGAGTATCAATGTACTGGAAATTCAGCAGATGCAAGACCTGTTTCTCCAATCTGTGCACTGAGCAATGGTGTATTTCCCTTTTTGTTCTCTGAAAAAGGGTCTTGTCACTAGAAAATTTCCAGTGCTTTCTGGTTTATTTTATGTGATCATACTAGAATAGGCCAGCCAGGTTAGCAGAGCATTTTAGTAACGTGACTTCTGATTGTGCCTGTCTTCTGGGATAGGTAGAGACTATTCCTCGTACAACAACCAATGTGCTTTTTGGCTACTGTTGAAGTACTTGCCTTTTTCTGGTTTCCTTTCCTATACTGAATAGTAGACCACATCTTTGATTTTACTTTTTTTTTTTCTTTTGTGAGAGTCATAAAGTCCCCATGCCTCTCTGCATGCCCAATTAGTCTTGTGCCATGCTTTGAGTGGCACTTGAATGAATAAGCTAGCGAAGGTGTCTCTGAATTATGTCAAATAAGAACTTCATGCATCTGATATTTAAACACACCAGCAACCACTCACAGGAAACACTGTGCAAATACAAGTTGTTCTGTTAGCGGTGTAGGGGTTGCGTGCACTGAGTTTTTGGGTTTTGTGGAAGTCCTTTACTAGTAAGTTTTAGAAAATGGTTATAGCAGTTATAGGAGTCTGTTTCATAGCAAATAGGGTTTTTTTTGTTTGTTTTTAGAACTAGTAGCTTAAAGTGTTGTCATCTTGTTACATCTTTGAGTGCAGCAATGCCTCAAGATTACTTGTTTATTATTTGAATCTGGGCTGTAATACACAGGAATAAGAGGATCAAGTAAAAGAGATTAGGGGAATAGACAGAAGTGAATGAGGCAATAGAACAATAAGAAACTATACTAATAATGATTTGAAGAGGTTTTGGACTACTGGAGTTAAAATGGTAGCCAAGGACGCGGCACTGGTAGTGAATGTGAGTGAATCTGGCTGGGATGCTCTGAAAGAACCATCTCTCCAGACAAGTAAGGATCCTGGAACAAAACAGATGCCAGAAATAGCAGTGGGGAAAATGGAAGCTGGCAGTTTAGCAAGAGTAAAACAGGGAGGGCTGGCTGTAGTAACACTGTAGAGATTACAGAGTATTTGTTCTTGTAGGAATTACAAACAGGAAAGTGAAAGAAATGAAGTAGCATTTTGTGTTCCTGCAGTAGATCAGAAGGAACTAAGAAGGCATGGTACTGATTAAAAAGAAGATAGGAACCAAACCTGCTTTTTAGAGTAGATAAAGTAGGTGGTTCTCAGCATCTGCTCTATATCTCCCAGCTTTTGTATCTATCCACATAAATACTTTGTGAAATTCTGAGTGAGAAAATACAACTGCTGCAGGAAAGGCTTGCAGGGAGAGCTGAGAACAAATGCAACTAGTACTTGTAGGGTGCAGGTGTCATGAAATGCAATAACCAACAGTTTTCTGCACAAAGCATTTGCTAAACAAGATCTGATGTTGATTTTCTGAATTCAAGTTTAAATAATAAAAACACAAGCCAAAAAAATGGTTATAGCAAAATATCTTGAATCAAATCATCATATGAGAAGATAAACATGGAGAGGTTTTTGTTTCAGACTGGCAGTTTTGATAGATTAAGGATATGGGCATAGGAGCAAGTTACTAGGAGGTATGACAGCCTTAGCTTTTTTAATTGTTAGCTTGTAAAGGTAAGACAATTTCCACCTTTCATTGAGAGACAAATGGTTATATTTTTGCAGTGTAATGACAATGAGATTAGCAACACATGAGAGGACGGTTTTCAGAGGAAGAAATGAGGTTAGCCATATAAACCTGTAAAATAGTTTATTTTTTCTGCACATAGGTGAGGAATTTGGATATGCTAAAACTGGGCATGTCAGGAGGAAGAGATGATGATATGGGTCACTCTAGCTAGTGATCTTAGGGCTTAGTCATTTAATATTTGTAATGACCTTAGGGCAACAGATTAGACAGCGCTGCTGAAATTTTGATGATGGTGCAAAGCTGGGAAGCGTACTGATATGGAGAAGAACCTCAGCTGTTTAGCAGATTTTGCAGAATAACCTTGATGACCAGCACATAAGAAGTGGGGAAAATAGTATTAATGCAGTGCATTTTGGAACTGAACAAGAATTTCTGCAGTAAGGTCAGTGCAGAGGGAATGGCACAGCATTGGCGGGGCGGGAGCAGGGGGTGAGATTTCTATTGGCATGTGATGTGGACTGTATCTCTGTGCATGCTTGACAGGAATCATGTAGGGGGAAGTGAATTCCCTGTTTCAGTTAAAGGAGTGCAGTTCTAGGAAAGCTGGATGACTGTCTAGAGAGTGAGCTACTGGCTGTGCTTCAGCTCTGATTGTTGACAAGCATCATGTTATACATGTCGGGGAAGATGACTGAAAACAAGTGCCCAAATTAAGTAATCCATATACTACGTGGTCATATAAGTGTAGTTCAAAGCTATCAATAGACAAAGTACTATTTCTGTATAGTCTCAGTTAAGTCAGTAAATCTCTTATAGATGTACTAAATCCCATTATTTTACTGGAACTTGAGTTAAAACATTACATTTCTAAATAGAAAAATTATTTTCTAAAACAATATAGAATCTTAATTAGGCTTGCCTCTTGTTGCCCATATTATTTCAGATATGTCTAACAAAGGCTTCTTTGCTTTTTTTTTAAACAAGCAAGCAAACAAAAAGAACATCAGGATCCAATGATGTAAAAGATAGATTTGTGACACATTGATGTTCGTCATGTGTTTATATTTTGTGGGGCAAAGAAGGGCTTATATCAATTTCTGAACTAGCTCAACTGACATTTCCTTGCACTTGACAATTTTATTAGTGTTTTATGCCATTTGAATTGTTACCTAAGGATAGCAGTGCCTTGCAGAAATTGCTAGCTTGTGAAGGAAGTGTTTCTAATTAATGGGAGATGTGTTAGCTCAGATTTCATAGAGGTAATAGGATAAGGGTTCCTCTTTTACTAGGACTCATGTGCATTCTTGCATCTGCTTGGGAATGGAGATTACTTTTTAATATCAGCTTTGCTAAGGTACTTGCTGCTTCATTGGTAGTAGAGACAACAAAGATGTCAAAAACTACACCTTGCTTAAAAGCAAAAGTTCAAGACTTATGTGAGAGTGGTGTCAGTGGACTGGGGCTTTCTTCTGCCAGTCAGAGGGAGAAGTGTTATGTCTCAAATGAAGAGTTGGAATGCATTTTGGAGAACGAGATGTGTTCATGCTCTGAGGGGGAAGGAAAAAAAAGAGCTAGCCCCCCCCTGTTTTTAACATGGATCATAAACAAACGTGATGGCCTTGAAATCAGGGAGGCCATCATTTAACCTAAGGTGCCTTTCATTCACAGAATCTTTTACGTATGAAGACGACTGTGCCTGTAGAGACCATGCTGTTGTTAAAAGAAGTCCTGTGCTTATGCTGAGGGAGCAGCATTCCCTGAGCTGCATTTCTCAGATGCAATTCAAACTTGCTCAGAAAACTGAGGGATAAGTTAAGAGTTTTTGGTTGGTTGGTTTGTTGGATGTCTTTCTAAAATACTGTCCTGGTTTCTTTGTAGCACGAGATTTTGGAGGTGTTGTATAGGAGGACAGACTGTGATTGTAATTGTCCCTCATCACCCTTTAATCAGCAAAAGTATCAGGAAACTTAAGTGCTAAATAAATCATATTTAGTTGAATATAGTGACTTTTGTGTCCTGTATTATTGGAAAAAAAAATGTTTTTTTGTCATTGCAGAGTGTTATGATGACGTGGTAGTTAGAGAGGTATAGTTAACTTCTACAAACAAAAGTGTTGGCTGTTTAATTTAAAATATGCTATTATTTCATTCACAGTTTCAGTAGTGGGAATAAAATATCTCCTGCATTGCTACAGAAAAGTATTAATAGATGCTCAGAGTATCTTGATGGATGGTTTGTTAGTGAAATTGGCGAAACTGTTGTGCTGTAATGAAAATGTCTAAATTCAATTTATTCTTTTCAGAACTTTTGCCAAAATAATCTTTTCTTTTTCTGCTATAATAGTAAATTGCTTAAATAGAAGACACATGTATATTAGCATTCCAGCCTGAGCTAGGGGATAACTTTGTGGCAGTATTCTTGTGGAGATAAAGTAATCTTATTGAAATTTGTTGTACAAATATTCTTCATTGAAATCAAAAGCTGTAAGTTCTGATATCCTCAGCAAGGCTGACATCAGCAAAGAATTTGATTAATCTTTTTTCTTGTTTTGCTAGAATAACCCCTACACCCTTAGGAGAAGGGAAGAGCACAGTTACAATTGGTCTTGTTCAGGCTCTTACTGCACACCTTAACATTAACTCCTTTGCTTGTCTGAGACAACCTTCCCAAGGACCTACTTTTGGAGTTAAAGGTACGTAAGAGTTGCAACTGTATGATCTGTTCCAGATTAAAGAATGCTGCAGTTTTTTTTTAAATGTCTTAGTTACTTCACTAACACAGTGGATTGCCTGAATAGGAGCATATTGTATTTTGTTAAGTAACTTATAAAGGTTTCTCTGACACATCATCTCATGCAAGGTTCATGTCTGTGTTCATGTAATTATGTGTATTAATAATGCAGATAAAGGCCAAACATAATGAAAGGCCTGGGAATGAATTAGCCAGGAGGCGTTTTGCGTGAGTACACACCCTTCCAGCCACACCTCTGCTTGGAGACTCTACAGGGATGTCTCTAAATGTTACCGTTTAATTCTCCCTTGAGGAGTCCTAAATCCACCCGTATTGATATGAAATATCTAAGCCAAGGAAGTTGGCTGTCGTGTGTGGTTCAGCTGTGCCTGCATCATATGTTTAGCTAGGTCTCAACCTCATCTTTCTGTTCTTCTGAGTTGTCCGTCACATCCTGGGCTGCTGCATTTTTGCCTAGAAGGGCCTGAGGGCCAAGTAAGAGGCAGCCAGAGTTCAAGCTTCTCTTCAATGCTGACAGGAAGTAATACAATCTTTTTTTTTTTTTTTTGCCATTTCTCAGCTGAGATTGGTGCCTAACTGGGCAAACACTCCCCAGCTGCTCTACTTTGCTTTGCTGAAGTTTAAGTTAACAAGTTTGATTTCAGCTGGAAGGCTCCTGGTGCTTGGTGCTTCTCAGCCAAGACTGGTGCATGTGAGTTCCTTAAATCCCTCCGCTCAACTTTTGTATAGGCTACAGCAAAATTCTTTGCTTGTACCCTGGGAGGCGGTGGGGAAGGAGTGCTCAGGGCAAGAGTGTGAAGGTTTCATGCAGAAGTAGTGCTTACTCATTACTGCTGCATCTTTCCACCCAACTGCTGCATGTGCATGACTGTGTCCTAAATCTAGACAAGAGCAGAAGATTACCCTTATCTAGCCAAAGTCTGGGCCAGCTATTACGTGTAGCCTTTTCTTTCAGTTCAAGAATTCCAATCCTATTGCCTGCTGAAAAAAGCCATCAAGGTTTAAGGAAATCCTCTTTATTTGGGTACATCATCGATTCCCTAATAGAATTCAAAATACTGAGAAATGTATCGTCAAAGCTGTATGTTTAACTTTGTGTGTTTAAGGTGTTGTTGTTTTCCCAAAACTGATGTGAATCTGATGTGACCATGTGCTTTATTGTGCAGGTGGAGCAGCCGGTGGTGGATATGCTCAAGTGATTCCCATGGAGGAGGTGAGACAACAATGGAGGCAGCAAATCCCTGTCCCCCTGGGAGCCAGGCTCTTCTCTGTTGGTGCCCAGAGCCAGGGCAAGAGGCAGTGGGCACAAACTGGAGCACAGCAGGTTCCCTCTAAGCATCAGGAAGCACTGCTGTGCTGTGCTGGTAGCTGAGCATTGGCACAGGTTGCCCAGAGAGGTTGAGGAGTCTCCTTCCTTGGAGATCTTCAAAAGCTGCCTGGACATGGTACATGCTGCTTGGAAAGTGGCTATAGGCGTCCCTGCTTGAATAGAAGGGTTGGACAAGGTGACCTCCAGAGGTTCCTGCCAATCCCAAGCAGTCTGTAGTTCTGTGAAGAGTCTGATTTAGAGCTCTGCAAGATCACTGCACAGTCCAAACTGGTGAAGTGCCATGGTCAAAGTACACGCAACTGGTCCCAACAGAGCAGTCGTGCAATGTTTGGATGCTGTTTGCACTTGAGTACCATCACAGCAAGGGTTGGTGTCAGCTGTTGTTGGTGCTTCTCAGCTGTCAGTATTACAGTGCGGTTAAAAGTGGCCTTTCATCTCCTTGTGTCAGATATAGATATATATTAGAAAACAAACAAACAAAACAATACTTATATAACACTAATTTAAATGGCTGATTTCAGATTTTTCCACAAAGCTTTGCTGGACAAACTTTGTATCAACAAAGTTAATGCCTGATCTGGTACTACCTGTTCTATTATGGCTTGCAGAAAGCTGGCATGAAACCATAAAGCCAGCAAGCACTGTATGCACTGGAGGATTTGGCAGTAATCTGCACATCTGATCCATGTCAAATTTACACTGCTGGTAATAAACTGATTTAGTATTTATCACGTGGAACTGTAACCCTGGGCTTTCCATTCTTGGGTCATTTAGCAAAGAATAAAGACATTTGTGGCTTTGTTTGACTAAGCTGAGAGTAGTTTACTACTACTCAGGTGAAAGCAAGTCCTTCATATAGCTCTGCGCATTCTCAACCCATAATATTTCCTCTACAATGATAAGTGACTAATTTAAGCTGCAATCTCAAGGAGATGGCAGTGTTTTTTTTCTGCTAAAATGTTTGAGATTAAAAGGTTGTGTTAAAGGCATTTTATAAAAAAAAAAAAAGTTGTTGTTTTCACCTTCTAGTTCAATCTTCATTTGACTGGAGATATTCATGCTATAACGGCTGCGAATAATTTGCTAGCTGCTGCTATTGATGCTAGGATCTTGCATGAGAGCACTCAATCTGATAAGGTGAGAATTACTTTCTAATATCCACATGAGGTGGTTTTTTTTTTTAACTTTCAATAAATTGCATTTCAAAGTAAAGTAAGTTGACTTTCACTGTGTGAATGGAAACAATTGCTGAAGCCATTCTATATTCTGCTGGGAAATGATGCTTACAGAATATACTTTTCTGGCAAATATCTGTCATAAAATAGTCTTTAAGATAAGCATATTATGCCCAGAAGCTTGTCCACCATTTCAGACTTTACTAAGTAGGCTAATAAAAGATGTTTTCTCTCTCTTCAAATCTTATTCTTTTTAATGATTTGTATAGTCCTTTTTGAAGTTAGAAGTTACGCTTCTGATATATAGTTGGGTATGATGTACCTGAAGAAGAAGGGGGGGGGGGGAATTAAATCCTCTTCTCTGTACCAAGTCTTTTGTGAACTTAATATAAATACTAACTTGAGTATTTAAAGAGGGAAGGTGAAGAATGTCCTATTTTCAGCTACATTGTTAAAACTGAGCAGGGTTGTCATGTCCTCCTTGATGCAACACAAATGTGTATTTAGGCTGATTTTCAAATGATAGTTACAGTTCGAGTAATATGGCCCTTGTTTAAAGCTTTAAAGGATTCCCAGTTTGAAAAATAATCCATAACTTTTCTATGGAGACTTAGAAACACAGTAATTTGGGTAATTGCATTTAGGCTACTAAATCATAGGCATTGTTTAAAAGTTTACCACCTTTTGAGAACTTTTTTAAATGTCTAACCAGAAGTCCACAGCTTACGTGGTTGGGAAATTCTTACTGAAATTAATCTAAATAAAAGAAAAATATGAGCTTTTTACTTCAAAAACTATTTTTTCATTAACTTTGTGGTTTTTTTTTCCTAGGCTTTGTATAATAGACTGGTTCCAGTAGTTAATGGTGTGAGAGGATTTTCTCCTATTCAGTTTGCCCGTCTGAGAGTAAGTTGTTAATGTAGTCTCTCCCCCACTTACAGTATTTCTTCATAAAATATTATCTTTTGCAACTTTTTGAAAATTATTTGACGTATGGGGCCAAGTTTGTGTAAACCTCCCTCATGAGTTTATCAAGTCCAGGATCTTTCTAAAAGCATCCTACTTGAAGAAATAGAATCTGCGTCTGATATTATTTTCATAACTAGCATTTTTGCTATTTTCTCCTGAAATAAACCAATTTTTTTTTTCAAATGATGTGTCTCTCCTGATGAAATATGGAAGTCAGAGTTTTAAAATACTTTTCCTATTATGGTAAAGTCACATTTGAAAGATCAGATTCTTCGGTGTTGGAGTATTTTCTGGTTTTGAAAGTTTATTGTAACACATTTTGCTGGGGTTTTATTGATGTCTGTTTGATAGCCTCCTTCACTGGAGGGACAGAAGTATATTTCTGTGCATAGTATGCTTTTGCATCCTATCTTGATTCCTGAATGCTTCCAGAAGAACTTCTATACAATTCATGTGAGAAGAATGTATCTGGATTTGAGGCTTCCACTCAGATAGATAAATAACTTGAGAGCAACACAGTCCACTAGTGTTGGGAGAGGAGAATATAGACCCCTTATACATGAACCTTAAGAACAGCTTCAATCTTCTATTTCCAATTCCACGTTTGTTGTTGGCTTTGGAGTCCAGACCATTGTTGTTTCAGAGGCACTGGCTGGCAATGGATAGCTGTCAAGTGCGTATACAGGTGTACTTGGAACTGAGGGAGGAGAGTGGGAAAAAGGATAGAATACCAGCTTCTGGTTTTAAAAAGTACTTCTGTGCTGCTTGGTTAATTCACTGAGGAATGCTTTCTAGTGCCAGAGAAAATTAAGATTTTTTTGAAGACTGCAGTTCTTAAACACAATTTTCTGATCCAGCTTTATGTAGATTCACCCAAAAAAAAAAAAAAAAAAAAAAAAAACTTTGGTGTTGCTAAAATCATGAATCTGTAAAAGCCAAGAGATATTGTCTCATTCACTATGGGTGATGGCCTATTCAAGTGGATTTTTTTCATTTCATTTGAAGATGAATCACACAAGACAATACATGGATGGGTCTTTCAAAGATTTTCACAAACAAGAGCAAGCAGTTAATTATCTCTTTGTTAGGAAGTGATAAGGTTGAATTTTTTCTTTGGTTTACGTTAAGTTTCTTCTGTATAAGAAAGGGCTTTCTCATTTAATTGCCTATAAGTATTTCTCCTTTTCAGTTTCATTCCTCCATCAACAATGACTCTGTTTTAGTTACAGGCACCTTCCTATGTGCCTTTTTTTTAATAGTTTCAGTTCTGAATTGCTTCTTTCCCAAATGCTTGTGGAAGGTCGGTGTGGAAAACCAGAGCAGGTATACCATTTGAAGCAAAATAGCCTGTTTATTGCTTTTTTTAAAACTTATTTTTCTACAGAGGCTGGGAATAAACAAGATTGATCCTGGGACTTTAACAGAAGAAGAGATCAGTAAATTTGTGCGTCTTGATATTGACCCATCTACCATAACGTGGCAAAGAGGTATATAATCAGAAAGCTGCACTTCATCTTGTCTGTTTATCTTAAATTGTTTCCTAACTTGCTTCATTTTACCTGAATCAGAGCTGTGTCTGCTCTCTGACTCTAAGAATAACCCATTTGCAAGAGAGAAATCTGGGTACATAACAGGTTTGGAAGCAGTATGTAGCTCTAAATTTGGTTAAATACCTATGGTAACTCAAGAGACTTCGCTAATGTTCTGAAGGATAGATTGCTGTGTGACAATTTGAGTCCCTTTTCTCTCTCCCATTAGATAATGTTATCTTAAAACATACTAAACTGCCTTTTCTGTGCATTTTTACAAGTTTTGTCTTTCTTTTCTTAACTGTGTCTGTTATTAAAAACAAACAAACAAACCAAAAAGCATATTTATTATATTTGGTTTTGTTCCCTGTTCCTCCTAAGTTCAGCAGTCTGGGTTGTCAGAGACTAAATAGACCTCAGGGACTATATATAATATTGTATGTGTGTTTATATATCCTATTTTTAAGGTGTCATGAGTAGTTTGGTTTGTTAGGCAGAAGAGGTAAAAGATGTGACACAGTTTCAACTATGTATGCCAAGCAAACCAGTGTCCGCTTTCATGCTCTTAGGCAACTCCCCTCTGCATTTTCCAGTTCTACCGCTGGATTAAATTTCAGCGTTGACTTCAATTCGTTTTTTTCTTTTTTAAACAAATAAACTGTGTCAAGTTTTACGCTAAATGATACTAGATTTTATTTTTTTCTGAGTTCTTAAGCACTGATATTATTAGATTAAAATTATTGTTAAATAAAATGTATTGGTGATGCTCAGAGAAATATATAATGGTGCAGCTCAGTGAATGTATTGAGAGACTTAGCCATGCTTTACTGTGCCCTTTGCATGCATGTCATCTCAGAGCTGGGATATTTTCCCAAGTTAATACTGGGGAATGCAGCATAGGACATTTTTTATTAATCACACAGTGTGTCTGTGTGGAAAGGACCTGTATGGGGATGAAGGAATAATAAAAATATTTAGTGTAATGTGACTCATCGTTTTTATCAGCACTGGTTTGGGAGGAGGCAACATTCATTACTCAAGAGCTGTTAACCTCGAGTTATTCGTTTTATATAATGTTAGTGCAAATTTTATTCTACGTGACTCTGTACGATGTACAGATTTTAAACATTTCAGGAAAAACTGTTTTAGGAAAGCTTTAGATAATTTGAAAAGTGTTCTATTTGGGACTATTTCTGCAATCCATGTATCTGCAAAGCTTGTTACTTAGCAGGGACTTTGTAGGGTAGAAGAGAGAGCTATCAAATTGTCTGAGGATGAATTTTAGTCAGGACCTCTTTCCTTGGAAGTGTCACAGGCTTAAAGTTCATCTTATACCAGCTTGAACAGGTACAATATACTAAAAGAGGGAAAGCCTTCCCCCTGCTTACTCTTCCCTTGGTATTCATTTCCTATTTAGAGGATAAGATGGTAGATACATAAAACCTAACATTTAGTTGAAACTAAAGTTCCCTGAAAAGTTTACTTATGGTAAGGAGGAGGAAAAATTTGGAGAAGGAAAAACTGTTTCCGTGGCAAACACAATTCTTTCATATGACTTCTACATGCAGCTACTGCAGTCTTCATAGAGGATTAATTCTTGCTTTTCTCCCAGCCCACTCACAATCCTGAATTGGGACTTGTAGAGGAATGAGACTTAAAGTCCCTCTTGTGTAATTATGCTGTTCTTTACTGTACAGTCCAATTTGTTAATCTCCAAAAACAGCAGGAAAAGTACGAGGAGATGATGTCACTGACCTTCACTACAGACAATCTGTCTGGAGGTCCTTGATTCTCTGCCTCAAAACGAACAGTGCTCAAATCTTCATCTACCAGAAGAATGACTTAATTGCCAAGCTACAGGTTGTACTGCTCAAGAGTACATTCCACCCTTTCCTTTAGGGCTGGTGCAGACTGAAACATTTGTAAGGCTAAAAAGCCTGTAAGAAAGAGAGGGCCTGTTTTTGCATTTGTAGGGATTGCTGCTCCTGGGAGTGAGAGGACTTGAAGTTGTCTTTTCTAACAGACACAACCTCCTAATGAATGAATGAATTCCCAGTAGATGAGAGCACTTTTTGATTACTTGCAGTCCTTCCTTTTGGTTCCTATAAAGGCATGTCTGAAGTTGCATGTTGTCAGTGCAGCATTGGAGAACTTGGATTGCTGTGATTGCTAGTGAAGTTAGCAATTCCACGGGATGGCTTGGACACGCCCTTGCAATATCTGAAGTGTTTCCAGGTTAGAAAGACAGTTGTCTAAAAGTGAAGTAGTGTTAAATAGCAGATGGTTGGTCTTGGCAGTTGAAAAAAAAACTTTCTTTGAATGCTGTGCAACTCAATGTGGAGTTAGTTACTGTGATGTGTAAGAAAGTGACTTGACTGGAAGAACTGATTTGACAACATAATCATCCTTTAAAAGAGAAACAGACCAAGTTTAAGCTACATCATGAGTTTTAAAAATCAACTCTTAACAAGTCAGCAAAGAAGCAAATGGTTTGAGGTAGGTCTGAGGTGTGTTCTAGCTACTAAGACTGTTTTCTCATATGTAGGTAAAACATCAGATTGTACAGTTTAATGTCAAAGATCTGTTAGCTGAAAATATTGTTCAGAGAAATTGTATTCAAGTTATTTCATCCTGTCATCTAGTGGTATACGCAGAAGTGTGGTTGTCTGGCTACATGGTGCTGTTCAAGTAGCTGAATCTTACACACATAACGGGTATGCCTGGAAAAAATGCACACCCCTAAGTCCTTGTTAATGTTTTGCTTTTGCTATTTCCTTGTTTCAGTGGTGGATACAAATGATAGATTCCTACGCAAAATAACGGTTGGCCAGGCGAATACAGAAAAAGGATTTGTCCGTCAGGTATGTAAAGTGATTTAATATATCTCATTCTGGACAGGCTTTGCTGTAGAGGCAGAAAGATATTTGCTATCCTGTAATTATTTCAGCATGTTTCTTTGAATTGCGATGCTAACATCTGTTGATATTGTATAGCATTCTTGCAGTGAGACTGATTGCGTTAATGAGTAACTGAAGTTTCAGAAACAAATCAATGTATGTTGCACGAAGTGCTGGAAAGGCATGAATAAAACTATATGTTCAGGATTCAACCTTGTCTTCCTGTGAATATAAAAAAGATGAAGAAAGAACTTGCGTTTCTTTGCCCTCATAAGATAAGTTTGTACAACTTTTATTCCTTTTTTTTAAGCCCCCCAAACTGTATGAAGTATTTATGCAATTTAAATTACATTTAAATTTAATTTTAAATTACATTTAAATATAATGTTAAACTGCAGGGGAAGGGTGTGTCATGTGTTACTCATTCTGTCGGTGAGGACTGAAAATGACTGTTAGTTTTCCAGTCAAGTTTTCTTTTCCTATGGTGCATCTAAGCTTTGGGATCTAAACTGTAAAAAACTGAGCATGTGCTTAATGCTCTTAATGTGTTGTCTTGAAGGTGCCATTCTGAAAACGATCATGTGTGTACTTTTCAGCAGTGTAAAAAGCTAACCTCCATTACTGTATGAGAGCTTCTGGAAATTTTTTAAGGAACTTATGTTGAAAATATGTTGAAAGCCAGTTTTTGGTGACGTTATCTGAAAAAGTGTTTGTGGTGTCATGTGGGTAAATCTAGTCCTGAAAAAATGCCAGGTAGAATAGCAATGCCAGGCGAAGCAGATTCATTGCAATGATGTGGAGTTGCTCCCAATTTGATGAGGGTTATTGTCATCTAACACTCTGGATCATGAAATTCATGAGGTTCTGACTGTTTTGAGATGAAGTAAATAGTTACTGTGGTATATATAAAGTTTTACTTCTTTTTGGAACTTTTGTCGTCATCTTTATAATTTCAGATCTCCTTTAAGCTTTGTGTGTAAATAAAGAGACCAAAAAATAGTGCCAATGTTATTGTTCAATTCAGCATATAAAACAGTCTGATTGGAGAAACAAATTGGAGAGAAACACTCATTTCTTTTGGTTTTCAGCACATGGGGTAGAGAGTTTTCTGTCTGTTACGTGAAGAAAACTCAATATTAGCTAATACTTATTTCTGATAATGGGTTGGGACTAAATTACGGTGTTTTGGCACAAGTTTCTCCAACACCTGTTGAAGATATTTTCTTACATTTAGATTTGTTTCAGTGACTCGTGATTGTTAGCTTTAAGCCAGGTTCTGTCAGCCTTAGTGTGCAACATTTTACCACTATAATTATGCTGCTGAGTTAAATGTGGGTTGTTTTAGTACAGAGTACTAGTTGATGTATGGCTGTCAAATGCCGCTTGTGTAGCATTTTGGCTAAAATGATCTTAGTGCATTCAATTTTGATGTATTGGACTGGTGCATATCCATTCATGTTTTATATGGACTTACCACCTAGAAATAGCGAACAGTTAGGAAAACCCATTTCAGAGCCTAGCCAGAGATCCAGATAAAACAGGACTTCATAGCTAACAGATGCATTTTATAAATATTTGGAGTGATGTTCTAGCACTCTTAAAAATCAATGACACCTGTGTAAAATGGCAGAGCACAGCAGGCACAAAAGTATGCATTTTAATGAACAGGGTTGCTGTGGTTTCTAAAGAGTATTACATGACTGATGGCCTTGATCCTGCAATTGAATCCATGTGGGTGGATCCTTTCATCAACAGAGAACTGGCTTTACAGCTAAGGCTTCTGTCAGCACTTCATAGGTGTATAAAGGTTATTAGAGTTAAAATAGCACCTGCTATCACAACCTTTTGTGCCTGTTTTTTTTTTTTTCAATTAAATATTGTGTTACTCTTTGAGCATCTACCAGTGATTCTTTTTTCCTGGCCTTTTGGGTTTATAAAGCAGCAATGATGATGATAACTTATATTTTGTGTCCTGATCATCAGGATGTTTAAGTTAGATTATATTCCACTATATGGGTTACACATAGATTTCTGAGGCTTATTTCCTGCCTTACATTTGCTGTGATGACTTGCAGGGGGCGTTGTTCTTAACTTGAGAAAAGATGGTAGCATGTCGTCTCAGTGCTAGCAATGTTAATTGTGTACCCACCTGTTTTGCTGGGTATAGAACTGCTTCCAGAGGGTACAGAAAACTTGCTTTGTGACTTCAGCGTTTCATTTGAATCCTTATGCTGAAAATCTCAACTACAATATTAATTCTTGTTTTCCGTGGTATCTCTCTCTCTCTCTGATTTTGTCCAATCCGGGAAAGTGCTCAGGTGGCCTCAGGAGTTTTGACTAAGCTTGCAGGATGACATAGAGGTCAGCCTCAATAGGACTGCTCTGGGCTGTAGCCATCAAGACAATCTTATAGCAGAAACATAGGGAAGAAATTCTTCTCTTTCACCGCAGTTTCATTCTTCTAGCACAAGACAGTAGTCTCTGTGCCTTTCTTCTCTGTTTATATCTGACAGCATGCGGCCTGGGCTCTACTAAGAGTAAATTAATGCAAATACTGTTAATATGTTCTGCAAGGTCTTAAAGAAAAGTAAAGGCCACAGCTTTCATTCTGCTGAGACACTGCGCAGTATGGATGAACTTCCATAATATTAAGAAGAAATATTAATATTTCCATAATATAAAGAGCAATAGGATTGACATAGCACATAGTTCTTGTTTGTTTTTCTTAACAGATATTTGCTCATTTAAAAAAGGGGGGAGGTATATGTTTTACATCATCATAAATCAAGCATAAAACCTGGCAGCACAGACTAAAATTTGAATTTACATCAAAAAGTATGATCAGATGTAACAAAAATGTTTTTGAAACCAGAATTTAAGATAAAAACAAAGCCCCAACAATGCTGTGCTCATGCCAGTAAAGCTGAAATCACATCTGGTGTGGTGTTCTTTTTTTTTTGCCACAGGAAAAATTTTTGGTCCTTCAGGGAGCTTCTGCTAAGGATAATGTGAGCCAAGGGGCTAAGCACTCTGCAAGAATAGTCCCCAAGTAAATGAAGTGTAACGGAGAACATTAATGAGGAACTATAAACAGTGTTTGAAGTTACTGTAGTCTGACTAATCTCAAAAGCTGTAGGTTACAATTTAGAACTTGTTTCAATTCCAGCATCTTTCCTGGGTCTGTTCCTGGTAATTCTCTGCGAGTATTTGACCTGACTTTGATTTGGCTAATTTCTCATTTTTGTTTTACAGGCTCAGTTTGATATTGCTGTTGCAAGTGAAATTATGGCAATCCTGGCACTCACCAACAGCCTGGAAGATATGAAGGAGAGGCTGGGGAAAATGGTGGTGGCTAATGACAAGAAAGGAGAACCAGTAACAGCAGAGGATCTGGTATGTTCAGTGCTATAGAGTTATGAATAACCTCTGATTCGTTTGTTTTGCTTCTTGAAGCATTGTAAGGGCAGGTGCATGCCAAGCTTTTTGCTTTGAAGAATGCAGTCAGATATCGAAGAAAGATCTTCTGGCCAAAACTTGCTTGCAATGAGAACAAGATGTAGAACTTATTCCTCCAAGTCTTCTGGTAACATCTGGGTCAGGATGTCTCTGCTCTCCATAACCTACTTGGATAGATTTCTGCAGTTATTAAGACAAACAAATTTGGTGCTGGACTGAGTCAAAGAGTGTAGTTTCCTATTTGAGAGAGCTGGTAATGTTTGCTACTGTATTTGTGAAGTGTGCTCAGATATTGCAATGATAGTTACCATGTGAATGCTTATACCACTAGATCAGAATGAAAACAAACTGTTCATGTTTTGTAGGTGCTTGGGGTAGGGTTATCTCCTCACATCATTAAAACTTTTTTTCCTCACATATGCTATCATAGGTTCTGTTAACTCCTTCCTTCAACTTCTGAAAGAGGTTAATATGTTCTTCCTTTATGTCAAATCCTAGTTCTTATAGCCAGACTGTGAGTCAGTAGGCAGTGGTTGGAAGTTCACACCTGTCTGTGTGTGGCAGGTTCTGGTGCAGCCAAAAGCTGCCCATTAACCCTTGTAATCCAGCTGCATGTTAGGAGTAGGCTCGCTGATTGGTACTAATTTACTGTAAAATCACATTACTTGTATTCTGAGGCCTAATTGCCAACTTAAGATCATGTATTGCAAATAGACAGCACACCATAAATACAATAAACGTGATAATGCTTTGTGTTCATGCTTTATCTGTCATCAAAATGCATCCTTGTGGCAATTGTGATATGCCTTAGAGCTGTGCTTTCATGCCACCCTGATGGCAATGACAGCCAGTATCACACAGACTTATTCCCTTTATTCAGTGAAGTGTTTTATCACATTTGTCCCTTTTATATGGACGACTGCACAAACTTGCTGCATTTTAAGAACGAGCAAAAGAATGTTGTCAGCAAACGTAGCAAATCCGCAAGCAGGGAATGTCTTCACAACCATAACAGATTCCATTTTGACAAAGAAATGAAAATATAGTATCTGGCTCTCATGGGCTTACAACTGAAATGAAGATAAGCGTATAAAAATTTCTAAGTAAGATCATCATTAAAATTCAAAGCAAAAACTACTCCCAGTTATACGGGAAACTCACAGTTTAAGGCACCTTTACATGTGTCATATAAATTCTGGGATATCCTTTATGAAGAACTGCATTTAATATTCCAGTTGCTGAAAGTTTGATTTTCCTTTTCAATTGACTATGACTGTCTGGCTCAGCTGGTAGAGGGTGGGGAACAAGTTATCTTATAGTGTATATCCAAAAAAATTAAATGTAATTGAATTTAAAAGTAATTAAATGAATTATCGATGCTACCCTTGCATGAAGGTACTTTAATGTATTAATACTGCAAAATATTTAACCTGTCTTCAACCACTTAATGCTAATCAGCTTGATGAATAGAAGCAGTTGCTTTTCTATGGTCTGTTTCATCTATAGTTGTTCTTTGAAAATACGTTAGGGCTGAAATTCTGAAAAGTGCACAAAAAACTTCAAAATTTTTCCATTATGTCCATAAAATGAAATGTATGCTCAGTAAAATGTCTTTGTATTTTGGTATTCTTTACCATTTTCTAAACAAACATCCTGTGCTTAGCATCTCAGTTGTTTGATAGTGTCACATGTGCTGAGCAGATGTTTCTAATATTTCTCTAAAGCATTTTTCTATATTATACAAAAGAAGAACTGCCCAGAAAAACAAATATCATCAGTGTCAAAGATATGTATTAGGTTCATCTTGCAGCTATACTATTGCATTCTTTGTCTTCTGCATGGTCTCTTCATCTCGTGTACAGGGACAATTTTGGTGCAGATCATGACTGAAGTGGAGAAACTCCTACATCCTTTGCAGGATCTGGTACAAGTGAGGATGAAAACTATACGAAGAATAGGAATATGGTTTCACGGTTAAGGCAAAAAAGCGCCTCTTAGGAGAGTTGAATTCTATTCTGGTGTTTTTCAGATTTTTGTGTATGATGCTGTTTCCTTACAAACTGATTCTCATGGTACATGAGGAGTTGTGTGTTTCTCAGTCCGTCTTGATACTCAGGAGCTAAACAAATCAAATCTGTGGAAAGGGTGAAACACTATCAAAAACTTGGAACAGGGAGAAATGATTTTTATGTTGACTAGGGGTGAGCACCCAAAATTAGTGAATACTTTTGAGTTTAATCCTTGTTTGTGCTGTTTTTTTTTCTGGAAACAGGAACAATTGTTCATTTCTTCATAGTTATTAATGTTGGTGATGAAGTCAGATGTCATGGTGTTGGGATTTAAGAAATGTCCAAAAAGGAAATTAGTAGTGGCTTTTCTGACTTTCTTCCTCAAATTAAATATGTATTACTTTGTACAAGGGAGAGCACTTACAAATAACTATCCTTCCACAAGTGCAGTACAGTACAATGTATAAAGTTGAATCTTCTGGAAACAATAGCAAGAGATGTATGATCAAAGAGCATATCATATCATAATTCATACATATAAAGAAGATAAGTTTCAGTTAGGTTGGGTGGTGCTTCATCTTTGTTCCTATTGGTGATCAGTCTGTTTGAACAGCCTGCAACTAAACTTACCATTTCTAGACTTTAAATGCAGTATCCTTATCGCTGCCTACAGGTACCTGAAAGGAGGCTGTAGCGAGGTGCGGGTTGGTCTATTCTCCCACGTGCCTGGTGACAGGACGAGGGGGAATGGGCTAAAGTTGTGCCAGGGGAGGTTTAGGTTGGATATTAGGAAGAACTTCTTTACTGAAAGGGTGGTTAGGCGCTGGAATGGGCTGCCCAGGGAAGTGGTTGAGTCACCATCCCTGAAGGTCTTTAAAAGACGTTTAGATGTAGAGCTTAGTGATATGGTTTAGTGGAAGACCTGTTAGTGTCAGGTCAGAGGTTGGACTCGGTCATCTTGGAGGTTTCTTCCAACCTAGATGATTCTGTGATTCCGTGATCCACTCTACCCCAGCTGCTTGTGCTGCCTGTGTTGTTACTGTGCTTCTGCAAGCCTGGCTTTTGACTCCTCTTCATTTGGACTGCACAGATTCCGTCTCCTCCGCCTGTGTGTTAGAAGAGGATTCCTTTAGGATCGAGGAGAAGAGATCTTCACTTGTGGTGCAGATATCCAGATTAAGTGCTGGTCCAGCCTGATGTGTAGTGTAGATACCCTAGGCTGTAAGCACACTGCACGTTGCAGCTAAAGCTTTATAGGCAGGATGGGGCAGGACTAAGCATTCACAAATGGATGACTGTGAACTGTAACTTTGGTATTCCAAAGGTTTTTATCTTGAGAAAATTTTCACATGTGATAAGAGGTTTGAACCCTGAATTTTCATCCCCCTTCAGAACTGGGGGCAGAGAGGAGGTGCAAAATCCTTACAGCTCAGAAAGGAAAGACATCAAGACCAGTGAATGTAGGAAAAATGCTATACATGCTTTTACAATACTCTTATTCCAAGAACAGTTCAATCATTTTGGCTTAAATTTTCATAAAACAAAATCAAGATTAAAAGCTTGAATGTATCATAACCACTTGACGTGGAACATTTTAGCCCAAAGAACTGAATGTGCTTATAGCTTTAACAAATTTAAAGGTGGCTTTATCATTTTAAAGGTGTGTTTTCTGCCCAACATGAGTAATGGGTGGTGGTCAGTCCTACCTGCAACTAAAAAAAAATAAAATAAAAAATCTGGGGTTTGTGCTTTTATATATGCAACCAAGGTTGAATTTATTTAAGTTTAAATGTTTGACAGTAGTCCTTAGATCACTGAAATCTATGTGAACCAAAACCACTAAAACCTTCTGTGATTTGTTTCCAGAAGTGCACACACTATACTTCACAAAAACACAATTGCTCTTAATTTTGACTTTATATTCAGTATATTTATAATAATACAATGGTAAAACCTAAAATATACATTGGCAGATATAAACCAGATGCAGCGGCATGCTGGAAGTAATAGAAAAAAGATAAATTGAATATTTCATGAATTGAGAAGACTCCTTCCATAAGAGTAATGGATTAAATATCTAGCCTCTGTAATGGAACATGTAGAAGTCTTTGCCAAAATGTGGTGTTCATTGTACAGTATTTTGAAGACTGAATTGGTTTTTGGCTTTTACAGCATAGAAAAGTTTTGATGGACACATGCCATATCTTTGTGAAATTAAATGGGTATGTATGCCCTAGATTAGTATTTCAGCAGCTATGAAAAAATATTAAATAAAAGTCCCTTTTTTTTTTTTAATAAGACTTCTCAGTTTGCTTTCTCTACCATGCTGTTAGATTTCGAGAATTCCGGGGGGGTGGGGGAAGCTTCATATTTATTTTTATAAATGATCTGTCAGCCGAATATGTTTTGTTCCCTGGTTCAACAGAAACACTGTGTACATACTTTACTTTAAACGCAAGTAGTTACAGCCCTTCTTGGTTTAAGGTTTAGTTTTTTTGCAGAACTGATATTGTAGAAAAATATTATCATTTTGTTAGGGACTATAGTTTCAAACAAAGGGAAGATATAAGTGCTTCATTATTTTTCTTTTAGAGAAATGTGCTGTTTCTCTGCCCTTCAGTCTGTATAACCCTTACTCATTTCACAGTAGTTGCTCTCAATCACCTTGCTTGTCATCTAATGCTGGCTTTCATTTCTACTCCCGATAAACTTCAGAGACCGTTCCTATGGAAGTGGTTTTGAAAGTGTGGGGTTTTCATCTAGGTTTGCCTTTCCTGTGTCATGTGTATAATTTACTTTGTGCTCTGTGATCTTCGCAGTCCTGGGGAGCGCACCTGCCCCGATGGCTGATGGGAAGATGGAAGGAGTATTACTTCCAGAAGTAGTACTTGGGATCAGTTCCAGAAGGGAACCCAAGAGAGATGTGTCTCTGTATTACATTTGATCCTGAGTTATACTTCTTTCTGCTGACAGAGAGTTAGTAGACAGCTAATGATCCTTAGGCTCTTACATGCTTAATCGGTGTGTAAGTGTCTAAGCCTCTAATTCTTCTATAAAAAAAAATTTACCTACCTCTGAATTAGAAATGGGAACCTGATTCCTCACAAGGCTTTGCGAATCAGATCCAGGACCTCAAGCGAGCTATGGCAATTGTTTGCTAGCTGCTTGGAGGATTGGGGATATGAAGGAACAAAAAATTTGACAGTCATGGCACATGGATATGAAAACTTCATAGGCTGTTTAGTCTTTAAGGACTATTGTTGACACAATACAGATTTAAGAACCATGAAGGCAGACAGATATGATGTGTGCTAATTGGAGTTTGTCTCTTTCTATGCTTTCTGCTTCAGATACATTGGGTTGTGCCCAGATGCACATTTAGTATGAATGAAATTCTCCAAAAAGTAGAAATGTATAGGTATATAGGAAGTATGTTTCTTTGTATTCTTATATTTAGATATATATATATATATATATATATATACATATATATATATATATATATATATAAATTTTTTTTCTCCACTGTTTTATCAGGTTAGTGAAGAGTTATCAGAAAGCAAAGGAGAGAAGATATGAGCCATTATTGACTAGGAGGGGTAGGGGAAAAGTGTCCTTTTTTTTTTTTCCCACCTCTTCTTTGTTACTGTTTCCTCCCCCAAAATCTTCTTTCCACTCAACATAGCTTGAGTCAGCAAATAGTGGTTTGCGTGCTTGCTTTGAATGAGCTGGTGGTCCAGCATGAAGCAGACAACAGAAATTTTACTTCTAATCGAATGTTACAGCTGGCATGAGTTAACACTTACTTGTCAGTCCTCGAACAGGTTTCACAAGAAGAGCATTAGGGCTGATCAGGTAGTTAAACTTGCTATTGACCACCTGAAAGACCTGATATAAAGTTTACCATTTGGCTTTTTTTCTCCAGAAAGTTGAATATTGTTTACAATTACAATTGTCTTTTAGATGGTAAGGTTGTAAAATATGTCTTCATGTACTGAAAGCATCAGGAGCTGTTTCTCTTTAGCACGATAGATGGTAAATGTATAGCTTATTCTATATGATATTGGAAAAACTGAGATACAGGAAGAAAATGGGTAAAATCGATCAGCTTTTTTCTTCAGATATTTCTATTGCCTGTAACCTCCTGACGAGCATGAGTACATAATACTGCTTTCTGTGAGACAGAATACAAACAACTTGTTCCTAGCTGTAACTGCTAGTTTAGTCGTAAACATCGTTTAGTTCAGCTGGTGCTGGGAGGGGGAAGAGTTGTGCCTCTAGTGTGAGAAAAGCTATACCAGCTGGCTGCAGAATTGATCAAGCAGCAGGAAAACAACAGGCTTACAGATATGTTAGTTAAGTGAAAAGTCTGATTTTTAATTGAAAAGTCTGATTTTTCTTGAATTCAAATTTAGCACTGTGATAACAGGAGAAATAATATATTTTTTTCTGTAAACTAGAAGGATTAAAAAACAGGTTTTATTGAAGAAATAACTAGCAATGAAATTTGTTCACTTTCATGTAACATTGTTAGGCTTGGGACTTTGTTAGTGCCTCAAATTTTTAAAATCCATTAAACCTTTTTTAATAAAGGAAGTGGTTATATGGAACAAATTTTAAATTTAATATCCTAAAAAATATGCCCACTTTCTATAAAGACTTATTTTAAATGTGACTAAGGTGACTAAAACACAAGAAATCAAAGGCAACAGCAGTAGCAGTTATTTTTACGTGGTCATGAAAAGACATTGATAAAGTATTGAATTTACATTTTATTCTAACGTTAGAAAATTTTATGGGATACTGGTGAAGCATTCTTTAACTGGTGAGTTTTGTTACGCATTTTTAAGTTCTTTATCTGAAATAAGTTGTTTATAATCTTTACAAATTAAAACAGTCTGTATCTGTATAGAAACTTGTGAAAGTGAAAAGTGGCAATAATTTTGTTTTTCTTTTTAAGATATTTTCCTTTTCTTTGTACTTAGACTGTCAGCTTTGGACTCATTTGAGTAGTTGGGTATATGTACAGAATAGCATCAGGCTTTTTCTGTGGAAGAGGTGGAGCCTCACACACTGTCACAGAGAGCTGACACTGGAGTTTCCTTGGGTTTTGGATCCTAAAGCTAGGAATAAAACGTATAGAATTTACTATGTTAAGAAACAAAAAATTATTCTTTCTTAATCTAGAAGAAGGAAAACTGTATTGTTTTGCTACCAGTTTCTCATATTACTTCTTTGTGTGGGTCTAATGGGATTTGTAGATAGTGGGAGTTTATAGAATGAAAGGAGCATAAAAAGATAAAACCTTCCCTTCCCTTCCCTCCAAGGAAACACTTGCTAAGCTTTAGCAGAAATCAGTTTTACTCTTTTGCTTTCAATTCACTTTTATCTGAGGTCAAATACAATGCTTCATTTTCTTCTGAAGTCTATGTTTGGATGTGATGTTCAGAAAGAGGAAACTTCAGTTTGTATAAAATACTGTATTTCTGTAATGACAGTGTACTTTAATCTTTCTCATCTGTCTATCATTAAGATTTTAACACAGAGTATGATTGTTCAAATTTGGGTTAATGGGCAAGAGCTGTGTGGAGAGTTCTACAGACACTATTTTCATTGCTCTTCTTTATTTGAACATTATTGTTTAACTCCTAATAGGCTACTCAGATAACAGATCCATGGTTTTCAACCTTAAACAGTATACAGCGGCTGGTATTTTTATTTGGTTTTAATATTTCTTTTCAATTAAATGATGTTTCAAATCAGCTTTTTGTGTTCTCCAGCAATGTTATGAGATATTCCTTGTAGCACTGCTATATTTTTTCTATCCATGATCTAATTCTTTTAAAACCAAATACATTTTCTTCTAAGAATCAAAATAATTTAGTAATAAATGGGAATATATGCTTGTGGTTTCTAGATAGTTTGTACTGTGATAGTGCTGTGCATACTCTGTAGCCATTTTTTTCTAAAATGGGCATTGAATTTTAGTGTAAATGCTGTGTAATGATGTCATGGTTTTCTCTTAAATTCAATCAGTGTGAAACTTATACTTCTTATCCAGCCTACGCTAGATAAGATTTATACTTGATATCTTTAGGGAAGAGTAAGATTTATTTTATTTCATTTTTTTTAACTAGAACACAGCAATTCCCTCAGTTCCCTTTTGTTTTCTTGTCATAACAAGAAGGCGCTTTTAATTTTTGATCTCGGGGTGCATTCATTATCTATTCCTAGACCTGCTCTCATCCTGTGTCTATTATTTGTACAGGTCTTGCAAAATACCCTTTCTGGTTGTTGCTAGCTATTGATTCATGCTGTTGATTCTGTCATGAAAGAAATACATCTGTCATTTCTTTAGGCACCTTTATCAAGTTATTGTCATCTTGGTTTCTCAAGTCTTAGTAGCCTTTGCTTTCACTTCATCTTTTGTTTCCATGAATGTCATGCTGATCACTTAATAACTCAGCTTCTGGTCTCTCTATTAAAAGTGAAGAATATTAACCTGCCATCTTTTAAAGGGTACTTATACCCACAGTACAATCATTACTATTTCTGGCACACTTTGTGAATATGTTAGAAATCTTGAGTTAACATTTAAATAGATTTGCTGTGTAATACTAACACTACTTATCCATTGTGGTTTATGAGCACACTTTTTTTTTCCTTTGAACTGTAAAGTGTTTTGTATTTGTTTTAACTTTAATCTCAAGCTCAGTAATGTTGCACCTTAGAATTGAACTCCTTAAAATGTGAACTCTTGTTTTTTAGGGAGTAACAGGTGCTTTGGCAGTTTTGATGAAAGATGCAATTAAGCCAACACTAATGCAAACATTAGAGGTGAGTATGGCTTGTGATGTCTGCCCTTCTTCTCCAGCTTTCAAATTCCATATTGTGCTTGTCATACTTCTCTCTAGTGACTGCACTTAACTTTCAGGGTTCAAGCCAGGGTCGACTCTGTAAAGGCATTTTAGCAAATGTTCATTTGTGTATGTTAATTAATCAACCCTAGCTGCATTTGTACCTTTTTGGTCTTTTTTTTCTTTGTTTGAGAGTCTGGCTTTAGTCATAATTTTGCCTGGAGCTAAAAACAAGCTGCAGCGTACTGCTGAACTGCTTCTGAGCACACTGGAAGGCAGGTTGGGCTTCTGAGTTGTAAACTTCCTTCTGTTCACCATCCCCTCTTCTAGAGGAGTTTCCTTTTTATCTGTTTGCTATACATGTATGTTCCTGTGATGGATCATTTTGTATAGAAGGCAGATGCTTCAATGAGGCCATTCTATTAGGTGTTATCTTTTGTGCTGTTCAGGAACACAGGAGGGTCCTTCTGCCCATTTATGGTTTTTGAAAAGTGGGCTACTAGCCACCCTTTCTTGTTATAGTGCCCTCAGGGACTAAATGAAGCTTTGCTGGTCTGTAAAAGGAATGTTTTACGCTTATCCTAGTGAGCTTTCTTCCAACAGCTCAAAGAATGCAGAATTTAGTACAACTGTGAACTTAGTGACTGGGCAGTCTAGTATTGTCTTTTCAGTAGTGAGCTGAAAGATGAATGACATTCATGGGGACAAGGTGGGGGGGGGAGAAAAATGGGAAATAATGAAGCAGATTTGAAAACAAATGCATTTGGAAGAAATCTAATTAATTTTATTGAAATTTTGGCCATCAAAATTACATAGCTGGACTATCTCATAACAATTCCTCGCATGGTGAGAACTTAGTGTAGAAAAAATACCAGAGCAGTCCCCAGATGATGATAAGTATCATTTTGATATGCTGTAGAAAATGAGAATTGTTTTTGCTTTTGTGTTTGGATGGCAACGACTTGCTATTCTCAAGGAATATTAGAAAACCAGAATTTTTCACGCTACGTATTGTTTTGCTATAGCCATCCTAATTGATTTCTCCTGCAAAGAACATCTATTCTTTCATGTGGCTGTATGAGGCATATGAGTGTGTGTGTCAGAACTTAATAAAAAATCCAATAGCAGAAACTGGAGGTCATGTAGAATGAAAAATGTCGTAGCCAGAAATGTGTATTAAATCGTTGCTCAGATAGTGTGTACTAAGCTTCATTGACAAAGTAACTTTGATTCTGTTTAATGTGTCACTATTTGCACTTCACATACTTCTTAGAAAATAATGTTTTGTTGTAGTGTTCTAGAAGACAACTATAATTGTCAGAAGAGTTTCTTTTGATCAGCAGGCATTCGGTTCTGGATGTGGCATGCTTTTCTTTTTTTTTTTGTTTTGCTGCATTTCTTTATATTTGTATTTCGATGCAATAAAATTTCTGCCTGTTTATGTGGTGCTCTTTTCTAGTCCAAGCTATGGTATAGCTGAAATATCTGCAGCAACTATTGCTTGTTAGGAGGGCCCTGGCTGTAGTACCTAAGGTTATTTTCCCAAAAATTCTTCTTACGAAGTTATTTTTAAAACTACTGCCAGCAAACTAAAACAGCTCAGAAGACTGTTTTGTGCTCTGCTCCTGCCATATGAGTCTCAAAGATGAACTTTTGTCACCTGTTGAGTACCTGTTGACTTGCAGGCTAGTATTAGCCATCTATCCACAAATGAAAATCTCCAGCTTGTCGAAATCTTTTCCAAGATAATCATAGAATCATTAAGGTTGGAAAAGACCTCCCCGATCATCTGGTCCAACCATCCCCCTACCACCAATGCCACCCACTAAACCATGTCCCTGAGCACCACGTCCAACCTTTCCTTGAACACCCCCAGGGACGGTGACTCCACCACTTCCCTGGGCAACCTGTTCCAATGCCTGATCACTCTTTCTGAGAAGAAATGTCTCCTCATTTCCAACCTGAACCTCCCCTGGCGCAACTTGAGGCCATTCCCTCTAGTCCTATCACTAGTTATCTGTGAGAAGAGGCTGATCCCCAGCTCCCCACACCTTCCTTTCAGGTGGTTGTAGAGAGCAATAAGGTCTCCCCTGAGCCTCCTCTTCTCCGGACTAAACAACCCCAGCTCCCTCAGCCGCTCCTCACAGGACTTGTGCTCCAGGCCCTTCACCAGCTCTGTGGCCCTTCTCTGGACACGCTCCAGGGCCTTCATGTCCCTCTTGTAGTGAGGGGCCCAAAACATAATGCTGTGCTTTAGTTGGTGTGTTCCCCTTGGGCTGTGTTGTCACTGTGTATAGAGGTGCAATGGCCTATTCTGTTACTGCCCATGCTGTTGTTACTGTTCTTGAGCTTCAAGCTTTTTTCATGTCCCATTTTGTGAATAAATAGCTCTCATTATTGTTAATTTTTAAGTTAACGTCTTTAATAGCTGCTAATTTTGATAGCTCCAGTTTTTCCTGAAATAAGGGCAATCTTTTGCCTTGTTCATTTGGCTGTAGTGCAATGATCCACCTGAGAGTGTAGAGTCCTCCAGCATGACAGATTTTAAGCCAGCCTAATTCTACTGTACTCTGAGATGGTGGATGTAATAATATTCCTTCTGTTATAGGAAACAATATATTTCTGATGTGTGTGTAAATTTCAAATCTTTTTTTTTCTCACAAGCCAGAAATGAAATTTGAAGCCCAAACTACACTTGAAATAATCCTAGTAAGCAGCATCCAAAAGAAGAGGGACCTTTTAAGTTTCCAAAGAGATTAACAATAGCAAGTAATTGGGCAACATAATCCTGTTTCTTCAGAAAGAACAAGTTCTCTATACAAGTGTAAAGACCTTTAGCACCAGCACCATGAGTTGACAATAGTAACATGAGAAATGATCCTGTGACAAGCACATCCACTGTCTACAACACAGTGGTGGTGAAAAACAGAATAATATAATTACACAGACCACAAATGTAGCTCAGACTGTGCCACAGACCTGTCCTGCAAGTTAGAGATGAAACTGCTCCACAAGGCAGGTCCACTTTGGTATCAGGGAATGGCAAAAAGACTGCCCGAGGAGAGGGAGCAGGAGATCTTCTGGGTGATTTCTAGCTGATACTGACAGTTAATTTGGCATAATTTGTAATTAATAGTGGCTGTGACTGCAGTAGCTTCAAGCACCCATTGCAGAGATGATAGCTGTACTTCTATGTGATCTGGCGAAGAGCCTGTAGACAGGTATGCTGTTGAGTGCTGGAGCTGTGAGGAGTTGCTTCTAAGAGCCTATGATAGAGGGAGAAGAATGGCCTACTCAGCAGATGTGCACTAGCTTTGTAAGGACTTCATATGCACTGGAGAAGAGGTCTAGCATTTCATAAATCAAAAATGACTGAATATTAGTCCTGCATGTTATTGAACTCGTGTGAATGCTTTTTTTTTCCATGTGAATTGACTTGTGTATTTTATTTATTTTCTTAAAAGAGATTTCTTGGGGCAATTTCTATCATGACCCTGCTATTCTGTCACCAGAAATGCCGCCTCAAGGAATTAGTGTTTTAGAAACAGGAGTGACAGGAAAATCTCAAAAATCTCAAAATGGGAAACATGGCAAAATGCTAGCTTAGTGCTGTTGACTCCACCTGCAATAAATGTGGGCTTCAGCAGAACTTGTATCTAATGCTGTAGAATTAAGATTACTTTGTTTGAAATGTACATAATGATTTCATAGTGTTTATCCATATTTGTCATGACAGATTTGTTCCCTTGTGAACCGATTCCATAATGTTTAGCATTTATTTATACCATGCGTAATAGAGCAGCTGCTGCTGTATGGGACAACTCTTTGTAGTTGCAGTCTGGCTGCTCCGTGCTCATCTGCTCATGTTACATTTCAAGTGCCACACACAGTAAAGATGGTAATAAGTATTATAAACATCCTTCTAGCTGCCAGATAACTTCAGATATTTATTGACATTCAGGGTTTATTTTCTTTCACTAACGCTTGGATAATACTGTTTCCTGTACTGAAAACAGTCAGCAGAATGCGTCCCTGTGCCACTATTTGTTTCCTCATATAGCTTATTAAGAGTGTAATGAAAATAAGGGGCACTCTGCAGAGTGAGATAGCTGGACTGACACAGAGAGCCTGAAGTTGGCCAGGGAAGAAATTGTCTCTATTCCAGGCTGTGCTGGAGGCTCCTGAGGTTCTGCTGGAGTTTGTTCCCATAAAGACCTAAACTGTATCTTCCTTCCAGGATTGCCGTTGTCAAAAGACCACTCACATAACTCCCCCTTATCTTCCAGTGGATTTCAGATGTCCAGAGGCGTGTCTTGCAGTGCCAGTGGTTTTAGTAGTGTGTTTTGATTTCTAGTTAGTGTCAGAGGGCCTCTTTGGTACTGATATTCTGGAGCTTCCATGTGTCACATCTGCCATTGTGTGCTCTGGGCTGTAATAGGCTGTGGACCTGTAATTGCTTGCTGCAAGAAATTAAGGACTCATTAAATTTAATTTTACTTTCTTAGTGATAAAACACAAACGAGAATAAATCCTGTGGATTTCAATCTAGTAGCTGGAAACAGCAGTCTTATTGATTTGAATGCTATGAGGGTAAATACTGGATTAAGGTGGAAGTAAAACTTAAGGAAAGATAGACTTAGGTTGGTACAAATGGTTTGCATTTTATTTGTAAGTTCCAAGTCCTTTGGGATAAGAATAATCTTTTATTTTGCACAGTACTTCCTAATAATTGATACCTAGTGTTATAAGAAGCTTTGAAGGTGTACCTAGTTCAAGTTAAATTTTTGCATAAATGCCTAAAGCCCTATCTATGTTGTAGTATGCTATTGTTAACAGATAGGGTTTATTTTTTTTCTTGGTTTCTAAGTAAACAGTATGATATCAGTGTTTTGTGATGGTAATAATCTACATCAGTCTTGTTACAGGGCTCAATTTCTGGTTTATTTACTTTTTCTGCTCCTGTTCTACTGTTTCTTCTCTGACGTGTATAGGGCAGAATTGTCTTTAGGATCTAGCTTAGTTGTTTGGTCTCTGGAGAACATCCTCTGCCAATGTGTATGCATATTCTCCTTTTCCTACCTCAATTAAAAAAAAAATAAAAAGTTTTCTTAGAATAAACCTGAAATTTAATGTACCAGTGGCAAAAAATGTAACTGTCTTTGCTGTGAACAAAACAATTATGTATGATTACTTCTAAGAGGAAGCAGTAAGAACAGGTGTTTGTTTATATTTTGTGTGAGATTTGTTCAGTGTTAGTAAAACAGGAAAATGTAACATGAGTATTTCACTTCTGTTATACGGTTCTCATCTTACATGGAAAAAATGGACTTTTTTGTCTAAAGCTTTTTATCTTAACACTGGTGTGTTTGTGGGATAAAGGGAAACAACCAGCTTTTATTCGCTTAATGGTTTCCAAGTTTCCACTTTTTTATTCTGTGAGCTTTTGATTTGTGTATCATCTTGATTAGCTTGCAAGTCAATTAAGTTTGTGTTCTTACCTATCCATGATATTAATGAAATATGTATATTTTTTTTATTCAGGGAACACCAGTATTTGTTCACGCTGGACCTTTTGCTAACATTGCACATGGAAATTCTTCTGTTTTGGCAGATAAAATTGCCCTTAAACTAGTTGGGGAAAAAGGATTTGTTGGTGAGTAATTATTTTATTATATTATGATTTGTTGGTAAGTTGGCAAACAGTGATGCAGAAGAAAAGATAAAATAGCAATGAAAAATAAAGAATGCTACTTTATTATTCATTCTAGCAGTTAATTATCTGAAAATGTAGTAATCTTAAATAATCTTAAAGTGAATGCATAAAAAACACAAAACACTACTTCTCTCACCCTGCTCTTCGCCTCAAGCATTCCCATTACCATGCTTCAAGTTCTACAAGGATGCCAAAGCCGTTAAATAACTTCTTTACATTGAAAGAGGTGTCCCATGTTTCCTTGTGTTAGTATTCACCTGACCTCTCTTGATAAACTGATGAAAACCATTCAATTTTCCTGTTCCATCATTTTTTTCTGCCAGTACAGCAAGCTCAGACAAATCAGGGATCATATGCGCCTGAGCCAGTGCAAAGGCAGCAGCAGGGAGACAGTGGTGAAAGGAGGAGTAAGGCTACCTTATTTTGGTGACAGTGAGCCGTTAGGTTGACTTAGCTGTATTGTAAAACTTCACTGTGAGGCCCTCATGTTCCCATGAAAGCATGTGTGTGGATGGGCTTTTTATATTATGAATTCAGCACAAACAAGTCATACAGGAGGAGCAACAGTAGACATGTAGAACCAGCTAGTATGGTAGCAGGCAAAATAAACTTGTGGCTCAAGTGCTTTACAGAGAACTAGATTTTATTTAAAAAAAAAAAAATGTTTTTAAACTTGAGGATTTATAAAATGAAAGGGGTGTTGCTACCTCACAGTAGTAATGCCTTTTCCACTGTTGTAGCCATTCTCTTGCCTGTGTCCTGAACACCCTCACTAACTAGTTGTCAAAGCAATGCACATATCAAAGAGACTGCAGAGAGAGGCAAGGGGGACTAAGCAGCCCCAATTTAAATTAATTGCCTAAGAGCTGTATCATAATCAAATGAGAATGAATGATCAGCTTTCAGCTGGATGAGCTTTCTTGAACCTGCTTACTATAGCTGTACTACTGCTAGTGCTAGAGCAAAGAATATGGTAAGAAAATCCAGCTAGGAACAGCAGAAGAGCAGGCGGAGGCCAGGTTGGCTTAAGTTAATCCTTAAAATTGCACTTTGAATACCTATGGAACAATGCTTTTGAAGAGGTGCAGTAATTTGAAACACAAATGTGCTTGTGCCTTAAAACTACCAGAGAAATGTGCGTGTATATGCTTATGTCTTACCTACATGTTACTATAAATTATGTAAAGAGAACCAAATTACTTGGAAATATTGTTTCTATTCAAATTCATTGGTGATCCTAGAAAGGATATGGAAGTTGTTTGCAGTGTTATAGAACCTGTTGTTATAATATAAATCAGCCTAGCCTATGTATTAATAGACGGGAAAGGTTTCTTATACAAACTTGTTCTCTAGTGAACAAGAAGACAGACGTCTGACAGGAATCTTAAAAAGGAGCAAAAAATATACCAGGGAAAAATAAAGGGTTGAAAGCTGTTGAGCGTGATGACTTCAGGGAGTGGGGATGGGGAAATAAAGAAAAAAAAAAAAAAAAAAAAAACACTAAAACTGAGAAATATGTCACTTTGTTGTTACCTAGAGAACAACAAAAATGTTGAACAGGTAGAAATTTCATGTATCTGTGTTCCATTGTCTTCTGGGCTTTCTTCTGTCTAAAGAATATTGGTTGCTCTATTTTCTCATTTCTGCTTGTTCATCTTTATAGAAGTTTCTAATCTCCTTTAGCCTTATGTGAGTAAAAGGAATACTCTTCAACTTTTTTTTAATGCAAAGTACATGCAATTACTTTCAGATTTCTATTAAAGTATTATCAACAAAATCAGTTCCTAGAATCAATTTTGCTAACCTCCACATTTCTGATTAAATATAGTTTGCAAAGATTGTTGGACATTTGCACATAATAATTTGTTAGCAATAGCATTCTTGGGACAAGTTTGGTTCAGTATTCTGCTCTCACTTCTGGTTAGATAGGAGTGGGAAAATGCTGAACTGTGTAAGATAATAAAGTATTGCACTTCAGGTGATGAAACATGAGGTTTCCAAGGTAGTCTGGGCACTTCATGTGTTTGCGTATTCTTTTTAAAATGCATGGTCATTTCAAGAAAAAGAGTTATGTTCTCCAGTGTTACTGTTTTGTTGTGTTGCTGCTCATTTCCCCCTAAGAATCAAACTTCCATTCAAAGAACATTTTTGCGTTCTGAGTACATTTATTAATGATAATAGAATCGGTATTTTATTAAGTCTTGCTAGTTGGTGTGTGGCTTTGTGAAGTAAAAAGCAAAAGCATTTAGGGTGTCTAACATTTTTTGTAGGCTGGGAGCAGCAACTTTGTCTCTGCAATAAGCAATCCATTCAAGTGGGAAGTCAGTTTTGTATCATCTGAATGGAAGTAGGTTAATGGTGGTCTTGAGTATTGGTTTTTCAGCCTGAAATGTATTGTCTTGGGTTTGGGTTCCTCAGCTTTCAGTGCTTCTCCCATGCACTTCATGCCTTTTTTTTTCTTTTCATTATCCATCTATTTGTGTTTAACACTTTTTTTGCTTTGTTTGTCTTTGGCCCTGGTTTGTCTCTTGAGAGACAAAGTGGTATAGCTGCAATAGATGAAAACCTTCATGAGCTGCCAGTTAAGGGCTCTTGTTCCAGACTTCTACAGAACACAAATCTCCATGAAACTGGGCTCAAAATTAGTCTGCCTTCTGGAATCACAGATAGAAATGCACCAACCCACACTGAGGTCACATCCATACAGGTGTGGTGGTTTTACCGTGCTAGGCAGCTGGACACCACAACCGCGCTCTCACTCCCCCTCCTTAGATGAGGAGGGGAAGAAGTAAAGGAAAGAACAACTCACGGGTTGAGATAAGGATGATTTAGTTAAAAGGAAGAAAAAAAATAATTAAGGAAAGATTATTATTAATTAAACAATTTAACTAAACAATTAACAGTTTAAGTAAAGGGGAAAAAAAGGAAAGGGGAAAAGGGAGGGGGAAAGGGAAAAGTAAACAAAACAAGTAAAGGCTATGTGGAAGTGCAGAGGAAAGAAATTACTCTCTACTTCCCACAAACAAGCAATGCTTGACCACGTCCTTGAAGCAGGGCCTCAACGCATGTAGCCGGTGTTCGGGAGGAGGACAGACGTTTTCACAATGAGAGCCCACCCCTCCCCTCTTCCTCCTTTTTCCACCTTTTATTGCTGAGTGTGACATCATATGGTATGGACTATCCCTTTGGTTGGTTTAGGTCAGCTGCCCTGGTGATGTTTCTTTTCTCACATCTTTGCCCACCCCCTAGGAGGGTTAGAGAGAGTCCTGATGCTGTGCCAGCACTGCTCAGCAGCAAACACAACACTGGTGTGATACCATTGCTGTTCTAGCTACGAGTGCAGAGCACAGCACTGTATGGGCTGCTGCAGGGAAAGTTAACATCCCAGCCTGACCCAGTACAACAGGCAAGGAGCCCGCTGCCCTGAGAAGCTACACAGCAAAGCAGCTAGCAGGAAACTTCCCCACGTTCAGCTCAGTGTAGTGTGTGCCTGAAACCCACGCTGCCACTGAAATTCAGGGAGGAAAGCTAATCCAGTCTTTCATACAGATGGTAGGAATTCAGGACAGCTGTGCTGCAGTTCTGTAACTAGCTGAACTAGTTAGTTACTCACTCTTGCTAAAAGTAAAATAAAATAAAATCACTCTTCTGTATTTCTCTTCTTCCAATGACCCATTCTTGTGCAGTTCCAGTCCTTTCCTCACATTGGATGTGACACTTATTGCTGTAGTCTGAGCAAATTCAGTTCATGATTTGCCATGTAGGTTAGCTGTCTAATCTTGTGAAAGAGTTCAAAAAGCACTGGAAATAGCGTAAGGTATGTTGCAAGATGGCATGGCTAGAAGCGGTATTTTAGGGACCGTGAGCTATGAGCATGGTTCTCAGCCTTGTGCAGATGCATCCAAAGCAGGAACATGAGAAATGTGTGACAGGGTCTGCAATCATTTCCTGTATAGTAGAATAAATATCTTCTTCTAAGGATGCTAATTCACTTGTGTGATATGAGATGTTAAAATAACTATATATATATATTTTTTCTTTTACTTAAGCCATAATTAGTTTAGCGCAGAACTCTCCTGCTAAGTGTGCAGACCGTACTAAAGAAAATTAGCCTGAACTTGCACCAGTTTTACATATATTTATTTCATTTTCTGTCCTTGTCTAAGCAGCCTCCTTCCTCCAGCTGCTTGTTTCCAGTCCTGTGCAACCCCTCACTTTTGCCAGCACACCTGTTTATGGAGCCATGTGATAAACTAAACTGGAGAATTGGTCTTGGTTGAAAACAACTGCAACAACAGCAAAGAAAAAAATTCCCTTCCTTCCCCTCCCAGCCAGTGACAGGACAAACAGTTGTATGTGCAGCAGAGAGATGAGATAATACCACATAAGATGGTATTTTTGCTGAAATAATTATTTACAAAAGTAAAGCCTCATTTTGAGCTATAAAGTGCCAGTAAAGCTAATGTGGATTAGCGTCTACAAATAGCTGATCAGAGTGAGCCAGCGTGGCCAGAGCAGCTATGCCTGTCTCCTTTCTCATCCTGTGCTCGACCATTTTTGCATGACATCCCGGCAGAAACCTATTGCCCTTTATGTTGGCTTTGTTTTCTGCTGACTTAACACAGAAGCAGTTCAGCCCAGAGTCACAAAAACACCAGAGCTGCTGCAGGGGAGGGTGAGCTGGGACGGCCAGCAGCGAGACACCAGTCTCGGTTGTGTAGGTCCCGCTGTTTGTGTGACCGTGTTCCACGGCCAAGGCAAAAAAACTCCTCCCAAAATGTTCTTTTTAAGTGTATTTTTAAACCTGATTTTCTGTGTCTTGTCTGCACTGCCTGCTTCTGTGCTCACTCTGCAGCTGGAGTTGCAACGTGCTGTGCCTTCTCAATATTGCCAGCGAGCAACGTTGTATGAGTCTGGTTGAAAAAAATCTAAACAAAGCACAACTGCTGAGCCTTGTTGTGAGCTCTCTAATGGAAGGCATTCCCTGCTTGGGTGTCAGGTATCTAGGGGAATCGCAGACCCTCGTTAAGTTTGAGATAGCCAGAGCCCCATAGCTCTGCTTCTCCTTTCCCTCTCCCATCGCTGCTGTGAGCGCGGGCCTCTGGCTGAGGACTGAGCTTTGCAGTCCCTCACACGTCTCTTCAGCCTCTCTGGCAGCAGCCTGCAGACTTCCTGACATTTCATTCCCCTTTTTTATGAAAGCTGGTCTAAGCTGGCCTGTTAGACTGATTCTAGATTGCTTGTTTTTGGTTCAACCTTGTTGCTGTCACTTCAGCAGGATGGCTGGGAGGGTTGCTCAGGGTTTAGGCAGAGTCCTGTGTTATGAGTGAGCGGGGAAATCTGTCTTTATCTGTATTTAGGCAGTCCCTTCTTATTTCTTTTGTTTTATTTTGCAGTGTTTACCTCCTTCATTCCCGCTTTGTTCTTCATTGCTATCCTCAGGTATAGAAGTAATGTCAAACTTGTGGCTGATCCACAGAAGTGAGTTAATGCTGAAGGCCAAGCCTGGTGTAAATTGCAACTGAAGTTTTTACTGGCAGCCTTCAGGATAAATTTTCCACTTCTGTAAAGTTTTGGTTTTGCACAAATTTCTCCTGTTGCTTGCGTTCTTATTCCCTGGTCAAGGGGAGCGTATTTTAATTTGTTGGAAGTACTCTTCTGAAATGCCCCCTGCGCCTCATTTTTCTTGCCTCCATAATGTCCCATCATTATTTTGAAGAAGATTTTGATTGTTTCATAAGTGTCATGGCAGTTTTTTCAAACAAGAACATTACCATGCCTCTGGGTGTCTAGGTTAGGATGAATATGTTATGCAAACAAAGAATTGGTATATTTCTTTCTCTGACAGCAGAAGTCCTGTGCATGGACCCCCCAACATACGGTGTGTATCTAAAATTCTTCTTTTTAACCCCAAAGATCACAATATTTCAGAAGGCAAGATTTCTTGATAATGTTTTGTCCATATAAAATGCTGCAGTGTGGGAAAGAAACATTTCAGAAAACGGACGTTTGGATGTTCTTAAAGACATAAGTCTGCGCATCCCCCTGCCATTTCTCAAGGACATACAATGGAAATAGTGTATGGGCTTAACCAAACTAACTGCTGCCGGTTCAGAGTCATAAGCACTTCATGTGTGCAGAACAAAAATTAGTCTTGTCCTAGAAAGACGTGCCAGCTACTCAGAAGGCAAGAAGTGACAAGTGTCTACTGACAGGCAGCTGGCAAAGCGCAGGAAAATGTGGTGGTTTCATCCTGTTCACTCAGCAATTGTCTTTTTTTTTTTTGTGATAGTTTCCAAGGCAAAATAGCTTAGTGTAATTTGCAAGGAGACAAAAACTATTAGGTTCTGTAGGTATGCATCAGGCACATCTCTTGAGAGAGAGCAGAGGAAGAGTACAAAGCAGCAGCATGAGATGGAATTTTTTCTGGTTGCTGATGTCAAAATTGCCTCGCTAAGGACGAAGGTTTGTTTAGAGACAGGTGGCTTAAATTGCACCCGGAAATGTTGGGGTCTAGATTACAGAACCCATTCTAACTTGCTCAGGCATGTGAGGGAAAAGTTTTTTTTGCAATCTTTGCTTACTCTTGTGGACACGTATATAGGCAGCTTTGCTAAGAAGGAAAATGAGATGCCAAACCAATAAACAAGCAAACAAACAAGACAGTGATAATAACAACAAAACACAAGCAGCATCCCCCCAGCCCCCTTCCCCAACCAAAAAAAAAAAAAAAGAAAGGGAAATAGTGCTAACTTCAACACAGAATGCAGCTGGCTGCTCCTTGTGATGAATCTCTTGCTCAGCTCAGCAAGAGGTCATGGTTTCTGACACTTAACACATCTAGCATTATCAAGACTTCTGACATCACCTCTCTGCTGCTTATCCCTCCCCCTGTGCAAGTGTAAAGCAGCAATACTTACCATGTAAACCTCCAAGGTCCTTTTCTCCATCAGTCAGATTTTTTTCTTGATACTCTGTTAAGGTAAATAGAAAGGATGAGCTGTTGGGTTTTTTGGTCAGTGAATATAGGCTATCCAAGTGGGATTTTGAAGATTTAAGGGATGAAAGAGGAAGAGAAATGAGCTTCCTTGTGTCATATTTGTCGGTGCGTCAGAAATTATTACAATAAACAACTCAGCAGATTGTCCCATCCGTCTCTTTAATCTCTTGAAGGTGTTTCAGCCGAGAGAAGAATTGCTGTAAGTCAGAAGAAAAGTAAAGCCTGGATATGTTTTTGGAATCCTAACCCAACCTCCTTCTGAACTTTGTTTTTCAGGCTTGGCCTATATGTTTGGCAGTTGCTTTCTTTCCTAGTCCCAATAAGCACATCCCATTCCGCACTGCATTCAGGAGGACGCTGCATTAAGCGAAGTCATGCCTAACTCTGTCTTTCCTGGTATAATATGACAAGAGGAGGGTTATTTCAAACCCTTGGTGCCTTCCATAAGAAAGATTCACTTCCTGGTTCTTTAGCTGGTCCACTTTTTTAATGGTGTAATGGTCACACATTTTAATGGTATAAATTTAGGTAGAAGCAGTAAATTTTTATAAGCTGAATAATTGACTCTTTATTGTGCTGGTACTCTTGTTAGAATAAACTAACAATGCTAGCTGTTCTAACCGTCTGCTCGGTACATACAAAGTTGTGTTTCAAAGGGTATCCATTTTACATGCACTTAGAGCAGACATTATAGAACGAGTTTACAAGCCACCTTATAAAAACAGTATGTGTTTAATGCACTAAAGGAGTAATCTTCAGTAGATTTTTTTAATGCCATAAAATACTTCAATCTATTTTCTTAGTAGTAGTCTTTTTCCAAAAAAGGAAAAATAAAGCCCAAATACTTTTGCTAAGCTTCTTTTGGCACCAGTGCAACATGCAATATATTACATTTAAATGTTGGACTTCAAGGATTTATTTTTTAATTTCTTGTTGCTACCACTAGAAAGGGGCTCCATGCTGTGATCCTCTGGAGAGCTTTCATTTTAAAGATTCCAGCCAGTTTTTTATGTTGTGTTATTTCATCTCCTACTTCTTCAGTCCTTACTTTCACATATAACTAAATGTAGTTGCCACTACATTCAAACATTTTGCTGTATGAACAAACGTCAGGTGGTTTTTTTTGCTCAACTGTTAAAGCAAGGCTAAGGTTTCGTGATATAGCTCCATTCTGGACGAACTTTGTGGTTTTAGACAAATAATCTCAACCTCCATGCCTGCATAGGTAATCCCAATCTTTCTGGTTTTAGTTTGTAAACTTTTCTGGGGGCAAAAACTGTCTCTCCATGACTTACAGGGAGATGCCAAACACTGCAGTAATAGGAACTTTCAGGTAACGGGGCTTTTGCGGGGAACAGTGGCAGCTACCTGCACTTAAACATGCATCAGGACTACACTGACAAGCTGAAATAGTATTTTAATGCTGTGTGTGCTGGCTTCTGCAGCGTGTTAGAACTTAATACAGCCCTTTCCTCTGTCAATGACATTCATAAATTAAAAGTAGAGATTGTACAACTGTTGAGACCTGTCCATTATTCTTGGTCCCAGGACTGTCCTCCAAAGGTAAAAATAGGCAGGAAGAATCTGTCATTCGTTCAGAGCAGAGGAAAGCCCAGTTCCTAGTAAATAGGATGCCAGTCTACTCAGAAGAAACAGATGACATTGCAACTTCTGTTGTGTTTTCCCTTCCCTTCCCTCCCCACGCTGGCAATCATACCTCAGTTGAAAGCTCTCAACTCATAAGAAGCAAATAAGCAGTTCTTTGTTCTTCTGCTACCTACTGGTTATATTGCTTTTATTTATAAAAAGAAAAGAATTGGAGGTTAAAAAAAATGCAAATAGTAAAACATCATACATGCTAGGAGGTTTTCTTAATTCATCACTTGGCAAAGGCTCCCTAGCTAACAGCGATGCTTTTGCTTAGGGTTATTTGGCAGAAAATCCATCATTCTTTCTCCATTTATGAGTATTTCGTATTGACTTACACTCTTTAGCAAGGGTCAGCAGGGCATAATATGCATACAGAATTCAAGTCCCGTTTCAAAGGCTGAATTTTAATTTTAGTGGATGGTTTATTTTTAATACCGTTTGAAAATTTAAGCTGTTTATTAGATTTTTTTGTTTGTTTTAATGGCTTTTTGATAGTGAAATCTAATGTTCTTTTTATGGACTACATGCATAAGAATTAGGTTTGCTCAGACATTTCCATCATGTCAGTATAGCCCTCTTTTATTTTTATTTTTTTAATTTATTTTCTGACTTGTGAATCTGCAGACAGGAGTGATTTGTTTTCTATAAACCTTTTATAATTAAATTGTTAACAACGTACAAACATGGAAGAGGGAATGTTTGTTTGTGTGTGTGTATTTTGTGAAATGTTGACTTAGCCTTTAAGGCTCCAGAAAAGTCAATACAAATGTGAAACTTGATAAGGACATAAATGTGTATTTCCATTTTTGATTACAGCAATTATAGTTGGCAGAGTTTTAATATAATCTACTACATGTTTATATTTAACAAAATTGTTTTTCTCTTTTTACAGTGGTACTCCATACACACATGCACACTGAGTGTTCAGTTAATAGATATTTCAGGAAGAATTGTTGAAAGTTACATTGATTTTTGGAGCAGAAATTAGAAATGTTTTTTCTAGTCCTGTGCTACCCTTTCTACCAGCCCAAATGAAATAACGTCATGGTTTGGTGAAAAGGTTTGGGTATCTTTTCAGAGGGTCTCAGAAGAAAAATGCACATCAGAGGACTCCTAAGATTTTTATTTGCAGATGTGTTTGCCTCATAAATTTTATGAAATAGTCTATGATGAGATGAGACACAATGTAAAAGAGAAACTGTGATTTCTCAGAAAGTGTGCTGACTTCAAATTCTTGTTTTGTTGTTTTTTTTTCTTGTTAATATTCGAACAGCAAACCATATGTGCTATTCCATGCTGGGAATTTCTAAATAATTTTAATTGAAAACAGTTATTTCCCTTTGAAAACAGAAGTTAGGTTTAGATACATATCTGATCTTATGACCTAGCAGGAAGAGCATTCAAAATGTTGAGAATTCACGATGAGGGATATAAATTTTTCTAACCATTTCTAAATATTTTAATTGGATTGCAAATAATACTAGGTTATATATGGCTAGTATGATTTCTTAATGGGAAGAGTGTTGCTTTGGCAAAAAGCCAAAGTGCTTTTGAAGGTCAGATGTTGACAGTATTTGAAAGTGTTCAATGTCTGTTCTCTGATTTTATGAAATAATACATTAAAAGAGAAGATTAATACCCTAGATGGTATATCAGGGTCAGTTTGCTGCTCTGACCCTGTCGTTATGGATATTTTAGTTTTGCAGTTTTATATAAGTGCTGTGTAACTAATTTGATTTGATTGAGAACATAGATTAGATTCAAATGCAGGAAGAGAAAATGTGGGTCACAACTATTTTTAAGCTTTGGGTGGCCTATAGGTCTTTATATGCTGGGTCCTTTTTGTTGGTCCCTTTATACTTGATTTTCTATGCTGACAGCTTTATTGAAGCTGACAAACTCAAACTCTTCAACTTTGCTTCCTGCGGTAATAAGGCCCATGCTTGTGATGCAAGATTTGAGTGGGAATGAAGTGTCAGGGACAGAGCAGATGCTTTACATGCATGAGGATGCTGCATCTATCTCCTGCATCTCAAACAGAGCTCCCAAGAGGCTCTATAACAGCTTCATAAATCACGGGTTGCAGGTTCAGCTTTTCCTGCAGTCGATTAGGAATTCAGCGAACGGTGTGGGGCCCTTTGCTTGCACAGGCGGTGAAAAAGTACAAAAATGCGGGGGAGGGCCGAGTGCAAAAGAGCAGCTGGGATGACAAGATGATGGGCAATTATGAAGAGGAACTGAAAAAATATGTATATTAATAAATTATAATATTCGCTGGAGGAGGATTCGCTAATAATGTACAAATATTTCAAAAATGGTAATGGGTAGATTGCAATGGGAATTCTGTTGCCTTGATTACATGAACTGTGGTTAAGTGGAGAAATTCACATTAAGCATTAAACGAATGACTTAGCCATGAGCTATTGAAAGGGTTTGGCTTGTAAACTCATAGAATTCTGGTTCGGTTTGATTTTTTTTTTGTTTGCTTTTTGTTCTTAGTTAGGAAATCCATATATGAAAATCCTTCTCCACGTGGGATTTGTTGGTGTGTGACCTCAGCACCGTCACTCTCCTCAGTCTGTGATTCTTTCTAGAAGATAGATTGCACATATACACACACACGGGTCAATAGACACAGTTATTTTCCACAGTGATTTTAACCAACTGAGTCCTTTTTCCTCATCCAAAAATTTTAGGAAAAACAGTAAATGCATATTAATGTTTGACACAAGCCATCAATCTTCCACTTTGAGGAGAGATTCAAATACTGGTCTTGCACAATTTCTTTTAAAAATCTTGGTGATTAAAACCAAGCTAATGCCTACCTGCAAAAGGTGTAGGAGGGTTTACAGCTGAAAAGTTTCCGCAGTTTCCAGAATTGCTCCTGCTGCATTTCTCATGCATATGGCTATTTCATAACGCTTTTGCAGCACAGTGGCCTTACATCACTGGTTCTTTCCCCTCATCTGCTCTTTTTTGGCTTATGTCACATCTTCTCACCTCCAGGCATTTTTTTCCCACCTCCTTAATAGTACTAACTGTATCTTGTGCTTTCTCTCTCTATGGAAAGTCATTCTGTGTTGATATCTTAAATTGTGTATGTGTTTGAAACACCTATTGCACTCTTGATAGAATTTCTGCCAACAAAGAGCTCTCCACCTAAGCTCTCTCTAAGGTCTTGTGCAGTTATTTATAGCCCATGTTGCACTGGGCAATTTCTTTCCCACCGAGACAAACTGCTAGTGCAGTGGCATGCTGTTCTTCCTGCAGATACATAACAGGAGTTGCCCTTTTCCATGAATTTCTAAGCCATGGCTCAGTAGTTTTGTCAAGAACAGTGCTGGTGGTATCACCTCCCAGGCCAGTCACGAAGGGAAGAAATTGTCTCCTAGCAGAGATTAAGTGGAATAAAATAAAACCAGAACCTGCTGCTCCTAGAAGGGGGATTCAGTATATGCCTATGCTGAAAAGACAGCACCTAAATCATGGGGAAAATCATTATCATAAGAAGCAGGCACTGCTGAGATGTTAGGAGGGCAGAGTGGGGAGTACCTCTCAAGATGTGTGCCTTTGTGAGGAGTCTGGGGGACTGGAGGAGGTAGCCCAAGGCGAATAGTTGCATGCATTATGGGGTAGGTTTACACCGAAATGATGGATGACTCCCCGCCTGGCATGCCTCGGGTGGTTGTGCCACATGACAGCAGCATTGATCATTCTGCTTCGGCCGTGCTCTTTGTTGTGTGGCCGCGGTGGCCTCAACCAACATCACTACACACCATCCCTGTGCAGGCACTTCTGTTTTAGGATCAGGATAAGGAGGAGTGCGTGCGACTGGCAAGGTGATTTCCTGGCCTCGCCACTGCTGGGAGACACACAAGAGCAGCGGCACCTCATGTGGCAGTGGTTAGCTAAATGGGTTTGGTCTCTGAGGGTGCCTCGTGTGGCTGCAAAATGTGACGTATTCAGTGTTGGCTGTCTTTATCGTCACTCATCACCTGATTGTGTTTCTGTTGCTGTTTAGAAAGCACATCATCTTCCAAGGCACATGCTGAGGTGCTGTGCTATCTGGAGAATAAACTCCTTTTCTTCCCCTCTCTCCTGTTTTATGAATTGGTGCAACATTAGTGCTAGGACAGGTGTTAATTCACGGCCCTTTGAAATGGGTAGAACATTTCCAGGAGAGATCTTGAAACTCTCTGCCTACTTCTTGAACTCAGCATTTTCCAGATGCTTGTAACGTGACTTCTCGATGCCTGTTCCAAGTGCGTTTTCCACAGCTCTTCCTGGGGGAGTGGGCTGAGCCAAAATCTGAGAGCTCAACAGAGAGCAGCCTCGCTTTGATGAAAGATGTGTTTGGGGCTGGAGTTTCAGCCAACTGCATCCTTTAAAAAGGAGAGTAAATGAAAGTCTGGTGGTGGGATACAGAGAGGAACGTGGTCTAGGTGTGATGAAATTTATTCTAAGCACTCTGGATAATACTGTGGATGCTGTAAGTTAATACACTCCTTATAGTTTGGGAATTGTAAAAGAACGGCCTTAAATGAAGATCAATCAGTGCTGCCGTTAATTATTCCTTCCATGCAATGCCAAATAAAAAAAAGTGGTGAGGTTTTAATTTTGTAATTACCAGAAGGCTAATAATTCTTTGCCAAAGGCTGTGATGATCTCTTAAGTATGAGATAATGTAATTGCCTTATTCCTGTGCCATTAATTGTACTCCATTTTAAAAACATGGTCATCTGTCTTATGAGCAAAAGGATAGCCTGTTACCTTAAAGAAAACGTGCTACGAATGGTAAAAGGCGGCAATCTAAAAATCAGTCCTTTTTGTTTGATTTCTTTCGGGGTCATATTGTAACTTTCAAGACTGTTATAAATGAAGGAGGTTAGAAAAGAACTGTTTAAATTTGGCTAATGTATTCAGCTATCCATTACATGGCACTTGTGCAGGACCCAATGCTTAGCCTGTGAGTAATGGCCTTATACCTGACTGTAGGACCCAGGAGGTAAGAACCAAGCGGGTGTAAAACCCACCATACTTAGCAGAGGGACTCAGAGAAACACGTAGCCCATGAAGCCCCATGCAGCTCTCTATATTTCTATAGAATTAATTGTTTGTGGATTATAAGACATCTTCAACTTCTTTTTTTTTATTTTTATTTCTAGTAATAAATCCAAATAATGAGCTCAGTACTAGTGAGCTGTGAGAACTCATCAAATTTTAAATTCAAGATATTAGAGTATGATTTGACAAGGTGACTAGTAATGAATTAACATTTTGGCACTGTTGAAATGGGGGTTTTTCTCCCTTCTTTCCTCTGCTTCTGCTGCTTGTTTGACACAGACACTTGTCTGGTCTCACAAGAGCTGATTTAAGTCTAAAGTGGAAAAAAATGTTCTGTTCTTGTTTGTTTGGTTTGTTGTTGTTTGGTTTTTTTTTTTTGGTTAGCAAATTACAACAGTTTACCTTCCAATTAGATGCATACCAAAAGCCTGGCGGAAGTCTGGGCAGTGAGGGGGGAGGGATGGAGCAGGGGAGAAGGGTGATAGAATTAAAAGGGAGCAGGAATGCCCCCTTTCAGCAAGGCAGGGCACACAGTTGGTTCAACCATAGGGTCAAACCATGTCCTAAATTGGTGCTTTGTGGGCAGGAATCACTGCAGTTGCACTTCTGTGTATTTTCAGGAGAGGGAGGAGGCAAGCAGAGCGGGAAAGATGCACAGAGCATGCTTTCTGTCACACAGTGCCACTCCTGCCAGCTCCTGGGTTGTTCAGTTAGATTTTACGCCCCCTGAATTTCAAATCCAACATATGCAGCATACGTATGTAAGCAGGCCTGTAAAATACACAAAGAGGAATTGTATTCTTAATTGCAGGAGAATCAAGATTTAAGAATTATCTTCTTCAATCTGGACTGTAGAAAATAAAGTGAACTTTTTGTTAGTCTTCTGTCTATCGTCTGTGAATAATCTGCACAAGTCATTGTGCATATTTGCTTGGTTAATGTACGGGATACACTTAGAAAATACTGGCTGTTAACAGCAACTGGTTTTTAAAGTGACTAACTGCAAGAGGTTAGCCTATAACCTTGAGTTTCCCATTAAATACTGTCTCACGTTTAAATGGCAAAATCTAGCTTTTTTGGTAAAAATAAATATTTCTGAGCAAAAGCTTGAAATAGCTTATTAGGGGGGTCCGAAGGGAATTGGCACTTAGCTGAACTATGTTCCTGGAGCCAAGCCCCCTATTCCTCTCAGGAGGGAGCGACACAAGGCTCGTGGCCATGTGAAAAGTCTGTCCTTTGGAGGAAGGCCACGTGAATCAAACTGCTCCTGTCATGAGGTAGGATGGCAGAGTACTTGAATATGAATCTTTTTTTCAGCTGATGCATTTTCTTTATGTGGAGAAGTTGAAAATTTACAGATTTTTTTTTTTTTTTTTTACTCCAAAGAAATCTTTATCAGCAGAGGTCTTGGTTGCTGGAGTGCTGAGTATTGCAGCTTGCAGGTAAATGTGGAGGCAGGAGCTGGGCATTTATAGCATCTCTCACAGGGGATGCTTCTGCAGGTGGGTCTGTGTACCTTTGCAGTGATGTCTACACAAAGCCTCAAGTGAATAGTAATCTAATATTAAATGTGACTTCAGTGTCATTTTATTTGCTTTCTGAGAACAGAATGTCTTTTGCTCAGGTCTTCTTCCTGAAGAAAACCCACTAGTGATGGTTTTGATCTAAGATGCCAAAACTTCCATATCTGCTGGTTCAGTCTAAAATCTGTATTGGTGATCAGTCTGGAGACGTTCTCAGTGCCCTTACCTCTGCAGAGCGCACGCTGCCCTGGCATCTTTCTTTAGCACTGGATGAAAAGTACCTGTTACCCTCAGTGAGCTGTGTTCTGCCGAACTAATGGCAGATATTTTTCTTATTCCCTTCTCTCCTAAAACTCACTGAGACAGAGAGAGAGAGAGAGAGAGACAACAGCATATAACTTTCAGAGACAACTGAAGCTATTTTCTTCATGGTGTGAAAAATGCTCATCCTTAATATACTTGCATGTAGTTTTCTACTGTGCTGGACTTTTTGTGTCCAGCTGTTGTTGCATGCTATCTGACAGTGCATCAGAAGAAAAAATGAACAGGAAAACTCCATCTCCTGCCGGGGGGGGGGAGAAGAAAGAGGAAAAAAGGAGGGGAAAAAAATAAAAACTTGTTCCATTCCAAAATCAGTCATAATAATGGAAGTTCACATCAGATGAATTGCCAGTCAGTATGGACAAACATCTGGCTTATTCATCCCTAGCTATACTAACAAAAACATTATATCCTGTTCACTGATCATCCTAGTTTATCTTGGCAGTTGTGCACCTTGATATTTTTCACTTAAACAAGAACGTATCAGTACTCTACAGCTAGCATGCCTTGAGATCCAGGTTCACAGTTCGTGTGCTTCTGTGACTTTGAACTCTTCTTTTCCTGAGTTTACCAGCAGACAGCTGCACCAGAACAGATATGTTTACATGTGGGGAGTAAATGGCAGCTCGCAGCTCAGAGTTTCCATTTCCTTTTACATTGTTCAGGAATCCAAGCTCACAATTCTTGTCCCAAAGCTTCACCTCGTGTGTATGCATCTGACTTGGCCCGTTGTGGTGCAAGCATTTTGTTTTGACATTGATTTGTTGATAGAAAGTGCTGACTAGGGAGAAGCTACTTACAGTAGGAATTAGCCTCAGTGTACATGAAATTACATTGTTAGTGAAGTATCTTTTTTAGAAAAAATCACTTTCAGTATGGGGTTTAAGCAGTGTGTAAATGTGAGCCTAACATGGAACTACTTTATGCAGTTATAGCATGATAGGTGCATTTTTAGGTGGAGAAAAAATTACATTTTGTATTAAGCATGACTGTGAAATCTGATTAGATGCTTAAGCCATGATACTGACTATTTAAGCTGTTGTCATGCATAGGTGATAAAATATTTCGAGATGTGCTTGGCAAGGCATAATTCCATCAAAAGGCTGTGGTAATTGCAAACAAGAAACAAAACCATTAGAGTGATCTGTTCATTTGCCTGAACCCTAAAGAGGAATTAGAGACTTCAGCAAGTGGCATCAATTGCGCAGAGGGAAAATCCTTGCTATGACTTTATACAGCCTGACAGGCTTCCTATCATCTCTCTTGCTTAATTTCACATTTATGAGCTTTCGCTCCTCCTCTCCCCCTTTTGTTTTCAACCTAATTTGGATGTTTCAGGTTTGTGCTCTGAAAGAAAGCTATAATTTATTGGTTATTTTGGTAGTCGAACTCAGTCAAGTAGATATTGTGTAAATGACCTGTAGAAAGCCCTGTAGCAATTTTATGTCGTGGTTTGCCTACTGTTACTTTGAAATAAGATTCCCTAAGTTACCCTGGTGTGTGAGAATGAGCTTAGTTTTTGGTCACCCTCACCATGGGTCTTCCGTTAGGAAAAAGTTGAACTTACTGAAGCATTTTGATTGAATTAATTTCTGGTGTGTGTGTATATTAATTGCTAGATTTGACCTGTAGGCCATTATGAAAATTAATGTGCTGGCAGTGCACTGCTGGTACACATAATTGTAATTTTTGATTTTCATTCTAATGACTCTATCATTTGTATGATACTTAGACTATACATTTGAAGCATAAAATCAAACAGAGTAGTTGTAGAATTAGGAAGCTCCGGCTGAATATGAGGGGGCACTTCTTTACTGTGAGGGTTACAGAGCACTGACACAGGTTGCCCAGAGAGGCTGTGGAGTCTCCTTCTCTGGAGCTATTCAAAACCCACCTGGATGCCATCCTGCGCAGTGTGCTCTAGGTGATCCTGCCGGCAGGGGGGTTGGACCAGATGATCTTCAGAGGTCCCTTCCCACTTCAGCCATTCTGTGATTCTGTAATTAGGTTTTGCACTTTATATGACCATGTAGTGAGACAGTCTGGAGAGCTGTATGGTCTGAAAATTCTGCTCAGAAAATAATCGTTTAGTACCTGTCTAGATCATTGCCCAGTCTTAGAAACGCAAGGAGATTTGGAGCAGAAAGCAAGACCTGGGGCCGTAACAGCCCTGACCTAGGTTGGATATGTTGCCTTCAGATTGCACTCTGAGGCTAGCAGTGAAGTGCAAATACGTAAGCTTGCTGAAGGTAAATCATTTACCTCTTCACTTTCATCACAACCACTGTGCTTGTGGCCAAGAAATCAAAGCAAGCAGTTGACGTCATGCCAGCATCCTGGTGTCTATTACAAGCCTCCCACCTGCTTGCAGGGCAGCAGCCTGGGCAGCAGATATTCAGGGGGATCACAGGGGTCAGGGTAGTGGGGTGCTGATGTTGGGTAGCTGGGGTGTATTGCAGGGGGCATGAGGGGGTCTCCAGATGGAGAATTCAGCCACTGCTGTTGCTGAGATAACCACACTCTTAGTTAAGAGTGCATCTCCTAGTCTAAGACTAAGAGAAGTGCATGGAAGAGAGTGTTGTTCTTAAAGGCAGTTAAAAAGAGACTAATCATGCAGTAGTAGTTGCATCATAAACTTCCCTTCCTTCAGCTGAGGTGCAGCTGACCACATCCATGCTTAGGTAGACGTTTGTTCCTGAAATCTTCATTGGTTCGCTCATAAGCTGTAATTACCTTCTGTTGACAAATCATATACAAGAAATGATAACCGAAATAGAACATGTATTACTTTGCATTCCTGTTCTTTCATTTAAAGTGATTAGCTGTTTTATCTCATAATCTCTGAATGTCGACTAGCTTGAAACTTCCCATTCATGGTCTGTATTTGTTTTTCTTTGGCACTTGAATTTGGAAGCAGGAAACAATCTGAAAGTAATTGTATTAAGTGTTTCAGCACAAAGATTTTAAAATATAATAGCTTGGCATATTACTCCATCTTCTCTCTATTCCTCAGAGGAAATAAAATGGACTTAGCAACTTTCATCCAGGCAGCTTTTGTACTGCATCCTGTTTCCTTCCTCATGTTTGAGTAAGCACCGAAATTTCTCTCCAAACTGAGTAAACCTGTTCTCTGTGTTGTAGCAGTCACTTCGCTGAACACACGTGTTTTGTTCACTTTTCTGATGTTGATACAGGGTTTGGGCTGTTCACATGCATTGAGTTCAGGCAAGTCTGCATTTTGCCCCCCATATCAAAGGAAAGCATTGCAGAGAATAGAGAGGAATATGCATAGCTAAACAGATAAGTGTCTGGGTGTTTGCCCTGGCTTTTTAGGCTGCTTGAAGGGAGTCTAGCACCTCCCCAGAGCCCTGAAGTGCTGCGTGTGCAATTCCTGCACTTGTTGGAGGGCTGAAATCTCTGCTTTTTGCTCGCTGAAAGGTAGAGAAAGAGGGATCCAAAGTCGAAGGAAAATTGACCCTTGGAAAAGCTTGGCATGAAAAGGATTAAGTCCCTGGAAACTTTGTTTGGAAACGTTAGGAGACTGCTATGTATGTATGCTGGCAACCTTCATAAGAGACAAATTATTTTCCCACCCTCTCAAGTACTTGGTAGTTTATCTGTTGTTTATATTAAAGATTGATCGTGCTTATGTATTCCTGACAGAGTTCTCATTCATCACCCTGAGCCACGTAAGAGGCTGGAGGAGAAGAATGGGGGTTACTGGAAAGTAGACGTGATCTCTAGCTCTGCTTTTAAAATGACATGTCCTGACATTAGCTTTGTTCCTGTGAATCATTGTGTTTGTGTAACCCCCCCGCCCCCTTTTTTCTTGTTGTTGCTTCCATGTTTGATATGTTTTTCTCAGGAATATTCAAAAAAAAGATAATACACTTATTACAGTGATATTGGGGAACGTTAATGACGACACTTGTCAAGTTACTATCTCAAGAGGTTTCTGCTCCCTGCCATGCCCACCGCCCTGTTTGCTGGCTCTTGCTTCCTCCCCCAGCCCCAGCAGCCATTTCCTCCCTCGGAGCAAGCCGCGCAGGCAATTGTTTCAGCCTGTGCCAAGCGAAAGGGGTGGAAGGGGGCCAGGGGAGTGAGGACAAATGCATGAAGGCTGAGACTTCCTAAAGTCTGTCAGCTGCCAACAGAGAGGGACTTTCTCCCACGGAAGCAAGAGCTGATCTGGAAGCTGCTCCTCATCCTCCTTGAACCCACTGAAGGCTTCCAGCCTCTAAGTGTTCAGGCAGCTCCTTGTGATCACCTTCAAAGGTTGAGAGTCAAAACTGCTGGCAAGGGGCGGAGACTGAAAAGGAATTTGCTAGGTTTTGCAAGCTGCTTGGGATTATGGGGGCATACTACCAGCCGTGCTTGGAATCAGGTCCAGAAACCTCTAGAGAGGGCTATTTTACCACCCTGGCTTGTCTGCCTGGAAGTCCCTTCCCATCTTCCCGAGCCATGCTTTGATCCCATCTTTCAGGGTGTTCTGGTGCAAAATAGTTACATGGGCAAATTTTCAGCCAATAGTTTTAATCCCTTGAATTTCTGAATTGCAATGTGCTTATGTTTTCCTAATAAGAAATTCTTTGGATCTTAAAAGAGGCAATTGAAGTAATTGATATTTGACAAACCAGAGCAAATTATCTCCGAAGAGATTGTCATTTAATACAGATTACCTTCTCTTTTATCTGTACTTCTACTAGAAATACTTCGCCTGGCATATCTTAATTCTGCACAGATTTTTTTTTTTCCTGTGTCATACTACATTAATGTCTGACAGCACTTTTGTGCGAAGTCCTGTAAAAGATTTCAATTTTCAGTAGCATCTTCGAGACTGAGATGTGACTGTAGATGCTGGCTTGTGTTTATAATTAAACATCTGCTCCACAAAAGCAAGAGATGACCAAAAGTTCTGCAGACGTAGGGGAATTTAGATATGGTAGTTGTGAAGAAAGCGTATCTTCAGTGCAATCGAGGGAGAAGGAATAACGTAAGGAAGTCTTATATCTCTAAGAATTTTCAAACATTTTAAATCAATCTAATTATACAGAAATATCTATTTTGGAAGACTAGATGTTTGTAAAAGACTTTGATTCCAACTCATTTGGATTGTTTGTTTTTTTTTTTCCCCATATGACTACTTTTGATGACATATTGTACATATCAAGAATGAGAGAATTTATTTCTGGGTTGGGAATAGTTTTTTAATCAGACTCTGTAATGTAAATAGACCTCTATTTGAAAGTTCATTCAAAACTGAGTACTGGTGTATATTTAAAAGCACTGTATGGTAAAGTAGAAGTATCCCCCAGTGTTTAACTGAAAGCGTGTTTTATGTGTGGTTTTGTTTTGTTTTTTAATGTTTAACAGTGACTGAAGCTGGCTTTGGTGCTGACATTGGGATGGAGAAATTCTTCAACATCAAATGCAGAGCCTCTGGCTTGGTTCCCAGTGTGGTTGTACTTGTTGCTACAGTGAGGGCTTTGAAGATGCATGGAGGTGGGCCAAATGTAAGTTTTTGCACCTTTCTTGGAAAATGAAATTGTCGCTGAAGTTTGCAATAAGTAAAATATCTTGGTTTAAGAAACAATGGGGGTAGCTTTTGGAACAATATTTAGATACCATCTCTGAGTTACCTCATCGTATAGTTGTTAGCTCCAAAAGCAATGCAGAAATGCAAAGGCACAAACGAAAGAAGAGGGCTGAAAGAGCTCTGAAGAAGCACTAAATCTTGTGAGGGAGGGAAGTTTGCTTGTATGGAGGAAAGAAAAAAAAAGCTATAAAATGTATATATTTTCTTTTCCCTGCATTTTGAAATAGCATATCTGAGTGCACTGAAGTAGTCACAAGCTGGGAAAGTTGGCAGCTGAGGAGGACAGAGAAGAAAGTTCAGGCTGCAGTATGTGAGCGGAAGTAGGGAACATTGTTTATGAAAGTTTTGAGATTTCTTTCACTGCAATGATGGGAACTCCTTCTGTCCTTTTAGTCTGCTCAGGTTAATTCCCTCAGGGATGCAAAGGTAATTGGTACAAGTGTGCAAATGTTTTCTCAGTGTACCAAAAGTATATCACTTTTTGCTATTTAAGCCAAGAAGACACTTGTATAGATAACTGATTCTAGAAGTACTCCTCAGTCATACAATCAGACTGGACTCTGCTAGCCAAGCAGACAGACACTAAACTCCTTAAAACACTTTCTTTTGTCCGGCAGCATGCAAGAGAGTGATGCTTCCAGGGAAACAGTCTTACTGGATGAAAATACCAGAGCTGTTTCCGCAGCCACAAAATTTTGGACTGCGTGGTAGTCTTTACAGCAAATCATCTCGTAGAGCTGAGCTTTTTCCATTTTCAGTCTTTCAGGTTGACATAATTTTATAACTTTGTATCATTTTAGTCCACTTCTAATGCAAGTTTTCTTTATTTTTAATAACATTCTTTCTTGCATGTCAGGCTGGTATCCTGTCAAGCACTTTATCATTCAATCTAGCAAATATACCACTTGAATACATCCTCATAGCAGTCTCTATTTCTGTCTGAGTTGTGTCTTTAGCAAGTATAGAGCTTTCATTTGGTCATGTAATACATGACAGATCCACACTGAATGCCAGATACTTTTACTGGGATCTAGCTATAAAATGAACCAAGACCAATGCCTAGGAGAAAAGTCACCAAGTCCAGTACCTGAGATTGATATATTTGGTCATGGGAGGCTCAGTACAGTACCCCAGTCATACTCTGCCATACCTTTTTTCTTTCCAGCAAAGGAAGTTACTTGCATGAAATTGCTTGCCATGGGCAATAATTACAGAGCACCCAAAGATTGTTTGTCTTCTGTTTATCTGTCAGAGCTGTTCCTTCAGCCAACTGTTGGAGGTTGCTTTCCACTGTCTTTGCACTGCTGGTGCATCGTTAAACATGTAGAACAGGGTCCAATTACATTCTCTAATAAATGTTTTGCAACAAGTTGCTGAGTAACTACTGTGTCTTGCTGCTCAGATACAGTGGGAAGTGTTGCTACTCTCCTTGCATCGGTGTAACTTGCAATAAAATAGAGGCTGCAATCACCCTATGATTTTTTGTGCCATATTTGTACTGCCAGGCAGTATAGAAAACAAGCAAAAGTGCACTTCTGACTACTTAGGATCATGACAAGTGTTAAATCTGTGATGACTTTGATTATTATTCCAGGTAACTGCTGGTGCACCCCTGAAGAAGGAATACACAGAAGAGGTAAGAGGAGCTATTACAAAACTTTAGGAGGAGTTTTTTTTAAAAACCACTTGGTGGTTATCCCTCCTGTGTGTGCTATGTGTGTCACTGCATGGTAGATTGTACTGAGGAACTGAATCAGCTGAAAAATAACTTTTCAGTAAATTTTCGAGGATCAGTAAGTTTTCAGACTGATCAGCTCTTCATTCAAGTCCGTCATATAGCCTCTCAAGCATTTCTGGCATTCATGGCAGCACAAGGGCAGAGTGGTGCAGGGGTCAAAGACACTCCCTGCAATTCATGACAGCTTAACCTGTTCATTAAACAGCAGGCTTAATCTGGAATTGGATGTCATTCTTCAAACAAAAGTAGATTCTTCAAGTTTGTTTTCTTTGTCTCTTTGCTGTCCTCTGGTATTTTGATAGTTTTACAATCAGATCACCTTTAGGTTGAATACAAATTCAAACAGCCACTTTAAGTCTTTTGATTATATCAGGCTAAGGATATGTGTTATTGCAATTACGACAAGCCCAACAAAGTCTGAGATAATAGAGTAAATAAGGAAATCTAGTAATGTGCTTTTATCTGGGACACATGCATAGATTAGAATATGTATCTAATGTCATCAATTAAATAGCACACTTCAGAAACTCAGAGGTAGTAAATTTTCCAAACTGTGTGTTTACTGATGAATATATAGGTGTACATATCTGACTTAAGTAGTGAGTGGATGTGTTGTGTGATACCCTCTATATTTTGAAGTCTCCCGCGTGTGTAAGTCTTATAAACTACATCTCTGTGGGTCTAATACTTCTGAAGTCAGTGGGATGTGAAAGTACCTTAGCAGGATTTCCATTATTGATGTGTTTCTGTGGCATTGCACGAAGGACTGTAATCCAAGTCCATTCTTCCTGTATTTGAATATGAAAGAGGTTTAAGGTGTCTCCTCTGCCCATAGATTGATTTGTCCTCTGAGAACGAGAGGACATGAGCACAAGGTGACCAGAGTAGCTAAGGAGAAAAATGATCTGCCATCCACCCCAGTTTTGGGGCAACATGTCTGTTGTATTACTATCTGAAGGTGTCTCCTTCAAGGAAGCCACTGATCAGAGTAGGAGGGAAAGGGGAACAGGCAACAAGGCTGCCAGTGTTTTGTGTGAACCTGCCCACAGACTCTTTTTGGTAACCTTTGTATTGACTGGCAGCCAGTCATCAGCTGCACTGTCTTCTCATGTCCTGGAAAAGAGCAATGCATTCATGTACAAATTTTGGACACTGCGTAATCACTTAAATATGTCTGTTGCTTATTAATTTAAGTAAGAATTAATAACTACCAAAATGTTTTGTCTAGAAACATTTTACTTGCCCGCAACTGTCATGATCAGCACTGTTTATGTTCAGTTTAATTTATGGAAAATCCCATTAAAACATTCCATTTGGCAGGAGCAGGCTTGATGTATCTGACCATTTCCATTAATTTTTATTTAATTGTGTAGAACCTCCAGCTGGTAGCTGATGGCTGCTGTAATCTACAGAAACAGATTCAAATTACTCAGCTCTTTGGAGTTCCTGTTGTGGTTGCTCTAAATGTCTTCAAGTAAGTCTGTTCGTTTGTTACTTTTATGAGTAAATTCACAGATCAAATTTCACACTTTTTCTTGATTTATAAATTAAACAGTTTGGGCATGAAGAAAAGAAAGTATTGAAGAACTTTTAATTTTTTTCTCCATTATGAATATCCTTTAAATCCTTAGCTTGTTCTTAAGGTTTTAAAGCTACAAAAAGTATATAACGTTATGGAAATATTAATGTCCATGTTAATTAGTTATAATAATTATTAAAAGTGTCCTTGAAATGCAAGTATACATGCTGCATATAAATGTGCTATGCATATGTCAACTTTTATATAAAAACTACTGATGTAGAGTAAGGCTAAATTTATAAGATTATAAAATAGAACTAATTAAACAAACCAGAATTGTTTGGTTGGCAGAACTGACTCTCCTGCTGAGGTTGATCTGGTGTGTGAGATTGCAAAGCAGTCTGGAGCTTTTGATGCTGTACCCTGCAATCACTGGTCGGATGGTGGTAGAGGAGCAGTAAAACTAGCTCAAGCTGTGCAAAAGGCAGCCAATCAGAAAAACAGTTTCAAATATCTCTACAGCTTGGAGGTAAGATTTTTTTTTTTCTTTTATGAATGCTTGCTACATCAGTTTTGGATTTAAAATGAGAAGAATGTTGCAACAAAGCTATCTAGCATACTTGGAAAGGGGCTTGACTTAAAATCATAAAACCTGGAGAGAGCAAGCAATCTTTGTTGCTTGTCTAATCAGTAGTGCAGGATACTTACTGGTAGTGCTTATTAGTGCATTGAATATTTTTGATAAGGTCATATTTAGCATAAAAATATATCTGTAGGTGAAACATCTACAAACTGTTGTAGGAGACTTCACAAAGATACAAGTCATGAAGCTTTTCCTGACAATCATGTAAAATGAAATACAGTTACTGTCTCACAGTCATAGGTATTGCACCGATTTGTGGCTCTCTGAAACATTCACTCCCTACAAGAGAAAGGTGTTAGAGATAGCTTGGGTGCACTGCACATCTGTCCAGGCACGGAAGTTAACACAGAGAGAAAGCTCTGTCTTTACCAGCACCCACCTGCATGCCCACAGCGTGGGTGGCCTGATCCTGCTGCTCCTCTCCCACTGATCAGGATTGGAGTCTGCTACTGCAGTGTGGCCCCACAATGCATGGGTCACTCCTGCTGTGGGCCTTGGGCCCTCAGCCTGTCTAGCAGCAGCCCCTGGCCCCCTGCCCTGCTCCAGCCACTGGCAGCAGCACCCAGGAACCCTGAGGCCGTGGCTCACCCAGCTGCTGGCACGCAGACCTCTGCTCCTGCCTGCGATGTTCACACCTGCATGTGCAGAGCACGGCCACGCAGAAGGGAGTCAGAAATCAGATTTACACAGGGTAGGGGACCAACTGTGCTGATCAAGCACAGGGCTCAGTCAGACAAGAGCTGCTGATCAGCCACCCTTATGTTCAACCAGCACTTTACTCCCTCTATCATTTTTCTACAGCTGTTCTTCTCCAATTGGCCTTGATTATTTCCTTTCCCCTTCAAAAATCTCCCGTTTGTTTAAAAAAAAAAAAGTTTTACGTGGTCCCAAAATACAGCTCTTGCTGCATCCCATAATGAGTTCTGTACTTGTCACCTCTTTAGTTTGTAAAGTTTTCTGAGGAAAGTGTCTTCCTGTTGACTCATCTTGGTGGATTTCCCACCAGGGACAATGGTCTCATCCTACTGCTTGGATGGTCTTAGGAAACAACCGATTCAGTGTGTTGTAATTACGACTGATTAGTTTTTTTCACTGATTACATCATTAGGGTTCCTCCACCTATCATTGTTTCTCTGATCCTTGGTCGGGCTTTGTGTTTAATATGCTTAGCTGTTAGATAACCTAACAAAGGATAGTTTGGTCCAAGTTTCAATCCTATCTCTGCTGGAGATGGTGACTCTTTTTCCGTGTCTTAGAAGCTTAGTTATTGCAGTCATCCGCAAGGTAACATCAGTAACATCACGGCAAGGTGAGCCTGTCAGGAGGAGCAGCTTGCAAAGAAGGGCTGTGTGGCCCCTGAAAGCACTGAGCTGGAGTACCACCATACGTACAGGCAGAACATTTGGAGGGACATACTGCCAGGGAAATTGCATACACAATTTCTTGGGACCTTCCCGACTATCCGAATGTGGGTGGGTTAAAATTTGGGCAGCAAAATAGACTTCTCTGGCACCAACGCAGCCCTTGTCAAATTTCAGATCTTGTTCCCAACTTGACAGTGCTGCTTAAGTTTCTTTTAGAAAAAAAGTTTGAGTGCTATTTCTGAACAGCAGAACCTTAGCTTCATTCTTTTAAATGGCTGAAAGTTCCTATTTTGATTCTTCTTGCCAGAAAAAAGTTCAGCCTGAGGTAGATGTGTCCTACTTGTTGTCTTTCAGTCTATCTCCTCCCTGATATGTACCTTGTATCAATTGCACCCATTTTATTTCTTCTTTTCACCTCCCACACTGTTTTCCCAAATGTCAGTAATCCAGCCAGCTCCTGTTAGTGTTAAATACTGCCTTCACATAATTGATGGCAGTACCTTGGGAATGTAAGTGCTATGGCATCTGTTCCAGCCTTTTTGTCCATGGAACATTTTTACAGCCAAACAATGAATATTCCTTTCTCAGTTTGTCTCGAATTGAGATGCTCTGGAAAGTAAAGATATCATTTTATGCTTTTTGCATAATAAAATGAGAAAAAAAAATAAGTTTATTTCAGAAACACATGTAGTAGTTTTCCCCAGGGAACATTTGTGCTACAGAGATAGCACACAAGCATTTGATGAATCCCATATTTAAGCTCTGAAGTTACTATATTCTATATAACTAAGAATCTTGTGGTATGAACGAATAGAAAGAATTGGTAAGGCTGGTCACTGCTCTCTGAAGGAATAAAATGAGATTGATTTCTACTTTAATGTCCTTCCCAAGCACATCTTCTTGTGCTGTATTGCATAAGCAGTGTGATTGTAGCACAGAGGGAATGAATCACACCTTTACATCACCTTAATATCCTGTAACTTAAAACAAATAGTATAAGCCTCAAAACTATGTTGAAGGGATTTTATAAAAACATATAAAAATCTTAAAGTAATGGGGAAAAAATAAATTCAGGCCAACAAAAATACTAAAATATCAATTTCGGGCTTCTGTTTCATTCTTACTGGGCAAAGGATGGGGATTGAAGCAACTTGGAGGCAGGGTAGTGAAATACAAGTTCTGTCATTTGTAAGGTATGGTAGGTCATTTACTCACTATGCTCATAGAAACATGAAGGAAAACCAGATGTTAATTATGGTTGTAATAGGGTTTTTTGATGCAGCAGTTTTGGGGGCTGAATTCTAGTGTTCAAAGGGGGGTATCCATGAAAGAAAAGTCAAGAAACAAAAGAGATGGGATTCAGACACATGGTTTCTCCCGTCATTATGCCTAAAAGGGGGGTCTAAGTGCAAGGATGTAGTTTTGTCCCTTGTCTTTATAGCAACTGCTGGAACTGCTGAAAAAAGATTTATCAAGTTGCTTGAATACTTTCAAGTCTCAGTTGCCTCAAGTTTGGGGTTTGCGGGTTTTTCTCTTTCCCTTCATTCTGCCCCTTCATTCGTATCTCTGTCTTTGGAGACTCCTCCACTCTTCCCTTTAATCCACATCTCCGTTTAATCCACATCTCCATTCAGTCCTTTGATGTCTACACGTCTCAGTTTCTTCAGTCTGGAAAAATTCATCAGAATTTACTTCCAAAACTGTCTATAATTAGAACAACTTCCAGCAGCACAGACCACTGTAGGAAAAGGTAGAAGCTGCAATAGATTCATTCAACATTTTGATGTTTTGAAGAAAACATTACCCTCAGTATTCAGAAACAAAATTCCAACTCCCTTACGTGTGAAACTGTTTTAGAACTCTTTCTACTAGTCAGACCAAAGGTTGCAGCAAGCTATATTAGTGATAGTCAGTGTGTCTTCTAATTACAGGGTAGCCCAGGACATCTGAGTGCTCTTTGGATTTGTTCCAAATGACATATATCTATTTGCAGTGCTTTTTGTAATTTCCAAATGTATCTGAAAACAAAGGCTGAAAGGTGTTTACAAATGTATATCATGTGAGAAGAATGAGAAAGGTGTTTTTTTTTTCCCTCTTGTCAAATACAAGTAAAAAGCTGAGGATCAGACTTTTCACTTTTTTATGAATCCTGAGATATGTTTATACATTTGTACCATGTTGTCAAGTAACATCCAAGCATGTGCTGAATGAGCGATTCTGGACAGTGGACACAACACAGTCGTATGGGTTCAGGACTCAGGCTCAACTAAGTGGTCCTGTTGAGTATCACAGCGAGCTAGACTAATTAGAGGACTGTGCTCGTCTGCTTATATTCCCTGAAGCATCTCAGTTGGTCTGTTTTAAACTTCCTGAGATGTCTCTACATGACACAGTGCTGTCCCACTTTTAGATTACTTTTCACATTTTCTTTGTTTCTCTAAGCAGGCAAGCTTTTGTTTTTATCCTACTAGTTGATGTTTGTACTTTTTTAATACTCTTTGATTATAGTAAGGGTTCGTTTGACATTTGGTATTAGATGAACAAATATTTTTCAGGAACTGAAATGAGAACAGAATAAACTTCAAGCATACTTTGAGGGTACTCAAAAGAATACTGCATGTATTATTTGGGGAGCATATATATGTAATGGTGTCAAAAAGCAGCCTCTGACAAGTAACCCCTGCTCTGTTGTCACTATAAAAGTATAAAAATAGGACGTAAACAGATACAGTATGCTATGAAATGCTTGCAGTATTAGGAATTGGGGGGGAGGGGGAGGGGTTGTTCATGACCAAGGATGAGATTTTTATATAATAGGCTTCAGAGTTTATAATATAGTTTAAACAATTATTAGTAGTAGTTGTAGTAAGTAGTGTAGCAGTGTGTGGTTTTAATATGAATTTTTGCCTCCAGTGCAAACTAACCCCTCTTATTTTATTGTTGAATCAGTTTCTTGCCAACTGTTTCTCTTTAGCGTTTGGAGGATGGGTTTGTTTTAAAGGCCTCCTGAACTCTGTGAAATAATTTGTGCTTTTTTAAAACATATATATATATTCTTGCTACATATGGAAAATATCAAAATATCAACTCTTATCACTGTTGACTTCCTTTCTGGGTTCACTTTTCTTGAAGTATGGGTCTTTAAGCTGCAGCAGAAAGCTATTACTCAAAGTTGACTGACCCATTAGAAGTGAGTTTAGATAACTATGGGGAGGATAGGAGAGGATGGAAACATACGCATCCCATTCCCAAATTTCTCTAGCTTTAGTGCTTGTTCTTGGTGTGGTGGGGGAGGTAAGCTATATTCCCCACTGGTGCATGCCTGGTGGGGAACCTTCCGTCCTTCACAGAAGTGAGACTTCTCTGCTTTTGGGAGGGGAATGCTTGGGGTCTCTTCTGTTTCCTCCTTTGTTGAACTCTTTGATGACTGCAGCAGCTCTCCTCAACCAGGGGGTATTAACCATAGGTCTGAATGAAGGCAGGCACTGGGTTTTTGAGATGCATTGCCCCTTCCTACAAGGCACTGGGAACGTGGTGGGTGAACGCTCCAGGAGATAAGAGAGGAGAAGGACAGGCAAATGGCATGAGGCAGGATCAGCAAATAGGGCCAGTCAGTGAGTTAGCATTGTCCCTTTAAAACAACATGGCAAAATATGATTGAAGTACCTCAAGTCACTGATTTATGCTGTGTTGGAAAACTACGTTGAAGAGCGTGAAGGTAATGAAGGGGAGGGAGGAGAAGGGGTTGTTCCAGACTTTCAGGTTTGTCAGATGACATCTATTTTTGCTAGTGCTTTGCCTTTAAGTAATATCATGACAAGTGAAAATAATTCCAGGTTGTACTGTGGAAGTTGATTACACAAATACTTTGGCTGAGTGCATTGAATAGCCTGTCCAGCCTGCAGAACAAAGGAGAGCTTTGTCAACCTGAAGCCATCCATGGGGAATATGAGGCTAAGCAGCACTTCTGGGGAGGTATTCAAGCAGTTAACAGCTTCAGCACCAGTATTTTCCTTCCCCTGCTGGGAGCATAGTAATAACTAGGGCAAATCTTGAGCATCTCAGCCTCCTGTTTTGGCTGCCCCTGCCTCTGTTGTGCTGTGGCAGTATGGTGTGCACTCATTTCTTCCAGTTGTAGCTTCAGCTGTTGGAGATGGGTCATCGGAAGCTAAGGGTAGCACCAAAACAGAGGAAACTGCTAGCAGCAGTTCTGTGTGCATTAGCTTCGGTTCCATCCACTGCCAGCAGTCTCCAAAAACAATGAACCAGGGTGTGCATACAGCCAAGGGAAGGACAGTGGCCTGAAGAGGAGGGTAGTCAAAAGGGGCTCGTAGGGCCTGCCTTTGAGGACACTGAGCTCCAGGAAAAAGACCCAAGGCAGATGATGTTTCTCTTCATTTGTAAACTGGTCACCTTTTTAATTCCAATGTAATTAGGAAGTGGGGAGATTTTCTTCGCCCTCCACTGATAACCTAAGCTGTGGAAACCATCCATCACGTGTCTTCTGCCTCATCATCCCAATATACCTCTGTTCTCTGCCTTGGAGGCAAATAACTTCTGTTTTTAAGTCCTTCATAAGGCACAGTTCAGCAAGGTATAGACACTCAATGGAATGTCCTTAAGCACTACTGGAGTAGCATAAATAAATAAAAATAAAATTGTGTGTGCTCCTTACAGAAACTTTTCCTAACAGGCAATGAAGATCATCTCCCATCTTGAAATGCCAGCTGTGCTTACCTCCAGGATGCACCAGTCTTTAAACTACTTCCCCCACCCCACTGCTAGTGAGCGCTTAGCAACAAAGCCACATTAAAGAGGAATCCCACAGGGCTGTACCAGCCTCTTCTCCCACTCCCATCAAAGGGATTTTGGTGGAGTCTGGACACTTTTTTTTTCACTGAATGGGATGTTCTGGGGTTGGAAGCTATCTTTGTTCCACTCCATCTCTTTTTGGTGTGTGTAGGCCCGTGACAGCACTGCACTTTTATGTTTGTTTTTATTATTTTTCTATTCTTCTCATGAATCAGTATTCTTCCCAGCACAGCTGGGATTTCAAAGCTGGGGAAATGGAATATAAATCTCTAAGGCCACAGGCTTAGGTGTTGATTCACAAACTGTTTAACTTGACTGAATATGCTTTTCCGCAAATTAAAAAACAAAATCTCCTCCTGTGCCAACAAAGGAAGAAGAGTGCTAGAGACTTGGGAATCCTTCTGTCAGCCACAGATCTTCTGGAACCAGAATATACAGATACTTTATTAAATGTGTTTTTATTTTATCCAAGGGAAAAGCTAGAAGTAGGAGTTTGAATGTGCAGAGTCAGCTATTGTTTTAGCACTGCACTCTGTCACCCCACACAGCACCTTCAGCCATACTCCCATCATATGTTTTCATTTGGCCATGTTCCCAAGGAGAGGAATGAGTGATGTCTGCGTACTGTTCCACTTAGTCAACCAGTGCTAAGTGAAAGCACTAGTTCTTTATTATCGCTTTCAGGGAATGCATAATTTTTTATTTTTTTTTTAAAGTGCCACTGCCTTGAATTTTAAACTATTTTAAGAATTTCTGTTATGACACAAATCCAGAGGTTGGTGATCACGTAAATAATACTGCCACTAGTTCATAGGCAGTGGGACTGAAGCGAATGTTTAAAGAACTTGAAGTATCCAATGTGTGATGCAAGTGATGGTGCAGTGAGTGGCTTTTCTATATTCTCTGGTTAAATGCATGTTTTTCAGCAAATCTTAAGTTTTCTGAGGGAATAAATTAGTTTAAATTTAATGTTTGTCATAACTGGGAAGAGATCCTTTCAGACAGAGGTACACTGACTGAATTCAGGTATTCAATTTAAGCTAGATAACACCAGTGCTTCTCGTAGTAGCTGTGCCGTTTGTTGAGACTTCACAGAATGAAGACTGACTACAAACTTACAGCTGTTGGTTCTGGCTTTTCAGGGATGTTTTCTGTTGGATCCAGTTTTGGTTGGGAAGAGTCAGGAGGAATATTTAATAGCAGAAGGAGGGAAGGAAGGACCAGGAGTTGTTTTTAGCAATCTCTGAGATTGGCTCTGGGCGGTTAGGATGACAAACTCCTTTCTTCAGTAACCAAAGAGCTTATAGTCATAAAGTCTAAGTCATAAGTTGGGCCCCTCGCTACAGGAAGGACATGGACGTGCTCGAGCGAGTCCAGAGAAGGATGACCAAGCTGGTGAGGGGTCTGGAGAACAAGTCTTACGAGGAGCGGCTGAGGGAGCTGGGGTTGTTCAGCCTGGAGAAGAGGAGGCTCAGGGGAGACCTCATCGCTCTCTATAGGTACCTTAAAGGAGGCTGTAGCGAGGTGGGGGTTGGTCTGTTCTCCCACGTGCCTGGTGACAGGACGAGGGGGAATGGGCGAAAGTTGCAACGGGAGTTTTAGGTTGGATGTTAGGAAGTACTTCTTTACTGAAAGGGTTGTTAGGCATTGGAACAGGCTGCCCAGGGAGGTGGTGGAGTCACCATCCCTGGAGGTCTTTAAAAGACGTTTAGATGTAGAGCTTAGCGATATGGTTTAGTGGAGTACTTAGTGTTAGGTCGGAGGTTGGACTCGATGATCTTGAGGTCTCTTCCAACCTAGAAATCTGTGTCTGTGTCTGTGTCAGGTGCCCAGACATGGGTGCAAAAGATGGGAATCCCAAGCACAGTCCCTAGCCAGGTCCCTGGTAATGTGAATGTCTCATTTCACTTAGTACCGACTTTGACAACAAGACCAATGTCAAGAATCCCATCCCTAGCAGAGCGTCCCTGCCCCTGTGCACTCTCTGTGCTGGTATGTTTCAGTGATCAGTTTCCAACACTTTGAGTGTTTCTTTCTGCAGTGATGAGGTTTAAACCATATCTGTCACTATTTGTCCTTATAGTAAACTGGATCTGCAAACTGATTTGGGTTAAGATAGCGATTTTTTTTTTTTTCCTGTGTTATGTTTTAGCCTGGATCGCTTTCTCTGGTATGTGCAGCTGCACAACCAGTGGTGCTGCCCTCTCAGTTGCACTGCCACAACAGTGAGTGTAAGCAGCAGAGTGAGGGAGGAGCAAGGAGGGGCCATGTAAGTTGGTCCGCTGTCCTTGGAAATCCTTGTCAAGCTCCACTTGGAAAAATGATAATCTTCAGGTTGCTGTCCTGACTGAAGGAAGAGAGAAAGAGTGAAAGCAATGTTAGAAAAAGCTAGCATAAATTAAAGCTGTAGTATATTACCTTGTAGTAAAAAGTATGTTGATGATAGTTTTGGAAGATTGAAGACTGTGTATAGACAGCATAAATTTGTACTAACATCACGTCTGGCAAGGGAGGCGGCCTGGAAGCAGCAGTATGGCTGAACGACGACAATGGTGTGATTTCATCTTGGATAGTCAGCTCAGTCTTGAGAATGACAGGCTCTCCTCTTTATTACTGCTGCTTTCTTGGTTTGATTGTTCTCTATCAAATATTGAAATGTACTGCTTACACAGATACTGTTCTTGTGAAAGCAGTTTGTGCGCCTTTGCTGTAGCGCTTGTTAGGCTTTAGCCAAGGAGTTAATCCTGTTTATGGTGTGGGTGCTTGGCAGCCTCAACAAGCATGTGTGTTTGTGCTTGCCTCAGAAGGAGCATATGGCTTTGGTAGCTCTGCATGTGCGAGATTTCAGAAATGTATATTGCCTCTAGTAGGGCTGGGATGATCAGCTGTTTCTCAGAGCAACACCAAAGCTACTTAGCTGTCAGCAGATATTCGTACAGTGTGGCCCTGTAGCACCTTCTTACATTCAGTATACGTTTACCTTGGGCATTTCATGCCACCTTTTTCTTGAGAAGTTAAAACTGAATTTGAAAAGAATTCTCTGAAGAAGCCACAGTTCCATCAGCATTAGTACTAATACATGGTTGCGTTCTATAAAAGTCAGTTTTTGTCTAAATTCGTGTTGTTTGTTGTGTAGCTGTCACCTGTCCTCTACTTAAATGTGCTTAGTTGCATAACATTCATAACCTTCCTTAAAGGAAATGAAACAGGAACAGCTTTTATTGCTGATCCTAAATCTTACATACTTTTGACACATGAGTTGTCTGCACATTTTATAAATATCATTGTCACCGTAGCAGGTCAGTTAGCAGAGGTGCTGTGGAGCTAAGTCAGTGTTTGTAAGGGTGCAGTTCGACACACACCAGCCAGGCAGGACTTTTTGTTCTTCTTTCATTGAGAAGGTTTTAATGAGGACTTGCGAACAGTTGCATCAGTGCTGCTGAAGGTGATGCATTGTCCTTTGAGAGTAGGAATCACAGACTGGCTGGGGATGGAAGGGACCTCTGGCAGTCATCTGGTCCAACCTCCCTGCTGGAGCAGGCTGTCCAGGATCATGTCCAGATGGCTTTTGGAGATCTCCAAGGAAGGGAACTCCACAGTATGAATGAACAACCAGTTCAGGAATGCCCTGGGCTATTGTAGGAAATTCTTGGATGAAATACGTGACAGATACAGAAGAACTTATTTTTTCTAAATGCCTGAGAGATGTGGCTTCTGCAGGCAGATATTTGACCAAGGTGTTTAAGGTATGACTAGGTAGCTCACAAGATTTTTTAGAAGCTCGGTATCAGCTGGAGTAGAAATACTGCTTAAAATATCTTAATTATTTAGGTACTAAATTATTTTTCAGCCCCTTTGAATTCAGCTAAACTCTTTTCCATATGAGTTAGCACTGTGAAGCATTGCTACATATGGTGGATCTTTGTTCCCATCAGTGAAAGTATTTCCACAGTAAAGTGCAGATTAATCAACAGATTTGCTGAAAACTTAAAGCTAAACTTGCCCATAAAGACCAGACAAGAACAACGTAGAATTGTTCCTACAAGTGTCCTGTAAACATCCAGAGTTTTACTTTGTCAAATGCGTAAAAACCCTCTTGAATTACAAGGACTTCTTTTCTAATAAGTACCATTATGCTATTTTCACCTGAAATGAATTTGTATTTCTCATATAATCTAGTACGTGGCTTTTTTTTTTTTTTGGAGAATACTTCTATAAGTTAAATTTAAGTTGAATTTTCCAGCAATATTGCTTGCTAACTGACACACAGGAAACATTTTAGTTCAAAATGCTCTTACACTATGATTCTAAACAGATGATCACTTGAAGATCCCACTAAATACTAAGAAGCAGGTGGATCCTTAGCACAGTGTAATGGACTCTTCTGCTTACTTCTGAAACTTCAGGAAGGAAGCATATTCCGACAGTGTGCACATACATGGGCTGTGTTAATGTGTGCCTCCCTGCTGATTTCTGTCTGGGTTGTGCTCAGCCAAGTCTCATCTACATGCGTTGTGAGGTTAAATAGGCACAAACTCGTCTATAACATCATGTGCTTGCCTCACCCACTTGACATATGCATGTGGTGGTCTCAGAAAAACAGTTTTGTTTGCCAGTCACACTCTTGCATCTGCTTTCCAACTGGTGATTCTTTTGAGGTTAAATTTGCAAAAATTGAGGTGTGGTTACTGGCTTGAAAATTTTCCAAAATGATGATGATGTTTTTAAAAAAATAAATAAAAATAAATCTGTAGGATACAGTCCCACTGTCCAGCTCAGGTTCAGTCATGCAAGAAGCGTAGCACATCCTGGGAGACAGGGTGCCCCTGCCTTCGTTAAAGCAGTCTGTGGTGATGCTAGCCAGAACCCTGCTGCAGTCTGTTTGGAAACTACGGTTATAGTTGCTGGAAGGAGGCTGAGGACATAGTAATTATGCTGCTGTCAAATTAGTTTGAAGTATTTTGAGGCAAATGCAAATTGAATCTAAATAAGCATCTCCATCTCAATGCATTTACTGAGATTTAAGCAGAAAGCTGTTAGCTTTGATGTTGGCCTACCGATAATGAGTAGGGGAATTCCTCTTGCCTTTGCTTTTGCCGTTTCTGTTAGTTCTTCACTGCCAGCAAACAGCACCCAAAGGGCAAGCTTAACAAATGTTTTGCATTTCTTCCACTGCACTCTAGACTGCAGTGGGCATGAATGTACTTTATAATCAACCTGGAGGAATTTTCGTCTTTTGATGGCTACCCATGTCACTGAGGTATTCCACTCAGGGTAATGCTGCCAGGAATTATATCCAGGATATTCGCAGTGTGTTACCTCTAATCCTCATTAGATTTTATTGCCCTGCTTGGATTCATTTAAAAAGCCTGAAGTGAGGAACATGACATCATTCCACCCAATTAAGGTGCAATAATCATATAGTCAGCGTGTTCAGAAGGTGTCTTGTGGTATATCTTTAAACCCTCCTCTGAAATTTCTTATGTAAGGGAGGGATTCTATTTGAGACTTACTAGCTTTTAGCTGTATTATATTTAAGCTGTTTGAAAGCCTGGCAAGCTTCTTGTCTTGTGATGTCTCTGTTACTGGAGTTCTTCATTAATGTAAAGGCAGACTACTTTAAAATTTCATTTTTCTAAAATTTAATCATAACTACAAAAAAGGTCAGCCTGACCCAGGACCTTCAACTGATGCATTTTTGCAGGAAAAAAAAAAAAAGGCACTACTTCCAGATAGGCATTGCAAAAATATGATTAACTGTGGAACTTCCTATAAATGCGCTGGGTAGTCTGTTATTCACATGCCAACTACTTGCCCTTGTTGGAATAAAACTAAATACTTCATTTTTGTGTTTTGGTGCCTTTTGTGTATTACTTGCTTGAGGTTACCAAGTCTTTGTTCCCAAGCAATGTCTCTTTGTTCAGCATTTCTTCTGCGTGTGTTGTGACTTAAATATGCTCGAGTACAAATTACAGGTGAGGTGTCCACTGGGGTATCGCATGCATCTCTGGCCATCTCTGGCTCAGCACTGAAGTAGCTGAACTAGTGCAGTCCATCCCTCATCATCCTGTTCACACTGAAAGAAGCAGAAGAGGTTGGTTTGTTTAGAATAGGCTATAGGGGTCATAATTGTTGTCTTCAAGGCCGTGCAAAACAAAAGGAATGAGAATTTACCCTAAAGAAATGATGGCACAAAAAGTAAACGCCTGACCTCTCCACAAAAAAACTGTATGCTGAAAATCTGTGAAAGGATTTCCAATGGCCTAAATATGAAAGTCTGAATCTGCCTTCAAGTGGAAGCTGTAAGGGCAAGACACACATTCAATTTGAGTTTAATAATGTGATGTGGATACTCGTAGCATTTGGAGCTGAGTTTAGTGACTTCATGCTGCCAACTCTGTAATGCACAAATAGTGCAGATCCAACATGATGGAGTAGCTGACATCATGATTCTAATTCATGTACCTGTAGCTGAGCATCATATCCATCATGAGTGCCCTTTGCTTGTTAGCAAGCCTGTTTAAGAAGGATGAATCTAAATGAGAGATTCAGATTTCTCACTCAACAAATAAGATTCTAGTTTCTCTTGGCTTGTGTTCATACTTGTATTGTTTCTCTGTCTCTGCAGCTTCCTATTGTTGAAAAAATAAGGATCATTGCTCAGAAGGTGTATGGAGCTCAAGATATAGAATTGTCTCCTGCTGCACAGTCACAAATCGATCGTTACACCCGGCAGGTAAGAACACCAGTGAATTAAGAGGTCAGTTACCTGTTAGATGAGAGTCTCAGGAGACCTGAGGTGGTAAAAAGATTCTCAAATTGGAGTGTTTAGACTAGCCTTGCTAAAAGGCATGAGCTTACCTGTGATGTTGAACTGTGGAGGTCAGTATGGATTGCTATGGATTAGATTAGATTGAACAGAGTGGTTTTCACCTTGAAAGTTATCTTCCTATAACTTTCATACATGTCTATGTAAGATATGAATGATGGTTGGAATCATTCTGAGGTTGCTGATGAAATTGTGCGCTTTCTATGCAGAGTGGTAATTTAGGGTTACTGCTTTAAATGTGTCAACTGCACATCTGCAAAAGTAGTTGCTGGTGAATGAGCATATGAATGAACATTTGTTCCTTCAAAAAATTAGTTTTCCAACACAAAAGACCTGTGCACAGTTACACGTTTTAGTAACAAAGTTCCCAACACTTTGAAATTGTTTGCTTTCCTTCGTGTTATTTTCAAGGGATTATAAATGCTAGAAGATGAAATAGGTCACTGTTCCTAAAACATACGGGAGTGGGCTTTGTTACAGCTTGAAAACAGTTTTGAAACCATGTGGAGAGGTGAATATATTTCTGTAAACGTAACAGCTTCTGCAAGTAAACATGGCTGGAGCCGTTCTGTCAGAAAATAGAAACTATGGATGATGTGTCATGGAAAAATTCCTGAGCATGCTTCAGCAAATTGGTCAGACAAGCAGAAGTATAGCCGTCTTCTCTATAATGTAAATCTACTGAGAATGAACTTGATTTTCTAGATGGAAAAGAAGCTTACTTAGTCTACTTGAAGCAGAATAATCCATTTCTTTATCTTTCCCCACTGTGATTCTCTAATCCACTTTTAGTCTAAGTGTTAGCAGTATTAGGAAATATTTTCACAATGTCATTAAAGGATTGTCATCAGCACTGAGCTATAGAGTCAATTCCCTGCAGTGCTGCCTCTCCTCCTGGCCTTGTGAATTGCATCCCTGTTTGTTAAGGCGTTGAACAGAAGAGTGGAAGGTGCCTGACTAAAGGTTAATTGATAACCTGGGAGACAAGGTGTTGGGAAAGCTCCTGATGGCCTTTCCGTGACTTTTTCCTACTTTTTGAGTAGTTGCTGCACTGTCATAAGTAAAGTGGCTGCCATCATCTTACACTTTTTGTCCTGTTTAAAAACAAAGTGAGCATTATGAGCCATTTGTTTTTACCCTTGAGAAGATGTTGGTACTCTTAGAGAGTTTGGGGCTATGAATCCCAGTCTAGGTATATAACTAGGTCACTAAGTCCCAGAAATAAGTATTGTCTAGAGAGATGTGCCCTTCCGGAATTGTATTGAGTAACGTAGGTTTCTTGTTCTGTGTGGTACTTGTTGTGCACCCTTTTCTGAAAATAGCACACACTAACTCTTGTATAGGCACCTTTTGTGCCTAACTGTAGAGTGAGAATCCTCTTAAATAGCTGTGTATGACTACAGGCAAGTCTCTTTGGAGGTATGGGCCTGAGCTGAAAGACAGTAGTGTGTAAAATACAGTGTTCTGTCCATTTCTGAAATATTAGATGTTAAGGAACTGAGGTTAATTGTTGCTTATAGATTTTAGGATTTACAGAAATGCTGATTACAAAGTGAAAATGTGTTCTGTGTTTTCTCTAATCTTAAAAGCATTTCTCTCTCATTTTCTTTCCATTTTCTGTTAGGGATTTGGAGATCTTCCCATCTGCATGGCAAAAACTCACCTATCCCTCTCCCATCAGCCTGAGAGGAAGGGTGTTCCCACTGGTTTCATTTTGCCGATTAGTGATGTGCGAGCCAGTATTGGAGCTGGATTCATCTACCCTCTGGTAGGAATGGTGAGTGCAGAGCATTCAACTTGATTACTCCCCTACTTCTGATCCAGCTTGATAGGGAAGTGCATTTCCCCTTTGTCACTAAAAATGTATAGAACCAGGTGAGTCCTCATTTTTTATAATAATTTTATCCTCCCATGTTGTGTAGCTCTATGTTGATATGAAAAGAGAATTAGGAAAATGTAATATACAAAAGCTCTGACTATAGGGTCTGAGACAATGACTCTTCCCATTGTTCCTGTTTCTGATGTTTTTGAGTCTGAGGTACATAGGCACCCTAATCCTGGAAAAAAAAAAAATATATATATATATATGTTTACATGTCTGTTTCCTTTGATTATTCAATTTGCAGCCTTTAAATAACTGTATTTACTTGATCTTGGTGTATTCTGTGTTGGAAGGGACCCACAAGGACCATTGAGTCCAACTCCTGGCTATACACAAGACCACCCAAAAATCAAACTGTCTGAGAGCGTTGTCTGAACGCTTCCTGAACTCTGTCAGGCTCGGTGCCATGGCCACTGCCCTGGGGAGCCTGTCCCAGTGCCCGAACACCCTCTGGGTGCAGAACCTTTCCCTAACACCCAGCCTGACCCTCCCCTGTCCCAGCCCCATGCCGTTCCCTCGGGTCCTGTCGCTGTCCCTAGAGAGCAGAGCTCAGCGCCTGCCCCTCCGCTCCCCTCGTGAGGGAGCTGCAGGCCGCCATGAGGCCTCCCCTTAGCTGGCTCTGCTCTGGGCTGAACAAACCAAGGGACCTCAGCTGCTCCTCATACGTCTTGCCCTGTAGACCCTTCACCATGTTCATATCCCTCCTTTGGATACTCTAATAGTTGTACATACTTCTTAGTTATGGCACCCAAAACTGCACAAAATGCTTTGTTGTGGTTTAGCCCGGCTGGCAGCTAAACACCACACAGCCGTTTGCTCACCCTCCCCCCTCCCTCTCTGGGATGGGGGAGAGAAATGGGAAAGTGAAGCCTGTGAGTTGAGATAGACAGTTTATTAAGACAGGAAAATAATAATAACAATAATAATAACAACAATAGTATTAATAATGTGTACGAAATAAGTGATGCACAATGCAATTGCTCACCACCCGTTGACCGATGCCCAGCCTATCCCCGAGCAGCCGGCCCCCCACCCCGGCTAGCCACCCCTATATATTGTTCAGCATGACGTCAGATGGTATGGAATACCCCTTTGGCCAGTTTGGGTCAGCTGTCCTGGGTCTGTCCCCTCCCAGCTCCTGCTGCACCCCCAGCCTGCTCGCTGGCAGGACAGAACGAGAAGCTGAAAAGTCCTTGGCTTAGTGTAAGCACTGCTCTACAACAATTAAAACATCAGCATGTTATCAGCGCTCTTCTCATCCTAATCCAAAACATAGCACCCTGCCAGCTACTAGGAGGAAAATTAACTCTGTCCTAGCTGAAACCAGGACATGCTTGAGGTGAGGCCATGTCAGTGCAGAGTAGAACAGAATAGTTGCTTCCCTCAGCCAGCTAGCAATGCCGTGCTTGATGCACCCCAGGACATATTCGGCCCTTTTGGCTGTCAGGGCACACTGGTAACTCATGTTTATTTTGCCATTGACCAGAGTCCCCCAGATCCCTTTCCACAGGGCTACTCTCCAGTCTCTAATCCCCCAGTCTGTATGTATAGCCAGGGTTGTTCTGTCCCAGGTACAGAATCTGGCACTTGCTCTTGTTAAATTTCATAGTCGGTGATTGCCAGCACTCTGATCTGTCAAGATCTCTCTGCAAGACCTCTCTACCCTCGAGGGAGTCATCAGCTCCTCCTAATCTAGTATCATCTGCAACCTTACTTAGTATACCTTCTAGTCCTGCATCCAAGTCATTTATGAAAACATTAAAGAGAACTGGCCCCAAAATGGAGCCCGACAGAACCCCATTAGTGACTGGCTGCCAGCCTGATGTAAGCCAATTTACCCTTTGAGCTCAACCGGCCAACCAGTTGGTCGCCTATTTTATTATGCATTTGTCTAGCTGTATGCTGGATGTTTTGTCCAGAAGGATACTGCGCGAGACAGTACCAAAAGCTTTGCTAAAAAATCAAAAAAAAAAAATCACATCAGCTGGCTTTCCTTGATCAACTAGGTGGGTGACATTGTTGTAAAAGGAAATTAAGATGATATTGTAGATGCTACGTCTTTCTTCCATAGTGTATTTCCATGAAAGGAATTGTGCTGGGGGAAAGGGTATGATTAAAAAGAATGCTTTTCTGTGGTATCTGATGAGCCCAATCCATTCCCAGCTATAAGGAGCCTCTCTGCCCGTTCTGTAAAACTAAGTTATAGTGGGAAAGGCATTGGTTTGTAACTGCAGAAGTTAGTAGCACCTTCTTTCTCCTTTTTAGAGATGCAAACAATGGGGTATTAAAAATGGAAATTATCCGTTTTTTTCTAACTGTTCCTTAAAAGTATGGACTTTAGATTAGGAAGCTCCTACTATTTTGTCCCCTGACATGGCTTATGAAAGTATCTGAGAAGTTACTGCTCGTGCCCTTTGCTAACCATGCACATCTTATTTCAAACAATAGTTGAACTGTATCTGACGTCTTATAGTATGAATTATTACTTATATGTAGCTGATTCATGGGATGGTCCTAGAGAAGGGATGCAAAGGCTATTGCATTTCCGGATAAGAGTCCTCTCCCAATGTTATCTCATCTTCCCAGAGCACGGCCTGATTTCCTTGTGTAGCAGTACACTTAGGAAAGGCTGAAAGTTTCTAATCTATTGTTTTGAATTCCCTCTGAAACAATCAAGTGTTTGAAACAAGGAAGGAAGTACTTTCTGACCAGGAGAGTTCCTGGAGTTCAGGAAACTGTGTCACTTTAACTCACTGGACATGGGGATGTGCTTTCCTTCTGTGTGGCTACATGATGTGAATCCACGAGAAGTCCAGCACAGCTGTGTGTTTAAATTATGTAAGACTCAATCACTGGTGACAGAATACAGTTTGTCAGAAGTTCTAGTATCTCCTTCATGGCCTAGATTCAAGTTTGAACTGGAAATTGTATGTCATAAAGTTGTGAGGAGGAGTAAATATGAAGAATGGGCAGCAACTGCTTCAAATCCATGAGGGAGCTATTCTGTAGGATGTCAGAGTGAAATGTTCTTGGGCTAAGCTTTCTGAATGAGTCACACTGCCCTCCTCAACACAAACTAGCTGAGGTTCAGCCTCATAAATCTATAGGAACTGTCCATAGGAGCAGTATAGACCAAATGAGTTTCAAGGCATACCTCACGTCTTTGGTTTGCCACCTAGAATCAAAAATATGGTTCTTATGAAGGACATTTTATACATACATATAAATATATGATTTCCAGTTGAAGGAAATTTTAAAAAATATGTCCAAGTTAGTTATCCTGACTTTAGTGAGAGGTAGTATAGCCATGGATCGTTTCCCACACAAGGAGCAGGGTAGGTAGTATATTTTTAGTGTTGTGTGTTCTAGAAGAGTTTTTAGGGTAAGGTGCTGTAGAGACATAAGATCCCCAAGAGAAAAAAATCTAAGTAGACAGCAAGTGATCATTAATTACTTGGAAAATACTGCTAATGATAAGAAATGTGGGACAGAACATTCCTTGGAACTGTTACAGTTGCTACAAATCTGAATGAATACAAATATGTTCCTAACACCTTTGTGATACAATTCTTTCTCTATAATTAAAAGTATGGCAAGAGGTCCACTTGTTGCCTTTCAGAATTGATGCTTGTGATTTTCAGGAAACACACTCCTGTAATAGGAAAGTGCTCTCAAAAGTAGAATTCTATTTTGCCAGCTCAAGATTTTGTTTGTGTATATTACTGTCAACAATTAAGTCTTAGGGCTTGTTCAAGAAGGAATATTTTTCATGTAAGGTTACTAAACTGAGTCTTCCTTTGACAGTTCTCTTACTAATAAAGCTATCTGAAAATGTCTACATCAACAAAGTAGAAAAGACCACAGAAATCCTGGTGACAGCATATGGTGAAAGCATCCAGTCATGATAGTGGGTTAGATTTCTTTATAGAGGGAAATTTTTTTTTTCCTTTCATTATTTGCTGGATAATTGTATTTAGTGGAAAAGGATCCTTAATAGCTAAGCTGCTTGGAGTCTTCTTACAGCCGAGGTCTTTCTGATGGCACAACACATGCTATTGGACGATTTGTCTGTTAAAGCTGTAATGGTAATTCTGATGATAATTAAATGTTGAACTCCGTTCTCAAAGCATGTTTTTCCTGGACAAGCTCCTCTCACTCTAACCTGTCAGAACTTATCAGTGGTAAAGTAGATTGTTAGAGATCTGCTCCAGTTGAATTGGGAGGAGCATTACAAAGAGTTAAGTACTGCTGAAAAATAAGCTATCCGCATTAACTAGCATTTGTAGTTTAGCCTCGTCATTAGCATGTGTAAATTAGATTTGTATTTTTCCTAGAACTGTCAGACTTCGTTTTTTTTTAACTAAATATTTAGTGTATTGTCTTCATATTCTCTAAGCAATATTTGTTTTGTATTATAGTTGGCTCTGGTTCCCTTTCAGCATGGAAGTCTTTCCAGGAAAAATGAGCTGAACCTTATCAGAGGAAATCAGCAGTGAAACAAGAGGTGCATTTAATTAACACTGGCACAGCTTTTATCCAAGTTCTTTGTGACCCTGACCAAGAGGGCTACATCACTCTCACAGGTGGACTGTTGACATCATTGCTTGGCTCAACACAGTGATGGCAGGAAGGCTGCTGGAGTACATGTAGGAAACCAGTGAGGTCATTCACTAGCAATGCTTGGGTGGAGAATTACTACATTTTTGTAGTATGTGTGTTTCGCCCCACCCCCACACATTGCACTTTGGTACTTTCTCACATTCAGTCACGTTTCCGTTGTTCTCTTCCGAGTGATGTGCAGGAATGCAAGCTGGTCTTAGAAGTAAAACTCGCCTTCTTTCACCTTTCTGAAGTGACATTTAGCAAATCACCAGTGCAAATAATTTAGCTGTATTTGATTCACAGGGAGATTTTAAAATACGTACTAGCCTCTTCCAGAGATGCACTTTTGTTTTAATGGCTTAAAATCACCGACAAGTTCCCAGTGAAGGTGTCTTTGGAGCCCCACCAGCTTCCAAAATCTTCCAGTGAACTGACATCCTTCACATACCAATGTTTCTGAAGAAAGGATAGTCTGTTACAGAAATACTATTTGTTGTTTCTCCCCATAAAGAAAGCACTTCAAGTCTCTGGAACCACTTCTGAAATTATACCCTTTGGGAAATGATTCCTGGGACAAACCAGAGGGGTTTTAAATCAGTTTATGGGAATTATAAAGCCCTAATTCACTGGTGGGTGAGAGCCAAGACTGTCCTGCTAAAATATTACCTGAATATTGTGAGGAGGAAGAGACCCTTTTATGAATACTTTGAGAAGGAAAATATTGTTCCCCGTTGAATGAATTTCTTCTTTTATAGTGGTTAAGAGCTTAAGAGGTATGTGTGTTTTGAAGGTGTTCTTTGAACACAAGCTGGAGTCCAGGCCCACCAAAGGGAAATTAGAATTTTCCAGTGGTGCGTGAGGCCTTAGCTGTCTCCAGGTTGTCACTGTGTCACTCTCTCAGGCTCTCCAGTGAGACAAATGAATAATTATTGGTGGATTGCCTGCCTCTTCCTGACAATCTGCATAACATAGGGTGATTCTTCAAAAACGGGAGTGTTGTGAGATTTTTATCTGCCTTGTAAAGCATTTGGCTTATAGTACATTTTTATATGGTTTTCAAGGGGGTAGTGCCCTATTCCGACCTCTCCGAGTCCAAGTATGTTTCTGGTAATGTGGCATTTGCAGCTGTCTGTAGTGTTGCATTGTTGCTGTATTATAGCAGTGCTCAGAAGTTAGCTGTAGAAAATACTAGCGGCCCTTAGACTTTGCAGGCTGGTTTTGAGATAACTGTAACAAGTGTGGAAGAAGTAACAGGAAAGAAAAGTTAAACTCAGGTGGGAAACATAGATTAGCAATTGTGTAGTTCTCAATTGAAAAGTACTAACAGGAATAGAAAAGCCTGTGGGCTCTTCTATTAGGTGATATGCCTTTGCATTTATTATGGCAGGTATAATTCCTCCCGGGGAAGAGGAGGAGGGGTCTTCTGAATTACACAAGACGCATCATTCTGAACAGTGGCCAGGCACGCACATGTGGAAATGCTGAATGATGTTACGCTTGGTGGAAAGCTGACGAATTATTCAGAGTAGGGGTGGCAGGGCAAGGGGTGAGCACGCAAGTAAGATCAGTGTTGAGAAGTCAAGGTGAGGACAGTCAACATTAGTTCAGTATGTTTAAAAGCCAGAGTCTGAGAGATGGGTAGTATAACAGCAGCAAATCTACCCGTGTTACTTCGTGAATTGCATAATGTGGTTGTGGCTGTATTGGGTTGGCCAGAAAGGGTCACTGTAGATGAGGCAAAAATAGACCCAAGTGAATGATTTAGCTGAAGGGACAAGGGAAGGGTTGTATATTATAATAAAAAGAGCTAAGTGGCAACCTCTGAAAACATCCTGTGTGTGTGGACCAAGAGACAGTTAAGAGTGAAGGATGATCATGGCTCTTTGTAATGAAAAGATGGTAACAGAAGACTGGAGAGAGGATTGGAAGGGTGAGGTTGGCTAGAAAGGGAAAGAAGTTAAATTGAGAGTTATACCAATGGGAGGAGATACCTGTGAAACGACATGAAGACGCATCTTGGACATATATGGAGAACTGGGAAAGGGCACTCTGAGGAAGAGAGACTTGAAGATATTCCAAAAGTATTAGCTGAAACAATGATGTGATCTAAGATCCGTCCAGGAAGAAGTCATTGGAGTAATTGGGGGACATAGTTACAGGAGAGTAGTGACATGCCTTGCTGATGACTAAGGGAGAAAAAACAGTAGAGTTTAGTTGGTTTAAAAAATGTATTATCATCTCTCTAACTTTTGAAAGGCAAGGCACTTAAATTCTATGTAGTTCATGCTTCTCTTGACTGCTCTTTTTTGTTTCCTACTAAGCATTATTGAACCTACATTGTAATATAGTGCAATGTATTACCTTTTCTGATTGAAAGACTGGATCCTATTGCTGGTCCTACTGGCAAAATTAAATTACAGCTTTATTGCAGCTTCCTTCACACTAGCCAGCATTCAGCACACTGAAGGGCCAGCATTTGTCAAGTTGGCAGAACTGAAGAACTTTTTGTTTTGGTTTTGATTGAGAAGGAAAAAAAAAATGTTGTGTAGGCATGTATATTATTTCAGCAAACTGAATAGTTGGAGGAGGGCTTGTTGTTTTGGGACAGAATGAAACCATCAGACAACATACCACAGAATAAAATACAGCCAGTGATTTGGTAAGCTATTTAGTGTTTAGAGTAAATGAAACTTCTCTCAGTACAGCCTCCATTACAATGTACAACTATTGTAAAAGTAGTTCTTTGTATTTAGTGTCCATACATATTTTTCAACCTTACAATACTTTAAGCCTTGTCAGAGCAGAATTTTATTATGCAAATGTTTAAACTTGGCTCTAGACACTTGAAAATTAACTTTTTAATAGCAAAAATGACCTGTGTGTATTTCCTATATCAATGATGTTTCCTTGATTATCTTTTTCAGAGGTATTTTCAAGTATATCCATACAAATGTAAAACTGTGTTCAAGCTTTTGGACTTAATAAGCATGTGGTACTGTTAACTTAAACTAGTTTATTTGAATGGCTTCCTTAAAACAGGCACTTATTTACACGTAGGGAAAGTGACTTTCTTGTTTCACCGCAGCCAGTAAGTGATAACCCTGAATTCAGAAGAGCTCTGAAATTTCATTTTTACAGCCTCCCATCCCCTGATGCAGTGATTTTACCTAGCCTCCTTTGCTTTGCTTCTAAAGGGGCGAAGGACACAGTCAGCCGTGCTGTTCAGTGGGAGGTATGGCAGGTCAGAGTTGTTGGACAGGATCTTCTTAAACCGGTGTGTGTAGATCTGAAGTACAGTAGCAGTTATTTTCAGTTAAGATTAGCTGAATTGACACATCAGCTCAGGCAGTATTGATTCCATCATCAAAGGTAGTGTCTGGCTAGTGTGGACAAGTTTAAGTGATGCTGGAGCAAAGACAACTCGTTATGCTCTGAAACAGTTTTCTTCAACATGGTTGTTAATGTCTTGCCCTTATCAGACCTGTGAAGCAGTATGTAATGAACTCAGCACAGCTGTCTTAAGGTTGCAGATGGCATTAGTGAAGGCAAATAAAATTAGAATCACCTGTGCCACGCATGCAGCCAAAGGGGGCACCTCTGTGAAAGCAGTTTGCTCGAGGCCGTCAGAAACTCTGGGAGTCATTAAGATCCTTGCTGTTTGTTCCAGTAAGACCTAACTGTGAGCATGGTCATGTTTTCTGTTTCGTTCCCTTTGTCTCTGATTTACAGTCTGTGACTCCAGGTGAGAATGGATAAAAGTGCATCATTTAAGAAAGGGGAAAATAGCAAGAGACTGAAATTCTATATGGAGATAGGGCTTCTTTGAATAATGTATATTAGCTTTTTTGCATGGGCTTGCTATTAATTGTCCTTCCCAGTTAAAAGGGGAAAACACAATTTGGATGGAAAGCAGCAGAAATTTTGGACCACTACCTAGATTTTACATACAATTTCAGACATGAAGCAGGGACTTGCGTTGGAAATACAGGCAAGTGCAAGTCTGAGCAATCTGTGGCTGCCTTGCTGGGTAAAGCAGGAAGCAGGTGGCCAAAGCATGCAGCTCATGGCAGCTTCTCCATGGTGCTGCAGCCCTGCCTGCCCACCCTGATCCTAGCCTATGGCACTGGCTGTGCTGGCGAGCATGCCTGTTTTGTACTTGTGCCAGTTCAGAGTGAGCAAATGGCTTTGATTAAGACTCGAATCATAGAATGGCTTGGGTAGGAAGGGACCTCATAGACCATCGAGTTCCAACCCCCCTGCCATAGACAGGGACACCACCCACTAGATCAGGTTGCTCAGGGCCCCATCCAGCCTGGTCTTGAACATTTTCAGGGATAGGGCATCCACAACCACTCTGGGCAACCTGTTCCAGTGCCTCACCACCCTCTGAGTGAAGAATTTCCTCCTAACCTCTAATTTAAATCTCTCCTCTTTTAGTTTAAAACCATTCCCCCTTGTCCTGTCATTATCCAATTGAGCAAATAGTTGCTCTCCCTCTTTTTTATAAAAGTCCCTTTCAAGTACTGAAAGGCTGCAATGAGGTTACCCCAGAGCCTTTTCTTCTGTAGGCTGAAAAGCCCCAGCTCTCTCAGCCTTTCTATGTAGGAGAGGTGCTCCAGCCCCTTGATCATCTTTATGGCCCTCCTCTGGGAGGACTTCATTCAGTTAATCAGCCATGTACGTGTCCGCTTCAGTCAAATGTGAAGAGCTCAAAAATCAGTTTATGGAACATCTTGAAACAGCAGTGTTAAGGGTTACTAATTTAATTAGGATACCTATGCAGAAGACGTGCTGCGGAGGGCACTGTACAGGGCAGACAGATATTTCGTTCTCCCATTCATGATATTTTAGATGCCTTGCTGCATGAAGAGGCTGATGCTGCCAGACCCAGGGGTCACTAAGCCTTTAGGGTGGGTGGCTGTTGCTCGGTGTTGCTGTTGTCACTTCCAGCTTTCTGCTGTTCCTCCATGCAGGGATGAAACGGAATGATGTTTAATGCTCCCTATTTATTTTGTTGTTGAGGCCTGATTGGCCTCTTCAGTTGAATAAATCAATTTCTGAGAAGGTGCCTCATAGTTAAGGCTGGGAATTTTGAGATTCAGCTATTTGCTAGGGAAGCAATAGTTGCCTTTTTAAACCTGCCTGCATGCAGGTTTTTTTTTTTAGAGACCATCTTACTCTCCCATAAAGAAAGAAAACATTGGCTCTTCAATGTTTTTCCAGATACATTTTTCAAATGGTAATTTGTAGATTTAGAAAGTATTGATTCTGTGGTAAGCAAGAAAAAAAAAAAAAGACCTTAAAGCTTTGGTCAAATAACTGAAATTCTTCCAGACTGCCCAGTAAGACAAATTATCGAGCAGATGCAGATGGATGTGTATTTGAGTTTGGCAACTTACTGTTATTGCAACTCTAAAAGTGATTTAAGACTAATAGCAGGAACCTAGCTGGAGGCTGCAAGTCTGTGACTGAACAGTTTTATTGAGTTCTGGATAAATAAGGTGAAAGATGGTTTGAACTTAATAATGTTCCCAGTAACTTGCTTTCTTTCATTAAATTGTGAAATATAGGATGAATAGTGTGCTAATTAACAATAAAGAGGACTGAATATTTCTGCCTACTAGTCAAGGGATTATCCTTGTTAAAACAGGAAATGGTCTCTGATTTCCTGTTTTAAAGTATTTTGTTCATAAACTTTACATGAAAATGTGAGGTTAAAAATAGGTTATACTTTCACAGAGTAAAATATAAATCTATTACTAGTTAAAAATAGCTTATACGGGGAAGGAAGGACATTTTCCAAATTCTTTTATTTTGAAGTAAATAAATCCTGCACATACTTCACAAAATAGGATTTTATTGGGAAATTAGAAAGTCAAGCTCCTCTAATTTATTACATTGTGACGTAGGCTTTATAGAAGTTATACTGCTCAACATTTATATAATGTCGCTTCTTATTAACAGTTTGAAAGACAAGCAAAATTTTCACACAGTTTTTAAAATAAGAAACTGAGAGAAGCAAACATTAATGTCCCCTGACAAATCAGGGGCAGGACCATGACTAAAATTCATGATTTCCTGGCCTGCAAAACTGCGAGATGCATACATCTAAGAATGCGAAGAAAAGTTCAGGGTGTTTCCATCAGAGTGGGCTGACCTACATTCTGTGGACTGAAAGAAATCCATGCTGCTACTCCTCCTCTACTCCACCCATCCACCCCGAAATCCTAAAGTGCTTCCTGATGTCTTCCTCATGTGTCCTTAAGAAAAATGAAAGTACAAATGTTGGCACGTTTATTGTATTTCACTTTTGATAAGCAGTGATGGCTTTGCTTTGAAAAGGCCAATCTTTCTTCACTTCCTGAGGCTGAGGAATGTCATGAATTGAGCCTTACCTTTTGACCATAACTGAGGAGAGGGTTGCGTAAAACCAGCTTGATGCCGTGCTAGAAGCTTATAGATCACAAGATATCTCCCAGACTGAGAAGTCCATTAAAACAAGTATTCTTGGCATGTTACAACAGCGACCCACAGGCTTCAACAGATGCAGCGTTTCTGGTATTTGGAGAGACTACTTGGTGCTGCCCTGTGACTGTCAGCTGTCTTCCCCTGTCTGCTCTTCCTAGGATGGATGACGCATTGGTGAACATCACTTACCAGATGATGATCTTGTTGTGTGGTTTTGTTGTTGTTATTGTTTTTTCTTAACAGAAGGATAAAAAAAGTAAGGCTCATATTCTTGTGTGCCTGAGGAAATTCTGTTCCCCAATAGAAATAATATTGCAGTAGTTGATAGCTTCCTAAGTCTGAGAGTAAAACCCTGGTATAGACACCCTGTCAATTGGTCCAGAATGGTGACTTTCCTCTCTTGCACACTTTTCTCCATGGTGGAAATGTCTGCCAGCTTACCCCTCTTCTCCATATCATTTTTCCTCACGTTTTTGACATAAGAATATATTCAGTTTCACACCAAGATTAAACCTCTCCGGTAACATGCCTATTCCCCACAGCTATGGGAAAATTCTCCTCAGTGCTTCCTTCTCTTTTATGTTGTGAAAGCAAAGAACAATATTTCTTGGTCTGAAGATGGACTTGTAAGAAACAGAGCTTTTCATGGGCCTATGAAGAAATAAGATGAAGTCTGACTAACAATTAGACAGGTAAGGCAAGAAATAACTTTGTCTCTCTCTTCTCACCATTTACTTACTGCAATTACTTCATACTGATACTTTTTTGTATGTATCCTAACAACTCCAGCAAAACTCCTTGAGTGCTGCATGTGATGCAGCAGCTGCATTATGGCATATTCTCCTCATAGAGGAAAATAACATCAATAGTATTTAGTTCCCAGAACTCAACAACAGCTACAACAACCTGAGCGTGGAAAGGCCTAGGCTGACATGGAGCCAAAGCCATGGTCTGTCTGTTTTCATAGAATCATTCCAGTTGGAAAAGACCAACTATCACCTAACACTACCAAGTCCACCACTAAACCACATCCCTGAGTGCCACATCCACACATCTCTGAAATACCTTTTTTGCATGCGCAGGGGCAGTGTGTAAGGCCCAAGGGCATGTAAGAAAGACCCATCCTTTCATTCCAACAGTCCTAGGGGTGAAGTGCAGTGTGCAGGGTGGTGGCATGGTCTGGGACAGCCACGAGAAATAGGAGTGAGATACAGGAACAAGACATGTAGATGTTCACTTCTATAGCAAAGCTGGGCTCATTGAAACATTTTAATCTCTTACTTCTGTAACTATCCAATGGGCTATAATTCCATGTTAACTTTACCAATGCTTGTTTCTTTACACTTTAATGCCTGGCAGCTGGACTTTTGGCTTTTGCGTGAAGTCATGTAAAAAGGCCTAATGTAAATGCAGACATCGTCTTTAACTGTTTTCACATTTTTAGTAATGTTTTTTTTAATAACATGTCAAAGTTTGGAGGTAGTGGTAGGGTAAGTGGTTTCTCTTCAGGGACTTGGGATTTTCTGAAGGTAAAATCCTATAATTGCATGATATTTTAGACTGGAGTATCTGACCACAGCATCTTTCTTTAATAACTGTGTTTCTTTAGGCAACATAAGGAGCTGGGCTTCAGGCTTAATAAGAAAAGGTAGTGACACAAAGAGCTTCAGAATGAGCCAGTCAATCATATATAGGAATGTTGCAAATGGAGAGAAAACATTTGAAAAATGCTAAAGATCTATGCATGCTGTCCTACTTAAAGCTTGCCACTGCTCTGAAGGTTTGAGGCTAACCTTAACCTCAGAGTACCCCACTTTCAGGAAAATCAGTGAGAATTAGGTAATCAGGTCATGGTTTCCTTTTCTGCACAGCTGCCCTAAACTCATCAGGAGATGTTCTTTTCGTTGCTTTTACAGACCTCTACTTAATTTTTTGGAGACCATGTGTCTGTAACAGCAATTTAAAATAGGTGTTGGGTCCAAATCAACTAGTTCTTGTTTCAACAAATACACAACATAACATAGAGTTCAATATAAAGTCAAGCAACATAAAATAACGTAAAGTTTTTAATCATTGTTTAGCAACCAACACGTCAACTATTAAATGGGCGCAGGGTTGTAATAGTCACAGAAATATCATTTATCCATTATAATCTCAAAAAAAAAAAAGATTCTTGTTAAATACCGATTTTATAATTGGAAGCAGTCTACAAAGGAGCATTGAGTTTGTGTAGATCAGAAAACTGCATTGATGCATGTGGGGGGAATGTATTTAGTAATGCTTCTTACAAAGGTGGCAAAACTCTTTTATATAGTAAGGTACCTGGCAAGCTAACACCCTGCAATACTGAATATTAGGTGTGTTTTGAGATAGCCTCTTAGTTTTCAGTGTTGCAATCAAGCATACCGTGAATGAGAACAGCAGAGGAATGCAGGTAATGTGTTTGCCTTTTAGTAAATCATCAGTAAACTCTAATGCTGGTTTTGTTTCTTGCTCAATAAAACCAATCAGTAGACTGAGGCCAGAAGAACTGTGACAGTTTGTCACCTGTAGAAACCTGTTGTACTTTTTCTAATCTTTTTTAAGCCTTGATGAGATAAATGATGTCAGGAAAATTTATTTTCACTTTACTTTTTTTTTTTATCTTTTTCACAAGCCCACCTGAAATTCAACATGGCCTGAATTTCATTCTCAGCTCCTGATTTTCAGCCTGCTGCCAGTAGCCTGGCTTCTGCTGGAGAGCTGTCCCCAGAGAGGTCCCTGCTGGAACCTCAGAGGTGCTTCACAGAAGTACAGTGCTGACTCTCAGTGGTCTTAATTAGACTTGAGAAATGCTGATAAGATTGTGTAAAAAAAAAACAAAACAAAACAAAAACTCATATTGTGCTTTTTTCCTTTTGGGTATGAGCTCTGGCAATACTGTATGTATCAGGGTATAGCAAAACTTGCAGCGCTCAGAAATGAAGTGTTAATCTGGGAGTTTGTCTAGGAAGCTGTACAGCACATGAATGTAGAGCTGTGACTTTTACCTCTCTTTGATCCAGGAAATAAGCCAAAATACAGGAGCCTGTGGTTACTATGCCAGAAAAAATGCTGGTGGAGTTGGTTATCTGGCATTTACAAGTTGGAGCGCCATTTCCTGGTCACAGTGGAGTTCCCTTGCAAGCAGCTCTGGGCTTTGTGCAGCCGGTGCTTGTTCAGAAGGGTGTCTTGCAGCTTTTTGTCATTTTGCAAATCATGCTTTTGGCCTAAGGCCAATTTCTGGTTTCAAGAGTGTTGCTACTTTGCAGAACATGTTCCTGTTTGAAAGCAGTACTTTCACAGGGCTGCTGCTCTACTGGCTTTTTACTGGTTTGTAGGTGCCCGCACAGATCCAGCCCTGCCACGGAGCATTCAGGTTCTTGTATGCACTATGTAAGTGGTCCAGAGGAAATGTGTATGCTATACAGTTCAGTTCCTGCTCACTGACCAGCATTTTGCATGGTACAACTTTCATGCTGAAATTGCTTAAGAATTTCTCTATGTTGAAGGGCAACATCCCAACCATCAGTTTGTGTACATAGTTGGCTTGATTCATGATGTTATTACTGGAGGTGAATAGAGCAGTCATCATTTTGTGTAAGAGTTTCCTTGTAAGTACGGGGAGATGTAAAATGCAAGAATGGCTCTGTTGCCAGAAGGATACTTTTAGCTTGATCATTAGGTGTTTGTGGCAAATCTCACTGTAACTGAGCACGAGAGGTTTCCGCTGACTGTCGTCAGTTTTAAAAATCATTATTTAGTTGTTTATCCCCATTTTGTTTGCATTATGGACTGCATTGAAATTGCATGCAGCTATTTAACTGTTGCATTAAACCATGCATTGTTTGTCTTAGTTCTGTATAATTTTATTACGCTTTGCAAGAAATTGATACAATTCCGTAGGTGACCATCAGTTCTTCATGTTAGTGTCCTTACACCCACCCACCCACCTCTTGAAACTGTTTTGGCAGCCAGAGGCAGTCCTAAGTTTGATACCTTGGACATAAAGGACTGAACATGTTCAGTTTTGGAAGCAGAAAAACTGGCAAAGGATGGGGAAAAAACTCTTCTATCATTCTAATACAGAAATTAGAGTATGCGTTCTGCTAAGTAGAAACAGTTTTGTTTTCCACTCAGGATATACACAAGAATAAATTGCAATTTAAGGGTGTCTTATTTATTTAAACGTGTTGGGAGGAAATCCACCTATGTTGTTGGCACCATAAAACCTCACATTTTATGGACACAAAATGGAAAACCAGATAAGGCATATATTAGAAATAGAATGTGTGACTTGCAACTTTGGATATCCAGCCAAGAGGAAGTTGTATGTTAAAAAAAATAATAATAAAAAAAGAGAAGATCACATATGCTCTTAAGGGGATTTCTCCTGGAAGAAAGACACGCATCCAAATGCAGAGCTTTTCTGTGTGGTCAAATTGAGCGAGCCAATAGGTTGTCCTGAGATCACTAAAAGTCTCTATGTGTCCCCATGTGCCTGAAATGTCTGTGCACAAGTGCAGAAGTACGCATACCCCAAAAACATGTGTGCAGTTGCCTCCTTTCCTGTGCCCCCGCAGCCCTGCAGAGGAGGCTTCCTGGCCCCGTCACTGTGTTGTTCAAGCCCACGTTGTACTTCCAGGCTATGAAGTGTTACATCCTTTTGCATTAGGGTCACCGTGTTTTGTTCTCCCAGGCTTGCCAAAAAGGACAGAGGGCGGGGAGGGATGTTGGTTAGAGGGCTTCTGGCTGCTTCTGCAGGGGAGCGAGCCAGGGAATGTACTGAATGGAAGGTGTGTTCCTAGTGCTGCTTGCCTGAGCAGCAAGCAGCTCTTCTGCCCCGAGTCCCTTCTCAGAAAGCACTGAATTCTTCCTGATCTTCCGCTCCCTGCCCTAGCTCTCCTTCAAATCTTGTCTTAGTGTTTATGGGCTGATGTTGCTGGCTCTGTATTCATTTCAGGCACCATCTCTAGAACCTGTGGCAGCCTGCAGCATTAGATTCCTGCCAGGTTGGATCCCTGAAAAGCATCATTTAGCCCTTGCCACAGAATGAGCTGCAGATTCTCCACTTGTTAACTTTTTTTTGATAAAATGTTCTTCCTCCAGTAAACCTACTTTGTTTCATGACAAACAACCCAATAAAAAGTGAAAAGGCAGTTTGTGTGAAGCCTCAAGGAATTTATTAAGGGTAGATTCAGAGGAAAAGGCTGAGAAGCGCAATAGCCTGCGTTTGCTGTAATTGCAGAATTAATGTCTTCATTCAAACCTTCACATAAAACCATTTGAACTGAAGGGTGAAGATCTCTATTGTATGGACCAATGCTGTGAGTGGTTGTGTCGCATTAGCGTGTGGTTTTGTATGAGGTATAATCACCTACAAGATCATGTTAAACTGAAATTGGAATGCTTATTTCTGAAATGAGGAGAAACCATCAGACACTCAGAGGAAAACAGTCTGAGTATGTCCTCATCTGATGTGGTGATTAGGTCTACATTACTAACTGGAGGAGCTACGTGGTCAGCACAATAGAAATAAAAAGTCATTGGGAAGCTTTGAAAGGGACTTTGTATTAGCTTTGCTCCATTAACAAAATTTTGTTTATGCCCAGAGAAGCCATGGATGCCCCGTCCCTGGAAGTGGTCAAGGCCAGGCTGGATGGGGTTTAGAGCAACCTGGGCTGGTGGAAGGTGTCCCTGCCCATGGCAGGGGGTTGGAAGTAGGTGGCCTTTAAGGTCCCTTACTGTAACCCTTGTAAGTAACTTACTGTAGTGAGAATTTCAGAAGATAAACCTGCTGAGGAAATAAAATACTAAAAGTAGGTGCTATAGGAGGGTTGTTTTCTTACAAATGACAACTGCAGGAGCTGTTGTAGTCCAACAGCAAAATAGCACATCCCAAAGGGCTGCTGTAGTTTTATGGAAAACAAGTCAAGATTTAAATGATGTTTTTTGAAGATAAAATGGGGAGGAATGCCTTTATTTTAGGTAAATGCATCTTGGACCCATACTTTTCTATTTCATGTATTTTGTGATGTACTCAACCCCAAACCATCCACTGTGAGATGTTTTCATAAGCAACGTTTCAGAGAGGAACAGAACAATTCTCTGCACCAGAGAAGTCAGGCTGAGAGTCGGGTAGAAGCAGGTAGGGAAGTAGGGTGGAATAATAAGCCAACATTGATCGATGCTACAGGCAGTACAACGTGTTTGACACCGGCGTTGAGCGTCAGTGCCAACAACTGATGCTAAGTGCTGGTACCTGTAAATAACGAGCTATATTAAACTTAAGTGCAATGCATATCTGATAACTAGATGTGAGGCTTAAAAAAGCATACTGAAACTAATTTTTGTAGATGACTTGTCAGCAGCTCTGAGTCTGCACTTAAGAATTTTCAGTGCTTTTCAGCGCAATCTGTTTTCATTTGAAATGGGTGGGATTCAGGAGCATTAAACGTGTGGAAACTGTTAATTATGTTTCTTGTTTAGTTAGACTTACAGAAGAAGCTGTAGAAGGACTGGACTTCCAACTGTTAAAATTGTTTTTAAAATCTGCTGAAATAATGGAAGAAAACTGTTTCTTAAAAAGGAAGGAAAAAAAAGGAAATCTGATGTAAATATTACTGCCTTTTCACTACGTCTGAAGAGTGTTATTTTCAGTGCACGTTTTTAACAGCTCTATATAAGTTTCATGGAATAAAAAATTAACTACAATTAAAATCTGGCTTTGACCGCAGTGGCATATTGATTTCCAATTCCATGGAGAATGGGATTTAAGATGGATGTGATAAATTCTTAATAAGTAGTTCATTATTGCTCTTTGAAACATGTATTTCTCAGAAAACCTCAACTTCTTAATATTCCTTTCCTTGTTTGCTTTGGCTATTTAGACTTAGTGTTTGAAATGGAAACTCTCCCTAGTTCACAGGCACCAAGGCAGAATTGTTCCCAAAGTTGAGGCCACTGGGATGGATTTTGCTTGTACCACATCAGAGAGAAGCATTCTCAGGCCTCAGAGAGGTGTGATTATAAGCACTGTGTCATTACTGCTGCTTCATTATTTCCATCTTTTAAACAGTTGTCTTTGGAGGTCATGTCCCTCCATTCTTGGCAATTTGCTGGTGAAATCTTTTGCCTTTTATATGTCTCCCTTGGTTCTCCAGTCCCGCTCATTCTCCCTCTTCTAAAACCTCTGTCTTCTCCCCATACTGTTTTCCTAACTGTCCTTCAGAGAAGAAATAATTTTTTAGAGATGGGGGAATAAAGTTGCAACAGTGCAGCAAATCTTTATGCCAAGCCAGGAAGGGAAGGTAACTATTTTAAAATAAAGTTATTTTCAGTTGCTCTGGCTGTCATCACCACGTACTCCTAAGCACAAGGACGCACCTGTTCAGGTCATCTCCAGCATTCAGGTATCAAGACAGGTGTACTCAGACAGCACAGCATGCAGTGGCAAACCCTTTGGCAGCTGACAGCAAGGAGGATCTTTGGCCTCTCCATCCCATCGGCCTCTGAGAGTCACTGGGATTCACAGCTTTTAGTCCTTTCTCCTGCTGTGAAGGGGCTTGTATTTACTTACACATTTTGTGTATCATTCCACTTATAGCATATTATTTCCTAACCTGTCTTCAAAATCCTGTTCTTAATGCCTCTTTTCTTCTAGCTTCTAGACTGTCAATGTTTTTATTCATTTTTATATTAACAATTTTGCTTTACCTCCCCAGTAATCAAAATTGGTAATGGTTTTCCAAGCAATATCTTCTCTCCTACAATATATTTTTCTATTCATTTGTATGGCACATACGTACTTAGCCATTTTTCAGTATTTCTCTTGCATTCTCTCTGGTTTAAGATTCTCATTGGAATATAACGCATTTAGCCGGTAGTCAGAAACTGGATGTTTACTGAAATTTGCAGACTCAATTACCTAATTGTAAAAGTGCGTGTTGATTTCTTAGTGTGCCTATGTATGCCTAGAGGCATTCATGAAATATAAATAAGGTACACTGTAAATAACCCTACAGTAAAAGGACTGTTTTTTTTTGCTTACTTTAAATAGTTTATTTAACTTATATCACGTTACTTCATGTGCCTTTATATAAAGTGTATGAAAAGTGTATTGAGGAAGCTGTGCGTTAATTGGTATCTACTGTCAGTGGGGAAAAAAAACCAAGAAGGTATGCAGCACAAGATGGTGTGCAGTAGATGTTTACTGTGCTATGGATATCCTTGGCAACTCCCAAATGTACTATTCAAGATCAATTTGCAATGCCATCCTTCCCATTTGATAGGGTATCATCTAATATATTTGCAGCAATATGCTGTATCTTACATAATCCTTTTCATCCGTAAGTTTCTTAAGCATCGCAGAGGACATGCAAGTAAGGTACAATCCCTACGCTGCAGATGAGAAGGGAACTGTCCGTCACGACCAAGAACTGGGAAATGACGTGAGTTTCCTGGATATCAGGCAGGTGCTGCAAGCAGTGGTGTGTGCTGCCCGGGGCATGGTTTGAGCGACAGCACAAGCTGAGTTTTGAAAGCCTTTGAGATGTTGAAGGGTGTTGTATTTATTGAAAAATATTTCCTTAAACACAGTGCCAGATTAGCACATCACTTCCATTTAGCCTCTGGCATGTTAACTGACAGATGCCATGAATATGAAGATACTAGGAAGCTACTGACCTGAACGTGTGTTCGACTTCAGGCTTATCACGTCAGAGGAACGTTTGCTGGTCTCTAGTGAGCTCCCACAGTACACCTGTCCATTAGGAGCAGCAAAGCTCCTGGGCTCCAGTGGGACTGGCTGTTTGGCTGTGGGTTAGAAGAGCTTCCTCCATGGCTGTTTATAAGTCTGGCACCACGGGTGTGCATACGCACGCATGAAAGGTGTGCACATACCTTTGCTCGGCAGCAGCCCATAGCCTTCAGGCTGCAGTTCTCCTCTTCCAGAGGGCAGATGGGCCTGGGGCCTCAGGGCAGCGTGGAGACTTAAGTAAGGAGCAGGACAGAGAGTAAAGAGAAATGCAGAGTTGTGCTCACTTCTGCACTGAGTATCTGCTCTTCAGTGTGGGTTTTCCATCTGTTTACGTAAATACTTGTCACTCTACCCTGCCTGCTCCCTGCTGTTCACATGGTCTTAAATGCTGAAGCAATAGGATGGTTCTTAGGTGTTTTTTCCACTTATTTTTAATAAAATAATAAAAAAAAAAAAATCTGATAACCAGAATCAAGCAACCCCTTAGCAGTAGGAAACCCTTAAATTGTTTGTGATTTGACGTTTAGCTACTTGATTGCAACTGTTTGGTGGGATCTGCCAGGCTTTTAACAAAATTGAAAGCAAAGTCTTTTTTCCAGACACAAATTCTTAATAGTATTTGAATAATTTTTTTTTGCTTTCATCTTGAGTACCGGTCCCACGATGTGCCTTCCAGGTCAAGCTGCTGCAAAGCCTGTTCTTAAAGTAGTTCATGAAATATTGCTACGCTGTAGATGGTGCATTAGGGCATAATGCTCAGTGTTTCAGTTAGAAGTACCACGTCTGACCACTCGCTGTTTATTTGGTAAAAACTAGCTCTTTATCAGGTCTGCACGTCATCTTTTGGAGACTGTTCTTTATGCATGAACACAAGGTAGGGGTAGCTGCGGGTCAGCCACGGATATAATGGCTCGGAATATCTGTCCTAATCTCTTGGCCAAAAGTTCTTGTAATTTTTCATCTGGAGTTGCACGTTTCCCCACAGTAGCTACAAAGTATTTTGAGGAGGTAAAATAGATTCTCTTTTTTGGGTAAATCTTCCTAGCATTTACTTTTGAATCAAAAACCCTCCAGAAATATGCTTACAGGGCTTGGCCCTGCGCTGGTGACTCAAAGGAGAACAGAGCCTGTGCGAGGAGATAGGGATATAGCCAAGTACTGGTTTAGAGCACCAGAATGAGAGACATTTCCTAACTGACTGCAGCTGCTTTAACAGCAAGAGTAGAGAAGTATGAAGTCCATAGAAACACAGGTAAACTGAAACATGTATGTTGCATAATGTTAAAGGACATTTTGTACCTAGTTGCTTTCAGAACTAATTAAATGAGCCTGAAAGCTTCTGACAATAGGTGAAGTATTCCTTTTTTAATTCCAAATAGGAATTTTGTTTGGCAACTTGATTAGAATTTCAGCAAACCACAGGTGCCAGTGAAGCTTGCTGTTCTAATAATCTACCCATATTTCATTGCATATTGTCAGTTTTCTCTCTGCCAAAGCACCTATCAGTTCATGATACTAATCCAGTCTAGTGCTGGAAATGTTTGGAAAGCTTTGATTTATAGTAAGGACTTGCCCTTCCTTCTAAGATAACTGTCTTGTGTTTGCTGCCTTCATGACTATACATTCAATACTTGTTCATGTTCACTTTCATTTCAGAACAGGAGGGTTTTGAGATACGTAAAGTCATGAGCCTTTTCTTTTGGGGAGGATGCCTTCTGGAGAAAGTTAACACAGAAAGAAAAAGCGTATATTTTGTTGTGTATGTCAGTGATTGAAAAAGACCAGTCAGTGTTCCCTGACTTCAACATCGGGATAATTTGATTGGGTTACGCAGTTGTTATTTTGCTGGTGTATTGCCTCCATTTTGAGCTTGGCACTGTATCGCTAAAGAATGTGCTTTTTCTAATGGAAAGGGGAGAGCAGAGGAAAATCCAGAGTTTTGCTGTGGTGAGCACATTGAGTTCACAGTGGTACGGGTTGGCAAGCTTTGCAAATTGCCGTGTTGGTTTGTCTTATGGACCAAGTCACGAATATGTAATACAAATCACAAAATGATTTTCATAGATTGCTGTTTGAAAACTTGGTTCATGTAGCAAAAGTCAGAGTGCCACCGGTGTCTCCTCTTCTAATAAGTTGCTTTCAAGGGTTATTGGGGACAAACTGGTGTAAAGCAGTGTCTGTTGCTGATACACGTGCAGAAATCTAAGATGTTTACACAGTGAGTAAGCAAACAGATGCCCCGGTGATGGTAGTAATGAAGATGCAACTAGCAGTTCCAGTACAAGCTGCTGAGGGTTTCTGTGTGCACACAGTTTATTAGTCCATCCTGAAATCTCACTGGTCACATCGTCGTGGCTGCTGCTGCACCTGTTATATTGAAGCTCACTCGTGTATGCCTGCTGTGCCAGTGCTAGGCACTGGACACAAGGTATGTCTTCACATTTGCTGTGTAGGTCTGTCTCATACTCTTTTAAGTACAGTTTTAGAATTATCTATTCTGCTGAATCAAGGCCTTTGGCAATGACCTTGATCTTTTTTTTCCCCGACCTAATATCTAACGTCTTACACTTTTCTCTCATGCTCTGTGTAAGATTTGACCACCTTTTAAATGCGAACTTTGCTTTTATGCAAGCCTTATTTTTTAGTAGAGTTTAATCTGTCTTTGGTGCTATATTTAAGATTAATGTTTGTGATGTTGCTGGCATTAGCTTACGAGTTTAGGCTGGTGGATGAAAGTAATTGCTCCTGCTACATTTCAGAGCATGCAGGAGAATTTATTTAAAGGGTGCATTGCAGCCCCACCCTTTTCCTCCTTGGAAATAAAACAGAATCCAAGCCCTGTTATTGGTACCAAAGCAAAGGACTGTGCTTGTCTTCCGTACAAGCTTTCTTTTCTAATAAATGAATGTGACGTTTTCTCTTTCCTTATGTACTGGAGATCACTGCATTGAAGATAAACGTTACCTAGAGCAGCAAGCACAACACTACTATCTGTCTTCCTTACAAGATAACTGTTTGTTATCCTTCCAAAGAATGTGTGGTGACTAGCCAGGCAGCAAGCAAATGCAGTTTTGTACACCTGTTTGCCAGATGTTACACAGCTGTGCACAAACTGCTGCTGCTGAGCCTATAGTGAGTGCTGTGGGACAACTAATGCAGGAAAAGTATGTGGATTTTTCTCTTGGGATGGGCTGAAATGACAGTGAAGGAGACAAAGCTGCCAATTGGAGGAATTGTGGAGCACAGACAAGAACCAAACCTTTTGGCTGTGTTTGTTTGGGGGATATCACTGACATTGAGAGGTAGGAAGATTTCCTCTGGTGGCTTCAGAGCTACAATGTTTTGCAGGGAACCTCTGTCTAGTGAAATTTAAGCGGGAATTGCTGAGGTTTGATTGAATAAGGTATAGGTGAACTGATTCTGGTAATGAGATGCTAAACAGAGTGCGGTTTTACAACGTTAGACAGGAACTAGGGGCTAAAAACATCCTACAATTTTTAAGGACAGCTGGATCCATCCAAATGTTGCAAAGCTTTAAAGTCTTTTGATTAATGAACTGTTTTATTGTGTTTTTTTTTCCCTGAAATGGACCACTTTATTTTTTTAGTTCTTAAAACTACTGCCAGTTTGACTGTCCTATCACCACAATCCCAGTCCATTTTCTTTCATTATGACTCCCATGATTATCCTTATTCTCCTATACAAAATAGCTTAAAGCACTGTTGTGAAGCTTGTGATATTTAGAGGAAGTGGGTTGTTTTTGCTATCATGTAATCTTTTATTTACTCTTCAGTAACACACTGCTTTGTGTATCAAAATGGAAGTGCCAGGAACTGATATGTGGTGTTTTTGGCCAAATCTCGGTGTAGTTGCAGCTGGATTCTCTGTCATGTCTTTAAAGAGAGGAAGGGGGACATCACACTGCTCTGGGAAGGGGGCCAAGGTATGGAAATGAAAGCGGGCAGGCATATGTGCCTTCATGGGGGAGAACAAGAAAAGGAGAGTGGCCCTGGATGTCTGCATGGGGGTAGACGTATTTGGGGACTTCAGAAGCCAAATCAAATTTGGATTGTCATCCAAAGTCTAGTCACTGGCGTAAAGCTTTTAAGGCTTTCGAAAATCTGTTGTTAAGGTGGTAGTTTCAGGAATTTGTTTTCCAGATCAGGAAATCACTATTAACAATGTTTTCTCTTCTGCTTCTCTACTTGGCTTTCCAGCCCATGGAGAGGGGCTACAAAGATAAGATGTGAAAAATAAATAAGAATTATAGCCACTATGATCTAACTTGATTTTGAAATTTGGAATTGAAGAGAAATGATGTCAAACAATGCCATTATAGTTCAGTATGAGAGACTTCAATGTTTTGAAAGGAGATAGCCAAAATCTTCCCTCTAAAATACAGATATCTCCAAAGCTCTGTCTATCTGAATATGTAGCTAGCTTTTGCTTCCAAAGATATGGTAGGCTGCTTATGTGCTTTGTGTCTGTGACATTAGGTTGAGCTGTGTAATGTCAAGATGGAGCATTATTAACAAGAGAACAGCAGTCCTGGATGGACATACAGCCAGGGTCAGGTTTTCCCTCTTGTTTTGGGACTATGAGCTGTGGTGCTGAGAAGGCAGCTCATGCTCTCTGCCGACAGAGTAGCTATTTCTGCTTTCACATTATGTTATGAAGTTCATTTATTTTCTGTCTCAGTAATACAGTTTTAGTGGAGGGCTTTTTTTTGCCATGATTGTTTCCTGGGCTAATAGATCTTCCTGCACTTTGGCAAGGATCTTCCTTAATAAACAGCCTCATCAGCCGTTATTAGTTTCATATGACTGGTCTTTGAAACACACAGTATTATTGAAAGCTATAAAATTTGTGTTAGCTGTTTTCCTACATTGTGATCCAAACGACCTCAGTAGTGCCTCAGTGGGTTTGGTCGTATAAATTTATTGCTGGTTACCCACAGCGAACCGACAAGCTACGGCTGTGAGGAGGTCAGATGAACTCCGTTGCTTGTACCCAGAGTGGTTCAGGGGGAAAAACAGCTGAAAAGTAAGTGCTAGGTTTAGTAACAATTGACTTTTATATGATTTCTTAATATAATTGCTACTTCCGGTAACTTGTTTTTAGTAATATTAAGTTGCAACTTTATTTAATCCTCTTTTTAGCTCACACAGACAAAATGTTGATACTCGGTGTTGCTTTATTGTGAAGTAGGGGGAGGAGAGCTACTGTGGTAAAACACAGCACACTACTAATAGCAGCTGATGAGCTAGCATGAAGTATCCTAATATTATTTGATTTCTTGAAACCTTAGGTCACCTGATACTTGAGAGAAGGTTAATTGGTTGTTTACAACATAACTGTAATGAGCTGTGTTTAAATGCATCGTTTGATTCTCATTTTCTTGAAATACCCGCTTAGGAGGCTTCGGCTCGCCACCCCCCAGCATTCAGAGCTGCTCCTTGAAGCTGAACCCAGAGCTGCAACCCAGTGCTGCTTTGTGAAGGTTGTAAGCTGCTTGGCCGTGTCCCTCAACTCAATTTGTAGTGCTAGAGCCTGGAGACGGGGCATGCAGGAGGTCTGCAGCACATGCTGTGACCAGCATGCTGGGAACCACAGGTGCGACAAGCCAGAAATGGCAGGAGCATTTCTGCATAGTCGGCCATGTCACCTCAGCCTGTCACTCACTGCCCTGCTTTGGGATAGCTGAGAGCACAAAGGAAAAAAATAAACACACCAAGTCTCGTATAAATCCAAATTATAAATGGAGATCTTATGTGTACAATTTGGAAAAAACTTTGTAAGAAAATTTCAATCAAAATTGCAATATAATTATTAAATAGCTTATTTTTGATGAGAAAACATTTCCTTCACAGGTATTCAGAGCAATGGGAATAACTACCCACATATACGGGCATACCTACCTATCCGTATGCCTACATATACTTAGTAACAACAGGATGCAATTAAGGATGTTTTCAGTTCTGGATTTGTACTTTCAGCATAATTTAAGTCACTTGAATCAGATTTTAGAAACATTCACAACTTGTTTACATTGTCAAGAATATGAATGGTTTGACTACAATAATAAAAGATCTAGTAAGTGTTCATGGGGAGAAAATTCCCATGCATATTCACATGTTCATTTTGACTTGGCAAACAAATTTGTCATACTTCATAGTGGGTGCCTTCCTGATCATTAGGATATCTTTAATCCCTCCCCCTCCTTTCTTCTCTTCTACCCTAATGCTGGGTGTGCTGGAATAGAATCAAATACAAAGGTCGAATCAATAAGCACTGTAACATGTTTGAGGATTTTTGCATCTTTCAAGGAAAACAAAACCCTTTTGGCAGTAGAAGAGTGAATTCCCTGATGCAGTGTTTTAGTGTTTTAGATTTTTTTTTTTAATCCCAGCTTGCCTGTCTTTATCCGAAGAACATAGCCTTTTTTAACCTCATTTGTAGGATTATGACATGTTACACCCCTGTTCCTCAAAAAAATACTGAGATGTTGTTTTCATTGGGAGTAAAGAGAAGGTATCCATTTTTTTATTCTGGATTCAACACGTGTGTCCTTTTTAACTTTCTGCTTCATTTCGCTTCTCTCTTGTCTCATTTAGAAACCAGCAAGTGTTTCACACTTTGTCATGTCACATCCTTTGTAACAAGCAACCCTGGGCAGCCTGGTCTGGTGGGTGGCACCCCTGCCCATGGCAGGGGGGTTGGAACTGAATGATATTTATGGTCCCTTCCCACCGCAGCCGTTCTGTGATCCTGTGACCCTTCCCCATATTTTGAGGGATGTAGACGAGACTTCCTGGTACTCTGCTGCTTCTTTCTCATTGCTCCATCAGGAACTTGTAATATGTCATCTGCATAGTGCTGCTCTGTGTTGTCAGAGGAGTAATTTAATTAATTTTCATTAACTGTCCCTTAATTGAATTTTTGAAAGACAGATACAATTACAAACACAGCACAGGAAGAGCATAGGAGGAATGTCTGGCACAGCTATACAAATAGATGTATTACTTCAAATATTCCCCTGCTGGTGAACAGGACGTGTACTCCATAAGAGATTAATATGTAAGACAGAGAAACATAGCAATGCTGAAGCTTATTGACGTGATCAAAGCCAGTAGAAAAGAAAAAAAAAGTCTCAGAGGCATCAGCTCACAAGAATGCCTCCAAAGTGCACTGACTAGTCTTCTCTCTCCTAGATGCTCAATCACAAAGGAAATAAAGATACCCAAATACTTTTGCGCTCTGGCCATCATCTTGGGGGAAAGAGCCGCCGTGGCCTCGCAGCCCAGAAGCTGCCGTCACCAAGGGCAGGTGCAAGTTTGCCTTCCACCGGTGAGGCTGGACAGAAGCACCAGCGCTGCGCTAGCAGCTCTGCATTTTCCTAGCTGAGCTGAAGCCACTCAGGAGTAAAGGAAAAGCTGTGATTAAAAGCTGTAGGTAGCTCATTTTGAAGCACTTATTTGTCTTTCCTACAAGGAAAAGCATCAAAAAGGGCGGACCACAAGTGCAAATAAGGCTTCCTAATAGCTTGGGTTGGTCAGTAATGCAAAATTCCCCTCTTGGCTAAGGACCATCAAGCCCCATAACGGTGTTTCCTGTGAGCTGGAGCCTTGCTGCCTTTCCTGATGTGCCCATTTTAATGAGTTAGCTAATAGGCCAGGGAATGGCAGCTCCTAAAGACAGGCCACGTTTGCTGAAAGATGTGTTTTACTTCTATTCCATCAGTGTAGCTCTACCAGCAAAGTTGTGCCTAGACTGGCTGAGGAAGGCGGCCTGCACAAGAAACCCTGGCAGCTGTGCAGGCTGCGGCCATCAGTGACGACATGGCCTGGCATCATTGCTGAACGTGCTGCTGGCAGAAGTCTGGGATAAGAACAGATTTTCTCACCATTTTTAAAGGAAACGACAGCAATCATTTCAAATTATTTAGGTGCCTTTTTGTAACCCTTTAAGTGTGCTGTACAAAATGGGCAAAATTGGGACCACTTGCTCCCTAGTCGAAAAGAGAGAAACTGAAGTGAGAGAGTTGATGACCATGTACACAAATGCCCACCACATGCATGCACGCGTGCCATGCTGGAATGAGGTACAGCTGAAATTTAAGCAGAGTGGCAATTCTAGTACATCTGTCTGCGAGCATTGTTATTGCAGGGTAAAGGGGGTTTTCTGTGGGTAATCTGAATCCACTCTGAAATGTTAGCCAAGCCTGTGTATGCCATGCAACTGAAAAACAGTGAATGTGCTTTAAATTGACCTTTTCTAAAGGGGCAGCAACTTCTTTCTTTCCTTGGGTTATGTCAAATGGGCCATTTAATTAAATATGTGTTCTGAACCTATTTCCCAGATACAAAAGCCTTGGTAATCCAGGAATGTGATTTCTTGTAGGCCTTTCAACATGATTTCCAGTACAGATGGGGGGGGGGAAAAAATGTATATGTAAGATGAATCACAGATAACTGCAGTGCAATGCCTAGTGGTTGCATGGGATACCATTTTCCAGGGATGTAATCATAAAAGTTCAGCTTGAAAGGGATAAAGTCATCTACGTTTTATGGAGCAATTAAAAGCTGCTGTTCTGATGCTGTCTGGTATCTTCTCTGGAAGTGATTCAGAACCAAATATGCACTGTAGAGGAAATTTTGGCATTGCATTTTACTGCTGGTGTTCTCCTGGAGGAATTGTAGTACTCTCCCAGATGGGAAAGGGATTTACTAGGGAGACTTTTATAGGATTGTACCATAGCTAAGCATTCTTCTGCTTAGCGCTGCAGGTAGATGGAGCACTGTCTGGTTTTATAAAGTGGAAAGTCTCCAAAGTACAAAGTTACGTTCATATTTTCTGACACCTGAGTAAGAAAAATTCTTGCATTTTCCCAAATTCAAGACAACTGGCTGCCCTTTTATTCTTTCCAAACACATGTTTAATATCAGGCATAAAGGTAATGCAGTACGAGATTTAGAGTTCTGACAGACATGTCTGCAAATGAAAATCAGATTGCCGAAGCCGTAGCAGCCCTTTCCTCTCTGTGGGATAGTGGTGCCGTGAGTGCAGGGACATCTGATCTGCTCATGAGTCAGCTCCACAGTGGTTATAATTTACTTTTTAGTGTTTGGTAGGTAAGCCTCTGCTATTTTCAATTTGTCTTATACCACTCCTGCCAAATAAAGCAGTTGTCTGAGAGCTGGCTGAGAAGTGACTTAGGCAGCAGGACCTGAGAGAGGGGCAGCAGGAGGGTCTGTCTCACCTCTTGCTCCAAGCTCAACTCTCGCTGGTTAATTGGTGTCCTAAACCTCCTGCAGCCCCTAAGTGAACTAGAACATGGCCAGATGGGCAGGCTTGCAGCCCTCTCTGCAGCAATTTGGGCACAGGTACCTGCGCTCTGGAAGCAGTAAATCCATGCTGGGCTCCCCTGCCCTGCCCACCGCAGCCCTCTCCCAGGGCAGAGTGCTGTGAAAGGCTCACCTCAGTCTCCTGCAGCTTTTTTAGGGGCCTTCACTAGCAAAGCGACCGCAAGCTGTAAATACCAGAGTGAGCTAGGCAAGAGTCAAGATCAGAGAGGAAACGAGTAACTAGGATGTCACAGAGCATCTCTAGGTTATATGGACATGCCCTGCAAATGCCAACAGTTTCCCTTCTCTCTCTCACCGAGTCTTTTCTTTTTAATCATAGCCTTAATGACAGCAAAATGGATGTGAGTACAGTACCTGCTAAATGCCAGCTTTCCCTTGTATGGCATCCGTCTGTAACTGCAATTAAGGACAAACATCTGCTCCTAGAAATGACTTCCTGACCTGTGCTGGCTTTTTCAGTGTTCTGCCAGGCTTCGCATCGCCCTCCCCAGTAATCCCAGCAGATACATACAAATTAAAGATCCTTGTTCATGTGACATTACAGTCACTTCGGTTGGCTTGCTGAAACTCAGAAGTTACTGTATAACTGGAGGAGCAAGGACGTGCTAGTCACAAGAAGGAGAAAATTTTTCAGTGTTGAAAGTTATCGTATTTGTTAGGCATATGTAATTCAAGCTAATTCTGTATTATAACCTATATCCCATAAAATAAAAATTCATGTAAAGTATCTCTTTCAGCTAAAATTTTAATTAGTGGGTAAGCAGCCATACAGCAATCTCGAAGAGCAGAAGAATATTACAGAGTTGCTAATGCAGCAATCCATAAACGTTCAAGCATTTTCTTCTGAAATTAGGGAGTACCAAAGTTGTTTTTAAACATTGGTTTGCACACGCTGTGATGTATAGTGTTTTTTATAGACTTGCTCATTTAAAATGTGTGCTTAAAGCTAATTACTATTATCTGACCTCGGCTGTTATCCCCAAATCAATTTGGTAATAGGTTCATATTCTTTAGCAATTTGACCTTTTTTTTTTTTCCTTCCTCTCAGTTAATTAAAGCTTATTGGGTCATTCTCAGTTTCTTTAGCACAGAAACAGTTTTAGGACTCTTAACATGTCAACTCATTTCTAATACCTGAAATACTGATAAAGCCTAGAATTTGTAATTTGCTGTATTCACATAAAATTTATATCTAACATCTGAAGCTGTGTGCATCTCATAGACTTGCATTTACACCTGTATTATGTCCCCACGCTGTTATGGAGAAGTTAGAGGTTATCTGAAGCTGTCACCTTTCTGCCTGGAAAACAGTTTCTCTTTGAAATATTTCTTTGGTCTGTGAAGAGAAGTTGCCAAGCGTCCATATTAATACCTCTGTAAAAGAAGGAAATGCTTTCTCACGTGTGATTAAAATGTGGAAGTCATTAACACAGGAAAAGCCGCTGAGGCCAAGAATTTAACAAGATTTATAAAAGGATATAGCCATCAACGATATGCAGGGTAGTAATTAATATAGGTTAGTAATTTGGAAAAAGCGCTAAGCGTAGCGTGTGGGGGTTCGGCCAGTCTTCAGTTGCCAGCTTCCACCATTGCACAGAGCTTGTTTTGACAGCCTCCGTAGTTTTAGCTTTTCTTCATAAAACATCTGGCATCAGCCGCTGTCAGAGACAAAAGCCTGGAAGATGCTCATTGCTCTGATCTGGTGTGGGACCTTCCCTGCCTGCCTTCTGGCTGATTTAAAATGTGTAACTTCTGTATTAATAGATCGTACTGCACCAGTTTTCTGTGCGTGCACAACACCCTGCTGCTCCGTACAACTAGAAAGCAGGGCATGAGGAGCTTTTGTTAGTAGACTAGATCAAATGAAGTTAAAAGATGATGTTTCACGAACAAATGCAGCAAAGATGGTACAGGTATTTCCCATCTTCCTCAGCCTTTGATGACTTTTTCCCATTCCTGCCTTCCTCAGTAGTGGCCAGGACAGTGCAGGTTGTGCCTGCATGCGTCGGATGTGTCAGGCGCTACATAACTCAGAGTTGTTTGTCTGCCTGGGATCTTGCATGAGCCCTGATCCTGTTTGTAACGAAGAGCATCAGTGCCATGGTATTTGGCAGCAGTAGTGAGGATGTGAAGCAGTGAACAGACACAGAAACGAAGAGCTCTGCAGGTAATCTGTCCAGAATGGGATCAAGGCATGTTGGTGACAGCACAAGGAAGCTCCCTCTGTGTTCGTGAAGCTCATGTTCTCTTTGCTTTTCTCTGGGGGAAAAAAAAATCTTAATAACTTTCACAAAAATCAGTTTCAATAATAGTTTCACAGTATTTAAGCAGTCTGGTGAAGGAGGGATGTAATGTGGAAGCAAAGATAAAGCAGAATTTTCCCACAGATAGACCACAAATGATTTTCCAACGAGAGAAACTACCGAAGTCCCGACTGTTGGGGGTGCTGATGATGACTCCACAGGGCAACCTGTGGCTGTGTCCAAGGGCGAGTGCTCTTCCTTGCCGGTTGCCTGTCACCGAGGATGAATGATGCCAAAGCGGGTGGGCAGCTGCAGGCTGGCAGCTCAGCTCTGCGGCCACGGTCAGCGTGCCATCGCGGGGACACCGGGAGGGGATGAGGCGAGTTGAGCGTGAGCGGATGTGTTGCAGGCTGGGTTTGTTGTGCCTTTGGCTGAGCAGTGAAGCTGTGAAGGGTCTGTTTGCCAAAAATGAGAGTTCATTACAAGCTGGCCTTGTTTTGATTAGGAGCAGCCTGGAGGCTGTCCCATAAGAACAAGTAAAACCTACAGCTTTGTGTGCCAGTTTGTTCACTCTGGTATTGCAGAGATGATATTCTCACTGTTCTTTAAGTTCTGTTATCATTTTGTTTTAGTCATTTTATGATTTAGCCTGTGTGTACGTGCATGAATGGACTCTCGTTTCTATGATGATGTATGTGTTACACATTTTTAAATACTCAAGAAAAATTTCCCATAGATCATCCTCTGCTAGATCTTAGTGAAGAAGCGAGACAGAACCGTTAACTTGTTCTGTGTTAGGATGCAGAAATTCAGTACTACCCAGCCCTTTTTTTGTCCTTTCACATACTTCATGACCCCCACAAAACATCTGTTAGTAGTTGTTGTTGTTTTTTTTTTCACACAAACTTGTTGTTATTTCTATGTATTGTTATCCTTCGTTGTATTGCAGAAATCTGATTTTAAACCCAATTTGCTGCAGGCTTAAACCGAGTACTTCAGGGCAAAGTGTGAGAAATGAAGGAAGTTTTATTTCATTTTAAAAATACTGCTGCAAAGACTTCATTATGTAATCGAAAGAGATGTTTCACGGACTGTAGCTATTTGGCATAGTTATTTTGGAGTTTCGCTTACATGAGATGAAGATGAGAATCAGATTTACCTGTTCCAAGTTCCATTCTCCTGGCATCACCTCAGCTCCTTTTCTAACTTTTGGCAAATCGTTTAACCTTTTCTGCCTCTTATCTCACGCACCTTTTAAAATGGAGATTGTATTTCATGTATTTTCCAGATGTATTTAATTCATGTTTTTAAGTACTTTGGAAAATATTTTCTGTAATATATTAAAGATCTGTTTCTATATATGGCTACAAGTTTGTAGGATAAAAATTGTGCCCTTAGTTATCAAGATTTTGTCTGGTTTCCTTTGAAAATTAAATCTATCTGACCATATTAGCTCCTGGTGTAAGTTCAGTGAACAGAAATTCAAATTTTAGTATCTCCTTAGAGAAACTTTGAAAATCAGTATTATTGACTCTCTTACTGATAAGAGAGTTAAGTTGCATATTCACGTCTAGATTTTTATATATATATATATATATTTTTTTTTTTTTACTCTCTTCTTACAGCTATTACTGAGGTTCAGGAAACTAGCAAAGAAGGTGCTTCTTCTGAAGGTACTAGTGCATCATCTGTGCATTCCTTCTTTCTAGAAACTAAAGCCAAAATATTGCAAATGAGTTATATTTTTTTTCCCTTTCATATAGTAATAGTGAATTCCTCACTGAAATTAGAGGTCTGTTTTCATACCTTAAGTTAACAACATAAGACTCATGGAAAATTGGGTGCATTCATGCTGGGTGTTGTTTCACAACTCTGTTCTTGATCACACTTCTCTATCAGTTCACCCACATAATTTAAGATGGTGGTTTTCAGCCTTTTTCAAAGCATTTGTATTCTCCTTCATCTGCCAGGAGAAGTGTGAGCTTCAGCAAAAGTTATTCAAGGCTTGCTTTTCTTAGCAGCCTTTTTGGAAACTTCTTAAAATAGTGGCTCAGTCAACTATAGGATGAAAATTGCTGATCTAAGTAATATCCTCCATTCTTTATTTGTCAGATAGGGCCGCTGTATATTCTGATACGATTTTAGAGGACACATGGTACTGAATGTTACCTACTGCTAGAGGTCTGCTGTGCACTTGTTACTGATGCACTTCCTAGCATGACTGAAGTGGGAAGGGCAAAGTTTGTTATGTGTAGAACTCATACTTGCTTTACATTGTGTCCTGGTGCCACCATCTCCAGCTGCTGGGCTACAAAGCTCTGTACTTTCCCATGTCCACATGTCAGGCTGTCTGACCAGCAAGGGAAGTCTCCTGAAGGTTATGAAGCCTTTAAACAAAATGACATGGTAAAGATCGAGAGCACAAAGTGAGACTTGCTTCCAGGGTGTGAGGGATGGCCCTTCTAGAGAAAGAATTGGTACAAAATAAACAGGTTTCAGAGGAAGTGAAGTGTGCCCAGTCCCTGGGCAAAAGAAGGGTGGTTGGCATATGCCCACCCAAAACCTCTCCTTCCCAAATACCGAGACCCCCTGCTCTGAGCAGAGAGATCCTGAGGTGCTCGTACAGCTTGATCACCTCCTGGTCACCAGGAAACCCAGGCAGTGGACAGAACAGGAGGATCTTGTACCCATGAGCATCAGATACTTCAGACATTCTTGTTGCTGAAACAGTACGTGAGAGGACCACCTTTCTATAAAATATCTTCTAGATTTATTCCCCCAGGGGCATGTTTCCAGCACTCTGATGTGCTGGCTGCTCGTCAGGAATGGGAACAGCCCTGGGAGCCTCTGACCCTCAGGAGTGAGCTGAAGGGAAGGATTTCTTCTGACCGAGGAGGTGATTTCGTATGAGATGCAGAGAGTAAGAGCTCTCTGCCAGGGGCTCTGTCAAAAGCCTCAGAGGGACGGAAAATCAGGATGTAGACCTTGGCCCAAGGGAGCAGTTACTGCTGGAAATGGATTTGAGTGGGATGGGATGGGATGGAGGGGGGCGTTTTGGAATGAGTTACCTGGCATTTGTAGCTGTTTTTTCTCTCAGGCTGTATCTTCTCTGTCGGTGTTTTTTCTTTTTTTTTTTTATTTTTTTTTTGGGGGGTGGTGGGAGATCTGGTATTTTGTTTTGGTTTTGGTTTACTTTTAGCTTTCTTTCTGTAGCATTTTGGTTATCTATTGAACTATCCATGGCAGAGAACAGTTCTGAATTCCCTGTGAAACATCCTACCGCATTGTCAATAGTACAAACAACACACCAAATATTTAACCCATCTGATATGCAACCTCAGAAGGATGCATTTTTTGAGTAAAACCTAAAATATTTACACCATCGTGCTGTTATTAGGGAGGATCATTTTCTTCTACTACAAATATGGTTTTATATCCTCTAAGATAAAAATGTTTGAGTTGAGACAACTCTGCTAAGAGGAACTGCAGTCATGTATGTGAGTCACAAATGTTTTACTTAAAGGGGAAATTTACTCATTCTTTTACAGATTACGTCTCTGCCGAAGTATTTTATTTAATAACTAACAAAATGCCTGTTCTGGGTCTTTGGTGCCTCAGCACATCGCTAACAGCAACGTTTGAGTTTGTGCAATGTTGCACAGAGCTGTTCACTAAGAACTTGGCCAACCAAGCACTGGCCAAACGTCTTGTCCCCTGCTTCCTCTGGGATATGTACCCATAGCAGTTTCAAAAAAATGTACTGGACAGATGAGGACTGTTTGTGAGGGTCTGTGTTTTAATTCAGGATGTCCATGAGATTGCTCTCAGATTCAGACTATTTCTGCTCAAGATGAGTAAATCGTAGGGTCCTGGAAATCCCCCAGAGAACATTACAGAGCACAGGCTACTTCCACCTCGCTTGAGCACCTGGCAGCAAGGTCAATTGGGATTGCATACTCGGTGTTCAGTACTACTGTAACTTCATCCAGATGCTGATAGCAGAACAATGTCTGTGCGTTTTGTTGTTGTAAATACTTTCCCAACATTGGACAATTGCCAAAAATGTGCAAACGTTAATGTAAGAGAAAATGATAATAGAATAATTGATGCCAGATGGACTTCTGCACCTGATATCAGCCAGCATGCCAGTGAGACGGAGCTATTTCTTGCAAGGAATACTACAACCTGTGTCAGAGTAGGATCATCATCTTTTCCAATGTTATTTTGATCATTTTGAGAGCTGTTAATGTGTGGAGTTTCTTAGTGTGACTGTTGTTATACCTTAAGACAAGATTTCTTTTTTGTTAAAGATTTCCTGAGAATGAAATATGAGCTTCCCTCTCCTTACCACCTCTGGCTATCATCAGGTTTGGCAAATTTTCATTAAAACTTATGAGTGAACCTTTATTTAAACACTGACTAAAAATTGTTGCTTAACTGCTTTTAGAAATCCCTGTTATTTTCAGGCAATGAAAAATAATGAGATAATGGTTTCTTAAGCCTTATGTAGTTATTAAAGTAGATTTTTTGAAATTAATGCAATTTCCAAGGCTGAATTTACTAGTTTGTCTTTAAAGGTTAGTACTTTTTGAAGGAAGCCCCAGCTTGCTTTCATTGTGTGTCTGCTTTTCCTAATGTGGAAGGTTTTGTGGTGTTTTTTTTTCCACCTTTCAGAGGTGGTGAAAGGTCACTTGAGAGTCGGTTTTGTCTGGTACAGTGTTGTTCCCCTCTCTAATACGTGGGTGGCTTTTATACTATATTGTGCCTATTTCGTTTTAGCCATTTCATGTCTGTTGTATTTCTTTCTTTTAATTAAGCCAAATTATTCTTTTCCTTCATTTTCCTGTTAAATTATTTTCTTCCATTGTTCCAAATGTGAGCTGATTTTTGATGCTCTGCAAACTGGGGGAAATGTTCAGGTTCTATGGATCAAGCTAAAAGCTGATCCGAGAGCTGTTTAGGATATGCTGCCTAATTTTTGTGCACTAGCATCGCTTTTCAGTGCACATTGGGTGTCTCTGTGCAGTGCAGCAGCGTCCAGGCTGAAGATGAAATAACTCTCCATGGAAGGGTTTGCACAAAAACATGTTATGGAGTGCTGTGGTCCTATGGAGAGTACAAGGACCTTAAAGCATCCAGTATTAACATCTGCACTCCTCCAGTCATGCAGTGTACTCATGTAACTCTCTCTCCCAGCCCATGGGTGCTGTTCCCCTGGTGCCAGCTTCCAGTGCATGCCCAGCACCACGGAAGTCGGTGGAGGTAATCTGATGGTGGAGATAAAGAATGTGCCTAAATGTATGCAAGGTTGGGGACCTGTGAGGATGCTTTCAGAAGGAAGGAAAGAAGCTTTCTTTCAGCTTCTCATGCATTGGGACTGACAGATGAACTGCAGGGGAGCAAATTTCTGGTAGTGGATCTGTCTTTCAGAGCTCTAATTCACACTAAGAGACATTATTGAAACCCTCAAGTGGAGCTCCTTTGTGCCACGCCTCAAGGGTCCAACAAATGCTAGCATGTTGAACATAATGCATGCAGGTTTACAGTGCTATTTATAAATCTCTTGAGTTTCCTCTTGTATTGTTTCTTGCTGAGGGAGTATGGAGTGTGCAATTCACCCCATCAGATTTTATTAAGGAGTTATCCGCAGTCATATGTCTGCTAGATTCTCCTGAGAAACATCTGTTTTCCACAGTATTTCAAGTTTCAGATGGTTGCACGTTGTCCTAACTTGTTCAATTAATAAAAGGGTACAAGTAGGCAATGTGAATTACTTGTATTTCTTGTCAAATGCAAGATTAACTCCATAAGCCAGAACAGAGATGTTTCCTCAGTAAGCTGTTTGTTGTTTTTTTGTTATCTTCTAGTCTTCTGTTTTGCTTACTTAATCTAAGTACAGATTTCTCTGGTTTTGGCGTGTTTTTTTTTTGTTTGTTTTTTCTGTATTTAGAAATCATGCTACTATGCAGCCACGTGTTGTCTTATAGCTGAAAAGGGCACTAAATGTGAGTTGGATGTAGTCCTCAGGACATCTGTTTTGCAAATCATGCCATTGTGCTAACCCTGTTAAGGTGATCTCAGGTCCTATTAGTATTTTTTTTAATAAATAAATATCTGTACATATGTGTATATGCACACTTGAAGTACAAGGCAGGATGTGTCAACCACTAATAGGCGTTTGTACTATAAAAAAGGAACTGAAGCAGGATAGTTCATCTTGGCACCATGGCAAACCTGGCTAGCAGAGCCTTAGGGCTTGATGGTAACTGTTACATAGACCTGAGGGCCAAATGAAATTACAAGGGAACATGTAACTGTAATTTAAATGAAAGTCCAATGAAGCTCAGCTTAATCTCTCATCCAGTGACTCTAGGTGTGTTTTTGGAGAGGGTGTGGAACACCACTCTCATACAGCTTCCTTAGAAATAATGGGCACTTGCCTTTTGTAAGGAAGCTCCTTTTTTGTTTTTCTGTTTAGTCATGTAAGTACGACTCTGGAAGATAGTAAATGCCTGGTGTAAATAACGGTAGCCTACGGACTTTAAGTATAATCGTATTTTATCTTCCACTAGATGTTCATTTCCAGGATCATAAATGATCCTCAGGATGACTGATTTTTTAAGACTTACACTTTTTATCTCCTAAACATAGAATGACATAGTAAGAAATATGCATTGTATTTTTCACGTTGTCTTTTTGAAGCTGATTTGCTGTCATGGATGTGTAGACAGCTGCAGAGTTTATAAAGAAATTGATTGGTTCCGTTGAGCTCCTACACAACTAGTTCCTGTTAATCATGATACATTTTGGGTAGTAGCTGGATGAATTCTTCATAAAACCTTTTTTTTTTTTTCCCTGCATAAAACATTCAGATGAATTGCATTAAGTCTTAAGATGCAAAGTTTATGCCTTTATATATTCCTTCTCTCAAGGGCAGTGTGATGATAACAGGTTTGGTCAAATTCAGTATTGATTATTTTGGCTGCCTAAATCCAGTTTGTGGTCTGAAGTGGATAATGTGGTCTCTTTCACTACTTCGTATCCTGCCTTTCCCCCACAGCCACATCACGTGCTGTAGAGTAGCCACCAAGCTATAACCAAAACAGCACTATATGGGAGTGGAGATTTGCACTGATCTCTGTGTGGTGTATAGAGGGCGTACGTTGCTGTTCCCCAGTTCAGGGGAAGAGGATTGCTTTGAGTCTGCAGCCCTGTGGAAAGCCAGCCAGCTGAAGCCTCGTTCAGCCTTGCAGCCTACCGAGCCCTCTGCTCCCATGCCTTTTTGGCCTCATGAAAGAAACAGAATACTGGTGAGGGAATAAGTGGTAGTAAACTCCTCGGCCAGCCAGCTGTCTCCTGCTATTGACCGTGAAGTAATGAAAAAGGGATAGATTCTGCTGCGTGTTACCTCTGCATGTCCAAATAATGAGAGCAGAGAGACACGGTCGTAAATCTGCATGGCTTTGCCTGTTTGGAAGTCTGGGCCATGGGGAAAATGACAGGATGTATTTTATTTGCGCTCTGAAGTTCACATAGCTGTTTGTCCGAAAGTGTTTCCTCTCTGGTTTTGTGCCTTGTACTTCATTTTGCGTAGCAGTAATTTTAATTCAGATGAACTTATTCCCTTCTATTGACTTAAATTTTCAATACAAGACTAGTTGTACTCCCTGAACTGGCAATAAACTGTTTTGATATTCACATTTTATAGATGTAATAGATTTCCATTAGTTAATATGGGCCCAGTTACTCCGCTCTGATTTTTGTAGACAAAAAAAAAAAAGAAAGAAAGAAACCTCCAAGCACATATAGGATTTATTTAACAACACAATAATAAGGAAAAACTCCACTAAACGTATTCCTGTTTTTATTACATGGGGAAAATGAAGACTGGCCAAGCTTGTAGATAGAGGTTTTTTAACAAAGTGTGGGGGGGGGGGGGGGGGCATGTAATTTGGGAGTTTACTCCCAGATGTAGATGTAGACGTAGAACTGACCTACACAGAGTAACCAGAAAGTTGTCTTTGGCGATGTGCTCATTCCCTTCCCATCCCAGGGAAATGTAATTCACTATGGCTGTTCCTTGTCAAGAGTTAAGTCATAAACAGGGATGAATCTGGGGCAGAAAATAATTCAGTAACCCGAATAATGTAGTAGTCTGACTGGTGTGGCCAACAGATAAACAATAGCAGCAAGGTGTTTTAGTACTTAACTTAGGTGCCAAGACAACATCAGCGAATAAAACAATGTCCTACAATCAGTGGAAGGGTTTTGGTGAATGCAAACAGACAGTTTTGTCTTTTAATCCTACTGTGTGCAATAACAAAAGCTCAGGAAGGGCTATATTTAAAACCAGGGGAAATGTACCGTGTCCAGCAGAAGAGCAGGTCGCATTGTTTTTTCTCAGACCTCAAGTAGGATGATGGCTGCGTCAGCACTGCACCCCCCGAGATGCTTTCCCCCTTGGAGCAGTGGGATTAACCTCTGAGATGGCAGGGCAGCACGAAGAGACGTGTTTGTCCTCGTGTCCCTGTGACGGGAACACTGCGCTGAGTGTTCAGAGCGGAGCTGAAGCCCAAGGGAGATGCGAACTGGGCACTGGAGGTGTCAGTTGGCCTATGAAGCAATACAGCCCGCTCCAGCCAGAGAGGAGACTGTGAGTCCATCTCTCTGGAGCAACTGGGATAGCGGTCATTTGTTTTTCCTCCTTTGAGGCCGATCAGCCTGTTACAGGCTGCCTTTGGACGGGAAAAGCACCATTGCTGAGCTGTGCTCCTCGGGGAACTGGGGAGGATGGAGGTGGGAAGCCGCCCGGCCATCTTAGCTGCATGCTCTGCTAGGAGGCGGCCCTCCTGCTGTGGCCCTCCCACCACCTGCCTGGGCCAGTTTCTCCCTGTCCTTAGGCTACTGTGTCTGGTGTTTTTGGTGCTCAAGCCTGTCTCATTTGTTCCTGTACAACGGTGTTTGAAGGTTACCTTCTGGGGTCAGATTAACCACCAGCTTCAGTGAGGTCCCAGCTGACTGGCCCCATCTTAAATCCTGCTCACCAGAATCTAGCATCTCTTAAAGAACTTTTAATGTTTAAAGGCTCCTAGCTAGCAAACAGGTGAGCTAACGCTGAACTGCAGGCTTCTTTCCAGAGATTGTAACGTCTCTCATCTCTTTGGGTATTAATGTAGGACCTAATATATTAGGGCCATCCTCTGCCTCTGAGGTTAAGCTATTGAAAAGGTTTATGGAGTTCACAAGGACAAATGCTATTTTTAGAGTGCCTTGAATTAGTGGAGACGGGGTGCGATATTTTTAACCATCACTTTATGAAGACTCAGGGTGGGAACCCACAGTGGCTCAGGTTGCTCCAATCTGGTGCTGCCTTAAAACAGCCCTACAATTGCATCCTTTACCTTGTGCCAGTGCTGGTATTAGAGCCATAGAAGACCCTTCTGGCTGAAGGGGATCAAAAAATATAATTATTTTGCTGAACTTTATTTCCAGACGTCTTCTGCATGAGGGAGAAGGTGGAAGGGCTGAGGTGGGGAAGGTGAGAAGCTGGGGTACATCTGGTTTAAGGTGTCATAGATTGTGGTGGGCCTGCACCTCAAGATTTCCAAGTCACTTGTGTGTCTTTAATTGCCGCTGAAATGTTAATTGTAAATAACAATATAAGTAGCATAAGCAGAAATGTAGTAAATTGTGTAATTTAGGTCCATGAGATTATTCAAATTAGAAAGTATGCAGATGCTGGTGTTTTATGCTAGATCAGGATCTTAATTGTAAATAGCTTGAGATAATTGGGTTGCTTGGGCTTCATATCTCAGCCTACCAATTCTAACTACTGAATTAAGATTCAACTATAATCCATGTATGTTTCATTGAACTGTTTCAATTTGTTTCTCATATTAAGTATTCGGTTGTGAAAGCCTTGCGATTAACTCTGTTCCTATATTCTGAATTTGTGGGGGAAAGGTCTGCAGTTTAGCACATTTGTATAACCAGGTGAATTCAGGCAGCTGTGTCCTTGCTCTTTGCTGTGTGAATTTCCAAGTAGATGTAAATGGATAAATATTCTGGATGAATATTCTGAGGAACAAATAAGTCTGAGTATCATAATTTTGTTAAGGAGTTTATTCTTATGTTTAGTTTACTAGCCTCTATTTTGTGGCTTTTATTTCCTCTTTCCCACCCTTTAGAAACATATGCTTAAAAATGAATTGAAGAAGGGCAGAGCTTGGCATTTTCAACAGAAACAAAAAAATGTGATGAAGTTCACATCTGTAGTTGAGTCCGCAATGAACAATCCCTCCTTTCTCTTACTCTGAGGTTTACATGGATGGAGTGATTTATCTCCTTACAGGTGCAGGCGTATAACTTCGTTTCATTATTCCCTCAGATGAGCACCATGCCAGGACTGCCCACGAGGCCGTGCTTCTATGACATTGACCTCGACCCCGTCACAGAGCAAGTGAAGGGATTATTTTGAGACTGCAGTCAAACTTCAGGTGGGTCAACAGACATTATTTTCCTATTCCAGTTTGGGGGAGGATGTTTGTCTCTGGTAGGTACATGAAAAAGATTAACAGGAGCCTATATAGGCCCTAGTTTCACTGAGGACTTCACACGGGGATTTGGCAAGATGTTTCATAATGTGCAGTTTATAATGTGTCTTTCTCCTTTGCTGCATGGTTGCCAGCACTTTACTGGTGTGCATTGATGATGCCTTTTGGATTTCCTGGCTCTGCCAGTTTGAGAGGGAGCTGGCTCTGCAATTATACTGCTTTTGGCTGTGGAAAATGTTAGTCTGAAGAACTCATGTCTTGTTAGTCACCTAAAAAGAAATATCTAGTTCATCTTTGATACTATCATGTGGCAGTGTGTTTCTGTCATTACCCAGATATCAGAGGAGACATTTCTCTGCTTTATCATGAGCTTTGTTTTGTCTTTTTCCTGTTTGCTATCATCTCTCTCAGATGATAATAAACATTTCAGGAACACAAATCTGGCCTCTTAGGCTGTGCGTTTTTCATACTGTCTTCTCTCTCTGTCCTTGAAGGCTGCAGTTCCCCCACCACTTCTTCTCTAAGTACTTAATTTTCTTGGTGTCCAGTTTTAATTTTGTGTAGCACGTGTTTCTTACTTGAAAATCCAAGTTAAAATATTTCATGCTACTTCATTTTAACCTTGCACTATACTAAGTGGAGTAAGAAGAGATGTAACCCTACCTGAAATAAACCACGTGTGTCTGTGGTGGGACTCTCCTATTACTTTTCCCTCTCTCTCTCTCTCTCTCCGCCCCACCCCCCCAGTAAATCAGTCTGGAAAGCAAGATGGTTACTTTTACACAGAATAACAATATCACTATGAGCTCATAGGGCTGTGGTGACAGCCCAAGTCAGCTGCAGCTTTGCGTTGGATGTGCCCAGGCACTTGAGCAACCCTTGTTTACTCTGGTTTAAGAGAACCAGCTTTCATTTTCTGTTTCTGTGTTTTGACGGATTATTTGGAGGAGGGGAGGTTTGCACAGCCCAAGGCGAATACTCTTCGGACCAAATTAACCACTAGTTTCCTCACAGCACTCACAGAATATCTGGTGAGAACATATTCTGCCATTTCACATGTACCCATCGAGACAAGTGAAAAACTGTTAGCTTGAAAATTAAACGGTATGCACAGGTAGTTACTACCTGATGTGCTAGTAATGAGGAGTGCTTACACACATGCAAGCTGTCCCTGACTCTTCCGTTGCTTACCACTTCTTGACATATATTCCATCTTTGTTACTGATACACGTTATATGCCTGATGGCTTCTTGCATGCATGTTACTTTATCATGTGTTAATCATGTAATTACCTCTGAATCATCTAAAATGACTGCAGGATCCTAATGTAAAATCTGTATGCAAATTCACGTAACCTGCTTAATTGCGTGGTTACTGCCTGGTCATTCACAAATCCATCAAACCCTTGGATTAGTGTGTTACAAAGAACAATCATGAATAAGCAGATAAAATGTTCCATTCCAATTGTGAATGTCTTTCTTTTGAAGTAGTGCATGAAATTACGATGTTAACCTTGGCTTTTAATCAGTGATGGTGGTTTCTTAGCTATAAAAAGAAATGCTAACAAAATCACAAAAACATAGTAGTCAGGCAAAAAATGGTGTATATCCAACTGCAAATAAATTATTTTAATTTCATTATGGTGGTGTTGTTGGCATCAGATGAACAGATGATTCAGCAAGCTTAAGCCTTTTAAAGAAAAGAACAGGCACATGTTCACCTGCATGCCTGCTTTCAACTATCTAAATACACGTTCTGCATTGATAATATTGTAACACCCAGGGAGCACCATAGAGGGTATGCACTGTTCATCAGCTATAAAATTCACGCACTTCATGCACTAGATTTGTACATTTGTCATTTTGGATAAAGAGAGAAAATACATTCCCAGATAATCTTTACTCACAACTTTCTTTCAAGAAGCTTAGTATAGTTCTTTGCTTTCACAATTTCACTGAAGTGAACCCACACTGTAGCTGATATTACACTTCAAGGTATCTGGGTTTGTTTCTGCGATGGCAGATTGAGGGATTCTTTTCTACTTGGTTTGAATTCTTTTCTTAGGGTTGTGGTGTACAACGTAAAATTTCCAGTGATATTATATTTAGCCAACTCATTAGAACTGATTGAAATCTTTAAGATGTGGTAATTGAAATATATTTAGAGATTAGTGTAAGAGCTGCAGATGTTTCATTATAAACACGGTCAGAGCTGAGAACAGTTGTGTTAGTGGGCAGTTTATATCCTCTTCTGCAATGCGTAGCTTCATAAGACTTGTGAAAGAGTTGCAGACAAAACTTCCTGCTGTAACAGAGTGGTGCTCTTCTTGAACTGAAGCTCTTTTTGTTGTTGTGGACAAATAGCTAATACATATAACATAAGCTATTGCATTCTCTCTGTAGGAGCAACGTGCTCTGTTTAAAAAATAAATAAATAAATAAATTGAATAGTGGGGAATGAACCCAAAGGAATCTGGCTAGTTCCTTGTCACTGACCATTACCCGATTTATCCTATACTGCCCAGCTTACACTAAGAGGAAATTTGAAGTCATTTCCTTGGGAGCTATCTGTAGATAGCACCGGTCAGAATAAGAATTATTTAAATGCAGACAAGCTTGCCAGGAGGAAGAACTATTTAAAAAAAAAAAAGTGTTATTTGCCCAGTGAGGAGAATTTATGAACCCAACCCACTCTGCAAAAGTACAGTCTGTTAAGGACCCTTGTGAGCTCTAGGGCTTCCTCTAATGAAATCAGCAGCAGCAGGTGTCTGCTCTTACTGTGCCAGCACTGCTTTGGGAATCTGGGTTGATGGGGGAGGCGGTGTTTTTCCTCAGTTGGCTCTGACTTAGTAAGGCCATGGCTGTCCACAATTGCAGATATATTCTTGCACTTGTCTCCTCTTCAAAATTGGCAGAGCATCAGAGCAATTGCAATACACAGCACAGGTATTTTTCCACCCTGTGAGCTTTTCTGAATGCAGGAGGAATCCCAGAGCTCAGCCTGTGAGCATCTACACAGCTATAAAGAAGCCCTTGAGGAGGACACCAAAACTGGTGTCGTAAAATTGAGAAATATTTGTTGGATATTTTCATCTTAATTCATTCAGATACGAATAGAAGTTGTTTGAAGATCTTTCCTTTGTGCCCACAAAGTTGATCCTATGAAAGAAAAAGCTGACTTGCTTTAGTCTCATTCCACAGTATTGCATATCGGGGTTTCAGTCAGCAGCAGTTACTGTGATAATGTAGAACTTGAAGTCCGTATCAGACGGGAATATGAGTTCAGATTTCTGTTTCCCTCCTGGTGTGGATACACAGATAAAAATGTTTATTTATGCCACATGCATCTTCCATTCTTGTATATGATGGTTAAGGCAAAAATATCCAGTTTCACTAAAACACTGCAAGTAAGTTTTAGATTATATTTGTTTCTTTTCTTCTTTAACGACTTCTTGTTTCAACCTATAACTTCTTTATCTTTCTCGTTTCAGAAGCCTGGAAATTAAGAGCTGCAGCTTTTCTATTTCCTGCAAACAGGAGACAAAAATGAATTTGAAGTATTCCTGTTATGTGTCTCTGGAGGAATGTCAAGATAGACCAAAGAGCAAAAGTTTACTCTTTCTTCAAACTAGTTTTTTATGATGAAATATAGCTGTGAGGTTAAAAAAAAAAAAAAAGGAAAAGAAATGACAAGCTAAATGTTTCTCACTGTAGTGCAGAAAGCTCTCTGCAGGGTCTTATACTTGTTTGTGGATAAACTGACATTGAAAAAAAGTGGAATTTTTGCCTTTAGAGTTTTCATCTTTTCTCAAAGGAGTTAACAGAACTATTTCCCTTATCCTTGGCCATCTAAAAACTTACGCAAACATGATTATGCTGTGTGATTGAGCCTGTTTCTCTCAAAAAAATACGCTTTGGCTCCTGGCATTCAGGAGCTGAAACTATACACAGATTAACTGCACATTTTTGAGTTATCATCAAGTGTTGCTCTGGATGCATTTGGGCAACAGCCAAGCTTCAAGCAAGGAAGATATTAAGTAGAGAAAGAACAGAGCATGTATTTTGTGAAGCGTTTCTAATATATAATTAGTTTCCTTGGTGGGCAAATATCTTCTGAAACACTTCAGCCAGAGCTGTCTCATATCCATAGGTCTCTGTGTATCCGAAGCATATGTTAGAGGCTGTCCAGCTGACAATGTGCTTGTTGTGGTGGAGCTGGTTGTTCAGAGAGGGCATTGCTCCATCAGAAGCCCTGTTATGCTCCAGTTCCTGGCTAATGAAGCCTCCTGCTGTGCTGGCTCCAGACCTAGAGGCTCTGTGCCCTGTCCCTGGCAGCGTACGACGCCCGGGAATGAGAGAAGAATGCCCATCACGCGAGGATGCGACAGGGCAGGACTTTGCTGTGCAGTTTTGAGCCGCCTTGTAAAGCTGGAATGTGTTTTGTATTTGAAGTGACTACTCAAACAAGTCAAATCCTCAGCAGTGTGCGTTAATTTACCTCTCTAACTTATCTTTTCCAGTTTCCCAAATCTGCAGCAAAATGTGCCTTAAGCTTTGGATACTGCGTTTAGCTTTCCAAGCTGCTGCTCCTCAGGAAACTCTCACTGACAGACTGTTGGTTCCCTCAATAACAAAAAATGCGGCAGAACAATAGGTTTAATCGAGACAATAGGCCATTGGTTTTTTTAAGGTAAAAAGCAGCGAAATAATGATGAGGGAGTTTATTTTCCTGGTGACGTTTTCCATCCTGTTGCTTTGCTCCGCTTACGCACATCTGTATGTTATGGGCCGATACAATGCCGTTTGGGTTCCCTTTTGCACAGCCACCTTTGGAGCCTGAGTTGCAGCACAGTTCCTGAGATAATTGAGGGGTTTGTTTGGGTTTTTAAAATCATGCTTGGTTATTTATAAACCCCAAACTGTAATTATGGACCAAAGAACAAACTGGGGGCAATTAAAGTAATTATCTGTACCTTCCCTGGAGTAGCACGGAAATGTCTGCTGACTGCATTTAAGAACGGCTCTATTCATAGCATTGTCTCCCAGCACCGGGGGGATCGCAGTGATGGTAAACATAAAAAAAAATAAAATAAAATAAAGCTATCTGATACTCTAGCCTGATTAGGTGATAGAGCTCATAACACTGTGGATGCTTTAATTTAACTGAGGAGAAGGACAAACCTGCGAAGTAGAAAGCAAAATTCACATATGGATTTCACAGCTCCTGCGGACAGAGAGTTCTGGTATTTTCTATTAAATTGTGCCCCAGAATACAACCCCACTATTCGTATGCACAACTGTGTTGTAATTTAGTCCCGTGCACACCCAGATACATAGCCTGGAAAAACCCAAAGACTTCTGGAAAGAAATAAGAGTGGTTTCCAGGCATAGTTTTCCTATAGTTCCAGCAGTTTTTTCAAGATATATAAATGAGGTTTTCCCTGTCTTGCCCAGTGAAATTCAGAAAACCATAACCTTGCCTTACTCGGGGTCACCGTGGCTTCCCCACTGCTGTGTGGGACTTATCTGATGGGATTGTGCAGTGTGGGCTGCTAAAGATGACACTGGCTGTCCGCTTGTGGAGCATCCTTACACGTGCTTACTGTCCCTTCAGGCCATGCACACTGGGGCTGTTTTTCTGACCCATCGGTCTCTCCCTAAAACACCGTTCCAGCTCTGTTCATTTAGAGTTAAGAAACATCCAGTAATTTTTCTACTTTTACATGCCTAGGATTTGTTACATTATTTTGATAGCTTCAATAATTGAAGGAAAACAGGAACGACTCTCTTTTGTTTCATCCTAGCTTTTTTCCCCCTTCTAGTTAACTATCTGCAAAATCCCTCGAGCTATTCCATTTTTTGGCTCGTCATTTTATATTTTAGCAGAAGATTTGTTAAGAGTAATCCACGCTGGCCTGCGGGTTCTGCCTCGCAGTCTGCAGGGATTGAGTTATTGGCCATCGGCTGAGCTGCAGAAACAGTCCCAGTGCCTTCCCTTGGGCCGCCCTATTTCTGAGGCCAAATGCCTTCATCAAGAAGGGTTTAAAATGAAATTTTTGCGAGGTAAGTGGTATTGCTAGGTGTGTCACTTGTTGCTGCACAGCTGGGCTTGTAGATGTGGGGCTCCCGCCTTTGCGTCGGCTCTGAGCAATTTTGCAGCATTGCAGACGTGCAGCTTTGCGGGGCAGTTTGCCTATAGCACGTTAAAAACCACACGGGTGTTTGTTGTCAGGTCTGCTTTTTGTAGGCACTGAGTATTTTGTTATTGCTGCTGCTGAAAACTAATGAGATTGAAATATTTCAGACTGATTAAAACAGGTTTCTTGGTTTGTACTTTAAAATTAAAAGCTCTGGGTTTTCAGTTGCTGTAAACGTAAAAATAAAGGATGTGTGCTGATGTTCAGTTTGCAGAAGTGGCTGCTGTCTCAAGTCTGATTTCATCAACAGAGAACATCCATTAGTTAATATTTTTCTTACCCACCATCCTGTCTACTTACATAGCGACCTATTCTTTTCTCTTGAGTCACTTGGTCTTGTCCTGCCCCCAGCTCCAGCCGAATGTGACCACAGCAAGGCAGGAGAGAGCTCAGCAGCATCGTGGTCGAGTGCCAGAAGCGAGCAAGGCGCGGGGCTCTCTCTGGGTTCCCTCAGTGACCAGAGCAGTCGGCAGAGCCAAGCCAGCCCCGAGAAGCCAGGAAGGCGTTTTGTTGCTGGCTGTTGCCGCAAGGGGCTGCTCACAGGAGGGCTCCCCACCTCTTCTCTCTCGGTGCAGCCCTTTTGAAGTTGGTTTGTGTTTGGAGGGAAGGACACACCAGACTAACATCCTGTCCTGGTCCCAAAATATCTTGCTATTGCCTGTGGTCCTTGGCGTGAAAGGCTGGATCAGATGCAAGGGTCAGTTGGACGCTTTCCACTTCTCAGCTGGCAGCTGGATTTGTGTGGAGCAGCGTCAGGTACAGGAACATGCATCCGTGAGCTGCTCGGGGTGGGACTGAAATACAAGAAATGCAAAAGCTTCAGGGACTGTAGATGTTAACTTGACTGGATCATAACACAGCAGCAAGCAGCCCGGGAGCAGGAAGAAATAAAATGGGGAAGTGAAATGAGCTGGAGGCAGTGGAAGGAAATCAGGCATTTCAAGCACATACAGGACATTGCTTCTGTTTTCTCAATAGCAAGACGAAGTCATTTGGACTAGCATTGGGTTTTTAACTTGTCCACACGTGAGGTCATAATAAGAGTTCCCTTCTCCATGCACGTGTGTGTAACATTAAATATACACGAGCATGCATGAGGGCATATGTATTTGTGCATGCAGTTTTTATGTAAAACCTTGAATATTTACTTCCCAGGTAAAATTTTTGACTTGAAACCTTTGAGCAATGATTGGAAAGAGCCAGACCACTACATGCCAGTGTAGGCTGAACTGGACAAGGCCTTGAGGAACTCCCCAAGTCAACCCCACTTTGTGCTGGGAATCGGACCTGGTGACATCCAGGTCCCTTCCCAGATAAGCTGTTCTGTTTTCCTACTGTGATGCTAGTAGGAAAGGTGAGCAATGGGGAAGCAGAGCATGTGTATAGAGATCATAAGGACTTTCATTCACAGAGCAGAGTACTATTTAAAAAGAGGATGTGTCGAACACAAGTCACAATTACTTTTTTAATGTCAATATCCGATCACAAAGTTAGTTAGGTTCTTAATGCCGGAGAAAATATTCTGCTTTTCGGGACACAGCCTGTTGGTTTCCCATAACACAGCATCTACATGTCCCTATCGCATACACAGTGAATATTCTCCAGAAAAAGAAAAAAATAATAATTATGGCTGTATTTGTACCAAATATGTGTTACATAGATGAAATGTAACTATGCCGCTATATGAATTCCATGAGTTTTATTCCGGTTCCATCTTTGCCAAAAGTCTTGAGGGGAAATGTGAGAGCAGGGAGGAGAGCCTGATGTATGACTTGTGGCAGCAGACCAGCTCCTGCGCAGCTTTTGGCCAGCCAACATCTCTGCAAGGAGACGCCGTCCCTGTGTTCGATGGATCCCTGCTTACACTGTTGCACACATTCCTGCCCCGCTCAGCTGGAGCATGTGTCACCTCAGTGCCTCCTCTGCAGTCAAAAAATAGTGTTTGCCAACCTGCTTTTGCAGGTGTCTGGGGTAAGCAGGCTCCCGGTGACTGCAGCAGGTGAGGAAGCACTGATGCCAGCAGATCGCAGCCCGGCGTTGGGCACTGCGGGTGTTTTGTCAGCAGTGGAAGTGTGAGAGGCTTCCTGACCCCATCCCTTCCTTCCTGCAGCACCTGAGAGCCTCAAATGGCTGTTTGCATGGTTACAGTGGGCAGCTCAGAAGGCAAACCCCTGCTGGCAGCAGGGAACTGCCAAAACAGAGCTTGGGGACAGTAAGTGTCAGCGGGGCAGGGCTGATGGCTGCTGGGGGCAGTGGCCTCTTCAGCCACCACGGCTGGCACTAGAGACTGTGACGTTAGCCTAAGGTATCTGCTTAATGAGCTAAGCCCTTTGCATCGTTTCCATACAGTGATGGGTTTTGTCTCTGATATCATCCAACCACCAAAATTCAGCGCCAGATAGGAGTGCCTGGCAAAAGCTTATGCTGGGATAGATCATGGAGCCAGCCCTGCTTCATCCTGGGTCTAATTCCAGCGCTGAGACTACGGGGAGTCAGAGAGACTTTGTCAGATCCCACTTTGTTGGTAATAGCCAAGTATGCAAGTCAGTTATTTAATTCTTAGTAATGAGTGGAAAATGGGAAAGAATAAATAAATTAAGAAAGATAACGAGGTAATGAAAATGGCAAATAAAGGAACAAAGTTCACAACCCATTTTTTTTTTTTTGGGGGGGGGAGCAAAACTGAAAGCAGCACATGTAAATCAAGATGAGTCTGAGAAGTGATTTCACTAAGTCTCATTTGAAAAATTAATTTTAGTAGAGTGGTATATAACCTGCTACCAACAGTTTTGAAGAAGGCTACGCCAGTAAGTTTATCTGCAAATACATACTGAAAAGAGGAAAAATACTCTCACAGCACCAACAAAGCTTACCATTGATAATAATTTGTTATTTAAAAGGGGTGCTACACTAGGACAACGTAATCAAGTCATGCTAGGAAATAGAAAATGAGATGATCAACAAGTGAAAGAGAAGACGAAACAAAACAAAAGCAAAGGAAAGGTAATCTAGAACACCCTCTGAAGGAAGGATACACCTGGAAAGTGAGCGCTGTTGGAGAAGACCCCGAGCCAATGCTTCAGTTCACATCCAGGGTGCTGTTTCCCATAAGTTCTTCCTCACAGTTTTGGCTACCAGGTCATCCTGAACCTTTCAATCGTGCAGCTGAAACCTGCCTGGAGGCTGTATGGACGACCTGCAGTTATCAAACTGAGAGCATCATGAGCCATTTGAAGAGCAGATGATCTGAACCCTTCAGAAATGGCCAGCAGAGCTGTCAGCCCACCACCATGCTGGCCACTGAAGAGCACTCACATAGAGAAAGGTTCCCTGAAGTAGTGCCTTTCTGCTGGTGCTGTTTTTCTCCCTTTAAGAGCTGACAAAAAAAAAAAAAAAAAAGAAAAAACCTTCACTCTCTCCCAGTAAGAGAGGATCCCATCAAATCCATTTGTAGCTTTCTGAATGGATCCATACCCCACACATTGCTGATGCTCTTTTCCACTGCTGCAAGTGGTAGGAAGCTGGAAAAAAAATCTGGCAGGAGAATACACTGTTTAATCCTATATTTGGGATGACAAAGTGAACCTGCAGGGCCACATCCAAACATTTATAGAAACAAGCCTGGATGCACAAGAGCAATTAGGCTCGCATACTTGGGAAAGCACATTTGAGGAGGACCTTTCCAGCCCATAACTCCTGTGACACTGCCATGGTGCCCAGATGCACAGGGAGACATGCTGGGAGAGCCATCCCTTATTTAGTGCATCTGAGATGGAAGCCTTCCAAGTAACCATTTACTTTTGAACATAAACTTGAATCTTAAATTTAGCAGCGTTTCACCTTTTGACCTCAAATTTCACATTGCCTCAACCAGCCTGACTTGAGCCTGAGCAGCCACAGCAATGTTTACAGCCATTCCCTGTAGCGAGACTGAAGAAAGCCTCGCCTGCATCTCCAAACCAATGCCTTGGGACTGCTCAAATGCGATCAGCATTGGAGCCAGTTACACTGCAGCTCCCTGGTGTCAGACCTTGGGCAAACTCCTCCGTCATGCCACGGGGCCACCAGGTCCCCGGGGGCCAGCACACCCTCCCTGTGCACTGCGCTCCACAAACAGAGCAAATCCTGCTCCCCAAATCCTAGCAGAGGCCAAAGATGCAGGTCTAGTATGTGCAGAGACATACACAGACTTGATTACCCACTGAGTAAATAGATGGCCAGCAGAATTTACAAAAGTACAGCTACCGACACGAACTGGCTCAGCAGTTCAGTTTTGTGCAGCCTCATACCAGATATGATCAGTTTTACATCTGGGCTTTTCCTCACGTCTAAGGAGAAATCGTGAGGTTGTGCCAGAAACTTGTAAGTGTTAAGCAAGCAGGTGGGGAGGATTCCCCCTGCCCACGTTCACCACGACCCACTTGCCTTCGCATCCCGATACTGGTCATGAATAATCAAAGTTTGCATACACATGGCACATATCATTGCAACACAGTGATTGCATTAAGGAAACACCAGCGAAAAAACATTAGCATGCTAAATATCAGCTGGTTCATTACTGCAAAGTGAGATGCTTTCCCTCTTCAGCCATACATTAATTCAACAAATATTGTATTTTACCTATTGTTCTTCCTATTGTAGTTATGTAATTAAATGTTATACAACGCTAAAAGTGGAAAAGCCTTATACATGCCAAAAAGAGACACAAGTTGTTACAAGATCTATATAAAAGAGATATTTTACCAAGATCTGTTTGCACCAAATTGGTTCTTGTTGACGTAAACAGGACTTGCAACAGAAAAAAAAAGTTACTAGCTGTGCATTCCCTCTCCTCCGTTGGATGCCTGTGCAATGTTGCAGATACATTCTCTAGTGTGTTAATATTTGGGTAGCGCCAGATAAAATTTATTTATTAATTTTTCAATAGAGGTGAAGATTCCCATATAGACTCAGCAGGTTAGAAGTCTGTGTTTGTTCAAAGAAAAATGTTATTTTAAGATGTTTTTAACATTCGAATGTGTCATTCAGGTCTGGTACAGATGCTGCCACTGAACGCAGCAGCTGTAGAAGAACTACCTAGAACCACGAAGGAAGAAAAGGCTCTCTGGCAGTCACCAAGTACAACTACATGCTCAGATTTTTCCTTACTAGTAAGTGAAATTTCTTCAAATACACTTGGACTTTCACAAAGAGCTAGGTAACATACCATATGTCTGCTTACCAGCCGTAAGCGAGAAGGATCGCTTGCTCACGTGAAGGAGTGCTGGAAAACCAAAGCCTTGCTGCGAAGCCGTGATTGCCAGAGTCAACACAAGCACGTAATCCAGCTGCTCCGACTCGACCACAGAAGCATTACGGCCATTTCCCTACCACCTCTCAAAGGCGCGATATTCAGACAACCGACCTGATCATTCTTTTAAATGGGCTGTCATAATCCAAATGGCATCCTGAAGATTGTAAGAGCACAGATTCAGTCTTTTATTGCAAACCAGCACAGGGGAAAAAGAAAAAAAAAAAAAGAGGAAAAAAAGGAAAACAAGCGTAAGCACATGAAAGGACCAGCTCCCAGTCCCCTCCCAGTGCCCTCGTTTCCCTGGCAGGAGCGGTGCCTGGCTGGGGCAGCTGCTCTCTGCCCCGCCACCAGCTCCTGTGGGTTAGCATGGTTTGCTTCTCGCCAGACCCTCAGGGCCACCAACCTACCTGAACGCTGCTGCTTCGGTCACGAGGGGTGGCCAGAGCCAGCAGGACACCCCTGGCCCTCCCACCGGCCCCACCACCAGCAGCAGGCACCCTTCCCAGCAATTCTACCCAGGCTTGTAATTCTGCTGTTGTATTTTAAAACCAGGAATCTCACTGACTAAGTTTGTAAATCAGTTGCGAGACAAGACAATATTTATAAAACCCTAAATTGCTTCAATTCCACATGTAAGAGCCCTGAAAATGGGTCATAACAAATGCATAGGAGGTAATCCAGCTGGCCCTTACTGCATGTCAGTGATAGAAAATGCTCAAAAACTGACTCCATTGATTGTTTTATAACCTGCACAGATCAAGAAACTACACAAATCTGGCTCAGAGGAGAGACCTAAGCTTAGGACCTCAAAGCCACTCTGATTCTTGAATCCCATCAACTTTATTTTTGAGAAATTGGGTCTTATCTGCCGTAACAGGTAAAGTTGTCCTTCCAAGTTTACACAAGGTATAGGAAAAGTGTTTCCAGCCATTCATTGCCCACAGTGAGCAATTGCTGCCCGTTGCTCCTTTCTGGCAGGAGAAACCGAGGACTTCTTTCGCAGGGCCTTGGAGAAATGCTAAGTAACTACCATTTCTTACACCACTAGGAGAAATCAATGCTGGTATCACTTTTCCAGTCACTGCCAGTTTTCCCTACACCAGGAGCCTAGAAATGCCAGCCACAGGGAGGCCACCGGGTCACCTCCCAGGTGCCCCATGCTGTTGTCATCCCTCTCCACGTTTGTGGGAGGGAGCCAGCTCCTTGGCTGGGTATGACAGGCAAGGACATCAAATGTATAAAAGAGTAATTTAGAAACCGTGTTTCAGTCCGAATGATTTAATCACACAAGTAGGCGTAATTGGGAATCTCCTGCCCCTGACCAATGTGTTGATACAGTTAGGGCAGCATGCAATAACTCCTCAGCGCTCCGGATAAATACTCCCTGACATTTCAAGAGCCCAAGTGGAGAGAAATGCTTTGGCTGCCTCTGGCGAAGGGTTCAGATGTTGTTTTCTAAAGAGAGGTCAGATTGCCTGTGCACCAGTGGGTGTGCAGCGCTTGCAGCTGTAAGCACATGCTTGTGCCTTTCATTCAGGCGGCTGGAGAGCTGTGCTGCTACTACTACTACAGAAAATGCCACTATATACAAGCTGTGCACAAAAAGGGGAAGGAGAACGTGGATACAACACAGAACTAAGCTTCAAAAATGCTGTTTATGTTGTTGCTTCAGGTATCATCTGTAGTTCTGCACACTGCAAAGCGTTGCTAGAGCACTGCCGCTAGTTCGTGTACTGTTAAAAAGAGGAGGCATGAGAAGGAAAATATTTTGATCTTAATCAGGATCCTGAATTTATTGCAGCTCCGTCTAGCAACCATGAAAAACATCTTGCCATACAGTTACTGTTCATAGACCTGAGTGACTAAGGAGGCAGAAGAGCAAAGAATTGGGCCCAGGGGATCTGCTGGAAGAGACAAATGGTATTTAGATCTGTTTGGTGAAAAAGACACAATATTTCCACTGTAATTCTGACTCACATCTGAATTTTTCCTGACCTTGAAAGTTGCTCCCTCACACTGCCCGTGTCCCTTGGCTCTGCGTAAGGCTCAGGCTGGTCATCCACCTCCAGACAAGAAAGCAGATGGAAAGCAGGCTGGGGCTTGGCGAACTCCTCATTGCCACCAGTGCCACCTCCAGCAGGTCCTGCTGCTCCGCCCGTGGTCCTGCCACTGCTTGTCCGCTTGCTTGTCCCACTGCTTGTCTGCTGCCTAGGAAAAATCAATGCTGGCGACACTTTTCCAATTACTGCCAATTTTCCCCAATTTTCTTTAACTTGCCGACTACTTACTGGATAACAAGTTAGGAGATGGGAGAAAAAAATAAAATACTAGCTCAAAATTTCAAAAGTTCTTCAGCAGAGGTGATTTTATTTTGCATCCAATATTGTGCAGTTTGAGGACAGTGGGGGAGAAGCTCCCATGGATGCAGGCAGTATGACGAGTGCTGTCTTCTGTGGGAGCAGAGGCATTCAGTCCCACAGGGTTTTCTGCATTTTTTTTTCCTGATTTTTCGGTTCTATAAAAATAGTCAATTATACAATACTCCAGGGTTGGCTCAAAACTTTTTCAAATATTGTGGCAAATTACCAAATATGTGTGCAAGTCTTGAAAATCAGAAATTAAACATTTATTTTTAAGCATTTTAAATAAGAAGTAGTACGTTTAAAGGCAATAGTCTTTTGGATAAAAACAGTTGCATTTCAACATCAAAAGCTGTTGAAAGGCAAAGGTTAATCGGAATTTTAGCTGCCATATTCATAGCAAAATAAAAATATTGAGAGATGAGTTACACGGATCTTTTCTATATTAGCCTAATCCCTGTAAGAAAAGTGGCTTGAACACACCCTAGATTTTATCTAAAATCTTTTACCACTGCCTCAAAACCACCTCTCTCCTGGTTCAAAGCCTATCGACCAGTTATGAGACCTTCCACTGCCACCAGCCCAGCCTCACGGGGACCTGGGGCAGAGAGGAAGATGGGACTACAGAGAAGTTGTTTAAAGATAAAATCACAGGAAAGGTTACCAGGAATGAGGGTTTTTTTGTCTGAATGTAAAGGTTGTTGGCAACGATCGGTATGGTGACAACTCATCGCCTTTCATCCCCCTGCTCAGGTTTTTGACCCAAATCCCATTTGAGTTCTTGGTTTGTGCTTTGATAAAATGTATGAACTGATAAAAGACTTGAGTCGATTTTACACTGTTGAACCAATGCACTAGGAGAAGATAAAAAGATATTTTTTGCTGAAAGCTGGGAATGATTCCTTCACAACTGAAATCTCAGTCACTGCTGCTAGCTACAAGGTTTTTGTCTTCATTATGGGAGGTACGTAAGAAGCATCTGCTCTTATGCTGCCAGTACTGAATGTCTGAAGGCTTTTGATTAAGAGAACAGACTTGATTCAAGCAAAATGCATGTGGTAGAGAAGACATTTCAAAAATTTGTTTTTCAAGATGAAAAATGGGAAGAAATTGATGTTTAAATGTTCATTTAAAAGTGGGCGAAAAGTTTTGTCAGTTTTTTATAATATCTACAGGAAAATAGTAGAAGTGTTTGGATTCTTCTCACTTTTTGAGTACTTAGAAGAACTTTTTACTGTGTGACATCAGCTGGCAAATGATTGAATGAAATTAGAGAGAGGAAAATAAAATTTTGAAATGAAACAAAGTTTTCTGTTAGGGCTCTTGTACTTTAATTTTGATTTTTCTATCAAAACCAAGGAGGACTGAAACTCCCCACAAAACCCCAAACCTTTTCCTCAGAAAGGGCAAGAGCAGGGCTCCTGGGGCTCCTGTGGAGCTGTGGGCAGCGCGGCAGGAGGGTGGCTCGTGGGTCAGGCGGGTAGCCCAGGAGCTTTTCAGGCAGGGCACTTGGCGGGAGACACATGGAAGCGCAGCAAGCTGATGGTGTTTCAGGTTCTTCTTCCTGTGCCATATTTCCCACGAGGTGGCTTCAACTTTTGGTCCAGCAGCTGCTGCACTACAGCCTCTGGATGCCCACCCAGCCCTCAGGTGCTCCCACTCCTGTCTTCCCTCACTGCACATCTGACATAAATAAAGACAATGAGATTTTTGCTGAGGTTTGCAGGCTGCAGGAACGTCCTGTTGCAGAGCTGTTCTGCCATCTTTGAGTGATCAGAGTTTATAAAAAGAAAAAAATCAAACTTCTCCTCCTCCCTGCAATGCTTGATGGGATCTGATTTGCAACCAAATCAATAACAAAAGTCCTGCTCTTTTCAGCGGAGCCAGGGTTTAACCAAAAATATTACCCAAACTTTAATTTAAGAACTTAACCCAGTAACTCCCAAAGCACTGCCATTCACTGATCAGAAGTACACAAAATGTTGCAAAACCCCGTCCCTTGGGTGGTTTAATGAACACGATCCATCTACTCCAGTCAGGCTCTGAAGACCCCAAAGGGCTTTTTCCCTTGTTGCGCTGATATCTCCTAGCTGCGATGCTTCTGCCTTGTGTCAGTAAAACGTCTGCTCTTTGAACCTACAAGTTTCCACTGTTTACAGCTCCTAAAAGTCCTTTGCTAGCTGTACATTCTGTAAGTGATGCCGTCATATAAAGCCTGATTTGATGAGTATGATGTTCCTTTCCTCTGCCATATTGGATTACAAACAATTATGCCTTTTGTCTAATGTAATATGAAACTATGGTCAAACAATTATTTACCCAGTGAGCACTCACACGGTATATGTATCTGCAGTATGGGATCTGAAGTTTAGATCAGTCTGTGGCTTCCCAAAACTTGAGACAGAGAAAGGTAATATAGTGTCATGAATAAGTGAATTTAAGGGTTACCATTTTATCAGTAAATTAAATATATATATGTATAATGAACTAGAATATAAAGTAAGTAAGGACTTTCAGCTCATTTCAGATAGTACATTTTCATTTGAGAAAGAAAATTTCCTAGGGAAGTTTACAAAAATAATAAATAAAATCCTTGAAATCTTTCTAAATAAGGGGCTCCAAACCCCTGGTAATACAATTGAAACTACTGCTTGTTTTTAGGAGAAAAAGATAATTGGATGATCGTTCTTCCTCACAGCAAATATCCTAAGTGAACCTTCCCTCAGTCACTCAGCGTTATTCTCCCTTTTCCCCCCCATCTCCTTACTACCACCAGATGTTGCCCAGTGAAGGGGCAGAAATGCAGATAAAATGGAAGATGTCTCATTTGCCTCTCTGGACAGACAGGAATTTATGTCACGAATGTTTGTTCCCTTTTTGCACAGATACAAGTTCAGTACTTGAGCAAATACTGCAGACTTGGGTTTTGCAGGACGGGAATAGCTCACAGCAGCCGAACCGTGAGAGGACGAACGCTTTGCTGAGCAGGAGTTTTCATCATATTGCCATGCTGCTCGACCTCCAAATGTGCCGACACGCTACAGTATCACTTAAACTGGGAAAGAATGTCTCTGTGCTATTGCCTGTGAGATTCACAAGGGTCCCATGACAGCCACGCAGTCCCTGTGTGCAATGGTCAAAAACAACAAGTATGTAAGATAACACAGTCTAACTTAAGGACCCATCGCAGTCAATCAGTTAAACCGAGTATTTAAAGATAATATCAATGTCCATTTTCATCCAGGCCCACCCTTTACCTTTTAAATGCTGCCCATTGTGGTGATCAGCTTCACTCTCACACAGTTACTGTGGCACTGAACGAGAATGATGCACTAAAATTATCCTTTGTGGCCCTTGTTTTATTTCTATTTTCCATTTAAATTATATTCTGCTAACCAGTACGAGGGATGTCACTGGTTTTAAACATATGAAACCTAAAGACATAAGCCAGGCTTGCAAGACAGATATCTTTTTACTTGATGAGCTGCAACAGCTGGAAACAAAAGGATTCTCAGCCCAGTCATTTGGCCTCCTCCTCGGCTTCATCAGCTGGAGAAACAAACCCAGCTCCTGAGCGAGGCACCTGGGCTGCTTGCAGCCCAGTGCAAAAGCTGCCACTTGCTTTGATAGGCTGCAAAGTGTCTGACATTTCCCCAGGGGAGGGCTGGCATAGCTGCTTCCTGTCTAGCATGAAACAAAGGAAGGAAGGACCTTTTTCTGGAGGCGGTTAATCAGCATCGATCAGGGTGATGCTGTGCTGAGGAGCTCTGCCGGAGAAGGAGGGTTTCCTGAGGGGCTGCAGGGAAGAACAAAGGGTGCCGCCGCACTCACGCCCTGGCCCCAAGGAGTCAGGGTAGGCTTCCCCTTCCATTTCTCTCCAGGCCAACTTCTACACCCAGCTGTCGCAGTTTGGTATCAAACTGATATTTCTGTTTCTCCTGCACTGATCTCAGGAGGAATGGCAGGGGAGGACCTGCCAGCAGCCCCACGTCCTGCTGTACCTGGGCTGTGCCGCGGTGCTGGCTTGAGCTCCTGCTCCACGCACCAGCAGGACCACACTCACCCTCGGGCCAAGGAGGCCAACCCCAGCACTGGGCACCATTGAACTTCCACTGAAGCCTTCCCTATAAAATCTAAAATCCTCTGACAGGAGGAGGTGAAACTTAGACTACCCTAGAACAATCCTGGCACTTCTGAAGCAGTTTAAATCTTATACTTTCAGAGCACCTTACCAATGGTGTTTTGTTTAACGACACATCTAAGGCACCCCCCCCAAAAAAAAAAAAAAAATCCTGTTTTGCTATGTCAGAAAACAAGGAAAAAATAATAAACACTTTGCTTATGGCTATGCAGTGAATCACCAGCTAAGAATCAATCACTGTTTCTTATGTATCTTTATAACCAAATCTCCTGCCTCAACACAGCAAGGATAGGCAACCACCTCTCTTCCAACACTGAGAGCAAAGCTGAAACCATGCCAGCTCTTTCTTCCTTTACAAAACAGCAGTGCTTGCTTGCTTTCACTTTACAGGATCCACTGTAAAGTGATTGGCCTGATCTACATCGTCTAAGGGATGAAAAAGATGGTTACCTTAATGCTCTGCTACCTAGTGTAGCTGTGCTGTCCATATAGAGCATCCACACCTATTGTTGCTAGTGGCACAGATCTCTGCAACAGAGCCTCTGAAATACACAAAAAGCCTAATAAAATATTGACATCGGTGTAAGCAGACATAAAAAGACCATATATTCGAAATGCAGGAATCGTGATTCATACCAATAAAAGCCACAGGACACTGCATCTTCCAGGAAGCTGTACATGCATAATTCATACCAGTGAATGTAAACGGCTGCTTGCATATGCATATACCTGTTTTCATATGCCTTTACCAATACACTGGAGTAATCACTTGCCCATAAATGCACACACATCCTCAGATATGAGATTGGAACATGTCCTCTGGCATCTCTACACATATTTCTGTTTCTTCTCCCTGCTCTCTCAATAATGTCTTGTAAGATGTCCTCATAAATCTCTACCTTTCTGCTGCCGTCTTTCCTCCCACTGCCCTTTTTATAAACGGTCTTGCAGATCTTCATTATTTTTGTGGTGTTTCCAGTGCTGCTTTCTGCAGAGTGACCTCAGTCTTGCCTATTTTTATCTGTGTCGATGTGATTATCATTTCACCTCTTGGTCACCAGCCATGCTCTGACCACCTTGCCCTACTCCCCTGGGACAAGCCACCCCCACGCTTGGTGGCTGCCTCTCCTGGAGAGCCTCCCTTGGTTCCTGCAGCTCAAGCCCGGCCCCCCATTGTGGGTAGGGCTGTAGGCAGAAGCATGAGGATGAGGAAGTGTCAGAGTGCAGGCGGCAGCAGCAGTGGCCTCAGGATAGCAGGGCTGCTGAAGCTGCTTTAGTGATTCCTTCCCCTCATTCGTCTCTGGGCAGAGATACAGTTACATGCTTTCAAATACTTTTTGCATAGCCTTTAACATAATTTTTGTGCTTGATTTTAAATGCATAAAGTATATATATATATACATATATATATATATATATATATAAATTTCACTATTGAAAAGAGTTTGGTAATGATCCATATTTCCACAGAAATACAGCCAATGACCAGATAGGAATCTGATTAGTATTTTTTCAGCTTGGCTTTGTACAGCCTTTAACAGGGTGACTTCAAACCTCATACTGCTGTAAATACGACAGGCCAGAATAGAGCTGGTAAGAACAACATGGCTGCGGTGCAAACCCAGGGCACACGTTGCCAGAGAGGCTGTGAACAAAATCACGGAATCACAGAATATCCCACTCTGGAAGGGACCCACAAGGATAGTTGAGTCCAACTCCTGGCTCCACACAGGACCACCCAAAAATCAAACACCATGTCTGAGAGCATTGTCCTAATGCTTCTTGAACTCTGTCAGGCTCGGTGCTGTGACCACTGCCCTGGGGAGCCTGTCCCAGTGTCCGACCACCCTCTGGGTGCAGAACCTTTCCCTAACACCCAGCCTGACCCTCCCCTGTCCCAGCTCCATGCCGTTCCCTCGGGTCCTGTCGCTGTCCCCAGACAGCAGAGCTCAGCGCCTGCCCCTCCGCTCCCCTCGTGAGGGAGCTGCAGGCCGCCATGAGGCCTCCCCTCAGCCGGCTCTGCTCTGGGCTGAATGAACCAAGGGACCTCAGCTGCTCCTCACACATCTTGCCCCCTAGGCCCTTCACCACCTTGGTAGCCCTCCTTTGGACATTCTCTAGTAGCTTTATATCCTTCTTATATTGTGGCACCCAGAATGGCAGCCAGTGCTCGAGGTGAGGCCACACCAGTGGCCTTGCCAAGAGTTGAGTGAAGGAAGAAGTTGCTGCCTCTCACCTGCCCCGGTGTTTTGATATGGTCCCTAACCAGGGAGGTCCACCAAGGCCGTGGAGTGGTTTCGTTATCCAGGAGATGGGTCCACACTCATTAAACCACTATCTTCCTGTGCCACCGGGTCACCTGGGCATGCAGATTTTATTTGGATCTTATTTCTGTCAAATCAACCAGACTGCCAGTGGTGTTTGTATGGGGGTTTGGCTCTCTGTCTGCAGCGCTCACTGCAGGACATAGCCTGCCAGCCACACCTTACAAGGCTTTGGGACACAGCAGAGCCCATGCATTGCTTCGCTCTTGCAAAACCATGAGACTGCTGTGTTTTCAGCCTGGTACCAGGTCTCCTAAAGCTGGGGTGGGTGGCTGAAATGTAGGGTGAGGGGACAAAAAAACGAAGTAAAGAAGGAAGTCCTCCAGTCTCCAGTACAGATGCTGAGGAATGCGTACCATAAACCAAACCCAGATGGCCTGAGTGATGAGCAAGCACTATCTTTAACCTCTTATCTTTCTAGCTTGGAGTTTCATCATCATGCTAAGTGCCTCCTATCCTTGCACTAGTCTAATAATTACTTTCTCCAAAAGGTTGAGGTGTGATTCAGAAGCAGAAAGGTGACTCCTCACATCAGATTGAGTTACTGTCTGTCTCTCTCACACACACACATGCACATTAGCTGCAAGTTGCTAAATAGCTTCCAAGTTTGAAAAACACAGCTGGCACCCAGCTTAGAAAACTCCACAGCAGCCACCAGCTGTCAGGTAGGTGCCCCAGGACGGGGAGCTGCCTCTGCAGAGACAGGCGGCTGCAACTCCTGTTTAAACTGCTTTCCTCCAGAACTAGAGCTCTGCAGATTCTCTTTTAAAATATATATATATATAATATCGTATATGACACTCTAAAATGCTATAGAAATGCACTGCTTTTATGTAGGAATGTTAGATGTCATCACTACACACATTAAAAAGCAGTATTGTGTCAAAGCTGGGGTGGTTGTGCAGAGAACCATTAAGTGCCACCATTTCATGTGCGTGCGGGTGGGTTAGTCGGGAGAGAAAAATGGAAATGTCAGGAGGAATGAGTGATGGGGGCTGCCGGCACCCAGCGGAGCCCCAGCCGCAGCCTCGGTGTGCCTGGGGAGGAGAGCAGTGTATTCTCTGCTTCATCTGAGCTAATTTAGTCTCCATGATGAGTGTAAAATGAGAAAAAATGGAGATAGCTGGATTAAGGCATCAGCTTAGCTCCCATAGAGTATAGTTAGAAATGCTTCAGCATAGCTAATACTTGTGAAACCTTTCAAAGACGTGAACAAGATGCTAAGTAGATTTATTAGTACTCTCCCTCAGGATGCAGTAATGTACCTGCTTGCAGGCACCGCCACTCACACACGGCACCCCTGAGCAGCTGATTCCTGCTGTGACTGCACTGTCACCTGCAAAGTGTCCTGGTGCCCCAGGGATGCACCCCCTCATGGTAAGCCACTGAAAGTCCCTGGAGGCCATGGGATGGTTGGATGTGGCCTGCCTGTCCCATGAAGAGAGGCAATTTGCCACCTTGTTCTGACCACAAGCAGCTCTGCAACAGCCAAGGCATCCATACACAGATGTCTTGGAGCCACCAGAAACTTGTACCTGAGCAGCATGAGGGGTGGTCACAGCCATAGCCACTGCTGGGGACACTGCTGTCAGTGGTGGCACCAGCAAAATACAGGTGGAGGTAACCGTTTTGGAGCATGGTGTTTTCCTGCTGCTTTATTTGAAAAATGTAACATCTATATTTGTTCACTCTCTCACACATGTGCACATAGATTCACATACACGTACAAAGCACTCTTCCCAGCATAGGGGAGAAGCAAGCTGGGCTATATGAATAATGAAATGGCAGAGTTCCCCAGGGGTGCGCTCTCACACAGCTATGGTCACTGTGACACTGTCATGGAAGTGTCACCTTTTTGAATTTGGACTTCTGGATTACAAAGAAAGCTTTGTAACTGAACTGGAGATTTATCTCTAAAACCAAATGTTAACGCTGTTCCAATAGTCAAAATAGAGCCATGCCACTAGGCTGGGCTTCCACCCCCCACTCAGGGGGGACCCCACAGCCAGGAAGGTGGCTGCCCCTGCAGCACTCCCCTGCCACTGCCTCCTCTGGAGATCCTGGCATCCAGGACCCTGCTCCACTGACAAAAGGTGACAGAAGAGGCCAAGACATGCATGGCCCCTTCTCTGGATGAGCAATAATTCAGATGAAGAAATGTTTTATAAAGCTGCTGCTTCTTTTTTGCATTTCCGGGGGGAGAACTGGCTGGCGCGGCAGCAGGGGAGCTCCGAGGTGAAGATGGAGACATTGGAGCCTGGTGCTCCCTCTTCCCCACTGGATTTCCCATGGGTCTTGGGGATGCTGCCTGGAGGGGCAGGCCCAGGGCACAGCCCCTTCTCCCCTCCCCTCAGGTGCTGCAGTACCACAGGGACCCTCCTTCCCCACCACCTGGCTGCAGGGAGGAGGAAGATGTCACACAGGAACTTCATGTTTTACCTGCCCTAGAGAGTTAACTGTTTGCCCTAGAGAGTTAACTATTTGCTTTCAGACTTTGTTTCGTTAATGTCATAGGCAGCTCTTAGGAATGCAGCTCCTGCTGCAGGGAGGGATGGTGCTCGTCTGAGCCTGGCCACGTTTTGTGTTGGGCATCACTGTGGGAAACACTGTGCTTGGTCTCAAAAGCAGCATGCAAATAACAGGAGTGGCAACACACTGCAGCCTCGGCTAACAAGCATATATGTGTCTTGCATTGGGCAGGAGCTGCATCCAACCCTGAGATCAGGCTCCTTCTCGCCAAGAGTTCACACTGCCAATAATGCTCTTAAGAGAGGAGTGATTATGGTTCATGCGTCTCAGCCTCAAGGCAGCTATGACTGAACCAAAATCATGCACTAAATCAATTTAAATAGATCAATGCTAACTTGTGCAAGCACATGCATAGGATTTATCTATACACTGACATGTTTCCAACATTTTCAGTCCTTGGCAGCCAAGTCTGCCTGTGTGAATGCAGCTTTCCTAGCAAAGCTGTTTAGGTTTTGATTTTTTTTTTTTTTTTTTACTCTAACACTGGGGATGAGCCCACTCCTCTGCCCATTTACAGGGACATGGCACATGGTGAGAGCACGGGGCAGCAGCAGGATGATACGAGTCCACGGTGGGGTTGGTTCAGTGTCAACACCGTGGGTGAGGTTTGGGGGCGTAGAGCAGTGTTTGGTTAGCGCAGCCTCCCTTATCGGCAATAAACCACACCACTGTTAAGAACCTCCCTTCAGGTATGCTTATGGCTGCAAGGAAGGTTGTATTCAAACAACTATTTTGGCAAAAGAGAAATCAAACTCCAAGCCTAACCAGCTGAAGCAATTATATCACTACCAACCCCCTGTGAAATCAGGTTAGAACAACCTACTGCAGCTCAGCTTGAACCGAGGCTTGCCTGGATTTGGCCAAATCAGTCTGCTTCAAAGGCGTGGTTGCACAGATTTCACACTACCTTAATTAAGAGGTTTCAGATCAAGGTGACAGTTAAATCAGTGCAAGATGTCATGTAAATGTAAAAAAAGTCACAAAATTATTATAATCATACATGTAAGAAACAGAAGTAAATATTTTAGCTATATTAACATTGGTCATGTAATAAACTATTCGACAAAATATAACAGTTATTAGAGCTGAAGAGAAACATTTCATTGCAAATGGTATTTAACCATTTGCTCTGAGAAGAAGCGCTCTGAAGAGAAGCTTGCATGACCAAAAACTTGCTTATTTTTTCTCCAGTAACACTGGTTAGTTTAATGAAAATGTATTTTCTCCCTACAACCTATGACTTCCTGAAATTCATAGGAATATTTTGGCTACAACTTAATAATTGCTACATGGTAAACAAGGGTATAGCCATGTATGTGAAACAATAGTGGTAGAGTTAATATTTAGCTTGGCAAGCTAACAAAATTAAACTGACCCACTGATGGACATTTATGATCTGGAAAGACAGGGCTGGAAGATACCCACAAAAACATATGATAATTCTCCCGCTCCATCTCACAGTGCTGCCTAACACAAGCTTTATCAGGACTCATGTCCGCTGCTTCCCCAGCTGCCCCAACATGGGGTCCTTTCTCACCAGGTTTGCCACCTGAATGTCCCTTTCCTACCCTCCTCCATAAGCAGGCAAGCTTTTCCTGCAGGTCCCAACACCCTGAAGAAGGCAAGAAGTCCATAGGATTGTCCTACAAAAAGGAAAGCTTTCTTTCATTTAGTTTGGAAAGGTTATTCTGAACTTTTTGCTTTGAGAAGGTATTTCAAAAGTGGTGAAACCCTACTGTTAAGAAATGCCATTAACTGCTGGTGCTCTGGATTATACCAACCCTAATACTGACAGGGCAATTGATGCTTTCTTTATGGGTACCAGATCCTGGCACTCAGAAAGAACCATTTTTTTTTTCCTCTCTCTCTCTCTCTCTTTTCTTTTTTTTTCTTTTTTTTTCTTTTTTTTCTTTTTTTTTCTTTTTTTTTTCTTTTTTTTATTATTTTTTTCCCCTCCAGGTCTCTATCTAATACTGTTTTACGCAAACTCTGTTCACCTTTTCTTAAGGAGAATTTATTATATTTTTTTTAGTGAACTATGGGTAATTACATTGAAGTTTGTACAAAAGGTAACTCTCTCAGATCAAGATGTAAAGCCTAACTTTTCCAGCTTCACAAGATGATTGTGTTTTGCCTGGAATGTCAGATTTATCTCACATAATTCATATTTCAGATATCTTTAAACATTTTCCCTGCTTTGGTTAAGCTATTGACACACGTAATGCTTTTCTGGATTGAAGCAGAAAATTCCTGAGTAGAGAGGGTGCCAGGTTAAAAAGCTGTTTTTTAAAAATACTTAATATTATTAGGCTATTAAAAGTGAACGAATCTGGCAGTTTAATTGCTATTTCATAATATTTTGTGTTTACTTTTTGGATTTTGCCTAGATTATGTAAACAGACATCAGGTTAATTTTTACTTGCAGCTGAACTTTTTTCAGTCATTGCCAATCCTGGCTCTCTTGCCTTACAGTCTTTCACTGTGAGCATTTGTAAGCACAAAAAAGATTGTTAAAAGGAAAGAAAAACAACATTTCCGCTAATCACTTTTTTTTTCAAAAGCTCATACTGACACTAAATTTTGTGTTGCATGTCCTTGCAATGTTTGATTACACAGGGCAGTAAGATTAGAAAGATAGCCAACAGAAACTAACTTTCAAATTAAATAAAAAATATTCAGAACAATGTCTTTTCTGTGCATTTGGAGTTCAATTTTTCACCTTGACTTCTGTAACAATTGAGTCAGAGCCTATGAAGGCTTTTTTTTTTTTTCCTCTGAAAAAGATTTGATATTTTAAAATCAGAGCTGTCCCAGACATTAAGCAAAAACCTCTTATCAAAGACTAACTGCATCTGTAGCAAGCCTACATTATCTTACGTCTGTACAGTCTCCAGTGATCTCATCCCACATCACCAAAAATACTTGCAAAAAATGTTAGCGGTGTTTATTATGACCAGGGAGAATAAATATGAAGAGCATGACAATTAAAGAGGATTAAAATTGCTTTTGCAGAGACACCGCTGAACAATGCCTTTTACTCATATTACATATTTGTAACAGAGCATTATCATTTGCTGGACTTCTTTGTGACTGCATGTGTTTATCTAATGGAATGCTACTAACTATTTCCTTCTTGGATGGATACCATGGGACATTATACCGGGACATTACTCTGTAACTAAGGATGCCCCATGAATAGCAGAGTACTTAGACATTTAGTCTTCCTCCATATTACTTGCTTCTTGCATCAGGTTTCAATAACCGATAACTAAATTATTCATCTGCTTCATTTGCTCAAGTGCAGAGCTGTGGATTCTCGTACTGAGTCTAGATACTCTGGAAAACTGGCACAAACTGAGTAAACATTTGCTGAATCCACCCTGCTTTCCACCTTGTATAACTGAGGGGCTGAAGAAGGAAGGGTTATAAAAATAAATGTTGACATTAACCCATCTGTTAGCTTCTCTCACCTGAGCAACATCACCAGCTATCCTGTTGGGGTGAGTCAGAAGAACAGGGATGTGGCTAATAGTCATGTTCTTCAAATCTTTGCTTTCAAAAGGAAAATTGTGTGGCACTAAATAATAATAATAATAATAATAATAATAATAATAATAATAAAGGTTTTCAAAGAACCTTTATTCATTTGAAACCTCTTCCTAAACCTATTCATTTCTGGCTGAGGAAGGACAAATATCTCCGAAGCAGAATAACTGGAAAACTGGACAAGGAGACATTGTAGAACAATGGTTGGACCTGAAACGTGATGGCATTGAATGTAAAACTAGCAAAAGAGGCAAAAAATATACTTCACAATTTGACATGACCTTGTGTACTGTGTTAGCAACAAGATGTTCTCTCTGTTTGGATAAGAAAATTGTGTGTGCTTCACAAAGAAACAGTTTGAGCATTGCTATGCTCATTGGTCTCCGTATTTATGGATCTGTCAACTCTATCACTGTGAACATCAATGCTAAGGATTAGATCTCTGCTGTCAAGTGTGTCTGTGGAGTGAAATGCCACCAGCAACCTCCACAGACAGAGCTTGAGGGCAGTATCTCTTTCTAACACAGTTTGAATTGGTTCAGCATTTTTTTAAGGTTAAGCAAAGTACAACAGAAAGGAAAATTAGACTGTTCAGGTTCTTAAAAATATCACGATATTTTTGAGTTGCTATGATCAAAGTTAATTTAAGGTATATTTACAAGCTATAAGTAAAGGGTTACTTCAAGACATAGGTCAGCATCTTTTGTCAAAACAATCTGAAATGGTTTTATTGAGGTTGAGGTTCAGATTGCTCTGCATGCATGTGCTTGGGAACAGAGCCCCAGACATGTAAGTGTAAGGACCCTTTTGGAGGACTAGGATGGAGTAAAACAATTGCTGGAACATCCCAGTTAAGACCAGTTGTTGTTAGTCAACTGGTGAGAAAGTCGAGTTGGAGCACTGACTGGGCATGAGGGAGCAGCTGTCCCTGCGGGGCTGGGCACAAGAGCCCCGACCCCACGCTGAAAACTGGAGCAGTGCTGCAGGGAAGTGGAGCTCGGAAGCACAGCCTGAGGGCAGCCAGGAGCATCCCTCTCCCCTTCTCCAAAGCTCTGTGAGCTGCTGCGGGCAGACCCCTGGCCTCCTGGGTGCTTTGCAGGCGCCAGGCTCCACCACGGGGGAAGGAAGGAGTTATTTTAGGAAGCTGCTTAAGCGTAGCCATGGTTCAGCTGGGGCCGTGGATCACATCATCATTAACTATCACTGTAAGTATAGTTATAACCATCATACGCATCTCCCAGTCAGTGGTCTGCATTTACTCTTTCGTGCAGTATTATCCTGCAGCCACAAAGATATCACATAACTAAACTTCTCTTACATCATACAGAAACCAGTTCTTGTAAAAACTAGAGGCCCTTCTCCTCCCCTCCCCCATAAAAATTCCCAAAGCTAAAAAACAAACAAAAAGACATAGCTGAGTGCAGTGCAGGGGTCAGACGCTCCCAAGCCTCACAAGGACACTATGTGACAAGAAACATGCTCATATAAGAATACTTTCAACACCTAAAGTGCAACCAATGCTCTACCCAGTTCTGTGCTGGAGAATGGGAGCACGAGAGAGCAGGTTTTGGGGAGAGGGCAATCGTTTCCCAAAGGGAATTTCTGTCTCTGCACCACCAAATACTACATCCTTCCCTGTGTTTGCACTGATAGTTTTCCATATGGTCAAGAGGAGAAAGAAATAAACAGTGCCACAGGGCCACCCAAACCTCCATTTGCTTGAAAGGGATCAGAGAGTCACGAGAAAAACCTCTTGGGACAGAAGAGCAATCTGAATATGCTTGATACTGCAATGTGGATGTCTAGACAGAAAAAAAAAATATATCAATTAGCTAGCTTCCAGCCACATCTCACATTACTTTTCGGGTATGGCAGGTAGTTACATTATCACATGCTTTGGGGTAAATGGACGATGGATTTGAAATTAATGTGCAAAGCAGTTTAATCAGATCTGGTGCTCACTGAAATAGAAATTTAAATGACAAAATCATAACAAGAGACGGAGGGTGGCTAGAACCCTAGAAGACATTGCCACTTTGTTCATTGCCAGATTTATTTCCTGACACCACAAAAGTACAAACCGGAGTAGTTTCCAGATGTATTTATTGTTTCTGGAAATTGGATTTAAAATAGGTGGTAAGATGGATAAAATACTAGATCATCCCTTCATTACTCCAGAAATATATTGGCCGCTACATAACAGAGCAAAACACAACCTACGAAACAGAAAACTATTTCATAAGCATCCGTGAAGGGCTCACACTGTGCAAACACATACAGAGGCCTAGCCCATCACTTCTAGTACGTACTCAAAAACAAGCAAACAAAAAGATAACTCAAAATCTTTGTCCTTCTGGTGTGCCCAGCACTACAGACTTGAAAAGAGCAGAATATTTTTAAAAGGCAGCCCTCCTCAAAAGAGGCATAACTTCTCTTCGTACGAATCGGGTAACCCTGCCATGTGAGGACAGGAGCCCCAGCCCTGGCAGGGAGTGCCCCATCACTGTCTGTTTGGGAGCAGAAGATTTAGGTCAGTATTGGCTACTTGTGAGAGTAAATGTGATAAAACCCACCTGGGTTTTGCTAGCAGCCTTGCTAACTGCCCGTGTTGGTAACGCAGCTGCTTGCCAGCAGCCAGACGCGGTGCCCAATGGTATTTACTGAGCCTTCTGCACCACACAGCTTAAATGTGAGGCAAGGTCTGAGACTCGGGAGCAGAGTTATACAAAACAACAGTGTTTGAGCTTTGCCAGAGGGCTCATATTCTGCTGACAGGATGGTTTTTTATGCCACGATCACAAGATGATGCTCGAATCTGAACAGCCACATGCAGCAGTGCTTTACAGCTTCTGATTCAACAAGAAATATGCTATGGAGGAGCTCCCATGCTGGTGAGGAGTTCTGCCCTCCTCAGAGGGCTGCCGATGTGCTGGGGGTGTGCAGCCTGTCCCTGCAGAAAAAGCAGCAACACTTTGATAAATCTTGGTCACCATGCGTACTCCGGGTCTGAGCCTAGATGCTTTGACCCCACCTCGGATAAGCCCCATGTACTCAGATTTGTCACCAGAAGGACATCTTGAGAGTGCTCACTGCACTTGTGGAAGACCTATCATCAACAAGAGCACTATCTTCAGCTTGTAGTCAGAGCCAGGCCAGATAAATCAGATAAAAATGCTGATTTCTGTCAGCATTATCTCCATCCCATTTCTGTCAGCATTATCTCCGTCCTCTCCCCACCACGAGTGAGGAGGACTCAGCCTACAGACTTCTGAAAGATTGCAGGTGCACAGGCCAAGTGACAGCTCCTGATTTTGGCCTAAAAGTGCTTGTTGATACAACTAGAGCCATGCATCAGAATAAGTAAAAGATTTGGGATTATTATGCATTCGTTTTGCAAACCAAGCAATACATTTTTGAAAAATTCTGTGGAATACTTCCTTTCCCCTTGCTCCTTAATCCTCATTGGTACCTCTTTGCTCCTACCGATTTTCTTTGCCTCCCTACCTGCCCTTTGCTTCCTCCGTCTTTGGAGTCCTTAACCACCAACCCCACCTCCCTGTTGATTGCAGCTTTCTCTTTGGCTTTCTCTTCTTAATTTCTCTTTTCTGTCATGTTTACAAGATGCACAAAAGTTGATTTCCAGCTGAAAAAGGCATCCCAGAGAGGGAAAGATAACCAGGGAAACATTTCTTCCCATTTATTTTGAGTAGCTGCTTTCACTGCTGCAGACTGTCACTAGAGGTGATGGGGGTGCAAGTCCAATCCCTGACATGTAAAGTGACCGTGGGATACACACATGGGAGGCCAAGTGACCAAACAGAAAACTCTGGTTAGTGCTGATCTTCAGTACTTTGAGATCACCTGCTGACTAGCACAATCGCCTTTCTTTTCTGCTACCGTTCATCTTTCCCAAACATCTTCCTCAACAAATCTTACTTTGCCAGCCTGTTCTAAAATAAAGACATTTTTTAAAGTTATCCACCCTTTGCTTTCACATCATGCTCTTTCAGCACTATGTCATTTAGATCTGTGCTTGAAAAAACTGTGGCTCTTCTGCATTCTGGCATCCCATTACTAATTCTGGTGGAGCTAGACATTTCTGTAAACATGGCTGGGAAATGGATATTGTGCTTTGTTCCAATTGCCATAACAGACTTCTTCATGACCTCTGGCATGCCACTCAAATGATGTGTCTCAGTTTCATCAGATCGGGATTTTCAGACTTTCCTTTCTTACTTTTTATTTGAGGGAACCAGAGTTTTAAAAGACAAGGGGGGAATACATTATTATTATTTTTATCCTTTGCCTGCCCCTCTGTTTTTCCTGCTGCCTAACTTCCATGCAGCTGTTGAACATTTAAGAAAAACATGTCTCCCACTGAGCAAGTTCCCTACAAATGTGAATTGAGCTTCAGGCAAGAGGAAATGTGAGTCCTGAGGTCACTCCTGAAATAAAGCCCTCGCCTGGCTGCACATAATTCTGTTGTTGAGTTTTAGGCATGGTTTAAGAAAAAAATATTGCACGTTTCCCACAAACAGCATAAAAAGAAATGAATGCTGGTGATCATGAGATGATCATAAGATCTTTAAAATCTTGTTATGTCTTTCTGGTATTTTCAGTTGTGTTTTTAGAGTCTGCTGCTTAGATCCAAACAGAAAGTGGGGGAGGTGGGATTAGGGAAAGAAGATGACCTGCTGGTGCAAATCAGAGTGAATAAAGAGGCCTCCATGTCCTCTACACTGCTGGTTTGAGAAGACAGAACTCTTTTTCCATGTTCAAGATACACCCCCTGTTCACAGGGGAGCAATATTTCTGTCAGATATGAAAGCAGTTTCTAATCTGCTCTAACCTTGGTGAGAAATTCAAGTCCAAATGTAGTAACATAGAAGCTGACAGGTCAGCCTGAAGAATTTGACGTGGGGGAGGCTTTCTTGCTGTCTTTCTTTCTTCCTTTCTTTCACTTAAAATCTTATCAAGGATCACTTCAAGTGCTGTGGCAGTACAGCTGGCCATAGAAATGACACCAGCTGTGTCATTGTTCCTGCTATTACAAGGAAGGTGCATGGAGCATTTACAGGACCAGCTGAGGATCTGCTACTATTGCCAGAAATGGTTAAAGAGCTATCAAGAGAAAATGCTATCAAGAGAAGCATTTTACCTTTTCATGTGCTAAAACTGCAAAAGTTTATCTACATTTTACACATATACACGACTCTTTATAGAAAGACTTCTGGCTCTACCCCAATGGTTTTGTATTTTTTGTTTGCCAAGCCAAAGATGAAAACAATGACCCACACAAAGACCATAGGTAGTTCTCACCATCCCTGAAGGTTTCTGATTGCCAGGTGTATCAATGCCCTCTGGTACAATGACTAAGACAAAACTTGACTGCAGAAATGATCTATGCTTGTTCTACTTCTCGCTTTCTTCCCGCGTCAGTAATCTTCTTATGTGCCTTGACAACAAAAGGGCTGGAAAGGCTTTGAGTTAGAGTCCCAGCTCAGGAATTATTCACAAGTCTGAAACATGATGGTTATCTTTCAGGCTTTCTTCTGGTTATTTTTCTGGAATCAAGCTTATTTTTGATCACTGACAGGTTAAAAGCTTTTGGTTAAGATTTGGGTGCTTCTTTGTACTTTGTCAGTCAAGCGATGAGCCTAACACTTCTATTTATTGCTCATGACAAAATGTATAAATTATGAATAGCTAAAGCCTGTTTATTATTTGTATTGTTGGAGAAACAGCTCATAAGATGAACCCCATTATTTTCAGCATTGTGCCTACCAGACAGAACAAAAATGCTCTCCGTCCACTGGAGAATTTACGATTTAATTATGAAGCAATGTGGACAGCAGATCTCACAGCTTCCCTCCACTCAGAGACCACATGCGCAGGTCCAGGGACAGGATGAGGTGTCACCCACCCACCCAAGGACCACTGGATGGCTCTGCCTGCCCAGCTGGGGGGGTTCATGTGTTAAGTGGGTGGCCTGGAAACCCAGCTGCTGCCCAGGAGATGTCCCCCTGGTGGGATCTTCTGTGTCCAGAGCCAATGGTGGGACCCTGTGCCACCAGCATGGGGCTAAAGGAAAACGGGAGGCAGCAGCATGAGCACCCTGTGCCTGCTGCATGAAAGCAGGAGGGCTCCCGGTGAAGAAATGGCGCTAGGGCTCAGAGGTGAAGCCTGGTAATCCTGCACTAAATTCATATGGACTGATACAGGAACATGAGGAAATGAGGAAATAAGGTTGCTCAGCACGCCAGGCAGTGATCGTAGATCAGCCACATCATGGCAGCTGTCCCATTTTCTGTAGATGGCATGTCAAAGGCATGATTTAATGAAGGACTTGAAGGACGTTTCCTCCAGCACAAGGCAAAGCACAGAGTTTCTTGCTTGAAAATCTCAAAGGCAGACGAAGGAGGCAGGTAGCCATGACTGTCAGCAATACTGAAAGACAGATTATAAATATGCTGGGGTTAGATGAGGAAAGCTCTTGAAGGCAAAGACAAGTAAATTGTGCTCGATGGAGAGTCAGAGGAATGCTGCAAAGAGAAAGGTCAAGGTAACGGGCTGGGAAAATCATCCCTGCAGCAGCGTTCTGGGTGGGCAGTGGCAGAGCAGCACGGTTCCTGCTTGGGCCAGAGGAAGAATGTGACAGTACTGAGACACGATCCCGGTGGGCTGCAAGTTTCCTTCTAAAGTTGTTTTCCTGCTCTGTTTGCTGGCATTATGATCCAGAAAGCATTTTGGTGTTTCCCACCTACAGCGATAGAAGTTTCCCTGGGAGTGCAGCACAGAGGAAGGATTTCATGGCCTACACAGTCCCACTCAGAAAATGTCTCTCTGCACATCCAGGAGCCATGAAACATGATGAGAAATGGCCCACAAGGCAGGGAGCCTCTGTGGGGTGGAAGGATGAGGAACAACTTCATGTCCTGCTTCCCATTTATGGCACAGGACTCCTGAGAGAGGACGCTGCTGCCTGGGTGGTGGGCAGAGCTGGATGCCTGTCAGGGTGATGGTGGTGGCCACACATCTCCAGAGGGGAGCTGGGGACACATGGGCTTGGCAGAGACTGTTGGGTGACAGGCAGAGGATGGGCATCTCAGTGCTTCCCCCAAGCTTGTGGAGAATGGGGAATCCCTCAGCAGCGGAGGCTGGAAGTGCATCGCTGCAGGCACTGGCAATAGGTGAGGAGGAGCAGGAGCTCGCCTGAACAAAGTCCTGAGCAACCTCATCTAAGGTTGAAGCTAGCCCTGTTTTGAGCAAGAAGATGACCTCCGGAGGTCTCTTCCAACCTAAATTATTCTCTGAGTCCACTCTAAATTAAAATTTAATTTTCAGAGTGGTGTCCCAGCACCTGCTGCCTCTGAACCCTGACATTCTTCTCAGCTGCCATGACAACGCCAGCGGTGCCAAGGCATTTCTGAACAGTCACCACTCTCAGTCCCAGTCCTCAGAGGTTTCCTCCTGAAGACAAAACAGCAGGGAATTCACTCACCTGCTGCTGGGACAATGGGGCAATGGCATTACAGAGAGTTGCTCTGCCTCCTTATCTCTGTCCCCTGGGCATTCCTTCCCTGATGAGGAATTTCCTCAGAGCGCTGACTGAAAGGCTCCGTGGGTCAGATGCATTTATCTATGCAGCAGATAAAAGGGAGGACACATTCCTCCCCCTTTGCCACTGTCACTGAGCTTGCTGCAAGCTGGGCTCCACAGTGGTGTTCTACGGCCCATGCATCTGCACACCGCATTATTTATTCTGCTACACCACATAATTGCCAAACTAAGACTAGGAAACCAAACTACAGCCTTGGTCTAGCCTTCCCCCCATTCACAGGAAAGTATTGTAGGAGCAGTATGAAATGGATTCCTTTGAGCTTTTTTCTTCTCTAAAAAAGTAGTCATAATAGTGAACTTTTATTTTTCTTTATGAAGCCAAGATTTTTTTTTTCCTTTACTGAAGAACAACTTTTCAGCCACTGTCTCTTTTAAGCTTGGACACCAAAACATTGTCTCCTGGGAACCCCAATATTTTGATATGAACAGATCAGAGGGCTGTCCAGCAGCCAGAGCTCTTACAGTGCTGAGACCGCACCATTTGGGCAGTGACCTGGCCATGCTTTGCATCTCTTCAGTAAAACTCCCAACGGGGTGGATTTCTGCAGTCCTTTGCCCTGTCCCATGCCCTTGTGAAGAACTGCTTTCAGGCAGGTGATGACGATTGGACTACTGAAGCTTAACATGTTTGTCAAACTCCTCCTGCGAAGAGCAGGGTAAGTGAGGAGAGGGTGAGGAGAGAAACTAAACCACAGGTGGGGGCAGCTATCCCCAAATGGCTCCAGCACGTTGCGCAGTGGCATCTGGGACCTGCCACAGTGTGCAAATGTGCACTGGGTGACGCACTTGTTATTCAACTGTATGGCCTTTACTTAAATCAAATTCAAGGCTAAAAGTCATCTTCTGCTACTAATGCTATTTTTTTTAATTGAACTCATATATACATATAGATATATGTATGAGTCTTTACCCATGAATAGGTCTTTTCTGACATAGATCTACATTAGAATTAGAGGGTGGCTGTGGGTTTTGTTTGTTTGTTTGTTGTTTTTAGTTTTGTATATCAGCATGATTTTTCTGGGGTATTTTAGCTCCTGAGAAGTAAGGAAAGGATAATTTTGAAAATTTTATTCCTTTGCCCCTTGTTCTTTTTTCCTATGGCTTCATCAAGGCTGCTTGCAAGCAAACTATTTTTACATGGCTATTGTCATTTTCTTCCTTTTACACTCATTGTCAGTATTTTGTTAGGCTGATACATATTAGTTCCTTAGGGATATGCATTTATTTCTAAGAGCATCCTGGGATTTCCTATCACAACTGGCCAAAAAGAGGTGTGGGGTGGGGGAAGCTGAAGATAAATACAGCTGAGGTGAAGTCAGAGCACTACATTCTCTATCCAGATCTAAGGTATGTTCTCGAGAGCTTCCCATTTCAAGAACACTTATACGATATGTTTCCACTTAGCTTTTATGCCAAAAATATCCCAGTGTGGCTCCTGCTGATAAAAGCAGCAGGGGTATCAGTGTGAACAGGGCTCCAGGCAGCTGCCCGGACTTCCTGCCGTGCTCCTGCACAAACCTGCGGCCAAACACCCTGGGCCAGAGATGGGGAGCCCATGAGGGCCAGGTGGCCCCGTTCCCCATTGCAGATGCAGGGGACCAGCCCTCCCAGGCATCCCACTGCTCCTCAGGCACAGACGGTGTGGGTGGCAATGGCAGAGCTCATGGGCAGCATCACTTGCAGGTACATAGAGTCAAGACCACAAGGAGTGGGTGGGGAAAATCACAAATGGGAAAAAAGATGGCAAGAAAATATTTCATCAGCACTGGCTGAGTCCACTGGTTCTTGTCTTCTTTACAAATACATCTGCACTGGTGACATCAGTTATAAACGTATTTAGAGAAGTAAAATTTTTTTAAAAATGAGGGAATTAAGCCTTGTCTACAGACTGTGTCTTAAATCTCATTATGAAATTTACCCAGAGTTCAAAGATGTTTAAAGCAGTTACATGTTAAGGGCAATACTAAAAGACTGTCGAGCCATTCTGAAGCATTCTGGTCTGGGTAAAGGTCTGGGCAATAACCCTTCTAGCACGTGGAAGATAGAGAAACACAGGACAACACACACTAGAGCCAGACCTGTCATTCATCATGATTCCTTCTGTATAGACCGGGTACAAAACATGGTGAAAGGCTAAAAGAGAAGTGACTAGCCTCTGGGCCAGGGTGGAGGATTTATCTCTTGAAGCCCCTGTGCTATAGTTACCCCAGGAATGGTGAAACTATAGAAAAAAATCAGCAACAGAAGAAAAAAAAGGAAAAAAAAAAAGGAAATGGGACACTGCACCATTGCTGATTGTGCCACAGGTTTGCACAAACTTGCTGGTTTGGAAGGTGGGAGAAGTTACGTGTGTACATGCAAGCCATTCTGCACTGCTCAGCCTTTAAACCAGAAAACAGCACATTTTATTTTGTGATACAGAAATTCCATTAAAAAGGAAGAAATCCACACTTGGAAAATGATTGGGGTATAGGCACTGAGGTGCTCTCACTCCGCTGCAGTGTTTGCAGCCATGAGGTCCATGGAGCAGGGGGTGCAGCCATGAGCAGAAGGCCTACAGAGCAATTTCAGGTGGAGGAGAGCAGGCTGCGTCCTAGCTGCTCTCAAAAGAAGCATTTGGTGGTCAGTCAGCACTGGAAAGAGAAATGGCGTGGCAGCTGAAGGCAGGGAGAAAGGCCAGCTGGGTGGGGAATGGAGGTGCTGCTAGAGGTGCTCTTCCTCCACCACAGGACTGTCCTTCAAAGGACGATGGTGAGGAGAGGCTGGGAATAGTCATGGGTGCTGGCTGGTGGGTGCCTATGGGGAAGGTCCTCTTCAGAGGCACTGTTAGATGCTGAGGGATGCTCAGATGTAACCATTCAGTGGCTCTTCTCTCTGGAGCTGCTGTGCATCTCATCTGAGGAAGGCTTGTCTTCTGCCTGCTCACCTGAACCACCAGGAACAACTCAGACGGCACACAGGGGCCACGACGCATCACAGGCCCAGCTGATGGCCCCGTACACGTGCATAGTGCTATGGGCAGGGGTGCACCAAGAGCCTGAGATCGAGCTTTGCGCTGGTAGCAGGGAGACAGAAACATGCGCTATAAAGTGGTCCTCAGAGGCCTTCCCATGTGGTTTTTTGAGTTGCTGTAGGCCTGGCTCTGCATATATACTGGTATATATTTGCTAATATTTCACTGCAGAAAAGATCCCATAGGCCCACTCTGGAATATATCTGTATCTGCTGCTCTTCCCAGCGCAGAGGTGTGACAAGAGCACCAGATGTAAGACGGGCTGGGTGGCTCTGGGCTCGGAGGCTGCGTGGAGGCCAGAGCATGTTCAAAATGGCTCCTGCAGCAAGGACTTGAGCGCTCTGCTCTCCAGGGTGCAGCTCCCCTGCTTGAAGCTTGGGAGTAGCCATGACTTTGGGCGGGCTTCACTTCCACCCCCCTGAACCAACTGGCCGCACAAACAGATTTCAATCCCTTCTTATTTTTCCTGAGCTCCCTTAAAACACCAATTTCCTGGAGATGAGGGGGGAGAAAAAGATAAACGATTAAAACTGTTGGGCAGATAAGTGGCTTTAGGACAATGTGATCCTGCTGTGACACACACCTATAGGGAATCTGAGGAGGAGTGGGACTAAGCAGCACGGGAAGGGGTGTTGGTTCTGCCTGCACCATCCACGACAGCAGTTTTGTTCTGCTGAAGGCTCTGGTAGGTTCTCGTACTGGCTAAAGGGAGTTGCTGCAGTGGCTTTGTCACTCAATGACTCGGTATGGCTTGATTGCTTTAGGGGGAAAAAAAATGGCCACGTGCAGAGATCAGACAATTTGTAGAATGGATTTTTTTAAGATAATTATTTCTTTTTTATTTTTTTTCCCTGAATGAAGCAGTGTTTTGATGAGCGAGGATTGTTTTAAATGTTCTAAGGGAAATTGTATATGGCTGTTGAGTACCTGATATTGATTTGAACTACGAACCCCACAGAGGATGGGCGGATTTCAAGTGCGTGGATCCATTTGGCGCATAGTGGTTGGTGTGCTTTAGTGTGTGTCATTTCCCGGGGGATGCTTTTGGACCAGAGTATTCCTACATACGTGTTGGTCCTGCTCCTGTGTCGGGTCAGGAGAGAGACTACTGCATCGCTTGCTTTGCATGCCGTGTATTCTGGCATGAATTAATACCTGAGGAAAAAAAGAAGAAAAAAAAAAAGAAAAAAAAAAACACGTTTTTTTGTTGTTTTTATCTCCCCCCACCCCGAGGCGGCCTGAGGCACAGGACCCCGCTCGTTTTGCATCGGCTGCAGCCAGGATGCGCCCCCGGCTTCCCGCACAAGGCCCGGCACGGCGGCGATCGAGCCCAGGGCGCCGCCGGCCTGGGGGTCCCCGGGGGCGGGCAGGAGCCCCCCGGGGGTGCGGGGCAGCGCGGCCGGGCGGGGGCCCGGCGCCCCCCGTGGGCGGCGGCTCGGTGCCGGTCCCGGTGCGGTCCCGGTGCGGGCGGGGGGCCAGAAGCGCTGAGTCAGCGCCGCGGGGCGGCCGCCGAGGGCCGGGGGTCGCCCCCGCCCCGAGCGGCCCCGGCGGTGCCCGGGAGAGAGGGGCCGGACCCCGGCGGCGGGGCGGCGGCGGGCAGGGCGCTGCCCCCCCCAGCGCTCCTTATCAGCCCGGCTCGATGCTGCAAGGCGTGTCTGGGGCTCTGCTCATGTGATGGAGCAAGAGGCAGACGGGCGGGGGGACCAGGGGCGGAGGTGATTTTCCTCCCTCTCCTTTTTTTTTTTTTTCCTCCCTTTTCCCTCCCTCCCCTCGCTCCCTAAAGGAGTTCGCGGACAGCCGGGCTCCTTCATTCCCGGCTGCGCCGCCGCCGCCCCCCGAGCCCCCTCCCGCCGCTCGGCCCGGCCCGGTCGCGGGGCAGCGCCATGGGCGCCGGCAGCTCCACCGAGCCGGGGGGCGACGGCGCCGCCGGGACCCCCGGCAGTCCCCCACCGCCGGCGGGGGAAGCGGCGGCGGAGACCGCCAAGGTAAGGCAGGGGGCGGCCGGGGACGGGGGGTTGGGGGGGAGACGGGCGGTGGCAGCTCCCCCGGTGCGGGGAAAGTTTCCTGCGGCCCCTCGGGCACCTGCCGCGGCCGGCGGGGGGGCTCCGGGCCGGGACTGCGCCACGGGCAGCGCCGCAGTCATAAAACGGGCGGCGGGGGCCGGGGGCGAGGGCGGGGGGCGCCGCTTTTGTGTGTGGCTGCGGGGGCTGCGGGGGGAGCGGGGCCGCGCCCAGCCGGGGGGAGAGGGCAGGGGCTGCGCCAGCAGGGCTGGCTGCGGCGGTACCCGGCGCTCCGCAGCCGCTGCGCTCCGCAGCCTTTTTTTTTTTTTTTCTGTTGTTGTTAATATTTCTTAATTTTTCCTTTTTTCTCCTCCCCCCCCCCCCATCTCTCCCGAGGGTGCGGTGGGAGGCGCGTCGAGGCACAGCCCAGCCCAGCCCGCCCGCGGGGGCTGCAGCGCGGAGCCCTCTCCGCGCTGCCCCAAGTTTGTCCCGCTGGCCTCCAGCCTGGGGGGTCCCGTCCCCCCCCCCCCCCCTTCTCCCGACCCTCCCCCGGGCATCTCCGTAGCCCCCCCGGGGCTGGAGGCACGGCCGCGGGCGGTGGCTCTGCCTGCCTTGGGTGCTCGCCGGTGCCGCGGCGCACCGGGGCGGGCGGAGCGGGGGGCAGCCCCTAAAGGGGGGGCTGGGGGCTGGGTACGCGCTATTTTAAACGGAGCCGCCGAAAGAATTGAAAGAAATTCTTTTAAAACATGTCTGGGGGTTAAAAATAGATTATGAATGAACCCATTTATCCTTCTGGAACAGGCGTGTTTAGGGGATTCTGGGACTGAAAGGGAGGTTATGTCCACCGGCGTGTTTACACAGCATCGCCGTGGGGTCAGACGTTGGTTTGTTGGGGGGGGGGGGGGGGGGGAATAATGCGACGTTATACCCAGGCTGCTCGGAGTTTGGGTCCCCGGAGCACGGCCACTCAGAAGTTTCTGTAAGCTGGCGTGTGGGTGTTGTTAGAGCTTGAGAACTGGTTATGACTTTGTTTCTTTGACCTTGTGGTTCAGATTTAACTTTCAAGTTGAATTTCCCATAGTTCCTGGCATCCCCTAGACCTCCTTGTGCGTGTTTTGACAGATTTGAAAACCGCATTGAGAATGAACTTTAAATTAACTGAGATTTATTTTATTTTCTTTTTAACCAAATAAGCATAAGGGATTGGCGTTGGTTAACAAAATATTTAGCAGTTACGTTGAGCCGTTCTAGAATTCAGATGCTGAAATCTAGACGGCAGTGAATTTACAGAGGGCAAGCATTTGGTTACCACGATTGTTTTAAAATGAAGATAATGTGACTTTCAAGAAGGGACATAATGTTCATAGCCATGTTTATCCAGTTATGGGAACCAAGACAAAAAAAGAGAACACCGCCGATGCTCTTCTCAACTACAGACTATTATTGTTTTTAATGCTGTGGTTTATATCTTCCGCTCTTTAGGAAACATGCTTTCGAATAATGAAATTTTATTATTTAAGTCGAACTGGTTAAAGATGGGGAAGTTCTTTTTGCATTTCACGGCTGTTAGAGTTGTATTACTGCTGCTTTTCTGAAACAGACATTTTTGTCGTCCATTACATTAAATAAAAAGGAAGCTTAATGAACTTTAGCCCTGCTATTTTTTTTTGTATCTCACTTAATCTGTTCTTACTCCAGTGAGAGAGCTTCATGCAGAATTGAGACGTAATTTTTCATAGTTAGCCCTTTGAATTTGAAAATCACCAGATCATGCTATGCCCCTGGAGAGATCTGTCAATGAGCTAATGTGTTTGCAGAATATGCAATAGGGCCGTTTTAAAGGATGGTAATCTTTCTTATGGTTTTCAAATTAAAATGCTGATCACTACCCTCTCTTTTAGAAGAAAAACTCTGAAAACTGGCTTGAGTGTAGTCTAATGTGAGTGAGCCTTGGCAAGTCAATTACAGACTAATTGTCTAGGCAACTATTCTAATGTATAATGTAAAATCTCAGCAGTTGTACTTCTTAGTCACTTAAAATTCCGCAAAATATTTAATCAAGTTTCTTTTGTAACAGTTGTATTTTGTACAAGATGAAAACCTGTTTGCTTTTTCTTCCAGAAAGACCAAATTTACAGTCTTCAAGTCATGTCGTTATTCCCCTGTGACTCTTTGGCCAGATACCAGTTCCTGAGGTGTCCTAGTTACTGGAAGGGGGGTCCAGAAACTGTTTCTCACTGCTGCAGCCCAGGAGATGTCAGATGCCCTGTTAAGCACTTGGGCTGCAGTGCTAGAGATGCTTGGGAGCCTTGGGCATGTTGTCTTGGAAGCACTGCAGCTTAAACATAGGCTCTAGGAGTTAGGACCTCAGGTGTTCACCCCCATCCTTTCACAGGTTGTTGCTGATTTATACATGCAGCAGCTCCAGGGTTTCCAGCCCAGCATCTTAGTGGGACTTGAAATTGGTGGTGTGGTTTCTTGTTTTTTGCTTGCTGTAACAGATCCTTATCGTGCGTAGCCACCCTGCTGTGGGAAGCCCCCTCTGCAGGGAATGGGACATAGCTGGAGGTATTAACCCCTCCCTGTGTCTGAACCAAATCCATCCTACCTGTGAATCAACATCTAACGTCCTGCTGAAATCTGTGGGCAGGGTGTGGTCCCACAGAGGGCTGATCTGATCTAGATATTTCCTGACTGTTTCGGCAGCAATACTTCTTCCCATCCCTTTCTTCCTCCCCTGTCCCTCTTTCCTGCCTTGTCCCATATGATACAGCCCCACCTTGTGCTGTGCCTGGTGCTCACCTTACGTTTCCATAAGCCAAGCAAACTCACTAACTCTTCAGGCCAGTCTCTATGCTGGGCCAGTTCCTTGATGGATTCATTTGCCTCATACAATGCCCAGGTGAGACCTAGAGCCAGGCCAAGGCAAGCACCTGTGGCAGGCAGGAGGGGAAATGAAAACATTGCCACACCAGTGGCAGTGAGCTGGTAGACCATGGCTGAGGTCTCCCTGCCACTCTGTTCTGAGTAACACTGAGGACTGAAGCTTGGTCTGAGAAGGAGTTAACAGATTTCAATAATAATAGTGCTAAAAGTAGGAGCAGGATCTCTTTAGAGAGAGCAGACAAACCTCAGCTGTCCCAGGCTAGCAAAAGCTTTGAGATGTCTGCTGGTATGGGTCCTGTGCTTCTGCCTCCTCTCCAGCCTGGGTGCCTGCAGCTTCTCCGGGCTGCTTCTGGCACTCAGCAAGCTCATTCAGCGAGTTAACCCCATAGGAAGCTGTTCAGCTGCTTTGGCAAGACTGATCTCTGCCAATTTATCAAGGTGCAGTGGGTGGAGGGAGCAGGCCAGACCTGGGTGATACCTCTCTGGGTGGCAGCGAATGGCTAGATCAGCGCTGTCATCTTCACCTTGTGTGCTCATCTCTGTCCATAACAGTGATGCCCCTCTCACCCAACCTCCCATTCTGATGCTGAGATTCAAAAGAGGGACTGGGAAGAGGTGCTGGCCTGCTGCCCCTTGGAGCAGTGCCCTCTGGGGCCCTGTGGGGAGGGAACCGACTGCAAGCTGCAGGGTCTGTGAGAGGAAAGCTGTGTCATGCTACGAACATCTGAGCCAGAGCAAGTGTGATCCACCCTGTTTTTGTCTTAGAAGTTCAGGGCACCAGTTTCAATACAGGTACCTTTTTGTGGCCCTGCTGAGAAAGCAGAGAGCTGTGTAGGAACAGCTACCTGCCACTACGTGGGGAAACTTTTAAAGGTAGGATGCAGGGGAAGAAAAAAAAAAAAGCCTGGCAGAGCAACAAGCTATTCTTGCAGCAAAATAGAGGTTTGGCAAAGATAGCCTTCTGCGGGAATTCTGATGACTTTAAAACTTTGTGTGGTGAATTCCTGGCTTGCTCCCATGCAAGGGCCCCGGCTCAAGAGCAGTGATCATTCAAGCCGTGTTTTCTGGATAATTCCTATTTCTGAGTAGTAACTTGATTACGCTACCTGCCTTGTAATGAGAGCAAGTGTCTGCGAGACAGTAAATATTTGGAACTGTCTCTTCTAAAGAGGTTACCAGCTGAGATGTCAGAATGTCTTATTGTCTGAATGCATGACAAATAACAGCTGTGACAAACTTACATCTGCTGTTTAAACAACTGTGTGCTGGTGACGGGGCTGAGTCAGCCTGCAAATACAAGCAAGTCGTATGTTAGCGATGTGGTAAAACTCAGCTTAATCAAGTACCAGAGGAAAGTCCCTAAACAGCATCTCTAAGAGCCCTGGTTAAAAAGCACTTGAGTTTGAAGCCTTTGGTCTGAATGGTGTGGGTGAGGCTGCAGGGTGCTCCCGGTACAGCGGGGGCTGATTCCTTCCGAGTCCTCTTCAGACCTGGAAGGAAGACAGTCTCGTGTCGTTGTGTGGTGATGTTTGGAGTTCAGCCCATGCCTGTGGAGTGGCTTGGGAGAAAGCATAAAGGCGCTTAATTGAAAAAATGCACAGTGGAAATTGATGCCATGGATCCACTGAAAGTGTGAAATAGCCCTCTAATCATCTAGGAGATAAGAGGGAGGTGGTAGAGGGAGTGTCCAGGCACTTTGAAGGCCAGGGAAGGCAATTAGCTTGTGTTTGATGTGACAGAGAAGCTAAAGAGATGCAGTGAGGAGCAATGCGGCCTTTGAAAGTCACTCTGGTTGGAAATGCAAGCCATGTGTTTAGTTACTGAAACAAGAGTAACCTGCTTTGTGCTCTGTCCTTCTGACCGTGTCGTGGTGGTGTCCTAGGATTGCTATGCAGAGAGAGCTGAGAGATGAGACCGAGGAAGGAGCTCACGTTGGTTCCAGCTTAGGGTACGGACCTGAATGGCAGGCTGGGAGGAGCATTTCGCAACTTGCAAAAAGATCATGGTGACGGTTTGGGAATAAAAACCAGGCTTCGTTTTAGCCAAGTGGATTTCAAGGTTAGTCATCCATAAGGAGATGTCACAACTAAGACAGTTAGGAGAGAAGAGGCTTGATCCAAGGGAATAAAAGGTAAGGAGAAGGCTCTTGACTTTGTCTGCAGGAGACATTACCCAGACAAAAGATACTGAAACTAAGTATGTTCTTACGTGCCTTGACAGAAGGCCTTATTCTGTATCTCCACCTGGAATTTGTAACGTCCCATGAACCTCTAGTCCTTAGCTAATGCAAACCAAGACGAACTGCTGTGAACAAAGAACTAGGATGACCTAAATTCACTTGTGTTTTTTTTTTAATGTTGCTGTTTGAAGATCTTTTTAATGATGCAGTGTGTGTAAGGAGCTGACCTCCTGAGCTGACCAACAGTGCTCTAAGCTTCCCAAAGTTTTGAAATCCAACTTCAGAAAAAATATTAGAGACGTTTACGTTAGTTTGCTCAGTTGTTCAGACAGCTGGATCTGGCTATTTCAGTAATCTCACGTAGAATCAGTGTAGTGGGATTAACAGAATGAGGCAAAATTAACCCTGGTGCATTTGGGCCCGGTATGAGGAATCCTTGGAATGATTTGGGTCTGGTACAAGGAATGTTGGGAATGACGGTGATCCGTGGTGGGGGAAGAAGCTGGGTACTGCTAGCCCCGTGGTGAATAGTGAATGAGCGTATGAAGCATGCTCAAACGTACAACAAGCGGTCAGGGGCCTTCTGTTAATCCACATCTCGTGTGGTTCTTTATCTTTCTTTATACGTTTATAATGGTGTATGCATTTACTGAAGTCTAACGGTTGGGCTCAACACTACCCAACAAATGGAGCAGAAGCCACTGTAGGCATGGGCAACAAGCAGTATGCATTTTAGTCTCATTAGCTGCGTACCAGCACTTGGCTTCCACCTTTGCGGTGGGTATGAGGCAAGTCTTTAAAAATTGCTTGCATGATTTATGGCGGTGGCATGACAGGAGCAGAAGTGTTACATCACTGATGGTCTTTTGTTTTGAGAATGATCAAGCTGAAGGACCAGTGAACTGGATAACCAAGTCTTTTCAGTTTCTCCTGCATTTATGAGACAACACATTCATAAGTTAATTCATAACCCAAGGAGAGAGATATGAGTGAATGCCACAGAAACCTGATAAATACTGATAAATGCACCAAGAATAATGTCTCATTACCTGTAGATAAACACAGAGCTAAATAATGAGACTCCCAATATTGTTAATTTTTTGTCTTTAAGATTTTCACCCATCTCTCTAAACTTTGACTTCATATTTGTCTAAGCTTTATAATTATTCTCAATGGAATTAAGAACAGCTGAATAAATTGGACATAATTGGTCTAAACTCTGGTTCAGATCCCTTCAGAGAAATGAAGCAGTTAATGTGAGTGAAAATTGAAATTAGTTTCTTTCACAAACTAATGCAGTGGGACAGACTGCAATGACCCGCATAAAAAGCCTGAGCAAACTTTCTTAAAAAGAAAAAAGTTCTCTGTTTTAAAACTATGCTGTTGTATCCCTTCATGTTACAAATGCCCCAGCCCCTGAAGACGCATATTTTATTCTCCTTTGTATGCGTTTTAATTTGTGAAAAAATACTTTATTGGTTTTGATAATCTATTCAATTATTTAAAGTAGAACACTTGATGTGAAAATTTAAATTTGCCTTCCTGTGGCCAAGAATCACATCAAACTCCTGTCCTAGAGATTGGTCTAAAACAGTCACTGTTCCCTGGAAGGGCTGGGCTGTACTGCAGATCTGGTCAAATTTGAAAATACTGAGTTTTTCATATATTTACAGCTTTCTTGGTTTTGAATCATGTGTCCTGCTTTCTAAACTGAATTTATGGACAGAGTAAATACTGGTTATAATTCTACCAGCTGATAGTAAAAACAGCTTCTAGTCTTACATCTAGCAATGTTCTTACATTTCCTTCTGTTCTTCACACTGGGAAGTATCATAGCATTTACAGATCGAAAGCATAATCTGCTTTAGTCACTGATTCAGTGATTTCTGGATTTTGGTTATATATCTTTGGGTTAATACATAGTCTCTGTTTTCCTGAATGAATTGTGACTGTAGAATAAATTCAAGGCTGGGGAAATGTTAGCTATGGTAATAATTAATATTTCCTTGTTACACGGAGGGATCAATTTAAGGAGGAGACAAGTGGCACTGCATTGGGGTACCTAGTTCCTTTATACCACATCATCCTTACGGAGTCCATAGATTGTGTCTATTCATGTACTTAGGGACTTACACAAATGGTAGATTTTAAGTATATGTCTATCTAAGTACATTTGTCAATATGACTCTAGCTTTAAAATGGTTTGACTGGAGGAAGTTTGAAAAGAAAGGGAAGGAAGTTTTTTGAACAAGGTGAGGAGTGCTAAAATATTCAGTGCTGTTGCCTTTCTTGTGAGTTCAAAGAGTTGTTGGTGCTAATTCTGAGGGTGTCACCTCAAAATAACCATCCGTGGATGGTTAGCTAAGTGCCATTAGAGCCAGTAAACTAAGGTTGTTCCTGTGTTTGCAGGGCTAACAGTCTTCTTAAAAGAATGAATGACTAAAATGTATTATATGTATTAAAGGAAAAGTCCTTTAATAAGTTTGTAATGAAGAATCTCAAAGTACTTTTAAAAAAAAAAGTCTGTTATTTTCTGTGTCTATTTGTTATTAGTCTTTGGCTGTTACTATTCAATTAATCCCGTGTGCAATCGCAGAAGAGCGACTCAGATTTTACATCCCTTTGTTCAGTTCTGTGGCATTTTTATTTCTTCTGAGTTCCTGTGTTTTAGATTTATGAAAAGGATGATGTGAGAAGTGGGAGCACAATCTGAGTGTTGAGCCATTCCGTATTTCTTCTATTTAATATCTGGTCTCAGCATGTGAAAACTCTGAAGCCAGATTATTCCATCTGTGGTATTGGCAGTAGAGCAGAATGGTGTCCTTTTTCGTGAGGTGGATTATGTGGCTGTGAAAGGCAGCTTTGAGGAGTGCAGTAACGCCAGGTGGAAACAATTTGGCTTAATTAAGGGCTTCTGAACTGGAGATTGGGAACCCTAATGCAGACTCCTTTGCCTGTGGAAGTAGGTGCAGTGCTTTCCTCAGATCTGACCTGGCATGTGAATAGGTAGTTGAAGGATAAGAGGAAAAGCCTTTTGCCTGGCACTTCGCATGTTGATTTGGAATTCCACTGCAGCAGGCTAATTGCTAATAAAAATAAATAAATAGGTCTGCCCATTCAGAAGCTTGTTTTAGCGGCTTTTTGGAAGATACTCATCAAGTGTGTCATCTTTCTGATCCCAGTTTGGTGCTTCAAGCGTTTGGATGTTGCATTACATTGGAAAATGGGATGCATCTGTGGTTCCTTCATATAATTAACAGGTCTTCAATGCCAGCATTTTGGGAATACAGCTGAGTAATAAGAAAATGATATGTAATTAAGGTCTGCTGTTCCACCAGAGGAACTTTAAACTTGCACTTCAGGAGCAGAGATTTGAGATGTGGTTAATTAGTTGAAGCAGCTTCTGTTGGAAGGGAATGTGATCAGTTGGAAAGCTAGTCAATTAAACAAATAAAAGTGTAAGGAAGCTTTTCTTATGACCACAACATTTCATACTTCTGGAAGTACATTTTATTTTAAAAGTATCTCCCTTGTTATATGGCAAGCCTATAGAAATTCTGGAAGTGATTAAAATGTATCAAATGTAGAAGCTGAGAGTTTTTTTCCCTCCTATTGGCACATCTAGGAAAAAAGTTTCAAATGTTATAGTGAGGAGTCCCAAAGTATTGCAAACTTCTTTTTCCCCTGTAAGAATAAGCTCTACCTAATAACTGAGGCCCCAAAACTCTAGTTTTAATCCTAGTTTCATTAAATTTCCTCATGGGATTTATGTGTACATGTTCGGCTTTCTGTCCCAAATAGTTAATTTTCTTTGCAATTGTACTGTTTATGATCACAAGATAAGCATGTCAGCAGAGGAGCCATACCAAAGGCCAAAATGTAGACAGGATTCCAGCACATACAGGAGCAATTGTGCCAGACACTTTGAAGAATGAATCTAGCTAATGGAAAGATATTTTTCACGTTATCCTGAAGCTTTCCTTCATGCTAGAAGGAATGCTAGAAATGTATTTTTACACAAGGTTATAGGCCATTGTCTGTAAAAACTTTCTTCATCCATGCATCTCATGCAGCAGAAGAGTACAATAAATAGTCCCAGATTATATTGTGTATTTTTTTCCTCACAGAAGTACTTTGATTTATTAAAGTTAATAACCTCGAGAAGGAGCGATGCTGCACAGAAGTAATTACTTCCCCAAATGCTTGCACATATATAAGTGGAATGAGAACAAAAGAACAATGTTCTGTGCAAAAAAGGCTGACCTGGTACTGATGTTACTTTTCTTTCTTCATCTTTCTCCTCTGCTACCATCCTTCATCCAATACTTGGCTGCCCAGGTTTTAGATGCGGGTTTACCAGTACCTGATGTTAATGAAGACAACTTGGAGCTTGATGCCCCACCACAGGAGCCCCAGCAGCCAGGAGCTGTCACAACGCCTCAGGAGCTGAATGGGCAGCAGCCAGAGATGGCTTCACCAATCCAGGAACCTCCTGGACAGCAAGCAGAGGCCCTTGTAACAGATGGTAAGTAAAAATCTGGGTTCAACGGACTGATCTTAGAGGTCTGGGTGCTGAGCAGGATGAGAAGTTGAAATGGGACTCAGCTGGCCATCTCAGTGTGAATGGAGAGTTTCTCAGGTTATCTGTTGGTTGCTCAAGTGCTTCTTCTAGGGTGTTTTATTGGGATGCATTTTCTTTATAGAAGATTTTAGACAACAAACGAGTTGGGGCTGATGCTATCAGTGCTACAGGATGCTATCCTTTCTGCCTTTGAGGTGCTTCCTTTTCCTTAGTGGGAGCCTGCAGTGCCTCTGCTTGCTTGCTACCAGTTGCTCGAGCATTCACCTGAGGTAACAGCTCAATTTTTTCTTCTTGTGTTAGGAGTTTATGCTGCATAGGCATATCCCTTCTTTCATAGGGTAGAAATCCTATTATATTCATTAATGATATTAATATTAATCACAGACTGGCTGAGGTTGGCAGGGCCCTCTGGAGGTCACCTGGTCCAACCTCCTGCTTGAGCAGGGCCATCTCGAACAGGGTGCCCAGGAACCATTTGAACTGTCAGGAGGAAGGGACAGGCTGCTAATCCCTTGGCTTGGTTTTGCTTAAAGCTCTCTTTCAAACTGCTTTTAATCAGACTTGCATTTTGACACCCACCCCCCGACTCTCCCCCCAAATCTTTCTCACAGGGGCCCTGTCCTCACCAGCCTCTTGCTCCTGCCCCTTCCTGGCCCTGGGCGGCATTGGCTGCAGAGGCCTAGCAGCAGGCTGACCTCCTTGGCGTTGGTAGAGGAATGCTGTAAAACTGTGATGTGACATGTTTTGTCTTTCACTGGTTCCCCTTTAAAGCTTTACTCTTGAGAGGATAGGTATGAGAGAGGATACTCAACAAAGTCACAAAGGAGGAGAAAATACCTGATGTTTTGAAGTAGATTTTGTGTTGGCATTCAGCTTCTGAATCAAGTAATAGAAGAGGTCTTTAAAAGGGCGTGGATTTCAACTTAACAATCAAAGTAATCTTTGTTGAATAATTATGGGTTGTAGCTTTGGTTGTATTGGAATTGTGTTCTTAAGGCATATAAAGAAGAAGAGGTGAGAAGCTCCATTAGATGTAGATGACTATAGGTGACAAAACGTGTGATGCTTTATGAATATGGATAGTATTAGGAATTCGTACTTGAATAGATTGCCCCAAAAGGCTTTACTTTCTTTAATCTCCCTCATGTTGTTGCATGATGTTGCTGTTTATTTGGGATTTATCTCACTATTGTCAGTGGAACCAAGCCTTCAATCAAAAATCAAGGTTCGATCTTAAAGTATCTTTTATTTTTTATTAAAAAAAAAAAAAAAAACACCTTTACGGCAATACAGCATATATTTTCTGGTAGCAGTAGCAGAAAATCACACCATCCAGAAGACAAAAACTGTCTGGTAAAGCACTGAAAAGCTAGTTCTTCAAGTGAAAATGACATTTAGATATCCATCATTGTTCATATCAATCCTCTGGACCTTTCAGTGTCTGGTCCACATGTCCTTTAGGCAGGTGAAAAAGGGTGGGGATGGTATCTTTTAAATGCTCCATGAGGAGAAATCTCTCCATCCAAGGAAATAAATCATCGTAGCTCTACAGTTCTTCGTGTTACCCACCCAAAAGTGACTGTCAATATGCAAAGCAGCAAATGATTCGCTATGGATAAACAAAAGGGTTTAATAAGCTTTTTTGATTATGAGGACTAAATTACCTAGGGATATTAACAAGCACATATTGAGATATCAGCTTGGTCTGGATGTCTCGTGGTTGCTTCAAAACCATTTAAAAAGTTGGGAATGAAGCAGTCTGTTTTAAAAGTGATTATTTCTTACTGCAAAGCTGGCGTTTCCTCTCTTAAGGAGGAAAAAAGTGCTTGAATTGAAAGGTATCCAGACAAATACTTCAAAGTGTAATTATTTTAATTACCAGCAGTGAAGCGATGGAAAGAGAATAGTTAAACTGCATTTCTGCAGCCTGCGAACACTTCCAGAGCCTCGCATGAGGTCTGGTAGCCAGCAATTGGTGCTGGAGCAGATGAGGGGAGGGATCCAGGTCCTTATGGCGCATCACGTGCGCCCAGCCCACCCCCAAGTTGCTTTTTGCTCCCTTAGTTGTGCAGCAAACAGCTGAGGAGGGAATGGTCCACCAAGAGCAGCTGCCAAGTAAGAGAGGCTGTGGAAGCACGGCTTCAATCTGCCTTTCTCATCAGACGGACGAGGCTTCGCGTGCTCTCATTGAGGCAAGAGGCTGCTCTGCTGCACGCTCCCCATGCTCAGGCTGCTCCAGACGAATAAATATCAGGAACCTCATACTGTGAGAAGGAAGTTTCTTATTATTAGTGTAATTTAAAAATGCTGGGGACCATAACAATCACGGGTAAGGCAGTGTGGCATTGCTAAAACGTAAGCACATTCCTCTTTCTTTTTTTTTCCTTTTTCCCCCCTTTCTGCTGGTTAGTGCCTGGCTTTGCGTGTGTGACATCTGGTGACTTTGTGTTGCAGTGGTTTTATGACTTGCTGGGGTGGGGCGAGCTGTGGTGTGCATGCTGGAACGCTCCTTGGGCTCTCAGAAGTATTGTTTTACTTTCGATAGATTTCCTGGCGGCGTAGTTGGAGTTAAAAGGTCTGCCTTAAATATTTTATCAAAATGAGAACCATTTCACAGTGAAGGCTGCTGAAATTTTAAAACTTCTTTTCACTTCAATTGCATGTTTGAAGTGGCACTTGTAATACAAGACTTTTATAAACTAGAGGACGCTTACTTTTTTTTCTGCAGTATTGGACTGTGACAAAGGGTCTGAAATTGAGCAGCAACAATCAAGAGTTACAATGCTTTTTATTTCTTAAGAAAAAATAGCATAATGCAGTAAAATATCTTACAGGCTAAATACAGTCAAAAGTGAGGAAATGGAGAAGTAAGCATCATTTAGGTATAGTAAAAAATACTTGCATGAGAGAAGTTAAGCTGTTATTCTTTTTTATTAATTATAATGAAGCAAAAATCCAGAGGAGATTAACACCGTGGCATGGGGGTGGGTGTGTGGATCCCAGTACGATTACAGCCAGGGATATCAAAATCTTGATGTTGTATATGTAGGACTCTGTGCATCTTGTTTAAGAAAGTAGTGCACGAGCCACTGACGTGTTTGAGCTAACACCATAAACTAATTGGGCTTTCTGAAAAGATAATACTATTTGCAGGAGTGAAAAGCTAAAAGGAAAAAATCTCGTGCTACTGCTTTTACATAAGCTTTTGTCTTTATCTGGAAGCAAAGTGGTACTACAATTTTTGTACTTAAAAAAAACCAAAAGCTTAGTTTTCCGTAAAGGTAACTAATTTGCATCAGAACTTCCCTCAGACTGATGATGTGTCTCTTGTAATTTAGTAAATCTTTTTTTATCGCCTTGTATGAATATTTGTTTGTTTGCTTTTATCTTATTTGCTGGCATTAGTGATCCAATTCCCCAAATAGTGGGGGCTTATTCATGCAAAGTAATCTAGTGTTACAATCCATACTGACAACAAAGCCTGCAGAAGTCCAGCTCCATTTGGAGCTGACCCTGGGGAGGACTGTACGTGATTTGAATCAGTTAGTAGGGGAGGAGATATCCTACTGCTGTTTACAATAGGGTTTTCATTAAACTTGATGTTTAATGAGCTTATCACATGCTGAGTCTCTTTCCTCAAGGGTTCTGTATTTTTTTATTTCCTTTTATTGTTAGTATTTAAAGGTTAAACTGTTTTTCAAAAGCAATTTCTTCATAGGGTTGCACAGTTTGATCATCTGAGGTTTTCTTTATTAAATAATTCTTGTGGAAACTTAGATTTTTCACTGTAGCACAACTGCTTCTGTAGTATACTTTGCAAGAAGTGCATCTAGCTCATGGTATGCGTTATCATTCTTTGAAGGGACAGAGTGTGTTTCCTTATTGGTAAGTGGGAGTGTATTAAGGTATCATTTGTCTGATTAGCATAGCTAAAGCTAAAACTCCTTTGTTTGTGTGTGTCATCCTTTATGCAGATGCTTTGACAAAGAAAACTTCCAATCTGTTTCCCATTGTGCATTTTCATTAGTCATTAGGGGCTCTCAAAAATGTCACAACAACTACTAAGCCATGTTGCTTATCCCTTCCTTGCTCTTAGCAGAGCAGCTATTTTTCTCAAATACCCCAGTGCATCTGTCTTAGGTTTAGTGAATACATTCTATTTTAAAAAGCAAAACAAAGTCGCAGAACATGAGACACGGATGGTATGGATAACCATGAAATTTCATAAATATTTGCAGCGTGCTGGTCTGGTTCACAGGCAGAACAGCTGGACTAGTTTGAGAGCAGTTTATTATTGTGAGTTCGTTTAATGAAGAATCTGTAAATACAGTAACTGTATATCCAAGCCACACTTAATGACCTTTTTTTAAAAAAAAAAAAAAAACACAATTTTGTAGAATCTTAACTACTGTTTTTTGAACTTAGTGCTGTTTTTTGAAACATTGAACTGAACGAAGAAATATCTTAATCTTGAATGAATGAAATTTATAACATCCCACGCTGGAATCTGAGAACTTAGTCTCTAGGTTGGAGCAGACAAGTACAGCTAAAGCATGAACTTCTAAAAATAAAAGGTTTATGAGGAATGTTTTAGCATCGCAGCGGAAATGATCATGCTTTCGTTTGGTTTCTTTCGTATGAGGTTATGTGTGATGTCCTTTTTGGGGACATTATTTTTGCTTTCTGAAGGAGTCCTAAGCCATGAAAAATTACAGCTGTTTTGCAACTTTTTCCTTCTTTCTCTTTTTTTAAAAGAGACACAAAAGTATGTGAAAACTTAAGACTTAACTCTTTGGTTGCATCCCAAGTACCAGAGGACTGAAGACTGAATTTAAGGGGACTTGTTAATGCTTTGACAGAAGAATAGGATTAGAAAGCTCATGAATTGCAATTATGCACTGTGAAATTTATGTGAAATCTTTGTAAATCCTTCTTTTTTATTTAATCTTTCAGAAAGAAACCTTTCCCCACAATTAACACCGTGAGTCAGTCCTTAGAAATAATTGAGCGAATAGAATCGGGAGGGAAGGAGTGTGTGCTTTCCATTGGAGAAATATTTATACATAGAAGCAGAAACAAATATCATGAATAGTAGGGAAAGGAAGCAAGAATCTGAAATATTGTCAAGAAGCAGCAGTTGTACAGATTTTGGTACGTTAAACTGTGTAGTTAAAAGCAACAACAAAATCCCCACCTTTGTTAGAAATGTACCACCTGGACATACTCCTGCTTAATTCTGTTACTGTTGGGGATGGGGGAGGGGGTGGCTTTTTTGTTTGATTTACTGAAATTCATCACCTGAAATTTGAGGTCGAAGGAATTGAGGAATAATGTTCGATTCTTGCACACTGTGATGAAAACCCAAAAGCACAGCTTGCTTTTCGTTGTTGTTCAGGTATTCAATTTCGCTAATAATCCCCAATAGATAACTTGTTCCAAATAAACCTGATTAGGGTAGGTTTTCTGTAGCTGTTGTTGTTTCAAACCACGTATTTTAATTACTGCTTCTCCATTTGTATCAGTTCTTGTCTTCAAATATTTCTACTAATAATTAGAAGAATTGTGCCATTAAGGAAAAATGCATTTAATGAATGAAAGCTTGGTGTTAAGCATGAAATATCAAGGACACTCGGTTCAAATTCTTCTTTAAATTACGTTCTCCTGTATCACTGCCACGTGAGCTTTTGTGCAGAACACCTACTGCTCTAGTTGTATTTGTGGCAAATTCCCAGGTACAATGGAGGCAAATGATTCTGAAATCACCCCTCGGCTCTGTGGCTTCAGTTTTCCTTCGTGCTTAAGCAAGCCTACCAAAGATATTGTGTATGTGACTACAGGCAGGGTCTGGCCTCGAATACTTAAACATCAAATAAAAGAAAACAAAACAACAACGTGAAAAAGTCCTCTGGAGTCTCTCAGTGGCCAGTTGGGTTTGAAACACGGGGCGCAGGGTGTGTGTGACATCCATCTGATAGATTTAGAATGCAGGGAATTCATGGAAAAAATCCAGCACAGCACTGCAAATCCTTAGGGGGAGAAGTCAACCAGCTCCAGATGTTGACATGGTTGACTGCGAGCACATGAAGTGCTGCGGATTTAACTCTTGCAGTCAGAGCTGCTTTTCCCTCTGGCAGCTACCAGCAGAGGAACACGTTTGCACTTCTGGAGAGAGGCGAGATGGTGGGAGCAGTGAAGTCACACTGCCACAGTGGCTCTCAGCCTGCTAAAACAGAAGTGCTATAAATTCATTTCATTTTGAATGGAACGAGTTAGGAAGTAGTCTGAGAACATTAATTTTCCAACGTCTGATCAGTATACTTCTCATAAAAATGCAAATAAATTCTCACTATGGACTAAGCTACCTAAAGAAATTTGGGGGACGGGGGGTAGGGACCAAGCACTTCTCATTATACAAGGCCTTCAATATCATATGTTTCCTTTGGGATAAAAGAGACCACTTGTAGTGGTTAAAAACACAAATGGCACCTTGATTCAATTTTAAAATATTTGAAAGTTTGACTGGTACGTAAGTAGTTAAAGTGGAATTTCAGCTCTAGCTCTTAGCCACAGTGGATTTAAATAGCGAAGTGGATCAATGTTATGATATGACCTATGATTTTTTTTATCATTGCCTCTGGATATAGCTTTATTGCACTGTTTTTCTTTGTGAGCCAGTAGCTCATGCAGCTCTACCCCAGGACAGACCTGAAGAAACTGCGTCCATAAGTGTTTTACTAGGTTTTTTTTCTATTAAAAGAAGTATTTTGATGAAGATCTCCCGCGTTTCTGAAAGATACTTTCAAATTCAATAAATTCATTCACAAAGAGCTAGGTGCTCTGCCAAAATACCTGTGGCAGTGATGTGCTGCAGTGCTCTGAACAATACCTTGTGTGAGTAACTTCCAAATGGAGTTACTCATTGTTTGTTTTGCATTCAGAAGTGCCCTGAAATGTTTGAGCACCAAGAATGTCATTAATAAAAACGTCATTGAAGAATCCAACTGCCAAAGAAAGAGCAAGTTCAGCATGTACAGTTGGCTTCTCAGGTCTTCTGTTTACTACGTGCCCATGGGATAGAGAAGTACCCTTTGTCACCTTGCAGAAGCATCGCTTGGGTATGCATCACGCTGCAGCTTGTCACCAAGCAGTGGCAGCATGCGAGGCAGCTGTCCGGAATGGCATCACCCTGCTCAGCACTGAGGAAGGGCATTGGAAATGGACTTGGTTGAAAGGGGCTGGTGCAGTGATTTCAATGGGAAAGAGCAGAAGGAAGCAGGTGAAGCAGAGACTGGGAACAACAGCAGCATGTCACCTGGCAGCTGGCATCCAGGCTCTGTGTTACCTTGTGGGCGCAATACCCACTGCGTGTGCTACGAGGGAGTGATGCAGAAGTGATGTGTGTAGCATAGCTGCAGCTTTTCTGACTGGTATTAAAAATATAAAAATTCACTTTTCTTTAGGTCTTTTTTTTACCTTTTGCAGTTTCTTTAATAAAGTATTGCAAGGTGGCATGTTTGCTGGACCCGCAAGGGAGATCTACTTGCTGTCAACCTACTTTAAGAGTTTTTAAAAGTTTACTCCTGTGCCTCTAAACTTCTGTGTCCTCTTTATTCTTCTGATTCCATTTGCCATCTTACTATATACTAACTGGACCTGCAGCTTTTGTAGTAGTTTTTTAGCTCTTTTTGCCTGCAAAGCTTTTAACAGATATCTAGTCTTTGTCCTAGTATGTTATTCTATTTGTAAATTAATGCATTCATAAGCAAAAATCCTGACTGCTTATCATGAGTATGAAGAGATGCCTTCATAAACTAGTCTTATGCCTTATCTCGGTCTTCAGAAATAACTCACTCATTCACATTCTGTATCATTCCCCTCTTACAGTAAACCAGTTTACATGTAAACCTCTGAAACTCCTCTTAAACATTAAACTTGTGTTCTAGGAATTAACAAAAGGAAAACAAAAAGAAATGCAGCCTAAACTGCAACTATAAACTGTTTTTTGAAACTTTTTTTTTTTCCAAAATAGTAAATATGCCTTCCCCAGGAGTGCTTGCAAGAGGAGAGGAGAACCCTTACAAAGATGTCTTTGCTCAGCAGTTGCCTACAGTGATCCATGACTGCCTTTTTACCTCTCCTCTCCTCCCGCTGCCTTTTCTGCTTCTCCTCTGTCCCGCATAGAGCCAGCATTCCTGGCTGGCTCGCAGCCCTGGTTTTTGCTCTACCTTTATCTGAGTCATGTCAGATGGAGACAGAGCGTCCCAGATGTGAGAGGAAGCGTGCTGGCATTAGTGCAGGATTGAGGAGTAATAGGAGGGAGGCTCTACAGACCTTTTTTCCATAGGAGATAGTAAGAGCTTTGGTTTATGAACAAATCTGTATTTAACATTAAATGACAAGTGTTTAATTTCATAGCTGGTTGACCCAGGGAAAAAACAAACATACAAACAAACAAAAAAAGCTTGTAACATAGACAAAGGGAAGAAATATCACCAGGAAAAAAAGAGGAATTAATATGTTGCTGTATTGAAAACAGCAGTATGTACAAGCTTTGTTGTCATAGATACATTATATGTATATAAATATAAACAAATATACATATATGTATATATCTACAGATGCCCCTTTATCTCTCTATATGTGTATCTATATGTGTGTATCTCTAAAGATCTAAAATATGCCTGTTACTAAATATATTTAAAATGTGATATGTACCCCAGCGTTTGAAGAAATGCCACTGACTTTATGAATTTCTATTGAGCCATGATAAGCTTCCTGTTAAATTACATGGTTTGATGGCAATGACAATGCACTTCTTTCTGGACCTAAGAATAAGCGAACACAGATAGCAAAGTGGTTCCTTGGCTTTATCATTACGTAGTTTTAGTGTGCAACTCCATAATGTTTGATTCATAAGAGTCCAAGAACATTAGGAAAATAAACACAACGTGTTTTCTTCCTTTGTTAACTATCTTAAAATGAAAAGTGAGTTCAAATGTGTTGTTGCTGCTTCGAGCTGTGCTTAGAACCTTATTTCCCTTCCCTATCCTGCCAACGACTGAAGTGTTCTTACAGTGAGTTATTTTTGCTTGTGGACTGTACTGATGTTTGCAAGAGGTTTATTACCAATGGAGTAATAATCCTTGCTTCTTCAAATATATATATATTTCTTCTTACCTGGCTCAGGCACAGATTACTCAATTTGAACATTTCTATCATTGTTTGAAAAGTTCAGGGAGCTAGGGTGTTATCAGAGGTCAGACTTCTAAGAGAATTAAGAGTTAACAATTAAAGTAATTTTAAACAGCTAGATAAGGAGGAAAAAAAAAAGCTTTGCTTATGTCAATTGAGAAGTAACAACCAGTAGGCTGCTGATAGTGAATATAAACATAATTTGCCCTCTACGTAGCTATTAGAAGCCAATGTACTCGTAGATTTAGTTTTACTTGTTATTTAGTCGTGTTTCAGCCTTACCCTAGGGCATGTTGTGTATACTCTAATAAAGATGCAGTTCTTTCTAAAGAAGTCGTAAGCAAACAGAGGCAGGAGAGGCAGGGAAGCATCTAAACTGGAAGGGACTTCTGGAGCTCAGCTGGTCCAGGCCCTGGCAAAGGAAGGCTTACTGCAGTTAGATCCAACTTGAAGATGGTTCAAATAAAAACAAGTTCACTTTTGGGAATGCACTGATGCATGTACTTTTGAAAGCTGTCTCCTGCATGCCCTTGGGCATCAAAGTAACACGTATACAACTTAAAGATGAGGGCATTGCCTTCTCCCAAGATGTTGCCACTTAACATTGGATTATTTTTTTTTGTCCAAAATTCTTTCAAAAAAATGTTAAACTTGCATTTAGGCTTATTACAATAATTTCTTAATAATTTGTAAGAACATGTTACATTTCTGGGGGTATGTACAGCTTACGGTTTTGTGCTTTAAAATGGATGTGTGCTGGCTTTTTAACTGCTCTATTTCAGGGGGATTAATTTATATGCTAGTCTGTGAATTTAGGCAGCTCATGGCTAGAGGGAGTGATAATGCTTAAATTGTCCCAGCAAGACTGAGAGGCTGGCTGCCAGTGTCCTGAAGGAAAAACTCAAACAGCGCTCAAGAAAGTGGCAATGCAAACGCAGACGTGTGAGAACTGGAGGGTTGAATTTTACCTGCTTGCGTAGTAACAACTTTGTTATTTTCAGGCGGTGTGGAATTGCTGTGGATGAGGTTTCTGTCTGGCAATTGCGGTGATGTGATGTATGGGAGAATTCCAAGATTCACCATCTTTAAAACAAATATGTTGTAATGTAACTGTTCTGGGCTTTACAAGTTTTCAGAAAAATAGGGAATTTCCCATGGGCATTTTAACATCTTACCATTCTTTTGGGACAGAGCTGTAAAATGAGCTTTCATTTTCTTGTTGTAATTTTAAGTCAACATTTCTCCACCGCTCCCACCCCTCTAGGTTTCCTTCTACCTGGAAAGGATTCTGAGCTTTACTTCAGAAATAATTGCACATGTTGTTCTTTACGTTCTTCGAGTATTGATTGGAGAGAAATTAATTTTTTGCCTCTTAAGTTTGTGTTAAATTCCGAAAGAAGAAAAATACTGCAAAAGAGAGAAAGAGAATGAGTTCTAAAGGTGCATTTGCAAATAAACTTTTAAAGGATATATACAATGAAGTGAGAAAGGAATCTTAGATCTTAGATCAAAAAAACTAGCCCTTAAAAATTTTAACAGAGGATTGCAGATAATGGAACATGTATGTTTAGGAAAGCTTGATAAAACTGTAGAAAAATAGCATACATATGTACCTAAAGGTATAATATAACATTAAATCAAGAAGGAGATTAACTTTTTTTTTTCCATTTTTTCCTTTTTTTTTTTTTTTAAACAGTTGAACAAACAGAACATTCCGGTGTAATTCTGAAGGAAGACACCCAAACTATGGAGGCAAGTCCATCTGACTCAAGCACCAAAGATGGTGTAGATGCTGAGAAAGAGGATACTCATATAGTTAAACAGTTGCCATCTTTGGAAGAAGATGCAGAAGACCTTGAACAAGCATCTGAGCCACCGTCATATGATCTGGGCTTTAAAAAGGTTTTTAAATTTGTTGGATTCAGATTCACAGTGAAGAAAGAGAAGACAGGAAAATCAGAACCAGTTCAGCTGCTTACTGTAAAAAAGGAAACACAAGTCACTGAAGGAGCTGATGATCAAAAAGAAGTCAGCTCAGAAGAAACAGTGATGCCTGAAGATGCACCCTCTGCAGAAGACAATGCCAAAGATGCACTGATAAATGAAAAAACGGAGGATGAATCTCCTAAAACACCAGAAGCAAATGAGATTAGTTCTCAGTCATCTGCTTTAGCCAATGATACTGCATCACCATTAAGAAAATTTTTTTCTCAGGGATTGGCTGGATTTAGAAAAAAGAAGAGTTTTAGGAAGCCCAAAGAAGATGAACAACCATCTCCTACAAAAGAAGAAGAGCAAGAAAAAGAGGGGGCAGCATTAACAACTGAAACCAGCAAAAAGGAGAAATCTGAGTCTGAGAAGCAAGTTGAAGAGAAGAGTGTGACAGCAGTAACCATTGAAACACACGAGAAAGAACAAACAGAAGATGAAAAGCAAGAGTCTAAGACTGAAACAGCCATAGGAGTTGATGCAAGTGAGAAGGAAAAGCTACTAGAGCGTGATGAGCAGGATGTAGTGACAACTGTTGCTACAGCAAGTGCAGAGGAGGAAAAAGCTGAAGATGATCAAGAAGGTAAATTGGTAGAAGTCACAGAAAATATTGGTAAAAAGGAAGAAAAAACTGAAGAAGGAGAGACAGAAAGTGAAGTGACAGAGAAACCACTAATAACAATCCCTGTAATCACAGACAGTGTGAATGGAGAATTGAAGGCATCCTCGGAAGTCCTACCTGTAGGAGCAAATCTGGAGTCAACAGAGAAGTGTGAAATAAGTGACAGAACTGAAATATCCTCTGAAGATAAACTTGAAGCAGGATCTTCATTGGCAACTGAAATCTCTAGTGAAGAGTTTAAAAAGTCTGAAGAAATAGAAGGAAGTAAACCTGTGCCACTGGTGAAAGAAATGCTTGATGAAAAATCAGAGAAAGCAGAATTGAAAATTTCACCCACAACAGATGATGTCACTGAAAAGTTAGAGGCACAAGGAGAAGCTCATGATAAAACCATAGAGAAGGCGGCAAGCAAAGGACACGAGACAGAACTGACTCTGGAGGCTGCTGGATCAAAGTCCTTTTCTACTTCTGAACAGTCATTTGATACCGTGGATGATCAACGATCAGTCAAACCCACTGATGAAGGGCTACAAGGCAAAATTGGTGTAGTTATGACTGATAGTACCAAACCAGGTGAAATAACCACAGAAATAACTCCTGAAGAAGCAGCAGGAAAGAGGCCTCCAGAGGGTATCACAAATGAAGCTGAACTTCTCTCTTCTCAAGAAAAAAATAAACTACAAGGCAGTCCTTTAAAGAAACTCTTTACGGGTACTGGATTAAAAAAACTGTCTGGAAAGAAGCATAAAGGCAAAAGAGAAGAATCTAAGTTAGGGGAACAGGGAGAACTAACTCAACAGTTATCAGATTCCCCAGATAGCCCGGAAGAACAAAAGGTGGAGAGTTCTGCTTCTTCTCCTGAGGAGCTGAATGAAATTCCTTCTTTGGAAAAATCCGTAGATGGAATGCAGGTCTCTGAAAATGAAGATGCTGCAGTTTCAGATGTGGAGAGAAAAAGAGAAAGTGTTACTCCATGGGCATCATTTAAAAAGATGGTGACTCCCAAGAAACGTGTCAGAAGACCTTCTGAAAGTGACAAAGAAGAAGAAATTGATAAGACAAAAAGTGCTGCAGTGTCTGCAACTGAAAATGCAGCTGAAGAAAATCAGGTAGAGTTAAAAGAAAATGGGATGGACCAGAAAACAGAGAAAGTCACAGAAGAGCCCAAAAGAAAGGTTGACACCTCTGTGTCTTGGGAAGCCTTTATATGTGTAGGTTCTTCAAAGAAAAGAGCCAGGAAATCATCATCATCTGATGAAGAAGCTGAGCATAAATTTGGTCAAGACGGCCAAAAAATAGAAGAATCTGGACAGAGCAAAGAAACAGCAACAGATGTAATTCTTACTAGTTCTCAGGAGAGTGATCAAGGACAAGGGAATTCCTCTCCAGAACAAGCTGGAAGCCCATCTGAAGGTGAAGGTATTTCAACATGGGAGTCATTTAAAAGGTTAGTCACTCCAAGAAGGAAATCCAAAACCAGAATGGAAGAGAGAACTGAAGACTCTGTTGTGGGATCTAGCCTGGAACATTCAACATCGGATGGTGAGCCTGGAAAAGATGAATCATGGGTTCCATTTAGAAAACTTATGCCTGGCCGTAGGAAGAAAAAGTCAGATGGAAAGCCAGAACCAACTCATCTTAAACAAGCAAGAGAAGACATGGCAGAAACAACTGAGGAAGATTCAGATATTCCAGCTGTTGTTCCTTTGTCTGAATATGAAGCAGCAGAGCAAGAGAAAATTGAAGCCCAGAAAGTGAAAGATGCTGAAGCAATGAAAAAACAAACCTCAGAGGAAGAAGGAGCAGAAAAATTAGAAGACACCCTAGGAGTTAAGCAACCCAGTGAAGGGCTGGTACATGCAGTCACTGTTACTGTTGTGGAAGGGGAAAGAGCCGTTACCAGTATTGAAGAAAGGTCACCATCGTGGATATCTGCTGCTCTGACAGAGTGCATTGAGCAGGCAGAAGAGGAAGAGAAAGAAACTGAGAAAGCATTTGAATCAGAAGTTGTTGTAGAACAAGCAGTGGTAGTTGCTAAGACAGTGCCAGAGATGAGAAAGGATCTAAGTGATGATACTGCAGCAAGTGAGTTAGCGTTAACCTCAGAGGCAGTGACGGCTCTGGAGGAGACAACTGAAGCTTCCTGTGCTGAGGAAACAATGGAAGTATCCTTTGCTGAGGAGACAACTGAGATGGTTTCTGCTGTTTCACAGTTGTTGGAAACCCCAGATACTACGGAAGAAGTTACACCAGTACAAGAAGTAGAAGCCACTGAACAAAATTTGAAAGAATTAGAGAAGCAGACGCAAAAAGTTCTTCACGAAGTTGCTGAAAGAGTAAAATCGTCAGAAGTAGCACAGCTGGTTAGTGAAAGAACCATGACACCAACTGTAGTTACAAAAGTGCAAGAAATTGAGTCAGAAGTGAAAGATGATGCTAAAGATGGGAAAGTTGCAGGTCAGGAAACAGTTTTGCTTGATCAGTCCTTGAAAAGAGCAGAACACACAGAGGATGATGTCCAGCCCATGGAAAGTGCAGAGAGCATTCAGGGCAGAGATAAAATTGAAGAGAGAGGACATGAAGGTTCAGAAAGAAGTGAAATATCTACTGCAATGAAAGAAAGTACAGAAGGATATGAAAATGTGGATGTATTGAGAGATGAAAGGCAGTGGCAGGCATGTGAAGAAGTTGTAGAAGACCAAGAAATATCTGAAATGCAGAGGACAGTTGAGGAACCTTCATCACAAGACAGCAAAACAGTCACTCCCGAGGAAGAGCCATTAGCAAAGCAGGAGCCTTCAGAACAAGAGAAACTGCCACTAACAGAGTTAACAGTGGATGAGATGAAAGACGAATTTATTCCAGAAGTCCAGGCTGCAGTAAGTATTCATGAGATACAAAGGTTGATCTGTCAAAGGAAAAATCAGCAAGTGTTAACTACTATACTTGATTTAGAGCCAGGTTGTGGCAATAGTCCTGTCAAAGACCTTCCTTGTGCAGCATGGGGCACCTGAAGTTCGTTTTTAGTAAGACAGACACACAGATGTCCAGAAGGAGCAGCCACTGATGCTCATGTGCAGTGATGTGGATGCAATGACTGCAGAAAGGGGGTGGGAGATGGTGTGCATGGATCAGAAGGTGCTGAAAACAATTGCCACTGGGGCTCCTGCACAGCACACTGTGACTGAAGATATTATATGAAAACATACGATGCAGCTGTGATCCATATGATACCGTACGTAGCAGGTGGTATCTTCAGTCATAGGCAGAGATACAGTTGTAGCTGAGACACTTCTGCAAAGGGAGGAAAAGAAATGACACCACTATCTCCATCTGTGTGCAGGAGTTATTGTGACTGATGTGTTCCTATCTCCTTACCTATGTCTCCACCATCTTTCTGGCTGTCTTGGTTTCAAGTGCTGTCAGCTGTCCCTTGCTTTAGGCTGCCCTTTGTTTCCTGAGCTGTGTCCCGACACACTGGATGTGCTGGGATCTTTGTGACCTGCTAATCTCAGTGTCCTTCTTATAACATTCCTCTCCTCCTGGTCACATCTTCTGGTGCTTTCACCCAGAACATTCTCAGTCTCTCCCTGCTTGTACCCTTCTTTAAGGATCTGTTATGATTCTCCACAGGTGCAGAGCAAGACCGAAGATGAAACCTCTGCCTTGGGGCTTCCAGGTGAAGAGCCCGTGAAGCTTGAAGGAGAGGGTGAAACTCTCACCACAGGACCAGTGTGCACAGAAGCAGTTGTCGCTGTGATCCCTGTTGAACCTGAAAGACAAGACAAAATTCCTGAGTTAGACTCACAAGAACAAACTTGTACTGAAAGAGTTCCGAGCAAGGCACCTGTCCAGGGAGAGGAAGAAGATGCTGCGCTCCTTGGAGTAAAAAGCACAGAAGTCATTGCTGCTGAGGTCCCGACGCAGAATGAGGTAGAAACCTGTGCCCTTACCTCTGAAACCACAGCCTCAGAAGCAGCAGAAGCTGCTGAGCAGAGTGTGAGGGATGGGGATGGTAGGCAGTTTGTGGCAAAAGATCCTGTCCCCATCCTAGAGCCAAAATGCATAGAAACAACTGAAACCCTCTTCCAGAGTGATGAAGCCAAAGGTGGCAAAATAGAAGATGCCGTGCTCAAATCTGAAACACGCTCACCAAGCGATAAGGCTCTCACTGAGGCCATGCCCCAGACTGAAGGAGACAGCATATCTAATGCAGCATCAGCATGCCTAGGTATCACTGAAAATGGAAGCACTGCCCTCACTGACGTAAGTCCTAAGACAAGTGAACCGCTAAGCAGCTTAGTTGAAGAAAGGACTGCAGAAACAGAACAAGAACTTGTAGAAACCTCGAACTATCAAGGCTTTCAGAAAGAAGAAAGCATAAACGGGCAATTGATGGAAGGAGCCAAAGAAGTGTTTGAATCTGGAGAACAGGAAGCAGTGAGGGGTGATGAATGTTGTTCAACAGCTGTCCAGCAAGAAGTTTTAACTGCGCAGGAGGAGGGCCCCGACTCAGCCTTCCTATTAGCTGAGAGCTTGGAGGCTCAGAAAATGTCTGTGCCTGTAGCAGCTGCAGCAGTTGAAGAGCATGTCGTGGCAGAAACCGTCACACCCACAGACACAACAGCCGAAACTGCAGAGCCTTTGGCAACCACACCAGAGCAAATGGTTTCTGATAAGGTCCCATTTACCACCATTGACTCTTCAGGCAGTGAAACTGCAGAGCCTGGTAGGGCAGAAGCACCCCAGCCTCAAGTAAGTCCTGCTTACATGAATGGAGTACCAGAGAGTCCCCAGAGCACGGGACTACCCAAACAGCCTGCTGCTCCTTTAAGTGATGGTCTCTCCCTCACCCACACAGAATTTGAGGCGGATGTTGTTCCTTCTGGGACTATAGAGTCCCAGAGTACAAAAATTGTACTGAATGTCATCCAGACGGCCGTTAACAAACTTGCAGAAACAGAAGAGGCCTTTGAGTCAGAGCAGCACATTAAGACCATAGGGAAAAGCCCATCAGGTACAATTATACCTGAACTTCTGGAAAACATGCGTGTGGATCACCAATTCCTGGTAGAAAAGGAAGAGATATCAAGTATGGAACAAGAGCTCCAGCAATCCAAAGTAGAGAAACATGCTACATTAATAGAGTCTGCAGAAATTCATGCAACCGTAGGAAAAACAAAAGACATGCTGTTAACTTGTGAGGTGCTGGAAGATGGACAAAGTCAGAGTTCTCTAAGTATTGTGCCTACCCCTGAAGACATTTCAAGGGAAAGTGTAAGACTTCAGAAATCAGCGTTAGAGCTAAGTACTTCAGAAGACTCAACCAAAGACCCTCTAGATGTACACCCACTAAAACTGAAGGAAAAGGAGATTGGGCAGGTTACAGAAATCTCAGACCAACATATAGGTCAGCAAACGTGTGCAGAAAGGCAGGAAGAACAATGTCACCTACTGGTGGAGGACGGGAAGATGCAGACGTGGCAGGATGATGGTTGCCAAGAAGGCACGTCTTGTGATGGTACACAAAGTCAGAACTCCTTGGCTCCTGAGGCCTTGAATGTAAGTAGCAATTTTAGCCAGCAATTTCTTTTTCTCCCCAAAGTAGATTTTGCACTCTCTACAACTGTTGTCTCTCTCCTCTCTTTTTTTCTTAATTCCGGTGAAAGACAAGTGCTCCCCATTTCAACCAACAGGCCACAGATTTCCCTACTCTGACTACTCTACACCTTGTTTTCTGTACAGCTGTGCTCACATTAAAGGCCTTTGTCTTGACCTGTGGTTTAGGGTGATATTTCTGGGAGGTAGAACATGTAGTTTCCAGTTTTCCAAGATACGTTAAACACATGCCATAAAGATGTGTATAAGATTTAATCCACAAACTTTTTTTTTTTAATTTATCGTAAAGGAGGTGAGTGTTGCCTTCCATGGTAAACTTGAAGTGCCTCATTCCCAAAGCTCTTTATACTTCAGTGAAATCCAAATCAGAAAAGGTGATAGGTATAGTCTCTCTCTTAGCTATTTACTGTTCTTGCTTAACAAGGCCACATGACTGTCTTTAAATCCATTTCTAAAGCTGCTTGGGAAAGATAATAAGGTGTTTTTGAGAGAGTAAGTTGTCATTAATACTTTGTTTTTTGTACTGTCTTCTTACTTTCAGATGTGCTAAGTATCCACGTGGCATTTGGAGAGATGCTGGTCCTAGAGAACAACTGACAATCCTGTGACAGAACCAGGAGCTTAATTCACTACTCTTTATTCTTGGATGTTAACATTTGCTCTTTTGAAGACTTCACGTTTTTTGTCATTGTCATTAAAAAACAATGCCTTTAATGTTGGGTATATCTACACGTGTTCCATTCAAAGGTCATTTGCCTCTGCCCAAAATATCCCATTTAGACTGGAAATGCACAACCGAGTGAATGGACAGACCACTAAAATTTGTGCCACAGTTATTACCGTCCCCTCACTTAACGTGTCCTGTCTGTGCCCTGACTTCTTGAATCCCTTCATTCATCCCAAAATCCCCTACCTCCTTTCTGCAGTCTCCCTTACCCCCAAACATCTTCCGTAGCTGCCTTGATCCGACCTACGAGTGGCCACAGCTGCTGCTCAACTTCTGTGCTGAGGGGAAAGAGGAGAGCTGGCTGACTGAGAACACATGAGACTTCTGGCTGACTAGCAGACATGTCTAGCAAACAGCAGGAACTGGATCACGCACAAATCCTTGAGCAAGATGCTCAAGATTTCTGCCTTTCAGTCCCATTCAGGTATCTCCATCCATCCTTCAGTTGTGTTTGTGCAGGCCTGATTTAGTCAGAAATTACTTCTACAGTGTAGCTTGAAAGGAGATTGAGAATGCTCTTTTTCTGTTGTTCAAGACTTCAGGTTTCAGGACTGTACTGTAATGTGTTTAATATTTATATGTATGTCTTAAACCCAGTTCTGATTTTATTGTAGAGCTATGATACTTCTGTACCGTTTAGGCGTACCCTTAAAGGAATTTTGTAGAGTAGCCTGGAGAGGAAATTGATACTGGTGGAGTGGAATTTGATAACATGTAGTTTCCTATTTATTGTTCCAGGTTTTTCCCTTTGTAAAATCTCTCCAAAACTTGGCTGTCATGCTTTGAATATTTATATGTATATCCTAAGCCCAGTTCCGATTTTAATGTAGAACTATTGTATTTCTAAAGACAAAAGGAGAGCCCTGACCTGTGTCAGATCCAACTGTGTTGACCAACGTCACTTCAACTTGCAGTCCTCCCAGGTTTCTGAGAACCCTCCAGACTTAGTATTTCCCTGCTGTCTTACTCATACAGCAACCCCAGCTGTACCACAACACCCAAATCACACTCTGCTCAGTCCTGGTCACTGCCCCATTCATCCCCAAGCCTTTACCTCCACCCACACCATCTAACGTCCAGGCAGGTAATGAATTCTGCTTTGGATTGCAAAAGACAGAAGTTTGGGGTGCTGAGGTCCTGGGATGTCCGTCCCTAATAGCAGTAGGTCTTCCCTTTTGTTGTTTACATTAAAATCAAACATGGGGTACCAGTCACAGCTCTGATTTCTAAAGTGAAGGTTACAGATCGCACTTTGTGAAACCGATGCCCACCAAGTTGAACAATAGCTCACTATCCTACCTGTATAGTAATTTATTTTAAAAACAACTTTTAGTGTACAAATGCTCTTGTTATGGCAGGTGCTTGCCTCTCCTCGGGGCTGCACGTACAGCAAGCAATGCGACTGATTGCACTGGTGTGATTGCACCATCTGGTGCTGCCCTGTGTGGAAGCATCAAAAGATTTTTCCTTACCTCAGAGCAAATTATATAAATATTTAAAGCCAAACAATGTGGTTTCAAACAATCCAGTCTGTCTTTGTCCATTGTTAGTGGCAGCTTTCCCCCTTAGCTTTGGGCAATTCCAACAACTTCTGTTGGTTTCCACAGGTTTAAGTTGGCTTGCAAGTTAATCATGCTCTTAATAACACCTCACAAGTGCAAACTTGGCTGAATTTGTACAAATTGTGTACCTATGTACGTTAAGCCATATTGCAATGACTGCAGCAGGTAAAATGAGATAACAATAGCATGACCTGTGTAATCCTGATTCTTATGTTTGTAGCTCCAAAGCTGTTAATAATATGTAAAGTTAATTCTTGTCTGAACCTCATTTAAATAAAGCTAGCTTTATCACAATGTAAATTGTCTGTTGGTAGTAATTGGGCAGGCAAGTGCTTAAACTTGCTTGTTTTCTCCATTAATCCAGGGCCTAGGTAAGCAATGCGACAACCGTAACCATAAAACAAATACAAAGGCTTCTTGTAACTGACAGCTAAGAATATATATTGCACCTGAACCCATGCTAACGGTGCAAGGAGCATGACTCTGTCTAAATATCCTACTTTGTTCCAGCATATTGCTTTGGCCTCTGAAACTCTCATTTGAGACTGTGACTTCTGGCTTGTGCTTAAAAGCTTGAAGCTTTCTTTAATCCAATGTATTGGGTTACTGAATTTGATTTTGTGTTTTTAACGTAGATTTTCATTGATTAAATAAAATACAACTACAAATTTGTTTTAACGTGTGTATGTGTTTTTTTTTTCAGCTTGCTTACTGTAAGTTGTTTTGATGGTTGCTTAATCTTCAGAGTTAGATTTGCTCCTGACGATTCATTTGTTGACTGACGTTCAGCTTTTGATGTGAATTAATGGAGCTAATTGCAGAATTAAATGGCAACTTGGGTATAAGTTTCTATAAAATATGCATGTACTATTAAGATACTTCAGAAAACTGTGAAGAAAGAAAAAAAAATCCATTAAATTCAAGACAGATAATAGTATTCAGTGAGCCAGAATGAAAAATCAGTAAATCACGTGCCTTGTATAGACTCACACTTGAACTCATTTTGTAAAAGCTACGTTTGTGTTCTTGTCTCAGCCATGAAGCTGAGACGCTAAATTCATTATCAGCAAACACCTGCGCTGGTCACAGTAAACGCAGACACTAAAGTCTTCTGCCCATCCTTGTGCAAGGTTTGTGCATTTATGATATCCTGGTACTTGTTAATATGAAGGTCCCTGAACAAGCATCAGTGTAGGGACTGGCGACCAAGGCACCTGAATCAGCAGGAGGCTGTTTTGTAGGAAATAGCTTGAGTATCCTGCCTGTTAGCTCAAGCTCTGGAAGCAGATCTGGCTCTCCCGTTCAGACCTGGAGCATATGGGAGGCAGCTGTGCTCGCGGAGGAACCTGCACAGCCTGGATACAGCAAGTGCCTGGGGACGGGCCGGCAGCTTGCCGGAAACAGGATGCCTGAGATGGTCGCGTCTGGATGCCGAATGCTGGATGTTTGTCGGTCACACAGCCACATGGGAGGGGAGCGGGCCTGAGGAGGCTGGCGGCCCTGCAAGGAAAGGTATGGTTTGGTACGAGGAGCAATGAGGAATTGTTGCCCAGTGGGACTGGCAGCACAGCGTGTCAAGTCCTGGCTTCTTGGTGATGGACGAGAAGTGGCAAAAGAAGGGGTGTGAACACATCTAAGATGCTGCTAGCAAGGTGGAAGCTTGGCCACCACAATATTTGTATCTAATTTAGGGCTGAGGGCATTTCTAGTTGGACGCTAAGTTTAGTCTTTACAAAAGAGAGAATGAAAGATAACAGTAAATAAGATTGCAGATGACACCAAGTTAGGTGCGTGTGTCGATCTGCTCGAGGGAAAGAAGGCTCTGCAGGAGGATCTGGATAGGCTGGAGCGATGGGCTGAGGTCAACTGTATGGAGTTCAACAAGGCCAAGTGCCGGGTCCTGCAGCTGGGGCACAACAACCCCAAGCAGCGCTACAGGCTGGGAGATGAGTGGCTGGAAAGCTGCCTGGCCGAGAAGGACCTGGGAGTATTGGTTGATAGTCGGCTGAATATGAGCCAGCAGTGTGCTCAGGTGGCCAAGAAGGCCAACAGCATCCTGGCTTGCATAAGAAGCAGTGTGGCCAGCAGGTCTAAGGAGGTGATTGTCCCCCTGTACTCGGCTCTGGTGAGGCCGCACCTCGAGTACTGTGTTCAGTTTTGGGCCCCTCGCTACAGGAAGGACATGGAGGTGCTCGAGCGAGTCCAGAGAAGGGCAACGAAGCTGGTGAGGGGTCTGGAGAACAAGTCTTACGAGCAGCACCTGAGGGAGCTGGGGTTGTTTAGCCTGGAGAAGAGGAGGCTCAGGGGAGACCTCATCGCTCTCTATAGGTACCTTAAAGGAAGCTGTAGAGAGGTGGGGGTTGGTCTATTCTCCCATGTGCCTGGTGACAGGACGAGGGGGAATGGGCTAAAGTTGTGCCAGGGGAGGTTTAGGTTGGATATTAGGAAGAACTTCTTTACCAAAAGGGTTGTTAGGCATTGGAATGGGCTGCCCAGGGAGGTGGTTGAGTCGCCATCCCTGGAGGTCTTTAAAAGACGTTTAGATGTAGCCCTTAGTGATATGGTTTAGTGGAGGACTTGTTAGTGTTGGGGCAGAGGTTGGACTAGATGATCTTGGAGGTCTCTTCCAACCTAGACGATTCTGTGATTCTGTAAAGAATTCAGGAATGTTCTGATCTACTCATTGCTATGTACAACACAAAAAAAAAAAAAAAAAAAAAAACAGACAAACAAAGCAATCCCACCACCACCACCCCCAGAAATGCCACCAAATTGAAGTGAGTTCCCTTTGTGTGTGCATGGATAGAAAACTAGCTTTACAAGAAATAAAGTTGATCAATAAAACCTAAATGCAGCAGAAGGCCACAGTGTAACTTCTGTGATGAAGACCTTGTTAAAGAATATGCTCATACATACCAGCATAAGTAATAAGAATAATCTGTTCATATCTTTAAAGTTATACTTAGCAATGAATTGAAAATGCTGTGAAGACAGTGATTTCCCTTTCTGCAGGAGGCGGCGGGAGTGGCAGCTTTTAAAATTTGATAAAAACAAGAAATATAAAAGTATCTGGACAACCAATTCTGACCTTTAAAGAATAAAGTTCAGTGTAGCTCTATTTTTCCCCTCATGGCTATTTTCTTGAGTAATAGAAAGGGAGATACTGAGAATGGATAATGGGTTTAGATAAAGGGGTCTGGATAACTGAATAATCTACTGTAGATAAAAGGCATGGACCAAAGTTTAGAAGGTTACATTTGAATTTTAAATGAGTTAGACTGAAATATTAATGATTCTTATGCTTAGAAGAGCTTAAAATAGGCTGTTGAAAGAGGAGTGCTGAGGTTAGCCCATTTTAATGTTCCGGTGAGAAATCACTGCTTGATTCTGCTGTGAGCTCAAAATGTAACCAAATCATGGGAACAGAGCACCAGTAACAACAACAACAACAAAGATACTCTGATTTTAAGCAAAGAAAATGAAGTAGGGGGAGTAGTAGTGATCACGCATGGAGAATTAACATTTTTCCCCAGGCTGGGAGGAGGTGATCCGTGCTGAAGAAGGGACACCTCTCAGGGAACATGTGTGAAAGGTAACTATCCTACCAGACTCCTTGCCAAAAACCTGGTGAAAGTTTATATGGATAGAAAGGGAACACTGCATTAATTCATGGAAGAAAATCCACTGAGAGATTTCAAATATGCAGAAAGCACACCTGAGTCAGGAAATCCCAAAACTGAGTCTGTGAAAATATAAACATAAAGGGAAGTACCACATACACTCGTCATGTACTTATACCCTGCCTCACGTACCCGCTTAGAGCCACTGTCTGTGACAGGATCTAACATTACAGTTGTGCTTTGTAGTATATCGCTATTGCACTCTTACCTGCTGGAGCACTTTGGAATCAACACATGCCTGAAGTTAGCACAAGGCTGAAGAAAATGGGTTGTTTTTCCTGACTCACTGTCCACATTGCTTGTCACTGAGGCTGTCTGACGCTTGTGCTTTCTCCTCCCCTCAGGAGGTAGTTATTTCTGCTCTGCCTCTCGGGAATGGCAATGGCTGCTGGTTGTGCTGCTGTTCAGAGATTGTGCCCAGAAACTGAGGGAGTTAAGTTCTTCTGCTTTGACTTGCCACCTGCCTCCAAACCTTCCTGTCACCAGCATTTCTGGCAGGTTTCTTCTCTCTCTGCCCAAGATATTGCTTAGAGACAGTTTTTGGTCAGAGACACATTGATTTCCCCTATGGGTAAGCCCTCTGTGGTCTGATGAGGATGACAGTAATTGAAGCGCTCCTTAGATGTGTGACCACATCTACCTACCTCTCAGAAGTATCCCATAATCCTGATAGCAAAACACTACAGCCCTCCATTTACTAGATTATGAACTAATTTTTATCCAGAAAAGCTAGAAGAGCTCTGCATCAGACCATGGCACCTGCTCCTTCCACTGCCAAAGAAGCAGGCAACATAATCTCTCTGCGTCCAACAGGAGTCCTCTTCTCTGCCCCAGTATTCCCTCGAGTGTTGCCTCCAAGTAAATCATTCCCTCAGAGAGGGAAAGGACACTAATGCTCACACAGCAGCTGAATGTAGACCAACTCTTTAGTAGCTCTGTAATTGAGGATGACTAAGGTACCACATGCACTACAGACATTAAGCACAAGCTGTTCAACAGAGTTCAGAGGATAAGCTTTTTCTTTGCCAGGTGTTTTCAAGACATTACCATTGCTTCTGTAGTAATACTGCTGACACCAGGAGCGTCTGTCTCTTCTGCGGCCTCAGATGTAGCAGATTCCTAGTGCCATGTGGGCTGACTACAGCATCCTCTGTTGTTCAAAGATTTGCAATCCTTGGTTTGCACTTTGCCATTTGTTAACAATGCTTAATTAAACCAGGTGTGGAAAAAGGGCATCATATTTTCACTTTGGCAAACAAGAAAGATCTGAGTTCCCTTCATTTACTTTTAACCAAATCTACGGACATCTGTTAGTTATTCAACTAAGGGCAACTCCTAATCATCATAAACACACGGACACAGGGAAAGAGGGAAAATCAGAGAAACAATGATAGGTGGAGGAACCTTGGTAACCTAATCAGTGAAAACCTAATCAGTGATAATTACAGCACACTGAATTGGCTGTTTCCTAAGACCATCCCTGGATGAGACCATTGTCTCGGGTGTGAAACCCACCAGGATGAGTCAACAGGGAAACTCCCCAGAAAACTGCCATCTGAAACTGCTAAGGGACTCATGGGATGCAGGAGGAAGAGCATTTGGGGACTGTATAAAACTGACTACAGGATGTTTGAAGGGGACTGTGGGAAGGGGTTAAGAATTAGGGGGTGTTTAGTGAGAGGAACAAAGGTGGGGAAAGGAAATAACCAAGGTAGACTGGAGAGGAACAACTGTAGGAAAAGGATAGAGGTAAGAAAGGGCTGTTTGAATGTAAAGGTGGCTGATCAGCAGCTTGTCAGACTGAGCCCTGTGCTTAATCAGCACAGTCGGTCCCCTACCCTGTGTAAATCTGATTTCTGGCTGCTTTCTGAGTGGCCATGCTCTCTGCTCTGCACGTGCAGGTGTGAACACGGTGGGCAGGAGCAGAGGTCTGTGTGCCAACAGCTGGGTGAGTTATGACCTTGGGGCTTCTGGGTGCTGCTGCCAGTGACTGGAGCAGGGCAGAGGGCTGGGGGCCCAAAGCCCACAGTAGGAGCAACCCATGTGTTGTGGGGGCCACACTGCAGTAGCAGATTCAAATCCTGATCAGTGGGAGAGGAGGAGCAGGATCAGGCCACCCATGCTGTGGGCATGCAGCTGGGTGCTGGTAAAGACAGAGCTTTCTCTCTGTGTTAACCTCTGTGCCTGGGCACTTACGTATTTGTGTGTGTGTGCTCACTGGCAGGACATGCTCAGGCTCTGTCTCCTCACTGGACCTGGGAACGTGGAGCTGCAGCAGCCTACCACTGGGATAGGCAGTACTGGGGCCCAGAGAGTGGCCGCCCCTAGGCCTTGAACTTCCCTCGCATAGCTGGAACATGGTGTGCAGGGAACATCCAGCATTTCCCCCCGTAAATCATTTCTGCCACCCAGCTGTTGGCTCGTGTCTCTCCTGGCAGCTCTGCTGACAGACAGTGAGGGCAGGACCCCCTGGAGGCTCGCTGCCCCGTCCCCACCTGGCCTCACCTGAGGCCAGACTGTTTGACACCCGTGGATGCCGTTTGTGGTGGCCTGGCAGCACCTCCTGCCTCCAGCACCTCTTTCTGGGGGAACTGGGTGCTCAGGAAAAGGAAAAGCTCCTTTAAGAAAGGCTGCTCCTCTACCGAGTGCTGGATTTACTGCCCTTACTCCAGCTGCTCCAAGATGGGGGCGGCGAGGGCCCATTCTGCCCACTTGGGCTGGCCAGCGCGGCCTCTGGGCATGGAGGTGCTGCTACAGAAAGGCTCTGTGGGACACCAGGTGCCTGCCTCTGTCATGGGCTGCTGGACAGCAAGCCAGGAGGCCCGGGTGGCTGCACTGGTGTGACTGCACCATCTAGTGCTGTTCTCCGCATGCTCGCAGCCGGGCCTTCTGTCAGCAGGAGGCTCAGCTGGTTTCTCACAGGTCAAAACGAATTGTACCCGTGGTGGTTTTACCCAGCTGGGCAGCTGAGCTCCACCACAGCTGCTTTCCCACTGCCTCTCCTCAAAGGGAAAGGGGGAGAAAATACGATGGAAAGGGCTCAAGGGTTGAGATAAGGACAGGGAGATCACTCAACAATTATTGTCACAGGCAAAACAGACTCAGAGTAGGGAGATTAATGCAATTTATTGCCTATTACTAACAAGCTAGAGCAGTGAGAGACTAAAAGCAAATTAAAACCACCTTCCCCCCATCCACCCTCTTCTACCTCCTTCCCCCAAGTAGCATAAGGGAACAGGGAATGGGGGCTGCAGTCAGTCCCTGAGGCTTCGTCTCCGCTGCTCCCTCACGGTCACTCCCTGCCCCTGCTCCATGTGGGGTCCCTCCCACGGGATGCCGTCCTTCCCGAACTGAGCCTGCGGGGGCTGCCCACAGGCAGCAGCTCTTCAGGAACTGCTCCCACACGGCTCCATACCACGGGGTCCATCCCCCAGGAGCAAACTGCTCCAGCACGGGTCCCCATGGGCGGCAGCTCCAGCCCAGGGCCTGCTCCTGCGGGGGCTCTCCATGGGCCGCAGCCTCCTCCAGGCCACATCCACCTGCTCCACTGGGGGCTCCTCCACCCATGGGCTGCAGCGTGGAGATCTGCTCCATGTGGGACCCATGGGCTGCAGGGGGACAGCCTGCTCCACCAGGGGCCTCTCCACAGGCCGCAGGGGAACTGCTGCTGTGTGCCTGGAGCACCTCCTGCCCTCCTGCTACGCTGACCTGGGGGTCTGCGGTGCTGGTTCTCACTCCTCTCTCCCAACTGCTGTTGTGCAGCAGTTTTTTTTTCTTCCCCTTTCTTAAATCTGCTCTCACAGAGGTGCAAACAACATCACTTACTGGCTTGGATCTGCCCAGTGGTGAGTCCCTTATGGAGAAGGCTGGATCTGGCCCTTATCTGACATGGGGCAGCTTCTGGCCTCATCTCACAGAGGCCACCCCCGCAGCCCCCGTCTACCAAAACCTTGCCACATAAGCCCAATACAACACCTCAAGTACACCTAGAGCTGTATCTGAGGCATCATTGCCACAGAAATCAGGTCCTGGACTCTTGCAATGCTATTGCTAACGTGGAAACCCAACCAGAAGCCAGCACTCAAGGCTGCCCAGGCAGGAGTGAGGCTGGAATGGGCTCCCTGGAGCAGAGTGACTTCTGCAGCCCCAGTTACAGGGGTCCTCTTGGCTGTTTCTGCAGGAAACGTCTTGTTTCATAAATAACCCAAAAGCTGGAGAAATTGACATTGCAAAAGCAGCAGCTACTTCAAGCCACTGTCTTTGCTGTTACATGAGCTCTCATTCAGCTTGGAAAGTCATTAAAGAGGAAAAAGAATCACAGCATCAGCTTGCATTGGTACTGTGTGTGCATAAGATGCACATGTAGAATAATAAGCTACTTCAGTGGTCTCTAGCAGAAAAAATCCAGACTCAGCTTTAGATTATGAGCTGTGTTCAGTACCAGCATGAACCAAGTCAGGAAGAAAAAAGGCAGTGTTGGAAATAAATGCCTGTGGCTGTTCCCTCAGCTCCTGCTCAGGTGCTGCCGTAGCACACAGCTCCTGCTAAGGCCTGGTGCTGGCTGGTAGCAGCCCTGTTCATCTCAGTAAGAGCAGCACATGCACAGGGTACCAAGGCCAGAAGGGGACAAGATCTGCTCTCGTTGCACCTTTACAAGAATAACTCCTTGGTAGTTTCTGATCAAAGCCTTCTGAAGTGGTTCCATCAGCAGCCAGGCTGCTAGGCTTGTGTGCTCACAGAGTGTCACAGGGAATGCCTGCAGTGTGATGGAAAAGGAAGGATGAGCATTCTCACTCCCAGCTAGGCAACTGTTTTGTTTATAAGTGCATGAGTTAGTGACTTTGTGAGTTAATGAGCGGGTGAATTAATGAAGCAACTATTTAGAGAATTAAGAAGTTGGTCTAATCTATCAAAAGGAGATTGTACCCTTGCTAATGAGCTCATGAAAGAAAGCTTGATTCACAGAGTATGTTGCTCTGTGAATGTGAGAGACCCAAATGAACCGTGACATTTTATCAGTGTCAGAAGTTGGATCTCTCTCTGACACGTCTGTTGGCAGGGACGAGCTGCTTCACCAGGCCAACTGAGGCAATTGGTTAAGTGCGTGTGTGTGTCATGGTGACAAATGAAAAACTGAATAATGAGCGTCAACAACTGGGAGACAAATTTGGGAAAGAGGGACTGTGAAAATCTAAGTGAGATGTGTCCTGGGTGGAAAGCTGCTGCATGGATGCTAATGAAATTTGGCATGAGTTTGAAGACAGGCTTCTTGTAATTTAAAGAAGGGAAAGGGGAAAGATGCTATGTGTTGGCTACTAGGCAGTTGTCTAAGAGCAGCAACAGACGAGATGAAGGGAGAGATTGTATGAGTGAAAGAGGAAAATGAGGAAAAGGAAAATGGAAGGAGTACCTGGGAAGTAAAGTATAGACAGATAGAAATGCAAAACGAATTGCTTGAATCAAAACTTCAGCCCCAGATAATTGCAGAAGCCAAAGGGCACAGTAGGAGATTGCTGGAAGACACTGTTAGACCAACTTAAAGTCTGTTGGATATTTGGGATTTATTGGACCCTGGTCCCCTGTCCTCAGGGGGAGGTGATAAGAGGGATGATCCTCCTACCCCCATCCCTCTACCAGTAATGAAGACAGGACAACAGAGCACTCACATGAGTGTGTGCCTGCTTCCCCCTGTAATAACTACTAGACACCAGCCTTATTGCTTGGCTGCTGTGGCAGTCAGACTGAAAACTGCCTAATTGAAACCCCCTGTTTTAGCTGAAATGGAGGAAGCAGCCCCCATTGTCCCAGGTGCCAGACAAACATCCCCCACCCCCACCCCCCTGGCAGAGCCAAATCTCTGGACAGTTATTTGTGAGCAGGGACATCTCAGACCCATAGCAAAGGGAGCAGAGGGAGCACTGGAATCATTAGCCTTAGCAGGTTTAAGTAGTAATACCTTCCAAGGGGGTTACCAGAATATGTGATACATACTAGTATGTATCACAAATGATAAAAAAACGGGGAGAACCTCAGCTAACGTAATGGAAAAGAGGCCTGTCTCTGCGAAAGTGAAAAGGAAAATGGGGAAATAGAGGAGCACCCCTCCCAGTCACTTCTGAGTGTAAGTAGTTACGGAAACTGTGTTTAGATAAAGAGCTCTCCCTGAGTCAGTTAAATGGGCTGACAACTACTGTTTTACATCAGTCGGCCAAGTTTTTCTCATCAACTCCCCATGATAGTCCTCTGGGATCTGTACCCAGGGATGGTGGTGACACTGTGCAATTTAAAAAAAATAATGACTAAGTTGGGGGATGTTGGAGATGCAAGCTCAGGGGTGCTGACATCTACCTGCACTGCCCCTGGACCACGAGTATGCAGGCAACCAGGGCTGGGGCTTGATCTGGTGGCGGTCAGAGTGCTAATTGCACTGCTGAGGGTCCAAGTACCAAGATGACGGTGGCAGTTAATGACCACTACGTTGCAACAACCCTTACTGACACAGGAGCCCAAATGTAGGTGGTAGGTAAGGACACTGACAAAGGACAGGCTCCGGTTAGCAAACAATCTGTTTCTATTGTGGACACCCCTGGGGAAAGACACTGGCAAAGACTCAGGTATACACTTACTCGTGAATCGCGAGGCTTGGCACATCGTCCTCCCACTGTCTCTGCTCCTGCTACGCTGGCTGAGAAGCTGGAAGCATCAAATTACCACAAGAGGTCACTGTGGGGCAATGCATCAGCGATGCCTTCAGAGGTGGCCGCTTGGCGGATCCTGCGGACCAGGCTGTGGACACGTCTGAACACATCCATAGTTTACTGGGGTAGAGACCGAAAGAAAAAAAAAAATCCCAGGCAGGAATTGATCTGCTGTGGAGTCAGACGGACAGGGGGGAGAAGAACAGGAGTTATGTGCTGTGCTGGGGACTTCAGGATGTCGGAGGGCACGTATTCCAGGGTGTGGTATAATAGCCTGACCACTCTACAACCTACTATAGGCAAATACAGTCTAGGAACGGACCCCAGGACATGATGAGGACCCCAAAGCTTTTAAAGAAACATGTAAATGTGTGCCAACCACTGGGGCTCATCCACCCTAAGCAGCCCCTCTCACTGTACGTCCAGGTGGGAGAGCAGGGATGCCGGTGGGGACAAAGCACGGCAGATTGCTCAGCACAATTGTTCAACTTTTAAAAGGTGTTATTAGCAGCTTACAAAGGGCTGGTAGCAAATGAATCTATGACCCAAGCAAGAGGATGTAAAACAGCATGTGCTACTGTCTATTCTTAAGCTTATTCTTGGTGGCAAACCACTGCCTTTAGGCGTAGCACAAGCTTTCTGAAGTGGATCCACCGGTAGCAGAGCTGCTGAGGCTCTCGTGCTTCCCAGAGACACAAGGGATGCCTGCAGTGTGACAGAGGAAGAAGGACAAGCACTCTCACCCTCAGCTAAGGCAACTGTTTTGCTTGTAAGCTCATGAATTAGCGACTTTGTGAGTTAAAGAGTGTGTGAATTAATGAAGTAATGAATTAGCAAATTGATAAGTTAGACTAGTGCATTGGAAGGGGTTAAAGCCCTTGTTTGATTTTTGTGTAATGAACACAGGAACACGGGAGTTTTGTTCTCTTCCCCTTCCCCCTGCCTACTGTTGATCATCTTATGTATGCCACAGCCCCCTTATTTTCTGAGGATGGACAATTATCCCTACAGTACCAGACAGGCAGAATTCAAATTAAACACATTGCTGCGCTGTCATCTCAAGGTCACTTCTGATGGAGCGAGACACAGAGCATCATTCTCCAAAGCAACAAACTCAGTAATGTCTGGTTTTGTCACTGTCTCTCAAGAGAAGCAGGCTATGGAGACTGAGACATGTTTCAGCACAGCTGGTTAGCAGATATACTCTCTGTGTCTCTTTTTGGGCTGAATGAAATGCTCTTTCAGGAACTGCATCCAAGAAGTACAGCAGACTTTATGGAGAGCCGACACAGAAACTCACTCTTGGTTTTGTGTTGGAGATCAGCTTTGGAGTTTTCCTTCACAGAAGCTGTTTTACATCCCAATCCTCAGACACAGTTTGCCCTGCTGAATCACTGATGTAAAAAACACGAATTTTCAGGTGACACAGAAAACAAGCTGCAGCATTGCTCAAACTTCTGCTTTTCATAGCTGCATCTAGGAGGAGGACGCAGCTCTGCAGGTCTCCTTTGATGATCTACGCCATCACAGGTCATCAGAGGAGCAGTGGAAGGAGCGGTACTGAAGGAGGAGTAGGCAGCATCTATGTGTAATCTGGTTGGTATGTAAAGGCTCCCATGAGAGTGATGGCTGGAAGCTTGTCACTTATGGTCTGTGGAGGGTGGCCCCTGCTCCACCTGAAGACTCACAACTTCTAAGCACGTAGAGTGTGCTGGGAGCAGGCAAGAGGCTGGGAGCTGTGTCAGATGAAGCACTCATGCACGCTGAGCCTGAATCCCGCAGCAGCACTGGGAGGAAGAAACGCGTGATAAAAGTGGGCATGGTACTCCCTGCTGCAGGATACAGACACCCCCAGCTTCCCACCTCACCTGATATCAAGGGATGGTTGGAGCCTGCTGGGGGCTCGTGTTGGGGTGTTGTGAAGAGACTGCTGAGGCTTGTCTGACCCTTGGACAATTACCCTGTTGATTACATGTGTGTTTGGAGGGGCGGGGGGAGAGCTCTACTAGGAAATGTCACCTTGATGACACTTCAATGAAAACAGCAAATTTTTGAATTCAGGATTGCGAACAAAAGCTTTCAGAAATAAATTCATAGAATCCCTTAGACATAGACCAAGTAGAATTAAAGAAAAAAGAAATTGGGCAGATTATGGATATCCTGGACCAACGTACAGGTCAGCAAACACACACAGGGAGAGAAGAACATCCCCTGTCAGTGGAAGATGGGAAAATAGACATGGGAGGGTGATATTTGCCATGAAGGCAGTTGTGGCACTCCATAAAGTTGGAACTCAATTGCTCCTGAGGCCTTGAATGTAAGTAACATCTTAAGAAACAATATCTTTCTCCTTCCAGAGTGATTTCTGGGCCCCTCCCGATCTTGTCTCCTTAGCTGTTATTTTAATCTAGTGAAAAGGAGATTGGAGGCAGTGCTGCTCATCAGTTTAATCATCAGGCCATTTTCTTCCCTTCTCCTTACTGTCTCTCTTCACCACTCAACACCTTGTTTCTTTCATGTACCACTACCCCTTGCTTTAATAGTGTTTCCCTTTATCTTGGCCTCCAGCCTGTAGTTTAAGGTGGTTATTGTGAGAGGTAAAGCATATAATTTCCAGTTTTCTTAACTATAGATATTTTACCTTTGAGGGTTTATGAGATTTGGTCTGCACTACACTTCCCCTCTAGTAAAGCTTTTTGAAAATCCAAGAGGACGTGAGTATTGTTTTCCATGATAAACATGGAGTGCCTCATGCCCAAAGCTGTTTGCACTTCAGTGAAATCTGAATCAGAAAAGATGATAGGTACAGACCCGCCCCAAGCTATTTACTACACTTGCTTAAGTCAGGGGACCTTCCTTATCTCCATCTCTGAGAACTGTTTGGGAAAATAAGATGTTCTTGGTAGAGTAAGATGTTATTTACAAAGCCTTTTTCTGTTAGATGTGCTAAGTATCCATGTGGTATTTAAAGAGATGTTAGTTCTAGAGAACAACTGGCAGGGCTGTGGCAGAACCAGCACCTTTATCCATGTGGCTTAATTCAGGGATGCTAACACTCATTCTTTTGAAGACTTCACCTTTTTGTCATTGTCATTAAAAAGCAATGCCTTTAATGCCAAATACAGATGAATGTGTGTTTCACGTGAATGTGGTGCAAAGGCACTACTGCCCTGAGATACCAGCAGACCTCTTGGTCTTCTCCCCTCACAGGGGGGCAGCAAGGAGTCCCCCTTCTCCTTCTCCCTTTTCTTATGAGGAGGCAGGGACAGAAATAGGGGCATCCTCTGCACATGCTCTTGGGTGAAAGGGAAAATAAAGCTGACATTAGGAGAGAATAGACAGAGAAAGAAATGGAGAGAAACACATTCAGTTTACTTCTGAATGCTTGAACAATGTTTTTGGTGTCACTCCAGCTGAACAAGCAACGTCCTGTGCCCGCAATCCCCAGCACAGTCCTTGCACAGTCCTTGCGGCCTCCCACTTCCTTCAGCGGCCCCTTTGCAGGTTTGTCTCTGTTTCCCTCCCAGTCCTAGCCCTAATCCTAACCCTACACCTCGGTTACAAGTTGAGCCTTGTCTAAAACCTTCAGCCCTCATTCAAGGTGAAAAAGTCTTGGGGAAGGCAGACTGTGGCCCCTCAGCTGCATTTAGATGACTTTTTCTGGATTGTGGCTTTTCTGCATCAAAAGGGCAGTCTAAGAGAGCAATGGGCTTGAGGCCTGCTTGGCAGGTCATTGGTTTCTGGCTGCAGTGCAAGTCTTTGCCACAAATGCCCCTGTCAGCTGAAGAGGCAGTGTCATTCCTGGACCTAAGCGTCTCCTGAGCAGGTGTTTGACTTGCTCTGGTTACTCCCTGGAGCCTCTCGTGAGTTTCTGAGTAGCCAGAGCAACTTGTTTGTGTAATCTTAACACGTTTCCTCTTGCAGGCTGATACCAAGAAATGCCTCCCTGCTGATCCCTTCAGACACTGAAGAAGGATTTTGCCACTCAGCTGGCAAGTTTTAAAAGCAAACTGAGGAACTGCCTTCTTATATACAGCTTGCAAGCTGGTGCTTTTGCAAAATTGCCTGCTTCATTTCAACCAGAGCAATCCATAGCCCTCAATGCTATCCTGGAGACAGCTTAATGCTTTGAGTGTCACACCTGCGAATAACCTCTCTCCCTTATGTTGAGCAGCAGAGATGTCAATGCTAAGTGTCCGTGGTATTGTATCCCTATTTCTTGGTCCTCAGAGCCACATTTAATTGTGTTCCTTGGCAGCAGGAGGAAATAAATGTGCTCATTTCTCATTTCAGTATCACCACGGTGGTGTGGCACTGCAAGTTAGTACCACTAGCAGCAGTCACATGTCAGAGCAAATAAATCCACTTGGCAGCAGCAGCTGCACTTGTCTTCTCTCACCGTGCAAAACCTCAGCGCCTGTAAGCACTTTGGAGGAGACCACCACCAGGGCATGGCCAGATTCTGATTAAGCCATCATGTCCCACTCTCCTTCACCAGTATCAGAAGGAGGAAAATGTTTCACGTGACACTGCCACATTAGGTGACTTTCTCATGGGTTTTAGCCCTTCTGTATCAAGGACTTGTGCTGAGACACAAATACAGGTCTTGAGGACTTCTGATTTCTGTGTGACAACTTCCTTTTGGAACAGAAAACAACTCCTTTAGGAAGCTCTCTAGCAAGAGGATCCATCTCTCACAATTTCTGAAGGGGAAAAAAGTATATATCAATACAACCATCAACTCCAAATCCCTAGTATGCTCTTCTCTTTAAGACAAACCTGGTGCTTAGGCACATGGTTTAATGGGTGACACTGGTGGTAGGGGGATGGTTGGACCAGATGATCTTGGAGGTCTTTTCCAACCTTAATGATTCTATGATTTTTATTATTATTATTTTTTCTACAAAGATACAAATCCCATGCTAAGATATTTCTGACCCTCAAGCCAATGAGAACTGAAGGTGGTGCTCCCATTCTCTGGAGCAAGAACACTGCATTCAGTATCACCTTCTGTTCTCTGGCTGTCAGCAGCAAGAAGGAAGCACCAGCCCTCAGAGGAGCACTATCACTGGAGTGCTGCTACCCTCAGTTGACACAGCAGGAGCCAAGCGTTCTCAATTCAGTCTGAGAAAGACATTGAAAGGCACAAACCCCTAGATCCTTGCTTGTTCTAGGACTGGGGCATGGTCTGAATGCATGGTGGAAACTGCTGTCATTGCCAGCTGCCCACGTGACATATCCACCTTACAAAGTTATCACAGAAACCTCTACAATGTCAAAAAAAATCTATAAATGTAAAATACTTCACTGTTAGTTCTATGCCTTATATGTTCCTATTGTCTTGAGAGGAAACAGAGTAAAAATACAAACAAACAAACAAAAGCAAAACCTAACAGCACTTACCAAAAAGAGAAGAAACCAAACCGAACCAAACCTAACCAAAAAAACAGGAAAGGTGGTGTCCTTAGACGCATGGTCTTTACATTTTGCATGTTGCATTTACAGTTTAGGTGACTGCTTCCTGAGTACCTAACTGCTTAGTCATCTTTCAGACTCTCCCCTCGAGCCTGGATTTGCTGTTTCAACATACTTCTGCTCTCCGTTCTCCATCGCACGGCTCTGTGCACAGACGAAAGGCAGCATAGTTCTCTAGTCTCTTCTGACTCCTGCAGCTGATTTTTGCTTTCATTTTGCTTGCAGCAGGTGGAGATCAGAAAGGAAAAGCGATGCTGCAGCCAGTCTCTCTGAGACACACCTTTATCAGCTGAGATTCCCCAGGGCAGCCACACTCTGCCCTTAAAAGTCCTCCGGCCAGCCTCTGGCAATGACCTGTGGGGGAGATGACACCCTGCCCCGGTCGGCCCAGTGAGCAAGCCCGGCCATACAGGTATCGTACATAAGGCTTCCCGTGTGAGGCAGGATCCCAGCGCCTGCACTACTCAGGAGACAGGTGAGCCTGTGTTTCCCTCCAAAAAATTCTGTCATGAAAGGCCTCAGGTTTGGGTCTTGTTGGAGATGCAGAAGGGGTTGGCTTTGTGGGCTTTGCCCAGCTCTCCAGCTGCTGCTGGAAGCATGTTTGAGTGGAGACAGTCCCATGCTGAATCAGAGGAGAGCGGTGTTCAGCCTGAGACTGCAGATCCCCAGAGTACACAAACTATGTACAAACTTCCAGAAAAAAGAGGCAGCTGCCTTTGAGCCAACGCAGCACACAAAGCCCACCCAAGTAGGCCGCACCAAGCAGGAGAAAGCCCTCCCACCAGCGATATACCTGATCTTCTGGAAGGAGCACAGGTGGGTCACCTGCTCCTTGTGGAACAGGAAGAAATACCAAATAAAAAAACGAGCTCCAGCAGTGAGCCAGAGTGAAACATGTTACATTAGCAGTCAGCAACAAGTTATGCAGATGTAGAAAATAAACCAAGAGATGTGTAGTTGATTTCTGAGGCACTGAAGGAAGGACAAAATCATTACACAGGCACAGAACAAGCCATGGGACAGATGTGGAGTGCTGGCTGCAGCACCAGCATCGGGGGCAAACACTCCCGTGGGATACGGAGCCCAGAGCTCGCCCTGGTGGCCTGGTGCCCAGGTGGTGGTGGGGGGCTTTGGATGGAGAAGGTGAACAGGAGGCAAAGTGGAGGTAAGGGGCTGGCCATTTTCTTTGCAATCCTGCAGCTGGGAGCACAGCTGTGTCCTGGCAGCCCCCTGCTCTGCTCACCGCACTGGAAAAGGCTTGGGGTGGGAAGAACTGAGACCCAACTTGCTGGGTTGTCCTGGGTCAGGTCTACTTCCCCTCTGCCTTTGCTCCTCTCTAGTAATAAGGGAAGTGCCGGTGTTTCCACCTTGCAGAGTTTCCCTGCCACCCAGCTGTTGGCTCGTGTCTCTCCTGGCAGCTCTGCTGACAGACAGTGAGGGCAGGACCCCCTGGAGGCTCGCTGCCCCTTCCCCACCTGGCCTCACCTGAGGCCAGACTGTTTGACACCCGTGGATGCCGTTTGTGGTGGCCTGGCAGCACCTCCTGCCTCCAGCACCTCTTTCTGGGGGAACTGGGTGCTCAGGAAAAGGAAAAGCTTCTCCTTCAGGAAAGGCTGCTCTCCTCCTGAGTGCCGGCTTTACCACCCTTACTCCAGCTGCTCCAAGACGGGTGCGGCGAGGGCCCGTTCTGCCTCTTTGGGCTGGTGGGCATGGAGGTGCTGCTACGGAAAGGCTCTGTGGGACACCAGGTGCCTGCCTCTGTCATGGGCTGCTGGACAGCGAGCCAGGAGGCCCGGGTGGCTGCACTGGTGTGACTGCACCATCTAGTGCTGTCCTCCGCATGCTCGCAGCCGGGCCTTCTGTCAGCAGGAGGCTCAGCTGGTTTCTCACAGGTTGACACTGAATGCACCTCAAGTGCACCTAGAACTGTATCTGAGGCAGCATTGCCATGGAAAATCAGGCCCTGGACTCTTGCAACGCTATTGCTAACAGTGATCTCTAACAGAAAGAAATCCAGACTCAGCTTTAGATTATGAGCTGTGTTCAGTACCAGCGTGAACCAAGTCAGGAAGAAAAAAGGCAGTGTTGGAAATAAATGCCTGTGGCTGTTCCCTCAACTCCTGCTCAGGTGCTGCCGTAGCACACAGCTCCTGCTAAGGCCTGGTGCTGGCTGAGAGCAGCACCATTCATCTCAGTAAGAGCAGCACATGCACGGGGTACCAAGGGCAGAAGGGGACAAGGTCAGCTCTCCTTGCACTTTTGCAAGAATAACTCCTTGGTAGTTTCTAATAAGACTGAAACTCTTCAGAATTAACTGCAACAACTCACTGGAAAGGTACAGAGTAACCCTTAAGCTGGAAGGCACCTGCTTACCCCAAAAAGCTGCCTGAAGTAAATGTGTGAGTCGTCCCAGTGTGATACAGGAGATGGCTGCACTGTGGTGGAGGAGAAGGAGGGATGAGTATTCTTGCCCTCAGCCAGGCAACTATTTTACTCATAAATGTGTGAGTTAGTGACTTTGTGAACTAATGAGTGGGTGAATTAATGAAACAGCAATCTAGAGAATTAATAAATTGGAGAAGTCTTTTGAAAGGAGATTGAGCCTTTGCCAATGAGCTCATGAGATGGAACTTGAATCACAGAGTATGTTGCTCTGTGAATTTGGGAGACCCAAATGAATTGTGACAATCCACAAAACAATTCTCTGATAAAACTGGACTCACGTGACAAAGTAGTAACAAAATGGAAAATGCTTTAACCACGTGATTAGGAGATTAAGGTATATGACTGAAGGAAACATTGGATTTATCAGGAAGCTTCTTTAGAAAACCTGGGGAGTGCTTCGAAACCAGGCCTGCAACAGTCAGCAGTTTGTGGCTCCCTCCCCCAGGCACTCCGGGGCAGAGGGCTGCCTCCTCCACGCCCCGCAGAGCCAGGCAGCAACCGGGCACTTGTGTTAATTTGTGTTTGTGGCTCAGTTTCTCTCTTCTCCGAGTAGATTTCCTAAGGTCCAGGGACAGCATAGGTTTTGGCTAATGCAGTAAACATGATCTGACTATAAGGCAGTCCTACTCACAGCGTCTTTGGCAGAAGTGCTACAATAGTGCTACTGCAAGGAGTGGCAGCAAGCCCTTGACAGCTGAGCAAAGAGCATGCTGAGTTCTGCATCCTGGTGAATGCGGTCTGTTGCAAAGCATAGCTGCACAGCAGCAAGGCTGCACCGCAGAGGAAGTGAGTTCTGTGGTTTTGGCCAAGTTCCACTAAGCCAAGCCCCTTTTCATGGCAGGCTTGTCAGAAGCCTGTCTGAGGACAATGAGTTTTCATAGATCATCTGGCAAATACACGTTAATGAAGTGAAAATACTCCTTGCTTCTTTCTGCATTTTGTTTTGGTCTTGTTACAACCGAGATTTCATTATCCAGTGGCAAAAGGCATCCTTACAAACAGAAGTAAATGAACAAAGCAACAACCATAAAAATTGAAATTTCTGCCTCAGGTGGGACAGCAGCTGGGCTATTTAAACAGACCACTTTTATCCCCACTGGTATTGTACCACCTAGATTTCATTATGAAAGTATGATGCTGTAACTAATTAGGAGTGTAATATTTAGTGTTGAAGTACAAATGCTAAATGGATTTTTTTTTTCTTTAGTACCTAAATACTTCTAATCATGCATAGCTGCGAAGTAAGTATCTTGCTGCATGGAAACATTTGTTGCCTTGCAGGAAGCAATGAATTACAGTCAATGAAAGAATCTAACTTATGCCAAAATGAATCCTTCCTTAGTTGTGTTTTCCTTTGAAGATTAAAAGGCGTGCAAAAACAACCAATTAAAAATACTTTAACTTGATGAATGGATCACATTGGTCTTTGGTAGCTTGTGCTGAAGATAAACAAAGCAATATATTACTTTCCAAAAAGGCAAAGTACCTAAAAACATCTTCTAATAAATTTTCTTCCTGCAGAAGCAGAACGATTTTAGCAGACCAGTGACTAAGAAGATATTCAGTACAAAGCTGATAAAAAGTGGTTTTTACAGATGGCTGTGATCTTCACTTTCAGAGGCAATAATCATCTCTCTATTGACCAAATAGATTCGTAGGTGCTTAGTACTTCAGAGGTCAAGGCAGAGGTGTCTTATTATATGACATACCAGGGAAGTTAACTTTCAGGTTACTCCTTCGGAAATGTACTTAAGGTCCAGCCCACAGACTCAAACAATGACAGATTTTCACTCAGATTTTTCAGTAGTTCCTGCACAATTGTCTTTGTTAATGCTAAAAAATTCGCAAGCGAGCAGACCGAATGAGTAATGAGCAAGTCGGTCATAAGTTTGTGTGTCAAAAAATTAAAGATAAAACCTGAAGTTATCTCTAACTGTACTAATTCAGGCAGGATTTAACAAAGAAGCTGGGACAAAAATGCAATTGTGCTGTAAATACCCAAATTCTCATTTCAGCTGTTAATAACTTAAAAAGTATATATATGTTTTTAATCAGAATATTGTGATCCTGCCTTTTGTAACGTTCCTAACTCATGAGTAGAGGTATGCTGCCCAAGCAGTGGGAAGCAAGGATTTAAACACCACTCTGGAGCACCACGCAATAAGGAGTATTCGCAATAAACCATTCTAACAGCTGAACAGATAGAAAAATAATCATCTCTTTATTGCGATTTTTTTTTCTCTTTACCAGACAGCGTTGTTTCTTAAGAACAGATAGTAACAGGTGAAAGCTCTCTGCTGAGCCTGCAGCTTCCCGCGGCTTGCAGCAGCAGGGCTGTCACTGCCAGCTTCTTGCCCTGGCAGCTCCCTGCCCCACGTCACCCTTCTTTCTGGCAGGGCCCCGGCTGGTGGGGACACTGCCCACCCTGTCCTCCTCACCCCGCACATTGCCAGCAGCACCGCTGGTTTTGGTGCTCCTCCTCCCTGCTCATTTCTGCCCTTGCACAACCCACGAGCCATCTGAAACCCTCTGCAGAGCTCAAATGGGATTTGACAGAAAAAACAGCCTTTTTTTTTTTTTTTTCAGACTCAGTATTTCCAGACCAGTTCGTTGGGGCCATTTGACATGTAACCAAGCAAACGTCATGTTCTCCAAATGACAGAAAAAGAGAGGCGAGAGCAGGAATAAGCTAAGGACCGGGGGCTGATGAACGTCTCAAAAAATGGTGTGGCCGTGCATCTATTCCTGCTACAACTTGCCCTTGGGGGAGTTGAGCTAAACCCTTGTACTTTGCATAGGAGCTGACCTGGAGCTCTTGAAAGATCATCTGAATATGTATTAACTAACAGCTGAGGTGGCAACACTCAGCAGTAGTAGTCATTTTGGAAATGAACTTGTGACTATCCCATAAACCACAGCTACCTCAAAACCCTGACCATATCCTCAATAAGGAAAGATTTACTTCCCCCCCCCCCCTCCCCGAGAGCATTTCAGAGTAAGTGAGATGAAATAAAGAACACATTTAAAGAAATTACATTGGTAGATAAAGATCCTAAAAAAAGTTTTAAAATGGGCAACACTAAAATAATTCTGTAAGATGTTGTATTTTTACCTCAAAATACTTTTATACCTTGATGTAAAATCAAATGATTTTAGACCTACTAGGCTAATAGAAGACATAATAAACTCAACGCCACTTACAATAAACTTTACAATGATTGTCACATTATAATAAAATACTTGAGATATGAATAGGTAGGGACCCTTTGTGCTAAATTCACTGTTTTAGGCTTTAGTAAGCTATTTGTTCATATGCATGAAGGAAGTTTTAGTCTGATATACAGAATACATTGCTTGGCTTTTAAACCGATTCAGTACGAATTCTTTCAGCAAGATCGAAAGAACCAACAACCTTTCACCTGCAACTCAATAAATCATATCCCATTTAATTCAGTTTTTATTCAATGAAATGATGTATAAAAACTTACAAATCTGAGAACTTAACTATACACAAAAAGATGATATTCAGTTTAAATGCATACACAGAGAAGAGCTGTGGTTTGTGACTTGCCCTCTCCCACCCCTCCCCCCCGAACACCCAGTGTCTCCATTTACGATGGGGCACTTAATTCTGTCCTTTACGCCAGAAGGCTGCCCAGTAATTGCTAGGCGGGCTTCCTTCTTGCTGTCAGTTTAGGTTTTGAGGCTACCAGCAAAAAATCCGGGCACTTTAATATAAAATAATAAGAATCAACAACTTGATTTTTAACACAAAGATGCAGTGCTATCATCAGCAGTAACTAAAACTACAGAATTCATCCTTTCAGTTTTTGCAGACTTTGTCTTGGCTTTGAAAATAAAGGGACTCTCAAAGAGCAGAATTTGCCAGTCGACACTACAGATTCGCTTTAAAACAACCATGATCCCCTGTTTCTAGAATGGCTCTGCACCACTTTTTCTTCATCTTAACTCATGCAATTAGACCAAATGAAACCACGGGCATTCCTTGCCTGAGTAAGGCAATAAATACAGTTTTTCCCTCTCCTTTCATCCAGAATGACTCGAAACTATAGCTAACAACACATGCACGTGCTGCACCGATGATGGTACTGTGCTCACCAGGATGTCACTTCTCCAGTTTCCTTTGCATCTTGGGTGACAACACTTACCTAACAGCTTCTGTTCTACAGGCGAATAAAAATGCACACAGCTGAGGACATTTTAAATTTGATTCAAAATAACCTGTGCAATAACTAGTTTTGTCAAACAACTAAAATACTTTCTGGGCTGAATCTGAGAGCAGACGGCCAGTTGCTTAAAAAGGATGTGTGCATTTATTTACCTGTATCAAATATACACACAAACACTTTCCATATATATATAAATCTTTATACATATACAGTACTTTTATATATATATATATATAAAGATTGCCATCACATTATTATTTCAGCTACTTAAGTCAAAACGTGACTTCGTAACTCCTTTGCTTGAATCAATCATGCTACCTGAAACAGATACCCAAAGGCATACTTGAAGGAAAACGTAAGGCTAAAAGAAACCCAGTACCTGCAGCGATTTTTAACTCAATGAACAATTTTTGCATTCATCGAGAAAAAAGTCTGAGGGTTTCAAGTTATAATCTTAATCAACTTGCATGTGGAGTTCTAGAAAGCATGGTGTTAAATTTGCCAGATTTTCTCAAAATGCCTTTTACCAGGGAAACTATATATATATACTCTTTGCTTACCAAACTGATACTCTGTTTCTCATTACGTTCATCATCGTATCTAAATACACTTTTAAGCAATCTAAATTTTGTTTAAAATCTATTAAATTTGGATTAACTAATACTATCGACTTAGTTAGCTGGATTATTTTTCACATGTTCCTTTGTATTAAAATCAATTATGTTGCGGTTCGACGCGAGAGCTTTTTGTTTGTTTCGGTGGGAGAGGCAACGTCCCATTTCCTAATGTGCCAGTACAGTTCTGGTTGCTGAAGACAAAGGGTGGGAAGGAGGCTGGTGGAAAAGATGGCAGGGGTAAGTGAGGTGGAGGGGTGGGGGGGGGAGGGAGGGTTGATTTAATAAAAATGAGTAAAGAAACTTTAAAAAATTGATATAGGTTTCACATTCAGTCTAACAACACTGCTTCCTGCTCCTTTTTGATGGAGGCTAACACTGCGTTATCAGTCTCTGTGGCTTCTGTGTCCCCACCACCTAGCAGAATGGAGCGATCTTCTTCTAGCGTAAAGACAGAGTTTTGATTTTGGCACGAATGTTTGACTACTTCATTGGGAGTTGAAAATGTTTTGTCACACAAGTTACATTTGTAGGGCTTGTTGGTCTGTACTAGCATGTTGTCCATTTGACTGCCTTCCTCAAAAGTACAGAGTTCCAGAGTCTGTTTGTCCACCATCGTGTACGTGTCCATGCTCTGGTTTAGGCACACATGTCTGGCAGCCTGGTTAGCCCTACAAAAGCTTTTGTCACAAGTGCTGCACTTGAAGGGTTTGCCAGTGTGTATGTACATGTGCTCCCTCCAGTGGCTTTTCTGAATAAATTTGCGCCCACAGATGGAACATTCATATTTCCGTCTTTTTACTTCCCGCTCTTGATCTGCCTGCTCCAAGTTGTCTATGTCTGCAATATCCGAGGGGGGCGGTGTCTCTGATTGCTGCTGCCCATCAATTATTGGAGAGTCTGAGATCTGCTGCAGCTCACTGTCACTAATCATCCCGGCTTCAGGCACTTCCATGGCATCTTTTTCAGCTGTGTTGTTACAGAGAGACAAAGAAATATTACTTTCTCCCTGCTGGCTCGATGTGAAGGGAACTCCTGTGTGGATCTGCAGGTGCTCACGCAAACTACTGCGCAAGTTGAACCGTCGACCGCAGAGGTGGCAGGCATAGTATTTTGGGAAGCTCCCGTTCCTTTTCATAATGCTCGGCTTGACGTGTGCTATTGTGAGCGAAGTAGGCTGTTCATCTGAAGAAGATGCTTCCATGTTGGCCTCTTCTCCTGCAGGTGAATTATTACCGGCAGCGGATACCAATTCCGGGGATAAAGATGATGGCAAGGGGTCAGAAGTGGTCATATTTGTCCGGGTCACTTGTGGCATAGTTGTAGCTAACTGCGAGAGCTGTGAGCCTTCCGAAACCTGCTCTTGGGTCATCCGTGAAGTCTGTGGCCTTGGTTCTCGCCCGAGTTTGTCAGTTGCTGATGTAACCTTAGTGGGATGTCTTATCTGGTGATCTGCAATCTGAATGCCATATAATGAAGATGCTAATGGAAAAACTTGATCCGGGTGAGAAAAAGTTCCCTGACTCGCAAGGCTGGCCTCCTGAATGAGCGGATACGCATGCAGAAACTTTATTCCTTGTTCTAGTCGAACTGGGTCAATGAGTTGTGGTGCCATCTTCCCGGTGTACATCAGATGCAAGAGATAACTGAAGATATCTGGCTGTATGTCAGTCGCTTTCAAACGGACACATTCACTGAAAGGTGAAACAAAATGATCAGTAACAGATAAGGGAAATGTTTTCAACCAGATCTAGATAAAGATAAAGCTGTCCCAAAGCAACATGCACCTTTCTAAACTGCTGTTGGATGATAGACTTGATGTCACAGACATCAATATATTTCATAAATTCTGAAGATACTTCCCCCCCTTTTTTTAATTGGATTCAAACATGTCTGCAGCCAAATTAAGACTTGCTAGCACTGGAGTATAAATTCACAGCCCTTTAAACTCTTCTCAGTTTTTGGCCCTGAAAACACCTAAAACTCATCTGGCACTTACCTGTTTGGCTTCTACGTCTTACTAGTGTTTACAGCAACAGTTCTGCAAACGCGTGGTATCACCTCCTCTAAGCTGCACTATGACCCAGAAACACGCAGGACAGGGTGTGAATTCCCTGAGGACCTGATGAAAAAGGTGTAGCCCGAGCACATCCAACCCGTGAAGGCCAGGCTCTTTATCAAGAGAACAGCAGCTTCTTTCCCTGAACAGGGAGGAAGGAAAGGCAGCACCAGCAGTATGCTCGGTCAGCACTAACAGTCCCTCGGTTAGTGTTCAATTAAGTGAGGCACATTGGTTGCGATGCCCTCTTCAGCCTAACGGGATTGAAACCAACACCAATGGGATTGAAACCAACATCCTCCAGCTGGATCACGCTCTCTGCGTCCATCACCCATTAGGATGCTCTGAGGACTGAAACACCCCCTAGCCCTCCACCTGGATCTCTGTGAAGACGGAAAGGTGAGGTTCACAGAACAAGAAAGAAAGTCAGGAACACCTCGGTTAGGCTGCTTTGCAAAAGGAGAGGATCTGGGATTCTAATTGTTTTTCCAGAGTTATTCGCAGCTCTCACATTAAGCACACGTTAAATAAAAGACAAATCCAGAAGTGGACATGACTGCACTGCTGTCTGAATGCTCTGACCACGGTAGGCTACCAACCTGAGGAGGAAATTATAGCCATTTCTTCCTTTTCTTGATGTGTACCCTTCTTGAGCTCCCTCTGACTGCATCTGAACTCAGCTATATTACTCAAAATAAACTGTGCAGTGCTGTCCTCCAGAGATGACTGTATGCTCCTGACAGAGCATCAAGACTGATACACCTGCTACAGTTCTGTCTCAGAAGTACTTCTCTCCTTGATGTTTATTTACCTTTGGACAAAGACTGTTAGCCAGAGCCAAGAGTTTTGCTCACATAAACTTTTTGATACAGTTCAAATAATTGGGAAAAAGAGAATTCCTCAAAAATCTTTAAAACAGTCTCATAACTTATCTTGTTAATGCCTTCTCTGTTCAGCTGTCCCCTCCCCCCCAAAAAGAAAGAAACAAACGAGCCAACAAAACAGCCCTTCCTGCCCCCAAAACTCAACTCAACCCTTATTTTATATTTATTTATTATTTAACTGATTTAAAGAAAACAATGAAACATACTACCCTATTTTACATGTCCATTTCTCAAAATCTCCTAGTAGATACTTACTGGGTTGCTTATAATGTTATGGCAATGTCAAGAATACTGCCAAGACTGTGTAGAATATAGGGAGTGGAGGAAGGGAAGTGCAACGGTGAAGACAGAAGCCTTTAAATACTCTATTCCAGGCGTCCTATACTTTTTAAGGATGAAGAATATTCACTGAATTAATTAACATTAACATTAACATTAATGTTAATGGACTTCATGTTCAACTTTGACACTTTCAAACTGAGATTCTAGTCTGCAAATATGATCAGATACCATTCACAAAGTCGCAGCAAGAAGCAAAAAGAACATTTCAGGTTTCAAGATGTCGCTAGACCTCCCTACCACAGCTAACTGAACAACATTTTAACAGTCAAGTCAGTCTTTCTGTAGTTACCTGGTTTGATGAACAAAGAGCATCTTGAAGTAGTTGGAGAAAGAAGCAAGGACTGACTTGTGTGCCTTGAAGTAGACATCACCGATTGCAACCGTGCAGTCACACAGGAAACCAAACTCTCTCTGAGCATTTAGTTGCTGCAGCAGAATAAGTCCATGGTTGGCCAAATCCATTTTTTTACACTCTGAAAAGCAAACGACTTTCATGTAAAACTTAACAGTAGATATACAGATGCAACAGTAGATCCCTCTCCACAGTTATTTTCCTCTAATATCTGTATGCCTTGCATCCGTAACACCTCTTAACCCCAAACTACGACAGCAATGACACCTTGCACGCAGGCAAGGACCGCTGTTTCATGACACGCAATGCGATTCACAAAGGTGCAAGTGATTTGCTCTCTCCTGGGAAATTCCTACTTTGTCCCCCAAAGCAGGAATGCCGGGGGGTGATGCGTATGGCTCCATCCATCAATGGGAACCCGTGCAACATCAGGCAAGCACCAGTGAAACGTGGCACCAACCTCAGCCAGCCTAAACCAGGACTTGTGCAGCCTCACCTGCTGCATTCTCCTACAAGCTGCGTGCGGCAGGGCAATTATACTGAGAGTGGCAACCTTCTCTCAAGGGTTTGAGGGCAGCTTTGGAAGCAAGAATTGACAACTTTGGGAAAAAAATAGCCAGGGAAACACATTAGGAGAGTTACATATGGTTGGACGGATGCATATATGGCCGCTACAATCAACAAGTGGATATAAACTTAACCAAAACAAACAGAGCTGTGGGCAGAAGTGACAGCACGCAGTAACTAACGCAGCTCTGTGCACAGCCAGGTGAAACAGCACAGCATGGGTCAACGCAAACACTGGGCACAGGGCACGGAGCATGTGCCCCGAACAGTGGAGATGCTCTACAAACACAAAATAAAGACGTGGTGGAAAATGGATCAACAGCAGCAGAATTACAGAAAGTTTTTTTTCCCTTGTGTTTAAGAGGAAGTTACCAAGATTTTGGGTGAAGTACAAACTGATTGTTTCTTTAATATGTTAGGAATGATTCTTTTTTTATTTTTCTTGTTAGCAAAGAGGACAAAGGTGTATTGCACATAGGGTAGTACGTTTAGAAGTATTTCTGCCTGCTGGAGGGCGAAAGAAGGGCTGCCCCTTCTGGGTAGCGATGATTATTTTCTTGGTTAATACACTTGATAGGGAAAAAAAAATCGGGTTCTAGCTTCCTTCAGGTCCTCCCTCATCGATGCCTGGACAGCTATGTTTAACGACTATGTAAAGTAACGTGCCAGAACCCTGCCTGCCCCCCGCCAGAGGGGCACGCCGGCTCCGTCAGCGGTACCAGAAGCCCCGTTTATCGGCGTTTAACCCCGCGGGGGGCTCCATGCAGACCCTCGCGGGCCGTTTGCGGCCGTTGGGCTCAGCCCCGTCCCGCCGTGACGCTCCGCGGCCGTTGCAGGCGCGGGGCCGAGGGCAAATGGCCCCCGCCCCGCCCGCTCCCTCCCGCTCCCGCCGTGCGCGCGCGCGCTGCGGGGCAGCCTCCGGCGGCCGCGTGGGCGTGGCCTGCGGGCCGCCCTCTCCCCCCCCCCCCCCCCCCCGCTCCCGTCTCCGTGCCGCCCGCGCCCTGTGGCACACAGTGGGCGGCGCGCTCCCATTGGCCGGCGGGGCGGAAGGCCGGGCGGCCGCGCGGCGCTCTCACTGGCTGAGCCCCGCCCCTCTCCTCCACCTCCCCCCCCCCCCCTCCCTTCACTCCCCCCCCCTTCCCGCGCACGCCACGCGCACGGACGGACGGCGACGGCGCGAGACGCAGCGCGCGCGAGACGGGAACCGCCGCGGCAGCCGCCGCCGCTGGGGCCGGGCCCGCCCCTGCCGAGGAGCCGGAGACAGGCGGGGCCGCCCCCTCCCCCCTCCCTCCCTCCCTCCCCTCCCCCGCCCTTCCTTCCCCGCGCCGGATGCCGCCGGCCGGGGGGGGCCGCCCCGCGCGGGGCGGGAGGGCGGGCGCGTGCGAGCGGGCCCCAACCGGCCGGGCCCGGCCCTGCGGCGGGAGGCACCGGCACCCCCCTCCCCCACCTCACCCCCGTTACCCCCCCCCCCTCCCCTCACCCCTCACCCTCCCCTCGGGCACATCCCGGGGCCGTGTCCCGGATGGAGCCGCCCGGCCCGGCCCGGTTCGTCAGGCGGCGGCGCCAGGCGCGGCCCGTTCCCCCTCAGCGCCCCCCCTCCCCCCGCCACCCGCACAGCGCTCGGTAGGGCCCCGCCGCCTCCCCCCCCCCTCCTCATCCCTCCGCCGCCGTCGGTGCGGGCCCGGTGCGGCGGGGCCGGGCCCCACGTGCGGGCGGGCGGCGCTCACCTGCGGGTGCGGGGCGCGGGCGGCCGAGGCGCCTGGTGCCGCCGCCGTGGTCTCGGCGCCCGGCGGCGGCGGCGGCAGCAGCGGCGGCGGCGGCGGCGGCGGCAACAACGGAGTCAGCGCGGCGGCGGCGGCGGCGGCGGCTTTTCCTGTCCGGTTACGTTAGGGTCACATGACCGAGAGCGGAGCACAGAGGCTGCAGCGAGGAGCCCCCGCCGGGGGGGAGGGGAGGCGGCGAGCGCTGTGGCGGCAGCACCAGCAGCGGCAGCAGCAGCCGCCACCCAGCCCCCTCCCGCCCCGCCCTCCTCCCCGCCGGGACCGGCCCCGCCGCCGCCCGCCCCGGCTCGCCGGGCCCCGCCGGGGGTGGCGGGGAGGGAGGGGGGGGGTGCGCACCCCCCCCCCCCCCCCCCAGCTCCGCCTGCGGGACGAGGAGGAGGAGGAGAGGAGGCCGCGCTCCCTCCCCGGTTCGAGTGGCGGCCGCAGGTGCGTCCCCGCCGCCTCACCGGGGCTCGCAGCGCCGGTGGGGGGCGCGCCCGGGGCTTGCACGGGGAGGGAGGGAGCGCGGCGGGGCCTCGCTCCGTCGACGGTGCGCGGGCGGTGCGCGGCCAGCGCCTGCCGGGAGCCCCCCAGGATGGGGAGGCCGAAGGGTTCCCTCCTGCGCCTCGCTGCCGGACGCGGGTCCGACGGGGACGCTTGGCGGGTGGCGGTGAGAAACACGGCGGGGGGCGTTCAGCCAGCAGCGGGAGTGTTGCTCCGTGCCCCTGGACGCGCTCCTGCTGTCGTGAAGTATAGTTTTCTTAAGTGGGAACGGTATCCGCTGCAATGCCAGCCGTCCGAATCGGTCTGGGTCATTGTCACGTTTTATTTATTTATTTAAAGCTGCTTAGCAAGTTCTTGAATTAAGCCAGCTCGTTCAGGGCACTTCTCTGACCGAGCTTGCGGGGCACTAGCTGGAGCTGGGCTGATATCTCCGCAGTCAATACATCAGGTGTCCCGCAAGAGGGACAGGATGGGAAGCACAAACCAAAGCCCAAACCCTTCCAGTTTAGTGTCCTGGCGGCAACTGTGCTGAGAGTGGGCAGAGGAGTTCTGTATCTCGTCTGGTCTGTAAATCAACAGGCGACTGCAGTCATCTGAGGCTATTGTTATTTTTACAGGATCTAAACTGAGCAAGGACTGGGAGAGCCTTACGCGAGCCTGACTCTGCTGTCTGCTGCTGAAGCCGGTGGAGGTCTTGATAGATACAGCTTGAGTGTGTTTGCAGCAGATAGCTCATCAATATTTATTTATTTATCCTTGTTAAGCAGCACCCGAAAACTAACCAGCTAAGTCCTTAAACAAAAATCCCCAATTTTCTTGGAGTACAAAACCAGTGGTGTGTTTGCTGCTGTTGTAGTATTTGGAATAAAGAAGCCGAGCAGCGCTGTATCCTTCGAACCCCCCTCAGATATCTGTGCTGAACTACAGGAGACACGCTTTTAACAGCACTCACGGTTCTGTTGTGCTGAGGGCATGATAAAAGTTTGCGTAAAAGTATTTCACCAGCAGACTGAAAGGCTTTTAGTCTACTTGGCAGGTTTTATCCCCTTAGGTTTCACTTGTATTTCAGCTCTGCAAACTAAATACAAAGTAAAGAGAGTAGGTGGATGTTTGAACTTGTGTTGCTTAGTGGTGGCCGATTTGTCTCATTCTTGGGGAGTATGGTGAGAGTGATACAGTTTTCAATTAAATTTGAGTGGGCTACTTGGGAAAATCATGTTGTTTCTGGCAGGTACCTATCTGATGATTTTGCTTTGCGTCCTGTTTTTTCTCGTCTTTGTTGCCCTTGAGTTTTTCTGTGTCAGAATTCATGTGAGGTTCTCCTCTGTGTTCTCTCTGAAACTGGAAAAATATTAACTTTGTGTTTGTTATAAAAACTCACAATTCAGCTTTAAAGCCCCTTGTTTGGACTGCAATACCTTAATCCAGCAATAACGCGATTCTTAATTAAAAAGCATCCTGTCAGATTCAGAGCCCGCTGGAATTGGTAGAAAGATTTCTGTGCTGAGTTTAATACTGCCTAATGTTACATCTTCAGTGCTGACTGGCACCTGAGATGCGTCATCTGTGTCACAGGGAGCCACAAACGGTTCACCTGTTGCAATGGTTGACACCTGGCTGAAGATGTGAATCTAAAATTTTCAATCTAAAATCAATCTGAATTCTTATGGTATTTTTTTAACATGCAATCAATACAGCTGAAATTATAATTTAAAATGTATCTTTCTCATTAAGTGGTATTATTGTGCTCTCAGTTTTTATACATTGACTCTTTTCTCCAGTTTCTTGAGGTGCTTATTCAGGATTTATTTCCTAGTTCTAAGAGTTTTTGAAAGGAATGTTCAAACTGCTCCAAATATTGCTACACGCTCAAGAGCATTTTTAGTTGTGTTGCTGTTGATGATAGGATCAGTCCCTGTGTCTTTGGTTTTGTTTTGATCTACGCATAACCCAGATTAAAGGCAGAACTTTGGTAGGGTAACATTTTGCATTGTAAATGAGCACACTGCTGATGATTTAAGTGCTAATAGGATGATGAAGATGTTTGCTAATCTGAGGAAAAATGCACTAGAGTAGTAGGAGGAACTTGAGTTAGGTGGCCACAAGTCTGTCAGTGTGTCTCCGGTGGAGTTCAGCTGAAGTTGGTTTGGGGGAGCAGTTTTCTGTTGTTCTAGTCAAAACCTTAACAGCTCTGTTGACATCAGTCGGGTTCAGACTTAAGTTTTTCAGCGAGTCTTCACATTTTGTAGTGTTTTTGGAAAGCAGGAGAGTAGAGTCCCCATTCCGTTGAGCAATTTGCTCGTTCCTTCCTGCAGAGCTCCTTACCCGCTGCCCCAGGGCAGCTTCTGGAGTCGCCAAAGCTGTTGGGGGCTTCCCATCAGTGCGTGTCCTGGGCACTGTTTCCACACGGTTACATCTGTAGTAAAACGTGAGTTTATATCAACACTGTAAATCCATTTTATTAGCACAGCTGATGCTTCTAACGCTTTGGCTTCTGATTTATCTTGGTGACAAGGCTTGGTGGGAAGCGCGACAGCTGCGGCAGCTTCTTGCTGGATGAATAAACGTTGTTCATCTGATAGTCGCCAGTCTCTTCATCCAGGGCTATCAGCCCTCCTAGAATTTGTCACACGCTCGGTCCAAACCTCGCTCATCTTCAGAGCAAGGAAAAGTGGTCCCCAGGAAAAGCCCTCACGTTAGGGCTGTTCTGGTATCCTGATGTTGGTTACGAATGTGGAAACTTCTTGTTTTTACACCTAGTGAGCAAAGCTTTATCGTCGGCTACTGAGTAGCTGCAATTTACAGCAGCAAAACAAACAGAACAAAAACCCTAAATCCTTTTGCTTGTAGAATGCGTGTCCTCAGAGGAAATGGTTTAACTGTAGGTAGAAAACATTTCTTGTTAGGAGTCCCATTTCCATCAGGAGTTGTTGGCGTAACCGAACTGACACAGCTCCTGCCGTGCAGATTAGCCTGCTTCCTGCTGCCTTTGCCTTCATCCCAGATTGGCCTGGTGCATCAGCCCTGCCTGCTTTTAACTGGGAAAGTTGAAAAGGGACCGTGCATTCTTGGCTGGAGTGACATTTTTAGTGCAGCACAACTATAAAGTGACAGTAATATGTGTACTTGCGTATTTTGTTTTCCCTGGGGGGGGGGGAAGACTGAAACTGCAACTGCACAGAGTGCATTTTTCAAGCTTATGCAGTTGAGGTTTCTGTCGAGAGCGGTCGCGATACTAGCATTGACTCAAGTGCAGTTGGCAGAGTGTTAAAAAGTATTTGGGGGTGCAACAGTAATTGGCAGCTACCATCGGTTGGTGCTCCTGTTTCACCTGTCTGGAAAACATATTTCTTGCGTGGAGCTTGAAGACTGGCATATATGGCACCAGCTGGGAGAAAAGGTGATACTGTCAACATGGTGCCTTTGACATCTCAAAGTAGACTTAAGGAAAAAAATGTATCGTTTTGTTTTAAATTTGTTTAGGTTTGGTTGAAAGAATCAGAAATGGGGGGGGGGTGGGACCTTGTGCTGTGGGTGTGAGGAGAGGGGTTTGCTTGCTCTGCTTTCTGAGTGTCTAGGTCTGTTCTGTTCTTGTTCTGTCAAAACCTGTGGAGGACCCCAAACTGTTGGAATTGCTTTGTTTTCTGAGATTCAGCCTCCTGGTTTTATGTGTAGCAGAGAATATGTGCGTGATGCCAAGAAATGCGTCATGGGTGGGCACTGGGGGGATCAGAAGTGGGCTACCTGGTGGAGCATTTGGCTATGGCAAAATAATTGTCTAAGGCTAGCACAGATCTTTGTCTTCCCGCTGATTGTACAGAATTACAGTCTCTCAAGATTATTTCCTCAGCCGGGGCTGTATACTTTTCAAGACTCTTTCTGTTCCCCTTAGCTAGAACGCAGTTAAGCTTTCTTCCCCACCCCTCCACTGGAAGAAAGTGTTTCAGGGTGTGGCTTTTGCTTTTTACATCCCTCTATATTTTATTGTGTTCGAGTACCTCGAACTCTGTACCGTTGTCAGGCTGGTGCCATCACCTGTCTGCAGACAAGGATGAGACTCCCGGCAGAGGTGATCCACTGCCCCGCCGAGGCCGGCAGGACCTCCCGCAGCACTCGCCTCTGGTCCCGAGGGTGGCTGAGAAAAGTAGGTTGGCACACGCGGTACCTCGGTTCCTTTTTGCAATTTCTAAATGGATCCAGGTGTGAAGGGTCTTAAATTGGAAAAAGGTTTGCCACAACCATTATTACTGCCTAGGACAGGCGTCTCTGTCTTTTCTGTCCCTACTGGCTTTAGAAGGCAACTTTGTTACTTCGCTATGAGTAAATAAACTCATTTAGGTGGACACAGTATCTGTTTTTTTTTTTTCTCCCCTTTTGAGCTGAACTTTTAGTGGTTCTTACCATTAAGCTAGGATGGGGAAGGAAAGAGAATCTCACAGCATTTTATTAGTTCTGTTTCAGGCAGATGCTTGAAGTTGGCAAGAAAGTCATCCGTAAGCTCTTATGCGCTGGCTGGACTGAATAAAAGTTATCTTTGCAGAGATGTAGGGAGGTGTCATTTTATATGCTTTCATTTTTATATGTTTTCACGTGCGGGGCTGGTTTGCTGACAAAACAGGGACTGACCCTGGCCAGTAGAGAGAGGTTCCCCTGCAAAAACTGGACTGGACGTCAGGACTCCTGACTGTTGGTGCTCTTAGCAGTTTTACAACCAGCTAGTCTCATGACGACTCTGTCTAACAGATCCATCAAAGAAAAACACTTTCTACAAGTTGTCCTTCATCTCATCTGATGGAAAAAGCAGTTAGAAGCTGTCTGTACAGTTGGGGTTTTTATAAACGATAGTCTAATGAGGTTCCATCTGAACCATTTTTTTGCCATTTGGTCTTAATTTGATTTATGTTAATTTATTAAAAAAATACAATGTAAAGAATTTTAGTTATGATAGGATTGCTCTCTGGTTTTCCTCATGTATACTGTATTTCCATCACTTTTTTTTTCCCTTCGACCCTCACTGGCTAGAATAAACCCATTTTGGTGCTGAATGAGGTAGTGCAGAAGGCTCTCTACAGTTAAACTATGAAGGCGTGTGGTGGATGAGACAGATAAGGCAGATATGTTCTCACAGTTACGGCAGGCTTTATTTGCTTCTGGAACTGGATTCTAATCTCGCTTGTGCCATAAACTCCCTGCTGGCCAGGTCGTGCTGTGAACTTGCACGGGGCCCCTGTCGGCTGTCTGGCTTGAAGCAGAATGAAAGGTTGCTGGCGGGAGGAGTGTCCCAAGTCTTGCCCATCAGGGGTAGCTCTGCTGTATGTTGTGCTCTGAGAGCTCAAGTTAGGTTCTTGGTGCATTCAACTGCCTGGCTTGGTCTTGGGTCTCTGCCTGTAACACAGCAAGGCTGTTCTGTCAGGGGCTGTATAGTTCACCAATAAACAAACCCTGAGGTTTGCAGCTGCCACCAGGTACATTTTGAAAAAGATGGCTACAAAGTTTAACGTACAGTTAGGGCTTAACTGAAGCAGCACACTGAACAGCCATTCCACCCAGTAAAGGGGCTCTGGGTCTGTACAGAATGAGGCATTTCACAGCTGTAGTCATCTATGCAGACAGAAACTGATTTAAAGTTGCAAAAGTAACCACGTTCCTGTTGTTTCAGTGTGTTTGGCTTGATAACTCAGTCTGTGTGTTTGATAGGTGCATTTTGCCTGCCAATTTACATTTTAGCAGTTTAGTTGAAGTACCAAAACCATTAAGTGCGTGAGATGAATGGGAACTTACCTTCTCAGGCTTACTTATTGTATTCAAAGTGGGGGTGAAAAAGTCTGTTTTGATAAAGGAATGAAAAAATGTTTGCTAGAAGAGTGACAATTAAAATTTAACCTAATTCTCCTACTGTAATTATGTAGAAAAATGTACCCAGCACCTCTTCATGGATCTAATGTACTATTTCAGTGCTGAGGAACTGTTCCGCAGTTAATAGTAAACTTTGTCACCAAGCTCTTCTGCTGACTGGTTTGCTTCTGTGAATGGGGCTGACAGCTCAGACAGCCTCAGCAGTTCAGAGAACTTCTTGTTGATCTCCAGGTTTTGATTCTCTGAGGAGAAAAGGCTACTCTTTAAGAGGAGCTGCTGCTGCTTACAATGTCCCCCCCAGCCACTGGTAGCAATCTATGGCAAGATGATGGTTTTATAGTCGGATGTTTTTCCTAGCTCTGTGCAGTTCTATTCTCTTCCCCGTGTACATGCCTGATGTATTCAGAAGTCTAATGCCACACTCAGACTGTTTTCAGGTGAAGAGAGAACTAGCACGTAACCTCTTGCAAATGTAATCTCACTTCTAGCCTGAATCTAGCCATCACAGCTTGTTAATGATGCTTCATGGGCTTTTCAGAATTCCTAGGTTATGTTACTGAGACGTTATATTTCAGCTGACACTGAAGCAAGTCCAGTGGACTAACCTAATCTTGGAAAAAGTGACTACTAGCGGTTGCATAGTAGTTCCTGAAAATTCACGTAGAAAGAAGTTGAATGCTGAAAAAACCCAAACCTCATTCTCACATGTACAACTGACAGTGTTGTGGAGATGGTAATCTAGAGCACTCTAGGAAGAGATTAAAAACCATTGAAACATTTACCTAGAGTAAAATTAAGACACTTTAACCTACACTAATTCATTCTTTGTAATCTGTACTGTTAATAATCAGATAACATAAGGGGGATAGCACAGTTACAGCGAAACTTTGTGAGCTTTAGTTTCTTGTTCTGCTACAGCTTCCTGTGAGCTCAGATAAAGTCCAACTAGTTCCTAAACTGTATGTGCATGCAACTATACAAATACCTTGTAGCGACAGGGAAAGAACATAACATCATTAAAAAAAAAACAAACCACCCCAACCTGCCAGGTGTATTAAAGTCATGCCAGGTAGCTCAGCAAATTAATAAGGTCAGCACTGAAGTGATCCATCCTTTTGTCCCTGTTCAGTAAGGAGCAAAATGCTAGCTCCCTGCATCCAGCCTAACCACTAGAATGTGTCATTTGTATGTCAGCTTTACCTGAGCACATCCACAGATTGACTTCTTTAACACCACTATTACAGCAGTTGGGGATAATGTTCACAGATTTGTTTTTTATTTCAGCAGAATATGTACATATTTATCAAGAGGGACAACTCCACTATTTTCTAGAAGCATTTTCTTGGCCACATGGTCTTTATTGGTTTGTCAGTTTTCTTCCAGAGTTTCATCTGTGGTCAGAAAACTACCCTTGCAAGTTCAAACAAAACCTGTGGAATAACAAACACATTATTAAATCAAATAATACATATTAATCTTCAAAACAACAGTTTACACTGTAAGCCAGATAATCTGGAAAATAACTATAGCTGCAACTCTAAAGTTACTTGCAAAGAACTAAAGACTAATTCCATCGTACAGTACGTTACACAAATAAGGTAATGTTGATTTTCAAATTATGAAGTATATAAATTGCACTTTTTACTGAATTCTTCAGTGTAATAGTGGGGAAAAGGAACCAACCTCTATGGTGATGAGTATTACTATCATCCACTCAAGGCGCAGAGCATGTTTTTCATTCAGGTGATTTCGCATTAGGTCTGTCAACTCCATGCAGTGTTGAAGCTTTTCATTCATTACCTGAAACAGATCCCAAGCATGTGGCAAAGCTGGATTCCACAAATTGTATGACATAGCTAAAGAAACACAATCCACAGCGGGGCTTACTGAATGTAACTGCAGGAAGGTGTTAATGCTTCTGCAAAAGAACTGAAGGGGAAGTCTGTAAGGCAGCATGCACAAGCAAGGGGAGTGTTCATATAAATAACTTGTTTCAATGGGTTTTAGATAGGCATCTGCAGGTATTAAATAGCTACTAGGTGATTTCTTGTCATGAAAACAGATGCAAGAGACGATGACGCAGCTTATGGGAATGCCTCAAAGGTAACTAAGTCAATATTGAAGGTTGCTGTACCACTGGAAAAGGTTCACATGGTTCTTACTCTGAGCAGTAAGCATTATGTTGCCCTGCACTGAGCTGACCTGGATCATCATATCAGTAAGAAGACTGCTTCACATCTCATTTTTTTAAAACTTGTTTTCTTGCACGAGTTTCAGAACAAGAATTAAAGCTCCTCCTCTTATAACTATTTAAAGCCTAATTTAGTGGCTCGGAAATAAGCAATCAATCCATTCAATCAAGTCTAGATGGTTGAAACAAGGTCATTGACCTAAACTAGGTAAAATATGCGAGTGGGTTACAAACACACAGAAAAGGGAAGAGTGTATGCGATCCTACTGTGCTTTATTCACCTTCTACAGTTAAAACAAGACACTTATGAAGCAGTCTGTAGCTCTGCTAAGCCAAAGACGGCTGATTTGGGTATTCTTGCAACAATAAGACACCTACCTTGACTCTGCGATTAATGTTGAGAAACTGGCAAGTTTTGTCATAAAGCTCTTCCAGTTTTTCTCTATCCCAGTAGAAGTCAGGTGTTATTAGCAGGTCGGAACTCAGATTTATGCGGTGTCTAAAAAGAATGGTTACTGCAGTATTTCAAAGTTCTTTGGGTGCATATAGGAGTAAATATTTACATAGTGGATAGAAGAAAAAATATGGAAAGCTTTGCTTGTTAAATAAAATATGAAAACCTCTCCTTTCATAATAAAAATATTAACATAGTTATTGTTTAAAATTGGTAACATCCTCTGAAACTTTTCTGAGAATACTGTAATATGCATCAGTCTTTGCAGTGTTTTTGCCTTATGGCAACATTCCTCGACCAGAAGTTAAAGAAGGTGATGAACTGAGGACGTAGTCCTTCACTATGCTAGTAGCTCGCTGAAGTATGTGAATTAAAGTTACTGGGGAGGTCTGTAACAGCTTGTTTCTATTTCAGAGCTCTGAAGCATGAATGACACTGCATGCTGGGTATGTGACCATAGCTCAGAATCAGGCTCCTGGCTCAGCACTATAAAGGCAAGGAGCTATGATCTCCTGCCCTCAGCCTACTGCTCACATAAATCTTTGGACTTTTAGACCATCATTGTGCATTACAAAAGGGTCTTCCAAGTAGGATGATAAAATCTACTGTTTAAGATAGGGATTGATTTCTTCATTTACCTCTTTCTTCACTTTTTTAAAGTGCATAATATTGCGTATTCGTAATGGCCAAGTTACACTTGAGAAGAAAAAAAAAAAACAAACATTAAATCCTTGCAATGTAGCAGTGGTTTCTGAGTGAATCTAGGGAAAGAACATAACTTGTAGAAGAGGCCAAATCCCTGAAAAACTTTAACTGTAGACCATAGTTAATGGCTCTACTTAACCCCCATGCTTCCTCCTTGTATCCTTTTGCATACTGTACTCCCTGTTATAATTGCAGGTTATGAAACATGCATTGCTGTACCTAGAAAAGGAAAAGGGTGTGGAATTTGGCCATTTACAACATGCTGCCTAATGCCTGCCTATAGTTGAGATACCACAGTGAGAGTGGTGAGGCAGTGGGAAGCACAGTCCTCTGACCATGACAGCACAAACACTGCCTCAAGCCAGAGGGCGGCTGAGGGAATCCCACCAACAGGGCTTATGCCAGACTGTGAACTACTCCAAAGCTTCAAGTGCATCCCAGTCTTTGTACCACACACAAGGTGATTTTTAAGTTCCGTGTAATATAGTGTCTGTGGTGTAACAAAAAAATGTTACCTTAATGCAAAGAGTTCTCCAATTTTCTGCATCACATCTGCATGAGACAGTTTTACCTTCCTTCCTGATTTTAGTATCTGCAAAGTAACAGGTTTTTCACTGCTTGATCAAATAGCATGTACTGTACGTTAAGAAGTCTCACGTTCTCATACAGCCTGAAGTATGTATGAGCTAAAATCTGAATGCATATCATACTTGTTACAACACTTAAGTTTTGTTTGAATGGTGCCTTGCTTATCTAGGTTGATAAGAGTATCACCATTCAGCTGTTCTTCTGGGTTTTCAGCAAGCCACCAAGTAGGCTGTCAGTATCAATACAGGATCCTGGAATGTTTTCTATGAATGGTTTCCCGAACAAGAGATCATTTGTCCTCTCTTACTACTATTGCTATTTTTAAGTCATGACAGTGTTCTTTTACCTTGCTACTTATTTGTCCTTTCTATAGGGTTCTTCCTCACTTAAAACAAACAATGTATTTCCAATTATTTCTTTTATTAAAAATAAAGGAGGATTTGTCTTTTGAAGCCTATGAATCTAATTCTTAAATGCAACACGATATGGACTTTGTATTTTAATTAAGCCTTGTGGAAACACTAGTCTAAGTAACTCACTTGAACTCTTCATTACATTCAGGTTACAGCAGACTACTCTGAGGCCAAAGGTGCAACACACACCATTTGGCCAGGTTTTTAAATGCTGCTTGTCCTGTTACGCATGCATGTCCCACAGCAGCAGGTGACGGTGGCACAACATGGGAAACGTTATTCCAATGCACACCCCCATCCTCGCCCCCCAGCCCTTTAAAGACTGCTCGTTTCTTGTCCCACCCCTTTGCAGGTTTTCTGAGCTTGTGTGTTGATGGCTTTGCCATCAAACGTATTAAGCATGCGGTTGCTTTTTTCTATATCCTCAGCTATATCTGGTCTTTAACATAGCACAGGAAAAGAGGAGGGCAAAGGTACAAACAAGACCTCACCTCAGGAATTGACTGGATTGATTCCACAAAATTGTCCAATAATGATTCCCAGATAGCCAGTTTTACTGCAACACAGAGGTGACAAAGTGGAACGCTGTGAGAAGTAGGTATATATATATGCTTTCAAGTGATCTTAATTTACGTCTACCAACACGCTGTTTTGGGATGCTACAGATAGGTTTGTATCAACATGTAAGATACCACTAGTATTACACGATACATGTTCATACATCTACAGACAAATTTGGGTTTGTATTGAGACAGCTCTGCATGCAGAACCACCTCGAGCTCAGCTCTACTCTCCAATGGACTGGTTCAGATCCTGGAGAACTTTTGCTTCAGCTCAACAAGGTGTGTTTGAGTGCTATGTGCTGCGTACGAAGCCTTTGCAAACTGCATTCCAAGGAGGCGTGCTGGAGATAATTAGCCTTGCAGGAATCAGGCTGACTTCATCTGGTGCCCCTTGAGTCTCCACTTTTTCTACACATTTCTACAGCATTGTGTAGAACTTTTAACTTCCAATTTGTCCAGTGCTTGATGCAGCATGCTCAAACCATGGAGAATTAGCTTGTTTAGACACACCATCACCTGTATTTGTTGAAGCTAAATTCAAGCTTAGGCAATCTTACATTTTGTTTTGGTGAATATATCATTCACTGAAAAGATAATTTATCTTTAGTGGAAGTTGTTCAGCGCAGGCAATGCCAACACAAGTTCTACTCTGTCTCAGCTTGAGCCTTAAAGGATGATTTCTACAGGGAAACGATATAACTCAGGCTCTTTGTTCTTTTATCCTCAGATTCCCAGGCACGAATGAAGTAATAAGGACAGATCAGTTTCAAAAATTAACCCTGTTCACTCAGAAAAATTAAACAGATAAGGTTTATTTCTTAAAATGAATGCTTTTTGGTAGCAATCGTTCGCACCACTTAGTCAGGACACAGAGTAAACTCAATGCTGAGCATCTTTCATGGTCTTTTTTGAGTACAGAAGCCTAATCCAAGTCAGTGAGTTAAATGGCATTTAATTTAGCCCTTGAAAAGAGGCCAACAGGCATTTCAGCTATCGCTGATTATTTGACAGAGGTTGGTTTCTGCTGTGTTGTACATTTGACTTGGACTACGCTTGCATCCTCTATAATCACTGAACATTGCACTGTCTTCCCTTATGGTGTACATGTCTAACACTAATGTAAATTGGTACCAGTTATCTCCTGGGAATAAATCCCTTGCTCCGTTGTATGTGGCAGCACTCTTCCATGCAGTGATTTTATGAATAGCAAAACTGTAGAGAACTAGAGGCTTTTTTCCCCTCAATATTTCAATAGCTCTTTCTTCAACAGCCAAAAACCATTCAGTTATGCTGTGTGCCTTGATCAAGTGGTGGATCACTTCAAAAACACACATTCTGGTTTTTGATATCTGTTTAAAGGTGTTCTTCCTCACATACTACATGAATTTTGTCATTCACCCTAAAAGCAGTAGAGGTAGTAAGATTTTCTTCCTTAAAGGTCTTTTTGAGGATAGCCTTATTGCTGCTAGCTTCTATCCCCACTTCCTACCTCATTCTAGGTCTGAAGCAGCAGCATCACTGCTGAGCCTGACTTCTTTCCAGTGCCTCCTGATGGAAGTACTACCTATAGCACAGCCGTAGCTGATCAGCCTAATCAAACCATTATCTGGGACTCCAGTCCACGCACTTGATACTGGAATGCTTCCCACGCTAAGAATCACTGCTTTACATTACTACCTGCTTTAGCTGGTATCTATTTTTTTCTGGTAATGATTTCAGGATCAATTACCTAAGATTACTGACAGCTTTCTAATTCCAGACTCTACACTTGTTACTATCCTAGAATAATCTCAAAGATGGGCAACAGTATGCCCAGTGGAACATCTGTCTTTTGCAAAGTACATTTCTTAATTTGCTTTGCTCATCCTTAAGAAGATTTACAGTGAGCGAAGTAATTCCAATTTATGGAAAACAAAGCAAAAGCTTTGAAAACTAATCCTCCCACTGAAGCACAATCTTTACACAGTTCACCAAACCAGAGACGTAAGTCTTCTACCTCTCACTGTCCAAGTCCCACTTATAATGACATTTCACAAAATCTGTACCACAGGCGGATATTACAAACAGTATTAACTTACCAGAAAGACAAAGGGCATTTGAAAAGGCAAATTTCTGCAGAACAACTTCATCAATATCCAGCTCAGAATTTAACAAGATTTCTCCCTTATGAAGCTTTGACTGCCCTCTGTTAAAACAGGATTGAAGCATCTTCATTGACTAAGCCACCAGAAAAGGAACATTTAAAGAATAATCAACAATGCAAGTAAGGTTGGTCGTTTTATATAAATCATGATATATCTACATGGCTATCACCCCCATCCTTGCGTTTTACTTATGCTCAAACTAACAACAACCAAACAAATCACTGAAAATTAGTTCTTCAGTCTATGACTATGTCAGGAATCACAAACACCACATCTGGATAGTCCACAGTTTTCAAATGGCCAGGAAAAAAAAAATAAAAGACCCCTTGGCCTCTTACCAGGTTACCTTAAATAAGCTGAGCTGATATGGTTCAGCTTATGTTGTTACAGTGTCCTGTTTAGGAGCACAGGTTTTTTTGGCGCTGTTAGAAAAAATACAGGTAAATTACACAATCATTTACATTGAAAAGTATTTCCATAGGGATAATTTGCTCCACATGATGAAAAAAGTATTTAACAAGGCAAGACAGCTTGCCAGATACGTCCTCCCATAGTATTCAAGTTATACCTTTCCTAGGAAGCAAAGTACGCGCAGAATGCCTCTTTGTATATGAACCTAGAGGGCACTGAAGAAAGCTTACCCAGAGAAGTACTGTACCTTCTTTAAATCAGTTGGCTCAACAATGTGTATTTATTTTTCCTGTGAGGTACACAGGTTCTGTTTAGGATTGTTCTGTTGTTTGGCACGTTCGGTTGTGTAGACACAGACCTTCTTGATTTACAAAATCTAGTGTATAATCAAGTCCTAAAGGCCATTACTTGAAAGTTTAGCAGTTCAACAAAATTTGTGGATTTAGATGTACTGTTTTCTCCTTTCCCTATTTTTACTCATTTGAAACAAGAATAAAAAAGGTGTATTTCTACTAGTTACTTTCACGTGAATTTGTTGTAAATGTCTGTTAGCTTTTATATAAATAGGAGTGGCTGAAGATACTTACTCTCCTATTCTATAGTTCATCTCTTCATTCTCCCAATGGACTAGTGCAACTTCATATGGCTGAATTTCATGCTGTTCTAGCACTCGCATTATATTCTTCATCTAAGAAAAAGACAGTTGGACACAGGAGCAGTTACTACTGTAGTATATTATCACTCTACAAAGAGCTAGCATGTAATAGGCTGATGAAGGCAACTTCCATGCTTATTAAAGTTATTTAAATAAAAATGAATAGGTGTGCTAGTAATTTTTTGTATTCAAATGAAGCAACTATTAGCAGTTTATTTCTGAAGCCACATGGATGAATTTTGTGGCTGTGAACAACTGCAAAGAATCTATTAACACTAAAATGTCATTTAATATCTACATTTGTAAAACAAGGTAGGGATTAACCAGAGCAGCAGTAAAGACAATGCAGAAATATTCAGTATTATAACAATGAGCTGTACAAAACTTCAGCACGTCTGAGTGTGGGAATGAATCTTTAGGATAAAAACATCAGGTGGCTGCTTCTGCCAAAATTACTAGTTTGCTAAAATTAGTAGTTTTGTTTCAACTACCAGAGGTCAGGTCATGTTACAGAAGTCCTTTCACTATAGAAATAAAAAAAAAAATAGTTTCAGCTGCCTACAGTCAGCCCTGTAAGCAGTTGAATGTGCAGTTCCACTTGGAGGAGTAATCTCATTGTCATTTTATTCCCAAACACACTAAAACCTGATGCAGGAATAATGGGCTCTTCTCTCTCACAAAGCTTTTTCCTTTAACTTAGGATCTCTCACTCTTGTTCTTTTCTGTGCATTAAAGCCTCCTATCATATAAATTGTTCTGCAGTTAGAACAAATTCTGAATTAAAAAAACCCTCATCTATAGCATGCACATACAGGTATCTAAAAAGCATCTAACTACACAACAGCTACTAAAAAAAAAACCACAATATACTTTTGGTGCCTAAGTTCTTTAAAGAAATATTTTCTACTTAGTGATACTTAAAATACTCTCTTCAAAACAATGTAGAATAGTTAATCTTTCAGTGCATGTCAATAAATTGTCCCTGAAGCATTTCCTCCAGGTTAAGTACTTTGAAAATCTGTTGGATCACCTGCAAGAAACGTTTTTCTTTGCAGTCCTTGTTTTCTTCATTACTTTCAAGAATTTCAGTGACCCTATCTAAGGCACGACAACATTTTTCACTAAAAAACATACAAAAATACTCTTACATATGCAACTGCTTGTTTCGTACCCCTGAATGTAACACTAGCATGTCTAATGCCTGCCATATATTCCCAATATTGTGGTAAACAAGGGTATGAAAAAAAATATATATATTTTCCCCTCCAGTGAGGAAGTATATGCTGTTAGGCCAGTCAGCTTAGATACACAGCTTCGAGGGACAATTCAGCAATGCAAATCCTGCTAAAACAATGCCAGAGCTAAGAGCCAATCTGTAACATAGCATGCCAGATTTCAAGAGTGCACTCACTTGGATCCAGGCAGCCTAGCTGGCATTGTGGAGCCTATATCAATATAGTAATAGTTATGCTGTTAATACATTAATAGTCTCTTCCAGAGCTACAACCAGGTCAGGCTTCCCAGCACCAGCAGAGAGTAAGATTTAACAAAGCTTTACAGACCATAACTGATTCTGCAGAATTCATGTGTCTTGTATTACGCATATTTCCAAAGTTCTTCCATTGCTCTGAATAATAGGAAATTATGTTTTAGTGGCAGCTTTCTTTTAAAGTAATACGTTAGTTTCCATTGACTGATGTGAGTTTATTCTAGGCCCAGCCTAATTTTACAGAAGGGACTACCTGTGATACAATACATTTAATGAGAAGAGATGTTCTGGATTCACTCAATGCAGACTCTTCCTATTTGAGACAATCGCTTCACAGTTTCCTTTTAACGACACACATGAACTCCACCTAGTTTGGCTTTTTGTCCTTACTACTTCTGGTGAAACTAGTGCACTACCTTGCTGCACAGGTACTTGAGAACAGTATTTTACATCTTTAAGTCCTATTTATGATCAGCATGTAGTTATAATTTGTTCTCTTAAGTGTCCATTTGTTAAAATAGTTTTTCCTCCCACAACAATCATTCTGGAGTACCTTTAAAGAGCAGTTTTGTCCGTTCACATTGTCTCTACACACTGTTTTACTGAATTACTTTCAGTTTCAGTTCTACAGACCAGGTCTTTGTATTGTTTTGGTTCATTAAAACTTATGCATAAAAAATACCCTGTTTGAGCAAGTTGTTTGAAAGTTAAAACTTTGACTATGATTTCAAAAAGCAGAAAAAGGCAGTTTTCCTTTTTTATAAATCAGGCCAACAAAGGACCAACTAAAGTTACTTCTACTGACAAAAAGAACGTGGTGTCAAGTTTTCAAAGGTATTTAAGCATGTAAAAATGTACAAGAAAACGACATTTTTCAGAGTAACCCAGAGGGCAGAGGTGCCCAGTTCATAACTATCAACAGGAGTTAGTCAGCTAGTCTTCAGAAATACCTGTGACTCAGTAGCATAGTTACAGCCACTGCTTCCTAAATGTGCTACAGGCAAGGTTTGAAGGGAAAGCTAGTATATTTTGTAGGCCTGCTGATGTACTGAAACTCCCCCAGACAGACAGGAAATCGGGCACATTTCAGGTCTGAAATGGAAAAAGCAAACTTGAATCCAGAAGTTGTTCACATCTGGAAACAACAGCTCTGTATTTTCATTTACCTCAATTAAAATCCTTCTATGAATGTCTGTGCATCTCAGTATCGTGCTCAGTATGCCAACTACTTTCACAGACCCTGCCTACAGATAAGATCAATGCCTTTTCTTTATATATCTAGCACTCAGCTTTATTTAACCACAGTAAACAAAATGCATAGATATAAAATATTTTAAAAGAGACTATAAATATATTCATAAAAATAAGTATGTCTGGAGCATTCCCCTCCTGGTCAGCAAAGAGCACTGATTTATCACAAGGGATATGCACGTTATTTCGATATCAATATATTTTAACAATTATACCATCCTATAAAAGCTTTCCTTTAGGAAAATTGCTGTTAGAAACACACACAAAAGAAGGAAAAACAATTGTTTACAAATTTGGCATGTTTCAAGTTAACCAAATGTAAGCTTTGGATAGTAAGTTTTGCAGTTTTAAGATCTGACTTAAATGGCACTAGAATGATCCTTTTCTGCTGATTTATTTCCTGTTACGTTAACTCCTGTTAAACAACCATTCACACGTTGATTTTTCTGATCTACTTCTTCAGTACATAAAGCTGCAAGAATTTTCTTTTTGTCAGTCTCACAAGATTAAGGTTTCAGATTTTTGGCCTTAAGTAGAAAATTTCATCCCCTTTGTATGCTACACATCTATTTGCTTATTTTGTGCAGAAAGACAGGTTTCAAAGGTGATACAGCAGCGAGCCACACACTTGAGGGCAGCTGCACTCCTTAGGAGAAGAATCAGTCCTCTTCCTTTCTGGAGAGATGTGAACTCTCAAAACCAAAGCATGCTGGGCTTTGCGGGACTAACAAGACATCTCACTATGAAGCTTTAGCAAACAGTTGTGCTTTACTTACACTTTTCTCTTCCACATTCCAAAACACAACAGCCCCTTCCCTGTGAATTCAAGGAAAAAACTGAGGTGTAATTGCACTGTTTTAAGTATATGATCAATTTTGTATGATCAAGTGCATTATCATTTTTTTTTTGAATCATTCTGATTGAGCTACATGCAATGATCTAGTAAGCTGCACTTTCACAGGATTGCTATTAATAAAATAATGTTTCGGGCATAGTTTTTAACTTACCTGAAGAAAAAAATCATGCCAGCATCATCATCTTTTGCAGATTTCTCAGTACCAATCACCAAAACATTTGCAGCATCTAGTTGGAAACAAATAAGCAAAATAAAAGTTCAAAATGAAGAATTAATTACACTTCTAATCATGACAGCTATAAGCATATGATTCCAGCTCAACAGTTGCATGCTAACACTTTCAATGTCAGTCCCATATTCTATTTTTCTGATTGAAGTGTGACAATATAAAACTAAGCAGCTTTTCTAAAGTGTTGCATGCTAGACAGACTCAGATGCTATGTTAAACTTCACTATAAACTGTAGTTAATGAAATGTAACAGTTTTAAAGAACAAAAGACTTAGACAAAACCCATGCAGGGCATAGTAAATTAACCAGGAACAGAATATAGAAGGCAAAAGTGGACATGAACACAAGTGAACTATGGAAGTTAGCCCACAGTTGCAGAGCAATTACTGCTCAAGTTCTGCTTGCCCAGAAGACCAAAATCTCCCTTTTCTATACAGCGAGGGACTAATTTTGCTGACTTTGCTTTGACAGTCAGAAACCTGAAAGAGCATAGCCCCAAGGCAGCAGAGGAAACATCCATCCATGTTTTCCTCTGGATCTGAAGCATGCTTTTGAAATAAATCTTCCAGTCACCCTCGTTCACCACACTTCGGATTTGCACTGCAGAAGTGTCAGCGTGCGCAAACTGGATTTCTTTTGCATGAAATTAAACTGGAAGATGAGCTCCAGCACTGCACTTAAGGTACTCCAACCATGCTAATGGACATTCATTATATAGGACCAGACTCTTACACCAGCTGGTGCAAGCAGAAGGCCCCAAAGTTTGCTCCGTGTGGGTCCTGGGTGCTCAAAACAGTTCCACTCCCCCGCCCTTCCCCTGTAGCTGCTCCCCTGTACTGCTCTGCCAACGCAGGCGTAGCTTTAGAAGCCCAGCTGTGGGTATGCCAAGGAAAGTTCACTTTCCAGCGTGACTCATTTTACCATTGGTAGCCAGACCAGCAAAACCTCCCACCTCTGTTGTGAGCTGAGACTCCGCAAAGAGAAATTTGCAAGGCCTAACACCTAAGCATTAAAAAGCTCAAGCCCTTTGCATAAATATCACAAAGCAATCACCAGTGCACCAATTTAGGTCTGGGTATGAACTCCATCATTTGCTTTACTGCTGAAGTCACAGAGGCCACGTAGCCTAAGCAGGCAGGAAGAGATGACTGGATATTGGCCATACTTTTGCTAACACACAACTCGAGACCATGCAGTTAGTTGGTCTGTACGAACTCTTCAAAGATCTCTCTTTCACTTGCTATTCCAATTCAGAAACACATGACTCGATGAATCACTGGAGCAAGCTTTGGGTGTGAAGTGGGAGTTTACCACAGAAGAAACATTTGTCTGCGTTTTCTCATTTGCCTTTTCAAATATCACTCTTACTTTATCAATCCCCTCCAGCTAAAACATATACACTGAATGTGAATTTGGTCCCTTATAAATAGTCCCTATATAAATAGTCCCTCTAAAATGTTTTTAAAGGGGCCAAAAAAGAATAAAATTAAGCATAACACTACAAAACAACAAATCCACACAACGTTTTCTAATTTAGATTTCTATGTGCTAGTGCTTCTCAAGATGTAACATTCAGCTTGGTGACTGAGCACTGCTACATCCACGTGTCAACCACCACAAAACGTCACATCTGCTGGCACAATCAAACATCCTTTCATTACTTCCTCCAAACTTCTGGCAGAGTATCTGTTGTAAGGAGTCAAAAACACACCAGGAATAAATGAAAGAACTGGCAAACCCTACACTTTCAGGGTCAAGTACCAGCAACAGCACAATTTGCGTTACAGTAACTCAGTCATGCTGAGGTTTGTACAAAGTTTCTATCCTGAAGCAGTGAAACCAGTGTTGTTTTAATACAAAGGAACTAACTACAAAGGAACACGATGCCTATATTACATAGCACCTTCTCTTTCCATGTTCACCTTTCTGAGAAATATGGCCATTACTAAATCTTGCATTTAAAAAGATCCACTGGATTATTACCACGGCTGGTTTATTAGGTGTTTGAGAGTCAGCCAGGTATTTGATAACCTCTACTGAAACGCCCATAAACAATATTTGTCATTCCTCTTAGCTTTATATAATCTGTTCATTCACAAAAAATAAATAAATCTACTGCCAACATATAAAAATCGCAGCTGTTCTAGGGCATCGGGTTCGTTAAGCTACAAAAAGCTCCATTTGTTTTTCTCCTGGAGTCTCCTGCAGCTATTTCCACGCCATACTTTCCCAAGTCTTCAGAGATACTTTGGATAGAACCAGAACCAATTACTTTGCTGCAGGGACTCATCCGACTAGGGTATATTTGGCCAGTATGAAGTATCGACTGCATTCTCTTTACCAGAATTAAATTTGTATGTGCATCTCTTTTACGTTTCACTTAGTCAGCAAGACTCTCTCTTGTGTGCCTACAGCCCTCAGTGATTTACATTAATAGAAGTCTGGGTATGGAAAGAAGGTGCAACACTTCAAATTACAAAGTTGTTTGGCAGCTGAAGCGCTATGGCATCACATACCGAAACACTGATTAAAATAAACGTTCGTAAAATTTTCAGTTAGCAGATTTCTTGAAAAGTAGTATGGTATTAGAAAATTTCAAAAAATATTTTTATTGAATGCATTTCTAGGACTAATTTTTCAATAATTTAGTGTAACAGTAATTTGAGGAAAAATTATCATACGGTAATAGCAAGCGCTGGTTATACTGCTATTCTGGAAGGCTCATTTATTTATTTTTAAAGTAAATGGAACTTTTAAATAGAGCTACATGTATATTACAAGTACCATGATATATTCCAGGGTATTACCACAATAAGAATATGTTAAGTTATAAAAATTATATACCTCACCTGTATTTCATTTAACGAGATATAATATCGTTTTTAAGATGTTTTAAAAATCTACCTCTAGGCAAACTTGTTATTTCAACATATCCATGTGAAGTCAGGTCATGGCACAGATTACCAAGATGATACTCATCTGCTGTTGCAAAGGCTGTGCACTGCATCAGATTCTGTGCCAAAGGAATAAAGATTTGAGTTAGGGAAAGGCTGGAGCAAGATGTTCATAAGACACGTTCATGTTTGCCTCAAGTTGATCACGAGAGTGACACTTTTCATTTACTCACTCTTTTCTACTAATCATCATTGCTATGCTGTCCGCTTCGTGTACAACTACTAATGAGGTTACTCCCTGCTAAGTGGGGAAGAAAACCTATCCGAGGTTCACAGACGGAGACCAAACCACGTGGCGTGAGTCAGTCACACCGAAAACCTGTGTGACAGAGCCACAAACTGCGCCCTTCTGCCCTGAACGCCAGAGGAATGCTCTAACAGGAGAGCTACAGTTGCTCTCCCGTCCTAAACCCTATGAGGTACTTGGTCGACCACCAAAACCAAAAGCAAGACACCCTCAATACCAGCTTGAAGGCCTGTGAAGACACGTGGAGTTGAACCACCCCAGCCTGCCTATGAAGCACCACAAGCTCCCAGAGCAGCAGACCGGTCCCATCCTGCCCAGGACGGAGCTGGCTGTGCGGGTAGCTCCGGAGACAGCACAGAGCCACAGGTCGGGGCCAGCTGCGGGTGCTGCAGATCAGCGTCCTCTCTCCGAGGGAAACCCTGCACTAACAACACGGCCTCGGCTGAAACCGCGGTCGAGCTGTATGCAACAGCCAGTTTGTCTCAGTATCCCACAGCCGGAAATAAATAAAATGCCGTAGTGGAACAAATAACTGGTACAATGCAAGAACGTGAGGAAAAGGGATGCTGACTTGCAGCAGGACTGACTCATGCATGGCAAAGACATCAGGAAGTCATCTGTGTAAAAGCTTTCCTGATTAATCCGACAGGTCACCATAAACCGATCTACGAATTCTACTCCTCAATTTAAGGGGATTTCTTTGTTCTGATACCCTGTATTTCCCATGGTAACGTTCTTCAGTACACTGCAATGGAAGATATCCAGACAGCACTGCTCACTGCGGATCAGTCACTTTCCAGCTTTTTGTAACTAATACAAAGGGGGATGTAACTAACAACAAACGAACAAAAGAGCTGTTCTCATCTGCAAGCATTTAGACCCACAATACACTTCAAATCCCAATGACTTCCTCGCTGCACTCATACACCGAACTGCAACACCTGAAGAGGTGTTCTGCTCCTGAAGGGGGCCCACCACCAGTGATCAGGAGCGAGGTCACGCACTTAAACTTCATTTTCTTTTTTCATGTTAATGTTCTGTTATCATTTCTAAAATTTTGTTTACACGTCATCTTATTTCAGTGACCACTAACAGAAAATACACTTTAAAAGTAATTCAGTATTCAGACAGCAATTTTGTAGACGTATTTCCATGACTATGCTACGAGGCTGAGTCAACAGTCAAACAGAATTGTATTTTCAGTTTCCTTGCTGCAGTACCTTTGAAAAGTTGCATTATTACCGTATCATCTGTAAAAAAAACATTCTCAGTATCTATTCAGGAAATATACTGTAATCTTCTAGCTAGTAGCAATCCGAAAATCTTAATCCTGCTCTATACTTTCCATACTTGATTTTGTTATTGTTCATTTCAAGGCAGATGCGCTAGAGGACAGACTATCTGCTCCTGTGATTTTAGTTTCCAGGCGAAGACTGTGTAGTTAGCACCAGAAGTTGGCTGCCAAGACTACGTGCCTGAATCAGCAGTTCGAATATGCAGTATTATTGTTCTCTTCTTCTTCTTCTTCTTTTTTTTTTTTTTAATAACAGTGCAGTGTTCGCCCCTTAACTAAACTCTTGTTTGGTGAGGGACATTTGGAATGGGTATAGAGTTTAAGGCACCTAAAATTTGTGCATCCACACAAGTCTAGTCTCCCATGACAGTTGATGGAGACTGAACAGAGAAGTCTGTAGGCTAACGAGTGATTCAGCTAATCCTAACATACAGGTGTTAACTTGTTATCCATAGGTTCTGGCTGGTGAGCTAGGCCAGTAAACCTCCATCCTGTGCTGCCTGTTACACCCTCACTTGCACACTTGCCTGGAACAGCATGGAAGGTCTGTCCTGGTGACACGAACTCCAGCCACTTGCCACCCCCTGCTTCCTGGCTGCACCTGGGGATTCACTCAGGTTCAACTCAGAGCTCCACAGCAACTATCACAGACATCCTAACCACTTCAGCAACTCGTTTTCCGTATCATCATCCCCCCAACAACTGCACAGGAACCGTAATTCTCTGGTTAGTCCACCTCTTCCATTTTAAGTATACAGAAATTTTTAAGAAAGAAAACCTGCAAGATGAACTTAATCCTCGTACCACCACAGGAATCAGTCTTTACCTCCAGGATATGAGCAACCACATCTTCACTTGAATTTCAAGCTTTTTCTACAGTATATGGCTATAGTATTAAAAATCAGCTCAAAGGCTTCTCGTGCCTTCAGACCTTGCAGTATCAGTAACTAACCCGAGTCGTGGCACTAGTCACCGAGGGACTGACTAAACCAGTTACCACTTTAAAGCAACTCTTCCACCTACCCTGAAGAACTGGTCTCGGGACCATTTATCACTGCTGGTGCACGGCATCCCAGCTGCAGGCAGCACATAAAGAGAGAGGAGTGCAGGCAAGGGGTGGGAAGGAGCTTATTCACAGACAATTCGGCAGAAGAAAGGTGTTAATGGCCCTTCCCAACAGAAAAACCTCAGAGATCCTCAGGGTTCATCTAACTGAAAACCTTCAGAGTGGGTCTGGAGCTGCTGTCTCCAGAGGCAGACTATGAAGGAAGGGACACAGCTCCCAGGCAACTCAATTGGAAGTAGGGCCTGTGTTACTGGAGGGTTCTTGGTTCCCCCAACACATGCAGAGGAAGACACGATCAGCTTTTTCATGACAGCAGGATTTAGAGAATAATGACGGCATGTTGAAAAAAAAATAGGGCCTCTCTGTTTGCTGTACTTGTATTAGTCATATTACAGAAAACGGTTGCATCTTTAAGTTAACTCTTTATACTAAGTATCTATAAGGAAGTACAAAAACAGGTAAAAAAAAATGCTTGTTCCAAAATACTATCAGCCTGTGCACAGTCAGGGTGACAGCATGTCAAGTACCCCTGAAAATGCAGCTGTGTATTTGCCAAAACCACAAAGGGTTTATTCAAAAATAGAAAATGCTTTTGTTAGGCCTGAGTTTATGCGATTTCTGGCATACCATTTTACAGTGTGGAAGCTTCCTCGTAATGAAATAATAATAATCTTTCCTATCAGGCAGAATTTTCTCCATCTCTTCACAATGGAAAAAAGTAAAAATAGCAGTGCGTATTACTTGTACACATGTAAATGAAAATGTCAGACAAAAACTGTTAGCATTTCATACTGCCATTCAGAAACCTCAAAAATCTAATAAGAAATGTCACTTCAATCCACCCCGTAAAAAAAGGAAGCAACCTCTACATATAATGTCATAGTACAAATAACAAGCTTAAAACAGTATGTGGTGATTTAGGACTAAAATTCTTCACTTTCTGTTTTCAGAGTAATAGGAAAACTCAAGTGGGAACTAAGTTTTCTACAACGGAACCTTGATGTTACATTAAATCTCACTCCTGTTAATCATACAAAATATTAAACAAGAGCTTGCATGACTAGAAGGCAAGCATTAAGACCTCGCTGCTCACATTCAGCAGATCATGCAATAGGCACATTTTGCAATGCGGAAGCTGCTTCTGAAAGCACAGTGCTGGTCCCAGTCTCATCTATAGCACTATTTTGTTAACAGTACCCTGGAACTCAGCTGTTATTGTAGCTCGAGGAGAACAATAACATTTCTGGCACCAGGATTTTTTCATTGCATATCTTATAGTTGAGTACACTCACAGTCTGCTCTGGCTAGCAGCAAAGGCTTTCGAAGACCTATCTTAGGGATTAACAGCTACAAGCATGCACTGTTCCACTTACTCATCCTATAGATCTGATATTATCCCAAACAGTTTATTGTTGCAGTTACTCTGTAGATCTAGGAGTCTGGTGATCCAGGAATAATGTTCCTCGAGTAATGCAGGCTATGCCTGCACCTCAGTTCTGCCACTGACAGAAAAGAAACAATCTACTTCTCTGAAATACTGTGAGGCTTCTAATACTAAGTGTTGTGATCTCCATCCAGATGTTGCTACACAAGAACTTATTTTATCACTAAGAATAAAATTGAAATAATTTTGCTGTAGTATTAAAGCTATTTCACTATAGCTTGAAATGCTGTGACTGTTTATAAAAAACAAGCAGTGATACTTGAGAATACAGCCTAAATTGAAAGCTTCTGAAACCTAATCTGAATATTTATAAACTCTATTATTTACTTTCATCTTGATTTCTGTTAGAAATAGAATGAAGCCTTAAAACTGGATAGAACTGGGCAAGAAGGATGCCTGGGGAAAGCTGAGTTACACCAAAAGCTGGATTTTTCTCCTGAATATTAAACTAACTTAAAACATTTTAAAGGGATTTAATGTCTTTCCGTTTTAGTAACCAACTCTCTTCCTTCCACTTTTGTCACACATTGCTAGTAGGTCTCTTATTTTGTCTTCAAAATACCAGACACAATAGTTTCTATCAAGTTTGTTCCTGTTTGTAGAGTTCTGACCTCTCTATGTGGCCAGAGTCAGGTAAACAATAAAATCTTCTTCACCAAATAACTATGTTAATTGCATTAAAATTTTAAACTAAACCCAAATCTGAACATAAATTAGGTTGATGAAGTTCCCTTAATATTATATAGAATGCAAATTTTATTCTTTACCTCCATGTCTGACGGTAGTGGCTGGTTAGCTCTGGATGGCTGCTTGGTCCTCGGCGCCTTTGGTGGCCTCTTAACTGGCTGGTTACTGTGTTTTGGAATAATTTTAGAAGCTGCTACAATCGAGTAAAATCTTGGTGATATGTTCCGAAGCTTTTTAAAATGCTCCATATTGAGCCTGTAGTTTTCCATTGCTGCCATACCAAAACGTTTCCAGGGTGGAAAAAACATCTCCCTGCTCTGATAATGCACATTTTTTCCCAAAGCCGATACATTTCCTTGGATCAGTTGCCAATTCTTCACTTGCACACATCGACTTGTCAAACAAGAGGAAGCAGTTTTCAGAGCAAACGAATTCCTTGCTGTCCTGTCAATTTCGTTACGCAGCTTTAGCAGTGGAGGTCCAGTTTTATTAAAGGTTTGGTGTCGGCATATGGTTGTTAAAGAGTGGAAAGATCCAGCCTGAAGGCGCAGAAGTTTCAGTCTCATTGCTTCCCTCAGAACTGTATTTAAAAGACATAAACAAAATCCTCTATCAACCCTTTGGAAAGAAATATTATTATTTTTCCCTTAGCTAAAAGGTGACCCATACTCCTTTTGCATTCATTAGCGCTCCTAAACACATGAAGAGTGATGGCTCTAAAAAGCTTTTTCTCAATGCTATGGAGATACTGTAATTAAGATTAAAGCATGTTAACGAACTGTGTGCTTGCAATACACAGTGGTAGAGTTGGTTGCTATGTCAATATGAAACGAGGTATCTTTTCCCCTCTGTCGCTTGCTCTGTGTAGCGGTCTGTGCTCTCAGTAACCCCACTGATAAAACTACTCATGAGCAAGACTCACCTCAAAGAGGATATTAGACTGCGAGAATCATTTTATACATAACAGAAACAACAACTAGACTGCTGTGTGCTTGTATGGAAATGGCACCTACAGAACACACATACTGACCAACACCAGCTGAAATAACTACACTGCCAACAGCCCAGCATGGATCCAGCTCTGCTTGTCTGTCACGACTGAAGCGAGAGGCATATAAATGAGGTTATGGTCTTGATCCCGCTGTTACATAATGGTGCAGCACGGACTGCAAGGTCTGCCTGCGGATCTACCTGTGCTGACAGAAACACGCATTGTTAGGTTGTTAATCCAGAACAAAATCTAGTTCCTGAGCGTATTTATGCTATGCTGTATGTGTTAATCAAATGAACTTTGCAAGTGTTCACAGACTTGGCACCTACAGGGGCAGGTTTCGCTTGCTGAGGAATCGCAGCGCTGCGTCCCTGCCCCCATCTGCTTCTGTTAGCCAGGAGCGTTCCCCTGGTGACAGAGAATTCATTTTCAGGAAGATATTAACATAAAGAAAAGCCATGAAGCTGCACGGTTTGAAAAAAGAGGGTCAGCTTAAGGATATTTTTCCAAAACCAGCGTAAAGGACCTTTAATAGCACCGACACATTTAGCGTGACGGTTGAAACACCCATTTTCTTGTCAGAACAAGCTCTACGAGGAGGGACACAGAGCTCCTCCGGGCTACCACAGAATAAGTAATTGATGCTGGGCATAGATTTATGTGCTTTTTGCTCGGCACTTTATTGGGATTTGTAAGCCGGTTACGCGCACGCTGGCTGTAACCAGCGCGTTGCTGGCAGCAGGGAGCCAAGGCCCCAGCGAGCCCCGCCGCCATCACCCGGCCCGGCAGCGGCGCCCCGCCGCACTACGACGGAGCCCCGCTCCCATTGGCTGCCCGCCTCAGGGGGGGCGGGACGCAGCCCGCCAGGCAGCCAATCGGACGCCCCCCGTATCAGAACCGGCGGCGAGGCCCCGGCGCCCCCCTGAGGCGGCAGCAGCGCGGCCCCGCCCGGCGGCTGACGGGCGCCTCTGTCGGGGGCGCCCCGCCCAAGGCCGGGCGGGCGCGGGGCGAACGACGGCGGCCGGCCTCTGCTCCTGCAGCCGCCCCGGTGCGCGGGGAGCTGTGTGTGTGTGTGCGTGCGTGCGCTCACCCAGCCACGGGGGGGCAGCCGGGCAGCGAGCCGCGACCTTGCGGCTGCGACGCGGGGTGGGGGGGGTGGGGGGGGCAGGAAACGGCCCCGTCCGCCTTTCTCCCCTTTCCCCGTTGCCTCCCCCACCGACCCGTTCCCGCTCGGCAGCGCGGGGCGGCCGCCGCCAGCAACCGCCCGCCCGCCCGCTCCCTCCCTCCCTCCCTCCACCGCTGCCGCCGCCGCGGCGGGCGGGGAGGGGCGAGGCGGTTCCCGGCGCGCGCCAGCACTGACCTGAGGGGGGGGAGGAGGAGGAGGAGGGGGGGGGGGAGGGGTCGCGCCGCTCTCCGCCGCGCTCGCCGCGGCCCCGCCCACCGCCCGCCGGGCTCCGCCGCCAGGCCCCGCCCGCCGCCGCGCCGAGCGCCGCCGCCGGCCGCCGCCGCCGCGCCAATAACGTCCGGCTGCCGCGCCCGGCTTCCGGGAGGGGGCGGGGAGCGAGGGGCGGGGCAAGATGGCGGCGGTAACGGCCCTACCGGTGCCGCTGTCGGGCAGGTTCAAGGGGTGCGTCCGGGCGCGGCGCGGTGAGAGGAGGGGTGCGGGGGGTGGGGGTCAGAGCGGGGCTCGGCTGCGGCTCCCGGCCCGGGGAGAGGCGGTGAAGGGGCGGCGGGGCCGGGGGATGGCGCCGGGCGGGGCGAGGCGGAGCTGGGGGCGGCCCTCGGAGCGCTCCGGACGGGGCCTTGCGCTGAGGCGCCGGGAGGCGGCGCTGCGGGGCGGGCGAGGCGGTGCCGGGCCGTGCATGGCGGTGCTGGGCCGCCGCTGCGGGGTGCGGCCTGGCGTGCCCTGGGGTCGCTGCTGGGCTGCTGTGTGGGTCTCAGCCCCAACGTCACGGCTCCGGCGTGTACGCCTTAAAATAAAGGGTGTTCTGCAGGAGGTCCTTGTTAACGTCTTTCTCGGTGCCCTTCTCAACAAACAAAAGCACCGTAAAACCCTTCACGTAGAGGGAATGGCCTCAGTTTGTGCCAGGGGAGGTTGAGGTTGGAAATGAGGAGACATTTCTTCTCAGAAAGAGCAGTCAGGCATTGGGACGGGTTGCCCAGGGAGGTGGTGGAGTCACGGTCCCTGGGGGTGTTCAAGGAGAGGCTGGACGTGGTTTAGTGGGTGGCATTGGTGGTAGGGGGATGGTTCGACCAGATGGTCTTGGAGGTCTTTTCCAACCTTAGTTATTCTATAGTTCTCTCTATATAATTACATATATACACCTGTAAGTTCATTTATATCTATCTAAGTAGCTGTAAATCTATTTATATATGAATTCACATGTTGGGGAGCAAGTACTGTGGATTTGTTGTTATAAAATCAGTGCAATGTAGCATACCTAAACCTTACACGTTTCTCTGGGCTCTTAATTTTAAATTTACTTGTCTTTACATCTGGCTAACCACAGTCAGATCATGTGTTTTAGCCTGGACTCGACTACTGGAATTACCTCTGTCAGGGCTAGTCAGTTAATGTTTTTTCCCTGAAAAGATGTTTTTCTTCAAAAGTCAACCAAAGAACCCTACCAATTTGAGTTCTTTTTTTTTTTTTGGTGTTAACTGCTTTAAAAGCACACACACATTTTTAAGACCTTACGTTTATTTAAAAATAGAAGATACTTTATCATTTCTGCTCAGTAATAAAATTTTGATCCTTTCCTTTTTAGATCCTTTGCGTATTTTACAATTAAAGACAGACTGCCCCAGATCCTCACAAGAACTATTGATACTCTGCATAGACATAAAAATGAATTCTTTGAAGAACATGGTGAGGTAAGAGTAAGGTGTCTTTTTGCCCCAAATATTTTTCCCTAACTGCTGAGACCCCTTCTATGATGTGTTTTACTGGTTTCTTTCATTGCTTGGCTTTCTTATTCTTTTTATCTGTTCTTCTTCTTGGCCATCTTTCTTGTAGCTTTTTTCATTAGTTTCATAATTCGTCTTCCTGTCCTACCTTTTTTCTAACCTTTCTGTTCTGCAAGTGTCTCATTTTCTTTCTCTCTCTTTTTATTTTTTTAAACGATGCTATGTCTAATAGACTTACCGTCTTCTGAAGATGACAGTTTCACTTTTCTGTTGCCCTCTAATGACCAAAAGGTCCAATCTATAAAGAAGTCCAATGCGTGATTCACTTTAGGATGATATGCGTAAAATGAGTATCATTTACCCAGATGCGTTTGGTTGAATCAAGCTGATTTTTTGGGAACTTGTATGTAGCAGTTGAAGCTTATCGCTTATTTATGCCTGAAAACCACATCTGCATTTCTAGAGGATTAAATGTTCAGAATAGGAACTTTTGTTCTTCACTTATTTCAGAAGGGTGTTGAAGCAGAGAAGAGAGCTATATCTTTCCTTTCCAAATTACGGAATGAACTGCAAACAGACAAACCAGTGACTCCCTTAGAAGATGAACTGCCTGATGCCACGCTGTGGAACCAATACCTCGACTACCAACGAAATTTATCAAATGGAAATGGAGGACCAAGCTGGTTTCAGTCTCCTTGGTTATACGTAGAGTGTTACATGTATCGACGAATTCATGCAGCATTAGCACAGAAGTAGGTAGTAATAGTTTGGTGTATTACTCTGCAAAATTATTCTTCCCCCTTTTAATTTTAGGAGAAAGGAAGACATCTGGGGACTAAGATTTAAAAAAAAAATAAATTAAGCTTTTCCATATTCCTTTTCCTTTGTTTTGCAGCTCAGATTTAAAATTCTTCTTTCATTGAGTAGATTTTGAAGTTTATTGTTATTTGTTATGATTCAATTTCTGCAACTTAGTCTACATGAAAACTAAAGTTTGACTGTGTAGCTTGCCCTTGCAGACTAATGTAGAGCAGGGTCTCAAAGTGATTTAATGTATCTAAAAGGTTTGTTAGTTTAGAGTTGTCTCTTAAGGCGTACATTCATCTAAAATACATAATAGGAGTGCCACCACCATGTTGGGCATTCTAACTTGTTTGGCTGCTTGAAATCTGAAGTTTTTACTGCAACAGACCCGTTCATTCTACACCATCATCTTAGTTACAGCAGGGTTTGCAGGCCATGCATTGCATCAGACTTCGGGAGCTGATCCTGGTTAAAAATAACTTTGAAGGAAAAGTTTGTTGTGCTGGTACTGTGGAGAGGTGCCAGTACAACGTAATGGGGTAGGAATGAACAGTTTAATTGCCTGCTGCTGCCTAAAATGAAATAAAATGAGATATGTTATGCACAGTGGACTTGTCCGTATTATTACAGAGACGAAAACACAGTAATGGGTTTCCTTGTTTCTGCTGGTATATCAGGCCCTTGGAACTCTTGCAGCAGAAACTTCAAATATGACATGGATGTTTTGGATTGTACTAAAAAACCAGATGCTCTTCATTAGTAAGCTTTAAATTTCTCAGTCTTTATTATTTTGCTGCTCTTAAGCATATGGTTGGATAGAGGTTCAATCATTTGTTAAAACTTGTAACAGCAAATACGATTCTTATTACATAATGAGTTTCTAGTTCTTAGATATTACAAGAGCTGAATTATTTTGTCGTCTTTGTCATGTTAGTTTTCAAAAGTCCTAGTTAAAAGCTTTCATAAGAATGACATCGCATCACTGTAAGAGACTTTGGTATGGGAAATACACTTCAGTAGGCACAAATGCAATTTAGGCCAGCAATTCACTATGCTTGTTCACTTGCATTTTGTAGTTTTAGTCCTTTGTATACAAAGAATGGAGTTCAAAATTGTTACAATAGGGATTGAACACTTATTCGCTCTCAGAATTGCTAAAAATATGAAGGTGTCCTGTATGCTATTTGGTTTAGTAAGGTGCGTTACCAAGCTTTTATTCAGATGTCTAAGAATTCACTGTGACAAGTTAAAGCTGGAAAATCTAACCAGTCTAAAACACAGTCTAAAACCACTGAGCTCTGAGCTTGCGTTTTCATGTGTTTCAAGTGCTGTCTTGGAAAATGTGGACAGTATGTTAATATATTCTTTCTCTGCTTACTTTTAGCCCACCTATCGACAACTTCGATGTATTTAAAGAAGGAAAGGCTCAAAATTTCTTTGAATCCCAAGGGGCTATTATTGCCTTATGCACTTACTTTCAGGAGCTGCTTAAAAACATCAAAGATCTAGATGAGAAGCAACTTCAGGAGGAGTTTTTTAAGTTACTGCAGGTAAACTAGTAGTGCTTAACACAAGACTAAAGTATCCCCTCTCTGTAGCAAATGAAATCTTGAGAGTATAAAGAATCTGAATTTCATTGGGAAATTAAAAAAAAAAAAAAAAAAAAAAGGCTTTTTTGCTTGTAAGGGTGTGATGAAATCCTGACGGCCATACTGTATCACTGCACTGGAAATATTTAAGTTTGATGTTTTCCTTATACTGCTGGTCTTCATTGTGTATTTGAAAACCCGGCTTATTCTCCCTCAGAAAACTATCTCTAAAATAAATTTTATGTTGAGTTCCAGAGGGCCTTTCTGTTGTTTAACTGTAGAATTTTAAAACAGTTAATTTTACTGACACTTTAAAAGCTTTAGACTTTTGGAAATAAGCTAGATGTCACTTTGGGCCAGAAGTGGTTCAAAAGTTTACAACTGCACCATTCTTGGAAAAAAATGCCTTTGGGTAGAATACAGAATATCACAGGGTTACAGTAAGTTCGTTCACTGGCAGCAATGCACATGGACTATGTGACAAAACTTTATAAAAAGCTCATTAGAGTGTACTTAAAATACTTGATATTTTTATAAATGGGTATTAGTTATAGTTCTTACTTGGCTTCATGTAACAAACCAATCACATTTTATTACTCCTTTTTTTGTCTTCCCACTGCTGTTTCCTGGAGTTATAGTGTGGAGAACATATTTTTTAAAGCTTTCTGATCAGTGTGTTTACATTGATCTGACTCTTCCATTTTTGTCAGTTCCGATGCATGTTTCTGGTACCTGCATAAATACAGAGCCTTGTTCGGTTCCTTCCAAGATTTTTTTTTTCTGTGTTGAGATTTTTGCACAAGAAGTTGATTTCTGTTAAAGCTTGGAGGAAAATGTGGAGTCCGTGTCTTCATGTCCCTAAAATAGAAACAAACAAAAATCTTTAAGTACATGCGAAGCTTAGAATGTAGCTACAATGAAACTTACCAAATGTTTTTGTTTCTTCCTCATTCTAGGTGTCATTGTGGGGCAATAAGTGTGACCTTTCTTTTTCAGCTGGTGAGGACAGCTCTCAGAAATCTAGTCCTCTACAGTGCCTGGAAGATATGGTACCTTTTATCTTAGTGAATGATATGGAAAAACTTTGGTCACTACTTATAAATGCCAAAAATAGAAAAACAGATAAATGTAAAGTTAGAGTTGATATAATCCTGGATAATGCTGGATTTGAACTTGTAAGTGATTTTGTGTTGGCGGACTTCCTGCTATCATCAAAGCTAGCTGATGAAGTCCATTTCCGTGGAAAGAGTATTCCATGGTATGTGTCAGATACCACAAAGAATGATTTTAACTGGACTATAAAACAGCTTCAGGCAGCTAATCATATGTGGATGTCTAGATGTGGGATAAACTGGGAGGGCAATTTGAAAAAGGGCGTTTGGGTTTACCACGATCACATGTTTTGGACTTTGCCACATGACTTTTCCAGTATGGCTGAGGTTGCTCCTGATTTGTATGCTGATCTACAGAAGTCAAACTTGCTTCTTTTTAAAGGTGATCTAAACTATAGAAAATTAACAGGGGATAGAAAATGGGAGCACACGGTTCCTTTTCATCAGGCCTTGAACAAGTTTCATCCTGCACCTCTCTGTAGTTTGAGAACACTGAAATCTGACACGCAGGTTGGCCTGAAACCTGGACAAGGTGAAGAGATTCAGGCTTCTGAACCTGAATGGATGATAAGTGGGAAATACGGGGTGGTTCAGTTTGATGCTGCTCTCTGACTCCAGTTCTAATGTTCTGGCAGATAGATTTAGTCAAAGTTTTAACTCTGTTAAAAAGTTTAACTTTCTCTGTTCTATGCTTGGCTTCAGCAATTTTTTGTTCTTGTTTGCACTTTTTCTTCCAAACAATTTGTTGTTGTTGTTCCACAAAAGACTTTGGTGTTCTGTAAAAGGTCACAGTTTACATAAATCACTCTGCATTTCAACATATTTTGTGTTCCTATTGTCCAATGTCAGCAGAAGATATTTAAGGCGAATATTTGGTTGACCATAATTTTTTTCTTCATCTTTGGGTATGAGGGTTTATGCCTACCAAGTGAAAAATCTACTTTGGAAACAGTTTTTTCAACTGTATCTTTGCATGTATTTACTTACTTCAGGATATTTTGTTCTCCATGTGCCATGAATTGCATGAAAGTTAATGTTTTAGCAAGAGCACAAATGAATTATTTTGAATATGGTCATTGCAGGACCATATTTTAAAACTGCTTGAAAGAGTTTACTTCTACTTTTTACATCAATTGTTTTTTATGTGCTGCTTGTGTCAATTGACAAAGTACTTTCATTGTTTTTTAAATGGTTGTCTTTATTTGAAAATAGTTACCAGTACATTAAGAGATGAGTTTTTGGGTGATATCTGGTAAATGTTGACTTTAAATTTGAAAGTTAAATTTTGATTTTTAAAATAGAAGTGGATGTTGCTAGCCATTTTGCCTGTAGGAGGGGATTTACCCCATCTGGTAAGAAGATTAGTAGGAAAAAGGACAGTTTCATTTTAAGAGTGGGGAAGGTTTTATTTATCTAAGAATAATACCAAAAACAACAACAAAACACAGTTACCTTGCTAACTGGATTTTAGATTTAAAAAAACTTGAATTGAAGGTGGCCTGTCTACCACCGGTGTTGGTGGTTCAAGCATTGCTGCCTCTTTCAATTGTGAACATTTTTATTGTCAAATATAGTGCTTTGTATTTTTTTTAAGAAGGATGCCACATTTTTTATGGGGGAAATAAAACCCCAGTTGCACTGAGAAGTACAACATATGCTAAAAATACACGGGCTATACAGGTTGCTGCTAATTAGAGTTATGTCCCATTTTCTTTTCCTCCACCCCAGTCTCAGTTTACCTCACTCAGAAGTTGGGGGAAACTTTGGAATATTTTAGTGATTTTTTCATAGTGAAATGAAAGGGGAAATGCATTATCTGTTTCTAAAGGAAAAATTAAAAATAGATTCTATCGTCTTATTTTTGTTGTTTGAAATAGGGCCTTTTTGGAGGGCTGATATGATGGCAGTAATAACTGCAGGTTTGTTAGAAAATAGCAAAATTTCCCACAGCGTCTGTCTTTCTGTCTATGCTGCTGTCTGGAGCTGCTAAAATGAGCAGGGCTTGCTGCTGGTAACCGAGGTTGTTACGTTACAGAGAACAGGAGTAGACCGTAGGTAGAGAAACTTCACCTTCTATTTTATAGATACAGTGAAATCTTATACAACAAAAAGGAGGACACTGTAGTGTCCTTACTTGGCTACATTCTGGAACTGAAGAAACGTGTGCTCTGACAAAGGAATCAGAATGTCTCTGTGGTGGAAGGTGAACTAAAAGCGACTTATGCACTTATGGTTAACCTAAGACAAGGGTAAGCTTTGGTAGGTCTAAAGCTATTTTAGCCTTTGAAAATGAAGCTGGAATCCCTTCTGGTCAGTGAAATCACTGGCAAGAAATGTCTTGTTTCTCATTCTGACATGCAGAGAATCAGCTGGTGCTATGAGATACTGTGTTCCTATAATAAAGATCAATATAATGGATAAACGCACTCCAGTTGCTGATGACTTTGGTTATTTGCGTTTGTGGTGTTCTTTCTTCTCACATCTGAAAGTATGCTAATATTTTAAAGTTGCAAGGTCAATAGTCAAAAACTAACATGCTAGAAATTTCAGGTGGCAATATGATACTGAAGGTGGGGTTCTAGTTTTGGGACCTGAACTTGGTTATTTCCTTTGTATCTTTGGCTTACTGCTTCTAAAGGATGAATTCACATTCATCCTGAAGCATTTGAATAACTGTAAGTTAGAAATCCAGTCAAGAGAGCTAAAGGTCAGATGGCCTGTCTTTGTCTGGAGAGAGCTCAGGGAGGCTCCAGCTTTGGTGCTTTGATAAATACATAAATGACATGGTGAGTCTGGGCAGTGGAGCCCCAGTTTCTCATCTTTGAAAATGCTGTTAACTTGTTTCAAATGCACTCTGAAGCAACAACTTTGGGTCAAGAGCAGAGAGGTGGATGTTGTGGAATACGTGCAATGAAAACTCCCTGCCTTGTCCAAGGAAGCAAAATAATTAGCAGAAAGAACCTGATTGTCTCAGGACAGCTTATTTGTGAGGTGCTCACTTACTACTGGAGAGGTTTGAAAGTTGTAATGAACAAGAAGAGAAAGGGTTGTTTCACTGTTGAGGCAATGCCTCGAGGAATAGATTTGCCTCTTAGGCAGTCATTACAGATGGTGAGAAACTTGTTCACATTTTTCACTGGATGTTAATCTGTCTCTCTATCCCCAGGTTGCTTTCTGGCTCTTCCTTCTGGGAACTCAGTGCAAGTCAGTGAAAATTAATATTCTAAAGTCATGATAAATAGCCCTACAAAATGCTAAGTCATTTAGGAAATGCATCAGTAGTTTGTCAGTTTTACTGAATCTTCTCATTGCAGACTGTTGCATTAACGTTTGTGGGGAAGTAGGATATTGCTTTCATGATTGTTGTAAGATGTAATTCTTAGATTAGTACTTGATGTCACATAGACTGCAAAATGATTTTTTTTTCAATTAAGTGAGCGCATCTTTTACCCCTCACAAAGAAAAGTTTTGCAATTAATAGTGTGACAACATAATTACATCAAGAATGCACATCCATTAATTCCAGATACATAACTGCTTGGCTTCTATAGCTGTAACTGCAAAGTGTCATTTACAGACAGGATGGAATATGCATCACATGTTTCCATTTGTTGGTTGGCTGTTACAAAAAGTTTACAAAAAGTAAAATTCAGATTTCTCGTAAAGAAAAGAAGCTGGAATGCCAGTGTTATGTTCTCCAATGCTATAAGGTAGTAGCAGGACTGTTACTCTGAGGTGCTGTGCTCTGCTTTTGGGTTAGCTAAAGGTTAGTTGAAAATAGTGTATCCATTTAGGAAGTGCTTTCCTAGGTATTCAGCCTTAACTACTTGTGTAAGTGGAGCTTCATGAAAGGGAAACATGCCTACTGTGTTCAGGTGGAATATACTGTTATTAGGCAGTATAAAGAATATGTTATAATAATAGCATATGTTATAGCATAATTATTTTCTTGATTGTTCAGGAAAGTTGCTTCTGTACATCAGTTACAACTAATTGCCCAAAATGCTTCTACAACATACCTCAGGAGCTACTGATTTGTATACCCAAATGCTTGAGGTTTTCTTTTCATGTGCCATTTGAGTATTTATAGCAAAAATAAAGGCATTTTCAGTAATTCCAAGGACCACCACCGACCAATGTCTTTTGACTTATATATATATATATATATATATATATATATTATTTTTTTTGTTCTACCTCTTGAGAAACTGTATTTGTAAATCAGTCCTTGAGAGGTAATGATGAGTTCCATCTGTGATGAAACAGGGGAAAAGCAGGGTCACTGGCACAGCGAAAACCAGTATAAAAACTTAAAATACATGATAATTTGTTAGGTAAGATATATACAATAATTCTGTATGTATTTGAGGCTGTAAGATGAGTTGTGATAAACTGATCTAGAAAATAAGCTGATGGTATGACTGGAAACTGATTTAAGAATATTGAAATAAATGATATACTTCTGTGCAAAAGTCAAACGTCATACTGTTTCAATGGGTGAAAAAGCCAACTTAAAGTAATTCAGGTCGAAGTTCCTGGTGTTTTTCCTCTGAAGTGGATTTTATATAAATGTCAATAAAGCTTATCGAGGTTTTGAAAGAAATAGATGCAAGAGTACCAAATTTTTCCCTAATGCTGCCATGTCTCAATAAAGTTCTTACCTTGTTACAATACTGATATTCTTGTCAATTTCAAAACCTTAAATTTCAAAACCTTAAGAAGCATTGAGAGTCTGTTGAAATACACGACAGCTTCTTACTAAGCCTAGTGCAGCTGGTGGATCATTTCCCAAACCACTAGGTGCTCCATATGTTCTCAGCAAAAATGGAAATATTTTAGTGTTTAGCTCAGTGTAACTAAAATATTTCAAAGCCACTTTGTTTTACATGCACTACTAATGTTCTATAAACCTTAACTGTTGCTGTTGAAATAGTTTTTAAAGTTCATAGTGTATTTGCATTCATGGTTGAACTACTTAATTCCTTCTTTGATGTGAAGCATATTTATCTCCAGTACTCTGTCAGCATAGGAAAATGTTCACTCTGTTGCCCATAGTGTATGACCATTAAATGTTTTTATTCTAAGAAGTTAAACTGTATATAAAATAAGAATTCCAAAGTGGAATTTTGTACAGAATTGCTAGTTTTCATTAAATGTTTTGTTTGCTTAGAAGCCTTTTGTTTATCTAAAATACAGAGAAAAAGTATAGAATTATTTTCATTTAAGGCAAAAATATAAGTTGAAAATCACCTCTGACTTACCTAAGGAGTTTAAAAATAAAACTGTGAAAATCTGTTGTTTAAAATGTTTATTTTATTTCTTTACAATATGGCAGCAAGCAGAGTGTAGAAGTTCTTCCTACACCATGGGCAGTTTATATTTCTTGGTTGTGAAAATAAATGGAGTACATTTATGTCATAAATATGTATATACAAGTTAATCCAAATTCTGGCTCAGCTTTATAGTTTTGAATTCCAAACATAAATTGTGAGGAGGGGTTTTATTTATATGTCAGGCATTGGAATAGGTTGCCCAGGGAAGTAGTGGAGTCACTATCCCTGGGGGTGTTTAAGGAAAGGTTGGACCTGGTGCTTAGGGACATGGTTTAGTGGGTGGCATTGGTGGTAGGGGGATGGTTGGACCAGATGATCTTAAGGTCTCTTCCAACCTTAGTGATTTTATGATTCTTATTTGAGTTTGCGGTCTTTTATTTTTATCTCTTCCACTTCCATTGGGAAAGATGTCATATTATGATCGTATAAATTAAATAAGCATTCATTGTTTGTATGCTGCTTTTATTACTTTTCAGTAAACTAAATGATCATAATCTTTCAAACTTGTGCTTGAAATGTGAATTTCATTTTTTTTCAACTTTGAAATGTGAATTTTCAAAAAAAAAAAAAAAAGACATTTCCATGCTTGTAGGATTTTTTTCATCTTCCTTGGGATCCTACCTATTTCTTCCAAGTCTTTAATGATGTCAAAGATTTGGAACTGAGCAGACTAAGGTAAGATATAGGGTTTAAGATTAAGGGTTTAAGATAAGGGTTTAATGATCCCACACAATGTCTCCATCAGTGTGGCAGAGTTGTGCAGGTTCACATGGGCTGAGGACAGTTAAGCTCAGTATTTCACAAAAAAAGCACTGCCATTTTGTTTAGGCAGAGGAACAACTAGTCTTTATCAGGTTAGTTAATCTTCAAGTTTGTCCACTGTCAGATTTCCGATAGTAACTGGTATCAGACACAATTGACACACACAGACATATGCCCATAATCCTCTTAGTTTGTGATATTGTCTCCTTTTCCCACGAGTCTGATTTTTCCTTATAGTTGTATTTATATCTTTTTCACCTTAAAGTCTGTAAATGTGTTATGAAATTGCCTCCAGTGAGGCAGTAATCTTCCTTTAATAAAAGTCATACTTTCAAGCATTTGCTCTCTACATCACATTGTCTGCCACTAGTTGTGACTTCTGTGTCAACTGACAGAAGAGAGATGGAAATAAGTCCTGTCTTGATTTCTTGATTATTTTTTGAAGTAGGTAAGTTGAAGATCAGGCATTCCAAGAAAACTTCTGTGCCACAGGATGTAATACTAGTGATCTTGGGTATGTGTGTGTGAGGCGAGGGGGACAGTGCAGCTTGGTGTTGGGACACACTGCGCTTCTGGAATTGATACCTTTGGGAAGGCAAGCATGAACCTTGGCATGTCATGCTCATGACTTTTGTGCCCAGTATTTGTAAAAATGTGACTGTTTCAGTTATTCTAGCTGAATTTGAAGACCATTAGGTCCTAGAGACTAAATTTACCCCGAGTCTCTTTTGGGGAAATAACATTTCATTTTCCTTTTTAATGTTGCTAGCATAATAGTCTCTTCTACCTCAGCGATAGTTGCCTTTACATGAGTGTCTGAAGTGTGTATATGTATTCAAGTCATGTTACCTTCTCAATGTGGTATTGATGTCAATGGCTTGAGGTCAAAACCACTTTTTTTTATACAGTATTAATCAAAAAATGTTTCTTTCAAAACTAAAATATTTTGATTCAATCTTTTAATCAGTTATGTATTTTTAAATGATGATCTGCGAATAGAATTAATAAAACTTTCTGCTTAGAGAGTAGAGCAACTTTAGTAGGTACATGAATTCAAGAGATTCTGTATGGTTATTTTCTCAGGCTGAGGCTCTCCCTGTAATTTCTGTAACACAACATGAAGAATTCCATTCATGTAAATGATTCCTTGAAATTATTTTTAATTAAAAATTCAGAATTAATCTTTCCTAAGTTTTTATGTCCTCACTGTTAAAGAAACATTTGAATCCTTTTGAGAGCTCTACCTGTAGTATTTAGCAAACAAGCCTAAAACATTTTAAAGTGTTATCATGCTGTACTAGGATACCTTTTGTGGTTGAATGTCTTGAAGAGTGGGTACTGTACTCCCTCAAATTACCACACTTTTCCAGTGTTAAATGAAATTTCTGCTTTTTTTCATCCTCTTTCTTGCCCCTCCTGTTACTCTTGCTACAGTTCAGCATTTTTTTTATTTTTTTAAAGCTGAATAATTTTGTAGCCCTACTCTAAGGTGCAGTTTCATAAGTATCACATTTCATAAGTATCACATTTCATAAGTATCACAAAGGGCATAGAAGTAGCTGAAGTTTGGCTCTTGAACCAGCTGTGGCGCTGCAGGATTAGTGATGGGGAAATGCACTCAAGCACGTACTTAGTGTTAGGACAAGGTTTCACAGACATTTAATCATGCGTCTTCACACTGCCCTGGTAGTGGGACAGTTTGGGCTACTGTCAAGATGCTGAACTAGAGATTTTCAATTTAGGAGAAGATGTTAAAACTTACACCAGATATATACTGGTGTTTATGCAAGACAATCAGTACAAATTTAACCTGTCAAAAATATCGAATATTTTGAATTGCAGAATGAGTTCCTGCGGGCTCAGCACTTTGCACCATGTGGCCGTAGCACCTTTGAGCCAGTACAGTGAGTCCTGCACTGCTGGAGCACGGGGCGAGACTGACCCACGGCTGGCTGTGCTTCCTGGCAGTCGCTGACCACAGTGAGGTCCTGCCACTCCTTTGTGCTGGCTGCAGTGTGTACCTGACACTGCGCCGAGCTCTTCCATGCATCCTGTTAGTAAAAGCTGCTCTCTGTTTCACTGAGACAGTAAGGATGAAGTGAAACACATCAGAGGGAGCAGTTGTCATCTTGGCCACTGATGGTCACTGTGGCTTTTCCCAGGTGCTTGCTGAGGTGGAGGCTTAAGGGTCCCTCCACCCTGTGCTGCCCAGACAGAGCCACAGCATGGCTCGGCCCCATGCCACTCTCAGCTCTGTTTCCTCTGCTCTATTCCCAGCTTTATTTTGTTCCAGTTAATCTTTTTTTTTTCCTCCTTTAATCAGTTTAGTGCACATTGCTCCCTCCACATGGCAGATTCCATCTGAGGGATGGCATTGCCTAGCTCTGTGCTTCAAGGGATGTAGCATTTTAAAATATGGTATCTACACTGGCACTCCTAGGCATGGATGGTGGGGAGATTCTCTGTTACTGGCAGAAACAGTGCAATTGCATCAGGTACACAGAGCGGAGGAGAAAAAAGGTAGTGTGGACATGCATGTTTAGGTAACAGCAAACAGTCCTTAGCACAATTTTCCTTTATATTGAGCTTGCAGCCTGAGTGTGGCAGTCTCTAAATAATGAATTGATCACTCACAGGTGTATTCTTAATACACAAAAATAATAATAAAAAAAAAACAGTACTAACCCTAGTTTCTCAATTTTATTCTCTGGGAAACACAAACACATCAGTATTCAAAGAAACAGAAGGAAAGCTGTCATACTTTTTGATTTGAGTATAGAAATCACATAAGATGGCACTGTTCCTTGCAATTGTTGTGACAGGCCTGATTAAGCAGCTCCAAAGTAAGTGATATACACAGCGCCAATATGCCTGCACATCTGAAGGTTTCTTTTCCTTCCTTTTTTTCCCTTCTTCTTTTCCTTCCCTTTTATTAATGTTAGCTGCAATTCCTCTGTTTCCATGTTTATCTATTTTATTTGGAAGGGAGGTAAGGAGGCTTCCCCTGTCTGCTGGAGTTATTTTTGCTGTAATGAAGGCAGCCTGCTCTCCCCATGCTGTGTGGGCTGCTCATTTCCCAGTCTCTTGAAGAAGAGAAGGAAACTCTGCCTGAGCAAGAGCATGGTGTCGTTTGGTCTGTGGGCCTCTACCTTGATTTCTTGAGAAAAAGGGTAATTTTCTCGTATCTGTGAAGTGCTCTTGTTCGGAGTATTTGAAGTGGAAAAAAGCTTCTGTGAACATCCCTTCAAAAAGATGGGTCACTTCCAGGCACTTCCCAAATCAGAGGACATCTTGTGTTGTCCATCTCCCAGTGGTGCGACCAATTGCTGTTGCTGCAGTTCTGGGTATGTGGCTTGGCCCTCTTGTCTGGCAGAAAAGGACCTGGGGGTGCTGGTCAACAGCCAGCTGACCATGTGTCCAGGTGGCCAAGAAGGCCAACGGCATCCTGGCTTGTGTCAGGAGTAGTGCAGCCAGCAGGACCAGGGAGGTGATCGTCCCCCTGTACTCAGCTCTGGTGAGGCTGCACCTCGAGTACTGTGTTCAGCTTTGGGCCCCTCACTACAAGAAGGACATGGAGGCCCTGGAATGTGTCCAGAGAAGGGCTACGAAGCTGGTGAAGGGCCTGAAGCACAAGTCCTGTGAGGAGCGGCTGAGGGAACTGGGGTTGTTTGGTCTGGAGAAGAGGAGGCTCAGGGGAGACCTCATTGCTCTCTACAACCACCTGAAAGGAAGTTGTAGTGAGGCGGGTGTTGGTCTCTTTTCTCAGGGGGCAAGTGATAGCATGTGAGAAAAGGGCCTCAAGTTGTGCGAGGAGAGTTTTAGAGTGGGTATCAGGAAGAATTTCTTCACACGAAGGGGGGTTAACCATTGGAACAGGCTGCCAAGGGAGTTGCCATCCCTGAAGGTATTTAAGAGATGTGTGGATGCAGTGCCTAGGGACGTGGTTTTGTGGTGGGACTCAATAGATCAGATGGATGGTTGGGCTTGATGATCCCAACCGCTTCTTTCCCAACCTCAAACATTATATGCTTCAGTGGAAGTGGCTTTGTGGCGCAGTTTGCTGCTGTCCTGTTTACAGGAAAAAAGAGGTTGTGACTGTAAGGTCAACACGCATGCACCCACTCCCGTTAACTTAATCTTCAGATCTAATGTTTGTGCTGCTGACCGGCTGTTCTCACTACTGCTCCACGGCCAGTGGAAACTAACCCCCGAAGAGGGGCGAGGCGTCATTTACATAAGAATGGCCCCAGGGTATGCGCTGTCTCCATACCCAACGAGCCGGGCCCGCCCGCGTTGCCTTGGGGACGGAGCCAGCGCAGCGGCCGCCATGAGCGGCCCGAGGGCCGGCAGCCGGGAGCCCCGGGCCCCGCGCAGCCCCGGCCGCTCCTCGGCTGCCCAGGTACCGGCTGCCGGCAGGGCCGGGCCGTGCTCCGGGGCTGGGAGCAGCCCCGCCGGCACGTCTGAGCCCTCCGAGGCCGGGCCGTGCTCGGGGCAGTTTTGGAAAAACGCTTTCCCGGTCTCCAGGAGTTTTCTGTTGGCTGTTTCTGCGGAGGGCGACCGACAGTACGGCTGGCTGGAAACCGCTCTCACCAGTTATCTTTTCGATTTTAAATTTATTGTTATTATTTTTTAACAATTTCTGCAGCTGCAGAGCTTTACTTGGTGGTGGGCGTGTGCTTCGATCCCACCTCAGTAAGCTTGAGCCGATCGTTAGAGCTTATCTGTACAAACTCAAGGACAAAATCTCTCCTTGTTAAGTATTGCAGAAGGGAGGGTCTGTCATGTAGCAGGAATTTATGGTTATCTAAGAATTTCTTCTTCGCCTTTCTTACTGCTTTGAAACCGGTTCGCTGGCTTTGATGTGAATTTAGAGGAGACACCCAAGGATAATGCTTGGAAGAATCGAGCTCGTTTCTGCTGAAGATAGAGCAGAAAATTTGTAACAGTTTCTTTTTCTGAAGGGAAAACTATTCGTTAGTGCACGAACAGCTTGGTATGCCCCTCATAGTTGAATGCCAGTTGTGTAATTACGCTACATAACAAAAAATACAGAGGTTCTGTGTGTTGCAAGATTGATTGCCATTATATTAACCATGCTTGTTTTTACCTGATTACAGAGTTTTCGTTAGCACAGCTTAGTTAGGGAACTGATAGCAGCTCCATCCCACTGACCTGGAGTCATCAGGCTGTGAGCAGTTCTGCGGAGGCTCAGGAGAACATTAAGAAAATTGTGTTTATAAATTGTGGCCAGAAACGGCAAATCAGTCTAGAGCAAGTCGGTCTTAACTGTGTTTATACTCACACATTCAAATATATCACAAATATCTGGCTTGTATTGCCTGTAGGTAAAACACAGTAGGCGTTGTAGAAGTGCAAGAGTGTTGGCATTCCGTGGTAGTCTGTTTTCAAATCTTTCTTTTAAACAAATCTCTTACAAAAGTCATATAATGCTATTCAACACCAATGAAGTAAAACCATAGAACAAGTAAGCTGCAAAAATGCCCGCATAAGCACTTAATTTTGTTATATTTTACTCCTAATTCTTGTCTTGGCAATTACCATTTTTATTTTTTTGGCATTAAACACATCAGCTCTTCCTCATTATTCATTTTGGAAAATTAATGATATAAAGTGTTTTGGGGGATCCAAATTCCTTAATTTAGCCCTGCTGCCAAAGGGTGAAGTGGAAAAAAAAAACATTAAATAATATTTATAGTAATTGATGCTTCTACCTCTGCCTTGAGAAGACTGCTGTCTTTTGTCATACTAAATTTATTATTTACATTTAGATGCAAAGTCACCTCTTCCTAACAGAGAGGAAAATGAAAGATGATACTGCTTTAACTGCTGCTTGTAGTAGTAGAGGGTAAGATTAAAATTTTGATTGTTGTGCAACTTTCATCTGGGCCCATTAATCAAGCCTCTTCAGTAGATAAACAACACCAGACAGTGATTTTTATCTTTTAGTAATACCTTTTTAATGATTACTGCAAAGGGAGGAGGATAGGGCTAAGCAATACCCTCCTGAAAGGAATTTAGAAAATCTCTTTGCTAATTATTTGGGCTTTTGGGAATGTGTTACTTATTTTTGTGTGTTTCCAGAACTATGCTAAGGCATAAAAAAGACCCTCCACAGGCATATAACTCCCCCGCCACCCAACCCAACATCTTTAATATTACATGCAACTTTTAAGGTTGATATTCATAAAGCAGTATTAATACAAATATTTTGAGATCTCTGATGGCAGGCAAATTGTGCAAAGCATTACTGAGAAAGAAGTTAAGCTTACCCAAAACATACATACAGGCTGGTTAATTTATGAACTTTTTTTTTTTTTTCCTCTAAGAGACTGGTTCATTGTGGTCTATTTTCATCTGATTTAACAAAATCTGACTTACTGTGTAATAGTGGCTCACCTTTCTTGCATGGGTGTGTTTAGCTGCTGTGGCTATTCTGAAGCTATGTGCGTGCTGGCTGGCTAGCTGCTGTTGCCAAGCTAATTCTGCACTGGCCAAGGGCTATCTGCTTTCCCTTCATTCACTACTGAGTCTCTGAAAACTGCCCACTGCCTGATTTTCATGAAACTTGCAGATATTTACATAAGATCGGCTTTTTATCGTGCAGATTTTATGAAATTTATATATTCTAAAACTTGAAGTTTTTTTTATATATATATTAGGATAGATTCTTTTGCAAAATACAATAAAAGTTGAATGATCCCTGAATGCTGAAGTAGATTTCTTTCCTTTAAAATCAATTTATACAAGAAAGTTTTAAAAGTGGCCTTGTTAGAACATATTTTGATTGTTTTGTCAGAACATTAAGCTAATCAGGTTCTAGATGACAACAAACTTTTAATATTACATTTCTGACTGTAGTTAGAATAGTTACAATCAAAACATGGTGTTTAAGCTCCCTTTTCTGGTTGTTGAGCCCATGCAAAATGATTTCCTATTGTTCTCCATTGTCCTGGGACTAAAATTTCCCTGTGATTTCTGAGATGAATTCTGTATAGAATTTTTTCTATAAAAAACGTTCATCTCAGTATTTTATATTGGATGTCATCTTCATGCTGGTTGCAACAAATAATAATCATCTGTGCTGCTGCGTTAGGAAAATGCATTGAGTTTTCAGAAATTAGAACAATTTTTATGCATATATACACCTGTAAGCATAAAGTTGCGTTAGGAAGAAAAATAGGTTCAGGATTTTGTTTGTTTTCAGAATGCAAACTATTATCAACTGTTTTCAACCTCTATTTTTTTTTTCCATTTAGAAACAAAGGAAGAATGGAGCCAACAAAGGTTCGTGAGTCATTATTTATTTTTGGTCTGCCAATCCATATGTGCCTAAGTGCTTCCCTGCCCTGAGTAGTGTCCATCTGCTATGGGCAAGAGGCAAGGAAAGACTGTACCGGCAGTCACTCAGTGTAGTGGTCAGTGATTACTTTTTGAGGACTTTCTATTTTTGTAGAGATTTAAAAAAAAGTATATATCTTTTGGGAAAGGGGGAGAGGGGGGCAGAGTTAGCAGTGTTTGCCAGGGTCGAAATTAGAAGTGTGGCAGGAAAGGACATTGTTAATAAAGGAAAAGCTGATAAAAGCAGAATGGGAGTGGCTGACTTGAACAGCTGATGGATTTTGAAGTGTATGGGAAGGTATAAATCTAGTGAATATTGTTGATGTTCTGTCAATTCTGAATTAAGTGAAGTTTGCCAATTACAGGCCAGATTCTAAAATGGTAGAAGTAGTTATCTGGTAAAAAATGAAAAAAAACACACCACATAATAACAATGATGACCTTATGTTGTTCATCCTCTGAAGAATGTCTATTGCTAACGAAGCCAAAGGTTTAAGTAAATATTACTCTTAAATATTGTAAATATAGATTTATCTTCTGTTTGGCATTGGAAGTGAAATGAAAGCTTAATTTTCTTGCTGGTAAATGGGAAGAGAGAGAAATTTCATAATGTGAATGGGTGAAACCCAGACTGCTCTAGAGGTCATTGAATTATAATATATGAGGGTTTCTTCTGTGTACTGCCTCTTATTCTTTTAGCACGTTATTCATTTTATTCACATGACTGTAATCAGTATAAACTATGTAGTACTCATGAGACATTACAAATCTGATTTTTTCCAGGGAGTGACAAAATCCCCACATGTACATTGTAAATCTTACTCCTGTAGTAGAGTCATGCCCAGTTAATGGAGTTGTTATATGAATGACTAATGACCAGACTTGTGAATAGCTGCTGGCAAAACGTGGAAAGCTATTTACTTAAATATTAAGACATGTATGTTCCCTCCCCTCCTCCCCCAAATGTTATAATTATAGCAGCTTTCCTAGTGTGGTGTCGCAGTGATTAGCTTCATATTTGCTAAAGCACTTGAGAACTGCTTCTATAAATCTCACTAAAACCATAAATGAGTGAATGGTAATTCCTGTTGACTTTTGCACCTGGCTTATTTTAAATCCTTCTGGATGTGTATCTTTACCTCTTTAAAATACTCACCATTTAAAAGTCTACCTTTGTATAACAAATGTAGGTTTTAGAAATTCCATCTGTAAAGGGCTTTCTTATATTGATTGTTGCTGAGGAACAGGGGCCTTCTTCAGCTGTGATCTGTAATTTTATTATTTCATCAGTTTCAAGATGTGTTCCCTCTTTCTGTAGAGTCAGAAGCAGTTGTCTTTGTCTAGGGAAGAAAAAGAAAATGTACATCAATACCGTAATATAAATATAATAACATATAAATAATGTAAACAGTGTTACTATTTGCTAGCAGTGGCTGTGGTTTTGGAGCCGTGCTGTACTACAGGATGAAACAAAGCTCTCTACCTCAAAGAATTCCGTGTGGTTGTACAATATGAAACAAGTGGAATAAAGCAAAAAGAAGACAAAGTAGCAAAGAGACGGCCCATGCCTTGCCTTACTCCCTTAGAATGATGATAAAGTGTTGAGAAAATTGGCAGCCCTTTTATCTCAGAGGCTGTGCTCTGCTGTACATGACCGTGAGCTGTGCTGCGTGTATCAGTCTGGCTTGATGAGAGTGGCAACTCCTCTGAGAAAGAGCACTGCTGAGTGTCTTTGAGGAGATGAATGTGATTAAACTTGATGGATATAATCCAGTCTCTACTAGGGAACTGAAGAAAGATTAAAGAGTCGACAATATTATAAAAACTAATCCAAAGTAATTTAACTTCTGCCACAGTCCAAACCAGTAGTTTTGCCTTATTCCTCAAGGATTTCTGTATGTGTTTCTTGATAGAGGGTTATTTTACTAGATATTCACCTGTTTAGAAAACTGTGCATTTTTTTCCTGTTTAGACTGGATAGGAGCTGAACTTCTAATTTATCTCAGCCTGGAAACCAGTGCTGATGTAGAATGAAGTAGAAGGGCTACATGTCACACTCTAACTTCAAAATAATATGTGCAAGAGTCTCTATTAACCTCTTGTAAACTCTGGATGCTCCTTTAACATCATGGTTTCTGGCTTAAGGAAACCTTAAAGAACTTGGAACTTTCTTATCAAACCATCAGATGGCTGTCTCCGTGCAACGCGTAGCCAAAGGAAAGGCATCTGAGACACACCCTTCGTGCTCTAAAAGAGGAAGCTGCTGACAGGGAGTTCTTAGGTTCAGCACTGCAACCCCATAAGAGACCCTGAAGCTGAAATAGCTTTTGCTGGCAGTGGTGTGTGTAAGCTCTCACTTAAGACTGCTGTTGTACCTGAGGACTGGAGGAAAGCAAACATGATGCTATTTTTTTTTATTAGGAGGACATTTCATTTATTTGTCTCATTGAGAAAGCTGTGTTGAAAGTGCAGTGTTGAGTAGGCAGGTTTCTGTGATGTTTTAATAAGCTGTGATTTCTAAATGCAAGTTTTTATGCTTTCAGTTTTAGCGTGTGTAGTTTTCAGCTATATACATGCCCTATTACTCAGGTAGTTCCAGTTGCTGCTTATATTAGCCATCTGGCCTTCTCTTTTTGTGTGTTTTGTAGCAGTCAGTCATGAACACTGTTACACACTGCATAGGAAGCTCGTAAATTTATGTCAGCAGAATGTGTGCTTCTCGCATTTTCTGAAAATGTTGTTCCAGAGAATGGGTTTTGGTCAGTTAAAAGACGCATGGGAGCTACTTGGTTCTCCACGTCCTTATTTCCTTTTGATCATCTAGGTTGTGCAACTGTGATCATCAGGAAGCTCAGCTCTTTATTTGGACTCTTCCAAGGTTGCTGTGTAGGTTTTTGTTCCTCCTTCCTTCCCCTCATTTCAGGGGAACAGAGTAAAAAACAAAACAAAAACAAAAAACAAACAAAAAAACAGGGAAAGGAACAGAAAGCTAAGTGTTCTCTTTCTGGGACCTTAGGTAGTTGTCTTTCGCTCAGTCAGCCTTAAGATGTCTTGTGATTCAGTTTGTCTTGCGCTCATGGAGACTGATGAGTGTACGAGAATGGAAACGACAAATTTGTGAGAAAACAGTTCAGGCAAAGAGCTAATGGTGTGTGCTGCTCACTTTTGACGTGTTTTTCTTTTTAAGTCTAAAAGCCCAGGTATGTCCGAAAGGTGAGAGAAGGCAGAAAACTATTTCTGCTCCCAGTTGTTTCAGTAAGGGTTACACATCCAGTTATACAGTCTGCTGAAGAGAGGCACTGTTTAATTTCTTTTTTAATTGGATGTGTGCTAGTCCTTACAGCCCTGATGTTTTTATAGACTGGCACTCAAATAAAAAATAAGGCATTTTATGTGCGTATATGCATACATGTGTGCCACCATGCACTGACCAAACTATAACAATGACATCAGAGGCACCTGATGAATCATTTATGATTTTAATCTCATTTATGTCAGTTTCACCTGCCGTTCAGTGCGTTTGGCTACACTCCTAATGAAATCCCTACAGGCTTTTTTCTGTTGCTCTATTGCTCCTCAGCGTTCATCAGTGCTATTTCTTTAGTGGCCTGCCACAGAAAATTTTGATGCTTTTCTATTCAAATAAACATTTTAATCCATGGATCTTACCAGTACTTACCAGCTTGTTACAGGAGGGTAATGTTCCATTTAGAACTGAAATATATTTCATTACAGAAAAATATTTTTGTTCCAGATAATTGTTCAGGAGTAATTTTTGCATCTAAATAAGGGTACTATGGAGAATGAATTTTAGTTTTCAAGTATGGCAAGCCTATACAAATTGTTTCTTTCTACATGGAGTTAATACTACTTAATTACATAGAATGGCACTGTAGCTCATTTAAAAAATCATGCATGGCTTTCCTAAATAATTTAGCTGTAAATCTGCCTCCCCGAGTTGCTTGAAAAGAGCGTGTTGCAGGCTGGCACCCCCTTTGCTGGCCATCAGGAACAGCATGGAGTGAAGACAACACCTCGTCTGTTGCCACTGGAATACCTAGTTTCGAGGGCAGGCATGAGCTGGTGGAGAGTTGCATTTCGTAACACATACCTAAAAGCATTAGTATTGCAGTTTTGTTTACCTGTGTGGCAGCTGATGGAATAAAATTCTCTTGTTCTGTCCTCTAACACATGTGCTCCCAGTATCACCTAAACGGACTTCAATTCTGAAGATGTTAAATTACATCATTTTGTAGTCGTGGCCGACTGAAAAACTGTTCTGTCTAATGGAACTCCTATCGAGACCTCAGGTCTCAATTTTCATATTGAAAGATTTAAATAACAAAGGCCAAGAAATCCACTGCATTCGTGCTTTACTGTAGAAGAAATGCACAAAAATAAGAAAGCGTATTGAAAAGAGTCTAGAAGGCATGGCTAAAAGAATTGTAGTCTTGAAAGTGGTGTGAAGGAGACTGCTGGAAGCACAAAGCCAGTACTTGTCATCTGTTAGTAGGGTTTGAACAAGGATGAAAGAAAGTCAGTACGGTAATGGTGATTGCTGGGGACAAGAAAGTATCATTCAAAAAGCTGAAATTGTGCCCAAACTTCATAGTAAGAACTCAAAAGGACTTTTAGCCATGGCTGATTAAAAGTAAAAGCATAACTGGGCAAGCCAAAAACTGACTTTGAGAAAGAGATGGAGGCCTGAGTAGGCATGGATTCTTCAACCTGGTACAGAGACAGCGGAGGTGAGATGTGATAGAAAGCTGCAGAATCACACGTGGCACAGAGAAGATTGATAGCCAGTGGTTTTTTTTTTTTTTCTTTTTTTTACTCTTTCAGTGTAAAATTATGGGGGCATTTAGAATAACTGCAGTCTGAAAAACAAAGTTGTTCTTTGTATAAGAGACACTTTAGTACATCATCGCCAAGAAAACATTTTGGATGAAAGTTGACATGGGTTGGAGGAGTGACTGGAGAGTTTTGTAGACAGGGGACTTTTGAGTGTGACTAAGTTCATGGAAACTGCAGAAAGTAACCTGAGCTGAAAATGATTGGAGGCTATGGAATTGCTGAGGGGGAATATCTTATGTACTTGTGCTGTATCTGCTTGGGAACCTGCTAATGGCCACTGTTAATGGAAGGAGGGTACCAAGGGAGCAGGTTAGCCCTTTATAGAGATTCATATGATCTACCTTTATTTTCTCCCTCCTTCTGATATATGAGTTAGATTAATCTGTCTTTATGTAATACAACTGCAAATTCTGTCTTGAAAGTTGCAAGATACCCTCATAAACACTGAGGATTCAGAATTACGCCTTCACAATTTGTCAGCGTGTTGGTAGCAGTCTGTTGTGTGGTGGGAAATGTTGAGTGACAAGAACAATGCCAACTAGAAGCAGCATGCAAAAGAGTCAAATAACTCCGTAGTTGTGATTTTTAGTTGTAGTTGAGATTTTTAATCTCTCATTACTTTTTTTCCCCCCATAATGCTAAATTGAAATACAGATACACAAGGCAACCTAGCATTAGCCTACCCCTTTTTAGAGTTAGAGACCGTGGACTTGTGTAAAGAATAGAAAGGCCTTTCTCCAACAAGCGTGTTGCTCTCCTGGTATACTCTAGCACTGATGCTGATGGCTTAAATTGCAGGTGAAAGTGGTGGCTGATAGAGAAATGATTGTTTACCTTATATTACAATAAGGGTGAGTTACTCTGGAAATAACATGCTTGGAACAGAGGCCCTTTAGTAGTTGAAAGAAACAAAAAAGCACGGAAGCAAAAATGTTTTAAAATGTGATGTCTAATGGCTTTGTTTTCACATTGTCTCTCCAGGAGCCTTATGACCACTTTCTTTTGGATATTCCTGTCACCAGAGAGCAGATGAACCGCTATCGAGCTGCAGCAGAGACTGCTCAAAGTGAACTTGCAGCACTTTCAGTGAAGTATGATTGTGCCCAATCAGAGGTATATTTTAAAATACCTCCAAATACTTCTCCACATCTGAAGATTTTCTACAGTATCTTTCTGCTGAGAATAGAAAGTTTGCAGAAAGTCTAAAAATTCTTGGGTTGGTTACAAACCTTTTGGTTCTTATAATATTCTTTTTTTTTTTTTTTTCTTTTTAGAGCTCCAGTGTGATTTTTACTCTGCTTGATTCTGTGCTCAAGAACTATGAGTTTATATTTTCAAGATTTGAACCACTCTAGCTTTTTATCATCATCATGCAATACTAAATGCAATATTTTGTAATTAAACCTGCAAGTTAATATTTTGAAATTGTGGTTGTGTAAAAGTTCTGACAGATGTCCTGCTGTTGTTGCTAGTAACTTCAGAGATAACTGCCCATCCTCACCCATTTCTCCAATTTATTTGAGTTATGGTTCCCAAAATTTGCATTGCTTGCATCACCAGTGAAGTTGTGTTTGAGCTAGTGAAGTTGATTTTAACTGGAGAACCTATATGCATCCTTTTCTGCTGTCTCTGTTGTCTGGATGGTAGTTTTCAGGAGAGAGGATTTATTAGAGGATAACTTTCAGAGTTTCTGTATTTTCATGCTTAATTTTTGTTAACGTAGGACCAAATAAGGTTGATTTGATACAATGCAGCAATGCAGGTGGTGGTCAGTTTCAAAATGGAGTCAATATTCACCTCTAAGAGCAATGAAAAGGTTCATATGTTTATTTCCATAGTTTTAGGTGTATATATTCATAAGTATACATAGATACATGAAGTTTGATAGAGATGTGAACATTCATCCAACTAGTTCTTTAAACGTCTGTACATGTTACAAATGTGTATTTCTCTTGCACTCTGTAAAGTGCTTCGAGAAACACTTGTATAGCTTCTGAACCTTAAAAAAGAGTCAATGAAATAAAATTTATTTTATTGTAGATAACTGAATATGGGAAACAGCAAGAACATGTAATATTGTAGAAGAATGAATTGTTTATTCAGTATCCAGTCAGAGCTATAGGGATGAGTGTCTATCAGCTGAGCTTGAATTCGACCAGTTGATCCTGAAATTACTGCAGAGATCCTTTACAGTTAATTGCTATCTAGGATCAGTACTCTAAATTTCTTTTTCACAAAGTTGTACAGAATTCCATGTTCTCATAGACAGAATTTTTTTTACTGGAAATCTCGAATGGATTTATTGCCAGCATGACCGACTGATTTATAGAATCTTTCAGCACTGTTCTTGCAAAACAAAAGAATAGTCAAGAAAGCAGCTGTTCATGCTCTTCTTAATAAAGACCTTCATGACCCAGCTGAGGTCAGAGCCCAGTTACGCTGAGCACTCTTAAAATTCATAATATGGGATTATTCTTGTTTTTTTCTGCTATTGGAACTGACCACAAAGGCAATAGACAAAGGAAAAAATATCACGTTTTGCAGATGCTCCGTTGAACCACAGAGAAAATTTTAAGGTTATGAACACTTTAAGCTACCATAACTTGGTTTAACTGCCAAACAAAGCAATCCTGTTGTTCCTTCAGCTGCTCGTTTCCTTTCCCACACTGTCCTATCGCTTGCCTTGGCACAAATGTCTGTGTCTTATGGTGTGCTGGACTGTGGAATGGATCCAGCTGAAGGATAAAGCCTTTCCTTCTGGGTCGTATTTGGGCCGGATCTGTTTCCTGATCTATTTCACCTCATCGCCATAGGAGTATTTCTGCTAGCGCAAAGAAGAGGGTGGAGTATGGACATGAAGCCTATGAGACTGGGAAAGGATGGAGCTGCTTTTCTCAAAATCAGCGCTGGTTTATGTCAGCTCCAAAGGCAGTGGCTGTTCAGTTGGCTCACCAGCCTCCTGGAATTTCACTCTGAGTATCTTAGGTTTGGTCACACCAGAAGCTCCTGGTAGAACCATGAATTTTCTGACCTCCTGTATTGCAGCTTGATGCCTTAAATATTCACTGATGCTTGCCACAAGTTAAAAGCCCTGCTGCTTATTGCTGGAATTGTCAGGAAAGCTGAAATCAAACCTTAGCACTTCTAATAGTAAAAGTTTTGCTTTAAATTATATGTTGCTTTTAACAAAGTAAAATAGTTGAACTGAAATTTTGTGTGTGCCTGGTGCATCTGCCTGAAGCTCAATCTTTTGCAGAAGTCTGTAGCATAAATAATTCAATGGAAAATGGTACTTTAACAAAAAGAGAGAGGGGAAGGTAAAGAAAAATGAATGAACTCCATGAACTGCTGGGAGGCTCTAATATCTCTGGATCAGGTTCTTAACATTTGGCAGTAATCTCCCTCCTCCTCCTCCTTACAAGTCTCTCTTGCCGTTTTTCTGTAAATCCAGCTACATTTCACTGAATCATTTGACCAAAAAATAACTGTTTGCATAAGCTGGAAAGAGGTTACCTTAAAGCACAAATCTCCAGAGACTTCTTTGCCTCTGAATATGCTGCAAATCACCAAAAGGTTCCACCCTCATAAAACAGGATACTTTGCTATTACATCTCCCCACAGCTATACATTATTTGTGGAATTGTGCACCAGAACTGGGAGCAGGGAGGAGGCAGGCAAAAAAAAAGAGGGAATGGTGGTGTTAATTACTGTATTGTAATGCAGCTGCATAAGGGAGGTGAGTTAAGGTTGTGTGTGAGAAGTAACGTGGGTATTTTCTAATTCTGTATTTGTGAGCAAATGTATCTCCCAGGCAGAGAGATTATATTAAGTTGTATTATACAACATAAGTTTTTTTTTCCCTATTATTTTCTTTTAGTAATATAAAATAAAATTGTCTCCCTCCATTCAGTTTCATAGTGATAGAAGACTGTCTTTTCACAAGTCTGTGTTTCTTGTCATGTTATTGAACTTTTAATGCAGGCAAGCATTTCAGTCTGCACGAAATTATTTTTCCTTTTTAATTAATTTTCTCATTTTCTGTTTATAGCTTCTACAACTCAGGTCCAGAATGGTCTCTAAGGAAGCCTTTTTTCAAGAGCTGAAGGCTGAAGCTGAAAGCTACAAGGAAAACAATGCTAGACAGGCATCTCTTCTTCTGTCTTTGCAAACTCGAGTTCGAGAGACAGAGGAAGAGTCCAGTGTGCTTGCCACTTCCAAAAAACAGGCTGAGCTGACAGCTCAGGCAGCATTCAAGGAAAACTGTGAGCTGAAGGAGAAACTTCACGAGCAAAATGCCAAACTTAAGTAAGATTCGTGTTAGATGAGAAACATTTTTTGCTGACAGAAAGCTGCAGTTGTCAACAGAAAAATAAGTTGGTGGGCAGAATTTACAACAGAATTCAGATCTGCAGTTGTGTTTTGTAAAACAATTGTACCTGAGTGTGTGTGGAAGGTATCAAAACTTGTATTTTGGTTTGAGTTGTTAGACCATAAACGGGGTTTTAAGAGTTGTGTCCTTTGGAGAAGAAATCACTATAATGAATCAGCTTGGTGTAACCACAATATTTACATCCCCCCCCCCCCCCCCCCCCCAAAAAAAAAAAAAAAAAGGGGTAAGGAATTGGCTCAGTGGCTGCACCCAGAGAGTAGTAGTCAGTGGTTCTAAGTCCAGGTGGAGACCGATGACAAGCGGTGTCCCTCAGGGGTCTGTCTTGGGACCAGTGCTTTTCAATATCTTCATCAGTGACATAGGTGATGGGATTGCATGCACCCTCAGCAAGTTTGCAGATGACATCAAGCTGAGTGATGCAGTTGGTACAGCAGAAGGAAGGGATGTCATCCAAAGGGACCTGGACAGGCTGGAGAAGTGGGCCCATGTGAACTGCATGAGGTTCAACAAGTCCAAATGCAAGGTGCTGCACCTGCCTGGGTCAGGGCAATCCTGGACATGAGTACAGACTGGGAGAAGAACTCATTGAGAGCAGCCCTGCAAAGAAGGACTTGGGGGGGGTTCTGGTGGACAGAAGGCGAGACATGAGCCAGCAGTGTGTGCTTGCAGTCCAGAAGTCCAACTGCATCCTGGGCTGCATCATCAGAGGAGTGGCCAGCAGGAAAGGAAAGTGATTTTTCCCCTCTACTCTGCCCTCATGAGGCTCCACCTGGAATACTGTATCCAGGTCCGGGGCCCGCAGCTCAAGAAAGATGTGGAGCTGTTAGAGCGGGTCCAGTGGAGGGCTACAAAGATGATCAAGGGGCTGGAGCACCTCTCCTACGAAGAAAGGCTGAGAGAGCTGGGGATGTTCAGCCTGGAGAAGAAAAGGCTCCGGGGAAACCTCATTGTGGCTTTTCAATACTTAAAGGGGTCTTATAAAAAAGATGGAGAGTGACTCTTTACTCAGGTAGATAAGGATAGGACAAGGGGGAATGATCTTAAACTAAGAGATTTATTAAAAAAAAAAAGAGAGATTTATTTTATTTAAACTAAAAAAGATTTATACTAGACATTAGGAGGAAATTCTACACTGTAAGGGTGCTGAGACACAAGAACAGGTTGCCAGAGAAGTTGTGGATGTTCCATCCCTGGAGGTGTTCAAGACCAGGTCAGATGAGGCCCTGATCAACCTGATCTAGTGGGTGGAATCCCTGCCTATGGCAGGGGGCTTGGAGTTAGATGATCTTTGAGGTCCCTTCCAACCCGAGCCATTCTATGATTCTTTCTTAATGGATTTTTCATCATTACAAGGCTAATATCTGTGTCTGTCTTGATATTGTCTAGTTAAAAGCAAGACAAGAGTTACCGGATATCTGTAATTCTCAAATCAGTATTTTGCACGGCTCTTTCAGGCTCTGTGAGTTAGAAGTGGATAATTAAGTTATTTTAGTATCTGGAGAAATCCATTGCAGTGCACTTGTCTGTTATGAGCTGAATTGCTAAAAGAACCTGCCTGGGGAGTGCTAATGTTGATTGATGAGGTTTTTAGATACAATCCCAATATAAGCAAGGGATAGTAAAGCCAAAAAGTGTATTATGCGTCCTAGCAACATAGAAAACATCACAGTCTCCGAGATAATGGTTGTTAAGATTCTTTAAAATGCTACTTTTGAAAAAAAGAAAGAAGGGCCTCCTATCCTGTTTGCTTCACTTGCTAGGAGAAATCTGCCAAAATACCATGCATCAGAGTTAGCCTGTTGTTACAGGGATATGGTAAGTTTTATGTGGTATAAATCTGTGCTGTTCCTCCCACTGTGGTCCTGTCTTTTAGGTAGCTGCTCTGTTTTGCTCATGTTACGTGTGTCAGTACTTCCATTTGTGTTGCTGCATGGTGGTCAGGGACCAGGGATCTGCTCCAAGAGAAAAGTGAGCAAAATAAAAAGCTCAATTTGCAGCTCTGACAATCGCAGATCCAGTTAGCTGTGTACCTGGCTGTACCACTAGACGGTTGGCAAAAGGAAAGGGCAAAGGGAAGTGAGCCTGCTGTTCTGGAAGCAACAACCATGTTGGATTAAACTGATTATGAATCTACGCTACATGCTTTCAAAGCTTTTTCTCATCCTCAGCTGGTGGTTACATGTGCCCCTTAATACTAATCAATGTGTTGACTCGGTAGTGAACTTGCTTAGTCTGACCACCTTAGTGGAACACGGCTGTTCATAATTAGATATCCAAGATTTTAATTGAAAACCACTGATAAAAGGGAAGAGCAAGCCAGTAGGCACGAAACACACATTTGCATTGTATACCAAGGGATACAGTCAAAAATATTTAATGCATTCTGTGATTGGTTTCCAAGATGTACATCTCCCCTATTAAAAATGATACTTTTCTACTCAACATGTCTATTGCCAAAGTATTTTTAGAACCTGAGCTGTGAAGAGCATTTTTTTTCTCCCCTTCTCTTTGCTCATTAGTTCTGAAGAGCTAGCAAAACTGTGAAAGAGCTGTGTTCCACTTTTTGTACCTGAATGCCTATTATCTAAGTGCTGACACCTTTATGGCTGTACTGAAGGTAATTAGGTTATTCATCGGGTTGTCAAGTGTATGCTTTGTTCTTCCAATTGTTTATTTTTAGCAGTGGTCCTGGTTCTGTGGGTGATGCACCTTATTTTCAAAGCCATAGAACAATTTGCATGATTGGCAGTCAATTTAATACAATATTCTAATGTATATATGTGCACGTATGGCATTTCTGGATTTTCATACCTTTTCACTTCTGATGTATCCCTCCTCAGGACAGCAGTTTAGTAACCATCTCACAGCTTAGTTTTGCTGGGGTAACGGAGGAGAATGCCAGTTGCCTGGAGGTGAGAAAGCTGCGAGGTGCTTGTTTTCTGAGGGCCAGAGTGTGCTTTGCAGAAAGCAAAGCTCTCCTGGTTCACAGTGGGTGCTGTGCAGTATTACACAGAGTTCTCTGCATCCTGTGCAGAGCAGTAATTAGTGTTTTCCATTCCTCTTTGTTCTCCTGTCTTCCTCTTTGAAGCACTGACAACAACCTTGCTTTCCTCTCTCCTAAGATTCCATCTTGAAGTTTTCCAGGACTGTCTTACAGCAATCTAGTGGACATTTAATGGACTGCCTTTGCACCCACTGTGCATATTCTATAGGTGTCTCATGCTGCTTTTATGAAAGTGATTATGAAGTGATGCTCTGTGCCTGTTTGATTGCCATCCTAGAGAGGAAGAAATCAAAAATAGAGAAGAATGAGCCCAGAAATGGCTAGCATGCCCACCTTGAAAACTTTGAACAGTGCTGTGCTCTCATAAACAAGTATTTAACAGTTTCAATAAACTAGTTGCCCTAGACAGCTGTTTGGTGATATCTCACATCTCATTTTATTTCAGCATTCAAATCTTTGTGAAGACTTTGCTTTAGAAAGTACTTTCTTGTCTGGAAGCTCAATAGATTTGTCTCTTGCACTGAGTGTATTTTTACCACCGAGTACCATTGTCATGGGTTTTATCGGAGAATGGCTCCAAACTGAGAATTGTCAATGCTGTTTCTGTGCTGTATGGTAATGTTATATCTGATCTCTGCATGCTGTTGGGATTAGCAAGTGCTATGGACAGCTTGTTAGCAGTTCCTTTCTTCAGCATCAGTTGACAGGTGTACTGAGACTGGTGTACCATGAGTATAAACTGCTCCTCCTCCTAATAATGTACTCCAAAATAGATTTGGAGTTGATGTTTGGATTAAATGAATTTTGAAGTTTGTTTGGGGATTATTTTTGTTAGTCACTCTCTTTGTAGTTTTTCAGGAGTGATGCTCAGTGGTAGGGCATCGTGAGCAAGATTTAGACATAATAGCACATTTGCTATCTGTACAGGCTACGGCAATGCATGTTTCCCAGACATGGGAAACTGTTCCTGGCAACGGGAAGGGTGTAAACATATTTAGGCCACTCTGTTGTTTGTTCATTCTTACAGGGAACACTTACAAACTGATACCTGCTGTTAACGTTGCTACCTTTAGCAGTAGGACTGATAGGTGTTTCACATGAGGTATGTATCTGTATGGTAGGCACCTTTTGAAAGCGATGAAACTGATGACAAAAAGCTGCCTTTTCTGCATAATATTGTGGTAATCCCTTGATGCTTTTTTCTTTAATGGATGCCTTTAACCTGAATCCAACCTGCGCTTTTTTTTTTTTAACCTCTTTACCTCTATGCCCTGTGTTCATGGGCAGTGTTACACTGCAGAAGAGTGTGTATGTGCGGCAAAATAGTGTCTCTCCTCTCTGCTTTTGCCTGTGAACTTCCCCTCACAAGCTCTCTGGATGCCCTACGCTTCCATCAGTCAGGAGGGGTTTGTCTTTCCCCTGTTTTTTGAACAGCACTGTCGGTTTCATTAGAGAGGGATGATAAGTGCTTTAATACATTTTTACTGTAATTTGATCACTCTTCCCCCTTTTCCTAAGCTTTTATGTGCAGCCTCCATTTTGAACATCCTGAGGACAGTGCATTGATGCTACCTAGTTCTTGTATGTTATTGAAATTTTGTGCTGAGAATGTGGTTGGGATTGTAGAAGATTCTTTAAAGTGCTAATCAAAAGCAAAGATGAAGACGTGTTCACACATAAGGTGACTAACAAAAGTTGTATATATTAAACAGTATGTAGAGAGAACTACATAACATGTAACTTTCAAAATTCATTTTCCAGTATGCAGAAGCTAGCAATCATCTTGGGATAATATCTTTTGCCTAGAATTCTGTTTCAGAGAACATTTATCCTGATGTGTTTTGTTTGTTTGTTTGTTTGTCTATTTTGTTGAATTAGTAAATATTTGAATGAGTGTGAAGAAAGCAAGGCACAAGCTTTTAAGATCAGCAGAAAGTATGAAGAGCTCCTTTCACAGCTTTCTGAATTCTTGGACACAGACATCAGAGAGAAAGAGAAACCACAGGAACATTTAATGTCAAAGGTGATTGTGTAAGCAAGGGTTTTCTAATATGTGTGGACGAGACTTATTAAAACCTTTTACTGTGTTTTAGGAATATCCGCAGGAGTGACAAAGTTAGCTTAATTCATAAAAACAAAACAAACAACCCCCCCAAAAAACTGGTTTGACAAAGAAAATGAATTAATCCTTCTATGTAGAAAATTAGTAGAAGAATATTTGTTTATAATATATATATATATAAAAAGAGGAATCTTTGTGTTAAATAATGATTTGCAGAGTGGTGTCATTTAAGACAGGTTTTTCATATTGGCCTGATTTTCAAAGGTGTTGAACACTAATTGACTTTAATGAACTCAGTCTTATTTGCGTACATATTTTATCAGCCTATAGTTTCCAAGTACAACCTTGATATGGTTGAAAGCTTTCCTGAAAACATTAGCAATGGGCATCACAAGACGACATGTAAATTCTATCACTTGTATTTAATACTTATCTCAAGCTGGCGTACCATTAAGTAGAAATATCTAAATGGCATTTGCTAAAACAACCTTAACTGTGCCCTGTGTAACTGTTAACTGAGTAATAAAATGCTGTGAATCAATATAGGGTGTATTTGAAACTTAAGCATAAAAATTTATTATCTCACCTCAGAATATTCCTGAGGTACTGAATGCAGAATGTCCACTTAGGAAAGGAAAATTGTTTGTGTACTCTTTCAACCTTTTAGAGGCTGCTGAAGGGCACTTTGTCCTAATTTTGTGTATTCTTCTTATATAGTGTCTAGTCTTCTGCATCCCCACTTTTCTTCACTTGGGAGCACACTCGGTATTTTGGGAATTTCTCTTTTGTTATATTCATACTATAACTGTCCTGGCTATAAGGAAACATTAGTAAAATAAGATGATCTAAGTAGGTGTCACAGTTTTCTTACAGTCCTTGCCCTCATAATATTACAAGCATATTCAAATTTCAACAGATGCACGTAACAAAACTTGGCTAGTTGTCATTGGAGGCAAAGATACTTGCATTAAGCTGCATCTCTTACGTGCTTTAAATTAGGCAAATAAACATTTATTTATTTATTTATTAAAATATACATTGTCTCTTTTTTTTTTCTTTTCTTCCTGACAATTAATAGATGTAGTTGGGAAATCTAGCTTTCACTGAAAATTGTGTGCATTAGGAAAACTTAGCTACCAGTCAGGGTACATTTTTTTCCTAATGCAGTCTTTGAAGTGCCCACACTTATCTACTCCCTTCTTGGAAACAACGTAATGTACCAAAACAGCACCAGAATCTTACTGGAAGTACTCCTTTTTCCAAGGTTCCGGCTGTTCAGCACAGCAGCTCACCAGGTATTTGGCCCTGCTCTTGAATATGCTCATGAAATAGCTGTTACTAACTCAAATCTTCCTTTGCCTAAAAAGTTTCAAGCATAAAATGCAGCTTTCAGTTTGTCGTTCCAAATGAGAGGCATAAATCTTAACAAGCCCAACCAGAGCAGTCTGCTTTTCACATGAAGATAGTTATATGATCTGTTTTCGTTTTGAGACCTGCTTTATGTCAACTGCAGATACTCAAAAGTGCCAGTAGCTCTTCACTTCTTTAGTAGATCATAGACATTGTGTGGGAGTAAATCTGAACCACACTGCACCAAGATGTGGGTTTCTGGTGGGAATATGGTTCTCATTTTAATTGTCTTTCTACTCTTTTAGAAAGGAGTAGTAGAATGCAATTATAAATCTGGCCTAGGGGTCTCGGAAACACCATGTCTGTATTAGGATGATTAGGAGCTGTATACTGGGATGAATAAACATAATTGTTAAGTGTTTAAAAAATGTTTCCACTGTTTGAATTATCTCTCTAGGTCTGTGAAATATGTAAAGAAAATCTGGCACTAAAAGGTCAGGTTGCTGCTCTTCAAGAAACTATCAATGGCCATGAGATGGAGTCCAAGGCTAGCAGAGAAACTATCATGAGGCTTGTTTCAGAAGCAAACAAAGAGCAGAAAAAGGCAGCAGGATACTATCAAGACATGGAAAAACTTAGTAAGGTACATAACTGAATCATGCATATGTTTGTCTAGTTGTCATTTTTAATTTTCATTTCTCAAAATTTCAGATCAATTTTGGATAGGAGTTGCATGAGAAAAAGTACTTCTGAAAGACTTTCACTAATGACAGTCTTTAGTAAAAAACAAAAGGTTATTCTAAGGTTATTCTCAGCTTTTTCAAATCTTAAAATATATTGAAATTAAACAATAACTGTGCAAGGTAGAACTGATTTAGATTTGATGTTTTCTGGTGATGCTTGCAAATTGATATTTTTGCTCCCTTCATATTGTAGCCTTTATTTCTTGCACAAACATGTAATTAAGCAGGAGTTTTGCTAAAGCATTGTAAATGTATAAGTGTGAATATATCTGAGGCACAAGCATGGAACAATGGAAAAAATGCTTGTTTAAATAATATTTATGTGATGTTGCAAGTTTTCTGAGGATACAGTTACTCAGATTCTTCAAAAATTCTAATGAGATTGAAAGGAATTAGTAGAATCCTATTTTATTATTTCTTTTTCTCTTAAGGTCTGGAAATAAAGTGTCTTGGCTTTCAGACACACTAGATTATCTTGTTTCACTGCAAAATAAACCAGTATATCATAAGTACTCAGTTGACTCATACCCGAAATGTTGTAGGCTTTAGGTTGTCTCTTGCAGAAAAGTACAGCTTTACTGTGGAGAACCTGTAGAGGGAAAATGTGCAGCAGGAATGATGGTGAAATGAGAGTTGTAGGTGAAGTCATAAGTCAAGTATTCACCAAATTCACCTAGGTACAATTTGGAAAGAAAAATATATGATTTAAGGATTTAAGTACTCCAAGAGAGCTCGCCATAAGGGTTTGGTATATTGCAAAGAAAGAACAAAGTCAGCTACTGCAGCAGTTTTCCTTACTACTTTGTACTTTGAGTGATAACTGCAAAAAGAAAGCAGTTTACTAAAACCATAACGAAAATTTCTTGCAGGTACTTGGGAAGTGTGGTTAAAGCTGATGGTCAGAACTAAAGAAAATAAGATTAAACTGCCAAATATGTAGCTGAGTTATGTGTAACTGACTTTGTAGAAATTTTAACATAAATATAACCTTGTGCAAGTAAGTTTTCAAAGTTAATATATGTTAATGTTTTCTCCACTCCTCCAGCATTACTTTTTCCCTGAATGATTTATCACAATCATACACTTTAAAGGATAAAGTGTTCTGATTTTGTTGTAGGCAAAATACTTAGCAGATGAGAGAGCTGACAGCATGCTTTTAAGAAGAAAGAATTTGTTGTGGGGAAAATGAATGTTAAGTACCACAAGGGTCATAAATTTTACTTACTGTGGAAAATGCTTCTTAACAACCTGTGTAAAATTTCCTAAGACTCAAATTGGAGTGAGAGTGAACCTGGACTGAAAACTTAACCAGGCCTTTCTGAGAACTTTTTGTCCCTGTTCTTCAAGCATGTGTGTGAATAAGGGGAGAGAGGGTGGTGCGCTTGCCAGGTAAGCCAGAATCAGGAGACATTCTAAACTGAGATGAGGCTTCATTTATGATTTGTTTTGCAAGTTTGCTCTGAGTGCCAAAATATTTCAAAAGTTGAAACACTTGGATGAAAAATATTTTCCTGTTATTGTGTGTATGCCAAATACATAACTTATTTAGCCCATTTTACAGAAATGTCTTGCTGAATTATCAGCATTGCCTTTCAAATGAAGTGTGTGCCATCATGGCTTATTTAGAGGTTGCAGATTCCTCCAGTGCTGTTTCAGTTTAGCTACTTAATTTTGCAGAGATTGAATAAATCTCCTGAGAAGGTTTTGTGTTCACAAAAGTATATAAAGAAATTCAGTATTGAAAAAATAAGTAAAAACACAAAGAATGTTTTTAATCTGCGTATCTAAAGCAGGATATATAGCATCCCTTGTTCCTCTGATGGATGTTTTAGGTTACAAGAAGGGCATCTTCAGTGGTATAAAGTAGGTCTGACTTTGCACAGTTTAAATAAGCACATGAATAGAGTTGTGCATTGTTTCGTGTTCACTTGTGAAGGAAAAAAGCAGAAATCCATACTGTCACAGGTAATAAAGAAGTGTTTCTGTGCTAGCCAATATTTTGGCTATGTTTTGTATTACAAGATGGTGGCCACTTTGCCCCAGTTTTGTCTCTCAAAATTCTTCTTAATTACATAGGGGGCAGAACACAACCTTTCTGTTCAGGAATTCTGTCAGTTTTCTCTGACAAGTCTCAGTCTCAGCCCTGTTCATGCCTCCTCTCTGAACCATTTCCAGTTTTTCTTGCCAAGTGGTTCTTCGCTCCTGCTCCTTGGGATTTTTCTGCGCTCTGTCTCTTGATGAGCTGCCTCTCTTTATGCCCCAGGAAGAGGCAGCTAACTCATGGCCAAGTAAACAGATTATAGACTCTGAAATTCTTGATGAAGAAAATGCAAGCCAGGTTGGTTGCATTCAGACAATATTAGCATGATAAAAAGTTAACATGTGAGAGTTATTCAGAATATTCTTTAGTAAATTTGATGCTCCAGGATTTGTTGATGTCACCTGGTTTCCACTGGAGCAACAGTAGCAAGCAAACAATAATTTTACTAATTCCCCTGTCAGCCTCAGTGCATTACAACTATAGAACAGCAAACAAGAGAAACTAATATAACATCAAAACAAATTTAATTAGCAGTAGGTAGCCACCAACCTTTTTTTTTTTTTTTTGTACTGTTTTACTTTTGTTTCAGAATCCTGAACTTCCCACATTCCAGATTGAATATTGTGAGAAGGTGCTCCTGGAATTCTGTGAACATAACATAAATGTTTTTTCTGACAATGCTGGATATCACATTTGTGTTTCATAGAAAGTAATTTTTAAATGCTGCCCAGATTTCTAGACTGAGAATTGGAACATCTATTCATCCTTTCTGTGTGCCCAGACAGTGATTATTTATTATGATCATCATTAATTACAGTATTATGACATTCTTTGAGAATGTCTGGCAGTCTCTAAAAAAAGAAGTCTCTAGCCAAGTTTCTTTCTAGTATTTAATAAATATCTACACAGTATTTATATAAGGTATAGAAGGTGCATGTATTCTTTCAGATGAATTTGCCTTTCATATAGCATTGACACTGATGAGCCACAAGAATTGGTAAACTATCTTGTTCCTGTTTCTCATTTCCTCTGATGATTCAACCTGGAAATATTTGTGATTCCTCTCAAGTGTTAATTTAAATATCTGTTTTGCAAACGTGTGCACCATGCAGTGTCTTCAAAAAACGTATTTAGAATATTATCAATCAATTTTAATTAATTCATATGTATCTGTATGTACTGCTGATGCAAAATTGATAATAAAATGAATTTTTAATTCATTATTAATGTATTAAATTGTTATTAATTGAATCTAAGTAGTATGCAGTATAAAATTTTTAAATCAATTGATTGTATGAAAACATAGTTAATTAAAAATAGGCTATTATAATTTAAGGAAATTGAGAAATTGAGTAAACAATAAACACTCCTACATCTTTAATATACTCAAATACTTTGATTGTAGGAGATGTGACCAAATGATTTTAGTTTTTGCTTTTCCCAATAGACAATGACTTTCCCAGTTAGAACCTGGATCTTTTTTTATTTTTATTTTTTTTATTTCTATTTGTTGTAAGAAGTCATTAAGAAAATTAATTTTATAGATAGGTTTCAGCAGACATCTCAATTATTTTCAGGTTGAATCATCAAAGAAGGTAGGAGATAAGAGCAATCTAGTTTAAAGTTCTTGTGGTATAGCAGTGGTAAATGGAGACAGCTGGTGTAAGAATTCGTCTGGAAAATACTGGCATTCTCTTTTATAACTTATTATTCCTGTTAATGTAACCTGATTTTTTTTTTTTTTTTGGGGGGGGACGGGACGGGGGGAGGGTATGTAATTGACTTAGTATATTGAGACCCTGCTGCTCATTGAAGTGCCAGTATTAATAATGATGGTGTAAATTCAAATATCCTTCTCTGGTCTGAAGACTCTCTCCAATTATTTAACTTAAATGCTGCACTCCTGGAAGACATTCAAGGCAAAATCCCAGAGTTTCCTCTGGATGGATAACAAGTGCCTCAGTTAGCATATGGCTATAGCAAGAAAGAAAAGGGAGGAGGTGGGCTTGTGGTTGTGGCAGGGGTTGTACAGGGATAGATGCTAGTGAAGGACAGCAGTTATGTAGGAATCTGCTACATTAGGCTGAATAACTGTTGTCTGTGCTGTGAGAGTGGCTAGTGGCTGGTGAGTATGTAAGAATGCAGAAGTACTTTTTGCCCTATATTCTCTCAGCTTCCTGATTCAAGGGTTGCATCTATCTCCATGCTAACAGCTAATGCTACTACAATACAAAACAATATGTATGTTTCGCATAAAATCTCATGAAAGCCCTTTAGAAAATGGTGCTGTCAGCGTTAGTGAATTTTGACCAAAAATAAACAGCAATCCCTGCTGTTCTGTATGTGGAAAGCTATACTGCAAAATACAGGCAAGGCTCTGGACGCTGTGTGACTATCACTGTTAAATCTGTGTGAGTTCTCCAGAAAGAGCCTCAGCTGTTTCATGAGCTTTCAGGTCATGTTTCATGAGCTTTCAGTACCCACCTTCTTATGGCATAGCATTTCTCTTTATGAAACTTTATGCAGTATTTCTCTTGATGCCCCAAGTCCGTCAGTGCTCAAAAGGCATCTGGATAATGCCCTCAATAAAATAAAATGCTCAATAAAATGCTTTAACTTTTGGTTAGCCCTGCAGTAGTCAGGAAGTTGGATCTTTGAAGGGCCCTTCTAACTGAACTATTCCATTTCATTCCATTCATCTAATTGGAAGTGAAATCTTGTCTTTTTTTCTCTGCTAAGTTATTTGCTTTTCCTGTAGCAAGTCTTTATTTCACATTTCCATAAATCCCTGACTGAACTTGCTGTATTTTATACTTCTAGTTATTTTTAAACCTGAGGAAAAAAAAATCTTTACAGTAAGCATAACAGTGTTACTGTTACTAAACGTGTCTTTGAATTTCTTTTCTTTTTTTCTACAAACAGTGGGATCTTGACTCCACAGAAGTCAGTGAATTTTTTGTTACCAATTTAGGGAAAATCATAGATGCACTTAAGAGTCTTTTAGGTGCAAAGATGGTATCATATCATCTATGAAAACAGTTTTCAAATGAGTTACTTCTTTTACATTGTGTCTATGAAAATAATAATTTTGAGATTTTGAAAACATGGCATACAGTGTGCACAACTGAAACAATACATTTTGATAATTTTAATATTACAATAATTTTGATAAATAACTAACTAAGGCACAGCTTTAGAGGCTTGCCTCATGAATAACCTCCTCTGTGAAAAACTTTGCAACAGTTGACTGAATCAAGAGAGAATCCTTTCCTGTAACAACTTTGGTGCAGCTGCCTACCTTTTGCCTTGTAAATACTCCTTCAGGGAAGCACACCAGAGTTTTAGAGAGAGGTAATGAAAGCCAAGAGATTCTATCACTTTAGCCACAGCCGAGATAATTGATGGGGCTGTGTAACGTGGCTGGTGGGCAATAAAGCTGTGTGATGAGGTGGCTGTGGTCTGTGTGAAATGTGGTGAGGAAAGCTCTCAGTTTTAACGTGAGCAGTTTCCTTTCCAGTGAGAAATTGCTTTAGGAGCAGCTACATGTGTAGGAGCAATGAAAGACAGAAATGAGTGGTGTTGGTTCCTGAAAGATTGTTAATTAAAGTTTCACAAGTCTTCAGAGGGCTTTGTGGAAAGAGAAGGCTTCATGCCATCATCTCTTCTGCCGGTATTTTTTGGCAAGACCTCTGCAGAGCTTCTGAAACAACATTGTCAAACTTACAAGCACCTGTTTGACATGATTCTAGCATATAAATGGACAAGCAAATGTGGTTGGATACTTTCTAGTATTGGAAGCCCACATATATTAAAAATTAATGTAAATCAAAATAAATTTGCTCATCAGTTTAAATTCAAGCAAAGCCATTCCTAAAGCCAAAAATGTACTACTCAATACAAAAAGAAAATTTCTGCCTTGTTTGTTTTCCTTGTTTTTTTTTCCTTTAGAAGTTAAGATGAAAGCTGGTGCTGGAGATAAACATCAATATTATTGTAATCTCATATGCAAAGCCACAGTAATGGCTTTTAAATAGGGTGTGGAACACTTCTGTGTGGCATACTTCTGTGGTGTCATACATGCAAAATAATAAGAGAAAAATGATCTTTCTTAGCCTGTTTTAATCTATTGCATTAAATGAAAGCAAAGATTTCCATTTTTGCTGTTTATAACCATATAAGTTAGGTAAATGAGCAATTAAATTTGTGTTTATTTAAAACCATAACAAAAAGCTGTAGCACTTTCGGAATGTGAACCTATTGTGTCTTCTCTAAATCTGCTTCATTTGTGGTGATGTGTTTTATTGCTTATTTTTCTTTAGGAAAGGAGAACTATAGGAAGCAATTCATAGATTTGGAAAATTGAATTTGAAGTCCTCAATCAATTTGGAATAGATAGTGTTGAGTGAAGTTCTAAACCAGCCTTGGGACCATAAGTAATGACTGATTTGTCTAGCATCCCCTTTCTTAAAAAGATTATTTGATGAAATGACAGACCAACAAACCTTCTCTGTGCACAGTTGAAACCTTGAGAAATAAGAAAAAATACTATATATTAGGGACATACATATTTATATATATATATATATATATTTAAAAATCATGCACTGTAGATATAACTAGAATTCTTTGAAGGAGTCAGTTAACATGAGTTGATAGATATAATATGATGCATAAAGGCAGGACTGAATAGTTATATAGATACAAAGCAATTTTAATAAAAAGCAATTACAAAATAGTGGGCTCTGAGTTTATTGTAGTTACTCTAGAGTGAGATATTGGAGTATGATAATTCTCAAACAAATTCAGGTCAACAGCAGTAGGAAAAATAGAATATTATTAATTATTGGGAGATAACAGAAAATATTATTTTGTTACTGCTGGGATCCGTGGTGTATCTACTTCTTGAACACTGAAATTCTGACATCCCTTAAAAATGTGCTAAAACTGAAAGAAATTCAGAGAAGGGCAACAAATATGAAAACAAATATACACTGATTTCTCTATAAAGAAAGACTAAAAGGACTTGGACTCTTCAGGTTTGAGATGAGACATCTCGGCAGTAACGTGAGAGAGACCCACAAAACTATGAGCGCCAAGGAGAGAGAAGCTAAAGAATAGTTGTTTACTCTCTTTTCTAATAAAACAAGATTTCATTAAATGAAGTTAGAAGACAGTAAATTCAAAACAAACAGGAAGATACACTTTGGGTAATTAAAATTGAACTATGACCATGGGATACTGTAGATTCTGGAAATTATCATGGTTAAAAAAGTTACTGCACATAAAAATGGAAGAAGAAATCACTGAGTACCGTAAAATAGAAAAGGCCATTTCTACATCTGAAAGTCTCTGAGCTGCAATTATTTTGAGGTGGGAGAGTATTCCGAGCAAGTAATTTATGCTTCCTTGGCTCTTACAACCTTTTTGAGATGGTTGGTACTGCCTACTGTCAGAGGCTGGCTGTTGGAATACATAAACCTTTGGTCTGAGCTGCAGTAGCTCTTCTCATGCTACTCTCTGCTATTTTTCACTGCATGTGAATTAATTGCATCTTTGGAGAGAGATCAGTAGATTGAGGGTATGTATTAATATATATTATTAGTTAAAAGATCTTACACTGTCTTGTTTTGCCTCTTTCATACATATGCCTCTTTAATGCAATCACATCTCCCTGACTTTGTTTTCCAGTGTTAAATACAGCTTTTTAGCCTTTACTGATAAAATAGTCTCTTTCTTTCTACGTTTAAAAGACAGAAGTAATTTTCTCTGCCAGTTACAGCTTTTGATGTGAATACAGCTGACCTAATATTGAATACATTAGTTCTCAGGAGGCCTCACTGGCATCTTATGCAGTGGTCTGGATACTCTTCCATCTTCTCTAATCTCAGGCAGAGTGCCAGCAGGTGAGTGGGTGTGTACTCCATCCAGGGGTGAGTGGGTAGCTGCAAGCACAGCACTGTGCTGTATGAACTCTTTTGCTTAGGTCTCAGATAGTTTAAGAGTCTCTGCTCCCACTTTCTACATCAGCCCATAAGTGGTCCGCTTCATGTCTGCTGCATCTCTCGTGTCTAACAGTCAGTCACTTGACACAGAATACCCTGGGTAAATCTATTTTACTTGAACGAGAATTTCTATAGTTCTTGTTTTCAAAAGCTGTTATGTCAGTGTTGGGCACCTATTTTTAACCCTACAAGCTGTGTACCAAAACCCTCATATGATTCAGAGTCACAGAACAGTGGCCATGGGCACTGAGGAGCTGAAGAAAAACCACAAGCTGTTACAGCTCCATTCATTCCATCTTCTAGGAACATAACTGTTTTATCCCCCTGCATGAAGCCATCGGGCTTTTGGGGTTTTGCCTCTAGTTGGGCTATAACTTTTACATGTCACAGTGCCCAAGCTTCCAGGTACTGTTTTAAGTTCATGCTGACCCTGCTGAAGCTAGTTACTTTAAATATTCTTCTCCATTGAGGAGAGGCTTTAAGGAAGATTGTTCAGAATTTTAATGCTTTGAATTTTACTACTTTTCATTCTGTAAATTGCTTGTATGACTGCTTTGTTTTTTAAAGGTTTAGGCATCAACAGGCTTGCAGTTACTTATTTTATACCTTGATCTTTTGATTCAACTGTGTGTTTGCAGATGTTCACAATTAGAAATGAGATTGTAATTAGGTAAGCTCCTTGAGACTGGAAAACTACTTTTGCTCTGTCTTTCTGAAAGAAAAAATTCTGACTGCAGAAAACTGTAACTGAAATAAACCAGCCATTATTCTTTGCTGCAATTACTATAGTGTAATTCTTAACACAGGTGGGAATTTTCTATTAATAGGACTTATTTAGAATTAAAAAAAAAAAAAAGATAAAAAAGACAAGGAGTCATGCCAACATTTGTTTCCAAGAGTTCTACAATTACTGTAGAAAGTTCAAGTAACAAATAATTACCTAAATGACAAGGTTTGTTTCGGTTTGTTTTCATCTGTGTGTCTGCATGTTTGCAATTTTGAAGCTATTTAAAAATTTTAGTATTTTTAGTATGTTATATTTATGTTATTTCCAAGGGTGCTTCCCAAACTCCTGTCCCATCCTCACTGCTGATTTATATAACTATTTCCAGATGTACTGCTTGTATGCCAATACATGTATGTATGTATAAGCATGTATGCCAATAATACAAACAGCTTATTGTGCCACACAGCAAGCACAGGTGGACCCTGAGAGACCCCCAAGTAGCCAACATGTTGAAAGCTGCTCCTGGAACAATTTTTAAATTCTGAGGAAGACCATCTCAGTTGACATCAACCCACTTACTGAGCTTCTGCTAAAAACCTGGAACTTCTAGAGAAATTCAGTCACTCTCTGTAAATATGCCATCCTCTTGCTTAATTTTTTGCCTTGTGTGAAGTAATATTATTTCTGGCTGGTTCCTGTCAATCAGATAATACCATAAGGAATGAAGACTTTTTGTCTTTTCTGTTCTTTGAGTTGATTTGACTGCTATTTTTCTTCTTGCATATGAGTATATAAACACTTTTAATTCTAGTAATGTGGGGATAGGAAAGAGGTTTGCAAGCTGACTGAATGAGAGCTAATTTTTTTCTTTTGTTTAAATGGGTTATTTTTCTTCCATATTTCATCATTTGCTTTTGTGCTGTGGGTCAGGATACACGGTTCTGCCTCCCTGTTGGGTCAATATTTTATATACAACTGATATACATGTACACTGGTTATTTTTGTCCCTTGAAAACTGAGCCTTGATTTATCAGAAGATAAAGGGAAAATCATTTTTAAAAGCTCTGGGCTTAGTAGGAAAAGCCTATGGGTGTCAGAGGCTAAATGAGAACCATGACAAAATGCCAAAGATCCAAGGATGACTCTGAGCAGTAAATCCTACGGGCTATTCACCAGTTAGGCTTGTCCTACAGTATCCTGTGTCCCTTGGTACCAAGGGTAACGTTATCTTTGAATGTATTACTTCTGAAATGCAAGGAGTAGTAGACAGGAACTGACTCCTTCAAAATTTAAAAAAAAAAAAAAAAGGTAAAAAAAAAATTAAAAATTTAAAAAATTACAAGGGTGCTAGATAGAACCACCATCCCATTCATCCTTCCCCAGTGATGTTTCTGCACTCTGACAGAGCTCTGCTGAGCAGCAGATGAGGGCAGCTGTAGGCTCTGTGGAAGGACACTTAACTCTGCATTGACCTCCTCTTCCTCAGGCAGATTTGTGCTTATTATGAGTGATTTTGTTTTCTTCAGAAGATGCAATAATGCAGAATAATTATTTTTTTTAATTTTTTGTTCTGAGTGTTGTACTATCTATTGTTTCTTCACCTTAGTGCATCTTTTGAAAAAGCATTTCTTATTTGAGATTAAATCGATATTTGATCACTTGCATCTTCCTTTAGGCTGTCTTAACTTTTTCTTATTGATTTTAACCCCCTCATACATCTGTGTAAGAATAATCTCAGAATTTTTTGTCATGTTCATGTAAGTTATTCTCAGAGATAACATCTAATTCTACTCTACATTCAAAAACTTCATGTGTATTCATGCTTTCCCTCCTAGGTGTAGTACTTTAGCTTTGTTTTCATTAGGTTTTGTTCACCATTGGTTTTCTAAGTCATTTTATCTGAATGAAAATATAATCTTGCAATAGATTTACAATCCAAAATTGTTTTTGTTTACATGCAATTTTCCAGGTTACTGCAAGAAGTTAAGCTATCTATAGAGTGATTACAGCAGGCTTTGGGCTTTCATTAATTTCAGTGGGAGTTTTCTCACGAAGCCTTGATGTTGTTGGGCCCTTGTGAGCAATATGGGTCTGTATTTCTCTAGGTGCAATACCTGCTTCTGAGTAACTCCCTGCTTTGTGCGTATGGGGAGGGGTTCTAATGAATTTTAAAACTTTGGTTTAGTCTTTTGTATGTTCTTAGGATCTTGACAGTGCTAGAATAGCAAGACAGAGTTTGGAGATGGACATCAGAAACCTCCAAGATAAACTCACTGCTAACCAGAGAGGTTGGGAAGCTTCGAAGCAAGAACTTCACACTCTGAAGAAATCTTTGAGTGAGCTGGATGGAAGTTTGAAGAGCAACAAAGAAGAGGCCAGGACTGCTCAAGGTTCTTTGGTGGCTTTCAAAGAGCAAATCGCTTCCCTTCTCAGTAGTGGATCGGCAACCGTTAAACCCTCTGAGAAAGCTATTTTGGAGAGGATTCAGGAAATAAACTGCAAAGAGGAGAGTAAAGAGATAGTAAGTCAGCAGCTACCGCACTTGCACGGCACATGTATTTATTCTCTTTGACTAAGTTTTTTTATTTGATTTATCTTTTTGACTGTTGATTCCTTCTGCTTAGGTTTTGAAATTACAGAAAACTTTAATTTTGTTGACTGCTAATTTGAGATACTAAGCCAAAAACACTTATGTTTTATTAAGTAGAAATAGGTCAGAAATTAAATAAACAATAAGTGCTGTTAGCAGGAAAAGTCTCTTAGTTACGACATTGAAACTTGTTTTCAGAGCTGCTTTGCAGACATGAGAAGTGGCTGCATGGTCACCATGATTTAGCTGAACATGTGAGCAAGCACGGATTTGCTGTTACAATAGTGACTTAATGGACTGACCTGTTTTTCAAGGCAGGTGTAACCAATGTTGCCCCAGGCAACTTCTTTCCCTCCAATTCTCAAAGTCTGCTACTAGGAAAGAGTATTTTTTTTACTTACAGGTAAGTATTTTTGAAACCATAACTGTTCACCATCGTAGAAAAAAAGTAATAGTAAGGCAGCTGGGTATTCTAATGCTTTGGCTAGAGGAATTTGGGCTGATAGCATTTGCAAAGGAAAGGTATGTGCAGAAGAGAGAGCTCAGGGGAGAGGCAGGCCAGAATGCAGTGTAACCAATGTCAGAATCCCATCCTGACTGCTGGTCGCTGTACTCAGGCTTCTCACTCTTTCTGTATGAGAGTATATTAATGTTGTCAACACACCGTTGTCCGGGAGGGCTATTATTTAATTAGAAGTCACACACTAAATGAAAAGCTGTTTTCACTGAGTCACTGGAAATCAGCTTCTGTGACCTCGCCAGATTTTTAGATTCTAGCATCTCCTGCTGATGTAATAGTTTCTTATGTTAGAAGAAATAGTATGGTTTTGTATTCTGTCCAAGGCTGCAAATAGCTCTTGAAAATACTTCTGTGCATTTAGATCAAATACTCTGTTAAAAAATGCAACTCCCCTATACATTAGAGTCAGTGTGCCAAATTTCAATGAAAACACTCAAGCTTTGTGAATATAACGAACATTTGAAAATGATCCTCCGAAGTGGAAGTGTGGCAGTAACTGATTAATATAGAAGCTCTTTTCGGTTTTGCTATAATATGTTATGGATTTATTGTGTCCATTATCAAAATGCCTTCAAGCTGAAATCTAATGAGAGCTTTATATACATGTGTGATTGTACTGCTTGGTGTTTTGGCATACAGTATGCTCACTTGGGATGCTGATTATGTTGAGATCTGCTGAGAAAGGGAAATTTAAGTTGACTGGTAGTCATTGACTAGTAGGTTTTGCTCCCAGGAATGCTTTCGAGGAACCTGCTTCATGAGTAAGATTCATTAGTAAGATTCAGCTGCAGCTAAGTCTGTTTGTGTAGTGTGTTGAACAGCTGTTCATCTCTTTGTGGTACGCTACAGTGCAGGCACGGTACATGCTACTTATTTAAATTCTTCTTGTTCTTGATTTGATTCCTTCACTCTGTTAACATTGCGTGCTGGGTTGCCCACTTGCAGACTTACTAGTCTTGTTGACTGCTAGTTTGGGGGAGGATTCAAACTGTCTTTTTTTTTTTTTTTTTTTCAGATACAGGCTTTTTCTACCTGCTAGAGAGGCATATGACTAGATCTCCAAGTGACAATGTTGTTTAGAGATGTTCTGCAACAGAGAAATACTGTAAAATATACAAATAATTAGCTATTCTTTTTCTAAACAGCTGTGTTTATTCTTATTTTAGAGGTAAAGAAACGGATGCTCAGAAAAGCAGGTAGTTTTCCATAGCAGTGTGAGACTTCATTTATTTTAGTGCTGTGCTCTGACCTCTGTGTCCTCCAGAAAGGCCTGTGGACTCTTGCAGTGAAAAAATAACTCAATTTGTTGGTTGTCTGAGGATGTTTTTCAATGTTATTGCTATCACAATTAAATATATGTGCTTTATTACTAAGACAGAGCAGGTACTGACTCTAATCTGCCACCACCTAAATCTGTGTTTCGGAAATTCGATGCTGGTACAGTTGCCTTCTTTTGTTGGTATATTTTTACATAGTAGAGGAGCTATTTTGGGTATGCCTAGTGTAGCATTCTGCCTCTGCTAGCAAATACAGCAATTGCCTGCTGTACTTATAGAAATACTCCCCCAGAATGCTAGTGTCTTCTCAAACAATCTGTGGCTCCAGAAATTCCTGAACCATAAATGTTAGCTTTGAAGTTTAGTACTTCTTGGTGAATTTAGTCACTGTAATGGAGTAACAAGGTTTTGTGGATCATTGTATTTACTAGGTATGTTAAGTGATGGAGCTTTAATGTCTTGCTGCTATGACTCAAAGGTTTGGGAAAATTTATGTGCACTGCCCCAAGGTGAATTATGTTATTAAAGCAGTGTTGACATCTATTCTCAGAAGAGTTTCTGTATGAAGATTAGGGGCTTTGAAATAACTGAGCTAAAATGTCAATGTTCTGCACTTATGAATCCATCTCTAGTAGAACGTAGATTGTGTCATCAAAAAAGCTGTTTTACAGTGACCTGCTTTTCTTTCTGCATGTCAGAATTAAATATTTTTTAAGGCTTCACTTGTAAGGAATATGTCTTGGTCTTGACCTTCTTGATCAGATTCCCATTGCATCTCTGGGTGAATTCCTTTGCAGAACTTGGGTATAACATTCTTGTGTTAGGGTATGCATGCTTTACCATCAGTCATTTAAGCAAAGGATTTTTTTTTCAGATAGAATTTCTCATATACCTTTCAGTAAACTGTCTAACTTGAAGTAAAAGCTAGTCAACGTTATACCCATCTACAAAAAGGGCATGAGAGAAGACCCAGGAAACTTGTTAGTCTAACCTCAGTCCCTGGAAAAGTTATGGAGAAGACTATGCCGGGGTTTATTGAAAGTCAGTTAAAAAAATAGTAATAATATCAGGCATAGGCAACATGGGTTCATGAAGGGAAGGTCTTGCCTTAGTAATTTGATTTTCTTCAATTATAAGGCCACCTGTTTCATGGATGAAGAGAAGATAGATGTAGTCTTCCTGGATTTCAGTAAGGCCTTTGATACCCAACAGCAAACTTCTGGACGAATTGTCCAACTGTGAGATAAACAGGTTCACACTATGGTGGGTGATGAACTGGCTCAGTGGTAGAGCTCAAAGGGTCGTAGTGAAGGGGGTTCAACTGGCAGGCCAGTCACCAGCGGTGTTCCCCAGGGCTCAGTTCTAGGGCCAGTCCTGTTCAACATTTCTATCAGTGATCTGGATGCAGGAGTGGAGTGCATCCTCAGCAAGTTCGTTAAATGGGGAGGTGCTGTTGACCTCCTGGAGGGATGAGAGGTCTTGCAGAGGGATCTACATAGATTGGAGCATGGGGCCATCAGCAACGGCATAGAGTTCAACAAAGGAAAATTCTGGGTGCTGCACCTGGGATGCAATAATGCTGGTACAGGTACAGACTGGGAGACAAGGGGCTGGAGAGCAACTCAGCGGAAAGGGACCCGGGTGTCCCGGTTGACAGCATACCCCATATGAGCCAGGAACGTGCTCTGGCAGCCAGGAGGGCAAACTGTATTTTGGAGTGCATTAAAGACAGCATAGCCAACCGGTCAGAAGAGGTGATTCTCCTATATTTAGCATTGATGCAGCCTCAATATTGCATGCAGTTCTGGGCTCCACAGTTATAAAAAATACAAAATATAACAATGTCCAGTGATAGGTATTCTGCTGCAGGATTAAGATGCTGCTTTGAATCACTGTCCTGATGATAATTTCATCAGTTATAAGATGTACATTGTCTGGGTATGTTTGGACAGCTCTTAGGTGTTCTTGTCATTTATTATTTATGACATACCAGAAGAGTTCATAAGGAGCTCATAAGGAATTCATAAGGAGTCCAAGGCAAGCAATTGTTATCAGTTCACACGGAGCCCAGCCCTGCTGCGAGGTCTGCGGGTTCAGATCCTTTGCAGATCTGTTGTAGAAAAATTTATATAGCTGAAGCTTTTTCCCTTGACTACTTACCCATCTGACCTGAGGTAGGAACAACTGATCTGATTATAGATTGTCTGAACTTATATGCCCATCTGTGCATACAAATCAGTGGTAGTTTAAGATATCATCTTATCAAACCAGAACAGTGCAGCTTTTTGACCATCAAGATAATACTAAGATGATGAGAATGTCTAGTTATGTTGGAAAAGAGAACAAATGATCACTATTATGATATGAAGGACCTTGTAGCTACATCCTGCATGCTGCTTTTTGTGCTCAGCTGGAGTCAGCATACGACTGTCTTGGTGACCGCTGGGTTATTGAAGGAAATGGCCTTGTGACTGCATAGGCACAGCCCACTTTCTGGTCTGGTGCTGGGCCAGCTGCTACCACAGGCTCTTGTCATGCTTCGCACAGGAGAAAAATAAAATTCAGACATTTTACAGAGGATTACTTAGTTCCAGTGGGGATGAACCCAGCTCAAGGTAAGAGCTGCCTCTGAGCATTTGGAATTTCTTGTAATGCAAGAAATAAAAGGCACCCTTTTGAAAGGATCTGGTAGTCACATTAAAAAAAAAAGGCAGAAAGTGTTTGTTTGTTTTTAATACACTGCCTGATTAAGCTGCACAAGGGATTGGCACAGGAGGTTACGGAGGTCAGAACTACAGGACCAAAACCAGAGCCTTCATCAATCATTGGGTACAGGCACGGGTAATAAGGGTGCAACTCTGTTTTAGGAAATCCCTAAAATTATGGTTGTTCCTAAGCCAGGGGTGAAGGTTACTTCTGGATGCCTTTGAAGATAAAGTAACAGATTGATTATTTTGTGGTCTCATCTTCTATGATGTGACTCCTCACGTGGTTATGGTCTCTGGAAGCCTGCAGGACCCCATTCGGCTGGGCTATGAGCGGAGACCCTCTGCAGCATGATGGAGGGGTTCCGTGTTCACAGACAGCAACACATCTCTCGGCACAAGCTACTGAAAGCTGTTTCTCCTACCGAGTGATATATGACGCAGAAAAACATAAAATGTGTGTTAGGGTTCTCACAGTTTTATTGCAGTTTAGAATTTACTGCAGTTCAGTATTTTCTACCTCTGTACAAGCAGCATTAATTTCTCAGTGGTTTTTTTTAGGCAGTTAGGGTGCAAACTATTGTTTTTATTTAATTGTAATCTAAACCTTTCTGTGCCATTAAAATTACATTTGTTTTGTTTTAAAATATATTAGCTCCTTTTATTTGATTGACAAATCTTAAGTATTATTTCTGCTGTTCACTATTGGGAATCTTACATGTCATCACTGTCATTTGCTCTGGGTGGTTGCAACAGAGTTTACTCTTTTTTTTTCTTTTAATTTCATATTTTTGAGAGGTATTTTATCCTCTTCTTAATAATTTGATAATAGATGTCTCATATCTTTCTAAAATTTCCATACTCACCTAACTCTATATGTTTTGTTGGCTTGCTTGCTCCCTAGATGGTATCTCAGTTTGAAACCCAAATAGCTAAATTGACTGAAAGTTTGGAGAATCAAACCAGATTGTATCAAGAAGCTCTGGAGAGAAACAGAAAAGCTGAAAAACAGTCGGAGACCTTCCAGGATCAACTGAAACATTTGGAAGAGGAATTGCTCTCTATAGATATGATGCAAGATGGTTTGAAGCTTGAGAAACAAAAAGTATTTGCATGTGTTATTTTATTTTCATAAAAATCAGCAAAGCCAGAGATGCAGCTAACTGTATTACATTGATCAGCTTGAGTATTGCTCAGTACTGCAAATAATGTGAATTAGCAAAATAAGGCATTGTGTGGGGGGTAGTAACATCTTCTTTAACTGACAATTTTAGTTGGAAGAAGTGGATAAGTTTTCAAGTTCAAAGTCCATTTAATGTGAGGAAAAAAAAAAGATTTAAAAAAAAGTCTCTGTATATATATCAGAAATCCTTTAAGGATTCTTTGATTTCAAAGCTTTTCCATCTTTTTGTAATATATCATCTGGTCCACAGTCTCCCAAAATCTTCCAGTCTTCGATTCTTTTATATCCGTAGACCATCTTAACTACCAGGATTGCTTTATTAATTGAATGAATAAATGCAGTTATCTTGGTACACGTTTGCATACTAAGAGTTTGAAAAATGGCATAGTACAAGAGCTAAACCAGCCAGCTAAGAAAGACAAAGTGCATGGTTCATTGTAGCATGTTACCAGGCCAAGATCAGTGCTTAGTGAGTTGAATTTGCAAAGAATCAATAGTTTGATGCTGATTTGCATTAGTCTATGATACAATAACTTTTTCTGAATGAAGCATCCGCTGTCTTAGGAGCAAACCAGAAAACTGAGGTGTTCTTTCACCCTGTGTTCTCTGTGAAGAACATGTCAGTAGTTCCTTAATTTCTCTCCAGATTTTGCTGCAATAGATTGTCTACATTCCCTCCCACCTCCCCGTTGATGAACGACTTCAGTGCTTTCTTCTCCTGGTGTTGTTTTTAACTTTTTGAGACACAAACATGAAACACAGAGATTCTTGCTGTGTTTTTTCATCTTCATCTTAAGCAACAGTTATGGAACTGTTTTTTTTTTTTTTTTTTAACTATTTCTTTGCAAAGATTATGACCTGCAATAGAAGTAAGGGAAAACAAAGGCAAATGTGGTTCTTAGGGAGGAGAGCTTTGGTTTTTGTAAGAGAAACTAATTGTGACCAGCAAATGAATGCAATTTTTAAAGGGCTAGCAGGTAGGAGAAAACAAGGAAAAAAAACAGATTAAGTATTTGGTAAATATATGTATTCACAGCAGTAAGCCAGGTGAAGGTGCAATTAAAGTAATCCTTAAAACAATTTGTAAACCAGTAACTGTTATCTCTAAAACTTACTGCTTCAAAGAAGGGCAAAAGTCTGACTGTGCTAACACTCTTTTGTTTTCTCAGACCACGTGGGATCTCACCCGTGGTATCCCCAGTATCAGTTTTATCTGTGTTAGTCAGTCAGAGCTCAGAGCAGTGGGCATGCACTTCCACTAAATGGAATGTAGCTGTCCTTTCTTCCTCCTCCCCGACAGTGTGTGGTCATGTAGAGCAGCAGAGATGCAGGCAGGAACTGGAGTCAGAAGCAGACACACATACCTAGTACTTTTCTTGCTGCAGAGGAGCACAAGACAATCTCATCTAGTCTTGCTAAGAAAATAAATACAGTAGGTCCAGGAGTTTATGAACAAAAATATTGGCTGAAAAAGGACAACTGGAGAATTTGAAATTTTATCAGGAATGTGTATGAAAAATATATCCTTCCATTACCTTGTAAGATAGTCTGTTGGCTCCGTGTAGTTGGTTGTCAGTGTAGGGGGAATTGCTTCTAAATTATACATCAGGACTTTTAATGAAATTTTATTATTCTTTTTCACATTTTCCCACATCGTATCTTAGTATCTGATATTTCTGGAGCAACTTAATGAGAAGATGAGGCTGGATAGTGTAGCAGCAGAGGTTGGATTTGATATGACTGTGAATGCAATTCTAGCCCGGGTAGAACAGTTGGTCAAACTGGAAGGTGATGCAGTGATTGAAAACAAGACCATGGCATATAGCCTAAGAAGAAAGGTAAGCAAAAATGAATACTGTTACTGTTTGTTTCCAAGATAAGATGCTGCTATGGCTATATGTGTGTGGTAGCTTGTTAGAGGTGGCAGATTGGAGCTTCGTTTCGTATATGTATAAGAAATATCAAAGATGTCCATTACAATAAGAGAATCATTAACAGAAGATAAACATATAGAGCTGTGAAAGCACATTGCATATTAAAGCAACTAAAAGTACATACTTCTATAAACTACTGTTGAAATTTAAAACTAAAAGGATCTACTGGGAAGGGGAGTGTCTTATACAAGCTTCTCTAGAAGCTAGTAGAACATCGGTTGTACTTCACCAAGTATTTAAACGTTTCAACAAGAACAGTGCTCCTTTTGGAACCTTGATTATCTGTGCAAATGTAGTCAGACACCCCTCAGTCGTTCTGTTGTGACAGAGTGAAATCTTCTCTTATTAGGCTAATCAGAATGGTTTAGAGCTTAGGATGAGGTCTGTTTAAGGTTTAAAACCATACTGTATTCTTTTTTCTGTAAGCAACTACCTCTCTGAGGTAATGTTAACACTCCTCAGATGTTCCAGAGTACAGTTTGGCAGTTCAGCTCAGGTAAGCTGAAAACAAGTAGTCTCCTGAGCACCAAAGTTGCAAAACTAGGCTGCTGACCTTTGTGTAGGAGCAGTGGATGAGTGCTTTCTTATTTCTGTGTGATGACTGTGCCCCTTGCACATTAGGCTTAATAAACTGGTTAAACATGGAAATATCTTAAACTACCACATTGGAACCACAGTCTGCCTAATGAATGTCTCTTCTGTCTCACATTTGACAAGTGCCTTATATTTGAGACAATTTCACGTTTGATGCACGAGTATTTATGTTCAAATAAGGTGTGGTCTACGTGTAAATACATTGAAAAAGGTAATGCACAGGCTTAGGGATGGAGAAGCACAAAGAACTGGTAATATAAGAGGTATGAAATTAAAGTATATATGTATATACTGCTTTACAGAGTTTTGAAGAGGATTAGGAGTTCAGGTTAAATAAATTTATACAATAATCTGTGTAGTACCATTGTCTTTTACATATATATTTAAATATCCTTGTATTCATAAAACCAGTTGAAGACTCAGAAAGAAAAACTTGAAAGCAAAGAGTTGCACGTGAACCTTCTGCAGCAGAAAATAACCCAGCTGGAAGAAGAGAAGCAAGTAAGGACAGCCTTAGCTGTGGAGAGGGATGAGGCCAATCTCACTGTCAGAAAGTTGCACAAGGTCGTAGAGAGGTTACAGAAGCAGCTTGACCTGGCCAGGGAAACAAATACTGATCTCAAAGCCAAGCTGTCTGAAACCAATGAACTTAAGGTAAGTTAAAAGATTAGATTTGTGCTTCTTCCCCTTTTTCTATTCCAGCTGGATACTGCTGGAGTTCATTTACAATAAATACATCCATGGAGTACTGTTTGAATTTGTGTAGAAAAATATAAAATTACAATGTGTTGCATATTTAGAAATTCGTCTTGATATGTTAAATAGCATCTGTAAGCACCATGTAAATCTTCAGTTTAGTGTAAGAAAATTATTATACATGCATCCCTTTCTTTTCTGTCAGTATAATTGTAATCCTGTTTTCCCATACATTGCTCACAGCAAATCTCATCTGATAAGTATGTGGAGTGGAAGAATTTTTTTGTGTAAAACATGCAAGATGCTAAATTTTCATTATTCCTGTGTTTTATTACCTTGCAGCAGTAATAAATTACCTGCTTTAACTCAGGTGGAAACAAGTAATTTGCAGTTGCTGATAGGTTGCCACCACTGGAAGTGAGAAAGGTTTATTTTAAGCAACTTTGTGTCTTATGGCTCATGAACTGAAATAGATGACTTGCAACTGAAGGATTTTCACCAGCCAAAACATTTGGCAACTTTTTTTTTTTTTTTTTGTATTATTTTCCCAGTGGCTAGCAGGGATTGAACTCTCATTGTGGGCTCTTTTCTGTCCAGTTACCTCTTCTTGCAAACCCCATAAAGAATTAGCAGTCTTTGAAACAACAGTCTTTCTGGTAAATGAGTTGACACTGGCCAGTCTGCTTTGATAACTTTACAGTTCACACATACATGCGGTTTCCTCAAGAATTTGTAAGAAAATACATCAGAGTGCTTAGTCCTGATTAGCCATCATTATTATTTGTTCATATTAGATGAAAACGTGTGACAAATTTAATATTGCTTTATGAATTGGTTATTGCAGATCCAGACTTTGGAGCAGAACAGAACAATAGAAGAACTTAATAAGTCTCAAGGCAAATTGGAAAGAATGAAAGAAAAGGTTGAGAAACAACTAAATTCTGTCAAATCTGAACTTCATTTAAAGGAGCTTAAAGCTACTGAGGATAAAGAAAAAGCCAAAAATATGCTAGAAGCAGTTTCCAGTGAAATGAAGGTGCTTAAAACAACCCTTGCAGAATTAACAAGAAGAGAAAGACAGGTAGGTGTACAGGTATTGTACAGGTATTCAAGAAGTGCTAGTGTCATTTAGAATGAAAGAATGTGTTGTAGGTGGAACAGTTATCTGGCTGTGGTAAAACCTTGTGTAAATAAAGCAAGGAAATGTTATCTAGTGTGGCAGATGTGAAGAAGAGTCAAAACTCTTCTTCAGGTTATACATGCAGGAGAATGAAAAATAAATGCATTGTTTTCTTTGTGCATTGCAAAATATTCATTTTACATCACATTTTGGAGAAGAATAAAAATGCTTTAAAATCATAGTATCCTTTTAAAGTGTGTTTTTCCATGTCTCTTGGGTATAAAACCTGCTTACCTAGTAAATTCAAAGACTGTTGGGAAAGGAAAAAAAAAACAATTTTGAAGACAGCTATTTTAGATTGATTTGTGACATACAAGTTTTTCAAAGTGAGAAAAAATTTTTGTGGTTACTCATCCATAAGAAACCAACGTGTGTGTTAGGGTGGGAGGGTGCAGGAAATTTAAATGAGAGGCACACTAGTAAGTATGTTCCATTCTAATTTCAGAAAATTATGAAGTATGTATTTAATTGCCCCAGCATATCAAGTTTTATAACAACATTATAGATAGCATCATTGTTAAAAGCCTATGGGATACTTGATTAAAGTTAGGAATGTGCCATGTTAAGATTCAAATTCAAATCGCTTAGAACTTTGTCAGTCTTTCTAGCTAAAATTTTTACATTAGATGTTGGTCTCAGCAACAGTGCTAGATTATATTTAAGAATGCTATTTCCTAAGATGAGTCTAGAAAAATACTGATTTACTAACATAGGAAAAAAATGGGGATCTTTCTTTCTGGAAAGCTTTAGCCCTCTTTTGTTTTATAATGAACATTGGAAATTTGGCAGGAATATCTAATTTCTTCATATGTCTCATGGGGAAACTAAGCATCTTGCACATAGAAAATGGCTTGAATTATATTCAGAAAATTATACTATGGAGTCATACATTGAGTACTTGTTAAAACCACACATGTTGAATTTTTACTGAATGCTTTGTATATGCTGAATACTGAATGTGTTTAAAATGCCAAAGCTTTTCAAACACTTGAAGTATTCTTTGGCCAAATGTGAAGAACGTGGGAAAGGTGAGGTAAGTGGGCTACACAGTGCAGAATGCTCAAGCGCAGCAAAGTACTAGTCTCAAACTTTCAGGGTCAATGAAGCAAAAGCATCATCTTATAATTCACCAGTACCCACAATCACCAGGAATGTTTCAGATACTTACAGGTAGAACCACACTGCTGAATGGGGAGCAAAGCTGTTTGTAAAACCTGTGCCTGATACTTGTGCAGTACTGTTGAGCAGTAATGCCATTTTGCTAATATGAGAACTACCAGCAATATATGTAACATACTCACCTGCCTCCTAGCAGTTTTCTTAGCTAAAATCTCTCCTTGAGATAAACCTACTGTTGCTAAATCAGACAATTCATTCTAAACTCTATTACTAATTAACACTTGAGTTTGTTCTGGACTTCCCCGGAACCATTAAACAAGGAAAACACCTTCCTCACCCCCAATTTGGTATAGTTCTTCACCTGCTTTGGACTCAGTTGTTATTCCATCTCAAGGATGCTAAACAGGGCCAAACCTCTCTTTTGTTCTGTAAAAGGTAGTGAATGCAGAGCTAAATATTTCTTTCAGTGTGCATGCACATATTTAACATGAATATAAATGCAGTGTGTCTGAGTGTATGTTAAGAAAACTACTAGAAACCCAAATTGCTGTTATCTGATGGAATTGATGATGTGGCTAGGTTGACTGCTTCTGAATACATTTGGGTGATTTTTTTCAGGTGTCCTCTGCTTTTCAGGGATATAACCACATTTAATTTTATGTAACATTGTAGTTTTGCATGGATATCTTCTATGCTGTGAAAACTAAAAGTATGCAGAACTGAACTAATGCCAACTGGTTAAGACAATGGTCATTCTTGTGTTCACAAAGAATGGCACAGAATACACATGTGAAGTAAAAAAATAATATTGGATCAGAGTAAATTAGAATTAACTGACATTTAGGGTTTAACACAGTGTTTCATGTTGTTCTTTGTGTGTTAGACTTGTCTAAAGTCTGGCAGATGATACTAAGTTAAGAGGAGCTCTTGATTCCCTTGAGGATAGAGAGGCCTTTCAGAGACCTGGATAGACTGGAGGGCTGGACAATACCACCTGTATGAAGTTTAACATGAGCAAATATCGGACTGTGCACCTGGGATGGGGCAAACTCTAGTCTGTACGGACTGGGGAATGAGAGGCTGGAGAGCAGCCCCACAGAAAGGAATCTGGGGGTTCTGGTCAGCATCAAGTTGAACATAACCCAGCAGCGTGCCCTGGCAGCCAAAAGGATCAGCCATGTCCTGGGATGCACCAGGCACAGCGTGGCTGGCTGGCTGAGGGAAGTGACTGTACCACTCTGCTCCATGCTGTTGCGTCCTCACCTTGAGTGCCATGTGTTGTTTTGGGCACCATAATATGAGAAGGACATAAAGCTATCATAGGCCTCCATTGGAGGCTCTCTAAAGTTGGTGAAGGGTCTAGAGGGCAAGATGTGTGAGGAGTGGCTGAGGTTGTTGGGTTTGTTCAGCCCAGAGAAGAGGAGGCTGACGGGAGGCCTCATGGCGGCCTGTAGCTCCCTCACGAGGGGAGCGGAGGGGCAGGCGCTGAGCTCTGCTCTCTGGGGACAGCGACAGGACCCGAGGGAACAGCATGGAGCTGGGACAGGGGAGAGTAAGGTTGCGTGGTCCAAGAGAAACTGATGAGTAAAGAAGAGCTGTGGCAGGCAGAGATCAGGGACTTGAGGTCAGGGCCAGTGCCTTAGTACATGCTGTGGCGTGTGACTGCCAAAATTTTCAGTTGTCTCTGTTGTTTACTAGGTCAAGTACAACTCCTCTTCCCATCTTTTCTGTAGTTTTCACTGTTTAATCAGCAGAGAAGATATGCCTGTGATGGATATTAAAGAATATTGAAATTGTGAGTGTTCTTTGTTGAAGATTGTTAGCACCTCAGCTGTTTAATTTTTTTGTTTGAAGTATGCCTCAAAGGTCCATTTCCATCCTCTTCAGCTCTCTGTGTTGAGCAACAGCAGAAATTCCTGTATTTTGTCCTGCTAATACAAATGCTTGTGTTTGTATGTATGCATATATGTATATGTTTTTCCGGGCATTTCCTTTGCTTTGTAGTTAATATATTAGCAATTCCTTTCTGTTTGTTGTTGCAGCTGGCAGACTTCCGAGAGGTGGTCTCACGGATGCTGGGCCTCGATATTGCCAGCCTTGCTCTGCCTGACTACGAGATCATTACATGTCTTGAGGGGTTGATTCACTGTCATCAGCACCATTTTATTACCTGTGTCTGTCTCAAAGATGTGGCAAGGACACAAGATGAACATACAATTTCTTCATTGAAACACACATTTTGAGGAAACCTAAGTAAAATTTTCTTTTGTTCTTCCCTATCTGCTAGATACGCATAAAAAATAGATCCTTATTTCTGTTCCTTGGTCTACAGATACCTACTTGGACTAATTTTTAGTGTTTCAGTAGAGACTCTGAGCCTAATGGATAGTATATAGCCAACAACCTGGACACAACAAACATAAAATCTCTGGGCTGCATAATATTTCAGTCATGAAAATGGTAGGCAATATGTGAACAATGAACATTCCTCCAGTTTCAGTGCAGAGGCACTGAAGGCATGAGCCACCTGAGATCAGTTCACCATTTTGGCAAGTACTTATCTGCTTCAGTGATGTTTCTTGTGCTTTACCTCTGGATGACAGTGATGAAATGAATTGGGGATTGTCCAGCTTCTATTTCTCTTGCAAAATGGGACCCATCTGTGCATTTTTGTACATAAAACTTCAACTTAAGACTGGAAATCAGTTAGAGGGCTATCGGTTTTGGAATGAGGTATTTTTTTCTTCCATTGTTTTCTGTAGACTACTCTTGTGTCAAAACAAAAAATTATGCTTTTTCAGTGAAGACTCTCTCACAGGCTCCAGTCATGTGCCTGGCATAGATATATAGTAAAATTAGATGTAGTAAAATTGCACGTTGTTCTTGTCATGACGCCTTGAAAGTATTTCTTCTAGCTGCTGCGTTCTTTGGGCAATTAATCCATTGGCCAAATAAGCAGCAGTTCTTCTGGGTCAATAAGGTATTAGAAAATCCTCATCCACTACAGAAAATAGTTGAATTACTGAAGTATTGATTTTCAGAAAAACAATGGTGATATATCTAGAATTATCTTTTAATCATGAAAGCTGCCTAATGCCCTTTCTGATTGTTAAACTTCATGATTTTTAAAATATTTTGGAACAATAAATCTGTTTTAATAGCACACTCAAAATTGATTGTGTTTTTTTGTTTTCTCTTCCCATTATATATTTTATGTGTATCTGTAGAACAGTAAAGATGACTTAGCTATTTATGTATGACTATTGTGGACCTTCTACAGTATCGCAGCAAATGATAACCCACTCACTAAAACTGAGCACTATTTTAAGAAAAAAATAGACTTTTAGAAGAAAATACAGTAATTTTGGTATATGGCTATGGACTTAGAGCATTCCAGGTTGTTTTTATTATTGTATTTCTGCAAAATCATTTTGCAGTGACTTGGCTTAAAAAAAAAAAGGGAAACACACAATCTTTTGCAAAATCAGTGTTTTTAGGAGACACAATAAATCATATATTTTTATGCTCCTGTGGCTGCTTGAATTAAAATCAAATTTATTTCTTGTTTTTGGATGAGATATTGTTTCTTTCCAGTACAGTTTAATAAATGGTGTAATGGAAAGATCTAATATTAACTTACATAGACTTTAACTTAGGAAAGCACTACACTTTCAAAGTAAAATAACAAATTGAAATGTAAATATTTTTTAGGTGTGATATGTTGGTTGGGAATTTAGAGAGTGGAAAAGTGTGTAGGAATTTGATAATTTTTGGAAAAAAACAACCAAGTAGTTTCAGTGTGTGTGTCGCTGGTTCTTTAGGCATTTCTTTTCTGCTAGGGTTGTGTAAATAAGCAACAAAACCTGGTTTCTTCATATACATTAATAAATACTATACAAAGCATATTTTACTACATTGTACGAATTTAATAAACTGTGTTAAGAAATTAGTTTTAGTCAGCCCAGATAATAGTCATAACTTTAATAGACTCTGAGCATGCCAATCATAAATAAGTATTCATATTTGGCCATAATTTATGGTTAAGTCAGATGATTTCCTGCAAAGACACTTAAAGTCTGCTGCCATGCCATGTGTTCCTGTATCCTGTCCCCCCATGACCACAGCTGTGGCACCAGCTGTGATGTTCCAGCAAAACCACCAGCAAAGTTCGCTTAATTACTTCAGAGGAGGCAGATTTTGACACTGGGGAAAAAAAAAAAAAAAAAAGCTTGCTTACTATTTTGTGTGTTACGCCAGCAGAAAGTAGAATAAGGGCTTTTTAATGCCTTTTTTTTTTTTTTTTCCTCCAAATAATAGCTGAACCAACTCCAATGAAGGCAATAAATCAGATTGGTAGTTAAAAAAAAGGCAAAACTCAACAAACGTTGCCATTGCAGATAGTGAAGTGAAACAATTTACATGCCATAAATATTTTACTAATAAAATCACAGTGCAGGTAGAAACGAGTGAATATGATTTATATTTAAATATTTTATAAGTATTAAAATGTATGCAACTAAACTTTTGCTTATATAATGTATTGTCAGTAATCTGTTCTTCAAAATTTATATTGAGGAATTAAAGCAGTAGAGTCATGATTCCTCAAAGAAATAAGTGCGAGAGCACTTAAATGTGTTGCTGAATTAGCATTAGGAAGACTAAAGATAGATTATATTAAATTACTTTAACTTATGTTGCTCTAGAGTTTATTATTCCTGTATAAAGCTGTTTGTTTGCTTCTTCCACCTTTTAGTGATGTGAATGATGTGTGCATTATTCACGTTCTCCTGGGGTTGTTCAGTTACTGAGTCCATTATGATGGTGCAGGGGAGGGTGACTAGAGATGACTCTAAATCGTAATAGATTTTCAATTAAAAAGCAAAAACAAAAACAGGTGGGGAATCAGGGACCTTGCTAGAGAAAAAGACTCCTGGACTCAGTGTCCTCTTGGACTCATACGAAATAGAAGTCTTTTTTAAAACTATAGGTTTCTATTGAATTAAAAAAAAAGAGGAAAGGAACAAAGTGAATTGAAATTCACTGTGAATTTAGAGAAGGATCTCTGATATTATTGAATCACAGAAAACCAAGTAACAATTTAAAATTAGTTAATTGTGTGGAACATACGAAAATTGGGTGTTTGCCAGAATAGAAATTGGAAGGAATGGTCAAACATAATCATTTTCAAATGGAGGATTTCAGATGACTTTGTTCTTCTGTCAAAATAAGCAAGAATACTGTATGGCAGCGTTTCCTTGTCTGGAAGAAAAGAAGGATGAGTTATAAAACTGTATCCATAATTATTCAGGAATAACTGAGTCAGAAATAAAGACCTACAAAAAACAACTAAAAAATTGTTTTTTGCCTGAACAAAAAACAAAACAAAAAAAACAAAATTGTTTTCGCCTGAACAAAAAAAAAAATGCTTTTCTGATAAGTTTGAAATCAGCTAATGAGCCAAGAAACAAAGAGGAGCACTTCTTTTGAAATGGCAATAAATAAAACTGTTGATGTGTTTTTTCTTATGCTTTTGATTACTCTGTAATTACTTACACTTTTGGTAAGTAGGAGAAATAAGGAAAAGAAAGTTGCAGTGTGAGCAAATGGAGACCAAGCCGCTCTCTTCCACGCGGCCCAGTTTAGAGAAACCAATTGTCAGAGGACTTTGGTACTTCTGGGGGTGGGACTAGAGAGCGTGGAGTCTAACCGCTAAGCGTGCAGGCAGGGACCAGAATGGGATTAGGTCCATAGATATGTGCAAGCAGGGAGGTGTTTTTATTAAGCGACGAGGCGTGAATTAATTCCAGAAGCTAAGCTCTGTTTCCCCTTTGGAAATGATGGAGCTGCCTGCATGGATGAGTGCATGTCCCCAGCTGCTGTGGGCTCACCCTGCGGACAGCCTGGTCCTGGCCGGGGGTCTGTCTGGGTGCGACATTTGCCTCGCCCCGGCTCCCAGCTCCCTCTTCAACCACAGCCCTGCGCAGCGGGGAGGCTGCACTGCGCCTCCGACCGCAAAACAAACATGCGGTGGCATCTGTTGGATGCTGGGAGACTTGTCTGGTGTTCATATGGAGGCAGCGACATGCCAGCAGAGCTGACTCAGCCCTTTCCCCTCCTGGCCATGTTTCTTTGCTGAGGAAGAGAGTGACTGCAGCGGCTCTTGGGGCTGGGGCAGAGGGAAGCCTTGCAAACAGGACTGCAAATCTGGGCAGGTCCAAAAGATGCTTCTGGTCCCGACAGTGTCTGCAGCCCTCGGACTGTTGCCGGGCTGCTCTTGGACTCAGGCTGGCACAGTGAATGAGAAAGAAGCACTGATACAAATATTTCAACGTATTTTCTATGTGTATCCCTCATACTGCAGTGACAGTATAAAAGTGTGCAACTTAAAAGCAGCAGTATAGATTGACATGGGCAGCTGCTCCGGCTGAATCCTGCCTTTACGGGTGTCTGAGGTCTCACAGTTATCCTGACAGGTGCCTCAAAGGACGATCAGAAATTCAGTACCAACAGACCTTTCTTTGGAGTAATTCACTGTTGTTTTGTTGTTTGCTTGCTTGCTTTTTTGTTTGCTTGCTTATTTATTTGTCTTTTGTTCTCGGCCTCTGTCCTCAATTAAATTCGCTTTTCTTTCTCACCCTGCTCTGTCACAGATCGATAATCTGCAGCGAAATGCCTGTGGCCAGCCCTGTTCTTCATCCAGCTGGCTTCCAGCATCAGTCTGGTTGCGCAGGGCTGCTTGAGCAATCCCTTCACCCTTGCTCTGCTGTTCAGTTCCTTGCTCTGCCACTTTCTGTCCCTCAGCAGACAGCAGTGCTTCGTACTCCCTTTAGGTGGCTTTCTGGAGCTGCTGGGGTGTAAGTCTGCTTTTGAGTGGGGAGCCAAAGGGGCAGAAAGGTTTTGGTCAACTTAAAGAGATCCTGGGAACTTGCAAGGTTATGTCAGGCGTGTGTCCACAAGGGGACAGGCATGGACTGCTGCTCCATAGTAGGGAGGAGGAGCTGCAGAAAGGAGAGATACAATGATAAAATGATGGCAGCAAGACAATCTGGTGGAGATGCTTGGGAAGGAGACTGCAATCTTTTTTATTACAGAAGTAGCGTGGCCATCAGCGTTGGTGAAGGAACCCTACAGGTTGAGACTTAAAAGTCCCTTAAAGCTTACCTTGGAGATTGGCCCAAACCAGGCTGCGCAGAAAAGTGCTAGATTAGTCCTGAGGTTATCGCAGTCTCACCAATGCATCACCTTTTTGATAGTGTTTGGTGTTGTATGTTTTTAGAATAATACTTACATGGTGTCACCGTTGTGTGACACCATTAGATAGGCCTGGCTGCCTTGGAGAAGATGAATTGAGAACAGTTGAACAGGGGATAGACAATGGTGTTGGGGAGTGTCCAGCAGGAGTGAAGAGAAGTAGTGAGGTTGATGCAAACCTCCAGGCAGCTATATCTAGGTTGTGGAAGCAAGAGGGGACAGAGGAAGGGGATTTGAGATGCATCTCAGTCAAGGAGCTGAAATAGATTGACTTCAAGTAGCTAAAAATATACTTGAAGATGAATTCCCTTTTTGCTGTGAGAAACTATTCATCACAGCAGTTCAAGCTAGCAGGCTGTGGAGAGCACAGGAATAAAAAAAGAAAAAATATTTGAAAAAGCAACTAGTAAACAGAGATGGATTTAGAGCAATGACCCAAGCAGAAATTGAAGTCATGGGTTCAGAGTTGCCTGGTGATAAATCCTCATTGTAAGGCTTTATAAACTTCTCCTGACTTGTGGATGGGCTTTGGGATAGAAACACAAGGAGCTAGCTGCCCTGGGAAACCTGTCCTTGATGCAGAGAGAAAAAGGGAAGCTGGAGCAGGAGGAAGGGCTGGCAACCTGCCTGAGGACTGCAGCCCAAATGGAGTTTGAGTCAAGGCAGGTAAGCATCCTGTCAGTCTTGTGAAGCTGTAGGAGTGACAAGGGCAGCACTGCTGCTTAGAGCTGTCCCTTTCATGCATAAAATGCCTGGCCTGCAAGGACAGAGATCCCATATTCCTCCAGCTGGGATGACCAGTTTTCGTTTTACTTTTATTATTATTATTATTATTATTATTAATTATTATTATTATTATTTTATTCTTAAGCAGTGTGCTTTCAAATGCTGAGAATATATTGCTTTATAATGTTTTTATGGCCTCTAAATCAGAGACTGTATTCCTCCAGAAATGTACCCTCTGTGATTTTCCTAAGAAGCTCCTGACTGGTTTGAAGGTTCAGTTTACATCCTTGTCTATAGCAACGTTATCATTGCCTGCAACACAATTTGGTGCTCCCGTTTACAAAACTTTGCTTTTATTTACAGTATGAGCAAAGTCTCTGATGCTAGCTGACAATATTTACTCATTTGAAAAGTCAAGCCGAAATGGCTGTCATTCCTCAGAACAAGACAAATGGAAAAAAAAAAAACACACCATGATTTTGCTTATATCTATAAATAAAAATCTGTCAGTTTGGGGCAGTTCAGAGCAGAGTAAAAACTGACCTTTATAATGAGCATTCCTCGCTGATGAAGAGCAGGAGGAAGCAAAGTTGCACAGTCTGGAAAACACCACATGACAGAGTGTTTCCTTGTGCAAGGACTCTTGCTTTGTGTGCATCACTGCGGTTGCTACCAGAGCCTCTGAGCAGCATGGTGTGCCAGCGGGATCAGGGCTAGCAAGTGCCCTTTGCTTCCTCACCCACTGCTCACTGTGTCCGTCTCAAGTCCATTCTGCTTGCACGAACATCAGTGGTCCCATTGTTTCTCTCCATGGACAGACTTGCTGTGCAGTCTTCTGGATGATCTTCCAGTGGATTTACACATTCTTCATAGTGGAAGGGCTTTAATATCTGGCATTTGGAGGTGCAGAGCACCCAGAATGGCTGTTGAAGATCAATAGGAGTTATGAGGGGGAATGTTTTCTGAAACTCAGGCTCTACCTTCACGGACACAAACTGAGCTTGAAAAGTGTATATAGCCCAAACTAAAGCAATAAAATAATCTGCTTCTTGCCTTGGGCAGACTTCACTGTTACTGTCAAAATAAATTAAAAAACCAGTGGTTTGAAAATGGTCTCCATGCAAAGATGAAAAATTTAACTTTCTTAGATACAGGAATTCCTAGGATGGAAATAATTCTCTTTCTCTCACCCAGTGCTTTTCAGCTTCTTGCTTACTATGACACTTGTTCTTTTGTTTTGGAAAAGTGGGGAATCAATGGGGAATGCCTCCCATGTCTCACTGCCAGAGGTCTTGGTCTGCCACCCGTGAGCTCTCAGAAGCCAGCTAGGTGCCGTTTCACCCTGTGGTGGCAGGACTCTGGGTTTGACACCCCCTGCAAGGCTGCTGGCACCTGCCTGCCCTCAGCTGCTTGGCCCATGTGTAGGATACATTTTGTTATGAACTTTGGCCCTTATTTCTGTCACAGTTAAATTTCAAAAGTCCATTTGTAAGCCACTACTTTTGTCCGAGAAAAATATGTGTTTCTTATAACATGAGCATGTTCCTTTCTGTTTGATGGTACAAGGCTCTGGTTCTGGAAAGGTTAAGTACTGAAGTTTGTATTCTCTGTTTAATAGGAAGGTAATTACAGTTGCCCAACCACGTTGATAAAGTTCTTTAACAGTTTTGTAGATGAAATATTGGAGTATTATAAAATTATATTTGGTTACCGATAGGACTCCCTATAATTTGTTGATTTCTTTTTTCTTTAGAAAAAATCTGTGGAAATTTCCTTCTGTTATTTGCTTCTAGTTTTGCTTTTAGCTTACAATAAACAGTAATGACATTTATTTCTAAGCTAGGCTGGAGAACCTGCTGGAAGAATGACCGAAAATGGAAACTGTTGTACTGTACTCCCTTGGTCAGCACCTATCCTGTGGACCACAAGTTCAGGTCGAGTACCAAGTCCTTTGCCCATGTATAAATGGGATTAGCATTGTAAGGAAAAGTGTCAGAACACAAAAATATTATGAACAGAAAATGCATGCTATGCTATCCACCAGATAATTGTAATATTGACCATGATAACAAAGTGAAAACGCTGACTTATTTCTAATAAACACATTGCTTAGTAAATGTTTTAATACTAAGTTGCTAATAACTACAAATATAATTAGACTATGTTAAATTGCAGTAGAATAAATAATTGTAATTTACATAAATGTATTAATAATAAGACTGTTCTCTGACGTAGTACTTTCTGCGACAGGATCTCAAAGTGCTTGGCAAGGGGTGCTGGCCCATTGCTTCTGTCCTTACAGATGGAGAAACTGCAGCAACATGAAGAGACCTGCAGAAAACCACATCAAGGTGCAAGGTGATTGCTGCCTCCTCTGAGTGCTGCCCTGGTGCTGAGCTGTGCATCCGTGCTGCATCTAGTAGGCATGATACTCCCTTGCTTTTTCTGGGCTCCTTGTTCAGCCATATTCCCTGATGTGAAACTGTTACAGAGCACAAATCTTCCCACAATATAACAAAATCACAGATTTAAGAACTGGTACCCAACCTTGGGAGGGAATGGGAAGAAATCCCAGGATGTAAGACATAAGGATGTAGGGAGCTGGGCAGAGACAGTAGGGTTGTGTCTTGCACCTGGGATGTGGCTGTGCTGCTCCCCAGGGAGAGCTGCCACAGGGCATGTGTGGCTTGCGGGACGTCCTTGCTGGTGAAACCTGCTTGTCACAGGCAGCAGGAGGTGAGGAATATGTGGTTAGAAGCAGTCAAAATACCAAAATCCCAGTTCTCCCAATTACCTCTGGATATGTTTGGTTTTTGTCTCTCCTGGAAGCGTAAGGCAGTTTTCCAGCTAGGACTGTTGGTTTTCACACTTCCGAATGGAAAACAACTGTAATTTTTTATATATGTGAGCTCTGAAAATGATGCAAAAGGCCCAACATGTTCAATTGAAAGAAGACTTTACATTTTCACCCTAAACTATATCTATTAAAAACCAACCAACCAAACAAAAAAACAAATAATGTTGTAAAATGTGGAAGAATCCACAATGAGGAGGTAAGTGAAGACTGTTCTTCTGACAAGCCCTGTGGGATGGGCGAGAACAGTTGGTGCTGATGGTTTAGATGTGTACAATGGAAAAGGAATTCCAAATGGGGAATGGGACCAGACTGCAAAAAGATGAAGTGATGCTGGTGTGGAAAACCACCCGAAATACAGAAGTCTCTGCATGGATGTGATGTAGTGGAGTAGGATATGACAGGACTATCTGTGGGAAAGATGTGTGCATGCATGAATAGAACCTAAGTTTTTTTTTTTTTTTTTTTCCATCCACAAATACATAATTATGTTTTAGAAATTTGTCCAAGGCTGGTAATATTTTCAATATTTTAAGTAGCAACAGCAATATTTTACCATATTGTTTCTATCCTCAGCGTTGCAGTTAGCAGCTGGAGTTCAGTATTTATTTATGGTTATTTTTAAAGTCTTACACATAACAGAGTAACACTTCAGCTTTTCAAAGAGCTACAAAACAAGCTGTCAAATTGTAAATGAAGGAAATTATATTCTAGCAGTAAGTTAAGTAGTTTGGCTATTGTGGGATTTCTTATTTAACTGCTTTTAAGTGTTCTTTCCTCTGCTCAGAATTCTAGATAGTCCAAAATAAGTGACATACAAAATCCCTGAAATTTTCAAGTGTAATTTCTTTAACATATTATATTGTATGTGTACATGTATGTTGTATCCTCTTACTAAATACTAGCAGGAAACTAAAATGGATACTTACTGCAGATGTCATATTTTAGTGGACATGGTAGTGTGAAAAGCTATTGTGAAACAGCTAATAATGTAAGAAATGGTCAAAGAAGATGAATACCACTACATAAGACAAAGTAGGAGCTGGCTGTGAAGGAAAAGCCTCAGAGCTCTTTTTGCCTGATACGTATGGAAATTTTCAACCTCTAGTAGATGAGCTAACAGATACAAAGTCAGTGTGATGCTATTAATTAGGAAGTAAGAAGCAGCCATCACTGACAAAAGGCAAAAATTCAGAACAACTGCTAGGCAAATACTGGCTGGATAAGTGAAGAACAGCCAAAAGAAAAAGGTTCAATAGCTGCCGGTGCTCTTGTTATCATGCAGAGGGACTTGCGGGCTGCACATCACAGCCTTGTGTTGGTACTCCTGAGGATGCTCCATCGGTGCTTCAAAAGGCTGCTGAATTAATACTATCAGTTGGTTGCGATGACAGAACCTCAGGACCAACATCTCTTACATACCGTAGCTAGAGAATTGGTGGAAGAGCTGGCCAAGCTGCTTTCCATCATTTATCAGCAGTCCTGGCTATCAGGGGAGGTCCCAGTTAACTGGCGGCTAGCAAACGTGACGCCCATCTACAAGGGCCGGAGGGTAGACCCGGGGAACTATAGGCCTGTTAGTTCGACCTCAGTGCCAGGGAAGTTCATGGAGCAGATTATCTTGAGTGTCATCACGTGGCACTTGCAGGGCAATCAGGCGATCAGGCCCAGTCAGCATGGGTTTATGAAAGGCAGGTCCTGCTTGATGAACCTGATCTCCTTCTGTGACAAAGTGACGCGCTTAGTGGATGAGGGAAAGGCTGTGGATGTGGTCTACCTTGACTTCAGTAAGACTTTTGACACTGTTTCCCACAGCATTCTCCTCAAGAAACTGGCTGCTCATGGCTTGGACTGGTGTATGTTTCATTGGGTTAAGAACTGGCTGGATAGCCTGGCCCAAAGAGTCGTGGTGAACAGAGTTAAATCCAGTTGGAGGCTGGTCACTAGTGGAGTCCCCCAGGGCTCAGTACTGGGCCCAGTTCTCTTTAATATCTTTATTCACTATCTGGATGAGGGGATTGAGTGCACCCTCAGTAAGTTTGCAGATGACACCAAGTTAGGTGCGTGTGTCGATCTGCTCGAGGGCAGGAAGGCTCTGCAGGAGGATCTGGATAGGCTGGAGCGATGGGCTGAGGCCAACTGTATGAGGTTCAACAAGGCCAAGTGCCGGGTCCTGCAGCTGGGGCACAACAACCCCAAGCAGCGCTACAGGCTGGGAGATGAGTGGTTGGAAAGCTGCCTGGCGGAGGAGGACTTGGGAGTACTGGTTGATAGTTGGCTGAATATGAGCCAGCAGTGTGCTCAGGTGGCCAAGAAGGCCACAGCATCCTGGCTTGTATAAGAAATAGTGTGGCCAGCAGAACTAGGGAAGTGACTTTCCCTCTGTACTTGGCTCTGGTGAGGCTGCACCTCGAGTACTGTGTTCAGTTTTGGGCCCCTCACTACGAGAAGGACTTCAAGGCCCTGGAGCGAGTCCAGAGAAGGGCAATGAAGCTGGTGAGGGTTCTGGAGAACAAGTCTTCTGTGATTTTTATGCTGCCATTTGGCTGCCAGATGAGTGTCTTCTGCAAAGAAACGCATCCAGCACCGTCAGCCAGCAGAGGCTGGCCACTTTGCTCGTGTACCTCTGGGAAGATCCAAATCCTGAGGAGGTGAAGGCATTCAACTCCAGACCTGCAAGGCTGCCAGGGTTCCGGCATTTGTCATGTTATGACCTGGTAAGTTTAACATGAAGAAAACATCAAACTTTGCTATGTATCAGTGTAGACAGAGCTCAGTTATGGAGTCTCATTTCTTGTGCCAAGAAAATTTGGACATTAATAAAAACAGTCAACTTACTAACGGAGTAAAAGTTTTCTTTCAGTAGCCCACACTCTTTAGACCCTGCTAGAAATGGTCTGAAGCACTAAGGTCTACTTATAGCTTTGGTATAAAATTTGTAAACATAATTATTGATTTAAATTGACTTTACATTTATTGTTAGTAATTTAAATAAACAAGAAGGTAAAGAAACTTGATTCTAGCAACAACAACAACAAAACAACACCAAAAAGATATTGAACTGAAATAAGGTGATATACTTCTGGGGCCAAGAAATGCAAAATTACTTTTAACCAACTGTCAATCAGCCAATCTGATAAAGGTCAGCTATTGAAAACCCAGTCAGTCAGTACACAAACCAAGTGACCTGGGCAATCATGAGTTCATTTGCTGTTTTGGAAGGAAAAAATGTTATTTTTATAGATGCATCTGTTGCACATCTTTTTTGAAAATCTTCAATGAAATTTTATGGTGGAAATATTAATATCAACTTTCCTAGCAGTACTTGTTCATCAGGGGTTCTTTGGGTATCCTGACAGCCAAGAACTTGGTTTTAAATAAAATGGTATCTTTTAGTCTTTGTAAGATGTTATTTGCTTTTACTTTAGCCAGACAACTCTTCCCACCAGTTAAACTGGCTGAATGCAGCTGACAGAGAAGAAAAAAGAGGAATATGGAGACTACTCCTAAAAAAGACAACAATTTCACGTAGACATTTACCTTTCAGATTGGAGAATGAATCTTTAACTGCTTTTTTGTGTACCTTAATTTGAAAAGATCTTAAACTCTCTGTAGTGAGATGGCCTAGAAAACGTGTATGTGGCCTGCCATAGCAGAGCAACCCGATATTCTCTAGCATCCAGTGCTGACATATGGACATGGCCAATGCTGGGGGCTGCAGAAGGAGGACAGCTGTAGAATAACTTCCAGCTAACAAATGTAACTGCATGTGATACCGTCAGCTGGACGCATGCTTAACTTCAGGAGTTAGCCTAAATGTTTACTTTGCTATGCTGTTGTAAATCTCTCCACGCCATCTCTGCACGGAGGGAGTGTTTTGGATTTCCATGAGTGTTGCAGCACTCGTCATCTCAGGGAGCAAATAATATCTCAAGATGTGCATAGCTCTTCTTTTTTATAAGAGATAAGAAACCCACAAGTCCTCGTAAAATTATCACAGAAACTATATGTTCTTTCTTGATAGGTGAATTATATATTTTTTCTTTTAATATTAATTTTTCTTTTATAAAGTATCAGAGATGTACGTTTCTTATCTGAAAGAGTGAAGCTGCTTCCCCTGCTAAACTTGTGGTGTCTTTTGCTGCGTCTTTCATCCTCTTGCATTCCACAGGTCCGGCATCTATTATCTGTTCTAGCTTCTTTTTTAAGAATGATGGCTTTTGCATCCTTGGTCATGAAAGCAGAACCCACTGGCTTGATTTTACAAAGATCTGAAAGGACTAAAGACTTCTCTGTCTTTAACAAAAGATAATATGATTGTTTAACTGAACTGGAAATTTTATGTGTGGATTCACAGAATAAATTAAATTACTGCAGTGCAAAAGCACTGCACAAAAAAAATAAAATAAAAAATCAGTAATAATGCTGAATATATTTGCCTGCGTGATTTCTGTAAATAAATATGATTAAAGAATTAGCAGATGTTTTCAGTAATTGCTCAGATGGTGTCAGTTGTAGCAGGTTGAAGATACAAGTTTATTGCTATTTGTTAAATCCTGATTTTTTGCTTGGTTTGTTTTCTACTTGTGTTGCCATATGAAGCTGGAGACAGAAATATTTTTGGTTTATATGTCTATTTGTGAGCAGAATCCTTCATGATGTCAGCACTGCTGTAAAAGAGGTGTTAATACCTATAGGCTACAGGGCAAGCGAGATAGTATTTTCCCTAGTTTATACAGTGACACTGTGCTGCTACTCATACATATGTGAGTATATATGCATATAACAGCATGTTGTACATATTCGTGTGATGCTGAGTTCACGGTGTATGGGAAGCTATGATTTTACCTAAGGAGATGCCTCTTCTCTAAATTGGTTTGACAGGAGTGAGGCTGGGAGCGTTCTGGGGCCCGAAGCCCTAAGTTTTAGCCAATCCCATTAATCTCTTCCTTCTTACCTTCCTGGAGCGCACACAGGACTTTTGTTCAGCAGCTTTCTCTACCCCAGTTCTGCAGTGTCCTTGAGGCCTTTGCAGTTTTGTTCCACCCTTCTTCCTTTCTTTCCCATCTTTTCCTTTAACGCCACCAAAGGGATGTGGGGAGAGAAGCTGAGTGTTGGCACCCTCAAGTCCTGCAAGGACACTCCACAGCCTGCCGTGAAGGGAGGCCTTTGGTTGCACTGATCCCTCTTTAAGAATCTGGCTCCTGGGACTAATGCATCTTCTCAATTGCAGTCGTACCTCTCTCAGCAATCTGCGAGGCTCAGGAGTGTGTGACCTCCCCAGAAAATTCTGCAGTGAGTTAGGACAAGTAACTACAGTGCAGAAGCTCCTAAGGATACTTTTTTTTTTAGCCTTATGAATTTCTTCTGAGTGTGCCTGTGCCTGTAATAGTGACAGTGGCTAATGGAGAAAGGGAAGAGAAATGAGCAATTTTGGCCCAGCTTTAGACAGTATTACTGGCTGCTTCGTGGCTTTGGTCCATGGCTTCGTGGGTTGTCTACAAGCCCTGAACTTTGCTCTGTTTTTCTGTTTCATTATCTTTATCTTTTGTGCATACACCCTGAGCACAGTTTTAAAGTGTGTTTTCCATAGCTGCCCTATACTTCAGTATAGTTAGGTATGTCAGTCTTAAGTCACAGTGCAGTTAGAGAGGAGGAAGAACAATGTAAAAAAGGCTAGAAATAAGAAACATGAAATATCTATCACTGTGCTGCGTTTATCTTTGTCCTGCCTACTTGGAGAAGCCGTACGTGAAAACGTTGAGCAGGGAGATTGGTTATCAGCTGTCACACCTGAAAATGATGCAGAAAAAAAAAACAGCTTGGGAAAAATTAAATACTTTAACAAATATAACTGTGTCAGCTGTGACTTGGGGTAAGTGATGAAAACACACTTTGAGACAAAGTTCATGACAGTGAGGAAACTAACAAGTCCTGATGGTACGTCTCCTAAGAAACTGAGTTTTTAAAGCAGCTTTAGGAGTAATTAGACAGCATTGAGAAATCTGAGGGGCTAAAAATGTTTGAGGAAAAGAAGGCAATAGCTTTTAATCCATTTTGATTCTACGAAATTGCATAAATTGGATGAAATATATGAAATACTTGAAAATAGTTGGAGCTGCCAAAATATCCAGCTTTAAAAAAATTGGCCTGTGCTTTCTTGCTTTTTTTTCATTGTGTCTATAGCTACTACATATGGTCAAGAAAAGTATTTTTTCTCTGTCTTTCTGTATATCTAATGCAAAAGCCTCAATTTGTGCACATCTAAGTGGTTTTTGTTAACTTCTATTAGGTTATGTGTTGTGACACCAGCCAAAGCAGAGGCCACCACTGATAGCTGCCTTTAGAGAAACCTTTTTTCATCTTTGTTCTGCATCACCTGATGTGCACTCAAATCTCAATTCTGCCTGTTATAGAAGTGAATCTAGATGATGCTTTCTTAACTCACTGTGACAGCGAGAAATTGTTGAAGGATCTTGAGACTGTGAGGAACTTGAGTCCACACTGTTACCTGAGCCTCAGAGCACCTGCTAGCTCCAGGTTATCAGGTTTGGGATGCTTTAGGATGGAAGGAGTATGCTGTTTGTGGAAAGATTTAGCAGAGGAAGAAATTCAGCTACAGATTTGTAACAGTAATCTTGTCATGGTGAGTGAGTCTAAACAATTTTCAGAAAACAGTTAAAAAACTGAGGAAGATACTCTTTAATTTTTCCTCCTCATACCCCTCCGAACCTACTCTGCATTGAGCTGATATCAGATAATGTTATTACGATATGGTATAGCTATCTCTTGTTCTTTATCCTCTTCACAGATCTAAATCTACAGAAATTTTTTCATTTCATTTCATTTCATTTCATTTCATTTCATTTCATTTCATTTCATTTCATGTAAGGAATTAAGTGTGACTTTAAAAAACTTTGTTAAAGGAAAATTTACTAGGTCTTTTGGGCCAGTAGCAATGTCTTGATAACAAAAATGCTTATCAGTGTGTTAGTGCAATAGAGATGCTTCTGTCAATTTTCTGAAAACTAGTAATTGTAGCTTTTATCCCACATTAAAACATTTCCCCTCCACAGTATAGGTTTTTTTTTTTTTTTGAAAAAAATAAAGGATTTAGTGCCTCCCTTGTCATGAATTCATTTGACTTTTGTCATAAGTAAGTGTCTGTTGCTCAAGAGGAGCAAAATTAAGCTAGCAGACAGCACAGAAGGAAGAAGCAAATTCGATTTTAAAAGCCCACATCAAGTCTGGGAATCACGTGTGTACTGTGCAATACAGGTGTTGTGATCTGCTTCTTAGCAAGTGTCTTTTAAAATCAGACCGTGCTCCTTCAGACTGCTTAAATAAGACTCGTACTGCTTTCCTCCTTTGCAGGCCTCCTCCTCCTTAGAAGCAAACCTAAGCTGCTCCCGGAAGCAGGAGGCCGACATGGAAGCACCATGTGACGGAGGGAAGGGCTCTGCTGGCACAGCTCACCCCTGCTAGGGGATCTTGGCAGAACCCTCCCCCCCAATTTCTTCATGTCAGGATGGCAGGGAGCAGCAGTAAAATATGTCTTCCAGGGGCATAGTAACTCTCTTAAGCTGTTTCAGTTCGCCTCAGCCAGCCGCTGTATGTTCACTGTCAGTATATGGCTAGCTCTCAGTAATATTTTTGTTTAACTCAAATAACGCTTAAAAAAAACCCCAAACAACCCTTGTACGAAACTGTGTCTACACATGCAGATTTATAGCACTGGAAATAAAAATCATCATCTAGACTTCATTAAGATTTTCCTGGCAAATAATTAATGCTGAGAGCATGTTTTGATCAAGCATCTCACATAAAAGCAATGGTAAGAGAGTTAAAAGCAGCCTGTGTTATAGAAACAGGTCTTCGTAGTCTCTTAAAGTTTCTGCTAGTTTTTCCAGCCCTCAGCAAATGGTGGTGCTAGCACCTTATTTTTCATTCCCTGTGTTTCCTCATTTCATGGTCATATCAGCCTCTTGGTGACTGCCAATGAGCAGATCCCATCATAGCTGAAAATTCAGGAACATGTGCAAAGAAGCCACCCAAATGGGCAAGAAATTTGAATATTCTCTCTCCTGTTTTTTTGCTTTAAAATGAGAAGACTGCAGGTATGAATCTGTCAAAGTAGGTAATCTGTTTTTGTTTGCTGTTGTTTCTGTTTTGTTGTTTCTGATTCATATCTGTTGTGACTTAATTGCATGTCTATATTTATATGTACAGTGGGTTGATGTACGTTTCTCTGTGCTGCACCTATTATGCATTTGTGTTCTAGACTATGAGCACAGGACTCTGTCTGAGCCTGATTTTGCCAAAATTGGCTTCTGGAGCAGTAATCAGTAGGATGTAGAGTGCCTTTCTCCCAGAGCAGCAGTGACAGCTTCTCTACTGTACTCCAAGCAAAATATATTGTATTCATCTCCCTGTGAAGTTCCATGTTGCAGAAATACCCATTGGCATCATAGCAGTCTTACAGACTGTGCACTGGGTTGGGGAAGTACATAGGAGACAACCTTCCCTTTGGTAATACATAATAACTGTTGCATAGATTTGAAGTGTGTTTATTGAGTATATCAGTGCCGGTTCAAGAAAATAACTATTAGCTACAGGTTTTAGGTTTGAAGAAATTTCCAGAAATTGCGGATGACTTAGACCATTTAATGTAGCGGCAAACGTACAACCGCTGTTAATTTCGCCCACTGAAAATCACAAGCTGGAAAAGCCGTTACGAGTTGTTTTGTGAGGTTAGTGTTTTATCATCAGCTCGAAATTGTGCTTCTGGCTGTTAGTCACCAGGCTGCCAAAATTCAAGTGGCTTGAAGTGTGGGAGCTACTGGATCTGCAGGGTAATAACGGGAAGGAGGTTATTTTACGGCTGATCTCCCTGCATATGTAGTCTGTTTCCCTGTGATAAAGCGGTTCTATCAGCCCCACCTATGATTAAAGTTGCCTGACACTTCCCACTATGGTCTTCGTTTTCAGATGCTTATATTGTAGTCAAACTATAACTGTCTGAGTTGAAATCTGACTTCTCCTTATGCTGGTCTGCATGACCCACGCAGGTCTTCTAGCAAAATTATATCCCAAATACTTCATTTTAAAAATTAATTGGAAGTAGTCTGCCCCCAACTATATGTATATATTTTGAAATGCAAATAGTTTTGCAGGGATAATCTCTTCTTTGGGGGACTCCAAATGTAGCTGTGGGACCGTTGATCTGCAGGTCATAGTTTCATGATCGCACAAGTGGAGGGAGAGCTAGTGTAGGCTTTGTGTTAGTATAGAAAACGTGGACCCTAACGGAGTTTTGCACATATACTGTGTGTGCTGGCGAAGGTATTTTCAAGTTCTGCTCAGCCCTCACTAAAGGAAAGCTTTCTTGCATGACTCTGTCTGTGCTTTGAGTGGAGGCTTGACACCTGGAAAAGAAATGGCCATTGGCTAAATGGTGACCTATCTCTGAAATCAACCCAAATCTGGCAAAATCGTAAGCTGTTTAAATAAAACATAGTTTAAAAATGCTCATATTTGCTGGATGTTTTCAGCTTTATTCCCTAACGTTTATCTCTGCGTGCCCAGGCTGGGACAGTGCAGGGCTGAGCAGATCTCTGCTGTAACTGAAGATCCTGGAGCGCTGCTGGCTTCACTGGCTCATTGGTATGGGGTTCCTTCTCTGCATTATCTATGCATTATTTAGGAGGAAGCTACGTAAAGTTGAAAAGAATAACGGAGGAGAGCCTGACCTTGGGCCAGGGATCAAGGCAATAGAATGAGAGATTGGATCTATTTGTAGAAGACCATGAAATACAGGGACTGGAGGCGTATGTGGGAGTGGAAACTAGACATCGGGTTTACTTTTCTGGGTAAGAAGTCAGGATGGGCTGGACAAAGAGGTTAGGATGACGAAAGGAGTTAAGGGGTAGATAGCCCAAGGAAAAGTGAGGAGTTATATTTTAAGGCTTGTACAGAATAAATAGGTCTGGTAGGGGAAAAGGATGGGCTGTGCAGCCTAAACAGGTGCTTCCTGCAGGAGGAACTGGAAAGGTGGAAAAGATGTTTCCCTCTAGTGCCTATAAGGAGGTCAGAAAGCTGGGGAGTAAAGACCAAAACTAGGTAAGAAAGGCAAAGTTGGAAGAATTACCTGTGAGGAAGTACCAGCATAAGAGAGGCTGCAAAATAGTGGGTGGCATCCCTCCCTATGGCAGGGGGGATGGAACTAGGTGATGTTTAAGGTCCCTTCCAACCTGAGCCATTCTGTGATTCTATGAAGAGAAGTGACAGCAGAGGTTTTTGTGATGGACCTTAGTTCTTCACAGTAACTGAGACTGTCAGAAGGCAGCACATAATTGAATTTATGAGAAAGGAAGAATGTTTGTTTTTCAAACCAAGAAACTTGCACACAACGTCTACTTTAAATACTTTAGGAGTTTTGCAGTATCAATAACTCAGTGACTAGATTCCAGAGATAAAACATCTTGTGCAGCTTTAATTTTGGACTTGTCTACAGCCTGAAAATATTTCTCATTGCCTAACACATACGCAAAACAGGGGAATTGAATAGTCTGTGAAAGCTCAAGCTTCTTTCAACATTATTGTAAGGTCAAAAGCAAACTATTTTAATAAATATATCATGCTGGGTGATAATTTTACTAGGGAATTACCAAGTACAACACCTGTATTATCTATATTTATAACAGACAGAGAGGGGTGAAAGTGACAAAAAGCCTCTTGTTCTGACCTGAACAGTATGCCAGATATTAGAACAAATTCTGAAAGTAATGATTTAAAAAACTGAGCTAATCAGTTGGAACCAAGAGAAAAAAAGAAATTCATGTTAAGACATATGCAGTGAAGTGGCAATGCAGATGTACAAATGGAAACAATAAGGACAACTGTTTTAAGCTTTGGCGTGCCTTTACCTTTGAGTGCCTGACTTTGTGACCTTAAAAATGTTCTTTTAATTCTTCTCTTGGAGGAAAGGGGTTGGTTTTCTCCACAAGAGAGTCTAGCAATGATATAGTAAGCATGCAGAGTGGGTGACAGTGGACCAGCACCTAAGCATGAATTGGGCAGTCGCTAGACTGTCACTGTACACACTACTTAAGTTTAAGAGCTGTGTTATAGCTACTGGGTGAGTTTGAATTATTATCATGATGTCTGATTTTTTTTTTTTGTATTTTTTTTTCTTACAGTATCAGCAGGTGTATATATAGTTTTATTTTACTTCTTGAATCTGCTTGGAAGAATGAATCACTTAGTGTATCTAACTTTTTACAAATGTTTACCTAGACTTCTATTCCTATTTTTTGTTACGGGGTGTTTTGCATCTGTTTCTATTAGAAAATTTTGCCTGCTTAATCAGCAGATGAGCTCCCTGGTAGAGCAAAACTCTCACATATTATAATATTCTTTACCTCAGACTGGCAGCTTGCACCCTAAGGAGAAGGTTAATGCTTATAAATTAAAGCAGTCTAACTTAGGTGCCTGTTAGAAATTGTATCTTTTTGTCTGCTCAATGGATTGGGTTTACTCTGTAGTTTAAGACCTACCTCTTTTCATTAATTATATAGGAAGCTGAAATGAGACAGGAATATCAAGAATAAAGTAGCATCACCAAATTAAAGAGCAGCAGTGTGCTATTTTCCTGTAGTCATCTGTTAGTGTCTAGTGAGACAAAGACTTTTTCACACTTACTGTCTCTGAGTTGTCATGAGAAGGCCTTAACGATGAACCTTGCTTTCATTAGATGCAGCAGCCCATGCTTATATCCTTCTGCCTGTGAAATCAGAGCAAATTCTGCCACAAACAAATGGAAGGTGTGTGATTTTATAATTTGTGAAGAAGCAGAATGGTTACGATTTTGGAGATTATGCTAAAGCTTGAGTTCCCATTAAGTCATAGTAATTGTAATGGTAAACAGTAAGAAGCCAAAAATATGTTTTAATTGGAACAAAAATGCAGTTAAGCCTATTCCTAAGAACAAATTCTGTTTGCATTGTGCTGAGAGCCCCTTGATACTGTTAGCAATTTGGAAATTTTGAATTCAGAATAAGAGCATCAATTATGTTATTTTCCCACTTTGTATTCCTTAAACAGACTGAATCAGCAAAAACTGAATAGGCAAGATTTGATTTTTTCAAACCAAGTAACATTCAAATAAAACCATATGACTAGGAACAATAGCTCTTGTGTCCTATTCCTGTTATTTGCAGGGCCATATATTGGTCCTTTGGCTAGCTACCAGAACTCATAAAATGCTTTTAGGCAGCTGTATCCCATTAAAGCCACATGTTACATCAATAGGAAACCATAGGAGTGCAGAGCTGACAGGGATTTTAGATCACTTATCTGCATAGACTGAGGAAGGATCAAACATGCCACCCTGGAAGATATTAAAAGCCCTCCGGGGAGGAGATTCCAGATCTCTTTAGATAGACTATTTTGGCATTTTCTTCCTCTGACCATTAGAAAGCTTTTTGTAATGTGTAATTCATCTCACAAATTTTGCTTCTCATGGTGGCCGTGGTAAACTATTGATTACTGCCCTCTTTATAGCACTGTTACCTGTTGTAAGATCATTATCATGTTTGTCCCCAGCCTCCACTTCTTCAGAGAAAAGAAACCCAATCAGTACAGCCTTCTTTATCTTTTCATCACCTCTTCTGTTTAAATCCTCTAATACTGTTACAGTCCTTTGGATTCCGATTTGTTTGCATTTTTCTTGAAATTAGGTGAAATTAATTCTCTGTGCAAGAATCCATCTGTGCCAAATGCAGCAAATTAATGGCTCCTATGAATACATGGGATGCTTTTACTGCCTAGCCAAATATTCTCTGTATTGTGTTTGTGCATTTGATTCGATTGTATCTATAACTTATACCTTCATGGCTTGGTTTCTTTTAATCTAAAATGAATATAGAATGTAGAAACGAATATCTTCCCCTTGGCAGTGTTCTAAATAAAAGGCACTGCAGAACAAACAAGTCTGACTATTAAAAATCATCTTTTGTTAACAGTTCTTTTGTAAAAACACAGAATTAAGCACCTGGGAGGAACTTTGTTAGCAGTGTCTCTTAAGAGTCACAGATTTGTCAGTGTTGTTCATGCTCTGAGGTAAAATGGGGAATGGTTAAGTAGGCTAGGACTCTTTGAAAATAGATGATTTGGGGAGTATTTGATAGAAATCTGCAAAGTTGTGAGTTGTGTTTCTGTTCATCATGACTTTCAGTACACTGAAGCTAGTAGAAGCCAGGTTCAAAACAAGCAGAAGGAGATGTTTTTCTTGCAGTAGATTTTGGAAATTCATGTCAAAGAATATTATTGATAATTCACGTGCGATAGTTTACATAAATGTGGATAAATACACGGAAAAGAGTTCACTCAGTGTTAGTAAATGGATAAACCAGATCAATTTCAGGGAATGCACTGAGAGAAGAGCTGGAGGGTAGTAATGTATTCAGGAGTGTCATACCTGCTTGTTCCCTGAGCATCTGCTTCCGACCAGTGCTGGCGATCAGACACAAAAAGAAATGGATGAACTCTCTGAACCAATGGACTAATTCTAATGCTGTCCCGCTACCAAAAACCAAAGCAGTTTCCCAACAGCATTACATTTTTGCCAAAAGTTTGAAAGTTGAAAGGGCTTTTTTTTTTTTTTTTTTCCACACATGTAGGCCCTAATGTGTTCTCCCAAACTTTGTCTGCAAAATACAGATGGAATAGCAAAGAGAGGCTAGCTAGGTAAAGTAGATTAAGCATGAATTAGAAAATTCAGAAAGATTCAAATTTGAAAAGAAAATTTAAATGAATGTTTTCCTCTTTGCTGGTTAATGTATTTTATAATTTGGCATAGTGGCTGTATCTTTGTGTATAAATCAGTTGCTGAAAAGTGGAACAATATCAAGATAAACTCCCTAAATGAAGTCTGGGAATTGAAACTAGCTTCTAAAAAAATAAAGGAATAATAATAATTAAAAAACCCCAACCCTTTACATAGCAAATCATGTCTGAATAGTGCACCAATGGAATACATCAAATTTGCATTGAGGTCAATGGCTTGCAACATTACCAAAAAGAGACATCTGTGTTTCAGACTCTGGAAAACAGATAGCACTTTAAAGCACTCGTTAAGCTTGTTCATGGGTATGGGGGAGTTGCCTACAAAGAGTCTTAAAAAAAATGCAGAGAAAGTAATTATTGTGTCAGTGAAAACACAGAGGGTAGTAAATCGTTCAAAGGAACAGCTTTTTCTCTGTCTGGCATAAAGGACTAACAGATTGGGCCTGTCATACAGCACATGGTAGAATATTCAGACAGAATTTGTGGAAAAGAGTGTATTTTTAATTTCAGGACAGAAGACAGAACCTGGGATGACTATTCTCAGCAATCAGATAAGAGGAAGATTGTTCATGGTTATATGGAAGCTGTGGGAGCTTTCATATTTAGAACGCAAGGTCCTAGAAGCAGCAAAGCTGCTCTACAGAGCTGCAGAGTGAGTTATGTTCTAATCCTTTCTATAACAGGAGTCAAACTATTTAAATTTACAATAAAAATAGGTTCCTAGGCCACCATTTGGTTAAGGAGTAATGTAGTCGTGTTTTGAACAAAACAAGAAGTTAAGACATGAAAATCTATTTCAAATTGCTTTTGGTATCTCTGGGCATATTTTCCAGAGGTTTGATTGTTTTCAAGTGTCTGGCATGCTCAAGATTTGGAAATCCCAGGACATTAGCTGATGAGTGCTTTGGAAGACTTCTTTAGAGTTGGGAATATTGCATTAATTCATAAAGATTACTCCTACCTTTTCTCTGTAATGTCAATCCACCCTTTATATTTAGGATTCTTTCTACCATATTAAATGTATTTTCTTTTTCCTTGGCAACTTTTAAATTCATGCAGACCATTGAAGTGGTCTTAAAAATCACTTAGCCAAAGTAGATTTTATGACTTTTTATGTCTTTCCTGACAGATCACCCCTGCCAACAGTTTTCTTTTATTTCTTCTACTAGAGACTTTTCCTTGTCAATATCCTTATGGCAGAAATGTCCCCCCCAAATCCATATATCTCGATGTCCCAAAGCTCTTAAGAGGGTACTGTCCCATGGCAAGATAGAACAACATTTCTTCAGTCTCTTGCTACAGGTTTCAAAAGATCACATCCTTCCCCTCACAAGCTCACAGTTCAGAAGAAGTGGTGCTTGAGCTGAGGAGAAGGCGGTGAACACATGCAGTGACAGCTTCTCTTTACTATCAGCTTCTCAATCTAGCTCTTAGGTTATCTAATTTCTTATAGGTGTCATAGCAGCATGGACTTTCAGCAGACATCATTCAGATGATCCAGAAGTGGTACTCAGCAAGGCATTCTCATTACACCTGAGTGGCTGGTTCCTCCCTCCTCCTGTGCCTCTCAGTGCGCAGCAAGTGCCTGATGCACCTGCTGTCCCCTCCAGAGGCAGCACAGGATGCTGTCTTGGTTTTATTGCCTCCTTCCCCCTTATTTTCTCCTGGAAATATTCACAGAGCTTGTGGTGAGCAGGTGGCAATCATAGGCAAGCTGGGTTGATTCATCTCTAAACCAAAGGCTGGTTGTGACTGCAGAATTCAAGACATTTTGCCTGTAAAAGGTTGGTACATCAGGAGGTTAGTGCATGGTTTGTGGATCCAAGGAGGAACAGCACTACACAGTGGGAAAACTGCAACATCTGATTGAGTTATATTGATTTGCCCAGGGTTTAAAGAAAAAGAATTATTTTATGAGAACAGAAGGACACTATTGAAATAACTAAACAACTATTCTATTTTCTCCATCTCATGGATGTTAAGTAAGCCATGTCTTAAAACTTACCCTATTAGAGATTGTGTTCTTTATCCTTTGCAAATGTTGAATGGTCATAACAGTGTAACTATAAATAACCACTTAATTTTGCAGTGTTGCTATTCCAGTCAGCTGGAATTTTTTTAAGTCATTATTTGTATAATATGTCTAGCACTGTTTGTACTGTCACATGCTAATATATTCACTCCTTTCACTAATTATATAATTTTACATATTTTTTTGAAAGAGTCATGGATTTCTGGCAAGCTTTTTCTTTTATAATTTAATACTGCTTTATTCACACAAACTTATTGCTAGCCAGTAAATATTTTTTTTTAGTATTTGTTCCATTCCTTGTTGAACAATAAAGATAAACTTACAGGAAAATTACCAGAAACACTCTCTTGCTTTTCTTCTTTTTTTGGAAAGGAGTACTTTACTTCTTTTTATCCTTTCCTCCAGTATCTCCCAAGATATTAATAACTTTTTGAAAAGATCGGCAGCCCTTCTCCACAAGATAGTTCTCAGAATTTACTGTGGGGTTCATTGTCTGTACTCTTGTACAGATGTTATAAAATTTCCACTTAACTCCTACTTTCTTTCTAATTGTCCAGCCAGGGGACCAAGGAGTCTGCAGTCCTGGAAAATAAGTGTTTCTGAAGTCTTGGGGAAGCTGAGATCCAGTGCTAGTTTTAGGATCAATGCAGCTTGTTGCTGCAGCCTCAGCTCTTATGCTGGGTGCTGGATAGAGAGTCATTGTCCCTTATTGTAACTAGCAGGCCAGAAACAGATGTATTGTCTTCATGTTGGTCAGACTGGCTGAGCTGAAGAGCAAGCTTGGCAAGAATACTGCATTGCTTAATACCAAGCCTTTAAGTATGTCGGGTGACAGAAGTTATGCAGAGCAGCTTGAACCTCATCAGAGACATTATTTTACAGGATCAAGCCCCCTGTTAAATCACAGGTGACCGACATTCCTTGGCACTTTGCATTTGCTTTCAATCAGCCAAAAGTACTAATATCTATGAAGTGATCAAAATCCGTGTATGATAACCAGATTTCGAATCCTCTGCAAATTTTATCCTCTGAGATTTCAGATTTACCTCCCCATCTCTGACAAATAAGTGTGATCAGATCAGACCGACTTGCACAGGTCACTGTGGAAATTTTCACAGAAGCACCAAGAAAGTCTTCTGGAACTGCACTGCTGCAAGATTAGCAGGCCAAAGATGTCTTTGCTAGTGAAACTGTGACTGGGGGTACACACCATCAAGTGTTTAATAGTTGTTGATTAACATTTTCCTCAATTACTAGTGGATTTGAAAATTGTTTCTTCTTACCTGTGATGCAAACACATCATTCTGCTTCTTTTTCTGAGATGTTCTTTTCTTCCTAATTATCAATGTTATCTTTTCCAGTTAACGGTGGGTCTACATTCGGATAAAATCTAAATATATTTATATAAGTCCTTAATTCTGGCAATAACCCATACATTTTCTCCTGTACCGTTCAACTTTGTTCGAGTTTGTCTGCACCTTCCTGCCCATGCAATTAATTCTTTCCTCTTTGTCACTATTTTGGAGTGACAAATGTGGGACTGGAAGGAAGGGGAGTAGCCCAGAGCACTGATTTTTTTTTTCCTTTCAGCTCTTTCTCCTTTCCGCTTAATCCAAAATCTTGGCACATTTCTCATTCATGTTTGACCATCAGCTCAAAGTAAACAGCGCTAAACCAGAACTCTTTTAATTCTCCTTCTTCCCTTTCCTCTTCCTTCTCCACGCGTCGCGTTTGATTCCTTTTTTGATCACTGTGGACAACACATCTCATCTTTCTTATTGCTCAGGCATGGATATCAGCTTGGGTTTAGACATCCTTGCTGATGTGCAGTCTAACTCTGAATTGCTAATCAATATTAAATACTTTAATTAAAAATAAATTTAAATTAATACAAATCGATTAATTAAATTTAAGTTAATCCCTAATTTTATCCAGGCTGTGATACAGGATTGTACAGTGCACTTACCAGATTATCAGCTAGATGATGTTTTGTGCTTTGAGGGAATCCCCCCATGCAGAAGGAATTCCTTGCTCCTGCTGAAATCCAGAGAAGCACTGCCTTGGGATCTACCTTGAAATGCCCTCTCCTCTGGGACGTTAGCCCAGATGTTCCAGCAAAGTGAGCACTGATGTGCTGTCTGCATGGTCCAGATATATGGTGGGCATTGTGGTCGCTGGGGGTCTGGCCTGGAGGACCTGCCAGGGATGTAGACACTGCCTGGGAGTGCTGGTCAGGATGGAGTTGGGCAGGCTTGGGGGCCCAGAGGCAGACTGCAAGGGCTGGCTGGGTTTGCTTTGCTCCCTCTTCCACAGGAGCCTTGGAGCAGGAAGGAGGCCGCTCAGGCCGGGGAGGTGTGGGGTGAGCAGAAACTAGTGCCTTCACCAGGCTGATAGCTCTGGAGATAAAACTGAGTGAGGGTATGTGGTGGAAGGAAACAAAAAGGCAGTATTGGAAAGGTGAGGAAGAGCAAAGTGAGTAGATGAGGAGTTTGAGGAATGCAGTTTGGGAATGAGCCTGAGATGGGAGGCTGTGGGGTGGAGGGACTAGAAGGGAGGAATGGTTGTGGGAAGCACAAGGGAATTGTGCTTCATGGTAGGAAGGCTCTGCAGGAGGATCTGGATAGGCTGGACCAATGAGCTGAGGCCAACTGTATGAGGTTCAACAAGGCCAGGTGCTGGGTCCTGCAGCTGGGGCACAACAACCCCAAGCAGCGCTACAGGCTGGGAGATCAGTGGTTGGAAAGCTGCCTGGAAGAGGTAGCTTGTATCAGAAACAGTGTGGCCAGCAGGACTAGGGAAGTGATTGTCACTCTGTACTTGTCTCAGGTGAGGCTGCGCCTCAAGTACTGTGTTCAGTTTTGGGCCCCTCACTACAAGAAGGACATCGAGGCCCTGGAGTATGCCCAGAGAAGGGCTACGAAGCTAGTTAAGGGCCTGGAACACAAGTCCTGTGAGGAGTGGCTGAGGGGTTGTTTAGTCTGGAGAAGGCTCGGGGGAGACCTTGCTCTCTACAGGTACCTTAAAGGAGGCTGTAGCGAGGTGGGGATGTAGGTGTAGAGCTTAGTGATATGGTTTAATGGAGGACTTGTTAGTGTTAGGTCATGGGTTGGAGTAGGTGATCATGGAGGTCTCTTCCAACCTAAATGATTCTGTGATTCTGTGAGATAGAACTTCTGGCACGGGGCAGACATGGAGTGTGCTCTTTTATGAGCTACCTCATGATTTTATTGCAGGTTCCACAATATGGGGATTTTTTTAATAATGAAAAAAAGAGTTATCTTAAAAAAGATCACATTACACTCCCTGTTTAAGATGAGTTTCTGCTCCTCACAGCTGCAAAGAAAAGTTGGAAATTTTTTCCCAAAAGGTAAAAATGTGAAGTAAAAATAAATAAATCCCCAACCCAGATCATGCCGTTTTTGAAATAAGACCTGGCTTTTGGGTACTTAGAATTGGCAGAATAAATAATTGGGAACAGGAAGAATGAGGTGTTCGTTTGAAGTAGCAGTTTAAGGTAAGAAATATGCTTGACGTGAAACAAACAGGGCATAAGGACAGAGTTATATCATCTAACTGTGCTTGCTGAGTGCATTCATCTTGCTCTTTGGCCTGTGTGCTATATAAACTATGATAGTATTGGAGAAAGAGCCTGGTGCTCCAGTAACTGAGATTTCAAAGCCAGTATTTCCAAATTCTGTATGTAACAATCTAGACCATAAGGCTGGGCATCTGGCTGGTCTGTAGAGTAAACCTGTCTGAATAAATAAGAGAGCAGCTCTGAGTTTATGTCCCAGTAACTGCAGCTCCAATAGGCTCTACACCTGACTGTAACCGATGAGGCTGTACTTCTAAAATTTCCTATCGTCCCATGAGGGCTGACTTAACAGTTCCCTTTTCTGTTTCTCCTTAAATTTCCTGTGATTTTAATTGTTGGGCTTTTCCTACCTTTTATGTTGAGTTTAGCTGTAGGTTTTGGTGGTGACCTGCAGCCATACTGCTTGCTTTGCCCGTGCCAGAGCCCTGCAAGTGCAGGAGCTGCTGCTGCCACCCACAAGGAGCAAATGAGTGAGTGGACAGGGGCTACTGCTGGAGGAAGTTCTTGCAGCTCTCCAGGCTCACCTCGCTATTTTGGCAGTCACAGGCCAGCAAGTCTGGTTACTCGGGATCTACCTCAGCTTCTCCCTCTTTGCCTTAACCCTTTCTTTCTCCTCCCTCCCCCTGCACATCTGCTCATGTTTATACTTGTGTTTGCAGAGCTCTGTTGCCCATGTTTCTGAGAAGCTTTCAGGCAATTTTGCTATGAGGCTAGGTGCTAAAAGCAAATAACAGTTTTTTTTTCTTTTTTCTCAAAGATTTGAGTGAATGGTCAGTGTGATGGTTGAGGTGGCATGCCATCAAAGGATTAACTGCCTCTGGTAGATTGCTGTGTAAAGATAAGTTTGTCAGGATGGTTGTTGATTGAGTAAATACGCCTGAATTGTGCTTCACTGTGTCAGTTTATCACTCAGCAGCCTGGTGGGACTGCTACTTGGACAGAGATTTGTAATAAACTGGAGAAAGGTGGCTATTATGCTGAGGTAGTGTGAATTAAACTATTAGTACTTAATAAGCTTACTACGCTTTTTTTTTTTGTTTGTTTTGTTTTCCTTCAATTCACTTTTACTTCAGACACAGAAGTACAAATGAAGAAGAAGGATTGCTTCCTTTTCCAGGAGCAATACCCCTACTTAGATGCTCAAGATTCAAAGAATGTTCCTGGCTTGCATGTTAAAGAAACATTCACTGCTTCTTCACAGTGACTTCTTCCTACTGCTTGAAGAGTGCACAGTCCCACAAGTTTAAAAATCTGTATGCATGTCCCTGTAAATTTGTCAACGTATATATTTTTTTCTATTCATATTTTTATGGGGATTTTTTTTTTTTTTTAAGATTAACATTAAAAACTATAGCCAGTTCTTTTTCTAAATTCCTATCTTGTATATCTGGAGGTGTTAGACTTTTCTTCCACTGTTAACAGCAACTTCAAAAAAAAGTATTAAAATATAAATATGTATTAAAATACAAAGATGTATTAAAATATAAAAAGTGCCTTTAAGGATAAATTTGCTGATAAATAATTTGTATTAAATTGTTCTGAAAATGGGATTGAGAACAGGACAGAAGATCCTTGTTTTATTTATCTTCCATGTTTCTCTGTTAGATTTTGACTTTTTGTAGATTTTTCTCAAGAATGTGTTTACTGAAAATACAGCATGTTAAGCTACAGCTGAGAGGGAAGTCCTTGGATTCCTGTTCTTTTTCCTCAAATAACCTTCCTGATGGCATACACACATTTTGTATGTGGTTTACAGAAGCTGCGTCTGGCTCAGGAAGTCTCCATAAATGAAAATAGCTGGAAATTGGGCAGGTGTGGGGAGAAATGCCATGGTTGCTTACCTTTTTCTTCTCTTCCCTAGACCTCTGGACAGTGTTGGAAACTTGCTGCTGGGCAAGTTGACACAGCATGGCCTACCCTATCTATGCCGTATGGCCTTAATTTCCCTAAGTACAATGAACAAGATTTTCTCTCCAGCAGTGCTTCTGGAGGTGACTTACTTGTGAGGGTTGCAATGGCATGGCACATCACTGGTGTCCAACTGGAAGCCTGCTTTCTTGGGAACCAGGCAAGAAGGTGTATATAGGGCAAGCTCAGCAGTTGGCAATCAAAGGGAAGATGAACTACATAGTTTCAGTCTGTCAAGAGGAAAGGTGTGGTAGAAGGATTTCATGGCATCATCTGACTGCCAGTATACTGGTCAGATTTAATCATGACAAACAGAGTCTGGCTTGAGCAATGAGAACGTACTCTTTTTTTAGGAGTTTATTCTGCTGTCTTAGATTGGCTGCACAGGAGCTTCATCTCTTGTACGTTTAGCTTTTCTCGCTTGTGCCCCAAAGGTTCAGATACTGATGTCCAGAGCACAGAGCACTGGTACCGTGGAAGATAAAGGTAGAGATTTTGAGCTTTATGTTCCTAGTAGCCTGTCTTACTAAACAGATGGGGAGCAGATGAAGCTGGCAATGCTATGTGTACTGAAGATTCACAAATACAGATGTCTACCGGTTTCTAGCTATCTATGCCCTTTTGACTCCTCATCCCATTTAGGAGAGTAGTTGTTGCCTCAGCTGTGTTTCTGGCTGATAGCATATATTTCCTCTGTTATAGTTTTCCTCACAGTAGTCATAGAAATCTCTGCTTTTAGTAGTGAGGTAGAGTTTTTCTGGTCGGTTTGATTGGCAAGTTGTGGAATTAGTCTGTGTACTGTAACACCTCTGCCAGTGTGCATCAGAGCTCATCCCATCCTTCTGAAGAGTCCATAAGTAATTAGCAAGAGGCAAAAACAATGTATCAGCTGGTCAAGTTTAGATTCAACAAATGTGAATGAAGTTCTGGAAGGAGATGAGAAAAAAGAGAGGGAGGGGAGCTTTCCCTTTTCACTGTTTACTCGGTTCCTCCACTGAAAATCTAGGCACCACATTTTTCTCCATCAATCTTCTTACTGTTCTTTATCTGCAGACTCTCCCTTTTCCTTTAATAACCCAATTCCATGATATAATAATAATAGGGCTGAAAATTGTATGGTTCTTGAGTGGGAGAGTCAGTACACCCCTCCATGCCAACGGAAAGAGGTATAGGCTGCTGTTGAAAACTCAGCCTCAGCTGGAATATCAAATGGCCCAGGTAGGTGAGGACAATTCCATCTGGTTGGGTGACCTGGCCACTGTGCACATCCTGCCCTGACTATGAGGGCAGAGGAGCTGGTGAGCACTACCAGGAATACCGGGAAAGAAAGAAAAGAAGCTGGGGACTCCTGCACAACCCATCAACAGGTAAATACGTATTTTATAAATGCGTGTCATTCTGTGACAGTGAAAATAATTAAAACCTAAGCTACTTCTGCTAAACGTTGAAGATTATGTTATATGTTGGAGGTTACAAAATGTGTTGGTGTATTTATTTTGATCATATTCTTTTGGAAGGTGAAACTATCTTTCTTTTTAAATAGATCTTGTCCTCAAAATATTGATTCCATGAGGCGAAGTAAAATAATTATAACAATAATAGAAACTCCTTTTGACCTATCTGTTGACATCAATGACTAGTGACAATTCCCCTTTTCTAAATATGCAGTCTAAGTTGTGTGCTTTACTGCTGATGTGCTGTTTTATTTCTGAGTAGTTTGTGTTTGTTTTCAGACTACTAGATGACCAACTTCTGCAAGGATCATCTCACTGTACACTGTTCTAGGCTAATGGCATGCATGTTGTAATATGAAATGCTTTAATTCTGTGTCTGATCTGCAGTCCCACTGTACCTAGAATGAGCTAGCTGGTACATTAGGAGAAGGATGAAATTCTTGGAAAAAAAGTTCATTGGGCTTCTCAAGAAATATTTTAAAAATTCATTCCAATTCCACCATTTTTTCCAGTTAAAATGAAAACATGAAAAAGCATTATGGAAAAAAAAGAAACTTTGTTATTTTCATGATAAAACATTTTGATGTTTTGATAGTAAACCAGCTTTCATTTTACATTTTGTTAATGATATTTAAACAGTAAGTTTTCCTGTTTAAAGTATTTGACGCTAACCACTTCCTTTCTGTCCAACAAAATGTTGTTGATGATCTGTAGCTTTTTCTCATACATTTTCAGTGATTTCATGTGTTCATAATTACAGGAAAAGTTGGAAAAGTGAGGGCAAAGGAGAGAAGGGAATTTCTTTTGCTTTTCTTTTAACTTTTCCTACCAAGCATGTAGTCCATCCCTTTTTCATCTCTCTTGATCTTCCCTCTTCTCTTTTCTTGCTCAACTCCATCCCACAGCAAATCATAAAAAGAGATAGTTACTTGTACAGTTCCGTTTTCCCTTGACTTCACTACACTTTTTTCAAGAAGTAGCCACAAAATTTAAACTATCACTGTTATTAAATTATGCTACCAATATAAAGTTGTAGGTAATCAAATTTGATCTTTATTTAAGTTTCAACTGAAAATGATTATGTGAAAACAAAATTTAGTTTTCCTTTATTAGTTCACTGGCTTGTGTAGATCAGTATCAGTATTGTTTAACTGGCAATTCTGATGCCTGCTCAAATTAAGATGCTATTAAATCTCTTATCTTTCTATCATTTTCTTATTACTTTTCAAACCAGTCACCTTTTGGACTGAAATGTCCTGTACTTGATCCCTAAGAACAGACAACTTTTTTCGTTTCTTCCTTTCTTGTTAGAAAATTAGAGGGAAAATGTTTTTGTTCACTGTATTTTATTGTCAGAGAAAAAAAAAAAAGGCCTTCACATACATTTTGCCTACCATATATCTGAGGAAGGTAGAAGATTACGATCTCATCCGCACCAGTGATATTCTTTGCATAATCTTTGCAAATTGGTTTTGTTTAGGCTCTCTGATAGATCTTAGAAAATTACAGTACAGTCATATATATTGCATTTTCTATGGGATCTTTCTGTAAAGCTCCTCAAGTTCTTCACTGAAGTTGGCCACTGCGTGTGAGTGAGTAGATTGCTTAGGATACATCTACAGTGTACTGAAATTTGGGATTGCAGACTACGTTGTTAGGTAACTTTAAACTGCTTGACTATGTGCAGTCACAGCAACATGCAACCTACTTGTTCTTAAATATTTAGTGTGTATTCAGACTCCCAAAGCAGATTTTGTAATTTGTGCTAAATGTCTTTGTTGCTGTGTCTGTCCTTTTATCAGCACCTGACCTGAATAGTACTTCTTCAAGCATGTCTCCACAGCTGTAGTAATAATCATCAGGAAAATTCATCCTTGCACAGGTAATAATATAGCAAACATAATGATTGACAGAAAACTGCGTCTTTTTAATACATCCCTGTGAACCTTTATCTGCATATATTCATTTCTGTCCTTACATTTTCTCTTCCAATATTTTTTTCTCCAACCATACATATGCACTTGTAATATGTGTTCTTTAATGTCTGACAATTCCTTTATTGTATTTACCAGTCTGACCTCTGAAAATGTTTCTTTTGATTAGAGATGGCCCATAGTACCATGTAGGTTTGAAACAGCTGAAAAGGCCTCCTTGATTTACTCCTAGCCTGTTACTCGTTACATCAGTTTTTGGCTGGAGGTCAGCAATGCAGGTTTCAGCTTCTTGGCTTCTTGACTAGATAGATCCTGATATTAGAAAGATACATGTACACAAGGGTAGTATAAAATTTAATGAAGACAGATCATCTTTGTATTCAAATTTTAAACTGGTCTTTACTCATGAAATGGAAGGCATTTTTTTTTTTTGCTTTTTTGTTTTTACCACTTTCTCAAATTTATTTTGAGTATTTCATAGAAATAAAAGCATTCCTTGCTATGTCTTATTTTGAGAATGTTACAGATGCCCTAGGTTGGTTCTGTAATGTATATTTACACTGTAATATTTTTGGTCGCTCAGCTTTGTAGACTTTCTCTCCTGTATTCCTTCAAAAGATTGTATGTTTATATCTTTATGAAAAATAGATCTATTTCATCTGTGCCTGATTGCATTCTCAGATGTTGAAGTACCAAAAAAAAAAAAAAAAAAAAAAAAGAAAATCACTAGTGTCTTTTAACTGGGTTGACCCCTGGGATTTTTACATTATAAAATGGAAATTGTAAAATAATTTCTAGATTTGCTAAATCAAATAGGGTTGTATTTCCTGGGATATCAGTTCAATGCCAGGAAAAATTTCCATAGTTAATGTCTAATCATGTGCCCTTGGGAGACAATTAAATTGATTCTGGTTTGAAGTAGTCTTGCTCTAAAGAAAAAAATACTCTGTAGCTGGACACTTCAGATGTGAAGTCCATACAGTAGATTCACCTAGGTCAAATACCATTGTTAAAGCCAATATGTATTTCTGATTTGCTATTAGGCCCCCATGATCTTAGTGTTAGGGGACAAATATATATATATATATATATATATTTGTGTAGTGTTTCTGGATACTCTCGAGTCCAATATAAAGCCCATTAAGGGAAAAGGGAATCTGTCTTGACTTGAAGGGACTTTGTCTATCTTAATGTTCTACAGCTGTAACAAGAAAAATAGTTTGTTTAACTTTTTGATTTAAACCATTTCTAATATTATGTTTCTAGGAATTTGTTCATATAAATCCTGAGCTTTCTTGAACAAATGGTGATAATGATGACAATGAGTTTGTCATTGAATGACATATCGGAAATATGAGTCCAAAATAACATTTGATGGTCATCTAGGAAGAACCCAATTCAATCACAAAGATATTTTATTTGAAAAAGTCTGTTGCAGCCTGAGGTTTACTGTAAATTTTTTTCAGTTTCAGTGCTATTGATCACTGAGTAGACTCCTAGTTGTGTAGTTGCATGGTGCATACTCTTACAATAATGTTTTTCTGAACATACGTTTTTGGTATTGTAGTAAAAGCTAAATTCCAGCTGCATGGAGTTTAAATTGACTAGTAATATTAGGTGACAGTACAGAACTAGATGATGACTTTCCTTATAAAAGAGACTTAATTTGCATTTTTTACTCTAGCAAAATGCCTCATAGAATTGCGTAGTATCAGAATAACCCCAAATTAAAATCTCATTTAAACCATTTATAGCATATGTATCATTTTATTTTGCTTAATTTGTTTAAATTGAAAAATATCCTAGTAGCAGTCTGCAAAAATAATATGATTTTTTTGTCTCAAGACTTTGCAATAAATTGGTGGAATAGATAGTAGTTGTGACATACTGATGGCTGAAACAGCAGGTGTCAGATAAAGCTATATAACCTGACATTCCCCTGCTTTTTGCTATTTCTCTTAGCAGAAGTAAAGACTGCAAAAAACAGAATTGTTTATTGAGAATGATATCTGAAAGCTGGTGGCAAAGCCGTTGTCTCAGATGTGTGAAGTATTATGTATGTGAACAGATTACAAAATGCCTTGTATTTCCATGCTCTTCTCACTTGCAGCACAAAATTACTCAATTAGTGTTTGTGTTTCTATTAGGGGTTGTTTTATTTGCTAGGGATGAGAATTTAGAATTAATTTTAAACAAGAAAAAAAAGTCTTTAGTCAAAGCAATCATCCCTAGAGTAGGAGGATTAGGTTTTGTTATTCAATTAAAAGTGTTTGGATTTTATTTTTTTCTAGGAGTCAGGGGATATGATCTTTTAGCTTTGTACCACTACTTGATATCCTCAATTATAGAAGGTCATTAAATGTATTTAAATATCTTACACGAGGATGGTGTTTTCCAGGAGAACAGCTTGTGTGTACAATATGTATGTTAGTGCTTTGACCAGATTTATCACTAGATATTAGTAAATTTGCAGGGATGTGTGTGGTGAGTTGAAATAAATTAGGGGGCCATCTGTTGCGGAGGCTTATATTTATGCTCTTAAAGGCCAATTTTAGCACCAGGATTACTAGAGTTAGTTCAAATGGTTGTGGATTACAGCTACAGAAGAGAGATTGAAAGAGTGATATAATTTACTCCTGTTTTGGAAATAATCTAAGTGCGTAAGGAAGTATATGAACATGTTAATCAAATTGTGTACATTTTTTGCTGAAAATTCACAGAAATTTTACTGAAAACTGCACTTTTAGAACATATTGGAACTTGGCAATAGCAGTAAGATTAAAATTTGGTGCTGGTGAAGAAAACTTTTTTGAGGGTGTATTAGTATTGTGAAAAGAAAATGGACAAAATAGTGTGTTTTAAAACAGATGTGGAATAGACTGCTGTCCTTGCTGTTTTGCTTGCTAATTATTCTATTAATTTATAAAGAGACTCTCATGTAACGGGTTCAAGCTAGTCATGCCTCTGGGCATGAGTGAACCCCGAGCTTGAAGAAGATTACTTTTCTCCTGGCTCAAGACCAAAGTTAGCTAACAAGAAGGAAGAATACAGATGCATGTTTCTACCAATTTAAGTCAGTAAAACTTGTCTGCACTCTACTTGCAACTGTATTCTTTAGCTATGAACTGATTTTTGGAAAATCAGAATGTGCTGTCAAGGCAGGTCAAGTATGAGATCGCCAAATGTGTTTATCTCTATCATACTTTCAATAGAAATGTTATAAAGTAATAGATATGTATTGGACAGTACCTGAGTAAATAAGTGGATTGAGTATTGAAATGCTGTCTTTGGCAAATTGCTCCTTTGATGAATGCCTAAATTAGCAATTCATTACTGCCCATATACATCCATATTAATAAAAGCAGGGGAAGGAGGCATGTGGAATACCAGACCTGGTGCCATGGTTCCAGTTGTACAAAAAGATATTCTGCTCTGTTCCTGGTTTTGTCCACTTTATGTTAGGCTCCAAGATTTACTGACACTCTTTTGGTTTCTCACCTAAGGCTCTTTACTCTGGAGATGATGTACTTCTTCCTTGTCATGCTTTTCCCTCCATGAGGGTGTATTTCCCTACTTTGGCATTCCTTTAGCCCTTGATTCATTACCTTTGCCTGTAGGTTTGTTTTGCATATATTTCTATCCCATTAAATTGTCTATGGTGGAATGCTGTTGCATTTCCTCCTCCGTATGTTTTGCATCTTTCAAATTGAAAAGTGAAATGTTGGAAAATATCTAAAATAAAAGATCTAAAACAAGGTATGTGTTTGACAACAAAGGTGTTGCTGAGATGATTTGCAATGTGTTTGGGATGCACTGCGACAATACCCTGAGAAGGGTATTAGTATTTATCTAGACTTTCTCTAAAATATGTTATAGCATGCCATTATTACTTTAAAAATTGACTCGAGATAATTTTTCATCCAGGCCTCTTAAATCAGTGAAGAGTATACAACTGAAACCATTTTTTTGAGTCATTTTTTAAGATCTATGGCAGAATCTACTGTTTACTGTATTAATTCCAGTATCCCAACATTTCTCTTATTGCAATCAGTGGAAACCTTCCAGTGCGTTCAGTTCTGCCATGTTATCTGCTTAATGGCACAATTAAAGTCATGCAAACCTTTTCCTGAGAACACAGTAATAAAAATAATGTGTACCTGGTAGAATACCTGGATCTATGTGTGCACCAATATGTACTACAGGCTTCAAAATGTATTTTTTTTTCAAGGAAAAAATAAGCTCCGAATCTTTCAGATTTAGTAATTAATCAATGGCAACAGCTTAGGTATGTTCTTCTGTTGTGCTTCGTCTATTGACTCTGAGTCAATGTTCATGTTTCCTTTCACAACTTTCAGTAGAATCAGGGAACATAAGAGCAACATTTTAGTGTTACTCTATCGTACATGAACTAGTACCTCTGTGAAAATACTCTGTGAAATATTCAGTACTCTGTGAAATATTCAGTGTAAGTCTTGGGGTAGAATAAAATAGATCTTGGTTATGTGGTTTCAAAGTTTCGGTCTTGATTGAAAATGTTCTCTGATTTTGTATATGTGTGTGTGTGTGTGTATGTAGGTTGATAAAAAAGTATAATTGGGGGGGGGATTTAATTTGAGATTTTACTATTAAGAAGAATTATCTTTGTATTATTTCAATGCAAGGAGAATAATTTGGTTTATTGTTTCCTCTTTGTATTATTTCCATTTTTATTGCACAGTGGGAGTCTGCTATGACAAGCTTTGCATTGTGTTTTCCACTTCTGTTTTAATTTAACAACCCTTGCAAGCCATTTTCTTTCAAAGGGTGGTCATTACAATATTTTGTCTTATAACAGCAAGATTGACTTTAGGGAGTAGAGCAATAAATTATTTCCTGCCCTTGTCCTGTTAATATGTACAACACATTTCTCTTTTCCTTGATCACTGTCTCCTTCATGTTGCTGTTTGCATCTTTTAGTAAAGTCTCCTTCTACACTAACTGTCCTGACATGCGTTAGAAACAAGGAATGCTTGACATTATATAAACCAGGAATAATCTGATTTAAAACAAAACAGTAAATGGTGAAAAACTTAACTGTGCAAAAGGTAATATGTATTTCCTGTAATCCAAACAGGTTGTGCTGGAACTTTTTTCTAGAGCTTTATGAAATGGAAAGAGCTGCTATTCTGATGGTGACGATTAAAAAGCAACCTTGAAATCAGATAATATTATATCATTGTATAGAACCTGCATTTGGTCACTAATTCATCTGTGCAGCCTTTGTCTTGGATTACTCAAGCCTTCTCTTTATTTAGAATTTGCAGGTTTATGGTCCATGCTTTAGTAGTTTATAGCTCTGCGACCATATTACTTATAAAAGAATCGAAAGCAATCTTCCAACATGTTTACAGCTCTCCCAATTACCTTAAGAGCATGTGCTTTTAAAAAAATTGCTTCTCTTGTAGACACAAACAACTGTAAAAACCTCAGCCTGAAGACGAAAATGTTCCAGCACTGGAAGTTTATTTTTAAATTTAATAGATCAGATTTTCTTTTAGGGTTTGATAATTTGTTGAGATTTATTAGAGCAGTTACCAGGTTTAGCTACGTATAGACATGGACTGAGATTTATAGCAGAAAACACTTCCCTTATGTCGAACTGGGGACTGATGCCAGGCTGCACTGTGCAAGGCAGTTTGTTTTGAATACAGGATAGGTTTCCTTCTAAATTTATCACCTTTCACTGCTAAGGGGGTGTTATTATGCTCGTGATACGTGTTTTCTTGCAAATGTGCTTCTGGTTCAGTTTCCTCGCTACTGAGACTTTTCTATTTTAGTTCCTCATGTCACGTGATCCTCCCAGCCAGTGAGAGCGCTGCCGAAGTAATGGCAACAACCTTCTGGGATAAATGTAAGTGACAAAAACTCCTAGCTTCTGCCAGTTTCTGTCGCTCACACCCACTTTTAAATGCTGCTTTTACCCAAAACTTTGCGGGGCACACCTAGTGATGTCTATGAAAATGCTTAGAAGTTGTTTTTTTTTGGTTTTGACTTTTTTTTCCTCTTTGCCTAACGTTACTTTTTCTTACTATGTTCCTTTTTTTCCTGTATCCTGCAATGTAGTTGAGAAGCCTAAAAAAGCAACATAAAACAAAAGAAATGCATTCCAAGCGCTGCCTAGAGTTCATTTTAAGTTGAATAGGGAATATTGCAAGTGTAGTAGTATTTTATTTAATGTGTGCTTTAGGTAGGGTCAAAAATCCCAATCTGCAGTTCTGAAAGAATGAAGTGATTCGCCCTCGCCAGCCACAATTGATTATTTTGGTGGAAGGAAAATAGTAAACAAAATGATCTGAAATCACACGGTCACGTCTTGGCCAGTTGGCTGGTACTTAGTGAAAGGATTTAATTCAATTAAAGGGCAGTCAGGTACACAAGGCATTGTATCATTTTCTGGGGAGTTTATGAATGAAGTGAAATACTGTATTTTGATCTCAGCCGATGCTGAGCCATAATTATCCTGTATGATATTTAAATTGTGTTCATTGAGATTTGTCATATGCTTTTTATTTCAGAGGTTGTTCCTGTTACAGTTAGTGTTGTCTTTCTTTTTTTTTTTAATACAGTGTCTAAACTTTATAGGTAAAGTTTACCTGGTAATTACTAGTAAGTAGAGTTTTTGTCTAATTTACTTTTTTTTTTTTTTTTTAATTTAAGAATAAATGTTTGTGGAAAAGACCTGTTGAAATAAGTTGGGATCTCATGATTTCCCATCATGGCCTCTGGCTTGGAACCTGTATTGTATCCTTTGCAGGTGCAGAGACCATTATCACACATTTCTTTATTTTCTCTGTGTTACTCATCTATACCCTAATGACAATGCATTAGATATCTATTTGAAATCTTTTTCTTATTTTTTTTCCTCCTAAAAATCAATTGGTTACAGAAAAAATTTACTTAATGTTTACGCTGAAGTACAAGAAGGATAGGTGAGGCATGTTAACTTATCAGTGCAGCTCCTCCCCTCATCACAAGAGATGAAGGAAAATTGTATGTTCCAAATTATGTTCTGGTTTGCTGCAATATAAACACTCCTTGTCCTGAAGTGTCAGAGGCACAACAGCATCCATGTGTAAATACTTGTCTGAGAAGCTTATTAGAAAAAGCCACCTTTGTTATGCATGTTGGATGAAATTTAGGAGCTAATCTACTGCCTTTTTTGTTTAGAAGTTTAAATTGTTGGGTTGTTGATAAAGCATTACATAGGCAGGAAAGGAGAGTGTCTATACTGCTTTTTTAAAAAGTGAATTTGTATATTAGATGATAAAACAAGTTCTGATTCAGTTTCATCTATTTGCCTTTGTTTCAAGACTTTGTACAATGACAACGTGCACTTAACTGGAATTTTGAGACTTCACCTCACAGCGGGACTTCACGATGCTTCCCACAGTTTAGCACTAAGGCTTGTGAGCATGAGTTCCCAGCATGAAAGATATGCTAATTTCTGTTGTGACCAGAGAAATTACAAGTGGTAAAATTCAAATAATTAAATTAGAGGATCCATTTTCACTTTTTTCTTTTTCCCCTACTGGTTTATTTACTACCTTCATTCATGCCCAACTGTTTTTGTTTCTTGAAAGAAACATCAGAAAACATCAAGAAAACACGTTGTTTTTACTGCAAGGGCAGTCAAACACTGGCACAGGTTGCCCAGTGGTTGTGGAGTCTCCATCCTGGGAGACATCAGAACCCACCTGGACGTGGCCCTGAACAACCTGCTGCAGGTGACCCTGCCCTGAGCAGGGTGCTGTGTCAGATGAGGGGGACTCCAAAGTCTCTCCCAACCACAGCAATTCTATGATTCCTTGAAAAATAACACTGTTGATTTTAGGGGAGATCAGAAGTCGAGTGTGGATTGCAATCTTAAAATGACACCCATATTTTAGACCTTGTCATTTTGCTGTCTTGGTTCAGCCAGCAGTCAGTCATTCATTTGGAGTGATAGCTGTATATGTCTTGTTGGCACCTTCTCATGCAAGTCATCTGAAATGTCACGTATAGGGAAGCAGGTACTGACAGTGAACAGGGTTCCTTTTCACCTTGTCCTCATGGCTATTCAGACTTACTTCTGGCAGCCGTTTCTTGTCCCATTCCTTCTTTGCACTGTGTCCTCAGGCACCACAGGCTGGCACGGGGAGAGACACTGACAGAAAGAGAATGAGAAAATTAAGAGTAAAATTAATGAAAGTACTGTGGGAAAAGCAAAAGTAGAAAGTGAAGGGACAGAGCCAATGAGCACTTCCTGTGGATATCTTGCTACCGTATTTGAATCTTACTGCAGGATCACTAGAAGCTTTCAAAGGTAATGCCTAGATGTGCGGAAGGATGTGAAGAAACAATTATCATGCAGGCTCTCAGAGGCTACAGAAAAATTTAAGCTCCAGTCCCATACACTATGTGAGGAGTTGTAGTCTACAGGTCTTGTGCATGGTACAAGGAAACATGACATGGTTTGGCAATAATGGAAGTAGAAGAACAGTGAAAAGAGGTACAAAAAAAATCTAAAAAAAGTATGTATATATACATATGTAAGTATAAAATGTACTTGCCAACATTAAAGTATACAGAGTTCATTTAATACACCTCACACTAACATATGGATATCAATTTTAAATAAAAATACCCAAAGTTAGTAACTTTACTTGTGTTTAGGGAAAGTGATTTTTAATTTTTCTGCCATAAAGAAGTAGGTGATTTTGTTTAATACTATTTATCTTCATGAAACGTAAATATTTGCCCTGAAAGTTATTGCTGACACAAAACCAAATGGGTGTTACTGTGAATAAATTCAGAGTGGAGCTGGAAATGTAGAAGGGTTCAGCCTCCAAGGGAGGGGTAGGCTAAGACAGGTCCCTGTTTGTAAGGAGCACAGTGAGCTGGCTACTTGGGGTGAAGGCTTGGTAGTAAGGACTGCACTGAGTGACTCAGAGGGCCATTTCTTTTTCTAGCTCAATAGCATAACTGGAATTTAAACACAGTATTTTTCCTCAAGAAGGAACAGTTTAAAATATGAATACATATTTTCTCACCAAATTATTAAACTTTTTTTCTTCCCTTTTTGACGGCAACACTGCAAATGAAAATGAAAGAAATTTGTACAAAGTTTTTTGTAGGTGGATATGAGCATTTTAATTCTGCAAGAGTAAAGTAAGATGTGTTGTTAATTTTGAGAAAACAACAATAACAACAACAAACCAAACCAACCAAACAAAAAAAACCCACCCCACATTCCAAGGAGCAAATATCTGTAAAAGCTCATTCTGGCAACATTCAGTTCACGATAGTAACTAGTCTGAGAAAGAAGATAAAGGAGGAGGAAAAGATTTTCAAATAATTACATGATAATAAACAATTTACTAGCTTCACAAAATATATTTTTCTTTTGTTTTATTTGGTGATTAGCATTTGCATAGTATAACTTTGGGAATTTGCAGATCTCTTTGATTTGAAAAAAAAATATCTTTTTCATATAGGATTCTAAGTTTAATTAATTTCAATTTCCTAGGCCTATAATTTGGGTCAACTCTGTTACTATTTTTTTCCCAATAGTTTCTGTTGTTACTATCACTTACTGCAGAAGGTAGATTAATGGCTAAAATGATGGACTCTTATCAGTTCCCCAGTTAAGTACATGCTATAGTCTAAATGATAAAAACTTGGGTAATTTTTGAATGGAAGATAATATTTTTATTTTTTAAATAACATTTTTGTGGGATTTTTCTCTATTTTTATTAATGTGCAGATTTTACTAATTATATTTATGCAAATTCCTACAGATAATAAAAATGTCATTTATCTTGTATTGGATTATCCTAAAATATTGAATAGAAAAGAATAATCCATGGAGAAGTAAGTCTGGAGACTATGCGGATAATGTTTCGTATACTTTATTTTCTAAAAGTCCATTTAGATTTCTATATACAACTACTAGTGCTGTGTCTATTCTGTTCTAGATAGCTTTCATTCATGATGTTTTTGGCTCTCAATAGCATAGCAGTGTTTTCTGCATAAACCGTAACAGGTTAGATCTATCAATATTGTGTCTTAACTGTTTGCTTCAGTCTTTATATCCACTATGGCAGCTAAACATAAATATTGCGAGGCCAGAATTGTTTGGGCTTGTATTTTGGCATTTTTTTTAAGCCCTTGATTTGAAATCCAAATCAACACAGAATTAGGATCTTGTTTGGATTTTTTTTTTTGGTTTTGTTTTGTTTTCTGAAAGCTCGTGTAACTCCCATGTAACTGCTTACAGTTTTGGCTTGTATCTTCTTCAGGTGGTGGTATAAAAAACTGAATGTGGCTTTACAAATAAGATCACTAAGGTTTGATTTTACAGTGAAAAAGTAGGAAATATTTCATACGTGGGTCTCATTCTATTAACATCACCAAGTTTGAGGTAATGGACAGAAATGATATTTGTGGGCTCATCTTACTCCGTTGCTATAAATCAGCAACCTACTCATTCCTTCCAAAATACTATAAATCTCAGACTGTGCTGCTGCCCAGTATTCAAATATGTTCACAACTGGTGCCAAGCTGTATCCTCATCATCCAAAGAAATCATTCAATTTCTACTTGTATTTTACCTCTGGCTGTGTCAGAAGAGCCCTTTTTCTGTCCACATTGATATCTTGCCTGGATACTTTTGGAGGTGAAATTTACCCTGAAGCGTTGATTTCACATGGTCATTAGAGAGCTGATGGCACATTTCACAAGAGTAAAAAGCAATAATATTTCTGTCCCAGTCAGTCTGATTACTCTGTTTTGTCAACCTAAATTCTTTCTGTAGTTTAAACTGGATGCATTTCAGGTGGTTTTGCTTCTTGTCCTAATCTGTTGCATATATTGCTATATCTTTGCATTTCAGTGATGTTTCTGTGTTATGCCAGTTCACTGGACACACATAAGCTTGCATGCATACACACAAATGTATAAACACAAGAGGACAACAAGGGCACCACTTAAATGAAATTTTGTAATTATATGACACATGAGTTCATAATTATTTCATTAGCACCTTATTTTCTTGGTTAGTCTTCTTAAAGGATTTGCTGTTGCTTGCTGACACAATTTTGTATAGAACAAAAAAGTGAAATTAGGAAAAAATGCATCAGGAAGGTTGGTACATAAGTAATAGAAGAATATTACTTTATACTTCCTTTTGGACTTCTGACAAAGGGCTGTCGTTTTAAAAAAAATATTGATTTGTTTTCTTCCTTTATTTCTTTTCTCTTGAAACCTAGCAACATGAAGGATCTGCTTGTAAAAATGTCTTTAAAAATAAAACAGAAAAAGCTAGAGAAAGCTAAGTCAAGAGAGACTCAAGAAGAAACTTTATGAATTAGGTGGTGAGTCAGTTATGATTTTTTTTTTTTTTAAATGAGGAAAAAGCACAAGTAACTAATCTTTCTTCCCTAAGGGGATTAAATTGAGGCGAGTAAGACAAACCATTAAGCAAATTTGATCTTTGGTAACTTAAATGATTAAAAGCTAGGCAGAACATCAGATGACTAATTATGCTCAAGGCAGAATTTTTATACTTGGGAAGTGTATATGTTATGAAGTGAGCCAATATCATCTGTCTGGTGTTATACAACCCTTCATCCTGTCCTGTTGCCAATTGTAAAATAACCTAGTTGGCCTAGCCAGGTCACTTTCTGCCCTCCCCTTTGAGTATCAGGGCTGGGGTAGGACCGTGCTCTCCTGGCGTGCCCTTCCTGGCAGGTTTCCAGTCATCAGTGACTGCCCCTGGGAATGTCTGGCAGCACCGTGGTGGGACAGTGAGGACCAGATGTCCCCAGTGGCATGTAACAGCTTGGGACTGCCTCCCTGGTGTAGGCACAGTTCATGTGTTCCTGTGGTGGTTGACTGGAGAAAGAGGAAGTAAGAACCATCCAACCAACCACACTTGGGTCCAGACCCTAATGGGTCCCTGAGGGGTTGGGGTGCATTTGGGACACTTTTGGAGCAGAGCTTCCAGTTTAGTTTAACCCAAAAGGAATCTGTTATGCACACCCCAGCTGCTCCACATACCAAACCAATGCACTGGGGAAATCACTTCAAAACCTCACTACCGTGAAGAAAGATGGTAACATGGACACAGCTTATTTTAATTAACTAATAGCATTCTCTGTGCTAGCTAACTAACCTGTCACTAATTTGTCTCAGCTCTGGGTCTACTTTGGCAAGTCATAATTCTGCTTGCAAAAGACTTGACCATCATATGAGCCTGCCTATTTCTACACTTAAACCCACATCTGCTGTCATAGAAAGATCCAAAGGAAAAACAGACATTTTGGATAAAAGTGGAACATTATTTCCCCCTTGAAAATGCCTTAAATCTAATTATGTCTCTGGTGATAGAAGGCTCGAGGTACTGTTAGTTACCTCCAACATGAGATAACATGACTGAGTTACTGTTAGCTACCCCGAGGCTTCCTGCACACGCAGCAACTCACTGGTCGTAATCTCAAGAGAGAATCAGGAATTTATTTCAGCATAGATAACGCATGAGGACTTACTTTTGCATAGACACAAGTCACTGTGCATCTGCTCTGTGCTGGTAAGTTTTTGCTTTAGTTTCACTTATTGAATCCAGACAATTCTGGATTGACTGAGCTGTCATAGCAACCAGATTGTGTAATTTGTTCACAGTGTTTATCCACGTTTATCTTAAGGCCCAGTTAGGCTGTTTTTCCTCTCATGGACAAGCTGATCTAGAGCTTTGCCCCTCTGGTAGCTGAGTCTTGTAATTTCCATACTGAATTTGTTTTCAGTGCCAGCTTTCTTTCTCTGGCTTAGACACCTCTTGTGTTTATGCCTAATGTTGCTTTTATAGAAGGTGGTCAGATTTCCTATCACCTTTTTTTTTTTAGTCAAGTAAGCCAAATTCTTCACCATCATTTGTTTAATATACTCTTCAACCTTCAGATCTTTATTGAATTCCAGCTGCCATTTTATAATTTAACATTATGAAATCCTTTTCCAACTCATTGCAGTTGGCCCTCACCCTTACTACGCTTTGTATCATCAGCATAAGTAGTTATATCAATATACACTCCTTAAGAAAATATTAAACAGCAGAGGAACTAACAGAAATAATTCCCTCAAGATCTCCCTCCACTGAAAAAAAACCTGGCTGATTGTATTTGGTTTTGTGTCCTACCTTTTAGGCAATTATTTTAGCCCATTTCTCTGAGAGCTCTTGGAGACAGAATTTGCTGAACTACTTAAAGAAATCCAAATAAATTTATTTTTATATTTGACTATAGAATCAACATCCTTATAGAGAATTTTCCACAATGACTCTTATTCAGATATTGTATTTAAGGATTCTCTAATTGTGTTCTTGGTAGCAGTTTCTGTTAAATTACCCAGAAGAAATGTCTTGACACCTGATCTCAGCTAACTTAAATTTACCTCTTTCTTCCTCCTCTTTCCCACATCCTTTTAAGAGTTGGAAATCCATTTTGTCTTTTTCCTGTCCTTTAATACTAAGAGTTTTACCCTTAAAAGTCACCAGCTGGTCCTGGTGACTTCTTATTGTTCTCTTTGTTGATTTTTCTATAACCTCTTTTACTGACACTTTAACTTTCAGACAGATCCTTCAACAGCCTAAGAAAGGTTCTGTTATGAGAATTCCTCTTCAGGTCCTTGCTATGAGCATGGATGCAAAAATTTCAGTTACTTTTTCTGCCATAACCTAATCTTCTCTCAGTGCTCCTTTTACACCTTTATGTCTCATCATACCTCTAGATACTCTGGTAAGCTTCCTAATCTTGATGTACTTGGAAACAAACAAACAAACAAAACAAAACAAAACAAACAAAAAAAAAACACCTTAACACTTGCAAGTTATTTCTCAAACTTTTTTGGCTTGTCTTATTGTATTTTTACATTTAGTATGCCACAGTTTTTATTTTATCTTCTGTTGTCCTCATTAAGTCAACAATTTCATTTTTTTGAAGAACTGCTTCAAATAATTTCCCCACATTGGTAATTAAGTGTGCTGCTTTTCCAAGTTTGCTTCACATCACTCAGCATATTCTGTGTACTACCTATGAACTCTTTGCTCTTCTACATGTCCATTTGCTAGTTCCTTTACAGCAACTTCTTTATTTCTACACAATTACTGTTTTTGAAATCAAGCAGTATTTTGGGGGATTTGTTGGCTTTGCTTGCCCCTATGTACATGATTAATTTAAGAGCTTTATGATTGCTATTACAAATTGGTTCCTTGCTAGCAAAAATTCTACATACCAGGCACTATCAAATTAATATCTGCTTATCTTGTGGGTTATGTGTTTAGCTGCACCATGAAACATTCATTAATAGTCTAAAGGTTTTATTTTCCATTCATTCCTAAACTTGGTATTTACTTGATTATATGGGAGTTAGTTAATTTGTCTCTGAGGTTTTTGGAACATATAGACAGTCATCAGCTACAGTTTAGTCAGGAATAGTAAAAACATACAGATACCTCACATTCATGTCCCTCTCAGTGCAGGTTTGTTTTAACCTTCTAGCTGCGTAAGAGTACCTCCAGTGAGTTTTCCTGTCTTTTTCCTTTTAAATAGTATTTTGCAGTTGAATAGCTTCCTCTGCTAAGTAGATTGTTTTGACAGCTACATTTTGGTTCTTGCTATTTATTCTAAATGAATCTTTCTAAGTTGTACTGTATCATGAATCCCCTGTGCTATCTACTTTTTAATATGTTACATTCTAAAATATGCCAGATACATATGCCCTAGTGACTTTATTAATTGCTGATATGTTGCTAGCACATGCTTTTCTTTTCTGAAAACCACCCAATCTGACAGTATCTTTATGATTTCTGTGGTGAACAAGTTACTGTATTTGGTTCTGTATATTTGAGAAATGTGTAGTCAAAGTAAAAAGAAGTCAACTTCCTCTTGCACTTGCAGCCAACTGAAGGAGCTGGAAAAGCCTCAGCCTGGGTTAGAAAGGTCTGAGCAGCAGAACTGCTCAGTCTTCACATCATTGTGGGTTGCAGTCTGTCCCAAACATGCAGCTCTCCTCTTGGCTTTAATTGTTCCTGACATCGTGATACTGTGGGGATTTATAAGAGGCACCTCAGGGAATGCATCTTCTGACTGCTGTAACATTTGCCTAATTCCCACAGTATGTGCATAGTCCTGTTTGCAGAACTTGCATTGCTGAACAGAGCTATTCTGACCATCTTGGCTGACTTCCTCTGTAGCACAACCTATAAGATCTTTCTGAATTACTTTCTGTCTGAACTTATATATATTTTAGGAAAGAAACTCTTTGCTTCATTGTTAGAATGCTTTAGATCAGTCCTGACAAGCAGAGTAGTTTTCCAGTGGGTAATTATCTGTAATGTTAAAATGTGCTGTCTATTTCTGGCCTTCTATCCTGGTAGATGCTGTGGTATCCTGGTAAATGCTGTGTGTCAGTGAGAAATAGAGGCAAATATGACTCTTTTTACTCTTCCATTTTCCCTATTGCGTTATATTACACGTGGATCGCTCTAACCTTGAGTCCACAGGGTAATATTGGGAGTTCATGTTCAGCTGCCTACTAGTACTCCAGATCTTTGTCAGTCTTTTCTCCTTGGGACAGAGCACTATGCAATGGCTTGCGCATATATATATATATATATATATATATATATATATATATATATGTATTTCTCCTAGATATATGCTTTTGGATTTAGCTATAGCAGAAATTATGCTGTTTACCTTAAGGCAGGTTATATAACAATTCAGGTTGTGTCATTAAAAGCAGTATTTTTTATTCATATTTCTTCTAAATGTTTCATTTTTTTCTGCACATCTCATTAGCAATGCTATTATTCTTACATTTATGACACTGAGGAAAATATGAAAGAGTATAGCTGTTAAACAACCTCTGAATCGCAGTAGGACATCCTTGTTTGTTGATGTTTCTTTATTCACAATTACATTTTTGTAATCTAACACTTTGAATATATGACAATTTGTTTTGTTTCATACTCTTACCTTAATCAAATTGTCTAGCTATTTTATCAAATGCCTTACAGTAGGAAAAGTACATCATACAATGCTATTGCTTTCATCAACTATTAATCTTGAATTAATAGTTGTTCAGGTAGTTTAAAAGGAATCGCTGTATGCATAATACCATATAACCTTATTGGTTGATATTATTATATTAGTCTCTACTTCTTAATTTAAACCCTGATTTCCCTTAAAAGCATAATCAGACATTGGGCATAAGTTACTTTGGAATCGTGTTTATTCTTTTAAAAATTCTAATGTAATTTCAGCTTTTTCCCCCCCCTAGATTTCCACAATGTTTCTGATTTAGTAGAAAATCATAGTTAAGATTCAGAGAAGTCATTGGCCAGCTCTTGTAAGACTTCTGGCACTTTTTTCAGACATACTTGCTAACAAAATGTAATGTCAGTAACCATTGCTTAACGTTCTTGTGAGTTGTTACAAGGATATCAAAAGGATGCAGCAAACATGCTACAAGGATGTAACTTTTCACAAACCATAACCAATTTACTTGAATGCTGCTGTAAATTTTTGTGCGTGTGTGTGCATTGTTACTGAGAATACTAACTTTTCATTCTAAAAATGGTCTGATGTCAATATTAGGATTCATTTTTCTCTCTTAATATTTTAGAAAAATGCCTTCATTGCCTGAACTGCTGCCTTCTTTTTCTGTCCCTTTGTTTCAGTCAATAATTTTCTAGAGTTCCTGAAGTAGTGTCTTTTACCTGCTTTCAATTTATGAATCTATTCCCTGCACATATGTAAGATTGCAAGTATGGTTTGAGAATCTAAAGTTTTGATGCCCCCAGACTATTATTAAATTTATAATTTTTCACGTGTTGTTCACTAAGTCAAATTTAATTTTCCTTTTTTTTTTTTTTTTTTTGGGCCATGCTATTTTGTTGATTTGTAGCTTTTGCAACAGCTAGTAAAGTATTCTTAAAAAGTTTTCACATGCCATTCATACTTTCTAGGCAAATGCTTGCTCTCAACTGATTATAGTTCTGATTGTTTTCATATCTGTGAAACTCACTTTTAAAGAAGAAAGGATATGTATGTGTATCCTAGTATGTATCCGTAGGATATGTATGTGTAACTAGTTTGGACTTGATGATATTTGTACCTCATTACAGTCAAACTCTTATCAGTTGCATCTATATCATTGTAAACTTCTCTGTTATACAATTATCTCTGCTTCTTTTGTCAAATGATAACCCTATATTATATCCAGCAATTTTTAATTTGAGAAATTATTGTGTATGATTTGTAGTATATACAAATATTCATTAATACTGATAGCATATATTCCTCATAAGAAAGCACCCTGTGACAAGGATGGCTCATATTCTGTGTTTAGTCTTTTGCTGACCTTTTTTTTCTTTCTTTAGATATTATTGCTCTTTGATTTGTTACTCTTTTTTCCTTGATATATATATATATATATATATATATATATATATATTAAATTTGTCTGTCTTGCTAAGTACATCATTAACTTTATTTGTGGTGTACTTCATATATTTAATAACATACTTGGAGTTAAGAACATAAGAGCTTTTCTGGATCTCGGCCCTAGTATCTGTTGCTTTTTTATGGCCACTTTCATCTTGCTTTTCACTTTCTTATCACTCACTCTTCTTTTTTATATTATTTCCTTACCTAGTCTACACATCCCACATCTCTCTCATGCAATTTCCTTTCTTGGCTTCTCTGCTCCCCATCTCTGCTCCCCAGCCCTCCTTTTTGTCTTTTCCATCTTTCCCAACATTTTTTGTCTCTGTAGAATGATTTACCTTATCAAAATTACTATTCTTGACATTCATTCATTGAGTGTCTTATTAAGCCTATCCTAGAAGATGTCTGTAATTTTGGAGTGATACGTGCATGAAGAAATATTAGGAATGCAGACTTAAGACCAATTTTTTTCTTATTATCATTTCTACAATACCATCAGGGTTATAATAATGGATACATGTGGATACAATGACTGATAATATTTTTGTGATCTGTTCCCTTTCCTTTCATGAAACATTTGCTGCTGCTAACCTGAAAAAAGCCATCACTGGGGACATGAAAAAATGCTATGGCTGAAATGAAGAACTAATGCAAAATGAATTCACTGTTCTGCATTGTCAGAGTTCATAGATTCTTGCAAAATCATTGAGACTCATGAACTTTAAGCTATGAACCTTAGCCCCATTTCGTAAATGAGAGCAATGACATTATTTGCTTCTTGATGACAGCTCCTTTTCCTTCCATTTCTCCTGTTCTTCCTCTCTTTCCTCGTACTTCCCCATCCTTTCTTCTCTTTTCCATTCCTCACAACAGAGCTATTCTCTTCATCCTAGAATGGCTGTTAAATTGAAATAGCAAAATAAGTTATTTTTCCACATTGCCTGTTAACTTCAGAGGATGTTAGCCTGTTCTGGGAGTCATTAATTAAAATAAAATAGTTATGAAAGAACATGGTGGTTCGGTTTCAGCAATTTTCTTCGCTTTTTCTTGGCAACCAGGACAGGAAAGTTGATTTTCAGTTCTGCGTGTATTTGAACCAACATCTTTGTTCTTTTAGTTGATCCAGATGTTTCAGTCTGTGAGGTGGAGAAACCTCCCCTATGTGTGTATAATGTTTTTTTTTTTGGTTTTAACCTGTGGATCAGTTTGAAAGGTAACTGATGCAGTGTCTAATCAAGATGCATGGTCCTCCTCCATCCCAATGATGTCTGCTGGCAAGCCCTTTTGTTCTGCAGAATGTAACATAGCAAATTTTAGTGAAGAAACCTGAACAAGTCTGCCTGAAGAAAAGTCATCTTTGTAGCATTCTTTCCCCTGGAAACGGGGTAGTGAAGGAAGAATTTAACTCTAGGTCAGCTGAACTGCGAACACTACTGTCAAGACCCATTGGTAGTATACATTCTGGCTTGGTTTAGGCCAGAAGGCGTATTCAGCTTCACTGTAGCAGGTTGTAGTGCACAGGCATTGTTGTTTGTTTACATACTATTCCTTTTCAGCGTAAGGTTGCAGTTACACCGGATGCCTGCTTGTTCAGGAGGAAACTCTTAATGCTTATTCCCTTCTTTGATGAACTCTGTGCTGGCTGTCACCACTTTTTCCCTCTTGCTCATTGTCTTCTCATTGTCACCATCTGTTTCATGTTTTGCTCTCTGTTCTTTCCCCCAGGCTTTAGCCTCCTCACTGTCCCTGCATTCTCCCTGCAGCTTCTCAGCTTGATGACACTACTGATCAAGACTTCATTGCCTGCTCTGTGTAGTAGCTCCTTATCTGTGTGCTGTTCCATGATTCCTTCAGGAAAGTTCCTTGTTCCTCCTGCTGATGGCAGAGACCAGTTAGAGGTCTCCCTAGAGCATGCAGCTCTCAGCTCCATCACTTCTACAACAAACGTGAGCAGCAGGAAGGTTTGCACACGTTGCCTTGAGCAGATAGGAGAAACATAGCCAGAGCAGTGAAATGTTCAAACTGCTCAGATGTTGAAGAAGCGTCTGACACTTTTTTTTTTCCCCAGTCTAGAGTGGATCAGGAAGCTTTGATTAATTTCATTTTCTTTTTTAAATTTGTTTGTTTATTTATTTATTTATTTATTTTATTCTGGGAGAGCAGCTGCTTCCTTCTCTGAGTTTGAACAAATTTTGTGGAAGACTTAGGCTACACTCTGCAATGAATATATTCATATATACGTGTGAATATGCATATATGCATGCATTTATGTAAATATTACTGTTTATAATGAACACAGAGATAATGTCATATATCAAGAAGTTCATTTTGGAGAGACACCACTTAGTTCTTCTGCCCCTTCTTGTTCCCCCAACATCTATGCTTTCAGACCTGAAAGTGTTTTGCATTTGCTTTGAAAAGTATTGCTATACTTAAACTGCTGTGTTTCTGAAATATACATTCGGTGTAGATTTCTGTATGTTTTACTTAGTTTTTTAAGGAGTTGCCAATGCACCTTTCAGTGATTTTAATAGAGCTTGTCCTGAAAAACCATGTGAGTTAGCCAAATAGTATGGATAATTGAATTCATGAACATGCGAGCTTTTTCAGGTTATTATTTTGTATGGGCAGAGTAGGGGTTTTTATATTTTACCCGAATTACTTTGTTCATTCCACAACAGCATTTTTCTTTTAAAGGTGATTGGAAGAAGTGTTGGTATGTATATTTCTTACTTCTAAATAAACCTTTCACAGCTGAAAAATTAGAAATGAGAGTACAAAAACGGAGAAATGGAAGAAACATCTCCTCACTAAGTATTTCAGCAAGTGAAAAAAAAAATTGTTATTTTATTTAGGAAGGAGTGCTAAAGCACTGCTCCAACTTTACAGAGGAAAAAATGTTGGCAAAAAAAGATGACCCTTGGGCAGTTTTAGTTTAGCTCAAACAAACAATTGATGTTGTATTTTGGCCACATATAGGGTGACTATAAACAACGTATTCCATCCTTGTCCTGACATGCTGTGGATGTACTCACCCCTAGCAAGTAGTTTAGCAGGACAGCAACAAGCCTGGAGAGCAAGACAGCTGGTGGTGAGGAACCTGACCTCCACACTGTGTGCTTCAGGGGATTTTAGTTTGGAAAAGCTCTAGTCTGGTGCTGTGGACTGAACCCTGCTTCAGCTGTAGGAGAGCTCCAAGAGAAAGTCTAGCTTTCAGCCAAAGGGAATCAGCCATAGAAATGCTGTTGTCTTGTTAAATTCTGAATATAAATAATGGTTTTATATAACAGAAATCTCTTTGAGATTGTAGGTGAAAATACAGTAAGGTCAAAAACTTGGGGAAAAGGTACAAATATTTAAGGAGTGGGTAATTAACCACTGGAAAAGATACAATTCTGTAAGCCATTTTCAAGGCAGAGATTATAATTAAAAAAAATCTACTAATAAACATGAGTCATTGTATTAGATTATACTTTATGGAAGTGAGGGGTGTATGGGAAGAAGATCAATTACCTGACTTCAGTACAGGACTCAGAAGTGAATTTTCCTGGGTCTTTCATATGTGTGGGTTCTTTGCTACTCCTAACCCATTGCCCACTCATTCTAATTCTGACTGCTGGTTATTTTTGGTGTGACTCCAGAGAACCTTCCCCATTGCTATGCTGTTTATTAGGCAGGGATGGCTGGGAAATTCTGTAATAAATGTTGCTAGATTTCTTTAAATCTTCATGATGATAGTGCAGTAGTAATCTGAAATATTGCTGTATATTACTGGGCACAATTCTATTCACAGACATGTCCTTGAATGTTTTAAGAATATGCCTTTAGTTTGTTTTTTTATCTGTAAAGGGCCATCTACTTTTAAAATTATTTCTAGTTTGAAAAACTGCTTCTGTGTCAAACTCCTCTTCAGATGAAAACACCCTCAATACACTTTGTGGAAATTTTTGTTTCTGACTGTCCTTTTTTTTTTTTTCTCTCTCTCTTTTCTCTTACCTGTTCATTTATATGGGTCCCCTTAGCAACATCTTTTACTAATGGAAAAATAGTAGTGCTTTCTGTAGTCTCACTGTGATTGAATGAAAAATAAAATTTGCTTGCATTTAGGTTTTCAGTCCCACTGTTCCTTCTATTATCCTGAACACTAATATTGTGCATTAGGGAGATCTACAATTTTTTCTTTTTTTTTTTTTTGTAGGTATTGCAACCTTAACTGAAAGTAGGAATGCAGAAAAATAGTCATCTGTGTATGGAATTATCTCTTTCTCTGGATTGGAGGAAGAAAGTCTCTCCCGTACATTTTGTACAATTGTATATTATGGATTGCAATATCCAGAGAAATCACTTTGCAGAGTTCCTCTAGAGAGACATGAGAATCACACAATAGAAATTGATTATTCTCTCATTTTGCTCCCAAGGAATTCTGTGTAGGACTTGCAGTCTCAATTTTTGCAAAAAAAATATTCTGGAGGCCAGGGGGTGCTATAGGTATATGCATTATAATCTATGTACGTTTAGTATTCAACACAGAAGGCAAATAAAACCTGTTGTATTTTTTTTTTTCTGTTCTGAATTTCCGACAATTTTGTTTCTTAAGCAAATTCTTTCAGCAGTAGAAAGGGCACATGTGTACGTGTCCTGATATATGCATCTTATCTGAGAGAGAGAAAGGGTAAAAGGGGATCAGACCTATGAGCTTAGCCTTTGGAAATTATGTGCCTTATACCGATAATGCAATTTATTTTGTCAAGGAGGGAATTTGTTGTATGGAATGAAATGAGGGATAGAAATTTTATTTCTGTATGTAGATACAACCCACATATATAAATATGTGTAAATAATATATATATGTTTATGTGTGTTTTTACATTGTTTTCGCAGTGGGGAGATTTTGAAAAAATAATTTCCTTAATCAAATCTTTACACTTTAAAAATGAGATTTATTAAATATAAATATTATGCAAAACTAAATTATTTGAATTATGTGTTCTCAAAAGCAGTTAAGTTAATCAAAGATCTGTTATTAATTTTCTCCTGCTTCGATCATTCAGATGTATGTAGGCAGCAAGGAAGTTTGTGAGCCTAATCAGTTTTTCATAAAGTGACAATACAGTGTACATTTTCATTCACATAGCATGAGTGCAAGGGAGGCATCAGTAAATTCACACAAAGCATATCATATCTGTTTTTGTTTGTGTGTTAGTGTCTGATGAACTAATAAGTGACTAGACAGATGGTTTGTGGGAAGTAAGTTGAGGGCCAGGCTTTTTTCAACACCATATTGTTTTTCCAGAAGTGGTTATTTGAGACTGTAATAATTAAATCCTGAACCCTAGGTATTAAGTACCTGTTTTGTCATGATTTCTGATTGTCTGTTCTACCATGCTACATTAGTTTGCTGACTGTTGGCAAGTGATATATCTGATTTGAGAAAAGGCTATTAAAATAGTAATTTCTTTATTTCCCACTGCCTACAATGCAGAATTAAAAGCACATATCATTCCTGTCTTCAACATATCACAAGAGCATGGTCTGTAGGCATGTTTAATACATGCTAGTTTTACATGTATATACGCCTCTGTGTGAATTTACACAGAGGTTTCTGTAATGTTTTGTTTTGCTTCTGAGGTATCTTGGCAGACTTGCATGTCTTTCACATGCACTTGAAAATCCTTTCAGATGTAGAGGGGTTTGCAGCTGAATTTATATTCAAAAAATAACAAAAAATAAAAAATTAGTTGTTAAAAAGAATATCCTTTTCCATACAAAAATTAATTTACCTGTTCAAAAATGAAGGGACTACAACCAGAAAGACTACAGTCAAGATATGTGAATGTTAATAATGCAGGAAAATAAGAAAGACAGTGGTTTCACATTATGAAGATTCTGATACCAACGTTGACTTGAAATATTCCTGCCCTCTTGTCAGTGACTCTAAGAGAATTGGTGTCACCCCTTCAGCAGGGCTGACACCAACATCTATTGAATTACACTGTAATCTAAAAAAGAGACGAAGTGTGTGAAGTGTGTGCGTGTGTTTGTTTTAGTCTTGGTGTTTGTTTTAATCTTGGAGCAGAAAACCACTCAAACTGCAAACAGTTCTTGTGGCCCAACTAAAGGAGCAGCTTGGGTTTAGGAAGGAGCTACCAGAAATGGAAGGTTAAGAACCCTGTAAGTCAGAATTGCATTGCGCAATTCTGAAAATAAGCGATAAGAAAAGGAACCGTGATGTCTAAATCCCACCTTGGGCCGGGTTCAGGTGTGCAACCTAAAGTACCGTTGACGACAGAGCTCTCAATGCCTTGGAAAGTGCAGACCATGGCATTGCAGGTTCAAGACAGGCAGTAAGAATTATATGGTCATCATTGCACACTGGATTTGTAAGTCTATGACACAACATGTCTTCACATAAGGGTTTGCTTTTAGTCTTCTTGTTTCTTTCTTAACCTCTTCAAGAAAGAAAACAGATATAATATTTCTATGAGTAGTCCTAGACTGATTGCTATAACATTGACTGGAGAAATGGTTACAGAATGGTTTTGACATGAAGCCATTATCTAAGATTAAGGAGTGTTTCTCTTTTGATCTGTGTAGAAATGATATGTGCCTGATTCTGCTGTTCATATTGGCATAAAAGTGACTTCCAGTGTGCAAACTCTAACCTGTGATGGCTGTGTGTGTCCTTTCCCCCTGAAGACAATCAGTCCTAGTTATGTTCCGTGCCACAATTTAACTGTCTGGAGTCTGAAAGCAAATTACTTTTTAAAGATCCTCAGCTAGACAGACTGTATTATTGCTATGATATCCAAAATGATTTTTCTGTGAAGAGTTGGCTTTAAATCACTGCAGATTATCTAAAAGCTAATGTCTTCCTTTGTTGGTTACCTTGTGTATCTGAACACAATCTGAACACAATGCAATACTTTCCTGGAGAACTAAACTACATCATATAGGCTTCTTAGTGTTGTTGGAAGCATTCCTTTTCCTACTGACTTGACCCAGGAAGAGAAAAAGGAAAGTGGACAGAATAGTTGGAAATAAATTCCTGGTGACTGTAGTTATTAATTTATTTATTTCCCCACTGCAAATCAAGAGGGATTTTTGAAGACATTTAAAAAAGAATAGGATGTTTGTTGTGGTTATTCTATAAACATTGCTCGCCTTCCTCTTTCCTCTTTACAATTGTTTTTGGAATGTTGTTTTGTATGTATGAGAATAAGGATTTTTTTTTTTTTTTTAATCATCCAGCTTAGTAGCTAACAGTAGATACCACAAAACTTCTTAGTGCGTCAGTCTGTTGGCACATGTAATAGCATGTGGCCTGGGAAACAATGTGTTTTCTCCATTTACATTAAATTATTCTCTCAGCTGTGAAACTGCACTTTAGGAAATCAGATGCACATAGATGCATATACTTGATGCCTTACTGCTAACAAGAGAGATGCTTTAATTACCTTTGCAGTGATGGTTTCACCAGATAAATACTGATCATCAAAGGAAAAGTATAAAGATTGCAAAATTGTAATAACTGCTATTTTTATTCAGCTTTATTGTATATGCATAGTATGTGATAGAATTGTAATTACATGATTGCATGATATTTCTATAATATTTCTTCTTCAGGCACAGAACACCAGTTGCATAACTCATGAATAAACTATTCCACTTTTCATCATCACTGTGTAATGTATGGTAAAGTTCTTATTTTAAATGTTGATATTATGGAGACTTTAAGTTAATTTCCTTATGATTTTTTTTAGTGATTTGATATAAGAAACCAGTACAAAATCCCTGAAGCCAAGAGGTCTATATTATTTTTATTTTAGAGATTGTGGATGGGATAAATATTGGGCACTCCATATTCGTAGAATTTAGAGACTTTTGAGAACTTATTTTTCTCAGGACTTAACGTTATAAGGCACTTTATCTATTTTCAAATATAGACCTGAAGCATAAGTAGCAGCTTTAAGTTCTCACCTCCTCTGTAAATCAGATATATTTTCTTAGAGTAAATATTCTAAAGGTGAAGACATTGTTGGAAACAGTTGATATATGATAAAAAACAAATAAAACAACAAAAAACCACCATTCTTTGCCTGTTTTTTTCAGTAATGATTTATGATACAGGCAGAATGACTGAAAAGAATAAGTGTTTGTATATGGAAATGACCAAAGGTGAAATCAAAACTTAGCATAGAACATATTTTTATCATCTGACAACTTGTAAATACTTTGATTAAATATTTCCAAAGATAGTATCTGTTATTTGATAAGGAAAATTGTGAATGGATAACTACATACTGACTTCAGAATTCAGGAGGCAATGAACACAAACCAAAACATGGGAAATTCTGCTTAAATGTAGGATTTATTTATCTATTTATTTATTTATTTTACTGTGAGTATGGTCAGACAATGGAAAAGGCTGCTTAGAGAGGTTATGGAGTCTCAGCCTGTGGAGACATTCAAAATCTGACTGGACATGATCCTAAGCAACATGCTCTGCATGACCCTGCTTGAGCAGGGGTGTTGGACTAAATCTCGAGAGGTTGTTTCCCACCTCAGTCATTCTTGTATAATGTGATACAGGGAAATATTTATGCAATTGTAGAAGTCTCTTTAAGGCTTCTTTTGGAATACTGTATATGATCTAAGTTATCAGTTTTCAAGTCACATCTGTGGCAGGAAATTAATTTGAAGTAGAGGATGATCAACAAAATGTAGAACCAGTATTTTGAAAGGAGAAGATCTGGAAGGGGTACAAGGGATATGAGACAATGTTGTAAATCAAGGACCATAATCTTCAGGTAGTGGATTGTGCTATTTAAGCTAAAAAGCAGTGCTAGAACAGCTGAGCTGAAAGTTTATATAAAATTAGATGATTTTAAAACATGAAATGGAATGACATTGTAGAATAATTTTACTCTTAAGCTGAGAGATTTTAGCTGATAACTTTATTTTGGCCAAAATGAAGTAGAATTTCACAGAGAATTTGAAGACCCTCCTGACATAGGTTTTGTTGCGTCTTTGATCTCTGCTTCAAAATACAGAAATGCATTAGATGTTCAATAAAGGCCACTGTTTTCTTTTTTTTTTTTTTTTTTTTTTTTTAATGCAGCCAAAATTATGCATTTCCATTAGCGTTGTTCCTGGAAACATTGCAGGTTATCAATGGAAAAAAATTGCCTGTGCACAGCACAGCAAATCACAGCAGTAAATTTCAGCCCAAATTGTTACAAGCAGCTGAAAATATGAAAAGAACTGTTGCACAACTTTAACTACCATCACTGTCACTAGACCTTTTCTATAATGCAGTCCTACAGTGTATCTTAAATCATACAACAATGTTTTGTAAGAGCCAAACAGATAAATGTGTGAAGTGGTAAGAATTACAGTATACAGCAGGATATAACTACTCCATGTGTATCGCTATTGCAGAGCATTCAGTGCACTTAAAACAAATAATCAGGTTTATTAGAAGGATTTCTGATTATCTGAACACTTGTGTTTGACTGGATTTACTTAAATAGATATAAACGTAGAATGGTTCTCTGCATATTTGCATGTTAATGTTCCAAGATTATGTGCTGAATCTAGAGTCTGTTCTGGTGTACTCTAATCAAGTGCTGCGGAAAAGGCAAAGGTGCTTCTAGTCTCTTTTATGTTTTTTAGTGAGACTGTGCAGCACCTGGACAGACCTGGTCTATTTTCAGATTACCAACAGCACAGACATAGAACCATAATCGGAGGCCTATGGGTTAAGTAAGACCTATTCTATAGGTCAAAGGTGTGTTGCAGCACCTTCTTTCTACACCTCTTTACATGTGTTGGAACCCCCTCAGCAAGCATTGTGGGGAGGTCATATGAGTGGAGGAACTCAAAGATTGAGCATGCCATTGCCCTTTGCTTTAGCTAAGCAAAAATGTCCTGTTGCTAGTGGGGACGAAGGTAAAAGCTGTGCAAAAGGAAACGGTAAATGCGTATGCTCCCTCTAATACCCTCCATATGCTACAAATACTCCTACACAATACTGCAAAAGATTGCTCTTTTTTTTTTTTTTTTTTCTTTCCTTGCTTGCTCTTCTCGTACCCTGACTTTCAGTTGGCCTTATAGACATATTGCCAGGCTTCTGCTCCTGATGTGTTTCAAGAAATACAAGAAATACATAGTATTATTTTCTCTGTATTAGTTTCTCTTTTGTTGTTTCTTAAACAAGTTCTTTGGCCTGCCTTATTGTGTATGTACATTTAATCTGCCAGAGCTCCTCATCCTTTCTGTTTTCTTCATTTATACACTGCTTCAGATTTTGGAAGATTGTCTTCTTGCTTCTAATCTACCTCCCCTGCCCTGCTGACTTTTCATTGACTTTTCTTAAACCATTCCTAACTCTGTTTTCCTATAATGGTGTTGTCGATTGGCCACTTCTAAAGATTTAATTCTCTTAGCTCCCCCTGTGGGTTCCTTTTTAATATGACTTTATTTTCATGGCCTTTTGAGGCTGAGGACAATTGTGGTGGGCGTTCAGAATTTCATACCTCGGCACAGGTGGCACATTTGGGTATGTTATGGTTTCTACTATAGATGGACTCTTCAGCTATTCAGGATTTTTGAACCAAGCCAGACACTACATCTGTTGTGTTGTGGAATGTCTAAGTATATGCTCCATGAAGCAATAATTGATTGTGTCTTTAAATTGGTCATTGTATTATATCCTGATACAGTTTATTTACTTCCATAGGAGTAACTGAAATCTGCCATTATTATCGTGTTTTCTCCATGTTGTCTCATGTTTCTAGGCATATCACAAACCATGTCATCATTTTGGTTGGTAGACTCATGTTCAACACTTCCTGTTTAGGTCTGTTATTTTAGTCTTTATAAAGTCAATGCTACTTTTTGAGGTGCTTAGCTCACCCATTTGTTTTGATTAAGGTCTCTTTAAGATAGTTACTCTAACATTGGTAACCTGTGTACTTTGCCTGTGTATTTTGCATGCTAGCATTACAGGTATTTCACTAATTTTTTGATATGCCTAGGATATCCATGCCTTCATTTAGGGCTAGACAATGCATTTCTGCTATCATATTTCTTATGCCTTCTAGCATTCAAGTACAAGCATGTACACCAGGTTTTTTGTTCTCTTGCCACTCTGTTGAAACTTACACCTTGTCTGATACCGCCTGTTTGACTGCTTTCATCCTCTGGAGCTGATAGCACTGAATTTTCTTATTCTTATCTGTAGCAGAGGTGTTAACTTGTACATGGTCTCTTGTCTCCCATTGGCCTTTTTTTTTAAAAAAAAATATAATTATTTTCTCTTTTTTTTTTTTTTTTCCCCCTCTCCCTCTCCATCTCCCTCTCCCCCTTCCTCCTTTCCTTTCTTAGTTTTAAGCATCAGCAGCTTGGTTCCTGTTTTCTTCAGCTGAGGTCTCTTTCTGCAGAAAGCAGCCCTAATTCCTGATGAGTCTGAATCTCTGTTCTTTCTGCCATGTTCTGACGTAGGCATTAAATCTTTGTTCTTCTCCTCTCTTTCTGATTTTAAGCAGAATACTGGGAGCATTCAGGAAATGCCACCATTGAAATCCTGTTCTTCAACTTGTTTCGTAGGAATTTTTATTTTTCCTCTGCTTCCAGTTCAGCTGCACCTCTTTCTTAGGATCATGCATTAACTGCATGGTTCAGACAATATGACTATATATAGCATTCAATTAATTTAATTACCTCAGACAATAAAAAAGGGTTAAAATATTGGGTACGTCTGCTTTAGTAGCTGGTGTTATGTTGGACATTATCTGATGGAATGATGTCTTGTATGTGGGAAGTAGCAAGCAAAAAAGGAAAGGATCAAAACCCAATAATTTCTAGGGAGCTCTCAGACATTTAAGAAGAACTATATCTAAGCGCATAAAAGTATACATATATGTTTCCTAACCAACTTAGGTTCAAGAAACACTGCTTTTTTTCCTTTGATCCTTGTCTTAGGAAGGATGGTCTTTAAGAGAAGAAGGAAATGTTATCTTTTCGTACTTTCCTTCTAATGTGCAGGGACAGCAAATATCCATCCACCATTTTGTATCTTGCAGAAAAGTGGCAGCATGATATTGAGCATGGGTCTTCTCATTCTGAAATGATATCTTATTTTTCTACGTGTATATTCTTAGAAACTTCTTGTTAGTGACATCATCCTATTGCTGCAAGAATGTGTGAGATTTTACTACAGGATTATGATGATATAGAAAGGAGAATAAGCTGGCAAAGGGCAAAGGTGGAGGTTGCTACTGAGGCAAAGAAGGTCAGAGAAACAACTATAGAGACAATGGAATTATATCACTAAGAGGTAACCTGATTCCTATTGATTTTTTTTTTTAATTAATCTTGATCCATCTTAAATACAGAAATAAATATGACTTTTTTTTCCTTTGCTAAGCTTTAGCAACCAAATAGTGACTAATCCTATCAGCTTTCATCTCAACATTACCAGTACTGCCTACAGTCTTTTCCTGTATTGATTCTGACACTTCAGAACCTCCTGATGCAGTCTGCTGTATTTTTTCATGACTCCTACATGCCACATGTGAAAATAATTTGTCTAAGCTGCTTTTTGAATTCCAGCCATTAATACAGCTTAGATATTCTGCATGGATAGACAGACATATTTCAAAACTCTGTTTCACCTGCTGTGTCTTACTGATGGTTGTAAGCAGTACAAATAATGCATTCACACTCATGGTTTTAGCATAATCTGTAGGAAACCTTTAGTAATAGTGAGGAGTCCGTGGGGGTTCTTCTTGTGAGAACTTGTATGATGATGGAGAATTTGCTGTGTGCTGCTGTGAGCCCTGAAGAGTTATCCCCAGCGTGAAGAAATCTTTGGCCAGCTATTTTTCTCAGTACAATCCCACTTCTTTGCTGTCACTTAAGAGATGCAGTTGGTTCCCATTTTCCAGGGAGAAGGTACAACTCTTTTACTCTTGTGATTTGCTCCTTCAGACCTGTTACTGTAATGTTTATTTTATTTTATTTTATTTTATTATCTTTTGTTGTTTTGGGGGGAAGTGAGGAACATAAACTGATGAAAACTTGGGGAAAAAAATCAATGGGGAGGACAGAGATGGGAAGAGATAGCTAGATCAGAGACTAGGTGAGAAGTAAGTTTAAATATGGCTTGGGTCAGCATGGACACTTTCAAAAGATGGACAGATACCATGGTAGTGAATATAAACATGAAAACTTATTTAGAAAAGTCCAAAAGGACGAGTAACTGTATTTTGCACAAGGTTTTATCAGGTAGATACATCATTTTAGTTGTAAGGTGCTTGTGCTCCTGTTACATGATATATTCCAGGGTGAGCAGACTCCAGTTTAGAGCTGTGTCTGTCCTATTGCAGAAAGGGAGCTCTTAAGATGTGTTTCCATTTTGTTTTTCTGTGCTCAAGAGTTCATATAGCTGTGTATTGTTATGCCCCTGATTTCACTCTTCTTAACTTAGCACTCACCCTTGTTTAATTTTAATCATAGCGTTCAGCACTGTTTGCAAACATGAAGTGGTTATGTCTTCTGTCCCTGTGAGTGTGAGAATGTCATTATGACCGTGGGTCACTTTGGGCTGCCTGTCACCTGTAGCTGTGAAAATGAGTTACTGTAGACACGACCGGGTTTTGCAGGGCCCTCAGAAGTTGAGTCTGTATTGAGCAATACTCCTTCTTTTGTGACATTGCTTCCGACCCTTATGATCATATGCAAATTCTGTGAAATGTTTTAACTTCTGGTAATAGTCACTTAGAAGGAACTGGCAAACTTTAAAGCTTTCCAGGAAGGTTTCTTTACACTTCCTTTACAGGGGATTCCCTCTAGAAAATGGCTCAGGACCTTGTGGGAGCGTGTCTGTACAAAATAAGAAGCTAGATGGAAGACTCTTCCTGTGCTCCGAGGACAACAAGGGTTACAAGGATATATCCACAAGACTGAATTCTGCAGATGATGTAGAAACTTCAAGGCACAACAATCTCTAGTTTAAGATCACTATTTTTCAATCAACTAGTTAAAAATACATCAATTAGGCTTGCTAACTCTTACCCCAAGTCTTGACTTTTTAGAAATGCTCTTCTACTACAGGTTTTCATCAGCAGGTGTAGAGTATTTCAAAGCTATTTTTCTTACATATCTGTAAGTAAGATGCAGTCTACTTATACCTCACTGTCCTGGAATCCATGAGATCAAAGACATTTTGATTTCATCTTTGAAACAGAAGTTAGGCTAAGTAAACATAGTTTGATTCAAATGAGCTCCAAGAACAAAAGAATGGCTACCCTGCATCAAATCAAATGTTTATGTAGCCCAATGTCCTGCCTCTGGCAGTGGTAGAGGTGTATGCATAGTTAAGTATATAAGAAAAAACTCAGGTTAAACTCCCAAGAATGCTCCTCCAATATTCAGAGGTCTGCAACTCAGGCTTCCTGAGTTAGTATCTTTCTCTTCCAATGTGTTACTGGCAGTGTGAATAGGGGTTGCCTTGGAAGACAAATAGGGTAAGGAACAGCTTAATGCCAAGTTTCAGTGATTGGTAGTTAAAAACATGGCAGAACTGTCTAGTTTTGAAACGAAGAAAAAGATATCAGATACACTCTGCTGCCCAAAACATGGTTGCAAGAGAAGCAAGTTGTGTTACCAGGTTCATAGGACCATAGAATCATAGAAAGTTTGGGTTGGAAGGGATCTTTAAAGACCATCTACTCCAACCCCATCTTTTGCTAGATGGGGTTGCCCGAAGCCACATCCATTCTGGTCTTGAACACCTCCAGGGATGAGGCATCTATTACTTCTTGAAGCAACCTGTTCCACTTCCTCACCACCCTCTGAGTAAAGAATTTCTGACCTTATCAAAATACACCCTCTTTCAGTTCAAAACCATTACCCTTTGTACTGTCACTACAGGCCCTTGTAAAGAGTCTCTCTCCATCTTTCTTAAGCCTCCTTTAAGTACTGGGAGGCCACTATGAGGTCTCCCCAGAGCCTTCTCGTCTCCAAGCTGAACATCCCCAGATCTATTAGACTTTCTTCATAGGAGAGGTGTTCCAGTTCTCTGATCATTTTCGTTTGACTTCTCTCTGTGCAATCTTCATAACACTATTCTTAAAATGATCTGAAATGTTAGAGCTTTACAAATAAAAATTACTGTTTTGTTGCAGAAAAGGTGTTGTATGCAGATGCCTGTGAATGTGTCTTTCAGAGGGACAAAGTGGAGTACATTTTACTTATTGCCTGCATTAATGAACCACAGTCATGAACTGTGAGGATGAAGCTGGTGTCTCAGTTCAAAGGCAGGGAGTTCCAGGGTCTCCCATGACAATTTCTACCTGAGAGACATTATTTGCCAGAGGCAAGTTGGTTTAGTACATCTGTGTCAATTATTTCCCTCTAACCGATAAAGATGGCATTGATGTTAACACCTGTTTTTACTACTGTGCTCCAGAATTCAGATGTTTATTTCCATGAGAAAGGCAACTCCAGAATGGTGTTAGCTGAAAAAAACACTCTTCCAAGTTATATTATACATGATAATTCAACATTGTCATGGAGCACAAGTATTTGCCAAGACCCACTGAGAGTGTTGAGTGAGGAAAAAAAGCACAGGCTTTGGTTAATTTTAAAACAACATTCATCTAATGCAGAAAACATAAATCTTTCTGATTTCATTGCTTTATTCAACAGCTTTGAATCTGTAGACATTCTTACTCCCCATTTCTTTTCTCATCTCAGACTTTTGGCATATATCTAAATATGTTGGCTGACTAACCTCCTCCATGAAGTCTATGCTTTTATACTTGTTAATATTTGCTTTCTCTTTTGGAAGCACTGGAAATTTTGTATATTTTGTAATGTATTCACTAATAATTTTTTTACTTCAAATTTGCTGTTGCTTCAGACCAGTATTCTTAGGGGTTGACATTTATTTATTCTATATGTAGGATGTTCCTTTCACAAACCAGATTTCTAGTTAATAAGTGGTTATCTATCACTTAGTCCCTACCTGCCCTGTCCAAATAGAAGTTAATGTCCATTGTACAAATATTTCACTTCTGAATATAAAATGGTAAGAGCAATAGCAATTAGAATTTCATAGTTAATCCTGATGTTATTTCTCAATTTTTATAACATTTTCTCTATTTAAACTGGTTTTAAAATACATCTTAATGACGTCCAGATTCATTCAGATTTCCTGCAATACACTGTGATAAGAATATCTTAAAACAAAATCCTCCAGGCTAGCTTTTCCATTTATGAAATCAAAGGTAAGCACAGCACAGGTAAATTACATCACCTATTCCTAATTTGGATAGATGCCCATTTTCCTATATGAAATAGCTCAACTTATTGCTTTTTTATTTATAACCCCACTGCTCCAGGGTGTACCACTTTCTGCTTCATTGCTTTCCTGCAGTGGATCATCCAGCGCATTCTGCTCTGATGTGTTTTCCTTGAATTTGTTTACACTGGGAAATCCTACTGTAATAGCTGTTATATTCTGCAGTACTTGAGGTGCGGCCTCACCATTGCCGAGTACAGGGGGACAATCACTTCCCTAGTCCTGCTGGCCACGCGACTTCTGACACAAGCCAGGATGCTGTTGGCCTTCTTGGCCACCTGAGCACACTGCTGGCTCATATTCAGCTGACTATCAACCAGTACCCCCAGGTCCCTTTCTGCCAGGCTGCTTTCCAGCCACTCTTCCCCCAGCCTGTAGTGTTGCATAGCATTGTTTTGCCCCAAGTGCAGGACCCAGCATTTTGACTTGCTGAAACTCATACAGTTGGCCTCAGCCCATTGGTCCAGCCTGTCCAGATCCTTCTGCAGAGCCTTCCTACCCTCAGGCAGATCAGCACTTGTGCCTAACTTGGCGTCTTCTGCAAAATTACTGAGCGTGGATTCAGTCCCCTTGTCCAGATCATTGATAAAGACATTGAAGAAAACATACCTCATCTCCTCCCCCCCCCATTTGTATTTCAAATGGTAGTGGTTGTGATGTATTTTTAAGTGAGTATTAGCTTTTATCTGCTATTATACATATTCCTTCCTTTTGTATTTTTTTCCTAGAGAATGTTCCTTTTTTTTTGAGTTCAGTCTGGCTACATTTACAAACAATACAACTTGCTCCACAGTTACTTCATAGTTTTTATTTTCAAGGTCTTAAAAAATACCAATTCATTTGAAGCCAAACTACTACTGTATTCACAGATATCAGAATGATTTAGCTTAAAGCAATATGCTGTTTCCTATACGTTTTTCTATGTCAACACTGACTTTATCACTAATGGTAGCCATAATGTTCTTTGCCATAAATGCTGATTGTGGGGCCGTTGTGGCAGTGATACTGTACTTTGCCTGCTGAAAGCATTAATTCTGGGACAGTTTTTTGCATGTTTCAGTTTATTCTCTCCTAGCCACTGGGGTATCATCATGACAATAATACTTCAGTATTGTCTTCAATGTGAAAATGTGCAAACACTTTGGAGAGTTAATGAGTTAGGACAGTAAATGAGGACTATAATTACCTACCAACAATGAGTCATATTCAAGTAGAAACAAACAAATTTGTAGAGTATTCAACCTGATTGCAGATGTGGTTTTTATCCCTTTTTTCGGTAGGCTTCCGTTAGTATGCAAGAAACTTTTCATTCATCTAGATAGTTTGGAATAGCAGGTTTTTTTTTTTTTTTCCCCATGTAAGTTTGCACCCGACTGCACAATTGAACCATCTCTTCCAAAGCAAATAACCCCTTAGATGATCCCATACTGACTTTGTGGACCACACCAAGGAACTTACTAAATGTGAGTCCTCTCTTGAGTGGATGATTACATCTGTACCACATAGAGTTGGAATTTATGTCACTCATATGGCACTGAAGCACAATTCTTCATAAGATTAATGTTATCCTGGATAATAAGAGAGCTGTACCTGAGTGAAAAGAGCATGCATTTTGTGCCTGGTTGCAGGTAGCTGGTGAGGGAGTCAGGGCCTTGAGGATGAGTCATACAATGAGCCAAGGGAATGTTGCATTTGAACTTTTGTATAATCTTATCTTGTGCTTCAGGAAACAATAACTTTGGAAACAATATTGAGGGAACCAAGAAACTATGATCTGCCTGTGTAGTATTGTGACAAAAAGAGCTACTGTAATCTTTGGATGTTTTAACAGGGAAACAGCATGAAGAATAAAGAGTGCTCTAAGTATACCAGCAGAGAAAATAGTTTCCTTTGTCTATGTTTTTAAAAGGATGTTGAAAAAGGAGACACAAATTAGTTGAAACCTGGAAAAAATGTCTAAGAGAGTAAAGGTCTTCTGTTTTATCAAAGTTCTCATATATATATATATATATATATATATATTAATATATAATAGCTTTTAATTATTTTCACAGATTTAAGCACATGCTTAAAGCTTTTGCTGAACTGCGTTCACAGTTAATACAGAGTAACAATGCATTTTTTTTTTTTAACCCTTTCTTGTATTAAGCAGATACCCATCTTTACTGGCCATTATTTACTCCTGTGGGTAGGAATGTCTCATTCTACCAACAGGATAGTCTGGAAGAGAGAACAGATTGAGTTTAACAGTATAGTCAGATTTTAATTAACACCTTTGAATAACCACAATGCTACTAAATTGTAATGAATTAGAAATGGATTTGGTGTTCCAAGAGGTATATTTTGATGATAAAGTGGTATGGTTCTGCCTATGTTAAGTTTTCTAAACATCTTTTTGGTCCTGAAGTACCATACCACTGATGATGGTATCATTAGACACACTAGAGAAGGTGAGTATCCAAAATTTTTAATGTTGAATCATTTATTCCAACTAGGAGGATAGAAAATCGTATCTGAAGTGGTTGCAGAGCTATTGAACTGCACTGTGTCTCCTAATGTGGCTGGAGGCTGCATTGATGAACTGATGTCAATGATTTACAGATTTTTAGAATTTCTTCCCTCTCTCTCTCTCTCTCTCTCTCTCTTTTGTATAGAAAGAAGCCATTTGTGATTAAAAATGAAAAACAACAACAACAACAACAAAAAAAAAAACAAAACAAAACAAAAAAATGAAAACACATTGTGTGTGGAATACAGGAAAAAGATACTTTGCAACGATTACCAAACAGTGAAGAGCTATTTTGAACTCAGTACTTTTTTCCCCACTTGTTCATTCAGAGTAATGAATATTGTATATGGTAGTTTGCCTGGGGCTCTTTCAAATGTACCAGGAGGATTCTTGTATGGAAAATGACTGCTGTTGCTAAGTAGCCACAAGAAGAAAATTGCACAATTGGAAAATATGTCTTAAGGGAAAACATTATTTATTTATTTATTTATTTATTAAACCACTTACAGTGGCTCTCAGACTATTTTGACTAATCCTACCACTTCTCAGTGCAGTTGTATCTTGTTCAGCTGCAGATCCTCCAGTGAAATGCTGACAGACATCTGGATTACAGTACAGTGGTATCTTCTCCTACACTTTCATTTCTTTTTAACAGAAACCATTCCCATACATATATACCACCTGTGGACAGCAAGGATAAGATTGCACAGCTGGCTGTCAGGGATACTATTTGCATAGTTTCTGGTTGTTAAAAGTTGCCTTATTTCAATTGCAGATTTCTTAGTTTTGTCAGAAGTTCAGATCATACAAAATTACGTTATAAATAGATGTGTTTTTTGAGTCATACACTTTATTGATGGATGATATTCAATGAGCAAAAGCTTCATAGTTAGATCAAGAAGCTAGAAAACTGTATCTCTTTTCCAGGTTTCGTCCTGCTCCATTACTAAATTGGTATGTTTTGGGCAAACAGTGGAACTTCCCAGTGTTGTATAAAGACAGAAGTTGCTGACATTTAGTATTTATAAACAGTTTTGAGAACACTGGTTAGTTCCAGTATATAAAATGTGATATGAGATTGGGTGGGGTATTACATAATTACAGGATGTATATAAGGTTGGGACATAGGGAAGCAAAAAATGTGGATGTGTCAGGCACAAAAGACCCATGGATGAGGATTTTTTATGAATTATTGTAGAGTGCTTTAGTGAGGCTAAGTAACAAACTAGCAATGCTAAGCATTACAGGACTGGAGTACTGCTTTATGATATATCAACCAAGGTCTGCAATTACATGTACAAATATAAAACTAAGCAAAGCTCTGAATGATGTGGCAGATTCATTTTAGAATTCCTTTGCTTTAGTCACTTACCAAAATATTAAAGTTATCCTGGTAGTTCAGGCATAAGAACTATTAGCTAAAATTTGGCAGGAAGCTAGTCATTTGTAATGAGAAATGTTCTAGTGAAAAATAGTTTCTGTTTTTCAGTTGAAACACTGTAATTTATATTAATGTAATGCTTTAACACCTCTCCCAAGAAAATAAGAGAACAGTTTGTAATTGCCTTTCTATGTTTTGAATGGAAGAGTTGCATGTGTTAGTAACATTGTCATCCAAGACTCTAATGAGAATGTAGAAGCTTTCTTTCTTTGACCTCACACTTAAATATGTGTTCAAGGAAGGATGTGTCCAGAGAAGGATATGAGAAACACAAATCTTGTTTTATATCTAACAATTTTGATCTAATGATCTGATGAATATTTTAATGAATATTTTTTTCAGACTCTGGCTCTTTCACAGGCAGAAACTTTGCCTTAATGCTGGCAAGGGGTGGCTACATACTCTGTCTACAGTAGGTTTCTGAGTCTGCTTTTCTGTCTTGGTGCTATGGGTCCTCTATAGCATGTATAATTTGCACGATGCTATTAGAATTCAAACAGACACCAAGTGAAATTATCTTCCTGTCTTCTGGAGGCTGCACTTTACCATATTGATCTAAAACTTATTTTCTGAGTTTTATATGAAAACAGACTTTGAATAAAGTGCAAATTGTTCTAGGAGGAGGACTAAAATGTCAGTTTTCCTTTTCCCAAGTGAAAATTCTAACCGCAAGGCTTCAGTCTTGCTTTTACTCATACTTTCATCACTTAACAAAAGTTGGCTGTTTATTTTATTTTAAGACTTCTTTTTAAGTTGTGCTACGTGTTAGGCATACTCAGAGCACTCCTTCCAAATTGTCACTTGTGGATTTTAGTGCTGTTCTGCCTCTTTTTCATAACCCAGCCTGTTTTAGGCATGAAACTGGGTACCCAGCTGCTACGGGAGGACAGCTTCAGTACTATGCCAAAACAGAAGAGCAATTATATCCAGGACTTTCAGATAAAGCAGGGATATTTTTAATGACTTTAGGTTTCTCCAAGGGTCTTAAGAGTTGATTTGATGGGTCTTTTTGGATTCTACTTTTGGATGTAAAGAAGGGAATGGATGAGTGTTAAGAAGTTTTTCTGTAAAGAGAATTACCACTAGATCATGCAGAGAAACATCAAGAAACAAGGTTCAGAACAACCAAGGAGGGATTTGTGAAATTTCCTGACAAAGGCTGGTATGGATACAAACAGTTTAGACAAGTTGAGGGGAGAGTAAAAATGGCTTGGAAGAGAATTCCATTGAGGGTTATTGAATAGATAATTGTATTAGACTCAACAAGTCCTGTGAGCAGAAAATAGAAACTATGAGAATATAGAAGAGAAATGCCACATATACTTGTCCTGTTCTTTCTCTTCACAGAACATCCATTTGTAACCACAATTGCTGAATGTGGGACACAGGGATCCTGGGTCTGAAGCAGTATGGTATTCACAAGGAGATATTTTGTATCTCCTCCAGTCCACTTCCAGTCACCTGAGAGTGTTTCCTTTTCCAAAGGAAGTATGAATCAATGTGAATAATTTAATGCAAAACATTGACAGTAGCCTGGAAAAACAAAATGAATGCTTCAATTCTGCCTTTGATTCATGAAATGAAAAGGCCACAGGATAGAGCTCTATACCAAATTTGAATTCGAACTTTATCAAAATTTGCTATTTTTGAAAGTAAAATATGTTGATAATACGAGAAGAAAAAATCAATTTTTTCTTCTATCCATAATAATGGATACATCTGAAACCAAAGCATTTTTAAAAATTCTTATGTCTAATTTTTTTTTCTTTTTTAAAGTTTAGTTAATGTTTTTAAAAGCTGTCTTTTTTTGTCTTTAATTGATATGGGTAGGAGTTACAACAAATACATTTCAAATATATTATGTGTATTTTCCATATATTTAGGAAGTGGTAATAAAGCATCTATGAGATGAGATGAAAATTACTTAATCCCACAAGGAAACATAATTTATGCTAGCTATGTCAGTTTTTTAACACAGTAGCCCACATTTCAACTGAAAGTACAAACATGAGAGATAAAGGTAATAGCGTTTTTTGGCAAAAGATTTGGGAATGCCTTTTAATTGTGTTTGTAGAGGGGTTCTCAAAATGAGTTGCTTTCTATGATAAATAATACTTTTGCCTCTGTATATGTGTAAGCTATACTGGCGAATTATTCTGACTCACCTTTTTTTTTTTTTTTTTTTAAGGGCATGAGTAGAAAGCTTATAGCTTTTGTTTGCAAATGTACACCTCTCAGAGATATACGTAGATATGTATATATCCAAGTATGTATACTTAAGTACCAATAGTAACATAATGGCCCCTGAGATATAAGTGCCTGTTGCCCACCCATAGCTGCTCTAGAGGTTATAGGTCTCCTCTAACTACTGGGTTATATATGCCAACTTCACATAGTGTCTTGGATAGCCTAGAGTGTCTCAAATGACATGAAATGGATATATTTAGGCTTAGTGAATTGCACTTAAATGACTGTTGTTAAATGTAAATATAGCAGATTGTTTGCTATTTGGATTATATGGTATTTTTTCATGGGTCTGAAGGAACTTCTGTAGTCCCAAAAGCAAGGAGTACTAAACTTGACCTGGTATTATACTCAGGGAAGGAGACAAGCTTTTGTAAGACTGTCTGGAAGCCAGTAAAATAATGGTAATGAAGATTTGCATAACTACTACTGTTAAGTAATGTGGATGAAGCTAACCATCCAGACATGCTCTACTTACTTTTTTTTTCTTCAGACTTCTTGTCTGTACAACACACTGATGGAACAAGGCCAAAAAAAATCCAATAATTGCATAGATTCAGGTGTCTATCTTTCATAATATAAGTGGATGCACACTTTCGAAGAAAATAAAAATGAGTGTAAAGATTTAGATGTGGAAATTTAAGACTATTGAACAGCATCTTAGCCTGTTCAAAATGCTCTAGACCTGCTAACATATAAAAATTATTTTATGATATTTTGTGACTGTATCAAAAATGCTGTCTTGTTACACTGGATTCCCTTAAAATAGGTGTTATTCAATCGATTAATTTTTTCTATTGTCATACTTTGTAATTACCTAGTGATGGATTGTGAAAGGAGAAAGTATGGAGTATGTAGATCGAATTAAAAAAGACATTTGTGTGGAATTCCGAGATTCTGCAAAGCAATTGGGATGATGCAGTGACAGGCATTACTGGCCACTTAGTTGTCAATAAGCATGTCCCACTCATTTGAAGAGAGGTTAACTTTGGTAGTGTTTTCAGACCTTCAGCTGCTATGAGATGATCAGATTCTGATAAAAATTAAAGTTGTTCCAGCTATTTCTGCTTTGAAAGCAGTAACCCCTTCTTCTGGAATTTGGTTTCTGTGGTGCTGTGTGCACTCTTTGAGATGAGATTATAGTATCTGAATTTTCACACTGGGATTGTTCCACACTTTTCTCTCCTGATTGTTTCTTTTTGAGTCATGTTTTTAAGCAGCACAAGAAAATTTACTTGAGAAAATACTTCACACTTCAAGTTGGTGGTGCTGTAGTTTCAATCTGAAAGGATGTGTTAATGCACCTGCTTTGGCTTAGGAGAGAGGAAGATGGAGACATGAAGCTGTTAAACAACGGATCTCTATATAATATGAGGTAAATGACTCAAGTGCTTTGATCTCGTGCCCTCACATCTGTCCTGTTTAGGCCAGATGTATTGACTTGCAAACCCTACTGCAAGATTGGCATGTTTATGGGATTTTATAAACTAAAAAATGTGGGATACTAGAAATGTGGCTGTTTTCAAGATTTTCTCTAGCATGCTAACTGAGCTCCAGGCCCTGCTTTATTTATTATAATGTCTGTAGCCATATATATATATATATATATATATATATATATATATATATACAAGCAAGCTGGTCCAGGTTGATAGTTTTTTAACTTATTTAGGTAGAAATAACAAAATACTACAGGGTCATGTAGTCTTGCCTCTAAATCATTTCTTGAAATGTGATGCCCTTTGATAGGAATTTACAAGAGCCCATGTTTTTTCTTTTTGCCAAATATGATCTTAAAGTTGCTGTATCTGTTAAAGGAAAAGTACATCAGGTTCAAATGGATATATTTTCTCCCCACTCTGTAAAATAAACATGTTTATCTAGAAAGTGTTTAAGATGGTAAGGTTACTCTGTTTATCTTCATAAGCTTTCACTCATGAGAGCAAAAGAAGTCAAATGTGCCTTTGACTAGAGATGTCACAGGGTATCCCTAGCTGCTAGTGGCACTGTATGGGAGATTAAAACAAATGACTGTTCATTCCTTTAAGGAAGAGAAACTGTGCACTTGAAAAAAATAAAAATAATTCAACTTTGTTGGAGTTCAGATATTGTTGCTACAATATCTTTTATGTTTTGTTTGTTTGTTTGTTTTTCTTAGGTTCAAGGGAATGTAAGCAGTCACTGAAAGACTTCTATCACAGAATCAACTGCTAGTTGTATTAGTGGTGCTCTGTTTTAGCATTTGCTCCTGTATTTCCTCAGAATCAGCATTTCAAAACATAGGTAATGTAAAGGCATACCACCTAGCAGAGGATTTTTTTCTTTTAATAATAAGGGCCATAGCATTTAAACATATTTAGCATTGATGGAAATTTATTCATGAATAATCATATTGATTTTATAGGGATTATTTATTCGTTGATTTAAGTGAGGATGCAGCCATGCAAATTTGTCAGTTACTTTTTAAGTTTAGATAATGTCCATTTAATTTTATCAAGGGTAGTTTAATACAGTTTGGATACTTCAGATAAAATAAGTAGCCATCTGCATTCAGAATACAGTTCTGTTCTGTCACAGAGCAGAAGTAGATTTGTAACTGTGCTTTTATTTTTGATGTAAATTATATTTTATGTTACTTGATCATGAACAATGAACAGCAAGTTAAGAATATTAAGTGGGGAAGAGGGGTTCAAACTAGCTGGGAACATAAGCTGTGTGCAAAGTCACAAATCCAGAATTTGCACTGGTAACATTATAACTTGTATGTTAGAAATATTTGGAGCAGTGATACCACACAGTGATTTTGGAGATACCTTTACAAGAGCAACAACAAATTGTTCAACCTATATTTCAGACTGATAACTAGCCATTTTTGTTTACTAGTCAAAATACAATCTGTCTGATATTTCAGTCTTCTGGGCAAACATAGCATCCACATTTCACTTGCAATTGCTATCACAGAATCATCTATGTTGGAAGAGACCTCCAAGATCACCTAGTCCAACCTCTGACCTAACACTAACAAGTCGTCCACTAAACCGTATCACTAAGCTCTAAATCTAAACGTCTTTTAAAGACCTTCAGGGATGGTGACTCAACCACTTCCCTGGGCAGCCTATTCCAATGCCTAACAACCCTTTCAGTAAAGAGGTTCTTCCTAATATCCAACCTAAACCTCCCCTGGCGCAACTTTAGCCCATTCCCCCTCGTCCTGTCACCGGGCAGGTGGGAGAATAGGCCAGCCCTCACCTTGCTAAAGCCTCCTTTGAGGTACTTGTAGAGTGTGATAAGGTCGCTCCTGAGCCTCCAGGCTGAACAATCCCAGCTCCCTCAGCCGCTCCTCGTAAGACTTGTTCTCCAGACCCCTCACCCTCATTTAACTATAATATTGTTAAATTAAATTAAACCACATAATAGGAGTGAATTTAACTCCAGTCTCATTTCTAAAGTTGATTCAACTGATTTATGGCATCAGCTCAAGAAGACACACCTGTTCAAGTAAATTCTAGATACTTGCCCTAAAATCCTTACCTCACTACATATATTCCAGAACTGCACCAAATTCAGAGGATCACTCTCTCAAGTACTTTAAGAAAATAGTGGTTCACTGAAACATAGGTGAAAGAATACAAACTAGTTTTCATCCATACAAAACTGTGAGCATTGCAGGATACAATTTTGCATGAAAAGAGGAACTTTTTCATCCACTTCCAAATGTTTTGTTGAAGTATACTACGTATCAGGGCTCAGACTACCTTAAAGTTGCACTCTAACAGTTTTTTATATCTGAGGACAGAAATATGGGGGTTTTCACTGGGGTATGTTTAAGTGGGGAATAAATAACACAAGCTGTTATTTAGGTAGAATGCTATGTAGTACTCGTTTTACTATTTTGAATACTAAAAGGTATTGCAGCGACTGGTGGTGAAGGTGTAGAGGTAGTCTGCAGTAAGTAGTCATGGGTGCAATGCATGTGTTTTCTGGGTGTGCAGATTTTGCAGACTGCAGTTGACACTAGATCTTTGGAGCTCTTTTGATTAATTAGCAGTGACCATATGATGGTGGAAAGCAAGAACAAGTTTGATTCTGCTTCAATAGCAGATGCAGGCTTTCCATGATAGTACTAGTATGATAAGGAATATTTTTGTAATTTGATCTACTCATATTCAATCTTTATCTGAAAAGTGAAAACAGACATACAGTGATATGCTGTGATATTAATGCAGACTTGATCTGTCAACCATAATAATTTGCTTGCAACAGCCTTTTAAAGCCTATGTGAAAACACCTTTATTTATAAAGATATATAATGTACCTACCTTAATATTATGGAGGAACAATTTTTGAACTTTCCATTACTAAGCCTGTATTTTTGTCTTACTGAAATTAACAGTATATTTTATTTCCTGTTTCTTAATTGAACAGTATGTATTATAGAATAATATTTTTCTCCCAGTAAAAATAAATTAAATCACATATTATTCTTTGCCAACATTGGCTAAGTTCAAATATTTAGAAGTTCCTCTAAAAATGACATTTTACTGCTTGGGTTGTTGCACAGAAATGTGGAAAAATTTAACTATGCATTTCATAAAAAGTTTTGAAAAGCAAAATATTTCTTCTTGGTCTTAACAAACATTTTCTTTTGCAAGCACTGAATGTTTACACAAAACGAAATAATTTGTTAAGGAGAGCATAGGTTAATAGGGGTAATAGAAAAATAAATTAACCATATAACACATATACATAATCCATGGTGTATTTGATTCAGTTTCACTATGACCAATGTGAATGTGTGGTGGACAAATGTCTCATTGGCAGTTTGCCTCCTTTCTGCTTTGCCTTGGTTTCTCTGGGTGTGCTTTTATGGTACACATAAATAGCAGATTCTGATATATATATATATATATATATATATATATATATATATATATATATGCAGATAGCTGCTTCTGAAAAAGGTGATCTCCTTCTCCCCACTCTGTCCATGTACTTCTGCAGCTTCCCCTGTGCTGGCTCAAGAGCTGCACCAGCACAATACGCACATTTCAGAACACAAATAAAAGCATTTTGCAGATGTCAGTCTCCAAGCTGGAAGCATGGAAGGGGACAGGAATGCAATGGTAGGAGGAGGGTTACCACCACTTTTGTCAGCGGTTCACCACTTGAACTGTATTGCAAAACTATTCTTTTTAAAGGCCTGACCAGCGTGCCAGATTGCCTTTCAAGGCTGGCTTTCAGGAATTTGAATTCCCTGAACTCTGAAATGGGAATGTGTTTCCTCTGTGAAATGCTTCCTGAGTGCTTTGGGTCAGAAGTGCCCACTGACTCACTGTGCATGACCCTCAAGTCATGCAGAAGCCGCTGAGAATGAGGCATGCCCAGCTTGTAACAGTCTGTATTGCTCTTGAACTTTGGCACCTAACAAACAGGTTGCAAATCAGTATTTGTAACAAACTTAAAAGCCAGGGGCTCTAGCTATAATCACAAATCAAATTCACCCCGAATTATTACCAGATAGCTTGACCAGTTGCCCTGGAGTAGCTTGCATCCAAGCTACTACTTTCCACAAAATGGTGGATGGATGCAAACTAAATAATGACAGTGGTCCCTTTACTTTTTTAATGCCTCAACCATGTCTGGAGATTGTTTGGAGTAGTGCTATTTGGCACATGCCAAACTTACTCCAGGGAATATTCCAACAGTTAACAACTGCTTTCCAGTACCTGAGAGCATCTGCAGGTATGTTCTATTTTCAATAGAGTCAAAGCAGCTTGTAGTTTCATCCACCTCTAGCTTACAAAATTAGTATTTCCCTGAGGAAAATGCCTTCAGCATCTTCATTGACACCTTGTCTTTGCCAGCCATCCCCAATGAGGTTGGCTGACACTGGTGTCCACGTGCTAACCTCCTTGTAGTGGCTGCAGCCTTTGTGGTGCCACCTGCAGTGTCACAATGTTGGGTCTGAGCTCTAATGTGTCACCAGTCCATGCAGCTCCGATGATGTCAGGACTGTTTGTACTCTGGGATGGAAAATCAACAGCAGAGGCTGCCAACACTACCAAGTATTTTCTTTTTCTGTGATGAGGCCTTTCTAAGCATACCTATCCTACTCAAAGTGTGGTAGGAAGGAGGTTGTGTGAATGATGTATTGTTGAGGTTTCGATTATTTGATTACATCATTTAGGAAATATTAGAAATGACCCTATCACATAGTTACACAATAAGAGCTGCAATTTCCTGATGTTTTCCTAGACAAAACAAAACAAACTGAAAAAAAAACCAACCAAACAAAAACTTTAACATTTAAATTAATTTACCATAGCTGCAAGAAGTCTGTAGCGTTGGCAGCTTTTGAAGGTTTCTCAGCTGTAAGATCACTATCGTGGAAAATACCAGCCAGATAAAACTAACCCTGGATTTTCTATTTTTTCAAATCAAATATCAATATTTTTATGTTAGATTTCTCCAATGCCAATGATTCCTATTCATTATAACCCTTTCTCTAAGTCATTGCTAATAGATATTAGTTGCTTCTATGGTTTGTAGACTTGTACTAAACGACTATGTGGGACTGTGTATTTCACATACTATTAGGAATGGGAAAACTATTGCTCTGATGGGTTTCTGAACTTATAGGGTGAGCCTGGTTTGCAAAAAGAATCATTGCATTAAATTATTGACTGCTCTGTTTCAGGAAGACCTCCATCTTGTTGCACAAAACAATGAAAATGGTAGTAGAACAAATAAAGATAGGAGTATGCTGAAATAATAAATAACTTTGACCTTTTTTCTCCCCCCATAATGTTGGCATTCAGTTGTGTCCTTTGATCTTCCCTGCCTTAAACAAGCTAATATCTGCCAAGAGAGTGCAACTGTTACTGAATCACTAAGGTCCTATTTGTTCCGCTTGACAGATGACAATGCATTTTTGCCTTTTTAAAGAAGCATAGAAGTGACTTTGAAAGCTTTCACTAACCAGAAGCCTAGTTCTTTTTCATAGTCTGTTTTTTTTTTTTTTTGGGGGGGGGGGGGGATGGGGGGGTAGTGGTGGGGGTTTGTTAATCATCTCCTTGAGACAGCATACTGCAGATAATTGTCATGCCATTTTCTGTTTGATGCTGGTTAGAGCACACTGAAGTTGAATGATTTTGTTGTTGCTCATTATCCCTACTGTTTTGGCAGGGAATGAAGTCTTCAACAGTTGTAACATATATTGATGCTTCAGTGACACAATGGCTAGTTTCACAGACTGGTTGAGGTTGGCTGGGATCTCTGGAGGTCATCTGGTCCAATTCCCCTGCTTAAACAGATTGCACAGGACCATGTCCAGTTTGAGTGCCCTTTGTAATTGCCTTCCTTGTAATACCCTGGTCCTTTGAACAAATTCTGTTATTGGTAATTCATTAGTTCTGTATAAGTTTCTTGTATTTGCAGTTGAATTGTTTGGTATCTTGATCAGAAGAGTTTATATTTTGAGTTTATAAAGCAGATCTCAGTTTTATTGAATAAATGTAACCATTTAATAGAAGCAGCAGATACAGGTCTATTTGAATTCTCTGAAGAAATGGCAAAGCTTTTTTAGGGTAGTATTTTCAGTCACTGGCATAAAGCTGGATATTTAAATCTACGCTATTAAGTAAACATTCTTTAAGTGTAGGTATAATTGGCACAAGAACCTTCTGATGGTGATCTTAGGTGCTCCCAGGTACAAACAATAATCACTGTAGAACTGAATATTTTGAATCGCTTTTTGGTTCAGATTGCATTGACTGTGCTTGTAGACTTGTTAAGTCAGTTTTAAAACTGGACTTCTTCTCTGGACTAAGGAGTATACCTTACATCACAGAAACAGAATTTTGGAAAGTTTGCAAGTTATTCCCAAAGAATGAGATATAGCCTCTATGGCTGTTAATTTTGGACTTCTCTGATGGTTGGAGATGATATGTGAGGATCAGAGACTTAGGCCCTGATCCAGCAAAGCACTTAAACTCATTTTATCTTACCTCATCATGATCAGTTCCACTGAAGACAGTGACTGATTCATAATATCATGGAAGATATAGTGCAACCCTATTTTGGATTATATATTTAATACAATCTCTAACACTTTTTTTTTTCTTTTTTAATTTAAAAATCTGAAAGTATCAGAAATATAACAATTAATTTCAAGATCTTTCTGGGCCTGCATATCTGTAGTATAATTGTTATGGAAGAAGCTGTTAATTACCTCCAAAAATACATCTTTTGAAATATATAGTACATTTCTGCTACTTAAAAGGAATCATATAATCCAAGGGAATCTCTTACTGAAACTTCTCTTCTAGATGGGTTGATTTTTTGTTAGAATAAAAGAAATATTTTGTTATTATTTTAAAAAGAAAACAACTATCAATCAAAGGAGGACAGAAGATACAGCTCCCATTTACAAAGAATTGATGAATTGTTAACTCATGGCATATTTTTCTACAACATCTATCATCCTTCTCCTATCTAGAATATCAAATTTGCTATTTCACTTGGAGTCTGCACGAGACGACTGTAGTCAGTACCTTTCCTGCTGGACACGACCATTTTTAATGAGCAGCTGCTGACAGACTGCTTTTCTAGACAACGTACTAGATGGATGACCAGTAGCAACAGTGAGTCGATGAGATGTGTCTGTAGTTGTTGCTGAACTGGTGGTGACAGTAACAAGCCAGTTCTTGACATCAGGGAGAAAATACAGGAAAGTGTGTAGCAGCACTAGTTAGTTCAACAACTAATAAACCTGTGGATATTTCCATTTGGATTTGAAGTTTATGAGGACAGGCAGGGAATAAAACCGAGATATCTTCCTTGCATGGCAGTGGCAACAGTCCAGTGGCTCTGTGATAACCTGCAATTGGGTACAGAGAAGGTAAGGTACACCAGAGGATTTGATGTTCAGGTTACAGATTATTCACATGTATATATAGCCATGCTTGCAATAGCATAGAAGAAAGATTAGCAATATTTAGTGGCATATCCAAAGCAAAACAATTCTCTAAAGACAAACAGAAAATGAGGGACTTCTGCTGCCATTTACTAAAGCCTAATATTCCTGTAGACAAGAATGGGTTGCTGAAGCTGAATTATTTTGCCAAAAGTTACCTTGGCCTCACAGTCACAGGAAATATAATGTCATGGGGTAGTAGGGTTAGCCTCACCACAAGGAACTTTCTGTTGAAGGACCAGCTGCCAGCAAAGAAATATGAATGTGTGAGGTGTTAAAACAAAACATGATATCTTTGAATACTGTTACTAGAAGGGTATAATAGATTGAAGGAACTGGGCCATGCCATTAGTTTGATTCTATACCTTCTATATCTTTTCTATATCTTTCTATATCTATTCTATATCTTCTGGCTTGGGGTTAAGCTCTATCTTGGACACTTGGACACTCCGGTCACTTTGGTACATGTCCACACCATCATGTGTATGTACAGGAAAACATTGTCAGAGAGAACTAGACATGCAGAATGATGCTTCAGATTGACCCTTTTGATGAAGGCAGTCATCTCAATCAAAAGAGGCAGCTGGCTTTATTTTGTGCAAGCCACAAGAGCAGGCCAACCATGTAGCACCTCAGACTTGGTGGGTGTGCAAACATATGTATGCTATTGACTTCTGAGAACAGGCTGATCCATTATTGGGACAGTGGGCTACAAAGGCATTTTGGGTCTGAATGGGGGCATTTTATAGGGATGCTGAGAAGGTAAGGAGAGGACAATAGATCCCTTATATTTCTTAACTCTCATTATTATAGAGTCTCAGCCAGGGAACTGAGGCTCTTAAGACATTGATCAGGCCAGCAAATAGATGAATTGAAGGGAAGGGTGTCTTTGCCCCTTGAACCTTCTTAGTTCCTATCTAATTTAGGGAGAATCACAAGCCAATTGAAAAAGACAGGTAACTTATCTTGATGAAAGTGCAGCAGAGATGAAACCATGACATAGGATATTGAAATTAGGCTTCTGTGGAGAACAGGAAAGAAACAGATAATCAATTAACCTATTAATGTCTTCTGTTTGAATATTTTGTTGCAGATCTGTGTATTAGATTCACAGAATCGTACAGCAATTTAAATTGGAAGGGATGGTAAAATGTCATCTCATTCAAATATCTGCTAAAGGGAAGTCTATTCATATCAGTTTGCTCAGGGACTTGTTCAGCTGAGTCTCAAACTCAAAGGACAGGGAATCCACAGCCTCTATGAGCAACATTTTCCAGTATTTGACCGCTTTCATGGTAAAAAAAATTCCTAATATCTATTTGGAATTTCTAAACCACCTGGTCTCATGTTGCCTCCTGGCCTGTCACTGTGTACCTCCAAGAAGAATCTGTCTCTTTTTTGTATTCTCTGGTCAGGCAGTTGTAAATAAAAATAAGGTTTACCCTGAACCTTTCTTTCTGCGGAATGAGCAGGTCCTGCTACCTGAAGCAGGTTCTCTTATGCCTGGCACCCACATGCTTGGGGTCTCTAGAATTTCTTCTTGTACTGGGAGGCCCAAAAGGGAATAAAGGTAACAGGAATTCTCACACTGAGAGGCCTGTTATTTAAATCTGAGACCTGTTATTTAAATTTGAATATTATAAAATGGGCAAGCACTTGTTTTCCCCTTCCCCTTCCCCATTAGCAAACACCTTTTGAAAGAATAGAGTTATAGAGTTGTATTTGTTATAGGTATCTGTTGCAGTGTCACTTGAAACTAGAGCAAGAGATAGGAAAAAAATAGTCTTCAGGCAGAAATTACAGCATAGTATTTGAAATGATGTAACTGGGACAGTTTACCTAAGGAGAACATCATCATGCATATTTTGCATGCCGATGGGTACACTTGCAAAGGCGTATTTGCATATGTGTTTAAGCCTGAAATCTGAGAGGCCATTGTTCCTTAGTAGAATGTCACGCATTTAGCAGGAAAATGAGTATTGAGAAATAACACTGTGAGGCTAATTAATTATGAAATATGACTGATTATTAAATGGAGCTGACATCCACTAAAAAACCTGCTGAAACAATGGAAGACTCTGGGGGAAGGGATGGGGGCAAGAGGGCAGGGGAAGATGTGTGTTTATCTGTACTCTACAGACTGTTCAGTTTTTTTTTTTTTTTTTTGGCTAATTCTTATATCTAGAATATTTAGATGTTTCTTCCACATAGATTCCTGCATTACTCATGTTCAAATTGGTATGTATAGTTCACCAGAGGTACAGCCTGTTATCTGTTAAGTGATCTGAAGATCATTATTTGGATGCTATGTGTTATACCAAAGGTACTATATCAGTTTAAAGAATTACATTTCTTTAGGGACATTACATGGGTATTCTGTAGTGTGTGCCGTTTACCCTGAAATCACCTCAGGGTACTTTAAGGTTAAACTAAATTAAGAATTTACAAACATTTGTATGTATTTGATATATGTATGTATGTATTTATATGTATTTGATACCTGAAGACAGGTATCACAGTTACAAATTCATAGTGGTATCACAGTTACAAATTTATAATGTTATCTGTAAGGCTTCTTCATGTTGTCTTCTAGTTAAAACACTCACTTAACTCGTATCTGAAGTGTCAATTCTTGTATGAAGCTCAAGCTGCCATGTTGGGGAAACTGGCATGTTTTTATAACCAGACTTTTTTGAATTTTCCTAAGAGTTCATTCAGATAAAAATTTTTCCTACCAACAACATTCTCACATCTCTCCTCCAAGGTATCTTACTCAGATTTAAGGAGCTTGTTTCAGCAACTTGTTTCCTCAAATTGTCCTCTGGCAACTAGAAATAAGTTAGCTACAGTTGTCTTCCTCACCTACCTGGCCAATGCTGAAATTTTGTGCTCAGTTTCACACCTTGAATCTCATAAACAAAACTTGTTAGTCACACTTAATATCACCACATAAATGGGGTTAACCATTTCTGACTAACTCTGGGAGTCCAGGCATGGTAATACTTGACCATTTTGAAGATGCCTCACCCTTAATACAAAGCTGTCTTCCTCCTGAAGACTTTCAAAGTTCAACCAGAGGGATGCAGTCAATGGCTCTATGTCCAAGTGGGGGTTGATGACAAGTGATGTCCCTCAGGGGTCTGTCTTGGGACCAGTGCTGTTTAATATCTTTATCAATGACATAGGCAGTAGGATTGAGTGCATCCTCAACAAGTTTGCAGATGACACCAAGCTGAGTGGTGCTGTGAGAAGGAAGGGATGCCATCCAAGAAGTGGGCTTGTGTGAATGTAATGAGTTTCAAAAAATTCAAGTGTAACATGATGCACCTGGGTCAAGGAATTCCAGACATGAGTACAGACTGGGTGAAGAACTCATTGAGAGCAGCCCTGCAGAGGAAGACTTGAGAGTTCAAGTGGATGAAAAGCTTGACATAAGCCAGCAGTGTGCACTTGCAGCCCAAAAGACCAACTGCATCCTGGGCTGCATCAAAAGAGGAGTGGCCAGCAGGTCAAGGGAAGGGGATTGCCTCCCTCTGCTCTGCCCTTTGAAGCCTCATTTGGAGTGCTGCATCCAGGTCTGGGACCCCCAGCACAAGAAGGATGTGGGTCTACTGTGGGTCCAGAGGAGGGCTGTGAAGATGATTGGAGGCCTGGAGCATCTCTCCTATGAACAAAGGCTGAGAGAGCTGGGGATGTTCAGCCAGAAGAGAAAGCTCTGAAGAGAACCTCACTGCAGCCTTTCAGTACTTAAAAAGGGGCTTTTAAAAAAGAAAATGACTTTTTACATGGAGAGAGAGCGATAGGACAAGGGGGAACCTTTTTAAACTAAAAGAGGGAAGACTTAGATTAGATATTAGGAGAAAAATCTTTGTTCAGAGGGTGGTGAGGCAGTAGAACAGGTTTCCCAGAGAAGCTGTGGATGCCCACTCCCCGGAAACGTTCAAGGCCAGGTTGGATGGGGCTTTGAGCAACCTGGTCTAGTGGGAGGTGTCCCTGCTCATGGCAGGGGGCTGGAACTAGATGATCTTTAAGGTCCCTTCCAACTCAAGCCGTTTCATGATTCTATGAAAGTTTTCTTGGTTGACTCCTTTCAAAATACTAACTCATGGTGATCAGTCACTCAAATTGATTTCTCTTTGAAATAAGCACAATAAATTAATATGAACATGGGATACTAAGCTTCAGCTTTTCTTTTCAGAGCTCGTTCAGTTTTTAAAATGAAGCGAGATCTATGAGGAATGGTATGTTATTATGCCACATTTGTGATTAAGCAAGGTATATTCTTTAATATTAAATCACAGTATTGTAGTGCTACATGTCTGCCAGTGAACATCTCGTTCACAAGTGGTTAACATTTTGCTTAGGAAAGCAGAGAGATGTCTTTTTTCTTCCTTTTTCTTGCCTCTCTTCTTCACCCTCTGCTTTCTTTTTTTCCAGCCTGCATGAAAACATCTGCTAACCCTTTGAAACAATAGTATTTGCTAATATCTTTTGAGTTTGTCCAGAGTACTCAGGTATTTTGGCCCATTTTATGTATGTAGTAAGTCATTTATCCTGTATGGCTTGGGCATAATTGTTAAGTGTTATCCTCTCCCATCTTTCATAGGCACAAAAAACACTGAAGAAATTCACAAGCTAGTTATATTACAGCATATTTTCTACTCCTTTAGGAAAGGGTACATTTCTACAGATTGTTTTCTAATGCTGAATTGAAAAGGAAGATGGTATCCCATTTTGGTGTCAGGAAATACAGTCTGCAAATCTGGGAACTGAAATTTAGAGTTATAACTGACACAATAATCTGCACTCAAGCCTGGACTCTTACTCTGCCCCAGAACAGTAATGAAAGGGGAAAACTTTTTGTACTCTCATCTGGATGGTAGTGTGTCAGTCACTTTGTGGGAAGTTTCATGCCCAGTCCAGTCAGGACTAGGAGCTGAGAGAGAAAAGAGCATGTTCAGTCAGAAGAGTTTTTTAGAAATATTAACTTTTAAAAATCTTGCAAAATTTCAAAGGTTTAAAAATTGGCCAAAAGTGGGTGGAGTTTCAGAGGAACAGCAAAAGGCATTTTTGTGACAGTTTCAGGTCCTTGCCAGATTTAAAGTTCCTGCTCATAAAACCTATAGCAAAAAAAGGGCTTCTCATTTCAAGAAAAAAGATTTTCTAGAAATCTTTAAGATGGGAAAAGCAAAACATTTCTGTCCAATTGGCTCACAGACTTCCAAGTCATTCTTTCTGAGCTCATCCCTGACGTGTAAGATTTCCACCGGAATGGCAGAAATCTGATCATGTCATAAATAGCTGTAAGCACTCTTAAAATGAAAAAGCATTAGAATACTTTACCAAAAACCTACCCTGACATCCCAGCCTAGTTTTTCTTTTGCTTACACCGATAATTTCAGGTAAAATATATAAAAGATCTTCTCACTCAGTGTATAGACAAAACTGAAGGTATATCTAAATGATGTAAATTAATAAACATGTGGAATAATTGTATTCCACTGTTTCTTGTTTGGAACAATAAATATTTTGAGCAAATGTTATCAAACTCCCTAAATGCATTTGACATATGAAAGCAGAAACTCCCCTTGTAATTGTAAAACAAACATAAAATGTAAATGCAGAATTAAAAATCTTTGGTCCAGCCTTTTCATGCCATAGATGGTTTTGGTAAATTATTTGGAGGCTGGGGAAAAAATGTATACGTCTTCAAATCAGCTTATAAAATTTTTAAATGTTATAAACTACCAATAAGAGATTGAAGAGCTTATCTCTACTAAGAGCCTAAGGAATTTTTCAGCATACCTTATGCTTTGCCTAGTGGTATCAAGGCCTTTATTTTATTTATTTATTTATTTATTTTCAGAGAAGATTTGTAAAGCAGTGGGGTAGATGGTGCTGTTCTCCAGCTGTGTATCTTGAGGAGTTTCCTCACTGGACTAAACACAACATAATTTCTCTGTAATGCTACAGTGGAATCTTGGAAAAACATAATGTTCCTCCTGTTATGTGCAATAGATTCTTCTTTAATTGCAGCAGCTAAAAAAAGCTTCTATCTTTATAGTTGTGGAACCAAAGCAATGAAGTTTATGGTCTCTCACTGTCAGCAGGTTTATGGAAAATTTATAGTATATCTTCTCAGTTCTGAGTTTGCCACTTTCTGTTGGAATACGTACTAAAACTAGCACTGAAAAAAACACCCAGTATAGGATCAGGAGTTTTGCTATCATTACGGATTCCTATAATTTGAATAGTTTTCATATATGGTTTTTACTTTCATTTCCTTTTCCTTCAAATTGCTATTTTATCTTTTCTGGAATCAAGAATCTGTTCTGTTCAGGCTGTTTCTTCCTCAATTTCTTTTTTTTCTTTTTTTCTTTTTTTCTTTTTTCTTTTTTTTTCTTTTTTCTTTTTTCTTTTTTCTTTTTTCTTTTTTTTTCTCTCCTATAAATTGAACTTGTTCTATTACCGTACCCTAATTGGCGTTGAGGACTTTTAGTTAATAGAAAATGAATCATGGCACTGGAAATCTCCAAACCTTCTTTTAGTTATTTAGATAAGCTATATTTTCTATATATTTTATTATCCTTCCTTTTTCTGTTTCTGAGTGGCTTGTGCCACTTCATTTGCAATCAGTGGAAGGAGGCTAATTCTCTTGTTTTTGACATATTTCCCAGATTAGAAGAGAAAATATGCTCATGTTTTCTGTTATGGTAAGAATTCTGAATTTAATTCAGAACCCTCCTGTTTCTAACTGGCAAGTGTGTTGGACCAGTGGTCCAGTTGTCCAGTTGAGTCAAACTGTACAGTCTCTGCTAGTTTAATCTGATCAGTCTAGCTGGTTGTCAGAAAGAAAACAAGAAAAAAAATGTAAAAAGTAAACTGTGGGCATCAATGAATTGAAACGGGCAGAATTTGCCTTCAGAAACAAATCTAAATATTATCCAGCTCTACACGATGCAAATTTAACTACAAAAATGTGATTTAGTTTTAACATTTCTACAGATGGTATTTCATTAGTGTAATTTAGGGTGAAAACCTTATTCTGCAAAATAGGAGTTGGGCACTGGAAATTTTATATAACTAGAAAAGGAAAATAGGCTAAGATATTAAAAGGGGAACACAGGATTTAATCAGTCACTTTCATGTAATCAATTTATTTCTAATTTCCATGAGAAAGAGTGCCTAAATCTTCATTGATTCAGAAACTCATCTTTTGTCTCAATCTCACTAAAAAACACTGCATGGGAAGAAGCAATTTCTGCTTTGAACTTTCTAGCCAATGTCTGTAGTGCTTCTCAGTTACTGTGGACTGTCCCCTCCTGTTTTTTCAGTATTCATTAATTGCTGTTCTGTTTTTCCTTCCTGTTTTCTCCCTGTTCTAACAGATGTGTACATATCATGTATGGCTCAAAACCAGCATTAATTTTGATTGTATATCCCCAAACTTCAGTCATATCCCAAAAAACAATCTATACCTGATGTAAATTTAGCAACTTTTCAGTCTGCAGAACCAGTTTCCCTCAGTATTTTATAGAGGTGTGAGGAAGGCTTGGATAGATGACTTTCTCCTGTAATATGTGCGCTGTATCCCCGAAACAATATTAGGCCTTTAATTAAAGTGAAAGAAATACATAGGGCTGCAGCTGAATACACCTTAGTGGAGAAATTATCAAATATTAAAAGGTACATTTCCCATTGACTTGGTATTTTTTGAACATTTCTGCCTAGCACTAAAAATGAAGATGCTGCAGGAAATTTGTTTTTATTTACTCTATAGTTACTACATGTGATTTTATTATTATTACATATATTTTTTTTTACATACCCAGTGTATAAGGCAAGCACTTCTCTATGAAGGCATACATGAAGTATATAAAGGCATATATGAAATGGAATTTAGTGTAACCAAGTTTTTGATTAGGCTGTTTGCATCCACTGGTGAAAAGTACCACCAAATCTTTTTGCTATATCCTGTATGTATTTCCATATTGTGTTCAAAATGGATAAAACCTGACATCTAACAGATCACAGTGATTAACTGGGTGGTGGAGTAAGTCCTGGCCTTTAGGCAAAAAGACTGGGTTTTAGAAACCTACGTCTCTTTCTTTGGACAAGCCCACAAGCAGACACATTCAATGCCATCTCTAAATCAGGATGAAGCTCTGTATGTTAGTTTGGGGCAAGTAGAGTAGTCATCACCATACAGGACAAGGAAAATAAACACTTTTGATAATCTGTTGCATTTCACAGATTTTATTTTATAAAGTCTAAATACTATTTTGACTTTTTTTAATGCCTAAATAGTATGGATAATAATAATAATAATAATAAAAAATATTATGCAATATGGATAAATCAAAAATTCACCTTCTTCCTAGAATTTTGCTTGATTAACTAGGCCCACCTCCCTCCCAGTCTTTGCCCTTTCTTGCCCCCTTGATCTTCCCCAAAGAAAAAAGTTGACGCAAGCAGTACAAGATGCTATCACAGGGATTTTTAGCCCACCCATAAGACTTTGTTGGTGTCACTTGCATTTTTCTTCTGAGATGTGTACCAGCCTATGTACTACAGGGAATCTGCAGCCATCTATTCCTGAGCTCTGAAACTGTCTGAAACTTTCCACGCTGGCCTGTGGAAAAATGGTCATTATGTCTCTGGTTAAATGGTGTAGAGCAGACATTAAAGAGCAGCTGCTTTTACTTAACCCTAAAGTGTGTTTCAGCATTGTTTGCATATGGTGGAAATTTTAGATATTTGTCTCCCTGAAAACACACGACACTCCCAAAATAATTAATGAAATTTTAAAAAACTGCATGTAAAGAGCACTAAGGTTGCACAGGACACACTCAGAAGTCAACTTGGTGTGCGCACTCTTCTATCTTCCATCTTCTTCCCAGCTATTATGCTGTAGCATTTTATTACATGTCAATGTAGTATTTCTAAAATAGCATACACATCAGATAATGGTTTAAATAAAAATTTAAAGTCCATTTTGTAGCACACATAAGAAGTGGGTACTTCTTAAGGCAGACAGATTCACATTAATTCCCAGATTATGCAGTATAACATGAGACAATGCTTCTTTTACGTACTACTGAAGCACGAAATGAAATCTGTAAGAGTGACCGACCTTAAACTCGTAACTGCCATTCATTTCAGTCTGTGTAGCCCATCAGACTGGCTGTTGAGAGCTATGCTTGCTTGCTGTTTTGTGAGTCTCTGCAGATGCACATTCACCCACTCTATGCAAACATGCACACACTCTCTTTTTTCTCTCTCACACTGTCTGGCATATTTTCAGTATAACTCTTCGAAGACTTTCTGAACTGCTGGGTATGATTGTCTGATTATTATTATTTTTTTTTAACTGGGAACATGTTTAGTCCAGTGTTATTTAGACAGGCTTATCTCTTTGATCAAAGTCTGCAATCTGAAATTTGAACAGGGTAGGGAGGGTGGCGGGGTGGGTGAGGAAATCTATCAAGTACATATTTATGTGTGTGCTGCTGTCTTAGCTGTGTGTCTGCAGAGGTACAAATATATATTATGTCAGTATACTCTTTGAAATGTAAGTAACCTGCTATTTTAGAAGAAGTTTTAAAAACACAATGTTATTACTAAAATAAAACAATTTTTAGTAAACTTTTCTAGAAGCTATTAGTGACGTGCATATTCAGTTTCTCGGTTTCTTGGGCTTTCTGAAGGTTGAGCCGAGTAACTGTGGAGTTGTTTAAGTATAGCATAGACTTTGCTAGTAGCAAAGTCTATGCATACTAACTGGAGCCCATATATTAATGTGTTTAGGGTTGGCATTAATCTGTTTAGCTGACTGAGCCACAGACCACAGCAATAATACTAGAGAACTTGGAACAGCTTCTGGAGGTTTCCATTTAGCTGGTTCAGGAAAACTGGTTTGTGCAAAGTTAAAATTATATGGAATGAGATGGCAAGATGAAGCATGCATGCCACACCTTTTCATTATGTTCTCTCTCCCCCCCCCCTTTTTTTTCCTAAAAATAACTTTGAGAGGCATTTCAGTTTGTTTTAAAGCTGATCCCATTAGTTTATTTTAGATTACTTGATTTTCTAGTCTGAAGTCAAAAATCAAGTTTGCTGAGCTTTTGTAAAAATATCCTGTATTCAATTCACGTGTTATGCAGTCAATTAATTTTTCCTAATATTTAAGATTTTATTATGGCAAAGTCTGAAGGATGCTTTAGTTCATAATTTTATGGGCCAAAAAAGAAGCAGACAGAAAATTATAGGCTAATCTAAAGCTTTTCTTCACTTTTAAAGTTAGTTTTACCCTCTAGCTGATTCAAGTTGCTATTACTGATGCAAGCGTGTTATAAATGTTTTCTCCTACACAGATCATCCTTTAATTTCTGTTACTTCGTTCTGTTGACTGAGGCTAGCTACACACACAAACAGACACACACAGGCGCATGCGCTTGCACACACATTCTGCTTTGCCATATCTCAGTTACAGCATAGTCCTACCCAGGGTCATTGCAATGTACACATTACATATTTCTAGCAAACACGAAAATGAATCAAACAGGAGGAGAGATAAGCACAGATAGATTGGAGCCTGCTGAGGAAATAAAAGGCAGTAATGTGGCTGACCACTGGACTAGTCTTCCTGGTCTAATTTCAGCGTCCTTTCCCGTTAGTTGCTGTGGAGCGCTGGCTACTCTGCAGTGAAAAATTAAATGACTAGTAAGAATAAAGTAACATTTAGTGGGACAATTGTTTGGTATAACTCCAAAGCTAATTGTTTCTGAAGTGATGTTTAAACCAGCGTCGGCACTAGGCAAGAGCTCCTGGCTTGTGGCCAGCACCTTGTAACGCATATTAGCGCAGATGAGGAGTTCTCAAAAGTTAGAGGGAGAGGGAGAATGTGCGTTTCCAGTGCTTACCCTGCATTTGTTTGCATCCTCCTCCTTGCCGAGATCAGAGGAATACCTGTGTAGCACTGCTTTAACGTGATTTCTGCTGAGCCTCAGAATAGGTTCTGGTATTTTTTTTAGGTGGACTGCCAGCTGCCGATCTCGCTGTTGACAGTAAAAGCAGATATGTTCCTTGCTCACTGCCATTAGCAATGACCATGACCCTTCACACCAAAACCTCTGGAGTTACCCTGCTGCACCAGATTCAAGGCACTGAACTGGAGACACTGAGCAGACCTCAGCTGAAGATTCCCCTGGAAAGATCACTCAGCGACATGTATGTGGAGAGCAACAAGACAGGAGTTTTTAACTACCCAGAAGGGGCCACTTATGATTTTGGTACTACCGCTCCAGTGTATGGCTCTACTACTCTCAGTTATGCCCCTACTTCAGAATCTTTTGGGTCCAGCAGTCTGGCAGGATTTCACTCACTGAACAATGTCCCACCAAACCCTGTGGTGTTCTTGCAAACGGCGCCCCAGCTCTCACCCTTCATCCATCATCACAGCCAGCAGGTACCCTACTACCTTGAAAATGAACAGGGCAGCTTCGGGATGAGGGAAGCTGGTCCTCCAGCCTTCTACAGGTAAGTGCTACGGATGATTTCTCTTTCATCTTTAAGCAGATATGCTGAGAAAAATAGAATGTTGCAATATGTGTGCCCTCGGCTTTGCTTTTTGTGTAAAGGACCATGTAATCTCATGGAATCGTCCACGATATCTAGACCATAAAAATAGCAGAGGATAAAACAAAACTGTAACTCACAGCTGACTGTGCCTTTAAGCTGTAAATTTTGAAAACTGTATATAAATGAGAAATGAATTAAATCATGAGTGGAAATGTTGGAAAACATGAAAACGTAATTGATTAAGGAGTGGCAAACAATCTCCCTGTTGCAATATATTAGAATTACTGTCTAAAAGTATACTAAAAAGACTTAGACCATTAGATGTTTTTGTATGCGAGCCGTTGTTTGTTCAGCTCTTAGCTGCTAGTAAGAGTATTTTCCTCCTCTGACTTCCTTTACAGTATAAGTGGCTTATATAGAAAGTCGTTCAGACATGCAGTATCCTTCCTAATCAAACTGTTACAGCTGACTCAGTGACAGTATCTCAGTCAGCAACCACCTCTGTGAGCTACCATAAGAGCTGTATGCCTAATAACCTGTATTTTTCGTTGGATATATTTTCATATTTATCAAGCAGAAATCTGACATGCTGCATTTTTGAAAGAAAAGTGCATTTTACTTTATCTTTTTTTTTTTTAATTTTACTTTTATTCTTAGATTGAAGGGTTTTAATATTATTGTCAATTATGAAAACATTTACTTAATTTCTGAAATATGTGGGAGTAATTAATAGAGCTGTAGCTTCCAAGAAAATATAGTCAAACACACCAATACTCACACTGTTAATGTTTGTGCAGTGTTAATAGCGTAATTTTGCATCAGCATATTATAATGGGCTTCAGTGAGTCAGGGTGAACAGTTAGATATATTTATATATATATTTTCTAATTGCTGTCTGCATTTGTTTATTTGGGAGATACAAGTAAGTTTGCTACACATGGAGTGACTCTAAAAAAATAAAAACAAATTATTCTTTCCTTGTTGAGGATCAGACTCTGTCAGACTTACTTGCACAAGACAGTATGTTGCTGGGAACAGCAATGTATCTTCTTAAAAACAGTCTAACTAAGCCTGAGCGAGAATCTGGTAGCAGAATATGTTCCAAAGAAACAGATTATGGTTGCACTTTTTGCAAACGATTAATCAGTTTTGGAGATCAGTTGAAATAAAGACTAGTGAAAAGATAATGGTTATGCCAGGCAGTCCAATAAAGTGATCTGTTAACTGAGTTGATTCAAACAAAATGCATTTTAGTGCAATCGAATGCAGTTCCTCTAGGAAGAATGAATACATGTCAGAGCATAAAGATCTTGATTAATTAACTGATTTCAGGGTAAAAGTGCACTTTGCACTACAATACTTTTTTTTTTTTTTTGGTAGAAAGCATGTAAGGGACCTGAGATGTGTAAACAGTGGAGCAGTGAGTTAGTGAAGTTGAAATACACAGGCAGGAAATGTGCTATAGTCAGGGTGATTTCCTTAAGGAGAGAGAAAAACAAGAATCATCTGGAAATAAATGTTGAACTGTGGAAATGAAACTTTCATTTTCGAACAGTGAACTGAGGTAAGACACTTCAAAATAAAACTAGCATACTTTTTAGTACTGAAGTTTAGCTATTGGAGCAAACATGTAAGGGCAGTGCTGGATTCCCTATTTACTGATATTTCTGATGAAGGATGACTATGTCCTTTGAAGATGTGTTTTATCCATACACAACTAATGGGGCTTAAAGCTGCAGTAATTAAGTGAATTAATGATCTTGGATGTGCAGGTGGTTTATCTGTATACAAGGTTATACAACAGATTTAATGGCCCCTTCCAGCCATAATTCTGTAAGGCACATTTGATATGGTAATAGGAAATGTGCATCAAAGTCCTTGCTATGATTATCTTTTGTTAACAGGCATACTACTGTTGGAATTAAATTGATAAATCATTGTTTTTTTCTTCATTTCAACAAGACTGTGTTTAGAAAGTTATTGTCTTGACAACATTAAATTTTAGGTCTTTATTCTTGTACTTTGGCACAAATCCAATCACAAATAGTCTGCTAGAAATAATTTGAATAGGCGTTCAGTGTCTGGGAAATATTTAAATACCTAATCATGGGGTATAAAAGTAAGTTCTTTCAAAAATATTGAAATGCATGAATTTCCAATTTGCTTCATTTGGCTCACCTCATTGGCTTCACTTGGATTCTGGAAAAAAAAGAGAGCATGGTGCAGTGTAATTTGTCAGTAAATAAAGAGATGCTGGAGACTGGAAGATGTCTAACTACTAAAATAGTGAATTTCTGGAGCAACCTACCACAAGGAATGGTAAATGCAAAACAATCTGAAACTAAAAGTCCTAGCAAAATGCAAAATCTATCATGATCAGTTTATGATATGGTTGCTTGCAGCTATAGCAAGTAGTGTAACTTAGGACTCCAAAGGACCCTTCGGGAATTCTTATTCACTATTTCTGTGTAACAGTTGTGCTGTTTAGCTTGCCACACTGGGATGTTTGCATTGTGTCACCCTGTTATATGATCGATTTGGGATGCAAATAGTGCATTCTGTGATATAAGTGACTAGGACAATAAATATTCATTGTAGGTTAGAGCTGAAATAATATTTTGTTAGTGCTTGGATAAAATGTTCAAAATATTCAGTCACAAGACTGCAAAAATACCACATGTAGTGAAGAAAATATTTAAGGTAATTTGATTTCATTACTGAATATTCAAAATCATGCTGACTATAAACGTCTATTAATTGACACGTATTCAGTCAGGAGTTATATGTTTTCTTCTTTTAAATTGTTTCCATTTTAAACGACTATGTTATTACAAGATAATGACAGACTTGTATGTCTAGCTGAAGAATATAACAGTACATAGAGAAAAGAACAAATGTTGTGAAGAATACAAATAAATAAATAAATAAGTCTCCTTCTTCCTGTAGTTTCTAAATCATGGGTCATCAGAATTCGAGAAAAGAGAATGGGCTTAATTAATTCATATTGTGCTGTTCTGAACTTGACCCCTTTTATGTCTGACCTTGTGGCTTGTTTTTATAGGGAGCCAAACTAAAATACCTTTCTCCTGTCTTACAGTGTCAGTGTTTTTCAGTAAGGGAGAGAAGGCATAACACTAGTTATGTTTTTGATTCTCTTTGAATCCTACATATATTTTATTTTTTCTGTCACTGTTTTTAGTAGTGTTTCTTATTAAAGGCTGGCTATTAGTTGTTTATTAATACAGGAAACCCTTTGTTTATGGATACTATGGTAAACTAATTGAAAGATTTCTTTTGTTCTTCACTAATAAATTTGTGTTCTGGTCAGATTACTTCCTTATCCTTTTTGTCAGGTTTTTGTTCATTCAGGGGAAAAAAAAAGAAGCCATTCAGTATCTAATTTACCTCAATAAATTCCTATAAACAACAGCAAAGATGAATCCTTGTTCTTCTTCCAGTGTGTGATGTTACAGTGTTATCCCACTGAGTGTGCACTCCTCAGACCTGAAGTAAAATCATGCCTGTATTTCAGGCTCTCTGTAACCTACAATTGGTGCTGCGTCCAAGTTTGACCAAAACCCATGTAAAAAGAGACAGCTCCTACCAGCTACCTCGTGAGGGAATTGTCTTTTAGTTTGTAGTGATTGACAGAGACAGGGCATATCAGCATATGAAAAGAAATATCAGATGAAAAATCATTCATTACTCCCTCTATTACCTCAGGCTCTGGAATTAGATTAATATAATAAAGTATTTATTTAGCTTTACTGAAATGTATTTATCATACTGAAATTGATACTGAATTACTATAAACGTTGTTCTAATCAGTATGATCACAGCTTTAACTTTTAATGCTTTCTAGAATGGAGAAAGATTACAAATGTAGATTGACTCCTTCTGTAATTTATAAATCCAGTTTGAACAGCAATGTTACTTAATCTAATGTTTTCTTTTGTTTTCTTTTTTAAAAATTTTTTATGTTGTCTGATTCATTATGAGTCTTTGTAGCTGCTCCTGTTGAGTTCTCATTAAAGAGGGTTCCACATTTTAAGATTGAAAGAATGTTAGAATAAATCTATTTTTTTAATGCTGTATGAGGTTTTCCATAACATGAAAGAATGCTATGTACTGTGAAGTTTTTTTGGGTTCTTGTTGTTGTTTGTTTTTCTCTACAGCATGAATCCATTCTCAGGTTCTCTCTAAGCATCAGTGTATGACATTTGACCCCAGTTTGTTGAATACTCAGTGTTCTTGTTTTCAGAGCTTGTCCTGTTATACCTGTTAATTTTACAGCACTGGATGCCTGTAATGAAAAAGATAGGAAAATGTGGAGTTACTCTTTCTTATGGAAGTGTTGTGAAGATAAACCTGTTAAAGGTTCTGAGGTACTTACACATCAGTCATGAGGGACTCATGCAATTTTACTGTGTTTACAACTCTCCTTGGGGAATATGTTGATGCCATTTGAGGGGCTGTGAGGTTAGAGGGGGCTGGTAGATATGACACAGGACCTACAACTTCCTGGAGCAGCAGGTAGGTGTCAGTGAGAATGATCACCTAGGACACTTCAAATATCGTGCGACATGGACAGCAGCATCAAACCTTCACATGGACTCCCTTAGTCTATGGAAACAGAAAGAGAAAGAGGCACTGTAAGCACACACATTATCCCTTTCTAAGATACATAATTAAAATAGACTAGATGTGTCAGGGCCTACCTAAAAGTGTGAGTTTCTCTTTCTGTACAATAAAAGATGACTAACGAGACTCATTCTGGTGCAGGTATCTTTTGAATGGACAAGGAGGTAGATGCATAGTGATGTCCAGAGCTATATGAAATTAATGCCACCCTTAAGTTTCCTGTTTTTAAGGAGTCAAAGATGTCAACATCTATAATGTCCCTTCAGATAGACACTGTATTCCTATATATAGACACTATATTCCTTGAGAGGAAGACAGAGAATTGACTCTGTGTTATTGGCCTTGATCACTCTTGCTCTGAGGCTATTGAAACAACAAACACTACTGGCCATATCTGCTCTGATAGGGAAAGCATTAATTGCTGGCACCAGTTCCTTCAGCAATTGCAAAGTGAATATCAAATGTCAGCATTTCTGATTAAGAAAACAAGAAAGGCTGACCAGAGCTAAGACAGCTCTAAACAATGTAAAGGTGAAGAGTCCTGCAAATGAAATGTATCCACTTCTTCTAAGAAACTGAGACTAACTAATTTGATATTGTTGATAATGAAACACTAAAACCAATCATAGGCTCCCTGCTCTGTCTGCATGGAGTTTTTTGTTGTCTATACAGGCATCAGAACTGAGATCAGAGCAGAGATGCTGTCCTTCAACACCCTAATTTAAAGCATTGCTTTCATTGCATTAATGGTGGGGGCTGCTTGGAAAATTTGCTAAAAAGAGAGAAGTCACATCTGAAATTCTGCACTATCCCTATTTATTTGAGTGGCCTTTCCAGTGAAATGAAAGAGGACATCTTTTACCACGGCACATTAGGAATCCTGATCAACGTGACACTGGGCAAAGCAAGGCATTTCAGCTTTTCTGCAAAGTTCAGGTTCCAGTTGCTGGGAGGATTCTTGTATCATTTTACTCAAGATATTTCTTCTCGCCCAAGACAATGAACTTGTAAGATACTGCTTGCCAGATTTAACCTACTACATACTTAGAGTTACTGTTCCTCTTTGAGACAGGAAGATCATAAAACTTAATCTGCAAGATAATCTTCCTTGACAAGGTATAACAATATCAGAATTGGGAGGGATCTGGGAAATTTATTCTAACCTTTTATTAGAACAAGGAATTGTGGTCCTTAGAAAACATGGAGATTAAATATGAATGTCCTAAACATAAATTCTATTTGATAGATGTACATAATAATAACAGTGGTCTTCCAACCAGTGACATTCTTAATCAGTGACACAACCACCAGCATCTTATTCTAAATGAGAAATGACGCCTCTCATATTATTTCCACTCTATGGAAGACATTAATAGAAGAAAATAACAGTAAATGTTGAAAGCCAGAAGTAAGTACAAATGTTTCTTAAGCAAGTTGTTGGTGGCTAACCATGAAAAATGTTGCATGTAACCACTTAACATCCAGTGGGTAGAAAATCAGTCTACAACTACTGTTCAAGAGTATAGTCTGTCTCATATCAGACAACATGGGCGGAACACATTGTATTCTGTTTCCACATGCTGTTGTCTCACAACACTGCCAACTGTCAAAACTTACATGACCAGGAGCCAGGCAGCTGTATCTGTGTTGAGTGGCTGTTGAATGCTACAGGAGAGAGCCTTCCTGTCCCCTTGAGGATGACACACCAGTGAGCAGCTAGGCAGCATTGGGTTGCATTTAATGTCCATGCATTTCACTCTACGGTCATAAGCTATGTGAGCTAGCAGTACATTTTTTCATCTTAATCATCATATACAGATAGGAAACTACTTTTAACTTGTTTCCTAGGGAAAACCTGTATTTCTTAATTGAAGATTTTTCGGTGTCTCATTGGTCTGTGGTGAAAATATTGTCCAATTCAACTGCAACCACAAAGCAGCTAGTTCCAGTCCTTTTTGTTATTTTATTACTGGCTATCATGCAGACCTGTGAAACACTGCTTTGTTCACTACTGTCTGCTTCAGGATTGATTTGTGCTGCTAAGACATGACTATAGAACACTTCCTAGGATGATACAAAGGAGGTGTCTAACTTAGGAAGAAAACAGAAGGGAAATTTACTGCAACACAGGAAAAGTCTCATTCCATAGTAAATACAAATGATTAGGAAGATATAGTGCAGAGAGTAGCAGCTGCAGAAGCAGCACAGAATTTAGGCCTTAAATCTTAAATAACAAGACTGGGAAACTAATAGTATCTTCTACAGATAGCCTCTGCTGCTGGTTTTACATATAGCCCAGTTAAAATTGGAATATATAATACCTACAGCTTTCTTTTGATTTCCCTTTTCCTTTTTCTGAAATTTAAATGTAATTGTAGTTTGTGAGACAAGATCTATTAATTTGGAAATCCATGAAACATATTCCAGTTCTTAGAAGCATGCATTTTTTCCCTCTTCAAAGTTGATCTGTAAACAGGTGTAAGCTTAGAAAGTGCTAACTCTAAAAATATATTTTTTAATTCTGAAGACTAGTACTATAAAATCTGTTCTTTGGCAAAACTAAAATATCATATAATACCTTACCATCTGTATTTACAGTTCATAAGGCTAGTAAGCATTCTTACTTAAAACATTTGTTGTGCTGAGCTATCTTGATCAAACAGTATCTCTAGTTACTACTTAGTTACTTGTATCAGCTGTTTTCTAAAGAAAACTAATTCATATAAGTGTTTGCTGCTTTGGTTATTAGTTACACCTTGAACTTGAGATGGGATCCCTGTTTCAAATTACGTATCACAGAATCCTTGTACCCAGGAAACTGTAGCAGCAGCAAAGAACACTAAGGCCAAGAGCATGTGCCAGATCTAAGTATCTTTAGGGAGCTAATATGTCAAAGAACAGCTTTGTCTGTTTGCTTCCATTCTGCAGTAAAATGATACTTCTCCTTTAGCCAAACTGATAAACACAAGCAAGGAAAAAATGTGTATGTTGCCAACATATGAGCCACTGTAACACATTTATTACTTTACAATAGCTTTACATGGTTTGGATTACTTAGCACATGTGGGTTGAAAAATATTTATAGCTTTGTCTTGCCATGCAACATGAAATATAGTCCTAGTTTTCTTCTACGGGGGTATCAATAGGAGATAAGGCATATTGCAGCTTAAGAATTTAAATATTGCTAAAGCAGGTTGCACATTGGTAAGTTAAATTACTATTACTACTTCTTCTTGATCCAAGGAATAAAATTAACAAACAAAGAGGAAAAATATCTGATTCTACAGAGAATTTTTTAAACACCACAGAGCAAGACTACATTTTACTTTCAAGTAGATTTAGTAATGTTGCTTATTATTAGGTCTGCCTAGTTACTCTCTTTTCTGGTTACTTACACTGCCCAGCTTTGACTTACATTTTTAGTGTTGGATGATTATCTCTCTCTCTCTTTTAAATGTGTTTTGACAAAAAACAAAAAGCAAACAAACAAAAACCTTAACTTTTTAAGTATCAGGTAGGGGAAAGAAAATTTACTGTGAGATGAGAATCAAAGAGTAATATAAGTTCGAAGGGTCCTCTGAAGATTACCTGGCCAACAGCCTGCTCAAAGCAGGGTTAACTTCAAAGTTAGATCAGGTTGCTCAGGCCCTTACCCAGCTGAGTTTTGAATATATCCAGGAATGGAGATTTCACATCCAAACAGGGCAACCTGTTAGAGTGCTGAACCACTCTCACTGTTTCCTAATGTGTAGTCAAAATTTTCTTCTTAAAACTTGTGCAGTTTGTCTCTTTTCCTTCTCCAAGAAGAGCTTGGCTCCATCTCCTTTACGTTCTCTTATTATACAGTTGAAGACTGTAATATAGTCTTCTAGGACTATACAAATTCAGCTCTCTCAGCATCTCCTCATATGCTAATATGGTTTCTCTTCTGTTTTTAATGTCTTGTTGCCACATTTGTATTAGTTCTAAAGAGTTTGGCAAAAGTGACACCAGTAAAACGTGGTCAAAAACTAAGCTTAAAAGATTGGAAGAGGAGTAAGTAAAGGAGGTCTCATTGATGAACATAACGGGTCCGGTGAAACAACCAGGTGGAGCTGGTAAGGTGGAAACTTTGAATCTCTGGTAAGAATGCTGTAGCAGGCTGTTGTGAACTGGCAGACAAAACAAGGACATAGAAAAGAGGGAGAAGCCTAGTAGGAGAAAGCAGGTACTATTCAAGGACCTTATGTATATATCTTATCCCTCCCTGGTGGTCTAGTGGTTAGGATTCGGCGCTCTCACCGCTGCAGCCCGGGTTCGATTCCCGGTCAGGGAAGAGTTTTTTGATGGGCAGAGGCCAATGGGATGAGGTTCAACATGGCTAAGTGCCGGGTCTTGCACTCAAGTTGTGCCAGGGGAGGTTTAGGTTGGAAATTAGGAGACGTTTCTTCTCAGAAAGAGCAGTCAGGCATTGGAGTGGGTTGCGAAGGAAGGTGGTGGAGTCACTGTCTCTGGGGGTGTTCAAGGAAAGGTTGGACCTGGTGCTTAGGGACATGGTTTAGTGGGTGATATTGGTGGTAGGGGGGTGGTTGGACCAGATGATCTTGGTCTTTTCCAACCTTTGTGATTCTGTGACCTGGAAGAGTTTGGGAAGGACCAGAAAAGTCAAGTAGAAGGAGAAATTACACAAGAAGACCGAGTTGGAGAAAAAGGGTGGAATTTCAAGGTACTCAGAGACTGAGACTAGGCGTGGGGCCAACAGAATTGAAACAGAACAAGTATATATTACAGAGCATGGGGCAAATATGGCCAAGAGGGAGAAACAGGAGGTATGGATCTGGGGCTGTGTAGAACAACATTCCTCACAATGGGTGTGTGATATTTTTGCATTTCATTCATGTTCAATACAGATTTGCCTAGAAGGTAATGAATTAGCCCAGCTGGTGGTTCTTCCAGTAGCCCATGTGGCAGAGGTCAGTGCTGTTGATATGAGCTTCCATCACTCCTTAAACACTGACTGCCACTGAGAGGACTCCATGGGATCTTGCTTTGGGTGTTGATGGTTTACTTTCTTTAAAGCCTTGTCATTTCTCATGTACACAGAGAAAATATAATAAAGTAACTGCAGAATATGACACCAGCCTTCAAAAAGCTGAGATGTACCAGAACTAAATTTGCTTGCATATATCTTTCTCTCTGTCTAATTTCCTAACGTGAAATATCACTGCTTTAGCACACAGAAGCCTTACGAATAAATATTCACTGGTGTCTGTGAAGTACCTAGTTGTAATGAAGAATACTATTGAAAATCACATGTGGAATATCAGTAACACTGTTTTCTGAGCAGGCTTGAATAAGTAAGACATGAGGCTACATATGAATAAGGGTGAAAACATGCAAAAGATGAATAGGTGCACAGTCACCTACTGAGTATAATTTTGGAAACTAACAATGATATTACTAACCAGTGTTTGAAATTGAACAAAAATAATGTTTCACAGGCTTGTTAATCATGCATACCTAGTGTTTTTCTTGGGAAAAACAAAACAAAATGGCATGGATATATTTCCATTTCAGTCCTTACATGGAATTGTATGTTCATTTACTTTTCTTTCATTTAATAGGTAGATAAGGGATGACTGCACAGAAACAAGGAATTAATGCACTATTTGAGATATGACCCGTGGTTCCTTGTATCCCTTACTTAGGATGAAGGATTTTCCTGGTTTTATTTCAGCAAAGCACTGAGGGTCTTACTCTTCAGAGGGAGAGATGTGTTCAGTACAAAAGCCAGTCCATTAAAAATATTAATTGCTCTCTGTACCTCTTTTTTTGAAATCATTTAAGAAAATTACTAGGGCCAAGAGTGTATTTTCAAAAATAACTAAAACATTGCTGAACATCTAGCACCAGCTTCTTTTTTATTCATTGAATGGCAACATTATGTACTAATAGCTTCATGCTGTTTTCATGTATGACCCATTTTCTGACTCATACATGCCTCATTTCCTCTCTATCTAATTCACTTTATTGTCAACAAATGTTGATCTGTGAGGAAATGGCAAGCGACCTGAAAGCAGTATTGCTTAAGAGGCTGGCCTCATCTCTCTGCTCTCCCTCCAAGTCGTTCCAGAACTAAAACTTGGAAGAGTTAAGCTAAATGTGTTGTCTTGATTATGACAGGACACATATAGTGAGAAATAAGTGAGGACAGGTCTCCAGCAGCTCAGGATCATGACTTTAGCCAAGAGGCATGTTTAAGTCACACAGCAAACTAAAATGAATAGAAACTGCAGGTGGTAGACAGGTAGACCTGTCACCATATTATTTGGGAAAAATCTCCTTGTCCCAGAGAAATTACCAGGTCTGCATCTGCCTTCTCAATCCTTTTATGATGACATCAATGGACTTTTTATTTTATTTTATTTTATTTTATTTTATTTTATTTTATTTTATTTTATTTTTAAAGATATGGCCTGTGTCATATGGCCAATTCTGAATCCAAGATTAAGAATCAGAGATTTCATTGTAGCTTTAACTGTCTGAGCATGAGAGATATTCAAGACTGCTTTTGTGAGAAGTGAGACTCCTAAAAAGGTATAATGCTAGAAATATGTTAGTCCAACATATTCCAAACTGAAATAAAAAAAAAAGAAATTTAGATCTATTGAAAAGAAAGTTGGATATTTCAGTCCTTAGTAAATGAAATCACTAGCTTTACTCTACACCCCAGTCATCTCAGCATACCTGAGGAATAGGGGTTTATATACTATATATTGTGAATTATTAAATGGGAATCTATAGAGAAATGTTTACAACAGGTATTTCTGCAACAGGGAGATGTACAGAGTATGCCATCCAGGATTTTTTTGTCTGTGTTAGGCTATATGCTAAAATTGTCATGGGAAACAATCAATTAAAGAGCTACTTTTAGTCCTTAGGTATCTACTTTGATACTATCAGCACTCTCAATCTCTTATCTTCCTGTTTAGCCCTTGGATATTCTGAGGACATGAGATACTATGTTTCTATCATTAGACATGTACATAGCTGCTGCGTGGAATGAACAGTCTTCCACAAGGTGATGCGGTAAAAATCAATTTATATTTGCAATCAGAGGATCTGAGATCACTTTGAAGTTTTTTACAGATTCAGATACACACAAAATCAGACTAATATTAGGTCAGCTGCAGTCTAATATTGAACTGAATTAACACTCTACTAGAAAAAGAGCAATTCCTATTAAATATGATTTTGCATAGTAGATAAGCCCATTTAATCTGTATTTTTTACCTAAATTAATTAATGTGAGGTAATTAATAAATTATGAGCATATATTCCATCCATAACAAAAGACTGAACTGCTGTAATTCAGTAATTTAGCAAGGATACTTTATTACATCCTTGTAGTTACTCCAGAGTATTTTTAAGTGGAATAGATGGATTCTGAAGGACAAAAAAAATTGCATTGAAAAAAATTTTGTTGCTAAACTTTAAATAATATTTATTTATTTATTTATTTATTAATAACACCTTAAACTCTTAGGAAAAAAACCTGAGGCCAATTTTATTTCCTGTCTGAGAATATATATCGAGGGGTTTAGCTGAATTCCAACTGATGAGTTCTAACAACTGTCTCCTGTCACCCTGAACTCAACCCAAACCATTTGTTGGAAGGCCCACTGAGTATGAATCAATTCTAAACCAAAACCTATGTGCAGGTACCTATTATTACACTGTAAGTTCAACTAAGATTTGATGGTCCTTAGCAAGAATCTGTTCTGTATGGCAGATTTTGTGCATACTCAGAGGTCTCTATCATATAAGGGGTGAGATGCTCTTTCTCTCTCTTCTTCTATGTCTTTTTCTCACCTCCTGACTCACTAGCATGTATAGCAGCATGTCTTCTTATAAGCCCCATGATGGAGAGCTACTTACCTTTTCTTGTGCCTGCTGCTGTGTGTACACCTGCACTGTTTAATTCCTCTGGGATGTGTGCTCAAGCACATGGAACTGGAGTTGATCTCTTGTGCTAGGAGTGCAAATGGTTTTCCACATTTTATCAGCAAGTGAGAGCAATAATCAAGAATATGGCTTATGTGGCTTTTTTCTTTTGAATCTTTTTATGCTTTTGAATTTCTTATAAAGATGTGCTTTTTAAATATTTTGAATATAGAGACCATTTGTAAATGAAGCTTTAATTTTGGTCATCTTTGTACCACATTAAGCCAAGATGAGAGCTTGGGGTTGTGTTGTAACCTGTTGCTCATTCAGGTCATTTTCTAGAATAGTAACATCTGGAATCTGGGGTCTTGAAAACTTTTGGGACTAATTTGGTCATAAGAATTGCAAAATCTGTTAGGCTGCTTTAAAGGCAGGTGACTTATAGCTGTTGGCTGCTGCTCAGTCCCAACATCACAAGTGCAACAAATAGAAGTTGAAGTTGAAACCTGTTTTTTTTTTTTCCTTTTTTTTTTTTTTTTCTTCTCTTATTTATAAGAAGCATGCATATTTGGGAAAAAAATTCAGTAGGTGTTCCTTGTGTCTAGTACACTGCTGTTATGTGTGTCCCTTGTGAGCAGCTAATATGTTTATAAATGTCACAACAAGTGTGTGACTGCTGTGTCCATAATATTGTACATGTTATTCTACATGCTTTTGTCTATCTAATAGACTTGTTCCTTCCTTTGTAATTTATAGGGCAGGGAGCAATTACTGTCTACCATCAATAAAAAGTGGGAAGATTAATGAGGTGCTATGTTGTGGCACTTCTGAGGCATTTGCGTTTATTCTCTGCTACTATGAGGAATAAGAAATGACACAAACAGATGACGTATTTACCAAACAAAATGCAACTTCTTAATGTCTTGCAAAGAAATTATCACCAACACAAAGGGCAATAGTATGGATTTCTCACAGGCTTGATTTCTCACACACTGATGCATGTTACCCAAACTATGTTACCCAAACTGACAGCTGGCAGTTTTGCAAACACATATTATGTGCAGTTGGCTACGTATGTTCTACATTTCATAAGCCGTATGCTCTTTGCTTACTATTGATTGAACAGTCAGTTTATGCACATATATCTATGGAAATAAGCTCAATTAATAAATTAGCTACTTTGGGTTAATTTAGATAATGTAGGTATGTAAAAATTTCTATATATACTATTCAATTATCAGTGATGATTGAGATACCCATACACAAAGTAAAACAGATCAGATCTGCAGTCTGCATGCAGGAAAGGGAAGATATAGAGGAATGAGGGAAAGAACACAGTCCATTTTTTTAATCTACTATTCCAATATTTCATACTGTTGTAATATAATCATTAGTATGTTCTAATTGAAAACTGTCACTAGAAGGGACTTTTCCCTGGCACATTTCTGATCATGATTCCCCTGAGTAACAAGCCAATATGACCACACAGTTGGGCCCCTTCTCTCTTCACCCTGCATTTTTTGGCCTCCTTTCTTGGCTCAAGTTTTATGACTGTGTTGAATAGAATTGATTTACTTTTAGTGTCTGTGGCCAGAAATGGAGGGAGAGCAAGACTATCCAGTTTGACAGCAGTTTACAGTTACTGCTTCTTGAACATAAAATAAAATGACAGCCTTTAGAGCCCTTAACACCAAATTTTCAGAAGTGGTTCCTAGGGAATACTAAGGGGGTGCTGAATACTTAACAACTATCCTTGAAGGGAAGGAAAGCTGTAGGATCTAAGAAATTTGAAATCACTTTAAAAAACAGTTCGGTGGGGGTGTCTCAAATTGTATCCTTTATATGACAAAGTGTTCAAGATCTATTTCTTATTAATTTTATTTTCTTATTTTTATACTTTCAGCTGTATTTCTAGCATATGTAAATTTCTGTTTCCAGAGATCCTCTATGACAAATGTCTTAGATAAGTTATGTTTTATTTCATTGTGGGTCAACATGGCCTGGCCTTACGGCCCTGTTGCACACATGTAACAACTAGGCTTTGCTAGCACACTCATAACTACTAGGCTATACATATCTCTGCCAGACTTCAGTGCTCTGTTTCGAAGTCCAATCTGTTTATCACATGGTTTACTGTTCATTAATTTTCAAATAATGAATTGGCATGCAGAGTTGAATTCAGCACTTCCCAGAGGACTAGTATGAGTCAAGTACCTCAGCTGGAGCAATGTTTCCTTGCAAGCTTCCCCAGTTTTGTGAGGCATCATACTTCTGTGCATCCATTCTGCCTCCACTTTGAATGAAAGGACAAACTGCTTCTTCCCCTACTAGGGTCCAGACCTCTTGACAAAATTTGTTACTCATTTTTCTTAACTACGGAAGTAGGCTATGTAACAAGCTAGAAGGCATGGGTATTTTGTTGGCCTGATAGCTCAGCTCTGTAGGTGGGATACAGCCCTTGTATGCAATGGTTGGTAGGTATGACATGTTTTCAGACTGGCTGTTTGTTTGCCTTCTGTCAGGCTTTTGTCACCTGTCCTGTGATTGGTAGTACTCAACCATATGCACATCATCTACTTTTGTCCCAACTGTTACACTTGTTATGCTTTCAAGCATCCAAGAGATTAGTCATATATGAATTTCTGGGAAACATAATGCTTGCAGAGGGGCATCAGCTAGGACTGATGCCTCTGTCTTTTAGATTGTCAGGCCAGTATTGCACCACAACATGCATTTTTTCAGTCCTTTGCTGGCTTTCATCCGCTGCTGATGTTGCAGGCTAGCCATGGTCTGCAAGTTGGTCAGTCTGCTCCTATGACTAGGATCATACAGGTCCAATATACAAATAATTTGTTTTGGTGAAACTGACTTAAGCACAAATGGGTCTGTACATTTAGGAATTATTTTTACTTTCACTGGGAACTAGATTGTGCACCGTTAGTCCAAAGAGTACAGGGGGTGGGTTCCAATTTTTTTTTTTTTTTTCCCATAGTATCATTGTATCACAGAATGGTTTGGGCTGGAAGGGACTTTAAAGACCACCCAGTTCCACCCCCACCCACCATGGGTAGGGACACTTCCAACTAGATCGGGTTGGTCAAAACCCCATCCATCCTGGCCCTCATCACCTCTAGGGATAGGTCATCCACAATGTCTCTGGGCAACTTGTTCCAGTGCTTCACGGCCCTCTGAGTAAAGAATTTTCTCCTAACATCTAATCTAAATCTCCCCTCTTTTAGTTTAAAACTGTTGTGCCTTGTCCTATCATTATCTGTCTGTGTAAAAAGTTGCTCTCCAGCAACTTGGGCACAAGCATGGAGCTGTGGATAAATCATGTCTTCTGGGGCAAATACAGAAGCATTTTCACATATAGGTGTCAGCTATGCCTTTTGCGTAGATTTTTCCAAAGTGGCCCAGCACCTTTCTTGCTGCCTATGTCATGTCATCGTGAGGCTTGGGACCTCCGTTTAGTGTTTTTCCTTTATTCTTCATAGTAGCTGGCACCGGGTGTTGTAGATGGCTTGGTTGGTAAGCTCTTCCTCAATGCTTTACATCAGTTAGTTCAAGAGGTCTGCATGCACTTTGAAGAACTTAAAAGCACTACTTCAGGTAGTCCTTTATTTTATCAAGGTTTATTTTCCTGTGGCCCAGAGCCCTCTAATTTATTTATTGGGCTCATATGTGGCTATAACAGTGGTTAATTTCAGAAGTTCATTTGCAAATGATTTGTACACCTTAAAGTTATATTCTGAGTTTAAAACATCATTTTAAGAAAAACTGGTATTTGAAATGATAGGAATTTAGACTGGAATTTTAAAACAGTGTTATCTAAATTGTAATGTGTTATACAATCTGCATTCTTATTTGACATATCATTTTTGAAGTTGGTGTGATAGAGAACTTTTATATCCCTCAAGTGTTTTTCTCTAAAAATGTCCCATTTAATGTTGTCATAGAAAGATTGTCACAGGAATTTAAAGAAGGTCTGGGTAATTGGTTAAACTACAATGTAATTGTGTGCATCTGAAATATTTGGAAAAAAGGCTTGCCCAAGAATAAAAAGAACACATGAGCCCATGAAATCCCTATAAAGGCATGGTAAAGGGAGATTTATGACTGATTCTTGTGTTTTTGCTGGCATTTAGCTTTGAAATGGTCTGGAGGTAAGTGTAGGAATCTGACAGAATTTCCTGAAACACTCTTTTCTGATCTATTAAGTGCATTTAACTTTTTCTCTTCAGATGCTAGGATTGTGGTAGTTCATTTAAACATTAGAAAGGAAACAAAAAATGAGTGTAGCGAATGAGTAATTCTGAAGAAAGTTTGCTTAGGAACAGTGAAACTCAGAGAGAAGATTTGTTTTGGATGATGTGTTATTTTTATATTAAAGGCTGCACTTCAGCTTTTTCTTAAAAGCCATATTTTAATTATAAGAATTATATAAGAAATGCAGTAGTACAAGTTTTCAGCTTAGTCTGTGAGGCTTGGCATGATTGTAATGGAGACAAAGGTGACCAGATATTTCTAGATGTGTGAAAGCAGCAGAAGATAAACTCCAGAGATAGTCTGCTGAACCTTTTTTTTTTCCCATGCTTCCAGCTTTTCAAACATATTTTATTCTTCAGATTGTTTACACTAAAGTGAGATGTCCTTTCCCTCTCAGACTTTTTGCCCATCTGACCTTCCACTTTGACATAGCTCTGCACACAGCTGATTACCACACTCAGGCCCCTGTCACTTCTGTCCCCAGAGCCACACCGCCACACAACTCAGTATTGCTGCCAGAAAATCAGATCTGTGCAGTGCCCTGAGGCACTCTGTCTGTCAGTAGCTTCTTCATAAAATTTGGCATGCTTTTAGGCAGTGGATGAAGGTATTTCCTCAGATTGTATGACTTGTATGATGTATGACGTATACACCAGAGTCTGTGAGGTTGCTTAATTGAATGAAAGAGAAAATGTCAGAAACAGTGCCCCAACCAAACTGACAGGAGATAGAAATGGGCATAGAAACCCTGAGCAGATTACCTGGTCATTATTTTGGATCCTAGGAAATTGGATCAAAATATGTATTTTAAAGGTACTATTCCTTAACGAGTAGGAGGATGCTCAGGGATCATAGATTAAAAAGATATACCAAAACAATAATTTGCAGAGAATTTAATCCAACAAAAAAAAAAGTACCATTCATTTTTAAATAAGCATATAGTATCTGCCCATTGTTAAAAGTAGCAGAAATATGTCTATGGACCACTTGAAATTGAAGTATATAAGAGAACATATTTATAGTGCTGCTTACTGGAATAGAAGCTGAAACATTAAACATTTCTGAAATTCACTAAGGCCCAGCATTGAGGAAGGAGAAATCTAATGTACGAGTACAATAACTGGGGAATTACTGACTAGGGAAGAGTATTGCAGTAAAATATCTAAGGGTTAGAGAGGATCATAAACTAAATACAAGTCAAGGGAGTAGTTGTATGCAGGAAAGGCAAATTTTATTCTGTTAACACCAAAACAGATGAAGAGGTAAATATGCTGTTTTAGGAGAGACTGGCAAAGCCTCTTTCAGAGGCTTTCATGTCCACTCAGATGCAAGTGCAGTCCCAATGAGAGAGCAAGAGGACGGGAGGATTAGAGAGGAGAATCTGTGGAGGCAGAGATGTGGCAGGAATCCTGGGAAGGGAAGATTTGTATTGAGAGGGCAGCGACCGAGTTGTTCTCCAGGCTAACTGGAAATAGCTGAGGACAAACAAGCTTAAGTTCCAGCAGAGAGGGTGTAGGCTGCACATTAGGCAGTGAAGCTCCAAACAGACACAGAGAGGCTTATTTATTGGAAAGGTTGTAAAGACAAGTTAAAACAAGTACCTGTGGGGCAGGTCTAGATATACAGTCTTTTAAGGGATATTCTGCCCCTGCTTTACCAAATGCTAGTATACAGTGATTGCAGGGTTTGTAATTTCTGTATGTCTATTTATGTTTTCACATCAAGACCGCAGTGCAGTTTGACAGCTGGTAGAAACTCTGGCATGTGGTTGAAATTGCAAAACTGTCCCTCTCAATGCATCTGTAGATTTATTTATTATTATTATTATTTTTTTGCATATCATATAAATGTCTATTTCCTTTTGAATGTATATTTAATGAAAAGGAATGTTTTGGTGTTTGAAACACCATAGCATTTTTCTGTCAAAACTTCTAAGAATTTGTATGTCTGCCAAATGAAAGTCCTATGGAAAATATTTTTTTTCCTTGAAAATTGAAAAAGATTAATTTTATTCTCTGAACTTTGCAGGAAGTGGATTTCTTTGTTGATTTCAATAGTTTTCAAAACATAAAAACACAGCATTTTTCTTATTTCAGAACTGAAATACTGGGGGGGGGGGGGGTAAGGAGAAATGTTATGTCATTTATCAAATATTGTGGCTATTATGACATCTCTCAATTGGTTCTTTAAAGATATGGTTCTGGTTGCCATTTATCCCAACGGCAAAGTGTCCCGGTGCACAGAACCCTGGGACTCCAATAGGACTGGTTACTTTGATGAGGGCTTGCATTGTAAGTGAGGTAGTCCCAGTCCAGAGGAGAAAACATGTAAGTACAAATCACATAAGGCAAGGCTGTACATGTAAATTAAATTTCATAGTTTTAAAGGTATTATAAATATATATTTTTAATTAAAATATTTTAATTCTGTTTAGACCAACTTGAAACATCGTCCTGTCAGACATTTGTGAAGGGTTTAGAGAGAGGCAGAAGAGTGGAAACTTCCAGCCCAGGACACAAGGAAAATAAATAGTAATGGAGGGGGAAAGGAGAGCTTTGCATGAGGAGCCTGTGGGGAGTCTGGGCATGGGAGAAGTAGCCAGGGGAGTCACTCCAGGCACCAGATGAGAGGAATTTGCTCTTTCTGGACAAGAAGGCTGATACTGGAATGAAAAGGTAGAGGTAAGTGTAAGAATGGGAAAAGAGGAGCTCAGTAGATCAGGCAAGAGTGTTTGAAAAAAGAACAGCTGCAGAAGGACTAGGCAGACATGGTCACTGGCAGCAATGCCATACGCCTCTGTGTATTCTCTATATTTTACTTCATCTAACCTGAAGCAGTGTCACTATTCACAACTGTTAGCAAATATCACTGGCATCCTTCCTCTGCTGCTCGGGTAGTGAGTGAGAGTCATCTCTTGCTGTTGCCTCCTGCATTAAGGCAAGTGAGAGGTACGCCAGTATGTTCCAGACCTGCTATCTGTGACTTTAAACACGAAGCAAAAGGATACTTTTTTTTTTTTTTCTCTCAATGTCCTCTTCAGAAGGTGAGAAGCTGCACACAGAAAAAACAGTTTGCAACATGTATTTTTAATAATAATAATAAGTCCAAATTGAAAGGATCTGTGCAAATCTTATTTCATCAACTTTGTGCTTCCACTTTCTGATATGATTATTATTATAATGTTCATAATTACAGGATAATCATAAGTGAACAACTACCTCAGCATAAGAAAAAGATCAACTCTGGAATGTATCATACTTATATAGTGAAATATGACACTGTTTGTAAATTCTCTACTCCTTTCTCACAATTACCAGTAACTAAAAAAAGGAATGAGACAAAAATTCCAACTATTATTATGTGAAGGCAGCTGATTGCTGGCCTGAAGAACTGAATTCTTTGTCTAACTCTGCCACAAATCCTTCTGTGAAGTTTAGAAATATTTTAAATCAAATTCTTCACAGGTAGTCTTATGTTGTATTGTAATTTTCTTTGTGCTGAATGGAAGTCCTACAGTCTGATTTATGTAAGAGTTAAACATTTACCATTGCAGCTGCAGACAAGGGAAGTAGCACTTTGAACACATAAAATGCTATTTAATGGTGGGTACTTAAAATCTCAGGTTTGCATATGACTCTGTATATACTTTTGACCTTAATCTCTCTCACCCTCATTTTTCATCCTTTCAACTCACAGAAGTATTGAAAAAAGTACATTCATTAGCAGTTGTCAAACACTCAAATGCTACAGTGGTGTGGAAATACTGGACAGAAATTATTTCTGATGTTATAGTTGAATTCAGATGGTGTGCTGATAGTAAGGCACCAGACGCTGAGTGGTTAGGAAAAAAACAAAGGCAGAATAGCTGCTCATTTAATAAATACTCTCCAGTGCACTGATGAATTGTTGCCCCATGAAAAGTATGTTCATATAATTAAAGATAATATAAATATGTACAGGAGGGATAAATGTAGGTTTCAGTTGTGTTTGCAAGGTGCAGTTCAGCTATATGCTATATTTAAAATCCTAATCTTCCTTGAATGTATATTGCCTTAAAGTACATGTGCGGGTCTTTCTGCAGTCACCTTATGTACAGCAAGAAATTATTAGCATTCTGTTTATAAGAAAAAACAAACAAACAGAAAATTGCCAATGCTTCAGGACTGTTTGAGTTCTGGACTGCTCTGTGACATACAGCTACAACACCACTCTTCACTTAAGACTAATGAAAATGACCCTGTGAGTTTTAGTTTAGATTCCAACAGCACTGAGAAATAGAGTGAAACAGAACTAATTTCTCACTGTTTACAAGATCTAGATCCATTTTAGCTTATTCCAAAGATTTTGTTTTGTTTTGTTTTGGTTTTGGTAGGAATTCAAATTTCAGGCCTGTTGAACAGTCAAATAGATCGAGTGCCTTCCCCTTTTAAAGAATCGCCCCACCACCACCCCCAAGGAAACTGTCTACATTGTTCAGAAAAATTGGACAAACTTCTCTGTTAGTCAAGGGGATCAACTGCAAAATAGTTAGCTTACATTTCTAAAACATGGAACACCAATCCTGGGAATGAGAATATGGGAAAATTAAATATTGAAAACATCCAAATTCAGGCATTAAGCATCTGAACGGGCTCCTTGACTCTGCCATCAACTGAAACCCTGGAAAGTGTGGCTGGAGATGCCACGGACTGCACGGTGACTGTGCATAGGCACGCCTCACTAGATTTTAATGCAGTCTGAAGATATTAGTGGTAGATCTGAGAAAAAAAAAGTAAAAAGTGAAGGTTTAAGGGACTGAAAGGATGCTAAAATTGACTTTTGCAAATACCCTTAGATAAATGTAGGATAATTTTTTTCAGACATGAAATCATAAATTTTGGCACATCCAAATACAGTACTTCAGTCACTCACTTTAAAATTAACGTGACTTAAGGATGAAGAAAGAGGATTAAACCAATACCAAAGGAAATGTTTGATTTCATTGAATAAGCAGTTTTGATGACCTAATAAGATATGCTTTTGTTTTTACGTTCAGAGACCTTGTCTGCAACAGTACCATTTGCTGGACAATACCAAAATATTTTTCCTGTCATTTTAGTTTAGCCATCAAATCAAAGCATTGATTTGCAATCCTTACAGAGACCTGAATTTCATTCTGATCCTTCTCACTCTATAGCTTATTTTTTTCACCTGGAAACAGAGATATTAATTTGAAGATGATCAGGGAATAATAACCTGAGGCTAATGGAGAAGAAAAGCTTGCAAGTATATTAGTTAACTAAACCAGGCTAGGACACAGGCATGGGCATCAACATGACGTCTCTCACCACTTAATAGTTTCACATTCACGGAGGGGGGGTTGGCCTGGCTGAATAACCTTCCCTCAGGTCATGGCTCAGGTCAGAGCTATGCAGAAGTCTTCCCCCTTGGCAGCATAGAAGAAATCATCCTGTTTTGGGGAAGCCATGGACTAGGAACTGGCCAAACTTTATCACCAGTGGAGGCTCAGACAAAGATTGCTGCTGGTTCCAGGTCCTGTTGCTAGAACCCAACCTCACTGCTGTAACCCATCACACGCCAACAATGGTCTGGTTTGGGGCCACCTCCCGAGGTCCTGTGTAACCTAACATATCCTGTGATTCCATGTCTGATACTTAACTCCACGTGACACCTCTTTTTCTCCCTCTCTCCTCCTCCCCTCCCCCACCTTACTTCCCCTCCATCTTCAAGTTGTATTTAGCTAAATTACAGCCCTAGACATTTGGGGATACTCATTTCAAGCCAACATTTTCATTTGGAAAACATTTTTTTTTCCAGATTCATTGGAGCTATTTTCTGAGAGTACATTTTTGAGGCACTTTATGTGCAATTTTCTGTTTGTATATTTGGTTGTTCCTACTGCAGTACTTCTCCTTGAGATGTCTTTTAAGTATCTTCAAGCATTTAATTCTTGGTAAATAATCTTTTATAAAAATTTTGCACCATATGGAAATTCACATTCTAAAAGCAAGTTAATTAATTTCATACTGAATAACATAATATTGTTAGAATAAGCCCAGTGTGTGGAAAGCATTGTTCCTGCTAGACCTTGGTTGCATTTGAACTGAGCATTGTTTCTGAGGCTTTTTACACTGGGGATTTCTGTCCATTCTGGTAAGAAAAAAAATTAGCATCTGCAGATTAAATTTTCTTGCAGAAAGTAAATTCAGAAAACTAGTCTTTATCAGGGTGTCTCCTTTAACAGCTTAAAAAAATGTCCCCTTAAGAACCTCCCCTCCTATGAAATCTCGTGATTTCACAGAAAGCTGGGTTTATGAATAAATTGGACCTTACCTCACTCTTGGCTGTACTGTGTACTGTGAGTTGGTCTAAATTCATTCTGCCTTCCAGTCAGTGTTATGATGCAAAAAGCGAGTTTACATTACAAAACTTTAATTGCAACATGTACACATTCCTTTTACCTTACAGTCAACATGGGGTTAAAGATCTCTTGGCTGCTTTAGAGTCCTGGATGATCAATGAATGTTTAAAGCAGAATTTTGTTTGCAAACAAATTTACTGAAGAGCAGATTCAATGTGACATAGGTGGAAAACAGAAAAGTGAGCATGGAAGATCTTGTCCTGCTCTGTAGGTTCCGAAGATCTTTCCATTTTATATGTCTGCTGTATTATTACATTTGGAAAAGAGCAGTAAATCATGTGCTCCCTGAGGTTTTTTGCTTTCTAATCTATTCTGTTTTGCTGGGGGCCTTGGATGGAGAGCTTTATCTTCGGTTTTCTTTCTTTTTTGATATATGTTTCTCTTTGTTAAAAATAGTTGACAAGAACTTCTGTTTTTTTTTTGTTGTTGTTTTTATTGTTTGCATAGATTACAAAGGAAATTGTTGAAAAGGTTCTGCTATTGTATTTTGGCAAGGATAGTCTTGCCAAAGTTATTAAAGTTGGGTTGGGTTGTTGCACTATGTTCTCCAGAAGGCTAACCGTTGAAACCTAACTGAAAACTGGATGAAGAGCAGACTGTTATTTTTTGTCAAGACACAGCGTCAGTGGTCTGTGATGTGCACTAGTTAGCAGCTGACTTCCATATGAAATCTGAGATGTTATTTCGATTTAGCAATCTCTGAGTTATTGGGATCCTCTTTTCCCAAAGGGTTGCCTCCTCATATCTTTGAATAAGTACTACAGTTGTGATAACACAAAGTCTATTTATTACCAGGTCTCATTTCCATGGTTTAAATGGAAACGGGTGGCAAGCTGTTATTTCTGGTGAGGATGGGGCTAGGGGGTTTCTAATTTGCTTTCTGCTGTGGTTCACAAGAGCCTGAACATGATGATTTTGCAAGGCCAGTTTGCCTCGGTGTGGTGTTTGAGTGTCATGGATTTTGCTGGGTGTGGGGGTGTGGAAGCTGGCAAGGTCCTTTGGATTTATTTTATTTTGTGAAGATCTGCATCATCAAAAGATTTACACTGGTCTTTCAACATAACGAGTTTGTGAGGAGAAAGGCAATGGACGTCTAAGTCAACTATGAAATGCAGGGGTATTATTGGCAGTCGTGAGCAGTGGTATTATTCCCTTGTTTTTCTGTGATCCCTTGCACCACTGATCCTCTGTGTATTTACAGGAAGCAAACTGTCTTACATGCCTCTGCCTCTAGATTTCTTCTGAAAATATGTCTCTGATTCTGTGACTGACAGTCTGTGGAGTAGACTACCCTCAGGCAGCATGATAAAATACTTTACTACATCTTCTTTGTTACTGTTTATGCAGCTTTTATTTTTTTTTTCTTTTGTATTTTACAGTTTTTTGGGTGACATTTCTTATCCATTCTAGATAGGAGAAGCATTTCGGTTGTTGTTGTTCCGGGAAAATTTTCAGTCATTTTTTATTATTCTTAAACGACATTTTAATAAAAATATATTCGTTAGCCTAGTCTTGATCTGAGTGAAAACAAATAGTTTGAAAAGGTGAGCATTTGAATAATCTGGATGAAGTGATGACTGATATTCTTTGGTATTTCTTTACTCTATTTTGGTTTTACCTATTGGTTGAAGTGTTTTGTTTTGTATCCAGCTAGGATTGCTTCAGAAAGTGGGTGGTGTTGGAAAGGTACTACATGTCCACAGAAATGCACTTTTTTGGAACTTGAGATTTTCTTCATTTTAGCATTTTAATGTCCTTTTTAAAGTTAATTTAAAAGTTAGACTTTTATTTTTATTTCTTATTGATATGAATATTATTTTGGGAACCCTGTCTTATGTAACATGCATATTTGTAGCAGTTTTGAAGAAAAGATCCACATTTATGAATATCTATGAGGTAGTCAGTCATGTATGACTACCACAATAGTTTATTGATGGTAAAATTATATTGACAATTATCTGCTTGCTTGCTCTTTTACTTTAAATCGTAATATTTAAAATATTCTTGTAGTTATACACACCTAAAATATATTTTAAAAAATGCTTCATCTTGGTTAATTTAAATTTGTACTAAAGGGATGGATTAAGTGATCTAGCTGCAGGCAAGAGGGAATGGGGTAGAGAAGATGAGAAACGTCTCTGATCAGTGCTCAGCAGAAAAAAAGAGTCAATTAAGTGAGGCACTGAGATAAAGCAAATTCAAAAGAAGATTTAGATCTGGAGAAAAATAATAAAACTATCTAGGTTTTACAGGTTTGGAAAGGTATTTACATATAATATGTAGGTGTTGCACATATAAAGATTTATTAATGATATGTTTTTCACATTTTAACATCTGAAATAGGCAATGATTTTACCTTTATTATTATTATTATTATTATTATTATTATTATTTTTCCTGCCTACTTTGGTAAACTCATGTTGTCAGATTCTGAGATTCTCTGGTTTTCCAACATCACTAAAACCCAGGGTTGTGCCATGTCAGCATTTCCTCATTTGCAGTTTCTTCCATCTTGCATGGGTCCTAAGGAAAACAAAAATGTTAAAATAAATTTCCAAAATTAGCTGGTATATAAAGTTTGTTAAAGAACTTTTGGTTTAAAAAATGTGGATTTGCTGAATGATGCCAGTAATAGATTGTGCTGTCTAACATGGCACAGCCATTTGTTTCTCCAATAACTGTTATTCATGCAAAACAGTTCAATGCAAGTATATCATATTTTGGGACAGAGAGTACATATAAAAAGTTTCCAGAGGATGGCTGGCAGCTCACATGAGATCATATGGGTGGCTTTGTCTGGTATAAAGCTTTCAGGAGATAGACTGTAGCAGGAGGTTTTGGGGAATTTTGCCTAGATGAAAGAGAACGGTTTAGCGTAAGAGTCATCAGAAAGCTGTAGGGGAGTATTAGTTTCGAGCAGGAGGTGCTGTTGGTGCCAGATGCCTCAGTTCATCAAAACACAGGAAGTTTTGCTGCACTGAAGAAGGGAATATGGCAAATTTAAGTATACATGGAGAAATCTGAAGTAGAGCCCCGTTTTCCTAGATCAAAAACATGTTTGAGAAAAGGTTGGAACCAAGGGGAGATAGGAGACATCTGTTTACTAACCAGCAATTAAAACATGCATGATAAGTGGGTAATTACTGTAAACAGTATGATTCTTCATGCTTTAACTTGTATGATATTGTCACACGCAAATGGATTTGTGTCTTGGACAATTTGTAGTGCAGACTCTTACTGCAAAGCATGTCATGTGAGAGCTGTTTACCTTCCAGGAGCAAACTTAGAGATCACTGCTGTTCCTCTTGGTAATTTCACATCCTCTCATCTCAGAGTCCTGTTTACCAAGCCTGCAGCAACTACCTGTAATAACCTCTTACCAGATGTGAATTGATTGCCATTTATGCTATAGATTTGTTCAGTTTTCATTCAGCATTGCACATACTGCACATGTGGCTCTGTATATTACTAGAACAGAAATTCTTTGGCAAGAGCTTTTAATGCCTTCTGACTTTTCTTGTGGTAAAAACACTTTGTCTTTATATAAATTGCTTTATAATGAGAACAGGAATTATTTTATACCTTTGACAATGTAAGGAAAGTTTTGATTTCTAATTGGGCAATAAGCCTTGAAAATAGCCTTGCAAAAGTGACTTGCAAATTGTCGTGCAAATATTAGGCAATTTTTGCTTTAGATTCTCAGACTCATTACTGATACTGCAGACATGCTGAACCCTTGGGACAGGAGCAGGTACACATTTTTTTTTTTTTTTTTTTTATTTTTGGTGGGGTGGTTGTTCTTTTGTAATATCCTGAGAATAACTGATTACTTTATCAAATAGCATTCTTTTTTTTTTTTTTTTTTTTCTTCAAGGTGCAGTGTCTAATAACATCAGTCTGATTTGTGAGGAATTTCTCTGTATCTTATTAGTTCTTCACTTTTCCAATTAGAATAGAAAGAGATACAAAGATACAAGTTTTTTTTTTTTTTTTTTTTTTTTTTGGAGGGGGGTGTGATCTCTTGTTTCAAAATTAGATGTGCTCTTCTTTCTTTCTCAGTCTTTAGAAGTGGATGAGACCTAACAATGCTGAAAAAATTGTGTGTTTTTTCTTTTTTTTTTTTTTTGCTTTTAACAGGCCAAGCTCTGATAGCAGGCGTCACAGCATCCGAGAGAGGATGTCCAGTACTAATGAGAAAGGGAACCTATCCATGGAGTCCACCAAGGAGACCCGGTACTGTGCTGTGTGCAACGACTATGCTTCAGGCTACCATTATGGGGTCTGGTCTTGTGAGGGCTGCAAAGCTTTTTTCAAAAGGAGTATTCAAGGTAATAAGCTGTTCAAGTGAGTCACCTTAACTGTTTACTCCTGAGGAAGCTAGCTGAGATTGCAGCCTGAGCCCAGGACAATGACATTTATTGGATTTTCATTAGGAGCTACTGTGCTCTCCCATATGTGTTTTGCTCTCTATTTGGTGAATGTTTCTAACAGTTATATATTATGTTGTTATTTAGCCCAAGATTAATGAGGGAAGATTAAAGCTTCTGTGTATTCATCTTGGTTTCTGTATGTCTGACTATGGAGGTAATGAGAAATCTAATTTAAAAATCCATATTGGATCAAGATGATCACTCTTTCAGTCTATGTATATCTCTTTTCTGTGATTAAGTTCCTAACCAAATTTTTTTTTTTTTGTGAATTCCTTGTCAGATGAAGATTAATTCATGTTGGTTAATTTCTTAATCTTAATTCAATGTTCCATTAGCGAAATGGTTCAATCCAAATCTCAGCCACTTGCAGATCTGAGATGTCTTTTGAGACCCAATGTTGAAAGGGAATGTGTCCTTGAAGAAATAATGTTTGCATCTCCCAGTAAAGCAGGGCTTTGAACTATACACAGAATAATATAGTTCACAACCTTGTCATGGCTAAAAGTGTTCTGTGTAAAATGTCCACTGGATTAGAGGACATTAAACAGAAACAGCGTTAATTACTGTGACTAAGATAATTCTTGATTAAAATCCCTGGCCTCTATGGAATGGCTATTTTTTTTTGCTTTGTTCAACACAACTGAGTAAGACCAAAGTGTGATTCTACTGAATATCCTATTCAGTATCTAAGTATTACTGTGAAGATGAATATAAAGCAAATGTCTTCCTTTACAAATAAATGGAAAACTAGCAAAGTGCTGTGCTTTTGTTAGGTTTCTATAGTTTTTTACATTCCCAGGTGATATACACATAGAGAAATTCCTGTAGCTCTTTTTTTGAAGTAAACATAGCAAAAAAACAGTTTTTACCTTATATCACTAGGTGTGATTATTGCCTATTTTGTCGAAAGACTACCGCCGAGTTGGGTTAAATAAGACTTCCAGCATTCAGCTCAAGAACTTTTCCAAGCTTATAGAAAAAAATGAAAGATTGGCTGCAGGGTAGACATTGATGAAATGATTTGAATGTCAGTGATTAGTTAATAGTTACTTGTATTTCTGCTTTTCCAAATTCATCTAGGTGATTTTTAGAAAAGAGTGGTTACAGCCAGAGGTCAATAATAAGCCAGACTGGAGGGAGAAAGGATGAAATGCTTTTTACTTAACATCAGAATGACATATTTAAACTTGTGAGGTAGGGACAACAGTTCCTTCAGTTGAGTGCTTTTTCATTTTAAGTCCCCTGACTGAATCAGAATTATTTCTAGAATTTTGGAATTCTGTACTTGAACTTGAATTGAACTAAGTCATCTTACCCAAAACACCTTCTTTTTAAACAATTTTGTCTTCTTTCCTAGCTTATATTTATCATTTAGATCAATACCAAGTAGACAGAATAAATTGCTTAATTTCGTACCAGTGTAACTTGCTTGTGGGTGACCCATCAACAAAACAAAACTGAAGTATTCTTACGTAAAAGTAAGAGTTAGTTATCAAATAACTGTATGGAACAGATCTTCAGCTTTTGGCCTTTAGAGATGAAGAAATGAGTCTGACTGTTTCACTGAGTTCCATGGCTCTACTCAAAAACTTTGGGTAATTCTGCCCTAGTATCTATGTCTCTATGTGTATAAATCTTACAGTCCTCAACAACAGATCTGTTATCTGTTTGTGCTACGGTACATGCTAATTTGTAAATTTAGTTCTTGCTTCATTTACATACTTAACATAATTTTTAAGTAGGTAGGCTTTAAAAATGTAAAGCTTAAATTTTCAGTGTCCCATAAAATGCTTTTCTTAATTATTAACTCATACTTGCTCTAATTTAAGCCCATTCCTTCTTGCCCTATTCCTCATGAACATGAAGAAAGTTTACTGTAACAACCTTTTACATAGTTGAAGACTGTTATCATATCTTTCCTGAGTCTTCTAGTCTTTTTTTTTTTTTTTTTAGACTAAACAAACACAATCCTTTTTGCAGAACATGTTTTCTAGACTTCTGATCCCATTTGTTACACTCCTCTGAACTTTCTCCAGTTGATCCACATCTTTTTTTGGACAACAGCTGTCATAAGAAGTGACATCCACTAATATCAAAAAAATAATCCAAGGATTTGAATACTTGTGAGAGAATTGTGATCTTTTGATCACAGATGATATAAAAAGCCCTCTAAAGGGATTTTAAAGTCATATGTGCCCGGTCTTGATGAACTAAAGGAGTTTTTGAATTTCCTACAGGATTTGGAAAAGATGTCTGCTTTGGCAATTACATATTCTCATTGGATGTGTATCCAATTTACAGGAATGTCAGTAATTTTTAGACTGAGCATATATGCGAAAACATGCCATTTACCTTTCATATGGTAATAATTTTAAAGAGATTGTGATTGGATATCTAGGAACGAATATTACTAATTTGTAGAAAACTAAATAATTTTAAAGAGATTGTGATTGGATATCTAGGAACGAATATTACTAATTTGTAGAAAACTATGTGGAATAAATATTTTATCTCCCTTGTATATATGACATATATTCCTAAAAAAGGGTAAAGAATTTTCTGGGAATCATATGATTTAACTGTATTGAGGCAAATAGGACTTTTTTTTTTTTAAATACACAAAAGCAATACAGTACTTTTTCAGCAATTATTTTTGTTTTTGTGTATAGAATGTCTTTAAAAGCCAAAGGACCATGTTACTTTTGTTCTTTACTGTCCTGTATTTTCCAATATATGTATAGATACAGAGCAGACTGGCTATTTTTATGTTTCACATTAGAGATTTCATAGGAGAATTGCCATAATGAAGATGGATGTTCTTAATACATTGTAGTCAAAACTACTATATGGTTCTTAATAGAACCACAGGAAAAAGTGAGTGAGTACAGACATGATTGAGCTGCGTGGGGTAATCTGTTTTCCTCACTGTGTAATGTTATCTTCAGTGGTATGTTTGGTTTACCTATTTGCATAAGTAACTACTAAAATTTTGTGAAAACTCACATCTACATTGGACCTTACCAGAAATGGAGATGGATAGCTTCATTTTTATTTTTATCCAGAGGGTTTGGAATGGTTCTGGAGATATTTTGTGAATTTTAAATGCTTTTTTTTTTTTTTTTTTCCCAACAGTTAATGCTTAGAAGGCAACCTGAATTAGTACTTGTCTCTCAATATTTGCAACTGTTCAATTTTCTTTAAATAGTAAATGGTTGGTGAAAATCTCAACTACCTCCTGAAATTTCCAATGTCAGTCCATTTTGTTAGTTTATGTCACAAAAGTGATTTGGGACTTTGTTTTGAGAAAAACACAGTGCAGACTGATATTAATGTATAAAGTTTTATGTGAGGAAAAAATCATATGACACCAAGAACACTGTGTTGCTTGGTGATAGAAGAGTGCTTTATTCTTTGCCCAGCATATGTAGCCTTCAGGAATGTACTTGGTCAACTGACTTGAATCCAGAGGCATAACAAGCAGTCACACCACAGCACGCTGTACTTCTCTGTTAAAATATTTATGGATTTTAAGATCAAAAGGGGCCATTAGATCATTAAGTCTGGTCTCTTCTCAGTATAAACTTTATATGCTATCTATGTGCAGAGCCCAGTAGCTTGATGGAAGTAAATCTTTTAGAAGATGCCCAGCCTTGATCTGTTGGCTCAAGAGCTTTCGTATGATGATTGTTTATTCTAATGTCCTCCCACCTGCTAAAAAAATCTATTTAACTTAAATTACTTTGGCTTTTATATCACATCCACAAACTAGTCTTAGTACCTAGTATCTCATCCCTGTGGGAGGTTCTTACAACTTAAGTTGTTACAGTCAAATCACCTTGATATCTTAAGTAAACAAAAGTGCTTGAGTCACTCACTATATCTTTCTATTTTCTGAATCACTTCCTTTGTCTTTAGACCTTTTCTAATTCCCCCGTAATAACCTCTTTAAAATCTAGATATCAGAATTGGATGAATTGTTTCAAAATCAGCCTTATAAATGCCATTTACAAATTAAAAATCCCCTTGTGACTCACACATTCTTTTCCCCTCCTCCTAATTCTCTGGTTATTTAGATAGCCACCAAAGGGACAGGAAGAAATTAATCCTAGCATCTCTGACTAGCATCCAACAAATGCCTATATTTAAGGGGCTTAGGACCTGCCGTGGGGGAAAAGGAATTTGGAAAATTGAGAGGTAACTCTACATTGAAGGATATATTGATCTGAGAACTGCCAAAGTATCTTAGAAATCCCCATTTATATTTTCCTGTTTCTGTCATAAGCTCTTCTGATTTTTTTTCAGGTGCACCTTCTCTGCCTTTTCCTCACAGCTGTATATTCAGACAAAAATCTGGAAAGTTTCACAAATATTTAGTTAAGAATTACTGCATGATTCAAAGCAGTACCAGCCCAGCAAGAATAGGCTGGCAAATGAGAATATATGAATTGTCATGCTGAGGAATTGCAAAGGATTGCCATTAGTGTCTTGAATCACAGAGATATAGTGGTCTTTGAAGTGCAGGAATTCTTGAAGCTGGGAAGTATTTTAGTTGTGTGTCTTGAACATCAATTGTAGTTAACGGTTATGCCTTGTGAACATCAAGTAGGAGAGTTTTGGCAGTAGTCTTGGAGTGTTATCAATTGTTTTAACTTCACAGTGATAGAGCTGTGCTGTATTCAAAATATGTAGTTCAAATTTTAGTGCTAGGAGTGGTAGTAAGACACATATTTTCATCTGAGTTGGGGAGAAGACTTTCTCTGGTAAAGCATGCCTAATAAGTGGATGGTTAAGTAATGCTGCAGTGCAGCAATTGAAATATTGCCAGTTTGAGGGGGGTGTTCTGAAATCTTCCCTATAACTTTCCATTATTACATTCTGTTTTCATGGTATTTTTGTAATCTGCTTGATAACAGTTGCAAATTCTGTACTGAACCTGCAGCCAAGAAGACAGAAACTCCCTAATAAGACTGCTTGTATGCTGATTCTATGAGTTATCAGTAGAAAGAGCAAAACTATAGGACATAAGCCTAAGTGAGACTTGCAGAGGCAAACACAGCCTATAAACAGGGACTGCAGACCAGTATCTAATGTTAGGGTGGAAAATACACAGTTCCAGTTTGAGAGGTAGGTGACTGTTAGAAGTTTGAAGTCCAGAAAATGTGTATTTGGAAAGACCAGAAGGGTTTAGGAATCATTGTGACAGTCCTAATCACCTGTGATCAGCCAGCTTCATCTGGAACTTTTGTTTTATTTTTGTGTTTTTAGTATATATTTTCTAGAGCCTCTTGAGTTAAATACATGCTCTGGTCATTGCTCCCTAATGCGTAATTTGAATATCAGAATCCTAATTAATGGTGATCTTGCTACAGAAACTTGGGTGTTAAAAAGTAAGTGTCAATACTTCTTTTTTCCTAGTCAATGGCATTTGAAAGTGGTAGTATTCCAGTGAGTTTTAAATGCTACATTCAGCATAGATATGGCAGTGATTTAAGGTGATTGCATCCAAGATGTTTCCTTATTTTTCATGGTCTAAGCAAATCATTGGGCTACAGTGAACCTTGAGCCCTAGTCCATCTTTCTGTCTTGTGATAGGATCAACTATTGCTGATTCCTTACATATGTTTGTTTAGTTGCTTCCTTAAAACCTGTACCCTGATCCATTGTTTAATTCTCCTTATCTCCGAAGGCTACTAGGAAATTTGAATCTTCCTTCCTGCAGGTTAAGCTCATCATTTATTTTCCTGTCTGTCAGAAAAATTAAAAAAATAAAAATAAAATTGTTCTCTTTTCACCTTCAACAGCCTGTAGAGCACCGAAGAGTGTTACCACACTGTTAAAGATACATAATTTTTACTTAACCTGAATAAACCCAGTTTGTTCAACCTTTTCTCATAGGTTTTGTTTTCTAGCTTTCTAATCTAGTTGCTCTACTTGTCCAGTCCTGGGCTCCTCAGTAGAAGAGAGACATGGGCATACTGTTGAGAGTCCAACAAAGGGCCATGAAGTTGATTATGGGACTGCAGCATCTCTCCTATGACTTTTTAGCCTAGAGAAGGGGAGGCTCAGGGGGTGTCTCATCAATGTATGTGAAAACCTGAGGAGAGAGTGCAAAGAGGACAGAGCCAGGCTTTATTCATTGGTTCCCAGTGGCAGGACAAGAGGCAATGGCCACAAACTGGAACACAGGAGGTTCCCTCTGAACATCAGGGAATGCTTCTTTAGTGTATGGATGACTGAGCACTGGAATAGATTGCCCAGAGGGCTTGTAGTCTCCCTCCCTGGAAATATGCAAAAGACATCTGGACATGGTTCTGGGCAACCTGTTCTTGGTGGCCGTGTTTGAACAGGTGAGTTGGACAAGATGACCTCCAGACTTCTCTTGCAACATTAACCATTCTGTGATTCTGTGATACTTTGGAGATTCTGTACTGTGTCCCGCTTTTTCTTTTATTTTTATTTTTTGAGGTATGTTTTCTATCTATATGTTGCTTTACCAATGCTGAGCAAAGCAATAGGATTATCTTACAAACCTTGCCAATGGTATTCCTCTATGTTGTTCTGTTCTGTCACACTGTAATATTTGCCTTATTTATCAAAGCATGACACTGTTCACTCAATCAGTGTGTGATGCAGAATAAACTCAATTGTTCTTTTCTACAGAAGAAACCACTTGTTTCCCCTCTTGTTTTGTGCATCTGATTATTCCTGTTTTAATGCAATGATTTTTACTGGTCTTTGCTTTTGCTCTTTTTTTTTTTTTCCCATGTGCTATGCTTGACCAGTTTGCCAAGATTATTCTGAACTCTTATTCTGTAGACTCCTGTGGACTCCTGCCATTTATTTCAGATTTATTTCTGTCTGATTAGCAGAGAAGTCTGGTCTTTCCTCTGTTCTTACAACACACATAAAGATCATCTACCAGTGAATAACATTTAATGAAATAAATATGGTTTTATTACCCATTTCTGAAGAAGGACATGATCTAGGAGAGACAATATAAAGCCTCATTCAATATCAGCTTCCACTGTAACACTGAATTCTGGTAGTTATTCCCCAAGATCAGTTTTCTGACATAATCTAAACTATAGATAGCTGACATATGAAATGTTACTCCCAGGCTATATTGAAAGCCTTTCTGAAGTTGAGCAGCATACTTTACCAGAAAGTAGAGAACTCTCACTTATTGTTATCTGATTTTACAAATGGTTATGGGTTCTTCCTCCACCAAGACCAAAACTTTTTCCATCCTAGATAAAATTCCTAGCACTTGGAGACTGTACTTAATGTAACCTGTATTATTAGCTTTAATGGTGTTTTACTTCCTCTGGAATATTATGTTTGATTGTTGTGTCTCATCAAGCAACAAAGTAAAGTTAAAGAGTATTTCATGTTGCAAGTATTTCAGGAATATTTAATTTGCAAACATTATTCCTAGCTCAGTGCTCGGCCTGTCAGCAGTTCAAAATATTCACTATATTCACTAGGGAAGAAAAAAAAAAAAAAGGAGGAAGAAAAAGAAAAGAGTTTGACATTTACAAATAACAAGAGAACATGCTTTCGTGTCCATCAGGAAAGTGCTTAACTGTTTCATTTGGTTTCAGAGGGTATGAAAGAAAATATGTTTTTGTAACCTCATTTAACTCGTATGGGTCTATTGATTCAAACTTATTCCATAAATTTCACTCACTTGAACTTTCAGACTTTCTGCAGGTTAAGTTTATCCTTTGCATTCTCTTTGGAGAAGTGGAAATCAAACTAGACAGAACTGTGTAAAATGACATAAATAATAACTCTATTGGAAGTGCATGAAGTGATATAATTTATTTCCAAAATGAGACTATTAAAAAACTTTGTGGAAGTATTAGTACTAGTTCAGGGTTACTGTAAAAAAAAAAAAAAAGAAAAAAAAAAGAAAGTCACTGAGTTAGAATGGCAATTATCTGCTGGAATAATTTAGTAACAGTTCTAGAAGATCTTTCATTGTCTGCATTCTTTGTGTAAGATTATATATCTCTCAAAGACTTGATTTTAGTTAAGTTACAAATTATTGAAATAGTTGGACTTCCTTTGTTATAAATAACACAGGAACACAGGTATTCCCCACTCTAAAATGTGGCTGGAGCTATGTAGGGCAACAGACTAAGTTGTCTTTGTTGACCCATCTGAATATAAAATGGATGAATATAGTATAGAGTATGGATGATATTAGAATATAAGCAACCCAACGAGCACATATCAGTGCTCCATATCAATAAATGAAAGAGTAACATAACTAGGTTTTATTTTGCATGAGAATGTGGTTCACAGGCAACAAAGGGATTTTGTTGGAGTGCTGATGTTAAAGATTTATATGATATTTTAACAAAATAAATGGCACTTTCTTTTACAGGGGGTTAACTGTGTGGATAAATACACTACAGATCTGTGCAAACTTTACATTCAGTTACCAAGTATCCAAATATAAAGTAAGACCAGCTAAACTTATTCAACAGGTCTCATGAGAATCCAAAACATACCTGGAATAAAAATAGAGATATGCTAATTTTCCTGTTACCAACAGCCTATTGGATTTTAAGTGCACAAGGATAATTTGCAATTGTTTTTACTTTTTGGCCTCATTAGCTGTGGGAGTTTTCTGTAGTAGAATTCCTCCCCTTCCCATTTTAGATCAAATAAACTGAAGCTAAAAAATGCCTGAGATATCATTCCAAATCTACAGGAGTAAGATATTCATGGCATGCCTGTGACTCTCTCTGAAAATGGTTTTTGTCCCTGCAGAGACCATATTGAGATGGTTGTAAGTAATACATTGTGGGATTTTTTCTTTTAACAGCTGTTGTTTTAATCATGTTCCAAGGATTAAAAACAATTGTGATTTATCAGATAAGGAAACAGAAACTATATGTCACACTCCTTGCCAGATTTTGTAGAGATTTGGATCTAGATTAGTGTCTTTTTTATATGTCATGAGGAAAAAAACATTCTTCCTATTTTATTATCTTGTCTAAAATTAAAAAAGACAGGAATGGAGTTGGGGTAGAACTAGACTTCGCATATAGAGTCACAAGGCTGAAATAGTAGATGAAACACCAATTCAACGTTTAGAGCTAAGGCCAATAAGAAAAACTTCAAAATCATCTGGTGGGGTAGAAAATACAATTTTACATTTATATAGTTATACAGCTAAAATAGTGTTTTACTTTTTATATGTTACTCTTTCTCAATGTATATGTATGTTCATGAGTTACTGAATTGGTGAGATGACAGCAGGTATGGTATGTTCAAGCAGTGTCTCTTCTCATTCTTCTTTTTTAATTTTTCCTGGTAGCTGAATAGTATATGGAAAGGGTAAAGGAAAGATCAGTATCATAATCATTTCACTTGATTTAACTGCTCATGTTAACAGTGCTATACATATGTGAAGACCAGAAGATTCCACTTGAAAATGAACACTCAGTTCATGGCATAATACAGAATATATAGATTTTGACCTTTATTCCTTTCTCATTCTTTAGTGGCTCTGTGATCCTTCTGTCAGAGATGTGTGTAGAAGGAGGACTTCCTTACAGGGTGCATAGAAAGTATATATTGCAATCTAGGCCCTTTTCCTTACTGTTGCATATAGAAATGCCTTGTGTATTTAAAAACAGAAAATTGTTCATCTTCTCAGAAGGGCTGGGTAGTTGTTAAGAGAACCCAAGTTCCAAATCCAAAGACCTTGCTGAGGGTAATTAAGCTGTGAATGTGAGTGTCTGTGCTTATATAGGAATTAGGCATAAACTTCTGTTCTTTTGCGATTCCTGTTAGGACAGACCAGGATTTAAAAACCAATATGGAGTTTTATTGAGGCACTTTAACTTAAAATTGGTATAACTTTTTATTTTACATTCAACATTTGTTCACATGGGGTTAGCATATACAGTTACACTATTGTCCACATGCATTTTTTCTTACAGTTTATGAAAATTTTCTTCTTGCTGTTGAGGCTATTCTTTCTAAGGTTTTATTTTTCTGAAACCCAGTCCACCAACTCGTCACTCTGTTCTTTGATTTGTACTTTAACGTGTGGATAAACTCCACACTGTAGCCTTCATTTCACCTGCATTTATGAAATTCTGCTAATTTCACTATCAGAATAGGATCATAGAACAACTTGGTGCTTCCAGGTAATGGCTAACCTGTTAGATGCCTTATGTAGATATGTAAAGAAAGTTGAAGAGATTTGTTTGATGTGAGGATTAAAATTATAAATAAATAAATAAAATGAAGGGCACATGTCAGTAAAATGATAATAGTACTCACTAGCTTTGTTTGAAATGTACGGTGTGTCAATTCAATTACATCAGTTTACGTTTCATACAAAATTTACCTAACTAAAAATGTTACTTTATTGGCTTTGTACAATTAAGTATCATTTAAGCATTCTTAAGCTGACACGTTGACATGTTGGTTGCTTTGATTCATTTTGTTTGTACAACTTCTGTACTGCTTAAACTAATCATGCCCTCAGGATAGTCTTGATGGTTACTGAAATATAATATGGAACTGCCTGTTTCTGTGTTATGCTAATTAATGTGAATATATTAATAGGACCCTAATTTTCATCCTTGTTGGTCCAGGACAACATGGAGTCAGGTCTTCAAAGATGCAATTCAGTGAAACGCTCAAACTTAGCTTTAGCCATATACAATATGCTGGGAATACTAGCTAGAAGTACACAGATGCTTAAATGTTCTGCTGAATGTAGTAACACTTAACTTTAAAGAAATATGAAGTGTTTTGCTGACTGAAATCCTCACAGATAAATCATCCTCCCACTCTGATTCAAGCATGCTCTGCTGTTGCATACACCACATGTACTGTGAGAGCCCTTAGACTAACAGCCACGTGAGCTATGTGGAGATTAAGCCAAGGTCATATATATAATAGAGGGGCTTTACTCTAGAAAACTCAGTGCCTTTGTTTTTGTGTAGACTATCTAGCAATTTATTTTCAAAAAAACAAAAACAAACAACCAAACAAAAAAACACAGTAAACCAGTAAGACCAGAGAAGCCAAGTGCTTCCATTTATAAGTATCAGTGATCACCAAGGACATTTCTTCCTCTCAGTATTCCTGTGATACCAATTATCCAAATGATCTAATTAGTCTCTCCTATAGCCTATACTGTTGTTTGGATACCACAAAAGTGTGGGGTAGGGCAGTTGAGCACCTGTTAATGTGACACACTGTTAGGTTAATGATTACTACCAGTGAGAAATCCCTTCTAAATCCCTTCTAATATGTCAGATTGTTCAGAATCAGCTTTGCCAAGAGATGAGCTTTAAGGATAAAATAAAAAATAGAATAATTAAAAGACAATACACCTTGCAGCAGAGTAATTAAGTTATATTACTTTACTTAAAACCGCGAGTAATCTTTGAGTTTTACCTATTCCTTAGTTGTGTTCTACCTTTTCCCATTCCATCCCACCCCAAGCTAGACTGTACTACTCTTGTCTGTTCCTTGCAAAAGAAACTTCCTTCCTCATTTCCCGTGACCGAGTCTGATGGTGTTGTCAGGAAGCTGGAAATGGTCCTGCCTTCCTTCCTTCGTTTCTGTCCTGTTCTGCCCTTATTCATTTCATAATAATTTCTACTGTATACTCTAATTATCTAACATTTTCTCCAAGTTTCTTATGTTTTTTCTAGTCTCCTGAAGACACATTGGTTCAACTAAACCAAAAATTCTAAGAAATATTAAATGCACTATCTTCTTACTAGGCTTACAGCTAATATAAAGTCTAAACATTTACATTAGCTATGGCACTCATAATCAGAAGAATTATGATATTCACACACATCTTTCTTTTTATTGGCATTCAAAATTTTACAGGTTTTATCCTGTGAAGTTGATCAAGCACTATGGAAGAAGAATGTCTAAGGTGCAGGTTGTGTGCATGAAAACAGACTAATTAAGCTAAACTCTAAAACACATATTTAAAATATACATTATGGAAACAACGTGTTATGAATCACATTGATTCCAATAGGGACTGTAGCTTGATCACAGTCAGGATTATTTTATATATTATTCTACAAATTATAAATCCATTCCCAAAACGTAATAGTTTGCATAAGGAGATCTGGGTCCAGAGAAAATTGATAGATTATCACCCACTTAAACACTGTGAAAAGAATGACCATCCTGCTCATAGTGGTTCCACTAGATTTCTGCATAGTCAATTTTTTTTTTTTAATTTTAAATTGTTGAACCTTATGAGCATCAGCTGGTACAGCGAACATGGTACAGCACATCTTCAGCTTTGACCTAAGTGAGCCATTTATCTGCTTTTCTTATATGGAGTTAAATGATATTCTGAATGACTTGCTGAATTCAGAGCCTGCAGTCATTCCATTTGTGAAATTACCTTTTAACTTCACTAGGATGAAGATCAGATAGCCTGTCAAAGCTTTCCTTCATTTAAAAAAAAGATTAATTAATGTTTTCAGTCTTTCTTTCCCCTTATTTCAGAACTCAGCTTATAAGACAAGGCTGGCGGTTGAGGACAGGTGCTATAATTTTATTTTTATTTTTTTGCTGCTGTTTAGTATGACCTAATAAAAATACGTTTCCATAAAAATAGAGTTTTACCTTTTTGTTCCCTTTCCCTGTAGATACTACATTTTTATACTGTTGTGGCTGTTTTCTTTCTGTCTTGATTTTTTTTTTCTTATATGTGAAATGTTTTGAATTAGATATAGAATAGTCTGTATCATACCAGAGGAACCGAAAATTAAAATGCACTTTCATGCTGAGGTTGAGCTGAATTTCTGTTCTCTCTCTTTACCTCAGTCCTGGAAGACTCAGCTTTTTCCAGTCATATACCATTCTGTAAAGTAGAGTTAACAAATAATAATTCTGTCTGTTTGAGAGAGTATGTAGTCAGCTGTCACTATATTAACTAGTTTACAGTTTGGCTGCTTATTTTGATTGGATCCCAGTTTTGTAGCATTAAAGAGCAGATGTTCCTGGTGTAATCTGATACTCATTTTTACTCCATTTTCTAATTTGTAGTCAAGGATAGATGATTTGATGAGACCAAGGCCTCTGTCAAACCTCCACCCTACTCTACCTCAAGCTGATCCCTTGACCTGAAAGAAAGAACAAACAGTTCTGCAGTAAAATTGTTTCGTTGTGTGCTGTACCTTAGTTGTGTTTAGATGAATACCAAGCACCAATAAGATCATTTTGGATAGTCTTTTTATCCTTGCTAAACTTCATCTATACTTGGAAAATAATTTAATAGAAGGCTTGAGTACATATTTGATACTTCTTTTTAAGGGAAAATTAGAATAGAGTGTTGTTGGCAGTAACAAATTACGGTATGCTGAAAATGTTTGTAGCAAGAACTGAGGTGCAGAGCCTAATAAATGAGGAAGTGGATCTCTGAAGGAAAAGGTACTGGTACCAAACTTAGTTGCACCACGTGGTAACTTAAGAATTTATAATGACAGAAGTGAATAAGAAGTGAATTAGAGACTGATTTATCCCTGATATGCAAGTAAATTAAAAGGTGTTGCTTTTATTTTATTTTATTTTATTTTATTTTATTTTATTTTATTTTATTTTATTTTATTTTATTTTTTTCATTTCTAAATTGCCCTAAATTTTGGTAGATATCTAAAAAAGTTCTGTGCATAAGCCTTTTTCATTCTATAAACCTATGATCATTTTGTGCAGTATATTGCTTAAGCATGAAAACAGGCAGATGGACCAGATGGCATTGTGTTTCTTAGGCTACAAAGAAGGAAGTCAAGTGACTTGTTTATAATTATCTATCACCTTTTGTGATTGTTCATTTTTAAAAATTATTCTATAGATAATTTCATGTGTTTCTAATAGTACTTGTAAAGAACTTGTGAATAAATATATTGTGAATATGTTAGCCTCACTAAGATCTGTTGTGATAGATTATGATAACTGAGATGTTAGATGCTGTACTAAATACTCAATGAAAAATAAGATAAAGTATTATAGGCAGTTTTGTAATGTCTGTGATTTGAGACTGTGTGTAACTGTGTCCTTACTTTCCCTCTGTTTTTACAGGGCACAATGACTACATGTGTCCTGCTACTAACCAGTGCACCATTGACAAGAACAGAAGAAAGAGTTGCCAAGCCTGCCGACTAAGAAAATGCTATGAAGTGGGAATGATGAAAGGTGGTATGTACACAGCAACCAACAAATCCTCAGGATTGGTGTCTGCCTTCCTGTTTTTTAATTCATTGGACAGATGATATGGTTCCTAAAGCAGGGAGCAACTACTTTCTTTGATCTGAAGTTTATTAAATCAAAGAGCAATTAAATAAAAAGTAAAAACATCCCAAATCTTACGTTATTATTCTTAGCTAAATTTTGCATCAAAACTTATAGGAACATGGACTTTGGTGGACCTGTGCTTCTTCTGTTAGTATTTTTGATGCATGATTATTTTTATTTTGTCTCTTGTGGTAGACGCCAGACTGTGATGAATGAAACTTAACCCAAGATTTTATGGCATTTTGCTGTTCACTGTGAAAAGCACTAATAATCTCAGATCAGTCCATATTTGTTAAAATAGACTTGTGAGTTATTTGATACTTATTCATTTAGTTCTGGAAGGGAAAGTAAATTCATTTATTCCAGTACTGTACATATATTGTAGATGTAAATTAATTTCAACAAAACTGAAAGGTTCACTTATTTTGTACAAACTGAGATAGGTGCTGCTTTCTTGAAAGATACTTATGTACTAACGATATCAGAGAAGAAGAATTAGTCACTGAATGCTTAGGCTGAAGTGGCACACCAGTGAATTATTTTATAAAGTTATATAGTGTTAAACTTTTGGAGGTAAAATTAGAAATATTTGACAATACTGAATAATTGCCACAGTGTGTTCTTAGATGGAAGTGTTCTTTTTGTAACATAGTTTTGAATTGATCATGATACCTGGCTTTCTCCTCTGTTTTACAGTACTGCATATTTGTCAAAAGCAGACAGAAGTTACCAATTTTTAATGCTTTTGAAAAAGTCAAGCCCCTTACATCAATATTTAAGAAGAATAGGAAATCATAAGGTTTCATATGAGAAATATTTTCTCTAAAGCAGAAGAAAACCTTATAATAGACTACTAAAAATTCCAGATTTTTTTTATTAATGAAGAGTATTCATTAGCTTTATCCAAATCTATTTTTACATGAAAATTTAGCAAAATACTAAAACGTTAGAACCCATGTCTCATGGTAGGAAGGGGATAATTGTGAAATTATATATTGGTTCTCCCTTTTGTGGCACACCTAATGTTTACTTATTCCAAGAAAAATCAACTGTGTTGGGGGCAAGAGTGAAGTGTACCTCATTATGTTTATCCTTCACACAACAAATGGTTGTTTATAAGTCCAGTCTGTGCAGTCAGGGTAGGCCAGGTTTGGGAATCCCGGGAGAAAGAGCAGAAGGAAAAGATTAAAGGTGTCGTTGTGCTTTGACGTTGAATATGCATTTTTCTCAATTCAGGAGCTGAGACTGATTTTGTTACTCTCAGTTTAGTGATGCAAAAAGCTGGAAGGCATCAAGGCTCTTTTCAGTTCTAATGCTTAAGACTGTAGACATTTATTCTGAGGTTTTTTTGCAGACATTTATTTTGAGTGAAATTGAGTTTGTGGATCCAGAGTTTTTTTGTCTCTACCTTAACATTCTGGTGGATATTCTTAAAAGTCAAATCTATATAATTAGTATAACAGCAATGGTCTGAAGAAGTAAAGGCTTCAGGCAAGACAAACAAATATAAGAAAATGTCGTACATAAATTTGCCACACAGCCTTAGCTCTGACCCTTGTACATATGCCAGATACATAATTATGTATGTTAAGACACATCATTATGTTTTATGATGATGGTATTACATCTTTAATTGGGCACCTTTCCGTCCATTTTTCCTTATTTATTTAACTAATGATCCAGATTGATGTTTTTGATATCTGTTCTATAAAATATGTTTTGTTTTTGACTGTTCTGTACATACATGTTTTCAATTGCATTAAAATTGCTCAGAATTCTCAGCTAACACAGCTAACATTCTGCAGATTAAAAAAGACCCCCACCCCCTAAAAAACAGACTGCTATTTTTTCTTTCTGATTTAAGTGTTCTGAAGTTTATGTTTTGTACAGTGGCCCACACTTTTGTAAATTCCTATGGACTTCTTTCTTTCCTTTTACAATAATGCAAGATTTCTATAGTCACTGAAAATTTTAAAATAGTCGATGTTGTAGTTTTTTGTTTTTTTTTTTTTTTAAATCTAAGCTTACGTATTACAAACAAGGAGAGCAGATGTATAAATTTTGCCTGCTCCTACAGGACCACTAATAATGCACTGAAGTTCGTTACTGGTTCATAGATGAGAGTCTAAGAATATGTGTTTTTCTCCAGATACTGCTAGATAATTGTCATATTGTCTCTCAGATGAAGATAAAGGTTAAGTGCATGTTCTTGGTATTCCATCCGGTTAACTTTGATTTTTTTTTCCATTTTTTTGTTCTGTTTTGTTTTCCTTGAGGAGATGTCTTAAGCTTTTCTGTTGTAATAGATCTCTTACAATGCTTCTCTTCATCACTTTTGAATCACACAGTGCTGTGGTTAACTCAAGTTCCATATTTTCCTTTAATAATTCATAGTTGTCTTGTAATATTTTTTAAATTGAAATAATCTTGTTTTGTTCATACAGAAGAATTTGTCTTGTTGAAAGGATTAGTTCTATCATGCATTTGAAAAGAAAAATTCTTTTGTGTCAGATTTTACTTGTATATTTACCTGCATAATTGTTACACGCTTAGGATGATATACCTTTTAGAAGGTATACCTTTCGAACAATTCTATAATCTCTCTTTTCTCTGAATATAATCTGTTTTCTTTCTTCACTGAATTCATCTTTTTTTTTTTTTTTTTTTGAATATATTGCCAACATTGCTAGGTTGTGACTTCATCCGTCATTTAACTTCTGAACAATAGCTGATATTATTGAGTTACAGTACCAACAGGAGAAGCTAGATAAGTTCCTGATTAATTGTTCCTGGTTAATTTGAAACATAAATTATAAGCTCTGGCTTCTGAGGTTTAAATCCTGGAAAGTCATCTAACTGAATACAATATTAAAAAATTCATCTAACATTATTTTTAATAGAGTGGACACAGTTGAAATGTGTTTTTAGGGCTTCATTCAGAAGAATGCAGGCTTCAAGTGGGTCTTGAGCTCTACTGTAGGAACATTTACTTATGAGGTTGTGTGGAAATTTAGTCATTCTTTTCACCCAGCTTTTCTTTGGTCTTTCAAAAATATCTTCCAATACTGAAGAGCTATTTTCTTTCTCTCCTCTTATGTTTGCAAGTGTTTCCTTCTGCATCCATTATTGCGTTGCTTTGAGAGACAATTAGACTGATAGATTCTCTGGTGACATAGCATATGAGGCAAAGTTTATAGTGAGGCAGAGTTTATAGCTGTTATATTTTGTCCAAATACCCTTTTTCTGAATAAGCCAAAAAGACCTTAAAATCATATGTTAATATTTAGACTGTGCAGCCTTATGTTTGTATATGAGGACATAGCAGTCACATGGAATAAGCTTTTTGTCATGTGCCTCTTTCTTTTGGTTGGGTAACAGAGAAAAATAGCTTCGCTTTTTTATATGATCCTTTGATACATTTATGAAGATTGATTTTGTTCTGCTTTGGATGATTTTATTGTAACTTAATATTTCACACTGTGTGGGGTCCTGCAACACACCCCCAGACTCCAAAAGGAGTATTTACAGCGGTTGCAGTCCTCCAACTGCAACTACAGCAGTTTTCACAGCTGTTGCAGAAGCTTCAACTGTATATATGGTCCAGGTGATCTCTGCTCCAATATAGACTTAGTTCTCCATTACTTCATTGTTTTAATGACTTTTTAATGGCTTGGCTCCAAAGGGTCTTATTCACCTGACTTTAATTATTACCTATCACTTAAATATGTTATAGTGTGATAAACAGACGTGAATTTCTAGTTATTAGAATGCTACATTCTTCCTCTTCTTTCATCTGTGATGATTCAGGTTTAACATCAAGTGCCCTATGGGATCAGAACAGGGTGCTGATGTGGCTATGAAAATATTCACTATAATGTTAAATGCTACATCCTTTTTGAAGAATCAGTTATTTACCTGGTAAGGTATTTTTAACGACTCTGAGAAGTACATGATTCTGTCAGCTGGTATATGCTGATGGCTTCCCAACCTCAAGACATATTAAATATGGTGATCAAGGATTGAGAGCTCATTTAGTATATCCAAATGGTGATCATGAATACGCCTACGGGTATTTATTGTTTTGGAACAGCCTGAATTTCATATTGTCTAGAGAAGATTCTCTGTTCAGAAGTGTCATTTCTCTGGACTATGAAATCACAGTGTATTTGAAACCTACATCCTCTAGTGCTGCCCAAAGAGATTATCTGAGAAGACTTCAAAGATTACTACAGTACAGCCCATGGAATAAAAGTCTGTTTGATGTAGCAGTGTGCTATAACCACAAGTCAGGTGCCTATAGAAACATTCATTAACTACTAGAAACAGGGAGGAAAAAACATTCCTCTTTTCAGGTTTTCTCTTACATTCTGTTGAACCAGGTACCCAACTGTAACCATATGAGAATTCAGTCTAGTTCAGTGTGACAATGTTGCTTAAGTTTAAGACAAAGTTTTACAGGAAAATAAAAAGCATCTGGCAAATTTTCCATCCCCTCAGAGAACATTACTGATTTTTTGTTTTTAAATGGAGAGAGCTATACTTCCTCGATGAGTGCTATATTTTTACATGTTAAAAAACAAACAAACAAACAAAAAATAAAATAAATAAATTTTTAAAAAAAAAAGAAAAAAAGAAAAGGTTAGAAACAAAATAAATAAAAATAAAAGAAAAAAAGAAAAGGTTAGAGAGTTATTAAAATCATTCTCAGAACCACAGTTAAATCTATGTCTGATGCAGCCACTGGAATGGCTCCAGACTTTCTGGTTTTCCATGTAATTATCTTTTAATGAAATATTATATCAAAAATAGAAATTAGTGAATGAGGGCAAATGGTTTAACAATGTGAAACTATTTTGGTTTATCTGAGGAGAACCTTTATGATATTTATTGGACATACTGTTCTGTACTCAGCCAAATAACTGTGTAGGTGGGGCCTGATAAATGTACGAGGAAAAGTATGTAACTGTAGGACCTTGGGCTGAATTGATGGGCTGAAAGCATATACTTAAGCAGCATTTGAAGCAAAGTTTCGTGAGTTTAGAGCAGGCTCTTGGAAAAGAAGATGGAGTGGAAACCTGGCTTTTTAGTGAAATGTTTCCTTTTCCCCACTGTACAAATGCAAAGTGGATTATTGCCATTGAAATATAATATTGCATTGCTCTGCCCCCAAAATAAGAAAAAGAAAACATTATTGTTTTTGCAAATATATTTTTTCTCTTTCTACTTCATAAAACAGTCCAGGGTGGAAGGAACATCAGGAGGCCTCTTGTCGGGCCACCTGGTCAAAGCAGATTCAACACTGAATTCAGATCAGCCTGCTTAAGACTTTTCCAGTCAGGCTGTGAAAATCTCTAAGGATAGAGATTTTGCCCTACCTGACAACCTGTTTTATGCTTCTTTATATGCTCTAGCTAGTCATGTAATAATATTTTACTACTGAAGAATTGTTGATGTTTTACTATTGAACACTATTTCTTTGAGATTGTAAAGCCAATTATATCTACCTATTTGTTTACATTCTCTTTTTGGCCATTTACATTCTTTAAAGATCCTAATTAGAAATTTATTTTTAGTTGTGATATTACTTCATGACAGATACAGCAGAAAGATCGTCCCTGTTTAAATTTTTGATAGTTTTAAAATGAAGTTTAAGATTCCTGCTGTGCCTCCAGCTCTGTCTCCCGCTTGCCCATACTGAAGGTACCTCCTAGTGTTGTAACTGCTACACTTTAGAAATTATATCTAATTTCTAAAGTGTAGCAGTTACAATTTCTCTCTTTGAGAGACGTACTACTGGCCTCATACTCCTAAAATGACTTGGCTTTTCCAAATCATGGTTAATATCTGATTATTTTAAAGCCTTCATTGTGAACCCAAGAATGTTTATGCCTTCAACGTAAGAATTATGCAGAAATGGGGCTGTTGCCATAATTACTCCAGCCCAAATTTATTATGATTTGTGCAGGAGGGTCAGCACTGAAAGTGATTCAATTGAATGATGGATTAATTGAACTTCTGTTGCTCTTCTTGTACAAATCCTGTGGCACTCTTTAAAACATGTGCTATGAAGAAAGAATGAATGTCAAAATACATATCAGGAGGAAGCATGTCTTGGACCGTTATCTAACCGTTAGTTAGTAGTTTACTGGTTCTCGAACTGTGAGTTATGAAAAGTCACTAGAGACCCCAAATTACATTTGTCTGTTTTCTAACAGTAGTTGATGTGAATACTAGGACTGTGCGATGTTTAATGTGACAATCACCAAGCAAACTAGTGGAGCAGAATGTGGGGTAGACCCATGATTTCTGTATGTAAGCCCTGTGCCCGGCAGCCCTTACTGCTGCATCTCTTTCTCTCTCTCTTTTAATAGAGGTAGCACTGATTATAGAGTGAGAAGTCCTAGTTAGGAAAGAGATAAGAGCCATTAAAAAAATATATGAAAAATTTCCTGGATTTTATTTTTGATTACATCGCCTAAACTCCCAGGCTTCATTTGGTAGGCTGCTAACCAGCCACTACTCCAGTCCGGTAGTCTTTATTTTATTTTATTTTATATTATTTTATTTTATTATATTTTAATTATTTTATTAGTTTAGTTTAGTTTAGTTTATTCATTAGGTGCTATACAACCATCTGATATGACCATTGTCCAACATAATTTAATCGCAAAAAAGGGGAACTGCATCCAGGTCCAATACTGGGTGAGGTATCCAAACAAGGAAGTGTCTTGAATTTCTTGAGTGTATCTTGAATGTCTTGAATTCGTGGAGGACTTTGAAAATCAGTATCAGTAAATTGTTGTGGCAGAGAGAGGAATAACAAATATTGAGGTACATCAGATTCTGTTCTGTCCATTGTTGGAAAAATGGAGATTTAAGAGCCTGTCTAAGCCAATTCTCAGGACTATATTCACCTACTGATATAGACTGGCAAAAAGCTATTGCTTTGGAAGAATATAATGTTCAATGATTAGGCCCAGCTCCAGGGTGATGACCTAGTTGTAATACTTTTATTTCTTCCATTTGACTCGAATTATTACAGTCAAAGACTGTCTGTAAATATTAAACAAACTTTTATAAGCAATACATGGCTTAATTATAAATACCATATCCAAAATTATTTATAGAATCACGGAACGGTTTGGGTAGGAAGGGACCTTAAAGATCATCTAATTCCAGTCCCTCTGCACTGGGGTATTTACATGCAATGGAAAGAAAGCACTAAAAAGGAATAGTCTGCATTTACCAGGAATCCATAAACAAGCAGGAAAAACTTCAAAGCTAAAAACTCATTTCTGAGCAGGCAGTTTTTAAGTAGGAGCGTATTCTGTGTGTTAAAAGTTATTTGTTTTGAAAGCTAGCTCCAGTAAGACATGAAACAGCACTGATATGAATGAGAAGCTATTGCTTATATGCTTGTTGCCTAGAAACAGAGCTCTGGTTCTCCACTTCTGGCACTTGCCCTGCCTTTATATTTTGACTTGTCAAGTTTCCAAATCTACTGTGTTTCCACTACTTTAAATACTTGAAAAGTAATCTGAATGTCTGTCAAGTAAAAAGTGGAGGTTAATTTGCAGAACATTGACTATTGCAAGGATTCCCAGAGTAAGGCACGTGTACCATTAGTGGTACAGTTCCAAGTTATGTGCTAATGAGTTTTATACAGTACTTGCATTCTACTGCCCATGGCTGGGGCAGTTACTGATGCCATTATCACTACGTGATTGAGCTGAGCTTTGGAACTGTAGGATGCCAAAGCACTGTGAGTAATGGAAAGATAGTGAGCTGAAAAGAAACATTTTCCATATCATTTATGTGGTTTCTAAGCAGTTAGAGGATAAAAAAGCCAGATATTGTGATAGAGATTATTTTTGTCTTTGATTTTTGACATTCTGACTGATAGTTCAACAGTGTGCTGATTCTCTGGTTGTACTTTCAGAAAAAAGAGGCACAGGATTTAAGAGTTCATTGGCTTGTTACTTCCCTGAATTTCTCCTCTAAACCTATCAGCGTCTGGCCACTGACAAAAGTAGAGAATAATCTAAAATACAATTGGAAGGAACATAAGTTTTCCTTGCAAAAGTAGAAAACTACTGCGTCGGTTACGAATATTAAAAGCAACTTCTATTATTTTGTTACAAAGCCCTTCTACTGTCACTGAATCACAATGTGGAAGCCAAGATTGTATCTACAAATATCCTGTTTGTTTGCATGCTTCAGGGCTAACACATGCTAAAAACAGAAAGCTTTTTGTGTGCCTAAAGTTTTAAGTTGAAATGTTTATCAAATAATATACAAGATACTTATGCATACCAACATGAGGTGTTACTTTTAATTTTCTTGCTTGCTTGCTGTATGATTTTAAGTCTTTACTTTGATTTTAATAGGTAAAATTATTTGTTTATAAAAGGTTAAATAGAAGCTCCTATCTCCAGTAGACTTTATATAGCAGTTTCTAGGACAAAATACTGTCTCATCCCACTGTATGGACCTGGAATTCTGGAGTCAAATCTGCTGTCACTTATGGTTGAGCAGCATATGCTGTACTTTTGCACATTTATTGAGGGAGAGTTAAGAAAATAAATTGCTTCAGTTGCTTTTGAATATATTTTTATGGCCTAGCCTAGACAATGATAATGAACTTCAAAGAAGGTGGTGACTTTAAACTATTTTAGTTTTATGTTATTGTGAGTTCAAGATAAACAGAACTAAACTAACCCAGGTTTACTGAATAAGATATTTAGAGGAAAAATACTGCAGCTGTGACATCCTTATCACTTATCACAAAAAAACAAACAAACAAACAAACAAAAAAAAAACCTTTGTTCCTGGCTGGATTCTTTGCAAAGTTGCAAAGTGAGATTCTCAAATGTTAGAAAGTACAGAAATTATCTGTGTGACTTATATTCAACTGCCTTGTGGTGTGGGCTTACTACTATCCTTTGCCTTCAATAAAATTTTGAAGCTTTATTTTTGTTACTACTGTTAAGTATGTATCATAATACAAGTAACTGATTCTGCAGATCATTTGCAATATGTAGGAATGTAAAGACTGTCCAATTTTTTTTTTTTAGCTTGTGGACACAAGTACAAATTAGCACAGAGTAAGAATGTACACTTTGCCTTTAGTAAGAGCATGCAGATCTTCTGTTACCCTCTGGCACCCGTTTCCAATGGTAAGGTAGCTTTCCCCTTCTAGTGGCTTATGCTTTCTCAAAACCTTTAGCATTTATTTTTTAAGATGTGCACGTGTGCTGCAACTGCAGGGATGTCTATACAAGTTTGCAGCCAAACTTGTGTGATGGCATGCATGCTGAGAGCCACTGTTGGATGGCTGAGATTCAGTGTTTGTCCAATGCATTGGTGATTTAGGATATTTTTTTAATAATCTAGAATTTATCTTTTGTTCTATTTTAATCACCTGTTTGCAAACGCTACAGAAGTGCTTCATCTGATTAAAGTTTGATTCTACAATCCCAATGCAATTTTATTGCTGATCAGGTTCTACTGAATTCCAGGAGTATGCAACTGCTCAACAGTTTTGCAGCTTGTCTCCATGGCTGAATTTAGATATGAGGCTTTACTTGCTGTCTTTGAAAATCTTGTCTGTTTTAGCTTTACAATGAAGTGGAAATTGTTTGAGAGCTTTTGTAAGGTACACAGAACTTCCATCTTTGGTAGAACATTGTTTTTCTTAATATCTGGCAATTGAAGTTCCTTTATTGGCTGAGCTGTGGAATCAAAATTAATGCATTCATATATTAAAAAAGAACAAACTTACAGATCATGTCACTTTTGGCAATGAAACTAGCTCAATAGAATTGTCTTTTTTTTGGAATTAGTGACTGTGCATTACTATTATCTTTTTTTTTTTTTTTAAGAGATAAAATTTGATTAAGCTGAAGGAGATTTGGAAGCACTTACATTTTTCAGAGAGATATTCACTCCCATTTCATCCAAGAAAATGAATAATATAATCACTATGTTGTGTAACCATCCAGGGGATAGGTGAAAAGTTAGTAGTAATTTCTATAAATCTCTTACTAGTGTGATGCTAATACAGATTCAAAGACCTCTATGTCCATCATCATAAAAGTTTCTGACAGGATGCAGAAGGAATGTGTACTGTCCCTTTCTTATTTTTTCGGATCTGTTCTCTACAAGATTTAATGTAGGCTTCCTAGATTTACTATTGTTATTATTATTCATGAAATAAAAACATAAAAATGGATTTGTGCAGGGCATTTCTTCAAAATTCAGGTTGTGTTCAGCTTCACTCAATGTACCATGTTTTTTCAGGGTGAAGAGAAGCCAGTGCAGATGAATTAAAAATAAAACTATTGCTCTCAGTTAGAATCTAGTTGATTTGTAAACAACTAAGCATGCTTACATTTGCTACCTGCCCTCTGTTATGTCAAATTATCATCATATCCTTGTTTTACACAACAAGACATGGCTGGAATATGTTTAAAGCAAAACAACAAAAAAAAATCTCGCCTACCTTCCAGTAATCTATGGCATAGAGACTTAAGCCAAAGGTACTCTACTTGCATGTATTAATCCTTGATGGTCTCTTTTTTCCAACAAAATTTGACCTATATCTTTCACTGTCATGCCAATATCTAATGTATTCACAAGTTCAGCTTTGTTTCTGCATGGTGTGAAGAAGAACCTCGTCAGCTGGTCTGAACCTTCCACGGGCTCCATATCTTATTCATCTTGCTACTCTGGATTTTGTCGGTTTGTATCTTACATGCAAGCCAGGCAGACCTAATCAATTCAGCTCTTTCTTGCACCAAACATATTCCACATTTCAGATAATCTTACATGTCTTTCACTTATCCCTTTTTATATCTTACATATATATGTATTTAAATGAGAAGAACAGAACTGCATATAGTGTTTGTTGTAGTGTGTCTCATGAGTTAACATAATCTGTGATTTATGAATATGCTTTGTCCTCCCTTCCTCTCCTGGTAACTTCCAACATTCTATTTACTTTCTAAACTAGCTTATCTGATGTTTTTATAGTATTATTGTAACCCTAAGATCTTGTTTCTGAATTATGTCAGTACTGAATCCATCTATTTATGAGTATGTCGAACAGTGGAGGCCCCAAGGATACTACTAACTCTTCAAAAGGAAATTACTGCATGTGCAGCTGTAGAATTTGGGATGTGGGAAAGCTAGCAAATGCTTTAGTGTATACGAACCATGTGGTTTTGTTCACATGATTATGTCTGCATGTTTCAGATGGTAATTTCTATTCAACAACATTACAGTGATATAAAGCATACAACAAAAATATCTGTTATGGAAGAGCATGCATACTATTGAGTAGTCCAATGAAGTAAGCTATCAATGAGAATAACTCTAGGAAGATATTTTGCCAAAATAAGTCTAGCATTTTTTCTTGATAGCAAGGATCTCCCCCTCATCTTCTGAACAGAAATAGTCCAGAGGTAAGAAAAAATTGGTATTACTGAATGAAAAATGGGAGCAGCGATGCACTTCAAACTTTTGGCTTACAACTTGGTTAACTAACGGGAAAATGTAGAGAGGTCCAGTAGTAAGGGTGATGAAAGATTTTATTGAACTTGCTGTATATGGAAAGATTGAGAGACTAGAATCAGGAGGCCTGCTAGATTTTGAAAGAATTAGACTTATAGGTATTAATCTTCAAGTACTAATTCAGTGAAAATATCACCATATTCAAAGAAATAGGCACATTGATCTAAAGATCTACTCTGTTCCTTTGAGACTGGGAAAGGACACCTGCTGACATGATCCAAAAGCTATTTATCTGAACATTTATACAAAGAAATATTGGGTTTGGGATGAAGGTGCTAATAACAAAAACTGGGAACCTAAAGGCTTGTATTTCTGTGGTATGAAAAAAGCTGAGCAAAGACTGTGTTTTCCTCTCCCCCATCCATTAGAAAGACCTGTATTCATTTCTTTCAACTGGAAGAAGTTCTCAAAGTTTTTTTTTTTTTTTTTTTTTTTTTTAATTGTTCTCCTTCCTCTGTTTCTTGAATAGTTTTCCTCCTTCTTCTCTATAGATCTTTATTCCTTTGATTATCAAACTGGGAATGGTGCAGCTTTTCATGGGAACATATTGCATGGGAACTCCAGAATAACCCCTGTGCCCACCCAGCATTGGAAATGGAAGTAAGGGAACTGCTACCTACAAGGCTCTGACTAGTCCTCCTGCCATTTTGACGGGCATTTGGAGAGGCTCAGTAGCTGAGGCTCTTATTTCCTAATGGAAGAAGACCACACTGCAGATTATTTCCTTCTTTTTTCTCAATTTCAGAAATGGGATTTGGGTGTTGCTAAGGGTACATACTGTAAATAGCAGGCATCTAACTTGGGGGGTCAGCTTCTTCATCTCTTTACAAAAAAGTGAGGGAGAGAAAGAAGGGTTGGCCTAGCTTCTACACTTGTATAGTAGAAAACACTTTGTTTTCTAGTGATCTGCTTCAGTTAGGACTAATGAACTGTGGATACTGTGTGAAGTGGTGTGGTTCATGCATGGGCTGCCCATGCAAATGGTCTGCCAGGCTCTGCCGACCCAGCAGCAATGAGATCCTCAGTATGGTTGCAAGCGAGCTAGATCCTTCATAGGCTTTTCTTCACAGCTCAATTCCTTGTGTGCCTTCCTTATTATTTACTCATCCCCCATCCCCATTCGATAACTGGTTTAAGTTTTTAACTCAGCCTCAGAATGCCTGTGCCTCCTCCACTCAGAAGCAGCCTTAATCTTCTCTTTATGGTTGGAGTCCATGTGGGCTTTATCATTATATTTTGCTTGTAACTTTTCCACAAAGGGAGATTTTATTCTACTGTAAGGTCTTACGTTGTTGTTCTAATTAGTATGGCTGACTTGATAATTTCCAAAGATTCAGGGTCATTCAGTGCTAAACACATTGCAGAAATGTGCAGTAATGACAAAGATAGTTTCTCTTCCAGTTGTAACAGACTTTTGACAGTAGATCTCCCACATTAGATCAGAGGTTGCAATTATCTTCCCTTTTCTTGCTTTTGTTTATCTGCTTATATGGCAATCTTTATTGCTGTATAAGCCCATCTTATGCTGGGAACTTTTCTGGATAGTTCTGATGTAACTAGGAAGATCACACACTCGTCAGTAATAATGTTTAGTTAAAACTGGCGAACTTGAGCAAAACCTTCTTGGATAGTTTTTGAGAGCTACTTCTGTGATCCATCTAGTCCACTCAGATGGTGAAGTTACATTGATCAGTCATTGAAGAGTTGCATGCTAGAGGTTGGGACATGACCTTGAAGTTTGTGCTTAAAAAAAGATGTTTATTTCCAGGTACTGACTTCCTTTTGTCACTATTCCTGACACTATACTTTTTGAAATACTTTTTCTCTCCAACTACTCATGTAAGATTCCATGCGTAGGAAGAAGCCTTGACAAAATAAACCAGGCATTAATGCTCTATGGGTCTATCAACAACAGATTCTGATTGGCTGAGGCCATATTTATGTAATGCCTGTGTTTAAGGAAAGGAGTTCATTATATTCTTGTGTGTCTCTAGGAATCCGGAAAGACCGCAGAGGCGGGCGAATGATGAAACAGAAACGGCAAAGAGAGGAACAGGATTCCAGGAACGGGGAGGCTTCTTCTACAGAGCTGCGAGCTCCAACCCTTTGGACAAGTCCACTAGTGGTTAAACATAACAAGAAGAACAGTCCAGCTTTGTCCTTGACAGCAGAACAGATGGTCAGTGCCTTGCTGGAAGCTGAGCCACCCATAGTTTATTCTGAATATGACCCAAATAGACCATTCAACGAAGCATCTATGATGACCCTGTTGACCAACCTTGCAGACAGAGAATTAGTGCATATGATCAACTGGGCAAAGAGAGTTCCAGGTAAGGAAAGAGAGCCCCAGAGCATAAAAGGCTAAACATGACATGATTACAGATACAGTTTTAAATTCCTAATTTCACGCTAATTGTTCACAAGTATAAATAATTAAAAAAAAAAAATCACAAATTTCATGTCATATTGGTTGATTGAAAACTACAGGGCAATGTAAGTTACTTTAAATCTTTTCCTGACTGTAAGTGCAGGAAAAGATATTTTCTCTGCATTATTGAATATTGTATGGTTTGGGGAATATAAATACCGTTTTCAGATTAAAAAACAAACAAACAAAAATTCAAGCTAAAATAGATTAATAAAAGCTGAATCTAATCTGTTTGATCTAAATACATTAATTATTTAGTTCCCTTTTAAGATCAAGTTTACTCAGATTTTTGTAATATATCTCAACATTTCTACCAATCCAAGTTTCAGTATTATTAATTTAATTGTCAGTTTACCATTTCAAACATAAATTAGAACTCTTCCATAAGTTTTGGGTCTGAAAAGAGATACAGAATAGCAATTTTTTTCTGAATATTTTTTCCCACTGGAAGTGGATGTTGTTATTTTTAACATTTTGTTGCATCACAGTTGCTTACCTTTAACCCCTCATTTCTATGAGGGAATTTAAGAATTGAGAGACCATTTTGGTTGAAGTTATGTTATACATTTTTTCATGTGGTTTAATTAATTAATATCAGTGAAATGAGAGTGCAGTTTCATAATTAAGGTTCATCATCTTTAAAAGTGTCAGTCTACAAGGTTTCTTTTCAATAAATTAACATTTAAATGTTTATTAAAAATTTATTACAGATCCTGTAATTTTACTTTGTAAAATACCAGCATACACAATAATTTGTACTTTAAATTCATTGGGATTCAGATTTCTTAAAGTTTTTACTGGAGCTGTTTATTTCATTAACATCATGTAGCTGTCTTATGAAAGGATGTTGGAGAACACTTCCACCATTTTCACTCACTATTACAGAGTACATTACTTCAACAGCATTACTTGGATTATGCCGTTTTTTTGTTTTTCTTCATTTAAACTTGGCAAGACTCTTCCTGGTAAATCAATAACCCATAAAAGCTGAGTCTTTTCCAGTCCTTATGGGTTCCCTTTTTAGCACTTTTCACATGTCACTTTGTGGGCTCCACCTATGACCAATGAGAACCTCCAAGTATTCAATTTCTCATCATATCTCATAGGAAATCACCTGAGAATTTTATTCTTTCAGTGGCTAAAACCTGATCCACAGTCTGTTCAAGTCAAGGATGCATTCTTCTGTTAATCTGATGTGCTTTGGATCATGCCTTTAGAAAATGCTTTTGGAAGATGAACATATGATCGTAATGTTAAAGTGATACACTATCAAAACAGCTGAATTCAAACAATATTTCTACTGATTTTAGAGAGATAATTAATCTAACTCTGATAAAAAAAAAAAAGTTACTTTATACCCAATATCAATACACCACATTCTAAATTCAGTAAGTTTTCCAACTGGAAACATTTGTTTTCTTTGACATTTGATTTAGATAGTTAATGTAATTAATCAAAATGTGTTTTGGTATATAGCAACTGTGTTAGGGAACTCAAATCTATTTTTTATTCAGAAATCTCCATGGAACTTCTTGTTCCAAGATGATTACATCCAGGAAAGATCAAAACCCAGCTTGCTTTGCCAAATATATCCTTTGTTTCCTAAGCAAACTTCTGATTTGGAAAACCGAATGTATAAGGTTATCAACTATTTATGTATGTCCAATGTATTTTACATTTAAACTAATTAAACTAAGACAAATGTCTCTGTGTATATACATGAATAAGCGCTCTAACAGGTGAATTTTATTATAAAACAGATGAACTTTGGTTAAAAAAAAAATCCCTTCCCTTCCCAGTCATAGTTGTTATCAATTAGACACTTTATGAATAATCTTACCAAATGAAAGTTTTAACACAGAATATGAATAGTTTGGGTATTCTGAACATATGTCTTTGCTTGACACCTCTTTGGTTCTTGGTATCCTGATTTGCACAACTCTATACATGTCCAAAGCATAAATTAATGTATTTTAGCAAGTGGATTTAAAAGAATTAAGACCCAATAGTTTATCTGTCTCTAGAATTTGCTTCTCTACATAGTTCTGAAAGGATTTTTTTTTTTTTTCAGGTGGGAGGATGGGGAGTGCTTTTGGTTCTAGAAAAGTCTGAGTGTTCTTAGTTCTTATATTAAATTATAGAAGTAATAATCATCTTTCAAAGATGGGACTCTTGCTTGGATTGTTTGCTGAAGTTTCCTTCTGTAGCAATAGCTGTACTTTAAGAGAAATGTATCTGATAACATAAGTTGTTTTTTCACCTCTACAGTATGTTACATTTGAATACTGTCTTATTACTAGGAATTACACAATACTGATTAATTATAGTTTGTTTTTTTTTTTTTTTTCATATTCATTATACATCAAAAGAGAAACTGAGCAACAGCTTTTTCTTTTATTTACTTTGTACAACAGCATTGTGGGATTCCACTCAGTTATTTTCTCAACTAATTTACTACAGTTTCGAGATTCAGAACCCAGGGTAAAAACACTTTTCTAAAGAGTGAATGTGCTTTTAACCTGTACCAAAAGCAGTTACAAGAAGCAACCTCTCCTACACACTTCTCTCAAGCCTTGGAAGCACTGCACAAGTTCATTTAGTTAAATGCAGACTCTTAGCAGATAGAAAGGAAGGAGCAAAGTTGATGTGAGTTGCTGGGTTGAGAGCATATTTGCTGAGGATAGAAGAAAATTATATTAAAAGAACAGAAATTCAGTGAAGATGCAGCTTAAAAAGGACTTTCAGGATTGTGTTTGGAGTTTATATTTCCACGTAGGTGTTAAAAGCAAGTGTGTCGAGGCAACTGGTAAAGTCCTTCTTTTGGTAAGCCAATCTTTCTGATGATGTAAATAGGTGGTCATGGATGAAGAAACAGCTAATTAGAAGATGGACTTGTTAGAAATAACTTTATTCTACAAAAAGAAATAATGAAAACATTGTAATCAGCTGCCTAGTACAACATGGACAGAGACCTATTGTAAAGCCATGCTGAGGACAGTCTCTAAATTGAAGTGAGTAGCTTTGCAGATGTGCCCTGATTGTAAAGGTGACAACTCATCCAAATTTTTATTTTAAGTTGTTCAGCATTAGTTCAAAGTTCTGACTTAGTATTAACAAATTTGCATAAATTGACTCTTCAGTCTTGAATTTGAACTAATTGAAATTGCTATGGAAAAGAGAACTTGTGGCAGCTTGTTGTGCATAAGCTTAAAGAACAGTCTTCAGTATTTAAGTATAACATGATTGTTAACTGAGCTCATAACAAAGTTCTCCCATGACAGTGCATTTCATAATATGCCAAGTCCATAAAAGCTTGTTTTAATTTTCCTTTGAAACCTTGGCCACTGATACAAATGGGTTTGCCAGATGACGTGCAAAAAACTTGTACAGTGTCCTATGACATACACGAAAAATTCAGGATGCCCCACAGGACCTGTTCTTTACATGGCCTAATGGGTATTTTGGCTTAAATCCTCCCAGATGGCCTCGTTAAGACAGTAGTGATGCCTTCTGATTACCCTAGCCAGCTGGGATAGCAAGCAGCTGCACTCAATGCGGGTGCAAACAGATTGTGGTGGGCTAGAATTTTTGTCCACATGTAAACTGAGCTTTTTACCATTTAATTGGTACAAATCACTGAAAATCACATGTTAACAGGTATTAGAGGAGATGAGTAGCCATCTTGCTCATTTCTGAATTATGTATTCCTGAAAAACATGTCTTTCTATTTTCTCCTTGGCCTACATAACATCATGGGGATATACTACCACCTTCAATCTCAAATAATATATATTTTATTTTTTTTAGTTTAGTGAATTTTGTCCATGGTCTTTTATACAATGAGCAAAACCATTCATTTGCTATTCTACATAAATGTTGATACGTCAAGGGAATTAACTCACTGTGCTTTATTATTCACTTACTGTTTATATCATAATATCTATATCTAAAGTTCTGTATTCTCTAAAGGAAGCTGGTATTGCCAATGTAATGGTCAACATTTTTTTTTGTGGAGAGGATCTTGAGATGGTAAGTGACATAACAAGCTCACACAGTGAGCTCATGGTAGTGTGTAGCTTTAAGGAGAGTTTGTTGTAAGGGTGGAATCTTTGGCACTGCTGCTACAATCTTGTATAACTATTTACCACAAGTACAGTAGCTGTACAACTTAATAGCCCTAAAATGGTACGCTGGGCACACAAGCTTTGAAGTTTTGAGATGATTCACTGTGTTGTACTTATTTTATGGCTTCATGAACCGAGGAGATAAACGTTTTGGCACTGATTTTTTTTTTTTTTTTCTATTTCAAAGTCACAGAAGTTGCTATTTTCTAAAGATATTGTTTTCTTATTTGACCTTCTAAACTGCTTTGATTGTTAAGTTAGGAACAGTATGTAAAGAGGCCAACAATAGCCACAATTTTACATTGCACTTCAGTGACACCAAACCTTGGAAAAAGAAAAAAAAAAAAGTGAACATGTAGTGGAAAGAAAGCAACCTTGTACAAGCATGGTGTATCTTAGTAGCTCTAGATGTTTTTAGGCATGGGGCAGTTTGCAGAGTTTTCATGTGCAGTTGTCCTTATGGCAGTAATTTACAATTAGCTTAAAAAAAGACAAGACTTGCAGCTGCTGTAACAGTTTTTTTTTTTTTTTTTTTTTTTTTTTTAACAAACCTTCCAAAATAGCTGCAAAATAGCTTCTTTCCTTTGACTAGTGGTTTTGCTGTGGAGTTTTGCAGCAATGTTATTAGAAAAAAAAATCCTATGCTTATCAGTTACTTTAATCTGTAAAAGTGATAGTCTAACGAATCCCCTGAAAATAAAGGAAGCCAACAGATCTGTAAGTGAAAGGGGAATGCTAGCAAGCACCTGGATCTGACTTTATGGATGCTTTTTGCTAATTTAATTTCTGTGAAGTTTCAATTCATTGCCATGAATGCAAGAGATAAGAATCAGTCCTTACAATGGAATAAGGTAGTCAGTTCTCATTTGAATTCAAACAGCAGATTGAGAGGTATCATGCAATAGCAAGATTATGTGAGGCAACAGAGTAAGGTTAAAACTATTGGATATCATATAAAAGCTTTCCATCACTGTGTTTTCTTACTCTGGGTGGCATCTTTAGTCTTTCATGTCTATACTGTGTAAAAAACAACAGCCTCCCCCCTTTCTCTCCTCCTTGGTCATCTTCTGGGTACTGTATGAGACAAAGCTGCTCTTGCAAGTAGCTTTTACTGTGACTATTTATAGAATTGTCTTTTAGTGCTTTTGAAATGCAGGGAGAAGTATTTCCTCCTGTAGAGAAATTTAAAGTAGAGAAAAGGACCAGACCATGTAGTGCAACGATTTGCTGGTGAGATCCTGAGGAGAAGACACTGATTCTAAAGGATTCTGAAGAACGGGGAGAAGTGGGGGAGAGCTACATGCACTGAGAGCTTGTGTCAGGTGGGGAAAAGGCAAAGCAGAGAAGGAACAGTTCAGCAGAAGTATTCAGAAAGGTACTTAGACTTTGGCTGCAGGTATGTGTGGGATCAAAAACTATAAACAGGCAGTGCTTTCAATAGCTGATACAATAAACTAGAAGACAGTAATAGCAGGAGGAAAAGGACCAGGGTTTGAATAACAGCTCTGATACTGGAAATGTAAGAGGTATCCAAATGCATTGTTTTCAAACTCTAGGAGTGTAGGAGTGTAGAGGGGGAATTAATTGCATCAAAACTAGAGTTAGCAGGCTGGCCAGCATCAAAAAGGCTCCAACAGGGAGAAAAAGTACCAAATTCAGCAGGATCAGAGGAAGAAGATACTGGGAATCTGTATTAAATTCAGCAACTCAGTCCTGGACTTCTTTCTTATTCCTAGGGCTCTTGCTGAAGGACAGTAGTTTGTTCAGGGGCTCTTGGAAGATGTGCCCCTGTCCCTTTTCCTCTTCCAAGCCATTGTCTTTGAGCTTCATGCTCCAGTCTTCCCCCAGGAGTTTTGTGTCGGCGTGGAGTACAAGAATATGTTCAAACTGGGGTGATTCAATTGCGTAAATTTTCAGACAGGGGAAACAAGGCGAAGAGGGAAAAAGTATTTAGAAAACAATGCCCTAGCGCAACTCTTCATCCTCAAGGTTTCTGCATCTGGGTTAAGGCTTTTATGAGAAAGAATAGTTGCCTGTTAATAACATTAAGTGTGTATTTTCTATTACATTTTCTTATTCCAAAATGTTTCACATGAAGTTATGTTTAGACTGAATTTCTGAAAGGACTTTTAAATTTTAAAACTTGCTGATGTTTCTCCTTGGGGTTGCTGAGTGGAAGGCTGTGCGCACTGTCTCCTTCACAACCTAGCCTGGACCTGGGCACTGCTGAGGAGCAAGCCAGGACTCATCTGTGTGGCTGGTGAGAAGCTTTTGAAATAAAGGCAGGGAAAGAGAACTGTGTGTGGATACAGGAAGAGCTTGGGTATGGGCAGTTTTGCTGTAGACAAGAAGCCAAAGAAATGCAGAGGAGGATGAATTGAGGCAGATAACAAGATCACAGGCATTGGTACATGGGGATCAGTAAAAGCCCGTGCTCTAGTGAAGTATTTATATGCACATAAATAAAAGGAATTACTATTTGCTTCCTTTCTCTATCTGAGACACAGCCAGTGTCCTACAAACCCATCAGCATCTGCCACTTGCCATAAGGATGACCATAAAGTACATATTGCAGAGATAAAAATGTTGTAGAGATAGAAACACTGAATTGCTGAGGAAGTTACTCTTCCATGATTACAGGCAAATCACCATTCTTCTCTGACCAGGTAGTGACTGATTCCCCAGTTTCCTCAGTTTCGTTAAGCACAAGGACCTTGCTTAGACTTAAATCAGTCTCTTCACAACTTTTTCTTCTCGTAACATCTACCTGCTTGTTGGTTTACATACTAGGAATATTAGTAAATTTTATTTGGTGATGATCCTAATCAGAAAATAAATGGAGTCTTTGAATAATCTCAGAAGTATACCTTTGAGGGTTTTCTAATGCATAGCTTGCAACATTTCATAATATTTTAAATTCTCACTAGATTTTCTTATAAAGTCATAAAACTAATTCTGCAGCTTTCCAGATTTTATTTCTTTGTCCAGATGAATGAGATTCTGAACACTAAGTCATGAGTTGATTCCATTATGCATCATTTGCTTGTATTTCTTTTTAGCAAAGTTCTTTGGCTGCAGTTAAGAGCTCTATCTTGTATGTGAGGTGATACTTTTTTCAAAATTATGATAAATGTCAGTTATTCTTTCTTATGTTGCAAAAAAGTTCAGTAATAGAGTAATTCCTGGAAAGTGCTATATTGTCTTCTCATTCACAGGGATAGTTACTTTGAAAGGTGACTGCAAAGAGCTATTAAATCAAGCATGTTATCCAGCCTTCTAGGTGCCTCATATTTAGTAAAGCTGTAATAAGATACAAGTTTCTAAACTGACAAAGAATGACAGAAATTGTCTTTTACTTGTGTTGCATAGCTATAATTATTGTTCTTTGTGCAAAGGAACAAAAAATGTCTATTGCCCTTCTAAATAAATGTGTTTTTGTTAAGATGGAGGTGAATATGTAAAATGCGCTAGAAGTTCTCTCTCTTTTCACCCACCTCCCCCCCAATATGTTTCTGATGTTTAGAAATAAGGAAATTAGCTAACAACATTTTTCATTACATTTTTGTGACAAATCAATAAAAGTTGTCACAAAGTGTGTGCTATAATGTTTGTCCTCCCAGAGATGTCTTAGTTTCCTCCTTTGTTTTTGGAAGTGAATAGTCTGAAAACAATTTTCAAAAGCTTCCAATATCATCCATTTTTTATCTCAGCATAATAAATATATTCTATTCTAAGTGTTTTTTTTTTGTTATTTTATTATTATAATGGCATTCTTTAGAACCATGAACCTCAAATACATGTTTATCTAAATGTCCCTGAAATTAATATTTGCTAAAATATAAACTTAAATTGGAATATGAAATTATCTTGTAAATCTCTGTTTCTGCAAGTTTGTACATATCCAAACACATTTCATAAGATTATGGAACTATCCACATATGTAAGGTTCTTTTTGTGCACAGTAGTTTTAAAACCAAGACCCAAAGTACTATTACAAGGCTGAATCTGCTCAGAAATTTCCAGACTGAGAAGTATTTGAATTACAAGGAACAATGTATATATAAGTAATCTTGTTTAGCTTTTTGTCTTATAGTGACAGATTAGAAATAATACCCAACAGTTAAGAAGGAACTAACATTCTTTTAACAAAAACTACTTACATAATGGAGTTCATTGAACATTCAATAACTTGTGTTTGTTTGATAATAAACATTTGAATATGAAATTCTATGGGTTTGGGAAAAAAAAGAGACAGAAATGAGGATCTATAGTAATAATCTTGATATTTTAATCTAAAATTTAATGAAAGAAATACTTAAACTGTACTATTTTATTTCTAAAAGAAATGATCCCTTTATAAAAACATTTTCTGGTATTTTCCCTTAGTTGATAAATAATTTACACTCTTGGATAAACATAGCTGTCTTAGAGGTTTCAGCTATGCTGAACCCTGGAGCTTTCCAGGAAACGCTCATTAATTTCCACTCTAAGTAAACAGTAAGTAATGATCCTTCCTGATTTATTTATTTCTTAAAATAATTTACAAAAAGAATATGCAATTGTTTTGAAAGCACTGATGCGATATGTATGTGCATGCGCACATACCCATTGTTCCCTGTTCACATAATTCACATAAATTGGCCCTTTTTACTTGATGTTTAATAACTTCAGCATAATTCTTTTAGTTTCTTTCCAGTGCTACATATCTGAGCACAATCAGCTGTAATTCCAACTTAGAGGTTATTTGAATATTATCTGTATTAGTTTTCTGTTCAAGTGAGCCATTCACTAAAGTCTCACATTAGATATGTAGGGGTTTTTAAGATACACAGAAATAATTAGGAAGGATTTATTGTGGACTTTTTCTGGATAGACTCTTGCCCTGTTTGTATTGCTACAATGGTGCATTATATGACACATCTGTTACACAATTCATTTATTTTCTCTGATTCTCTCTCCAGGAAATGAACTATGCGTGTGAAGAGTGTGTTGTTTTGTCTGTCTGTTAGTTATGAACTGCTGTGAATTCAAGCTAGTAAGCAAGTTAAAGCATATCCCATGGTGGAATGGAGAATGAGAAATCACTCCTCCAGAAGTTTGCTCTCTGATAAAAGTGGCCATAAGAAAGCATTGTTTTCTTTCTTCCTTATGGAAGGTGCTGTTCCTTCTGATAAACATAGCTGTCCACAACGGTACTCAGCAGGTAGATGAAGATATATTATCACTTCAGCTAGAGCCAGGATCTAGACCTGTAGCTTCTTAAGCCTCTTGAAGAGAGGAGTCGTAGAACCAGAAAGGAGGAATGAACATCTTGAATGTCCTGCACCCTTTCCCTATCTAGGCACTTCTGGGGATGAGGGTGATACCCAGCAATTCTTTCAGTTATGTAGTATTCCTTATGAGTAGGCTGATCTCAGAAATAAAAGAAAACGAAACAAAACCTATTGACAGGAATTTCAGTGATTTTGTCTCTGTAGTGTAGGATTTTTGGTTTGGAGTTTTTTGAGTTAATCCAGTAGGAAGTTACAAGGCCCAGAAATAAAGCTAATATAAAGACAAGGGGAAAAGTACAGTCCAAATCTCACTTAGACTCTAGACAAACTGAGGTGTTCCCCATTAAATTACCTTCTGGAGCATTTGAGGTGATTAAAAAAATAATATTCAAGATATCTCATTTTACTTGATTCACAGAATAGGGAATATGATTAATTAGATTTTTTCCAAAGAATATTAAATCTTGTGAATAGCCTAATGATGAAACATCTTCTACAACAGCTGCTATCCCTCAGAGAATATGGCTGCAAATAGAGAAATGGCCATACAGGTGGCTGACAAGTGAGCCAAGTGTTTACTAAAACACTGAACAGTTTCTGACTGGATATGTTCATTCTATTAGAAACAACTGACCTGAATATAGCTAAAATGATAATATTACCATGCTAGTGTAAATGAATATAGTATTACTGCATGAATGACCTATTTCTGAAATCTCCTTTCATTGCTACAAAAGTGGTATTTCATGTGTGTTTCCCATAGATTTTTAGGATACACTTTGGAAGTCAGTAGGCACTGATGGGGAAGAATAATCCCATGTAGAACCCACTACAGCATACTAGAGGTTGGCCATGTGTTCCCTAGACTGCCATTTGCTTGATCTCTATTGATTTTAAGAGGATGTTTACTGGTAATGTAAACCTTGATCGGCAGCTTAGAAAGGTCCAATGACGACTGCTGCAGCCCAGTCCTTCCCTCATCTCCAGCTGCTGTTACTGACTCTTTCTGGCCCAGACATTACAGGAGTGGAAGGGTGCTGAGCTGTCCAAATACCAGCAATAGGCTGCAAAACATCCATAAGCCTCACTGCATGGTCAAAAGTATACAAGTGTGAGTGCAACTCAAGGGAAAGGGGTGGAGGTGGGACTGCAGTTGCTGCTAGAAATCAGCTTCAGCTGCTGTGACATTGTAGTTTCACAAGTATTTCTTCAAGTTGCAGTGATGGCTAGAGTGGTTCCTACCCTGCTGCTTCTGCCTGAGCTATGGCAGTTGTGCAAAGTAGAAGAATTGATCAGCATTAAAATATATACATATGTATATATATTTTAATGTGGGTGTGGGTGTGTGTTTCAACTTGCCTTTAATGTGTGTGAGTTCCGCAGTCCAGTTCACTGCAGAACAGTTGAGTCAGATGGAATGTGAGGGTGACAGTAGGCCAGGAATGAGCAGGCAAGTGTTAAGAGTGCTAGAAAAGGAAGTGCTCACATTATCTGTAGTGTCAATGGTAAAATACAGCTCTAACTCAAGCCTTTTTCTAATTTAATTTCTCTTTACTTCGACTTCAACAGAGAGGTCTTTTCCAATCTTTCCTGTACAAAAGGCAAAAAAACTAGTTACTAGCACCATTTGAAGTCTTTATACTGCTTGGTCAAGTAGATGTGTAATTTCTACTTTGAGTATTTCTGCTTGATCTGAATGTTCTGAAATACGTTCTGAAATATTATGGCAGAGCTGTGAGGGTTTGGAGAATCAGAGGGAAGAAAAAGCATGGTAATTTCCCCTTGCTCCTTGTTTTGAAAGAAGAAAGACCCCAAACTGATTTATCAAGATGCATCCTAGTACATAAAGGATCACAGTTGTTAGGGTTGTCTCCAACCCTAGGGTACAGGAGACTACTTCACAGGAGACAAAGACTGGCTGTTCATTTGCATTTGCTATTTTGATTATAGAGGAAGCATCTAGTTTGCTTTCTGATGAGTTACTTTTTGGTTGTCTGTTCTCATGCATGCTGTTGAGAAGTTGTTCTGCCCTTGTCTTCCACAAAGACAACAAAAACTTATGGAATTTCTTTGGGCTAAGCTTGGTCTGTGTGGGTAGTAAATAGTGACTTGAAGCAACAGAAGCACGTGGCAAACTTTTTGGAACGGGCAGCTCTGAATTAGCTTTCTTCTGCAGGGCAGAATTTTGCAAGTGGATAAGGAAGCCTCTAGTATTTCATTTAGAGATTGTGCAATAAATCACTGGTATTAATTGGTTTATGTATTTCACATTTTAAAAGCCGTATACCTAGGTATGTTCTCAGCTGACAGAGAAGAGCTGCCAGTGAAAACCTAGCATATTTATCAATGCCTCATTCAGCTTCATTTTTCTACCCCCTTGGTATTCATATAAGCACAGCTATGTAGAATCTTTTACTCTGATATAAATACCAAATGCACCTTTATTTTTCTCCCCCTAAGCATACATGCAGGGTTATGTTCTTTTACTGTGGGCCTTTTGGGAAGAATGTTGCCTTACCAATGGGTAACACTGCTGTTGCTCCTGACTTTGCCAATGTCTCTCTGTGTCAGTTGTATATAACTCCCTTATAATGTACCACAGTTTACTGATGCCTAAACTGCTATTAGAGGACTCTGTCTGCTGCATGGGAATGCTGTGAAGCATGTTAAATATCCCTGTTGTGAAACAAAAACAAATCTGAAGATTCTTAGCCTACAGGTATAAATATGAATTCAATCTGCTATTATTTTTAATAATGTTCCGTATGTTCCTGCTCAATGCTTCTCATTGGCACGATGTCTCATATCTTGCAGGAGTTTTGCTTGCTACTTTATCCAGGTATTATGCAAGGCTATCACAAGAATTGATCTTTGATACTGCTGCCTAAGTCCCTCTAAGAAAAATTGAATTATAGCTAAGCTGAAATACTGCGATATATTAAAATATGTAACATGAAATCTATTTCTCATGTTTCCTCCCTATGTTTTTGTACCTTTGTTCCACTCTATGCATTTTTTTTCTTTTCCCTTTTCTTTTTCTTTTTCCTTTTTCTTTTTTATTTTTTTGAAGGGACCACTTGTACTCAAGCATTGGAGAAAGATCCTAACATTTGAATGAGCCACTGCCAGGCAACATAAACATATTTCCCTGACTATCTTCAGCAGACAGTTCAGTCAGAGTGCTCTTTTCTTTAAACTCCAGATGATGCTTTTTGTACCTTGTTTACCAGTGGGCTTTCTGAGAGATTTTGGTAAAACTCCATCATTGCAGTCTGATTAATTCAGATCTGCTCTTCTTCAGCTGACAGTGAACAATTGTTACCAGCTTTCCTAGGAGATATTTTATTTACTAGTAGTGTTGTGGAGTATCTTTTAAGTGCTGATGTTAAGTAGGTGGGAGATAATGGTATTAGCTTGTCAGTAACTTCTCTGAAATCATTCAATATTGGGATGTCAGAAGTATCTTGGTGCTTTCCTAGATATTTCAGTATAATTTTGATGAGAAGATTTCTGTTTTATTAACAAACTGCCTGTGTGACACTGTGTCTCTCAGCTTCAGATTCTTTAAACAGATTGAGAATAACTAATGTTTATAGGGGTAGGACTATATTTAACTGTGTTTGTAGAAGCTTATAAGCATATATTAGCTGTAGCAGTATAGAATAGCTTCAGCCCCCCAAACATTCTGGATATCATCAGATGTGGGCAACATCATTTTAGTAGCACATATTTGCTACCTCATGGCTCCTACACCAAACATAGTTCTTCTGCCTTTGGCGATAGGAGCCTTCAGCCTGGAAAGGTCTTCTTTGTATCAATAAACTTGTGTCTTGAAGGTCATATTTGAGATAGTAGGGTGGTACTAGTCGTAAAAACAATATCCAAGGCTATGTCTGAACTGTGGCTCCATTTCTTGACCCAAGCTAAATGTTTTATTTTCATCCATGAGGAATCTGTCAAATATACATTCCAGACTAGGTGACAGAGAAAAGAAAAACATAATAAATAATATTTTCTCTGTAAATGAGAAGGAAGATGAAAACTACCACAATTTAATGGATGGAAAAAAAAAAAAGAAAAAAGATCAAATTATAATTCCAGATGAAACTTGCTGAATTTTAAGTTACATATATTTTTTCTAATCTTTAATTCCTGCTGTTGTACTTATTAGAAGATATTACTGTGATATTTTTAAGTAATGGAATTCCATTCAACCTTCCAGTACTGACAAAGGATGACAAATAGGATTTATAGGTCCAGTTAGTTTGGATGAACTCGTACAACGTTCCAAAACTTTTCCAGATGTTTCCATCAGAGTTATGTGAATAATTAATATCTTTGTTTCCTGACAGTACCAAACAATAAAAAAGAATCATTTTAACTTAATAAAAAATTACATTTCTTTATCTTTTTGCTAAATAGTAACTGTTCCAGGTAAAATGAAACATTTCAGATAAAAGAAATACATTTAATTAATATTTTGAATATTTTAGTCACTGGCTTAAAATGAAAATGAGAATTTTGGAAAAAAAGGCCCTAGATTTCATAGAAGTTTAGGTACCTTTCACAATGTTGAGTAGGAATAGGTGCCTGGTGGAGTGCTGAAAACTAAGATAGCTGAGAGGGACGCTATGTGTTCCCTGCTAGAACCCACCCTGTTTTTATTTGTTTATTTTTATTTTGTAAAAGTTGACAAGTTCTCCAGAGTGTGTTAAGCTTGTCAACCCGTCACTTACAAATGTAAATATTCTGTCAGAGTGCTTCCAACAAGTTCCAGCTTCAGAGTGTGCCTCAGCAGTTTGGGTTGGTTGAGGACAAGGTGGTGGTTCTCCAAGAGCAATGTTTGTGTTCACACCTCAGGCTGGTCCATACAACGAGTTTCCTTAGGTTGCCTGAGGCTTAGCAGATGCTGAAATGTTGCTTGAATTTATCATCTGTTGAAGGAGAGCATGGGGTTTTCAGAGAAGGAGAGAAGGGGTTTTCAGTGAATGATGTGTTTTCTGGGAACATGCTCCTTGCTAACTTATTAGGTTTCCCTGGACAACAAAATGAATATAAATGGCCAGCTGCATTCCAGAGTCTTGATTTCCCTGCAATGTATTCTTTTGCTCTGTCATAGGGTGACACTCCCACACAGCTGCTAAAATGCTTTTGTTGTTGTAGTGGTTAAAGGAAATTGCTGCAATTAATTTTGCTGTCTTTCTTCTCTTTGATGTGTCATTACAATTTCTTGGATAATTTTTCAGAGATTGGTTTCTGTTCAAAACCAGTCATGGAGGGGTGAATGTTATAGGAAAACATTTTAGCATACACATTTATATATGTGTATGTTTCTGTTTTGGTATAGGTACAAGAACATAATGAACATGAAGGAATACATATACATACTTTTTTTTTCTGTTACTCACATACAAGTGCATTAGGGAAAAGTAGGACTTCTCCAAAAGCGAACAATCTGAAGAAATAAAATGGATGCAGGTGCCTTAGTCAAGCTAATTTTATTTCCTAATGACTATAAAGAATGACCAGACCATGAACTCTGAGGTTATGCTCCATTTCTTGGGTACAGCACATTATGTTCTGAGCAGTTTCTATTTGTGGTCTTGAAGCAGTTTTAATCTTCAAGTTCAGTATAGACCTGACAGTTTTTTCTTCTTTTCCTTGGGCTGCAAAATAGTCAGCTTTTCTGCTAGCTCCAGATGCTGCTGAAATGAATGTTAACTGGTTCAGTGGTAAGTACCCTAGATCCTAGGATGAAATAGGCTGAGGAGCAGAAAATTTGGTGTTTTGTTCACTGGATTTTATGAATGAAGGAAGAAAGAGGAGAGCCCTCCCAGTTTCATCACCTGAAAGTTGTAGTCAAAAAAGGTCTTCAGTTCAAAAATAACATTTATCAAGATTCCAACCATGGATGGAGATGGAAATTAAAATGGTGAAAATATAATTGACAAAGAGTTAAAAAAAAAAAAAAAAAAAAAGTGTAAAATAAAATCAGGATTTTAGGCATATTAAGAAACAGGTAAATTATAAGGTTAGTAATCATTAATTTCAGCTTCTAGTTACTTCAATAAATAAATAATACTAGTTTAGAAGAGTAGCTGATGATGATCACTGTTTGTGTTACCTTGAAAAGATAATTTTCTCTTTTCCAAAATGTTCTTGAATATGTAATGACAGCCTTCAGGTCCTTTGTGTACCTTTTCTAACCAATATAACAAGAAGCATAAAAAATGGAACAAAGGAGATATTTTATACCCTAGCATTTGTGGGGAAACTGAGGTGTGAAGAAGTTATAATGAGCTGTCTGTGGTAGAGGAGGTCTCCAGATTCACTTTAACCAAGTTTGATTCACTTGCCACCTCAACCCTGCTACCCAGCCATTAGCATGTGCAGCATGCCTGCATTGCCTTTGTCTGGCCTGAGGTTTTTCATGGACTTTTTCATGAGTCTGGGCCGCAGCAAATACCACTAGCAAACTGGCAAGTATTGCAGGCTGATCTTTGTTTCTCAAACATCTCCCCTGATAACTGTGCATTGAAGCATGCATTTGAAACCTCACAGGGTCATGCTGTGGTCACTTACAGTGCTGTGAAAGAGTCTACTTCAGTCTGCTTCCTTTTGTCCCCATCCAGTGACTATACATTTTCTTAGAAACTTGATGAGTAATTGCTTCAGAAAAGCTTTTGCTCAAATGATTGTTCTTGGCAGTCAAAAAACACATCACTTATTTATATTTGATTTAGTTTCTGATTGGAGCACAAACGCGTACTTTAGTAAAAAGGTCTGAATTCAGCTAAGCATGCAAAAGTATCTGAGTCATGCTGGATATGACCTCAAATCTTGGAGCAGGTTTATGACAAGGGTTCATCCAAGGTGGTTGGTGTTCCCTGGCTGCCCATTGCATGTCTTTCATTGCTCCTCCTTGTGGGGTTATTTCATGTGTTGGATGAATAGTTAAACCAACAGCACAAATCAGAAGAGCAGCAGCCTGGTGGGGAGGGGCAGGGAGAAGAATGAGGTGGAGAGGACGGCTTGTATTTATGAGTGTGTCTTTTGTGTTCATAAAAGTCAGACAGGAATGTGTAGCCAGCATCACAAATGATTTTAGCTGGATCTGCTTTTGGAGCAAAACATTTTGCATAGTACTGACCTCTTAAAAAGTATAACACATTCAAAAAATAAAATAAAATGAAACAAAACAAAAACACCATGCACAAAAAAATCCACAAACCCACTTGCAACTGTTCTAAATATTGATATAAATTTAGAGTGATAGAATTAACTGTTGTAGAGGGAAAAAAAAAAGTTTATTACTTCATACTGCATGTTTTAGTCAGCAGCTAATACATTTGATGTAGCATCCTACCTCAACTGTGTAGGAAAAGTTTCAGAAAACATCCTTGAAATGAAAAGCCTTCCCATGAAGTTGATTGTTCCTACACTTAAAATCTTTGGGAGCAGCTTATGTTCTCCCTTTTTCAATATGTAGACAATATCCTGCACACTTTATTTGCAAGCCTGAACTCCCTGAAAGAACGAATAGCTCTCAGTGATAAAGGAGCCCTAAAGTAGCATCTTATTTTTGTCAAAGGGTAGCCTGAGTCTTGGATGTTCAGATTACAGTCCAGGGATAAATGATGGTTAAAATGCTTTAATGCATCAGCATGGTAGTGTTGTAGGAAATTGTCATGTAATAATTAACATAATTTTTGTTGCTCTTTTGAATTGCTTGGTGTTTGTATAGAAAATATATGCACATATCCCTCCTTACTTTGTAAAGACAACATGATAAGCTTTCTCTAGCAAACTGCCAGGCAGCCTTCACCAGCAACAATTATTATTGTTGGTTTTATTATTATTTTAATGACTTTTGAAACTACTTGTATAAATGAGGAAGAAAGTTTAGGTCTAGGAAGTTCTAGTATAGGCAGTTACCTTGCCTAGCCCATCGAGTACGTTAAAACCTAAGAAAGAATTCATGCTTTTTTAGTGTACTGCATCCAGGTTTTTGCCTCACAATCTAAACAGTTTTTCTCCAACTCTAATTTTTTAAGGCTTTATTTCCTTTATCACTTTGAGAAAAGTTCAGTTGCTGGTTTTCTTCTTTTTCCTGATTTGCAAGAAAGAGAGCTTGCACTTGAGTTCAAGGAGGCTTCTCCATCCTAAAGATTTTGAGGCTGAAAAGATTAGAGAGTGTGCTAAGAGCCTGCCACACCTCCATCCTAATCCTGCCGCCTCCTGGATGAGGCACTTAACCTCTCTGTGTTCTGTCTATAAAATACATTTAATAATACTTAATGGCTTTACTGCCCTTTGAAAATGTAAAGTGCTATGTGAGTGCCGATTACTTTTATTGTGTTTCCTGATGGAAGGCCTCAACATATTTGTGTTAACTGGTGGTGCTAATGCACTTTCTGGAATAATCTTATTTATCAAAGTGAAACAGTTGCAAAATAAAAACTTTATTAGTCAAGGCAGACATGGTGACACATGCAAGGAAAGTTGGGAAATTTAAGCACTTAGCTTCACTGGGTATGTCTGTGCTGCATTTCAGCCACAGTCTGGAGCTACATTTCAACACAGCTTGTCTTCTCTCCAAACTGCATCCATGCAAGGGAGATCCTAGTGAGGGAGAAATCTCCATCTTTTGCTATGGAGCTTTGGAGCCGTGGCCTGACCACCAGCTTGGGACAGATTTTTCCAGACAATCAAACCTTGAAAAGCAATTTACTTGGGGCTGCTGTGCAGTGAGAATTCACTGTCCCCAAAACCCATGAGAGCACTTCCATTCTTGGAGCTGGCTCCTGGCCTGGGCATCTGCATGCTGCAGCTGGGCCAGCACCAAGTGCATCTCCCCAGGAGCAATGCCAGCCATCTTAGTGCTGTCCTATGGACCTCTGACATTTTTCTCAGGCAAGACAGCAGTATTTCACAAACACGTGGCAGGTGTATGTCAGCTGATGAGAATGTATGTCGGACCAGTGTCAATTATCTGTCATCACCAGTAAAGTGTTTTCATGGACCTAAATCCAGACTGTGGTACAAAGTATTGGCTTTGAATAGATTAGCTTCCACTTGGATGTTTCTCCACTAGCTTGCTTTGGCACAGGAAATTTGATGTAGGACAGTATTTATTAGATTTGGGGTACGCAGGGAACATTTGTGTTGTAGTTCGGACTGGTATGTACCTGAGGAAGGTAGAAGAGATTCCTGTCCTGAATGAGGCATTAGCTATTTGGACCAGGAATGGCCTCAAGAACCTTTTAGTCTCCTCATCCTGAAAAGATATGGACTGGGCAGGCCTGAAAAAATATGCACTTTTGTGCAAGGAGAAGGTATTGACTGAAGTCATAATAACTTTACACATTCCTGCAAAATGGTTGAAATGGTTCTCCTTCAACTGAGAAATGCGTTTTTGAATTGCCATGGTGAAGCTTTTAGGTGGAAGCAGATTGACCAGCTTCTAGAAATGGGATCTGAAATAAAAGTGACAAAACTGACCCCTGCAACATCCCTAACTCAGGTTATGTTTATGGCTGTAAATTGTAATTGTTATAATACAGAAAGAGGTTTAGAGCTGTTAGAGTTTAAAATGGCAAATGCAAAGTAAATTTTTTAAAAGGAATTAACGGTAATTAACAGCAGATGGTCTTTTCTCTGATCTCATCTCTTCATTTCTGATAGGCTTTTTAGGTTTAGAGGAGACAATTTATAAGTTTAGATTGGTATTCTAATATATTATAATTATACAGGCAGTGAAAGTACAGAATTCTGAAAGAGTTGACAAAGTGTGCCATTTGCTTGGTGTTTGCCTTTCAGACTTTTCTCTCAGGAACTTAGCAAATTACAACTATTTTCTCCTGAGCCCATTTACAGCAAATAATGTCCCTTTAGAAGAATGTATCAATCATACTATTTATTTTGTTACCAAAACATTTGTATCCAAAATGTTGAATTTTAGAACTTTTTGATTTTCACTCTTCAAAACACAGCTTGATTTAAAACATTGGAGTTGTGTAAACAATTAAGACGATATGACCATGCCATCCATTAAATGCCCTAAGGAGGGAGAGCTTAATAAAAGTTGGTTATAATTTTGGTCTGAAGATCTGTGTAATGAGGTAGAAATAAGCAGCATTACAGAAATATCCCTGTGAATACTGAGACTCATGGAAAATAGTGTTTATGATTCTCTGACTCACTTCTCCTTGAACTCTTTGCCCTGTTGTTGTGTATGGGCAAGGCTATAGTCAGGGTGAAAACTTCAGCCACTTCTCAGGTGGACTAAGAGATTTCCTGGCTCTGCCTTAAAGGTTGAAGAATCTGAGCAATCCATGCAAGTTCAGACCAAAATGTCATTTTATGTGTTAGATAAATGCAGAGATGTGGTCTCACCTCTCCGCTTGGAAAGTCTTGGCACTGACCCACTGGCACTACAGCAAGCACAAATTTCTCATCTTGATCAAACGATCATGGCAGACCTATTGATCCTTTAGTGCCCTTTAGGTTAGGAGAAACAGGTGCTGTTTTGCCTTTTTCTGTCTGTTTCCTGAAAGTAGAATTTGCTGTAGGCATTATTTTTCTCTGTTTGTTTTATCTACCTATATATTTTTTTCATATAAACCATATCTTTTTTTTTTTTTTTTTGAGTGATTGCTAGCTCCCAGGTAGCAGCACTCACCACTACTTTCCTGCTGTCTTTGCCAACCTAATTTGTGTTTCTTCCAAATGTGCCCAATTACATGCCTGTTGCATAGCTGAAATACTGTGTTAAGATGAAAATAACAGCTTTCTCCTGTAGTTACTACTTTTCAAAACACTGCAATAAGATAGAAGAAAAGAATGCTTTGTATATGCAGATATATGATGTGGTGTAAGAATATTCTGCCTTCTCAGGATATTTTTGTAAAGAATACCATTTTGTATTTTATACTATAGAAGAGATTATAAAAATTCTCTTTACTACCAGGGTAAAGACTTTCCAGGCAAGAGGATAGGACATTTAGAAATGAAATAACCTTTGCAGTCCAACAGGTTCAGCATATTTATAATTTATCTGGAAAAAAGGGATGAATAGCAGTGTTAAAAATTACAGGTAATATTAAGTTGGCTACGGTGATAAAGACAAGAGCCAGTGAAAAACTGTGCAGTCCTAGTCTCACTGTCTCCAAAAGAATATAGTTGAACTGTAAAATGCTCAGAGGACAGTGATGAATTAGGATAATTTTAATGTAAGGAATTGCTTGAATATACATAAACTCTTTGAAAAAGAGAAGATTGGCAGTGAGATGATGACCTAGGGAATGATGGTATAGTTCATTAAAATAACTAGATGTATCAAATCAAAGTTAGTGATTTTTATTTTTATTGTATTTTTATTTATTTATTTATTTATTAGAGTAGATTATGATTTTCACAGTGTTAACCTAGGGTGTGAAACTTTTTACCAAAGAGCATTACTGACAGAGTATATAAAAAATCTGAAGTGTATTAAAAGTCTACATAGGTTCAAAAAGCAACTGAACAAACTTGAGGAAAAAACAGTTGAGGGACATTAAGTACAAAAAGACCATCTCTGGCTCAGGAAGTCCCTGAGTCATATACCACTGGAGCCTGAGAAAGCATCTCTAGAAGCATGACTTTATGTTTTTCCTGCTGTATGTTCTGCATCTGGTATCAATTGCTGTTGTAAGTTGGATACTTTGCTAGATGGACCTTTGGTATTTCTTTTAAAGCTTTTTACTGCTTTTGTTTTACTTTCTTACAGAACACTTGGAGGCAGAGTCATTCTTTATAGCACAATTTTGTTTATAATCTTGCAAAAGTTGCTTGAAATTTATATTTTAGGTACTCATGGTAATTAAGACATGGTATAAACATGTAAGTATGATTACAGATAGATCAGATGAGAAAAGAAGATTGCTTTATCATTTGTTGTGGGAAGAGGAATAGTCTGGACACTGCATAATTGTGTCTTGAGTCATAGCAGAAGCTGTGAAATGCCAATAATTTAAAAATCCCCAAATATTAATAAGTACCCAGTGGAGGATTTATTGTTGTAGGGGTAAATCTGCAATCATTGGGTATCTGAGAATGTTAATTATTAGGGAAATTCTTTCTGACTAAATCAGATGCTACTTACTATGTCAAAAATAATTAAGACTAATAATGAATTTATTGGTTTCAAAATATTGGACTGGTAAAATTTGACGTATATATTGTTGGCATTTGATCCAGAGGGCTGCAGGGTTCACAATATACATTACAGTAGCAATAAATGAAAACCATCAGAGCTTTATGTTGCTCCCTACTGCAAACCTCTTCTCTGTTGTTTTCAAGAGTGGGTTTTTTATGTTGTTGTTGTTGTTCTCTCTCTCTCTTTTTAAACCTAATTCTCGTTCTATCAAACCTTGTGTTCTTTCATGGTAACCTGTCCTTTGGACAATGACCAAAATTCCCACTTTCCAAAGAGATTTGCTCATACCTCTGGTACATGCTTATTTCCTTCCTTTTTTTTTTTTTTTCTGAATGGTAGACTGATATAGTTTTAGATTCCCAAGTCCAATTTCACCTCTAGAGACATGCTTACCAAAGTAGGGATTTTTATTGCTTTTCCTCCATGGACCTGCTGCCTCTTCCAGTACTGTCTGGAAGAGAGAGATTTGTATGATATTATCACCGATATGACATATAGTGTTGCTTTATATTAGCAAGTATAATCAGTTTAGTTTGAACATTACCGTTTTTGTTTTGCACATAACCAATTTAATTGCCACCTACTCTTAGCTGAGTGCTCAGAACACCTTTCTGGCTTTTCAGAAGTTCATATTTCCATATTTATACACGAGTTCGTGGAACAATTATTGTGTTCTGTTGGCAATCACTCAAAAATACCATTAATTTATCTGTGTATGAAACAGGGACGTTCCAGACATGGCTTTTAATCTGTGTTTTGCTTCTGACAGACATATGATGTATGAATAGCTTAATGGCAGTCTAGACCTTAAGATTTTTGGCCACATAAGCATATTGATATGTGTCATAAGATCATTCAATTGGTCAGTCTGGTAGATGGAATCAGATGTAGGTTATATGGAATAAGCTGCAATTAATTTATCAACAGTGAAGTGAAGGTCTTTCTGTTTCCTTAAGGAACAATAACTGAAAATTTGGAATTCAGAAATATTTTTTCTTTCAAAACTTGCCAGCATTAAAAGAACACTGATATTTGGGAATGCAGTGCACATCAACACATAATTTTAGTGAAATTAAAGTGCAGCTTGCTCTGAATGATGAAGTGACTAAAGATTTATTCATCATTTAATTTAACCTCCTGTAACATTATTCTGAATTAACTTGCTTGAACAAGAATATGTCTTAAAAATAATAATTAAATCTTGATTAGCATTTCAAATGACAGGAAATTCATGGAACCTTAGTATGTTGCTCAGATAATTACTTTTGTTAAGAATGGCTTCTCGTTTTTAGTCTGACTTGGAGCAGGTTTAAATTCCACTGTGGGCTTCTGTATGTTATACCATTACCATTTGTAATGTCGTTTTCCTTTTCTTTAGGTATTTACACTTTGCAGTCCTTTAACTCTTTAACGTATTTGGCTTAAAGAGTAACTAAATTGCTGTTTTTCCTCACTAGAGGGCGTGTTTTTCAATGCTTTCATCATTTTGACCTTTATCATTCTGTCCAACTTCTCATCCTCCTTCAAGAGTGGCTACCAGATTCATGTAGCATGGAGGTAATTTAACTTCCTAACTCCTTTTGAGTTTGCCTGGCTTTTTATAAAATTTTTTGGTTTTATAGATGCAGTTTCACACTGGAAGCTCAAACAGGGATGACCTCTATCATTTCCAACTCCTCCCTAGAGCTGTGACCATTACATCTTGTATATACCCCTAATGTTCTTGGTTTTAAATTTCTCTCTTTATACTTTTTGTTTATTTGTTTGTTTTATGATGAAGCTAGTGAGTGATCTAGATAGCTTACATTATTAACCTGTTTGTTATATTATTTTCCACATGCCATCATGTCAATTTAATTATGATTTCTGCTTTTTCCCATGTCATCATTAAAAAAATGCTCAAGATAAAGAAGTAAGCTGTATGGGGTTCCTCTAGAAACACATCACTTCAAATCAGTTCTTTTTACCATTGCATACTGAGATGTGTCACTTAAAACACTTGAATTCAGTTTATCTGTTGCATACTTTTATGAAATTGAATGTTTTGTAAAAGCATGTTTCATAAAAACTGTTATTTTTATCAACTAAATGTATAATATCATCTAAAAAGCCAACAAGTTAATTTGATAAGGTTTCTATGAATTACAGTTCTTGTGCATTATTATATTACAGACTTTTAAACCTTCAGTAATCAAGGCTTGTGTTAGCTGTTTTATTATAGAACCCAAAACTGTAAGGCTGACAGGTCATTTAAGACTTTAAAATACAGACACATCATCAGTTTTATTTTTCATGCTAGTTTTCTGATGAAACTTCGTTGAAATCAAAGTTAATATTCCAGGTAGCAAAAATGTTGTTGGTCAATCCTTTTAGGACTTTTTAATGCAAAATTTTCATATTTAGCTACTTTAAATGATTTTAGCATTGTAATGCTGTATTTTTCTTTTTCTCAAAGCAGATTAGCAAAACTACTGAGGTAATTTATTTTTTACTTTTTCTCTTTAGTTTTTGTGCAGATCACATAACCTCAGTGCAATCTGAAATTTTGTATGCAGGGCTAGGGAAAATTAGAGCTAATAAAAACCTAGTTCTTAAAAAGACTTTGAGATTAGGTGTAGTAAAAACAAGACCAAGACAGTGTGGAGATCGAAGTGAAGTGAGGAAGGAGAATTATATCAGAAAAAGAGTGCCCTTGTACAAAGGGGTGTTGCTATTCCTTATAGTTCTGTACTTTGAAAAACACAACCTCTTTTCAGCTTGGAAGATACATACTTTGTTTTCAATTTGTTTCTTTGACTACATTAAGTTGAAATACAAGAAGAAAGGACGTCTGTTCTGCATACTAAAGACAGGGCTGAATAAGTGTTTGAAGTTCTATGAGATTTGTTAGTTCCTGCTTGGGTTCTGCTATAGCACACAGTTATAACCTTTCCCAGCACGTGTAGATATATTTCAATGACTGTTCATGTTATTCTTATGTTTTTCATATGTTTTGAAAAAGTCTGGAAGAAAAAGACTTGTTAAAAGTAAGTTTTTTCTTGCATGTAGTTTGAATCTAGACTTGAGGTATGACTTGAACTTTACAGTGCTGCCAAACATTTTGGCATCCAGAATACTGTAGAATGAGCAGAGTTTTACAGTAAAGTGAATCACCACAGCTGCAACAAACTCAGTTTTTCTGCAAGTCAAAACAATCCACTGTAGAATAGTATGCAGCCATGTGAAATGATGGCAATATAACTGACTGATATGAACTGGCCACAAACTTCAAATACCACACAGGGAATTGGGCCCATGCATTGCTGTGGTTCTTTTCATTCACAGATAAAAACATTATATTGTGTGCTGTTGTATTAAGACAATACTTAATAGGAAATATAGTGTTTATTGTTTGTTCTCCATATATAGACAACAGTTTCCTTCTGCCAGTTTCATTCTTAAGTGCTGTAATCAATGCTTTGTAGTTAATAATGTTACTATTTTAAGTTTTAGCTCTATTTATTCAGGCTGTTTGGTGACTCAGGCAACTGCAATTCCATCACTGTGAAGTCTGAAACTCCTCTTTACCTTTCAAAATAAATGGAAAAATACAAGAAAAAAAAGGACAACTTTATTATTATTTTTTTTAAAATACTTACCACCTTCATAAAAATAGCAGGTAATGCTACTTTGGTCTAAATCCACTCCTAGTGATTGATGAGTTTTATTTCAGAAATGTCAAAGCTGTTTATTTCTTTTTCTTTTTCTTTTTTATTTTTTGAATGATTGTTTATGAATGGACTGATTAGCTCTCAGATGTTTTCATTAAAAATATTTATACCGCCAACTGTTCTGAAAAACATTATAATATTTTCTAAGTTTATTTGTGAACTCTATTTTATTCCTTCTCTTTGTTATTGCAAAAATATATTTCATGGCACAACATCTAGCTTTAGAAATGTCTTTGTTATTTTTTTTCCCACTTTTTTTTTTTTCTCAACATAGTACTTGAGAAATGTAAGGTATTATTGCTTGAAATTGACTCAATATATACCTTTAGTGAGAATACAATACTAAAGCAAGATCATTGCCATTTAATGGACTGGTGAGGTAACCTATCCTGTAACTTGTATTCTGAAGAATAATATGAATCAATCACAACTGTAAAAAAAAAAAAAAAAAAAAAGATAAAAAATATGTTTCACACATAGCACTGAGTAAAGGATAAAAAATATCAGTTTTGAGGGAACTTCTATACATTTCATTCTTAGCAAGCTTATATAACTAAAGAATCTCATGCTAGGATATGATTGTGTTATGCAATTTCCATGTATCTTTGGATTGAAAGTAATTTTCTTAAAGAGTGAGAGTCTCAAATAGAGAATGATATCATCTGTTCCATCAAATGAATGCATGAATGACCATTGTCATTATGCTTTCGTGTCTACCTTCATCATTATTCTTCATTTCCATATTTTAGCATTGCTATAAGCCACCTTGTCATTTTGCATTCCTTGTTTCTAGCACTGTTTAAATACAGAGTAAGAGAGGTCATCTCCTTCCTGGTGGTTTAATCCAACAGAAATGCAAGCAAATGGCTCCATGAGTGAATTCTAGTTATGCTGTTATAAGCATTTGCTTACTGATTAATTTGAAATGTTGTATTAGGCCCTCTTCCATACTGCACTTCCAGTGTGATGAAAAGTTCACAAATCTGTAAAACAGCATTCCACAAGGAAGGGCATTCAGCAGATTGCTCTGTTCTTGAAGTGTGTGTGTGGCTTCCCAGGCCAACAGCAACACGTGGGGAAGGAGATGTTCGTGGTAGTTTTACCTTGCTAGGCAGCTGAAGTCTACCACAACTGCTCTCTCATTCCCCCTCCTCAGAAGAGGAGGGGAAGAAGAAAAGGAAAGAAATGACTCACAAGTTGAGATGAGGATAATTTAATTAAAGGAAAAAATAATTTTTAAGGGAAAATCATTATTAATTAAATAATAATACTAAAGGGAAAAGGGAAAGGGGAAAAGGGAAAAAACAAACAACAAAAAACAAACAGAAACAACAACAACAACAAAAAAAAAAACAAGCAAAGGCTGTGTGGAAGTGCAGAGGAAAGAAATTACTCTCTACTTCCCACAAACGAGCGATGCTTGACCACAACCTTGAGGCAGAGCCTCAACGCACGTAGCTGTTGTTTGGGAGGACAGACGTTTTCACAATGAGAGCCCACCGCTCTTCTCTTCTTCCTTTTTCCATATTTTATTGCTGAGTGTGACATTGTATGGTATGGAATATCCCTTTGGTTGGTTTAGGTCAGTTGCCCTGGTGATGTTCCTTCCTCCCCTCTTGCCCACCCCCAACCTGCTGGCTCTGGGGGAGTTGGAGGGAGTCCTGATGCTGTGCCAGGATTGCTCAGCAGTAGACACAACACCGGTGTGATACCAGTGCTGTTCTAGCTACAAGTGCAGAGCACGGGGCTGCTGTAGGGAAAGTTTAATTCCATCCCAGCCAGACACAGTACAATGTTAACCTGGCTCTTACGTTGCTAGAAAGTGTTGAATGTTTTATAGGATAAAGACATAGTGAACCTGAAAATACACAAATCTCAACCAGAAAATTCAAAAAGGACATTTTTTTATTTGCTCTTTTTATTGCTTTTATTGCTTTTTCTTCTTGGTTATCCAGCTCCGATGCATTTTTAACCCGGTTCTCTGAAAAATTTTGTTCCACTTACAAAACTGGAGTGTTTTTATTGTCTCCTATTTACTCTTTCAGGATTTGTGGATTTAACACTCCATGATCAGGTCCATCTACTGGAATGTGCCTGGTTAGAGATACTGATGATTGGCTTAGTCTGGCGCTCCATGGAACACCCAGGAAAGCTTTTATTTGCACCTAACCTATTACTGGACAGGTCAGTCTGAGTACTGCTGTTAATTATTTAAGTTAATTTGTTTCTACTGCAATCAGATTAATTTTTAGTTTGTAGTCATCTTGCTGATACTACATTTTGACAGTATGTCATAAATTAAGCAGGATTATCATTGGTGGGACTGGAAAAGGAGCTCTAAAATATCTAGAATTGCTCTGGTGAATGATGTTGGTAATTTGTTAGACAGAGAAAACATCTGAAAGTTACCTGCTGCTGGAAGTACTTTATTTCAAAAGCAGATGAAAATTCCAGTTATAATTTGTACAGTTTGTTGCAAAGCTAAATTAAATTAAAATTAAATCTGGAACACTAATCACTTTAATCCAGATAATTATTTCTGCTTACCTAGAATCGTCCTAGTCAGTCTTAGTTAAAATTGGTTTATTCAGGCAGCCAGACATAACTTTGTAAGAAAATCCTGATGGATCTAAGTTGAAATCTTATTCATTTATACTGAAGTTTCTATTTTTCTTCTGAACACTGGAGTCAAATTTGGAAAATGCACACCTGTTTGCTTCTCTAAGCCTTTTTAGGTAGTCTTGCTGAGATGCTGTAGATGTTTCTATGTGAAAGAGAAAAATATGCTTCTCTGCCATACAACAATATCTTGGATTTTAGCTGCCAGTCTTCACAAAATCAAAACAGGAATTCTAGCTATCTTAGTGCAAACTCAAGCTTCTCTCTCTCCCCCTTTTTTTTTTTTTTTTCTTTTTCCAGTCATGAAAATATTTAGACTTGAGAAAGTGCATTGAAACAGAATAAATAGTGAGCAGGGAATTTGACAGATGACTGTGGCAAACCTAGGAACATTTGGTTAGGATGGAGATATCCTAACTATTGGTAGTGCTCTTTTTTGATGTTGAAGACACCCACATAGCAGAGTTGGCAGCGGAGACCTTATGCGTGGACATTGGTCACATCGGTGCAGAGCTAGACTATAATGTGAGGCAGCTAAGATCTGGCAATGCTACTGGTCTCATTGCTTAGCTGCAGAGACAGTAAGCTGTAGCAGGGGCATTGCAGCAAAGAGTCAAAGGCAGTTCCTTCAGCAACTGCAACCATTAGTTAGGTGAATTAATCAAAACTCTTGCTAGCAGAAAAATTGTTTCTCTTGTAAGGGTTTCAAAATCAAGATTACAGTAATTAATGAAGATTTTTTTCCTCTTTTTTATTTTTATTTTTATTTTTATTTTTATTTTTTATTTAAGGTTTTAAATCTACTTGGGAATTCATTAAGTTCCAAGACTGTATGACAAAATGCCTAATGGGTTACTAACATTGTTCATCTTTTGATGCTACATCTTTTGAGCGGCTTGTTTGACTAACTGTGGGGTATTGAGCTTTCATTTGTACAATGCTAATCATTTGATCTTTTCCCCCTCTATTTGAAAAAAAAAAAAAAAAAAGAAAAGATTTAATCTTTCTGTTTTAGGAAAATATAAACAATAATGCCTAAAAGTATAATATATAATATTTCATAGAGATAAGGAAGTGCTTATTGCCTTGCTTATTGCCATAGGAAAGCCCCTCTTCTGCTTGTATAAGCACATGATCTGTGAGCTATGGAACTAGATGTGCGAAAAAATATAAAATATATTTTTTGTGCGGAATATATCTGCTTGCTTAAATGTAAATATACTCTTCTTAGACCAGGCAAAAAAATAGAGAAAACACATCAGTTTTAAAATAATTTCTCAGTGCCCATAAAAAGGAAAAAATTCTACTGTAGGAAAGCAAATATAGTATGCTATTGAAAAATATTATAAATTACAATTTAGCCTCCAAAAGCTAACTAATCTGTTCCACATTTTGTAATGTAGGTTGTGTGAAAAAACTTAAAACTGAAGAACAGAGCCAGAGTACCATTTTTTCTTCTGTTAGCTAAGAAAAAGAGCTAGGGAAACATTTGAAACTTTGGTCTTTCTCAACCAAAAATTCCCATGCTCTGAATAAAATGAAGTCTGAGCAGTTGATTCATGCAGTTTAAACCAAGTCTCTGATGGATTAAAGGAAACAATTGCATGTAAGTGGAAACACATATTACTTTAGAGGTGAAAAATTAATTTACTTCATAACCAAAACAGACTCTTTGTTTTCTGACTTTTAAATAGGACTGTTTATAAAAGTCTAAATCTATGAGATGTTATCATTTTCAAATAATAAGAAATGTGTTTCCAGGGCATCATATACTTTCTTCCCTCTACTTGTTAGGGATATTTGCCAAAACTGAAATAATAAATTACTTGACTCTGGAGAGCACTGATATGCTAATTAGTTTACTAACTATTGATGTAATAATTAATTAGTGCTAACACTAATTTATGTGTTAATTTGATTTAAGCATGTTTCCATTTGAGAGTGTTACAGGGCAGAGTCATATTATTTGCCAGATTTGAGAGGGCAGGACAGAGACTGTTTCAAAGACTAAGCCAGTGGAGTCCTTCCACTGTATCAAATATTTGGGCATATATCACAAGAAGAGTGCAAAAAAATGTTTGATGCATTATTGTTGTAGATTTAAATAATGAAACTATGATTGAGTGGCTAAAATAATGGAAAAGATGCATAGAGTAGTAACATTTTCTTTCATCTGGGCTTCTTTCCTTAACCTGCATATTCTTTACAGGATACTTATTTTCAGTATTTTCATCCACAGCTTTCTGTCATGAATCCCCATCACTCTTACCCTGTTACCTGATCTGTGCAGTTAAAAGCATGTGCAAATGTAAATTTAACTGTCAGCTATAATCCAGAGTCACCAACTGCAGATACTAAAGCCTTGGTCTGTCTCTAACCTCTGTCTTTGTGGACTTAATGCAAGTTCAATATCATTAATATAGAGCTTTATAATATGTTGTCTCTGCCTGTCTGATCATTCAGTGCCAGGCATCCTCTCTGATTTCTTCATCTGTTCCATTTTTCACATTCAGGCTTATCTTGTATCTGATAGATTCCTTCTGTCTGATAGACTGTCGTTTGTGTACATCTGTATATAAAGCTCAGGTCACTTCAAGTTTTATTAGAGCAACTTTTTCCATCTTGGCTAGATAAATACAGTCTTGCCTTGTTCATATCTGTCTGAAATGCTATAAAAATACCATTCTTATTTTGCCTTTATTTGAGCAAATCTAATTTTTGTTCTTCCAGCTTGCTCCTCCTATTTGGGATTTATTGGGTCCCATTCTGTGACACTATATTCTGTCCCATTCTGTGACACTACATGTTACATTTTCAAATAAATACCTCTATAATTTTCCTACGTATCTATTCACATTTGGAAGACTCCTTGAAAATATCCATAAAGTAGCCCTTTTTTACCCACTTTAAGTTCCTTAAAATTTTGCTTTGCCTGTAAAAATAATTACACAACAATTAAGCTGCCAGTATGTTTAGACAATTGTATTCTGTATGGATGAATATCATCACGTTATCCCTTTCTATTCCCACTCTGCCTTGTAATTAGATAGGGTGTTCTGTGGGATAATGCATCCTTTCTTCTTCAGTTAATGCACTACCTAAACACTGGAGTCTTGATTCAAAATCAGGACTTTTAGCAGTCTGCCAGTCACATAGTACATTTTTACAGTGTACAATTGATACTATTATAAAAGCTCAACTGACAATAAGTATAGATTAGAAAAATAAACCCAATAAGGAAATACAATAGCACACTCACAGAGATTGCAATTAATGTACAGCATCTGATACAATAATAAAAAAATAATAATCCAGGATAAATGCAAATCTTTTATATACTGTTTTTGAAAATTAGTGTCTTGTATGAGGCAAATCCAGAAGTAAAGGGTTACGTTTGCAATGGGATGAAACAGATGTTTCCTGTCTGGAGGTTTCCCAAGAAACTAGACCTTAAAAATGTCATTAGACCAGGGCTGAAATTTGTCAGGCCCGACAATAAGCTGTTTATAATTTTGAGGAAAATGTAATGTTTCTTCAGGACTAAGAAAAAGTCATAACTTATTATATTTTTAAAGCATTTACTGCATTGAAATATCACACTGATCAGACATTACTTAAAAGTTTGAAACAAAATTCTAAAAAAACCCTCATGGTAGAAATAGCTGAATTGCTACCTGAAGTGGATGACTTCTCAACTGAAACATCCCTAGTACTAGCAAAATGCATACCAGCAGTGCTGCGTTTTTAAATAGGTTGGCGGAACTTCATCCCAGTAAGCCTGATGGCCATTACAGGGAAACTGATGGGCTACAGTCTAAAGAAATGAATTGAATTGGATGAGGCATGAATAAGCATGACATAGTAGTAAAGAGTCACTATGAGTTTTGTAAGGAGAAGGTATGTGGTGTAGATATATTGGAAGGTATATTCTTCTTTGAAGAAATTGGCAAGCACATGTACAAGGGAGGTCTAGTTTGACTTCCAAAAGGTGTTAAACAAGATCTATATTTTGTGTAGACAAAAGTAAACTGATGCATATAGGAGGAGAATAGTACTAAACTTCATAAGCTACATTCTGAGCTGATCTTTCCATCTCACTGTTGCATTAGTCAGTTCTATGGAACCAGCAATTCAAAAAGTAAAAATATTGCAGCTCCCCTCCCAGGAATCATTACACTGGGAAAAAAATAATACAGAACCTTGGTAGTACACTGTGTAAATCTGTGCTTAGAAACCATGCTTTTCTGATTTTCCTTATCTAACAGAGATATTGAAAAAACAGGAGGGGTTTCCAGTGGAGTTGCATAGGCAAAGACACAGATAAGTTTTGATACAAATGACTAAGTAGACTGACTTATCTGTCTGTGAAGTTCAGTAGAAAAAGGAAAATGAAACAGAAATGATAATAATTGTATAAAGTCATGCGCAGGTTGAGAAGAATTATGGTACTCCACGTTATCTCTCTTCCAATCTAAAGCAAGAGGTAATTACTACAAATCAGCAGATCCAAACACCTGTATGCTTAGCTGAGGGTTTAATATACTTTTGAAAGGAACCAATACTATTGTTCTCATGTTATATTCTAGTTATTTTTTATTTGCTATTGAAAAAAAAAAGTCTACTAGCCTCAAATCAGTCTAGAGAGTTCAAAAATCTCAATTAAATGCAGTCAGTATTTGCAATTTCTGCCAGGTTATTTCAATCTTTCTATGGAGAAATCGAGTTATCAGTTACTTTATTTGGAAACTGCTGTTCACATCCTCTTCCAGTGCTTGATGAAGCTTATTCTTCTCTTTCTCATCTAGAAGAAATTGAAGATTTTTCCCTTTACTGACCTTCATATTGTGCAATGGCAGAAGGCCACGGATCTCTTTAAACTGCAGATAGCATGAATAGCATAAAGGCTTGCAGCATTCTCTGTATGAATCTGCAGATTAATAATTTATTTTTTTCATGGATTTCATGGAAAATTTCATGGGTTGGAAGGTTTCTCACCACATCTGAAGAAAGTCTTATATTTTCCGTGAAGATAGCACATTCAGATATTTTCATAGAAGACTGGGTACAGTTGAAGAGTGTCAGTATGAAATCAGTGTGTTTTGCTAGTCCCTCACCTTGTAAAATATTGCAAATGCCTAAGGACATTATACTTTTAGTCAGTCTGCCACTTGAGTAAATGGACAGTTTTTTTTATTTTTAGTTTTTAAATTTTCCCCACTGTGTAGTTATGGATGCGTTAATGACCTTTGACTTACCAGAAAAATGGAAGCAAAGTGGTGACAGATGCTTCACTTTATTAGTGACTAGCTGCTGTTATTATTACAAAGGAAAAAGGCCCATATTAAACAAATATATCTAAATTTGCACTTCAAAATACATTTGAAAAAATGTGTATATATTATTTTAATCGCATCTTTTATAGCAACAGATTCTGTGTTGGAAAACCAACTCAAACAATCACCCTGTAATCAGGCTACTTACCTGATTGAACTGTGTGTTTCAACCTGTAAGAATCTCTTGAAATGATTTAAACTCTTCCTCACCTTTCACTTTATTGTTGGATTTTGAGGTGTATTAATATATTGCAGGCCCAAAGAATCCAAAAGTATTATGAGTTAAACATCTTAAAAAATGCCAAGGGGATCAGTTTTAGTTATTGTTAATCAGAGTCTTTACTGGGCCTTGGAGAAAAATGTAAAAACTACTTATTTTGTAATTCAGAAAACCTAAATATAACTTAGGAAGATCCTTCTAGTGTTTAGGGATGTGCATGGTAATGGTCAAACTGGTGAACTCTCAAAACAAAGAAACAAAAAAACAACTAAACAAGAAAACAACAACAACCAAACAAAAACCCACAATTATGATCATCCTATTTTTCAGCCGTTAGAAAAAGAAGTTCCCTGTTGAGTGTTGTAGGCACAGAGCAGAAGTTTTCAGAGAGAATGAAACATTTCTGGATTTGAGATAGCCTTTATTTCCTACACAGCTTCTAAGAATCCTTGTTCATCTAGTCACTCTGACCTTGGATGGTCAGTCCCCAGTTCTAGGTCATGGTGAATTGTGATGCTGATCTTTCCAAAATGAAACTTTTTTGCATATTTGATATGAAGAGAATTTTGAAGTATTTTTAGGTTAAGGTGGTTCAGACTGAGTATAAATTAAACTGAAAATGGCCTTCCTGTATAACATTCTTCAGCAAATTATTGTAATTTTCCTGTTCCTTTATGGAAAGCCTTCATAGCAGTTTTCTAATCTAAATATTGTCAAATGCTAAAAATAAAATAAAAATTAAAAAACCCACAGATTTCTTACAATTATAGCAGCATTTTAGAGATTTCTCCTATCTTATTTATGGGTCTGTTTAGAATCTTTTACCTCAAAAAAAAAAAAAAAAAGGTATGAAAGTGTTTAATTGTATATATATTTCAGACCTGAGTCATCACTGTTGATATATAGAGTGTACTCTTACTTTAACTGCCTATGTAGAAGAACCTTTTATTGATCTAGCCAGGAAAGATATTTGGTCATAACTACATAGTTCTGAGGAAGGGACTTGAGGAAGGTCTTGTGTAGGTCAACAGGTGTTTGCATAGGTGGTGTCAACAACAGGGATTCAGCTTTTATAATCAGTGAACCTGCTCTGAGGATTGGGATGGCTAGGAAGAGATGGGATCCATCTTACCAAGTGGGGGCAAAGGCATCCTTGTCCCCAGGCTGGCCAACCTGGTGAAGGGAGCTTTAAACTGGGTATGACGGGGGAGGTGATGACCCAAAAATCAATTGAGGAAGGTGGTAGACTGTGCTGGCAATTTCAGGGTAACATAGACAGGAGAGACCTTGATTGCAAGGTCTCTCCCAAACCAGGTAGAAAGAGGTCCACCCTAAGTGTTAAGTCTATGTGCTGTTGCAGGACTATGATGCCGTTAGGAACACAGGGACATGATGGGACAGCTTACACATCTGGAAAGCTTCACTGGATGCTTTAGCAGAGCTATAGGCTCTTTAGGAAGGACAGACTGGGACAGCAAGAAGGGAAGTTGCCCTGTGTGTGAGTGAGCAGTGGGAATGCATGGAGATCTTGCTAGCAATGGATGAGGAATCAGCTGAGATCCTATAGGTCAGGATTAATGGGCTACTGGAGGGATGACCCAGCAGGACACAAGCAATCCAGGGGCTTTCTGGATTGCTTTGACGATAAATTTATAACACAAGTGTTTGAAGAGCTGATATAGGGAGGTGCTTCAGCTGATGTCATAGCTACAGAAAATAAAGAACCAGTGAAAGGCATGAAGGTCGGGGACAGACTTGGCTGGACTGACGATGAAACAGTGCAGTTCAAGAACCAAAGAGCAGGATCAAAACACTGTTCTGAGTTTCACTGTTTCAGAGACCTGCTTGGAAGAATTTTGTAGGATACAGTCCTACAGAAAGAAGAGTGATATAAGAGAGATGGTTGATTTTCAAGGATCACCTCTTCCAGCTTCAAGAATGGTCCATCCTGACATGCAGAAAGTCAAGCAAGAGTGGCAGAAGGCCTGAATGGATGAATAAGGAGTTCTTAAACAACTCAGGCATAAATAGAAAGTGTAGAGGAGACGGAAGTACAGTCAGGTCCCACAGGGGGTGTGGTGCTCATTTCTTCCTGGTATCTAGTGATAGTACGAGGAAAAAGAATTAGGAGAAAAAGTTTAGGAGAAGATCAGGTTTGAGACCAGCTAAGGAACCTAAAGGTGCACAAGTCCATAGGACCTGATGAGATACATCCACGGTTCCTGAGGGAACTAGCAGAAGTAGTTGCTAAGCCACTGTCCATCATATCTGAGAAGTTGTGGCAGTCCGGTGAAGCTCCCACTGACTGAAAGAGGGGAAACATCACTCCCATTTTTTAAAAGGGAAAAGACGATCTGGGGAACTGCAGGCGAGTCAGTCTTCCCTTTCCTTCTTTAATGCAGGATGGTCTGAAGTAAAATTTCACTGCAGATAATGTTTTCCTTATTTTTTAACTGTTGATAAAGCATAGCATTGTAGAAAAGAGGGAATCCTCAAGTAGTTAAGTGTTTCTCCAAAGCCAGTTTGACAATATTTAAGACATTCAGATGGATGTGTTTGATTTGGTATTAAAACCACTACGGATGGAGCTTTCCTGATAGCATACGTTATCAAGACGTTTTAATGCTTCATTTCATGTAGGAGTAGAAAGTGTTTATCAATGTCTATTAATAGAACACACAAATGTATATAACAATTGTATTTTGTGCTGATGGTTCTGTTCTGTCTTTTGTACACTCCTAGTCTTCTTGAATTCCCTCTTCTTTATTGGCTGTACTTTAAAATCTCCCATTTGGTCTTTGAATAAGCCACCACTTTAGGTTCAGAACAGACACCAGAGAAGATTAGCAAACCTGAGAACGGTGTGTTGGTAATTTCATGAGTATTGGAAGAGGTAGGAATTACCCATCAGAGCCTCATGCTCAATCCTAATTGTTGATTTGTTGATATAGCAGACATAGTTTTCAGCCACAATGGCTGAAAACTGCTGCTGTGTGTGGGCAATAGTTTTTTTCAAAACTTGCTTTGGGGAAGTTACAGTACCAAACGCAGTAATTCAAAGAGTGGGTCACTTGCTTGTTGTAAGAAGAAATACAGGTGTAACTCCCCAGCTCAATGGAGGAAAAGAGAGCCTTGCTCTTAGGGGTGCTGCTTGTTTTCCTCCCTCAAATTTTTGTTTGGAACTGATATTTCAGTTTTGTTTCTTGGAAGATGTCTAACTCAAGCAACTCTTCAATGGAAAAAAAACTTGATTCCATTTTGAACTGTGCTAATTCCAGTCCTGTATTTTCCAATTGCCCAGCTGTGAGTGATTCTGAGACTGTGATTCATGCGTTGACACTAAAGGCACATATTTTTGAATAAGTAGCCAAAAATATTGTATTTGTTTAAACAATGAGAATTAATTACTGTAACGGTGTTGTAAATCAACTGAAAAAGATTTTAGTGAACTCCTCCCACAACCCCTCAAAAATAATAATAAAAGAAGCAAAATCAAGGTACCTTGGGGTACCATTCTGAAAAATGTGAACGTTTCCTCCCTCTGGATTTGTATTCTTACCCCTGTACAAGTAAATATTTCTTCATTGCCTTTGCCATGACTGAATAATTTAATGAATTAGAAACAAATCCTAACCAAATATAAAAGAACTACGAGAATAAGATGTAAGGTGGATAAAATATGGAGAAGCTATACATTGAGAATGAACAGATTATTATGAATAAAAAGGATTGTACTCCTTTCAAACCTTTCTCCAAAATAAAATCCAAGTTTAAACTAATGAAGAGATTTTTAATTCGGAGAAAGTCAGGAAGTCAGGCTAAGTTTTAATTTTTTTCTTCTCTGTTTTGTATTCTGTGCCAGGTTTATGCAGAAACTGAAGTCAAAAGGCTTTTTTTTTTTTTTTTTTTTTTAACCACTACATTAGTACAGGAAACATTTGTATGATTTAAGGATTGCTTTTATTCTTTATTCAGATGCTGCCTTCATGTTTGGATTCTTTGTTAAAAAGCTCAAAACTAGTTATAAATTCTTTCTAGTTACACCCTCTGAAACCAAACTCTTTCAGGAACTTCTCCAGCAATTTACTTAGAAACAAAAATGTTAGTTGCAGATCATTTTGTCCAGTCTGCTGTTTGAAGCAAGAGTATTGCCAACACCAGTTTAGGCCGGCTATGACTGTCTAGATGAGTCTTGAAAGGCTCTAAGGATAGTGAATACACAGCTTCTATGGGTACCTGCTTCGGGATTGCATCACCCTCCCACAATCCAGCCCAAACCTTGCTAACTGCAGCTTGCAACAGTTAGATGCCCTTTGCTTTAACACCCACTGCTCCTGAGAAGAGCTTGATTCCACCCGGTTTGTAATGCTCCTTCTAGCAGTTGTGGATTGCAGTTTGGCCTGTCTCCTTCAGTGCATACTTTGCCTCATCACCAGAGTGAACAGATCCAAATCATTGCATCCCTTCTTGTAGGCCACATGCTGCATGCCTCTGACCACCTCCAGTCAGAGGAGACAGCCAACATCCTTCCCGTGCTGAGAGAACTGAGACAAGAAACTGGTATGGTCTCAACAGGACCAACTGGTAAGGGGGAGACAATTTCTCTAGTTCCAGCCACATTCACCCTAACATAGTTTGTGTGCAGTTTGCCTTAGCCACTATGAGAGCATGCTGTTAGCTTATTTTATTTGCTATTCACTTTCCAGAAAGATTGCAACTCAGCACCCACCCTGCTTTTGATTATTTAATCAATCAATTCATCATAGAAGTCAATCAGGGTAGTCAAACATGAAGTTTCATGGATCCTCCTTCATGTTTTTTCTTTGGTTTGTTTGGTTTTTTTTTGTTTTGTTTTCAGAGATGAGTTAACCTTCTACTGTTTGTCAGGACCTGTTCCAATCTCCATATTCTTTTCTAAGTGTTAGATAGTGGCCTAACAAATAAAATTGACCCGCCCTTTCAGCACCCTGGAATGAACCCCATCTGGCTCCATAGATTTGAAGTACTTCTCTAACTACTAATTTCCTAAACAATTCCCTAACCTGTCAATATGTTACTGTTGGATGCCTCTGTCCTTTCTCAGACTGAGTTGGTACAGATGGAAGGCTGTCAGTAGGCTTTGCCAGTGAAATATGACCAAAAAAAAATAGTTTCAATTGCTTCAGTCTATTCCATGTAGTCAGCCAGTAGGTTTTCTTCCCAATTCATCAACTGTTCATTCTTGCTGAACTTCCATTTGTTGCTGCCATACTTCCCTTCTTCTTACTTTCTGAGTCCCTCAGTAGTTTTAGCTCTAAATTGATTTTGATGTAAATGCTCGAACAGCACTTTGGTACTCTTTTGCTTCCTGCTTTTATTTTATTTTATTTTATTTTATTTTTATTTTTATTTTTATTTATTTTATGTTTATTTATTTAATTTTAATTTTATTTTATTTTATTATTTTATTTTAAATTTTTCCGTTTAGTTCATTAAGGGGCTCCTTGCTTATCCAAGAGGATCTTCTGCTGAAATACCTGGTCTTCCTCTATGATGGCATGAGTCTGTTCCTAAGTTCTCTGTAAATTTTCCAAAAAATATTTTCCATCTCCCTGGATGCTTTTCCTCATCATGTCTCCAAGAACATTCTACATAACAATTCCCTAAATAAGCTGTAGAATGTTCTGAAACGCAGAGTCTATTGTTTGTCTTTCCAGCTTACTTCTGGATCCTAAGCTCAGTCACATCTCGTGGTTCCTGCAGCTAAATCTCCTATCTATGAGCACACTCACCAGCAGTTTTTCTTTCTTTGTGACTACTGGTCAATACAGATATGCCCTTGGTAGACTATTTTTTGTAGAAGTTATCATCAACACAGTCCAGAAACTCTCTGGACTGCTTGCATAGTACTGTTGTGGCTTTCTAGCTAGTGATTGCAGACTATCCATGTAGAAACCCTCCACAAGACTGTAGACCTATTACTGAGACACTTCTACAAGTTATTTATAGAAAGACTTATCCACTTCAGTGTCTTGGTCAGACAGTCGGCGGCGATCTCTTCTGCCTCCCAAGTCATCAGCATTACTTTCTCTCTGACCTACATCCAAAGTCTCCTGACACATGCAGTTCTGGTTTATTTTGGTCTGTGCAGTCAAGGACTCACTTTATACAGAGCTCAAGTTCCTCTCCTCTTCTTCCATACCTATTCTTCCTAATTAAGCTGTACCTATCCATGACCATCCTCTGATTGTGCGTGCTATCTTATCTGTGCACTATCCCACCAAGCCTATGCGTTTCCAGTCTCTTCACAGCCATGTTACTTTGTATAAATTTTCATTTCTCCTTATGTGTCACAGCACAAGCATTTGAGGTAAGCCTTCAAATTCCCCCTTCTAACCACAAATGTGAACGTTGTCCCCATAGCCTTTTCTCAATCACACATCCTCTGTTTCCTAACTTTAGGCTTAGGAATCCTGTGACAAGCTGGGTTTAGATGATTCCTCACCAAGTTACCAAGTCTGTTGGTAAAGATGACCATCCTTCTCCTAGTCTGGTGGATCCCATCTGTTCTCAGCAGTCCCTCTTCATTGAATAAAGTACCACAATCAAAGAAACCAGCATATTGCTGGAGATGCCAGCTACATAGTCAGACTTTGGTTTGATGGGTGTATCTGCTCCTACTTCATCTTTTCCCTTTGAATGAAAATTTTGATGAGAACATTCCCTAGGTCCCTGTTGTCCTCACCTAAACACCCTTCTCTATTAATGTTTACTTATCTGTCATTTGATCTTATGTTTCTGTAAAAGACATTCCTGATAGCAAGGGTTTTTCCAAAATTTAAATAAATTCTGAGGTTGTGAGCATATGTACAGGGTTCAAGGAGGAAAGAATTCAATTTGTAAAAGAAAACTGAGTCAGCAATCTCTTGAGAAGTCACATATGAGTCCATGGGATGGGCTTTACCCAAACATGTTGGATGATGTTATTGCAAGGCTTCTCTCTATTTTCTCTGAAAGGCTGTCGAGATCAGGGGAAGTACACAACGACTGGAGAAAGGCATATCTTACACCCACCCCCAAAAAGGGAAAGAAAGACAGTCTGGGAAACTACAGGTTGAATAATCAGCATCGCTTCAATCCCAAGGAAAATCATAATGCAAATTCTCTTGGAAGCCATTTATGAGAATAAGGAGAAGAAGGTGAGGGTGAGTTAGAATAGATTTAGCAAAGGTGTATTGTGCTTGACCAACCTGATTGCCTTCTTCAATAAAATGACAATGTGTCTTGTTAATGGTTTACACTCTATCTTGATGCTAGTTGCAGTTGGAATTTCTCAAGAGCTTATCACGGGATGTGTCTTATTAACTGTCTTTGTCAATGACCTGGAGGAGGAGAAGGAGTGCACAGTCTTCAAATTTTCAGATGACATGAAACTAGGGGGTGCAGTTGATGAATTGAGCTGCCATATGGATAGACTGAGATAGGCTGGAGAAATGAACTGACAGGAACCTCATGAAATTCAGGAAAAATACAAAGTCCTGCACTTGTGATGGGCTTAATTCACTGCCCCTGTTCAAGATGGGGAACAGCTCCACTGGAACAGAGCTAAGGTCCCACTGAACAGAAATCTGAAGGTGGTCTGAGTACTACACTATGGCAGCAGTGAAGGCCAACAGTACCCTGGGCTGTATCAGTAGCAGTGTAGCCAGCAAAGCAAGGGAAGTGATTATTCCACCTTTATTTAACACTCATTAAACTATATCTGGAATGGCACATACAGTTTTGCACTCCACATTACAGGAAAGATGTTAAAAATCTTCGACAAGTCTTAGAGAGAGCCACCAAGGTGGTTAGGGCTGGAGCACATACCTTTTGAGGCAAAGCTGAGAGAACAAAATTTGTTCAGCCTGAACAAGAGACAGCTTTTGAAGCATACCTAACCTTGTAAATTCTACAGGGAGGTTGTCAAGACTCTTTAAGATGACTGATGGTAGATTGAGAAACAGGAGTCAAATTAAAGCAGAGGAGGTTCTGACTGGATATAGGGGAGAAAAAATAGCTATGGAAATAATTAAGCTGAAAGAGGTTGTGCACCCACCCTTGGAAGTTTTCAAGATGAGACTGGATAAAGCCTTGAGTGAGTTGGTCTGAGAGCACATTTAACCCTGCTTTGAACAGATGGTTGGACTGTAAACATCCTGAGATGCCTTCCAGCCTGGGTGATGCTGTGATTCCATAGACTTACTAAAATTAATGCGCATAGCACTCTTATGCAGCACTTGCCTCAACAGTCAAATGTTAAGGATTCTTCCAAGAATACACTCTGCCATTTTTCAGTAAACAAGGCATTATTGTTTTGTTTTCAGTAAGCTGACTACACAAAGACAACAGCATGATGGTGAGATAAGAATAATTTTTACATCTGTTGCTTAATTTGTCCTCCAGGAAAGTTATCTAGGCCTTCCTAGATCGGCCTTCTTATCTGTTGGACACACAGCTGTGAAGATGTGATAATACTTTCAGTTTATGTTAGAAAATTAGAAGGCAATTTAGGAGAACTGGAAATTCCTATTTCAGATAGTTTTTCTGGTTAACAAAGGAAACCAGTGTTGTAGCCTAGATAATAAAAACACTTGATTAGAAGTCTGCATGTCATAGATGCTGAGCTGCTGCAGTTTCCACTAATTTCAGTGGAGTTGGAGCTGCTGTCTAGCTCTGAAAATAAAGCAAAAATTTCTGATTTGTTGCTTGCACATGTGAATATTTATTATGGAGTTCTTTGGTATTTCACACACTGCAGATACCAAGGCAAATGAGATTACAAGGTATTTAGAATCTCTTGAATTTACATAATTTTTATTTATCACCTATCATATGAATTCAGCTGGTGGGAAATAGACACACAAGGAAATTTAGGCACATGGACTAAACGTAGCAAGTCTAGAGATTCTTGTCCATAAGTTATACCTATTGGCAAGAAATTCTTGACTGGAATATTATCTTGTAAGATAGAGTCCTTTGAAATATTTTTGTAAAAGGTACCTGACAATAATTCTTATTTGCTATTAAAATATCATTTCCATTTTATGAGTTTCCATAAGGTATTTTAAAAGGTTACATTTTGCAAATAGCTTACTTGTTTTGCAATTTGTTCAGGCTGTGTTGGAACTCTTTTGAACGCTGACTGTCAGTAATTTGATGGGTTATAGGAAACAAGTAGATGTCTTAGCCAGACATGAAGATTATTATTTTTATTATTTTTAATATGTGTGGTTTGCAATGTGGCCTAATGAAAGTTTTCAATTCTCCCTAATTCTGAAATGCTAAATTCTTAAGCTAATCTTAATAATTGGTATCATTTAAATTATTGCAAAATCAATAAGGCTTTTAGTCCTCTGAAACTGCGCTGAATTGTATATGTGCAAGTTAATCTTCCTCTAGTTATAGACATGAATATTAATTGTACCAGAAACAGTGGAAATTGTCTCACTGTAAAGGTTCATGTTTGTTTTCTTTCAACGGAATTAAAATTTTATCAGACAAAACAGATTTTGAGGCAATAGTAATTGTTCGTATTCTCATGCCTTGCTTTGATTGCCTGATTTTTGTTTGGTTTTGATTTGCCAGTGGTGCTATTAAATACTAGATTGCCTTTTTTTATTTTATTTATGTTCAAACAGAGGAGGAATATAATTGAATTCAACCAATTCAGTTTTTCAGCAAGGTGGTCTTTGCTGAAGGTTTCCCTCTATCTAACACTGAGCAGTATAACTGATAAGTCATCACTGAAAAATCCATGTCTGAGTTCAAATTCAGCCTTCAAGCAAAAGAGGCAGAATTGGCAATTACAAATTCACAATTTATATTCAAATTCACAATTTATATTTAAATTTCAAGTTCAAATGTACCAGGCTGAGATCAGTCCTTTAGCTCAGCTCATCCTTCAGGGCATTGTGAATGAGGTGCCAAAGGCATTACATGCTCTACATGGAACATTGCACTGAATCTGCGTGCCTGCCAGCCCTAGGACATAGACTTCAGTCAAGACTTTTTACACTGCACTTGTTACCATAGCCTGGGGGATCCTAATACATTAAATTACAAATGTTTCTGGTCATTTCTCGAAAGCTGCTACAGTTTAAATCACTATTTCTTAAGTGAACATTTTAGGAGCCAGAACAGGCCATGTAAATTGCATTCCCAAATGTTTCAGCTTGTGACTGGGTGCCTGCTGAGCAATGGAAATCACATTTTCACAAGTGAAATGCATGGGCAGAATTAGGGAGTGCTCAATGTGCAGCTGCTAGGTAGCCCACAGGGACCTAAGGCAAGAACGAGCAACCAGTCCTCCCTATTAAAAGTACCTATATCTTCCTACTCTTTGCACTCCCAAGGCTGAGTCATCTCTTTCTCACAGAAAAGTCATCAAATTTGTGCAGCTATAACAGTGACTGAAAAACTTGTTCCATAGTCCATGCTTACAAATCTCCCTAGTACCTGATGCAGAGCTAGAACTCAAACCCTGACCTCCCACTTCCAATGGTACACCAGACAAGCATATCGTTTATTTTATATTACTGTTTTTTAACCAATACCTTGCTGGCTGTTTTAAGGGAGTGTCTCCCAGTTTCTTTTCTTGACATTGTTCTTCTTTGTTTATATATTTCTGAAAGCAGATGAAATAGCTTCTGTAACATGCCATAGTCACTGGTGGATATGTACTGCTCTGCGGTAAAGGAGATGCAGATTTAAGTTCAAGCACCAAGTTAAACTGAACAGGGGTTTGAACTCAAAAGGTGATCGTGGCACAAGTGCTCACCCATGTCCTCTCCCCTTCTTTGACTCAGGTTTAGGTTTAGGAAGGATCTGGAAGTGCAAAGAATTTTCTCAGACTGTAGTCAAAGAGGAAGGCAAGTGTTTTGTTTGGGGCTCAGGCAAAAGTGTAGACATTAGCTAAGAGGTCTTGGCAACACGGCTGCTCGAGGAATGAGGCAGGTGTGTCCATGCTGGTAGTCAGTGTTGTTGTTTATCATGGTGAGAATAGGAGACGCTTAATCTGTGTTTGCATTACAAATTATAGTGTGACAGCCATCTGATCATCTGAAATTTCCTTTGCATTTTCTTATAGTGATAATCTGAAAATTTTTGTCCCATATCTAAAAAATAGTATATTTTTAGTCAGCAACTCTGATCATTCATTGAGATTTATATAATAAAATTTCACTCAGGAAGTCTGAATGAAATTAAAAGTAGGTAGTTTTTGGTAAAAGGTAGTACTGTAAGTGATCTAAAATTCCATGACGAGAAAATTTGCAGACAAAATTTTCATTAAATTACATACAGTCTTCATTAATTCTTGGACGTGCAAGATGAAAATTTGTGAGTGAGAATACCTTGTGTTGTGAGCAGAGGGAAGTGTTTAATTGACATTATTAATGAATGCATGAAGATTCCCCATCAGCGTAAGACTTCAGCTTTGTTTAAAGTTGTACTATAAGAAGAGAGCTGGTTTCTGAAGTGAAGTTGAAGCTTTAATCAGACACGCTCATACAAACCAGGCTTCGGCCCAATGAGTCCTTCCTGAGCTCATGGCTTATTCTTTATGGAGGTGTGATGCTTGCAGAAAAAAAATGTGAGAAGCATATTGGAACATTATGACAGACCAGGTAGTACAGCATATTGGAACAGCATATTGGAACATTATGACAGACCAGGAGTACAAAATGAGCTATGTAAGTTGAAGGAAAAAAAAAGAGAGGAGAAAAAGTAAAATATGAAAAATAAATCAAAATGTAGTTTTAAACATTTTTGTGTCCTGAATGTAAGTGTTTGGTTGAATCAGTCTCTCATGTTCCACCACAGTAATGCCAGGAAAAACATAATTTATTTATTTATTCTTTTTATTTGGGATACTGGGAATCATGCTTTTGTAATCACACATACAACCAAGGATCATTAACCAGGAAGTCACGTGCTAGCAGTCCTCTGAGGTTTGAGAAATCAAATTGGAGGGGAATGGTCCAGGGGAATGAAAAGCTCATACTGCCAGGTTAAAGCTGTGAATATCTCCCCCTTGATGGTATTCACACAGGAATCAAGGGAAATGTGTAGAGGGCATGGTGGAAATCTTTGACATGCTGCTGGCTACTGCTGCTCGGTTTCGCATGATGAACCTTCAAGGGGAGGAATTTGTGTGCCTTAAGTCCATCATCCTGCTCAATTCTGGTAAGTGGAGTGCTTTGCTGTCACTCGGGTAATTGCCGTTGCTTCTGCATGCAGTTTGAGTGCTGCTTGTTGTCTCTGGTGATGTTTTCATTTTGAGGCAGCAGCAACTGAAAGGGCTATCAAGACATATGGGCAGAACCACCAGGTAGGGATGAAAGAGGGCAAACCTGGTCAGTGGTGTGGATTTGACCCAGCAAATTAACATGACCAGAGGTTGATACACTGCATGCAGCTGGCTTGGAGGACAACTGGAGCACTGTGTTGAACTAGGAACTGGTGGGTCTTGTTAAAGTCCTGATTACAAGGCACTGAGGTAGCTGGAGCCACACTGCAGGCATCCAAAGGCAATGCTTAGTTATAAACCAGGGCCTATGCTTTCTTTTTTTTTTGACAATGGCAAAATGAAGGGAAAGAATGCAAAGATGTAACTGAGATTATCATGATTGTTTATGTTAAAATACAGCCACCTAAGACTGGTGCCATCAATTTATACTTCCTTTATATTTGATGAAATTATTTTTAGGCTGTAAATCTCATTCTAAATAAACTTAAATAAATAAATAAATAAACAACTAGATAACAAGCCTAGCTATAGATAAAAATATCTGAAGTTAGCTGATGAATTCTTCATCACATCATTGAAATAAGCAAATAAAAGTTGAAGAGTGTGGCGGAAAGTTTCTGTTGCACAACATCTTATTATTATTATTATTATTATTATTATTATTTTCTGGAGAAAAATCTCCAGACAATTTGTTTTAGATGCAGAAATGAAACCCACAAAATTCTTATAACAACGATAGAGGTCTAAAAAAATAATGTAGGCACCAAAGGCAAAATTTTAGACTCAGTTCCCTGCTAAGTTGTTATCTAATGACTAAAAATGCCAAAGTTTTCCAGCCCTGAGGATTTACTTGTTCTCCACTTTTCCTGCTGAGTTTAAAGTTGTAGACAGTATCAGCCTCCAGACAAAGCACATGTGGAGAGCTGTGTGTCTCTCTTATCCTGTAGTCTAGCAGACCACTTGCTCAAGTTGCATGAAATACAAATTCAATTAATCCTTATCAAAAGATGATTCTAGTCACACCAGACTTTGTCATACTGATCAGGCACTTAGCTCTTTATGGAAAAAAGCTGGTCTAAATAAAATAAATGAATAAATAATGCAGAACTATTTACTTATATAATCACATATAAAATAGTTCATTTATGTTCTATGAGATATTAATATAGTTCAGATTTTGTTGTGATTGCCACTAATTACCAAAAAGTGACATCTGAGGCAAGCATCTGGCATATTAGGAATGAAGAGCTATTGTTTTTATCTTGGATGCCAAGGTGTGATAATTGTAATTAAATACATTTTGAGATTTTTTTTTTCCTTTTGTTGTCCTGAGAATTGTTAGAGAATATTTACTAAAATTAAATGCTCTTCCAGAAAGGTGATGCTGCTCCAGATTTTCAGCTAATATAAACAAATGTGATTATCGTCTTAAATAAATCTAGCTCTGAACTAGAATTAGAAAATAAATAGAATTGGAAAATTGAATGAAATGTGTTAGAGGTACAAGTCTTGAATGTGAAGTCCTTGAGTCATATTGTTAAGAGTTTTTGCCCCACTTCTGTATTTAATAAGGATCCAGAAAAATAATTTTGTTATTTAGACAAAGCCCTGTCAGGCATACCCTTTGTAAGCACATCTCTCTTCCATTAATGGTGCATTCTCTTTCAAGATTCCTCTAAGAAAAATTTGTAAAAAGACCTGCAGTTAGTAAAGTCAATAATAGTAAGAGGCAGACTTCCTTCTGCCCATAAGAGGGATGGGCCTACGAGGCGAGGCTAGGAGCTATGGATCTTCACTCTTTCAAGATTCAGCACCACACAACAGGTTTGAAATGATGGTGTTTATATGGTAGAAAGTCAGAGTTGATCTGATGTTCTGGTGAATGATCTGATTTAGAGTGTTTTTATTTGTATGTTTATTTATTACATTCAATGAAATTTTATATTTGCTTAGAAGGCTGGCATTTTTACAAGAGCTTTGGTGGTGACAGCTCAGAAGGAATAGTTCAGGCTAAGCTGTTACAGGATCATGATGAAAACAATTTATACCATTGTTATGTAGATCATCATGTGCTACTCTGATTTGCATACTGCACTCATTGCAGTATTTCTGAGTACACTGTAAACTGAATGTATATGTATATATGGTCACAGAATGTATGCCTGTATTGCTTTTCATTGACTTTATGCATAAGGGTAATTTTCTATTCCTGTTTTTACATTCCTTTAACCAAAGTATTTTATAACTGTCAGAGGAGTTAACTACTGTATGGTCGGAATGTGGGCACAAGCTTCTGAATGTCAGATCCCTTTTAGGAAGCTAGGCTGCATTACAGAGGCAGAGAAATAGGATAATTTGGGGTATGTGTAATATCTGTTCAAGTGTTGTTTGGCATAGATATTCTGAAATGTCTTCTGGAGATGCTAAAGCGTCTTCATAGAATATAGCCAGCTTCCCTGAAGCAAAGTGCTGGACACACATGAAATGTTATGTGCTTATGTGCTCTGAAGCACGCTTTGTATGTGGTGTATGAGGAGAGGCTGAGAGAGCTGGGTATATTCAGCCTGGAAAAGGGAAGGGTGAGGGACAGCTGTCCTCATATAGCTTATGAGCAGGTTACAGAAAAAACAGGGAAAGACTTTTCTCAGAGGTGAGTAGAAAAAAATTCCTTCCAGTGAGAGAGGTTAAGCACTGGAACAGGTTGGCCAGAAAGATGGTAGGATCTCCATCCTCAGAGATACCAAAACTCAACTGAGCAAATGAGCAACCTCTGCGCAGGTTGATCTGACCCTGAAGTTACTGCTATTTGAGGAGGACAAAACCTCCCTTCTAGCCTACACGTTCTCTAAGGTTGCACATATATATACACATAAATCTTTTACTAAAGAAACAGCAGATATACACAAAATGATCTCTTCATCTCTGCTATTTATATTATATACACATATGATTAAATCAGCTGATCTTAAAAGGTTTTAAACAAATTTCCAAAACTGAATTGCACTAATTATGCCACACTTCATATTTAAAAGCATTCTCTATTTGCATTCTAAAAGTCTGTGTGGAGTTTATTCCCCAAGTGTACACAAACATTTCTTTGTTAAATCCTTGGACATGTTAGTCTTTTCACATGAGGCAGGGCTGTTTGCTTTTGCTGGACATTTATTTTCTCTCTCTCTCTTTTTTTTTTTTTTTTTTTACAGTGTCTTTCAAGGCTGTTTAATATCTTTCTGCTGCTTTTTCATGTGGTCTTAACATTTTTATTTTTTTATTTTATTTTTATTTTCCCTCAGTATGTGTGGAAAAGATGGAAGGTTTTGTTTATAAAGCAAAATATACATTTATGCTGCTTCCAAATTTTTCCTGAGATATCAAGGAGACAGCATGTCTGTAACAACAAGGACAGCACTGTCTCCAGCTAAATAACAAAACCAAAGGTGCCCCTCTAAAGCTGCAGCAATGTCTTTTGACTAAAAAGCAAAACTGGATCTTTGAAAACCACGTTCAGCTCAATAACAGAATGCTGTTTCTTATGAACATTCATGTTCTAAGAAACATGAAAGGGCAACACAATGACAGATGTTTTACGTTTGAGTGGATCTAAAAAGGGGAGTGGTGCTATTTGACAAAGCAACAGGTTTTTGTTTTGGAGACATAGATTTAGGTCACATCTTCTTTAGCCGCTGATTTACTTAGTTTGCTGATAAGTCCACAGAGATGGTAAGATTTTGCTGATTTTATGTATCCTGTAAATTTCCCTGATTCATCATTCCTGTGATTGCTATTCTTTTGGTTTTTCCTTCTCCTGTTGAATTGTGCTTTTAATTGATTCCTTTACTTTGGTGGTGGAGAACTACATGAGTGCATCGTACATAGCTGAACTTGCTCTTTGCTCAGCCTGACTTGCTACAGGTACAGACCAATGGGGCTTGATAGAAGGGAAAAAGAGCCTTGGTTTGTTTTGTGAGAATGAACACTGAATGTAAATGTGTTTTAAAACAAGATTTATTGTGACAGAAAACATTTAGAGGACATTCTCCTCTACAGTAATGACTATATCAGTGTATATAGCAATACTTGTATAACTTTACCATGATATGCCAACAACTGACACAGTAGCACTGCAGTCCCTGAGGAAATCTGTGTACATAGCTTTGTGTTTGGGCACAGCCTGGTAGGCTTTGCTTGTTCACAGGGCAGTGCTGTCTCTAGTCTCTCTCCTATGATGTTTTACAATAATGACATATAGCTGGAAAACCAACCGGTAGCTATTCAATTCTGCTTCCGGCTTTCTGTCTGCTTCAGAGCTTGGAAAGACCTTTGAGACAGTTAAATTTCACTTTGCTAAGACAATTTTTCTGCACTTTCATTCCAAAACTTTGCTTGTGTGTGCGTGTCTATGATGGATAGCTGGTATTTCTTTTGGGGAAATTTCTGGTCATTGGCCTGAGGCAGGAGCAGTCATTTGGGGTAGAAAGGAAAACCAACTGTCATTTCTCTTGACAGTTATTGATGGTCATTTGCCTGAAGTCTCTTCATTTTGGGGGGAATGTTTTTTTTTGTTTGTTTTTGATTTATACTTTTTAATAGCTTCGGGAGTCATCCAGCTGAGAAAAGCCCCAAGAGCTCTTTCTTTACAGTGAATTCATTTCAGTAAAAATAATAATCATTGAAAGCTTTGTGAGAAAAGAGGCCATTGTACTATCTGTCTATATCAAATTCGAAGCAATAATCATTACCAAAATAAAGAGCTCTGACTATTGGTTTGCAGAAGCTGTGCTTTATTTCTGTTACGCTTTTGTTCTGTTTTTGATTTTGAACGGTCTCTCTCTCACATATACACTCATACAAATTTATGTTTCATTTTAGAGCAGAAGACCCAAAGTCATAAAACCTACTTCCAGGTTACAGTATTTCTAGGTACCGGGTCCTTGGCATACCAGGATGATGTGAGGATGTGAGACACATCACAAAGATGGTTAAAAAAATAAAATAAAAATCTCAATTCCCTGACTGCTCTGACACATTAATAAATATGCTTATCTTCAAATCTGATGGCATAACACCCAGCTGCAAACAGTACAAACAAGCTGTAGTACATGTGTTACTGTGTGTGTGTGTTTTAGTGCATGTTTCTTTTTTTCTTAATATCCCTAACTGGATTGCATATTTTGCTGTATATGATGCTTTAAAGAAAAATTAAATGAATAGCAATTCCATGAACCATTTTTTTTCCAGGGACCAAAAACAAACAAACAAACACCCCCTCACAAATTACTTCTTGGCTCTGTAAGTTGATGCAGAAAGCACAAAACACAGGATTTGTCAAGTACTTTATGGAGACAGGTCAATGAAGACAGGTCATGATCAAGCCTGTTTGATTGTATCAGCATACATACTTAAGCTGTTGCTGACTCAAGGATGGATTATACTAATACAATCTATCTAGAGTTATGAGATCAATCCAGAAAATTTAAAAAGTAGTTCTGAAGGCAACAGCTGCCATTTGGTAGCATAGCGCTACTGTGACATACTTCACATTGGCTGTGTGTTTTCCTACAGAATGAAGTCAAGGTAAAAAAGTGCAGAATATTATAGAACTTCCTAGGAAGAAATCTGATGTGCTTCATGTACCCAAGAGCTGCTACTCATGGAAAATAGCTTTTTCTAGGTGTAGAGGGGCTTGCTGGAGGAGGTGTCTCAAGACGGTTTGATCTCTGGAAAAATTTCCTCCTGGTCCAAATCTTTCATGTAGTTCAATTTCAAGAAGCCATGAAAGATGGTTATATTTAAACAGGTTTCAATAAAGCCAACCCAGTTGGTTGAGAGGGTCTTGTTGAGGCCAGTGCTAATAAACAAACCCTGGTTTTGTTTACACATGTTGTGGTAACATATTATTCAGTCCTAGACTGCCTAGCAAGTTACCAGAACCCAAACATTAAACAGCAGAGAAAATGGGAAAAACTGCTGACAGCCTGGGCTGGGTCAATCAATATGGCAGAGTTCTCAAGTGGCAACAGCATCTCCTCCTTTTGGAGCTGCGTGCCCAAGAGAGGTGAGCAGCCTGAGGTCAGGTCTATCTCCAGGATATGTGTGACCTCTGCCACCCCTTGTTTCTGCTCTGTCCACAGTGACCAAATCCAGGCTTCAGGGTGGGATGAAAGTTGTCTCAGGGCAAAGACTGTGTTCTTCACATTTCTGTGAACCTTATTATTATCCTGTGAACCTTAATGTGAACATTTCTGTTTCCTTATTCTCTTCCTTATATGAACTGATTAATTCCGTGTACAGTCTTGTAGATAATGCCTCCATTGCCCAGCAGCCCTTTCTGGGAGATTTATTTTTTCCCCTGTGCTTCTCTGAGCCACTGTTTTCTGTGTCATGACTGTCGCCACATCCTTCCCAGCTGCCAGGAAATGACAAGTTTATATGTAGAGGTGCCTTCCAAAGTAGGATGTTCACAGGCAGCTCGTATGGTTTTACACAGCCGAAGAGGGCAGCCACAAGGTCTGACTCTATCAAAGTAATTTTTGCCTGTGGTTTGTTTGTTTTCTTTCTCCTTCCTACTCCAGGTGTGTACACTTTTCTTTCCAGCACCTTGAAATCCCTGGAAGAGAGAGACTATATCCACCGTGTTCTGGACAAAATCACGGATACTCTGATACATTTAATGGCTAAGTCAGGTCTTTCCCTGCAGCAGCAGCACCGGCGCCTGGCTCAGCTTCTCCTCATCCTCTCTCACATCAGGCATATGAGGTGAGAGCAAGCACAAGGTTAGGTGCAGTGAGGTTTCACAAATGCACAGGTGTGCTTGAAGTTGTGCTTTTCTTCATGGAGGGGAGTGCAAACTGTGTGCATTATATAAAAGATAGATCATTGTCCTCTTTCCATAAGTATATATGGAGCTTGTGCACAAAACAGTATGCTGGATTATGGTGTGAAAGGGGTAAACATTTTCCCAATTTGTTTCTTCTTCTTTTCTTTTTTTTTTCTTTCTTTTCCTTTACTTCTAGCTTTGACAGTGCCATAAGCACTGTCTGCTTTTAATACTATGTGCCTTGTTATTCTGTTTGAAAGGTACCGAGCAGATGAAAAACAATGTAACAGCAGCCTAGTTCTACAAATTCTAGTCTCCTTTAAGATAAGATTTAATAAAACTCTTGCATTTGTATAGCCACCTCTCACAAGTGGCTTGATTGCAAATCACTTTAGAAAAGAGACTATTATCATTATATATATCTTACGGGTGAAGATAAAATGCAGATCTTCTGAGTCCCAGTCTAGAGTACTGTGCCCTTTGCTAATTAGAGGTGAAGTGCCTGAGGCATTCAGTTTGTTGGTAGTCTCAGCAGTCATTCTCCCTAACGTAATTACCTCTTAAGGTAGCTGCTCACTAGCTGGAGTGTGTGCAGCATGACAAGCCTATGCAAAGACACAGTAGATATTTTAGTTTTATGAAGTAATAAGAGGCATTGCTGTTATACAGATTTTAATTTTCATTATCTCAGTTAATAAAATTAAAATTAAATTAATCACCACAAAATAGCTATTGAAGCCGAGACATACAGATTTTAAATACTGGACTAACATACAGACCTCAAGGAAAAAGTTAAGGGGTATGTGTTTTATATGTATCTTTTGGGGGAGTTTCTTTGTTCTCATGTTAATCACCTTTTTGGCGTTTGTTTTCTTAAGAATTTGAACAACTAAGGAAGTTCAGATGCACAGTGAATTACTGTTTCTATAGTTTGCAAAGATAGCATTAACTCAAATTGGCCAAAAGGTTATTTTCTAGGAAAAAAAAAAAAGTTCAATTATGGAAAACCAAGATTCATCCCAACCACGTAATCAAAGTGCCTAAATTAGGAGTCCATTTGCTCTAGGTCACCTTTTAGGCAAAAGAGAAAATAGCCACATTTAGAAGGCAATTGCTCATGGATAGCCTGAATTGTTCTTTGAAGCTGACTTCTGCAAACTTTAGAAGGAGTGTGCAGCAATTACACTGCTAAGTTAGTTGCTTTGTACAAGGTGGAATTTATTTGAACCCAACTATGATTAGCTGACAGCTTTTTTTATAGCACATTTGGAAAGTAACCGTTGTTTCATTAAAACCCACAGCAACAAAGGAATGGAGCACCTGTACAATATGAAGTGCAAAAATATAGTTCCACTCTACGATCTCTTGCTGGAGATGCTGGACGCTCACCGCCTGCATGCCCCAGCAGCCAGGAGTGCTGCACCGATGGAAGAGGAGAACCGGAGCCAGCTGACGACTGCGTCAGCTTCTTCTCATTCCTTGCAGTCCTTTTACATAAACAGCAAAGAAGAGGAGAATATGCAGAATACAATATAAACAAAAGTCAGCGTATATAATGGTATGAAAAACCCAGCAGCGTACTACCTAGTTCATGCTTCATTTCATCTGCAGTGCCACCTATGTAAACACTCCAATGACATCAGTAACCTGTATTTTCCATTTGAGTGTTTGTCAAGTGCTTGCCTAAATTGATTGCTTATTCTAGTTGAAAGATGTTTCATTGTTATGGACAGCCAGCAAGGATTGGCAGGCTAACTTAATTTGAATTTGCAGTGTTTTAATTTATTTTTGCATGCAAGTTGGGTAAGTCCTAATATAAACTTAAACATTCATTTTACCATAAATTAATAGGCCATACCAACCATGCATATTGGTATCTTCCTGAGTGGGAGCCTTTGTTGATATCCACCCCAAATTCTGAGCCCATTTAATCCTTGAATTGCTTGAAACTTTGAAGAAGTTTGGTAGATTCTGAATGAGTTTTAGTGAGGGACAACGGAAAATTGATTGGCATCTTAGTGTGTCACAGTGAAACTGTACTGCTAGTGGCTGCCTTGGTAGTTTAGGTAGATTCCTGCCTCTCTTCTTCCTACAGTGGAAAGTACCCCCTTTCTTAAAATTTTTGTTTTGCCTTACTGGCTTACATCAGCAGATAGCTCCCTTTCAAGATCATACTGACCAAACTTTTATGTCCTCTTGTCATATCTTCTAGCCAAATTGCATTGTGTGTATCCTATCCTATAAAGCTAAACTGTTCTGTTGCTCAGCAGTGTTAAAACAAGGGCAAAATGGCAAGCAATGATAATATAGATAATTACTCTTAAGTCAGATCACGTGAGTACAAAAAATCATCATGCCAGAAAAGAACCAACAACAAAAATTAAAACTCACCTTATCGCACATACATTGTTTCATGAAAACAACAACAACAACAAAAAAACCACACCTTTCCCTCTCCTTTGCTTTGTTGCGCTACAAACCAAGGGGTGAGGATGTCATAAGACTGGCATAGCAGTGTGGGATTGTCCCATTCATGGCAGTCCTGCCTACCCAGACTGCTGAGGGCCATCAGAGCCAGAACAGTAGGTTTTGCATTGGCTTTCTTCAGCTATTGTTGGGACAAACTCAAAAATCACTGTTAAGATCCACCTCACCTGTGATATCAGAAGTGGACAATGTGTCTCAGACATGGTGAAGACTCCAGGACTGCATGCCCAGGTGAAAGGAAGGTAAATCTGGCTTTCTCCATGCATGTGTGTAACAGTTCTTTGTGCAGGTTAGTTGGATTCTTCCAGTCAACCATAAATATACAAAAGGCCTACTGACAGTAAGAATTTCAGCAAGTCATGAAGGAGAGTCACTGAAAAGAAAGACCATCCTATCCATAATATAAACTGTCCAAAACAGGATTTGGTGCTGCTGTTTGACTGCCTCTAGGATAGAAAACTAAACATGTCAGGGAATGTTGCTGGGTACTGGAATGTGATTATTATATATGCCGGGGATGATTTATTAGTTTAATGATAATCTTTGCCTGTGCTGTCTGCATGTCTGGTTTTCAGGTGCAGTTTGAGAGTTAGCATGGACCACCAGGGACTAGTTCAATAGCTGGTTGGAAGTGACCACCTGTCAGCGAGGAAGTTCTATAGCATGCGTATAGGCTGCTTCATGGCAGCAGGCCACAGTGCTAGAGCAGGGTTTGGGGATGCTTCTTTTACTACTATAGTCGATGTCTTTATGTTAGGTTATGCTGATTGGAATATCCTGTAACTAATTATAGGAAATAGTGCAACTAATGGGGTACAGGACTGCCTATGTCTAACCACGCTCACTGTTAGACAAGCAGAGTCTGTGTTCAGTGAGTTTCAGTTACATAGCAATTGTGAAGGCAGCAAGGCATAGGATGAGTTTGAGCTCCATGTCAAGGATTCAACTTTTTAGTGAGTGTAGATAATGATGTCCATAACAATTTAATGTACATATCTGAGGATAAGCGCAGTTTAAAAGTCTAAAGATAGATGCTACCTACATGCTTGAGAAGATTCCTTGAAAACAGTGCAAGTCTGAACGTGTGAAGCAGTCACTGTAAGTGAATAGGCCTTTTATTGATGCATATTATAGTATCATTTTTTTCTGATGTGCTGAAGGAGTTGTATTTGTGTGTATTTAGTAGAGTGTGTGTGTGCGTGCGTGCAAATTTGGTACCTAAGGGCTTTTGGAAGGCTTCAAAAGGCCTTGAAAAAAAAATGCACATTTTATTTTTGTTTTGTTTAGTAGCTGGTTTTCAAATGTGTTAGAAAAATCATGAATGCCCTGAAATGAGCGCAGGTTAAGATTTGAACGGAGCACAGGAATTCCTGTAGATACACTTAAGTGCTTACATTGTCATTATTCACTTGTAGCCCAGTGTGCATTAGAGCTGCTTTTTCAATGCTCTATGTGCAGCTTGTGTGTTCTCCAGGACAGAACACACGGATCAAGCCTGTGGCTCATCAGCTGCTAAGAAAATTAGTTTAAATAAATGCCTTGCCTCCTACATCCAAGAAGAATTCATTGTATTGATTTAAGTGTAAATTTGGCCTCAAAGGAAAAAAAAATAGTTGATGGGGAGCAATCCACAACAAAGGTCCAGATTCCGATGATATTTATATAGGGTAATAACAATGCACTCTACAGATTGTCCCAGTGAGGCTGGACAAGCATGATTTGGAGTGGTATGCAGCAGACAGAAGGGTATCAAAATGTGGCTTGTAACATAAGAAATAATCAGTCAGTTTGCAATCAAAATTACAAATGTTCTCCTAGGCTGAGCCCTGGCAATGAAGTCACTTAGAGTCAATCAGTCCCCCCCGTGTATGTTGCAGCAACCACGAAGGGCATTCAGGAAAGAAAGAGAGTGATTCCCAATGATACATTCATTTACCTTGGGGCAGTTTCATGATCTGTGTATTTAACTTGTTGATGATCTTTTATTTGAAGTAGCACCTTAATGAATATAGTAATCTTCCCATAGTTATCTGTAAAGATGATTGTCCACATATCAGACAGCTGAATGTAGCTCTTCAATGGATTAAACAAATTATATGCTATAAATGTGGCAACTTTTTTCATATCTAGTTCTGAATTATGCTCTCATGTATGCAGAAAATTGTGCCTGCCATTTGGTAATTGTTATTTCACAGGATGCTATTTCATGTGTATATATATATATATACACACACATATATACCTTATATTTGCAGCTGACAAACCAGTACTACCTGAATACCTGGTGCTGGATATTAAACAAAAATATATAGCATGTAAAAAAAAAAAATCAAAGAAAAATATTCAAGGCAGCTAATTATGCTTTTACCAAAACATTCATAGTGATGTCTCTGGACAGCTAATGAAAGAATTATTTTATAATGTTTATATGTGGATTTTTTTTAAAAAAAAAAAACAAAAACAAGCAAACAAACAAAAAAATACCAACACAAAAAAGCCCTAGAAACATAGGCAATGTAATACCAGCATAAGCCAACCAGAACTAGACCAGATGAACTTGCTATGCTTGAGAATATGGTTGTTGTTACTGAAATATTACCGAAAAAAAAAAGTAAAAAAAAAAGGAGACAGGAGCAGAGATGATAGAGTAATGCATAGCACCCAGTTGAGTGAGTTTCCAACAATATTTGAAAGCTTCTCTGGTTTGTAGTGGTTCAAGCCATGTCTTTATCTTGCAGACTTTGTCTCAGGTAAAACTCCCAGTTGGGGTTAGTAGGATTTGTACTGGGGAAAAATATTTTAATGAGAGTTTCTTGGTGTGTATTTGTGGTAAATTTTCTATTAGGTTTCAATTAAATCTCTTGATTATCTTTCTCCTTCTGTATAGTAAGGGTTTTAACAATTTAAAAAATATATTTAAAAAAATAAAACTGAAATGAGTTCCCATGGATATTGCAAGGACTGTTAGCAGGTCATTGGAACTTAAATTGGAGAAAAAGAAAAAAAAGAAAACTTAACTGCCCCCACACTCCTACCCTCAAACCAGGATTTTATTTGGATTCCCTATCCACCCCAACTGAGGCTGACTGATTTGTTAAGTGTTGAGCTAAATGTTTAAAATGAAACAAACTACCAGCAATGTAAAAATTCTGCCTCACTAGGGTATGAGTCTTACCACAGACTTTGCAATATGGCAAACCTATCTTGTATATATAAAATACTACTTTAAAATTAACATGCAACCCAACCTAAAGCTAATGGGATTTTATATATAGAGTATTCTAGCTGAAATAATGTGAAGTGCATTTCTTTCTCCAAATAAAGAGATGGCCTTTTTCAATTCTATTTGCAACCATAATATAGTTTTACAGACAGAAATTCAGCATATGTAAAGGAAGGGACATGTTAACAATGGTATTATAATACAAACCAGTCTTTGCTGCCACCTGCAACTATAACATAATCTCAAATTGATCTGAGAATTTAAAATTAATATTTCCTTAACATTAATGTCCTACCCTTTCTACTTGCAATTCTCTTTCATCTTTCAAATGTAGATAGCCTTATGTCCTGAAAATTGTTTTCAAAATGACTGTTGCCCATAGGGGTATTCTGTTTTCCACTGTGTTTAAAAAAAAAAAAAAAAAAGCTAAAAAAAAATCTTTTGCATTCAGATGTGCCTAAACAAATAAAACTAAAATGTATATGCTGCCATCTTGCAAATTAGTATGCTCTATACTCCTGTGTGCCTATAATTATATGTCTGTTTCTTCAGAAAGTGCCCATTGGAGGATGAAGGGATAGACTGCTGGTCATGAGACTTGCATTAACAAGCCACTTTATGTATCACCTTATTGTATATACTTTAAAACTAATGCTTTTGTGTGCACTATGTAGTCTGTCAATGGAAAGCCCTTTCTTTGATATAGGCTCAGATGCCATAATGTATTTGTTGAAGTATTCTGTTCTTTCACCCATGCATATGAAATTATCGATGTCTTTGTTTTGGTGAGTTTTTTTTTTCTTTTTTTTTTTTTTCTTTGTTTTGCACCTGAAAACTTACAGAGAGTCTAAATGGAAAATCTGATAGGCTACCTGGATGGTGCAAGATTTTCACTGTATTTGATGTCAAAATAAAGAATTAACCAGAGAAATTTATTTCATTTGTTATCTTTTACATAGTTTTTTAAAAAATCTGTTCCTCTGCTTATTGTTTTCCAGTAACTAGCTAAATGGTACATTATATACACGATATATGCTAATATACGTTACTTTCCAGTAACTAGCTAAATAGTACACTATATATTCAATGTATATGTTAAAGCTCTTTCTTTCTATTCAGTTTTCTGTACATAATTTATCAGGGAAAAAAATGGTAAGATCATTACCTTAATTCCAACTATTGTCTCAATGATTCTAGACAAGACCAGTAATATACTTTGTACACATGAAAACTCACCCTACAGCTTTTCAAGCATGAATGCAAATTTAGAATCCCATAGAAAGCTGGGGTTTGTTGGGCTTTTAAGTAGTAGCTGACCAATAGTTCAAAATCATATGACTTTTGCAATATGCTTCCATAGTAAATAACTTGACTGAGAGTTGCTACTTTGGCTACCAGTAGTGAGCCAGAGTAATTTGAACAAATTGCACCCATACATGTGCTCAAAGTAATAAGATTGGTTTAAATGCTGACTCACAAGCTCACAAAATTCAAGGGCTTTATACAATTTTCTATCCATTGGACCGAATGAGCACTTAGGTCAAATGCCCCTATAGTTCATTGAGAACTGGTTAACAATGACTGCTTCTCCATGATACTCAATTCACAGGTCCAATCCACAAAAGCAGCTGAACAGCAGAATACTCTTGTAAAATCAAAGACCCGTCACTGTTCATTTAAAAACCAAACAGGTTAAGTCTGAGCATATTTATACCTGCCTAAATCATAACAATTTGAAGCATCAAGACAGCGCATAGCACCTGAGATTAGGCAGTCCTTTGACCAGAGCTTTCCAGAGCACAATGTGACCATACAGAGTCACAGAACAGCAGAGCTGGACAGGCACCTCTGGAGATTGTCTAGGCCAACACCTGGCTCAGAGCCGCGTCACATACCATACATAGGCTGTTCAGTGCCATATCCAGTTGAGTTTTGATTAGCCACAAAAGGAGACTCTACAACCTCTCTGGGCAACCTGATATGGTGTTTGACCACCTCGCAGAAAGAAAAAAAAGGTGTTTTGTCATGTTCAGATGGAATTTCATATGTTTTAATTTGTGCTTGTTACTTCTGGTCTTGATGGTGTGCACCACAGTGAAGACCCTGGCTCAATCTTCATTCCCTCCCATCATGTGTCTTCTGTGATGGAAGACGGTGGATGAGATGTCAACTTGCTTCACTCTGTCACAGGAAAACCCCACCAGGAAAAGGGCCTCTGCTGTCAGGTACTGGGCACATGTTCCCAGCCAGGAGCCAGCCTCATTCCTGATTTCTTACGTCTGTTGGCTGAAGTCATTTGAGAAATTAGGCAGCAATGATAAATCTTCTTGTTTCACTGAAGAACTCTTGCAGCTGAAACTCCCGGCACACCTTTACTGGTCTTATCACTCTTCTTCCCTCACTACATGCACAAACCCTTGCAAAACAGCTGCCTTCTCCAAAGGCTGTTTCTGTGGGGGAGACCACGTACATGCACACAGACACATGCAGTGGGCTCCCTGCCACACACCTGCTTCCTCTCTTTCCAAATATTTAAGTGATGTGCGCCTTTGTCTGGCACATTTTATTCTATTTAAGTGATTAGAAAGGTATGGCATAGCTAATGGATAACTGAGGAACATACCTGATGGCTTTTACTTTTCTGTCAATTAAGGCAATCTCCTTGATATGCAATGTTAAGAGCTTCTTCACAGGCTACAGCTTGGTGTTCTCAGTCAGACAGCTGAGACAGAGAATGAAGCAAATACAATAAACAAGCAAATAAAATAAATAGATTCAGTTATACCATGTTGCAACTGTAAAGACTATTCTTCAAAATTAAATGATGAACTTTTTCTTTTCATTCAGATACTGCTGCATTAAAAGCTCCGTGGAGAAGCTCTTCCTTAGGCTGGCTAAGTCTTGCATCTCTTTGCTCAGTATAATAACATTATCTGCACTACCTAGGCAGTGAAGAGGAGAAGAAAAATCCAAATGTAAAATAGACTTAGCAGCAGTGTGCACAGAGAAAGTATGCTGGCATAAGGGCACTGCTTACATGGTCTTTCTTATGCCCAGTCAGGCTCCAGTTGCTATTATTCACCATGACGTCCTGCAGCTACAGAGGTCTACATGTAAAAATGTAAATGAAGTCTTCAGGAACATTGACCATCAAAATAATAACATTTGGCACTTAGCAGAGGCAAGCCTAACCTACTCTCACGTCCCCATAAGAGCTGTGTGTTGCAGTATTTAGGTGTCACTCTGCTAATGTTTTCATTTCTGCTGCATGTTGGTGATATAAAATTTGTCTTCTGTTTTCCATTCCTACACATTTGTGCAACATTCTGATACGTTACCATTTCAAAGACAGCTGAAAAATGTGCATGTGAGGAAAGGTTGTACTTTCAGTATTTTGTTATAGCCAGATTTTGTAGTACATGCTTGGGACTGTAGGATATTTAGGCCTTGTACAAACCAAGACCAAATGTCCCTTGCTAAGGCAGAAAGATTTGCTTCTTGTTCGCTGCTTCTCTTGTTTTCTACTCACCTCTTGAGTACATGCTGTCCACAGAAAGGTAAAACAAGAACATTGTACTGTAGAGGTAAGCAAAAAATGCTACCCACTTTGCAGTGAGAGTTACAGTAGAGCACTTCAAAGCCTAAAAGTTCATTTATGAGACCAGAAAAGTTTGAGTTCTAGTCTACTTTTGCAGGATTATTCTTCATTTATATTAAACCTGAAAATAAAAAAGGAAACTTCAACTCTGCTGTTTCTTCTTTTTATCTCAACCACATTGCTACATCATCATGCTTTTTTTCTTTTTTTTTTCTTTTTTTTTCTTTTTTTTTTCCTGTTCCTTTTTTTTTTTTTTTAGTTTGTTTTGCCATTTTGCGTTGCCCCCACGGTCTGCACACCTGGCTGCACAATACTTTGAGTTTAATGGAAGGAGTTAAAACTGAATTGCAACTATGTGTTTTAACATGCAGTCCAATGGTCAGGAGACCCTCCGAGACAATGGCTTAAATTACCTGTAAAGAGAATACTACAGACACATCTCCCACTTGTATAGGCTTGTGAGCACTTACATAAAAGAACAGTGGTAGTTCTCCTTTGAGCTTTTTTTTTTTTTTTTTAAACAACCTTTCAAAAAACAGTGGGAAGAAAAAAAAACAACAAGCAAACAAACAAACAAAAACCAACACAGTTACAACATCAGAAATAGCAGTCTTGCAGAAATTACAGCGTGCCTGAAAACTCAAAGAGCGTGACCTGAGTAACCTCTGTGCACACTACATCCACATCTGCATTGTCCCTGAGGAAGGGGTCATTGGCTCATCTCTCCTCTCCCAAGCCACCTCTGTTACAGGAAGTGGACAACACTTTCCTAAAGCCTCCTCACTCTTCCAAACATTAAATGTGCTATTGTTTTATTCAGACCTCATTGTGGTCAAGTCAATTTGGTAGACCTCAGATCTTTAAATAGGTATTTACTGAACCAAGCTGTTTTGACCATTTCTATTTCTGAATACCATATTAAGCAAACAATAAAAATCACGGCTGTTCAGAACCTGTCTGCTTTTAGAGAAATCATTTAATAGAATTCAGATTCCTATAATTTAACCAGGGCTTTATCTATGACAAATCTTCACTTAAGCTTGCAGTTATTCTTTTTTGTTCTTGTTTCACAGATTTTTATCTACCACTATTTGGGAAGACAAATTAATTATCTAAATCATTCCCATGTAATGCTTTATTGTTAAATATTATATGAATATTCCAATATTATTAATATTATTAAAACAAGCACAACTTCTTAAAGGATAGGTTTCATTTTTGTGTCCCTCTAAGCCTAACTATGGCTCAATAGCGCAACAACAAAAGAATTCAGTTTTCCACAGTGCATTTCACAATACTGCTGCCAAGGTTAAAAGCAGCCCACCATTACCTAGACTAGTAAGGTGGCATCAAGGTTACTGGACTGAAGCCTTCTGTAGTGAAACCGCTGAATATAAGATGCACCCTTTTTCCCCCAACCCACAAGATAAATGTTCCAACTCTCCCCTTCCCCAGCACAGGCAATAATTGGTTCGCTGAATTCTGCAGTTGCAGTCTGCGTTTCTTCTTCTCAACTTTGCTCTTATCTCCCAGAACCATCCTATACTCACTAAATCCTGATAGGATCTGTAGTTTGAAGAGTGTTCTGTTATGCCTTTGAACACGCACACAGATGCACATGATGATGTGGATGACGCTATCAGTTGTAAACAGATTTCTCAACCACAAAAAGCACAAGACTCTTGGGGTGGGGATGATCATTCATACAACAATCTCAACAGCTTTGTCTTGGTTCAATGACCAGCTGTTGGAGAAAGCTCTAAGAAGAAGAGAAGGCCAAACTACATGTATTCACAGGATTTGCAGGGGAACTGGAAGGATGGCAAACTAGTGGAGACAGACTATTGATCTGATGCAGAATGAAGCTGTTATCACTGTTGGAACAGAGTGAGAGGATAGGCAATGGGTATCATCAGGTTCACAGCTATGAGCAATAAATGTACACTATTTTTGTCATATTCAGATCACTTGTACTCCTAACACCAGCAGACATTTCTAAATTGGATAGAAAAAAATCCTTTGGATTTTGTAAAGCACAGCCCACAAATTAAACTACATAAAAAGGCGCTGTAAGCTCAGGGATAATGGAGCTTATTATTTTGCACTTTTATCGTTGTAAGTATAGAGAAGTATAGAGCAGATGATGTCTTGATATTACCCCACATTCTGGAGTTACTGAGCTAACAGTTTCCATTACACCTTTAAACACCCACTATCTATGAGGTAACTTCAAGCCTGATAAGCGGAGTTCACAGTTACAAGATGCATGAAGTTGCAGGGATGATTATAGCATGACAGCAGCTGCTGCATTTATCTACAATAGAAAAAGGGAAAGATATAATATAGCAATGACTGGCATTCCTCAAGATGCAGAGTCTACATGCACTTTCTCTAGGCCTGGACACATGCCTTGGACCCAGAGTTCAGTGGCTCCTGTATCACCTTTTCCTATGCTTTGCAGCCAAGGCTCAAGGCATGTTACTAGACTTCAGTCCCTCCTATTGGCAGACTTCAAGTAGCTGAGCTGCTTTAGAAAAAGGGCATCTCAAACACAGGGCATCTCAAACTCTAATTTGTGTGTTTCTCAAAAAGTTTGTTTACACCTAAGTCTCCACTAGGCTCCACTTGGAATATTGCATCCAGGTCTGGGGTTCCCAGCACAAGAAGGATGTGGCCCTGTTACAGAGGGTCCAGAGGAGGGCCATGAAGATGATCAAAGGGGTAGAGAACCTCTCCTATGAAGAAAGGCTAAGAGAGTTAGTGATGTTCAGCCTGAAAAAGAGAAGGCTCTGGGAAGACCTTGTTGCAGCATTTGAATACTTAAAGGGGCTTATAAAAAAGATGGAGAGCAACATTTTACTCAGGTAGATAATGATAAGGACAACAGGGAATGGTTTTAAACTGAAAGAGGGGAGGTTTAGATTAGATGTTAGGAGGAAATTCTTCACTCAGAGGGTGGTGAGGCACTGGAACAGGTTGCCCAGAGAAGCTGTGGATGCCCCATCCCTGGAGGTGTTCAAGACCAGGTTGGATGAAGCCCTAGGTAATCAGATCTAGTGGGTGGCATCCCTGACCATGGCAGGGAGTTGGAAATAGATGATCTTTAAGGTCCCTTCTAATTCAAGACACTCTGTGATTCTATGATTCTACAATAAGTCCTCTTTGACATTCTTGCAGTGAGACAGGTAGGCAGAAAGAACAGCTTGACCTTAGCAGGAAAAGAAAGATGACCAAGCTGTAAACCTGTCTAATACCACAGTCTGTAATGCTTGAGGGTATTTTGGGTGTGCTTTTTTCCCCCTACACTTGCCCCATTAACCCTAGTTCATGCTATGGTGATTAACGCACATGTTGATGCCACACTGAGCTTTGCAACTCAAGCTAGATCTTCAAGCCACTGGTACTCATTGGATGTTTTTTGCTTTAATGGGATGCTGTGAAGTTTGAACATCCTGTGGGTATTTGTTTCAGCTTTCACTGCTTTGTGCCAGTTCTTAGGATCATGATCTAGTTCTGCAAAAACACATTTGAAGTCATAATGGAATCAGTTCAGGGCTGGGAATTCCTTTTAGAGGAATCTGTTTCTCAAACCACTTTAACTGTTCAGGTGGAAACTTTGTATAGAGTTGAGATTGAAGACTAGAAAGTAAGAAGCCTGAGCTGGCACTCAGGAGACCCTTAACATACTGTCACAAACTTCCTACGATTCCCTTGAGACAGCTCACAAACTGACCTTCCTATACTTGAGGGTATAGGAGGTTTAGAGTTTACAAACAGGTGTTTTCCAGGTCTGTGACATTATGAATTCATTATCAATTAATTATGAAAAGTTCCTATGATCTCACATCAGCTATGCTCTACCTCTTTAATGAGGTTAAACTCCATTCCTTCTGCAGCTCATCACTTTCTTCTCAGTCTTCCTAGACTGAACATTTCATGTTCATGGGAGAGGAAAGAAGAGGGCATGACCATTATGAACAAGATGGAACCATTCTGCCCATCACCCCTCCCAAGTTTTAGTGATTACTTCCCCAGACTCCACTGGGAGCTTGAATGAGGTGCAGAAGTTCTGCTTTCGTTTTATAGACAAAAGGCTGTTCTTCCCTAGGTCTTAGGGAAGTGGGTATGGCATTCAGACCATAAAAAGAGAAAGCTACTCTGGCAGATACAAACTTTGCAGAAGTCCATAGCTTTCTAAATTCCAAAACAGCAGTACTAGAGACAATCACACCTGGCTACTTTGCTGCAGTCCCACTTTCTTGCATATGTCCCTTCAGTCTCCCCCGTCTTTGAAAGTCACCCAGAACACTCATTTTACTGAGTTTAAAAATAAGTCAGTATCATGCGATAGGATGGTTTCAGACCTCTCATACCATTGCAGTCCCTCTGATCTGATTACAACGCTGTCCCTTCATCTCACACTTTCAGGGACATCACTTCTCACTGTGTACAACAGAAGAACAAAGATTCCTGAAGACCGCTTTCTGCCATCATATATGTCTGTATATGTGGATGCACTCATACTACTTCATCTTTTGTAACCACTTTACTTCCAAAACTCCCTTGCATAGCCTTTTAATTCTTTAACAACTGAGCAACTGTCATTTTCTGTAGGTAGTAGCCTGTAGAATGGTTGTTATGGTTTGAGAGGACCTTATAATCAGAAGAACCCTGAAGGCTTGCTGAGATTACTTTCAAAAAAAGCAAAATCTTTAGGTGAAACCTTCTGAAAGCAAGTATTTGAATGACAAAGGCTAGGGGTAGGGGGAGATAAAAGGAATCTGCAGATAAATGATTGACATGCAAAAAGCCAGTGGGCGAAATGGCAGTTCTAGCTGAAGGGGGAAATGTGGAAAAATGATGTGGTTAATAATGGCCACAGCACTAAGGAGAGAAGAAGCTAGGAATAGAGAGGAAGACGACTGTTACAGCACTGAGTAACACAGAGTGTGAAGGAACAGAAAGCCAGAAATGTGGAAACAGCTGTAACAGCTGACCAAGGGATTCCGCTCTCCCTAGGCAGTCAGCATGGAAAAAATTTTATATATATATATATGTTAATCTCCACCAACTTTACCCTTTCCCACTTATATTAAACTACCTGAAAAATCTTCTCCAGGGACAATAAATGCAGTAAGGAATCAAAATGATCATGGATGAAGCTGAGTACAAGAATAAATAATCAAAAACCACAACAACAAAAACCCCTCTTCTGTCTTCTTATATAACTTCCAATAAGCAGGGCTCTCTTTTTCATCCATTCTGCACTTCAGACATAAGCTACAGGGCAGCAAGGGCAAGGGTCAAGGAGGTACACATAAGAAAAAGGTCAATAGCACTATCCCGAACAAGCAAACAGTTCACACTGCTGCTCTATAAAGTAGGGCTTCCCAGCACTTTTTGAAACACAGTAGCATCTTGCTTTCCGGAGTTAGAGGCCATCCGGCTCCAGAAGAAAGTTTGATGGACCCTCACATGCTCAGGTTATTACAAGAAACTCATGATTTAACTACTGGGGACAAACAACAGAAAAGCAGAGATAAGGGGGAAGCTAAAGATGACAAACTGTCAACAATAGTGAAAGATGCAAATCTGCAAAGAGGAAGGGATTGGGTCAAAAGGTAGAAAGTTCAGTTCCAAATGGGTCATATATGCACACAATCAGAGACTTCAGGAAACTGTGACTACAGAATGGCAAAATAGCTGGCAAAATTCAAATGTCAGGTTGCAGTTCAAAGCAGGCCAGGTGCTACCTTTTATACTTTAAACTACTTTATTAATTGTATCTGACATCATTCAAACAGAACTCTCTTCTTTGCACTCCCCTCTCCCGCCTAACCAGCTGCCTTCAAAACTCCCTGCCTCTCCCTCAATTTTTAAATACTGTAAGAAATTAACACAGGTCTCACCTGTGACCTTTTTTCTGGTTCCTTCAACAGACAGCTATGCAGATAAAACTTTCTTTCATAGTTTGATAATCACAGGCTATCTACTACCCTTTAGATAACATCTGCTTCCGTGAGATCACCAACAGTAGAATGAGGAATAGAATTTAGAGACAGCCTTAGATCCTCCTCACTAAATTAGTCTTTTTACTCTCAATAATGTTCTATTTAAAAAAAAAAAAAAAAAAAGCTTTCAACAAAAAAATTAGCTACCGAAAACAAGGACCAGCTGATGAAAGGATGTCTAAAGAATGCAGAGATCTGGACTAACCTGTCTAAGGTGAGCGAACTACCAAATTATGAATGTAGGTGCATTGATTACCATTGACATAAATTATGTTACCATAGAAACTAATATCAGGAAAGAGAAGAAAGGTCAATTTCACGAATTTGTCAGACTTCTTGCAAATAATAGCTCATTTTTATACCCTGAAAGTGTATTATTTATTTTTGTCTGCTCAGAATCAGTGATTATAGCTACTAATCTAGCCTAGCATAAATCCTGAATACCAATGAAGGAAACTAAGTCTTAAGAGGAATATATACTTGGGTCAATCTAAGTCTAGGTCTCAGACACTGAAGATATTTTGCTGATGTACAAAATCCTTTCCAGGAAAATGTTACACTTATCTGAAAAGGGAGCTTTATTTTGGATCCTCCAAATGCTGAAGTTCAACTAGTGATACTGTACAATTTATGTAACACTTTGCCATATATATTACCATTTGTCACATTTTCCAGATGATTTTATTCTAACAGATAGCCAATACTGTTAAATTGTTACAGCATTTTTAATTTCTTAGAAGTGCAGCATATGAATGTTTTCTATTTTTTTTTATACCATACATATCTCATTCTAAACTTAGAGGTTTTCATAGTTGTCCTTAAAAAGCACGTAGACAAAATATTTTATGGTATCTATAATAAATGCAAAGAAATGAATACAAACAAAACTTGGCTTAGCAAACTGTACATACATAAATATGTTCTTTGTTTTTCAACTTGACATTCAACATTTTTCCTCATAAAACTTTCTGTGATCTCATTTATTACATCCATTTTTTAAACCTTAAAAAAAGTGCTTCTCAGATTTACACCTTGTACATCCAAAGCAAAGGTTAGATCACCATGCCCTAAACAGAAATCACAGGGAATAATACAATGCCATACAAGATCCTTTAAAATTGTATGATACAAATGCTCTAAAATTTCTTAAACATTAGTTATTTTGCATACTGTAGATACGGAGAAGGTATTTAACAAATACAGGCTAATAGCTCATATAGAGCAGCACACAGGAAAGGATCTACAGTATCAAGTCCTTGGCTATGCATAGTACAGGGCAGTGGCCTGGGTATAAAGTGGCTAAAAGATCCACAATGCTGGACAAAAGGACATTTCCCTTACTCATGTCACATCTTCCTTAGTGCCCCAGATGCAAATACTGAAGTAATGCTACTCAGGTAATATGTTGCGTAGTTTGGTACTGATATACTGATTTGTTATTGTCTGAGTGCCAGTAGAGAATGGTATTGACACAGTGGTGGCTGCAGCAGACAGGTAAAGCTGCCACAGTGAGTCCTGTCACCCTTTAAAACCATCCTGCCACCTGGCCAGTACTCCAGCAAGATCACCCGCTGTATCGCAACTTCATAATGGAGGTGGACCATTCATGTATTTTAACATGGGATGGAAAGAGCGGGCAAAGTTATTGGCCATAGTACAGCTGTAGTCTTCCTCGGTCATTGGCACCAGGCAAGCCAGCCCGATCAGGAGCAGCAAAAGGAGCTGAAGTGGCAGAGCAGCTCTGAGGACTCTGAGGAAGAAGGATGGGTGCTGCCATGCTGGCCCAGCCTCAGAAGGGGAGGAACCTGAGCCACCTCTTATGGACCTGAGAAAAGAAGATGGACAGGTGAATACTCTAAGACATTACTGCAGCAGAGGTTGCACTGAAATACCCAGCTGTCCCTGAAGGCTGGTGTAGAATTTGTACACATTGATTGACAACAGCAGAGGTATCTTTCACTGAACATGCTATTTCCCCAGCTGTCTTAACAGACCCCATGTTTCTAGACTGGATAAGAAAAAAACAAATAATCACAATGGAATGGGCTTTGTGACACCACAGCCCCTTCATCAGTTATAGAGAAGACTCTACACTTAACTGTGCTCTAGAGAAGGGGAAAATAAAAAGTGGGACATACTTGTCACATATGCTCACTGCACACTGCCTAAAAAAGAATCCTCTTCATTTAAAATGGCAACTGTATTTGGTTGCAGAAGTTTATAAATTAATTTCCTTTTATACTATCCACAAGTGTATAATGCAATAAGATACAGTTAAATCAATATTCAGTTAATTAATATACCAATCTTCAGGCAATGGGGACTCATTTTCTACAAAGCACATTGTATTTTGAATCTTGCATTGGATCAGCAGTTAAAATCTATTTGCTCAGCTGACAGGACATCTGAGTGATTGTATCCCTTGTGTCTATGGATCTGTCTTGAAATGGCACATATCTATCAGAAATCCATGGGAGACATTTCCAAACATTTCTAATGGGTCACTTCAAATTAAGCACAAAAATCCAGTAATTTTTTAATAAAGGATAAAGAAGCAGATTTCACATTTTCCCTTTTGACTGAAACTGACAGACAGAGCTCTAATACACAGACAACAGGTTTTGAGGTAAGTGGAGCACTCAAAAGAGAGATTTTGCAAGTTAATATCAGAACATGGGTGATCTGAGTGTGCTAATTAAATGGCATGGTAAGGTATTGTATTTTAGCACTAGGCAAAAATGGAAGAACTTAGGGCCTTCAAATCATTAGTCTCATGAAATCTTCCATTCAAATGTTATGCCATGAATTTTGCCATAGATATGTTGCTATAAACCATATGTGTAGCTGCTGTGGTTGTGAAGCTCCAGAAAACCTATAGTTTGCTAGGGTTTAAGAGATAAAAATACTCATAAAGATGCACTTAGTCTCAACTTAAAGGTATGGAAGATAGGTCTGCTGAGGTCAAATGCTCCCCAGTCAAGCGAGTCTTGATGGTTTCTTGATCTCTTTGTCCTTTTGATCTTGTCTCACAGATAAATCTGAATCCATGTGAGAAAGCATACAAAAACCAAAATATCATCTTCAAAACTATATGAGGCTTCGCAAGGGCCCCCTTTCGACATGTTCAGGAAAAAACTTCTTCCTGTGCTTGAGATTATTTTTATATTTTGTTCATACATGTGTATCATTCCATTGTGAAGACTTCAAGAAAGCCACACAGAAAGAAGACCGCCATAAAACAAAAACAGTTCAAAACAAAACAAACCACCAACACTTCAGGAAAGCTAAATGATTAACTTGACCTAAATATCCCAGGATGGAGGGATGATCAAAACAACGGATCACGTGCTGTTTTAATCCACGTTATTGTAGCCTGGATGGAAAGCTGCTTGTTGAATTATGCAGGATCACGTATTATAAAGAACACATTGAAAGGATATGGCACATTTAACAGCATCAGAGCATTCCATATTAAAGTTCAATTAGATCGGGACTTCTACTGTCCAAGAATGCCAAGACAGAAAATTAATGGGCTGAGGTAGGAACAAAGGGAACAAGGAGTGCTTAATTACCTTCCAAGCATTTGATTGCATAGTCCACCTATTTACAAGGCTCTCATTGTACATATGTTGTTAATCCCAATCTAAAAAGGTTGTATTTCTGCAGTTGGTAACTGCTGTTTAATGATGAGTAAATAAAAGAAATTTCTAAAAAGCAGAATCAAAAGGCAAAGTCAGCATCTACTTTTGTTGTTATTGTTATTATTACTAAATCTTTTCCTATTGTTGCTGTAGCATAATCCAGCACTTTTTGCTTTGAGATTTACTAAAACAAAATAAAAACCAAAAAACACACAAAATAAACAAAAAATAAAAACAACAAACAGGAAAAAGAGTCAAACTGTATAAACTGCATGGCTGGTCTCAGCAAGGAACATAGATTCTCTTCCAAAAATTAAAACAGTTCATGGCAAAGTATATTGAAACTCTTTCTTTGCAGTGAAGTAGGGTGTTGAACAACAGTTTCTAATATTGCATGGGAACAATTCAACAAGCAAATAATGAATCATTATGAAAACATCTTCAGAGGGTAAATTCTAAAATGTTCAAGTGCTGTACTGTCACGGTTTATTGCAGGTACTCCTCTGTAATGGACATAACTGAAAAATGGAATGCTCAGTTTAGAGTGTTTAATGGATTTGGTAAGAAGAGATGGTTAAAAATATCCATACATTGTTAACAAAAAGGCTTACTGTAGATAAGAGGCAGAACTCCCATCTACTCCAGCAGGAGAAGGGAAAGCTGAAGTATTGTATGCCAGTTTGGAGAAAAAAATGTAATTTCTTTCTCTTGAGCTTGCATCTTCTGCTGTCTCTCTTCTGACTGCTCCACCATTTATCACACAGGATGCTGTTTCTGGATGCAAGGAAGTAAGACCACCTGCTACTCATTCCATACATAATTCCTGCTAACTTGACAAAGGAGGAGGCACAGCTGCAGACCTGGCCAGATGTAAGCTTCTTCATGTCCAGAAATCTCTCACATTAACCTAAGAAGTGCAAGCAATAGTTACCCTTACTTTGGGAGTTTTTAATGTCAGAGAAATTGGAACTCTTTCTGAAGCATTTCAAGAGAGGAGAAGCTAATTTACCAGGCTGTAGATCAGATGGGCAAGTTGAAATCTAATTTCAGCTCAGATGAGTACCTGCATTTAAAGATGACTGATTTAATTTATTTAATTTTATTTATTTATTTATTTATTTTGGACAATGAAAATATGGTTGAACTAATCTATCTGGATTGCAGTAAACATCTGAAAGATTATAACAATAATTTATCATTCAAGCAACTGATAGGAATAAATAAAGTGAATTTAATGGGGAATTGACTAATGGAATGCAGACAACAGTCTTGTATTGAGAGCAGCAGTAGTGGGCTAGTAGGATGTTATTACTGGAGTTAATCAAGGATGAGCCTTGATTTAATATATTTATGAAAAGACTACTGCACAAAATATAAGAACAGCAAAATTCATTTCTATGACTGAAGTCGGAAGTCTTTACAAATACAAAATAGGATTAGCTTATTGCACAGAAAGAAGTGTGTGACTCCAGAGATCAGAAATAGACTTAAGAAGTAGGAAAAGGTGTTTAAGATTACAGTATGCAAGGTAGAAATAAAAACTGCTATGCATATGGAAGCTAATACTCTGGAGATAATGAAGAAAGAAATCTAGAGCTGTTATTTGACAAATAACCAAAAGCTAATAATGCAACATAACTGTGAAAGGGGACAAAAACAATTTCAAAATTTCAGTTCAAGACTTCCAGAAGAGAAAGGGGTTGATTTAATGATGTTCTATAAGGCATGAGTCAGACCTCACCTGGAGAAGTTGGTATTATTTTGGTTATCATACTTCTGAAAGATGAATTCAAACTTACAGAAGTTAAATATGAAGTTGAATAATAAATTTGAAGTTAAATAAATATGAAGTTAAAATAACAGGTGCTAAGTGAGAATGAGGGAGAAAACAGGGAGAGCAACGGCAATCTAAATGAAAACCTCATGTTTGAACGACTGCTTGGCAATGACTGCCATTATGTGGCTAAAGCAATGAAGAGTGCTGTGGCCTGGTATGCTCCAGGAACAGCAAGTGACCTTTAAATACCCAGTAGTCATTTGGGGAGGCTTGTGGAGAGCAGGAAATGGAGGTTGGCACTGTGGCGCCAAGACTTGAATAGAGCTGCTCAAGAGAGACAATGTAAACACTCCTGAGCAAATTGAACGATTATTTTAATCTTTTTAACATTTGAATCACTTCAGAAAATCCACAGGCACAGATCCAGGTGTGCATTTACGACAGCTCTATTAAACTGATGAAGGAAGAGAAGTTGATTCTTGGATTTGCTTTTCCCACTTAGTACAGCATTACTAATACCTCTCGAATCAGCATTTAATTAAATCCACAATGTAACATCTAGTTTAAACATATACCTTGCTTACCACCACACTATGGATGCTTTTCTTTTCGCTGTGATAATAGGGAAGGCAAAATGATATCACATTTGTTATACAGAAAACACGGTCCCTCTAATTTTTAAATGAGTTTTCCCTCACAATCTTCTATGTGATAAATAGTTTAAAATTGACTTTATTTCTCCTGTATACTAAACTCTAACAGGGTTTGCTGATCCAGTGCAAGATCAAACACAAAGTACTCTGATCAGAGGCATGTCAAAATATTAAAGAACACAGTGACAGCTTGTACTACTTTATCAGTTAAAACCACATTATACATCAACCACAACCTGTCTGGCTTGCGCATTTGATTAAGTTTCCTATTCAGTAGTGACTCATTCGTATTCCATGCTTGTCTGAATGACAAATTGAACATTGTGTTGTATCGCTACAAGATGTGTTAATAAACAGTGCTGGAGAGACTTGATCTGAAAGGTGCCGCGCCAATGCCACTGCTAGAATAGAGGTTGATCTCAAAGCTGCAAAGCTTTGCTAGCTGTGCTCTGAGCTAGCTGCTCACACCTACAACCAGAAACCTTCTCAAAAGGTTGGCAGACGTTGTTGGACCATACAGGAGAGTGGAAGAGTGCACACAATATGTTGCTTGAGTACAATGTTGCTAGTGCAAGCATGCTTATCTGCCGAAGACATTCTCCGTTCCTCCTAGATGTCAATGGCTGCAGAGTAAAGCCCCACTCCTCCCTTCTCCCATTCCCTGTGAGAAACAAAATGCCAAGCTTTGTAGCAGACTGGAGTTGGAAAAAACTAATTCTTTCTGCATCAGACAGAAAGACGGTGTGTATGTATTTCACCTATTTTCTATGTGATTTCATTATGTTTCGAGGATAAAAAATTCCTAAAAACAAGGCAGCTTCTTAGTGTCAGTGGAAATAGTGAATGATACTCCACCTGTTCTATCTGCTATGCTGTGTGGTGTTGTAACTATGCTTCTTCACTCACAGTAACTAACTATACCTGTGGTGCAAACTTTTTTTTAAAGAAGTGTTTATGTAAACAACTACATTTAAGTATTTTTACTCTTTATTTCATTTATATTTTGCTGAATAAAGCCTTTATTTTGCTTATGGGAAAAAAAATACTCTCAAGATATATTTTGGCTGCCTGATTATTGCTCAATCACTATATTAAATCTAATGTTTTCTTTCCAACCTTAAATCTTTCACTTCAACAGGAGTTAGTTTAAAAATGAAGTAATTCATGTTATATGTAGAATAAATCAGACTTAGGACTTAACTATAAGAACAAATCTATTTTGATCATGCTTTCTGATTATTTTGTGTTCCTATTGTGTTGCATAAGATGCTGAAATAGCAAAAGACTTCCACTTTATACATAGTGTGTATATATATGCCTGCGTATTTACTGCTTTTTTTTTTTTTTTAATTTTTAACTCTAGAGGCTAGTGATTTGATCAGTAAAAGAGTGAAAGTACACGTATCACACTGACAACAACAAAGAATGCAGAAGCACTGTTAGCTGCAGAGATGACAGGTTGCTGGAGACAAGGTGGAAAGCAAAAAGCTGTAGCTGCAAGTCTGCTCTCTACTGGTCAGAGAGAGATGGGGCAGTGCTGCTCCCAGAGCAATACACGGATGCAAGCACTTGGCATGAGCCATGGCAGTATTAACACATTATATTGCAGTCTTCTGACGGGGGGAGAGAAAGTGACCCCAAGTTTTAAAACCTTCAAATTCTGGCTTTTAATTTTGAGTCTTAAGTACTGAAAACCCACAAACCGAACAAAACATTTCAGGGAAGGAGAAAAAAAATGGAAAAGAAAAGGATGTTAGTATGTCTCATCCAGATCTGTGGGTTTTGTGAATTCTAGAAGATGGTACTGGCCTATTACCTTCCTTAATTTAATATCTAGAGGTAAAGAGGATGATAAAAAGTGTTTGCCATGAACCTACTGGCATTTCTGTTAAATTATGCCAAAATCATCATTAGATATGACTGTAAACACCACATGAAAAATAAATGTCTGTTACTTGGAATTACTGGGAAGCAAAAGCTGTAGAGATTGAAGAATTATCCAGTATTCCTATTAACAAAGAATATAGAGTAATTGAGAGCACTTTTTGCCAAACTAGTAATAATAGTGAAGTTTTCACTTAAGTCCTGGCCACCTGACAGAGTCGGTGTGGACTGACAGGAATCACAGCCAATTTTCATCATCCTCTTGGGGTTCTAGAGCAGAGTGTGGAAACCAGGAGAATAAGGTACCTGCTATGTGGACTGCTGACAGAGGGTCCAGGCTGTGAGAGACTACATTTGCCCCGTGGCTGTTTGCAATGAACAGGGGGTAAAGAAAGAAGAATGTTCAGTCCAGGCAAATAAAGACAAGCTACCAATGAAAATAAATTAAAAGTGCAGCAAAGGAAACAAACAAACAAAAAAAATCAAATGAAGTGACCAATACCCATGAACCAAGGAAACTGGCTTTTCTTTTCACCTAGCTGAATATGGAAATAATAAGAACGTACACAGTGAATCAAAAAATAACAGTTTAGTCATTCCATTTATATATATATATATAAAAGGATTAAAAACATATATATGTCACTAGAAATTGAGCTCATATAATTTGTGATATGAAGTAGAAATAAATTTGAGATGAATATGGGAAAATAGATATTTCAAAATGCAATTGCGCAAAGTTAATATTCCCAAGGACAAAAAAAAGTCAAAAGGCCTCCTGCTAGGTGTTTGGCCTCTTCTCCACTGCCCTCCACACAATTTTGAAGGCCAAGTAACTGTACGTGCATTCCTGCACTCACAACTATTTGCTGGAATATTTAATGCAGTTAGATGATTATCAATCTGATGTCATTTTTAGTATTAGTATACAGCATCAGTGTATTTGGTGCTAAAATTGTAAACAACATCACTTCAGTCTCCAAAATTGTGAGTGCAAAAAGCAGAAGTCTGAAAAAACAGACCCAACAGTGGGTCAGTTGTATGACACAATGAATCATAAAAATTAGCTATACATTATGCACAAAAATGAGAAAAAGTAGTCATGTACATGAATACTAACAAATGATAGATGAATATTTATTAAAATGTTAAGACAAAGTCTATTAAAAATCTGCATACTATTTAGAGAGATATTTTATGGTAAGATACTTCTCCATTTCCTGTAATGGTCAGGCATCCTCCAGTTACATCTGTGATATCAGAGTTTTTATTAGTCATTTAAGTTTAAATTTAAAAGATGAAAGCATTGACCTTTGAAACGAAATGTAAAAGTTTATATTGTTTCTTCATTTGAAAAGCCAGTATTCCTTTACATTTTTATACTAGCATCTAAAAGGAAACTAGTGAATGTAAAAACAAACAAAACAAAACAAAAAAAATTCCAAGAGCCATACAGTTTGTCAAGACAGAACTCAGATGTTTTACAAAAAATGCAAATGGAAAAAAAAAACAAACATGATTTTTTAAGAACTAAGGAAAAAAAAGTGAAGTAATCAACCAATAGAATTGCAGAAAAAGACAAAATAATTGCAGTTCCATTTTGGGCTCAGAGTATGGAAGTGTTAATTACTAGGCATGTATTGCTACATTTCTTGAATTTTGTGCCAGCAATGTAAACAGGCAACTCCAGAGTTGCCATCATCGATTAGGTCCTGTTCAACTAGCTGTTTAGATCAATGTTTTATGTCCTTCAATTCTATTCAGCCGTTCATCGAAAGTCTCAATAAGACCTACAATGTTCATCAGAAATGAAAAGAAATATATGTATTTATTGAGGTTCTCGATGAAGCAGCTCTGAAGAGAAGGCCAAACAGAAATGGAAGATTGATTATACCAGACAAAACCAGACTTTGAGATGCTGTCATCACTAGAGCAAAATACAAGAGACACAACATGCCATACCATGGTAAACCAACCACACTGACAGCCCTGGTTTTAGATATTTACCAATTCAAATTTCGTGCAGGATGGGATATGCAGCAGGGTTGGGGAAAGCAGCTGTGTTTTTTATTTGGTTTATGACATTTCCTTTCCTATCAAGTGAGAAGGGGGGGCCTTTCATCTGGCTAGAACTACTGTAGACATCCAGAGCTCCCACCCATTTGATGGCAGAAAGTATAGGATGTGAAATTACCGTTCTCTGCCTGCTTGGCGTACTTCGTCCAGATACAGGACTCACTGAGCCTGATGTGTCTAGCTCATCAGCAGAAGACCATGAGGATAAATCCTAAATTCAGAAGGAACGGAGCTCAGAAATGCATCAGCCGTTCAGGTAAACAAACTCAATAAACAAATAAATAAATAAACAAATCCCACAGTGAAATCCCAGCAGAGTTACTTCCAAAGGGGAGGAAAAAAGTTTATTTCATGTAATTAATTAATTCATTAAATAAAATAATAATAAGTTTTGTTAGCAATTTTTCTAAGATTAAGGTATTACATGTTTTCTCTGTTAACCCTGAAGGAAAACAAAAACAAACACGTAGTCAAAACTTAATTGCTTTAGGTGAAGCATTTTCTACCAAAGTCAATACAGTTTAAAAATAGTACTTTTTAATTTGCTTTTAATTACAGGAAGAGGCTGGTTCCATCAAGAACCAAAACAGTGAGAAATGTGCCCAACAAACAGGAAGGAATAGAAAAACATGACTTACCAGTTGACTACTTGAAATGTCTAGAATTTTCTCTAGGTCTTTTATGTGACGTATAACCTCTTTCAAGAGGAGCTTCAGTCTGTTTCCAATGACATGCACCTTTTCTTTAGCTTCAAGGCAGTCCTTGCCTTCAGCATTGACTAGCAATTGGCAGGACATATCTTGCAGTGATGCCACTTTCAACTGAGACTCCAGCAGTTCACGTCTGATTTGCTATTGCAAGTGCAAGCACCAGATTTTTTTTAAATGGAAGTTATTTTTGAAGGGAAAAAAAAAAAAAGAACAAAGCTTGAAGTCATGAAAGCAGACATTTGAAATTAATGAAATGGAAAGAAAAGAGAAAGAATAAAAATGTCCTGTCCTGAGAAGCGGGGATGACTTTGCTCAAAGCCCCATCCAATCTGGCCTTGAACACTTCCATGGATGGGGCATCCACAGCTTCTCTGGGCAACCTGTTCCACTGCCTCACCTCTCACTGAACTTCTTCCTAATATCTACTCTAAATCTACCCTCCTTCAGTTTAAAGCCATTGCCCCCTATCCTATCGTTACATGCCCTTGAAAAAGGTCCCCCTCCAGCTTTCTTGTAGGCCCCCTTTAGGTACTGCAAGGCCACTATAAGGTCTCCCCAGAGCCTTGTCTTCTCCAGGCTGAACAACCCCAGCTGTCTCAACCTGTCTTCATAGAAGAGGTGCTCCAGCCCTCTGATCATCTTCATGGCCCTCCTCTGGACTTGGTCTAATAACGTTCATCTGTCTTGTGCTGGGAGCCCCAGAGCTGAACGCAGTACTCCATGTGGGATCTCACAAAAGCAGAGAAGAGGGGGACAATCACCTCCCTCAACTTGCTGGTCATACTGCTTTTGATGCAGCCCAGCATACAGTTGGCTTTCTGGGCTGCAGGCACACATTGATGGCTCATGTTGAGCTTCTCATCCACCAACACACCCAGGTCCTTCTCATCAGGACTGCTCTCAATCCATTTGCTGCCCAGCCTGTATTTGTGCTTGGGATTGCCCTGGCCCAGATGCAGGACCTTGTACTTAGCATTGTGGAACTTCATGAGGTTCACACAGGTCCACCTCTCAAGGCTGTCAAGCTCCCTCTGAATGGCATTCCTTCCCTCCAGCTTGCAGTTCATTCTGTGACTGCTTAACATCCCTGATGTTTGCAGCAAGTTCCCACTGAGGACAGACCTTCCAAAACACTAAACATCAAATGACAGCAAGATATACAGCAGCCTAGATGTTGCCTGAATCTTTAAATTGCTAGTTCGGCTATTGACAGAAATGAGTGGTGTTCTCCTAAGTAAAGTTAACTGCTTAGCCCCACAGTTAGAACTTAGTCCCACCATTGTGTGTTAGCACAAAATAGACAATGCTAATCCTCAAGTGAAAGATAAATCTGATTAGCTATTTTTCTGATGATGTGCTTTGGGAGAGAAAAGAGTGGTTATAGCCCTACCATCAGAAGTCTGTGATGATCCTGCAGAATTTCTGAGTCCAGGTTTGGATTGATGGGCATAATCTCATTTTTTCTTCTGTCAATGTTCTCTAACCAGAGCAGCAAACCATGGCTCATTTCATGGAAGTCCTGCAAGTGATGAGTGCGGGTTTTAATAATGTAGGAGAAAATTCCTGTCAAATTTAGGTTTTTAGGTTTGATCCTATGATAGCCCCTATGGGTTAAATAACATAACATGTAAGGAAGTGTAGAACAGAGTATGAGAATACTATTCCAGAAATGACAAACTTAGAAAACCTTAGGCTAGAAATACATGCTTCAGGTAGTTCATGTGTATCTTTCAGAAATTTCTTTACGAAGAATACAATAAAGTTGTATTTTGGCTCACATGGGCAAGTTCCAGACTGGATAATGAGCACACCCGAAAGCAATATGATTTATAACGTTGATATGTTGGCTGCTGACTATTTAAAATAAATACAATACAGACCTGGCACTGCATTAATGCATCTTGCAGTGAGCAGCGCCATTCATCCATCATAGTGCATACGTGCTTCCAGCTCATGTTCATCTGTGACAGGTGCTCTTGGAGCTTCTTACTCTCTTCACTGTCAGACTGAGTGAACTCTGAGCTGCACAAATTGATGGACAAAATGATAGCTTTGCGGTTATCAATTGCCTTCTGCAGCTCCTTGATGATAAGAGAAAGGGGGATAGGAAGAAAGAAGAGAAATTAGTGAAATATGCAACTTTCAGAAAAATCAAGCAGAGAAGGCACCATAAGGATGTAAAGATTCACCTTCAGCAACTGCATAATGTACCTTAATGTCTCTTTCTTTGCTCTGCATGTGAGACTTCTATGCTCATTGTGTGACTCTGCAAATGTTCACTCTTTAACATCTACTAAAATTTTACTGTGATCATAAACTACAAGAAGATATTTAAACTTTTAAAGTCTTAAAAGGCTGAAGTCATAGTTGAATTTTAAAGATCTGGCTCATGCTTGAGATATTTTAAAGACAGGGAGGGTCCAACAAAATTTAGGACAATTGTACTGTAGCTCACAATAAAACTTTTGCCCTCACTTCTCAGTTTTGATGATAAAAAACAACAAAAAACAAAACCCAACAAAAACCCAACAAACCAACATGTTTTCAAGTGGAAACGGCTGTCAACAGTATTTTAAAATAAAAGCTTTTACTGAAGGAAAAGAAAACATACAAGAGTATAAACAACTTACTCCAATTTATAGAAGCAGGACTATAAAAAATGATTTGCTTACATTGGAAGCCACAAAAGAAACCCCACCTCTCTTGGTTTGGAGGGCACTAATGAGCTTTCCAAGAGTGGGTGAGATAAGAACAGGATTCTTATGAAATGTCCCCTTTTCCACCTCGTTTAAAGCATTTACTTAAAAGCCCCATGTCACAGTGACCTTTGTAGTACTTATGACAGCTATATTTGGATTGCAGTGAAGATCAGCATTAATATGGTTTAAATGGATCACTGCCGGAAACAATCTTTACTGTCTGTCCACCTCATTCCTAGCATGGATCACAGAACATTTTGACATTGGCTCCCACATTTTTGTACCCAAGCTTATAAGATGCTAATAACTGAATGTGAAGTTGTGGAGCACCACATTTGCAGATCTTTATAACTGTAAAATATCCAGGAGAGATCAGAAAGGCAGTGATCAGATCCTGATACATCTGAGATAACAGAAGAAACAGGAATGTTGCAAAGTGACACCATTTTTTTGCTGTACTGGGTGACACCAGTGAGTTAGGCTAGAGCCCATTTGGCACTCTTCTTCCTCCACACAAAGTAATATGTCCCAGAGGAGTATTTTTTGAAATAGTTATTTTGTTACCAGCTTTACTAGAAGAGATTTTATTTCATTTGGCTTTTTTCAACTTTCATCAGCTTAGCTAACTATAGCAATTATCTGTGCATTCTGGAATTACAGAATTGCCATAGAATTACTATTTCAAAAATTCATTTGTATTAAATAGTAAATGGCAGCAGTACATTTTTCTGCCAAAAGGTGATTCATAAAATCACACTGAAGTTACTTACTTCAATCATCAGCTATGTACAGAATGGAGCAAACCAGCTGCAACTATCAGCGACCTTTCTAATATATATGTTGCATTCAGGACTGTTTACAACTTAAATTATGGAACAGAGAACTCACTTTCAGCTTTCTAATCCTAAGCTCTATGGTTTGTATGTCAGTACTGAGATCAAGGCAGCGGAGCTTCTCCAGCTCTTCCTCAGTTTCTCCTAACCAAGCCCAAATGCTATTAAGGTCAGAATTGAACTGCTGCCACTGCTGAAGGTTCTGCTTCATCCTTAGTTCCTTGCTTAGAGCTTGAGCCTGGATTAATTCCCATCGGTCAATTACACCTGGAATGATAAACACCAAGTTCAGAAAAAGAAAAAAAAAAACCACCCCAAACATTTGCCACACATGCATTTGTGTCAGCTGAATCCTGCACAGTACAAAAGATGCCCCTTAAAATCTGTAAAAATCCTAACCCCTTAAGCACCATGCTGAAAACTAAGTTAGGTTGAAAAAACATTATGTTGGAGAGAAAGAATGAAAAATCTGGATGAGCAACCAGGCATCAAAAAATGTTACCACTCTCTAATGTCAGACTCCTCTTGGCTTTACAGAACTAAGTTGATACGTGTTTCTGAACAGGTTATGCTGGTATAAAGACATTTTAAATCAGAATAAATACTAACAGGAGAGAATCTGAATATGTCTAACTAGCCACATATTTATTATTATTTTCAGAAGTATTTGTACCTCTCACTATTTAATATTCCCACATCACCACATTAGCTAAAGCTACTGATATTGCATTGGATAAGTATCACTGTTAAAAAGAAATAAATTAGGGTCTGTTTCTTCTTAGTTTACTTGAAATGCTATGTCTTACAGAAGGCCAAGTTGTATCATCCCATCAACTTAAAATTAAAAATATATATATATTAATTACAAATAAAATAAACTACATGGGTAGCGTGTATTGCCAGGCTGAGAATGGAGACCTCGCCTTTACAGACTCTGGAACATCTTCATGCTTTTACAATCAATACATTCCGCTCTACAGCTGATGCATAAAATTACTCAGGTGAATACTTCTACCAGGTGAATATATATAACTATATTGTAGACAGCTAATATAAGAAAAAGTGAAAAGTAGAAGAAATTAGAAGAAATTCTAATTCTAAAAGTAGAATTCTAATTCTAAAAAGTAGAATTCTAATTCTAAAAATAGAAGAAATTCGAAGAAATGAATGCTGATTTACATGTTTTGTAGGGCAAAATAAGCAATCATTTTTCAAAAGAAAACATTTAATAAAATGCACTGCATCTACAGGGACTTTCTCAAAGGTTTACAGTTATGTCTCATGATATGAAGGGGTTCTTAAAATGCACTTGTATGCTTAAAGTCTTCATATGACATATACAAGGAATACTTACTATTCCTACTTTTTGTAGAGATGTTGTACATTGTAAGAGATGTTAAACAGAACATGGTAACAGACACAATTATGTAAATATCTATGTCAGTAAATAACACCAACTGCTAATTCAGAAAAACATTGCATATGTTTGCTACTTTTCATAATTGATTTCCATCAAAATACTGAATATTACTTACCAGCTGTTTGGGTTTCAGTACTGTTCAGGTTAATAAGTCCAGATAATTTTTCCTCTTCCTCCTTCAGTTTGCATCCAAGTCTTTTTACTGAGTCTATGCTTCCACTGCACTCACCTAGTAGCTTCATCTGTGTTAACGAACAAACAAAGAAATACCCATCTCAATGTGCACTGTACAAGACTAGTTGCAGGGAAAATGCAACTTCCAAAATTTTCTGCAGGTAGGTCCAAGTGTGAGGGTAAAAATCTATTCCTTTGACAATCTGTCCTGACACAATCAAAGACATCTACATGGAAACAATAAAGACTTAAATTCAGATGAAATAAAAATATCTCAGTGCCTCTGTGCCATATCTTGCTGGAGAACTCCAGGTGACATCTATTCTAAATGTTTAGACACTAGAAAATGTGATTAAGAAAAGAAACAACAGTATGGAAATATCACTATGCATCCAAGCACCTAAATTTTCAATTCTGTCAATAATAAAATGGTCTGAAAAACTTACGGAGATATTTTTCTTACAGAAAACCTCTCTGAGAAAGCTTTTCAGTCATGGATTCCACATATGCAACTTTGCTTACATGATGCATGTTTACAATTCATCATCAAAATGAATATTATGAATCAAGCTTTAAAACTTGCTCTTAAAAGCAGAGGAATTTTAAACAAAGATATCAACATCAGATGGATAAAAACACATGTGAGAAATTACTTTTGGACATCTACAGAAATATAATAGGAAAATAAACTCCCTAGAGTGATGTTTCTGTAAACTTATACTATTGTAAAAACACTAATAATGTAAACAACAAAGCATGTGATTAAGGGTAGTAACCATGTGAGTGAGTAAGCCTGAGAAGCAGTTGTTGAAAAAGCTGTATTTCTTTCAAAATACAGCTTGATTTCTTTCAAGTAAACCTAAGCTTGGAATGCTTATTTGACTTTTGTTCCAAAATACACCACCATGACTAAGAACAGTGATTTTTAGTAATGTCAGCATATAATGAGAATCAAGCACACGCACATATCCCTTGTAACTGGAATCCAGCTCTGGTCCTGTAGGTGTTTTGCTGCGGATGATGTTTTCTGTTTGCTGTATTTGGAAACGACTGGTATCTAAGGCCTTGTCCAGCTGTAGGATGTGTGCTTCTAGTGCACTAGATTCTCCTGTATCAAAAAACAAATAAACAAAAAAGTGACTGCCACACAAATTTTCCAAAACTTCTATCTACATTTTGCCCAGGCAGAGTAAGTATCAGGAATACTAGCTAGATCACACAGTAAAGAAGAAACATGACTGCAGCTGTATAAGTACTAGAAGTCAAAGCAAACTCATAACCAGTCACATTAGAGCATGTTAGCAATCTTTATATATAAAAATATATATATTTGTACCACTGTACAAATGAACATAATTTCCATAAGAATATGATCAAAAACTTCACACTTTCAAGCAGGCTTGCTAACTATTCTGAAAGAACATTTTCCCTCAGAGAATCTCTCACCAGTGTGAAGGGCAGAGATCTTACCGAAACATGTTCTAGCCTCACTGATTTTGGAGACAGCATGGCTCCTTTTCATGTTCAAAACACTCCCAGATAAACCTTGTATCACAAGCTCCTGTTTCAAAGTCTGCATTAAAATTTGATTTCTTCTTGTTTCTCTTTGTATTAATTTTCTGCACTAAAAATAGTAGAATTTTGAGCTACATGAATGGATTCTATTTATATTCAATTCTGAAGATCAAAAGTGGTATACAAATGATAAGTGATATTGTTGTAATTATATTCTCAAGATCCAAAGATGACTGGATGTTCTGAAGTGCCACAGTGAGTAGCCCACACCTGATTAAAGCAACCACACTAAGCAGCAAAATTTATAGTGTTTTTCCATTCAAATATTTGACAAAATTAATGTTTAAAACAGTTTAAAAATGGTATTATTCTACCAAGCCATTTGGAACTCATATTATTTTTGAGGCAAGTACATTTTCCTTATAGAGGTCAAGTGAATTTTGTGATATGAATCAGGTACAGCCAGTTCTGGTCTGAAGTAGTCTGCAGCCTAGAGGACTGCGTGAGATTCCTCTTATCCATATTCTATGACTGTGCCTGATTTCCATTCGTTTACAAAGACGGTCTGAATTTGTTTATAAAAAACAAGTTTGAAAACTTGCATAAAGGAAGCCTTCTGTCCAGCTAATTACAGAAAATGGGGACTCTGAGATGGTTAAACTTCTTTTCATACAAAATGCCATCCCACCAAATAGATAGAACAAGTTGCTCAAAATTTTCTCTCACTATTTTCAAAATTTTCATGGGTTATGAAACTATACGTTTTTCTATACATAATACTATCTATACTCTTAATCATGATTAACTAACAGTATTATTTGACTAAACTGGGGAAAAAAATAAAAACAGACAGTGAACCTGAGGTCACAAATTCAAAGATTTTAAAATGTTTGATATTTCATATTTGCAATATTGCATTATTTCACAAGAGTAAAACTGTGAGATCATGAGAGAAAGTGTTTGCAAGTGCATCTAATCTCTTTGAGATCTAACAAGTGAAACAGTATGCTTAATCTTGTGTAAAAATGCAAACTGAAAAAAATCTACCTTCCAATATAAAAGACTAAAACAAAGACGTTGGATGACAGTATGTCCGTCACCTTAGCATCATAATCACATGAAATAAGAACTACCCTAAAACTTTATAGCTAAATAATAATTCAAGCTGCAGTGTTAAAAAAAAAAAAGAAAAGAAAAAGTGCAAAACCGAACCATTAAGTGTTGCTCTGTATCTTTTCCTTGTGCTCTAATCTTTGTAGAAATCACTCTTCTCTGAGAGACATAGAGCATTGAGTCCTGTTGTGGGACTTCAAAGAACAAATACCAATGTGAATAAACTACTGATCAGCTTCGTCTAATCAGCTTTATCTAAGGTGAGAGGGCCAATACTTCAAACTTCATTGTTTCATCCATGCACCCAGTAATACCTTGAATCACAGCAGTAAAGCAGGTATTTCTACATTAATATGCCAATGCTGCCACAGAAGAAATATTTGCAAGTTGTGAAAAGTATAACAGATACCAAGACATAGAGAAGAGGAAGATGCTTTGCTTGTGCACTGTAGTATTTGCATCTGGGCAATGCTTAGGCATTGCCTACCAGAGATATTTTTGAGTGCGTTTTCTGTAAGTGTTACATAGGTGTCAAGAGTTTCAGGGATCTCTACATCTGAAAAAATAAAAGCACAGTCTAAACTGACAGCTCAGTGATGGCTGTCTCCTCATAACAGGAGTCTTTTCCATGGGATGAAGTACAGAAACAGTTCTAATAGCAAACATCCTTTCTGGAGAAGGAAAAACGATGAAGACAAAAGTAAGGATCCTGCTAAAAAGTCTCTTAATATCCAGGGAAACCTGACTCTTTTCAGAGCAATGACCTGGAAAGCAAAAGACAGCCACAAGATCAGAGTGTAATATACCAGTAAGTCTTCCTGCACAATTGTCTGCATTTGGTAACTTTCACTTATTAAGATTTATTGCACAAACTATACAAACTTAGAAAGGATTTCCAGCTTTGCTGGAAAGCAAGACCTGAGATGCCACCTCAGTCTGAACTCACGGTTGTTGGAGTCTTGCCTGAATATGGACTTTAAGATTTAAATAAAATTTACTTAAGCACTTTATGATTTGGGTTGTTGATCTCTCCCCCAGCATTTCTTCATCAGTATGTTCTGCGCCTCTTGCCATATCCAGCATAGTTTCCTCTAGTCAGAATAAGTTATGACGCATAGTTCTTACAGATGACATATCCCATCTGGCAGGCTGCAGGCACAGAGATAGCCAATTCTCTGTCATATCATACAAACCTTTGTGATTTTCCAAGGCTGTAGTCATCCAGGAATTTCCAGCACTGCATCTAAGGCCAGAAGGCCGTTGGGATCACTTGGGGAAAGCTATTTAAGATCTTCAGGGGCTATTTAAAATACTTTTCCATGAGTATCTTAGCCAAGCAGTCACACATGTAACATTTGCTTCTTCTTACTGAGAGAACAGGACACACAATTTGCTACCATACCTGCTATACTTGCTGCTCCTCTCAGGTAGAAGTCTTTCTCTTGTTCTCCATCTTCTTCCTCAGAGTGCACTTCCCGTGAACCAGCTGTCTCCAGGTCTCTGCTAAGGTCATAGTCATGATCCCACTCCAGGGGGATGGAGTCCACGCTTGCAGGGGTGTCCCGACCTGATCGCTCACTTCTCACTGGCTGTGAAAGGGGCAGTGAAAGGTTGGAAGAAGGATGTGGGGAGAGAATGCTGTCTGCAGATTTGTCGTGCCAGTGTATATCAGAGAGATCTGCTGATTCATCCAGATCCACCTCTCTGTCAGAGAGGTCATGTTCATCATCTGTCAGCTAGAAAAATAATGCAAACGGATCGATCAATGCAACATGCAAAAGCACTGTAAGGTCAACCTGGGCAGCATAAATATAAAGCATAAAGTAGCATTAGGTAATAGTCAAATGATGGGGTTTACATTTTGCTTCCTTTTGCACTTCCCCTTCATTATTTAAAGGTCCACCAAAAAAAGAGAACAACAAGAAATTTCATAATGCAAGGTCATTTTAATTATGTAAGGCACCACAGTATCACACTAAGCAAATGGCTCCAGACTTTTTACTGATGCCAGTGTAACGCAGACATCAAGTTAAAGAAAACTCTAGAATCAAGTGTTAAGTGACCTTTATTGTGACCAGTGCTCCTATTATATTCTTTCATTTTTTTGGAAAAAATGGGTTTTGTTCCTTCCCTTTCGTGGGACTTGAGCTACCAAAAGTCATATTGCTCTCACTTCTTCAGCTGTTTGTTCAGTTCTGGAAACAAATTTCTATCTGTCCTGCTTGGGGAGAATCACTCTATTATTGTTTTGAAAACAAAACAATAGAGATGTTCCCCCATTAGCAAATCTTTATAAATCTCAAGTTTGCATGGATTTTCATGATGCTTTACAAAAAAATCCAAATCTGTTAAGTTTGCTCTCTGAACAGGACATAAATAGCATGCAATGAAGGGAGGCAGACAGTCAGAGTTGTAACAAAATTAAAACCACAGAATTTTTTTTTTTGAAAGTTGGAAATGTTAGTTCATTTCAACATCTTTCTGCCTCCTCATTCTCACATTTGTTAAATGGCAATAAAGCAAGTACATATGTAGGTATACACACAGGAAGATGGATCAGTTTCTTGTGATAACGTTCCACACGTCCAAAGACCTCTTGACAGTAACGACGCAGCTCATCTAATTCTTCTTCAATGACAGCTGCATCCATTGGCTCACATTTCTCAATGAGTTGCTCTCCCTGCACAATTATCTGCTCAATTTTGTTGTTGTTCAGGGAAATTTCTTGCTGGAAAGCCTTTATAAAAGCAAAGCCCATACTTTATCAATGAAATCTTCATTAAAACAACCTAAGTTGTTAAGGATACAAGTCTTAGATTTTTTTCAGTAAGAACGGTGCGGGTAACAAAATGGAATGATTCTACATATTCTGGTATGAACAACAATGAGAAATTAAATTTAGCATTCCACAGTCTTTCTTGTCAAGAACAGTGATACTTCATGGTTTACCATTTCATTCCTCTCTTGTTGTATTTGGAAAGAAAGCTCTTCTCTAAACAAGCCATCCCATGACCAAACGTCTAGAATGGACACAGATGCTAAAGCTAACCTACTGGAATTTTGGATAACATAACGTGATTCCCATTTGACATTTTTCTCACCAAATAATGTATTACTTGGATGCAGAAATGGTTGGAAAATGCAGTAATTGTTAGGTGTCAGAGGTACTGGAGACCTGACATTATTTTTAATCTACATTTCTTCCTTTAATTAGGGAACAGAGACTATCACTTATTTTTCTGAAAATTTATCACTGCCCAAAGTTCTTTCACTCTAGCAGAAAAGTATGTATTGAAATATAACATATACCAAAACTTCTGAGGCTGAATTTCAGCCTGCAATTAAGGGACTGTATCAGGATGCACTTTGGCTTAATGTTTCTTAAATTCTCCCTAGCTGCCTCCCCCCCACTCCCACCTTCTGATGACCCAAGACTCTTTTTATCCCTTCTCTCTTCCTTCACCCTCTCTCCATTTACTTATTCTTTACCTTAAGTTGCTTTATCTTTGCTTGGACATCACACTCTGAGAAATGCTCTATGTTGGTCAGCTGCAGGTCCATCTCTGTTAGCCAAACCAGGATGCTATCACGTGCTGTCTCAAACTCCTCACGCTGGCCAATAAAATGCTGGGGAAGTGGAGTGGAAAACAGAGTGGCGTGAAATGACCAAACAACCTCCCAAAAACCAGCAACAGCATTCTCCAAAGAAAGAGCTTTCATGCCCTTCAAACCTAACCCAAACTCAGTACACTTTCTTCTTTCATTTCCTACATGATTTCTAGGGTTCCTTCTTCAGTAACATCACCTTCAGCTGCAATTAGCAGACATACGAAAGTTATCTTCTAAGAAGGAGGTGGTATTCAAGGTCACCAAGCATTTGTCTATAGATTTCATGCTTTGGTTACCTCAAAGTGAACTTCTAAGCTCCCTTTCTCTTCCAAAGGTAGAAAAACCCTCAAAAACACTTAAAATGCATTAAACTGGAAGGTTCTGGAGTACCCTTAATTCACAAGTACAGAAGTGAAAGCCAAAGTCTTAAACAGGGAAAAATACTTTTAGCCTGCGCAGGATGGAAGTAACTCGCTTTTGTAAGTTGTCCCATCTCTGGTTCCCCTCATGGACCATCTGCTTGAGGCTGCAGTTAGAATCAGTACGGTTTTCCCGGGCCAGGCGACGATATTGCTTGTTAATCAGTTCCAGCTGAGTCAGACTTTCATGCACCTGTCTCTGGAAGGCCTAAAACAGTGTGAATAAAAGACACCATCAGATTTTTCATTATTTAAATCACAATATGTATATAGCTTCTCCTTTTACTTTGACCCTGCTTCTACACTAAAACCCATGCTAGCTGATCTTTTGGGGTTAAATAAATTCAGTGTAGATAGTGTAGATGCAGACATTGAGATATGCTCTTCTGATTAAAATGAGCAAGAAAAAGAAAAAAAGTTTACAAGGCTGACATAGTTTACTGAGTGACAAATTGAAAGAAGAATACCTGTTATAATGATAAAAATCACACCAAAAAAAAAAAGATAGTGTCCTCTACTTGCTCTTATGCCTTTGTATTGAAGAATAGGAACACAAGCAATGAATATGAAACTTTTTTTTTTTTTATTTAATGGAAAAGTAAGCCAAGATTACTGTGGCTTCGTTGGGTTTCCTTACACAAACTACATTTGCTGAAGTGCAAATATTGAAGTTTTAAGAAACTGCTTAATCTGAGTTTTACCAAAAATAGCAAAAAATGGTACCGAAAGAATCATCTCTTTAACCTCAGTATATTGGTATTCAAGTCAGTTTTGTCTAAAATTTTCATGGAAAGAAAATTTTATGAACATCCATACCAACATATGCCTGGACAAGTGTCTGTGTCACACACTTTCATTGCTTCCTCTACTATTACTAAAGACTCAGTCACCCAGCTGGGGAGTGGAAAAGTAGATGATTTAGCCCATCAGTTTCACAGTGTGACTAGCAATCACAAAGCAAGCTAGAGGAAGCACTGTGTAAGGAGTTGATTGTTTTTTTCCAATCAAAAATTATTTATGAATTGTTTTTCAAAATTCCACTTACCTCTATTTTCACAAACAGAAAATCAAACAAAAGAAGCCTTAAAATTGACTACTTTACCATCTCTCTTTTGAATAAAAGGAGGACAAAGGCGAATATTTTTTTGCTCCAATTGTAGTTCTACAAACTTGCTCTCCACTATTGCTCACAAAGCAAATAAACAATCTCTCCCAAAACAAGATACTGTCCTTATTAAGAACCAGAGAAGTGTGTGGATAAAAACACTTCGGTATATAATTTTTCATTAATATCAGGTAACACAAGATTTCTTCATTAACGATATATACTCTTCATACTGTACTGAAGCTAAAAGTGAAATAAGCACTCTTTTACCATAAGACCAGAGACAGAAGTAAAGAAACTGGTCCAAAAACAGAAAAAAGATAAAAGTGTGTAAAGTCCTCTCAATACAACTATTTCCTTTGTTTAAATCACTGTTAAATTGAGTAGGAGACAACCAACAAGCAGCAAATGGGCTTGTAACTGGAGTGAAATACTCAACAAAACTGAATTCACTTAAAATCACACAAGGAGAAAAAGGGAAGTGATTCTCATGCAAGAGGCACAATTATGACTATATTTGCTAGGATTATGAAATCTACAAATGTGCAGTTGTTGTTTCACCTGTTACCAAGACTTGTCCAGCGAAAGAACAGCTGTGTATTTGTTTTACATACTTCCAGTTCAGCTACACAAGAATACATCTGTTGACTTCTGCCCTGTAACCTCTTTTCATTTCTCTGTAAGCTGTTGAGGAGGGTGCAGTGTGAATTTGTATTGTGAATTCAGTGACAGTCATCTCCGACCTCCACGATCAGGAAATGAAATGTTCTTACATGGCCTTACACTTTTTTAATTATTATTTTTATTATTTATTTACTTTTATTATTATTATTCAGCTAATATGGAGGGGAAAATAAAATTAGAAAAAAAAAACTCAGTTAAAGCAGAAAATCGATTTAGTTAGTATGCATAGGTGGCTGACTTTATACTGACTTAACAGTGAATTTGCTGAATTCAACTGAATTTGAACACCAAGTTCTTATATTTTCTATTCTTTTTTTTTTTTTTTTTTTGGTAGTTTGAGAAACTATATAATCAGGAAGAAGAGGGAAAAGGAAAAGGAGAAAGAACCCAACTGCAGGGAAAGCTTCTAGAAAGACAGCTAAAACTTTGCAGCTAGTTCCTGCAGTAAAAATCGCACAAGTCTGCAGGAGAGGGAAGGTCACGTTAAAAATGGAGGTTTGATGAAACAGACTTTGGGCAATGTCAAGTCACCTGTGAAAATCAGACAGCTAAGATTTTTGGTACTGTTTCTCATAGAGTGACTTGGTAAACATGACACTTAGACACTGATCACTGAATAAAGAAACAATGGAAAGAAAGTCTGAGGCAGAGTGCATGGGTCCAGCAAGCAAGCATTATTATGCTCTGGTAACCTACCTCACCCTAATTAAGAAGTCTGGCACAGTGTATAACAACAAAACTTGGCCAGTACACTCAGAGATGCAAATGTCAATAATAAAACCTGAATCAGTGCTTCACAGTTTATGTTTCTGAATTAAATGCCGCACTAGAAAGTATTAACTTCTCTTGGACATGTAAAATTTGCATTTCTTCCTCAGAGCAAATACTTTCTAGCACCTGGCTTGTTTACAGAAGTCTCTAAATAATTTGTTCTCTTCAGAGTCATTTTTCTCTCTCATCTTGATATTCTCTTTGCAAATCTAAAACTAAGCAAAAGACAATCAGAGGGATGGAGCACCTCTCCTATGAAGACAGGCTGAGAGAGGTTGTTTAGCCTAGAGAACGCTTCAGGGAGACCTAATAGTGGCCTTACAGAACCTAGCAGGGGCCTACAGGAAAGCTGGGGAGTGACTCTTTGTCAAGGCGTGTGGTGATAGGACAAGGAGTAATGGCTTTAACGTAAAAGAGAGGAAATTCAGATTAGATGTTAGGAAGAAATCTTTTATTCAGAAGGTGGAACAGGTTGCCCAGAGAAGTTGTGGATGCCCTATCACTAGAAGCATTCAAGGGCAGGTTGGATTGGGCTTTGAGCAACCTGGTCTAGTGAGAGGTGTCCCTGCCCATGAAAGGGGGGTTGGAACTAGATGATCTTTAAGGCCCCTTTCAATCCCAGCCATTCTGTGATTCTCTGATTCTATGACTTTTACCGTGATTAGCCACATGGACTATGTGTGCTTTGCATACAGGCTTACAACCCATTGCAATTATGAGACAAAGCATCACTTTGTAGGAGACATGACAGGGTTATGTAACAAGCCATTAAGCATTGACTGAAGTGACAGCTTGTCAACTTTTAAGGACACACTTGACCTCTAAGTTGCTGGGGACACCATGTGGACATACAACAACACTTGCATGCATGTGCATTTCAGGGATAAGTATCTAACACGGGGACATAGTACTTTGTACAAAACAGTACAAGAGTTCAGAGTGCTGGTATCAGAGTGTTATGGAAAGAAGTAAAGGGATGAAATCAAAGCAAAAGCCAAGACATACAGCATTCATTTGAAGAGGTACTTACTGAAGAGAGATTAATGAATGCTATGGAGCACCTGCTGACTGAGCATATTAAAGAGCTGCAGAAGAAAAATGCCAAGAATTCTAACTGTGGTGAAGAAAAATGAAGTGAGGCTGGATTAATTTATTAGCATTTTTAGTTTCCACCTTCCACTGTTTTTTCCTCCTAGAAACCTGCCAGACAGGGCAGTTGCAAAATCATCAACTCTGCTATGTCAATACAGGGTCTGCTGAGTGACTTGTGTATGGGAAGGAAGAACACCAGCTGGATGCTGTAATGTGATCAGTAAATATTAAATTTCAAGTATTATAAATCACCTCAAATTTCTTCAGTTCTTCCTTAGCAACCGTGTAAAGTACGCCAGAGGAGCTTGGGAAAGCAGCTGTCCTCTCAGAGGTTTTTAGCCAATCTTCAAATCTTGAGTAGTCATCCAAAAACTTTTGCCATAACCGCCACGTCTCTTCAATTCTGCAATAGATAATGGAAAATTAAGGAATGATGGGACTGAAGAACAGCTGACCTTCAGTACTTTAAATAATCATCAACAGCAAACTAGTACTGCACTAAACAATAACTGGCTCTTAATCTAACTCAGACAGGCAGGTTGATAAACAGACAACAGAGGAGACTGACTCATTCCAGACTGAGCTGGAATAAGATGATGACAGTTTTTTTACTACATCTAATTTTGGAACCGTTATAAAAAGAACACTATAAACATGCAATAGGAGCTGTAAAAATCATAGCACATGCTAAATAACTTCAGATATACAGTCTAATCTAGGTACCTAAACCAGTATTTCAGAGATTAGAAATTCCACAGTAACTTCAACTGCAGAACTTTTTTTTTTTTTTTTTTTTTTTTTACAGAATCCTTGAGTTGTTTTAAAGTTCTCAGTCATTATCCTGCACGGCAAAAGGACATGACCTTTTTTTTTTCTTTTTTTTTTTTTCTTTTTTGGCATTCAGCAAGTGGTAAAATGTTCTCTCTCATGGTAGCAACTTTTTTTTTTTTTAATAATAATAAAAAAATTATTTCAACTTTTCAAATAGACTATTTGACCTCAATTGAATATGTGAAAGGAGTGGTTGACTCTTGACCCTGAAATCAAATTGTCTTAATATTGAGACTGTAAAATCCCAAGATGATCTTTTTTTTTTGGGGTGGGGACAGCTTATATTACAACAGAACTTTGTGTGCTTTTGCATACAGAAGACATTTTCCCCAAATCTTAGATATGCAGGTCTGAAAGGAGCCTGATCCATGCAATACTCTGAGGCAAAATTTACACTTTGATGATATGTTGCTGAACTTGAGTTTCAACACCTGATTTCTTTTTTTCCTTTTTCAAATGAATAACTCTTTCTAGCACAATAACAATTCTAAATACTGATAGCTCAGCTAATTTACTATTACAAATGTATTAATAGCACACATTACCATGGAAACAGTAGAAAATTACTTAGAGATAGCAATCTGTGGATATGAAGCAGGACAAACATCATTAGGGTAAGCCTAATTATTGCAACTCTCCCTTTTAGGTCATGTTTTCTAAACCTCTTGGAATCACTGAAGTCATCCATACTTTCTCTAGTTTATTTCTCATTGCTTCCATAAAGCATGGAAAAATCAAACATTCCATCAAAGGCCTCATGTAAGCAAAATTTGGTAATTGACTCGTGTACTTTTATATAAAGACCCATAATAATGCAACCCTTTCTTTTTTTCTTTTTTTTTTTTTTTTCTTTTTTTCCCAGTATCATGATAACTATTGGCTTTTATTCAGTGTATGATCCTTTTCTGACCCCTAGACTTTGTGGCGTAAAGGACCACACGAACACCAGGGTTCTTTCAGGATCAGTAACTGCTACTACTTTATTGATGACATAACTTCAACTCTCTCTTATTGAGGGCATAACTTCATCTATCCTTACTGAGGACAGGCTCCCTTCTTATATCAATCACCCCACAGCAGTACTTTTCCACTAACTATTCATTGGTCAACGACTTTGCCTGGCAACAGCAAACACCCAGCAACTTCCATGGCTTAACGGCTGGAGAACAAGCAACCCGAGACAACAAGGTGTCTCCTGAATCACCCTTCTTTGTTCCCTCTAAACTCTCTGCATTCCTCATGGCCTCATCGTTAAGAGTCTGAAGTTATCACCAACCATGGGGCTTGTCAACCCCCATGGCCACACTCCCACAAGACCCTTTCCTTCAATACTGCAACCCTATCATATATATCCCATCCTGTAGTTGTGTTCGTGGTAGGAAATACTCATTTGTAGACATTTTAGACTTACTTAAGTCGCCTTTCCATTGACATTGCACAAATGTTCCTCCACCTTCTGTCCAGATTGCGCGTAGCCTGCTGAATAGAGTCACTCTCTGTTTCTGTGGCACAGGCATCACAGTCATGAAGAAGCACTTCACACAAATTGAGAACAGATGCTACTCCAGTGCTGTGTTTCTCTATGTCCCTCTGAATTTCCTGTAGATGAAGAAATTAATTCTTAAGAGAAATGACAAAACGTGTAAATACAGATGCATTTCTGTTCTACTTATTCAAAAAAAAAAAAAAAACGAAAAAACAACCAAACAATTGCAAACAGGAAAAAAGCAATCTATTAAGATAGATACTGTGCTTGTGACAGCACAAATATTGATGCAATGTTATCAGCGAAGCTAGGAGAACCTGGCAGCATGAAGAGCTCTCTCAGGAGCTATGAACATCAGACCATCACCTGGGACAAACTGCCAGAGCTCTGCATGCTCAGATGAATATCTTTCAGCTACATTTAATCAACAACACCAATGACATTCCCATCCCTTCTCCATTATCATAGAAAATGTAAAGCAGAAGTTAGTAAGAAAAGTGTGTCAGGAAAAACTATTATCTACTGGAGGGGCCCTTCATGAGTCTACTCTTCCCCAGGCAAGGTAGCTGCATAGTGGCATGTCTGACACGGAGATTGGCAGCAGCACATGTCAAACTGCATATTTAGTAGGAGTTTATTCCTTCAACGTTCAAAACATATAGCATTTTAATTGGAATTGGAAAGGATTTAGAACAGCTAAAGAAAATGCACTTATGTGGTCTTAGCACTTGTTATATGTGATGAGTATTATTTCTCCTGTTGGTTTCTTGGTTGTAATGTCTTTTTCTCCACTGGTGATAATGCTTCTTCTTGAAGCATATTTTCAGCTACAGTTTTGAACTACTGGTTCAAGTTGAGACAAGCCACAAAAGTAATTGGCTATTTCTGTTAGATAAGTGCAAGGAAAATAAACCCTCCCTGACTTTTGCTTAAATTTGAAATGAACCATCAGAATATTAGATGGAAAAGTCAGGATGGACCAAGGTCAAGGCAACATAAACCCAAGAGTAACAGAGAAGTGTTAACATGACTATACCATAAAGTGATAGATTGCATCTAGAATACCACATTCACTTCTGGTTCAGGTGAACAAAATAACTGTTAATATAAGAGATGTGGAATTTTATTTATAGAATCATAGAATGATAGAATGGTTTGGGTTGGAAAGGGCCTTGAAGATCATCTAGTTTCAACCCCCCTGCCATGGGCAGGGACACCTTCCACTAGACCAGGTTTCTCAAAGCCCCATCCAATCTGGCCTTGAACGCTTCCAGGGACGGGGCACATATAGCTTCTCTGGGCACCCTGTTCCAGTGCCTCACCAACCCTTGTTCCTAATGTCTAATCTAAATCTACCCTATTTTAGTTTAAAACCATTACTCCTTGTCCTATCACTACACTCCCTGCCAAAAAGTCCCTCTTGAGTTTTCCTGTAGACCTGCTTTGGAAGAACCTCCCTGGAGCCTTCTCTTCTCCAGGCTGAACAACTCCAACTCCCTCAGCCTGTCATCATAGAAGATGTGCTCCAGCCCTCTGATCATCTTTGTGTCCCTCCTCTGGACTCGTTCTAATAGGCCCTTCTTGTGCTGGGGGCCCCAAGAGATGAACACAGTAGGAGAACAAGAACATGGTAACTTGAGGCTAAGTAGAGGTAAAGTGAGTGGTTAGAAAGCTGCCTTGCAGAGAAGGACCTGGGAGTATTGGTTGATAGTTGGCTGAATATGAGCCAGTGGTATGCTCAGGTGGCCAAGAAGGCCAACAGCATCCTGGCTTGTATAAGAAACAGTGTGGCCAGCAGGGCTAGGGAATTGATTGTCCCCCTTTATTCGGCTCTGGTGAGGCCGCACCTTGAGTACTGTGTTCAGTTTTGGGCCCCTCACTACAAGAAGGGCATCGAGGTGCTTGAGCGAGTCCAGAGAAGGGCAACGAAGCTGGTGAGGGGTCTGGAGAACAAGTCTTATGAGGAGCAGCTGAGGAAGCTGGGATGGTTCAGCCTGGAGAAGAGGAGGCTCAGGGACGACCTTATCACACTCTACAGGTACCTCAAAGGAGGCTGTAGCACGGTGGTGATTGGTCTATTCTCCCACGTGCCCAGTGACAGGGTGAGGGGGAATGGGCTAAAGTTGCGCCAGGGGAGGTTTAGGTTGGATATTAGGAAGAACTTCTTTACTGAAAGGGTTGTTAGGCATTGGAATAGGCTGCCCAGGGAAGTGGTTGAGTCACCATCCCTGAAGGTCTTTAAAAGACGTTTAGATTTAGAGCTTAGTGATATGGTTTAGTGGAGGTTTTGTTAGTGTTAGGTCAGAGGTTGGACTAGCTGATCTTGGAGGTCTCTTCCAACCTAGATGATTCTGTGATTCTGTGATCTTGCTTGTACAGAAAAATGTTAACACACGAAAAGAAATATAGTGTCGACATACTGTCTCTACATAAATTTAAACTCTAATTGGACAAACCTTTCTAACAACTAGCAATATGAATACAGCCTTCCAGCAGGAAATGAGGTTTAAATATAGAATCTAAAAGCATCATCAAATTTGAAATGGAGTAATCTTATCTTATATCAGTTATCTGATTTTGGTTTTTGTGATGATTGGACTCGATGACTTTATTAATTTCCTGTTCTCATATATGAAACAGAAGGATATTTTGTGAACACCTACATGAGAAAGTGGAAAATCACAGTATTTTCTCCTTCAGCACTGTCCCTTTCACTTTCACTTGCCTGGAAAATACTCTTTCATCATAATGTACAAGTGTTTATTCTTCTTCCTGTCCTGAGATGTTATATAAGGTGGATGCTATAAATAGATTCAATACTCTATAAAACATGTACTACAGACAGCTATGAGACTTTAGGCTAAGCAAGTTCAGGTAACATAATCTCCTTTTTGTTGTTTTGGACTACAGCAGCAGTTATAGCTGCCACATTGGTAGTCCTGAGTATTCCTAAGAATTAAACTTTTATTCACCTACAAAACTTTTCTACAGCAGATGACTATGATATATATATATATATATTTCCTCCATGGCCTTAGTTGATATGTTTCTTAGAGAACAATCAGCCTTTTTGGTTAGTTTACAGAAGAAGCATCACTTCCGTGCACTGCTGTCATCAACGTACAAGTTTTTCTTTAATCATCCCAAAAGCAAAAACGATTTTTCAATTTCAACTGGTAGCAGGCTGAGAAAGTAAACAAACAAGTAATCCTAGAAATGTAGCTTGCAACCCTTGGAAAATGCTTCAGTGAGTTTACACTACCTTCCCCAGGATATCCAGCTTGAATTGCCTCTTAATTTCACTATAGGGACCAGCAACCTGCAAAGCTCATTCTTGGCTGAAGAGGCTGAGAAGTTTCAGAATGACAGTGGGGTTACAGAAATGGAATTTGTCCCTCCTCTTTCACAGAATAATATTTTTTACGTAATCTTGTATATGAACAACTGGTAGCAGTATGAACAGGGAAGATAACATGGCCTCAGTGGAAGATTAAACATAAAAAAGAAGAACACTAAGAGGGAAGAAAAAAGAGGGATGAAATACTTAAGATGGCTGACATGCTGGCCTTCTGAGATAAAGTGAACAGAGATATAGCTGCCTAGTAATAAAAATACTGGTTGCCATACATTGAAGTTTTTGTTTTGTCATATATATATGACAACCATGGTCTGCATCATTATCAAATCAAACCTCATCAGGATTACAAACACAGTATCTTCCCAGTATAAAATTCACCTCTATTTTTCCCCTTTGGGATTCCAGTGAAACCACTCAGACTTCCACAGAATATTGTTGCATGCTGTCACTCTATGGGAACCACCACAAGGAAATGGTGGAAATCAGAGAGACACCAGTCTCCATACTCCAAATAAGTCCCACAAGAAGTGGTTATGACAAACTGGAATGCTTGCACAGGGATCCTAGTGCAAAAAAAATGTCAAGTATCTAGTCTACTGATAGCAATGTTTAGCCTTGCCCAGCACTTCACCATCTCAGAAACACAACTCATTAGTTACACTTGTGTGTTATGAATTATTAACCCTGTGTAAATTGCATATAGAATATTAATAAGCAGTTCTGCACAGCCATGTAGAAAATCAGTTGGGGAGCCAGAAAACACTCTGAGAACATTCTTGGGTCTCAGCCCCACACTCAGCTTAAAAGATCAAAATGCCAGTTTATGCACTCCATAAATTAAAGTTCCCCAAAGCATTCTGGCATTCCTCTTCCCACACATTTATTTCTCCTTTCGTGAAAGAACTCGGAAGAGCATATAACTCATCTCCAATGAGGCACCAAAAAGGTATTTCTGCTAATAAATAACCAACAGGAACACAACAGAACAGTCTTCACCAGCAAAGTGCTTCTAAATAAAACTACACTGGGCAGCTGAAGGATGAAGCGCCCACATATTTCCCTCTACTGCACTGAGCCATAATCTGTGAAGTAGGCATATAGCATAGCAGTGAAGTGGACCAGGATATAGAAAGTATAATAAATGTTCTTTGGGGTAAGATTAATTGTAATGCCAAAAGCTGGTTGACATAATATTTATGTATTTTTTCCTGTTCCAATGTTGACTATTTTGTTCTAGCACTGCATAAAAGCTTTGGGCGGTATAAAACAACTGATTTTAACTTCACATGTATAGTTCATGCATATTTGCGTGCAATGTAATTCTCAAACAAGCTGCAAGATAAAACCAAGTTAGAAAAGTTGCTAAAAAACAGTCTTTTTCAAGCATGTGCAAAATTTGTAAGGTCTAATAGGTGTCAGTTTTGCCTCTTGGACCAGTCAGTTCAAACAACCAAAAACCACAAACCCCAAAGAAAAATCAATTGCAATAGCTCGTTCAGGTTACATCTCTTGGTGCCTTACCTTTCTTGTGAATGTCAAACAGCTCCCAGTAGACTCGATGTCAAAGCCAGCAGAAGGCTCTATAAGTGACACAGTAAGCACCACTTGCCTTGATATTCGAACACTTTTTTTGCCTCATGCCCTGGGTATGAGCAGCTCAAGGACACACTACTTTGTTTCTCCCTATGCCATTGTGCACCTTACAAGTGTTTTGTATTTTACCTGCTGTTCATTTAGCTTCCTTTGTATCTCCTCAGAGTCGCAAGTTTCATAGACAATTGGTTTGGACAGCTCTGACTCAATATGGGCAAGCCAAGATCTCAGGCTACTCATGTTCTTATCTAGCTGCTGCACTGCAACGAGGGTTTCTTTCAACTTCTTTACCCTGTAAAGAAAAAGAAACAGGAACATAGATACACTCTGAAGAAGAATTTCTACAGTATGTGTTTCAGGGGGATTTCAGAAGAAACTTAACATAGATGGCAACTTCTGTTCTGAAGTCTTCCTTTTTTGAGTAACAGAGGTGTATTACCTATACAAATAATCCAGCATTCATAGGTTCTGGTGAAGAAAAATTAAGAGTTTACTAATTCCAGACAACATTTACAAAGGCTCTATACCGTTATCTGTTGAGACAAATGTTTGTTAGAAATACAAATATGTATATATATTTAAATAAACTCACACACACCAAAACCCAAAATAATGTAGCTAATTTAGTTGCAAACTTGACTAAAAGAAGACAAAAGATCTTAGACTACAAATAACTGGTCCAGTTAACCAGTACTGTTGGTGTAGTGCTCTGAGTGAACAGATCGTTTTCACCCTGATGATTTTGAAACATTGAACTATTGTTACAGTGACAGTTGTGCCTGAGTAAACAGATTTTAGTGAGAGAACTCAAACTGGGAACTTAGTGAAAATTCCTGAATCCCAAGGGCTGCTTTAAGATGTTCTTGGTCTTAATGGACTACTTCAGATTTAAACGATGAAATCAGAATGTATTTTCATAGTGATATCTAAGTAGTATTTTTCTGGAGGCCCTGACCCTGCAAAAGTACTGGTCAGGAAAAATTATACAGTGCTTTTGATTTAAATGTGCATTAAGATTAATGAGTGAGAAAAATTTCACTAAACCTTCAACCTGTGCTGATATTTTTCACTTCAGCCTGTTTCATCTGTAAAAGTCTTTCTCAGTAATTCCTTCCTTCTTACCCCCATGTTACCTAACATACATTAGAGGATTCTGAAATTGTTTCTATGTTTTCTCTCTTTTTTAAATTCTTTTATTTGTTTGTTTGTTTGTTATGCAGTGCCACAAACATTTTTGAGTAACATTCCCTCCTATGCTTCCATTGTTCTTCCACTTAAGTGTTTCAATATCAGAAAGCTTTAAGAGATGAGCGCACCTTGGAACATACTGACTAAATTGGACTGAAAAAGACAAGACTACTGAATTCATCAAAGAAAAAAATGCCACCTGACTATCCCATAATTCAAACAGAGCAATTCACATTTTCTCCATAATCCTAAATTGAAATTTATCAAGTGTTTCCACATTTAATGCTGTACATGCAGCTGACTACTGAGGGTTTGCTATGGGTGTCCATTCCTTACCAAAGAGAAATACTGAGATCTTAATATCAACTTTAAAAACTGCAAGACTATTACTCCCTGCCCCCCCCCCCCCCCCCCCCCCCCCCCCATTTTTAGATCTCTCTTAGGTCACAGATAATCAAGTGTGGTATTTAGCACCAAACAGACTCAAGAACAGTACAAATCTGGCATCTTTCATGCCAGAGTCTCATGACCAACATCTGCAGAGTTGTTATCAGAAAAAAAATAAAAAATCTTGGTACTTTGAAAAAATCTAAGTAATCAGAAAACCTAGCTATGAAGTAATTGAAGACAACAAAATTGTGCTGGAAGACAGCCCAATTCCCAGTCAATCAGGTCATCCCAAAACACAGCAATGTATTCAGCCTTGGAGAGACACTATGAGCAACCAATCTTTGGGGTACCATCCCCTCTTCACTTTTGTGTTATACATGTGTTTTGTGGTTTTGGACCAATTGAAGCTTGCTTGTAGGATAGGCAAGAAGGTTGGTTATCACTCATTCTGACCTCACATACAGTTTTTCAGTCTAACTGGGGTGAAATCCAGCTCATTTTCTGTTTATACTCTCAAGGCTGAATGCTGTTGATCTTTTGCATGTGTGCTGGAGTGGGAAAGGGAACAATGAGTCACATCAGGCCTTAGCATACAAGCAACACTGCTCTATCATTTGCAAGCCCAAGCTGTGAACCAGGCTTTTCATATTGGCAGTTTTATAGTACCCTATTATCTTCGCTAGATTTAATTTAAATTTTGCCTGACACATCTGATAATCAGAAAGTACCCTCTTTGTCTCAGTCAGACTGCATGGGACTACTTCTCTGCCAGGCTCCAAAAAAAATAATATATATATATAAAAAAAACCACAAATAGCACTATCTTCACTCACCTGACCTAAGTTACTTAAGAGACAAAAAGAAAAAAATAAAAGTGACATATGAAAAGAATTCTCAAACCAAAGCCAAAAACTACTTCTAAACCTGCCCTCCCTCCAAAGGCTGTTGCAATTCTTAAGTATACCTGCACCTAAATTCCAAAAGTAAATAAATAAAAAGAAATATATATATATCTTTCAAGAAAAAGACAGCTCCTTCCCTCCCCCACTACCTTTATTGTTCATACTGTTCATTTTTTGTACAGAGTATAACATAACAGGTTCCTTGCCCATGGTACAGATTGAAGCAAATAAACATGTGCTTCTTGGAATATGCTGGGCTTCCTTTTTTTTTTTTTTTTTTTTTTTTGACTGAACAGTACTATGCTGTGACTGTAGCTGTTCTGAAAATTTACTCTGACATCCAGCATGTCTAACAGTTTCTCTTCTGAATTTTAGCAAGCAAGATGCATGTGTTCGTAATCTCACTGAACACTGTGCCTGTGTACAAATAATTACATAATGTGTATGCAAGAAAAAATTGTCTTCATGTAACAGCTCAAAATCATATATTTCTATGTTAATGGCAGGGCCTGAAAGACTGAAAATGAAACTAAAAGTTCTACTTAGAGACAAAGGTCAAATTAGAAACCATCCAAATATGTGGTATTCCTAGCCAACTGTAATTTTTGATCATTTGAGATTTCATTTACAAGATTATGTTTAAACAATTATTCTGATAAGCATCTCATGCTTTTGTTGCAGCACTATGCATGTTACTTGAAGAGATTTGAGATAACTTCCCTGCTTGATAATGAAGACACCACATTCAAACTCATGCCATGTTTGTTTCAAAGGTTGTTTTATATATCTATATATCTACATCAGTATTGCTACATTTTACAAATATTTAAGACTTTCAGAAAGGAAAATACTTCAGAATCGAACCGTTTCTGTGGTCTAGTGAAGAAAACTCATTTCTAAATTTGAATGTTCAATTAATGTACCTCAGATTCCCCAAGAAAGTAACTTTCAAATGTTTGTCTTACATTAAGAAAGGGCAATGGCAGAACAATTTGGAGCTGAAATTAAACCCAAATGCCTTTAATTCTAACAGTCCTAAACTAGACAGCCTGAGATTCCACTTAAACCTAAACAGGAACAGCCTTGTAAATACTTAACAATGCATCATATAGAACTCATGGCTACTGCATTAGTCATTTAGACAGCTGGATACTAATGTTAAACTTAAAATGAACATGAAAACAGACAGTAAGACTATGTTAGCTAAACCTGTATAAAGCCAGTAGAAAACAGAAAAGTGAAAAAAAAGTACTCATAACTGAAGTTTCAAGAAGCATTTAATTCTATGAAATAGTTAAAAAAAATCACTATTAAAATCAGTCTTAAAATCAGTTTATGATTAAAAAGAATGTAAGGTCCAAATTACAGTACAAATGTGCACAATGGCAGTATTACTGTCAGTTATAGTTGTTCTTCAGATCACAGCTTCCCCTTTCAGGGAATAAATTTATAGAACTATGAACATAACCAGCAAAACTTCTAGGGAATATATTGTGAACAGGGAAAAAGAGAAATTGAATCATAAATCCAAGAAAATGTAGGCTGAGTTACATGTAGTTACAGGATATGTACTGGACAGATCAACTCCAGTAATGTCTGACATTGTCTTTACAGCCTCTTTCCTTCTCTGCTTTTTGCTTGTAGCCATGCCCCTTTGATGACACAGTGAGCAGACAAATATAAAGTCTGCTTTCTCTCACATGTATACACTTGTATTTAAAAACAGCAGTAAAAACAGTCAACAGTTTCTTTCAGACAGCAAAGACATTTTAGGAGTTGCAAGTCTGCATTAGTTACAAAAAGCTAATCTGGGATCCAAAAGCACTAGCTGTAAAACAAAGTATACCATTATTACTGTCAACTACTTTTAAATAGAGCAGAAAACTGCCATTTCTAGCTAAGGCAGTGATTTCTACATATCAATATTTTTATCTGTTTCTCAGCAAGCCAAGACTTCAGAAAGAACTGTACCAATCAAAAGGAAACAAAAATAGCTGCCTGCCTTGTGATATCACAATTACAGTCTGGGAGATCTGAATCCACACTGCCGTCCTCCGCCATCCTCACAGCTTGCAAGTCCTCCGCCACCACCATGAAATTTTCCAGCATTAAAAAGAAGAACTTCCACTCCAATAGCTTGCAAACACTGTGCTTAGTATGGGGGAAGGAAAGGGGACAAACTCCTTTTCGCTGGTAAGTACTGTACAGAAAATGTTGCATGCCAAACAAATGTTAGCAGACGTTGCTTGATAACATGAGACTGAATGGTGACAAGTGGTCATGTTTCTAAATAAAACTTGCATTCATTAACATGTGCCAGGCTTGATCTCCAGGAATGTGGACCATGAGTGCAAGGGGAAGGGAGGAAAAAAAGACACCATACAATATTACTTTCCTTGCAAAGCCTGAGCAGTACCAGCAAAAGCACTGCTAACTGGCTGTGAACATAAGTAACATTTTGTGCAGCAGGCTGACCTATCAAATAAATTCATCTGAAAGGATAAAAATCTTCTAGAAGGACAGAAACATAAATTTTTGATGAAGAGACGCAACTACCTTTCTGTAGCTGTCTTTTCTTCAGTTACGGACCTCCTCAAAATGGAGAGGCAAATAAAAATTTAGGTAACAAAACAGAACGCGACAAAGAAAGACTTTTACAATACCACCCAGCACAAAAACAAGTAAAGATACAGATTGGACTCACATTATGATACTATATTACTAAAGATTTTTTAGAGCACCTTCTGTTAGTTCACATCTGTATGGAAAAAAAAAAAAAAATGAAAAAAACACCAAGAAAATGCTCCAAGCAAAGGCTGACTGTGGCTCTACAGAAAAGTGTGCAGGCTATAATATTTCATTAATGATATCAAGGATTATGATCAAAGGATATTCAGAATATGAAAAGGTGTGTTTTATTATTGACACTAGAACAATTAATCTACATTTACTAGCTAAGTGCAGCCAAAACTTATATGATATATTCCAAACTCAAAAATATCAATATAGGAACATACTTCAATATATAATGATGTATTTGAAAGAGCCTCTGCTGTCTTCTAAATATCTGCTTGGGGAATGCAAAAATTTTTGTTCAATTAGTTAACCTGGTTTTAACTCCTATCAGCCTAAGCTACAGCTGAACTAGCAAAATCTCCATAACTTAGCATCAAACCTCTCCACTATTTACTTCCCAACTTCAGAAATGCAACATTCAAACTTTCCATAGTTTTTTTTTTTTTTTCACTTCAGTAAGGTCTGGAAATGGAGAGGGTTGTACAACTGCATACGATAGTGCTGTGCATGCTAGTTAGAATGAAATAGAGTAGAACAGTTCCAGCTGGAAGAGACCTAGAACAATTATTGAGTCCAACTGTCAGTATACTTTGTGGCTGTCCCAAGGTCAAAATCAACCACCTCTCTAGGAAGCCTGTTCTACCCTCTGGGTAAAGATTTTTTTAATGTCTAGTCTGAACCTCCCTGGTGCAGCTTTGAACCATTGCCACACGTCCTGTCTCTAGATACCAGGTAAAAAGGATGAGCACCTCCCTCTCCACTTACACTCATCAGGAAGCTGTAGAGAGCAATGAGGTCACCCCTCAGCCTCCTTTTAGAAAAGTTTGACAAACCCAGTGTACTCAGCCGCTCTTCAAAGGGCGTGACTTTCAGCCTTTTAACCAGCTTTGTTGCCCTCCTCTGGATGCTTTCAAGGACCTTAACATCCTTTTTAAGTTAGGGAGCCCAGAACTACACACAATGTTCCAAGTGAGGCTGCACCAATGCTAAATGAATTGGGAGAATCACCTCTTTTGACCATATCGCTGTGCTGTGTTTAATGCACCCCAAAATGTATTTTGCCTTCTTGGCTGCCAGGGCACACTGCAGGCTCATTTTGAGCCTCCTGTCAACCAGCACACCCAGATCCCTTTCTGTTAAGCTGTTCCCCAGCCACTCATTTTCCAAACTGTACTTAGTCCAGAATTAAGAAGTAAATTAGTTAAGAAGGCTAAATTGAAGACTTAGTTGAAACGTTCAGGGAATAAAAGTAAGTAAATACTTCACATACATTAGTCTAGTGCTAGGACTTGACACCCTGCTTCATGATAACAGAATGAAAAAGTTTAAGTGGATAAGTTTACATAAGTTTAAGTCTGTATATCCCCTTCCTCTCCACAACCCAATAACACCGAATCCTGAACCCTTCCCTGTGTCTATATAGGACATTAATCTCTAATACTGAATAGACAGCACAGATGTTTTAAAGACCTGTTTTACAGTTTCTGAATGTCATTGCTTTTCACTCAAAACTTCCTGAAGGTATGATTTGAACATAACATTTGAAAATTTGTCTGAGGAAGTGTTTGAGAAGACATAAAAAATATACAACAAATATATGTCATGATCAACAACTGGTGATGTATCACATCCTCTAAAACAAGCAGGCTCCTCAACCGTAATGCACCACTTCCTGACTTGTTGTTCTGAAACTATACAGCTTTCATTACTTTAAAATGAACTGCTGTAAAAGTAGCTGGAGCCACAAGAATGCTTCTGCTTACATAAAATTTACTGCTCTCATGCTTAAAGATTTCAGAGCAGGAATGCAGTAAAAGCATAAGAAAAAAAAAAAGGTTACAAAAAACCCATAAACCAAAGCAAACCCTTTTGCTGCAAACAAGACTGAAATACTCTTAATTCATATATCCTTAAATAACAGAAGTGTAAAATACAGAGTATATGTTTTATGAACTGCGTATACAAAACCATGCCAAAATTATTGTCTGTAACAGGAAGGAGGTTGTATAATGACTCAGAGCAGAAAATATTGAAACAAATAAGCCAATTTTGTTCATATATCAAACAACAACCCTGTATTTCTTTAAGGTATGAAAATTGCTTTTATGTTGTTCACCTTGATAAAAAAGAATATTCAAGTCCAATGTGTATATGTCTACCTTCCATTACTTTTCTCCATCAGTCAAAAACGAATTGAGCAGACTTAGTTTTAGAACTGCTCTTCTGGAAATTCAAGCCAAAACAATAACTGCACTGTTTGCATTGCTCTGCCAACATTTTTATTTTTAATTACATTTCTACCCAGATTTAAGCACTCATCTGAAGTAAGTTTGCATTGAAGAAAGCTCAAATAAATCTGGCTGCAACCAATCCTGTGTCATTCTAGCAGATAAAGTTTCAAATTGTCTTTTTACTTGAAGAAATAATGTCAGAATAAATAACGCAAAGGAAAACAGGAAAGTAAATTTCACAGAAATGTGTTGATTGCTGAGAATAAACTCATTCACATTTAATAATGAAAAGGCAAGCAATAAAAAGATTTTGATTTGATTTTTAATTTATGATTCTTAATTTAAAACAAAACAACTGTTTTACCTGGCTGCAATAAGATCCAGAAGATGTTGCCATCTGTCATTGATCTTGCCAAGTTTGTACTCAATCTCTGATGCTTTACTCTCGTGGCTGGCTTTAACAAGTCGCTCTCCCATTTGCTGGAGCTGGATTTTGTTCTCCTGAGCTACAGCAATTTCCTCTTGATAATCCTGGACAGAAAAGAACAATCAGAATATAAATACTGAATGCATTCTGCCCTACACTACTGAAGGAACCATACAGGAATACAAGTGAATGTTAACGTGTTTTTGTTCTTCTGGTGATTGGTACAGTAGAGAGACAATCTCTTAAATATTAGGGTATAACCACGAACAACCTCATCAGAAGAATGGAAAAAAAAACCAAAACACAACCAACCAACCAAAAAAACCCTTCTACAAATACATCTGCTATAGTTAAAGTCATTGCAGTAAATTCTGACTGGACGTTTAGTAAAGCACTCAGTTGCCTTAGACTTTATATTCACTTAATTTTCTGGTATCCTGGATAGTCCCACCTTAAAAAAAGACAGGAAAAAGCTGCGAAGTGAGAGGATAAAAATACGCACTGGAATTTATAAACAGGTAAAATCTCTATTTCAGCTAATTCAGTATCTTCTTTGCAACACAAACCAAGCAAGAGTTAAAAAAAACAGTTTGTAATTGCACTATACCTTTTTAAGTTTCTCAATCATTTCTTCTATGAGGATGTCACCATTTTGAGAAACTTTACTTTCCATTTGTGTCAGCCACTCACAGAGCTCCTTGTTCTTCTCGCTGAAGACAGCCCACTCATTCAGTCTCTCACTAACTTGCTGTCGACGTAAGGAGACCTTAAAACATTTAAACAGAATAAATAAATAAATAAATAGAAGTACGTTAATTTAAGAGATAGCTGAAGCACTTTGTGCCTCTGAGTGAACTCCTCTGGCCCTGCAGATGAACTCCAGCCACTTACTTCTATTACGGCAAACTGGAGTTGTACTGCAAATACTTTGCATGACTCTTTGTAAGTCAAGAGATAAGTGTTACTCTCAGGATTCTTGCTAGTTACATCCAATTGCATAGAGGGATGCATCCAAGTACTATGCTTAGTGTCATGTCAATATATTGTTTCATAATGTCTCTAAGGTTTCATTAGAAGGGGGAAATTTTCTTAAAATTTTTGTTCACTTATAAAATGCAATAAGGTATATTAATGGTTTCTTTTTAGTCTAATAGATTAATTAAAAGGAAGATATAAATGCTTGACCAAGACCAAAAAAAAATAATATATATATATATATAGCATAGGCCAAACTACAAGACTTCATGATTTGTGCATGAGCACAAAGCTAAATCAAAGAGACACTACATTTTTCTTCTTCTTTTTTTTTTTTTTTTATTTCTAAAATAGCATATATAATTTTCTACTTGAGTCCGAATACACTCATTCCACAGATGACTATTTCTCCTGAATCGCTGACACCTTCAGAGATTTCAAAGGACTTGAATATGTCCTGACAAGGAAGAATAGGCATAAAACAAACAAGCAAATGCTGTAATTTGTAATTAATACTGGAAGAAGAAAAGTGTTGCTAAGTTTAAGAAATGAGTAATAGTCCATCCTTGACAGGAAAAGGATGGAAAATGAAATCAAAATAGTAGCAGAGGGTGAGCAGCAGTTGTTTCTGTAGTTTCAGACACTTGAACCACTACTTATTTCCTTTTCATCGTACTCTGAATTGCTTCTGACTTTATATCAGCATTTCAGCTGAGAATATGAAGACTTCATCTGCTCTTTCATAAGCAAAAGTGATCGTTGTGTTCTTTGACTACCATGTTACGTTTAACAGTAGCATACAGCATGATCTCAACATTTCCCTTTTGTGGTTTTAAATTTGATGACAGCTTTCCGGATATAAGCAACGGTTGAACACAATGTTGCACTGGGTTACATCCTGAAGCACTTAGTATGTACAAAACTTCTTTACTTGGCTACCTCCTTTCCCATAAATACATGTACAGTGACTAGACCATAGATTAGACGTACCCATGTTGGCTCATTCAAATGCACCTAACTTTAAAGAAGTTCTGCACTGTTAAATGTAAAGCACTTTTTCTATTTTGAGGGTGGTTTTGAGGCCTTCATAGGAAACTGATGTGATGTAACTATTGCCACAATATCCCTGGTATGCACTGCGACATCTACGAAAACACAGAAATAACATTATCCTAATCTGAAAAGCTGGGTGAGGGAGAATCCACTATTTGCCTCTCTAAATGCAAAAAGGATGCAGGAAATAACACTAATAGCATGATCACAGAATCACAGAATGGCCGAGGTTGGAAGGAACATCTGAAGATCATCTGATCCAACCCCTCTGTTGAGCAGGATCACCCAGAGCACATTGTGCAGGATGGCATCCAGGCAGGTTTTGAATATCTCCAGAGAAGGAGACTCCACAACCTCTCTGGACAACCTGTTCCAGTGCTCTGTCACCCTCTCAGGTTATGTACCTGAAAAATCAAGCAATACTCTTCATCTCATTGTGCAGCCAAGTAAGTCACCCTCAGAATAAGGGAAATGCAGACACTAACATCTGAAGAAGGAGGAGCCGTCAGCAGAACTGAAGGTATAGAAGTAATGCTGAGCTGAGAGAGGACATCATTTCTGTGCACAGCTACTGCACAAAAGCATGGCAAACTGTATTAATTCTGTTTTCCCCATGCCACAGTCCCACAACACACAGTATGACTTTTTGTTGTTTTAAATATGACCTCATAGGCATGGCAAAGTTCAGGATATATAAAAATATAAGCAGTAACTAAAGGAAACATTTCAATGGATATTATCCCTGATCCAGCAAGAGTTCAAATTTGAACATTACCTGTGCCTACATGCATCTTTTCCAAAATCTGCCACTTGCATTCAATTTTCCTCCAATACCTTTTTAGTCTGCATACTCATATCAGAGCTCAATACTATACTTGCCTGATGGCACAGGTCCTCCCACTGTCTGTGCAGAAGCTCTATTCGCTCACTGAGGACTGAAATATCATCTGCACTGATATATGTAGACAGGGACTCCTTCAGCAGAGAGAGGTGTGCAAGGTCATCTGTCCATCCTTCAACAGCATTCTCTAACTCCTTAAAAGAAGTGCATAAGGAAAAAAGACCAGTTTGCTAACAAACAGAAAAAAATGAATGTGGTGATGATGAACAAAGATGAACATTCTTATCTCACTGAATTAATGTCATATCTGAGCAGACCCACCATTTGGACTACTTCAGCCCTATCTAAAAGAAAAAGAATACACCAACCCCATATGTTCCCCTATTTTCAACCCCAGTAGAGTATGATACATCAGCTTTGTAACAAGTAGCCACAAACTAAAATAGCATTCAAATGTCTCAAATTCAAAGGGTTTGGGGAGTTTCTAGTATTGATTTGGATTTCTCTGTAGTGAAAATACTTTCAAATTGTACCACATTTCTCTACTGCAAGAAATATAGCATAAAATATTATCTAAGATCCTCAACCTCAAATAAGAAGCACTAAAATGAGTGTTTAAATACCATGAGCTTAAATCCGAAGCAAGAATTTATATTATATAAATATACCATTACTTGTTGTTTCTACAGTACTTTTCAGACCCTATTCTAATCTCACTTTGATCAGTTCTATGTATACCCTGCAGGTTTTACATCATAATGAGATCACTCAGGTATTACACAGTTCAAATGTTACATGGATAGATTTTTAGCTTGTCACAGTGATGTGGGGTGGGTTTGCACAGTCAGTGATGTAAAGCCTAAAGAGGTTACTGCACAAAAGCATGCAAAGATGAGACAACATTTAGCAGAGATCAAGTGCTTTACCTTGCAACGAATCTGCTCTGTGTGCAACTCATCATGGTGTTCTGGCAAAGGCTGAGAAAGCTTTTTTTTGAATGATCTTAGCTTCTCCAGGGAGTCTCCTATGCCCTTTTCAGATTTTTCCCAGTCCTGAAGGCAAAATGTTTGATAGACTTCAGTTCAGATCTAGATTATACTTCTCATACTTGTGTTGGTTGATTTGACTGACTAACCACTACACATTTCCATAACAATAGCAAGCACTGAATTTCCCCTTTAAATAATACGCAGGGTCGTAAAGCTTGGGTCATATGCACAGTCATATCTTTTTTGTTGTTGTTGTTTTAGTTTTGATGTAGGTCTTTGCTAGCAGTAATATACTAGTCAAAGCCTCCTGTTATTATAGCATTGTCTATTTACAACTCCATCCTTTCAGAAAAGCCTTTAACTCCCCAAATTATTTTCAATTTCCTTTCTTGAATGGCTGATGCATCAAGCCAAATTATTTTCCATTTTCTTTCTTGAATGGCTGATGCATCAAGCTCCAGAAAAAAAAAAATGTTGGGGTTACTGCAAATTCAGGTCAGATCAAAGTGTCTGAAGTACCTCCTCCAAATTATGGTCCTAGCAGCTACATCTAGCTTTAGTGCTTGTATACTTTCCAAAATTTTAAATGTCTTCAATACAATAAAACCCACCAACTGTCATGTGACAGCATAGCTTTGCCTATCTCACCTGTTTGTTAAAGCCTATTGAAAAGGTAATCACACAGAAAAATCTGTAATAAGCCAGTCAACCCTTAAGAATGCTGGTTGTATTATACTAGGAAATACAGGAACTTATTTTAAATTGTCTATTTGAAGATATTCTCCTTCTGTCACTGCCTTAGTATTTCTCTCCTTCCATTTTTTCCAGTCTATATCAGTATTTCATGATCATCTTCAGGATGGAGAATTATAAATAACAGGTCTTGCAAAAAAACCTTTTCTTTAGTGTCTTTTTTCTTCTCTCCTTAATAATTAATATGGCCTTACATGATGTATGAGGTTATGATGTTCTTAATGCAAGATATACTCTTACACTTCTCATTTTGTCAGAAGACTCCTGAAAAGTCATGTATGTAGGACCAAGGTAGCAACATGTAATGAAGTTTGGATATCTGTGGGATGATTTATGCAATTTTTGTGGTAATTTCCCTACTTCCTCACTTTCAAGCATCAGGTTCTATATTTTCGTTGGCCAAAATACTACAGAACTTTTAGTTTCCGTAGATATAAGCTTTCATGACTAAAATTTCCTGATGTAATTCCCCAACTAGAAGCAGTGGTAGGAGGAACAAGGCTTGAAAGAGGAAGAAAAATTTACTTATCTGAACTTTTCCAAAATAATATTTAATTTTCTTGCATTGCTTTGCTCCTTGCTATTTACAAACAAAACTAAAGTGTCTGTAATTGTGGAATTCTATTGAACTGCTGAAACTGTTCTAAAACCACTTGACCTATTCTCTTAATATACACAAGTCCAATTTTCGTTATCCTGCATGGGAAGAGCAAAAGGGAAAAACAAACAGACCAAATTTAAATCCTGGACTACCATCTTCAGTACTTAAAATGATGTTAGCAGGCATTCTGGATGCTGCCTACATTAAAAAAAAAAAAAAAAAAAAAGTTCAATGCTCCCTCTTAGTGTATTACCTAAGTTAGCAAATACTCGAGACTCTTGAAGGAAGCACCAGCTATCAGATGGCTAGGGAAATCTCAGCATTGGCACATAGAAGGAATAACGCAGATAAAATTTTCAATACAGTATGTATAAAAACCAACCAGCATTGTGCAAAATAAAATACATTTTTGCTCTATGTTGAAAATAGGATTGTTAGGAATATCTTTTATTAGCAGTGATGTGGAAATATCGATTAAAAGATATCAAGGAATATATAAGCCTGTTCCAAAGTATTACCTCTTCTAGTTTAAATATTTGAAAATCAGAGGTAGTGAAATGAAATGGTAATGCAGTATACATTCAATTGCTGTACTTGTGCTCATCCCTTGAGAACACTTGTCTTATCAGGGTTCAGAGTGAGAAACTGTGAACATGCTGAAAGGTACAGAAGAAATTATACACTTACTTTCAGTATTAAAGCAAGCTGTTTCTTCTGTTCTTCCAGCTGGGTGCTAGCTATCTTCCAGCCCTCCTGAATTTCTGTAAGCTCTGTCTGCAGGGCTGCCTCAGCTCCACTGTCAGCAGAGAGCAGCAATTGCTTGCCAGCTTCCACAGCAAGGATGTAACTCCCTTGCTGCCTTAGAACAACTTTCTCTTTAAGCTGCAAATATAAATGGATTTCTGTCAACTTTGTCTTTTTAATTACAATTAGCAGTTCAGTATAATTCATCCTGAAAACCATATTTTACTAATTCACTTCTATTTGATTGCATACTTAAGCATGAGCTACAACTCAAATACTTTGATACTTTTTTTTTTTTGATCATTTACTGCAGCAGACCATTAGAAAATTTCTCCAAGGAGATAAAGACATGGAAGACTTCTCTCTCTCCTCATTTGTATCAGCATTTCAATTGATCTTGAGGAGAAACAGTTCCTCAAGAGCACATTATGCTTATAAGCATTATTATAAGTATTATAATACAGCATCGTCTGGCTAAAAAGACACCAAACTGCTAAATAGATACCGTTAACCTCACATGAAAATCACATCAACCATTCAAGGTACCCATTTTTGTTAGCTAGAATACATTCCTCAAATGGGAGATTACTGTTTTTTGTTTCAAGACAGCTTCAATATGAGGTTAGTTACAAAACAAAAAAAGAAACTAACAAAGCTTGAGAAAGAGTTTGTTAAGTTCATCACTGCATGTTCTTTACTTCCTTTCCATCAAAGTGTTGCTTTTGAGGCTATGTCAGTTTCAAAGAATAACTGATATCTAATACTGCTTTCTACCAGGCACATAGTATGACTCTAAAGTACTTCTAAGAATATTTTAAATGATGACAACAAAAAGTTGTATTATTTCTTCTTTCTACAACACACTGGACATACCTGCACTTCATCCAGTAATGCTCTGACTTGCTGCAATGGGATAGGAGCATTTTCCAGCTCACTCCCTGGCTGACAGGACATTTCCACCAGCCACTTGCGCAGTTTCTCTGCCATCTCCCTGTAGCGCTGCCACTGGTGGATCTGGCTGTCAATGATCCCCCTCCTCTGCTGTGCCCGACGAATTACTCCTTGCCATTGATTACTTAGAAGTGTCAGCTTCAGATTAAACTCATCCCTATTGTAAATTAATAAATAAATAAAAAGCCATGGTAGCTTTCATACTTTGATCTATTTCTTTAATGAAATAAATTGGAGGGAAAGGAAACGTGTTTTTTGGCTGCTGATTATTAAACACTAGAAGAAAACTACTGAAGTCTAATGACAGTTTACTGAGGATGAGAACTCCACACATCATATACATGGAGAATCAAAGGGCTCCAATTACCTTTTTTTTTTTTTTTTCCTAAAAAAAGAAACTCTTCTCCCCCCTCAAACATACAAACAAACCCACAGTTTTTGCTAGCTTGGATTATCCAAATTCATAGTAAATCATGGAAATTTCATGACTTGCCCTCAAATTTACTACTGAGCTAGCTCAAAGCTGGTGTAGGATGTACAAAGAATTAATAAAATTCTCACATCCTAGTAAACAGTTCTTCTTATATTAGGACCATGATATCCTTAGCAAAATCAATGCATAAGTGTGAAGCCACCGGTGTTCCACTGATTCCTATTCATTTGATCAGAAGCATTTAAAATAAAATCTCTGAGACAGGAATGAATTCCTATTCCATCATATTTATGCTGCAGGTTATTTTGGCACAAATCAAGAGTAGCTCACTGTAAATTAGTCACTGCAGGCTCCTTTGGTGAAAGAGATATTTTGAAGGTACATCAGAATAGACATATATGTGATGCGTTTGATAATGCAAGACAAATATCTGTCAGAGAAGTAGCCTCAAGGCTGCTGCATTCCCAAATGCAGCACATCTACCCCCATAGCATCCTAATGAACACTGTATTATTTAAGAGCTGGCTGATTAATAGCTTAAGCATATAGATGGTAACTTCTGTCTTGGAAAAACATTATCTGAATACTAACATCTTGTGCAACATTCTCTGTTCAGAAGTCTCCCACTAGTTTAAGTATTATTTCACATAACCAGCAACAAGAACAACACAAGAATGGCTACCTGTCATCCACTTGTCCTTGTTCTATGAGGTGCTGCCCATCAGAGATAATTGAATGCAAAATCTGCTGGCGACTGAACATCTCTGCCTGGAATAGCTGTTGTACAGGAGACAAGGATGTTAAAGAAAGGTTTTACATTTTAATTCTGTCTGTATGAAATATCTGTGTTCTGTGGTAAAAAGATTTTTCATTGACTACTTAAAATCTTTTTCTGAGAGGATAGGTGAAATAAAACCTTATCAAGCATGAAGAACTCTGCTTAGAGAGGATGTACTCAAACCCTACCGCAAGCCAGAAATATTCTTGTCAACAGCCACTTGTTCTGTGCATACATATTAACTTTGTATATAAGAGGGATATTCTGTTATGTGAGACCACTTGCCATTCCAATTTCTTCTCATGTGTAGATCACTGTCAACACAGAAATAGGAATTCAAAGAAGCAGGAAAGGCGGACAGGTATTGAAACGCAAAATACCAGCACATTGAAAAGAACAAACAAACAAACCACAAAACAAAACAGTAAGTACACTGGCAAGCAACTCCCTCTTCCCCCACCAGCACTTTCTCAAATGCTTGTCTCAGTGCATTGGCACTTTGTAGGAGTCACAAGGAATGTACCAGGTCTGCAGATAGATATCTGGAGAATTGCACAAGAATGACTGCAAGTTTGTCATGAAAGAGTTATCTGATGTGGATGACAGTGTTAGCTCATGATACTTGGAAAAAGCACCACATCCACATCAAAGGTTTGTAAATAACAGTGGGAAATTATTTCTAAATATGGCCACTGAGGTAGCTGGGGTGCTGTTCAAATAAACATTCGCAAAGTTAAGAGTCAGCACTGGAAAGCTGATAACAGAACTGGATACATCCCAATATCCATTCTGGGAATATATGTGGAAATAGAATATTTTCTCATTATGTGCAAGGAAATAAAGCAAAACAATCTGGAAAGTCATCTCAAGGAATTTAGACTTGAACCTTCTCTTTCAGCTGGCAGGAGTGGAAAGCAATTTCTTCATAAAAAGACACAGTTTACAACATTTTATTAGGGTGAAATGCAGTATTTGGATAATTGGCTATTAATTCTCTAAATTCTGAAAGATGACTTTATAGTCGAAAGAAAAAAAAAACCTTCTACTGAATACCACTTATCTGAACTAACTGTTTCAGACAGTTGAAGCAGATCAAGTTTTCAGGAGAGAATTACGCTGAGGTCTCGAGACATGCAATTGCATGCAAAAAGATCCGTGTTAACCCCTTTCAAAAAATATAACTGTGAGTGGACAATACAACAGTAGGAAATTATTTGTTTAGACAGTGATGATTTGTGGGCATTTAAATCTCAAAGAGCTGAGATATCTCAAATTACAAAGATACCCTGTCCAGTTAATGCTGGCAGCACTGAGAGGAAATGAAATGGATGAGATTTGCAAAAGCAAATGCAGTTAAACGTTAAAGCAAATATCCGCTAAAGCAAGCAAAAAGGATTGTGAATTACTTTCTGCTTAAAAACGTTCACCCGAACGTTATGCTGATATAAGACACAAGGGGTGGAAGGACACAACTCCCCTGTGATCTTTCCTGAGTACTGGGGTAGGTCAGATGAAAAAGTTGTGGGAACTGAAACTGCTGTGGCCACATGGGAGCTTTGGTATGAAAATTGACTTGTCTTAATTGATCTTTACTAGGATTCTTGGCAGTAACAATATGGGTGGAGAAAAAATGTGCATCACTTGACCTCACCATAGAATCAGAAAAGCATCCTCTAGTAGAAACTCTGAATCAGTTTTTCCCTGCAGCAAAAGCTGGACTAGTTCTTGATTTGTTGTAAACAGGTCTACAAACAAATGATTCCAGCACAGAGCAAAGATCAAATCAGTTTGTTCTCCAAGGAAATGTTACCAAAAGGAACGCAAATGGAGGCTGCATGATGAATTATGTAACTCAGTCTTTGACAGAAAATTCTTGCTCTTCAGATACGATGTATGTTGGCAATTTAATGGTAAATTAACAAAACCAAAATAAAATGAAAGAACTGAAATCTCCAGTTAGGACTAAAGACAAAGGGTCAAAGTGCATGAGGACAGTTTGGTCTTATGGGAAGACCAATAAAACTTTGATTCCCTTGGTAGAAACTAATCTGAAGTAGAATAAGTATAGGGGACAAGCAGTCAGAGGCATCCCAATATATTATACACAAAATACAGACAGATAAGCAAACCCTCCACAAAACTGGATATCACTGACATATTTGCATGCTGTTGTTTCTAAGTTAAGATATCCATAAAGAGTGCAAGCAAATATAATTCAATTCATCATAGAACCATAGAATAGCTCAGGTTGGAAGACACCTTAAAGATCACCCAATTCCATCCCTCCTGCCATGGGCAGGGAGACCACACACTAGATAATTCAAGACATACTATTATATTACTCCCCAAAAGAATGTGAGTTCCACCTCTGTATAAATAATATGTGTTGTAGTTATGTATATATATACATGATGACTTGCCTCATGTGCCCTCTGTTGCTCTAAAAGGCTCTGGTAGTTTCCTGAAATCTCTGCTGCCATCTTCTGCTCAGTCTGAACTAATAAATCCATCCAGGTTTCACACTTCTCCAAAAAGGTCTGCTTCTGCAGCAGGAAAGACTGCAGCTTACTGAAAGAAAGAAAGGAAGAAAGGAAGAAAGGAAGAAAGATGGATTCAGGTAAGGTCTCCTGCTCTCCCACATAGTATTGACTCTTGCAGTAAGTTTTCCAGCAGAAATCTAAATCAGATAGTATTGATTTTCCCATGCAGCTGCATCATTTAATCTATCTAGACAACACTAAAAAGAACCAATCTTCCTTATTTCAAATTCTAATTTATGGCAAAACCACAATCTCAACTCATTGGCTTCTACCTTTATTCATGAGTACACTGAAGGAAAAGAGCTTTGGTTAATGAAATATCTGAAATATTTTTTATACTCTGCAAAAGGTATACTTTCTAGCTATTGTAATATAAGAAAACTATACAATAATCTTTAGCTATCCCCACCTGAATCTTTCTGTAGTCTGAGATGAGATGAGAGACCAGTGTCTGTTCAGGTTCTGCATCCTTTTGATTTCTTTATCATTCAGAGGAAGTCTGTAACCCAGCTCATTAAGACGGTCCAAATCTGGCGCCATGCTACTGAACTTCAACATCTGACTCTGCAAAAAACAATACAGGTGATAAGCAAAAAGTTCAGTAATTACACTAGTATAGACTAAGCTAGCACTCAGTTAAATTTGGAACAGCCTTGGTTGCCACCAAGTGGCAAACAATCCCTATGCCAAGGAAAGATTTGATTTCCAGTTTTCAGCCTCTTTGGTCTCAGTCTAGAAGAATACTTAAACAGAAACAGAGAAGTAAACTCAAATTGCACTTACATATATTGCTGAACTAGAGATTTACCTCTAAGAGCTGCAAAAATAGGCTAGTGCTTGAAGCTACATGTCTATATTGCCAAGAAAGCTTTTTTTCCTTGTTTGTTAGACTGAATGTTAGGCTAGTATACCACATTGAACTTACTCAATTTTTATATTATTATTATTATTTTTCTTTTGCAGTACAGAAATGTCCAAATCATTGAATTAGGAAAAAGTGCTATGCTTGTTAGCATGCACAGTGGAAAAACATGTATAGTTAATCCTGAAAGAAAAGTAATTGAATATTAAAATGACAAAACCAGCCTAGGTGGCAGAGACCATCACCTTCCTGTCAGGGCCTCCAAAAGAAGAAGAAAGATAAAATAAATAAATAAATAAATATAAAGGCAACACAAAAATAAAGAGAAAAAGAGTTTAAATGTATTTTATAGGGTACACAGTACGAATGTTTCAGTGCACTTCAGTATATCAATATATCCAAAATGTGTAGACGATTTGGTCCTTAAACTAAATATTAGTGTGGCAGGAACTGCATACATTCAAAAAACGTTGAGAGAAAAGAAGATAAAGGAAAATTGCTAAAATTTCCACTCCTATTTTGATTTGATATTCATTTTAATCCAAATCCTTTGTTTTTCCTTTTATTCTTTACTCAGGAGCAGAATAACATGGACAATCAATCACTACCTGACTACCATCAAACTTATAATTTCTCAGTCTTACGCTTCCCATGAGTGACAGTTCTTTAATATGTATAGAGTAGTATTTGTGCATACCCTGTACAAATTAATCAGGCCAACGTAAAAAAATGAACACTTTGTGCATTTATTACTCACTTTGAGTTCCTCCATCCTACTCTGTATCGCTGAGAAATCAGATGAGTGACTAGGATCCTGTCCTTTCAGTATTTCTTCTGCTTCTGTTACCCAGACCTCAAGGACTTGCAGGTTCTTGGCAAAGGTTTGATAGTCCAGGACTCCAGCCTTGAATAAAAAAGAACCCATGATTTAGGAACTTAGCCACATAGCATCCTTCTGGTGGTTATGCTCCTGATTATTCTCATTATAGATTTGCAAACAGAGGTATAGGCTAGGAGCGATTGCAACCGTTGCTTTGTTTACAGACTGTGGATATAGTGTTTATTATTATTATTATTTATTTTTATTATTTTTATCATGGGGCTTTTACTGTAAAGTCCACACCAGGTGAGAAAATGGGATTTTTCATCATAGCAAAAGGGCAGCACTTCAGCAAAATATTAAAAGACCTCCTCGACTTAAAATACATAGCCTGCTCTAACTTATATAAAATACTTCTCTGTTTAATGTACTCTGTCAATAAAAAGAACCACCAGTTTCTGCTATTGCAATTTCAAATGAAAAAAAAATCTCTCCTTACATTAATGAGCACATTCTTGATGACACTGGATTTCTTGGACAACTCCACTTGTCACCCAAACAGAAGCCACTGCCTTGTTGCTTTCTCATCCATGCACTTCCATCCCCTATGAAACACATTCTGCCACTCCTTTTCTGCTCTTTAGTCCCTAGTGACACATGCAATTAGCAAAATGTGCCGTACAAGCTTTGACACAAATAGTAGGTGTCAGTATGGTCACTGACATTATCAGGAACTGTTAAAATCCATGCTACATAGTTGTTCAGAATCTTCCCTCCTTTGTTTTACCACTAAAGAACAAGCTGGGAAGAGAGGTTGCCACTGGGGAAGCAGTAGCTGTGGACCTAGTCATTAGCACTACTGCTGTCTGCACAAAGAATGTTGCCCTTGGCATTCCAGATGGAAACTTTCCCCTGTGAGGTTTGCACACTCTCTTCCCAGAAAGTGGACCTTCTTACAAGGTCTCTATACTGCACTTGAGCATTTTTTTTGCTCTCATCTTTGGCTTCCAGGGAAGATTGGGAAATGCAGATGAACAGGTAGCACCATCTTCTTTACCCAGGTATTTTTGGCTAATTGTGTTTTCAAGTACAACAAGATGATTGGATGCAGGAACTGAAAACACTCTCTGCAATACCTGAAGTACTGTTTGCTGCTTGCGGAGAATTTGTTCTAGGGTTGACAGATTCTGGTTCAGAGACAGTTGATCAGACTGTATAGCTGCTGCTGCTGAAGCCTCCACCTGGCTTTTTAGCTCCTCTCCCAGTTCTTGAAGAACAATCAGTGAATCCTGTACTGTCTTTAAATCAACGAGTAGATCCTGTGGCAACACATTGAATAAAGATATGAATAGTTAACCTGACACCCAGTTGATGCCATCCTCCCTGATATATAGGAGAAATTTAATCAATAAGCACCACTACTACATGAAGAATTTATATTTACTACTATATTTCAATGCCAAAGTGTCCACTGTCACTTTGCATAAAAAGGAAATGATATGCAGAATAAAACATATCTTGAATTATGTAGGTGCAGAGGAACAGAAAGAAGTGAATACTCAGCTGTCATTGAGTAAACTGCAGTTACTGATGAGGCAACACTTGTTGAAAAAAACACTTTTGATTTACTGACATGCTGGTCCTAAGCAGTGGCAACCCTCCCTGTGGATCAGCTGAGGTCTGACTAGATCTCCTTTTTTTTTTTCTTCTTCTTTTTTTCCTTCCTGGTATGAATTACCAGGAGGGATTAAAAATTAACTTTTGTAAATTGTGTAATGCAATTATCAGACTGAACTATTTGAGTTGCCTGTCCAACAGACTATGGCAGCAAATGCTCAAAATGCTCATTAATGTGTTAATTTTTCGCCTTGCAATTGTTTTTCTTACCCTAAGACAATTGCCATTTTAATTTTCTTATCAATGACACTTAACATTAACTTGAACTCAAACACACCAAAACATAACCACATAACAGGAGACAAAAAATCCTGCTTCTCTGGGACACAGTATCGAAAATAGAGGAATCTCAAGGTTCCAGAGTCAACACTGTTCTTCCATGTGGAAGGATAAAGACACCAAAAACACACACATAGTCTTTTTTCATTCAGAAAAAGTGACTAGCCTTGACTTGTGGAAATACAGACAAAGGATCCTGTTTCTTTCTACTATAAGGAGCTCAATGGATTTGGCAGAGATTCTTGCCAAGCAAGAAATATTTTGATAAGTTGGGACTTAAGACTGAATCAAACAATAGAATTTATCCACCTTCTCCAGAGAAATGACTTCAGATAAAAGCAACATAACACAGCAACAAAGAATAGAGGGATCACATAAGTCCAAGAAAATCATGAGACTTGGGTAGCAGACATGAAGCTCTCTCTCCTGCACGTGAGAGATGCTTGAATAAAGTTTCCAATACACCAAATATGTAGTTTAGTAATGGAGAGCCTGTTGTGATTTTTAGCTCACAGAGCTGTTGTAAAGTGCAAAGCTTAAGTGAACATACATTGCAGTCCTGAATCCAAGTGGTTACTTCATCATCAGCAATATCTTTACTGGTTGCAGTCTTCAACAGTTCATTAATTTGATCTTCCCGTTGACGGACCGTGGAAGAGCACTGTTGGTAACAGTCCTTGTACCTCTGCCACAGCTGAAGGAGACCCTTACTGGAACGCAGCCGCTCTGCAATCTCCTGCAGAAGATTGTTCCACCTGGTGAAGAGATTGGATGAATGATCAAACTTTGGTAGCCCACAAGAACTACACCTGCCCCTCTTCCTCACTGTTGTTTCCAGTGTCTCTGCCCCTCTTCCTCAGTGCTGTTTCCTGCGGTCTTCTGTCTTTTAAGAAATTTGATAATAATCAAGATTCAGACATTAGGAGAAAAAAAAGGAATCCAAGAAATATGTTGAAAGGATGTTCTGACCTGTCACACCAGGTTTGATCTGTACTGCATCTTGGATGCTGCATATTAATGTTTTAGGTCAAAGCTGGAGTACACTTTTTGAAGTGAACCTCCTGCAATTCCCACTTAGCACACCTTGGTTCACCACACAAAGCAGACATAACTGACCAAGAACTGCCAGTATCAAATTCCATCAAGGGCCTGAAAGGCCCAGAACAGGTGTAAATATGAAACCATTTATTCTGCTGCAGTTTCCTCCCAAACTCTCACAGAATCTTTAAATTCATAAAGCCCCATAAAATTAAAATACTTCCAGACTTATTAAAGCTCTAATAGTTTCATTATCCAATTAAATGTCTAATTCCTCTTTGAATTCTTAGCTCTAATGGCACCCAAAAACAGCTGCTTTCTGAAATGTACTGTGTTTATCAAATTGTCTCATTATTTCATTATCAAAGAAAAATCACAGCATTTTCAATTGTTATTATATGACAAAATTATCTCATAAAGTGAAAACCTTGTCAGTCATCACTGAAACTTAAATCATACAGTATCTTATAATAGAATGGCTTAGGTTGGAAGGGGCCTTAAAGTTCATCCAGTTCCAACCCTCCTGCCATTGGCAGGGATACCTTCCACTAGACCAGGTTGCTCAAAGCCCTGTCCAACCTGGCCTTGAAGACTTCCAGGGATGGGGCATCCACAGCTTCTCTGGGGAAAAAGTCTTCTCCCCATGTTTCCAGTTTCTAGTACAGGATGAACCAAAATAAGTTTGGCATGATTGTGTTTTCAAAAACAAACAAATAAACATACAAACAAACAAACCCCTGAAACCAAATACAATAGTATTTCCACCACAGCAGTTTTCGATCTTGGATCAATCAAATCTTTCTGTAGCTTCTCTGAATAAACCTTCAGACTTTCCATGGCCTGGATTCAAAGTTGGGGAAGTTGTTTGCCAACCTACTGGCAACAGCTTACATCTTAGATAGAAAAGCCTATCATGCTCTTCCCACAGCAAGAAATTGCAAGCTGAATACTGGAGAAACTGAGACATGCACAGCAATGCAATTTTCAGACAGAATTCTTGCATTTTAAGTGCAGTATTATTTCCCAGGACAAGAATTATCATGGTTGCAAATTTGCCTGCAGCCATGCATGGAGCAAAGCTGCTGACACTAATAATCCAAATCTCTTGCTAGAGAAAACGTTTCTTTTATTATTACTAGTAAAATGACACACTTCTGCTCCAGCAAAAGGAATAAAATGAATAAATAAATTTAAAAATACATAAAATATAATAAAAATAAAAATGATGGAAAACTGAGTCCATGGTTAAATGCAAATCTACCACTGAAAGTACAGTTCAACATAAACAAACTTTCTACCTCATATTCACTTCCTTCAAAGTGGTGGTGAGTGTTTCAGTCACTGGTGGGTGACATTGTTTTAACAATTGATTGGTCACGGCACCAAATTTCTGTAAACTATTTTCTTGCTTTTCTAGTTCATCCTGTAGGTTCTGAAATAGAAGAAAAAATAATGATACACAAACTGTATAATGTAGAAACATTTCAAAATGGTATGTATCAATTGCAATATATGGGTTATGAAAGCAAAACTAGATTTCATGTGTATTGAATCTAACCAGGAAGTTTTTTAATATAAAGACTATTTCTAGATACATTTGATTCAATATCTAGGTGTAGCAAAAAGTATTTTTTTACCCAATATTTTCTAAAAACGTAAAAATTTTGTAAAATAAATTATCCTAAGCAAATACTTTTGCACCGACAGAATAAGTGCAAGGAACTCCCTCAGAAATAAAACATTAACTGGTGTAAGATATTAAATTAAATTATGTTTTCCTGTTCAGAATTAGATGAAAAAGTAACAGAATAAAAAAAGCTTTATTCTAAAAAGAAGGTTCTTACTTTTTCACTTAACAGACAGAAGTATTGCTATCAGGGAAAATGTTCCTTTTTTAAAAAAAAAAATTAACTATATTATTACAGTTTGAACAGTTCAGCAAATCTTAACCTGATTAATCAATATACACAAAATAAGTAAAAAAGGGCTTTAAAACAAAACAAAACAAAACAAAAACCCACAACTTATCGTTCTACTGACTCCTCATGTCTGATATGTAGAAAATGAAAACATCGAAGAGTGGCTGTGAAGTGTATTAATAGATGTTCTTTAAATCTTGATTTGGAAAGTGAGGATTATGCTTAAGGCATTTGGCTGTATACGTCTGGACTTCCAATCACAGAGAATATTTAATTTTAAGCAAAATGCTTTTTCTATGTAAACTAGATCCACAGATATAATTTTATAAAAGATGTCTCAGTGTTTGGAACATTCACAGGTCAAAATGTAAGCAACAACACAAAAAATCTACAAAGGAAACAATTTTATCATTTTATTTATTTAGTTAGTTAAATGAAAAATGTAATGGCTACTTGATAAAGTGCCCTCTCAATGTCGTAAGATTTTAATGTGCCAATATGTCTGTAATTTCATTCATTATCAGCTAAAATGTACATTTATTGCATCCATGCAATAAGGACAACATTTATCCTTAAATCCATCCTTAGTGTGGCAAGAGGCATGGTATTCCTTCTCACCTGAAGGTTATGAACTTGGACTTTCACAGCTTCCAAAGAACCAGTAAGGAGATAAAAACGGGACAGAGAATATCTGGCTTCCATCAGGTAACTATTCAGTTCTTCATAAGCCACTTTGTAAATGCTCCACTGATCAAGAATAGACTGCAACAATATCTTTAGTTGGCTAACCTAGGAGGAGGGAAGGAGAAGAAAAAAAAAAAAAAAGGTAAATGAAAAACATTCAAGGGGTTTGCTTTCGTTTAAATTATTTCCTTCCTTTTGATCTCAGATTCTACTTGTTCTTCATGCAGAACTTTAAACTTGTTGGAGAAAGAAGAGAACATTTTGCCCTACCATCAGCTATACTGGGTACAGCAGAAAGTTCTGTTTGATTCTATAAAGCCACAGAAGACCAGTATGGTAGGGACCAAAAAGATATTGAGTACATTCTACCTTGCTTCGAAGAAGGTTCAAAAGAAATTTCTTGAGTCCTTAAGACAGGCAATCAGCCTCTCAAAGTCAAGAGAGGCTAGTTCTAACACACTGCATTCTTCCTGAATGGACTAATGTTACCAAGGTTCACACGATGACAATTGAAACTGATCTCTTCCTCAGTCTGCGTGACCCATGTGCTTAAAAAGGTAGTTACTTATGGACCATTTGGTACTTTTCTACTATGTATCAGCATATAAACAGCTTAAATTTTAAGAATGTAAAACAGATTCTGTGATTCTGTGATCCTTGAAATAGTAAATATTATGTACACACAAGCTTGAAGATGGATGAAAACAGAGACACAATTCAGAATCTCTTCCCGTACAACACAGAAGAAATCCACTAGATGCAAAATGCTAATTCTTCTCCTACATGTTCTAATTCCTGGAACTACGGTTTGCCCTTTGATAATTGTTTTACCATGTGATCCAAATTGGCCCAGGCATGGTTGATTTCTTTCAGTGTATTCATAACAGTAGAAGAGACTTCTTCCTTCTTGTTCTGTATCAAAGACAGGCCACTTTGTTCTATGTTTTCTACTTCTTTTTCTTTTGTTCTTATTGATTCTTCTAATTCCTTAAAATAAAAACAAGACACCCGAATATTTTTGTTTGTTTACTTTAATGGATAATGACTTGAGACAGAAAAGATACCCATAAGCTCCCCAGTTTTTACAATGTTAAAAATAGGAAAGGCAAACTTGTGCACTTTGTCTTTTTTTCTCAAGAGAATTATAACTCATCAAAAATTTTCTTGAATATTTTATCTTCCCTTTAAATCACAGTTGCATATCTTTAATTTAAATAGAAGTATGTCATCTACATTAAAATTCTGTTGTAACCAGCTGCTCTCATGGAAGAGTACAAAATTAATTAAAAATAGGCTAGCAGTTTGAATACATGGGAAAATTGTTGTGTTGTCTTAGTTTGTCCCAGAACACAGAGGGCTTTTTAATTAGCCCAAAGTTGGCTCAAGCCCCTGGAAAAACTGAATTTTGCCACCCAAAGACAAGGACAAAATGATTTCCTAGGGAAAGATGTCAATTTGCTGTGCCTCCCCACACACAGTGAAATCTTTATTCTTTTGCCAGGTCCCAGCAAAGCCCCTTGCCTGAGGACATCAAGTCTTCCCCTTTTCTAGATGACAAGCTCATTGGACTCCAGACAATGACAACAAGCAACAGATTGTAGGAATTTTCCTTATTGCCTCCACAAGGCTATATGTTGTTGGGAAGTATTATTATGATCTAGTAGGTGGCATTCCTGCCCATGGCAGGGTGGTTGGAAGTAGATGATCTTTAAGATCCCTTCCAACTTGAGCCATTCAATGATTAATGAGCTCTATAACATTTTGCTCTACTCAGCATTCCCCCACACTAACCCAAGAAAATAGAAAGAAAATGAATGATTGGCTTGAAAAGAGGTGAAGAAAATGGGGTTGAGTATTTAGGCACAGAGGTTATAACACCTTGATAATGGCTTGTTTTGCTGCTTGAAGCAAGTGCTTACTGTATTGTCAAGAGAACCCTAGATTGGTCATGGAAATGAAGATTCAAAGTTCTCCAATGCCAAAGTTCTTTCAATTTGTCCATATTCTGCAGGCTATTCCTTACTGAGAGAGATGAATCATCCGAGAAAGAAAACAACAGAATTCTGGGCAAACTAAAAACACCTATCTTACAATAAAATACTCTGTCTAAGAATCAAAACAATAACAACAACAATAACAAAAAGAGCTTAACCATTGCTATAAGAGACTTGACGTTATTGATAGCAGGAAGAGTATTTGGAACCAAATTCTTCCCAACACTTGCTATTAACAAAATTCATCCCGTCTCACAAACAACACAGTTTTGTCTATATACATTGTAAATCATATATGTGAGAGCATTTTTGCTGCACTGTTTATTTTTTCCCTTCTGCATTATTTCAACATTTTATTTATAACTTTTTAATTTTTATTTTTATTTTTTAACATCTGACACTGAAGCAAACACTTCTAAGTTGCAAATATCAACTTTGACTTTCTGACAAAGGGATTTTAACACTAAGAATAATTTAAGTTTGAAGAAGGTTGCTCCAAAATTCAGAATGCAAAATGGGAAGAAGCTTCAAACACCAATAACAGCAAATATTTCTGGCTCTCTGTTTCTTTTTCATCATGTGAACTTCAAGACAAAGTTAAAGATGCATTAATCTTTCTGATCTGTGATTAAAAAAAAAAATGTTGCCTTCAGTTATTAATATGACACTAGGTAGCAACTAACATTGGTTAATAAATAAGCTGCAGCTTTTGTACTAGTTGAACCGGATACTTGGGAGTGTCTGATATGGTTATTTCTTAAACAATTTGTTTCTGTGCCGATCAAAGTCTTGCCATTTGTAACTGACTCCCCAAGCATATTTGCTAACTTCCCTGACCAAAAGAAACCAAAAAGGTGATAAATCAGATTCAGCTTTGAACTCTAGCCAAGCACAGCTTGCCAATTATGTCAGTCTGTGCTAAATTACACTTGGTATGGACTTATTGTGCTGAAATCATAAAGACACTTTAACTGAAACTAGGCATTGGATACAGTTTGAAAACCTGGATTTTAAGAAAAAGAAGAAAGAAAAAAAAAAAACGCTTCTAACATATCTGACCTAACCACTTATTTGCCATTACAGAATGAAATACGGGTTTAATGCACTAGTGAATTTACTCTAAATTCTATTATGAACTTCATTTTACATTTTAGATTTCCATTTGTGAAGACTTAAAAGCTGGATCATACTTATCCTGTTCATTAAATGCATGGGTGAAAGACAGCAACACCAAGATAAACATGCTTCCCTACTCCTTTTCTAAGGGTAAAAGAATACTAAGAAATTGGACATGCAGTTGTCCTGACTAAGTTTAAGTACACATTTGAGCTGTTGTGAAATTTATTATTTGGTCTCTGGTAGAACAAAATAATTTTGAGCAAAAATATTCTGATGCCTGATAACATTCAGAAAATTAGAAATTCAGAAAAACTTTTTTCCTACACATGTATAAGCTTGAACCCTAGTCTGATAGCTCCAGAAGCAAGCTTCCAACTACTTAAATGTGCACTATTCCTAGTCAGATGCTCAGTGTCAGCTGTAACTCCCTATTCACTGCTGTGTAGTCTTTGTATAATTTTTGCATGAAGTTATGACCTGCTGTGCATTATGTATAACTGAGCTTTGCCTCATTCAATCTTTGCCCATTCTAATCAAGATTATTCTTCGTTCTTTCAAAGGTGAAAAGAGTCCAGCACTGTTGGCTTTTCTGGATAGTTGAATATTTGAATAAATATGATTCCTAGCAATTTTTGAAAAGAGAAATAAACCCTCCTTGCATTCTAGCATCTTTCTTTTAGTAGTCCTGAGGAAATGAGAATGTCAGGGGAAAAAGAATGGAAGGAAAGTCGGGGCAGAGAAAAGGTAGTGATGAGTTTAAAAAAAACACACAACATATTTCTGAATAGGCAAGCATGGTGTTCATGATATCACGTTCCAAATGACTAGCCAAACAGGAATGGGAACATATTCCTTTGATGGCCTTTATAGTCCAGTAAGCCTGGAACAGCTGGAAATGTCCTTGCCTTTATACTGAATGCAAAAAGAATAATGACTGCTTTTAAACCTTGTGGGGCATTACCATTCCTTCTTCCTTTCTTTAGTGCTTGCACATTAGGAATAAAATGTCTTTCTCACTGAAGTACAGAGAAGCTTGGTCACTGACTTCCCTGATATGCAGATATCACATGACTTTATTTGGTTTTGTTTCTAACTGCTGGAAAGAGAATATTGCTATTTAGAAAGAGACATTACCTGACAGTCTTTCAAAGCGTTCTGTACTGAAGCCTGGTCTCCAATTCTCTGTTGCTTTTTCAGCTTCTTCTCTTGGGTTTCAAACCAAGATTTTAGACACTGCACATTATTTTCATATTCTGTCCAAGATTCCTGCAGACTTTCCAACAGCTGGATCTGCAAAGAAATATGAGTGTATACTTCCTCATACAATTACCTCTAATGTTGTGTCAAATAAATCAGTGAAAAACAATGCTGACCAGTGCCTTTCTCAGAATTCAGTAATGTTTTCTGAATTTAAAGACAGTATATGTATTCAAATTGAAATATGCCTGTTATTTGTAAAGGAGTACATAAAAAAAATCTGTTTAATTGAGGAACTATTCTGTATAGATAAATTTTTCAAATATTATGACACATTGAAAAGAGCTAACACTTTAGCAGGAAATTTTTATGAAATGGCATTATTTTCAGACATAAAAGACCTCAAGACTTCCCAAATAAAATTAAGCATCTAAACATGCATTTTATATTTCTTGCTTATTATTCTGATAAAGCAGATGAGTATTTATATTAACTCCTTTGTCAACTGACAGCTTTGAAATCACTTAGATTTTTCTGAAATAGGTGTTATTCAATGGAGAATGAGATAGTTTTTTCTTTGAAACGAAATATATAAGTGCTAAAAAAACAAAGCAGAATTTGAAAATGGCAGTGTTGACATAAAAGACATTCACAGTACTTAAGACAAGCTTCACTCTAGGGAATGAGTCAACATAATTAGGTTAGGTGTAATCTTAATTAGAACTGTTTAAGGATGTGATGGTCAATAGCAGCCTTGACCACAGTGACAAGACAGCTGTGAGCAAAGTGAGGAAAGCAAATATCAGACTAAAGATCCTTAGGAGCTTGGGATAGCAGACTTTGGTTTGTTCGAGTAAGCATGATCCCATGGGAGGCTGTACTGAAGGGCAAAGGAGAAGCTGGATGTTCTTCAAGGACAACTTCCTCAAGTCACAAAAATGACCCAACCCAAGTGACAAGGAAACAGGGTGGCATAGTTTAGAAGTTTGGGTTGAACTGAGAAATTCTTACTGAGCTAAAAAGGAAAAAGAAGTATGCGTGGAAAGTGGCTTACAAAAAATGGACATAGAAGCATTGCCTGGCTATGTAGGGCTAGTGTTAGGAAACCAAAATTTTGGCTGGAGCTAACTAGTGAGGGACAGAACCCTTCTTGCAAATCTTTGCAAGTACATCAGCAACTAATGGGAAACCACAGAACAATCTGAGGCACACTGTGTCTTCTGTGCTCTGATCCTACTGCCAACGTCTCATGCCTCCTAGGTCTTTTGGCAGACTCTGTACTAGCCATGGTAGAGGAAAAAAGAATTAGGAGCTACTTAAGTAAGCTGGACATGTAAAAGTCCACAGAACAAGACAGGCTGCATCCGAGGGTGCCAATGTCATTGCAAGGTAGCTATCACTTTTAAAGGGCAGTTGGAGGAGGTTTCTGGTGACTGGAAAAAGGCTATATTGCAAATCCTGTCAGAAATGTGGAAATGTCCACATAAATGAAGAATAAGAAGGAGCAATAGGTACAGCCTTACTAAGGGTAAACTGTGCCTGAACTAACTGACTAACTGCTATGATGATATGTGGACAAATGGAGAGTACTGGATGCTGTTTGATTTGGCTTTAGCAATGTTTTTGATATGGATGCTATGGCATCCTTATAGCAAAACTGAGGACAGATAGGTTGGATGGGAGGTATAAAAGTGAATGAACACTTCTGGAGTCATCAGCCTTAAAGGTCAATGATAAACATTTCAAGGTCCATCTGGCAGTCATTTACAAGATGCATCATCATGGCCAGTTCTAGGGTTGATATTGTTTTATGTTAGATGTTGATCTTGTTTTATATGTTACTTCTTCTAACTTACAAACATATGTTTATATGTTTTATATGTTTTATAAGTTAGAAGAAGTGTTTGATATGCTGGAGAGTAGGGTTGCCATTCACAGAAACATAAATAAGGTGGAGGAATGGCCTTGGGAATCCTCATGAAAATCAGCGAAGACAAACATAAAGTCCTGCACCTGGGATAAAGTAACATGCAACACTGTGGGCTGGCAGTAGGCTAGCAGCAAGCTGGTGAAAAGGGCATAGGGGCTATGATGGGCAATAACTTGAACGCAATCAATAGATCAGCAGTGTGGACCTGTACTGATGAAGACCAAGTACATCCTCAGCTAGATTATTGAGAGTGTGCCTAGAAAGTGAAAACAAGAGATTATTCCCCTCTCCTTGACTCTTGTGATCCATTTTGGGCCCTCTTTATTGACAAACTGGTGAACAGGCACTAAGGTAGTTAGGGAGCTGAAGCACATGACATACTAGGAGAGGTTTTCTTCATTCAGCCTGGGGAAAAGAAGGTTAAGAAAGCATCTCTTTGTGCTCTTCCACTCCTTATGCGGGTGCTCCTTTAGAGAGGATGGAGGCAAAATCTATTTGAAGGTGCACAGTGAAAAGAGAAGAGACAACAATCACAAGCTGCAACAATAGAAATTCTGATTGGGCATAAGGAAAAAACCTGTTCCTCACAGAGATAGGGGACAGTGGTTAAATACAAGAACAGGCTGCTCAGAGAGGCTGTAGAATCTCCATCCTTGTAGATTTTCAAAACTCAGCTAAGCAAGTCCCTGTGCAATCTCATCTAATGGTAAAGTGAGCTCTGTTTGAGCAGGAGGTTGGACTAGATGACCTGCAGAGACTTCTAACCATTACTATCTGACATTTGCATGTGTTTTGACAGTTTACTTCAGAGCAGCTGTAGGTTTTCCTCTTTACCTTTTCTGTTACCAGGCCTTGCAGGATCTGCCAACGTCTATTCATTGCTCCGAGCTGTTCTGCAAAATCAGTTTTGTCGCTACGTTTACTTTCAACATCCTGGCTGCTAATCTGTAGCACAGATTGGTTCACAAAATCTACCGTCAACTGCTTGCAATTTAAATCTATCTTGAAACCCTAGTAAAAAAGAAGGGAATAAAAAAAAAAAAAAAAGTATCATCATTTCTTAACTTCGTCCAGAACAGAGGAGGAAAATGTTCACAGATTACAACTCTACCATAATTTTGCTGAAGTTTTTCTAGCATTTGAACAACAATTAAAAACATTGCTATTTGTTTTCTAAATATTGAGAACGAAGACGTCAATACATTGTCTTTGGAATAAAGAATCTGTTTTCTCTGAAGAAAAGCAAATGATTAAAATGCCATCGTAAACATATTGATCTCAAGGATATGATTTAAGAAAAACTGTCTGTTTAAAAATTTTATTCACTTTATTTAGTATAAAACTTTTTTTACTACACCAAGAGGTAATACAGAAGATATTCTTACAAACAGAGAAGAAGAATAACCAAGAAGTGATTTTTCTAGGAAACTAGTGAAGACTAAAGGTGAAGTATCTGCTTTTCATGTAACATGTACAAATATCTGGAAGGTATCATAATGAATATTCTTCAGAAGAATAAAACTAATCTGACACTGAAAATAGAGTCTTCGGGTGCATATCTACTACATGAGTACTACCGATCTGGTTAAAGAACTGAGATTGTAGTTTATCTATTCTCCTCAATAGTTATCTCAAGATACAGCATCTTTCATTTTCACTTCAGATACTGATTAAAATTATCTTGATCTGTAAAGCACTGAACACCTTTAATTCAAGAACAGGCTATGCTTTGAGGAGAGGGTGATACCATGCAAAAAATTCATGAAAGAACATATACAAAGTGCTTTGTGGTTTTGGATGAAAGTTAGATCTAATAACATTTCATCATGTGAATATTGCTTTGGATTAACTGGAAATTAAGATAAGTATATCAAAAATTACATTCCTGCAATAAATAAACAACAGAGTAAAAGTATTTTTTGCTTCTTTTCCACTGTATCTAGTGTACAACTCTAACCACTCCACAATGTAAATACTTTTTTTTATCTACTTAAGTCAATTATACTTTACATATGTATATATATTTAGTGGAGATAATCTGAAAAGAAAATCTGTAACATTTCCATGATATACCTTGTACTTTTGGACATAATCCTGAATGGCCTTCTGTCCTACTACATTTTTTATATTCTCTTCATCTTGCTGAATAACATTTTCCATCAGGGAAATCCAGCTCATAACTTCAGTGATAGCATGGCGAGAAGGAATTCTGTCCATCTGTAGCTGTAGAGATAACAGACTTAAATGTTGTGAAGAAAATGGATAAGAATTCCTTGCTTTGCATTACCATAGTATACGTTCCTTTACCTACTCCTATTATCATGTTATTCTACATCCCTAAAACATTACTGAAGTTTATAAGATAAAAGTTTATAAGTAAAAAACGTTTTAAGATAAAAGTTTATAAGTAAAAGAAATGATAGCTTTTAATATGAAATACATTGTATAACTTCATACATCTTAATAAGAAAACATTCTATTAAAGGTTTCTTATTTCCATTCTTCATTGTACAAAGAAACTGAACAAACCCAAAGATTCCATTTTGGCTTCCAAAAGGCTCTGCACTTTCATTCCATAATTCTGTACTGGGTTTATGTAGCTCAACTTTAAGCTACACTTTTTCTGTCCTTATAAACGGCTACTGAGTAGGCCAATGGAAAATAATTTTGGAGGTGATTTCTAAATGGGCTTATTTTGAAAAGTACCTGATTTTTTCTTAAAAGACTCTTAATCTTTTCTTAAAAAAAATTTTTCTTAAAAAACTTTTTTCTTAAACATTTGATACACTAGTGTTTGCTTAAATACAGTTACTTGGAAATGTACTCTAAGACTTTTTTTTAGATAGATATATATATTTTGCATTACAAGATGGTCTAGAGAACTACTGAATGACATTATATTTTGGCAAATATAATAAGTTCGGTAAACATCTTATACTCTTCATCTATGGCAGCTATGCTTTTTTTTTTTTTTTTAATCTTATCTACTTGTTCTTTAAAATGTAAACAGTGTAACTCGGAAAGTTTGAAAGTAGCACCTATTGGTGCTAGACACTATGAGTAGACAGGATTTAGACAAGAGTGTAAGCTTTCCCACACTAAAGTGAAAGTAATATTCCTATCCTGTCTCACATGGATAGGCAGGAAGGGAGCAACCATGTCTCAGAGAAAGTGCCAACTGTATGGTTTGATTTTTTTGGAATATCAAAAGCCATCACTGTGCTTCCTTACCTGGTGCAATTTCTCTTGTACTGCTGGGATTTGTGTGAGCAGCTCTGTCCACTGACTGTCAATCTGGGACAATCCTGCACGCAATGCTGCCGTATCCACCTTCTTCAGTCTGAGGAGCTGGTTCCCAGTACTGAGGACAGAAGATTTCTGTGATGATTTAGCATCCACTTCTTTTGAAAACTCCTGTAAACAGAATCATTTTTGTGCAAAAATGAAAAGCAACCAAACATGTACTATACTTAAATCTTTACCTCAGAAAGCTAAGAATACCCTCATTTCTCTTCAAAAAAATAGAATCACAGAATTGTCTAGGTTGACCTCCAAGATCACCTAGTCCAACCTCTGACCTAACACTAACAAGTCCTCCACTAAACCATATCACTAAGTTCAACATCTAAACGTCTCTTAAAGACCTCCAGGGATGGTGACTCAACCACTTCCCTGGGCAGCCCATTCCAATGCCTAACAACCCTTTCAGTAAAGAAGTTCTTCCTAATATCCAACCTAAACCTCCCCTGGCGCAACTTTAGCCCATTCCACCTTGTCCTGTCACCAGGCACGTGGGAGAATAGACCAACCCCTACCTCACTACAGCCTCCTTTGAGGTACCTATAGAGAGTGATAAGGTCTCCCCTGAGCCTCCTCTTCTCCAGGCTGAACAATCCCAGCTCCCTCAGCCACTCCTCACAAGACTTGTTCTCCAAATACACGTTTTCTATTAGTGTTTACCAGCTACACTTCAAATCAAGTGAAAATTGAAACTGTTTTTAGTCATAAAAATAATACAGTTCTTGATGTGCAAACACACCAGCTCATCTACAGAAGTAAATTTTTTCTTTGCATGCTCAACTGAGAGAAAGTGTAACCATTTCATTGCTACATTGTTTATTTGTAATTTGAGAAAAAAAGATGTCCTAGACCCATGAATGACTTACTAGAAAGGAATTCAGGTGGTCTCGGACAGTTTCAAGTTCCTGAGGAACTGTCAGAGACTGTTGGCTCCAGAACTCAAGTCGCTCCTTTGCGGATTGTAACCAATGTGTCAGTTCAATAGATTCACTCTGATACCTGTAAAAATATTTACAGAAAACTAAAACAGTCGTTGCCACTTCTAGCATCCAGTGGAGTAGTCTCTCTTCCATGTGTTAGAGAAAGATATGATATGGCAGATTTTAAAGAAATATTTTTTCTTTATCAACTTTCAGAAAAGCATGATTTAATTTTTAAGAAACGTATGGTGTCAGGCTGCTCTTATTTTAGCTATCACATCCACAATTCCTAACAGTGACTTCTTTTTGCCTTTTAGAAAAAACTATCTCCTAACAGACTGGTAACTAGGTTACCAACCTTTTTGGGGAAGCTCTAATAGCACCATTCCACACCAGAAACAGTTCAAATTGTTGAACAGAAACAGTTCAAATGTTCAAAGAAACAGTTCATTCAAACAGAAACTATCACATTTTTTTGTTTTCCATTAGAAGTCTCAATCTTCCAGAAACTTTAGCACGAGTCATCTTATATCAGAAATGTAATGCTTTTGTCAGAAACTATCTTCATATCATTCCATATGCTAAGCAACTAATCAAATGTCAGAATGAGAGTGCTTCCATATAAACTTTATATAATAAAGTCTTTTTATGTGTCTCTCTTGAAAGGCTAGTGAGCCAACAAGCCAGGAACATTACGAATAAGAGAGAAAGTTTCTATATCACTTAGAGAATTCATTTCAAAAGAGGCATATGAACATTGCTAAAAGCTCCCTTCCCTACATGCAATGGCACAGAAACACAAGTACCCAGCAGTGGCAATCTCTCTACCAGAACATCGTGAGTATACTCATGCTGTCTAGCAAAGCACACACCCCTTTTCATCACTATATATGGAGAGGGGACTTATAATTTTGTTATCTTATCACGATACCTTTCTGACTTCCCACCAACTGTTATTTGGCACATGCTTTATTGTAAATGAGAGAGTATGAGAGCACTTGCATGGAACAAAAGTAGGATATGGTAGACTAGTTAAACCATCACATGCATTTTAAAGAACTTTCCTTTAAGTATGGAATTTAATAGTTCTGGGTTCAGAATGCCTTTGACTTCAACAGTGCAATTGAAGAAGATTATAACGTTCACTATATCAGCATCACCTTGTCCAGTGCTTCAGTATTGTCTCCAGCCTGTGAAGCTCCTTGTTAACCTTGCTGGTGTTACTTAGCCAGTGGTCTCCTAGTTGGTTCAGCTGACTTTCGAGATCTGAGCAGCTAACAGAAAAAAGGAGCCTTTTCCCATCATCTAGCACCTGGTCTAATTTAGGTTGGTATTCAGTCAGATTAGATCTCAGATGCTGGAATGACAGAAGAGAGACAGTTAGATAGGTCTGCAGGTCTCTACTACCATGCTTTTTCAATATTCCATTTTGTAGCATATCCAATGTCATTACTGCAAATCACATTTTTTCCCTCCGTAACAGTTCTAGAATGCCTGAGATTCAACATGCAGGTAATCTGCTCAAAATCTGAATGTGCTGTAACAAGTCCCCTCACTTTAGTATGTCTATTAACATCTCCCTCTGATGAATTTCTCCTTGGTGTTGATATTTTACAATAGAAAAGAACAAATTCAAAGGAATCTTAGAGGGGCAATGTCAATTCTAAGAGAAATTGACTAAAAAGTCATAACTTAATCTTCCATCTGCTCAAAGTTCTACTATAATGAAATTTAAACATGCCCAGATTATTAGCAGGTACCATACTGCAGCCCTTCAATGTCTATCTTCAGCTATCAAGTCATCTAACTCTCCTCCTTTACTACAAAAGAGAAGCTCAACCAACACATCCAAATACTAGAGCACAATGACTATTAATACTCTGACCCTGAATCCAACTGGGAAGAGAGGCAGATTTTATAGAAATCGTGACTTCTGGATGGGTAAGGAATTTGTATATGTGGGCAAATAAACCTGCCAAATTCTGCTATCATTACATAAGTAGTACAAATTTTCAAAAGTATCTGCATATCTGACTATGCAATATGTACATGTATTCTGAATTTTCAGTTATGCTAAAACAGTCTGAAGATAAAATGTACAAAGCTATCGATGTTATGGTGAGTACATAAACTTTCTATTGCTCTTCCTATTTTCTCTTTCATGTAAATAAAGCTTTGATAAATTAATATTTTTTATATATATTTTATATGTCTGCAAATGTATTTACATGTAACATATATACAAATATAAATGTGTAAATTCTAGAGAGTAATATAAAATTTCCAAGACAGCCATAAATTACATATGATTAATTTAAATCTAAAAATGGACACAGAGAGAGGAAAGAAAAAATGGTATTAAAAGTTATGCCATATCAGAATCTGCAAATCTGGATTCGAATAACACAATTTATTAAACTGACAAGGGAGACAAAAAATACAAGCAATGCCTAGTATTAAACAAAACCAAAACACAATGGATAATAACCCCCCCCACCATTACAAAAGCATAAAGCTGTCTGGTAAAAGAACAATACCTGTAATAAATTCAGAATAGGAAAGAATGAAAAGTAAATTTGCAAGAAAAATGTAGCAGACATTTTTCTGAAAACAAAACACCACAAACACAACTGAAGTATCTTGTGTATTACACGACAAAGACAAAACACTAGACCAGAATTTTCATTTTGAGAACGGACTGAAAAAACAGGATGTGGCAGAAAATCTATATTTAAAGTACTAGTTCTTATTGCAGGTGAGAAAGAGGAAGACAACTTGGGGAACTGCAGGCTGTTCAGCCTCATCTCGATCATGGAGTACATCTTCTTGGAATCTATTTCCAAGCACAGAAAGGAGAAAAAGTAATCAAGAGTACTCAGTATGGATTCGCTAACTTAACTGCCTTCTATGATAAAATTACTCTCTCTATGGATGAGACAGACTTCAGTATGGCCTTTGATAACGTCTCTTTACAACACCCTCCTCTGGAAGCTGAGAGAGAGGGAGTTGGAGAAATGGCCAGTTATATGGGTTACACTGCTGGTCTTAAAGGGTAATGATCAAAGGCTTGATGTCTGTCTGGTAGACAGTAATGAACAAGTACTCCAAGGACTGTTGATATTGGAGTCCAAATAATTTCAACATCTTAGTTAATGGCATGGATGATGACATGGAGCGTTCCTCAGTAAATTTGTGGATGACACTAATATATGTGGAGTGGTTGATACACACACAAAAAGGCAGGCTTAGTCCAGAGACACTTTGATAAAAGTTGAGGTTGGAGGCAGCAGAAACCTCAGAAGGTTCAAATGAAGTAGAAATTCTGTACCTTGGGCAGAATAACCCTGTTTTTAAGTACAGGCTAGGAAGGGAACAGTTTGTCTTTAATCTTGCAACTAATATAGCAACGGCATCATTAATAAGGAAAACCACAGCACTGGCCTACACTAGTAGGAATGTGGACAACAGACTTAGGTTATTTTATTATCCCCTTCTATATTGTGCTGATAAGTCCTCATCTAGTGCATCCAATTTTGACCTGTCTTCACCTCCCACTACATTCAAGAAGAAGAAACTGGTTAGGATCTGGTGGAGAGCTGTTAAGATGTTCAGGGACCTGTAGCACATGACCTTTAAAATAAGGATTAGGGAGGTATGCTTGTTTTAGGTTGAGAAAGCGGAGGCTAAAGGCTAGTGTAACAAAGACCTACAACTATTTGAAGCAGAATGAAAAATATTATGGAGATAAATGTTCCTATATTATGGAGATAAATGCTCCTCAGTAGAGGCACATAATATAAAAAAGGATTAATGGCCACAAGCTGCAAGTTGGAAGGTTTAGATCGGACATTAGAGAAAACCTTTTCAGTAGAAGGTTGTGCAGCACTGCAACTGGTCCCCACCTCAGCTGTGAGATCTCTGTTATTGGAGGTTTCCAAAACTACGGCTGATCCAGCCCATCACAACTGTCCTGCTTCAAGTGGGAGGAGGGACTCCCATGATTGACCTTCAGAGGTACTCTTCCACCCAACTTTTCCATCAAGAATGACTAAAAAGCACCAACCTGAAAAAGTGCAATCCGATCTCTGAGCTTGTCCTCCGTCTCTTCCACCAAACCAACAGTAGGGATGTTACCTTCAACAGACTCCAGCTGTCTGGTAAGTTCCTGGTAATCTTCATCCAGATGCATCCAGGTCTACAAACAGACATTATCCACGCATACAGTGATTATTGACCTGGGTGTCTAGACATTTTATTCCCAAGTAAAATGCTATAGCTGTACTGTTGTAAATGTACATAAATAGCAGTACAAATGTCCTGTGAATCTACAGTAAGACACCATCTCTGCATCAAACCCAGCTTTTGGTCAGAACACACTTGTCATGTCAAGCTAAGTAGCTCTTTCAAATTTAGAGGAACAGAATTGATGTCACCTGAAGTTCCCAAAACAAAGGTTACATGCTGTCCCTCGGTCTCGTGTGTATGAAAAACAGGACTGACATCCAATTTTGTCCAGGAAATCAACATTGTAGGATATCCTGGCTGTTGATTACAATAGACATACAGAAAATAACACAGAGATCCTCACCTCTAGAATGTATTCCAGCTTCACACCTCGTTTATGGGCCAGCTTTAATACAGCTGAAGCTTGTGTCATTAGCTCTGAATGAGACTGAGTTTCCTTCAAGAGGGTAAAGCTACTCATCTTTCTAAAGAGTGTTTCCGTAAGGATCATGTGAGACTCCAGCCCCTGAAAATATTCCTGAGAAGTTTGGATGTGGGGGAGGAGGAGAATAGAAAAGGGAAAGTGCAATTGTTACATAACTCACTACCACTAAAACAGTAACTTAAGACAATAGCAGTACAATCAAGTATCTGCAGACATAGAAATAGGTAAGCTTTTCCTTCCACCAACATTTCACAAAATCCATTACACAATATAAAAAGGACAATAGCCTTTTTAAAGAAAGAGGTCATCCTTTACATGCAAATTCTACCCTCTCATTCCATAAACAAAAATAGCTTAAATCAGATATAAACTACCTAAAAGTTCTGCCAAATATGAAACTGTGGACTTGCTGTACATGGTCTTTCTATATTTTATGGGTGTTATTAGCAAACTTAAATTTCCATTAGAAAAAAAAATGGAGCAATGGAAGAAATTGCTAGGTAGCATAACAGCCCAATAATAGGAACTTGCTGTTAAAATGGTGAAGCAATTATCACCCACCTGGGTTTACCTGCAATACTGCATTTGAAAGTCATTCAGTCAAAATAGTTTGTTGATTACGATTTAAAAAAGAGTAATTTTAATATCTTGATTTAACACTGACTCACCATTCAGAAAAGGTCCTGAACATTCATTCATGAATGCAAGGTTAGCAATTTGTCGTATACAATCTTACAGTTGCGATTAGTCCTGAATATGTCACTGATTCTTACCTTATGTTTGTCGAGTAGCAACTGAACCTCTTCCTTAGAAGCAACAATCATTTTCTGGTCACCAACCATCTTTTCTTGGCCTGTTTCTACCAGGTCAGCCAGGTCCTGCAAAGCCCGTTCATACTGTCTCTTAAGAGCCAGGTTCTGGTTCAGGTCACTCCGTCTGGATCCAATGATCTTCATCACTTCATCATACATATCCTTGGGATAAAAAAGCAGCAATGGTGATCCTTATTTCCACCTTACATATCTACCTAACAGCTACTTTAACTGTCAGTGTATTCCGCCCAATGATAGCATAATAATATATATTCTCAACTCAAAAAAACTATGCAGATATACTGACTTAACTGATAAACTAATAACTCAGCATTTAAAGAGAGGAAAGATAAGTAGCACCTGTAACTATTTCAGGTGTATGCGTTTGGGAACAAAATTATCAGAATCCCTAAGACGGGCTTTAAGCAGCAAAGGAGTAGGGTAACTGCACTTAAGTCATCAAAAAACAGACTACTATGTGGCTGTTGGACACTGAAGATGCTGTTTATGTTTTGCTTCTTATATTGTAACAGGTTGGACTGATTCCATCATGGCTACAGGATACAGGCATCTTGAAGCCAGGTTTATCTCCATTTGCTGCCTCAGAACAGTCAGAGTTTAGAGTTAAACCCCAGATCTATGCCATATCAGCTTATTCTTAGCATCAAAAGTATATACTAAAAAAAAAAAAAGAAAAAGTATATATTTCAGCATGCCTGTACTGTCAAATTCAAAATGAGCCAGCTGAAAGAACTTCATCAGCTCCCATAGCTATTCCTCAACTCGTATACATCAACCACAGAAGTGAGAGCAACCTACAGATGTTTTTCTTCATTTGAGCAGGACTCTTTGCTTGTTTTGGTCTTAAGAATTATATTCTCAGAACATATATCTAATTGTGAGGATAAGCCCAGACTTTTGATGGGCAAAGACTTGTCTCATCTTATTGAAGACATGGCATCCAAAACAAAATACCTCTTAAGACCAGCCAGTGCTACAGCAAAGTACCCACTGGACTGCAGCTGTCTCTCCCAGCTCTAGAGACAATTGTGAGAAACATAAATGTACAAAAGCAAAGGGAAGCCTTTTTTTTTTTTTTTTTTTTAAATTGAGGTAAAGGGGAGAGGAACATGTAGACATAAAATGACAATTAAAAAAAAAAAACAACACCAAAAAACGGGGCTCTTGGAACAAAATGATAAAGAAGTGAAATAAAGATGCCTTTTACACAAAATCTTTGTCATTCATTTTTAATTGAGATTACTGTTTTGCTGGCTTAAGTTTGTTCCATATTCATCTACTTTCTTTGTTTCAAGATTATTATTACATCATTATAAAGAGTAAAATTCAGTCATAAACCTTCTTTTCATCTTTCACTACCCTACCTCAGCAACAAACTGCTCACAAAGAAGATTCAACAGCCTTAGAAAAGTTCTGGATCAATTTACCCTACATATATATTTCAGGGAGTCCTACCACTTAGGTGTGTTCAAAACCATGTGTGCAGGAACATGAGAAAGTTTTTAAGTTTAGCATTATTAAGTTTAGCACTATTTTAAGTTTAGTATTTTAGTGAAAGTCGAACATTTCCAGTTTCAGGTCATACTTAGCCTTTCTATACCCTACCCACCCCCATCTGCCTCTTCCCCCAGCTTTACTTTTAAAATTACTGATGTGAGTTAAACCCCAAATCATGAGACAGTGGTGAGAACAGGGGTCAGTTTTCAACAAGCATTTATGTCTACATGTTTAACTTCATCCATTTGAACAGGGACTTGAAACATCTTTTTGTGTGTTTCTATAATGGATGCTACTAATAGAGAAGTTAGACAATTTGAATAATCTAAAGTAGAAATAGTGAATGAATGAGGGAGAAAGCTTTCAGTCTATTGTACTCACTGAAATGCTTTAAAATATGCTTTCCTAAACTGCCTTATGAACAACAAAAAGGAGCATACTAACACCTTTCATATCACTAGCCAGCTCTAGGGTAGAACTTATGAACCTTACCTGGAGCTTAGATAGCTCTTGCACAGCAGGCTGGTCAATTTGCAGCTTCTCTACGCGCTTTTTTAATTCATTGATTCCAGCATCTAGTTCTTTCAAACCTTCTTCTGCCTGCAGTATGACCTGTATTTGAAAATTAAATCATTTAATTTGAAGGTTTAATAACAAAACTGTAACTGTCGTACATTAATATTTTATTCCATTTTTCTGCCTGAAGTTTTTATCAGTCCTCTTCATAGGATGAATCTGATATGATGGAACTTTAAAGGATACTATAAAGAAAAAATTCTATACTATAGGATAGGATTTTAAGGATACTATAAAGAAAAACTCAAAGTTGGGAGAGCACAGCTTGTTTTTTAAAATGAAATACATTTTTTCTTTTTTAAATCGTAAGCTGTTTTAGTATCATACACTATTTTATACAAAACCTTGCTGTGAAATTCCATGCTATTAATTACATAGAACAGGCATAAAAGGACTTTTAGTTGTTCTAACACCACCTTAGAACATTCTTTGTAGTAGTATTTATTCCTGTCATAGCTGAGTACCAAGCAAACAACCATCATAGCAAAAAAACATGCATGATAGTAAAACAGCTTTGTGCAGTTCATTTAGAGGACCAGAATAGGGGCAATATTACAGTCAAGGAAAAGGAATTGTACATCCTCTTTTACACTTGGAAAGCTACAACTTAAGCATATAGATTGATCTTTGCAAGGATACACAGGTGATAATTAATGAATTAATTTTCTTTTGTTAGCATGTTGTTGAACGTTGTCAAGCTGTGACATGGGAGGTTCAGGCTGGATATCAGGAAAAGGTTCTTCACCAAGAGGGCTGTTATACACTGGAACAGACTCCCCAGAGATGTGATCATGGCACCAAGCCTGTTGGAGTTTAAGAGGTGTTTGGACTATGCTCTTAGTCATACGGTCTGAATTTTTGGGTAGACCTGCCAGGAGTTGGAATTGATGATCCTTGTGGGTCCCTTCCAACTCAGGATATTCTATGATTCTATATTTCCCTATTTGATAGGTACATTAGTCATATAGAAATTAATTTTAAACAATCTTTCACATCATGGACAATAGGAAAGAGAGTGCTACCTCTCTTATTTATATATGAGACAATTTTTTTTTTTGAATTTGATTATCAAATATAAAAGACTCAATACTTTTGTTTAGCTGAAGGATAAGTCTTTTCCTCCCAGTCCCCTGCTGGTACCAGACAACAGAAGCTCTTGGGTAATGAGAAGCCTCTGTGGAAAATAACCCTTAGCATACTTCATTTAATTATCTCATTGTTGGCAAAACAGAAACAAGGAAACAGAATATATTTTGTCATGTTTTTAACTAATTATTCATCAGGCAATTCCTGATTAAAACAAAACAAAAACACAATTATTGTCTTAAATTAAATAAGAGTCAAGATGCCGCTATACAGCAGTGACAAAGAAAGTGTCTTTAGTTTTTAATAAAGTACACGAACCTAACAATTTTAAAATAACTTTAGACTTTTTTTTTTTTTTCAAATTGGCAGAAAATAGTGTATGCATAACCAGTTTAGATCATACAAAGCAACTGTTCTCTAGAATCCATTTATACCATGAAGGGAAACTTTACATCTTATTTATTTTGTCAAATAATAGACAGTTGTTAATACCTGTATTTGTTCTGTTTCTGGTTTCTGAGCTGCCTCTGCTAGTTTCTGTAGAACCAAATATTTGTTATCAGCCAGTGATGTAAACAGGAGCTTCAGATCATTCTATAGGAGACAAAAACGACAAAAAAATATAGAAAATCTCTGCACAAAGCAACCAAAAAATACCTTATGTTCCCAAAAGTTTAAAGCATTACAATGCTGAAATGTTAGCACTAAGGAATATGATCTATTCAAAACTGGAAGTGTCATAATTATCCAATGCAAAACATGCAACATTGCTGAAAGTGTATAACTGGATATAAATGAGCAGAAAGTTAAAGCAACTCCTATTTAAAACAAGACCTATGAATACACTTCTGCTTTTACCTTCCAATTAGATAATTAATAACCAAAGATCAGTTAGCTTTATCTAACAAAAATGTTACTCTTCTGTAGTTTATTCAATCACATACACTTGTAGATAAGCTATATTTATTTTTTTTAAGACAAGTTGTATTCATTACTAATTTCAGTAAATAAAACAATGTAGTAAACAAATCTTCCACACATTACAAGACCAACTATACATTATAACTTTTGCCAAGTTACTATTATTATTATTTATTTATTTATTTTTGCCATGCATTCATCACAAACAAACTCCCAATATTGGTAAAATAGAAAATAATCAGCACATTTTTCTAAGACTTTCACCATTATGAAGGTGTGCATTATTGAGTTTTTTTATGCAGTACTTCTTTTAAATACTAAATCTCTGTGGTATAACAGTAATACATAGGAGTCTAATCAACTTGTCTCCTTTCTTCAAAAAGAAAGGTCTGTTATTGACAATCTTTTTCCCTGCCTATTACAGACGAAAGTCTATGGAGTTTGGAAACAAATCATATATTAACACCTGTGAAATGATGTTCCTAAACTCATGACACCAGGAATCCAGGAATCTATTTTTTATTTTTTTCCAAAACAATACTGGAGGCTTTTTATTATAAGAATAGGAGAGATCAAGTAAGATCTGAAAATATTTCTGAACTCTGAAGAGATTTCAAATGTGAACATTCCTCCCATTCTCTTCTTTTTTTCAGCTTCACTCAATATGAGTGAATATGCCTTGAGATATGAGTTCTCACAGAAGAATGGGATGGCCTAACAGTGTTCAGAAAGGTGGGAATCAATACTGTTTTCTACTTCATCTCAGATAATGAAAACAGTGCACTCTATCATTTATGAAATCACAAAACATGTGGAGTGGAACTTTAAAGTTGCTTTTTCTCATTTCAGGTCAGTAGTCAAGAAATTCTATTTATTGTAATGCCAACAGGGTGAGAGGTATTCGATGGATGATCCCTTCTATAATAATGTCATGAAACATAGGTCTTCTAGCAGGGAGTTTAAATTTTGGAAAGTGATTTACATGCCAAGTTTCATAGCCTAAGAGAGAATTTAATTTTCAATAAAAACCTGTGAAAACCTATTCTCTTGATTTAATACAAAAAATTATAATTGAGAGTCAGATCCTTTACATCACCATTTTACATGTAACTCTGTTAATTCTTTCAGATGGACATCATACCTTGAAAGTCACTATTTGCTGGAGCCTATCTTTCATCTGGTGACATCTCTGGTTTACTACTGACTCCAGTAAAGTCAGTCTTCCCAGGAGACAATCCAAAGTGTCTTCTATAACATCCTTGTTATCACGATTCTCTGGAAATGTCTGAGTAAATAAATTCTTGTTCTTATCCATTTCTTCTGTTATCTCTTTGATTTCTTTTGCAAGAGACTGATTTTGTAGAAAACAAAACACAGTGACAATTAGACATTCTAGAAAGCCGGCAAACATATTGTCATAACTATTGCCCATTCTGCAATGATTTAGTGACTTTTTTACATTGTTAAGAAACAGACATTAGACAAAGTTATGCAACTATAATTTCTGACAGTCAAAAAAATAAAAATAAAAATAAAAACCAAATACTCTGAGGAACATGTCCTATAACAAGGATTAACCTGCCCAAATGATCCCTCCCGCTGAATAAGGGGTTCAGGAAGCAGAAATACATGTAGCTGCTGCCTTATGTCAACCGCTGCATGAAAAAGCTTTTCTTCCTCTCTCAATGTTCTTTCACATTCTTGAGTTTGTACTGTTTCTATAACCCAGAGCTTTCCTCTCCCTTGTTTGCTTCATTTCAGTTTCAACAGGGTGGTGTTTGCTAATACTAAGCAAAGAAGTTAAACAGAAGAAAGAGTCTGTGTTTAATTCTCTTCTGACTAGGTGAAATTTCGGTCAGATTCTGTTTTCTAAAACATTGTCTACATGCTCAGTAAAGTTATTTCTACAAGTAGCAGTGTACTGCAGTTACATAGAGGACTATGACAGTGACATGTTACTTAAAGACGATTCTAAAATTTTCTTTCTAAACCACTATATAAAATGTAGCCTTACTGTCAATTTAAAGACAGTCCTATTCATGGATTCCTTACCTCTTGTTTGGAGAGGTATATTTCTGTTTCCTCCTCTGGTAGCAGAGATGTAGTAACAAATACCCGTTCTTCCACACCATCTAGCCATAAGGAGGTAGCTGCGACTCCATCATATAGCTTCTGTTCTAGGTGTAGTCTCTCCTTCTCTGCCTGTCTAGCCTGGGCCAAAAAAAACAAAAAAGTCCAGAGCAGAAGTACAAGATACTCTCTCTAACATCTAATATTAGGGAAAGGACAGGATTTCCTGGTGGGAACTAGAAGAGTTTGCATTGTAAATGTGCCTCTGATGAAAATCAGAGTAAAGATGATTTAAATGTTACCTCAGATGACACATCTTCCAAGGCCTGATTCAATTCAAACAGTACTGGTGACACTGATGATGATTTATCCTCATCCTGTCCTTCTGCTTTATACAAAGGTAGTCCAGAAATCAGTCTGTTTGGTCTGTGATAAAGCTGCTGAGATATAAATAGTAATTACAGTGCTTCTACAATATAGGGCACAAAATTCAGCTATACAAGTTCTACTACACCAAGTAATGCTTATGGCCCTTCCACAACTATTCTGTTATAAATGTTCTTGTATAGAAGATTGCTCAACAGGAGGTTCACTTCAAGTGTAAAATAAATAACTGCACTTAAAAGAACCCACATATAGCTATGTATACTGTTGAATGAGTACAAGATATTTAGAACTTTGAAAGCTGAATTTAATACAGTGTGATATAAAGAATAGTGGGTCTGGGTCTACTGATAATAAAATAGAAGATGTACAGTAATATAGGTCTTGGACTATTCCTAGTTTAGTTGATGAATCTGTTCCTTGCAGTAAAAATTCCATGATTGAAATCATTTGCTTCTTTGTCACATACTCACAATTTAACTGATAAGCTCTATGCAGGGGCTGGGGGACCAAAGTCCCTCACACTGTAAGCAAAGAGCAGGTTCAAGACCACCTAATGAAACTGAACAAGTAAAAGTCTATGGGGTCCAATGACATGCATCCCTGGGTCCTCAGGGAACAGGCTGATGGAGTGGTCAAGCCTCTCTCCACCGTATTTGAAAAGTCATGGCAGTCAGGCGAAGTCCCTGATCACTGGAAAAAGGGAAACATCACTCCCATTTTTAAAAAGGGTAGAAAGGAGGACCCGGGGAACTACAGACCGGTGAGTCTCATCTCTGTGCGTGATCATGGAACAGATCCTCCTGGAAGCAATGTCAAGGCACATGCAAGACAAGGAAGTGACGTGAGAAAGCCAGCATGTCTTCACCAAGGGCAGATCATGCCTGACCAATCTGGTGGCCTTCTATGATAGAGTGCATATGATATGACTGCATTAGTCAACAAGGGAAGACTGACTGATGTTTTCTGCCTGGACTTCTGTAAAGCCTTTAATATGGTCCTACACAGCATCCTTATCTCTAAATTGGAGAGATATGGATCTGAATGGTGGGCTATTTGGTGGATAAGGAATTAGCTGGATGGCTACAGCTAGAGAGTTGTGGTCAACTGCTTTATGTCCAGGTGGAAGACAGTGATGAGTCGTGTCTCTCAGGGATCTGCCTTGGGACTAGTGTTGTTTAATATCTTCATCAATGACATAGACAGTGCAGTGAAGTGTATCCTCAACAAGTTTGCAGGTGACACCAAGCTGAGTGGTGCAGTTGATATGATACAACAGAAGGAAGGAATGCCCTCCCAAAGGGACCTGGACAAGCTTGAGAAGTGGGCCCATGTGAACCTAATGAGGTTCAACAAGGCAAAATGCAAGGTCCTGCATCTGGGCCAGTGCACTCCCAGATATGAGTACAGACTAAATGAAGAAGTCATTGAGAGTTGGCCAGAAGGCCAACTGTATGCTGGGCTGCATCAACAGAGGAGTGGCCAGCAAATGGAGGGAAGTTACTGTCCCCCTCTGCTCTGCCCTCTTGAAGCCCCAGTTGGAGTACTGCATGCAACCACCAGCACAAGAAAGATGTGGAAGTGTTAGAGTGGGTCCCAGAGGAGGGCAATGAAGTTGATCCCAGGGCTGGGGCACCTCTCCCATGAAGAAAGGCAGAGATTTGGGGATGTTCAGCCTAGAGAAGAGAAGGCTCTGGGGAGACCCCACTGCAATCTTAAAGGGGGGTTATAAAAAAGACGGAGAGCAACTCAGGCAGGTAATGCTAGGACAAAGGGGAATGGTTTTAAACTAAAAGAGGTTAGATTTAGATTAGACATTAGGAATAAATTCTTCACTCAGAGGGTGGTGAGGCACTGAAACAGGTTTCCCAAAGAGTTGTGGATGGCTTATCCCTGGAAGTGTTAAAGGTCAGGTTGGATGGGGCCCTGGGAAACCTGATCTGGTGGGTGACATGGCAGGGGTGTTGGAACTAAATGATCTTTAAGGTCCTTTCCAACCCAAGTCCATTCTATGATACTATAATTCTATGATTCTCTAAGCTGTCACCAGAGGTCAATTTCAGAGAGACAATTTTTTACAGAATTATCCTGAATTACATGAGTAGATCAAAATTTTGCCTAATCCTTCTTTTCTTTCTAGCTTATTCACCTGAATAGTAGTGCAATTTGAATTACTTCAAACAGGAGCAATGCTAGCACCAGCATTTATATATTTTTTTAAAATGTCAGAAAAAGAAAATTCTCCATATTCTTTGCATTTATAACATCAGCTTAATTCATTTGCTATGCACATACTGTATTTTGTGTTGTGATAACTCCTTTGACAGAGAAAACACATAGAGAAATTAAAAATAGCTACCAGCTGTTCTTGTTCTAAAGCTTTCTGGAGAAGCCTCTGCTTGTTGTTGAACTCATGGTTCAGGCTTTCCCATTTCAGCTTCAGCTGCTCTTCAGATGATGGTTTCTCGCCTTCCAAGCCCAATTCTTCAGAGAGTGTATCAGGCTTCTTGCTGTAATGGGAAAATACATAAAGTTTAAACAAAAACAAAAATTATAATACCATAATGTGTTTATTTCCTTTTTCAATCAGGAAATTATATGTTAAAGTTAAGTGCTACTTTTTAAAGCTTTTCCTTGTTATTTATTTATTTATTCCTGGTAGTAAGACAAGGCTTGCTTGTAACAGTAATTGATCTTGTCCGATGAGATAAAATGCACTTTCTAACATGCTGTTAGAATTGTGAGTACCCTGAATAAGTCAGAACTCCCAAAACGGACTAAAACTATATCACATAGGAATGCAACATTTAAACAAGCTTTACTTCAAAGCATGAAATAACAAAAAAAAATTTATCTGGTTCCTTCCTCCCCTCCTCTCTTGACATGCCAGACATACTTGGATATTTCAATACAGGACAAGCGTATAGATTTACATATGAAACAGTTTTTGTATGTAAAACGGTAATATGGTAAACAGTTAATTAAACTATTCATTTTCTGATTTTTTTTTTCATATAGTATAACCTGTCATGGAGGGAAACCTCAGACAGAGGTAGATACAAGTTAAGTACTTTCTAACATTATAAGAAGAAAACACATTGAATTAACACAAATGCTGAGGAAAACAGTGAATTCTCTATGCATAAATCTTGGTTCTCCTGTCCCATGAATCACCTTCATGTTCATGACTTTGGTGCTGAAATATAGAGGAAGTATTTCAACTGAAGGGTTGACAGCTCCTTGATTCTGAAACTGACAATGTCCATTCTGATTTCCTCTTCCCCAGACCTGGCCCTTGCTGGTCCCTGAAGGTCTGCATTGGCAGTAGGAAGCTATTTTCTTCCACCTTCTCTAAAGCAGAACTCTCTCCCAGCCAGAGCTATGGGTTTTAAAGAAGATTACTTCCCCCAAATGGGTAAGTGTACATGGAAATTTAGACCAGAGATGAAATTCAAAACACACAGGGCTACAAAAAGAAAAACATTCACTAACTGTGGGAAAAATGAAATTAAGCAATGAGTATCTCATCTGGGAGGATCTGATTACAACAGTAGACTATAATGCTTTAAATAGATTTCAGCTATGATTCACACAAAAATGCTGGACCAGAAAGCTATAGTAATGATCCACTGTTTGTCTAATGAATCCTACTAGTTTGCAATTTTAGAATGATGCATGGTAATATGAATAAAATGAATTTCTGAATCTATAAGCACAAAACAATTTGTTACTATATAAAATATATATATATATGTTAAACTCTCTAACTACAAACCAGAACTGCAGTACCCTAGGTGCTGTATAAAAACAACAAAACAAAAATTTAGAGGAGCATGTGTGGAACAAGGATGTAAACATAGAGATGACAAGGCATATGGTCAAAGAATTTAACTTCACAGAAGAACACATCTAAGCATACCTTATACTTAGGCTTTCTGGAGCACCTTGCTGTGTTAGGATTTCTTCTCCACGGCATGCTACTGACCGCAGCAGATTCTTCTGCTCTTCTAGCTCTTGTTCCAGCTCCTGACACAGCAATTTACAATAAAAACAACAATAATAACAATAACAACAAAAAGACAAACCTGAAACAATGTTTTTGCTCTGGATAGATATACCTATATTAAGCAAAGACAGCTAAACTATTTCTGATATGGCTTACTTGAGCACCAAAAACAGTGCAAAATCTCCACCCAGGGAGACAGAAAAATCGGGTACATAAACTGAAGTGGAATGTTGAACTAATTGACTAATGCAGTATAGTTCCTGGAATCTAACCCAGTGAAGATGTCTGAGTATCATGCAAAACAATATACCTTGAAATATGTGTATCTTTTGCTTCTATAAAGATAGTATTGATTACTATTTTGAGCATCATTTCCTTACAGCAACTCAGATGGTTCATCCAATTTCATTTTACTGATGCACAACAGAAGTACAGAGTGACTAAGTGAGTTGACCATAGTCTCCCAGGAAGTCTAGTCTTCCTTGCTGTTACAGACAAAAACCAGTGAACTCAGATGCACGATTATGGGAACACTGGGCAACAAAAAGTATAAACATGAAGATTTCAGAGGAAAAACTAACTAGAATGGCTCAGCTATAGTGTTAAACATAATCTAAAAATGGGAGTAAAAAAATGTAAAACACCAACTTTCTGTTGCTGTAGAGTGCTCTGTTGCTGCTGTGAGCGAGTAGTTCTTGCTTGTGCCAGCCATTCTTGGACGCTGGGACTTTGTGAAGAAACCAAGTCCAGATTGTTCTCCTCCTTTTCTTGTAGTGATCCCTGCTTTAAGAGAAAAAAATAAAAATTTTACAAAATTTCTTATATTGCTAGGGAGCTGGCAAGTCCCTACATTACACGTACTTCCATCTTCTACTTTTCAAGTTGCTGGCTCACATAAATTCTGAAGTGAGCTATGATTTCAGACTTCTGACTTTTGCCGGTTTTCGGTTACTAGCAAGAAAGCATCTCTAAAAAATAAACACACAGCTCCACACTCAATTTTTAGAATCTGAGACCAGAGATCAAGAGACCATGGACTGACATACTCCTAAAGACAGTTTTGCCTCTCCTAGAAAACAGAATTGGTCTGTAATGGAAGATGAAGCTCTATCTGGGAATGCAGGGAATCAATGGATTTTTTCTGTCAGGTTTTTGTCTAATTAAAGTTTTTTTTTTGTTGTTGTTGTCTACTTAAAAAAGAGAGAAAGTTGTTTCTCATTCTGGTCAATTTTTTATTTTTTTATAAATAGGTACTCTATCTGTGTTTCCTAGGAACAAGTTTCTACAAAAACTGTTGTGGTTGGAGTGTAAACAACAGCATATACAGGATATCAGATTAGGGAAAGAAAATATTACCCGAGAAATAGAGAAACAAAGAGGATACATTTTTTTAAAGGAGAAAAAAGGCAATCTTTTTTGTAAATTCTAAAAAATAGAAATCCCTATATTTCCTATATGCTCCAGGGAAAATAGCAGTTCAGCTTGCAGATTCCTTTAGAGAATGATCTCTAGTTTTTCATTACATTTGTGCAGATTGCTTGATTTCACTTCGATTTGGAGTGAAGAAGTTCCCTTATTCTGGGAAGAAGGTTTAGAAGCTAAAATACTGCAGTTACATTAAGACAAATGGTAGTCCTGCAGTTCCTACAGTAGTAAGGGGTTTAAAAGTGTTTATGGCTTTTGTGGATGCAATGAGGTTTTGCAAATATGCTGTTGTACATACTTTTTAGACCATAACTATTTGTGAACCAACTTTCATCATTCTCCAATCACAAAATACATACAATTGTGTTTTCATTTGAATTCTGCCTAAGAGAACTATAATAGTTTTCCTTTAAGCAGACAGGGAAATGAATGTTTGATGCTGTCTTTCCTGGGGAGTATCCACTGCAGCACAGAAATAATTAGAAAATCCCAGATGAAAATGGTGATAGAATGGATCTGTCAAAGGAACTCTACATTGTACAAAGTTGTATCAGTCACATTATTTTTGTAGAACTGAAGACTAAAGTTGTTATTGTCTGTCGTGTCCACACTCTGTCCCCCTCCCCCCGCCCCCTCTCCCTTTGGAATAAAAAGGAAAGCACTATCTTTAATACAAAATCAGTTTTACATTTTTGTTTTATAAGGACTCTATTTTTTTTGCACCTAAATTACAGATCTTAGAAGATAACAGTACAAGGCAATGTTTTGTATACTTTTCAAAGTGCTTGTAATATGCTTCATTTGAACTCAATGTAATCTGGAATACTCAAGATCCCAGCATGTTTCTGATTATTTTCAGTGTTTTATTTTATTAATAATGGATTTGGTCTCCTTATGACTTTTTTTCCAGATCATTAATGACAGATGCAGTTAGAAAGAAAGCTAAAATTGCCCAAAGAAATTACAGAATCTCACACTGGCTGTAAAAAAGCCTTTTGCCACAGGAATAGCAGACATGATGAAATACTGCTTGAAAGAAAATATAGCTCCGTATTTACAATGTTCTTTGTCTTGCAGTGCAACTTGGGTGCATTTCATGGGTGAAGGTTTGTCTGTGTCTCTGGGCAATTGCAAGTTTATAATACACCTGGAGAGAAGCGTGTTTCTCCCATGCATGAGCTACAGTGCTGTTAGCATGTAATGTTTTTCAGTGTTAATGGCAGGGGTTAGAGTTAGTTTGGCCATCTGATGTTCTGAGCCTCAGTCTATAAGAAACTCTTTTTACCTGATTGTTTGGAATAAAGGCATTGTAACATGAGGGGCATGAATTCATAAAGATAGAATTTGCAATATATATTCTAGCTGACTGAGAAATTATTTTAACATTTAGTTAAATATCCTCTTCTGATATGGACTTCTCTTTTGAAAAGGTAGCTGTTTCACTGCCTAAACTTATTTTCTTCCATAATCCACAGGTGAAGTCCAAAAACTGCTTGCAATTTATAAAGTCTTTCCTGCATGTAGTATCCTAAATTAGTCTTATTATACAACTTGAAATTATTTTATTATTTTAGATATTAGAAAAAACATCCAAAAATTCTGCTTTAAAAGTTTACGTAAATTAAATCACACCATCATATTTTAAAATGCTGCAGACATATTTTAAAATGCAGCAGCAAAGGCTAATATAATTGTACTTAGTATATCAGAATTTTGACTATATAATAACAATAATAATTATTATTATCAGAATATATCAGATTAATATATCAGAATCATATGCTCACATGCTATTGGTAACACTTTTCATTTGCCCAATATATGTAAGAGGGATATTAAAGAAAGATTGGGGCAAACAGCTTCTTTTTCTCCTTCAAAACAGACATTGGTCTTGGGCCAAAATATGAAACATTTTGCATATTGCCTCAATCTTAGATGCAATAGCAATAAATACCTAGGGTTCCCCCTTCCTGTCCCCCACCCCTCCCACCTTTTATTTTTGTTTGTTTGTTTTTGGTGAAGTTATGTCATACTTTATAGTTATCCAATTGCTCTGGGCTAAAAATAGTTCTTAGCACATTAAGTGACTTTTCAAGCTAACCTCTCAGTAGAGTTTAATCTGCATTACAAGCTAGAAATCTTTGAAGCTTATCATGTTTAATTTGCACAACAAAGCCCAGGGAAGAAGTAAAAGAAAAGGAAGGGGAAAGCGGTATGTCACAGCAGAGGAAGCAAATTCAAAACTAGTCAGTCACATTACACAGTTGGGTTTCTTGTGTATATTCAGTTCTCTACATGCTAATTTAACATAAAGAGTGACTAAAACAAGTGTTATATAAAATTAACTAGTTATAGTAAGCAGACCAGTGCTGCTAGGAATAGAAACCTAGGACAAGACTGATGTTAAATGTGTCTACGTCTATATAATATTTTGTTTAGTGTAATGATGCCGCTAGAAGCCATATTTAAAAAATATTTAATTAGTTTGATGTTATACGTTATGTTGTGCACACTATGAATGGAAGCACATGTTTAGGATTGTTCTTCTGTTGCAGGGAGGAATCCTGCCCCAGAGCACATGTAATCTACAGGGACTGTGAACAGGAACATAGTACATTCAAAGTTAATTATCTATCTACTTTATTATTGTCCTTTCATGCAGATAGTGCGGTTCAGTGCAGATAGTTTCACCACGAAGTGGTGCTTGAAATGATAAACTAAAGCTTGCTCAGCAGTTCTTTATTTTTGAGCGTAAATCCATTTACTAATTAAAGATGAATAGCTCAACCTAAAACAGTAGAATATTTTTACTCCTTTGCCCAGTTGCATAACACTGCTATGAAATCTCCCAAACTCCTGCCCACTGTGAAGCCAATTACAGAGAGCCACTTACCTGAATGTTGATCTGTTTGTCATGTAGCACTTTCTGCAGCTCCAGAAGACTGCCCTTCAGTGTCCTGAGCTTCACAGCCAGCTGCTCTGCCTCGTCCTTGGTGTGAGCCTTCCCTTCCATAAGCAAGTTCTCGTTGTGCACAGACAGCTCTGATAAGGCCACCACCTTTTGCTCTATTTCAACCAGCATGTTCTGCAGCAGCAAAAACAAAGAAGCAAATTCATACATTTTCCAGCATCTGTCACGTTTTCTGGCAAGGAGACCTGTGGCATACCTCACCCGTTGCCAAGCTAACAGCGAGCCAGTTTTTCATTGCTTTGCTTTCCAGTCCCTTTCAAAGTCCTTATGAATATGCTCACAGGCATTTGCATGTGTAATTTCTGTTTACAACCTTTTTTTCGAAATAGGAATTTGAAGAATTATTTGAAACAAAGGATTTGTTGTAGATGAGATGTTATTTATTTTCGCATTAATTGTAAGTGTGGCTGAGATGCTAGATTGACATCCATAATGACAAGAAATAGAGCACACACAGATGGAGATACTTCTTTCCTCTTCTTCCATGTACATTTAGTAGAATCCGTTCTACCTGTGTGTTGCTCTGACTAAATTGATAAGCTTCTCTTCTTGCTATTTGCTCTTTCTGATTGGTTCATGATGGACTTAAGGATTTCTGTATAATCCTCTTTAGTCTAAAGAAAGACTTAAAGTGACAAATCTCTGGCATGTTTATTCTCAAGAGCTACTTTCCTGACGTTCCATTAACGTGGTGCATATTTTGATTTTCCTAATTTAAAGCTCATAGTATTCTTGCTGAAAATCCTAGCCTAATATCAGTTTTTATTTCCATAGCCACTGTCAAGTACAAGCTTACAAATATTGCCCTTTGAAGGAATGTGTGCAGGATGAGATGGGCAGAGTCTCGAAAATGTGGAAAAACTATGGGACTTCTTAAAAAACTTACTGCATTAAGTTTTTAAGAACTAGCTAAAGAACAGCAGTATTAACTCATCCACAGAGTTAACTGTTCTTTTTAGTTTTGAGTTCCCTGGAGATTATATTTTTAAAAAATATTCCTTTGTTCAAGTTCACAGGGTTTATATGCAACAATATGGCTGTCAAGGATGAAACAGTGAAAAAACATCTGAGACCGAGTGGACTGAAAATTCCAATAGTGAAGCAACGTTAGAAGGTGGAAATATAACTAAATGTTGTTATATACCCATTTTAATTCATCAGACTTGTGTGAAACTTGACTCCCATTTATCCCAAATTAGTTGAGTTCCTTGTTATATAGTATGAAAAGGAGTCCTAAGTCCTAAATTTGCCTTTTTTTTTTTTGGTCTTATCATTTTAACCATAATGATCACACAGTTCTAAACTGTCCTTTAAAAATGGAGAAAAAGCACTAACTTGTAAACTTAGATGAGTTTTTAATAAAAGCCTTTTTAATAAAAGTATATGCAATTACTCCTATTGCAGAAAAAAATGTTTTTCCTCAGATGTTTTGGTATTCTGTGTTGATTCATATTAAAATCATAAAATTAATAACTGCTGATGACTAAACCTTAAATTTGGAACCTAGGTAGGAATTACTCCTAAAGAAAACACAGCACTGTCCCAGTTACCACTGCTAGTGGGACAGTGTTCTTCAGCTGGAAAAGGAGGAGTAGGAAAGTACACTGCAGGTGTTTTCATATATATCAAGTGAGCTGTTCCACAACAGCTTGTGTGAGGTAAAAACAGTAAGTACAGGCAAATACACGGCTTTTAAAGCAAAACAAACAACCCCTCAAAGTTGTAGAGCTTCAAACATTCTTGCAATCAGGTTTTGTTGGTTTTCTGCTGTTATGTTTATATGTGCTTCTTAAATCACTGTGCAGTCTTTAATAAGAAATGGAAAAAAGTCTTTAATTTCACAAATCATTGATGGAGCTAACCAAACGTTCCTAAGGATCTCAGAAAATTTTTCCCCGTTAATATGCTGGCTCATTCCACTCAGTAATGGTCTTAATATTAATGCTCCGTATTTACCTCTTTATTTGGATAAAGTTATGCCCTCCCTCTTCATCTAAATACTACCAGACTGATAATTTTACCTGGCAGTCCACCAGCTGAGCTTCCATATCCATAGGTTCCTCAACAGTAACCAGAGCAGTGTCCAGTGTAGCACGGGTATTGAGTAGCCAGTGGTCAAGCTCATCAGCTTCACAGCGGTACCTTTGAAGAGCCTGCTCTTGCCGCTGTTCTTCCAGCTGCTCACTCAGTTTTTCCTAGAGGTATAAATTACAATGATATTTTACTTTTTAAAAGCTGTACACCATAGTAGTTATTTTTTTTGTCCCTTCTCTCTGTTTCTCACTGCTTCTATATAGTATTCTTTAAGCCATGATAAGCATTTTCTTTCATAAGTTTGAAAACTTTACAATATATTATTGCTTTCAATTAATGAACATCTTTTCTTGGTAACTGAATTCTGTTTCAGTTAAGTTACTATTTTTACTTACTTAAGTAGATGTCCACTATTAGAACTTCCTGAAGGTGAGGCCTTTTCTGCCTCCTTTTTCTGCTCTCCTTTGGGTCCCACCATCACCCTCCCCGACCCTGATTCAGTTTGCTTAACTATCACAGAACGGTTTACTTAGGGAGAAAGATGCATGGGTAACACAGAGGTGGGAGTGGACCACAGGGAAAGGAGAGCAGCCTTGCCTTCTTTGGCAGCAGCAGGCTGTTAGATAGTCTTAGCATCTCTCATGAGAGACATGAGAGTGTACTTCAAGGTCCCAGCAAGGTACTGATGAGCCTCTGGTGTAACCACCGTGGGTAGACAGAACACTGAATAGCTGTCTACCTTGTTCAGCCTCTCAGAGGATCCCTGACTCATGCTTTATCTTATTAGTTAGCATCTTCTCCTAAGTGCCATCAAGAAGATCCTGTAGGGAGCTCAAACTACAAACAGCAAGATCCTTATTCTATTTTGAGCTCCATAATTTTAGGTAAAGACCATTTTTCTTCTGAGAGGGAAAAATTTAGTGGTTTTTTTTTTTTTTTTTTTTTTTTTTTTAGTATAACTTCTATTTTCTAAGGATGTGTTCACTGCCTCAGGTGACTGCACAGGAGATGATACACCCTGGGACTCCTCTGTAGCCCAGGTAAATCCACAGAGCAAATCCTCACACAGTCTCCTAGAACCAATTTATGTTTGAAATTATAAAAGCAGCAGTTGATGTGCTTATGAGTTCACTGTTGGTGTTCTCAGAATTACAGCAGTAAATCAGCATTCAAAGTAGCCGGATTGTAGCTAGCTTTGGCATGAATGCATTTTCTCATACATACCTGCTGCGTTATACACATAAATATTCCTATATGTAATTGATTTTTTTTTTTAAATCACCTTCATGTTAAAGGATTTTTGGTAAAGTTGGTAGACAAAGAAATAAAAGAGTCCAACTTCCATTATAAAAGTGTGCATGCAAATCACTTGGAAGATGAACAGAGGCAACAAGGCAACAGTTTGGAAGAGGAATTATTTCTTGGTTTGAACTTTCCCCTTCTCTTGTTTCCCAGTTTGGACAGATGACTCTTCAAAAGTTTCAGTTTTACTGTAGATAACTGCTTTTAGTACTTGCAAACTACTTTTAATAAATGCACTCCATAACTTCTTCTGTGGAGGACAAGGAATACCAAGAAAATAAGGCACCTATTGAGAAAATGTCAACGAGGATATTAAATGAAAAATAAACATATGCACAATGTGTTTCCAGATTCTGTCTAGTTTCTTTATGAGGAGGGGCTGGCTAGGGAAGAACAATAATATTTTAGGGAAAGGAATTGTGAGAAATGAGCGGAAATGAAAATGACTTATTTCAATTAGAAGTATTCACTAGTAATTAAGAACTTCAGTCAAAGTACAGCTGTGCCAAAAATGGCTCTCAAAATCTGGAATGCAATCCAAAAGACTAATTTCTAGAGTTTTTTTGGTACCTCTAATAGCTGTCGTTTTCCTGATGCCTTCATTCGAATTGTGGCCATTCGCTCTGCCAAGACTGTGAGAGTGGACTGCAACGCCAGCTGATCAGCAGCTTCTGCATCCCGTGATTCTGAAACCAGCTCCTGTGCTAATGATGTCTGAAGCTCAGTGATTTCTTCTTGTAACATTAGAATCTCATCCATCAAAGCCTATTTAGAAATGAGAGCAGAGAAACTAGTTCATCTATCAGAGAGAAGAAAGTATCTAAGGGCGTATATCCTTAATACAAAAGTCAATGTGACTGTTCCAAAGAAGCATGAGGAATACAACAATGTAATGCATCACTGCTGGATTTCATTCCTCATCTTGAGTTTCAAATGTATCACAAGAAGGAAACTTGTTGGAAATATTATACATACAGTTTTGTTCTTCCAGAAGACTTTCCAGAGGGTATTCTAGTAGACAATGTAAGGATAAGGAATGAATGAGTCAGTAAGCGATGAGAGAAAGAGAACCAGGGGCATGAGTTAATTTCCAGGAAGAAATTTACTAACTGGACAAAGAACATACAACAATAAACACAAACATCCAGAGAATAATTCCATGGTGTGAAAGACATTTCTACTGTAATTCTTAGCCTGTAAATCAGTTTCCAAGACAGATACCTAATGATGTTGCATTATCAATCTCTTAGAGCAAGCACTTTACTTTCATTTCTGAGAGTACATATGCATTGGATACACAAGACAACACATTGCTGCAAAAGCCAGATGTTATCCTTTGCAAGTCAGAGTTCTTACTGAAGTGAGACTGGCCCTATCAAACTGTTTCAAGTTATCAGTTAGAGTGCTTACAACTGTGATTACAACTTGGTTATGTCTGGTTGGTTTCTTGATAAAGAGCTATTTAGACAAACCTGCAGCTGTATTCTGCATTTGAGTATTGTACTGACTCAAATTTTCAGCATCTGGAGCAAGAGAATGTCCTGAGTGCAATTTAAACAAGTGTCCATTGACTGATAATGACAGAAGTGTTTCTCATTCAATGTACTATTTTTGTAAGTCTTTTGTAACATGTTGGCCCTTTGTCACATTAATGTGTTCTCCAATAAAGAAATTTGCTAGTAAAACCAGCATGTAACATCAGATATTTTACATCATGATTTTCCTTAGTATATATTGGTGAAATTCTGTATCTGTAATTATTTGAAGGTAAAAACTGCAAAACATACCAAACCAAACATCTGAGCTTATATTTTCATTGCAAGCATAATGAAAAAGAAAATAAAATGAATCAAGTTGAGAAGCCTAGTCCACACTTTTTTGTAATTAATGAGTTCAAACCAATTTTGAAATGGCTCAGTGTTGCCATTATACATGTAACAATGTTTGAGACCTGTGTTGGTTGCATCTTCCTCCAGCCTACATGGATGACAGAAAGATAGTGTTACCTCTCTGAAAGCCTTCTTCTGGGTTCTTTACATTCTGAAGATAAACATCTGCCAGGGAAATAATCCATTTGTATTTTTGTGCAGACATTTGATGCAGACATTTTATTTGCTTGACACTGAGTATCCAGTGTCAAAATGAGTTAGAAATGGATAACCTTTTCCTCTAGCATCAGGGTTGATATAGTAAAGTTCAACATAATATTCTATTTTAATTCTTTGTCTGTAATACTGACATTAATAACCTGAAAAGGAAAAGCTTCCTGGTGAATATAATTGTAGCATTTTACCTCAAAGAGTTACTATATTCTCTTATTGTTAAGAGCATAATTTCTCAAGACTTCACTTGGGAGGGAATTTTTTGCGTGCTTTGGTTTGCTTGTTTTGTTTAACAAGGCAAAAAGTGTATTTAGATCAATTTACAATGCATCAGTATTAGTGATGATCTTAGTAAAATTAGGAACATTACATATAGTCTCTCTCTATGAATGTACTAGCATATATTGCTAATAGCACTAATGTTGAAAACCAGTATATGTAGGCGTCATTGAACACAATCTTTGACAAAAGATTTTGCTGAAAATTTTGGTTGGACAAATGTTATATATTCCTACCTTTTTTTTTCATTTTTTTTTCCTTTAAAGAATCCCTGTTACATCATCTTTAGAAGAGTGGGAAGTCCAGAAAGGCAAGACGTACAGTTAACATAGATAATACAGCTACTGCATATTGTTGAGTCATCCAACCAAAAAGAACACTGCTATCTAACAACAAAGGGAACTAAAGATACAGAGGTAATGCATGGCCTCCCTTTATTTCTTATGTAAAAGTTTTTACCTGATGTTCAGCCATCTGGGTCTCTGGACTCTTGGCTGGTTCCAGACTCTCATTCAGTTTGAACTCAGTGGTCTCCATTTTACTGGATATAGACTGGAGTGTGTCCTGATACTTCTGTTGACGTTCAAGAGCTTCATAAAGGGTGCGCTGTTTTTCACTTATCTGATGAGGAATAGAAGATATAAGTTCTAACCCCTGATACAGGATTTGAATGTTTTTCTGCTTCATACATCCCCAGGCTTACAAGACAAAAACAAAAAACTTGCAACATCGTTTTTCAAAAGTATAAATTAGAAATCAAAACAGCCATATTAAAATTATTTATATGTTTAAACATCATCAATCAAATTCTATGTTCTGTGACTGGAAAAAACAAACAAACAAACAAACAAAAACACACAAAAAAACACTTTACTATTCAGGGATAAACTATGGACATTCTCATTAATTATTACAGATTTTATACACTCAATCATGTACATGCACACAGTTTGATAGAGGCATAGTTCTTAATACCCCATAATAGCTCCTGTGCCTTTGCAAAGAATTAAAATATATTGTATGTAATAAAATCTGTAGCCTTTTTGATACATCACTGAATGACTATGCTACACTACTATGCAGAAGTGTGTTAAGCTGACTCAGTATTTGGAGGAACTGGATGCTTGGGCCTTTTTTACAAACATTTCTGGTACGAATTGAATTCCATGTTAGGTTATGGAATATTGTCAGACAACAGCTAATATTTCTGAAGGCAACTATCAGCACAAATGACTTCTTTTTTTCTTAATAGGTGTCCATCCTGCACGGGCTTTCAACGAACAAAGATAATGCAATATAATACTGCAACAGACAATTCTTGTTGCCCCCAGAGAGCCAAGAACTTCAGAGAAGAATACTAGCTAAGCAGGTTAATTGCATTTTATTCCTTACAAGCTAGCAGATTGTTTTAAACCCTCCAGATGAAGACATACCACATTCTTCAGTGTTTCCCAGGAACGCTGCAAATCATCCAATTTGGCACTAGCAGCTGATTCTAAGCCTGGTTCATAAAACTCCTGGGTGGCTGAAGTGCTGGGTTGAATTTTAGCAGCTTCTGTTTGCAACTGTTCAGCAGATAAGGCTTGGTAATAAGCAATGTCCTACAAGCACGAAGCACATTATTGCACTTTCAAAATAAAAGATAATATATAAGAATATCCCCCCACATACTGATCCATTGCATATGTCTGTTAAAAACAAACAAACCAAACCAAAACAACAAAAAAAAACACCACCAAGCCACAAAGCCAAAAGAACCAAGCAATCCCTGAACAACAAAGTAAATAAATATTTAAAAGTAATACACTGAGTATGGTTTGGAGCTTTAATATGATGAAAATTGTGGATCCTTTTTTTTTTTTTCCATGTCAACAGTATCTGGATGGATATTAGCAAGGAGGCTCAAGATGCAACTGTGGACAGACATGGAAAGTCTGTGAGGGGAGTGCTCAAATTTGGAACAACATTCTATACACAACAGCTATAAATGGGGAAAGCCCATCACAACCCAGTGTGTTGTGGGTATTGTAAGTAGCAAAGAATATCACTCTAATGAACATTAGCATAGAGAAGACAACAGAAGAACTGAAATCGAATATGCCAAAGGACTAGTCAATGAGGTAAGAAAGAATATTAAGCATTGGTCTTCAAACAAACAGGTACTGTTGACTCACTCATGAAAGACAGTCGGCAGAGGGACCAGAAGTACTAAGGAAAATGGGCAAGTGTTCAAGTTACCACTGAAAAATTCAAGGCAGAAATATTTCCCATCAGAACTCGTGTGTTTAGTGTTTGGCTATTTCTTCAATTGTTGCAACAAGACACTGGGACCAAGACGTCATATGCTACCACTACAGATCTTTTTGTGACCTCATTTTCGGAAGTAGTATTTGCAAGATGAGCCTTAAAAATAATTAAATAAAATACAGGCCTACTTTATGTGCCCAGTGTGTTATCCTTTGGAGAATTCATGGCCATTATAATATTTCTTGTCTAATCTTTACTGATCTTCATTTTATTAGTTAATGGGAATTTTTTTAAAATGGAGTTCATAGAAAATTATACAGAAAAGTATGGCTTGATAAATAAGGGCCTAAGGAATTAGTGAGATCCAAAGAAGACAGTAATCCAGTGTTACCAAAGGATGTTATGGGTTTAAAAAAATTAATTTCAAACAAATGCATTTTCTTGTAATGAAGTACTGATGCAAGTGCCATATTATCTCACTCCTCTACATGTGGGAATTTAGAATACTTGCAAAAGGATACAAATTTGAAGCAGACTCTTCATTTCCCAGTGCTATTTCAATGTTATTTAATAGCATATGTGAACAAAACCAAAGAAGCTCTGGAAGAACAGTGTAGAAATCAAGCCACTAACTCAATCTAGGAAGCACAGAATGCCCACCTGCCACAGAAAACAGCCCATCACCCAGCAGCTGCACAGGTATGTTTTTTCACTCCCTCAAGAAAATGAAGAGATGAGCTCAGGTTATCTGGTTCCTAGATGGACATTTTAACAATTAAGGTGCCTGTTCACAGGTTGTTACCAGTATTTTTAAAGGTAGGAAACTGCCATTACTGTATTTTATAGACAGCTGGATCATGAATCTTTACTGAGGATCCCTGAAAAAGTCTCTCCATAGAAACAGAAGACCCACGAATGGACAGAATTTCAAACTGTCCAGATCTGTTAAATGAGATACCTCTTAATATTGGGAAATTACAAGATGAAGGCATTTATAGTGTCTGGGAGTCAACAGGTGACATGTAACAGCTTAACACAGTATTCAGGACTTTGATTTCTGAATTTTTGGCTCTGACCACAAGTGATCTTTCCATGCCACGGAGAAAAATGACAGCAGTGCAGGGAACTTCTCAATTTGTCTTGTCTGCAGCTAGTCTTCTCTATGAACAAACAAAAAAACAGCCTGTGCTTCTGAGACTTCTTAATCACAGTTTGTAGAATAAACGGCTTGTTCTTACAGAGAGGGAAAAGTAACCCCTTTGCCCATCATTGCAACTACTTTTTGGAGTATACAACATGACAGTTTCTTTTCAGAAGGGTTTTTTTGCTGACAATGTGAATCCAGATGTTCTTACTGATGACCTTCCCCTATTCAGGACCCAAAGTCTCATGCCCTTTTTTTAGGAAAATTAGTCAATGAACAGTACTCAAGCTTCATTGTTAGGATGTAGGAGCAAAGGATGAGTTTAAATTTCAAGGATTTGTATTTAAGAGGGGCTGGTGCAACATAGATGAGTTTTCATAATGGAAGGAGAAAGAACGATTATGAAGTAGTCTGTGTACAAGGAGAGAGAAAGATGTTTTACAGTGATCCAGTGATGAAGACTTGAATCACAGGATCAGCTGTGGCCTCCAAGGTTTTATGCTAACAACTTCAGCTTTTTTCAATTCAATTGCTGTACATTATATATCTGGAAAACAAGTTTTAAAAGATGTGCTAAATTTTAATCACCTATATTTTTGGGTAAATGTGAGAAATGTTACCTTCAAGGGATTCTCATTCACTATTGTAGCACAGGTAAAGCCCCTGATTTTTATCAGAATAAACTCCATTAAAACACTGTTACTAATTGCTTTGTATACTTGTAATACTTGTTTTGTATTTTTGTAACTTACTAGCACTGTAAAAATAGCACTTAGATGTCTCAGTTCGGGATACCTACATTTGATCATTAGGAGATATTATGAAACTCTGATGGAAGATTGTGTTACTTTAATCCTTAATCCCTCTCTACAGTTTTAACAACACATTTCTCCCCTACTTCAAGAGGGAAAAAATAATTAAATAAAACAAAACAAAAACCTTTATAAGTGCTCTAATTATTTTCCCCCAAAACTAAATTAATGTAATTCTTCACTTTCTAGAGTTCCAGTTCACATATTTTTCTGGTATGTTGCAGGTGATATTCCTGTGAGAAATTACTTCTGTTAGCACTGGCTACTTAAAAAGAAAAAAAAAATCCAAATTAGTTTTGCAGAGTTTTTTTTTTTTTTCTGAATACAAATATTTTTAACGTTTAAGTTCCTAACTCCCTCTTCTCTAGGGTTATTGTTGTTGTTGCTGTTATTATTATTTTTTTATTATTATTATTTGCCAACCTTCTTTAATGAAGTCTTCCTAGTCATCCATCACGATCCTTTCTGGCAACTTCAGTGTCTTTAGTTTAAATCTCATGTGTATGGGAACCTAAGCATTTTGTAAGTAAACCAGTGCATTTTGGAATGTTCTTCCCCTTATTTTCTAGTAAGTGAAGTTCATTTCAACATTAACCACACTGAAGAAACCTTCATCTGTCAGTTTTTTTTTACATTATTATAACATGAGCGATTTTATCTCTTTCAAAGAACTCCTGCTAAATGAAAGACATCATATTTTTGTTCAATTTTACCCTAGTAAATCACAGGTTCTAAAACTTGTGTGTTCCATGTCAGGTTATGGTACAACAGCATTCTTACTGGATTTTCCTTATTATTTGAGTTACTGGATTTTTATTTATCTATCTATTTATTTATTTCCCACCCCCTACAGAAATGTAATGAACCGATGAAGGATTTTTTTATTAGGACACAAGATGTTCTTGGTCATTCAACTCTTTCACTGATCGACATTGACATAATTTTTTTTTTGTTCTACCATTAAGTAAACATTACCAGGAAATTTCTTATTATCTGAAGTAAGAGAAAAATCCTTCTGATTCATTATATAACATTTTTATTGTTCTGTTGAAGAATGCTACCTTTATTACTATCTTACCCCAATGTTCTTTCTTATATAAGTTCATGAAAATGAATCCTTTAGATTTAGCAACTTCTAAAGCACCATGTACATCTTCAAAATTAGTGGAAGGAATTATTGGGCAACTTGCTCAAACTTCTCTAATTCTTTTCAGCAATGCAACACAACACGACTCTACCTTCAAATTCTGCAACAGTTAATTTTGGGAATAAAAACAAATGCAAAAAACAAACAACAACCACAAAACGTGATGAATTCAGTGAGGTGGTGACTGCTCCTAAGGCTAATTTATACACTTAATCTTAGCATTATACATGTGCCTTCATGTACATGATGCTCAGTATGCTGGTTCATTGCTCACATTATAATGAATGCTTATGTACACTGGATCCTAGCAGAAGTGCCAGAGTCCACAGTTTTAATTTAAAATTTAATTTATTTCACTGATCTCTCTTATTACCACTTAAAATAGACTGTCACTGAAATATGGAATGAACAATACATGATAAAATTACATGAAATTTAATACTTGAAATGGTATTAAATGGAAGATAGTCTGTGAATTCAATGCTACAATGACAATGATGCTGTAAGATAGATGTATATGGATATAATATAATGTTTTATTATTTAATATTGCATTTTTTCTCAGGATGCAAGATTCCATTGTGTACTGCTGTGAAAATCAAAAATAGGGTATAAATAGGAAATAGTAGTGACATGGAAGAGCTTTGTAACTGTCACTTAAAAATTTATTTTAAAAGTAGCGAATAGCTGTAATGCCAAATTACATATTTTAAACTCATTAGTCAATATTTGTACACATTTTGAGCTAGAATCTGAAGGTTCATTTAAGTTACAGGTACAGCCTCATTTTCTTGGATCTATAGGCAAATATTATTTCACAGGATTAAATAAACCACCTGTGGAATGGAACCATACATGTCTCTGAGATAAAAGCTGAATGAATGCCAAGAGGGAGGTACCTGGTTAACAGAAGCATCTGTATTAGCCACAGGTGAGGGAGAGCGACAGGCAGGTGGAGAAGAGATCTCACTGTTGGTTCCCTCCTCCCCAGACTCCTCAGTGACAGGGGAGAGCAGCGTGTGACAGCGACCAGCAGTCATCTGCCACAGGAAAAGCAAACCCCAGAGCACAGGAAGAAAATCAGTTACCTCAGCTTAGGTTTACTTAGACTGAGATCAAAACAAGAGAAAAAACAAAACAAAACACACAGCTGGAATGAACATGACAGCATTTAGTCATCCTTCGTGCCCTTACATTTGCCAGGTTAAAATTCTGGTGAATTAATAGTCATATTTACTAGCCATACTTTAATTATGAACATTCTCTTTTGTAACCTAATGAATTTAAAAGGAAATGTACAGCCAGCAACTGAATAATAACATGTCAGGGTCTGTCTAAATGTCTTCTTGTGCAATCAGAGATGCATATGGAAATATTATGGACAGCTACAGAATAATGAAGTATTGGTGTCTATATCCAGGCCTGGTTAGAACAACAAGGAATACATATAAGATATAAAAAACATATAATCCCATAGTAACTTATAATTTTTGCTTCCCCAGTTGTTATACCATGATAAATCTTGAAATCTGCACTCAGGCAAAAATCCCAATGACATTAGCAGTATGTTTATAGTAAGACCCAACAAGAAACATAAGCATTTTAACTCAAACATGAGGCCTATGTCAATACTTAGACAGCTTTCATTCCCACATACTCATTTGAGAATATAGCAGCATACAGTCAAATATCACATCAACTTTTTAATAAAAGAGCTTTATAAATATGCTCTGTAAAATACATGCACTGCAACATGCTATGAAGTAATATTTCTTCTGTTTTTATCTGATTCCTGCAATTCAACAGTTTTTTGGCATTTGCTCACACATGCTGATAGCTAAGAAAAAGCACTGAATTTGCATCTTATTACAGATAACTGCCACTGGTGTTTGTCTGTTAAATAACTTCATCCTATATCTATGAGTCTTGAAAACCCATATAAAGCAAAATACAGTAAGGGGAAGCTGTAGCTTGTTTGGTTTGCAACACTCCAGCCATTTCAAAAGCAAAACGTAGATATGAGCTGTGGCAACTCGCTACACAGGAGTGTTGCAATGATGCAAAAGCAATCAGCTCAGATAAACGGTCCTGAGAACAATTCATTCCTTACCATAACCACTGAAGGATGAGAAGGGTGTGCCGGGAGCAGGTCTGAATCCAGCTCCTCCATTCCTTCTGAAAGCCCCTCCACCTCTGTCACTGTCAGCAGCATAGTGGCATGTTTTGCTTTCATTGTTAACATCTTGCACTTCGAATTCAAAGAAGCAATTTGCTCCTGGTATCCTTTGATCTTCTGTGCCAGCTCCTGAGGAAACATATTTTTTCCCTAATGCAGAGGCAGCCAATAAAGGCCAGGGGACTAGCAGCATTCCAGCTTCCGTAGAGAAGGCAAGCTCTCCCCTCCTAGCCCAGCCAATGAAATCATAGTGCTGCCTCTCAGAAACCCTGCATAAGCAGCAGCACTAGCTGAAAAGCAGGATGTTGATTGTGGAGGGAACAAGTCAGGCTGCGTCTCACTGCACAGCTAAACCGCAAAGCAGAGAGCTTTGAAGTGAAACCGGAAAAGTACTGTGAAAGCCTCTGTGTGATCATTGCAGAAGTGAAGGACACCCCATACTTGCATCCAGCCTGAACTGGACACAAATTCTCTATGCTTCAATTTACAAAAAAGGGGAACATCTCTCCTTCTTTCTTTTCTGTTTTTTCTTTCTGACCTATTTGCATTTATCTAAGGAAGATGAAGCTTTTCCACATACTGCATGCCATGAAAATGAGGTCATGTAATAAGCAGAACTGTAAAAAAAAACACACCATTCAGCTCTCACCAGAAAGAATGAATAGTTCAAACAATAACTCACAGGGTTTAACAAGATCAATTGTAATATGAACAATAGTTCACATAATAAGATTAAATGCAGACTGAATCACTTCTGGTCAGTGTTTGGATATATTTTATCTTATTTCTGTTTTGGATAAGTTTTCAGAGTTAAAAACTGAACTGCAGACAGTACTAGCTCTTCTTTAATAAGCATTGGTAAATCTGGCCTAAAGCTGAGTATATTTTAAAATATTGTTTATCATGGCGATGAAATGGTCTATCTGTGTGGTGAAACATCACCAAAATAAGTTTAGTCAGAGAAGAAACATGGAACAGAATAGACAGAAACTGATTAATATTCTCTCATACACTTTACTGCTGCCTAGTTCAGTGTCTGGTTTCAAGGCATTCAATTCATATTTTTCAAATAAAAACTGCAGGGAGATATTCACATTTCTGCCAAAGCCAATGTTCCTGCCTCCCTGGAGGCTCAGTGATGTGACAGAATTTTGATTTATAAAGTTAAAACAACATTTGTGTAAGCTTGCCTGTTAGTTCAGTGATTATTCATTCTAATGGATATTTCTAAATTATTTGTATACCTGCTTTATTTTTTTCACCTAATGAAAGTTTTCAGGGAAAAATAGCAACAGAAGTTGCAAGATCTAGCATAATAAATATAATATTGTGTAATAATAAATGATTGCAGTATCTTTAAAAAGGGAAATAAAATTATTGCTTCAGGCAAGTAAAATTAAAAGATTATTTTGGTTATAAAACATTTTCAGTAAACTTTTTCCTCAAAATCACAGTGGAGAACAGTCATGGTGGAAAATACAGAGTTAGAAGTGGATGCATCACAAAGACTGATGATGACTTTTTCTGTCTGGGACTCAATGGTACCTGCTCACTGTTTGTCATGTCAGCAACAAGACAACCTCTCTTGGAGCTCCAAGGTTCACCTTGGAGACTCAACAAAGTCTGAAGTAAAAAACAGTTGATGAGATCAATTGAAAAACTGTGATCAAATCAAGCCATAGCTTTAATGTCTAGTAGCTGGAATAGAGTTATCTGCTCTATTTGTCAAGTACTAGTCATTTACTAATATTTGATGAATGGCACATCTCAGCAACATACAAGTGGGAAATCTATTATCATTCAAAACACACTACTCCATCAATACTATTGAAAGGTAATAACATTTGTATAATTAATGTCCAATGCACCGAGAATCTAACATACCTCCTTCAATTGAATACAAAGAAAATAAAAAAGATGCAAAAATGTGATTGTGAAAAAAGATAAAACAACTTATAAAGGTAATTTCCTGTGAGGTACTGTATATCCATTAAAATCATACACAAGTATGGAGATACTTGCCCACATTCTTTTCTGAAGGTCTAAAGAAACAGGGTTCAGTAAACTTAGTTCCAGAGTATAACTGCATACATATGCAGTACTACAAGCTTTCTAGATTCTTTCTACATTCCTTATACTTCCATCCTCCTATTTTCATTCTAAACAAAGGTACTAAAAATGCTTATTTAAGTTCCTGTTCATGCAGGGTTAAACAGACAATCTGGCAACTAATGTTTTCTTAAATTAATAAATCACAGGACAAGCATCTTGACAGACTTGCTTTTTAAAGTTGTATAACAATATAGAGTCCACTTATGTAACTGTGTGCTTTTCCACAACTACTGAGCAGACAAAATGCAAACCAAAAATATGTGTATCTTAGTCTTTTAAAACCCCTTGTCTCTAAATGTGGAAAGCTTGAGAGTGTGAAACCTGTCCACTCCCTGGTTGTTCCCAAAATATGCAGTAAAGCTGCTATCTTCCTGCAGATGTTTAAAAGGAATCTTCTAAACTGAAGCTACTGAATTTGTTTAAATGCAGATGAAACTACAAGCTGCCCCATTTTAAATTCCTCCCTGCAGCCTCATTCCTTTCTCCATCAGCATTGCTCTGTATCACTAGTGACTCTCCTGCTGCTTTTGTTGTTCCAGAACATTTGAATAGAAAGTCTAGGATTTTGAATTCTCTGTTAAAAATACAGAAGGTATTGTTTTGTTGGTTTGTTTTGTTTTGTTTCTAAAGGAAAACACTCTGCATTTATAGTGAGTTGCTTTTGTGAAAACTAGACCGAATATGATCAACACATATAACATTAGTTTAGGTTACATAATATCCCAGGTTGATTTTTAATTCAAAGTTAAAGAAATGGTGCCATCTGGTGTCAAAAGTGATACACATGTATCGATGCATTTTCTATCTGTTGGAGTACCTAGCAGATAGAGGCATAGAAAAGGGGTTCAGGAGCTCCCATGCCAGCACAGCAGAAAAGGCTCCATGGAGACTGTCCTGACTCATATGAGTACTTACAATCAATGGGTTTGAGGGCAGAACCTGTAACTTCACAGGACAGAACTCTTCCCCAAAATGACTTGACAAGAATCCTTTGGAGTGACTCTTGCAGACTTTTCCTCCAAATCTACTGTAGTTTTCCTGTGATTCAAGTCCCCTGGTATTTTCCTACATTAATGGCATGGAAATAAGTAAGGACTTTAAGATATATCTAAGGATTGCTGAATTGGCAGTGATCAAGTGACTAAATGCTTAGCATTGACTTCTGTGATGTTCCTCAGTTAAGTACCTGTGTTAACTGCCCCTTAAATACATAATGTTTTAGTTTGCATAATGTTGCCTGGAGATTAGGACATATTTAACTGAATAAACAAATAAAAACTCCAGATTGCACTAATAGCACGAGTTTCCTATTGGGTATTGGTTTATCTGCTGAGATAGCCTTCAAGCACATCCGAAAAACTACTCAGCTAATTTATGAAACTTGGTTATGAAAATTATTTTAGGCCAGTGAACTGCCAGTGAGCCTATGTTGTTCTGCCTTTCCTACCTCATGACGAGAAATCTGGACCTGGAGTTCATGGATGTTGCTGGTTGCTACTGGCTTGTCTTGAATTTCACGATGGGCACTCTCTATCATTTGCTGTAAATGTTTCATCTCTTGCTCATATTGCTCATACTGAACCACAGCTTCCTAGAGAGGAAAAAAAAAATCAAGTGTCTACATGAAAATAAGTATTTATTTACTCTAAGTATGACCGATTTCCCTTCTGCACTGAAGCAAACTTACACCCAACTGGCGCTTGCACCTTGGCAAGCCAAAGTGTTTTTGTTTGTTTGCTTGTTTTTAAGATATTCAATAGTGGGGCTAGAATTTCAGCTTTCAACAAGCATCTGCCCCAAGCATACTCACCAAAAGACAGCATTGCCTAATTTGATAGTTTTAATATAAGCACTTTCATCTATTTATTCACGTCAAGCCTCCTTCTATGAAATGGAAAAACTACATGAGAAACTTAAATTTTAAAGAATCATAGAAAATACAACTGGGAGAAGATCCTGAAGACTGATTTAGACCATTATCCTACCAGTGTGGTATCATTATTTTCTTTTTAGTATAAACTTCCCAGAAATTGGTCTGATCTGTTTTTAAAAAGCTTTAGTCTGATATTATGCCTTTCTTCATACTTAACTACCTTTAATAATTAGAAGCCTCTACTGTTATTTAACTTGAATCTCTGTAGCTGTACCCTAGCTCAATATGTATTTTTCAATCACTAACGAGCAGAAAAAAAAAAAAAAAGAAAAAAAGTTTATTCAGTTCTTTGGAAATACGTTTTACATATTTAGGTATGAAATCAAGCTATCAAACAAAAACTAATTTTCTTGTATTTAGCAAAGCTTGGAAATGGAAATTTAATACATACTGAATGTATTCAAAATCAGGAAGGAAATATTTAGAAAGCTTAAATAAAAAAATAATAACTTCTAGCTTAGAAAGCTTTTTAGCTCAATGTTATGTTATTATTTTAAGCAGCTGATGTTATAATGATATATTAAAATTAATTTCATTAACTGATTATATTAATTAAAATATTACCCTGCATACAAATGTATATTAACTATCTGTTTATTTAATCCTAGCAGCATTACAAAAAACATTTCAAGATTCAGGACAGAACCACCATAAAAGTCTGATGAGTAAATTGACCAATAACATCATCAAAAATGTTAACTCCCCCAAAATATGTAATCAGAAAGAACTGAAACATACTAAGAAACATACTAATTGTATGACTGGGCAAAGAAGAATGTATAGAGATATAAAATTGTTTTCATTGCAATTTGTGTGGTCAAATTACTCAGAGTAATCTATGGGACACAGTTACTCTTGCCTGCATGATGTTGCACTGCTGAATGGCAGTGTGCTGCAGGCGGCTAGCCTCCTCCTGGAGCCGAAGGGCACTGTGACATATTGGCAGGCTGGCGACCACCTCTTCAGGAATTCTCAAGGCACTTTGACAAACTTGTACTGCATGAACTTTTGGCTTCAGTGATTCCATTTCAGACAACAGATGCTAGAAAAAGTCAGTGCCACAATAAGCCCATTTTGCAGAACTCCCAGAACATTTGATGCAGCAAAAGATAATTCTGAATTCACAAACTAAAATAAACAATGAATTTGATTATCTGTTTGTTGGTTTGTTTGTTTGCTTTTAATTTAATATAATTAGGATACACTTTGTCTAGAGTTTTTCATTCTGAAATTAGCATTCTTTTAAAGTATTAGTTAACCAAAATACCTACATATCAGGCATAAAAATAATTCATGAAAAAACAGTCATTCTTATTTCTGAGTGTCTAAGCACAAGAATAATTCTGTTAACATATCTGAAAAATATCTTTAAAAAATCCACAGATTGAAGCTGCATAGGAGTCACTTATGCACACATATATTTTAATGTTGAAATCCAAGTGGAACTCCATGTTGAAGCACAGTTAAAGAACAGCAAATGAATCCTGTTGTGTTTACAGTCTTCCTTTGAAAACATAAATAATTGCTGAAAATATTTTAAATTCAAAAGGCAATAAAGCACCAAAAATACACATACAGATTTATTTATTTTTTTCTGTTTAATAATCATATGTTGGGTGCCCTTTTTAATAGTCTCTATCCCTTTCACAATGTCTATGCATGAGAAGTGTATAAAACTGCAATGATATAAGTGCAATTAATAGATTCTACTGGTATTCTTTTATCTTTGTTAGGGAGTTAGATGTACATTAAAGCTTTCCTTTTGATTAAAATATACAGTTTTAACACAGAAAAAAAATAGTAAAAGGCAAAGCTGATGAAAAGAACCTCAGTACATTAGAAAAGCTTTGAAGCTCAATAGATACAAATAATCTAGGCAATGTATTTGGCAAACAAGGATGAAGAGACTGATTGTCTCCCTCCTCCTATACCATATGCAGAAAGATAGACTTCATGAAGTATGGTGGATAATCTAACCAGAGACTTGGTACAACGACCTGTTCCTTGGACTGGGAAGGTCTCTCCTCGCCCTGCACTGCTGGCAAAAGATGACTTGTGCAACTGGCACTCAGAGGTACCATGGGGCCACATGCCAGCAGCCAGGCAGTCTCCAAGACCCCCTCTCTGTCTGGTGAAATACATAAGCAGGGGCTACAGCCCTTTTCCATCTGTACAAAAGATAGGTATACTTAGAAGACCTGACAGAGCCAGTGCAAAGAACACAGTACTCCTTTACTCTTTGGGTGGGTGATGTCTTTCACCTATATTCTTCAATGTCATGTTCTGAAACTTGTCTGCAATCTCTAGAATAAAGGCCATATATTTTAATCAAAAGTAAAGCTCTGTAAATTTACCTATCATATACATATATATATATACATATTTTTTTTTTCTGCAGATTTCACTCCTAAAGTGGACCTGTTGACATTTAATTTTCCTGGGAGACTAGAACAGTTAAATCTCTATACCAGATTGCAGCAAGAAATGTTTCTCAAGGAACTCAGTAAGTTATAACATGGATTACTTTTCTTGTCTTGAAACCGTGGCCAAAAATAACAAGTCAAAAAATCTCCGTAATACACCAAGTACAATCAGCAGTATCTTATGGTGGTAATTCAACTAAACAAATATAAAAGTAACTGGGCTTACAAAATACTGAGTTTTCTTAGTTTTTCACTTGACTATTGGGGGAGCAAGCAGCATACTATCTTCTCGCACCTCTAGCTGCAAAACAGAGATAACAATCCAGACTTCCTTTTGAAGTACTTTAAGAACATTTTGATAAAAAGTTCTGGATAAAAGCTTGGGTTTATAACTATTAATACATATTGAACTTGAATTGTATGGTCAATTCTCGGGATTGCATAAAGCTAAGAACAAACCCACAAAGTGTTGCGCTTCAAACAATTCCTTTGAGGGAATGAACTTTCCCATTTAATATCTTTGTTGGTGACATGGACAGTGGGATAAGAGTGCAAACTTAGCAAGTTTGTGGATGACACCAAGCTGAGTGGTGTGGTTGACATGCTGGAGGGAAGGGTTGCCATCCAGATGGACCTTGACAGGCTTGAGAGGTGGGCCTGTGCAAACCTCATGAAGTTCAACATGGTCAAGTGCAAGGTCCTGCCCATGGGTCAGGGCAATCCCAAGCATGAACACAGGCTGGGTGACAAGAGGATTAAGAGCAGACCTGAAGAAAAGGACTTGGAAGTGTTGGTGAACAAAAAACTGAACATGAGCTGGCAGTGTGTGCTTGCAGCCCAGAAAGCTAACTGTATTCTGAGCTGCATCAAAAGAAGTGTGGCCAGTGGGTCGAGGGAGGTGATTCTCCCCCTCTACTCTGCTCTTGTGAGACCCCACCTGGAGCACTGCATTCAGCTCTGGGACCCCCAGAATAAGAAAGATACGGATCTGTTGGATTTGGTCCAGAGGAGGGCCCACAAAGATGATCAAAGGGCTGGAGCATCTCTCCTACAAAGAGAGGCTGAGGGAATTGAGGATTTTCAGCCTGAGGAAGAGAAGGCTCTGGAGAGACATTATAGTGGCCTTCTAGCACTTATCCAGGGGATAAAGAAAAGCTAGAGAGGGACTCTTTGTCAGGTAATATAGTTACAGGACAAGGGGTAATGGATTTAAACTAAAAAAGTGAGATTTAGATTAGATGTAAGGAAGAAATTCTTTACCCAGAGGGTGGTGAAGCACTGGAACAGGTTGCCCAGAGAAGTTGTGAATGCCCCATCCCTGGAGGTATTCAAAGCCAGACTGGATGGGGCTTTGAGCAACCTCGTCTACTGGAAGGTGTCCCTGTGCATAGCAGTGTGGGTGGAAACAGATGATCTTTAAGGTCTCTTCCAACTCAAAAATATGTGATTCTATGGCTTGATCCTTATTCCCTTGGCAGTAATTTGCAGCTAGATTTTGAAAAAATGGTCTACCTAAGAAACACCACAAGTCTTACCAACATTCTTTGTGTAAGCTCATGCTACTCAAGAGCTAACTTTGAGGTCCTGCCCTTTTACCTGTCTGTGAGACAGTTGATCTTTCAAGCTCAAACGTCCGAGCTCTGGAGAGGTCAGTGTGGCTTGGGCTTGCTCCATAGCAGCCTGCAGGGCTCTCAGCTCAACTTCAAATTTCTTCATGTCCTGTAACATAATAGATTTGATTCAGGAATAAGAAAAAAAAATCACTAGAAATATAAATGTCTGGATTTTGTAGTTGTGTCCCTTATTACAGTGTCAAAGCTAACTCATAATTTTAACAATGAAAACTGTTCAAAATATTGGATGAAAATATCAGTCATATGAGGGTATAGATAAATAGGTCCCAAATCCAGAGTTATTTATTACTATTTATTACTATTTCAAGTACTTCATCCATCTCAAATACAGCGTGTATATTATAAAACTGATTTCAATGTGATAGGTCTAGAAAGGTGATCAAGATGTCCTCTAGTCACCTTCCCACAATAAGACAGGACAGAACTGTCTTATTTTTACAGACTGTTCTTAAAGACCACTACCATCAGTGTCGTTCTTATCTCCACAGACAACATACTCCGGTGTCCCAGTACTATTATTTTGAAGATTTTTTTTCTGGTTGTTTGACATGAAACTATATTTTGTTGTAATTTCAATCCTCTACTTACTATCTTATTAACAGCAGACATGAACAAATTATTTTTATCCTTTCTGAATACTTCATATGTTAGGATAATTCTTTTTCATGCGTATTTTCTTGCAAGTTTATACTCATGACACTGTTATCACTATCCTCTGTTCTTTATCCAGTGAGTCCACAACTTTCCTCAAGTGGAAAACAGGACACAGCTGAAACTTTGCTACTGACCAATAGGGAGAATAAAAGAACTGCTTCACATGTCTTCATAATTAAATACTTTATATTCTGTATAGTGTTTGGATTTTTATTTTTTTTTTGCAACAATGTTCATTTATTTTTCCATGATTGAAGTCAAGACCCTTGTACAGTGTGCCTCCTGCCAGTAGCTCCTCATTCAGATACACAAGTACTTTTTTTTTTCCCCTCGTTTAAAGGTAACAATTTGCCTTTGTCCCTATTCAATAGCAGCTTTGTTTATTTATTTGTTTGTTTATTTATTTTTTTATTTATTTCCAGGTGGCTCCTGTAATTTTGTCTAAGCTGTTTTCTTGCTGTCTAAGTTGTTTTTTGTCTAAGCAACTTAAAAGCCATGGTCTTTAAAACACCGTCCACCTCACTAATGAAAATTATTGACAAGTATCAGACCCAAGGGAGAACCTTGAAAAATCCTACTTGATGTATCCTGCCTTTTGGGTGCAAAGCATAGATAATTACACACCAGATAAAATTCTAAACATTCTATTTTACTATTATTATTAAACATCTACCTATTTCATTTTCAACTAGATAAGCTTTAACATTTTCTAATAACGATATCATGTAAAACATTATTAAAGATATTGGACACAAGCATTTATCTACAAAACCTATTATTTTCATGTTAAATTGCACTCTTTTGATATGATTTTCTTTCTTCACAAATCTATGATGACTTCTATTCAGCTCCATGTTTCCATGTTAAAATTTACAAATAGTGTATTCAATTATACCAACACTTATCTGAGAATTGAAGATACTAAGTTTAATTTCTACTGTGCTTACTTGTATGCATTCTTTTTTTCCCATGGAAAAAATAAATAAAAGCCTTTCAATTCATAAGGAGAAGGGGTGGAGGGGCAGGACATGACTCTCATTATGAAAATGTTGGTTTTCTTGAGCAGCCACTACGTATGATGAGACCCTGCATCCCAAGATGTGGTGAACATTGCTTCAGAGAATGCAGAGAAGGTTTTCTCCTTCTGCTCCCATGCAGCCTTTTTTTTTTTCCTTTAATTAAACTGCTCCTTATCTCAACCCATGAATTTTTCTTTTTTAATTGTGTTTTCTCCCCCTGTCCTTCTGAAGAGGGGGAGAGAGAAGTGTGTTGGAGTTAGCTGCCCATCAGTTGTTAAACATGGTCACGTTGCCATATCCTATACTGTCAAATGAATCACATTTTTAACCATTTTAAAATTAGCTATGATTGTCCTAACTATTAGCAATAGGCTATTCCTAGTTGCCTTTAGGTACTATTTTCCTACTTATTTGTGTGTAGCTGTAGCATCTGACAAAAACAAAGAAACAAAAAAAAACCTAGAAATATACAATACTCTTTTATATTCTTTTTACCAAATTATTGTGTCAAATAAAATACTAATAAAAAAAGAAAAATTTTGTGCCCTAACCGTAAGAGCAAATAGAAAAGACTTCTGTGTTTTTTTCCTGTGTCTTGTATCAGTTTATAGTGCCCTCATGCATTACATAAGGATAACACACATACATTAATAATAAACCCATACAGAAGAGTTGCAAAGAAGTATCAGGAACACGAAAAAGCATGTTCCTTCTTTTCATTGCACTGTGTTGGAGAGACAGGTCCTCCATTATAGAGTCCTGGTCTGGTCCAGTGCTGATTAGAATACATAGAGAGCTATCTTCTAAGGGAAAACTAAAGAAATGGTACAGCATAAATACTGACAAAGACATTTTCATCTCAATTCAAGTATCTAAACACAGGTGTTTAGTGCCATTTAAGACACACCATGGTGCCCAATACATCTATCTAGAGAGAGCAGATGTAACAGGAATCTTGTCCCTATTTGGATCAGTAGCTGAAGTTGAGGCTGAATGCTCAATAGCATTGCAAGCAGTGCAGGACACCTATGCTTACTCAACAGAATTGTACCTTTTATAGACCACAGATAATCTGCACTGCTAGTACTTACAAAACCATAATTCTCTAAGCACATACAACCAGCTGTCAGCTGGTGTTAGAAAAAAGTGCTTTCATATACCTTGGCAGCATCTTGGAGATTTGGTAACTGTACTTTGATAACTTGCTGTAACTCTTCTGTACGACGTCCCAGTTCTAGCACTTGCTGAGACATTGCTTCAGTAGAGTATACACTGGACAGATACTCAATCCTCTCACTCATGGCCTCAAGATCACCATGAATCTCCACAGACTCTTCAAGCATAGTCTAGATACAGATATAATCAGAATTGAATGCCAAAGTTGAGCTACAGATTGGACATATCTCCAAGTACATTCCTGTTGTTCAAGCTCCTCAATTTGTACATATGTATAAGTATGATTAAGTTTCACCAATTTACTGTAAGGCTTAGGCAATATGCTTAACTCTTAGTGCACACAAGTGCTTCAGGTTATATCAGGTTAACAACAGAGTAAGTCTTGAAGCTTCAGCAGCGCTGCTTACCATCATTAGTGTTTTGCTATACATACTTGCCTATAAAAAATGTAATATACACCATCTATATATATGATTTGTTCTGGAAGCCTGACATACCCAATAGGAAGCAACAGAAAGTACTGGGATAACAGGGCAATAGTCATTAATGTGTGATAACAGGGCAATACTCATCAATACTCCATAAAAATTGGCTACCAAAGTGTTTAGTGGGATGCCATTGGTTAAGTCCATCTCCTATACTTCTGAAGCAGGGAAAAAAACAAAACTACGAATGCTACCTCCCAGCTTTCTTCAGGATAAGTTGCCTGGAGAGTCCTGCTCAGGATAAGGAAGTGTGCATGTTACCCTGCCCTAATGTAACTGAATGCAGCTGACAATTAACTGATTTCTCTCTACATGTATACAAGACATAATTAATGCAGTCTTATTTTGGCATTAGTGAGACATGATCATCTCATGATGGTTTGATTTGTTTCACATGATCATGCACTGTCATAGAGAGCTAAACACGAATGTGAGATGTACAGGAAGCACTTGGGACTAAGAAACTCATCCATTGACATTGCATCAGTCTGCGAACATTTGGTACGAAGCTGCTCAAATGTGAACAAAGGCTATTCTAGCTTAGCTTAAAACAGAAAAAGACTGAAGATTTTGTTTGGTTAAATTAGAATTTACAATATGCTCTTGGATAGGAATCATCTAGTACCAGGAAAAGAATTACTATGATCTTTATGTAGGGGAGTATTAGTTTTAATGACATATGCAGTGTGATAGCATCCCACTGTCTAGACACAGTGTTCAATCAAATGCTGCTATGAAGCCAATGTACTTGAGTAAACAGAGAGATCATTTGAAACAGTTTTATTCAACAATGCATCCTTATTTCAGTCTTCAAAACAATTATCGAAAATAAAGAAACCTAGCATCTTTAGGCATTTTTCTCTCAAGGAAAGAAAGGAAAATGTGTGGAAAATAAAACTTCAATTCTTTTATACACTTTCCCTTAAATTTCACAACTTATATAATCACCTGGTAGGCTTTAAATTGGTCACGAAGCTGAGAAGAAGAATTCCATGTTATACTACCATGCACTAGGATATTTGCTTTCTCACACCATTTCAGTATGAACTCCAGCATCTCATTGTATTCTTCCAAATGTGAAGCAGCCTGGATATAGAAGAAAAATCCACCTTTTAAATCTAAGATGTAATTCTGTACAGTTCTTAGTAATGACAAAATTGCTTTCATTTCATTTCATTTAATATTTTTAACTTTGGGGATCATTTTAACAACTTTTACTTACTGTTGAATATAAACCAATTAAGTCTATATTTATGGAGTTAAAATAGGTTTGGTTTCAGTAATAACCATATCTATTTTTGAGGAAAAAGTCACCACAAGAACATAGGTAAACCTGGGAGAGTGCATTGATGCTCATCTACATTCCTAGAATGTACACTTCCTGCACATACTTCAGCCATACACAGAAGCTTGAAAATAACTTATAGCTGACTGCAAGTCTCCTTTATGTCATTCATATGTTTTTTGTCTCTGCCATGTAATTCCCCAAATTGCTTTTATTTAAAACCTGTTTTGTCTACTCAAGCTGTCACATTTACAAAAAGAGAAACGTGCATTTGTTTTGCAATACAAGACCAAAAATGCTCTGTTTTCTGATTCATCTAATCTGTGATTAGCAAGTACCCTTTATTTACAATAGCATTAATTTTTCATGCATTTGTTTTGTCTGAGGGACAGATCAACTCCTCTCTGTGCCTGAACTATATTTCTGTATTTCTCTACTTTTATGCATTGTTTGTCTTGACTTTGCTTTTATTTTTATTTTTAAGTGGGAAGTGGATTTCTTTGTTGAACAAAAATACCCTAACAATAGTTAAATCCCTCCACCAAGTACCTTTGACTGAACTCATACTTCAATATTTATTTTCTATCTGTTTTTAAAACAAATTTTCAGAGGCAACTGAAAAAATTATCATGAAATACTTTTTCAAAACTTACAGAACCTTCTTCATGCATACAGAAAAGAGAATTTATAAATTATCGGGGTGTTGATTGCAGAACCATAGAAAATCCTTTTCTTTGTATTAGCTAGACTTTTTATTTTTATTTTTATTTTTGGATAATGACAATTAGCAAAAAATTATTGCAAAGGGTTTCAGAGACTGAATCTTGAGGACAGCAGAGAAAGCATCTTTGTAAATGTAAAAGTGAAGAAAGACTATGCGTTATCGGGGCCTTTGTATCTAGACTTTTTCATTGAATCTACAAATTATATTCTCCCTCTGCATATTGTGACTAAAGTAAAATATTTTTATTTTTGTTTTGTGTGTGTATGAGGCAGCAAATATTGGTAACAGTGATAAAACAGAAGCCCTGAAAAGTATGACAACATAGTATTATTTCCTGGCATGCTGTTGTTAGTAGGAAGGTCTAAAATTTGTTCAGGGCACCAGAGGAACCAATCACTAGATGCATCTCTTAAAGCAGCATCACATAGAGTTATTCCACCCTCTTTATTTGACCCCCAGCCTGTACTCCTCTGCTGTGTGATACAAGCTCTGAACAAATCAGATTTGCCAAAGAATGTCCCTTCTTGTGTAACTACAGGAAAATAAATGAGAAATTTGCCTGTACTTCCTCTTTCTGACCACCCCCCCCAAAAACAAACAAACAAACAAACAACACACACACCCCAACCAGCTAACCAAACCAAACCAAACAAACAAACAAAAATGAAAAAACAACAACAACAAAAACATGACAGAAAGGATTTGGGACCATACCTGACTGAGCTTGGCTGCTCTGTACTCAGCCTGTCGTATGGTCTGTTGGTGCAGTGCTGTGAGTTTCCCTATCCTGTTAGCCAGCTGCTTAGCCAGGGGTATGTTCTGTTCTGCAACGTCTTGGACTGATGCATCTAATTCCACTAATTTTATATTGCAGCTGTCCAACTCCTCACCAAGGACCTAGACAGAAAAACAAGAAAATCAGTGCAACAGGAAGTGTTAGTTTTCCGGTTGATTATTTCTAGTTCAACTTTCAACTCTCATACCCTGTCCAAAGACTCCATAGTTCATTTCATTTTTATTCTGGCTGCAAACCAGCAATGCTTGTCTAAGCAGGAAGGCAGAACAGCACGGTGTTTGGTCCCATTACTCTTTCTTCTCTGACTTCCTGGCTGAACTGGATAACCATTTTCTGTACCATATCAAAAGACTGAGTCACTTCAGAGTGACATTAACTGTTCTTGGCCTTCCTTCCATGTTTGTTTTTGAAGTGAATGGTCAGCACACATTGCCATGACAAAGATTTCTGTTTATTTGAAAGGGATCTTGCTATACTTGCAAACTCAGAAATATGTAATTACTCATTAATGCATTATAAAAACTTTTGCATTTTCATAGCTTGATCTACGTAGACATGTGGTTTGGATCATGATAGACTATTTCAATAGAAACAAATTTTAAAACAGTTTTTCTTACCATAATTACAAAGTTTCTTAAAAAGAAATCTAAAAAGTTTTCTATATTTCCCAGACTGATAACATGCTTAGTGGCTACAGTTTCTTGGGATGGGGTGTTTTTTTCTTCCTATTGCTTTTATGCCTAGGGTGTTAATGATTCGTTGCTTTTATAGTATGAACAAAATAAGTCTCATCAAACACTTTAGCTCCTTACAATTATTTTTAGATATATAAATTGCAATCATCAGGCAAAAACTGATTCAGAACTGAACACAACTCTAGCTGCAGGTGCTTTAAGCTTGCCAGATTAGGACTGTCCTAGCACAGACCTATTAGAGTGTAATTTAATTTCAACCATTCATGATAAAGGACTATTGTTCCACGAATAGTACCATGCTTTAATGATATTAATGCCTGTATGTAGACATAAAGATAGATGGTGATCTACGCATCTAAATACAGACATACATATTTCAGACAAGCATAACTAAATGTCAATGCTACAGAAACAAATGATAAAGAATTTATAGGTTGCTTAAAAGTGAGGGATGGATCCATTTGACTTTGGTCATGTGTTTAAAACAGACTCTTATTTTACTTTTTCACAATCAGTTTTAATTTTAACATCAAAAATATTTACTACTGTGATCAAAGCCAACTCAATCTCAGCAGTATCACCTGAGAGCTGACATAAATGCAATTGAGGGAACTAAATCTTCAGTGACATAGAAGTTTTGTCTGTACTACATGGGAAAGTACATTTCACTGGCTTTCTGCTCAATTACTGGGGTCAAAAATTTACCAATTTTAAAGGGATGTATTTTAGTCACACCTTCTGGAAAGCAAATGGTACTTTGGAGCATATCGCTTGTAACGCACGAAAACAAACAGGTGATTTTTGACATATCAGATATAACCAGTTTTCTGTTCCGTATGCTTTCAAGCAGTAACTTGGTCAAGATCATATTTGACTAGTTAAAAAAAAAAAAAACAACAAAACAATAAAACCAAAAACCACATAACGAGACCTCCATGTCCTGCTTCTCCTTCCTCATCAACAAAACAAAATCACAGAATCATAGAATATCCCGAGTTGGAAGGGACCCATAAGGATCATCAAGTCCAATTCCTGGCACCGCACAGGTCTGCCCAAAAGTTTAGACCACATGACTAAGTGCACAGTCCAATTGCTTCTTAAATTCAGACAGGCTTGGTGCAGTGACTACGTCCCTGGGGAGCCTGTTCCAGTGTGTGACCACCCTCTCAGTGAAGAACCTCTTCCTGATGTCCAGCCTAAACTTCCCCTGCCTCAGCTTAACACCGTTTCCGCGAGTCCTATCACTGGTGATTACGGAGAATAGGTCACCTGCCTCTCCACTCCCCCTCGCAAGGAAGTTGTAGACTGTGATGAGGTCCTCCCTCAGCCTCCTCTTCTCCAGGCTGAACAGGCCCAGTGATCTCAGCCGCTCCTCATACGTCTTCCCCTCTAGGCCCTTCACCATCTTCGTCACCCTCCTCTGGACACTCTCCAACAGTTTAATGTCCTTTTTGTACTGTGGTGCGCAGAACTGCACACAGTAGTCGAGGTGAGGCCGCACCAGCGCAGGGTAGAGCAGGACAATCACTTCCCTCAACCGACTAGCAATGACATGCTTGATGCATCCCAGGATACGGTTGGCCTTCCTGGCTGCCAGGGCACACTGCTGGCTCATATTCAACTTGATGTCAACCACAACCCCCAGATCCCTCTCTGCGGGGTTGCTCCCCAGCGTCTCGTCGCCCAGTCTGTACATATAGCCAGGGTTGCCCCGTCCCAGGTGCAGGACCCGGCACTTGCTTTTGTTAAACTTCATGTGGCTGGTGATCGCCCAGCTCTCCAATCTGTCCAGATCTCTCTGCAAGGCCTTTCCACCCTCATCCGAGTCCACAACTCCTCCAAGTTTAGTGTCATTGGCAAATTTGCTCAGAACACCTTCTAGTCCTACATCCAAATCATTTATAAAAACATTGAAGAGGACTGTCCCTAAAATGGAGCCTTGAGGGACCCCACTAGTGACCATCTGCCAGCCAGATGTGGACCAATTTATCACAACCCTTTCAGCTCTGCCCGTCAGCCAATTGCTCACCCATTGTATAATGTTTTTGTTAAGATGTATGCTGGACATTTTGTCCAGTAGGATCCTATGGGAAACCGTGTCAAAAGCTTTGCTGAAGTCCAAAAAGATCACATCAGCTGGTTTCCCTTGGTCAACTAGATGGGTGATCTTATCATAAAAGGAAATCAAATTTGTTAGGCAGGACCTACCCCTCATGAACCCATGTTGGCTGGGACCAATGACTGCATTGCTCCCAGGTGCACTTCAATAACTTCAAGGATCATCTTCTCCATAATTTTACCAGGCACTGACATGAGACTGACAGGCCTGTAATTGCTAGGGTCTTCTTTCTTACCCTTCTTGAAAATTGGCACCACATTTGCCAGCTTCCAGTCTACTGGGATCTCTCCAGATTCCCAAGATCATTGAAAAATAATTGAGAGAGGTCCTGCGATGACGTCAGCCAGCTCTTTAAGCACCCTGGGATGAATCCCATCCGGACCCATGGACTTGTATGGATCCAGGTGGAGCAGCAAATCCTGCGCACGTTCAGGGTCGGTTGGGAGTTTGTCATTCCCACCGTCATGGTCCTCCAGCTCAGGGCACCCTGGGTCCCGAAGCCCATCATCAGTGTTGAAGACAGAGGCGAAGAAGGCATTAAACGTCTCTGCTTTGCCTATGTCATTGTCTGTGAGGAGACCCTACCCATCAAGTAGCGATGGGGAAGGTCTCCATCAAAACAAAACACCACAACAACAAAAGCCAGAAAAGGAAGCAAAAAAAACTCCTACTCTCATATGACAATCCTAACTTGGCCATTATGCCTGAGTGGAGATGAAATTTTCTGTTTGTGTTATATAACTATAATTGAAAAATCAGAAAAGTAACCAGGAGTCCTTTTCATTTCCTGTAACAGCACCAGTAGTACTTAAATTCATGACTGTACAAAATGATATGAGATGGACTACTAAGTTAGATTCTATTTATTACAAGTAAAGATAAGATTGTAAAGAATGGTCTTTTCAATACAGAGTTAAAACAGGAGCAGTTTGGAAGCCTCTTAGGCTTCCTCAGGTTGCAATCATACTCATTATTTAAAAAAAGCATAATTCTGTCCAACTGAGTTGTTTTTACTCTCAGATACTCCCTCCACTTTTTTGTTAAGCCCTCATCTGCCTGTATGGGCTCTTTTGGAAAAAAAATAAAATAAAATAAAATTGATTGAGCTCTTTAAAAATATTATTTTGGTACCAAGTCCCAATTCTGAAGAGTCTGTGGTGCTGTGGTGTAACCAATTAAAGAAACCTTAGTCTTACCTTCTGTTCAAGTTTAGCTTGTGCTATATCATTTGTTTTCTTTTTCAGTTTGGAAAGAATTACATTTAGTTCATTTGCTATCCCCTGGATTTTCTGTCCAAACTCTTGATTCAATGTTTTGATATGCTGAGTTTCTTTTTCTTTGGTTTGAATCTGTCAACAACAAGAATTAAATTCAGTAACCAGAAATCAGTCCTCCAGAAAAGAAATTAACTTTCACTTAATTTACTTTTAATTTTATTTTTTAAAGAAGATAATAAAACTACTCTGCATTACCATGGTTTGACTACACTTGGATACTGTACGTCAATAAGTTATGAAGTCTAAAGAAGGGCTTTAGATACGTAAATGGATCCATGATCTTTCAGTGGTGCCCATTGCCAGGACAAGAGGCAATAGTCACAGACTGGAACACAAGAGGTTCCCTCTGAACATCAGGAATCACTTCTGTGCTGTGCGGGTGGTGGAGCACTGGCACAGATTGCCCAGAGAGATTGCTGGGTATCCCTCCTTGGAGATCTTCAAAAGCTGCCTGGACATGGTCCTGGGTAAGCAGCTCTAGGTGCTTGAGCAAGGGGTTGGACCAGGTGACTTCCAGAAGTCCCTTCCAACCACAACAATTTTGTGAATCTGTGCAATTCCGTAAAAGTTTCATGTGCTATGTTTTACCTGATCTTGTACGGTTACAAGAGCCAGTCCAACTTCTGCTAAATGAAGAGAGAGTTCAGAAGGCAAAATGGTATAAAGCCCCAAGTACTTATTCTGTTGTTGTTCAGCCATTTTTTCAACAGCCTGGCGATGAGTAGTTACTTCACCAAGGAGAGACTAATTACAGAGAAATAATACTGTTAGGAACAATGGGAAAACATCTGTACAAATTTAGCAAACATAGACATTACTTGCATCTTACGACAAACATTTCAATTTTTTGTTTAATTATTTCTCTAAAAAGAATTGTATCTTGAAATTCCCTGGATTCTAATTTATGATGGTCTGTCTAGTCCTCTGTTCCAGTCCTTTATATGGAAAATACTAAGTTTTCAGCAACTTCAGTAATTTGAGTTTATTTTGTTGCTTTTGTTTCTCCCAAGATTTATGAGACAGAAAAGAAATGCCACATTCTGTACATTCATATTCTATATTTCTTCCATATTTTAAATGCAGGGGGAAAATTTCCTAAACAATATATTAGGCATGTAAGGTTGCATAAATGCAAATACTTAAATACATGTTAAATGTCTTTAAAATAAGATATTGTAGCCTATCTGCTACCTCATTTTATTTTATTTTATTTTATTTTCTGGTGGCTTACTCAAAATCCAATTAATATTTTGTAATTTGAATTGATGGTGGTTTGGAAGCGATTAACACTCACTATGAAATTATGATGAAGACACGTTAGAAACATCACAATTTAGAAATTGAGAAATTTGATATACTTGCAACTCCTGAAGTTGAGTATCCACTTCCACATCAGGGTTTAATAAATATTCCTTTGTTTCCTGGATCCAAGTCTTCACAATATTAATCTGTGCTTCGACTTCCTCACGCTCTTTCAGCTCTTGTTTCACCAGCTTCACACCTTTTTTCACTTTCTGTTGCATACTTCAGAAACAGAAACAATGATTATTTGTGAAGAATTAAGAATGTCTAAACGTATTGCTTTGTCAAAAAAAAACAGTGAATAATAAGGAAAAAAATAAATAGCCCCATATCCAGATTAATAAAAATCAGAGCAGTGTAGCAACAGTTTACTAAAGCAGCAGATACTTTTAAATTTCTCACATTCATTCTACAGTTCACACCTTTTAATGAGTGGTTTTATGTATTTTGACATTCATGCACAACTCTTCTGAGCAAATGCAAATGTTTATAGTACCAGACACCTACATCTGTGCTCACCACCACAGACTGTCCTTATTATCAGTGGAGGAAACAGGCAATTCTAGGGTATGATTTATGATGATTCATCATCATTCTAAAAGAAACTTCTGAAACAGGTCAGAAAAACCATATCTTAAACCTGTCTATTTCTCTCCACTAATTAGGCAGCAAGAATTAACTGGTTCAGATGTGGATATCTATAACCTAAAATAACATGAGATAAATTCCACCACTATTGGGATTTTCAGTGGCAGAATACCTAGGATAAGACATGGATCAAACATCTGAACACCATTTTTGATCCTGGGACCTATCTCCACACTAAGACATAATTTCCACACTTTCCTCAAGAACTTGGATGTTCTGTAAAAAAGCAGAATACTTTTTCAGATGTCAGATTAGTGAAAGATCTACAGGACTGAAGTTTGCAGCTCTTATGCATGTGACATGGATCTAATTTTGATATTCTGATATTTGATTTACACACATATAATCTTTCATAGCTGAATCATGCCTTACTTACACAAGCATGAAATCATCTCAGATGCTATTTCTTAGAAAACTATTCTAGGTGAAGAATGGAATTACAGAAGTGCTAATCTCTACACAATTTCTACAGTGATTGCTATTCTACTGTAATCAGTTATGCATAAACACAACTAACTTTGAACAGGCTAGATGCAAGGTTTAAACTTTTTATTCCCTTTCTCTCCCCACTGTGGAGATCCAGTTAATGGCATCTTGGTGCAGTTATGAAATGGATGTGAACCCTGAACCTTACCATAAATTCTCCTGCTTTATATGACAGAGAAATACTTTAGATTTAGATAAATACTTGTGTAAGGTATAAGGTAACATTTTAAGATGTTTTCTGTTTGCCTGTGCCCTAAATTCCCTTATGAAATTGACAAGATGCCTACTTTTGATACCGAAGTACTTCAAAGAGGAGAATCAAAGTGATAGACTAATCAAAAATCAGGATACAAAAAGATGCTAAGATAAAATGGAAGTGTTTAAAGTCAGTTATAACTTTAATGTAGTTTATACAAGTCTTACATAAGTTACTATTATTAATGCAAGGCAGGAAGTACATATTCTACAATACATATGGTGGTGAAAAAATAATGGTAAAAACGTATGTCAAAATTAAGGATCATTTAAATTTTATCTGATGTTTATTTTAAATATAAATATATTATTTAAGTATTATAATTGTTAATGATAATAAAAATAATATTTGAATTGTTATTACTGAATTAATTTTAAGTTACCATTTTTTTTTCTAGTGAATCTTTTAAAATTCCTTACTTGTGGCATCGATCTTGCATTGCTTTGATTTCTTGCATGACTGGTAGTTCTTCCTGAGAAGGAGGCTTTATTTCCACATCCTGAAGCATACTAAGAGCATGCTGTTTGAGCAGACCCAAAGATGATAGCTGGTGATCCACTTCCAGAAGGAAGCTGCCGTGGTAATCCAGGAGTTCCAGGAGCTCTGTTTTAGAAGCCTTTTCTATTGAGCTTTCTGGTAAACGATCTTGTAGTTGATCTATTGCTGCAGTGGCTTTCTCAATCTATGTAAAGAGATGCAGTCTTTTAATGAAATTTAAAACAATTTAGTAGAACTGGTATAAAAATGTGCTAAGCCCTGTGCTGCATGCTGTAGAACAGTTGTGGTAAAGGGCTGGTGCAACAATATAGATCTAAATCTGTGACCTAATGCTGCTAGTTGTAGCTAGGTAGCCGTAGCTCTTCACACCAGAGTAGAGCTTGCTAATGGTCTGGTTTTTTGTGTGATGAGTGTCTCCTTATATATTTTTTTGATCATTTATTATCTTTACTGCCATACGACAGACCTTTAACCCCTTATGCCCCTATTTGGCATAAGCCATACAAATAACAGAAAGATTATCCCCATTCTCAGAGAGACTGCAATCTGAGCATAAAATAATGGACAATGACAAATAATGAGAGTCAGGTAGGATTTACGAAAAAAAAAAGAGAGGCATGATCAGAGATCAGTAACAGGCAAAGGTATCAGTGCGCAAACTTAGAATTAGCAACTTCATTCTCTTCTGAAAAAAAAAAAAGAGAATGACTTAATCTAGAATGTACTATTTGGGAAAGGGAAACAGAGGAGAAGATTCTGAAGAACCACTAGAAATCAAAATAACTCTGTTTTTACTTTATGTGTATACATACAGAAGAACAGTGCAAGCCTTAGAGGCAGTGGTTCTAAACCTAGGTCTTCCATAGTTGTTCTGCTGCTGTTATTTTTCTTTTGCGACGTCAGAATCACTGTATTTCCCAATATCAGTTTTCTCTACCATGAAATTATTACTAATAAAATTGACTTGTTTGTTTCACAAGACTTCATTGTGATCTGTACTCATTGTTTGTGAAGGGCAGTACAAGGAGTGAAAACCCATGTACAGTTAGAAAAGAAGGAGTTACCAAGACCAGAAGTTACCTTATCATTAAACCCCTTCCATTCCTGTACTGCATCTTCCAAAATTTTCTCTTGTTCTTGGGCTACATTCTTGAGCCGTGTCCAGCGCTGCCAGACTGTTGTCATTGATCTACTTATAGTTGCCTTGCTGGCATCATTGCTAACTTTTTCCAGCTGTGAAGCCTTTTCTTCTAGAGCTGTGATCTTCTCATGGAAACAATTCACTATGGACACGAGAGTCTGCAAAAGCAAAAAAGAGCATTAAGTTTTTCTTTTTTCTTTTTTACAATGCAATACACTTGCAAGCAGACGAGCCACTTCCAGCCACTGCAGGTTAAAAGGAGGTACCCTACATTGAGTGAGTTGGTTAGGTTCCACTTATTCCACTGCAATACATTAGCTACAGTGACTGGAAGGACCTGGTCCAAATTGCGATTCTCTGGAAGCAGCGAAATCTAGTGTAATCAGATTTTCTCTTTAATGCTAACCCCTCAAAAGGGATGGAAATGAGTGTTCAGGAACTTTTTCATAGCAAAGATTTTAACCTCTATTATTAGAGCCTAAAAAAACAACAACAGCAAAAAAAAAGACAATTCAAGTGCTTAAACTCATCTATGTCATTTTAAAATCTAATGTCATTTTAGATATTCAGGTGTACCAGGATATTCTCATGAAGTTGGAAGACATGACAGTGCTCTTATGGGAGTTTCCTGGCTTTATGAAGAGACAGCTCGAGACCAGATGGGATGTCTGAAGTCTCTCTAACTGGCTATACCTAAGTATATTAAGGTAGCTGAATGGCAGCAGTGAGGGCAGCACCCTAAATGCTAGAGGAGAAAGTAATTCTTGTAACATTTATTTCTTTTAGACTAAATGAGTTAATATTAAATCCTGTTTTATTGTCCTAGTAAAACTATTCCATATGATGCAGAAAGAGATGGAAATTTCTGTTCTGAATTTTGCATAGGGTACACAATTCGGGGACTGTTAGGAATCTCCTGGCTTCTTCCAGTCCCCTAGAGTCACAGATGCACAGACTGGAAAAAGATTACAAAATATCTGTCCCATTCATCCCACAAGTACGTGTGTTCTGCACAACACAAAACAGCTCTTAATGTGCTATAACACTTATGAGCTACAGGAAAAGATCTAAAAACTCAACTTCAGGTTTTCACAGGTAAAGACCTACATAAAATATTTTCATTTTTAACTGAAGGAAAAGGATTCCTTATCATTTTCAGCACCTTACCTTATGTGTTAGCAATTTCTCTTCTGCTTCATGAGAAGAAGCAGCTTTAGCTAGAGAAAATTCAGATAATTTTTTCTCAGCCTCATTCATCACTTCAATAACCTTCTGCCTTGCTGTCTGATACTCCTGCCACTCAGAAGCACACCTTAAACAAATGAAGTGCCAGAAAGAACAATTTAATGCAATATAAAACCATTATTTTCCAAGAAAGAAATAGACTATTGGTAAAGAGCACACATACAGAAATGTATGTTGCTGATTTTCAGCTGTGCCTTGGAGACTACTAGAAACTGTATTCACAGCTCAGCATTTAATAGCCTTTGATAGAGTTTTCCTCAGTGACTTTGTCTAGGTCGTGTTTCAAACCCATCCAAACTTTTGGCATCCAGAACATTCTGGAATAATGAGTAACACAGTAATGTTTGTTAAAATGGTATTTCCTTGTAGTTTAAAATGTCTGCTTCAATTTTATTTGTTACTCCATGGTTCTTGTACTATGTAAAATAGCCACTCCCTATACATCCCCTCAGTGCTTTTCCAAGGTTTATATAACTTTATCATATCTTCCTCAGGATCACACTTCTAGTCAGTGGCAGAAGTGAAAAACAAAATCTAAGAGTTCTGAATCCCAATATCTGCTTCTGTTACCAGTAGCACAGCTTACAGTACTCCAGTTAGGTGACAAATCAAGTGTTGTGATCTCTTTCTTTCAACACTAACAAAGTGATCTTAAAATGAAAGAAAAAAAAAAAAGAGAGAAAATCATACCTTTGCAACAGTTCTTGCTGGGTTTTAGAGTCTTGCTTTGTCCTTTTGCCCTTTTCCTCCAATGCACCTAGATTCTGCACAAGCTGCTCTCTTACAGTGGCTTGGATAAAGGGCTCCATCTCAGACACCAGACCCTGTAACTCCTTCAAATGATTACTGAACTGACTTTCTGTGCTGAAAAATTCAACATGGTTCTTTAGGTTCCCCTCCGAGTTCTCAACATCAAGACCATTTCCTGCTAAATGTAGAAATTCCTGACCATCCTCAAGCCAGTCACTCACTATCTGCATCACTTGGTAGTATCTTTGGCAACGGCTATATAGTTTATCCAAGGTAGCCTGAAATGGAAGTGAACATTATATAGACACAGACAAAAAATTCACACTAGCAACAAATATATCCTCATCAGAGTCTGGATTTTGCCCACGCTTGCTTTCTTTTCCCTGTAGTATATCTAAAACGTAGGTCTGGAGAGACCAGATGGAAGTAGGTTTTGAGTCAGCCAGCATTTCTATGTGCATGGATATGGGCATACTGAGGAAATCTTATTCCCCCTATGTTCATCAGTGCAACAGGCCATGATCTAAGGTGTCAAAAAAACCACAACAGGATTATTAAAATGAATCCTTTCATGATGATTACAAACATCAAGACATAGAGTCATATTTTTCAGCTTAATGAATGAGAAGCTAATGACACTAAGGATGCACTAACCTGTCTCATGTGTATAGCTTCTTGAACTTCACCATCTAGTTCTGTTAGCTCAGCAAGAGTGTTTTCCAGGTCAGCAGGTATCAGCTCCTTTGCTTTCATATATTTCTCTTTCTCTTTATTGCTCAGTGCATTCATCACTCTCAGGCTTGACTGCACTTCTTCCTGATGTATCTGAACTTTTCGGATTTCTTCTTGGATGCTTTGCAGTTTGAGGTCCAAAATCAGCGTTTCATTGAGCTCTGTTTTGATCCATCTCAGCCAGTCAAGTGAGCGGCAGATTTCTGTTTGGAAGTCTATGCTTTGCACAAGTCTGTTCTCGCAGTCCATCACTGTGTCTCCAATGGCAGCATGCAAAGACTTTAGTTTGTCTTGCCAAGACTGCAGTTGGTGATTTGTTGTCTCACATGCAGATGGGTCAAGCTGAGGAGAAAGGGCTTCTATATGCTCAGTTATTCGCTTCAGAAGACTCCCTGAGTCTTGCAAGCTGCCCACTAGAGAATGGTATATTTTCAACTTTTCCTCTATTGGGAGCATTTCTTCATTTACCTTAATCTGTTCCTTCTTCACTGCTTCTAGCTGTGCTTCGAGTTGTGTACACATTTTCTCATGTTCTTGACATGCTTCTATTGTGTCTTCCAACAGGTTGATTTTCTGTTCCATTTGCCTCTTCAGCTTGTGATATAATGTGACAAGTTTTAACATTTCATCTGGTTGCCATGGCTGGCCAGTGCTTCTAAAGGCCTCCTTCTTCTGGTTTAGTTCATCTACTGCTGCACCAAGGCTCACCACTTCACCTAAGAGATCTCTGTAGGCCTGCTGAAGTGACACAGCTTCTTTGGCTAAAACAGCAGCTGGAGCTTTGTCCATATTAATAAATTGATCTTCTAGCTCAGTCAAGGCTTTAGTTGTCAACTCAATCAAAGAGGCATATTCTTTTCGAGCATAAATTGTTTCCCGAACCTTATGGAATTTATCTTTTGCCAGAGCAGTGACAGTATTGAATTGCTGAGGGAGAATGTTAAGCTTTTCATCCAGATAAGAATGATCCACTTCATTGAGTGATGGTAGGATTTCTTGGCCATCTCTTTGCAGAGCAAGTAATAGATTTTCATATTCTGGAGATTGCTCAAGAATCTGTTGATATTTGGACAACTGGGTGTACAGTTCAGAGTTACTATTCATTACATTAACTTCTGGGAATGTGACAATATCAGCTTGTTTTAGCCAATGGCAAACTTTATCCAAATCTTCTTTGAAATATTTCCTGGAAACTATATTTTTCTCCAGTTCTAACAATCTCTGATTACACTTTTGTAAAACAGTGTCATATACATTCTGTAGTTCTTGCAGTTTACCTAACACCTCACTCTTTTCTTGTTCTGTTGCTTCTTTCATTAAATCCCTTCCTTGAGCCCATAGCCCAGTGACTTCATTTTGATAGGTCTTCAGGTTAGCCTGGGCATTCTTACAAGCCCTAATCTGTTTGTTCACATCTTCTGGAAACAGACAGATATGTTCTGGAAACGTTACCTTCTTCTCATGTTGGTGAATTTGGTTGGTAGCCTGAAAGACTGCCATGAGAAACTGTGTCTTTTCAGATAGTGCTTTATTCAGGTGCTTTCTCCTCTGGCCAACCAGATCGCTGAGACAATCTACATGATGCTGTGCATCAGAAAGTGCTTTCTGCAGCTCCTGCCTTTCATTGAGTCCTAGGTTGGTCATCACCCTGTCAGCATCTTTCACCAGCATCTTCAGAACAAGCTGTTTGGCTTCAAGCTCACTACAAATGGTAAGATGATCCATGAGAAGACTCTGAGCCAAATCTGGAGGAGGGCTCTGTTTAAGAGCCTCTGAGATACTAGGTTGCTGCTCCTCCGCCCATTCCATTAGTTCTTGAAATCTCGAATGCACCAAACTGAACTCTTCTAAGGTTGAAACAGAAACTTGAATTTTTCTTTTGACAAGGTCCTCCAGCTGAGTCCAGCGATGCTCAAAATGACCAAATTGCTCCTTTACTAATTCTTTGTCATCAAGATTTAGATGTTCCACCATCTTTTGTTTCTGATCTTTCAAATCTTCCAGAGCAAATCTCCTCTCCTGTAGTGCCAGTGCCAATTTTTGCAAAGCTTCAAGGTGCACATTTGTACTTTCAGCATCAGATCTGTTATCAAAATGGATAGGACAGAAATGAACGATTAGGACAGAGTTTTAAAAGAGGTTGGGATAAATTATGAGCCCACTATATGTTGAAATCAACATCACATAAATACCTACAGCTATCAGATTCTTTTGAAGGTACAGGTCTTGAATATCAATTACAAAGTTTAACATTTTTATTCCTCTCTTTCACTTGCAATATGGTCATCGGGTTGACCAAACAAATTAACATCAGTAATACACAGCATACAGGTTATACTGCACATTCAAACAACCAGAATACAGTAACAAGAAGTAATGAAGTTGAATCTTGTTTCATGGCAGTAATAGCAGCAGTAGTAGACTCCTGCAATATTACACACAGCCTGTGTGTTTATGCTATACATGAGTGAAAAGCAGCTGCAACAATTTAGCAGCAGCAACTAGGCTTAAATATAATAGTCTAATAGATAAAAAAATGACAACAAACACAAATGAAAAGTTCAAACAAAACAGTCAAAATGCTTGAAATATCAGAAAATGCTACACCCCAAGATGGGATGAGTCAGTACTTGCCTTAAAGACAAAGACTGAAGATACAGCTCCACAAACTCTCTTTATTTCAATACAAGTAATACAAGTAATTATGTTATAATTAATAAGGGAAGCCTGATTTAATTTAGGCATGGAAAAAATGTATTTTTAGCAGATCCACTTAGAGACACTCTGTAAACAGCTCTTTCAGTGTATATGTAATAAGCCTTGTGTGTGCTCTTCTTTTTTACCTAGCCAGGTTGTCCCACTCTTTTGTGAGTTTTTCCAAGAAAACTTCAACTACATTCATGCGATCATGGTAATTCCCTGTCCTCTGCAGATCCTCCTCCCTCTGTATGAGCAAACTGTGTGCCTGAAGGCAGAGGTCCAGCCACTGGTTGCTCAACTGTCCAATTTCCTTGTGTTCAGGTGATTCCTGTCCTTGGGTTAGTTTGTTTATCTTCTCAGTCACAGAGGTAAGAGCTGACTGCTTAGACTGTAACTTCTGATTGAATTCCTGAAAAAGATACAAACCAAAACCAATACAGTGTCACCTACTTTAAATTATATGATGAAATTTAAATACAAACTCTGAAATTAATATATTGTGTAAGTACTACTTATCTGCCCAGGCAAATGTTATGTAAATGTTAATTAGAAAAAGGTTAGGGGAAGGGAGAAAGCACTTTTTCCCCATCTTATCAGATGAGGATGACAAACCAGAGCAGTTTCCCAGTGCCAGTGATAGAAAGAATTCAAAAGCAAGTGACATCTTGTCGTCCAAGTGCCTGGACTAACGCCTCTTCTACCTACATTATTACAAGCAAGATAATCAGGGTCTCATGAGAATTCATTCTGCAAATACTGTTTGTAGCTCTTTTTTTTTTCTTTTTCTTTTTTTTTCCCTTTTTCATTAGATACTGAAAAAAGGAAGCAATGCCAATGAGTCTGTGAACCCCACATCCATATTTTGCATTGTATCTATTTCTCCAATAGTGACCATTATTCTTGTCATTAATGAAACAAAGCCAACAATTATTCAGGTATGATTACTATTTAAGTTAATAAACTCCAGTAGACAAATGAGCTCATCTGTACACACATTTACTGAATAAGAAGTCACAGAGAACCCAAGAGAAGAATACACATTATACTGACAGTTAAAATAATCAAATATTCTTTGGCACCTACACACTGTCTAAGGTAAATATAATCTTTTCCAAATTCTAGTTCCAATAACTAAGCAACTATGCCCAGCTCCAGCACTTTGCTGGGGTGATTCATTTTCACTGAGGACTTTTGGAGGTCTGAAGAAGAGATGCTACTGCCCTTCTCTGCTTCCTTCTTTGTTACTGCCTCAAATGGAGCTAGGCATCTTCCTACACCAGGGGAATACAAGGGAAAAATACAGATTGCACGACATCTGACAGTACAACTGGTGCCTGTCATTCGTAATAATCGAAAGTTCCTGACTGAACTAGTGAAGAAGTACAGGCTCCTGCCTCTTCACAGACTCCTTTAATGATAGTTAGTGTAGCAGGTCTTAGACTGCATTGTGTTGAGGTGTATTCAAGAGCTACGACTTTGTTCTGACACTTCTTTAGAACGGAAAAGAAGTGCTGTTTACTTTTCAACTAACTCCTGGCACATCAGAAAAGAAAACGCGATGTCTAGACTAAAAATGAAAAAGCCAAGCATTTAATCAGTTATCAAATAAATAATTTGTTTTCCTGTTTCTTCTTGTTACTTTACTGATGTTTGAGATGTGTGCAGAATAACCATGGAAAATATCTGTAATGACTGAGGACCTGAAGGCATTTATCTCACTACTGAAGGTAAATTAAATCGGTTTTCCATTATGCCAACACTCCTGTGCTTTTCAGAGTCCAGCAAAATTGAATAGTTTCCTAGACTGATTTTGAAATAGAACTGAATAATTTACAAGTAGTGGAATCAAAGAACTTAGCAAGCACAAGTTGCAGACCTTATCTTCAGATCCACTGCAATCAGAAATTAGCCTTTTAAAAGCAAAGGCAAATCAAACAATAGGCTGCAAACTGTCTGCTGTTAAAAGGAAAAGGAAACAGAAAAGGAAAAGGAAAAACACAGAAAAATAGTATCGTGCTGTGTTTTGCTCCCTGTGTCACCCTGTAGCATCAATAAGGAAACCTTCTTTCCTCTGTCTTCACTGTTCTTGCTTAGAACATATTAGCAATTCTATGCAACACATGTATATAGCAAGTATTGTAATTAAATCAGCCATAGGATGAACGTCTTCTTTAACTTCTGCCCTTAACCTTACCTTAACCTGGAGTACCATATTCTGGGCAATGTTTAGCTCCAACTCCGCACGTCTCCTTTTCAAATTCTGTAGCTGTTGATCTGCATCCTGGAAATATATCCAGAGCTCAGCCTTCATTTGTTTTATCTCTTCCCAACCTTGAGCCAAATACTGTGAGTGCGTTATCTGTTGCTCAATCTAGCAGAAAAGAAAAGGAAACAAAAGAAAAGGAGTAGGAATGCTTTAATGCAGCTATTTTGGGGGATTGGAGGATGAATACCTTCTTCCTCCTAGCACAACACTGTACTCACAACAAATTCCTGTACTAGATTCTGAAAGGGCTAATATTATCCACAAAGAGACTTAACCTTCAAAAGTCATAAAAATCAAACCTATCCAAGAAAGCTGTGAAAAAATTCACCCTTGAGTGTAGCAAGTATATTTATATGTGTATTTCAAAGTGTTCTAAGTCTTCAGTTAAAGCTTAAATTAACTGTGTAATTTGTAATGCATGTTGCATACCAAGAATCGTGGAGGACTATGCCCTATACGCCTTCACAATGACCAAAAAAACACTTAAACAAAACACTTTAATTTTAATTGGCCTAGCCCAGTAATTTTGCCTATATGTCTTTTGTAAAATGCTGAGAAGAACAATGCTTACCGGATCTGAGCCCATTAATCACCTGACACCAATAGTCACAGAGCTTCTTTTGCTTCAAACTAGAAGTAGGGTGCCTTTAAGGTTCAGACTCTCAATTAGTTCCATATATTTGAGTACTGCCTTGTCTGTGATTTCTTTCCACCCCCCCCCCTCCCCACTTTATATATTAAAGAAGAATCTCATTTTGGTGTTTGGGATGCTTTCTAGTTACTCAGTATTTGGACTGCAGTTTTTTGTATGGATTACTTGGATTTGCACAATTTGCTTCTCTGGTATGAAAGACTGTTACTGTATGTATTATACTTTTAATCTTGGTAGAAGTAGTTTCAGGAGTTTTCTGTGTGCGTGCATGTGTGAAACTAAAATTTTCATGGTTAAAAACCCAGGAATCCTAATAATATATTTTTTCTAATAAACTATGCTTATTTTATTTTAAAACAAATCATTAAGGTAATTTGAAACTTAAAATTGAGGTACACTTCTGTACATTCATATGCTAAAATTGATGCACTCTGGATAAATTACATAGATTTACGAATTGAATTATAAAAATCATGATTATAAAGAATATATTAATATATCTTAAGAAGAACATCAGTCTACTGTTGAATAAATAAACAAATATGCATAATATTTAATTAAAAATAAGAATTAACTGAATTATGTTTTATGAAAACAAATAATTTGGAACTGGTTTTCTTCAACATGATGTCATACGTGTGGCTTTAGGACATCTTTTAGCACCTCAGTACCTCTCACATCCTTTGCCCCTTTTCTTTTTATTACTGCCAGGATAGCACTGTGTCAATTTTATAATATCTATATTATATATCTATATATATATGTATAAAAAGAAAGAGAAGATAAAATGTTTCTGAATGAAATACTTAAGATGAATGTAACATATAAGATAACATTTCTTTAAACCATTACCCAAGATGACCTTCTTAAAAGAGGACAGATGAAAGCAGTTAAAGCTCTAAATAGGATTAAAAGCTGGTTATCTTGTACCATTTGTTTTGTTTGTTGAATATCTGTTGCTGTACTCTTCACTGTGGCATCTGACAGATCACACATGGAGCACAAAAGATCCAAATATGTATTGGCTTGTTCCTGCAGAGCCCGGAAATGTTTCACCTGAGGGAAGACAATCCTCAGATAAACTCAGCTTGTGGAATATTTCTTGTTTTATTAAAATCACATGTTTCAGTGTTTAAAATTTAGCTCATTACTTCCAAGAGAAGAAATGTAGACATATGCTATTTTATTAGAAACAATGTAAAAAATATGGAAAAGAGTAACGCTTAAAAATTTGATTATCATTGTCCATTTAGCAAAGTGCTCAGTGACATGCATTACCTAGTTTATTTCTTTACAATTTGGAGGTTTGGATAGACACACACAAGAGTTTCAGAAAGGTGACTTACTTTCCCAAGGTGAATGAGAAGCAGGGCTTTATCCGATTACTAAAGTGTCTTGTTGCCTATACCTATAAAAATCTCTTGCATCTCAATAGATCATGGAGGATCCAAACCAGTGGCAAAACAAGTTTTCCACACTCTCTGAAACCCTCTCAACATCTACAACTGACAAGATCTGACAACACTATTCTTTTGAGGGTTCTTCCTCTTGCTATTGTCCATAGAAACCCATCTCTCTCTATGAAGATTTTCCTCATTCCACAAGAAAATGGTGGTATCGGTGTCAAAAAGCAGGCTTATACCTGCATATAACATACCTCCTAGAGTCCCAGAGAGGAGGGTGAATGACCACTCAGAGGGCCAGTGGTGGGTCCTTGTGAACAAGAAGTTGAATACCCAGCAGCAGTGTGCCCTTGGTGCAACCCTGAATTACTGCATTAGCAAGAAAGCTGAAAGCATGCTCCAGGAAGGGATTATCCTCCTATGTTTAAACTTGTCAGGCTGAGCCTGGTGTATTGGGTTCAAGTTTCCCTCTTAACAGAAGAAATATCAGCAAGCTGGTGCAAGTTCAGCAAAGGGATAGTGTATATGGGGCAGTAGCACATGGCATTTAGGCAGGTCTGAAGGAACAGGGTTTGTCCAACCTAGAGCGGGGAGGCTAATTGCCATCTCCTATTATTTAAAGGGTAGGAGGACAGGTAGGAACAATATCTAGAAGACAGCCATACTGTTCTCAGAGTTGAGCAGAAAAAGGACTAGAGGAAAGGGAAATCAAAATCTGTAGTATTTCAAAGTCTCAATTAAGCTATATGGTAGATGAGAAAGCCTTGAATTTCTGCATTTTTTGTATCAAACCAGTTTAGTTTGAAAACAATGTACAAATCCGGTAACAACATATATTAAGTTACTAAAAATAATCGGAAGACAAATAAAACATTCTTAATCACTAATGAGAGCTGGAGGCAGTTCTATACTATCAGACTGAAAACTTATTTTAATTGACTGATTAACAGATTCTGCGTTGATTGTACTATGAAACCAGGTCTCATGTAGGAACTTTAGTAGACAGACAGATAAGCAATTAGACAAGCAGAAAGACACAACCTCTCTGCTAAACATATCTATGGAATATCTGAGCAGGTTTATCCAATTAGCCAACTGTTTTCAAGTAGCATATTTCTAAGTATTAAGCAGAGCTAACAAAAGCCCTGTGTGATTTTTCACCTAAGGTTATTTTTCCTTCAAGGTATTCCTTTTTGAGCTGGGGACAAAAAATGAGGCTACACAAGTGTCTGAGGAGGCTAGAGGGAGTACCTAATTTCTATTAATATAAAGTTTTTACATGAAATCACCTCATTAAGGATAACTGAGCATATTCAAGTGTTGAACTTTTACCTGTTTAACTGCATCTGCCAGGCTGAAGGGTGGCCAGGTACTTGGCTTTAATTCTGACTGTATTGTAGACAGCCAAGTCTGACACTGTTGTAGGGTATCCTGATGATTAACATGCTTTTGGAGTTCATGTTCCAAACTCTGGTACACCTAAAATAAACATTTTGGAGGTTCATTACATTTTCAAACACCGTTATCGTCTCTCTTCCCGCACCTTGCAAACTGCAGAAGAGAACTGCACAGACTGTAGTTACTTAGCCCTTGTACAACGAACTACCATGGGATAGTTAACTCCTTAAGCTCTCACTGCATCTTGCTCATTTGTGGATAAAATGGACAATATCTAAAGCATAGCTACAGGAAAGAGAAAATAGAGATGAAAATGAAGAGTATTTTCTCTAATTTCTGTATTCTTGTCCATCATTTTACCATTTTTGCCACTGTTATAGTATGAGATTTTACCTTCCTACAACTCTTACTGACTCTGAAGACTTTTTTTTTTTTTGAAACCATGCTGTCCTGATCTCCTAATTGGATTAACAACCGACCCAGTTAGCCCTTCTTTATGGTATATTCTGGTTTAACTAAGACAGACAGTATTTCCTTGCACATAATTAAGACCAGTTATTTATGTATGCAAACAACTGGCACTAAAAGTGTAATTTGCTCCATCATTTTTGAAGTAGGAATAGCTTTATTTTCTTGACTGTGACTGCTCAGAAGCTTCTGTAACATGAATGCTGCAAGGGAGTGGAGAAATTAAGTACAAACTTCTGGATGATATGCAGCTAGTTATGCTGGCTGCAAGGCAACATTTGGATCACAAGAAATTCATCTGCACCACAGTAATGATGAAATGCTACATTAGGAGCCTATAGGCTCAATTTATTTTGAAACAGTAGAAATTTATACAATTTGAAGAAAAAGAAAGCAATTACAGAAAAAAAATTTGTTATTCTTAAACTGTGTTAAAAATGTTTTTGAAACAAGACTCACCCTTTGGGCTGTACTACATATGGCAGAATAGCTGTCCCTTGTCCCCTGAAGATGGCTTTGTACATTTTGCTTAAATTTTGCTTGAAGATGTTCTGTGCATTGATTGATCAAATAATCACCTTTATTCTTCAGGTTATTCAAACGATCTTCAAATCCTGCAATTTCTTCCATGATAGCCTAAGAAATAGTTAACATATTTTGAATAATATTTTAAATTTAGAATATGTTTTGATCACTCCTTGTCTTTAGATGTGGAAACAGGTTTTCAGGCAACGTGCATTGTTACAGTCAAGCTATTAGAATGTACCTTCATTGTAAAATCATTGTCAAAAGTCTTTACATAGATATTCCACAGAAATGTTTGCAGCATTATCGTAACGTGTAAACATATGCTCATGCCCCAAAACAGAGTGCCCTTCATCTTCCTTTGATCTCCAGGGTTCCATCAAATTCTCTTGTGTCTAATGCTAAGGACAAAACCTGATGCTGAATCATATCTTATTCCATAAGCTCTTCAACTGTAGAAAGATCTTTGCATCAGCTTTGGCTGAGCCAATTTTTTATTCAAAGAGGTTACTTAAAGAATAATATGCTAATCACAGTGAGGTAAAAGGTTTCAATATTTGCCCTTGGAATCTCAGTTTCTAAGTGTGTATGTGGTGGTGGGGATTGGATTATGCTTTATTTTATTTTACGGAAAGTATCAGTAACTGAGGTAGTGAATGCTTATGACCCATAACATCAGTAACAATACCTTGAATTAAATCAATGGATGAAATATGACAACTTAATAGAGGGGAAAAATACTTGAAAATTTATTATTATTTTTCCTTAAAAGTGTCAGAGTCAAAAACACCTTAGGAGTAAAAAGACCCTAATCTGCCTTTTGTGGTCTATTTCTTAGAACTTCTCAGAAAGAATCTGACATGAAATTCAGATCAGAGTACAACAAAGCTCTTGTGCAGATTCAATTTGATCCAAGATACAGTGCTACAACAAGGTAAATATGTTAACTGTGTTAATGACACCGGTGCTCATTTTCGCAGTTAACAGTAGGAGGAATAAAACAGGTGAATGAGAAATAACTAGAGCTCTGGAGTGAAGACACAGAAGCAGAGAAGAAAAATTCTAATTCACCCAATAAAGAAGGTTTACCAAAGTACCAAACCTACCTTATGGTTGGCTAGTTGCTGAGTGATTATTTCAAGATTTTTACTCTCCACGAGGTCAGGGCTAACCAGCCTGCTGGACATATGTAGTAACCATTTCTCTCCTTCTTGCAAATCACTATTGTAATCCTCATGTTCTTTTACTCTCACCTCTAAAGTTTCAACATATGCCTGCAGGTTCACAATGACCAAAATTAAAACATAAGGTAAGAAGAATAAAAACAGAACACCAAGATCTTGAAAGCATAGTAAGAGTCTTCCAAATTTATATTCCTGTGGGTGAGTCTTGTGATTAGACTGTTAAACCAGATACCAACGGAATTAGTTGTGTGAATAAAATCTGTGGTACTGAGCAGCATTTTCATTTAGGGTGAAACACCATACTGAGAAGGTTGAGGAAAACAGTGAAGATTCTGTTTCTTTAAAAAAATAAACATTGTCAACTTGACATTAAATTCATTTCAAAATAGTTATTACAGACACTCAGAGACTGCACATGACCTACTAAATGCTATGGTTAGGTCTGTGCTGCTTAAAGCCTTTGTATGTACATACTGCCTGTGACTGTAGTACACAAACCAAGAATAAATACATTGAGATATTTATTTTTTTCCCTTTAAAAAAGCTTTTTCATGTACTTTACTGCATTTAACTCATCAAAATCGTGTCTACTACAACAGATATCAGTTTTGTGGTACAAATCAGGCTGTACTAATTTAAAAAATCAGCTGTGAAAAAAATAATCTATTATTGGATGGATTGGAAATTAAAGGGACTTTAGTAAGATAAGTACTAACATGGTTTGCGGAGCTTTTCCTTGTTAGGGGTATAACCTATTAAAAGCTGTAGCCATAATCATACTTCAGGACATATTTAGTATTAGGTGTTTCAAAGTACTACTATATATATGTAGACTCATGAATCAATGTTAATTTATATTGTCCTTGCTGAATTAACTTGAATCCATCTTACGGTTCATTTTCTCCAGTGACCTCCATTCAGTAATGAAACTAGATTAAATGAAGTTTGTGTGAGATTTAGCAGAAACAAGAGACAAATAAAATGTAAGGAAACCTAACTGGCTCAGTGTGCAGGGTGTGACATCATAGCAGTATGAAACAAATAGTCAACTTCTTAAAGAGGGGAAAAATATAGTAGTTTGGTAGAACCTTAAGTTTTCTTTCTGACTTTTTACCTTTGTTGCACTGCAGAGTTCCTGGTAACTGCTCTGAAGGTCTTGAATGTTGCTCTTTAGAGTCACATCATTCACCAGATCAAAAAGTGCTTCTCCCTTTTCAATCACTGATTTTATTGAAGGCTCATAGGACAGAACGGTCTGCTGTATGGACTACAGTGCAAGCAAGAATAGCAAAATATATATTGAGCACCGAAGATCTATTTCATTTACTTACTTCTGAAGTACAGCCATGTATCATCCTTTCCAGATGAGAAGAACTTTGCAACTACTGTGGGACTATATTTTTCTAGCTATGCCCTGAGACAACAGCTTTGCAGGAACCTAACAGCAATTGATCCTTTTGTGATTGCCTAGTAGCATGTCTAACAATATGGAGCTGCTAAAGAAAAGTGAGTTAATATGTGTGAACAGTTAAGTGCTAAGGATAAAATTTGCTCTGAGGAACAAATTCTGCAAATAGGTGGGCAATCATCACCAAATCCCTGCCCTTAGGGAGACAATATATAACAGAATAATGCATAAGTCTTTAATATAAAGGGTATCCAGTCTGAGTTCCTGTTGTCATTGTTGCACTACTGGGTCAGACAGCATAGTACATGGCAGTATCTATCACTTAACAGTGAGATACAAGCTCCTCAAACATGTAGCAAGCAAGCACACAGATCTTCTATATGACTGAGTATTTAGGCTTGCAGGAGGATGGGGTGGATAAGTGGCTTGAAGAGAAAGCCTTGCTGCTGTGCAAGTACTGCTCAGCAACAGCAAAAACATTGGTATGCTATCAACACTGTTTTAGCCATAAATGCTAAACACAGAGTTGTATGGGCTGCTATGAGGAGAGCTGTCTTCATTCCAGCCAGGCCCAGTATACATCTTATGAAACACATGGAAGCCTGGAGCATTTCATAAAAGCATCATTAAGATAGGCAACAGTTTTGTTCTCAATTATTTTCTACTCAATTTTACAAGTGGAAAAAATATCATAAAAATGTTAATTAAAAACAGAGGAAGCCATAGCAGCTGACTGTCCTGGATGTCAGTTGAGCTGGGACATTCAGCTTTAACCAGAAAGATGATTAAGCAAATGTAGACAGAGGAAATGCCTGCAGAGAAGAGAGACCAATTATTTTCTATCCTGGCTTAAATGGAAGTTAACTCTGTTGCTGTCAATGGAATTGCTCATGTGTAAAAATAGAATATTGTTTCATAACAGGACATTTTCAAATGTAGAAGCCTTATTAAAACTTTCACATTGCATATCTATGTGCCCACTCTGGTTCATAGGTGTAGGCATCATGCATCTTTTCACTTTTTTGCTGATTTAGACACCCAGATCAGAGATATCTCATAAATCTATTGAGGACACTTGAACAGACACTTGCATCAGAAGATCTGTTGCAAGTCTATAGGTCAAAATTAATTCAATAGTGCAATGATATGATCACTTTTTACCTTATATTTGGACAACTGGGCCTTCTTCTCATAGAGTTCACTCTTTGGCTCCACTGGAGCATGTAACATGGTTTGGTACTCTGTGAGCCACTGAGTCTGTGCCTTGTACTTGTCTGAGAACTCCTTTGCCAACTGAAGGCATTTTTCTGAAGTCATGTGTTCGTTCCTGATGGAGCCAGCCAACTCTTCAAGCTGTTCCACATGATCACCAATTTCTTTTCTTAACTGGTCAACTTCATTTTCTTCCATGTACCTTATAGCTCGCTCCCCCTTCTCACGGGCAGATTTTAGTAAACTGTGGCCTATGTCCATATCACTCAACAGCAGCTGTGAAAGAAATGTTGGTTAACAGAAAAATGCATACGAGCTCTTGTCTCTTTCTTTTTGATTCCGTGTAGTTCTGTTATTAGTGAGAGGATAACACTTTTTTATTATTATTTTTTTATTTTTTTTTAAGGACACAAGGAATTGCTATGGAAATTAAATGGACTTTTAATTACAAAATTACCTGAGGTTAACTTGTGGTAAACTAGAAAGAAGCAGAAAAAATAAAAGAAGAAGAACAACAACAATAAACGAATACTTCTGCTCTGCACTGGGCTTGTGAACATAAACACAGAAACTCAGGTCTATCAGGAGATGATTCATACTCAAATTCTGTAATGGATGAAAGTTTTCACTTAGTGAATTATGTTTAAGCTACAGGAAACATGAAAAACTCATTTGCAACTCTGAGATGAAACACAAGTTTTACTACTGAATTATTTCAATGAAGTAAAGCAGGAAACAACACATACTGGTATAAATACGGGAATTATAATTAAGTATATAATATTATAATTACTGGTATAAATACAGGAATGCATATAGGAAACAATGCATACTTGCCACAATGCATACTGGTATAAAACATACATGGCAGGATGACGTGGGAGGGAAATTTATTCTAAGTTTTAACCTGAAACAAAATATGCCTTATGGCATAAAACATGCCTTATGGAAAGAGAGGATTATATTATTTATGACTATGCATAACCTCAACAACCAAACTGTGATGTATTACGTATATGACACGAGAACACAAACTTTTATATTTGGTGATCTTTATCCTGTTTACTTCTCTGGGCAGAGTGAAGTTAGAATTTTGAGCAGCTGTTAAGATACATGTTAAAATATAGGCACTTCTTGGTGAACAGAAACTGAAGACAAACAACAACTGTATTCAAGGACACTGTACCTCTAGTTCCTGCACTTTTTTCTCCATTGCTGTTTTATCCAACACGTCAAACTTGGTGATCACATTTCTGAAGTTCTTGTTAGTAGCTCCGTACCAATTTGTGTAAGCACTAAAAGCCAATTCTGATTCCTCCATACTACGTATCTCTTCTTCCAGAAACTTTATTTGTTCCTTCAAACAGGAATGGAGGTTAGGGAAAGAAATGAGAAACACCTTGATGTTTATCATAGCTATTGGTTAGAGAGAGCAATTAATTGCCACTTATCAATAAAACCTGATATACTAAGATTAAATATGTAGTTTTTGAGTCCTTTCATACCTAACGGATAATTCTTACCGGGGTCTTGTCAGAGCGTACATACCACAATCACTAATGTTAAAACTGAGTTAATGCTAAGCATTGAAAAGGGACTTATATTTTGCAATTTGTATAGTGACTTGTGATGATGTTACTATGAAGCTCGTTCTACCTAAAGTGACCTGAACACTGTACCTTATCCATTCATTTTTGCCCACACCTATATATATATACATATATGTATGTATATATAGATATATATATGTAATGGTAATCTGAAAACATTTCTCTAGTAGTAATTCAGCCTTCAAATCTGCTGAATTCTGAATTTCTCTCCTGAAGCTGACAAAAAAGGTAGTAACAACATCTGATCAATGCTGAATATTTTTGAAAGAGCTTCAACCTGATTATTGTTCTCTAATGCATTTAGACCAATGAAATCTATGTGTATGTGTGGATGTTTATACCTATATAGTTATATATATGTGTATTTATGTGTACATAGTTGTATAAACACACAGATATGTATGTGAACATTGTATTATGGAATCTACAGTAATGAATAAAATTTGATAAAATCTAATTAAGAAAGTCTATCTATACTTGTTTCTGAACTGACTATTTATAATTTTATAATGAATACTTGAACCCAGGAGTTGGACTCAATGATCTTTGTGGGTCCCTTCCAACTTGGGATATTCTATGATTCTATGAATCTATAAATTAATTACTTAATCATTACTTACCAAGACATGAAGAAGAAGAGTTTGATATCGAGATGTAAGCTGTGTAGCCTGGCTTCCCATTCTACTTGTAGTGAGACATTCCTCTAGTATTTGCTGAGCTAATATCCCAACTTCCTCCACATCATCTTTGTAGATTGTAACTTCTTCATGCCACTTCTATGACAAAAGACATTAGCCATCTTGTATGACTAATTCAAACAACTTAAACACAACAGGAATTTAGTTGTAATGGTTAGGAAACCATTGAAAGGAAAACAAATACATGGTTATAAACATTGAGTTAAAACAGGAAAATTAAACAGAATCTGATGAAGGTTAACTGAATGAACATACTGGATGTTTTGCCCCCCACTACTCTGCCCTGGTGTAGCTCCATTTGGAGTACTGGATCTAGGTCTGGGGCTCCCCAGCACAAGAAAGATGTGGACCTGTTAGAGTGTGTGCAAAGGAGGGACACAAAGTTGATCAGAGGGCTGGGGCACCTCTCCTGTGAAGAATGGCCGAGAGAGCTGGGGATGTTCAGCCTGGAGAAGAGAAAGCTCCAGGCACACCTCATTGCAGCCCTTCAGTACTTAAAGAAGGCTTATAAAAAAGATGGAGAGTGATTTTTTACATGGGCAAATAATGAGAAGAAGAATGGTTTTAAGCTAAAAGAGGGGAGGTTTAGATTAGATGTTAGGAGGAAGTAAATTATTTACTCAGAGAGTGGTGAAGCACTGGAACAGGTTGCCTAGAGAAGTTGTGGATGCCACATCCCTGGAAGTGCCCAAGGTCAGATTGGATGGACAACTTGATCTATTGGGTAGAACCCATGCCCTTGGCAGTGGGGTTGGAACTAGATGATCTTTAAGGTCCCTTTCAACCTGAACCATTCTGTGATGTATTTTATGTTTTTACAATATTAAATGGACTGAATTTTATTACAATAGACTTAGTACTTTTTTACGAATAATAATAGAAATGCAGGCTGGAATTCCTACACATTTCTTTTTCTGTTGCCCAAATTCTAAAAGAGACCATAAAATATAACCTTGGATCTTTACAAATGCACTTCCTTTGTTTCTTCAGAACCATGCCTTCCCCTTCTAGTGACTAAGGAAAACTACTACATCAACACAGCAGAGACTTCACAACACAGCTTATAACATTTTATTTTGTTACTAAACTAACTCTTTCCCACTCCAGAACCTCAGTAATGTCTTTTCATTCCACAGAGCACAGGAATTCCAGATCTTCCTTATAAGATTTCAACGCTGGTATAACCACTGTTTTATAAGTAGAACAGGGGAAATCTGGACCCAGAAGGCACAAAACTCTCTTGGATACATCACTCTGAGTGCCTACATTCAGATGATTGCAATGATTCCTGACATTTTCACACTAGGCACTGATGTGGAAAGCTCACATTCCTTATTTATGTAACTCCTTAACTATATTCTTTACCTTCATTTGTTGAAGCTGCATCTCCTTTGTTGCTCTACCAGACTGCCTCCCAGTCCTGACAGCAACTTTCTCCTCCAGATCTGTTAGCCAGTCATTAACCTTCTGAAATTTTTTCTCCATTAACCTCAGCCTGCTCACAGTGGCATTTAATTGGCTTCTTGCTTCAGAAAGCCTGTGCTGATAAACTTGCCAATCTTGCCGTACAGATTCCAGGGCTCTGTCTTCTATCTGGGGCATACCCCAGGGAATCACCTCCTCTCTGGCATGAACAGCAGCATTCAGTAAGGCTTGTCCTTCTGCACAGTGGACCTGCAGTTCCTGTGAAGGCAGAGTTATGGATAAATACCCTATATCAGCAGTTTTTACTACACATGGCAAATGAAGTCCTGGTTCTACTTCAGACAAAAGCAGTTATCTATCCATTTCCTTTAGGTATCTATGGTTGAACACACATTACACTATCTCTAAGAAGACCTTGCTGACATGCTCACTTACAAAGCAAATCCACTATCATTATTATTGACAAGAGAGTTGTAGAAAAATATTGACAAAATTTACATTAAATTCCTTCCCCTCCTAGCCTTATAATGAGCTCTGAAACAGTAGCTGCCTGAGCTGTCATGGGAGCCTGCAACCCATTCAGCACAACCTTAAGCTCAAAATTTTCCAGCTGTAGCAAACACACTGTGAGACTGTTTCTAAAATTAAATTTGTTTAAAAGCAAGGAACAAGATGATGCTTCATTTTATTTATTTATTTTTAATTAACATGCCTAATTATTTCTATGTATGTTTGATACATAATCCCAAAATAATTCTTGATACCTTCTTCTGGATATATGTGTTCTTTTTTTTTTTTTTTCCATGTTTATTAGAACTTCATTAGAAAGTATGAAAGTATGCAGGGAATCAATCAGATGAGGAAACCTAATCAGGAAATGATCTGACCAAAATACAGTTATATGTCTTCTTGGTTTGTATTTGAAATATATACTAAGATTTTCAAACTGGATTCAGATTTTCTAAACTCTTAATATTAAGGTTTATATACACAGACACTGATCGCACAAAGATTTTCTCAGTATCGTGAATAAAGTAATAAATATTTCATAACATGGAAACTCAAGCACAGCCCTTTTCCTAGTTCAGCAACAAGCCTGAAAATATATTTAGTCATTTTAAGATTATAACTGGGAGATTACTGCAGTACTTTAGGTTCACCCTTCATTATCACCTGGGGGATTCAGCGAGAATCCTCCCACGTCACCATGTGAGGCAGTCTACATGACTGGAACAACTTAAAGGTAGGTAAGTAAGTATTGGACTGTAAGCAATAAAAGGTGAAAACTTAATGAAAAGAATACTTCTGATATTCTATGAAACACAGGGAAAAGAGGTAGTTTCCTCACTATATGCTAACTTCTAAAATAAATTCAGTACTTGCAAGAAACCGGCATTAGTATGGCAGAAGAATTCATTCAAGTCCTGATGCTTCTTTCTGGAAAAAAGCATTAATGTTCCCACAGACTTTACTGGAACTACTTTTAAGCAGTGTATTACTTAGATATAACATGTTTCTAAGCTGCTCTTGAGCCAAACAGAGAAGTATTTTTTTGTCCAGCAGTTAATATTATTCTGTTATTTTACAAGTAGAATTTATTTATTATTTTAGTTAGGGTGTTACACATACTGTACCTGTAAGTCTCGGAGTGTTGCCTCCTGTTTCTGGGCATCACCTTCGAGATGTGATAAGCAGTCAAGTTTTTCCTGTTCCTTCTCCAGCCATATTTCAAATGTCTTCAGATGTCTTTGGTACTCCTGATGTAAGTTAAGCAATCCTTCGGCTTTTGTTACTGCTTCCTGTTTGTTAAAATGTTTATACATAAGTGTATCATTAAACCAAGAAAACATAAATCCAGTACTGAGATCATAGTTTGTGTCTGATGCTGAGCTTTCCTAGAATTCAAGACTAATTGGATTCTGAGGATGGTTTAATTGATTATAAGGAAAGAGGGCTCAAATGTGGAGATAGAGATAATTATCCTTAACAATTATTCACCTAAGTTTGTGAATTCTGGGATTTGAAATTCTGATCTGCGTTTAATTTTAAATAAAACCTCAGTTTGTAACAACAAAAGATCTGCTTATTTCTTATACCAATTTAAATTGTTTACTGAAGTTATTGATGAGAATATAAGCTTAGGATTTTTTCTTACATTATTATTATTATTATTATTATTATGCTAGTAGAATAATAGTCTCCTAAGAGTATCTAATATCTTCAGGTTTGAAGACTATCCCAGTCCTTTGTGGGCAATTCCTACAGAATGCACTAAGAATAGAACAGCAGGTTGTCCATGTATGTGGGTGAGCAAACAATTTCACAACTCAGCACTAAAATATTACCGTATCTGGAGTACGGAAAGAAATGCATCCTGCATCAGCACAAGACTGATCTTTCCATTGGCAAGAAAATTATACTACATGTAATTCAGACCTTGGAGGAACTGAAGGGAGCAGGGAGGAAAATTCATATGAAGGTAACAGAGGCTGTGTTCCAGGGCAGCAGGCTACACAATAAGAAAAATGCTTTCACAAACAACAAGTGTGAATCTATAGTCTGCTTTATCTATTCCTAACAGTTCAGGGCAGTGGGAGAAAGAGTACAGCTGTCCATTTTTAAATGTCTTGTCCTCACAGGGAACAGTGGGATACTGGGAAGAGGGAAAGAGTGACTAATCCTCTTGCCTTTTACCAGTGGCTGCAGGGAATTTCAGGTCTTAGTCTGCTCTGGTTTGGACCACAAACACTTGCAGAATTTTGCCGGGTTTTTCACCTGGCCAAAGGATTATTAAATGGAGAAGATTTCAAGTGAGCAACTCAAGGCATACATTTCATTAGTTACCAAACTGGTATTTTCCCCTGATTTTTCTACTCTCCAGCTAGTGCCTTTGAACAACTTCCTAAGGGTTAAGTGTAGTCTAGACAGTTAACATTATCACCACAGCTGGGAGTGGGGAAGACCAGAAGTCACCCAGGGTATTAGGTGGAAAGAGAAAGATGGTATGTTTATCATTATATTAGGAAAGACATATAGAGCTCTCGCCCCTATGAACAACCAACTGTTTCTCATTGTTCCCCTTCTGTTAATCAAGCTTTTTCCATACAATTAGTCAATACAGGCATTCTGTACAGCTTTCTGCAAGAGCAAAAGCTGCAGGAAAAGGTAAAGTTTAGAGAATCCCCATGCTAACAGGAATACTAGGTATCCACTTATGTTTCCTGGGACATCACTCATCTCTCTGGCAAGCCTGAGCTCATTCTGAGGAGGTCCAGGGAAGACAGTACAATGCATTCTTTGTAGTTGTGGAAGGGAGTACCACAAAACAGGCAATCACTTATGCATCAGAAAAATTGAATTTTGGCCCTTTGCACAAGAAAAAGACATCCTTGAGACAACAAAACGCAGTCTTACTACCCTGGTGTCATGAAGAAAAGTGATATATCTGATGATACATTTGGTATGGTTTAATCAGCACAGAAAAAAAAATGGGTTAACTGGAGGTAACCACCTAGCCTTACTACATGTACAACCAAGTCTTTTATTACTTCTTCTATATTGTACCTTATGCCCTAATCTTTTCAAGATCTACCATATTAACACTTTCCAGTAAATGTAGTACTTACTAGAACAGAACAGAATATCCCAAGTTGCCCCAAGGATGATCAAGTCCAAGTCCTGCTGGGTCTTTCAACATTAGAGTCTATTTACTTGCTAATAAGGTTTGTGTTGAGCAGCAAGATCCTACAATTGTCAACCATTTTTGATTTACCTGCTCATATGGTTACATTTATTGCAAAACCTACATTTATGCAAACCACAGATATTCAGAGGTGCTTCCAAATTTTCAGTCACAACGAATAAAGTCATATCTTCACTGAAGTCAGCTAGACTTTTGGCATGGAATTCGTTGACCTATTTACTTGTTTTTTTTTTTATTTTTATTTTTTTCCAGATTCAGATCTTCAGAAACTTTTTGAAAATATCTAGAGCTCAGTGGTACAAAAAGATAGATTGATAAAGCACCTTGATAACTTTCTGTCACATACATTAACCTACAGCTTCCCCCAGACTTTTACTCTTCATTTAACTCCAATAAAATAAATAAATAAATAAATAAATAAATAAGAAAAGAATTCCTCTGCTTCTTTGTGGACAACAAAATGTAATGGAATTCTATAAAGAAAAACTGTACCCTCGTTCTATCTTTGAGCAACTTGTACCGCTCCTGAAGATCCTGGAGTTCAAGCTGAGTGACATAGTGCTCAGCCATTCCACTGCCTTTTAATTCAATTGTCTCCAATAGGCTGCTGTGACTCAACACCTCTTCATTGAGTAGCTGCAAAACAGCAAGATAATTTATGAATAAGCAGCATTAAAACAAACCACAGATTAATCAGACTTTTATTGCTTGTAAGGTGATATGCGTTTGTTGCTAGTTTGTTGTAAAGCAAACGCACCTTTGCTTTGCTGAGGGCAGCGTTTTTTTCCCTCAATTCAGCATATTGTCTTTCAGAAGCATTCATGCTTGCTTCTACTTTATCCATCCAGCTGGTAAACTGGCAAACATCATCCTGGTAACTTGTCCATTTGGAGAGAGCTCCTTCCAGTTGACTGCAATTTAAGAATACACATTTGTTGTGATACTGGAGTTTCAGGTTCTCATGCTATTTGAGTCACTCTAGACTATATTTATAAGACTTATATCACAACCTAAACAGACAGCCATTAAAACCCTACAGGTTTTAACTAGTAGCATTGATTGTCCAATAAAGAGAAATGAAGATTTCAAACTTGGAAGTTTAAAGAGGTCTGTTAAATTGATGTAGCTAGCTGATGTGTGCAAATTTTAGTAAATAAAATAACAGTAAGAATAAGATCCAGAATCAGAAATTTTCTGCTGCTGCATTCTAATATTTGTTTGATTGTTTTAAATCAAAATGTTTCAACTATTTATGCTCCACCATAGAAGGCTACATTTTTTTCCCCTGAATTTCTTTATTCTATCACTTTAAGCATCACTACTTTGAGCATCTTTATTGGATATTGTAATTATGGTACCTCCTGTGAAATGCTAACAAGTGGAAAAACAGACAGAACCTTGACAGAACAACCATTACTGTCCGTGTGAAGATCTTATCATTTCTGAGAACATTTCAAGGCATTGAGTGCAACTCAAAATAAAATTTACAAAACAATTATGAACATGCAATCCATTTTTAAGAGTATACTGACAATAAGTGTTAATAAAGTTTAGTTCCTCACTGTCTCCTCCCCTTTTTCCATTTCAAACTAATAGGTCATTAAAGGTTTCTAAACCTGCAATGTTAGGCACATGCAGTCATTTTATATAAATTTGACTTCTGAATTAATAAAACTCTGTGAATGAACTTTTCCAAAAATTTGTCTAAAAATTCAACTATCAAGCATCATTGTGCACCTCATACCCTTTTTACCTCTTGCACTGGATGCAAGCAGACAGAAGAGAAGCCCAGTTGTCCTTCAGGGTATGCAACTGCCGTTCAATCACTTGTACTCCCTCCAAGGAAGTATTTTGCAGAACAGATTCTCCTCTTGTCAGAACCATTTTCATTTGGATTTCTTTTTCTTGTTTCACTGTTAGCAGTCCCTAAAATGTGAGAAGATATTGTTCCATTTTTATCATTATTTGGGCATGAATATGCTAACTAGATTCACTGGAAAATTAGCTAATCAAATTTAGCAGCTTGTAGAAACAGTCAGTTAGAAGAGGGACAGTGGTTTTCATGGCTGGGTTTCAAAGGAACAGATATGTTTCAAAGGGTAGGTTTAGGTTATTAAAAAAATAAATTTAGTTGACAGGGAAGCTTTCATGGAATCTATGCAGGTACTTGCAGTGTATGAGCCAAAGTATAGAGGACACATTCTGAAGGGAACGCCATTTAGATGGAAAATGGGAGGATTTACTCAGAAAGAAAACAAGATATGATGAAAAAGTTCTTCTACAGAGCTTCTACAATTCTAGGATCTATCTGCAACACGAATATAATAACATAGAAACTCAGTAGACTATCAACAATGGCAGCTTTGAGACCAGCTCCTAGAGCTGTGCAATTGCAAACTAAGAGCTTCTAGCACTATGTAAAACCATGGAAACCCTGAAAGCATGAATGTGAAACACTCAATGAACAAAAGACAAAAAATGATTTTAGTATTTTGCTACAATTTCTTGCTTTTTGTGGTATCCTTATAATTTGGAGCGCTTGCCTCAGATTTTGAGCTGTAGCCAAAATATGGACATCAAAGTATTATTTTTTGAGCACTGCCCTTTAATATATTCTGGGCAGTGATATTAATAGAATATAGGTCTGTTTACATACCTCTAGCTTTAACATCCGGCTGTCCAGAACATTCTTGTCAGCGGTGGGATGACAGTAGGACTCCAGCATGTGAACTGCATCAGCCACCCAGTCTTGGAGGTCTTTGATACTGTGAGAGAACTGCTGGTGCTCTGCTACGACCCTATCCATTCTGGAAACCTTCTCCTGCAATTCATACTGCAATTAGTATCAGTAGCTAGTCAAAGGACTGTTTATTTCCCATACGTATTCAAGGACGTTAGAACAAATTTCATAAACTGTACACAGCAATTCTCTTCATACACAAGTACACAATAACAAGTACACTTAGTTGAACATGGAATGAAATTTGAACACGGAACGAATTTTGAACACAAAGTCACACTAGTTTTCCAATCATAATATAGGAATGAAAATTTCAGAAATGCCCTCTTTTGTTTTATAAATCTAAATTTTTATCTCTTTGTTTCCTCTTACGCAAAGTAAATGAGTTTTTTATTTTCCATTTTTTATTAAGCATCATATCTAACTAATTACATTTCAGTGTTTCATCTGAAGATAACTTGTGAAATCTGTCAATACACAGGACAAATTGAAGCATATGAAGTTATGCTACTAGAGCAACACTATTTCATTGATATTGGAATAGAAAAACGTTTTCCTCAGTAACTTCAGCTGGTTCCCAGAACCAGAAGAACAGCTCCCACCTATTCTTCTGAAGAATCACTGACACTCACTCATATCAAAAATACATACTCATTACACTGCTACAAGGCCCAAGATTAACAGAAGTACTTAACAGAGTGTGTTTCACATGGCAACAGAAAATTAAAGTCAAGCCATTGAAACAGGCTCAGGAAGATACGGTGATCTACCTCAAACATTCACAGCAAACCAAAGAACTTCATGATTTCCTTCATTGACTGGACCATATTTATCCTCTTCCTCAGACCTCATCCTCTTATCCTGAAATCTTCTACAAGTTCTGTCCACATAAGCCAATGTTAGAAACTTAAGCTTCTTTTCAGTTCATCTTTTCAGTATATCATATAGCTCTAAATATTCTTTATACTTTTACTTCCACAGAAAGTTATAAGGAAAATAAATAAATAAATAAATACATAAATAAAAAACCACAGCAATTACTCTAACAAATACTTATGTGTTGAATTGCTAACCCATAACACACTTCCAAAATCCTTAATTATTCTTATTACTGTAACTACAAGCCTAATTCAATACCAAGCCTCCTTCATAACTGGCACTTTATGAAAAACGACAGTCCTGATTCAAAGACCTTCTAATCTGCATAAACAATAGAGGTAGTAAGAGTATCAAATGATGAAATATACCACTCAGCAAAACAGTTAGGTTAAACTGTCCATTCCTAGCTTGATACTTTATAGAGTTTGACCAATATCTCTCACTGAACCTTCAAAAGCAGCTTCATAGGTAACACTTTTAAAATAATGTTGAAGAACAATCTATTGGTTTTAGACAAAAATACTCACAATGCAAATAATTAGTCATCTTTACAGAATACAATTACATAATAAAATTTCCATATAATGACTTGGCATTTTCTTAAAAACAAAAAACAAACAAACAAACACCAAAACCCAGCTCCCCTAGCCCTAGATTTTGAAAAATATGTATTTTTTTGTTTGTTTGATTGTTTGTTTTCTGGTGCCACTTATTACTAATCTAAAATGTCTTGAATGTTTGAAAAAAATCAAAATCACATCACAAGCACCTGGTCAGGACAAAACTGTTGATAATCAGGAGGGTGTTTTTTTTAATTACTTTAAAATAAAATTAAATAAATAAATAATCACAATTCTATTTTGTTGACAGCCCGTGAAATTATACAGGTCCCTATTTCTTTAAATATTCTATATTCTTTATTCCCTATATTCTTTAAAGCCAGTGCAAGCTCAGACATACCACAGAGCAGATGAGCAAGACAGCTATAGTGTTTCACATTTCAATCTTTCTTTTCCTCCACAAACATCAAAGGAACAGCTTAAAAGCACATACACTGGGTGCATTACCTTTGTCAGATTGCTTAGAGTAAGGTATTGAGAAGACAACTGAGACACTCTGCGCATAAAGCTTTTGCTGACAGCTTGCTCTTCCCACAGCTGCTGAGCTTTCTCTTTAAGCCTGTTGAGCTGATGCTCGTGGCAGCTTATTTCCTCAAGGACAGACTGTAAAGCACAAGCACGTTAATATTACGAGTGGGTGCAACGAAGCAGGCAACAGAGAGCAGCTTGAAGGCCCCATGAAATATAGAAATGACAAATGGCACATGTACTGTGAAAGGCACACCATACAGCTATAGCAATGAAGCAGCATGTCATAAGAAATTTGGAGATGTGAACTCTGATGGAACAGGACCATCAACAGCAACCCCTGAAACCAGTTCTCATCTTATTTAGAGTTTAGGATGCCAGAATGATCATGATCTTGTAAAGCATCAATGAGGCCAGCAGGATGAGAGTGGAAAAGCTGGTTCTGTTAAAAGGTTTGTAAGAAGTCACCTGCAACTTTTGGTGCTCTCTCCTCTTGGAAGGAAGATCATGGAGCCTACTGCTACTTCCCTGTACCATCTTCTCAGTTGTGCTCAGCCACTCTGCTAGAGGCTCAGCAGTTGCTTCAAAGTCCTTCATCTGGATCTTTAAGTTCTGGGAACACATGTAATATACAAATTTATAAAGTCCCCCTGCAATGGGTATAGCTGTAATGTACAACCCACAGATTAAGTATACACAAAGTACACACATACTATTGAAGCCAAACACTACCGCAGCTGTTCAAAATAAATGTCACTGACTCTGCCCCTGCCCATACCACAGATAGATACTGCAAGAAAAGTCTGAGAGAGCATTTCTTCAAAAAACAAAACACAGGCAACAATGCAGTATGTCTATACAGTTGAGAGAATGAAGCAAATTTTCTCTGAATTGAAAGCTTTACAGATTATATGAGCTTTGACTCAATATAAGTGTATCTCACATAGTAAAGAGAGTCTGAATCAAGGTTACTTTGGGATGAAAGTTACCTTACATCTGCCTGCAGTCATTAACAGCACCCCCCCCCTTAAATGGGTTGACATTATTCCTAGGGCCTGTATGACTAAGCTCAACCCAGTCCTGATGTTCATTTCTAATTATATTTTCTTTTAGTAGAAAGTTTTAAAAATGTATGTGTACGATATATGTAGGCATTCCTTTAGCCTGCGTAATTTTCTTAAAGGTTTATGCTGCATTATAAAAAAAACAGCACCTGAAATAATTCTTATGTAATAGAAATCTGAACAGCACAGTTCCTATGCCCTAGTTACTATTTTATTTTCAGACTGATTTTGTTTTCTTTTTAGCTATAGCCTTATCACTTATGCATCAGAATGAAAGACTAGGCCTATGAGACTGAAAATTGCTGGGCACAGAAAGATTAACATCTATGGAAATCTCCCTTTCCATGGCTACCCTGAGACGAAGTAAGTTAAGTTCTTGCTACTTGGGAATTTTATTAAAAAAACAAACAAAATAACAAACAAAAACTTTTCTACACAATGTATTTAATCTGTCTAAACATATATATTTTTTTCAATTGGCTAGACAGTACTGGTTTGAAGCAGGAAGGCCTAAGAACTTTAATTCTCCTACACTATGCAAGGAATTCCAGCTAAGACCTTTTGACCTTAAAACCTATGACCTTAAAAGACATTATGTTTTAAATATATTCACCTTATGTGCCGGTTGAATCGTGAGCTCTGAAAAGAGAACAGCACTAGGGTTTATTTAGAAAGTTGTTCAAATATATCATTACATTTCACCAGTTTGCAGTAAGAACAACAAAGTTTACCCACTGCACTGGGTCTTCAATCAGCACTGGTGTCAGAACTCTGTGTTAAAACAGTATTTGAAAAAGAAAATGTGTTTTCATGAGTTTTAGTAATCCAGTATTTTAGATGAAACTCATGTTAATAAATTTGATCCATTGCCATCTTTTCTACTTTCTGTTAATCTGAACAACACCTTCTGCATGAAACATCCCACTTATAGTGGTTTCATGCGGGAAGGGTATAAGTAAACATAAGTAAAATTTAAGTAAAGTGAAAGAATAAGACTTCCTGAAAGCAGCTATTTATTCTGTCACACCATAAACACTTACTGCTATAGTGGGAAATCTAAACTGTAAGGACCTCTATTAAGATGAATGTGTAATGTGTTTTGAAACAAAAAGCAAAGAGGAAATTTAGATCAAATATTTCCCCACTGTGACTTGCTCAGTACCTCCAATGCAGATTCCTTCTGGTGGAGGGTGCTGATTAATTTTTTCCAATCTTCTTTAGCAGTAGCAGATTTGTCCTGGATAACTTTAACCTTCTCCTTTGGTAAAATGGAGCACAGCAGTTCTCCTTTGGATGCTACCTGGTTTAGTTTATGTTGTCCATTCTCACTTTCCGATAAGAATTCCTAAAAATGATAATAAAATAAATTAATTGGTTGTATTCAGTAAAAGCTCTTTTTGTTAATTTTGGGTCCCAGTAAAGGTGAATGGCAAGGCCACAGAAAACTTAACAGAGATTGGAGTTTACTGTTTCTGCATGTTGATTTTTTAATTCATATTTCAGTATATTCCATTTTAATATTATTCACATTTATATGGGACATTCATATGACGGACAATCATTTATATTATAGGGACAACAGCTACTTAATCCAGAAGTGCCACGTATCTAAATAACGTATATACTAACTCTTGGTTTATCTGTATGTTCTGCACTTCATGAGACATTACTGGTCATTTAACAGGGCATTATGCTTCTTTAAATCTTCACAGTACAGAAAGTGATAACACTTTCATTTCAGGAAACCAGTATCCTGGCACAGCATGACATGTAGCTGCAGCTACATGCAGGGGTAGGGTCCTGCTCTGAGAGAACACAGGAAAGAAGCCTTGTCCACCGCAGACAGCCACACTGGACTTCCAATGCATGTGTAGGGGCAGGGGTTAACAATCAGAGCCTGAGCAACATCTGAGCCGTGTGATTTATTCTCCACATCGTCAGGGTACCTTTCTTGACTCAAAGTATTTTTGTTCACAGAATTCTTTCACAGTGTTGGTATGCAACGACTATATGGAAATATGTGAGTAAATATTAGGTACTGTAAGGAAATAGCCACATTTTTAAATTCCAGTGTGTTGGGATAACGTTCTTATAACTTGTAATTATTAAAAGATTTTGTGAGCCTTTAGGACTCAAGTGAATTTAGCAGTTCTAAATATCAATGAAGTTATTTTAAACTATTATTATGCTTACATGATACACAATTAGCTTAATATTCATAATAATCAGGTTACATCCATGTTGTAAGCAAAGGGCTTGATTAAAAAATTACTAAGGTCCTGATTATGTGTACCATTGGAGCTATTATCAGAGAATGCAAAGGGTCTGTTAGCTTTGAAATACTTTGTCCAAGCTCTTGCTTTATTAAAATCAAATGTGTGATTGCCTTGTGACTTAATGATATCAAAGGTGCTAACAGAGAGAATATTAACTTAAAAAAAAATAAATTTGTTTATATAGGTTTATAATTTCTTTATATAGGCTCCCATGACATGCCTGATAGTATTAAAGCAGTTACTACATGTCAAAAAATTTTATTTCATTTACAGTAGCTTTCAGGGAGAAGGAGATCAAACTAAGGTCTTATGTTATGAATAGTCTTCAGCGATAAAGAAAAAAAAATGTCTAACCAGTCTTGGAAATTGTTTTTGCTAAAACTCTTTTATTTAATTTCCAAAATGACTGGATTTTATTTTTATTTCTAACCCTCGTATTTACTCTTAAAATACTCTCATTTTGGGATAGTAAAAAAAATTGTCACATTAATAAAGTGTTGTTTACCCTTTTAAATAAACCATTTAAGCAACGGAAAGTAAATTTACCAGAAACAGGGGGAAGTGACTTCGCTCTTGGTATTTTCTGATAGGAAAAACTGATAGGAATTTCTTCTGTCATACTGTGTAACTGAAGGTTAAATAATCTCATTATGTACTTATTTCTAAAATTGTAGTCATATTTTATTCAAAAAACTATTTATTTTAGTTTAATAAAATAAACTTTTAATTGGCATTTATTTCCACAATTTTGCTGGGTCTTGTTTTACCTTTGTATGAAAATCATGCTTTTTAAATGCCTGCTTCCACTGTATACATTTTTACCTTGTTCTTACACTATAAGGTCTCTACTTTCATAAATGAGTGAAAAACTTTATATGACTTTGAAATAATTCCAGGTTTTAAGTCCCAATTCTGATGCCCTACCAATTTTACAGTGCTGTCCTGCCTTCAAAACACACATTTTTCTGTATTGTAATATAAAAGAAAAATAAAAAAAGGAAAACTATGAGAGGCAATGACTATGTATAAAGTATAGTATGACAGCTAAATTAAATGATCTAGATTCAAAAAGAAAGAATAAATGTTTATTTCATTACAGTTAGTCACCTTTAGTGTTATCAATAACATTAACAAAAAAAGACCTGAATTTTCCATGAAAATGATTGAACGTCTAATTGCTAGAGTTACCTGTATTTTCTGTAGACTTGCTGAAGCTTCACTGATATTCTGAGGTACATCAAAGCATTTGGCTGTGGTGACTTTTGCGTTGACCAGCCATTGCTGGAAGTCCCTGAAAGTTGTCCGAAATCTTTGCTGCAAGATCTGCTCTTTACTCTGGCATCCTTTTGAAGCTTGCAGGCAAAGGCTGGGTTTACCACATCAGGGAAGCAGAAGAGAGGAAAGGAAGGAGGAAGGGAAGGACTCTGTTAGGTGACAGTGCTATTACTTATTTCTCTGAATAAAACCTGGATTCCTTCTACCAACTGTAAGCACGTAATTAAGGCACCAGGAAATCCATTAGAAGCTTTCAACTCCTTAAAAGTGAAGTATGTAAATTGGGATGTAGCTGTCACAGATATGACAGATAAGCTTTTACAGAGTGATTCAGTACCCCTAAGAACGAACAGTTTCTTCAAGCCTTTTTCTCTCTAGGGACAGAACATGAAACTACAGAAATTACAATATGAACTTCCACGGTTTAGTTAAGTTCATAACATTGGAAGGGATCAACCTGGGTCATCATACCCTTCTTCTGCAGTTACAGAAGCCAAAAGCTACAACCCCTGCAAGAGACAAAAGAATCTTGTGCCTGAAATGCAGGTGTCAATCAGCTACAGTGACCTCAGAGAAAGTAAAGAGAGCAAATAAACTTTAGCTCCCATGTTTCAATGAACGGGCAGGTAGGGCAGGAGTATAATGAAGGACAAAATTAAGAAAAAAAATTTAGACAGCTTTTATAGCTTCCTTCTCTTTCAGGTAAACTAGCTATAGCTCTACCTCACAGTTTCTTATAATAAAATTTTGCAAAATGTTAAAATGATAAAAATGTTATTGACACCGATATCAAAATAATGATTCTAATCATTGTGTACATCTATTTCAAATTCCAACATTCTAATTAATGTTTCCCTAAAAAAAACACTTGCATGCACACATATATGGGATCGATTAACTATAAACAAGATGAAAATGTACCTGTTATACTCCTTAATCAACCCTGAAACTTTTGAAGAATAAGTACTCAAATCTCTGGAAAATCTACAGAGATCATTTAACTGAGTCTTGATCTCATCTATCATATGTTCAGACTTCACCAGGGCATCCAACGTTTCCTGTTAAAACAAAATAAATGAACAATATTGGTAAGTAAATAATTTAAAAAATACAATGAAAATTTATAAAATTTAATTTCAACTTCAGTTGCAATTCATGTGTGTCCATTTTTGAGAGCATTCTAGCAATCAAGTACAGAGGCTTATTTGAAATTAAGAGCTTCTATAGACTAAATTTCAGGACACCTCAACTTTTTTAGTTCAAAATGTTCTCACAGAAGAGTTTAAGATATGCACCTTGTTTTAATAAATGATATATATATATTATTATATATAGTATTATCAACTAGCTGTACATATGAAATTATGTACAGTTAGGGAATAGCAAATAATACCAATGCATATGATTATAATTGTCCTTTTGGCTTGAGTTTAGTATGCTCAATAAAAACAAGCTGTATCAAAAAAAACCAAACAAAAAAAAAAACAACCAACCAACCAAACAAAACTTCTAATAGCTTTGATATTTTGACAGAGGCTTTCTTAATGTAAAAGTACTGCTGCTCACAGTCCTTTGAGGGTTACTGGCTGTCACTGCTGCACTGTTTTTGGAAACACCTAAGTCAAGAAAAAAGTATTTATGTTTACTTAGCAAACATCACTGGGAGAGGTGTGATAACTACTCCAACAAAAACAATTCTCATGTTGACATACACAGCGTCTCCACTGCAGCACCCTGCCAACTACACCAGAATGATTAGCAGTGTAGACTTGGCTCCTCACATCATTAGAAACTAAATTCTTTTGGCATTCCTCTTAAACTGCCAGGGAGAAAAGACAATCTTCTAGTTAGTTACATTCACCACAGCAAAGGTTCTGCAGTGAAGACATGCCAGAGTGTTTGGCATGCATAGATTAGTTTGGCTACATCTAAGTCCTGATCTGGAAGAAATGTATGTATAAATATAAGAAATTGATCACATGAAAGTGACAACAGAATAGAAAGGGGACAGGGGAAGTGGGACAAGGAATTCCCTCCATTAAGTTTCTGAATATATGCAAAATGATGATTGAGAATATACATAGTAAATAGTTTGTGATTATCTATTAGAACAAAATTCTATGTTCAGGAAATATACAATTTATGTACGTGAAAATAAAGAAAAGGTTTTGAAAACACCACAATTTCAAAGATTAAAAAACAAACAAACAAACAAAAAACCCTCACCAAATACATTTTCACTGTAAAATATTATCTGACTCTGCAATAAACTGATATGCACTTGTGTAAATTAAAACTGAAAACAAATATTAGCCAGGGTCTAGCAAGACAAAAGACTTAGTAAGAACAGCAAATGATCAAAAGCCTGGGATTCAGATAATGTGTCTGCTGCCCATGAGGAACTTTGTGCTTGTTTTATATCTCTTTTATTGGAAAAGTCTGCAGAGTTGCAAAATTTTTTAAGGATCTATACTGTGTGTTTCCGAGAAAGCTAAAATAAGAATAAGGGATGCATGTTCTTTGTAGTACCTGAACTGCCAGGAAAAACAACAACAATCCATTTTGACATAAATAATTATCTGCTTTGAGTCACTCACACACCAGAAAATGTGTTCAACCATAATTAAAAGATACTTGAAATAGTCACGATGCTGATTTGTTTATAAACCACACAAAATAACATCTGAATTAAGTACTTATGTAATAACAATGATGTTTAGAAAAAAAAAAAAAGAAAAAAAAAGTAAGCTGTTTTTTGTCTACTTTGTTAAACTGCACACAAGACTTTTTTTGGAAGTATTAGGAATGACAGCAAACTGGCCATTACTTAAAACAAGATGTTCTTAACACTTAAAACAGAGATTACTTATGACAGGAATCACTATAATGAGATAATATATATATATATTTTTTCTTTCTTTTCCAAAGAAACAGAACCTGAGAGTATCACAGGGGTTAAAATCATCTGTTTTCAATAAAATCTATCAGTTTCAAATAACTTACCACGATAACTATTAAAAGATTCTTTTGATGATATACAACCTTAGGCACAACCTCTTAACAAGCAGGAACATTTACTCAAAAAAGAGATTACATTTAGCTATGGCCATACAGAGACACTGAATTACTAATAGCACTGTTTCAGTGACAGATTTAATTTTGAATCTGAGAATTACAAAAATAATTTGCTGAATACCAGGTGTGAGATCTGTTGCTATTATGTTGCACATAAGAAAAGGAACAGAGCTTGAGTATGGGATAACAGAGTGAGTTTGCTAATTCTGAGAATTAGGAAATGCATCTTTAATTTGTGGCCTTGGCTTGCATGACAACAGAATTGGTATATGACAATGGAAAGGGAATGCTGCAGTGCTATTTTACATTCACAATAGAACCCATCCCTGGAGCCCAAATGGAAGGACTACTGTCCTGACTGCATTTCTTCAAGCTATTAAAAAAAAAAATTTACATAGTAGGGCTGTGCATAATAAGTCTAATGTTTCCTCTGCATTTTCCTCCTTACCTAAAGTTTACAACTTTATAGTCTAAATAAAACATTTCACATAGAGCTACAGTACATACATGTTTTATATAATACTAATAAAAGCAATGTCCTTTGAATTTAGTATTTCTCCATTTGTAAAATAAAAATAATAAAAAATAATAATAAAAAAAGAAACATCTGTTACATGTTGATGATAGTTCCATATCTTCCTTCCCTGTTTAAAAACATAACCATAGAAGAGCTGGCATATTTGTACTATTTATTTACTCCAGTGTAGTGTCAGCTTTGTTACTCCTACTGTTATGTACTGGCACTCAAACAGGCAGGTTCCATCAGTCTGTTTCAGGGAATTCTGTAGAAGGGGAAGCCACAGAAATAACTTGGCACAAACAATGGAGAAGGAGGAGATTTATAATCTCAGTTTAAAGAGAAAGTGTTTGGGTTTTTTGAATATTTCTTCAGTGAATGGGAGAGAAAGCAAGCATCACATACCTCTCTTCTTTTACTGAAACTGAACACTACCCTGAAAAGAAAGGAAAAGATACGATGTATCTTTCCACTACTTCTGTGATTCACAGAAATTGAGATACATACAAACATATAGACATGTAACTTGAATGTCGTGTGTATATATATATATATATATATCTCATGTGTGTGTGTGTGTGAGAGATACATTCGGAATATTTGCTAGAAGACACTCAGGAACTCCTTTTCTATTTCTCTGAATTCCACTACATTCCATTGCAGAGCAATTAGCAAAAATACCTGTTTCAAATATAACTTCTTTAAACACTGGACAAGACCTTAACATGTATAATGTGAAGAATATTTCAAGAAATGAAAAGTAGAAACTCAATACATGCATGACAAATTGTGAGTTAGAAATCACTCCAGCTGCTACTTGGCTTTTAGGAAATACTTCACATTTCCCTGATCAAGTACTATCCTGGCTCAAAACACTGAGCAACTGAAAGAGAAATTCAGAGATAGTTTGCTAGTTCCTTCATTTTCTTAAAGGCTAGCATTGTTTTTAATGTGTAGGATCCAGGCAGCATTTGCTAAATCTAGTACAGCAGGGGCCAAAGACATATCTTGTGTAAACAGTGCTTGCTCTGCTTACAGTCACAGAAGCTTGGAAAGTTGGGATTTCAGAGGTACATATATTATATATATATATATATATATAATATATATATATTATATAATATATATATCATATATATATAGTATATATTTTCAAATATACCTTTTATTTTTTTCTACCTCTCCCACTCCTTGATAGTGCCACTTGGCAGTTTTCTGCCCATGGTACCTGTACATTTATAACCGGAAAACCGCTCGGAAAAGAGGGGTGACCTTACTTTCTCCTTACGCCAGCTTTCCACGATCTCGGTGTCAGTGTGCTGGCCATCGAGGGGGGCCAGGCTCTGCGACCAGGTGGCCAGCAGTCCGCTGAACCGCTGCACGGCCTCCTCCAGCTGTGCGACCTGTGCGGCGAACTCCTGCTCCGACAGGGCCATCTGGCTCAGCACATCCTGCAGGCTTTGCTGGCTCTGGAAAGCGCTCTCTTCCCACTGCTTCCAGTCTGACTGCAGGGCCTGCATCTCAGCAGCGAGGACATGGCACCCACCGGCGGTTGTGCTGCGCTTGGCTGCGGGAGCCAGTGTCTCCACTCGGACGAGGCGGCCTGCACCAATCTGGCGGGAGTCTACCAGCTCCTGCAAGGCAACATTGCCATGGTAACTTGCTACAGCTGGAAAGGGGAAGCCGCCCAAGATGGGGGCAGCATGCAGGGGGAATGCGCAGCACTGCGCTGAGCAGCGGTTTCGGCAGCAACACTTTCACAACACCCACGCTGCGTGCGGAATGGCAAAACACAGCCAGAGGCAAGATGAAAATAAAACTCAGTCAAGGGACTGTGAGGGCTTTACAGTGATTGGAGAGTGGTTCTAAAACTTCCATAAGTTTAGAGGAGAAAGAACTTTTTTTTTTTTTTTTTTTTTTTTTCAGATACTGAAAAGTATTGTTTAGGGTAAGATGAAGAAAGGAACTGATTTGAGATGTTTTGCACAACAAACACTGGTACAGAGCTGCACGTAGCAGTTTTAAGAACATTACTTTGCTGCTGAAAAAAAGCATTCTGCAGCCTACTCATGATCTGTGATGTGCCATAATTGGTTACACATGCTTTTTGTTGTTGTTGTTTTTGGTTTTTAATAAATTCTTTCTACAGTGTTCTATTTCATTCTTACACAGGCAACGAGGATTTTTTTTTTTTAGTTTTCAGCTTTAGAAGCTGGAAAATATAAATATCATCCCAATCACTGCATGCCAGAAAAAAATGTTATTTTCTTCGTCTTATGAACTAGAAACTACTGTCTCCTCCCTTTCTCATATTATACATGGGGAGTTTGAATGCAAAGGAGACTAAAAACTTTTCAGGAGTAAACAACAAATCTATTAGTTTGATCTGGCTATCCTGAATCCTCACCTACTCTGCTCACAGGCCCACCCTCAAGTTTAGGAGCAGGCTAAAATGCTGTTAGCATGACTATTTGAATGTAAACATCAGGCATGAGCAAAACATGAAGTCTGCTTTAATGCTGCATTCAGAAATGTGTAACTTGCTCAGACACTCAAATGCCTAGGAATGGATGGACACATAGAGATACCAGGATAAGGAGAGTATACATAGAGAGGCAACACACATTTCTACTGTGTTTGAGGATCCTTGAACTGTTACGCATCTCCATTTCATGAAAATCACAAAAGGTTGTTTCTGAATGATTCAGACAACACTGTTTATGGAGAAAACATATTTGGAGATGAGGACAGAACAGTATTTATTAATCAGCTAAGCCATATTTTTCTGTGATGCCACTGGACTTCCACTCTTGAAAATAGTTTCCACGCATGCAGTGGCTAACTCAGGTCTGATTGTACTTTCACTCCATCAGTTTAGTATGGCAAGGTAGGCAAAAAGACATCACAGCTTAGAAAAGCTGCTTTCAGCTCACTGAAATATAATCACCACTTCAAATACACAAAGAGCAAGATCCCACAGGTTTTTGTCTGTGGCCTATTTTAGAGCATAGGTTCTGAATCACAGATGAAATCATGACAGCTAATATTTCTTACTTTGATTTTGGCCAGTTTTTTCTGTATCATTGATGTATCTCCAGTTGCATCTGACCAGCGGTGCAGCTCTTCCTTTGCAGAATGGAGCCAGTCTGTGAATTCATGCACAGCATCAAGGTATAACAAATGATCCTTCACAATATCTTCTACTTTCTTCATTTTGTCCTATTTTTCAGATTTAAAAACAAAACAAAACAAAACAAACAAACAAAAAGCTGTTAAATTGCTAAAACACTTTCCTGGCTTCTGTCCAGACTTTAAGGATGTAATATCACAAAGAACTGCTCTGCATCCATTTGATTACTGAGCAGCAGAACTTGTAGCAGCTTATAGCAACAGAATACAGTGCTACACTGCACAAAGTTTGGTTTAGGTTGCTCTGGACAGGAATGTTGGCAGAAATATAGCTTTTTTTTTTTAGAAGAAATAAGTCTCTATAAATGCTAAGCAAAGTCACAGAGATGTCCCATACGAAGCCCACAAATGAGTTCTGCTGTTCAAAAGTGCAAAAGGCTTTTATGGTGCTGAGTCCTTTTTTTAGGCATCAGATCAGAAGTAGTGGCTATCTCAAGGCCATATGCCTTGCACCCCTGGAAGACTCTTTCCCTTACATAGACATACAACAACTGCATGGCTTCATACCAGTGTTCTAACATAAGCTTAAAGTGGGGCCAGTTTACCTTACAGGTGAAATAGTGTTTTAGTCTAGGCTGGCCTTTGGTTTGACCATAGATTTGTTCTTAAAATTCTCAGGAATGTTTCTCAAAAGTAACCAAAAATGAACTGAGATGTGAATGTTTCTTTGTCAGAATCTTTCTTTGATGGTTAATAGCTAAACTAAGATGACCTAAAGTAAATTCTCAAAATTTTTACCTTTTAATGCATTTTGTCCAACGACCAAGTAAGGAAATGTACACATGTGCCTGACTTAAAAGAAAAAAAAAAAGTAGGTGTCTTCTGAAGGCAGCAGAGTATCAGGAAAGCCAAAGATGCACCCTTCTTTACTTTTGTTTACATACCAAAATGTAACACTAGTAGACAGGGAGAGTGGAGGGAAACTCTTTCTCTTCTGATGGCAGTGACTTTTACCAATTGCAATCGGTGCTTTTCTCTCCCAAAGAAAAGACTGCAAAGTTGTCAACAATTTCTACCATCACAGCAAGTGGAGAAGGGAGAAGTAGCTTCATCTGGCACATCAGCTAGCCAAACTTGGCCCATCTTCTCTGCCCAGCATCAATTCTTTTCTCAGCCTGCCAGTCCTGTGATGCTGTTGAACACTGCTACCCTACAGGTGATGAATTTACAACATATTCCAGGCCCCAGTCTCCACCAAACAAAGAAGTTCATGCAGGCACAAGAAACACAGCATGGCCTCAGACTGACAGGATGTCAGTATCTGTCTGCTCTGATGTGGTCAAAGTAGAAATACCTGCCCCAAGTGCTCAGCACATGAGAAGTGCTCTACTGGGCCTGTATAATGGTTCATCTAACCAACTATTCTCTCCCATGCTATCTAGGGAGAGCACATGAATCTGGCAAATATTTGTGGGCAATTTCCCTTATACTTCCTTATCATTTGTAATTATTTAAGAACGTTAGAAACTTCATAATCCTTTGTGTGGACACTTGTCAGAGGCTTTTGGAAAATCCAACTGTATTACATTCATTTCATCCTCCTTTATTTTAATGTGCTTATTGACATCTTCACCGTGCTCCAGCATATTAGTTTGTTAGTTGTACTTTCTGGATGCCATACTGACTTTTTCAGCAGTCTGCATGTATCCAATACTGTCTATTCAAACTATTCAAAACTATTCAAACACAATCAATCCTTCATTCGCTATAAAATTATTAAAATCAAAATGTTAGTCTTTTATACAGATGTCCAAACATTTGACTTACTTGAAATGGAGACCTTTGCTTTTTTCTTACCTTGGCTACTGTTGCGATATCATTAAACCGTGTTTTTAGTTCTTCTCGAGCTGCTGCTCCAAAAAAAACATCCTCAGTTTTTTCATGAAGTTCTGCAGCCTTTTCAATGAGTTGCTGTAAATCACCAGAGTGATCCTCTACTTCAGAAACAATAGCTTGGAAATGGTCCAGCTGAGCAAACTTCTCCTTCAGACCAATCTGTGGTTCTAAAGGCTGTTCCACTTTGTGATTCAATTTCTCTAACCACTGCTCCAGTTGGTTTTTCCTTTCCAGGTACTCATTCCACTGGCTAATGACAGACTCTAGGCAGCTTACATTAAAAGAAACATATACAGTACAGATGAGAACATTTGAAAGGTCTAAAAAAAAAGAGCCTGCATATACTGTAATTTTTACATTATACAGACATCTTTAATACATCTAGTATATCCTTTTTCCTTCATCTTGTTTTAGTTTTGTGTCAACTTAATCCATGCTATTCTAGAATTTCTGTGTTCTTTGGGCTACTACATATAACCTGATACAACTGCTTCCCTAGTACAGGTTACATGAGCAATCTGTCTGTCTCAGACTAATGAAATACACATTTCAGCGTTTGTCTAGCAAATCAAAATATAGAGCATTATTGGAGCTCTCTATGACCACAGTAATAAAATGTACAGCATCCTATTAGGTTATTGACAATTAAGAGAGTTCCTGGTAACTTTTTAAAGAATGAATAAATTATAAATTGTCCATTTTATCACTGAGAAGAAATATACCCTTCTGGTATATTTTGATCCTTCTAGCAGATCTCCAGGTCTTTCTGGGACTTGGCTTGAGGAATGTAATTCTGATTCCACTGGACTTAACAGCAGCTGAGAGTGTAGTAAAGATTTTGTTTAAAATGTAATAGTAATATTGTAATGTAATGTTATAGTAATATAAACTATATTTTATGACACAAAGTGGATGAAATTAAAATGAAATCTTAAAGGCTTCCCACCATAATTTTCTACATAGCATTGTATTACAATTTTGGAATAAGTAAGAAAGTGGCATCACTCCTAATTGAAGAACTGCAATTTCATACCATAGCTCATTGACAACTGATATTTAAGACTCAGATACCCTAGTACTCTGATAATCTATCAAACAGATCTATGTCAATTTTCTAATGCAGAGAAAGCTTTGTTTTCATTACAGAGCTAAGGAATTAAGATCATGCAGAAGGGCCCATTTCTATCCAATAATGACTAGGGTCATTATTGAAAGAGGCAGTGCTTGTAAAACCCATAGATGAAAGCAACAAGGGAGGGCATGCAGCTAGTGTGGGTAACAGGATTTAAATGTCAGATGTTGTTAAAAGAAGAAAAGAAAGATGGAATTTAATGAAGAAAAAAATATCTCTGCTTAGAAGGGAGAAGTCAGATCTACAACTACAAAATTGGCAGCAGTACTGTGGAAAGGGATTTGGAAATTGCACAGGATAAAGAAGTAAAAAAAAAAGGCAAAAAAAAAAAAAGGCAATATTATCCTGTTGGAAAGAAAGGAACATCTAATTCTGGACTGTATTAAGAAGGTTGTTATATAAAGTAGAAAATAATGATATTCTATTCAGAATTAATAAGTTCTCAAATACCTTAAGACATCAGTCCATTTTAAATTATTATCTTTTATGAAAAATGTAGACCAACTAGCAGTAGTCTGCAATTTATTAAAACAGAAACTTGGATAAAAGAGGTCCAGAAAGAGATGTTGTAGGCCTTCAAATATATTAAAAAGTTCTCACACGGGCAATAACAAAAACTTTTCATTTCCACTGAAGTTAACGTAAGAATAAATTAGCTTCATTTTCAGGAAATGTTATTTGGAGTGGATATTAAGTCTTTTTATTTTATTTTATTTTATTTTATTAGATTTAATTCAAATTATAAAAAAGGCAAGGCAAGGGAAAAAAAGAGAAAGATAATTGAGGAATCCTCCTAGAGTTTTGTAGGGAAAAAGTAGATAAATATTTGTCAGCTGTTCTTGGTCCTGCCCCAGTACGGGTTCAATATTTCAGTAAGCCCTTTCTAGATTTTTCTTTGAAATGATTACTACTTCTTCTTAAGTGACCATCTCATATGAAACTTGATTCAGCTGATAGGGTCAACTCTTTGCTTTTTTTATAGAAGGATGTATTTTTTCAGGTGATTTTGATTCTTTCTGATGAGGTATGCAGCTTTCCCCTCAGATGTGAATGAATGGACTCTTGTGTGCTGTAAGGTACCTCTTTTGTGGTAAGCAAAGATATGAGGGTTTGACCTGTGTTTTCTAGTTAGTTTTACCTCTGCCAATTCACTGATGTGCTGATGATGTCATTCCATACATCCTTCAGCGTTTGTAGCTCTGTATGTATCACCTTTTGTCCTTCCTCATTGCTGCTTCTAAGTGCTTGTTCTCCTTTGCCAATGGCCATGTTCAACTTAACTTCACCATCACCTTTGAGTAAGACGATTTCCTGTGAGGCAAAATAAATCACAATATTAAGTGAAATCTGCTGAGAGATGAAAGTTGTTATTCTTCCAGTAGAAGACACCATTTACCCTTGATAACCATACCATGTATGAATTCCTAGGCACCTGTTTTTGTTAGTGTCTGTACCTTGATATGTGCAAGTAATCCAACAGTTTTCCCAAAAGCCATACAGGTATTTCTCTGCATTGGTCATCCTAAAATATTGCTCACATTGCAGTAGACAATGAACAGGTTAAGCACTGCACAGAAAGACAGCAACATACAGTGGGATCTCCTACACTGATGACCTTCCTAATCTGTCCTTCTGTCCTTGAAGACCTACTGTAACAGATATGTCATAGAGTCTCCATGTGAACAATTCCAAGGCTTCCCCTCCATTAGAAAGATTTTTTTTTAACCTGAATACACATTTTCATAGTTGGTTATTCTTCATTAACTACAATACCTTGCATCTGTCTTCATTACACTTTATCTTATTTCTCACACTGCATCTCCCAATTTGTTAAGATCACTTTAAATTCAAATTCCCCTCCTTAATAACAGTATGAAGAATAAAATACAAAATTATTTCTTTTCCATTAATGTGGCCCTCACACAATGTTAATTGATGTATACTCTCCAGTTTTATCTTTACCTGAATTTGTGTCAGTCGTTTCTCTAGTGTGGCTTTGCTACCGACTGTGCTCTCTGATGATGCCAGTTTATCCTGAACCTCTTTCACCCATGACCACATGCTCTGCAATGCCTCCTCCAAAGTGAGATGCTCCTGGAGTGCAAGCTGACATGTTCTCAACTTATCCTTGACTGTTTTGACCATGTTTTGATAATTGGTGAGATGCTGAGAGGCCAGGCGCACTTCCTTTCCTGCACCATGTCCTTCCTCATTTAAAGCCTGTGCCATTTGGGACAGCTTATCAAAAGATTCCCTGAAAGGAAAATATTGAGACTGAAAATCAGTTTCAAAAAGCGTATGACATTGTTATAGCAACTATGAGAAGTCATGAAGGGTGCTGACAATCATCTGCTCCACCAATGTTAATGTCTAACAGAAAAGCTAGCTGGGAGAGACTGAAAGGAAATATTAGCAGTATGTATTGACTAATATCTTTACTTGTGTACAGTGCCATTTCTTGCAGATTTTGATACTCCAAATTATCACACTGGAATCTTTGTGTTGCACATTTAAATTAAAGCTAACTTATTTTCTTTTTGGCTATCAGGCATCCAGTTATTTATGAACTGCTACCTTTTTTTTACCTGCCAAAACTTCTGAGCAGTTTATAGTCTTTGACACGTAGAATGCATGATGGAAAAGTCAGGCCATTTGCCCAGCATTAGACACTAACTCTGGGGTTCAGTACAAGGCTCAGCAAAGGGAGTTAAAACTCTGGCCTTATACAGCCTCAGTTAATCTGCTACTGGATCACCTTTCCTGATATCCTGTGATTAAAAGGAATTTATATAGACCAAAATGTCTTGCAACAGTCTCAAGAGGATAGATAGTGACTGTGTGTTTCTTTTTGGCATGCTGTGAGCCTTAACTAGCTGACTACTATTTCTGTTCAATCTTCACTAACCTAACAATAATAACAATAACAATAAAATTGAAAAGCCACAATGTAGTAAAAAACAGCCATTACTTTGCCTGGATGATGATCCACTCACTGAGTCGAAAATCTAGAAATATTTCTCAGCCAATTTATTAGTAAATAATATTAATGTTATTGAATAATATTATTTGGTCTCTTAATTCAAAGTAAACTCTATAGGAAAGTAGAATCTGCTAACCCAGTTGGATCTAGGTGTCGTAGGACAGAAAACAAAAAAAAAAAGAAAATTTTATAAATTGATATGATGATAAATGATGTTTTTACTATTGCTTTTACTAACAATGGTATTTTTCAGGCTCCATTTATTAATGAACTAAGATATACTTTTCTTAATGAGAAATATGTCTACATCAAATTTTGGAATTGTCTTGAAGTTCAAATTTCCTTAAAACTGGGAATATCTGGACTCAGTCTATTTTTAGAGTATATTGCAACACTTTTCTCTGTCTTTCACAAACACACTTTACCCAAACAGTTCAGTTTCAGTATTACTTTAACAGAGGGAAAAGTGAGAGCATTTTAGGAAAAGTGTTTCACACTACCTTGAAGTCAGTAACTCTTCCAGGAAGTTTTCCACTTTCTGCACCTCCTTTTTCTTCTCGGGAATAAGCTGTTTGCTCTCTCCTAATGCTTCTGTGCTTATTCTTTCTTCCATGTCATGTATCCACAGGCCGAGTTTCTTGTAGTGATCTTCAAAACTACAGAACAGATAAATATTTACTTAAAAAATATTTCTCAGGTGTAGTGAAGTTAGCAAGAAGTTAACTCAGTTCTTTCAATATCCAAAAGACCGGGAAAGCAAAGCTAGGTATACGTTTCATTCTTAGCAAATAGGAGTTGTACACAAAACATAATTCTATGGTGACTACTAATCTAAAAATATTCAGCAACTCTCTAAAAATGTTCAGCAAAATCATGGGAACTACAGTGAGAAAAGAAGCCTTCAAAATTTAAAGTGGCAGTGCTTTTATTTATTACTAGACTCAATAAAGACAGAGCAAAAGAAATATTTTTTCCAAATCCTCATAATGATATTTTTAAGAGAAAAAAAATGGGTAGAAATTGATATTTACTCAGTATTGATGCATACAATACCTGGAGTGTTGCACTTTTAATTTCTCTGACAGAACAGAAGTAGAATCTGGAGTGTTCAGAACTCAGCAAAACAGGCTCTAAGTTCCTATGTTTGCAAGCTTTTTACTTACATGAAGGCACACCAACCCACCTTGCTCTTTTATCATTATTGACACACCAACTTTGCTTTCAATTAGCAAGTTTTGAATCTAATTATACCTAAAAGCATTTGATCTCCTCAAATTCCAGCCTAAGGTGTTAATTTAAGAGTGTTTTCTTACTAGCTCTTTAGGAAATATGTACGTCTGGAATAGGACAGGACAGGTGCCAGCTGTTCAGAAAGCACATACTATCTTCAAATGCCAGGGCAGAACTTGAAAATTCATCATACCTTTTCCTCCCAGGAAAGTGCATTTGAATTACTGAGACCCCAACTTCTGATCTGGGATCACATGAGCTACACAGTTCTTCCACATATATAATCCTGACACTTAAGCTAATACTCTCAGAGCTGAACCTGCTGGATTATTATTTTTATTATTAGTTTTTTGAAGAGAACTTCATTTTGTCTTAAATATTTCCAAAGAAAAGGAGCAAACAGGACTAGAGTAACTGGAAATCATTTCAAATTGTGTCCTGTACTTCCCCAGTCTGAACATTTCATGCAGTTTATCTTCAACTTACCTTCCAAGGTGTGAGGCACAAGCTTCCAGGGCCTGCTTATCATTTAGACACTGTTTGAAGAATTCATTGAAGTTCTGATTAGACTTTGCTATTTGCTCCTGAATATGGATCACAACTGGTTTGGGTAAGCAAGCATACAAACTTTCTCCTTCCTTGCAGGCAGCATCTAACTTGTTTTGTCCCTCACTAATAGAATCCAGAACAATCTGTGTGATGAAAGAATACAGTTTAAACATGCAAGACTTAATAAAGATAAGCAATATTTTGTATTAGAAGATGAGAACAATGTCTAGAAGTGGAAAAAAAATCCAATGGATAGTTCAAATAAAATTTTATTAAATGATGCTATAATTCACAGAGCTTGATTTTCCTATCTGTTCCCAAGACAGCCCTGTCTTTCTCTGGATAGTTTATTGATGTCCCAAAGATGTTAGACATTTCAGTAATTATGGTTGCTTGCACTAGCTGTCTGCTCTGTTTGTGCTCTGTCCCAGGAAAAATAGGCAAGGTTTGATACATCAGTGTAAATCTGAAGGACTGACTAACCATAAAGAAAACAGGGGAAGGGGAGGGGAGCGGAAGGGGAGGGGAGGGGAGGGAAGGGGAGGGGAGGGGAGGGGAGGGAATTAAAAATCAGAAAAAAATAATAGTTCAGATACATCAACCTCTTAACCTTCCAGAAATTAAACTCTGATATTTCAGAACAGTGAATGTAAACTGTTTTTCCTTTACAGTACATGTAACTTCGTCGAACTAGTCTTACATTACCTTATTGGAAACAAAATCATATGCATGGTAGGTTCTACAAATTATTTTAGAGATATAATTTGGTACATGTAGTTGTACTGTCAATTATTTTTTTTTTATTTTATTTTTTTACTATACCTGCAAATCATGTAGCTTTGCCTCTATAGCTTTGCTGTCTCCGGACCTGTCAGATGATGCTTTTACTGCAGCCTTCACATCAGAAAACCATTCCTGGAATTCTTGCATAGAATCTTATTTAATAAAAAAATATAGATAAGAGAATATATATATATATATGGTTTTTTTTGTTTGTTTGTTTGTTTTTTTTAAGAAGCAGCATTAACCACAATACTGTGCAGCTGTCTCCCACACTTCATTTATCCTTTGGGAACCATGTGTAATAGCTAACAGGATGAGCCTCACTGTCTTTAGTGACACTGGGTGATGAGATTCATTTCACAAAAAGTCAGATGTTTACACAGCAAACATCCAAATTTCAGGAGTCATACTAGGTTCCCCTTTATAGTCAATGGAAAGGCAGACACTTCCAGGCTACTATTTATCCTAACTTGATGTTAGATAAACATCTAGATTAATATCTAAGATTAAAAAATGTCTAATCTCTCCACTTATTTCCCAGAGAAACCAGGAACTACTCCAGATGAGGACTTTTGCATTATAAAGATTTCCATATGGTTAAATACATCTCTGAATAGCAAATACACAAAGTGTATTTATGCATTAGAGATGTATACTAAGGAAGAATATGTGAGAATATGAGGCAGTAACATAGAAGTTGAAGAAAGGTGAGTTGCCATTCATGTACATTACATGTCTAAATTTGAATTCTGTTTTTCTAAAATGCATTGTTTCATAGCAGATGGTAAATGACCATTTGCTAACTTTTTGAAAGGCTCCATACAAAAATAAAGTTGTAATTGCAAGTGACATCACTGGAAACTCTGGCAGGCTCCAGAATGATTTGTGGCTGTGGGCTAACGGTTCATATTAATGAGCCTGAAGACTCACAGAGGAAATGTTTTTCCAAGGACTCTTGCAAGCTGGCCTGCGTTCTGGAACAGAGCTGATTCACAGCCTCATATTTCTTTATTAATGAAGTGACAGTGCCACCAAGAGTTTCCAGCTCTACAGAATGGTACTTGCGACACAGTCCGTTGAGGTTCTCACGGGCTGAATCAATGCTGCTCTGCTGAAGCTGTAGGTCTTTTTGTGTTTCCTGAAAATGAAGTTATAACATAAATACGTCATTTTAAAATAAATGAAAGAGCCCTCTATTTTCTCAAGCATTTCTGCTCCTCCCATACATTCCTTTATTCTACGGTCTATTGCAAGTCTAGACACAATCAAGGGAAGAAGCGCTGGATCTGGATCATGCTTCCTGAACTTGCCAAGTGAAATGACTTCTTGAAACTAAAGATCCAGCAAATATATATGAAATATATAAAAAACAGAAGTTCACTGCATTAAAAAGAAATATATTTATTTTCTTCAACACTGACCTTCACTTTATTTAGAGCTTCAGGATCCAGGTTATGTGCACAGCTTAAAAGTGTATCTTCCACTTTTGTTAACCAGTCTGTTGTCTGATCAATAAAATTCTGTAACTGCATCTTCTGAGTACTGAAATCTTTTAGTGTCTCTTTTGCTGTCTCAGACATTTCTTTGGCATGTTCCAGCTTTTGCCTTAAATCTGATTCTATAAACTAAAAGAAAAATGTTAACTTTAAAAATACTTAATAAAACATTTATTATGAGAACTGGAAATTTATTGAAAAAATGTAAGGTAGGAAAGTTATACACATTAAAAATTTGCTCCATGACTAAATATGCTTTCATGAATAAAAAAATATCAGCCATTCAGGATCAAATCATCTTAGATATACAGTAATCCAAAGAAGGGATACTAACTTCTTAAAAGCCAGAATGCAAAATGTTATTATCCACTTCTGATAAATTAAACAGCTGATCTTTTATTTCTTTTAATAGTTTGCCAGATATATATATACAACATGACCTAATTACTACTAGCTTTATACAATAAATATTGGTGATATCGGTGAGAAGAGTACTGAGAATCTCACTGTAAAGTAGATTGAAGAAAACACAAAAAAAAGTTTAATCACAGCATTATATGAAATTATAGTAGATGCTAGTTGTACACATTTTACTAATAAAAGGTAAATCAAATAACTTAGGATAATATCTACCACTGTTTTACTGTGGATATGGTGCACATTTTTATTGTATTTATCATATTCAGTATTTTGAAATAGGTGTCTGTTGGTTAGCAGGGATATACTGCAAAATAATATGCTTTAGGTTTTACACTGTAAGTGAATAGATATTAAATTTGTTATAAAAATATGATTAAACATGAAGTTTTTTTCTCTCACATAAAGGAAATAATTTCTGAAAACATAAGCATCACTACATAATTTGCACATCTTGATAATATAGGGTTCTTGATCAGTATCTGATTAGTAATTTAGGCTTATGTTTACAGTCGGTGCAAAATGTGGACAAGACCTGAATGTTAGATTAAGTTCAGTTAAAATCTGATACCTGTGTTTGAAATAGTTATCTACTGAGATACTTCCTTGCTGTGGAAATCAGAGAAGTCAGGCTATCTTTAAAAATTTCTGACATGTTGAAAACAGATAACCTCACATATCAATTTCCCTTTAAAATCAAACATCAAAAATATTCATATTTTTGCTTTTGCATCTCTCCTAGAATATAAAAATCTATGAAACTAACCAATAACAACAGTTCAAGAGCTCATCTTCAGTGCTCCTATTTTATTCTTATCTAATAACAGTTAGTTCAGGACACTAATTTGAGACTACTAAAGAATACTTATGGTTAAGCATAGTCTGTGATTAACAGAATCTTTATTTTACCTGAAGATCTGCAGGAGGCTCTAGACTATGAATCAGTTCTTTGAGATCTGAAATTTTAGAGCTGAGCTGCTCCAGCTTCTGTTCTTTATCCTTGACTTGAGACTGTAGAAAAGATGTAGTTAAAGTTTCATAACAAACTACAAGAAGGTTTTAGAGCTTCAAAAGGATGCTCCATCAGTCAGAAAAATGAACGACAATATAATGAGGTTAGCAACTAGCAGCAAGCACAGTTCTGTTAGTTTCGTTCTCTAAAGCTCTCCCATTTCTTTTCCTTTATTAGAATCGGTTCAGATTTTTTTCCCTCCATTAAAATAACCAGACATATTTTTAGCATTTAAAATACAACAGCTTTAGTTTCCTAAAAGTGGCTGAATAAAGATTGGAATGTCATTGTTTATTTGACTGGAAAAATCTACTATGGTTGTTAGCTTCCACTAAATAGCATGCAGAGCATAATAGATGTACTCTGTTTTTTATTACAAGGAAATGAGACCTCAGAAGAAAAATAGACAGAACTAGAAGTCACACTCAAAATGGAATTAAAAATGCTGTTATATATATGCTGACATGTCAGGACCTTGTATTTATTGCAGTCATAGATATCCACATTATAAATAAATATTCTGTTTATTTTAAAAGTAACAGAAATGTAAAGGAGAAAAATATAATCTGTATAATTTTAGTTTTGAAGTATTAGGCAATAAATTAGTGTTTGTACCACGTTACCCAGACTTTCATTCTAAAAAGTTCAAACAGGTCACTCCAGTTAAATGATTGGACTGTGGATTTCAGAATTAAACAGTTACACTTCAACACCATTCATGAATGGTAGAAATTCAGGTGGCTTCAGAAGAATCCTCAAGGGGATGTTCTAGGAGCGTATATTAGCTAATATTAGCTAATTGAGAAAGAGACCAGTGGTATGGACAATATACGAGACTTTTCTGTCCATGTGAAATGTGTCAGTGAACTGCCTTTCCTACTGACTTTGCAAAAGACAGTACAAAAAAAGTATTATGAACTATGCATTCTGTGACTGCAGATGTACCCACAGTCCTCATGCTTTCTGTTGTTTTGGCTCTCCTCGAATCAGATAACACCTGTGGTTTGGGTGTTGGCTACTGTTACTCCAAAGAAGTTTAAATAGTAATGAAGTTAGGTGGTTTGACTGTCATGGTTGTCACAAAGACATTACACAGAGTTTGTCCTCAGCAAAATACTGAATTAGCACCATTTCATCTTCTACTGTACTTGTATATGTTCACTGTGCATCTTCGTAAGGACATTATTTATTTCAAATGAAGTAGAATATGACTCATTCTATGGTTGACCTGCTGTACATTTTAAGCCAGTGGTGGCAGAATGCTTCCTGAACACTGATTATATTCCGAAATCTGTTTAACAATATTCAGAAAAGAAAGAGAGCATGTTACTGAACTTGTTATAACCTGGCATTAAAATTTGCATTACAGTCCACCATAACTTTATTATACTGGCTGGAGAATTTATCTTTTAAGCTGAGATTTTAGAAGCTGCTCATTGCTTAACCTCAGGTGAGGTTGTCTAAATTTTCCATGAGCTTCTACTGGACCATAGTTCAGTCCAATGTCCAAATTTTTGAAATTTTTGTCCTTGCAAGAACACATGGTCACATACTGCTAGAGTCAAAATGACTATGACATTTAGATGGAGTAAGAGCTGTGCCATTCTTGTTTCTTTCAGAAGCAGACAGCTTCAAAAATAGGCTGAAGTGTCATCAGCTAGCCACTGCATTTGTGATAGCATTGCTTGTGCAGGGGACACAGTGGTCTACAGCAGTGCAGGTTTATCTATGTGCCTTATATCACTAGAGATTTTCGCCCAAAACATTTTTATTAACAATTTATGTGTAAGCACCTGAAAGTCTTTCAGGATGACCTCCATTCTCTGACTGTTACTCAAGTTGCCGATGCCTTCATTCAGTTGAGAAATACATTTATTGCACCATCCATCCATTTCTTTTCCAATTTTCAGGATGTCATCCCATAAAGACACACTTACACTCAGCCGGTCTATGTTGTCTTCAATCCTCTCTGACACCTTTTAAGAAAGGAAAACACATAAATACCATTCAAAAATTATTTTTAGATTTCTTTTAGATTTTGAAGCCAATTTTAAGACTAGTGCATCAAAAATAATTAGTTAGCCTAGGCAAAATAATTCTCCTCTTAGAGTTATGCAAAAGTTCTAAAATCTAATTTGAATTTAGTTTCCTAGACCATAAAATAAACAAAAATCATATGTTACTATTTCTAAAAAGCTGTATGTGTTTTGTTTGTTTGTTTGTTTTACTGGGAAATCATTTCAGGTTCAAGTAAAATTTGTTATTAAAAACAGCTACATTTATCTTTCTCATGTGATAAAAGAATTTGCTATCAAAGCAGTATAAATATGAAAATGAAAAATATTAGTTTCTATATTATGTTTCTCTGTTATAATGTCTCTCCCAATGTATTCACATCTTTAATGGTGTAACTTAATATGATGTAATTTACTGCTTTATTTATTTAGTGAAACTTACTGTCATGAAATAATACTGGCACACATTAGGCAAGAATCCAATCCAAATTTATATTCAAAAATGTGCACTGAGTAGATCTATAACAGTTACATTCATACACTGTTATAAGATTTTTTAAATGTAGCAAATTAATGTCATTGCTGTGCACTATCCCTATGATATCATATCAAATATCATATATTTTAGAGTAAACTTTACTAAAAAACTGCACATTCTAAGAAAATACTAGCACTTTAACCTTTGCTCAGTTAAAAACTGTATTTTGTGTAAAAACACCAGATTCTTACATCTAGCCATTTGTCCACCATAGAGTTCATATCTGTTTTCACCACAGTACAGTCGCAGTTATGCATTCTTTTCAATTCTGCTAACAAATGTTTTCCTTTATTGGTGAAAGTATCCAGGTCTTTTTGTTTATCACTCAGGTCATTCTTGGCAGCTTCATGCTGTGGACATAAATATTTGCTTGTTTAATGAAGACTCAAAGAAAGAAAAAAAAAATCCAGTTCTTCAGGCACTCATCTCTAGGCCTGTGGTGTATATTATTCATTTGAAAATGTACTCATTAGATCCTAAAATGTTAAAATAGCAACAATCAAATACCCATTAACGGATTTCACAAAAAAGGCAGAAAGGACTATATTCTTTCCTCACCAGAATCGGAAGAACTTAAATCTTGAATATCAGTGTGTCAAGATTTGACAGTAAATTCAAGGAACTTGAAAGACAGCCCAATGGCACATTTCAAACAGAAAATCCTAATGAAATCAAAGATCATTTAAATCCTTCAAATGAAAATATATGTAATTACCTTCAATAAAGTTCTCTTGACATCTTCATGATCCTTCCAAATAGATTTGATCACAGAAGCATTGTCAGCACTGTCTATGACTTTCATTACTGTTGACCTCAAGCTCTGATATTCTTTCATCAGATCGATAAGAATACAGGACTGCTCCTTTCTGTAATGGTAAAAGTCTGTGTTAGCATAATTCATGTTTACGTTTATGATGTAAAGTGAATGTAGTATAACAATTCAGCATGAGGGAATCAGAATGCAGTCCTAAACATATTTTGGGCAGTCAAGGAAATACTAATATTTAGTTTTCACAAATCACCAGGGGTCCATACATCACAAAGAACCTCACTGTATATCAAGGCAGTATATCAAACACTATCTCATCCATATCATATTGTGAAGCAAATGACTTTAGCAAAAGAAACACTAAAACTGGAATTCAAGTTTCTCACTTCCTAAGTTTAGCATCTTACTAACTAGAAACCACATTGTAATAATGTTGACACTTGCAACTAATTTTTTAACCTCTTCCTTTAACATGGAGTATTTCTTAGATAAGAAGAAGCAGAAGTAAAGGCTAAAGCAATGCAAGATAAGTCTAACTATTTTGTTCTCCAATTATGAGATGCAATCTTTTGTGTTTAAAACATTATATTCAACTCACCTGCTATTGTATCATTGTATTGAAAACAAAATAACCTGATGCTAAAAAAAGGTGTTTTTTTTTCTTTTTTTTTTCCTTCCCTCTCTAGAAAAGCCTATTTCTGTTCAGGCAACAGACAGAAGAAAAGAATATATCCAATCCATTCTTGGTGTTTATGCTGAAGAAAGAGAGGTGAGATTAATATCATGGATAAATTTAATTGTAGAACAGTGTTTACCATTGAAAGGAATTTGGGAAATATGACATTGCCAAGAAAGAGATACAATTGCTTTAAGACCTGGCCCTTTTCTGAATGTTCCAAAACACTCTCCAAAAATAATCGGGTTTGGGAGGGTTTAAAATTGTATGAGACAGAAAACAGTTCAAAATAAATTAGATTAATACTTTAAACAAAAATCAACATTATTTTTACTTTAGAAGGCAACCATGAGGTATATCATAGTTTTGCCTGGGATAGAGTTAATTTTCTTTGTAGAGACACATATGATATTATGTTTTGGATTTTTGATGAGAATAATACTGATAACACACCGCTGTTTTAGTTGCTGCAGGGCAGTGCTCACACACAGCCAAGGACTCTTCTGCTCCTTGTACTGCCTGCAGTGAGGAGAAGCTGGGGGTGCGCCAGGAGCTGGGAGGGGACACGGCCAGGACAGCTGTCCTGGGCTGGCCAGGGAGATATTCCACGCCATGCAGTGTCATGTTCAGCAGTAAAAAACTGGGGTAAAGAAGGAGGAAGGGGGGGATGTTTGGAGTGATGGTGGTTGTCTTCCCAAGAAACCATTACAGGTGGTGAGCCCCACTCTCCTGGAAGTGGCTGAACACCTGCCTGCTGATGGGAAGCAGCTAATGGATTCCTTGTTTTGCCTTTCTTCTGCACCTGACTTTTGCTTTACCTGGTAAACAGTCTGTATCTCAGCCCATGAGTTCTTGCACTTTTACCTTTCCAATTATTTCCTCCATCCCACCTGGGGAGAGTGAGTGAGAGTCTGGGTGGTGCTTGGCTGCCTGCTGGGTCTAAACCGCATCAGGGTACCTGAGTATTTTTTAGTTTTAGGTATAGATACACCTACTGCACGTGACAACTGCACAACTGATTTACCCTCAATGACGCATCTATCAGAGGCAGCTATTTTAATAATACATGTTCTTCACTGCCAAAGTGGTGCTATCTAGTTTTTGGCACATCAATACAGAAATTACTTGGCTTACTATTATTAAGGACTTCTACAGGTAAGAAAAATGGGTTGTACCAACATGCCACATGAAATACAAATTAGTAGCAGTGCTAAAGAAAAAGAAATGGTAAAGATTGTTTAGCAAAGCCATTATTTTCATTGACTTAGTTCATATCTCTTAAAATACACTGCAAAAATAGAATGAATTCAGCTGGAAAAAAATAAAAGCAAAAATGTAATCCATGTAGTTGTACAGAAATTTTGTGCAGACGAGATATAAGAGAGGGAAGGATATTTACAAATATATGTATCATCTCAATCAAGAAAAAAGGAACAATAGCACAGCATAAATCAAAATAAAAACATTTTTGATTACAAAATAAATACATATTTTTAATTATTGTGCCAGTAAATCAAATCAAATTTGGGGATCACCAAATTGCATCTGTCCATTTAAGTATTAGTCGGGTTTGGAACTGTTCTGCCTCTGCCCTTAGACAAAAATCATTAATTGAGAATGATGTAGTATTGAATGGATCTAGCACTTAATTTTACTATACAAATTTTAAAAAGAACATTTGAAGAAGTTTTCTTTAAATATAAGAAAAGGCATCTAAGACAAAGAAAATGTTAAGACAAGTTTAATTAGATTCTTTATTTCTGTAGTTTCTTTCTTTATCAACTTTCATTTATATATGTAAGTGTATTTGATAATACACTTACATTGATAAATTTAAGATCTACTTACTTTTCGTGTATAACTTTCTTGGTATCCTCCCACAGAGATTCTAAGTGGTTAATCTCTTTGTCAATTTCAGAAGCAAGTGTTATATCTTTTTGGGCTATTTGCTTTGCTTTGTCCATGAGCCACTGGAGTTCATGCTGGTGAGAACTCAATTCTTCATCCAACTGGTTAAAGACTCTCAGTCTGCAAGTTAAAAGTCAGGTTACAAATTTACTTATCTTCCTTTTCATGCAAGGGAAACCTATGCTATATGGTATTTCTAATAACTGTTGGGAGTTTGGATTCATTTGAACAAAATAATTTTCTGTGACAAAGACTTTCTTCTCTGTTCTTTCAATATAAAAGATTTGACAGACTTGCTAAATGTTCTGCTCATGTTTTCCCTCCACCCAAACATCTCACTTCCAAAATTTGACTAAATAGATATATGGATTCACATGCCTTGCAAAATGGCAAGTAATAAGACACCCAGGCAGAAAACTCACACGTACCTCCAACTCGTCATAAAAAGTCTAGGGACTGCAAGCAAATGAAGAGATGCCAATCTCAAACATTTATATTGTTTTTACCTTTGCTGGAGGGCTTGCAGTGTTGCTTCTCGTAGGCCCTCCTTGTCAGCCTTTTCCTCAGTATCTTCAATACTCTTCAGCAGCTGTTCTTTATGTTCCATGAAGGATCTTCTCAAGGTTGCAAGAGCTTCTGCCTCACTCTGTTTTGTTCCCAGAAGATTTTGAACTGCCTCCAGTTCTAAGCACAGATTATCCACCACAGCCCTGCATGAAGTCCTCTGCTCAGAATTCCCATGTTTCAGATGATATTGGGCCTTAGTAAGTGAACCGTCCAAACTGACGGCAACAGACTCCAATTTGTTAAGAGATTGAATAACATCACGGAGTTCCTTCTCCAACAACTCTGATTTAGCTTTATCCATATTTCCGGTTTTCTCCACTGTCTGCCTGAGCTGGTGGAGCACTCCTGATGAAGCACTATGGAGCCCCAGGAATACCTGCAGCTGATCCAGAGCCTCTTGTCTTTGGTTAGTTATTTGACTTGCCTCCTGGAAGATCTGAAAGCAATCTTCAGTCTTTCCTTGCAATGTCTGCTGGTCCTCTGGACAGCTGAAAGAACATAATTTATCTACATGTTCCTTCAGACTTCGGAATTGCTGCTTCTTACTTTCAATTTCCATTGAGTGGTTCTATTAGATAAAAAGAAAATATGAGAGCTGGGTTTCCTTTTCCAACCAAAAGTTCAGAAAACATTTTAGTATTAAACTTATAATTAAAACAAGTACTATCAAGGTGATTTTAGTAAGAACAGTTTGGTGTTAGGATTTTGTTTTAGGCTGGTCAAATGATTGAAATGTGTATGTGGCTGCAACAGACTATTAATTTTCAAGCACAAGTAAATGATCTCCTGCTAGTTTTAGATGAATATTTATTGGAATACACTGCACAATCTGTCTGCCTTTAATTTTGACATCCAAAAGTTTACCTTATTTTGAGATGCAGCCAGTACTTGATCAGCTGTGTTTATCTCTGAAGTGGCTTGTAGTTCAGCAAGAAACTGCTTAATCCAATCTGAAAAACTAAGTAGGAGCTCATCAAACTGTCCATGCTCAGCAACAAGAGATTGAAGGAGGTTGATCCTATAGGATGTCAAATGTAAATATGAAAGCACTTGACCTAAATTAATCATTTCCCATATTCAAAACCATAGCTGACTGGACAGCATTAAAATCACTGCCAGGTAGAAGGAAAGAAGGAAATGTAGATCTATGTTACAAAAGTAATGACTGCTGTGTTGATTACTTAACTGGGAAGCACTACCTGAAAGTATAAAATCAGGTCTTCCTTTATTCTACCATTCTGTTCATAACAACTGTTAGAAGTCCCCCAAGCCACCAAGGTATGGCTTCTTCAACTTTTCTTCATAGTGGTAGACCCAGCAGACAATGATATTGAAGCTAACTTTCAGTTCTGTTTATCCTATCTGCAACACTGCATGTGAAGTAAATGTCTTATGAATGTAGGCAGAGGATGAGTAGCTGAATGCTCAACTTTCACTGAAGTAAGTGGGGGTGGAGTCAGAGGAACACAATTCAAAGAAAGAACATGTCCAGACGGGTATTCAGCATGTAGCAGACATAAGTTTCTAAACCCTTGCCTTAAAAAAGGCCTCGCCATTCATCCATTGCAAGACTTCCCTTTGAAATTTCTCTATGTGATTTTCAACATGAAAATTTACGTAGAAGCCTGTTACATTGTAAAATAATTGCATTGATAAAGAACCTAAAAAAAATGATGTCATTGACCAGGGTCTATTATTTAAGACACTTTACAAATAGCAAAATATGTACATTCATCACCAAAACAAATGAAATCTAAATAATATCATATGACGTGGTTTTGAAAAGGAGGCAATGTTCCTGAGTCTGATATTAGCCAGTAGCCCAACAATTAAGTATTTATAGAATTGACAGCAAATGAAACATCCAAAGTGGGTTTAAAAAGACAGTAGTGTAGCTTTGCACAAGGTAAAGCATGTAACTGAAGAAATGAAAAGCAGATATTACAGATTCCAGAAATAATTTAGGAATTTACTTGAGAACATGTAATTGAGGAAGCAAAACACTATCTCCATTTCCGGCACCATACTCCTTGCAATAAACATCTTCTATCAAAGAAACAGGAGAGTTTATGCCAAAAAGACAACGTGATAAATCTGTGGGATTCCCCACATCCCTGTCCTGGGAGCACAGTGTACAAAGTGACTCTTAAATCTTTGTTTTCCTAATGATAATACTGTAAAACTAGGTTTCAGGACTGGGATTCCTAATCAAGGTATTGGTTACTCTCATTCAACATGTAAAAAACATTCTGAGGCACAAACCTTTTATCGACAGTTTGTGGTAAAGCTTTCCACCTTTCATCCAGCTCTTTAAATTTATCTTTTATTGCTTTCACACACTCTTTGGAAGCTGTTGGGAACAGTGACTCATTTAACTGTAACAGGCTCGCATAGACTGAAGCATGAGACTCAAAATCTGCTCTCAAATCCTGGGAAAACAATGGAATGTGCAGAATTTAGATTAAATATGACATCATATTATGTCAAATAACAATAAATCATAAAAAAATCAACTAAGGCTTTCCAATACACCACTTTGAAAAAAGCGAATGAGCTCCAAATACTTGGAGGAACTGAGATCCATTAGGACACAAGGGTACTCAGTATCTCTCAGACAGCTAAAGCTGCCACTGTATTTCAGGAAGGATTCATCAAAACTGTTTTCCTTTCTCTCTCTCAGGACAAAGTGTGACCTTTCCATACAGCTCTACTGTCTGCTAAAAATGGCTAAAATCAAGAGTAAGTTTTGCAACATATTTTCCTTGCAGCATCAGAATTATGAGAAAATACTGGCCCAAACAAAGAAACAAAATAGTAATTTTCCTTCCCTTCAGTAACATTTAAAAGTCAAATTATGGATTGATTGGTGTCATGGAGTGTGTAAAGGATGCTACATCTGTCCAACTGCTTCCTATTAATCTAAAAACAAATGCCAGGAAAGATATACATTAGAATAGGATGAAAGTCTTGTGTTTAAAAAAGCAAAAGGAAATCAGACTTGTGAATTCTACGTCCCTGAATATCTTGCTGTCGCACCAACATTCTTCACATGAGAAAAGGAAAGTAACATTGCTTAATAAAGGAATTTCTCTAGAGTAAAGATCCTCTGGCGAGCAGACCAATGATAAATATATCGGATATGCCAGGACATATTCTCACTTGAGCAGACATACTATATTTGCAAATAACTTTTTTTTCCTTTTTTTTTTTTTTATAAAACAAGAAAAAAAATAAGAATATTTCCCTTAAACATTTCCGAAGTCCAGAATCAAGTGACTTGTCAGATGACAATTGAGCAAGTGCATACTTTAAATGGTACAGAAACAAACTAGGATATGTAGGGGAATGATCTTGGGAATGATCTTTCAGCTGAAACATACCTGCAGAGATTGCAGTTCACCTGCCAGCTTAACTCTGTCAGCAGAAACATACTGCTCTGAAGGCCTGGCTGCAGCTTCACACCCCTCCAGCCAGGCCAGGAAAGAAGAGAACTCTTTCTCCTGCCTAAGAAAATCACAACATAGTGATCAATTCAAGTCTTCCCCATCATATCATGGACTGACTGTGGAAAGATCTCTGCACCCATCATAATAGACATAGGAGCTTACTCACTTCTTCCACTGAGCCAGAAGAGTCTCCAGCAAGAGCTGTTTCTCTTTAGCATTTTCTAGCACCTTTTCATAGTTCTGCTGTAACACTGTAACTTCCTTAGCAACTTTTTCTTTGTTGGCCACCTTTCGGGCACAGGCTGAGAGAGAGGCCAGAGTGTTGCCCAGTTTTCCCACAGTATGACAAAGGTCCTAATGAACATGTAAAAGAAAGAGAAGTTGTATACATTAATAGCAAAGCTACAGTAAAAAACATGGGAAAAAATAACTAAATCTATACTTCCACCAGAAGTTTGAAGCAATGCCATATCCCCCAGATCATGAAGCCACTGTATAAATTAAGTTTCTCTCACATCTATCCTAGATACACGGGTCCAAGTATATCAATCACCACTAGCCTACAGTGGGAAAAGACTTTCCTAAGAACAGTGTTAAAGTAAAAAAACAGTCAGCAATGAAACAGTCAGATCTTCTGAACTGGCACACAACACAGCATGATCGTGTAGGACAATGCTCCAAATTCCAAAGAAAACATTTGCTTTAACTTATACAGATACAGTAACTACAAATGCTCCTGCCAACCTGTGAAGACTGCCACAACCCATGTCATGACAAGGGAGAAAAAGGGAACAGTTACAGTAAGCTCCTGTCAGCGTTCACCATAGCTGACTCCTGTCAGCGTCTTTTCATAGGAGTGGCATTCAAAGTTGACTAGACTTTCCAGTGTTGTGATTGCTAAAGGGCTGGGAAACTTGTTCACTTGAAAATGAACCAAAAGTAGTAAAATGAGCTAGAAAAGCACAAAATAAAATACATTTAATACCACTGAAGTTCCAATTTACAGGTGTGCAATGGTAACAGTAATGGTTATAATGACCATCATGGAATAAATCACATATAGGAGAAATGTGTATTATACAGCAAAACACTGCTGCTGTTTAAACTAAATAATAATAAAAAAAAATAATTTCACATTAAGATATTGGATCACCATGATCCTGTAGGCAGGAAAGGAATACAACAGTATACTCAGTATATTCATAATGTTTAAAAGCCAGTAACAATAATGATTACATATGTTGTCTGAATAAATTTTTTATACGCTAGTTCTTTTTCCTGAACAAATATCAAGCTCTTTTTGAAGTGCTTTGGCCAGATCTTCCTTGCATAGAGACTTTGCAAGTAGTTATCACTAAATTCAAAAGGAAATCACATATATTTTTCTGCAATATACAACTAAGAGTTTTTACAGTTTTCTCAGAAAGGAAGACAATGACTATCATGGAAGAACATGTTACATACTTAAAGAGGCAGAAAAAAAATGCTACATACACCAAGTTCACTGAGATTTGGGCTTATCTGTAGTCTGAATACCAGTCCAAATTTTCCTTTCCTTTTGCAATGGACTGAACCAAATGTTGAAACACTCATGTGCTTATGGCACCACAGAAAAAATCTTGTCTGCTGAAAAACTCTGTTCAGTCTGTGCACAGCCCAAGAAAAAGTGCCTCCAGGAAGATCCACTTTTATTTATTTATTTATTTATTTATTTTATTTATTTCAATCACAGACCTCTCTATTTCAAAACCTAAGTTTCATAAAAATCCTTGAGGAACAATAGAACAATGCCTACCAGACTTGTTTCTTATATTGAAATATTCATATAGTATATGAAATTAAAAACAAAAACCTAAAGTCTCAATTAATACTTTTGGTGGTCTTTTTTCTAGAGGAGGGAGAAAGCCCTCCAAGCCTGTCTGAAATGGTGAGAGGTCATAGCGGAGGAAATCTGCTGCTTCTCTGGGGCTGCCCACCCCAAGAAGCAGCCCCTGCCTCCTCCTGTATCCATCCCAGGCTGTGTGGCATCAGGCAGCCCCAGGCCTAGAATTTACTAGGGTTTCTGTGAGGAACTCATTGTGGCTCCATTTCCCTGGACTCAGTGGCAGGAATCACTGACCATGTGCTTACCATGCAATCCTGCAGGGCTCCATATGTTTCCAGTGATGAAGTGCATAATGTGAGAGGCTCAGCTAACTTAGTTTGAAATTCAGACACTGACTGCTGCACCTATGAAGAAAAGGATACAAATAGTAATAATGATAAAATAGCCTAAAATTATCAAGAAATACATACATGATGCTTCAAATGACGTTTTATAAATATTTAGTGCCAAGAGAATTTTTTTTTTTTTGTAGTGCTGGGTGTTTTTTGAAGTTAAAAGTTGCTAACTGTGCTCTGCTACTTGGAACTGGGACAATAATAATATCCAAATTATTCCCTTATTATGTATCATATTCACGTACTAACAATCTAAGGTTGGAATTATGTAGTTTATACATATAAACTAGATACTGGATATGTTTTACCATTTCCATCCAGAAGAATCACGTTTTCTAAAAGACAGTATAAATTTTTGAGTATGTATAATTTAATGTCTTCCTGAACCTGCGTTTTAAGTCACTCAAAGCAAAAATTTACCTATGGAGTTCTTGCAATTACCTTACAAAGCTACTCACACATTCTAGTTCATTCTCTTATAATATGGTATTTTATATTTAATTTTGGAAAAATAGAATAATTCAATAAATGCTGCAAGTAGCCCAGTAGATTTTATATTGTCTACCTGTTTCAGACTTTCTTCATATTTCTGCTGTGCTGATACATTCCCTGTGATTGTTCCTTCCAATCTCTGTGCATGATTTCTTAGCTCTTCCCAATACCTTTTGATATGAGTCAGTTTGGCTTTAATATGTGCACATTCTCCAGAGGTAACAAACTGGGAAAATGACTCAGCTTCCTCTTCTAGTTTTGAGATTCCAGTTATTTTACCATCTATTTCGTTATTAATAACCTAAAATATAAAGTAATAGTAAATAAAGTAGCACAACAGGTTTTTAATGATCAGAATAACATATTATACTTCCTTCTTTCACCTGTGTTACCAATATTCTTAATTTAAAATGTGAGAGGAGAGTTCATTGACTTCGTGAAATAACTGGTTATGAAAGTCTTTAATATACTCTGTATTTCTCCCTTTCTTCTTTAGATTAGCAATGGAAAAGGTTTAAAATTCAGCCTGACACAAAAACAGTGTCCATGAAGAAGAATTAGAATTTGCTGAGGTGCATATTTTCATCAGTAGGCAAGATGGTTCATATTTTACCATGTCATCACAGCAAATTCATATGCAACTCTCTTAAGGATTCAAAATATTTGTAAGAAGAAATAAGTAAATGTGTAATTGAAAGCAATATTGTTAAGAAGTCAAACCCTATGATCTGATTACTTGCTTTTAATAAATTTTCAAGCACTAACAAAATAAAACATGCTATGATTCAAAAACCAATAGAGGTTGTTTTCCTTTTCTAATTTAAATTTCTATTGTATAGTAAAGTATAAATTAAATTAGATGTTGTGGTAAGGTGAGTGCACCCCCAAGCAGAGGATTAAATAAAGAACCACATTACAGTATAAATTTCATTTACCATGAAACAATGGTGATAACAGTCTTTGGCACTTTTCAGCTGTCTCCTAAGTCCACTACTAAATGCATGAAGATTGAGTAACACTGGCTTTATATTTCACTAAGTAGGTGACAACAGCTTCCTCTGTTTTTTCCTCACTTACTTTTATTGCAAATTAGAGGTAAACCTGAAAGCTATAACATGCAAGACATAAACTTGTGGTATTTTATATTTGGCAGCTATTTATTCAAAAAGCATCTGTGAACTTGCAGATATATTTTCTTTTCAGGAAAGAATTCTTATAAATTCCGCAGATGAAGTATGTCCTTGGAGTTCTTTTCAAAAGGAGTGAAAAACATGCACTGGGGAGGGAATTGAGAGCCTAGAGAGCTCATTGGAACTGAAAGTGCCAATAACATTCTTAGCTATAACATTGTTAAGATATGTATGTATATGACATTAACCTAAAACTTTCCTGAATATGCACTCTCAAAGGTATTAAAAGTGTCCACCTTCCGGTATAATTGTGATAAAAATATGGTGCCTTACTTATATAGCTCATAAGTAGCTTTCTGCAACATTCAGAGTCCAGAATTAGCACAGTGACAGTACAGGAAGAAAAAAAAAAAAAGTGGTACTGGAAGCATTTATAGTGTCTCTTTATGCAATATATGCTGAATTAATTCAGATTATAAAGTAACTTTTTTTTTTTTTTTTTTAAATGAGAATATGATGCTGAGGAAAAAATACTAGATTTACGTCCCTAAAGCTGAAATTATCTAACAATCCAGCAGATACAAATTAGGCAGCATTTGTTTACTCCCACACTATTCAGTTAAATTCACTCAGTTACAGAAAAGAAGGTGGGTAATTGAGGCCTTCAAACTCCCATTGAGCCTGCCACCAATGTTATCTTCTTGTGATAGCTGTCATTTTGTCCACCAGGAATTTCAGAAAAATGTGTAGGTGAAAATCTGGTTCTGATGACATCATCGGGGTATTGCAATCAATGTCACAAAAAGCAGAAAATTACCACTATTGTACATGATAATTATGTTCAGCCGACCCCAGTTTTTTTATCTGTTCAGCCAAAGATGTCAGTGAACACACTATATTCTCTTATTTGCAGTAGTCCTTACTAAATTCTGTACATGAAATTATGAACTAAGTATGTTGATTAGCATTGTGACATAAACTAAACCATCAGGAAACCTGCAACAAAACATAACAATTTATTCAAAATCAGGCACACAGAAATGCTGCTGAAGGAGATCTGTAGCTATGTCCACATATCTGAGGTTGTATGACTCATTTCACAGTTCATAGAGGTGCTTTGTTTACCTGAGTTACAATTATATACCCTAGGCTTTATCCAAAGGGTTTTCTCTGCTTTGTGTCTATTTACTCAAACATTTTTAAAAATTATCTGCTGGCCATTTTCTTTCTGTTATGATGTTTAAATGAAGAAAAATTGTGTTGGAATTTTCAGAAATTTGCAATGCATTGCAAAAATTACTGCTTATCTGCATAAATAGCAAGGAAGACCCTTTCTGGGGCATTGGCTTAAATGTACTAGTAGAGCTTAAAGAGGCTCAGTTTAGACATGCAAGAACTGTCTTTACTCTGTAATGCAATATTAATATCATTTTCTGTCTTAAATATTGGAATCTTACCTATTAATTATTGACAAGTAAGGATAGATGACAATGCATGCCAGTGGAATAAATGCATATATTTGAAAGGAAGATGTTTAAGTTGCTTCAGCAATAAAGCAAAAAATCAAGCATTGTTTTATTCTTCAGTGATGAAATCAAGATATTTATTTTGTTTGGTCTACATGAACTAGTGACTTAGTGTCAGTCTGGTCCTTAACTGCAAGCAGCTGCACAACTCTGCACTTTCTCACTTTCTGAAGGATAGGTAGGTCACACATTAAGAAAATATCAGTATAAAAACATGTTGAATAAAAATAAAAAAAAAATAAAATAAAAAAGCCACTTTAGAAATATGCAACTTCAAAGAAGGCACGTTTTCATTTGTGGAAGAAGGATTTCAAGGCAGACCTTTAGAAATGGAAATGCTTGGAGACAGTATGTACCTTAGCAACAAGAAACTAAAAGACTATGTCTACAGGAATGTACACAGAATTTAGGACAGTGTAAATATAATAGCAATAAATGCAGATTTGCAAGCTACTAAAGTCAATATTTCCTTTATTATTCTATAAGAAAAGATAAAACATAAATCACGTTATAACTTTTGCTTGCAAGATTGAAATCAAGATCTATACCTAGCAGATGACATATGTTTAAAATATATATATATATAGAGAGAGAGAGACCTTACAGGTATGTAGCTATTTTTTACACCAATGGAAATTACTCAGAAAAATAAGGAAAAGAGTATATGTTAAATGATATTTTTTTTAATCATACACATAAAGGCTACACCAATGTACACTAATCACTAACAGAGAAGTCAGAGGAATTTTTCTTTAGCTTATATGAAACCTTACTGTTTTGCATGTTCTTGTACCAAGTGTCATCACTATTTCACGGTAGTTAGGAAGTGTGTAAAATGGCTGTTCTTCCTTTTGGCCTCTATCAAAAGAGACAGAGAATGGGATTTTAATGGTAAACATAACAAGAACTAATCACCTTGATTTGGCTGATCTGTTTGTCCAAAGGAGATGATGTTGTTTCCAAAGTTTCCAGTTCTTTTTCTTTTTCAGCTATCCAGATGGACAGAGCTTCAAAATTATTGCCAAAATGATCCCACTTGTTTTTCACCATTTCCATGCTTTTAATACTAAAATTAACCAAATTAATTAGAGAGAATAAAAAGTTTAATATATTAAAACTGCCTGTATTCTTGCTAGAATAAAAATGTAAGTAATTCAGTCTAAAGGAAGGGCATTTTAAAAACTCCTGATTTTAGAAGACTAAGATGTGAGCCTAAATTCAAACTTGTCTCTCTTTTAGACTGTGTACACAAAGTCAAACCATTATGTTAGTCATAGTGGGGACACCTGTGTTTTCTGAGGCAATAATTTCATATTGAGCCAAAGAATCAACAGATATGACAAGTACCTCAAAGTTAATATATTTATGTTTTGAAACATCCATTATAGATATGTTAAACAGAGAGAGACAGACTGATTCGTATATATCTTGGAAAGCAAAAAAAACCACCACCACCCTTTTTTTTTGTTTGTTTGTTTGTGTTTGTCACAAGTGAGAAGTCTAAGGCCCTTATAAGATCTAACAGCATTAACTTTCAGTGTAGAAATTTCTTCTACTTTAAAATCAGTCTAAAGATACCAGTACTAATGTGGGTCCTACACACAGCTTGTAAAATATGCACTTTCCATTTCACTGAAAATATAAAAATTTCATTAGAAAAGTTTGAATATTACAAAACTCCAAAATACATGTTCCTTTTAAATATAGCCTTAAACAAACAAACAAACAAAAAACATTTTTTTTAAAAAAGATTTGACTTCATTTCCTTTTTTTTTTTCTTCCCTCAGTAACGCTAGAGGAAGCTTTAAGAAAAGATGTCATTGAAAAAAAGTAAAAATGGCCTTTTTGTTTTTTCTTATTTATTTTCAAAATGAAAATTTCCCCTTCCTGTTCACTGTCATAATATATGTATGTAGGATACCTTCAAATTACTGGGCCAACATTTTTATTAATGTGAGTTACAACATAATTTTTACACATTGATTATGTGTTCTGCAGATTAACTATAGAGAGTTGTATATATTCATGGGTTTTGCAGAAGGGATTTATTTCTTTATTATCTGTCATATCACAGTATCACAGACATTCTGTATAATCCATACATTCAACTAAACCTGTTCCATACCTAGATCAAAAGGGGATATCAGCAATGGTTTCCATTTAGAACTAGATTACATGTTATTAAAAAAGTGAATATTAGTTGTTGGAAGGATGAATTTCCTGTATCAGAATTAACTAAAATCATACAAGCTTTTTCAGTAACATTGGGAAAAAAAAAAAAAAGGTTTATAAAGTATTCAGAAAGATATGGTAGAATGTTTGATTTCAAATCACTCTAATACACTTGCATAAAATGGTATCCAAAAAATAAAAAATAAAAAAAAATAGACCAGCAATAATCAGAAAGTTGCATCTGCTGCAGAGGCTTGTTATGTTCTGTTTTACAGCTTTTCTCTGTTCTTAAAGATGTTCTTCTGCATCAGGGAGAAAAGGGTACCAACTAAATTCGTACCAACATGTTGACTTGACAATGGTCAATAGAGAAAAAAACACAAAACAGCAATGCTGACATTGTCTTTTACTCATATTCAGATGGAATACGTGGTATTCCACCACATGGTGTCTTCTTAAACTTGTATAGCAAATTAATCTACATAGTAAATCCACGAAAACAACATCTTTTGTGAGTCTGCTCTTAAATATGAAAAAAATACAAATTTCATACACACATACAAGTGTATGTGTATATAGAAAAATGTCAAAAGCTGAAGCACTCTTGAAGAGTAACTTTGAGCTGAGTAACTTCAGATTACTTAGGAAAAGGGATAAGACTTTCACAAATACCAAAACATACAAATATTTACAGCATTTAACAATATTTTCTTGTAGTTTGAATGTCACGCTTTTAAACATAATTTGGCAAATGATGCCTTCTCATTTGTGATGGCAGAAGCAGCTTTTGATATTGCCCATGAAAAGAAAAATCTGGGCATTCAGCTAAGATAAAGGCACTTCTTGACATTTCTATAGAGAAAACGGAAAACTGAAAATTGAGGCAAATATGGTACTGTTCTCATATTTGCACTGAGATTGTTCTTTTTAAAAGATTGTAGAACCTCAAGAACAAGATTAATTATCCCTTCCTCACAAGACTGGGTCTTAAAGGTAAGAACCGTGACAGGTTAAATGTAACTACAATGATTTCATAAACTATGTATTATCAAACAAAGATTATTTGCACATATTACCCTTTTGACATATTTGGTACTATAATCTGGTAGTTATGTCATGGCAAGCTGAAAATGACAGAGCTGATGAGACAACACAAAATGTTGGGCAAGGGATTCTAGAGATCTGATTCAATCTTATAGTGGAGAATAAATATTAAGACTTATTAAGAACATACTCTTCTTCAAGAGTAACTTCTACTTTTTTCACTTGTTCTTGGATAGATTTTGCCTGCTGCTGAAGGGACTGCTTGTTCTTTGAACTAAGATGTATCTCAGAAGAATTCTTCACCAAATTCTCAGCTTGTACAGTCATGGCTTCAGCGTGTTTAGAAAGTTCCTGTAAGTATGAAAGACATATTAATACAACTACGTACAGTTTTATATATTCGAAAAGTATTTTTTGTCCTCAGTGTTTGTTCTCGGAAAAAAGTATTGCACAGGGTTATGTGTGTCCCATATGTATATTCTGAATGCGTAAATACACAGAAAAAAAAACTCTCAATAAAGTTATTTTCATGTTGCATTTAATGTATATTCATTTTAACAAACTGTATCCAATGAACTTTGGAAAGGAAAACTATGTATGTCCAAAAGGTATTAACTCAACTAATGGAAATTTATTCTATAGCTCTTCATTTTTTTGTTGTTTGCTTTAAATGAATTTTTGAATATTATATGCTTTCAGTAACCATCTATATTTTATATTACACTGCCCTTTAAAGAGATGACTTTGTAGTATCTTGTAGCTTGTAATTTCACTTGGTTTAGTAGCTATTTTCTATCATACATAGTAAATGTGCTCCAGAACAATGGATTCAGAGAATAAGCAGGGTAGGTATAATGTGGTATCAGGTACACCACAGAGTAAAAATGTCATGAAAAACACAGCACTATGGGAAGTCTATCACTTATATTACTTCTGTATTAGTAAATAAATTGGGCTGGAATAATTTTCTTTTATTAAGGGTAAGTGGCATGTTATAGCTTATAGGTTCCATACAGTGGAATTCTTTTGTCTTCTCAGGGCTAGAAAAGTGTTAGTTGCCACAAGCCACATACATGACTTTGCCAAGTACACTATCAATGATGATGTGCCAGAGCTTGATACTGTTTAGCTTACCAGTATAGACAATTACCAAGCATAAAATGGGAAGTCTTTAAAATAATTTTACCATTTTATCATTTTATACATTCAGATGCAGATTTTGAATAATTCTTCATTATGTTTTTAAGAGATAACATTTTACCTCTGAAGTTTATGTAGTCTCTAAACTGTATACGGAATTTGCATCAGCATTAACAATAAAACGTTGTATGCAATATGCTCAGAATATGTTAACAAAAAAGGCAGAAAGATATCTCAGTTCCTGTATCTCACACAGTGAATACCTTTGTCTGATCCAGTTCTGAAGAGAGGCTCTCTAAACTGCTAAAATTTAAGATACGTTCAAGTGCAGAGCTTGCTTGATTAAGGTATTTTACAACTGTTTCTTTGTCCCTTTCAAACTGCTCCCATTTATTTATTGTGACCTACAAAAAGAAAACAATAAGAAAAAAGAAAAACAAACAAACCACAAAGACAAAAAGGACAAAGAAGAGAAAAAATAAAAAAGAAGGAATTTCATTTCAAGTTACAGAAAATTAAAAAAACAGAAACATCTAACATAAAATAATTTCTCCTGAAATGCCACCTACTCTACAGATGAAACTGTTTTGAACCCAAAAAAGAGTTTTTCTTTGCATTTTCACACTGCTTCACTGATTTTGCACACTGTTCAATCTGTAAGGTGACAGAAATATTTAAAACTTATATTTGAATGTCCTTTAAGTCTGAAGTGATGACTGCAGATGCTTATGCTTATGGTGACAGGAAGTCAGCAATATCTAAAAGGATTTTATGAAATAAAACCTTTACTTGGACATAAGAATCTGTTTAGTTTTGATCGTATTAAATTTTGACCAACATTTTATTGACTAGCATTTTATTACCAGTCACAAGAATTATGACAAATTAATTATGAAAAAATAATTAACAAATATTTACTTGATTCTGAAGCAAAGCAAAGCAAAAGTAAGGTTTCATATATAGGATTCTTTAGGAAAAAAATGGTTTTGATAATAAATTGTTACTTTAAGAAGTTATTCAGGCTCTGTTGATCATGTTATTTTTCAGTCAGTGATTAGTTATACAGCCTAAAGTATTCCACTTGATTTTTCTGTGATTTTTTTATTTCCTTCTCTAGATTTAGGATGACAGCAAGTATTCCACACAGTAGCTGTGAGGCTTATATTTGCACAACATCTGCACAACATTATTACTCTATCATTCTGCCTTAGTACTCTCAAATAAAGGTCCATGTCATCTTTAATAACCAGGGGTGATAATTAGCCCATCCAAAAAAATAATTCATAGATGTCTACTTAAACTATATTGTGACTGAAAAGTTGGGACTTTTAAACATTTCCAAACAAAACGCTAGTTCTTTATTTAGAAGTATCTAGCAGCTTCAAGAAGTTTTGATGCAGGCACTGATCATGAAAACCTCAAGGATCAACATTCAGAGGTGAGAATGAAAGTTCTGACTTTCTATATAAAATATTTTTTCTTCCTAATAAAAAAAATGGAGAAGAATAAAGCATATGTTTTTATTTCTGCTTGCAAGGACCCACCTGCAATTGCTCTTCACGTTTCTCCATAGTCTGCTGCATGTTCTCCAGCGTTCCTTCCAACTTTAGTAAATCCTCCTGCATTGTGCTTGGCAGTCCACCTTCAATCTGCAGCTGTTTAGCTTGGAAAATCTGCTGTTGCACATCTTGTCTCTTTGCACGGAGTCTCCTAGTCCTTTGCTAGAAGGATTCATCCAACAGGAATGATCAGACTTTTTAGCTCATTTGGGAAATTGGCACACTGAAACCACTTTCTGTGGTTTGCAATAGGTGTGCACTGAAAGTAATAAACAGAGAAACAGACTGTGCAAGTATTACTTGAGTCACATATACTCATAGAGTATATGACATGAATTCCAAAAGGTGTATACACCTCCTGTGTCATAGAAATGGAAGAGGGAGAGTGACAATATATGGCCATTCATCCAAAGAAATATTTTAGAAAGAAGAAGCTACAACAGTCGAGCAACTGCAGCAGTACCCAAAGGTGCATGCATTCCTCATGAGTGCCTTGAAGTATCTGCTTCTGCTCTGTATTCTTTGAAGAACAGATTGGAGCCTTGGATTGATTAAAGCAATATATCAGCTTGCTTTATAGCACTGTCAGAAACTCCTAAGACTATATCCCCTTTACTAACATGCCCGACCCATTACCAGCCTTGCTATGCAAGCTGACAGTTGCCCAGTCAATTCTACTCTGGTCTTTGTCAAAGTATTTTTTCACCATACCAGACTTTATACCAAAAGAGAGAGAAGAGTGCGAGAACTCAGGGAGAAGTTAACTGTTCCTACTACCTATCCTATGATGAGTAACGATTGCAGAGTATTGAAAGAACAATACGAACCTTAACACATACAACAGCTTTTAAAACACCAAAGAGTTCAGATAAAATAGAGGCAAGACATCATAGTGCCTGGTTATGACTCTTGCAAGCTTTGATAGAGAGAGCTATGCTACTGGACATAACATAGTTCAGTAATTACATACCTCCTGCCTTAAAGAAGAAAAAAAAATCAAATACGGACATAGGTGGAGAAATTGCCCTACCTGATGATGAAACAGTAGTTGCTGAGCTTGTAATAAACTTTCAGTATCCAGGATCTTTTCAGCCTCTGCTTGGGCTTCTTTAGAGTTGTTGATTAACTCTTCAATTGTGCTTTTAACTTCTTCTTTATACTGAACACAGTCTCCAAGAGTGCCTAATGCCTTTTCAATCTACAATTAATGATAACTTTATATGTTTCATGTTAAAAGACAAATCTATATTGTAAGGACATGTATATATGTGGAATACTTTTTGTAAAAAATGAATTGTTTTACAAAAGACTTACAAAATTGTCTTAAAAAAAATTGTAAAGACCGAACTGTCTAAATTTTTATATCTTTAGAATTCTTAGTGTACACCTTTAACTTTACATTGATGAGTGATTGTAGCCTTAAAATGTGACTGTAGAGAGCTTTGTCTTGCTTAGACATACTCCCTACTACATTGACATAAGGTGGATAGCTGTCTAAATAGAGAGAGAGTGCTAGGCACTGAAATAGGCTCCTCAGGGCAGTGGTCATGACACCAACCCTCCAGGAGTTCAAGCAGATTTTGAACAACGCTCTTAGACATACAGCTTAATTTTTAGGTATCCCTGTGTAGAACCAGGGGTTGGACTCTATGGTCATTGTTGACCTGTTCCAACTTGGGATATATTGTTCTGTTGCATTTTTAGATTCAAAACAAGTTTAGATTCTAGTTCTTAATTTCCTGTTGTAGCTTCATGAACTTGTGTTCCCCTTGGCTCTGACTTTCGGAGGAAACAAAAAGCAAAAGTACTTTAATATATTAAAAAAAAAAAAAAAAAGGTATCATTTATTTATTGCCATCACTTGGAAATCATAACATTGGTTCTCCCCAACTTTCCAAATATACTTTTCTCATGATGGAAATTGAGAAAATTTTGATTAAATACATGGAACTTTTACACAGTTTGAACACTTATGAGGTCTCCACAAGGATTGACATTAACAGTGAAATTTGAAGCCTTTCTCTGTACTGAACTATTTTTCAAATTGATCTGTTCTGACTTCTAAGTGTAGGAGGTACCAAGTTTCTCCTAATCTTTCTTTTTACTGTAAAAACTGTGAAGTGGTAAGATCCCTAAGACCCCACAGACCTCAAGGGTTCAGTGAATTCTGAGAAGTTTTACTTCTTATTGACTAGAAACTTACCATGATTTCAACAGTTCCAGTATCTCATTACCATTCAGACCTCAGATAATTGTGGCCTTTTTTGGCAAATTCAGTGCATGTTTCACATCTAAATGATTTGAAATCACCTCACAGTATTTCCTTTATTATTTCAGTATAAAAGATTCACAAATTAAGACTAAAAACAAGGTGTATATCCAACAGTCGATAGGTTTTCCCAATGTTAATTAAGAACTGATTTTAGAAAACTATTTTTTGCCTCTAAAAATACTGACATTTTGATTCTATAAATATTTTATTTACTAGGACACATTCCAGTTCTGACCAAAAAATATAAAAGGATCTATTATAAATCTATTATAGTACTGTTTGTATCTTTTATCTGCTTGTCTCACAGCTTTGCTACCCAGACAGTACAAATGGTTTTTTGTTTATTTTTTTCATTGCTGAATGCTTGCAGCTTAATTAACACACACACACACACACACATATATATATATATATAAGGAAACTTGTGAAGCCATAACGTCATTTCATATGACACTGTAAATGGAGATTTCTTGTGTCCCTCATTCTGTACCTCAGCCAGCAAATCCAGGAGTCCCTTGAAGTCACTGGAAAGTTTACATAGCTCATCCTCTGTCTTTTTGGCCTCCATATCAGTACATACTGAAGTCAGAACAGCAAGTCTAGATTTCAGCCAGCTGTGATTTTCTCCTTGCTTGTTAATATGCTGCCTGATTTCCTATGGAAGAATCAAAACATATTTTCTTCAAGTAAATAAAATATATTAATGAGTGGCATTCATGGCATCAGTTCAAAGATTAGTGGTATAAACATACTATTTTTGTTCTTATCTTGAAACACTAGAAACGTAAAATTTTTCTGATCGCATACTCTATCTAATTCTGTTCCAATCAGTGGCTAGTTTTTTGCATTTGCTCCACAGACTTTACAGAACTGCCTTCTATAAAATAGTAGTAGATTTATTTTTACTCACAACTAGCATTTTTTACTTATAGAAGATGGATAGATAGTTGGTATCATGTATATATTTTTCATAGATTGACCAAATTTCTTAGTTACAATTTAAATCTTAAATGCTAACTTTCTCAAACATAAACATCATATAAGATTCTACTACATACTTCTTCCATTTCAATATATATTTTTTCAATCTTTTCATCCAGTAGTTATTTTATGTCTTTGTATCAATGCTGGTAAGAAGCTGTCAGCAAGTAAACTACATGAATAAATTAGACTCTCTGGAGCAGAAGCACCCATTTAGCTAACGGTCTTTCTGCTTTATCAAGGTCACCCTAATTTTATTTCTCTGCACAGCTGGCCTTTACAAACTGTTCATGACTTTCACACAGTTTTATGTTATGTGATATTCCTATTTTGGCTTCTAACATGTGGAGAGAAAAAAAAAAGAGGTTAGGTCTGAAGGACTAGAAGGACTGAATCTTAAACTGTCCTACTATTTCTCTTACCATTCACCAACGCAAAAGTGAATGGTAGACTATCTCTGCCTCCCCTGTTATACTATTGTAGAAGAGAAGTCTTATTACAGACGTTTTCCCTAAATGTTTTGTAAATGTAGTGCAATAACTTGATCCTTCAAAAACACCCAGTCCAGAAATTTTGGCTTTTCTTTGCACCAAACTTTTAACTGTACATGCAGCAGAATGAGGGGCAAGTACTTAGTGTACTTCTATATTTTGGGTGGTCTGAATATACTGGTAAAGGGACCTGCTGTTCTCTAAATTTCTAGGATTAGGAACTTATGCCATGATTTGTTGCACATGGAATTTTGTCCTGGGAATATTTTTAAGAATTCTAAGAATCAGCAGAACTTTATTCATGGTTTCCACACTAAAACAATTGCAATACTTCAGAGTACAGTTTTATTCAGAGACCCAGTATCAATGAGTGTAGTTTAGTTAGAATATAAGCCAAGGGCTCACCCCCACAGATGATTTAAACTGCTCATATTTGGCAGTATCATTGACACTTTCCTTTATCTTCTTTAGTTCTCTTTCTGTTGATGAAATCCAATTTGCCAATTCGGAAAATCTGAAATAAAACATCACATAATGCGTTCAGCTCTGGGGTCCCCTATATAAGAAGGACATGGACCTATTAGAACGAGTCCAGAAGAGGGTCATGAGGATGACCAACAGGCTGGAGCACCTCTCCTATGAAAACAGGCTGAGAGAGTTGGGGTTGTTCAGCTTGGAGAAGAGAAGGCTTCGGGGAGACCTTATAGAAGCCTTCCAGTACCTAAAGGGCAACTACAGGAAAGCTGGAGGTGGACTCTTCATCAAAGAGTGTAGCAATAGGACTAGGGGTAATAGTTTTAAACTGAAAGAAGGTAGATTTAGATTAGACATTAGAAAGAAGTTCTTTACTCAGAGGGTGGTGAGGTACTGGAACAGGTTGCCCAGAGAAGTTGTGGATGCCCCATCATTGGAAGTGTTCAAGGCCAGGTTGGATGGGGCTTTGAGCAACCTGATCTAGTGGGAGGTGTCCCTGCCCATGGCAGGGAGGATGGAATTATATAACTTTTAAGGTCCTTTACAATCCAAAATATTCTGTGATTCTGTGATAATGCAAAGCAAGGAAAAAAGACAATGACTACCACTGTTAAATGGTAACCTCTTAAATTTAAGCTAATAATTATAAAACCCTCAAAACCCCACTATTATTTGTGGAATCACTACATATAGTTATAGTTAGCCTGAAGTCAAGAACACAGTATTTACCATTCTTTACATGGTACTGATCTACATGGGACCGATCTATAATGACATTTCAAGGAGTGATCACACATAATGCACTACCAGACCCCTCTAGGAATTGGGCTGACACCTGTTCTTATAGCCCTTCCAGGTGTCCGAGTGCTCTGTTAGTTTTGCGTATGTGCTGTCTATCTGGGATTTCAGCTCCTTCAGGATTCGTTGGCTACTTTCCAGTGTAGCTCTCACTGGATCAGAAACTGGAAGTTTTTGGCAGAGTTCCTCAATTCGTTGTAGTCTCTTCTCACACAGATGGTAAGATCCCTTGTCACCGAAGAACAGCTAATGGGAGACAAAGCAGAGAATTCAATAATAATCTAATTGGCAGAAACCACAAAGCATATCTATATATTTGCTGTAAACTGGTCATACATGCCGCTACTAGGTCATACATGCTCCTACTAAGCTTCTAGGTATTAGCATGAAAGGATCAATTCCAAATGATTTTATTTATTTATTTATATATTTTATTAAAGGTCCAAAGCATTGAACTGATTCAGTTGTGCACAGTGTTTGGTGGCTTGAGTTGGTCAGATGTGTTTATCATTTATATTCAGATGTATTTCTATACATGCCCACTTGGACTTGGTGGCGTATAGTTCATACCATGTGCTCCGCGATCATCCTTTCTTTGCCTTCTCTGGTTAGCACCTTGTTCTGACGAGCTAGTTCAGCTTTGCACTCCTCCACTGTGACCAGAAGCTTGTTTTTCTGCACTTCAATCTTCAAATGAATCAAATGATATGGAGCTTCTGTTTGAAGATCCTACATTCCCACAGGGGCAATAAACAAGCACAGAAATAAAACAATACACCCATTACCTCAGTGTGAAGTAACTGCAAATAAATTATCTAACAACTGCTAATATAGAAAACAAGGCGTCTTAGATGTTTTACATCTAAGATGTCTCTTAGAAAGATGATAAAGACATATGTTTGTGAGATCCAGAATATGTATTTATAAGGCACGTCTCAGAGATATCTTGGCTCTTGACCAGATATACGAAGTACTTCCTGTTTCAAAACAATAAAACAAAAAATAATAGTGAACCTATATTCACACCTGCTTTCAGAGGTTCCTGTTTGCATGCCAGTGAGAAACCACTAATTCTTCACTCCAACTCTGACCTACAACATGTTGTAACAGGCAAAAATTCTACAGCTTATGAGAAATGTCTGTTCAGTTGTCTGAGTTTGTTCGGTTTGTTCAGAGTTTTTGGCAGAAGACTCAGAGTAAACCGACAGCCTGATTTCTTGCAAATTTGCTTTCCTAAGGTTGGGAAAGTAATTGCAGTCATCTAACATCAGCATAAAGTAAGAAAAGCTAGCACTTAGGCTCAACAAATATTCTTAACACAGGTATCATTATGTCTGTACACAGGGGAAGAAATTAAGGTTTCATAATTGTTTTCTCTCATTTCCTGAATTTTGACCACTTAGATTATCAGTGCTTTTTCAGGAGGGTATTTGTAGGTGTATGTGTAGCTAGTGTAGTAAAATATAGATTTTTTTCCAACTGTATGAGAAGTCAAAGAATACAACTTATTTATTTATTTATTTATTGTAACCTATATTCAGCATATAGGTCATGCAGAAACTTTCCCAAGTTAACACTTAGAATGTCCAGAGAAATCATTCAATGTCACTAACCTTCCACTGCCTATGGAGTTTCCTCACAGCTTCCTGCAGGCTGTGTTGCTCTTGTTCAGGAAGGATGTCAGTAAGTTCATCGCAAGCTTTCAGGAAGGCATTTAGGACTCTCTGATCCAACTGGTTAAAGAATTCCTGAGTTTGAAGTGAAAGGTGAAAAGTCAGATGACAAAACTGGTTATTGATATGATAACTTGCTAGCATGAAGTTCCTTAACACACACTGTAAGTTTCAATGTCACATCTGTTGCATTGAAGAAGTAGAGTTTGAACTAAGGAAAACTTTGTCTATCTATTTATAGTCCAGCAAATTAATTTATTCTGGGGCACCCAGACAGTACATTGATATGGTGTTTTAACTAGAATAATTTTTAAAGCCACTTGTGTAAGTAATCGTTATAATACACAAACGAATATTCATTCATATGAAAACCCAGTAGTGGATGTGTGAGCCTGTCAAAACACAGACTAATGCTCTCACTCCAAACAGTTCTATAGGCAAAACCAACCTTCATGTCTAAGGGGTTCTTCTCTCTGCACTTTCTGGTTGCTTACATTCACCAATAAGAAGGATGATTATTATACATATTTTTCTTTTAACTTTTTTTTTTCCCAATCTTAACATTGACCAGGTCCGTATCACTTCAAAATATGGAAGAAATCTATGTCAATTTTAAAATTAAATAGGTTTTTCACTTGTATGTCATGCACTTAAAGATTTCCATGAGGAAAATTAGAGAATGTACTCACACTATGCTTCCTGAGAAGTTCTTCAGGATTTCCTTTTTCTTTTAAGCAACAATTGGCAATCTGTATAACTTTCTCCAGTTCTGCTCTAGACTCCTCAAATTTCTTCATCAGACGGCTATTTGCTTCTATGTTTTTTCTCCATTCACCAGCTTTCCTGACCATATTCTGAGTTATAAACAAAGAAAATTAATTGGCACTTTTTCGCTGCTTTTTATATACTCTTTTACCACAATCTTACCTAAAAATGAATTTGATTGGTGTCACTCTTGCAAATACATTTTATTCACAGCTGCTCCTCTTCTCCCTTTCATGTTCCCATTTTCCCAGTTTTTAATACCTATACAAAGACTCACCCTAATGTCATCCTCGATTCAATTAAAAATGGATAGTTATTCAATACAGATGTCTGTGATACTTTCAGAATGCCTAAGCCATTTGGCTAACATTTATTTCCCAAAGACTGCTTTTAAATGTAAAACAGTTGTTGTTTTGTTTAAATGTTTGTTATTGCATTTCTCCTTTTATCAGACTACCAGCTTCTGCACCAACCCCTGATTAAAAAATGAGGGGATGGGATCGGAGGGGAGAGACAGATAAGCATGGTTTAACCTATGGATCCAACCAGTTCATTGCTACAGATCTGACCTGGAGGTTTGAACAATAATCATTCTAGTAGGCCACATGTCAAACCATGTAAAAGGCTGCTTAAAAGAGACATTTTTTTGTTGCTTAGTTTATACTTCTCTTGTTTTGAAACCTTACATTCTGTCCTGGTACATGGCATTATCCAGCAGCTACAATCCATAAAAAAATAATAAATATTAACAGGACAAATGATCAGTTCACCGGTTCAGCTGCACCAAGGTAATACCAACACTGTCTACTAACCACACACTTTGCTGTCCTCACTGATTACTAACCCCAGTGTAAAGGAATTACAATGGTTTTACCCAGTGAGCTAATCAAATCTGTAGTTGTCAATTTAAACATCTTGCTAAGCCTTTTTAAAGGTTGCAGATAAATTTGTGTAAAATAATAAAATTGTATAGGAATGTAGTCTTTACATGAGAAAAAGCAAATTTCCAGATCCATAAATATTTTAAGCCTGGAGATAAATCACTGTCCATCCTTATAGAAACAGAATAAGGAATGTTTAAACATGGTGAATTTATCAAGACAATTGTATCTGCCTCTGTAAACATAAACATAACTTAAATAGATGATTTCTAAATGGTAAATCAAAAACTACAGATCTTTAAGTAGAACCCACAAAGTACAATAAAATTTTTGAAATCCACCTCTCAGAGACAACTCTTTACTGACAGATGATTGTCTGCAGCTTGAAATTCAGTTTAGATAGCCTTACACAACAATACATTACAACAACTACAACAATAATTGCCTGAAAACAAATCTAATAGAACCCAGTATCTGGAGATCTTCACCCAAGAAAACGTTTGAGTTCGTGACAGACTGGGGCTAAGTAGCCCTGAAAATATCAATATTACTAATAACATAGTAATGTTCTAATAATTCTAATAAGAATTCTAAAGCTAAAGTGGATTCTAGCCCTAAGTGCATTTTGATATTAACAAATGTAAATTCTGACTTTATCTTCAGGATCCACTGCATTTTCTGACGAAATACAAAGCCCCAGACCAATAGCAGCAATTGCAAATCTTTCTGCATATGAAGAAGATTTCAAAAATACGCACCAAGGTGTTACATAAGTACCTGAAAAGTGATCTGAACTTGTGTAACTTTCTTCTGAAATGTTGACTGATGGAAATGCTGCAACACTTCACTAGAAGCCACGCACTGCAGGATACTCTGACTATTTCTCTCAATGAGGGACAAAGCTTTCTTGCAGTTTTCTTGATAAGCTACCAAATCCTGAAAGAAAGAAACATATATCCACCCTGGCCAGGAATAAAGGAGAGAAAAGTTTGGCAAAATAACAGGAAGATGTTTTTTAACAATAACAAGGTAAAAACACCAAAAAAACAACAACAACAACAAAAAAAAAACAGCCTACAGAAAATGTTAGATGGAATGAAAAATAGAGTTCTATATGTAAAATAAATAAACAAACAAAACAAGAAAAAAAAAAAACAGACACATGCCAAAGCCCTTTGGATATTTTTGTAGAATACAGGTCAGTGCATAAATCTGTGATTTAATTTTATGTGATGTCCGTATTTATATTACAATTCTAATTTTGCTGTGAAAATAGACATCAGAAAGACAACTCTCAATAGCAGACTGATCTTGCCTTTCAACAAATTAATCTTTCCTGTCAGAAGCCTTCGTATAAATGAGAAGATTTCAGTTCCTTGATGGCAAACAACTGCAGAAGAAACATGGAATTTTATGATGACATTCTGAGTCTGGGCAACATCAGGAAAGAGGAAAAGAGTACTCAGACTGCTTCTTAAACAGCAGACTGGACACATGACTTGTGTTGTGTTCACGTACAGAAGAGGACTGTTGTGATTGAACAGTCAAGCTCACTAGGTCATTTTTCTACCCAAGTACAATCAAAGCTTGAAGTCGCTGGAAAAGAAGACCCTTCTCGTTGACTTATGCCAATCTCTCCACATTGCAGGCTTGAAGTATTTTTAAGTACGTATACATAAATCACACTAATGTAAACATATAATACACAGTATATATAATATTATACATTATATAAATAATATTATATATAACATATTATATATATTATACATATATATATATATATATATATATATATATATATAATATTTACATTTCTAACATTTCAGTCCTATTTCCACAACAAAGATCTCGTATTTGCACCTTGGATTGAGAAACCATGGGCTGTAGTGGGGGAACATAGTTTTCAATCCTTGTATGTTTATGCCTAGCTGACTTTAGGATAGGTTATGTTTATTGCCTGAATATGAAGAAACATTTGGGCAGCTGACCAAATTAAAATAAAAAATCTTAGTAATCGAATTGTACATATAGAAAATGAAATAGAGAAAGCAAATCCTTTTTTAAAGCAAGTCGTTTTATAAACTTACTTGAGCTTTTTGTTTAAGAAGTGTTGTAGACTGTGTTTCAGGATCCTGGATAGAAATTATTTCATTGACTTTTTCAAGAGATTCATAAAAATTTGTTATTTGTTTCTCCAGTTCTTCCAGTGGAGACAGCAGATGCTGACTTTCATACAGCAGGGCACAGGAATACTCCTTAACCTTTTGGTCATTGTAAAGAAAAATAATTATTAAAAAGGTAATAAAATTCAATTAATAGTAGCTTCATTTACACGTAAATTTATATAGTTGGTAACTGTCTCTATTAAGATCAATACCAGTACTGTATAAGTTTAAAAATAAATAAAATAAAATAAAATAAATTTAAAGATGGTAGTCTTGAGGTCTGAAAGAAGTAATATTTTCTCTACCATTAATTCACTCCATTGTTACTACAGACATACATTTGCTCAAATGCATATTCCTGTTTGTTTTTTTTTTTTCTTTTTTTTTTTTTTCCCCTCTCTCATGCAGCTTACTGGTTACTAGTTCAGCAGTCAACACCATGTATAGTAGAAAAATGTATTCTGCAACCTTGCTTATCTGCTCATTGATCCTTGTCAAAGTTGCAAGCATTTCATTTACTTCCTCTTGGGAAACTTCTTTTATAACAAGTTCTGCTGTTCTTGCGACCATTTTGTACTGAGCTTCCATGGCAGGCAATTTCTGTTTAATATTCTGTAACAAATGTTTCAAGAAAATTTTCAACAATAGCATTCATGCATTCATGGGAGATTCAAGCCTATTACCAAGTGATGTGAGATATATATTCCAATTTTTGTCCTGTCTGACTTTGTGAAGCTTGAATCGTAATTCAAATGCATGCAAAATGTGCCAAAGGGTATCAAATCAGCTCACCCGGATGTGATTTGAAACTAAACAGAAAGAAATATCCAGATGGACGGTGTTTTGGAAATGTGCTCTAGAAACATCACTCATAGAACACAAGGATTTAGATCGGCCATAGGAGAAGCTATACAAAAATAACACTAGTGAAGAAGAGTAATAATGGAAATGCATATTAATATGATTTTATGCTTTATCCTCAGAATTAAATAGTTACACGCCTCTCTTTTATAAAAGGGAAAGAAAAGAATGGAAGGAAGAGACTTACTTCTAAGTCTTGTACAAACATCTTGACATCTAGGAAGGACACTTCTACAGGTGCTGAAAATTTTCTATTGTTTTCATCAACAAAGGCCCTCAAACCGGCAACACCATCCAGGTATTCCTTCCGCATTTTGTCCAGTTCATCTGCTCGAGCATACTAAAAAAGTGTAAAGTAAAAAGAAAGAAAGAAACAAAAAAACTTATCCAAATGACATATGTGGCTACTAAATAATTACTTGAGAAAATGAGCATGTTTTTAGAGCAATTTTTTGCTAGAAAAATTGTATTCAATAAAATATGAAGTAATGGAAAATATTCTACACTAAGGGTTTTATTTATTTTCAGCAGCGCTGATGCTAAGAAGAACATTCAAATTAGAGTTCAGCCTTTTTAAGGTATGGATTTTTCCAAGAACTCCAAACTCTCACTGGTTTTTAACCTAGAATCAGTCTCTATTAATTTCTCATTACCTACAGTGCCAATTTTGAAAGTTCAGCAATGAGAAATAATACAGAAAGCCTAGAAAAGCTGAAAAAGAACAGAAAGTCCAGTAAAAACTGCTGGCTGGAAGAAGGGAGAACACAGGAGGTGTTACAAGGGAGAAAGCACTGTATAATGGAAGTGGAGACAGGCTATGCTTTCACAGACAGCATGTGAAAGACATAAGACAAGAAATACATTTCTCTGGGCATTACAGTTCCACAGTGAATCACCCTAAATATTATTAGCAAATAAAACTTGACAACATTCTAGTTTGTAAAAGTTACAATAAAAAAAAGTGTACACTCATAATCTGCTTTTCCATTTAACTTGATTGCAATGGAACTAATCATGCCAATTAAAAAAGCAGATTCAACGTCTTCAAATGGGCAACTGCCAACTGAAGGCTGCTGAAAGGGAAAAATACCATGAGATGTATATCGACAATAAGCAAAAATATTTTCAATTGTGTTTATAAGGTGTGAAACACTTGTGCATAATTTTATCTTCTCTTGTGCCTTTTAATAAGAACATAAAAACATTTATTTTCCAAACAGTTGAATCTCCTTCATGAGACAGATCTGTATTTTTATTTTTAGTTTTAGTTTTTAAATTGGCTATAAGTACCTCCTGGTTCATGAGATGGAACTAATGTCTGACTGATTTGGGGAAAACATTTAGCTAACTAATTTGCATTGCACCTGTTTATGGTTGTAGTACAGTAATTGAACACAACTTCCATTAAAGGGTAATAAAAATATGCACTTTCAACATTTTCCCTATTTAGTTTTACAGCCATTGTTATTGCAAGCTCTATGTAAAACCAATCATTTTCTTAAAAGAAAGTAGACGTAATGCATGAATAACAATCACCGTATTATGACAGTAAAGAAAAAATACAGGCTATACCAGCTGAAAATGTCTACAAAAAAAGAAAAAAAATATAACCCAAAAGATAGACAAGACAAATGCCCCAATAGCAGTAAACTACTGGCAGGGTTTAATTTCATATTTAAATAATCATGAAAAGTTAGGCACATTAGTAAGCTGTTGTATAGTCCTGCTAGTGGGGCAAATCTGTCTTACTGGCATGGAAATTACAAAGTAAACATTTAAACATAAAAACAGAAAAACCACATACTTGTTTAACTTGCATAAACAACTCTCTCCATCTTCCATTTAGTAACAGAAGTTGCTGTTTAAGGTCTCTGGAAATGGCCTCATCACATGTTTCAATCAGAAAATTACCAGCATCATTCATGGCTGTATGCTGTTGGATCCAATGAGGTAAGTGCCGGAAAAAATCCTGAAGAAAAAAATGAATGCACATTCTTAAACCTTTGCAAATAATATTTACCTTAAACCATTAAACTAAATTTTAGCCACCCGTTAATGGTTTGATAAAACATTTTGAACAATCATTCCCTAAAACACTTTATATTGGATATATCGCAATAGAATTTTGAACTGTTTGAAGACAGCCTACTATATTAAAAATTGCTACTAGTTTACTCATAGCTCATTTTACTGTGGTGAGTAGCTTCAGTTGAACTAATGGAACTCCTCCATAAGAGAAAGGATTTGGTCAGTAACTAAAAACACTGTTAGAATACAATTTCTGATCTGAGCAAATTGATCCTTCACTACTGCTTCCTCCTATCTCAGAGAAGGTGAGAGCTTAAGTGAAAAGGATAGCTGTGACTGATTTCTTTCCCCCACCCCACTAAGACAGCCTAAATAGCCCACCCATTGTACATCTTGTAGGAAGGTACACATGACATTAATTGGCAGAGAAGACAAAGACCAACTTCGTCCCTTCTCCCCTTCCTTTTTGCTCTGCAAGAGAATGGGCTGTTATCTAAGTTATCTAAGGATGGGAGTTACTTAAGGCAGGTATCTCCAGGCACTATGGTCATAGCTATACCAGCAAACTAAACAGTACTCGATCACTGTCCCATGATTGTCCACATTATTTAACATGTTCTCTCATATGGCTTTGGCTTCTGCCAGCTGCCCTTCTCCCAAACAGTATGCAATTCAGTGGAGAGCACAGGGCAAGTACTGTTCCAAATAGTCTGAATCAAAGAGGACACTTTCTTTAGGTGGAGAAATAGAGTAGCCGCAAACGTGCAAGCTGAACCATGCCACTTGGTCCTCAAGACCAAGGAAGAGGCACTGACTCATTTTGTTACTGGCTCTCAATCTAGAATTCCAAGACTGCTTATCTGACAGTGACAGTGCTATGCCATCCCTTGCTTAGGGTCAGATGTGAAAAAGCCCTGTCCAACTGTAATGCCAGTCATTTGAAGTTTTGGAGCTACAGTTCTTAAACTTTACAGTTATATTTGTCAGAACTTACCTACATGTAAAAACATTTCTGATACAATTACGTTTTTGATACAACCAAAGAGAAAATTTTAAATGGATATATACTGCTTAAAATTGTTGAAGAAAGAGTAGAACAACAGTGTTTTAAATTCTCAAAGCTGAGATCAGTAATGAGTACAGATACTCTGTACTGATGTATCAGTGAATAACCATTGTTCTTTAGTAAGCTAAATGTGCAGTTTAAATCTTCTATATGTTGCAGAGCATAGCCTTTGCTTTGTGCCAAGACTGTCCTTTGTGAATACAGGCAAAACTAAGTAAATCTACTGAATCTGGCACTGTCCAGTTCTCCTTATTAGGAGACAGGAGAACTGTCCTGGTCAGCCTTATTAGAGGTCAAGAAGGAATGAGAAGATGGAGCAAACTACTCAAGTCCTTGAATCTATCAATGAATCCACTAAAAAGTTCCAGCCTGAACCTCTCTCTCTTGTATGACATTTTTTAAAACAACCTAAGGAAATGCAGAAGTATATAGCATATTTCATAATTTACAAAATAGGCAAATATATATGGTATTAGTTCATACCTTTTTAGAATGTTCAGGCTGATTAAGCATTTTTTCGGCATCCTCCAACCAGGCTTGCAGACCTGCCACAGTGCTGCTGTATCTGTCCCAATTAGCAATTACTTCTTCCAACATGCTTCTTACACTTCTCACCTCTACCGAGAGGTTCCTCCACTGTGCTGTTGTTTCATTCATGAATTTCATCACATTCTCAACTTCTTCCACTGACATACAGGAATGAAATCAATTATTTAAGTTTATTATTAAGCTTCTGTGAAGCTTAATTTTATTCTACGCTTATCCATTCTCATCAGGGAATTATATTTTACTAAAACTGCTGTTTCAGAAGGCTTATACACATGTGCTCAGTTGATAGCCCAATTTTTAGTACAAAATTTATTACTGAAAAATTAACCATGTGAATCAAAGACAGAGGAAAGTACATAAAATGAGTGCCATATTTGAATAGAAACACTGCATATTCATTTTGATGTTCATTTCTAATTTGCAGTAAAAGAAATCAAGAGAGAAAATTAATTTAAAAATAAAGTAGTAGAGATGTGTAATGTAAAAACAAATTATTCCTGTATACAAAACTACTGAATGAAATTGAACTTCTTTCTACTGACTTTAAAACACAATGCTGCTAATTTTTGCCATTTACTTTTTAATATTTTCTTCACTGCAAGAAAGATACATGTCCTTATTCCAGAAGGAAAAACAGAGATAAGAAAAAGAATCCATGTAAATCCTGAGACTTCACAGAATACACAGAATTTGCTACTGGATTTTTAATACCATTGAGTAAATCTATTAATTTTTATTCTTTGCAAGAATATCGTGTCAGTAAAATTTGAGTATCACCATCAATTTTAAATTTCACAACAACAAAGATATTCATTTTCTCTGCAAATATGCTAACCATTTTAACAGCTGCAGCAATCTTCCACAGATGTTACTGTGTTTTTATCTCAGCAGAGACTAAAGCAATATCATGTCTACCTAGGTCAAATATTGCCCTTATACATTCTCACTGAACCAAGCAGTGCTGTTCAGAAATTACAGGAGGTATTGGGTCAATCAGCTACACATTTTTCTCATGTACACCCATACTTGAGCTATCATTTGGGTTCCCCTTATAACTTCACAGTTGATGAAGAATCTTCTTAAATCAGGGGATACTTTTGCTACTGTGACAACTTTGGGATCAGCTCTCTGGCTGTGTTTTTCTAGTAAATGAAGCCTTGCCAGGGAGTGTCCCCAGGCACTAGAATGTGACTTTGCCTACTGATAATTGGTTCTCTGGCACACTACTGGGCTCAGATCAGGAATATTCAAAGAATCTATAAGTTAGGATGGACCATGGACTTCTCCCAGTAGGAAGTCTGAACATGACAATGACCTTCTGGACATTCAGAAAGTTGAAAAGCAGCTCTCTACCAGCTGGCCTCATGCTAGAGAAAATGCAAAATTGCTACAAAAGGCTGTAGCCTCCCTGGTGGACTGCAGCCGCTATACAGCTCTATGCATTGAAGAAACAAATATTAGGAAATATTTTTAGAAGGTTTTTATGTCTGAAGAGATTAAAATGGCATCCCCACAACAAAAGAAACATAGGCATTTACCTGAGCCGTTTGCTTTGGCATACATTTCAGCTGCTCTTTTCAAGATCTGGTACGTAACTTCATATTGCTCAAAGAACTTACTATTTTCAATTACAGACTGAAAGGAAAAAAAAAATAATTACACAGAGAAAATAAAGATAGATATTAAAAATATGTTCCCTGAGATCACACCAGGACAGCAATGACATCTTTTAACTTCATTATTCCTCTATTAATTTATAAAATAGTATATAAATTTCATTTTTTAAAATTAATGGTACAGCAGAGTACCTCAAACTTCAGTTTCTTTACTTTGCATATGGAAAGAATATTTAATATGTTTGTTAATCTGCTAGTTGATCACTTGCTGAAAGTCCTAGCATATGTTACACTATTTCAAACAGAGAATGGTGAGGCACTGGAACAGGTTACCCAGAGAGGCTGAGAATGCCCCATCCCTGCAGGTGTTAAAGACCAGGTTAGATGAGGCCCTGAGCAACCTGATCTAGTGGGTGGCATCCCTGCCTACGGCGGGGGGTTGGAACTAGATGGTCTTTGAAGTCCCTTCCAACCCAAACTTTTCTGTATATTCTATGAATATACAGAAAGTGAAGAAATAAACATTACGTGATCAGTGGAATCATTTTAATTAATGAAAAATTTCCTCCCTATAAGAAGGTTACTACAAAAAACAAATCTAGTTAAACATTAAAAATGGTTACTCTATTAGTCTTTTACAGAAACACAGATTTCAGTTCAAGAGATGAAATACATTTGACTGATCCTTCAGTTTTCCTTTACCTTCTTTGCAAATGGTAAAAATATAGTTAAAGAAATATATGTTTCCAAAGCGAAAAAAAAAAGGGCAAAACACTTTTCCAAAGTGCAAAACAGTTCTTTTCCTTTCTGAGTGGTGTTTCCAACATGTAATGTGTTACAGAGCAATTAATAATTTATATGGAAATATTTTGGTCACAAAGTTATGCCTCTTTATTTCTGCCAAATGGCTTTTTTTTTTTAATGTCTTTCAGAAATGTCACTTTATTTAAATGCTCTGTATAAATATATATCTATATTGTGCAAATGTATCTTTTGATACAAAGATATATTGTATCTTGCATTACTTTTTATAAGGCTTTTACATTGCCTTACCTAATGTACTTATCTAGAGTTTTTGAATGGTTCTATAACCTATACTACCTGCTGTGTCTCTAGTTACATACAGATCTACACATTAAGGCAAACACACCTCTAATATGTGTATACAAGTTTTGGTATGTCAGAATAGGCAAACTTCTATGTGTACTACTATAATTTTGGTAATACCAGGTCTCAAGTGAGGCCAAAGTTTCAATGATCAATGAAAAAATTTCCAAGGTCAATGTAGTTTGAAGAGAAGAATTAGATCTTGTATTCATCAGCCCACATAATATAAATACGATAAACAGTTTTAAAAATGAACCCACCAGACAAAATGTATCTAAAAATCTTCTATTTTAAAACCTTTTACAGTTGCTATGTCAAATCACCACAGTTATCTAGCAGGTAAATTTAAAATGTGTTTATAACCAAGGAAACTAGAAGTCAAGAAAAGACAGATTTTTTTCTCTACTAAAATATATATATATATATATATATATATAAATTAAAAAATCTGTCAAATGTAAAGAATTGCATGCTTTACCACAAATTATTTGACAAATTCAGGAATTTTCACTTTTGCTAAATACATATGCACAGATATTTTACCCTGAACCAAAAGCTATGCTTCATATGAGAAAGTAAAGGATGGTACCAAATTATTTATGCTATACTAATCACAAGAGCAATTACAAATATATTCAAAAATTAAATATATGTGTTTTGCCAAGTAATAATTTCTCCCATCTGACAAGATCCCTTAAAGAAAATATGCAGCTTTTCCCAAATCCATACAGCATCTGGTCCTACAAACATTCTAATAAACCTATGCCAAAAAAATAGTGCGACAGGTTTAAGTCCACGGGTAGCTGTATCCAGTATTTCCACTGCAGCTGACACTTTGGTACAATATATTCTTCAAGTTGATGGTGTACAGTCTATGCTGAACTTTACTTCTGGTATATGACACACAGGTGAAAAGAAGATGGTTTAGAGTAGCAATGTACACTTTTATTTTTAAGGTACAGAACATAAATATTTTCCAGGTATATGTTATATCTAAATCCTAAATATGCATGCTCCTAGAATGCCAAGATTGCTCAGTCTGCTTTGACAGACAACATACTTATTTTTTGATTGTCTACTAACATAGTCACTGGAGGCACTGACTATGGCTTTCCTAATTAAGATTTCTATTTAAATCAAAGAGTAATACTCAGCTTTTGCTCCTAGAAACTTGCTCTCAGTTAAGCCAAAGCAAATAGTCTTTTTCCATCATAGGACACATGGCAGCAAACAGAACCGAAGGCTACCAGGAATGAAACTGAGCTCTATCTTCTTGTCCCAGTTTCCTCATTTTGATGTGATAGTTTCATAAATGATGCAAGGAAGCATTTTCTTTTCCCTACTGACCAACTCAGAATTAGTGGTCTGAAAGCACAGGAATAATTGAGCTAATCACAAAATGACATACAAATTCACCACTTAATATTTATTTTAAAGTTAAAAATAAGAAAGTGATATCAAATATTAATCCAAAAGTTAAGCTATCCACTCCCTCATTATTTCCCTTGACACCCTTTAGCAGTCTTTGTCCATATGTATGCTTTGTAAGGTTGTCTCAATTAACACCTAGCTCTTGCACATCATTCTAGCAAACTATGTTATTGTAAATGATCATCTGAATATTTTACTATTTTTCTGAAACAAGGGTTAGCCCCCGAATTTTTTGTGTCTCTAACTGCTAAAGCTTAAACTTAGGGAAAAGTATGAATAGCCTTCAGTTCTCACACTGTAAGAAGAAATTTAAATTTGAAGTTTGTTTCCAATACAATAAAAACTGGCAGGCTATGTGGGCACCGGTAACTTTCTCTACAGTATCGTGGCTCTGAAAGCTTCTATAACTGTATGAATTCTTTCCTAACTGAATTTTTCTGTGCAATTTTCCTCATATGTATTAGATAGAAGGGGAAAAGTATTTATTCCAGACCTGCTTTTGAAAGAATCCCTCATACCCTATGTAGAAGTGCAAGTGGTGGCACCATCTTACCAGCCATTTGATAATGCAAATTAATTTGTAACAAAGGGATCATATCAATGAGCACTTGTAAGTCAATAGCCTCTGTTTCTTAACATGATATATGAATGATGCAGAGCTGGAGCAATCTCTTTCCAGAACAGAAATAAACTAATGGGTTTAATATACTAATGTAGAGCAGAAGTGGAAAAACTGTTACTTGAAAGAATAGAATGACTCCACTTCCAGTATAATACATTCAACAAATACAGAGACGAATTATTATTCTGTCTTCATTTGGAGGACGACATTAAGAATAATTGTAATGTGAAGGACTTCACTCCAAGAACCTCCTCAATGCTGCAGTAAATTCATATGTAGGCACAATAAAGTGCATCTATGTTGTTGTAAAATTAGATGAAATTAAGTTCTCTTAAATTTTTATTTAAAGTTAAAATATAGGATTTGGAAGTTCCTGATATGCTTGGTAAGCTGGATGGTCAGACAGCAGTTGGGACATTATTTCTGGTTTTGAGGAGATGATGTAAAATGCATGATTTTCATTTTTAGCATTTTGATTAAGGCTCCTCCAGGGGATGACAGATACACGTCTGAAAAGATATTCATATAAATGCAGTCAAAGTTGATGACTGGCAAGTCTCATTTCTTTTTTTTAACTATTATTATTATTATTAAATTCAAACAATCTTTGATGAGAATATTTCAAATATAATAAAAAAAGAAGACAACCCCAACTTACAATATAATTTTGAAGAAGTAGTTCCACTGACTCTCGCCTTCCATATTTGATAATCCATGATTTTAACTTTGATTCTGCAAGCACTAAGAGTGACAGTAGACGGTACTTCAGTTCCAGAAACTCCATTTTCAACAGATGGAGCTCAGATGAAGAGACAACAAAATTAAACCTGGAAAATGAATCATACTGTAGTAAAATACATCAATAATTTTTTTTTCTTCTTCCAAGGCAGACTGAAAGCTTCACTTACAGTTCAGATATTTTTCACCTAATTCAGAGTCTACTAACATTTAATTATATATGATGATCATTCTGATAGCTGCTTTTGAATAGCAAATGAATTATAATCATATTTATTCATAGAAATCATCAGTTTACATTTATTACTAAGTTTTGCAAAGTCATTTTTCTTTTTTTCTTATATTCATCCTGATTGCTGTTACATAACATCTCTTCCAGGGGCAAGTAATAACAGGACCAATTAAAAAAGAAAAAAAAAGTATTCCCTTTCAAAACACTTAGCTTCTGTTAATTCTCATCAATCATCAATGCACCAAGCTTTTCAGCGTATTTTTATCTATATTCTGAGAGGGTTTTCCTTTCCATTTTTTTCATGCTTGCCACTAAGAAACATAATTAGACAGCAATTTTTACGTGAACAGGTTAAAAAGCAAACAGGTCTCCTTTCATTCACAGAGGGTTTTCATTTCAGATTGAAAGCCTTACCTGTCTGCCATATCCTCTAATTGGTCAGGTGGAACAGGTACTCCATTAACAGACCTGGCTCTGTGGATCTCATGGAATGTCTTTTTGTGACCTTCTATATTTTTCAGTAGATCCTGTTTTTAAGGAGAGAGAGCAAGATTGAGAGTGAGAGAAGAAGGGGTGGAGGGGAAGAGGGAGAGAGGGAGAAAGAGAAGGCTCACAGTAGGCTACCTAATAAGCACAATTTGAAGCCTGCACCGATGACTCAATGTAGTTAACTATTTGATCATGCTCTTACATTTGCATGCAAAGTTATGCCTACCATGAAAGCATTTACATCAGCTTGAACATTTACATAGGAAACACCCTTATTAAATGCTCTGTTAAAGCTATGTCTGACAATTGAGGAAGATTTTAAAACAGAATACACTGCAATGATTTAACAAAACAAGAACTCTTAACTGTATTAAATAATGCCTGAAATGCAGCATGAAAATACACTAATACCACTACTGTATAATCCTGCTAAATTTACTGTTTACATCTTTATAGCAGATACTAACCTTTATTAAGTATGATTCAAATATTCAGCAACTAATCTACTCCTCTATATACCGGCAGAAGATCCAGAGCTCCTTATGTAAGTACATATTCAGTATTTAGTGAACTTCTCACTCTCTCAGCATCAAAGGATTTCAGGATTGTTCTCTCTATATTACACAAATGAATGCAGAATGTGGTACCCGACCAGTATGCCTGTGATAAGGATTGTACCAGCAAAAACCTTACAGCAGAGCACATTTCAACTGTAACTAAGCAACACCGCTTCAAACGGTTTCCTGGAGATTACATATTAAAATGAATGACTGGCAGTAGTCTTTGAAGAGATACCATAACAATAACACGTAAAGTCCCCAGTGGCTGAGAGGACACAAAGCAGTGGATATTTTTCTGCAAGCAGGCAGCTCTTGGCACAAAGTGCTCAGAAGCCTATTAGCAAAAGGTAATCATAAAAAGTTGCCCCCTTCTCTACCCTGGGAATAAAGTGCAGGCTTGTTGTCCTGGTTTCAGGTAGGACAGAGTTAATTTTCCTCCTAGTAGCTGGTAGGGTGCTATGTTTTGGATTAGGATGAGAAGAGTGTTGATAACATGCTGATGTTTTAATTGTTGCAGAGCAGTGCTTACACCAAGCCAAGGACTTTTCAGCTTCTCGCTCTGTCCTGCCAGCGAGCAGGCTGGGGGTGCAGCAAGAGCTGGGAGGGGACAGACCCAGGACAGCTGACCCAAACTGGCCAAAGGGGTATTCCATACCATCTGACATCATGCTGAACAATATATAGGGGTGGCTAGCTGGGGTGGGGGGGGCCGGCTGCTCGGGGATAGGCTGGGCATCGGTCAACGGGTGGTGAGCAATTGCATTGTGCATCACTTGTTTCATACACATTATTATTAGTAGTACTATTATTATTATTATTATTATTAATTATTATTATTATTATTTTCCTTTCTTAATAAACTGTCTTTATCTCAACTCACAGGCTTCACTTTCCTGTTTCTCTCCCTGATCCCAGAGAGCGAGGGGGGAGGGTGAGCGAACGGCTGTGTGGTGTTTAGCTGCCGGTCAGGTTAAACCACAACACTCGTGTATTGATCCTATCTACTTGCTCAGATCACCAAATGGTCCCATAATTCCCATCAACCCATCTATGTTTTCACTGTTTTCTACTTCAGTCAAAACCTCATTTTGAAACAAAGTGAATCAGACTTTCTCAGATGCAGGTGATGCACTGATTTTACCATGCGGAAAACTCCACTGAGGCTATCCTGTAGCTAACATACTCTCATGTAGAGGACTGACGTGGAACATGCATCTCATCTAGCTGCATTGGAGACCCTGTCAGACAAAGAGGGATGCCCCTAACATGCACTCGTAAGTGAAAATAAAACCCATCAGTTTCATCCAAAATCAACTGGAAGTCCAAAAAAACTTTTACACATCAAGAGAAATCCTGCTCTGCAAAATGACCCACAACACAGAATAATTAAGGTTGCAAAAGATCTTCAAGATCATCTGGTACAACCATCAGTCTACTACCAATGTCACCCACTAAGTGGTTGAGTTGCCATCCCTGGAGGTCTTTAAAAGACATTTAGATGTAGTCCTTAGTGATATGGTTTAGTGGAGGTCTTGTTAGTGTTAGGACAGAGGTTGGACTAGATGATCTTGGAGGTCTCTTCCAACCTAGACGATTCTGTGATTCTGTGATTCTGTAAACCATGTCCCTAAGCACCAGGTCCAACCTTTGCTTGAACACCCCCATGGGCCAGTGATGCTCCACTTCCCTGGGCAACCCATTCCAATGCCTAACTACTCTTTCTGAGAAGAAACAAACTTAAACGCTTGCATAATTCCTTGAAGGTTTGTCTAAGTAGGCTGATACCTTTTGTATTAGCTTCCAAATGGTTATAAGCCATAAAGTTATATCAAGGAATGTATCAAAATAAGGTTTATACTATTCACATTATGCAAACAAACAATAACAACAACAACAAAAAATTGATTTGATTTTTTTTGATGAAAATTAATTTTTACGAATCCTGAAATATTTTATGTCAAAAATAAAGCTAATGAAATGTAACCTTATGAAAGACTAGACTTTGAAAGATAACAATTATTTTTCCCATAATATTCAATATTGTTTTGGTAAGATTTATTAGCTAAAACTTAAATTAGAACAGGTGACACTGTTCTAATAAAGAATAATTGGGAGATCCAAAAACTGTCAAAACTGTTCCAAGATATCCATGAAATTTGTCAGCTTTTCATTATGTTGCTTTACTTTTATTAAAAAGTGGATTTTTTTAATGGAAAAAACCTCCATAGCCATAAAAATGAAAGCAATATCCAAACACAAGAAATTTAAAAAATAGTATTGATAAAATAATATTGAAGAAAATATATGAAACAATACAGCCTTACTGCCACAAGTGCAGCCTTTCTCTACACCATTTTTTTCCTTTCTCCTTTATATTTGCTGCTTTAGTTTTTCGTCAAGTCTCCAATATTTTATTTCTATACTTTTCTCATATGTATTACATAAAAGCACAAACCTCACAGTTTTGATTTTAAATGACAAGAAGGACTCAGCAAAAATAATAGCAATGGTATTCAAATTTATCTGGTAAATTTCCTCTTTACCACAGCAGAGGGGACTTCTCATGTCATTTGTCATTACAATACAATGAAAATTCATTTCACAATTTTTTTCCCCAAGTCTGAGCTATATATTCAGCAACCATCAGCACATTTAGTAGTTGCATTTAGTTTGCTGTCTTTCTCCTGTTTCACCTAGTGAGTTCACATTGGTTAGACAATGCATCCAACTTAGGAGTTCTGTATGGAGTTTTCCCCAGCAGAACTCCTAGAATAGAAAACAGTTAAAATACCAATACACAGTATTTTTCAGAAAGAAGAAGCAGGAACATTCAAAACCAATCTTTAACATTACTTGTAAAATACAGAGATACCACAGTTAAAAGTCATCACTGAAAGATATCTAATCTTTAGCTACCATCAAAGTGATACCACCCATACCAACTAGCTTTCAAATTGCAATTAATAATCATGGATCATTTACAGCCTTGGAAATAATGAAATATAGTGCACAGAATGAATGCATGTATATTTACCTTAAGTTGTTCAAGCTTCCGGTGTATTATATTCGCTGTTTCCTCATGAGCTTGCTGAATACTTACTTCTTCCCTCAGAGCAACCTCTGCTCTATAGAGCCAAGCACCAATGGTACCCAAAGGTGCAGGAAGAGATTTATCAAGCTGTATGTGCCAATCAAATAGCTGGGAAATAAAAGTAAGAGGACTGAATTTCCTTCCTTGCTTAATTTTACAAACAAGTATGAAGAAAAAACAAGCTCTTCATTGTAAGAAAAAAATAAAATAAAAACACAACACTTTGAGACAAAAACCTAGATATATTAATTCAACATTAGTTCTGAAATTACATCATTCTCATAGGCAACAAAATCTCTACAAGGATTTCTGGATTTCCCTTCTAGAATCATAGCTGCGTTACAGAACCGATTATATGTAAACTGTAACAGCTGACATTCTGAAGATTTGGAATTTCATCAAGCACAGCAAAGCAGGTGAGACAATCTTCCTCTCAGTGCTATTTATTTCATACTTTTCCATAAAAACCTTTTCATTGCAATTTTGATTTTATTTTCATTCAAATGTGCAAATGAGTTTCAAAGAACTGTGGAGTCCAGAGTACAACAGTAAAATACCATGTCTTATTGGCAATCCCAGTTATGGGAGTAAAAATAATGAAAACTGTAAAAAACAAAACAAAACAAAAAAAAAAAAAACAACAGAATATTTTAAAATAGATTCTCCATTAAATATGACATACACACACACAATAATAATAAAAAAATACGTGAAGATACACTGAGTATCAAATAATGATTTGATAACTTATTTCTTATTTGGGACAAACATTATAACTCACTTTGGATTTTTCATTCTTTTAGTACAGAATTACTATCACGAAAACTGATGTTAATTCCTTCTATTGCAACCAGGTAAAAAATGGCATTAAATCTTCATTTATTGATTCAGAATTTGTTGCACAGAAATGTTTTCTGATTACATTATAAATATTGTATTCGAATTTTTAGTTATTACTAGAATAACTCTAGCAGTTTCAATTTAAAAATTGCATTTTGAAGCTGCATTGTGCATTTTTTTCCCTTCACAATATTTTCAGCTTGGCTTGTCAATATACCTTCAAATAAAGGGAAACCTCAAAGCACTGTCCTTGTCTTAAAGTTCATACTCTCTTTGAACAAATATTAAGGATGATAGAGCTATAAACATTCTCAAAAAAAATACAATTCAACATCACTAGAAACTTGTTTCATATTTATGTTCTTAATGCCTAATAAAATCAGCAGCAAATAGGTACCTTAAAGGATTTAAAAATCTCAGCCTTCACTTAATAAAAAAATATATAGTATAATAAATTTTCAACTTACCCTGGAAGAAACTCTGTCCCATGCTTGCTTCACTATAGCTTGATCAAGCAATAATTTACCATCTTTCCGTAAGGACTGGGTTGCAAGTTCTATCGGTTTCCTTTTTAACTCATACTGCACTCTGAAATGCTTAAATGACTGCACAAAGAGAAAATCAAGTTAATGCAGTGTAGAGTTAAAAAAAATCTGCAACATTTATGGAGTTGCCATTTATGCCACCTATATGACAATTTTGCATTGATAGAAGTCTTAATACTTCCCAAAAAGGAGAAGCAGTTAACTTGTATATTTATAACCTTCATTGAATTGCTTTTTATTAAAGGTTTTAATAGATCCTAGAATGGTCCAGGAAAATATAAGTAGGACTTTTACATTTCCCTTCAGTTATCAGATGCCTGAACTCTGTCCAAAAGGAAATAATCATTTTTCAGATAAACTAGCAAATGGTTTAAATGCAAGTTAGGACAGATAGTTGCTGTTTTTAGAAAATAGTCAAGCTTTGATAGAAAATTTAGGCCAAAATTTGTAGTAGATTTAGACATTAACTTTTAAGAGAGGGCTTAAAAATGAAGCTCTAAGCCCTGTCTTCTGTCCACCTCTCACCTCATCCAGCTTTCAGTTATACCTCTCATTTGAGCTATATCATGGAAGATCTGGAAGGACTGTACAGACACATGCTCACTTCTAACTAGGACAGTCGTTCATGCTGCTAGAAAAAGCTCTGTGTTAGGCAAACCATCTGTGCACTATCCTACATAGCAAAGCTGGAGTTGACATTATAATCCTCCACCAATAACAGGCAACACAATTTGCATCCTTATTTCTTTAAACTACAGTATGTTGAATTGCAAATATGCAGACTGCATAAAATATTGCAATGCATATTACAAAAATGATGACAATAATATCTTATTACTCAAATATTTCCCAATTGCTTACCTGGTATTTTTCCTGTAAGCTTGTTTCTGCCACCTGTGCTCGGGCTAAATCTCTTTCAAATTGTTCTGCCCACACTTTTAGGTCTCTCAGTATCAACCTGTCTTCCTTCTATGAGTTAATACAACCACATACACACAAAAAAAATTATTACAGCCTTTTAGTAGAGGTGTCAAGGTCATTAGTTGTAGTGAAAATCAATAGAAACCTTGGGGCCAAATTCTCTCATCACTTATCTTCATATAGTCTAATTTAAAAGACTTTGTGAGTATGAAAGATGAACTCAGCATCTAGACATGAGTCTTGCAGTGTCATAACTATTTGTGTCATTACTGTGTCAGAAATATTACTTGTAGTTCTTGCCTGCTGTTAAATTAACAGAAAGTACTTCAAATATACCTCAACAGCTAATTTTAGTTTTCCACATATATGCAGAGTGAATTTCCAGGAAAAGCTAATTGGGCTGAGACAGGAGAGAATTTATCATCATCATTTCACCACCTTTTTATTATCTGGTCTACTATTGCTGGGAGGGGAGGGAAATGGAGAGAAAGGTTATGGTGCTGGATGAGAAAGTGTAGTAACAGTATGATCCCAAGGTCATGCATTTATTTTCTTAGTGACTTCAGGGAAATCCTTGACATCAAGCTCTAAGTTCAGAAGCTGGCAAAATATTTTAGTAGAGAATGTTTTAACAAGGAAAATGGAAAGAAAGAAATAAAACTTGATTGTATTCACAGTTTCTTTTGTTTCCATGACATTTTTGGCATATTTGTTTTATAGTTTTGCTTTAACACTTCAAGTATATCATTGGCCCTGAAGCTTTGCAAGGCTGCAAAGTTCTCTGCAGAGTTCAGTGACCTGGCAGTGAAAATTAAAATACTGGCAGGAAATCTCAGGTCTGTCAGCATGTTATATGAGAAGGTTGGCAGACAACAGAAAGGCTTTTTGTGCACCGTGTAAGTACACTAATCTTTAAGTAGAATACAAGTGTCCATCTCATATTTTCAACCAATGAACCATGTGTTCTGGCTGTTAATCAGAAGCTACTCTTTAAAATGAAAGAAGTGATATTACCATAAAATTGGTGACTATCAGAAACACATCTGTTGCAGTGAAAAAATGCAACACCACATTGTATCAGCTAAGCACCTAAAATGAGTGATTGAATTTTAAACCTTATATGAGAGAAGCAGCACTGGACTATGTGTTAAAAAAGAAGAGCAACTGACAGTATTTAAGTAATAAAGTTAATTATTTTAATAAAATCCTAACCTGAGAAAGGAGCCAATTATGGTTCCTTTCTTTGAAAGCTGTCTCAAATATGTAAAATGTAACTTCCCTTAGTCATTTTAACAGCTTAGAGGTATTGCTTCATTTCAGTTGAGAAAAGGACAGAATCATCTTTGATGTATTTCTGCTAATTCCGGTACTGATCCTCTACTCAAAACAGTGCTAGTTGGTTGGACAGAATTTGCATAACAGATTGTGCAAATATCACAGGCGTTATGTCTGTTAATTCCCTACGTAAATTCTTATCTGGATATTGCAGCAAGGTTAACATTGTGTTAGGACAGCTGCACTGGAATAAAGCTCTATTCCCTATTTTCTGACACTTGCCTAAAGCTGGTACCTGAGAAACAGTCTAGGGCATATATGACACTTCCCTGCTCCAGCTCTTTATAATGCTGGCATTTCCTTTACTGCATACAGTGTCACAAAATGCCAGAACACCTAATGCTTCCAACATTTAAACATAGAGAAGGAGAATAAAAGTATTATTCTTCTAGTCTGATAGTACTACTCTACTGGTCTGATAGCTTGCTTTCTGTGTGGAAAAATAACATCAAGATTCTTTGAGATGAACAACAAATCCAAGACTACTCCCTTATGACAAGAGAGAATTCTTTACTCATTCAACCACCAAAGAAGAACTTTGGTATTAAATGCACTCCATTCACTAGAAGTGATAACTTTAGTGAGACTATTGAAATCTCTATTAATATTTAGCAGTCAGATCCATAAAGACAATACTAAATTCTGCATCCTAATAGGTCAAAACTCCTGTAACAATCCTGGTAATTGAAACTTTAAGTAAGGTATTCTTGAAATCAAGAAGAGAAAGTGTTTCACAATGCAGTGTATACTATTTTTAGTTCACACTATAACTTCAGTTTTGTAAAGCACAGGACTTTATTCCTCTATGGATTACATTCTTATGGCTGAGAATCACTTCCTTTAAGATAAGTCTTTGCAAGAGCATCTGTGTGGTGACAACTGTTCATACAGCAAGCAATGTGAGCAAAACAGGCATTTAGCAAGATTCCTGTTAAAGCAGCTTAAAAATTCAATAATAGCTAAAAATGAGCCTGACCGATTCTTTTTGAAATAGAAATCACCAGAACAAGAGCACCTCTGTGATACCTGAAGAACACAGGAATAGCCACACCTCTCAAATTACAGTATGATTTCTTTGACATTAAGTGAAAAAGGTAAAGTTAATAGGTGACATTAGGTCTTCTGAGATTCATGTATTTATTTATTTTTACTATTTAGTCAGATGATATTTGTTTACTTTTCTGCTTAATTGCAGAAGATGTAGGTGTTTCAATAACTGCCTAACTTAATGGCACTGATACTGTGCAACTCAAGAAAAGCATAATAGGCATTTTATTTATTTATTTCTAAATTTTCACAGGATTTCACTTGAGCAGATCACTTCTTGTCACCTGCAGTGATTCTGTGTTCCTTGGTTGAAACAAAAACATTTTGAAGTCTCAGTTTTGATAACTGTCATAAAGGATTCACTTTCTTAGGAACAAAGGTACCTGCCACCGTCATCCCCAGTCTGATGAGATATCATTCTTAAAACTAGACTTTTATTAGTGCCTAATGTTTCTTACACTGAATAAAAAACATTAAAAGGGTGTTGTTACAGATACATAACTATTTTCTAAAGCCTGCACATCTTAAGCAGAATACAGAATATAACATAAACCATCAAAAAAAAACATCAAAGAATTGTAACCATTTGTTCTTTCCTCAGTATGAGGATTTTTGATCTCTGATCACATTTACTTTAACTCTTTTAAGTTACTACAACTTATTTTCTGCATGCTACTTCCAAACAGAATTTTAGAGTATTAAACTATCCTGATACCATTCTACGCACGTTCACTTATTTGCAGAGACAAACAACAGAACTGGAGCACTCAACCACCAAAGAATATGAAAGAAAAAGATTAGAGAAAAGTGTTTATGAATTCCAATATGATAAGAATAGGGGAAAAATTAAATTTACATAGAAACTTTTCAGCCCAACTCAGTCTATATATATATATATATATATATATATTTTTCTTCTTTAAAACTGAACTGCCAGTGTTAATTTGAAAATTACATAATACAGAATACTTTGGTGTTTGGAGAGATAAAAATATATATCCGTGTTTCATGAGAAATTTAATTATGGACTAGGAAATGAGTTCTCTACTATGTAATTATAAACCAGCTGAACTGTTCAAATTCTTAGGCAGAGCCAGAACAGAATTTTCAGACATGACCATTTAAATCTTAAAAAAAAAAAAAAAAAAAGTTAAAAAGTTATCTGTTTTTCAGAAATGTGGAACTATTATTTTATTGCCAATTTACTGGAAAAAACAAGTCCCTTTAAAAATGTTTATCTATGTATTCAATTACTTTGTCAATTCCTCTTGAAAACTCTTGTTTATACGTATGTGTTACCATCATCACTGAAACACATCCATTGATAACAGTAGCACAGATGCACTGTGAATGCTGAGCCAAGCAATATCTTCAGGGATGAGCTATTAATGCACATCTTAAAAAGCAGACAGCAAATTACTGGAAGAGCTCAGAAATATATTTTTCCAGTTGCTGATTGGAAAATTCCTTTTATATTTGGGAACTATAATGGCATAAAGATGTTGAAGGTGACAGGATTATTTTCTGAATTACTTGTTTCTCATTAGAACACTTTTTAATTCGAAGGAATGTGTTTTCTCTGTATTTAAAATCATACCAAGATGAAGCAATTGATAGATGTTTCACAACTTTACCTCTTTACTAGCTTCGACAGAAGTGCATTGGGACTGTGTAAGGGTAAGAATTTTCAAAAAGGTCCCATCAAAGCTGCTCAAACTTTTGCTTGAATGGATTGAGAAGATGGGAATAATTCTTCTATGAGTATTAAATTTAATTTCAACATATGCTACTAGTTAGATATAAATAGTATGAGATGAACCCTTGATCATATTTGCTTGAAAATAACCTATTACTTATATATTAAAAACAAAACCAAACAAAATCCAAAAACAACAACAACAACAAAATAAAAAAGAAAAAAAAACAAACAAAACCACAAAGAAACTACCATGGAATAAAGGTAATTAATTGGATCAAGTCAAACTATAAACACAATTGACTGACTGCAGTGACTGCAGTTTGCTTCATTATATTTTCACTTCTGCAGTCTTCCAGCTTAATTTCTGAATGCTCATTTCAAATGTAAAAACTTCATCTGTTAGATTTTTGAATTTCTCCCAGTTAATACTAGAAAATTTTAGGTATCTAAATTTCCAAGATGGTTAGAGAAGTATATCTTTTAAAATGTCATAACCTATGGGGAAACAAAGAGCAGAGTGTTTTATGTCTTCAGGTTTGTAAAAGAGACGTATATATGGTTTTATAAGTGATTGTGTAAGTGATGCATGTGGTCTTTTCGTGTGAAGGAGAGCATTCATGAATATATACATCTCTTTTATAAACCTGAAGACATAAAAATACCAATCCTGTATATACCCAGAACAGAATCAGTGGACAAAAATTGTTGAAAAAAAAAAAAAAAAGAATTTTCAATTTAAATGGATTATATCATCACACGAATAACTCATATATGATACACTGTGCACTGAGAAAAAAAGTAGTACTCTCTCCTTTACATTTTTTTAATCAATTAATTTACCTGAGGTACATATTAGAATGACCATAGGTGCAGAATGGGTTAAAAACAAACAAACAAAAAAAATCACACTTAGGTGGATTGTGTAGCCAAGAAAAGCAGTTACCCATATATTAAATAAGCGTTATATTAAAGAATTTGGAATAAGAAACAGAAAGGCCCACTGTATTAAAAAAAAAATGCTGTCCATAAGGTATGCAAAGAAACACAGACAAAAAGTGCTCTTTCTCTCTTGCTGGGGCTGAGCAGATTGTCGCAGCAGTGTTTCCTTTCATTTGCCATGAAGGAAGTAAATGATCCGGATTAGGAAGTGAGTCATAATCGCTTGGCATCACTGAGTACAGATATTCTAGTGCAAAACCAATGCACTACAGCACTCACAATACAAACAAGAAAAAAAAAAAGACTGAAAGTGATTCCTTAAAGCAAATAGTCTAGTCTAACTTCACAGTGCAATATAAAGAAGTCTGTGTCAAAATTATAACTGCCTCCCAAATCTAAAAGTCCGAAGACTAAGCAATCTCTTGGACTATTCTTGTTCCTATCCAGAAATCCAGTGTGGTAGAAAAAGAATTCATGCTCTGCCTCATGTAACAAACTGTTGCAATCTTATTGGTGTTATGCTTGAAAAACTCTCAGAGAATTTTGGGATCCATTCATTTGTTAACATTTACCAAAACTGTTTCTGTTCTTCTTGGCTCCTACTGTTGAAAGGAAAATCTCCGCAGAACTGCCACACTCTTTTCTTCATCTACTAGTAAATATTTACAACACAGGTTCTTTTATTCTCAGTTAATCTTTCTTACTTTTCTTACTCTGCTTGCTTTCATTTGAACTGTTAATCAAAAGAAAATATAATAAGCTAAAAAATGTATTTATAACACCCCCACCCCCTAAGATAAACTGATTTGTATAGGTATGAAAGAGAAACTTACATCATTCTCCTGCACATCAGTCATGGTATGATGAAGATCAGGGTAGTACTTCAAAAACTGGGCTACGTATGTCATGATAGACTTTTCATCTGGCTTGTCAACATTCACATCTAGATATGAGTACAGAACATAGTAAATTAAACTATATCTGAATGGCACAACATGATACTTAAATATCTAAACACTATTCTACTTCTCCTAAACACCATCTAATCAGCATGTTTGATTTAACTCATACAAATAGTCCAAACTTTTTTTAAGCAATGAATTAGGTACCTTCTGGATCAAGGAGCCTTGGAATTCCTAGTTCTGTTTCTGCGAGTGTGAAGGCTTCTTCCAGGTTTTCCCTATTTGATCTTCCCTTTACTTTGTCCATGTCCACTAAATCTGGACGGATAGCATGAATAACGGAATGAAATGCAACACCACTCCTCCAACTTTGTCCAAAGTCTTTGATTTCAATTCCAACTTGCCTAAGAAATATGAAGGAAAAAATAGTGGATCTCAGCATCAAGACTAGAGGAAATACGGGAGGAGACAGGATGCTCCAACCAGTGGCTACTCATAATTAGACCTAAACCACCTGCTGTTCCTACAGTGCTAGTCAGGTTGACTACAGCTCCTTCTGTACACTGCATAAATTCATTTCTGCATATGAAGATCCTAGAGGATATAGTTATATACATACTGCATTTGTCACCAGCAAGCTCAGTAGCGGCCATAAGCCCATGGTATTTTGAACAATTAAAGTGCGCCGAGGTTCTTGTATATGATGAAGAAGTGCAAAGATATAATGAGAAAGTAATCAGAATTGAATACCACTTCTGACTGCTGCTTTTAAAAGTAATTCTGAAGGGTACGGTGGTCCACAAACTGCAGGACTTTTTTGTTTGTTTGTTTTTTAAATTAGTTTGAGCACGCAAACTTCCTTTGAAGACACACCTGGACAGGAAGGTAGTTTTGTCATTGGGAAGGTCACAGGAACAGTAACTCCGGATGAAGGCTTCATTCACAGGTTATTGTAATCATTGAAAGACTCCTACAGCCTTTGATGAGCCCTTGAAAAGCTCCTGCAGTTTAAATGAGGGCTTGGCAAAGTGTATTATCCTTCTTTTAGATTTCTTACAACACATTTCACCTACTCTTCCTCACTGTATTGAAAATCGGATTTATGAAACTCTCTGTTTATATCTTGCTTGTTTACATGTCTGGAAGTTGCACCTGACAGCTTTCACTAGCCTGTCTCTTCCTAACAACAATTCAATAGGAATAGTGCAGTACAATCTGATTAGGCATTTTTAGTTACTGTATTCTACCTATTTATTGAAGAACTGGAGAAAGTCTTTCTCTTTATATTTCTTTTCTCTGAGGCGTTGTTCCATAATTTACTATTTCCATCTACATTATTACATGATTGATATCTTCAAACAGCAGTGATTACGTAAGTAAAAAAAAAAAATCCATTTTATTCTTTTATGCCTTTTATTTTTATTTTCTTAGAGTGAAAGCCACTAAATTAATATTGGTTCTTTGATTTAATGTATGCTTTTTCCATGCCTTTTAACAAGCACAGCAAACTTGGGATAATTGTACCAAATAGCAAAAATAACTGAAATAAATTTAGGCTTACTTGGCATAAACTTTGTTTAAGAAGAATGAAAATTCCAGACAATTTTTGCAGTAATACATCCTTTGCCTTAAAACTGTGGAAGGATGTTCTGTTTTTTCACCACTTCTCTTTTAACAGCAAGTGCCTGAATTTAGTGCAGAATTCACAGGCTCTGTCACTAAGGAATGCTGTCAGTGTGGGGCTTGCATTGTAACATCAAGTGTTTTGGCAGTAAGACTAATACATCATCATTCAGATATTTAATTCCCCTTTCAGTTCCTCATTCTGTCGAGACAATCCCATTCATTATTCAGAGACTATAAAATGTGATTGCTTGTAAAATTAATGCAAATTATTATTAATTACTTGCTTTTTGTAATGGTGGAACATTTAGCAGCGTCAATTATCAAAAATAATATGATCACAGGCTGGTGCTATATAAAAAGATAGCAAAAGGACAGTCCCTGACAGAGAGAGTTTAAATTCTGAAGAAAAATTTACACTTAAGATACAAAATCAATTCATCTGTAGGTTACTTACTTTGCTGCTGTGTACTGTATCCATTTTAGTAAAGCCTTCCTGGCACTTCCTTGGACCTTGGTTACCACCTTCCGTTTGCTTGGGGGACTTGCAGTTTCTGAACTGACAACACTTTCCACAGAAGAAGCACTGCTAGACAATGATTGCAGCTGTGGGAGGTTGCTGGTCAGCTCTTCAATCTGTGTGAAAAAAAATATTAATGGACTGTTTGTAGATAATCAGTTTAATTCTCACCAGTCTCTTAAATGGACTAACAAAACAAATCTGAGCAGAAGCTGTGATTAACATGCTGTAGATTGTTTAACTGTACTTTAAAGTAGCTTCAAAAATTCTAATGTATGTGCCAAGATGTCTTAATTTCTGAAGTACAGAAAATCTAGCAATCATTGACTTTCCTGACAAACAGTTACAACAATATGTAACTGTGTCAAGTTATCTAGTATGACAAATTATCATTCAAGTAGGAGACAATAGCTCATATTTAGCTTGAATTGAAATTATAAAACAATCCACTAATTTCGGAGGCCACTCATTCAATTAAAGAATGGAAATGACCTTGATGATCATCTGGATAGTTCTTAATTTACCTTTGTACTGTTTTGGTGTAAATATAATTGCATCTCTGCTTAGAAATACCTTGTGATGAAATAGTGAAAGTACTGAAACAAAGTGCATTAGTATTGCTTGCTGAGGATGTATGACAGTTATTTGCATCATGCTTTTCATCAAATGAAAATCAGTAAATTTTCTCTTTTAAGAACATTAATTTGACAACAATTTGGCCTTAACATGAAATAGTTATATCTGGAGGACACTGCAAGATTGGTCTCCACCTACATCATTTAAAGCTAAATATTGTCCTTACAAGTATTTGCATCTCCCAGTGAAATCAGCAAGTTTACATATGTTATGTATGCATAATTACTGTCTGACATCCTGTACAATGGAATTAGTCATACAGCACAATCACATCCAGGGCTGGTAAGGGTGCTTGTATGAAGAATCCATGATTCTGTACTTTTCTTTTGTTGTTCTTTTGCACTCTTCAGAGAGAGTGGAAGAATATGTTCTAGTGATAAAGGAAAGCCATTCGAGGTCCATTCCAAAGACAGGTATCTTATTTTAACCAGTGTGAAGCACCCCTATAGTAAACTGTTCCTTTATTCAGGATCAGATCCTTAGCTAATTATAAACTTAGATGTAGTGAGGTACTGGAAACACAGCAGTTCATATGAAATGATGACCTGGACCATTACTTGAGCAAGCTACACTGAAGTATAAAAAATGTTGTACCTGAAAATATAAAATTATGGTCCACACCAAGCCAAGCACAATAGAAGGTCTACCATCGGCAATATCAGTTGAGTTTATATTGACAAGCTTAATCTATTTAGGAAAGAAAATGTGTTATTACTACACAAAAGGAATGATAACAATTACAAAATAGATTTCAAATAGGTTTTATGCTTTTAACACAGTTTTGTAACCAAATAACAAGTTTGTTAATAAAAAATATAACTGAATGATACAATTTCGCTTTTTAAACAAGAATAGCTATAAAGAAAGATTTTTTGGGGGCTGCTGCATGCAGCAAAAAAGAATTAAAAAAAAAAAAAGAATTATGTAAAACCATTATACAAACCGGAGATCCTCTGTATATAGACTTGCATGAAAAACAAACGGAAAAAGATGATACAAAAATAAGTTTTAAGTGATTAATTATCAGGTAAATGCATTCATTTAATTTTATAATGTAAAAATAGCATTTTTTTTGGCTACATCTTACAGCACAATTAATAAGGAAAGCAAATTAAAGACTATGCATAACAGATTTTAAATTATGCAAGATGTATTTCTAATAGGTGTGGAATGGACTAAATAAAGTAAATTTAAGAGTTAAAGTTAAGAATTAAAGTTAAGAAACAGGAATAGGTTCTGTGAGTCTTAACTCCCAAATGTTAGTCTATAGTCTGAATAAGGTATCACCCTAAAATAACCTCATAAGAGAAAAGCCAGTCATGGAAGGGACAGAGTATGTATAAAGAAATTAATACATAGATAATGCTCAAGGAAATTGAATATATTATATAGTGTCAGAAAATAATGAAATATGCTAACCTTCATTCCCTCAGCAAAACTAAGATAGTCTGCCATTAATACTGGTATAAATAAGGGCAGCTAATGTGTTCATGCACTGCATACTTGTTCATGGAAAAACTTCAGAGAACGTCTGATGTTCTCTGATGTTCAGAGAACATCTGTCAAATGCCAATTGCATTTTGCAGTGTAAAAGGAGACTGTCTGGATTGTGAAAATAGGAAGTTGATTATATGTGTAATAAACATTACTTATGGTGGTAGGAGACCCCCAGCACTCTCAAAGGCACCACAGACGGCCGTTTATACATCTCCCTTCATTCACCTGTGAATAAAACCTAGGGACTGCACTCAGATGCTGAAGAGGCATTTCTTGTGCCCACAGCATCCCCATCTCCTCTGGGAGGAAAAGGATGACAGACTGGATAGATGCATTCTTTAGTCTGGATTCAGCCTGCAGACACACCAATATACCTTACACACTGCTTATTTCCATTTCCTTCTAGAAGGAAATCTGGCATACTAATACACAGTGAATACAAAAATAACTGAAAGACCAGACAAAAATGCTCAGATCGGCAAGCAAAACCATGGTGTCCCATTCCTGGTGATCTATCTTGATACTTAGCAGAATTAATTATCTTGCTGCACTGCTACATCATACAAAGTTTGGGTCACCCGCTACATTTTGACATGTAGACTAGGAAAGCACTTTTTTTTTTTTTTTTAATTACTGTTATTATTATTATTCACCCCAGTCTTGTCTATGATTCAGGAAGCTCTCACTATACTCAAGCCTCCACACTGAGGCTGCATTCTGATATGGTTTGTATTAACAAACTCTATTACATTAACTAGCAGAGCCATGAGTCAAAACAGAATTGTGCTTTGCGAACATATTTGTCTTTGCTATAGTGATATATATTTTTCACCAGAAAAAAATTCTGTTATGATAAATTTCATTCTACTGGAATCTGCTAAGATAGCTTACCACATAACAGAAAAATAATTAAGTCACAATGCCATGGGGTTAAAGAAACTGAAAGAATGCCAAAGTCCAAAAACTCTTGATGTATTGCACTATGAAGAAATAAAATTCATTGGGGGTTACATGTGCATTGAAAAATAAAAAATAAAAATAAACTGAAATACGGACATTAAACGAAGAAAGTAAATGTAATTCTAATTAAAAAAAAGAAAAAAGATATGTCAGTGTAATACAGAGAGGAAAATGAAGAAAAAAGAAAAAAAAAAAAAGTAGATTGCTTGTATTTGATATTTGTACCTAGAATACATTAAGCTTTTAGGTTTTCATAGAATCATAGAATGGTTTGGATTGGAAGGGACCTCAAAGATCATCCAATTCCACAACCCTGCCAAGGGCAGGGATGCCTTCCACTAGACCAGGTTGCTCAAAGCCCCATCCAACCTGGCCTTGAACACTTCCAGGGATGGGGCATGTACAACTTCTCTGGGCAACCTGTGCCAGTGCCTCACCACCCTCATTGTGAAGAAAGTATTCCAAATATCTAATTTAAATCTACCCACTCTTAGTTTAAAACTGTTACCCTTTATCCTGTCACTACACTCCCTGACAAAGAGTCTCTCCCCAGCTTTCCTGTAGGCTCCCTTTAAGTACTGGAAGGCTGCTATAAGGTTTCCCCGGAGCCTTCTCTTCTCCAGGCTGAACAATCCCAACTCTTTATGTTAAATATCTAAATATGTTAAATTTCTAAAAAGGTTTGTTACATTTCTAAAGTGGCTGCAGTACTGACTACCAGAATAAATCCATGGATTAACCTGAAGTCCTGCCAAGCTAATAACCACACTGTTCTCATGTGTATACTTTCAGGGAGTAGAGTTTTACATGTACGATGTAGTCAAGTCCATAAATCTGTTCTTTTAAATATAAATGAACGCTGCTACTGAACTGAACTAAAGATCATTCTCAACTTTGCTGAGAACAGCAACGGAAAAGTAAGGAAGAGACAAAGAGTGCAGAAAATGAAGGAGATCATCCAAGGTGATTCTAACTTAACAAACAAACAAAAACCAACCAAACAACAACAACAGCAACAAAACACAACTTTACCCTATAGGTTTCTACATACTAATGTTGAATTTTGACATTTTTACTTTACAGCAACTTTTGGGCTGCCAAACCTACCCGTCTTCCTTCTAGAAACTTAAGAGCTGTGCCAATGTTTGCAACCCAGTGAATTCTCTTCAGCTGACGTCCCTGCTCACATGGCTTAAAAAGAACAGTGTAAACTCTAGTTAGATGTATGCCACTTTGCTGAAAAAAATTAAGTTCAAGATCATTATGAACACATATGTACAGGCCATAGCCTGATTTACCTGAACAACATTGCTTGAAACATTCAAGTTGCATTTTTAAATAAAACCATCAGAGAGGACTGACAGATATAGGGGACATAAATACCAAAGTTACATGATCAAATAATTATAGATGTCTTAATAACTCCAGGATTAAAACTGTGGACTTCAGCCTACAGACCTCATCAAAACAGCAAATTATTTTTGTTATGTAAAATAAAATAATTATGTTTATTAACATATATTTGAGAGAAGGTAACGTTCAGTAAATAATTTTGCCTGAGAAGTCAAGGTTGTTGTTAGTTTTAAAATTCAGTCTGCAGTAAAGACATTTTATGCAGAGGTTAATTTTTTATTTTATTTTTATCAATTCCCCTTAATACACTGATGATTTAAAAAAAAATCACAAATCCTTACTGGACAATAATTTTGCTGAACTTCAGACTTTGTATTTCAGACTTTGAACTTCAGAATTTGTATTCATGAAGTTAGAAATTACTTTAACAAAATTTTGCTGTAGGTTCTGAAATTTATTTTGAAGTTACTACAGAATACAGTATTCCACTATACATGGCTTTTAAATTAACCAGACATTATTCTGGTTCTGTAATTTCTGTTGTTTTCACTAGTAAATATAGGCAGGATACAATCCAGTGAATGTGAATATAACCGGTAACTTCATTAAAATTCTTTTTCTGTTTCACTACCTCTGTTTTGCCACAAGAGGGAGACTCCACATGAACAGAAACATAAATCGGTACACTTCAACAGAGAAAAAACACATTTGAAGGAGCAGCTTTCTTTCTATCTTACATTACAATCACTTGCAATCTGAGTTACTACTAATTTTGTGCATCATCTGCAATCAAAACAGAAGTGACATATGAAAATGGAACAAAAGAATGTCACTTGGAAATCGCCTGACTGTGGGGCAATAGGTAACCTCTGAACCTAGATCAAGGCAGATGGAAGACTTACTCTATTATCAGATGCTGCCACTTGATATGTGAGCTGGTTTGGAAAACGTGAGAAGTCTTGGCCTGCAAATGTTTCATTTCTCTTCCCATCACACACACAACGCTAACCTGGTTCCCAAGATTTACACAGCCTATTTGCTATGTAAATCTTGTAGCCTCCTTATATAACTTGGCTGTGAGAAAGCCATTTGGCATCAGTCAAGGTTCTTTACAGTAGCTGAGCCTCTGTCAGGGTAAATGAATATTAGACCCCATGATACATGAGGGGCTCACATTTTCTCAGAGTGAAAGTCATGAACTAGTCAAGAAAAGACTGTCGTCATTTTTTCAAGACATAGAATTGGCCTGAGTTTTAGACCTTTTGTGTGTCATAACAGTAACACCAAGGTGAATTGTAAAGACTAATATAAATGAGCTATTTTTATGAACTAGTAAGACAAAAATAAAAGAAAATGCATAAAATCAAGAATGTCACTCTTTAATCATCTTGTTTTGCTTTGTAACCAGATAGGCAACTCTGTGAGTAAACTTATTTTGCTATATAGCAATCAATATTTTTTCTTTATACAACTATAGAAAAAAAGTAGATAATATCCTAGAGAAGTAGTGTAACTATCTTCTACATTCAGAAGGAAGGAATTTCTTACCAGTTTCTGCCCTGAAAGAACCTCCAAAAGGGCAATCAGCATTACCCCATCTTTGATATCTTCAAACAGATCATTGACCAGCATGGGAGGATTGCGCTGAAAAGTGAGAAGACCAGATATTATAAAGGCTCAGGAGAATTACATTCTATCTCCATTCAATGCTGTTAACACTGTCATTTTCCACTTAAGAAAAATTGCTTAACATTTGCCTTTACATTTGCCAGTAGAATAATGAAAACACTGAAAAATATGTAAACAGATGGTGTTTCAAGAATCTTTAACAAGGCAACAACATTGTATCCTACTTTCTTCAGTACAGGCCAGTTTGTGGACTCTGACTAGCATCTGGTCTTTAATCGTAGAATTATAGAAGGGCTTGAGTTGGAAGGGACCTTAAAGATCATGTAACTCCAAACCCTCCTACCCCATAGGTAGGGATGTCACCCACTAGATCAGGTTGGACAAGGTCCCATCCAGCGTGGCCTTGAACACCTCCAGGGATGGAACATCCACAACATCTTTGGTCAACCTGTTCCAGTGCCTCACTACCCTTACAGTGAAGAATTTCCTCCTAATGTCTAAACTAAATCTATCCTCTTTTAGTTTAAGATCATTCCCCCTTGTCCTATCATTATCTACCTGAGTAAAGTGTCATTCTCCACCTTTTTTCTAAGGCCCCTTTAAGTATGGGGTCTCCCCAGAGCCTTCTCTTTTTCAGGCTGAACATCCCCAGCTCTCAGCCTTTCTTCAAAGGAGAGCTGCTCCAGCCCTCTGAGCAACTTCGTGGCCCTCCTCTGGACCTGTTCCAACAGATCAATATTCTTCTTGTGCTGGGGGCCCCAAAACTGGACACAGCACTCCAAATGGGTCCTCACAAGGGCAGAGCAGAGGGGAACAATCACCTCCCTCGACCTGCTGGCCAATCCTCTGTTGATGGAGCCCAGGATGCAGTTGGCTTTCTGGGCTGCAAGTGCACACTGCTGGCTCATGACAAGCCTTTTGTCCACCAGAACCCCCTATTCCTCCTCCTCAGGACTGCTCTCAATGAGTTCTTTTCCCAGTCTGTACTCCTGTCTGGGATTGCCCCAACCCAGGTGCAGCAATTTGCACTTGGACTTTAACCTCATGTGGTTCACATGGGCCTACTTCTCCAGCCTGTCCAGGTTCCTTTGAATGGTCCCTTTAATGATCACAAAGTATCTCTTAGAAACAGTAAATTTAAAGTGAAACTTTGCCCTGCTGAACTAAATGAAAGAAGTACCTTCTAGCTTCCATGAGGTTATCAGAATTCATATATCTGCAAATTTACATAATGAAAATAGTCATATCTGATAATTGACTGAAAAGATGATTAAACTACAAAATTCTTGAAATTAACTTGTATTAAAAAATTTATGTATGGGGTACTTCCAAAAAATAAAAATAAAAATAAAATCTTATACAAAAACTTGATCTATTATTTTTGTTCTGTAGAAACATACATTTGAAAAGATGAACCTAAGAAAGGAAACACTGCTCTTGAAAACATAAAAAATACTATAGCAAATCAGGAGAAAGCAAAAATCTGTACTTCCCAAAATCAAAACGCCCCACATTCATCATTCAGTTTGGATGAACTAATATTTCACTGAGACATAATTTTGGCATAAAATGGAAAAAATAACTCCTTTGCTGAAAGTAGACCTCATCTGAGATTTTACATGCTCTGATAGCCCAATAATAAAAGAGTTTATTTTCTCTTGTATATAAAACACAGCAGTATTACAACTCACTACAAAAGTAAATGTAATCATTATTCTTTTTGCTTCCTTAGCAATGCAGTACATAATGGATAATGTTCTTCCTTAATATAGCGACAAAGAAATCAATGGGGCAACCAGGTTACTGGAGATTAATTTGTCACAGTCTTGCATTACAGGCAGTTGACATAAATACAATTAATTTTCCTCACCTTCTGCGTTATCGTTTCCTGTTTGGAGTCTGAAGCAGCTTTGGCTTTATCAGTGTTACTGCATGATATAACAGTGAAGAACTACGTACTAAAACAATTCAGCAACAAAGACAAGCAGCTGCCATCCTAATCCAACAGGAGCTAAAAGTTTGAAAAGATTCACTGCATAAATGCCCCGGTAGTGAGGTTTGTCACTTGAAGCTCAGTATACAGTAAGGAAGAGAGGGAACTTCTTACAGAGGATGATTTAGGATACATTTAGATTGAAGGGTGAGATTTACGGTGCCCCATACACCTGGTGCCCATAACATATCTGTCAGATGATCTGCTGAGAGCACCACAGCTCCCTTCCATGCTGAATGTTTTGGTATCCATACTCTCAATTCAGGGTACACTCCAGAATTTGCCTTATCCCAACACGAAGTCAAAAGTCATCTGGCATTCATACGCAAAACAAGTCTGGGAGGTACTTCTGGTTCCCATAGTGCATACACTGTAAACACATCCTCTGATCATCCATGTGAATCTCTTGCTCTGAACCACCCTTCACTGGTCATTCCTCACTGACAGTAGTTAGAAAAACCAAATTTGTAACTTAGGCATAGTTCTAAGGTAAAGCAGTGAAAGTATCACTGGAGGCATCACTGAAGCAAACTAGCACCTCAAGTATTCTACTTTTGACATGAATCAAATATTAGTCTGGGGAAAACAAGGGGAAGTATGACAAAGCATTAAAAATGATGAGAAGAGAAAAAGAAACCGTCAAATGATTTACATCAGTCTGTAATGTTGACTTCTCTGAAACATGAAAATCATAAAAGTTAGCCACAAATCAGTAGACTGAAATCTACTTTTTGTTGCTGCAAGGTTTTTATAGTTGCCATCACTGCCAGAGTTTAGCAACACACACCATGTAATATAATACTAATTAAATAATGAACGAAAGGCAGGTAGAACAGCCATGTCACCTGGTCTTCTATATGAGATTCCTTTTATATGGAAAATTACTTATACGTATTGCCAAAAAGCTTTTGCAAAATACAATTTAAAATATATTTCACTATCCTGAAGATGTTAACACCTCGTTACAAGGAGATAAGACCCTTACTGTATTTCATAAACTTTTTTTTTTTTTTTTTAGTAATTTGTGCACATAGCATAGAATTTACCATGAGCTACCCTATTATTATGACTCCAGTTTCTCTCAGAAGTATGGAATGAGGCATCTTTTTAATGGCATAGATAGAAGAATAGATTCCTGTTTAACATAAGTATTCCACGTAAGCCAATCTTATTTCCCATGCCAATACAAATACGTAAGGTATACAGTAGCTGATATTAAGTTCATAAACATTTATCTATTTACATCAACAGATTTGAACAGTGCTGCTCAAGCTACAGAATATTTTACAGAGACAGATCCTCTAGTGAAATTAACACTGAGTCTTCTGTTGAAATGAATAGAGACTTAGTCCTTCGCTGTATGTATAATGGCAAATGAAATAAAATGAGAAATTAAAGATGTATATTGCTTACTTATTATCCTCCAGAGAAGAAAGCTTTGTTTCTTTGTTTTAGAACTGTATTCAGATAAAATCTGTTGAATACTTTTTTATTCTAGACACTCAACAGGCCTTAGCAACTATTCATCTAGTAGCCACGGTGCATTGCCAAAATGCTAACTGCGAATCAGCAAAAGCAGGAAGTGAAAGCTAACTTAAAATTTTGTAATCTTGAAAATACAAAATGTAGTCCAGATTTTGTCTTTGTTCTTGTAACTGTATAGCTTCAGCAATATGATTGGCTGTAAACTATGTTTAAACTATGTTTTGAATGTTGGAAAAATTCAATATATATTTTGAATGATGGAAAGTCTGTACAAAATAGTTTAATGAAACCATTTTTAAACCAGGAAAAAAAAAAAAAAAAGAACATCAAAAAAGCACACAAAGTAACTTCTAAAATTCTGTAATATTAAGGGGAAGTTGTCATTTTTAAGCTTCTTCGACAAAATTATTTGGGGATACTCAGAATATACTTTGATGAGCAAGCATACATTAAACCTACAACTTGTTAGGTCTCCACTAAAATTTCATATGCCTTAGTACTTTATGTTGGTTTTCCATAAGCTTCTCCAGGAAAGCAAAACAGCAAAATGATACTAATGATATTCTATATACTTTATCACATGTACACTTTCAACACATTTATTGCAATATATGCAATCACAGGTGTTAGTTTATAGTGATATTGACATTTAGGAACAGTCACATCACAAGGAGAGAAGCATACTCAGTACAACTAATTTCATGTGCTCTGTAGGAGGAATAAGAATTAATGTGAAATGAATTTTAAAGGTTAATGAACCATTTTTCCCAGCATTAAAGTTTTATTTAAATATCTGTATTTAGAATTGATCACTAATGGTAACTGATGAGGAAATGCTTTGCTTAGACTTGTTGCTCTTCCAAGCTGATCTCCTTTGCTGCAGTGTTCAGGAAATATTATGAATGATTTAAAGAACATCAGTACATACAAAGAGCATTTGACTGACAAGCCTCACAAAAAGAGATATATGATAATCCTACAATGTCTAGACATTCCTCCTCTGACACAGTAAACTAAGTTTTGTAAAATCCAAACCTGAAATATGGAACCAACGGATATTCAGATAATGATATATATGATATAATATATATAATATATATATATAACATATATGATATATATATGATATAATTGATATATCAAAGGGATGATGGAATGGTTTGGGTAGGAAGGGACCTCAAGGATCATCTACTTCCAAGCCCCCTCCCATGAGCAGGGACACCTCCCACTAGATCAGGTTCCTCAAAACCCCATCCAACATGGCCTTGAACACCTCCAGGGATGAGGCATCCACAGCTTCTCTAGGCAACCTGTTCTAGTATCTCACCACTTGTACTGTGAAGAATTTCTTCCTTTTATCTAATCTAAATCTACCCTTTTTTGGTTTAAAATCATTATGCCTTGTCCTGTCAGTACACGCCCTGATAAAGAATCTCCCTTGCTAAGCTTCACTGTTCTGTTCCAACATCATTTCATTCATTTCATTTCTCATTTGTATTGTTGCTACAGGAATATTTTCCTCACACCCTGTACTTAACATTTCTAATAAGTACATCACACTGTACAAAGAACAGTTATCAGAAGCATTATGAAAGCTACCTTTACAATGTTAATTTTCAAACAATATTACAAAAACTACTCAAAAAAAAATGCAGGAAAACCCATCCATATGTACAAACAGGAAAAAATCTGTTTAACTACTGAATTTGTCTTGGCAGGGAAGTACATGTGAGTACAGGAAGGAGAATGTTAAATTCCAGTCACTCTGTAGTAGCTGGTCCACCCCTCTGCCCCAGCTCAACTCATAAGTACTTAAGCACATCATTTTTCATGTTTCTTGCCATTAATGACTATTTTTATGACTAAAGTCTGAGGGATCAGGCCCTAGGTTTTACATGACTAATTTTTTCACACAAATTTATTTAGCATTCCTTATTGTTTTAATATTAGAGTTACATGCAATACTAGTGAATACATGCGGTGACTGTTGGAGCAAAAAACTTCCAGTCAGATTTTCCTCATCATGAAGACGAGATGGACTTAGCTTAAAGTTTTTCTTGTGTCAGTCACTAAGACAATTAGCAGCCTTTGTTTTCCCATTTGAAAAAGACAGAGAATTACTTAGTTTACTCATAAAAATGACGTGGCTCTTGTGTGAAGACCAAGTTACATTTGAAGCACAAATTAGCACAGCTTACAGCCTTGCGTGGGAGATTTACAAATGTTCCTATATCCATTTTTTTTTCTTCCTTTCTTTGTTCTATAAAACATATAGAGCTTTCGCAATTTGTAAAGCCTTAATGTAAGGTTTAATATCCAGATTTAATTCAGCACTATGAGAGAGTTGTATTTGCATAATGTACAAATATTTATCCATTCTTAGTTTTATTTTGATTTGATATTCATTACTTGCTTTTGTTTCTTGATATGTGCACCTTTTTAATGGAAATACAAAACAAATACTTTTTTTTTTTCAGTTGTTTGCTCTATTCGGTGAGTTTACAATACTTTCATGAGCACAAATACTGAAGTTACGCCTATACAAGATGTTATTTGATTGGGTTAAACCAATTTACTGTCTGTGTTCAAAAGTTTTGAAACTGCTGTTTTCCAGCACTTTCACTGAAAATGGCAAAGGCAATAAAAGGCATATACCTCTGCTGTTTTTCAAAGAAGAGTGTTTTGCTTTTTCTTCTTTACTCATCTAATCTGCTACCAAAAAAAAAATAAAAATCAGGATAAGTATTGAAATGAAATTAGAGTTAGAGTAATTGCTGTTCAGAATGGATGCAATTGAGTATTTTTTGTTGTTGTTGTTTGTTTGTATTAAATGTTTGGTGTAATAGTGCCCTCTATTTAAAACTTTTCCTTTGGAAATATTCCTCAAAATATACTGAGAAGCAAACAAATTATTTCTATGGATTTGACGGTTGAGACTGAGAGGAGGAGGGAGGTCTAGTTTTGGGAGCTTAAATGAACTGTATGAAATAGTAACATGCAGCTAGAAAACATGAGTGTTGTAGTCCTGTTACATATGTATATCTCAATTGTCATTACGCCTGCAGGGATGCTCGAGTATTAAAAATGACAGCCAGAGGACAGATAGATCATGTTTATCTGGCAGCTTTGGCCTTAACTTCTGGAACTGGGGAGCAGAGATGATTTCAGGTTGCTGAGTCAGAATCACGGAACAGGTTCAAACAGCTTGAACTCGCTAAGGGACACATATAGCCTAGTGCTAAAAGCTGCCCCAAAATGAAGCTGTATTATACTACCTGTCTGAATACTAAAGTATATAAATAAACAAATAAAATATCAATCAGGCTTTGGATCAACACTTCCAGGAGTGACTGTATTTCAGAATTAGGGTGCACATCTCTCAGAAGGGAAACAAGATGATTTAGAATAAATTGAGTTACTAAATAAATAAATACCATTAGACATCTTGTTTTTAGCCTCAGAATTTTCATACACTAACAACCATACAAATAATATTTTATTCTTAGTATTATCAGTCAAAACTATCTATCAGTATCTAAAAACGATGAACTTTTAATCCTTTAGTTTCAATAAAACAGCTGCTAATTCATATAGATGGCAAGTTACGAGAAGTCCTGAAAGTGTGTACAGTACAAAAATGTATACAGTACAAACACTTTGGGTAAAGTAGTAGGTCTACAGTAGCCAAAAGTAATCACAAGCCCTATTCTCCACCAAAGCCTGCAACATTATTTATTTCAGGCAACTGTGTTATTCTCACAGGTAAAAGAAACATGGCAAACAGTGAAAGCTTTGGAACAAAGCTGTTGAAAGCACAGTTTCCTTGTGATCTCAAGTCTTCCTAGCCTTTACGTCTCCTGACAGAAAACATTGTTGATGGGGCAGTTAAAAGACTGGTATGCGTTTTCTAACTCGTGTGTGTTTGAGAGTCATATGGACATAAATTAGGGTGATCTGCAAGGGTGACATCTCCTTTTCTTCAGACCAGGAAGAATTTTTCTGTCTCTTGACAGTTTGTCATGCACTGTTGTTTTTCAGCAATCAGTGCAAGGCCAGCATTTCATGATAGTCCTCATTAGGTAATGATTTTTGTGGTGCTCCACATTTTACTGTGTTCAAACACGAGAGCAGACAATTCTGTCTAAAAGTGGGTCTACTTCCAGGATTTTTTCCTAACACATTTCAAGGGCCTCCAGACAATGGAGATGTTACAGCCTTCACTTTCATTTTAAATAATAAAAATTGCAATGACCTTCTATAAGAATCAATAACCTAAATATTGAATTTCTAGGTTACAATATGGAACATGAGTGCAAGGGAATCCTGTGTGTTTCACAGACCCATTTGTACTTTCTACAGCTGTAAGGAATGCAGGAAACATATTTCCACACTTTCCAAAAACATGACCAACAAAGACTTAAAAGTTTATACTTCAAAAATATAAACATTTGAAAGGCATTGGTCACTGTTCCTCTTTTGAGTATAACCTCTGTAATGTAAAAACAGTGCTTCTCCTGTAACAGCATAATAGCATAAATGAGAAGCAAAACAAAGTAAATCATTTATAAATCTAGCTTAGGCAGTGAGGCAAACTTGCTGACAGTTATCAATGAAAATATGACAGAAACAACTTTCCTGTTAAAGGGTGAATTAGCACAGACTAAATACTACATGGTAGCTAAGGTTGTTAAATGTAAGGGTTGTGGCTGGTTTATTGCTTTGTTTGAATGTGAGTATTTGATCCACCTTTACAGTATCACAGACTTTAAAGAAATACACATACAGATAAAAAAAGTCAAAAGGTCTATCTGAGGCCTCACTGCCCAATCAGTTTGGTATAGTAAATGTTGATTTTACAACAGTCAGTCCAGAACAAAATACCTTATTTGAGCTGCCACCATGATTTTGTCTCCTCCCAAGGATTAGACAGTTACTGCTAGTAATTATCATTAAACACACACATATATGTATAATTAACAACATATACATATATCTAATAGTCAATCATAACCGTATTATTATTATTTTGGGACATTATCTGCCAACTCTGTATGCAGAAGGTAAAACAACACTATTTTAGCTATTCCATGCTCAACTTTCAAACTTATTCATGTTCATAATTTAAGAACACTTTTACGTATTTTAATCTGCTGGACTGATGGATAACTACAGGTAGAGCTGTGCTGTGAGAAATCTCTGTCAAGTGCCAAATTAAATCTCACTGCTCAAGCTGTCAGATAAAGCTGGTATCAGTTGTAACAATATTTTTAAAATTGTGTGCAAATCACTCCCTTTGTTCTTGTGCTAACACCAGAAATTGAGTTTTAGGTTGTGGTAAGAGGAAGCAAAAATACTTTCATGATACATCCTAAGATGTGTCAGATAATGATTTTGGCACTGGATTTAAAAAGCACTATTTATATTTGCAGCCAGTCCAGGATAACTCTATCAAACTACACAACTGACTCAGTTTTATTCAAGTACATTGTATGTAATAATGTTAATATTTCTACTTCATAAAAAAAACCAACAGTTTCAAATCTTTCCTCTGGCTGGAATAGCTGCTAATGTGCTATGGTTTCAGACCTTAGTTTTGCCAAAAGGAGCTGAGCAGTTGCCTATAGATGTAGCTGCCTCAATCACTACCATACTGAATCAGATTTATCTTTGATGGTGTACAGGTAATGTCAATTGCTTTTCAAGTTTATGCTATTCTGCTCAGCCAAATCTGACATGTTCTATACTCCAGAGCCTGTATGTGTAGAAATAAAAAGATTTGATTAAAAAATAATATATATATTTATATATATATAAACATATAAATATATATATATATACATATATATATTTTTTTTTTCAAAGGCATACATTACCTTAGCCAGATGAGAATTGATCCATTTTGTAAAAGTCCTTTTCTGCACTGACTCTTGCTCATCTGAGGAAAGAAAAAAAAAAAGTTTAGATATTGCTGAATATTTTTGGATATATATAATGGAAGAATAATATTCTATGATATGCATCATGCATTGCCAGAAATACCACTATTTTCTTGAGACAATTCAGATAATTTTGTCTGTAACTACCCATAAGAAAAACTTTCAGGTCTTAAAATAATACTCTGACATTTGACTGTTTGAAGTTTCACAGCAAAGTTCAAGTCTTAATGAGTGATTGAAAAGTAAGACAACATTTCAAGTCTGAATGCCAAGATAAATTCGACTTCAAAGTTGACATTATATTTATCCAGGAAAAAAATCTGAGCACCTAGTGCTTCTACTATACGTTCCAATTAGAATCCATGTCTGATAGTCAAGTTGCTTTAATTTGGAAAATCAAATTTAGAAGATTTAGAAAAAATATTATTAGAATGTATATTTGAAAATATTCATAATGTTGAATTAAATATCTGAAACTGGACTTTCACCCTTATTTGTCCTCTGGGAGATCATGCTAGGGAGAAGCCATCAGTTAGTTCAGACGGTTCATATACTACCTCCCTCAGACCTGTTTTGCAGAACTTGTCTGATTTATAGTGAGTTCCACTGGTTCTCAGATAGCCCCTCATGGACTATTTCCAGCTGCATAGGCAAAAATAGCTCCCGAATGAGCTCCTCTAACTTCAGCAGCCAGGCTCCACAGCCAGGAGGAAAAAGAATCACAGAACTGTAACCACTCGATGAAACCCTGTACCTTCCTTGTGGGAAATCGGTTTTGACACATGGAATAATTTTTACTCAAACGGTATTTACATATTTCTATTGGGATTTTTCCTTTTGGAGATAAAAAGGAAATGCTATTTCTCTGAAAAAAGAATTTGTGTCACTATCATCATCAATTCTAAATGAGCACCTTCATACACCTACAGAAAATCCAAATAAATAAAAGTCCAGTTAAATATTTATTCTTTATAAGAACACATGCATGTCCCAAAGTCTACAGATGGAAAATATAATTTTAGTTTCTGCCTTTGCTTTTGACTTGTGCTACACTGAAAAGCAATTTTTTCTCTTTCACATCTGTAAAATTAGAAGGGAATATTCTTTAATTCCCTTTAAAGCTCTGGAGTAGATAACCAGTAAGTTTCACATACTACTACTAATGTATGTACTGATATACGTACTAAGCTCTTTCATTTACACTAATGTAATGCTGCTCCACAGTGAGGGTACAAAAAGATACAAATCACTGCACAAAATTAATCAGCCAAAATGTTACTTTAAGTGGGACAACAATTGCTCCCTGATCACATACAAGCTCTAGAAATATATTTGTGTATTACGACTAATTCTGTTTTTTTGTTTGTTTGTTTGTTTGTTTGTTTTTTACAAAGTAACATTATCTCACAGATAAGAACTAAGAAATACCAGGGGGGAAAAGACACATCTCTACACATCTCTAGCATCTATTACTAGATTAGCATACTTCATGTCTAAGATATTTTTGCATTCTTTGTTTTCCTTTGATTTCATTGGGTAGGCTCTTTCACACTATTTTTGAAACATTCATCAAATTTTCAGAATCTACTTACAGGCAACTAATGCGAAAATAATTAAATTCTGAACTCTGAGTCAATAAATGGAAATTTTGATGACTTAAGAACAAAACAAAACAACAACAACAAAAACCAAACCACAAATATTTAAAGATACCTGAAATGATAAAAACTGTTAAAAACTATTGAGTTTCTACATTTTGGAAAACAGATTTCTCACTAGATGGTTTTAACCATGAACAAGATGTTTCCCTTGTGAGATACAGTAAATATCAGCTCTGCTCTGACAAGCAATGATGTTAGCCCAATTCATTTCACTGGAATTATTTGTACATTTGGATGGCACTCTGGGTGAGTAGGTATGGGGACTGAGAGAGCGCCTCTGCACAGGATCAGTCCAGTCCTGACTTCCTTCACACCTCTGCAACTTAAAATTCCCCAGAAATCCGGACACAACAAAGACATACCAAAAGAAAAGAACTGCACCTTCAGAAATTGAACTTCTCATTACAGGAATGAGAGAATGATTTTCACCTCTAGTTCCCTAATTTCTAGTTACAATGCATCCTGCTGGTTGAAGAAGCTGTCTTCTGGCAGCAACTGGAAACCAGAGAACTAACTCCCAGCATCCAAATGGTTAGCAGCAGTAGACACTCAGTCTCAGTCATATCAACAAACAGCAGAAATAGCATTGCAAAAGAATCTGCTTCAAGGGAATATATGTGAACAACATATTCTTTATGAACTCCAGAGCAAATATTAATAAACATGTCTCCTGTTTTTAGCATTTAATTTGTATAGGTTTAAAAGGCATGGGTTGTACCAATTAAAGTAACCTATGTCCGATAATACAGGCAGCAGCTCAATTTTACAAATTTAGCAGTAAATATGTTTTTTTGTTTGTTTGTTTGTTTTTTACAAATTTTCCTGGAAGAAAATATGTTATTTTCATTTAACTACTTCTCTACAGAAGTAGTGCTTATCCATAACCACAAGACGCATGTGTCATACTGTTTGTTACGCCTTCCCCATTTGCAAAGACTGCCAGCACCCTGATTACACCACTTACCCTGATGGTACTGAAAGGACCCGGGAAGCAGATTTAACGATGTAACAGTTCTGCCGCCAGCACCTTTGTAACGAGCCATAAGCACTGCTGCTGCTCCTGTCTGGTATAGTGTGCAGCGTTTCTTTAGAATACAGCCAGAAGTAATTCTTCAAGTAGAATATTCTTCCTTCACAGGCAATGCAGGCCTCTAACACCAATCCCTCTACCTGCTCTTATCGGAGAATTCATATGAAGGCAGACCTTAAAATCATCTTTATGCTTTTTTGCAGAGATGCGAGAGCCAGACAAAGCCAGCTGTGTTGGAAGCAGCAGCTCTGCTGGTCTCACTGCCATCATCCTTCTCCACTGTTTTCCTGAGGAAAGATTTTATTAACCCAGCACCAGCCAATCCACGCACAGAAACTGCTGATGTCAAGAGCCTGAATAATTCATCCAGGGACTGGGACAACCCAACTACACTGCTGATATCCAAAAACAGCAAGATGTGTGGCTGCAAAAAGCAATGCAGTCTTCTCACCGATGCTTTTGTAATAACACACTGCTCAGTAAGCATAAAAATGGCTGAATAATATAGCCCTTCTCTAGGTTTCATACATAAAGGAAAGCAGCTTTTAAAAGCAACCACTTGGGTTCCTGTTTGCATACTCTGTTTAGACATGAATACCCTTCAGCTTTGCCACTGAAACACTGAACTGGAAGAAATAGCAAGCAATGAATCTGAACAGATATGTAGGCCACTTTGCTTTTAATAATATATTTGAACTGTTGTATAAGAAGGATGAAACAAACATATGTAAGGATGCACAGAATTTTTGGAGTGCATCTAAATCAGCCTGAAACGTACTGCAATTTCTGAAAATACAATGTACTTTCCATTTCATTAAGTCAGAGCACCAGAGCATCTGAACAGACTTTGTTTTGCTCTGGTAAAATGAAGGCAGTTATGAAACAGTGCGTGTGGAGATTCATATGTTGTTCACTGACAGGGGCCAACACAGCAGTATGTAAAACTGAAATGAGAACAAAAGGCCTGCTTTTAGTATGCCATTATGGCGATTACATCATTACAGAGGTTGAATTCAAATTTCTGTCTGTGTAGAACATGACGACTCTGACAAGATCATGCTGCATTCAAAAGAAATGTTGCAAGAAAGTTTATTTAATCAATTATCTTCCTTTAATTGGCTGAAAATATCTTCATATTTTACAAAGCTTTACTCTGCTAAAGCACGACCAACAAAATACAATTTAGGTTGACTAGGAAAAAAGACAAACACATATTTACTGTAATAAAATAAATCAATAAAATTATTTATTAGTAATTAATAAATTATTTTGAAAGAAAAATATGTATCTTATTAATATGACACTTATGAATATGTGATGAAATATTCAATATTCATGCACATTATGATGAGTATTATCACATGTATCATATATATGAAGAGACAAAGTAATGGCATGCTCTCCAGCAGAGCTCTTCTAGAGACAGCTTTCCTAAGCTACCCAGCCTGTCTCATCTGTAGAACTGCACGTGCATGGTGTGTAGCAGCAGATCTCACATCACACCCCTCTGGCCTCAGGTACACAGGATTGGATGGTGGGAAGGCAGCTGCAGCATAGGCTTGCACATAGAGTGTTCTGCTGCATGGTCACACAAGGAGGAGTCTCATGCACAGAGAGACATGACAAAGGTGAGTTCACACATGGCTAACGAAAGCATCTTGACTGATTCTTGGTGACCTAGCATTTGCTTTGTTTTCTACTTTAATAAAAATCAAGTTGCTCACAGCTCCTCATTTTTAGCACAAATTATTCTTTTTTTGCTTTCTTTCCTTATGCTAGTAAAGTCCTAAAGATACCAAACAGCTTCCCTTTTTTGTTGTTGTTATTGATGTTGTTTCCTAGGTCTTTGTAGTCTTTAGGAATATTGCTAAGACAACTTGGAAGTGCAGAGAAGTGCCAAACCACCTGCAATGCTTCAAGATGTCATTTGAGAACATACACAGCACAGAAAGCGACAAACAGCAAGCACCCTGCTGGGAAGGTTTGTTTGGTCAGCAGTTTGGCATAAATTCTCTAAAGCTTTCAATAAGAAATGTTATATGGCAATTTCCGTCTTCATTAAGGACATTCTTAACTTAAAGCAGCTGTAGAGAAGCTTGCAGAGTCAAAGCAATAATATGGAGAATTTAGTTATGAAAATAATTGATATTTTAAGCCACATGAGCTTAATTAGCACCTCCATTCAGAATTAGTGCATGGAGGAAATAAAGGAAAATAATTGGATCTTCCTGCAAGTATCTGGTGAATGTTTGTTATGGAAGGACGATTTTGCTTTTTAAAACAAACAAAAACTTTGATGATAGCTCTAAAGCTAATATATTGTTTGCCACTTGCTAAGTTTAACTGTTACTTTATACATCTTAGAAAGAAGAAAAGGATAAGAGACTTATGTGCAGTGGGAGCAAAGTAAGAGAGAGAAAAAGAAAATTGATTTCTGCAGCCACTGCAATGCAGTTGACTTTGAGGCTGAGCAGTAGTAATACAAAGAATAGGAATATAATTTAAAATACTCCATGGATTTTATTTTTATTTTTATTTTGAGGAGAAAGACTGTGTTTGTCAAAGCGTAGCTTTTGTACATATGCCCCTCTTGGATGTGTTTTATCAGAGACAGTGAAATAGTACCACTAACAGATCTGTTATCTAAATCTCCAAGCTTTGAGCTGCAAGTACACACACCAGCCATATTCTCCTCCATCACCCAGCACCAGCTTGCTCCCCATCAGTTTCTTCAGAAAAGAAATCCATGCACATGTGCTAGAAGACATCAAGCCATCCTGGCCAAAGCCCCACTAAGGAAAATGATGGGGATCTGCTCTATGGAGTTCTCACCGTTGCTCAATCTGGGGGCAGCTTTAGTACGGTGGTTCAGGAACCAGAGATTTTATATCATTTGTAGGAATAGAAATGTTCTAATTAATGTATTTGCATTTTATGTTTACTGCATTTTTGCCTGTATTGATGCACTACTGTTACTTTCATCATCTTCACTGTTCTGTTAATATGTAAATATGTTAGTCGTTTTCATATCTGTACTTGGCTGAATACACTCAGAAATGAAAACAAGATCTTTTAGAAAACAATTAAAAACCCATTCAATTAATTTTTAAAGCAGTATTCTGAAGAAAGATGTTACCTAAAATCAGAATATTCAACATCTGATATGATTATATGTAATGACTTCAGTGCCTTCCAAAAGATGCTAGATTGGAAGCTATAAAGGTGTCTGCTTATTCACCAGTCTGGCACGGGTGACAGTGAACTAAATGTTTACACATGCTTATCTTTTCCTAGACTTGTACACAAGGTGAAAACAGCTTGATGCAACAGATCAGAGTCAACTTGACCTTTGTCCGTTTAATTACTTATTTTCCTTAATTGTTGTCATCCAAAACATATCTTTAAATATACAGATCAGGTAGAAAGTCCTAAGTTTGTTAACAAGTATTCTATTTGACAAGAAAATACTCTCAAATTTCAATGCCTCCATGGTAATAAGCACATCAGTTTACAAAAGAATTTTTCATAAAGACTTAAAGATGTAAAGAAACCCTGACAAAAAAAAAAGGCATGAAAAATCATTTTCTTGTCTTTGAATTCTGTACCACCTACATCATCATGACTACAATAAAAAAAATTTTTTTTGAAGAAATCTTCATGTTTTTCAGTTCACCACAGGTCTGCAACTCGCATCATGTTACCATTTACATACACATTTTACAGCAATTCTTTCCATTTACATGAAAAGATTGTGTATGACAGCCTTTGTGTGGGGATGGTTCCCCTCCCCTAGAGGTTTTTATAAAATCAGATTGAACTAAACATGTATTATGGTAAAGAAATATTTAATTTTTAACAGAAGTCTTAAAGACAAAGATCATTCACATCAAATCATTTAAGGAAGGTTTTTAAAAATGTTGAAATCTACCCAGATCAGTACCAGACAGTCTACAAGTATCTTTCTTAGTATCTTTCTTTAAGTAGTCATTCTACAGTCAAGAAGGGTACTTAACATGCAGTTATACAAAAATATCTATGAGATCAGATTGAAGGTAGCATATGTTTAAAAGTTGAGAGGATAAGCTCCAATTCCATCTCTTACGCACTTTGTGGCACTTACACAATCTCCTAAAACAACAGAAAGTGGTGTTTTCCTGAAGCCAAACATGCCAGGAAGGCAAATTACTTTGAGTTGTGGTTGATTTTCAGTAGATTTGCTAATATTGTGCGACACTGACAAGACTGTTCACAATGTTAAGCATCCTGAAGAGACTTTGTGCAAAAATATTTTAAATTCATTTTCATTTAATAAGGAAGATAAACTTAAATTATTTATGGCAAATAGACAGCATGGAACAAATTTCTATCATCAAAGGTCATGGAAGTCTGGGGAGGTCCTTGCTGACTGGAAGCTAGCCAAAGTTATATCCATTTTCAAAAAGGGCATAAGAGAAGACCCAGGAAACTACAGACTTGATATTCTAACCTCAGTCTCTGAAAAAATTATGGAGAAGATTTTCCTGGATATTATTAAAATCAGGTAAATGACAAAGCTATTATCGAGCTTAATCAGCATAGATCCATGAAGGGAAAGTCCTGCCTTAGTAATCTGATCTCCTTCTATGATAAGGTCACCCACTTGGTGGATGAAGGGAATAAATAGATTGGAGCATTGGGCAATAAGCAATAGCAAGAAGTTCAATAAAGGAAAATGCCAGGTGCTGCACCAGGTATGCAATAATACCAGACACGTGTGCATATTGAGAGATGAGGGACAGCTCACCTGGCTGTGCTGGTTGACACCAAGCTCATCCTGAACCAGAAGCATGCCCTGGCAGCCAGGAGGGTAAACTGCAGTTTGGGATGCATTAAACACAACACAGCCAGCCAGTCAAAAAAAGGGATTCTCCTGCTATATTTAGTGTTGGTGCAGTCTCACCTTTAACATTGTGTGTGTCCGCAATATAAGAGGCCCTTGAAATTGTACAGAGGAGGGCAACAAACTGGTAAAAGGGCTGGAAGGCATGTACTAAGAGAAGAGGCTGAGGACACTCGGGTTGTCTTGTCTGAAGAAAAGGAGGCCAAGAGGCAACCTCATTGCTCTCTGCAACTTCCTGAGCAGGGGAAATGGAGAGGGAGGTGCCAGTCTCTTCTCACTCATAACCAATGATAAAACACAAAGGAATGGCACAAAGCTGCTCCAGAGGAGGTTCAAACTGGACATTAAGGAAATTCTTTACCTTGAAGGTGGTCAAACACTGGAACAGGTTTAGAGAGGTGGTTCATACCCCGTGCATATCAGTGTTCAAGAAGCATTCAGGCAAATTAATATACTTTAACCTTTGGCTAGTCCTGAAGTGGTCAAGCAGTTGGACTAGATCATCTTTGAAGGCCCCTTCCAACTGAACTACTCTGTTCTATTCTATACATTACTATTTTTCTACGCTTACAGTGAATTCAGTAGCCTAAAAGAAGTGGAGAACATTTGATTCAGACATGGAAGAGCTTAGAATCTACTAAGAAAAGTCAAACCAATGGACACATACTGGGCACACACTATCCAAGAGATTACATAAGGATGTAGGGGTGAAGCATGTGTAACATGCATAAATCTATGCAGAAAAACAAAATATACATCATGATTCATGTCTTGCAGAAAAGACTGCAATCATATCTTAGTGCTGTTTATGCCTAAACTCAGGGAAATGACAATACTGTACTAAACATTAACAATAATGTAGAATCCTTCATTTACCCTGTGGAAAGTCTGTGCAGTTTTTCCCTCGAGATCTTTTTTACTATAGTTATACACAGTGTAAACAAAGTTCTATGAAAATTTGCGTAAGGGAAAGAAAGCAATTATTATATTTGAATGCTTGGAGGCACAATACTTTAAAGAACATTCAGAATTAAATGATAAATGCTTCACTCACATATTCAGTTATGTTGAACTCAATAGATTCAGTATAAGTAGTAAATAAAAAAAAACATTTCGCATTAATAAGAAATGTGCAAATTTACTTTAAAAAACATAATAATTTCACACCATGTTTATAAAATCATACACATGCTCATATGTCTTCCAACTCAGGTTCAAATCAGGACCTTACAAATTAATTACTCTTCCAAGTGTGAACTGTAATAAAATAAAAATATGTATGAGCATATATAAGAACTGATGTCTTGGGGAAGTGTTACTTCCTACACTCCACTATTCCTTGAACGAAACAAACAAACAAACAAACAACAAAGAAACAACACAGCAACAAAAAACACAATACAAAATCTTAAAAAAAAAAAACAACAAAAACCACCTATCGTGTTATGCTGAAACAAATTAATATTTACAAATTTTCAGAAAGAATGCGATGTTTGGTATCTATGGAAGTGTTGAAGAGATGTTAGGAGTGAAGTAATAGGTGGTTAGGTGCATACATCATACCAATAGAGGACTTGTGCAAACACGACATGGCCTTAGATAATGCAAATATTCCTATCAGAGAAAGAAACCATCTGTTGTTTCCGAATGACAGTCTTTATGAAAGACTTGAGTATACATTGGTACATGCACAATGGTTTTGTACCTTCCTCAATTTTCCTTTGTTTTCCTAAGTGTCCCCCAAAAAACAATCCCTCACTTAAAAAATTATACCACTCATGTTTAAAATGTGGTATTTCTTTACGAAGTAGTATATGATAAATTCTGCCACTTTAAAGTGAGTAGTAGCTAATTCAGGGAGTTGTCCCACTATCTGCTACTGGAACTACTCATAAAACAAGTTACTGTGCAGGTTAAAAAACAAACAAGCAAAACAGGGCTACTATGTTGAAGGGGCATCCTTAAATGCTAATAATATAATTAGGAACAACAGTTGGAGTTCCTCAAACACTAGTCTAAGTTTTTAATATTTTCAGCCACAATTTTGGCAAGAAAATCACAACAATGTTTATAAATTTAACAATGACTTGTATTTGGGAAACACCAGTACAATGGAATCAGAATACCTTCAAAAAAAAAAAAAAGTGGGAGGAGAGGGAAAGGGGGAAAGAAATTGAGTTTACTGAATTGGAAAAAGTTAAAGTACTATTACTAAACAGCTAAAGTGCAAAGCTACATAAGTACTTAAGTGGGGAGTAACAGGAATTTATGCTTTGAGGTGGAAACTCATTGCACAAAACCAGACTGGAGGAATAAATACTTTTGTAGTTCTACTACAGGAATTATATAAGCCACAAGTGCAACACAGCCATGAAGATGGCAAATGGGATTGTATGATGTTATTTGATAGGATATAATCAGCTTAAGTGTGGAATAAAAAAAATTATTGTATCAGACACAATAAGCACTCACATGGAATATTATTCAGAGTTCTGGTAACCCACGTTCAAATACTGTGAGGATCTGGAATTGATACTCAAATCAACCGGATGAAGAGAAAACTGAAACTGCACAGATTGCTCACTCCCTGAAAGACTATAATTGCTCTCTGCAAATATATGAGAAAGGAATGAGCACTAGAAAAGGGAGAAGAAAAAAAAATTAAAAACATGGAGAAACATGAAAAAACAATGCAAAAGAACATGAGAAGAAGGCTGCAGATAGGATATGAATATATGTAGGAGTTAGAGGAAGGTTTTCAGACATAAGAAGAGCCACACTGTAGCAATCTCCCAGGATGTCAACATCATTTTATTGGTGCCTACTTATTGCTTATAAGTGCAGATCCTATATGACTTAGAAGACTCCTATTTGCTAAAACCTGTGTATTTTCTATACCTGTCTTATGCGCATACCATGAAAATACAGACTTCCAAATGAGCTGAAGTTATCTGTGCAAAAGTAGCGCTACAAGTAAGCACACCTCAGGTCCCTCTTCTCTGCATGGCTGAACCCGTCCCCTGTCCCTTTTACTGGGCAGCACATGCCACAGGTATGACTGCACTTTTCTTATGACAAAACAAGGGTCATCAGTAAAGAGTAAGATTTTAGGCCCTAATCACACAGTGTTCCAGTTTATTCAGAAACCTTCTTGAACAAAAGAAAATAAATTAAAAAATAGCAGAATAATTATGAAATACTTATTATTGTTAACTGATAATCCTACAGAGGATTAACAATATTCTGTGCTAAAAATAAACCAGTATTACGATGCAATGTGAAGCATGTCTTGCTGGTGAAAATTACATTTGAAACCCAGAGGTTGAAAAATGTAGATTCACTGCTGTTTAACATCTTCTTAAGATTTTATACTATTAATGATAAATTAATTACTTCTGTAGTCCATCTGTGGGAATCAATTTCTACAGATAAAATTGTTTTCAAGGAAGCCAGAGTAGGCAATGCCCTGAAGATGAACTGAGATTTCCCTGCAGTGGCAGTTACTTCTGTGACCCTTGTTCTCACTCTGTCCCTTTGCTCTCAGTGTGACTCAAAGCAAAGACATCTTGAAAATATGCTCTGTTTTAAATAGGTACTTTGATAAAGTCCATTCACCATCAGTGAGTTCCATAAATAAAAGCTCTGTAGGACTGACCATTTTGAACTTCAACCACTGTCATGCTCACTGACCATGTCTCTCAAGCCAAGCATCCAAATACACAACTGAAAACATATAATTTCCTATACATTCAGGGATCCCCCAACGTGATAAGTATCACAGCTGAGCCTGTAATTTCACTTCATGGCACCTAATGTAAAAGAGTTTACTAAAACTTCAGGACAAACCAGTGAGCTATTCTGATGTGTAATTCTACTAGGATTCATTTCCGTGAAAATTTTATTACGCTAAGTAACGGCTGCTGAGGCCTGGAAGAGTGTATAATTGCTCAACAATGCAAAGATAAAATGAGCTAGTAAAAAACTCTTTGATAAAGAGCTACGAACAGTGGGAAAAATAAAAATAAAAATATATTATGATTTACTGTAAGCAATGCTTTCACAAGCCCATGGAAGCAAAATTATTTTTATAATCTATCCATCTACAAGCTATTTTTGATGCAAAGAGTCCTAATTTTATATTGGCTTTTTTTTTCTTTTTTTTTTTCTCTTTTCTCAATACATAAATAAATAAATAGGAAGTTCAGAGTTACACATTTGGCAGGAAGCAGAACTCTGGCTATCCCCCCCCCCAAAAAAAAAATCTATACTAGTTTTTCCAAATTACAAGCTTTTTCAAATTCGTTACATACTTTGAATTTTAACACCTGGGCTCTCTAACAACTCACCATTCTCACTTAAGCATGCTTCATCCCCTTAATGGATCACCAAGCAGTCTGTAAATAAACTGTTCCCACAAAGAGTGTCTAAATATTTTTCTGCTCAGGGAATACGGGGAAAAATCAATCTTTATTATCCATAAGTGCTTCAGCTCCAAGTAATCCCAGAAAGAAACTCTTCTGCATGCTCAGTACCTATCCCCACTTCCCTTTCCATCCCAATGGCAGCACCTAGACTTATCTCTTTCAGCCACATAAGGGTCTAAAGCTGTGTTAATGTGAGGAAACTGAAAAGAAAGAAGAAAAGTGTGAATCATCTAGAGAGCATGCTCTCAGCAAGTGAGAAAAAATCTCTGACTGGCAGCTGGAAAAAACAAAACAAATAGGCAGAATCTGCTCACTTTATAAACATCTCTGCCCTGGAATTAAAATGTTATTATTGCCAAGACAAACTCAAAAGTCACATATGTCAGATGTAGTTGTGTCTGTACAAACTTTATATTTGCCCCTTCTAAGCATGTAATAAGATCAGTCTTTAATTAAACAGCCACACAGGTTTCATTCAAATACTCCCTGCCATTTCTGGTGGATAAATTGAAAATATTCAATCAGTAATATTTTATTTTCTATGTACGATTTTGCACTTCTCATCAGACCTAATGATTAACCATGTGCCTTTGTAACCCTTGTGCTAGTTCTGTAACATTGTGTAAGATATGTATGAAAATCCTATGAAAATAATTTGTAAGTTTTTTTTGTTTTGTTTTGTTTTCTTTTTGATTAAGCTTATTAAAAGACACAGAATATTCTAAACCCCAACACTTTTGAAGAGGAAAATCTCAAAGCAAACTGGTTACTAATGTTCATGAAAACAAGCCAAGCAACTAAAAACAAATCTTAAGTTTGTTGGACTCAATCCTTACGTTTGTTGGACTCAATCATAGATCAAAATCAGTCTGTTCTCTGAATATCATTCCACACCAGCAACCTAGGGCATAAGCTGATAACTGACAAGCACGTGTCTTCATCCATGAGTTTCCTTCATTTGTATGTTATACTAGTTTATTCCATGAAATTTCATGGAATTGAACAGACTGGCATAAAACTGGACATTGTTCAAATAAAAACGTACCTGTCTGGACACTGATTACTATTTTAAAATGTGATTTGGCATACTCCTGTAACACACCACAGTAAGTATTTATAAATAAAAGCCACTACCATGTTTGCCTTAAACAGTTCTTCCTGTGGTTACAAATCACAGACACTACTGAGCAGGTAAAAGAGTATTTGTAGCAACAATGTCACTTGAAAGAACAAGAGAAAAAAAAATGGCGTTAGAGTGAGTCAGTCCCTGGTCTTGTCGTAGGGTGGCAGCAGCAGCGGTGCCCTGGCAGAGGGCAAGCAGCCTGCCTCCCACCTCTGCCTTGTCAGCCCACCAGAAACGGTGCTGAACAGCTCTAGCCCTGCAACACACAAACGAATAGCAATTTTGCCACTGAATGAGACAAGCATTTGTAATTCAGATCGTACATCTGATAAGCAACCATCTCCCACATGAAATAGAAATGTACACTTCTTTCATACTGCTTTTTTAGCATGCGCTAAAAAGGACAGATAAAAGATTTCTGTCACATAAAAAGTTATGTTATTACTAGGTCCCTGCTAAATAAACTCCTTACCAAACCCCAGCATACTTTTTCCTAGAAATATCTATATATAATAATTATTATTTTTTTTCAAGAAGTCCAAAAATATGAAGATATCCTGCATTCATCTTCCTGCTCACAGGAAGAATTTATGTTCTCCTGTAGGAAACCTACTCTAATTAGATTGACTGTGCATCTTGATTTTATACAGAAGAACATGTCTGTCAACAATAAGCAGAAAAATATATTTCCTCATAGGGGATTTCACATGTACTGGATATCCAAAAATGTATTAAAATGGTATGAAAAAGAAGAGAGAAGCATATTCACAGTAGGTTGTCCAATAAACAAAACAACAAAACAACAAGAAACAACCATCATAACAAAAATAAATAGCCCACAAAAAAGACAATGACATCTCATATTTCCCCAGGAACCATGCTGTGACCAAGCACTGTTAATATTTAAGATATTCTGTGACAAACCCATCAGTTCATATTCATATTTTTAATCAGAAAAATTCTTCAAGGTTTCATTGCAAATTTTATGTAAGAAGTGAATGACTGCAGACTATCTACAGGGACATCTAAAACACAGTGAAGAAAAACCCAACTCCACTGAAGAGAGAGGATGCCTTGCTGATGATAGTGATGGAGCCAGAATTTAGATCTAGTACTGGCATACATGTGCACAAGAGAAAGCAGCTATGAGATTGTTCGCTTTTCCATATAGGAAAGGAAAGTGGTCACAACCACACACATTGACAAAATTTTTGCTGAAAAAAAATGCTTTTTATAGAAACTCGTAAGTTTGAAATTTTTCAGGTCCATCTTATTTTCATCAAATCTAAGGTTCTAAAATATTCCTCACTGCCAGGAAAAAAAGTGCTCAATCACCAGCCTTGGAACAGGTAAACCTGCCAGGTGCATGTCAGAGCCCGTGATAGTTTGCTGCTAGTAATAACAGAAGTGACAAGAACATCAGTCTCAAGAAGCACCTGTAAGGTGTATGCATTTTGATTTACCAGAAATTGCACTTTTGTTGTTGTTGTTGTTTTGTTTTTTGTTCCAATTCACACTCAAGGAAGAAAAAACAAACAAACAAACAAAAACTTTCCTTCAGTTCAATCAGACCTTAGACCAGATAATGAGCTTCAGGAGAATGCATCTGCAGGATAAATATGCAAATATATCTGTATTTTATAAGGCACTCTAGGAACTACCTGCAACTACGTGAGGTAAACAATAACTCCTACAACACTGTAAACATAACAATTCATCGAATCTTTTCTTATTTCCTTAAACACTTATGCACATCACAACTCTGGCTGTACTTATTCAGCCTTTAGCCTGTCCTGATGTAATTCCTCTGCAGAATGTGAAGGCAGAGTAGCATGGAATTTGCTTCACTTTTCTTTACAGAAAGAAAATCCCTAACAGACGTTCCAGGCTCCAAATCCATTTTATTCTGCTGGAGCATTATGAAGGTAGATTCTTCCCTTAAGCCAAGGATCTCATTCGAAGATGGACTGAAATCAATACTGGCATAGTATGTGTTTGTTAGAGTTTCAAATACCTTTATAATACACCTATTGTGCAAGGATATGCTGATTGCTATCAATGACTGTGACTAGACAGCTAATTATAGGTTCAGAAGACACTGGCAATCAACATAATAACACCAATACATGCTCCAACAGGCACAACATGCTGTTTGTGTCTGTAAGTACAGAGACAGCAACCTTATGGAGTATGAGAGAATATGGTAAAAGCCACACGCTAGAGTATTTCCATGTATCTGTGGGACCAGACAAGAGTGGGATGTATGAACCACAGAATCACAGAATGGCCGAGGTTAGAAGGGACATCTGAGGATCATCTAATCCAAAGGTTCATTGTGGAAGGAAAAATTATTCACAGATTTCCTGGGGGCCATCTAACTATGCTGAATTGCAAGCTCAAACTCACTTCTGCCTGAATTGCACTCCCCCCCCCCCTTTTTTTTTCTTCATTGAAACATTACAGAAACTCACTGGATATGTTTTATATAGTGGACCTGATAGTCCTCAAATACACAGATGCAAGCATATAACCCAATTCTTAAGGGGATGACAGCTTTGGTAGGCATTAACTCCCTACCTTCCTAAACCCAATTTCATTAGGAAATGGCAAAGATCAGGGATGAGAAAGGACTCCACCTAGCTGACTTCTCTTGTGGTTGTTGAAGACCCCAGGAGTCTGGAACATATATGTTCAATTTAGTTACACCCATTAATTACTGCAAACTCCAAGTTTCTTGTCCTGGGTACATTACAAGGTTTACTTCATGCTCAGTAGAGTCAACAGAAAGTCTAAATTACTGTGTAATATTAAACTTCACAGCACTCATTTAACATGAAAAATATTACTACCAAATCACAAAATAAATAAAATAAAATAAAAAATAAAATAAATCAGTGTTTTTTGAGGGGTATGTATCATCTGAGAAACAGCCAGAAATGTTCAGTAAGGTCAAAATAAAAACACTGGTAGACCCACTGGTATTGAGTTCTGCATGTAAATTGTAACAAAATTTATCACTAATGAGAAGACAATTAAATAGTAAACCACAGTTAGCAGCATAATATCTTTTCTAAAATTTGTACATATTAACAGAAACATAGGACAAAAACACCAAAGTAAAATTTTCTGTCAAACCCATTCTTGAGAAAACAGGATCTTGGTGGGTCTTTTGTTTGTTTGTTTTACTGTATCTAAGGTATGTTTCTTCATTTTGTTTCATTTTTAACAGTTACTAAAGTATGAAAAAATAAAAAATAAATAAAAAGAATTTAGCCTCTATATTCTGCTTCTTTTGTACAACTACTGTTTTATTCATTATATTTAGTACGTATCACTTTTTTTTCTTTTTCTTTTTCTGTGTCACTGCTTCACAGCATATCTGAGGGCAGCTTCTAGAAAACTTAACAGTTCTTGGCCTGACTGTGCTTTCACACTGAGAAGTTCCACTGACATCACTGGGGTTAGACAAGAGTAAATTAAACCACGACAAGAAACAGAGTGAGCTGAGCTTACATGGACTGGAGTCTACATTCTGTTGTAAAGTTAGATTAAATGAAAGGAAAAACAGACCACACAGATTTAAACATTACCTTTTTTTAAAAAGTCATTTGTTTCTATTTCCTTTGATACTCCCTAGGATGTTTCTACCGTATTGCCAAAATAGCAAATAAATTATCATGAGGAGCTGCACAGACACAAATTATCTGAATTTCACAATCAGCAAGCAAAATCCCTCAAGCCACTCATACTGGCATTTCTTGGTTTTGTCTAAAGATGATAGAATGTTGAAAAGCAAAACCTGTGGATCAGAATACCATGATCATGACGACAAACCCAGTGAAGGGTAGCTACAGTTCATCAAAATTTACCACACACGATCTTTTGGTTATTTTTAGTTTGAAATTAACTTTTGAAAACAGAGTTCTATTTGGGGTATTAAGGAAATTATCTAACACTTAAGATGAAATATAGTAAAGCTGCCTCCACAATCTAAATTTTGGATCCTGTACGAAGTGGGAGTAGCAACTGCTGCTTCCAAAGAGTCACGTCCTTCTGTTCCCACAGCAGTAGCCACTACCCTGACTCCACAGGGGAAGCAGCAGCTCCTGCCTGGGCTTGCAGGGCTCTGGCACAGACAAGAAGCAGCACAGTGGTGACCTTGCTCCTGTCCAGCAGTGTTGCCTTTACTTTCTGCATGCCAAGGGCACTCCTGTTAAATGTGTGACTTTCTCAAGAAGAGCACTGTGCACACTGCTGGTGTGGAAGGATGCAATGGTGACAAAAGGAATAGTACAAGACTTGGATTTCCTTTCCTGCTTAGAAATAAGCTGCATGGCCATGGGCCATAACTGAGATGCAACTGTGATGCTGGCTCACAAGCACATTAAGTGAATCAGATTTACAATACTAACAAATATTTCCTATCTGGCTTTAGCAACTGTTAAAATTGTACTAACCACTACCTTGCAACACAGGAACGACATCTGCCTCTTACTCACCTTATGACTAGAATGGCTCAAATAGGTGGCACTTCTCTGTTAACATTTATTCAAACAAGAGCAAATGTTCTTTGCTCAATTCCTCTTCAGTTTGTTGTAAGAAGATGTACCTGTCTATTTCTTCATCTCTATTGAAGATAACAACTCGTTTGTTTAAGAAAAAAAGCAAGGTCTGTGCTGCCCTAGGAAGTCAGCTGCTCATTGTTCTTTGTACATGTCCACTGGAGGGAAAGAAAAAGCTTAAAGACATTGTGAGCTGATAAATATATATCTAAATTCTTATCAATGATTACAGGAAATAAAATGTTTATTAATGCTAATTCATGTTAGGTAGCATTACCAGCAGTTCATTTCACAGTTTTTCTAATTTCAGTATAAATTTATGATTTCTTCTATTATTATTTTTGCCAAGACAAACAAGCCATTACTGTAATATTTAGGTGTTACTGACCATCATGAAACCATATAAAAAAATCCCATTAACAACAGAAAGTATTACTGGGTGAAATTCTCCCACCTCTACCCTTTTGGGAGAACCCAGCCCTTTGCCATTTACTTTTTAATTACCGCTATGGTTTCTAGCTGGTGATCCCTTGCTCGTGAAGGGGGAGCCATGTTCCAGACAGGGCACAAACCTCAGATCATTAATTTTGAATGACTTCTCTTAAATGTTCACAGAAGCGATGAATCAATCGCAGCATCCTGCCCGGGGACCCCAGCATGGAGACCTCTGCCAACAGAGGATAGAGCAAGTGGTTGGCTTGGTGGCAGAGCTGGCACTGGGGCCGGGCATCAGGACAGGTGGGAGCTGGCCCCAAGGGGACCAAATTCCATCCTCAAGGGAGTCCTGGCTGCAAAACGATCACTAGAGAAAAATTCCATCCCAACAGTTCAGGGCTATGCTTCACACCATGCTTATACAAACTCTTTTTGCTTCGGTTTGGTTACAATTTTCTTAGGATGATTGTGTTTGAATTCAAAAACTGCACCCCTTGATTTTGAATTAGTCCTCTAGTCTGGGACACAGTAGAAAAAATAAACTTGGTCCAGCCAACAAACAAGCCCAAACATGCCTGGCATGGCACACAGAGCTCAAATACTTCACTCAACTGCATAATGGCATGAAACGTTCACAGCATTAAAACAAGCTGCTTAATGTGTTTTCAGCTCACTCGGCTTTTATACCCTTGGCATGAATGTTTGACTGCTGATATCACTTTACTCTAGGAAACTAGAAAAAACAGACAGAAATGATTACATGCTACAACCTTGTATCACGATCTATGCCTCAAAAACTGATAACTGCATACCATTATTTTCTAATTATTTTGACAAAGGACTCCTGCTTCCTGTAAGACACTGAAGATATAAAGTCATGGATCCAAGTCCAAAAGACTTCATTAACTTCAGTGGGTACAAGCTTGCATCTTAATCCAGACAGAACTTAATAGTGAAATGCTATGAAAAATTCAGTTCTCCATTGGTACTCTAGACTAGCTCAAACTCACTGGTAAATTTTTTACATTGACTAGAAGACTACATAATCACCAGAGTAATTCTGAAGACAAACATCTGCAGGTAGCCTGCAGACCACCTCTCATCTAGGTTACAAGAAAGGAGCAGGCCCTTCAGGCCCTCAGCAGATGGACAACTCTTCACAGTGTAAAATACAACTACCACGCCAGTACTTTTATAGGTTACTGCTATTCAAGTATTAACACAATTAGTACAAAAATAATTCACATTATTATTCTAGAGGTTTGAGTAAAAGCATCAACTGGGTGACCCACAACAGTAAACACAACTTACTCCCCAAGTCCATGGTTATCAGATCATCCTCACTTACTTATCTTGGGGTTAGATGAATATAACAGAGCCCCAGGCCAAAAGTGTCGTTAAACTGCTCTTTCCAAGAACCAGCTCAAATGAAAGCTACTACAAAAGTTCTCACATTTGAATTACAAACTTAATGAGGGAAGTTTCTTAAATCCTACCCCTCAGGCTCTGCACCATAGCCAGTTAGTCTTAACATTACAAAATGTGAATGATGTTACATATCTGGACTTTTTTTTAATGATAATTAACTCATCTTTATCTTATGGAGCCATATATCTAATTTGTAAATGTTTCTTTTCAGCCATGATGACCAGAAGATAATTTAGTGTTATATTTTAGTATTTTACTAATAGCTGAATCTGAGAACCATCAAGTATTATGAGAGCTGGCCACACTGTAATCAGACACTGAACATGGTCTTTTAAGTACATATTGATATTAAAGAGCTTCAGACCTTCCACAGCCTGAATAACACAACATGAATACGAAGACCCTAAAATGAACATACTGAACAACTGAACATGTGCTTCTAGTCCTTGCTCTAGCTATAATTATGTCCTTCACCTAAGTAAGTGCTTTAAAACTGAAAAAAAATATTAAAATAAAACCATTATAGCTCACAAGCCAAACCAGTCAACTCTAACACAATGTAATTTCTAACACCTGCACAGTTCAGGATTCTTCACTAATCAGTTTACAGCATTCATCTGCTTAAAATACACACTGACATCATCATCTTGGGGGGCATTTCCCATTAATTTTGAGCTGATTATCCACAAAATACAGGCAAATCATGAAAAACATTTTCAACTGTAAGGAAAAATAAATGAGTACATCTTCGTCCAGTGAAGTCCCTGTTTTGCTGCTCAGTGACTACCTATACCATCTTGTTCAATAACTGACATATCAATCTTCCCCCTGCTCCTGAAAATGTAAATCGGGCAAACAAATAATGGTACATAAATTACAGTACGGAAAAGCTAAATAATAATAAATTAAAAATACAGTAATGCCTATGGATTTACACACTTGTATGAAGTGTGTATGTCAATTTTTACTTGGACATATTTAAAAAAGATGACGATTCAGGAAACACGTAACCTTTCAAAATCATTAAGCTAGGTTTTCTATACAGGCAAATCCACAAGGAAGTACTCTGCATGGAATTCAAAATCAAAATTCAATCAGATAACATCACATTAGTCTTCCCTCTCCCCAGATCTGGCACCACAGGGACAGGAATGATGTATGGAGACTGGGTAGGGACAGGGAAAGCAGCATGGCTGAGGAGTTCAGGGAGGAAGTACTTAATTCTGTAACTTCTGAATGCTCCACTGAGATCTACACTGTCTGACAGGCATCATTACTGACTAATTCAAGCAGAAAGATAATCCTTTATGCAAAAGCCCTGGTCATTTCTAGGACACCACCTTACTGTACCGTGCTCGTCAGTGGTTTTAATACAGTATATTTAGCTTAGTAGAGAGCACATAAAAACAAACTGTTTCTAATTCTAATCAAACATAATTATATTTTTGAGATGGGTAGCAGCATTATGCTCTAGCAATACAAACATTTGGTAGGTGCCATATGGACGCAGACAAAACACAGTCCCTGCTCAAAAGATCTGTCTTGACCTTTAACACATGAGTAGTCCCTCTGATATCATTAGCTGCACATGCATAATAATACAGACCAGCTCCTCAAGACTGCTTAAGTGAAATGGAGTAACGCTGACTTATTCTGAGTGAAGTTATTTCCATGCTTACATGTGTCTTTGCATTTTGTAAAATACAATGAAATTAAACACTGGAAAGGAAGGCTGAAAATGGAAGGGGGTGGAGTGTGTGGGGGCGTTAAAGCAAATGCAGAAATGGATTACAACCTGCTTACTAGAAGTTGTACAATTGTAGGTTATTTTTCTGAAAATTATGTTTTAAATAATACTAAAGAAATACTAATATGTAACAATATTAAAGTGTGTGTATTTTTTTTCCTATGTCATTACTAATATTAACATGGGATTTTTTTACGACTTGAAAACATTCAGAGTTCTTCTAAATAGAGCAGACCTGGGGGAGGGAAAAGCTGCTACGTTTAGTTTTATATTTTTTAAAAATATAATTCAAAACTTCTGGATATCTGATAACTGCCTTGGCCAGAAAGTAGGAGAGCTTCACAACTTAAGATTGTGTAAAAAAAATTAATTCAGTACAGCTAAACTTGGAAATATGAACAACTGAATGTGAAAAAAAAAATCTATCTTGTGTTGTCTTAGCATAGTTGGCCAACATCCACAGATTTTGGGCATGTACTATTAAAAAACTAGCAAAAAAAATAAACTGATAGGCAATTGCTATGTCAATTAAAACTACTTAACCTTTCACAGAGAAATAGGGAATGCAAAGTGGTAGAGTTTAGCAGTTTTTAGTGTAAAAGCAAGCAGAGTCCTAATACGCTATCACACGTTATTAAGGTCAAAAATGGTCTGCTTTCCTGAAGAATCAGTATAATACAGCTTGAAGACAATTTGAGAGGTGGAGGATATTCATACCTCAGTATTTTAATGCCAGTGTGGAATACATGATGGAACATTTGGCAGGTACTTCATTTTTCATTATTGAAGAAGCACAGGAATCTCAGAGATGTCAACTGGGGCTGAAGGTGATCTTCATTTCAGGCCACTGGTATTTAGGTATAGATAACTCTACAGAACCTAGTTAAAATGTAACATTTAACAAATAAACAGTGGGGTGTATTGCAAGCCTAAATTATTGCAGCTAGTCTAAATAACCTCAAGATTATGCCTAATTTTAAAACACACAATTAACAGAGCTGCATGCGTCACTACAAGATAAAATGTTTGATTACAGTTCCTATTCACCCCCATCAGCAAATAACATTTTAGGCAAGAATAATGAAATATGACAGTGTCTCTGCCAGTACTCCAGGGTAATATCCTTTAAACTTACATGCACATGTTAATGCATGCATACATGAATGCAAAACAAATATATGTGTGTACATGCACATGTTAATTTGAGAAAGAGATAACTATTTGGGTGACAATTTCAATATTAACAATACTTCATAGACAGAATTCCAGTGTTTGGGAAAAAAATGCCACCCTGTATCTTCTTTTGAAATTGTAGTTTTCTGCACAAAGATTGAAAAAGAGAAACAGATAAATCTATAGCGGTTCTACTTCAGCCTATGTCAGGATCTGTCTCATCAATCAAGTTGTACCAACAAATGAGTACTGAAAGCCTGGATAATCCTTATATAAACCATTGCTTGGACTGTGAGCCTGCATACCGGGTTTCCCAAACATCAGCTGACTCATCCCACCAGCTGTTCCTAGGTGTTCAGTTTGCCACTTGGCTGAAATGCTACTCCTTTCTCCTTGTTGCTTGCTCCTGCATCTGGATGCAGGATGCATCCTGCATCCTGCTCCTTGATCTGGTCCCTGCTCCCACCTATCTCACCTGAAGTTTCTCCAGCTTGACCTGCATTTTCTTTAAGACCCTGCTTTGTTGTGCAGTCCTGCTTTCTGATTCCTAATGCAGCTTCTGAATCTCAGAAATCAGCCAGCATCTCCTCAGCACCACAGTATCTCCACTTGTCTTTAATTACTGACCACAGTTCTGGGGCCTCATTTTTGAGTCATTCCCATTGAAACCAAGTATACACACCTTAACTCTCTTTCTCTGCTGTCTACTCCATCACCGCTTTTCCATACAGTAACAATTTCTCCACTGTGTTGGAAGGCCCCCTGGATACAGATTTTCAGTTATGATTATCATAATTATTATGTGATTATATTTGTATAAAGATGGTTGTTGGGGCTTATGTCACTGAACCTGAACATTATAAATATCATCTGTAACTAGGTGTAGGCATAGATGAACTAACATTTTGAGCTAGAACATTCTCTTTTATTATGAGACAAATAATCCTTTGCATTCTGTTTTTGCCTAATAAAAATACTTCTCTGCATTGATTTCCTCAAGCTGTGTTGTTTGATAAACTTTAAGTTATTGAGTATCTGAAAGGATCTGCCCAGCAAGCATTTTGTATGCTGAGGTAGAAAAACTTGTCTCCAGACAGTGCTGAAGAAGCATATGGGAAAAATACAAACTTAAATGCTGTTTTGTCTGAGAGATTTTTTCCCTTGAAAATCCATCGACAAGAATTTAAAATTTGTAAATGAAAATAGATAATTTTAATTAAAGATTTGGATAAATTAATAGCAGTTTGCTTCCTAGAGGAAATAACACAGTTTTCAAATTCTCTTTAACAAGCCACACACTGTGTTCACAGTATTTCAAAGCAAATCTAGGGAACCATAAATGACTGACTCAGTCACAAGTCCTAAAATCCAGGATATTAGAAACATGGACCATTATTTCCAAAGACCAGTATTGTACAGGTAACAATGCATAGATTTGGGACCATAAATTACTGACATCATCCTCACCAGATGTTTTGTTTTATACAAGGTTGATATTTGGAATTTTGTAAACATAAACATTACTGTTCATAACTAATTCACAGTAAGGAATATTGCTCATCAGATTGAGTTTAACCTTACTTACATTATTGTGTTACTACTTAAAATATACCCTCTTTGGATATTATGTAGGATCCTATTTAATAGATTCTGAGATTAACTAACTACTAAATAAGTGGCTGTGACTTGGTTTGGGCGGTAAGACTGTCCCATGGTCTGCCCCACCTCCAGCTTTTGGCAGCAGCTGCCAAACCACCTACTCACCCCCATCCTCCAGAAACCTTCTACAGACCTCAGAGGTGTCCTAAAATAGCAGTTCCTAAATTCTCATATGAACCAGGCCTGACAGTAGTGAAAGACTGGTAGGAGAGGTTCAAAAGTTTTCCATAGGTGAGGCAACTACCAGGAGATCCGTATACACAGACCCATGGACAAGACTGTCAGTGAAAAGTGCTGTCAGATCCCAGGCATTATTTTCGAGTAGTGTACAACTTATTGGAAAACAAAGAAACAAATAACTGTGATATTTTCACATTCTTCTTTGAACATCATACTGGATAAATGGTGTACATTGGATGGAAATTTTCTAAAGAGTAATCCAGTCTTTCTGTTTCAGAGCAGATTAATAAACCTACCATGGTGGGATTATTATCCTGGGTTATGCTGCTCAGGAAGTCACCCTTACAAATAACTGCCTACTGAGCAGAGACAACTTCAAGCAGGCTGACGAACTGTGGCAACAGTGAAAACTCAGTCCAAAATCTATCTACTGCAATAGCAATCTACACTGAAGCACAAAAGAAATACAGAGGTGAAAAAGGCAACTATAATTCAAAATTGACGAGGAAGTGTACATTCTGTACTTTCAGGATTTCCAAAGATTTCAAAGTGACCTAAAAATCTGTGAAAAATAAACAAACAAACAAAAACTCTTTGAAGCAAGTTCTACAGAATTCTAGCTGCATTAAGAGTAAAATTGAAGACAGCATGTTAGTCCCACATGGCTACAGCTAAGCTTCTTAGAAGAGACATTTAACTCCTGTTGGCTAACACATTTGTGTATTTCTTTATTTATATTCTGGAGTACTCCCCTTTTGCTCATACCACCTTAAAATATCAAAGACTCTCTTTCTTCCTCTAGGGACAGTAATCTGTCCAAACTTGGTTTCTCTCTTCACCTACCCAACACCACCTTCCTTTTTGCATTTTGTTTCTACAATATGTTGTGCTTTCTAAATGACTTGGCATGCAGCTACTAAAACCATCTTCTTCAGCAACCTTCTTGACCCTGCCATGTCTCTAACTGATAAGTTCTTTGGTTTTCTTATGTCATTTCAAATGAAAGTAATTTATTTTACAAACAACTTAAATATATATATCTTCTAAAGTCATTTACTCCTACACCGCCAATGACTGCAGTCTCATCTTCCATATAGTTTATTTTTCTTGCCTTGCTTTCATGCTGCTCTCCCTCTCTGAAATAGTAACCTATCCCACAGTATCAAGCATTTGAGATTCTAACCTTTGAAATCCTTCTTTTGAAGATATCTTTCCCCACAACTCACAAGTACAACCTATGCCATTGTTTGGTTTGACAAAAACCTTGAAAAACTGTACCTTTTCTAAAGTCTCCGAAGTCATCTGATATGCTTACATACTGTTTGCAAATTTGTTTGTAAATTTGGATTAGATAATTTGATTTTTTTTTTCATCTACAGCTCTTATCTATGTACTTGGTATCTTAAAGATCCATAGCATTTGATGTAGATACTTGTATATCACCTCTAATGGAAAAACAAAAACAAAAATATGAGCCTGGATATGCAGACTTTGTAGTTTAGTTAATACTGACTATCATTTAAAAGCAAATAGAACAGATTTGAATAGAAATATAATAGAAATAATACAACAGTTTTATTACAGTCATTGGACCCAGCAGCTGACTGGACTGATGCAGGTTGCTACTACACACTTACTTCCTGTGATTTCTGCATTTCAAAATTTGTCCAAACCTGGAGAGAACTTGTGACACCTCACCAGCTCCTCTAATTTGTTCCAGTCCCTGCTGATCTGAAGAACCTAATGCTACCATGAGAGGTGGGAGCATAATATTCTAATAATGTTTTCTGCTCTTTTCAGGTTTCAGAGAAAACTGTCATATTAAGGACATTAAAGCATCTGTGAAACCTCTAATATATTAGGCTATTATGAAAATTTATACAATTATAAAATTGTATAAAATACTATAAGATATTAAAAAATACTTTAAAAACTCAGTAGCCCTCAAATTGGTTTTAGGCTTATTGTGTGCCAATACAGTTCAAAAATAGAGTTCTTCAGCAGGACAGAATTTGATATTTTTAAACACAGGGAAGAGAGGTACAGTTATGTTTGCCTTAGGTCACAGAAGACTGTAATTTACTGATCTCATGAAGAAAGACCACCTACCCACACTGCTATCAACCAACAATAGGATAGTTACTTGCTGTGTTTTAATGAAGCAAATATCCAGAAATGGTGCTGATTAGGGCAAAGACAACTGAGTTATTCTATGTCTGCAAGTTTTTTTTTGTTGTTTTTGTTTTTTTAACCAATATTATATTTGCTCTCAGCTTTCCTGACTCTGTCCAATGTTCATTGTCTTTCAGTTTCATAAGCACTAAAAATAACAAGCGTCTGAAGAATAACCGCCTTTCAAGAAAACAAACAAAAAAGCCAAACAAATTCAACACAAGGGTTATTTCCTTCTGATCTTTTTGTCTTGATTTCAGTTCTTCATGAAAACAACATATGGGTGGAGTACCACAAGGGCTGGAAAGGACAGCTATGACCTCAGTAACTACTCTCGTTAAAGCAGGAGAGCAGTGCCTTTTCCACAGCTAAGTGTTTACAAAATTAGAGTCTCTTTATAGGCTGTCATTTCATAGTTTTGTTTGTTGTTGGTTTTGGTTTGTTTTCTTAAAGAAAATTTCACTGCACATTTCTATATGACAGAAATGCAGGAATAACACAGAACTGTATTTAGCATGTTTGTTTATCAGGCACAATTTAAATGTTATGATTTCAGAAGCATGTAGAAAACTCTGTGCCACAGGTGGGTGACCCACCTAATGGTCATCCACAGAGGTGTAAGAAACTCCCTGAAGGCTAAACTCCCAGTGACAAATTCCCCAGGGAGACCCAAGCACAAGGAGTAAGGCACTTCAGCTCTGCAAAGCACAGGTCTTCCTTCAGGTTGGGCACTGTCCTCAGCCTTTCCTCTTGCTGTGGTCTGGGCAGCTGGAGAGTTTCTGAGTCTTCTGCTGGAACCTCTAATTTTTCCTGCCACTACAGGTATCTTCTGCCTGCACCTGTGGCATTTGACCTACTCATATGCAGGTCTTTACTCCATAAATGTAGGAAAAGTTTCCAAGCATGCTTGCTTCCAAGCAGGGATGTTGTAAAGGTCAATACCTTAAAAACTGGGAAAAACTTAAATAAAATGATAATGAGGGTCACACAATTGCAATAAAATGGCATGAAGTTAATGTTTCTTTTCAGCAAGGGCTCTAGTTCATAATAAGGAATAAAAGGATGTTTCAGTTGGTTTTAGTATTTAATTTAAATGTGGTATTATAGGACTTCCACATTTGCTCTGTTCAGGCTTTGACAATTAAATAAAAATATGTACTTGACCAAGTACTTTTATTTTATGTTTAGGATGTATTAAACATTTTTAGTTTAGATAATAATTTGATCAACGAGACCTGAAACATCTGTCTGTTGCCTTATTCTATATTTATACGTATGTACACATGGGAATTTGTTAGATCGATTCTCCACTTTTACAGTGCTTAAGATTTATTTCTAGACTGAAGTCCTAAAAATGGCCACCAGGAGCCCAAAGCTTGCTGAAAGAAAGTGTGCTGGATCACATCATTGTCATTAACAAAAATTAGCAGAAAAAAAAATGTGCATATCATACTGAATATCACATCCAAAATTTATTAATTCAACCCAACCCAAAACACGATAAGCAGAGCATAAACAAGCAAAGAAATCTCTTCCTGATTCACATCCATACAAACTCCTGCCAACAAGCATGAAGGCATGCAGTCCCTAAAGCACTGACCTCCACAGGATGGAGTTATACTTTCAATCACTTTCCCCCCAGTATGGTTTCATCATATCTTGGCTCCACAAAGTCCATGGTGAGAGGTGCTGAGTTTGAACACAATAATTTCTGCCATTTCTGTAAATTTACTGTCTTGGGTCATCTTGACTTGCAGGATGCAAGCAGCTTATCAGAGTTAAGAGGAACTTGTTCATTTGGACAACTTCCTCCTAAGTTCTCATGTGTTCCCTTTTTCATTTTCCCAGAACAGTCTTGCACACTTTTTGACCAAATGACCTGAGGCAGCATTATTTGCCCAACCTAGAACAACCTATCAGCATGAGAAAAAACAGTGAAAGACATTGCTTACTGCTCAGTGAGAGTTTAAAGTATCTCATCATAGGCATCCAGCATTTTCCATCTATGAATACACACATTTACTTCAATCTAAAGATAATACCCTGATATTCCTCACCAAATGGAGAAGAGACTGTGTGTGCCCTTTTCTACTCACCCCACTTCACATTTTTATGTGCTCATAAAGACACACCATCATTCAGAATTTAATTCTAAAATTATGCAGGTCATCAGGGCAAGGTTATCACAGACTCTCTTAGCTACACAACTATGAATTCTTTCAGGTTAGACAGCAGTCATCTGGTATACCTTGTGCTAGCTTCTCCAGAAAAATCTCTCTCAGCCTTCACCACCAAACTGCTCGGGTTCTTCCTCAAGGACGACACATCAGCTGCAAAATCTGCATGTTTCTACACATCAATAAGAAGCTTATACTAGTATATTGGCAGTATTTTCAATCTTTATTTGAGACTCAGTTGCAGGAAAAAGTTTAGATTTAAACATTCTCTTAATTTAGACACTAAGTTGGGAGGAAAAAGAGAAACTAGAGAAATTAGATTATTAGATTATTCTTTATAGCACTGGCCAACAACTTAATCTGATTTTGTCTCTATTGATGAACAGCAAAGAACAGTCAGTCCTTAGGGGGGGTTATAGACAAGTGAACTGAAAACCATCAGCTTGGGATTCATTTGCCATAGTAATTTTTAATCTTTAGCACTAGGTAGGTTTACCTCAGTCTCTGTCACTAGGTTTATCTCAGTTAGTATCATTCTGAAAGGTTTTTATTTTTTCTGTTTTGCTTTTTGTGGGTGTTGGAAAGGAAACATTTTCCTCCAAATAAAGCACAGCTTTAACAGGGTAAATCTGTCAAAGCAGCTTGTGTCCTGCATTGCTGGCAATCAGCCACAAATTCTGTCCAGTCACTGAGGAAAAAAAGATGTCTGGAGAACAGATGATCGGCATCCAATAGCACTGGTTTGAAACAGAATGAAAGAGATGAAAAGCTATTGAGTTGTGTGTCTTTAAAGCTCAACATCTAAGGTTAAATGTTTCTATGCCAAATGTATTATATGTATTTATGATATACAAATCTAGATGACAATGCCAAACAATAAACTTGAGCCAACAGCCATTGCACAGACTTAACTATGTACAAGTATCACCTATAAACAAGCTTATAATTCTTTCTGCTTCTGTGGCAAAAAGGTAAAAATGTTGAAGTCTAGATAATGCTAAAATAACTGAGTCGTTTCACTTCCATTGCATCTTTTATTAAGAAAGTTTTGAAAGTTTAAAGGAATCCAAGCAATAGTTTTTGTTTTTTTTTTGTTTGTTTTGTTTTTTGTTTTTGTAAAAGAGGCCAGACAAAACCAGAAGGCAACGATTGACTAGTATGAAGTTAGTCTAATTACATGGACTCAGGACTTCAAATTATTTGGATACTAAAGTAATGACAGAGAAAACAAGGCCCCGTTATCAGAAAGAAAGAAGAAATTGAGGTACCTCTATATAATGAACCTCTAATAACATTCATCTAATAATGAACAGCTCTTGCTGTGTAATTCAGAACTCATTGCCAGAGCAAGTGCAAGAGAATGCTACAGGATTAGGGAAGCGCAACCCAGCAGCCAGCCATCACCCAGTAATTAGCAAATGGTCAAACCCTGCCAGGAAGCAAGCAGGTAATGATACATCTTGATTATACTCATACTAAAATTACTAATTCAGATGAAAGGCACCTCCTTTCTGAGTGTATGGGTTTTGAAACACAATACTGAGACCAAGATCTTAAATCTAGATTTGGTTTCTCAACGTGGTAGGTCCTCCAAGGAATACAGATATATCTTTTACTAGCTGATATAGTACAGTGCTTCCATAATAAACTGCCAAAATAAACCAAACTTTAGGGCAAACTTAGTCTTAGATCTTTAATCTTAGATCTTGATTGAGACTGAAACAGTTCACAATTGATAATATAATTAAAATGCTTGTCATTGTAATTTTTATGTTTCAAGATGTAAACAAGGTTCTCTCCATTTTTTTTCCCTAAGACAATGCTATTGCTGTTCTCAATATCTAATCTCCTCTCCACATATTTTTCCTTTAGAATTTCTAAGTCAGAAGGCTATTTGAGTTTCTTTCACTTTTGTTTCATTTTTTCTTTCACTTTTACGTGTCTTCCAATATGTTAGCTTGTTCTGTTGCCTTGAAAATATTATTCATAGCTTTTACATAGCTTTTAATTACAAGTTTATCTTCCTGGAAGATGAAAAGAAAGCATGAATTTTTCTTTTGTTTGTTTTTATTCTAGGCCATTTAGTCTACCATTCAGCTCTGATTTCTATACTTTAAACTTCCTATTTTGGTGAGAAGAGGTAGTTAGCTGTCCAGAATTTTGATCAATTGACTCAATCTTTTCCTTTCCTGCAAAGGACGTTCAATACACATTTTCATGTAAACCTGTTTATCTCGCTCTTTTACATTACCTGCAACTTTACTGTAATTCAGCTTGATACTTTTAAATTTCATCATAAGCCTGTGCAAATAACCTGAGCTCCTTAAACCACAGACAGTTATATTATGTTAATTAACTATGTCACTGAAGTCTGCAAGAGAAATGGCATAGATTCCAAATTTGGACTCATTCAGAGTACAATTCTACTGGCAGCTTGCATTTCAGTGAGAGAATAACCATTGTATTGTCATTCCTGTTGTTTTAAATAGCTGGGCATTTGTGGCTATGTGGTTTGCTGCTTTAAGTGTGCCAATAATGAGTTTAAAAAAAAAAAAAAAAAAAGCATTGCAGCTTATAAAATTTCCAAAATATTGGATTACAAACATATAATAATGCAGCAAGTTCAAAGAAAATATACTGTTGAAACTTCAAATTTCAAGCTACTTCTTATTCCTGATGACACAGTTGATTTTTAGACTAATATGGGCTTTCAGAAAACAAACAACTATCAATAATTATCAGAAACAGCTATTAGTAGCTGTTGGTAGTTATATGTGCACCTGATCCAAGCTGTTACTTTAACAAGCACAGCAGAGTTTTAGGATCTGACCTTTTCTTCCTGATTGCAGTAAATGCAATGTTGCATCCCACACTTTCTTAGTAGGTGAGAGTCAGACCTTCCTCTATTTCAGTTCCTATTTGGAAAGTGGTATTAGCTAACTTTACCACCTTCAAAGGTCAAAATGTGTTACTTTGTTCCATATTTGCATATTGCTTTCAAAAGTCAACAAAAAAAATAGAGAAGTACCTTAACTACTACTGAACAATGAGCAAAATGGCATACTATTATAAAATCTCATTCATAATGTTTGTAATTTCCTATGCAAGTTTGATGACTTCTTCCTGATAAATGTGAATATGAGGTGTGAGTTTTTGTGCAGACAAATTTCCCCAGGGAACACAGTATTTGAACATGCCTAAAATATCAAATACAAAAACACAGAGCCAGTAAGCGTGGACTATTCATCTCTTAGAAACTATATGTAAACACAGCAATGAACTGTTCATGATTCTTTTCATTTATTCAAGTCACTTCTGGCAGTTGGTCACACCTACAGTTTTCTTAGTAACAACACAAACGAAAAGGCAGGATCAGGATTATGAAAGAAGAATTATGCAACTTGGCTGTGTTCAAGCTCACAAAAGTGTCCTAACAAAAGGAGATTCTGGAAAGCAAGACCGAGAAAGAAGATTATACAAGACTAGAGTCTTCCTTCCACGATACATGGCAATAAGTAGCAGTAGATTTCCTGCTCTTAATACAGTCAGTCAGCCAGACAAAAATCATCAAAATGAACTTTTGCCTCTTTAGGAAGCAGAAAAGCAGAAACAGACACTTCATAGTAAGATTCAGAGCTTTGTATTCCAAGAAAAAAAAAAAAAGTTGATTTGGATGAAAAAGCAGTAATACAATTTTTTTTTTTCTTGGGGGGGGTGGCAGGATAGATATGTATTTTAGAAATATAAATGAGATTGTCACATGGCTTCACTTTTATATAATAAATATGAAACATGGCACTAAAGAACTAAAAGGGCAGTCCCAGGATAGCCCACTGACTTCAAATCACAACTACTGACAAGAAAGTATCTTGTTTTTGAAATATTAACTACATTGAGGGTACTAAACATCTCACACATAATCACAGTCTTCCTCCTAATTTCTAACTGCTAGTGCTGTTGAAGTTTTTTTGTTTGTCTGTTTTTTTTGGTTTTGCTTTTTTTTTGTTTGTATTAATCCACTGTATTTGTATGTTTATGGATCAGGTTAATTTATTACTTTTTTTTTTTTTTTTTTAAATTGAAAAGAGGCATCTTTAGATATACAAAATCCACATCTATGCCTTTCTATGCTAGTACCTCAGGGCAACCAAATTCTTTTTCATATCTAATTCTTGCTGGATTGCACAACTTCAGTAATGCAAAGCAGTCAAAAATCCAGGTTAATTAGCCTTATGTCCTGTCTAATCAGTCTCAAATCAGGGTATGATCATCCATGTTTTATTACTGCAACTCACATCTGCTAACAAAGCTTCATGACCATATGACTTCCACTAACACAGGGGCTTGATCATGTTTGCTTCTTCACTGATTTGTAATTGATCACAGGATGGTCTCACCTGTGTCTCTCCTGTCTGTTCACAAGCCCAAGTTTTGGTTTCCTTAAACATAACCTCCCAGCTATGGCCTGTGTTTCTTTGATGATGCACTCCACTAGGGAAAAGGTCGACCAAACTCAAAAGTGCAGCACAGCTGGAAGCACAAAATTTTCACCATCAAATCTAAGGGAAGAATTCATGCCTGAAAATTTCTCTCCTCATTTGGAAGAGAATACAAGCTTTGTAACTTCCATTAAAAGGTATTTCTTGTTCTTCTCACTTGTGACAAGGCACATCAGCTTCACCCATGTGTAAATGGAACATTCAAACTGCAAAACAGCACTCAAGTATGTAGCCAATGAATCTAATAACAGAGAACGAGTGAGCCGTAAAAGCAACTGGATTAATGCTCATAATTGTTGTTTATTTTCATTTACTTGGAAGAATGAAAGCACAGTCCAAAAACTGGTTTTACATGAAGAACTATAATTTCTTATGAATAGCCAAGTCTGAAGACTACAGGCTCCATTCCTAAGTAAGGGTTTTGTTTTGTTTTTAACCATTAGACAGTATAAACAAGTAAATATTTTGCCTTGCCTTGATATATTGTCTTGGCCCCACATCATCTTGAGTACTGTGATCTGATATGTAAGGTATTTCCTCCCCCACCCCCCCCCACCCCATACCACCCCCCCTCACCCCCCCCCCCGACCGGAAGGCTAACAGTAATACTCTTCAACTACTATTGCTGTAACAGTTCATTCCCTTCACCTTATGGAAAGAAGATCTTTCCTTTGTTTTAATGAGCTTAAGATAAAGCCTTTTTAGAACAGCTGCTGCATTCACGAGGTCTGGGGCCTTGCTTTCTCGCAAGCCGCTTTCTCGCAATAGTGCCTCGAGCCAAGATTCCCACACTGACATACGGTCCTTGATGCTGGTGTAGGTGAAAAAGCTGTACTGCTCTGGGTATGTACATGACAATCTCCAAGCAGGCTGGTGGAGTCATGACACCCTATGCTGTCACGACAAACTACATTAGCTGGCCTGTATGAGTAATCTGCACAAAGCATAGGTACTGTACACCACTTTTGTACAGCCCTTTGCTATTGCTGAAAGGAGATGATGGATCTTCCCTTGGAATTGTACTGTCACAGCTAAAAAGAAACTCTGTGATCTAGGTAAACTAAAGCGTAACTCTCTTTTTGCATCAACAGCTATGTAGATACAAGATATTGTTAAACATTCCAGGCACATGTGGTATCCAGGTGAATACAATGACAATCTTTAGCTTGGAGCTTCACAGGTTTTTCAGGTTTGTGTCACAAGCCTTACAGAGTTATAAGGAGATTACACAGATTCTCCATAGACACTTAAACCAACGTGCATCAATGAAGGCATAATCCTCTTAAAAGTACTGACGAGTATGTAACAAATACTGAATGTAATTGCACAAAATCTGCTGAAGTTCTAGTAAAAAAATTTTCACAAATTATGTCTCTTAATAAGCTAATGTTTGTGTGTTTGTATTAATGTTTATACTGAAACTCCCAACAGCATTTCACAATGCTGTGTGTTAATAACTGTGACTCCTCGGCAGTGGGAGTATTAGAGACAGAGAGAAGAGGGAGGGCTTTACTGGGGATCAGGGTGAGATGTGGGGTCTTGGCCTCCAGGCACACCAAGCTGTGGCTGGGCTGGAGCCCAGAAAGAGCCACTTTCACAGTATATAGCAACTCATCATTATTCCTTCTTCCACATTCACCTGAAGGTTATGTGGACTTGACCTGAAATAGATGATGCTTTGCTGCTAGGTCCCATACAGTTGTGCTATGGAATTAAAATAGTCACTGAGAACCCCAAATGAAACAGGTTCTGTTCCAATTGACAGGATAGAGGTTAGATTTTATATTTAGCCCTAGATCCTTCAAACACATTCTGAAAAACAAATTATACGTGAAGAGGCCCCAAAACAAAAGAAAAAATAAAACCTAGACCCCAAAAAGAAAGCAACTAAAATCTGAACATAGATGTTAGCTGTGGAATTAAGTAATCAATTATAAATTCCTGTAAAATGTAACACATGTAAAACTAAAATTAGATGTTTGAAATGTATGAGTAATAAATTCCAAAGGGCTAGTTTGTTGGGATTTTCTTGCTGTTGTATTGCTTTTTCTCTTCTTTAAATGGACTACTGTGTTCTTAATAGGTTGTTGACTTTTTCCTCATAAGGCTCTTTCTCATCTTAGATAAAAGGGAGAACAAGTAGCCTGTTTTCTTGTATACAATAATAGATGGTTCACTTGGATACATACAATTGCCATCTAAAACTCAGTGAGTCTAAAATTAGAATTCTGTGATATGACTCACATGGAGCTTTGTGACAGAAACTAGGATATTTTTAAGCGAATGAAGTCTAAAGTACAAAATAAAAAATGCATTCTAGAAGTAGTCTATGAAATAAATTGCTAATAATTACTAGGTGTTATTTTCATATCTGTGTTTTATCCTCTTTCAGGTAGATTCTCCAAAGTATTACCATTAGCCTGATAATTAAAGGTGGTAAAGCTTCTGATTTCCACAAAAGGCTAAAACAGGAAACCAATATAGTTTCCTTATTTAAATATTTTTTCCTTTACTCTGAAGAAGACTTTTACCTAAGCACAGAAGCATGACCAGCAATACTACTTCTACAAAACTATTTTAATGCTTATTACTTAGTAATAGAGGACAAGAGACATGTAGTTTCAAGTTCCTCTAGTAATAAAAATAAAATTAATAATAAAAAATAGATGAGACATCATTCCAAGAGGGAAGATTATTTGTGATCACAATTTACTATATCTAAAAGTAATACATCAAGATCTACAAGTTGTATTGTAGGAAGATACTACAGCACAGCTGTGAGCAGATGAAGCTTAATTTTTCAAGTCTGTAGTATATTCTACTACAGACAGCAAAGGAATCAGATGTTAAATAAGATGAATGATAAATGTCATAACCTGCATAGAAAAACATGACACTGTAATTCTTTAATAATTCTGAAAGTATTGCTTTCTGATATCCCTATCCCAATGCTACTACTAAAATATCTGTCTGTCTAGAGATTGGTCAGAATAGAGGGGATGCTCTCAAAAATATTCATGACAGTAATATTTTCCTTCTCAAAATCTTTATCTCCACTAAACCTTCAAAACTGACATGCAATTGTTCATATTTACACTTCCCAAAACATCACCATTTTCACACCAGTAACAAATCCGGCAGATGAAACTGAAAATAGTTTTTTTGGTTTTTTTTGTTTGTTTGTTTTTTAAACATATCAGATAGTTTTTAATCACAACCAACTTAAACACGTGTAGTGCAGATGCCTACGTCTGAATTTGTCAATCTAGACTGAGTGAAGCAGAGCTGGTAAAGACAGATTTGTACAAAACAGAATTTGTCTGATATATTTTGGATATACATTTTAAGATAACTGTTTTTAAGAAGCACAGTTTTTAACCACAGTATACAGAACAAGTCAAGAAGGAATTTCCTCTCCCATTTTGCCCTCCCACATTTTGTGTAGTGAATCCTGTCCTCAGTATTTGAATTCTACCACATAAGAAGAGAAGAATTTGATTTTTGAACTCTATTCCTTTAGAACCAAGTGTAAGCAATCTCAGTATGCAGCACTAAAATTTCAACTGTTTTCTGCCCTAAATATATACTTTATCCCAGATGAAAACTGCTCTAAGGAACCTGCTTTGGCAGGGGGGTTGGACCCAATGATCTTTCAAGGTCCCTTCCAAGCCCTACAGTTCTGTGATTCTGTGAAAACTGAAAAAAATATATTGTTTTTTCTTAAAAACCAACTCAAATGCAAATGTATGTTTGTCACTTATAACATCTGTTTGATCTTTAGAGCTTGTTATCCTGGTTGATCATCAGCCAACGGGAAAGAGGAACACTGATTAGTTTACCAACCTTTAAGAACCGTGCAGTTCTTAAAAGTGCAAGCAAGGATGCAATGAAAAAAGAGTTGAAATGGTGATTTATACTACATAACATTGGGAGAAAAACACTAGAAAATTGTAAGATGGTAATAATAGTTTAAAAAGAAAACATATTTTAAATACTTAACCTGGAATTTGTTACCAAAGGAAAAACTCTAAAAGTCCCAAAATAGGACCATGCTGGGCTAAAACAAATACTGCATTGCACAGACTGCCCCAGGACTGTGTTCTTTTTGAGGAGAACAGAAAATGAAAGCCAACTGCAGTCAAATAAATAAATAAATCATGTTTCTTTACACTGTGATACTCATTGCTATCCATGACAAAACATTCCAATGCAACATACCTAGAATTCGAACTGGACTTGAATTTATGTCATTTATGCTATTAGCTACTTGTTTCGTTAACCTTGGCCATATGTTTCTGGACTACCTACAGGTAGGCTCAGAAATTCTCTCTGCCGGCAATACATCAAATTATCAGATACTTGTGTCAGAAGAGACCTGAGGAATATTCTTGCAGTATTAATTTTTATATACATAAACCAGAATTAAATACTTCTAGCAACAGTGATTTCACAGCTAGCCTTAGCAAGTTTCCCTATTCAATGTTAACTAATATTTAACCTGAATATCCCTGACTGCATAACCCTTTCAAATGCTTTCATTTTTGTAAATGAAAAGACTTGATCTCTTTTCTTTCTTTGTTTACTTTTCAACAGTTTTCTTTACAGCTATGATGTTTTTTTCCAGATCTTTTAACCATCACACATAAATCTATTTTGTTACGAAAGAATGTAAACTTAAGTTTTCTTACACTGAAAAAAAAAAAGTTTGAAATTCTGCTTGGAATTCTCTTAAATCAGACATGAGATGTAAGATACAGATTCCCCTTTGGATTTACTTGGCCTACTGAGTGAATAGAGTCAAAAAAAGTACTTTCCCTCAAGAAAGCCGCAGGAATCATCATGCAAGGACATTTCAGAGAGTGAAGGACTGCAAAGGAACAGCAGCAGCAGGACTACATGGAGACAGAGGATGTCAACAAACTGGACAAAAACTTTAATTGTGGCAGTATTTGTGACACAGGACTAAAACTCCACACTGCGCAAGGTGTATAGCATTCCACTCAACCAAGCATAGACTTTCAAGCTCACATTTACAAATGTGATGTTGCAGTTTGATTTCAGAAATGATAAAACAGTAAATGGCACCGAAAAGGGAAACCTTGACACTCACCTTTTTGGCAGGAGCTCGCCTGACCTCCACAATCCAATTTTCATCTGGTTCAGATCTAATATAAGATCTGAAGCATTGGTGGAAAGAAAGTTGGGAACATGCATGCAGTGAAGCAAGGTAGCTTTCAGTAGCAGGTATCTGTTAAATCAGCTTAGCCTAATGTTAAACTGTGGTTCTTGGCACTGTTGACTTAGAAAACAACCACAGGGAAAGTCCAATAAAGGTACATATTAACAAAGTACCTATCAGCAAAAAAAGAAAATATAACTGGTGCTTGATTAATGGCTACTCCTAGCACATCATGGAAAAGAAAACAGTGCTAGGATGTGAAAGAAAGGAAAAAAAAGAGCCAAAATTTAAGGAGAGTTGGGGGGAGGAAGGACAATCCAGAAGAAAACCAATATAGTACACAGTATTCTGTGAACAGTGTTAATATAAGGATGGCATTAAAAATACAGATAAAATTACAGATAATACTCAGTTGTATATAAAACTTTAAACTGAAAAGTGCTTGGACTTTAAGTTAATTTGACCTGTGTATATTGAAGTTTATCAGGAGTGTTACGAAGTTTACTAGAATGACTATGGCTACTTTTCATAATAGTGGGTCTTCAATGAATGACCATGTTGCTTTCTTTCCCACCACAGCTTTTTCTGCACTGTGAAGTCTCTCTGCAGGGAGTTTACACGAGCACAATATTGTTCTGAACCAAAATGAGCCTAAAGTCTTAAAAGAACAGTGGTGCAACCCAGAACCAAACAGACTAAGAATTTTTTTAAGCTTTCATATCATTTGCAGGGTGAGGGTGTCTTTAAGACCACAAAGTATGTGTCTTATAATAGAATATTGTTTAAATTGCTGTACTTGGTACACTATAGAACAGGCTTTACAGAACAGGGTTCAAATAGACAACAGCCTCAAAATATTAATGATACCACAGCAACCTCATTTGGGTGGCTTACATTGCAATGTAGACTGAATTTTTGTGATCCACTATAGACAAAGACAAAAATGTCCTGCTTGACTGAATGGACCACCCCGTAATGAATGCAATACCACATCTCTACCTGGCACAGGCTACTAACTAAGAAATTAGAAGAAATGGATAGAGGAAGAGAAAAGTGGAAAGAAAGCCTGCAGCACTAGTATAATATAGTGATTCTTTGATAACACCTTACAAGCCAAACAGAGCAAGTCAACATATGGGAAAATGTCCAAAAGAATTGGATGCTGTCTTATTATTTTCTTCAGAAGAACAGCATAAGCATGACTGCAGTTTGTCTGTAAGTGTACTACTTTAGGAAAAGACTGAATTTCACGACACCAAAGATCAAAAAGACAAGATTTTACTGGCTTGTTTTCCAGCACTGCCTGCTTTGATTTTTGCACATATTAAAAGCGTTATAAGAACCTTTAGTGTATAACCAGCAATAACGCTAAAGAAGCTTGCACTCCCCATAGGCAAAGGAGCAGTATCTTTGTGCCAACTGGCATTTACTTCCCTGAATAACCCTAAAGAATCCCAGGAATGCAAATCCAACTGATGGTTAGCACCAGTTCTGCTCAAACTTTGTGAGTGCTTTTGTAATGTGAAAAAATAAACTAGGAAACAGAATAAAAAGCTTTGAACTATGCCAGCAAGGAATAAATTATGCAAAGACAATCATACTAAAGGATGTCAAGTATTTTCTGTAGTACCTCAAGGCTGGGCTTCCTCATGCGTAAATTCAGCAACCAAAAAATCAGGTATCTCCTCTATGCTCTGTTGTCTCTCTCTGTAACCACTTTTGCAGGGCAGCACTGTTGGAGCTAGCACTGAAGGAAGGGTAAGCGGTATGTAGAGGCTAGTAGAAAGATGCCACACACCCCTAAGGGTATGTATCTAGCAAAAGAGTAGAAATGGAGGACAGCTATGGCTTCTGTGGATTTATCTGTACGTTCCCGCCTATGGCTAGCCCCTCCTCAGACCCTCCTCTCCTCCTTGTAAACGGATAAGCATTCTTCCCTGCAGCCATTATAAATGTCATAAAATTCCCAGACTAAAACTATGCTATGATACATTTCTGCTTCAAAAACATGCCTTCATTAATTAAAATTCAAGTGATGGGGGTCATGCACCTTCTGGAGATGCCTTTCTCTCTCTCCCTCTCTCTCGACTGCAGACTGAGCTATAATGAAAAGCCATATGTGGCACTTTTTATTAGCATGACAAGGATGATGAAATTAGAGAAGACAAATCATACTCTCATTGTCCACCTCCCTCCTATGACCCACCAGCCCTGGCCTAACAGAGTACATCCCTCATTCTCCTGAGTAGGAAGAGCAGAACCACAGGTGTCCTTTGCGTGGGCACCAGCATGTGACAGGTTGCTACACACTGGCAGCATAGCACACAGCACATCATTATGACTGCTTGTCCCAGGTGGGCTTCTGAGGCAGTGATATGCAATCTTTTTGAAAAAAAAAAAAAAAAAAAAAAAAGAAAAAACAAACAAAAACAAAAAAACTCTAACATTTATGTTTGCTGCTGCAAGTGTCATAATCACTGTTAAAAACCAATAGTTTGGTTTGTATTTATTTCTCTCTCACAGTATTTAGTAGAGTTGACAGAAATCCATTCACTTACAGGATGTTTAGGAGAGATTTCAAAACTGGTGTTGATAATCCCAGGGACGAGAGGCATTTTTCTGGTCTTCCCTACACCCTCCCACCACAAGCACTTATTGGAAGTTTGCGAGGCAAATATGAGACAACAATGTGGTATGTGGAGAATGACTTGCTTTACCTCTGGCCCTCAATCCCAATGACTTCCCAATACTGACACCTTGCAGCACTCTCCAGCAACATCACACAATAAATTCTCTCCTGCCTTAGCTCATAGCCAGGTACAAAAGAAGGTGTCGCACAGCAGAACTGCAGCTCTGTAGTAATGGAGGATCCCCCAAACCACCTCAGTTCCTGTCATACCATGAATACTGTCAAGTCCACTGTCAGCTGGGGTTACACACCCAGCTACACCTTCATGGATCCTGGGAAGCCATGCACACACGCCAAGAAATATCCTTTTGTTCCTATGTCCCTACCTGCTTCTGTTCCAGTTGATTTCAATTCCTGAAAGGTATCACTACCACACAATCATAGAACAGTTTGGGTTGGAAAGGACCTTGAAGATCATATAATTCCAACACCCCTGCCATGGGCAGGCATACCTTCCACTAGACCAGGTTGCTCAAAGCCCCATCCAACCTGGCCTTGGACAATTCCAGGGATGGGGCATCCACAACTTCTCTTGGCAATGTCTTTCAGTGCTTCACTACCCTCTGAATAAAGAACTTCTTTCTAATATCTAATTTAAATCTACCCTCTTTCAGTTTAAAACCATTGCCCCTAGTTCTATCACTACACTCTATGATGAAGAGTCCCTCCGCAGCTTTCCTGCAGGCCCCCTTTAGGTATTGGAAAGCCACTATAAGGTCTCCTCGAAGCCTTCTCTTCTCCAAGCCGAACAACCCCAACTCCCTCAGCCTGTCTTCACAGAAGAAGTGCTTCAGCCCCTTGATCATCCTCATAGCCCTCCTCTGGAATCGTTCTGATAGGTCGATGTCTTTCTTATACTGGGGGCTTCAGAGCTGGACGTATTACTCGAGGTATAGCCTCACGAGAGGCCAGTACATAGGGACAGTCACTTCCCTAGTCCTGCTGGCCACACTGTTTCTGATACAAGCCAGGATGCTGTTGGCCTTCTTGGCCACCTGAGCACACTGCTGGCTTATATTCAGCCAACTATCAACCAATACCCCCAGGTCTACTGGCAACCTTCCAGCCACTCTTCCCCCAGCCTATAACATTGCATGGGGTTGTTGCGCCCCAAGTACAGGACCCGGTAGAGTAACCTTAATTCACAGAGGCTAAGATAGTCGCAGTGCAGATTATCTGCTCATCCATAATGCAGAACTACAGACTAAAAAAAGACTTCGGTTCCAAGCTCTCCATTCTTGGCAAAGGTGAAACATTTATTGAAGTATAGCTTCTGCAGCGAAACCCAGATCCCAGCAATAACAAGCTGAACTGATTTCATCTGAGGAGCAAAGAACCCAGTTACATCTATAAGTTCAAACAAACATACAATGCCAAATGTTTTTTGCTTCATACATTTTCTTTTAAATGATCCTCACTTAAGAGGTCACTTAATTACTTTTGATGTCCAAAAAGAAATAAAACAAATATAGCATTCTGAATCCTATATTGGATTTCAACAGAACAAAACATTAAAAAATGAAAAAAAAAGATAAACAAGATGCAAGTAAACGGAACAGCCATTTTGTCAGTAACAACTTTATAGTTATTTAGAAAGGTAGTACTCATAAGCCTGACAATTAAAACTCCACATGTTCTGTAAATTCCTCAGCATCCTCCTGGCTCATTGCTTCAGAGTACAAGCCCAGATAACCTTCCCTGAATGCTGCTCAGCTCTCTGACCTTTTCCTTTGCAATGTGTCTTCATAAGCTTCAAGCACCTCTGTCATTCACCACGTGCACTTCTTTATTTTCCTCAGAAGGGTTCACGGTTTCATACTCATTTCATTTCTTACTTTGCATCCTTTTTTTCCCTCACCCTGGGATCCTTATACTTAAAAGAAGTCAGGTTTTTAATATTATAGATTGAGAGAGAGAGAGAGAGAGAGAGAGGGAGGGAGGGAGGGAGGGAGATTTATATATATACATGCATGTGTGTGTGTGTACTAGGACCACTGCCTGTTTTGTGGCCAGGGTGGCTTCATTTTTGCCTTGCACACTCATTTGTGTCTGCCTTGAGGGTCTAATCCTAATGTTTAAACCACAAATTCTCTGGGCAGGGAATATTTCTTTCTTCTACATTTGTGGGCACTTTGAACAACAATTGTCCAAGATAGCAGCCTAAGAAACAGTAGACAAATAAAATAGTGAGGAGAAAAAAGTAACCACACAAAAGTCTGTAGAACATAAGGCAGAAGTATTTTGGAGCTGGAGAAGTGCTTTACTAGGCCTAAATAGAACAGAATTTGCATCTTTCTTTATTCTCATGTTTCTCTACTAAGGCTACATGAAATCACGCATGCTAGTTGTATCTGGTGACTGGGAAGCTGAATTCAGATATCCCATCGCAACTAAAAAACAATAAATGGAAGGCAAAGTCATGGGAAGATAAAGTTTCCAGATTTAGAGGATACAGAAAAGGGTTGCAAGGATTCTGTGCATACAAGTTGTTGTTGAAGTAGAAGCTGGTGTGTAAAGAAAGCACTACTTCAGTGATTTATGCTTAAGTTTGAAAGTTAAGAGGAATGAAGCCTACAGCAGCACAGACAATAGTTTGTTTCTAGTCATTAGCATCACTCTCAAAAACATACGTTCTGAATGCAAGTTTTTAGCTGCAGCATTTAGGTGTTAATTCCTAAAAAAAAAAAAAAAAAAAAAAAAAGACAACTTCATTTAATCATACTTTACTGTAAGAACATAAAAAAAGAATACTCAAATACTACAAAGTATTCCTATGATACAATATCTAAAAGGCTACCAACTTCAACACAAATAATTAGCTCACAGAGTTATGAATTTTTCAATGCTTAACAATGCAATGAGGTCCTGTCCTTGTTTGGAGACAAGAAGTATTACCAAATTAATAAATGCTAGTCTACCAGTAAAGCAGATCTACCAGTAGACTTCACAGCTGAGAAAAGGGTATAGTTTCTATTCTCTTCTCTACGAGAAAACCAACGTACAATTGGTCAGGTGGGAGAAACAGCACCAAAGTCTTACCTTCACTTCAGTGTTCAATCCCTTGCATCCAGGTTCATAATGTCAGCTGCTTTCTAAACATTGCAACTAATCCTATACCAAAATACTCATATAATCAGAACTCTTCAGATATACTGTACATATTTTCTAGTAGATAAGTTTAGAATAGCTACTAGAATTCAGAAATACCATCCTGTGTAAAATAGTAAAAAGTAGGAACCTCCATTTATGAATGGATAACGGTGAGCACCAGAGTCCATCTCCTACCTTGAAGTCGTTGCATGACATTGGCTATATCCCTAGACCTTGCCACAAGTCGGGATGAGGCCATGATCTCTTTGCAGCAAGTCCCTTTCCACTGACAGAAGACTCAGAAGACACCCTCCAAGCTGCCAGCCTTGGTGAGGTGCCGACCTCCGACTGCTTCCTTCCAGCATTCAGCCTCAGCAGGGCCTGTCTGGCTGAGTCACAGCCACCCACGGCCCACGTGGGCACTCTCAGGGTCCAGCAGCAGCACTGTTCTTGCAAGCAACCCCAGCACCTGAAAAAGAAAGTACCAAGATCTAGAAGAAATGTCTACAAGCTCTGCAAAACTAAGAATTCTGAGCCTCAAAAGCTATTTTAACCCATAAGGATTGATGTGTCTTGTGCATGCTGTACCCTCCAGCCAGAGACACAATTAATGCTGAAAGCTTGCCTGGCCATCATCCGCGGAAATGGCAAAAACAAATCATTAAAAACAATTGGCAATGCACCAGACATCGATGCTTTCAAAAGCATGCTTGTGGATGTTGTTTTAGAAACAATGATAGTTATATATATTAAAAGTAATACTGTAATACTTTCTAATGTAAATAATATTATGCATAAAGGAGGAAAACTGAAATCACTTGTAAAATCCAAGTGTACAACTTTCATTGTATTTTATCATGCTAGAAGGGAACGCATAATAATAAATCATTGATCATGACAATCCATAACACCACTGAACTGCGTGCTCTAATCTGAAACACTGAGATTCGCATACCTTACTATTAAATAAAGTTATATTTACATTCCCTTTTACAGTGTATGATGATGTTATATTTTGAGTCATTTAGCATCTTTATCTGAGAAGCCAGTACATGTTGTGTATATATGCATCTGGTTCTCCATTAAGAAATAACTGACCACATAGAAACCAACAATAACTGCATTCATACTACATACCCTGGGTTCACCCCAAATTCAAGATGAAAAGGAGGTGATCAGCATCACAGTTATGAATAGAGTTATGGGAATTGTGCACCATCCCCTCCTCTTGGCCCGAAGGTCTGTCAGAGCACACGGTCTCCCAGCATACGACAGGGGAGCCTTTAGGCTGCCCTGCTTTAGGCACACAAAACATTCCCAAAGAAATTGTCAACATGTCAGAGGAACTAACGTTTTAACATTTCCTTTTCTGATCCTTCCAACCCTGCCTGACCTAAGGAACTCCCTGTTTCCCCTCTTGCTGCTGGTTTTATGAGATGTTTACCTTGTATTTTGGAAACAAAATGAGAACTACTCAACTCAGCAGACCCAAGCTGGCTTTAAATCAGTGGAAAGCAGTTGTAAACGAGCTGATTTAGAGGAGCTGTGGAAGATGCTGACTCCAACTCCAAGCTAAAAGTGTCTGGGAAATTGCAATCAAGATATATGTTCAATCTACTCATACAGCAGGCTGAGTCACCGCATAGTAATAAATGGTAGACTAGCAATTAATAATTTATCTAGCTGATATTAAATTATATGTTACATAATAAGAATCTGCAGTTGCTCATTCAAAAAATCCTTTGCAAATAATGGAAATTAACTCATTTAAAGAGGGAACTAAGTTATTACAGACAGAGAAGAAAGATTCACGCATGCAACTGCAGTCACCTCCAGAGTCAGAAAACCACAGCTCAGAGCACAGCAAAGACATCAGGGAAATGGATTAAAGGAAGTTTCATGCATCCTTCTCACCTGTCTTCAGCCAGCATCTAAAACTCCATACAAGAAAACCTACATGCACAGTCAGCTATTCAATGTAATACAAAGGGAATTTTTTCCTGACTTCAACAAATGTTTAATGCCTGCAGCAAACTATCCCAACAGAAACATTTTTCAGATTTGTAAACATTTAAAAAATAATAATCTTCATAACGTTAAATATACTCATATCTGTTACAGAAAATCATTTTTAATAAGAGGAATGACATTTTTATTTTAGTACCAGACATAAAGATATATCTTCAAATATACGTTCTCAAAATACACAAGTTTTAAGACAAGTATACAGCCTAAATGTCATAAATCTCAGCCTGAAATAGACCTGAAGGACTATGTGAGCTACTCCCTGCTTTAACATGGAAAAAGTGGTTATTCCTTATTTTAAATAATTAATTGTTTAGTCTGAACATACAGAGAATGAATACACAAGAGTGAAAAGGAGCAGTTTTGCATGTATATGAAAAAATTTTTTATTACATTTGCCATCTATCTGCATTTAGTGGATAAAGTTACACTGACACAGCCTTCTTGTATGAATATTCTGGTAGTGTGATTTTAGATGAGAAAAGAGAACTATCTACTTCTTTTCTCACATTAAAAACACAAGGCCTATCGATCTGCTATACTAATAAAATACAGAGATTTTAAAACAGCATATTGTTTCTCTCTTCAACTTTCAGAAAAGTAAGATGTCTCTTCTATGGAGAAGAAAAACCCTAGATCTACTGTGGGTTAAGTTCTATGGATCCCTGGTGTAATTCTCATTTTTTTATAGTGCTTTGGGAATGCTTTGAATTATCTGTAATTAAAAAAAAAAAAGAGAACATATTTTCCTTTTATTGGTGGACCTACAGTACCATTGGCAAGAGCAGGTCATATTTTATCTTTAAGTTATTAAAGTGTATAAGACATGTTAGTGTTGACAGACAAGCCAATCAGCGAAGTGGTTCCAGAAAACCAAAGAGAAAAGCAGACAGCTTATAAGATGTGGAGTAACGGCTGAAGATAAACCTGATGAAAATAAGTGTAAAAAATTCTCTGAATTCTTCATGCCATCAGAAATTGCAGATTTCCACTACACCAGGATGATGCAGCATATAGCAACCTGAGGAAGATTCCTGCTGAAGGCATGGTCAGTCTCCACAGTGACTCTCCCAGTTCTCAGAAAACGACAGCAAAAGGTGAACAAAGAGCTGGTTATAGAGAGACTTGGACTGTGAAAGAGGCTTGGGGATGCACAGCTACAAAGAGACATTCACTGGAAGCATACTTATTCCTCACGGAATTAATTCCAAATGCCTGTCTCAGATAGATGGTTGTACCTGAAAGTAGAGTTTTAGACTTCTCTAATCTCCAATTATAGTAGCAATGGGTAGAGAAAGTCCGGGTAAAAAAGGGTAAACACAGTACAGTTATTGGTGAGAGCAAGACACAGGTGGCAGACTGTTTCTAACTTGTCTAAAATATCTGGAGTATATCAAAAAGAGAATTGAGAGGGAAAAAAAAGAGTAATAAACTCAAGGAACTACTGCAACTAGAAGTAATTGACAAATACTACATAAATACAAGAAATACAGTGGAATAACTGGAGTAACTATAACACAAGAACTGAACAAAGTCTCAGGAAAGACAGAGATAAGACCAATTGCCAGAGCAGCACTACATGTTAAAGAAGAGGCAGACTTCCCTGAAGAAAGAAACTGGTATAGAACTGATTAAATCAAAAATCATTTCCAGGAAAGGATCGTAGAATCATAGAAAGGCTTAGGTTGGAACGGACCTAAAGGTCACCTAGTTCCCAAACCTCCATTGGCAGGGACACCTTCCACTACCTCAGATTGCCCAGGGCCCCAGCCAGCCAGGCCTTAAACACTTCCAGGGATGGGACATCCACAGCTTCTCTGGACAACCTGTTCCAGTGCCTTACCAAACACAGTTTACTGCTGTAGTGCTAAAGGTCTACTTTGATCCGCAGGTTCAGTTCCTGAAACAGTAGAGGTCTTCAGAATTCTGACAAGGAGATAAATGCTACTGAAAGTGATGTGATTGCGTGAGGGAGCAGTGACCCTCATGCTAACCAAGAAGAAATGATTCGCATAAAGGTAGGAACCAGAATTTTTTAGAGATCACACTTGCAGTTTTCTGCATCAAATAATCACAGAACCAGCTATAGTATTTATCATATTTACATTAAGAGTGCAGAAATGAAGGATGAGAAGTGAAGATCTCTGACACAATGTATATTATCTGTGGGGTTGAAGAGAGACTTGCTGAAAGTCCAGCTGAGTTAGACTGGAGAAGTAAAGACAGTGAGCAAATGGTTCATAGTCAGACAAGTAGAAATAAAATAGAAAATACGATAAAGTTGAGCTTAATTTACCTCAGTGAATATTATATTGCTATTTCCAGTGAAGACAATGATGATAAAACTATGATAAATACAAGGACAGAAGTGCAACAGAAGTGGAAAGAGCACCATTTGAAATAAAATCAAAATTAAAAATGGAAGACCTTGATAAAATTCATCCCAGAATACTGAAAGCTTGTAGCTGATGAATTGAGAACCCATTTGTAAACATATTTGAATAAATCAAGCTGCAGGTAATGCCCACTTAGGAGTTAATATAAAGAAGGAGATTAGAGTGATCCAAAATGATTCTTATGCTATCTTCAAACAAAGTAGTATCTCCTCACTGTTTTTCCAAAATTCAGTCCAACAGAAGAATGACTTTGGTAATTGTTACAGATAGTTGAACTGCAATCATACACTTGTTTGCTTAAGCACAATGTAGCACCACAAGTCAGTGTACACTGGAACTTTCCCAAGTCGAATGGGACATAACGATGCACTGCGTAAGATCATGGAAAAATGTAATTTTGGCTCTGAAAAGTGTTTTTGATAGTATGGTCCCCAAATCCCAACACTGTCACTCTGTGCTTCCTTTCTCTACTGCATGAATTGCTTTCAAAAGAAAAAAGGTGGAAGAAGAGACGGATTGCAACCTTTCACTAAGAACACACTGAAACGGAAACACTGAAATAGGATGTTCTCACTGACTATTCAACTCCAAACTGATTTGATATGCAGTAGTTACCTAGAGGTTTGCAAGATGTATTTAAACTTGCTTTTCATAGGGGAAAAAAAAAAGTTTGGACACCTTCTGGAGCTCCAGATTATTTCAGTTCCTCTAGTTGTGCTTCAGTAATGTTTGGCACTGAACAGAAGTTCTTCTCTTTACAGAAAGCCTGCAACACCAGCTAATAATTTGGAAGAGTCAAGGTAATTTGTAAATCTGACATTTAAAACTGTGGCATATGTGGCTTACAATTTTTCTGTGCTTCACCTACAACTATACTCTGGTATTAAAAATTATTTGTAGTACCACAGTAATTCACACACCTATGTACATTAATAGTTTTTTTTTTTTTTTTACTTGTGATTATGTTGTTTTTTTTTTTTTGGTTTTTTTTTTTTTTTTTGGGGGGGGGGGGAGGGGAAGGAGGCTGCAAAATTCCAGTGGTATTATGAAACTGTGACTCCTGTCTTGCAGTTATTCAGTTTGAACCAAAAATGCAAAGTGCTCCAGAAGAAAATATAAGACAGAGACTTTTTTTTTTTCCAGAAAAATTAGCAGAATATATAGAGACATATTCAAAGAAAGGTCATTCCCTGTCTTTCTAATATGAGAAGTTAAATACATCGTATACTGCAGTTTGGTAATCCTGCTACTGAAAATCTACAAAAATGTATTATAGTTTATATAGATGTTGGTAATAGCAGCAGACTGGGATCAGTAACTCATTACCTTCTACAAACACAGGATATAATCCTTGTCTCAAAGAGCTTACTATCTGCACAGACAAAGACAGACTAAGATTAAGATCAGAGGTCACAATATGCAAGCAAATAAGACAGAGTGAAGTTAGGATGTAATTTGTAAGCCGTTTAATGGTAGGAGAGCTGTTCTAATTTTTATACTTTAATATTGATATGGCACTTAGGATTTCTGTGACATAACAGCACCTATAGCATAAGGTGCCTGCAGGGATACAATTATAGGAGGAAAACAAAAAAACAAAAAGAAAACACCAACATAGAAAACACTGAAGCATCTCAGGAAAGGGTGGGTCAAACTGAATTTAAGATAAGCAAGTAATAATCCCTTGTATTTTTCTGCACATCTCCCAAACAAGAAAGCTCATCTGGAGTAGAATATGTGAGCAAGGGGCAGCATGGCTGCCATGTGAATGGAAAAGCAGAAAAAAAAAAAAACTGCTTTCCTCACTAAATCTGTGCCTTTGAGTGAAATGAAAGTAGAAGTTCAGTTGTTTCAGAGGTACACTGCTGCTGTTATTTTTATGACCTCTAAGGACACACAGAGTCTCCACCACTAGCCATGGTAACAAGGAAGTACAGAAGGAATTGTCTGTGTTTGATGTATGTACTTTCCTAATAACTACAGTCACTACTTGAGACACAGCTGACTTCCTTTAACAAAGTGTAACCGAGACAGATTAGAATGGTGCCTGTCTGAATGGTGGACGCATACATGTATCTCCTGGGGCCTAATCCACAGGATCCACCCTGCAGACCCTCAGTGATCACCCACAGAGACCCCCTCACTGTGCTGATCCTGGAAGTTCCCCTGGGACCCACATCTTGTTCAGTACCTCACTAGGTCAGATCCTCCCTGGGGCCTGGCACTCCTATATGCTCCCTAAATGCATTCAGATGCTATCAGGGTGCTGCTCCTCCTTCCCTGAGTGCCTCTGTCCTCTCTCACCCAAAACCAAAGGGTTGCTGTCCTTGAGCAATGTGCATGCTGGCAGGCTATGTAACTCAGAGTTAACTCCACGGAAGTTCACAGGGAGGTGCTCCCAAGGTCCCAAAGTAAAAAATAAAAATATATATATATTTTAAAAATCCAAAATCATTGGATGATTCTTCTATTTTAATAAATGGAAAGTAGCAAAGCATGCAGGTATACTGCTATGATGAGATTCTTGTGCCTCCATTAAGTGAAGTAGTCCAAGTCACTACTGGCGTTTATCAGAATTATGTAACTTCAAGTAAAAGAGAAAAAAAAATTAAGAACTCACGAATTTATTAGGTTTCATCAGTGATTAATACCTATCCATACTCAGCAGCACAGAATTGCCACTCTGAAGGTAACGTTAAAAACAGAAACAAACAAAAACTAAACAAACAAACAAAAAACCAAAACAAAACACAACACCTTGGACCAGGAAGTAAAAGAAAATGAGGAAAGTGGAGAGATTATTACTTCTTTCACATCTACAGAGTTTGCACAGATTACTGCAAGATGCAGCACCATGCTCCTTCTGGATAGCTCCTCTTCTCAGTGGAAACTTCTGTGCTTTACAGAGTTTTTCATGCATTCCACATAGATTAGGTATGGACTCCAACCAGAAAAAAAAAAATGTTAAAAAGTGAGTCGCTCTGCAAATTTTAACACTGTACCTCGTAAACCATTTTTGTCATGTAATTCGCCACATGAAGGACAGTATCACAAGCAAACAAATGAAAAAAAAGCCTTTCTGATTACCAATTACAACAACATGGCATCCTGATATTATCTGTCAACTGTCCATAATTTGGTATAGCTCACCAGCATTTAAAACTTGGGCTCCATGTAAGTGTTGAAGTGCACACAAAAATTGCGACAATAGTTATCAGAGACCAGAGAAAGCAGGCAGTCCATCGCTAGTACTACGGCAGGAAAACGTATGCCTGTTAAGAGTCTTTCAACAGGCTCAGCATTTGAAAAGTGTTGGCAAGCAGCCAGAAATAGCACATACTATTTCCCTAAAACCACACAAAATAAATCCCTCATGGTGATGAGCACTGGAGTATCCCTCAGCATCAGGTAGATAACATATGTAGCTAATTTCTCGTGAATTTGTGAAATCTGGTTTATAATAGCAGAGTAGTAGTAGTCCTTACAAGCACTCTTCCCCAGTAGGAACATGGTTGAAGATACAGTTGTCAAAATCCTAGGAACAGACGTGTCTGTTAGATATTCCAGCAGGTCTTACCTTTGGGGGGTTTCCACACACACCAGGGAGCATATGGACTCTATGCATCTCAGTTGCAATGCACTCGTCCTTTCTGCACCATCATTGCATGCAACCCAGCCTAAAAGTAGCTTCTTGGGAGCATACGCGGATAGTCACGTCTCCCTTGATTAACTATATTTCAGCCTGCACCGCGTGACCAAGCATAATACCCGTGTACCTCCGTAACACACCCATGGGCACTTTAGGAGGCAAACCTCTCCCCTCCTGCGGAATTTTCTACCCCCATCCTTCGAAAGGACACAGTCCCAAACCCTCTGAGCAAGAAGGAGAAGCCTGCTTAACGTCGGCAGCGAGCTCCGGATCGACCCCAAAGCACTTTTGGGCTGAGGAGAGGTGCTGGGGGGGGGGGCTGCCCCATTGGGGTCCCCCCTCCAGACCCCGCTCCCCCGCACCCCTTCCCCTCTCAGCACCCTACCTCCGCCCGCCGCGCTGCTGCTCCGCGCCGCCTCCGTGCGGCTCCCTGGTTACCGGCACGGCGCAGCCCCGCGGCCACCAACCGGGGGCGGCTGCTGGGATGTGGGAGTGAGGGCGGGAGGCCGCGGGGGTGCCGTGCCCTTGCGACGTTTCCCGGGCCGCCTCCTCCTCCTCTTCCCCCCTCCCGTGCCCGGACCCGCTGTCCTTGCACGCCTCGCGGGGGCCCCGCCCCGCCCCGCCCCGCCGCAGCAGCACGGCCCCGGTGGGCTGCTCCGGGCCCTGCACCGGCACCATCGGGGTTGAGGCAACATCGGGGTTAGGACACCATCGGGGTTGGGGCGCCGGCCTCCGCCCCGAGCCCAAACCCCCGCGAAGTGCGCGCTAGCTGCCAGCAGAAATAGCGCCGAGGATGACTGCGGCGAGCTGTGGCTGCCAGTCGCTGTCGCCGTTCGCGTTACTGCTATGGTTGTTGTTGCATTACCTGGCGTACTGGAGAGCATCATCTCTGGTGTGGGCTCCGGAGCGTCGTGAGTAAGCCGGGGAGCTGTGCAAGCAAAGTGGAACACCGGCGCTTACGTAACACCGGCAGGACAAAAATACTCAGAGGAACCAGCAGGACGGTCTGCCGCTCCTGAGCTCAAACCTCGCTGGCTGGGCAGCAGTGTTTATGCCACCAGGGTGAAATGGGTTTCTGTTTGTTCAAAGGACGTTACACAAGCCCTGACGCTTGGTTATGCTTTTTCCCTCCTTCGTTTTTATTGGTACAGTTAAGTTTAACATCGTGCAGTAGGTGGGGTATATTTTTTTTCTCTTTACACTGATCATCTCTGCTTGGAATCACTGGAAGAGCAAAGTATTCATCTAGAGCCAAAATGGAGAAGTTGGAAGAAAAGGTGCCGATGTACCTCTTAGTTTTCACCTTTTCTGGCAGTGCTGCAGTGAGCCTGCAACATTAGCATGCAGGGTGTTTACTGAGGGGATGGAAGAAATCTGAGTTAAGCAGCAGAGATTACTCAGCATCATCCCTTCCTTTAGTGCTAGTCATGTTAAAATTGGTGCTACCCTTGCGATATGAACATTTACACTTGTGGCACCTATCCCAACACAACAGGCAGTTCAAATCACACTCTTGGAGTCAGGTTGCTGTGTAGAAGACATAGCAGGAGCTAAGCAAGATTTAGTGAAACAGGAGTGTATGTATGTAGGTCACCTCCATCCATCCACAAAAATTCTCTCTTACTCACAGTGAGTGTAGCCAGGCATACTGGCCCTGAAATTTTCCTCCTCTTGTGTTTTTTTTTTTCTTTTTGATTTTTTTTTTGTTTGTTTGCTTCCTTGCTTGTTTTGTGCAGGAGAACTACATAGACTTTTGCATCTGATGCTTTTTATCTCTATTGATTTTCCTTCTTCTTTGTCTTACTGCATGCCAGTTGCAGCATCAAAGATGACAAAGGAAGTAGATGCTGACATGCTTCCCCTTTCCACACACACCTATTTGCTGAATGAATTCCCCATTTTGCTGTCTCTTTCAGAAAATGACATTTTATGTTAGCTTCTTAGGTTAACAGTACTGACATGAGAGAGAACATCTTTTTCACAACTAAAGTTTAGACTTTGTATAATAATAATACTCTCATTTGAAGCAATTTAACAATGAAAGTACTTGCCAGAGTAAGCTTTCTTCGTCCGGAAAACTGCAGCACTGTATGCTGCACTATATATTTCAAATATTCAGTTAAATTGACCAAGATATACTTTGTCTATCAGTTATATCGGGAAACCCCAAAAACCCTTACTGATTTCTGTATAGTCACTCTGAACTTACCATGCTAAAAAGAAGATCTGGCTTATTTAAATCTCTTTATCTTTGCATATTAATCGAGAATATAATATCACCCTAATTCTTCTTGTTTGTTCTTACACAAATTACCAACTCCAGCTGTGGACAGAGCTGGAAGCCACCTTGTACAAAAATATATTCCAAACAAAGGTGGTAGTCATTTTAAGCTTTACTGCACTTATCCAGATTATTTATTTATTTATTATTTATTTTGTTTTTCCTGGAAGAAAATTATTTTCACTATCGTAGGGACAATGTATCACCATCTTATTTTTCTTTTAATTGTTAAAAAAAATTACAAACTAAACTCTTGCCACTGTGATGTTTGTGGGTAGCCTATCTGGAAAGAGTAGAGATTATATTTTCTAATAGATAGCATTTCTGAAAAAGGGGTCACCTAATTTACCACGTATACTCTGTAACCATGACTGGGAATTTTTGGAAAGGACAATCTAGAAGCATATTCAGATTCACTGAAAACAATCCTTACTCTAAGCTTATACTTTATTCCACTATGATGTTAAACATGGTTAATATTAAATGGTTATACTAAATAAGGATCCTTTACTAGATGTATACATTAATTAAGGTGAGAAGCAAATATTACTTCCATCATAGAGAAATAAAGAAAATAACAAGATGTATAGTAACATACCATTTCCAAAGGAAATTATTTAGCATGCAGCATACTTCCAAGAGATCTTAGGTAAGAAGGCCTCAGCTAAGGACAAATGGCAGCCAGATAAACTGCCCAGGTGTGTGCTGAAGGATACTAACCATCCTCCAAGAAATCCTTCTCTTGAGTAATCTGATAAAGTATTATAAATTGCAAAGAAATACAGACAATATAACAAATGCTGACATGTAAGTGTCCTGGTTCTGTCTAATGGATGACACAGCATCAATCACTGAGTGCTGTTGCTTTTAGCTGAGATGTAAGGTTGTTGGCACTGAAGAGTTCTGGGCACCCTTTCTCAGAAAGTAAGATAATGTTTTGATTTGCCTCTTTGCCTCATTGTATCACTCTGAGCTTGGTCCTATTCTGGTCACCAGACTCCAAGAAAGACCTAAACTAGCTGGAGAGAATCCAGAGGAGAACTGTGAGAGTGATTGAAGGAAGACTGAGAAAGTAAGACACCCTCCACTCCCCCCCTCCCCCCCCCCCCAAAAAAAAAAACAAACAAATAAATAAATAAATAGCTGTTTAACCTAGAGAATAGAAAGGAACAGAAAGTGAAAGTATGTATAAAAGCATTCAAAACAGTAAAGGAGCACTATTAAAGGAAAGGAATAACCTCTTAGTGTCCACAGTTGCAGAAGACAAGAAGCAATGTCCCTGTCCTGCAGCAGGTGAGATTGCTGTATCAGAACAGAAAATGTTAGGAGGAAATAAAGCTTTGCACCACATAACATAAGGAGGAAGTAAAATCTGCATAATGGAAGGTATTAAAGTACAGACTAGTCAGTCCTCTTCCTGGAAAGCATTTTTATTTTTTGATATATTGTTGGAGTGCAGAACAGGATATCTCTTTCAGTATCTTGATCTCTTCCAAGTCTATTTGCTGTGATTCTGTGAAAATCAAGACTGCTCTGAGCAACAGAGCATACCCTTCTTTCTGCAGGTTTTGCAGCAAGCAGTAGCGGCCACTTCCTTCCTGTCCTAAACTGCCACACAGTATCAATATGCAACTTTAAAAATTGCCACACACCTCGTGAGAGATATGTGCATTTCTACATACCCTTTTCATGTACTCCGTAAAGCATAAATGTATAAACTGTAAACCGAATGAATTTTTCTACATAAAGGTTTTTCTATAGCTTATATTTTATATTTAAATGTGACAAAGCTTGAGCAAACTATGACAGTAACTTAAGAATAACAATAGAAGCCAGAGACTATACCCCCTCCAACTTGAGCTGTACTAAATTACATGAAGTGTTGCAACAGACCATTTAACTTTACTTGTGTTGAAAGGCGTGAAAATAACAGGATGACATTACAGAAAAATGAACTGGGAGTAGACATTAAAAATAAACAAATAAACAAAAATCATCTTCTAAACTAGTATATAATACCATGGTATATGGTATGTTCTTGTAAATGAAGTTATCAAACTTCCAATGGTTTGAGATGCCTAATTAGGACTTAAAACCATGTACATGTACAGAACAAGATCAGTGTAGCATACGGCAAGAGCTGAGCTAAAGCAAATGGCATTTATTTCTAACGTCAGTCACCTCATTATTGTTGAGATTCATATCTGTTTGGAATTTATTGTTGTGCAATTTTTCCTCATTTGTGCTTCACACATTACACTAAATCAGAAAACATTTCTAAAAACTCAAAATACAAAATAGCAATGAAAAGTGGACACCCTGCTACTGTTTAAAGTAAGACTAAAAATTGTGTTATATAAAGGTCACATGCAAACAGAAGTACTTCAAATCTAAAAAACATTTCCATTCTTTCAGGAGTTGTCAAATTCATTGGTCAAACAGTGGCTAGGATGACACAGGTCCATGTGCATTGTGAGATTCCAAGGCCAGAGCCCCACTCTACCTGCTGATTGGTACAAATGTTCTTCACACCCCAAAACATGCAGACTTCCTTACACACCCATGCACACAGGATAGGAAGCCCCTCACCCACAAAAAGAGATAGAAATGGAGTTTAATGGGAAGCCAGGACAGACTGTGCTGATCAGGTGCAGAGAAGTATACTGACCAATATCCTGCTTACAACCTTTTGTCCCCTTATCCCTCTACTTTCCCATCCTTGTTCCTCACAATCCACCATGATTACTCACTTTCCCCACCTTTGCTTCCTATTCTAAACATCCTTTAATAAATCTTGAACAATCCCAAGGTGCTCTCTGCCTACCTCCCATAAACCTGAGATTAAAGTTGTGTAAAATCTATTCCATGACACCCCCCTCTCTGTCTATACAGTGATCTGTGGAGAGCCTTTCCCATTGACTCCCCAGTCAGCCCATGGGTACTGGGCTTTTCCTGGCAGTTCCCCTGCCTACTCTTGTTTAACACAACATTTTTTAATGCCTCAGCTTTATATATAAATATATATATAACAGAATCACAGAATGGTTGTAGTTGGCAGGGACCTCTGGAGGTCACCTGGTCCAAACCCCTGCTCAAGCAGGGACACCCAGCACAGGGTGCCCAGAGCAATGTCCAGGCAGCTTTTGAAGACTTCCAAGGAGGGAGACCCAACAACCTCTCTGGGTAATCATGACAGTGCTCAGTCACCTGCACAGCACAGGAGTGCTTCCTGATGTTCAGAGGGAATATCCTGTATTCCAGTTTATACCCATTGCCTCTTGTCCTGGCTCTGAGCACCACTGAAAAGAGCCTGGATACATCTTCACTGCATTCTCCCTCAGGTATTTATATATGTTGATTACATTTACATATATACATATACATATATATTAAAAATTCATATCAAAGATGTTAACTCTTGTTTAACTTGAACTAGTAGTACAAAGCAAACATGATCAGATAGTGCCACCACATGGACTGTATCACAAAGTTCTTTAGTGCTAGACTAAAAAGCTGCAGAACAGAACAAGAAACTTTCAACTAGCAAATCTGAAGTTATTCTGAATTTGTTTACACTCTGGTAGAGACAGGATGTCTTTGATCAGTACTAGGCAGAGTTTCAGCTGAAAAACTTAGCACCAAACTCAAAAATGAACAAATATCCTATCAGAAAAAAAATATATATATAAAAACTTTTGTGAATTAGCTTCTTATTAGGCAGAGGAACTAATCCTTCTGGGTTTATTTGTGGAATAATTCATTTTACTTACCTGTTTGGAACTACATTCAAGAACAGAAAAATTATTTAGCTTAAAATAAGTCAGACATTTAAATAACTATTTCTCTGAAGTAGAATATTACAGTCAAACATCCATTGCTCCTTGTAAAAATAATAAACAACAGTGAAACCACAGACAGTAAAACATGATCTGGACACTGAAGGAAAAGTGTAACCTGCTAGGAAGAAAGGGCTGACAGGCATGTTAGAGACATGTTGAACTAGCAAGAGGGAGACTTTTCTACACTCCTCTCTTCTCCTCCCACATGAAGTAGAGTAAAGGGTGCAATAGATACATTTCCTCTTTCCTCCTAGTTATTGTAAAATGAGGAAGTACAGAGAAGAGATACACCACAGGCTAATCCACCAATGCCTCTGAGCAAACTGTAGCCCCCTACTCTCTGCTGCTTCTGCATCAGCTGTCATGTTAATTAGCTCAAATAGGCATGGGAGCTGCTTTTGTAAAGTCCTGACAGCTGGGTTATTGTGTTTCTCCAGCTAGGCTGTGCAGTGACACTAGTGTGTAACACAAAGGACTAAAAAGAACACAGGAAAGCAGCACTGCCAGAGGAATATTCCTAGAACATGGCATTGCATGAGGTAATGGGCAGTAAGCATGAGAGGAGGAAGGGAATGAACAGGAAAGAGATTTGGGGAAATGAACTATATAGGAGGCTAAAAAACAGCTGGGTTAAGAGACACATTTGTAGAAGATGGAAAAAGGAGGAACAAGAGGTGTTGCTGTCAACCTCAGATGTTCAAGAACCTTAAATAAATCTTCCAAAATAATTCATTTTTATAGACATGACTGATCAAATTATTTGTATTTCACTCCTCTACACACACTTGTGTGACATGCTTTGAAGCTTTTCTGTGAAAAATGAGAATTCGAAAAGCACTTTTGGAATATGAAGTTAGCATTGATCTCCTTGATTCTGTCACTTATGGATGAGGAACAATTGAACAAAAAGCCAAGAGGTTCAAAAACCAATTATTCTAAAATAATAGTATTTTCCCAAGGAATAGTCATTGATTTCATCTTCCTCCTTATGTCTAGGAAACATCAGGTTTGTTCCTGTCAGGTGCTGTAGCTGCCTCAGGTGACACAGCAAGCTTCCTGCCCCTTATTAAATCCCATGCTTCCTCTTCATTTTATTTTAGATTAGACCTTATGAGATACCTCCTCAACTTCTAATGTATCTATTGTTCCCTTCACTCTACCTCATGTGGGAGGAAAAGAGAGGAGTGTAGAAAAGTCTCTCTCTCTTACTAGTCCAGGTACACTTAGCAAAAATTCAATTAAAACTTGCTCCAAGTTTTGGGGTATTTTTGAAATGCAACTTCTAAGTGAACAGGACGCAGGTACTCTCTAACCTCCAACCCCTCCTCATCTTCTCACATTCTGTTCATTTCTTATTACTTATTCAATCTTTATGTCATTTGCAAAGAGTCACCCTCCATAAGGATATCTTTTATATGAGTGCTCCATTTTCTGTGACCTTACAAATGTGGATTTCCCAAAAAAGCAGTGTACAGGTCTAGAATGGTCTTATCTCTCTGATCATCCAGTATCTACCCGGAGGAATCACTGGTTCCGTGGTGTTGCCACGATGTCCCCTGCCACTGTTGTTATACTTGAGGTTCCAAATCTTCATTTTCTGACTTCTATATTAGTCTTGTTATGAAATGCATCAAAGAACTATAAAAATAAATTTAAATATTTAAAATATGTTAAATATTTCAAAAGTCAAGGCATGTATCTGAGCCACTGCATGCTATGTGTGAGAGAAAGAATTTATCTAGTTTTTCCTGACATCATTTTGAATATTTCTTAAACTCCTTAGATAAGAATAGCATCTTGGTATTCATGAGAACTTCCAAGATCAGAAATCTGTCACTGCTGTGCAATGAATCTTACTGATATTTTTTTTTCTACCTTTTGATGTTGACAGGTAGACACAGACACAGACACAGACACAGATTTCTAGGTTGGAAGAGACCTCAAGATCATCGAGTCCAACCTCCGACCTAACACTAAGTACTCCACTAAACCATATCGCTAAGCTCTACATCTAAACGTCTTTTAAAGACCTCCAGGGATGGTGACTCCACCACCTCCCTGGGCAGCCCGTTCCCATGCTTAATAACCCTTTCGGTAAAGAAGTACTTCCTAACATCCAACCTAAAACTCCCCTGTCGCAACTTTCGCCCATTCCCCCTCGTCCTGTCACCAGGCACGTGGGAGAACAGGCCAACCCCCACCTCACTACAGCCTCCTTTAAGGTAACTGTAGAGAGCGATAAGGTCGCCCCTGAGCCTCCTCTTCTCCAGGCTGAACAAGCCCAGCTCCCTCAGCCGCTCCTCGTAAGACTTGTTCTCCAGACCCCTCACCAGCTTGGTCGCCCTTCTCTGGACTCGCTCGAGCACGTCCATGTCCTTCCTGTAGCGAGGGGCCCAAAACTGAACACAGTACTCAAGGTACGGCCTCACCAGAGCCGAGTACAGGGGCACAATCACTTCCCTAGACCTGCTGGCCACACTGCTTCTTATACAGGCCAGGATGCTGTTGGCCTTCTTGGCCACCTGAGCACACTGCTGGCTCATATTCAGCCGACTATCAACCAATACTCCCAGGTCCTTCTCGGCCAGGCAGCTTTCCAGCCACTCATCTCCCAAAACTTCTGGTAGCACCAGAAGTTCTTCTGAACAACATTAGGATTTTTCTATGAGAAATCCATACTTTTCATCATGAATATTTTCATTCAACAATGTGAAACTGTCCGTCTTTTCAATTATCACAGTGAAGAAGTTTTAAGTTTTCTATGAGAAGCTGCAACATATGTAGACTTTTTAAATTCAAACTTGTAAAAATAATGCTTATTTTATAAGTGTTTTAACAAAAATGATACAGCAGAATAGAAAGGTAGATAAAAATAATGTTGCACAAACCTCACATACAAAGGAAAAGACAGGTATTTGACTAAGAACAAACACTTTTTGAATTGATAGATCAAATGTAAGGATGAAATTATAAGATTTGTAACTGGTCCATAGAAAGGCCAATAATCATTGAAAGAATAAGTTAACGTGCCTACAAAATTTCTTTCTTTGCTTTCCAAAATTACACATTACTCATCTTTTGGCTTTAACTGTGCACTGTTTTACAGTGTTGTGCTTTATCCTGAAGGTGGCTGCATTTCATATGCGTATGCAATCTTGCAAATTGTGACTCATTCATCTCTGCAATGTGTTTTTTTTTTTTTTTTTTCTCTGCAAGTCTCCTATGTTCAACCCTGAGTAGGAGTAAATTAGGCAGTTTCAACGCTGCAGCTGTTTTGTACTGCGATGTTTATTTCAGGAAAATACTGTGCTACAATACAGAATATAGTTAAAATTCCTCATAGTAATTATTCAGTAAGTATGCTCCTCTAATAGGACAAAAAAATCCCTAAGGGGAAGTCTTTCTATCTATCTCAAGGCTTTGGGTTAATGTCTTCTTTCTAGAGCAAACCATTGCTAAATGATGTGCTTGGGAGGATGAATAAGATTTTGTAAATGTGCTTCTCTTGCCAAAAGTACCTCAACTTTTTTGTGTCTCTCCAAACTCCAAAAAATTAAGATGTATAACTGCAAGAGAAACCCAGAAAACCCACTGATGATTCATATCCTTACAATGTTTTACTTAAATTCAGCAAATGCACCTTTTATAAAACTGGTCCTCTATATTATGGGGAGGCCTACACACATTGATTTCAGTAGGACTATTTACAGACATCTGGCAAAGTCTGAGTCAAATCTATAGGGATTACAGTTTCTGGCTCCTCTGGAGATTTCATAAATTGTCTGTGAGTTCTCCAGAGATGGATATTTCATTGTTGATGTTTTTTACACGCCTTTGTCAGTACAAAGGAACTTCAGGGTGGGTATAAAATGACCACATCAGAATGGCCTGATTTTGTGTACAGTTTACATTGATGTGGATGGCTATAATAGTGATTGATTTGATTAACACCTCTGAGTGTGAAGTGAAGCACTCCAGAAATAAAAGGGTAACCTGCTGCAGATTTATCTGGAACACCAGTACTATGCAGTGAAGACTTGCTACAGGCTTCTGTCTTCTGCACACAGCAAAGAACTATCAATAAAACCAGTAGAGGCTTACACAAGTGGGAGTGTGTTACCTAGAGCTGGAAATCTCTACCTTTTTCAATGAACTCTTTCTGGTCATTTTGTTTCTGGTGAGGTTTTGATGATTCCAAGTCACTCTGTGACTTTCTGTTCTTCTGTTTTTCAATCTTATAAGCATCAGGCCTTTGAATATGATGCAGAATGAAATGTCATTGAGGTATTTTTAATTAATAAATTAATTGATTTTGTCTACCTTTTGATTCAGATGCTCTCCTGACCAACTCCAAAATATTTTTGTTTTGCCAGTTTTTCAAGAACATGGGTTACATGAGTACAAGGCTTTGAAACTACACTGAATTTTTAACCACAAAACAGACAATGTGTCCAGCAGTCCAACAATCTTGCACCCTCTGTAGTCCAACAAACGTCTCTGTTGATCCAGCTGAACCTGAACTCTGAATCCTACCATGTTCTTCTGGCCCCTAATCTATTTCTTAGCTTGCAGCTTTAGAGATGAGCCACCTGAGAGTTTTCAGAGTAGACTAGGGAGGACAGAGAGTTGAGCCCCTTTACATCCTTGGTATTTTTTTTTCCTGTCGTCTCCTGACAAAAATCATATTATATGCTTCCCATTTTTTTCTCTTCTCTCATCTCAAAATTCCCAAGCCCAGCTCCAGTCAACTCAACACATCCTAAGAAAAATCCATACAGATTTATTTTTGTCATTCAGTAGGAATTTGAAGTCTTTCTGTTTAGTTTACTGACTGCTGTTCTAAACAAGGCCACAGGAACTGATAAATCAGCCAGTCAGAGCAGATATTTTCTCTGATATATTTTCTCTGATACTATATGAAGACCAGATGTAAGTTGACATCATCAAACCAGAATCTTTCATATTTCTGAGATCCAGCTGTATTTCTTTCAAAAGACATATGACTGTCTTTGTCTATACCATCTTCATCTTCAAGTAGAAACATTTCTGTTGGCACTAACTCCCCTACTACTGTTTCCCCTTATCATCTTTGACTGTTGTCTAGTCAGAATTCTCCACAGAACTGCCTACTTTTTTATATCTCAATCCATGCCCTTTCATGCCAGTCTTATTTATGCCTTAGGACTGTTCCTGGATTAGTCCAGAACTCTTTTGTTAAGATTAGGTGATCATAATTGCAAGGGTCAGCAATCATTGCTACTCTGTGTCCCTCAATTCCACATTGTAGTCTTAACAAATGTTTGTTTTCTTAATTTTGAGTGGCCCATATCAAATAGTAATGTTGTTTTCTGCTTTACTTTTGTAAACTGTGTGTACCCTCACATTTTCATCATCTCTCATCATTTTATTTCCTGATATTTTTAATTGTTCAGATCATCATTATAAGTCAAGGTTTACTGTCATGGATTTCTATAAGCTAAAAGTCTGTTTCAGAAATCTTATGTCTTAGAAGTGCTTGTCCCCCAGTCTTTTCCTTTTCAAGAAAGTAAAACTGAAAGTGTTCATGAAAATGTACATGAAAGTAGTATTAAGCTTCTCGAACTTACTTTTCTACATCTGGAGTTTCTGCAGTCACTCTGTGTTGGATGCCTTTGTCCAGAATTTCTGCCCTTTTTGGCTCAAGATTTATTAAGTTTAGTATCTATAATAGCAAGCCATCTGAGAGCAGTAAAAATGAATGACCTGTAATAGGAAATGGTCACATTAATTATTCATCATTTTCCAAAGGATTGTTACTGCATCTTCATTCTCTGTGAAGCTCTCTTATTAGCTTGTTGAGGGCTTAGCTACATGGAGTTACAAAGAGAGTAGCAAGAATTGTCAGTGGCTCAGGTGTCTGTATGGGTAAGGATGATGACAAAGGTTTGAACATTTAGTGCCTCTGAAGAGTGATAGGATGCCTAGAATTGCTTCAATAAGAAGGAAAAGATATGTGGAAGCAACAACTACTGGGACTCTTGGGTATGCTAAGAGAAATACAGTTTCCTTGACAGACCACTGTTATCTTTTTCCCACTAAAAACCTTTTGCCTACTTCTACTTTAGCAGAGGTAGGACAGACCAGGAGCTTGCTGCCAGTATCTTGTCTTCACAGCAGTTGTTAATGGGCCTGCCCTGAGGAACTGCATCTTGACATGCAAAGTGAGGATGACAGACCTGCCAAAGACACACTTGGAAAAATACCAGTCCACGAGAGGAGGCTTGGCTCTTTTCTTTTCTATATGATATTCTTCTGAGAGTACAGGAAGCAATCATTTGCACAACAAAGGAATGCAAATCACCTAGTCTTAACATAACCTGTTTGTACAGTGCTTATGTACAACAGAGCTGTGATCCAGATGGGATGCCTCGGGGAAACTGTACGAAGAATGATAAATAAAAATAAAACCACACAACCTAAGTTAGCATACAGGGCATTACCTATGGACTTTATAGTCCCTTAAAACATTGCTTATGGTGTTACAAAGTATTGGTGCAATCTTTGTACTTTTCTGGGTGATTAATCAAGGCTTTACATATTTTAAAACATTCTGACATCATGTATATTTTAATTTTCCTTGGGTAAATCTGAACTATAATAACAGGGAGATACAAATCCAGTTATTTTTCTCATTAATTGCATTCCAGGCTTGTTTGATTTGTAAAAATCAATGAATACTCAATGACAGCAGTGTGATCAAAAATCTGTCAATCAGAGGAAGAAATTAAACATTCAGAACTGATGAAAGGCAATTTCCTTCAATTGTTTATCATGTCTTCATTCTTAACCTTCCCTATAGGATTTCCTCTTCCTAAAAAAATTCAGAAAAGGTTTTGTTTTCCTAGATTATTATTTTTTTTAGTGTTAGTAAACTGATGGACCTGGCCATAGTGATCAAATGTTTGTCATTATTTCACTTCACATTACTTCCTTGCCTCTGGTGTGACATGGAAACCAGGCATTTACTGTCACAAGACATTTGCCTTGGAAAATGAAAGAGGAATTTTCAATTTGCTCTCCTATCAAAAAAATACAGTCATGAAAATTAAGCAGTATACTCACAAGAACCCTAAATAAGTCAGACCAAAATGGTGTGTCTTCTAACATTTAATTCCACAAAGATTTTTTAAAACTATTTAATTATTTTATTTTATTTTATTTTAATTTTATTTTATTTTTGTGACAAGCCTGGTAGACTGGATATAGTCTGGAAAGAATAATGAAGTAATCCAGGTGTATCGCATTAGACTGGGACAAGCCATGTTATAAAGTGGTTCTGGATTTTTTTATATATATATATATATATTTTATTCTTTTTTTTTTTTTTTTTCAGTATTGGAGTCTATAGAGGTATTAGCTTTGGAAACAGTCATAAAACCCTATGGACTCTAAAGATTTAATTCTTACCAAGCTTCCCATCTCATTTCTGGAAGAGATTTCAGATATACAGGAGATATAAATACTTTCTAAATATTTATCTGCCCAAGCTGCACCTACCTCAGTATATATAGGGATGTTTTCACTAGCTTCCATGTATTTTGATTAGGTTTTTATCTTACACATGTAATGAAATGGCAGTAGGGTCCTGCTTCCGTTAAAATAAAAATAAAACTGGGTCTCAGAAATGTACTTTGAATCCAGTGTGCTGTATATCTTGGTATTGCTAACAGTGTAATAAGATGAAGACAATTTCAATGGTAAGTCATAGTTTACAACTCAATAAAAGATTATCTACAAATAATAGTCTTTGCCCATCTAAGAACAGCAACACTGCAGAGGTACTGGTGTCCACAAGGGTACATTGATGTAAAAGTCCACATGCACACGGTAACACACTGGAATATTTTTGCCTGTTCTAAAACAATGTCACACGTCGTGTCAAGTCCATTAAATGTTATGTTGGCAACTTGGGACAAATACAATTCTGATCCTAAATAGTTCATGCACTTTAAAAGTAACTCAGACACCTGCTGCTCATATCAGCAAACTGATGTCTGTGAAAGACAATAAATGTTCTCAGTGTGAACAAATATAAATATATCTGTGAATATTATTTATCAATGCAATTTAAAATTTCAGACCTCCTTAGGGAGTGAGAAGAACAGATGCAGTTTCATTCCATCTTTTTAACAGCAGGCAGGAGAGAATATAATGTCAAGGGAAGACTTTTTATCCAATGCTGATATATGATGCAAAATTTGCAGCTCAGTTGTGGAGCTCTATCAGTTACTATGAAAATGTTAAAACAATTTAATTTTGTGGTTATATTGAACTAAGGATGTTGATTCTTTCTGTCCCCTTACTTGGTCCCTTTCTTAATGAATACTAGAAAGAATAGGATGTTAATCTGAATTAAGATAATGAGTCTACTAAATGTCATGCTTCAGTACTTCATGTCCCAGGAGATTCAGGGATGTACAACTAGGCAGATGCAGGTCTATTGTTGCCCTGCCCCTTTTACCTCTAGCACAAGGAGAAGTTGTACTCTGAAGACATAATGCCAAGTCTCTTTCTTAGATTGTAAATTTGTGTACAAATGGCAAATTTGGCCATTGGATGAAAGTTTTCACTTTTTGGAAAACATATGGGCGATTTCATCTTCATCTGCTGAATGGGAAGTGGTTCACAGGATGCTTTTGTAGGAGAATGAAGAACGAAGAAGGATTACTCTGGCTGTTGATCTCTACCCCTAATAAGCAACCATGTCATGTAATCCTATTCTGTAATTTATCAAGCTTCAACTTTAGGGCTGAAGCTAGGTGGGTTTGTGCCTCCATTTTATCCAATGAATTCCTTGTGAGTGAGGAAACCTCAGACAATGACAGTACCTTGTTTTCTGTTCTGAATTGGTTATTCACAATTTTGTCTTCTGACAAAATGAAAGTCTAAGTCTGGAGTTTTGAAGTCGGAGTCCAAGCTGCTAGCTCCATATGGGCTACACATATACACAAAGCATTACGCTGTTAGATACAAAACAGTGCCAGAAGAGCAGTGCCTGACTTTCTATTAGCCCCCAAAAGCTCATCTTTGCCTCCTCCAAATATTGACACTACTGAAGCCATATCATAGCAGGTATATCATATCAAAAGGTGTATTCTGATACAGTCAGCACTTGGAAGTAGGCTATTTAACCCTTTCACTGGAGACTGTGATCTGTAGCAGGAAAACTGAAGAATTCCACAGTTTAATATTGATGAAGATGAAAGTGAGTCATTAAAGACTAAATTCAGGCAGTAGTTTCTGTCTTTTGTCACATTATGAGCAGCCCTTAAAAGGGGTAGTTTGATGGGGGACAGGAATATTTTTCATCAGTGGTCAAAGAATTCCTGAGTTTTAATTCATGCATCCGGAGAGCTGTAAAACTAACCAAGGACAAATATGAGGCTGCTGAAACATGAAACAATTAAAGGAAATCCCAGCCTAAATCATAATCTCCAAATGGAAAGTGTCAAAAAAAGAAGTTTCACTGGATGTTCATTCCACTTTTTCATTGTCTGTTTTTGGTGAACTCTGTTTATGTTTGAAATAAATTTTTTTTGTGGGTTCACTCAGGAGAATTCAACATATATATCTTATTTTCTTGAGAAACGCCAATAACAGTAAAGCAACTGAAAAACTGAAAAGTTGTTTACAACAAGTTGCTTTAAAATTCTGACAGAGTGATCATTTTCTGCTGCCAGTGACAGTGGTATGACTCTTGTCTGGCACTGACTGACTCTAGCTAAGATCTGGGTTCTGTTTGTTTCAGATCATATTCAACCATCATCACCACGAGCCCTGGCCAGCAATTTTTTATTTTTTTATTTAAAAAAAAAGGTTTCAACTAAATTAATATCTACACACCCAGTAAAGTATCTCTCCTCTGTAAGTATTTTGTTAAATGAAAAACATATAGCCAATCACTGGAGGGCAAAGAAAAAGAGAGGAGTCACAGTATACCAGTGGAGAAAGTATGAATGCCTCTCAGAAATCTTTGCCCCGCTGGACCTGCAGGAAGGGACTACACAGCCCTGAGGCAGGAAGAGACTCCTCAAGGTTTCAGAAACCCATTAGAACTTTCTTTCCTCTACATTTCCTCACACTAGCTTGCAAGCCAGAAAGTGATTCTTTACCTGCCAGAACTACACTGTGTACCTACTGTTGGTTTACCCATGATTTTATTACTGTTATTTATTTATTTATTTATTTAACACATGAAGATACACGTCACATTTATATCCCCTGGAAGATCTTCTCTTTCTTCACTGATTAATATTTGTGCTGATGTAAATTCAAAGCATCTCCCCTCATTTAATCAATAAATTCAAAAAGTTTAAAAACAGAATTCAGCTCCTCTTTTTCAAGGGGTAAAAAAGACTGCTCATTTGAACTCACATCAGTAATGCATTTGACAGCTTGTCCTCTACATACCTCTGTCTCCCACCAGTCAGAAGTGACAGTGTGTTATACTTGTCATTATAATGCATGGTGAGGAACATTTTTATCCATAAGCTTATCTTGGGTTGCAGCAATTATTTTTTCAGAAAAAGATACTTCTCAAGGGAGAAAAATGAAAGAACTAATAGGAATAATGGGAACAGATTCTTGCAGTACTCTCAAGCATAAAATAAAATAATTAATATAATATTTGAAATAATAAATTAAGGCAAGATTTATTTATTATACATCAATCTGCTTTAGCTTTTTGGAAAAAAAAAAAGCTACCATTTTAATTAAGACATCTGATCAGACATTTTATCTGTTTTTGGCAAGTTCTGTTGCACAAACTTAGTTCTCTTTTCAGGCAAGAATACACATTGGAAAGATTGTTAAACAGATCTGAGAGAGCCTCTTGCTTAGCAAACCATTGTAAGCCCACATTATCTTGATTCATTTAAAATTTTATTTGGTGTAACTTGATGATAAGCATTGCAGGGGTATGCTCCAAATAACTTTCAGTGGTTCTTCTCTGATCTACTGTTGCTAACAACTGCCAATATCAGCTGTGTGTTTCTGAGGAAAAAGAAAGAATTTCTATTTGGAATACCCTGTCCAGAGTAAAACTCATCCTTTTCATTGTTGTTGACTTTCTCACAAAGTACTAACGTTGATATTTCATACATTTGATAACGTGGAAGATTTAATTATTTGCATAAGTGTCCATGTCTTTCCAGATGCTTTTCAACTAGATTAAATCAATATTTGGATATGTCATTTTAAGCACCAACTTTGAAAACTGTTAGTCTTCAATTAATCATCACTGTATTTTTGCTAAGTATTTTTATATCTATTAAATGAAAAAAAAATCAGTAATAAAATTATGCTAGATCCAAATCTTAGGATTAGAATATCCCTAAATTTTTGAGTTTCCTGATATTCGTGGTGAAAATCAGATGTAGCTGATTCTGTTTTTTAACAATGAGCAAACCAAAACCTTACACAACTTTTCAGAAAACAGAGTTTTGAAATTCACCACAAAAAGTTTGTTAATTGCCTTAAAGATATATCTAGAGACTTGCATCTATTATCAGCAGTATATTTAAGAGGGAGATAGTTAAAATCAGGTTCTACAGATTTTTTCACATATATACAAAGCCATATATTTTATTGATTCCCATACATTTTATATTAATTATGTGTCTGTATCCTCAAATATCTTGGGTGCTTTTTTTTTTTTTAATATTATTATTATTATTAAGGAATGTTACTATTGCTATATGTTATATTTAGCAGTATTGCCTACAAATTCCACCTGAGATTTACCAGTACATTGTATTAAAACTATTCAAACAGTTAGCTCAAAGCCTGTTTGTGTTCCAGAGAGCTCATAATTTAGAATGGGGTGTGGAAAGGAAAAGAATCAGCAGAGGAAATTTGAAGTACACTCATTAAAATAGCAATACCTACAGTTACACTGTCAGGCCTAGCTAGTTCCTCAGACTAGCTGAGGAACAATGGGAAATACTTAAAAATGTTCATACCCTGTATCAGTACACTAGTGAAACGGCGTTTATTAGAAACTTCTTTCAAATATTTATTCCTTATAGAAAATTCTCACTGAATATAAGTACTTCTGAATTTTTTAAAGAACATCTTTAAGACAAAAAATCAGTAAAGAGTAGAAAAAAGAATTTGCATCTCTCTATCTCCAACAGTTTTGGGGCTCAAAAAGTTTTGGGGCAGGAGCAGATTTGGTATTGTTCTAAGTCAATTCACTCAGGCTGAGGAAATGACGAGAAGGAAACTATTCCTCTGTCTCAGGAACCATGTGGGGCTCTAAGATAAGGCAAGCAATTGCTAATTTGAGTCCACAAGCAGGAAATGTGATACATCTATTTCCTTTCAGACAAACAAAACAGTTCCCTGGCAGCACAAAAGCATTGCTTCTACCGCTAAATCTCAAACGTTCAGAAACTCATTGCTACACTGTGGAGATATTGTTTTGTATCTATCATTTGGATGTTATGGATAAAAACAGTACTTACTCTCTGACCACATGGCCACCAAAGTTTTGGGGTAAGCTTTCTGTTTCTTTTTCTAGAATATCATTAAAGTAGATGGTGAGTTTCACTGTTAATTGCCTTAAGAAATACATCTAGAGACTGCAAGCCTTAAGTTTGAAACAAAAGGTAATGAATAAATTTTGTCCGTATTTCTAGCAATGTGAAGTGTTGTTTTCCAAATATTTATTCGACAATGTTTTATCATGATTTTTGACAAATCAAGACAGCAGAAACCTCCAGGACAGAACTGATCATTTGACAAAGTCCATTACTGAAGCCAGTGAAAAGGTATCTATTGACTTCAGTGTGTTTCAGATCAGGAAGACATTCTCAACTGTTTAATAGATGTCCTTAAATGGTAGACATGATTTGTTTCATCTTCTGACAAAAAAGAAATGGCAAACACTAAACATGTTGCAACCTCTGGAATACACTCTTTATCTTCCAGAATGTAAAATGAGTGGTAATTTTTGTGGTGTCTCACGATCAGATTTTCCTTACTTTTTCCTCTATGTATATTTTGATAATCCTCTATTATGACTGTTTTCCTTCACCCAGACCTGGAAATGGTGCATTAACTGATATGTATAGAGTGTGTACTGGTAAGATATTTTATACTGAAATTCATTTGAGGTAATCAGATTCGGTGACCTGATCTGTGGATTCTGTGGAATCCAGATTCCGTGGAGACTATTTCCATTCAAAATGCTCTATCAAGATATATTTAGCATTAATATGTATTAACATTTAGAATTAGTGGGTATTGTTAGTGTGCATCATCTTATATATTATGTGGATCATATTTATGTCTATTTTATTATTGTTATTGAGCAGTGACCCTTTCAAGAATCTGTGCAATATCTAAAGCTAAAAAATAATATTCATTAGCAAAACGCGGCTTTTGTTATATAGAAGCGCCCTGGGAAAAGAGTGGAAAATAACAATACAAGAAGATTTAAAGAAGTTCCTTTATTTCCTTAGCATATGAAGCAAGAGTCTGTGGAATGCCAGCCACATGTTTCCTGCACTGACACATATATTTTCCTATTGGGACACCATGAGCAACTCATTTCATCTTTGTGTCTTGGGCTAGAAAGTGGGATAATCATACTGAATATCTTTGAGAAATACTTAGAGATTAACTGAAGAAAAAAATACTGTTATTAATGTTTAGTTTCTTATTGCCTGATGGAATTTGAAGAATAACTATAATTTTTGTAGAGTGGAACTACATATAATACTAAAATGTTTCTTTCAGAACAAAAAACTGAAGGGCTTTCATCTGTACGTTAAGAATCTTTGTGTAAAAGTTGCTGTCCCTTGTTAATGCAGACTTAATTTTATTCTGAGATTAATTATTCTTTCACTCTCAAGTAAATATTCACATGAAACAGCAAAGTTATAAGAAACTCTAAGAATGAGCTATAACACTCAGATTGTGGGCAAGGTGTTCTCCATTTTCATGAACCGTCAAAAAAAAGAAGTATACAAAAGGTACTTAAAAAGTGAATATTTAATTTTCACAGCATGCAGAGCATGGAACTGGCTCCACTGGTGCTGCTGTTACACACTTTAAGGTACCTCTCAGTGTGCCAAACACTGGTCTTTCAATATGAAGAGCTGTATTTGACAACAAAAAGCAACACATGCATGAGCACCTTAATGTTGAAAAGGCCAGTATTACCTCTCACCAGCATTACCCACCTGGCTTGCCAGGGACAAATATTGTCCCTAGCCCTGATTACCTCCCATTTGCCTGCACTCTAACAGCAGATGAAACTTTGTAAAGAGCTCACACCATCCTGGGAAGTAGAGATCTCTTGGGTTCTTGTATTTTCTGATACAGTTAGAAGAGTTAATAACATTTATCCTTCCTTTCCTTTAGATATATCATATACATTAGACTAGGGAGGAACACAATCTAGTTAAGTATATAATCAGCATCAGAACAAAATGACTGATGTAACCTCACTGTAAGAAAACATCTCTTACAAAGAAGTTCTATCTTTGTAACTACTAGAACTACAGTTCTAGTATTTGTTGACATCCTTGGAGATACATGAGGTAAAAATAAAACTGTGCATAATAGATATAAATATATATTTTTTATTAAATGAGAACGCAATATTTGAAACTATGATGCTTCAAGATAGGGTTTGAAACTATGGTGGGTTTTTTTGTTTTGTTTTGTTTTGTTTTTCAGAAAACGTTTTCCAGTCTGTTACACTGTTTTTCTAAGCCACCCACCATGTATGAATACATTACCAAGATGCAAATCCTTTTCCTTGTGTGGGTGACTTCTCAGTAGCTCTCCTGGACTCAGCCAATGTGTAAATTTTAGCATGTATGTAACAGCTTGCTGAGAGAAAATTACTTTGCGGAGAAAAAATAGGTGCTGTAAAAATTGTTAGAGAAGATATTCGTAATGATATTTAATTTCTTGTAACTTCCTGAACCACCTATTGTCTAAGAACTGGTTCCCTACTCTGGAAAATATACAGGCATCCTGTTTTCTAAAGCTGTCTGGTTTCCAATGGTAACTTCACTCAAAGCATCTAAGAATTTTTTGAAGAAACTAATTTGCCCTATAATTATGTAAATCATAAATTTACACACATAAATCATTTTACAACTGCCCCAGGCCACTATCTCATGTTAAAAATTTGTAGGAATAAAGCTGCATAGAAAAGAAAAGGAAAAAAATATATATATATTCATACGTAAGATAACATAGCATAAATCATACTATGTGAATTGCCTAAGTAGTCTAAATCTTCTATCTCAATTCATACCAATTCCTTAACACATTAATAAAAACAAAACCAAAAAAAAAAAAAACACACAAAAAAACAAACAAACAAAAACTAAACAATTGAACACTTTTTTTGCAGGCTCATTTTAGAGGCCTGGAGAGTCAATAGCATGCTTACTTTTCGATCCTGCAGGCCAAGGAATCTTAACTCTTCTGTTAAATTCAGGCTTCACTGTCATCATTCTGTTACATTTTTGAAATGCTAAATTATGCAGCAATGTAAAACAGAAGCAGCAGTTTTGCTGGCCTAAAATAAATGTTGTGGGAAAGGAATGTTAAAGTGTTAATGTTTTCTTCTAGTTTAAGTTAATGAGTTTCATGATAGAACTCCTGACCTTGTGAGCAAATATCTTCTGTGTAATATACAGCAAGCATAAAGGCAGACATGCTGGAGTTCATGTAGGTTGTTGCAGCCCCTGGGATTCTGATTCCTGCTTTGTTAGCCATTGTTCCCTACTACAGAGGTTGCACAGTCTACTAACACATACCTATTTTTTTTTCAGAGAAGTTGGCTGAGCTACTGGAGAATGCAGAACATCTCTTTCAGGTGCCAGCTTTTATGAAGCTATGTAACCCCATAGTACATTACTTTGGCAGAGGTAGAAGCTTTTAAAGGCAGCCTCTGCTGAGCTTCAGCACCATTGGTATCTCATGGGAATGCAGACAGAGAATCTGCTTTTTTTTTATTTTTTATTGGTAGTCTCAAAGGGAGATTTGTTTTGGCATTAGCTCAGTGAGAAATTCAGGGTTTGGTATCCATCCATCAGCTACTAATCTCATTTTTTACTGTTTTAATATAGTCTTTATTGAGTTCATTTTGATTTGTAAGTTAACAGAGGAAACAAAGATATTTCCATTTCAACCAGCAGTGCATTTCTTGTAATTCCTAAAAGCATTTTCAGTCACACAGAATTAAATACAATAAATGGCTTTTAGACAATACTGTTCCTCCAGTGTAAGCGGTAAAATACTTTCAGATCAGGAAATTCAATTTAAATATTACATTTGAAGAATACAACAACAGCAGAGTGAAAAAGTGTGAGCAGGTATTAATCAGCATAAACATGAATCCCTAGACAATCCTTCAGTCTAGTTTTACTCAAGTATCTATTTAAGAAATGCAACACTACAATTTAATACCTTAAAAACATTAAGCCAGTATTTTTTTGCCCCTGAATCAGAATCCAGGATGTTATTTGTCTGGTATATGGAAAAATATTGTATGCCAGCTGGCTTTCAACATTTTAAGATTGAGAACTGTCTGGTATTGTCAATTTAAGCATTATCACTTGACTTCTGTAAGCTACAAACACACTCATGGTTTTAAATATAATGCCAAATTTTGCCTTTTCTCTCCCTTGTCTTTACCCAATGGTCTTCCCTCTATTAACACATGTTTGTTTGCTTGAAAGAAGTCAGTCTATATACTCTGCTGGAAAATATGGACAATAGTTCACAGAATCACAGAATGGTTGAGATTGGAAGGGACCTCTGGAAGTCATCTGTTTCACCTCCCTGCTCAAGTAGGGACACCCAGAGTTGCTTGCCCTGGACTGTGTCCAGGCACGTTATGAAGACTGACAAGTTGGGAGACGCCACAACACCTCTGGGCAACCTATTAGTGAGCATATTATAATATACTGTGTTGTGTTACTGGTCTAGCAATAATGGTGGTTAAGGACTTCGAGTCATTCTTTTCATGAGTTGAAATACTACTTGTGAAAGGGCAGCATTGACACAGCTCTCAAACTCTGAGAATTCCAACCTAAGTGGCCATGGGACATGATTTCTGTGCCAGTATCCCTTCAGAGTCTGTAGCAGTGGTAGACTAGAAGTAACAGTAGCAAGTTCAAGTTGCAAGTGTGAATAGTAGCATTTGGATAATTGTGGTGACCAGGTTAAGCCTGTTGGCTTCCTCTCTGACTGGTGTGACAGGGCATTTACGGCATACTTACTGGGTGTTCTCACCTCATTCTCTGTGCTCCCTTTGACAAGTATCCCTCTGGTCTTGCCTGAGCAGCACCAGGTAAAAACTCCAGGAGCTGCCTTAACTGCCCTGCTGGAGATGTGGACATGCAAAGATAGAAGCTGAGGCTAGCCATGGAGCACATGACAGCAGATTTGGCAGTAGTAGCTTCAACAGGTAGCTTCTTCCTAATTTGATGGCTGCAAAAGACCAGCATAAAATAGAGAATTCCAGAGAGCTTATATCCTGGAAGACTGGGCATTGCAGACTTGCAGGATGACTTTGCAGACTTTGTTAGTTCTGAATTTCTTTAATGACGTTGTCTTTTTCTTTTTTTTTTTTTTTTTTTTTCATTTAGTTAAGACAATATAGAAATAGTAGAGAAAAATATCCAGTGAGGATAAAAACTAAAAGCCAAACTCTTCAATACAGCTTGAGTGAGAGGGAAATGAGCAGAATGGTACCGTTAACAGTTACCAGAAGAATGATTAATCCGTATTGATTTGGTGAAGTCAAACATATCTGAAAGAATACAAGTCAGATCAAGGAGTTTGTACTGATGCCTTGCTTACGTCACAGACAGACATATATAAAGAAAATGCAGTCTTCATACTGAGTCTGCATCCCCCCTCCTGGCAAACAATGACTAAGTCTAGAGTGACAACTTTGCCACTCAGACTTCCCAGAGTACCCTGTCATGCACTGCCTTAATGAGTCTGTGGTTTACTTAAGACTTGAATTTCAGAACCTGATATCTGGCTCATCAGGAATACTGAACTATTGCTTAGGACTTGCACTCTGGGCTTGCAACATTTACTTGTCACATGATGTGTGACAGTAAAAAACTCAACCCATGAGCAGATTTCTGATTTCATGATGGTGTTAGTATAAGAGACGATTGCATGTAAACAACCTCTCCATCCACCTCTCCCACTTATCTTTTCCAATCAAATAAAAGGCTCAAACTTCCAGGTTTTTTATTATAGATTTTCCAGAGTCCTGCTGTGTGTTTATTGTTTACCTAACTCTCTATCTTCTGGCTAATGTTTTCTCCTTTATTTATTCAATCTGAAGACCTGAAAAAGCAAAAGTTGTACATCTCCAAAGCTACCTTTCCATAGACATACCCTTAAGACCTCTAGTAACAAATGGCAGCTTTTCTTTCAGTCCCATTTCAAAGCAAAGTATATATTCTAACTGCAGAAAATAGAGCTTGTTTTGAATAGCATGGAATCCAATGATGCCATTGATTGGTTCTAGTATATGTCAGTGGCATGTGAACTTGGACAACCTAATATAAATGTAGTCTAATACATAAAATAATAAATAAAAAGAGTGTTTCAATTTCTGTCTTAGTCAGAAAGGTCTCAACATTCGCTGCTTTAAATGGCTGAAAAATTAAACTGGTGGAAAATTATACCCTTGAAATCTTTCCCCTGTTTTCAGCCCAGAAAGTATTGATCAGGTGCTCTAATTAGAGCATTTTTCCTCTAAAATATGTGCAAAATATTGTCTGCACTAGAAAATTCTGTTGTTTGTGTGAATGGTATAATTGCATAACATTGCCTACAGTACCGAAAAATGTAGAGTATGCTTACAGCCCTTTGTTACGGTCTGGTATGGACAGACCAGTCCTTGTGTATGCAGATTTCCCTGGCTCTATCAAATAGCATGTCTGCAAACATACCTGGTTAAGTGTTTGCTTAGCTGTGCAGAGTAAAGGTAACGGTGACACGTAGCATCTTCCTCTTCCTCCACCAAGAAAGTGCCCAGTGCTGCCCCAAATTTGTATCCATTTCAAATTGTGTTTAGACTCCTGAGGTAGCTATCCTAACATGGAGTAGAATACATTGATTCTTCCCAAATTCACTGAGAAACTAGAAGTGCTTTATTTTCCTATGATTAGCTTGAACATAGAGCAGAGTGGCACCTCGAAAAGACATTACTGAAAATAAGCATAATGGGAGGCAGATTTTTAGTAGGGTTTCTGGAAGATAATACAGCTATTTTTTTTCACATTTTAGGTGCTTATTTGAAAAAGTAGAGAAAACTACCCTGTGCTGCTTTGCATGAAAATTGTGAAGATAAGACATTGAGGAAAAGTGTGACACAGAATCAGACAGAAAGCTGATTCTGTTTTTGTAAATGTTTCCTGTAAATACATATATTTTTTCAAGTACATTTGTCTGAGGACTAGGTGTACAACACAGGTATAAAATATGACACATTTAAACAAATCTATGAAAGACAATGAGATCTCTATATTAATATTAGTTACATCTTTTTAATGTTTTGTTTCTTATTATCAGTCTTAAATTGAATGTGCCTACAAGGTCTTTCTCCAGCTCCTCAGTGAAACATTATGATACCAGAAATTTAATAGTGGTGTTTAATAGTGGTGTCTTATTTTCAGACCATTTAACCAAAGATTTCATTTCAATGAGTAACATTTTTTTCATACTGATGAAGAATAATTGCAATATATTTGCATGGTGAAATTGCAGAAATCAGGACTGTGAAAATCCTATATAGCTCATCACGACATGGACCAGTTTTATTTTTTGTCCATCACAAATGCCACACAGTGGGACCTCAGTCAGATTCCAAGAACACAGAACAGAGAAATGAATAAATAATGGTAACACTGATAAATCTCAGCTTCATCTGTATAGGAACCAAGACAGGCTTCTTTTTCTCCCCTTGGAAAGGGCTGTAGGGTTGTGCATCCTCCCACACCCAGAAGTTTCAGAATAATTTATGCTGCATGGCTTTGGGAGCAACAGAGATTTCCCCGGACTAATGGCAATTTTTTTTTTCCCCTTTCATTGTGGTTGACTAAATACTAAACCATATGAAAATCCTCTGATAGAAATGTAGAAAACGTCACATAACTAAAACCCCTGGTACTTCTCAAGTACTCAAGTGGCCAGAAGCTGATTTAAGTAGTCCACACAAATTTGATAATGATCATGGTAACTAGAGGACTACTGGGGCAAGGAAGACCCAAATGTGCCACCTCTCCTCTGGCTGAAGCTGTTAAGATCTCTGTAAGAAAGAGGGATCTACCAGGTCAAGGTCATTAGCAGATCTTCCTGTTTCTGGTTAGCCTGACCACAGCCTGAGCTGACTTGGGATGTGTTATGAGGCATCAGCAGAGCAGCCTGGGATAGTGACTCAGACAGGACAAAGCGTTCATATAAATAGCGCTAATGCTGAGAGAAATGGCAACAAGGTTGTGGGTTTAACTGAAAGAAGAAAAAGTATAGCATGTGATGGTGAGGCATTAGCAATAATAGCAAACAGCATTGTGTGAACATCAGTCCTTCAGCGGCAACAATGACAGCAATTAATCCTTTTGTTCTGTAACACTTGGGGTCTCCAGCTCCTTCTGTGAAGTTCTTGAGGAATATGCCCATAAAAAATGAGAAAATAATCTATGAGGTATTATGTAATAAAAAGGAGGGTGTTGCTCATCTTCCCCATTTCATCTTCAGTATATAACATGTCTCTGTCTTCCTCAGCTTTATTTGAGAATAAATGATTTGAATGACAGATTTTCAACTAGATTTCTTATTCATGTGGCAATTTTGCCGGAACTGCTGTGCTTTTGTGCTTCGTTTTCTTCCAGTGTTGTTGAAGAGCACCTAAAACAACTAGGCCAGAGATGTTCTGCTGTACCTTCTAATGTTTATGCTGGTGCCAGACTACTGCAGGAAGCCAACACTTCCTCTCTGTTTCATCAGGGACAGGAGTCAAGGTCATATACCAAATCTAAACATACTCTTTCCAAAATAATTTCTCTAGGAAACAGAAGTATGTCTTAGCCTTATGCCATGCTTTATTTTTTGGCTATCTGGCTATATTCTGAAGTTACTGTTTTCTATCGACTACTGGACCATTACCATTTTATATAAACCCCATATAAGAATTTATCAGATAAATCATATACTTTCTTCACAAGGTTCAGGCTGACCACACTATTCCAATTTTAACATAATTACATTTATTTTGTTGTCAGTTAAGTAAAAGTTTTGACAAGCATGTGAAACAATCTCTCGCATTACTGAAGCAAAAGGTTTTATATCAATAATCAGTCCTTGCATTCAGGGAGCTAATATGTAAATCCATTCCAAGATCTTATGTGCAGGCTTGTCAGAGAGATAAAAGTATATATTAATGAGGGACCGATTTTTTTCCTTGTCATTCTTCTGGCAAGCCCAAAGAAATACGTATTACTGCAGACGGATAAAAGCAACAAACTGAGGAGATGAGACCAGTCTTATACTTACATGCTGTCTATTCAGAGCACGATTTCTTCCCTGTATATAAATTATTCTTTTAAAGTGAATCTGTCATCCTCAGGCTGTGTTTTGTTGCCTCCTAATTACTGCTTCTTTCCTCCTTTCCTCTCCCCCCACTATACAACCACTGATTTATCAACTGCTTAACTATGTTTGGCAGGAAGGATACAGATCTAAGGTAGTTGAGTGAAGAGGCAAAGTTTCTTCATAGTATTATTTAATTAATCAAACACAAAGTGTATACACATTTTGGCAGGTACACCCACTATATTGACTGTGTATTGCTGCTTGTTGTCACATGAGCTAGCTGCCAAGAAAATCATGTTTTATTTATCCACTGAACCCAGAAATCTAATCTTCAGGAAATTATGTATATTTCTTCTTCCAACCACCACGGCAGTGAATGAGTTGATATCAGCAAAGACATAATAAAAGTATCTTCCTTGTGTACTTTTTGCTAAAGACAAACCCCACGTAGCTGTATGCTCAGCTGTTAGAGCATAGCAAGATTTTGATTCAGAAGTGTTAGTCTCAGCAAATTCTGGGTGTGCTGAGACTCTGTCTCAGTTCTTCTTGTAGAAACTGTTAGAGGCAAATACTCTTTATTTATATTTTATACTCAATTTCCCATTTTGCCATTGTAGCTTATTCAACCAGGAGCTGAAAACCTTTGTGAGCCAAATGAATGGTTTGAGTGATGTCATCTTCCTTGCACAGGAGATTAATATGAAGTTTGCAGATGGCATGAGTTGTCCACAATCAAAAAAAGAGCACAAAATAAAACCAAGATTCAAGAATGACCCTTTTTGTCTTTGTAGGATTATCTTCATTTTATAACCTTATGCCTTTGGCTAGGAAAAAATAATAATAATAAAAAAAAAAACCTATACATTACGGTTCATACTGACTATGGCACATTTTCTTACTTTTCAAAGCAGAAGTTTCACTTTCTACACAGCCTTAATAAAAGGTACATATACTATAAAATACTTAAGTTTTAACAACCAATTCAAGGTTGTGCTCCTAAAAACTCTTAACCAATGTAAATGTAATTTATTGCATTCTTGGGATGCAGTAGATTTGTTTCCAATATGATTAATGAATCCCTTTTTATCTGAGGAAATAGAAAAGAGAGTTAGGAGAGTTTGATTTTTATGTATTGAAAAACAGGACAGTTTTAACTTCACTTATTTGTTACATAGCTTCAATCAAAACTATATCAACAATACAAATATATACAGCATTGTTATGAAATGATGGCTAGAAAATTTTCAGCAAAATAGTTGGGAGAGAAAAAGAAAAGGAAAACAAACAAACAGACAGTTCAATGCAATGCAAAAACTTCTTAAGGGTTTTGCACGTGTTTGCTAAAGGAAACAACCAAGGCATTTTCTGCTTCTCAACAGAGGCCTCTACTTGATTCAGTCATCTTATTTGCTGAAGAAAATAAATTCACTGACTCAGAGATTTGAATTCCCAATCCGATGCCTTAACACACACTTATGTGATATTTGACCATTTAACTGTCCTCTCCTCATTTTGAACCCTTTGTTTTAAAAGTTATCTTATACTGATGCCATCTCTCAGTTACCCAGAGTAATGCAGGCAGAATACAAATGAAGAAGGAGACCGTTGATGGCTCAGCTGATTGAGATGTGCAGGAGTCTCTGGTAAGCAAAGCTTGGACCAGACCCTGTACCTGGAGCAAACAGAGCCCAGTGCAAGCATAGCCTTCCAGACACTGCTGGCTCATGTGAGACAAATGTCAATGTCCCACTGCACACCAAATCTCCATCCTGAATCATCTGCCCTGGATCATCAAGAGTTGACTAAAAGTCCAGATCAATAATAATCCCACTTAGAAATCACACCAACATTTATCAGCTTGTGGTTGCACAGATTTTTGTCAGTACCACTTAACTAGATCTCCTAGACCAAACTGAAGTAGATACTCATACCCATACTTGATAAAGGAGAAATTTCAGAACCATATTGTCACACAGGAAGTACTGGGAGAAATAAAGCTCAAATTTCTGAACTACAGATAGGTAACTGCAGAGTACAGTACTACCACATATGAACACACTTAGGTATTCTCAAAATTACATATTCACAGCAATATTTGTTCCCTGAGGAAGATAAATGTAGCAGGAGATTTATTTTTTTATTTATTTTGCATTATTGGATACAGTTCAAGTATTTCTGTAATGAAAAATGTAGGAAAATATTATTTAAATAGAGATCCCTCTTCCTGCTACTTGAACACGTGTTTATTGAATACTTTAGGATACTTTAGATTATTATTCATAAAAGTTCACAAACAGCTCCTCTTCCTTCCATTCTTCAACTTTGTACAACTTTCTTCATTTCCACCCAAAGAAGGACATAGTTTTAGCAATCTCAAAAAAAAAAAAAAAAAAAAGGAGAGCGACTACAAATAGAACAATAAATACTATTTTAATTAAAGGCTATTTTTGAACAAGCAATAAAGCAATACACAAGTTAAAGCTGTCAGCAGAAAGCAGAATATTCTGTGCCAGTATCTCAAAGACAGTAGAGTTTTGAGTGAGAAGAGCTGCTTTTGAGAAACTTTACCATTTTGGGCCTCATTAGATTTCCTACAGCTTCTGCCAAGATGCACATATGTATCTGTTTCTTTCATTTTGTCAGCACTAGCATATATGATGGACATTTACAATAGAGACTAAAAGAGATGGAACTGTAAAAAGGAGATTCCTATACTCCTGGAAGCAGCTGGGCAGCCCTGAGCAACAAGGAGCAGAAACAAGGCTTCTTGCCAACAGAAGGAGGCACTTATGCCCCAGCAGCAAATGTGTAGAGGTTGCAGCACTTTGAAAACATTCTGCATTGAGAACCACTATTTGTAGGATTTATGAGACAGGCTGAAATGTGGTTACGTTAGTGTTTTTTTTTTGAACACACCTTGTTACTCTGAGTTTTCTCCCTTTTAAAATATTCTACTTTATGTTCTAGTAAGACTTAAGTTATCAGTATGAACACTTGTCTTTTTGTGTATTTTCACAGTAAGAACAAGTTTGTCCTGATTTGTGTTTCTTTGGTCTCAGACCACATGCAGCAGAATTGCTGTGGTGGGACTGAGGATGATTATAAATTATTCCTTGTGCTACAGACTTCCTAATAACTTGGAAAAAAAAAGTTAAGAACTTTGTTCTAACTTTGGATTTCTTCTGCTTTCTTGAATGTAGCTTTCTTTTCTTTTCTTTAACATTTCCTCCTTAACTTTAGGAATTTCAAGAAATTGTCCTTATAATATTAGGATATCACTCTAGTCACTCATGCTCTGACCATATAGGAAAAGATTTTATTCTCAGGATCTGTAAAATAATCTTATCAATTACATAATAACTATAAAATCATATTGCACTCTGGCAAATTGTGTTTTACTGTTTAGCTTAGGTTTATGCAGAGGACATATAGCTTAGGCCTATGCTCTGGTTTTGTGAGTATGATAAGAATGCCTTGCCAGAATACTGTTTGCTGCACAAGCAAAAAAGATCGCAATTACATTACTGTCTTTGTAGTGCATTAGGAATTATAATGAAACCACACAGTAACAAAGTTTCTATCTCTGCACAAAGAAATCTTTGCTTTGTTTTATATAGTTATGCCAAAGGTATGAGATTAAATATGCCGACATCTCCATCTTAGATATTTCCTTCTGATTATTACAGTTACTCTTTATTTATCATTCCAGTAAAACTCAACTGCCAGTAATATCAATGGACCATTATTAACTCTGAGTTGGTTTATAGGATTTTGAGATAGCGTATCCCACTGTTCTGGATTTTTATCATGATGAATGACGGTATTAGTAAACAAAGAAGATGTCCTCTAATGCATGGAGTTCATTCTGGAAATAGCTGGATAGCAAGAAAGAGGAATTTAAGAACAGAATTAACATCATGTTTCACAATAAGTACACATATTTGCAAAGAAAAACAAATCTGTACGAACTGTACTTCACTAGGCTTATAAATATTTATTTCTGTTGTGCCACAGTACACCCTACTTTCAATGCCTCTGCAAAATGTTAGTTCTAAAGTGCTTATGGCAGCATAATTCAGTGTCTGAGTTTTCAGATGCTATTAAGTTCTCCTTTACCCTTCATCAAATGCTCATTGTTAGGTTTTCTGACACCCTATTTTATTAGAGTTAAGGTATTTTACGTACTGTTTAGATTTCCACCATGAATTTCCAGCAGAGGGCAATCTTGTTCCTACGTTGGTGGCTCATTTGAGAAATAAGCCTACTAGTAAACAGCTGTTCCTTCTGCAATTCAAAAGGGGGATTAATCCAAGGGCATGGACTATGCAATTTTTTTTTCCTTGTCATTTACTTAATAAATTTTCAGACACTTCTGGAACTTATCTTAACTTCTCAAAGAATATTTTAGAAACTGCAAAAAAATAACATCTGTATGGGCCTTGAGCTGTCATCTACATTACTTTTGTTGTTTTGTTTTGTTTCTCCAAGACAGGATTAACTACATTACAAAAACCCTTGATTAATATATATTTTTAGAGTCTTTAATGTGTGTAGATGTGTTACCCACCTGGAATAGTTCTTACCTGTCCTCATAGATAGAAACACATTTTGTACTTTTAATCTGAATTTCCTTTGCTTTATTTTAAACCCAGTACTTTTTACGTGATCTGTAGAAGACACAGAAACTTTATTTGCAGAAACAGTTCATTTAATAGAAGTGGGAGAATTACTTTTAATTGCTGCAGAAAAGGATCTAGCAATAGCACAAGCTGACATTTCTGACATTCTGACAGCCTAACTATCTTGTTTTATTAGTTCTTGTGTCCCACACAGTCTGCCTTTCAGCTTCCCCCCCCCCCGCCATATTCTGTTTTCTAGACCTCACTATCTTCATCTGGTTGCTTTCTGGATGTTACAGTTACCTGAATCACCTTGTGCTGTAGACAATTCCTCTCCCCCTTTTCACATGTGCTGTGTGACCTTTCTTAACATTTGCCATGACTAAGATCACAGCTGGCTGCTTACACAAAGCAAGTGATTCGCCCACCCAGCTGAATCATGGGCTGCCTACAAATGATTAATGAGAGGCTGGTTTGCTAATACAATTAGTGACAACGATCAGGAAGATAGTAATGTCAACACTTGTCAGTTACAGAGAAATTTTTTTTTCTGAACTCAGCATGACAACAGCAGCACAAGAGTTGGTTTCTACTGCCAGCCCCAGCCTCAAGTTAAATTTTCTTGGAGTTCCTAGAGCCAGTATAAAATCTTCGGTACTTCAAATCAGTTGAGATCTTCTGTGCTGGGAAAAAATGGTGGCTCTTTGGGTGTAGGGTATTCTCCCTTTCCACACTCACTGCCTGGGATGCATGAGGAGGAATAGCTGCAGCCTCTCCAGCTTACACCTGCACATTTAAAGGGGGCTTACAAAAAAAGATGGAGAGTGACTTTTTACATAGGCAGCTAGTGATAGGACAAAAGGGAATGGTTTTAAACTAAGGGAGGTGTGGTTTAGATTTTATTTTAGGGGGAAGTTCTTTACTCAGAGGGTGTTGAGACACTGGCACAAGTTGCCCGGAGAAGCTGTGGAAGCCCCATCCCTGGAGGTGTTCAAGACCAGGTTGGATGGGACTTTGAGCAACCTGATCTAGTGGGAGGTGTCTACCTGTGGCAGGGGGGCTGGAACTAGATGATCTCTAAGGTCCCTTCCAACCTAAGTCATTCTATGATTCTGTGATTTGCTATAGCTGCAGGAAGATTCTATGAGTTTGTTAAAATTTTGACAGATCTTGGCTACTGCTGTTTGGTTTTGCACCAACTGGGCTAAGTTACAAACATGCACTGTTGACTGTGATGAACTTCACATCAAAAGTCACCAAGACTCCAGTAAAACAGTATCTCAACCATTCTTACTAGTCAGGTTACTAGATTTGTCATTCATAAGTAAGTGCAATTCATACCTAAATACACTAGCTGGTGCTCAACGCTAAGCTGTGCAATGGTCAGGAATGTATTCCCATTCTGATTTGTAAGTTTTTATACCATTTTTTGTCACTAAGTGTTCATTTGGGAAAAAAAAAAAAACATAGGGTGAGACAAAAGCTGAGCTGGATTTCTCCATGTCTGACATCAAAGTCTCTGCCAGTTGTCAAGGTCTTTCACCTCAGGGACAAGGCAGTGCATGTGTGTGTAAGCATGTGTGCATGTAGGGGAACGACTGCTTAATTATTTGGACAAGTTTTGAGTCACTGGCATGTGGCATGGCATAAAGGAAAGTTAATAAAAATGTGAGATGGAAAGAATTAAAATGGAACAAAATTTAGAATTCTCCTGTTTGGATGGAAAATACAAAAATATCTCATTTCCACCATACAACATGGTAGTATGTTCTGATACTTTTCATGTTTGTCACTTCTCTGTCACTTCTGAGGGACGGAGAAGAACCGAGAAACATTCACACTTTACGAAGCAACAAGAAAATACCTGTGAATTGTCCCAGAAGAACTAGGGAGGGCTCCTCTAAAAAGGTGATGCGGCCATTAACTCAGCTGAAGTGTCTCTATACCAATGCACGCAGCATGGAAAATGAGCAGGAGGAGTTGGAAACCACAGTGTGCTCACGAAACTGTGACCTAATTGGTATCACAGAAATGTGGTGGGACAAATCACACAACTGCAGCACTGTAATTGAGGTCTACAAACTTTTCATAACAGAGAGGAAATGAGAGATAAGGATGTTTCCCCCTATGTTAAGGAGTGGATAGATTGCAAAGAGCTACCTCAGAAACAACCACAAACAGGTTGAGAGCCTAAGGGTAAAAGTTAAGGACTGGACCAATAAAGGATACCATGTGGTTGGGGTCTATTACAGGCTGCCTGATCAAGGGAACCCTGTTGCTGAGGCCTTCCTGCTTCAGCTACAAGAAGCACCATACTCACACGCTCTCATCCTGATGGGGGATTTCAGCCACCTGGATGTCTGCTGGGAAAGCAGCGCAGGAGGCTGCAAGCAATCCAGAAGACTCCTGGAGTGTGTTGAGGACAGCTTCCTGGGCCAGGAATTGACAAACTGATCAGAGGAGAAGTGTTACTGGACCCAGTGCTCACCAGTGCAAATAAAGTCATGAAAGAGTTTAAGACTGGCGGCTGTCTAGACTGCAGCACCTACACCCTGGTTAAATTTTTGATCTCAAGGAATATATACCTGGCAAAGAGCAAAGTCAGCGCCCACAACTTCTAAAGAGAGAACTTCCAGATGCTTTAGGAATAGCGGATGAGATCCCCCCAGACACTGTCCTTACAGACAGGGGAACTGGTAAGAGCTAGTAACTCTTTAAGGATGCTTTTCTTAGAGCACAAGAACTCTCCATTCCCCTGCATAAGAAAGTGGGCAGGGAGGACAGGAACCCGGGATGGCTGAGCAGGGACCTGCTGGTCAAACTGAGGTACAAGAAGGAAATGCACAGGCAGTAGAAGCAGGGACATGTGGCCTGGGAAGAGTACAGGGATGCTGTCTGGATGTGCAGAGATGGGATCAGGAAAACCAAGGCACAGAAGGAACTAAAATTGATGAGGGATTCAAAGAATAACAGGAAAGAATTCTATAGTTACATGGGTCAAAAAAGAAAGGCCAAGGAGAGCGTACCCCTTCAGATAAATGAGAAGGGAGTACTGGTAACAACAGACATGGAGGAGGCTGAGGTGCTCAACTAATTCTTTGCCTCTTGCCATTCTTCAATGGCAGTCAGGCATCTCATGTCACTGCATCAACAGAGTGGCCAGCAGGTTGAAGAAGGGGATTGTCCCCCTCTGCTCTGCGTCTTGTGAGGCCTCTCTTGGAGTACTACATCCAGGTCTGGGGCCCCCAGCACAAGAAGGATGTGGACCTGTTAGAGCGGGTCCAGAGGAGGGCCACGAAGTTGATCAGAGAGCTGGGGCCCCTCTTCTGTGAAGACAAGCTGAGAGAGCTGGGGATGTTCAGCTTGGAAAAGAGAGAGCTCTGGGGAGACCTCACTGTGGTCTTTCGGTACTTAAAGGGGGCTTATAGAAAAGATGGAAAGTGATTTTTTTTACACAGGCAGATAGTGATAGGACAAAGGGGAATGGTTTTAAACTAAAAGAGGAGAAATTTAGGTTAGATATCAGGAAGAAATTCTTTACTCAGAGCACCCTCTGTGTACCAGTAAGGTACTGGACCAGGTTTCCCAGAGCGGTTGTGGATGCTCTGTCCCTAAAGGTGTTTAAGGCCAGGTTGTCTGGGGCCCTGGATAACTTGATCTAGTGGGTGGCATCCCTGGCCATGTTGGGGGTGTTGGAACTAGATGATCCCTAGATGAGGTCCCTTCCAACCCAAGCCATTCTATGATTCCATAATTTCTTATAGAGTTGAAATCAAGCAGCTTGTATGTGATGTGTTCTGTAAACAAATTTGCTGGTGTCCCCATAAAATAAAGTTTGCATGTCATGTATAAAATGCCTCATCCTAGTTTTAAGTAGGTGGAAGAAAAAGCAAATGGGAAAACTACTCTCAGTTGCTGAAGTAAATAGAAAGGATCTTGCACTAACATAATATGAGTAAAGCATCTCTATAAAAACCTGAGTTTGGATGCAGAACAATGCCATACTTGACTGACAAACTACCTTACCAGGTATCATAACTTTAAGATAAATCTACTTAATTATTTCAGCTTTAATAAAGCAACAACAACATCAAAATATTAATAGCCCCGAAACATAAAGTAGATTACAATATTTGTAAGTCGTCTACTAGAAATTAATGATCTACTAGACATCTACTAGACATCAAATGTGTAGGCATCATCTCATTGTAGGGGTGTTTTCTACATCCTTGTGCTTAGCAATAGCATGAGCAGAACAGATGCTAGGAAGGCTGGCTGGTTCTTTATTAGTTATTATTGGCAATGATGCAGTTCAGATTCAAGTCATACATACACAGCCTGGCTAAATGGTTTCTATCTCTCTGCTACCTGCATTCAATACCTTTTGCTCCCCCCCCGCCCCCCCTCCCCAATGATTCTTACCCTTGGAAGCTCTCACTGAAGTTGCTGCTTTCATGATTTTGAAAGATACTACTTAACCCTTCATGTACTTGTCCAGTTGAAAAATTTGCAAATGTGTATTTCCTTGCAGGGTAAGGAAAATCTTGTGTCTGCCTTAACTTTTCACACTGGCTAATTGATCATAATAAGGCTATAGGAAATATGCAGGTCCAGGGGATTTCCTGAGTTCAGGGAGCAGCATGTTGCTCCAGCCTTTATACAGCCAGAGATAATGACAAGAGAAAATTTTCCTTGGGAAAATTCTTACATTTTAGTGGAGCAAAATCCAGAGTGAAATTTGAATGAATCCTCAATGCAAATGTGTTTTAAATTCAAAGGGATGTCTTGCTATCTGTTGTGGTTCATGAAAATGAAAGGAAAATGAAAGCCTCACAGAAATAAGATATTGACCTGAGTACATATGCAAGGATCCTGTTAAGCTCCATGATAGAGGCAGGATCCTCCATCATGAAAAGAAAATCTATTTCCTGAAGAGTTTGGCTGATCCAGGGACTGACAGGTCAAAGTAGAGATTATGTTAATTTTTGATGAGGTATACCCCAAGGTATACCTTCTCAGAAGATTTACAGATTAGTATAAGCCCTCTTTGGCTGGCCTTGCTACTGATGCCCAAATTGGATGGAAAGAACTTATTTCAGGGCCATAACTAGGAAAAGCACCTTATCAGCCAGTCTATCATCTTTACTAATAACATGTCCAAATTTCTTCTGTGTGGTTCTACAGAGTGTTAAAGACTATCAACTTCATAGGATGTATACTAACACTTCATACATACAGGTCATGGAATTTTATAAAAGGCTTAAAGCCAGCTACAACAACCAAGAAAAAACTTTGCATAGAAAAACCTTGCATTGTATAGAAAAAGAAAAAGAAAAAAATAGAGAGAGAGAGAGAAGAAAAAAAAAAAGCCTTGCAAATCTGTAGTACTCCCTTTGATTCTGCATGTAGAAATTCATGAGGAGAGAACAGAAAGAATTCAGGAATTGCCCAATGTGGACAAAAGTTGGGCTGATAGACACATGCTAGCTTGGCATTCAGATCTAGGGGTAACCTCTAGGAGACATGGGAGACCGTGGGTTCCAAACCTTCCACCTTTTGACATGGACATACTGGAAGGACCACAGATAAGAAAAGTGATGTAGCTCAGATATTCAATTGTTAAACATGCAGCAGGCTTGTGTTATGTTTATTTCTTTTTATCCTTTTATTTCTGGCTTTGTACCTCAAAGTCTGTCCTTTCTTATTTTTAAAAAAACTATATATATCTTTATTCTTCACTTCAGCTAGTGTTAGGGGTCAGGTGTTAGGGGTCAGAGTTGGTAAAATTGGTGAGATGATGTACCCAATCTTTTCAATTGTAACATAAGCAAATAAAGTGGAAAGTGTGAGCAGCCTGAGAAACATACAGATCAAAACATATTTAGGGGACCAGCACCAAAGGAGTTATTGTCAGCATTCCTACCTCATCCCTATTTTTTTTTCCTCCCTTTTCTTCTAAAAAGAAGGGGACAGAATGACTTGCACAGCTCTCAGCAAACTATAGGGTATTATAATGGCTCCCTAGGAGATACATCCTGGTAGTATTGCTCTGACTTTCTTGAAAGACTGGTTCTGTCCTGGCACTGCCCCGATTAAGGAAGAGAAAAACAACTCTGTGGAAGCCAGCTGTTCCCCTCAAAATCCCAGGTGCAGCAAGTCCCTCCCTGCCTTTGATCTTTTCCTCTGTTTTGTAGTATTTTCTCCAATGCACCTCAGGGCTGTGATCACTGGACGTTCTAAAGAGGAAATCAATGGGCATAGATTTACAATTCTTCAGTGTAAGTTTTTAGACCTGAATTACATTTCAGTGAAATTCGTCCTCTGCAGGGAGTCAACAAAAAGTAAGTTTGGCTTATTAGTGTGCCCCCACAGTTCCCACTGATGTCAGGGAGAGTCTGGGAATAGAAAGAATAAAGTGCCTGTAACCCATGGGTCTAGTGATATTTCTATAATAGGAACCAGAAGGATTAAATGTAGGTACAAACTGAAATGAGAGCATATGGGGTACTGCATGGGGACTGCAATAATCAGTGTCAACCCAGCTGAGTTTTCCCAGGGAATAATTTGACCCTCTATTTTTGCATTCAAATACAGAGGTAGAAAAATAAAAGAATCAAAGAAGTTAAAGTAAATGAAGACATTATGAAAAGGGATAATTGTTTGTGCTGTACCACCAGCACAGGGGAAGAGCACGTGGGAAGGACTGAAGAGCTACACTCAATACTTTTGTCAATTCCCTCATCTGCTTTTAACAGTGTGAAATGCCAATTTGATCGTGCAGGTGGTGAAAATTATGCCTAGAGGGATGCAGAGACAAATTCTCACCATGGTGCATAGCAGCCCCAGAATCAGGTATGCTGGTGCAGCTTGCTGCGCTTCTGCTTACACTGGAGGATGCTGAGTCCCATAGAGGGCCCCTTCTCTTCCTCCCTGCTGGAGTCAAGATACCAAGCAGGAGCGGGGATACTTGGAAGCAGCACAGCCCCCTGTGCCTGGGAGATTCCTTGGCAGTCTCAAAACATAACAATGTACCTAGCATTCTAGCTAAGGTGTGAAATAAATCAACCTAAGAAAGGATTAGCTCTTGCTCTACTTTCTCATGGCCATAGAAGGATGGAAGTAGGGGCATTCATACAGCAGCTCAGGCCCCTGCAAAGTGCTGTCATTAGGACAGCTCCTGGGCTCTCCTCACTGGAGGCCACCAAAATCTGTCTCTCTCTTCCTCCCGGTATGAGGAGGAATTTGCAGTAACAGAAGGTGTTAGACACATTAAAACATCATAATAGCCTGCTCCTGACCAAAAAAAAAAAAAAAAAAAAAAAAAAAAGTGGCACAGTAAGGCCTGCTGTGTCTCTGAAGATGTTTTTATAAAGGGCAGAATCATTATGCATTTATCAGAAGGCTGCTGATGGTGATGGGGTTCTGATCTGTGGTCCGGAGTTGTAGTGCAGGATGCTGCTGCCTGTGGGTTCCTGCAAAAAGCAGGCCAGACAATTGACCTTTGCCTGCAGAATACCCAATCAAGAGTTTCTTAGTTGTAAAAAATGAGGGATTAAAGAAAAAAAATTGTATTTTGGGTCAAGTCTGGTCCACCTCTGATCTGAGGGACAATAAAGTGTTCCTCACAGCGAGCTGTGCTCTGCAACAATACCCAATGCTTTATGCCCCCAGCCTTTACTTTATTCTGCCTTTTGCAAAGTCTAGTGGTCAGACACCAGCAACATTAGGATTCTATAGGCATCCAAAATGCCAGTGGTTTAATTAGAACTTACATTTTCTGGGCATCCTGAAACTTCATATCTTTCATGAAAAATACAGAGTGAATAAACTTGGGTAGGAGATTCACAATGATGTCAATAATATGTGATAATGTTATTCCGTCTAAAACCCTTCACTGAAGGGTGAAAGAAGAAAGAAGGTAGATAAGGAATTCCTTTCATTACTCCTTTCCAATTTCCTTTTTAACAGGAATGTTTCACAAACATCATAACATAACAGAGACAATACCACAAACAGAATAAATGTTTCAAATCTTTCCATGGCTCTTTTTCACTCGTTTCCTCTTTGCTCCACTGGTAGTCAACGCATAGTTTCATCTTGTTTGTGATCCAACCCCTATTTGTATTTTTAGGGAATATATAAAGGTTTTGCATTCATTTCAAGACTCATCCATGATCAAAAATATACGTCTAAATTTTTTAGTACGCCAAAAAAAGCTGGTGCTGAGTTGTAAATGAAGTTTTCTGAAGTAACTGTAAATGAAGTTTTCTACATTTTCTGAAGCAACTAACCTATTCTTAGAAATATATGAGGAAAAATTCTTATTCTTCTACCCAGTGATACCATGTGGGGGAGAAAACGACCCTAGTCATGCTCTTTTTTTTTTTTCATTTTCTGATCTCTTAGTGCTAGAAAACAGGTATAAAAGAGCTAGAAATATACTTTTCCTAATGGCAGATTAATGCATCTTCAAATTAGTTGTGGGGGATGGGAAATATGTAAGGGACTTAGTATTACTAATGGTTATCTCTGACCTAAATCATTTAGGATATGGTAATTCACATTAATTACTAAGAGGATTTAAAGTGTCTTTTACTCAGCAGTAAAAGGCTGGGACGTGTTCTCATGTTGTAATAAATACAAGGCTTAATCCATTAAGAACATGGCAGAAGCTACATCTCAGTTGTAATAGGTGAGTTAGCAAACACGTACATGTAGAATATAAATATCTATTAAAAAGTCCTCCAGTCTTCATTAATCCATACTTTATAGTGTTCACAGAAGCAAATGTTTGGCGGTTTTACAGCACACCTTGGTGCTAGTGGGTGGCCATTTCTGGGATAGACTAAAATCTTTGCATCATACCAGAGACTGGTAGGAAGTGCAGTCTACTTTCTGGATGTTGTTGAATTAAGCAAATTAAAGAAAAAAAAATATAGCACAGCACAAGAAGGATGTTGATCTCTTAGAAAAAGCTCAGGGGAGGGCCACGAAGTTGATCAGAGGGTTGGAGCACCTCTCTTATGAAGAAAGGCAGAGAGACATGTGGCTGTTCAGCCCAGAGAAGAGAAGGCTCCAGGGTGACCGTATTGCAGCTTTTCAATACTTAAAAGGGGATTATAAAAAAGATGAAGAGCAACTTTTTGCTCAGTCATGTAATGACAGGACAAGGGGAAATGGTCTTAAACTAAAAGAGGGGAGATTTAGATTACAGTTTAGGAGGAAATTCTTCACAATAAGGGTGGTGGGGCACTGGCTCAGGTTGCCCAGAGAAGCTGTGGATGCCTCATCCCTGGAGGTGTTCAAGGCCAGGTTGGATGAGGCCCTGAGCAACCTGATCTAGTGGGTGGCATCCCTGCCTATGGCAGGGGTGTTGGAACTAGATGATCTATAATGTCCCTTGCAACCCAAGACATTCTATGATTTTATCATACTATAACAGTATGAATTGCTGTGTTTATGCTGTAAGATTCACGTCTTACACACAAAAATCTTAGTGTGTGCTCATCTTTTAAGGAGGCTGCCATGTTCAAATCATCTTCAAGCAGGGATATTCTTCAGGACTGATGAATTAACTCTGCTGTGTATTTTTGCTGTATTTCAGAACAGATAACAATAGCCTTCACAGTGTCCATGGTGATCGGACTGGTGATTGGAGGGGTCATCTGGGCCTTGTTCACTTGCTTGTCCCGTCGCAGAGCTAGTGCCCACATTTCCCAGGGGAGCTCCTCAGCTTTCAGCCGTCGGTCCAGACCTGCCTCTCACAGCCAAACTACTGGCAGGACTGGATTTTACCGTAACAGCAGCTGTGAACGTCGGAGCAACCTCAGCCTGGCCAGCCTCACCTTCCAGCGGCAAGCCTCCTTGGAGCAAGCCAACTCTTTCCCCAGGAAGTCAAGCTTCCGTGGGTCCACCTTTCACCCTTTTTTGCAGTGCCCTCCCCTCCCTGTGGAGACGAACAGTCAGCTGATCACCCTCACTCCCACCAACACGACCACAACCTTTGTGGGAAGCACCACCAACAGCTTAAGTCGACCCGAGTTCCACTGGTCTAACAACAGCCTCCGCATCTGCCACTCCACACAAACCCCTCCTCCTGCCTATGAAACCATCATAAAAGCGTTCCCTGACTCTTGAGCCAGGTCCTTGTTACAAATGCACATGGACATTTTAGGAGGAACCGCGAATGTCTCAATTTTCTGTGCATGCTGAAAATCACTAAGAAGTCTCCAGCTGCTGTGACACGTTGCAGAGGGGACGTACATTGCCAGGAGGCGGGTAGTGCTGATTTTTTAGAGCACTATGTCCCACTGTCCAAGGAATCACTTGTCTTTGTGTTGCCTGCTCTGATTTACTGCCTTGCAACATGCTTACATATTTCTATCACTGTATTATAACCATTGTATCTTTTACTTTAGAGGAAAGAAAATGCTGCCGCATTAAAAATAAATAAATAAATAAAATAAAAAAGATAATTTCTTTGAGAAATATAATGTTAGGAATTACTCATATACAGATTTCTGCAAAATTCACTATTCTATTCCTTTAAAAACAAACAAACAAACAAACAAACAAAACAAGCAAACAAACAAAAAACATGTTCTGGCTCTATGCATTTTTCCAAGGATATTAAACTTTCACTGAAAACCTCAATTTAACCAAATTCTTGCTCTAACCTCAGAACAGCTTCTAAGAAACTTTATACAAAGACCTCATAGGAGATTTAACATCACAGTCCAGTCCGTGGTAATAGGTATCCTGTTCTGGTGACTGTAAAGGACCTTAAAACACTCCATATTAGGGCTGTTTGTATGAAATTCCCCACAGTATGGGAAAGATGGTGAGATATACTATGCTTCATGTAAAAAGTTTTGAACGGCATAGTAAATGCTTGGTAACAATTATAAAGATTTTTCTGTCTGCAGTCTGCAAAACATGTAGTTATTTTAACATTTTAAAAACCAGTAAGGTTGTATGACAGCAGAAATCCTGATGTTTCATTTTCTAGTTCTGATTATCAAGATAAGCATTGCATGAATGACAACTTTTTTTTTTTTTAATTAAGTTACCTGTTTTGCTATGCGATTACTCATTTCCTTATTTCAAATTGTATTTCTCAGATTGTACCATAGTTCAATTCTTCCTGGCAAGTTATTCACTGAAATGTTGTATTTCACTAACACAAGATTTTAGACATCTATAGCTGAATACTGGGATTGTACAATTAGCTAGAATATTAAGATACAGATGGAATATTTACTTGAGGTTAACTTGATTGTTATACACATATTATGTCAAGCTAACCCCTCGTTTAGTAGAGGCTAATTGCACCAATGTAAGAAGTTCAGGATTTAGAAATAGCACAGACAGATAGGGACTGTTTTAGGTTTTATTATATGAGTTTTCTGATAAGTATTTCATGTTCAAATAAAGGGAAAAGAATTTCCATAAGTAGAAGAACAGTCCTTCTCCTTGCTTAGAAATAAGCCTTTTATTCCTAAAAGTGTTGGGCAACTACCAGTTACAGGACCCCTGACTCCTATGCTTCAGCAGAGAGCCTGAGTCCTCACCTTTCCTCTGGGTGAGACAAGGATTCAGCAGCTTTCTAGAACAGGCAAAATGTTTAATATTTTACTTTGCAGGCTTTTGGTGACTAGCAGAATGCATCTCTCTACAGAGTTCAGCATCCCTCATGCAACACCACTACTGATCTCTTAACTGCAATCTTCCAGCTCCATACCTTTCCACTTGCAAATATTGTTACAAACATGAGCTTGCAAGCATTAGTTATTATAAACTACAATTATTCTTTATTGTAAAGTCAAATTATTTTGCATTTATTTACTGTTTTTTGCTGCTTTATTTTTAGCGTACAACATTTTCCCTTCTAGAGGGATGTATGTGATTGCTAGAAGAACAACCACTTACAGCGTTTACATAGTTTCACTGCAGACACTATGGGTTCTAGTACACTGAAGACTTGCTGATAAGACTGTAAAACTGCATTTGTCTGGTCACAGACTATGGATTTAAAACAGTAGTCCTATGGAGAAAGAAAGCTGTGTTAATTTGTTCTTTAATAATATTTTTTTCATTTACAGTTTTATTGAGTCTGATGAATTTCGTTGCATTCACAAGGGCTTTCACAGTGTGCTGGATCTAGAATAGGTGAAGACACCTATTCTGACATGCCTACAAAGAGCAGAGTTCAAGCCTGCTCCCTTTCCTTACAGTTTGGTGGACTGTTTGAAGAGACAACTTGGCCTACAGTGTGTACCCAGGAGGCCAAAATTGCTTACTCCTTGAGAGAAATCATTTTAGATGAGTGATTTTTTGCTCCCAGTTTATAAATGCACATTACATTATAGTAGAACTTTCCACAGCATATTATTGCTTTTCTTATACTATATTTAGTAAACAATGTAGAAAGGGAAGCTTAAATGTACTGTATTTTTTTCTTCCTGAAATCTGCACTGGATATCAAAATATTTTTTATGTCCCCCAGATTAGGGGAATTAAAAACACAGGTTGTTTGGTGCATAACCAGTTTGGCTGTCAGATACCAGTTTAAGCAATGTCTGAAATGAATGTTTTGCAAGCTCTCTAGAGGCTTCAGAATGTGAAATAAAGACAGATGTTATGATCTCTCTCTCTCTCTCTCCCTCTCTCTTTCTCTCTTTTAAAAGATAAATATGTTGACTTGTATAAAAATAATACTTTAAATGGAAGAGCATTATCTTTAATTCTTCAAGCTGATATAGTTGGGAGTGTGAATGAAGGCTTGGCCCCTCCTCTGCCCTGTGAGGAGACAGACCATGGCTGATGATCTTACATGAAGTCCTCATTGGAATGTGCCATATGAGACCACCTTCCAGAGGTTAGAAGTAGAAACTAAACTGGATATTATTAGGAAATTGCTTTGCTTACTTATGTTAACAGGAATTAAATATTTTTGTAATACAATGAGTGGTCATCAGATGATATAGCAGATTTTCCACCACTTATGAGCACTATGAATTTCTCTTACAAATAATGTGATTACAGATTTAAAATTCAGTGTTTTCCCAGTAATTTGACTTCAATCCACAAAGTGAGAAAATGCTTGCTTTAAGCACATGGGCAATCATTATAGAATTCATGCTAAAATGGGCTCATGCACATTTAATTGAACTAGGACCAAAACACATTGCATATGATCAAACTTCAAATTCAATTGTAGGATTCAGGGATCAACAAGTGTTTGATAAGCAAAAGATTATAATTGTTCATTGTAGTGGCCTTTTATACCTTTGGTTTTAATTTAAAATACTGGGAGGAAAAGTTGATTTCTAAAAAAAAACTAAAAAAATGTATTTTTGCTTATTTCAAAGCATTTACAAGCAATGAATTAAACTTTACAACAGTTTTGCATATAATACTTTTTAATGGTGAGAGGCGGTGATTAAAGGATATGACCAGAATCACACAGGGTGAGCTATGCAAAACTCCGATCATCCTCTAGATATCCTGACCTCCTGTCCTGAAGTGAACAGAGCTAATTCTTTTCATAGAAAAACCTGTTTATTACTGCCAATATGCACAACAAATATTGCTCCAGTTCTAGTTTCATACAGAAGACAAAACTTACCAGCTCTGTCTGAGACTAGTTATGTTCCAATGTATTTACAAAAGTAGCTTTTGCTATATTCCTTGACCTTTCCTTACTGAAGAATTTCTGATCACCTCTTCAGATAGCTACTGATTTTCATACTATAAAACACTGAACATGCAGAATCCTTGCCAAATTAAATTTTTAAAGTTCAGTTGCAATTTACCATGAAGTTTTTGAGTCATCTCAACATCCATTCTTAAGCATAAACTGAAAACCCCATTTACTGGAAATATCCTCTCAGAGATGAAATGATACATGCCAGATCCCTGACCTATAGGCACTTGATAAAATTAGGTGATGTCTCTGATGCAGTACAGCTTCTGGAAAAAAAATAGAAAGAAAACACTAGTTGAAAATTTACGTGTCAAGTTCAGAGCAGAATAGAGAAAACACTGCTGATACAAGTTCACAAAGCAGAGAGCAGAATTTTAGAAATTGGACCAGTGACCCCACCGAGGATCTCTGATCTCACTATGATAAGTGGTGGCTGTGTCTCATCCTGTGCTTTTGCTTCCAAACAGTTTAGAGTCTGCGGACACAACTCGACAGAGGAGTCTGGTTTGTGTGTCTCATTTCTCTTTTTATTTTTTTATGGAAGCTTTTGGCTCCCATCAGATTTGTGACAATGTAACTGCAGGAGGGTTGCAGTGTCTGATAGGCATGGACTGGATCATGGAGTTAATTCTACAAACATGTTTCCTGTCTGCTTGCTCTGTGACATTCTTCAAAAGAGACCTTTTTTTTCATCTGTTAAGTAGCAAAATCAAGCGACTGTGCTTTGAGGGCTGAGAAAGAGCAATTGCACAATTTTAGATCAAGGAGTTATTTCAAATAAGAGACAATTAATTGTGAAAGGGGCTAAACAGAGTGATGTCCCCAAGACAGCAAGAAATTGGATTTGCTAATTTAGGACATAACTGTCTTGTGTGTACAGACAGTATGGAAAGGCACTGGAATGTGAAATCATCCATATCTTGTTCAGGGCTGATCTGCATCAACATCAATCCACTAGTTTATGATGGCATATTGATGACTACACAGGACAGCTGATGCCACCCTCTTGTTTCAAACAGACAAGAGTGCATATCACAGCTGGCAGTAATTTGCATTCTTTTGGACATACATGGAGAAGTTGCCAACGACCAGATGTGCGCTGAAACAGCATGAAACTTCAAACTCAGCGCTGACCAGTCCAGGGCTTGACTTGAAGCACATTAGAGCTCCATTGAAGCAAAGAATGGGAGAGAACCATTCTATGATTATGCTCTGCTCCTGTGCTGTATATCTTGGTGACCTTTTGAAGTTATTTTTGGAGGAGGGAATAACTCCTTTTAGATTACAAGATAATTACTAGATGGGTAGTAAAATTTGTTTTTTTTTCGTTCAGTGCTCATCTATTTAGTTCCATAGTAAGTTCCATCTCTCTCTCTATGGATCAAGTATAAAAGTACACAGGTCTATCCCATTCTTTTGTTGTTCTGCCAAGTAACAGAAAAGATGACTGTTATCCAGAGAATCACTCCTATGAATTGATTGGGTTGTATGAGATAAGCTCTCCAGCACTAGTTTGCCAGCATCTAAGCACTGTTTTTTGTTTTTTGGGTTTTATTTTTGTCTTTTTTTTTCCCCTTTAATCCCTCGAGTCATGAAAAGGACAAACATCTTTTTGTCCATACTAAATAACAGGTATCATTTAGTGAAACTCAGAATTGCCTTGCAAAATTCTTATAAATCTGCAATACACTGATTCATGATGCTGATACTTTTGAAAATTTTGAGTAGCATAAAACTGACTCTTATAAAAATTCCCACATGCTCAAAAAATATATAGATGTTTGTGTGCTTGTATAAACATTAAATAAACTCTTCTAAAGGTGATAGTGCTCCTAGACATTGAATCACTTCTGAAAAGGAAGTTGAACATTAACACATTCCTATAGCATCTAACCATGACTGAAATATATGAACTTTAAAACAAACAAACAAACAAACAAAAACTAAATTCTTCCTGAAACACTAAAGTTAGGCATTTGTAGATTTTAATCTCTTTCACTTGAAGGAACCTGTTCTAGGACAGAAATATTCCCAGTAAAACTAGAAATATTGAAGAGAGAAAGGACTGAGAAAGCTCAGTGTAGGTAAAGATGGGCTTCTACTAACATAAATCAATTAGAGAATAGCTGATTTACTATGACTTTGCGAAGTTAGTGAAAGTGTGATTGTGTTTATTGTCCTAATAGTGTTCCTGAAAGGGTTTCTCCTGGTTCAGTGTTCCCTAATCTGTAACAAGGCCCATGCATCTACATGCCCTCTCACAGACATTTTATGGGTACAGAACATTTATCAGTTTCTGTTTTAATAAAAGGTATGGAGTCAGAAAGTAAATAATATGCCCTATGTCTCCTCCTAGAACTGACATTTCATCCACCTATTCAACAGGTATCTATTGCCCACTTTTTGGTTTTAGATGAGGAGAGCTTTGGAGTGCAATGATCAGGACAATAGCAAATCAAAATCTTCACATAAGACAATTCACAAGTGCTACATATTCTTTGACAAATTTTCTGATAAATTGTTAGCATTGCACAGAGTCCTAGACATCCTTAAATACATTTAAATGCATTTACTAGGATCACAGAGGATATAAGCAGGTGTTTCTACTTCTTTTAAAGCATCTGTAAGACACTGAATGGCTAGACGATTTTAAAGTTTCTTCCAGTTTTGGACATTACAAAAGATATAAAAACAGACTGAGAATGTTTCAGGCAATCTTGCTTAGCTTGACATTGTACTCAAAATCTGAGTTATTACTGATAAAAAGAATTTCAAGGTTAACTGTTCAGTTATTAGTAAATCAAAATGGTGGATCAAAAGAATATGAAAGTTATACCATGTTATACATTGCTGTTCTTTAGACGTATATTTGCAAATGGGGTAAGCTAGTCATACAAGTGAGGGTCTTGCTATCCAAGACCAATCCAGAAAAACATATTGCTTCACAATTACCTTAATTCTCTGAATGCATTGACTGACCATTGATGATTTAATCTCTATTGCTTTATTATTCACTGCAGAGAGATTACTCATATGCTTAATAACTGTTGAATCAAAATATAATTGCATATGCCACACTATTCTAGTGCTTAATTTAAGAGCATATTTTGTATTTGCTAAGTGATTTCTCTTTGTTGAAAGATTCCTCTTTGTGAAAACAGATGCCTACTCTGCTCATCTCACCTCCCCAGTCATTTCTTGAGCATGTAAAATGTTCTGTGAGAATGTAGTGGTGATCCTTACGTCCTTATGAAGACACATGAGGGACTGACCACGGAGGGCATGGTGAATCATTGGTTGGCCACTCCTATCTGTTATTTGATGTAGTGCTAGGAAATCCTGAATCACATCTTTGCTCGAGTCTCAGCACTTCTGTTGACAGTGATGTTTTTTTTGCAGAATACCTCATCATCTCATCTCGCCTATCTAGATGATGTGCCTATGAAATGAGAAACATCAGGAAAGAGTAAAGAGAAGTTTTTACAGATACTTCTGGGCACCATTTGGGGTGGTGTGGGGTGTTTTAGAAGTGGGGTTGGAAAACAAAACTGAGCAAAGACAGTTCTGGAATCGGGAAATCAGTCTCCTCTGGCAGTTGAGGCCAACATTGCATTAATCTTGCTTGTAATCAAGACTGTCTGAAGACAAACAGTCCCCAGCAGGACAATCTCTTACAGACTTAGAGAAACATTGCCTCCAATCTCTTCTGCCTCTAGACTACTTAAGGAATTGATAAAATGCCTTTTATTGTGATAGATCCCAAGAGATCTCACTTTGGATTCACCTTTGTCTTAAGCTGACAGGAAGATGAGGCAGAAAGGAATCTGGAATTGTTTTGGTGACTTCTGTTAGTGGTTTATTTTCAGATTCTTAAATTTGTACATGACATTCATTGCTGAGTGACCTTGTAACCTTTCCACTATTAGGGAACTTTTATTAGCATATCGTACTTTGTGCACGAAGTCTGCAAGCAGAATTTTATGAAACAGGATGAGTACACTTTTTTTTTTTTTTTTTAACCAGGTAATGTACATAATAGATAGCTAGGACTAAAAGATGACTAAGTTAAGCATGAAAAAGATATTAAGCTCTCAAGTAGAAAATCAGGGAATTTTTCTTAGATAAATAATTGTCAGTCAAGCCGAGAGGGGAGATGCAGCCCTTGTTTGTTCTCGGGAAAGGCTGATCCTTAACATTTATCACTCATGGGCAACAGCACCACAGGACCACAGGTTGTTCTGAGTATGAGCTTTCTGAGCCACTAAACTCTGAATGGAGTGTCATGGGTCAGGGAACAGAGGCCAAGACAGAGCTATGGATTTGGCCTCAGTTTATGCTATCAGTAATGATGCTCAAAGCCCCATCCAACCTGGCCTTGAACACTTCAGGAGATGAGGCATCCACAGCTCCTCTGGTAACCCTGTCCCTGTGCCTCACCACACTCATAGTAGAGAATTTCTTCCTAATATCTAATCCAAATCTACCCTCTCTTAAAACCATTACCCCTTGTCCTATCATTACACTCCCTAATAAAGTCCCTCCCTGTCTTTCCTGTAGACCTTTTTTAAGTATTGGAAGAGCACTAAAATGTCTCCCTGGAGCCTTCACTTCTCTAAACTTAACAACCCCATCTCCCTCAGCGTGTCATCATAGGACAGGTGCTCAAGCCCTCTGATCATCTTTGTGGCCATCTTCTGGACATTCTCTAACAGGTCTATGTCTTTCTTATGCTGGGAGATCTAGACTGAACAAAGTATTCTAGTTGGGTGTCTCATGAGAATGGAGTAGAGGGGGATAATCACCTTCCTTGACCTGCTGGTCACTTCTTTTGATGTAGCCCAGGATATGATTGGCTTTCTGGGATGCAAGTGTGCTCTGCTGGCTCACATTCTGTGTCTTTTTTTCACAAATACCCCCAAGTCCTTCTCCTCAGGGCTGCTCTCAATCCACTCATGGTATTTTTTTATTCATGTTTGGGATTGCCCCAACCCAGGTGAAGGACTTTGCACTTGGATTTGCTGAATTTTATGAGATTTGCATGGGCCTATCTGCCAAGTCTGTTGAGGTCCCTGTGGATGGCATCCCTTCCCTCCAACATGTTGACTACACCACTCAACTTGGTGTCATCTGACACCTATATCTTCCAAGAGCTGAGAGTAGGATAAACCTGCTTGAGTCAACTGTTGTGTTACCCCTTCATTCTGAAGGCTTTCTTTGAACTCAGTTTTAAAAATGTCAATACTCATTGAGTAATGTTAATAGAGAATTAAATGTTATTTTATTCTCCCACATGAACTGGTGCAACTGGAAGCAAACTGAGAATATCTTTTGAAAGAAGAGCAAGAAAGTATACCTGTGACAGGTGAACTTTGTTGCCCTTTCCACACACAATGTTTAGTTACATGAAGCTTCTAACTGCTTAGCTTGATTTTGTAAACTATGTCCTTAGCCTAAGAGTTTGTGCTGGTAATTACATTTTTATTATTTATTTATTTATTTATTATCATGCAAATGGAAGTAGATAAAGAATGAAGAATGAGTCTCTGTGGAAAGGTTTTCTGAGTTCAAGTCTGCAAGTCAAATCCTCCATGGCTCCATTATGCCTTCAATCAACGTCAAGCTGCTTCCTCCATCAACAAAAACAACAAAAGTTACACCTTTGTAAATCACTAACACAATTTGCACTGGTTGGTGTTTCATGGCAGTCAACTTAAGTTCTCCGTGGATATCCAGTTAGTTCAAGTTTAGCATCCTTGACAATAAAAACAGACAGATGATTTTGTTTTATTTGTTGATAGGAGCATTTTAACCTCTACTACAAAAAGTTCACTTTCAGAATATTGAACCAATCAGATTGGTTAAATCATTACATATCTCCATATTAGTTGGTATCAGTGTGGCCCATTCTTTTGTGGCAGAACACTTGAGTTTGATTTAAATTAAGTTTCTCAGCTAGTAATGGTCAATAAAACCCAGTTCTGAGACAATGAACAATTAAGAGGCTTTCTGCAACACAAATGAGCCAGAACAACCTCATATTCTTCCTGGTGTCTCCTTATCTCCTTACTTCAGAAGGATTTACTGTCTTAAAAAGAAGGTCTCATAGGTCTATAGGGACCTACAAGAAATCTTCACCTGTGCCTCAAGATTTCATCAATACCTATATTTAAATTTTCCTAGGGAAAAAAATAAAATAAAAAATGGAACTCTAAACCACTCGATAATAAAACATAATTTTGTGTCATTAAAAAAACATTGAGAAGGATATATAGTGCAATGATGCTGATAAAAGTAGACTCCAAAGTACTTACAGATCAGTCCTTTCTCATGAAGACAATGAACACAAAGTTCTTTTCCACATCCTATAGGGATCATCCTGCCTGTTGCTCTAGTTATCTTCTAGTTAATTCCAGATAGTTTTCAGAAATACTCTAGAATTGTCTGTGGCTACTCATCTTGTGATACACTTGATGAACACGTGCATGGAGTGCTCAGATGAATGAGAGAAAATGGCTTCTATGAATAAACAGTAAATGCAAGTTTGAATAACAGGGTTTCTCATTTGTGTCTTTTCCTTGAGCAATGTCAGAATGGGTCAATGTGTCACCAAAGAATAGCGATGTAGTTGATAACTCACTGGAAGACATGGTTGTAGAGAATGTCACTGGAATACTTGACATGTATCTACAGAGGATTCAAATCAGCACTGAAATATTTTTTTCTATCGAAACAGAAAATGGTTTAAATAAAACAAAACAATTATATGTGACTTGGAGAGACACAATAATACTTAAAGATAATAGGAAAAAAAACTGCTGCCATGAAATTAAAAATAAGTATATATATTAATCTAGTTACATGCTGAAATAAAGTTGTAATAGAAATACATTTGTTTTTACTGAGCAGCTATTGATGTAGCTGCATGATTTACCAATAGTCACCAGGAACAAGATTTACATCTAGATTGATAATTTATAAATTCAGACTTTATTATAATTTGAGTATGACATTTAGCAAATTTAAAGTGCTAAGGTCCAAGGTTTATGTTCAACTCGTCACTAACCAACAGCTAGCAACTTTTTAATATCATTCAATAGAATTGAAAATGGTGTCAGTTCTTTTAGCACAGGTGCTGAATGTTTCATTAGTTTCTGAAGAAAACACTTTTATTCAACTGTTAACTTTAAAAAAAAAAAAAAGCTGAATGTAATGATACACGCATCACGCATATGATGACAGTATACATGATGGCTATCAAAAGTGTTGCTGTCCTATCAATCTTTTCTATCTCTGTGATGATCTGCACAGCCTCCCCAAATCCCTTAAAATCCTATTGGTATTAGATCTATTTATGTGTACTTAATAAAGTGGAATATATTGACTCTGGTGTTACATTCACTGGAATGTTCTTCATGCTTTACGTAGGACATAAGAATAATGAGCCATTGATGTATTGGCCAAGAAGCAAATTTAACAAAATGTAGGAGTTTATTATTTGTTCCAGTGACCTGTGGAGTTGAACTAAATGATAAACTATGTTGGAACTGTATCTCTCTTGTCCATGAACAATAATAAAGTTCTTCCTTAAATAATATTGAAAGCAGTTAAGTCCAAATTATATATTTTATATCAGTACATGTAAGGACAGTAAACTAGAGGTTGATACTTTCTTCTTTCTATATGACTTCTTTATGGAAATTAAATATGAATGTAGATTTTCTCAGCCATTAGCACGTATGCTAGGCTTAGAATAGTGCTCAGAGACAGCACGTTACACTATGCCCTTTATGCACATGGACAATTTTAGAAAACTTCTCTCAGCTCTTTTTCCATAAAGACAATAGTGGTAATTGCTTGAGACTGAAGCATTTTTAGCTTTTTTTTTCTCTCTCTCTTTTTTTTTTTTTTTTTCCTGCCATAGCTTTTAGATTGTTGCTTTTTTCAGCTCAGTAAATAAAGAACTTGTGATGATTAGGTCAGTTCAAGGGATAAAGTTATCCTGGCATAATTAGCATCTTAAAATGTGCCTTCCAACACAACTGACATGGGTTCTTCTGTATCCCAAGATGATATGCCTGCTCCCACAAGCTTCCAGACAGTGCAATAGTAACAATATTCACTGGGGAATACAGAAGGAATTTGGCCATGTACACAGTCTAGAACCAGGATCTTGTACTAGACACAGGAAATGCAATCTATGCAAAATCAGAGAAGCATCCCAGTCATCCCAAAGGTGTCATTCTATTCAGCCCATGAAAGTCTCCAATCATTTAGTTACAAATGGACTAAATTCTGTGATATTTCTTGTCTTTTTATTTATTTATTTATTTATTTTTTCATTTAGTATAGGAAGCAAGAAGGAAGGCAAAGTGACTTTCAACAGTTGTGCTGCATCTGGAGATGTGTTCCAAGCCAGTAGCATCAATAGTTTGTTCATGAAGCTTTTGATGAACTTACAGACCTACTTCAGAAGGTTAGAGGCAACAGTGATTTAGAGTAAGATAACATGTCCCTGACAATCCTTTGCTCTCTGGATTTTCCTCTGCCTTATGAGCTCCAATGTGGTGCTGTTATTTGGGTTTTACTTTTAACAAGTAACCTGAAGGGATTATGGACTTATTTTTTTCCATTTTGTATTGATTTGTACAGTTAGAAGCAAAAGGACATCATATAATACAGGTGACAAGCAGGAAACATGAGGAAAACGTTGGAACATAAGTCTGAAAGGTAGTTCTTAATATCCAGCTCTAAACTGACATATGTCAAAATATTATTAAAATAAAGTGATTTTTCAAAGGTTTACTGTAGAAAATCCAGTTTTGTATAGACAAATCAATTTATAGAAAAAAAAAATCTCTAAACTCTACGAAAGCAAAGGGTGTTGTTTTGAGTTAGCTGCATATGGATGAGAAGCTGAATCTGGATTTTGTAGCATTTTGGAGACATACATTCATGACATATACAGAGGTAATTTTAGATTTTCAGAGAAGAGGAATGGTCTGGGGTAGCTGCAGTGAGGGGAATCATATTTCTGGTGATGAAAATATCATTTGATCCTTTTCTGAAGGTTGAAGTTTATAAGAGAGTTATATGTATGTGTGTGTGTACATATATATATATATATATAGGAATAGGACATATTTCAGATAGCTTGTTAAAAACAAACACACAACATGACCAGACCACAAACTACTCTGCCTTCCTGACAAGCTTTGTATTACCACATACTATGCCAGGTTTTGAGGTGAATTAAATCATTCAAACAGTTTAGGCTGAAACATTAAAAGGAGATTGTGTTGAAAGAAAGCCCAAAATATTAAAGCTACTGTTAAAGCTTGTATATTCACAGATCTTCCTGGGGAATGAGTGCAGAACATGTGTCCAACATTGAGAGAGGGTTGGCAAAAGCATCATATCCTCTTTAAAGAATGAGAAGGAATTTGGATGGACACTTCTAGGATAGATGCATACCATGAACCAAACAAGAACCAGTAGTTCAAACACACGCCAAACAGCATAAACTGGAGATAACAATATCTACCCCGAACATTTTTTGAGCTGTTATAAGAAGCTGAGATAGCATTTTGGAGTGAGGAACAGTATGTATGAAATCAAACTACAAGCAATAACAGCTTTTCTAGATGGCATGACAGACAAGGGAAGAAGACCCCTGGGAATACTATTGTATTCAACAGGTCTCCAACATGTCTTTTGCACATCATGGTATCCACCAGACAGTTTTAATCAAGCATGTTCAATATGTTAATTGAAAAGAAGTCTGTTTGAATGGCTTTTCAAGACTACTAATGCAAGAGGTGGAAGAGTGTTCAGAAGTAATGAGTATAATCCAAATGTTCCAATGATTTTGAAAATTGATTTTGAAAACTGTTAACCCACACAGAGTCATAATGCAAAGGCATCACCTGGAACAGGATAAACTTGTACAAGTGTTATACAGAGTAAGCATATTTGTTACTACAGTTTACCTGTTGCAGTAGTTTACTACAGTTAATCAATCGCTCTGCTTAGAGGATACACACTTATGACCTGAGAGCAGGACTCAAGATGAGCATGAGAGGAAATGAAGGCTTCCCTGTTCCACTTGCATAATCTCCTAATGATCTGGGAACTGAGGACACAAGCACTCTTCCAATGAATGTTTCTGTTGCAGGAGGGAAGTCATGAGTTTTCAATTGCAAAATATTTGTCAGTGTTTTATTCTATTTACTACCACATTTCTGAGTTGTAAAACTGACTCATGCTAAAGGTATGATTGAATGGGAACTGTCCTTTTGAAATAAAACTTATCTAAAAGAATGAAATAATATTTTTCTTATTTATCCAGAGAAGCATTCAGAGATATCTGCAAAGAGTGAAGCTGGGACAAGTCAAAGAGAGTGAAGCTGGGACAAGTTTCAGCATGTGACCCCATCCATTTTTTCGAGCCAGGTGGTGTTGAGGAATATAAGTGTTTACAGGAAAGTGGGACCAAGCAAGGTAACGATGCTGAGAGAATAAACTGGGGGTGCTGCCACTCATGCTTTTTAAGGGTTAGAAAAGAGCAGATTAGTGTATTACTTTTGATTTTAATCATTTATTCTGGCTGTACAGTTTTTTGACATCTCTTCTGTTATCTCTTTTGTGGAAATCAGAAAAGCTGAATGGTAGTGCTCCATCAATCTGCTCTATAAGCTCTAAAAAACTCATGGATCAATGTTATATGGCTATGGGATCAAAGGCAGAGTTTCTGAACTCGTCTACAGGAACAAGAGCTGTAATGCACAAGGGAGATTCTGCAGACCCAATGATTCGTGAGGCAGAGCTCATGAGTCAGTAGAAGTTTCCTTTTCTGATATAATATGCAAGTCCTTAGACAACTGTCTTTTCTTTTCTTTTCTTTTCTTTTCTTTTCTTTTCTTTTCTTTTCTTTTCTTTTCTTTTCTTTTCTTTTCTTCTTTTCTTTTTTCTTCTTTCCCTTCCCTTCCCTTCCCTTCCCTTCCCTTCCCTTCCCTTCCCTTCCCTTCCCTTCCCTTCCCTTCCCTTCCCTTCCCTTCCCTTCCCTTCCCTTCCCTTCCCTTCCCTTCCCTTCCCTTCCCTTCCCTTCCCTTCCCTTCCCTTCCCTTCCCTTCCCTTCCCTTCCCTTCCCTTCCCTTCCCTTCCCTTCCCTTTCCCTTTCCCTTTCCCTTTCCCTTTCCCTTTCCCTTTCCCTTCCTTTCCCTTCCTTTCCTTTCCTTTCCTTTCCTTTCCTTTCCTTTCCTTTCCTTTCCTTTCCTTTCCTTTCCTTTCCTTTCCTTTCCTTTCCTTTCCTTTCCTTTCCTTTCCTTTCCTTTCCTTTCCTTTCCTTTCCTTTCCTTTCCTTTCCTTTCCTTTCCTTTCCTTTCCTTTCCTTTCCTTTCCTTTCCTTTCCTCTCTTCTCTTCTCTTCTCTTCTCTTCTCTTCTCTTCTCTTCTCTTCTCTTCTCTTCTCTTCTCTTCTCTTCTCTTCTCTTTTCTCTTCTTTTTTTTTTCTTTTTTTTTTCAACAGTAAAACTATACTGCTGATGTAATTTCTCTCTCTTTTTTTTTTTAAACACAACTACATGATAAATCTGGTAAATGTTAAGTGGGTCCTCAATAGAGTTAAGCAGATTTCCCTATCTAAGGATTTGGCTTGAAGAGTTATTTAGTCCGTCAATTTCAGCGCAATTTTATATGTTAAAAATAATAATAATAATCAAATGTAACTATCAAAACTAAAAACTTCCAAATCTCCTTCCCCAGAATGAGGTGGCCATTTTAGATCATACTTGATCTACAACATGCAACACACAAGTTTATATACAAATGGTAAGTAAGATGAGTTTTCAGACAGCTTCTACTCCTCTTTGTTCAATCATGTATAATGGAGTTTCCATCATTCCTAAGTATTGCACATTTTACAGTCATAATCTTGGATTTGTTAAGTGGAAAATAAAGTTTGAAGGAAGAATAACTAAAAGATGCTTGATAACATAAACTAAAGATAAAGGTTCAGTCAATGTGCAGCTGTTATACATCAGGATTCCTGCAACAGCCACTGCAAAATACTTGACTATCTGAAAGTTGCCTATGTCTAAATATTAATAAATATTTTAATTAAGAAGCTCCGACGTGGTATTGTTGTCCAAGGGACAGTTTTCTGAAAGGATAGACTTTCTTTCAGTAGGGGACAGTAAGATTTACCATTGTAAAAGGGTCAATTTGCCTAGATCTTAGAGCATTCACTTAGGACTATTTTAGAAAGTAGGCTTTCCTCCATCTGTTTCTTTATGAAGATCTTATTTTCTTTTTTAATGACTTGCTCCTGTCAAAACATCTCAAAATGATGCAGAACTAATACAGTATTTCATTAAAACAAACAAACAAAAAAAACAAACAAAAAAAGGAAGTGACTAGAATTTGGATTGTCACCCCACACCCTTCTCAGTCATCTCAAAACCTCCTTCTGTGAAAATTGTCTTGGGAAATGAGAGGGAGAACTAAAAAAAAGAAGGAGGTAGCATCTCCTCCTCTTCAGCTTACTTTGATTCCCGAGGAGGAGGAGATGGCAAGTACAACAGGGTGTTAAAGGAACAATTGTTATTGCAATTGAAAAGTGTCTGGGGTCATTCCAAGGCTCTGCTACAGATTTCCTGCATAAACATGGGAAATCCACTTGATCTCCCTGTGACTCAGTTTCCTGTCTATAGAATAGCAAAAATAGTTGATGTGCTAAGAATGAATATGCTGAAGGTAGCTTAAATCATGAAAAAGAGGCTACAGAGGTGTTTTTTTATTTTATTTTATTTTAATTTAATTTTATTTTATTTTATTTTTTTATTTTATTATTTTATTTTATTTTATTTTACTTTACTTTATTTTATTTTATTTTATTTTATTTTTATTTTATTTTATTTTATTTTATTTTATTTTACTTTATTTTATTTTATTTTATTTTTATTTTATTATTTTATTTTATTTTATTTTATTTTGTTTTATTTATTTTTATTTATATATTTTTTTCAGGAATACTGCCATCTATAGAGTGGTTCTGAAGGCCATTTTATCCAACCGTGCAGAATGTTTCTCACTTCTCCAATCTATTTTATGCGTACAATCATAGAATGGCTTGGCTTGGAAGACACCTTAAAGATCATGTAGTTTCAACCCTCCTGCCATGGTTAGGGATGCCACCCACTAGATCATGTTGCCCAAAGCCCCATACAACCTGGCCTTGAACACCTCCAGGGATGGGGCATCCGCAGCTTCTCTGGGCAACCTGTTCCAGTGAACAGGTGATTTTTTATTATCTGTCAAAAAGGAAAAAAAAAATTATATGACAAACCAGATTTACCAGATACAGTAAATAAGTGGGTATGGTATGGTATGGTTAAAAAGTACTAAAAAAGTACCAGTGATCCTCATTTTTTTGGCAGTGAAAACTATACACGTTTTCTATGCAGCCTCCCATACAGCACGTACGTAGCGACTGACAGCCGGCTTGCGTTTCCCGCACCCCTTAGGGGCGAGCAGCCCGCAGCTCCCCCCCTCCTTCCCAGGGCCCACAGCCTGCCACTACGCCCCGCTCTCCTGCATCAGCTAAAATGAACAAGCTGAAAGGCAATGTCTTTTTTTTCCCTCCGGCTCCTGCCTCCGGCTGCCCTTGGGCTTTTCCCATGGCAGAGCGCGGCCTCATCCTCGGCAGTGACGGGGTGAAGGAGCGGGGCCGGGGAGTGCCCTGAGCCCCCTGCCCGCTCCCCCCAGCCGGGAGGCTGAGCAGCCGCAGCCTTTGCAGGGGCAGAGCTCCGCTTCTCTGTTCTGCTCTTCAACACCCAGGAGACAGATTTCGCCTCCCCTCTCGTCTCTCAGGCACTTCGGTGAAGTCCAGCAGGTCGTGCACGCAGCACGACGCCGAAACACCTTGGATGGATATTTCGGGGGTGAGGGGATTACGGTGCTATTGATGCTCATCTCGCCATTCCAGAACTGAATTGCTTCCTCGACCTCTAGTTATGTAGTAACAAGGGGAAAATTTCCTGAAATTAGACTACTGCAGGAACTCTGGTTTTAGTCACGGCTGTCATCCGAGAAACAAATTTCCAGGCATTTTTAATCTAATTCACTTAATTTTTATGTAACTGGATTAGAAAATGTGATTAAGCATCGCAGAATCTTCGCCGTTGAGCCTGCCTAACCTTTAGCGAAACATGGAACAAAGAAACTTGTTAGAAGTAAGAGGAAATAGTGAAACCGTCTGCAAGGACTGGGTACAATCGTTAACTTCTGAGCAGGAGGACCAGAGGCACAGAAAAGCCCAAGGAAAAACAGGTGGGGAGGGGGGAGGAAAAGAGGGTAATGGCGTTCTTCGATCCAGTTCTTGCCGTGATTCTTTGGCAGGTACTTCAGGGCAGGGCTTGGTGAGACACCGAAGAGGTGCTCGCAGGAACCCGCGGGTCCCACGCCCACCTTCCCCGCGTTTCTTTCCCCGCTGCCCACGGATCTCTTTGAGGCAGGGAGAGCTCCATGTCGAAACCCTCGGCTGTGGCAGTGACCCAAGCCCCTGGGAATTAGCCCCCGGGGTGCCCGCGCTGGGAGCCGCCGAAACGTCGCAAGCGCCCTCGCTGCTTGCTTATGGGGGGGCGATTTTTTACCCGGGAACACACACAGCTTCAACGAAAAAGCAAAGGCTGGCGAACACCCCGCTTAAAATAAATCAATCGATGAAAGAATGAATGAATAAATAAATAAATAAATAAGAAAGATCATCCGACGGCGCGCCCCGGGCACGCACCCCGGCGGGGATGGGGACCTGCTGGGGGCAGAAAGGGACCGGGTGAGCCTAAAAGCGCCGGCTATGGGATGGAGGGGCAAGGGGGAGACTCGGCGGGGAGGGAAGGGCCCCGGGGGTGGCGGTTCCCAGCTCCCCCCTCCCGGAGCAGCCACTGGCCGCCTGCTCTCCTGCCTTGCGAGGAGGAATCAGGCTGCCGACGGGGCCCTGCTCCCCGCAAAACTAACTCATTAATATAAATCAAATAATGGAAGAGGGGGATGAGGGGGGAGGCAGGGTGCGCGTCTGCTCATGAATTAAATATAAGTCTCTGACTGTCCTGAACAAAGCGACCGTCCCCTTGGGAAGGGTGACGTCTCCCCAGTAACGTGATTGCTTCTTCGGAAGCAGAAACGTGTAAACGCTATAAAACGCGGCGGAGCGGCGGGCAGCTCAGATCGTGCGGCGGGACGGAGCTCTCCTCTTCTCCTCCTCCTCGTCCTCCTCGCCCTCCGCCGCCGTCTCCTGCAGCCTCTCAGCCCGGCAGCGGGGCAGGGCGCAGGCCGCCGTCCCCAGCAGCGCAGCGCAGCGCAGCACCCCTTGCCAGCCCAGCCAGCCCCACCGACGGACTCGCGGCTCCGTGAGTAACTTTCCCTCCACCGCAGCGGCAACTTCCCAGCGGGTGAGGAGGGTGGCCCCGGCACCAGTCTCCTTCTGCCCTCCCGGCCCTTTAGGGAAGCGGCGGAGAGTGGCTCTGACCGCCCTGGGTAGCCGGGGAGATGCCCTTCTGTCTTTACCATACACCTTATATATTTAAGCTTTAACTGCTACGTCCCGGGAACCACTGCCCTCTGCAGCTTCGAGGGCTTCTTCCTCTCCCTTCCCCTCTGGCATCTCCTCCGCCCCGTCGACGCTGCTGCTGGCAGCATCCCTCTCCCCTCGCGGACCCCGCGCTGTGCGGAGCGGTGCGGTGACGGCTGCGCTCTTCCCTCCGCAGGTGGCGGCCATGGAGCACCGCGGAGCCTCCCCGCTCCTCCTCGCCCTCGCCCTCCTCAGCGCTCTCTGCTGGCGGGCAAGGGCGCTGCCCCCCCGGGGGGCCGCCTTCCCTGCCGTGCCGCGGTAAGGACCGAGGGCGGCTGGGGGGCTGCTCTGCTTGCTCGGGGATGGGACCCCGAGAGGTCACCGGGGGCGCGCTCGGAACTGAGGCTTTGGTAAAACGTGGCTGGGGAAGCCCGGTCTCGCCCCGTCTTTAAAAGCCCCCGAGGCAAGCACGCATCCTCAGAGGCACTGTTGACAATGCCGCCCCATGAACCGAATAGCGGTGACCGCTGTACTTGTGAAAGGCGTAGAGGATATATGCTAAAATGCGCTCTGGGGAATAGTGGGTGTCCAGCAAAACACTCTGCTTTTCTTGTGGGAAAGCCCCTTCATTTCCACAGGTCGGCTAAGTGGATAGCTGAACTGCTGTCTTTTTTCTTTTCAAAAGCATAGATATCCATAGGAGAAAAGTAAATAAATAAATAAATAAATAGATTAAAAATTCCCAAATCATGAATGAGGGGATGTGGTCTGTATGGATCGATATATAGGTTTTGTACCGCTACATGTTTTGAATTGCTGAATTTTTTATTAGTTATCTAACTAAATTAAATCAGGTGTTATAGTGTTTCACATGTGGGTTGGAGGAACATAAAGTGTGAAAACAATACAGAAAAAAGATATATGAATACAGCACAGTGATTTATTTCCAAGACTTGAGTTAGTTTGCTTTACACAGCAACAACTTTATTTATTTATTTATTTATTTATTTATTTTAACCAGAGAGGTCTTACAAGCCTCAAGTATGTAAGTCTTACTAATAGCTATAATAACTGTAAGCTCGCGAGGAAATTTATCTTTTTCATTTTTCACATGTGCTTTTTTCACATCACCACACGCATGGGTTTACCATAGGAATGGTAGGCTGCCACAGAACACAACAGCAGATAGACAAAACATCTGATGCCAAACTACTGCTATTCAGTCAGGTTGTCCTCGATAAAATATGACACATCATAAGAAACAGCAGTTTACAAGAATGGGAAGTAAATGTAAATCGGTTTATACAGAGCACTTGCAGTGATACATTTGAAAGGTTTGTGAACAGTTTTTAACTTGCAACTAGTAAATTAATTTAAATGGAGGACAATAAAAAAGCATTAGAGTTATGTGACTGCACTTCGTATTTGGTTTGAAGTTCTGGAGGGTGTGTTTGCCTTCCTATAGAAGAGGCCTAAGAACTGTTTCATATGCACTTCAGTGTTTAAGTCTTAATTGGAAGGTAAGTACTTTACAGGAACTCTTTTCAATTTGCATGGGCAAAAGTGGGCAATTTCATTCCTTGTTCATATAAAATATAGCTGTTATGAAAAGTGTTTGCCACTTGAGCTGGAATTGCCATACATTATGCACTGTTCACTGGAGTTAATTGTGTGCAATGACAACATATTTCTCAAATGCACGCATTACAGAGAAAGGAGATCTGTTAGGCTAGTTACTTTATCACTGAGCATGGATTAAACGTGAAAATGATTTTTGTTTTATCCAGACTACTTTAAAATGGCTTACAGATTAAAGAAGTAGGTAGAGATTTTTTTTACCACAAAACAGAATGCTAAGTTACAATGAAATGTTGCATATCCTCAGTCAACTGCACTTCATGTGGTTTTCTTCTCCAACAGATTGGGAAACAGAATGCCATTTGATGCAGCCAGTGAACCTGACCGTGCCCATGGGTCTTTAAAGTCTGAATCAGACATTTTGCAGAACACACTACCTGAAAATGAGAAATTCTATTTTGATCTGTCCAGAATTATTGATAGGTGAGTTTCTTTATTGTCATAAATGCAAATGGTGATGCATTGCTTGACTTATGTCAAAAGATCTGTTACATTTTTCAAACAGATATAGGAAAGGAAGAATCAAGTATTGAAAAAACAACACACACGCTCTGGTTGAATACTTGTAGCAGTAGGAATGTCTGCAGAAATGTTGATTGCATTGCCTTTCTGGCATGATGAGTTCATTCACTTCCCAGGAAGGGTAAAAATATATATATACATATTGTGAAAATCTGGAAGGTGTTTTATGAAACTAGCTTAATTTAATATGTGCAAGAGATAACTTAAGGAAAGCAGTATGTTTACAAAATGAACATTATCAAAATGATATAAACCCAGGTTGTATTGTAGAGTTTATTTATTGTCCATTTCAGAAATGCAAGGCATGCTGATGGAATTTTCACCAGTGTCTACAGCCATCTTTTGGCTAAACTTGCTGTGAAGAGATATCTGCATTCGCTTATTAGAAAACGAGTTAGGTGAGGTGACACTTGCATTAGGTAGAGTTTTTTCCTAGCTGGCTTCATTGGCAATTTTTCACCCTTCTGTACCTAAGTTCTCATTTTTGTAATTGAGAGGTAATGAAAGGGCAATTGATATAATAATGGGGGAGTCAAAAATCCTATATGATAACTTAGTGGGTTTTGTTACTGAATGCATACATTACTATTTATTTCTGATACACCTGTGAGGGATATAGCAACAGGCACTGCACATAGCTGTTAATAAATACTGGTAATAGTATAATGATTACCATGCCAAATTTGCTTTTTTTTTTTTTTTTGATAATGATTTTACTGGCTTGGTGAATGACTGGAAAAAGCAAACAAAAGCTGAATGATTACTCAATACTTATGTAACAACAGGGGGATATTCAATGAAGTTAAGAAACAACTGGTTTACAGTGACAACAAAAAGGGATGATATTTTTGCTACTGTAGAAACCATTGCCAGAGCACTTTGGGAGATCTGCATTGTAGAAGGATTCAAAAAAGAATGAGGCAAATCTGTAGACAAGGGGTCTGGATGCAATTTTCAGAGCAGGGAGTTCGTGAACGAATGGTCTCAGGGTGCTGAGAAGGATCACCCTGTACTTCTCTTTCTTTCAGTATCCCTAGGCAGCAGCTATTGGGCATTCTTGGGAACAGAATAATAAGATACTTTGGTCTGAACCAATATGACAGTTCCTATTAATGCCTACTTACTGCTTAAAAGCTGAGTGAAAATTAGGTCCTCCATTTTGACCTATTTATGTCAATGCTGCCTTTGTTCCAGAACTTATAGGGCCAGTTTCTCTTATGCTATAAAGTAACATAGATCACTGAAATCAGAACACCCTGAGGTGTCCCAAGACCATGCATGAAAAATACACCTTCAAGTTTGGATTTCACAAATTGTGTTTTATTCTTCTGATACTTCCTTAAAACAAACTTTTGCAGCTATATATGTAATGTTACGCTCTCCCTTTCCTCAGAGGCAGGCTCAGTCCTCACTGAGTTAAACGTGAACAGAGACCAGGCCTTTTAAGAGGTTACTCTGACTTAAACTAGTCTTCACCTTGGTATTGGACTAAAATGTATTTAAGCAAATGAAAGAAAACAGAATAAAGTCGGTTTGTTAAAGAGTAATGGGGGCTATGAGAACACATAGGACAAAATTGTAAAATTCTTGCACAGCCACTTGATCCTGCAGACCTCCTGTGACAGGAGCTCTGGAAGTCATTGAGAATTGAGAAATCGGTCCTTGATATTACGATACAAATAAAGCAATAGAGGCAATGACTTTTCAAGTGCAGAAAGATCCAAAGTCATAGCTGTAAATGAAAGCCGAAATGAAAATTAGATTTTATTTAGCTCAACATTGTAAAGTTTATTTTACCTATTTAATAGTATCTTCTTTTAAACTGTTATTGTCTATTAATTTTTCCTTCATGATTGTTGTATGTTGCCAGTTCCCAGGACAGTCCTGTCAAACGCCACTCTGATGCTGTCTTCACCGACAACTACAGCCGCTTTCGGAAGCAAATGGCTGTGAAGAAATATTTAAACTCAGTTTTAACTGGAAAAAGAAGGTACTACAATAAAGAAAACATATTTATTTCCATAGATGTATAGTACTAAACATAAAAAATTTATGACCACTTATATATACATATGTAAAGAGGACAAACAAATGACAATGAACATTAATGACTTTTTAACATAGTTTATAACATGACTTTCAAATACATACAGCATTTTCTTCAATTCTGAAACAGAGGCTACAATCAGATTAGAGTAAAAGAATAACGAGGAGATAGCATCTAGTAATCTTAAAAAGCTTCTGACATATTCTTAAATTGATTTTATGTGTAAAAAAAGCCTCTTAAAGAAGAAATCACATAGCTATGGAACATCAACAACTTTTTTTTTTTTTTTTAAGGGAAACACATTATTTGATGAAAATCTATCTTTAAGTAAATACAAAAAATTCAGAAGTCCCCTAAAGATCATATGTCCTAATCAGTATAGGTGAGAAGTACCAGTATGTTTTTTAGGGCTTATTCTCTTGTATATTCACTCAGACAACCTCTTCTAAATATCTTGTCTCTTCACCTCTTCTAAATGTGCTAATTCATGTTATTCATAACACTTCTGTATAAGTTTAACAAAATGTACAATAGATAAAGTCAGAACAAGGCTTTGCTTCTTGTTTGCTTTTTCTTCTGAAGGCAATAAAACTTGTTTTTGATCCACAACAGCCAGGAAGAGCTAAACCCCTCTAAACTTCGTGATGAAGCAGAAATTCTTGAACCTTCCTTTTCAGAAAACTATGATGATGTTTCTGTAGATGAGCTGCTGAGCCACCTCCCCCTGGTATGCCCAGATTTTCTTTCCTTATGCTGTTAGCTAACTTTACTCATAAAGCGAGATCAGTCATACATGAAATGTGGCACATCAGAAAAGCATAAAAAGCCATGTTCCATAAAATGCTACTTCTTTCTATAGGGATTGTGTGTGAATATAATAATCATTTTAATAAGAATAATTAAACTATCCCATGATTGCTGTTATTGAAAGTTCCTGATTAAACGGCACTGTTAATAATGTACCTAACTCACTTGGGTGTTTCAACCTGTATGCACCATGGCATAAAATCAGAATTGACTCATTTTTAATTATAAAGATTATTATTTCTTCAGAGAACAAACTCAGTGATACTTCTTTTAATTAAAAAAAAAAAAAAAAAACTACCCATTTTGTTTAACATCATCTACCTCAGTTGCCCCTAGAACTAAGAGAATCAGAAATGTGAACCCTAAGCGTTAAGGAAGTTCTTGGCTCCCATCTGAAATGTGGTGTAGATGGATCGTTGGGCAGGCAAATATTGCAGTTACTGTTTTCCATTTAGCTGTTACTATTTTTCAAAGCTCATTCACAAACATTTCTTTGATTTACTTAGACGTAAATCCTTTTACATCACAGCACTTGCAGGGACATAAAATTGAAAGGGTAATGTAAAAACTTATCAGGCTTGTTATTCTTAAAATTGTGTTAAGAAATTGTTGATAGTTTTGTTGTTGTTCTTTTGGGTGTTATTTTTTGCCATTCAGCTGTGTCAGAGCTACAAGTAAGATGAAAACTATAATTCTGAAGATAATATTTTCAGGGAAATAAAAAACAATTTTCTCCAAACTGTTATTTATTTCAGAGAATGAAAGAAATTTTTTTTTCTTTTCCACAAATTTGGCTATTCCTCTAAAGGCCCCCAAATATTAGAAAGGACAATAATGGCTTATGCTTGAAGGAACAGAATTATTTCTATTTGATGGGATTCAGAAAAGATTCTTTCTGGACAATGTTATTCAAAAAATATCTGCTTCTGGATTATGCAGTGGGTTGATCGTATTCACTTGGAAATATTTTTGGTCCTTTCCTTTTTTATCGACTGTACTGCTGATTCAGATCTTCCTACAGATGAAAAGTTTACTTAATATTGGCTGTTATTGGTCATTTCGTCATAGTGCCCAGTTCTTGACAGTGTTTATCAAGCAGCCTGAATTCAATCTGTCTGAAGGATACAGATATTTTCAAAGTGAGCTGTTCAGCACTGTAGGACAATGTGCAGTAACAATTTTACAATAAATCTTCAACCTTTATTCTTGGTCCTACAACCTTGTCTGCCAGTTGTAATGACCACGAAGCTCCTGCGAAGAGCCCCTTCTGAGTCCTAAAAACAGTGGCTGTTTTTTACCATTGTTAATTCTTGTCTCCTGTCTGCTTTTATATACCTCATGATGCAATTGCTTACCAAAATGATTTTTAAAACATATTTCTCCTTTGCATTTCAGGACCTCTGAAAGGCACCTGGTAAAGTCTACAACAAGAACACGTTATTTTTGAGTTCCATGTAGTATTTCAAAGAGACGACTTTAGTCATCAAACCAGAACAAATATGTTGTGAAGTGAAAGTTGTGATATATTTGTTTCTTATGTAATAAAAGTTGATATTTACATTGTAAATACTACTCTAGAGTTCTCTACTGAAAGCTGTACATATGGATGCCAGTTAAAATTATGAGAAGTCTGTGAGTCCATATGCTGTAAATCCTTTACTTCAATAAATTCATTTGAAAAAGAGCGTGCAGCTGAAAAGAGCCCATCATTACTAGTCAATTGGCTTATTTTAGGTGTGGTACAAAGTCAGATAAGACTGTATGATAAGACGGATACATGTGCAGACAGCTTCATAAACAAGTGTGAAAATGTGAGGAAAAGAATGTGCGAAGGGTCTAAAATTGCATTATAAAAAAATCTGAAGTTTACTACTGAGCAAAAGAGTATGTTTTTTAATAGCAGCTTGCCAATCAGAGAAAAAAAAAAAAGTATTACAAATTCTTTGACCTTCGACTGCATCTTTCCTTTTTACTCACATTTTTAATAGTTCACGATATACAATTTATATTAGAACCAGAAATGTATCCCATGTTTTTAGTGGTGTTTTGAATGCAATACTTTGGAACTGCCAAAGCATACAGAGAAAAACACAGTCCCTTTTCTTGTTTGATGTCTAAAGTCACTGGTTATTCTACATTTGGTTGTTTGTAGCTTTGATGATGAAACTATTCCTTATATATAAAAAAATATCTGAAGAAACTTTACTATTTTTTCAGAATGAATGTAACTTACAAAATATGCAGACAATAAATCTTTTTGTTATCATGGCAAACTTATTGGTTTGAATCAGTGCTACAGTTATCTGAAAAAGGGTAGAGGTCCCAGTTAGTTCTGTCTCTACTATATTAGTAGAGGAAGATATTTATACACTGAGGTATGCTATAAATATTGTTTTGTTAAATTAAAAACACAAAGCAAGTAAGCTTTATAGAAACATATCTTAGTAAGAAACTGGAAATTTGAAGCTGATTCACAGTTGCTATGAATCAGAATTCAGTTGTATTTTGTAAAGATTCTAGATTTAAGTAGTTGGATCATTTCCTAAAGAATTATTTACTTCCTGCAGTATGTAAAGCAGCACTGCAGCACTGCATACACAAGTTATGAAATGCATATTCATGTATGATACTAGAGTTCCTATGAACACCCTCCCATATCCTAAAATGAGACAAAAATTGAAGTAAAAAAAATTCAGACCTACCTACAAAGTTCAATGTGGACTTTCAAGTATATTTATATATCACACATATGGAACAGATAGTGATCAAAATGATTTACAAGTTTCACTTACAAGTTTACTGCTCTCATTTAAAAGGAAGCTTCACACATGATAAAATTTTAAATTTATGGGGACTAGTTCTCATAAATTTGCAGCCTTCTGGTTTACAATTTTTTTGAATATTGGCATATATACATCAAGTGAAAACCAATTTGCACAGATCAGATATTATTATGGCTGTTTCCACCTAGTGTTGACTGAACTAATTTTAGTTTAAACTAGTGAATGGTTCTCAAAAGTTAGACATACAATTTTAAAGCCTTGTCTCGAAAACTGGTCTTCTAATGGTTGTCCACTCTCACTTCTTATCTCATTATGAAAATTTGAGTGGAAAATTGCCTCTGAAGACACTTGAAGCACACTAATAGATGGATGGTGTAGTAGTATTTAACTGAGAATTTTCTTTGGTGTAGTTTGAATTTTGTTAGGATTTCTGTGTTAACATGTATTATAAAATCTTAATGACAAAAAAAAACAAGAAAAAAAAAAAACTGTGCAATGTCTTCATACACAGAGATTTTTGTTTAAATATACGTAATGTTAAGAACTCCTCCAATATTTTAAATGGACTTGAGGGACTAATGAAAATTTCTTCTACACCTGAAAATCTCAGACAAAATTTCTGTTTAAAAATGTGAAAATGCGTAGCTTGGGTCCTAAGCATAGATACGACTTCATGCATATGGGATTTCTTTTGGGAAAAGGTGTGTGTATGCAGGAACACTTTACTTGCTTGCCCTTACTTCCCACTGGAGGTTTTCCATTTGGTTTGTGACTGACGCAGAAGGCTGACCTTTCCTTGGATACATCAAACAGGATGGGTAGCCTCCTGCCTCTCCTGCTGGCTTAGGCAACTGCAATATTTTCAACTTTTCTCCATTCTGCTTTGGAACAGTCACAAATACATCACTTGCCAGATTGACAAGCTGGTTTAGGATTAGAAGTAGAAAACTAGATACTGCTTGTTTACATCAGCCTTTTAAAACACTTGAAAAATAATTTGATGTGTCTTCTACTTCTGAAGTAAACAAAGAGGGATTTTTTTCTTCAGTTTTATACACAGATATATGCAGGTCACTTATTAGGAAGGGGGAAAACTTTCCCTCATTATCATAAGTATTTTCAATAGCAATTGTTCAAAATATTAAATACATATCTATAAATAAAAATATGAAATAAACACAAATATTATTATTCAAAAATTAAGCTGAAAGTTGCATGCATCATTATTCTACTGTGGAAAAAAAGAAGTTTCTTTTATTGAAATTTTGTGGTGAGAATAATATCCTCCATAGAGCATGGTTTGGGGAAAAAAATGGGGAATGTTTCAACAATGAAGGAAAAAAAAATAAAAAAGATCTTGTCCTCTCCCACTGAGTGAATGATCTATTTGATCATAGATGCAGTTTTTCATAGGATAATATGAAGATATTTGTGCATGAGTTTGTTGTCTAAGATACATTTTCAGAACTGGCCTGGACATTTAAAAACCTTATTTCACATTTGCTTTCAGTGAGACGATAGCACCTAGGAAACTAAGTTGCTTCCAAACACAGGATATAAATTATTATTTATTTTTTTTTTTTAATGTTGATCTTACTGTTTTATAGCTGTCAAGTTAGAAATTTGTTCATGTACAACACATATCCTCTTTTTGGCATGGGGGCAAAGGAGAATTGAAGCTAGAAACGGTCACTTTCTCCTATTATTAGATTACTGGATCAGTGAAAACTTCTCTATGTAAACAGAGCAGTTTTTTTTTTCTTTTTTTTTTTTTTTCCAATGGCATATAAAATAGACAGGCTATTCATTGGGTAGGACAAAGACAGAATTTTCTCTAGTTGTGCTTGTAAAATTACCTGTTAGTGTTGGTGCCTTACCAAACAGTAGGAGGTGTCAGGCACATCAGCTTTTCATAGAGCAGAAATCAGCTGCATGGAGTCTGGATGGTTGCTAGCTGTTTGCTTATTTCATATACTACTGAGCGGTTTTTTCTTGAAGTGTTCACAAGTATGTTTAACAGATGCCTTATTGCCATTTGCTGCTATTCTAACACAGCTCTTTATCATTGTCTTTCAGCCAACCCCCCTTCTCTTAATCACAGTCAGAACATCTGCACACAGCTTTAAGTAAGCTATTCTGCCTCTTATTAGGGAGTATAGAAAGAAAACTGCTATATTCTAGGAAGATTGTTCATGACAAAGCTGAGGGTATACCATTTACGCAAAAGAATGAATCTTGGTTAAAAGGTTTGAAAAATTCTAGATTTGGTGCTGGTGATATCAGTCTTGGCTGGTGATTTCTTTGAGAGCAGTACTTCACATTCTGCTTAAAAAGCTTGCGGGCAAAGCATACAGGTTCCAGAAGGTAGGTGCTTTCTTCTTGAGAACTGAGCCATGTGAAAAAGAGAAAAAAGACATAGTAAGCATTGAAATATCGCAGACAATATAGAGAGTGTCTCTTCAAAAAAGTACCTAATATTAAACCTAGTTCATATATGGCTTTTTGTTTCCCGTAGATATAAGACTCTTGCTTTAAGAATAAAGAGAGTGAGCTTTTGCAGTCAGAGGACCTAGATCACGCAAGTCCATTCATTAACCTAAACTACACCAGGAACACAGTTTAGTTGTTTGTCTCATCCTTCTGCTTTTTCTGATTCTAGTGGCTGTACTTGTTGGGAACCTCATTCCAATCAATGCCTGGATGTTTGACAAATGCCTTACAAACCATTTATTACTATCCTAACATCCTCATCGTAAGAGTACCATTACTCTTCTCAGAGAGTTTTATTCTTTGATGAATTTATAGACTGCATTCACTTCCCAGCCTTTGCTTTGTTAGGCCAAAGAAACAAAGTCCACCTAGTCTCATCTCGCAAATAGCTCTGCATTTCACAGAGCCCCATGGCTGGAGCTCAACACTCCTAAAATACAGTTTTACAGATGCAGCTTCACTTTCAAAGTTATCAAATGGCTTTGAATGTCACTTCTCTATTGATGTGACCAGCAATTTTGAGGGCCTCTCCTGAGGGCTGTGGAAGAGTTGATTTTTCAGACGGGAAATTTTGTTGCTCCTCAAACACTTCCAGGTTTCCAAACGGAATCACCAGTGGTGTGAAATATGACAGCTTTTCTGGGACAGGTAGAAGGAGAAAAACTCAATCCAACCTAAAATGCTTGTAAAGTAAAACTGGATTCTTAAACAGGCAGATGCCCAAGTTGTTAGGTGGTTTCACCTAGATCTCTGAATGCATCCTTTTATGTGGCTATAGCCTACATTTTGATTTCACTTTTTTTTTTTTTTTTAATCCTGCAGTTGCAGGAGGCAAAGAATGCAACCCTTATGCTGCCATTCCATCATCTGCAGTATGGGGCAGCTGGCCAAGGGCTGGAGCACCCATGGCCCTTTGCTGGCTTTTGCCAACTTAAGGAAGGAGAAATGAGGAGATGTCAATTCACAGCAAAACCCTACCAGGTTATCAAGGAGACTAATATAAAGAGAGCTCTATGTTCTTTGACTTGTTCTGTGAGTAATGTGTGGTATAGGTGACACACTGGCCTCTCACCAGTGTTAATGCTTCAAAAGGATGAAGGAAGGAGAGCCATGAAAGCACTCACTTGTGTGTTTATGTCATGTGTATAAAAATATTATGCCAAAGTTCAGTGCTAGTGATGACGAGGGGCTGAGGGTCTCCTTTTATCCATAGCTAAAGGGATTACTGCAGCGATTACCTTCTGTATTATTAGTCTGCTGCTGTGCAGGAATAAAGAAATCCATCTGGGTGGACTACTTGGGCCATCGCTCTTTGATTTATGATTCATTCTTCGTTCCGTACAGGTGAGAATACAAATGCTTAATGTGCCCTTCTTTCATAGAGAAGGGGTTTGATTCTGTAAAGATCAAATTTAATCGGCATTGCAGGTTCTCAAACTTTTAGGCTCTATTTGAACGTATTTTCCCAAAGAATGGCTAATTCAAAATTTCATTTCCCCGGCCTTAGCACAGTTGAATAGCTTTTGCACGTTTGTGACATTCTGAAGTGGAATGGAATAATATATGAGTTAATTAGGTTGCTTTTCAACGATGGAACAAACAGAACTTCACCTGGTAAAAACAGAATGACATTTCAATAGGACTTTTTCTTGGCTATTTGTTTAAAATATGTTTTCAGGGTATGATTAATAAATAAGTACATGGACAATAGACAAGTTATCTTTGTAATAAGGACTAATCCACATAAATGTGCTCTTTTACATTTCTAATTACATTACTGCTTAACAGTTCTCTAAAGGAAATCTATCAGAAATTTGGTTTCAAAAACATGGTGTTTTATACTAATATTATGTTTGGTGAATGATATGCTTTAGTGTAAAAACAGCATGCTACATAATTACAATGCATACAGATTATCAAATTATTTTCTATTAAAAAGTGAAAAAACATAATTGAAGGAGAAGGTCTTCTGCCCTAGCTTTACTCTCCATTGCTGCAATGGTCAGCCACAGTGGAAAAGATTATGGTTTCAAGGACCCCTACACTGGCTTTAAAGAAGATTTAGTCTGCAGTAATCTAGGTTGTTTGATTGCAATTTTTAAGAGCTGTGCTCTTAATAGAGGAGCTCCAGGAGGTTCGGGAACTACAGTCTTCCAAATTCAGCCCACATGACAAACATATCAAAGCTTATAAAGTTTGTGTTTTTTTTTTTTTTTTTTTTTTTTTTAGCTTCCTCTGCACTGGTTGAGAACTTCTTTATATTCAGGGATCTCCCTCAGTACCTATTATTATTTTAGGCTTCTTTGTATTAATGGACTTTGAAAGGAATTTAAAAGAGTATCTCATTGCAATTTATCTGAATAAAATCACACTACAGTAGTTGGAACAAAAATATGTGAGGAATGTTATTCATTGTTGGAGAATCTGTTATTGAAGAAAAAAGAGTAATTCAAGTCCTTAAAAAAAAAATAAAATTTGTTACTTAATTTGATAATTGTTTAACATTAAGATATTGTATCCAGTTTTCATATCATCATCTTCAGAAACAGAGGTTTGTCCACATCTAGTTTTCTGAGGTTTCCAGATCAAGTGTTGCAGAAAAGCTTCTGTGTTTTGTTGTTGTTTTTATGTTTACATGTAGTAATGTTAAATACACATCATACAACTTCTGGAATAATTACCTAGATATGACAAAACTAAAAGGAAAAAAATCCATAATTTTATTATTGCTTTTTAAACTGTATCTTCTATTATGGATTTTTACAATTGTATTGATTAAAGAATTTCATTTTTAAGTAAATTATACAAATATTAAGTTACAAGGATAGCTTTTCTAGATGTCATTTGTCCTTAGCTGTCTGCAGCTTTGATAAAAACTTGAACTGGAACAAACTGCTAATGATTTTTTACAAGAAAACAACATAAAAACAAATAAAGGTAAACAGAAAAATAGCATATGCTTTATTTATACTTGTTAGTGGCATAATATTTTAAAATAAGTTGTTTGAACACATACACACTTATTTAGATTTCTTAAATCTGATTGCACTGAAACCCAGAAGAAATGTTTTTTTTTTTTATTTTTATTTTATTTTTATTTTATTTTTATTTTATTTTATTTTTATTTTTCCTTTGCTTGTATTGACTGCCAGAAAACAAGAACTACAAAATAACTCTATTTGGTTAGGAGATGATTTATTTAATTACTCAGTCACCCATCTCCAGTCTAGAAAATATTTGGCGAATGTGTTGCAAGCAAAGTATTTCCCATATTCATCATTTTCTTTCTACTTTAATGAAGGACCATACATTTCCATGACTTCTCTGAATTATTGTAGCATGCACGTTTAAACACTGCATGCACAGACTGTCAAGGGCATGTGATACTTCTCTGATGATTCTAGACTCATTGTTTTCAATAGCTTATTAAAATGTAGGTAGTTGACAACACAGGAGCCAGGGTATATGCAGTGTTTCCTTCTTTCCATCTTCTGCAGTAAGTACTTATTCAAGAATAAGGAAGCAGGAGGAAGGGAAGTGGACTCTACGTTCCCCTGTAGAATAAAAAGCTAGAAACAAAATTAACTGAAATTATTCTCAGAGATAGGCTTTGAGTCAGCAACTTGTTATTATTACTTTTTTTTTATTATTTTTTTCTTCACCCCAATCATTCCTTTATCTGCTGGGAAAGAAAACTCCACTTTTATCTTTCTAATTTGACTTCTTTCTACTGTATGGTCAAATTTGACTGTGATGCCAACAAGCACACTGTTTTTATTTTAATTTTTATCATGCACAGCCTATAGTTGTTGCAGCTATTTTTACCTTTGACATATGTCAAGGCAAGACACAATCTGAGAACTTGTAACAAACACCATAGAGAATTTTGGAGTTATTAATTTTATTATGGACACAGAAAATAAACAAATGTGACCCCTTCTTCAGTCACGCAATCTGTGTGGCCACATCTTGGTTGGAAGGCACTGTAATTGTTTATGTAGCAAATTATTGTATGAAGGTACATACAAGTATTGTGGACATAATGATTTCTTATATTTCCTGGTAGTACCATTTTCAATGTTACTTGCATGATAAATCAAATACCATTGGGAAATTGTACTTTATTGCATGTTTATTATTAACTCATTCAATGTATATAACAACACGCATTTGCATATTTCCCCCCACACTTGCATACAAAACTGTTTTTCTAATTCTTGGCAAATCTTGGACATTCCAGTGGAAATTACATTCAGATAAGAACCCTGCAGCATAATATATAAACACTGTTAATGTAAGCTTTATTTTCTGCTTCCTTCAGGGTTACTACATCACTGAAATTCACCTCTCAATACTCTTTAGAAAATTTCTTATAAAGAAATGCAATTCTTTTCCTTTTCCTTTTCCTTTTCCTTTTCCTTTTCCTTTTCCTTTTCCTTTTCCTTTTCCTTTTGTGTTCCACAGAAAAGAAAGTAACAGTCAAGGCCTGGGTTCTCCGTAGACTTCACAAGTTCCACATTCTTGCAAGGTCGCAGTTGTAGGTACACAAAGAATATATGACTGGCCCTTTAGGTCTAGTAAAATGAAGATATATCATGATCACCCACGATATTTTTCATATTAGGCCAAAAAATCTCACAGTTAGGAAATGGGAATAGATACGAAGATAGAATATACCACTGTTTTCACAGGTAGGCCAAAGAAAGGCCTATATGGGGAGAAAAAATGAACCGAATCTTATTCAAAACAACAACAACAAAAAGCCTGTGGATCAGGACAGAAATGTATAAATGTGCTGTTTTGACATGCTGAAAGTAGGGTGCTGTACATGAAACATTTGCTAAACTGTATCGAAACAGTATATTAAAAAAAAGCAGGTACCGGTTTTAGACACATTCTGCTTTTAATTTTATTCTCATTTGCATGTCACAACTCCATTGCAATCACACCATATATGAATAATATATTGCGCCAAGTAAAATGTTTAAACTTGAGACTTATGTGGTAATATGACATGGTATAGAGAAAAGCAATATCCTGATAGTACCTAATCATAACAGTCAGGGTGTTAATTGAAGTCCAGTTGACAGAGCTCTCAAAGAATTTCAAAACATTTAATAAGAAAGAGAATTGTCAGGTGAGTCAGTCATCTCAAATTATTTCTCATTTACAGTATTTTAGGATTTAGGACATGTTAATTAGTTTAGAATGAAAATTCCTGCCTCAAAACTAGTTGTTACACACAGCCTCTGGCTGTATTGAAGTTCACAGTAAGTTCCTACCATTAGATGAGAAATTATTCTGTATCGGAAGTAGCCTCTTGACTTAGAGAAAGATCTCAACTACGTGTTTCTGGGATGGTTCACATGCATAATTCAGAGGTGATTAGTTGTACCAGTTTCCGTACTCCTCAAGGAATAGGAAAGAAATAGAGAAATTAAGAGAGGAAATGTAATTAATGAGCAACGAAAGCTGTTAAAAAGGTAGGTCTGATTACAGCAAGCACCTGGGAAATCTATTAAGATCACAATTAACTTGCTTTTTCATCTAATCTGGAAGAGTTTGACTTGTCATAATGGAACTCCTGGACAAGGCATGGTTTTACAGATGGTTTTATTATATTAAATGTCAAATTATGTCTCCAAACTCAAAAAAAAAAAAAAAAGCCAAATGCCCTTTCCTCAGGTGTTTCTCTCATATTCAATTCCTACTGAGTCTTTTCAGAGCTTTCCAATATCTGCTAGCATAAAAATGCCACTCAGCCATGTATACAGATGCCTGCTCTCCTCCTTGGCAGTGGTTTTCTTAGCAGGCAGGCCGAGTATAAATATCACTACAGCATTCCCTTAGGAAAATTGCATTAGTACGCATTACAAGAGTTTAATGGAGGCTGTCTTGGATCACAAGGGCTGCTTGCCTCCTTTGAGATTATAAAATACAAAAGTTTTATTCTTTCAAGGTACAAAAGAAATTACTGCAAGTCATTTTGTATGCTTAATATTATCTACTCCATGATAATTCTTTGCAGAAACACCTGACTTTACTTGCTAAATTCACCTACTACAATTCCACTGTAAGATGGATTTTGTTAAAGTTTATCTGGAATGTGGAAAATGAAAAAAAAAATGGAGCAGCATATGACAGACTGAGATTTTGAATTTTACAATCTGCTCTATATTCCTTACATTTAAGATTGTCCTCAGGGAAAAAAAAAAAAAGTGATGGGTTGCCTTTCATTTTCTGAAGCATCTATTTAAGCCTTTATTTCCATCTGAGAGCCATCAATTTCCATCAATTTCAAATTATTGGTCAGTGTTTTTCACATAGTAGAAAGACAGACAGAGGAACACTTATTGGCTCTGTAACAACAGTATCTAGTTTTGCTTCACTGAGCCTAGAAAGGGGGGGAACTAACAAAACAAGTAAGTATTTATTTTCTCTTACAACATACTACATATAATTTGAATGAACTATAGTATATTCTCCATTAAAATCTTTCCTTAATATGTTAAAATATATGATAACTTTAAAATGCACTGATGATATTTTCCTTTGATAAACAAATGCATCAACTATTCTTCCTAATTATAGCCATTAATTCCCTTTTCAGTGGTATTCTGTATGTTATGAAAAGTATTCTTACCTGCACCAGGATAGTAGAATAGGTAATACAGAAAATGTTTCAATAAACCAAAACAACAACAACAAAAACTTCCCCAGACTTTCCTTTTTACATCTGGCTTAGCGTTGGAAAAGAAACAAACATATATCATAGATTTTTGGCTAAATAATGCTACTACAACTACAGCAGTTATAAAACTCTGTGGAAACAATGTCTTTGAAAATCATCAGGTCTCTGTGGCCAGAATCCAAGAATTCTGTATTCTCTCAAAATGTACTTATATGATCCCAGAAGTTTCTTAACTATTTGGTTTCATACTTTAAAAAAAAAAAGATTGAGTTTAAATGCTTTTCCATTTATAGTGTAATGGTTGTTCTATTAAAAGATATTGCTTTTCCTTACAAACCTGGCTTCTTTTATTTCCTCTGTCTGCTTTGGTTGCTCTGCTACCAAGATTTTGCAGATGAGTTAACCAGTTTAGGCTAAGAAGTGAATATTAAAAATTAAATATTTTTAAGGTGCCCTTGGGCCAAATTTGAGATATTTATTTAGTTGAACTTCTGTAAAGTAGGGTCAGAAGCTTAAAGAATTAAATATGGAGTGTAATGATCATTGAGATGGACAGCTATGGAAAATCTGCAGATAAACATTTCCTTTTCAGGTATCATGTGGCCATAGTTCAACATGTATTTTGTAACTGAATGAATAGTAACTTCACTTAGTCTTGTTCCTAGAAAGAGTATGACAGTTTTGAATACTGTTCTACTATCTGCATACATTTTTGGCTCAGCAGCTGCTACAAATGTCAGGTTATTGATGCACAATGTTAATTGGTAAGTACTGGTGAAGAATAAAGAGAAAAAAAAAAAGCTTACATGAGCTGCCTAATAAAGCTTCATTTGCTTCTTGAAGTGAGGGGGATTAAATAAGCAATTGCAGTAATGAAGGTTTCAGATGTCTTAGAGAGAAATCATGACTTTTACTGTTTACAGTTTATCAAAAACCACTGAGTTTCTGACTGTGTCTGATTAGCTTTCTTTCCAACTGTTGCCTTGCCACAGGAGGCTTCCTATCATTCATCCCATTTTTTTTCTTTCTTTTTTTTTTTTCTTTTTTCTATTTCCAATGCAGTATTGCAATCAAAACTTTGGTACTCTAGTTTTATGGTGGTTTAGCACCAAGGATTTTACAGGAACTGTATCTGTGTGAAATAGCAGTAGTGTACTAGCGAACTAAGCATACTGTTTGCAAATCCTGAAATTATACTCCATGCACTTCATGACTAGAAGTAATGGGTTGGATCCTTGACATAACCTGGATGGCTTCAGAATTTTTTATGTAATTTATCTCTTATAAAGTTTGAAATTAGTTCTTTTTAATCTTTAAAAATTATAGGCAACTAGGGGTTGGTGGGAAATTTCATCTCTTTTTCCTGTTGTATGTGTTTTTCCAGGGCAAGGCAAAAAACTTACCATGTGAAGGACACACCAATAATATACATAGTTGAAATAATGAGTGTGAAGTTTATCTTTTTGGTTTCATAAATATGAAATAGTGTTCTAAATGTAAAATGCAATTCCATTTTTTAATGTGTAGTCAGCTGGGGAATGAGCCATGAAAAGAGTTTTTGTCCCATGGTTTGGAATACAGAAATTTAAAATGTTGTAAAATTATTATTATATTATTCATAACTAATTGCATATTAAAAAGTCAAAGAGTGAATAGGAGTAGCACTGTTGATAGCTGGACTTTGATATTCTATTTTATATGGGAAATTTCAGACAGTTTCAATATAGAAAAATAATTTATTTTAATAGATTGGAATATATTTCCTCTGTCAGTTTCATATGAAGTGAGACAAGGTTAAGTACATGAAACCCCTCCTGGGATTTATATTTATTGTAGTTCTGTTGTGTATAAGTTTTGGGTGGGTTGGCTTTTTAATATAAAGTTGTTTATTAAATTAAAATAAATATACATTTCCATTCCTCTTAAAATAAACAGGTTTCATGAAGTCATTCATTTGTTTGTTTATAAAATGAAGAATAGTTTCAAAATGGTGAAGAGGTGTTATTGTACCATCTCAAATAAACTTCAAATATGCAAAAATATTTTGCTCTGAGTTATGAAGTCAGTTGTAATAAAAAATAAAAAATTCTTATTGTGATCCTGTTTCCCATCACTAGACATCCATTTTGTAGCTATTCATTCTCTAGTATTTTGTTTATCTTGGGCTGTGCTTGCAGAGAAAAACAAGAGCTATTGGCATGGAAATCAGATTTCTATTTAAGCAAGTGTTACCTGCTGGTCATTAGCAGTATGGAAGGGAATCTTATTAAATTTTATGAAAGAGGTATTGTTAATTCAAATTGCCAGAAGACAACGTAAGAAGCTATCACCTCAAAGCAAGAGAGATTTTTCTTGAAATAAATCTGTTTATCAGAATGTTAGCTGAGCACATCATATATATAGGCATATAAACAAGGAGATGAATTATGATGTATAATGTATCTTAATCACAAACCAGTGAGCATTATTTCATGGAAGAAAAAAAAAAACTGCAATTTGATTCCTTCAAAAGAGAAGAAATCTCAATCAAACACTATTGTGTGTGGTGACTGGTGACACTTACAACAAAAGATTAGTGAGCCTGATGTAAACTGGCCACATGCTGCAAGGAGACGTGCTCATTGCGAAGGCAGGGGCGGTTGTGGGGATAACTCTTCTCCTAAGGGACCTGACAGGGCTGAGCACTTCTAGCATTACTAGTGTCCTATCCACAGCAGTACAGGACCTCAACAACCTGTAATTCAGGTGGATGTGCTTGGTAGGGTGTGCTTTTATCGTTTTCTATGCAGATATTTACATAGGCATTGGAAAAATGGAGAAATATGATGCAGTGACAAAGTCAAGAAAAAAAGACAGACTGAGCTAGCCTACAAGAAATCTATATTTTCTGGACTCTGCTATCGCTCGTTCACAATAGACACTCCTCACCATTAAGTTAACTGTATAATAATGTTATAGTATAGCCTATAATATTGGTAGATCATAATTGTAATAATAAGCATCAAATTGACTTTATAACCTGAAGTGACACAAGCTAACAGCAATGACAGATAATAATACTATTAGATTCTCAATAAAAAAGAAAGCTCTGTTAAAGAGACTGGCACCTCCTTCAGGAGAGGCCAAAGCACTGCTTGTAGTGCATCTGTGGATCCAAAATGATAGCCTGAACCCTGTACCCTGGCTTATCACGGGGGAGCAGGGTGGCAGACCCAGAGGTTCTCCAGGAGTGGGGGAGCTGTGCATGTTGCTGGTGCCCCCACAAGCCAACTACCTGGTGGAAGCATTTACTTTCCAGCTCTTTGAGACCAGTGTTATGAGCCCAGTGACTCTCAAGTGTCTCTCAAGGTCAGGATAACTGATCATCATATTCTGTTTTCCCAGCAAAGTGCTCCTGTTCCTGAACGATGACAACTGTCCTGTGCCATTTTACTGTGGCACACAAAGTGCCAATCAGATTTTTTGCTGCCAGGGGTTTAACATTTACTTTGAGTGTCATATGTTGAATGACTAATAATATTAATTAAAAGCAAACAAGGAAATTATCAATAGATGCTGGAAGTCTGATGCATGATGATGCTCTTGCTGAAAACAAGCTGAAATAAATGACATCTTACCATTGTAAGAGAAAAACAAGCATGTGATTATACATAGTGAGACTAAATTATTTTAAGTTTAAAATGGTTACCTGCAAGAATATTTATTCACATATATGTGTATAATGATTATGTATTACATATAAATATCAGTACAATATAGGAAAAAATTAAAATAGATAAATATTACTAAAAATCTTATATAAGTATTCAAAAGACAAATCATAAGATAGTTAACACTGGATGAAACTGAAACAATGCTGGCAAATACTAAGCTCAATGCATTAAATCACTAGCTTTTAAATCCAGGCCTAAGTCCAAAAAACTTCACTAATATCTGGACCAAAAAAAAATATGTGCAAGACTGTAGTTCAAAAATAAAAACAAAACAAAAAACAGCAACAAACAAAAAAAGAACAAAAACACATTTCACCTCTGTCCTGACCCTAAATAAAACCTAAATATATAAAGTTCATTTCTGCTGCTGGATGAGACCAGAAATGTTATTATTGACATCAGATTTGACACTTATGTCTCATGAGCATCCACAGAACAGGGGTGCTGCTGCACATCACAGCTGGCTGTGCTGTATGTGTGCTGTTCTCTTAACTCTCCTGCCCGTCAGGGTTCCAGGTTTCTTCCTGCATTCTCAAGAAGTGAGAGGATTCCCACTTTACTGACTGTCTAGGGGTATGATAATCATGTAGGGGTCATTAGCTACTGCCAGGCAGGTTCAAGATCAGTTTTGTAGAAAATTGTGCTAATCAGTGGGATATATACCTTCAAGCAATGGTTGGGGAAAAGGAACATTCCTGAGTCCTCCCGTTGAAAATGCTCTGTTAAGAATGAGCTAATAAAAACTTCGTGGTGACAGGGGAACAGCAAAAATGGATGAAGATGAGAGAAACATGGATTCTGGGTCTTGTCACAAAGACTTTTTATTTCATGTGGTTTGAACTAAAATATTAACTCAGCTTTGTAAGAAAAGGAATTGTGCAGTCATCTATTTTCTGGAATACAAGAAAAAAAAATAAATCCTGATAGTGTTCAGAAAGGTGTTTTAGCCCTTGAGACATCCCCCTAAATAAGGATGCCCTGCATCAGGAAATTCCTTTCTCAGGGCACGCAGGTTTTGCAGAGTCTCTGTTGAGAGTTCTGATGTGCACAGGCGTGAGTACGCGCACTCTGTGCTGGCAAATCGTGGATGTCCTTTCCCATATAAACGTTCTGGGAGCCTTAGTTTTCAGCTCAAGGGATACAGTGGGGGCAGCAGCCACCCAGCAGCATGCTTCTTGCAGGAAGGCTTATTTAAAGCATGACAATGATACTTGTGTTTCCATGATCACTCATCAATCTATCATTTCTGCTGGGAGGTTATTAGGAGTGAGAATTTACCACGTGTAACAGGCACTTCTGTGAAGGCTGAAGGCCCCAACCACAGCCATCTAAACATTTTCAGTGTCCCATTGGCTGATCATTCTACAAGACTTTGGGCCAATTTGAATGTAAGTCAGTCTCAAACTGAGAAGTCAATGGAAACTGCAAAAGTGATTAGTTACATTTTAAATCTAGAAGCAGGAAAGCTGTACTGAACACCCTTGCCTGAAAAATAATAACAAGGCCTGAACTGATGTGAGATTTTGTAAGAACCATGAAATTCACTTTTCATAATATTTACCTGTGTGGGTGTTGGAATTTTATTTGTTTATTTATTTATTTATTTATTTATTGGTCACTACCTCAGTGATGAATAATATGTTACTTATTAAAAAGAAAATCTCTGATGACTATTGAGAACTCCAGAATGAACAAATATTTTTTATCAGAACTGATTTAGGCATGATAGATAAAAATAGAGTGGAAAAATATCTTCAGTCAAAAACTCTTCCTTTAGGCAGGTGTGGGCATACAACCGTAATACCTGACATGTAAGCTGCTAACAGACAGCATAAAATTCTGCATACTGTTAATCTTGTTATTATTAACCTTTAGGATATTTCATTGTTTCTCAAATCTAATCATACTTCACATTTATATTACATGCATAGGTAAGGAGCTAGAACACTTTTAAAGATATTAATTAAAGCTTATCCACAACACTCCCGGGAAGCGGAACTAGAATCATTAAAATCATCTGTCAGATAAGAAGAAACTAAGCAGAAGAGAAAGTAAGCAACATATCTAATATCACGCAAAGCCAGAAATTAAATCCAATATCCTCAGTGTCAATTCAGTATTGTAGTTACTGGGAACCAGCTTTTTACATTTAAAACATGTTAAAAGACCAAGAACGTATACTGAAAAATCCAACCTATTTACTGCTTAAATAAGAGTTATACATTGGAAGGTATTGCAGAGCACTATGTGACATCAATATACCAGATATGCATCCAGTGACACAGATCTGCCCTTCTAGCTGGAACAAAAGACAAAAATAAGTTGCAAAATGCAAAATGATGGGATTCAATAGGTGCATCATAACTTGAAATGTAAGGCACTGTCCACTTATGAAAATACTGAATTTAGCAACTAATCAGTAAGAATGTGTCACCTAATACCCGCATTCTCAGTGTATTTTAAAGGACCATAAACTGCTTTCCACGTCTAAAGATGACTTGCAAATGTTACAGAACCGCCCTGACACTGATAAACCCTGAGAGGAAATGATTGTACAGACATCTTATAAAAGTTCAGTGGATTAAAGTTTTAAGTAGACATGATATTCATGACTTAAAAGGAGTTCCTCAAAACAAATTTTTTAATATCTCAATTTATTTGAAAATGACTCTACATGTTTGTTTGTTTTCTGTTCAAAACTTTCCTTTTAATAAACTAGGTCCTAATGCCTTCAATCAGAACCAATAAACATCTATCAGAAAAGGCTTTTAAGAACTAAAAGCTTGTTTTCATCTTTTCAGAATGGTATTCCAAGTAAAATCTTTATCATCTTTATTTTTACTTTTTTTTTTTCATTTTAAAAGATAATGTTTTTCTGCTGAGTCACACACAAAGATCTACCTACTATTTCAGTCTTTTAAAACTATTTTTTAAGATGATTTTTTTCATAATCACAACAACATATTTTTATTTTTATAATGGTCCTCAAAATGTTTTTTTTTGTCAATTTTAAATATTTTAAATATTTTTTTTCTCAAATTAAAAATATTTTTTCAAAAGTAATTTGTTTTCAATTACAAGTTTTTGCCGGCCATCCTGAAGGTACAAGAACAGACTGAATTCAGTCTGAACTCAGTTCTAAATGAAACCATCCTTACAGATTTAAGAAAGTCTGAGTTATTTGTTACTTAGGTCTTCAAGTTTTGCACTTCAAACTGCTTTTCAGCATAACAGTTTTTAGAGATACACCTCCTGGGGAGATTTTTTCACCTTGTTCTAAAAAGATATATGAAATTATTTTTGAAATCATCATAATATAATTTCAATTAATTATCTTTTGCTATAATTCCACAGCAAATAATCAATGAAAGATACATTTTATGGAAGTATAAGATATTATCAAACCAACCTTAAGAGCAACAAGCACCTGGGACTGTGTAAACTACTTTGGAAAACACCACGATGATGATTTTAGATCAATGCTTACTTATCTCATTCCTTTATGAGGTAAATCACCCCAGTGAGCTTCATAACACAGGTTGTCCCTTATGTCCTATTGAGACAATAAATAAACTAACATAAATCAACAAGAAAATAAACTTCAGTATCATGACTGACCCAGTTTGATTCTCGAATCTCTGTGCACTGAGATCCTATATATATTATGATTTTTTTTTTTAGGAGTTGGAAATCTCTACATCTTTTTACTTTCTCTTGCCAGGTTAAACAAAAAAAATCTAGAATGCAATTTATCTGTATTTTGTTGTATGCGAACTTTTATCAGCTCTAATTGCCTTTCTGCTTTGATGTACTCATAAAGTCTTTCAACATTTCCATTCCCTTCCCTCCCACTTGGGAAAATATCCCAATCCTCAGAAACTGACCTTTGACTTATTTCATGAAGACGAAAGCAGAGAATTTATTCAGGCTCAGAGCAATACCAACGTCATTAACTTCCCAATTTCTGTATATCCCTCTGTGGCTTCACAGAATACTTGGTTGGCTTTTTGCTTGTGTATTTAAATGACATAAAACCAGATTATTGCTACTGAAGTATCTATTTGATTATTTTATTATTTTATTGCATTTGTAACTTTACCTTTTTTTTTTTTTTTTTTTTTTAACAAAGTTCTTCTGTTTATTTGGAACTCTACTTTTCAGACTGGCATTGGCCATTTCCTTTCTTTTTCTCTTTGGCAACTGTGGAAAAGCTGTGGCTCCCAGATGTTAGCAGGATCTTTGGCTACTGACATTAACAGAACCAGGAAGGTACGCCATATGGCCTTGAGAAAGTGCCTCAACTGAATTTGTCACATCTGAGAAGCTAAATTTCATTCTACCATCTCATGTTCCTCAGCTTCCCAACTCTGCTAAGTTTCCCAGAGATATTGCAATCACAACAGTAGTCTTCTGAACAGATTTTCTGTGCTATTGTAAGTAGCATTTTTCAGTAAGTAGCAATACTGCAGGTACATTTTAAGTAGAATCATAGAATAATTAAGGTTTGAAAAGAACTTCAAGATCATCAAGTCCAACCACACCCCCTTACCAAGAATATCACCCACTAAACCATGTTCCTAAAGACCACATCCAACCCTTCCTTAAACACCCCTGGGGATGGTGACTACACCACTTCCCTTAGCAACCCGTTCCAACACCTGACTACGCTTTCTGAGAAGAAAAGTCTCCTAATTTCCAACTTGAACCTCCCCTGGTGCAAGATGAGGCCATTCCCTCTAGTTCTATCACTAGTTATCTGCGAGAAGGAGTCGACCCCCAACTCCCTACAACTTCCTTTCTGGAAGTTGTAGAGAGCAATATGTAGTGATTTAAGTAACACTTTCAGAGTTGACTTGAAACCCTCCAACAAACCTCACACTGGCTGGCAAACAGCAATGATTGCTTTGATGATGGCTCCTCAGCAAAGGGAGCTGGCCTCACTTTTACACTGGGTATGAACTAACTCCTGGTTGCAGTCAGTTTTAATCTCTTACAGTTTTAGTTTCTTGCTCACTATGACTGTCTGCTCCCAGTGGTTTTGTCCAAACTTATAGTTCCATAGTTTGTTCCTGAGACTGTTTTGTGAAATGATGTCAAAGCTTTACCGTATCCAATTAGTGCTTTCCATATACATCCTCCAGCTTGCCAGTCAAACAGAACTTTGTATGCCTTAGAGCAGAAGAACACCTCTGTAAGCAACACTTCTTTTTCTCCCCAAGATTTGCTTCATATAAATATTACATACAAAATAAAGGATATTAAGCAAATATTCCAGTAGTAAATCATACTGTGTTCTGTTATGCCATTTAAAGAGTAATTCTTATTTTTATCTACAATATTGAGTTTATCACATTTTTTCTTTTTCTTTCTTTGATCCTAGTATGAATTATGAATTATTAAGTCCCTTCCCCAAGCTTAGTACCTCTTTCTTTACATCCATATTGTGTATTCTCAACCTAATGATAGGTCTACTCTGAATAAAATTTTAAAACGGACATTCAGAGGCCTATGTAGTGTAGGGTTCTGAATTCAAGTGTAGAACTCAAGAATATCTTCTTAAGAGGGGTTCCCAAATACTTCTGGCCTGTTTTAGACCATATTTATATGTCCAACATGGAAATTCTCGGCACAGTTTGAATATGTTAAAAGTAGTCTAACCTGTACCATAAGAAATAAGTCAGCAGATATGCTCTGGAGACAAGGCATAATCATCAAAAATAACAGTGTTCAGACTCTTCTCTGCTCACAGTTTTAGACTATCTAGTAAACAGAGAAAAAGATTATATTTCCCACAGCAGTTTTTTTTTTCTACATTAACTTTTCTTAACGAGTCTGTAATGATTGTACAAAATTGCTGTCCTGCGGGTGGCTTCAAAGGTAATTTCTTTAAATCATTTTAATGGTTCAGAACAGATGTGCTTGCTAATCATCTTGCCAGCTATGTGCTTCTGTGATATCTCTACATGACAGTACTTTTGACCATGATCTACTCTCCATTTCCAATTAATTCTGCAGGAATTTTCTTACTTCAGTATGAGCAGGATTGGGGTCTCTGTTGTTTAAGTGGCTTGAGAGAGGTGTGAATACCTTTTCACTGGCAAAAATCTAATGAGGAATAAATAAGTATCCATTCCATCATTAGTATCAATATGTAGGATTTTGTCTTAATTTTGTAAGATAAAACTTTCTACCTTTTAAATGAGGGGTAGTGTTATTGCAAAGCAGAGATGATGTATGGCTATATGGTTATGTCTTTAATGGTTTTAAACAGCAGAAAAGAAAAAAAAACAGTAGTAGAAATTTGGCATAATCAAAACAGTAGGGCAAATGATTTTCAATGGACTTTCTACTATTCATTTTCTCCCATATGTTGTGATTCAGCATCTCTGTAATAATGCCTAAGGACAGCTGCAATTCCTCCCAGATCTTTACAACATGGCAAGGTACACATAACAGGAGCTGGAGATACTACAGTGAGAAAAATAAGAAACTGAACACCACAGTTGATTTTCTGATGGAGGGGAAACAGAAAAATCAGTTTAAAACTTAAATGTCACTGCTACTTCCAAAACTTGTGAACAGAAATTTTAATTCTTTGGAGTAACTGTTACAGCTCTTTTTCCTAAATAGTCAAGGTTCTAAGATCAGAGCTTTTGTGGGAGATTTATACTGTAGTTGCTGGTATGTCAGCAAGTCAAAGTCAACAACAAGTCAAAGGTCTGAAGTCCTCCCTGTAACAAATGTAACATTTGCAGTTCAGTCCACCCTTTCTCATGGTGTTGTGGCTGCACATCACAATCTTCCTTTGGGGAAGAACAGTTCTGGAAAAGGTTGCCCTCCTTCTGTATTCTGCTACACCAGCCTTCTCCCAGTACTTTTTAATCAGCAGTCCTTTCAAAACAATAAATAAATGACAAACGCTATCTTATTTAATTTCTGTGATTTTATTCAAAAGAAAATAAGCAGACAGCTACAGTCATGTCTTCATCACTTCCTAATACCATAACAATGTTTTTAATTCAAACCAGCCACACATATTCTAGCAGACTCAAAACAGAAAATGAATTAGACTTGAAAGTTTAAAATTTTTGTGTCAATGTGATGTCAACCTTAAGTGTGTGGTATATGGATAGGTTGTGGTTGGTTACTGCTACTGTTACCACTGCTACTGAGAAGGTGTACAACCCACAGCAACATATTAATCAAAACAGTGGTCTCCAAAATTGTGTGTGTACCCCAAGGTATATGCAAAACAATCCATTGGAGTACAAAAAGAATTTTTTTTGGTACTTATTTGAATAAATAAGTTCAACAACAACAACAACAACAAACATTTATTTCACCCTTATCTTATCCTTTTAAATTTATACTTTTGTGTAAATTTTATAATATTCACTGTGTATTAATATGGTAATATATATGTATAATTTATAAATAAATTAATATATATATATTGGGTGTGCATGCTCAAAATTTTGTTACTGATAGATGTGATTTTTTTTTTTTTTTGAGAAGGCTGTATTAAAGAACTGTTATGAATTCAGACCACAGGAAACTAAAGAATATTCAACACTCTATCAATTCAACAAAGAAATTACAGTAATGTCATGCCAGGCCTGTCCCCTGCCACAGGAAATGTGCCTTTGTTATATTGTTAATTTAGTGCTTGTCTCTGTGGAAAGATTGAGAAAAGTGAATTACACATGCATGTAAGGGATAGGTTACTTTTTGTTCAAAGAGTAGTGTATTAGCACAACCATTATATCTTAAGCATTAGTTCTCCTCCATTGTAGAAAAGAATAAAATAAGAAAAGATCCTTGACTAACATAAATAGGTATAACCCAGCGTAGGGCAGAGGAAGTGTTAAGAAAGGATGACGTAAGGAAAAAGGTTGAACTGATTTGTTACTCAGTACTTTGAAGTAGTTTTAAATCAATTTCCATATGCAATACACAGGGAATATTTGATGGATTGCATCTCTTTGTTTGAAGGAGTCTGATTTTTCTCTCTACTGCCCCACCTGCACTTACTATCTACTTTCAAATTCTTTCACTACTGTCTCAGCAATTGTAAAGAAGCACTACTAGAGCTGCAGGTGCTGACCTTGACAACTACACCAAGATACACAAGAAAAGAATTGTTAAGATTAGGAGCCTTTTTTGATCTCAGGCTTCGATGATTTAAAGGTGACAGATAATCTCACTCCTGTCAGAAGAAGACTCTGGGGGTTTCCAAAAGGACACAGACACCCAGATTTGTCATTCACATGAGCTTAGGCTGTATTACACAGCTTTTTTGACCAGGATCTCTTTGCTAAGTCCTTTAGAGATCTTACTAAAACTACAGAAACATAATGTCCTCTTTAAATCACTGACATCGGAAAACTGAAGGACAAACATTAAACTTTGACATCTACCTGATTGTTGCTTGCTTTAGTTTTGTTTTCTTTCAAGAGACAGGAAAAAGCATTCCTTGGAACACTATTATTCTAGCTATTCTGTTTGGTAAAGGAGCTTCAAAAGTGGAAAACATTTTAGTGAACTTAAACTCTACATTTCTGCTTTGTGTCAGGGATCCTTGCTGACAGATTGTGCATCTACCACATAATGCATGATCGTATCTTTCATCAATTAGATTGAAAAAGGATATCACCCACAAACTAAACAACTCCTCAGGAGCAGGAAAAAATCTGAAAAACAGTAGCTCTGGACTCAGCATTGTGATGTTAAGAGACAGAACTCTTGTGATGACCTTAAGACAAGGAAAGGTGTTTAATGAATTCAGATGTATGCGTAGGAGGGGATTAATTGTAAATTCAGCGTTTGGCTTTAACTAAAGAACTTGGATTTGAAGATTGTTTTTGTCAGAACTTCATACAAAAGAATTCCTATCAGAGTTTTGTATTAATAGTGGATGAATTAGTTTGATTTAAATCCTCAGCCTGAAAATGTCACTGAAAAAAAATAGATTAATCCAACACCATGATGTAGTGCTATCAATCTGAAGGATTGAGGACACAAGAAATCATTAATGCTGAGGATCACAAAATCTGTTGGTTCCTCTGAAAAAGAAATTAGGTAAATGTAAAGAAGCAGGAAAGAGAAGAAGAGAGAAAGGAGTTTTTTTAAGGAGTCAGAGATAGAAAGGAAAAGAGGAAAACAGAAGTATCACAACAAGGAAAATAAAAGTGAACATAAGTAAAAATAAAATAAAATAAATAAATAAGGGACAAAAGAATAGGCACAAAAAGTGCGTAGAATAAAGGGAAAATAATGAAGGAATTTGTATATGCCAGAAATATATATAACTCAATAGAAAGCAAAAGGCATCAGATAATATGAGCAGCCAGATGAGGTGCAAAATCCACATACCTAACCAAATATTTGCAAGAGAATGTCAGTAGAGGTGTTGGGGTTTAACCATGACTGGATGGCAGATAGCTGAAGCACTGGTGCTCCACGCAGCCTGGTTCAATGGGAAATGTCCCTGGAGTGTGCCTTGCTGAAAGGAAGAGCTGAGTGTCATGGTGAAGGTTTGGGGAAGTCCTTGAGCTGCCTGCTCAGTCCCCAGGGATTTCAGGCACCCAGCTGGCATGAGTGCTTAAGACTTGAAGTTTTTATTTTATTTTTTTTTCCTTTCAGTAGGAAGACTGTGGTTAAGAATGAGTCTTGTGACTCTTCCACCTTCGGGTTCAATTATCTCAACGTTTGGGTTCAATTATCTCAACGTTTCCTATGAGACACCACACCAGATACTCACTAGACACCTTCTGCTGCTGCAGAACACAGCTCCCCACACCTGAGCTGCATTTCCAGACTGGGAAAAAAGGTCTTCATGAGAATACCGGTCAGGCTACATTTGCTCCTTTCCCTCCCTTGGCAGTGTAGAAGACATTTAGGGAGATGAAGCAGATAGCAGCTTTACACAGCAAACTCTGTTTTGAAAGGCAAGGATTTCTGAGGATAAAATAGACACTCAAAAAAAAAAAAAAAAAAAAAAAGCAAGCTATTTTCCAGCTCTTTTCATGCTGTCTGTGAAGCCTGCAAGTATCCTTCTGTACAGTAAGTTGCAGGACAGAATGGGTCTTGCTTTGAGCTACAATATCTGTGTTTATTGCAACCTGACTGAGGTTGACAATTGAGTTTGCACCCCAATCTGCTTACTTCTGGTGGTGGGGCTGGTGAAGACAAAGTACAGCATGGGTTTTTCCGTGGTTCTAAGGTGGAAAAGACATGCTGAAATCATTATATTAGACTTATCGTGCTGGTATAGTGATGTGTAATGTCCAGAACAGGGACAGAACTGTGCTAAACCCCTGCAGCTATATACAGATGAGAATATAAATCACACATAATGTGACAAATTAGATAACAGTCATGTCTCCTTTCAGCAGAGAATTAAACTGACTCATGATATTCACTTATTTCCTTGGGAGCACTCCTAGAACTCAATCTCAATCCTAGAACTCAATTATTTCTGCATTTTATATAGTCTGTGTTGGAAGCCTTATTTCTATTCCAACATCATATTAAAGCTATTCCACAGTACTTAAGGTCTACTTTCAGCTTTAGGATGATACCACTTTAATCATTCTGGGAAAGGCTGGCTACATAATTATAAATGATTGAAGGGTAAACAAAACACTGGTTCGGAAAAGCCTTCTTTGAGGTAAATTTTGTCCCCCAAAACTGCTTCTATCTCTACCTTACAGTTACCTTCATGAATCGCAAGACAATCTAGTTAGAAAATGCAATATATTTCCCAAAGATGGGGATGAAAATAGATGCAATATTATTAAAAGTCAACCGAAAACAGCAAAATCTTGGAAATCACAACCACACTTGACTTAACAGTTTGAGTGTTATTTTAGTCACCCTAAAGCTTCTTATTTCCATGGTGCAAAATAGATGTATTGACAGTTGCACAGGAATGAACTTTGAAAATACATAAAGGCAGCGGAGGTCAACCTAAGTCTGAATAAATGTTAAAGTGCCAGAGGCTCATGAGGAAGTGCAAGGAATTCAGGCATTGCTGCTGTCCCTGAGACCAAAAGCAGGAATTAACAAGACTCCAAATTTGGTGCCTTGAAGTCAGACCAATGGGATTCTAAACTCTGGCTTGTCCCAGGAAAACAAGAAAACAGGTCAGCACTGCCCAACTTTGACAGCGCTATGCCGAGGGAAAACTCTGCAAAGTCTTAGCTTGTAAGGGCAGATCTACAAAGTGTCTTCAGATCCTGCTGGCAACAGTCTGTCTTTAAGGAAAGGAGAAAGGACTCTACTTTTGCCCTTGTTTCCTTGTTTGTAATCTGTCTTTGTGGTTATTATTACCTTGATACAAATTTTATAAGTGAATGTGTATGTAAATATGAACCTTGAACACTTCTTTTGCCTGTACAACTTTCTGAGAGGTGAGAACCAAGTTGAGAGTTTCCACTTTCACTTCTTCTGATGTTGTCCTCAACAGAGATTTTCAGAAACTACTCAAGACTGTGCCAAATATTTATCTGTTGCCAAAAATCTCGCTTTTCACTGTGAGTTTCACAACAGACAGGCTTAAGGCATAAGCCTGGATAACACTTTTTTATCAGTTCAGATGAATTTGTCTGGAGGCTGAGTTATGCCACCAGAGTTTGTTTTTAACCCCCCCCCCCCTTACACTCTTCAGCAATAGAAACAATCCTGCATTTAGTAGTGCTCTGTAGGAAAGAAATGCTGCTCTGACAGCTTGCCCAAACTTTTTCCTCAGCATGTTTTACGTCATGTTTTATTTTCACTTGTTCTGAAGTTGCCTGTATGCTTTTTTAGATAAAGCTAAGGAGCCAGATGGTACAAATAACGTAATGAGATTGTCTGCCATTGTAAGAAGAGATCATATCCTATTGTTAGGAATCACTGCGTGTAAGTAGATGCATGGAGCTGCAGAAAAAAAAAAAAAACAGGATGCCCAAAGGGATTGAGTTCAGAGCAACACCTGAGTCAGGCAACTTATACACAGCAAACAAAAACCTCTGGTCACATATGACAGACTCTTACAGCAAACTCTAAGTGGCAACATTAAGGCATAGATACTGTGCAATTGAGAGGTGTGACCATGATATGTGTAAACCAGCATATTTTATGAAGTGAGAAGTGAGACTATGCCAGCACTGCAGCTGAAGGCATGATTGTAGCATGAGAAGAGCACTGGCTCATTAACTTGTGCAGGTCCTAGCAGTATAAATGCCATGGCACCACTTTCAGGATGGGTTATGCAAATGTTGGGGAACTTGCATCTTTATACTGCTTGCTAGCTTCCACTAGAGTTTGCACATTCCAACTGCACAGTAAACATATCTTAACATTGTCACTCATTAGGCTTGGTAGTATGTCTTTTCCACAGTTCTGACTACTCATTACAAACCTTTAACACTTCTGTTAACACTGCAATTTCCACTTTTCATTTAGCACAATTTAAAAGCAGTAAATATTTTATTGTTTGTAGTCTTTTATTACAAAGCTCAGCTAAACTAGTTTGGTATGTAAGGTTTCAAATAATAAAAAAGGTTTGCTACTACTACTACTAATTATTATTATAAATGATTTGCTCTTTACCTTTTACCTTACTTACCAGAATTCTGATAAAGTCACCTAATAAATCACTATTGAAATAATATATAGCAAAGGTTTAGTCTTAAGGACATTTTTTGTTGTTGTTACAAATGTATATATTAAGTAAGAGGGGGAAATTCTTTTGTTAGATCATCTTCTCTGGAATATACAGACTACTCTAATTTAGGTTATAATATAGGCATTTCTCATAGGAAAAACACTGTTGTAAAACACTAGTTTCTACATTTTATTTTATTTGTGTTCCCAATGGTGCTTAATTAGATCCTTCAGTCCGTGTGCCTGTGCTTAACTCAATTTCCATTAAGTCATTGCAGTTCATCTTACAGCTCTATTGCATTCCAAAAATTTGTCAAAGTGATCATTGAGATTTAAAGATACCATAATTTCTCAGCCAGAGTCTTCTTAAGAGGAAACAATCTTTTTATTTCTCTAAACATTGTTAGCTGTTAATGATTTGATTTCAGATGTCTTGCAATTACCAACAGCCAAGTGAGAGTAGATATATACTTCTCAGGTTCTGCCAGAAAGAGCATAGAGAATAAAGGGCAGCTGGAATATTAATTTGAAACCCTTCTTCTTGTGAGTTTGTTGTTGTTGTTGTGGTGGTGTTATCTAGTTAAGCTGTTCACTCTTCAATCCCAATGCTCCACCACTGACAATACTCATCAGCTGACTGACCTGTAGGGAACCGTTACTCTGTGAGCATTTGACAGAACACTAACTGTTTGATGCAGAAACAAATTTAGAAGATTTCTTAATTTAAGCATGTCCTAAATTGCAGTTACATCATAGTGATGTGAAGAGCCTGCTGTGAGCCCTGAGAGCATCCCTGCCTTCAGAATGAAACATGCTTCACATGAAAGTTTTATACTGTGCAGCTCAGAAAGAGACTCCTGCAACAACTATGGGAAGGGCAGATCTCAGTCATATATAATGTATAATGTGTAATGATACATGGGTAATTGTTTCTCTGACCATCAGTCAACAGCACAAGAAGACATGAATGCTTTAACAGGTAGGAAGGTTCATTTCTGTAATGTAAATTTAAACAGATTTGTTTACATGATTTTTGTAAATGAAGCAAGATACTTGGAATGGAAAATTCAAGATTGTTTTCAGATCACACAAGAAGCTAGGGAAAGTTGCACATATGTCAGCAATTGTAACAGATCTGAAGTCAAACCACAAACAGCTAACTAAATGTTAAAAGAAATGGAAGGAGTCTGGGAAATTATGTCATTTTCAAAACAAAGTGAAGAATGCATTTGGTACTATGAAATTCATAAGATTCGTTCCTCCTTCAACATGTAAACTTATCTGAGTCTTGCAGAGTTTCTTCACCCATTACTATCCTCCAAAGATTCTCTTTCTGAAAGGTATCTTTATGGGAAGATAAAATTTAAACTTATTTCTTACTCATGCTGTTTGCACTTATCACATTTTTTCATTCTTGTGACACATCTTTCCCTAAAATCTTCATATCCAATTGTTTGTATTTGAACTATGAGAGGTAATAAGATAGTTTTAGGACCTGCCGATTTCACATCATGCATTTCTAAAAGCTTGAGAAGAGTTATACATTCAGCAGTTTCAAACCTTGTTTTACCCCTTAAGTAGGGCAGATAGCAAGTTTGCTAAAATTTCTGCTTTTGACCAACATTTGAAGGATATTACCTAAGTGTTCATTTCTTGCTTGTTTGGAAAAGACTGAGAATGTAGAAGTAGAATTCGGTGTGAAGGATTCCAACTGAAAAAAAAGGTTGGTTGTTGACTTGTGAAAATGTTTAACCAAAATATCTCTATTAAAATACAGGAATATCATTTACAATTTCTTCCTACTGAAGAAAAATGTGAAGGATCAGTTTATTTACACAATAAGTTAAACTAGTAATAAACAGAAAGAGTTGCCATCCAACTAGGGGCTAAGACAATATTCCTTTAAGTATTTCAGTGGATCACAAGAGATATGTTCTCACACATCTAATGCTCTGATGACACATAAATGGGAAAGTTGTAAAAATCTACAGAGAGCTCTCAGATAAAAGAGGTAGCTTTAAAGATATATAGAAACACCAAAGCTGCAAACATAAGCTTTGCTTGGAATATTAAGACAGTTTTTCATACTTAATATAAAGTTATAAATATTTCCTGATATCTCTAGCAAGTGAAATAAATTTGATAAATTTCTAAATAGATAAAACTTGAGACCATTGTACTACTTCATTAACGTGAGGGGAAAGGTCACCAGCATATATAAGGTAAAGTGTAAGGGAGATCAAAAAAATAAATAAAATGGTAGTGCAATATGAACATTCATAGAGAATTATGAATATATTTAAGACAACCTCAGAATGTAATGGGCTATAATATGGGTCTATAACTGGGCTATATTTGTACTAATTCTGTTGGAGCTAAATTCTGTCAGATATTTTGAGTGTTTTTTATGGAAAAAATATAAACTTTTACCCTCTGCAGTGCCTAGAATTAGAGGAATAAATTTTAGCACTATATACTTAATATTAGTCTATTTATTGTAAAATAACATTAGAAGTAATTTCCTTTTCAGACAACAAAGAAAAATTACAAAGATCCCATAAAATAGGAAAAGCATCAGATATTGAGCCAGCTATCATCATAGAAAAGTTTTATTACAATGTGGTTTTCCAACATGTGTTTTATATATAACAACCAACCAGGGAATCGGTCTTGTTCTGAGTAGACCAGACAATCCCAACAACCAAATGTTGAGAAAACAGAACTCATGTACAAGAGCACCACAAAGGGGTACCGCTGTGCTGTCAGTGTACAGATCAGAACTCAATAAAGTGAGTGATTTGCTTTCCATAGTAAGTCTGAAAAGTTCTATTCCTTTCTAATTTTCAGTCTGAAATACTTTAATTTCTTTTTCCAGCTCCTGCACACACTGTAAGCACTCTTTTTACATGATTTCCTCCTTATTAACAGTGGGATTGTCTTCTTTCAGTTCAGAATATTCTGACTTTTCAAAACTCTTTCTACAAATGTTTATTCTGGAAAACCCAAACAAATAATTTGTGGTCACATTTTCTCAACTATTGATTGCAAAAGTAATGTGGAAATTCTACAGGCTTTCCTGGAAGCAAGTTTAAATTTCTGTATGGCTGTGTGGTGAAGGAAAGAAAGTAAAACTGGAAGAAAAGCAAATATTTTATACGAGCACAAACAGAACATATTTAGTTAGTCCACATGTTGACTAAACGTAAAATATAGGGAATTTTTTAGCTTGGGAATTATATCTGGACATATTCTCCAGGGGAAAACTCTGTATTAGTCCATTCATGCCTGCTGACATATATTTCCCTCTGTCATTTTGGTACTCTTCTACACTAACAGGGAATTAAAAATAAAGAAATCAACAGGTACATAAATTCAAGATCAGTCCAGCTAGGGAAAGAAAAGCTTTCCAGATGAAAGTATGTCCTATCTCACTAAACCCTATACAAATCTGATCCAGAAAATAATAAGCCTCTTGGTAGCAACTGCTTTTCTTTGATGAAATAGGGCAACTAATCTCTGGTGAGGCCATACCTCGAGTACTGTGTTCAGTTTTGGACCCCTCAGTACAAGGACATCAGGGCCTTGGAGTCCAAAGAAGGGTTACAAAGCTGGTGAAGATCCTGGAAAAGAAGTTCTCTGAGGAGCGGCTGAGGGAACTGGGGTTGTTTAGTCTGGAGAAGAGAAGGCTCAGGGGAGACCTCATTGCTCTCTTTAACTACTTGAAAGGAAGGTGTGGGGAGCTGGGGGTCAGCCCCTTCTCACAGATAACTAGTTATAGGACTAGAGGAATGGCCTCAAGTTGTGCCATGGGAGGTTCAGGTTGGAAATTAGAAGACATTTCTTCTCAGAAAGAGTAGTCAGGCATTGGAAGAAAGGGTTGCCCAGGGAAGTGGTGGAGTCACTGTCCCTGGAGGGTGTTCAAGGAAAGGTTGGACGTGGTGCTTAGGGACATGGTTTAGTGGTTGATATTGGTGTTAGGGGGATGGTTGGACTTGATGATCTTGTAGGTCTTTTCCAACCTTAATGATTCTATGATTCATCTGGGCTATATCTAGTTAAAACGGATCTTCTCACACAGATCTATTTGTGAGACTGAGTTTTTCATTTTGATAGCAATCATGAAGAGATGCATCTAACACAGCACATCTCAGTAAATATTTAGATACCAGCATTATATTTAAAGGGGGTGGGGGGGTGGGGGCTGGGGAATGGGGATTGGGGATTGGGGTGAGAGTGAATCAATACAAGGCTAAAAATGAGTTATGAGGAATGACAGAGCAAATTCAAATTTAAAATGAAGTGCCATTGTGCTGCTCTTCAGATGAAGATGATGACTAGTTAGGTAGAGATAATCTTTTCTTTCAAGTTCACTATAGATAAAAACAGTTCAGCTGTGGTTTTGGAGGGAGTTATATAATTTTTCTATTATATCATGTCAAAAGGTGGTGTTGAGGCATATCTTGCCAGCTCAGCTAGAGGTCTAACTACCCATTCAGCTACTCTCTACTGATTTTTTCCAAAACTATCTTCTCTAATTTCCAGTCTCTCCTTTGTAATTAATGAGTATGAAGGCATCCTAATTGTCCTCTGCCCATCTAAAAAGTAGGAATTCATTTACTACACTTCTTATAAATGGCAAATAGATTCAGGTTTTTAAAGCCAAAATAATAATAAAAAAATACTATAAATCACTTTTAACTTTGAGAAAAGAGTATGTGAGGTAAGAGTTAAGGAAAAAGAGCAAAGACAAATGAAATTTCCTTTTCCATCCTTTCAACATTGATGAATATTTTATTGAATTCTGGAAGGTATAAGGGAAGATTCTTTTTTTATCCTAAGGAAGGAAATTTTCAATGGGATTTTGTATATTTATCCTAGTAGTAACATTCATTTTGACTGCCTTATTTTCTAGCAAAATTAGTTAATGGCTACAAAAGCAGATTCTCTTTACATTACAAAGTGGAGGTGGCTATCTGGGGACTATTCCATTCAGCTGCCTTAGTGCTGAGGTACCTGGTCTGAAAGGGTCATATCTTTGTCATTATAACTAGTTTTTGCTAGGGTTAGCTCCAGGGAAATCAAAACAATATGATGGGTTACTCTATCTGAGGACTAGATCAAAGGTTGTGTAGATTCTTGGAAGCTGTGTAATTCACAGAGGAACAATTAATGTCCTCTTAAGTCTAATGTTTTTAAAGATCCAAAAAGGAAAGTTAGCTATGGTGAAGGTATGCATTCTTTGTTATTGTTGTTTTTGTTTTGATTTGGTTTTTTGAACCATCTGTACGCAGACCCCCTTCAGGAAACAATTTAAAGCTTGTACTTTTGATTGTGCTGTGTATTTCCTTGAAACAACTGTTTGTTCTTGCTCTAAATTCAGCAAGGGCTCATGACTCACTAACTTTAAAATTGATTGGTCTTTCTGGAGCAAGTTAAAAGTACCCTGTGTATTTCTTCATTTGCTGAAAGGACGCAGGCTCACAAGATTTTCAGTGCTTCTGGTAGCCCAGGGGAGAGATCTCTAACTAGTGAATGTGGAAATATATATATATATAAAATAATAATAATAATTAAAACAAAAAAAAAGTGTTTTTTTTTTTTTTTTGTAAGGATCTTCTCTTCTATAGATGAAATGCTTTATTTATTTTATTTTATTTTATTTTTTTTTATCTGGGTTGAGCCGCTAAGCCCAGTAACTTTAATTCCCTATTCAAATATGTGGGGGTTGCTAGAAGTCTTCCCCACTTTTTTTTTTTTTTTTTGAATTTTAGAAACTTGGAACTTCAGAGGGCTGTGCTCTTGTTGAATGGGTCAGCTATGGTCCAGAGGAAGAGATCTTCAACTGGGGGAAAAAAGTCACTGCTCCAGTACTGCAGACCACTCGGTGAGGGTAAGAAAACAGTAAACCTTCTTTAAGCAACTCAATAAACTCTGCATCATAGATTCCCTGATGTCTGCTAAACAGGAAACATCACAGGGGAAGGACAGTCAGGAAGATTTCTCTTTCTGGATTGCAATTAGGGATGAATTCTTGATAGAGATACTGAATGAGCCAGACAGGTGACACAGCTGGATCTGCTAGTCACTCATAATGAATAATTATCTGGGGATGTGGTAATTGGTGACAGACCTGTCTGTAGTGGCCATGTAACAATGGAATTCAAGGTGATGAAAGAGTAAGGAAGAACAGTAGCAGAGTAGACACTGGAGTTTAAGAGAGCAGATTGCAATTTACTCAGGAAACAGGTGGGTGGGAGCTGATGGAAGGCAAAGGTTCCCAGAAAGTCTGGCAGGTCATAAAGACAGAATCCTCCAAGTGCTGGAACAGTCCACGGGGAAAGACAAACAGATGTACCAAGAGTCTTCCTTGTGTCAGCAGGAAAATCTTAGGAAATCTTATGTATGAAAAGGAGGTGAAAACAAGAACAGCTCTGGAGAATGAGTTTAAGAACATTGACTGGGCATGTAGGAAAAGTATCAGAAAAACCAAAGCTGAACTGGAGTTGAGTCTGTCAATGGATGTCAAAGGCAATTAATAGATCTTCTATCACTACCTTAATAGTAAAAGGCTGAAACAGGCAAGCATGAGCCTACAGGATTGTTGAATTAGTGACAGTAGGCACAGATGAGGCTGAGGTATTTAATGTTATCTTTGCCTCAGTCTTTATTGATTATGTCTCCCAGGCTTCTGTGCCTAGTGAAACAGAACTACCAGCAGTGGATGGAGGTTGAGTCAGGGTTTACTTGCAAGAATTTGATCTGTACAAGACCATGGGAGCCAATGGTCCGCATCCAATGATGTTGAGTGAACCGGCCAATATCTTTGCAATATTTATCATCTTTGAATGATTGTGGAGATATTAGGTACAGGGGAATCCCTGATTTGTGAAAGACAAATGTTGCACCAATATTCCAAAAATCCAAAAGGACAACCCAGGGAACTACAGGTTGGTAAGCCTTGAGAATATCATAGAGCTAGCCCCCTTCAAAGACTTTTCTGTGTATGAGGGAGAAGAAAGTGATTAGGTTTAATCAGAATGGATTTACTAAGGGCAAATCTTGCCTGCCTAACCTGATTGTTTTGCATGATAGAATCATTGGATTTGTGAACAAGGAGAAAGCAAGAGAGATGATTTTATCGTGACTTTAGATTTTGAAATTGTCTCCTACAATACTTGTATCCAAGGTAGGATGTTCCTGTCTGGATGAATAGGCAAGTAGATAGGAAAAAAAAGTGGTTGGATGATTGGACTGAAAGGGTAGTGGCTGAGGCAATAACAAATAGAATACCACAAAGGTTTATTTTTGGGACCTATTCTGTTTAACATTTTTGTCATTAAATTTAAGGGGAAACAGAATGGACTTTATCAAGATTGCAGACAGCAGAAATTTTGGGGGGCACAGGAAAATATGCTCAAGGGCAGATCTGCCTTTTGTGGGGACTTGGGCTTTAGGAATGGTCAACATGAATGTTATGAAGTTCAGTGAAGACAAGTGCAAGGTCCTGCATCTGGGAAGGAAGAGGCCCCTGCAGCAACGCTGGCTGTGGCTTGACTTGTGGGGAGCAACTTTGCTGAAAAGGCACTATGACTGCTGACAAACAGGGAACTGAACATGAGCCAGCAGTGTGCCCTGGAAGCAAAAAGGCACAAAAACATCCTGGGCTGTGTGACCAGGAGCATAGCCAGAGGTGGAGTAAATTGGTCCCTCTTTACTCAGCATTCGTTAAACTACATTTAGAACATTATGTCCAGTTCTGGACTCCCCAGAAAAGGAACGAATAAACTGCAGTGGGTTTAGTGGAGTGCCACCAAGATGGTCGGGGGCTGGAACATTTACTCTGTGAGGATGTGTTGAGGTACTAGGGCTGGCTCTGCCTGGGGTCAGAGATATGCAGGAGGACCCAATCGTAGCTCCTTGGCACTAATGGGAAGGTCACCCAAAAGATGGAGCCAGGCTCTTCAAAGCCTGGTGGAGTCTAGAAGCTGAAACAAGAGAGGTTCAGACTTCATGAGAAAAATCCTTTTCTGCATGAGGATAGTCTCACACTGGACCAGGTTTCCCAGAAATATTTTTCAGGCTCCATCCTTTGAGCTTTTAAAGATTCTACTTGATAAAGTCCAGAGTAACTTGATTTAATCTAACAGCTGACCCTATTTAGAGGAGGAAATTGGACTACAGACATTCTGAGATCCATTCCAGCTTGAACTTTCATATGATCCTGTGGTCCTAAAAATCCTCTTAAACTAAGAGAGTGACAGGAGTTCACCTGCTGCTGTGTAGAATATGCTCTATACCTAAAATTCTGGGGAAGGTGGGACAAAAGGACATTAATAGCCTTAGCTAAATATTAGAACCCTAAGTAGTGTTATTCTTTTCATTTTTGTTTTAAATTTTTCCTCAGAATAATTTTCATCTAGGAAGGGAGAAGAAGAAAGAGCACGTTAATGACCTTTATGTTTTCAAAGAGGTGAGTAAAAAGTTATTAAACCGCAGTCAGGTAAGCTCTTTGCACAGCGAGACAGGGAAATATTTGCAGAGGGTACGAGGTGGGCTTTGGGCAGGAAATGGTTTGGATTCATAAAAGCGGAAAAGCATTTAGCTAAATATTTACCTTGTATGCAGCTTGGAGTGGTCAAGAGAAAACAGAAGGTCTGTATATGACATTTGCAGATATCTCCAGGTAATACTAAATATAGGCAGGAGTTTTCCTTTGGGGAAACAGGCCTTGACACTAACATACCATTAGTTGTAGAATTTATTTCTGAATCCCAAAACATACCTAATATAAGTGCCTTACGTTAACAGAGTAGCGGTATGAGCTGAGCTATATGAACACAGTAATTTATACAACTTTACGATATATTTCAAAGTAGCACTATGATAGTTATGAGAACTTCTGAATTAACTAGGAAATACATTAACTCTTGAACTAGTGAATGTCACTAAATAAAGCAATAAACAGTTTTTCTTCAATGTAATATCTACATCCCAAATGCTAGGGTTCCTTTCCTGTTTTGTTTTGTTTTCTATTTGAACTATATGAAAATGACAAGAGTACTCTGATAATCTGAATTTCTAAAAGGAAATGAATTTGCATTCAGGCAATAATGATTCCAATTATAAGAAATAAATTGAATAATTTCACAATCTTTAATACATTTATCTACAAAATACCCTGTAATGAGAAACATATATTTATGCCCCCTTATCAGTAGAAAACTGAGTCAGCAGGACTTGAAGACTGCCGGAGAAGTACATTATCAGTGGAGCCTCATCCTGCTTCCTATATATTCCCATTGGCTTTGGTCTTTCTCTTGGGCTCAGTCACTGCTTATGTGAGCGTCTTTTGCTGTCTGCTCAGTGTTAGGTATGGGGTACTCCATGGCTCAGTTGCCCATGCCAACAGATCCAGAGTCATGTTCCCTAGTGCCATCTGAAACACCTATACAGGCTGTCAGCTCTGCCACAGGAACTATTGGCTGCTTCAGTTTGGCATTCTTCTCCAAATGGGAGATAATGCTGATGTTTTGAAGATATTTTGATTTTTTTTCAGTATAAACCCTTCTCTGGGAGGTCCTGATTTTTTTCCCACTGACTTAAGAAGAAGTCTAGTTATCTCATACAGACTCTAACAGTGGGATTAATTTCAGAATAACTAATCTGACCATACTTATATGTCAAAAGGCACCTGGAGCCAGGATTGGTTACCCACATAGACACCCACCCAGTATCATTTGAAATACTCTGCAGTGTCCCATACAGCCACACAGGGTTGGCAACTAAACACTGCCAGACTTACGAGAGATACATGCCTATTTCAACAGCAGATGGAGGCCAGGACTTAGACCTCATAGTCCCTGACATGGCACAAGAACCTGGCATTTTGGCAACTAAATCAAGCCCACTAACTGGAATGGGATTGTGGACACCTTGCACTTTCCTAGACCCCTACCTCCAGATGCCAAATTTTAATCCTATCTTAACCTCAAACTAGATTCCAGCTCATATTCTTAGAAGGTTGAAGTGACACTAGAGATTGGATCAAATGACACCAAGATCTCTATGTTTTTTGAATCCCACCCAAGATGGGATACAAAATTTTAGTTATTGTTAAGTATTCAGTTCTATAAGAAGGAGATGACTGGAATATTTGTGGGATAGGTTGCTAAAAGCTATGAGGAATGAAGGTTGAGAAGGGAAAGGGAAGAAAGGAAGGAATTATGATCTCATAGTTTTTTTCTACTCTTTGTTTAAACATCCAGGATTTTCAGTGTTTTTTTTTTAGCAACAAACATCCAGAACGACTTAGATGTACCTTGAAATTCCTGTTGTTGGTAATCCTTATTTTCCTCTTTGACCTTCATGATGACTGTTAAGTACTAGATAGACCTAGTAGCGACAATAGAATATTGCTATTACACCTGAAGTTATCGGTAGTAATGGTCAGTTGCTCAATAAGACAACTTATATTCATTGTTTTGGAACAAACAATTTTTTTGACTTATGTATTTGATGTCACATAAATTCAATTTACTGATAACAATATAACAATGTTGATAGCAATAAAAAAAAAGGAATAAAATGACCCTTTTCAGCAGAATAATGCTTATCAATTTATACTTTGCGATAGGTCTATTTTATTCCTCTTCCTGATATTCCTTTGTGGATGTGCTGTATCTGCAATAGTTGATTAACTGACAGTAAACGTAATTATGTAATGCTTACAAAGTCTAATTTACCTTTACTTTCAGCTAATTGGTCAATTAGCATGATTTGGGGAATAATCAGTTTACAGTGCTGAACACACAGATGGGATTTGGCAAAGAGAGGCCAGAAGTACTGAGCAAATGGTGGTATACAGATTTATTCATAACACTTTTTCTAAAGAAATGTTGCAGTGATGCTTACTAAATTTGAATCCTCAACTAATTTTAATTATCAAACCAAGTGTTTAGTCAATTAAAAACTATTGTCCTCAATTTATAATTAAAAATGAAAAAGAAAAAAAAAGAAAACAAAACAAAACAACAACAAAAAAACACCTTACTTGCCCTGTGTAAACTACTTGATAGAAAAACTGCTATAGGTCAAGTTTAACCATGTAAGTATGCCAAACCTATGTCACTTTCATCCCTGTAACAGACTGAAACCATCCAGAGTTGACCTACTCTTTTTATGCAACAGGCCAAATATGCAGAATACCTGAAAGCAGATGAATTTTCTGTGAACAGTGTCATTAACGGAATTGGTTATTCAATTTATTTGATTGTACACTAAACGTACTCACAGTTACTATCAAGGGGTGGTGTTAGCAAATTCCTGTTATGGCCATCAGCAAGAACTCAATTTTCCACATTTTACATATTTCAGGTCTGTATAAATTCAAAATAATTGAATGTATTTCTCCTCTCTGTGATGCAATTTCTCTTTCCCACAATCTTTGCAGAACCAGCAACTGTAATTGCAAACTTTTAGTTTCAGGCATGTACTATTTCATGTTGCTGAAAGCCTCCCACTGTCTAAAAAGTTTAGTCAATAAATATTTTCATGGTAAATTGTATCTGCCTGCCACTTTAGGGGTTGGCTAGTTACTGTATACAACATCATTTGATGATTTAAGAAATCAGTCATTTCACCACTGACAGGCAAAATAAAAGTAGTCTGTCTTGTGTTATGTTAGAAGTGTATAGTATTTTAGAAACAGTGTTTTGACAAACAACCGTCAGTCTGTCCTGTGTTATGTTAGAAGTGCATACTACTTTAGAAATGGTGTTTCGACAAACAAGCAGCAGAAGTATATAGCTACTGCTCTGTTTCAGTCATATCAGTAATTGGAGACAATTATACCATGAGCTGTGTATCATCAATTGCGTTATCTGCTGCAGTAAAATTTGATTACACAACTATACTCAGATTACCAGCCTTTGCTGCAGGTTTTCTTCTGTTTACTTAAATACTGTGGTTTTTTTCTTCCTCTCTTCTTTCTCTCTCCTCTCTTTCTCTCTGTTTCTCTCTCTCTCTCTCTCTCTCTCTCTCTCTTTCTCTCTTATTTTTATTTTTTCTCTTTTATTTTTAATTTAGGAATGATTTGAAAATTTCACTCTAGTAACAAACCACTTGATCTTCAAGAGTCTTGCCTGCCTAATGGCTTGACTTAGTGGGAGTTTTCTAATCTTTTCAGTTGTGGTTGGATGCTAGTGTATATGACTTACTGCCTTCCTATTAGTATGTTTATGTTCTCATGGGAAAGGTATATGATCAGAATCATTCTTATGAATTCAGTAATAGAAAGTAATTTTCATATAAGACCTCCTATCTAAGATAAATGGCAATGTTTTTCTGTCAATTTATTCCTGAAGAACAACTACTGTTCTCCTATGAAGGACCTTTTTTTTTTTTTTAACATGACAGATGTGATGAGATGTTTCTCATTCTGTAACATTCAAAAATGAAAAAAGGTCGTGTACTTTATCAGCCTTTCCAATGTATGCATAATTATCACATCTTTGATTTGTACAGATAATGAAGATATAAAGACATAGGTGTAGATATTCACCATATTTTAAAAAATATGTCTTTCTAGCAGATCATAACATTTTTTGTCTCCATAAGGTGATACATTATCAGTTTTAAAAATTATTTTTTATAGGTTTGTTCTTCTAGGTGCTGACAGTCTGTATTAAACATATAGATTATATAGAAGTATATAGAATATATAGGAATATATAGAAGCATATAGAATAGAAAGACAGTCCTTAATCTCAGGCAACATAGTTAAATTAATAAGACAGTCAGCAAGACTAATGCTAATCTCAGTGCACCTAATTCTTCCCCACTGAGGATTTGGTGATACTTTAAGATACGGTGTGCTATATCATATACTTCCTTATTGTTTTCTACAAAAATAAGCAAAAGTCATAACTTAAAATTGTAAAATTAGAAGTAAAATAAGAATCAAAAGAAGTGATTATAAAAAGTCAATAAAATATAGGATAGTCATGCTGCCTTGCAATTAAATCAAATACTGACCCTACTACTTTTTTTTTTTTTTTTTTTTTTTTCAGTAGTAGGAGAAGTGCTTACTGGCTCCATTTATATTAACATTTTATTTTAGAGCAGTAGTGCAATTTTGAAGCAAATCTTCCAGTCACCCTGACTTAACGGACATCATCTCAGTTCACAGAAGATACATGGGGAATTTACCCCAGCTCCATACCCATCACCAATGGAGACATAAAAGCCTAAACCATCTCCCTTGCATCTTGTGTATAATGAATATTTGGTCTAAGGAATATGACTAAATCTACTACAGAAGAGCATCCCTTCTCAAACTCTTCAAATGGTAGACATAACTGACCTGTTCCTATTGTGCCAAATTGCCTGTTAATGGAGGCCTAGGAAATATCTTTATTTTACAGTGGGCAGTGAGAATTCTTCCAGACTTTGATATTTCTTCCACAAGAAATAAGGAACTGAGATGAACTATATAAAAATGCTTTTAATGAACTCAAAACAAGCTTCAAGTAGTTATGTTTCCCCCCAAGGAAAAAAAAAAAAAAAAAAAGGAGGCTGGGGGGGTTATTTAAGCTGTATATAGTTAAAATGGACTTATATTCTGCCCAAACTCTTCTTATCTCCATTTTCAGTGCAATGTTAAACTTTACATTTTGAAATAATTTATGGAATTTCCAAAGATGAGATAAATAAAATGTAGAACTCCATATCACCTGACTGAATTACTCTTATTCAAGCCATAGGCAAGACTGTATCATTTCAGGTTCCCTGTCTCCAGCCTGGCTGCACATGCATACAAAATATTTTAGCTACAGCAAGAATAGAAAATTCTGCTGTGAAGCTACTAATAGAAAAGGCATTCTGCATTCTCCACTCATTTATCAGCAGTGCAATGCATCTGAAGTATGGTCATCATCTAGACAGAAAACACAAATGGATTAAAGAGTCAGTATTTTATAAAATTGTCTTGTGTCATCACTATATCATCACTATAATAAATACTGGACACAATGATCTTGCAATTATTAGAGCCATAATTTCAGTGAACAAGTACAGATGCTCCCATTTGAAACTTGCTACCACAGCTTTGAGTCATAGCTATTATTACTGCTTTCCTTTCTTACTCTATGTGAGACTAAAACAACAGAAATCCTGCTACTCAAAGTCTTATTTTAAATTACAAGCTCTCCTGTATTAGAAGAAATACCATTTTAACTTATATTACTTGAAAAAAAAAAAGTTATGCAAATGCAAAGCCAGCATGGATATTTGTATTTCAATTTCAGAGTAGTTTACATCAATTAATCTTAAATAAACAACTGAGCTAATGGACTTTCACATCTGTCATATTGAGAATAGACTAAGGATATTCCTAAGAGTACTATCTTGTTTGAAATCATACCATTAAATCAGATCTTTAGATTGAATCAAAAAAGAATACGGGTGAGGAGCCGAATTTATGTTTTTATAGCTTTCCTATGTTGCTGGCACATTTTTCTTGCAGACCTAACATTAACTACACATACTGAAGAACTGCCAGATGCCATACGTCGGTGTCAAATAAAGCATTTCTAGCTTCCACCAGAAACCAAGCTGCACCCAGCCTGCACAGAGGGGAAAGAAGGAGGTATACCATTCTTTCAGCACCCACAGTGTGATTTGCCATGTCTTTGCATACGGTTGCATTCTCATTATGTGGTCCTGGGCCCATGTTCCATGGGGGACTCAGACCAACCTTTCTCAAGGAGGTTGCACTTAAGTTGTCCTGCTCTATTGTTTCCCTTTCCCTACACCAAATGCAAAACGAAGATGGTCTCCTGACCAGAAGCCTGATACCTTTCTATAAGAGTTTCTCTATGAGTGCTGAGAATTGCTATAAAGGAACAAATTCCAAATTTAGCATTTGGAATTGCTATTCCGAATCAGGAGAGAAGAGAAAGACTCATTTGCCCATTTTCTATTCTTTCAGCAGAAACATATTTAAAAAATTCAGTGAGAGTTTTTTTTTCTGCGTTCCAGATATTGCTTGTGAAAAGAGAATGATCCAGCTTATTTTAGGTAAGTATCCAAAAGTTCAGGGTTTAACAAAACCACCTCTGAGCTTGAAAACTCAAGTCCCTCGTTATCTAATTTGCTGTGAGACAATTGGTTGCAGTTAAAATAAGTTTCCATTACTTCTTCATCCAATACCATTGCCAGAGCTACTTGCTAATCAAATTGACAACAGTATAATGACTAACACAATCACCACATTTCACTCACCATGTTTCAACAGTTCAATTTTTATCTCGTGGTTCCCTTTTCCTTTTTTGCCTTGGGCTTGTCTATTTTTTGACACAAGAACAACTGTGGTCTTCAATTTTTCTCGAAGAGACAATCTTCAACATTCATCAAGGTACAAAAATATGTCATATCTTTCAATCTGCCAGCCTCATTTTTTGTTCTGGCTGCTGAAAATAACTCTTTAATGATCCAGTTCTTTCTGGCTTACACTAGATAGTCAGTCACTTTAGCAAAGCAATGCTCTTTTCATGAGGCATAAAGCAGCTTGGCACAGATCTCTTTTAATGCATATACCCTAAGAAGTCATGGAAAAATAATCAGGTGTACACTTCACAGCTAAAATTGTTAGCTACTTAAAAAGTAACAGGTAAGTACAAAATCCATTGCGTATGATTTTGAAAGAAGTTCAGCACTTCTAGAGTCAGGCTATATGTATTTCTTATTTTTTGTTATTTAGAGTTGTTATTAAGTCACATCAAGAAATAAAAAGACAAAGGTAGAATTGAAATAAGTAGTCAAAATATCTAAGTTGTGCCTGTCATAGATTAGGTAGGCCTTCTGTTTTCATTCAGGTCAAGAAGCCTGACAAAGAAAGAAAATATTATTTGGGCTTTTTGTGGTTGTAATCAACAGGATCAATTAACATATCAAGCTGCAAATGTAAAGAAGAAATTCATAGTTAAACAGGTATTTCCTTTCCTGCTTTGTACATCAGTAGCATTATATATTTAGCTTAGCTTACTTTTTCCATGTAAAATAATAGACTACAAGAAAATATAAGAGCGTTACAGTTTTTCAGACAAGGATGTCAGTTGTGTGCATCACTTCTATCTTTTTCACTAACTGATATTTAAAATGAGTCTGTGTCATAACAGGTTTCATTTCAGATAATAAAGGAAGTTAATAATTAGATGGTGCTCCTGGATTCACTGAATTCAACCTTTGTTAAGCAGCAGTTTCCTGTATATTAATAGATTGGAAATTATTCAGGAAATTGCTTGAAAATGACAGAGTCACTGAACATTATTTTAATGTCAAATGACTTGAACGATTCTGTTGAAGTCAACCAGAATGCAGAGGTCAATGCTGCACTCTAGCATGGCGCCGATGTGCCTCAGGAGCTGAGGAGACTCAGCTCTGTTTTGAAATAACTTGTAACATGTAAAGATAAAATGGAGCACAGCAAGGAAATCCTGTTTGTAGAGCTCTTTATTATTATTATTAATTATTATTATTATTAACAATAATAATAATAATAATTAAATAGTTTTGATATCATTTTAACATACATGTTGTTTCAGATTTTGTCCAGGTTCAAGTGTGACAGAGGAATATTTTGACTGCTTTAAGGTCATATTGAAATCAGCTGGTTGAAAGGATTCCTCCCTTTCATACACAGGCTTTTCTGTACAAGTACTCACTGAATAGTCACAATGTATTGTATTCTTCATTCCCTACCATAAAGAAGAATAAAGGAAAAAAAAAAAAAGATGGAAAAAATGGTTAGCCATAAAAATAAATTACTGAGTGATACTAAAAATACCAAAAGTTCTCATCACAATGCCTATTCCCACAGACTTATATAAAATGCAACTTACATTTCAAATCTACTGATTCATAGTAGCTGAGGAACCAATGTGTCAACTTCAATATTAGTTTTAATTCTGCTATATGAATTAAACACTAATTCACTCTGAAGTAGTAGGAAATGTAGCAGCCTAATTTACCAACATGTGGATTTCATCTTCCGAAATACCTAACTCACTGTGACTGTTTTGCAACAAAAAATAGCATAAATAGAAACTCAAACAGTGAGTTCAAAGACATATTCAAGTGTCCAAGTAGTTTCTCTCATATTTCAAATCACTTCTCCTAAACTGGAAGAGAAATCACAGGCTTGTATTGAATAGAAGCATCTGTTTGTAAATCATATTCAACAAGGTAAAAAATGATACTTTCATTCATACATAGTTATTAAAACTTTTTTTTTTTTTTTTACTTTACTTTACTTAGATGATATCAAAGGGTTTGTTTGTTTGCTTGTTTGTTTCTTGTATTTGTATGGCATATTTTTCTGAGGCACCTGGCCTACAACATTTAAATGTACTTGTGAAATTGCTGATATCTCAGCAGTTTTTAACCCTTCACCAGACCACTTTCAACAGCACAGTTTCAGGTGAATGATCAGTATAAAGACATTACCATTGGCCTGAAACATAAACACACAGAATCCCTTAGACTTGAGTGACACAAAGTCATTTACTTGTGGAACTGGGCAGTCTTAAACCTGAGAGACAGATCCTAAATCCTGGCAACGCAATTTTTGTCCAGATTCATTGTGCTGTTTACAAGTGGAAGAATTTTGTTACTTTAATGTTTCTTATTAGCTTTAAGTTGGCCTTCAAAATAGAAAGTAGGAGTGCAGTTGTTCCTTGTATGAAACACTGGGAAACTAAGCTTTCTCCAAAATTTTGCCTAGCTTTGGAGACTCATTTTCAGTGGTCTGTAATTAAATAAAATGTTTTTGTTGCAATGTCTCATAACTATGTGATACCATAGTACATTTACATACTATTGTTTTACACATTATTTATAACATAGTCTGGTAATCAATTTGAATTCTGCATTTTCCATTGCTCTCCTCCCAGTTGTTTTGTATGTTTAAAAATACACAGCATCTATACATTTCAAAACAGCTGCTGAACTTACGAAGACCAGGACTACTACAATTGTAGCATCTTTTCATTCCAAGCAGAAACTGTACTCTGGGTAGAAGGAAAACAGATTAAGTTACTGGAACATATGCTAAAGATCTATTATACCCAGCATCTGCACCAGTATATATATAAAACAAACAAAAAAAAATATGCTGGCCTGGAATTGCAGTTAGTGAAAACTGGCATAGCTGATAAGAAGTCAGCTGTCTTACACAATTTATTTGTAGCATGACTTTGGAAGTTCAGTTTGCTTGATTTCTGAAACAACTGCTTTAAATACTGCTTTCTTGTACCTGGTACTGCTGAGTCCTTAAATACCTGGCTGATCCAAACTGGACTGAAACAACATGCCTAAAAGCCAAAAAGACCCTTGGCAGGGAGATCTGAACCAGTGACTTACCACAGGATCCCTCATGCAAGCTACTTGTCTTCAAGTTTACCCAAGCAGAAGACTGAGCAGAATGAGAAAGGAGAGAAGGATCTCAATCAAATTGTTTACCTGAACTGAGATTCGGCCTGTATATCACAAACATATATCTCCGCCTTTCTTTTTTTCTTCTTTTTTTCTTCTTTCTATAACTAAATACAGTCTATTAAATTTGTTTCATTTGTGGCTATATGGCATGTTTGCTATGACATGTTCTTATAACCCCTACCCCAACCCCTTGTTTTTTTTAGCAAGAGGGATTAGGAAGAAAACTTTATATGTGGCAATCACACGAAAAACACTACTATTTCAGTTCCTTGGGAGTTACAATGTTTCTTTAAGTCACTGAAGCATTCACAAGGCAGAATTTACATGAGAAATGGGATTTGATCTTTCAAAGTCAAAATAAAAATATACGTTATATAAAAATAGTACCATAAAATAGGTCTTGTATAAAAGACCGCAATTACTCGCCTAGAACAATATACTTGCAGATACAATGTAGGCTTGGCTAAGATTCTTATTAAAAAATGATATTGGCAGCTCATGGACAGAATTGTGCATGTGTTTGTGCCACATTTCAGATGCTTTACACCTTTTGTATTCACTGAGAAATATCATATCATCAATATTCATTAATTGGGAAATATCAATGAAAGCAGAAAAGTTATACTGAGGACCTGAGTGCTCCAGAGTCTCCTTTCCTAGGAAAACTTCCACTTCTTTTCTTCTAAGTTATCATCTTATTCTTATATTTCTAATACTTTTCCCCTTAATATGGTCTTTAGTTTTAAATTATTTCTACTGAGATCTTGCATTAATATTATTACAATAAAATACAACTAGTATAAAAATATCTTAACACAAATGTATCCCAGAGCTTTCTTTAACTTTCTTTCAAAGTTTTTCCATCTTTGAAAATCCTCTTGAGAGCCAACAGGAAACACTGAGAAGTGCCTTGATACCACAGCAACAAAGATTGTATGAAAATGTGAGAACTGCCACAGTTGCAGCTCAGAGTATGTGAATTCTTCTTCCTTTGTTGCAGATCAGATCAATTATATTGTGTATAAAACATAATCTGTACTTTTGGTTTTCAACATTTTAACAGCTGTGTAACCTTACATGGCTGAATGCTATATAACAATTTGGTTATGCTCAACTTGTTCAAATATTCTTTTTAACATCTTTTTCTCTGTGCAGGAAAAGAAATGATTATAAGCTTAAAACAAATATGTATAACATGTAAAGTGTGATTAACCAATATAAACAGTCTAAGCTCAGTGGACCCCAATAACCATCATATGAAAGATAAGGAAAATTATCTTTCTTTTTGGACACAACTAACTACACTACTTATACCTTAAAATGTTTACAGATGTGCTTACTGAACAGTGCCACTGGCATCAGCTGGTAGAGATTAAGACCTACAAAGCAAGTGAACAAGTGACAACTTGCATTACTTAGTTCACTGTATCTTCTTTCTTTTCTTTTTTTTTCTTTTTTTTTTTCATTAAACATTAGATTTCCTGCAGTAAAAGAATCAATTGAATAATCAAACTCATGTGTTAGTCAATTGGTTAGCTAGTATTTCTGCAAACAATATTCATTTTCATCCTTTTATGTAGATGAGAAATTGTCCCTTTGAGAAAAAAGTGAAAAGATTCACAAACTCTAAACAATACATTTTGAGTCTTTTCCCACAGGAGAGCTAAATGGAAAGTTTGCTAAACCATTTGTCCAATCCTCTGGTACATATAGGTTGTGTCAATATTGCTAAATAAAACAGAGAAAGATTTTGAACATAAGATCACTGATTGTCCATATTGCTAAGTTCTTACATTATTCTGCAAAGCTTTTCTCTGCAGGATATATTTATGTGCCAAAGAGTTCAAATGCTGTCAGTCTATCTGCATAGCAAGGAAGGGTAGAAAAAAAAAACACCTCTAAAAGCTGTACTCTGGGTCTGAAAACCTTACATAAAAGTTCACTTTCTATTCCAGTCCCAAACATCATCTCTTTACTTTACAGATTGGGGAAAACTCAAGCATGGCATCGCCTAAACTTGTATCTTGCTTTTCCTGTGCTGCAGCAACAAAACTTTTCGAACTTTGAGAATTTGAATGAGCATCAAACTGAGATGAATATCAGAGGCAGTCTGATGTAGTACTGGTGGAAGTAATTCTCAATACAAAACACATCCTTGGCTGCTCTGGTTGCTGCAAATGTGGGTTTTGAGACATCCTCAGACCAATACTCAGGCTGTCATTAGTAAGCTACAGTTGAGCTATTCAATGTTTATGCTTCAGTTTAGGAACTACTATATGGTGTTCCCCAGCCCCATCTTTCAGAGCACTTGCTGTAGATAAGACTGAGAAATCTGCATGAGACAGAAAATGGACAGACTTTCTTGAAAGGCAAGATCACAAGAAAAAAAAAATGCTTCTTGCATCTATTTCTCCCAGAACCTTAGAGAGTAAAATCCAAGACCTTCTCAAGCCTGAGAAAGGGAAGATGCAGAGCTTTTTCACATGGCTAACCTAGATGAGATATCTTTTCCATTTTGTGTAGTCACAGAAGGAATGAATGGGCCTTTTACTTGTACTTTTGTCCTGAGTTTTTCACAATAGAATACCATCTTCAAAGAAAGGGATAAGAAAATGTACAGATATAATAAAACCAATTAAAAAGAAAAATGCATATATGATTTTAGAATATATTACTGTTCTCAAGTCAGCAACTTTTCATGTAGAAAATATTATCAGTTTTGATGAAAAATATTGAGTAGAGAGGATCACAAATTGATTTTAAATGGTTCCAAGAACAAAAGGTGCCGGATGGCTGTCTGCCTCTATTTTTTTTTTCTCTCTTGTAAAGCTTATTGTGAATCAGGCAAGATCTAAAAATAAGAAAGATCTAGCTGAATGCAAAACACACTGTGTTCATGAGATGAATCTCAAAAGGAAATACAATAAAATTATCAGCTAGTAATGAAATAAAGAAAAGAAATATAGATCTATGCCTGCTGTTCAGAATACGAGAAATTTAATCATGACTGGGTTAAGTGAAACAAATACATCAAATTCCTCCAGAGACTCTGTATATAAATAGTTAAAGGAATGGCATTTGGAGTGCTCTATTACATGGTTTCCTAGTTGAAAGTAGCATAACATATATATCCAGAGATGCTATTGTGAACTAGCTCTATTTTTCTGATTTTGTCTATGGGCAGTTTACCTTTTCAGCTTGCAAATGAATGAAGAAACAGAAACAGCATTTTAGAATTAAAGTTGTAGGCCTTCAAGGGGTTCAAAATTAATTTAAACAGGCCCATTAGTATCACTGAGAGTTTACCTTTGGTATGAAAGAACTGGGCCTAGAATACTTCTATGATAATGACACATTACTACGAACACTTTGTCAAATTAAAACAACCTTTAGAAATCAAGGTTCATTCCCCTGGGCATTTCCAGGTGTTTAACTCCAGCATTTTCATTCATCAAAGGCCTGATGAAGTGTTGAACATCCATAACTGTGGCTGAAGGGGTGTACTGTTACCTCAGAAAATCTAGGACTGGGGGAGGATTCAGACACTCCTCTGAAAGATCGTATGGAAAGTGTCACAGTTGCAATTATACTAGTTTTTATGTCTTTTGTCTACTTCAAAAGAATACTTTAAGTGAAAGGTGGAACTTCAGTCTCATTGTTGTAGATGACCCTGCCCGATCACATCAGTATAGGAGCTGTGTGCTGCCAGCTCTACTTCCTACCCCTCCTTCCAGATGTGTAACAAAAAAAAAAAAAACTTTACTGACAGAAACACCCAATAAACCCGACCTTTGATTTTAGAGGCTCAAACCCAATTATGCAGCCTGCACACAAGTCTTCCCAGGCCATTTTCTGTAAGACTTGCCCACCCAGTTACCTGCTTCCCTGCCTTGGAAAATCTGGCTGCAAACTTATTCAGAATTTCACTTCTTTCCAGTATCTCTGTCAGCACATTCAAAACCCACTCTCTCTCCATTCTGCCTACCTCAGCATCTGTAAAATTTTGAAATTTGCTTTGAGCCTCAAACCAGGGACTGGGATGTTGCACACCACTAACCTGTTTGGAAGCATATTGTTCTGCTTCTTGTCCCCAGTGTTCCCTGGTGCCACACAGGGATGAATAGCAGTTCACCTTTGCTCTTTCAAGGACCCCATGTTTGCAGTGTTTCTTGTTGTTTTTGCTCTAACAGCTTCCTCTGATTTACAGGCAGTATAATAGTGAGTCAGTCTGAAGTTTGCGCATTTACAGGAAATAAAGCAGGTCTCTTCCTTATTCTGCAGAATATATAATAGAGCAAAGCAGTAATAAATGCCTAATGATTTCTTGCTCTTCCAACATTTGGTGTGGCATACTCAAACTTTTATCCAAGTAGGAGGAAAACACTGAGTGGAGATTCTTTTGGAAAGGGAGTTCATTCAGTTTATATGGATCTCTGTTTTTCTGCAGTGTTTGTGTCCTTCAGAAAGCACATCTTCTATATCGCTCACTAAGCAAATAAAATAAAGATTCTTGACCCCCACACTGTTCTTCAGATGTGGAAAGGAAATGAAATCAAACCTCCTCAGTTTTTTGTAATTCAAATTCTTCCCCTCTTAGGGAGAAAAGGACTTACATACTCTTCTTTCCTACTGATTTTACACAAAACCAAAAGAAGATCTTTCATTAAAAGCCCATCCAACATCTATGGGATTGTGTACCTTGTTTTCTTTTTAGAAGTTTTGATGGTATTTTTTCATTGATTAAATTGCATTTTCTTAACAGCTTTATTAGAAAGGAAGCAAGAAAAAATTAAAATTAAAATAAAATAAAATAAAATAAAATAAATTATTTTAGTGATTTATATGGTTTAACAAGGATCATTGTTCTGGTTACTGCAACTATTCTGGGTAAACAAATTCAGTTATCAATGAAAAATTCAGATGCAAATGTGCTAACAACTTAGCTGAGAAAAAGCATCTGAGTCAGAAAGAACCTTGGCATTAACTCTAACAGAAGCCCAAGGTTGGTGAATTCCTATTAAGACTTTCTTACAACTTACTTATAACCTACACCTGCAGCTTCTTTACTGATTGATCTGACATGATAACTTGATGAAATGATATGAACTTTAAAGGAAGACCAAACCTTAGAGCATTGTCATGATTTTCCATCTTAGTTGTCAAATATTGGATGTTGAGAGAGCTTGAAGAAAAGTTATATGTACGTATAAAAATTTACATATTTTTTTTTCTGTTATAATGTGAAATAAGACATTGAATTTTCTTGGCTTATTGTGTTTCTGATTAGATTGCTGAGAAATATATTTAACAAATCTGTTAATAAATCAGCAAGTAGATAAGTGTCTACTAACCAGGGTGCCCATCCTGGTCATGGTGAGTTTCATAAGTAATCAGCTGCAAGCCAGGATTTTTGGAGTTGCCTAAGATGCATTAGAAAAACACCTTTTGATGTTCAGTCACTCAAAGATGGACTACCCAACTACTTAGGGAAAGTGCTGATCTACAGGGCATTTCCATAGCTGCATTTTTTGTGCAGATATCAGAACTGTTATTTTAAGTTAACCTCTGCCCCGACAGATGGCCTGTAGTCTTCTCTTTCTTCAGGTTAACAGTATTATATCTAAACTCCTAGTAGATAATAAAGAGATCAATTGTCACAGGAAGAAAAAGCTCTAAAGGCCAATCTTGATAGCACTTGTTTTACACTGGTATAACTTGAGAGATTTCAGGGGAGTTCCCTCTAATTTCTATGAGAATAAATAAGGAGATAATTGGGTTCAAACGAATCAAGTTCATTTAGCAATATATATATATTTATTTGTTTATTTATTTATTTTCTGAAGTCAGTGAAAGTATTTGAATTTATGTTAGGTGAATAGCTGACCAACTTTTTGCCTACAGAAAGGAGTGTTTGTAACTTCCTATTTCAAAATGTTTCATGCAAGCTTTCTGATAAAACCAAATGTTCCTGTGGTTCAAACTTATTTATCAGAAAAGATAGCTAGATAGAAATTGAATCTCTTATTACCAGATTAAAAAGAAGCAGACATATTAGTTAAACTTGCTATATAGCTTTACTATATGCTTTCTACACAGTTTATAGTATATTTTCTACATAGCAAAGCTTCTTCAAAACAGCTCCATTTTGGATCACAGAGGAAGTTTTGTTCACTGTGTACAAAGGTGCAAACTCTCAGAGAATCCAAAGGAAACAAGTGAAAACTGAGGCATTGGATAGTTAGCTATATATAAATGTAGCTTTATGAAATAATTTGTGACTTTCTACTTCAGGTGATGTAAACATGTCCTTGTCCAGGCAATTTTCAAAATAGCAGCCTTGATGTATGTTTCTCCACCAGACTTACATGATGAGACACATAATCTGTATGCTTCATGGTATGGAAAGCTATGATTTCCCATACATCTGTGTAGCTATATAGCCTCCCTTTTGCCATATAACCTCTATTTCCCAGCATGGCAAGCCCCATCCAGTAGGATGACCTACTATAAAAGTTTTCAGGAAGAGCTTATGAAATTCAGAAGTAGTTGTGAAAGGAAGTACTAAAGTTTGGATAGACACTATCAGTTGCTCTTGTGATGCTTTGATGATTCAGTAAGTGACATCTTCTGACCCAGGGTGCACATCTGGCCTCTCCACCTCTTAGCAATGAAAATAAGCTGAAGAAAGAGGCACCTTATTTAGGAAGAGCTTCTTAAAAAGAGAGAAATAACTTTCAAGGCTTTGTTCTTTTTTCTTTGGGTAATCAGAAAATCCCTAAAACTGACCTCTAGGTTTGAATGTACTTTGTTTCTTATTACGTTATATTACCAATTATAATAACTAATTTACCATCTCTGATGTGCATTGAGGATATGAACTCAGAAAAGATGCTGAAAAATAATTGCTTGCAAATATTTTGTTCTGTATTGAAGAGCAGAGGTATCACAGCTGCTTCCTAACCCTCCTTTTGTGCACTTTACAATGAGTTGACTAAAGGACATGAGGTAAATGTAGGATATAAACTGCAAATCATTTTGGTGAAACACCGAGACTACAATTTAATATGAAATATCAGCTGGTAAGGGAGACTGGCTGTTGGTGAAGAATAATCACTCAAGCTCTAACTCTACTTTCTACCTCAGTGAATGACTCAACAGCTATGAATACCAAGTACAAGCTGACCTGTTATAGCAAATCACTTTAACAACAGTAAGATTTACCTGTAGAGGTAAATTTCTTACTTTTTGTAAAGTATGCTTTACTACCCATCCCATTTTATACAAAGTTTTATTAAGTTGTTTGAATTAAGACCAGTATTTTCAAATGTATGTGCTGAAACTCCATTAGCATCTGGCAACAGCCACAGACAGGGTCTGACTGTCCCTGTTTTCCACTCTCCAGTTAGATGTAAAAGGTCTGTTATGAAATAGAGAAGCTGGAAGACTGTCCTGGTGTTGGCTGGAATAGGGTTAATTTTCTTCTTAATAGCTGGTATGGTGCTGTGGTCTGGATTTAGGAAGAGAATAATAATGACAACACATGGATGTTTTAGCTGTTGCAGAGCAGTGCTCACACAGAACGAGGGACTTTTCTCCTCCTTGTGCTGCCCTGCCAGCAAGGAGGCTGGAGGTGCACCAGGAGCTGAGATGGGACAGAACAGGGACACCTAACCCAGGCTGACCAAAGACATATCCCTTACCACACGGTATCATGCTGAACAATAAAACCAATAAAAGCTGGGACAGTAGCAACCCTTAAGAACTCCATACTTAGCTGTTCACACATATAGGAGGAGATATTTTTTTTTTTCTGTCCTATATCTTGACTCCTCTGAAATCTTTTGAACACATTATTATCTCTACTTACTAGCATTTGCAGTTCAACACATTGTAACTTCACAGGACACTTAAAAATCATTATTTATTTCTTCAAAGAACTAATGACATTTTAACACCAGAATAAACTGATGCATTATAGGTAACTGCAACCAAAAGTGTTGAATATTGTCTGGTTTTGAACCTGGAACTCAGCTCAAGCTTGTGAGACTATAGGCATGCAGATTGAAATGCACTTAACTGGACAACTTTTATATATCTAAATATATAGATTTGTATGTTGTATAGATTACTTCGTAAATAAAAAAAAATAGATTTGATAATCTTCTGGTCCTTGTTTTTATCTCAAATACTACAAAAGTGAATGATTTCATGAAAGATTTAGTTTCATTCCTCTACCACCTTCTCTTTTTGGTCAAATTGAAACCATTCCTTAACACAGTTTCTCCAGCTCAGGGGAACTAAAGTTATCAGGAGGAGAGGAGAAACGGGACTCCTCTGCATTCACCTTGTGCTACTTTGGGAACTGTGAATTTCAGAGCAGCATAGATCAGCTTAATCCAGCCCAAACCTGGGTGGTTTCCATCTATGGATGGAACTGGGTCTGTCTGCCCTGGACCTGGGCACGTTTCCTCCCATAGGGAGGAAGCAGGAGGTAAAATGTAGGATTTTAGATCACCCATTTTAAACACAAAGGATCAACTGCTGTAAGAGCAGTCAGAGACATGGCCAGGGCAGGAGAAGAGTAGAACAGGGAGATGGGCTTGGCTGTGCTGGGCTGTGGTTTTTCCCTTTTGTGAAAGTGAACATCCTCACATTTTGTTACAGGCTTTTTGCTAATTCTTCAGTTAATTATCTTTTATTTATACAGGTCCTCAATAATTATCGTACAACATCCTGGGGTAAAAAATCTCTAGTTCATCATTTCAAGACTTAAGCATTTGTTTTCTTGAAACAGAGGATCTTAAGCATGTAAGGAATTTCCCCAGGTGAGGATGAATATAGACTTGACTTTGAATGCTTTTGGGAATCAGAGACCACGTGCCTATGAATAAGTTTATTTTTAAAATGAAATAAACACATGCGTATAAGTAGATGAGAACTGTGCTGTCAACAGTGCTTAATATTTTGTTATCACTTTAAGGTTATCCGAATAGACAATTGCAGGCTGTCCCAAAAATATTAATGAACTTCTCAGCACTTAGTTTTCATTTGATAATTATTTATGGGTTTTGAGGAAGATTTTTTTTTCCTGAAAGATATAGAATTATATCTTGTTTATAAAAACATTTTTGCTAGTTCATCTTCTCTCTAGAGGAAACTTTAGATCTTCAAGGTAAATTCTCATGAATAGGATGGAGCATTTTTGCATTAATTTCCCATTACCCCTTCTCTCAGCAGTCCTACTGGCTCAACACAATTTGGTTTTGGTAAAAAATAAAATAAAATAAAAAGTTCCCACAGCTAAAAGTGACAAAGATATAAAGCTCTATCATATAATTTCTACTGATTTAATTTTTCTTTTTTTAATCTTTTGATAACGTTTGTATCATTCAGTAACTGTAAAGCATTATTTCTGGAGTAGTTTTCAAATTCATTCTTTTATAGAAGATACCAGCTAAGTGGGTTACTGCAGCTTGACATAAGGAAAATGTTTATGAGAAACAGTTTGGATTAAAGACCAAGTTTGGAAAGATATGATATTTGCAACAGTTTTGTATTGTTTGGATGTTGGTAGGCTGACATTAGTAGGTTGAGCATGTATTGGTTTAAAAAAAAAAATCCTTGCTAGACAATATTTCTGCTGATTTTGATAAGCACACATAGTCTTTATGTCATGTCATCAGTAACAAAGGTCATAGTTAATTTGTGAGTTCAGTCCTAAAAACAGAAAAACATTGCCAGCTTCCCTACATGTTTTCAGTAAAAGTCTTCCCATCTGTCAATGTTGAGTTGCTGTACAACACTTTTTTAAGAGCCACATGGACAAACCCTGTACATAGACTTTCTCTTATAAGACACTCTCTCTTTCTGGATTTAAAAAAATAATAAATGTAGATATCAAGAGAATATCTGCTCCATTCCTGTGCACTGAAGCAGCATCATATCTCCACAGGAATGGTAACTACTACAGTGCCTCATGACAACTTTGACAGAAGTCACTAATTTAGAGTGAGATCAGTGAGTGTTCACATATGCCTTGCTGTCTGTAGCAGAACTTCCATTAAAACCTCAGAATGCATGGGCTGGAAGTCTGTGTGCAAGGGATTGTGGGATTTTTTCTTCTTCTTGCCAGGGAGTCATCTCCTCTAACCCATGGGGTTTTAAGCTCCCATTGGAATTAATTCAGCTTTGTTATCATTCTCTCTGTTTCCAGTAAATGGCTCTTTGAGGAACAGCCTCAAATCACAGGGTCCTGAGGGAAAAGGGGTCAGCAGGTTGCAAGATGCTTGGGCAGAAGCTCCTGTATCAGAGGCTGGCTTCTAGCTCTCGGGAAGATAATCAGTCTACATAGTCTGAATTTGCGTTTCATTATGATGACTTCCCAGCATAAGCAGAACACTTATAGGCAATTAGCTCTCGTACCCAAGTTAGATCTGTGGTTATTAGCTATCAAGGAGTGAGAGCAGATACAGGTCAGCTCCAAACTGCTAAGTAAAGGACAAACCAATATAGGGTGGGTGAAACCACTTTGTCAATTCCCTGTATAAAGCCTGAATATTTGGCTTTATGCTGGTGACATAAAGAGCATTTTAAAAAGAGATTATTAATTTTTCTTACTCAAAAATAAGAAATCTCTAAGGTAATTCAGGAGCTTTCAGAGCATGAAGAGATTTCTGTGCACAGAGCACAGGGAACATTAATTCTATCCAGTACGGGTACCCTAGCTTTTACACAGCTCAAACCCTAACTGATTCCTATATACAGAAGCCATCTTGGTAATGTCTCTCACGAACCTCTTTAATGGAGTATACTACAAGTGAAAATTCACCTCAGAATGGTTTTTAACTGTTTAGTTTCTGGAGTCTCTACTGGTGTAGTGGAGAAATCAAAGCTAAATGCAGGTAAACAGAATTTGAGAAATTTCAATACTGTTTATTAGTTGTATACACAATAAAAGTTAGCTTACCCACTTTCTTTTTTCTGTCATCACCCCACTTTTTTTCCAATCCAGTCCTCAAGCTGCACTTGGTCATCCTTTTCTTTCAGTCTATTTCAAAGAATGTAATAATTCTTTCATAAGAATGTAATGGGAGAATACTGGACTGGGTGAAATGGGCTGTCAGAAAGGTACTGCTCTGGAACTCTAAAGACAAAAATATCTGGGAAACATACATATACTGATATGAGTTAGAAATCAAATGAATAAAATCAGCAACTGAAAGGATTCATCAAAATCAGTATTACAGTCTATTTATTTATGGTCGACTTTAGGCTTTCTTTACGAAATTTCTGATTTATATCTTAAAGGGGAGTTTTCCTCAAAAGTCAGTTTTCCAACTTCAAGTATTTGTAGGTTTTAAATTAACAACAAACCCACCTTTCCTTTTTTTTTTCCTGTGAAATAGAAGTGAAAAAATGTAAAGAAGAAGGGAACACATGGAATAATCTCAATTTTAAAAAATGAGGAAAAAAAATATGCATCTGGGATGCAATTTTCTATTCAATAACATGCTAAGGAAAGAGCGTAGAGATGTCACAAACCACAATAGTGTGCTGGTGCAGTGCATTTCCACAGTGACTCCCTACAGAGCTCAAGAAACTGTGGACATTGATGCTGATAGACGAGGGGCCTGTGCCTGCGTGAGGCTGCAGTAGCTGCAGTGGTTATGCAGGCACTTGGGCTGCCCACCACATCCCACTAGGCATGGTGTACTGCCTGCAGGAACCCACTCACGTCACCATGCAGCTCTGCTTCTGGGGAGCAGTAGCTAGGTTCAATGCACTACCGAAGCAGCAAAGCATACAACTTAGTGTCTGTGATAGTTCAGATTAGCATGGATACGTAGTCCTCACTGAAAACCACATAAACAAATGAAGGCAAAACAAGAGAAAAATTAAAATACTTTTCACTCTGAAGAAAAGTTTAACTCTCCCCAGCATTGACAAACATCTATTTATGTTCCTTTTGCAATACCTCTTTCAACTTGCTACTCCAACTAAATATCTTAACACTATATATAGAAAATTAGCCTTCAACTGATCTACAAAGTTTTCTTTTCCAACTTCACTGCAGTATTTTTCCTCACACATCTTTTTCACCAAAGATATTCTCTTTTCTAAGTATCTGAGTTCACTGACTGTAATTTAAATATCTCCAATCCTCATTAATTTGCAGTTAGGAAATTAGGCCAGATCTGTATTCCTACTAATGTAAAAAAAATGCCTCCAGGAAAATCAAAAGAATTTTAATGACATTTTTTACGTAAATAAAACAGTCATGCAGCTCTTTTTTCCTGTTCTATTTTCATTGTGCTGGTTAAGGAGTGGGAATATACCCATATAATTGAACATGATTTATATAATATGTTAATTCTTAAGTGGTGGCTCATCATCAGTAACATGAACTTTGAGAACTCTACAGAGTGCAATGAGGACAGGTTTTTCTTGTAGGTTTCCAGTGCACTCCACAGAGAACTGTGTTTCACAAGTGTTTGTAGAGACAATGTACTGTCTCAGCCATGTGAGGCTGGATTTCTTTTCTGTGAAGATGGGAATAGGCCTAATAATCCTATGGAGCTCTTTTAAGTTCATGTTTATAGTTCCAAGACTTACCTACATTTCGTCATAAGATCTTTATAACCCCTCTTTTTCTGAACTCCTGGAGAAGGAAAAAATAATAATAATTTTGAGGAAAAATAACATCTTAAGCCTAAATTAAATGTGGGAAGTACGGATTTTTATGATGAGGACACAGCAATTAAAGCTCAGTTCTTGGTAGCCTACAGAATTACTGGGTGGCCTGAAGCCTCAGCTCTATATTTGTCAAAAATCTGGGGGTCTCATTGCAAAAGTGTAAAATGGCAACAAGTATGTAGGCAACTGAATCCTGCCCCTGGAGAATTCAAAGTGATTATACTCTCTGTGGTGGATCACCCTCTATGCTTCACCAACTGTGGACTGGATCTACTTTTACTGTAACAGGAGCTTTAGGCACCTGGGCACACATGAACAACGTCCTGAAGAGACTTTGATTGATGTGCCTTAATTCTGAGGTAATCCAACCCTTCCCTTATTGATGTGCTAAGGTCAGGCAACCTGCCTCCATCTGCTCCCTTTTCCTCATCTATCACTAAAAAATGCAAGGACAACCACAAAACAATCTTGTAGTCTAGCTCAATTAATAATTGAACTTCTGCCTGTGGTAAATAATTTGGGTGAAATTCATGTTCTCCTCTGCAAATAGAATCTTCACTGGAGATTTCCCTTCTGTCTCCTACTCTGTAAATTATTGTTTCAGTTGATAAGGAAAGGATGAGTTGTCCTTTCTGAAAATTAGACATACTGGTTTCCCCACATGGTACACCACATGGTACATGGCTCTTTACATAAAGATTATAAACTTAGCCAGACATTTTTTCTATGCAGTTTTTAAACATCTTTACTAATGTAATAGGACTTCTTTTTTCCTGCTCAAACACATTTTTTTCTTTGCTGTTCTTAAATATCTTTACTACTGTAATAGGAATTCTTTTTTTTTTTTTTTTTCTGTTCAAATGCTTCATACTTCAGCTTCCCCTTCTCAGTTTTGTTTTAAAATGTTTTTCACCTCTTTTCTGTTTAACTGCAATCATAATGAGAACCTTTTCATCTTCACAAACATTAGCCTTCCCTAGTTGCTTATTAATGTAAAAAATAGGAGGCATAATTTATGGTGGCATGAGTTATCCTAGAAAGAAATATGCCCAAGCAGTTATGACCAAGATAGAAAAACATCATAATGCTGCATTGCCAGTGTTGGTATCTAGTTAGAAAATTAATATACCACAGTTGAGGTAATTACAGCATCTGTGTGTGATCTATCAAGACACAGTGGTTATAAAAAGCTGCTGTCTGGAAAATTCCCATCTTCTTATTCCTCCTCCAATTTGATTCCTAGCAGAAAGCTAAATAATTTACACAATTGAAAATCACTTTATTTTTTTTTTAAGATTTCTTTTTAGTAAAGTGCCATGTCAAGTTAGATGATTGTTACTCATCCCTCCAGATTAATCAGATTGCAGTGATCTCCGGGATGCTAAGATTTCATTTTCTTTAAGTGGTGGATTCCAAGTACCAAGAGATTCATTACTGCAAAATATGCACTTGCAAACAAAACAAATCAGGATGAAGGCTAATAATAATTTAAGATATCTGTTTCTAAGCAGATGTTTGAAAAATTAACAACTTAATTCCCTGTCTCTTCAATTTTTATAGTATCATAGCAAGGCTTTCTGTAAATGCTTGTCATTCTAACTAAAACACAGGAATCTGCTGCTGTAAAATTCATGAAGTTAAATAAAATAATGTTTTAACAGACCCTAAAAGCTTATGCTGACCACATGGACCACTCTACTCTTCTTAAAGCTGGGTCATCATGCCAGTGAGAATTCAATATTCATTAAACAGGTGGGATAACCTCTACTTTGTGTGACTGTTATTGGGGTGTCTAAAGGCTGGAGAGGCCTATAATTCAAATTTGAGGAGCATTTTTATTTCTCTTTCTTGCTTCTGTTTACTCCCTGCTTAGAAGCTCTTAGAAGTTAAAATCTTTCCCAGAGCAGCCAATACTTGCATACACTTTAAACTCAGCATAAAAACCTAAAATTCTCCAGTGTCATTGGGCAGCAACATTCTCATTCTCAGGCATAATGAGAAAAATTCTGATGTACATGTATACAAACAGTTTTAATATTCACTCTGTCAGCTGAACTTTTATTCTTCATGCTGAGCTTTAGATTTCAGGCTGAAACTATGAAGAGAGCAGTTTATCAAAATTTAGTTCAGCTGTTGTTGCATTAAACGTGGACAATTTTGGATTGACAATAAATGGACAAATCCTCTTTATGCACATGGCTCATGCACATGTACATATACAACTGTGTGAGATTAAACTTTTAAAATAAGTTGTCACCTAAGCTAACATAAAATGTGGAAAATTTCTGCTAAGTATTTGATAGAGTTATAAGCAAATAGGAGGAAAAGAGCTATGCTGCAAAAACAGAAAAAGGCATCTCAACTTTAACCTATAGCACTCATTATGCTTATCATTGCAGATATCTCAAATGGAGTAAAGGAACAGGGTATTTATATCTTAATACACAAAATGTAAATGTGTAAGAATTATAAAGTTTTACTTACCATATTATGAAAAGCATCCTCCACACCTTTAGATCTGTACTGAAGTCAATGCTCTTGGGGAGCATCAGGGAGTTTGTAAATCCCAGATGATGTTAGGCATGAGGTAGGTGCTGCAGTCTTCAATTCCAGCAAGATAGCAATGCTTCTGGGCAGATAAAACAGCAGATTTTTCATCATTTCTGCCTATTTATAAGTTAAAATTTAGGCACTACAGTGTGACCAAATGTGCTGGACAGAAGCTTGGAGTTCTATTGATTCTGTTAATATGCACTTTATTAATCTTCATTCACATGCACTATTGTTCTTAACACAGCAGTATGTATCTTACTATTTGCTTAAACCACTATCATTTATCTCTTTAAAACTGATATGTTAGGTAAAAAAAGCAACATGTTTCAGGCAGACTTTTTAAATACAATATAACATTTGGTGTTTAAGCCAAAAATCTGACAACTGCAGAAGGGCAGACAGTCTGTTTAACCACCACTACCAACACCAACAACACCAACAACACCCTTAAATAAAACTACTACACTTTGAGGATAAATTCTATATCCTTGGATAAGTCAACCACATAATAATCCTCAACACAGCTTGTCAGACTACTTGGCTGAATTAATGAGGTATAGTGGTCAGTTAGCTACAGAGAAACACAAAGCAATGTGTTTAAATTAGATGAAGCAGACTCGATGGAAACTGCACATTCTAAATAATACAAGGTTTTCTGTGTTGTACATGCATGTGCGTACATGGAGAAGCATTATCAGGTAGACTATCAAAAGCTGAAGTGCTTGTCCATTTGTTTCAGTTGCTGAAGCTCTTATACTTCCAGTTTATCCTGGTCAGATGAGGAGAAAAAACTACCTGAAAGGGAATTCTGAATTGAATGAACACTAATGTATTTATTTTTCAATCACAGTAAGACTGATGATATTACAAGTTACAGAATCCACCCTAGAGGTTGCAGACTTTCCTACCTTCAGCACACCTCCTTCATGTTCACATAGACATTTGAGACTAAAACCAGAAGAAAAGGCTCAGAGAAAATAAATTCTTTCATGTATCCAAATATGTAGTTCAGGAAATATATATATATATATAGAACATCTTCAATAGCTGTATATCAAAGTCAAACTGACTATACAGAAAAAAAAATAGAATTTTTCTGAAACACCTCAAGGTGCTAAGCTGTGGAGAAACATTACAAGCTGTTCCCTTTGTTTCAGATGACTGGCAAATATTGTGTAAACAACGTTGTTTAGTAAATTTTAAAATGCTATGTGCATTCACTGTCACCTATTTGTTGTGCAAAATGATGCATTTTTTTGGCCCAATAATTTTTCTCCTTCAAACATAAATCTTCTAAAGTATTTATTATACAAATGTTGGCCAGATACATCATTTATCTATAGATATGAAAAATACTAAGAACTAAGTAGTAAGAATCTGAAGAACAACTGTTACAGGAATGTTACATGTTACAGAGGGTGGTGCCTACAATGTAAATGAGGTGCAAAAGCAATGGTTTATTTAAAAAAAAATCTTGATGTGAATGAAAAGAAATAACCACATGATGGCAGCAGAATACACAGCATGAGGAAGGACCTAGTACCCCTTTTCATGACCAACTAGGAGAATTTTGGGGGAAAGGGATTATTACCTTCAACCAGTGTTTATAGGAAGTGTTCTGAACTTGCTTAGTGTGAAAAAAAAACAACACCAAGAACAAAGCTGCAACTACAAATGGATAATTGAGAAAGTCCATCAAGCATTAAGTAGCAGTTCACCAAGGATGTAGCTGTAGGTCACCAATGTTTGTAGGTCCACAAACAGATGTGGAGTGTTTGCAAACAAGAAATAACACCTCTTAAACATCTCTACACATATCCAATTGTAAAGAAGTAAGCTAATGAACCAAATACTGTTCAGCTGTAAATGAAATCTGAGCTATACTTGTGTCATTCCATCTCCTTATGGGTCTCTTGAGTAATACATCATACGCCATTCCATTACGTGACTACAGTTACATGAGTTATGAGTTACTAATGCATACATGAAAACTGCTAAGAAATTGCACTGAAAAAGTCTGATATTCAGTCAAAAGACAGCGGAGACTCACAGATTTCTGGACATCTCCGAATGGACACATGGGAACAAACATCTCAAATGTTACCATAAATAGATATATCTATTATCTATTATCTATTTCTATCATTGTTTGTATCTTTTATTTCTCTCCTTCTTTCCATCTATGCTTAGTATGTTTAACTTTACTCCTTGTCTAGCTCCCACTGTTCTATTATTTCTGGACCCTTAGGCAACATGTCTAATTGCTCCAGCCTGTCACTTCTGCAGGCCTACGTTTGCAGTGATAACAAACCTTGATCGTGTCATGATATGTTATGCTCATAACAAGGTGTCAGTATAGCCAACTGATATTTAGACATTACCAATTCGTTTTGCTGGATTGGCATAGGTTCAGTGAGATTTGGTGTATCTGAAGTGCTTTCTCACACTCACCTTGCCAGTTTTCCTCTCACCCAGTGCCCTTTTGCACTACCCTCACATCTAGCTGATCCAATGGATATGAGTCTAGAAGCTCTTACCCAGGAACTTCATCCTGTAGCAAAGGTTTCCACACAAGAGAGATCTCTTTCCTTCTCTCTTCATACCTCCAAGATCTGAGAAACTCTGCCATCTAACAATCTTACTTAGTATCACCTGTGACTGTGAATAACAACACCTCTTGATGTTATTCACCACTCTCACTTGCATTTGCCCTTAGGTGCTGCACAAGTAACAAGTTGCTAATTATCTTGAATTCACAGGACAGTCTTAAAACACAGCAATTCAAGATAATCAGGAAAGAATTTTTTACACAATGTATAAGTAAGGTGTCAGACTCTTTCCCATGGCTAAAAACCTAAACAGGAAGCCGGACAAATTCATGGAATAAAAATTTACTAAAGCTGTGAAATGCAAAGACATCATCTGAGCTGCAGGTTGCTGGAGACAAAGTCCAGAGAAGAATTGTGTGGTTAATTTGCTTTATAATTTAAGCAGCTGTTTTAAGCACTTTCAGAGAACAAATAATGGTGGACCTTTGGTTTAACTCTGTATAGGCATTCTTATTTTCTGATACACATATAAAATAATTGGGATTTGAAACTTTTGTGCTTTTTTTTTTTTTAACTATAAATTCTGGTGACGGGGAAAAAAAAATTACAAAACTTTGGGCTCAGAAACCTACTAGAGGCCAAGAAAAGTTTTGGAAATAGTATTTTGTTTGTTTGTTTTGTTTGTTTCCTGATTAAGGTATATATATATATATAGTGAGAGTCACTGGTATAAGTGAGCAAAAAGGAAGAACTTTAAAAGGTCTACAATTTGTTAACTGAAATTTCTTTTTGCGTTTACAGACACATGAATCAATATCAACCATCTTAAGTCTCTCTTACTTGAAAATATAGTGGCAAAGGGCATAAGTAGGCAGCACCAGTTTTCTCTCAAACTCAGATTACTTTCTCATGCAGGCTCACAGGTTTTAAATGTCCCACCTACTTCATCCATTTTGTGAGTAAAGCTGATTTAACTTCTTCCTCCTTATCACAATGCACCTTAAATATTATCTTTGGGCAAATTGCATTTCAGACAAAGTTGTTTGTGCTTGGTTAAAATATCATATGTGACAATTTAAAAAAACAATTATTGGCAGAATTCCTCCCATACAGAATATATCTGACAACTTTTCCTAAAGTACTAATGTGAGGGATACCATTATACTTCTTAAGAATAGTGGGATTTTTCTCTCCTATAGAGATAGATATTCAGTAGCATGACTTTCCTTTTCATGGACAACGGGTTGGAGTTGAAGTAGTGATTGCTTGCTATCAGCAAAGTACATGGAAGTGTCAGAAATTTTATTAATTGGCTTCAGCAGTTCTGAAGGAGTGAAAGCACCACAGATTCAAATGCTTATTGGGCCTGTTAACCTGCACTGCAAATCTTACAAAGTATTGTCTGAAATCCAAATGATACAGAGATGACTTATTGATATAGCATATCTAATCCAGTACCTGTGAACCCACCTAAGGTGAAACCACCCCACTAAAATCTATTTTGTTATATATATTAAATGTTATGCATATAATTTTTTTTTTTGCAGCTAGCTAAAGCAATCAATTAATTTCTCCATGAAAGACAAATAAACTCGGAACATCAAATAAACATACATGTACATAGATTTTCATTTGAAAAATAAGTTATTTATTAAGTTCAGCTCTAAGCTGTTTATGAATACAGCGGATATTGTCTCAATACCTGAATATTTTCTTTTAATTAGGAGCATTTTTGTTAAGAGGTAGTTTATAAGTATATCCGGTAGAGAACAGTTCAGCTCACTAATGCTTATAATTTTCAAATGGTCTGTTCATATGTCTAAGTAGATAATTAATAAAAGATGAATAGCACAATATCAAAAGACATCTGTGTTAGCTGCAGAAATATAATGAAGGCAATTTAGTAAGTTTCAAAACAAAACCCACAAATATTTTTTCAGTTCAAAAGACCCAACTGAATCTTCAATAAGAATCTTCTTAACTCACTGCTATGGTTTGCACATATGGTACTTTCTACCCACAAACTTCTTAAAATACTCCTTAGGGACATGGATTGTACTGCAGGTGTATTTTTAAATGTTGCCGTAAAAAAAAAAAAAAAAGGATAAACATCTCATCAGTCAGCTAGAACAGTGAACAAAAGGGTTTTTAGTTTGTGGAATGATCTAACCTTTGAGTGTCCTATTTGGAAGGACATATAGGACTCCGTATTTGGTTGTGAAAACATGTGAGTCCTTTATAAAGTCAAGGAAAAGTGACCTGTGGCATGGGTTCCCTGCGGTCATGATGCTGCAAACTATTAACAGGCAATTTTGACAAGGGGCTCATTTCCATTTCTATAAAACTTGGTGAAAGATAAATCCTTTACTTACTCTTGTAATGGTTTAGATGGTTTAGAGCAAGCCCAATATTTGAATACACACCTATAGATTTTGGGTGTTTATTAAAAGAGTCTTTGATTTTTACTTTTTTTTTTTTTTTATCCAGCACTTGAAAATCTCACAGAAAAAATATTTCTGTACAGAATAACCTACCAGTTATTTTGCAGCTTTTGGCTCCAAAAAATGGAGAAAGAAATGACTCAGAAAACGGATAAGGAGGATGTTCAAATAAATTTAATTTAGATAGTAATCGGCACTCCAGGAATATATTAACTAGTTTAAAAATATTTAAGTATAAGATACTGTACATTATAAAGAATGTCTTTTGGGAATTACTGTTTATCCTAAATCATAACACAAAAATAGAGAATCACACTATGAAATTAAGAGGTAACATATTCAAAACCAATAAAAGTGAGTACTTTCTCATGGTACCCATAATTGGACTGCATAACCTGTTGCCAAAGGAAATACTGAAGGGAAACAAAACATGTGAGAGTTAAAAAGAAACTGTACACATATATAGATAGCAAAAATTCCAGAGTTATAAATGTTATTACTAAAATTATATTCTGGAAGAGATATTAAAACATGCTTTGGATCTCAAACCAATATCTAACTAATAAATAACATGATGAAACTCAATTTATGGGGGCTCATTATTCTTTGGATCTATCTGAATAGCCTTCTGTTAACAACAACAGATGAAAAGTACTTTGAGTTTTACTGAGTATGGAAGCTGTCAAATAACCAAAAGTAAGAACTGTTTGGAAACTTGGTCGTTGTTTCATAGTGACAGTTTTCCATCAGGGATATTTTGATATAGATCTCTCCCAGCTGCAAGGAGAGCAGAGGAGAGGAAAGGAAAACAGATATAGCAATGTTTGGAAGATAGTCCAAAGTTAATCCAATTCTGGTTTTACTAATTTATACATTTGGGTGCGGGGGTCTTGGGACTGGATGGATGCTTTTTACAGAAATAGCTTGAGAGGTTCTGACTCACATTGTTGTTATGAGTCACAATAAGGTTGGCAAAGACTACTAATTAGTTAACTTTACTAATTTTATACAAAAGCGATAGAAACATGATAAAATATATCCGTGAAAATATCAAAAGCATACAAATAATGTTTTCATGCAAATACATTACCCTATACAATCAAACAGTGCAAACTGATTTCAAAAAAAATTAATCAATTAATCGCAGGCTATTATTTAGAATAAATGTAATCTGTTTATGGGTACTTATTGAGATCACAGAATCACAGGTATTTAAATTGGCAAATTTCCTTCTGGGTATGAGGGACCCAGTGGTTTTGTGCAAATCCTTAAAAAATAAAATGGTTTGCTTAGGACATTTTAAATCTTTGTTTGTTTATTTTGTTTAAATTAATCTAAAAATTTAACCATTTTATCTTACTTTGTAAACAACTCATAGAACTTAGCATAGAAATGTAGGGGAGAGAGTGCAATGTAAATTTTTATAACATGTAATGTGATAAATGTGTTTTCATTATCCGGAGATGAATTTAGAAATGCCTTAAAGAACAAGCAGTTACTCAAGAGAAAAAAAAAAATGTATCTGCAATACTGGAAAATCTTTCCTGCATAATCAGAGAATGTTGGAATCATACCCATCCCACCTGCTTCAGGACTGCTAAAATGGCATTAAAATCCCCAGCTCCCTAAGCTTATAATTTACTTTCTCATAAGTTTGTAGCTCAGCAGTCTTTAAAACTGTGGCTAGAACCTGATATTTAAACAAGGTTTATTATGTAAATACAAATATATATTATAGAAAGAAAGCTGGAACAACCTTCGATTGTTTCACATTCTACTGACTATTTAAGATTAAATAATGTTAATTTTATTTCATGTTAACTATTTTTTCAGCCCAATGTAAGTGTTATTAACATCAGATTTGGGTTGTAGTAGTGGAATATCTAATTGATCTCAAAAAAGTCAGCATTAATTGTAATGCTAGTGATAGGATGAGGGTTGAAAAGAACCTCAAAATAGTGACTGAGGCACTTCAGAAGTAAATGAGAAATTAACAAAGGTAATATATAATTTATTTTCCAATCTAACTATAAAAGGAATAATTACCAAACAGAATTTCTTGATTAGACTTATATTGTCCCTGCAGGCCAAAATTCTTGCAGCTGGATGTGGGTTGAGGAGGCATCTAACTAGATGGATTCTGTGGCCTCTGGTCAACCTATTTGGCTTTATTTATTTATTTACTTACTTATTTTTATAAATGAAATAAAGTTAATATTTTTTTTGAGTCTGGGAAGAAGGAAAAAAAAAAGTAGTACAATAGGAATATTTATAGCGTTTCTTTCAAAATGCAAATTCTTTTGTCATCATCCATGCAATTAAACTCTCAATATTATGTTCTTCATTTCACTTCTTCAATTTTGAGCCTTTTGAGATTACTGGTTTTTTTCATATGTCTGCAGGAACATCAAAATATAATTAGCAAAAGATGTCCTTTCTGGCTCAAAACTCAAAGCAAGCTGTTTGGGGGTTTCTAATAGCTACCATGGCTAGCTGAATGGCTGGACCATACTATAGAGCCTACATTAGAACGGACCATTGCAGGGAGCTACTAACAGACACACAAAAAAAAAAAAAAAGAAAAAGAAAAAAAAAACAGCCACCCAGAGAAAGGAAGGAATGGCAAGTCAACGCAAGGCAAGACAAAGGAAATCAGCCAAGTGAAAATTATTCTTTTGAGACAAAAGCATAAGAAATTAAAAAAAGTTTGCAGAATAAGGATAGATTGTCAAATTATTTGAGACAAATTAATAAATTGCAGTATTCTATTGGGATAATTAAAATTAGAAATATGTAAATCCTGAACTCTGTCATGAGTATATCATTTGTGCCATGAATATATAATGAATACCAGTGTAACCACTTGAATTGCAGAAGTTAAGGCAAGTTTCCTGCATAAGACTATGCTTTGACATTTTCTTGTGCGAATACATATAAGGAAAGTGTTCCATCTCGAAACCTATTCTTGATATTTTCAGCCTTCCAAAGAATATATAGAAATTATATCATATCCTTATGCTAATCAATGACGGAAGAAGAAGGGACAAAGAAATGAAAATTAATATCTGTAGTGATCATGATTTATGAATGAAAATACGGTCTTAAAAGTGATTTACTGAATTTCAGGCAACAAAGAGAAGTCAGAATATGTCTTAAGGTTTTGGTGAAAGAATTTTCAAGACAACATGTCAAATTAGTGACTCAGCAAACTAATGACAATGGTTGAAAACCAATGACCTGAAAACCTGAGGTAGGGGACTGATACACTTTTTTCAGGATATAAAGTCTAATACACCCATATTCTGAAAGGTGACTGATGTGAAAGATAAACACCAATATGTGACAAAACAAATCAATTTTCAGATGAGATAGCAAATGACAACTGTTTATTTAGTCAAGTCCTGATCCAACATCCAGTAAAATGACTAGTCAGACTAAATAAATGATTATGCCATTTCGTATTCATGTGGCAATTTCTATCATGAAGTGATTGCCTTGCATGTTGAGAGGACTTGATCAGTGGAGGTTGGCATTGGATATTGCTCACTTGGACTTTAGAAAGCCTTTAATACTTGTCCCTAGCGTTCCTATATTCATATTAGTGAGATATGGGTTGAAGGGGTGGACAATCAATTGGGTGGAAAATTGGCTGGACTTACCAATTGGTAAGACATTACCAATTACTTGGCTGGACATTACCAATTAGTAATGGACAGCAGTAGAAAGTCCATTTAGAAAGTCAAGTAGCATCCCTCAGGGATGCAGACTGGAGAAAATACTGATTGATGTCTTTATTAATGACCTAGATTATGGGAAGGACAACACTATCCGGAAATTTCAAATTTTCAGACCAGCCCAGGGCTGTCAGGTCTCCAAACCTGGTCCTGGACCCTGGATGACTTTTGTCCAGGTAACTGGTTTCCTGAATGCACTGCTTGGGCATATACTATGTCCTTATCTTCTGGCCTGTCTCCAGTCCCATCTCCTGGGGCTAGACCCATGTATGAGTGGTCCCAAGTTCACCTCCTTGTATGTCTGGGCTGTTGAAGGACCCAGCCCTAAGACCTGTCCCTGTGTTTGGAAACAATGGGACTGCACCCACTGATGAGGGCATGGTTTGCCTGGGGTGATCTTGGCTCCCAGCTCACCTGCCCTCTGGGAGAAGCTGGCCCTTGCTGCACCCTGACACAGAAAAAAGAAAACGCTAGAAAGAAAACTGAAGAAAATTAAAAAGGAATGTAGCAGTAGCTTATACAAAATCTAAAATGATTAAATTTAGCAAAGAAAGCAGAGGGCAACAAGACCTACCTTCTGTTACTGGACTGTGCATCAGAATAAACTATATTTTCTTTTCTTTATGAACTCCAATAAATGCAGAAAACATGATGGTTCCTCATTGTTACAGAGGTTGAGTGCACAGTCCTGGAAGAGAAGCAGCATAGTTTGGGTCTCCCACTGGTGGATCTCTCACTGCTAAATTTAAGCAAATTGCTATGAGTAAAGGCAACTTCCTCATACCTGTATGAACATGCATGGACAAGCTTAGCAGCATGTCACAAATCTGCATAAATCAGTAGCAAGCAGAAAAGGAGACAAATTAGAATAATTTGGAAAATAAGCATATGAAAATCTAGAGCTTTTTATCTTTTTACTCACAACATGATCTTTGTAGCAGCTGAGACAATATCCTAAACTATACTTTTACATTATTCCAGCTATAATAGAGGAGAAAAGAGAGGAGAAAAGATAGAATAACAGTACCCCCAAAGCTACTTAAATTTGAGTGAGAAAATGAAAATAGAAATTAATTTGAAACTGGTAAGTTTTGAAACTGGTAAGTTTTTGTAATGTGGTCTATCATTATTTCCTCTTTCTGACAGAAGAAAATCCATCTTTCATTTCTAGGCTGATGCAAGAGAAAAAAAATATTTTTCCAGCTTAGGAAACATTTTTATTTTTATTTAGAATGTGAGTGACACAAGTTTCCATAACTGAAGATACAAATCACTTTTACTGGATTTAACTAAGTATCTATCTTCTTGGAGTTGTTTCAAAACTTTTACGTTAAACAAATGTGAAGTTGTGGGGTTTTGTTTGTTTGTTTGTGGTTTTTGTTTCTCTGTTTGTTTTTGTTTTTGTTTTTGTAAGCAACAACAGGACCAGTAAAGCCAATAGACTCAGGTTCATTTCCTATTCCTTGTTTTCTTCTTCAGCTCCAATATCTTGATGTGCCCCATGTCTTCTAGTGGAGTAAGGGTAAGTCTTTCTACATTGCTCTTAGATTCCCTCTGCCTGTTCAACCTCTACCCTTGCCTTTTCACAAGCACACTCAACTTTCTCTCTGCTCTCACATTTTTCATCTGCAATCCTCCCTGAAACCATTCCCCTTTCAGCTATGACCCTCCTGAGCCACCCACTCACTTCTGCTTTCTCTGCCCATGTTTGGTCAGCCAGGAGGGCGTCAGCAAAGCTTGCTGGGATGGAGGTTGGCTGGTTGACTCACATGAGTTTCTATTTGTGTTCAGATCCTCTTTTTCTGTGCAGCTAGTCAGCCATACAGAAGGGATAGTTGAATTACAGCCATCTACTTTCACAAAAGTCAAAGCAACTGAGGGAGTTTGAGACATTGACATGTGCAGCTAACAATGACCAAAATTACTTTAAAAAGGGAAAGTGGGGATGCTGATGGCTAGTGAAAAAAATATGTTCACATAAACCTGATTTCCTTAGGAAGCCAGGCTAAAAACAGTGATCAAATGAGAACAGTATTTGGCCATTTAAATTTAGCATGTTCAACTGCTGAGTAACTCAAAGCTGTGGAAAGAGAGGTTACTGTGAAGGGTTACTGATCCTAGGGCTATAGATTTGCTGCATTCAGCCAGGCAATTAGAACAGCTACCAGGAAGAGTAAAACTTTCATGCTCAGACATGAAACAGAGATTTGCTAAAAATTGATTAATGTCATATCCTTATAGTATTAAAGATAGATGACAAGTTCTGGCTGCACTGTTAAAAATCTTGCCAAAGAACATTTCCTGTCTGCAGAGCCACTACGTTTTGTGCAGAATAATACAAACACAAAAATCATCCACATCTGATCCATAGTCTATCATGACAGATGCCTGCAAAATCATTCATATGAGGACAGATCTGTTCATGGGTATTAGACACTGAATACTGCTTTGTTGCTTGCTAAATTGGGGTAAAATGGCTAATGTCCTTGTGCTTTTCTCAACTGGAGGCAGGAGCACAGTTCACTCACACAGCTTTATCCAGTATCTATCTGAGCATCCAATACAGGATCTTATGTAATTTATAGATGAAAGAGACAAGTATATGATGGTTGCTACATTAATGAGATAGATAAAAATAGAACAAAGACAAAAGAGAACAGAAAACAAACAAACAAACAAACAAAAAGAAAAAATAAAAGTTGAGAGAAAACTCAGTTAATTTCCTGTAATAGCATTTAATCCAATGCAAAATGTGGGTAGATCTCAGATCTCTTAGTCTAGTAGGGGGCATCCATTGTGAGCAAAGAAATCATGACACAGAAATGTGATTCTTCTAGGTAAATAACCTGGATTCTTCAGTGAAATCTCTAAATGACTACGACTTTTTATTTAGAAAATTTGTCCACATTAGAATGAAACTCAGGCAGATGTGCTCCTTAAAATGTAACTCAGAAAGTAGTGAGCAGCAAGGGAAGAGGGAATGGTTTAGCAAAACCACCATCACAGCTCCTTAGTCCCAACTCTCAAAGTTGGAAAAACTTTCAGTGCACACCAATGTACACTGTATGCTGTCTGTTAAGAAAAAAATGCACTGTGAAGTAGGAAATAAAAGTCCAAATAAGCCCATCACACTTTGAACTACCATTAACAGTGACAGCTGATTTTATGTAAACTCAGTGTACAATTATTGCCTATTAGTTTTCACCAAACAGAAGTCTCAAGGAAGGTGACCTATTTTAGGAAGAATCATAAAATATTGCCACAAAAAAAATATGATGGGATGTAGCTAGGTATAATAAAAGATTCCCTGTGGTTATTTCCATTAAAAAAGATACAAGTATGTGTTAATGTCTCTTTTTTTTACCAATTGAGAAAAATATGTATTTCCATACTTAGACTAAATCTATCAAAAACCTATCAAATATGTATCAAACCTGGCAACACGGACAATGTAATTTCATATGGTCATGCCATCTAACAGGGTTTATATTTTTATGATCATTTTAAAAGTTCTGGTGATAAACATTTATAAATTGAGTAGTGACTAACAAAAGCAAACTCCACATCTTATACACATTTTTTTGGCATTGGAAGTAGACAGAGGGGGTTTTATGTCATATTTTATGTGGGCTACATCACTGAAGAACCTACTCAATGTGTATGAAAAGCAGGACCACTTTGATTCTTTAGTTATACACTATTTATAAAAGGCTACTTTTGGAATAAACAACTGTTCCTTTATAAAACAGCAATATTTTAGCATCCCTGGAAAACCAGAGTTTCAGTACTAAGTTTAATGCTAAATTAAGACTACTACTTAGTCTTCTAAAGTCTGGGAGGAAAAAAAAAATAAAAAAAAATTATTGGACATCTTAAAATTGTCTCACCTTATGACTTATCCAAATTCACAGGCTAACGTAATGTCTTTTTATACCTTGATCAGCAGACTATTTGCTGCCATAAAGAAACAGACCTAATTTTAATTCAGCCTTTGTTTTGCCCAAGTTAATATTCTGATTTAAATAATATTCTTTCCACAGAAAAGCTTGTTTCATGTATCTGTCTCTGTTTAATTGTAGGAGATGTGCTGTGTATTCAGTTAACAAAATGAAGTATTGTGCAAATTACCATCAAGGAAGTCCTCAAGTGAATTAGGGGGTGGACTGCATAATGAGAATCTGAGATCAAGGGCGTAAGATGTAACGGTTCTCTTCTGAGGGCATATTTATGCTGCATCTGTGCAAAGCACTAGGTAATGTTATTCTAGAGTAAATGGCAGTGATGCAGGAGAGAATTCTCGCTGAGGATTCAGAGGACATTTTACTTATAATACAGAGCCCTACAGTTGCATGAAATAATGTTCCACAGCAAGATGGGAGGGTGAGGTTGGAGATGCATGAGAAAATAGGCACTGCACATACAAGCTGAGCAGATAGACATCTCAGTACAACTCTCGTTGGGTAACAAACAGACCTACAGTATTTTATTTTTTTTTAATGTTCTTCAATTCAAACAACAGGTTCAAAAACAAACAAACAAACAAAAAAAAAACAGCAGTCACTGTCCTTTGTATGTTAATGCAAATACTTCCAAAGAGGAACATATATAGGAAAGCAAACTGGTGCTGATTTTATTTCATTTTAGTAAGTTAAGATATAAAATAGGTAGATCGAGGGCTAGTACATGTCTCATTCCAAGATTCTATCACAAGAACAATGATTTCTATGGTTTAGATAGTTAGCCTCAGCTATCACTGCAGTAAGTTATCGTTCTGCAGATTTGTTCACATCTACAGGTAGTTCAAACATTTCACTCTCTTCTTATACTAGTGATGTGTTTGCTTTAATTTTTGTGGCCTAAATTTGCATGTTAATGTAATGAAATACTTTCATTCATCTGAAGTGACATCTTTAAAGAAGTATTCCTTTGTTAGTCTAAAATAAAAATAGAAAAGGCAGTTTTTTATCATTGGTAAAGATCATTCACCAAGACTGTGGCAGCTCTTCTCACGAAGGTCAGCAAAATCCATGCTTCCACCACCTTACCATGATCTGCAGCTTTAACAAGATATTTCCAGGAAACTATGACAGAGTGAGAGTTAGGAGGTAAAAACTTACCCTTTTGAGGAGAACAAGGCCATCAAAAATACCCTTGAGAACAAGGGCAATGAGGGGGGCACAGCAGGTACCAGAGCTGCAATGAAAGGTGATAGGGTCAGGACCCCAGAGCGCGTTAGGGCATAGGATGGAGGGAAGACAACATGGAGGAACCAGCCTTGTGGCAGCTGGCTGAGACCTGCTTTTTCTGTGACAGATGGTGTTAGGTCATAAGGAAACTAGCTTCTCTGCTTATTACTGATCTCACTACACCCCTGGGAGGCATGTTTGCCGATATCTATCAGTTTATGGACATCCTTGTTCTTTCTACTTCATAATAGAAGTGTCACAGAACATTTATGAAATAGGGACTCTCAGTGTTTACAGACCTTGAGCACAGAGCTTCTTGCATGCATAAACGTATTTGTTCCTATCCCCTTTCTCAACAAGAAACAGGCGCTGAATCATTCTCATCAAAATGTCACTGAACTTCTCCTGGTTTAGGCTGCTGGCAGTTCAGCTTTCAAAGCCAGTGTCCAGGGACACACAGCTCTAATAAATTCGATGGAAATAACACTGCCACTTGATTGACTCAGACAGTGACAGCAGGTATCAGACTTGAGGTCCATATGACTGCTTAGTGTAAGCTTAAATCTTCAAAAGCTAAATACTATCAGATTAAAGAAAGAAATCCTGTGCTTTTGACTGTTTTTACTGTTCATTTCTGTTAAGTCTGTATTTTCTTTTTTAAAACAATTTATTACTGGGACTAAATAGTATAAGCAATCTCCTGCTGACAGGTTCTGTCTAGCTCCACTGATACCGTGAAAAAGGAAAAAAAAAAAGGAAAAAAAAGCATAGAAAGATATGGGTATTTCAGTTGTAGCTGCAACACATTATCAATTTTATTTTGGGTAAAACAATGGAGACTTAAACTTTTGTGAGCAGCAAACTGTTGCTATGGTTTCTGGATACTACAGTGAGTCCTAGGACTCTATATAGAAATTTCTTTAAGATGCACAGAACTCCTTTGACATTGTGTTAAAAGAATATCTGTCTGGTGGGAGCCACATTCTTCCTACAAAGCCCTTCAGCCAAAAAGGGCTGAAACATTTTTGGTCATCCCAAATCAGCCAGGTTACATATAATGTAGAGCTGAATCTTTTTAGTGATTTATCTGTTATTCTTTATTATTATTATTATTTATTTATTTATTTATTTTTATGCTTTGTTAATTTACAGATCTTCATTCCTCTATAAAGAAATGTAAGTTTCCCCCAAATCACAACATTAGTCAGGAAGATCGTTCATGTCATTCACTAAACTGTTGAACACTGGATTAGTATTTATGAATGAACATGTGAAAAGTCTGTCTTTAGCATGTAGACATCATTAGCTCTTGTTCATCATCATAACCCACAGCATTTGAAGGTATCATTAGGTTTTGGTGGAGGAGAACTGAAATAATTCCATAGATCAGAACCAAAGCTGATAAATAAAAAATAAAAAATAATTAAATATATATATATGAGTTGTGCTGTGTATGTTCAAGTAACCTGACCTCTTGCTGCTTATGCTAAAATTTGGACAGACTTTTCAGGGAATTTTGTGAAAGTCAGTAAAGTAGCCACGGTGACAAATGCATGATTTCTAATACTCTAAATAATCACACTGATATCTAGGCATCCAGCCATAAACTCTAGGCAAGAGAGGTGTGAAGTAGTTTGATAAATACAGCCAGAGTTTAGAGAGGTAATGGCACCACTATGGGGTTTGACTTGTGTTGACGCTTCAAGTTTTGAATATCCACTGTTCAGACTTTCCTGGGTTGTAAGATTTTTGGGGATAGGAATCTTCTGTTAAGTCTTCATTTGCACTGTGGAGGTCATTAAGGGAAGAGGAGCTAGTGGATAAATGGGTGTACCAGGTGATGTCCTTGTCCCTGGTAAAACTACATCTAGGAATTCCTGTTCTGTGGCTGACTTTGAATCCTTGATAATGATAGCACACTTCAAATAAATAGGACTCTTGTTTGGTTTAAGAGAAATCTAGCCAGCTCTGACATGATGCTGATCTGATAGATGTAGAAAAATCTCATAGATTTTTGTCTTTTTACAGTATTGACATCTACAGCTGATCTTCTGTCCTGGGCTTCTTTGTTAATCAGTAGAGATATATACGCATTTCTAAGGTATCTTAAGCAGATATCTCAAAAAGCTGGGTTCCCTGAAGAGGTATAACTTCAAAGGAATAATAAAGTGTATGTCTCAGATGCAGATGTCTGCATTTTTGGATATCTAATGTTTAAAAAAAAAAAAAAATCTGCTCAGTTTACTTCAGATCCTTATATGCAAAATGCTTCTTTCATGACTTCTCTCAAAATGTTTGAAAATGTTTGATCATTTAAGCTTAGTGTTTTGCATTTGTCTTTACTGAATTGTGTCCAATTTATTTAAATGATTTCCTTAATTTGACAAAATCTTTTTTAAGTCTGTCCTCATATATGTTTACAGACCCTCACAGCTTGATGTCATTGGAAATTTAATAAGCACACTACACTATTTAATCATTGACTACCTACTCAATGATTCAAGTCACTAATGAGAACATTGATGAGAACCGGGCACAAGACTGATTCTGCAGAACACTACTCAATACGTAATGTTAGCCAACAAAGAACCATTCATAACTACTAAACATGGTTTCCTAACCATTTTTGTACCTGCCTAATAGCAATTTTGTGAAGACTTAACTTCCCTATTTTGTTTATGGAAATGTCACACAAAACAGTTCAAAAACAATAGTGGGGCCAAGATATACGGTGTATATTATCCTGTATATTCAATGCTTCTTATCAGCAGGGAAGAAAATTCAGAAGGTATGATTTGTTTTTCACAAATCTTTATTAGTAGTTACTCACCCTTTTGCTGTTTTGGGGATGTTTACGAAAATATAATTTTCATATTTTCATTATTGCAGAAACTGAAGTTAACTGGTCCATTATTTCCTACCTTCCTCCTACTTCCCTTAAGTATAAACATTATATTTGCCCTCTTTCCTTCAGGGTCTTCCTCTATAGTAAGCAGCACTATTTGTGCTTCAGCATAAAGCTAAAGCATAGAAGGCTTTCTAGGCTATGTTCTTATGCAAACACTGAGAAAAATAAAAAATAAAAAATCTTGTACATCATCAGATCCTGCCCTGATGCAGAGCCACACAACACGAAAATAAAAAAACAGTATCGTCAGTCTTGTGTAAAGATTAATGGGTGACTCCATTCACTGATGATGTGAGGATAAATTTTGAGTTCCAGAAAAATATTAAAAAGTTAATTTAACTTAGTAGCCTCAGTTCTTCTCTTTTGCTCTTTGAGTTCTTGTTCCTTTATCAGAGATCTCAGTTTTGGTACCCTAAAACATATATGGTTTATTCAAAGGAAGGTTTTCCATTTTATGATGTCTGATAAACTCCATGGTTATTGACACTAAACTCTCAGAGGGACCTTGACAGGTTGGAGAAATAGGCTGACCAGAACCTCTTGAAGTTCAGCAAAGGCAAATGCTGAGTCCAGAATATGGAGAGGAATATCTCCGTATGCTGGTACAGGTTTGGGACTGACTATCTGGGAAACAATTTGACAAAGAAAGACTTGAGGGTGCTGACAACAAGGTGATCACGAGTCAGCAGTGCATCCCAAGACCAACCACCTTCTGGGCTGTACTAGCAAGTGTGGAGCCAGTAGGCCTGGGAAAGTGACCCTTCCTCTCTGCTCAGTGCTGGTGGGTGCTGGAGTAGTGTGTCCAGTTTCGGCTCCCAAGTACAAGGCAAACATGGACACACCAGAATCCAGCAGAATCCCCCAACATGGTCATGGGCTGGAGAAGTCTTGGAGGAGACATTATTGCTGTCTACAACTATCTAATCAGAAGAAACAGTGAGGACAGAACCAAACCCTTACCAGAGATGTACAGTGAAAACACAACAGGCGTCAGACACCATGAGCGTGGTGAAACACTGGGACAAGCTACCGAGGGAAACTATTGATTCTCCTTGGAGATATTCAGAGTGGACTCAGCTGAACAAGGCCTTGAATAATCTGCCTAACATCTGTTTTAAGCTAATCAAAGTAAAATGAGAAATAAGGAACATATTTTAAATGGTAATACTGACTAGACATTAAAACAAACTTAGTTTTGTTTTCATCTCTCAATGTTTGAATACTACTGCAAAGGTGTGATTTTGTTCAAAAATGACCCATCTCAACAAACATAAAATTGAATAATATTCTAGGCTTGTACTGTGCTTGAAATGAAGACGAGCTCTTGGTTTCAGAGCACTTGAAGAAAATAAATATTTCTCATATGTTAATCTCATTTGTTGTCAAAACAAAAATAACACTATATTTTGAATTAATTATCTTATACTTTTATTATGTCTAATCAGTTGAAAGTATTTTGCATTTACATTTGTATTTACTTTCCCATATTAATTTTTACTTTTATAGATTAATATTGGACACTATAGTTTCTAGAAGTATACAGTTATTTCCATTTACAAGAAATATTACATAAATGTTGAATCATATTTCCTGACCATAATGAGAAAAACAAACTAGCATTTAAGTAATATTACATTTGAAGAAGAGAGGAAATAATACGGGAATAACAGGAAATTCTGCACTGCTGTTTTTAAACCTCCAAATAATTTCCCATACCACTTGGAATCTCATTTAATATGAATGAAGTCATTTCATATAATTCATCACTAAAAATTCTAGAAGGCTACTTTTGCTTCCTTTCATGACACTCTACAATTTTTTTTTGTTTGTTTGTTTTCATTTTTTTCTTTTGTTATCACTATTTGTACTCCTGGGAAAAATAATTTGACATTTGTGTCAAGAAATGAATATGGAACAATTTGACAGATCTCTCTGGGAAGATCAGAGAAGCTCCATTACACAAAGAAAACAGAGATAAGACAAAGAACAGAGTTACTGAGTGAAGAAAAAGAAAAGATAGGTGCTAATTACCCTGCAATTTCTTAGTACTATGCTTCATTTAATATCTGAAAAGTAAAGCTATGTACTGATCCACATAACTTGTTAAGTCAAGTGAAGTTTTTTTCCAGATCTGATTAGTTTAATGAGCATGTAATTTCATTCAGAGCTCCATCTACCTAATAAAGGGCAAAATGATGATTATTCATCTACTGTTTAGAAGAGAAATCATGGTAAGTGGCAGAATTCCATGATTTTTTACCTTTCATGAAGGGGACACATGAAGAATGATTTTCCTTGTTCAGGACAGCTTTTGGGATTCTCCTAACTAATTGCTGTTTCAATATCCTTGATGGACTAATTTCATATTTTTTTTCTGTGCCTGGGCCCATTAAATTTTGAAAGTGGCTATTGCCTCACCTTGGAAAACAGTATCTTGATTACAGAAAGTTCCTTCAAAAAGTTTGGGGAAATCAGTTGATGTCTGCAGTGAGTCACAGAGCTGCATAGGGAGTAGGTTCTAGTGGTTTTAAATTATCAACATCACAGAGTTTACAGTGGCATTTGACATCCTGCTCAGCCTACTAGATACGGTAGAGATGCTGATCCGAAGGCAGGGTACCTGAAGCCCATCAAAACTAACTGTCAGGGTATGCACTGCAGACATTCAGTAGCTAGAAAACCTAACTGAAATGAACTGTTCAATGAGAACATTTTTCTGCCTGAGCTCTGAGAGGCAGACAGACTCCATATAGAAGAGTTTCCAAGAAAACAGCATAGAGATACATGCGTAGCAGATGTGACTCAACGTGTCTGCTGCAAGAAAGGTGCCATTTAGCTCTGACTATGAAATCAATTCCTTCTATTAGCAGCCTTACCAGAAAGCTAGCTTCCCTCTCCTGAAGACAAATGTTCTCAACAGTTCAGTAGTCCCTGCCGCAGACCAAGGAGACCAAAGAGTTAAAAAGTGGAAAAAAAAAAAAAAAAGGCAGAAATGTACTGGCTGCTTTTAGTGTGACCAGTGTTGCCTTAATTATAGCCAAATAAACACAAGGAAAAAGAGATAACTGAGTTTAGGAGTACAATTTAGCTGTGTGTCTTGCCAGAGACAGTTCCCAAATGCACACTTGCAAGCAAAGACTTATAGAACTTTTACCATCTCTTTCCAAAGATCTTCTAACTAAGATGGGTCTCTGTAATGAAAAAATATCTGCTGCTTTTTGCTTTTTCATCTTCCTCCTTCTGTACTTTTTCATAACTTCACCTTCACAGAAGTTAGAAATGAAAAAGGACCTTCACTGCTATTCCTATTTTTCATCAAATCTCATTATATATATACAGAAATTCATCCACATAAAGAAATCCATACAAGTTAAAAAAAAAGAGAAAAAGAAAAAAAAAGAGAGACAGAGAGAAAGAAGAGAGAAGGAAAGTATATGACATGTATGCCTTAACCACATATAGTTAAGAGAACAAATGCTTCTCTAAACTAAAATAGATCTATACTATTAATCATAGCATAATAAAATCAATCATTTTCAAATGAAGCATTACTCATGATACAATGTATCATGATTTTAACACATAGAAATAATTTACCTCTTTGTAACTAAATGTTCACTTTTAGCAATTGAAGAAATCAACAGACACTTACTTCACTACTAGTAATGGGAGCAAAACATACCCTCCAACACAAGGTTATGTAAAATAGTGGACCTGTAACCAGGTCAAAGGTTGACTCTGACTACTGGAAAGCTTGGTTGTGCTACTGAACATTTTCTGGAGAAATATTTTAGATCCTTCAGTTTCAAAAAGAAGCTTAGATTTTGAGAAATAAACTTATTTAAATATTATTTTTAAGGGAAAAGAAAAAAAAGAAAAAGAAAAAAAAAAGCTAAAATTAAAAATCTGCAGTCTTGTCCCTTAGCTGCATGAAAAAGAGCAGAGATTAAAAATATGGATGCCTAGAGAGCGGAGAAGAGGAAAAGGATAATTGTATATTCGCTGTTGTACTCATTGTCACACAAAATGAGATAGTGGGGAAAATATAAAATGTAAGTCAGGGATACATCCCAAATGATGTGTAGAACCATAGAATGAGCTTCTTCCACTTAATTTTAGCCTTGTGAAAGTTAAGCACTAAAGTCTATGTCTCTTCATTAATGACAGAAGTAGTCTGAATAGTCATTAATGAAGAGACACATAGGCATATTGAAAAGAACATTTATCCTTTTTTTTATTTTTTTATATTAACAATTATTTTATAAACAAATAATTGAAAATGAAAAACTGAGTTGTTATGGTCTATCAGTCTCTCCAGATTAGTAACATCTGTTTTATCAAGTAGATATTCATTTTACAATATAAAAAGAGAGGAGAAATATCTGGTCTTTGAAAATTGAATATTATCATTCAAAATTGGTCAATAACAAAAGTATTAACTAAATAATCTATTTCACAAACATAATTAGATTTGTTGATATAGAACCATTCATAGTAAAAAGATTTTAAATTTAATTGAATTAATATAACTAAAGATGGGCAGATTTGTCTCAGAAAATAAGCTCTGTAAAAATATAATAATCATTTAGTATTTGGTTACTTCGGAGAGACTGTGAATATGCACAGACAAATTACTTCTATTGTACTGCATTAGATATCAGTGTGTGCTGAATATTCAATTCCTGTTTAGGATTGACTGAGAACAAGTAACTGGTATAGCTGACTGAGCTCTCTATTCAAACTAAGTGTTGCAGATTTATGGTGAGTCCACTTGGGATTTACACATGTAAATAAAAATAAATTCAACAAACTTTCACAAGGATACAAGTCTGTTTCAGAGTCCTGTGATGCTAAGCTATGATCATTTTATGTAGGTTTACAGTTTGGGTTTATCCAGGTTCCATTCTAAATAGGACCTTGTATCACATTCAACACTATCTGAATGCCTTACATGCTTCTTAATTTTTCTTCTTATTATTTTTATTGTGTTTTTTTTTTTCTTCCGTTTTTTTTTTTTTTCATTTAGGTAGTATTAACAATTTATTCTTTTTCATATGGAATTTCATCAAATCATATTAGTTAACTCATTTTTTTTCTGTCTTCTATATGGAAAAGCTTGATAGTACTAGTAAAATAATTGGAAAACAGCTGAAATGAATCTTGAGAGGTTTCCTTCTCTATGTCCTGTTTCAGAACAGGATAAACAACAAGCAAAGCAGGTGTTTATTTCATGTGGCACACCAAAATAAGGAAAGAAGGAAAGCAATGACAGGACCAAAAAAAAAATGCTGTCCTAATCAAATTAATGTAATTTTTAACAAATTAATTAATATAGCCTAATGTTAAACTTATAATTTTCCATTGATAATTTTACATGTGTTGCAGCTGGTGGCTTGCAGATTGGATCCAGTCTTTGAATTTTTGTCCAAGCAAATTCAGGAAACCAAATTGCGGCAGCTTATAATATACCTGTGCCTAAACAAGCTGCTGCTGCCACCCCTTCCCTTTAGAAAGGTAAAAATGAACCTGTAAATAATGCCATGATTGCACAGCAATGGCCAGCATGGAGTAGAAGGTGTCAGCAAAACAAGATCACTGTCTGAGGTGCAATTAAGAAAAACTGATAAGTTGAGGGCTTTATTTATTAATTCAACAGTCAGCAGAAAGTTGATGTTCTCCTTAATTGGTATCACGTTTGATGAAATCTTTCTCTGAGTTTTTGGTTATAAAAAATGAATGGGAATTTTCCATAGGTATGTATTTTTGCCATTTCTCATTCTTAGCCTCACATTTTTGTCACCAGTGAAATATTCTCGAGTTCCTCTCTTGCCTAGATCATGCAATATCTGCAAAGTCTTTGATAATAATGCTTACACTTGCTTCATAAGGGAATTTGTATATATGTATATGTATTTACAGTTCTGTAAGTGTTAATGTCTAGAGTCCATGGCTTACCAGTGTTTACTTCATCACAGACATTTATGGAATAAGTGTCTGAGAATGTGAAGTTCTCCATAAGCATTATTGGAACATAAGGACTATGGATTTGCTGACAAAGAGGACCTGACAAACAGTTTTCCACAAAAAACAAACAAACAAACAAACAACAACAACAACAAAAGAACAGGGCAAATCCAGTAGTATTTCACCCCTGACAAGCTTTAAATCCAGTCTTACTTTAAATTCTTAAATAGTCAATCATTTGCTAGGCTGGCTCTACTAAGCTTTATTTCAGAGCTATGCTGGAGAAATGCTGGAGGGAAAGGATGGACCACCGAGATGGACCTTGACAGGCTTAAGAGGTGGGCCTGTGCAAACCTCATGAAGTTCAAAAAGGCCAAGTGCAAGGTCCTGCATCGGGGCAATCCCAAGCACAAATACAGGCTGGGTGGAGAATGGATTGAGAGCAGCCCTGATGAGAAGGACTTGGGGTTGTTGGTGGATGAGAAGCTCAACATGAACCAGCAATGTGTACTTGCAGCCCAGAAAGCCAACGGCATCCTGGGCTGTGCCAGAAGAAGTGTGGCCAGCAGGTCAAGGGAGGGTGACTGTGTCCCTCTACTCTGCTCTTGCAACCCCACCTCGAATACTACATTCAGTTCTGGGGCCCCCAGCGTAAGGACATGGACCTATTAGAATGAGTCCAGAGGAGGGCCACAAAGATGATCAAAGGGCTGGAACACCTCTCCTACCTAGACAGACTGAGAAAGCTGGGATTGTTCAGCCTGGAGAAGAGAAGGCTTTGGGCAGACCTCATTGCAGCCTTCCAGTACCTAGAGGGGGGCCTACAGGAAAGCAGCAATGAGACTCTGCGTCAGAAATTGCAGTGATAGGACAAGGAGTAAACTACAAAAGGGTTGATTTAGATTACATGTAAGGAAGAATTTTTTTACTCAGAGGATGGTGAGGCACTGGACCAGGTTAGCCAAAGAAGTTGTGGATGCCCCATCCCTGGAATTGTTTAAGGCCAACTTGCATGGGGCTCTGAGCAACCTGGTCTAGCCGAACGTGTTCCTGACCATGTCAGGGGGGTTGGAAATAAATGGTCTTTAAGGTCCCTTCCAACTCAAGCTGTTTTATGCTTCTATGATTCTATAAGACCTGATATACAGATCAGGGCAACCAGGCATCACAATTAACTTTACACCAGAGAGAATTACAGTGAATGTACAGCACATCAGTTCTAAACACAATTCCATAATACTTCCTGTGGCTTGGGGTCTGATTATTTTTCTAGTTTTAATACTAAATCTGTCAAAAGGTAGAAGTTACAAGCACCAAATCTAGTCAAACAGAAACACTTATTTTGAGGAGAACTTAGCTGAAGAAATAAAAATTAATAATAAGACTTCTCAGGAACATGAGAAGAAATGAGCTAAGCAGGGTCAGTAATCAAAATGCAAGAGGAGAACTCAAGAAAAGATAACAGCAAAAAAGCTACATAGATCTTTGCAAAAATGTTCCTTTTGGAGGAGAGCAGAAATGCTTTCTACATTTGCATATCCCATTTTACATGTAAATAGAAGAGGTTTCAAAACAAAGTAATGCAATTATCAAAATTAGATGATATTCAGACAAGACTTCTTTAAAAAACAAAGCACACTGTTTCTGAACAGCTGATGGGGACTTGCAATCAACACGTGCTGGATTTGGTGCAAGGTGGATCTATTGTTTACTGGATTTTAAAAGTATTCCTGTGAACTGGAAAAGTTATTTTTTCAGAGTTTGAGCTATTTTTGCAAACAATTCCTTCTCGCCTTTTAAGCACTTTGAGTGAGAATAGAAGCAACTTTTTGTTTGTTCATTAGTTATTTTCCCAATAATTCAATGGGATAATATATGATATCTTTATTTATTACAATGCATATGTACACAAAATAAAAATAATTGTAATTATGCAAATGAAAATAAGCATAAAATTAAGTTATAATTTATTTATTATAACCACTGTCCTGATAGGAGGCAGTGTAAAGTAGTGATCAAGTATAAATAGGCATTAGGTGGAAAAAAGTAGAATATAGAGGAGGAAAGTGAGTTGCTCAAAGCAAAGCAGAAATTACAAAGCCAGCGATCTTAGAGCCCAGTGTTTCTAATCTCCTGGTCTAATTCCTAGTCACTCTTGCACTGAAAGTCACTATTTTCATTTCAGAGATTTGGGTAAGTGTCTGTCTGCCCCCTGGAGTTAAAAAAAAAATGTTTCAAGAACCTCCTATACCCAATGAAATTACTGAAGCCATTAAATCTGAAGAGGAAAAAGAAAAACGTGCAGTTAGGATTAACTCTAGAACAAAAGTAATACAGTAGAAACAATCTATCTGACAATAATTAATGTCTCTCATCTTTGAAATCATTAAGCAGGGAAATTAGAGGGAATTCAAAGGAAGTGATTGATTGGCCCTGTTTATATACTGCATAAATGGAAGGCGGTTTTTTGTTTGTTTGTTTGTTTGTTTGTTTTCATGCATAAACTGTGACCACTGTCTACTGTAATTCCAGTGTTTTCCTCAGGTTTTTATTGGTTTATATGAGCATCTACCAGCTCAGTCCCACAGTCATGACTATAGAAAACATTCTTTTCCCACTTAACTTCTGATCAGCAAAGTTTTGTTACTCCAAAACACTCCTGAACCCTGCAGAATACATCCTTCATTGCTTCAATGGACAATTTGTAAGTTGAAGCAACCTAGTCCCCTTTATTGTCTGTTATTGTTACCTACTACACCAGCAAATTCGTTGCAAGTAATCTATGAAGCTTGGTCTACAACTGGGTTTTTAAGCCCCTGGCAGGTGTGATTTGAGAATTATGTTTTTACAATTTTAGACTATCATGGTATTTTGGCTAGGTGTACTGAGGTAAGAATGCATAACAATATACATGCATATAAGAACTCACAGTTATTCAGAAGTAAACAAAATTCTGATTTAATCCACTGTTTTATATTCATTATTCATTAAGTTTATTTTTTTAAGTTTCCCAAAAGCCTGAAGTAAGGAGGTACTATGGCAAGAACAAATTAAATCAGAACATTGTAAGTTCTGACCCTTTCTTCATTAGGAGACTGATTTTTAACCTGCTTACATTTTAAGTCATATTTCTTCACCATTTGATCAATTGAAACAGTTAAAAAATAACGTATTTTGTGCAAATAAATGGAATACAGACACAGCTTTTTTTAATTCTTTCGCTGATAAACAGCTGTTATATTGCCATATTTGTTTAGATTTTTCTAGGAAAACTTGTCCTAGTACCAGAGTACAGAGTTACCATTTCAGTCTTTCTCCATGAAGATACTGACAGCATCTATTGAACGTTTTTGAACTAGGAGTTAGCAGAGGCTGCTGCTGGAGTTTTCTCTTTCTCTTCCTTTACAGGTCTCTGCTCTCCAACCAAGCTGACATCACCAGAGAGCTGGCACATGTCCCAGGTTCTTTTCATTCTGTGCTGGAGGAGTAAAGAGAGGGCTGCGTTGGGGGCCCTGAGATCTGCTCCTCCCCACTGAGACCCATCCCAGCACAATCACTCTTCCTAAGATCCCTCTGAATTTAAACACTGAATCTCTGATCTGCTCCAACACTTTGCAAAGCAGAAGGGAAAGCAGAGGAAAAATGAGACCTCTCCCATCTCTCCCTGCGATGATGCAGAAGCCATGGAAGTCGTGTTAATGTGGAAATGGTGAGACTTTAATATAGTAGTACTAATAATTTGATATCATTTGGTGTGTACATTTAGACACAGAGTTCTGTCATGGTCTGTCACTGATATTTACAAGATCTACGTACAACTTTACTGAACTACATACAATGGTGTTTATTCTGCCTTTTAAAATAGTCTTACTTGTTTATTGCAAGGATACAGAATAACACGAAGTTGCATTTCTTCCTGTATCTGCACCCTATTTATCTGTGATTTGGTGATTTCCAACTGTACATCACAAGGGAAGACAAATACCAGAACTGAACTGAGGAGAGAAATATTAAAATAAATGTTTCTTCTAAATTTAGCTTTAAAAAAAAGTCAAACTCAATATTGATGTGAAGTCGGCTCCTTGAACTTTCCTTCCTCTGCCTCCCTTTTCTTCTGTTATTGATAAAATACAGAACAATAGAAAGAATCTCTATTAGTTTTGGTTTCCAAAGCAGAAAAATGTTAAAGGAATATAAAATATCAAGAAAGTAAGTGAAAATCAAACAGTTATTTTTATAAAAAGAATTTTGCAGGAAAACTCCAAAGAATGCTGTTCACATTTATAATTTTCGTTATGTAGATGGTACCCTTGAAATCTAGAACAGACAAGAAACATGCTTAAGAAAACATTATGGGACTAAGATAAGAACTGAGGTTTCCTGACACTGAAAATCCACCTTCTTTTTGCATATCTACTGATCTTCACCTGCATTAGCCTGAGGGAGTATACAGGCAACCAGGTCATCAAGGAGCCAATGCATACAAAGTGGTGCCCAGCGACAGGACAAGGAGCAATGAGTACAAACTGAACAACAAGAAATTCTGTCTAAGCATGTGAAAAAAGTTTTTGCTACTGTGATGGTAGTCAAACAGAGGCACAGACAGGTTGCCAATATTGGCTGTGAAGTTTCCATCCTTGGAGATATTCAAATCTAGACTGGATACAACCCTGAACAACCTGGTGTAGGTGATACTGCTTGAGCAGAGGATTGAACTGGACAATCTGCAGAGGAACCTTCTGTTGTGGTTTAGCCCGGCTGGCAGCCAAACACCACACAGCCGTTCGCTCACCCTCCCCCCTCCCTCTCCGGGATGGGGGAGAGAAACGGGAAAGTGAAGCCTGTGAGTTGAGATAAAGACAGTTTATTAAGACAGGAAAAATAATAACAATAATAATAATAATAATAGTATTAATAGTAATAATGTGTACGAAATAAGTGATGCACAATGCAATTGCTCACCACCCGTTGACCGATGCCCAGCCTATCCCCAAGCAGCCGGCCCCCACCTCCACCCTGGCTAGCCACCCCTATATATTGTTCAGCATGACGTCAGATGGTATGGAATACCCCTTTGGCCAGTTTGGGTCAGCTGTCCTGGGTCTGTCCCCTCCCAGCTCCTGCTGCATCCCTAGCCTGCTCGCTAGCAGGACAGAGCGAGAAGCTGAAAAGTCCTTGGCTTGGTGTAAGCACTGCTCTACAACAATTAAAACATCAGCATGTTATCAGCGCTCTTCTCATTCTAATCCAAAACATAGCACCCTGCCAGCTACTAGGAGGAAAATTAACTCTGTCCTACCTGAAACCAGGACACCTTCATACCTCAGGTATTCTGTAATTCTTTGTAAAAGAAACCACTTAATAAACATAGCTCATTTGAAGAAAATGATTATGGAAAGTGATTGTGATGATCTCTGGTGATTTAGGCATTTACTTTAATGAGGCAACAACTTTTGACAATTTGTGTCAAATTGTCAGAGGAAAGATGAAAGGTTGGTGTATAGAAGAGGCAAGGCTCAATTAATAGCTAAATCCCTGACTGAAGTCAGACCATATTACCCTAGAGGACAAATACAGACATGCATATAAAAAGTACATCACAGCAAACCATTCCCAGTGAGTAACATTTAAGTGGGGCAGAATCTGAGCCTGCCAGGCTGCTCAGAAGCTTGGTTTGATGAGGGGAAAGGAAAAAAGAGACGTTACCTTATCTCTGCTACAAAGCAGGTTAAATAGCCATTTATATATACATATGATCAGCTTGGATTTTTATACAAGATATAAACCACTATATCTGACATCTCATGTGCTGAATATCAAACTCAAATAATGGGCTTCTGCTTCATATATGTGTGCTACGAAGACTATCTCATACCTTTGTCTCTGGCATGTGGTGGTTTTACGGCATTACCTTCCAGCAAAGGCAACACCACACAGCAGGACCTTGAGTTCAAGAAGTCCACTAAGAGGCATTCTCTGGAAGAGCACCTAGCACCCTCTTTCCTCATGAGCTGATTCTGCAAAGTTCCTGTTGTAAGTCATTTAACACAGTGAGGTGTTGAACACTAGAGATTATGTGACATTTCTCAGCTGAAATTTAGCTCCACAGTCACCAAAACCCCAAACCCTCTGTTTTGGAAACTCAGATCTTCTAGCCTGTTCCTCCTCTGAAGAAGCACCATTTGCTGATGTCAGTCACTGATGCGCCTGTGTGGGCTGAGGAAAATTTTTCCTGCGAAGAAGATAATGGTGGGTGGAAGACAAAAGTAAAAACAAGCTATAGTGGTTCATACATTTCAACACAGGAATTTCAAAAATGGGATTCTATATTTACCATCTTGTTCTTTTACATATGCAATATAAATATATTATTTTTAGGAAAGAAATATACTTGCTTTAGAAAAGAAATATACGCAAATCTTTGCCTGAGATTGAAAACTTCCTCTCCTCTCCTGTCCTACTTCCTGTCACTACTGAAATAATCAGTACTGCACTAAAAGCTCTGCAGTCCAGGAGCAGTATTTCTGTTGGTTATGTTGTATCACAAATGATACCTCTGTACTTACTCTATTTTTTTCATTTGGATTTAATTACATTGGGATTCAAGCAAAACACAGGCTGCAGCTTGCTGTCATGCATCGTTCCTCTGGTACACCAGCTCTGAAGAGCAAACAGGTGGGAAGAGAGATTAAAGTGATTTCATTCACTGAGGGTGGTAGGGAAAACATAACTATGTTACCAAGACGATGGTTGGAAAAGCTAGTACAAGTGTTTTGTCCTTAAGAGGCTGTTCCTCCTTGCAAATTTTAAGCAGTTTGAAAAGACTGATTTACTTTTACAGAAACTAAGCTGAAGCACATAGAGAAAGAACATCTCAGACTGCTGCTATTTCTAAAAAAAAACTAAATTGTTGTTGTTGTTGTTTCACTTTTGTTGTTGTTGTTTTGTTTTAAGTTCAGAGGCACAAACATATCTACAATTCCAGCTAAATGAATGACAGAGCTATTCGTTAGTAGACTCACCTTTGGCTTGATAAAAAAAGGCATATTTCTAGTCCATCCAGAATGAAAGTTCACCTCTTCTGATTAATAAATCATATATATTCTGAACAAAATATTCTCTCTTTCCATGTCTGGAATAGAATTTATTAACAGACAAGAGCTGATTAAAGCCTATGCATGTACAACATAAGAAACGCACAATAAATCATTTCAAAGCTGGATGCTATTAGAATGGATTGATTTCATGTAGAATAACTGAATGTAGAAAAATGATGAAATTTAGAGAATAGGATTCGATTATTATATTGCAGAGAGGACTGGGGTCACAGGCCAACTAGAAAAGAGCACACTTCTCTTGATAGCAAGGTGGGATCTAAGGACAAACAAGGAGTGATTTACAAACCATCAGTTATACACAATAGCAGCCAAGAAAAGGAAGCAAACTGAAGATGAGCAAAATTTCCTGGAATTTCAGTAATGTAGAGTTCAGAAACAAATGTCAAGGGGTGAAATGTCTGAAATGGGCATAAAGCTGAAATAACTCAGAAGTGGAATGACTCTGAAATGGGCATAAAGCTAGTGAAAGGAGTTGTGCACAGTGAGGACTGATGGGTGTCTAGCAACATAGCAAAAACAAATGTGTAAAGCCTAACTCAGAGGGATTTCATACAAATCCGATTGCCTTTCCAATAAGTACAGTGGTATCTGGCTCAGACCCATGGGCAGCATGCTACCTATGAGCAGGTTTTACAGAACCACAGATGATGTAGTCCAGGCTTGCTGAAATTTGTTATCATAAAGAAAGAAAAGTCCAGAGGAGGTATAATAGGGAAAGCTGCACGTGGGATGTCCTGTGAGTGGTGACTGAAGCAAGGCTTATGTAGATGGTTGTGGCTTGCTGGCCTTTTGGGGCTAGAGCCTTACAGCCAAGAAGAAACAGAGGGAATGGGACAACGACTAAATATATTTGAATTACTTGAACACTAATGGAAGATTAAAAGAGAAGAAAAATTAAACAAATGAGAAAAAATGTCATTTTAATTTAACTAATTCTTTGTATGAAACAGAAGATAAAACAAATATCAATTATTCATAGGGAGCCACATCCATTGGGCTAGATTAAAAAAAAACAACAACCTAATGAATATGGCTTTTACACATTTAAAATGTTTATTTAATGAAAATGAACCATGTGATGCATTAAGGGATGATTATTTAAAAATAGCATCATTTTATGATGCAGAAAAAAAGGCAGAATCTTAACAGTTGCTTTCATTTATATTTTATGTGCAAAAACCCCATCATAAAAAAATTATAAGAATCTGACTTTCACTAAATCAAAGTTACTCAAAGAAATGTGGCCTTCTCATTTCCTCTAAAACTTACTCTCTTATGCTAAGAAAGTGTTATTTACAGGTGAGAGCACAGGGCTGCAAATTAAAACACAAGGCTGCTCCGTCACAAGACCACAGATTCACTCTTTGGCATTGGGACAGATTTTATGGCAACTTTACCTTAGCTTCTGCTGACTATTAGCAGAACTATGTGAGTGGATCTCCTGTGAAAAATAAATAAATAAGTAAATAAATAAATAAATAAATAGACAGATAGATAAACGAAATTCTAACTTGCTATTTGTCTATAAAAGAGAGTTTCTGCTCCTGCTGTGTCTCACAGATGGACGCAGCTCTGGAGCTTTGCAGTTCAACCTTTCCCAGTTAGTGGAGCTACAATGAAGATAGTCGTATGAGCTAGATAATGGCTACATCTGCACCTCACCTTAGCAAGGTCCTTTGCAAAAATAAAATAATAATAATAATAAAAGTAATGATAATTTAAAACAGCCCTTAACTTCTCCAAATAGATCTGTCAACATTACTAAAACTTTTTTCAATCTTTATGCCATATCTCAGACAAAGTTGCTCTACCCTATTAAAATTTTCCCATTCTGACCCCAAATGAAACAATAATTTTATAGGAAGGTCAGTAAATGAGGCCCCTCTCTCCCAGCTTTGATGAATTCCAATGGAATTACTTATTCAAAATGCATATATTTTACTTTATAAATAAATTGGTAATTAAAGAGCAATTAAATGAACATACAAGGAATGTTCACTATACTATGCCCACTCACGTACTTAGACTGTGATGTCCCTATGATGCAGGGATTATGTTCTTTGTACAGCACGTTGTAAGTTACTATGGACGCTTCCAGTGTTTAGGTCAGAATAAAGAACAGCATGTCTCTATTATTAGGTGATAATATTTTTCTAAGGTATCTAATACACCTAACATTTTTCCTCTATTTTGTGTGAAGTGTTTTTAAGTGAGGAGATGAGCTTAAAGCATAGCATACAATCATGGTCAGACACGCACCCTGAAAACTAAAAAGAAAAGTGACAAGTGCTCTCTCAACACTCACGAGTTTTTTGCTTGATCTTAGTGCTTATGACAAAGAAACAGAACTGAACTGATTTTCTGTGCACTCACTGGGATGTATTATCCATGGATCACATTTAAAGTGGAACTAATAATTTTAAAACAACTGTCATAACTGTGTGCATGTCTGCTGCCTGTAATGAATTCGGTGACATGTACCCAGGGATACAATTTGCAAGAAGCATCAAAGATACGAGTAGTTCATGGTTCAGAAATAGCTGGTCTTAGACCTCAAATGGCTAAAAACCCTGACGTCACTGAGCAAGAAGAAACAAGATAAGAAAGCAGCTATACATGGAGACCTAACATTTATGCTTGACTAGAGGCAGTGAGGACGTAATAAAATTGGTTAGCTGATGAGAGACCCTACAGGAATTTTTTGCAAAAACAGGAAAACTGTGTTAAACTGACATTTACTCAGCAAGCCACCAACCAGAAGTGCTTGGGGCACCCCCTACACTGAAGGAAAATGCCAGAGCTGTATAATGAATAGACTTTGATGGATTCCACTGACGTCCCAAAGGCTGTTCTGTTTCTATTTTTTATTTCTTTCATCTGATCTTCATCCATAATTTGACAAACTATTTTTAAGTGTCTATTTCCTTGTAATTTATATATTCCAGGCTTACCAAACATATTCATTATCTTCACCCAATCACCAATCTCTTCTTTTTTTGTTTACCAAACATATTCATTATCTTCACCCAATCACCAATCACTTTTTTTTTGTTGTTTAACTGACACCATAATCTGAAATCCAGTCAGTTTAGAAATATCTCATCACCTTAAAAATAGTGACATATTCCTGCAGACAAGATCCCCCCAATTTTTGTGCTCTTAAAGTCATGTTCTACCATGATTTCCTTCTACTCACTGCATTATGCTCCGCTGACTGAAAGAGAAAGAGATATAATACATATATATATAAACTATATAACTAAGAAAGGTTTTGCATAATTCTCCAAAATGTTTTTCTGGGCACCAAGAGACAGGTCAATGGCTGGTGTGAGTCACTGTGATGTATGTCCCACTAAACTAGGGTAGCTTATCTTGTTATCGAGAGAGTGACCCAGTCTTTTTCAGGATGAAGCTACAGTACTTTATTAAAACTCTTCCATGATAAAGCTCTTTTGTCTCCTACCTCCAGTGAAGCACACATAGAAAAAAAAATTTTTTAAAAAATTGATGACCCAGACAAAATGCAGCAGTATTTGACTTCTGAGCTCCCTCACTGTCTTGTATTTTTGTGGATCATACATTGGTGGTTAACTGGCATACTTCTGAATTTGATCAGGTCTCTGTTTAATTTGAAGAGTATTTTTATTAAATTTCTAAATCACTTGCTGTCTAACAATAGCATTGGCAAGTCTAGTTATCTTTTATATACTCTGAAGAGAGCTGGGTTAAACCTAGTAAATTGCTAGTGACCTACTTAACACTTACAAAGGTCTTGTGTTACAGTCCACTGCTCTCTTACTACACTATGACTTAGAGTGCCTCCAGAAGGAATAGTTTCAAATCAAATATCACTCAGTCCAAGTCAAATCACAAGGCAGAAACTTGAAAACTCTGACTGCACCATTATCCCCCCAAGGAAAAAGATGGCCTCTCAGACAACCAAGGCCCAGCATACCTGAAAATATTTCTGTGAGAAGTTTGAAGGGGGCTCACAAATGAATATCAGTGAACGTTCCTCAACAGCAAAGGCACACAGGGAGCATAAATCTCAAATGTAGATGATCAGTGATGAATGCATCACTATCATAAAGCTCTTTCTCTTTAGTGTGATAGGGGATTAGGGGAGAAAAGCTTTTGTGCAGCAAATGTTTTTTTTCCTGTATTGAAAGATGTGGCCAGATGAAGAGAATCAAACATCTGGAAGATGCTATCTATGAGGAAAGATTTTCAAGTATTTAGACTGTTGTTTTAAAGAAGAAAGGAAAAAATTGTTTTCTGTGTTTGCTGTGAATAGCATAAGAAATGGGCTTAAATTGTAGCAGGAGAGATTTAGCTTTCTAATAGAATGAGTAGTCTATGGGAACTGCAGCATCCCCATCATTTAAAGGAGTACAAGAACAAATGTCTGTCAGGAGCAGTTTAAGTACAGGTGAGTTTGCTTTGGGGACAAGGAAACAAACCAGGTGAGTTTCTGTAGCCTGATTTGTTATAATTCCACATGGCAAAAAGTCATTATCAAAAAACATCTCATTTCTCAGAACCAAAATTAGTTGATGGGTATCCCAAGTTAACATAGAGGTATAATCAGTGTTTTCTACAGGTTTTTCTTCATTAAAGAGCAGACTGAACTAATGAGCAGGGTTTATATCTCTGCATGTGCACTAGGGGCAGGATTCAGTTGCTCTTTCATCAATTTAGTGCCTTCTCAGCCATTCCACAATACCCTGCTTTTTGCCTAGTTGCTGCAAACAGAGAGGCATATCTCTCTCATGGATCTGTGCCCTTCTGGATATGGACAGCATCTCACGGGGAACCATGTCGCACCCTCGGTGTCTGAACTCTTGTGGTGATCAGCAGCAGCCTTTGGCATGGCCTGGCATCCTCCCAGCCTCTGGCCACCACATGAGATGTGGGTTTCCTTGAAGTCCTGTGTGAGATACCCTGGAGCCTGACAAGTTGTTTGCTTACAGCCAAAGAAATGAATTGAGCTCCTTGTGTTTAAAGCAAGAATGGAGATGTAAAATGCTGCTTGATACCTACTGCGTGTAACACATTTTGAGATCATGCTCTATTAAAACGACCTCTGCAAACTCACAATAAATTGTACTTCAAAGAATGTGTAGCTTTGTTTTACAACACTACGGGTATACTGGAGCAAACATAAGGTGCAAAGAAAATAATAAGAAAAAAACTTCATCTGCAATTTTGGGAGCAAACTAAATACTTTATGAACTGGTGTACTTATCAGTATTCGGAATCCTATTCTGTCTGCTAGTCAGAGGAGAGATGAGGAAAGGTGAGAGGGACTTAGTTTGAGACAAATATATGAAATTTTCTCTTTTTGTTGCAATAACATTTGAACTTATAGGTCTGCTAAGTACTAAGGTTAACACAGATTTGACCCACTAACATTAAATATTAATGTTTTATCTTTCTTTTGCATTTTAAATCAAGATTTAAAAATCTATTTATTCCCAGAAACTATCCACAAAGACTGGAAAGCTTTTTTTTTTTTTCTTTTTTAATAAAACTTTTTTTTTTTAATTAACAGGAAAATCTTCAACATAATAGCTTTTGGATTCCCATAGTTTCCAAAATAAAAGCAAAGAAGCAGAGATCATTCACACTGAGCTTCCATTGACCTCATTTAGAATTCTTTATTAAGGTACTACTTATTAAAAACAGGACATAAAAAACTGTTGGTGTTTTTTTCCATAATGACCTATCTGACAAAAAAGTGTGAAACAAATAAATATCTGAAAGTCCAGAAAAGAACAAACCTGAAGGCCTTTATTCATTTACATTTTCACTCTTTTATGAGTCAGAAGAAATAACAATTATGACTTAAGTACTTTGAAAATATAGACTCAAAAAAGAAATTTTGACTCCTAGATTTCCTTTTTCCTACCTTCTTTTTCAAATGTTTTCCAGTCATCTCAGAAACTCTTCTGAAGCCTTCACAAACTTAAAACTTAGCGAGGAGCAGATTCTGAAAAACTAAAAACTGATCATAAAAAACTGATCTTTTACTTTTTAAATAAATCCAATTTTAAATCAATAAAAGGCAACATTTCATGTCTGTGTTGTTCCATATCCAAGTGTATTTTCCTAGTGACAGTGTGCTCACTTGAGAGGACAATATACACAATCCACCAGAAGTCCTTTTTTATAATAATAATAATAATAATAATAATAATAATAATAATAATAATATAACAACAACAACAACAACAACAACAACCTTGAGGAGGATTCTCTAGAATTTATCTGTGTAAGGAGGTTTCTGGGCCACTTCTAGTAGCAAAAGCTTGATTAAGCATGTCTCAGCATGGGTCCACAATTTCAAAGCTGAGTCATAGGTGCCCATTTTGTATTGTGTTTGTAAGACAGACATGGCTCCAAAGCACCGTTAGTCCTTCAGTATATGTTCACAATTCTCTCTTCCAGACATTCTATATCAAAGAGTGTAATAATGGCTCTGATTCCCAGCTGTTTCACATTTTTTGAGCTGGTATAATGTAGTCAATCCTACTATAGAAAGATCAACTAAAAACTACTTCTGCTGCACTGTGGAACAAGTTCATCCACTTTTCTACATTTGCATTTTCCAACATGAATTTTGAACCCTTGGAATCAAAATTATTCCTCTATTATTGCAGAGATTTATTTTTCTACGGATGTTGAAAATACAATGAAATCTCCAAATGTAGGGGAAAGTTGAGATCACTTGAAGCAAGGACAGAATTGTGTAGGTTAGAAGGTACCTCAAGAGCTCATCTAGTCCAACTTCTTATTCAAAGCAGGCCCAGCAAAAACAGCTTTACTTCAACATATCTGAATAATGGGCAGTTATTTGAAAGTGTCCACGACACATCCATTCTACAAAAATATACCTCTTTAAAAGAGTGTGTTTATGAATAGCAAAGCGAGGACATATTTTAACTAGAAAGAAAAGGGTGATTTATTTTCTACAAGATATTAATTTTGTGCTGGAATGATCCAATGTACTCTGCAGAAGGAACATGAAGACAACAAGCACAGGAAGTAATAATTGAAGATTAAAGCTTTCGTTACCTTGAGTAGGTTAGCATGCACTTGTGCAGGTTCCAGTAATACAATTATAATTACACTGCATAAAGGTGCAAGAGCTGAAGTACCATTTTATAGTTCTTATAGGCAGTTAGCCTTTTTTAATATCCTGTTTGAAGATTAAAGCTTGGATAATAACAAATAACTCGTTTCCTTCTTATCATACACTGGTGAAACACAATAAAGCTTCAATAATTAGAGAAATATGTAGATATCATGGTGATGAACATGGTACAAAGAAATTAATAAATCAGACAATTTGGTAAATTTCACTTTCCAAACCTCAGCAAAATCATACACGTGAGTGTGCAAAGAGGAATTTCCTAAAGGAAGCTCACATTATTACAAGGTAACAGTTAGTGAGTAACTATAAAGTGCTGTTAAGGAAGTCATGCATCCGTCAGCGAACTGAATTTATGCTTCAGTAAAGCCCTAAAGACTTGCATTGTATTTTAAAGTCAGAGGAAAGACTCTCTAGTGGGTTTGTCCTGTCTTTTTGCAAGATCCCGTTTCTAAGCTGTGATTGTAGACAATGCTTAGATTCGGAATATGAACATTCCTTTGTAATAGTAGACTGCTACATGGGAAAAGTTAACATAATATTTTTTTAAATCAATCACAGAAAGAAAAAAACATCTGAATTGAGAACCATATTTCTAAAATTTAACCTTAGTTCCTTTGAAGATTCTGACTGCCGTGACTGAGGAGAAGAGCAGAGAGGGATTTGCTCTGTTACTTGAAGGATACATGACCATTTATGCATTTCAGTTTCTCCAAACACATAATAGGCTTTTTCTCCTTAGAGAGAATAAAGAAAAGGTGTGTCGCCCAATTGGAAAATCCTTTGAACAAACCAGTTTTACGAAATCTCTATGGTCTGGAGGATGTTCTGCTTCCTGAGTGATGCAGATGTGGTTTATAAACACCCTGGCATTTAGTACATATTAAAGCCCCGTTGATGTAAAGTCCTGCATCTCACATGAAAGACCCTCCTACAGGAGTGAAGTCAAGCTCGGGCTTGACTGGGGGAAGCACTTTTGCTGAAAAAGTGCTGAGGGTGCTGGCAGACAGAGAGTTGAGCATGAGCCAGCAGTGTGCCCTGGCAGCAAAGAGACAGCCAACAACATCCCAAACTACGTGGCAAGGAACACAACCAGAAATGGAGCAAAGTGATCATTCCCCTTTAGTCACCACTCATGGGACTATACCTAGAGTATCATGTTCAGTTTTGGACTCCCAAGGAAAGGAAATAAACTGGAGTGGAGTTAGTGGAGGGCCACCAGGATGGTCAGAGGCTGGAGCACTCACCCTGTGAGGAGGTGCTGAGGTACTAGGGTTGGTTCAGCCTAGGGCAGAGATGCCTTTTTTGGCACCTAGCAGCAGCCCCTCAGCACCTATAGGGGAGGTCAGCAAGAAGATGGATCCAGGCTCTTCAAAGAAAGGCATGACAGGAGCAAGAGAAATAACGGCCAGAGATAAGCCTGAGCAACTTGGTTTGAGCACACAACTGACCCTGCCTTGAGCTGGAGGTTGTTCTAGACACCTCTTGATGTCTCTTCCAGCCTGATTTATCCTATGACCCTACCTGTTCCCAGAAAAAAGCCAAATAGTAGAGAGGATCACAGCTCAACACGAGTCAACAATGTATTGCTGTTGCCAAAGCAGCAAATATCATCCTGGGATGTATAAAGAGGAGCAGATTTGCAAGACTAAAATAATCTTTCTGCTTTCTTGTACTATTGGTACTTCCTGAGCTGGAGCATGGTTTCAACTTCAGGCAAAACTACCAGCTTCTTGACCCTGCAAAAGTTGAGCATAATATCTGACTTTGAAGAACACATTCTGCAAAAGACAAAGATTAGGCACAGGGCAGTAAGAATGATCAGTGTTGTAGAAAACTGGCTACACAAAAGAACGTTAGGCTGTTTAATTAAGAAGGAAATGGAATGGTGGGGATGACTCCTGTCTTCAAATGCATATGAGACTCCTGCAGAAAAGAAACCAATAGTTTGCCCTCTTCTTGAATCACGAGTAGGAATAACCTTAAATTCTAGCAATAGATTCAACAGCCACGTGTTCCCCCTTTTAAATATTATTTAGCCATACCCTATTCTGCAGTATTTATAAAGCCTCATTTATTGCTTGTTTCTCTTTATCTGTGTTCTCTTTCTGATATTGTCTATTCTGTCTGCTCCTCCAGACACTTGAGACAGTAACAATAACAATAAAAGCATTTATTTTACCCTAAAATACATGCATTGGGATAAGGGGGAAGAGGAAAAGGAGCCTGAAAAAGAGGAGAATTTAAGCTTTGTTTTTTTTTTTTTTTCTTGGCAAGGAAAGTTATCATGCTGCCGTACCTTGGTACTGACAGAATATGCTTTAAGTAATTTCAAAAATGTCCAGAAAATCAATTAAGTCAAGATAAACACTTCTGTTATACACTACATAAAATCAAAAAACAATGAGGAAGAAAAATAGCTGTGGATCATTAGAGGCATTATTCTTTCTTGAAAAATCAAGTGCAAGCACTGCAGATCCTAGGATCAGGATTACAGTCACTAAATAAAATCATGTGCTTCAACAGGTTTGATCTAAAAAATGCTGATTTTATCACTTCCATCTGATGTGAAGTCAATCTTTATTGGATTTCACAAGAGCAGAAACATTCAATAGCTGCTTTTACTAGTCTAATGAACATTTACGATCATTCTCAAATCAGATTTCTATTTCTAGATAGCAGAAGAGCTAGATAGAATGACTGTAGAGAAGAAAAAAACAAACAAAACAAACAAACAAACAAAAAAAAACTTGCTAAGTGGGCACTCTAAGAAAATATGGTAGATTTGTACTGAATTTGTAATCTTATCCTTCACTTCATGCAAAAACTTAGTGGACACCACTCTTGGACATAGTTTGTGTTCTTGGAAAAAATCTTAATGAGTTTATTGATTGCTTTGCAGCCTTTAGTTAAAACTAGAAGGTGAGTTAAGAACAATAGAAACATAATCAACTGATGTCTTTTTTTTCAGTCATCTAAAAGAAAATAGGGAAAGAGTTAAGTTCTATTTCAGCAACATAATCTTCTTGAAGACATGGTAGGAAGTATCCCTACAGAGAGCTCTCTAAAACAAGGAATATATCTTACTACCTTGATCAGTTACAATGGGGAACAGAGTGGATAATTCTATGAATTTTTGATTTTTCTAAGGCTAGAAAATACATTTTGATCCTTGGACATTTAACACAGTGCCCAGAGCTAACACAATCTGAGTTGTATGCATCCTTATGAAAACAAAACAAAAAAACAAAACAAAAAAACCCACCTCTGGAAATATTTTGTTATATGAAAGTGGGATATAACTAAGATTTAAATTAATAAATAGTATAAAACCTAAATAAAAATAAGGAACATCATTTTGCAGAAAGGACTAAGAAAGACAAATTTCATATGCATTGCAAAAGTGGAAAAGATAGAAAAAGAAAAAAATAATAGAACAATTAGTCATTTTACACTATTACCATAATTTTTTTTAAACCGCTTTCTATATGGAATCCCTATTCTGCAACGGTTAATGTGGATTTTTATATAAATTGTATTATGTACACTGTATATTATTCAAATAGCATTGCTCAGAGAAAGAATCATAGTTTTTCATTGAAGGACGTGCTGTATCAAGACAGAAAAAGTGATGAACCTCTTCATGGTATTTCAGTACCTATAAAGAAAATGTCCATAAAAGACAAATGCCTTCTCCTCCATGACAGGGGATGGGGGGTGGAGAGAAGTAAATCGCAGAATCATAGAATACCATGAGCTGGAAGGGACCCACAAGGATTCTCAAGTCCAACTTCTGACTCCACACAGGCACACCCAAAAATCAGACTATGTGTTTGAGAGCATTATCCAAACACTTCTCGTACTTGGTGGGCTCGGTGCCATGACTACTGCCCTGAGGAGCCTGTCCCAGTGCCCAACCACCCTCTGGGTGCAGAACCTTTCCCTAACACCCAGCCTGACCCTCCCCTGTCCCAGCTCCATGCCGTTCCTTTGGGTCCTGTCGCTGTCCCCAGAGAGCAGAGCTCAGCGCCTGCCCCTCCGCTCCCCTCGTGAGGGAGCTGCAGGCCGCCATGAGGCCTCCCCTCAGCCTCTTCTGGTCTGGGCTGAACAACCTAAGGCAACCTCAGCTGCAATTCTCTGCTATGTGTTGAATGAAAATCTTTCAGTTAAGCCTCAAGTCAAACCTTCAGCTGCTACTAAGGTTTCGTTCAATCAATCTTTATTTTAAAAAAAAGGCTGCCACACCCTCATGTCTAGAACCAGGACAAAACCTCAGATTTTTGTATGACCCAAGTGAGCCCATATTGATCTTAATCAGTGTACTGGATGAGGTACATGGTGAGGTTTTGGTAGTGGGGGTTTGCAGGGGTGGCCTCTGTGAGAAGAGTCTAGAAGCTGCCCCATGTTAGATAAGGGCCAGCTCCAGTTGGCTCCAAAGGGACCCGCTGCTGGCCAGAGCTGAGCCAGGGAGAGACGCTGGGTGGGCCCCTGGGAGAGCAGATTGAAGAAAGGGGGGGAAAAAAACCTGCTGCATAACAGCAGCTGGGAGAGAGGAGTGAGAACCAGCCCTGCAGACCCCAAGGTCAGTGCAGAAGGAGGGCAGGAGGTGCTCCAGGCATGCAGCAGCAGTTCCCCTGCGGCCTGAAGAGAGGCCCCTGGTGGAGCAGGCTGTCCCCCTGCAGCCCATGGGTCCCACACGGAGCAGATCTCCACGCTGCAGCCCGTGGAGGAGCCCCCGGTGGAGCAGGTGGATGTGGCCTAGAGGAGGCTGCGGCCCATGGAGAGCCCCTGCAGGAGCAGGCCCCGGGCCAGAGCTGCAGCCTGTGGAGAGGAGCCCACGCAGGAGCAGGGGGTCTGGGGGGAGCTGCCGCCCGTGGGGGACCCATGCTGGAGCAGTTTACTCGTGGGGGATGGATGGACCCTGTGGTACGGAGCCATGTGGGAGCAGTTCCTGAAGAGCTGCTGCCTGTGGGCAGCCCCCGCAGGCTCAGTTTGGGAAGGACGGCATCCCATGGGAGGGACCCGACGTGGAGCAGGGGCAGAGAGTGACCGTGAAGGAGCAGAGGAGACAAAGCATTAGGGACTACGACAACCCCCATTCGTCATTCCCCTGTGCTGCTCGGGGGGAGGAGGTAGAAAAGGGTGGATGGGGGAAAGGTGTTTTTAGTTTGATTTTAGTTTCTTACTGCTCTAGCTTGTTAGTAATAGGTAATAAATTATATTAATCTCCCTATACTGAGTCTGTTTTGCCTGTGATGATAATTGTTGAGTGATCTCCCTGTCCTTATCTCAACCCTTGAGTCCTTTTCATCGTATTTTCTCCCCCTTTCCCTCTGAGAAGTGGGAGAGCAAGAGTGGCTGTGGTTGTGGCGGAGCTCAGCTGCCCAGCTGGTTAAAACCACCACAATCAGATATGTCCAGGATAGAAGTCAGGGTTAGGTGGAACCAGATCCATCTTTTTTAATTATTTTTTTCACATAGCTTCCACCTGAGTTCTACCTAAAGGGAGATTATACACCTGTGGGGCTTTTCCTCTCTCCATACGGACCTGCCAATTTCCACCATGCTGCCTGCATTGGGAAAGGGATCTGTCTTTACTCAGAACTGAGGAAAACTGCTCCCATTCACTTTCTGACTCCTCTGAATTTCCCAAGCTTTACCAGTCATTACCACAAACCACTGCAATCATTCCCTTGGAACCCAAATGGCCTACTTTCCGACACAAAAGCTAAGGCATCTCTGAGGTCACAGCTAGGTGTACCGATAAGCCAAGGTGGGAAAAAGAAACGTCTGCACTACCACTGAGTTCCTGGAGAAAAAGCACTACCACTGAGTTCCTGGAGAAAAAGGACTTTGTCCCTCAGGGATGCAGATCCTGTGCTACAGAGGAAGTTATCCTACTGCAATCCTGGCAGATGGCAGCAGAGAAGATCCAGGGGCAGGAGAGAGACAGTCGCTGGCCAGGCAACCAGGAGAGGCTCCAAAAGAAAAGCTGGATGTGGTGTTGAGCACCTCAGTCTTGACCTCCTCTGTTTTGTCATCTTCTGCTCAGAGGGCCATGTCTTTGAGTGTCTTATTCATTGGCATTTTCTGCTAGATAGATAGGCAACAGTTAATCACCATCTGACCCACACTGCTTACTGGGCCAGTGAGTTTGTGACAGCTTGTTTTGCTTACTGACCAGATGAATTTGCAAACACTTCTTAGGCAAATGAGCACACAGGCAGCTTTAGGAGTAATTTTCTGTGCTTTTTTTTTTTTCTTTTTACTATAAAACCTGCTCTACAATTAACTGTGAAGGTAAAATGTCATTGCTTGCAAATTTGCTGTTGTCAACACCAAGAAGGCAAAAAGCCCTACCAGCTTTATATACCTATTACTTCTGCAGATAAACTCTAAGAAGGTGGGTTTTTTGCCCCTTAACACTGGTCATTTGTAGAGTTTCTGTCTAATCTTCAGCCAGGCAGATTGGAGGGCCAGGGAAGAATGTCACAATACATACCACAAACTGATCTTTGAAAAATACCAGTCCAGAGGGGAAAAAGAAAAAAAAAAATGCATACTGGTGCATTATGATAAAGCCCTAAATTCCTATTTACTTCTTTGTAAGGAATGAGAGAAAAATAGTTTTCTTTTTTTTCTTTTTTTTTTTTTCCCCTAATTGATCTAACTTGTGGTGAATAAAAATTGCACAACTGCATCTGAATGTTTTCTTTAATTCTAATTTGTAATGAATCCCTTTATGCTTCCTACGTTGTCATCTGTCTCAACAACATTAAATTTCAATTTGTTGACATCTGGTCCAGTCTAAATCCAATCAAAGATGTTTGACATTGCAGAGCTGTACACAACAAGCTCCAGACAAACAGCAGAGGTTGGGAAGAATTTCTCAAACACTGCAACAGAACTCCTTCGTACTCAATTCACAATGAAAAATAATGTGATAATCAAGTATTAGAAGAGAAAGAATCAATAATTAAAAAGGGAAATCAGAGGTCTGGTTCTTTCTACTTTTTAAAACTTTTTTATAATTGTGGATTATAATAATTCCACTGAGGTCAGCAGAATTGATCTGGTGGAGGAAAAAAAATTTACATTTTATCACTTCAAACAAAAGTTGGTTGATTTTTAATATTGTTATGAATATTCTTTATTATTCACAAGTGCATCATTCTAGTCCTCTTGTAAAACAGATATAAATAAGCTTTCTGTAGCCAAACTTTTCTACCTGAAATGTTGTCTTATGTAATGGATAAAACTTTCCTCAGGAAATCTGAAGCAGAGTCAGTAAAGCAAGTCAGAAACAGAAGGTTTCAAAGTAGGAAATGATCTCATGTCTTATAGATTGTCTTCTTTCTTACTAAAAATCCAAAATAGATTAGCTGAGTAATTTTTAAACCTTTAAGTCATTAAAATGAATGAAACATTTTCCAGAGTTACTGGGGAGGGAGAAGAGCTCTCTTCCACTATCGGAAGTTATTTTGTTCGTTAATGTCTGATTGAAGCTTTGTAAGGGCTTAAAGGTATGTAAATTTTTGGAGCCTTTATGAAATAGTGTTTAGACTCTAGAAATGGGAGACAGAAACATAAAGGGAGTGGAGATTTATAATGAGCAAAAATGAGGGTGGAAGTCAAGCACCCCTGCATTGTAATCTTGGCTCTGAAACATTTTGAAGTGAACTTTCAGCTAGATACAAGTTCTTACTTCCGATTTTTCATTTGTGAAATGTAAATAGATTATAGGTTTATGAGAATTAGTGTGATTGTACAGTGCTTTAAAGCATAAAGTGAATTTAAGCAGATGACATATCCATTAAAGAATGGAACGGGAAAGGTAATTGCACAGGCAAGATCTAGGAAGGGGAGGATTTAGGTGGCATTAATGTTTTCATTTCTTCCAGTGCAGAGCTCCTGAGGAAAAGCTGTCTATTTTAATTTCAGTAAGGTAATTGTACCCTCCTGGCCCTGCAAACCCTTTCAGATTATCCATGTCCACATCAACCAGAGCACCATCCAGCAGGATTTCTGGTCCCTTGTAGTATCTCCTGGATTACATTTTGCAAGAGAATCTGCCTGCCTACACTGCATTGTAGGCTTTCCCCAGGCGGTTACAGAGGTTTAATAGGCAACATCCAAGACATCTGCAGTGAGAGCTGTTCTCTCGAATAACACAGTCTTTACAGTATAATTTCGTATGCAGTTTGAGCTCAATTGTCATCATTCCCAAACTAGTGGCTGCAGTACTTCACTGAAATATCCTTTTCATTATGTGAGTTTACATTAGTCCGCAATATACATAATGCTTTTTTGGGGAGTGGGGTTTGTGTCTGTTTGTTTGTTTGTTTAATTGAAGATTGCTGTGCCAAATTATTAGCTCTGAAAATGTAAAGATCCCCCTGAATGAAATGATAGCAATAAGAATATCAGTGTAGTGCTAAATACAATCAAGAGGAAGAGTTGTGTCTTTGCAAAGGCCAGTGGCATTTATCAATATGTTGTAAAAAGTATGAATGCATACCATCCTCTGCTGGAACTGGCTGTGTGACTGGAAGAAAACTATCAGTCCTTTTAGCAAATAGATCAACTCACAAAATGAAGTTCATGATTTTTCTCCAGCACCCCAAAATGTGCTGAAAGACCCAGCTTTAGCCCAGAGGATGATACAAGCTCAGCAGCAGCTAATCTAACCTATGAACAACACCTACAGCAACAGCTAAGTGAAAGCTGTGGAGGGTGCATGAGGACAGAAACATGATGGTGAGTACCTACAACACTGTTAGCAGTCTGATGGGTAACTTTGAGCTAGCGTACAACTATTTCTGCAGAAAAGAAACATGCAGGATGGAAATGTGACCAAATCAGAAAATATTAGTATATATATGCAGAAGAGTGCTGTTCTCTACCCAATGCCACAAAGAGATGCTGCACGTCAAAGTCCCGTGGCAACCATGTACACTACAGGCCTATTAAGTGCAGCTGCTCTTCACTGACCTCAGTTTCTAAAACAGAAATAAATAAACAAATAAAAAAGCAACACAGACGTACCTAGCAAGAAGAGCTCCACATGAAGACCCTAGGTGCAGCAACCTATGTGAAGTGATTTTGTGGGCTCTAAGCAGCTGCAGATACCATCTGGCAGAAGGCCTGTGTCAGGACCAGAGCCTCTATTTGATCTGTTTTTCACTGTAAGAAGTGCACGTATGATTCAGTGTCACGAACCTCCCTACTCTCTCTCTTTACCTGTTGAAGGATGATGCCTATCCTGTACTCCCCCACCTTCCACCTCCACGTGTGTTGAAAGATCTGCCTGTCATATTTTAAAACAGACCTCATCTTGTGTTGAATAACAGCCACTGATATGATCCTAGGCCACCAGACTGTGCGGTTGGTCATAAGTGTCTGAAGTTATTGAGACTTCTTCGGTATGCCTGTTGAGGAAGAATGAGCAACTCAGGCCCTTCACCCTCGAGTTATCAGCTGCCCCATAGTGGGTGATGGATGGGCAAGCATTTTCTAGAAGTGCTCCAGGCAAGGATCTGCTGCCAAAAATCGCCTCCCATAGAAACCTCCATGCCACCTTTTCTCCTCCAATCACCTGAGGAAGTTGCTTCTGTGAGGGAAGAGGGGAATAAAATAAAAAGACAGTCTTGACATCCTGCTTTTCTTCCCTAGCCTCCAGGCTTCTATTTTGGGTAGAATGGGCAAATCCACTGCTTCTTCACCGAGCACCTACCAGGAGCTGAGGGGAAGGTGATGGATGAAAGTACGTCAGCTGGCTGCAGTCTTCTAAGGGTCAGTTCTGAGTCATCAGTCATCATTGTCACCACTTAACGAACAGGATGACCAATGCCTTCCACAAATGACTAAGTGGCTATAACTTTTATTTTCACCTTTCTTCTTTTTATTGGATCTGGTTTCTCATGTCAACACTTCATAACCATCTTTAAAGTCAACCTTCAAAGAGTAACCTCCCAGACTCAGTTATACATATTAAAGGGAATTGAATTTCCAACCTAACAGCCTGAAATTCACCAGCACCAGGGCCACATCCTAGCTGAGGTATTTCTCTCTGGGCTGCCTTGCTTTAGAAGCTGGTCGACATGGTGGAGCGCATGGAAGTGCAGGACGTGCCCTCATTCCTACCTGCCCTCCCACATAAACATGTGGCAGAGGCTTGTCCTCTGCTGTGCTGGTGCGCTGCTGGGTGGATTGCTAGGACTATTTGCATTACTCAAATAGCCACACTTCTGAGGAGAGGCTGAAGTGCCAGGCAGGAGTATCCCAGAGTCTAAATCCATTTTATATGTCACCTGCTGGACTGTGCTGTTGTAGAAAATGCTTCCCCTTGTACAGCCAGAAAAAACTAGCTGTTAACAGTATGGTAGTTGCAAAAAATACTCTGCAGAGGAACACCTGTTCTAAACACATTGTTATTAAGGAACCATCTAATTATAATATCTTGGTGATCTGATGATAATTCCTCACTGAATTATCAAAAGCAATAGCATCTCAATATAATTTTTTTAGAATATTATATGTTCATCTACTTTTCTGCTTGAAAAATGATGTTACTTTCAATATTTCAGTATCATCAATTCAATTGAATAATCAATATTTTCCCTGGAAGAGCATTAAGAAGATAGAATCAACATAATTTATTGTTCTTTAGCCACAAATCTATTGTGTGATGATCAACATGATAGGCTCAATTTAACATGACTATCATGGACTTAAATATGTGACTGCTGGGTTTTAAACTTGCCAGTGATAGCAAGAAACATGACATAAACTGACATCTACACCTTTGCAATGCAGATGTTGGAGCTAATATGCCTTTCACCCAATGATCAAATACTTCTATGTTCATTGAAATTATTGCAAAATTATGCTAATGAAAACCACAGGAAAATCAGGCCTCAAAATCATTCTTATAGCCCAGAAATTATGTACACACAGTTTGGACTGATCCTCGTACTCTGTAAATCATATTGGTGCTTTGATTTACAGCAGCTGAAAAATCTGTCCCACCAAATATAAATTATAGGTTTCATCTGAGAGAAAAATCCCTGGGAAGCTTCAGCCGATATAGAATCTATGTTCTGTTTCAATGTGTTGAGTCTGTGTATTATCAGTCAAAATCTTTAGTTGCTGAATAGCACACATTATATTCATGTGTAAGTAATGCATGGACAAGTTCAATAACCAGAGCCGTGCTCTCAGCTCTTCCCTTTCCTTCCCAACCTGCAGCAGGGATTTCAAAACGAGACTTTCTTTCCACCTCCATGGCATTGCTCATGTCTGCAAGCCTTTACCCCTGGCTTTCTGTCATGGTGCACAACCCTTTTAATCTCTCTGTTTCTTCCTTCCAAAGTACCTTGGAAGTACAAAACTCTTTCTTTCCATGTGCTTGGGACAAAGCAGGACACTCAGCTCAGTTATCAGAGGATGTCTGTCATTCCAGTGCTTTTCTTCCTGGGTATTTTTAGGGATGTGCATCTTTCCTGAGAGATGGGTCAGATCTATAAATATATGGTAATTTATTCACTATAATTACTTTTTAAGTTCCTACAATCCATCTATCTAGAAAGTAGGTATACTATCCCTTGAGCAACTACAGAAATTGCTTACATTGCTTAAAACATTTGGAATGTGAATAATGCATTTTTACTTCTCTCTCAAACAGCCTTCAGTCACTGTAGACAGGAATAAGATGAGGCAGTTCACCACAGAGTGCCCAGAGGTGTCTTGACACCACCATCTGGGACTATCTCTGTTGTATTGTGTAGCCTCCGGTGATTTCCCTTAGCTTTACTTCTTTGGTTAGAGATCTGAATGTGAACCGAATGGTACCCAATAAATTCTCATTGCCATAAAGGTAATTAAGATTGTGGGCCAAACTTTAACCATGTTTTAAATGCTGTATTTTCAGTAAAGATCATTCTCTACTAAAAGTTCAACCGGTGGTGTTAGAGCAGCTTAGCCAGTTCACTGTGGCTACCTCTACATAAACAAATTACAAGTTACATTAGTAGACTCCTGGGCACTGAAATACCTTATCCTCTAGTGTTAGAGCCATTAGCCTGTGCTGACTAGCTTTTTCCCAAATAATTGCTGTGTACTGTTCAAAAGTTATTACAGTTGGTGGAGATCACCTTCAATGGGTCATGTGCACACAGTCCAACTCTTAGGGAGGCTGAGAGGGTTTGTCAGCATAGACATTGGCTGTAAGCCTCAATTACTATGAATGTTCCTGGACATTTTCATTTTGCCATCTTAAGCATGGCTTAAAACTGTGTATACTCTTAGCGCATTAGCTTATTGCAAAGCAGAATTTACCCTAAACACTACTGGATGGACTTTAAGATAAAATAAATCATTTGCATGAAAACTAGGACAAATATTGAGTCCAGGAACTGTTGCCACACTCAGCAGATAACCAATACTTTCTTAACCCGCTGTAACACACTCAAACATTTGATGTCTAAAACTGTAGCCCACATTATGGATACCTTAAAGCATAATATATATTACTACTACGGTGATTATTATTTCATGAAGAAAAAATAAGCACATACACTGGTTAGAATGCCAGAGCTGAAATGGCTGAAAGCTAAGGACATGTGCCTGTTACATAAAGCTTTAAAACCATTTCTTTTTCAAGTAAAGGGATGAGTGTGCACATGTAGTCTGTCTTCAATCAATAATACAGCAATGTCATCATGGACAACTGCTTCAATAGATTAAACCACCCCCAACCTCGTTGTAATTTAACACGGTGGGAGGAGAAGGTCATAGCTTTATTCATTCCTTTATTAAAATTAAGAGGAAGATTTATTAACTTTGAATCCACATGATGATGCTTACAAGCTTATATACTGGGCAATAGCTTTACATTCTTATTAAGAGAAGAATAACTGTAAACTGAAAGACTCAAAAATATTTTCAGTGCAGTAATATTTAAAACTAACAGTGATAAAACAAGGTAGTTTAAGAAATATGTAAGTTTGAAAATGCACTGGTTAATACATCAATAAAAAGATAAATTCAATTATGTTTTCTCATCTTGAGCTCTGACATCTTTCTCAAATTACTTTTGGAAATTGATAACATAGGAGCACTGTGCTGGAATTTAGTGCAAATAGGATTTAAAATCTTTATGCATGACAAATATCTGATGAAAGGTAAAAATCTTCGGTACTTACTTTATTTCAAGATCTCTTTGCCTTCTCTGCTTTAGCAGAGGACCCTTACTTTAGATGCATGCGTGGGTACTGGTATTGTTGCTGGCATCATGGGAACTGTCAGAGTTACTGAGATTAGATATGATTTTATACACATTTATAGCAGTGCAAAGAAAAGAACATCAATATAAAGCTAGCCAAAAGTTGGATGATTAAATTAATATGATAGCAAACTTGAAATCAGGGCCAAGTTTAGTACTCTGAATGTGAGGTGGCACCCATGACAAGAACTCTGATGTTCATTACAGCAAACCCAGCAGCAGGAATAAAAAATATCCAGAATCACTGCATGAGTGTGACTGTTTCTGAAAGGTTGTATCAGTGAGGGTTGTATCAAGGGAGATCTGCACAGGCATACTCTGAAATCACTGCGTTCAAACTGCCCTGGCCCAAGATCAAGAACCATATGTGCATGAACAAAACTGCTGTCTGAAAAACCTTTGCAGAGCAGGTAAGAAGACAGCTTTGTCTCTCTGCCCTGGTGGCTAAGTGCTGACTGATATATATATATATATATAAAATATATATTAAGTAGAAAAGATTGTATGTACACTATTTTAAAATATCAAGCCTTTCAAGAAAGTGGCCTCCAGCTGCCTCAGTACGTGGGTTTAATGTGTGAAGGTGTAATGGTATATCCCTTGCCACCTGGGAGAAAGTGGCCAGTATGGCAAAGCACTGTGGTGGTTCAGCTTCTTGGGCACTGCCTGTGACAAGTTGAAAGTATTTTAATAACGTTATAGATTATAAATATTTTATATTTTATGAATACGTAATACAAATTGGAATTTGGGAAAGGAATTTAAAACTCTGTAAATCCAAAATAAATTAACAACTTCAGAAATTTTTATACGACCTCCCTACTTTTAGCTAGCTCCTGACACAATAGTTGTAGAGAATAAAAACTCGTATTTTATGTCTAACATACTTTGCATTAAGATTAGGTAAATTAACTATAGATAAATACAATAAATACATATACAGAAAACCATGGAATAGAAGTATTCTTAAACCTTATTTGCTGAGTACAAATTTAGCTGGTTTATAGCAAAGAATTTATGTAAATGTGACAATGAGAACTTTCAGAAATATTTTGGAACTTTACAATTTTATTGAGTGATGTGTTGATTTCTTTGAAAGATAAATCTATTAAGGTCAAAACAAAGCAACAGTAATAAGTAATAATGTAAGTGATGGCTTTTTCTTTCCAGTGTATAATCCTTGCAAACCCATAGTAAGCTATATTTAATTTGTTCAGATAGATGAGGAAAAGCTACAGTAACCCTCTACCATCCTCTCCACAATTAATATTTTTTACCCTCTTGTCATGTTAAAGGAAATTTACCATAGTCCAACATTAGCCTGTTTAAGAGCCCTCCTAATGGTTTCACTGAGACAGCTTCACAGAATTTAAAGTAATTAGTAAGGCAAGAGAATAGGCATTGATAAATACACTTAATGCAGTAGCGGTAATATATGGTAATAGTGCTAGCAAAAATGTTATCCCAGGTATTTCTCACCAAAGGGTGAAGGCACAGAGCTTACCAGGGAGGCCTCCCTGTCTCAGTGGAGGAGAAGGAGCACAGCCCATTAACTGCCTTTCCTAGGTTTCCAATTTCTTCTTTCTTCCCCCTGCTTTTCTTTTTCCTCACTTTTTTTTTTACTTTTTTTTTTTCCTAACACAAACTTTCTTAACACTAACTCCTAACACCCTTTTATATCCTAACCTTATCTTTTCCCCCTCTGGGGTGATGTTTAGCATGATTTGGGTGAAGAGTTAAGTACTGTTAAGTCATATATGTCATATATGTTTAGCATGTACTTCATTAAGCTCATTATCATATTCAAGGATGTTCATTTTAATATTTATTTAACAAATAATGAAGCAAAAGTTTTCACTCTGGGCACTATGACCTTCAAGACTCTTCTGCCACCAGAACTGGGCTGTCCTGCCACCACAAGATTCCTGCCTTCGGCAGCCTCTCATACCAAACTTGCAGGCCTCCATCCACAAAGATTGCATAAGAGATTAACAGGAGCAAGCTGCTAAACTCCCCTTTGCCCAAGGCTGGTGCTTATCAGTGATGCTAACAGTTCTGACTATTCTTCATACCTCTGGAGGCTCAAGTCACAGGCATTTCTTCCACTGATTTTTTTTTTTTTTCACAGTGAGTTACACTTACATACTATAAAATAACAAAACCATTTCTGCCTAGTTAGCAGTGCTAAAAGTTAATCCTGTATTTTTACAAGAGCATAAATTTGTGTTTCTATCAGTCACATGAGCAATAAATAGGTGATGTAGACTTAAGTGGGCTGTACATGTGTACATCACTCACCTGCAATAAGAAGTTACATCAAAGGGTGAATCCTACATCAGAAAGAAACACTAAGATTTTGCTACTTCTGATCTTCACCTCGTCTTAAAACTGTCTGAGGCATGAGCTGAGCCTGGTTTTATCGTTTCGGACAATTTGTTTTTTTGTACCTTTTATTATTATTGGTATTATTGTTGTTGTTGTTGATATAAGTTAACCACTTTAAAATATAACCAATTTAAACCAGAAATCTTTCTCCACATTCATGTTTCCTAAAAGCTTCATTGCTTGTTTGGGCACTGTGTACCATAAAATAGAAAATGCTCCTTTGATTTTCTACTTTAATTACTATGAAAAGCAGTTTGGATAGGAGAAGATATAGCCCCAGAATTTGGAGTCAGAAATTCCAGGATGTATTTGTAGCTGAAACCCTTCATGATCATGGACTAAGCATTTCATACCTCTCGGATTCTTTACATTTAAAATAGAATAACAACATTCATCTCACTTGTGAAGTTCTTTGCAAGTTACACATAAGGAAATTACATGTGATTTAGGTGTGGTTATGTCTTATTCTATCCTTGATTTATGTTCAAATAAGCCAGGATCATTCAAAAAACTATTTCTGAAACTGTTGTTGGTCATGGATTTGCTTTGCTTAGTATGAACGTTCAGGAAGAAAATGTTTCATTAAGATCTATCACTTTCAAGAAAGGAATTAGAGTCCTTGAGTGTTATTTTTCTCACATCACACATAGGCAAAGAATGAAACTGAGACACATCTCTCAAAATCAAGTTGCTCTTACTGCAACACTTCTTGTTCACTTCTCATTACCTGCCTTACAAGTTAATATTTTTCATTATTATTAATATTATTGAGTACTTTCTATTTTTTTTCTCCTAGAGTATTTCCTGAGTAAGGAGGGCATATGATCTAACTTTTTTAAATGTACACAACCAGCACCTTTGATTTTGGTCACCAGGATTTATGAAATTAATATGCAAAAGAGTAAATACTGAGATCTATTTTGCTTCAGTGTCAATATGTATAGATAGGACATTGAATTTTTTTTAACATTAATCATATTCAAAACTAGCATGTAAACAAAACCCAACATGCTAAATTACTGTCAATGCCAGAAATTTGGGAAAACCTAACTATAGTGAGCTGCTCTGTATGAACAATGAAAATCTTGCTCTTGATTGAAGCTACAATGGAAGAGAGCCTTTATTCTGTCGTGATATCTGATATACAGCAGAGTTGTTTTCATTCCTTTGAGCAAAACACCATTCAGATTTTAATCTGTTTACAAGAGTACCAAGAACACTGCAGAACATTACAATTTCTGACAAGAAAATAAGTACTCTGACTATTAACATACTGACAGTATAAATAGAAATATGTAAGAAGTGCACTCCTTACATATTTCATGTCTATTTCATAGCAGAGTGGGAGGACAATGGTAGTGGTGTAGGGCACTAAGACATCTTAATAATTTATAATGTATTATATATTTTATATACTAATATACAAATATAAATACAGAAAATATAATAGCTATTTAATAGAGGTAAAAAGACCAGAAAAAATATGAACTGCCTGGCTTTTCAAAACTCCTGATAAAATGTATTCTATGAGTCTGGAAGTCCTTCAGTATTTTTTTTCTGATTTATTTGTTTAATATATGATATCTTACATGGCTTTTTACCCTGCTTCAACAGGCTTTTCCCACTACAGCTTCTCATTACTTATCACATAATCGTGATGTGCCACAAAGAATTATAAGGACATGTGAGCAAGCCACAGACTTCCTGGGTTTTATTCTGGCATATATATTTTTATTATTTATTTATTTTATTTTATTTTATTTTATTTTATTTTATTTTATTTTATTTTCATTTCATTTCATTTTAATCTAGCAGTACATAAGTAAATGCATTGCAGAGACTAAATGCTATTGTGCTGCCTGTTGTGAGATTTTTTTTTTTTTTTTTGCTTTTGGCAACACAGAGCTTTTTAATTTAAAAACATTATGTGTATTTTTACAAGCAGCTGGTGTTTAAAGTATGTTTGTAAGCAAATTGCAATTGATGTCTTCTCTGCTAATTTGGTACCCAGGGACAATCTTGAAAATTAGATCTACATATGACTAACGAAAATTTGTTGCACAATGTAATTAACTGAACCGAGGTAGACCCTCATAAAATGACACTAAATATGAGAGGTAAGTCTCAGAGGTCTTGTGTCATCGTGTTTGCATTATGATTCATGCCTGAGCAAGCTACCACCTAAGCCCTTTGAAGCAGCTTTCACCACTTTTGAGAAGGTGCACTGCGCACCCTGGTGGAAATACAGGAGATAGAGGCAGAAAGCAAGCGTTTCAGGAGGCAGTAAATGTTGAAGCACCAGAACCATAGCTGGATCCATATTAAGTCTCTCGTGAAGCTGTAGTCACTGTGCGTTACTGTGCTGAAACACCCAGGAGCTTCTGAGCAGCTTCCTTTTGCAGTGCTCTTCTCGGCCAGTGGTGCCGGCATGGGCCCATCCCCACACCTCCTCCAGGTCTCACAGGGGCCAAGCATCGCAGCATATAGAGGGCTACTGTGAAGAGCAGATGAAGGCTGCCTGAACCTTATGTGCCCACTGCACATACTTTTGGTTAAATACTTTTGGTTAGAGCCAACGCTGACCTTCAGGATGCTCTGGGTGTGGGTGATTCGTTTGTGAGGAATTTGGTGTAACTAGGCCATTTAGAGCATCAGCATCCAAAACTACCAGCCAGGTTTGGCTATAAGGTACCACAAACATCTGGAAACCTTTCCTCTGTTTCTCACTGTGCCCCAGAGTGGCCCTTGCTCCAGCTATGCCCCCTTGCTCCATGGCTCCCACCCCTACCCTTAGTCCTGCTCCGTGGCCATGCTTTTCCCCTGCCCCAAGTCCCACATCAGCCTCCTCCTTTTCCCCTTGCCATGCACAGCTGCGTTGACCAAGGTCAGCAGCACTCCTGGCACCTCCCCAAAACCAGTCCAGCAGCACTTAGGAAGTGGGAAATGGAGCAGAGGGTGTCCAGGGTTCCCTCTCTGTCCTCAGTAAGGCCCCTGCTCAGCGAGAGGACATCCATTTGTGAGGCCACAGGCTGGTTCTGCCGCTACAGCTGGCTGAGAGCTCAGCTTGGCTTGTATCCCTCCCCAGCACCAAACAGACACCTGCAGAGTAATCAGCAGACATAAGGAACTGTGTTTTTTTATTTGTTGATGGGTTTTGTTTTTAATTTTTACATCTTAATTTCTCAAAATACCTCCCAAGCCTTGGTTTGTGTGAGTATAGTACTGAAGTACAGTGAACACACTTCTGAACAAAAAGTGTGGAGCAAGACTAAATCTTAGGGGACAAACCCGCAGCTGCTGAACCATCTCAGTGGCCATTACAACATGTATTCTTTCATTTGAACCTTGTGAGTATTTCTGTATATACCTGCAAGTTCAAGGAGACCCTTGTAGCTTTTGTTTTATGTTAGAAATATCAACACTTTGTTTTCCACCTCTCCTTGTCTGCCCCTGGACTTCTTCAGGGGAGAAACAACTCCAACAAGGTAATATTAGCATCAAGTGGACCTGACATGACAATTTGTTCATTCTCAGGTAAAGACTTCCACTCCAGCAGTTCCCCAACTCTGTAAATCCTCATCCTCTGTTCCAAAGATTAAATGCATTAGAGGGATAACCTTTTCTGTCATGGGAAGTGTATTCCAAAATCAAGCATGTATCACAGAAGTTGCCCAGTCCATCCTTTGATTTCCGGTAATGGCGTTTCAGCTCAAGACACCAGCTCCTCCAAAACACAGGAGAGGCACTGTCTGGGAAGTTGTCTTATGTATTCCCACTAAGCCTTTTAGATATTTTGCAAGTTGGCAGCGTTAGCTTCTGCTAGAAGACAAGTCCAAGTCACTCTATAGCAGTCATACAGCTGATGCTTAAGTTGTTCAGAAACCAGACATCAAACCCCTTTCTCTTCCCCAGGCTGAACAGTCCCAGCTCTCTCAGTCTTTCCTCACAGGAGAGGTGCTCCAGCCCCTTCAACATCTTTGTGGCTCTTTGCTGGACCTTTTCCTGAATGTCCACATCTCTTTTTTACAAGGGAGCTCAGAACTGGACACAACGCTCCAGGTGTGGCCACACCAATGATGAGTAGAGGTGAAGAATCACCTCCCTCGACCTGCTGCAAGCACTTTGTCCAGTGCAGCAAGAATACCATTAGCCTTCTCAGCAGCAAAGGCACATTACTGACAACTTTGTTCAGACCCACACTGGTAGGATGGCTCTTAACCACTGCTTTGGAGTCATGGCTTTGCTCTCTGCTTGTCACTACATGGGCACAAGGTCGACAAAATAAACTCTATGTTTTAGGTCAGACAATCACTGCTTGAAGAAGATGTGTAAATAAACAATACATAGCAGCAGGATAAAGCTTTTATAGAAAGTGCATATATTTGTTTAAGTGTAACAAACAAATACGTATTCTGATAAATATTTTTCAAACAAGTGTCAAAATAAGTAAATGAATTCAAGGTTTAGGATTTGTTCTTTTAATCACAGATTTAATGTAATCATCCTAGACCAGAGTAACTGGTATAGTTCACCCTAGACCAGAGTAACTGGATAGGTAGCTATTGTCAGCGGAAATGGAGGAAATATATTCTGAAGTGAGCAAGAAGGAAGTCAATGAATCTGGCCTCATGCAGTGTTTCAAGAGCACCATCTTGTGGTTTTCCCTTTCCAGAACATATTTTATATTTTTTAAATCTCTATACTACACCACAATTTCCTCAATAGAGATGTCAGCCCTTGGCCTTAGGAGTATATGTTCTGGGAGTTGATGAGGCAATTCTTATTGCCGTCTTAATCTAGATCCTTTTTTTTTTTTTTTTAAACTCTGTGAGTCAGGGAAGACTACACTATTTTACTATTTTTAGTCTTTACTATTAAATATTCTAAGGTTTTGTTTTGTTTTGTTTTGTTTTTTCTTTTTTTTTTTTGATAGTGGTTGCTGCCAGAACTTTAAGTTTTAAACATTTAATCAAACAAAACATTCAGCATTATAAAAGGTAGCTTGTTTGTAGTGGAGCATTCAGCTAGTGACAGAATACCAGCAGTTTTGCCATGGGCTAGACTCAGGAAAACAGAGTCTCCCAGGAAAACAGAGAGATTGTGTACTAAATTAAGGTGCCAACAGTTGCATGGTTGAAGTAAGCTTTCTTTTTTTTTTTTTGGTTTGGTTCTTCCATGTCTCATGGTCCTCATGGCACAAAACCTGCTGCTGGAAGGTAAATTACACTGATAGGTGCATGCAAAGTCATCCTTATTTTTAAAAGTGATTATATCATCAGTTTAATCAACATTTGACATTTCTCTAGTTTTTCTGGTTGCTGTGGTGGGACAGCTGAGAATGTCTTTAATGTTTTCCAAAAAGAAGTAAGCACCTCTTTGAACTGCTCAATAGCAACAGATGACCTCCTTGGGTTCTTCAGATTAGCATCATCAGTACGGGACAGAAGAGTTGCCAAATGTGGATACTTACTGTTGATTTACAAGAAGTCCTAAATCCCTTCCTCTACCTCCCTCACAGGGAGAGGCAATCAGGGTGAAGGTAAGAACCATTCTGGTATCAAAGCTTTTCAGGCTTGGGGAATGGCTACTAGCTGGGGTAATTTACAAAGCAGAGAAATGTCCTGCCCTTCCTTTCCATGTAGAGCCATGCCAAGAGATAAGCAAGTAACTGGGAGTAATTTGCATTGCACCAACCATCCAGGGAACTCCGTCATCCTGCACTGGTAACCCATGTATTATGGGTTTCCTGTGCTGTTCATAGAAGTCCTTGAATTTCATAGAAGTCCTCGAATTTCCTGTAAAATTTTCCAAGTTTCCAGGAATCACAGAATCATTTAGGTTGGAAAAGACTCTTGAGATTATCAAGTCCAACCATCAACCAGGTATTTATCACCCTTAGTAGATCTGAATGGTGCAAGTACTCTGGCTAAGAAGCTTACCTTGCTTACCTTGCTCCTGCCATACCACTAGGGCCACGAGATGGCAAGTCTGAAAGCATTTTTAAAAACACAACTGTAGTAATTGGGCATCATTCATCTCTGTTTGGCAACTGTCATGCCATTCTCCTATGTTAGTTATTAATCTTATGTTGATTAGATATCAAAGCCAGGTTTAAGAAGGGCTCAGCACAGACATTAAGAATAATCTGCATATGCTACTGTGTTCCCACTTTTGGCACTTAAATCTTCAGCATTCGTGGGGGCACAAGTTAGTACTAATGTGTAGTGCCTCTAAAAATAGCAGCTTTCTTACTCAGTGGTAGACGTTGGTATGGGGATGGATATTTACTGTCCACTCTGTTTTGTTGTTGTTGTTTTTTGTTTGTTTGTTTGACTGTTTTCTGCTGTACACCATTCACTGGAGCTATTTGTGAGGAGACCAACAATTATGTGGCATTCAGGAAGATGTATATGGTTTTCATATGGTTCCAATGCTATGCATCATTGGGAAAGATTTCAACCGTTGGGCGAGATTATCATAAAGAAAGAAATAGCAGTGTGGCCACCATAGATCCCCGTGCTTCTGCTTAAAAAAATTCCACAGGGAAATTACAAGCATTGGTAACAGGTCCAGATCCTTGAGGAGTTATCACAAAGGGACTCTTCTGGGTTATGAAGTTCCCTGCTCTTACCAGAAAGTAATTTATGCTAAGGTTTTCCTAGTTTCTAAGAACACATATTTGCTTGCTACACTTAAACAAATACAGGTGCTTTCTATAAAATCTACTAAATAAAAATTCCTTCTTCAAGCAGTGATTGGCTGCACTAAAACATAAAGTTTCTTTTGCTCACCTTGTGCCCATGTAGTGACAAGTAGAGAGCGAAGTCATGAATCCAGAACAGTGGTTAAGACTGCTGGTTAAAGGGACTCTCATCAGTGTGTATAAATACCTGAAGATGCAGTGAAGATAGAACCAGGCTCCTTCCAGTGGTACCCAGTGACAGACAGGACAAGTGGCAATGGGCACTCACTGGAGTACAAGAAGTTCCCTTTGGACATCAAAAGTCAATTCTTTACTGTGAGGACGATGGAGCACTGTCACAGGTTGCTCATAGATGTTGTGGAGACTCCCTCCTTAGAGATCTTCTAAAGCTGCTTGGACATGGCCCTGCGTTTCCTGTACTGTCCATGAACTTCCTATAAGATTTTCCTAGTTTCTAAAAAAGGGCTAGGAGTCACAGAACCCACAGGTTGGAAAAGACCCTTAGGATTATCAAGTCCAACTGTTAACCTGACATACTGAGTCCCATCACTGAATCATGTCCTAAGTGCCATATCCACACAACACTGAAGTACCTTCAGGGATGGGGACTCCACCAGTTCCCTGGGCAACCTGTTCCAGTGCCTATCCACCCTCTCTTTAAAGAAATTCTTCTTGACATCCAATCTAAACCTCTTCTGGCACAACTTGAGGCTGTTTCCTTGCATACTACCACTTGTCACCTGAGAAAAGGGACCAACACCCTCCTTGCTGCCATTTCCTTTCAGGTAGCTGTAGAGTGTTATGAGGTCTCCCCTCAGCCTTCTCTTCTTCAAACTAAACAGTCCCAGTTCCCTCAGCTGTCCCTAAATACCTTGTTTTCTAGTCCTTTCATCAGTTTTCTTGCTCTTCTCTGAACTGAATCCAGATATTCAATATCTTTGGAGTACTGAGGGGCCCAAAAGTGTACACAATATTTGAGGTATGGTATCACCAATCACACTTTGCATTTCATTTATTTACAAACACAGATTGTTATTAGAAGCAGTTTACGCATTGCTTTCCAGATCATCAGTTTATGCTTTTGGCTTAGGATTCATAGTTTCATGCTTTTCATAGATTCATCATAGGATTCATACTTCCTTTTTTTTTTTTTCTTTTTTTTCCAGTAGACTATCCCCCCACCCCACCCTGAAGTTAGTGAAAAATGTCTGTTTCTTCATATTATTCATATCCCCATGATCACTGAAGCCACGTAGTCCAATTCCTTCCCCTTTGCTGCAAGTAATGAGGAATTTTCCTCAAAATTCTGCACAAGCAAGCAGAATGCTTAAACAGATAAATTTCTACAGGAGGGAAAAAGAAAACGAAGCTGTCCTTCACTTTCTCTGTATACAAATTATTAGGCTTATTGGAGAGTAGATACAGCTTACATTAGTAAGTTCAAAACCTGAAAAAGTAAAGCTATTAAGTTTGTACCATCCACAATCAGCTTCAAAACAGACAAACTTTGGAATCATAGAATCAAATCATGTTTGGAAAAAACATCCAAGATCATCCGGTCCAACCATCACCTTAACACCAAAGTCACCCACTAAACCATGTCCCTAAGCGCCACGGGCAAACTTTCCTTTAACATCCCCAGGGATGGTGACTCCACCACCTCCCTGGGCAACCTGTTCCAATGCCTGACCACTCTTTCTGAGAAGAAATGTCTCCTAATTCCCAACCTGAACCTCCCCTGGCACAACTTGAGGCCATTCCCTCTAGTCCTATCACTAGTTATCTGTGAGAAGAGGCTGACCTCCAGCTCCCCACAACTTCCTTTCAGGTAGTTGTAGAGAGCAATGAGGTCTCCCCTGAGCCTCCTGTTCCCCAGACTAAACAACCCCAGTTCCCTCAGCCACTCCTCATAGGACTTGTGTTTCAGGCCCTTCACCAGCTTCATAGCCCTTCTCTGGACACGCTCCAGGGCCTCGATGTCCTTCTTGTAGTGAGGAGCCCAAAGCTGAACACAGTACTCAAGGTGTAGCCTCACGAGAGCAGAGTACAGGGGGACGATCACCTCCCTGGTCCTGCTGGCTACACTATTCCTGATACAAGCCAGAATGCCATTGGCTTTCTAGACCACCTGGGCACACTGCCAGCTCATGTTCAGGTGAGTGTCGACCAACATCCCCAGCTCCTTTTCCTCTGCACAGCTTTCCAGCCACTCTGCCCCAGGCCTGTAGCGCTGCATGGGGTTCTTGTGACCAAAGTGCAGGACCTGGCATTTAGCCATGTTGAACCTCATCCCACTGGCCTCTGCCCATTCATCCACCCTGTACAGGTCCTTCTGCAGGGCCTTCCTACCCTCCAGCAGACTGACACTTACCCCCTACTTGGTGTCATCTGCAAACTTACTGAGGGTGCACTCAATTCCCTCATCCAACTCATCAATGAAGATATTAAAGAGGATAGTTAAGTCACATTTAATTAAAGGTGTATCATATTCTGCAACACGAGTCTAAGTGTAGACACCTGTGATGCTTTTCTCAAAAGCCACAGAAAAAAGGGAATTCTGTCCAGGTCACATTGAATTGTCTGTGCTATTCAGGACACAGGAATTTCAGTAGACAGAGGAATACTTGGTAACAAACTTTTGCTGACACTATTTCTTACCTATCAGCGCTAGGCCTTTAGCCTTCCAACAGTCTTTGTGGTTACAGGAGCATCAAGTCACTGACAATTGCCTATCCCCCATGTCAAACAAAACTGTAGACTGATACCTGCTGTTTGAGGAGTGTTCCCTCCAATAAAAACACTATTCTTTTTTGGCCTATGCTACAGGACCAGCTAGTGAAACTGTTACGGCCTGATTACTAGAATAAGATATAATGGAATGGAAGACTTCTATTTTCATTCTAAGTCAACTAAGGGACACTTTATGTAATGAAAGTTCTTGGTGTAACTGTCAGCCCTTTATTTTAAGTCTCAGATTTAGATCAGGTGATTCAGTCTACCATGTAAATGCAGAAATTAGAGATTCTGCCTGTTTCTACCACTATTGTCACACAAGAAAAATTAAAGTGCAGAAGATGTTGCCCTGCAGTATTTGATAACTACTATCCCAGAAGTTCAAGTAGGACAAGTAGACTGTGCTGCCTTCCCAGTCAGTTGTCTAAATGCTACCTGAAAAACAACAATAAAAAAACCACCATATAACAGTTGTTTCCAAAAAAATATATATATAATCAGGGCTTTTTTTGAAAGCTTGCCTTTTTCTTTTGCTGTGGAATAGCAAGTATTAGTTTACTGGCAGTAAACTAGTTCTACAACAGCATCATAAATTCAGTCAAGGCAACATCTGCCACAATGTGTTAGAAGAGAAACTACCAGCAGTTACACTAACACACATTAGGTGAGCTGCAGAAACACAGCATGAGAATGGATTCCGAAGGTTTTACACAAAACCAGGAGATTTGGCCATTGTAAATATCAGAAATTTTAAGCAGCACTACCAGCAAAGATGAGAAATGAGTATATAAAGTTATCTGTTAAGACAACAAACAGGAAGTTCAGAGTTACTAACCAGATTGTTGAAAACAGTAATTTATTTTCACATTTATAAGACAAACAAAAAAATATTTAAAGTATTTACAAATATATACAAATATTAAAAATGTATATTATAATTTGGAAAATATTGGCAGTTTTTTTTAGCAGTATTGCCAAGATACAGTACTTTCTTTTTTTTTTAAAGAAAAAAAAGCTAGGAAGAGTATCATCACAGTTCCGGGAAAAAATGTAGTTCCTGAAATGAATGAAGATTGAAGGAAGAACAACAAAATTTAAGATTCAAATAAACCATCAGAGAAAATGGCATTACAAACATTCACATTTTAAAATTAAGGCAAAATCTTAAACAAGACAATAAAATCTAAAGTCTCATACAATTTTATTTTAAAGGGGACTTCATTCACCTCTCTTGACATTTGCATTATCAATGCTTTTAAAAGACTTTTGGAACACCAAAAGCAAACATTTAAATAAAACACAGCTTAGCTTTTTTCCTGTTGGCATCTAAGAATTGCCAAGAAGATTACTTGCCAAAAGCTTTTTGTTCAATATTTTTGTGGTGAAGTTTTTGGAGACTGGAACATGGCAGACAAAAATTGTCAAGACAATATTTAAAACGTTACTAGAATCCATGTCCTGTATTTTTTTTTTTAAACTTGGAAATTAGTAAGACATTTTAAAATGGTTATTTGTGGCAATTCCTAGGAATTTGAGAATGACTAAACGGAATTATAAAATTAACTTTTTTTTTTAATATAGAATAATGGCAGAATGCAAACGCATCTTTAGGCTTTGTTTTCTTTGCGGAAAAATTTACACCCTAGAAATCTTTTATGGCACATCTGACAAAGTGTATCAGGATGGATCACAATCGCCGCAGATTTTGCTTGCTTTTCTTAGTCCCAGGGAGTGGCCCTATCTTAGAGTTTGATTTTATTGGCTTGCCGCTCACACAGTCACTGGAGCTGTGGTAGCAACACATACACCTTGTGCAGAAGTCAAAGCCACAGCCTTCACGATTGCATGTTGCTCTTTGCAGATAGGAGTCATACTTTGCAGGTGAGCCACAGCGATGGCAGACTTTAAGGCTTTCAGTGTTTTTCAAAGTCTTGGCAGCCTATCAGAAAAAAGTATACAAAGAAAGTCGTAAGTGGAGGGTAAACACATTGCAAACATCCTCCGATATTAACCATGTGCCACAAAACAAATTATAACTTCTCTCACTCTAGAAACTACAAATTTAGCCTAGTTATGGTTGTATCAAGTTCTGATGGAGATTGAACAGAAGTTATCGGTTTTCAGTTACTTTGGACTGGATTAGAGATAAGTAATTTATAATTCTTACGTTTAAAGGACAGTCAGACTAAATGCAAACCAATAAGAAAAATAGCCAATATCAAACTTCTGAATCCTTCAAATCTCATCCAAAGATGGTGATTTAGTCAACTTTAAAAAATACAGCAATCTGAATTCTACTGAATTAACAACATTTGCAAAGAGAACAATTGAGTCCAGATATCTCAGCTGTGGGGTACTCAGCTTGAGATATCAAATGGAAACAATTCCTACATTTATCCAAAGAATTCGTTTTTGACACAAAAACAGATCCTCCACTCAAAATAGCTCAACATGTATATTAGAGCTTATGTCACTCAATTGTTGAAAACAAAATGCTTTTATAATCAGTGTGTATAAACATATATATCTCCTTATCAAGGCAAAATAAATTTAGATGGCTTTAGTGTACAGTTGTACCTTCAGATTTCTAATGCTACTAAGTGCTGTATATTAGTATTAGAGCACTTTGATCATACTTTTCAATGCCATTATATCTTGTCTGTTTTATAAAAAATAGTAAGGTGAAGGGAAATCTGTTAGCAGTTGTTGACCAAGTAAGTATCTTAATCAAAACTCCAAACACAGGACACGCTACAAATGTGTAATTAAAAAGGTAATTTCAGTGTCAGATAATTAGTTCAAAAAGAAGCACAATGAACACGAGAATTATTAATGTTTCATTTTTCAAAAATAGGAACTAATTTCTTAGTTTTTTTTTTTTTAAAAAAAAGAAATTGCCCATTGGTGTTGAAGCAAATTGACAGTTTTTGTGGGACTGTATAACTGGAAAACACGTGATTCATCGTAAGTCCACAGGAAGTAAAAGGAAATGACTTAAAGTTTTCATGTCTGATGAAAGCCAAAATTTAAGCAAAAAAAAAAAAAAGCGCTAAGCTATTTTGATGTTACCTAGACACTCAGAGAAAAAAGATGCACAACTTCACAGTATATGTTCTCCACTTTGTTTCTACCACTGTGTTAAAATAGACTCAATAAGCAAAAGCTGGCAGCTATACTTAAGAGTTACAAGCACTTCAAATTGGAGATACTACTTTTAGAAATACACTTTACAAGCTGATGGTATGCCAGACAACGTGTGAGAAATTAAAGATGAATGAAATCCACCAGTTACCTCTGAAAACTCCATGAGCCTACTGTGATTCTTAGATGCTTTGGATCTGCTGCCTTTTTTACTTAGGCTGTTTGACGGGGTTGCTTTCTGAACTGAAGCTAAAGCCGCCCGGTAGAGAACGTACTCCCTTGTTGCAGCATGTTCTGATGTCTTAGTACCATCCTAACAAAGAGAAAACAAGAATAAAATTTGAGAAGAGACTTATCTGGCAACGGTTTATAGAATACAAAGTGCTTTTTCTTTAGCAAAATTAAGAACTTATTTTTGTGATCCCTCCTCTGGCTAGGTTTCCAATAATAAAGTGTCATAGCAGGTAGTATGCTAACAATTTTACCTTAGCTTTCTCAGTCATTACTGTTAGAAACAAATAGAATTGACCCCTATTTCTGACCACCATTTGCAACCATTTTATATTACTTAATACAATTTAACTTCATAATAACACTTCATTAATTATTTAAGCAGAATGTCCACACTGCAATGTTTTAAAGCACAAAGCAGTATTTCTAAATCCTTACAGAGAATAGAAATGCTTGTACATTTTATTTCTAGAAAGTAAACTCCACCCTCCCCTCCACTGATTTTCTATGTTTGCATTTCAGGTTAAAAAAGGGATACAATGCAAGGCGAAAATCAAACTTTATGGCATGAATTTTTATATCAGTGGCATCCATTGTTTTCATTACAACTACCTAGTATCATGAAGTACTAGCGAAAACTCAGATTAGTTAACTACCTCATTCTGTGACAGATGCCAAGCTTTGCTTCATTGTCTTCCCCTCTCTCAAAGAACGAAAGTACTCCTAACGTTCTGAAAGAGTCCTGCCTTGGTAAAGTGAAAACACCAGTGTGGCTGGATCTTGTATTTATTGTTTCACACAGCGAATAAGCATTAGGAGTAGCTCACAGAGCAAAAAGCTTTTTGGATGTCTGTAGCCAACATGTTGGACTTCAGAGACTGTTGACAGAAAGTATATGCAAAAAATCTGAGTCTCACAGTCAACCACTTAGTATCTTTGAGTCTCTCTCCCTTCTGGATGAGTGGGGATGCTGAAGTAAGCAAGCCTCTGCTGAGAGGATCTAGGGTTTGCTTAGTGGGCAGCGCTGGAACTGACACTGCCCTTTCTTCCTCTTTAAACAGGACATGTGGAAGCTCTTAAGAACATCTATATCTTGTAGGATAATCTTCTCAGCCAACCTTCCTTGGGCTCCAAAGTCAGTTTATGGAACTATCATGAATTGACTAGCAACGGTTGAGATAAGGCATCCTAACAGGACAAACTCAGACACTCAGTGACTAACTCTTCCCAACCTAAGAATCTCTTCTGTGAGGCTGGGAAGAGACACAGCTGGTTTAGGCTTAAAATATCCTATGAGTGCAAAAACTTACAGAAAGGTTTTTCACAGCTTTACTATATATTTGGAAAGCCCATTTATCTTCTTGCAGAATCTTCTTCCACGTTGTGCTGACTTTGGCAAAACTGTAATGACAACACAAACATCTCAGTTATCTTTTTAAGAAAGCCGGAAAACTTGTTATTTAGCAGTGGGAATAACTATTTATGCATTTTTTTTCTTTCATACAGAAATGGGAAATGTTCACAATTATTGCCTTTACTTTCTAGAGAAAAGACACATTGCCCACAAATATTATGGATTACATCAACAGTTCTTGTTTTAGTATATTAATACATAATACTAACCCCTAAGAAAATGTCACAAATCACGTATCTAAAACATTAGGCCATCTGATTAGGTAGTTTGCTTTCACCATGAAATACCTGAAGATCAAAATACTTACTTTATTAAGTCCATGTCACTGAGATGCCTTAAGATGTTTGCTAATATATGCTTCAGGTTCTTTTGGAAGAGTTCAGCAAGAATGTCTATTCCATCTAACCCCATTTTCTTTCCAATTAGGTTGTGAAATTCAGACTTTCCCCTAAAAACAATTCTGTCTACAGCAGTCCAAGATTTGAGATTTCTTTTACCACTTTTTTTCAAAGTTGAGCAAATCATTTTTTCATAATGGATTACTGGCAACAAAGTCTTCTTTGAAAACTGTACTTGGTTTTGGTTCTTCATGAGACAATGCTCTGGTGTGCCACAGAGATTTCCAGCCAAGGGTATACTATCTTCATGTTCTACTGCATCATTGAATTGATTACTTAACATAGAGGAATAACCACTGTCCTCGTTAAGTTTACTATTTTCCAGTGCCTCCACTTCATAGATCCCTTCATCAAGTCTTTGGTTTATTTGTTTGTTTTCTTTGTTATGTACAGGCCTTCCTTCATCTTCAAGATCTAGATTTCTGGGGGCTGCAGGATATGATTCACTACGGAGTATTTTCTGATGCTCTTCAGCACAGCTTTTATACAAACCTTCCTCATAATTCGAGGGGCAGGACTCTTCCAGTCTTGTTTTTCCAGCAGTCTTTGATGGCACGAACCCAGTGCGAAGAGATGTACAACCAAAATCGCATTTCATTTTGAAAGAGTGGCTAATATTTGATTTCATTGCTTTATTTGTATCCTGCAAGTGACAGTAAGGAAATTATTACAACATAGTATAAACTGCAGCACAAACTGGTTTTGTTTCAAAGAAGTGATCATGCCTTCCTTCTGAAAGTAGGAATTTTAATCTATTATCTAATGACACCTCTAGTGGCTAAACACATAAAACCAGTGGAACTAAGGATTTGATCAGCCACACATTAGATCTACCTGAGATCTTCTCTTCTCAGAATTTGACCTTGATGCTGCATATAGCTGGGATGAGCAAAGTGAGTGGATGATTTACATTGCCACCATTCCACCAGTACAGATTGGTTTCAGACACACCAGTGCCTCCACTTCCTGCCCTGGATGCAATGGTATGATGAGGACATTTGCAGTCCATGCAAGGGACGCTGGTGGGAGGGAGTCCAAAGGCCTTCACTGAGTGACAGCAGAGTGCCCAGGCAAGGGGCAGAGCCAGGCCAGAGCTGCCTGAACGGTCTGTGTGCATGGCCAGAAGCAATGCTACTGGTGCAGGGCAGGTACCTGGCATTTTTAAAGAGGAGGAGGGTGGGTGGCACAGGAAAAACGTGTGCGCTAACAGGCCCGGGTGAGTTACAGGGGAGTGCAAGGAGCCTTAGACAATGGTCAAGGTGAAGCAGGGGTCTTGCTTACGAGCAGGATTTTAAGCGGGTGCAAAGGGAAGGCATGGGGACTGGTAGTTGCTATAAGGAAATGGAGCCCTTCTTGCCCTGCTCTGCTCCCCTCCCCCCGTGCGTGGTGCTATCTATATTCGCGACCGCGGGGGATGGGCGAGGGCTGGAGGGGAGAGGGAAGCCATCGCTGCCGCCTTAGCCCTAAGGGGGAATTATTGCCAATATGCTCCACAATCGGCATGAAAAATAACCCCCCCAGTCTGAGCAGGTATTTTGGGGAGGGGATTTTAGCACTCCCAGTGGCGTAGGGCAAAGTAGGGGAGAACTGGAAACGTTTCATGATGTTCCAGGGAAATACCCGCTTCTTCGTGCCCACGTTTGGGGGAAGAGGGGAGGAAGATAGGACGGAAAGCGCCCACGGCTTTGTACACCCGGAGCGAGGCGGGTGGCAGCGGAGCCCCCCGGAGCCCCCTCCCCACCGCGGTGCGGCCGATGGTCCCTCCTCGGCCCAGCCCCGGGGGCTCCCAGACCGGCCCCGACCCCCCTCCGGGCGGGCTCTGCTGCAGCCCCCTCAGGGCCGTCAGGGGTCCCGTTGGCGGCGGGTTTCCCCTCAAAATGGTGGTGGCGGGCCGGGTAGGGCTGGATGCCCCCCTCCGGCGGCGTGGCCCCGCGGGAGAGACAGCACGGTGCGGTGCGGCCCCTCCCCGCCCGCCCGCTGCCCGCCGGCGGGATCAGCGCTTGCTGGCCCGGCGTGGGGAGAGCAGTGCCCCGCATGCGGCTCGGGTCCGGCGGCCGCCATCCAGCCCCGCGGGGGGTTGCCCAGCCGCGGTCCCTCTGCCCGCCTCCCCTCGCAGCACGTCCAGCGCCCCTGGACCCCTGGACCCCCCCAGCCCCGCCGGAGCCCCGTACAGCCCCGGTACAACCCCTCGGAGCCCCGCAGCAGCCCCGAGCCCCCGGCAGCGGCGGGGATGCCCCTCGCGGCGCGTCCCGGCGGGCGCTCACCTGCAGGGCTGCAGCCGCCGCGTCCCGCGGGCAGTGAGTGCGCGGCCGCCCTCGCCGGGTACTTTTAAAAACTTTGAATTTGGTATCCAAAACCGCGCCGGCCAATCGGGAGCCGGCGGCCCTGCCGACGCGGCCAATGGGGAAGGCCGGCAGGAGGCGGGGGCCAATCCGAGCCGCGGCGGGCGGGGCCGGCCCCGCTCCCATTTTCCCTCCTTGGCAGGCGAGGAGCGAGCCGAGTGGCGGGGCGGTGGCGCGCGCGCGCCGGGGGCGGGGCCGAGGGCATCTCCCGCCCGGGCCGCGGCTCCCGCCCGGCACCCGGCACGGCGCGGGCACCGCCACCGCCACCCGCACCCACCGGCCCCGCACGGGCTCGCCCCCCGCAGAGCGCCCGCCGGCGGCTTGAGCAGGGAGAGGCAGGAGAGCGCCTCCCGGCTCCGGTCCTGCCCGCACCGCTCCCTCGCCGGTGGTCACAAAGAGCAAGCGGCTTCTGCGCTCCCGGGGAGCATCAGGCTCCCCGATGCTGCCCTCCTGCAGCCATGGTTATTTTCAAAGGGACGCGTTTGCGGCGTTCGCTTCGGCTCTGCACGCACCGAGCGTGAACTCGCCCCCCGGGAATTGCGCCTGGTGGCGGGGCTGACATCTCCCTGCCTCCCCCTGGCTGACAGGCTGCTGCTAGCACGTGGGTGAAATGAAATGAAATGCCTGTGTTTCCTCTAAAGTATGATGAACATTGCTAGCTGGCAGCAGATGGAGAACAGGCTGTAAAAGGGAAGGGATCCTACCACCCTGAAAATATCCTCTCACAGCTGCACTTGCACCAAGACTACAAACAAGTCTTGCATTAAAATGAATACAGGGCCAAAAAGAGACTTCCAGCCCTTATGGTGCAAAGCCTGCCATGACTGACCAAGGAGGTGTGACACAGGGTACGGAAGTCCACCTCGTACAACACTGTCAGTTCCACATTCATTTTCAGACACCTCTGCCAGCCTCCTGCCAGGACCACAAGATGTCTGGCTTTTCTCACACAGATTCAAGGGTGGCCACTCGCAAGGCAATGATGCAGCTCGTGGCTGTTGAGGAGGCAGACTAGAACAGGGAGGCTCTGAGCGTGGTAGGATCTGGCCAGCAAGGCCACCAGCTGGAACATCAAGGAAGGTTTTAAGGTGACAAAGACCCAAACAGTCCTGCGTTTTATGCAGTAGGCCAGTGCTTAGACCAGGTTAATGTCCTTTATTTGCTTACAGAACTATGAAGCTAGAGGGAAGGAATCTCAAATTCCTTCCATCAAACCTGGCTTTAAGTCAGGAAGAGTGTGACAATTGCTTTGTAGTTTTCCGTTTGCAGCACTGCTCTGGTAGGAATGAAGACCTCAGTCCAGGACTCTGCTCCAATCAATACCTAAACATTTTACACATCAAGCGCTCTGTATATTTTCACTTTCTTAGGTAACAGCTGGAGTTGTAAATCTTCCAGTAAATCTAGACAAAGGCCTCAAGATTTATCTCACCTCATGCATACAGGCACTCCAACATCTCAAAATAACGTATGCATCTTTAATTTGAAGATTTGGAATGTAATCATCGTTACCGTGCAGTATTTCCTAGAAAATAAAGCTGACCAAGGTATTAATAAAAAAGTATAGAATCACTTATTTTTTTTAAATGTGCTTTTGTTCCAACTGCAGTCGTATAATGAAAGAAGATAAACTGATAACACCCAGTTTTGTTTTTGCATTCCTTCCCGAATTTTATCTAGCATCCTTCAATAATGCATTTCAATAAGCTATCTGTAGCAAAGTGCTGCGTTTACTTTGTTCCTACTCTGATTTCTTACACTAATTTTAATTAGAATTCTCAAAGTAAACATCTGTACTCATGGTAACATTCTTTCCTTAGGTTCTGATTTCTTATTTACTGGTACCTACAGTTCAAATATATTCTGCATGTATACACACATGCATACATGATGCACGATGGGATAACATGGGATGGAGGTAGGAGGTTTTCTGTTACTATATATATATATATATATATATTTGGGATTGCAAAACATATTTACCCGCAGATATAAACGTGCACATTTATCAGTAGATTAGAAAGGAAAAAGTGTTATTTTGCTTTCACAGATCAAACGTTTTAAGATGTTGTTAAACTGAATAGGTCAAAATAATAAGATGCCACTCATGTTACGTAAATTTCAGAAAAATCAAAAAAAAATGGAGCCATTTAAAAACAAAGGAGAAATTGCACTCCTGAAATGGGAGATTGAAATCATACCAGCCTTCAAGATAAACATTACAAATTGTTTGGTTCTTTTCAATTTTGACTCAGGAACAGAACCATTCTTTTCAAAAAGATTCCACATATCTTGTCATTTTGCTTCCAGAGCTCTTGTGGAACAAGGAACAATATTCTTCAACAATTCTTCGTGCTTGATTAATAAGGGCCAACAGGCCATGAACACGTGAAGAGATGCACTTTGAAGAACTCCCTCTCCTGTGTCACTTTTAAGTCATTAACATGTCTTCAGATTAGTATTGTTTTCATTTAGTTATCACTTTCTTCCTGTCACTCAAACAAAAAGGGATTTTTTGTTATTTCAAGTAAGCTACTTGACACTGTATCAATGTTCAAACTACCATTTAAATGAAATCTGGAACTAGAAATAGCTCGTTTTTAATGCATACCTTTTGGGTGTGGTGTATCAACATCTTCTCAGCGGAGAAGGTTAAAAACTGCAGTTACTTCTGGACCAGTCAAATTTACTTAATTGTACTGCTGCAGCAATAAAGTCTTTTACTCAGCAAGTAAGAAAACTGTTTATCAGTCATGAGGAAACAAGATGTGGTATCTTTCATGATCTGAAAAGCAGTTCTATTCTCTGGATGGTACTCCAAAAAGTTCCTTTGGCAGACGAGCATCTACATCTATTGAAATGGCTTGTCAAAGAGAAAGGTTCATTTTTCATTTTCTGAAATAATTTCCATCAAAGATTCATAATCAGCATATTCCCTCAGAGTTTGTATCATTTCATCTAGCATTTCTTCCCCTAACATGAAACTCTCAATATGATGCACTGATCTGCTTATCCTGTGGTCAGTAATCCGGTCCTGTGGAAAGTTGTATGTTCTGATCTTCTCTGATCTTCCTTTAGTCCCAATCTATCAAACAAGAAGAATCAGTTTATAAAACTGATTAAAAGTCTTCTTAGAAAAAGGATGAAATGTTGATTAAACATTTAAAGGAAAAGCTTTCTTCTCCTCCCATAAATATTTAATACAAATATATAGTACTTAGACTAGTTCAGTAGTCACACTAATTACACTTAAACATGTAAAAGACCTATTTTACTATATTTTTTTCTAATACTATTCTAGTTCTTCACACTCTAATCCAGTTTGTTTCACTAAGTCTCTAGAATTTACATACCACTGAAACGTTAAGTCTGGCTAACACACAACCTTTACACTGAACAAGAACGTAATTTTCTTTTTTCCCCCCTCATATAAGTCCTTAATGGACTCCTGTTCCTCTATAGTTCCATTTACTATTTGTGGCTGAGCATAGCATAAAACATCCCAAAACATATGCACATATAGAATTCTATCTTTATAAAGTGAAACTTACTTGAATCTTTCGAACACTATTTCTCTTTTTGGTTTCTTCTTCCAGTTTAATGTTGTATAATTTAGCACAAAGCATTTGCATAGCCTTCTCTTTGTTTCTAATTTGAGATCTTTCTTGCTGACATTCAGACGTGACCCCTGCCAAAAATATCATGAGATTTAACGCTTAACACACACTAGAAATGTCAAAACCCTATCTTAATATTTTTATTATGTTAAAAATTAAAATAATCATTTATTTTTTTTCTTCCAACACCTATTTTGGACTAGGAATGTAAAAGTCGAGGCTCACTAGTGTCTAATGATACATTTTGGAAGAGTGCAAACTTTAAGCCAGAAGACAAGAAATTTGATTTGAACAGGTAGACATGAAATAAGACACGCAATGTGATCTGACTTATATAAGATTCATTTAATACCTGTAGTTTTTGGCCACAGTTCCAGGAAATTTAGGATTTAAATAGCAGTAATATACACTAGGCAGTGAGTATACAGAACAGACCAAAGTGGGCACAGTTTTCTTAAAATGAAATTTAAAAAGCGTGGTTTTCCTCATCAAAATATATATACAATTTGACTTAAAACACAAAGTGAACAGCCTAACAAAACAGTTGGGAGAAGAAATATAGGAAGAAGATAGTACAAGCTAAGTTTTTATTTGGATTTATTTTAAGTAACTCTGGTAAGATTATTTATATATGATATATGAAAGAGTTGTTTAAAAACAACTTTTGGGGTCAAAATGAAGGCTTGTAAACAGAATTAGGATGAGAGAAGAAGGAAAAGAACATTTGTAAAGGAAGAGAGATCAAGAAGAACAAAGATACAAAAGATGGAACAAGAAAAGTTCAAGAAATAAGGTGAAATACAAAAAACCTTATGAACCATCTCTATTGTATAATCACAAAAAAGCAATATCTTTTAAGATTTATATAACAAAAACTAATAACTGCCACCAGCAAAAACTAAGGTCTTTTTTTTTTCCCCAAACATGGAGACAATACAAAACTCTTGTAATCTGAAGTAACTTTTTGTTACCGTATCTTAAACGGAATTCTACCATCTCCACTATTTACCTTCTACTTTACTGAGGTGACGCAACAAGTGTAGAATGGATTTATGTCTTCGATAAATATGAAGAAATGGGTGGCAAAAATCTGGATATGTGAAGATAAGCATGCTCAGGATTACCCTGAGGCTGTAAAACTTGACTAATGTTTGTGGTAGAGAAGAGGAAAAGTTAAAAAGCAATGAAAGTCAAGACAGCTGTTGTGGATTGCTCAAAAGGAAGTAAAAAGCTTAGAAATGGCAATAAAAAAAGATATGATAGCTAAAATCAGGTAGTCGTTGAGGGCGTATCTTATCCATCCTCTTACATTCCCTAACCTGAGCCCTGGGGGTGGACTTCCTAATTATGCCTGTAATCTATTGGAAAGGAGCCAGAAGACAAATGGAAGCTGGCATCATAATGCAATAGATGATACTTAAATCAATGTTTTAATAAAGAAAAAGAGCCAACCTCTCTTTCAGAGAACAGTCAAGAAAAGGCAAATCATCAGATTTTAACATTTGTTTTTCTCTGTCTTTTTTCATTAGTCGAAAGCTTAAATATAACTTTTTTCACAGAAATTGGTTTGAATACTTCAAGAGTGTCATGCTTAATGGCAAAATGGATAGTTACCTACTAAAGCTTTCACTATTACAAACGAGTAGGCGCATGACTTTTTTTTACCCCCCCCTTTTTTTAAACTCAATATTAGGGATACTTTTGCACACATAAAGCCTTTACAAAAACTCTGCTCTACTGTTAGCCATGTTTGAAACTGTTGTTCCAAAGGAAATTATGATAGTAGTTTTACAATGTAGATCTTACGGTAAGGAAAAAGTGAAGCACCTGTTGGAATATGAACTATCCGTACAGCACTATCTGTGGTATTGACATGCTGCCCTCCAGCTCCACTAGCTCTCTTTGTTTCTATTCGCAGATCTTTCGGATTAATTTTCAGTTTCATCTGTCATAAGAGGAAAAAAATGTCAAATACACATAGTTGGTTTATTTTATAAGTCACACTCAGGCAAGATCAAACCTTTTTTTCTGGTTTATGAGTGGTAGCTCAGATCCACTTACTAAATGCTGGGAAATCAGACAAGGGAGTTTAAGATACAACCATCCCTCAGCATTAATCTTCCCTGTCTTCTGAAAGCTCTGCACCCTCTCCCAGACAAGTTAATCAATATTTGAACTTGACTAGATGGGTTTCAGATAAAACACACTGATTTTTCTGGTTATGGAATGGAGTGATCTCTGTGAGGAAGTAACGAGACAACTTAGGGAGAACAGGAGGGAATAACATCTTTTGGCAGTTTGCTAGGTCAACATGAAACAAAGATACAAACAAAGTTTTAATTCTTAGCTTGTTTTTTTTAGCCAAGCAAATACGGTTAGAAAAAATTGTCACTCATACATTTTGGAAGGGAAAAGTGAGGATACTATAAAATTGTGGAAGAGAAAGTGCTAAAACAAACCTCTTTGAGCTCTCTAAACTAATTCAGTCCTTTGCAACTGTGTCAAATTTTCCACTGAACATGCAAGGCACAGTTACAGCAAATTTTCAAGTTATTGTGAAGTAAACTGCCAGTAAGTTTTTTGAGATTAAGATTTTGAGGAAAAAACAGAAATTATTTCCCTAGACAAAAATAAACAAAAAAATACGATGTAAAATTTTAAGATTCAAAAAAACCCCAGACATTAAGAGAGAATAGTTAAGACTGACAGAGAAGATGTAGATATCAGCAACATGGCATTGCTTACGGTAACGTCTGTTATACTAAAAAAGCATTACCTCACTGGGTTGGGGTAATATTGCAACAGTCATTGTGCTGGTGTGAATGCGCCCTTGTTTTTCTGTCTTTGGCACGCGCTGTACGCGATGCACTCCTCCTTCAAATTTCATGTACTTGTAAGCCTCAATACCTGCTATACTGGCAACCGCACGTCTTAGGCCACCTTAAATAAAAAAGAAAAACAGTTGTAAAACTAAGAAAAACTGTTCGTTCTATGCTTTTCTATTTCAGACTTTCTATTTAGCATCATTGTTGACTTATTATTTCTTAAAATTTATTAAGTTGTTTCTTTGTTTCTTAAAATTATGAGTTTACCATTTAAATGCTTAGGCAGAATTATACCAAAAATGTAAGAAAACTCTAAAACCAGACATACGCACTCACACAAAATGTCAAGTAAAGGCCTGTCAAGTTCTTTTTACAAAGTCCATTTTATTTTTTATACACATAAAAAGGTTGAGTCATGCACACAAAGCTACCTTCAGAAACTACATCAAATTCTTTTGACTGGTATTTGAGAAACCCACCATTCACTGGAAAAAAAAAATAATAATACCCAAAGTCTTTAACTTAGTGATGACTGATGTTACTCTTTCTTCTTCCCCCATCTTTTTCATGCATCCTACCCACATCCCATCCTTGCTCTTTCATTTCATTTTACTCTTTTAATCTTCTAGAACGAGCAGAACTCTAGCTCCTGTCCCCCTTATCCATATACCCAGCAAAACATTTGACAGCAATGTACTGAAAGCTAGCACCTAACCATCAGAATTGGAACTTGGAAGTACGACCCAATATAATCATGGCTTCAAGACAAGTTTGTTGCAATACCAGCTGATGGTATTCTGTCTCCTTCTTGTTTGAAAGTGTGCAATCCCTTTAATTTTGCTAGTAAAACTGTTTGAAGGATTAAAGAACTGATGACACTACAAATAAATGTGTTTTTTTCATTTTTTCTTTGAAACCTGCTTCGTTTTTTAATCCAGATCAGTTCTCAGATCCCATTCTCAGAACAGGGAATGATGTGCCAAGGGAATCATTAGAAATAGAAGACCTTGAAAGAGTACTGCTGTCGAAGTCTTTCAATATGAACCCACAGTCAATGAAAATGAGAGGCCCACACATGCTTCTCAGAAGCACCATTTTAGGCTCTCTCTAGACTAAGGAAATCTACCACAGGGACAAAATAACAGCTTTATAAAAAAGGAAGATGAAGACAACAAAGAATCTGATAATGCTGTAACAGCACAGAACAAAGTCATTGGCCAGAACACAGGCCAGGTTTTACACCACTACTGAGGTTTGCAAATGTTTTTTTTCTACAGAAATGTATCATTCCCTCATAACTTTACTAAAAATTATTTCCTTTTACAGTCAGGTTTGTGGAAAATAGCCTGCACAGCCTCTTCCTTTCTCTTTCACCTCATTCTTGTCCTTGTGACTTCTAAAATTTTGCTCCCAGTTGTACAAATCTGTACCATTTTTGAATCAAATGCATTGTTCAACATATGCAGCCCAATTTATAACCATCATCTACTAGTAATTCTGTAAGATAAATCCATCATGTTTACAATAAATACGACCTTAAAGCACACAATTTAATAAGAATACCTGTTCAAAGTCTTCAGTTTAAAGGAGAAAGGTGCATTCTAACAGGTACTGTGAAATCCTGATTATGTGAACAGTACTCCAATGAACAAAATAATTCTTTACTCTAAAACAATCTTATATATGACCTAAAATAACGCCTTAAATAATTCAGAGGTTGACTGCAATGCTAGCATCAAAACATACTTCCCCCGATATATATAAAAACAAATACTAAAAAAACATAATAACTTCTGCACATGAGGAAGAAAAAAAGCCACATCAGGAGTTAAAATAACTTGAATGTCCACAGTTCTATGTCACTCCTGACAAGCATTAATTACGTAATAAGCAGTTCATTGCAAAAGCTAATGTTCTGTCTCTTCTCCCTCACTTGTTCTGGGATTGGTACATCTATCATGGGTATCATGGGTACAACCTGTATATTTGAGCTGCAGCTGCATACGTGACTTATTCAGGAGAGTTTATGTTCATGGAGATGATCGTGTGCCTGTGGCAACGTGGGGCTTAACGCAAGACTGAGAAACTGGTTTGAAAGACAGGCATTTATATAGGTTGTACTGCGTCAAATCAACTATTTACCAACACATGGTAAACTCAGGTTTTAATATGAAACAGTCAAATCCAATGAAAATTCAGCAAACCATTTACCCAAAAATCTTCAATATGGCAGCAACAGCACAGGCCTGTCGAACACAGCTAGCCCTTACTAGCTCTATGTTTACCTCTAACTGAAAGTGTCCCCTTCTGTTCTGAAAAGGTGAGGTGCACAGAAGAAGGGTGCATGTTTGCACTCCCTCAATTTTTTGTGCGTCACCTTATAACCAGACTGAGACAAAGTCTGATACGTTTCCACATGCCACTAGCAAGCAGCAGCGGATAAACAATGACATGTGGGTTTGTGCTTTAATGTATGTGTTAAATCTCAAATGTGCTATTTTGCACAGTGTCATTCCTTGGGGGTAGGTCAATAATGTCAGTTAAGAGTGGATTCAGACTAATTCTTAATTGCAGCTTTGCTTAACATTCACCATATTTACATATGCTCACTTTCAAACTTCAGTCAAATTCTGGAACTCCTTGAAATGAGTAAACTTGACGTTTTAACATAGGACCTTGCTTTTGCTCATGCAGTCTGTAAGAATTAAGCATGGATGAGATGCAACCCGCTGGTATACCAGCGAATACCCTTACCTCAGTTCTTACTCAACACAGCATGGACAAAGTGAAACTGAGGACTTATATGGGAAAGTAGTGGCAATGCCATCTACAATGCTTCTACCTTACTACTTATTCCCAGCCTCTCAAGCTTTGAAAGATGTATGTTCATACAAATGAGCAAGATCTGAAAATGCACTGCAAGAGGCAAACAAAGGATAGGGCTGCCTTTATTTTTCTGTAAATTTACATCCCACCTTCCTAAATATTAATCTCATCACACAGGCAAGCCCTCAGCAAGACAAAACAGTTCAAATATACATATATATCCATTAAAGACTAGCAGTTTCAAAAAGGAAAAATGGCTAGATATTTATTAGATTTATGTATGAGTGATTTACTGTATAAGGCATTAAAAAGAATGTCTCTGATGGTGTGAGTTCAATATCTAAGATCTGAGCTTTCACCGAAAGAGTAGTCAAGCACAGCTCCCTTCCTCTTGCAATCACAGGAGTGTTAGTTGAGTCAGACCTGACCAAACTACCCTGTAACAATAGGTAGCTTTCAAGCCGGATCAGCAGATTGATCCAATTAGCACTGTGGTCTCAAAACTGCGAGGGCTGAGATAGAAGGAACATGGAAGGTGGGACTGCCCCTGTTAAAGCTACGAAACTGCTCTGATGGTTGTATATGGCTGCTGGTGTTCACCTGATCCAAGTGTTGCTTCACTGGAAAGGACAGATCTCTTTTTGTCCTTAAATCCTCTTCTTGGCATACAAAATGAAGAATCACAGAATAGCTGAGGTTGGAAGGGAACCCTGGAGATCATCAGGTCCAACCTTCTGCTCAAGCAGAGTCAACTAGAGCACACTGCACAGGATCACGCCCAGGCAGGTTTCGACAAGGAGACTCCACAACCTCTCTGGACAACCTGTTCTAGTGCTCTGTCACCCTCACAATAAAGAAGCGTTTTCTCATATTCAGCTGGAACCTCATGTGTTTGTGCCCATTGCTTCTCATCCTATCACTGGGAATGACTGAAAACAGTCTGGCCCCATCACCTTGACACCCTCCTTTAAAATATTTACATACATTGATAAGATCCCCTTCTCAGCCTTCTCTTTTCCTGGCTAAACATGGCCAACTGTTTCAGCCTTTCCTCATAAGAGAGATGTTCCAGTCCCCTAGTCATCATGAGAAGGTCTATCCCTTTTCCCCATGGCACTTACACTCATCTAACCTGCACCACATTGATTCAACTTGATTTTAAAAGAAAGTTAATACATTTCTGTCAGCTCAGAAGGTTGAACTGACTGAGCTGCTGCTGAAGTGTTTGCCTAGGGATAAATGGGGATAAACAGAACTTTCCTCTTTCAGCAGCGAGCTGTGCTGTAACATGCAACAACTTCTTGCCCCTCCCATCACCTGAACTGTGCAAACGGACTCTTGACCATAAGAAAATGTATTAATAATAACAACATGTCTAGATAATAGTCAATACTGAATTCAAGTCTCATGAAATTCAAGATTGTATATTAACTGAATTAACAGTAGCCACTCTAGGAGATTCTGAAACAGAAAAACTGAGTTCATGTTCATGAGCTTGAATTTGAAGTAAGTTACTCAAGAACTCTAAAACAAAAGTTCCCATTTGAACACATTTACCAAAATAACACTTTTAAAAATTGAATTGTTAATGATTTTAAGAACTCAGAAATGCAAGTGAAATCCCGCAAAAAATTATATCAGCATTATCTGACAGGTGAAGATATGGGCCTTCCTCTTTGGAAGTATGAGTACAGACAACAAAATGAAGCCTGTGGCTAGACTTTCAAGTTCCCAATTTATGATGTCTGACTATATTCCTCCACGCAGACCAATTTTTATAATCTATTCACTACATTAACAGTGAATCAAAAACTGTACTTAGGCAAGAAAGGTCTTAAGGCACGGAAAGACCCTCATTAGAAGAGCAAAGTAGCTCACTGACACGAGAAGTTCAATTAGGAGAATCATGGATATTTATTTTTTATGAATTTCTACATGAAAAGAACAGAAAAGGTTCAAAGTAGTTGAAAATACTATTTATGACACATTTTGGACTCTGTGAACAGAAGAGTTGGAAGATGCTATACGTTTCTCAAAGTTTGCTAAAAGTACTTCTGCAATTAACTGTTGACTAAAAAGAGATGAGTTCTTCTTACAGGTTGCATACTCTGACATCCTGGCTTCTCCCATCTTCAAAGTTTCACAAGCAAACTGTTTTCTTCATTTTTTTTTCCAACGAAATCCAATTTTTAAAGGATTACTTTTAATTTTACCCATTACTTTCTATTGACACCTATTCAAGAGAACAGTTAAGAACAAAAGCATAATTAAAACTACGAATTAACTGTCCACCATTATAAAAAAAGAAGAAAAGGATGCTGATGAAAGTACAAACACAGTTAAAGTTTCACAGCCATTTTGAGCTACAAGTTGTAAACTGCATAAGTATCCACCTACCGATCATACTCAGCATGATGTAGGTTACCGGAATGTGCTAGCTTTACTCAGCACAGCACGTATGACAGCAAGCTTGCAGATCTGTTAACACAGAGTCAGCAGATTTGGCCTTCTGAGAACTGTGGCTAGCAATTTGTCAGTCAAAAAAAAAAAAAAAAAAAAACACTAATCCCTGCCATCACTTGGGCACGTCTCCATGTTTCAGACTGCTGTTTCAGTTAGGTTGAGCTGACCAAATCTCTTGCTCCTGGACAGAAAGGTCTTGATTTCTCACTGCCACCACTAGCAGACACACATTTCTGCTTCCATTCTCCCCATAAGCATTTTTCCTTTTCTCCTGTGTTGGATCACCTGAAAATTAATTGGGTTTTTGTGTGCTACTTGTCCATTGAATTAACTTGGTAATGAGACTTTCTGCATAGATGAAAGTGCCAGTGCAGAAGTGTCAGCAGCAGCACAAAGACAGAAGCCTGATTTCTGTAAAACAACCTTACACAGCAGCTGGATTAAGCTACAATTAATAAACAAACATCACTGCCTCTGTTTGTTAAGTAAACCTATCAATCCCATCTCTGTAAACACACTGCTACCTGAGATGACCAACTTAACAGCTCATCATCACCAAAAGAACCAGTTTTCCATTTCCTCTCATTCAAATGCACTGTTCCTTATTTTATGTTAGCTGAGAATTTGACTCAACTCAAACTAGACAAAAGACAATTCTAGTCTGAGAAAGCACAGTCTTTGCCAGTTTAAGGGAAAGCACATCAGAAGAGGACTTAATGGAGGTAGGATTGCTTAGACAGGCACAGAGACAGTAAATGAGAGGACGGAGAAAAATATCTTTTCACAAGCATCATTAAGCTGCTAAATTTGACTACTTGTGAAATTTTACTCAAAGGCTTTCTTAAATAATTAGATGTCTTAGCTCTCCGCTGTCTCAACAGTTCCTCCACTTTGCAGATCCATTAGCTGTTATACTAGCTCACAAGCTTTATCCAAACATCCCATTTCCTTATATAAACCCTAAGTTGACATTTCAAAAAAATCAAGATGTTTTGGATTAAACACCAAGACTAGTTTTAATTATACTGTTTGCTTCTCTGCCAAGAAATAATAAACGGACTTTCAGCCTGCCTCTAAACTGATCTATAAACACAAGAAATATGTAACCTGTATTTGTAAAATTAATATAAAGCTAAAACACATCTACTTGACTTTCTGCATTTCCTTCCTCCAAACACTTAGTTTTATTTATATGTTTTTGAAACTACTGAATGACATTTTTTCCCTGCATATTTCAGCAGTACTTCTCAAATGTAATTTCACTCTCAAATACAGAAGCTGAGGAAAATTGTACCCTGACATTCTACCTCTGCTTCTGAAAATAAGTTACACAATTCAGTTTCCTGCACTTAGGAAATTCAAATGGCTAGGAATAAACATTTCAACTTAAATTAAAAAGTTACACACTTTTTTTATTGTTACTGACCTATTTCACTGGGAAAGTATTCTAACGTTTCAAATTTCCACTTTTTATAGGCAGCATATCGTTGATACATATCGAATATCTCTGACGTGAACAGCATGGCTTCCTGTCCTCCAACTCCAGCGGTTACTTCCATGACAAGATCACTGTTGTCTGTTTCTTCTGAAGGAATCAAAAGCAATACTATCTGTGAATGCAAAAACACCCATCTAAGATTTCCCTCTGGCACTTCAATCCAGAACTGAGATTGTATAAAATGCCATGCAAGTCTGTAATTGATCTACTCTGCATTCTCCTGTGTTAACTCACAGATTCTCCAGAGGGCTGGCCTCTCAGTGCTTTCTGACATCCCTTGCACTAATACAGTCAAGAAGAGGGAGGGGAGGATGCTGCACTGCAGAAAGGCTCGCTGTGTCTGTTTGCAGTAACAAAAGACTTCTTTCGAGACCCACAAAGCTTCAAAGAACTTTTCATAAATTAGAAGCTTTCATAAATTAGAAACACTGCACTGTTTGGACAGCATAGGATACACAATTATTCTTGCAAGATAACCAAGCATTTCCCTTCCCACCAAACTCCCTTTTAACCCAACATCCACTTCAGAACTAAGAGGGTATGGATGCTCTGGAGTACATTCCTTCAACAGTAATTCTGCTGCATCATTTTTATGTATTTAAAAGAAGTTTTACTGACCCATAAAAAATAGTAAATTTGCAGACTGGATTAAAATTCTGGATGATTTATGAACGCTTTTCAATCATTCTTTTTTTTACTAGCATCAGGTAATGTTTCTTTCTACTTCAGCCTTCTCTTACTCCTTTTAGTGTGTGTGTGTATATATATATATATATATATATTTTTATATAGGATGATTGTTGTATTGTTGTCAAAGGAATAAAAAAATATGAGAATACCAGCTTCTACTTCATCTGTAAGATTAGGAATATGTAACAGTTTGTTTACATAAATCTACGTATCTGATACAAAATACCATAGATACTATGTAGAATCTACATAAGATAGCAGGCTACAGCAGTTACGTAGTATTAAACTATTTTTTTTTTTTTTTACAAAAGACTAGTGTGGGGTACCATATAAATTCAGTTTTTCTAAAAGATAAAAGCTGAACACCCACAAAGGCACATCCAGACCAGACAAACCATAACACCTACTTACCAAGATGTATTGATTCAAAGAATTTCAGACTTAAGTAGGCACTTACAGGCCTATATACCATCTATATACCATCTGCAGATGGTATATATGTCTATATACCATCTAAGAAAAATGAAAAACGCAGATAATAGACATTGGTCAAGGATTATAGTTAGTGGAGGAGGGTGGGGATGGGAGTAAGAGAAAAGTTCATCACATACATCTTCTTTCAATGATGACGATTTGGCTTTGTTTAAGAATGGCAAAGAAATAGAGGCTTTTAAAGGGAATCTAACCTGGTGTTTCAGTTCAGCTATCTCTTCTTCACAGGAAATGATTTCCCTTTCTGCAAGCTTCCGCAAATCTTCACTTTCATCTGGAATATTTGAGCATGGTTAATCCTCAGACTTAAATCAGTGCCACTCTCAGAAAAACTTCTGAAAAATAACCATACGAAGAACTTACTCTACTAAACAAACAAAAAACACAGTAAACCTATGTAAAAATTAGATTAATATTATGATCTGTAATGGAGATAAACAGTATGTACCAGTTTTCTGGTAGTGTTCAAGTGGGAGATGCAGAAACATCTGAAGTACAGGTAGTTCCACTTAGACACAAGAAAAAATTTGTATATGGTGGAGGTGGTCAAACACTGGAGCAGGTTGCGCACAAAAGTTCTGGAGTCTCTGCCCTTGGAGATAGCCAAACCCTGACCAGATACGACCCTGAGTAGCCCGCTGTGCATGACCTTGCTCTGGGCAGGCAGGTTGGACTAGATTATCTCCAGAAGGGTCTTCCCATCTCCACTGCTCTGAGATTCTAAGGAATTGCTTTTTGTATTTCCCTGCGATAGGAACGTCAAGGATTTAAAAGGCATAAAAGCCACACAATTAACACTCTTCATTAAAAGGACTATTAGCCTATCGCCTTATATAAAAATCTCCAGTCAGTAGCAGTAACTTCAAGTATTCCATCTCCATCAAGTAATTCCAGAGCAGCTGCAAAACTTCTATCACTAAGATGAAAAAAGGTATGAAAGAACCCTCACATAATAAGAGGAACTTGAAATTTCAAGATCTTACTTGACTGATCAACACTAACACTTTAGAATTACACTTGTTTTTCTATACCAAGGTTTCAATAAATTAAAATGTTCTCATTTTTTTTTTTCCCTCTCTGGTCAGGATCAAGCTTCACATGGAAAAATAAAAATTCAGCTTAAGCTGCCTCTGATCTGCACTGACTCAGCTCATGTGCCCAGAAAAAAACTAAACTCCAAAAATAAGAAAATGGCACTTATATTTAAAGAGCGGGTAGGGGGACACAGGGACATGTAACTGCAGCAGAAGAAAGGGAAAGATGCTAACCATTTTTTCTTTGTGCATGGTGAGCTTTTACATGAATTCAGCCAGGACTGGAGGTACACTGTCACTGTAAACCTACACCTTTTTATCACTGTAATTGCATTTAGTCACTAACACAATTTTAAAATACATTTTTTTGAATTTACAGATCAAGTTTAATATCTGATTTTTTCCCCTGAATCACCTCTGCAAGAAGGAAACTGCAAAAAATAGGCACGTGTAAGTTGTTTATATAACAGGCATGCTTTACCTACAGCTGGTAAGAGGCATGTATGGTTGACCAGCTAACTGTAACACTTCACACATGCAAACTCAATCACCTGCAACTATCTACTTTTAATTTTTTTTACTGACTGTTCAAGGGCTAGATATTAAAGCCAACAGAAATGAGGAAAAGAATTAAGGAATTGTATGTCTATTACAGTCAGACCAGATATTTATTATTTAAATAATAAGAAATAATCTATTTAATACCAGTTGCATATTTAAAGGTATAAAAGCAATATAAGCTTTAAAATCATTTAAGAGTAATAAAAATATTTTTAAGGATGAGCAATAGAATTTCTTATAGTTAGTGACTAAACCCTTATGTTCACTTCACTTGCTGAATTTCTACATCAGGTTTTAATGACACCAGCATCTTCAGCAGGTTCTGAAAGGAGAAAAAAAAATCCTTCATTCCATTTCATGGGAATGGAAACTAACAGGTTTGGGTCAAACATTAGTTTGTTCAAAGGATGCATTTCCTATTTTCACTGCGGGATGGAAGAAAATAAGAAATACGATTTGTTTTCCAACAATGTTTGTCATCTCCACCATCCATAGTAACAGAGTGTAGTTAACGCTTCTGTTGAACATTTGTTAAGCATTAACAAATCTGGTGAATGCTTACGGAGGTAGCACAAATAGGTAATAAATTCTATTACTTCTGAAGTGAACCCGTGCAGATCTGTGTTTAAAGGAGAAAAAAAAAAAACACTATAACCAAGAAAACAGGTAAGTTCTCACTCCGTCCCTGGGGAGCTCTGCTGCTGCCAACTGCAGCCAGCGCGGATCCCATCCCGCACCCCGGGGCGCGCCCCCGCGCCGGGACGTGCCCTCCGCGTGCACGCGCAGCCGGCACTGCCGGAGGTAGGCGGTGCCAGGCGGGCCCCCCCGCCCAGCCGGCGGGCCGCTCAGCCAATCGCGCCGGGCTATGCAAATCGCCCCTCGGGCTATGCAAATCACCCCCGCTCGCCCAGGAGGCCCAACAGCCCGCCTTCTCCCCCCCCCCCCCCCGGCAGCGGCCCCGGAGGCGGGGCCGGGCCGGGCCGGGTCAGGTCGCTGGGCTCCCCTCGCTTGGCCTCACCTTGCCCCGCCAGCTGCCGCGTGTCGCGCAGCTCCTGCTCCTTGTCGCGCAGCCGCTGGATCCGCGCCGCCAGCTCCGGCCCCGCCTCGCCGCTCGCCCGCGCCTCCAGGAGGCGGCTCAATGCGTTGGTGGCGAACAGGCCGTCTAAGCAGGGCCGGCCGCTCAGACCGCGCCGTGGCTGCGGCGGGCACGGCCCCGCCGCCGCGCTGCCCCCGGAGGGCACTGCTCGGTAGCTCCGGGCGGGCAGCGTCGCCGCCCGGCAGCCGTGCGCCGCGCGGAGGGCTCGCGACAGCAGCCGCATGCCGGCCCCGAGCCGCCGGGCGGGAACCCCGGCCGTCCTCCCTCGCCAGCCCCGGCCCTGCCGGAGACACCCGAAGGCGCTCGACCGCCTCCCTTCCGGGCTTCCGGAAACTGCCGAAGTGGTTCGGCCCCGAGCCCAACCGTCGTCGCTCCGCTGGCGGAAACGGCCGAAGGGCTTCGGCTCCCTTCGGCTACCGGGGCCGAGCCTCGGGGAGGGGAGGGCGCGCTCTGATTGGTCGGTGAGCCGCGGGGGTGGTGCCAGGAGCTCTTGTGGGCGGAGGGGTTGGAGCGGGACGGTTGGTTGTCGTTCTGAGCAAAACAAAATAAAATATAAAAATAAAACCTCGCCGAATGACCCGCACCGTATCGCGACTTTATAAAAGGCCTTCTGGGAAGAGAGCCCAAGGGGGTGCTGAGGGGGTGTCGCTTCAGCAAGCGGGGGAGGGGCTGGTTGGTGGAGGCCGCCTGGTGGTGAGGGGTAGTCTGGTGAGGGACTGGGGCGGCCTGCTGGGGCTGGCTGTCCGAGGGGACCTTGGTTTAGGTAATGCCATCAATGAGAGCCTTAGCTAAACTCAGAGCGTGGTTTGAAGAATATAATTTATTATAAAAATGTGCAACTATCCATAAAAGTTTATTAGGCGGTCTATATTACAGTCACTGGAGGGATCAAAGTCAGGTTTTTGCTGCTCTCCCGTTCTTGGTCATGTCTTAACAGAAGGAGGCAATCAGACTTTACAGCTAAGTTACACTGATAGAATAACAGCAACTTCAGTATGTTAAATCAGCAAATTGTTATCTTCATGAGATAGTACCAATGGTGCAATATCAAAAGTAGGGGTAGTGCTTGTGCACCCAAGTGGTTCCAGTAGTCAGAAATGAAAGCCTGGGAGTTTTGTTCCACTGCAGGCATCCCAAAGCAATATGGACAACACAAATGCTTGTTATTTGGAATGTCAAACATTAAAATAAATGGTGGGATAAAAATGTTTTCCTATGATGCAAATGCACTGCTTTGAGTAAGGCTCTGACAAATTATGCTGTAACAATATTTTATAAGTAAAATTACACTTGAAGACCTCTGTGGAGGATGTGCAGTGTTTGCAGCTAGCCTGGCATCAATAAATAGTACAGACTGCTGCTCATGAACCTTTCTTACTGACAGCATCCCTTACGCTCACTGCCACCTGCCTGTGACATTCCCTGGACGCCTTCTTTTCAGAGAGGTAAAAAAAAAAAGATCAAATTTATACCTTTCATACACCAAATACTTCGGTATTCTGAGAACAATGAAAGAAATCTTGAGAGTTTTAACTGCTGTAGAGATCACTGCTTGCGAGAGAAATACACAGAGCTTGGGTAATTCAGAATAAAAAATGATTTAATGTAAAGCTTCTGGGAAGAAAAAACGCTTTTGTGAGTCAATGACTGATTGTCAGCCTTTGAATCATCTTTATTGTATTTCTGTTTTAAATTGGAAGGATGGATTTCCAGAGAGTGATAGTTTGTGGATAAAGGAAGGGGCAAAATCTGGCTTTTGGCATGACGTTAAGGTAATTGTTTCCCAAAAGTGCAGACAATGTTCATGTAAGTTCTTTTTCCATCTGATGTTGGCACCATGATCACATCATTCTTTCATCCCGCAAAGGTCACATCTGCTGGCAGAAGTATTCAGAACCAAGGTGAATGGGGATGAAGTTCCGTCACTGCAACGTGTGTTCAGGACAGAGGTGGACAGGGCTGGGAGTTTGTCACTGCAGCCACATCCTAGGCTGCTGTAAAGCTCTACTTTTGGATATCCCCAGAAATATCAACTTGGGTTGAGAAAAATCCCATTTTGAAGTTGGTAGTTAGACTTGGTTCCATTCAGCTTGGGGCAGACATTGCAGCTGTGTACGTGCAGCCACAGCTCTTTGCTTTGTTGGATTTGATGAGGACTCAGGCTGCTGCAGACTGTGTTAAGGCTGTCAGGAGCAGGCTCACAGGCATTGTATACCTGTGACCTTTACTCCTGGTGGTGCAGGGAGCCGCTGAAGTTAAGAGGCTTCCTTGTATGAGCTTTGGTTTTGAGTCAGTGCCGTGCAATACATATGCTAAATGGCTTTTGCAACACTCACTGGATATGGAAACTGCCTGTTCCTTAGCGGGCTCATAGTGTGGTCAGTCCAGCAAGCTGCTCTCACAGAAAGAGCTTCCTACCTCTTTTAGATGCTATTTCCGTGCTCAAGTGCTCCTTATGTTCGCATCTGATGCTAAGGGGAGTGAGTCTGGCATCAAGTGACGGTTCAAACCTGCTTAGTTAAGTTATAGTGTGGGTCTGCCGTATATTGTTGGTTTAGACCACAAACTAGCAGACACGTTGCGTGCTTGTAATTTAAGAGAGGGTATTATTAGCTGAAGTGTGATTTCTGCCAGCTCTCGGTGGTCCTGTGATGGCTCACGTGGATTCCGCAGGTGCTCGGGTGAGCTGTGTACCGCTGGGTGCACTGGATGCCGTACGGCCACACTTCCAGGGTATCCTGCCTGGGCTGGGCTGGCTGACAGGCACTGCAGTCACTTCCGTCACTGACTTCTCTTTTCTCCATCATACCTTCATTGTCATCCATACCATATTTGCCTTCAAGCTAATTTAAATATTCTTGATCTTATCTGTGTTTTTGTTTTATCCTGGGTATCCCAAACTACGTTTAGCTCAGTTATTTGAAAGTTGACTGCAAACAGCTAAGTTGAATGCATGCGTAATACAACATAGACTGAGTTTCTTCAAAACCTAAGAGTCTCAGGAGTGTACCCAAGTGCTTATTTGTGGCTATTTGGCATTAGGCTCTATTTGACAGAAAAGATTAAACACCAGGCAAAAATGAGAAAAAACATAACTCGCTTTCTGTAGTGTGCTTGCTATATACGTTTTCATGAAAAACTGAAATACAAGTTAAATACATACGTATTTTATTCCAGGCTATAGAATAAGTGTATTTAGGCAGTCTTTCAAAGTGTATTGTACACTGCATGCACAGTAAATCAGTTTAATAACTTGACTGTTTTACATTTTGTGTTCAAAGAACTGTATGACAGGCAATGAGATCATGTTATGGCACAATTTGTTGTCCTTTTGGACTATATCCGTTTTTTCATAAAATTTTGGGAAATCCAAACTAATAGATGAAATGTATATTAACCATTTTAAATATGAGCATTTGCTTCAAGAAGGAAACTTCATACAAGTTATGGTCAAATTATAAATCCCGCCAACTAGAGGATTTAAGACAAGAAAATTTGAGCATGATTTCATTGCAGTATTACACTGAAGATTGGTGTAATATGTATCAAAATAATGAAACAGTTTCCAAATACAGGTTTTGGAATCCTTTGCTATAAATCAAGATAATATTTTAGGGCCCACACGGTTAGCTTTAAAAATGTCCTTGAAAGGATGACTTGTCTGTGCTGACAAGAACTTCTACCTATGTGAAGTATCTTATAAAGATAGCTTATGACTAGCAGGTCACCATCAAATAGTAACATTGAGAATATTCAAGTCTACATTTGTAAAGACTTTTGCATGCAGTTTTGTCTCTTACACATTGTTTAGATGTGTGAGCTAAATGTTTTGTGCCTCAAACACCAACAAACTTGAAATTACACTATATACATATATACATATATGATGCTGTATATGTTTAGTACCACAGTAAATACAACTGTAATCAAATGATACTAGACATATGTAGGACCATAGTTAAATTCCAGTTAAGAAAAGAAGCCAGAAAAAAATCATTTTTTTCTAACAGTATTTCACAGTAGAAGGAGGCAGTCTTTTCTCACCGACTTCCCCCCCCTCAGGATTTGTAAACATCGTAGCTATTATTCTATCAGTATAATAATTGAATATTTTATTCATAATGGTAAGTAGCTAACCAACATGAATAAAGTTGTCATAACACAATAACACTTTCAGACAAAACAGTTATTTATTAAAAGAAACATTTATAAATATTTTGTCTTGCATTTTAAACTACATTTTCATAAATAACAATATTTAAAAGTGCTGAATATGGTAGGATAGTCAGCAACGCCACTGTAAACAGATTTGTTTTCCACTTTGCAGATTTTTTTTAGATCCCATTTTGTCAAACACTACAACAGTTAAAATATTTGCATAGGGAATAGAGAATAGCCCTTTTAATCATCTCCTGAATTCTATATAAATTACAAAACCAAATGAGTTTAAGAAACAGTTCATTAAATTGTTCGTATATATCCAAAAAAAGCACATAGGTTTCAAGTAAAAAGAATGATTAAAAAATTCCCCAGACTTGCTATTTGAAGCATGTTCAATAAATTAAAAAAAAAAAAAAAGAAAAAAGAAAAAAGAAAAAAAGAAAAGAAAAAGAAGAAAAAAAAAGAGAGAGAGAGAAAGAGGTAGTAAAATAAAGGAAAAAAAAAAAAAGCCCCAGGAAATAAACTAAGACCTGCATCCTACCAGCTACTGTATAGAGCCAGAGCAGCCTCGGTAGCAGCGGCTTCATCAAGAGCTGGCACCAGGGGCTGCCTGCAAGAAGCAGCTTGCTGGTTGGAGCCAAGTTTGTTGGGGCCAGATTCCACTCAGTTACACAACTGTAAAGCCTTTCAGTCCCATCAAAAGCAGTAGGGTTATGCTGTGTTTAGGCCTAGGAAAGTGAGAAGAACTTTGCCTCTTAAGTCTTAGTACAAGACCAGAGTTGTCAGTGTTAAATATATATATACAACCACACATGCATATATATATATTTAACAAGCATTCAAAGCAATCTCATGGTATGTTATTAGCAGTTTGTGAGGGATGCTAATGCTCATTTGTCTTGTATATGGTAGGTATGAAGATGTTGGGATTTTTAAGTTCCAAGTCACTGTCTCTTTAAACATCAAAATGCATCCTAAAATTGGACATTTTTTGATAAAAAGGCCAAGCAAACATCTATTAAAAACACCATGGCAGCAAAGTGATTCAGTACTGTGCTGCCTTAGCTCTAATTTAGGGCTCACTACAGGATTCTTTACCCAGGAAAAACACCCATTGAGTTTTGGTAGGCATTTTGCTTGGGTAAGGACTGCAGATTTAGGAGCCCTTGAAGTTTGGTTTAATATCACTCTCCAAACCCCTTGTTTTCAAGGAGTACTCAAAATCAATGAGGCTAGAAGTTAAGATAAATCTTCTTTAACCCGCCACCTTGTAAAACATTACTTTGTTTAAAAACATTTTTTTTGACTGGATTTAGCTCTCGAAAAAAATCTTACAGGACAGATGTAATTCATCAAAATGTTCTAAAATGCTCTAAAATGCTACATGTAGGCAGTCTTTTATTAAATTTCTTTATTCAAAAAACTAAATTATCAAGCTTTTGTTTGTTTGTTTTTCTTTTTCTTTTTTTTTTTCTTTTTTTCTTTTCTGAAGTACATAACATTATACAACAGTGTTAGAACTGGATAGCCAGTCTTTAATAAATCAATTACAGTATCTGACATCTGAAATGTACATTGAAAATCTTTGTTCTTTTAACAATTAAACAATATCAGCGCATAGATTGTGTCACCCAGATATGGATCCCTTTAAGTGGTTTGTGCTTTTTTTTCTCTCTTTCTTTTTGACATTGCAAACTCTGTAATGAAAATGCCACAGTTTTGGCAGTGAACAACCAGAGGAATCCTCCGCTTGATTTATTTTAAATAAACAGTGATAAATAGCTCTTTTTTTTTTTTTTCTGTACAGAAATATTGGCTTCAAAAAGTCAGTGTATTGTACTCAGTAGAGCATGTTGAGTAATGCTACACCTTAAAAATTGGCTTTTTTCAGTTAGTGATGTTAAAAAATGCAAGCCTCTTTCTGGTTTGCTGCAATTGTTTCTATGTACCATTAGACTGTATTGCACAAAAATGTTCTTAAATACAGATATAATTTATGTTATTGGATTAAATATTGCAACAACTAAGTGGTAAGTGAAGCAGTTTTACCTTGCACATGCAGTGTGAGGATACACAAGGAGACTGTTCATAAAACTACAAATACATCATTGCAATCTTGACTGCAGTTGGGTGAAAGGAGTGTGAAACAAATGTATTTTGGCAAATCCATTGTTCCCCTCCCATGCCATCTCAAGCAAGGAGGACCTTGGTAAAAATGTAGACATAGACCATAATATGTATTTGTTTCTTCACAGTAGCCTGAGTAGAGCTAAACTGTAGTTCTCCAGGAACCCAGCTCCAGATGTTATTAAACTACTTTTCTTCCATCCCGCCCACCCAAAAAAAATCAAGTTATTTTATTTGAAAATTAAAACTAAGTTTCAGACGTAGAGCCTGTAATACTTTCAACAAGAGACTTATAAATTTGAGAGTTCAAAAACCTTGGAAAAGAGTCTCTGTGCATTAGGGTGTATATCTGGAGTTGGGCATCTTCATACATATGAGGACTGGGATCCAGCAAGTTTCTGTTGATCACTTCTCTCACCCGGGAATCAAGACTAACCTGAAGGAGATGAGAATAGACTGATATTAAACAATAATGCTGGAAAGGATGTATACATCTCATCATTGCATAGGGCTCCACAGAATACCTAGAGCTTATCAATTTCATAGTTTATTCAAGTTATGCTGTTTGTCTTTCACAGCCAGCATTCTAAAATGACCACACACAATTACAAAGTCAGACAACTAACTCAATTTCAGTTTTGACCTGTTCTTTTCATCCATATTAAGAGCTGTAAAATTAAATTCCTCTCTTTAACAGAATAAATACAGTGCTGCTAAATAAAGCTCTGCAGTAACCTGGATCTCCCCAAATATGTTATTATATCTTAAAATGTTTTATCTTTTTACATATTTAGAAATATTTCTCACAAAGGCTTTTTTTTTCCCCCTTATAATTTGTGGTTGAATCTTTAGAAATTTCCTATTCAGCATTCTTATCTGGCTGTCCTACAAGAAGTTGTTTTTTGTTTTTTGTTTTTTTTTTTTTTCCAGGCATTAAACTTGTTACTTACAAATTACCCAGAGTTTTTAGTTGTTTTTGTTGTGCTAATCTCCCCATTAATACTGAATATTTCTGATTCATTTTTCTCTTCAAGATCTGTTAACATCTGGCAATTTATACTTTCAGGATATCATGTGTCCATATTGAAGTTGTTAGCAAGCTTCAGTTTTAGCTTCTGAAGGTGACACGTTGTCTTCCAGGCTATTTCTGACCCAGCTATTGTTCAGATTGACTTCAGTGCCTAACTGACTTAGCTGGGCAAGCATGCTGGGCTGTGTGGCCAAGCTTAACAAGCTGGAGGGGTTACTCTGATGGTGATTAAATGCTTTGAGACACAACAGCATGCAGGGGTGTAGCTTACATAGTTTTGAGCAGCAGTGTTGCAGCCTTGTCTTAGGAGTTTATTAAAATAATTTTAAATCCTAGACCACTGCCTATCTGTAGCATGGAAATGACATGCTAAGATTGAAGCAATTGCTCCCCCCATGACACACACACATGCGCATACACAGGCACTTATTTTAGCAAGACCAGTTTATGCAGCTAGCTAATTGACTCCTCATTATCAAATAAAAGGGCTGGGACAAAAAAGCTCAAATTTGGCAGAACGGCGGTGTCGTTTTGCCATTGAATATTGTAAAAGTTAATTGCAGTTATAGAGTGAAACAAAAATTAATTAGGGATCTGTTAATTCACATTGTAGTTTTTCCGTGACTCACTAGAGCCAGATGGCAAGAGTAGTTGCAATTATTAAAGTTATCTCCTTGGTAAACAGATGTATACAAGGTATTTGTTTAGTACACTAGGAGTTTCTGCCTCAATGACTTCATCACTGAGCAAGTTCCTATGTCAAAGTCCTCCTTTCGGTTCCTATGTCAAAAGGTTTCATCTGGAATGTGATGCTGGGATGAACAACAACTTTAAAGCTCCTATGCTGATCTAAAGCATTGCAAACTCTTCTTTGCCTCATGGGGTTTCCAGTAGGGGCAGGAGCAATTGGGATGATGACATCGACATCCTCACACATCCAGAGCATGAAGTTTGTGAGCAGGTTTTTTGAAACCCTAAGTCAAGCAAAACTACTTTAGTGTTTAAATTGTATCTGCTGGTTCATGGTGGCTTAGAAAGACAACTGAGTGTTCAGTACATATATGTGTACTAGAGACACATATATACTATCAGGAATACACATTATTATCTTGCTGTATTGGTAGTTGTCTCATTCCAAAGCCAAAGCACACATGGTGTCACAAGAGAAGGGAATGAAGTTAAAAATGGCTGGTGTCTTCCTTCATATGAATGAATTTGCAAGTTATTACTAAAAGCAGTGCAAAGGTAAAACGTAGCAAGCCAAGTCCACAAGTGAGCGTAAATTAGCATAATGCTATTGAGGAGAAAGTCAGATGCAAGACAAGGCAGAGTTGCTAAAGGTACATGACATGGCCTGAGAAACTCTTCTACAATGTCTTTATATTTATTTGTTTATTCCAAACTGTGATTTGACAGGGGATGCTTTTACTCAACTTCAGCTGAAGATCATTTCAGTTTTAGGATTGGAGGAAGTTATATATAATTTCCTAGATGTTATCATACCTTTCATTAGAGAAAATGTGATCTCACTTCTTAGAGATCAACTTAGACTAGCTGATCCCACATAGGAATAACCAGAGCAAGTTTTACTTTTTTTTTTCCCAGCCAGATGTTGCAGCAGATAAATCTGTGCTGATTATGATTTAAATTCCTTTATGTTGTACAAGACACAAACTGTGAATCTGTTTCATGATTGATTTGTTTCCTGTTAAATATTGAGTATTTTATTTGTCATATGATGCTGAAAATTTTGGTGCCATTTCTCCATAAATCCATTTCTATGACGTATTTCTTGTTTTTGGCAGGCACACTGCATTGCTAAGGTAGTATTCCCATTTCTCATCCTTCTGTTTCTGGAATTTCCCTTTTATTCCTCTCTTATAGAGAGCTTTGAGGAGTTGTGGGCAGTGATACTAAATGGCTTAGCACCTGTGTCAGCACTTGTTCTATCCCTTGCTTTGTGATCTAAACTTCCATAATAAGTATTGCTCTCATCTGATAGATCAGGCAGAGTTTCTGACCCCCCTCTGGCAATCCAGGGTATAGCATATCTGCTCTGGAATATCAGAAAATGCAAATCTAACATTTACAGCTTTACCTCTTTTGGTGAAAGTATAGAAATGTAATCTTCATAAATAAGTCTTGCTTTTTCTTCAATAACTTTCTTGTTCTGTTCCTTCTTTAGATCTTCACATGCAAGCCAGAAAAGCAGGTTCTCTTCACTATACTCTGTTCGAAGAAACTCTCTAAAAAGGTTCCTCCCAGCTGGTGTTTTCATCATCTTGTCAAAATTCTGAGCCCAAGACAAAATTTCATCTGCAGTAGGGTTTTGGCTGCAAAAGCAAAATATCATTACAAATATGCTTCTATTTTTGTAACAGTGTTTTCATACATTCATCCAAAATTCTCCTTTCAATTGCACTTTAGTCCAGAGTGAAAACTGGAAGCAATAAGGCTTCAGCAGTGACACGAGAATTTTGTTCACTCTTCACTTGTGCATTCATTATCTCAACAGCCCACTAAACTATGTTTAATATTAAGAGACGTGCACTTGGCTTTCTGCAAGGTTTCTACTGGTATTGTTCACCATCAGACTCAGAGAAATTTCCAGCAACAGGACTGAATTCCTGCTTCTGCATTTAAAGGAGATGTGAATTGAGGCAGCTGACAATAGGTTCTTTTTCATGATGGGCTTGGAAGACACCTGATGTCCCTGCCTGCTTCTGATAGGGTTTGGCCAATCACTGCCTGCCACACGATTTGGTTCAGCAAGGACAAGAAAAACAAAAGGCTCTTGGCAGCCAAGAGCATACTAATGAGGCCCAACAAAATAGTAATTCAGAGAGCTTTTAAATTAGCATATTTCTCTGTGCTTGTACCTAAGGGTTGCTAAGCTTCTCTCTGTTTGGTGCTATTGACCTGAATGATGATCTATTGGCATGGGATGTGATGGATGTTTCTGGCAAAACTGAAGAGAGAAGAAATGGGAAAAAATCCCCATTCCCATTTTCTGAAAGAAGCTATTTGCAGCTTGTAAGAGCGGATGCATGGGATAAGTGAACAGAAGACTAATTCGGGTCGCTAATCCACTAATGTACAAATCAACAGCCTGAGAAGGTCATACTCCAAGTTACTTAAAAAACAATTAAATGTGGTTTCACCCTTAACTCTGAGTGCTCATCCTCCCCTTCCTGATAGGATACAATGCAAGAGTTTTACTGGATGTTGTTAACAGTGTCTGTGCAATCATATTGCACAATAAGTGACATTTGTCCATACGATTTCAAGTCCATTTGTCAACTCCTAGTCTGCATGCAAGGCAGACTGGATGACAGGAAGCTATTCATGATAGTTTTTTGGCAGACCAAAAGATCTAATAAATGAGAAAGTGTTTAACATTGAAACTATCCAGCAAAACAGTTGTAATCTGAAGCAAAAATTATAAACATACAGATTTAAAGGTAAAAAGTCCTCTCTCTGAGGAGAATGAAGCAAACCTGCTGAAGTAGATGGAGCTGACAAGCAACCTGTGTTTGGAAGGCATCTTTACTACAGTTGGATGAAAGTAAAAACAATATGAAGAAAAGTACAGAATAAGGCCATTTTGATAAGGTTTCACTTATAAAGATATTTTTTTTTCCACTGTAAGGTATGTCATTTCATTAAAAACTGCTTTCCTGTTCCCTCTCCAAAATGCTAGTTTCCTGACGAGATTTGTGAAGAATACTCTTGTGCTATACCACTATATCAGTTTAAGGAAAGAATCACATGCAGAATCTCCAGTTTGATAAACTAAGGCTCATTTTTGTTTAAATAACTCATCCTGATGTTGGGAAATAGAAGAACAACTCCCTTTTTGAAGCCTTGAATTTAGTAGACATTGAAACCAGCCAAAACACTGCAGTGGGGCAGTGTCTGAATGTTCCTTGTTCCCAGGAAAGAAGAGGTAGATACTTACATGGAATATTTGAACCTCTGGATGTTCACTCACCTCCTGTTTGGGTGTAGCCCTAACATACAGCACATGATGAGGCCTGATATATGCTGGGAGCAGCACCATTAGGTTAAAATGTGAGTATCATGTGTGTGGGACACTATGGACAGAGTGAGACACGGGCCATCCTGCAGCCATTGTGACCTTTGGCTCTCATCTCCTGCATTTTTGCAACAGCAACTGTCTGGCAGTTTCTGCAGAATCCAGTAATTTAGGGGGTGGTGTAGACTGAAAGAGGTCTAAACTCATCAGTTCACCCAACAAGCCTTTCAAATGAATGGATCTGTCAGCAACTGAACTGCTAAGACTAGGATGTGCCTAGGAAGAAGCAGGAAAGGTGAGCACCCTCCCCATCAGCCAAGTAACTATTTTGCTCAGTCATGCATGAGTTGATGAACTTGCAAAGTTGGTGAATTTGTGAATTAATGAATTCATGAATAAATGAAGTTGTGAATCAGAATCTTAATAAGTTAGTCTCTTAAAAGGCTACTGAGATCATTTGTTTTTTACCTAATGAGCTCATGCAATGAAGTTTGATTCACCGAGTACCTTGTCCTGTAAATTTGACAAGTTCAGACAAACTAAGATACTAACTTTAGCTGATGGATGTTACCTGACATAAGTTTCACTAGCAGTGGATGCAAAAATGTAGGTTTTGCCATGGCCTAAATTCAGGTGCTCTGAGTATGGTCTGGAGTTATTGATCTCCATTGGATTACAGAAGGATCTTAAGTTATGTAGGATGCAGTTTTATATCATGGTTGAGCTGAATTAAAAAAAATTTGGAATTAATATTTAACTAAGTAATCTCTTTACCTGCTACCTCTGCACATTTTCCTTGAGTTGAAGAACCTCAGATGAATACCAATTCAGTGTAGTTTGTGGTGGGGGAGCAGAACTGGAGGCAAAAGAGGAGGGAGCAGAGATATGTCATGGGTGGCAAACCTCCTCCTCCCAAAAGGCAAGGAGCTGTTAAGTCACAGCTTTGAATTAACCACATCTTTGTCTTGTGAAGCCACGTCCTTACTTTCTGTTAATATTCCTCTGACAGACCTTTCAGGCTTCCTGTCCCTCTGCCTACCACAGACAATGACGTTGAGAACAGGATCTCAGCCATGCAGGCTGAGCTCCCTGACTAAACTCTGTTCTTCCTTTGCATGGCAAAGCTACAAGGCTGAGTGTTAAAGCCCATGAAACATATAATCCTAGATGGAAATGTCACAAAGTACCATAGATATGTTGTGACAGAGAGCTCCTGTAAGTTCTTTGCAAGTAACTTGAATTCTGGGGTGCTCAGCATAATATAACTGAAGGAAATAAATAGTTAAACCATACTCCTAAAACCTAAAAAAGATCTGTCAAATCAGTTCACTAGATGTTCTTTGTCAGTAAGAACAACAACAAAAAAAAGTCTATGCTACTTATATCTTGTGGAAATTTTTGATTTTGACCTCTCAAAAATGACTGTGAGTAGCAATGGATAGGCTGAGGTGATTGGATTGCTTTTAAAATCGATCATAGAGTTAGAGTTAAGTTAGAGTTAAATTTTAATTTACTTTTTATGGGATTAGAGAAGTCAAGACCACTGATAGTTTAGCATATTTCCCAACAGAATAAATACGGGCCCAACCTTCAGACAGAAACAGAAGCTCAGACTTTTAATTTGCCCAGCTTTCAGAGTATGTGTTTCCTTGGTTAATTCAGATGAAACCATAGTCCAAGCTGTTCTACAAAAAGTAGCCATGTTAAAAATCTGACTATAAAGTACACTTTTGCCCAAGTCAGTTTTTCTTCTTGTTTGGGTAAGCAGAAGAAAATGATCCCACAAATAGCATACACTTCCTATAGAGTCCCATAGATCAGTGGAACCATTCTTGCACCTCCCATTTCTTCCCATCATTCTTTACCAACAAATGTGAAACTGTAAGTAAGCCTGAATGTCCCTGTTGGCATTTCATATCAGGCCTCATTTTGCTTCCTTTTGTCTAGAAATTTTAGGAGGAAAAGTCATTAAAAGAATATTTCAGAAGCCTACAAAACCAAAACAAGTTAGTTACAGGCAAATTAAAAAGCATTTACTGGACAACAGTTTGACCAACTTACCATTCTTCTATGACTTGGATGCTCTCCATTTTGGTCGTATGTGTTGGTCTTCCTGCATTGTCTCCTCTATCTTCATTCCTAACAGTGAGGCTGCAATGTAGTACAACACTTTATTTTGTCTAGAGAAAGTTAATTTAAAACAATGACTACAGAAACGCAAACTTTCAAAAGATATAAATGTATGTAAAGTGTCATTTTTCACTCTTGCCCCTAAAATTTACACCCAAATCAAAATTTACATTTGGAGAGAAATGTTTTATAACATTTTTTTTTCCTGTAATAATGATGAATGTTAATTAACAGTTGGTATTAACATATGTGATTTTTATTTATTTATTTATTTACAAGCTGACAGTTTATCCACTGAAAAATTGAGAAGAACTTAGAGATCACTGTTGGAGTAATTTCACTTGGGAAATTTTGGATTATTTTTATTATTATTATTATTATTATTATTATTTTAATTTTTGGCTTCTCTTTCAAGCTGGTAACTTGCATCACTTACTTTTCTGTAAATGTCTTTTTAATTGGATTTGGTTCAGTGGTAGTGGCTTCCCCTGTGTGTGCTCTCTATGAGTGTTCTGGACCATGGTATTGCCAGCAAAAACACAGTCCCTGATAACTACTGAAATAAAGTGCATTTTGAATAACATCAGTATTCATATTAGAAAGCTGGTTCCAATAATTAAGCTTAAGAAGTGAAACAGAGAAAATGGAGATTTTCCTTCAGTGGGTGTTCCCCGCATATTCAACTGAGGGAAAACAAGCAACCAAGCAAAAAATTCTCCCCTCTTAGTCCCAACAAAACTCATATTTTGAATATTTAGTATTCATCATACAATGATGCTCTCAATCATTCCAAGTGGAGATATGCAAAAATACGTTGATAACATAAGTGTCCCCTCCCCCCCCCCCGCAACTGTAGTAACTTCCACTCAGTTCTAAGAAGAAATCCCAACTTTGAGACTTTCTTCTTAGCCCTTCTGCATTGATGAGTTTCATCAACATGTTCTCAAGCATTTGGCAGAGTGAATAGGGGATCTCAACTACTCTTCTGAAAATTGGCAGTTTAAACTTGCATGTAAAGCAGAGCACATATTAAGACTTAAACATTACAAAGACGTACACTTTCAAACAAAGCTGTTTGATACTGGTTGCTCCTTCACTTACCTGCCAAGACCTTAGTTCAGGCCCTTGATCCTGCTTTCCCTGTTACAGCGTAGGAATGCAGCTCCAGTGCTGCTAAGGTGTTAGGGTGTCATCAACTGCTGCAGGAGAAACAACACATCCTGAACTCTGGGGTTGGCAGGTAAAAAGCCCTTCCATCTCCTCTGACCTGTTGCTTGTCAGTCTATAGAGGGAGCACCCATGAAAACCGATGGGAGTTCCATATATAGAAGGAGAAAAAAAAGGGACCATCCACTTTCTGTCTTGTAATCTTTAAGTCCGCACATGTAACTGCTTAGGGTTTACTTTGCATCTGGTTGGAGCACAAAGTGAGGGCGAAGGAGAAGCAGGGGAGGCACAAAGCTGCTCTCCCTCCCTGCCTTTGCAGTCCTCCACTAGAACAGCATTCATTCGTGTTCTCCGCTGGGTTCAGAGAACTGACTGTCCTTTGGGCCATGGGGGTGTGACACAGCAGAAGCAGGAAACAGCTTGCGTCAGCTGGGAATGCAGCAGGGTGTTCACCTGAGTCCTTCAAAAAAAGGCTGCCCTTTTCTTTCTTCTATCACATGAGCAGTAGCTAAACCATACTGAGATAATTTACTTATTGGACAGTAGACTTATTGCAAGGTTTGGATGCAGAGTCTTACTGGAAGTGGAAGGTGACTGATCTGAGAGCAGCTAATCTGCCCTGCTACTTTAATTTGATGTCTGGGGTCAGATATTGATGGTTGTGCTCATGCAAAATCTGTGCTGAACTTGAGAAAACCAATATGGGTTGATGAAAGGGGAATACAAGTAGTGAGTAGGGAATAAGAAAGAGAAATAGAGAAATGGACGAGAAATCCATGTTGACCTCATTGCACGTTTTTATCAGAGGAGTAATGGATAGGCCCTATGCATTTTGATTTTCTGCAAGACTACATGTTGGTAAAAAGTTTGGATTGTGGGCCCAGAATGCAACGTACAGTTTTCTGGTATTTATACCAGTGTGATAGTGCGAAGGGCACACTTGGCCCTGATTCCTTCATCTCAGCAGTCATAGCTGAAGTTCAATGGCTGAAGTTAGTCAGCACTACAAAACAGGGAAGACTCTAAAAGAGGTGTTAGATGTGGTTGGACCAATTTCTCAAGTTTGGGTACTGTATTCAAAACTATGCTAAATTTATAATATATCTTGGCCTAAATTCTACATTATGTTTCTAGTGACAACAACTAGCCCTACATTTCAACTTTTATTTATCTACATCTGTCAAGACTGGAGTTCCATCGGATACATTATTTTTGCTATGTTTTTCCTGTGAAAGAAACCATCATTTTTATACAGAAGTACATTCAATTCAGACATGTTCTGTTTTCAGTCAAGGAACTGGTTCGTGTTAAGTTAGAAAAAAATACATTAAATATTTACACATTTGTGACTGTAAAGCTAATTTAAAAGCAGTCTTTAAATAACACTGATCACAATAACAGACTGCTACCTTTTACATCAAAATGACAACACTACATTGTTATTTGCTAAGTCGCTATCTTCATTTGAAAATACCCTATCTGCTCACATTTCTCTGTGGAATTCAAGCGTATCCTTCATACACTACTCCATCATGGAAGCTAGCTGATTATGGCAGAAGAATTATTTAGTGTAAAACTAAACTAACTAAAAGCAACAGGATGATCAACAAATGGCCTTACATATTTAAGGCTTTGAGAAAAAGGAAATTGCTGAGAAGCCTTATAAAAAAAATAAAAAGTAGTTAAATAAAAGAGAGGTGTTCTAGGGAGACATCTGATAGAAATTAACATATATGGCACCCATTATTATGTATTAATTAGAATATATCCAACAGAGATCTTTAAAATTTAGAGACACAAATTATCTATAATAAAACTGCAACAAAACTACTAAGGGATTAAAAAGAGAGAGTTTGGGCTGCCTAATGGAAGAGTTAAGTGCAAAGCACAAGCAGTGGTTTGTTTTCTGTTCTTTTGGAAGGTTTGTTCTACCCATATTTGTGCTGACTTTATTTATAAGTATAAATAAGTGTAAGTACTTCAGTAAGCCCAAGTACTTGACCTTGATGTTGCTTTCAAATATATCTTGGGTTCTTGACACTTATAAAAGTAATAGTTACTTTAACTACTGCAACAGTATTATTATGAGTAATTTATATTTGAAGTCAGTACAATTCTATTTTGCTACTTCAGGAACCTTATAAGTAAAAATGTTAATGTCCAGGGATTACATGAAGATGTATACAAATTGAAAATATTACCATATACAAGGTTAAACTGGTCTGGGTTCCTAGCTGATGTGTTTTTGGAGAAAATACTGGGATTCAGAAGACCAACATTTATTTATTTAGCTACTATTAATCACCTGTTAATATCCATGTTCAGAAATTAAATAGTTGTTCTGTTGAGTAATTACTTTAATAAAAATATATTGCAGCCCACTGGTGCACGGTGAGGTAAAAAAGGCAAGCTAATTGGATAGAATCATCAAGAGAGTTGGAGTCATTGAAGAGCAAGGACCTCACTGCCTGTCCTTCAAGGTGTTTCCTGCCAATGGTTTTAGCCTTTTTAAAAAGCTGGTTAATTTCTCTGCTGCTGCACTCACCTATACTGCCACTAAGAAACTGAAAATTAGTTAGAGCTTGGACCTAATCTTTCATTCTATGTATATATACATATATACACGTATATGTACATGAGTAGTCTTTCACTGTTTCCCAAACATCAGATCCTTATATACCAGTAGCCTAAATCTGGTGAATCAATGAAATTACTGTTATGGCAAGAAAATTGCCATGGTGACAGGTGCTAAGACCAATACTCTGCCAGTGCATGGCTACCACTAGTTACTATTTACTCAGGTATTTTCTGGGTTATATGCATCATATGCAGTATATCATCCCAGTGTTTTGCAATTATATCTGGCATTGAAGACTGACAATTAAAACCTGTCCTCTTAGTGGCATTTATTGTGTTGCCATGAAGATAAGGAGTAGAAATCAAACGGGGACATTGTACACTTATTTGGTAGGCTATTGGGTTGCCATTCAGGAGATCAGTGCTCAGTTTCTACTTCATTGCTGATGACTGTATTTTGGCCTGAATCTGTGTGTGTAATGCAGTAGGGCCACAATCCTTTTAGCCACTGCTGTAACACAACTGCATTTTTTACTTCAGCCAAAAGGCCACATAAGTCAGTTGCACACATATAATCTGAAGGCAGAATTTGGTTTCCAGGTAAAAATCAATATTCATTTCAGGGCCTCTGGATAACAGATGAATGTTCTGACATGTTTCTTTCACAGGTTTACCCTCTGAAAGAGTACAGCTTGCTGACACTACTTTTCACCTATCCTACTCCTAGGAAATTTTGTTATCATTGGATCAAAAGACAAAATATTTTTAGGTCTTAGGTGCAAGACCCAGGAAGGATTGTTTTGACGCTTGAATCCAGCTTCCAGTTTAAGCAAACTATGTGCAGGACTAACATAACTTAAATAATAGTGATTTAGTAGGTGTAGATTAAATGGAAAGTTTTTTTTTTCTTGGAAAGGAAAGGAAAGGAAAGGAAAGGAAAGGAAAGGAAAGGAAAGGAAAGGAAAGGAAAGGAAAGGAAAGGAAAGGAAAGGAAAGGAAAGGAAAGGAAAGGAAAGGAAAGGAAAGGAAAGGAAGGGAAGGGAAGGGAAGGGAAGGGAAGGGAAGGGAAGGGAAGGGAAGGGAAGGGAAGGGAAAGGAAAGAATAAAGAGAAAAAAGGAAAAGAAAAGAAAAGAAAAGAAAAGAAAAGAAAAGAAAAGAAAAGAAAAGAAAAGAAAAGAAAAGAAAAGAAAAGAAAAGAAAAGAAAAAAGAATGAGATCAAGATATATTTGGGATTTCAAAATTCCACTGGCAGACAATATAATGTGGCCCTTTACCTGAAAATGTTGAGAAACTCAGGTCAAATTTGCCAAACAGATTCAGCCATTAAATGTTTTTTTCAGGGTGATCTGGAGGAGGAGAAGCCCTTTGCTAAACCAGGAGGTTAGTAGATTCATTGAATGGTTTGAAACACCCTCACTGTGGGACTGCTGTGGGGTCTTTCAAGATGTTCTGCTGAAATTATTCCACTTGGTAAAAGTAAGAGGTTATATGAGGTGGAAATAAGAGACTCTTAATGGCAAAACATTGCATAATGAATAATTATATTTTATATGAAGTACAATATTTTTATACCATTGAGGGGAGAGCCTGAAAACAAGAACATATGATCACTGAATTTTCCTGAAAAGAGGAAAATGTGTTTTTGAGTACTCTGAGACAAAGATGGGCAGTAATCCTAGATCTCTGCCCAGCTGGCTAAATACCTTCACTCTTCAGTATAAAATGTTAGTGCCCCTTCCTGTCTCCAAGCTCTTTGATTCCTTCATTTTATTTTTATTTTTATTTATTTTTTAATAAATGTCTGATGTAAAACATGCCATATGAACAGAAATATATTTTTCCTGGGTTTAATTTGGATGCAGAAAAAGTGCATGCTGGTATCTCCTGCCATTTTTGATTGTGCATCAATCTGATCAGACTTTTTTCAAAAGTTTAATTCAACAGTCAGTCATTGAAAAATCAGCATATTTGCACAGCTTTGTTCAGCTGCTGAGGCAGGCTCTGGTAGAAGTCAAAGATGGATGTGGTCTCGTGATGCTGTATGGCACTAAAACAGACAACTATACTGGCACCCTTTAATTTCTTCATGAAACAAAGGGTAAAATTATCTTCTGACAACTCCTTTCTTCTGACAGATGGAATAGTGAAGCTTGAAGGCAGTGAAAACTATGCAGGGCTGTGTTTATGACCAGAGGAGTATGATGATTTTACTATATTGAATAAATCAAAAATAATGAAAAATAGCTGCAATATATTTGTGATCCGTTTGTAAAGAACAATAAAGCTATGTTAATCTCATAATTTAGGCAGAGCCTAGTGTAGTAATGCTATCTTCTATCTCCCATTTAATGTTGCAAAAATAGGTATTTGTCAAAAGGATTTTTAAAAGAGCTTTTTTTTTTTTTTTTTTTTTGGTAGCTGAGAAAAAGATGAGAGCTGAGAAAAAGTTAGGAAGGGTTGATTTTTGATACAGTAAGTGAAAAAATTTAGAATAATTAGTTTGAGAAACACTTAACTAGAGTAATGATTTTTGTCAAGAAGTGATGCCCTCCACTAGATATTTTCATAGGGGATGCATGAGACATAAAAGCCATGTGTTATGATCTCTTATCTCTGACCTCTGAGAATTTATATCCTTGTCAGTAAGAATTGCAAGACAGGCTAAAGCATTTAGATTGTTGTAATACCAATATATGCAAAGCATAGAAATGCAGAGCAACCTTCAGCCAAATTAGTAGCACTAAATGAATTCTGGAGCAGAGGCTCCAGAGAAAAAAACCCTGGTGACAAAGCCAGCATAAGTGATGTACATCTAGCCCACAGAAAGACATAAATCAGTTTAAAGTGCTTATTTGTTATTTCAATATATATATATACATTGATTGTCTGCAAGAAACTGAAGTGGAAGCGGTGGTCAAGAGCCTTGGGAATCATTTACAGAATGATTACAGGTCTTAACTAAGGCAGCAGAACACGATCATCTTTGTCGAAAGGTAAAGCAGAAAAAAAAAATGTGAAGGAATTTATTTTAGAATTAGTGTCCTTCCTAGTTCTTTAATGAAATAAAATTTACAGATCTTCATTGAATTCAGTGAAGAAATGTAGGATGTAAAATTTTATGTTGAATACATGTTAGGATCTTAGAGAAAAAATAGCTACATCCTTCTTTGAGGCCTTGAATTGTCTCATGCTTTAAACTAAATGAGGGAGATTGTGTTTAGTAGACTGCCACAGGAAAGAAGCCTGTTGGGGAAAAGCCAACAATTACCATAAGGCTATAATCAGCCTACTTGGCAGTGTCCACTGAAACTATAAACTCCTTTCAAAAAGTCCAGGTACCTGTGGTGCTAAGTTTCCTGAGTGCCAGAGTTACATTTGCCTTAAATGAAAAGATGGCGCAAGAGATATGTATGATACAAATTGTTTCTTAAAAAAATAGAATAATAATAATCAAAACAAACCTACACTCTACCTTGGACTCAGCTATTTTAGAGTGAAAAAAAAGTGTTTGCAAAGAGAACTTGAGGTCCGATTCTGCAAGCTTACCTCATATAAGAAAAAAAAAAAAAAGCAATAATTTTGTTTAGTTTTGTTTTTAAATAACACAAGTATTTGCAAGGTTCAAAGGTTCTCTCATCCTGGAGATTTTATATTGCAGCTAAAAAAACTCTAATATTTCAAAGCTTCAGTGAGGGAAAGGAATGTGCAGTCACAAACTTCCAAGTTCATGTGTTCAGTTTAGTTCAGCTTGCACCATGATCGCAACATTCTGACATGTAACCATAAAAGCCACAATGATAACTAGGTGATAACTGATAACTGGCTTTTTTTTTTCTTTTTTTTTTCCTTCTCATAGGTCACAAAAGGTAAAATAAAAATGAACCAGATGATAAAACAGACACTTTCTTTCTTCCAATGGCTAGAACACATTAAATTTCTCCCTTTCCAATTTTTCTTGGTGGTATTTTTTCTGTTTGATTCATATTGGTATGTTGTAGTGTGGTGTACTTCAGATTTTTCCTCTTTTTCCATCTCTTTGTTTGAAGAGCATACAGCTGAGATACGGTATGTAACAGACAGTTGGGCACTTGTGTGTGCTGTGAATGAGCTTTCAACTAAAAAGCTTAGTGCCTGCTCAAGATCCAGTAATAGTAAAGGCAGGCAGACTTCTGGCTCCCATATGCATCTTTCGGCATACCGTAAATCCTGGGGGCCAATGGGAAACTCAAGGTGGAAATTTTCTGGTCAGATTTTCACTAATGGGTACAGAAGTTGTTTCACAGCCCTTTGTACTGTGGTGTAGTAGGGAATACAGCTGACTGAAACTGAGTTTGTATTGGGTACAAATTGACAGTTGAAGATAATTTACTTCTGAGTTGGATTTTAAACACTTCATTTTCCACAAAACAGCATTTCTGAAAAAGTAAGTTTCAGATTCATGAAATTTCATAATTTGTTTTGATACTCTTAAAATCATTTTTCTTCAATTATACAGTAAAATAATCTGTAGTTTTGGTTTCATTCACTGCTAGTAGGTGCTAGTTACTATGACAAACTGCTAGTTACTAACAACAAACTAGTCATTTAAATTTATTTCCAGCTAATATAATCAAAAATACATTTAAATGAATTATTGTGTTTAGATTTATTAAAGTGCTTGACTTTAAAAAGCTCTTTAAAAAGTTACATTGTCGTAGCAGATTTTTTTTCCCCCAGTAATCTCTCTGATAATTAGAAAAGAGATTTTCTAATAAGAAAGCAGTTAACAAGAAAATCCAAAGGCTGTAACTCTTAATTTCATGATACCTGGAGCCTACTAGTTTATCTCTCAGAGTCCTGCTAATACTTTTTCACCTTCCATTAGAGTCATGTTTGTGCTAAGCATTATTGAGAGAAGTTTGAAGAGCAATGCCTGAAAGAATCAAAATCCCAAAACACAACAAAAACTGCATTTGTTTTGTGTGTTATTTTGAAGTATCCTTGCTTCCCTAAATCAGTCATGAGATTCCTAGACAAGTGGCTGTGAAGTGTGTGAAGACAGGAGTGAAGAGTTATCTGCATCCTTCCAATACCTAAAGGGGGCCTACAAGAAAGCAGAAGAAGAACTCTCTCAGGGAGTGTAGTGACAGGACAAGGAGTAATGGTTTTAAAGTATAAAAGGGTAGGTTTAGATTAGATGTTAGGAAGAAATTATTTACTATGCGGGTGGAACAGATTGCCCAGAGAAGCTGTGTATGCCCTGTCCCTGGAAGTGTTCAAGGCCAGGCTGGATGGGGCTTTGAGCAACCTGGTCTACTGGGAGGTGTCCCTGCCCATGGCAGGGGGATTGGAACGAGATGGTCTTTAAGGTCCCTTCCAACCCAAAGCATTCTATGATTCTTTGATGATCTGTGGCCAAAAAATTTTGTGCCTACACACAAGTATCTTGGCCTGTTTGCTGCAGTATTTCTAATACCTACAATGCAGCAGCAATCCAGACGTGACTAAGGAATTGCTGACAATTAACCTGTCTTTGTTCGTGCTGCTTTTGAAGTGCTCTTTGCACTTTTCTGTGTGAAGAGCTAGCTGCTAGTTCTGCAAGAAATTTGAGAGTTTAGAATGATATACACTTAAAACACTGTAGATGAAGAGGAGGGGAGTCCTACCTTTCTTCCTCATGAAATTTTGAACTAAGGTGTGTGAATGCTTTTCTTAAAAGGATTATCATAAGGCCAACCCTATTTTAATTCAGAAGCATGAACTTCCCCCTGAAAAATAAGAAATTTCTCAGTTTATCTGAGATTGTATGTTTCTGGCGTGCTTTGAAGGTGGGGGAGAGCAGGCTTTTCAATAGCAGTGCTTCCTTAATACTGTGCTGGATTCAGGGTAATTGGTCAAAGTCATTACAGATGCAACTACAAACCATAAAAGAAAAAAGAGATCAGTAAAAATTAACGTTTCAGTTATCTGCATCATCTCAGTCTATTAAGGTCTGGTCAGTTAAGGCATCTAGCTCTGTTCTGATGCTCTTACCTTTGCTGTGCTACTCCTTAGCTTGAGTAAAAGCGGAATTGAAACCAAGTGATCTACTGCTTGAGAGTATAATCATCTCTTTGTTAATGGGAAGTCTTGGACAAGATTTTAGAGTTTATGTAAGATCATTATATAAGGTCATTATATAAGGATACAATATAAATTGCATCCCACATGCCACTGTGAAGGTAAATCATCTTTATGAAAAATGAATGCTAAGCTAAAGTCATAACGGCTCAGCAAAATCAGTACCTAAAAAGGTTTGAGCAAATCTACAGCGCTCCACTTCATTCCTTTTCCAGTATATTTAATAATTTAAAATGTAACAGATCTAAAATCTGATAACTTTTTCTGTTCATAAGGGACAGTTGAACTAACAGTCTCTTTTTAAAGCCGTGAGCTATATCATCCTGCTGTATTTTCCATGAAAGTAGAAATCAGTATAAATTCGGCAGACAAAGCTTTCAAATTTGTCCAAACTCTGCATTTTCCTATTGGAGCCCACAAAGAATTTGAAAGCAAGGCCTTGTAGAATTAAAAATTCAAGTGTTGATATGTCTTCTGACAAAGATTGATATTTGCAGTTTGATCTTTGATGCAATTTTTCAACCAACTCTTTCTTCTTGTGGAAAATGTTCAGAAGCAGTTTGATAGAGGAGAAGCTAACCTGCTGCAAAAACTCCTGACAGAAGAGGCATATTCCTAAGATACCCACAAATATATCCACAACAACAAAAGTTTTGCAAACATTCAAGATCTGAGTTTAGTCTTTCCCCAGTCAAACACAGAATCACAGAACCACATCATGGCTGAGGTTGGCAGGGATCTCTGGAGGCCGTCTAGTCCAAGTCCAACTCAAGCAGGGACACCCAGAGAAGGCTGCCCAGCACCATGTCCAGGTGGCATCTGAAGAGCTACAAAGAGCCCCACAACCCCACAACCTCTCTGGGCAACCTGTGCCAGTGCTTGGTCACCTGCACAGTACAGAAGTGCTGCCTGATGTTCAGAGGGAACCTCTTGTGTCCATTTCTTGTTATGAATCCTCTTGTTCTGGGTCTGGGCAACACTGAAAAGAGCCTGGCTCTGTCTTCATTGCACCTTCCCTTCAGGTCTTTGCACACATTGATAAAAAAAGAGTAAAAATATTTACATTTCAGAATATATATATATTTTTTTCTCAGTGAAAGAGGGAGATATTCCCAAGATCAATGACAGTAAATTCAGGCTAAAGAGTATCTGAAAGCAGTCTTGTCCTTTTTATGGACAGTCTTTCAGAAAGCCAAGGCTTGCTGAACTTGCTTTTCTCCTCTCTTCTTGTGTGACTGATTTAATCTACCTAGCTACAGATATTGCAGCTCAGCAGGCATCCAGAGGCAGATGGAAACTACCAGTGTGCACTGTACTTGAACTTCTGAAATAAAGGACAGTATCTTCCTCAAAGTTAGACTAGTACTGAACAAAAGTTGCAACTGTGCAAAAGAAGAAAAAAATGGTGACTTCCTAAACTCTCCTTTTTTTTCTCAGAAGTATTTTGTTCTTCTTAAAATCTTTAAGAAAAATATGTTTTCTGATGGATTCTACTGCAAGGAGATTATATTACTTTTACATAATGATAGCCACACCAGAAGCTATTACATCTTTTGGGAACTTTGAGTCTCCTCTAGGATAAATTATTGACATTTTTGGTCTCACATATGGAATGTAACGTTTGTATACATAAGAAATCCATTGATGCAATTTGACTAAGTTCCCTTGCCACTGATTCTTAATATAATTGCTCTGGCTTTGTTTTGTTACAGTAGGGTTGGTTTCTGCTTTAGGCAAGATTCAACTTAAGGGTGTATTTCTCTTGTCAGGTCACCCAACAGCTCACTAGTCTGGCTGTCAACTTCATTCCTTCCTTCCGAATAAGATTACCATTCATATCCTGTTTTGTACAATGGATACGTCTAATTACTAGACAATCTGTAGTGTCCTTACTCCTGGCTACAGCTATTTTGCAAGCAATTCCTTCATATACTTGACACAATTAAAAGTGGCAGTTGTCTAGTGTTCAAAGAAATAGAAATTATGCGAGGGTAACTGGATGAATAAAAGCCCTCCAATTCGTTAGTAAGCAAGCCTAATGGTCTCAGTTTATTCAGATAAATGAGTCTAGTCTCGATTTCCATAGTGTTTTTGATTATTCTTGGTTTAAAGGGATGAAGATAGCAGCAGCAGTAAAGAATTCACTCTGACTAGGGTCACTCCTTTGCTTCTGTAGATTTAGTGGCTGTTTCTAAATGGAAGAAGGTGAATTGCAGCATTCATACTAAATTCATAATTTTTCATAAAGTGTTTTAAAATTCTTCAATTATAAAGGGCTTTATGCATTTGTAAAGTGTAATACCTACCATGATGCTTATGAATAGATTATTTTATTTATGAAATTAACATGGGCCAAACTAGTTTACACTTATCCACACTACAATCGTATATGATGGGGATCTTCCACTTAACATTTGTCCACCTAACAAGCTGGAATTACAACTGTCATGCCAGTCTGTATTTAATACAGACAAGCTTCTGTTATGATGGATGCCAACTTCTGGGTTCCAGATATTGTTAAACAAGTTGCTGAGCTGACAAGCACTTTCAACAAATACCAAAAGGGACTGTAAAGAGCAAAAGGAATATCCATTGCTCCATAATGGGTGCTCAGTATCTGCCAGTATCAGGCCTAAATCAGCTACTTTGGAAGAGCCAGAATTACCACCTAGACCAATAAGTGTGCTATGAAATTATTAAGAGTGACTAGACAAGATTCTCATCTTCTTTGCCTTTCTGCGTCCCATAATGAATATCTGACCCACTTTCAAGTGCGAGGATCTCCATCACATAAGTGTTATCTACTAGAGGTGCAGACTCATTTCCATGATACTTTTTCTCATTTTTTCTCTTAAAAGCACTAGGCATTTATTCCTGTTTTAACTGACATTTTAAACCGATTTGGAATGATACATGGTTAAAAAATAAGCCATCATAAGATGGAAATTTTGCTGCTAACAGATTTAAGTAGCCTAATATTTTTCCCCTTTCAGCTCAGAACTGCAGGCTGCATTTATTCTTGCAGGGGTTGGGAGAGTTCTCTGGCGCTGAGGCTTACGGACAGCCCATAGCTCAAATCCATAAATACCATATCCAAAACAGGGGTGGGTTCTGCACATGCAATAGGTCACTGTCTGAAACTGTGCCAAAACTGACAGGGAGGTACCAACTGCTAACAATTTAACAGTATGACTGATTGCTTGAGCCCATATTGGCCCCTGGACCTGTTTAGTTTGCTAATATAGATGCAGCGAATGTGTTTAATTTGAGTAAGATTTTGTTGGCTTTGTTTTTGCATTTAAATATTTAAGCCCTTCTTACACTGCATGATGAATAAAGCTCTGAGTATTTGCAATGTCACTTTTTCTCCTTTAAAATGACACCGTCTGTAACAAACCTTAGTTGAGCTTCTATTTTGATCTCTGACCCATTTTGATCTTTCACATCTGCATTTCTGTGTTTTTCCACAGACTCCTAAGTTAATGCATCCCTGTGTAAATATATAATTGACAAATTTTCAATAAGGAAAAAAAATAATAATAATAAACAAAAAATCTGGGGAGATTTCAAAAGCTTCATACTCCTAACAACTGAAGATCACTGAAACTGTAGCACAAACTGGACTCAGGCATCCTCAGCACTCGTTTTTATTGTTTTTGTGTTTTTTTTTCTTTCTTTTTTTCCACAGCAACAGTCAAGCTGTGTGCTAGTGACAGAAAATCTGTCCTGACATTATGAATCTTCCTTCAGACACCATTCTGCAGACATCAGGCTGAACAGTATTTTGGCACAGGCAGGTGGGAAACGGGCATGAGTGGTGAGGGAGAGCCAAGATGCTGATGCTCTGAAGCTATCCATCTCTTAAACAGCCTCCAAGGAGGCCTCCAGCCTCAAGCTGCTGTACCCCAGTGGAGGTGATTCTGCCTTCACTTTCTCCTCCTCTAGTCTCCTCAAGAGCAGCTGTCCCTGAATACACCCTGCATGCTGTGCCAGGACAGAATCAACATCATTTTCTAAAGTTAACTAGATTTAGTCTGCTTTTTCCTTCTAAGGAGCTACTGTCAGAATCTTATGTATGGCTGAATTAGAATAAGCCTTCTGTAATCCCAAATCCCCTCTGAACATGTATTTATTCTTCAATTTAGGAGGATTGTTGTTCTGATTTTTTTTCTTTAATTCCAATTCCTTTGCAGAATCATTTGCTTGAAACAGGACTATTTTCTGCAGTTAAACTCTGCTTTTTGACTGATAGGTGTTTCTTATCTCAGCAGTATTATACGCATAAGAATCTATGCATTTGGTTTATGAAGCTTCAGAAACATTTATTAAAAATTTGCTAATATGTTATGTTTATGTTCTACCATCCTCTAACCTGCTTGTGTTATCACAGATGGGTAGAAATGTCACTACATTATTAATTTATTTTTTACTGTATTTTATTATTTATTTATTTGTATTTTTTTTACTGCAATTGTATGTATATGTAAATACATGATCTTTCATTTATTTCTCAATACGAAATGAACTTCATAGTTTAAGATATCAAGGACCTAATCTTGAAAGCTTGACCAAGAGAACACAGTGCTGCTTTTGATGTTAATGAAGATTCTACCACTAGCTTGGGAGCAAAGTTAACAGCCTGGCTGCATGATAAGCTATTGCTCCATTCCTCACATTAGTCTTCTATTTTACGGTGGGGAGGAACAAAGTTATCTCATACCTTTGAAAATAGAAACATCTGTCAGTTTACATGGAGTTAGACTGAATTTATGGTGGTACGTTTTTTTTCCAAACCAGAGCTTTTGGCTAAAAATACATTTAAAATGATGTGTATAAGCTGAACACGTGGTATCTTTTGTATCTTTGTGCTTCCACTACGATTTCATGGTAGCCCAGCAGCACGTTAGTGACAACCCCTTTGCAGACACTGGCAGAAATAATATGCAGTGTGTGGCTTGCTGCTTGATTCTAGAGAAATGCAGGATTTTGATCTACTTTACATGTCCCAGTGGGGCAATGACCTGCACCAAGGCCACTTCTGTGTGGCAAATGGCCTGTGGAGACTCATTCCTGCTGCGGGAGTCAGTGTGTGGTCCAAGGCTGCACAATACCTTCAGCAATGGGCTTTGGAGGTAGGTGGCAGGAGGCTGAGAAGAAGACAGGGGGAAGATAGGAAGACAAAAGGTGATGGATGGAGTTGGAAATAGTGATTTCTGGGCTGCTTTCTGACTAGAGAAGATCAGATTAGCATTCTAGAGCAGGGCTCCACAGTGACTGAGGCAGGCTTTCACATGAGATTTAACAGGTTAATTTTAAGCTTTCTTTAGTTGATTTTACATTAAATTCTGCTTTTTGTAATTTTTATTTCTGTAGTCCTTTCAGTTTGCTGTTAGCATTTTGATTTCCTGCCATGGCCTCTTGCTCTCTAGAAGCAGATAAAGGAAAAATTGTGAAGTTTGCTGCAGTTAGCATACCTGAAACCAAATCTGTCATGTGTTCACACTTAGTGGCATTATTTATGTAGATGAAATGTGCTCCCTTCTTTCAAACAGTAGCATTTCACATCTGCTTCACAGAGAGGTGCAGGAAATGGTCAAAATCTTTCTCTGCTCACTACCTCTGGATCTCTGGGATTGGACCTGCCCCAAATCACATCTGAGATAAATTTGTGTTCCGCCTCAAGGGGAGAGCAGACTTCTGGGAATTATTAGGCTAAAACTGACAATCTGGCACAGTGTCACTGAAGGGTGCAAGCTCAGAGGTTGGCAGGTCAGACTGTGATGCCCTGGGAGAGCTGTGTAAACAAGCACATACAGAGCCACCTGTCCCCCACCTGCCCTTAGGAACGAAGCATCCATAAAACTCCTGAAAAAACACTTGCCCGTTTGAATTACAAAGCAGAGAGAGCCCATTAAATATCATACCCATTAGAAAGACAGGATTCACTTCTCTGATTTTTTAACTTCAGAGATCATCCCTTTCATTTGCTTTAAAGGGAAAAGAAATGCTTTACCTCTCAAGTATTAACACAGTTTATGAAAGTATGAAAAGAATACTTGACAAGCTATTCATTTTTAGAGTGTCTTCTGCTTGTTTTTCCAAATGCTGAGAATTTAAATTTCTTATTTTAAGTAGCTCAGGGTTCCTTGAGAGGCCCACTTCTGAGGACTAAGCATTTAAGTCTTCACCCCAAGCTCACGCCATGGTGCGTTCCTGGGACAAAAGGAATGCCTGCCAGGCTGCTTTCTGTCATGGCCTCAGCACTCAGGATTGGTGGACTTAACGACAAGGTGATTTAAAACTAGTTTTCTAAAATATCACTTTCAGTAGCATGTGTGACAGGTTATGTAATGGATTTTGCACAGCGTTAAATTCTACCTGTCAGGAAAACTAGTGCTTTTTTTTCTCAGGAAGCACCAGTGCTGCCCCTTGCAATGTGATAACCCGAGGCAAAGCAAGTGAGGCTGTCTCACAGAAGCATATAGCACAAGCTCCTGTGCTAGCTAAGCCCACTACCCCTCAGGATAAATTATTCTGCAGGAATGAGAGGGAATGTTTTCATCTTTGACCTCTGTAACCACAAATGATAAAAACTGAAGGAAGTTCTGTGATGTTTGAAAGTATAAAAAGATTCAGAATTGAACATCTTTTCCTGATATATATATATATAATTTTTTTTAGAATATCACCTTCTATTTCAGTATATTAGAGTGCAATTGTCTATGCTTCCATATTCTACACTACAGCACAATAATTCCCAGTGCACTTTTACACATTTGCTTTTCTCAGGTCTGACATTTTGAAAAAATACAACATAGAGAGTTGGGTACATCTGTTTGAGATATGTTCTCACTGAGGGAGAAAAAGAAGAATTAAAATATTAGGTTCATAAAAAAAAAAAAAAGCCAAAAATGTTTTTCAAAATGTGTGAGTGCCTTTGCTTTGAGAATAAAGATATTTTCTTGCTAAAAACTTTAACAAAATGCCAGAGCCTGGGTGTCTCTATTTGTACCAGTTCCCCTCTATAGTCTACTCCCAGCATAAGAGTTCTGCTGCAGACATGCTTGGGAAGTAGAATATAGATTTTAGTTTCTGCACACATTTCAGAAAATGTGGCTATAATTTATTGCATTAAATTGCTGGGGTTCTTTTGTTTGTTTGTTTTTGTTTCCATTCTTTTCTTTCCCCTCCAAACTTTCCTCCATAGTTAAAAAAGATAAAGCAGCCCTGACTATAATCCCCAGCAATTGCCTTGTGTAGAGTCATGCAAAGCTTAGACACAATTTTTCAGTGGCAAATACCGAATATGCTAGAAAACAAGTATTCATCTCAAAGTACTAGAGGTTGGAAGTACAGATTTTTATTTTTATTTTTTAATTTAGAGTACTATTCATGCTATCTAGTAGTTAGGAGGAGGAGAACATTGAACCCCATAGAGGAAAAAAATATTAATATAATTTGAAATCACATCTTAGAACTATATCTGTCATCTCATATTCAAGGCACAAGTGACAGAAGTATCTTCCTGTAGTCCCAGGTCAGCTCCTAAACCCAGGCAAGGAAAATGAGCCCTTTAATAAAGAAAAATATTTGTGTAACAATGTCATCAGGAAGAAGTTTCAGACTTAACTCACAGCAGGCATGGGCAAGTTATTAGAGCTAGAAGGGAGAGGTTTCTTTCCAACACAACTCTTGTTTACTGCCAAGCTGGCAAATACCCTATCTTCCTTGAGATCTCTTGGGTGTGGGAAACTAGTCACAGAAAGGTCACAAGAAATCAAATGGCGGGCACAGATTTTGTATGGGTCATGCTGCTGGACTTGTGAGCACCTCTCCCTCTTCCACAAGTTCTTCAGCAACTGCTGCAGGTCTCGTTAAGGTTCCCTTTAAGGAAAAGGCCATCCAGCTCAGATACTTGAATCAAGCTACAGAAGTAGGTATGGTTGTGTGATCAGCTTCACTCATCCCGAGGAAGCCTCTTCATGTCCCCCACGGTCCCATACAGAAAAGGTCTTGCAGGGCTGATGTTGGATGTCCTCTGAACCTTCTGTGTATGGTGAAATAAGAGAGGTCTTATTAGGCATCAGGGTGTCCAAGAGCTTTGAAATTCACTGAGCACCTTATAAAAGGAAGAGAGGATAAAAAACTGTGACTTCTCTGGGTGGGAGAAAAAAAAAGGAAGCAAAGTAAAAATGGCAAATAGCCAATATCTCCGTGTTTGCATCTTGAGATTATTTTGAAGAATATGATTTACAAATGTTTGCATGAGAGCCACTAGACTGATGTCTGCTCAGGAAGTTGAATTAGTGGACTGTTAAAGAAAGTGAAATAAAGGTCTTTCTCCGCCTTTACCTTGCCAGGCTGAGCTCAAAGCACTAAAGCCATAGCACTAAACACTAGTGCAGCTCTCTGAAGAGCAGTGAAATTGAGGAAATCACAGATAGTCATTCTAGGACAGTTATGGCTACTTGAATCATTGAAGTTATACTTCGTGAGGAAGCCTCTTCTTCTCTCCTCTATGGGAATGGTATTTTGTGGTGGCTTAAGACACAGGGTGAGATTCAGTTTAGCACCTTAGGTACCTAACTTGTACTTATATACTAGACACTTCAGTGAGGCAGTCCTTCCAAAGTAAGCACCTAAGGCTTATATCTGGTCAACGGAGAGAAGAAGGTTTTATAGAAGACCTTCAGAGGCATATATTATTTGCCTCTGAAGTAAATGGACAAACTTTTGCTGTTGAGGATTTCAGTAGTAATGTATTTTCCCCACTAAGGAGGAACCACTCATAATTAGCTAGTCATGCTCAGGAACTACCACTTAAAGGCTTAAAATAGTTGAGCATCCTACTGACCATACCTATCAAAATAAAATGCCATCTTAAGGAGTCCATTTATTTCCATCTTGGCAATCTGGGCAAACCCTGCTCTGTCCATTTAAACTAAGCAATTTACTGTCATGACAATTATCTAAAATTTCAGGTTGGAAATCAGGAGAAATTTCTTCTCAGAAAGTGTAGTTAGGCATTGGAATCGGTTGCCCAGGGAGGTGGTGGAGTCACCTTCCCTGGGGGTGTTTAAGGAAAAGTTGAACATGGTGATTAGGGTCATGGTTTAGTGGGTGATATTGGTGGTAGGGGGATGGTTGGACCAGATGATCTTGGAGGTCTTTTCCAACCTTAATGATTCTATGATTCCATGATCTGTACCAATGGACATACTGGGTTTGGTTGGGATGGAGTTAATTGTCTTCACAGTAGATTGTATAGTGCTATGTTTTGGATTTGTGGAGAAAACAGTGTTGATAACACACCAAGTGCTGAACAGTGATTACACAGAGTCAAGGTTCTGTTTCTTACACTGCCCCACCAGCAAGTTAGCTGGGGGTGCACAGGAAGCTGGGAGGGGACACAGTCAGAACTGCTGACCCAAAATCACCAAAGTAATATCCCATACCTTATGACATCATGTTAAACAATAAAACTGAGGGAAAGAAGGACGAAGGGAGGACATTCGTCATTATGGTGTTTGCCTTTCTAAGTAACTGTTACATATGATGAGCCCTGCTTTCCTGGAAATGGCTGAACATCTGTCAGCCCATGGGAAGCAGTGAATGAATTCCTTGCTTTGATTTGCTTGTGCATGCAGCCTTGTTTTACTTATTAAGCTGTCTTCATGTCAACCCACAAATTTTATGCCTTTCACCTTTCCAGTTCTCTCCCCAGCCAGCTGGGAGGGAGGGCTGGGTGGGGCTCAGATGCCTTCTGGGATTAACTCACAATAACAGAAATGTGCTCTGGAAGTTTATTACCTTTAAGAAGGAATTATTAGAGAAAAAAAAAAAGCTTGTAAAAATATGTACTGGGTAATTTTGGGATTCAACCTGTTGCTGCTAACAAGTCTCTGTTAGGCAAAGTATTAATTCTCCAAACAAAGGTGTGAATATTTGCCTATGCTGTTATGCAAACAGAAGACTTAATGCCTATTCTGATTTTAACACAGGGTAGAACAAAAGGAAACAAACATCACATGATTCACAAAACATATTTTTAGAATTGGAATGATTTGTGTGGAGATACGAACTATTGAACTAGCTCTTCACATAGACACAAGTGAAAGCTTTATGCTAAAAGCTGCCCTCCTCCCTCCCCCCTTTTCTATGAATAGTGAGGAAGTTGTGGCACTAAATGATAGTGATATAAGAGCTGTCCCTTAGTTACATAAGCTGGTGGAAAAACAGAAGAAAAGCCTTCTTATCTTGATATTGACAGCTAAAGCATTATTATCACCATTAATAAAACCAGCTACGTTTCCAGACTGGTATCTCTTGAGAAATTCATGTTACTCAAATACCTGTGGAACTAGGGAAAGCATGTAATTACATTAGGTCCAGAGAACCTGTTACAGTGATTGATTAAGCCTTCCTGTTACATGACCCTAGAGAATTACCTACCTATAATCATCTATATAATGAGTGACTAGCAAAGTTTTTTTTTTTTTCTTTTTTTTTTTCTCTTTAGGGTAAGTAACTGGTGCAAGAACAGTAATTTGTACTCCACCTGGACAGCTCAAATTCACCAAACAAATTTGTCACCAGAACCAATTACTTCATTTTAACTCAGATTCAGAAGCATTTCATGCTGTCTTTTTCAAAATTTGTCCCATCTCTTCTCTTTTGGGGTTTCCACTGTAGAATCACAGAAGATAGAGCTGGAAAAGGCTTATTTTATCATCTATTTTATCTCTTTGATTTTAGAAAGTACAAGGGATGTCACTACCTCCTTTGATTGCGTATTTTGCCTTAATTCAGAAAATTAGCTTAAATTGACAGAATTTCTGCATGTTCAGTGTAATCTACATTATCAAAAACAAACAAACAAACAAACAAAGCACCCAAACCCTACCATTCAACATTCCCTTTTTTCCCCAAAAAAGACAGTATATCAACAGCAAAAACAGTTACTAAAGCATTTGGGAGGATATCCTACAATTTAAAGCAAATATATAATGGTATTGCATTCTAAGGTGTGGAGGAAGTTCAAGGGGCACAGAGCTCATGACAGCATTGCAACAGAGTGCAGCCGTGGTACAGCTATGTCTTGACTACTGCAACAGTTCTGGTCACACAACTCAGACGGGGGATAGTAGAAAAGGAAAGATATAGAGAGAGACACAAGTAGGTGGATCAATAGAAGGGGATAAACTAAGGTCTGGGTCAATTTCTGTATCACAGAGATTATAGAGGAGACTATGTAAGAAAAGACACATGAAGGGAGATACGACAGAGCCTTTCTAAAAAATGATCATCCTGAGTACAATTATTCACTGTTCCTCATAATCATAGGAGCAAGGAGGCATCAAATGAAATTATTCTGTAGCAGGTTAAAACAAATAAGAGGGGTTAATAATTTACGCAGAACACAGGTCTGCTGTAGAATCTATTTCTATGGGAAACTAGATGCCAAAAATTTAGGTGAGTTACAGAAGTTACTTCAGAAAACCGTATGACAAATTAATGAAAGAAAATTCCATCAAGGGCTACAAAAACCATAGATATAACCTCTGGGCCAGGAAGTCCCTAAACTGCAGATTACCAGAAGTTGTGACTTTTGTTGGGGTAAGCATGAGGATGTGGATGTTCACTTCTTTTATCCTTTCCTTCTAGCATCCACTACAGCATCCTGAGGTAGGATGCTGAACTAAATGGACCTGTGGTTTGTAATAGTGTAGCAAATCTTATATTGTGCCTTTGTCACCAGCAGAAGAAAACAGCAGCAAAACATCCTTCTGTTTCTTTCCATTAAAGGCACTTCTGCCCCTTTGCTGTATGGAATGAACACATTGCAAAGTATCTTTATAAAAGCATGAGCACTCCTTCATCTTTGCTCCAAATATCCACTTGCATGTATTTTTAAATGTACTGGGGGCAAATAGCCTCTGATTTTAGATTGGGGCTAGAGGGCTGGTTCAAGTGAAAATAACACAGATACACAGATGAATGGTCACTCCAAAGAGGCTGAACTCTGTATGTAACAGGATGCATAGGCTCTGAACACTGCAGGTCAATTTCTTTTTCTTTCAACACTGACTGTGTTCATGAAAATAAGAAGTAAAGACTTAATGTTTTTCAAGACACTGAAAATTTTAAGCTATTTCTGAAACTGTCTTTAATTCTTTGACTTTCCAAGCCAACACGTTGTTCAGGAACAGACAGGCAACCACAATTACTAAGCCTTTTTTTCCATCAAAATTTTGACACACCAGTTAAAAGGTAAAGTAGAATTCAAGGCTTATGATTTCAGATTTACAGAATATATATTATTTAACAACTAAGAAGTAATACAAGTCTCCCTTTTTTCTTCCTGAATGCAAAGAACTGCAATATCAAAATACAAGCAGAAAAAGTCCCGACACTTTGAACACAAAATATAAAATATTCAGCATGAAGTCTCTCACATATAAGTTTCAGGGGTGAAATTTTCTCATTTAGTTATGATTTTGATAGGGTAAATATATCTTGAATTTACTATTCTTTCCTCTTCCCCCTTTCCCCCTCACAAGATGTCCAACCAAATCAGGGAATTATTTTTTTTTTATTTTTTTATTTTTATTTATTTATTTATTTATTTATTTTTGCATGCGAAATGTTTAAATTGTGCCTCTTGGCAGCAATCCTCTCCCAGAAGTTTGCATGTTCCCAGTACTTGGCTCTTTCCATTCTCATTGTTTACCTGTGGTGGATATGGAACCAAATATACTACAGGACATACCATGAACAGCTGCAGCAACAGCACCAACAAAAGCAACATGTGTTGTTGGGCCTTTGGTTTCCAGGTGCTTGAGACACAGCTGATGTTCCTTCATTTTGTGACTGCTGCCTCTTTCTCATTTCAGCTACTTCAGTGCCCAAGTGGCTATAAGAACACAGACATAAGAGATGTACAGAATTACTACAGACCATCATAACGTACATTCACATTTCTACAATAACCTCTAATTCTACTGATTCTCACAGCTTGTGGCAATGAAAGCACGTGGCCATCAACCGTGGTGGCCAAGTCATAGTTCTCCTGTGATAAAAGCAGTTTCCAGAAGACCACGTTTTGGTGACAAGTTTATGCTACTGTGCTTTCAAATCACATCTATTATCACTTTGACTGGACTAACAGGACTGTTATTACCCTGCTGAACACCAAGCTACACAGCTTGGATAGCACTTGGTAGAAACTGAGTCGTTCATTACCATATGTCTATCACAGCTTTTTCCATTGTACTAAAAATATGGCAAAATGGTTATATACTTCAAACATGAGCTGGAAAGTGATCTTTATTTTTTAATCCAGTACTGACTTCGCTGGTGAATGTTGGACCAGAGAAATCGATATAAGTGTTGTAAAAGTCATGGGCAGCAATAGCTGTCTGTAAATAAGGAGCCAAGATTATTATGTGTCGTAACTGAGAGGTTTGCTACTTGAGAGTTATTTTCTGTAAATAAAAGGAATAATAAATATTTATTTCCAAAATACTTTTCCAGCTTTGGGACTATTTTCTGGTGACAGATTTTCTTTTGCTCATTGTCAGTCCACCAAGATATTTTTCTTTCCAGTGACTTGCACTATGCAGCTAGAAGTAATATTCCATGCATTACTTAGTTTTCAAAAGAAGCTATAACTTTACTGCCAGGTTATGTTATTTGGGAAGGTTTAGGTACCAGAGTCCTTCTAATGGTTCATGTCTTCCTTGTACAACTATTGTTTTCCCAGAGTAAGAGTTATAACAAGTAAATGCAAATTAGAATAAATTTGGTACTTCTGTCTCTGAAAAAGTGCAAACATTTTAGTGTGGAGAGCAGCCCAGTGTTAAACAGATGTGGATTGAAGAGGGCCTGGTGTGAGCAGCACGTGCTCTGCTCTTTGCCCTCAGGCCTCCTGTTGCAGCCAGGAGTGCTGAGGAAAGTCAGGCTCCGGTTAATTTGCCACCTGGGTACGTCATGCACAGGTAATGGAGAGATGTCTGTACTCCCTCTACATGCATTCAAAGAGCAGCTTTGAGAATTTGCATTTTACATGATTTCTAAAACTCCTGAATTTCTTCTGTAAAAGTGTCCTCATAGATAGGTTACACACAACGCCTTGTAGCAAGAACATCAAGTCTCAGAGCTTGAACCCATGCTGCAGAACTCAGGGTTGGTGCTCGTTTCAGTGTCTTGTGCAGCTAACTTTTTGGTATATGTTGAAAAACTGAGTCATTTCAGTGTTTTGGTTAAACTGAACAATGAACAACCATTTTATATTTGTTTCACATAAAATGATTTTGATTTAAGTGGAATTAAAGTCCCACCACTTCAGGGACTTTCAGGAATACTTTCAGGATTTAACTACCTGTTTATGCTATTGATATTACTTCTTATGGTTTATAGTTGCTGAATTCTTGAAGATTAAAATTTAAAAAAATATATATTTTTAATCTATTGTAAATGTGTTGTTAACATGGAATACTTTGATAAAATTGAAAGAATGCCCATATTTCTACAGTAGGTAGGAAGGAAAGGAAAGTGTTGCAGCATAATGTGTTGCTTAGACAGTGACAGCATGGAGCCACTTTCTCCAAATTACAGTGCTGAACTTCTGCTGACTATGCATGATGTAGTTAAATTATTTCATAGATAGCTGTGCCATGCTGTGAATAGTACTTACTTCAGCAGGTGCAATGACTATGGGTAAAGAAATTAAAGCCAGATATTTTCACAGGGAACATTTGATTCTTATAAAACAGAGATTCTCAAAATATTTCTACATAATCATAAAATGTATTAGTTTCAGAAACCAGTGAGATTACCCATATTTAGGCATTTATAGGGCTGTAATATTGGAATGAAAGCAGCCCATGTGTTCAACCTCTATACCTGATATCATGCATTTCTTACACAATTTTAGCTACACATATAAAATATACTATTACTTTTGTTGAAAAAATGGCTAGAATCTCTTTCACTATAAATACAAGTTGGCAGGATAAAGGTTAGCCATGCAGACATTGTGATGACTGTTGTGACTTTGTTGTACTTTCACAATAACTAACACAGCACAAGCTGCTGCTGCTACTAAGATAGATGACCCTCTCTCTGCCTTTGCTTCTGCTGAGCACACAGCCTCTCATTCCCTTGCTTGAGCTGTCCTCTTCTCTGTGCAGGCAGCAGCATTTGTGCAGGCAAATTCACTTGGTGAATGGGATAAAACAGTACACATGATTGAAAAGTAATATAAAGGGGGTGGAAAATAAATTTAACTTGGTTCAGGTCCAAGTCTTGTTCACCTTGGGAAGATGTGAACACCTGGGGTGGAGCAAGAGAGGAAACAGAGCAGTACAGCACAAACATACAGAAGGGGAGGTGAGAGTGGGGACTACTGCTGGCAGCCCTTGCTTATGCTGGCATGAAATTATGGTGAAACTGACGGGAGATGTTCATCTGCGTAAAGGTAAAATCTGTAATTTTAATTCCCAGTTCACAACCCTGGCCATGTCTGGGGACAGAGGCAGAAGTGTGATTTCACAGGGGTGGTTCAATGTCCCCAGCCCTGCCCAGCAACATCTACCATTGAAACTGCTCCAGTGTTCGCGTTTTGATGTGGACTGCAATGACCAACCTTGTCAGAGGTTTGCAACTCTGGCAGTATATGGTAGCAACACAGGAGCTGTGAGGAAACATGTGCCTTCACTCCTGACTATTTCAGGAGGCATGGTTTCCATCAAGGCTGCTCATAGCCTACAGACTAGCCAGTCACTAGAGCGATACAATGTGCTTTACTATGCTCTGGCTCTTCTCTGGAGTTTGAGGAGGGACATGATCCATCCTGTTCCTTACCATGCAGCCTCCAACCTGAAGTCTATAAGAAATATGAGAAATCCACCCTGCCATGCAAAACAATAATATGTTTACTGAGGATGAACGAGGATGGGTGGAAACTTTAGTTTCATGCTGATTTTATTTTAATGTTTCAGGTTGTATTTGTGAATACCGGATGTCATCTAGGACAGGAAAACTGTAATTGATTCTGTTAGATTACTTAGGATTCAGAAACAGGAACATCCTAATTCTTGGCTGTATTGACAGACTGAACCATAGACAGCGGATTTATATTTGGCGCCTTGGTCCAAGGTATGAAAAAGGAATTTAGAATCTTTAATTCAGCAATTAAGTCTAGTGAGATAAATTGTTTTTCTGAAACCAAGCGTGAAAGTTAGTGCATAACTACGAAGGAGTAGAATACTGTGAGATGATATTGAGCAGACCTTCTAGGATAGTAGTACAAATTGTATCTACTATCTCCAAGACTTTTGCCTTTTAGGTTTTTCAACATTTTCATTCTTCTCTAGCTTGACAATAATACCTGGTCATGAAGGTGGACCTTTGTCCAGTAGAAGTATTATTTTTCCATGATACTCTGTAATATCTCTCAGACCATCATAACACAGGTTAAAGTTTCCTCTGCCAGTTTTACATCTGATTCTTTGCCTCCACTTCATGGCATGGTTTACTAGCATTGTTATGATTTACATTTGTGCTGATCAGAAATCAGAATAGTATTCTATTTTGCTTGACTGACTCATTCTCTTGGGGGTGGGTAGGTATTATGGCCCTCTGAGCAGTACCGTAATCATGGAGGATTTAATTTTGCACATCTGCTGCCCCTACCTTGCAGCTGAGGAAAAGAACCCCAGGGTATAGCAACTGTTTATTATACTTGTTACAGACAGGTAGTTCATATAAACTGCAAAGCAAGAACATTTCTACAGCCCTGTGAACATCATCAATGCTGCGGTGCAAGAGGAATATGAAAACTAAAAACCCTTAGAAATTTTAAGTTTGGAGTAAGGCTTCCTGTGAGTTGTGGAACCGTTGGCACAAGGATCTATTTCTGTTCATATGGTGTAATTACTACTTATTCCACTGGGTACTCGGGAGTAATTATTCGACATATTCCCTTGTGCACAGAAGAGTATCTTGGGAAGAGAGCTCAAAAAGGATTAGCTGACAGAACATTTGGTTTATTACATTTATACCTGGGCAGTTCTATTGAATACTGACTGCAGTAATTTCAAACTCCACACAGTGCTTCTTGAAGATGAAAAGAAGGCAATTTCTGAATGTTTCAACCACCCTATTCCTCCATCTTCTGTAGAACTTGTGCTAAGCTTTTAGAATGGTTTCCCCAGAAAGTCCCAAGGTGTTCAACACAGCACAGAACACAAGCTACATCATTTCAGTAGCTGTAGTGGTCTATTTTCTGATGAAACAAGAACTTTTTTTTTCTTTTTTTTTTTTCTTCTCTGACCTCAAAAGCCTGACATTAGTACCCTGAAAATTATCTGAACTTTACTTTTGGCACTGACAAGACCAGCCTTCTCTGCTTGTGTTGTAGCTTTCCCCTGCATATGACCCTCCTGTAAGCACTTCTACTCTCAGGATTGAGAGGGCATACCATGGAGCAGTTCAGATGCTGGGAAGTCATAGAAGCATCTTGAAACTCCATTAGGGACAGATAATTTTTGATCATATCTTCTTGAGCCATTCCCTAATGTCTGTTTGGAAAAAGAGATATCATATAAGGGTGCAGATAAACACACACCATCATTTTCTACAGCAGGCAAGTGGTATTATGTCTTTTGTTGCAGGTAGGACACATAATGACTTAGCTTTCAGGACAGAATTGGAGCAGAATCAGTTAGAGCAATCTGTCTTTTGTCAAACTTCTGCAATGGAAGAGAAAAAAATCATGTTTCATCAGAAAGAAGCAGACTTAAGGATATTGAAGGTGATTTACTCTGCAGGCAAGAAACCTAGCCATTAAAATACTTTATTTGGGTGATCTAGCACATCAACTCTTCTGCATTGCTTTGCTTCTTTTAACTTTGACAATAAAGCACCAAAACCTCAGCTGCATAGCTTGCATAAATTTAAACTTTATATCAGTTTATACTAGCCCCAGATGCAACTCTACTGATGCTCACAGATGCTTGTGCTGTTCCTGAGATGCAAGGACAGCCACCATACAGCAACAGCCTTTTATTTGTGCTGTCTTCATTCTAGAGTGTCTTCAGGGTGCCACAAGCTAAATGAAGATAAACTGGAAGATTTTATTGAGTGTCTGTGAACTATAAGGTTTTCCGTACACCCTTGGCAATATTGGATGAATAGTGAAGTCAAGACATAAGAGACATGGGCATCCTTTGAAGTGCTCCTCACCACATAAACAATCTTTGTAGAGCAATGGCAATCATACTCTACCCAAGAGAAACCTTGACATGAATACATTCTCTATTTTGCTACTGGGTCATGATAACCACTCAATATTTCACAAATAAATGAATGTAAAGTAATAGAGAAGGATAAGCTTACCAGAAGGAGAAGTGTAATTGAATTACCGTGGGCTCCATTTACTTATTTCAATGTATTTGTAGTCTATTAAAGGACAATTAGAAGTTATTGGTAAAAATGGAACTTTAATTTCTTTGAATATAGCATACATGGAAAATGCCAATTAATTCCAGCAGTATGGAAAGTTTGAAATGCTTGTATTGTTAAGAATGCTAATTTTTTGGAAGGAAAGATCAAACCAAGGGGAGGAGAATTGAAGACCCAAGTGCCTACAGCAAAATATCTTGCTCTTCTATCAGTTACTGCAACTTAACAAGAAGCTTCGAGACCTGTACCTTTTTTCTGTGCAGTTATCTTTCTCCTGCTCTGGCAATGTTTGACTCTTTCTAAAGTCTTTTAGAAGATCACAAACTGGACATTCTGTCCAATGATGGAAGGAGAAGAAAAAGAAATTGTGTGAACACTTGGCAGAAAATGTTCGGACATTATGTGTTTTATTAGAATACAACACTGCTCTGTGAGTGTTCATTTAACCGGAAACTGTGCAATTTGGCTGAACATTATAAAATCTTTGCCTTGTGTACAGTAATATTCTTTTTATGACTTTTCCAGACAGCTTGTGTGCTCATAAAGGATGTCTGAGATTTCTTTTTATTATTTTATGGTGAACTTAGTATCCTTAGGAAGCCCAGCTTAAATCTCTACAATCTCATCAAGTAGATATGCATTTGTACTTTTGAATCAGAGGTTACTGCTAAGAAACAAAACATTAAGCCTGACAGTAATGCATTATTGAAAAGTTTGAGATGCCTGCATGTGGTTTTTAAGGAACTGTTCTAAAATTATGATCAAGAGCACTCTACAGCCTTCAGGAACATTTTTATAAAAAGCAAAATGTAACACTCACCAGGAAACCTTTTATCTTTTTTAAGCATATTGCTTTTATTTATGTGTGTTTGAGAAACATCTGAGAATCTCATTTTATGCTATATATATATACCTATTGTTTGTGGCTATCATGGTTGCTGCTGATTTGGACACATCAAGCCACTACACTTCTGAAAACTGAAAAGATATTCTCCTCACAGGAAGGAAATACAGATCTTGACATACAGCTAAATAATTAAAGAAGTGTTCTGTTGAAGTCCATGACATTCCCCATAAAGGGGACACTAAGAAGACACTTGAGAACACATACAGCTTTACTGCAAGCATTACGGTTGTAATTTCCAAATAAGTTTATCTATGCTTAAAGCCAGTTTTCTGTGTGAAAAAACAGAAGTAATTTTTGGGGATATGTGAACTGCATAGATTCTCTACAATCTTCAGCAGAAATTTAAGAAAAATCATAGGACCAGTACAAGCCTTTGTACCAAATGTAGGGGAAAAATATTTGCATGTGCAAGGCAAGTATCCAACAAGCTTTAATGTTGGTTGACTACATTTTCTGCACATAAGACCATTCTGGTCTTTTTCTAGATTTCCATAGGCAGAAATGGCAGCAACTTTGCATAAATGACTATGGCATTTAATCAAATAAATGCACAAAACTTTCATTTAGGGTGCATGTGCTAATACAGGCTGAAAAACAAAGAAGGCATTAGGAAAATGGTTTTAGGGTGAAAACAGATTTCATGAAATAACTTTGGACATGGTCCTAGTCTCTGAGGTGAAAAAATTGTACATTCTTCACTGTAGAATGAACACTTGTGCTCTCTACTTCTTAATCACCTTTATTATTATTATTATTATTATTTTAAATTATCTTCAGAAATGGAAGTTGCAGCTTTAGACAGAAGTAGCCTCCAAAAGACTTCTGTAGCATAGGTCTTTTGAAATAATGAGATTTGCTCATTATGCTGACTTTAGGTTCACTGACTGACTTCTCTGACAGGATCTTTGTGTGCTTCAGCCCTCCTTCCCTCAGACACCCTCAAAATAACAAAAATAAATAAATAAATAAATGAGAGATAAGTGTGACAGGGAGAAGGTATTTGGTTAACATAGCAAAGAAATAAAAATAAAATAGAGGGAAAGGAACAGAAGGTGGCATGAGGGAGAAACAAGTTTAGGCATGTAGCATTGTGCTGGATGGCTTGGAATAGTGGGAGAAGGTTAATACAAGCACACCCTATGGATAGGCTTGATGGGAGCCAGCTGCAGCAAGTAGCTGCCAGTAAGAGGCAGGGGCAGATTATCCTCATGCTCTCCATACATCATAGTACCCGTGAACTTCACGACCACAGAACTAAGGACATATTTACCCTCGACAGGTAGTGCTCAGGCTGTGTGCATACACTTCAGCTCCTGTGCCTCTTTCTGGTGCAGTTAGCATCCCCACTTCCCTCCAATCTATGCTACTTCTGTTGAACTTGTAGCAAGCTCCTGGTATGTCTGGTCCTCCAGTTGGTGCTAATGTTTGCTAACTTGAGGAAGAGAGAGGAGACTAGCTTCTACTTGGTGCAGAGACACAGACACAGACACAGACACAGATTTCTAGGTTGGAAGAGACCTCAAGATCATCGAGTCCAACCTCCGACCTAACACTAAGTACTTCACTAAACCATATCACTAAGCTCTACATCTAAACGTCTTTTAAAGACCTCCAGGGATGGCGACTCCACCACCTCCCTGGGCAGCCCGTTCCAATGCTTAATAACCCTTTCGGTAAAGAAGTACTTCCTAACATCCAACCTAAAACTCCCCTGTCGCAACTTTCGCCCATTCCCCCTCGTCCTGTCACCAGGCACGTGGGAGAACAGACCAACCCCCACCTCACTACAGCTTCCTTTAAGGTAACTGTAGAGAGCGATAAGGTCGCCCCTGAGCCTCCTCTTCTCCAGGCTGAACAAGCCCAGCTCCCTCAGCCGCTCCTCGTAAGACTTGTTCTCCAGACCCCTCACCAGCTTGGTCGCCCTTCTCTGGACTCGCTCAAGCACGTCCATGTCCTTCCTGTAGCGAGGGGCCCAAAACTGAACACAGTACTCAAGGTGCGGCCTCACCAGAGCCGAGTACAGGGGGACAATCACCTCCCTAGACCTGCTGGCCACACTGCTTCTTATACAGGCCAGGATGCTGTTGGCCTTCTTGGCCACCTGAGCACACTGCTGGCTCATATTCAGCCGACTATCAACCAATACTCCCAGGTCCTTCTTGGCCAGGCAGCTTTCCAACCACTCATCTCCCAGCCTGTAGCTCTGCTTGGGGTTGTTGCGCCCCAGGTGCAGGACCCGGCACTTGGCCTTGTTGAACTTCATACAGTTGACCTCAGCCCATCGCTCCAGCCTATCCAGATCCTCCTGCAGAGCCTTCCTGCCCTCGAGCAGATCGACACACGCACTTAGCTTGGTGTCATCTGCAAACTTACTGAGGGTGCACTGGACGCCCTCATCCAGATCATCGATAAAGATATTAAAGAGGACCGGCCCCAGTACCGAGCCCTGGGGGACACCACTTGTGACCAGCCTCCAACCAGATTTGACTCCATTCACCACAACTCTCTGGGCCCGGCTATCCAGCCAGTTTCTAACCCAGCGAAGCGTACGCCAGTCCAAGCCCCGAGCAGCCAGTTTCTTGAGGAGAATGTTGTGGGGAACGGTGTCAAAAGCCTTACTGAGGTCAAGGTAAACCACATCCACAGCCCTTCCCTCATCCACCAAGCGCGTCACTTTGTCATAGAAGGAGATCAGGTTCGTCAAGCAGGACCTGCCTTTCATAAACCCATGCTGACTGGGCCTGATCGCCTGCTCGCCCTGCAAGTGCCGCGTGATGACCCTCAAGATAATCTGCTCCATGAGCTTTCCTGGCACTGAGGTCAAACTGACAGGCCTATAGTTACCCGGGTCTGCCCTCCGGCCCTTCTTATAGATGGGCGTCACGTTGGCTAGCCGCCAGTCAACTGGGACCTCCCCCGATAGCCAGGACTGCCGATAAATGATGGAAAGCGGCTCGGCAGCTCGGCCAGAGGACACGCTCTTTCCCACCATGCTGGCATTTGGATCCATAGCAGTTAAAGCCTTGACTCTTTCTACTGCACAGTGCTATTCGCATGGTTCTTGCTTCCACCTTGCTTGTTTTTCATTCATTTACCTTCCTACCACCTCCAGACAACAAATTTATGTTGCCTTTTCTGACTTCATCCTTAGCTGTTAACCCCATTTCAAGAGTTTCTGCAGGATCTGTGTGAGGCTATTCTATTAGTAATATTTCTATTACCACTCCACAGTTACCTTTGTTTCCTTCTCCTCCACTCCCACCCCGTGTCTGTAACTACTTTAAGTGACCTACAGTCCATGGTAAGTTGGGCTTTTGCTCTCTAGCCCTTGGTGTGGGTAACCATTTGCTCACCTGCATAACAGATTCAGATTTGTGGCAGTTCTATTTCTCATCATTCCTACAGTTAAATCTCTGCCACGTCAAGCTCTTCATTACGTTTGACTCTCATAGGCAGATCTTAGCATATCAGTTTGTGCAGGGCTACAATTAGCATCCAATAAGGTACACAGGATAATTTAGCATGACACAGGAGGGATCCTTCCCATCCATTCTTTATCATCTGTCAATCTCTTGGTTATCTTTACTGCTGACAAGATCTTTTTGTGGTTTTGTGACTGTCTAGGTCAAGATGATTTGTGCTGACTGATGCTAGGACTGGTGCTATGCCATGGGTGCGATAGTATCATTGCATGAGGTAAGAGGACAAAGCATTGAGTACTTTGCAAGGAACAAATTCTAATCACAGTTTTGACTGTGTATCTTCCAGACTGCTAACTCATTTTTGGGATATGAACTAACAGTAATTCATATAATTAAAGACATACAGGTATGTTCTTGAATCCTTCCAGGCTTGGCTGCGACTTACTTAGCACTTCTTCTTATTTAATTGCTATGCTTTTATCAGGGCTATACAGGTAATTATTTTTCAGTTTAGGAAGATATATTGATTTTTACCTGAATGGCTCTGCTGCCTTGACTTTTTTAGACTGTAGCTTTAGGATGAAATCTACCATCATTACCCAAATCTTTGCAATAAATTGTAATCAAATGTTCCTCCAATTTTGTGTTTTTAAAATTAGGGAATCTTGCATAATTTCAAAAATTGCCATGGTTCTTATAAGTTCTCATGCCAATTATCTTCTTGTCTTATAATATGTCTGTTCTCTCTGTGTTCCTAGATGCTAGGTAAAACAAACAGACAAGCAAACAAACAAAACCAAAACCCTCTTTTTTTTTTTTTTTTTCCCCTGTTACTCAGTATCAGCCGTTTCTGTGTTTCAGGCACTATTTCTGACAAGGATGTCTCAGACTTTTTCCATCTCCCCTTTCTCCTCCCCACACATAATACAGCAAAGCTTTGCCCTCATTTCCTCATCCCTTTCTGCAGAAGCAGCTACTGCTTCCACGCTTGGAGAATGCTTGTAGTCTGAATGCCTTCATTTCCACTAGTTTCGCTGTCTCCCGGTACTTGCTTGCTTTGTGTTGGATGCTGCTTTCCTGTTAGTCACACATCCCTCGTAGTGACTCTCACTTTACCATCTGCTGCTTCCAAGTTTCATGTCTTACATGCAGGTCACATGAGGGGATTCCCCACTTATAAAAAGAAAGCGTCCCTTTTCCTTATCAACAGCACAGTTTGTGGAGGTGCCAAAGCTGCAGGGAACACTGTGGCCCCAGGCTTCCTCACGGTTTCACCAGATCGCTGTAACTGGTGCACTCACCCTCTCCACCCCAGGCTGCATGTCCCTGGTTGCTGGTTGGGACCTCACTGTTGCAAGGGGATGCAGGAGCTGCTTATCACAGCCACAGGACAGTCATTTGGAGGAGCTCTTTTCTGTCTTTCTGCTTTTGATGAGCAAGCAGCTTGTTCACCAGAAAAAAAGTAAAAAAAATAAAATAATAAAAAAAAAAGATAAAAGATGGCCTGAAGTAAAAAGGGGAGCTGACAGCAGTAGGGAAATGGAAAGAGAATGAAAAAAAAAATCTAGAAGAGAGAATTTGTGGATTTACCTGACTAAATCTTGGGTTAGAACCATTTTGGAGCAAGGAATGGAGTGGGTATCAGGCAGGCTATGTGTCTCGTAAAGCTTCAACATTTTAATGAGAGACTTTTTTGGCATTTGCATGCAGATATAAAAATACGCAGAGCTTTCAGCTTCTGGGTGCCTTGATATATATATCTATATCAACAAAAAAAAACATTTCACCAACAACATTTACTTTGGTCAGAAACATAAAAATTCTGTGTACTTCTCATGGAAAACTGAGGCACACCCCACGTCTGACACATCTCGGGGCAGTGAGAACCACTGGTCTAGGTCCTGAAGTTGTTCCTTTCTAAGACTTGCTGCCAGCAGAAAAGAGCAAGACTTCATTTTGCACAGTCGTGGAGCTCTCCAAGCTTTGATCCGCATCCACCTGCAGCAAACCAGTGTGGTGGCATGGGCCGCCCACAGCCGATGACGAAGGGAAAGAACCTCATGGCATGGCCAAGGGAAGGAGCCTCATGGGACTGGCTGCTGACTGGCAGCTCAGCTCCCTTCCCAAGGCTTCCTTCCCTCCCAATCCCAAGCCTGCTGAGGCACTTCTGAGCTCTGCTGTGCCACCGACAGCCTACAGAGCAACACCAGGCAGGTTCTGCTGCAGCAAAACTCACTGCGGCTCATCTGTCAAGGCCACTAGTCAGCACAGGAGACAGAAAGAGATTTGTGGGAAAAAAAGAGAAAGCATACTTCCAGGTGAAGCCCCTCGCTATTACAAGAGCTGTCTAGAACTTATTCACTACCTTTTTTGTGAGAATAAGCAGGCTTTCTTTCCTCTCCCTTGCCCTTGTTTTATCCCTTCCCTTGCTGGAAGGATTCCCATGTGTAAAGCGGCAAGCTCCTTTGCGTGCCTCATCACTTGAGTATCTGCCTCAGCTGACTGAATCCTCAGTAGCTTCAGGCTTATTATCTTGCTTGGAAGGCTTTTCAGGAGCTACACTTTTCTACCGCCACAAACTGATGTGGCTGCTGGTACTTTATAACATCAGGTGGTGGACACTTTTAGCACAATCTCTCTCCCTAAACACGTAGATATGATGCAAGGATACAGCATAAATGTCCAAATCATACAGAGAGGGGCTAACAATCATACAGGTTTCTCTAGGTTCATAGAGATTCTCCAAATGCCAGACTGAGGCAGGGAGTTTGAGACATTCTGAAGTGAGTATGGGAAGTCCCTAAAGCGAGTTAACATGCTGTGTGTTGGGAGGGATATGAGGATGTACAGAGAATGGAAACAAAAGCAAGTATGATTTCTTCCCTCCTTTATCTTCCCATGGTCATTCTTTTAATGTCAGTTTTAAAAATACAGATTCACAACCATTCCAGTAAACAAAGTTTTGTAGTAAGCCGCCCATGTGTTCTTTCATATTCGCCAACAGAAAAGAATAAATTATGTCTTCCTGCAGGATCTGATAGCTATTGAACTATGGAAGACTTGCATATTCCTTCAGAATGGAAACAAACAAACAAAAAAAATGATATAGAAGTTTTTCTTCCTTTTTTTTTTTTAACCTATGAAACATGTCACTAATTTACTCTTAAGAAATACATTCTTGATAAATCATTGCAATAAAAACTCTTTTAGCTTTTGCACAAATACAATGCTAAATACAATCTTTTTTTTTTTCTAAAAAAAAATTATAATTTTTCTTCTTGGGAAAAGAATATTTGAACTTGGGAAACATGCACCAAGAGTAAGTAATGCTCCATAAGTTATTTTTTCTCCTCTTTCTTTGTATGATGTTGTTCTTGAAGCAGTGTGTGCTCAGGGAAGGCTGTAGTGCTAGTGAATTTGTTTCAAAGCTTAAAAAGAGAGAAAGAATTGCAAATCAATTGCTGCCCAGAAAAGAGCAAAATACATCCAAAGGCAGGAAAACCTTTTGAAAACCTCTTATAAGGGAATTACAAAAACAGGTTACATAAAATGTTTATTTTTAATGCCTTATTTTTATAAAGTTTAAAGGCTGGAACTTGAAACTACTCTGCCGTGGTATAACTTCCACGATTTATCATAATCCAAGTCTACTCATTGTACTGGTATTAAAAAAATCTAACACAAGGGACAGAAAACATGCTATGGAAACTTGAAACCTTTGAAATTTCTGGGAACACGCAATTTTTGGTATGAAAGTGTCATGTCTAGCCAGATCTGTATATTTACAATCTCTCTAATCTTATGCTGGGCATTAGAACAGATTTACAATTATCAGCTGTATTACTGTGCAGCAAGGCTTTCAAGTAGCTCTTCTGCTTGAGTATGCAATGGGATAGAGTGAAACGATTTAATTTAGATAAATAGATCCCCAAAGATCTATCAGCAGGCGAGACTTCTTGGAACCCTGTCTTCACAGATCTCTGAACAGAGCTTGATGTGAATGCCTGCTATATCACCTCTCTCCCTATCAAAATCCTCCTCGCTGGCAGTGTAGTGTGTTTGATGTCCTCTCATGTTTACTGCCACAGAGGTTATAGGTTCCATGACAGAAGTTCATCAGCACCCTTTTTTCCAGTATTACATATTGTTAAAAAAAAAAGAGCAAAAATCTTTGCATAAAGAACTGTTCCCTCTAGACAGTGAAATATGCTTAAGTAGTTTTCTGGCTCAATTTTAGAAAATTATATTTACAACAATTAGAGGACAAGGTACCATTTTCATTATTTAAAAGATATGTGCAAGAGCTCTGCAATTAATTTTATTTACTGGAAAACTATCTGTGTTTTAAGTATTAGACAAAGTTGCTGCTTCAGGAGGATGTTTTCTAAGGCTGCATGATGTGAATTAGATTCCTCTGATATTGTAACTCTTTCACTAAGAAAATATATATATATATTTAGTTTAGTCCAGATAAATAAATAAGACAATTCTTTGAGGCAAAAGATGATCATTTAACACAGCTGTGCATCCTCAGATCTCTACTTGTTAGGAGGTGCGCAATTAAATGCAGTAATAACTAAGAACAGAGGCTTCCCAGAGAGACATTGAGCACAGTATTTCTCAATAAAAAAGACCACTGTTTTGTTTCAAGAACTCTCAGACTAAATGATGCTTTCATGTTATGTTTTATATTTGACTCATGCCTCTTGCAAAGTTTTGGCATATTCAGTAAATGCACAACTGGAAAAGCAAAACTCAGCATTTCTTCCCAACACACTTGACACATGTCAGCAGGCCTAATGCCAGTTCGCTAGTCCTTGCATGTTCTAATAAACATCTCTTGAAGTGGCTTTATTCCACATTATAGACAAGAATGGAAAATCCCAACAAAGTTACTCAGCTATGTTTGGAGACAACTTGTGGAGAAACATTGCCCAGAGGAGAAGTGGTGCCCAGAGGAGCTCACAGATGTGGAAACAAATGAGGCCACATGATGTGGCCGGCATGGGCAGCACCCTCAGAGCAGTGGAGGCAGAGGTCTCTGGACGTATCTATTCTGAAGGGTGGACAGCTGATAAAAAAGAAAAGATATAACAGATATTAGCCCTTACAGGAACACTCCCCTCAGTGATATTGTGGGTGTTATCTTTTCCATTTGTTGTTTAGCTGTTCTTTAATGGAGGAAAGTTCAGTTTGCGTATTACTATCTGTTGCCTTTCTCTTCTTTTCAACTGACTTGTGCACGAGCATGCAACTAACAGCTGAGATTCCACATATTTGCAACTAATAATCTGGTCATTTTTCTATTCCAGTGCTGTCTAGAACTGCTAGGAAGCATTCTTCTGTGCATTTGGTCAGATCATCAATTTATGTTCATCAGCTTTTCCTGAAGTTTGCACAGTCTTCCTAATGGCATATTCCAGCTCAGCTCCTTCATTATTTCCATGCTGGACAACCACACTTGTGTTGTTTGCAGGCTGCTGTATATTAGTTCTGAATGTTGTTGTACTTCAAGCCTGTTTTTAAAATGTATTTTATAATTTTCCTCGCTGTTCACTCTATCAAATTTCTGCTTTACATTCAAAATTTCAGGCAGGGGCACTTCATTTATCCATTAATAATCATATTGCTAAGTTAATTCTGGATCTTTCATCAGGCCGAGCACCTTGCCTCAAATTGCAGTCCTAGTTTGCTTTTGCATCAGAAACTTTCCCAAAATTACCTTTAAAAATTAAACCAGTCAATAGCTCCATTTCACTTGCATATGTAATGTCTTGCTCAAAAACACATTGTTTCTGAGGCTCTTTTCTGTGTATTTTCCATACTTTGAACAGTCTTATGTTTAACCATCTCTACTTGAGTAAGCAAAAATAATGAAAAATGTGACATTCTTGAGTATCGTCTACTTTCAGAAATATGAATGCTTCTGCTTGACTTCTTTTTCTGATAGCTCCGGTTCCTGCCAAAATGAAGGCATGTCTGAAACTTCTTCATCAGCCTTCCCCATTTCCAGTGTTTCAGTTCCCAGTGGAGGATGATCTGCCCCTTTCTTCCTCTGAAGCTGGGGTCATTGTTTCCATTGCTACTTTGGCTGCTCTGAACCAGCATCTGGATGCAATCAACATCCCCCATAAAGCCACTGCATGAACTCCCACTAGAGCTGAACGTGCGAGGGGCCTCCAGTGAAACCGTTGGGAATAAGCTTCCCCTGCAAGGGCTGAGATAACTCCATAAGCAATTCTTACTGCAGGAGGCACATGGCAACACGAGGGAGATTTGTTTTTTCTATTTGCATGTAAATACATCTGCCACCCTTCCCTACCATGTAAAGACAGTGTTTTTAATGAGACACAAACAGGAAGTGGTTAAAGGAATGTTTCCAGGCAATTTATTCAAGTTGATTAATCATTACAGATAATCTGAATGCAGCTAATGAAAGTGACGAGAACTCAGAAGTTGAGTACTCCTTTGATACTATTTGCTCCAACACAAAAGCTAATTCAGATGTACAAAAATAAATGACATGAAAAATTATGTAGGTGATATAGCTGGCCATTGTCATTCTGTCTTGCATGAAGTCATCAGGTATCCTACAGGCTTATCCGTAAACAAAACTTCCAAATAACCTGCACTAGCCTAAAATGTTTGTGAATGACTTGATAATATTCACAACTGTGTTTGCATTTTTTTTCCCCAGAAAAATAGACACAAATTAAATGCTGATGATGATAGCAGATAGTAGACAAATCTCTTCACGGGTATTTTCAAGTTCCATAGTTTAGAAAATGCAAAAAATGCTGCAGAAACAATGAGTTGTGTCTTGCTGTAAGTTACTGAACAACATTTAATCTGATTCTGCCAAGGACTAATCAGAATTTCCCTGTGACTGTTGGAAAATGGCATTTTTGCAACATTACAGGTTCCTAGGGGGTGTGGTGGTGGTGGAAAGATTTTGCTAGTTATGCTCTAAATTTCTGGATGGGGGAACCCTCCCCCCTTTCAGACTTGTTCAGTTCAACATTAGGCTGTTGCTGCCACTGATGCCATGATTCATCAGTTTCCCAAATGTTGGGAGCATTTGCTAGATTTATCTCCCATCATGAACCGTTTTCCCCTTGCTGCCTAAATCACATACTGTGTCACTGCAGTCTCAATACTGCAAGTGCATCATATGGGAAACAGTGGGTAGAGAAGATCTTGATGCGATAGAAAGGTGCCATTCTGCAACTAATGCCTGAAATACTTTGGCCAGAGATGTTCAAATGATGCCTTGTTATTCCGAAATCCAAGTTCAGAAGTTTTGTGGCTACTTCAGGCATTCAAGACAGAATTATTTAAGTAAGGCAGTTCTGCATTGGATGTGTAGTCTCATTTTTTGCCCAAGTTAATCTGTTTTAGAGCCAGAAGAGGGGCTGAAAAATTTCATTGGCACTTCTATCAGCTGTGTGGTCTTTTCAAATTCAAATTAATCCAGAAGAGTAATTTTGCTGGAGTGGGTCCTTTTCTACTCACATTACTTATTATTTTAATTTCCTGTATTCAAACTTTTTTTTTTTTGTATTCCTCAATTGCCATTTTAGTAACAACAGGCCAAATTCAGAGCTCCCTGTTCAGTGGTAAACACAACCACTCTGTTGACTCTCTTGCAGGTGTTCTTCCTCTGCAGCAGTGTCAGTGGGCCTAGGTTTTCCTCCACAAATTAAGAAGGTCAGCCACTCTGTACAGGCACCTGTGCACTTCTAAAGAACCTTCCTCAGTGCCTACTTTGTTCATCTGTTTAAGGCTGCAGTCTCTGTTTCACTCAGCCTTTTGGAAGGCTTCAGTGAATCATGCTGGAGCTGTGTCAAGTCATTTATAGCCACTACTGTCTCCATGTTCTTCCTTTTCCTTCTCTTCCCCTCCCCATTCCTACTGGCACATGTACAAACAAGATGAAGCAAAGAATTATTATAATCAATTTATGGGAGTTACAAGGGATTCCTGTAGCAGTGGCATTCATGTCCTCTTTCTGCCCTCAAGTCAGAAAAGTATTCTCATTTACCTTTTGAGTCTGTGACAGTGATCTATTGTCCTCTTGGTAAGTCTAGAGCTTTAATGTCAGTGACACCCAAGCAAAATAAACTATTACTGTTACAGCTGAAAGAAAAACTTCCGACATGATAAAAACCTGAGCATCTACTATGTTTTTGTTTTACTGGTCCTTAAAATTCCCTCCAGAGATTGGTCTGCTTTAATGAGTTAAATATCTAGGGGAGCTCTGTCCATTTTGTCAGTTCTGCTTCAGAATTATACACGGCGGATTCCCTCTCAAGGATAGTTTGATTTCTGTTAAATAAAGAAATATTCACGACAGCTTCCAAACATAATTTATTCAAACTCTCTTGAAACATATTGATTTGGGTGTTCAAAGTGAGTGATTTGTAGCAGTGAATAAATCCCCCCCCAGGGAGCAAAGGTGTCTGCTGAAGATGAGACTTGGAGAGAATCCCAATGCAATCTCAAGTGCACAAGGAAAAAATTAATTATATCTGCCCTAAAAACGTTTGTGGCTGGAAAGCTGGAATTGCACAGGGAGACTGAAATCACTATTGTCCTCTTGCACATTAGGAGAAAAATAAATAAATAAATAAAATAAAAATAAAAATAATAAAAGGAATTTGGTTTGGAGGTATAAAAAGGTTTTGAAATCTCTCCAGCATGACATTTTCTCCCCCTAAGAATGCAGAAATTCCCATTCATCCTATATGTACCAGACCCTTTTGTTACTGTTCTTATCACTGTACCTTCTTCACCTCCACAGGTAGAGCTCCTGCTGCAAGTACTGCTGTTGTCTCTGTGCACATTTCCACCTTTTCTGCTAGCAAAGCAGCTGTGGTAGCAGCAGCAGCAACAAAGGTGGTGGGAGGTACAGCAGCAGCAAAGAGCACCCTGATATTTTCGTGAAAATTTAGCCTAAAAATGTGGAGATGCTTCATAAGCAAGGTTAATTTGTAATTGGCAAAGTAATTATTCTGGTAAAATATTACAAGAGGAACAGGAAGATCTGTGACTGTGCACTTACGTAGTTTTCTGTAGCCCTGCAATTAGCAGAACATAAGCTGTTCAATGGTCATCACCATCACTAAGGCTATTCAATGGAGTAAAGGTTTCCCTTTACTAAAGGTTTCTACATTATTTATATATATATATATTCATATATATATTCATGAGAATGAGATACTGATGACTGATTTTTCTTGTAAAATTTCAACTTTTTAGCCACTGGCATTGTGGATGTAGATATACTACTGCTATGTCCTGCAGAGGACATATTAATAAGAGCAGATGCTTTCCATAGTCAGGGCATGAAGCAATCCCAGTTTGGCTATGCTAGTTCCCCATGCTGTCACAGCAAACAAAATCAGTACCGCTTTATGCTCCCTATGAGATTTCTCTGGGAAAGGAGCTGCCTTATATAACATCACCTTAATTTTATGCCCGCGGTCCTTAGCTTGCCATGTAAATATCATTTCTTTTGCATAGTGTCCAACTGCCAGTCAATTCCCATGTCAATCTGGAATAGGCCTGGTCAGGAATTTTTCAATTAAGTATAAATTAGAAAAGACCATGTTTGGCAAAACCAAAACTGACTGCTGAAGCAACTGTTTATGACAGATGTCCTCTTAAAAAAACATTTATTTGAAAGAAAGTTTGGAAGTTGCCAAAGTATCTCACTGAAATGTTTTTTGTTTTGCTTTGTTTTACTGTTGTTTTTTTTCTTCTACTTTTTTTTTTTTTCCCCTAAATTAAGGCCAGCTTTTCAAAGGGAAACTTTTGCTTTGAAATTAATCAATTTATGTTGGAAATTGAAATAAAAGTATTCTAAAAAATCAATGTTTTCATTAATCCAAATTAATTTCCACATTTTCTACTTAGGAAGGGTTATTATATCTGAGACAGTTTTTTCGCTATTTAGGACAGAAATATTTTGGAAAATGTTAAAGATTCTCAACGTATGAAAAAAATGCTCCTGTCTTCGCCTCTAGACTGGAGCTGTTCAGGACTTTGTGTCAACTAGTTCCTACAGACTCTGGAGAGTTAGAAGTGGAATACAATCCTTTTATGATAATATCGATTTCCAAATTGCCTCTAAACCACTAATTTTCTAGATTTAAAAGTTGTATGATCCTCTGGATTCCAATTTGTCTTGTTTTCAAGCAGTTGTGCTGAAAAAACCCTGAGTGCTTCCACATGAATAGAGAAAACTGCTGGCATGATTAAAAATGGGAAAACAATTGAGCAGAGAAATCAGAGCTCAAGTTATAGAATTTGTAAGTAGTTGGGGAAAAACAAACAAACAAACAACAAACTAATATTTAGAGAATAAATTTAGAGTGCTTCTTGTACCCAAATCATTTTTATTTTTATTTTTTAACAATGTGAACAAATACCTTAAATTCAGCTCTAATTAACAGATTATTACTTATTCAGTGGTGTATACCTCATTATTTTAGAGCAGAAAACAGTGTTCCCTCATGGAAAGTTATGAATGTAACTTAAAATAAATGTTAAAGAAAGCTTTTTAGCTTACCAAAGCTTTTCCACTTAATAAATTGAATGGCAAACAGTAGTCACAAAGGCACTGGGTTTATTCTTTCCTCTACAGAAAATACATATTAGCTAGGAAGCAACTTAGTTATTCTATGTATCTCACAATAATAAGAAGAAAAAGAATATTTAGATATTCAAACATCTAATGTCTGCTGTTACAGTCGTCTAGACTACCTCTCTGGATTAGCTCATCCCCCTTTGAGTACACCAGCAGGCAAGTATGATTGAACTGAAGAAATGGGATTCTCTGGGAAAAATGGGGATGAAAGGCCAGAGCTTTGCACAGTCAAGCATTGTCAAATAATCAAGGAGTATACAGAGAATTATAATGCTACTGAAGTGCCATTATCTTGTGGGAGAGGAGCAGCATGACAGAGGATGTTATAACTTTTCTTCTGTCTTTACCTCCCATGAAGAGAATGGATAATATGCACCCTACTTATTAAAATATGCTTTCTGTTCTCCTTTCATGACTGTTTCATTCACCTAGGCAGAGCTCAAAGTGGCAAATATGGCAATGACAGTCTTGAGTTTGCATTTGAAAGAGTCTTCCAGGTCAAAAAGGTGTCCTAGAAAATCTGGAGGAAGGCAGATCACTGTTTGTTTTTGCCCGTGGTCAGGCATGAAATTCTGTAGCTGTCTAGAGGAACTACCATACAAAATGAACTGGCAGGTATAGCAGTTACTGCTGATTTCAATTTTAATTTTTACGAAGAAAATGATGAATAAATCAGATATTAACAGGAAATACATTTGACTATCATATTGCTATTGGCTTTGTATGAGATCAGACTTGCTTAGGATATGCACTTAATGCCTAGAAGTAAGGGAGGCCACAAGATATGAGATTTACTGACTAACAGCAAGTCAGCAGTTAGTATCAGCATATATTAGGCATATATGCCTGTATGTCAGAGACAGTAATGTTAACTCCAAAACTGATACAATTTGTTATACCTAGCTCTGCTTTAATGTCAAGACTATGCTGAGAGTCATTTTCCAGTGATTTTGGCCAATCATCTATAAGATTTCACTTTTTATTGGTTTGTCTTTTTTTTTTTTTCTTTTAAAATTCTTCAGGTATTTACTTGTCCGAAGTTTCAGGTAAACCTGTGCAAAAAAAAACAATCTTATAGAACCATAGAATGCTTTGGGTTGGAAGGGACCTTAAAGACCACTTAGTTCCAACCCCCCTGCCATGGGCAGGGACACCTCCCACTAGATCATGTTGCTTAGGGCATCATCCAACCTGGCCTTGAACACCTCCAGGGATGGGACATCTCTAGGCAACCTGTGCCAGTGCCTCAATACCCTCTGACTGAAGAAATCTTCTACATGAGAACCATAAATTGCCATATAATTACTCCTGTCCATGGCTACAGAAGAGTAACCACAGTCAAGTTTACTGAATATTATAATTAGTTATTTAGTCCTGATTACATCTCAGCACATGAATTGTCTGGAAGGAGTCCTTTCTAGATAACTGAATGGGTCAGGGTTGCAAAATTGAGTGATATACAATGACTGCTGCCTGAAAAGTGCTGTTTCAAAGATTGAGAAATTTCCCAAAAACTTATTTCATGAGACAGGTATCTATTATTTGTGTACATTTTTTCTAGGGGCGTTGAATAAATATATCTAGGAATTACTAATCACTATTCAACATCCCTTTACTCTTATACCAGAAAAACTGTATAAACTGGTGTTATAAAATGAAAAATGACTAATGAGCTGTAAACTTTACATGAGCTGTTGGAGAAGAAGTGCAATTTAAAAAGCAGCTATAGTGTACATCAAAGGGTAATCATTTTGACCAGTGAAACGATAAAGATGCCTAGGTCTATTTCTGAGTTAACTCCAGGTATTATAAAGCCACCATTTTTTAGGTGAGAAAACAGCTTTCTTCACTACACATCATCACTTTGCACTTGCACAGAACTTTCATTAACCTCCCTGGGCCAAGATATTAACCAGGTTTCCAAATAACCCTAAAAGCAAGATGAGTTTTGGTTTCCTATACCTGACCAAATGTAAAAAGCAAGCATAGAAGGTGTTTTTTCAGTGTATTTTTTTTTTTTGAGTATACATAAAAGTACTCAGTAAGGATGTAGAGCACAAGATTCTTGAATTGCTCAAATTTCTCCAGTTAGGATTACATACATTTGATTCTAGATAATGTGAAAATGTATTTATTTATTTATTTATTTATTTATTTATTTACTCCTATGAAGGATAAGGGAATAGAATAGAATGCAGACATACCTTATTCACCTGATAGTCAGGAAACTCAGTACTGAGATGTCAAACTGTTAAAGTGATTATTTCTATAAAAACTCAAGCTTGGATACACTGTGCTTCCTAAAGGAGTCAGGATTACTCCTGAGCAAATGCAGAGTACAGTTTGTGTCCTACTGCTTCCTCAAGAGGATGGCATATGACATGATGGAGGAGTTTGCAGGTGTTCACCTTGTTTTCCTTTTCAGAGGTGGTTCTGTCAGCTGTCTCAGCACTTTTTGCTCCCTTTCTCTATGCTCCATCCTTCCTTATGCTGTTTCATTGCAAATCAGTAGGTGCTTATGCTTCAGCCACAGAGATGTCTACTCTAGCACTCTATTGGCAGTTCGTAGCCACTTGGCAAAAAGAAAGATGGGTTATGCTTTATCATCATGCCAGGAAACTGCAATTCGAGTCATTGAAAAGCAGTGCAGTTTTAACAGACTGACCACCTCAGATTTCAAGAATTATCTCAGTCTGGCTTCCTGCTGTAGCCATGCCTTTCTAGTAGCTTAGCTCTGAAAGTCTACTAGCTCAAGTGACTTTACGGAAACTAAGCTGCAGCCAAGAGAGTAATACCTTGGTCTTCAGCACCAAGTCAGATTCTATCACCTAAATGATATAAAAGAGACTCATTTTTTTCTGTTCCATGCTAAATGGTGTACACTGTTACTCCCTAGCACATTTTCTTCAGTGACAGCTGACATTAGTCATCCTGTGAGCACACTTGCAGTTTACATGGATTGCTTTGGCACGCTTGCTTTAGAAAAGGTAGCAAGACAATGTTTTCAAACTCCTCACACACCCCAGAAAAATCCAAACCTCAAACCAACACCAAGCCTCACATACCACAGCTTTTTGAAAAACTGGTTTGGTTTTTTTTTTTTTTTTTTTTTTTTTCCTGTTCTGGGTAGCCAATATATGATCTTCCAACTAAAAATGGCCATTATACTAACCTGGATACAGACTGAAGATATTCCTCCTTCAGATAAGCAGGATTTTTTTTTCTATCAAATGGGGCCAATAAGTTGATGTGATACCCCCCCCAAACAAAAAATCAGAAACTGTACTAGATGGAAAAATTGAAATTATATATAAACAGGTAATCATTCAAGACATGCTTGGCAAATTTTTATGGTAAGAATGCTATCACTTTGGAAGATAACTTAATAGAGAGAGAGTACAGGAAAGCCAGTTTGCTTCTAATGGCATTGCTATGGTGTAATGGGGTTGAGATGGCTATATTCAAGACAGATGCTATTATTTGTTCTAGTTTTACCATAAGTGACACTATGATATTTCCAAAATCAAGCCTGAAAGCCCATTAAAAACGTCTTGCTGGCTTGACTCATAACAAAATGTAGGAATTGTTTTTTTTGTATCCTGCTGAATGGAGAAGCTTTCAGAACACTCAGCTTGATGATTCCTAGCTTTTACAGCAAAGTACAAGGCAAACTTAGTGGTCTAGTGATACGCTTTTATCGCCCTTTCTCTTTTAATGGTGTGTCTTTTTTCATCTAAGTTACTGAAGCAATGGATAGGAATGTTGCTTCCCCATTTATTCATTTACTCTTAGTTTTGTGCATTTGTGTCGCTTTCATGGGAGGCTTAAAGAAGGTGGTCAGTCTGCTAGTCTCACACAAAGACATTTGCATGTTTTTGAACTGAAGAAATGAGTTCTGTGCTCCAGGTGCAATCCAGATAATTGAAGTATAATTAATCATGAAAACCTATCTCTTATTGCATTTTGGTTTTTACAGTGGTCCTTTACAGTAAGCCATTGTATTGCTCTCACAGACCACACAGATTCTTAATTTGATTTCTCATCCAGTGTTCATGTTCTCTGCTCTCTCATATCCTAAAATCTGACAGTGTATGAGCAAAAAATTCCTTTCAGGAAAAAACAGCCATACAGGATTTATGTTTATATTGACTAGTTAGAAAATCTGTTCAGTGTGTCCAACTTTACACAGAAGGCAGCACGCAATCCTGCTGTGATTCACATCTGGCAGTGTGTCAGTAGAGGAGCCCAAGGGATTTTAAAAGTGTTCAGATTCCATAAAAGAACATAACCTTTAAACTTTCTACAACAGCCATTCACCACAGCTTTAATACATGATTACTAATGGAGGTTCCACTTGTGTCCAAGTCAGCCACCATACCCAACTGATCAGAAACAGCCAATAAACTGGAGAGAAAGCACAAGCCAGTAGGTGAGGACTATCCTAAAATTTAGAAGCCTGGCTAAATTTGTTGCTTACTGTCCAAATTCTATCAAGTTATTTCTTTCAATAGGAGTTGGCGACTGTAGGTTGTGAAATGATGTATTGCAGTTCTTCCTGTATAAAATATATATATATATTTTGACTTTATGAAACAAATCTGTGATTTTAAAATCTTTCCAGTTTTGAATCAAATGACTCCAGACTTCTTACTTTTGTGCTGATCTCATTGAAGTGTATGTAACTGTTTGCAGTTATATAGCTAGAGGATGCAAGAGATGCAGATGTAATTCCCTTTTCAGCTCAGCTTGGCCTTAAACCTTGCTTTCTACATACAGGTGTAAGAACATGTGATTGACTATTGGGTGAGCAGAAAGGAGTCGTTTCTTTTTGACCAAATAGTCTAGCTCAGACTCCAGACACTGTTTTGAGATTCTGACTTGGACAACGAGAGACATAAGAATGACATAAGATGTGCAGACAACCAGATGTCATGGTTTTGGCTGGGATAGAGTTAATCTTCTTTGTAGAGGCTCACACAGTGCTGTGTTTTGGATTTTTGATGAGAATAATGCTGACAACACACCAATGTTTAGTTGCTGCAGAGCCGTGCTCTCACAGAGCCATGGACTCTTTGGTTCCTCGTGCTGCCGTGCCAGTGAGGAGGCTGGGGGTGCACCAGGAGCTGGCAGGGGACATGGCCAGGACACCCAACTCAGAATAACCAAAGAGATATCCCATACCATGTGGTGTCATGTTCAGCAGTAAAAATGGAAGGGAAAGAAGAAGGGGGGGGGGGGCGGAGAATGTTGGGAGTGATGGTGTTTGTCTTTCCAAGAAACCATTATGCATGATGAGCCCTGCTGTCCTGGGATTGACAAAACACATGCCTACCGATGGGAAGCAGCAAATGGATTCCTTGTTTTGCCTTTCTTGTGTGCATGGCTTTTTTTTTTTTTTTTTTTAACCAGGTAAACTGTCTGTATCTCAACCCCCTAGTTCTTGCACTTTACCTTTCTGATTCTCCCTCCTCCATCCCAGCTGGGGAGAGTGAGTGAGTGGCTCACTTAGTAGTGGTGCTGAGCTGCCTTCTAGGGCTAAAACAAAACACCCAAGAAAAACTTTAACTTACACAAATTTGTGATTAGTGTTTAAATAAGCTATTGTGTGAGGCCATAATAGTGGACCTGTCTTCATTTAAGTCCTGGCTGGAATTACAAATGGTGTTGTACATTATTGTGTCAGTCTTACGATCACAAGATCTCAGTTTTGAGCTCCCGTATATGACTCCTGTCAAACTAATAATTTCACAGAGTAGGGGAACATACATGAAAGGTTAAAAAAAAAAAAAAGTGTTCTCTTTTCAGAAAGAAACAATCTCAAAATTGTCTGATACAACTCCCAGAAGAGTTCATCTCCTCATCTACAACAAATGGTATATCTGCAAAAATTCTTAGAAAAGGCATTCAGTGCATTCCCCATCCATGTTTGGTGAATATCTTCACCCAGACGAACTATCACAAGACTTGATTATAGTATAAATAGAAAAGAAAAAGGAAGAAACTTGTATTTAGAGGAAGAAATTAATTTTCTATTTAAGGGTTTAGGATAACCACATATGTGCAGAACATCTATGTACAGATAAATATCTTTTACGGTGTCTGGTCAGGGTGAACATCCACTTAATAATAACTGCAGGTATTTGAAGAGAACTTGTCAGGGTATTTGCTGCATGCAACATTTACTGTAGGTTTAGTCTTTGTCCCAGGCAGGTACACAGATTTTGTTACTTTTAATGTTTTTTTTTGGTTTGTTTTTGTTTGTTTTTGAGATACAATTTAAACAACTTTTTTTAGCTATACAATGAGTTAAAAAAAAAATCAAACAAACTTAATTTCAAAAGTTAAAACTGGGGCCCATTAGAACTACAATGCAAGCAGAAAATAAATAAATGAATAAATAAATAAATAAAATAATAATTAAAAAATCACACAGTGCATATTGGCATTTTTACCAAGATAAGGAAATGATAAAACCAAACGAATGCCTCCCTCTGCTTCTAGAGCACTGTGGCAATACTGGGTCCCCCAGAGCTGATCTGCTCATCTGGCTTGAAAATACCAGACCAGAGAACTCTGGCTGCAAAAACACAACTAGCACCTAGCTTTTGGAGGTGTTTTTGCCTCCTTATGTGAAATACTGGGCATCTGCAATACATTGACAGGGTTAGACATTTCAGATTGAATTGCCGAAGGCAGCACACCAAGCAGAAGCCTCTGTGGCATCTTTGGCTGGCTGAAGTCTGAGCTGCCAGTCCTCAAACTCCTGATTTCTGCTAATGTGTTTCTACCATGTGGTAAGCCAAATCAAGTAGCTGTTGTGGCAAGAAACTAACTCTACAGTCATCAGCTGGAATGGTTCTCTACACTGATTCACATGTGGCAGGGAGACAGAAGCAGCAGTTCTGGTCTGGACTGGATTAAGCTGGGGCACAACCATGAGTGGAAGATAGGTGACCAAGAGAGTACTTTAACCTGTCCCTTCCTGGAACTGAGAAACCCCGCCTGAATTGCAGAATGACTGAGATTTTTGGCCAAGGACCTGTCCTAGATTTAGGACTCTGAGTCATCTGTTTTAAAAACGCATTAAGGGGCAGGTTATGCTTTGAAAAAAGGAAATGATAGATGTGCTTTCTTGCTTTTATTCAATATCATGAAGATTAAAGAATGTAGCTCCAATACTCTCTTTGGCACTTAGGGCAAAAATCAAGGTGTTCCTGCTCCCAGGTGAACACTGTAGAGGTGGGTACTCTGCTGCCTCTCTGGCTAAGGACTGTTTAATTGTTTGACGGGTTTTAGTTTTTTGTTTGTTTGTTTTGGGTTTGGTTTTGAAAAACAATATAGTGTCAACAGAAATAGTGGAAAGGGACTTTAAATATCTTCAGGACACAATACTGGTGATTAAGGCAGGCTTCTTTTGATTGCAAAGGGGAGGTCTGAACTCCTGAGATTCACATGATGTGGAACTGAGGCATCCTGTGGAACTCACATCCCGGCTGGAGCTGTCCATCTTGCATAGTTTTATGAAAAAAAAAAAAAATGAAATAAATTTTAACAGTTTTTATGAGGGTGGGGGGGCTGTTAAACAACCACAAAAACTACTTCTGGCCAGGCTTCATCTCTGGCTGTGTTTTAGAATGACAGTTGATTTGTGACCTGTGTTTTGTGATGAGCTCAGCTGTTTTAGAAAATGAGAAGTACACTCTCAGTGTGTCCCTTGGACCAGCCTCCTCTGGGATCTCAGGCTGAAAACTTGTCCTGATAAGAGCTGGTTGTGGCTTACTTAGCTGGAAGAAGTTTCAGGCATAACTGTTAGGAGAGTAATAGGCACTCAAGGTAGTTGACTTGGGAAATTTGGGTACCTGACGTTGTGGGAGGAATGGGATGTTGAGAATTCTTGGATACAGAGGACTGAAAGCCAATTAAATAAATCCTAGTTTGGATTCCTAATGTCTATGGAAGACTGAGGCCAAGGTACATGCAGCAGATACTGCCATCGCAGATTAAATAAAGATAAACTCTTCCTTGCCTATTTCTATGCTATGCCAATTCAACCTGTGCACATATACCTCATCCTACGAGGAAGGCTGAATGCAAATGGTGGTCTAGGAAACATTTCAATTACATGAGATTGCTTAATATATATATTTTTTTTCATAAAAAGACAGTTAGTCATGCCTGTCTCCCCCCTTTCTATTTACCAAAGCACTGGTATGTTGGAAAACAATGTCACCAATAGCTATATTATAACATAATATTTATGCATCTTCCATAAACAGATTTGATGAGAAAAAATATTGTGGAAATTTTGGATGGTGGAAAGTGGTTTTTGTTTGTTTGTTTGTTTTTGGTTTTGGTTTTGTTTTGTAGAACAATGAAACAACATCTATTTTGAAATGTTAAGAGTATTGAATAGGATACAATGAAATTTTGAATTATCTCTAAAGAAACAAATAAACCCAGCAATAAAATCTTTGGGAGACTTGCAGTTGGTCTCCAGTAGAATCCCCACATAAAGCAAATTTAGGAATGGTATGAATATTTACTGCCATCAAAAGTTGTCTGCATTCTTTCTCTTCATGGATCTCCAGTTGCAAAGGAAGCACAGCTTTGGAAAAGTTAATCTTTCCATTCAAGAAGAATACATTTGCTCTTACTTATTCAAAGGTGTCTTAAGTTGAGTGTAGGATAGGATCAGAAAAAAAGAGAGAATATAAAATTGTTATCTGTTTGTTAGTTCTGACCTAGTTGAATGGTACATAGTTTTGAGTGCCTCAGGAAGAAATTTTAGTTTAGGGAAAATTTAACATTTTTGTTTCTTTGGTTGGTTCTGGTGTTGTCCATGTGTCATATTTTAATGCAGTTAAATTAACTCTTTAAGTTTTAAACTACTTTTTAAAGCAGGACTTGAATAAAATCTTAGCTAATGTTCAGGCTGAACAAACATCTTGTTATAAGGACTGGATTCCTCAAATGTTACAAACATCTTCTAATAATCAAAATATATTAGAAATAATCAGCTGTTATGTTGAAAAGTGATTATAGTACATTTCTTCCATTCCCCTCAGTCCTCACTATAAAACTCTTCAGCATTTACTGCTTTTTTTCTAGTACTTTAACATTAGTTTTCTTTTTCCTGCAACATGTTCCTCTACTGCCTTATGTCTAAACTGTTATCTGTGTAGTCAGCTTACTGTTGGTGAGATCTTGCTCTGTTCAGCCTCTTATCAACTAGCGAATGGCTTTCTTCTTCTTGATGTTGCACTGGCAAGTTAAATTCATTGGATAGAAAGAGAAACAGTCTTTCTTACCTCTCTACATATTCCACTCTGTTCTGCACCAAAAATCTTTCAAACCACTTTGTTCCCAACCTTTTAAACTTCAGTCACCATTGACTCCTCTCTCATTTATCATCTCATCTGTTGAAATACTGTCATTCATTTTTCTGAGCTCTAAAATCCCTCTCTCCTTCCCATCTCCACAGCAAAAAGCCTCCTTCCTCCCTCTCACATTTATTTTTCAGCTTTACTCTTTTTACTTTTACTACTTTACCCTCCTATTTCATACTTCCAGGTTTGTATCACTGTAGCCATCACTAAATTCCTCTTTTCTTCACTAATATCCAGGCTCATGTTCTCACTTCAGTACCCATCATTACTGTCTACCATTACAGTCTCAATGCCTGATATGCCTGTATCTTGCATTCCTACATTTTGAATGCCCCATTAACATCTCCTTGATGCCTCAGTCTTTGCTGGTTATTACTTCTGCTCTTGCAGAATTGTTTCTTTTCCTGAAAGATCTGGATAAACAGTTCTGAGATGTACACATAATCTAAATCTTTCTGTAGACTGTCTCTGTCAATAATTCAGTTTTCCTGCTCCCCAAGTTCAGCAGTTCTTGCCTCAGAATGTAAGCAGAAAAGCAGGTGGAGAGCCAGGGGCAAAAGGCTCACACTGAATATATGACTGTGGAATAAAAAGTTCTTCAGATCATATAGAAGGGCTGTATGCCAGGCAATGAAACAATATTTAGCATCTCAATAGAAGATTCATCCCACTTAATGAATGGATAGACTTCTGTTCTGTGGAGCTGACTCAAGCACTTCCTGCTCAGGCAAGGAAATTTTTGTAGTTTTGTGGAAAGAACTAGTCAGAGTGAAATTGAGCTGTCTGCATGTTTTGTCATAAAGTAAGATTAAGCAGATTTTTCTGGTAGGGTGGAGGCCTGTATTCGTGTTCATCATTCCATGTGTGGAAACGTTGGTAGTTTTGCATTGCAGTTCTTGATTTGAACTGACATGTTTTCTCACTGGCATTGACTTGTGGGCAAGTACTATGATACTTTCATGGAGAATATTTTTGATTTCATCCTTTAGGATGCAGGAGCACCCTAAGAAAGTATATTTCCGCTCTTATTGTCAGAAGTCACCCCTGGCCACTAACCATCTATACCACTAAAGATCAACTTCTAACCTTCCCATTCCCATTACTACTACTTTGGGCACTTCTCAAAGACAATCAGAAAACTTCTTGAATTTAGTTTCTTTGGCTTTATCCTAATTTACGACATCATCGTTGTAATTTTGCTATGACTGATGACTTCTGGAGACTGACAAAGATTAGATATGCTTGCTAACAGTGTTCTGTGTAAGTCCACATCTGAAATTCTGATTTTGTGGAGTTGCAGATTAGTTCAGAGTCCTAGCCATAATAAACACGTGTTGTGTATACTTTCTATCTACTTTAAGAAGCTTTGCTTACAGGGGGACCAAAATCGTATGTTCTAGCCAGCTGGATGTGTGGGAGGTTCCCATGCCCCATCTACATCGCTGTCTTGTGAACAAGACAAGATTTCTTGTGTCTGTGTGTGGAAGTATGATAAGAGAATGAGACAGGCTCAGACACTGGGATGTTGGTGGGATGTGGAGTGCTTCATGGAGTAAACAGCCACTGGACGCCCAAAAGGTAAGTGTTCATTGCTTGGGCACAGAGACCAACTCAGTACTGTCTCCACATATTTTTTTTTGGGTACCTGAGCTCCAGAATGTCCTTTAACAAATAGCATGTGCATATCTACAACCTCAAGGTAGCTGCTTTTTTGATTAGGGGACTCTCCTCTGACACATGTAGATAATACTCATGACACATGTTGGCCTCTGGTATGGCACCCATGCAACATCTTAAGAAGGAGATGTGTTTTCAATGTGCTAATTGCACCAACCTCGCACATCACTCAGAAACAGTGAAAAGCATTCAAAGTCTGAAACAGTCTGAAGCCAAATTTAGATGGTTTCTGAAAGGCTTTAATGTTTGTTTGAACAATACATTTTTTTTTTTACTATTAAAGAATAAACTGAAGTCGTGTTATAATTGCATTTTCCGGGGGCATTGCTGCCTGTTAATCACATCAGACATTTGGACATCATTCAGCTATCGTAAGTTTGGGCTTGGCCAAATTTCATTTCCCAGTTAGGTCCCTGCCCTGATATAGGGTTGAGTATTTTCCTTATTGCATGTTAACAGCTAGGATAGCAAGGGGAATAAAATATATGTCATGCTTACTGTCAGTTCAAACCTTTGCTTGGGTGTAAAGACAACTTTTGAGACGTGAGAGTGAAAACTTTATAAATCCACATGGTCTGTTTCCATTCAAGTCTGCAAGTGGGTCAACATTACCTAGTTCATAACACAATTCAACTTTAAGAATAATCATGAGCCAATTCATTCAAATGGCCCAGATTCTTCATTACCTTGACAAATGATTAATTTATCCTGTGATTTGACTTTTCTTCTGAACAAGAAGCAACAAATCAAAGTGGATGACATTCTTTTTTTGTCCTGTGAAATATCATATGGGGGAACCAAAGCAATTGCATCAGACAGTTGTCATTGTTGGAACACTGTTCTTCTAGACTAACATCTTAGTATCTATGTTCATATTTTGTTAGTTTATCTAGTTCTACAAGATGCCAAAATTGAGAAGCACTTATAAGTAACTACAGAAATTTCCTGAAAAAGCAATTTTGTCTGACAAGAGAAAGTATATTAATGCTTAAGCTTTCCCGTATCCAGATCAATGTGGAAAGGTAATTTGGTGATAGAAAAACAAACAAACAAACAACAAGAACAAGAAAAACAAACAAACAAAAACAAACAACTTTCAGGCACCTCTAAACCTAGTAGTAAACAAGAATAAATTTGGTTTCTTTTGGGAGAGTGAATGAGAATTCTATTATACCAGATTTTTTGGCTATTAAGTTAGCAAGACCTTGTTTTGTTTCTTCCTTTATTTATTAGGTTTGAAATAATTCCAAAAGCAACTTTATCAACTTTTAAAGAAATTACATCCATTAAAGTTACATGAAGTCAGAAAAGCTTTCTGAAGTTAAATATATCTTTAATACTAATATACTAATTAATTTTTTTTTCCTGAGATATATTGATATATCTTCCTATTTTTTTTCTCTCGTCTTGTTTCTTGTTTATTTTCATTCTAATACATATAGATAGAAAGATAGATACAAATATTAAATTTAAGGTAGGGAAAATGCATGCAGGAGTTCATGTAATTTATTTATTTTTTTTACTAACTACTATTTCACCTGAAATGTTTTTTCTTTTTCTTTCACATTGTATAAATTAGAATAGAAGTGGCTATGGGTCAGCTATCACCTTTCCTTCTGACAACCAGTCACTTGTTCACCTCACCAGTGGTGAATCATTATCAGCAGGCCTCACAGGTTGCAGCTTCATCAGAAATGAGTATCAAGATACATCTTTCAGTTAGGTCCAGATTGTAGAAGTTTATGTAACTGAGTCTTTTCTTACACAGACGACTTTAAGAGTTTTGATGACATTATTTACAGCAAGGAAGGCTCTGTGTCACAGCACTGAAACTCAAGCAACACAACTCTATGCTTTCTTAAGGTGTTAGGTGCATCTTAGCATGGAATCACCTTTAAATAAATGGGAGTGAGAGGATGACTGTGTAGTAGTCATGCAGCCTATTGCATTCCTACTACAGTGAACTCCACAGATCAAGTTATGAAGAGAAAGGGCTGGAGGAGGTTTTTCATGAATGGAAGGAGTGCTGTTGCCATGGCATTTGAGCCTTCTTTCCTCCCAAGATATGGAGATTTTGCATTCTGAGGATTCCCTCCATCTTCTGAGGTCTGTTTGATCTAAGGAGCAATATGGGGACAAATATTTAAACGGGAGCGAGATGAATATGTCAGATGGACAAATAAAAGGAAGGGAAAACAATTTAATATGGATTATTGCATAGGAACAAATGGAGAATAAGCTAGTTTTCAATAAATGCATATGGAAATGAGAAAAAAAAGGTTTTCAGCAGGAGCTCTGGAACACCCTTTGAATAAGAATAGATGTAAGACCCTTCCTGCTTCTAATATTAAATCGATCCAGAATAGGAAGGAAAAGTAAGAACTGATGGTTGGAAACAGCTGGGGATTTGGATGCAATTAGCCAGGGTGTTCCCTCCAGTCTATGTTCTTATTTTCCAGTGTTCCTAAAACTACTCCTGAGCCACCTGCTGGAATTGGCCATACTAATAAAAAGCAGCCTAATCCAGAGAGCTGCTGAGTACATGCTGCCAGCCTGGTTCGATAGCAGTTGATTTGCTTGGCACCCTGCTGCATACACTCTGTACCTCTGAGGATAAGACTAGCACAATTTAAAGTAGTCTCTCACCTATGTGGATTGAGGTTTGTTACAGACTGAAAAATAAATAAATAAATAAATAAATCTGCTGCATGAATATTGTTCAGCTTAAAACAAAAAATACTGTCTTTAGGTGGTTCCCATTAGTATCTCACTGCACAGGGTGCAGTCCAAGTCAGGGTGTCTCTGGCATTCAGTCCCTTTGCTGCATATGATCTCACTGTCCAGCAGAATAGTTTCTATTTAACAGCCTAAATAGAGCTCTCACAATCACATGTTTGAAATATGACTGGTGGCATTGCATGTAAGAATAGTTTCTGCCATAGAAGTCCGTTGAAGTTAATGGAAAAATGCCTTATACGTTAATAGCAATTGAATTATTTGGACAGTTAAAACCCCTGTGAACCTTAAACCATCTGAATTCCAGCTACAACTCAGTCTGCAATAACTTACACTTTCAGACAAATTTAGTCTTCTTACATTAAAGTTCTTTTAAACCATATTTACCTGAATTCAAAGAGACCTTTCCCCCTATCTTTAAAGGGACATGGAGTGACTTCTTTTCACTAAGAAAAAACCTACATTACATTTACTTGGGCCATCAGTGTACTTCAGGGCAAATATACTGGAGAAGTTGACTGGGAGTAACTTATGCTGCAGCCCGTGGATGTATTCTGTCACCGTGCTACACACAAGGCAATTTATTCAAAATATCTTAGACTGCATTAAAAATAAATATCCATATAATATGCATATATAAAGTATATGCTGATGTAGGCTGATGAAAACACTTCCCCTAGGCCAAGCTCTGATTAAGCCAAAGAATGTATAGTGTTGTTATCATTCAGAGTAATTTGGGGTTAGAAAATGCATTGTGTACTCATTAGCAGAATTAGACGTGTTGACTTGTTAGTCCACTCTTAGTCCTCCTGTTGCTAGCAGTAAAAAAAAAAATAAAAAATTGTGTTATAGCTGTGATCTCATAGGATCTTTTGTCACACACACAAAAAAAGAAAGATAAACAAAACATATGCAGAAAATTATTGTATTGTATTGTATTGTATTGTATTTTTAATTTAGTAAAGCTAGAACAAGTGTTATCCGACTGACTTTACTGTATTGGGAATTGTATAGACAGATCTATAGGTAATGGTTTAATGAATCATGCACACACATACAAGAAAGAAAACACACACACACTAACACACACACACAAAAACAAACAACAAAAAAAACTAAACTAAACAAACCCAACAGATTTTTTTAAAGAACTGATGAGCCAAATATCAGTAGATATATGCAGAAGGTATCATGCCACCAACTATGTTTCCATTCTCTTCTTCCAGTTTACAAAATTTATGGTTACATTGCTCGATTATCCAAAGCTACCATGTTTTCGAAGTTTCTTTCTTCCTATTGAGGGATATTTTTCTAACAGGGCCATAACTAATACTTTTAATATTGATATTCAGGTTACATATTCAAGGCATCAGTGTAATTATATTGGATGAAAACATGTGGGCTTTGCTCTGGTCATTTTTAGAATGGCTAAGAACATTTGAACAGAAAGACTGACTTCTGAGTCAAATGCAAATTCCCATTTTTGTCCTGTATCTTAAGCTCTCACTGATATTTTACATCTGATCATTACTTTGGTAAAAAAGAAAGCTGTTAAGTTGAGTGTGAGTCAAGATTCTTGATGTTAAATTCTGACTCTTGAACGTCTTTTCAACAAGAAATTTGATTCCTGCCCTTTATATTCAATTTATGCATCTGCCAGTACTTTACTGTGTGATCCTGGGAAATCACTTAATTAATGGGTATCTGTATTTCTTTTCCATGAAATAGCAGTGCTGTTTACTATGTCCTAGAACACAGAGGTGATGTGATTCTTTGAAAAATGAGCTTGTAGCAAAAATGGCATGATGGGACAATTATCTTAAAAGACTTCCTAGGTCTGAAACCCAGAAATCTGGAAAAACAGTATTAATAAGGACAGCCTTTTCATAATGTGCTCTGTATTCATTCTCAGTGCTTACTAAATTGTCTAGATTCTCAAGATTGTTATAATATGAAAAATCGTACCCTCCTCTTTTACAGTTTGGAGCTTTCTGGACTCTCTGTTTTCTTAAAAGTTCCTGAAATGTCACCAGCTTTTACACCCTGTATGAAACCAGGTCACGGTGTTTGTCACAGCATTATATGCCTGGCCAAGAAAAATGCTCAGTAGAAGTCAAGTCACACAAGGTATATAATTTTCCTATTATATCATGCACATACAGATATGAGCCACACCCCTTTTCTAAACTTTACACTTTCTTGCTAAATGTTTGAATAATTCTCCTCTATGCTGTTATGTGTGAAAGAAATGAATATTAAACATAAAAACACCACCACCACATCCAACAGATTTGATAGAATATTATTAGTAATAATCATATGAAAGACTTGAGTGAACTTAATAATAATTAAAGGCATTCCATATGAGTTATGGTAAATAAAAAATTAAAACTATATGGCTATATATTTTACATAAGGTTATCAATTTGATGGCTGAATTTGGTGGCTATATTGCCAATGTAAATACGTTGACTTCTGTTAGTACATATAACATTGTGATTGTAAAATAAATATGATAAAAATGAACTTGGTAAACATTAAATGTATTAAAACCTGATAAATCTTGGTCTGAAATTAAAAATAGGGAATAACTTTTAAGCAGGTGTGTTTCTAATTGGGTCTTTCAGGAATATGTTATTTTATTCAGCTTGACAACCTTCCCTCTACTATGAACGAAACAGAAGGAACCATAAAAATTGCTAATGCTAATGTTTGTAGTAGGCGAATACTGAGGGAACAACATAGGCTAACAAGGGCAAATCACTGACTTAAGGTGATCTGGATCCATCGGTAACTAAGTCACAGCAAACAGGGATTTACTTTGGTTGAATCTAACATCACATAGCAAAGGAGAAAAGATGCAGGCCAAAGCCAGAGGCTGGAAGCTCCATCCTGAAAAGATGTGACATATCTATATTAGAAAGCTAAGCAATTCCAGGACTTCTTCTCTGGCTCTGAGGCCAAACGGCCAATTTAGTTATATTCCTATAATTAGACTGCCCTGCTCTGAATAACAGGACTGCTTCATGCAGGCATTTTATTGGGAATTCTCCCTGGACTGCGCTAGTTTTCTAGCCAGGGCTGGGACCACTCTAACAATGCTATATGCAGATGGTCAGGTTCTGGTGCACAAGCTCAGGCTTCTGTTGTTTTACAGGACATAACCTGGGAATCTAACAGGAACTGAGTCACAGCAAGTAAAAGAAGTGCTCAGTGCAATACTGCACCTAGAAGAGCTGTCCTCCCTTAGCTACATAAAACTGAAAACACAGCCATGTGAAAGCTGTGTTAATTCTGTATTTTTCACTGACTGCTATTGAAATACAGTTGGGAAGTCCGTAGATGAAGAGGGATATTGATCAATTGAAGCAGGTTTAAGAACGGCTAAGACATCAGCTGAAGGAGTATGGAACATATTTCATGGTAAATGCCCTCAGAAGACATTTAGTTTAAAAAACAGAAAAAAATCAGGAGTGGATTTCTCAGTTTCTGAGTAGCCTATATTGCAGGGTGCAAGATGGCATACAGATAGTAGAGGTAAAATAAGGTCATTTTCTTCCACAGGGTACAGTGCTGCTTTAACTAGATTTTTTCCAGTGTTCAACTTATGTCAGGTCTCTCTACCATACATTGCAATTTGCAGTTAAGACATGCTCTTTGAGACAGATATTTGATATGGGATGGTTCTTCTGCAAACAGAACTCAGGACAAACCCCATAAACAGTCATATTTCTCTATAGTGAATCTTTGTATACTCAGTCGCTGACCAATGCCCAGTTGTACATGACTGTACCATTCAAAGATGCCATTTTCATGACTTCATAATTTATGAAGTTGCTGCATTTACTGGGTAGAGGTGTTCCCTCTCTGCTTTTCTATGTCCTCACCACACGAGTACTGTCTTGACTTTTTTCAGTAGCTCTATGACTTGGTTTTACATATGAAATAATCAGATATTGAATTTGAAAATATCCTTGTCTATTCTGGTCAGCATGATGCTTACCATGCAGCTAAGACTCTGATTACTATTATCTTTTTTTTTTTTATTTTTCCACATTGTCTGGGTCAAAAAGTGTTTGTAGAGACCTTTGAATACATAATAAATATAACAGTGAAAAAAAACAGGACAAACTAAACTTTTGTTACAAGATTATGAGATATATCAAGCTGAATGAGTTAGATTATCAGATCATTATATGACAACTGCATTCCAACAAACTAGTTCAGAGTTAAGCGTGAAAATAATTTTTGGGTGTACTTTTGAACCATTGTAAACGAACAATAAAAACAGGTTACACATCTCAATCCTCTCTTCCCAAACTCATCTTGAAAGCTGTGAAAATTTTCTGATTAATATTTTAGAGATTTTTCATTTCTGAAGATATTAAGACTTGGAAGTAAAACTACCTTTTGGACACAAAGTAATTAGGACCACACTTCCCACCTACATTCATTAAACCCGGGCTCCTTGTGAAGCCCTTGTAAAGGAAGTTATTACTCACTGCTCTTGTTTTTCATTTGATGCAAACAATTGAGAAAGCCACATCTACACCACCCAAAGGTGTGGTGCAATATGAATGCTGGAGACTGGGTGCTGCCTGCAGGGCTGGGTAAGAGCACCCTAATAAGGTGGATTGACTAAGAAACTCCTAATTTCACAAAGTCACTCTCATTGCATAAAGGATAAATAGTAACCACACTATTAAACATGTACTGCGTGTTTTCCTCTTATTTAGGCTTTTAGGAGATCAGCGTGTATACGGTGACACTAGTTGGTAGCGTGAGAAATGTAAGGACTTCCTTAAGCTCCTTCCCTTAGCTGCAGCGTGTCTAGGGCTGGTTGAACACTTGCCTCTTGGAGTGCCCTGCATTTTGAGCCCTCTCATCTGAAAGCTGTCTGAACTGCAATAGGCATAAAAGTGTTGTGCTAAGGATGCCCTGACAGCCTTCATCCATGATTCCTGTGGTCTAATTGCTTTATCTTTGAACACATGGGGTTATTTTACTGCAGCTGTCACGAGTCGCTGATAAATGAAGACATTGTTACAGCACACCACAGCACAGCAAAATATAACATAGCAAAACATAACACAGCAAAACAGCCCAAACCATATTCAACCTTCCTAAAACAGACTACCAGCAAGTCTTGCTTGGACTTGCACTGAACCAAAATTACAGACCAAAGTGACATATTCAATTGACTTTTACAGCAGGAAGCCATGATAGAGTGACTCCCTTTAAAGGCAGCATTTTCTCAGTTATACTCTCTGATGGGCAGCACATATAGAGTTAGGTCTATATAGAGTCATCCAGCTTGTGATCTCTCTCTCATATTTCAGCAAGCACAGAGCTGGCATCACTGGAAGAAGAGCCAAGATGCTTTAAATGAAGCTGCTTTGGTAGCAGAAGCTGCATAGCTATGTTAATGCATCACTCACTAATTTACTCCCTTTCTCACTGATGAAACTAGGCTAGTTATTTTGTATTTTTGTATGGAGAAGGATTATGCAGAGCAGTTGTAGTGTTGAAGATGTCTAAGTGTCTTTAAGTGCAATATGTAATGCTTGGCTTTAAGATTTAAGATTTTTGGCTAGAAATCTACCAATTTCTAAGAACTTAATGCCATTTGATTACACAATAAATAATTTATGAAAATTGTGATTGTATGAAAGGTAAGAAACATTTCGTTCATATTTTATAAACAAGGAACCCAAAGACAAAGCTATCACTCAAAACATTAAGATATGATAGATTCAGTATTAAATCAGTTTGCATTACTTTGCTTTATTCTTTTTTTTTAATTTAAGCCCAGATTCATTAATATACCAGAACAGCACAAATCATTCAAAGCACAGCAGTCATTTAAATTGAGTTTACATCTATTTTGCATCACCAGAGCAGTGCAGAACTGCTGAAGCATGTGAACCCAGCCCCTACTTTGGAGGACCCACATTTAGCCATGGCCCAGGTTGCATGGTGGCTGGGCAGGAGCAGCAGTGCAGACCCTGAGTTCATTGGTTTGTGTGCTTTAAGTGTTCCCACAGGTTCCTGCCATAGTTACACTGCATGGCTGCTTCCTTTGTGCACGTTAGAGGCAGCAGCTGTGCCAAGGGAAACCTTCTGAGAGCAGACACCCAGCTTCGGGTAGAGGCACAATTATTATTTTTTTTCAGACAGGAGGTCTCTGAAGCAGCAAACTTCCTAGTGGGACCGCGTGACACAGGCATGAATCCCCCCTGCCTCAGTCCTGCTGTAGCCAGGACCTGCCAGGGTGCTGAGCTGAAAGGCTCCGTTCCTTCAGGGGGTGCAGTAGCCCCCCAAGAGCCAGCAAAGCTACTCACACAAGCCTACTTACAGCCTGTATGGTTATAGCCATTAGCTATAGCCAGGAATAGGTAAACTTAATTACAACTTATTCTATTCATTTGTTTTTATACCCTATGCACAAGCTTTTAATTAACAATATGGAAAGTTTGATTGCATTATTTCATTACAAAGACTACTTAGGACAAACAAGAGGTCAATAGAAATGCTAAATTTCTTGAATGATTTCAATTTAACTAATTTTAACTGACGCTAATTAGCACATTAATTTTATGTTCTTAGAAAACTCATTACACATTCCCAGAACAAGCACTACAAGTATGGTGAGGATATATTTTTCATCAAAAATGCTGAAGTTGAGACATTGGGTACAAGTGCAAAATAAATCCATACGTGAAATCATTGAGATGTTATAAGAAGGGAGCTAATGGAACTGCGACCAACATCTCTGTAAGAGCTAACACTGTTTCATTTAGTACACTTCTTGAGTACTCATAGAAATCTCCCCCTGTTTTATATTTAAAGGCATGCATGTGAAGCATACAAGTAAGAATGTTGTTTCATTTGCTCATTATAGAAGCAGAAAAAAAGTTTAATCTTATTTAAAAGATAGTAGGATTATATTTTTTTCACACATGCATTTTTGATGATGGAAAGCTTATATTCGTATGTTTGCCACATATATGTATACCTATACATACTAGTTTGAGACTGGCTTATGTCTGAGACTGACTGACATCCCTTATATCCTGTCTTCATAATCATACCACTTGGTCTCTTCTTTTAGTCTGTTGGGAGGTGAGGATTACAGCATCTGAGGTTGCCAATATTTTATCTTTTGTGAAGGATTTCTCAGCTTACATGAGCTCCTACGGTTCTCCATGGGCCCACAATTTGCTGTGGATTGTGTTGTTCTAAGTTGTGTCTGCACCTGATTTCAAACAGTAGGAACTTCTGGATCTTTGGGTCCATGTGGTGCTTTTGTAGCTCTCTGGGCTCTTATTCTTTTATTACTCTTGTGACGAACTCAAAGAGGGCCTAACAGTGAGATCAGGGAAGCTTTCTGCCATGTTAATCTGACCAAGGATTCTGCTTCTTAAGGATGATTCAAACTCAGTAGCACTCGTGGGGAGAAGACCTCGTGTCACAAGTCCTTCCAAATCACTTAGATTTTATGGGACATTTAAACTTTACTGATGAAACCGTGTGCATCGTTCAATATGCACATTCCTTATAATAAGCTTTACACAGATGAATTAATTAGCAGAGAAGTTACACAAATGTGCCGAGTTCATAGATGTATGTAGATTCCATTTTGCATTTAGTATACTTCTTGAAAAAAAAAATGCAGTTTGAAAATAAAACATTTTATCTTCTGCTTAGGATAAGTAGAAAACCAGATTAGAACAGGATTTTTTTTTTCACCAAGCTGTCAGTCAGACTTTGATTCAAATCAATAGTGCAGAGAGTTAATTTTCAGCAGACAGCTTTTCAGTAGCCTTTTTGAAATGAGTTCATGGGTTCACGGCAATTTTTTGTGCACAAGTACCCATGTTGAATAACAAGAAAAAGAACGACTATTCTTATCTGTAGATTTCAACAGGAAGACTGAGAGCTTAATATGGCTTTACACTCCTAGGCAGACCTCCTAACTCAGTGTTAGATGAAATGACGGGACTTGTACTGCCAGTGCTGTACCTGCTCTGGAGTGAGAGGACACTGCTAGCAACTTGTGCAGGCACAGTGTGCGCTCTTTGTCACACACTAAATGAAATTATCAGGCAGCAGGTTCATAGCAAACAAAAGGAAGTACTTTTTCACACAAATCATAATTAAATTGTGGCGCTCATTGCCACAGAATGTGGTTGAGACCAAAGTATAAATGGATTAAAAAAAAGGAGCACAGAAAGTCAGGGGCTTATTACACATGATGGCCTGGAAGCAAACTCCAGGTTAAGAAATCCCTGTACTACGGTTTGCTTGAACTTGAAAGGATATGCCAGGAAAAAAACACTGTATACCAGTCCTGTTTCTTACATTTTTCTCCCTTCAGCATCTGCTAATGACTACAGTCAGAGCCAGGATATTGGACTAGATGTCCAACTCACTATAGCAATTCTTTTGATCGTATGCTTTTAATCAAATTATGTTCCCATTTCGGCTACTTAGAAGGATCTAAGGCCCTGATTGAGAAAGGCATTTCAATGTCTGACTCTCACGTATTTTAGGGAGGTAAATACTTGCATCTATCATGGCCTGCAGTTCTGAGGCAGTAAACTTACTGGGGTGGGGCACACACATCTTTTGTTAGGACTTTGCTTATTCTGAGTACGGAATCAAATGAAAATACATATTTGATAACAGTGATAACAGCGTGTAACACTGTGTCTTTATAACGGTGAAATAATTTGTTTGCCTAAACGACTTGGGCCACGGGAAAATTCCCTAGTGATTTACGTAAGGATGATGCCACTACCATCCACTGATTTGAATAAGGATTAACTTCCTTGATACAACTCCCCAAATTTGCAGCGTGTGTATATTACATTTGTTGAAAGCTATTTATCACCTGTTACCCATAATACTATTGCCAGACAATATGTAACTTACATTTACCTAGCAGGGTATTTGAGATTTCATCCATTTTGCGAAAGCATCTGGCTGCAAACCTGAGACACATATCGGTGAAAATCCACATACGGAAATGAGGAAACCGAATGCCGAAAATCCTAAATTTTACCCCTGCCGATGCTAAGCCTGACGGCGCGGGTAAGGTCCCCTGATGAATCAACAAGAATCAGCTATAAATTGTGCAACGCGGGCTTGACAGCCGAGCAAGAGAGACGACCTCAGCCTGCTTAAAACCGCGGGCGGGTTCATCCCGGGGAGAGGTGAGGAACCGCAGCGCACGGCGGCTTTGGGAGGCTGCCGGGGATTGCAGCATCCCCCCGCCGCACCGGCAGCGGCAGCAGCCGGGGTTTCCCCGGGCTCGGGGAAGCCCCGCGCCGCCCGGGGCCACGCCGCCGTGCGGGGACCGGGGCCGGGGGTCGCACCGGGAGCAGCCCCAGTCCCGCCACCCGCTCCCCCCGCCGCCGTGCTGCCGCCGCCGGCATATACCGGGATGGAGGCCGGGGCAGGAGGCTGGCGGTGCCGCAGGGCAGCACGGCGGGGGCGGCCCCCGGGGGCTCCCCGGCCCGCTGGGGGCGGCCGAGACGGGGGCTTGGGGTAGGGGAACGGGGGAGCGGGAAGCAACTCTCGGCTTCGGAGCAACGACTCGGGTGTTCGCCCGCACCTTACGCCGGCTCCTCGGATGAAAACGGTAGTAGCGATAATAATGCTAATTGCTGCCCGCCGCCCGCCAAGCAGAGCCGCGATACGCGGGGGAAGGTCAGGAGGGAAGGGAGGCAGGAGGAGCGCTGCCTCAGCTGCGAGCCGGCGGCTGTCACACCGCCAGCCCATGCCCCCGGCTTCCCCGGGGGCGGCACGGTCCCCCCCCACTTCCCGTGTCCCCCCCTTTTCCACGTCCCCGCCCCGGGCTGGGCAGCATCGCCCGGCTCGGCGGATGCCCGACGGCACCCCGGGCACGAACCGGGGGGGCGGCGGGGGAGGGCGCGGGCAGAGCCCGGCGGCACCTCTCTCCACCCCTTTGTGCATCGCGGGCACGGAGCCGCGCGCACACATACACACACACACACGCGCGCATACACACACACACACACACACACACACACAGAAACACCACCTTGCAGCCTCGGCGCCGCAGCCGCCCGTTGTAACACACACACACTGACACACACACAGCCGGTCCCCCCATTTTCAGCCTCACTCCACCGCCCTCCATCCATCCTCCCTCTCACCTCCCTCCTCTCTTCCTCCCCCCCTCCCCTTTCTTTTATTTTTTTTTTCATTTTTTCTCCCCCCCTCCCCACTCCCCCCACCCCGCGCATCGGTCCGAAGCAGACATTTTGCTGCCGTTCCGCACGGTTCAGGCTGAAACCCCAGCGGAGCGCCTTACCCACCCCCGCCCGGCTGCGTGCGGTTGGCGCTGAGCGATCCCGGGAAGGGCTGCGGCGGCTCGTCCTAGCGGAGCTGGGCTGCTGCCATCCGCCCAACTTCAGCACCCAGCCGGCAGGGAGAGGAGACGGCGGCGGGCAGGCGGGCGGGGAGGGAAGGAGGGAAGGAGGCAGAGCAGGGAGGAAGGGCGGGAGGCAGGGAGGCAGCGAGGGGAGGGTGCGAGGAGCGGAGGCTGGGAGCCTCGGCACATGCGCTCTGCCACCGAAGCGGGAGTTTCCCCGCTTGGCCCCGGCGGGTGAGTCACGGAACGGCACGGCACGGCTCGGCACGGCTCGGCACGGCCCCGCCGCCCGCCCGCCCGCCGGCCGCGGGGATGCTCGGGGGATGCTCGCGGGAAAGCCCCCGGCGCAGCCCCGGCACAGCCCCGGCACGGCCGCGCTTCCGCGGGGCGCCTCGGCGGGGGGCCCCGGGGCTGCGAGGGCGGCGGGGGCCGCGGTGAGCTCCCCCCCCCCAGGTGTCTCCGCAGCCCCGCGGCAGCCGTGCCGGTGGCCTGGGAGTGCCCTGCGGCAGGCAGCCAGGAGCCGCGATGGTGAGGGGTGGCTGGGCTGCGGCTTAGGTGTTTTTCTTGTCCGCATATAGGTTTGTAAAAAAAGAGAAGTAGGTGTTCAAAACGCTACCCAACTCTTCCTTCCGCTCGTGCAGGCGAGAGCAGTGCAGGCATTTAGAGCCTGAGTAACTTTTTGATGTCAGGCACCTGAAGCACAACGCCTGGATAAAGAACCAGCGTGGATCTGTCAGTTGTGACCGTAAGAAACAACACCAGGATGTTCTGAAAATCTGGCTTCGAATCCTGAATCCTTCCAGATCTTGCCAGTCATTTTTTCCCCAGCTTCCCAAACTCCAGTTTCCAAATTTTGGCTCGACAGAGAACGTTACTTAGCTTCCCTGCTACACCTTAAAAATCTGGAGCCTGATATGCCTGAAGGCAATGGCACTGGAAAAAATACATATTTGGCACCTGGATCCTGTCAAATCATGCCACGAGTCCAGAAATGTTAATATCTCAAGAGAGAACACATTGCTGCATTTACCACTCAGTCAAAACAATCTGGCAAGACGGTACAAAAAGGCACAAGGCTGGGTTAAGGTGGTACCGCACCTCGCCAACAGCCCATACTGGTTCTCTTCACAACACCGATCTAGACTCCTGTGCATCCCAGATAGATCCCACAGTCAAGTGTGCAAAAACTGAGGCCAGACCTGTGTGTATATTAGTAGGGTTGAAATTAAAAGGTTTGGAAGCAGTCCAGAGGGGAAGCAAACTGTCACTCTTATTTTCTTCTGATCCTGACCCTCATGGCAGAGAAATCTGAGAAATGGAATACATAACTCTGCTTGATACCAAAGGTTATTGGCTAGGTGAAGGCCATCATGGAAACTTCATAGTTTCCATCCAAGGTAGCCCTTCAGTTTTCCACAGGCAAAATTTTTCCAGGCGTTTCTTCTGTGGCTTACAGGTGCTCATACATTGTCACCTTGTCCCTGGCAATTGTCCCCTTCTGCTCCTACAGCCTTCTTTTGATTTGTTCAGCCATTTTAAACATAATAAAGCAAGAACAGGAGACATTTAGTTTGATATTTAAGCTTTTGTTTAGGAGTTGAAGAAGATCTTGATGGCCCATTTATTTGTTTTGTTTTGTTTTGTTTTTCCTCCAACTATGCCAAGTGTCTTCATAAAAATGTTACCTACATGTAGAGTTTTGCCCGCAGAATTTTTAGTTACATACCTAGATAAAGATGTAGGTGTAACTCCAAGTTAAGCAACCAAGTGGATGGCAATTTGGAAATCTTTATGGAAATATAGCTCACGTTGTGTTTCTTCCAAAATACTGTTCAGAGTTTTGAAAATGAAAAAAAAAATGCTTATGAAGTGTTAACGGTGTTGAATATGCTTCAAACTCATCTTCCCTGTTCACAGACAGTTAAAGGGAAGTTAAAACTGCCTTTTCTTTAGGCAGTCCACACCCTGGATTGAAGTAGGATATCCCTTCTGTCAAGAATACAACAAATGTGTAAATTAGATTTTCTGATCCTCCAAGAAGGCAGACCCTGGGAGACATCCAGAAAATAGCATGTTCTGCTATCAAAAATATGCAAACCAAGAACACATATACCCAGAGATGTAAATAGGAAAAGCAATTAGAAGGCTCACTAACAAATGTGCTGCCCAGCACTAGGAATCACATGCCTGCTGCTCCTGTACTGATGGCATTTGACAGGTTGTGTAATGGTACAACAAGCAACAGCATAACACTGCCCTGTTGCTCCTTGGATTCTCCAAAAGGAAAGATAGTTTTATATTCTGCCAAACCAGTGTTTTGAGCTTTGCATATCTGCAAAGTTTAAAGGAAAAAAAAAAAAAAGTGTAATTAGACATTGCGCTCCAGAAGGATTAAGAGTGAGTGATGAAGGACAACTAGGAAGAATGAATGTTCAGAACTTCATACTTGTTCTATTCTGAGTCTCTTAACAGGTTTTGCTAAGTGATGATTAAAAAAAAAAAAAAGTATGTTACTATACATTAGGTATATTAACATTTAATATACAATTAAATTTAAAGAACTTTGATGCTATTCTAAGGCCTCAGTTCAGGAAAGCCTCCCTTTTTAGGAAATATTCCTAAAAGGAATATACTTAAATGTCATACGTTGGAGCTTATTAATTTCATACTGAAGACAGTAAGCCTTTAGAGCTTCCTTAATATTAGAACAACAGTTTTGATGACAGTTTTGTTCTGACAAAAGCTATGAAACCCATCAATCAAGTGTCTTCTCCCAAAGATTTAGTAAGTACACAGGAAGTGTTATGCAGGTGTTCAACATATATATATATATATGTACATGTGTATATATGTATATACACCAGAATATTCATATATATATATATATATACTATATATATATCCATATACCATAAAAAATCACAATTTTAGAATTTTATGTTAGAAAATGCTATGCTTCAGTTATTTAAATGAATAAAAGATTTCAGCTTTCTATGACTTCCTTAATGTTTCCCACAGCCATTCCTATTTACCGTAGCTTCCTGCACTGAAGCCATTCCTTGTTCTTTGAACTCCTGTTTATAAATACACTTACTTTCAATAGCTGTTCAGCCACTCTGTTCAGATCACTGACTAATCCTTTTGCCTATTATAGACCCCTGCAATTGTGTTCAATGACTTTTTCTTCCAGGCCTTTCTATTTTCTCTCCCTAGTTCCTGTGTCTTGTTCCATGCTTCTTTGCACTTCTTAACCCAAACAATTTCCCTGTTACCATGCATTTGTTATTTTTTAATTGAAACCTGTTGTCATCATTTTTCCGATGAATTGTCACTGACTTTTGAGAAAAATGAAAAGGACATAGTAAAGCATTATAAAACGTTTTGTAAAAAGCTAGAACACTTTGTACATGGGAAGGCTCTCTGGTATAAAGATTACATATAAATATAATAAAATCATTATACACCAACTTTCTGATCTTTGATGTCAAGATGCCTATTACTTTAATGAACATGAAGTTAGGTTCCTTATTTTCCTGTACAAAGGCTCCATGATTATTAGTTGACTGTGTAACTTCAGACAACTTCATATTTTACCTGTACAATACAAGATGTTTAAAATTTCTCATGGTCACAAACTCATCAAGATTGCATTCTGTAAATAGTAGTCTCTGCCCCTGTTCAACATTAAAAGAATCAATGGCTATCATTAAAACAAATCAATAGTCAAAATTTCAAATTGATCAAAAAGTCATGACTTTCTTTTCTCCAGCACTGCTTCAATGTGATACAAAATAAATTATTTAAAATATGTGTGAATATATGTGAGCCCCTGATAATATACTTTTTTTTTTTTTTTCCTCTGTAAGCAGCAGGATTGCAGCAGATCAAAGGTGCTTACCTTTGTACCATCAACTAGGCAATGAATTAGAAAAATGTGTTGCAGTTACAGGGGTGACTGTATATTTAAGATCTGTCTCATGCTAAATACTGATTTGAATCTTTCTTCGCTATGCCCACGAGAGAGCCATAGCTGTATTTAACCATCAGAGTATCTAATGCTATTTGATACTATTAGAGTTCAGAGAATGAAATAGACCTTTCTATGCTGCTATGCAGAAAAATATGAAAAACAAATGAACAAACAAACAAACCCCAACTCCTCCTCTTTGGCACAAGCAAATAAGTTGAAGAAGTGATCCTTTTGCATTGGCTGTTTGGATGGAAAGATGGCTTGCAAAATGTAACACTACAGCATCTCAATGTTACAAAGATTTATTTTTGTAGTAGCAACAGATTGAACATACTCAGAGTCTGTCTCTGAGAGTCCAGTTTCAGATTTCCCCAAGCAACGTTCATAATTTGATGTGTTTATATGCAGAAACAAAGGCTTTAGAAGTCCCCTTATTAAAGAACTGCTCTTTGCAGATGGCAGTGCACTTGTAGCTCACTCAGAGCAAGACCCAGAGATAATGACATATTGTTTTGCAGCTGTTTCTGTTAACTTTGGCTGAGCAATCAGTATTTCAAAGGCTGGTATTATGTGCCAACAGGCACCAAAACCCTGAAGTCTGTTGACTCAAAGGGGAAGAAAAATGGCACTGGCACTAAACTGAAGAAACCAAACTGAACTACAGCTCTGGTGTTTGAGATAGCTTCCTGTGAGCTTAAGCTATCCTGGTGGCCCTTTGACGCTAGCTCAGTAACAAATTGGTTTTATCATTTATAATTTCAACAAATAAATTCTACTACAAGCTAGATAAGCTAGTTTACTTCAGTAACCAAGTGATCTGAGCACTCTGCAGTGAAACACTTCTGCTTTTTGAGTGGAATTGAACAGAAAGGACCGGGAGATGGTTAAGTAATTTTTATTTTATTTTATTTTATTTTATTTTATTTTATTTTTTATTTTATTTTATTTTATTTTATTTTATTTTATTTTATTTTAATTAAAGTCTAGTAGTCAGAAAAGCCACTTTTATTTCCTAAGAAATGACACTTGGGTGGCAAGAAGTATGTAGTACTCTGGATGTATCTACTTCTAGTGAATGGGGTTATGAATTTTGAAAAATTAACAGTAATTTGTCAAGATCAAGATTAAGGTGCAGCTCATAAAATACTGATTTTTACTTACCTGGCTGATCCACAAACTCTTTAACATTTCTTTCTGATGATGACATCCCTGATTACTCTTAAACATCATAGGGCATATCATAATGTTATTTCTCTAAGCCCTTGTTTAGTCTCAATACAAGCAGAACAACCAAAGTTTTAAAATTTGATCCTGAGTCAAGAAAGTCTTGAACATGTATTTGCTCTCAGTAAATGGGACTTCAAGTGTAAAGGTAATTCCATACTTAAGAAGTTGAATAAGTATAACACATAATTCATTGTTTTCTTTAATGGGAGTTTGTATTTTCTATTGTGCTTTACATGATTTATAATCTTATAGAGTTTACTGTAGGTAAAATGTAAACACAAAGTGCTTTGTTTATTCTGATTTTACTTAATTTATTCTGTTTCCATGGAGATCATAATTAAGCTGAAGTTAAAGGTGAGAGTGCAGATAACAACTTGTAAAAAAGCCCCTCCACCTCATAACACAGCAATGATTACACAAGTTTGCACTGTGGAAATTAAAAAAAAAGATCAGAAATGGTTAGACAAACCTCCACGCATTTGAAACTAGGAAGTATGGGTGAATATAAGCCCAACTCTTCAAATAGGCAAATATTTCAGGTGGAGATTTGTACATACAGAACAAGGTAGATGTGCTGGAATAAAATTGGGTATTTTATTTCATGGAAGGGTTTGGGTAGTATCTATTCTCTATTATAAGTACAAGCAATGTAGCCGGTGTAATGTGAAGAAATTAATGTTGCATCTAATAGTTAAATTAACCCATTTCTTTTTGTAATATACATAATTCTTCTGTCAGAGTTGTTAGCAGCAACCAACTTTGGATTAGAAACACACATGAATGTTCACCCAGAGTTTTCAAGAGGACAGAGAACATTTTTTTTTTTTTTCAAGGAAAATAAACAAAGAAATATTATAACAAGGGTATCTGGAAATAGAAGGTGATGATATCTCATAAAATTGCTTAACTTGCAGCTTTTGATATTCACATGGCTTAATTATGTATATGTTTGCCAAGTCAGGTCTATGTGACATAGAAGGCAGTGAGGTAGTGAGGGTCTGGTCTGATGCTGAGACCTCCCATTTCCTCAGCACTCTGTGAGGCAGGTTTTGCAGCTCGTAGCCTCGGAGATTTTATGAAACAGCTGAAGCAGCAGGGTGAGCAGTGTGGTATTGAGGATACGTGACTCTCTCTTCCATCTCCACCACATTTGGCAGGATTTTATTAACTCAGCCCAGAGACCACCATCTGGAACATCTTATGGGCAACTTTCCTGCCTGGTGCTGGCATGACCCACAGGTTGGCATCAGAGGTTTGTATATTCCCACAGTCCCAGGCACGTGTGTGAGTCCCAGACAGCAGGGCAGTTCCAGACAGCAGAGCAGTGCCCTGTGTTTGTCACCTCTGGCTGCACCCCCAGGCAGTGATTCAGCTTTGGTCCTTTTTCTGCTGTCAGTCTTGTTGACTTCAACAGTCAATGCCACATCCTCTGGCGAGGGCACATCTGTGTCCTTGTTTCCCTGTTTGTCAGGCTGTATTGAAAAATCTTCCAAAAGTCATATGGATTTCCTTGGCTAGAAATCAGCATCTGATAGCAGCTTGAATAGGTTCCTTACCACAAACTAGATACCTTTCCCCTCTTTTCTTGGATCAGCTCCACTTAAAAGGTTCCTGCAGTTGTGGTGAGTCCCAGAACAGTGTGTGTGGGGGAAACTCTGGGTCAAAAGCTTATGTGAATGGATCTCTGTCCATGCTTCCCTGTCTGTCATAGCACAGCTGTCCTCCCCCTCTGAAGCATCTGTTCATCTGGCTTTTGCATCAATGAAGTATCCAGACGAAAAAGAGAATCTCAGCTGGCTGTCCTTCCTCTGGTTCACCGAGAGATGGAAGCAGAGCACTCCCTCTCTGGTGCCAGGGCGCTGTGCTCTCAACCTGTGCCACTCACAGCACTTCAGGTGGGGAAAAAATTGGTGATGTGATTCGACACGGTTAATCACTCGGTATTCACAAACACACTCCTGTTGGGAGGATGTCTAGCCCTTCTACCGGTATTTGTATTTGCACGTAGAGAGCATCATTCTCTGGTTGATATTTGCTATTCCTTTTTGCATAAGCAGGAACTTTCTGAAGTAGAGCTTGTATCCCGTCACAGAGAGGCAACACTGAATGACTTAGGTAAGTAATCACTAGCAGATGTGTCAAAGAGTGGCTAAATTGTCCTTGTGAATGACGCCTCAAATATTCTGTAACGTGTCCTTTTACTGTATTCTTTTTAAAATGAATAACAAATGGAAATATGGACTTCATTCTTTGTCTGGTGTTCGTCTCATCTACAAATACTTTCAGATAATTTACTGTGTTTAAGTTCTTGTCAATAAAGTCTGAAAAAAAATTTTGTCCTTGTTTGCTTTGATCAAGAATAACTGCCAGGAAAACCAAAATGAGGCAAGCTTTTTTCAAAGCAACACTAAAAATTACTGTTTTGCTTCAATTTAAGTTTTCTGCAGAAAAATGGAAATTTGATGACAAATTCTGAGTTCTGGAACATTCTCACAAAAATCAAGAGTTTTTCTGTCAGATTTTTTCCTGCACAACCAATTTAAACTGGCTTGATCTAAACACTGGGAGTTGAGGATGTCTGTGACCTCTGCTTCCTTCTCGCAGGACAACCTAACCATCTTGATCAGCAAGTGGCACATGCAGCTGATCAGAGGACAGTGCTACTCAACCTCTCCTATGAGAGACATGATCCAAATTTTTCTGAAAACACCCCAGTGACTACCAGCACAGTACTGCTACACTCAGCTCAAAATTTGCATAAATTCTCAATGTTCTTGTGTGGCTTGCATTTCCCCAATTCCATTTATTTCCTCAGTTGCAGGTGTGAGTGTTTGTAGGATGTGTTCTGTTTCCCTTCTCCCCACAGCCATTCTGTGAGGTAACCCCAGGCTGAGAAGAAGTGAGGTGCGCCACACTCCTCTTTCCCAGCCTCACAACATCAAGCCCAGCCCAGAAACATCACTGAGGCTTTGAGAGATTTACAGCAGGTGAAAAAAAGGGCAATGAGTGTAGGTTTGGTGATTTGCAAAACTCTGATTTAAAAATTTACTGGTTTGTGCAAAGTGGCTTTTTTTTTATTATTATTATTATTTTTTTATGGCTCCATTTGGACTTGTTTAGCTTTTTGTTTCTGTTATTACCTCTCACAGTCTTACTGACCTCTAACTTTATTGCTCCTTTTGAAAGATGAGAAACTGCACTGTAACTAACAAGAGAAAGTGGTGGTACTTTATTTCAGCTATGTATCATTTTAAATGAAACTAAATCCTGAAGCAGAGGTGTAACAGCAGCTGTATTCAAGCACTTCTGCCTTGACAACTGCATCAGAGCTAAGCAGACAAGCGTGGTGGCTGGCTTCTGTGCTTTATTTATTTATTTATTTATTTATTTTTAGGGCAATTTCATGTCCTAGATGTATAGTTTATTTAGAGGGGAAAAGAGGAAAATTTCTGCCTTATCTGCACAACTGAAAACATTTACATTTGAGTATGTCATGATTATGCCATCAATGCAAATTATAAGACCTGTGAGTTTGTCACTCAGCTAGGCACCATGATTTAATGGTCTGAGCACATGACTGGAAGCTAAGAGGCCGTGCGTAGTTACTATTCATATATAGTAATTATGTACCTGTCAAAACTCACTTCCCTAAGTAGACTCCTGGATTAGTCTTTATTTATTTAAAGACTTTTAGACTAGTCTATATTTATTTAAACATGATAAAGCAATTCTGAAATTATACCCAGACAGCCACCTAAGCTCATTATTTCCTTATTAGTCTCTCTCCCTAGAAGAATTTCCTGTATTTGTTATCTTCTTCTGTTGCTCTTGTTTTAAATTAACATGTCATTTCTTTCAAGCAAGACTCCATCTTTATTTTCTAAAGCACAACATATGTCTACAGAACTATAAAAAAGGAAAGAGCTCACCATTGTGTCATCTGTTTAATATTGCACTGATGGATGTAATCCATAAACATGACTACAATAATATTGTACAGAGAAATGTGACTTCACATTCTTTGCTGTAGAGGAATCAGGAATCACTGTGCACACCTAAAATGAAATCAGCCAAACCCCTCTGTCCCTTTTGAAACTTGCTACAAATAAATCTAGGGCATATTACTGTAAATCCTGAGAAATTCTATTTAACTCAACACAATCCAGAATGACAGTATAGTCAATTGTGATGTGAAGATCTCATATAATAAAATAGAATTGATAATCACTACGAAATCTGTGTCTGTATGATGTCATAATCAGCCCACCAATTTCTTCTCTTTCCCCTCCATGAAACACAACATCTAGTCAAGCCTTGTTTGTCTCAAAACTAAGAAAGACAACACTATAAACAAGCTGGAGACAACATGTAAGTAACCCCCCCCCCCTTTTTTTTTTTAAAGATAATTGACTTGTTATCTAAATCTGTCTGAAGCCTAATAGTTCAATAAATGGCATGTAGCTAATATTGCCCTGTAAAGTACTTTAGACAGAATAAAGAAAATGAAACAGAGTCTTTTGAGATGAATGATACCATTGTTTTTAAGAGCATTTTAATGCCTGTCACAATCCAGAAGGCAGCAGACCAGAACTTGAACAGCAAATTTATCCTGAAAAAAGAATGTTTAAAATTTCACCCTCTAACCAAAAAAGTCTCTTTCCTAGATATAATCAGAGCTATAGTGGAGGGAAGGCATCTGGAAATTTCAGCGTGCTAAGGAACACTACAAAGCATTCCTAAGCATTTCTTTATGAATCAAATCAAAACAAGTAAAATGAAATAACATCAAAGCATCTTGAACCATAGGGCCTCTTTTACGCTGACCAACTGTTATTTACAAGATCCATGCAATACTTATAACCCGTATGCCATCAGAGGCAGGTAGACAAGGTTGCCAACTTAAAAAAAATAATAAATAAATCACTCTTCAGAAATGACTTGTTATTTTGGCTCAACAACCTCAGACATCCAAAGCCCAAACATTCTTAGGGAAGAGGCAGGGAAGAAGCTCATGAGTTCTGGAAGGACCAGCCTTCTAGAAATATCTTAAGTTGGTCACTCTAACTCATGATTATTTAAAAATCATTGTCCCAGTTAGATCTCAATTGTAATGTTATAAATTCAAAAAACTCACACCAACCTTAACAGAACTGATTAAGCAGTTACACTATTACAATTTAGATCAGGACAGGATTTACAGGACATTTTAGATCCTGTAGGCAGAAATTTGAAAATATATCTTTTTACATATAAATCCCTCAGTAGAGGAGGGCAGCATGAGAGAAAGGGAACTCTGGAGTACGTCTTTAAATAGACAAATAAATAAATAAATAAATAAAGACTTCCCTTTTTCTTCCCTGGATTTATAATATTGCCAATAGGAAGAAAATAGGATTATAAGCATTACCTGTTGCTGTGGTTTAACCCTGCATGCAGCTCAGTACCACACGGCTGCTTGCTCTTTCTCCCCAGGTAGGATGGAGGAGACAACTGGAAAGGTAAAAGTGTGAGAACTCATCGGTCGGGATACAGAAAATTTACCAGGTAAATCAAAAGCTGCATGCAGAAGCAAGGCAAAATAAGAAATCCATTTTCTGCTTCCCATCAGCAGGCAGGTGTTCAGCCACTTGCAGGAAAGCAGGGCTCATCACACGTAACGGTTCCTTGGGAAGACAAACACCATCACTCTGAATGTCCCCATCCTTCCTGACCCCAGCTTTTACTGTTGAGCATGGTGCCATATGGTATGGAATATCCATTTGGTTTTTATGTGTCAGTTCTCCTGGCTTTGTCCTCTCCCAGTTCCTGGTGCACCCTCAGCCTTCTCACTGGCAGGTCAGCATGGGGAGCAGAAGAATCCTTGGCTCTATGTGAACACTGCTCTGCAGTAACTAAAACATCAGCATGTTACCACCATTATTTTCATCAAAAATACAAAACACAGCTTCATATGAGCCTCTATGAAGAAAACTAACTCTATCTCAGCCAAAATCTTGACATCTGTGTATCTTAAATAATTTCTGTTTTGTTTGTCACAGTGTTGCACACAAATCAGCTTCTAAGAGGCGTATATATCCACTGGATGTAGGAGAAAATACTACAAATGCATGTATGCAGAGTTACACAATGCATTCGGTGCTGTGGGGTTTTTGAGAAAATATTTTGATGAACAAAATGACTCAAACAAGTGGCCAGGCCATTCTTTTATAAATTAACATTTTCGGTAAAGATGTGCTTGAAGTTATACAGGCTCAGTCTGGAAATCCCTTGTCAAATTCAGTTCTGGCTCCCAACAGGGTAGATGAAAATGTAGTTCAGCTGTTTGGGACTGGGCAATCCCACTTATTTTTATGCTTTTGCTCCTGAGAGCACAGTGAGTTCTGCTCATGTTAGAAGTCGAGCTGCATTTCCGACCTCTTCTGCTTTTTGACAAGCCCTATCTCCTAAGCTATGACCAAGACTGACCTTGTCATTGACTGTCTTCTTCAACAGTATCTTTTAGAGGCTATTAGGCCACATGTTATTTTGGAACTCGGTACAACGAAATGTGTCTACCATTTCTGGTAATGCTGGCAGCTAGAATAACATTTGTAAGTCACTGCAGCACCAGACACTCTGCTTGTGCACGCAGAAAATGGCAGGGAAGTTTTTAATCACCAAAGCTCTTTAGCACTGGCCCATCTATCAATTTGTTGTGAGTCAAAGGTAAGTCCAAATGTAAGGTAATATCAGAAAATCCTGGTAGTGAATCAGCAGTTATTGTATGTGATTTCTTTATAATGTTTGTATGGAAAGTGAAATCGTAATTTTACTATTAAGTCAATCTTTCTTTCCTTACCCACTAAAGACTGCCCTCATCTTTGCTATAGAGAGCTATTGTATCAGAATTGGAAATGCATTTTGTGTTCCAAAGTAAATAACAAGGGAAGGGTTGAAAACACCCAATTTAAGACAATAATGACATGACCAAGATACAATAGATGCAGTTGTAGGAGTGAGAGAATTTTGCTGATGAGAAAGAAAAATATCAGAGGAAAATACATAAATAGACTTAAACTTTATCAACCTGAACATTTTCTTAACAACATTTCCAAAAAAATACATTTTCTTGAACATTAGAAGTTGTTTCTCTCCTCCTCTCACTCTCTCCCCAGGGGCATTGAAATCAGGACAGCTGTATTAATGTACATCAGCAGATTTGGTCCTGAGGATGTGTAAGTGTAAAAATTGGGATGGATGGCTACAACAACTGCTGGAATTTGTATCTGTATTTGTTGTTCATGGCCTCAAAAATGAACTTATAATTCAGTGTTTCCCCATCCCATATATGATTATTGTTTGTCCATTATGAAAAAATAATATTACTGTAAATTCTAGTAAATAATTCAAATTATTCAAAGAAGTCCTTCACATTCAATTTTTCTCTTTGGTGTATAATAATGATACTTTTCATTGACAATCCCACATTGTTTTCCTTGCCTCATTTAGATCCCAGTGTTCATTCCTGAATGTTTACAGTGAATAAAAATTGGGTCTGGGGTTTGAAAATCTGTCTCAAAGAACAGTATGTCAACAAATTAGAAGCCTTTCCAGTTCAATTATAAAGCTCATTTATTCAATCTTTTCTTTCACAACAGGCAGGAAATAAGCATGTCTGCTTCTTCTTCTTCTTTTATTTTTATACATTTTTATTTTTTAAATATGCATTTACCTTTTCTGTTTATGTGAATATCACAACATCCCTCCCACACAGCACTCACATAACATTTCTTTGTAGGGGAGGAACAGAGGAAACTTCACATGACAGACATTACTCTCCTTGTTTAAATCTTAATTTGGAAAGTGTTCTGATGCTGTGATGATTGGCACAGAATGAATAGGAAAGGACAACAGAGTAATTCTACTTCTTTTGCCACCCTCTTACTCCCACAGAAGTCCATAGGGTCTAAGTGAGGGCAAAATTTGTCCAACACTTCCTGAAATGAACTTTGATCTTCCTCCAAATAGATCTGATTGGAGTAGGATTGTGACCTTAATTCTTCATAGGATGTGATGTAGTGCTGTTTCTATTTTATAAACATTAAAGGTAAGTGATTTACCCAAAAAAGCAGAGATAACACTCCTAAAATCAAGATCAAGAGGTACGTTCCTTCCATTAAACCACATTTACAGTTTTACTTCAACCTCACTACTAATTTTCAGTAAATTTCAATTTGATTTGGAAATCCCAATTTCTTATATGTTGTATTTATTAAAAACAAAAAGAACAAAAAGAGATGGTTTAAAAGTATTGTGTAAGGCAAAATATAGTCCTCCAGTCATGCCTACAATACATCTTTTGCTACACTCGATCCACAGTAGCTGTAGGAGAAAAATAGTAGATTAAATACCTTTTCATTTAAGATTTTTTTTCCAGCCTCATCCTCCCTCCTTATACAGAGAGAAAGGCCAATTGCTCTTTAACATGGTAAAACCCTTAATAGCTTTGTGCAGAGTTATAGGGCCTCTGCCAAGTTTACAATTAAAAAAAAAAAAAAAGAAAAAAAAAAGAAAAACAACTAACCAACAAAAAATACTTAAAAAAAAAAAAACAAGGCACAGCATAGACTGCCTTGAGTAATATAATTCAAAAATGTTTTAAATCACCCATTTAGGTTCAGTGGTGATGTCAGGTTTGCCATTTGCATCTTGCTCTTCTTGGAAAATGAAACTGAATTCATGAGAGTCCCTTCATTTTTGCTGATAGTTATGTTTCTAGGGTATTTGCTGCAAAGTATTTGACATTTAATAGCTTGTTCCTGCAAGATACCAAGTCCCTCCTCCAGGGCACTGAAATCTTTAAACTTTTGCAGCATTTTGAGGGAGTAAGGAGAGAACCTGGGAAAAAAACATGGTTCACTGTCTTGGTTATTAAAGGTGACTTCTTTAAGCATTACATAGGGAAAACTGTATTTAATATAGTCCTTAATGTGTTTCTAGGGGTCGTTCATGTTAGTAAATCTACCAGGCTTTAACATTGTGAATTAGTGAAAAAGTGAGGTGGGAGAAACATATCCTCTCTATTAAAGCTTTGTCCCTAAAAGAGCCCCAGTACCTTCAGAAACCCAGCCAAAAAGCAGACTGAGAAAAATGAGTGAAAGCAGCAGGAATTTAAAAAGCAAATGCTACATCAAAGGGACAGGAAGGAACTGCAATAACACTGCTGTGATTGCAACTGGGCACAGTCCCAGGAGCTTGGGGAACAAGCACCTCCAATAAACAGAGCAGTTTCTGTACCAAGTGCTTATGAAGGCTTGGAGAAACACGGAAATGTGCTCTGTAAAAGGTGAGCATGCTGGTATTTCATCTTCACAGGCATTTCACTCCTCAGTCATCAGCAAATATAAAGACCGATAAGGGCACATCCTGCTGACAGTATGTGAGGTCTCTACAAACCTTAGTAAAAGGGTGCCCCCATGAAAACAGAGATAACCAGGCAATGGCATTCAGATGTGCCAGCAGGCCCCATGTTAGAGCTCAAGGGTTAGAAACAGATCAGGAAAAAGAAAAAGAAAAAGAAAAAGAAAAAGAAAAAGAAAAAGAAAAAGAAAAAGAAAAAGAAAAAGAAAAAGAAAAAGAAAAAGAAAAAGAAAAAGAAAAAGAAAAAGAAAAAGAAAAATGCATCAGGCCTTTCTGCACTTTGTTTTATCTCATCTCAAATCCAAGAATAGTCACAATAACTGTACAACACCAAGGCAAGTTACTATTTGACTATTCATTCTCTGCCGAGTACCCCAGGAAAAGGAGAGTATTTAATTCTGAGAGTCACCAGCCTTGCACCCTGATGACCACAAGGAAAATAACTGCTGTAAGCCTGGCATGTCATTGTGTCTCTACATGCATTCTCCAGTCTCAGTCTGAGAAACACAAACAGGAAGAAACACCTGATTTCCTTCTTTACCAAAAAGGTATGTGCGTTGGGATGTGGACTGCTCCTGAAAGACAAGAAAGGAATGTCTGATGTCCCCTCAGGTGTCAGTTTGTATGGCTGCCCATCAAGATTTATGGGCAAGCCCCCTCTGGATTTATGATGTGTGCACTGAAGCCCCGATTCTGCAAACAGTTATGCATGTGCTTTATTTTATTCAAGTAGGCTGATTCATGTGTCTGACTTTACATATGAGTGGACCATCTGTGTCTGTAAAGTTTAAAGTGTGCAAGAGAGAAAGAAAACATGAGATTATTAAGTAAAACCAAAACAATTCAAAAGCTAATGCCAAAAATACTACCAAAAAAAAAAAAACACAAAAAAAACTCACACACAAACGCACACAAACACACAAAAACCAAAACCAAAACAAAAACCCACAACCCTCACAGAATAATAATAATAATTCAACAAAACCAAAGCAAAACACAAAATACTTGCCAGCATAAAAGGAAGCTTCAAACGCTTTGGAAGGTACTGAAGTACCATGGGTCCATATCTTTAATAAGTCCATGTCTTCAATTTTCATAAGAGCCACAAAAGAGCCCTGAATTGATAATTGACCACTGTGTGGTAGGAACAGAGTTGCTGATACATAGTGCCAAATGGGATCTAATGTGGCATCCCTGCTTAGCACAGTATACCTTGCAGAGAGGAAAAGACAAAAAGAAAATTAGTGCTGATTTTAAGCTTCATATCCTTAAGTTTCCCATCTGTGAAGGGAACAGCAGAACTTCCCTGCCTCACCAGAGGGGTTGTTGCTAGGTTGTGAGGATGTCTACATTGAGGTCTTAAGCACCACAGCAGTGGAAGCAATTTATAAGTACTTAATGGGCTGGAAAGTGACCCAAAGCACAGTGACAGCTTCAGGTATTCCTTATGTGGGTTCATATTTTAATGCGTCTTCATCTATTTTATGATTGATTTCTAAAATACAGAAAATAAAAGTCTTTCATGACATCTTTCTAAATAGCCAGCAGATTAAACTGACAAGGAACAAAAAGTGAGTTGTCCCACAGGAGCTCATTGAGTCAGTCTGTTTCCAGAAGCCTTGTTAGCCAAAGACATAAAGCAGTAATACACTACAACACAAGACTACTGACCAGCCAAAAAGAAACATTCTCTTCTTTGATCTATACTCTAGATCTTTTATGTGCCATTTGGATATCCATCTACAGCACACCCTGCACTTTTTTTTTGTCGTTGTTGTTGTTGTTGTAGAATAAGCAATGTACTGTGATTCGTGTTGTTGATCAAAGGGATGCCTTGATTGGGATGATTAAAGTAGGAAAGCAGACCCATGTGTTTTTCTTTTACACAAATGCACACAAGGGACAGAAATTAATCAAAACAATGTTAGGAGCTGAGGAAGCCTTGTACTGCATACTCCTTTTAGTAAGCAGGACTGATTGAGAAAAGGTTCAGGAATGAGAATATGCCTTAGGCCATTCAATACCCTTATCAGGTGCAGAAAAAGACTCACCGTATTGATCATGACAAAGGCAAAAAGACTTTGCTGCTAGTTCCAGGTAGGAATCTTATTGTGAATTCCTGTGATGAAGAGGATTTTAATCATTCACACTACCTTTCAGGAAGCTAGAATTTGAGACAAAAGAAAACTTTAGCTTTATGAATATCCTAACGCATTTCTTCTATAATTCTTGGGAGTTTTTTTTTTTTTTTTTTTTTAAATCTTCAGATGGTTGCCTGGCTTTTATTGTATGACTGCTTCTTTAGAGATTCAGTATCAAGACAGAATAAATGTTCTGCAAATTCCCACATGTTGGGGAACCCCTTGACAACATTAATCTCTACTGTGCTTCACTTAGCAATGACTGAATTTTTCAGGAGCTGAAAGTAATTATCCCCACCTTCCCATCACTAAACTTGCTTCTCAAAATGCAAGATCTATTGAAAGAACTGTACATTGGTATCTCACATCCTAGATCCTTAGAAGCATTTCTTTCAGACCTATTTTACCCTTTTCTCTAAAGAAGAATTTGAAGGTAATTCACTTCAGTTGCAGGCACAAGGATCACAGTGAAAGCCACTAGTACCCAGATTGCTGTCTACGGTTAGGGAGTGCAAAAGAGACATTCTGGGCTTTCCTAATGTGTGATTCCCCAAAGATGTGGAGCCTGAGAGAAGCTAGTGCAACTTATGGAAGGTCTCTGAAAATCAGCTATTGTATCAGGGGCAGAGTGAAAGAAACACTGTTGCTCAGAGCAGCTAACACTAATTACAACGATTGATTAAAAATTGAGCATAGTGGGTCTTTTTAGCCACAGTAGTATTAGAGAGATCATGACACATTTAATTTGGCATGTACTGAGAAAGTTCAGGTGTCCCCCACCTTTACCCCTGATTTACTTTTCTTCCCAACATAGAGAAAAAAGGACTTCCCCATGGGTGGACACACAGGCTGTGTTATGTGTAATTTTCAAGATATTCTGCAGTAGCTCCTGTCCCTAGTGTGTACTCACATTTTCTTCACATGAAAACAAAGGTGTGTGAGTATGGGTGAGACTTGATGACACCCAGATCTTGCTCCAGTATCTGGTGAAACCAAGAAATCTGGATCTGGGATGTGGGAGACAGTTCTGGATGCAGTAAGATGAATGGGGTCTTACAGATCTAGAAAATCATGATAGCTGGGTTGTAGCTTAGGATCCCAAAGACATGCAAATGAAAGGCAAAGTCATACCTACTGATATGCTTTGATCTTTTGCACATTTCTATCCCTTTTGAACCTAAGATCTTCAAAGTCTTAAAGTAACTATGGAAGAGTCTCACAGATCCTATAAATTAACTAGAAAAATTAACAAATATTAGAACATGTTACAAACTCAACATTTTTGCATGCATAAAATATTTAATTGTACAAAACATTTTGCAAGCCTTTTTCTTTCTTTTTTTTTTTAATGAAGAAACAAAACCAAGCTGTTCACATATGTATACATATTATTTTTAAGAAAAAAAAAAGCACAGAAAAATAAATGTGTTTTTTCATCTAGATTAAAACCATTCAATTGCTTCTAACAAAGTACTATTGGACTAATTTTCCTCTACGTGAGTGTAGATTAGAAATGATTAGTACGTTCGAAAAATATCAAAAATAACATTTTAATCTTGACTTTCTAGAGACAACTACACACTGCTTAGATTGTAAATTGAATAATGAAGTATCTTATGGTCTCAGTTTTATGTCAACAAGGTTGGTGTTTAAAATTAGTAAATGTATATAGCAGTAGAGACACTTACGTAGTCACAAAATTTAAAAAAAAAGTAAAAAAAGTTAAAAAAAAAAAAAGTAAAGGCTGCCTCAGAATAAACAAGTCATCATTTGTAGGTTCTGCAAAACCTTGATAAAATAGATTTTTATGGGAAGATACCATGAGCAAATTTAACTGACACTGAAAAATAGTATTTATTCATTTATTTATTTCATGAAGTGTATTAACCAACAGGATTTTTTCTTGTCATTTTTATATCTTGTGAACATGTTGAAAAATTTTCCTAAATCTTATGGGATATTTTTTCACAAAATATGAATCGTTATTAGCAATTTTTCTGAAGAGAATGAAATTTCAGAAAAAATCAGAACCTCTTAAAATGGAAACAAAACAAGATGGAGAGTGTGCACAAAGGAAATGCTTAGTAATTGTATAAATTAAAATTTAAGAAGTGCCTTGAAACAACAAAACGTTCTGAAAGATTAATACTGCTTGCAGTCTATTGATAGTATCTACACATTATACGTGTTACCATCTTAATGGTAACAAGCATTTAGAATGGACAGAAAAATTTACAGCTAGAACTAGACCTTTTCTTCCAGACATTTCTACTATTTATTATTTGTTATATTTATTATACAGGTTTTCTTTGACTGACCAATGGATCCTCCTTTCAGGTTAATACACTGTGATTACAGTTTTCTTCTCCATCCCCATCATTTAATGGAACAGTCTTTTAGGAAATTTTGCACAGAAAATATTCCCCAGCATGAGGCACTTGCTTTTAAAATCAGATGGCTTGGAAAGCTCACTCATCCAAGCATGCTAATTGGTTGAATGCTTTTGAGTGCTTTATCACATTATTTCCAAAGGCTGCCCTAAATGCTAGGAAGTGAGCCATGGTTCCGGTGATTAGTGCCAGAAAGCTGAATGTTAATTATTGCTGGGCTACATTAGTATAGCAACTGATTATCTGTAACAAATTTCAGAAATAAACTACTGAAAGAACTAATTAAATTCTGTTTTTTTTTTATAATATGAATTTCTGATCAGTTCAGTGCAAAGGTTGATCACACTTTCTTTTGTAGCTATTCAGAATAGCATAGAAAAATATCAATTTACTGTTAAGATTTTATAAATGCAGTAGAAAAAAGATGTGGCAATGGCATTACTTAAAATAGAGAAAATAATTTTTTTTTTTTATCTGCAACAGGAATTTTTAGTTAGCAAACATTAATACTGATCCTGTGAAAGCATAATTTTCAGAATAAATTTACTTTTTACTTGCTGAAAGATTAAGCTTTTCTGCAGGTTGACTCATTCTGGCACAAGCAATCTAAATTATTTGCAAATTTCTTCCCTTTAAATTAAATTTCTTTCCCTTTAAATTGAATTTTACCAGTTTACCAAGTTATTATTGCAAATTAATATATGTCACCAGATATATTTGTCTAAGAATATATGTTTAATTTGAATGTGTGTATGCTCTTCTACTTTAAAAAAAAAAAAAAAGTGGTACACATTATCTGGATTTCCTTTTATTTTAACACTGAGAAGACTGAATGCTGTACTTAAATCTTCTGCACTGATAGCTTTTTCTGCTTCATCATAGAGTCGGGTTTCATACTGGGTATTAAAATTAAATTAAAACTACACATTGCAGCTAGGCTGCAATACCAACTGTAGTCCAACAAGAGAGATGTATTTGGTACTATTTTACCTATGAAGTCATTACAAACATAGTAATCTCAGAGCAAAATTTCAAAATTTTGTTTTGTTTTCGCTAATTACAATAATGGCTCTGTGATGTCTAAGCATCTGGGATTGTTGTCTAATTCATTAAATTATCAGGCAGAGCACTTTCAGTTAAAAAAAAAATAAAAAAATCATAAAATATTAGTCCACTGAAAATGATATATCCTTAGTGATACTGGTTTTGGCAACATTTTTGAGGGAATAGTTCTTTGCAATTCACCATACAGTCTCTATTCTTTCGTGAGGGGAAAGAAGAAAAGTTGCAAGAAAAAAGGGAGCATTCTGATCATAAATGGAATTATCACTGAGATTCCTTTTCTATAAATCTTCTGAACACTTTACTTCCATGCTGATGCACAATGTGCAGAACTTCTGAAGTCTCAAAAATGTTACAATTAAGGGATCTGTCAGTCTCAGGCCACCATTCATCGTACTGTGTCTAAAGAGTTTGACTGGACTGAATAGCTTCCCTATAAATTCTGACTCGTAAAACTTGTATGGAAGATGATGGAATCAAGGACAGAAGTACTGCTAGGTTTCCTGGGCATGGTGAGTTTCTGTAGTGAAAATATTTGTAGCCTTATATGATTTTTTACTTTCTCTGTTCTCTGGACGATTACTTTATTAGAGAGTCCTCTGATGAAGGGCTATGAGTGAAATGGATTCATAATGTAACAGCTTTAAACCATGACTATTGCCAATTACCAATGAAACTGTTTCTCTTTCAGAAATCCTATTCTCTCTTGGAAAAGTGTTTCTAGTAACTCTAGGATTCCAATCCACAGTGACAGCACTCATCTGTTTATTCCTTTTCTTTGTTTTTCTATACACCGAATAATATGTCTTTAAATGCTGGATCTAATGAGGGCATCAATGGCAAGGTCGCTGTTTTGGTCTTCTGGCACTTTTTTTCTGCAATGCTGTCAAGTGTACTCAAACTGGAAATTTAATGAATAAGTACTTCAGAGTCTGGCAATTGCTCAAATATTCTTGAGTCTGTAGTGCCATGCATGGACAAGAATGTGAAGATGAACTCAGTTTGAGAGGGCTGGCATTCTCCTAATGCAGAGTGGAAAGAAGTGGGTGGTGTTGTGCTGGTGATTAAATGAAGAACCTTCAACCCACTCATACTCACATATCCAATTCTGCACCTCATGCAGTTCATTGGATTCACAGTGCTGAGGAACAGAATTTAAGATCATGATTTGCATATGCTTGGTGGTGCCTAAGTGATTAGGATAGCTAAGTCATATTTTCAACAGTGAGGTATGGTAATTCATTTATGAACTAGTCATAATTACCTCATTACATCCAAGTTAGAGACTTATATTCCTTTGAGGTTTAGAGTGTAAAGAACCTGTGAAAATAAGATTTTGCCTTCTAAATTGGTGTGACCTGCAATGATAAGAACAATTTCTGAATATATTTAAAATAAAGGTATATATAAGTTAGTGAATTGTCCTGTATAACTTCAGAATAATGATGACTATTGTGCAAGTGAATGGTTTATCAAAGCAGTTTATGTCAATTCATGCTGCCAAACGAGTCATTCAACAGATTAGACTGAAGACTCACCTACTGTACTTAGTAGGTCTAAATGGGGCAGACATTAATGTTTTCACTGTGAAGTATTGTGCAAGCACAAGGTTTAGTGATGGGACTCAGTAGGTCAGGTTGATAGTTAGAATTGAAGATCTTGAAGGTCTTTTCCAACCTAGATGATCTTATGATTCTGTGACTCTGCATATGAAGACTGAATTTATACTACTAATTTATTTGAGGGATATAAATCAAAAGATTATTTTTTGTTGTTGTTGTTGTCTTTGGTTCCATTCTTCTGTAACACGGTGTACTTTCTAGGGTTATAGATCCTAACCAATACTAGTTTAGACGCTGTGAAAATCCTGTTTAGAGTTTAATATATACCTAATTGAGGAAGCCACAGTATAGTTTTTCACTCCATAAGATAAAACTCAATGTATATCCCAAAATTAATACAGTTTTAATGAGAAGAAATATCTTTTATGGAGAAATTATCTTGATTTTAACATTTTCAATGATGAAAAAAAAAAAAAAAAAGACTGCTACTATTGAGACATTTTTTGATTCATTTTTTTTCTTCCCCCCTTCACATTTCTGAATTTCTCATAGTTCTCCTTCACCCCATCACCAAGCTTTGTTATACCTTGTTCTGCTGTTGCATATGTTCATTGCCAGATTTATAAGCCATTATTATCAAATACCTATCGGTATTTTTACTCTCTGATAATATTAAGTGCCCTAATTGCATCTCTTCCTAAGGCTTGATGGAACTGTTTATTTTCTGGTCTTTTAATTTTTCTTGTAGATCTTCTATAATTCTTCCCCAATGTAGGAACATTTCTTCCTTGCCCTGTCACTGCCAGAAAGTGAGTACAGCATGTGTATTGCAGTCACATCACTTTCAAATACAGAGATAGAATAACCTTTATAGTTGTATCTCTTTTTCTCCAAAATTCACCCAAAAAATATCTTTAACATACTAAGAGACTTACTTATGGAAAATGCAATTGAAATAGTTTCAGAAAAAAAATATATCTTTAAAGTATAACTTCAGAAAATGCCATTGACTTTTCTTTGAAATAAGAAAATCCACAGATGGAGGAGAAAGTTTAGCAAGGACAAGGCATCTTTTGTCAATGCAATGCCAGAAACCAGACAGACATCTGGTCTGATCTTGACTAATCCTCCAGGGTGCCATGTTGGCCCAGGGGGCCCATCCTATCCAGTAGGACCAAGGATGGTGTCTGGGCTTTCCAACGTATAAGAAGGGAGAGGACGCAGGTCAGAGTTCTCACACATGCTGGTGTGGGAGATAGTTTTTTTTTTTTTTTTTTGTGTTGGTTTGATGTTTTCTCCACTATTACTTTAACATAACGCTTGACTGAACTTTTTATTATTTATTTTCCAGGATGAGTCCAATCTAACCATCTCCTTTCCGTACTCCTTTTCTCATTATTTATGCTAATAACAGCTAAACTTTCATGTGTTTCTCACAGCTGTGCTCACAGTCAGCATAAACTCATAGTTCCCAATTACTCTAACACAGCATGTTAGCCCTGTTGGTGACAGTGCTGTTATGAAAGCTCATCTTTATTTGATTATCCTCCATAAACCCCAAATAATTTCTTAGAACTGCCATGTCTGCAAGTATGGATTAGTTGCTTTATTCTCCAATAGATGAATTCTCATTTGGCTACATTAAATGCATATTTTTAGGTGGCTTGCAGCTTTCCCAGGCATTGCAGCTCACTCTTAGTTGGTGATTCACTACACCATTGATTTCACTTGTGCAGTTTATTAGTAGTATATGTATTTTCTACCAGTTCACAGATAAGTCTTAATTTCATCAAGACCAAGTTCTATCCCCTGAAGAAGAAGAAAACAAAAACTTTCTAAAGGTGATTATCTATTGACATACCTCAAAATAAAACAGTAAGTCCACCAATATTAATGAATTAAATGTATTCAGTGTTTATTTTGTAGTCTAATTTACTTGAATAAAATGTCTCCTAAAAGCTGAAATATATTGCATTGCCATCTACTGGTATAATAAAAACTTGTATTTTTCCTTTATTTATATATTTATTTTTTATGAACCCCATTGATTAAACTGCTGACCTTTATTTTTGATTAACTGAATCCAGCTTGAACCATTCAATTGTTTTTCTTGGGAATAAAATCAGACTGACTGAACTATCACTAAGAAGATCATTTCTATTTACACTTTCTAAGTTTTGTCACGGCATTCTTTTTCTTCCAAATCTTTGGGAAAGTCTTCAGAATTTCAGGTTGTTACTCTTGAAAATTAAGAACTATTGTGTTTTTTTTCCTCATGTGACTCATAATAAATTCTGGTAATAAGTTTATTTTATAATTCCGAAAAGCTCGTTGTTAAGAAAGTCATTCCTTTCCGTTGGGGGGGGGGAGGGGGGGGGGCGGGCAGGGGGGAAGGAAGATCTAAACAAATGCACAAAACCAATAAAAATATCAAGTTGCTTTCTAAAACTAATTCTTGCAAGAAGGGAGGGTAATGCTACTAGAATCAAGAAAATGATAACATAACTTAAAACTTTTAGTCACTGAAATGTGTGGAAATTATGTAAAAAGGAGACATCAGGTTTTATGAGGGAAATAAAATCAAAACTAAGACATAGAGTCAAGCATTTAACCAAACACATGCAGAATTTAACAGTAAACTGTGTAGCAAAAGATATTCATGGGCATTACCAAATGCCACAAAAAAAAAAAAAAAATGACCAAAATATTTAAGGCTAAAGCTACAATTTCTTAGCCAAAGTTGAGGCAAATATGATCAGATGTACATCACATTTTTAGCGACACTGAAAATAGTGACCCAGTTAAATAATATATCTTAGAAATTATGTCATGGTCATTTCTGAATATGTTTTAGTAAAAGAATATGTCAATTAAAACTATTTCATGCAGTGGTTATCATCTGTAATGTTCCAAAGATCTCAGCAGGTCAATTAACTATAAACACAATGAAGATGCTCTTTAAATACAGCATGGGTTATGCTATAATTGGTGAACCAAGACTGCTAATGGCTCATTACTCAGTCTCATTTTGTTACTCCTAAACATTGGAAAAGTTTTTGCAGAAACACCTCTCAGATGCTAGACCCAAATAAGCCTAGCTTAATTCATTAAATACAAGGCACTTATTAAGCTACTGAATCAGTATTTACAACTACTAGAACTTGCAAATACATGGAAAACTTGTAGGGACTTACAAGTTACTTCTGTATAACTGTCATTTGCATAAACATATACACAAAACATCAAAGCTCTCCTGGTAATTAGCAATGAAATCTGCTTAAGAATCATGAGTAACATAGTAGTCTGATTTCTTTTGAAGCAGCAATAGTCACTTAGGAATTTTTAACTCTTGGGGTAGAAGACAGAAAAGAATAAGAAAATCACATCTAGTCAACTAATAAAAATAATTAGTGATTCAAGCTAAACACTTGACACTTATAGTCTGCCCAAATCCTTCTGCTTAAGAAAATTCACTTATTATACAGGTTCACATAGTTATTATTCAAGTACCAGAATAGGCAGATATGTACCTGCTGGGATTTTCAAGAGAATAGGAGTTAAGTGCATAGAGGTTTTTGCAAATATCAATGGCAGAGTATTTCCAAGGAAGGCAAGCAAATTTAATATAGTACTTAGTTCTAATTGCTTAAATGTCTTACATAACTGAGCAAAGCTACAACTAAGGCTGAGCAAAAAAATATATTCCATAAGCATTAAAAAACAGTATTTTGAGTGGAGTAATAAATAGACTCAGCTGAAACCACTTTAGATTTCATTTTGCAGATACATTTCCTAATCATGAAATTCACTCCTAGGTGCTGCTATTTTCATCATACTTCATTGTCTTTCATGCGACAACATCAAATTCATATAAGATTTCAAAGAACAATTCTTTTTTTTTTTTTTTTTTGGTTTGTGTTTTCCAGTGGACTTTGGTAACTTAACTAAATTGTAACGAGTATTCCTGTCAGGTGTAATTAAAATAAAGTGAAATATTCCAGTTATTACAGCATTTCTGATTCTCCTGAGAGAAAGAGAAGCATAGTTTAAATGGTTATTCTGCTCAATAAGTTTTTGTTTGTTTGTTTGTTTGTTTGTTTTTTAAAGAAATGATCAGTTTTGATCAGTGGATCAATGCTTTCAAATTGTAAAGGTGCTAAAGTTCAAAATTCCCTTTCTCTTTTGTAATTAATCAATCATGTTGGACATTTGTATTTAAATATGGATGGAACAGGGTCATCGTACCTCCTAAAATATCAGGCATTCACTTTTCAGAAGTATTATTTAATTATAGCTGCAGTGCACAATTTTGGTGCTTTGACAAATGGGACTTGGCTATGTGGAATGGGATTAATTATCATTATCTTTTGATATTAGTACTCACAGATGCAACAAAATGTCACCATGATCCCATTTAGGTACTCAGAATCAGGCAGAAGTAAGGAAGTGGGGTCAGCTTCTGAAAGCACTGGGTTTTTGTTTTGTTTTGTTTTGTTTTTGAATGCCTCAGCTACTACCTGCATTAGGACATAGCACCACTCATGAATCATCCCTTGTTTGTCATTCCTCACTACCCAATTAGAGAGACATTATCTGAAAAGTTCACTAGTATATGTACATTTCACAATTATTTTGACCTTTAAAGATCTGGCTTCAGCAGCTGGTTCAGGTTTAAAATTGAAGGTTTGGACTAGAGTACACATTGCTTTAACTGTTTCAAAACATGACCTTTATCCCAAGCTATGTTCGCATGGTGCACTTTTTTCCTTTTTTTTTTTTTTTTTCCCTGATACAGATATATGGCAATGATAACCAAAATAAAGTGTTAAAACCAGGTGGCTATAGAAACCCATTGCAAGAACACTTTCTTTCACAGGTCTAATTAACAGAGTGTATTATTGAAAAGGAATTTGTTAATCAAAAAGGCATCCAACACAGAGAAGAGCTAGGTGCTGTCACTTGGTTCTAAATACCTCCTCTCCCCTCCCTCTGAACAAGTGACTGGGGAAGTGAGGGAGGGAGGCAGTACAAGGGGCAGAAAAACTAGTGCAACACGAAGGAACGTCCTGTGTGCAAAGGTGGAATTTTTCTTGCCTCTCACAATACTTTATATATTTCTGCTCTTTCTGACACTTGCCATTGCTTGGGTTGTGGTGTCCTCTATATGTCATTGCTATTATGTTGTTTTGACTTTAATGTTGCCACTATAGGCAGCTGCCTTCACTGCCTTTGGGCTGCAGAAGTTTCCAGGAATAGGATCTGTTGTTTATACCCCCTCGAACAAGAAGGAAATGGGAAGGCTAGAGCTCAAATGACAACAAAAAAAAATGATACCATGAGAGTATGAGTTAGGACATTAGCTGGGAAAATTACAAAGCTGTCCAGAAAAACATCAAGCTCCACCAAAAAGGAAGTCCAAGAACAACAGACTCAATTAGATTGTAAGATTTACACATGTAACCAGCATGAGAACTAACATGAACACCAGCTATGTCAGATAGCTGAGCAGTGTCAGGTTTACTGTATTGATTTTAATAACTGAAATTACTAATACCTAGTTAGTCATAAGAAGCTCTACTCTACTTCTTAAAGAATTCTTTTTGCACATAGACTACGACTTTGGGTCTGTGAATTGTTTTCCTTTCATGTTTAATGACAGAGGTTTAGTCTTTATTATCATAGGAAGAAAATTACTCTGGTTGAGAGAGGGACTATCCTTAGTTACCATTGCCTGGTCATGTGTAGTCATATATTCATCTTCATTCCTATGTCCGTTTTTCTTATAACAGAATTTCATTTAAAGTCTTGTTTTAAACATTTATCCTGCTGAATAAATGTCAGGGAAACCATGTAGGTACATAAATATATATTTAGTACATGTTTATTGAATAAATACCGTACCTAGAGAGGTGGTTTGGGAACCTAACAGAATGTATGACTTGTAGCTGACACAAGGACCAATAATCCTTTCCCAGTACTAATTAAGATTACCACACTGTTGAAGTCATGGTGAAAATCAAGGAACAAACATCTAATCCTAAGTATCCTTGCAAGGAAAACGTTAAATTCAAGTTCCTGCTGGCAGACAGAGTAATCGGAATATAACTATAATTGATTAAATCTTACCTTGGTTATGCATACAGCTTGAGCAGGTAATTGCACACACACACGCACACAAGCACGCCACCTAGCTTCTTCAATATCATGTTCCTGAATGTCTGTTCATCAGTTTATACATGTGCTAGGTGAAATTTCACTGTGCTAGTACTAGAGCTGTCAAATAGAGGAATTGCTTGAGGTTTAATATCTTGCCACAAAAACTATTGCCTGTTTTATAAAGGGACTTGTGTCTATATGCCTAACCTCCTAAAGCAATGGTATACACAAATATTAAGATGAACAGAAATACAGCAAGTGAAGAAACTAAAATAAGTAACTAGTATATATGAAAGTAGGCTTCGGTTTAACTGGTGTGTAGTCAGCCTGTGACTCACAAGATCTAGTATGTAAACCAGCAAGTCTGCTGCACAAATTTGCTTCACAAATCTCCTCCCACCTGTGCAATAATGTCTGTTTCTTATCTTACCTTTTCTTTAACTTGTCTATTCAGACTGAGGTGGTTTTTTTTTTTTTTTTTTTTTTTGGTAGATCTGTTTCTTGTTATGTGTTTGGACATTAATCAGCACAATGTCATCCAACTTGCAGTTTTTATTCAATATACAAATAGTAATATGCTTTCATGTTGCCATACCCACCTTATTAGTTATAGCCCAACATGTTCCTGAATAAATTAAACAAACGCCACTAAAACCAACAACAATCAGATTTTCCAACTGGTATCTGAGAAACTGTTGGTGTAACTAATACATCTTCAGTTGAGAAATCATGTATGCATAGAAAATCCAGCTGGATGCTTGCCCAATTCTTTGTTCATCTGAATAACTTTTCAAATGCATCTTTCGATACAGGAAAACGTGGATTTTGACTGGCCTCAAACACAACTAAGCTGGAAATCAAGAGGCTTCCAATTTTAAATGCAGTGCATCTCAAACAAGTTTTCTGATAGGATATTGGGGATTATTACTGAAGTGCTTTTACAACAAACAAATCTGCCATTATATAGTGTCTCAAAGTAAATTCATTGTCTGGAGGGGAGATGTGACCTGGGTATGATTAATCTCCTTTAGAATTTAATTGTCTAAAAGTTAAATATCTTATCTAAAACATTTCCAGCTCTCCTTATAGTGTGTGGAGAAACTCAGGTACCTCCTGAAAGGCATTGCTCATGTTTTAGACACCAATTTTAGGATTTCATTAGTATCTCTGCCTCTTACTTTCAGCTGACTATTGTGTGAGTTAGAACTAATTTAGAGTAGCTGTCTGCATATATAAGTCTAAAATTTTGGGAGATGAGCTCCCCTGAATGGCATGAATAATAAAGTTTCATCACTCCAAATTATTATTATTTTTTTCAATATATGAATAACATCACCTTCTGCAATACACATACAGCCATAAGCAAACTGAAAACAAAATAAAACCAACCAGACAAACAAAGACACTTCTCGTTCTAGATTTCTCTAAGCCTAGTGGTGAAGGGATGCTCCAGATAGGTGCAACATGTTAATTTCTGTGTACGATTATGTTGTATGATGTCATAAAAGGACAGGTCTTTAAAAATGAAGCTGATGGTTATTTGAGACTTTGCATTACGAAGACCGATAAAAGTAACATTAGCAGTGTTATCTGTATCAGACTAAACTGCAAAGCTAATCTTTTTTTACAGAAGATTGTTTTCTATCATGCACAATTTTCCAATAGACAAGCCTGCAGTGATAATTTCCATGAGCTAATTGTATTCCATGAAAATGTTTACGTAAACCACTTTTTCCCTTACTTCTTAAAAATAAATAAATAAATAAATAAATAAATAAAATAAATAAATTTATCTTCCAAGGGCCAACTAATAAACTATACCTGCTATAATGAAACCTTTTTACTCTTTCCCTCAGGGCTCCAACACCTTCTAAAACTGTGTGAATTAAAAGGAGACCTAATACTCTGCTACTCTCTACACCTCCCATTTTCTCCCTCTTTGTTTTTCCTTTTCTTTCTCCTATACACTTGCTCCTTGCTCTGGTTCTCTAGTTCTCTCCTGATCTCAGGTCTCCATCTCCTTTTTGGCTTTGTAGCCCATTTTGGCTTTGGCTTTGGATTGGTGAATCTTTCAGACTGGTGACTGGTGAGTCTTCCAGAAGATCTTTAAGATCAAACTATTCTGCATAGTACAGCTTTTCCAGATTATTCTGTTACTTGGGGTTATCATGAATTACTTTATTATGTTATTTAGCTTTTTCTAGTTTATTGTTTCTTAATATATGTACATTCTTATTTCTCTAGAGATTTAGTGAAATTTGAGATGTTGTTGAAGCACTCTGACTTATGACTTTGCATTTGCAGTGCAATTGCTTTCTATAAAGCAGTAATAACTGACAGTAATAACTGACAGACTATAGCTTTAAAGGTAGAGGTTTATTCCAGACATATATTATTCAACTGAAAAACTTTTATGAGATCAGAAAGAGCCCACATGTTCTTCTGCATTTATATTCACAGTGGCTTTATTTAAAGAAAGAGTAATAACAATTCTCTTTCTTCTCTCCTTCTATTGAAAATTTTTATCAAGTGATCAGCTGTAATTCTGACTTTACCAAAAAAGGATTGAACAAGAAGAGGTTTAATGAATGCCATTTAAATATATCTTCTAGTTCTCTACTCTTCCCTTTTCATTAGAGTACATTGCTTAATGGCCACAAGTAACTATAAGCTTATGTTTAAGCCTATAGAATTAAGCGTACAGATAAATTAAAAGCCATTTCTAATACTGGTACTACTCTTCACTTGAATAGGTATGTCTCTAAATTGTATTATTTATACAGTTTTTAAGTAAAAAAATTCATCTTTCAAAACCATGGATAGAGGTTATTCTAAAAATGTTTTTTTACACCCTAATATTGTGAACTAATTTTTTATTTAAGACGTATTTATGGTATAAATGAGAAACTGCTTAGGTCTGCAATCAGTCATATGAAAAATGGCAGGAAAGGATCTCAAGAGTTCACTTATTTCACCTTGTCCCCAAGTGGTATCCCCAGCTCATTCCTCACAGACATCTGCCTAGCCTGTACTTAGAGATCTCCAACAATGGAGATCCTGCAACCAGCTCAGTTACCCTGATGTTGAACTGTCCTTGCAATTAGAAGGCTTTCTCTAATGCCTGAGAATGATTTACTTTGGTCTGATTTCCACCTACTGCTTATTGTTCTAATTCAAGTGCACAGGAAGAACACTGCATTCCTGTCCTTTCTGTAGCCCACCGTTTTCTCACATAGGAGGGAGAACAGCACTTGTTCTTTCTAGGTAATTAGCAACCCAAATGATGCTGTAGGAAATCTCTGGCATTGAATAATGCATTGGTTTTTGATTGTATACTTCTATTGCCCTCTACTGGGTGGGAATGTGAGATTTAACAGAGTGCTCATACCTAGATCTGGTTAATAGCGTGTCCAATATATACAAAATTCTACTGCAGATGTTCCTAAGATTGATCTTGGCCAATATTGCACAACAGAATATGTGTGCTTTATTTTCTTATTTATTCTGCAACACTGTGTGAAGATGCATCTAAAACTATATGTGCTTAATTTATCTTGTTGCCGTTAACCTGAAAGTAGTCTAAATATATAAGAAGAGAAACACAGATGAACTTCTTCCATTGGATTGGGTTAATTCTGTGACTGATTGAAGCCAACTTTTGGAGTCATTTGTTATTGGGGTGCAAAACAAAACTGAAGAAAATTCTAGGAATATTTACAGTAATCATTATAATGTATATCACTAGCCTTTGCTTGGAGCAAGAAGACAATTATTCTGTTAAAAGGACTAACGTAATCTCTATTCTGTTTACTGCAAAATAAAATGACTTGTTCCAAACCAACATCAGCTGATGTTTGACCTACAGAAAGCTGGCTGCAGGCTGAAGCCTATTTCTGCATTTGGACAAAGACACTCCCACAGAAATGACACTTTTATTTCACACAGTGACACAAATGGATTTTTATTTTTATTTTTTTTTTTGGTCCAAAGAGCCATTTACTGATTGGCTTGCTGAAGGCCTGATGGAAGACTACTGACAAAATACTTTCAATGAAATACATGGAGCTTTTGGAAGCAGTTTCTTTAAAAAAAAAGTCATCTGAAATGCATTGTGAACTGGTAGAGAATTTAACAGAGCAATAGTAATTAGATTTGGAAATGTATATTAAGTCTTTTTGTCTGTTCTCTGTGAACAGATGATTGTTTCCTGTGCTGTACTTCAGGATATTTAATTTAGAGACATTTTTGGTGACTCTCTAAAAATAGCTTCATTTTACCACATAGAACTACAGTTCATCTCCTTTACTGATTTTAATGATAAGATAAATATTTTCTTGGTTAACTGAAACAACAACAACAACAAAAACTTGTTTGCTGCTTTTTACTTATAGTCCAGGAAGGCTGGATGCAGAGAGGCTGAGCTGCAGAACCCATTCAGCCTCGGCAGAAGAAATATTTCCAAAATCTTCATCAACTACACCTGTGAAAAGCCACAAAAGGGACAAAGGTATCTCTTGGACATAATTGATATAGGACAGTCTTTATTGTTGGTGACAGTGTGTAAAGTGGAAATAACCTAGCATGAACCTCAGCTCTCAGGTTGAGTGTTCAGGGCTGACGGTTGTAGAGAACACCTTACTTGAGAATTTAGGCCTGTGATGTGGAAATGATTGAGTTACAGTAATCTTCAACATAATAGTGTTACTGGAATACTTTTCAAATTCTGTAGAGTAGAACGGAACAGAATGGAACGGAACGGAACAGAACAGAACAGAATAGAATAGAACAGAACAGAATAGAAGGAGTTCGAAGGGACCTTCAAAGACCATCAAAACCTTACCACTTCAGGGCTAATCAAAAGTTAAAGAGTATTATTAAGGGCATTATCCAAATATCTCTTGAACACTCACAGGCATGGGGCATCAACCACCTCTCTAGGAAGTCTCTTCCAGTGTTTGACCACCCTCATGGTAAATAATTTTTTCCTCATATCCAGTTTGAAGCTCCCCTGACACAGCTTTGTGTCATTCCTGGGAGTCCTGTCACTGCTTGTGAGGGAGAAGAGACTGGCACCTTCCTCTCCACTTCCCCTGCTCAGGAAGACGCAGAGCACGAGGTTGCCTCTCAGCCTCCTTTTCTCCAGACCAGACAACCCTTAGACTCTTCTCTTAGGACATGCCTTCCAGCCCTTTTACCAGCTTTGTTGCCCTCTGGATGCTTTCAAGGACCTTAACATGTTTATTTTTTTTTATATATTTTGGAACTCAGAACTGCATGCAATACTCAAGGTGAGACCACACCAACACTAAATATAGTGGGAGAATCGCCTCTTTTGACCGGCCAGCTGTGCTGTGCTTAATGCAGCCCAAAATGCAGTTTGCCCTCCTGTCAACCAGGGCACACTGCTGGCTAAGGTTGAGCCTGCTGTTGACCAGCACACACAGGTCCCTCTCTGTTGAGCTTCTCTCCAGCCCCTTGTCTCCCAGTCTGTACCTGTGACTGGTATCAGTCTGTCCCAGATACAGCATACAGCATTTTCCTTTTTTGAACTTCATTCTGTTGATGCTTGCCCAATGCTCCAGTCTATGTAGATCCCTCTGCAAAGTTTCTCATTCCTCCAGGGTGTCAACAGCACCTCTCAGTTGGTTTTCTCAGCAAACTTGCTGAGGATGCACTCCATTCCTTCATCCAGATCACTGATAAAAATGTTGAACAGAGTCAGCCCCTAAATTAAGCCTTGGGGAACACCACAAGCTTGATAATCAGATGTAGTCCCATTCACTATGACCCTTTGATTTCTACTGTTGAGCCAGTTCATCACCCAGTGTAGCATGAACCTGTTTATCTCACAGCTGGACGATCTGTCCAGAAGGATACTGTGAATAAAGTTCAGAAAGTTTACATCCACTGCCTGCCCTTCATCCACCAAGTGGGTGACCTTATTGCAGAAGGATATCAAATTACTAAGACAGGACTTTCCCTTGATGAACCCTTACTGACTATGCCTGATGATTTTGTTCTTTAAATGCCTTTCAACAATACTTAAGATAATCTTCATAATTTTTCCAGGTACTATGTTCACAGTGAATCAAGAACTGGGTTTTACACTGTGATTTTCTCTGAGAGCGAATTTCTCTGAGAGCATTTTTCGTAGCTCAGCAGACCATGCATTTGGTATGTTTCCAGATTCACTGAATATTTTATTTTCTATAATTTTGGTCCATTATATGTTTCTTTATATTTCATTCCATTCATGGCAGCCTTATACCTCTGGAAGGTTTGCTGTCTTAACACCACTCTTTTTCCCTGCAACATATTTCATGAGAAAATGCAAAATCCTGTAATAAGAAAGAAAGGCAGTTAGAAAAGCACTTCTGGAGACTATAAATAATTATCAAATAATGGCACTGTTGCTGTGCAGCTTGAAAGTTTCAACATGATTTAATAAAATAGTGCATTTGATACTCTTACTTGCCTTCTGTTTCATAAGCCTCTTGATCATATGTTTGAGCCTTTCTACATAGCCAGGAGTGAAACCTGTCTGACTAACGAAACCCAGAAGATAGAGATTTGAGGAAATGCATGGTAACTAGCATATTGCAATGAAAACATGAGTCTGTAAAATTCTAACTTCTCTACGTTTCCCAGTTATCTGGACAACTGAAAAGAGGATGGTGCTAGAAAGGCTTTGCCCTTTTGTGCTCTTAGTGCTCTTGCTCTGGGAGCTGGGAACTGGGATGGGAGTTGCCATGGCTGTGCCCAGAGGAGAGGATGAAGTGCTGCACCCTGAGCCTAGCAGGGGAAATGGTGCAGTGCTCTGTTTTTAGGAGAAATGTGATGAGATGGCGCATTCAGTTCTGCTCCCCTTTGCTTAATCCCTCTAGCTCACTTCCAGCTCTCTCCCCTCACATGATTTTATAGGCATCAGGCTTGCCTAAATGTTATTTGGTGAGCCTCTCTCCCCTCCAGACTTTTTAAGCTGTTGTTTCCTGCCAGCTGCCCTTTGCAGTAATATCAGCACCATACTGAGAGTAGAAGGAGCAAGCAGAATATGGGTCTAGATGAGGGAAGGGACAAGCCCTGCATCCCTCCTTCATGTCCCTGTTTGAAATATTGGGTGGCTTGCCAGCATAACCTGAACATGCTGAGCCCTGCACAGGGAGATTTTTCCATGTGACTGACTTTAGGTACAAGTCAGAGAGACACTTGTGGGGCCAGAGGGACCAACAGCGAACCCCCACCATCACACATACCCAGGCAACACCTCTCCCCATCGCAGAACTCATAACTTTTTAAGCCACGGATATTACAGTAACCACTTACTGAGTTAAACTGGTTTTCTGTCATCAGAGAAAAACATTTATTTCTGTGAAGCTTTAGATTTTATGTTTTATGAACTTTATTAGCAAACTGGTTTTCTGTCATCAGAGAAAAACATTTATTTCTGTGAAGCTTTAGATTTTATGTTTTATGAACTTTATTAGCAAAGGGCTGAAAAATGCGGCAGGAATTTGTTCCTTTATTATATGTCTGAGCAGAAAGAAATCAATCTTCAGAGGTTTCACTTTAACTGCACTTCCAGGCTTCAACACAAGGAGGCACTAAAACACTGCAGTTCTTCACCATCAGTCTAAAAGGCGCTTAGTTTCTGAGTTTCCAGAAAGACATACTGCATAAGTTAACATAAACAAAAGGTAAGCTGTGGTATAAGCTATTAATCAGTGCATCATGCTCATAGTTCTCATTTAAATTTATGCATACATCTCTGCGTGTGTTGCTGTGTTTGGGAGTTCAGGTTTTCCATGCAGAATGATGAGAAAAGCCCCGCTGCAGACAGCTGGTCATGCCGCTCCTTGTCTGATAGAGCAGACAATTAGCTCGATAATCCAATGACGGGGGCAGGGGGAAAGGCTGTTGACAAGAAAACCAAAGCAATTTTATGCCTATGGGGCCCAGAAAAGTCACCAGGTAAAAGATACAATAGAGTATTTCATTTATTATATATTATAAAGAAGTTTTAAAATTATATATACTGAGGTAAGTGAAGCAAAAAGAGGCATATGCCAGTCTTGCTTACATTCATGGAATCATTTTGGATTTCCATTTCTATAAACAACATGAGAATATGGTCTCAAAATACTCATTTCACCAGGAAGCACATCTTCAGTCAAAGCCTTATGTTATTATGTTCCCCATAAATCAAGAAGTGTGCATGACAAGATGGAAGAAAAGGAACATGAGCAGGGTATAAAACCAATGATAATTCCTGATTCTATTTTGCACTTTAGTTTGAATCATGGCTGGTACAAGAGTGGAAAAAGAGGGGTTCTGTGTTGTTTTGGTAGCCAAAATTTTCGACTGTTAACAGTTCAAAGGCAGCAGTTGCCAATGAGATCACATGAAAACAACCTCATTAGCAGTAACAATCCTGCAAAGAGCAACTCAGATATATAGGGCTTAATTAGCTCTGAAGGCAAAGATGTGCCAGCTTGAGCCTTGCTGCCAAGCTAACGCTCAAGAGATATGGGGATGAAATCAATTTCATCACCTACCTACTGCCCTCAGTTCAGAGTGGCAAAGAAACTTTGAAGGAAATTTGCTCACAGAATTTCTGAGTTTGCAGACACAAGAAAATACCCTCTACGTGTTGGGTCTACTTCAGACCCATATTCTTTCTGTGTGGTCTTTTCATAAAAGGTGACCTGCCACTTGAGTGTGACAGAGAAAATGGTTTAAAGAAATAGGAGCTCTCAGTAGTGCTTAGTTCAAAATCTCTCAAAATAGCATGCAGCAGTGTGCTTTCTTCCAGAATAATTTATGTGAGTAAGAAGTTGGACAAGATAAAATTCAGAGGTCCATTCAAAAAAATCATTCTATGCATTTGTGATATATTTGTTTTATGTTAATGTTATGAAGTTATACAAGGTTCACAACTTCATTTTTTTTCTACAAAAACAGATAAAATATGTTTACTAAATGGACTGCAAAGCCAATAGGGTATTGAGGCAAGGGCAAGAGATAAAAGGCTGAGAGAAAAGGGTTCTGATTGTATTTCTTTAAAATGAATGCTTTCATTCTCCCTAGACAACAGCTTTTACCTTCAGTGAATATTTTTAAAGTTTGTAATGTTTGTTTGTTTGATCAATTGCATTTTGGTGTTAGCAAAATAAGGCTTACAACTCTTTAGCTACCAAACACTGAATTCTTGAAGCAAATTGCTCAATCCATTATTTCTTTTAGATGTCTTTAGTATATACTTTTTTTTTTTTTTTGGATGATGTGACTTTATTTATTAAAGTGATAGACTTTATTTGACAGTGTTATATACCAGGCTCAAATACTACATTTAAAACATACGTTCACTGGCATCCAGACATTTTTTGATGCTTATCTGTATGTTAAGTATTAAAAATCATATATTGGAGGGTTTTTTTTTTTCAAAAAAAAAATCTGTAAATATTATTATGTTTGTTTGTTTCTTTCTAAAGTAACCCAGATCTTGAAAGGATGCCACGAAGTAGTCACAGAAAAACTTTCTCAGTTAAAAATGTAAAACAACCTTAAGCACTAACACAATATCATGTAGCATTGTTAAGAAAAAGAGAATAACTTCAATAACTTGTATATGTTGTACCTACTATACGTGACCCACATAAATTTATAAAATCTGTTGAATTGTGGGAATTAATTCTAAGAAAGAACTTTAGTCCTGTACTGCACCATTAAATCTGATGGAAAAATTGCTGTTCAACTCAATAGGAATAGAAATGAGATTTCTGTAATTAGAATAGGGAAATGTAGTATTAATGAATCTATTCATAAAATAATAAGTATATGAAATAAGTCTAAATTGACGTGAACACATTTTGGCCTTGAAAACTTAAATGCTGGATGTAGCTCCTGATGATGTTCAACAAATGCCAGCTTCTCTATAGTCTGATGCCTAGACTGCCCAGCAATCAAACAGTAGCTACAGTTTTCCCTCTGCAAAAGAATATAATGATCAAAAAATTCAAAGGAACAAATATATAGTTATATAGTATAAATATGAAAAGAGACCAAACTACCATAAAGAAAAAAGACCACATTTTATATATTTGTTTGTGTCCTACAGATATTTACCAGGCAATAAACATAACCTTATTTTAATTATCCACACAGGATTACATGGAGAAGAGGACCTATAAAGCGGAATGTGTTCATACTGTCTGTGTCAACATTTATTCTGCCAAACTGAAGGGACACTTGGCTATGACTGAAGAATTAATATACTCCTTCTTTTAAACAGATATTTCTTCACAGGATGACTGAAAAACAAAGCCTTAAGGTCCTGTTGTAATTTGCAGGGACTTGTGTCTTTAAGGGATATGTCAAGTTTAAAACCTTAGCATATCCTTATTGTTTTACTATGCGCATTTTTTTTTCTTTTAATTTCCCCTGCCTTTTATAGAGATCAGTGGTGTTTGTCTTGTCTTTGAACTCTCTGGTTTCAAGTTCATATGCTTCTCTTTCATCTATGCAGCAAAAGGCAGCATTAAACTTGTGCCTCAGCAGCAGATTTCTGGCAGAAAAGCAGGTTTGTGATTTCATTGAAGACCATTGGGGAGCTTGTGAGCTGAAGGCCAGTTCTTATTTTAAAAGGCATAGCTGAGAAACATAAAGGAAGAGGCAAAAGGTTAAAAGAAAATGTGAAATTGCCTTTGTAGAACAGTTCGTTCCCACCCTGAAATCAGTGTGAAATGCCCCTTCTCATAACAAGTTAAACAAATAAAGTGATTGGATACAGCCTGGAGAGGTGATAATCTGGAAACTTGCACCACAAGCATCTAATAACTTCAGAAACTGTCCAGATTAAAAGCAGAGAAGAATTTGTATTTGAGATATTAATCTTTAGAAACACAATTGCTTTGCAAGATTAGTAATAAAATAAAGAGAAGATAGATACCTCTAAGAGGCTGGTGTATTACAGTCTTTAGAACATCCAAAATGCGCTGGATTCCTCCCAGAGAAAAGGAAGGTGAAATGATTCTTGCTTTAAGAAGCTTCATCTTACTAAAGAGGACAAACAGAAAAAACATGGGGACTTGGGAATTCCATTCCTGTCCTCAAACTGGATAATCAGATAAATCAGTTTGATTTACCAAAAGCCCAGCTCTTGGCTACAGCTAGGTGATACAGCCGGAAGTCCCAGATGAATTTGTGTTGAGATAATGGAGACTCTACAGACAGTCACAATATATCAGTGCGGCCTTGCTATGGTATATCATCACTCAAGAACATTGCAGTACTGTACTTACCTGTCTATTTTGGTTGATCAAAAAACTAGCAAAGAGAACATTTTTCTTCCAAGAATAATGCGATTTTTTGTGCTCTTATGGCAGACAGAGATGAGATTTTGGAGCAAGCTTTCCAAAAATACCTCACCAAAAAAAAAAAAAAAAAGAAAAAAGTATATAAATAATAAAGGCATATCAACGAATTCTTTACCTACACCCATAACAATACTTCCTGAATCTGCACAAATAGTCTTTTGAGACATTTTATTTCTACTGTTTCTTTTACTGGAACATAAAGAGTTGTTAATCATAAGCACCTGTTTGCTTCTTTTGCTCAAACAGCTGAGTGTCTTCAGGATGGGATATTTTTAAGCATTTCTGGGAGGAGAGAGACCTTCCCTTAGAAAGATCTGAGCACTTAATTCTCTGACACACAAAAATAAGGGAAAATACCACCTTAAACTTTTGGCCTAACTAAAAGATTTTTTTTTTCTTCTCACTATAAAATTGTCAAAGTATTCTCAAAGAGAGAAAAGAGATAACTAAGGTAAGAAGTTAGAGATTGTAAAATGATTCCTTATTTGTCTCTATAATATCAGATAATTTTCTGAATTACAGGCTCAGCATATCAGAAGTATGAATGAACCCTAAATGTTGCTGATATGTCAAAGAACAGAGTTTGACAACCCTAACATAATCTGTCCTATTTAGTTAAAACTACCATAGAGGTATACAGTGACTTTACAAATGATCCTTCAGAGTACGCAGGAAAGAATTACATATTAGCTGTTCAGTTTTGGCAAATCTTTCCTTCACAGAGTGGATGCTTCATTTTTTTCATAGAGAAGCTCGTATTATTGAGGTAAGGAAAAAGCTGCATAGATACAAAATTCACTATTTCTGTCTCAGTTTTTAGAGCATGGCATGGGGTTAATTATTGAATCTCTATAGACATGCAAATAAAACCACAAACCATAAGCACACACAAAAAAGAAAAGCTGAAGGAAGCTAAAGAACTGAGGTATCTGAAAAGCAGGTTCGAGAATCTGCAACTTTGTGATTGCTCACTAGGCAAAATAAAGCGTTAGAAACAGAATTAGTAAAGACGGTTTAATGAGGTGTGGGAAAATAAAGCAGAATCATCTTAGAGAAAAATAGCAAAAGGGGAATAACAATCATAGAAATAAAAAGGAGAGATATTGTTTGTGATATCCTCTTTTAATGTTGGGTGTTTGAACATCTGTTGAGAGCATAGATTTTGAAGGAAAAGGCCCCCAGGTTTCAAGGCAACCTTATCTGATCATCAGAGGACTGTCTCCCTAGAGGAGTTCCAGTGTTACTAGCTGGGTAGCTTGAAATGGGTTCAAGACTAATGAGACAAAACAGAAGATAACATTTCCTTACTTCTGAATAAATAAGCACAGATACGGGATTAAGCAGAAAAGCAAGAAGAAAACTTTAGTGAAACCTTGATCCATCCTTCTCATCCTTCTGCATCTCTGTGAATTTGGGTTTGAGACCCTGCTTTCCAAAGCCAGGTGTGGAAGGGATGCCTGCAGAAAATGCCTTTGACAGATGAGCTAACCAGTGCCTGAGTCCCTCAGGTGGTCAGTAGCCGTGGGATTGTGTGGCAGATGGGAAGACAGGCCAGAACAGGGTCTTATGGTATGGACTGCACCAAAGGAGATAGGGTGTTGGGGCTGCAGTACCCAACCAGAGGCTGAACTAAGTGCACAGGATGTCAGAAGCTGCCAAATATAACGGGTGAGGCTCCCAGAACTGGCAGGCAGCAGCACGAGAAGCTGACAGTTGTTGCAACCAGCACTGTGGGGGATGGCTGGATTTCATGGGTGGCTCATGAGAGATAAATAAGAAACAGACAAACTCTACAGGAACTGAAGAGCAGTATTCGAAGAATCATTGTAGAATGGCTTGGGTTGGAAGGGACCTTAAAGATCCTCTAGTTCCAACCCCCCTGCCATGGGCAGGGATACCATCCACTAGATCAGGTTGCCCAGGGCCTTATCAAACCTGGTCTTGGAACACCTCAAATTGCAATGACCTTTTGTAGGAAAGTGGGAAGTGGCTGTTAGGGAGAGACTTTGAGTCTCTGTAGACACAGATTCAAAATCTCCTGTGAACATAACATTGATCTTCAAGTTTATCTATATCACAGACCCTACCATCACGGATTGTTCAGTGGAATTGGTAGATGGAGTTAGGGATCCTAGAGGGATATAGGATCGCAGTGATGAGGATAGCTACAGGGTATCCACAAAGTACTTACAAGAAAATTTGCTCAGCTCATAGGTGAGTGGCCTGTATTGTGTTGGACTCCTTCACTTTTATCACTGCTATGTTCACTTAGCTTTGTAATACGTTTTAAAAGAAATGACACTTTATTTTGTAAAAAATTTAAAGCTCTAAACTTGAACTCTATTGAATGGGAAAAGAGCCATTTTCAGCGTCAAGAGTTTGATGTAGAAAAAGACTATTTCTTCTTGCCTTTGTTGCACTGAACTGACCTTCAAAGGTTTTTGTTTGTTTGTTTGTTTTTTTACATATTTGCTTTTGAATACATTACAAAAATAATTTTCTGTTGCTTGAAATGTAAATGCAAAGGTTCAGGTCAAAGAAAAGCTTTAGGCAAATATGAAGCACTTTAGTAGTATTTACTCTACCACTATAATTAATTTGTACTTGGTCTTCACCTCATCCTTTCCTTATGTCAGCTTTTGCAATGAAGACCTACATTTTTGATGGAAGCATGCAGTGGTAAAATGTGTTAGAAAATCCACTTCAGGCTACAAAAACAACCTCTACTTCTTTTGAAATTGCAGAAGTGAAAGCAATCCTGAAACAGTTTAGGAAACTCAGGTGGGGTTAAACCAAGCATGTGATAATAGGAGAAAAGAAGGACAAATTTCATAAGGTGAGGAAGCAATCTGCAACAGATATCATGCTGGGAGCCAGAACAAGTATGAGAGGGAATCAGCAGAGAGGCTACAGAAAGTGAAGATGGTCAGCAAGTATCCAGCACATTGCTCTGCAGTAGCAACAGCTCTGCTGACAAGTGAAATTTGCCAGTCTGCCCAAAACTGTGATCCTCACTGAGGGACATGCCACACTGGCTGCTGTGCCTGCTGTCCACACTTCTGGTAGGACTGGCCAAAGCCATGCTGCAGGGCAGTGCTCAGCTGGGGGCTCCCCATGTGCTTCAGTGGCTGTGATGAAGCCAGCTCTGACATCCACCAAAGCTGCCTGAAGATCTGTGCTGCCAAGAGCTGCTGAAATGGAGCTTGAAATCCCCAAGATTGCTGCCTGGGCTCTGTTTCTGCCTGAATGCTCATACAGACATCATACAGGATTTGTACTGGCTTTTCCTGGCTAGTGCCTGCTTAGCCATGCAATTGTGGTAATCTCTTCCCACAATTTTTTGTGCAGGCATATGAGTGCAACTGTGCAGATACATCAGCAAAATGTGATATGCTTCTGCCATATCAGTGTGAGACAGGAACAGCTGTATTACCTAGAGCTGGTAAAACTGTGAGTCAGTACTGTGGTTATCCCAGTGATACAAATGCTTTCTACCCTAGCAGATGCGCATTCACACATATATATGATTTATAAACAAGGATAGTATTATTTCCCTCATTTTTAAGATGAGAAAAATAGGAATAAAGATGTGAATTTTGTTCAAAGTCACACAGAAAACCAAACATTTTTAGGTATATCCAAAAAGCTCCAGAAAGCTTTGCAAAATCCTGAGGAGAAAATAAATTAATAGGAATAATAAAATCTAAACAAAACTCTATGTCTCAGAGAGAAACAAACAAAAAATATCCTTAATGATGTAGCAGTGTTTTTTCTTTCCGCATATTGCATTTCTTGCAAGATATATGTGCCTACACACATATATATATGTTAAACCTCAGGCTTGAATCCTGTAGAGCCTTCCAGTACTAAAAGCTTGTTACTCTATGTCCTGAAAGTAAACTGGGAATTTCCCCTTTTCAGCCATGCTGAGTTACAAATTATCTGATTTTAAGGTACAATAGGTCCAGCTTTAAAATTTAATCAGTTTTATCTTCCTTATCAGCTTTTCTTTATTGGTAAGCCGAAATTCACCATTCTATCCACAATCTGAATTACACTTCAATGTAGCCATTGAAGTAAAAAGATATATGGACCGTAAATATTTACTGCCAATACAGTCATTTTAGACTGAAAAAAGAGCCATCAGTCCTGTAACTAACACAACTGGTCACACGTAGCCTGAGACTCCTAGCAGAGGAGTCCAGCTGTTATTTTCTGCTCAAGTTTTCACTGATTTTCCATGCTTCTAAGGGACCAGAAAAATGTCAAATAAAGCATTGCCTACTGCTGTGTGAAACCTTGCTATTTTGAAAACAGTTACTTCTGGATGTTCAGGGAATGCTGTTCAGCAGGCTCAGCCAGACCCCTTGTCATTCAGCAGAGGAAGCAGCTCCTGACCTGGAGTTGCAGGACCTGCAGATGGGTTAGAACTTAAGTAGATAATGTGAGGTTATGACTCAGGTAGAGAGGGAGCATCTGCATGGTAACTAATCCTGCATTCAGACAGCAAGCAAACTGCTTTGCTGACTCTGCCTTGCTTTTGACTGCAGATATTTAGCTAAGGCAGTTGTGCCAAAACAGTCTGGCAACAAGTTTGTGTGGTGCTAGTATTTATGGTTATGTTACTGAATGTTGTGGTTAAATCAATGCTTTTTACATCAGTAATGAGTGCAGGCCAAAACCTTTACTTTTGAAAATGGCATTAAAGTCAGGACCACTTGGACAACAGAGCAGTGAGCTGTACTCAGAAGACCTGGGTCCAGGTCCTGGCTTCTCTGCTCATCAAAGGGCATATCATTTCACTTCTCTTGTCAATTTGCCACTGATAAACAGGGATAAAGATACTGATCTCTACTGATAAAAATAAATAAATAAATAAATAAAAACACTATGAAAGTATTAGTTTTACCCTATATATCTCTTGTTCAAAATCCTCCCTTAAATGTAGGTAAACCATTTTTCTTTAGTGTTTGTGATCTTTTGTCTTTTACTGGCTATTATCTCAAAGACACAAATTAATACTCAGCTGTTGAAAAATAGTGCGTGGCACCCATCAAACAAGCAAAATAACCTGTTTCAAAAAAATCAAATACCTTCTGGTTTTAAGTTTAGTTCCTTGACTTTGGAGTGCATACCAGATGCTTGATTGATTGCCAGAGAGGGCAAACATGATCTCTTCATTATGCTAATAATGGAGTAATAGAATTTCAATGACATTTTTTTGACAAATGTCAATGATTAATTAATTCTCTAGTCAGTATAATCACGCTGATAATCCTTTTGAAATCAATGTCACCACCACTTTCATACAGTTGTTCAGAGAAACAATTGTAGATGAAATAAAATGTCACGCTGTACTGTCAATCACCTTGTTTTGGCCTGAGGTTGGCTGGCACTGCTTCCTAAAAAGGCCCCTTTCTTAGAGGCATATTTTAATAGATGTAGGACTTTCGTGTGTAGACCTGTAACAGTGACAAGGTCTGATTCTTTGCATTTCAGAAGCCAAAGGTGGCCTTTTTTGCACTAGTGATTTGACTCTGACTAGCTTTCTGACCTACATCACAGAGAAATCACATCTGTTCCGAAGTGGTCAAGGCTGGTGTCTCCACCAGGAACCCAAAAAGGGGGAGGAGGAGCAGCCTAAATTAACCAGCAGCTACCCTGGAGAACAGGAATATCAATCCCATCCACCCACAGGTATAGGCACACTTTTTAGACCACCAGCAGTATGTGCCCAAATCTGTTAAAACAAAACCAACCAAACCACCACCAACAACAAAACAACAAACCAGTATACATGAAGGAGGGGGACTTCTGTTTTCAAAAACAGAGGAAGAGAATTGGAGGTTCCCTCACACCCTTGTACACAGGCACAGGGAGGCACTTTTCTCAGCTGCTTGAAGGCTGCCAGAGCTCCATCTCCTACAAAAATGTCACAAGGACAGGTCTATGGTTTACTGCAGATGGGCAACTGCCAGTCACTCACCTTGACCCTGCATCATGTGAAACCACACGGGACTACAAGAATAGAATATTTTATCTAGTGGTGGTCCGAAGCAGGGATCAAATGCCAGTCTACCCTCCTTATGGGGGACCTGTCAGTCTGTGAAGCACTGCAGTGAAAAAGAAAGACTGATGCTGTGTTCTGTGCTTGCCCCACGAGATGTTCCCTCCATGTGCCATCCTTAACCTGGCCCCTACAGGAACACTTAGGTTCATGGTGGGACTGAGGGGTTGACAAGGTGCCAGGATGTCAGGACTTCTGGCACAAAAGGATGCAGATCTTAGGATGCCTGGGAACTTCTGTTCTGACCCTATGATACTGCCAGAATAGAGATGGTGAGAGTTTTGAGGACTATAAATTCATATTCAGTGATAAGATTCTGCCTAAGCTTATTTTACATATACAAATAGTCCTTTGGAAATGGGGCTTTGTCATTTCCTGCAGAGGTGAGAGTTGAACTCCTGATCTACAAGTACAGTATTCCCTCTTATGTCCAATTTTGATGACTGCTTGACAGATACAAGACAAATTATTTTTGGAAATAACCAATGAAAAGCCAGCAGTAATACTTTTTACTCTAGAAGGCTATACCCTTTGTATGGAGAGACTACAAGAAATTTTATACTCACTGACTCATTGTACCAGAGACCAGGTTTGTCTAAATTTCTTTCACATGCTATTTCTGAGTGTGTAAAAAAAATAAAAAATTAAATAAATAAAAAAGGGAAAGTAGAAACCATGAAGATTTGGCTTTAACAATTGGCAAAATAAGCCAGTGAGGAGTAATAAGCCAGTGAGGGATACAGTAATTTTTGCAAGGAGTCTCTGGTATCTGTGCAATCATTAAGCCTGGGAAACAACCAGTTAAGATAGATCTTGCAAGAAATTATAAAAGCCTGTAACAAAGGACTGAATACATTTCAAAACAAGATTTTTTAAAATATGTATTTAAAGATAAATAAAGAGTATTTAGCTTTGGCATTGGAAATTATGTAATTATTTTAAATTTCTTTGGTTGGCAAGCACAGGGAAAATGGTCTCCAAATGGTCTTCAATAGTGACCTGAGTGTAGATCACAGTGGCTGCATTCAGAAGAAATATGTCACAGAATGTAGGTACAGATACAGAAATATATGTGAATGCTAAAGTATCCAGTTGTGTGGTGGTTACTGAGTTAGAACTGATTTCACAACTATGAGATGTCTGTAAGAAGTCAATGATAAGCTTCTGCTGACTCCCGCCAAGCAAGAATCAGGCTATAACTTAGCTGGTGGCATTCACAAATAGCTCAGGCTATCTCATTGGAAATGCTAGCATTTCTTTACAGTGTCATGATAATACATTGAACACCCATACCTTTTATTTCCCAGACTGATCCTTCAGGACCAGGAGACTTTTGATATTCAAGAGAAGAGGACACGAAAAGAAGTTTTGACTTTGTGTGATTCTCCTTGGCTACTACTTTTGAATTTGGAATGGGAGGGCAGAGAAATGGGTTTCCGCGTTGTTTTTGAATGCTTTGTACTCTGTAGAAATGAGGCTGCTAAGCCATGGGAGTGTGCATGAGATCATTGCCATGGGTACTCCATTGTTTTATCTTTTGTTTTCCATGAAGTAGGGAATCACTGCAGTACACTGCATATCTGCTATACTACTGAACTGCAGCTTGTGTTCTGGGCCTGGCTGATGGCTGTCACAGTATTTTTCAGCAGCCAGGGCGCAGAACAATGGGGAGCAAACTGTTTCTGGTCATTTCATTAGAAGTGCTGCACACGTTTGGAGAAGGGGCACATTAAATCACCAACTGGCAAATACTCGAGTACTGGCATTATTAACTCCGTGGCCCAGCCAGGCATTAATCACAATGGTTTCAGATTACCCAACTATAGGTTTCCAAATAACTTCAACAATTATCTCAAGCCTTTGCCCCTTAAACGTCTCTTACATATTTGTTCATTTCTATTTTATATAAATTTATAGAATAGCAAGTCCCAGTTCCCTGGGACAATACCAGGGAAACATGAAATTCACTCAACACTTGGTTTTGCAAATTCTTTATAGAGTGAGCTCAGTATGTCCTTTGATAGCAAATTACCTATAAATGTTCAGATAATTTCCTTATTTTCTTCCTATACACAAGAGTATGACAAAGCAGCTCATTCTCATTAATGCAAATATATACTGAGTATAATTATTTCTCCGATAATGCTGAACTCTGCACAACCTCTTCAGTAAGCATTGCAAAGTAAGATAGTTTAGGTTGTGCTGCAGCCAAGAATTAAAGAGAGGCAAAACCATAGCTGACAACTGAAGAGAACCAACTCAAGCATCAGATTTTATCATAAAATGTAATTCTAGAGATTCAAGCAGCTAAATATTAGATAAAATGTTACCTCTCCTCTGATAGCATGTGAAGTACCCCCTGTGGTTAGGAAATGACAGATAGCAAAAGGCTGATGATGTTCAGTGCTCCAAGTTCCAAACTATCAGTGATTCAGCTATTGTATGAGGGACAGAAAGCCATTAATTTGATTATTTAAAATATTACAAAAAAAAATAAAATAAAATTCCCCAAATCTGAAGAAAATCAATCTTCTTGTCCTTCCCCCTCCCCCCCCCCCCCATTTTGTTCTAACTTTCCTGCTGTCACATTTTTTTCTCAAGCTATAGATTTTTTTTGAATAAACTTTTCAATGCCTCTCTTTTGTGCATCTTTATCTCCCAATTTTAAAGCACTTGAAAAAAAAATTGTCTGAAACCTGTAGGCATGGATGTGGATTGACTTAGACAAATGTACCGATTGATGCAAAAACATCCTTTTGCCACCAGCACCATCACAGACTTTCCACAAAACAGAGCAGATTAGTCTGATCAACCTGATGTCAAATCCTTGCTCAGCATGACTATTAGTCTGCCTTCCTATATCATGCTGCCCTTTATCAGAAGATTCCTGTTCCTGTGGCAGGTTTAGCAGAAGGCAGTACCACTATTTTCTCCAACTAATGAGTTTATAAGAGAGGCTATTATAAAATAATATTAAGAGGTCATTTGTTTAAATCAACTCTTGGACCTCTTGTCTCAATGTTGATGAGCTGAAATTAAATGAAAGGAGCTGTAATGCCCATCGACTATGCCTTGGAATAATGACTGAAAATAGATGTCTTGTAGTTAGAATGCAAATTTCTGTCTCTGTTCATAAGTGAAGCTCAGCTTGCAAGGCTTTGGTTAGGATTAATAGGCACTAATGAATTACGTTGAAGCAAATATGGAAGACTTCATCAGTACATGGTGATCAAAAACTCCTGCAGAATGAATTCGATAGCATTTAGTACTGGAGTAAGAGAAAATAAACACAATTTAGTAGTTTTGCCTAGATGTCTTATATTTTGGGATGAGCAATAACTTCTGTTGGGAGATGTAAGGTAAGCTGAAAACAGGAATGAAAAGAACTGTGATGTTTTAGTCAAATACATGCCTTGGTGTGCCACCAAGATGGCTCTGAAAGTGGTGAAGTACAATACATGCCAAAAGGATGTAAATGAAGTTTACATTTGTAGTTCACATTTGAAATTTAAATAGAATTGGAAAATATTAACTTGAACTATGAAAGGAAAGGGTGAAACATCATCTGGAGAACTGCATACTGTCCTGCTCTGAGAAATTGAAAAATGAGCTAAGATTGAAGCAGAGGCACCTAAGGTTTAAAAAATGACTGAGAACAGAACAGAAGAGTTAATAAAAGCAGTTTTAAATAGATTATCCTGTTTGTCCCAGGGGGAGAAAAAAAAAAAGAAAAAAAAAAGCTGAGATAGAGCTGTGATTACTGTTTCTGGGCCTAGTTCAGGGAGCACAAGTGGAGATGAGTAGGAAGAGGAAAGGAAATGAAAAACAAGAGCTTGGAAAAGCATGTTCAGTATAAGGACAATGCTGAAATAACAAATTCATAAACTAGCTATGAATTAATTCATACTGCGATTTAGACTTTCAGAAGAATGTTCTAAACGTTAGTGAAATTAGATTTTGGACAAGAAGTAGTGAGAGCAAAAATGTTATCTATTTTTAAGGTGGATCTTGATAGGTAATAACAGGTACTTGGATTTTGTACAGAAGGCCCCCTTCAAAAATATATTCCTGTGGTCAGTCATGAAGTAAAAACAATAACAATTGAACAAAAATCAAAAACAAAAACAGTACAACTCTAGTATATCTTAAAATGCATTACTAAGAATGAACTGTTCCCTTTTCACAAAGAAGCTACCCAACAAAACTGAATACTCAAAGCACGTTAATTGTGTCTGCAGCACTTTCCTCAAACTTGGCTACAGTAGCCTCTTGTGCAGTTGCTGATTTTAAGTTCTGTAATTAACATTACTTTCATCTTTACTCAGTTCAACATTTGCACCTTATGGACAGGCTCCATTTGTAGCAAGGGACATTTTAGCATGGGAGTTAAGGCATTTTCTGAGACAAGAAGCTATGGAAAATCACCATTAAAGAAAATTCATATTAATTCATTCTTTTCATATTCATTTGCTTTACTTCACACAAGTACAAACATAGAAGTTTGACAAATTTGTAGGTAACATTGGTACTGTTAAAGGAACTGTCTTGGCAATTTATAGATCAGGAACACGTATTTTCAATTGTGATAATGTAATTGCTAGGTTCTATCTAAAACAGCTTTTCTCCATGGTAACATCTTCAGTCACGGGGGGGTCATCTGGGATATAGCATCAAAACAGGTTTGGTGGAACAGTTATAAGCTTTTTTAGACTACACTTCTCAATTAACTGTGGGTAATTGATGAACACAGAATATGGGAACCCAAGGGAGAGATCTATCAATTGACACAGTTTTTATCCTAATGTCTTCACAAGTGGTAGTTAAATGGACTCTTTCTCCCATACTTAACTGTTGTTAGTAAAAGAACTGCAATTGCTTTCTTAAGAACATCCTAGTTTCTCAGTAGATCAATTGATTTGCTTTTCTCACAGAGCATTTTTTTCCCCCCTAAGGTATTATATACACTCCTTTTTTCCACTGAGTCACCTTTTCTTTTGCTGATGATTGTGAGATCCATTTGTTGAACAAAACAGAGTAACTGAATTTTCTGCAGGACATATCTGTGGTAGTTTTTAATGAAGTCTTTTATTTAAGTTTCACGGCATGAAGATAGCTAAAAGGTCAAGAACAACAAGGAAGTTCTGCATTTCACTGACATTTAAGACCTTCCTAATTTTATACAGCTGCTGGTTTCAAAGGGCTGTATCATTCTTCCTGAGGAGTGGAAGTCTCATAGCTCTTTTTCCTGTAAGTTAAAACACATAGAGTACCTGGCACAGTGTTGGAGCATTTTTGCACTTCATGACCAGATGCTTTGCAGCTGAAGTGAGACTTTCATGCAAATTCCTGTATTCTTAGATGCAGATGAATCAGATGCAGAAGATGAAATCAGATTAAAGACCCACCGGCCACACCTATCTCGAGTCCAGTGTGAGCACAGCAATAGAAAGCTGTAAAGCAAACCACTTCTTTATCACACATTTCTTCAGAAGTTTTTTTAGCCATACCTCTGACAAAGTAGATAAGACATTTTCTTCCTAGGTGAAGGTGACAGAAAATGAGTAATCAAGCATTTTAAGAAATGTGCTATTACTCTAGAAATTTGTTTTAAGGGAAGGAAAGGGAGAAAAGAATAGAGTCCGTTGGACAGTTTCCTTTTATCATGGTGCTAGTGACTTGTACCTAGGTCCATTTAGTCTCTTCTTCAAAATAACACAGGTGCCCTCAGTCATGGATCTGATCATCTCAAGCATGATGCATGTTCTTAGACTGCTTTGAGTTCACTTGATTTTAATTGCAGCAAGATACTTACCAAGCTTTTAAAATCAGAGTCCCGTTAACCCTGGAGCTGTTTCTATTTCAAAATAAAACCTTGCATATGCATAGATATTACTAGAGGCAGTATTATAGTCACTTAATGAAGTAGCTATAATCTAGTATAAGTAATACAGAGGTGATGAGCACAAGGTTGGATGTTTGCTTTTGTTATGATCATTTACTTTGGCGAATAATTTTAATGGTTTAGGACCTGGAGCATGGCTAGCTTAGATACCAGCCGTACATGTAAGTAGTGGATGAGTTCTAGGAAGATGCCTGCAACATTATCACAATGATAACATTGTTATTCTCACAGGCCAACAACACTCCAGATATTTCGGGTTTGTTGACATCTCTCAAAAAAGCATCCGTGCATTTAGCAGTGGATGACAGTCCTATGTAGGGTTTTTCAACAAAGAGGGAGAACAAAAGTACACAGTGTATTTATTTATTCTGCTAATTGCACAAAACCAGCACTATATTAATTTGAATCATTTTGTTCACAATTAAAATTGTTACTTCTTCAGTGAAGTGTGTTATGTTGTCATACTAAGCAACTATCTAAAATGAAAAATAACAGAACTTTACTCAGTGAATGTGTCTGGAGAATTTAGGTAGCTGGAATACTATTGTACAACTTTCTGCTTGGAAGGATGTCGGAGCCACTTGGTCTACTATTGATCATTGCTTTGGATAATTCTAATTTCCTATGATCAAAACCTGCTGGACTGGTGTTTTCACATTTATGTTCCGAGCACTGGCCTGAGGCAAAGGAGAAGGAGCATGGAGCTGAGCAACTCTCTCCCTGGCTTCCTAAGGCTTTGCAGAGCACCCCAAAGTGCTGCTCCGGTGCTCCAACCCTGTCCCTCAGCTGGCAGCCCTGAGGCTCTGTGGTGGGCTGTGGTGGCCAAAGGACCATGAAGCACATTGCCCACCCACCTTTTGTGTGTGAATACTGCCTGCTACATATAAAGCTCTCCTGATCCCACCAGTCATTTGGCTTGGTACCTGCACATCCATTTTATTCGCAATTTATTCCTGCTGGTGCATGGTGTGGCTGGGAAAAGGTGAGCAGAGAAGACAGAGGGCAGGCATGAGCCACTCCCAGTAGGAAAATCTTTGTTCTTAACCAAAAGAATTGTGCTTCAAAGATTACTGTGCCTTAAAGAACATCAAGCAATGCTGTGCTCTGTGCCAAAGTAAGGCCTGTGTTACCATTTGATAGCTTTCTGAGAAGGATTTGGCTATATAAATGCATGGTAAACACTACAGTTAATTAGATGCCTGCATCTGCACATTTTGTCAAATATGTAGTCAGATATTGATTCCAGCCACAAGACTCTTGTAAACAAAGTCATTGAAGATATGTGAAGTGTTTGGGTGAAGATCCTTATATAACAAGATTATCCAGCTGAAACCTCCAAAATTCTAAATTAGCAAGAAAATCAAAACAAGAAGTAAATTCCACCCAGACACCCATGACAAAGCAAAATGGTTATTATAAAATAATATGAGCCTTGCCCACTTGCTGTCACTGCATACACAAACACTACAACTTCCCTCAATATTATTAGATATGAACTATGCTTCTCTGATCGCTGCATTAATTGGTAATTATGTCATACCAGTAAAGGTAGTTTCTGAAACACTTTTAAATGTAGAATTTTACTGTTTATTTCATAATTATATACAAAGGATAAAACAATAGTTGTCCTCGCCCCTCTGGCACATGATTTTCTGTCCCATTTTTAAAGGATAAGAACAAAAATCTTTGCTAACCTTAGCGTTGTAGCTTGGCATGTATGCAGTCTTGAACCTGTCTAACTTCTCAGTTCACAAAAAATTGAGAGGTGCGCAAGACTGTGTAGCTACACAGATCTTGTCATGCCCCCAGATGCTGGCCACAGGCTCATTTCTGGTAATCGTTTCAAAATGTGGTTCTTTCCAGACATTTCAAGGACAGAGACAGAATGGGTTAATGCTGCCACTGTCTTTTGCCCTTCAATTTATTTATTTATTTTTTTTCCCTTGAAAAAATATGCACTGAACGCACTGAACAGTACCAAAGCATGGGAACAGGCACTGGATCTTCATTGTCTACTTGGGCAAATTGTTCATGATGTCTGCAGCATGGTAATGCACTGCGCTAGCTGGGATGGCTCTGGGCAGGGCAGCTCCCAGGCACGACTCAGAGTTAGCATAGGTTGCTGATTATTCGCAGGATGTGGTTTGGATGAGGCCACAAAAGATGGAGTCTGAAAGAATTCACTGGTGTGAATGAGTGTAGGTAGTGTCAGCTGTTCTCTGGTCCAGTGAGTGGGCCCTGGTGCTATTTGCTGCTCTAAATCTATGCCATTCATTTTATTCATGTGAAGAAGAAGGGTAAAATCTATCTTCCCACCATAGCTTGCCCTAGCAAATAAGACGGATGAGGGCTACTAAGAAATTTTATATGTAAAATGCCAGAGTTGCCAGGGAAAATGGATTCTGTATCTGCCATGCCCCTGTGGCTGTGCGGGGCTGAGCATGCCTCCAAAAAGCTTTGTGGATTGTCACCAGTTGTGTTGGCCTTGTTTTATGGTGGTGAGACTACTGAGGCTATGGTGGTGAGGCTACTGCCAGCTTTGTACTACATTTCAGCCAAATCTGAAATACCAGAATAAAGTAAAAGTGAATTCATGTTGGATAATATTTTTGTGTCCTAAGTTCAGACAGGTAAGGGACTCTGTCAAATAAGAAGTAGGTCACAGAGAGACAAAACCTGAATATAACAAATATGAACCACTGTATTTATTTGTATGACATGTTAATAGGCTTATTGTAATGCAATTATTTGGATGCAACAGCAGGAGGAATTTTCATTATTCTCCATGTTGACTTGCATTTTGATTTGCCTCGTTGAATTATTCGACTTTATATGTCTGAACAAATCTCAGCAAGGAAGGTCTGCAAGTGTGTTGGCACAGCTCAAAGCAGCCATGCTCACCCTGTTGACCTGCAGTGATTTTCAAATGTTTTACTCACTTCAGTTGCTGAGAGTGGATAAGAAGATGTAGTGAATAGGAAAATCTGGTAACTATGCTATCTAAACTGAATTAAGCTTGACATCAAACAACAGCATTCACTTATTTAGAAAGAAACTGCTGGCTATAATTAGAGAACTTCATACTGGGAGGGAAGGAATTGTGACAATAAAAATAATCAAGTTTAGCTCTTAGTCCAAGTATATTCTATTTGTACTAGTGTGCACGGGCAGAGTAATAGCCCTACCAGTTTATTAATTCAGTGTCAGACACTTATTTTTTTAATAATTGAAATATGCTTTGTCCAAATATTTGAGTCATATCCGCTTTTAATTTATATTTTGCTTTGTTTGTACCATGAAGCAGGAGAAAAAGCCAGAACCAGCTGCAAGTGTTTTGGTGTTTTAAGCAGAGCTAAAACTGAAATTTTCTGTTCTAATGATGAGGAACTAAGGTGACTGGTGTCCTATGGAAACCTGAGAGTCCTTCAGCATTTCTGCTTCCCTGCTGCCAAGAGGAGAGACCAGAGACCCAACCTGGTGCCTGGGTCCCAGGGTCTCTGCCCGGGCTGGGTGAAGTGAGGCAACTATGAGAGGAGAGAAGGCAGAAACAGAAACCTCCATCCTACGTTATAGAAAGGGTCAAAAATACAAAGTACTTGTGTGCCAGGATGGCTGAGAAGCTGGCAGAGGCAAAGGGGAAAGGCACAGAAGGAAACTTGGCAGTGCCATCCATGCCAGCAATTAACTCTGTTATTTATCCCACAGCCCAAGTGAGGTTCAGCGCTTTCTTTTGGGGGGTTCAGTCCTCTCTCTTCTACAGTAAAAGATAATTTTGAGTGCTAATGGATTCGCCGTAATTCCAAATGAATATTTCTTCTCTTGATTCTAAAAGACTTCTTTTGAGAAGGGAGACATCTGTTTAGAGCTTTGTGACCAACAGAGAAAGCATAGCAGCACAGAAGCCAACAATTAAGTACAAAAATCCAATGGACTGACAGAAGGAGCAACTAACAGCATTTTAGAGGTAAGAGACAGAATATGAGTGCCATTTTTATGTGGCACCAGACTGATTTTGAAAGTCATGGTGTTTGTGCTTGTCTTCATATGTTGTAATGCAAATTCCAGGTGTAAAACAATAAACTAACAAAGAGATAAAACAGAAAAGGTACTAGCTGAGACACTTTGTAATATTAAAACCCCACATCATACATTGTTCAGATAAATTATTAGTAATGATCAAAGAACACTCTCCTGTGCTGGCTCTGTAGGCTTATTTTTAAACCCCTCTAACTGGTAGCAAGCAATACTTATTGCCCTTTGCCTGCTTGAAGCTCATCTTTGCCAAGCACTCATAGTTAAATGCACTCCTGTTTCTGTCACTGTCCTTCCTGATCAGCCACTAACAAAGGAAGACACAGGTGTTCTGAATAATAACCCTTTTCTTTCATTGTTCACCTCCCTTTTCGAACAGTTAGCATCAAACCTATTGTTCAGAACAGCACAGCCCACTTGTAACCTACCTAAAGAAGAAGCGATACACACATCATAGAGAGAAAAGCAGGTGGAATATAGAGATATTTTTACTCCTGTATTTGGAGATGATCATCATAAAATGGAGAATAGAAACCCTGAGGTTGCTTCAGCATGTTTATAGAGCTGTTGGACTACAGACTGTGTACCAGCTAATAGAAATGTCCCTTTCTAGCAGTGCAAATAAGTGTGTAATGTAGCTATATAGTGTTCAGGGCTTTTTTTTTCTTGGTAGAGTTTTTAATTTTTTTTTTCATGTTAGTTGTGCATAACAACCTTAAGTGTTGAACAACATTTTTCAGCTTGAATAATTTACGCTTTTTTGCTGTGAATCCAAACTAATAGCACATGGACATCATCAAGGGACACTCTATCCTAATGTCTCCTTTTGTTTTATTCAGTAAGATATTATTGCCCTGATATGCTCAGTCACAAAAAGTCAGAGGGGAAAAAAAAAAAAAGAGGAAAGAAAGGAAAAGAAACCTGCAGCAAATGTTACTCTGTGGCATAAAGAGCATTAAGGCAGATGAGAACTTTATCTGACTGGTTCTGTGATTACAGTATTCTCTGTATTTTTTCCTTTTCCTGCAAAAATATTCGTGCCATATTACTTTTTTCTTACACTCTGTGCTTGTTCTGCTATTCCCATCCAGAAAGAGGGTAAGAGTGTTTTTCTCCTGTATTCATAAGAGACAAAACATTTTCTACACCTGGTTCTTTCCCGCTGTGGCAATTTGTTTCTCCAACTGTATTTTGTTGGTTCTCTGTCCCTCTGTATTCCCATTTTCCACCAGTAGGTACTTCTTGCTTTTGCTCCCAAGGCAGTCTGGTCTGTTTTGCACACAGCCAGGTACACTGTTGCTCTTGCCACAGAATTATAGGTTTTTTACTCTTTCCCTATTTGTGGTGGGATTGGGAAAAGGATGAGTAGATGGAGAAATACTTTGGAGGAAACAAATTCAGCCTGTCTTTGCCACTATGATGTCATGGAGTTCAGGCATGATTAATCATTTCTCAGGAACTGATAAATGCTGCTCAAACTCTCCCAGCACAGTGACTCCTTGTCCATCCTGCAGAATCCCCTTCCTATGCTTCATCTCTAGATGTTTCTATGGCAGGAAGCACAGCGGGCAGCCCATTAAAGTATATTTTCATGGGCACAAATAACCTGTTTGATAATCTGTATCATCACAAAACCTATACAAAAGCAGAGGCAAAAGGGGGGAAAATGAGACAGGAAGACTTTTAGGGAATATTTGGGGAGTGATAGGAGACATACAGGAGCAGTGAGAACAGGCTGTGATGGGTCAAAGGCAGGGTTGCTACTGGCAGAAACATGCCCATATGTTAGAGACATACACACAACATCTAGCACTGATTAATTATGGCTATCCCTTATTGGAAGCTGAGGTTGGGTTACGGACACTGAAATCCAGTGGTGCTTTCTGAATGCTTGACTGTTCTGTCAGAGGATGTGCATTGTTTCTCATATATTTCTTCCAGACCTTTTCTCACTCCCATTTCCAGATCCTGGACTGTCCTTTCCCAGCTTGTGTGTCCTATATGATTTGTCTCATTTCTTTAAACAGGCAGAAGTCAACAGCCCTAGGGAATACATCTGCTGGCCCTCTGGCCATGCCCTGATCCCTGAGTGCTCCCAGAGACCCATCAGCCCCTTCCTGACTACCCCAGGGGCAGTGTATGTCTTTCCTGCCATGCTTCCAGGTGCTTTCCAGGCTACAAACAATATCTATGTTGATGTATTCCCAGATTCTGTTTAAATTAGAACTGGAATTAATCCCAAGGCTTTTATATAACTGAATATAAAGATGTTTATGCCTGTATTAGCTTTATGTATCTGAAAAGCAAATGTTTGCCTTGTTCTTCCACTTCTGAAGTCCAATTCAAAATCCCTCTGAACGGTATGGGGATTGAGTTAAGCCCCTGCGGAGGACAGAGAAGAGAAAATCATAATACTAGTTCAAATACAGACTACAAGAGTTTCTGGGATCTGTTTGAAGGTGTGGGAAACAGATCACATTTGGTAACACAACACACATTGTGGTAATGAACAACAACACCAACAGAAGCTTGTGAGAGAAAAAAGCTTTTTTCTTTTGCTCTGGGCAAAAACTACAAAAATGTGTTTTTAGTTCAGAGGGAATAAAGTTACCAAAAAGATTTGATAAGGTCAGGAAAGCATAAAAGCAGGGCCTGTATCAAATATGTGCATGATCGCATGAACATGACGTTTCACGAACCAACACAAAATTAGATGTGAAAGAGCTATACTGCTATTATGTAGGAAAATATGAAAATATATGCTACTATTGTTTGATTGCCAACATTTTACATATATGGAGACAGCTGTGTCTCCCCTGCAAGTGTTTTTAAATCACCTGGTGTGCTTATATGACAAGTTCCAACTGAAGACCCTCAAATGACTCCAAAAGTTAGTAATGTTTTCTTTTGTGGATGAAAAGAATATTTACTCAGTTATTCAGTGTCACACCTCAAGACAAAGCAAGAAATTAGGAGCTGGAAAGAACTCTCGGCCTCTCCTAAGAAAAATAGCCTGCTCACAGTGTACTGCTTTCCGTGGAGAAAGAAACCCTGGGCATGTAGGCTGCAAAGGGGTCATGGTGAACTATTAGAAGGTACCATGAAACAAAATTGACTTTTGGGGTAGTTATAACCTTAAGGTTCTGTCTTTTCCACTTAGGAGAGCTGTTCACAGTCTAGTAGTAGTCAACACAGGGAGAAATATATTGTGTGTTAGAATGATTTTATTAAAGATGTCATGTTTCATTTAGAAGTACGTGCAATCTTTTTATATTATTAGTTATTTTTCCCACATGTAGCACAAAGTATAGACTTCCAGACCAAATGGCATACTTAGGCTTGCAAAATGACAACGGAAGAACAAATGCAGCCTCCCAAAAGCAGACGGCACTTATGTTATTTCCAGACTGTCAGCAAGGCCCATCCCCGGTGGGCAGGTGGTGGCACACATTAATTTTGAAGGTACAAAACATTGAAATGGCTCCTCTGACCCTCATAACATTTAACTAGCTGCAGATATGCTTTCTCAACCTTCATAAGTAGTCAGTGTCAGGGCCCTAAGGGCATTCCCTCTCTTCTGCAGGGTACGTGTCCTGGGCTCAGGGCCAGCTTTCATAGCAAAGCCATCAGGCTTCGAGAATCTCAGCAGATGTCCTTTGCTCAGGAGCTGCTTCTAAACTCAGGCTCCTGCACTTGGTGTTTGCCTGAGCTACACTGCAGGTATGCCTGTGTCCACTCATGTAACTCCCTGACCTTTAGCCCTAGACTTGCCTGGTGGCCTGGGCTCTCAGCAGACCTTGGTCACCTGTGCTGACCCAGCTCTGCTTTCCTCACTCTGCTGCTGCAAGGCTATGCCTTGTTGGGAAGATGGTGCCTGGGTGACCGTGCTGCTCCCTGCTAGTTTATCAAAGCCAGAAGTGATGGCAGCCTCTTTTTTCTGAGGTGGATATCAGGCCATTACAAGCTCAGGACACATGTTCATACTATCATCAAGAGGTCTGAGCAATTGGTCTTAGTGTACTACATAGTTTAAATCCACTCCATGTTTTCTGCAAAATACTCTCCCTCAAAGTTGCTATGGAGACACTTTAATTTTAAAGCACAACCAAATTGTTTAGGAAAGCCACAGGTACATTCAATTTATTTCTTTATTGCTTAGGCAGAGCTATGAGGGCATTACTGACATAGATTAGATAGATAGACAGACAGACTGACAGACATTATGATGCCTGCCACCTTTGAATGACTTCTCTTATATCTAATCCAGGCTTGCTGAATATTTCTGTGAATAGCACTTGCAAAGAGAGGATAGACAGGAACATGTGTGTTCAGGGTAAGGGAAAGGAATTTGGGAACAAACTGACACTTTAGTAAATAATAAATTCAAGGAAAAAATACATAGCTTCCCAAATTCATGAAGAAGACTTTTTTCTTCAAGAGTTTTTGAATTTCTACTAGGAAGTAATTGAGCATATGAATTGAGAACTTGTAAGACTGAGCTTGAGCTCTCACATTTTACTCACTGCTGAGGCAGTTTAAGAGTATGCTTATGGCCCCTGCAACTTTGAAAACTGGAGCAAATTCATTACTGTCTGTGCTAGGAAGAAAACATATCAAATACTACTTCGTTAATGTAGAAATAGGGCTTTATATTGTAAGGTGCATTATTTTCTCACAAGAAAATACTTCTATAACTTTTTGTTAATAAACAAACACTTAAAGAAATTATTACAAGTGGAAGCATAAGAGAGAATAGCATGAGGCTGATCTGACCTTTTGCATAGCTGAGATGAGATGGAGACCTGCACTTGGATTCATCAGGGACTTAAAAACACTTCAAGTTCCATAATATATACAGATGTTTCCAGAAAGATCTAAAAATTGTTATTAAAAAAAAGAAAAACACAGACCCCGACATAGCAGGTGTTGTAACTCAAAAGCATTGCAACTGTGTGAAAAGAGCCCTAATAATTTGTTTTATTACAAACAAGCTTGAAGTAATCAATGCTGTATTATAATATTAAACAGAAGAGAAAATCTATTCTTTGGCAGACCACTTTCCTCCTAAAAAACTAGACAGTTATATAGCTAAAATGGCTACAGAGATTTCTTCCAAAATGGAAAGATTTAACCATTTACTACATATTGAAGTGCAGGTCTCCATTATTGAGCAAAACTGGTGTCTGAGCTGCAGGGTGCAATTAGACATACAGTATTGCCATTTTCATTCAAATGATTGAAATTATTGTTTTTACCAGGATGGAAAACAATTAGACAAAGCAGTTCCTAAGGCTGAGTAATGGGGGCTATGAGCCAATGCAGCATCTATTACAAACTCAAAAGTTGCTGCAGTGACAATTAGCTTTCCAGATCTTAGGGGAAGAGGAAAGTGAAGTTAGGTAAAAGGGAGTCAATTGCATTGGACTTTCTGTCTCTACATGAAAGACTAGTTTGGGCTTGTGGCAAATTGATCAGCAGAACTTGTTTTTGTTATTAGCAAGTAATCATGGAGATAAAAGGTTGCAGGCAAATGCCACCAGAGAGTAGATGTGTTTCATATAACCACATTTGGAAGAAGATTTAAGGAGCAAATTGGTTTTTGAAAGCAAATTACCTAGACATGCTTTCACAGCACGCACTTAGCTACACAGCATCTTTTCTCAGGAGGAAAAGCAATAATACACTTCTCTGCTAGCTGGGTGAAAAGGCAAGAGGGGATTGCAGGAGAAAACTGAGAAAATGGGGTAGGATCTACACGTTTGCTTTATTGGTAGACTTGTGGGAAACAGATGCCAGGCTTCGACATATGTCTTGAGACTGATTGGATTTTTAGTCATGGGCTGCACCCCACTCTTTTTGAAGTCTAATGCTGTGTGGCTCTTCTGCTCAGAGAGTCCCCTCTTTGGGGGACAGCAGAGGTGGCTCAAGACCCTTCTGAGAGGGGCTGTGCAGCGACAGCTGCCATTTCACAGAGCCAGAGCTAACACCTGCAGCCACTCAGGAGGGCTCTTTAGCTCTGGCTTGGCTCCAGGATAGCTGCAGTCATGAGCCACCAGCCAGCAGAGTGCCAGGCTGCCACGTGTCTACTCCTGTCCACAAGACAGACTCCATCAGCCAGCTTCTGACTGTTTTTTTTCCTCTTTTATTTATTTATTTTTTTTTTTTTTGGGGGGGGGGGGTTGGGGGTGGATCCTTTGGGGACCCAGCAGTTGGACTCAATGAGCCTTGTGGGTCCCTTCCAGCTTGGAGATTGTATGTGCCAGACCTGGCATGTGAAGGAGCTGGACTATTGAAACTGTTAAGCCTGGAGAAGGTGGGGGAGGCAGGGTGGGGTTGGGGGGTGAGGAGGAATTCAGGGTAGATCTTGTCAAAACATGTAAATCCCTGATAGGAAGGTGCAATGAAGACAGAACCAGGCTCTTTTCAGTGTTTTCCAGTGTCACATAACAGAAGGCAATGGGCACAAACACAAGAGGTTCCCTGTGAACACGAGGAAGCACTTCTGTACTGTGCAGGTAGCTGAGCACTGGCACAGGTTGCCCAGAGAGGTTGTGGGGTCTCCCTCCTTGGAGATCTTCAAAAGCTGCCTGGATGTGGTTCTGGGCAACCTGCGCTGGGTGTTCCTGCTTGGGCAGGGGTTGGACCAGGTGACCTCCAGAGGTCCCTGCCAACGTCAACTATTCTGTGATTCTGTGAAAGAAGTTGCATCAATTGCTGTTACTGTGGTAGAAAAATGGAAGCTAATGGGAGGAAGGAGACAGTTCTAGTCCCTTTTATTACTCCACTCCACCCCATTCAAATCTGTGCCAGGCTCGGGCTGCACCCCACAACGTGTGGTTCTGCATGGGGTTGTTTACTCATTAATAACGTAATTAACAGCTTAGGAACTGCTCCAGTAGAATGTATTTTTTGTAGGACAAATAATACCAGATCTGCTGACAAATGGGTTGCTTACCCATTTGTAATAGTCATGCATGCTTTATCATGCTGCAGGTCTTTATCTCAAGAGGTGTGGGCAGTTCTGGAGAGGTGAACTAAATTTTACATAATTAAGCCAACAACATTTGCTGCTAAACATGAAGGGTTATTATGTAATTGTAAAGACTCTTATTAAAATACAGTGGATCAACTCCAAAACAAAATAATTGCTTTGGGGTTTGTTGCCAGATTTTTTCCACCCTCATATATAATTGGATAGTACTACTTAAGAACATTGCTTATGCTAAGTCTATTTGATTCTCTCCTTCAAGGGGTACAAAATGATTCTTCCAAATAAAATTACATTCTTTTGCCATAGCTGGAAATATCTTGCCAGTGAGTTGTTATGATTTGTACTTGTGAGGTTTTTTGTCTGTTTTAGATGACCAGAAAAACCTATTCTAAGCTGACATGAAATAACAGAGCTATCTTTTTTTTTAAGGATATGCAGATGGGTTGAAATTGTGAAATCTTTTCATAATCAGGACAATTTTTTGTTGTCTTGCTCTATCTCACAAGAATTTGTCCATTGACAAATGGACAACTTCCTACTCTAGTCAAGTGGGAAGCTAAGGAAAAGTATGTTATATTAGTTCTATTAAAGGCTATTTTTATTGACCATGACCATTGACAGATAGATTCCAAATCTCTGAAAAATTTCCCTTTTCCCAATCCAGAACACCTTGGAGAAGTTGAGGCAATTGCAAAAGACAGCTTCCTATCTCAAAATGGAATTGGTGGAGACACCAAATCAGCTAGCAGGACTGGAGATTACATTGTGGAACTATTTCATTTTCACTTCACTGACACTAATATTCAGTCAAAAAATAGCTATGCTGAGCTCTTTAATGTTTCAGCTTTTAATTCTTTTCTTGGAGTTTGAACTTAAAATACACTATCACATGGGTGTGTCAGCAGATAGCAGAAGTTCTTACCTGAATCCTTGTGCTCTTTAGAATCACTTGATTTGTTTAGGTTTTGTTTGTAAACATAAATGATGTCTAAAAGACCGAAATACAAAAGACTTCCATGAATAGAGTTACAACATGCAACTTCCTTGGCTCTCTGCTAAGTTTTCATTTCACTTCCAGTATGAACATGCCTGTTGCCTTCAGCTTTCACACAGCAGTTCCTTATGTGAACAATTCACTATTTTCAATATTCCTTATAAGCATGCAGCTTGCACTCTTGTTTTAAGATAACACAAATGCCATTGCATATTAAGATGGTCACTAAACAGAGATCTGTGAAATTTCTAAGCCTTGATTTGAGTAGTTTGCAAGCAGACATCCAGCTCAGTTTCACACAAAACAGGCACAATAATTCTTGCTGACATTTCTGCCAACTTGATTTGTTTAGAAGAAACCTGGGTGTGCCAAGGAGAGCAGAAGTGGGAGAAGGCACTATCACTGTGCCATCACTAATTGCCATTTTCATTCTCCTCTCTAATCACTGCTATGGGATGTGGACAGAGTCCAGCCCCAAGATGACACTGGCAATGGAAAGGCCATGGACTCTCCCTGCAAAATTTTCTTCTAGGGACAGGGCAGGGATCTTCAAAAATAGTCTCATGGCTATCCCCCAGATGCCTGCCTGCAGTATATTCAGGGATTTTGAGCAGCCTTTTGCACCCTCTGGCCATTTTAACAGACAAACATTTCCTTGGGTGATTCCCCCGAACACCAAGTTCCCTTTGGCTGAGAGCGCTGCAGAAGCAGAACACGCACACCTTAGTTTAATGTTTGACTGTTTAATCCTGTGCCCTCCTCCCTGCTTTTTGAACTGCTTCATTCAGACCTCAACAAGCCTGCAACGGGAAACAGACAAATACGTCCTAAAATAAGCAGAAAAGATCATCTGAAGCTGGCATCCTTTCCTAGTCTTTTAAGTGAGGAGCTAGCACCCCTTGTGTTAGCAGAAGTGTGCACTGATCATGTAATGACCTAACCATGGATGGAGGGAACTGAAGGGTGTTTCTTGAGGTTTGACAAATATAATGCACAAAAACTTTATCTAGTTCTTTTTCACTTGAAAAAAATCCTTCTTCAACCCTCACAAAACAATGAAAAGTCAAGGAAAGAGAACAGCTTTTCTTCGTCATTGTTAAAGACATCCCCTAGTTTTGCCTTCTGTTTCCTATTGTTTTCCTATTGGTCCTTCTGCCTTTTCATACCACTGGGCTTTGAATAATATATTTTTTTTGTTGCTGAGGACTACTATGACAAAGAAAATGCCTGAAGGAGTGAATAAGATATCTAAATTTTTTTTTTGATAGCCTGCTTTCATCTCACTCTGAGACTTGGGCACCTGCAAGGAGCTGTTAGGAGCCTGGGCAGCAGGTGACAGACTAAGGAAGAGGAGATACGTTATCCTACTTCTTGGTTTTGATGCTGTAGTAATAGTTCCTAGCACTGAACCTGGTTTCTGCCAAAGCCCGTGGGAGTGCCTATGGGTTTCTTCTGAATTTTCAGAAAGACTAAGTTCTGCTTAGTTTCCTATCATGCTTTCGTACCCTTATATTGGAATCTTTATGCAGGGTCTAGCAGCATATGAATCAGTTAACTTCTGTCTTGTTTCTCAGTCACTGAAGGTCAGACTGTCCTAAGAGGAGGAATTATTGCAGAGAATATAAAAAGAGGCAGATAAAGTTTAGTGTTGGACTAGGTAGTGTTAGGTATGGTTGGACTTGATGATCTCATGGGTCTTTTCCAATTAAATAATTACATGATTCTATGATTCCATAAACATGAAGAGATCAACTGCTTATAATCAAGTTTTTGAGGCTACAACTTTTTATTTGCAACAAAGCCAATAAATAAATGAAGGAATAATGCTAGCCTCTTTTGATGTACTTTAGGCAGCTCCTTTGTGTGTTATAGGTTTTATACATGAAGGCAGTTCACACAAAGCATACCTTAACAGAACTCCTTTGAAACATTAATTCATGTAATAATTAAATGTTGAAGCAAATTATGATTGGAAAAAATATTAAGTCAACTTATATGCATTACATATATATACAAGCATATGAGACGTGTTTTTCTTTTGAAGATACCAGACTACTAGAGTAAGTGCTAATTCACAGCAGAAATCAAATTGTCTTTTTTTTTTTTTTTCTTAGTAACCAATTTGACAGAACTTAAAGCTCTTGCATGATAGAGCCCTTAAAACTCTGAAATTTGCAGTTTAAGGTTTTGCATGACAAAAAGAAAAAATGGTGGGGCACTTTAAAAGATGGTTCCTACTTTTGTGAAAGGCTCTAGGAATTTGTGGCCTATATCAAGAAGTGCCAGTTTCAATAACTTGTAAAGGAGGTTTAAAATAGGAAAAAAGATATAAATTTCTGTCATCTTTTCCACATCATAATCTAGCTGTGCCAAAATGTTGTCATTATTTCTTACAAGTTACAATTGTGCCTGTCCAGAAAGATTTTGGAGGGTTGGAGAGCTTGTAGAATTGCAGAGTTAGAATGAAAAGTAATTAACTAAGGGAGACTTTTACATAGCCATTTCATGGAGTTTTGTTAAAACTCACTGAAATACTGGAATATAAGCTCATTGGGATACTGGGATACTCATACTGGGATATAAACTCATCTAAGGTCATTTCCTGTCACCACCCCTATTTCTTCCGTCAAGGGTTCTCAGACAGATTTTCACCAGTCGTCAGTGTCCTAGTTGGCAGTGCAATGACACATTTAATATTTTCAGAGAGAAGAAATTTCAGACATTTCAGTACAACAAGCCATCAAGTAGAAACAAAATACCAAATGAGTACCTTCAAAAATTACAATGATTAATTAAGGTAGTCAATATACTTTTTTACATTGTTCTTGGTAAAGTTATCTTTTGGTGATTACTTTCTGCTTATTCTCCTAGCTTCAACCAAATGCCAGCTCTTCCAGACTTGATTTAGTTACAACAGTTGTCCATGAACTTACAGTGAATACTCAGGAGTTTTTTAAAGATATGTAGCATTTCAGAGCTACGAAAAAACTTCAAACTTTTAACTTGACAAGGCCACAGATTCACATTTATTATTATTATTATTATTATTATTATTATTATTTCTAGACTCCTTATTAAAACAAACAAAAAAATTTTCCAGTTCCAATTACACAAATATAGTATTTTTCAGCAAAGATAAGAGATATCATCTGGTGTTTAGGACTCGAACCATTACAATTCTGCAAAATGCAACAGGTTTTGACTAAATTAATGACTAGCTTGCCCATTGTTGCTTTCATTAATATTTCATAAAGTTATGAAATTACTTTTATGCGGTTTCACATTGAACATATGCAAACGGTAAATGTGATAAATCATTCAGTGGGTCACAGCTAGAACAATGGAAATAGAGGTAACTCCTGAAATATTAGTAGGTCCTTAGCCATAGACTGCACAGCTCTTAAAGAACTCAGAAAGTTTCAGATAATATTCCTTGTTGATTTTCCCTGACTGGATACATAGGAATATTGAGATTTAAACTGGGCTAGTCATAAAAATTGCTGAGATAGCACAAACTCTGAAGTTCAATGCCCTTCCCTTCCCTTCCCTTCCCTTCCCTTCCCTTCCCTTCCCTTCCCTTCCCTTCCCTTCCCTTCCCTTCCCTTCCCTTCCCTTCCCTTCCCTTCCCTTCCCTTCCCTTCCCTTCCCTTCCCTTCCCTTCCCTTCCCTTCCCTTCCCTTCCCTTCCCTTCCCTTCCCTTCCCTTCCCTCTTGTTTATTTTCATTTCTTTTCATTTTAATTCTTACCAGCCTTGCAGTGCCACTTAGTTGAGGTCTTGCAGGCTAAAGTCTTGTGCCTGAAAGAAACTGTGCAGACTCTTTGAGATTGTAGTTCAAAGAACCGAAACTCTAAAGAACACCCAGGGCAACCACTTACAGAACATACAATTTATAAGTTGTTCATAACAGCAAAAACTTTAACCTTTGGAGAGTATGAATTAGAGGAAATGATTTTTTTTTTTTTTTTAAGAATCTTTATTACATTTGAATTATTTTTCTTTGGAAAATCATTTCCCATGTAGGCTCATTTTCAAGAACAATATAACAGTGATCTAAGGTACCATAATAAGTTTTTCAGTTCCTATTGCAAGAGATTATGGATTTCAACACTACTACAAAAGCTAACATTTTATAGAATAGGAAGGTATAGAGATGTATACTAAAATAAATAGTTGTGTTTGTTTTTATTTCTTTTTGTTTGTTTGTTTTTTAACTCTGTAAAAAGTTCTCAATTTAATACTTGTAAATGTGAACTGTAGTCATGTATAGCCTATGTGTATCCTAGATTGTGGATTATAACAAACACCGTGCTAGGAAAATATTTAGTTGTACACAACTTTAACTGTATTTCACAGTGATCATCTTGTGTGACTTGGCATAAAACATTTGAGCTTTTCCTGATTTGTCACTGTAAAGGAATTAGCTAATCATGTAAGTAATCTTCCCTGACCATTTCTTTGGCCTATGTCCTGTTCATATAGCCTTCTTTTTGATCTTTTGTTACCTTGTAATGGGCTTCTTTTCAGTTTTCCGTTCTATACGGTTTCTCCCAGCTAATGAAGTTATTCAGTTATTTAGCTTCAACATTTAGCATAAGAATTATCGTAATTAAACATTTAGGTGGTGTGGTAGCACATATTAAGATGGGATTTTCATAATTATCTAAATCAGTTGAACATCAGAATTTTCTAGATTTCTGAGTCAGTATAAGTGTGTTGGATTATGTAATTTTACAATAAAATAAACTCTCAAAAATAAAAAGAAATCATTGTGGTAAGTAGATCTAAGTAATGTAAGCAAAGATTTTGTACATTATTGTCATTATTAGCATTGATGCTGATTTAAAAACAAGGCAGCTATGTAATGTAAGCACAACCGACTGCCCATCTGTTTTCAGGACTTTCCTGGCATTCACCAATATTGTATTAATGAATTTGTACAAAACTGGGACAAAAAAGGACAGTCCTTATCATACATTTACAGATGGGGGAGGGATCAAATAGTCATTTTATTCATGGTCTCCCAGTGAGTCTGTGACAAAATTTAACCACATATGCTTGTTTAGCAGAGCATCTCCTTAACAATAAGCTGATCTTTTCTATCAATCACTTTCCTAAAGAAAGAGACCTTTTTTAATTAACCTTCCTAAACAATTTTGAATTTAAAGCATTTCATGAGAATCATTAGCCAGCATTTTAGATCCACTGCTGCTCATATATGAAGGAGACTTTTAAAGGAATCTCACAGTGGCAGATTATAGGTGGTTCATTTCCTAGTGGATAGCCAATTTTTTGCTATTGCTTTCTTGGGTTTTCATTGGATTTGAAACCTTGAAAAACAGTCTAAAAAACAGACTGGCTAGGAAAAAAGAAAAACACACACACACACACACACACACAACTCAGCTGGAGGTACACATCTGGTGAGGACTTAATTAAAATCAATAGAGAATTAAATGAAGGAAAAAATTACGGTAAAAAGAAAATCTTTCAGTCTGTTCAAAACAAGAAAGAAATGCAGTATTTCGTAATGGTTTTTCCTCTCATACTTATGCTAGCTGTGATCCCTGAACCTAAGATGTTTTTTCAGGATTTTATGCCTTTCAGCTACAGCAGAACACTGAGTGATAGCTTTGTGTTTATGCAAGAGGATGGGGGTGAACTCCATATGGTCATACCATTCAGCCCTCAAGCTTGCTTTCTGTTTTTTAGCACCATAATGTTGTGTCTAAACCATCACAGGTTAGGCTCATTTCCATAGCAGCTGTTTTTCTGGCTAGTATTGATTGTGTACCTACTTGACATACACGTATCTGTACTAAACCTAAGCTAAACAGGTAAAACCTTCCACAATCACAGTGTTCTGGTGGGGAGCCCTAACTGTCCCTCACAATTAATTCTATGAGACTTAAAATTAACTTGCATGAAAGGAAATGTTTCCATCTCTCATATTCTTTGTTACAACTGAGATATTGTACTATTTTGCCCTGTAAGAGATTTCAGATGTTATGTTGAAAATGAACAAGAGTACTTAATTTCCCTACTGATATTCAAGGAGTCTGTGAAAACAGGAAGCTCTGTGTTGCTTTGGTCATTCTGTGTTACGAGAAAAACCTGTTCATAGGCATGCTTGTGAAGAGCTTTGACAAAGAAGAACCCTTCCATGTTTAAGTTTGCTTTTGAATAGGTTGGTGGGATGAAAATATTTTTGAGATATAAAACTAGAAATATGCAGACTTAAAAAGACAACACATCTTAGAAAACCTCATGAAATAAAATTATCCATTTAGATCACTTATAGGGTTGGGCAATGCAGCCTGGATTTTTTTTTCTATACATTTTAATAATTCTACAGTCTTTCTTCCTTCCATATCAGTGACCTATATAGTGACTTGCCCAGTCATGTATAGGCTATGACAGTTGTTCTAAAACAAAGGGCGTGAGAAGATGGAGGGGTATGATGGCTTACAGACACACATTGCTTGGCACTACAAACAAGAAGCAGGATGAGCAGACACAGTTGCCTTACTTGGTAAGTGTAAACACAACATGAGTGTGATGGATATGCCACTTCATGAGCGCTTGCTCTGGCTGCACCACAGTGATACAGAAAATCAGGACTGCCTTGAGCAATGACCTGCTACCCCTGAGGTCACACTTGCGGTGGTTTTACCATGGGGTCCATCTGTTAGGAGCAAGCTGCTCCAGCATGGGTCCCCCACGGGCGGCAGCTCCCCCCAGACCCCCTGTTCCTGTGTGGGCTCCTCTCCACGGGCTGTAGCTCTGGCCCGGGGCCTGCTCCTGCGGGGGCTCTCCATGGGCCGCAGTCTCCTCCAGGCCACATCCACCTGCTCCACCGGGGGCTCCTCCACGGGCTGCAGAGTGGAGATCTGCACCGTGTGGGACCCATGGGCTGCAGGGGAACGGCCTGCTCCACCAGTGGCCTCTCCACAGGCTGCAGGGAAACTGCTGCTCTGTGCCTGGAGCACCTCCTGCCCTCCTTCTGCACTGGCCTTGAGGGCTGCAGGGCTGGTTCTCACTCCTCTCTCCCAGCTGCTGTTGCACAGCAGGTTTTTCCCTTTCTTAAATCTGCTATCCCAGAGGCCCAACCAACATCACTGACTTCCTGCTCTACTCTGAGCTGGTGCGGCCTCACCTTGAGCACTGTGTGCAGTTCTGGGCACCACAGTACAAAAAGGACGTGAAAGTATTAGGGAGTGTCCAGAGAAGGGCCTCTAAGATGGTGAAGGGCCTAGAGGGAAGACGTACGAGGAGTGGCTGAGGTCACTCGGCCTGTTCAGCCTGGAAAAGAGGAGGCTGAGGGGAGACCTCATCGAGGCCTACAGCTTCCTCACGAGGAGGAGTGGAGGGGCAGGCGCTGACCTATTCTCCTTAGAGACCAGCGATAGGACTCAAGGGAATGGAGTCAAGCTCTGACAGGGGTGGTTCAGGCTGGATATCAGGAAAAAGTTCTTCTCTGAGAGGATGGTTGTGCACTGGATGGAACAGGCTCCCCAGGGACGTAGTCACAGCACCAAGCCCGTCAGAATTTAAGAAGTGTTTGGAGTGTGCATTTAGTCATATGGCTTGAATTTTTGGGTAGACCTGTGTGGTGTCAGGAGTTGGACTTGATGATTCTTGTGGGTCCCTTCCAACTTTGGATATTCTGTGATTCTATGATCTGGCCAGCAGTGGGTCGCTTTGGAGCTGGCTGGAGCTAGCTCTGATCTGACATGGGGCAGCTGCTGGACTCTGCTCACAGAGGCCTGCCCTGCTGTTCCTCTGCTACCAAGCCCTTGCCACATAAACTGAAGACAACACTGTGAGCTCAAGCTGTATGTGAGCAACCAGTGGTAACAAGTGAGAGCAAAGAGCACTAAAACACTGTGTGAAGCTTCTAAGCTAGCTATTTGGCCTAACACTGAAGTGTCAGCATTTTATAGTGACAAACTGGCATTTTAGCAGTCATTCATGGTAGGCAGGATACAGAGGTTATTCTCCATAATGTGAACTCCTGTTGCCTACTTTTGCATCACAAGCAAAAAAAGAGGGGCTGCTATCGGGCATGTGCTGTAGGCTACAACGCACTTTCAGTTTCTATTGATGAGGCTGACCATCAGTGCAAAATTTGTGTGGAGGGAATCAATCAGGAGAATCATAGCAAAGGAAATCTGTGCTAGATGTAAAATTTCCCTTTGAAGTAGAGAGGAACAGTTCACTGAAGTGTAAGATGATATGACTCCACCTTGAATGTCATGATTTATTTTAAAAAGATTTTAAAAAGGTTTAAAAAATATTTCAGTGGGAAGACGAGTGACCAGTATGCTAATGGAAGAGTTTAAAGGAATTCTAACTAAATATTTTCACTTATTTGTGATGAATTTGTAGACTGGGGAATTTTATTTCTTAACAAAAGGTTGTTAGGTAGGACTGGGAGAAGAGACAAGAGAAGATCATGAGTCTTTTCATGATCCTCACGGAGAAGATCATTGGCCAGTCAGTCTCACCTCTGTCCCTGGAAAGGTGTTGGAACAGCTTTTTCTGGATGTCATCTCCAAGCAATTGGAAGAGAAGAATGTTATGAGGAGTAGTCAGCATGGATTCACCACGGGGAAGTCGTGCTCAACCAACCTTGTTGCCTTCTATGATGGCATCACCAGCTTGGTAGATGGGGGGAGAGAAGTGGATGTCATCTACCTTGACTTTAGCAAGGCTTTCAATACTGTCTCCTATGACATCCTGATAGTAAAGCTGAGAAAGTGTGGGATAGAGGAGTGGACAGTTAAGTGGGTTGAGAACTGGCTGACTGGCCGAGCTCAGAGGGTGGTGATCGGCGGCACAGAGTCCAGCTGGAGACCTGTGACTAGCAGCGTTCCCCAGGGGTCGGTGCTGGGTCCGGTCGTGTTCAACATCTTCATCGACAACCTTGATGAGGGAATAGTGTCTCCCCTCAGCCAGTACGCCGATGACACAAAGCTGGGAGGAGTGGCTGACATGCCAGAAGGCCGTGCTGCCATTCAGCAAGACCTGGACCGGCTGGAGAGATGAGCAGAAAGAAACCAAATGAGGTTTAATAAGAGCAAGTGTAGAGTCCTGCACCTGGGAAGGAACAACCGGACGTATCAGTACAGGCTGGGGGACGACCTGCTGGAGAGGAGCTCTGAGGAGAAGGACCTGGGGGTCCTGGTGGACGACAGGTTGAGCATGAGCCAGCAGCGTGCCCTCGTGGCCAAGAGGGCCAATGGGATCCTGGCGTGCATTAAAAGGAGCATGGCCAGCAGGTCAAGGGAGGTGATCCTCCCCCTCTACTCTACCCTGGTCAGGCCTCACCTGGAGTACTGTGTCCAGTTCTGGGCTCCCCTGTACAAAAAAGACAGGGATCTCCTGGAAAGAGTCCAGCGGAGGGCCACAAAGATGTTACGGGGCCTGGAGCATCTTCCCTATGAAGAAAGGCTGAGAGACCTGGGTCTGTTCAGCCTGGAGAAAAGAAGACTGAGAGGGGATCTCATCAATGTGTATAAATACCTGAGGTGTGGGAGACAGGGGTATTTGGCCAACCTCTTTCCAGTGGTTTGTGGGGATAGGACAAGGGGTAATGGCCACAAGATAGAGCACAGGAAGTTCCGCACCAACATGAGGAAGAACTTCTTCACAGTGAAAGTGACGGAGCACTGGAACAGGCTGCCCAGGGAGGTTGTGGAGTCTCCTTCTTTGGAGATATTCAAGGCCCGTCTGGACGCCTACCTGGGCAGCCTGCTCTAAGGAACCTGCTTTGGCAGGGGGGTTGGACCCAATGATCTTTCGAGGTCTCTTCCAACCCCTTCGATTCTGTGATTCTGTGATTCTGTGATTCTCAGTGATGTGAGTGTAGGTACAGGGGACAGAACCACAAGGAGCTTGTAAAACCCTGCATCCTTTCGAACTGCCTCTCCTCTGCTGTTGCATTAGTAGCATGTCAGACCAGTAAGTCAGTGAAGACCTCCTTCAACTTCAATAGACTCAGGGAAGTCCTGTATTGATGTAGTACAGGTGGGTCAAGAAAATATTTGGAAGCAGTGCTTGCTTACTGAGAAATCATATCTGCTGTTCTGATATCTGAAGTTAAGGTTCTTGGTTTGCTTCATGCTTAGACTTACAGGCGGTTACATATAGTTAATAATTATAATAATAATAGCTAATATAATCCTCAGCAGTCAAAGTCAATAGAATTAAGAGCCAGAAAATCACCCATGCCTACATTAGGCCTCCATGTAATATGAAATGCTTTTGTGAGTGTTTATGATTAAGTATTTATGAAGTGACACAAGGAAAGTCTGTTCCCTTTACTGAAAATGAATCACTCTAACAGACTAACACTATCTGGTCTAAGCATTCAATGCATGAGAAGATCATTTATAATAAAAATAGAACATAGTCAACCAGATAAAATGTGATATTGATTAAAAATATATATAGATAAAGCATTGGCACTGTAGTGAAATACTTGAGCTCGAAGACAAATTAAGGCATAGGTGCTATGGAGACATGCGTATCCACAGGTCATATACTGAGGTCAGAAACTCAGTTCTCATTACTTAAATATATGTGAGCTTCTTTGTGTATACGGTGACACAAATCACCCTTTATTTGACAAGAGACATAGTTTTCTTGGAATATTTGTCACTTGTTGATGCAAATAAAAGCTTAAAAATATGATTCAAATGGAGTTGATATCAGCCAGAGTCTGCTGACAGCTGAAAACAACAGAGATGAGAAAGGAACGTGTCCCATTCCTTTTGATACTTATGTTTCCCCTAAACACTGCAGAATTCTGGAGATTTTATATGATTTTATACTGATTTTTACACTTTCAGTGCTCATAAATTTACAATAGGCAAAATAAATTAAGCTCTCTTCATTTTAGCTTATTTTTGAAATGTTACTGAAATAAATCATGATATTTTGTTTCCTGAATCTTTATTTTAATCTTCTGAAAGGGACAACCATTTCTTCCATATAGAGTGGGAAGCCATTCATGTTCCTACATATTCTGCTTACCAACAATACTTGCCATCATTATATGTCTGAGGGAAGGGTCTTAAACCGTTGCAAGGCAGATTTAGTCCCTAGCCACTACAGTCCCTAGATACTACAAGGCAGATTTAGTCCCCAGGCTATGTTTTCTGCTGTCCTTGTCATGGGATGTTGTTGGTGGAGGAGTTTGGCTCTTCCTTATTCATCCCTCTCCAGCATGTTCCCTGGCTTTGTGTAGGTTACCTAAACTCTCCACCCAGGTAAAACCCAGTGAGGGAAGGTGGAAATGACCGTGGTGGCTGGGAGGACTACTTCATTTCTCTGCTATTCCAGACTTGGCTGGCTTGCTCTAGGTGTACAGGATGCCATAGGTGCAAGACAAAACCCCAAACTGGAGGCCAGTGACCCCAGTCTCAGGTCATGGTCTGCACACACCAGATTTCTGGCTGTTGTCCCTCGGTTTCATATACACCATCCATATGTCTTATGACATGAGTACTCCTGACATATGTCATTCCTAATGTATTCATTTTACCACATCACTGCATCTTGTTCTCTGTTCTCTCCTCCTGCATTTTAGCATATATTGCAAGGGGAGATGCAGCCAGAAATGTATTTTCCTTGTTTCTGTAGATACTCCACAACACAAGGAAGACAGCTGTCTTATAGGGGGAACCCCTACCTGTTTCTGGTGAAGCTGTAATTGTATAGAAGAGTGGTCTGTTTGCAGTCGAGTTTTTTTTTTTTTTTTTTTTTTTGACAGGGTGTCAGGAGTGGTGTGAGACTGACACTATAAGGACACCACACCAAAGTAAGCATTCCAAAGTGTCAGAGCCAAATAACTTTTCTTCAGGTATTTTCTGGCATTACTGCCACACAACTCACAAATTATTTGGGAAGTGCAGCCACAGGCTAGGCTAAGGCCAGAAGGAACTTAGCTGCTTTTGAGGGCCAGATAATATTACTGACTTGCTTGAGTTAACTAGGGTGGGTAGAAAACAATAAGGATATAGTTATATGCAAAGAATTTTTAAAATCTTTCTCTCTCAGATAGAGTTGCCAACAGATTTTCAATAATATTAATTTTGCCATTGGAGACTACTGTACATGGAGATATTTTCTGGATATTCTCATTTCTTATTGTCTTTAGAATTTAAATGCATCTGTTTTGTAAGAGATTGCTAGTGACTTGAGATTAGCTATATAGGAACTTATTAGAAGCACTTAAGCAATTAACTTCCAATGAAATCAGTGATATTGATATTTTGCTTCAGCGTTAGTATGTAGGCTGGTGATAATAGTGTTTTATAAATACCAAATGGACAGCAAGATATCATAGGAAACTTTATAGCAATCATCACCATGTAATAAAAAACTTATGGTTTGGAGTGCAATGCTCATTACAGAACCATAGAAACAAGTATATATCTTTACACAAAGAGAGTTTGATATAGAAACTTTTAGGGTAAAACATTTCCATGTAGAAAAGCCTAGTGAACTGAACTGTTGAAATCTTCTCGCACTTCAGCTTGAAGATTTTGGACTTGAGATTGCACAGTCAATGAAGACAGAATAGGATATCCCCAGGCCAAGGAGTACAATTCAAACAAGGAAGACGTTGTTTCATCTTTCCCCAAGTAACAGCTATAGAGATTACAACAGAAAATAAGCCTTTTTGTAAAACTTTCTGAAACTCCAAATGGTTATTGAAATCTTGACCATGGGATCATACTATGAGGTAATTTAAAAGACTCTTGAGGTTTAAAAAAGTGGCTTGAGGTTTGCCTGCTTTCTGTGACTATAAAACTGCTGCCTACAAAACCATGTCTAGGAGAGAAATCAGGGCACCCAAACATAAAAATCAAGGAAAACAAGATTTTTTTTTTCTTAATGAAACAGAACTTGATGAAGGAATCTGGTGAATGTATACAGAAGGGAATATATGAAGAAACTATTTTTGTGCAGTGTAATTTAGACAATGAGAAGGCAGGTGGTAATATACAACTGCATTTACACCATTATTTGAAAGATTTATCTATTTATTTCCTTGTGTAACTAAAAAAAAAAAAAAAAAAAAAAAGATGCTCAAACCTCTTCTGATGTTCTGGACAAAATCAACAACTTCACAGTGTGCTGTAGCTCAAAATCTTGTTTAGCAAAAAAAAAATAAAAAAATTGCAGACTGGCATTAAAGAAAAGATAAAAACAGGAGTCCTAAAACCTGAGATGGAGACACTCTGAAATACTCTGCAAATCCCCAGGCTATTGTTCACCCAATGATCAGCATGGAAATGGTGCTTTAAGAAAATTACGCTCTCTTGGGTGTCTGAGTTCAAATCGATCTGAAAAGGCTTCTTTCCTGCTTTTTTCATTGGAAACTGAAATGCTGGTTTCAGCTGGTGGCCGTTGTCATGAAAAAAAAAAAAAGTGCTACAACAGTGCTGTGCTTCTGCTTAAATGTGGATAGGATGTTTTCTTAGTCTCCAGTCATACTTCACTAACTCCAAAAAAGCACTATGTGAGTGTACTGTTACAATAGTGCTTTCTGTCCTATAGTCATCCATATACTAGGATGCCTTTGTCTTATTTGCAGGCTATGTAGAGTAAAATTTTGAAAGCTGGAGTGAAAACAGGAGTAAAAGAATTATCCAGAAAAGAAAAGATTTGACTGGACAGATACATTTAAGAAAATTTCCAAATGCTATAAGAACATCCTTGTAATGCTTTATGTCAAAACCCTTACACTAAAATGAACACTGACCAATATACACCTCAATGAAACACAGCAGTGTCTTTTTGAATAAAAAAGTAACGATTCCTACATAGGTCTTTATTAAAAGACATGGAAATAAGGGCCTCTTTGTGACTAAATCCCACCACAGATAGACACAGACACAGACACAGATTTCTAGGTTGGAAGAGACCTCAAGATCATCGAGTCCAACCTCCGACCTAACACTAAGTACTCCACTAAACCATATCACTAAGCTGTACATCTAAACGTCTTTTAAAGACCTCCAGGGATGGCGACTCCACCACCTCCCTGGGCAGCCCGTTCCAATGCTTAATAACCCTTTCGGTAAAGAAGTACTTCCTAACATCCAACCTAAAACTCCCCTGTCGCAACTTTCGCCCATTCCCCCTCGTCCTGTCACCAGGCACGTGGGAGAACAGACCAACCCCCACCTCACTACAGCTTCCTTTAAGGTAACTGTAGAGAGCGATAAGGTCGCCCCTGAGCCTCCTCTTTTCCAGGCTGAACAAGCCCAGCTCCCTCAGCCGCTCCTCGTAAGACTTGTTCTCCAGACCCCTCACCAGCTTGGTCGCCCTTCTCTGGACTCGCTCGAGCACGTCCATGTCCTTCCTGTAGCGAGGGGCCCAAAACTGAACACAGTACTCGAGGTGTGGCCTCACCAGAGCCGAGTACAGGGGGACAATCACCTCCCTAGACCTGCTGGCCACACTGCTTCTTATACAGGCCAGGATGCTGTTGGCCTTCTTGGCCACCTGAGCACACTGCTGGCTCATATTCAGCCGACTATCAACCAATACTCCCAGGTCCTTCTCGGCCAGGCAGCTTTCCAGCCACTCATCTCCCAGCCTGTAGCTCTGCTTGGGGTTGTTGCGCCCCAGGTGCAGGACCCGGCACTTGGCCTTGTTGAACTTCATACAGTTGACCTCAGCCCATCGCTCCAGCCTATCCAGATCCTCCTGCAGAGCCTTCCTGCCCTCGAGCAGATCGACACACGCACTTAGCTTGGTGTCATCTGCAAACTTACTGAGGGTGCACTGGACGCCCTCATCCAGATCATCGATAAAGATATTAAAGAGGACCGGCCCCAGTACCGAGCCCTGGGGGACACCACTTGTGACCAGCCTCCAACCAGATTTGACTCCATTCACCACAACTCTCTGGGCCCGGCTATCCAGCCAGTTTCTAACCCAGCGAAGCGTACGCCAGTCCAAGCCCCGAGCAGCCAGTTTCTTGAGGAGAATGTTGTGGGGAACGGTGTCAAAAGCCTTACTGAGGTCAAGGTAAACCACATCCACAGCCCTTCCCTCATCCACCAAGCGCGTCACTTTGTCATAGAAGGAGATCAGGTTCGTCAAGCAGGACCTGCCTTTCATAAACCCATGCTGACTGGGCCTGATCGCCTGCTCGCCCTGCAAGTGCCGCGTGATGACCCTCAAGATAATCTGCTCCATGAGCTTTCCTGGCACTGAGGTCAAACTGACAGGCCTATAGTTACCCGGGTCTGCCCTCCGGCCCTTCTTATAGATGGGCGTCACATTGGCTAGCCGCCAGTCAACTGGGACCTCCCCCGATAGCCAGGACTGCCGATAAATGATGGAAAGCGGCTCGGCCAGCTCCTCCGCCAGTTCTTTCAGTACCCTCGGGTGCATCCCATCCGGCCCCATCGACTTGCGCACATCCAAGCTCCTTAGCAGGTCGCCAACCATTTCCTCATGAATAGCGAAGGCCACATCCTGCTCCCCATCCCCTTCCGCCAGCTCAGGGCACTGGGTATCCAGAGAACAACTGGTATTGCCGCTAAAGACTGAGGCAAAGGCGGCATTAAGCACCTCAGCCTTTTCTTCATCCTTAGTAACTAGGTTTCCCCTCGCATCCAGTAAAGGATGGAGATTCTCCTTAGTCCTCCGTTTCGCATTGATATATTTGTAAAAGGATTTTTTGTTGTCTTTAACGGCAGTAGCCAGGTTGAGCTCCAGATGAGCTTTGGCCTTTCTAATTTTCTCCCTGCACAGCCTCGCTACATCCTTGTAGTCCTCCTCAGCGGCCCGCCCTTTTTTCCAAAGATTATAAACCCTCTTTTTTCTGCTAAGCACAAGCCGCAACTCTCTGTTGAGCCAGGGCGGTCTTCTTCCACGCCGGCTCGTCTTTGGGCACGTGGGGACAGACCGCTCCTGTGCCGTTAAGATTTCCTTCTTGAGGAGCGCCCAGCCTTCCTGGACTCCTCTGCCCTTCAGAACCGCCTCCCAAGGGACTCGGCCAACCAGCGTCCTGAGCAGCTCAAAGTCAGCCCTCCGGAAGTCCAATACAGCAGTTTTACTGGTCCCCTTCCTGGCCTCGCCAAGAATAGAGAACTTTACCATTTCGTGGTCACTCTGTCCAAGACAGTTTCCGACCACCACATCTCCCACCAGTCCTTCTCTGTTTGTGAAGAGAAGGTCTAGCGGGGCACCACCCCTGGTGGGTTCACTGACCAGCTGCGTCAGGAAGCTATCTCCCACGCTCTCCAGAAACCTCCTAGACTGCTTTCTCCGTGCCGTGTTGTGTTTCCAGGATATATCCGGGAAGTTGAAGTCCCCCACGAGGACAAGCGCCGACGATTTTGCAACTTCTGTCAGTTGCCTATAAAACTCCTCATCCGTCTCCTCATCCTGGTTCGGCGGTCTATAACAGACCCCGACCAGGACGCTAGCCTTGCCGGCCTTCCCACGGATCCTAACCCACAGGGATTCAACCTTATCATTCCCAGCCTGGAGTTCCACAACATCAAAAGATTCTCTAATGTAGAGAGCCACGCCACCACCCCCTCTGTGCTGCCTGTCCCTCCTGAAGAGCCGATAGCCAGGCATTGCAGCACTCCAGTCATGGGAGCGGTCCCACCACGTCTCCGTGATGGCAACCAAGTCGTAGCCTTCCTGCTGCACGATGGCTTCCAGCTCCTCCTGTTTGTTACCCATGCTGCGTGCATTAGTGTAGATGCACTTCAGCTGGACCATCGCCTTCTTCCCCAGCCTAGCCATTGTTTCCCCCGGCACGGCTCCAACAAGCCTTGTTTGAGCCCCGTCCCCCTTCTCGCCTAGTTTAAAGCTCTCTCTATGAGCCCCGCCAGCTCCTGGCCTAGGATCCGTTTTCCTCTTGGAGATAGGGACCCATCTGAGGCCATCAGGCCGGGTGCCGAGTAAAGCTCCCCATGGTGAAAAAACCCAAAATTTCTGTGCCGGCACCAGTCTCTGAGCCACCTATTAACCACGTGAGCTTTCCATGTCCTCTCCGTGCCTCTCCGTGCCTCTCCCTCCCCCCGTAGGGATAGACGAAAACACCACCTGCACTCCCGCTCCCTCCACCAATCGTCCCAGCCCCCTATAGTCCTGTTTGATAGCCTTGAGGCTTCTCTTTTCAAGATCATCACTGCCAGCCTGGACTATCAAAAGCGGGTAATAGTCAGAGGGGCGAACCAGGTTTGGAAGCTTCCTGGTAACGTCTCTGACCCTGGCCCCAGGGAGGCAGCAGACTTCCCTATGCGATGTAAAAACAAACATATATCTGGGTATTCATAAAATATATTTTATGAAAAACTGATTTTGTTTAATATACCACAATAAAAAATCATTGCCTAGTGTTAAAACATAATTGGAAATGGCAGTGGTGTGTTTCTTTTTTATGGAAGGGCTTGCTCCTGCAGAATTTTGCATGAAGCTCTTAGTAACCATTAAATCAGAAATGGAATCAGCCAGCCTCTCTTCTGTCCCTGAGACAAGTCTTATCATATTTATCAAAAGCTGGAGTTGGAAAAGTGATTGAATATATGAATGAAATTTGCATTCATACAGCAACTTTCATCTGCACAGGACAGCAAGAAAGTTAAAAAATGAAAAAATAAGTAAAATAAAAATCCCTTTTCAGATTAAAAATAGTGTCTTTTCTAAGTGTGACGATTGATATTTATTATTTATTATTCCAGGAAGTGGAAGAGAAGAACTCAGCTGAGAGAATCTGACTCAAAGAACATCTGATTAAAAAGTGGGGTTTGCTGTTTCTCATTCTGGAATGGAAAACACTATGTTAGCTGTGAAGTAACTGTCTGTACTGCCAGCTAGCTTATATAGCCAGTACGAATCGGACATTTCCTCAGGTGACATTTGACCAGCTGTGGTTGTTAGTCATCTCTCTTTGAAATTCATTTATTTTTCATAAGTTATGAAAAGAAGAGCAACTTTCAGAAGGCTTGGGTGTAGGAACTAGGGCAGACCCCTGTGAAGAGATTCACAGATTTGGGGTTCAAGTAGTCTGTTTAATGAGTGTGCTGGAAAGGTTTTCACAAGCTACTTCAGGCTGATCTGAAACTGGCTTCAGAAAGAGCCCAGCTCTGGGAACAGACATGGGGCTGCCCTCTGGTCTGGGCTCTGTCTGCTGGGCACATCACAAAGCTCCTGGAAGGAAGCAGATGGGAAGCTCCACAGAGGTTGTCGAATCTGCCAAACACAGCCTCTTTCTTTGCTAAAGTTTGTTCAAAAGCAACCCTGTCCAAATTCTTCCCAAAAATATGGAGGTTTATATCCCAGCATTAGAAAAGAGTTGGCATAGACAACTTTCTAAAGGTACTCAGTCTCTGCAAGGGTTAGATGTCCAAAAATCTAATCCACCTACAGGATCAATGAGAAAGAGAAATTATATAATAGAGCAAATAAGGGTTATTTGGATAAATTACATTGACAAACATAAATAAAAACAGTTCACTACTGGATAAAACAACTCACGCCCTTTCTTTGAATGAATAATTCACTTGCAGAGTGGAATTAATAATAGAGAATTTTTTAAAAGGCCCAAGAAATTATAAAAATACAGAAAATATTAACAACAAGTACAAAAAACAACAGGCAATTGTTAAGAGATGTCACTGGGAAAATATACAGTTATATGCACTATTGTTCTTGCATATATGAGGAACACCTAAAATAGCAGCCTTGGAAAACACAGACGTTTAAAAAATACATGTTTATTTTCTCTACTTGAAACTCTCTTCTCTTCTGGAAAACAGCAGAATGATATATTTAGCAGTAAAGGTGATATATTGATATTTTACTGCATTACTTACATGCCAGCACATCAGTAACTAGAGATGATATAAAACATCAATTATTAGATTATAATTATTAAACATATTAATATGTTTCAAGATCTTCAATGTCAGCTAATTTGCACCTAACAATACTATAAGAATTGGAAAATAAGTTCTTTTTACCATAAATATTGATTTTGAAACACATCTGAACATTATGAAAACTTGAGAGCTCTGGAAGAAAGCCAGTTTCATGCAAATATTATTTGGAAGAGTAAAATGTAAATCTGGTCCTGCCAGGCTATTTATTCATACACGGATCCTGTGAAAGACCTTGAAAGGATTTGGATTCAATCAGGAGAGAATCACAGAATCATAGAATTGTAGGGGTTGGAAGGGGCCTCGAAAGATCATCGGGTCCAACCCCCCTGCCAAAGCAGGTTCCTTAGAGGAGAGAATTCAAGATTAGGGACAATTAATGCAATGTAATTAATGACAACCTTCTGACTTTGTAAAGTTTTAAGTCTTTGTTAAACTATTCCTTTATTCACAGATTTAGCTGATAAAAACAACTGTGATGATATGTAGGCATAGGGTTCTGAAACTCACTAACCTTAATACTCTCCAGGTAGAGCCAGAGAATTTCATTTTTTTGGAACGTTTTGTTCCAGTCCAAAATGAAGCAAAAGCCAAATTCTGAAATTACATTTGTGATACGGAATTAACATTTTCTGCATAGAAAACCTCACCTTCATTTAATAAGAGAAAAAGGAAAGTTCTGATTGTGGAAAAATTGATAGGATACTTTCTTTCAAAATCTTCAGCACATATCATTTTCCTGTCACTACTCAAAACTTGCATGATTAACTAAGTTTAGTTTGAGGGGTAGAGGTGTTTTATTTATTTGTTTTATTTCTGGGCAAATTAGAATTTATCCAGAATTTATCCTGTCCTCTGATATTTGTGCAGTTTCTTGTGTTATTCCATGATAAATACCACTGAAATTAATGACTTTATTTCCATAATGAGTTTCTACACAGTAAAGGGGGGAAGAATCAAGCCTCTCATGTTGCAGATGAATTACAATTCCCTCCATCTAAAAAGTCAAACTTAGTTGTTTGACATCACCCACTTATTTAAATCATTGGGCTATTCTTGATTTTAGAAGGTCTTGTACTGTATCAGATATGTTCCCGTTAAAGAGTTCCATATTTGCAAGGCTGATAGAAGGAGCCTAGAAACAACGACAACAAATAGTAATTGTATGAAACTCTTGCAGAAATATTTCATTTTAGTCTCTTCCTCTTTCTTACTGCTTAAGAAGTGCAACTTGGAAATACCAGGTCATGAGATGAGAAAGTACTACAGCCTCCATTTCCTGTAGTGCAGAATATAATGATTTAGACCTTTTCAAGCTTGCTGGTCATATTAAAAAGGCCTCATATACATTTGCATGGAATTTAAAATCCTTTGAGAGAGTGACAAGTAACACCAAATTCCCTTAACTTAGGTTGAGATAGCTTTAGGTGGAAAACCTCAGCAGAAGCTTTATGAATTTTGTATCTTACTGTAGTGTGTCAGTGCTGTAGGTCTAATAAAATTGACTCCAGCAAAGTTCTGTCCCTAAATATTTGAAGTACAGATGATTTTGTATCATGGGAAGATCTGACATATACATATCTATGGTCCAGGGCAAGATATCACTGAGAGTAAAATTAATTGTTTCAGGATAAAGTAGCTGTGCACAGATGCTCTGTTTGGTATTGCAAAGTTACTGAAGTGTAGGGTCATGACCTAGCTGTATTAGCATGTTCTGGAATTAACTCCCAGTTAGCAGTCACTGTGGTTCTTCATCTATTCTCCAGGCTTTGCATCTTAATCCTGGTATATTATATGTTTCTGTAAAAACGAGAATCTATTTTCCTCATACCCACATCATTTTTGATTTGCTCTTGACTTTGGTTATAGTTCAGTGTGTTCATACGGTTATTTCAGGGCTTGATGATGGCTACTTGGATATTTCATGTATCCTTGTGGCAGTTTTTATCAATTTATTTATTTTTACTTACCTCATGTAGCTTGTTATTGGCAGTTGAAGCTTGTGGAAGTTAAGAATAAGAATAAAGACAAAAGATCTAACGTGGAAAGACATAATACTTAAAACTTAAATACTTAGTACTTGCAATAATTAAGCACTTAAAAATTCTTAAAATACTTAGCACTCAAAGTCAAAGGAGCCATTAAAAAGCATTTTGGTTGGTAATAAGGGCACCATGTTTCTATATATAATATTTGAAAATGCAAGTTAAGAGTAATGTCACTGATGTTTAAAAATTAATAGACAAAAATAAATTGAATGACTTCAGCCTCTAAATGCATGTTTATTGAAGTTTCTCTTTGTAATACCACTACTTATTTAGTATTTCTTATTTTGTATTCATGCTTATCTATATTCCTTAGGAACATCATTAAATTTTTCTCCTTCAGGATATTATAACCAGAAATGTCTCGGGATCACCTGAAAATAGTTACTTAAGATCAAATAGCTCTCTTATTATTTGATAGTACTAATAGGCCTTAATTTTCCTGGACAGCCTCACATGAGGTCTCCACCCACACATCTGCTCATGGATACACAGGCTTCAATGAAGCCCCAGGTCCTTGTCTGAGGTTTTACGTGTGTCTTGGGTTCTCTCTCTTGAACGGACCCCTTAGACTTGTGTGGATGCTTTGGACCTATATTGCAGCCCCATCTGCTGTTGCTCCTGACCAGACACACTGAATGGACCTTGGATCAGATTCGGACCTTACCATGTCTGGGGCTGCTAGCTGTGTGTACCGTGTTTTGGGAGCTGCAGGTCAGTGCCTGTAGCTGAGGACATGGCCTGTGCTGGGGTCACCTCAGCTCTCAGCTTGTCTGCCCCTGGGAGCAGCAGGCCCTTGCTGTGCCCTGGCGCTTCTCCTGAAGTAGGACTTGAATATTTCTACTGCAATCAATACACTGAGTCTTCGGTTTCCATTATAAACTGACAGGGTGTTAACTGGATTTACTGTGGCAGAGGGAATTTTTCAATAAAGAGTTAGCTAAACTTCAGAATAGCTGTTGTGCCTGAGCAGAATTTAATCTGTACATACTGATGTTCTTCAGGTGATGTATTTGAGTTGCCGAACAGTGTTGATTCATTTAAAGAATATGGTAAGAACACTGTCATAATTGAAGGATGTAGAATAAGTCAAAGCATTGACCAATAATGTAGTATTCTACTGTAAGTCGGTAATTCAGAAGAAGACATTTCTTGTAACCCTTGAAGTATACCTTTATAACTTCTTTATCTATTCTACTAATTTAAAACACAAAAGAAAATATTATCAAACCCATGCCACTGGATAACTGTAAGCTTCTTAAAAATGAAGTTTTCTTTAACACAGCTATAAACTATGTAAGTCTAGACCCTGGTAAAGCAAATAAATTTCATCCCTATACTTGGGAGCATAAGATTTAGATATGAGTTTGCAAACTACAAATCATTAATGTTTCTGTAGAAGCAATCTTGTTAAAAGTATTAAAGGACTATCAGAAAAAGCAGAAGAGTAGAAGGGCCTGATGACTTGCACTATGACTTTGTCCCAGTGGCCATTGCAGTAGTTGTTCAACTGACCCAGCAAATTTTAAAGAATATTCACTGCAGACATATTTTAGCAAAACAAATAATTCTGTAACTGAAGAACATTATAGTCAGTGTTGCTGATATATGTGGATGGTGCAAAGACAGGTTCAAAAAGTTTGGGCCTATGTCTGCTTGGACAGCTCAGCCTCCTTGAAATTCAGGAAGTGCTCTAATATGCCTTAAGTAAAACTGTCTGGGACACTCAAGACTTGAGTCCCAGAGCCTGGATTTTTCCCTTTTTGGAAAATGGGTCTAGTGTTGAAAACCAGAGACTTAGTGCTCAATATGTGCAGCATAGAAAGCCAGAAAAGGATGCTCAGACAGAAGCTTCTGCATATTGTGTTCATGTGGAAGTCAGTTCTGGAGGCCTCACTTCTGTCTGTAAATCAGTAACTTCATCAGATCTCCATTCATGTGTCTTTCCCATGTGTATAAGAAGCTTTGTCTCCTTCAGCCATGGAGGATTTTCACAGCTCTGATGATTCTGTTCAATTGACTTATCTCTAGCTTTACAACTATGGACAATTATGTTCTCCAATTGTATCTATTCAAGGTAGAACCTGAAAAAAATGTTCACTTCCAAAATCTCTCACTTTGTGGACTCTCGAGATTTTTTTTTTTTAATTTAATTTAATTTAATTTAATTTAATTTTATTTTATTTATTTTATTTTACTTTATTTTACTTTACTTTACTTTACTTTACTTCACTTTATTATTACAAGGCCTCCAGATAAACTTTAGGCTTTCTACTAACCTTTACTGGATGTTAATAAACACTTCTTCCATGCCTTGGACTTCTGTGACTTTGTCAAATCCATTTCTGAACACGTTTATGATTCTGACATCCAAAACATCAACGGACTGTTTTCTTATGCCCCCACAATGGTTTCGTTTCATAAATGAAGAACCTGTTCAATCTCATTTTATAGAGAAACCATTCTACTTCTCTGATTCTCCTTATTGAGCTTTTCTGAACTTTTTTCCACAATAGCTTTTTCAAACTGAGATAACCAGAACTGTCAGCAATATTCAGCTACAGATTTCATCTTATTTCATATATTTCACAACAGCTATTGTCTCGTTTAGCTAATGTGAGAATTTTTAATCGAAAAGTTGCTATCTGATGACTAATCGTTCCATTAACAACTCATTTATATCAACTCTCAGTACACAGAGGCATTGATATTAACAAGACAAAGCCATGGATAGCCGTATTATAAGTGAAAATTAAATGAACCGAAACCTCTGGAAGGACCTATACTGGTGTTTACGTTTTACTTTCATACAGAACAGATGTGCAGTGGGATTCTGCAGTAGTATTGTAGGAGAGAGTCTTTCTCTCCAGTGCTGCCTATGAACCACAGAACCACCTACGTGATATTGGTCTGACACAACTGATTGTGGTGTTCTCTTACAGGGCAGACCAGGGAACTGATCAGAACTCAAAATCAAGATTTTTTGTGATAATAAATTTTCATTATTTTTCTTAGCTAACTACTTCACACAAACCTATGCTGTTGTGACAAAGAAAGTAATAATTAAGTTAGAACAAAAGCTGAAAAAAAATTATATATATATATATATATATAACTCCCCTAAATCAATAATCTAATAAAGTAGTATACAGGACAAATAAAAGCTAAATTGATTTTCAAATGTTTGCAGCACTTTGGTGCATCAAATATTTTTAATTTAAAATGCAAGTACCGTCTACCACTGTACTTTTCTGAGAGAATAAAGGAGACATATTCCTAATGGCTAAGGGAAAGAAGAAGAGAAGTAGAAAGTAATACTGTGTAGGCATAACATAACACTGAAAAGTACTTCTGACTTCAATGTATAGCAGGATGTAAGCAGTTTAGAGGAATGAATGGACTGTAAGAATGTGAGGGTTTAGGTCTTTCAAGCTGGCCTGATGTTGTGAGTTAACCCCAGTAGGCAGCTGAGCATGACCCAGCTGCTCACTCACTTCCCCTTAGTGGGATGGAGGAAAGAATCAGAAGGATAAAAATGTGAGAACTTATGGGATGAGATAAAGACAGTTTCCTAGGTAAGGCAAAGCTATTTCTGGAAGCAAAGCAAAACAAGGAATTATTTCACTACTGCCCATCAGCAGGCAGATGTTCAGCCACTTCCAGAAAAGCAGGGTCCTTCACATGTACAGGTTACTTGGGAAGACAAACACCACCTTTCCAAATGTCCCCCTCTTCCTCCTTTATTCCCTCAGTTTTATTGCTGAGCATGATATCATGTGGTACAGGATATCCCTCTGGTCAGCCCAGGTCAGCTTTCCTGGCTGTGTCTGCTCTTAGCTTCTGGTGTACCCCCAGCCTCCTTGCTGGCAGGGCAGCATGGGAAGCAGAAGAGTCCTTGACTTAGTGTAAACACTACTCAGCGACAACTAGAACATTAATGTGTTATCAACACCGATTCTCATCACAAATACAGTAAGTAGCACCATACCAGCTACTATGAAGACAATTAACTCTATCCCAGCCAAAAACTGGTTCACCTATTTTTTATATGTGAGCATGACATCAAATTGGGGAGCTCCCATCTGGCAGGGATTTAGGAAATTTGCCAACAGGCAAAGTGTGGAGTTCAACGGGAAGTTAAGCCATGTCTAGACTTGCTTGCAGTGGAGTCTCTACTGAGTATCTTTGTACCAACTACCAAGTACTTTGTACCAACTACTTCTGGATGGCGTGGGAGACTTGACATCTTGTTTCAGGTTAACAGCCACTTGCTTACGGAACTGACTGAACCACTGAACCTGGAATTATCTAGTAAAATAACTTGCAAAGCAAATATGTACATTTTCATGAGAGGAAGTGTTAATGAAGCAAATGAAAAGATCATAGTTGAAAAAACATAAGGTGAGATGTGGAAATGTAAAGACATGGCATCCAATGACATCCTTGACTGCTGCATATATTCTTGTTTCATGATATACATTCCCATGTTATCTACTCATGACAGAAATAAAGTACTTCCTTTTTAATGCTCTTGCCAAATATAGCTGAACAAATCACCATGTACTGAAATAAAAAGGTTCACTACATTTATCTGTATGTTTTTTTTTAAATTCATTTTATAATGTGAATTGTAATCTTTTCATTCTTTGAATATAAATCAATCAATGATCTTAACTAAGTTAATGTAATGTTGCAACATGCAACAGACAGCTACTGTACAAGAGAAAACATTTTACAGTATGCGGTAAATTTAACTGCTCTGTGAAAATGCGATACCCAGATCTCTAGTTAGAGTAGGCTAGCTCATACTTCTGTTAAAAAGCCCAGATAATGGGTAAAAATATAAAATTACCCTAAATCCCACATATAAAAAATAAATACATAAAACTTGAATAGACATAAACTGAATTCATGAAGCAACATTATAGTTTACTCCCAATGAACAATGCAGTATATTCTGAGAACAAACAAGTTTATTACTGTGTGACATTTAATTCGTAATGCAAACGAATGAGTGTTATGCTGACAGCAACACTGTTGATCATAAACCTCTAAAAAGTTTCCAAAGCATCCCAGAATCCAGGAAGTGGATTATGTCTATGCTTGTAGAAGTAATTTTATCTCAATTTCTTGCATGTCTGGAAAACTTACTAATTGTGTATGAACTTGTTTCAGTTTGAAGCTCTTGTTTTGTTTGCTCATATTAGTGCTTTATGAGGGTCACAGAGAGCTCATATCCTTTTAACATGGGGAGAAGGATGAAACTTTCATGTTTAGGCAGATAGAGCCAAATACCTTAGCAGAAGCAGAGGTAACCAAGGTAGACCTAACTTTGAAGATGGTCATTCTCTGGACAGGTGATTGGACTGGTTTACCTCCAGAGGTCCCTTCCACACTAGGATATCCTGAGACTGTATGTGTCATTTCTCATTGTCAGGAGGCACTGCCTAGGCCCTGTGGGTAATGTTACTTGAGAATGAAAAAGGAAAATTCCAATCTAAAGAAATGGCTTGGTACAGTGATAATATATGTGTAAGTGACTACAGTATAGACTCTGTAACTGAGACAGAAATACAGCAAATTGAAAAGGGATTTTTTTTTTCATTCAGCTTCTGTCATTCCAGGACAGACTGGATGGCCATCAGAGAAATTGCCTTGTAAATGCTCGATGAGGTCTTGATTGTGTTGATTATGTTACCATTCAGTAAGATCAAGGATGATGGACTGTATCCTTACATGACCTGAAGATCTGGTTTGATCAATGTTTCATAATCCTAGATACAGTGGACAGGCTGATGATGATATCTGAAATTCAGATTGTCCATTAATCTCCATGTTAAGATGTTTTCAAATGCTTGAACTCTACAGCTGTACAGTAAGCAAAATATATATCTTTCTTTTTCTTCCTTCCTTCCTTCCTTCCTTCCTTCCTTCCTTCCTTCCTTCCTTCTTTCCTTCTTTCTCTTTCTTTCTTTCTTTCTTTTTCTTTCTTTCTTTCTTTCTTTTTTTTCTTTTTCTTTCTTTCTTTCTCTTTCTTTCTTTCTTTCTCTTTCTCTCTCTTTCTCTTTCTCTCTCTCTTTCTCTCTTTCTCTCTTTCTTTCTTTCTTTCTTTCTTTCTTTCTTTCTTTCTTTCTTTCTTTTTCTTTTTCTTTCTTTCTTTTTCTTTCTTTTTCTTTTTCTCTTTCTTTCTTTCTTTCTTTCTTTCTTTTCTCTCTTTCTCTCTTTCTCTCTTTCTCTCTTTCTGTCTTTCTCTCTTTCCTCTCTCTCTCTTTCTCTCTCTTTCTTTTTCTTTCTTTTTCTTTCTTTCTTTCTTTCTTTTTCTTTCTTTTTCTTTTTCTTTTTCTTTTTCTTTTTCTTTCTTTTTCTTTTTCTTTTTCTTTTTCTTTTTCTTTTTCTTTTTCTTTTTCTTTTTCTTTTTCTTTTTCTTTTTCTTTTTCTTTTTCTTTTTCTTTTTCTTTTTCTTTCTTTCTTTCTTTTCTTTCTTTCTTTTCTCTCTCTTTCTCTCTTTCTCTCTTTCTCTCTTTGCCTTCCTTCCTTCCTTCCTTCCTTCCTTCCTTCCTTCCCTCCTTCCCTCCTTCCCTCCTTCGTGAACTTCTGCCTTGTCTGCAAAAGATGGAAGGATGGTTTTCAAAGAGACAGAGTGTTGTCAGATATGTCTTAGTTTTAACATCTTAATACTGTCCTAAAAACTGGTTTCCATGCTTGCTTCTCCCACGCAAATTGGATGGTGATATTGAACAAGTAATATAAATGACACTATTGAATGGTAGTCTTGACAAGTCATTATTATATTGCTAATTTGCAGGCTATCTTGAAGTTTACAGATATAGTCAGTGAGATCAGTAATTGGAGCATATAAAATTAAATCTTAAATGACTGAAAAACTGGTCCTGGAGCACCTCAAATTAGTCATTCTAAGTTAATGTGTGCTTGTGATATTTATGTCACTTTACTACAGTCCCTCCTCTGGAGAATGGGAACACTGTTACACAATAATCATATCCTGGAAAGGTTAAACTCATTTTTGAAGCACACAAATGCTGCATGGACAATCCAAAAAAAAAAAAAAGACTGTGAATAAATTAATAATTTCGTATTCACAACAGTATTAAACTAGAATACAGGGAAAAAATGGGAATAGAGCTGCACAATGAACAAAGGGAAACAATGAAATGATATTGCACTGAATGAGCCAGGGTGCCTGTAAAAACCAAACATGGCCCAAAACAGTGGTGTCTTGAATAAAGTAGGCACAATATATACACAGACAAGTGTAGGAAATGAAAGCATGAAGTTGAAGTGTATGACTTTGAAGTCTCTTAATATTCTTTTAACTGAATTTTATTGCTTGTAATTAAACATCCTTTAACAGAAAGATCAAGAAATTGTTGGTGGATTGAGGTGCAGGTATATTACTAACTGCAGATATACTACTTTTGGCCATAGTAAAACAAATGATAAAGTTACAAATTTACCACAAAGATTATATTTGCAATACTCTAGGGATTACTTAATAAATAAATTTTCATTTTTAGATAAATCTTCACTGATTCATGGATTGTACAGCAGAATATAAATTTACAACCATCTGCAGTTAGCTACGCTGTGATATGGAATGGTAAACATGGGGTATAACTATAGATCAGCCTTAGTTACTCCTGAGTGAAAACACTAGGCAAAATAAGAAAGCTTGAGCAGAAATTTAAATTTCAATACAAGTTTCCTCTTAAATCTTATAGACCATTTTTATTTATTTATTTATTTTTCCTGCATGACTGTCTACAATTTAGGACCTGATATTCATTCAAAGACTCTGGTCATCTTCAGTATCTGTAGGTAAAACAGTTTCTCTTAACCAATGCACCTAAACTTCAGTACATGTATTTAAACTTAGCTCTTGGTTTGCATATTGAGTTTTTACCACCTGAAGCTCCTGACCTGTCTCAACAGCTGTAAAAAAATAAAATAAAATAATAAAATAGCTTCAAGCTGGCACTTTAAAAATAAATGAAAGTGACATTTATACACGAATTTCATTGCAACTTTAATTACTTTTTTTTTTTTGAACTTCTTCCTGCATTCTTTTCTCCCTTAGAGCCTTTTCTATGCTTGCAGGCAAACCATTGAAGCAAATCTTTCCAATGAAGTCTGCTGAATTGCTATTGCAAATTTCATTGCTGTTGATGAAACACTGAGGTCCTTTTGTTGAACACTTTACTACTCAGACTACTAGAACACAGGCTTTATGTTTCTTTTGTGGCCAGTATGCAAGAGATAGTGATGAGCAATTCTTATTTTAATTAGCTGATAGATTCAGGTAGGAAGTGAGACTGTTCTTTTTGATAGGCACAAACTGTCATTTCTGATTTGGAAATGATAAAATATAGAATATTCCAAAAATATATAGAGAGAGAACGGGAAGTGAGATAAAATAAAGAGATCAAGATTTTAGTGTTGTTCGTGTTTTAAAATACATAGGAGACCTCTTTTTACTGAGCAATCAAAACAATGGGTGAAGGTAATAATTAGTAAGAAATTTATTGATTATTATTGAAATTACTGGCCAGAAAATAAGGCAATAATGTAAGTTTATTAAATGTTGTCTTCTTTCTCAGCCTTCCAACTACTTGTTACACAGCTTCAGTAAAGAAACCTATATCTGCTCAGATATCAATTACAAGAGCATTCCTCAAGAAATGTGTAAGGAACATCTGCACACTTCATTATTTACATAATGCTGTATGCAGTTATGTCATTCATGCATTTTACTGGTTTCCATGGACTTTTATTACTTTCCTCAAACTGATAAAAACAGAAGTAAAAATAGATAATCATCTACTGATACCTTGAATGGGATTCAGATTTTTATTTATTTATTTAATTAATTAATTTATTTATTTATTTTTAATGGCCATTTTGATGACTTAGATTATCTTCCCTGACCTGCAACTGTGCTCCAGAGTGCTACAAATCTCCTGGAGTTCCTTTGGTCACATCTGGCACCTGATATCTTTAATATCCCAGGGCATTTCAGATAGGACTGTTTCCCCATGTTTAGGCACCTAAATCCTACCATCTGAGTCCATAAGACTTTGACAAATAGCATCTTCTCAGGAAGGAGTTGAAAACTTTCTGCTAAAACCGTTTTGAGGTGCAAGTGGGCTTTGACTATGAAGCACTATCTGAAGGAAGTATCCATATCTCAAAACAGATTATTGAACTTTAAAAATATATAGAAAAAAAAAAAAAGAGAGAGAGAGAGAGAAAGGGTATTTTAAGTGAAGATGAAAAATTAAATAATAATGATAATAAAAAAGCTTACCTTGGCTTTGAAAAATAAAAACTTTTTAATGAAAAAAAAAATATATATATTGTGCTTTAGTATGGTAGTTTCATTTCTATCATTACTTATATCCTTGTTGAAATTGATTGATTTATCCAGTCTGTTTCTCTAGTCATACTATCACAGCTCATTGCAGGAGCAACTGTTAAATATCTACCAAGGACATTTAAAAAGCTATGAATGTTTCCAGCTTTACTGTGAAAAAAAGAAATCACCAAAACTCCATGGCTTTGTAGTTTAAAAATAGTTCTGGGACACGGAAGTGACTTATAAACTCTTACTGTGTAGCAGAGAAATAATATGTCAAAATGCCAAGGAAATTGGACACACACAATAATCAACAGCACGTAGGCTACTAGGTAAAATTAGTTAATTAAAGGACTTCATTAAAATGCAGTTGTCTGCGACAGTCCTAGAAAATCACAGTGATATCTGTGCATAGAAAACACACTTCAACATAATTGTTTGGGTCTCAAAGCTTGCAGAAGTATATAACGAGATGGGACATGTCCTCTAAGAGATGATGTCAGTGCCATAAATACATAAACTAATCCCTCATGTAGAAATTATATTTTTCATCGTTCTTTTTTTTTTTTTTTTTTTTTTCCTCTTTCAAGACTTCAGCCTTGGGCCCTTGGGCAACTATGTTATTTAGATCCTGCTCTCTCTACTCATTTTGACAGAAAAAGATGTAGACTTGAGTATACCAACTATAAACTTTTATGTTGCAATTTACACGTTGCCTTAAGCTTGCATTTGTGAAGGCTTCTGGCAAGACTAAAAGTTAGTAAATTGTACTTTAGTTCAAATAGAAATGATAAAGCATATTTACTTTGTGTAGAGCAAAGGTTTTGGTGAATCCTGAGTTTTAATTTCTATTTCAGGTAGATAGGGTTAATTTTAAAATCAACTTAGGAGTATAGTTTAGAATGATCCTAGAATCATTGTAGAATCATAGAATGACTTGGGTTGGAAGGGACCTTAAAGACCATCCAGTCCCAACCCTCCTGCCATGGGCAGGGATGCCACCCACCAGATCAAGATGCCCAGGGTCATCCAACATACTCCCTCCAGGGATGGGGCATCCACAACCTCTCTAGTAAACCTGTTCCAGTGCCTCACCACCCTCTGAGTGAGGAATTTCCTCCTAACATCTAATCTAAATCTCTCCTCTTTCAGTTTAAAATCATTCCCCCTTGTGTTATCATTATCTGTTCAAGTAAAAAGTCACACTCCATCTTTTATATAAGCCCCCTTTAAGTACTGAAAGGCTTCAATGAGGTCTCCTGAGATACTTCTCTTCTTCAGGCTGAACATCCCCAGCTCTCTCAGTCTTTCTGTACAGAATAGATGCTCCAGCCCTCTGATCATCTTTGTGGCTCTCCTCTGGACCTGCTCTAACTTGTCCATGTCCTTGTGCTGGGGACCCCAAGCCTGGATGCAGTACTCCAAGTGAGACCTCACAAGGGCAGAACAGATGGGGACAATCACCTCCCTCCACCTGCTGGCCACTGTGCTCATGCAGGCCAGGACACAGCTGGCCTTCTGGACTTTAAGTGAGTACTTCTGGCTCATGTAGAGCTTTTCATCTACCAGAACCCTCAAGTCCTTGGTAGGGCTGTTCTCAATGAGTTCCCCTCCCAGTCTGTACTCACGTTTGAGACTGTCCTGACTCAGGTTCAGCACATTTCACTTGGACTTTTTGAACCTCATTATGTTCACATGTGCCCACTTATCTAGCTTGTCCAGATCCCTTTGGATGGCATCTCTTCCTTCTGGTGTATCAATTGCACCACTCAGATGATAGCGAGCTTTGCATAAAAAATTAACTTTTATCAACAACAATAAATCAAAATTTTAAAACTGTATTTTATTTATCTTCATTTTCTTCCCAATACAAGAAGTATGTCTACTAAACAGTTGCTATCAAGAAATCATAATTGTTTGCTGGAAAAAACACACACAACATAAACATGAAAACCCACAAACAAACAACAAAACCCAAAACCAAACCAAACCAAACCAAAAACCTTTTGACTGAGAGAACTTAGTTCAGTTTTAGCCAAGGCTGGAACTTGTAATGTCCACAGTAAGACAGCCACTGAGTAGACACTTTCTTATGTCACTTAAGATAACTATTCTTTTGGTCTGGAATTCTCAGCAAGTAAAACAATGTGCTCACATCTCCCAGCCATAAAACAAAAGGGCCATAAAATTTTCCTAGGCTGAGATAATAATTGCCTGCTCTTTGAAGAATTACTAGTCTGTTAGATTTTATTTTGAAGTCATAGTTTAATTTGAAACAAAATTCAACTATCACAGTTGAAAAGTTGCTTTAGAAATTTAAACTAAAGAATAAAGAATATGTACGTTTTTTGTTGTCATTGTTCTTGTTTTTTTTTTTGTTTGTTTTGTTTTGTTTTTGTTTTTTCTTCGGGAGGTGATCTGAAGCAAAACAGCAAAGATTACAAACAAAAGTCCTTCACATTTGAATATTTTTGGAAGACATGTTTTGACAGATTGAATATTAGTTTAAGTTGTCAAATTTCACCTTCTCAAACATAGATGTATAAATCAATATTTATTTGTATTGATTAGACATGCTAAATAACTTTAATAAATATGATATCTTGGTTCAAGACATGTAATGTTCAATGTATTTTGGCTTTACAGGAATGCTTATGTTCAATGTCTTGTGGCATAAAGTCATTTTGGTGCTACAGTCAAAGAAGTAAAATGATCCTTCATGTGCTCTTGATTTGTAACTTCTAATAATGCAGCTGAGTTTAAATTCCCTGCTTGATCGCTGCAATTTTAATCAAAGTCAAAGACCAAGACTTTAGGAAAATTTTCTTGGTAAAGCTACATTAAAGAAAGATACATTTTTATGTAAGTTCTTCAGTGCTGCAGCTGCCACACAGATGGTGAAATAACCAAGGGACCATATGGAAAAAAAAAAAATTCCCATATTAGCAAGAAGAAACGAATTCAATAGCTGGGATGGGAGTCTGCCTAAGGAATCTATTCATGTGTTCTCTGACAAACAAGAAATGGAGGGAGAAATCCTTTTATGTACTGGTATCTTGTAGCTAACCAAAAGATGCCTAGAAAAATCCCTATTTTAAAACTGTCCAGCTTTCTTCTAGCTAATGATAATCTCATTCTGTATGAAAAAGTTTTGTTCAAAGTATAAAATCCACAAGTATACCTGGCTTGCTTAGAGATTTGTTTTTTTCTAAGGAGGCTACAGGAATGGAGATTTAAATTTGGAGTCCTGTTGCCAAGGTTCCTGAGATAAAAAACTCCTATAAAGGCAACACTCCTTATTACTGATTGACTCTTACACATACTTTGAGGTACTCATCTGGGATGTGAGACCTGCTGTTGATGAATCCTGGTGTTCTCTGGTTAGATAAATTGATTGCAAGAACTAGTTTGGATTTGAGGGGAGAGATATTTATGGTGTTGGCCTTTATCCTATCATGATCTATGTACAGAAAAAACACCATTGGACATAAACAGACTTACTGTTGGTTAATCTACCCACAAGTTGGCTCTGAAATCATGGAAGGTTTTATGATATGCCCAAGCATATTGAATAGTTTGAATCACAGAGAAGCAGTTATAGAGTGTATTTCAACACAAAGAACATCCAGTAGCACTGACTGATACTGTCTACTTTTTGCCCCTTGTCCTCATAGTCCACTTGATGGAGATTTGCAATGTTTTCATTATGACTACAAGTGCTGTCAGAATGGTTAATTTCAAAACAAGCCCCTATAAACCAGGAAAGAACTATATATTATTTTCTTTTGTCATGAACACAAATGGTATATTTCATTTTAAAACATCTTCCTTCAGTAAGTTTCAGAGACCTATTTTTAATGCAAAGTCAGAGCAAATTTTAGTGGGATGCATAAAATAATTTACAATCTAATGTGAATGACTACCTGCCTTGGACTGACTCTAGTTTTTACTGTTCTGTTTTTAAAGGACATTTTTCCTCTATCTGAAGATGTGGTAATGACAAATTATTCTTGCTACAAATGATTGCTATTGTATTAATTTATTTCTTTAGACTTGTTGATTGAAAAGCACGCTCAGAATTTTCTCTAAGAATGACTACTAGAGAATCCCTTGGCAAAGACATTTCCATTCCCTGCCTCAAGCAATCTGCAGCACAATTAATTAAAAAAAAAAAAAAAGGCATCCCACAGTGAATGAATTTATTTTCAGGAACTCTTTTCGCCCCTAAAATGGTAGAAATCATAAATTTTTAGCTTTTTTTTTTTTTTTTGAATGCAGAAATATTAGAAACATTGCCTAGGGAATAGGAAAACTTTATAAGAATGAGCCAACAATTTGAGGGAGACAGAAGTTGGCAAGTTTTGTCTGTAAAGTAACAAGCCATAAGCACAGGAGAGCAAATCTTAGACACGTAAAAGATAAAACAGAAGGTGAATGGAGATCTCTGAAAACAGATTTCAGAGTAACGTTTATAATGCTGTACTAATAAATTGATAGAGGCCTGTCTCTGTATATTTCAAACTACGATTTCACAGGGGAGAAACTTTTATACTAAAGCTAGTGTCAGAAAAAATAACAACAACGAAGATACTGGGGAGCCTGGCTATGCAGTGTTTGTCAATGTGATAATTTCTGCTTCTGCTTTCCTGTTACCATAGCTACCTGCTCAGTTTCCACTGAAGTCAATCTATGTGACTTTATTTGCTTTGGAACTTAAACATCCCCTCATCCTCTGTACTGTCAAAGGGAACATGAAGAAAGTGTTTGGTGTCCCTCTCTGGTTTCTGTGTTACCACAATGATGGTGAACAGGCACTTTGAGAAGGCATGTGTTCACCGTGATGGCCCCTTGCTTACCTTAATATTGGCCAAAATAGTTCCCCAAGAACTGGCAATTGGAGAAGGCATGGTGATCTCCCAGGACACTACCTGAGAGAATCATGGAGCTTGTCCTAAGTGAGGACAATTGATCAGAATGGTCATGAAGTAAACTATCCATCTGTTGGTATAAATCATAGAGATCATGGAGCGATAAGATACGGTCAGTGTGGATTTGCCAGGGTAAATCACATCAACATGTATAACTTCTTCCTTTGGTGAGATAGCTGCCCTAGCACATAGAAAGGGGAATTTAAGACACTACATGAATTAATTATAGTATTCTCTGAGACCTAGGGAAAAACAATCTACATGAAATCATCACAAAGTTGGTGCTGATTAAACTAGTCATTTGTTGAGCAATGCTCCAATTTTAGGGCATTTCAAATGGGGTCCTGTGCAAGAGCCTAATTAATAATTTAAACTGTTAACCGGTGGGATGACAAAACACACAGATTAATTTCCTGTGTGACACTGAACTGTGAGGTGTCACCAACTTCATAACTCAAGCTGAGTTTAAGAAACTGACAAATTACCCTGTAATCAGTATTACTCAGTTCATAAAAAGTAAGGTAAAAATGCCATGCCTTGGGGAAACTGAATGCTGTTATGCAAAATGGATAATTATGGAATAATCTAAAGTACTGCATCTGGAGCTATAATAGCAGTATATGGCCTGAATATGCATCAATAATGAAATGGTAATGCAGCAAAAAGTGTTTTTCTAGATGGCATAAAACATGAAGGGAATGTCTAAGGCATAAACTGAAGGTATTTTCCTCTGCCAGTAGTCTCAAACTTTGAAATGTGGCCAGTTCTAAACAGCGTGGCCAGTTCTGGGCACTGCATTTTAAGAAAAGTCCACACCCTTTTTTTCCCAACAATATTTGGAATGAAGCAATGGGAAAGCATTAAAAATGGCACATGTCTAGAAAGAGGCCATAGGTCTTATAAAGAATAATTCCAAGGACAGTGTTTATGCAATTAGAAAGTAAAAGGTGAAATATGAGGTGGAAATATGATGCTAATTTTCCATGCTGATAAGCAACTATTGGACAGGTTCTCAAAAGGTCACTGGTTATCCATTTGCTCTGCTCAGAAATATATTTTAAAAATGCATTTTGTGTGTGGAGAACAGCATATCTTTTATTTGACACTGGGTGCATTTCTTGGTGTGAAGCAAGAATTTAGACTTTAACAATCCTAAAAGCTGCCCTATCCCATTATCTTGTCTGTCATTTATAAAGTATCATGTACCAATTTTCAACATATCATATTAAAAAAGGAAAACTGTAGAAAGCAAAGGTTAATTATTTCAAGTAGAAAAGGACAGATCCTCTCCTCTTACCTTTCATGTGGTATATCATATTGCATCACTCTGCCCTTTAGAGCTATTTTCAACACGTTACCTCTTACATGTACCTCAAAATTTCAGTTTCAGACTGCCACGATGTCAGTCAAATTATATAACATAAAACAGAAACATATATATTTTTTTAAAAAAAGCAGAGACCCTATTCTTTGAATTCTTTCACATATTAGCTTCTGAGCCCCACTGTATGTCACACTTTCCACCATTAACTCAAATTAATAGGTACAAAAATCAGAGTTTTAATCCAAGTTTCAGAATCATGTGGTTTTAATTCAAGTTTATAGCTATACAGTTACTCTGTACTTGACTGGTAGTCTCTTTCACATCCTTAACCCAGTTTCCTTCAAGTTATGATAGTTTGACATTTCTAGCCTAACTAAACATGACTTTTCTGAAATCTCTGTTCTGAGTCCACTGCTGGATGTCTGACTAAAGACTCCCATTGGTTTTAATGAGTTGGAAACATGCTTCTTACACATAACAAATGCAGCTCAGTGTCAGACTCTTAATTATAGACACACAGTAGCTGCTGTTTCTTACAAGCAAAAGCTTATCTCACAGGACTATAATCTAAGCGACTGGGATCAGTATTAAACCTGATATTGTGAAATATCTTAGCTGTGTTAAAAAATAACTACATCTACTCCTATAACTAATTATATGGCAGTTGTTTTAAGCCTTAGTGTAAAGTTATTAATACAAAATTTAAGCCAACAGTCATGTAGGAACTAAAGAACTGTATTTTTGAACACCTGAATTTTTGTCAAAAGTTTACTTAGTTTGTAGACTCAGCAGGGGATTATATCAAAAGGAGGATTAAAAGCAGTTGGAGATATTCAAAACCCAGCTGGATGTGGTCCTGAGCACCCTGCTTAGCCGACCAATCTCTGAACACAGGGGTTAGACTAGATGGTCTGCATAGGTGCCTTCCCTTCTCAGCCATACTCTGAAATCTTTTACCCACTGCTGTGGCCATATCTGGTTGTTATGTGGTGTAGCAGGAGAAGCAGCAGGAGAAGCATCTTTCCAGAGAACCCTTTCTCCCAGGGCAGGTTCAATTTCAGGCAGAGAATCCAGGTAGTTGTTGCATATCTGAGTTAGCCTGTACAAACTTAAGCTGTATTCTTTGTCCCATTTATTTCAGGAAGATACCTCCATACCTGAATATTTTTACTTTGTTAAAAGAATATGGACAAGATACTCGACTAGAGGTGTATTGAAGCCAAGCTTTTCCGGTCTTTTTTTACTGAGTAGATGACTAAAGCCAGAACCAGTAAGGAGCTTACCATTGTCTTTCAGAAATGCAAAGACCTGGTAAAGAGTGCTCTTTCTGCAGGACTTAAACTCTGTGCTACTGACACTGACAATTTACTGCTATACCAAGGAATTAAAAGTTAATATTTATTATTACTATGTTACGTGTGGGTCACACTCAGTGACTTGATACACAAGTGTGGCACTGCTGCGAAGAGTTTACAATCTGATTGAAGAAATTATTTTTCTCTGTGGAACTAAGCACAGATTTTTTTTGTCTCTCTCTAATTCTTTCCCACTCTTATTTTGATCTATCTATTTGTTTTTATTCTAGTTATTTTCCTTCCAGTGCTGTGCTGAAAATCGGACTAGCACACAGCTGTTCTGTGACAGTAGATGATGCACCTCAGATGTACATTCAGTCTGCATAGTATAGGTGGGTTGGAAATGTGCAATGAAGCAGATTGCCTGGGGAACACAGATCATAATGTGCATATATGAGAGAGAGCTATTATGGTAAATTAGTTTTCTCTTTTTGGATTTCATTGCCATTTGCTCCTTCACAAAGAAGCAACTCACCTTTTAAATTTTTTTTTTTAATTTTTATTCTTTTCTTTTCTTTTTTTTCTTTTTACTTAATAAAAGCAAAACCAGTGTACAGTGCTTATGACAACATGGAGCAAAGAGGGACAGGATTTAAAAAAAAAAAAAAGCCTACTTCTTCTTTTGTCTTTATGTAACTTTCAGTCTTCCTTTTGTTGCCTGAGCATTCCTTGGTGAATATTCTCTAAGCAAAAGGTGTACTGTTGCCAGCAGAGATGCAACCTTTCATCCTTTCATCCATACAGGAAAGTAGGTATTACAGCATATGTGGGCATCATGATTTCAGAAAAAAACACTCTGTCTGTGATTTCTTGCACTCAGTCTCACAGAGCACAGTTGCTCCATAACACTATAGTTGGCTACAGGATTATATCTGTACTACCTGTAAATTATTTGTTTTACCTGTACAATGGTAACATGAAAAGAAGAGCAGCTCTGAAAATTCTGGATTTGTTACAAATCATGGGATTTAGAAAGTGACAAGTTTTATATCCTTTCCTCTTTAAAACATAGTTTCTTTCACCGACTGAAACAAAGGCATTCTTCAAAATGGCAATAGGTAGAAGAATCCAAAGATATGAGTGCCTGTGTTTTCCCAGGCAATGTAATGTGCAATGAGGGAAAGCATTAAGTTTCCAGGATATGAGTTTTTAGAGATCTTTTCCAGCTTTTCGTCAGATTCATGTGGTATAGAACTGTTCTTGATGGGGAAGATAACCAAAGACTGAGAATTTCATATAACTGTTTTTCATGCAAACACAGGTAGTGGAAGCCTAAATAGAAAGGCAAAATATATTGAGATGAAGGAGAAAAGTGACAAGCTAACTTAAAGAACTTATTCTAAAGGATTTCAAAGCCTACTATACCTTCATAAAGCTTTATACTACTATACCTTCATAATTCAATCCTGTCAGTGAATATAGACTCAAAAACCAATCAAACAAAAAAACACCAACAACTTCAGCAAAGCTTTTGACATGGTTTCCCATAGGATCCTACTGGACAAAATGTCCAGCATACAGCTAAACAAAAACATCATACGATGGGTGAGCAATTGGCTAACGGGCAGGGCTCAAAGGGTTGTGGTTAATGGGGCCACATCTGGCTGGCAGATGGTCGCTAGTGGGGTCCCTCAAGGCTCCATTTTAGGGCCAGTCCTCTTCAATGTTTTTATAAATGATTTGGATGTAGGACTAGAAGGTGTTCTGAGCAAATTTGCCGACGACACCAAACTTGGAGGAGTTGTGGACTCGGATGAGGGTGGAAAGGCCTTGCAGAGAGATCTGGACAGATTGGAGAGCTGGGTGATCACCAACCACGTGAAGTTTAACAAAAGCAAGTGCCGGGTCCTGCACCTGGGACGGGGCAACCCTGGCTATATGTACAGACTGGGTGATGAGACGCTGGGGAGAAGCCCCGCAGAGAGGGATCTGGGGGTTGTGGTTGACAGCAAGTTGAATATGAGCCAGCAGTGTGCCCTGGCAGCCAGGAGGGCCAACCGTATCCTGGGGTGCATCAAGCACGGCATTGCTAGTCGGTTGAGGGAAGTGATTGTCCCGCTCTACTCTGCGCTGGGGCGGCCTCACCTCGACTACTGTGTGCAGTTCTGGGCACCACAGTACAAAAAGGACATTAAACTGTTGGAGAGTGTCCAGAGGAGGATGACAAAGATGGTGAAGGGCCTAGAGGGTAAGACGTATGAGGAGCGGCTGAGGTCACTGGGCCTATTCAGCCTGGAGAAGAGGAGGCTGAGGGGGGACCTCATCGCAGTCTACAACTTCCTCGCGAGAGGGAGTGGAGAGGCAGATGACCTATTCTCTGTTATCACCAGTGACAGGACCTGTGGGAACGGTGTTAAGCTGAGGCAGGGGAAGTTGAGGCTGGGCATCAGGAAGAGGTTCTTCATCGAGAGGGTGGTCGCACACTGGAACAGGCTCCCCAGGGACGTAGTCACTGCACCAAGCCTGTCTGAATTTAAAAAGCGATTGGACTGTGCACTTAGTCACGTGGTCTAAACTTTTGGGCAGACCTGTGCGGTGCCAGGAGTTGGACTTGATGATCCTTATGGGTCCCTTCCAACTCAGGATATTCTATGATTCTATGATTCTATGATTCTATGAGGTTAAAATCAAAAGTATTGTCCTGGAGTAAACATTAGTAAATATTGCCCTGGATAAATATTTTATCTTACAACTTTTGTCCTTTCATACAGCTTTTCTGTATGATACAGGTTTGTGTGCAACCCACCTACAATCTGATCTACTCTCTATTTTGCATATAACTAGTAGCTTTTCAGTTCAGTTGTTTTCAGTGTATTGGTTATCTGAGGAGAGGTTAATTTAATCTATTTACTACCATTTCTGTTTGTGTAATTATATTTACAGTGCAGCTTGAAGAAATATGGTACAACTGGCAAACTGATTGATTTGTAGACAGTGGAGCAGGTGAATGTACAAGCAAAGTGCTTTGAGACTGCTGTAGACAAACCATCAGCTTCGTAAAACATTTAGAAAAGCACCTATACCAGAATTATCAACCCGTCTCCTATCTTTTCAATGGCTATGCTCACTGAAGCGGTTACCTTCATGTGCTCCCTCCTCAGACCCACTGCTAGGTCTACTCATATGAAACGCTCCCTAAAACACACCAAAATGAACTAGACCTTCAATAAAGAGTTAGACATGCAAACAACTTATAGTGAACAGTTTATTGCTTTCCCATTTAATACTGCTTAGGTGGTCAGTTGATAAGAAGGGATGTCTGTATCAGGAGTTAAGAACAGCTAAGAGCTGTGGCTTCAGCAGGCACACATTTGCCTCTGGAATAGCTATTAAACACATTATAAAGCTATTACAACCTTTAACTTGCCCCAAATATTAAGTTTTATTTTGGATTGAAATAATTTTATTTGACTCATGATCAACAACTTTTCCTTATTGAAAAAAAAAATGCAGAAAGCAATCATTAGACCATAAAGATTGTAATAGCTTTATTACATCCACTTGAGTGACCAGACAACTCAGCAGGATAAACTGGAGAAGGCAAAAAGCTACACCTACTGCTGGGCAGTATGTCTCTCCTCTGCCTCCAGACTTGGCAAATGATATGATTTTGGAGTTTTAATGTTACTGTTTATGGAGGAATGGATTTCCCTACTTGGTCCGTTTACCACAGAATTTTATTTATTAAACTGCCATATTCCAGGGCTTGTCATGTCACTCTTTGACTTTACATCTACCTACACTTGCCAGCCATTATCCGTCCCCCATTTTTTACCTGCTTAATTCTTCATTTGGTGTCACTTTCTAGAACTGAACTTGAGAATTAATGGTAATTTAATTTCTTTCTTTTTGAAAACAGCTTTGCCAAACTGCTAGAAGTGATTTGCATTTTGTCCTTCATTCTATAAAAACCTCGTCAGCCAGGCTCAGCTCTGTACAGTTCTTGCATAATAGGCAAGTATCATGCTGCAAATGTCACTCCTATGCTGGAATATGACAAGCTTAAGCTCTGCATGAACCTTGCTGCATTGGATCAGACTAACTGCTCATCTGATGCCACTCCTCATTGCTGTACACAGTTTCAGATGTTGTAACAGATGCTTCAGAAGATGTAAAGATCCCAGAAGAGGCAATTACACAAAACCATTCCCAAGGCAGCAATATTTTCACTAGCCTGCCAATGGCAGAGCTAGGTCCTGTCCTGAGGCCTGGCCGGGATACATGTGCCATGGTTTTGGGACAGAGTTAGTTTTCTTCATAAAGATCCCATAATGCCGTGTTTTGGATTTTGGATAAAAATAGTGGTGATAACTCACCAATGCTTTAGTTGATGCAGAGCAGTGTTCACACAGAGCCAAGGACTCCAGTTCCTCATGCTGCCCTGCCAGTGAGGAGGCTGCGGGTGCACCAGGAGCTGGGAGGAGACAGAACTAGCTGGCCCAGGCTGACCAAAGGGATGTCCCACCACTGTATGATGTCATACTCAGCGATAAAAGCTGGGTAAAGAAGGGGGACATTCAGAGTGATGACATTTGTATTCCCAAGAAACAGTTACAGGTGATGAGCCCTTATTTTCTGAAATAAGGTGGCTGAACACCTGGCTGCAGATGGGAAGCAGTGAATGGATTCCTGGTTTTACCTTGCTTGAGCATGTGGCTTTTGCTTTACCTAGTAAACTGTCTTTATCTCAAACCATGAGTTGTCAAACTTTTATCTTTTTGATTCTCTCCCCCATCCCACCTGGGGAGAGTGAACGAGCCTCTGGGTGGTGCCTGCTGGGTTAAATAAAAACAACATATTAGGTGTCAGAGGCTGAGCACCTTTTTCACAGCCCATTCCACTAAAAGTGGATGGGGCTTGTGACAATGTGGGAAAACTGTTTTCTGGCCCAATGGTATGGTCTGTACCTGTAGGTCTAGCTTGCTGGAGTTGTGTTAGAGGTAAGTCCTGTTTCCTGATCAGTACACTGAGTTAGGGGTGGATGAGTAAGGGGTGTCTATTTTACAAAGGACATTTTTAGTTGAAAATAGATCTGGGGAGAGGGAAAGGCTAAGATTTTGGTCAGTAAGCCTCCATCCAGCTCTGCTGGGAGCTTCAAGGATGATGTTCAATTACAATAGGAGTGAACAAAAAGACTTAAAAATGTGCTGTCTGTACTTGAAATTGCAAATCTTGTCTGTGACAAATAAGTAGTGGAGCAAATCTGTAGTTCTCTGCTTTTACCTCATAGCTATGCAATTCTGCCCAAAGCTTGCAATGCAGAGAGGGGAAAAAAAAAAAAAAAAAAAAAAAAAAAAAAAGTCTTTCAGCAAGCTACCCTGAGGCAGTGCATACACTTCCCAGGCTTAATGCCAAGTTACTACAGTTTGCCTCCACAATCAAATTTGCTGATCTGAATGAGGAAATCAGAAAGCAATTTTTTCAACACTGTTTATGATTTGGAGAAGGCTTCATAATCAAAACAGTTAATTTTGCACTAGATAAACCATAAATGTATCAATTCCAGAAGTTCTAAACTAGAGCTGTCTAAAGCCTGGAATTTCTGATCAGCAGAAAGTGTTAATATTTCACAATTTACTTATGTATTCAGTTTAAAATACTCTCTCAAACTGGTTTTATGCAAAGTCACAGAAAAGAGTATCATCAATGTGGAGAGCTAGTCAGTTTCCACATCTGGAAGCTATGGTTACTTTTGACATGGGAAAGAAACACAGGAAAACTGCAACCATAAATGTCATAGGGACTCCAGCATTCAGTAAGGAAAACACATTTTTCCAGCAGAGTCCTGTCTATGTTTCAGTGACATTTAACTGAATCAAGTACAAACTTTCAAAAATTCAAACAGGAACAAATAAAGAACATGTCCTTTGTATGTAGTCTTGAGGCATATGAACAGTGCTGCAAGCTGTTTCTTGGACAGCAGGATCTGACTTCCAGAAATGCAGTGAAAGCTGGAAATTTTGTCTGCATTAGCATTTGAAAAGAAAACACAATGTTAGGCTCAAAACCACTCTATCCAGTAAAATTTCTGTTCTGGATGATAGCATTTAAAAGCAACTTGAACAGCCATTGTAGGAATGGAGATATACAGCCATAGCAAGAGGAACAAAACTCACGCATAGCTACAAAAAAAAAAAAAAAAAGAAAAAAAAAAAAAAAAGGAAACTGAATTTCACACTCCAGCCAAACTGGAAGACGAGATGATGCCAGCTTTGTGGGGAAAACAAAAATATTCTGTTTATAAGAGAGGGGAGCATGACCCTAACTGGGATCTGAGGAGAAGCAATTGTAAAGCCAAGTGAATAAACAAACTGGACTGGAAAGACTTGACAAAACAGAACTGAGAGAGCAAGTGTTTGAAACTGCGAGTGTGGTAGTCTGCCAAAAATGTACTTGGGAAGGAGGTCAAGAACACCGAATGACCAGCTGACTGATTTACAAAGAGAACAATTATAAAATATTAAAAGAACACTAAACCATTAACAAGGGAATGTCTGGGCAAAACAGAAGTTAAGGATAAATAATTATCGTTAGGGAAGCTATTTGTGCTGCTTGAGACTACAGAAAAAGGATAGTGTTATCTTTCCAGTTCAGGTAATTAATAAACATGAAGTAAGGTCTTTATGAAGCAAGCAGGCTAAGAATAATCAAACTCCATCAAATGACATAAATCCAAAATGTTCAGAAATACTCTTGATGACAAAATTGCTCCAGAACACAGATATCTACAAGTTTCTGAATTTCTCACTATTTGGCAGTTCTGTCAAAATGCAACTGGGGCTCAGGAGCTCTACTTTGTATTTCAGGTATTTCAGGACACTTGTATGATTGGACTGAGATGTTTACCCTATCTTAGTGTTGTTTACATGGGGGTGACAGCAAATTCTTTCTCCCATCTGTTTTTATATTTAGGCTGTAATTTTCTTATAAGAAAAGAGACACTGTAACATAAATGCCCCCTATTCCTATTTCTCTTCTGTCTGAAGCTGTTATTCTAAAACTTAATTGCATGTCAGAAGCCGATATTGGGTACTTGATTGCAACGAGTAACTTCTAATTGCTTCTCTTTAAGGTCAGTTTGAGTTGTGTTGTGTTTTACTTGTTGTAAACCTGGTAAGGTATTTGCGTTCCCTTTTACCAAAACTAGGGCTGTGGTTTCAGGCAAAGTACTGATACCTCAGTTTTCATAAAAGTGCTTTGTTCAGGAGGATGCATAGACCATGTAATGTAATATATTTAATTCAAATTTGTCAAATAAAGCTGTGAAATTTTTACTTATGTGCAAGAATCAGTTCATTTGAAATTAACAGTGATGAAACAAAAAAATCATCATAGTGTGTCAAAGATTTCTATTTTACAATATTCAAGGTTAACAAACTGGGACAAGTAAGGACAATGTTTTGCTTTAAAATAGTAAAATAAAGATTAAGTAGTCAGTATGCTGAATTGCGTCTTTCCCACCAGTGGTAAAAAGGAACATTTTCTGTATTAACAAATAATTAAAGTTGATTAAATTGAGGCATGGAATGAACATACTAAAAACCTCTATCAGAAAAGTCAGTGTATAGAAAAAGAAATAGAAATAGCTGACAAGACATACTTTATGCATTAAAAATGTGGGCATTGATTAGAATAATATCTGGTAGTAGAGCTGAAGCTGTAGGATTATTCCACATTTGCTGCACATATAGGTGTATATATATATTCTTTTTTAATAAAAATTTAGGGTGTATTTTAAAAGGATGTAAAATGTGCTCCAATTTAAATATAAACTGTCGATACTGAACACTGGAAAGGATCAGTTTCACAACACATCATTCTCTTTCATTTTTAAATGAGTGTGTGCCTATATACTCATAGCACTCTAAATTCTAGAATTTAACTAACAGTTTCAGGAATTCATTTAGTTAAGGCAACATCCATAAAGACTGAAGAGAAAAATATAATGCTTTTGTCAAAAAGTGTAACACAATAAGCCATATTTAATGATTTTTAATTTATGAAGCAGGAGTTGCTGGCTAAAAATAACTTTAGGATTTCAAATAGTAATTATATCAGCTATTTCCTCCCCCACTGTTTGATTAATTGCTTGAGTAATAGAAGGTTTATTCTACTTATTGGGAAGGACCATTGATGAGAAACTGACTTAACAATTAAATGAGAACAATACACTGTAACAGTCACAGCAGAGATTATTAATCAGTTTCTGGAAGAACAGCAAAAACACTTCAAAATATAATTAAAATAATAATAATTAAAAAAAAGCTGCTGGAATATCTTCAAAAAAATTCTAGCCAGTAATTTTGAATAATGCTTTAATAATAATATTGTATATTGATTTGCTTTTATCTCATAACTGTTAAATAGGTTGCAAAAATGGATATATATATAATGGAGCATTTTATAGCTGGGGAACAACCGGCTCCATAAAAATTGTTTGATGGCAGAAGCCCAAAGTAAGGCACACACATGTGGACACACACATATAGGGAAGAGTCCTTCAGTGAGGGACTCAAATTTTTCACCCAGTAACAAACAGTAGGTTTCAAACCACTAGCTGCAATTCCCTTTAGAATTCCTCCCCCCATATTGTTGAAAACTGTGGTTAAGAAATACTAAAATTAGCCAATGAATCTTTGTGAAATACATTATATTTCTTGGTACTGACCGAGACCAAGACGACTGGCAGAAGTGTTCCTTAGTCACTCACTCTGACCATTAAGGTGTCAGTATCTTGTCCCAGATCACTATTTTTGCTTTTTTCTGTATCAGTGGTAGGTATGATAATATTCAGAAAGAGACTTTAAGCTTGATGTTACTAAGTTAAGATGCATGGGAAGTTAATGAGCAATAATCTAGTCAATACACATCAACATCAATTTTGCTAAAGTACCTAAAGATAATTTATTTATAGCTTATCTAAAGACTTTTTATTATTTTATTTTATTTTTTGACAGCAAGTCATGTAAAAATGCTGCACGCACAGGATGGAAGGCACATATTTGAAACATTATTGACTGGGACAATGATTTGGACTCTGTTACAAAGAAATATTCCATTTAGAGAATTTGTGCTTCAGAAATGTGAGTAAAAAATTCAAGGGAGATTCAAGTGTGTCTTTCAGACAGGCAGCTGTGACAGCTGAATGAAAGATGCATGTGTATGATGTGCAATACTCAAAGGCTTTTCTAGTTTCTTGAGCAGCTGTTTAAATCACTGAATGTATAGAACTCAATGCCTTTAGGTAATTGTGCAATTCACACCAATGCTAGGTGACAGTGGAGAGTTAAAGGTACCCACAATACACGTGTTTTTTTTTTTTTTTTTTTTTTTTTTTTTTTTAAAACATAGCTCTTCATAAAATAATGTTTCAGCTAATACAAATGTGTGTGCCTATGTGTCTGACAGATATAAAGCTTGGCACAATGCATCACAGAAAGAACTGTGAATCTTTCACTACTCCCAAGCATATGCAATGCTAGTGTGTTTGCTCTCACAGCCTGTGCTATTTAATGTTATGAACAGTTATTTGCACTACCTGGGTTTTTGCAGAGTACAGTGCTTGACCCATCAATGTGAGTGCCAAGGCAGCACTCTTTCTTAAGCTTTCGCCTAGTTTTGTTCACTGTGACTAGGCAAAAAACTCCTCTGCATCAGCCTTTCCTCAGCAAAATACTGTGCAGCTCTGCAACTCTATTTTCTAATCAAGACCATTGGAAACAGGGATAGCTTTTCAGCTGTATCTCTTCAATGGTCAAATCTTTTCATGTCCTGCAGGGCTCAATCTGCTCTCCCACTGCGCCACCATCTGTCGTGGCAAAGCTTTGATGACCTTGGAAGCCCAAGGAGGCTGATTTGAGAGCCTCACCATATCTCTTACTACAAAGCTGTGGGCCTGGGAATGTTTTTATTGAAACTGTTCTTGCATACTGCTCTGTTACATAAAGGCAAGAGGGGAACAAAAGGCACTACCTTATAGATCTGCTAGGTCCTCCAGTTTATAAAAGCATTTTTAAAGACAAGTTGCTACCTCACATTCTAGAGGAAGAGAATCATCTTTCAGTTTACAGTAACTTAAGCAGAAGTCAGTGTGGTTCAAGAATGTGTTTAAAATGTGATGAATCTGTAGAAAGGGTGTCAAAGTCTGTTTTACTGCTCAGTATTAATGTTGCTGTAGTAGTCTGGACCCTCTAATAGCATATGTCTTTTATTAGAGTGATACAATAGAAATACTATGGGTCACACACACCCTTGGAAAGGAAGTTACTTCTGATTTTATATATATATGTCATATATATAATGACTTGAAGCTGTGACAGGGAAGGTTCAGGCTGGATATTAGGAAAAAGGCTCTTCACTGAGAGGGTAGTTGGGCACTGGAACAGGCTCCCCAGGGCAATGGTCATTGCACTGAGCCTCCCAGAGTTCAAGAAGCATTTGAACAATGCTCTCAGATACATGATTTGAGTTTTGGGTGGTCCTGTGTGGAGCCAGCAGCTGGACTTAATGATCTTTGTGGGTCTCTTCCATCCTGGGATATTCTATGGTTCTATGATTCTAAAATAACCATTGAACTAGGGGATAGAGGAAATACTACTTACATTTTTACAAATCCAGAGGAGTTAGTTACTCTGTTTGACACAGAAACTCACCTAAACTATGAAGTAATTAGTTTTTGTTATTGTGGTTTTTTTTGTTTGTTTTGTTTTCTTGTCTGAATGAATCTATGCCAGAAATAGAAAAGCACCTCTGGAAGAAAAGAAAAGAAATTTGGTTTCATATGAAAATATTTGCTAGGGAGGTTTTTATATTTTCAGGGAGGTTTTGCATATCCTTTTATATACTTAACAATAGTTGTAGCATTATTTGAATCAGAAAAAGCTGTCAAGCCTACCCGATGTGGTAAAAACCCACAACACTAGTACATGTTTTCTATACAAAGATAGTATTATGGGTTATTTGAACAGGGAATCTCCTCTTCAGTTTGTTGAGGCAAGTTTTTATATGACAGTTCTAAGTTGTAATCATGACCTGCACAACATTAAATAGCTAAAATACTAAGTATCTTTGAATGCAGAAATTTTGGCTCATTTAGTCCTGCTCTTAGAGATAAAGGAGAAAACAATAAAACCAGTGTAGCATCTGAAATGTAAAATATTAAATAAATTTTTCATTTTAACAATATATCCCTTCGCCTGGAGCTGTAAAATATCTTTAAAAGGAAATTAATCATTTGACTGTCTCTGAAATGATGGTGCTAAGAGTCTTTTCTGTGAAAACTGGAAGGTTATTTCAGATTATTTGGGGCTATTGTTTTGATTTAAGTTGAATCCTAAGTCCTTGGGGAGGAAAAAAAAAATCCCCAAAGGAGAAAGAAAATGCTCTTTTTTTTTTTTCACTATTAAAAATTACTCATAGGTTCAGACTTCTATTGCAATCTAACTGCTAGAAGCAGAGCCCATCCTCCTTCCAACCATGGATCAAAACAAGTTTGCTTAAGTTTTTAGCTGCCTCTATGGTTGCAAGCTCAAAACAGCTTTGGCAAATTCCACAGCTTAGTCAAAGTAAATTGTTATTTCTCTGAGAAAGAAGAGGAAAAAAAACATATAGAATGAAGAGGAAAAAAACATGTATGGAATGAAAAGGAAAATGCATCTAAAAAGAGAAGGAAAGATGCATAAAGTGGAATGCTGTGTGGGAAATCTCTGATATTTGGCTGGTGAGCAGCAAGACTATAATGGTTCCTGCTCTTAGGTGTCCATCCTACTTTACTCTTAAAGGTTTTCTTCTCTACCTTTGGGATGTATGAGCTATTCAGAAAGTGATAGCTGAACAAGTTACAGCTAGATGTATTAAAATGAATCAGTCCTGTTTAAGTTTTGCTTTGTGGCCCTGTTTCCAGGGCCAGTTTTTCTTTTCGCTTTCTTCTCTCTCCCTCCCATCAGCTATCTTTAATTCTTGGTTTTCATTATTTCTCCTTGATTTTTGACCAAAACACCAAAGAGAAATCAAGATGTATTTTACTTTTATCTTTGTAGCATTTCCATTGTTCTGCCTGAAGATGTGTGGTTGGAGGATTGTGCTAGTTTACAAAGTATTTTTTCACTACGAGGACTCTATTATAGTTGTTATTTGACTGTAGTATAGCATCCCATTGTTATGGAGGTACTGAAAGTGAGACCACTTTAAAACTATCTTGGGAAATCAAGAGAACTTTTTCACACAAACTGAAAGGATATTTATTTTGTGTGGCCCAAATAATACTGTGTATAATTTAGTTTAGCCTGGAATACTTCTATTTTTCTATTAGTGCATGACAGTGTATTCTTAAAATGGGGGGGGGGGGGGGGAAGAGAAGCGGGGGGAGAGGACTTGGTCTTGGTACTGACCAGATTTTATCTTACTCTCAAATGGAACTTCCAACACTCTTTCTGTGCCATCTTTTGTGGCATTGAGTAGAAGGGAATAACTGCTGCTAGCCTTGAATGTACAGGAAGGGTTGCCAGACATGGAAGCAATGTGTGACACTGCTCTTTCCCATTTTTCAAGTTTTTTGTCAAAGACCATAGTGCCCTAGATGAATTCTGGTGCATCTAAGCCCCTTGTAGGGAACAGATTCCCAACAATCTATTGTTTCTCAAGGGAACAATAATGTTCCTGTAATGAAGCATCTATAGATTGGCCTCTTTGGAAACACCAAATATACAGAATGCATCGCACAGAGTTGAAATATACAACTATTCTTCATTTTGTTGTGTAGCATACAAATCCAAACCAAACACTCACATAAAACATCAAATAAACAAGCAAAACCAAACCAAAACAAACAAAAAAAAAACAACAGAAACCTTTCTTATTGTGTTTCTTTTGCTCATCATTTTGAATCATTTTGGTGCTCTGTTTTCCTTGGCCTATTTAGGATTTTTTTTTTTTCAGCTCATGAGTTTTCTTCTAAAAGACTCCATTTTCCCTTCTCCATTTGATTGTCCCTTCATTGTCCCTCATCTTAAAACAAACCTGCTGTTGCAAAAGTATCTCTCCTACCAAAGCTGTCTTGTCTTTCAAGTGTATCCATGTCTGTTTGCCAATGTACAATTCCTTTACTTTACTGCATTTTTTCCAAGTCATTTATCCCAGTTCTGGCCATTATCCTCACTAGCCCTTTCAATCAGCAAGACTATATCTACCACAGCTAAAGTTAGCTGCTCCTTCCTGTGGGAAATGCGGATGATCTACTGTATAGCTCCCTTGACATATACAATTCCATGCTTATGATTTACTATTAATATTGTCATAGTGATAATGACAGAATTTCTATGCAAATTCATATATTGTAAATACACTGCCCCAGATGAATTATAAACAAGGGAAAAAATCTTTTTTTGTCTCTCTTATTTTAATGGAATTGAAAATAAATAGCTTTTGTATTTATTTATTTTTTCCTGCAGAGCTACTGTCATTCTCTCTTGTGCACTTAATTTTTATTTTCCTTATCTCACTAGATCTGACTGGGATGGAGTTAATCTTCTTCCTATATTATGCTGGGTTTATGGATTTGTGACGAAAACAGCATTGACCAAACATCATGACTTGCCGAGGCGATCGGCTCCGGGGCAGACGCGTTCTGCGGCGGAGCGGGGGATCGGGACAGGCAGGGCTTTTTTTCCGACATCGAGGCCGCTCGACGGACCCGCCAGGACCCGTCAGCCCTCGTGAGGGAGGATGACGAGGCGGCTGACGAGGCGTAGGCGGAGCCAACAGCGCCCCCTGCCCGGCCGTTCAAAAGGAGCCCCTAGGGAGCGCGAGCGACCAGGAGCGCGGCGACCAGGACGGGCAAACAGGGCGTGGCGCGGCAGTTTGCGCGGCAGTTCGCGCAGGGAGGGCGGAGAGGGCAGAGTTTCCCCCCGCCCATAAGAACAACACCTTTAACGGCTGTCGACTGCTAGCTAGGCTGCAGTGGTCTACACCAGGCAGACTGCTCTCTCTAGAAAGTCTGTGTCCACCCAGACTGGCCGTCTGCTCAACAATGCGGCAGTTCAGGTCTCTGGGTGCAGGGAGTGTCTGAGCCTGTTGCTGCCATCTGAGGGAGGCAGAGGCGCCGTGTGTGTGAGGTGCGAGCAGGTGGATGACCTGGTCCGCCTGGTGGCAGAACTCAAAGAGGAGGTGGAGAGGTTGAGGGCTATCAGGGAGTGTGAGCGGGAGATAGACTGGTGGAGTGACTCCCTGCAGGGCTTGAAGGAGAGGTACCGGGGCTAGACACCCCAAATGGGGTTGGACCCCCTGCCCTGTCGCTGTCGGGCAGAGGGAGGGGACCTAGGAGTTGAGGAGGAATGGAGACAGGTCCCTGCTCGACCTCGCAGGCAACGCACCCCCCCACCGGCCCCTCCTTCCCAGGTGCCCTTACATAGCAGATTTGAGGCTTGAGAGGCCGGTGGGTGAGGACGAGGTAGAAAGTCTACCCAGGAGGATGCCTAGGGCGAGGAAGCTGACTCCACGCCTCAAGACTGCCTCCACCAAGAAAGACAGAAGGGTGATCGTAGTAGGTGACTCCCTTCTCAGGGGAACAGAGGGCCCTATTTGTCGACCTGACCCTACCCGTAGGGAAGTCTGCTGCCTCCCTGGGGCCAGGGTCAGGGATGTTGCCAGGAAGCTTCCCAACCTGGTCCGCCCCTCTGACTACTACCCTCTTTTGATAGTCCAGGCTGGCAGTGATGATATTGAAGAGAGAAGCCTGAAGGCTATCAAACGGGACTTTAGGGGACTGGGACGGTTAGTGGATGGAGCAGGAGTACAGGTGGTGTTTTCGTCCATCCCTGCAGTGGCAGGGAGGGGTACCGAGAGGACACGGAAAGCCCACCTGATTAACACGTGGCTCAGAGGCTTGTGCCAATACAGAAATTTTGTTTTTTTTGACCATGGGGCGCTTTACTCAGCACCCGGCGTGGTGACCGCAGACGGGTCCCTATCTCCAAGGGGAAAATGGATCCTAGCCCAGGAGCTGGCAGGGCTCGTTGAGAGGGCTTTAAACTAGGAAAGAAGGGGGACGGGGCTGAAATAAGTCTTGTTGGAGCTGTACCAGGGGGAACAATGGCAAGGCCAGGGAAGAAGGCAATGGCCCGACTGAAGTGCATCTACACTAATGCATGCAGCATGGGTAACAAACAAGAGGAGCTGGAAGCCATCGTGCAGCAGGCAAGCTATGACTTGGTTGCCATCATGGAAACGTGGTGGGACCACTCTCATGACTGGAGTGCTGCAATGTCTGGCTATAGGCTCTTCAGAAGGGACAGGCAGCACAGAAGGGGTGGTGGTGTGGCTCTCTACATTAGAGAGTGTTTAGATGTTGAGGAACTTGAGGCTGGGAATGATAAGGTTGAGTCCCTATGGGTTAGGATCAGAGGGAAGGCCAACAAGGCAAGCATCCTGGTGGGGGTCTGTTATAGACCGCCGAACCAGGATGAGGAGACGGATGAGGAGTTCTACAGGCAGCTGGCAGAAGCCGCGAAATCGTCAGCGCTTGTTCTCGTGGGGGACTTCAACTTCCCAGACATATCCTGGAAGCACAACACAGCCCAGAGAAAGCCGTCTAAGAGGTTTCTGGAGAGCGTGGAAGATAGCTTCCTGATGCAGCTGGTTAGTGAGCCTACCAGGGGAGGTGCCCCGCTAGACCTTCTGTTCACAAACAGTGACGGACTGGTGGGAGATGTGGTGGTCGAGAGCTGTCTTGGGCAGAGTGACCACGAAATGGTTCAGTTCTCTATTCTTGGCGAAGTCAGGAAGGGGAGCAGTAAAACCGCTGTCTTGGACTTCCGGAGGGCTGACTTTGAGCTGTTCAGGACACTGGTTGGCAGAGTCCCTTGGGAGGAGGTTCTGAAGGGCAGAGGAGTCCAGGAAGGCTGGGCACTCTTCAAGAAGGAAATCTTAATGGCTCAGGAGCGGTCTGTCCCCACGTGCCCAAAGACGAGCCGGCGCGGAACTAGACCGGCCTAGCTGAACAGAGAGTTGTGGCTCGAGCTTAGGAGAAAAAGGAGGGTTTATAATCTTTGGAAAAGAGGGCGGGCTACTCAAGAGGACTATAAGGATGTTGCGAGGCTGTGCAGGGATAAAATTAGAAAGGCCAAAGCTCATCTGGAGCTCAATCTGGCTACTGCCGTTAAAGATAACAAAAAAAGTTTTTACAAATACATCAACACAAAAAGGAGGACTAAGGAGAATCTCCATCCTTTACTGGATGCGGGGGGAAACTTAGTTACAAAAGATGAGGAAAAGGCTGAGGTACTCAATGCCTTCTTTGCCTCAGTCTTTAGCGGCAAGACCAGTTGTTCTCTGGATACCTGGTACCCTGAGCTGGTGGAAGGGGATGGGGAGCAGGATGTGGCCCTCACTATCCACGAGGAAATGGTTGGCGACCTGCTACAGCACTTGGATGTAAGCAAGTTGATGGGGCTGGATGGGATCCACCCGAGGGTACTGAGAGAACTGGCGGAGGAGCTGGCCAAGCCGCTTTCCATCATTTATTGGCAGTCCTGGCTATCAGGAGAGATCCCAGTCGACTGGCGGCTAGCAAATGTGACGCCCATCTACAAGAAGGGCCGGAGGGTAGACCCGGGGAACTATAGGCCTGTTAGTTTGACCTCAGTGCCAGGGAAGCTCATGGAGCAGATTATCTTGAATGTCGTCACGAGGCACTTGAAGGGCAACCAGGCGATCAGGCCCAGTCAGCATGGGTTTATGAAAGGTAGGTCCTGCTTGACGAACCTGATCTCCTTCTATGACCAAGTGACGCGCTTGGTGGATGAGGGGAAGGCTGTGGATGTGGTCTACCTTGATTTCAGTAAGGCTTTTGACACCGTTTCCCACAACATTCTCCTCGAGAAACTGGCTGCTCGCGGCTTGGACTGGCGTACGCTTCGTTGGGTTAAAAACTGGCTGGATGGCCGGGCCCAAAGAGTTGTGGTGAATGGAGTCAAATCCAGTTGGAGGCCGGTTACTAGTGGAGTCCCCCAGGGCTCAGTGCTGGGGCCGGTCCTCTTTAATATCTTTATCGATGACCTGGATGAGGGGATTGAGTGCACCTTCAGTAAGTTTGCAGATGACACCAAGTTAGGTGCGTGTGTCGATCTGCCCGAGGGAAGGAAGGCTCTGCAGGAGGATCTGGATAGGCTGGACTGATGGGCTGAGGTCAACTGCATGAAGTTCAACAAGGCCAAGTGCTGGGTCCTGCACCTGGGGCGCCACAACCCCGAGCAGCGCTACAGGCTGGGAGATGAGTGGTTGGAAAGCTGCCTGGCCGAGAAGGACTTGGGAATACTGGTTGATAGGCAGCTGAATATGAGCCAGCAGTGCGCTCAGGTGGCCAAGAAGGCCAACAGCATCCTGGCTTGTATAAGAAGCAGTGTGGCCAGCAGGTCTAGGGAGGTGATTGTTCCCCTGTACTCGGCTCTGGTGAGGGCGCACCTCGAGTACTGTGTTCAGTTTTGGGCCCCTCGTTACAAGAAGGACATGGAGGTGCTCGAGAGAGTCCAGAGAAGGGCAACGAAGCTGGTGTGGGGTCTGGAGAACAAGTCTTACGAGGAGCGGCTGAGGGAGCTGGGGTTGTTTAGCCTGGAGAAGAGGAGGCTCAGGGGAGACCTCATCGCTCTCTACAGGTACCTTATAGGAGGCTGTAGCGAGGTGGGGGTTGGTCTATTCTCCCACGTGCCTGGTGACAGGACGAGAGGGAATGGGCTAAAGTTGCGCCAGGGGAGGTTTAGGTTGGATATTAGGAAGAACTTCTTTACTGAAAGGGTTGTTAGGCATTGGAATGGGCTGCCCAGGGAAGTGGTTGAGTCGCCATCCCTGGAGGTCTTTAAAAGATGTTTAGATGTAGTCCTTAGTGATATGGTTTAGTGGAGGTTTTGTTAGTGTTAGGACAGAGGTTGTACTCAGTGATCTTGGAGGTCTCTTCCAACCTAGACGATTCTGTGATCAGTATTTTAGCTACTGATGAACAGTGTTTGCACTGTTCTCGTGAGCATGCTGGGGGTGTGCAAGTTAGGAGGGAACATAGCCAGGACTGCTGACCAGAACAGACCAAAGGGATATTCCACACCAAGACATCGTGCTCATCAATAAAAGCAAAAGGGAGATGTTCTGTTGGGGTAGGTAGCCATTGCTTGGAGACTGGCTGGAAATCAGTCTAATCGTGAATGAGTGGTGGTGAGTGATTTTCTTTGCATCTGTGTTTTTTTTTTTTGTTGGTTGTTTTTATTTTGTCTTTATTCTTCCTCTTTCCTTTGCTTATTAAACCCTTTATCTTAAGCCAAGAGATTTCTTGCTGTTCCTCTTCCTATTCTCTTCTCTATCCAACTGGGGATTTTGGAGTGAGTCAGCAGTGGGGCTAAGGTCAACTGACCACACTCTTTCAAATGAAAAATTCCCAAACAATATTTTAGAGAAGACATGATATCTGAGAACTGTAAATAAAGGTCAGGACCTAACAATATGGAATTGTAAGGCACTATCTGGGAATAGATACGCTTATTGATGTTTGGATTTCAAGTCAAGCATAAACTATAAGCATTTAAATTATTCTTACACAGCAGAGTTTGGTGAATGCTCAAATACAAATAAAGAGTATTTGTTAGTGATACTAATATCAGAAATTTACGTAAACATCATGAGCACAGAGAAGAAATTACTTAGCCAATGCTACATCTTGGCAGCATCTTTTCAGTGTAGAAAAAGAGGGGTGGACTTAGAGAATCCATTTTTTTTTTCTTTTTTTTTTCAGGCACCTGTGTTGTGTTAATATCTATTTGTAAAATGAGCATTGGAACAGTAATAGAAGACTAGTACTGAGTATGACATAGAAGAATATTATTTTCTTAAGAGAGGAAGATTTTCAGGGGAGACATAGAAAGAATTTAAGAATTCTGATTTACATGGCTAATAGAAAGCTTTATAGTTATACTGTGTTGACCTGTAAAATGTTTATAGAGAGAGGCCATAAGGTGAGCCACAGGTGCTAAAGGCTGTGCAACATTCTGATGTGACTTAAACCCTATTTTGGAAAACAAAAATAAGAATAATAATTTAAAAAAATGACACTTTACTCACAACAAATTAATTAGAAGAAAACAAAGAAAATGGAACATTATTTTTTCATGTAAGATAGCTTTAGATTTAATACTCAAAATGTGTCTCAGCTACTTAATGACAGAATCTGAACAATCAAAGTTAGCAATTACTTTAAAATCATTGTTTTACTTAAAAATGCATGTCTTTCTGCCCTTTTTGCAAATACCTGGACATAGAATTTGCATTATTTTGATACTTGTTATTGTTAAAAGAAAGATGACTGATAGATACACCCTTAAGCCTGAGACACAACTCACTCTCTACAGATGTGAAATACTCGTGTGTTTACTCATTTTTTACATAAAAGAACCTTCTGAGATTATTTTAACGTTTATTCACCGCTCTTTAATGCCAGGTTGCAGAGTTGAAAAAAATGCTAAAAATAACTTGACAACCTGATTTCTCATCTTCAAGAAGCATTTTAGAAAATATTTGTGTTCATATGAATGACAGATTAACATTTTTTTTTTCATCTAATGAAACATTAATAATTTAAACAGGTGAAAACAGGTAATGTTTTCTGATATTAGTATGGTCACTAAGCAACACTGCTCTCTGTATGCAGTGAAACCATATGTGAAAACAAACTGGATGTTTTAATATCTAAAGTAATTAAACTTAGATTAAGATGCAGAGATATTATCTCAGATTAAGGTTTTACCTTTCTTAGAAAGGTAAGAGTTGTTCTTGCGGTTCTTGTGTTCTTCTCCCTTTTCCCTTTCCCCTTTCCTCCATATTGGGAATTTTGAAACTTTTATTTATTTTATTATTATTTTTTTTGAAAGGCTATGCTTTATCCTGAGACTTGGACCACATAGTTGTTTTGAACACCACAGAAGAAATTTAATGAATTTCTGAATATATTGAAAGCTACCTTTTCTCTTCCTAGAAAAACAAATATCTTTTCAAAATTATACATGAAAGAAGTTAGGAAAGTTGGCATTTTTGCGGGGTAAAACCACCTAATGTCTTCAAAAGAGCATGAGGATTCAAGTTTGAGAAATATGTTTTTTGTTCTCACAATGAATAGCAATAGTTAAGCTAGGAGCAGTGTGAGGAAAGTTAGGATGTGATCAGGACACCTATTCAGGAGCAGTGGAGATACATGTCCTCGGGGATGGGTTCCTACTTGCTCTTATTCCACTGTTTCATTGTAAAATGTGAATGCTTGCAAATGGATTCTGGGACTTAGGATGAACTTAGTAACTTCTAATGCTGGATGTGTGAGAAGAAGGTACTTGAGATTTATAATTTTGGATTTGGAAACCAAGATTTATGTCCCATGGATTTAAAATCATAGCCCTCGCAAAGGTGGTCTGATGACAGAGGCTTACTAGCTCAGGTAGGCTTATGATCTGTCACTGTCAAGGCTTTTTCCATCCTATATAACTCATTTTCCTGAGGGTAGTCAGCAATATGACTTAGTTGAATGAGGACTTTTGATACAGATGCACAGGTCTATGTAGACCTGTATAAGTTATATAAGCATATTTAAGTTGTATAAGCATTTAGTGAATATTTCAAACAATCACTTCCAGAAATGATTAAACAGTAGTTGAAGAAGGACTGTGATCTTCATTCCTTGCAGCTTGAACTAGTGGTAATTGAAGAGCTTTTGAAAGTTATATTTTTCGAGGCATTTTGAAACAGAGTGAGAACGTTTTCTGGTGAATAGCATTTCTGAAAATGTGTAGTATGGAATTTTCAAAATGTGTTACTTTGTATGCACGTATGAAATATAGATGTTATTATGCAAAACAAGAAAATAAAACCAAAATAATTCTATTTGTTCCCATTAACTATTTTGAAACATTCAGTCCCTTTTTAGTTTTTTTTTCTGTGATAAAACCCATCAGTAAACATTTGGTCAGTTATATCAGCTGTTAAAACTTGTAATAAATTAAGAATTCACTTCAAATATTTAAATAGGTCTTTTCTGTATATAAGACTCATCATGGAAAGGGAAAAAAAGAGTCACATAATTTAAATAGTAATTATTTACTGCAGACTTATTTTCCTGCAATTTATGGATCTCCTTATCCTTTGTTTTACATAGCAAACCTTCTGGAGTTCTGCAGCTGAAGCTGGAATGCACTTTATATGTCAATAACCTTGGCTGCTTTCAGAGGCAGGGGTTTAGCACTGAGATGAGGATAATCAACTTACTATAAATGTTTTATTAATCTGTCACAAAGAATGACTTTTGACTCTGGACAAGAATACATAATACCATCCAAAGTCAACTCTACTTTGTTAAGGGGGCACTGAACCTGTACAGGTCAAGCCATGTCTCTTCTAGAAGACAGGCTGTGGTATTGCTGGAAATACCGAATTTCCAGATAGAGGCGGAAAGGGACCCCGTGCTCAATTGCTCTCAAGCAGTGATTGGGAACTGTATAAACAGCTCACCTTAGAAGCTGCAGTATCTCCTATTCACTTATCAGTGGGGTCTCCAGAGATGTTTGAGCAAATTGGAGCAGCTGCCTCTCCATCTAGAAGGAGGGAGCCAAGGGAGATTCCAACTGTTTCTTATGAACTTCAGCTCTGATTGCCAGAGGTGTTTGCAGATGACTAACCCACTGATAATTACTATGGACATTACTACTTGTCTCAGTTTTAGCTGCAGATGAAAGAGAGCAATTATTTTTGCAGAATGTTTACCCTGGAGGGCCCAAATATGTCTAGTTTTATTGTTGTTGTGGTAGTGGTTGTTTCTTTTTTTTTTTTTATCTGACTTACAGAAACTAAGTTAGTAATAAAGATATTTCTTTATTTTTTAAGTGCCTTATTACTGCATAAACCCACTCTGCATTTTGTATAAAAAGACTACATTTGCAGATCAGACATCTAATCCTTTTTTTCCTTTTTCTTTTTTTTTTTTTTTTTTAAATTTCAACTCAAGTAACCAAGGGCAAAAAAGGTGCTATTTACCTTTATAATCAGAAGGCTGATGGACATATCAGCATCTTCTTCCCCATTAAGTCCTATAGATCTGAAACACAAATAGAGGATGAAATTTGATTGTCCTGTACAGACACAGAACAAGGAGACTATTCTAGCTCTGAGCATACTTTTCCAACACTGTCACTCACAAGATATTCCCCTAATTACTGGATCTTGACAGAAGATGTTCCCATATGTAGCTGCTCAGACCTGACTGGTCCCTTGCTGTTGGAGAGGAGAGTCTTTCTGGTAGCTAGAGAAATGGATCAAAATATCTATTTGGAATTCTTCAGAGAGAAAAATCAGGTTTTAAAAAGGGGAAGGTGCTAAGGAAGTAAGAAGATTGATTAACATTGGTGCACAAAATATGTACATCTTGTTGGAATCAAACTATCTTGAAGTAAGAATGATTAGGTCTATACCTGACAGATATTCCTGAGGCAACTGACTGCTCACAGAGAGTGTTCTGGTGTCTTTATGATGTCTTTATACAATGAGTTATGATGTCTTTATACAATGGCATCAATGTTTTTCATTTACTCCTAAATATATTTCAGCCACATATTCCAGGATCACATTTCTTTTTCAAGCCTGTTCAAGCCATCCAGATCTTTCTCTTCCCCTGACTCCAGCAAGCAAGACCAGAACTTACTATGTTAGTCCTTATAGCCACAATTTTTTACCTTGCACTGTTACATTTGATATAATTTTTTTCCTCTAGTTACCAGCCCAGCTAGATTTCATCTAGTTTGCAGCCCAGCTCCTCTGTTGATTATGCCTCATATTCCCTTTTCTAGACCAAGCTACACCTATAGGTGGTAGCCTCACATCTTTCACAACATCATTTATAAAGATGCCCCATATTTAACTTGTGATTTTAACTTGATTTGATTTGACTTGCCTGTGCCTTTACTGATGGCTTCTAAGATGATCCCTTGTTTCTAGGACAAAGTCCAGGGTCTTCATCTCAGCCCTTTAACTACCATTTTCTGGGCTTAGAGTTTCTCTTTTTTTTTTTTTTTTCCCCTCACTGTGTTACCTCTGGACATCACAACAGTAAATATCCTAATCTGCCTAAAGAGAGATTTATGGTATTTATTTGTTGAATTAGATGTATTATTTATTTATTTATTCAGTGTAAATAAAACACAATACATGAATATTTAAAAATGTGTGACCTAAGAAAAAAAGTCAAAAAACCTGGTTAGTCCAGAAAGGGAACATAATATTTTTCTGATATGTAGAAGTTTGTCAGAAAGAAAACAGAACAATTATTTTTGTATAGCAATGGGAGGATGGTAAATAACAACATTTTAAGATCACCTTCGGGTAATTATGGTCACATATTCCCATGCCTTGTTGGATATTTATTTATTTAACTAATATTTTGAGAAAGAGGTTATGCTGCTAACCTAATTTCTAGAGTTGTCCTCTGCTTGTGTTTCACAAGGAAGTATGCTGGTTATTCATTATTCATCCCTACAAGACAGTCGTCTTTTCTCTGTTACAATTTCTTTACAGAAAACTCAAGCAAAATAAATATTAATTTAATTTTTATCATGACTTATCTTCTCCTCAGAGTCTTGTTGTCCCTCAGTAATCAGTTATATGGAAATAATGTTCTAGTTCTTCTGTGGACTTAAGCATACCTACAAGGTTACATCTGGATAAAGCATCTACTTTAATTCTCTTCTCCCTTCCCCTCCCTCCCCCCCCCCCTTTTTTTTCTTTTTTGACTTCTAACAACAAAAATACTTGATGGCAAAAGATGTTACTGTTTTGATAAATCTTGAAAGACAATTTGATAAAGCTTGAAAGTTATTTAGGTATCTAAATAACAGGTGAAGACTTTAGTGATTCCAATGTTAAGCAGAAGTATGGACCTTTTGGAAATATGGGTTTGAGAACTGAATGAATGAAGAATGAAGCTGACTATGATTTAATTTTACAGACAGTCATAAATGTTGACCTTGTAGGAAAATCTCTATGGAAAGATGTTGGGTATTGTATCAGGCAGTCTAAACAGATCATACTAAAAACTAAAAGTGCTTTGGGGTGATGTAATTCAAATTTTTTAGTGTAATGGTAACATCTTGTTATGTAAAGGTGGATTTTGAATCTAAGTCTTATCAGCTCAAGTACTTCAGAAAACAGAACAAACTTAAAGTTTCTGATAGCAAAAAATAACAGGATCTTTGCAAATCAACTGGACAAAATCTATTTTTATCTTTCTTCCACTTTGTTCTTTTTTTTCCAGATTTTATATATAAAATTCCATTCTAAGGAAAAAAAAATCACAACAAAACAACCACCACCAACAACACAAACAATTCTATTGACTCAGTAAACTTAACTGTCACCCAAATGTACTTTTAAAGTAGGTGAGAACATTTTCTCAAATGAAGTGATTGACTCTAATGATATAAATCCCGTTGGAAATATAAATGAATATGTTCTCTTCAAATTCAAACAAACAAGATGAAAAAAAAATATATGTTTAAGCCTATGTTGAACAAATTATTGGCATTTGGAAAGGTAAAGTGTTAGTATTCTTTCTTCAGGGCCCTTTGTTTTTGTATCTTCATTGTTATTCAGGTTGATATACCAGATGTCTATCAATACAAATCAAGCTCTGTAGATAAAGAATTGTTTGTGAAGAAATCATGGGGTTGCTTTTCACTATGCGATTTGATAAAGATGAAGCCAGTGACAAACAATTGCTTGTTCAGGAGAACAAAATTCAAGATTTATGGGGAACAAACAGGAAAAAGTGAATTACTAGTTGAGAAATAGGTTAAGAAGTTAACGAAAGCAAAGAACATAGAGTGTGAAGCAAAACAGAGTTTAAGATAAAATGAACTTTGGTTTGTGGTTTTTTTTTTCAGATAAGATGTTATGAAGATGTAGTTTGTATAGAAGATTAAAAGATATACTTCAAATGCATGAAATGAAGGAGTCCTTTATAAAAAGGAGCTTTCAGAATTAAGGCTAAGTAAACAAGATGTAATTCTTCCACGTTAATGAACTGAGAGTAGAAAATAGGTGTAGACAATAGTACCTTGAGGCTACAATGGATCATGTATTCCATATACTGTGTACATGTAACTAATAATGAATATGCAGATTATGAGATGATTTTTCAGAGCTCTTCCCTAAAGTGAAATTTTTTCCACTCTTCTTCTTCTTTTTCCTAATTTTCTAAAGCATGTATTTTTGAGTTTAACTACGATTATTTAATAAAGTTAGTTCACTCATAACTGACTTGGTTTATTCAAGTGTTCTTTCCTGTAATAACTATAACTCTACTCGTGGCTGTTCAGGGGATGCTGCTAACAAAAAAAAAAAAATCACTTCAACTTCATTAAATTGTTGGACATTGCATACTCATAATAAGAAGAATAAATCTCAGCCAATCAGCTTACAATTCTGACAGTAATCAAGCTATCTGAAACTAAAAGGACATCCTATTATGCATTTTTCTAAGAAAGACAATGCTGAGAAATTTGCACAAGCCTGTGGAGCCTTGTTTCTGACATGCTTGCATTTTAATAAAAGAAAAGTCTTAAAACCATAAATAAAACACTTTAGCAATGGCAATTACCTAAGATAGAGAGGTTAGCTGGTTAGTTCTGAGAAGCAGTATCCACACCAGAGCTATAGGAAAGGACTGCAAGTTTAATGTACACCGGAGTTAAAGCTTCTACTGCCATAAAATAAACCAAAAAATATTCCTAACTGATTTCTTCCTGCAGGTTCTTATCAATAGAAAGAATAGGAGGAAAAAATATATCTACCTCAATACCTCAGGGAAGATTCCTGCAGGTAGTTAAAGAGAGATATGGATGTGCCTAAGAAGGAAATGAAATTTTATAAACTGAATTGTTATAAGCCAGTAGGAACACTTACTATAAGGCTGTTGGAACCAAACCTCACTTACGTATCTAAATTGCTCATCATAATATGTAATTTTAAAAGGATTCCACCAGACATGCTAGTGTCCTAATTTTTTTCTTGTAAAAGGCCTTTCTGATCAATATGCTACTTCAGCAAATGAAAGCCTATGAAAAACAAAGACAAAGAAGAAAAATACTACATAGACAAAAACGCTACATTTTTAAATGCTAAATTTTCTTTTGAACATGATAAAATCATTTTATGGTGATTATTTATTGATATGATTGTTCCAAAGTCTTTTGATAAAATCCGTCTTTGGGATTTCTACAAAGATTTCTACAAAGATGGTCAAAGTATGTATATATAGTATTTACATGGTGTCTTTTATTTACAGATGTCTAGTACTCTTGACAAACAATGAAAGTGTTAGCTCACTAAGGTAAGTAGATATCATAGTCCTTAAAGCTAGTAAACAGAGATTTGACTTGGCAGTGAACTTGACAAAGTCAGGACACAGATCAGAGACAAGACAGGGATTTAAGAGAATCAAATCTTTGGCTGTTGCATCTAGATAATGGACATATTTAAAACATTAAGAAAAGGAAAAAAAATGAACATAGCAATGTACATATATAAATATTAATAACACATATTTGCTGGCACATGCCAAATTCTTCACTTAGCTCAGGTTGAGATGTCAGCATTGTGAGTGACCAAGAAAAGGCCATTTTTGATGCATTGCTAAAATATTTGTGTATATCAGAGAAAGAATAAAAGTATAAGAAAGACTTAGATGCTGTGACCAGGGGTAATGTGTTTTTAATTTTAATATCCTCTTTAAATTTCATTTAAGACATACCATAAGACCTTAAGACACATAGAAACTTAACAGTGAAAACAAAAAGGCAGAATTGAGATACTGAACAAGACACAATATATTGCATAGTATAGGTTATATTTTTTTTCTGCTCTCATAAAAGTATTTGTTCAAAATAATTTTATCTGAATGGAGGAATGGGATGAGGGAAGCTTGACTAAAGGTTGAAAGTTCATTTCCTGACACTATTGAATGTTCTGAAGTCTTTTGCCATCATGCACTGGTATGAAATAAAGCACTTTACGATGTATTCTCAAAAGTTGACTGTGTCAAAATGTCTCTTTCCGGACTAAATCATGAACTTTGGAGAAAGTACTCACAGCGTACTTCCCTGTGGCTGGAGCTCTGTGCTGCTAGAAAGCCCTGTGCCTGCCCTTGCTGTCTCCGCCTTAGAATGCAGGTTACTGTCACAGGCTGCTCTGAGCCAGGGAGGGCAGGAGGTTGAATTTGTTTCTCGTACACTCACACAGAAGTAGGAATATCATATTAAGTGATTACTTGAGAAAACCTGTTTCACCAAACAAAAATCAGTGAGGTTTTGACACAGTACGCTTTAGGATAGTGACCCCTAGCACCCACTTTATGCTCACGCCATTTGTGTAAGCTATTAGCTTGTTTCTGAAAGAACAGCTCTCTGCTGAAGCTCTCTAATGATACTAGGAAACAAACACATTTTCTTTAGCCTGGCCATTTTTCAATGAAGAAATAAATAAAAATTTTACAATTCTTTTTCGTGGCAGGCCACCAGATTTGGTTTATTTTGTATGTATTTATGTGCATACATCAATACGAGACAAATAAGATGCCAGAAGTGGTCCTTACCACAGAAGCATGCCTGTCTTAAGTCCACAGAGCAGCAAGAAAGTTCCTACCCTCAGGTACTTGGAGCTATTATAAATAAATAAATATTGTAAATTACTGCAAATCACAATCTATAGCAGTATCTGGTGGTACTCTCCAGTTTCTAGATCCATCAGAGGATCTTGGGGTCAAGTTTACTTCAGTACCTACTCATCTTGTCTTATTTGGATTATTTGTTACTTGTAAGGGAGAGAGAATGCTAAGATGGTTCTTTTCACCTGCCCTTCCCTTAAATAGTAGAGAAACAAAGCTTGCCTTCAGCAAGACATAAAATTAGACTCTAGTTTTTGGATTAGAAATAGAACTAGAGAGCCAGAAAAACAGAAGGTACTGTGCTACTTTATATCTTTCCTTCTTAATAGCTTTACTAATCTTTCCATGGAATCCATTTTTCTCCAGCTTTCAGCTGGATCAAGCATATACAGTCCCGCTTTCTGTATCTACAGCCATGGGTACTTCCTTTTTGTCCAAGTCCCCCAGAGACATTGGTCTGGCATCTGCCTTTTCTGCACTGGAAATAGAAATTTCAAGGCTTAAAAATTCTAGCGGACTGTATCTTGTAATATTTGCTATTCTTTTCCCTCAGATCTTGACTTCAGCAGGGTGTTTTGCACTGCAGTTTCCCCCCTCTTCCTCCAATGCATACTCCTCTGACAGAAAAAAATAAAATAATTAAATCTACTTTCCTTCCCCTTTACATTTTTTACATATAAAAAGTACCTAATGCTTCCTCCTCGCTTAATGATAATGCAGAAAATTTGGCTGACTGACTTTGATAGATCTTGTCTTTCACCATTGGATTTATACATTTTCTATCTTTTCCTTATTTACTCTTTTTAGTGGGTAAATGCTCTGATCTTCTGGGGATGATCTATGTGAGCAAAACACATATTTTGTCAAGATAGGTTGGGGAGGAACAAATATCGATCTGTCAAACTTTTATATGAAGATTTTTATATGAAGATTTTTTAATATGGATGGTTTTTTTATGGAAGTGCTGTGTACAATCTGAAAAATACAGAGCTGAGGTAAGCAATCTCTCTCTCTCCCTGAACATTAACACACTGGAATCTTCTGAAAAGCTTATTCAGGTGCTAGCGACTAATATTCAGCTAATTTTCTTGAGAGAAAATGATCTTTTGCAATTAAATGTATATATACTCAAATATTTCTGGCTTCATCAAATAAGTGTCTGTTTCTAGGAATAATAGTTATAAAATATGGTTTAGTGGAGGACTTGTTAGTGTTAGGTCAGAGGTTGGACTAGATGATCTTGGAGATTTCTTCCAATCTAGATGATTCTGTGATTCTGAGAAAGGAAAATGTTATTTTCAAAACTAAACTAAAGTAACTCCACTCACATGGACTTTGGCTAAAGTAGTAAAAATACCAGTAAAATAACAAGATCTTTAAATTTTGTACAAAAATTTTAAAGCACTTTAAACATAAAACAGTTATTCTTATGTCCCTAAGATCTATAAAGGCAACTGTATGTGCAAACCTTTGAAGGATCAGGCCTCAACTGTTTAAATGTTGTATATATTCCAAAAATATATGCAAGACAACATCCAGGATAGCATGTGGAGCATTTTTCAAATCCTTAAGCAGGAGGTGTATTTCAAATATTCATTAAGTGAATAGTATATTATTCATAGCATATATTGGGAAAATCACTGAGTTCCTGTCAAGCCTAATGAAAATTACACTTTTTTCTTTTTTTCTGATAGAAAATAAAATTTACTCTATGATGCTGAACCTTGGCTCATTACAGCTCTTGAACTTCCATTCTTCACAGAATGAGATGAAACATCAGGCAGTACTGCAGTAGAAAATAAAGTTACTATGTCATTCAATTATTGTCTTGTAAATCAACCATCTAGGACAAACTATGTCTGCTGGATTCTGCCAGCTGGAAAACAGCAAAAGATTTTTCTTGCCAAAGCAGTTTTGCAGTCACAAGTGACATAAGATTGACTCTACCCTGGGTTTTACAATGCAACCAGCTGGTATCGTTAATCCAGGTTCTTATGACAGCAAGAGTAGGTTGGAAGTGAGTGATAAACCTACCTAGAAAACCTATCATATTGTCTCACAATATTCTACTATCTTATGTTCATAATTCTCCCACTGTTGCTTTATGCTGCTCTATGTTGCTCTGTGGTTAAAAAAACATTTTAAGGAATACACAACTACTTAGTATGATTTAACAAAACTGGCCATTAATTATTTTCTTGACAGCATTGAAAATTCACGAAATATCTAGATTTTTTTTTAATTTCCTTTGATGAGACATTGATTCTTAGACATGACTAATTACTCTGATTCTGTTGAAATCACAAACAACTCATTAAACCTCTAGGTGTTATATACTGACAGTAACAATTCCGCAGTTTAAACTGCTTTCAGCTAATCAAGACAATTAACAGACACTCTTTCTACTCAACGGGAAACTTCCAGTAAAAAAATATGCTGCAAATAATTAAGTTGGGGTTTTTATTTGATCAAAAATTTGTAAATTCATCCATAGAACAACATATATTTGAAACCAAGTACAAGCTTGAAATCAACTAGATTTAATCCAGCCAAACTTGAATTATTTTTTTTTTAATTTGTTCTTATCCTATTTTGATGAGGAAAGTTGTAGGGAACCTAAAGACATATCACTACTAAAATCTGTTCTATTAAAATTTTGTCAGTAATATCTGATAAAGTACATAAAACTTATTCCTATAATAATAATAATACTAATAAAGGAAATTATAGTCTTTTTCTGCCTCAGAATTATTTTGATGATCAATTATTTATAATGATCAAACTCCAAAAGAATTTCTTCTTCATGCAATGATATGAGGACTGGAAATTTCATTTAATAACCATTAACAGTTTACTGTAGCGCTCACAAAAATGAACACGTCTTCAATCAGAGTTCATATTCTGGGGAAAAATATTGTCCTTAAATTTGCCACATTTGCGATCTACCACGCGAAATCTCCAAAATCCTATCTGTTCTTTTCATTTATTCTGTCTTTCCAGACAACCACTGCTAAGTCCAAATTTCTTCACAGATCATAATGAGCTGCACCTCAGGCAGTTTTAGTACCTCATTAAACATTAATGTTTTCTCATTTTTTATTCTTCTTATTGAAGAATGTTCTTCTAATTAAAGGATTTTTTTTTCTTAGATTAGATAATATCAGATAAAAACAGTATACATATTATGTCTTGAACAGCTGATATAATGTAGGGCAAATCTCTCAACAGTAGAGTAGACCTCACATTTCACATCACTGCCTTCAAACCATACTTTCAAATCTAGGAACCTTTTTAAGCTTACTCAGATTTCCTTGAAGGAGAGTTAAGAAAGCTAAAGTTAGAAAAACGAAAGCAGGAAAATGGGTGCTTATTCTACTCTCTTGTTTATGGCTGATTTGATAAAAGTGTGCAAGTTTACTTGCAAGAATTATGTGTTTGTTTGCTTGTTTTTCTATGATTCACATAAGATGGCACAAAGTAAAAGTACAGTAAGAAGCAATTATTATATTGCTTCAATATTGTTTACAAAGACAAAGACTACTCCTATAGGTAGTTTTTAGTAATTGCTAGTGTGCCAAGTTCCTTGATGAAGAGAATTTACTCTGTGCTGTACAAGCACTGCTGTGCCTGAAACACAAACCCAGAGAACAAAAATTTGGAATAACATCTGGAAAATTTCTGCTAGGTAGTTGTCTAGTAAATCCATCTATCTATCTATCTATCTTTATATATTTTTTAATATATATACACATAACAGAGTATGATGATGACCTTTCAGTGATACAATAACGCTTTTGGACCTGCAGAAATCATGAATGTAGATTAGTTTCTTAGTCACTTTGTTGATTTTCCTTATTTTCATATTTAAATAATGTAGGCTTTTCTGGAAGCCAACAGATAACCCTAGGGTTCTGGAGCTCTCAGCATTAACAGAATTTTCCTGCAGCCCTTTGCCTAGGAATTTGCCTTTAGGCAAGAAACATTCTTTCCTTGAAAATCTGCCACAGTGAGTTGCTTGTCATCCAGCATTAAACAGAGAGAACTTCTCATTATGTTTTCTCTTTAATTTGTTTTTTTTGTTTAGTCCACCAAAACAACAATAACAACAAAGGATATGCAGACTAATGCTATAAAGTTTCTGGAGTTATTTTTAGCAAGTGAGACAAAAGGCAAATTCCTCCAAAGAATAATGGCTAATGTATTCTAATTTCAACGAATGTTCTTGTTCCTAAATAAATAAATAAATAAATAAATATGCCTGAGTGGTGACAGATGGTTTTATTGATTACCATATTTCTTTATTTTAGAAGTTCAGATCTTCGTAAATACTGAATTGTACTATTACTTGTGAGAACTCGTTTTCAGTAAACTCTGATGAAGAGTTAATTCAGTAATAATTTTATGATCAAGAAAAATGTCTTTAATTACAGAAAATAAATAAAAAAGAATATGAAACAGGTTATGACTTGTTAACTGTTGTTCTTAGAGAGACGCTTTTTTGAAATTTTTGAGGAATTTTTTAAGCTGAGTCTCCAGATGGGTGCACAAGAATGTGGTTATTTGAGGATGTTATCAAGTATTTTGTCATAAGCTCCTTCTTCTCTTCCTCTCTCCTTGGCTATCCTCTATGAGACCATTGTTGCTGGTGCTTCTTTTACTAAGTTCACTTAACAACAGCTGAGTCAGGTAAGGGATTTTTGTTTAATTTAAGGACTTATCCTCTCATGGATCCTGATAAAGAAATCAGTAAAATCATCTGTCACCACTCAAGCATAGATATGCACAGAGGCTGCTATGTACCTCAGACCCTCAGGAACATATCAGAGAGAGTTGCCTGAGTCCCCTTATCCCCAGATAGGTGAGATATATATGTTGGTAGCAACAGTGTGCAGACATTAAAAGACTTTGGCTGAGGTTCCTGCTATCTAGCAAGACAGGCCTGGACCAGGATAGGCACTGAATGTTGTGTCTGCTGTCTTCAGGTTGGAGGAAAACTTTGAAACCCGAGATGGGGTGAAAGACATCACACTCCTGGAGAAGTACTGAAGCTGATACTGAAGTACTGATACTCCCTAATAACTGTTCACAAGAAAGAAATGAGGTAGACCAAAGGAAAAAGTATAACATGTTTTTGTTTTGAATGGTGATCTTGACGAAGTCAAGGCTGTACTTTTTTAAACATCAAGGTGATGAAATATCTCTACCTCAATTACACTCTCTTCTCCCATGCAATAGATAAAGATGGATGTGGGGTTTTAAGAGAGATTGGATTTATTATATCCATCAGGCAGTTTACATAGTCTATCAAAGATATTTCTCTAATCTAAGTAGTTGGTTCAAGAAATGACAGCCTCTCTTCAACATTTGTCTAGACTAAAAGATAATAATATCCTAGGCATTTCCACTGGGATTAGATATATTTCTCCTTAATGAACCACTCTTGTTTCTCATCCTTTCTAAAACAAGAGGGACATTGTACTCTTCAAGGGATGAGTAGCAATTAATGTGAGGTAGCTTTTTTCTGTTGAGTACGAATCACTCATTTATTTCACTGGATAATAATGAGGAATATGCTAAGGATGAAATAATTTCTAACTTTTTTTCTGGATTAGAAGTTGCATTGCTATTCTTTAAGGATAACTATCTTTACCAAGTTTAAAAGAAAAATTATTGAGGATTTGGTACTGTGCTTGGAGGGGAACTATACCTAGAGCACAGGACACAAAAAGACTTCCAAGTACTTGAAGAATTTTATTCTAATTGATTGTATTTGAAACTTTGTAACATGAGTTATTCTGTTGTGTTGTTATGGCAACTTTAACTGGATTACCTAAAAAACTGCATTCTCTGATAAAGCAGTGGAATGAATTGATCAGATTGGATATATTCAATATGCAATTTCTTTTTACACACTTATTGTAATAATCGTTGCTCTTAATTTGAACAACATTTAATTTGTAGTGTCAGAAATTTCTATAAAAATAAATAGATTTCTTTTTCTTTCACTTTTTATGTTACTGGTTTCTGTAATCTTTATGAAGATACATCTGCCTGTGGAATAAATTCTCCCTGTGATAGAATTGTACATCTAAAGTGTCTGCACAGAATTTGATTCACTGAAAATTTTGAATGAGGAAAATTAAACATAACAGAAATCTGACCTGAATTTAATCATTATGTCTTGTAAAGAACACTTTCAAGTAATGCTTTCTCTCATAAATGAGGAACCAGGATTACAGAATACCAATACTGTCAGAGTATAAAAGCCGTATAACCATATTTTTGATGTTTTATAAAGGGTTTGATAAAAATGTCACTATTTTGAAACACACAAGCATCTCTCTCCTTTTGTCAGTTATCTATTAAACCACAAAAGATTTGCTAATTATTAATATGGATGTCCTCAATATCACATTGCACAATTCTAAATGTACAATAAAGGTAATTAAATATTTTGCTATTTATATTTTCACTGACATTAAATAATCTTAAAATATTCCTATTAAGAGGTTTATATTAAGAAAACATTGTGTTGTAAATATTTTTATGACAGTTTAAAAGTTTCTGTTCTAAGGCAAACAAAAATTTGAAATCTCACTCTTCACTGTTAGGTGAAAAGAAAATCAGCCAGTAAATACTGGCAAGTAATATAAATTATATCTGTTTTCCAGCCAGAGCATCTGGTATTTTGGCAGATACCCCTGGCAGATCTGTTATAACAGAGGCTTTGAGTTTCTTTTCCTGAGAATTTTGTTTGGCTTACTTAGCTGAGTGGGAAACAGACACTGACATTCCTATAATGTATGATATTTGAGAATATAATTTTGCCTGAGACTTTCAGGGGAAGGCTCTGTAAGTATCGCCAGTTAAAAAATTACATTATAATATTTCTTGGGAAATTTGTTTTGACCACAGTACTGCATGTTGGAAAGTATCAGTCTTCTAAGGAATATTTAAATTCTACTTAACCAAAACAAACTAGACATAGAATTTGACTTTTTTTTTCTTTTTTTTTTTTTTTTCTTTTCATTGTTTTCTGATTAGCCTTATTTACCACAGCTTTTCTTTAGCTGAAGACTTCTGTTTGGGTACTTTTCAGTCTGGTTGGGGATAAATAATGTATTTGACCTGTAAATTGTTCATGTTGTACTAATCAAAATGATCTGTTCGTCTACTCATAAAACATGACCAAGATGATATTGTTACTTATATTAGTCATGTCTTACCCCTCAAACTGACCTCAGGAGAACTAACCATGATGTAAGGTCATATTAAAAATGCAAACTATCAATTCAAGTCCCTCTGAAACTTTCTTAAATTGCTCAGTAAAAAGTTTTTACAAATTCATTTCCTATCCATATGATTTTCTAAGTATTTGCTATTCAGGATGTATGTGTAGTTGTGGTGTCCTTTTATTAGGTGTGTGGCTTTGTGAAATTATAAACATTCCTTGTGGGATAGTTGCTGCTTCAGTCAGGGGAACATAAAAGCTTTTAGGAGTACAACATGAAAGATAGTAACAAGCTGAGGAAATTTTATCTCTTTTTCTTTCTTCTAAGCTAACAAGAAACAGCAGTAGTGTTTTTTTGTTTCTTTGTTTGTTTGTTTCAGAAGGTGCTGAGCTAAGGCTGAGGAGAATACCCATACTCAGACCTAATTCTTAGAACTAAGTTCGGGTTCTTCTAGAAATTGGACCCATTTAGAGAAACTGCAGAGGAAAAAAAAAAACACAAACCAACCAACCAAAAACAACAGCAACAATAAAACCTACAAAAGTCATCAGACCATTTGAAAATCCTGATTATTCTTTTATTGTATTTAATATGTATCTAGTAAATCAGGCCTAAGAATGATTCTGTGTTAGCTACTTTCTCCTCAACTAAAGGTAATAGAAGGATCAGCAGTTGTTGGGTCTTTGTTATTCTTCTTATTCTAATATCTACTATATGTCTGCAATATGTTGACTTCACTGCCAAATATCTTGTGTGGCTTTCAGAGTATTTTGAGTATTTTCAGCATTTTTATAGTGCTTTGAATAAAATTGACCATATTTGCACACAAAAATGGTTCTTCACAATCTTTTTTTTTTTTTTTTTCCCCAAAAGGAAGTTGTCATCTAAAGGCTCACAGAATTATAAACAAGGATGCAAACGAATTGAAAGTCTGATGCACTGAACAACTTCAGAGACGAGTTGCTCACCATTCACCCATCTCTAGCAATAGCTTGCCAGAAGTTATGCTGCTCCATAAGTGTCAGAGGGAATTGTTGAAGAATAGAGAAGTTGTCACCCTGACACTCTGTTGTTGGGTACCAAGATAATTTTGTCTACAAAACTGTCTCTCCTGATGGTCTGCCCTATTGAAGACTATAACATTTTCTTGCCCTGTTTTGTTAGTTCGTGGTAGAACTAGATATCTTAAAAATATCTCTACTGTATTGGACCACAGGTCTGTCTTGCAAGACAGACAAAACAATACTCTGTCTTTGGTATTATCTTATAGGAAATGCTGAAGGGAGGAATCTATGCAAAATATACATGTGCTATTTTTTTCTCTGGTATGCTTCCCGAGCTTCTGGCAATTCATTTACTAGAAAAATGGATTTTGCAATATTAACAACCCCTTTTCTTTCATAATTTTACTTACATCATTTTACTTTACATAATTCTACTTAACTGATTTTTAATCTCATTCATCATTTTGACATCCACAATTCCTAATGACCTCTGTTAATGTGTTGTGCATAGAAGTATTTAACTCTCTTGTTTAAACTTGTTGCCATCATGAATTTATATAACACTGCCATATCACCTAGTTGTTGCTTTTCTAGTCTGGCTAAAAACATCTTTTGTGGATATCTTGTGATACCTTTGATCACTCTCACAATTTGTTTTTGTGACTTCTGTACTCTTACAGTATCTTTTAAGATGAAATGGAAGAGAAAAGTCCAGTAAGAACTCTATTGGTTATTAAGACTTCACATAGTTTCCCTTATTCTTTGGTAACCTTGTTTCAAGTCTTTCGTTAAGGATTTGGGTACTCAGTCTGTTGTGTTGGATGAATCATATTTCCTGTATGGCTGCTGACTTCCTCAAAATTATAATAGAGTTTTTACCTCTTCTTAAAATAAATAAATGAGGATACCTTCTTCCTTTATTGTGTTTTCCTGTTTTCATTTATTAATTGTATTCTTTCCCCAAATTCCAAGAAATCTGATTAGTATATAAATCAAACTTACTCAACTATTGCTCCTTATAGAGCCCTTTATAAAAATGACATTGTATTTGCCACCTTCTATTACTCAAATACTGATATTTATCTAAGAAAGAGGTTACATAGCAAAGATCATAGGTTGACAATTTTATATTAGATTTTTTTGGGACTCTTAGGCAAATATGATTAGATCTTGGCAATTTGCTGGTATTCACTTTGCCAGTTTGTTCTGAAATCTTTTCTAATGACACTTATGTTTGAGATAGTACCTCTGACTCATCCTGAATAAGAAATGGTTTTAGTCTGGGAACATGGTTTTGTTCCTCAATAGAGAATACTGATCCAAATGCTTCATTTTGTTTTTCTACCATTACCTTATCACCTCTGAATGGTCTCTTTATGTCCCAATTAAATATTTACCCCTCTCATAGGCTCCCAGCTATATAAGTATATATAAATATGTTAGTGCTATTTATGAGTTTAGAAAGTTGATAATTGAAATCTCTTCTTGATTTATTTTGCTTTTGTATACAACTTGGAAAACAAACAAACAACAACAACAAAGAACCCTTAAATTTTCTTTGTTTCTCTTAGGTAGACACAGGTTCTACTTTCTGAAGAATATCTTTCCTTGTTTTAATCTCTGCCTTTATACATTGTATAGACCTTTTAATGTATTGTACATGTTTGATGTGGGTGTTTAATATCATGTCTTTAGATACATATCTTTGATACTTGCAAGCATTTTACTCTTTTGCTGCTATTTATTTATGGATTCCTTATAGGAAATATTTCACCTATTTCATCTTTTATACAATATAACTATGCTTCTTGTTATGCTCACCTTATTTTAATACATTTCAAGAGGTAATACAAAAACACCATGCTTAGATTTTATGGCTCCTGTTATGACCCTTCTGGACCATTTTCATACAAGTGTTTAACCACTACATTTTGAAACCTTTCAGTTAGCTCAGATGCACATGGATTTTCAAGCACTTTTAAAGCCAGATTTTCAAGCATGCTGTACTCTGCAAAACCTAATGGTTGTTCTCAACCTCTGTCAAAAAATAGTTTTCATTCAGGTGTGAGATTGGACCCTCTAATAGACCTGCTGAGTTTCAACACTGTATTGTTCTGCAAGCAAATTACTTTTCAATTGGAGTTGAGCAATAACTCTCACTTACAGAACAGCTAGTTGTCTGAGGAAAGAAGGTCTGGATTGTCTATTTTGACAGAGATGGGGATCATCTATTCCACTGTGAACAGCCTCTCTGCATGTGTCTGTTACTGGGGCAGAGATATTGGTTAGGTATAGGTTCAGGTACTATGTTTGTTATTCCCAGGGCAGTAATATGGTATGCATTAGAAGCTATAGGTCCTGCAATGAGCACAGGTAGCAGGAAGAATGAAACCCTGAATTCACCTACCTCTCTCCTCCTTTACCACAGCCTGGCTAGTTTAGCAGGTGCTATTGTGGGAGACAGAAAACACTTCTTGGAAGAGGAGCTGGGATTATGGGTAGGTGGTTGCACTGAAGGGATAAAGTGTCTGGGGACCAGTTCTGTGGAGGATCTTGTACCAAAAAAGAAGCAGAGGAAGGACGTTCCTGAAGAGTTTAACATCAGCAGGTGGGGACTCAGACTATTACCATCTCAAACCTCTGCAGTCTTACAGCTATGTCTTACAGCCAGAATCTGATTACAAAACATCTCTAACTCTTTGTGGTCCTTTCTCATTCGCTGGATTACCACCAACCTTCTTCTCCCTTTCCCACAGAGTTGCAGTTCCCTGTGCTGAAGTTTGAATTTTGTTTTCCTAGTCATCCTGGATGTAGCAACATTCACCTTTACTTGTACAGGCAGACAGCAACAGGCTGTTACAGGGTCATGAGATTTAGGAACACATCGCTTTATGTAGTATCTACGCAAGCCGTTCTACAAATGGTGAATTATAACCACTCACAAGCACTTGCTCTGCATATGCATTCATCTCTCATACAGACATAACAAAATATTTCTTTCATCTGCCGGTCACAGTCTAGAGACATCTGGCTCTTATAAGGGTCAGTAATGAAAAAAATTAACCTGTTTTGTCCCTTTCTTTAAAGTGGAATCTTTGCTTTTGCAAAGAAAGCAAGAGATTTCAGTCAGAAGCTCAATCATCAAGGACGAACTATGAACTGAGGAGCTGAACTCACTAATTCATAAATTTAAAAAACTACAGCCAACTAAATGGACTACTTAAATAAAAATACATTGAATATTTTTAACATCCGTCAGTGTCAGATAAGGTCTTTCTTAGCTTTTGATACTGGTTGCTCAGGTTGGAAAGAGGATGTTTTTGTTGTTTCCTCTTACCTTCTGTCTTTACAGGAGGTGCAATATTTACTCCTGGACTTGCTTCTTGTTACATTTGCCTCAGTTAAGCAGCTTTTAATGTGGTATTGGAGTGGTCAAGTACAACAAAAAAATAGAGTTCTTTGGATCTGAAGTGACTGAGAATTGCCTAGACATCATATATGTGAAAGTCTTACTGTGGTCATGTTCTGAAATAGAGGAAAAATAGGGTTTAATAAATAAGCCGTGTTTTTAGAACATTTACAATGTGAAAATGCCTGAATAAAAGGCTATGTAATCAAATTATATTATATTATATTTAAAGAAATAATAACAAATAAAGATTTCATCTAGGATAGGTCTGTATGGATAATACTTTTCTTATGCATTTACTAGGGTGATGAATGCATAGAATTGGATGTATATTGCACGGTAGAATAAATGTGCTTAATAGTAGTCAATTCAGATACCAGCAATCCAGAGTTGTAATAGGTCTTAGAACAGATTGGAGAATTATCAGAGCTGCAGAATAACTGGTAGATACTGTGGTCAGACTGGTCCATGTTGCAGGACCAAGCAGAGACTGGATCCCAAATTAGGTAAGCAGGCTCAGATACGCATGCACGGCTCTGCAGGTATGACAGTATTGGGATTTTTCTGTATTTAGGTCAACAACTTTTTGAGTGCTCTTAGTGAGTGCAATACATAAACAAAAGCTTCTTTTGTAGGTTGGCAGCATGCATTTTGTCCAGAAAAGCATGGAAGTGACATTAATATAAATTCTATGGCAACTTCCTAGGTAGAAGTGGCCTCTGTAAATATGTGGAGCTGATTAGTAAAATGCATTGATCCAAGAGCTTACTCATATTGCACAGCTGGATCAGCTAATCAGCTGCTGGCTTACATACAAACTGTTTGCAAAAGAGGAGGTATTACTCACCTTAATCTTTGTCAGAGTTGAATATGTGATCAGTTTAAAGAGTTTGTAGCTCCTGTCCAAGAGTGATGATTACGCGGCACATTTCTCTTTTGCTTTCAGGAGTCAGTCATAGATTTGTTTACTTTTCTCCACTAAAACTAAATTAAAATAATCTTCACAGAGAATTGATGATCTTAACTTGCTAGTTGTTCACCTGGAAGCACAGAACTTGTCGATCTTGCCAAAGTAACGCTGCAACTTACCAAGAATGTAGCCCAGGGAATTTTTTTATTTCATCATTACAGGAGCTGAATGACAACAATGGCTTTACCTCCTCTAAAGGAAACAAAACACTTGTGCACTAGAAAACCATGTGCTCTATTCACTACCATGTGATATACGCCACAGAGAATGTCTTCTTTGCTCAATGAACTGGAAAAAGATAATTGTTATTTATACAGTTAAGAAGAGCAATGCTGAAAATAATCAAGACCTGCAATAGAAAGGACACCCTTTGGCTAAGAAAACTGTGGAAAAAGTAATCCTGACATACTCCCCACCACCTGGTCTCTCCCCTCAGGAAGTTTTACTGAGATCCCCTTGGAATATGTGAAGTTATGAACCATAGTCATCAGTTTGCCAGATAAGACTGAAGCACAAAATGAATTGAAATAAGCTGAAGATATGCAACAGAGATTTGTCTTACTACTGGGAAATCAGTTTAGGACTTGCAGACAGAGCTGAAACCAGTTGTTCATTTGCTAGTGCTGGACTCTGCTGGGGACAGGATCATGAGAGAAGGATGAACTCCAGGTAGTCTATACTTTGCCCCAGTTATCACCAATGGCAGCATTCAGAATAAATACTCCCTGATCTAATCGTGATTATATCAGGGAATCAGAGTCAGATTAAATTAATTTAATTTCCTAGCCTGTGATGGGTCTTTAATATTAGCAAACTGAGGTAGTTAAGCCACACCAATGTTTTACACACCTGTTTTAACATTTTGGTAAGTCAGGACTATATATTCCCTGATCAAAGCATCCAATACAGTTCACAGGTTTTTTTGTTTGTTTGTTTGTTTTTTGACAGCTCTTTTTTGTCTGATCCACATGCTTTGTGGAGTCACTGATCTTTCTTGTGATTTTTCTGCTTCATTTCTGTTCCAAAAGGACAATTAAGAAAAAAAAAGAAAAAAAGTGGGGGTGTTGGAGGGAGTGAGCAAAAACCCTGGAAAATCTCTTTCATAAAAGTTGTGATTCCTTGAGCATAGATGAGCCAGCTATCTCAGCATAGAAGTGGCATTACCTGACACCTTTAAGAAAATAAGTAAAATGTTTTGCTTGATCACAAGTCATATGTTTATTTGAGATTTCCAAGAGTTTTCAAATGAGTAAATTAAAATGGAATATGCAGACAAAGTAATTTCAAAATAAAAAGTCAATAGGTTTCACTCATTCTATATCATCTATCTTATATATACCATCATTATCTACAGATAGAGAGATAGAACCTCTACCTACTGCCTAGCTGTTGCTAGAGAGGACAATGTTTCTGCTTATCGGACTCCAGTTAGCAAATATGCTGTTTTATTTTCTGCTGTCATAAAGAGAGACTCATAGTAGCTTCAGGTCCAAGCAGCTAACAGAAAAATCAGCTTTGATCATCCTAATCAAGACATAACCAAACCAGAGAGTGTGATTTGCCACATACCTTTGTAAAATCATAATTTACTTTCTGTGGTGTAAAAAAACCTGTCTCCTCCTTCTTTCCATTTGATCATATATTAGGTATGAGATTTTATAAAATATTCTGTCAAATTTCAGCACAGATCCCTTATTAAAAGCAATGTATATTTTCTTTTGTTCTGTTTATCATCAGGGAACATCAAACTTTGGAAGTGCTGGATGACCTGAAAAGCAATGCAGAGGTCAAAGAAGTACTGATATGGCCCCTTTTTTGCAGCTTTTTTATCTATGGAGGTTACTAAGTATAGATTGCCACATTTAAGGTGTCTTGCATCAATTTGCACCAAAACCACCCTCAAAGTACAGCTGTATTTCATACAGGCCAATTGCTTTGGGTACCACAGGGGCAGGACTATGCTTTGAGTATTTTTAAGATTGCTGCACTTTGGAATTCTATGACATTCATAAATTATTCTTTATGATCTCCTAATGACCCCAAAAAGCTGCTGCTTAATGGGACCAGGTATAAATGGAAGAATTGGATAAAAGAATTGGTGCTTAATTAACTCTGCACAGCCTGAGAACAGACCCCTTCCGGTTGATTTCAGACATCTAGTGACTTTCCAGTAAACCAGCAGTCATGCTTCAGACTAATGAGAGAACACGCTCTGCACGAGCTGCAGATAATGAGATGTCTAACGTGATTACATTCACTCAGAAACATGGACTTGACACAGCATATTACCTAAAATAGTATCCACTGCCTTTTTCAATTAGTGTCTTCTTCTTAGTGTGGTTATGTTGATGGCTGAATTACAAAATAGAGAAAACCAAACCATTTTGGAGTTAAATCTGGGTACACACAGCAATCTAGTAATAGGTCTCAAGCCCTGAAAGGAAGACTGCAGAGCTCCAAGATAAAACTAAATTAGTCTGGACTTGCAATTGTAGCTAGATTGCTTCTGCTGCCCAGGTGTTTTGATCCTTGCTAATTAAGGCACACTCAAGTTTTGTTAATGGCAAAAAAGAGAAACATAAATCTGTCTCAGTAGTAAAATAAATGTAATGGTTAAACAAGAGGGATTAGTGGCCACTTGTGTCCGTGTGGAAGTCTGACAGCATACTTTCTTCTTTCCAACTGTATCTCAGGAACAAAAAGAACTTGCCTCCAAGATTATAAATTAACTGAACCCTGATGCAATAAGGTTTAATCAGCACTTACCCTGTATAATCCAGTCTGAACGAATTAGGGTTGTTAAAATTGCTTTAACTGTAGTTAAACCTCACCCCCTCAGCTGAACTGAAATTAGACTCACATTGTCCAGAAAGCAATAACTTTACTCTGAAACACAGTTTAATGTATACACTGACAGTAATGTTGAAAACAAATAATCCTTACACATTGTAAACAGACATGCTTATATACACTTATGTATATCACTGTCTTTCCAAATCTTCACTATTTAGGTTTGATAGTGTTCATTTGCTGGATTCAAGCATCCACTGTCCTCCAGATTCTTCTCTTATGAGAACATATATAGACTGTAACCAGCTACTCTTTTAACTTTCTCTTCAGTTTATTGAACTGAATGACTTTAAAATTTCCCCTCTCTGAAAATTTTTCAGAGCATTCTAACAATCTTCAGAACTCTTTTTGCAATCCAAAGGTATTAATCATCTTGGTTTCTTTAAGTATTGCCATCAGAAAGAACATGGATTTCTTATAACTGTATCATTAATGCTACATAAAATGATAAATATTATGTATATAAATATTATATATCAGATGATTATATTCTTCTCTTAATTATGGAACTTCAGTAAGGCCTTATTCTCTGCTATTCCTCTTTTATGACTCTTAAATAACTTTTTTTTTTCAGTTGTTCCAGTTCAGGATACAGATTCCTATCTTGTAAAAATGAGTTAGCTAATTTTTTATTTATTTTTTCATTCTTAGATATATGGCCTTGCATTTTGCTGTTCCACATTCAATTTATAGATGATTGAAATATTTTTTATGTATATATGGACATTTTTCTTGCCTTTGATGTTCCATCAAATCATATTAAATAATATAATTATTTTACAGCTATGGAGAACTTAGATCAAAAATTATGTTTATTATTTCACAACTAATGACTACTTCTCCATGCTTGATAAATGCATTTAATATTTACTACTTCCCCGTAGGGGGGGCACTAGGTGATCTTTGAGGTCCCTTCCAACCCGAGTCATTTTGTGATTCTATGATTCTTCTAATTTAAACAACAGGCCAATTTTGATGCATAAAATACATGATTCTTGTGCCTTTTTTTTTTTTAATTATGCTTATTAACCTTATAATGTCTCCCTTTAATTAACATTTACATTAGCTTATTTTTCATGTATTTCTATACAGAGGTTTATTCATTTATAGGTCATACATAATTTAGAATATTTAGATTTGGCCATTTTTGCTTCTTTTAAAGATTTCTGGTACATTCTGTGCACTCCTGAACTGCTATCATTTTTTTGGATAAGATTTGCTCAGATTCCACTGTCATGATGCATTACAATCAGGGTTATCTATAAGACTCTTTGGTGCAGGCAGCCTTGCTGTACAACATATAGTGTGAAAGAAAATATCAACATTTTTTGTATGGTTTCTTGGGGCATCTTTTTCATGTAAGGAATCTACAAACAACCTTTAGGGAGATTTGTCAGCAGAATTGTTACCAAGTAAAATGCAATACAAAATATACATAATGAAACATAGTCATGTATAACGTGTGACCCCAGGTATGAACAATGTGAAAACAAAAATTCAGATGAAAAGAAAGATCAGCTTACTTTCACTGTGCCGTTTCATTTTTGCTATGCCATTTTATTTTTCAATTTTATCTTCTGATTCAAGAAATTCAAGCCTGACTGTTCAGAAAACTACTTACATGTCAGTGAAGTCACTGGGGCAAGTCTTCAAGTGGTATAAACTACTGCTATTATTTTTTTTTTCCAGCTTCTGTGCTTCAATTAATTTTCATCCTGCACTGCAATTATGTTTATTCCTTTTTCAGGGCTGCTTACAGAATATCAGATATATTTTCCCAGCAAGTGTGCAAAAATTAGATAAGCATTATATAAATACATTCCCTATAGAAGGGGAAAGACCTGTGCTGAAGAAGTAAGTGTAATTTACAAGCCCAAATGAAAATGTGTTAGCTACCTAACCAGGACAAAATTTCCATACCAGCCTGATTGCTCAGATGAGTGATGTGGACAAAGAATGAACTGTTGGCATAAACACTGGGTTGATGAGTTCTCTGACATAGACACAGAAAGAATTCCCCAAGAATCATTTGCATCTTCATTAAGTTTTCCTTTAAAGGAAAGAAAAAGTGTGTGTGTGTCCCGAAAAATAGGGAATACTGTCTTCATTAGACAAGGATTTCTTGTACCTTTAGTTTAACGCATCTGTTGCTACCCTATGTTGGATCAGTGACTGGATAGACGCTGGCTCTAATCTGGAACATGAATTTTAGTATCAATGAATTTTCCATCCTGACAACCAAATAGATGGTACTGAGGATGCAAAGGATTTGTGCAGTTGCTCATAGCTGAGAAAGGCAGGGTTTCTAAATAGGAAAAGTGTAAGCAACAACAAGAAAAATAGCAATAGCTTTTGCCCAAGGAGATAGAATTGTAGAACGTGCCACTGGGAAAGCAGATAATGTTACCCTGCTTGAAAATGTGTGAAATCTCTGATAAATTTACTCCATATCAGACTGTTTTTTCTTCAGCTTTCAAGAGCTTCCAAAAGTTTTTTGCCTCTTTTCCCATAAGATCAAAGATTTTATAAAGAAGTAAAAAGTGCATAAACTATTACTTGCTCCTCGTCACTCCCAATGGACAGTGAGATAACTGAGAAAGACAGCAAGGAGAAGACAGGAAATACCTAACAGTATTATCTACCAAATCTTTGTAGAATAGGAACTGTAGAATATAGCCCTGTAGAATAGGAACTTCAGAAAAACAATCAAACAAAACAAAGAGAAAAATCCACAACCTTTCTGTGCCAGTTTTATGGCACAGATTTGTAACATGTCTCTTCATGCACTGAGGGCAGTATTGAAGATCTCTCAGGCATGTTTTCCTCTGCTCCAGAGACATGCACCAGGAAGCACCTTATGTTTAAGGCTTTCTCTTAGATTCTGCTGTCCGGTACAAGAGTTTTCTGATTTTCACATTTAATGAAAATAGAATAATAAAGAAATTTTATTGTCAATATACAGTAAAAGGATAAAAAAAGATGAGTTTTATGGGTTGAAGTGCACGTATGTGAAGCTTTGGCCAAGAAAATGAACATGCCTGGGACTATTTCTTGGCACAAAAGCCAGGTAGCCTAAGAATCCCATGTCTAAGCTAATAAACTTCCTTAGCATCCAAAATGAGATAGCTGTATAGCCGTATGAAAATTGTCCTCTAAGAGCAGCTCTACTGACCAGCCATTCTCAGGAGCTGGGAATCATGGTTAATTAATTAATATTTTGAACAAGACAACTTTGTGCCCCAGAACTTTCCAAGTTTGTATCCCAGATTCCCAGCATAGGGAGTTGTGTTTGGGGGCCCAGGAATTCCACCCCACGCATTTGAGTTTACAGTGATATACATAGCTGGAGAGTTTGAGAAATGTTGATAAAGCTGAGGTTATAACCACAGCTCTGCTGTAACTGATTCTAAGCTGATTTAGTCTGGCATTAAGCAATTAAAGAGAGACATATTCAGAAAGGAAATGGTTAGCCAATGTATTGAACAACCATCCTATCCATTTTTTTTAAATATATGTAAGACAGAATTTTGGGAGTTCCTTGATTTTTCCCCCCTCCTTCCCGTTCTTTGACGATTCGTACAATAACTGTTAGGAGTAGGGGGTATCTGTTCATGCATGATGAAAAAGTGGGCATCCCCCTCATTTTAGATTAGTCCTAAAGTCAAGTTTACATTTTGTCACTTGAAATTGTCTACTTGATTTTCAGTTAGACAACCTCCGTGATGTTCCAGAGCATCTATTCCGGAAAATCTTAAATATTGATTTATTCTTTGTGTTACATATGTGTGAACCAGAGAGTTTGAGGCACAAGTCAGCAAAAGGGACAATCCCGATGGAGCTGTTTGTATACAACATCCATGACTTCAGCGTCAGGTCAGTGTTCTGAATGTTGAAGTGTGGCAAGTATGCTGGCATGGCAGCCCATTACTGGGGTACAGTTTATTACTCCTTGACTTTTAACAGACTGAAAGAATATTAACGGTGTGGGCAATTTAGAACTGCAGCAGTTAGTTAGCTCTTCAAGGCTTGCACAAACACACTGAAAGACAGACACTTTGCAATGCACAGGCACTTCATAGGGAAAAAAACAACACTGTGATGACTGCTTGAATAAGTGGAAGGGACTTCTGGAGGCCTTTCATCTCATTACTGTTCAACTAATAGTTAGCCTTAATCTAGACGTTAATGAGGGATGCAACTGGAACTGCAAAGAAATAACATAATTAGGCCCTGAATTTAATCATTCACAAAATTACACAGAGACACTCTACACTCTTATTTTAAATAAGGCTAATTAGATTTCTTTTTTAATTGGATTTTTGTTTATAGATTCTAAGATTTACCATGTGGAAATGCATCTTAGAAAACTCCGTCTGTGTTTCTCCCATGTTCTTCCAGGTGTCCACTAGAATTAACAGTCTGGGTCATAATACAATTTCTTTAAACCTGTTCCTTTCAACTCATGACAGATTTCTCTGGGCATGTTTAAAGATCTGTATGATTAAATTGCTAAATGGAAAAGGCTACCTTTAAAAAACATGACACCTTATATTTTGCACCAAAATTTCAACCATAAATTGAAATTTACAGTAACGTAAACTTGTGATTTAAATTGGTAAATGAATTTCCAGCTGGTTCGGTAATAGTTACTGGGTTTACCAGTATCAGCATCTAATTATAATTTTATGCTCAAAATATTTTTCTGAAATAATTTCAGTGAGCTGTATCCTCACAAAATAATGTTTTACTACCTTAATGCACAATTTACCAAACTTTCATAATAAAATAATAAGGCTAAGTTTCTTCTAAGAATAAGAACACATAAAATAATATAACTACAAAGTCTTTGTTATCTGGAATGGGCAAACACAAATCAACAATCTTTCTTCTTTTTCACGTGCATTCCCAATATTCATGTGTAACAGTTTCTATTTTTACCTGTGCAAATAAATTTTAATGAGTGTAATTCACCTGCTTGTGAGTCTCATAATTTCCACTTATGACATATATTTTTATAGAACTGTAATAGTAATTGCATATCTTTATCACTAGAAAGATCAGTTTATGGCAAATATCCTTCTTAAAGAAGCCAGTGCAAAGGTGTTGTATGAGATGGACATGTTTCTCTATGTCAAGCTTGTCCAGAGGAGCAGACTTATGGATTATATAAAAACATCACTGCAGAAAAACTTTGGATTTGAGAGCATAAATGGAAGGCAGCTAAACTTACTTTCTAACAAACAACAACAACAAAAAAACTTCAAATCAAAACAAAACACAACAAGTCACAAAGCTTACAAGTAAAACAAAAATAACGAAATATCTGGAAACATTTACAAGAAAAAATGCTTTAACAATAAGATGTCATTTTCTTAAAAACAAACAAAACAACAACAAAAAAACACTTTCTGCTCAAACATTGCTCTACATTGTTCTTGTTTTGTTACTAATAATTCAGTCATATTTCCTTAGGGTTGAAAAAAATAAAAAAAATAAAAAAAATCTTCGAGAGTGTCTATAGTTTTATTACAGTGATTTAAAAGACTGTCAACTATAAAAGACAATATAGTGAAGCAGAACTGAAGCTGGGTAATATGCAAATACTTGTTTCTTGAAAAGTGTTATTTTTTTCCTCTATGTGCTTCTCATGTATAATGAAATCTGTTAAAACGGTTGATTAGAAATAGCAGAATATCTTAGGTCATCACAGCAACGTCTATGTCATTATGTAATGACTTCAAGAACAGAATTGATAACAGAACATTTAAGCTTGCACCAGGGCATTCATGCCTACCTAGAAGAGAAAGGAGTTAAAATGGACATTTTATCAAAAGTATGAGATTTTCAAACTTTAATACAGAGTAGCTTTTTTTTTTTTTCTTTTTTTTTTTTTCCTCCAAATTTCATTAAAAGTCTCATTCACTTTTCTAAGAGGATATGGAAATATATTATTTTGTAAGACTACTGAAATTTGAACTATTACACTTTCATAACTTCATGGTAAACCTTGATCTTGATGGGCTGTAAGGGGAGAGAAGTCTGTATTAATTTGCTACATTTCAAAAGTAAGAGGAATGAAGTCTGCTACCACGCTCCTTCCAACTCATTAGAATCCAGAGAACCCAGAGGGAAACAGGCCTAAAGTAAAGCTTTGTATGTGCAGGCTGCAGACATAGACCAGGATTTACAACAAGACAGGAAACCACCATTCTGCAAGCTCAATTCCAGTTAATTCCTCTCAGCAATGTATTTACTCAGAGACAGCAAAATTCAAATCATTTTGAACTTACTTACCACATTGGCAACTTTACTACCAGCTCTTGTTACATTGAGAAGGCAGATGGTCTGAAATGAGCTTAATAAGACATAGAGTTAATGGTAAAATGGATTCCTGGTGATTTGTGATTTAGGAGTGATAATCAGCACAGTGGGGGCTGATAGAAGCTCTGTCTGAGGACAGAATAGATGGGAAAAGCGCATGTTGTTAGGACAGCCATGCACCCCTCTAGTCCCCAGCCTGCTGGAACCAAGTCCAGCTGGAACAGAGGAAGGCAGGTTAGTACAGCTCCCCCTCACACCATCTCAGAAATAGCTGGGTGTATCATGAGCTTGGAGGAAAGACTATGCAGCAGCAGCAGCCACAGATGCTGTAATGTGAATTAAAAAATCCAGTGCAAAACTCTTTGTGTGGCACATTTTGGAAGACTGACAAGAGCTGGGGTGAGATTTTACCTGTGTTGGGATCAAATTATTCAATCTTACCAACGCAGATGTCAGAAAAATAAACAGATAACAAAATGTATGTCCTGTGTTTCTGTGTTTCTGAATACTGTGAAAGTGCACCAGACTGCAATTTTTCTGTGAGTTCAGGGCATCAGGGACTTTTTTTTTTTTTTTTCCTGTCTATAACCTGGAGTACAACTTTACAGAAGAAAAGTACTAATATTCATAAATTGGGGAAAATATGTAGAACAATGGATAGTTTTCTGTTGTGAAAATTATTGCTTTCTACATATAATAGAAAGGAAGATCCCTTTTGCCATGAAGGGACTTTCCATACTGTGTGACATCATTCAATCCTGCAACGCCAATTGTCTAATATTTTGAGGTACTCCAGAGTTGTTAATAAGTTGACTGTATACATAAACATTCTGATTATGTCCATACATATATGTTATTGAATGAATGAGGTCAATACCTTGGAAGTATCACGCACTGTGAATGTTTTCAGAGTTCATGTCTTACTAAGTCTTAAACCCATTCAGACATTATGAAATATTCTATTGTCAATAGTCCAGATTTTGTTCATCATCTGTCTCCAAAGTAAATTTCTGCTGGGTCTTTCTGATGACTTTTCAAAACTAGGAAAATTTTCTAGATGTGTTCTCCTGCTGGATGCAATTTCCTCAGTGGTTTATTGAGGGGAAGGAATTTGCAGGTGGCCTTGCACTGTTTCACATGTCTCTGAACTAGAGATAATGAGGAAGTAAGCGGTAGAAACAAAAACTTGAACAAGGTCGAGATAAATAACTTGGCTGCAGTGTTAAAGATGAGCTTTGCACAGTGGCCAATTGCTGGCTGGCTTGAGGTGCGTGTCTGAGGGTCTCTAACCAATTCTATGACAGATTCGGGTGCGTGGACAGTGCATGGGGCTATGGGGAAAGTATATGTAGTGGAGAAAAATGGTAATAAATGTCTCCTGTTCAAGAGCTGTTGGGAGTCTGTGTCTTTCATCCCTTCAGTTTATTTTTTGTCTCTGATAATTCTAGGGTTTGGAGGGGGGTAAGTAAGTTGGAAACTGAGGATATTTTCCAGCTGTTTAGTATACTTCCTATAAGAAAAGAGTGATGGTGGCTATTTACCTGTTTGAGTCTCACATAACTAAAGACAATCAAGAGACATTATTACTCATGTCTTAAAAACTATCTGCATTTTACATCACATGCCAATAGGGGATGCCTAGGCCCTGGCGTTATATTCTGGCTCACTCTTTCCTGATCAGAACACAAAATTTAGGTTTTGTGACTTTTACCTGAGAACAAAAGGTGACTTATCCATTTAGATTGGATTGACTGAACAATTGGATAGACAGAGATACAGCTTTCTATAAACTCTTTCCCTTACTCTCATTTATTCATCTCTTACTGTGTGTTATACAAATCATTTAGTCATTTTCTGGTCATATTTTCCAAGAAAACATTTGGTAGTTCCTTTTTAAGGAACCTTTCTTTTGTTGTATTCTTCAGAAATAAATCAATAGTTGCCTATTCTAGGAACTATGCACCCTGCCATGTACCAACTTCATAAAATATTTCAGTAATTCCTCTTTCTAACCATGTCCTTCGGGCAACCTTCTTTTGCCTTTGTGTGTGTGTGTGTCTTGAAAAGTTCTCAATAGTTCTCAATGCTTATTTGATCTCAAAAATAATAAAGTTCTTCATGTAACTATGATGAAGGATTATTTTGTTTTTCTTTATTATAGCATCAGAAATACCATAAAGAACACAAAATACTTATTTTTAACAGAATAGAATCAAGGAATATGTTTGGTAGGAATGTAAGTAGAACAGAATAGCTTGAAAGTCTGGAAGCCATTTGGTTTAAAGAAGGGCTAATCACAAGGTTAGTGCCACCTTCAACATTAGATCAGATTGTTCTGGAGCACAAACTTAATTTTGAAAATATCCAGGAAAGGAAATTCCATCACTTCTCAGTGAGAAACCAGTTCCAGTGTTTTACCACCCTCGCGTTTACTAAATATTTAATTTGAATTTCCATTGTTGCATCTTGTGTCCATTGCTTCTTCTACTTTCACATCTGAAGATCAAAAAAAAGTCTGACTTTTTTCTGTAAGCCAATATATAATAGAAAACAAGATCATCTATTAGACTTCCCTTAAAAGTGAAGAACCGCAGCTAACTCAGGCTCTTCTTGTATATCATGTGTTTCTCACCTTTGTGACTCTCCACTGGAAGTGCTATAGTAGTTGGGTAGACAAAACTGTACAGAAGGCTCCAGGTACTTTTGCACAAAGGTTAAATGGAGCAGACTAATCACTTCCCTTGCTTTCTACACTCCTTAACACAGCCCAATATGAAATAAACTGTCATTGTTGCAAAAGTACATTTTTGATTCTCCTTCAACTTGCAGTTCATCAGTATCTCCAATTTATTTTCTGCAAAACTGTTTTCTATCTGGCCAGTGCCAAGCCTCTTCTGCTGCATGGGGTTATTCTGTCCCAGGTGCATTTGCCTTTGTTGAACTTCATAAAGTTCCTGTCAGACCATGTCTCCATTCTGTTAAGATTTTTCTGAATGGCAGACCTGCCTATCAGACTCTACCCTTACATTGGTATCACTGAATTTACTTTCTGACAATGTTTTCCATCTTGTCTGTAAGTACATTCACTCCACTCCCCCTTCTACGTACACACAGCCACTAGCATCCACAAAACTTGTTTTAGCTCCTCTAATTTAGTCACCTACTTAATAACTCTTTAATAGCCACCACTTCACTTTATATATTTATTTATTTATTTATTTATTTATTTATTTTTCAGAAGAGTTACTTGGAACTGCCCTTCATTTTCTGTGGCCTACTTTAAAACTACTTCGATTTATGGGCAAAATTACCTCTGACTGCTTGCTGCAAGATCTCTGATTGCCTAGTCTTCTGCAGAAAAAGAAAAACAGAAGACAGCACATTTGAAAATCTATCAAAGACAAGTAAAGCAGCTTCTGGAAAACTGAAAGACTGGTAGTAGGTGAACCCATATAACTCTGTTACTTCTAATAGATTAACTGGATCTCCCTACATCTGTGGACTGAGTAATCAGCCCTAGAATTTTTCACTGCATATCAGGTCTCATATTGAAAGTTCAGGCTTTTTTTTTCCCCCCATATTCTACATTCTCTAAAATTGGATGTTATTTTAGTAAGTGCTTCAATTGCTGTAGTATAGGACTTGCTGCAGAGATTACATTTTAGGTACATGAGTATTACTCTGCTTTTGTTTGATCTGACATTACCCTGAAAATTTCTGTCTTGCTGTCAGCGCTCTAGCTGTAGGAGAGACAAGAGCTTGTTGCTACTCCCTAATCATTGTTTATAACTAGGGGAAATATAATAGAGGAAATATTCCCTGTACTGCTTCAGTTATCTGAATTCAGGAACACAGGCAGGTCAGAGCAGAGAATATCTGAAGCTATACCTACATCATTACAGCTGCTGTGTCTGAATCACTGTTATCAGGACAGTAAAACAGTTAAAAATTAAAGTTCAACAGGTCCAACAGAGAGGTTGTGGAGTCTCCTTCTTTGGACATATTCGAAACCCGCCTGGATGTGATCCTGTGTAACATGCTCTAGGTGACACTGCTTGAGCAGGGGGGTTGGACTAGGTGATCTCTGGAGGTCCCTTCCAACCTCGACCATTCTGTGATGCTGTGATTCTGTAAAAGTATCAGAATAGAAAATGCAATTATGAATTACATGGATCGCATTTCACCCACTCAAAAAAAAATAATGTTTTAGTATCACAAAGATATAAAGATACATATTTAGGAAGAAATAGTGTAAGACATAACAATGAAGGAAAAAAAACCTGTAAAACAGAGACTCGAGGATTCTGGGATCTTTAAAGACAAGCTACTTAATATGTGGCTCCTTCTTCATGGATAGATGTCTGTGAAACAAAGCATTTCAGCAATATGCCCTTTCCATTTCATTACCCATTTCAATCTCATCCAGTAGTCAGTACTCCTAGCATAGCTTTAAGACATTTTTTCGTATAACTTATCTGTTTCTTGTTTGTTTGGTTTTGGTTTTGCTTACTTTTAAAGGATGGAAGGGATTCTTAGCCTTACCTTGAGGTTTGTGTTGCCCAGACTACAGCAATCAAATGGTCACTGGATGGAAATATGTCATTTGACTTTACACATGTTGGGAAACAGTGGAGAGTGAAAGGTTGTATGAAATTATTGATCTCCTCTATTTGCATTTTCCAAAGAAGCCTGAAACAGGTTTTCAAAGCAGAAAATTTGGAATATAGCTTTGGAGAGCTTGACCATGACTTTGCCCACAACAAACTTTCATATTCCAAGTTGGTTAGTCACTGACTGACAGGAACTGGGAGTTGAAAGGGTGATAGTCACAGGGTGACAGCCATGTTCTTGAACTCAAGTTTGGACTTGCAGTTTCATCCAACAAGAGTTAAAACCATCAAGAGCTCCACATCCAACAAGGTCTCAACATTGAAAGGATTTTCTCACACTGCTGGCTTTCTTGCTAGATGGATGTAGTGGTCCCACCATTGTAACCTTTTCTCTCTGGGCCAGGATCTACAGCTGACCAAAGCTGAAGCAGTTACAATAAAAATGATTTTAAGAAAGTCTTTGTCCATGTCCTCTTTCCAGACAAAAGCACGCCCAGGAGGGCTATATTCAGTTCACCAGAGGGATGTCATCTCACAGTAGCTGCTGTAGCTATAATGATCAGAAAAGTCCAGAGGGATTTTGGGTAACAGGCTACATGACATTCCATGGAAATGTTCAAGAATGGAAACAAAACTTGTCTCTATGTTAGGAGCCCTTGTACAAAAGATTGTCTGTCCCAGTGATATACCTCAGTCAAGTAAAAATTTTCCCTGAAATATTCATGTTTCTTTTCTTTTGTTTTGTTTTATTTGTTTTGATATGGTTTTGTTTGTTTTCTGTCTGACTGCGGAAATTTTTCATAGCATGCTGACTTTTCTCTCTCTCTTTCTTTTTTTTTTTTTTTTTTGACCCTATTTCTGCTTGAAGGCAAAGAATCTATAAGGTTATTGAGAAGTCATATTTCATTGTTTTTCTAACTTTCATATAGAAAGGCTAGAAAGTTAGACAGGCCTTCACACATGTGCTGGCCTAACACTTCTGTTGCCAATAGAATTGCACCTACCTTCACAGGTCTTTTATATGTTGTACCTATGCTGTGTTGCTTGCTTTCTGGGGTAGGTGGAGAACTGGCTAAGGGACCAAGAAGAAGCTGCACATGAGAAGAGTACTTTGGCAGCTCATGTGTCCTCTAGCCTTGATCAAAACCTCAGTTCTAACAGAGCTATTTATTAATGGTTATGTCAAATCCAAAATGCAAAGTTGAACAGAGAGAGAACTATGCCATCATAAGACATTAAATAAAAAAGTAGTTTGAAAAAACACAAATCCCAACCTTTTCAGCTTTACTCTTAAGTCTTAGTGACAGCTACAGTGCCAAAGTTTTTAAATGGTAGCTCAGAATTACTGTGGCAAATCATTCCTCAAGAATGTGAAGCAACATATTTGTTATGAGCCAGATAATAAAGAAGTATTTTAAAATGTAATGGCAGAGTACTCATTCCCTCCAACAACAGGTGAATTGTGTTTTTTCCAAAGCCTTTCTCTAACAGGGGACAAATCTGCGTAGAATGAATTTTGACTTATTTGGAACAGATTAAACTGTACTACTGTTTTAATTTGGCTCATACAAAACTTCAGTAAAACCAGAGCAAACATGTAAATATAGCAATACACCCAGAAATCAAACCACTTTTTCTAAGCCTTTGCTAATTTACAAGTAAAAGATAGATAAGTAGGTTTAGGCATCTGTAGCTGTGAAAGCCTTTATTTATTTATTTATTTATTTATTTAAATTTTCCTTTGTTTAAGAAGGGATTAAGTTCCTCCCCATGGACAGTTTTAAAATACTATTCAGTCCCTGATATCCCAAAGTTTCTCTTCTAAATAGTTTATAAGGGTGTAAAATTAACCCCAGTCCCACAAGAATTCATCTGTTTTGTATAGCTAAAGTCAAAGGAAGGAATCTTCACTAAGAAATAATTCAAACAATATTTCCATTGATTTCCATAGGAATATTATCCCCAGAATGGGATTATATATATTTGGCATTAGTAGGGACTGAGCGAATCTATTGGGATTTTTCTGGTTTTCTTTATTATTACTATTATTGTTATTATTGTTATTGTTATTATTTAATAAGCTGTGATAGCCTAATATTTTTTATTCATTCTGTAAGCTCTACTCTGAGATCCTTGAACTTAATAGTGTAGTATTCTACACTGTAAACTGCCTGTAAACACAGGCCTGAGGTAATTGAACCCAGTTCTTCAATCACTCTCTAAGTGGAATTAAAATGGAAAACCACATTCCCCAAAAATTTCCTTCTCATTTCTGCTGTGGAACTGAAATGAAATATGGAGAGTACTTGGATGAATTTGTGCTGTGATTTGATTTTTTCCTTTGTCTAGTGGGTGGATAAGTTATTTTCTGCATTATTAATTTTTAATTCTAAAATGCTGTGGTTGAGCAAGCTATCTTCAAAAAGAAAACATGTTTTAATGCTTACTTCAGAAACCAATTTTTTGAAGGAGTCTTTCATTTTACAAATACTATCATATGGTACCAAACTACTTGTGGTTATCAGTCATGGCTGGACTAGCTTAACGGTTGTATTTTAAAATGATTAGAAATTTTGAAATATTATTTCTACTTTAAAATTTAGTTCAATTCCAGAATGAATTTGAATATCATACCCATCTCTTCTTCATGGTGTAAGCATATAGTAGAAATGCTTAGTTTTCATTTATTTATTTATTTATTCCAGTACTGGGAAGCAGGATCAGTTCTAGAAATTGCTAAAATGTATAGTTTCCAAGGGAATGTGATTACTGGATTACAGAAAAATAGCTGTCAACTACCGTGTACTTTGCCTTTAGCAGAACTGTGTAGCTGCAGCACTGGGAAGAGAAGCCATACATTTGCAGAAGGAGCAGCGGTTGTTAAGTTGGGCTGGCCCTGTCTTGCAGCTCAAGTCCGTGGTGTTAGAGCAGACCCACTGTTTCACACATCTAAGCTCCATGTATTCCCATGATTTATTCCCTTTCTTGGCTGCAGCCTTGTGGCTGTGACTTAATCCTGCCCTTGTAACCTTACGGCTGTAGTGTTCTGCCTACATGCTAGGAAACGTGTGGCATAATGACCACGCGGACACCAGGGTTCTTTTAGCATCAGTAGCTGCTGCTCCTTTATTGATGACGTAACTTCATTATATATCCCTTACCGAGGACAGGCTCCCTTCTTATACCATTCGCCCCACAGCGGTACTTTCCCACTAACTATTCATTGGTCAAACACTTTGTCCGGCAAACACCCAGCAACCCCCATGTCCCAACTGCCGGAGAACAAGCAACCCGAGACGGCAAGGCCCTGAATCAGCCTTCTTTGTTCCCTCTAAACTCTTTACATTCCTGATGGCCTCATCGTTAGGAGTCTGATGTTATCACCAACCATGGGGCTTGTCGACCCCCATGGCCACACTCCCACAGAAACGGAGCTAGCTTTACTAAGAGAGTAGCTCTGACATCATCAGTTACTTTACTTTGGGTGCCTACTTGGACATCAGAGCTCAGAAGTAATCTGACTAGTTACTCAAGTGAAAGAAAGATAAAACTTTATATTTTGTCTCATAAAAGTCATAGCTAAAGAGTAATACTGCAGAAAAGAAAATGCAAGAATATCAGAGTTCTTCAGCCTACACAAAAACACAGAAGGTATAAAGACTCTTAAGAAACAGCCAGGAGGGAAACATAAAATTAGACAAAAAAGAGTGTGTTTAGAAAAACGATATTCTCGGGAACGTGTGCAATAGCCTAATTTTTAAGAGGCAGATTTTTATTTTATTTTTTCCTGCATTGCCTTTCACTAAATACATTTGAATGTATTAATACCAAATTATTCCATTATAATAATAGCAGCTATATTTACTAAATTTGTTTGTAGTTCTAATACATGCAGCCAAGTGCTGATACGTTTTTATAGAAATATGACTATGTACTAAATTAAAGAGATTATAGTAAATGAATACAGACAAATAAATCAACCATTTCTAAGGACAGTTGAATTCTTTATCTGGGGATCAATTTTTGCCTCTTAAACATTTAATACTTTTCTTTGAAATGTATTAAAATTAAGATCTCATCAATAAGAGAACATTTATCTGTGCCTCATAGTAAAATAACATATGCTTCATTTTCCTGGAATGGCTCCTTAGAAAAAGAATTGTCATCACTGATTGATCTTTCAACATTTTTTCAGCACTGCCCTACTTTTTAAGCATTTTATGTATCTTCCTCTCTATTGATCTTGCCTTTGACAGAAATGGTCCAAATACTCATGCTAAAATTCTGTCTTACATAAAATAAAAGCCTGCTAGTAGATTCAGTGCTGTCAGATAAAATTAATTTATTTATTTATAAATATATTTAGGTAGGTGAGGAAATGGTTAATTAAACAAGAGGTGTTTTGCATCAAAAAGAAGCAGAAATAGTGTACTGTTTATTTTCTTATTAAAATTATTTATGTTTCCAGCATATATGTTCTGATAAGGACTGTAATGATAATTACAGAAAAGTTAATTTTAAAAAAATGTATAATAAAATTATTATATCAACTGTAGTTGACATAATTTATTAGGCATCATAATAATGTATTTAATATAGTTAAATAGGGCAAGTGTAGTAAAATTGAATGCAATATATATATATACTAAATAATGCTTTCTTGCAATATTAAGATTCATTTCTTCTTCCATACATTTTCCTTAGACAAATACATTCTAAACCACTTTTGACTTTCTACATAGCCAACATTCTTCTCACTCTAGGTAAGAAATAGAATTTTAATCCTGTTGAAGAAGAGAATTTCCAGATTTCCTTTTGTCTTGATGAAATGAAGAAATGGAATCTACAGCAAAATTAAAATTCTGAAAAAAAAAAAAAAAGTGATTTCAGAACAAACAAAGAGATTAACTTTTCAAAATACATCCTTTACATCAAATCACCTACTTTTAAAATTTCATTAAATTTAAATATACAGTAGCTGTTTTGGCATTCATTCTTTGAAGTATTTGAACCCAGTCAGCATAGTCTAGAAAATTATTAGGTGTAATGTTCAGTCTAGTATATGAAATCCCTTGAGGTAAGAAATGAGTAGTTGTGAACTTGATTCTAAATTTCACTTCTGATTCCTTCATTTTTTGAAATATCGCTTTCCATAAATGGATATACGTTGATGAGTGATAATGTCTGATACTGATAATGTACTAATACTCAGATCCTTGTGTACCCTGATTTCAAATGTTATCTAATGAGCTAATTAGCTTTATCCCAACCTAGAATTTGAAGACAGACAGTTTAGTTTAGATAGATATATATGCAACCCTGTATTTCTGGCATTTCAGGTGCTATTACAACACAGGTAATTCAGCATCTGCTATCACAGACGTTCTTTCTGAGGTCAATGGCCACTGGAGTGACAGCACACTACTCTATAAAAACCCTAGGACCTGCTCATGATGGTAGTTCTGGAGTCCCTGTATGAGAGGCAAAAACATGCACTCTAAACTGAAGTGACATGGTGGTTAATGGAAATATTTCACTGGTAAAATATGCTTGATGTACATTCTTCTGTACAGGGATAATGTGAGGATGGCCTTGCTCAGACAAATGAAGATGGGTAACGAAGAGAATCAAGGAAGAAGCAAAGAAGAAACATGGTGTAGGCTGAATGGAAAATGGGTATTTCCCTTTCCTCTCTGCAAAAGAGAAGAAAATAGAGGCATAAGACCAACCTGAAATAGGTTTAAGCTATAAAAGAATATCTTCAAAATGTTCAGGGATTTCAAGATTTTCACAGAGTAAAGAAACTTTCGTACAAGAAGCTGATTTTCTGTTCAATGACTATGTCTTAAGGAAAGTTAGGATAAATATTTTAAAATCACAACAGCTACCATTGTTTTCTTGTTTTATGTTTTCCTAATATAAACAAAACTGAGGATGGAGACATGAGGTCCTGGGCCATGGAGGGCCTGGTGAGAGGCATGGACAGGCAGGGCTGGCAGCCCTGTATCTGTATCATACAGATTATTCAAATGTCTACTTAAAATAAATAAATAAATAAAAATAAAAATAAAAAATAAAAGTTTTTTTCAAAGACTTATATTTTTAGAAGGTTAAAAATATTGCAAAGCTGTCTTCTGTCAGTAAAGGTGTCCTTGATTTCTACTTTTCTAATTTCACAGTATGGCCTACTTTGACAGGTGAAAAAAAAAAGAACATCTGCAACCCCGTCAATGGGAGGAATAATTTACTCAGAATAACTAACAAATTCTGATAGATTACTTTGATTTATCATCCCTTAAAAGGCACTGAAAATACTTGACTAAAGACCTGAAAGACTTAATGTGTGGAAAAAGCTTTAAGGATACCTGTACACAGATTAATATGTTAATCAAATTTAGCATTACTTTTCTGCTTAAACTGTTTAGCGTTAAGTTTTTATCAGCTTAATTCTTGATAGTTTTTCTTTGGAGGAGTTGAGTCTCAGACTGGAAGCTATTGTTATGCAGACAGCTTTCTTCTGCTATAAATTTTGCACTTTGTCTTTGAAGAAGAGGACTGGTTCCTTTTAAATCAGTCTGTATTGGTCTCATATCGTCCTCTTAATGGTAGCGTTCTAGTACCTTTCTGTACCACATAAAATGAAGTAATCAGCATCTTCCAAATCACATACGCTTTACTGAAATGGAAGATATTTCTTATCTACGCTTATATAAAAAAACTCTTACCAGTTCCCAGCCATCCCAGACTTTATCCTATGAAAAACTACACCCTGAGTAATATTTATGAATGTTGTATTAATTTGTTGTCAGAATATTGTCATTTTCAAGTGCCTGCACACTGGTAGGGAAACTTTCATTCCACTAACCATTCCATTAACAGGTTCTTTTGCGACTCAATGCTATTTATAAAAATTTACCTGATTCCATCCGACTACTTAATTGCACTGTTTTCTTGCCAAATTTCCTTTTCTTTCTCCCCATTTTTCCTTGTTTTTCCTTTTCCTCCAATATATTCCATTTTTTCCTTAATATTTCTTCTTGAGAACTCTTGAACTTGTGCTAATTCAGCCTCCCTTACACTGCTCAACATAGCATTTACATACACTGTATCTCCCTCCCCACTGTCAGCTCAGACACTTTGTTCCCTTCATTGATATGAAGGAGAAATCTCCACTTTTAGAGAAATATATTGATTGTACACAGCCTGAGTCTTAAAGCAAAGTACTATCAACAACACAATGTTTCTGCTGAGTGATGAAGAAAAAGATGAATGCAAAGTGAAGTGGAGCTCACTGGGACACTAAGTAGAACCTAACTTGGAGACAGCATCAGCAAGAAAAGCACGCACTTTTTTTTTTTTGCAAGTTGTTTGCTGTCTACAGTCATCAGTCCACAAAGCCATGGAAAGAAAAGAAATCCAAAAATTTCACTGGAAAACTTTGTTCTTTATCATCTATCTCTATAGTAACCTGAAAGTCTAACGCATCAGAAGAGATGCCTCAGATTACTTTGACAACAGCATTACTCAATTGTGCCTCACTTATGCCTCTATCAGGGGGGTTGAAATTTTCTCAGCTGATTGTTTAGGCTGGATTGTTTAGAATAGGAGTCAAAATACTTCTACAGACCATTTCCATTGCAGACAGTGTCATCTTGAACACGACAGGATGGAAGAAAAATTAACAGTATTTCAGATATATTATATTGCCTGTCAGTCTTTTCCTAGTGTTAACCATATGGACATATGTTCATGTCATTCACATAATCATGGAAGAAAAATATGTTCCAGGTAAGGCAGATTTCAATAAATTCAATAGAAACTTATATATATATATTTTTCTAAGTATTTAAGACAGTTTACTGTCCAGTCTGGAAACAGTTTCATTCACTTGGCACAATGTAGTTGGCTGTTTCATTCATTTTCTTTAATTCCTTGGTAACTGGCAGGACATTCCATACAAAGAACGCAAACACTATGCTATTGCTCTAACACAGAAAGCAGTAGCAAAGACATCAAATAGAATAAGATTATGGTATTTATCCAATATCGACAATATTACTGAGAAGTACCCTCAAAGATTCTCTTTTATCAAGTTACTCAGCAAGCAGATTTGGGTTTTAAAAATAGAAGTTCTCTCAAGGAACATTTATATATAAAAAAAAAATTGTTTTGCTTACATCTTAATTTAATTTCATACAAAGAAGTCAGTTAAACTGACTTTAAAGATACATAAACTGCAATGTTTTCAGATGTATTTACTTGAGGAGGGTAGAACAGCAGCATTTACAAGGGTTTCTGAGATTACCAGTGGACAGATATCCTCAGTGGGACTTGGAACAAGAGGTGATGGAAAATTCTCCCTATACCAAAGTTAAAGATGTCACATACCAGTGACACCAAGCTTCCTAAATATAAAATGTTATAACTCTTTCCTCAAATCTGAACAAATTTATGTTTCACTTTTCCAGTGTTCATACCCTGCCTTTTGCAGCAAATGACTAGAATTCTGCGATTCTTTTCTTTTTTTTTTTTTTATGAGCTCTTCGAACAACACAGATAAAGTAAATATACATCAGTCTCCATAGCACTGCTGAAAAGCTTCCCTCAATCATTTCAAAAAAGTCATCCATCCTGCTTTTTCAGGTTCATTAAGTTAGCTTTTGACCTTAGCCAGGATATCAGCTGCCATTACATTAGTTTCTGACCTTGGCTAGGGTAGTAGCTGTTCCATACTAGACCAGTTATCATTATATTAGCAACCTCTGTGTCTGACATGTCGGTATGCTCCAGATACCATAATGATAAACAGTTTAGAAAAAAAAGGGTATGAAAGAATAGGTGTAAATTAATTGCTCTCATCTTTCTCTTTATTATCACTATAGTTCATAGGTGATCTACAAGTATTCAGGCACACAGGTTGGCAAACTAACTTGTTCATATCCTGCAAAATAGCTCATTAAACAAAGTAGCTTTTTACCTTACCTTTGACTTCTCAAAACTCTTTTGAATGCAGTGGCTATTAAAGGGGAAATCAATCATTTAAAATAATGAGCCCTTCAGGGACAAATATCTGATAGTGTTTACTGTCATAAACAAAACAAAACAAAAAAAAACCCACTTAAATAGATTGAATCTATTTTTTATCACAAAAACAAAGATGAAGCGATGACATGTTGTTCAGGAAATACTTCTTTCCATCAGCCAGCTACGCCTATAATCAACCATTTACAAATCATGTTAAAACAAAGAAAATGCAGCAGAGTTACATAAGAATATGTGGATAAACCTTTATTTTAGCATAAAACAATACAGATCTATAACTATCACAAACTTTTCAGTGTCTGAACACGTAAGTAAACCACATCATTGTAAACCACAATTCCACCCACAAACCATTCTAATAGTGGTTCACTCTCATCTACAATGAAAGCAGTTAATTTATGCAGAAATATTCTTATATTCCACAAACTGTCTTTTCTAATACCAATAAGTGGTATTAGAATGCACTTTGATAATGGTGCATTATGTCCCATTGCTCAGGTTGTTAATCATGGTCCAGCTAGTTTTCCACCCACCTTATAAGACACCAAGCTATCTTACTAATTTTGTTGTAAGGTTACAACTGGGACAGAGTCAAAACCACTGCTAAAGTCAAGGTTCCCACAAGGAGTTGCTCCATAATGTTTCCACAGACAGGAGGCTGGCTAGTCTGCATTTTCCCCATCCCCCTTGTTCCTGTTTGAAGATCATAGAATCATAGGATGGCTTGGGTTGGAAGGGACCCCAAAGACCATTCAATCCCAACCCTCCTGCCATGGGCATGGATGCCACCCACTAGATCAGGTTGTGCAGGGCCTTGTCCAACCTGATCCTAAAAACCTACAGGAATGAAGCATCCACAGCTTCTCTGGGCAACTAGTGCCTTACCACCCTCATAGTAAAGAATTTGCTCCTTAGAGCTAATCTAAATCTCCCGTCTTTTAGTTTAAAGCCATTCCCCTTTGTCCTATCATTACCTTCCTGAGTAAAAAGTTGCACTACAACTTTTTTTATAAGCCCCCTTTAAGTATTGGAAAGCTGCAATGAGGTCTCCCAAGATCCTTCTCTTATTCAGGCCGAACACCCCCAGCTCTCTCAACCCATCTTTATAGAAGAGGTGCTGCAGCCTTCTGATCATCCTTGTGGCCCGTCTCAGCAGGGCTGCTCTCAATGAGTTCTCCTAGTCTGTACTCATGTCTGATGGAACAGATGTTTGTCTTTTCCCAGTCTTCAAAAATATCCTCTGATTTCCATGACCTTTCTGAATAAATTTAGACAGCAACCTTGCAATGACGCTGACCACCTTCAACTCAGATGTACTTAGTTCCATCTCCTTGCTTAAATGCTCTCTAATTGAGAGATAGAGCATAATTGCTCTCTTCCTTTACTGTGGGTAATTAGCATTCACTGTGGGGAGTTTAGCATGTAAAGATCTCCACACATGATCTTCTTTGACCTGACCTGAGTGTCTTAACATTTCTACAGTGATATCTTTGTGTCAGACATAAAAACTGTGCTTCAGGACAGAAAAAAATTGCATAATACCATTTCACACCATATATGTGTTCTTTTGATACTCCTTAAAAGTCATCTGCCAAATACAATGACATTTATAGAATCTTATACTGTAGCCGTGGCCAATACATTAGTCTGATAATGAGGGCACCAAGAGCAGATTTATAACGGATAATATTTTAAAATTTGGAGATTAAATATAGTTGTTAAATGAATAGGGTACAATTTGCAATATTTTGCACACATTTCTCTGATTCACAGAGATGCTGGATTTAAGTGGCTACTTAACCACCTAAATACATATTTAAATGTTTGATATTTAGGTGATGTGCACTCAAAAACTGATTAAAAGCTGAGTCTACACTAAGGATGTTCACAGAACTGAACTTTTTACACATTTTTATTAGAACAAAAGAGATGGCTTACAATAACACAAGCAGCCTGTTGAAATGTTATACAAACATAAATATGTTATTACTATTGGCATCCCATGTCACATCTCTAATCAGAATTAATTTCATTTATCATTATAGTCTTTATTTTGTGTAGCATTATATTCACAATGTTTAAGATGATTCAGCTAGCTTGTAAATGTGTTTTAACTTTATTCTCAGCCAGAAAAAAAACTGTCTTTTATATCTATGAAACTAATGTTAGAGATTGGAAATATTAAGAAATATTCCCCTACAACAAAATCAAACTTATGATTTCCTTCTTGAAATTGATGTAATTATCTACAGTGGAAAGTGATGCTCCAAGGTTATTTCAAGTTTGTTTTATGGTAGAGAAAAAATCTTATGAAGAGTATTTTTCTTCTTAGATACTTTAAAGGGCAGAATAGTTCAGAGAAGTGTTGAAGAAAAGAGTTTTAATCACTCAGTTTTATCCATTGCTATTTTATTCTGGGATCTCAGAGGTAACGTCAAGGAACACTTTCTGTTATTTTTAATTGTATATGCATTTAATTCCCTGTTTTATCATAACATGCAATTACAGTTATTTTCTCTTCATAGTTATTCCAACTGTAGCAGTAAAATAGAAGCTTTACAAATATCAGGATGTTTTCTTAAATATGCTATGCTTCTCATTTGTGTGTAAAGTATTAAACACCCAAGCTCATGTAGAAAGCTTGTATTATTGATTTAAAGATAAATCATAGATACTTGTCTGTACAAAAAATATGCTGTGTAAATAATTGTACTGGCATAGCAAGAAGGACACAAATATGCTCACAAAGCTTCTGAAAAAGTGACCTCTAAAAAGGAATAGTTATGGTAAAACAGAGAGCCCACATGAAGAATTATGACTGTATGGTTACATGATTGTAGTTCTGTATCCTTCAGGCCACTTTCTCTATGCAATGAATGAACTAATATTTTGAACTCCTAGTTAAAATTCTGTTTCAAAGACAAATGTGACTATATGGTAGAATACTGTATGTACAGCTTTCCTGAGGTCTGGTGCACTGAACAAAGAAGTATACACTGCAGTATTGTGCTGTGTTTGGAGAATATATAGATCAAATAAACTATGCTTTAAGTATCATGCAGGTTCCTTCAAAAGCCAAATTAGCAGGTGTACATTTTTCAGTCATTCCTGTTTCCACATAATTACAGTTAATTACTAGATAGAAACAGGATGATCCCAAATGAGATGCCTGTCTGCAATAGCAAACAATAGAATGAAATGGTAGGGCATATCAAATTCTGACTCTGAAATGCACAGATTGTCTATAATGGGCTGAAACAAAGTCTTCTCCTGTGAAATTCAAATTTGGAGTTTATCATTTTCACTGATATAGCTTCACCATTTAGATTTGTAAGTTCCAATCAAAACATCCCTGTTTCGAAAGAAAATAACCGTATAGGTGAGAGCGACCTCATACGTCTGTCTGCTGCCCCTTTGTACCTCCCCTTCCTCTATTTCCACATTAGTTCCCCATTGTGCCTTTGAGAGTTTAAGGAATCCCAGATAGCCCATTGAGAAGAACAGGTACCACGTGAAACCAAGTTCACCTCAATGACTTTCCTTGGGCACCTGTGCAGATGGGGCAGAATAAATGGGGCAGAATATTCTTCTCTCCAAGCACGTAAAAGAGTGGCTGCACTTGTTTGTTCTGTGCAGGTAGTATTTTGCTAATTTTGGTCACCTGTATCATAAGGATGATGGTAAAAGCTGTCTAATAGAATCATAGAATCATAGAATATCCCGAGTTGGAAGGGACCCACAAGGATCATCTAGTCCAACTCTTGGCACCGCACAGGTCTGCCCAAAGTTTAGACCATGTGACTAAGTGCACAGTCCAATCGCTTTTTAAATTCAGACAGGCTTGGTGCAGTGACTACGTCCCTGGGGAGCCTGTTCCAGTGTGCGACCACCCTCTCGGTGAAGAACCTCTTCTTGATGCCCAGCCTCAACTTCCCCTGCCTCAGCTTAACACCATTCCTGCGGGTCCTGTCACTGGTGTTTACAGTGCATAGCTCACCTGCCTCTCCACTCCCCTTTGTGAAGAAGTTGTAGACTGCGATGAGGTCCCCCCTCAGCCTCCTCTTCTCCAGGCTGAACAGGCCCAGTGACCTCAGCCGCTCCTCATACGTCTTCCCCTCTAGGCCCTTCACCATCTTTGTCATCCTCCTCTGGACACTCTCCAACAGTTTAATGTCCTTTTTTTACTGTGGTGCCCAGAACTGCACACAGTAGTCGAGGCGAGGCCGCACCAGCGCAGGGTAGAGCAGGACAATCACCTCCCTCGACCGACTAGCAATGCCATGCTTCTTGCACCCCAGGATGCGGTTGGCCTTCCTGGCTGCCAGGGCACACTGCTGGCTCATATTCAACTTGCTGTCAACCACAACCCCCAGATCCCTCTCTGCGGGGCTGCTCCCCAGCATCTCATCACCCAGTCTGTACGTATAGTCAGTCCCAGGTGCAGGACCCAGCACTTGCCTTTGTTAAACTTCACGTGGTTGGTGATCGCCCAGCTCTCCAATCTGTCCAGATCTCTCTGCAAGGCCTCTCCACCCTCATCAGAGTCCACAACTCCTCCAAGTTTGGTGTCGTCGGCAAATTTGCTCAGAACACCTTCTAGTCCTACATCCAAATCATTTATAAAAACATTGAAGAGGACTGGCCCTAAAATGGAGCCTTGAGGGACCCCACTAGTGACCATCCGCCAGCCAGATGTGGCCCCATTAACCACAACCCTTTGAGCCCTGCCCGTCAGCCAATTGCTCACCCATCGTATGATGTTTTTGTTAAGTTGTATGCTGGACATTTTGTCCAGTAGGATCCTATGGGAAACCGTGTCAAAAGCCTTGCTGAAGTCCAAAAAGATCACATCAGCTGGTTTCCCTTGGTCAACTAGATGGGTGATCTTATCATAAAAGGAAATCAAATCTGTTAGGCAGGACCTACCCCTCATGAACCCATGTTGGCTGGGACCAATGACTGCATTGTCCCCCAGGTGCACCTCAATAACTTCAAGAATCATCTTCTCCATAATTTTACCAGGCACTGACATGAGACTGACAGGCCTGTAATTGCTAGGGTCTTCTTTCTTACCCTTCTTGAAAACTGGGACAACATTTGCCAGCTTCCAGTCTACTGGGACCTCTCCAGATTCCCAAGATCATTGAAAAATAATTGAGAGAGGTCCCGCAATGACATCAGCCAGCTCTTTAAGCACCCTGGGATGGATCCCATCCGCACCCATGGACTTGTATGGATCCAGGTGGAGCAGCAAATCCCGCACACGTTCAGGGTCGGTAGGGAGTTTGTCATTCCCACCATCATGGTCCTCCGGCTCAGGGCACCCAGGGTCCTGAAGTCCACCATCAGCATTGAAGACAGAGGTGAAGAAGGCATTAAACGTCTCTGCTTTGCCTATGTCATTGTCTGTGAGGAGACCTTCCCCATCAAGTAGCGGACCTATGTTTTCTTTGGTTCTCCTTTTTCTGTTAACATATCTAAAAAAACCCTTTTTTATTGTCTGTCACAGACATGGCCAGCTTCAACTCTAGTTGGGCTTTGGCCCCGCGAATTTTCTCCCTACAAACACGAACAGCATACCTGTATTCCTTCCTCGTCACCTGACCCTCCTTCCAGTAGCCATACACTTTCTTTTTCCGCCTAAGCTCCAGTAGAAGATCCCTGGTCAGCCAGGCTGGCCTTCTGCCTTCCTTCCGATATTTTGGAATTGCCCGATCTTGTGCTTTTAGGAGGCAGTGCTTAAAGACTGACCAGCACTGATGGACGCCTATGCCTTCAAAAGCAGCTTCCCAGGGGACCTTGCTGACTAGTTCCCTGAGCAGCCTGAAATCTGCTTTCCCCATATCCAGGGCTGAAGTTTTGGTGGCAGTTTTCCTTCTGTCACCATAAATTCTAAACTCAACCACTTCATGGTCACTATGACCGAGATAGCCGCCAATTGCCACGTCTCCTACAAGACCCTCTCTGTTTTCCAGCAACAGATCTAGGAGGGCACCTTTCCTAGTTGGCTCCCTTAGCACCTGCACCAAGAAGTTATCATGTAGGTGCTTTATGAACCTCCTGGACTTGCTTGTGTCAGCTGTGTGGTGATCCCAGTTGATGTCTGGCAAGTTGAAATCTCCCATAAGGACAAGGGGAGTTGATCTCGAGGCATCTCTTAGTTCTGCAAAAAATAATTCATCGGCATTGTCGTCCTGGCCGGGTGGTCTGTAATAGACTCCCACAACAACATCCCCTTTATTTGTTCATCCCTTACTCCTTACTCAGAGGCTCTCAACTTTGCCATCCCCAACTTGAAGTTCCACGCAGTCCAACCCATGCTTCACATACATCGCCACCCCGCCACCTCGCCTACCCTGCCTGTCCCTCCTGAAGAGCCTGTAACCATCTATTGCAGCACACCAGCCACAGGACTTATCCCACCAGGTTTCGCTTATGCCGATGATGTCGTAGCTGTGGGACTGGGCCAAGACTTCTAGCTCGTCCATTTCATTCCTCATACTGCGTGTGTTTGTGTAGAAGCACTTCAAATGCGCTTCCCTACACACAGCACCTTGTGGAGCTGACCGAAGGACCTCACTGGCACACAGTCCCTCTGATTCTAGCGCACCATCCCTTAGCTCATCACCGGCGTGCCTGGTTTTATCCTCTTCCCCCTTCAGCTCTAGTTTAAAGCCCTATCTATCAGCCCTGCCAACTCCTGAGCCAAAATCCTCACCCCTTTATGAGAGAGGCACATCCCATCTGGTGACAGCAGGCCTGGCGTCATGTAGACCTTCCCATGATCGAAAAACCTGAAGTTCTGTCAGTTGCACCAGTCCCAAAGCCACGTGTTAATGTGGTGAGCCCGCTTGTCAGCAGCGATCCCCCCTATCGGAAGGACAGAGGCAAACACAACCTGTGCCCCTGATCCTTTAAGTAGTTGCCCCAAAGCCCTGAAGTCCCTTTTGATTGCTCTCGGACTTCTTGTTGCTACCTCGTCATTACCAGCCTGAAAGACCAGTAGCGGCTAGTAGTCAGTAGGCTGTACCAGGCGCTTGACTTTCTTAGCTAAGTCTCTCACCCAAGCCCCGGGGAGACAACAGACTTCCCTGTGGGTTGGGTCCGGTTGGCATATCGAGCCCTCTGTCCCTTTCAAAAGGGAGTCCCCCATGACAATAACCCTTCTGTCTTTCTTGACAGACGATGTAGCAATGCGGGGGGTAGGTTGCCTTGCCTTAGGCACCCTCTCCAACTGGGACAGGCTTTTGTCTACTTCATTGTTCTGACTATGGTGTTCTAGAGCCTCGTACCTGTTACATAAGGGTAGATGGGAAGGTGAGGTGGGTAGGGATGAGGCTCGCCTACCACCCTGAACAAGAACCTGCCTCCATTCCCCCCCCATGGCCTAGGTCCCCTCTTACTGCCTGGTGGGATGAGGGGACTTTTGTCTTCTGCATAGCAGGAGGTACCTGTGCTGCGGCAGGCTCCTGAGTCTGTCTCAGAGAGGGTAGAGTACACCTCCACATGTCGATTTCCCTCTCTGACTCCCTGATGCTCCTGAGCCTGCCCACCTCCTCCCGAAGCTCCACTACCTGTTTGAGCAGCTCTTCAACCTGGGCACACCTCCCATAGGCATATCCCTCGCTGCTGCTGTTGGATACGGACAGAAGACTCAGGCACACCCTGCAGCCCAAGACCCAGATGGCGGTGTGTTTCCCTGAGCCCTCCGTCTGAGTAGCCACATCGGTGACCGTGGCTGGAGAGGCCGCAAGAGATGCGGAGGCCATGGTTTTCTGCCTGGTCAATACCATGGCCAGGTTTCTCGCAAGCAGGCTACCAGTACCAGTACCGAAGGGAAAGACCACTGCAAGAGAGCGGTGAGGGGCCCTCCCTGCTCACCCTGCCTGTGCGAACTTCTGATGCGCCACGCCCTGTTTGCCCACCGCGCTAACTGCTGCGCCACTCCCTTCTGACGCGCCACGCCCTGTTTGCCCACCCTGGTCGCCGTGCTCCTGGTTGCTCGCGCTCCCTAGGGGCTGCTTTTGAACGGCCGGGGAGGGGGCGCTGCTGGCTCCGCCTACACCTCCTCAGCCTCCCTCGCGAGGGCTGCTGGGTCCTGGCAGCTCCCTAGGCTGCTTCGAGTGGCCTCGATGCCGAAAAAAAAGCCCTGCCTGTCTCGATCCCCCGCTCCGCTGCAGAACGCGTCTGACCCGGAGCCGATTGCCTCGGCAAGAGGATAATAGGAGCAGACTAAACCATGTAACCATGGGGGAGCTGGGTAAATTTCTAATACAAGAGTGATTTCCCACTAGTCTAATGCACTGATTTAAGCATGTGAGAATTTGTACACTTACAATATATCTTCTTCTGCATTTGCTGACTTTTCACTTCCTAGCTTGTTTCTCTTCTGCAGTGGCAGTAAGTCATGAAGAGGGGAATCTCTCTACAACCTTTTACATTATAATATACTGAGTTTGAATAACATAAGCTTACTATTCCTAAAGGTACATCCTGCTATATAGAGGCTTCTTTCCACTTTGTATAGTTCCATGATGAACTCTGTCATATCTCTGCTTTTCTACTATGACTTTGGCAGAATTCAGAGAGGCCTTTGTACTATGCAAAGACTGAAAATGAGAGATAAGAAGACAAAGAAAAAAAAAAAGAGAGAGAGAGGAAAAACTTAGGAGAAAAGAATAATTTTGTTTCACTCCAGTTATGCAATTTATTTTGTCATCTATTTCCTGTCTCTTAGGCTTGATCTGTGGATTCCTGCCATTAAGCCCGTGTAAAGGACAAAAGTATGAGAACTAAATGGAAAAATGGACAAAGTCTTTTCATGGAGAAGAATCTTTGGAGTACAAGCTGTTGAAGATGTGAGTTAACCTAAATCTCACTTATCTCCTCTCTTTACATCTCCTTTAGTTTAAATTTTCTCCCTTCGGATAGGTGCTTTATTCTTTGGGTAGGTGCTTTATTCTTTATTCTTTAACAAAGCTAACCATTTCAAAGTGACAGTTCCTTCCAATTTGGTCAACACCAAGACAGGCTAGTGAAAGTGTCACTGAAGCAAGGACATTCTGTGCTCTTGTGACAGAAACCTTGCTAAAGTCAAAGCAAATGACATTCAACTCTTCTCCACCAAATTGGTCATTTCATTATAGAAGGCTTTCAGGTTGATCAGGCACCTTTGTAAATCCATGCTCACTACTCTTTATCACCTTCTTGTCCTGCATATATTCAGAAATGTTTTCTAGGATTATTTTCATATGTTCCCAGGGCTCAAGGTGAGGCTGATTGGCCTGTGGTTTGCCAGATCCCCCCTCTTATCCATCATGAACACAAAAGCCACATTTACTTTTTTCCAGTCTTCAGGAGCCTTCCCTGAATGCCATGACCTTACAAAGATAGACAAGAGTGACCTTGCAATGATATCAGCCAGATCCCTCAGCATGTTTGACACATCTCATAAGGTCCCATGGATTTGTGCATGTCCAATTTCCAAGTCTTCCAGGCTCTAAACTTCCTCACTGGACTCAGGGGCCTGTGGTTGTTGAAGGCCACTTTTACTAGTGAAGATCAAGGCAATGAAGGCACAGAGTATCTTGGCCTTTTCCATGGCCTTTGTCATCACGGTGTTTTCATTCAGCAGCAGACCCACATTTTCCCTAGTCTTACTTTCGCTGCTCAAAAGCTTTTGCTTTTTTTCTACACCTGTAGAAACTCTTCTTTTTGCCCTCCATATCCCTCACCAGATTCAGCTCCTGGTGGGATTTGGCTTTTCTAACTCCATCCACTATTATGCCCTTCTTCAATGGAAGATTACCATCACAGTAACCAGATAGATCTTTTAGTGGAATCTACATTGAGGCAATTTGCTTCTTCAAGACAGGTTAAAATTCGCTAGTATAATAACCTAAAAAATTATGTCAGATATCAAGATGTTACATCAATTTAGTTAACACGGTATATAATATCTTATACCACCAATATTAATTATGGCACAGAAAACTTGAGAAGAACAGATTCTCATGGCTCAGCAAAATTTAACTCAGCTTTTCTCCTGAGTTTTCTCATTAAATCATGCTATCACATAGTAATTCCTTATATTACTTAGCCCATAGCTGAAAAACGTAAGAGCTGTCTTTCTCCAAGTCGTAAATTTGCAAAGTTTCAAAAATAAGGACAAGAAGCCTCAAAGTTGTTCATGTCAAAGCTGCATAGCCTTTTTCCTGAGAGTCTATTATTTGTTTTTAAATGATTCTTCCACAATTTTGAAAATCTATTTTCTCCTGTCTGATACATAACCCTCCCCCTTCATACAGTTTCTCCTTTTATCCATTCCCTCAACTAAAGAAAATAGTTTTTGGAAACATTTTTTTTCTCATAGTTATTTGTTTGTTTGAGCTGATATTTGTTAAGATCATGCAGTTTTAAATGATCGTACCGTCTCAGCTGGAAATTAGCTAGTGCATTAGAAATGAAGCCATGCCTACCTTCCATTAGATGGATTGCTGAAAGTCTAACAAGAATCAACATTTGAATTTATTTCTCAGAACCCTGAAGTAAAATGAAAAATGAAATTAAATGAATAGAGAAGGACTGGACTTTCAAACTGATCTTTGTGGAACAATTATTCTTTTAAAATAGTATGTATATTAAACATACCTTTAAAGAAGTTTTTGTTTTGTTTTGTTTTGTTTTCTTCCCCCAGGGATTTTACTATATCATTTGGAATCAATGTTTTCCCTGGAGGAGGCAATTAAGATTAATAAAGTTGCTCTGAAGTGGACTTGCATAAACAACGTAGCAAACCAATAATATATATGCTGACAATATAATCTTGTAAATAAGACATGAAGATATAGCCTTTCCAGAAAAACAAAACACAAAAAGTAATACCACCCCACAAATGAAATGAATTTATCAACAAAGAGTAAAAATATAATGGGGCACAAGAGGAAAATGTTATCTACAGAATTGTTAGATTTTCTGGCCAGAGAAACAGCAAAAATGGAATATATTGGTTACCATGGTATTTCAGTACTAGTTCAGTGCATATAATTTTTTGGTAGCACAGTTGGTATATTGTTCACAGTCTGAAATGACATGAGTAAATGAAGGGCAGCTATGGCACATTGTGTAAGTTTTGTGAAGATCTACTGCTTCAGCCATCAGAAATGGATGTTTCTATTACTAAATGTGCATACTAAGGTCTTTCTTCTGGTAAATTTACCAGGATTATTCTAGTAACTGAGAGAGAGGAGTGTGGGTTAGGCAAGCTGATTTTAACTAATTAAAAATATTGCACCCACATTAATCAGTCGGTCATGGGACAAGGCAGATGTCATGTCCCTTGACCTTCAAGGTTTCAAGGCATCTGTTACTCAACTCAACAATTTCTAAATGTCTCTGCTTTGACATAGACAACTCACTCTCTTCCTCACTTCAAATATGTGGTTGATGTGCACTGACTGCTCAGAATGGATCAATTTTTGGATATGGTACAGTTCCAAGGATAACTGATGAGCCAATAATAATGTTCAGCTGGGCATTTATAATGCCAAGACTAACAAGGGGTGCAGCACCATTTGCTCCATTCTACTAACATGTAATATTTTTCTATACTACTAAACCTCGTTCAAACAATATCGATTATACGTACCTTTCTGACAAAATTCAAGTTCAGAATGATGAGATTTAATGACCGTAGAGAATGTCATTATTCACATCTTGAACTGGTGTTTTATGGCACTGTTACTGGCTTTGTACAAGTCAGCACAAGTAATAGAGTCACATAAGAAGAAACAGTAAAACATGTAACCCAATAAAGGAACCTAATATGGAAACAGAAAATCCTTGCAGAGGCAACATTATCTTTCTTGTTTGTTGGTTTTATATTTTCTTGCTGTTGTTGTTTGTTTGTTTGTTTGGGGCATTTTTGATTTTTTAAATTATTATTATTTATTATTTATTATTTTTGCTGTCTTTTCTAAACTATCAAACCCCCATGTTAAAAAAACATTTAATGAAAAAACTATTCACAGATAACTCTGCTGCAGAGCTAACTGGTGTGGACAAACGACCACATTTGTGGATATTAAAGCACATGAATCACATGATGGTTTTACATGGCAGTAGGAAGACCAGTATGAAAACTGGTCAATGAAGATTCTTTTTGATGTCATTGCCATTGGCCTTCTTGGCCACAACGGGCACAGTGCTGGCTCATGGTCATATGGCTGTCCACCAGGACCCACAGGTCCCTATCCCCTTCACGGCTTTCCAGCAGGGCAGTCCCCATTTTATACTGCTGTCCTGCATCCTTGCCCAGACGCAGGACTCTACATTTGCCCTCATTATATTTCAATAAGTTTCTCCCTGCCCAATTCTCCAACCTGTCAAGGTCCCACTGGATTTAGTGTCACCAGAAAACTTGCTGACAGCACACTCCATTCCCTCATCCAAGTCATCGATTAATATATTAAACAATTAATAAAAGGTCCCATTACTGACCTTTGAGGAACTCCACTAGATACAGGACTCTAACTCGACTCCATCCCATTAACCACAACCCTCTGTCTTCTTCCATTCAACCAGTAAAAAGTCCACCTCACTATCCAATCATCCAGACCATTTCTTCAGCTTAGCTGCAAGGATGCTGTGAGAGACGGTGTCAAAGGCTTTACTGAAATCAAGAGACGTCTTGATTTCCACTTCCACTGCCTTTCCATCACTATCCACCCGGTTATATCCTCATAAAAGGCTATCAGGTTGGTCAAGCATGGCTTCCCCTTGGTGAAGCCATGTTGACTGTCCCTAATGACCCTTTTATCCTTGATATGTCTAGACACAACACCAAGCATAAGTTGTTCCATCACCTTACCAGGGATGGAGGCGAGGCTGACCGGTCTATAGTTACCTGGGTCCTCTTTCTTGCCCTTTTTGAAGACCAGAGTGACATTTGCTCTTTTCCTCTCAGAAGGGAATCTCCTACTACAATTACCCTTCTTTCTTTCTTTTCAGAGGTGGTCTTAAGGCATGGTGTCAGCTGCCTCTTCTGATGTGACCTCATAGGCAGGCCTTCCACCACATCCTTGACTACCTTTCCTTCAAGATTGAAGGCCTCAAACCTAATATGGAGGGGCACCTGGGGAAGCGAGGTAGGTAGGAAGGGGGGTTGCCTGTGGTGCCGAGCTGGGACTTGCTTCCAACCCTCCTCATCTTTTTGGTCCCCTCCCTCTGCCTGACAGCGACAGGGCAGGGGCTCCACCACCCTCTGGGAAGCATCCCCCCGGCGCCCTTCTCTCTGACACATCAGGGAGTTACTCCACCAGGCAATCTCCTGCTCACACTCCCTGATGCTCCTTAATCTCTCCACCTCCTCTTTGAGCTCAGCCACCATGGTGAGCAGACCTTCCCCCTGAGAACAGACAGTCTCCCTGCTGCCCTCCCCTGGCAGCAGCAGGCTCAGGCACTCCCTGCAGCTAGAGGCCTGAACAGGCACGTCTCTGGGCAGGCCCTCTGTCTGGGTCACCACAGTCTTTCTGCAGTGAGCTCTCTGCCGAGTGGACACCATGAGAGGTGTGCAATCTCACAGACTGCCAATACTTGGTGGAGAGCTCTCGTGCCCTGCCACACCAGCTGCACACCAATGCACACACAGTGCTGGCCCCTCCTTGCTCAAGGTGGCTGTTTCTAGGCAGAGGGCATGGGCGCAGTCGCTGTTGCCCTGTCAATGCCCACTCCCTGTCAGCCTCTCTTGTGAGAGCTGGTGGGTGCGGCCTGGTCGTGCTGCTGTCCTGGGCCTCCCCTGGCGAAGCAAGGGCCCAAGATCCACCAGTAACTTGTGGTCGGGTGCTGCAGCTGCAGCTGCGCCGGTTCCGAGGCAGCCAACCTCGACTACTATAATATTATTTTTAATTTAAATTAGTTTAGCATTTCTCTTCATGCAAACATGTTTAATATGAACACAATTTTATTAATAATAACAGATTTGGGAACACAGGAGGCACACAAAACAATCTCTCCACTCCCCAAAATAAGTGACAACTCCAGGCAAGTTTAATATTCTAATACTGGGAGACTACAGGCATTATGTCTTGTGAATTTAATTTCTTTTTCAATGCACTAGTAATAAAATAATGCAGAAGAGGTCCATTTATTATACACTATATCATGTGATATATAATCTGAGGTCTTTTTGTTTTGTTTTTAAATCCTTTAAAGAGGAAAATATCACTGGAACAGGCTGCCCAGGGACGTAGTCACAGCACCAAGCCTGTCGGAGCTTGGACTGTGCTCTTAGTCATCTGGTCTGAATTTTTGGGTAAACCCGTGTGGAGCCAGGAGTTAGATTCAATGATCCTTGTGGATCCTTTCCAACTCAGGATATTCTATGGTTCTATGATTCTATATTGTCAGAACCACATTTTAAACACAAAACACATTTTAAACACAAAAAGAAAGGAACCTTAGAAACTACAAAACAATTGAAATCTTGAATTGAATTTCAGCAAGAGTAAGCTGTATGATACTTAAATACTTTGAAATGTAAACAGTTCTTTAAGGTCCTAAACCCATACTTTCAATAGTATAGCTTACTGCTGGTGTATAATGCATAACAAATACATTATTTTCCTACAACATTTTTGGATTATTTTATAAAAAATAATAAATAAATAAATAAATAAATAAATAATAGATAATTGCATGGACAGCTGCCATTGTAACTTCCACTTTCCAAGTAAGACTAATTATACTTTTGGCACAGGCTGTTCACAATAGTCTGGCAGGTAACAAAGGAGAGAAATTGTTTCTGGACATCGCAGTTTAGTCTTTCACAGGCAATACAGTATGATACCTGACTAGAAATTCATGAAATCTGCAAACTTTTTTAGCTCCAATCTTGGTAATCTTCCTTGCCCAATTTTTATACTAATTCACATGGATACAAAAATATCATTAAACATTTGGGCTTGGTGGCATGTCCATTTAGTAAATACATTTTTGAAACATGACAGAACTGTTTGATCTCAAGGGATGTAGCTATACTTCTCTAGGGGTTGTCTTCCCCAGACTGACCTAACCTCATGTGTTTTCTAACTACTTTCTTCTGCTTCTTCAGTTAAGATGCAGTTGATAGTACAAAATGCCAGTATACCGTTTTCTGCCTAATTGACTGCTTCTACATAGGTGAGGAAACAGCCTCATGGCCAGTTAAATGTGAACCCTGCCATTTCTACCTTCCCTTGGTGTGTTTTCCAGAGGAAGGAAAGCAGACTGTCACCAGTCCTGCAGTGCTCCAACCAGAAAATGTCCTCCAATCCTTTTGCAGAGATTTAATTCTGGGACTGTGAACCCAAATTTCTAGACAATGATATTTTGCTAGTGTATTTCTCATTTACTGCAGCTTACTATATCTAATGACTCCATGTACTGTATGATTAAATGAGGATGAACAGTCAATGCTTAAATAATGGACAACTCAATCCCCAATCACAGGACACATTCAAACCACCAGAAGGCTGTAACTTACTTGCCTCTGGGTTGAGTCATTGTGACCAAAGAACAAATGCACACCCCCAGTACGTTACAAAGTCCAAATACTATGTACACATGTGCAGTGATTACAGAAAGAATGTTGGTTCTGCTGATGTCCTCAATATGTCAGTATAGTATGACTGACTTCTGTCCATTCAAAGCTTTATGATCACAAAAACGATGTGATCATGTTTATTCTGTGGGATCTACAAGTAGGAAAATGTTCTGAGGTACTTCCAAGTTTTATTTTAAGAAAGAAAGATTTATTTAGCTGAACTTGACAATGAATAATTGCTTTACCCCTAAAAGTAGAGTAATTGAATTCCAAGTAAATGAAAGATAAGAAGTAAAGCAGAGAAGAAATATGGATATCACAGAAGTTAATTGTTCATAAGGCAGTAGCAGTTCTGCTGACAGTCAGAGACTAACAATGTGGTATGTACAGTAAAATTTATTTGGGCTGATAATGGCTCTTCACTTACCCATTTCTAGGGCTTATCTGTGTAGTGCAGATTCTAGCATGGTCACAGAAAATGTCAACACATCTACCAGATGTATTTTTATTAGCTTTAACTTACAGGTGAAAAAGTAAGCTTTTCAAATACATAGCCAAAAGCAAACAATCTCAACATTTGCAATGCTTCAGGATGTTTGAAGGGATTTAAAGACTCCCTGGTGATTCTGTGGTTGATGGTATTATGTCATCAGAAAAAATTTATGAAGGTCTATAACAATATCATTAAAAAATGTATATATATATCCAGCATCACTTTGAAAGCAAATAGCAACAGAGAAAGCAAATATAATAAGTTTATAAGATATGCATATAAACTGAATCCAGGAAAGCAATAATACTTTTAAATACTTTTAAATCACAAAGGAAGTCCAGTCAAAGAGTATGCTCATCCACGACCAAAATGATTAAAATAAGTCTTTCTGAGAGATGATAATAAGTTGACTGGACTGTATTTGTGTTATATGATCCTTCTTCAGAGTCATTAATCCAGAACTCCTTGATAACCCCAAAAGTTAAAGACTGGGAAAGTGCAATAGATAAAGAAAATACATGCATAAGTGATATAAAATAATTAAGACCTCCCAAGAGAAGTGATGCTTCTTCAAATACTAAGAGATTATTAGAAGTCTTCAATGAAGTAACTTTGTACTAGCAAGGTATGCAAAAGTTAATTCAATATGTCCTTTTTTCAAATATCATATATGTATATTATCCATTAAATGATGATTTGGTAGGCAGGAAGGGTATTCCTTTCAACCATTTTCTTGTAGAAAATATATATGAATTTGATCCTTTATCATCCTCGTAAAATTATTATTACTATTGTTGTTATTGCTATTATTGCTATTACTATACCCATTCATATTATTATACATTTTTTTCTTCATTATACCTTATTTTAAGTTTTCTTTATTGATTTTGTTAAAAATCAAATCCAAGGCTAGAACAAACTAATTACACACCTACTGTAATATCAAAATAATTTCCAAAGTATAAGCTTAAAGATAGGACTTAAACACAGAGTGATATTTGCTATCGATGTAAAGTACAATCTGAATTTTGCTGTACTCTTTGATTTCAAGGTCCTTCACATAATTTCACTAGAATAATTAATTCTGAGATTCATGCCTCCGTTAAATAGATGAAAATACTGATGCTATTAGACTGTGTTATGTAGTGGATACTGAAAAGTTTCTAATTGGCCTTGATATGAATTATGTCTTTCATAATTTATGTCTCACATAATTTATGCCAAAGGGCAAATATTGCTTTGAAATTACTTACAATGCCATTAACTGAATGTTCTTGGCGGGTGAAAGCCTTCCAGCACTGGTGACCTGAACGGAAAAGTTATTACAACAGCATAGCAGCTTTAATAAAGAGACATTCAACGACTGCATGCTGTTAACTTTGTAGCTCCTTTTATTACCATTAATCACCCTTGGTTTGTTTTATAGTATTCTGCAAAATCTATGTGTAATAACATATAGAGAACACCATGTGCTCCATGTAATAGTCTGCTTAAAACAAAACAAATTCCCCTCATCATAATTTCCATTGAAATTTCTGTAAGGTGATAAATTGTTTTTCCTAACTGTGAATGAACAATTCCTAACTGTTTTGGGAATACAATAGTAATTTTTATCAAGATAAGAAATTATTAGCAAGTTTACAGAATATGAATTCTGCAATATTTACAGAATATGAATGTGTATATACACCATGGTTTGGAAGAAGACAAAGTAAGCAGTTTTAGTCAATAATAGGAAAATATACTTGATATATTAATATGAGATTCAAAATAAACCTATGAATGATTATGTTCTATATTCAGGAAGAAGACAGCATATAAGGCAAAAACTAGGAGGATGCTGCAGTTCTTTAACAATTAAATAAACCCACTCAATTGTACGGTTCCCTCTGTAGGTCATTATAACTTGGACATTCAACATTCTATTTTTCTTTCTTAACAGACCCTAGTACAAGGAATGAGTATCTCATTAAGTACCACAGTCTGAACAAGGTCATGTCTCACTGATACTCATAGACAAGTCCTTAGTGCAAAACTCAGAATGATATCATATACTTTGGTAACAATTCAGTGAAAGAAGCAATTTCCCCTGGTGCAGTTTTCAGAATTTAAATCATTATATCCTACACACTTGCATTCTACCTATTCTTTCATCTCCAGCTTTGATTCTTTCTTCTTCCAAACTCATGCACAGCATTTCCAGATGATGAGCAGTTGTCTGTTTTCAGCCCTGGATGCTTCCCCTTAACCACATGGTACACACCTAGGGAGCCTGGACTGTCCATTCCAGTCCTGTAGAACACAACTCAGCAGCTGCCGCTGTCTCCAGCTTGCCCTGTGAAAACTGTGGGGGCAGTTCAGCAGCTGGATTTTGACCATAATTACTGCTTTATATGCAGGAAATTTCTATAGAGGAATGTTCTAAGCTGTGGCTCTGGACATGTGTCAACTTGCATTTGGGAAGTGCTGCACAAGAGAAGAGCTTGTATAATTGTCTGTAAAGATAAGTGCTTGTCTACTCTGTACCAGTTTGAACAAGTTGTTTCAAAATAGTTCTGCTTTGTGTTTTTGTTGTTGTTGTTTGTTTGCTTGTTTTTCTGATTTTTTGGTTCTGATACTCCTTAGGAAAAATATGAACATTCTTTTCAGTTAAATCTGTTCTCTTACATACCTCAAATGAAAATTCCTCTTCAGGCTGGTCAAAAGAACAGAAAAAGAAATACCATCTAGCATCTGTTTGGACATGAGAATCTCAGTGCATGTTATATTGTGTGCAGTACTCTCATATTTACAAAATTTATGCCAAAGCATGAGCACCTCTTTTTTTCCTACATATACTAAAATGTAATTCTCTCTTTCACAAAATGTGGTCTTTCACCTAGGTGGTCATTTTCCACTAAACAAAAGCTGAAGTGGAATGAGTGCATTCCTTTTAGTTTTCAAACTTCTTTTCTATATACTTATCTTTGTTTTAATGTTACTATTTATTTTAATATAGTGTCATACACAGTAATTGATATCACATGGATTATATATATACTTCATAATTTGTCCATGATCAAACCCTGTCTAATATACTGCATTATCTTAACTAATAAGTATGAGTTAACTCTGGGAGATATTCAATATTTATAATTAAAAGACAGACACTGGAGAGCTGAAGAACCAGCTCCAGCATTAGCTTACCTATGGCCTCAGGAAGTCTCTTCAACATTTCAGTTTCTCCATCTGAAAAACAGAGATAACATCTTTGTATCTAGATAACAGGAGTACTTTGAATTCATTGATGTATTATCAATGTTATGCAAAAGCAGAGCACCTAAAAAAGATAGCCATTTCTGCAAAAATGATTTTGCAAAATGGGTTTTCTTCTGTGAGAGTCTCTGAGAGATTGGTTTAAGACCATCAGGAATTAGTATTTTCAGGACGTGATTTACAGACTGCTGTCTGTTTTCAGTTTTCATCAACAGTGAACAATTAAAACAACAATTTATTTACTGAGATCAACAGCACATCAGCTAGCAGAAAGTCTGGTAGGCTGAATATAATACAAGGAAATGAAATAATACTCAGAAATGTAGATAAGCACATGTAAAAGTAAACTAATTGTGAGTGCTCTTTCAAAGTACACAGATACAATTTCAGAGTAATTTCAGACACCACTGTAGGACCAAAACTTGTAAGGAAAATTAGAGATAGAAAAGCACCCAGACAGGTCTATTCAGTCACTAAAAGCTTCAAAGGGAAATGAGGTGTGCTAAAAAAATAAAGTGAATTTGTTTCAGGAAGCTTTTCTGTCTGAAAACTTAAAAAAAAATAAAAAATAAAATAAAAAAAAAAAAGAGGAAACTGATTTGTGTTGATGAGTTATTGAGGTCCTTTTCCTTCACTCTCTCCAGAGGTGCTTTCTGGAAAAAAATAATAATAAAAGTATGTAGTGGTGGAAGCTACTCGTCATGTTTTCTTGGAAAATTGATTCCATACCAACTGACAGATAATTTGATTGCACTGAACTACATGATAAAGAGTCTGAGGAAGGATCTTCTACCATTTCTCCAAAGTGAAGACTTAGCATATTCTTTATTTTTCCTGCCTTAGACATTATTAGCCTATATATAAGGTTTAGGTTCTGTTGTCCATGAAGGGTCCATGTTGCTTCTGTCAAGATCCCTGGAAAACCAATGGCTGCAATTGCTGATTGCACAGCTGGTGCAAGATGCCAGTTGTTGTTTGTCTATAATTGCTGCTCCTTTTGAGGGGCAATTGCCCAAAGTGAATATCTTCCACTGCATGATTAACTTCTTTTGGAGAATTCCTGTAGTGGCCATAAAGAATGGTTATCAGTTATCCTTATTTCTACGTTCCCCATATTTCAGAGAAGCAAAGTATCATCCCTGGGAAAAGGAAGAAAGAGGAAATAAACTAAATAGATTGAAGAGAAATCAATGATGAAAAACTGATATATTCAGTTTTTGCTTTCAATGTTACAAGAAAATTTCTTTGACACACATAATAAAAAAAAAATCAGAGATTATAATGCACTGGGACCAGCAAAAGTGAAATAAGAAGGGATGTGCTGACAGCCTACATACAAACAAATTGAAGGAATAAACAAGATTTTTTAGTGTGCCATATTACATTATAGGTAAGAGTAATAAGACGGAGTGAAAAGTGAAACTGTAGCCTAAGGATGAAGGAATTTATTCCTTCAGACTAGGATGTATTAGACTATGTAAAAGTAAAGTAAATGGCAGAAATACTAAATTGCATGAGGCACTAGGGACAAAGGGGAGGAAACGTCGATGCTGGTGGGTAAGCCAGAAACTTAATAAGCGCTGTCAGCCACTACCTTTGAATTACAAATGCAACATTAGTCAATACCTGAATTTCACTTGCCAGGATAATATTTTATCAGTTCCAGAAGTAACCAGTGAAACCACCCAGGTGACCAGCCCAGCCACTCCAATCGGTATTGTAAGAATTTGCTAAGGGGATTGTAATTATCTTGATGTCACTAATCTTAAGTTAACATCATTACTTTTATATCAGGTATCTAATTGAAATACACAATGCCCAGTTGAATTTTTTCCTCTTTCAATTAATAATCAGAGCAGCTATTACTGTTTTTCAAATTTTTATTAGAAATCACAGTTTGTAATGGGATATACTGTGAATTAGGACCCTCAAAAAACATATTTTTGTGCTAATGACATCTGTAGCCTCACAAATATGGTCACATAATTTACATTTCCTCAGTTAGCATTTGTTGTCACAAAAGGCATTTTTTTCTTAATTCAACATGTTATTACAACACACACAAAACTGTCCTCTATTAATTCAGTTCACCTCACTAATGACACTTATTAAAGCCACCTTGTTATACCAGTATGAATCCAAAACTTAAGTCTGCAAATAAGATGCTCTTTATGCTGTCTTCCTCCAGTTTTAGTGGTGGTGGCCTAAATCAAATCTAGATATTTCATGGAACATCCTTGATCATGGATCATGGCCTTTTTCCTTCCCATTAAAAAAAAAAAAAAAGTAAAAATAAAATTCTTCTGATTACATTGTTTCATAGTATACTTTTCTAATGCAATACGGAATTTCCATTGTTTTTCACAAAGTTCCTATAAGCCTGCATGCCTTAAATTTCATCTGGGAGTAACATGGCCTAAAATTTACAGCATAACTAGTCTATCTTTCTATACCTAAAAAAGCCTATTAAGTACTTGCAAAAATACTTTGTTTGTCAAGGCAAACAGTTCCTTGATTCTGTTTCACAGTTGCTCTGTCCATTCATGGACTGAAAACTGGTTAAAGTCTGAGAAACAAAGGTAATGTCAATTCTTAGGATGTAGAATAATCAGTGATAGGGTCCATCAGGGATAAATGCTGGGGAGGTTTTGTTTAACATTTTCCTCAGTTAACCCGGAAGAGGGAGAATGCAATGAAACGTCCGCCTTTTTCAGATCATGCTAAACTATACTTGGCATTTAGTTGCTCCACTGTTGGAGAAAAAAATCATAAGAAACTCAGAAAAATGAGCAGGCAAAAGGTGTAAAAACAGTTTCTGGATGGATAAATGAAAAGCAATGTATATAATGAAAAATACTATAAATCATGCTTGTATAAGGAGACAGGTCTTTCAGCCTTCAAGAGTTTTCAGAAATCAACAGCTCAATGTGCAGAAGAATCAAAAAGCCAACAACATGCTGTCAATCGTCAAGAAGGGTACTGAAAAATAGAAATAGATAGCTTTCTTCTTGCTATATAAATTTTTTATACATCAACATCATGGTGTCATATGCAGTTTTCAAGCATTTCAAGAAAGGTATTTTGGAGTTAGAGACATTTCAGAGAAGCACAATCAGAATGGTGAAGGGAGTGCGACACATACATTGTGAGGATGAAGCCTGAAGTCATTTGGTTTGGGGAGGAAAACCCAAAGGGATGTTTAAGAGATTTACTAATCCATGAATGCATTGTATGAGGTAATGAAAAAGTCATTCACTAATTCTCATCATTCTGGAACTTTGGGACAATTGGTAAAAATGATGGGTGATCATGCCAAAACAGAAAAAGAAAGAAAATTAGAATTTAGAAGAAAATTAGATTTTACGCAGCAACTAATCAAGATCTGAAGCTTGCTACTGCAGGATTTTATGGAAGGAGACAGTATTTTCTGGTTCAAAGAGGAGCTAGATAACAAAGAATCTAGTAATTAGACCATTTGCACTTCTGGGACCATTCTTTTTTGCTATTTTGTTTTAGTGGAGACATATTCTGTTATTTATAGAGACCTGATGAGACTTCGTTATAGAAGAAAAAAATGTTTTAGCATTTCTTGAGTTCAAAACCTTAAAACTGTTGTCATGGAGAATCCTGCTTTCTGATTCATTATAGACTTGTAAAAGTTCTTTTATGCTTTATGTGTTCTTGGAAAATCCATTGGCAAAAAGGTTTAAAAAGCTATATTGTAGGCATTTCATGCAGTTTTGGTTTAACACTTTTATATATTCTGACTTAATACATTTATTTCAATAAAATAGTTCTACCAACCTTAATCAAGTAACTTTTAACTTATTCTCTATGTTAACAGAAAGTAATTTAAATGTTTTAAATTTCAAGTAAAATGGTAAAATGTTATTTTATTCAACTTATATTTACACAAAATTTATTAAAAAAATCATGAAAATATCATTAGATGGTTTAAAATGTAAATGCATATTCTGCAATTTGTGTAGTACTAATGGACTGCATAGTGATGGAAGTTTTGTGAATTTTTGATTTATTACTTGAAAAATGTCGCTTTTTGCAACAAAATGAAGTCTGGTTTGACATTCATAGCAACTATTTACATTACTTTAAAAGTACTTGAGGATTCATGATAGATTGTTTTTGTATTTCTCTATACAAAGTTTTTTATTTTTTTATTTTTCAAAAGGAACTGAAATGTAATTTATGCTCCCTTATCTGTATCAGTTCCTGCTTTCCAAGCAGATTCTTATTTGGTAACACATCTAATTGTAAAATATTTTTCTCAAAGGCTCTTCATCAGAATTGTGTTCCCCTTATTTTTCAGACCATGCAAGTTCTTATGACCTTTTAATGATATTTAATTTCTTTCCCCAGATAATCATGAAGGGGTTTCAGAGCTGTCATGAAAAACTTTGGCTTTCAATTTTTCTGTTTTTTAGAGAAGATAAATGTCAAGCTTTCTGTTCTTTGAATGCAAATCCTGATTAATTAAGGTTTAGAGTTGGATGGATACGTAACTGTCTGTCTCCATTCATCTTTACAAAAAGCATTGATAATCAGAGAGAATTCCCCCAAAGATTTTCTTATCTGATGGGGAATATCATAGTAACCTTCTCTTAATGCACCTGGGACTAGTCTGCATTTTCATTAAAAAGTGACATAACAGTCTCTCCTTAGGAAAGCACTTAGAAATGTTTACCATTCAACATAGACTTTTTGGACTCTCCTTCAACAGCACATTGAAAATATTGATCCTCTTCAACAACCTTGACCTATTTCAGTCCACTCCATTTGCTGTGCCTCTTCTGCTCTCTGTTCTTTTGTCCTCTACTTCATACCACACAGTGCTGAATCTGCCTCCCACAGATTCAACCTTACCCTTCATCCCCAATTTTCACCATGGGGTTTTTTGTTATAAAGTCATCTTTTCATACCTGACAAGGTGTGGATTCACTTGTTGGTTCTGGCACAGACCAGCTCCATGGTTCTGACCACAGATCATATAGACTGCTTGCATATTAAATAATAATGATAAACCTAGACAGTAGAAATGTCCACATTAGAAAATGGTCTTCTGTTCAGATTATTCCAGAAACATAATTTCAGAATGGACATCTGTCTTTTGTTGTTAGCACATACATGAAGAGGGAGAGAGACATTATTCAAGGTTATTTTGTCCAACAAAGATCTATATGTATATATTATATATATAGATATAATTTTTTTCTTTTCTTTCTCCTCTGGCCCTTAGCTTTTCAATGTTTAATCAATATCTAAGGCAGATCTTTATGGCTGATGGTGAACTTATTCTTAATTGCTCAGAGATTTCTTCATTGAACTTTGAAGTGTTTTTCAGGTTCCAAAAAAGACTTAAGCATCCTCCATCCTTAGAATACCTACGAGTATTCAAATCATAGAATCACAGAATATACTAGTTGGAAAGGACAATCACTTCCCTTGACCAGCTAGCAATGCTGTTCTTGATGCACCCCTGGATACGGTTGGCCCTCCTGGCTGCCAAGGCACACTTCTGGCTCATGTTCAGCTTGCAGTCGATCAAAACACCCAGATAACTTTCTGTGGGGCTGTTCTCCAGCATCTTGTCCCCCACTCTGCGCATATAACCAGGGTTGCCCCTTCCCAGGTACAGAATCTGACACTTGCTCTTGTTAAACTTCATATTGTTGGTGATTGTCCAGCTCTCTAATTTGCCCAGATGTTTCTGCAAGGCCTCACCACCCTCGGAGTCAACAGCTCCACCCAACTTGCTCAGAATTGCAGGCTGGACTATATGACATGGATCCTTTCTAAAAATTATGATTTCTGAAATTTTATAAAGCTTTGAAAGTTCAACTAAGGAAACATATCCTAAATTAAGTCCATTCATCATTTTAACTGTAAGCCCTGAATCTTCTTCACACACACACAAAAAAAAGTTCTTTACTGCATAAGGGCAATAGAGCCTCTTTAAAAAGAAAGAGAAGCTTTCTTTAATTATGATTGTAATTTTGTTGTTGTTGTTAGTAATCGTAGCATACCTATAAATTTCTCATTTCACCTCTGATCTTAAACTTGGTATGACACAATGGCTGAGGTGGCAAGGCCCCACTGGAAACCAACTAGTCCTGCACAAACCAGGGTCATCACCTACAGCAGCTTACGCATTTCAAGGTTCCTCCAAATGGCCAAACAACCATCCACTGTGTCAACTACTCCTTGCAGTTTTGTGTCATCAGTTTTATGATTCAGGTTCAACAGCAACATTGCTAGTAATAGACTTGTATTCAGTACTTCCCAAAAGACAAAATAAAAGTTAAAATAATGGTAGGAGAAAGAAAAAAGAAAAAAAAAAAAAAGGAGAGAGAGAGAGAGAACAATAATTCTACTCTTGCATTTACCAGCAAGCAAGCATTCAGTTATATAGGCCAATTACTTTGAGTAGATGGCAAGGCTAATCTATATAGCAAATATAAAATCTAGCAAAAAAAAAAAAAACAAAAAAACCCTCCAGTAGGACTTTATAAGACTTACAGGAATTGCTGAATTACCATCTAATAGGCAAAAGGAATTTGGGGGGATGGAGATGTATATTACAGAATCACAGAATCACAGAATCGTCTAGGTTGGAAGAGACCTCCAAGATCACTGAGTACAACCTCTAACCTAACACTAACAAGTCCTCCACTAAACCATATCACTAAGTTCAACATCTAAACATCTCTTAATGACCTCCAGGGATGGTGACTCAACCACTTCCCTGGGCAGCCCATTCCAATGCCTAACAACCCTTTCAGTAAAGAAGTTCTTCCTAATATCCAACCTAAACCTCCCCTGGCGCAACTTTAGCCCGTTCCCCCTCGTCCTGTCACCAGGCACGTGGGAGAATAGACCAACCCCTACCTCACTACAGCCTCCTTTAAGGTACCTATAGAGAGCGATAAGGTCTCTATCTTCTTCTCCTCCAGGCTGAACGATCCCAGATCCCTCAGTCGCTCCTCGTAAGACTTGTTCTCCAGACCCCTCGCCAGCTTCATTGCCCTTCTCTGGACTCTCTCGAGCACCTCCATGTCCTTCTTGTAGCAAGGGGCCCGAAACTGAACACAGTACTCAAGGTGCGGCCTCACCAGAGCCGAGTACAGGGGGACAATCACCTCCTTAGACCTGCTGGCCACACTGCTTCTTATGCAAGCCAGGATGCTGTTGGCCTTCTCAGCCACCTGAGCACACTGCTGGCTCATATTCAGCCGACTATCAACCAATACTCCCAGGTCCTTCTCCGCCAGGCAGCTTTCCAACCACTCATCTCCCAGCCTGTAGCTCTGCTCGGGGTTGTTGCGCCCCAGGTGCAGGACCCGGCACTTGGCCTTGTTGAACTTCATACCGTTGACCTCAGCCCATCGCTCCAGCCTATCCAGATCCTCCTGCAGAGCCTTCCTGCCCTCGAGCAGATCGACACACGCACCTAACTTGGTGTCATCTGCAAACTTACTGAAGGTGCACTCAATCCCCTCATCCAGATCATCGATAAAGATATTAAAGAGAACTGGCCCCAGCACTGAGCCCTGGGGGACTCCACTAGTGACTGGCTTCCAACTGGATTTGACTCCATTCACCACAACTCTTTGGGCCCAGCTATCCAGCCAGTTTTTAACCCAACGAAGCGTACGCCAGTCCAAGCCACGAGCAGCCAGTTTCTTGAGGAGAATGTTGTGGGAAACAGTATCAAAAGCCTTACTGAATTCAAGGTAAACTACATCCACAGCCTTTCCCTCATCCACTAAGCATGTCACTTATTAAAAACAGAGCAGCTGAAACTACTGTTGATTAAACGTTACCAGTAATAGTTGATATGCACTTATGTTACCAAAATATAGAACATTGGGAATTATCAGAATTGTAGTACCAGTTTGTACAATATTCATGTACTACATATATGCATATATTGTTTCGGGTTTCAGGCAATTTCATCCCTGGACCTAGCAGAGAAAGGCAATGAGGAAAGCTTTAACTGTTTTCACACTTGTACTGTTTGCTGTTGATATAAACACAATTTACCTCTGAACATTTATATTAATCCCAAAGAATTTAAAAGAAATATGTGTATTTACAAGTGTTGTCACAGCTGCTCTTCATCAAGATAAATAAAAAGAAAGTGGAGGAAGTATACATAGGTTTCTTGGTGTTGCTTCTGAAAGTTATAGCTGAGATGAGACTATTCCTGTTTTTTCTGCCCTGCCTAGAATGTCTAGATTTTCTAAAATTGAACTCTGAGTGATCACAATATTTATAACAATAACCTTAAATATGGAAATGAAGAAAGAAGGTATTGATGAAGGAAGATGGAGATGTAAGTTTACAGTAGTTAATCCTTTAGCAAAAGTTTAGTGATTGAGTAATGTATTATTCTTGTGTGGGAAAGAGAAATCCCAATGATTCCAAATTGAGAAAAACATTTCAGGAAGTTAAGTTTCTTCAGTCATACTCTGTTTGCTGCTACACTTTGGCTTAACGGAGTATTAGCTCTTGCAGTTGTCAGAATTCATGCTTTTCTTGTGTGATGAAACCATGCCGGGAGAGTAAGGATGAGGTAAGGAGTGACTGCACAGTTTTTCTACTTTGTTCAGTGCACTCATATACCTTTGAAAAGGAGATAAATGTTGGGAACAAAGATTCTAATAAGGACTGTATGACCATAAGCAACAGAGTTTAAGTGAATTAAGAGATGAGACTTGAGGTTTGGTAAACTCTTTAAAAATATTGGTAAAGTATATGATAAATTTTGCTGACCTGAAGAAAAGAAACAGTTACAAAGACAATGATACCAAACTTGTAAAACTGGCAACCTTTTGTATATGTGACTCTGATAAGGAAAAGAACCTCCTGAAAGTCCCCTGAGTGGATTACAATGTGTACTAGCAGCAAGTTTTAGCATTCTATTACACGTCTGTGTTTTGTCTTTTTTTTTTTTTTTTTTTTTTTTCAGGGCACCATGTACAGACAGAAGTTAAACCATACTCCTGCTCTTCACAGATGACAGTTTGCATTTGATATTTGATGAGTCGTTTTGGACTGGGAAAATGTATGAGGCATTTAGAACTTGGATTAATTCCTCATGAGAGCTCCAATGCTTTGTATCTCCTCAATATGCTGTCTAGGTCTAGAAGGATGTTGCATTTTGTAACATTGAAATATTCTGAAACGTCTTTAAAGATCAAGTAGTAGCTTCTTTTTATACCAAGAATTTTGCTTTCAATAAAGTTTAGTTTTACTTGCCAAATTTTAGTTTCTCCTTTTGTCTGTCTGTCTGCAAATTAAAATTGCTATGAACTGGCTTAAAATAAATAAGAACTTTACTCTGACAAGTATTCCTGCCCTGTTTCTCAGGTACACATTTTGTAATCTCTTTTCAGTACCTGATCACTTCATAAATATGTCCCTAGTCTGCTCCTATTCTTCCACTAATATGCCCTAAACTCCTAATGTTCTCTTCTCTAGATCATCCCGATTTTACACTCTCAGTGTAAATAGCTCACAAATTTACTAATCACCATGCTTGGTGCTAAGTGTTAGGCTAAGGAAGAGGATGAGTGTCACCATGCCAAGACATAAGATCTACTGTTTGCTTGCTACCTTTGCTCCGAAATACCTATGTAAGCATGTCTTGGTTAAGGCTGTGCTAGAATTAGGGGTTGTATAGAAAATCCAGAAATCAACAACAACAACAAAAAGCAATGGGAAGAATGCAAGTTCTGCGTTTATGAAAGATATCCAGGAAGGTGAAAAGCTGTTTGATCAAATGTAGAGTGGGAGTAGACTTATGTCCATCTGCGTGGTGAGAGGTAAAGGGACCAAATATCAGTTTTCATTAAAATTATCTTAATTTTAAGAAATAGTTTAAAAATACCTTCCCTGTTCTGAATTGGCAAATCTAACAATTTTCTTCATGCTCTCAGTAGAGAAAAAAATATAAATCTGGTCAAGAATTTAAAGCTGGAATGGCTAACGTGCCTATCACTTTAATATTTTCTACATTACTATCTTGATATTCTCTGCCTACAGAAGAATTATGAAACAGTTGACAAGCAGGGATGATGGTGGTGTAGTAAAGTGATCATCTGGTTCTCATCACTGTTCATCCAGTTCCCTCATGATTTCTTCACTGAGCACAGAAATATTTTTTTCCAAAGTACCATCGCAGAGGAATGCTTTACTCAGAAGGTTACCAAGGTGTGTGGACGTCTGTAAAATCAGGTCTATGGTTTGAAATTATGGCCTGAAAACAGTTTGAAAACAGCCTATCCATAATGCATGTTTATTGGCTCACATCGAGACATATCACATATCTAAAAAAGAAAAAAAAAAAAAGATGTTGATATATTTCCAGTTTAGTTATGACATAGAGCATAACTTCATGGAAGAAGAAAAGAAGTCATAGGGTGATCCCAAACCTCTTGAAGTCAGATGGAATATTTCCATTGAGCTTACTGGTCCTAGAAAAAGGCTTTGACCTGCTACATAGTTTTCATTATCTACAATTGTATGTTCTTTTTAGGAGTTTAAGAAGATTACAGAATAATAGACATGTATGAATTATCATATGTTGTTGTTTACTGTCTATAAATATTTTCCAAGTGTTTGTGACATTTAACTATACGCAATGCTTAATTACTTGAACAGAAAATAATGAAAGTCAGACTTTTCCATTCACCACTGTTTATTTGCCAAATAAATCATATGGCTGTATACAAAACAGGAAAATCTTTTTAAAAAGTGATTTGTGCTAAGTCTATTACCTTTGTAAAGAGGAGCACTAAAATCCAATTAAAAGTTTTGAAACACAATTTGTCTGGGTCTGTTTTCAAATATAGATTGTCACAATAATTGCTCATGGCACAAGTGACTTTCAATAGAGATGATTGTAGTGGTGGGAAAACTTTGATACATTCAGAGGATGTGAATTAAATTTGAAAAATGTGCATGAAACTCTCCTTTCTAAATAACGTGTATTTTTTTGTGTCTCAATTCTCAAATATTTAATCTTCATTTCAGCAGCTGTGCATAGCTATTTCTTTCCACATCAAAGCACGGCCTCATAACAAATAAAAAAGTGAAAGAGATCTATATTAGATATCAGGAAGAAATTCTTCTCTCAGAGTGTGTTGAAACACTGAACCAGGTTGCCCAAAGAAGCTGTGCATGCCCCATCCCTGGAAGTGTCTAAGGCCAAGCTGTATGGGGCTTTGAGGAACCTAGTCTAGCGGAAGTTGTCCCTGCCCATAGCAGGGTTTGGAAACTGGATGATTTTAAAGGTCCTTTCCAACCCAAGCCATTCTATGATTCTATGATTAATAATAAAGAATATAGTGAGAAAATGCTATACTGGATCTTATACATTTGAGTATGTTTTCACTAACCTTGTATATCTGGAAAGAAAATTTACATGTATTAAACTCTGTGAACTGTGTTGTACTGCAAAGCAAAGTAACTGCACATTTAAATTTTTACATTATAAAAAATTTGGGAGTAGATTCGACACCAAAGCTGCATACTTGTTTTAAAAATCTGCATGTTGTTGCATACTGTGTTACAAATTCCCCTTTCCCCCCTCATATAAATATTAAACTTCATCTTTAACTTATTACAACTCTTCTATCTTTCATTTATGTTGTATCTTACCTAGTAGTGGTTTATTTCAATAGTCTCTTCTTCAAGTGGTAAATAGCATATGAAGATCCATAGTCTAATGAAGATGTATACCCTCATCAGGGCTCTGATGAGCTAAAATCAATTGTTTTTGTGCTAATGTTTAAAATTACATGCATAAGCATTTTCCTGCAGAGGTCATGGATGTAAGTGCTTCTAAGTATCTTGTGTATTATGTAACCTATACTCCTAATCTACACACTTTTCTGCTTTGTTCTGAAGTAGTAAGAAACATATTTAAAGATAGAATATCAATGACAATGTAATTTTTAGGTGATGTATACATGTGTATCTATGTATGATTATGCACTTGAAAACTGAGCACAACTTATCTAGAAGAAACTGAAAATACTTTATTTTATTAGATGTAGCAGTTTCTTTGAAGTGACAGCTAGGAGAAACTGAAAATACTTTATTAGATGTAGCAGTTACTCTGAAGTGACATAGATATTTCCATTATCACCCACTGGGTGAGAAGGTATACTGGTATTTTATGGTTGTTGCTGTATATTTTTTTATGGAAGGCCAGTAGTATTTTATAACATTCATGGTGTCTCTGTAGTTCAAGCATTAGGGGTTATAGAATAATGTGAAATTGCTCTAAAGCAGAATTCGTGTGGAGCTCATCATTTAAATCACCTGAATGGTAGCAGAAAAATTTCGAAAGAAGATCATTTTGCTTCACCAGCATCTCACAAGGTTATGTTGTTGAAGTTGCTATAAATTAGGTACATGATTTGGTCAGGTAATAAATAGAGTAGCGTTTTCATAGTAGTTGACATGTTTCCATGAGGTGTTTATTGTATAAACATTTTCTGACTGTAGTGTGGATCTCCAGAAATATTTTTACTACCTAATAAAATAAAAAGTAATCTATTTAGAAAGAAATGAAACATCTTCAAACTCTGATACAGTTCGCACAAATAAGCTTAAAAGCTCTTTCAGATTTGAAATGTTACAGATCTCTTCCTCCTATTATTAGACCCTCATCTTTCAGTGGAAATTTAATCTTCTACAAAAAAAAAATAAATAAATAAAGGTGCTTATAACCAAATATCTGATATCACAATAAAACTTTCATTCTTTATTTCATTATGCAAGGAATACACTCAGATATTTGTCAGATGAAATAAGTTATTTCTTTTCTTCTAAAGTTTCTCAATATGTCTTCCGTAATATTAATTTTTTAGCATTGTAAAAGGTTTAAGAAGGTATTTAAAGAATGTTGGTAAGTATGCAGATCACTAAAGATATTCTATTATAAAGAATCAAATCTGATGGGTGCAGAATGTTGCATTTATAAGAAACAGGATTAAGAAAAAAAAAAAAAAAGGAGTACCGAGAAACTTGATTTTTCATAAATGAGATTAATGAGGAATTAGCTGGTGGCTGTGGAGATGGCTGTAAGGAATAACTGAAACATGACCAAAGAACTTGTAAGCCTACAGGTTCTTCTGCTACACTGAATGACTTTTAGGAGTATATTCCCTCATGCAAATTAATGTGTATGTGTATGTAGATATATGGTAGAACTTACTCCTTTCTTGCACTTACAAGTAAAGCAACCTGGGAGAAAATATTCCATAGATTTACTTCCACTTGTCTGAGATGACTGCTGCTACCAATTTTATGAATACACTCTCACTTTACTGCAATTTAAGGACTGTCGTCTCTCATCATAGATAGCCCCCCATCTAATTATATGTCTCTCCTATGGACTCTGCTTATGGCTTTTATTAGAAATGTTAATGGCAGAAGAACTAATGGGATGGTCACATCTGGAGGGAAGTGTTCAGACAGATTTGAAGATTCATGGCTGCCAGCTGGCTCATCTGGAAGTAAACAAGTTCAATGGAAAAACAGGATTATATCCTGTTTTGGGTCTTTTCTTTAAAGGGGATTTTAAAAAGAGATTTGTCCCCACCTTCTCTCGAGTTAAGAATCCAAGAACAGTGTTGCAACACACTAATGGACTTTATTGATGTGTTGGATGTGTTGTAGAGTATACAATTTACAAGCAAAAGTAATAGCAAACAGAGGAAATAGCCATTCAAATTAAACAGATGCTCTTTTTTTTTCTCTCTTTTTTTTTTCCTTCTTTTTTTTTATTTTTCTGGAAGACAAGTACATCTGTATAGCTTTAAAGTTATTAGGAAAGTCTGAAACGGTTATTGGCCTTTTTCTAACATTAGTTTGTTTTATATATATATACATATATATGTATATATATGTTCTCATAATATCACAGCAGTAAGAGAAATTGTGATATTTAATAAATAAGTAATTATCAAAATTATTAATTAGGATTCTCTTTACTCATATTACACATTCAGAGCTTCAGGCCATGAGTGGCTAAGTATCTTTTCATTGTTCTGCTCTCTCATCACTCATCAGCTTATGTTCCTGTGCCTTATTTACTAGAGCAATTTCAAACCCTTCTTTTGTTCATATTCACTCTCTGTTAAATGGGACTGACCATGAAAACAGAAGAACTCTTCATACTTCACCTCAAGGAGAAGGGGTTTTGATATTTATTTTCCAGAAAGGTAATCAGTTACAGAATCAATGAAAACATTGCAAGGTAATGATTAATTATCATCTCATCTCAGCTGAGACATTTAAAACTTGATTATTTCTACAAAGTTCTCATTTCACTGTAAGTAGAACGGTGATTTATTCAGAATTTAACAATTTTTTCTTTTTTTTTTTTATTTTCAAAATATAAAAACATTTCACTGTAAATATCAAAGTATAAAATAGCACATTCTTAGAATCCCCATGGACTCATGACGAATTGCCAATAACTACTCTGGTCCCAAAGTCTGCACTTGTAAGACAGATATACAGCTATAATAGCCATAGAATCTAGGACAGCATTTAGTTATTTCATCCTAAGATCCTATAAAATTTGTTCAATTTCCTAAACAATTCTTCACTAACAGCAGCAGGTGAAGACATCACAAGCAACAGCTTTCCAATAGAAACATAGCTCATCTGCAGGTGTGCTCTGTCACATTACAGAACTGAGCACATCTTCATATTGAACTAGTTATCTAAGATGTGTATAAAGGGTTGAACTAAACATGTTAGGCATTGTTTGTCATTTGCCATCTTAACAGTTTGATTTTACAATCTTAATTCTTTTTCATAATCATTTGTCTGAAATTTACTGTAATATTTTACTATAAACCCATATATTGAATACAGCTACACTGCTGTTCTGTAAAAAGTCCACATTAACAACATTATACTCCTTTCTGCAAAGACATTAAACCAAAGCATTCTTTTTATTAAAACCTATACAATAATTTATGTTTGAAATTTGATAAGAAAAATACAGCTTTTTAAGAGAAAAACAAACAAAACAAACAAAAAAGCTTTAGGTGTAGTGACATTTTTAGAACCTATTTTACTACTGGATATCAAAGGTATATTTTTGTTGTTCTTCCCACTAAGTGGAAAAGACCTCCATTAAATCAGTGTTGTCTGACAACAGGAAAGAATAAATCATAGTCCCTGTACTGCACAGTTCTGAAAGGAAGTCACTCTCCAGAAGTGTATTACACTGTTTGTGACTGTATGCTTCATACATTATTTGGACAGAGTGGCTGTTTATGCTCCAGAGAACTTTGTATGAAAAATATAGGTCAAAGTAAAAGGACTTTGTCAAGGATGTCCCAGTCCTGAATCTTAATTGGTAGTTACAGTGGCCCAGTAAATTCAAAAGCTTATATATAAAACACTTCTGCACTCTTTGTTAAAAAGAGCTTCTTGATCATGAACACACTGCAGTCTCTACCAATCTTTATAGTTCCATGATTTAAAGCAATGTGTCTGAAAATTAATGTTGCAAAACAATTGCACTTCCCCAACCGACACACAAAGCACAAAGACCACAATATATTATGTGTGCATAAATATTTAACAAATTCAGGTAACAAAAAAACATATTTCCTGACAGCAGATGGATCGGTAAATTAAGTAGATGAAGCCACTTTGCACTTTCCCTACCCAGCTGCATAGATATGTCAAAGCTACAGTCAGAACCATACCTGCAGCATCAGAGTGAAACTTAGGAACAGGAAAAGCTGAAAAATAATGATAATAATAATAATAATAATAAAATCTATTGGCTTAGAGGAAATGAATGCATAGCTCTATAGGTGTCCTTCTTTATAAGGTTGCCTTGGCATTGACAGTGGGAACACAGCTGAAAACCATATTCTCTCTGTCAGTGATTCACAGGTTCTTATGATAACTCCAGCTATGATTAGTATTTTTCAGTGCTTTTGTAGAAGGCCATAGATATGCTGCCTTAAGTCCCTGAGCACAGTGGTGAAAAGAAGCTATGTGAATGTAGTTATTTTTCCAAACTGAGATATTTATTTTTCCTGCATGAATGCTGCCTTTGTCACATGACATTCAGATGGCTTTTGATGATATCCAGAGATGGAGACTCTACAACCTCTCTGGACAAAGTATGCCAGAGCTCCTTCACCTGCATAGTACAGAAGTGCTTCCTGATGTTCAGAGGCAGCCTCCTAGGTTCTAGTTTGTGCCCATTGTTTCTTGTCCTGGCACTTGGCACCGCTGAAAAGAGTCTGTCTCTGTCCTGCACTCACCCTTTAGGTACTTATATACACTGATCAGGTCTTCCTCAGACTGAACAGTCTCAGCTCTCTTATCCTTTCTTCATAGGAGAGATGCTCCAGTCCCTTCATCACCTCTGTGTCCCTTTGCTGGACTGTCCCCAGTACTATTATATTTCTCTTGTATTGAGGAGCCCAGTGCTGGACACAGTGCTCCAGATGTGGCCTCAGCAGGGTTGAGTAGAGCCATTCCTATATAAATTAGTCTTTTCTCCATACAAAAGCTATAACTATATTCAAGATGCTTTAACGATTGTGCTTGCCTAAAAAATATCTTTAATATTACCTGTTCTTTCTTGGAACAAGCACAATAATTTTATAGTGAGGTCTAGGTCAGGTGTGTCTACGTAATAATAACAGGGTATGCATTCAAAATAGTGACACCCATTTTCCACAGTGTCTTGAATTAAAAGGAAAAAAAAAAAAGTGCCTATTGATCGTTTGGGTGCTACAATTCCACTCAGAGCAGTCATATTTCCTACCTGTATTTTCTAACCATGTTTGAGGGAATAATCCATCTAATGTTTGCCATGGCAATTGGGTTACAGGTGTGTTAATAGTTAATCATGCATTCCATTTAGATGATGAGGCCACTCATCTGAACTTAAAAAGATAGCTATGTAGAATTTCTAGATATCGTGCACCAAAGCTTAATGTCATCTACTGCTTGGGTAGTTCCTTGGAGTAATGGTCAGTACCCTCAATCCAGTGACCTAAATCCAAATCTCTGGGGAACTTAAAACTTTTTTATGCTGCCCTCTAGAGTGACCTGAAGAGGCTGAAGAAATGGGATGATGGGAACCTCATAAAGTTCAGCAAAGGTAAGTGCAAAGTCCTGCACCTGGGGAGGAATGACAAGTAGAAAAATGCAAAGGTTTTTAGGTGGACTCTCCATTCCTAGTGGTTTTAATGCAAATTTAGCATTGTAAGTGGCTGATTAACTGCTGATATGTCTTTCCATGTGTCACAGTGCATTTTCTGACTAAATCTTTAAAAGATGTAATCTGGCATTAAAATCCACCTGACACAGTTTGAAAAACAAACTGCTAAAATGCTGACCAAAGAGAAAGGTCATTAAGGAGATGATGAATAGGAAGAACATATGTATCTCTGGTTCTGGTTTTTGAAAAGGACATAATCTCCATTATTATAAATATTAGCACAGGTTACTCACAGGAGAGAGGTTAAAAAAAAAAAGTTCTGAAAAATACATTTCAGAGAAAAAAAAAAAAGGAAAAAGCTTCTGTTTATATCTGACCTCTGTGAGACTTGGTTCTTACGAACACTCATTAATTCCTGTAGCCTTGACACACATGAAAAATCTCTTCTGCCAGGTTGCCTAAAAAAAATCTCTTGACAACTGATAAACAGTGCTTGCTGCACGCTGAACTGCATAAGCAATAATTTAACAGCCTCACTTACTCATCTGCTGCTGCCTGTTTCTTGTCTCATGACTGGACTGCAAACTTTGTCCAGACCTGATGTCTCTATTTTACTACACTAACATAAATAATAATTGCCTAATTAATAATTGTCTAGAGGAAAATCTTCCTCTTCCCTGTGCCAGTTGGGGAGATGAGTCTAAGTAGAGCTAACAAACAGAGTAGGTCAGGAGCAGAGTCACGGAGAAGTGGCAATGCAAACATGCAGTGTTAAGGCAACAGTAAAAGCCAGAACTGAACAGGCAATCCTCTTTAGACATATTAAGGATTTCTAACTTCAAGCTCTTGTAACAAAATGCTTCTTCTGAATATACCCTCTTCCCTTCCCTCCATCAGTCAATCCATCCCCATACCCAGTTGAAGGGAAAAAAGAACAGAAATACTGATGTAACTAACATTCAATACTTATCTCTTTTTCCATCTCCAGAAAAATGTGTATTTTAAAACCAATACTTTAAAGCAAGGCCAAGTTTTGCTCAGAGTTATTCTCTAAGCTTACTTGGGATAAGCAGTCTTCTGCCTGCATCCAAAGGCACATGGTGACTGAGTCATTGTTTCCTTTTTCATCCACTAAACTCTAATAGACCAGGATAGATTTCATTGCCCTCAGCATGCCCTCATAACACTTCCAGCTTTGTATTAGGACTGTGATTATAATCAGATCTCATTCTTCAGGGTTTCAGCTGATCAGCTGTAAGAGTCAGGGTCGTAATTTGACTTGTAAATTCTCCTCTTCGTCTACATATGCATCCTTTCTTTTGAAGTACTGGCAATTGACTGCAGCTGGCTATTGAGTGAGGGGTACCCGTACTTCAAGGTGGCACAGTGCTTGAAGGTGCTTGACTGGTATGTCTGATTAAACACTTGAAGTCGTTCTGATAACACAGTTTAGGATCAGGAAGGAGTTATCCAAAGAAACAAGACCTCCAGTGGGGATTATTTATTCAAGACTGATCAAATAGATTTTTTTTTTTTTCCAGATTAAAATTGGACAAGATGGACACTTACATAACTGATTTGATGTCAAGGCAGTTGTGGAAAATATTGGTTTGGGGATTTCTGGGTTTGAACTCTTGTCTTGAAATATTCTCTTTCTTTGTTAAGTAACCTTGAAATAGGCAGCATCTGAACGTTTTAGTGTTTGCTTTTGTGAACGATGCATTCATTGAACTGACTGAATCTCCATAGCACTGTGTGACCAGACTACCTATTGTAGGTGATGTCATTGTGCTTTGCAAGATCTACCCATTCTTCAGCCAGACGAAGTATTCTGCTATACTCCTCTTCTGGTGTTCTGAAAAGCTGAAACTATTCTAGGGCTGCAGTTATGGTCTCTCTTTTCAACCATACATACAGATAGAGTTTTGAGTTATGGACAGACCCATCCCATAATGAAGGATTTTTTAATAATCCAATATACCATTATGAGTGAGTGGTTATGGATATTTCTCATAATTTGTCCCACATTTTCAACAATGTAATCTTAGAAACGGTTATGTAGCAACTGTTCAAATTTTCTGAGACTGAAGAAGGTGATAACAGCTCCACTGCCTTATTTGCTCTGTTTAGCTACAACAGTATCTCTGTGAAAAAAATCTTTTAATCCCTTTGTTCAACATGGAATCCCTAATGGGAGTTTCCTGCTTCACTTGCATGAGTACCCTCTATCAAAGAGTACCAGAATACCTACAGAACTAGTTACGTTCTTTCAGTGGAGGAATAAAGAGCTAAAATTGAAAAATAAGAAGTGTGTGTGTGTGTACAAAGTTTCTATAATTACTAGATTTCCACAAGCTTCTTAGATCAGGATTCTTAGAAAGGAGATGCTAGAACAGAAATCCTAAAATAACAAATTTCTCCAGTGAATTTGTGCTGTGTCATTTATTTAGATCACTAAACCAAATCTTTATCTATGCATCTGAAGACTAAGAGGAAGTGAAAATAATTGCACTTAATGTAGGAACTAGATATGAAAAGGAAAAAAGATTCTGGACTTCCTAAAGGGAAGTTGAGAACATCCAGAAAGGTCATTAAGGATTTTTGATCCTGTTAGAAATTGGAGAGTCACAAATGGATGTTCATAGAGGAACAGCACTCAAAGTTAAAATGAAATCACGTCATAGGAAAGAACATTGAATTGCTGGGAGACAGAACAGTTGGAGAGGTACTATGGCTTCATGGAGGAACCCCATAACTAGCTGAAAACAATGGAAGTGGAGGCAAAACGGATGCATGCACTGTTGTTGTGTCCAGGACTGTAGCTTGATCTTGTATGTTTTAATCCCAGTAAGAAGTCTAGATCTCTTTGAAGACCTGGTTGTCTGCTGCCTTTACTTAACTCAGATCACTTGCAAAGGTAGAAAGAATTCTTGACTCAATTAGAGTACAACAAAATAAAAATTCTTAAGCAACAGAAATGTTAGAATCCTCATTAAATGTGACATCAGACAGATTGGTCCTTTTCTTATCATCAAATAAAAAACTCAAGTGGAATCTATGGAAAGCAAACACGGGCAGCTGTTCTCAGATAAGAAAACACAGAAAATTACTCCAAATAATTAGGTTGAAAGAGCATTGTTGGTGATTCATGCGAACATCAATAGAAATCAAACTAAATAGGACTTTTCCACCAGAAGAATATTCCTCTACTAACTACAGTATTCAGACAAGTTTATAATAACCCCAGCAGTTAATGGCATAAAGAAAATAAATAAATAAATAAATAAACACAGGGAAGTTTAAATGGGATAAAGAATATACAATGTGATTTCTAATAAGAGTGGGCTTATTAAGAATCTTTATTTATTTATTTATTTATTTTTCCCATGGAATTTCTTACTGAGGTACACAGTATTTTCAGAGAAGTTTTATTGTGCTGACAAGAATGACAACTGTATCTGATGTACATTTCAGAATCTTTAAGTGGCTGTTCTGTTCTGAAGAGTAATTATATTATGAAATGTCTTCTAATCCAGAGTTATGCTCTTTTTGTACAAATAGTTGCACCTTTTCAGTTTTCCAAAAGCTATTTATTATATTCATCTTTTTTCATTATTTCTTATTCTTAATATGTCTCCAAAATTTTAAGATTAAGTAAGCCCCAGACTTGAGACTTCCCTAAATCTCTGCACACCTTGCAGGAGCAATGGACACTGTCAAGGCTTCTCTGCTCCATGTCCACTTCTGGTGCCTGTGACCTGATTTTAAGTTCTTGGCCTTTTTTTTCTGTTCTGTAAGCTGTTACACTGCATGTTCTAACTTTGAAACCTCCGATACCCAAAATAAATAAAAATGTACTCTTCACATTTCTTCTTCTAGAAACGTACTCGCAAAAGGCACTACATGATGCATTAGTCTTCCTATGTATTTTGTTGCTATATTTGGATGATGCTTTTACACTTGATTTCCTTCTTTCTTTTAGACAGTGGCTCAAATCTTTTCTGTGAACTTTTAATTTGAGGCTGCACATCTTAGAAGAATTGGTCAGATTGTTTTCAGTGTTTTAACTGTTTCCACCATTTACTGAGATGGATTTTTAATCTCATTTTTCATAATTCAGAAATTCTGTCAAAACAGATTATCAGAATGATGAGCAGCAACCATACCACAAGCTACTAATAGATTTCACAAATTACCTCAAAGAAAAATTTATTCCAAAAGTCAGAAGTGTTATTTATCTGAAGAAGTGTAAATAATGGATGCTGCATTTAGCAAGGAGAGCAATAAAATATCATTTATTTTGGGCTAATCCCTCAATAACAATCACAAACAGTCTCAATCTTATAATGTCCTCAGAAACACATGGCCCTGAAAGCACTGGAAATCTCTACATTTCTACATGAAGATAAAGTGGAATTAGTGTCTCTAGTGGTGCTTACAAAATACTGTTATCAGGAATTAGCAAAATACATTAGCAAAATGTATCTTATTGCATGCACCAAATTATGATGATTTGATAATGCAAGGTTACTGCTCTCATTACCATTAAAATCCAGATAGTTTTAGTGACCTTTATGTCTTTTTCTGTGTAAAATACCTAACAGTAATGATCATTCAAGTATAAGCAACATCCTCCGTTGCTTAAATATAATCCATATGGCATTGCTTAGGAAGTTGATAGCTGTTGAACATTTTCATTTCTTCAGCAGATGTGTTATTGCATCGCCTGATGGCCATGAATGTCAGTAAACAACAGGGAGAGATGCAAAATGTGCCACTCATCTTAATAATCTTTAGCTAGGAAATGGCAAAATGGAAACTTTCATATATTTTCCTATTGTCTGAATGTCTAGTTATGCTAATTCTGTGCTCAATACTTCAGGTAGAGCCCAGAAACTATTAGTTTTAATTATAATTTAGACAACCACATGGACTCTGAAAATATCCTTAAAATGAGTGAAGGCTTATCTAAATGACTGCCTGCAGTGGTCTCCCAAGGAGATACAGTATTACCCCAGGAAACAGCTTGTGATGAGTTCCAGGCTCCCACGTTGCCTACATACTGTCTTGCATCTTGTCTTGTCCAAAATGCCCCAGTTGTCTTGGCCTCCAAGGACACCGAAACACAGGAGGTAGCCCACATCAAACTCATGCCCTGTTCTTAAAGGCAGCATTCATGTAATGGCACTGTCCTTGCTCAGGATGACTTGAACCCAATCCTCAAAAATTTCTCAGGTGCTATGGGAACCCCAAGTCACCTCCCCTGGCATTGCCTGCATGCCTCACTGCAACAGCCAGCAGGTGCTTGTGTCAGCTGGGACATCTGCAAGCCAGACCTCCCCCATAACAGGATCTCCCCAGGAACTGTGCCTGTCAAGAGAGATCTCCAGGAGACAACTTGCCCTCATCTGAGGGCTTTGGAAAGTCCTCCCTTACACAGGTGGTTTCTATGGACCTCTTTATGGTTTATAGCATCCATCATGATGAAGAGTTGTACTGAAGGAGATTGCTCCATCCAGGCCTCGGAAGGATGGACTGTCTTTGGACAGAGAAGAAAAAGTCATCTACAGTTTCCTGAGCCCTTTCCTTCTCGGTCATTGAATGGCCATGACTTATGAGATTTCTCCCGTTGCCCAGGAACAGACTTGCAGATCAGGACTGCTTGCTAAACTGCATCACCAGATGCAAACAGGACTACATGTCTTAGAAAGTCTTTCCTCACAGCTCACAAGCACGTCACCGGACTAGCCTGACTCAAACCTGTGAAGTTTATGACTGTATTGGTTTTATACCACTCCAAGTCCAGGAAGTCAAGGGACTTGATGTACAGAAAAAGCAGAAAAAAACCTTTGGAGCTCCAGCACTGATTATGCAGCCACTGATGAAAAGCATTTGGATGTGTGCTTGCTCAGAAATAAGATGGCATTTTGGGGTGAAAATTATGCACAGATGTTTCATAGCTAGGAAGGTGTCCCATTGGCATGAAAAATAACAATGACAGTGATCTTCCCAAACAAGCTACATATAAATTTCTCCTTAAATTATGCTGAAACCCTTACATTATGTAATATTCATGAAAATGGTACAAAGCTGGAAGAAGGCAGACTCATCCTCACCACCTGCAGCTAGCTTTTCAGGTCGTGTGCTCTGAAGCAGGTTTTGATGTTTTAACCGGGATGAATGCTATCCCGTTAAATTCAGTAGGACTTTTCCCACTGATTTCAGTCACAATTACATGGAAAAAAATGAAGAAAAATATATGAAGAATCCCAGCCTCCCTGTCAGATGATGATTCATAGAAGCCAATACAGCAGTACAGGAGCATGGAGGTGTAAAATAACAGAGGCAAAGCAATCACTATGAGTATCCTGTACCCAAAGGGATGGGTACAGGAAGTTATCAGTTTACATTTCCCTGTAAAATGCTGATTGTTTCAAATTAGCAAATCCTTTCTGCTCCTCTGGTCATGCTGCAGAAAGACTCGTCACATTCAGCTATAGGGTAAATCTCTGGAATAAATGCAGGAGTGCAAGGAAACAGTCTTTTTGTAAAACCCTGGGGTTGTGTCTTCTAAGAATTTGATATTCTTTACAACTGCTCTGAGGATGACAGAAGGCTTTTTTCCTAATTTTTAAGAATGATTTCCTGTTCTAGACCAGATGCCAAGTTACTGCAAGAGGCCTGGTAGCAAAACAGATTGGGCAAGCCAAGTGTTCACTGTTATTTCTCATGACATTTTTTCAACAGTCAGGGGGGTTTGCCTTCTGATAGCACCCACCAAAGTATGTGCCAATAAGTATTTAAAAAAATGCCATAAAATTCTTTGTGTTTTAAAGGAAAGTTTTTATCATCAGCTTAATCTTTACCTTTCAGATTGTACTATTTAAAGTGAAACAGCAAATCATGGTGTAATTAGAACTGTTCCTGCAAAAAGGCTGTGGTTTGAAGGAAGACATTATCTGAGTCATGTCAAAAGTCCAACAGCAGGCAGCAATCCTCAACAGAAACTGAATTATTTTAAATTAAAGCAGTAGAGCATTTATTTCCTTGATCTATTCTTCCTGGCTCCAGCATTCCCCTCAAAATGGTAGCTATTTTAAAGCTATTTCAACCCAAGCGCTTTTTTGACCCCTTTAGTTGGAGGAAGAAACTACAGGATGGTCTGAAAAGCATTTCAAGGTACCATTGCAATATATCAACACAATTGCAAGTTTATGTAATTTACCTCAGTAAAATGAATTCACTTTTCTAAACTTATTTTATTCGTTATACTCTTAATCATATTATTGGCAGGGCTGGTAGCCCTACCTATTGTCATTTTTCCCCAAGATCCTGTTTTCAATAGGACAGATCTTTTCTAAAATTGAACAATTTAGGCTGAAATATTCTATGCCAGAAGACAGTCACAGCATGAATTGGTGATTATCATAAAGTAGCACTGATGACTGTAATTTCAACCAATATCCTTCAGGCATTTCCAAGAAAAAAGATGGGGAAAAATGTATCTCCATCTTAAAATCTTTGCTGATAGTCTTTGTTGTTGTTGTTGTTGTTGTTTTGTTTTGTTTTCTATTTGAACATCCCTTTTTTGGGGGCAGGAGTTGAAATTAGGCTGCAAAACCTATGTTTGCAATTATATGACTTGTGCAAACTTAATGGCTTAATGGAAATATGCTTGCATTTGGCAAAACTTAAGACCTCTAAAAAAAAAAAAAAAGCAGTTTAGATTAATAGTTTTGAACTCTTCTATGTTGCTATACTACATGAAAAAGCAAAAATTTTTTCCAATGAGGGTATTATTTTCACTGTAGTCCTTCTGGGAATGTCTAGATGAAGAATGCAGAGAATCAGCAGTGCTTCTGAAGCTGGATACTTTCCCTGTGGCACTACACCAGGACAAGACTTTCATGTGTACCAGCTCACTAGGAATCTCTTCCAGGCGTGCTGTGGAAAACAACAAAAACCACTGAAGATCATGAGATTCTGAGGGGAAAAAAATAAAATAAAATAAATAAATTACATTTGTCATGTCATGTGACATGGCATTTCACGTCCTGATATTCAGCAAGGGTAAGAGCTGGGTCCTGCAATCTGATGTGGCCATATGGGCTTGCAGGAAAGTAGCTAGAAAGTTGCCTAGCAGAACGGACCTAGAAGGTGTTGGTTGGCAGCCAGCTGAACATGAGCCAGCAGAGTGCTTAGATGGCCCAGAAAGTCAATGGACTCCTGGTCTGCACCAGAAATAGTGTGGCCAGCAGGACTAAGGGAGTGATTGTTTGTAAATGGCACTGTTGAGACCACTTCTTCAATACTGTGTTCAGTTTTGGGCCACAAGAAGGATATAGAGCTGATGGAATATGCTCAGAGAAGAGCAACAAAACTGTGAAGGGACTAGAAAACAAGACATATTAGGAGCAGCTGAGGAAGCTGCTGCTACCAGCTATGGAAATGTATCTTCCCTACCTGCTCTACTACTCCTTTCCTCTACTGTTTTTCCTGACTTTGGCATATGTCAGGAAAAAAATTGCAATTTTCCTGAAGATTTTAAAAATCCTGTATGGACATTTGGTGTTTGAAACTCTTTGTATTTGCATTTCAATTTTATTTATTCAGAAAAACAAATCTATCTTTTTGTTTTCTAGAAGTTTAATTGTAATTCCATGACAAGCTGATTAAAAGAATTAATTTAGCCAGAAATGCGTTTCTGAAATGTGTGTTTTCTCTTGAAGAAAAGTAAAAGAAAAAAAGCTAACTGGCTAAAACTGTAGGAGAACATATAAAATATTTTGTTTTATTTTAGTGTGTTTTTTTTGTTTTTGTTTTTGTTTTTCCAAATGTAAGCCATGACATACATGTAAATGATGTACTATAATAAAATTGCTCTCAGAACATTTATTGAGACTAATAGATAGAAGTAATACATCTCATGTCTTTCACACATTAGAGTGTAAATAAACCACTATACTTTTAAAAGGAGATAATATGTGGGAGGAGATGGAAGCTGGGGAAAAAACAAATGTACTCACTCATTCCTTTTTAAATTAAAGCATTCAGTTAAGAGCTTTTGTGGGATTTGAGGAACTATTATCACAAAAATTACTGTCACAAATTTGTATTTAGTTTCATTATATCATTCACCATCTGTTGACCTCAAAGTAATTTTCAGACATTAATGAAGAATACCTTGCATATAACACCTTGTTTGTAAAAACTGTTACATCTACATTATAAATAATGAAAAGCAGATTAGATATACCCAAAGTCACAACAAAATTGCATTGGACACTAGTATGCGATGTTTGTTTGTTTGTTTTCCTGATATCAAATGTTTTTGTGGTCAAAGAAAAACAAACTAGAAAAGGAGATAATATAAAAGAAGGTAAAGGCAGTAGTTGCCTTGTATGTTTGTGAGATGACAGCAACATTGACTTGGACTGTCAAATGTGGTCATTCTGTGGACAGATTTAACAGGTCACCGTGACCCCTTAAAATGTAGGATTAAAATCTTACCACTAGATAGCAGTATTGCTTATCACTCAAGAGTTCTCTGTCTACATCCTCTGTCTTCTCCAGGTCCTTCCTCTGGCAAAGTAAATTAACGTGGCTTGTATCACTTGTTGTATCACTTAAGGTTGTCTGTTTAATTTAAATAGAAGACAGATGAAGAGGTCACCAAAGTGACCTACTCTGATTTTTTGTAGGTCTTCTTTTGTGTAATAGCTCCTGAATATTGAATGAGAAAGAATATTTAAATTTGTACAGATGCCAATATAAACATACATATATAACATCAACTGCCACATTTCTATAAATTCTCCTATAACCATGTGTTTATAAGTCGGTATGTACACACATAAAGTTACATCTGAAACTTTAGGAAATGAATCCTCAAGTTTATTAATCTTCACAAAAAGATTTTGCTTTGAATGTTGATCTCTAAAGGTATATGCAATGTAAACTTTAACAGTAGAAATCTTGATAAAAGACTTTTTAAGAAGATAGCAAATGTGAATATTTGCTAGTTGCCTTTTATGTCTGCCTTTAGTGGTATCAATAAAGACGTATTTCACTGTCTGTTGTTGACCTTCTGGGAAACATAGGACTTTCTTTTTTTTTTTTTTCTCCAGAAGATAATAACTGGGTATTTCTGAAGATGCTACATTTTCATCTAAAATACATCTGTAGACTAAATATAGGTTTTAATTTTCTTAGTTGCTAAAATGAACATTTATTTCATTTCATCTTATAAATAAAGACTTAGGTTTCCTAAATATTTCTACAATGTCTATCAAATATAATATAGGTTCCTTGACCAATGTTTGGAGTTTGTAAGTGACTAGGGAATATTTTAAATGTTTCAAAAATGTATGGTATTTTCTTTAGGATGACACAGTATAGTTCTCATCTTTGTTTATACTTTTCTGAATTCACGATTTCTGCTGTAATATCTGCAATTAGTTTTTAATTGATCCGACTGATATGATAACTGTCAGTGACCATTTCCAAAAGCATCCTTAAATGAGTCAGTATTACATATCTGATATAGAATAAAAATGAGCTGAAATAAAGAAGAAGAGACTCATTTTTAACAGTAAAGTATTATACATGGATATATTATATGTGTGACTAGATAAAGGTCTCAAAATTATACAATGACAGTTTCTGATTTTCTTTCAAGGTTGTTTTTGCTCATTTGGACATTTCTGCATCCTTAGTGTAACATATGCTTGTAGTATTTTGAAAGAACAACAGAAGCTTTATATGTATAGAAATCAGCTCCAAAACATGAAGTTATTCAGGTTCTTGAATGGAGTTTTGAATAGTCTTGAGAAACATACAATACATATAGCCTACATAATTCTATGATTATTTTTCTATAGTGAGGAAATACCTTTGTAAATTTCATGCTTGGAGTTACAAATGGCAGACAAAATTGATAATGCCAGGAAGACATAATGCAGAGGGAAAAGTCCAAAAGTCAAAGATAATGGACAACAAAGTCCCACATGAAATTTTCAAGATTTTTTTTTCAAAGAAAACAAAACAAAAAAGGATGAAAATTTTATTCTCATAAAAATTCTCATAAATAAATATTACTCTTCATCTTTTTTTTTTTTTTTTGACCTGAGTAATCTTATGGTGCTTTTAACAATGATAAACCTTTTTAGCACAGTAATAAAGTTTACAATAATTTTAGTATTTTTTTATTAAAGGCTGTGCACAAAAAGAATTTCAGCACTCAAACTGAGTCAAAATGAATGAGGCTGTGTAGCTAATTTTGACAAAGGCTATCACACTCTGGTATCCCCAAGTGAGTCTCTCGTTATACACTCTGATATGTGAAAAAGTCAAGATATAATTGTACCAGCCCTAGCCTACTAGCTCTGATACACCACCATGGTCTACAGAGACAGTGATTTACCAGTGGATATGAAGATTGTGCCAGGGTTGTCTGTGGATCTATCACGTAAATGATACAGCTTCTATCTCATCCCTTTCTTCAGCCAGGCTCATCTGCTAAATATCCTCACTATTACAGTAAGCCCTGGATGAACAACAGAGCTTTCAGAGCTCAGACACATCCCTGACTCTAGACAGGACCAAGAAAGCAAACCATCATGGTTATATGCTGCCTTCAAATGCATAGGAATACAGATTGCTTTATAGATTGCTGCATTTCTGAGCACAGCTTTATCTGCACCCTTCGTATAGCTCTCATTTCTTATTGTTGAGTTTCCATTTCTATGAAAAAAATGAGATTGAGACTTTTCCAAATTACAATTCCAAAGTATCAACCAACTTATACAAACCGAAGGTGCAAATTTGTAAATTAATCTTAACTTCACAGAAAAGTGTCGCATGGACCAGCTCCACATATCACTCACTCACATAATCCCACTGACTTCAGCAAATACTGGCTTAAGTTAAGCAGCAATATCATGATTATGTTTTTCTGTTCAGGCAGACTGAGCATATGACTCACAGCAGTCAGCTTGATAAACAAAATCACGTTTTCCAGTCATGAATAATTAGTGATTAAGCTTTGATGATACATTTGTCTATCATCTGTGATTCAAGGTGTGGTTTATGCCTGTAGAGCTTAGTCTAGGATTTGGTCACATGGTACCTCTCACATATATTGCTTTGTAAATGCGTACTTAGTAATTTGCTATTCATGCTTCGTGGTAGATATTTAATTTATATTGTGCTATTTCTGCTCTCCAAAACTCTTTACCTTTAGAAAAGATTGAGACTAGATACACAAACATAAAAAATTGAGGTTTGACCAAACATTTGTGACATTTTCATTTACAATAGATACTCTTCTGATCAAAAATCATGATTCAAATTGTGTGAATAAAGTTAGTCCTAAAAAAAAAAGAAAAAAAAAACAACTTTGAATTGCTCAAACAGATGTTCACAAACAGTTTCTCCCTATTCTACTTTAACTGATTTATGAAAAAAAAAAAAATCATTTTGAAGACAAAAACATTGATTTTTTTTAAAGAACATGTCATTTGTACTTCAAGATAATTTCAGGAGGTAAATTTTCTTTTTTCTTTTGTTTTTAATAATTTCTTTATGAAGTCCAATATCTTCTACTTCTTATCACTGTTTTCAGGACATACAAATAAAACTTGAATATTTCTATATTGTCACTTGAAATTAGCTTTTCTCAGTTATTACTTCACAATCATAATGAGATGATAATGTGTCTTTGTATAATTCAAGAGCCAGCTGGATGCTTCTTGTCCTGCTGCAGTAGCCTGATGTTAATTCAGCCATTTCTTTTGATGTGAGAAGAGCTGTGTTTGATATTTGCTAATTTATTCTACATGACTTGTCTGTTGTGACATAGAGAGTTTGGATGACTGCTACTTCAAAATGAATGCAGTGCACTCCCATGTCATTTGCCCCGTCTAAATTACCTCTTACTAAATCCCATTTAAATGATCATAGGGATTTATCTTCCATTAAGCAAATAGATAGATAGATAGATAGATAGATAATTAACCATTTGTTCTCTCTCTTTCTGTCCATTGTAGGAAATTCCAAGAAGCCAGGAAGGTATGCAAACAAGACTTTTAAAAACTGTAATTGTGATTAAAGGAAAGAATGATATGTAACAGAGGTAGCAGAAGAGTTAAAATACAAGGGGGAAAGGAGAATAATAATGCTTCCTCAGGTCAGGGTAATTCAGCATATCATGGCCTGAAGGGAGGAAAATTGACATTAATAACATACTATGGGTGTTCCTTTAGTTTTATGTCTTTTCTATCAGCCTCATTTTACCTCCTTGCCTCATAGCTAGTGAGATCATAATCCACTGGTAATTCAATGTCTTACTGATGATGTCTCTGAAATGAAGAACTTTTTAATGTCATGAAAGGTGGTATAAACAGATATTACTGAGGAGGTAACAAAATAATTTTTTTGTACCTCAGTCTTGTCTGATATATACGTTTGAGTTGGGCTTAGAGATGGGATTTCTGAAAGCTTTGCTGTTACTGATACTGAAGAAAAAGAACATACCTAAACTGTGAGGCTTACTGGAAGAATACGAAAACCTAGCAGGACTTCTTGAATTTAAGCATTTTCATTTTCTTTTTTACTGCTTTTCTTTTTCATATTTTCTCTTCCCTCCACCTTCTTTTTTAAAAGTTTTTGCTTTTGCAAATGAAATAAAATGATGCAAAAGTCAGGGGGAAAGCACAGTAAATCCAAAATATCTTAAATTCTTCTTTTTTTTTTTTTTTTTTTCCTTTGGTAGTTTATAGTAAAAAAGGGATTTATTTCATTTTATTTTATTTTTTAAGGAAGATTTCTAGTGTTCAGTTACAAAAATTACTTTCACTTCATGTTGACATGTTAATTCTTGTAGATTAGAAAAATGCAAATGACCTTTTTTTGCAATGTATTCTACATTTTGAGTCTAGCTGACTACGAAATGTTGCAAAAAACTATGAAAATGCAAATTATTCTTCTCATGACCACTGTATTCATGGTTTGGTGGACTCTGCAGTGGACCATATCCATAGCTGTCCCCACTATCCATTTTCCTGAATTCATCCTCACAAGCCATCTTAGGTTTCAGGTGATGTGTTACAGGTGAAATGGTGTTACAGGACCACAACAGACCTGGTAGTGAAAGTCTTACTATGAAGCTCAATAACTATGGAAACACAGAGCCTTTGAGTACAATGTTTTACCAGAATTCCCATTCTAGTGTAGCAAGATTATCAGGATGACATCTTCACTTTACACAGTCTCTTTTATACAAGATGAATAAAAAGTTGATGTTCATGGCACCAGTTCTGGACAGAAGAAGATGCTAGATTTGCAAATATTTTAGAAATAGAGAAAACAAGTATAACTGCATCTATTTTACTAAATATAATAGAGACAGAGACCATTCTTTGGCTGTGAAGCCAAGTGACTGACCAACACTGAGTGTCCCATAGATGCTACATGTCATTGATCTATGTCCAATATATGATTATTCTCTGAAGCCTTTTTTGGTCAATTCAGTTTCTGAGATAATGTAAGTAGCTTGCCATTTTCATAACATGAACCTGGGAGTATGTGTTGCATATCTTGGTGTTCGGTGTTTAGACATATCTGAATGTTAGGGGGTATAAAGTTTAATGTTATAAGACTGTGAAAAGAGCCCAAGTGAGGTGAGTTTTGTCCATATACACCCATACAGGGTGTTAGCTCTGGTTTAAGCCCACGCACCATGTCAGAGTTCTATTTTGCATGGTTCAAAACTGCGATAGGTTGTTTGGATAATCAGTAGACAGCACTTGAGTTTTCTCTTTGTCCTAAATTTTATTCAGCAGTACTTGTGGAGCCTGACAGCTTTTCTAAAGTGTTCTTCCTCCCTCTGTATGAAGGAGGAGCTGGGATGAAGGTTTGGCATGTCAGGTTGCACAAAACCTAGTGATGAATGTATTAGTGATGTACAGGGCAGTCCCAGAAGGATGCTTTTACTTAAAAATCCACTTTCCCATTTTCTGGGTCTCCTATATATACTGGATATAGCTGTACTCAAAACAACCCCTAGCTACGAGGGAGTGTTGCATACCTCAGACACCTGAGCACTATGAATTTGAGTTTCATTTGCAGGATCACTGCTCATACACACTGGGCAGTGCTTTTAAGAGGAATTTGTACCTTTACTCATTTGTGGTTGAGTACTTTCTGAACTCGTCTGTCTGAAGATCTGTGAAAAAGGGAAAATAAACTTTTTTTTTCTTATAGTTTTAGATGACATTAATATGACAATTTTAATATATTTTTATAATTTGGGGGGAGATTTAAAACAACAAAAAATGTTTTTCTTTATATTTTATAGGGATTATTACAAGCATATTTCAGCTCTATCGCGATATTTTTTTTACCCAGCACATTATTTTTTCCCCAAATTCCCAACCAGCATGTGCCTCTGAGTTGCATCTTTATAATCAGAAAGGTTTCATTCTCTTAGCATGGCAATTATGTTGATTATTTCTATGTGTAGACAGACCTAGTCATGCTAATGGAGTTAATTACTTCTATCACATTAAAATGGTTGGGAGGGATTTGCCTAGGCACTAGCTGTGCCATTTGCCACAGCTGTCTGTGGGTTGGGAAGTATTGGACAGTCTGATTAGTATGATGATTAATGTTTAGAAGAACTCTGCCAGGCACCCAAAAGCCTTTGTATTTTTTTTTTTAAGATATTTGAGAAAATTACAAATACTGACATACTTGCGTTTTAGAAATGAATTCAAGGGCTCTCCAAGATGTCTTGAAAACAGGTGAGCACTTGACCCAAGAGTTCCCTGTCTATTTGCCAGAATATCTCTGGGTAGCTTTGAGTGATCAAAAAACTGCTAAGGAAACCGCAGAATATGCTAGATTTAATCATGTTTTGACCTGAAAACTAGATAGAACATAGACTTAGAGACAAATAGAGGTGTTCTATAAAATTAATTGGGATAAACAGAAAGATTGTTCTGTGGGCTGAGTATCTTGATGACAGCAAGACTGACATAAAAGTGTAACATGGGATGATGTTGTTGGAACAGGCTGTTGGAAGAGCTACTGCTTCTGGCTTTTGTTGCTAGAGTTCCTGATAATGTCTGTCCTCTTCTGGGGTAACTTTCTGCTAGACAAGACAGCACCAGATGTAGGTATAATGTAAGTGGAACCCAAGAGGGATACAGTTCCAAACTATCCTTGGGATAATATGTACAGGAAGTTAAAAGAAACAGTCTCTAGTGGCTGCAGACACCAAAAATTAAAAAAAAAAAATGTTTAAAATAGTTCAGAAAATAAAACCTGCATTTTGAGTTAACACTACAATTATACAAATAAGAGTTCAGCCAGAGAATATTAAAGGTTGGACAGTTTGGAACAAATAATGATCTAACAGAGAAAAAAAAAGGGGGGGGGATAAATCACTAAAGGTGGCTTATTTTGGTGGATGTGAAGTTTTTAACTTCGGATATTTTACACAAAAAATGCATACATAATTTAACAGAAAGAACATTATTTGAAAATGTATCTTGGAAGACTCATGAAATATCAAGATATCAGGCTTCTTATGTCTTCCTCACAAAGTTTAAATTTAGTAGAGTTGACTCATCCCATTTCTGAGCACTGACTTCAAAAACAAAACAAACAAACAAACAATCAAAAGACAGAAAAACAAGTTAAAAATGAATGTCAGGAAGAACCATGACGACTTAAGAGAATGCCACAAATAAACTAACAATCTAAGAAAAATGTCTCCAGAAAGAACAAATGATAGAGCATAAGAATGGCAATCTACAACATTTGGAATCAGTCTATAACATTCTTTTCCCTCAAGGAAAAAGGAACATATTCACTAATGTTATTGTCAAAAAGGACCATCATGATTATCATCTGATCTCTTTTATATTTTAAATGTAATTCCATGTCTTGTAAAATAATAGCTTTCTACTTTGCAAGAAGATTCATTCCAACAACAATTTTCAAACAACTTTCATTTTTGTGTTATGATATGATATATGGTATGATATTATATCAGAGAAAACTCAAGAAATACTACAATTAATATAAAAACTTGTCTTCACATCCAGTGGAATTCCTCCAAACTAGGAGGAATGCCACGCTTCTTGGATTTCCCTGAGGATTATGAAATACTCAAAAATGAGGTGAAACTCAAAAAATTATGAGAAATGAACCTGGGTACATTATGATAAATGATCATTATTATTATTGGGAAAATTATTATAATAGTATTGTAGAATATTATACTGAAGTAAGAGATCTTCTTGGAGACTGTAATATCAGCTTTGGGTAGATCTCCCAGTCCATAGGCCCAGAGATATCTTCAAGGTGGTGAGAGAGTGTCATCCATAGAAAGAAAAAACAACCTGTAAGGCAATGCTTTGTCTTTCAGAGGACTTGCAAACATGTCTTATCCTCTAAATCTGTCTAAGGAATAACAAATACCTGCTCTTGAGTGTTGCAGAGTCTATCCAGGAGTACCACAGCTCTGAGCACACATATTACCTGGTATACAAGAGCCATCAGGAGCAGAGCATGAGGCAGAGGCCTTCTGCCATTTACTACCTACTGCAGCTATTCCCAGTATAAACTCTGCTTCTTCTCACCTTGACATATCTCATTCAGTCCACTACTTGTGTCTCATGTACATTTTCCACTGTTTCAAAATGTTGGCTAATTGTTAAAACTATTGGTACTATAATTACTAAAAAATGTAGTTTTCAAAGGCTCGGAATACAACGCACTCAAACCTGGTTCCTTTTTCTACAAAGCTTTCTTTCCATTAAGAAAACTGGTTATATTATCAGTCTTTCTCCATTTCCATTCTGTGCTAGAGTTGTTTAAAATTAAGATTGTTTTATTGTATAATCTATTAAGAATAATTTCCTCCCTCCATATAAAATAGCTGAGCAATGTTTTCTCTTGTTCTTGTTCTGATTTTTCAATCATCCTGCTGTATCTGATGTGAACATTAGTGTTATTAAGCATTCACTCTGAATTTTATGCAGCAGAATTTAATTTTGTATGTATTTCTTTATTAAATGTTCAATCTGAATGTTCTTCTTGTCCTTTAACTGCTTTTTGTCTTTGCCATTTCTACAAGAGACAGATCCTTCCACTGAAATTATGAACACCCACAGATTATCTTAAAACCAATAGCTGTTAAGAATCTTATTTTTCAAGAATTAGAATGTTTTTGTTTTTATGTTTGTTTGTTTGTTTGTCTTTTTCAATGCCTACAGTAAGGGTATGTGATTCCATGATTCTATGATTCTAATGTGTCATATTAAAAATAAAATACCTTAAAATAATAGGCATTCTGTGACTATATTCATGGAAATGACAGCATGAAATATTTCACCATTAGGATAAATTAATCTTCCTTTACTTTCACACAACAGTTTCAATTTCTTTTGTTTTAGGAGAAATTTTTCAAATACTGAGCTGAGATACTATAGACATATGAAAACAGAAATATTCTTTCACTTGTATGACATGTTTCGCTATCTAGACGTATGGCATTAAAACCAAGCAGAAACAAAATTTAGCTTGTCATTTTTAAAGATGTCAAAAAAGCTGCGAAAAGCAATCTGTTAAACATAGTAGCAATCTGTTGGTCAGAAAGCATATTTATGGAAATATTTACAAAACTGAGCAATGATAGAGACTTGCTAAATGAAGGAGAAGTGAAATAACCAGATGTTCAGTATGTAACAAGGGAGGTGGGTGAAAACAGATGGAAACATTTCTATAGTCTAGACACAGGAGTGTCCTGCTAGTTCCTCACTCAATTTCATAATGCAACAGGGAAGATTTCAAAGATCTGTTCCTAATCTCAGGGTCACTGGTATGATAACACTGCACTAGTTTGTGTAGGCACTGAGCCATGAGCAAGAGGTGTGCTTAGAAATGCCTTTTCTAGCAGTATCCAGATAGCCACGTAGCTAAAGATAGTTTGCTGGAGAAGCACCTGTTCCTGCGAGTCTAGAAATGCTACCCACAGTGAGATGCCTTGGCTTTCTTCTTCAAGCCCATTATTTACTGAAGGAAGAACTCCTCCAGTTAAGATGATTAACTGTCAAAGGACATTCACCTGAACTTAAAATCTGCCACCAGAGCTCAGAAGTTCTTATTCTCACTGATCAATGGCATTATTGTTTGAATCCCTATCATATAGCAACATTAGCAGTAAGAATTATAAAGCCAAGGAAACAGAGGAACATGGCTTTTCATGTTGTGGAAGAGACAGGCAACAAAACAAGGCAAGAATAGAAAGACTTATAACACATCCTCTGTGATCACAACCAAATTCCTCTCACAAGATATAGATGCTGATAACACATGGCATTACACTACATTTCTACAAGAAGTTACAGAGACCGGAACCTTAAAGTATTGGCCTTTGCCTTTATATTACCTGGAGAGTTTGGAGGAAGCAGACATAGCTCTATCTGATGATAACCTGCCCAGCCAGCACAAACAAATCTAAACAAATCTATATACCCTTCATCCTTCTATACCATGAACAAACAAATTCTTATCATCTTTTTCCCCTGCACATAAATTTCTGCACTTCACTAGTTGTAAACACAACTATAGCAAAACAATTCAACGTTGTGTTCTGATTTCTAGATGACCACTTTTTTTTCCCTTAAATTACATAATCCACATATTCTCCTTGGTGTTTTGACAATTCCTTAAATTACTCTTGCAGACAAAATACCTTGCGACCACCACAAAGAAAAGAATTCCAGGATCAGTTCACTGGAAAAAGTTTTCTGTTCAAACAAGAATAACCATGGCATAATTCAGTCCCTGTAGTCTCCAGTCAAACAAAACAAAATGAAAAGAGCTTTTACAGTAATTCTCACCAAAGCATATCTTTGTACTTCATGGAAATTTTTCAAAATTAGAAACATTTTGATATCTATTTCTAAATTCTCTGAAGTACTTTAATTTTGTAGGGTGAAAATGAAACAACTGTTAGTGCTCATTCTTTGCTTCTCTTAGCACCCAGCTGTTTCTCAACAGCAGGGAATCTGACTTAGGGCATCTGATTATGACCATGTGATATTTTGCAAACTGAAATCTTTTTCCCCATAAAAGCAAATAGAGGTGGTAGCTGGGCTCATGGGGTGAATATTGGCACATGCTGACATGCTTTATCACTTAATTACTTTTCTGTCAAATTTCAAAGACTTCTAGTTATAGTTCATGGTTTTTTTTTTTTTTATTTTATTTTTATTTTTCAGTCTTCAAATCACAGCAACTACTTGAAATGCAGTGATCACAAGGAGACTATTCTATTCATTTTGTACTTCTGAAGGGAAATAAATGTGCTCTGGAGAAAATTCTTTGCTTTAAAAGTAAGCTCAAAATTTTATGGCTAAGAGCAAGGTAATATCAGCACAAGTTTTCCTTCATATGGAATTTGTCAAGGTCTCCCCCCTCCAGTTATGTAATTTCCTACATATTTTGCTCAGTAATAATCTTTAAATTGCATTTTAAAAAATAATAAAACACATGTAAAAGCTGTTTTGATAGGAAACTTCCACAGCAGATTTTGCTACGAAGCTAGAAGGCATCTATGGAACTGGCAGAAGCAATCATAATGTTTTTAGCTGTTGTCCTAAGAACTCATGAGAGATAAGTGAAGTTCCATAGATAAGAGCCTGCCTTTAACAAGGTCTTCACTGATCATATTTTCAAGATGATGTTTTTCTTTCTTTCTCTTTCTTTCCTTTTCTTTCTTTCTTTCTTTTTCTTTCTTTTTTCTTTTTCTTTCTTTCTTTTTCTTTCTTTCTTTCTTTTTTCTTTCTTTTTCTTTCTTTCTTTTTTCTTTCTTTCTTTCTTTCTTTCTTTCTTTCTTTCTTTCTTTCTTTCTTTTTTTCTCTTTTCTTCTTTCTTTTCTTTTTTTTCTTTTCTTTTCTTTTCTTTTCTTTTCTTTTCTTTTCTTTTCTTTTCTTTTCTTTTCTTTTCTTTTCTTTTCTTTTTTCTTTTTTTCTTTTCTCTTCTTTTCCTTCTTCTCTTCTCTTCTTTTCCTTCTTCTCTCCTCTCCTCTCCTCTCCTCTCCTCTCCTCTCCTCTCCTCTCCTCCTCTCCTCTCCTCTCCTCTCCTCTCCTCTCCTCTCCTCTCCTCTCCTCTCCTCTCCTCTCCTCTCCTCTCCTCTCCTCTCCTCTCCTCTTCTCTTCTTTCTTCTCTACCATTCTCTCCAGTTATGCAGTATTTTTCTCGGAAAGACTTGCCAGAACCTGTCCAGACTGTCCATTACCCCAGATAAAATCCCTGTTGGTGTCAACAAAGTGGAGAGATTACTTCCCCTATTTAATAGGGGATGATAAAGTCTTGTTGAAGCATTCCAGAACTATGTTTGCATTGTAAGAGTAGTGCTTTTTTGATTCATATTGAGCTTGTAATTCATGGAACTAGCAGATTTTATTGTGGAGGGCTTTCCAACCAGCTGTTCTCCAGCTAATGTTGGTGCATGCTTTCTTACTTAAGGGTAAAACCTTGCATTTCTCCCTGTAGATATGTTGAATTCTGTTTGTTGTTGCTGTTGTTGTTGTTTGTTTGTTTGTTTGTTTTTTGACCGCTTCTGAATTTTCTAAAGTGAACTCTGCCATTGTCCTACAGCAAGTCTGCAGCTTATTCCAGCTTGGTGTCATTTGCAAACGTAACAAACATCCTCTAGCTCATCACAAAGTCAGTAGGAAAATACTGAAGAGTACTGTCTTGATGATAACTATAGACAAAAACTCAATAAATGCAATTTAATGGAAAAACTTTAATAATTATATTACAGCACAGTTCTCCAATCACTTTTGTACTCCTTTTCTTCTATTCAGTTCCATACCTTAATAGTCCTTCAGTTTAGACTAATTCAGTCTCCTTTGCTTATGAGAATATCATGTGTGGCAAGGTACAAATCATCCTATTTTTATTTAAATGTCCATAATGCAGACATATTTTCACCCATGCTGCCTTTCTTGTTCTTTATGCAGAGAGAGCAGGCACTTCAAATGCAAAACTGTTCTGCTGTATTCTAAATGTCTTTTTTTTTAATTATTTTTTTTTATACGATGATGTGAGTTGCTTTCTATAAATCTTTATTTTTTTGCTATTAACACTGAAAAAGACAATTAAAAGAAATGTGGATGTCTAGACTGTGGATGGCTAGATACAGGCAGATTAACTTTACCCAGTCTCAGAAGTGTTAACCAAAGTAAAATTACCTCTCTTCTATCACTTGCCATGTTTGTAGAGTCTGCTGCAAAGACAATTTTGGTTGGATTGATTTAATTTACATAACAACAGATACCTTTGAAAACCTATTACAACTGAATTAATAGACTCCAAACCACTTGCAACCTCCAAAAATTATCTTAGAAATGTTCCTGAAGTTATTAGGGTAACTAGTGGTATAAGCAAGTACTAAATACTTTCTCCAGATATTTTTCTTCATTTAAAAAAAAAACAACAAAAACACTTGAGATTCCCGTTAGCATGACATATACAATTAAATAGAAAAGAATGATAGAATTAAACAACAGAAAAAAAAATCAAAATGACCTGACCCTTTCATCAAATCTTGCATAAGCATTTGTTTCTCCCTAGCTAGTTTCTACTTTGCAGCCTACTTGGTTCCACAGTTAGAATATAGTGGGGATTCATACAGAAGATGTAATGAACAAAAAGCAGAGTCGGTATCTTTCATGGATATAAAACATAATTATGGATATAAAACATAATTACTTATGCCCTAAATTAAAAATAAGTAAATAAATAAATATCCTTGTGCACAAAAGAAGCCTTTTTTTTTTTTTTTTTTCCTCCTGAAAGATAGTATTACAAACCACTCTCATAGATTTACGTGGCAAGGTTTTGGTAGTGGGGGGCTGTAGGCGTGGCCTCTGTGAGAAGAATCCAGAAGCTGCCCCATGTCAGATCAGAGCCAGATGGAGCTGGCTCCAAAAGAGACCCACTGCTGGCCAGAGCTGAGCCAGGGAGAGACGCTGGTTGGGCCTCTGTGCAAGCAGATTTGAGATTGGGGAAAAAAAAGCTGCACAACAGCAGTTGGGAGAGGAGCGAGAAACAGCCCTGCAAACACCAAAGCCAGTGCAGAAGGAGGGTAGGAGGCACTCCAGGACCCAGAGCAGCAGTTTCCCTACGGCTTGTGGAGAAGTCCCTGGTGGAGCAGGCTGTCCCCCTGCAGCCCATGGGTCCCACATGGAGCAGATCTCCACGCTGCAGCCCGTGGAGGAGCCCCCGCTGGAGCAGGTGGATGTGGCCTGGAGGAGGCTGGAGAGCCCCCGCAGGCGCAGGCCCCGGGCCGGAGCTGCAGCCCGTGGAGAGGAGCCCACGCAGGAGCAGGGGGTCTGGGGGGAGCTGCCGCCCATGGGGGGGACCCGTGCTGGAGCAGTTTGCTCCTGATGGATGGACCCCATGGTATGGAGCCATGTGGGAGTAGTTCTTGAAAAGCTGCTGCCTGTGGGAAGCCCACACAGGCTCAGTTCAGGAAGGACGGCTTCCAGAGGGAGGGACTAAAACTTGGAGCATGGGCAGAGTGACCATGAAGGAACAGCAGAGAGGATACATTAGGGACTGACCGCAGCCCCTGTTCCCCCATTCCCCTGTGCTGCCCAGGGGGAGGAGACGGAAGAGGGTGGAAGTTTAGTTTGTTTTCTTTGTTTCCCACTTCTCTAGCTTGTTAGCAATAAGTTATAAATTTCTGTAATCTCCCAACACTGAGTCTGTTTTGCCCAGCACTATCTCCCCGTCCTTATCTGAACCCTGGAACCCTTTTCATTGTATTTTCTCTCCCTTTCTCTTTGAGGCTGGGGAGTGAGAGAGCGGTTGTGGTGGAGTTCAGCTGCCCAACAATGTAAAACCACCACAGCCACCCAGCTTGTGATGTAACTATCAATGTTTGAGCTTTCCTCAGAAAGACTGTTTACATATGGCCTGCAGAAATGCTACTGGTCACAAGGACATTATGATCTCCTAGATGGATCCACATGCTGCATATGTGGGTCCATTTGGCAATAAAGCAGATGTTACTGCCAGGAGGAAGGTCCAGGTAGAACCATGGAGGATGCATTTTGCAGAGATACACCATGACTACTGCTGATGTCAAGAGAGTAAAAACTATATGATGAAAAGAGATGGTTCTCATTTCTGAATTATCTATTCTTCTAAAAAAGTTTGCATAGTCATTAATTCAGAACCTTTCAAAATAACAAACGTTTACTGCACTTTATTTTTCTTTAAGTATTTCTTCTTGAATCTAAGGTAATTTAATGTTGTGTGAAGCATTCATTTATTGCCATGTATCAAAATTACCTATAAAACAAAAAGATCATTTCCGTTTAATATAGAGAGCTCTTACTTTCCCTCAACAAGTAATGTAGATTATTATTATGACTGAAACCAATAAGGGAATGACAAGGTACTGAGTAACTTCACTGCTGGTCATTTCTGCAGGAGACTGGGTTTATACCAAGCAGAACAGAGAACATAAACATTCCATGCTTTTTGAAATTCAATCCATCTATTCACATAGATGAAAAAATATGTGGAAAAACAATTAACTAATAATTCATTCTCAGAATTAAAAGGCACAATTCTCACAGTGATTGGGGCAACCTGCAATGCAGATAAAACAAATACTTGCATATAAATGGGAATAACTGACAACTGAGTATAAATAATAAAATGTGTGGATTTATCTTTCCTGTGGAGAAAGTACAGTTTTTCTCATCATCTGTTTCTCACAGGAAAAATTTACTTCCCTAGGGAAAAAAAAAAAGAAAAAAAAAAGAAAAAAAAAAAGAAAAAAAAAAGAGTGCTTATAGAAAGAAACTTCCTTTAAGACATTTCTTTGTTGCACTTATAAATGAATTAACAACCATAACAAGAACAAGTGCTGAATGTCGTGTATGTAAGAACTTTGAATTCCCAGAAGAGGCATACTTTGGCTTTTACTTAGAAGAGGCAAAATAACTTTTCAGAAGGAAGCTCAAATATACAAGCAACAATGAGCTAAGTACCAAGTCATCCTTTCATAAATATTTAAATTTTGGCATCAGATTATTTGTACAAAGCTGATTTCTTCAAAAGCTCTATAAACTTAAATCATAACTTAATTTTGTATAGTTCTGAATCTGTCTTTAATTATATAGAACCAAATTCTGGGGGTCTTTGTACATATATATCTTTGATTTCTAATTCAGTGAGTAACTTCTGAATCAGTTTGTATCACAGGTACTGAAAGGCTCTATTATTAAAAAGTATGCGCGAAAGTAAGTGCACAAGATGTGAAGTATAGTATAGACATAAATTAAATCAGCAGTTTAAAATATTCAAAGGAACATGTTAATTGTAGTAAACATTTTTCAGAGCTCTTCTTCTGAAACGTCATCAAAGAGTTATACATATATAGAGAAAAACAGGGATATAGAGACATACATTTATGTATGTGGATTACTCTCATTTCATCATTATGATTAAAAACACCCCCTACTTTAACATAGGCTAAAAGAACCTTGAAATACCTGAAGAAAAATTGATGGGCCAAACAGGACACAGAAACAGTATTCTTTGATTTCTGAAGAATACAGAGGATGTCAAACTAATGTATTTAAACTAAGTTCCTGTAATATTGTTGACAATTTTTGTTGTTGTTGTTTTGTTTTGCTTTGTTGTGTTTTGTTTTCTTTTTTTTTTGTGAAAAATGTTGCATTAATTGGGAAATTTTTCTAGTACCCCTCTTTTATGTTCTACTTAAAAAACTTTAAATAATAACAGTAAATCCACAATTTAAATCCTATATTTTTGCATAGCAACAGAAGAATTTTTTTCAAAACTTTAACATTTATTGCAACCATTGGTTCATTCAATGGGACAGAAATCCACTGAAGCAGAGCCATCCAGGACATTGTGTTTGTTTTGCTGCTTTTCATTTAATTAAGGTCAAATTTAAATTCTAAATGAGAAAAAAAAAAAAAAAAGAAAGGAAAGAAATATCAATTTTATGTCCAACAACAACTTTTGAATGAATATGGTGAGCATAGAAGAAGTGATTTTTGTTAGGGTTCTTCTAATTTATTACGGGATAATCACTATTTTTCATCATCTTCGTCTTAATTTCTATTAATGTGTTAGGAGAAATGGATAATGAAATTTGTTCCAAACAATAAAGGAAAACTTTTTTTTTTTTTTTTTTTACTAGGAAAAAAAAAAGTGTATATCTAGCACTATGAATAGGAACATCAATAGGAATAGTCTAATTTAGAGACTTATATTCATCCTGTGAAACAAAACTAATTTAAAACACTATTTGATATGGTGAAAAGCCCTGAAAAGTCTTGAGTGAAGAAGGTGGTGGTCTCCTTCTGCTCAATGCTGGTGAGGAGTGCTGTGTCCAGTTCAGGGAACCTCAGTACAAGAGAGACGTGAAGAGCCCAGCAAAGGGCCACAAAGATGATGAAGGGACTGGAGCACCTCTCCTATAAGGAGAGGCTTAGAGAGCTGGAACTGTTCAGTCTGGGGAAGAGAAGGCTCATGGGGATCTTATCAGTGTGTATAAATACCTGATGGGGTTGGTTCTTTTCAGTAGTGTCCAGTGACAGGGTAAGAGATGATGGACACAGGAATTCCATTTAAACAGAAGAAAATGCTATTTTATTCAGTGAGGTTGGTCAAAGAGTGGCACAGGTTCCCCAGAGAGAGTGTGGAGTGTCTCCATCCTTGGAAATATTCAAAGACCAACTGGACGCAGCTGTGACCAACCTGCTAGCAGCTGGCTGTGGTTTGTGCATGGGGGTTGGACTGGGTTCTCTCCCAGGGAGGCTGTCTCACCTCATATGTTCTGCAGTGCCTATAATTCCATTGTTGTATATCTGACAATCATCACTCATGCAAAATGTCTTCTAATGGATATCTGAATAATACTTTTTGTAGATATAATACAGCATCATTGAAACAGATGGAGATGTGAAGGTAGATTTGGGGAAAAGAAAATTAAAAGTGAAAAGCAAATGATCATTCATACTGCCTTATTGTCTTTACTTTTACTTGCTAAGGTAGACAGATTGAAAACTAGCTCCAAAGACATAAATTATTCTTTGTGAACCAAGTTCTTGAGAATATCCTTGAGGGAATGTTTTGGACTACACAGCGAAGGCATATAAACGTTTTCAATAGCAACCAAAATCTTTAAGCTTCATTGTGCCTAACATCAAATTAAAACAATGTTCTTGAAATATGAATATAAGAAAAAAATCATTAAGTCTTTGGAAAGACTTAAAATGTATCTTAGGAAAACACTCAAAGATATCATCAGCTTTTGGTTTTCCACTTCAGCCCCAGGACTATCTTAGTAGGGGGACAGAAGTCTAATCAAGCAATTCTTGTTTTTATCTAGTAAGATGGTGTGAAGTAACAAAGAATTTTATATACAGGGAAGAGCAACAAAGCAGGAAAGATTGATTTCTGAACAACTGATATCATTTTCTTTACAAAAGCAATATATGATGAATTTTCTTTTCCACTGATTTAATATCTTTTGTGGTAAAACCATGTCACAGCTTTGCCTTTTTGTCCAGTTTATAAAGCTTCATATATTTATGTAGGACTGAAAATAATTTGCATTCCACAACAGAGGGATGACCAGGGCAGATATTTCATTATTTGAAGGTATATGAAGAAAACTATTCATGTGCCTTAAAGACAAAATTTGAAACAACAGTACTATTCAAAATGGAAGAGGTAAGGAAAATACTTCCAGGATCAAGGTACTCAAAATACCACAAGATTCAGATTGCTCAAAAATCACAGCTTAATCTAACAAAAGCTAGTGAAAGCAGGGATTATTATTTGTGTGGCAGACTGTCGTGACTGCTCACTGGCTGACAGCCTTTGGAGAAGAGTAATGTCTGGGATGTCTCCGTCGTAAGGAGTAGCCCAGGAAAGGTACTTTTGCACATCCTTCAAAGGGAAATAACAAAAATATCTGGGCAATAACATCAACTGTTCCTTACTTTCCTAATAGTATTAACAGATAAATACTTGTAGCTAGGAGGGGATAACCACTGACATATTATTCTCTGTTCTATGAGTAATTATGAAAATGGAGCAAGAATTATCCATGATATATATATAATTCAAGTATCAATTTATCAGCATCTTAAGACTTTTAAACAGCTATTTAATATTTCCCAACACTCCTAACCTGCTTTTTTTATCTCTTTAAGTTGTAAGTTCTTTGCACATTTTGTGATCATTTTATTAATTTTATTATTTTTGTGATCATTTATTAATTTATGTACTTATTTATTTGTTTATTTATTTTGTACAGTACCTATCCATCTCAACTAAAACTAAATCAGGAAAAACAGTTCTGTGTCAGTAAGCCATCAGAAAGAAAATCAATATCCAGGCACAGTTTCATAACCATTTTCATCTCTAAAAACTTTTAACATAAGCTTTCTGAATAGCATATTGACAGGCACCTGGATCATTGTACTGGATTTGCAGAACTGTAGTCATGTCATATGTAGGCAATATGTATTGTCCTTCTCACATCCAAACTTCAATGAAGGCAAAGGAATGGAGGATTAATATTTATCCTTTCCTGCTCTGACATTCAAATTAGATAAGATTAAGCAAGCTTAATATTTAAGGAAAGCTAAACTGCTTGGTTTGTTATAATGGAAGAAGATGAAGAGTGTCTTTACGCCTGGACAGAAATTTTTTTAAAAAATAATTTTTACAGTTTATATAAGGTCTTTTTATTTTTCTTTTTCCTAAAACTGAACTCAGCTCCATTTCTTTGCTACTTAATCCATTATGAAAGGTAGTATTTTTCTCTTTACCACCTGCAACAAGCTGAGCACTATCTGAATGCAATTGTGAGCACCATTCTATTTTGTGAACAGCATATCTTGTTTGTTGCAATTTTCACAATAATCTTCATTTTGTTTTCTAGTCTCCTTTTTGGATTTAGAGCAACGTACTTATTTTGTAGCTGGGTATCCACAAATTAACAGGCTTTTAAAGCATTTAATTTCTAATTTATTTTTTCCCCAGTGAAATAAAATAGTTTGTACTTGTAAGAGGAATATGATACTGCTTTATTTAATGCCATGGATGGGGAAAATGTTAACAGGGTAAAGAAAAAAAGTTCTATCACCATGTGTGAAAGGAATCTCTTCTGTTGTTGCATGACAGTAGACCAAATCAAGAAGATGGAAATGAGTTCGTAGATTTTAACTCTTGGTCTTGATTTTAATTCCAGGATTTACAGTAAGAGTGATATAAACCATCAGAAATTTAACACAGAATTTCTGTTGCTGGTTTGCTAGTTTGTTTGTTTCCTTCTCAGAGTTTTCTAACTTTCTGAGGCTTCAAAGTGCTGCATCTGCAATTTAGAAATTCCTCCTTGAAATCTGCCTGCTTTGCTTGCCAAAGGGATTAGGTGTACATTGTGAGTCTTGAGCCAGAGGTCCTTTATGGAGCACAGCCAGGCCTCCAGCTGGCTGAGACTGTAGGTAGTCTAACTGCTCTAGAGCTAAGAGATATCTTTTCTTTCGTGTGTAGTTATATACAGCAGAGGGCACACAGAATTGCAGCAATTCTGGGTGTGAATTGTAAATTCCACCGAGTGTGGCTTGCGTTTGTGTTTGGACCTCACACTGTGGTACACACTCTTCATAGCAGGTGGTCAACCTGCAGATGTTTACTCTGTCTCCAGTTTCACCATTCGAGTCATACAAGTACAGCTGCATTAGTTCTGCCTTAAATCTTCTCAAAGATGTAGGTGATGATTCAGTGAGCATACCAGGGGAAATTCAGGACTAGAAAAATTAAGCAATGTGAAAAGACTCTTACAACAAGAACAGAATGACAAGGCGAAGTAAGGAAAAGCATATCCTGTTTTTCTGTCCTTACCAACATTACTGTCTCCGTCCTTTTATTTTGAATGTAACTCAAATGTACTATTAAACAGAATTAGACTGAAGTGATATGATTTCAGTATAATGGGGACATTGTTCTTGACATTTTAATATTTTTTTAACAATGAAAAGGTAATAAAAATTAGTCTTTATTTTCTGTTTTCAAGGCCAATATAAATTATGTCTCAATCTAGATTACAGTTACTTAAAGAGAGTGACATGAGTTGCATTAACTGTCAAAGGTCTGTACATGATACCTTTAATAACAGTGTTCAGTCAACAGAGCAAGCTCAAAATGTGGCTTGATTTCAGCACATTCAATAATTGCCCAAGTCTCCAATTTTGTGCAGGACATTTTGAAATCACCAGGAAAGTTAAGCACATGCATACCTAGACAGCAATAGAGAGCAGTGATTTTAAAGGAAAAGGAAAAAAAAAAAAAAAGATAATCAGCAATAAAATCAGCTCTTTCTTTATTTATAGTTTCAAGTTATCAAAATGAATTATATAACAATTCCCTTCATTACACTTTGACATGCAAATCAGAGCCAGGAACACTGACTTCAGTTTCAGATAAATTTTCTTTGAAACTAAACTTTGAAATTACATACCTGGATAATTGTTTTTATGGTTTCACTGTTGTTGTTTTTTTGTTGGTGGTGGTGGTCGTGTTTAGAGTGTTTGGTGAATGTTTCCTATATCTGCCACTTTCCTTCTTTGTCATTAATGAATGTTTATATCAATGGAGTCATGTATTCTTTCCTCACACTGTTCACTTCAAGAGTGTTGGAGGTATACATAGTTTAAAGCAAAAAATGAACACAGGACTTCAGAACATTCTCTGGTTTTGGCCACAGTAATTCAGAATGATTCCTGGTTAAAGTGGTGCACAGGGTTATACACAATTTTGACTACTTTCTAGTCTAATATTTTACCCTTAGGAATCAGAAATCAAATGGTAAAAGTCAATCTGATGACATGCTGTTGCTAAATTGTGTTTCGCTGGGAAAGTATATTTTTAGTCAATACTCCGCAGGAAGAACGGTGACTGACGTTTCTATAGATATGGAGAAATAGCAACTATGTCTTTCTTGGTTACAAAGCTCAATGAAATGTCAGACATTATGTTTGATCCTCTACAGCCTTGTACATTTTTTTAGTTTTCTACATTATTCTGAAACAATAACATTTTTCAGCCAGTTTAAATAAGTACAAATAGCCCCACGAGGCTGTTGGAAATCAGTCTCTTTCTATGCACAGAGTGCTAAAAAGCAAATTGAGAGGGAACTCTGCTGTGAGCTCAAAATCTTTCAGATTTCAAGGGAATGACAGTGTATCTTGTTAAATCCTAGAAAACTGTGAGTAAGCATGGAAATATAAGCAAAAGAAAAATCTCATTATGGAGCAATACAGACACAGATATATAAAATTTAAGAAACCAGTATGAAACAAACAAAACAGTTTAAGACAACACAAGGAATAAACATAGCTTTGAGGACATGTCTATTATACATTCTTTTCTGAGTATGTTACTCACACCTTAAGAAAGTTATTTCACTTTTATTTTCTAGTCAGTGATAGTTTAAGTTATTGATGTTTACCTTCAGGAGCTATCAGCAGGAGTAGTCAAGTTTTTAATTCTAGCAGCAGTCCTGCAGTCCTGATAAGCATCCTCAGGAGATGGCATAGAGTGCCAACACTTCTGCATTCTGTCCCTTTGATGTAGGCATAATTACATTAATTTTAAGAACAGTGGCAGCTTAAGTGTTGTGTTAGTCAATATTTAAATTTCATTCTTCTTAGACGATTTATATGTTGTAGCTGCTGTGATTTACAAGTATTTTATAGTACTAGGCTTCAGATACCACGTTTCAGTTCTAGCTCATGAGTCTAACAGGAAATTCTTTAATGTTTAGGCCTTTTTGTTCCTAATTATATAGTCTAATTTCATGGGTATTCAACCTAAACGTATATTAAATCAACAACCAACTTTATAAAACAACTGGGATGGCCATGTCCCCTCTATAAAATTAGATTAATTAGATTAATTCTGTATTTCATTCAGTCCATCTCTCCTCTTATTGTAGCTCTTAATTCATGTCTGATCCTCTGCAACTTGTTCCAGACAGTATGAAATTACTCCTCAGATTCTGAAGGTACACAAGATAAGTATTCTTTTCTGTGTTGCAATAAAAACTAGGTTCTTTTCTTCTTCCTCCATATAAAAATATCAAAGATTAAGTACCCCACAGTTCTGGAGGATGTCCCACAGAGACACTCACAACAACAAAAAAGATCTCTTAGAATTCAATAAGTAAAAGTCATTTAAGTCAGCGAAGACATTATCATTGGTGGTCATAGAAGTAGGTGAGGATGGCAGACATTTACCAAGCTGAACTGAGGAAGTGTATGGATAACTGTACAGATATAAGCCTCTAAGTACTGTGTGACTCAGTCTGCTGTTCTTGTCACCTGCTTAATCTCACTCATTTTTTTCTCCCCAGCTGTTCAACGTTTCTGTTCAGAGGCTTCTCTCCCTCTGGTGCTCCATCAAAGCCTGTTTTCAGGCAGGAGCACAAAAGCATTCACTGTTAAATTGCCTGCAGCCTTCCTGGTGCTCCTGTTAGAGCAGGCTTGAAGAGCTTCCTCAAGCCACTCTGCCTCTTTTCTTAACACCATCACTCAGTATATATGAAGATTTGAGGCATTTGAGGCATTTGTCTCTCATAGCAGCAGCCTGTCTATTAGTGCCTGTGGACATGTTGTCAGAAGAGCCAGAGAGGACATTACTGCTCAGCTTGTTCTGTTGCTGTACAGGCAACATGTTTGGTGTGGGGATTTCTCTCACCTAATTTTACCTATCTTTTCTTTTGCTCTCAAAGATATATATTTTTTAATTTTTATTTAATGATATCTCCAGTAAAACTTTTCCCCACAATACCCAGTTCCTCAGTTTGAATCCACATGACTTTTCTGAGACTATTTGCAGGCCTGTCCAATCATATGTTTTTCAGATATTTTTTAAGGTTTCAACATTAAATGTACAGTGAGGAAAATATATCCACTATTTAAAATTTTGCAATTTCAGTATGCCTAGGGCCTGAAAAGTCTGTTCTCTCATGTCGCTACTAAAGTACTGCTCTTCCTCAGTTTTCATGTAGGTGCTTGAATTCTTTTGTGGAAATGAAAATCCCTCACTTTCAGTTTCTCGCTTTCTCTATCTTTTCTTTCCTTTATGACTTTTCAGTTCATCTCTTTTCTCCTTTTAACCCCTCTTCCAATTTCTGCTTTATATCTTCTTTAAGATTAAATTCTACCATAGGAAAAATCTTCCTTATTTTCTGTGTCAAGATGTGCACAATTAGCTCTTTTTATTGTTTGATTGGGAACCTAAACTCAGTACAATAAAAAAGTTTGTATTTCATTCAATCATTAGAGAAGTATTAACTTGAAATAAATGTATAAGCAAGAGAAAGAACCAAGACAATTTCAAAGTGTGGTTAATATTTTTTTCCCCTGAAGAATAACTACATTGTCCTTTAAAGAGTCTTGTTTCTAGGTAGTTCTGTCACCATTTCATCTTGTTTTCAGTTTATAACTACAAACTCCTGTTCTTTAAAATGTGGTATACACCCTTGATCTTCTACAGCAGCAGCAAAATTTCCCACTTTTAAGTTTTTGTTAAGAAACCTTCTCTCTTTTTTTTTTTTTTTAATGAAAGTCCTTTTATGCTCATTAAATGTCAGCCCAGATTAAGGAAAGAGGAAAAGGAAAAAGAAAAATTAATATAATATGTCTATACATATTCTCAGAAGTCATGTTAAGGAAGTCCTCTGTAATTAATTCTTTATTATAGGCTCCCTTTTTAGTTGTTCAGAAACCAGACCCAAGAAGTGTTATTTAGCTTTCACAGAAGGTAGCTGATTTGAGAAGTAAGGAGTGTTGGCCTTTCCTTTTGCTATGTGCTCTCACCTAACTGAATATTAATCTGAAATAGACGTATGTTTTATGATAATCATCTGAGATATAACTGCAGGTTGGTTCAGAGAACTGCTGGAAGAGTTACGTCACAAGGGGATTTCATCTGTGCTCCAAACAGACCTTGAACAAAACATTTTTGAAAATGTCACCTTCTTCTAGTCTCACGGAAAGAAGAAACAGATGGGAACATCCGATCATCTAGGCTGACCTTTCATATACCACAGGTCAGTAAGATTTACACAAATAACTCATTATCAAATCTAAAGATTTATTTAAACCAGATGTTTCTGTTCTCAAATTGCCATGAGTAGGGGGAAAGACTAAAACACTGTCTGTACCTTAAGCTTTGTTGTTGGAAAACTATGGTGAGATGATCCCAGCAGGCAAATCATACCCAATGCTGCAAACCTCTTTTGCCCTTCTCTGTTTCCTCATACCATGTCTACCAAGACTGGGAGAAAATTTATTTTATCCAAAGCCAACACTGTGTAAACTTGGGCACATGAGCTATGCACTGCAAAGTCTCTGTGTGTTGCGGAGTTGATCCATAATACTTGCTGTTAATGTTGATTAAGAAAAGAAAAAAAAGAAGAAAAAAAAAGAGGGTGGCACCTGCTTGTTTGATTTTTGTTCACATTTTTATCAGGCAGATTAAAAAAAAAGAAAAAAGACTGGAGTTCCTAGACTGGACAAAGATTTCCCTGTTTCCCTGAAGGCTGCTCAGAGTGGAGAGTGAGTGAGGAGAGAGGCACAATGTGGAGTTTGGATCACCTAGCTCCTGTGGGAAGAGCAAGCATAAGAGACTGCAGAGACTTGAAAGTCTCTGGAGAGATTAAGTCCTTATTAATATTTGTGATATTGTTCTCTGGCACTGCATTCAGCTGGCATGGAGCAGCCCATTTTTGCACTCTGGCACTGCATTCAGCTGGCATGGAGCAGCCCTTTTTTTCACTATTAGGCTCTTTGACCGTACAAAATAGAGTGGCCAAGCCCAGTGCATCTTCTGGGAATGGTCTTTGGCTGGGCTGGCTCTGGTAATGTATCTGTGATTTGTCGGGTATAACCTTGGTCAACACAGAGCAAAAACATCCACCACTCCAGCAGTTTAACATTGCAAATGACTGAGTCCCAGTGCCCAGGAGCACTATCTAGAGCAGTTTGATGTAGGCTCAGTCTCAGGGATTGGGAAGAGTGACAAGGAGCAGAAAGCCTGACATTAGAGAAAGCAGAAATCTTCCACCTAGAGAATTTCTATGTAGAAGTTGCTGTGTAACTCCCTAGAAAAAAGGACATGCACTTGGACTGTGAGGGAGATATGTACATTTCATAACTTTAATTTTAATTTCCATTTAATCTTCCTTACTCAATTGCAGTTTGTGGTATTCAAAAAGTAATAAGTTCTATTTTTCACATAATAACTTTTTTTTTTTTGAGTTAAAACGCTTCTAGACTTTCTCTAGAAACCACTGTAGTAGAATGCAGACTCACATAAAAACTCCTGCCAACTAGTCCCAACATCTCTGTTACCTGAGAAAGACGAGGAGAAAAAAAAAACAGAGGTTCCACAGACCACTTGCATATGGGATAAAGAGTCTTTCTTGTTCCACCAGAACCCAGCTGAGTCAAAAGGGTGTGATTTAAAAGTCTAACAATACAGATTTCTATTCACTTCCAGCAAGATACTTTCATTTTAGTATCAAAGGACTGTAGGATGGTATTTAACTTTTTTTTTTGTGTGTGTGTGTGTGTGTGTGTGAGAATAATCTGGGATTTAACTAACACAACCTTTCTTATTTAAAAAAAATTAAGACAAAGTTAGGGAGGAAAAAAAAACTCACAGAGACTCGAAAACTGCAGACCCAGACAATGCTTGTTTTAGTATCTAGCAAATGCAAAAGGCATCATATGTAGTAAATGCAGATGCAACATAAAGCTGCAGATCAAGCAAGAAAGAGCAGAGGTTTAAAAGTGTGATAGCAAACACAGAAATTACTTCAAGTGTATCCTAGAGTAAGGAAGAAGAAATTATGACAATTTACACCACTTTCCTCCCAGAAAAGAACTCAAGGTGCTGACAACTCACTGTAAAATGGCAACAGTGTCATCAAATTGAATCCACCACCACAGGACCCAGACATGTAGGGGGAAGAGGACCATTAACACCCAGAAAAGGGGTAGGAGCTAAGAAGAATGTGTATACCAATTCCAATTGTATTGTTATTCTTTATTTTTCTGTAACAGCCAGATCTGGACTGATTGAATGACTAGGTCCTGAAGATTTCCATTATAAAAACAATACATTCTTAGCTTTCGGTAGATATATGTAATGTGTATTTCTGCTTTGCCCATAAGCAAGATGTTGAGTGTCATACGTGTTCACATCAATAACACAAGGCAGTGATTTCAGTGGGGTTCAGGACTTCACACATGGTAGGCCAATTTTATTCCACTACAGCCTCCAATTCATGTTAATGTATGTAACCATGCACTTCATCCCAAACTTTCTTTCAGTGTTTTCTAAAACCTAGAAGATATTTCTTCCATCAGTACTCTTGTGTCAGATTTTAGTTATTCCCTAAGGGCTGGTCCCGGGTCCTCTGGGAATCAATAGCATCTACCTGCAGGCACAGCACAATTCAAAGCATGTGTGTGACACTCTGGGCTTGAACCTTGACTTTGCATTCAGCAGAAGTCCCACATACTGCTGGAATGGCACAGAACATCCCCAGGCATCTAACAGAAAATACATGTTGTTACTGTGCACTTATGTAAATCTGAATTTGTATTGGTATTAGACAGAAACAGTTATTTTCATAGGATGGTAGGAATTGCTTCTCAGAAATTAGTGTTTCTACATGATAAGTATCAGATTGTGTTTGCGTAATTTATTTTATATCTACTTTACTAGTGTCTATAATATAACATATTTCTCTTTTATGTTAAGAATTCAGGATGTGACTAATCTGAGATTGCTGTTAACCTTAATTTTATTTTTGAGAAGACCACAAAGGTCTAATCTTTGAGCTACATTTCAAATTTGATTGTTTATAAAGCATCTGTTTTATTAAAATTGGAGGCTCAGAGAATGACAGCACAAAAGCTAATATTTCTTTCCTCCCTTATTTCCCCAGTGGAATGAATATGTTTTTCTTCTTCAATTAGTTTTCCATCTCCTTTCTCCAATATGATCAAAATGTTTCATGCTGGCCAGAGTATTAACAACAGCTGGATGACATATGAAGAGTTGTATCTAAAATGTGATTTAGCAAACTGACTGAGTCCTAAACACAGAGCAAACTGACTTTCAATGGACCAGTTCAAATCCATTTCCAGTATTATGGGAAAACAAATTTCACTATTTTTTTTAAATTATTATTGACAGGATATTTTAAACTATTTTGTTTTTCTAGTTTCTTAACACCTTCTTAGCTGATGTGTTCCACTGCCTATTGTCATACCTGTTCTAACAAACAGTAAACCAGTAAAAGTTGCCATTCTCATCAGCCAAGCCTAAGCATTTTCCTGGTTAATTGTTCCCAATCTCCTGGTCATACTGTGATATACAGCTTTATTTTCTGTACAACTTCTCTGGGTAGCTTTGCTGGCAGTCTGAGCAAGAACTTCTACAGACTTTGACATTGAAGAGAAATCTATGCTAAGATAGGGACAGTGCTGGTTAGAGAGCACAGTTGCAACCTTAAATCACTTCCTAAATGTTAAATTATGTGCCACTTCCTGGAGGGTGAGTCTTTACTTTCTAGGTCTGAATCTTTTCATCTGGCAAAAAAAATTGGTTAAGATAAATCCTATTATATCGGATTTCAGTTTTGTTGGGTAATGGAACATTAAGTTATAATGAAATAATGGCAAAGGTACATTTGGTAGTTCAGGCCACTCATTTCCACAATGTTGCATATAGCAGGACTGGATTACTGCTGTAGGCTTGAATTGGACTTGAGGAAGGGGCTAGAAGAGAAATACAGCCCTGGAACAGTTGCTAACACAATAGAAATAACTGGCACTAAACTGTCATTTGCTTTGTTCTGCAATACCAATATCCTAAGAAGACCTGGGTGCTACATGTAGCTTAAGAGGCCACAAAGGCTCCTGGGACAAAATTGCACAATCCTTCTTCCTAATTTTCTTCCCCTCTTAACTCGTGAAGAAAAGGGATGTGCCACAGACATCTAAAGCTTTGTCAGGGCAATTCCAGCACTTGTTTTGAACTTCATACTACATTTGAAAGAATTTTTAAAAGACTTATCTATCTTGCAAGAAACTGTGTGTGTTATGTCTAAAGGTATCCCCCGAGACTCTGCTGAGTACCATTCACTGTTTTCATATGCTGTCTTCCAAAAGTCCAGATATAAATTTGTCCTCAGCTGGTAATTGGAGCAGTATTCCTGCTTACCATGAGCTGGTGCCACAGACTCTTTAAAGCAAACAGCAGCAGAGCATGTTCTCTATCCCCTTCATCTAACTGTGTTTACCTGGATATTCTTTGAGGCATAGGTGGCCCCAAACTAAAAAGTGTCTGGTTTTACATAAGTGTTTTACTGTTAGTAATATATGTTTCTTCATTAATATCTGTGATACAAGGACAGTCTTTAATTTCTCTAACCCATCATTTCTGAGTCAACTTATTAGATGTTTCCTACTGTCAAAGAATAGAGAGCAGATGCTGTGCCAAAAAAAAAAAAAAAGTATTTTTTATAAATTCTTTATAAATTCAGAGATGCCAGAGTAATTCTTACCTTGCCTGTGTTACAGCAGACCATTTCCTAACTTTTATGAACAGATGTTAGTGGGTGGGCTGTTTCCCTGTTGTAATTTCCTTAAGCTTCTCCATGGTGGTATGGAGTACTTGCAGTGAAAATAAGAAAGCTTTTCTGGAGCTATGCATGTTGCCATGTGAAATATTATTTCATATCCTGCTCTTGCTGAGACTAATGGGCAGCTGTGTCTTCCTATGATTTTTCCTTTCACACATAATACTCTGTGCCCTAACTAGAATTAAACTTACAAGCCAGCAGAGCAACTATGAGTAGCTATACTGTAAATTTAAAACATGATTTGAATTTTTTGCTGCTTTTGAACATACTACAAAGAGGTAAAAATGTCACTGCCCCAAGCAAGAAGCCAGTCACAAACTGTATCTTGTCCTTGGCAACAGCAAAGATGATGGCCGTAGAAAGTATAGGAATGAAGACCATTTCTGAGCAGCACTTTCTGAGGTATAAGCTGTATTCAGACCACTGAGTTGACATATAGACAGAATAGGTATGTGATCCTTGAAATGGACTCATTTTCCTTTGGATATCTTTATAATTGATCTAAAACAAAACAAAATAAAACAATAAAAAAACTAAAGCACAAATTTTTCAAGACATGCATAAGCTGTATGTGATGGTATTTTCTGTCTTTCCCTGTAAGCCTTCTGTGTTACCCCTCCCTTCTTGTATTTTGAGAAACAGTGCAGAAGCATTCCCATCACTTACTCATTGTCGTCCATTCCTTTATAGACTCCTGTCCTTTCCAGCATGTGGTGTGGTGTTACCAGGTTGAAGTGTTATTAATAAAAATAATCTCCTTAGAAGTCAATTTCATGCTGCTCTTCTGTATGGCTTTCCTATTTTGCCATACAGTCATTCTGATGGGGAATATGAAGAATAATCTGTTGAACCATAGGTACCTACAGTAGTGCAATGATGTTTTGAGTTTCTTCTCTAGTCCCTTTCTATTCATCCATGTTACTCTATTTGCTGTTTTACAAAAATAAGTAACATTTTCACAGAACTGTCTGCACTGACCACGAGCTTCCTTCCTAAATAGAACAGTTATTTTACTGTCCATTATTCTTTATGTTGAATTAGGATGTTGCTTGTTTGTTTTGTTTTGTTTTCCCCCACTTACAGTATTTTCTAGGGAGTTAGACAGAATTTCTCTAATTTTATTGTCTACTCACTCAGCACAGTTTTCAGTTTTCAAGTCAGCTTATCTTTTTTTAATTCTAAAAGTAAATTTTATCTCTTCACTATTTACATCCTTTCAGATCTGTTTTGCATACATCTGTATAAAAGATCTCTTTGAAATTCTGCTGACAACCTCTTTTTATTGATAAAATTGATCTGCTCTTCCTTTTTGATTTCCATCCTTTCATGAATTATAAATCTACAAAAAACTATGCTCCCTTTTCTCCAATAACATCTTGATTTGTTTAATAATCTCTGATGAGGGAAACTGCCAGAATAATTTTTAGATCTCTAAGTACCATTTAACTGTTAAAACATTTTTATACCAGAAAGGTGACTCTTAGTCCCATATGATGTTTTCCTTCATCAGGTAAGGACTCCCCTTGGCTAGATATTGATACTGTCAATATTCTGTTTGGCAATAGCTTATCTAGCATTTAGCTCAAAATTCCTTCAGGAAAATATTTCAGCCTGTATTGTAAAGTATATAAAAAGCAAAAATCACAGTGAGTTCTTGTGAAATTACAGCTTTTGAATTTGTGAATTAAGAGAAATTATATGTGTGTTGAAGATAGGAGTTACTCATGAGGCAGATAATTTGTATACCCGGAGTGAATCCAAAGTGATCATGAAACTCAAGTTTAACATTGCTAACAGAAGTGTTAATATTTCCAAGAGTTCAGTCAAGGGCTGAGCTTCTCACTCACTTCCAGTATGTGGCTGGGAAAGGAGCAGTTTGTTGTTGTTGATGTGTTCATTATTTTAAGTGAAACTGTTGTATGATCCAGATGTTTTTCCTCTTTTTTTGTATTCTTGAGTAACAAATGAAACCTGAGAAATTTGCTGTGGAAAACTAGATTTCTGTTTAATTCAAAATTTCTGCCAATTTAATACTTTATTATGTACTGTAAATGACAGCAGCACTTGCTGCACAGAAATCTAATTATTTTTGTACAGAGAACTTTATTTAGCCTAATATGTCACATACATGAGAGTAACTCAAGGACACAATAAATATGAAGAAAAAAACAAACAACAACAACAAAAACAGACTTGGACATAAGCAGCAAAGCAGCCAGAGCAAGTGTTTTAATTCAGTAGAGAACAGTTGAAATGGTAGGACATGGATTATACTAATAGTTTTTTGTTTTGTTTTGTTTTTTCCTGGAGAAAAGTGTAGCTAAGATGCTAAAAGCTTTGCATTTCCTTTCTGTACAACTAACAGATAATTTCATGTGGTCCAGAGCTGCTGAAGACCAGCAGCTCAGAGTTTTTAGAAGTGCAGCCCTGTGGATATCAACTCCAGAGAGCAAACCTAGTCATGCAGCTAATTGCTGAGAGTAATTTACTTGCAAAATACAGGAAGAATCTTCAGATAAGAGAGGGTGATTTAGGCTTGGGGTGTAACAAAGATACAAATGGAAGATTAGAGTCGGGAAAGATTATCTGGAAGTAAAGTGTACACCAGTCAGCTTTTAACATAGTTTGCATAGCTGCATACTATACACCTTATACCATCTTTGAAGAGAACATTTTCAAGTCCTGTTATACAATCTATTTACCTGTACTTCATTTTCTGAAACACTGTGGTGCACACTTCTTAAAAGGAATGGCACAAGTTTTTTACTGGTCTTTAGTTTGGGAAAAGTGTGTGGGCAGGTTTAAAAGGTGACTGTTCTGTGTATGAACATTTACACATCGACAAACATACACCCATACATGCTACCATGAAAGATAAATTATTATTATTAATTTTGCTTGCCTGGCTGCAAACAGAAGACTTTCCTCTCTTAACTCTAGCTCCCTCACCTCCCACCCCACAACTACTTTGAATTCAATAAATCAATTGTAAGACTTCCTCTGACAAACTGGATCTTGTAAGAATAGGATCAAATACAGTATGATGGATCAAAGACTGGTGAATATGCAACTTTTTTCAAGATAGAAAACTGTTGATTCTAACCCATATATCCTTCTAGACATTAAAATGAGGGCGTTTCTAATGGCAAATATTGCCATGTTTTCTGCTGTCTCTTACTGTGACAGCAAACGAGAAAGGATCTAATATGATAGTAAACCATTTTGGAAACCTGAATGATGTCAGGAAGTACTATTAGGCCTTCAGTATTTTCAGTTCTCATACTCTTTCTTCTAGGTTGGGAGGCCCCACTGTTCTCCCACTCCCTAAATATTAAGCCCAGTGCAGCTATGACAAATGCATTTCAGTAATCTCTCTTACCCCTTTCAGTCAGAGCTTCAGATCAAACAATAAATAGGTGGACCTTCCACATCGCCCTATCAAAGACATTATAGAGAAACTTGCTTTATTTTCTCTCTGAAATTAGGTGTACAAATCATTATGATTTAACTAATATTTTGGGGGTTGAGAAAGAAAGTTGAGAAAATACCTTTTTTCTTCAGCTCCATGGAACTGTGCAGCTGCACTTTTGTCCTCACTGCCTAGAACCCTGCCTCAGAGGAAAATCAAATCAGAGATGCTAAGGAGTAAGTAGATTACTGGACTGGCTTTATGATGTTTACTGAAGATTATAAAAAGATTATATAAGGCATACCCTCATTTTCTTCAATTTCATCTTGACCCAGTAAATCATTTTATGTACAGTTGCCTTGGATTCTCACCAAAGAACAAGTACTTTTAAATGGAAATTTTTATTTTCTACTTCACAGAGACATCTTCCTTTGAGAGTAAGAAATTACTACCATAAAAGTACACTTTTACTTACAAAGAAAAAATTAGTTAGGATTTCACTCAAGTTCCTATGCAATCATTATTTTTAATATAACATTAAATTCATTATTCTTATGAAGGTGCTCTGTGAATGTTTATGCTAATTCACTAGATGTAAAGTATTTATCTTATCTACTTATTCTTAAAAATGATTTTAAGTCAAAACTAAATTACATGAAAGAGAAACTATGTCAAAAAAAACAAAGGCAATTTCAAAGCATTGTTTCAATTTTTGCTTTTAAATGTTTCCATTACAATTAAATATGAATAAAGTGCAATTAGTTTACATTTAAAATTATTTTATTGAAAGAAAAGACAGATATATTAAGAAGATGAAGACTTGTAAAAATATTAATGTGAAAAGTCTAATGATTTTTTTTTTCTCATTACAAGTTATGGTTTTCATAAAGTAATATTTTCTGATGAAATGAATGTTTTTCCCTGAAAAGATCCTGCTAGGTTTAATTTCTTGTGAAATTACTTCTGCTGTATAAATCTGTGGGCCAAGTTCAATTAAATTAACTTTTTATTGTCTCCCACAAACCAGGAGATGGATGATATTATCATTGTCTCTGTGGAGACAAGTTTCAGACATTGCAACTATTTTATTAAAAAGTAGTAATTAATCTCTTTATAAAATTTACCAAGATCCAGTTAAGTAATTACTACCCTGAGCTATCAAATAGAAAGATGTGTAAAAATAAATAAATAAATAAATAATATTTAATTTTATCTGTTTTCTTCATAAGATTGCAGAAAAACATAATGTTATATTATGCTGTTGGATAGAATCAAGTACCACAATAATCACCTAAAGCTGAAGACCAAGCACAGGAAAGGTTCATATGATATAACACCAGGAAAAATTAAAGTTAGAACTGTTCAAATAAAGTTCTTATGTTTAAGTCAAGCAGCAAAATACAGGTAATGTTTAGATTTTAATTTTTTTAAACACACAGGTCAGTAAAGATTTTAACTCCCTATTTTTACAAATACTTAGCAATCAGAACATGTCTAAAATGCTACATATATTATTGAATATTAAAAATACAAATATTACTGTTCTGGGAAAAAAAAAGTTTTCTACTCTGTGCTGAATGTACTTCTGGATTTAGATTTACCTATTCACAGAAAATGTAAAAATTTGTTGCAGTTATGAAACTGGCAGGGTCCTCCATGCTTTGCCTAGGAGACTCCTGCAGGGGAGACTCCTGCAGCTCTTGGTTTGTGAAGATCAGACAGGAGGTAGTGTGCATTTAATTCTGACATCCACACAAACACACAGTTCATTGCACGACCTCTGAAGAGCAAACTAAAATTAATCATATCTCCTTCTGGCACCAGATGTTAGCCAGGCTGGCTGGCAGGCTAGTGCGGGCTATTATGATTGCTATGGATATGCTTACTGCTAAAGAATGGCTCTAGATATGCATAAAAAGCAGCTATGAGCAGCTATCAGCTGTGTACAAACTCCACAAGTCTATTATCAGCAGGTATTATCCTTATGTAGAATTCATCCTTTCTCCTTTACCCACAAAACTTCTTTTCAAGATTGATTTTGCTGCTCGTTCTATTATTGGTTTTAATAACTCCATTGGAGTCACATAGATCCTACCTTCATTTCTTCTTAAAGAGAAAAAAAATATGAAAAGAGCAGTACAGGCTTATTTTATTATGATGTGGATGATAGAAGCTACAAGAAGAAAATGCAAAAACTGCATGAGAAGAAACCCGACTGACAGCTGAATTCAGGCAGGCTGGCATGATCAGCGACCCCCAGAGGGGCCAAGAGGGCTTAGCAGGTGCCCCTGCCAGCAGAACTTGATGAAGGTCGTGATGAGAGATCTAGATGAAGAGGAGTCCCAGATTTCCTTTCTTAAAGCAAAATATCTGGCTCTTTTCTTGAGCAAGCAGCCATTGTAGACATGCTGGTTCCATAACCTTCATATCACAGTCTGATTCTTTTGCCCAACATTTTCCTGTTTTCCTGGTTTTATCAAAGATATATCTATTTAGTGGACTTCAGTCCCAGGAGTCATGACGACATCTGAGCATTCATTTTCATTCTGAGATAAATATACAGAGGATGGTACTAAGAGGACATGTAGAAGGCCTCCATATTCTTTACATCTGAGGATTATTACAGTTTAAGTTGTTTTTGCCTAATGCTTAACAACAATTGTCAGTTCAGATTTTATTTTCATATTACAGAGGTGGCTCTGTGATGAGAATATAAAGACAGTGAGCAGAACGTTTAGGAAATATCAACATTTATTTTTGCAAGCCTTCTCCAGAGTATTGTTGATTTCTCTGTTAGATAAAACACACGGTCTTAATGAATTCTGAACTGAATGTTGCTCAGAACAAAGTTGTGTTGCACTGGAAAGACTTTCTCTAACTAAACATTGATCATATATATTGCCTTCATGGCATTTAAATGTGAAATAATATTCAGTCTGAAAAACTAAATCAGTGGGGTGTGGAGATTCAAATTTCTCTGTTTTTGCCAACTCTCTGAAGAGACCATAAACTAAGATACTTTGTTCTCTGCACACTCCTTCCTTCAGCTGTAGATGAAACATAGCTGATTTGAAAATGGCATAAGAGCTGCTCCAGAAGCCACGTTCTCAAAAGGCAGATGAAGATCTTGATGAGGAGACAGACCTGGGGTGTGGACATAAACTGTAGCAACTGTCAGAAACTGCCAACTTGTAGATTATTATTGCTCTCTGAAAGATGCCTTCATATATTACTAGTCTCCCGTGACTTAGTAGTGTTACAGTAGCTGCTGGTGCGATGGGGTGATAGTAGTTTGGCAAGAAGCTACCATCTAGTAGATGTAAAAATTGTAGATCAGTATGAGTGAATAGTCTTCCAGCACTTCATGGGCTGCCTCACTAGTGCATGTTTCCAGGATCCTCTTATCTCAAGATGCCTGTAGATACATGTGCTAGCCAAAAGTATTTCTGTTGGTCTGCAGACCTTCATGCAGGTTCCTGTGTATTAGCACAGGTAATTACCTAGCTGGTTGCTCAGTACAGCTAGCATCTATCTCTGTGTCTGAATGGAAGAAACTCTAGCTCTGTACTCTATGGGCATTATGGATAGCCATAAGATTTCAGTGCTCACTGCTACCTGAAAGTATTCGAATACACTTCACTGTTTTGGCTAATGAACATGAGTCTCAACATAAGAATATCTGATAGAAGGAAGTTTAATTACATACAGAACAGCTGTAAGTTAGTGTTTAAATATGCATTTAATCAGCTGAGAACTTAATAACATTGCTTGAAACTCACTTGAATGCTCCGATGTCCCTTGTCATTCATAATAATAGGACATGTAAAAATGAAGACAAACTTTTTCTGAGGATGAAAGTACTACTGAGTTTCCAGAGCCAAGTCACAAAAATGAAAATGCACTGTTGATCCCTGGAGCTTAGTCTAAAAAGCCTTTCTGACTTTTCAGAGTTTTTAATCAAAATAAGTAGAGTGCCAGCAACTGAATCTAAAAATTATCCCTAAATTTGGAAATGGAGAAGATACAAACGGGTACCTGCTAATGAAAGAAAAATGTAAGCTATGGAAAAAAGAACTAGTGACTGGATAGCTACAGAACATATGGAATCTCTCTGCAGGAATTTGGAGGTTTGAATATAATTAATATAGTTTGGTATTAAAGGTCTCTCTCTTTTTTTCCCCCCCCCTCAGAGGGATCAGATAAAGAAGAGAGATCAAAACAGAAAAGGCATAGGACTATGGAAACCTTACAGAGGATTTTTTCAGGAAACGCTGTTATAGCTGAAATTCTGCAAGAGCCCTATGTTTTTCCACAAGGTTGTTCAAAAATGATCAAAGACTCAAATGAAGCCTGAGGAATTATTTGCCTTATTTAGAAGGAACATCAAACATGTCAGTGAGTTAAGCTTTTATTTCACCTCCTGCCAGTTCCCTACAGTGCCATGATATGTTACGGGCTGACAGGTAATAGATTGAGCTTCAGAAGAACTTGAAGGCTGTGAATAGGGATTTCACAGATTCAGTTCAATAAAGAATAGATTTCTAGGAAGCCATGTGAATAATTTGATTCAGCTGTGATTATAAGAAGCAGACAAGTATGGTGGTAAAAAAAAAAAAAAAAAAAAAACCAACAACTGAATTGTACCATACTGAGAGGGTTTTCCTCTCCAAATACCCCTTTTGGACTGTGAATGTGAAAAGGCAAATATAGCTCACGTCTTTTCAGGCTGCAGCAAAGGTCTCACTGTTCAAAACTAACCTTTCTAACTTTAACTTTTTTTTTTTTTTTTTTTGGGGGGGGGGGGGGGGGGGGGGGGGGGGCAAGGCTCCCTTGCATCATTTATCCTGAAGAATTGAGGAATTAAAGTTTTTGGGAGGAACAAAGTAAGTTTGTTGTCTAGAAAAGACACATGGTTTAAAAATTAGTTATAAAAATTTACCCCTAATTATTAATCATTCCAATTATTAAAATATTGGAAAATGAGTCATCAGACATAACAGTGTTACAGAAGTAACATATAAAATCAATTCCTTCTGAGTATGGTGCATTGATTCAGCATATATTTCTCCTTCTGCCAGAGGGACTTTTAAAATAAATAAATAAATAAATTTACAAACAGACAAACCAATAAATAAAGCTGTTACTCTCTTCCATGATGATTCAAAAAGTGAAAATTGTTTGCAGAAAAAAAAAAAAAAAGTCTTCCTTTGAAACTATAGTTTCAATATGAGAAGAAAAGTCTCTCAAACAGTGTTGGCCTGCAAAAGACCAGACAGAAAGGAGGCACATATATCAATAGGTATAGAATCATTGAATGGTTTGGTTGGAAGGCACCTTAAAGACCACCCAGTTCCAACCCCCCTGCCATGGGCAGGGACACCTCCCACTAGACCAGGTTGCCCAAAGCCCCATCCAGCCTGGCCTTGAACACCTCCAGGGATGGGGCATCCACAGCTTCTCTGGGCAACCTGTGCCAGTGCCTCACCACCCTGTGAGTAGAGAGTTTCTTCCTAATGTCTAATCTAAATCTCCCATCATTTAGTTTAAAGCCATTATTCCTTGCCCTATCGCTATACTCCTTAATAAAGAGTACCTCCCTAAATTACACAAATGCTGTTCCAGCTGAAGGTTCAGCCAATGAAAATGACAGATCATAAATGGAAAACAAATAAATAAATAAATAAACTTGAATATTATTGGAGTGGCGAAATACTGCTAAGCATCAGTTTCAGGACGCCTTTAAGAGTATCTTATCTGTAACAGATGCTAGCTGTCAGTTTGTCAATACCCCTGAGAAATGCACAAAAATTGTTGCACATATCCATATCAAATGGTGCTTTTTACAGTGTGTCCTCCAGCTTCTGGAAAATGTCACTACAGAAATTTCCTAGTTAAAAACTGCATATGTTTCAGCACTAAAAGATGCTGATTTTAACCCAATAATAATAATAATACCATACATGAATGTAGGACTTATATGGTAAAGAAAAATATTCTTTCAATTTTGGTTGCTGTAACAGCCATCAAACTGAGGGAAAAAGCAGAGGGAGTGAAGAAGGAGGAAAACAAATTTAGAAAAAGTACTTTATGCCAGAAGGCTATCATTTACATTGTTATCACGCAATACCTAAGTCTCCTTGAGAATCTGACAGTGACCCAAAGGGTGTGGGTTGGCATGTTGCATGTAGAATGTATCTTTCTCAGACTGCATTTATAAAACACTAGCAGTCTTAGAAGTTAAATAGACAAACAGGCTTTCTGCTCAAGCTGCACGGGAAGGACAAATTAAGGAGTGAAATAAAAGTGGTGATTTGGAGATCTCTGAAGGGGATTTTGTACTACTTCCTCTGCATCATGTTTCTGGGAACTCAACTGCAAAAGGGGAGCAAGGTTTAAAAACAGGGTTCTCAAACATTAGATATAAACCAGAACACACTGCACAAATGAACTGAGGGGGATGTGAGAATGACTGACAAAGCAGTGAGGAAGCTTTTGAGCGCTAAAAGGCAGGAGGAAGAAGGAGATCACAGCAGAGAAAGGAGGTGGCCTGGGAGCATTAGCATAGGTGAGAGCCCTGTGTGTTGGCGGAGCAGCTTCCCAGGCTGCCTCCAGGCAGAACAGCCTTTCACTAAGGCAGTGAAGAACAGACCTAAAAGAGAGCCTGGAAAAGAGATTAATTTCAGCTCATTATCTGTCTAACCTTAAGGGATGTGTTTTGAAATGGTGTTTTTGCTTTTGTAATTGAATGCTCGGCCTCTGCACTACTGACATAAAACCTGCTGTTTTCAGCCAAAGCTGGTCTCAGTATTTTAAAGAGGACTCGAAGCTGATACATTTTTCAGGGAGTGGATCAATTCACAGAAGAGCTGTACTCAAAGCACCTTGGATCACCTGCAACAAGCTTCGAGATCCTTAGAGTTGCAGTGCATTTGGGACAAAAGCAGAGGTAGGCAAAAATGTCAGGTCAGAGATATCCTTTGGACAATGCTATCTTCTGCCACTGTAACAAGAAAAAGGGACTTAAATCTCACTGCTTCAGCTGTCAGAGTTCACAAACTGAGGGAGAAGTGGGGAAAAGTGCAGGCTTTACATATATAGATGCTTTTGAAGTAAGAGGAAGTGACTGAGCAAAACCATAGCAAATTCCTCCTGAGAATGAACTAAAGAAATTTCACATTTGAGGCAAATGTAACCAGTACCACATGACAAAAACAGAAGCAAAGATTTCAGACTGGAAAAGGCTGGACCTGCAATGAAAATGCCAGAAACAGCAGAGGAAATCTGCCCAGAATGATTTCATTGTTGGTGCTTCTGTTCCAACACTCACTGGAGCAAAAATCAGATCCTTTCTTTGGTGGGTGTTTCAAAGCTTCCATGGGCACGTCCCCACTGACTTCCCAAGCCCCTGTATTTCAGGCTCTCTGGTGCTATTGTGAATTGTACAAACACACATCTCCATCCTTGATGCCATCCTCCATGGTGGTATCAGCAAGTCTGCCACAGGGGGAGGCTGAGGCTACTGACACCCTTACCAAAGCTGGGTGAGGGCAGGCAGCTTGTATGCTCTGGTATGTATTAGGGAACACCAACATTTTCTTGACATTTCTGGCTCTGTGAGTGAGCCCTTCAGCGTTACCCACCATATCAATTTACGTTGAATTAAAATAATAATAAATATATATTTTTTCCCCCCTAGGTTTTCTTAGACTGTTTTATATGTCCAAAAGGTTTTTCCAAGAGGTTTCCACTCCCACAAATCTTGCCTCAAAAAAATTCACAACTGTTTTGATGTCTCTGAAAGGCATCAAAACACAGCACCTCTAGTGTAGGCTCCTTAATTAAACGTTACACTATACACTCAACTTTTTTTTTTTTAATCATTTTATGTGTAATATTGTTCACAAATTATTTCAATTTCTGTTCTTCCCAATGTTATTTTCCCTTATGTTGGATCTTCTCACTTTTTTCTTTCCCTTTTTTAGTTAATACTCATTGTTTTTCTAGAGAGAAAAAGTACTTTGACATTTAAAATCTTTACTACAAAATATTTATAGATTTATGAAAATGTATTGTCAGTATTATTTCATTATATTCCTTGTCTATTTTTCCTTGCCTTTCCATCATTCTTCTTTTTCTCCATTTGCAGTGTCATTTTTTTTAACCTACTTTACCTTCACCAGTGATTTTTTTTTTCCTTGCCTTCTTTACTTCCAGTCCCTCATACTTCTATTGCCTAGCACAAAACTCAAACTACTTCATTAATAAAGAAAGTGATTGGACTATTGTAAGAATCATTATAGACAGCTAGATATGTGAAGCATCATTCTCTGCTCCTATTGATTTCTAAAATTTAGATGTAGTATAGTTAGTAAATGATCAGACATTTATTTCTTCATCTCTGCAGAGACAGCCCAGGAGACATCCTTTTCTATGTACAAGACTCTCATTTTCCAGGGTACTAGGACCAGGACACACCACCCCCAGTTTCTCTTCACAAATGATACACTGCTTGTTTAGCAAAGCAACTGGCATTTCTGCATACCATGAGCTCAATCATCCACTCATCCATTGCTTTTGCTAGGACAAAGAAAAGGAGTTCTCCATCCAGATTCTATACTTTTACATTTAGCTGCTTACCTTACAACACACTTCCTCATAGGAAAATAAAAAAAAAATGTTTCCACCAAAAAGAGATTTTAATGATCTCAGTTTGAACTGTAGGACCCTCAACAGGAGCTGAGACTAGTTGAATGTAAGTCACTTTATCATTGACTTCATCAAGTACTTTAATCCTTATCATCACCCTTTATCATTCTGTAGCTGGTAGGAGAATAATGGAGTAACTCATTTTAAACCACACAGCTGATAAGTGTTTTGGACTAATTAATCATGAAGAACAGGCCTGGCAAATACAACAAAGCTAATGATTTCCTACAGTCTTTTTGTTGTTTCAGTCCTATATTTTTTAAGCAAAGAGAAACTGAGTGATGAGAGGCAAGGCTGTTGGCCTTGTTTATAATTATGGCTATTATATTCCCCTTTTTGAGGTGCAGTTCTCAATCTCCTTATGATTTTGACAATCTTATGATCTGAACTTTTTCATTTGCTGTTTTCCAGACTGTTACTTTTTCCAATTCCAGACACTTTTAAGACCTCAATTAGAGAAATAAAGGGTTTTTGTTTTGTTTTGTTTTCCTACGTTAAAACAAAGAAACAATAAAATAAAATAAAATAAAATAAACTCTACAAGTCTTTTGTCAGTGGAGCTGTGCTTCAGAACTTGTCAGCTTTGTCCTTGGTAACAGGAATAGGCTTCTTGTCATTTTACTTTAAAAGAGGGGGGGGGGGGGGAAATGTCTAAATTGTAAATCTTTGAGAGAAAATGAAGGGACATTGCACCTGGAAAAAGGGTTAGGATGAGACAAGAAAGATTTCCTTCCAGCCCTCAATCTTTCTATGTGAGGCTCCTTAAGTGAGATGAATATATTCCACATCTTTCAATGAACTAGGGGCCATCAAATGAAGCTAGTGGGAGCCAGGTTTGAAATAAACAACAGGATATTAGTAAAACACTGTCGTCTAAAAATTCATGTATAGGTACAAGAAATAACATGGGTTGTTTTTGTTTTGATTTAATTTGACTTGTTTCCTAGAATAATGAGAGACTAGTAGAGACTATATAGAGTGGTAGCTACTTAAGGAGAAGGATTGTAAAGAATTCCCTCTTCAGTCCTTTACAAACCACTGCTACTACATCCCTCGCATCACAAAATTATTTGTTCGATAAAATCATAGAACTGTTGTTTGGAAGAGACTTCAAGAAATAACAGCATCCATTCCCCAGCTCCCAAGCAAGATCAACTTTGAAGATTTCTTGTAGAAATGACATAGCTATAAAACCCACAACAAGACAATATACTCCTCACTCTGCTTTTGTACTGCAAAATACAGATTCATCTCCAAAAAAATTATTTAGGTAACTAGCTGGATATTTATGGTATCTTCTCCAAATTCTGTTTGGCTAAAAGTTGTTATACAAATATAGTTGTAAGTGTATACTTTCTAGTGTACACTTTCTAGTGTACTAATTTATGTTTTAGTCACAATGAAATATGCTGTCATCAGGCTTTCACTTTGATAATTGTACATGAACAGAGAATTAAGCATTTGGAGGTGCACATACTTTGAATAAATGTTAAACAAAACCAACTACTCATTATTTGACCTGTGAGAGTTTAGAAATTTTAGAGTTTGGGAAATAAACACTACTATATTTGAATGTTTAAAAATACAAGAGATTGCTAAAAGGTGAAAATGACAGGATCCTAAAGTAAAACAGATGAAAGAAAATTGGTTCAACTATGAAAGGATGTTTTTGCCCTTTGGATATGACAAAAACAATCACTGCAAGGCTGTTGATTTTATAATTGAAAGGAAGACAGGAAAACTCACATAAAATAATAAACAATGTTATAAATGACATAGTTTATTACATTTCCTATCATTTCAGCCACAGCTGTACTTAGTTAAAAATGACAATTATTTATTCTGAGTTATAAAAAAGTCAGTTTTATAGGCATTCTTGGCTTGAAAAATAGGATAAGGCAATTGCCTAAGGCAGCAGGTGGAGCACAGCAACCTGCACACCTGCCAGTGTTTGAAGAGATGGCATGAACTCTTCCAGACTGAAGTACCACACTTAGTTCCTATAATCATTGCTCATTGCTGTGGTTGTTGCAGCTGAGGGAAGTACTGAACCATCTAAGATCTACTACATGGAAGGAAAAGAAGTGGTTCCCCTCTGCAGGAGTTTCAGCTAACACTATCTTCATTCCTAGTCCAGCAGCAAAAAAAAAGGGAGAGAGCTGCCCACCTTCCTCTGTTTCTTCATTGTTCTCTGTCCATTTCCCTCCCTTAGAAAGACAGGAAAAGTTACTGAGCCTTCTTCCTCTCTCAACAGGAGGCCATGGGATGTCAAATGAGGCTCAAAGAAAGGATATTCCATGGAAAACTAGCAGAGACGGGGAAATGAGTCTAATAGTCCCAGAGAGGTTTACAACCCATTCTGTTTCCTGAAAGACAGAAAGATAGGTAGAGCCCTGTGGCAACCTGCCAGCCAGGTGTCTTGGGCTGCCAAGGTCACCCATCCTCACTACCCTGGCATTATTGTTTCCTAGGACTTCCAGCCAGAGAAATACCTCCCAGATTGTTCTGAAGTGGTACAGGTACAGAATCAAAGACTGTTTAAATCCTTTGAGGAGAGAAATAGTCTTTTGCAGCTCTAAGTCCACCATTTGAATGTTCTGCTGCAATGTCTTTCAAGGCTTTTTTATAGGGTCCTTGAACCAATCCCCTATGTGTACTGATGTTATTACCATTGTCAACGTTTTCAAAGCCCCAAATTCTAGCAAATCTTCCACCAATTCCCTTAGCCTTCACCTACCACTTCATTATCTTCATTTCATACACCTTTTTTATTTTTTTCCAGAGCTTCCATTCCTCACTTTTGGTCAGGATTAGTGTAGTGTCTTTCTTGTTTTTTCCTCAATGCACATCCTTTCCAAGCATAAGGACACACCATTATAACATTTTATTTCCCACACACCTTCAGCTTGCCAAGATTCAGCAGCAATGGTGTCCCTGGCAGGTTTTTGAGAACTGAAGTTAAAGAGAAGTTAAGCTGATTGAAATGATTTTTTACTATCTCTTTTCCTTTCTTCTGCGCCATTTGATCTACCTTCAATAATCTTTTATTTATTTATCATCTGCATTGCTTTCTTTATATTTTTTAACATCACTAGAATTTTGCCTTCTTTTAAGCCAGAAATTTTAGTCTTGGGAGAAAATCTATACTTGACTTTTTTTTGTTTGTTTGTTTTGTTTAAATAATCTGTTTATTGCTCTGTTGAACTGTAGAGCAATTATAAAGCAAGACTCCCTATTGTACAATTTTTTTTTTTTGTCTCCCAGATATTGGTAAATTAAAAAAAAAAAAAGGCAAAGAAAAAAAAAGTATAAACTATCACGTAAAATACAATATACATGGGATCTAAACAGTTTTAAAGAGTCCCCTGTTTACAGATAGAAACATTTTGAGCTATAAATTATATATCTGCTTGAAAATAATCTATTAATGTCAGTACTTATTAACGGAAACCTATAACATTTATTAGGATGCCAAGAAATGGTGAGATCAGCATCAGAGAAACTTAAGTGGTGTTTTTGTTTGGCATTTTCTTTGCTAACAATCACAGGTATATACTGGTTGATCTTCTTTCTTACTGTGATTTAGGGTCACTTGTCAACAAGCCCAACTCTCTGTGAAAAATGAACACTGTAAAAGAAAGAAATTTAGAATCTGAGCCAAAGTTCTCATGGAATCTTGTGGAAGGATCCCAAAAGACTGCATTGATAGTCACTCAAGATATTGTAACTGTTAAGAACATCAATATTTCAAGTCATATAATGGATAAATTTAAAAATTATTTTTCTTGGTAAGGATTTCTTCTTCATTAATGAAAAAATACGGAAAAAAAAAAGCATAAAATAGAATAATTTTTAATTTTCCCCCCCCCCCACAGGTGTGTTTCCACTTATAACAAAAACTGAAAGTTTATTTCTCTTATCAAGCCCCATCGAAGAAGCTATCATCGCAGTCAAAAATGAAATTCCATTATAATTAATTTCACTCTTCAATCTCACTGAAATAGAAAATCTACACAATGAAAAATCCCATCAATTCACTATCAATACAAACAAAACTTTAGTGAGATGCTTTATGAATAGGGTGAAATCAAGCATTAGTTTCAAAACAAAGTATATCTATCCACTTGTATTAACATTTTAGAAGTAATTAGCATTTCTGAATTGTATCTCTGCATATCCCTACTTACATGCTGTGACTCACACTTCATGAAGTGATTTTGGAATATAAGAACTGCATTTATTTTGGGTGAGACTAAATGATAAGATATGGCCCAAGAGTACAAATAGCACTCTCCAATTGCTAATGCGTTTAGTCCATGAGACCTGAATCCAAACATAGGATGGAAATCCAAACATAGATAAAAAAATAAAATACATAAAAAAAAATCAAAATAAATATAGAGTGGCCACCGAGTACTCAGCACCAACTGTTTCGCTATACAGATTTTCTTTTGCACTACAATACTTGACAATGCAGTCTACCCATAAACTAAAAAATGTCAGACTGGAAATTGCCACAGCTCTGTGAAGTTGCAGTTCAGTTTCTCCATTGGGTATTCTTTATGGTGATTACTAATGAGCATTCTCCTTGCAGTCAGTCATTAGTCTGGTAGTAGATATTTGGAAGGCAGTGGTTGTTTAACTGATACATCTACCAAAGACCTCTATTCTGAAATCTGAAAGAAACAGTTTTATTTCTGCATTCTCTCCTGATATATGAACTTCTGCCTTGGGTGAAAAACAAAAAAAATTAGTACCTCGCTTTTGGCTCTTGGTTAGATATGATGGTTCAAAGGTGTGATCTCCTGTCCATAGCACTTTCTCCTGTTCTTCATGTTGGGATTTGTCAATGAAAAAATATATTTCAGATGACAGGAGAAGTTTAATTTCAAGGTCTTATTTATTTATTTATTTTGCTGGCCATGATGTACACCTTTTGAAATGAATAATGGATTATCCAAAGACTGGATTTGTAACTGAGCTCCTACAAGGCTTACTTTGCTTCCACAAGCATTATCTTACTTTTATAAATGTTGATGAACTGCACATCTTCAGGCATCCTGGAGGTACAAGAAAGAGCTCATTTAGGATCATAAAATCATAGAATGGCTTAGGTTGGAAGTTGCCTCATAGATCATCTAGTTCCAGCCCCCCTGCCATAGGCAGGGACACCACCCACTAGATCAGTTTGCCCAGGGCCTCACCTAACCTGGTCTTGAACACCTCCAGGGATGGGGCATCCACAACCTCTCTGGGCAACCTGTTCCAGTGCCTCACCACCCTCTGAGTGAAGAACTTCCTCCAAAACACAGAAGGATGAAAAAAAAAAATATTTTAGGATTGTGTTTTCTTTGAGGCACTTTCCCATGGAAGTTTTGCATTGATCAAACAACTTTATAAACCATGAACTTTGACTATTGTCTGTATCAATAAGATTCTTTCATGGTCTCTAGCTTTCTGAAGGAGATGTGATCCCTGGATTATATAAGAATGTAATATAGCACATAATCCCAGTGGGAATGGACATAGTTTTCTTAATGGAAGTCAAATGCATGGTTCATTCACTTGCATGATGCTATTTCCTTTGCCATGTTACAGTAAAAACAAGGATGCATAATCATTTGCTTGCCAGTAAGGAAGATCTCAAAATATGGGTAAGGCCCATTCACTCAAGGAGTTTGTTCATCTACATATTGAAGTTGATGTAGTCCAGGCTGGCCAAGCACTGCAGCCAGTTCTATTAATGTCTGTGACAAGCCCTTCACAAATCAGTACCTTGGCCTTAAATCAACTCTCAACTCTCCCTCGTGTCCATAAATCACCAGTACCCATTTTCACTTAATACATACCAACAGCTCTAACCATTAGTGCTTTTACCTTTCATCTGTTTTCACCACTTCTGCAATCACCTTGATAGCAAATAAAATCCTGAGCTTTCATCCTGCTTAACACAGCTTGAACTCTTCCATTTCTGTAGCAACTGGCATGTTCACCTTGGCTTTGAAAAGTCCCTATTTTTAACCAGGCATAAACAGACCTCAGGCTTTGTAGCATCCTTTCACAGAGGCAAAAAGTCCAGCTGTGACAATCGACATACTGATTTTCCTCTCTTCTGGTGTCTCTAGTTTGGCTGCTGCCTTGCAGAGGCTTTCCTTCCTTTGTCCTGTATTTGGAAAATAGAAGTTTGGTAGAAGTTATCTTCACTTATTGCCCTGGGTTCTTTCCTTACATGGAGAGTATCATATTTCTTTCACTCCTCCCTCTGGTCTTTTTGTTTGCCTGCTTAGATCTTTGTGTTTGTTTGTTAACACTTTTCTGCTTTTAAGAAAAAAGCTTTAAGGGCTAAAATGAAGTTACCTGCACTGACTTTCATTGGAAGCATTTGCTCCTACCCTGGAGTAATTTTCTTATTCCACCAAAGAACAATCCTGTATATTGCAATATTGCAATTAATACTGAGAAGCTAATAAATCCTGAGTGTGTTTTTTTTTTCTCTTTTGTACGTATTTCATCATATAGGGTGTACAAAACCACTATGAAAGTCCACCTCAGAAGTACCTTGCTGACAAGCTTCAAAATCACTGAGAAGCTCTAATGTTTCACAGAATGCATGATATGTTTACTTATCAGAAATTTTTGTTTCTTTGTTAGAATCACAGAATATCCTGAGTTGGAAGAGAAGGTTCCTGTCTTAACACAGGACCACACAGAAATCAAACCACATCCCTGAGAGCATTGTCCAAATGCTTCTTGAACTCCAGTAGGCTCAGTGCCATGACCACTACCTTGGGCAGCCTGTCCCAGTGCCCGACCACTTCTCAGTGAAGAACCTTTTCCTAACACCCACCCTGATCCTCCCTTGTCCCAGCTCTATGCCGTTCCCTCGGGTTCTGTCGATGTCCTCAGAGAGCAGAGCTCAGCGCCTGCCCCTCTGCTCCCCTCTTGAGGGAGCTGCAGGCTGCCATGAGGCCTCCCCTCTGCCTGCTCTGCTCTGCTCTGCAACCAAGTGGCCTCAGCTGCTCCACATAGGTGTTGCCCTCTAGACCCTTCACCATCTTCCTAGCCCTCCTTTGGACACTCTCTAATAGTTTCATGTCCTTCTATTGTGGCATCCTGTGGTAGTTTTACTCAGGTGGGTGGCCGAGCTCCACCTCAACTGCTCTCTCACTCCCCAGCCTCAAAGAGAAAGGGGGAGAAAATACAATGAAAAGGGCTCCAGGGTTGAGATAAGGACGGGGAGATAGTGACGGGCAAAACAGACTCCGAGTAGGGAGACAGTAAAATTTATTGCCTATTACTAACAAGCTAGAGAAGTGAGGAACAAAGGAAAGAAAAAAAAACACCTTCCCCCCATCTACCCTCTCCCACCTCCTCCCCCCGAAGCAGCGCAGGGGAATGGGGGAATGGGGGAATGGGGGAATGGGGGAATGGGGGCTGTGGTCAGTCCCTAACACTTCATCTCCATCGCTCCCTCACTGTCACTCTCTGCCCCTCCTCCACGTGGGGTCCCTCCCACAGGATGCCGTCCTTCCCAAACTGATCCAGCGTGGGCTTCCCACAGGCAGCAGCTCTTCAAGAACTGCTCCAGATATGGGTCTGTACCACAGGGTTCATCTGTCAGGAGCAAACTGCTCCAGCCTGGGTCCCCACAGGCAGCAGCTCCCCCCAGACACCCTGCTCCTGCGTGGGCTCCTCTCCACGGGCTGCAGCTCCGGCCCAGGGCCTGCTCCAGCTGAGGGTCCTCCACAGGTCGCAGCCTCCATCAGTGCAGGTCCACCTGCTCTACCGGGGGCTCTTCCACGGGCTTCAGCGTGGAGATCTGCTCCACCGTGGTACTCCATGGGCTGCAGGGGGACAGCCTGTTTCACCAGGGGCCTTACCACAGGCCACAGGGGACTTCCTCTGGCGCCTGGAGCAACTCTCCCTGTCCTTCTTCACTGACCTTGGCACCTGCAAGGCTGTTTCTCACTCCTCTCACTCTCCCAGCTACTGTGTAGCTGCAGGGTTTTTTTGTTTGTTTGTTTGTTTTTCCTGCTTTCTTAAATATGCTCTCACAGAGGCGCAAACAACATCACGTATTGTCTCGGCTCTGGCCAGCACCAGGGCCCTTACCTAACATGCGGCAGCTTCTAGATTCTTCTCACAGAAGCCACCCCTATGGCCCCTTGCTACCAAAACCTTGCCACGTAAACCCACTACACACCCAAAACTGCAAACTGTACTCAAAGTGAGGCCACACCAGCACAGAGCAGTGCAGGACAGTCACTTCCCTCAAACAGCTAGCAATGCCATGACTGATGCACCCCAGGGTATGGTTGGCCCTTTTGGCTCCCAGGGCATACTGTTGGCTCATATTCAACCATATGTCAGCCAGAACCTCTGACTCTTTTTCTATAATTGGTCAGTCACTTAGGGTGAGATTTCACGTTATAATATTAGAATAACATCTTACTTTAGAACAGCTAAAATTGAAATAAATTAATAATTTGAAAAATAAATGCTTGAGGTAGCCTACAGTTAACATAACTTTCCTTGCTTTACAATCAAATCCTGAGATCAAGTCAATTTTAGAGGATCTGATATTTTACTATTTCTATTTGTTTTTTTTTTTTTTTAGAGAAGTTCAGATTTTCAAAATTTAGTTTAAAAATATTGAATGCAAATCTTTGTCCAAAAATATGTTTTATTAGGAAAGAATAACTATTTTTTTGGAGTAAAAAGGAGTTGCCAAAGAAATGTATATACCATGAAATACAGCTTACTCATACAATGCCAGAAAAGGAACTAGACATTTCCTAAGTCAACTCAAGATAAGATGGTATTTTGAAATATTTTCTAAACAATATATAGTGAATATTTAAAAGCTATTGCTGTGATGATCCTGCCTGGGAGACCACTATTCATGGAGGAGTTAGTAAGCCACACAGCAGTTAACCTGATAGTTAACAGATCTGTGTTGTTCTGTGCTGCACATCCAGCGTGGACTTCACACCTATGTTGTGCTGCACCTGTCCCTTGGCTAGAGGATTGGGCTGCCTGCCTCTCCTTGCCTTTAATTAGAAGTGCAACAAGAAGTTCTCATGGGAACATCCTTTCTGTGACAGTAGAAATTATTAACAGGTTGTTTTCTTGCAAGAAAATCCTACAGAAGCCCAAATGACCAAAATGGGGTCACCCTTTCCAAGGCCGAGGTCTGCATGTGGTGCTACACATGGTCAGAGGCTCATTCAAAGCTGCGTACCTGGGGATTCCCAGTATCTGAGGGATGTAAGAGTATCTTTACTATTCTTTCTTTCTTTACAGCATTATCTCTAATAAATAGTATTTTAAAGGATACTTTACAGAGCCTGAGTGCCATTCTTACTGGGATTGTAACAGACCAGCATCTCCTAGTGCAAAACAACTACTTAGTTAAAATGATTATTTGAAAACAGCAGGACTATCTACACTGCAAATGGAAATCAGTTTTTCTCATAACAGCCTAATTTCTATTTTCCTCTTTTTTGTTTACTGAAATTGCAAGCACCACTATTTGAATAAAGGGTTGATACCCAGCATGTGTGAAGTTATTTCCAAACTTCTGATTGGCTCTGAAATGTATTTTCCCTGTCCTCTTCCCAGGAGCACTTTTAAGAGGCATTGAGAAAATTAGCTTAGACAACCTGCTCATTCCAGTTTTAAGAACCATTTTTGATGTAGTCAAATACATGCAAATGACTTACAAAAACATTATTCTTGAATCTTAAACATTCTAGACATTTAGTGTAAACTGCCTCTGTAGCAATTACATGTAGCTATTACTGGATGTAATTCTGTCCTTACGGCCTCTCAGCGTTAGCCCTAGAGCTCAAATTGACAATCCTGGAGTAAAATTGAAATGATTCTCTGACTACTTGATTAAGTGACCATTAGACAAGCAAGGGTTTGGACTTGCATCGGCTTTTCTTTGGCAGTTGCCTATATACATATACATTATTATAAATATGCAACCAAGCATAATTGCTACAGAGAAAATATACCCCGTCTGTTACTGTAGAATCTGTAATGTGCTGCTAACTCATAGAATCATGGAATGGTTTGGGTTGGAAGGGACCTTAAAGACCATCCAGTTCCAAGCCCCCTTCCATGGGCAGGGACACCTTCCACTAGTCCAGGTTCCTCAAAGCCCCATCCAGCCTGGTCTTGAACACTTCCAGGGATGGGGTATCCACAATTTTTCTGGTCAATTTGTTCCTGTGTCTCACCACCTTCAGAGTAAAGAATTTCCTCCTTATATCTAATTTAAATCTCACCTCTTTTAGTTTAAAATCATTATCCCCTTTCACTATACTCCCTGATGAAGTGTCCCTCTCCAGCTTTCCTGTAGTCCCCTTTTAGGTACTGGAAAACAGCTATAAGGTCTCCCCAGAGCCTCCTCTTCTCCAGGCTGAACAATCCCAACTCCCTCAGCCTGTCTTCATAGGAGAGGTGCTCCAGCCCTCTGATAATTCTCATGGCCCTCCTCTGGACCCACTCTAACAGGTTCATGTCCCTCTTATGTTGGGGACCCCAGTGCTGAATGCAGTACTCAAGGTGGGGTCTCACAAGAACATAGTAGAGGGGGAGAATCACCTCCCTCAACCTGCCAGTCAAGTTCCTTTTGATGCAGTTCAGAGTATGGTTGGCTTTCTGGGCTGCAAGGGCACATTGCCAGCTCATGTTGAGTTTCTCATCAACCAACACCCCCAATTCCTTCTCAGCATTGCTCTCAATCCATTCTCTGCCCAGCCTTATTTGTGTTTGGAATAATTCAGACACTAACTTGCATTTAAATGAGCTATTCACATATCAATACCTCAAAAACCAATGGCTTAATTTTCTCTTTTTCATCTCTTTCTAGTGAATATGGAACTCCTGTGACTGTCCAAAGTGAGACTGCACAGCAGTGGTCCGTACTGGTTTTAAATCAATATAAACTTGCTAGTAATCTTTTTGTTTTCCTTGACAGATTCTCACTTCCTGTAATCACAGATATCACAGAATTGCTGAGATGGGCAGGACCCCTGAAGATTGCTCAGTCCACCCCCTGTTCACACACAAATCACAATCACCTGCAGCAGGTTACTGATGGATGTGCCCAATCTGGCTTTGAATGTCTCCAAGGGCAGACTCCACTCCCTCTCTGAGTAAAATGATCCAATGTTCAGCTGCCCTCACAGTAAATATATTTTTATGTTTAAACACGATTGCCTGTGTTTCAGTTTGTGCTTGTTGCTTCTTAACCTGTCATTAAGAACCTCCCTGCCTCACTGCCTGCAGGTATTAATGCACATTGATAATATCCTCCTGAGTCTGTTCTTCTCACCAGGCTGGACAGTCCCAGCTCTCTGAACATCTCTCCCCCCACAGTCCCCTAACCACCCTCTTTGCTGGACTCACTGCAACATGTCCATATCTCCCTCATACTGGAGAACTCAGAACTGGATGCAGCACAACAGCTGTCTCACCAGTGGTAAGCAGAGAGGAAGGATCACCTCCCTTTACTTGCTGATGCCTTTCTTAACACAGCCCAGGCTGCTCTTGGCTTTTTTTTTTTTTTTTTTTCTGCAAGGATATTGATGGCTCATGGTCGACTTGATGTTTGCCAGGGTCCCTAGGGCCTTCTCTGCTAACCTGCTTTCCAACCAGTCAGTCATTTGCTTTTTCTTCCTCATCATGTAGTGTGTAGCAGATATCTACCCCAATGTCACTCACATTCATGTGCCCACTAATCCTGACCCATAAATTCTCAGCTGGCTCCTCATTTGTCCCAAGGCATTGTTCCATGCGCTTCCACTACTCTCTCACAAACAGGATTTCACTTTCTTTGACATGCCAGATGGTCTTTCTTAAAGAGTCAGTATCCAACCACTGCATCCCACCATGCCTCTATCATCCCAGTGAGATCATAGCCCTGTAACTACACACAGATCTCCAGTTCCTCCTGTTTGTTCACTATGCTGTGTGCATCAGCGGACAGACACTTCAGAGAGGCATCTAGTTGTGCTGGTTTCCCTGAAAGTAATAATATGCAAATACCTCATTTGCTTCAGCTAGAGAAGAGAATGCTTGCAATTATATTTTCACTACTGAGAAATGACCTTATATGTCTTCCAGAAAGTCACATTAGGTAACTACACTTAAGGTGACAGAATCTATTCCATATTATATGTTAAATAGTGGACGTGACTGACAAGAATATGAAGCCTCGTTACACTGGCTTTGTTATGTATATAATTTAAAAAAAATCTTGAATTGTGCAAAGTAGTGCATTTCTCTCATTAAATAACATTTTTTCAGATAATTAAAAAGACAATTTAATAAAAACATAATCGGGATAAAATATGTGAAAATCTATAACCTTGGTTCAGCAGTACATAGAGAAAAAAAATAAATTAAAAAAAAAGAGTATATGAAAATGTTGGCTGGAAGGGAATGCTGAAAGTCATCTAGACCAGTCTCCAGCTGAAAGCAGAAGTATTTCCAAACCCACGCAGCCCAGGCTTTGTCTAGCCAAATCTTGAAATCAGAAATACAGAGGATATACAACCTCTAAACTTACAATTTATGGCCCATGTCCCTTATTATGTCATTTGACACCATTCAGAACAGCCTTTCATCACCTTTATAATCAATCTAATGTAATCTAGTAGTTGCAGACTATTAGATCTCCTACTCCTTAGCCTTCTCTCTGCAGGAATAAACAAGTCTGCCACTTCATGTCCTTCTTAGCAAGTCATATATGACCACTCTCCAGCCCTCCACAGACACTTCTTTAATTTCTTTAATGTTAATTTAAGGATCCAGATGTGGCCTCTCCAGCACTGAACTGAGCGCTGGAGAGCTCCCTTCAGTCTGCTAACCATATACCTCCTGTTGTATACTAGTACGCAATTTACATTTTTCACATTGAGAGCTTATTGTTGGGTTGTGTTCATCTTGGTGTCCACAGTAAACACCAGGCACTTTTTAGCAAGGCTTCTACCCAGCAATTCCCTTCCAAGTCCTCACTGATACATGGGATTATTCCATTCCAGATGCAGAGGTTTTCATTTCTTGGAGTTAATGTGATTTCTTCTGACCAATTTGTCCAGTACTTGAGGTCTTTCTGGGTTGAAACTCTGGTGTGCGGTATGTCAAATCACTCTTTTAATTCTTGCCTTTCAGTTGAGCAATAAGCATTGTGTTTAGTAAGGTAGGTTTTTGCCCCAAATGCTGAATTATTCTGAAATGTAAGCTCAAGATGATATAAAATGTCTGGACATAGTTTTAAGTTAGAGTAATCTTTGTAGATAAGGAAAAAACAAACAAACAAACAAACAAACTTTCAGCCTCTTCTAAGGCCTTATAATAAAGCGTCTGAGGTCCCATTTTTTTAAGGGTGAATATGTGAGCAACTGAAGAAGTAGACTGTGCTTTATTGACTGCATCAGCTATTAATATTAGTGTAATATGGTCAAATATCAGCAGATCATGTTTTAAAGCAAGAGAATGAGTCTTAGAGAAGTCCATAATGCTACAAAGAATGAAAACCTTTCAAAGTAGCTAAGATAGAATGAGTCTGAAAAAGATAATGAGATTTTTGTAGGAGAGAGGAAAGCATATGACCAAATTATAAGGTAATGAACAAACCTGAAAGATTGCATGACAACACCTGAATATGATAAAATGGTGTGAGGGTAACAGTTTGCATATACTTAATTGAAGTGGTTTTCATGAAGAAAAAAAAAGCTCTGTAATGAAGGGCAAATATTAATGGGGACAGGAGCATCAAAGAGCTATCACAGCCACAAAATAAAAAATAAAAGTCTGTGCAATAACTGCCTCCTCACTGACCCACTGTGGCCTTCCACACCTGGATGCATAAATTCACAGAGAAACTTTCAAGCTAGAGTATACAGGCATAAATACTGTCAGAATGAGAAAGAGGAGAAGGTTGCAGCACTCATCAGTGGCCTACAAGCATACCTTTTTTCATTCTAATACATCTTCTGATTGACTTGCAAGCAAGGAATTACTTTATACCACTCTCATTTTAACATTTTATTATTATGTGAGTATATTAGTATGTTCTTGCATCTGTAGAGATGATTCATCGAAAATGTTTCTATTCCATAAATAAAAGGAAAGCAGGCTGTAGGTTTTATATTGTCAGCAGGATTTATAGACATAGACTGTATTTTCTCAAAAACAAGTAGTATGAATGTGGACCATCTACCACTGTCTGAAGACCATGGCTCCCCAGATGTGAATTGTGAGACTGTATTGTGACTGAGAATATTTTAAAGAAGATTTAGGTCTCGGATAGTGCATAGGTTCATGTGTCTAAAGAAATAAAAAAAAATAACATGTAATTTCAATTGCCTGTTTCTTATTATGGAATCCACAAGTCTAAACAAAGAATTGATTGGGTCAAGTTACCAGTGCTAAGATACTCAGATGGGAGGTAAGTGCTAAGATACTCCTGGGTTCCAACACTTCACTTCTTTCACCGACTTTACGGATTACAAATTTTATCCAGAACATTCTAATCAAACATATTTACAGTAACTAGGACTAGGGAAAAAAAAAAAAAAAAAACACTTCCATTTTTATCTGAAAACTCATCTCATAGTATTCAAATTTTGAAAAAAAAGGAGGTAAGTTTAAATAGAAGCAGAGTTAGCAAAGAAGCTCTCCAGGACCCATCATCCCTAGAGAAATCCTAAGATAATTTTTAGCCTATAAAAAGAAAGTGCATCATGTCAATGCTGCTGTGATTTATAGACCTGAGGGAAAACTGGAGGATGACATCTTGATTAATGTCCTTTCTCTTCAGTCATGTTACTTGAAACCTGAAGAGATGGTAAATAAGGAAATATTCTATATGGGTGACATGATCCACTTTCAGCCCAGGGACAAGGTTTGCAATTTTTCCTATACTGGCTCTTAGTTTTGGAAGAAAGCCTTCACAGAAGAGCATGAAATTCAGATCTTCAGACTGGGGGGAAGTGGGAGGCAGAAAATTGCTATCAATAGAAGCAATTTATAAAATTTATAAATCCTTATTTTCAGAAGCTTCACATGCAATATCCCTAACAGGACGACAGGAAGCAAAATTAGGTTGATAAGTATTACTGCCATTTCCATAACAGCAGCAGTTAGTCAGACATTTTGCAGTTATCTCTATGAAGACAGTCACTGTCCTGAAGAACCAAAATTCTAAGGAAGTGACTCAGTTGCCTAAATACAGGCATTTATTATTATTTGGATGACCTATCTATCCAAGACAGCTGCGTGGACAGTTATAAACAGAAGATTGATAAGAAACTCCTGAAGAGGTAGCTGGATGCCAGGTAGGATGTGCTTGTAAACATAAGATCTGATTCTTATGTTCAGGCAGCAGACTCTCCGCTACCCCCCTTGCCCCTCCACCCCTACCCAGATGCAAGGTGCATTTTTCAATGTTTCCTTAAAACTGATTCCTTTGAAAAATGTACTCTGTATCTTAACTTAGATTGCATTTTTAGTCCAGCTATCAAAAGGAATGAGGTGAATGCAATCACATTTTTAATGTTTTTATACAAACGCATACATCTTTTTCTATCCACATTTTCCATTTAACACTTTTTAAACAATTTCAGCCAATATGACAGATGGACAGTGCCTTCAGAGGCATTAATAACCTACAAGTGTCATGAAAATAAGCTGGATGAATGGCCCTATTAATGCGCTGACAAACAAAAACAAAAAAGTGTGGTATGAATTTTATTACACACACTGAAGAGCCATGTAAGAGAGTACTAGTATGAGCACTGCAGCAGCAAGAAAAACTTATCTTAGTAGCGTAGTAGGAGTTAGTAGCTCCATAAACAGCAAAAAGCCCATCTGTAGAAAGCTAGGCTTCATCAGCTCCACAGCTCACAGAGTTATCATAGTTATCACACTTCCACAGTCATTTCCATCAGCATGTGTCAGTCTGTCACTCTGGAATGTTTTCTGTTTTCATTCTTATATATACAGGGCACAATTTTGAAATAACAATAATGAAAGAAAATGTGAGAAAATATATAGAATCACATTTGTATCTGAGCTGAGAGAAATTTTCACAAATACTCGTGGATATCCTATGAAAATTACATTTAGTAGCTTGGATTTCCAATGTCTTTGGAGGCAATTCTGGTTTGTCCAACTGTTTTTCCCATACTTATACTTTAATGGCTACTACAAATCTTTTCCTTGCTTGACAGAAGAACTTGGCACTCTAAGTTAGTTTTATAGATGAAATCCATGCAAATGAAAATTAATTGATCCATTACTGTCTTTGCTGTTTTTGTTTGTTTGTTTGTTTTATTCCTACATTATACAGCCAAGTATGTGAAGTATGAAGTACCTGTATGTTGTCTTTGGTCTGCATATGGAACAGATATTCCAATGGCACTTCTGCTTGAAGGTCTAGAAGAACAAACAACCAAACACTTCTTAGATATTCATTTCTAAGATAATGACACAGAAGTTAGAAAATGTCAGAACTATACTGCCTGTGAAGTTTTCTGTCTGTGCATTATGGTGCTGTGTGTAATGTTATGCTGTCTCTCATAATTTTATTGCATTGGAACCCACCTTGCCCACTTATTGACATTAGCATAGTTTCAGATAGTTCTGTGACTACAGTTTATTTTTCAGCAGCATAGGGCATTTATCATGGCTAATTAAACTGTCTGATTAACATTTTAATGGGATTTAGTTGACCCTAAATAAAGGGATGAACAGTCCCTATGCCTAGAAGGCTTAGATTTATGTTTGTCTTCTTACGTTATGGGTTGCCTCAGTTATCACAGTAACAACTTCTTGAATTTTGAACCAAAATGTATTCATACTTTGCTGATAAAAATTTAAGTGAGTGCCAGACTGAAGGCTTTAAACTGGATTATTGCATCAAAATGTTATGAGGTTTATACATAAGTAACAGTATATGATATAAATATTTCCTTAAGCTCAAAGACAGAACTGTCCTACATGAAACAGTCCTGTTTTAAACAGTGCTATAGGATCACATACAACCAGGGGAACACATTGCCTTATTAAGATTAATTCTTATATAAGAATAATTTAGAACAAGCTTTTAAAAAGTGTAACAATGGGATGACACATGAAGAAAAAAGAAATACAGTTAGCAGAAGAAATGGTGGGACGTGAAGCATGCATAAAGATTTTCATCAGAAAACACTTCACAGCTTTTGTTGTTGTTGTTTACCTCCATATAGTTAAATACAGTATTTGATCTTTCACTCTTGTTACTACTCAGTTTGCGATATGGAAGGAAAGTTGCTGAAGAGATCAATTCTCTTTGACATACTGTCTGATTAGTCACCATACATTGGTCTCATACTAACAGACACTCCTCACAATAACTCAAAAGAAAACTTGAATGCTTAGAAGCCTAAAGATATCCAATATATCTTTATTAATTCTTAGCATGAATGTGTAAGGAAATTTTAATTGCCTGATGACCAGCTTTTTTTTTTTCTTAAATCAGAAAAATATCATAAAAATGCAACTCCAATTCTCTTAATTTATTATTTCAAACAGACAGGAGTTTCATCCAAACTCTTACTCATGTATAAAGAAACTCTATAAAGTAACTATTTATTCCTTACCATTAAACAAAACTGTGCATTAGAACCAAAGAACATCACTCTCCATCATCCTACTACCACTTATTTTTAACACTACACAGGTATAAAGAGGGTTTAAACTCCTGATATCTTGAGAATGTCCATCAAAGCTTGTATAATCATCTACATCTATGAAAAGAGTGCTAGACAGTAAGAAATCTAGTCTGATCCCTGCCAGCCCTTAGCAACATTCTGTTAGAAGGTCCTATTGGATTCTTACTTAGCTAGCCAAGAGACAAAGATAACACGGTCAATAGGTAACCTTTGACAAAGAACTTGAATGATCTGGTAAAAATCCCAGCTGTTAAAAAAAAAAGACTCCAAAGTAGAGATGTTCATGATGAATTTAATTCAGGAAGGACAAAGCCTTTCTGATGTTGCTGTCAGAGTGTTTACATACTCATGTTGAACTGGTCAGGTAGAATATGAGATTTTTGTCTCTAACCAAAGTATTAGGCCTTATCTGGTGCCAAAAGCTTGATGGGAGACTTAATTGTTCTACTTTTGCATGGCAACACCTGCAGTGAATTCTTGTAATTAGGCTGACTGACACTGTAAGCATAGCTTGCCTACTCCGTTAGTCATCCCTTTAAAAAGAAATTGCTGTATCTCATGTGGTTACCTTGACAATCCACAATTTATGTTATTTTTTAACACAAGTTTACCACAGAAGTGCACGCTCTATGTTACAATCCAATGGCTCCAATAGACCACTAACAGAAATTACATTGTCATTTAGGTAGAGTAGGCAATACATATGCAAAATGATATGTAAATGTTCTTACCATTCAGCAAAGTGATTTATAGAAGTTACAACAATTTGCATGCATTTCTTTGATGCTTTTAGATTCCTACTGTCCCTGTGTCCTCATTTGCAATAATAATCAGTCTACATCAAATCTCACATAATTAAGCTGAACAGAGTGGCACTTTCTTTAACAAGGGTAATTGTTCATATGCTGCCCCTGTGTAATGAGTCATCATAAACAAAAGGATGTGTTAATAAGTTTTCACAGCTGGTATTTTGGGCTGGATCCTGGCTAAATAAGGGCAGCTTAGAAAAACTTTCCAAGCATTATGATGTTTCAATCCACAAAATATTCTCCATTATGAAGATTTTCCACTGCAACTTTTATCTTCCTTTGCACTTTCAGCATCAGCAGCTGAGAAATGAAGCATTCAAAAGTCTTGCTAGTACTGGAATGTGAATGAAACAGGTTCACTTTTACATATTTTAAATATAACCACATATTTGGCTAGTATTTTTCATAGTGGAATTCAATACTCCCTCATCTAGATGCAATTAGTGGTGCCTGGGCACTTCTAAAATCTAACTCACTTCATGTGCTTACCTAATTGACATATGGATTTTGGCCAGGTTTGTGGAACTGACTGAGAAACTAATCACCGCTTTGCTCCAGCTGCTGTAGTTACTCAAACAATATTTTCAGTTCTATACAATATGTCAACAAAATGCAGCAGTCATAAAGAAATGAAAGATTATATACATTATCTTAAGCTGCCTGCAAAAGTCTGTGTTGCAAACCACATTGTCTATTGACAAAATACTATTTGGAGGAGATGGGGAAATAATTACAATAAAATATGTAGGGAGGATATTTTCTGAAGCTTAGACTATATACATAGAGAACCTTTATTTTCTACTTGAAAAAAAAAAAAAGAAAAAAAAACTTGTAACATGGGCAGCAACAGGCAGAAAGCTACAGATGGAGTTGAAGAACTTTTCTTTTTGCATGGAAACATATTCAGTTTATAAAATACCATGAAGCACTTTCCCAGATGGTTGTCATGGTAAAAAGAATTCAGCAGAAAAAGGTGCTTTTAGAATTTCATAGACCTTGAGTATTTGGATTTCAGGTTATCTACAGCCTTCTAGGATATACCCATCTGATTAAAGACACAGACACAGACACACAGACACAGATTTCTAGGTTGGAAGAGACCTCAAGATCATCGAGTCCAACCTCCGACCTAACACTAAGTACTCCACTAAACCATATCGCTAAGCTCTACATCTAAACATCTTTTAAAGACCTCCAGGGATGGCGACTCCACCACCTCCCTGGGCAGCCCGTTCCAATGCTTAATAACCCTTTCGGTAAAGAAGTACTTCCTAACATCCAACCTAAAACTCCCCTGTCGCAACTTTCGCCCATTCCCCCTCGTCCTGTCACCAGGCACGTGGGAGAACAGACCAACCCCCACCTCACTACAGCTTCCTTTAAGGTAACTGTAGAGAGCGATAAGGTCGCCCCTGAGCCTCCTCTTTTCCAGGCTGAACAAGCCCAGCTCCCTCAGCCGCTCCTCGTAAGACTTGTTCTCCAGACCCCTCACCAGCTTGGTCGCCCTTCTCTGGACTCGCTCGAGCACCTCCATGTCCTTCCTGTAGCGAGGGGCCCAAAACTGAACACAGTACTCGAGGTGTGGCCTCACCAGAGCCGAGTACAGGGGGACAATCACCTCCCTAGACCTGCTGGCCACACTGCTTCTTATACAGGCCAGGATGCTGTTGGCCTTCTTGGCCACCTGAGCACACTGCTGGCTCATATTCAGCCGACTATCAACCAATACTCCCAGGTCCTTCTCGGCCAGGCAGCTTTCCAACCACTCATCTCCCAGCCTGTAGCTCTGCTTGGGGTTGTTGCGCCCCAGGTGCAGGACCCGGCACTTGGCCTTGTTGAACTTCATACAGTTGACCTCAGCCCATCGCTCCAGCCTATCCAGATCCTCCTGCAGAGCCTTCCTGCCCTCGAGCAGATCGACACACGCACTTAGCTTGGTGTCATCTGCAAACTTACTGAGGGTGCACTGGACGCCCTCATCCAGATCATCGATAAAGATATTAAAGAGGACCGGCCCCAGTACCGAGCCCTGGGGGACACCACTTGTGACCAGCCTCCAACCAGATTTGACTCCATTCACCACAACTCTCTGGGCCCGGCTATCCAGCCAGTTTCTAACCCAGCGAAGCGTACGCCAGTCCAAGCCCCGAGCAGCCAGTTTCTTGAGGAGAATGTTGTGGGGAACGGTGTCAAAAGCCTTACTGAGGTCAAGGTAAACCACATCCACAGCCCTTCCCTCATCCACCAAGCGCGTCACTTTGTCATAGAAGGAGATCAGGTTCGTCAAGCAGGACCTGCCTTTCATAAACCCATGCTGACTGGGCCTGATCGCCTGCTCGCCCTGCAAGTGCCGCGTGATGACCCTCAAGATAATCTGCTCCATGAGCTTTCCTGGCACTGAGGTCAAACTGACAGGCCTATAGTTACCCGGGTCTGCCCTCCGGCCCTTCTTATAGATGGGCGTCACATTGGCTAGCCGCCAGTCAACTGGGACCTCCCCCGATAGCCAGGACTGCCGATAAATGATGGAAAGCGGCTCGGCCAGCTCCTCCGCCAGTTCTTTCGGTACCCTCGGGTGCATCCCATCCGGCCCCATCGACTTGCGCACATCCAAGCTCCTTAGCAGGTCGCCAACCATTTCCTCATGAATAGCAAAGGCCACATCCTGCTCCCCATCCCCTTCCGCCAGCTCAGGGCACTGGGTATCCAGAGAACAACCGGTATTGCCGCTAAAGACTGAGGCAAAGGCGGCATTAAGCACCTCAGCCTTTTCTTCATCCTTAGTAACTAGGTTTCCCCTCGCATCCAGTAAAGGATGGAGATTCTCCTTAGTCCTCCATTTCGCATTGATATATTTGTAAAAGGATTTTTTGTTGTCTTTAACGGCAGTAGCCAGGTTGAGCTCCAGATGAGCTTTGGCCTTTCTAATTTTCTCCCTGCACAGCCTCGCTACATCCTTGTAGTCCTCCTCAGCGGCCCGCCCTTTTTTCCAAAGATTATAAACCCTCTTTTTTCTGCTAAGCACAAGCCGCAACTCTCTGTTGAGCCAGGCCGGTCTTCTTCCACGCCGGCTCGTCTTTGGGCACGTGGGGACAGACCGCTCCTGTGCCGTTAAGATTTCCTTCTTGAGGAGCGCCCAGCCTTCCTGGACTCCTCTGCCCTTCAGAACCGCCTCCCAAGGGACTCGGCCAACCAGCGTCCTGAGCAGCTCAAAGTCAGCCCTCCGGAAGTCCAAGACAGCAGTTTTACTGGTCCCCTTCCTGGCCTCGCCAAGAATAGAGAACTTTACCATTTCATGGTCACTCTGTCCAAGACAGTTTCCGACCACCACATCTCCCACCAGTCCTTCTCTGTTTGTGAAGAGAAGGTCTAGCGGGGCACCACCCCTGGTGGGTTCACTGACCAGCTGCGTCAGGAAGCTATCTCCCACGCTCTCCAGAAACCTCCTAGACTGCTTTCTCCGTGCCGTGTTGTGTTTCCAGGATATATCCGGGAAGTTGAAGTCCCCCACGAGGACAAGCGCCGACGATTTTGCAACTTCTGTCAGTTGCCTATAAAACTCCTCATCCGTCTCCTCATCCTGGTTCGGCGGTCTATAACAGACCCCGACCAGGACGCTAGCCTTGCCGGCCTTCCCACGGATCCTAACCCACAGGGATTCAACCTTATCATTCCCAGCCTGGAGTTCCACAACATCAAAAGATTCTCTAATGTAGAGAGCCACGCCACCACCCCCTCTGTGCTGCCTGTCCCTCCTGAAGAGCCGATAGCCAGGCATTGCAGCACTCCAGTCATGGGAGCGGTCCCACCACGTCTCCGTGATGGCAACCAAGTCGTAGCCTTCCTGCTGCACGATGGCTTCCAGCTCCTCCTGTTTGTTACCCATGCTGCGTGCATTAGTGTAGATGCAGGATGTTTTAAAGAATAATTTTAAAAGTGTTTCAGTTATATTCCTGTTAGGCACTACTGAAGTACTGATCGGCACCCATAACATGAAACTCAGTAACTGAAATGTTCAATAGAAAACAGAAGATAACTTTTGAACATGTCATTATTAAGTAAAAAAAAAAAAAAAAAAAAAGTGACAGTGTGGATAAGTGCAAATGTGATAAACTATCCTCAGAAAATGTATAAAGTATGATACAAGTGAAAATCACTTGCCATAACAATGTTCTCTGGAAGAATGGGAGACCATGAATGCAGAAGCCAGCTATCTCCAGTGACACAGCCACTCAGCCATGAGATCATTACTGAGCAAGTTTAGTCCAGTAGGAAGAATGAGGTAAAGCTTCAGATTAATTCAGAAAAGGAGCAGATACTGAGGGCAGCAAATTGCTCACACGTCACTGCAGGAGCAATCAAGCATCACATGGAAGCAGACAGGAAGGTGGAAATGTCAAGACTGATGGAAAACTGGGAATGTTTCCATATTCTGAGTGCTACTGATGTGCTGAAAGAAAATATATTCAGCTGTGTAATGCTGCAGGCAGACGTTTTGAAGTATTCTTGGTGAAATATTTTAGACAGGTAGTCATATCTGTGACTAGCAGCCAGAGAGGAGGTGAGTCTTTTCTGCTTCCTCACAGGCCTTTTCCTGTAATACTAGGTAGCTTGCCCATTTCCTTACACAAGTCTGTGATAAATGCTCTGCAACACTGACCTCTCATTAAATGCCACCAAACCACTGTATGAAGATTTAGTGCCTGGAAAGATAAGTGGCAACTCAGGGTACCTTGCTGCAGAAGAAACATAGGACAGCTAGTAGTCAGGCATGTTGCCTACTGCTGCACTGACCGAGACTCACAGACACTTTTCTGCCAAAAAGTATACATCGTCTTAGTGACCCAGAACCCATACCTGACTCTCACATCAAAGTGAGATTGAAAACAAAGAAAGAAGTCAGCACCAGGGCAAGAAAGCATATTAAAGTGCATTTTTCATGGGAATTTAGGTAAGATGGGCTTAGACATATATCTCAGTTGTACCTTGCCTACCTTTTCCCCATACTGTGGTTTATAAAGGCATCTTTATTTACATTAACCTTACTTCTACAATGGTATATTTTAAAAGATGAAGGAGTTGGGATATCATTTCTTCTCCCTATGTTCACAGGTACTGCATGTTTAAGACAGTGGGCGTAATTTGAAGCAGGGTCTTAGAGAATTTTTATGTTAGCTTATCTGCAAAAAGGATGGCAATAGCCACCTGGAAACTGGCTATTTTAAACCATATCTGTCATATAACTGTGGTGATGGTGTCCATCTGGCTTGACCTGCAAGCCTGCCTGATAGTCATCCATGATATCTGAACTTTACAGTGGCGTCAGGAGACATGGGATATCTAGCTGAAGGATCATGTATGATTGTGTCAGCTAGAAAAGTTACTAGTTACTTTATTTTTCAGAAATCTTATGGATTTCTGTACATTACAACAGCACTCATTTATTTTCTTTTGATTCTGACTGTAAGGTGCATCAACTTTTTTTTTGTTTGTTTGTTTGTTTTGTTTTTTTGAAGATGAACCCTGCTATATACTAGCATGTATTTTCGATATTTGATATAAACAGCTAGGTAAAGCACAGAGAACCAGCTACACTGTACATATTATATGTTATATTTATTATATGTTTGTGTGCTTATATTTATTGAACATACATACATTGTCATGGTGCATATAGCACCATTTTCCTACAATATACTGATGACTAAATGTGTGAATAATCCTGACAATGTGTTCTTCCTTTTCTTGTGGGAAAAGCATCTTTTCTTTTTTTTTTTTTTTTGATTTCTATGGGACACGTTTTTAGGTTTATGCTCACCAAAAAAAACAAAAACAAACATAGCTCACCAAAACATGCTCACCAAGAAAAACATAGATATACAAATACTACAGTGTAGGAGCTTAGAACAATTTGTAAATAACACTGTAGTGTTAAGTAAATAACTCTTTGTGTCCTGCAATCTATACAGAAATGACCACACAATCTACTAAAACAGATACTGAAATGTATTTGGTGTCAGACTTAGGTTTATATAGCACACACATAAGACTTATGAGTGATAGAACTGTGTACAGGAAATTTTGTGCATTATAAAACTCTTCTTTCTCTAGAAAGCTCATAATCCTTTATATTTTGGAATCTTACACTAGCTTAGCTGTGTGTTGCCTCTGGTCATATTCAAGGAATGGTCATATTTCATCATCAAACTTAGATCATATCTATAAGACCTCTTTCTCTTCCCATTTAGTGCATATCTTGTTAATGCACAGTTTGTGACTAATGCCACAGAAATGCCTGCTGGCTGTAGGTTCTGGCAACAGAACAGCATACTTCCATACATTAGCCACCTTTGGGGACAAATAAATAATCTACTTAAAACATCAGAAAATTAATTTGCATAATCAATCTAACACAATGTTCATTGCGAGTCTTGCCAACACCCTTATTTTATCTCTTGGATGTTATGCTGTAGCTTCTAGGTTAGTAGTAATAGTATACTGATTATGATGATCATGAGTAAGTAATATGTGCTTTCTTTGTACATTTCCGTAGTTATTACATCATCCATATTTGTTCTGGCCCTGTCATTTTCTTACAAGCCTAATATGGATGCAACCACAACTTACTTTCTGTGCAGTTATGGCAAAATTTTTGCTATCTAATTTTTACTTTTCCACATTCTACATTGCATATACATGGTTATGTGCATACTGCTACATCCTCAGATGGTAATATATCAGTTTTGTGAAATACCTTATTGCAATGTTAATAAAGCCTGTTACCATTTCTGTTGGTCTGCCTCATGGTACAAGTAATCGGCAGGCAAGAACATCACTTTTTCTTTAAAGACACTGTGATTGACCCACCTGAAATAGAGCTAACAAATTTGCCCAGTTTTCAGCTTGATACTTTGTTTAGATTTATTTCAGCACTTCTGCTGTAAAAGCCAGTCATTCTTTTGTGATAGCTGGAAGTGTTCATGGAGAACTTCGCGCTTGGTGGATGAGGGAAGGGCTGTGGATGTGGTTTACCTTGACCTCAGTAAGGCTTTTGACACCGTTCCCCACAACATTCTCCTCAAGAAACTGGCTGCTCAGGGCTTGGACTGGCGTACGCTTCGCTGGGTTAGAAACTGGCTGGATAGCTGGGCCCAGAGAGTTGTGGTGAATGGAGTCAAATCCAGTTGGAGGCTGGTCACAAGTGGTGTCCCCCAGGGCTCGGTACTGGGGCCGGTCCTCTTTAATATCTTTATCGATGATCTGGATGAGGGCGTCCAGTGCACCCTCAGTAAGTTTGCAGATGACACCAAGCTAAGTGCGTGTGTCGATCTGCTCGAGGGCAGGAAGGCTCTGCAGGAGGATCTGGATAGGCTGGAGCGATGGGCTGAGGTCAACTGTATGAAGTTCAACAAGGCCAAGTGCCGGGTCCTGCACCTGGGGCGCAACAACCCCAAGCAGAGCTACAGGCTGGGAGATGAGTGGTTGGAAAGCTGCCTGGCCGAGAAGGACCTGGGAGTATTGGTTAATAGTCGGCTGAATATGAGCCAGCAGTGTGCTCAGGTGGCCAAGAAGGCCAACAGCATCCTGGCTTGTATAAGAAGCAGTGTGGCCAGCAGGTCTAGCGAAGTGATTGTCCCCCTGTACTCGGCTCTGGTGAGGCCGCACCTTGAGTACTGTGTTCAGTTTTGGGCCCCTCGCTACAGGAAGGACATGGAGGTGCTCGAGCGAGTCCAGAGAAGGGCGACCAAGCTGGTGAGGGGTCTGGAGAACAAGTCTTACGAGGAGCGGCTGAGGGAGCTGGGGTTGTTCAGCCTGGAGAAGAGGAGGCTCAGGGGCGACCTTATCGCTCTCTACAGTTACCTTAAAGGAGGCTGTAGTGAGGTGGGGGTTGGTCTGTTCTCCCACGTGCCTGGTGACAGGACGAGGGGGAATGGGCGAAAGTTGCGACAGGGGAGTTTTAGGTTGGATGTTAGGAAGTACTTCTTTACCGAAAGGGTTATTAAGCATTGGAACGGGCTGCCCAGGGAGGTGGTGGAGTCACCATCCCTGGAGGTCTTTAAAAGACGTTTAGATGTAGAGCTTAGCGATATGGTTTAGTGGAGTACTTAGTGTTAGGTCGGAGGTTGGACTCGATGATCTTGAGGTCTCTTCCAACCTAGAAATCTGTGTCTGTGTCTATGTCTGTGTCTGAGAATGAATCCATCACCATCATGTGAGCTGAAAAGATACAAATATCCTAAAATCACTTTTTTTTTTTTTTTGGTATAAAATGGCACCTCTTTATTTGTACATTAATCACTGCATTCAGGACTGTCAGGGATATTGCTGGCCATGGTCTAACTCTAATTTGCCACAGACATTTGCAGTGAGTTTTTTGCTTCCTACCAACAAATTGGGTGAGAACCATCCTATTGACAGTCTGTGGTCATCTTAGCTTAAAATTTCACACAGTCTTGTATTTGACTTTTTATTTTTATTGCTAATTTTATGAATTTTAGTGTTTGAATAAAACTGAACATACAATGTTTCATCTCCTCAGACAACATAGGCACCATAGGCAAGAAGAATATAATACTAATGCTCTGGTTCCACAAATCCGTAGACGAGCTTATCCAGTTCATTTTGCAATTCCTATTTCCTTCTGTTTAAGAGGTGCTTAGCCAATATTACCAACAGACACTAGAAAAAATTAAAACATAAAAGCACAGGAAGACACTCTTATTTGCTCTCACAAACACTCACATTCTTTTACAAATGAAGAAAATATTTTGAAAAGCCAGACACTATCTATATATCTTCATTCCTACCCTCTTATTTCTAGAGCTATTTTTTCTTTTCCTCTCACAATTCCTTTTTTAGCGTCATTGCAGTTTTACAGAAAGAGCATATGGTACACTTAGAAGTTTAGGTAAGAGCACAGAAGAAAGCCAGTTCATTCAGTATCCATACCAGGCTATCTGTCTTTGTTTCCACCCTCTGTAAACCCCCTTTTTCTGCTTGAGTTTGGCCAGGAGCTCCTTGTTCATCCATACAGATCTGGCATTTTTTCTTGACTTCATATATATAAAGAGAAGCCACCACAGAATGTGTTTCATGATCTTTGCATTTTTCCTCATTGCACTTCAACAGCCATTTTTTTCAGACAATCTTACAAGAAACTTATGTCTTTCTTCTATGTTTTAGATAGACTGAAAAAAAAAAAAGAAAAAAAAGAAAAAGAAAAGAAAAAGAAAAAGTTACATTAGCTACAAATCAGTCATTCCACCTTCCTTTTGTTTTTCAAAACAATTTAAAATATGTTTATAATTATATTTAATACAGATTCTAGGAGCTTCTGCTGATAACCTCCCACCACAGTGAAAACTGTCTGTCTATATTGAGGTGGCTAGAACAGAAGAACAGTGGCAGAATAATCTGATGTTGACTTCAACTTTTATTGTAATTCCAAAGGCTATGACTATATTTTTGCTCAATCATAAAAGAACCCGGGTATGTCATGAACAGGAATGTGAACACGAACATGAACACAAAAAGGCTTCAGTTAATGAAGATATTCCTTCTGGGCCTCTTTTGCCATCTTTAAGCTAACCTAGCTGATTCAAAGGATGTGCAGCTTGAGGACAGTAGGGTTCAGTGGTGTTACAGATATATGACTTAAGAAATTTTCCTTAATTGTAGTAACAAAATCTGTAAGTGATAAAGATTACTCAGATGTGCCAGCTCCCTTCATCCTGAACTTTTGACAGGGTTTGTTCCTGAGGAACTCAGTGCAAGAGAAGTTCAATACACTACATTTCTGATGAGATAAGAAAACCCATTAAAGGGGAGACAAAAGGAAAGATAATTTAATTTAACGTTTAATGATAAATGTAAAGAGAATACAAGGGAAAAGTGGTAGTAGAGGGAGTTGCACGCTGTCAGACTGAATGATGGAAACTAGATGACTTCACAGAGCTGCTGAACTTCATCATGACACATGCTTGAAACCAAAGGCACTTAAATCAAGACTCTGCTAAGCTTGAAGGAGATTCTATCCTTGCAGGCCAGCAAATTAAATGCTCCAATGCAGTAATAAAATGTCAAGTGATGGACAGTGGTGACTACTGCAAACTTAACTGTCTTTTGCTGGTCTGTCCAACCTAACCATTACCCAAGCTTCTTGGTAATAAGCATATCTGAGTAGCTGATTTGTAGAAAACTAAGATTAGGTGATCCAAGTTTGTAACGCACATAATACCCAGCCCTTTCAACAACAACAACAACAAAAGAATGGAAAAAAATAAGAAGAACATTTCCATGCTCTTAAAAAGATAGAAGTGGATCTAATCCATCCCAGTGCACCAGCTTCATGATTCACTGATTTAAGGTCAGATAAGAAAACATTAGAACACAATTTCAGAACAAATTTAGATAGTTTTCTCTAGCTAAGAACACAGACGGACTCTACAGAAGCTCTCACTCAAAGGCCACACAGCTTTCCATAGTAAATGTTGCTCTTGAATTAGTTTCTTTTTTTAAATAAGTTACAGCACTCCTTATAACAGAAACTTTGCTGTCTATTCCACTTCACAGCAGAGCAACCATGCTCTGATAAAAGGACAATGATTAGCCCTGACCAGTCTGACCTGATATATTTTAACAATAATGTAAAACAGTAATGTAAAAGTCTAATGTAAACATTTCAAAAGTAAGTTTCTCCTTCTTAGCTATAATTCCCAATTTCTTATCTTTGCTACTCATTCTCAAATATTGTTGCTGCAGTTCCTTTGAGCACAATTCTGCTGGCTATAACAACCTGCTGTAATCTAAATGTACATATTGTCCAATAATTTATATATTCAAGGATTCCCCAAATTGGTTTGGATTGTATCTAGGATGAACGTCTTCCTAACCTGCACAAATTTGTTATACAGGAGGCATTTTTTACACACCCTGTACAGACATCCCGAACTAAGTGACTCATGCACAGATTGATCAATGACCCAATGTACTTTGGGTTCATGGATCTTTTCTGACAAAGGCAAATATATTGAATTAGGAATTATTCCTAAATTGCTTATTCAACAATAAATCTATGAAAAGCTGAGGAAAGAAAGAAAGAAAGAAAGAAAGAAAGAAAGAAAGAAAGAAAGAAAGAAAGAAAGAGAAAAAAAGAGAGAGAGAAAGAAAGAGAGAGAGAAAGAGAGAAAGTGTGAGAAAGAAAGAAAAGAAAGAAAGAAAAAAAAGAAAGAAAGAAAGAAAGAAAGAAAGAAAGAGAAAAAAGAAAGAAAGAAAGAAAGAGAAAGAGAAAGGAAGGAAGGAAGGAAGGAAGGAAGGAAGGAAGGAAGGAAGGATCATTAAAGTTCAGTGGCTGCAGTTATCTTCTGCATAGATACACAATATAATTAATTGGTCCCCTTCATATCCTTTCTCCCTCCAAATAATATTTTTTTTATAAAAACATCTTCCTACTTATTGCACCATATTTCTTTCTGATTAACCACTACACTCTGATCTAGAATATATAGAAGCTGCAGTTCCGTCTCCACATCTTTCACTCTTTATTGGTTTTGTGTAAAGACTTTAAATGATGTATATTTTCTTTCACTCAGAAATGGGCTTCTATTACAAACTCATCCTTTACAAGTAGTAAAATAGCAAAGACTTAATCACTATAAGTCCCAACAGAGTACTTGATATATAGAAAAACAACATTCTTTTGGTTACTCTGTCCTATTTGATGGGAAGTAAAAATTAAGCTGCACTGCTTCCTGAAACATTTGGTTAACTTGAATGTACACAGTTTCAATAACCAAAACTTAAAGCAAATTTTTATGGTCTTTTGCTGTCTTGATTCATGTCTTTTTGCATTATAGTTGACACAGCTCCTCCTGAACACAACATGCATTTTATCTGGCAGCCACTTATCAAGTATTGGGACCATTGTTACCCAGGAAACTCTGGGACAATGGCAAAGAGTTTTTGGATGATTAGTCAGTGTCACCAAGATGAGAGTAAAATTAAGAAACAATAAGAACAACATTAATACTGTTAGGCATAGAAAGAAAGAACAAAAAAAAATACAGAAACTCCTGAAAACAAATAGCATTGCTCTTAATCAAACTGACAGCTATAACACTAATTAGTTTTGATTCACAGAGAGCTAAGGTATTTTGTGTTCAAGAACTTTTTAAAGATTCATCTTCTGTGTTTACTTCCCGGTAAATAAATTCTGATTTTTCTTTCACTTAGAAGTTAAGAAGCCTGTTGTTTATTATTCTGCCTCCTGACTTTTTGAAATTCTAGGGTGATTCTAGAATTAAAATGTTTCAAGTCCATGCCTGACCCACCAGAAGACAATAAACTATGTTTGTGACCTTCATCCTTGTTGATGACACCAAACTTGGAGGAGTTGTGGACTCGGATGAGGGTGGAAAGGCCTTGCAGAGAGATCTGGACAGATTGGAGAGCTGGGCGATCACCAACCACGTGAAGTTTAACAAAAGCAAGTGCTGGGTCCTGCACCTGGGATGGGGCAACCCTGGCTATACGTACAGACTGGGCGATGAGACGCTGGAGAGCAGCCCTGCAGAGAGGGATCTGGGGGTTGTGGTTGACATCAAGTTGAATATAAGCCAGCAGTGTGCCCTGGCAGCCAGGAAGGCCAACCTATCCTGGGATGCATCAAGCACGGCATTGCTAGTTGATCGAGGGAAGTGATTGTCCCACTCTACTCTGCGCTGGTGCGGCCTCACCTCGAGTACTGCATGCAGTTCTGGGCACCACAGTACAAAAAGGACATTAAACTGTTGGAGAGTGTCCAGAGGAGGATGACAAAGATGGTGAAGGGCCTAGAGGGTAAGACGTATGAGGAGCGGCTGAGGGCACTGGGCCTGTTCAGCCTGGAGAAGAGGAGGCTGAGGGGGGACCTCATCGCAGTCTACAACTTCCTTGTGAGGGGGAGTGGAGGGGCAAGGGACCTATTCTCCATAATCACCAGTGATAGGACCCGTGGGAACGGTGTTAAGCTGAGGCAGGGGAAGTTGAGGCTGGACATCAGGAAGAGGTTCTTCACCGAGAGGGTGGTCGCACACTGGAACAGGCTCCCCAGGGACGTAGTCACTGCACCAAGCCTGTCTGAATTTAAGAAGCGACTGGACTGTGCACTTATTCACATGGTCTAAACTTTTGGGTAGCCCTGTGCTGTGCCAGGAGTTGGACTTGATGATCCTTATGGGTCCCTTCCAACTCGGGATATTCTATGATTCTATGATCCTAATTCAGGTCAACTTTCAGGTAAATATATCACATAAATTTATGCTATGAGCTTCATATCACAGTATCACAGTGATTTCATTATATTGACCAGACCAACAATCCTGACTGAATTCATAGCCAGCACTCCATATTTCACATAGTGGCTGTCATTGTTGATGTTGATCTAGCAGAGTATTAAAAGTAGGACTGAGATTTTAGGTTATTCATAAAAGTTTCATAGACTAAAAATTATGTCTAATTCGCATAGCAGAAACTCCATTATTCTTTTTTTTTTCACCATAAGTGATCATGAAATCTCCATAGAAGATGGGAATTTCAGTAAGGGAGAAAAATATATAGCAAGAATAAGTCTCTGTTCAAGTAGAGAGTGCAAGAATTATAAGACTAATGAGAATGTATGAGAAAAGCTTAAGTGCTGCCATGGCTGCATCTGTGGGTTTATATGAACAGGAATTTTCATGAATAACCAGAATAATCATCCTACAAAGGGGACATATCAATGAAAGGCATTTTTTAGCTGTACCTGGGTAGGCAAAGCCAGATATAGTGAGTCCCTTAAAGTCCTAAGATGTCTTTTTATACAGAGATGAAGAAAGTGAATAGGTGGGAAACTAGTCTAGACAGAAGCCTTGCTATAAATTACAGAATGAGAATTAAAGCAATTTTAACAGAGGTGGCAAAATAAATAAATAAATAAATAGATTAGACAAATGTATAAATAAATGAATGAATGATGGCAGAGGTCCTAGTCTTTCAGTCTTTCTAGTCTTTAAAGCCAAATTAACAGATCATTTATTACAAAATGTTGATAAACTAAGGGAATTTCTAGGCAAGTCGAATGACAAAAAAAAAAAAAAAAAAGGAAATTAAGAAGGAATGAAAGATAGCATCAGAGCATCAGGGAAGAATTGGGATATGTAGTCAAAATCAGATCTGGATGTCCTACTCCGTGATTTCATCCTCAAAAAGGCATACAGAGAATGGGTAAACGGGAAACAGAGTAGATTACATAAGGCTTATAGATAAATACTGTGTGCATATAGGCCAGGATACAAACTGAAGCACATCTCACAGGTGACATCTAGGATATCAAGAAAAAGTATTTAATATATATTGTATATTATAACATATATTATATATAAATTATATATAAATTAAAGGTTACCCAACACAGAAGAAAAGCTATCAAAAATAATTTCATGCTAAATGGAGTTTTTAAAATCTTCTCAGATAGTTCCATAGAAAATATTATTGACTTACAGTAAAGAAACATAAGTTGGAGAGTTAAGATAGAAACAAAACATTTCAGACTGTTTGGGTACAATACCATGAAAATTAAAGGAGGAGTGAATAAATATCAAATCTGTTCAAAGTTACCTTCAAGAAATAATGGCATTATCCTGGAAAGCACTAGAGGTATATTACAGAATAGTTTGTTCTTAAGAAATTGGAAAAATAATCTAAATAAAATGCAATTCAATATGTACATGTGAAGTATCTTTGTCGGTGCAGTCAGCCACACACAAAAAAAAGTGAAAAATAAATAAAGAAGTAAGCAGTTCAGAAGAAAAGGTTGTTGGTAATATCCGACCACAAGTTAAACACGTCAGTAATGACAGAGTATAAAAGGCAAATATCATCTGAGAGTGCAAACAGCAGTGTAATTTACAAGTACATGAAGTACTACCCTTTCAGTCGGCATGGATTGGCACTTGAGAACTGTGTTCAGTTTTGCTGCTGCTCTTTAAAAAGAGTCAGTCACCAATTGGAGACAGCCCTGAAGAGAGCAACAGGATTGATCAGAAGCCTAAAAAGCATGAGTTGTGGGGAAAGACTGACTGAACCAAGGAGTAGGTAAATTTAAGCAAGACGAGAATCCTAAGTGAATACAAAATACTAGTCCTCGAAAGGTTAAAATACTGCTCCAAGCAGGAAGAACATTACCTGTCTTCACTGTGCAGTGTGTTTATAGAAAGAAATAATAACTTTAAGTGGCAGAAAGAAACACAAGAAAACCATTCTAACAGGGCCAGGGACAGCAAATTTGAATAAATAAGCTATGGGTGATGTAGAATTGTAAGTACTAAAAAACTTGAAAAGCAGCTTGGGTAAATAGCTGGTTTAATGTTGCCTTGCATCTGCAGAAAAGAGTAGATGAAACTTCAAAGTTTCTTTCAAAAAAAAAAATCATTCATATAGAAAAATGTAATAATATAATATTATATAATTAATACATAATACAGAGACCTAAGGTAAAAGAGAACTCTCTTCTATCAGCTTGTATGGCATATTAGCCGTTTCAGACATTGAAATGATTTTTTTATCTATTTCTTACTTCTCTTGATCTGGCCAGTATGTCAAAGGGCTGTGAATTTATGGCTAAAAGTAAGGGTTTGTATTTGTTCATTTTTTTCTATCAAGTGTAACATAACATGACTCCCTAACAGCCATGATGCTGTGTCACTCTTAAACGTGTACATTTAACCTTCCAGCCAAACAACATTTCACTTTCTTGTGGCTTGATAGATCACATCTACAGTGGTAAAATTGTTTCTGTGCTCACCCAAACATGTAAGATTCAAACCAATTTTTCCAGCAGTTAAACTGAGGATGTGACAGTAACATTACTCAGCAAAGATGAACTGTCACTGTGATTAAGTGGAACAGTTTGATACCTGTTGAACTAAGTTACTGATGAAAAATGGACTTGTAACGTCCACTGTATCACAAGATGATAAAAAGACATAAGCAAGTGAAAGTTTTATTCAGGCTGTAAAAACAATGCTAAGTATTGTTTGTACAGACATAACTAACTAACACATTTGGTGAGCTCCTAGAGAAACATCTCAAGGTTGTGTACATCTTACATGCACTTTGAAAATAGATTATGTGACATTGACAGCTCCACAAGGAGGAAGGAAAGCTTACTAGAAATAAGGAAAATGTTCGCATATACACTATGAATTTTAAATGTGACCAATGAGCTTGTCTGGCTCCAGTTTTTAGGTACCTGACTTGAAACCTCAGGAAAGTCTCACTGTACTGCAAAGTATTGATTATTTCCCCCCTAACTCAAGATTTTCTATGGAGTCTTGAGTAGAGTAAGAAAAATTGCTTGAAAACTGGATAAAAATAATTCTTGGAATAATGAAAAATATAATGACCAGAGTATGATGATTTTTTTTTTAATATGATTTAGAGAAATCAAATTCAATTTTGTTACTTGTATGAAGGCAAACTTTTAAACAGTTTTGACAATTAAAAATGTGTCAGAATTACAAAACTACCTTTTAGAACCAAAAAAAAAAAAAGAATTTCAACAAAGTAATTTTTTCTTCTTTTTTCTTTTTTGTTTTTAATGAACAAACAAACTCTTTTTTGTTTTGAGAAAATATCTTAAACAGCTTAAGCTCCATCTTTTATTTTAGCAATGTATCAGCCTTTTGGAGGTATAGAGTTGGAATAGGACTCAGAAAGACTGAAACCAATAGGGATCCATAGGGGGGTGTAGTAGATGCAGCTTGGTTGGTTCAGTCAGAACAGCTGCTCAAATAACACCTGGTGCTGAGCTGTGTATTAATCTTCTCTGTTAACAAGTTCTGCTCGCTAATGCTGAGCTGGTCAGACAGCCTCTACTTGTCCCTCCTAATTCCATCTTCACCATTTTCGCTGAGACTCAAATAAAATGGGGGTGAATTCTATGGTGAATGAATTTAACACAAATATTGCAGCAAATTCTCTACCACCAGGACTCAATGAAAAAAGTAGAAAAAACGTAAAGGAAAATGCACATACTAATGAGGTGATGCAGAGCAGTGGAAAGTATCTCTGTTGTCACTGTAACAAGTACAAAAATTGTCATCAAGGATTTTATTAGCCCATAGTAGAGAAATGTAACAAATTGTTGTATAAAAACTGATTCTTTTTGGTAGGCATTTTCTTTAGATGTTATTGGCAAAAACATCAGATGCTGTATAAAGAATCATTACCTTCTGTTGAAATAAAAAGAGCAGTGATCTTGAATGGTATTTATTACTAAGGTCTTTAATTATTTGCATACATAATATATCATATTCATAATATATCATATATCAACATAGGACAGAAAATTATAATTGTCTCATATTAAAATTATTCAACTGAGTCAGTATTTTTCTGCTCACAGAACATAAAAATTGAATGAGAGAAAGTGGTTTCTTGTGAAATTATTCAACACAAGTTGCAAAATTTAACTGATGAGGAAAACTTTTCTGTGAACTTAAAAGACATTCAAGATTTTAGTAGATACTATCCTCCCCATGCTGAAGAATTTTATAGAGATCTTTAAATATTCATATTCATAGGTCATAATAGTCAATTGTATTGAATATTTTTTCTAAAATATAAGAAAAATGAAGTATTAGAGATAATTGAGAATATGCTTTGATTAGTTATCTAACAATAATGCATGCACTACAAAGTAAAGATGCTAAACAAATTATGATATAGTAATAAACACTTGTGAAGGGCTAAAATGTACACCATGCCAAACAATCACTGATAGTACTGAGAATCATGGTAAAATATTTTCTGAATTCAAGAGGCTAACAAGAAACACCTTGTGTCTCTAATACATCTACACTACTCTCTCCAAGGCACTAGAAAATTTGTGTTTGTCCTGAACAAATTTTAATACAGCAGATCTTAGTAAACAAGCTCACTGTCTCTAAGCGATTTTTTTTTTCAGTTGCTCCAAAGAGAAAATTGCTTATATCTCAAATTATAAAGAGCATAGAATATCCCTTTTAATATATATTAAAAGGATGTGAAACTATTGGAGAGTGTCCAGAGAAGGGCTACAAAGATGGTTAAGGGCCTAGAGGGGAAGACGTATGAGGAGCAATTGAGGTCACTAGGCTTGTTCAGCCTGGAAAAGAAGAGGCTGAGGGGAGACCTCATCGTTGTCTACACCTTCTTCACGAGGCGGAGTGGAGGGGCGGGCTGAAAATCAGGTTGATTTTCACGCATAGGTTCAATGCTGTCTTCTGTTTTACGGCCATGGCTGGGTCCCACGCTGCGTTCTGGACTATGGGCATGCCTCTGCTCACCGTGGCTGTCTGCCTGACGCTCCTGCTGTCGTCCCATGCCACCACTGCACGAATGGGAAGGCCCAGGCCCCCTGTCGCTGTGTCTTTGACGGGGCAGCCTGTTCCCCATGTCGTTGCAGTGCCAGTGGTACCACCTGTAAGTGTCTGTGGGCTGCGCGCCAGAGGTCTCTTGAGCACTGGTGTCTCTTGTGCCGCAGGCATAATCCCTCTGCCCATGACACTTCTCATTCTCGTTAAGTGCCTTCCTGCTCGGTGCTTCCTTGGACTGCATCGCTGTCCTCTCGCACCGAGGAGGCCTGCTGTTTGCCTTCCTGCTTCTGGACTTCTTCCTGCCACACAAGCTGACTGTCACAGTGCCTAGAAGCGCAGCGAGTGGTGGGCCAGCTGCAGGGGGTCCTGTTTTATAGGGCCCGGAGCAAAGGCTGGGCAGTGGTGGCCACTGTGACCTCAGCAAGCCCCTGTGATGGAGTGGCCCACGCATGGCCAAAATGGCCATGTGTTGGGAGTGGCCTGGAAGATGCCCTCATGTGGAAGGAGGAGGAGGGTTGGGGGGGCTGAGGGTCCCTTTTCTGGGGCAGGCTCCCCCAGGCCATTTGTCTTGCCAGAGAGAAAGGCTGCCCCTTGGCCACAGGGATGGCCCTCCACCTCCCATCCTGTTTCCTGGGTTTATTTTTAACACTGTTTTTAGGTAATTTCATTCTATTCTTTATGGAAAAGAACAGAAACAAGGTGCAACTTCAGCCCTAATTCCCATGTGCGCTTTGTGCTCTGAGTGAAGAATTTCTTCCCCACGTCACATCTAATCTAAATCTCCCCTACATTTGTTCAAAGCCATTATTCCTTGTTCCATGGCTACACTCCCTGACAGAGTCCCTCTCCAGCTTTATTTTAGGCCACTTTTATGGGTTGGGTTAGCTTAGGTGGCAAAACTGCAGGACCTTGCAAATTTCAGCCTTATCTACCTTGTTCCACATGTTCCACATGACCTTTTCCAGCTCAGGCTCTAGCCTTTGATCAGTGTAACATAGAATCATAGAAACATTAAGGTTGGGAAACACCTCCAAGATCGTCTGGTCCAACCACCCCCCTACCACCAATGTGACCCACTAAACCATGTCCCTGCGCACCAGGTCCAACCTTTCCTTGGCTACTAAGGTGATGAAGGGCCTTGAGGGGAAGATGTATGAGGAGCGGCTGAGGTCACTTGGCCTCTCCAGCCTGGAAAAGAAGAGGCTGAGTGGAGACCTCATCGCGGCCTACGGCTTCCTCACGAGGGGGAGTGGAGGGACAGGTGCCGACATATTCTCTTTAGTGACCAGCGATAGGACCCGAGGGAATGGTGTCAAGCTGCAACAGGGGAGGGTCAGGCTGGATATCAGGAAGAGGTTCTTCACTGAGAGGGCTGTCGTGCACTGGAACAGGCTCCCCAGGGAAGTAGTCACGGCACCAAGCCTGTCAGAATTCAAGAAGCGTTTGGACTGTGCACTTAGTCATATGGTCTGAATTTCCGGGTAGACCTGTGTGGAGCCGGGAGTTGGACTCAATGATTCTTATGGGTCTCTTCCAACTCGGGATATTTTATGATTCTACGATTCTATGATCCCAAGCAGATTAAATAATCATACAGCAGATGAAGGGAGGATTGGCAAATTCAGAAAAAGGAATAGTAGATATTTACTATTTTTTGCTTCCTTTAAGGATGAACATAGATTAATTTATTGTGTCTTTTGAGATGTTCAAACTTATAACTCACAGTGCATGGGAAATACTGCTGACAAGATATATGACAAAATAACAAACTATACGTTAGAAGAAGTATATAATATTAAACAGAATTTTTCTTCCAGATCTAAAAGCAGCCAGATAGTGTCACACAGGGCATGCCAAGCTAAAGGGTTTGTGAAGTCACCACTAATTTAAACGACAATAACAGCATCTTTTAAGGAAAGCCTCACAGATTCAGGTACTTAAATCTTTATTCAAAGAAACAGAAAACATTCTGATCCAGAAATTCCTACAGGACTCTCTCTTTCTAAACATGCTAAAGTGATTTAGATTTTGCAGACTAATTAAATCAGTTACGTAAACTGAACCCAAACGACACTACAGAATAAAAGATCTTCACTAGCAAGGAACATAAAGAAGAGATGACTCCTGTTGTGGTTTAACCCGGCCGGCAGCTAAACACCACACAGCCGTTCGCTCACCCTCCCCCCTCCCTCTCTGGGATCGGGGAGAGAAACGGGAAAGTGAAGCCTGTGAGTTGAGATAAAGACAGTTTATTAAGACAGGAAAATAATAACAACAATAATAATAATAATAATAATAATGATAATAGTATTACTAATAATAATGTGTATGAAACAAGTGATGCACAATGCAATTGCTCACCACCCGCTGACCGATGCCCAGCCTATCCCCGAGCAGCCGGCCACCCCCACCCCAGCTAGCCACCCCTATATATTGTTTAGCATGACGTCAGATGGTATGGAATACCCCTTTGGCCAGTTTGGGTCAGCTGTCCTGGGTCTGTCCCCTCCCAGCTCCTGCTGTATCCCTAGCCTGCTCGCTGGCAGGACAGAGCGAGAAGATGAAAAGTCCTTGGCTTGGTGTAAGCACCACTCTGCAACAATTAAAACATCAGCATGTTATCAGCGCTCTTCTCATCCTAATCCAAAACATAGCACCCTGCCAGCTACTAGGAGGAAAATTAACTCTGTCCTAACTGAAACCAGGACACTCCTTTTCAAATTGAAAGAGAAATGTTTGTTATTGGGATGTAGCTCAAAACGGTCCTGGCCAACAAGTAGATTTTAAACACTGGAAATCATGATTTATATTCATATTTTCTACATTACAACAAGATGTGTCCAAGTTATTTTTAAATATATTACAAAGCCCTTAATTAAATTGCACCCCAAACTTTTTCCATTCTACCTGTGATTGTATTATGTACAACAAAACCACAATTCAAAGGAATCCAGGTTGACTGGAAAGCAATAGATGATGAGAGCAGGCTGACTTGGGAGAACAGAAACTAAGCAAGGGGCTGGGATGAGCAGAAGCAGGAATTTGATAGGAAAGAGGCATGAAGTCATAATTACCATGGGAGGCCCATACAGCAAAGATAGAGAAAGGAAGGATCTGGAAGAGAATCTGTGCTGGTGCAGGCACTGGGAAAGGAAAGTGGACATTGCAATTTTATCAAACATGATCTTTTCTGTGTTTGTGTGTGCCTGCATCATTGGAAAGTGTCATGAATTTGGAAAGCTCTGTATGAAAACATTTTGCAACCTTAGGAAAGGATTGTTACAAAGTGATGTCAGTGTTCCTAAGCTCCTCTTTCCTTCACTTATCATTATATATATTAAAATATATCATAACTGCTAGAAAAATAAAGTACATTTTCCAACAAAACCTTATGTGTTGGGAACATATGAAAAAAAGAGAATAAATTATACTAACTTCCACAGTTATCTTCTTTGCTGAGCTAATCCTCCTTACTAGGGATGACGAAAATACTTTTTCTTTCCATGAGATTTATTGACACTCTTATTCCATATAAAAAATAAAATTAATAAAAATATACTAAATTTGCAGACAGAAAATCAATTTTGCAGTAATCCCTAGCCAATATTCTCAAAGCCTTGATGTTTTTTGTTTTGTTTTGCCAGAAATATAATTTTTCCCATAACCTCTAATTGTTTAAGAATTTAATCTTTGTTTCATCTTTGTTTAAATGAGATTAAAACAGAAAATGTTTCCTTATTATGCAGCTCTATCATGTTTTGTACTAAGAAGTTTGTGTTTGTTATTGTGTCAGCTTTGTTCGTTATAGTATAATTATCAGCATCGAAAATAGTCTATAATGAAAATAATAGAAATAAGTAGATTCTTTCATATTTAATACACCTTTAAAGTCAACATGGGAAAACATTGAAAGTTTTCATAAAAAATACTTAACTCCTCTACAATACACAAAATATGTCATGTACATGAATGTATATTTCTAGCTGCTAACCATAAACATGACGTACTACATGTAAGAGGAAATCCTGCTTGCAGGATATATTCTTTTTGACAGAGCATAATCTGGGCAAATTCATGTGATTATTTACTGAAAATTTCTTGAGACATGCTAAAAATTATAAATTTTTACTTGCTTGTTTTGTGGATGTAGGTTTAATTATAAAGTTTTTTAAACACACAAAAATATTAATCAGGCCTCTTGTTTGTGATATGGCTACAGTAAATATAGACTTCTATTGAATTCCACAGAAGAGAGGAGATATTAAAACCAGGCTGAGTAGAATATGTTCTGCAGGCTAACCAGAAATGTTTGGATGTCATTCTTGCGAGTCTGAATAGCAATTGTATAAATGTCACAAGCAGTGTGGAAGACAACAGTGCTGGTATTTTTGTTCAGTACATTAAAAAACAAAGGCAAAGCATTGTGTATTCAGCTATTTGATGTGATACATCAAATAGTAGCCAGACCTTCTCAAGGAAAATGATATGAAAGTTGCTTCAGTGAAATCAATAAACTGAGTATATCTTGGTTTCTCATCCATCATTTTCTGTGGATAATGTAACTATAGTCTATAGAACCGGCAAACCAAGTCCAGCCATCACTTCTCCAGCCATCACTTTCTGTTCACACTGACTAAATAACACCTCACTGAGGACAAAGGGAGAAACAAGGTATTCCATAATGTATTCGTAATGCATTTTCAGGTATTTCACAGACATGCTGTGGGTGTCTCAAAGGACAGCACTAAGAATTCTTAATGAAAGCTTATTCAAAATCAAATAGTGCATTTTGCATTTTCAGGTATCTAATTATTAAAAAATAAATCTTACTACAGTTAGGTAGCCTTGACGTGCATTGATATGGCTGAATTTTAATTCTGTCTTGTTTAGTAAAATGTCAGACACACAGTAAGTTTAAATTAAAAAAAAATAAAAATAAAATAAATAAATACATTAAAAAGACCTTTGTGTTCTGGGGATCATAACCTTTGTCTTCTTCACTTTCACTGCATCTGTTCTGACTTCCTAATTGTGCCCCAAGCTGTACAGTACACAGCCTGGCTGAATTCTCGTGGCTTTTCATACAAATAAACATTCAGTTTCTTTACAGCTTGTTTAAACATTTTTTCCTTGTATTTGATTGTCTTAATAAGTAGCATTGCAAAACTACCAAGGGAAAGAGTTTGGAAAAATGTATTTCGTTTTACTAACTGCCACGTTACAGAGATTTAAGTTTAAAAATAACCTATGTTGATTTACAGCTCTAGCTAAAATTCTTGATTTAGGACATTTGATGAATTTGGAGGTTAAATAAATATATTATCTTAATCTCTTAATCTACATTGCCTGTGTGTTATGGAAACTGATTTCTATTGGAGAGAAGTCTCAGAATGAGTATACTTTTTTTTTTCTTTTGTGTGTGTGTTTGTGTGTGTGTTTCCATACAAACACATTTTTTAGTGATTTAGCTACCATCTAAACAGATCTGCTTCAAATAACTGTACCTCAAAAAATATCACTAAAGCATAAAAATTGTTACCACAAAATTGTTAGATGCATACACTGTTGACTGTGCTGGTGATTTGGTATTTTCATTGTAGAAAACAATAGCCAGTCAGCTGCGTATTACCAGAATGAATAAAATGCATGAAGGAATGAGTACATATTATTAAGTGAAGCACTGTCATGCTTCACAGGTATTGTTCTGCATATCTCAAGTTTCTGGCTGCTGTGAGTGAACGCACTGTGACCTGGCAAGGAAATCATCAGACAGCTATTTGTTGCAGTGGCCACTGTATGCAGACTACGAAACAGGTTGTTTTCCTCATAGAAAGAGTTGACAAAAGAGTTGAAAAACATAACAAATAATTAAAAATGTTTCCAGAGTTGCCTCATAATAGCATGCTGTATAAACAAGGCTGCAATAACCTGCAGATACCTGGCTATCTGATTAACTCTAGGCATATTTGAGAGCAGCCCTGCACAGAAGGTCTTGGAGGTACTGGTAGATGAGAAGCTCAACCTGAGTCAGCAATGTATGCTTGCAGCGCAGAAATCCAACCATATCCTGGGCTGCATCAACGGAAGTGTGGCCAGCAGGTTGAGGCAGGGGATTCTCCTCTAATCTGCTCTTGTGAGACACCACCTGGAGTGTTGTGTTCATCTCTGAGGCCCCCGGCATAAGACATGGACCTGTTAAAGCAAGTCCAGAGGAGGGACACAAAGATGATCAGCCAGCTGGAGCACCTCTCCTATGAAGACAGGCTGAGACCTGGGAACATTCAGCCTGGAGAAGAGAAGGATCCAGGGAGACTTTATAGTGGTCTTCCAGTGCCTAAAGGAGGCCTACAGGAACGCTGGGGAGAGACTATCAGAGTCTGTAGTGATAGGACAAGGGAATTAAACTAAAAGAGGGGAGATTTATATTAGATATAAACAAGAAATTCTTTACCCTGAGGGTGGTGAGAATGCATTGCCCAGAGAAGTCATGGATGCACCATCCCTGGAAATGCTCAAGGCCAGGTTGGATGGGGCTTTGAGGAACCTGATCTAATGGAAGGTGTCCCTGTCCATGGCAGGGGGGTTGGAACTGGATGATCTTTAAGGTCTCTTCCAACTCAAACTGTTCTATGATTCTATGACATATTCAACTTCTACTGAAGTAAACAGGATGTGAACACAAGATGAATTATTAATGAAAAATATAATATTAAAAATATTAATATCAGGATAGTACTGAAGAGAAATGGGGTGCTGAACTGAATAAGAAAAAATAGTTTGGGTATGTAAGATACTTCAGGAAGAGAGGTGGAATATCTGTGTGCTGTTCACTGGTGAGCTGGAAGCTCTTTAGTGATATCAAAGGAAAAGGATGGAGAAAAATGAACCCAAGACTCTTGATTACATCAAATTACATCACTTCAAAAGGACTCATCACCTTTCCAAGAAAACTAAGAGCAGTCAATCTGTTAAAACATCTGTACATAAAAAGACTAACACCAGCAGCAAATGCTGAATATTACAGCATTTCCTCCCTTATGAAGTTATCTTCATGCCTGTGAAGTTTCAACTGCCTCACACAAAGAATAATTATATCTTATGTAATAATGGCATCTGGTGGATTGGATCAGGGCAATATGTCACTCAAGGACACTAATTTATTGAGTTTGAATCTTACCAGCTGGGGAGAAAGTCAACATAGAAAGCAGCTTCAGTGAGGCTGACCATTCACTGAAAGAGTGGTTGCCTATGAGAAAGGGAAAGGAGGAGAACAGAAAAATAAAACTGATGAAGACTGGATTCAGAAATTTGTTATATTGCAATTCGTATGAGGAAGGTCTAAGAGAAGAGAAAAAAAAAAAGAAAAGAAAAAAAAAAAAAGAACGTATTAGAGAAAGCTGGCATTTCCTCAAAGAGATGAAACAACTGGTACAACTGTCCCAGTGCAGAGAAAAGCATGGAGGCCATGACTGAACTATGACCTCAGCTACAGGAATGGAAAAATGCTAAAGTGGAAATTGGGTTAGGTTATGAAAGACATGTAGAAATAAGTAGAATGTGTAGATGTTAAGTCAGAAAAGCTATAACATGACCTGCAAGTGACAATAAAGAAAACAAGAAATAGTGTGTGTGTGTGTGAGAGAGAGAGAGAGAGAGAAAGAGAGAGAGAGAGAATCCCCTGTAGCATTGTAGCATCAGGGACAGAAAATTAAATAACGTAAAACTAAACAGTTGATGATGAGCCAAAGTATTCAAGGCATTCTTCTGTCTGTCTTTAGTAGAGAGTGGAGTAGCACAATTTAGTGGAGTTGCACAATTTAATATCAGCATCAAAGGTAAAAAATATCACAATTGGGAAAGAGCAGGTCAGTGAGGATCTGAAAAAATATATAAATTTTATTAAGTTACCAAAGCCAGGAAAGTTTCTTTCTAACTAGTTGAAAATTTGTCCAAGTTACTTTTAAGGCCATTATATATGTGTGAGTTCATGAAGGAAATGGAGGTACTAGAGAGTGGAATGAGGCAAGTTGGTGCACATAACTAAAATAATAAATGATATATAATTAAAATGAGGGAAAAAGCATATACAGAAAAAAAAATAAATCAGTAGCAATTACTAAGGAACTTTGAAAAGTAAGCTGTCTTAAACCAAACTAATGAGTCTATCATGGGACAGCATAATTTGTGAATAAAGAAGAAAGAGTAATTGTCATTTATGATGACTTTTATACAGTTGGATATAAAATTCTGACAAGCAATATAGTGAAGTATGCCCTAAATGAAAGGTGAGTAGCAAAGTGGCTGAATAATCTTACCAAAGAAAATATTAATTAATGGTTGTATTTTAAATAAAAGGATGCTGAACTCCACTCTTGCAGAGGCTAGTTTTCTGGCTAGATCCAGTTTTCTTCAGTACTTTCATTAAAACCGAGACGAAGAAAAGGAACACATTTCTATAGCATGTACATTACAAGAAGCTGAAGAGTATGATAAGCTTGCTGGGGAATGTAATTAAAATTTTAATAAGAAAATAGTACCTGGAAAAATATTTGATTCAATAGGAGGAAAGGGAAAGTTATGGTAGCTGATTTAATTTACAAATTAGGCAGGAGTAATAAACTATTAAAATACAGGGTGGGTTAATGGAAAACAGGCAGTAATAATAATAATAATAATAATAATAATAGATCTGATAATTGATGTGATTTTTAAACTATATAGAAGTAAAAAAATATCATTGCAAAAAAAAAAAGGTAAAACTCATTCCAGGAAGTAAACAGAGTTCTATACACAAGACAAATGAAATAATTCTTCCACTCCACAGCACTGGAAAGTTTCAGCTGCAACTTCCCTATCTAGTTAAGAAGTTACTGGACTCTTGCAAAATATAGGACAACTGAAGCAGTAAAGAAGATAGCAATGGAAAAAGAGGTGCACATTTAGATCAGCTGAGGTCATTTATCCTAAAGAAGAAAATTTTAGGAGCATAATACGGCATAATACTGATATTCTAAAGCATAAAAGGTTGTAACAAAGAAGGGGAGAATAATATGTTCTCCATGAGATAATGAACATGAATTGCTCAGGGAGATTACTGTGATTTTATGATAAAGGTTTTTGAAGTATCAGAATAGATCATGTGGGAGGCTGTGAAGGCTCCGTCAGTTGCTGCCACTAAAACTGGATTAGAGAAAGGTCTCAGGATCAAAACACATCCTTGATACCTCCTCACAGCCACTAGGCCGGCCACATGACCTCTTGTGGTTTTCTTTTTCCAAGAACATTTTCCAAATTTCTCCAAATTTGCCAAGATCTCCCCTTATTCCAAATAATCTGCAGGTGCCTGGTGCCTCCTTTTTGATTCTTGATTAGCCACCTCTTTGTCTCCAATTTAAAGTTATTTGAAAAGGTGCTAACCAGCAGCAGGACCTTCCAGCTCAATTGTTGTAGGAAATGACAGAATTCAAATCCTGGAGTAAGCAATTGAGGTATTTAGAGCTTCAGAGATGCTTACATAACTCTTCCAGATAGTGCAACAAACGTCAACATGGACCATCCAGACATCCTCATTAACAGATATGCCTCTCATATATCCTCTATCAGTGCCTGGGGATACATGTGTTCAAAGCAGCTACGTCATAACTATCTCACCAGTGCCATCCTAATGTCTTTCAAGTATCTCAAATGCATGCTGACAGCCCTACTGCCTAGACCACATCAAACACACTTCCTTTCCTTCAGTTTCCTTTGACATTTTTCTTTCCCAACCTCTCCATCTCTGATTCTTTTACCTTCGTCACTTATTTCAGCTACTGTTTTCCCTTTTAGTGTATGCAAGGGAAAAAAAAAAAGCTATTCTAGATTTTTATTCTTACTTTTAACATTTCCCATAATTCTTATACATATAACACCCAGATGCTGAATAAGTGAATAATCAGTGACAACCAAGTACGAGATACAGTCACATTTTCCTTATAGATTCACCTCACACTATTGGTTCACAAATAGCTGGAGAAATCATTAATTGTGATGAAATTACCTACCACTGAATAGCATATAACTATTTTATTAATTTCTAGTTTAAAAATTGAAAAAAAAATAATAAAATTAGAAAGTTTTGTAACTGTAGTAAAAGATTAATACTTCAGTTTTCATTTTAGCTTTCTCAGAATAAAATATTTAATCTTTATTTTGAAACAACTTCTATTTCTAATTTTAATACCTTAATTCCATTAATAACCAGTCTTTCAAAGCTTTCTTGAATGAATATAGCAGAAAACATTACTGCATTAGTCAGTATTTAATAAGCCTATGTCTCAAGACTGTTATTAATCCTATAGGCAATATCTACATTACTAAGCAATTTGGTGCTACAGAAGCAGAACAGTAGATCCAGGCAGTTTTTTCTTGGGCTTTCTCTCAACTCTAGTGGGTGTAATTCATAGGGTTTGCTCTGGAATAAATTTAATCTGGTCTGTTAAAACCGTTATAAGTAGGAACAAAGGATTTTTTTAATTTTTTTTTTCTATACATTCTGAAATCCACAGCTTGCAAAACAAAATCTAGCTTAAAATGAATGACCTGGGAGAGATTATGCCAATCTGAAACAAAACCAATTGAATGTGGATGCATGAAAACTCTCCCTAGAGATGAGACACTTGGCTATTGACGTTTTACTTCTCTTAAGAGAGTATTTGCATTTATTGTGAAGGTCCTATACTATGTCAATTTTGGTTTGGGGAAAGGGGGAAATCCTAATGGCCTGAGCTGTGGATAATTCTAAAACTTATAATTTCTTAAAATGGTTGCCTTTCCTCCATATTCAAGCATTCTTTTTGCATCCTGCTCTAAATTTATTCTTTCATATCAAGCATTGGACTGCCAGCAGTGCTAGGTGGGATATTTGGTTTCTTGAGCTCAATTTTTTTCAACCTGGAAAGTCTATTGAGAACTGAATTTCATAATCCTATATATATTTAAAAAAAAAAAAAAATTAAAACATTGCACCATTTTGTCCCAAAAAGTGTGGAGAGGAACAGGTCTAAAAACCAGGAAATGCACCGTAAAAACATGATCATGGTTCCCAGGACAGTCTAGCAGTGCTCTTAACTAGCCACACCAAATCCTGCAGCAATAAATCATTGTTTACATCATTTTGGAGGGGGACTCAAGGAATGCTTATAAGCAGTTTCACTAACAGTTTCATGGAAACTGACGTTTGTTTTCAGAAACTTCTGCAATCACTGAGAATATTTCATCTTGCCCATTTATTGTATGCTGCTTTTAAGGAGTAAAAGATGGCAAAATCTTGCCTTTAATTGAGAGGCAAGAATGCATGACTGCAGACAAAGAACTGAACAACCTCAAATAGTGGACATCTTCCACTTTCAACAGTGCAATCTTATATGAAGTACAAGAAGAAAATTTTATAAAGAAGGAAATGAAATTTTGCAGTGATAACACAAACAGGATAACAAAATAAGAGTTATCGCATTGTGCTACTAACTAGCTGATATGGTGATTTTGTCTGGCCATTCTAGACCAAGCACATTTGCATTTTGTAGTCCAACTGTTAATGGAATATTGACTTGTTTCAGAAGATTTATCTTACCAGCCCTAATTTACTGCTGGCTACCTCTTTAAAAGCTTGCATACATATTTCAGTATTGGAGTAGGGCTGCTTCATGAAGGTGTGAGGATAAGGAAAGCTACTTTGCTTTAACCTTTAAACCCAGTATCAGAAGCAAAAACCCAGAATGTTCACAGCCAAGATGTGTGCTACTGACCAGTTCCTGAAAATACTTAAGGATGTGCAAAAGCCAAAGTTGGAGCAAAAGCTTATGACAAAAATCTGAGACACCAACCTTCCCCTTTCTATGACATATTTTACTCTTGTGCTTTATAATATGAAGACAGCTTTTTGAGGGGCAAATTCACAAGGACATCAGTCATGATTTTTCAAAGCAATGAAGAGCCCAAGGGACTTACATATGAAACAACAAGTCATGGAAATGTTATAGAAATAATATTGCTTAAATTATTGTCTTTAGCTTTCCTCTGTCAAGCAATGACAAACATGCTGGGAGCACTTCTGCAAATTAAGCCAAATGGTGAATGGTTAGGGTGGCTACTATCCCTGGGCCAATAGTAGAGATACATCCCACTAACTCTTAATCGATCCTCACTTCACAGCCACTGACTTTCCACCTGGGTGTTTCTTTGTTTGCTTTTGGTAAAAATTACAATTAAAATGATGAGTGGCATATACCAGCATGAGGCTATGAAAGACAGGTCAAATCTGGCTGCTGAAAAGCTTTTTAGAGAGCACCCTGCTGTACCTCCATGAGTACTGTGTCTTGCGGGGACGGTTCCAGTACCACCTTGTCGCTCAAAACGGGGTCATCCCTGACAGTGCGAGGATGGGGTTATAAGCAACAAGGCAATCAATGCTAGATGCTTTAGGGAAAATGTCATTAAATGTTTTTGACAAAAACAGGACGCTGAGTCATCCCAGAACTGTTTGTAAGGTCTTTGACTAAATTTATTCCATCTTTAAGTCCTTGACATTTTCTCTATACTATACATCCAGGCACTGTTAAGTATGTACATTATAAATTTGATTTTTCTTCCAGCTGTGGCTGAAATTTTCCTATTTAGAAGAGAGAAATCAATAATCTTTTCTAACTTTTTCTGAGTCACTATTATAACAATGAGAAAGTCCCAGTTCCTAGATCATTGCATGCACATAAAATATTCTCTGCTTGAAAAGTCATGCTCTCCAGATAATAAATACATAAAAATTAATCTTCTCTCCTTGAATTAAAACTGTTAAAAACTTAAAGACAATGCAATAGAATACCACCTTGATTTTAATTTATTTTGAAAACATTTCTCAATTTACCCCAGTCAGTGTTTAAATATTGGCTACTTTTGTCTATAAAATCATCTGTAAATCAGCATGATGTGGTTTGTTAAAAGAGCAGTGATCTAGTCTGTGAAATCTTTCCCTGCTCCCAGTGTCATTTAAACATCTACTGCTTGATCTGTACATCAGCAATTTGCTCTTAAAGAGGACATTATTTTTTTTTTCCTCTGGAGAAAGCAGGAAATTTCCCTAAGAAACAAGTCAGAAAAAAAGGGGGGGGAGCTATGAGGCTCCTATTAGTCACGGTTACTGCCTTTACTGACTGCCTGACACCACTAGCATGGAAAGAAAACTTTTTTTTTTTTTTTTTTTTTCTACCAGGAGAGTGCATTTCAGGCTTCTTTAGAGCTGTTGACAACAGCCTTTTAATACCTGCAGAGATATTTTCATACAAACAGTTGCATTAATGAAATTTAATAATACTGTCAGGACTACACTTCATGTGATCAAATCAAATCCCACTTCACCTCTGATAATAAGGAAATAAAAAATCCTTTGGTGTTTATTTATCAAATTCACCACCTGTTTTACACCTCTAGGAAGATTATATTTCTAATGCTTTTATTTTGTGGATTTTCCATCAAACTTAACAGCTGGAATTAATAAAAATAGTCAGGATTTGTCTGAAAGAAAATTTCCATCATAGCTATCATCAAAACCTAACATTTCTAATATGGATCAAAGGTAGAGGTACACTTCTGGATGGTAGGAAGAATGGCTATGTAATTGAGATGACATAGTGTATTTTATTTCTTTTAATACAGTAGCAATGATTTAAAAACAAGCAAACAAAAAAACCCAACACAGTTTCTTGTACAGCAAAACCTAATCTTATTAGAAGCAGAAAAGTGTGTTTTACAGAGAATACAAGAACAAGATTAGACTATATGCAAACTGGGAAAGAAATAATTATTTATCACTTTAAGTATGTCTATGTTATATCTTTACCTACTACTTACACTCTAAGACTTTTTTCCTGTAAATGTTATGATAAGGCCAGGGAAGAGATTAAAAATTTTTATTTATTTATTTATTTTTTCTTCTCAGTATGCTATGGTGTTTTGCTGACATTCTCATAGCAACAGCAAGTATTCTCCTGGAGATCAACAGCATGTATTCTCCTGGAGAAGCTGGAAGCCCATGGCTTAGATGGTTACACTCTTTGCTGGGTTAAAAAAAAGGCTGGATGGCTGGGCCCAGAGAGTAGTGGTGAATGGAGTGAAATCCAGCTGGCAACTGATCACGAGTGGTGTTCCCTAGGGGTCGGTGTTGGGGCCCATTCTCTTTAATATCGTTATCGATGATTTGGATGAGGGAATTGAGTGCACCCTCAGTAAGTTTGCAGACGACACCAAGTTGGGGGGAAGTGTTGGTCTGCCAGAGGGTAAGAAGGCCCTGCAGAGGGACCTGGACAGATGGGCAGAGGCCAATGGGATGAGGTTCAACATGGCTAAGTGCCAGGTCCTGTACTTGGGTTACAACAACCCCATGTAACGCTACAGGCTTGGGGCAGAGTGGCTGGAAAGCTGTGCAGAGGAAAAGGACCTGGGGGTGTTGATTGATGCTCGCCTGAACATGAGCCGGCAGTGTGCTGAAGTGGCCAAGAAGATCAATGGAATCCTGGCTTGTATGAGCAGTAGTGTAGCCAGCGGGACCAGGGAGGTGATCGTCCCCTTGTACTCTGTTCTCGTGAGGCCGCATCTCGAGTACTGTGTACAGCCTTGGGCCCCTCATTACAAGAATGACATTGAGGCCCTGGAGCATGCCCAGAGAAGGGCTATGAAGCTGATGCAGGGCCTGGAGCACAAGTCCTGTGAGGAGCGGCTGAGGGAGGTGGGGTTGTTTAGTCTGGAGAAGACGACTACAACTCTCTACAACTCTCTACAACTACCTGAAAAGAGGTTGGGGGAACTGGAGGTTGGCCTCTTCTCACAGATAACTAGTGATAGAACTAGAGGGAATGGCCTCAAGTTACACTAGGGGAGGTTTAGGTTGGAAATTAGGAGAAATTCCTTCCCAGAAAGAGTAGTGAAGCATTGGAATGGGTTGCCCAGGGAGATGGTGGTGTCACTGTCCCTGGGGGTTTTCAAGGAAAAGTTGGACATGGTGCTTAGGGACATGGTTTAGTGGGTGATATTGGTGGAAGGGGGATGGTTGGACAAGATGTTCTTGGATCATCTTAATGACTCTATGATTCTAAGTGAAACGTGTTCCTTAATAGACCATATTTTAGTTAAAAGCTTTGCACTTGCTTTCATTCACCTAGTTTTGATTAAGAAAATAACTGAAGTTGTCATTTTCCCTTGGAGGTGTATGAATGCAGAATATTAATGCTAGGTCTGGAGAGCACTGCTTTCATGCTGTGCCCAAAATGCTTTGTTGCTGGAAGAGAAAATATTGTTTGTCAACTTCTAAAGCAGAGCTACCAAAGATGAATTATCATGCTGTTTTGGCTTTGATAACTATATAAAATATTTTTTATCTACTGTTCCTCATATTCTTGATTCAATATCCACAAATGAATATATGATGTCAAAAATGTCTAAAATATTCATGGGTTTAGGAGACTGCTAGTCTTGATAGAAACACAGCATGAGGAGGACTCTAGGTTGAATGTGTTTTCATATATCAAAGGCATTTTGATTACGAACTCTTACTTTTTCAAGATATAAACATTTAAAGAAAGCAAGATATCCATCATCATTAATTTCTGATGCTCAAAAATCTATTATCTTATAAATCAACAAACAGAAGTTGCAGAGTTAATTTAACTGTTATAATTTATGTATCACTTGAGGAATCAAAGATCCCAGAATAAATTTTCAGCCTAAATACAACTCTAATGACTTGCAAAAAGTCATTTGGCCTCATCTCTGATTTTTAATTTTTATTTATTTATTTCTATTGAGATGAAGGTCTTTCCCACCTACTTCAGCAAAATGTGCAGGCGGTCCAGCTAAGTAGCTACTTCCTGTTGCTTGTAAACTTGTACACCATTCTTTTCTTGGATGTTTCTTTAATTCCTTTTAAAATTTTATTTTTATCATGGACTTCTAGCTGAGCAACTTTTTGTTTAATATAGTTGTATGAACCATCATTTACTGTTTTGCATGAGAAATTATCTAGGGTGACAAAATTCCATCAGAAGGTAATCCTGACAGGATGCACAGAAGAGATCCTTTCCACTTTTCTTTACAACTCAATAACTCTTTATATATATATATATTTAGATTAATTCTGATGGAAGCACACAAAGGAAAGGTGATTAAAAAAATAAATAAATACAGTTTTCAAGTGGTTTGGTACAAAGCTGGACCACAAAGCAGTTAGAAAACATGGTATTTTCTGACTCTGCAGACATAGTCACAGAATACATTCTATATCTGATATGCTGACTTTAAAATAATATCTTTTTTTCTCTTGGTTTTACTATTTTGTGGTAACATTAGAAGAATGAGACATAAACAAAAGAAAATCAATTAGATTCCATTGTGAAATGTTGCAGTATTTTCCTGATAGTTGCTCAGTAGCACTCGCAGAAAAATTCTGGTTGATGATACACAGGTCCTCATCATCAGAATCTTCTCTGAGGCGGCAGGAATGGAAACAAAGCTAGAAAGAACACAACTTATTTATAAAGGAGGATAACTAATAATGAAGCTATTAAAATGAATATGTTGAACCAAGATGTTTCTTTCCAGTATCATGTTTTGGTACCATACTATGATAACACATAAATCCAAATGTTTAACAGTGTAAATGATTTTCTTATAATTATTTACCATACATCATTATACTTTAGTTGGAAAATTTGTTTATATTGTGGTTTTCATTTCAGACAAGTACTGAAACCTGAGAAAAGAACAGAAGACATCTGACATAAATCAGAATCAAAATTGTCATTGAACAAAAACAGAAAAATTCCTGAAACAGTGCAGGATATTTGGCTTGTTCACACTTACACTTTTAGTGTTTCTTCACACTTTTTTCAAAGCTCACCTATAGCCTGAGATTACAGAAGGGGACGAATATAGAGAAGTATAATACAGTGACTTGGAGTTTTAGGTCAGCCTTGAGAGACAAAGGGTTGAAGGAAGAAAGTACCATTTCGATCTGAATTAGCTTTTCATTTCTGACAGAAACTGAAAAGACAAGAGGTTGTGACTCTACTTTTACATCTCTTCCTAACTTCAAAGGTATTTTTTCTTTTCTCACTTCTGAAAGGTATCATCTTCTGGATAGTTCAGCTGAAAACCACACTCTACTAACTTAACGTGTAAAAAATACAGAGGTCAAAACTGAGTAGACTTTCATTTTTCTATTGTATGTGCCAAAAAGTAAAATAAAAATTCTAAGGTGTCTGAAGTATGCAGTTGACATTTGCAAAATACATTGTCCATTGAGTAATTAATTAATGTTATCTATTCTGGTATAAGCATGCATGTTTTTTAAAAAGGTCAGGTGAAAATTGAAAACTTTTTGGAAATGAAAGTATTCCAAGTGATAAGGTTTTTGGCCAGTCATTTAACAGACTTTTTTGGAAATCTATTTTTAAATTTCATATTGATTAATTTCATTTATTGTTACAAGTACTTTGATTTATGTGGATTACATGCAGGGCTTCAGAATATGTTGAAGTTTAAGAAACAACTTAAAATAAAATGAAAAAAAAATCAATGTCATCATTTTTCTCACTCTGTGTTTGCAAAAAATATTCCTGTATTTTATCAAATGGGAAAGAATTAATTCACTGATCAAACTAATGAAGACACTTTGAAAAGAGGAAAGCATTTATTCCATGTGTTATTCTAGTTGAGAGAAATTGTTTTTATAAGGTTTTTAAAATTTCTATGTAAACAAGTAAACATTTTTTAGAAAGCAATGACAAAATAAAACCGACTCCGTATAATGTCTTAACAGGCTTTTTATTTATTTATTTTTTTTTTTTTTTAAACAGAAATCTATCAAGGGAACCACTTGTTAAAACTGGAAAAAAAAAAAAAAAGAAAAAAAAAAGCTTTTATGTAAAGTTTCTCCCATATACTCACATTTAAGAAAAAAATATTTCCTAGAACATAAAAAGGAGTGAAGGAGTGTGTACAGGACTAACACAGCAATGATATGCCATCCTACTAAATCCAGATGATGTTATGGTAGAGATCTTATTTTGATAATTTTCTGAAGTAGTTTATTCGTTTGTGATTTATTCAACATTGAGGTTATATGCGTAACCTCCATAGGTTTTCTTTAGCAAGAAAAAAAGCTGATCACACAGCTCAGAGTAGATAAAAATTAAATATAATAAAAAAATGACAAATATTTTATGGACTAAAAATTATTTATAAATAACATTTATTTATTCTATGAAATAAAAATATGGGTGTGATGGTAGCCAGTTACAATAAAAAAAAAAAAGTAAATAGTTATGCTTTTGAGGATTTCAGATAACTTTGCGTTTTAATGAAAATATCAAACACATAAAAGTCCAAAATAATTAAATAACTCTTATTTACAGAAAAATGCAACAGATATGGAGAAAACAGGGTGTGTTTCGTTGTTGTTGTTGTTGTTTGTTTTTTGTTTGATGTTGTTGTTTTTAAATTACACTGCAATTTGAAGGAACATGTTAAAGAACCATAAATTCTTTAGAAAATATTTAATCAACTCATGGAATTCTAGAATAATCTGAAAGTTGCCCAGATGCATTGGTATTTGGATATGAACTTTCAGTAAGATGCTTTACATGAGTAAATTTCTCCTGATGGGCACATTCAGCATACTTCCCCTTTGGCATTCATGTTACAATACTATTATTAAACCATTGTTAAGTTTAGAAATTGGGCAGGCTGCATTTTGGATTTATTATTTAACAAACACTTGGAAAACAGAAGAGCTGCCTTTTGTCTTCCTGAAACGACGCCAGACGCAGAACTGTGGTCAGCATACAAATCCTATGGATGCTGCAGATTAAGGTCTTTGTTATTTCTGGGATTCATTATTATAACTATTTATTTTGGGGTTTTATTGATTGCACTATTCAAACACTGCAGTCCATCATGGATGCTAGAAAGCATCATATACAAAATGTTGAGTAATGTGAGAAAATAACTATACTTAACTCATCATAAATTTCCTTAGTGCTTGATATTTCTTGTTTGAAAGTTTGTAATAAAGTAATAAATTATACCATTGAGCAGCAAGTGACTGGAAGCAGGAACTGAACTTCCTGGTAACTTGGGGATTTTATTTTGTAATTACTTAGCTGTGTGGTCACAAATGTCAGTGGGAGTATGAATGTAAATGCAGCTATTAAAAATAGAGAGGGTAAGCTAGAGTCCCCTAAAGTGCATCCTTGTGCTTGCGCACACACACATACAACCAAAAAAAAAAAAAAAAAAGTGTCTTCTATATGTCTTCTGCTTGTACCCAGTACTTCAGCCGCACCACTGTTGATTAATCCCTTTAAACTCTGGTGTGTTTTAGCCACCAATATGGAGCAAGATTAAGGACTTGGAGTTGTTCCCTTCCACAAAGACTCAAGAGTCCCAGAGGCTTTGTGAAGCCATCTTAACTTTTCATCTGACACAGAGAAATTCCTGAATGGCACAGAAATGTCATAATTGCACCTTTATATAAACCTTTCTTGCTCCCTTGGTACAGTGAGATATTGGGAAAGAGACAGCTAATAAGCTTTGGCTAAAAGAGTTGTTTATGACAGTTAAAACCATGCTGCTCTGGGGCTTTGCTTCCTAGGTTTTGCCCACAATTCACCTTTGAGAGTCTTTTTTCTCGTAACGATAAACATATATTCAGTAAAAATTACCTTAATTTCTGGCAAGTAGAAAAAAAGAATTCTGGAGATTTATGGTGAGGGACAGGGGTGGGGGAGATAAAGTACAGGCTGTAGGGGTAAAAGCAGAGAATATGTTTGAAGACTTAATTGCTTTATTTTCATTATTAAAATTCCTGCCAAAATATCTCTCTAAGCTAAAACTCTGCTTTGGTTTTGGCTCACATTAAGTTCCCATCAACAGTATTATTGCAGCCATTATGACAACAATATCTACGTTCTGTTGCACTCAGAGCAATTGGCCTTTGAGGCTCCAGAGGATGCTGTGAACTTTACTACCTTTTTCTCAGGCACAGAAAAGATCACAGCTGCTCATGTTTTGCATCAATTAAAGAGGTATCATATATTTTAAGTCTTACATTCCCTAAATTCCTGTTTAATAAAGCCATTTTTCCATTTTCTAACAAAAAAAAAAAAGATAAATGTTACATATTTCCACTAAAAAATAAATAATATCTGTATACTGCAATTGTTCTCTTTGCCTACACAATATTCGAAGGGATTTTGGAGGATCTGAACCAGCAAACAACCCCATACATATCATATTACTTTCTCTTCACTTTCATTTAATTTGCCACCCCTCTTCTCAAGAAGAAATTACAATTTAAAATCTTGGTAATCTGCAAGTGACCTGCATACAATGTAGACCTGCACCATTGTTTAAAAAATGTTATATTAGGTGGAAAATTCCAAATCACAAATGGAATATGAATAGAAATGTGAAAAAAAAAAAAAAGTGCTTTGCTTACTCCAATTCAGCTGATGCAGGACCACAAGAAAGATTGTAGATGAATACTTGATACTTATTAGAACCAAACTGCAAATTGTTTCATAGTCTCTGGCTTGCAGAAAGGTACTATTACTGAGTAAATTGCACAACTATACAAAGAGCTTTAAAACTGCAAGAACATTTTTCATTTTTTAAATGTTCACCTGGCATGAATGCTATGAATGCTAATTTTCAAAAGCTTAATGTTGAACACTTACTGATGATATGAAGCAGACTTAAGACTATGACAGTGGATGGGAGAGGTAGAAAGGGAAGGTACCATAGAATGCCTGTGTTTGACAAATGCAAAAAAAAAAAACAAAAAAACAAAAAAACTCATGCTCCGTACCAGTGTAATGGTGAACAGCAAGCAAGACAGAGCTGGCTGCAGATTGTATGCCAGGAATCAACAGTCTGGTAACCGTGAATATTTTTTCTCCAGGAGATTAATCTTATATTTTTATTTCCCAGTTGTCATTATTTTCAGAAATTAATCATTTTACATCAAAGAACGTGTTAATATGTAGATGATTCCTTCCCACAAAAGCATACATTTTGACAGTGACAATACCACAGTATTAGTTAAGGTGAGCTTTGAGCAAAACTGCCAGTCACAGGAAGCGTGCCACATGGAAGAGGAGCAAGAGCCATCCAAGCTCATGGGTCACCTGGACCAACATGTCAGGGGACAGCATTCTTTTAAGCTAGAAACCCAGTGCAACCACTCTTCTTGCATCTGCTCCTTCTTCAAAGGGGGCGGTTATGGGAAACAGACAAATTCTTTACTGCCTCATTCATTTAGGTAACACTTTTACTGCCTCAGAAATATATGAAAAAGGGGCATCTGTATCTCATAGAAAAGGAATATTATGAACACTGGACTGCCACCTAGGGATGCCAGCACTATTTTATCAGTTGAAAATGGACTTAAGTAACTGTATATATTTGCTGATATCTTTTAATCACTATTTCATCACTATTGAAAGCTCCTATTGATTTAGGTATCTAATACAGAATTTGAATTTCCTTCCTGTGTTTTGTTCAGCTTCCAGGTAGGGATAGATTATTAAATTACCATTAGGTTATTCTTCATTACTTTTAAAGCAGGACACTGAATTTTTATAAATCAGCAATAGCACATATTCTATAAACAATATCCAGACTGTGCCATACCTACAGACACAACCTCTAAAATGGAGAAATAAGTTTTTCCCATGACTGTGTTCAAGGTCATTACCAGCTGTGCTATAAATAGCTGGAGATGGCTTAAACTCATACCCATTAAAAATGGTAAACTCCTCAGTGAGCAATTGCCTCCCTAGTAGTCCTGTGCCTGGGTATATAGAATCACTGAATCATTTATTTTGGAAAAGACACTTAAGATCATCAAAAGTCCATTGTCATATGTAGATAAAATGGCAATGATTGTAAGAAAAACTAACTTTATTACAGGTAAAATCTTTTTAGAGAAACAGAATGCTTTCTCTCCTGGGTAGCTTTTCTGACTTTCAAGAGAAACATTGTTTTGTCCTCGGTAAGGTGTTTTTTTTGTTTGTTTTCTCTTTAAAAATAAGATGTCAGAGAGGTACCTTCTTGTTATCCATGACCTAATGCTCTGAGGAAAGGTTTGCAGTGGAGAGCTCTTGACTGATAACTCTCATTAGAGAAAAAAGAAGAAAAATCTAAGAAAAAATGACCATGAAAGACAGCCTTCAAGGAAGAAAGCATAGGAAAATAACATAGGTATGACAGCAATGGGTGATCAAGGTGTGGGAAGTATAAAAGCGAGGGAACAGTTGTATGAAGTATTGTTAGGTCCAGCAGACCACTTATCAAACTGTGAGCATAAGGGACAGTCTCTAATTGTCTGAAACAAATGTACCCAAACTGCTTGTACAATGGGATTAAGAAGTGGGGCAGATGCACCTGCTTAGGGAGTAAAGATTTATTTGTAAGACAAATCATAGAGGGAAAAAAATAAATAAATAAAAAATAAAAATAAAAGGTAACATGCAGGCAATTCAAAGAGACAAAAATGTAAGACTTGTTGAAAAGCAGAAGGAGGAAGCCCTGATGACGAACAGAAAAGTACAACACAGTCAAGATTTAGGCTGGAAACAGGAAGCAAGCATCTGTAGACTAAGCTAATTTCACTCTTAGGATTCAGGTCTCAACCATCTTAGAAGAATTCCAACTTTCCTCTCTTCTTCTCTCCTCTCAATTTCAAGGCTGTTGGTATACATGGATGATAGAAGTATCCAGGTATTGTATAACATTAAAAACTTTCTATTGTGAAATGGAGAAGTGTGTGAAGAAGGTGGAGGAAGATGTTATAAATTATGAGAAATATGGTAACCAAACCATTCTGATTCAGTCTTTTGATGTTAGTTCATGAGAAATTGCTGGACAGCTTTTTAAGGATGCTGGCCACTGCACTTGGTAGGGACTGGTAGGGATTTGGGACTTTCTGAACATGTGGTGTACATGCAGTGAACCAATTATTGGACAGAAACAACCCACATCAGCCCAGATTATCTCAGAACAGATAACAAAGGTCATTATGAAGATAGTTGACTGGATAGGAAAAAATTTAAAAAAATTTAAAAAAAAATAAAAAATAAAAAATGAAAGGGAAAGGGAAAGGGAAAGGGAAAGGGAAAGGGAAAGGGAAAGGGAAAGGGAAAGGGAAAGGGGAAGGGGAAGGGAAAGGGGAAGGGGAAGGGGAAGGGGAAGGGGAAGGGGAAGGGGAAGGGGATGGGGAAGGGGAAGGGGAAGGGGAAGGGGAAGGGGAAGGGGAAGGGGAAGGGGAAGGGGAAGGGGAAGGGGAAGGGGAAGGGGAAGGGGAAGGGGAAGGGGAAGGGGAAGGGGAAGGGGAAGGGGAAGGGGAAGGGAAAGGGAAGGGGAAGGGGAAGGGGAAGGGGAAGGGGAAGGGGAAAGGGAAAGGGAAGGGGAAGGGGAAAGGGGAAGGGGAAGGGGAAGGGGGAAGGGGAAGGGGAAGGGGAAGGGGAAGGGGAAGGGGAAGGGGAAGGGGAAGGGGAAGGGGAAGGGGAAGGGGAAGGGGAAGGGGAAGGGGAAGGGGAAGGGGAAGGGGAAGGGGAAGGGAAGGGGAAGGGGAAGGGGAAGGGGAAGGGGAAGGGGAAGGGGAAGGGGAAGGGGAAGGGGAAGGGGAAGGGGAAGGGGAAGGGGGAGGGGGAAGGGGAAGGGGGAGGGGAAGGGGAAGGGGAAGGGAAAAAATACCAAAAATACAATTCCTAGTTAAATACAATTCCTAGTTAAATGTGAAGGGTTAAGAAATTTTTAGCTTGGACAGGGAGAATAAAAACATCCTACAGCAGAAAAAACAATTCCCTCTGGGGTGCCGAACAAAGAGATGAAGTTATTGGAAAAACAACCACAGGAGCTGGCCAGCATTAACTTTCAAACCTAATAGTCTTCAGGGAGGAGAGACATTAATGGCATACACTGAACAGATGCTAGAGATCACATGCTGCAGATACCTACAGGGACATGTCTACACCCGAGTCATTCGCCCTAGTCTCTGTTTAAAGTCAGAGAGAATTAACCATTCTCTGAAGTGAATCCCAGTGTTTGTACCTATGAATGAACCAAGCATGGACTGATGTCTCATTAACCATATGTGCTTTTGTATGTGTGTATATCTAACCACTTCAGATTCACTGCGTTGGAAATCAATATAATAAAAACTCTAGAACTACTCTACTGTTTTCCTTTTTACTAAAATAAACAGGATATGCATGAACATCTGTTAATATAAACAATTTTAAATACTTTTGAACTGTACTGTCAATTACAGTTTCAGTAGCATTTTCACTATGGCAACATTTGCTGCAATAAATACGAAATATTATCTTGAATTTCAGAATCCAAATAATAATATATCCAAAAAAGATAAAAAAATAAAGTGGAACACTTTTCCTCATTCTGCAGAGCACACAAACTTTATAAGCTAATTTTCAGACAACTCTATGGTGAGCCAAAAACAGCTAATGATTTAACTTTACTCCCTCAATCCCAAATTAGAAGATGCCAAATCATTTGATTTGAAAGGGATTTAACAAATACTTAGCTAGTGATTAAATTTGCGTTTACCGTCCCTATTTCTCACCAGTGTGGAATTTTATAGTCTGTGCTTTTTTTTTTTTTTCCTAGTAAAATTAAAATAACTCACAGCAAGCTGTATATTAACTTAATATTTCTCTCATCTGTTAGTAGGCACTACTTGGACATACATTTTCTTCCATGCTATCTTTGTTTCTTAGAGATGTGCAGGTCTCTTCTCTGATTTTAAATCTTGGTTGAAAAATTGCATCCAGAATCGTTGCCGCCACCAGTACTTCACAAATGACTTTATCCTTCTGCAACAAACTATCTTGTAGTATTTTAGAACAGATATCCACAATATGATATTTGAAATTCATGCTCTGCTAGGAAGGATTGATTGCTTGAGTTGCAAAGTATCAGAAGAATGAAAAATGTGTAGTGAAGAAAAAGCTCAAAAAAGCTGCAGGGCTTTGAATCTTTGAGGGAAAGGTAATGAGAAACCCAAATGAGAAAAAAACAGTGGTACTGCAGAACCTTGCCATCACTTTCTTTCCTGAGGGAACAGGTGCCATACCTCAAGCAGAGCTGTTGGAAAGATGAGGCCATAATGATTTTTTACCTCGGTGTACTCTTAAGTTGTTACTGTTTTACTCAGCAAGAAGATTGCTGCATGAAGCCAAGAGTAAACTAGCACATTTGCATTCCATTTTTCAGTACCACAGATAATCCATGGAGTATTGGTTTAGAGGGATGCAAGTTGGCTGCTTTGTGAATGCAGATATCAAAAATACCACACAATACAGAACACTTTTTTGCTAACTAAAGCAGTGAATGAAGCCCATTTTACTGAAGTAAGTTCCTATCACTCCTAATCAGGCCAATTTTAAGCATATCTGAATAACTAAATATTCAAAAGTACACATAGATCTTCTGGAGGATGACCCTGTATCTAATGAAGCACACATGGTATCGATGAAATTCAAAAAGTGCTTGCACACAGTCAAACTGTTATTTACATATTTTTCTATCTAAACCCAATCACATAGATAACTTTTGTGCAAACACATACTATACTTTAAAAGAAAAAATAAAAATCTATAAAGCTTCACAAGAAATTATACTTGACAACTCAGGAATGATCATTGTTTCTTGGAATTGTTTACCTGATGTCATTGTTAACTTGTTAAGTTCAATGGTATTCACTGACATACATATTACATTACCAATGTCCACTCTGCTGTTTCTCAGAGCCTGTCACAAACCCTGAAGTCAACATCCCCCAAAAAATACAGTATGTAATTCACTTTTGAACTGACTTGACTGACTTATGATATTGGAAAGGTACAAGTTACAGCTAGAGTCTACCACTCCCCTGTATCCCTTCATTGTGAATTATTATTTTTTCCATTAAAATCAATGAACTCAGAACAATCCTAAGTCTGAAAATAGCAGGGAAAGAAATCTGTGACAAGAGCTCATGAAATCACAAGCAGCTTGGAGGTGAATATAAATGCCTGTTCACTGTCCAATCACAGGCATTAGGGGCCATTTCAGTGATCAAGAAGTTGAAAACAATCAAGAGGAAAGAGTGCCTCACATCATGGGAAGTAAACTTTGCAACACATTGCCCTAGGTTGCATGGATACCAAAAAGCGTATGGCTTAAACATAATGAGGATATGACAAGAAAATATGGATATGTAGGGACAATCAAATGCGTAGATACCAGTTCTGGCTCAAGCAAACAAACAAACGCTTAAACACAAACAGCAGTTCTCTTGAAATGGGAAGTATATGCCTAGGAAACCTAGTGAAATGCTTGCTCCAGTCTTTTACTCCTCCCTGAGAACCTGCTGTGGACCACTAATCAAGACAGTGTATGGGGTTAGATAAACCTTAATCCAAATCTAGCTATTCCCATGTTTCCATGAGCACCATCTCCAAAATACCCAGTGGCCAGGACGAAAAAAAAAAAAAAAAAAAAGGAAATTCTTTGAAATTTATATAAATTGGCTATATATGCTAATTTATCCAAAGCTTATGGAAATAATAACCACTTTCAGGAAGCCAGTATTTACTACTTCTAAGAAGCTATGATTCCACCATATGTTATCAATTTAATGTAACTAGTACATTTGGCAGAAAGGTATTTAGGGGGAAAATGTGAGCAAACTTAAAGGATAGGTATTAAGCAGGTTTGACAGTAGGGAGTTAAAGCAGCATGAAATTAAGTTATGCTAAGAGGTGATTTTTAAAACGGCTGATTTCCACCAGAGCACTACTGTATTCATGTCAAGTATCTCGTACTCTCAAATGCATAACAAATGTAACAGGCTCCAAAAGGCAGCAGAAAAGATTAATAAAGTGGAAATGCTGAACATGGGGAGATGAATACAATTTTGATTAAAAGACCAACTGGTCTGAAAAAGTCAGGTCATCTAGCTCTTTAACACATAAAATAAAGTGACCATTAATATTAAGAATGAAAGATTAGAAATTGATCTTGGACTCAGGAACCAAGCAGAGAGCTTGCAACAACACCATAACATAAAAACATGTATAATTTCTTAGCCAAGTAAAAAATCTAAGGATTTTTGTTTTGAACATTCTGTTTTCCACTCCTCCGAACCATAGGTCTTTGTTAGATCCTTCCTTGCTTCATGCCATCATCTCACAGAAAGAAGAAGCATTTGGATTTTAGCGGCAAAGCTGGATAACAGAAATCTCTGCTAGGTTTCAAGGGTGATAGAATGATTTAGGCTGTAAGGAAACTCAGGAGTTCACCGAGACTAGCCTGTACTGAAATATTCCAAAGATATTCCACAAAACAAAACAAAACAAAACAAACAAAGAAAAACCAACACTGCATTTAGCCACTTTATATACTATTACATGCCATTTTCTGCATCTCAAGGGGAAAAAAAAACAGACCGCTTAGAACACTGGAAATTGAAAACAGCTTCTATAATCTAAGGAAGGGAGAAAACTGTTGGGAGCATGAGAGAAGGTTATAAAAATGTGAATTACATGGAGATGAAGCATAAATAAGTCAAAGTTATTCACAGTTATTCAAAGTTGTTCATGCTCCAAGGCAAAAGGACATACAATAATACTATCAGTCAGTGACCTTAACTAAATCAAAAGGAATATATACATATATATTAGCACATATACTTGTACTGTTTTTTATTATTATTATTATCATATTTTTTAATACCACTTTTGGCTGCTTTTTTCTGTGATCTGCCTCTCCAAATGTCTACACTTTGAGGGACAAGAGCAATCCAGGCTGCTACTGTCATTTTAAGTGCACTGCTCATTTAATGCTGTCATTGTCTTCTCCAAAATCTCCTTCTAATCCCAGCTCTCTCTCTCTCTCTCTCTCAAAAAAAAAAAAAAAAAAAAAAAGGTTTTGCACAGCCATTCAACATGTCTTAATAATGGATTTGTCAAATATATAGTTGTATACTTTTAATTACATTTATATTACATATATATATTTATACTATTACTATATTTGCACTGATTTTTCATTCATAATTTATTTCTAACACACACACTTCTAGAATAAGTGAACTCCATGAAAAATGTTTTCATTGATATTCACTGTATGTTTGTACTGGTCTGTTGATCTGATTTACTGATTCTCCAGGCAAAAACTTTCTGAATGGAAACTAGTGGAGGGTGTCAATGTTCAACTCCCTGTGAAGTCCAGTGGCCAAGAAGCATTCACCAAAACATGGGAGAAGCCGGAAACTAGTGTTTCACATTCAGCATGCCTCTCTTCAGAAGTATGGACAGACATACTCCCTGTATTTCAGTCAGAGACAACAGCTCTAAAGAGGATTAGGCAATGATGAAACAGATCCTAATTTCTTTCACCATTGCACTGTCTTAAAAATTGCCACATTATCCCTAGTACAGTGAAGACCAAGTAGGAGCAAGCAATTTCTCCTATCAATGTCAAATGAATTTAAATACAATGCATATCAGACAAAGAATTATGTTAGATATTGTAGTACTTTGATGTTTAAATTCATTATATTGAAATAATCTTAAGCATGAATGATCTTAGTCTCCAATATAGTTAAAGACTATGCACAGAACCTCATTTATCTCAAATTCCTACTTTTAAATGAAATATTTAATTTGCAGATTTTGTATAGCCTAATAAATAATGCCATTTTTTGTTTTATCTTCTTCCATTCACTGCTGTTTGCAGATGGTATAAAAGTAAAAGGAATTAACATCAGGAGTATACACAAGATGAAAAGATTGGCACCAATACAGAAAAAGATATGGACCAAGCTAATACATCCAGCACAGCACAATGCAGGGCTGTGCAAGAACACTGGTGCCAGTCTGGAAGCAGTATCATTATGTTCATATGCCATAAAAAGTCTCATCCAGTGCCATTTCTGGTCGTTTCAGTGAAAAGAACCAGACAAACCAGCAAAGACCATCTTATTTTCCTGCACAGAGAAAACATGCCTGTGAATTCTGCTGCCTGCAGGGCTAGGGTTGAATGAAGATGCTTACAGGCAGGTTAGATTCACTGCGTCTTTCTCCAAGTTTGAGTGACAACTCATCTTGAATGTGGGTAATACATGACAGCCTTTCAAATCACTGCAGAATCACACAAGGAACAGCTTTGCTTTGCAAAGTGTTGTTGAATGGCATCTATTCAACCTCCACACATTGAATATGAATTCTGTGGTGTTAGTGGAAGTAAATTATTTTATTTTCCACCTATAGGTCAATTCTCCTGTTATGAACTGTTCCAGGGTTTGCCAAAGTTTGTTTGTACAAACATAATTCATTTCCATCACCAGCAACAGCCCTATGAGTTTCATTTTCATTGTAATGCTTTGTTATATTTCTTATTTCAAAATGACCTAAGTGTCACTAAGTGACCTTAGTGAAAACTAAGTATTATAACCAGCAACAAATGACAAACAAATTTCCTTATCTTTCCATATGGTTGTCTCCCCAACTCCTTCATTAATCTCTTTCATTGCAATGCCTTGTGAATGGTACATAACTTTGTACTTAGTTTAAAAGTAGCCAAGAGATGAATCCTGCAACAAACTGCCATGGTGAAAATCCAGGGTAATTCTGTTTTGACCTATGAATATGTAAAGCCTAGAACTTAGTCCTAATAGACCTTTCCAAGCTTCTTCATGTGCTCTAGTATATTTTCCATAGGAACTATTCTTTTTCTTTTTTAAAAGTTATAGAATCATAGAATATCCTGATTTGGAAAGGACCCACAGGGATCATCTAGTCCAACCTCGTGTATTAAAACAGGAATTATAGAGGAAAGAGAAACTTTAAAAGCTCTAGAATAAACTGTTTTAGGTTTTAAACTGTATTTGTTGAATCATGGACTTATAAGTATGGCAAAATTAAGAGGGGCAACCTTCCAGGAGACTCCTGCAGTACTTTTTGTCATGCTAGAAAGTCTGGGGTTTTCTGAACAGGCTTAACCACACAAATCTCATTGCAATTTCATTATAAGCAAAGAACGGAACACTTTAAGGAAAAAAAAAAAAAAGCCAACAAGTATATGAACAAATTCTATTACAAGCAAAACAAATTTTAGCTGTAGTTACCATACAGAAGTAGCATTTGGTAATTTTGAATAGTTCTTTGCATGTGAAAATTCTAAGGTAGTTTTTGAAGAGTCATTAATTTAGTCTCATGACCCCCATTATTTCCCAAATATACTGTCACTAGTTTACAGAGATATTTTCCTCATGAAGCAGACCAATCTGTGCAGGACAGAAAATCAAATAATAAATTCAAAATGCTTAACCTCCTCGACTCTGCTCAAATTAATTTATCACTTTCCACTTTCATTCTGTAAGCAAGGCTAAAGATCAGTCATCCCCTGAGGAAATATTCCAGGAAATAAAAGAATAATAGAAATCTTTAAAATAATAAACAATGTTGATCAACAATTAAGCCAAATACATGAAAAGTAGAGAAGCATTAAGGAGAGACAAATAAAACAATGTAAGTTTTTTAAGGTACAAATAAAAAGAAAGTAGGAAGCATGTGGTACTAGCCTTCACAAAGGATTTATTAAATAACCTATCATGGGCCCACACATGCTAAGGTGAGATCCAAACAGGAACTATACATTTTGATATCCAATATAATGACAAAAATTAGATATCCAACTCCATAAATCAAATTCACAAGGCTGCAGTACATGCTTGAACTCTCTGTAAATTGAAAGGTGGGGATCTGAATATGATTATGAACTCCATCACTCTAAATTGTGGAATGACTCTATTAATCAATAGAAAATGATGAATGGAAGAATGTGTGAGCCTGAAATTCACCCCTTTGATGTCCTATCCATTTATCTGTCCATGCCCAGATGTCTATGAGGAATTAGTATTCAAAACTATTGTTTTATACACTGGTATGCTTTTGTTCAAACAACTGGTCCTTTTCTCTCTTTAGAAAAGCAGTAGCTGTTTCTCATCAGCCTATGGTAACCCAAAAGATAGGCAGCATCACAGCTGGCTTATGCATCCTAATAACAGGCCTATAATCAATCTCCCCAAATTATGTGTCATCATCAAGCTCGGTGTTTGCATCTAACTCCTTGTTCTAGTAAATAAACCCAGGGCACAGGATGGGAGGTGGAGGACAGTCCCTGTGGCCGAGGGGCAGCCTTTCTCTCTGGCAAGACAAATGGCCTGGGGAGCCTGACCCAGAAAAGGGACCCTCAACCCCCCCAACCCTCCTCCTTATTCCACGTGAGGGTATCTTCCAGGCCACTCCCAACACAGCCACCTTTGGCCACGCATGGGCCACTCCATCACAGAGGCTTGCTGAGGTCACAGTGGCCACCACTGCCCCGCCTTTGCTCCGGGCCCTATAAAACAGGATCCCTGCAGCTGGCCCACCATTTGCTGAGCTTCTAGGCACTCTGACAGACAGCTTGTGCGGCAGGAAGAAGTCCAGAAGCAGGAAGGCGAGCAGCAGGCCTCCTTGGTGTGAGAGGACAGCGATGCAGTCCAAGGAAGCACCGAGCAGGAAGGCACTTAACAAGAATGAGAAGTGTCATGGGCAGAGGGATCGCGCCTGTGACACAAAAGACACCAGTGCTCGAGAGACCTCTGGCGCACAGCCCACAGACACTTACAGGTGGTACCACTGGCAGTGGAATGACACGGGGAACAGGCCGCCCCCTCAGCCATACAGCAACAGGGGGCCTGGGCCTTCCTGTTCGTGCAGTGGTGGCATGGGACGATGGCAGGAGCATCAGGCAGGCAGCCAGGTGGAGCAGAGGCATGCCCATAGTCTGGCACACAGCATGGGACCCAGCCATGGCCGTAAAGCAGACGGCAATGTCAAACCCACAGATGGAAATCAACCGGACAGTGGCATGGGACCTGGGGTGGAACTGGACATCCCCCTGGTTCGGCACCCTGGCCTGAAAACAGTCCTGATGGAAGGCATCCAGTTTTGGCAGTCCCGGGCAAGGACTGGCTTGTCCTTCTGCCCAACACCATGATGCCCATGGAGGTGGATCCACCAAAAGATGTGGAGGAACCGATGGAAGTGGATCCACCTTGGCCAGATCAGACCTGCGACTACCCCAGCATGTCTACACTCTCTGCCATCAGAGCGCACCAACAGCATCGCAGGAGTGCCCAGCGAGCTCCCTACTCGTCGCGCAAGCTCCATCCCAAGCATTAGCTTGGAGCCACCAAACACCACGGACATCCCGCAGGCTTACCTGTGGGATGTCCCGGCAATAAAGAACTCTGTTGCCAATTCTCAGGGCTTGTGTGAGTGCTTCTTTCCCTACCCCTAGCAGTGGTGCGAGAGGTGGCATCCCTTCTGCACAGAGCCTCGAGGAAGAGCACAAGAGAGGACCCAGCTTCCTTCGGGCTGCTGCACTGGGGTGACAGGAGGAGACCCTGAGGGCCACCATGCACCTTTAACATTTGTGAAAATAGACTGAGGGGTGAAAATAGTAGTGTGTAACCAATTATAGGTGTCTAATTTCTTATATTAGGAGTGAGTTACTATACCTGAGTAATTGGTAATGATAGACATGGAGAAGGCTGAGGTACTCAGCAACTTCTTTGCCTCCATCTGCACTGGTAGATGGGCTTCCCAAGTCTTTCATTTCCCTGAACCCGTAGATGGAGGCTGGGGGACAAAAGTCCCACCCACTGTAAGTGAAGAGCAGGTTCGACACCACCTGATAAATCTAAACAAGTACAAGTCTATTGGACCTGATGACATGAATCCCAGGGTCCTCTCTCCATCATAGCTGAAAATTCCTGGCAGTCAGGCGATGTCACTGGTGAGTGGAAAAAGGGAAATGTCATGCCCCTACTCTTCAACAATTAAAACAAAGAATTGAACAAAGAGCACTGCACTTCAACAATTAAAACAATTAGGAGACATCTCTTCTCAGAAAGAGTGGTCAGGCATTGGAACTGGTTGCGCAGGGAAGCGGTTGAGTCACCATCCCTAGGGGTGTTCAAGGAAAGGTTGGACCTCATGCATAGGGACATGGTTTAGTGGGTGATATTGGTAGGAGGGTGATGGTTGGACCAGCTGATTTTGAAGGTCTTTTCCAACCTTAATTTTTCTATGATTCTATGATTTTAGAAATTCTCACTCAGCTGCAGGTGTGTATCTCAGAATCCATGTTTATGTACCTTCACACAATCAGTTCCGCAAAATAACAGGTAGTCTCTAAATGAGTGTTGATGCTCTTAAAAACTACATTTTAAACTCTTGCCAAAGGGCACCATATGGTGAAAGCGGCTTAGTGTTTTTGTCATATGCCTGAACGGTGACAGTTTGCTAGAAAATGTACCCTGGTGTGTTGAATGCAGATTGGTGCAGTCTTATGGGTCACGTGTTTCACTTTTAAACTACTGTGATTCACCTGCAGGGTAAGCATAACAAGCTTATCCTCAGGTACCAACAAGTAGTAAAGGCCATCCTTCATTGACAATAAAGAGTCTGTGGAAGCACATGTTGAGATATTCAAGAACAGTACTTTGGAGATTTGGATAAGAAATTCCCATTAATTTTCATATCAATTCAGTACACACATTATTTAGGCAACTGCAGACCTCTCAGGCAAAGTATTACCCACTGTGCTCTTGTTGAGTCAGTACTCTCTTCAGTCTCATTTTACCTGGATCAGACCATTATGTCTGGCCTTAACTCCCTTCGTTATTTCAATATAAGCTACAAAACTAAATGAATGAACAGAAGAACTGTATTATCTTTTTGTTGTTGATGATGATGGTTTATGAGAAATCTCTCCTTCACATTAGGTTTTTGACATACCTGTTTGAGAAACAGTAGGCTGCTCATGAATTCTGGTTGATTGGATAGATGGTACCTTGAACAATCTGGTCTAGCAGAAGGTTTTCCTGCCTGTGGCAGAGGGGTTGGAACTAGATTATCCTTAAGGTCTTTACCAACCCAAAACAATCTGTTTTTATGACATGCCCTTTGGGAGCGTTCAGCTTTGCAGTACCACCCTGAAATCTGGAATTTTCCTTCTTATCTGGTTATGTTTGAGGGTTAATATTCTAATCCTTCTCACCATGTTCCACACCAGTAGGATTCATTTGGATAAATTTTATGATTCCTTGTCCCTTTCACATAGAAGCAAAACTTCCAGCTACAGAAAGGGATCTAAAAATCTCTTCTATTTCAAAAAGTAGTTAGCTCATGTCATCAGACTACCTTAGCAGGGCAAGTAGCTAGAAAATCCTCAAATACATATACACATACAAGTAAGATTTATACTTATATGTAGAGTGGGTTACCTTCCAGTTGAAGGTTTTCCATGTCCCACAGGTTGAATCCACGTACAACTACCATGTCTCATGAGAACCTAATATTTTACTTAAACACTTCAGGGAAGTAAATTGTGCATGATATGTTTGAACAGCTGTTAGTGGATTTAGGCATTTTTAGTTTGTCATTTTTAGATTTTTTTTTCTGCTATCATAGTGTAAGTTTTCAGACTTGTACAACTTTATTTAATGTATTAATTGTAATTATGGTTTCATAAACAGTGGATGTTTCATTTCTTTTTGCTGGGGAACAACAAAAACAAAAAAGTAAATATATGTGTTTCTGATGGTTAGACTTCAATTCCATCTTTTTTAGCTTAGCTGACCTATACACACTAAAATAAAATAAATAATTAAAAAAAAAAATCAAGGGTTTGTTTAGTTACATATATAATCTGTTTTATTGCTGTCAAGGAGTGCAATATTAACAACTTTGCAAAGCTCTGTCATTCCAGTGTTACCCTCCATTTCTGAGACCATCTCCGTTTATAGCCTTTCATTTGAAGATATAGTGAGTTACAGAAATGCTTATTCCATCATGAGCCAAGGTAGCACTGGAATAGGCATCAAGGCGGGTGCATCCCCTCAGCCCTAACCCCTGGTGTCACTGAGTGCACCACTGTGCTTTGGGGATTAGTTTACATTTTCATACAGCACTGCAGCGTGTTGTGCATATGCACCAGTGTTCTTGGAGCTCTTTGCACTTTGGTCCCTTGCAAAGGATGGGGCTGAAGACACAGCATTCCAGAGGGCATTGCACATCTCGCCATAGACAGTCAGCCACCATGGTCAGAGCAAAACCAGGCCAAGACGAAACACAGCTGAACTTGAGCTCCTATCCCTCATCATTGCAGCAGAGCTGCAGGGGAAGAAAGTCAGTCCTTCTTACATCAAGAAATATTGTGCTGGCATTAAAATAGAGCTAGCAGTGTTTCTCTTGGGGGTATACACACAAGAAGATAAAACATAAAATGCCAAAGCCACCATAACACCCAAGAAGGCAGGCAATGTTGAAATCTTATTGAAAGCTTTAATGTTTAAAGTCACGTACCAGCAATCACCAAGCATTTATATACAAATTTTCTTCCGTCTTTATTTTTATTTTTCAGGATGGAACTGAATTTCTGCTTGTAACCCAGGCACCCTTTTTGCCATATCCATATGGCATCTATATCCAGTCTACATGATGAAGAGTTCATGACATATACTCAGATTAAAAACTGTTGACAGCCAAACTAAGGGAGATTTCTGAAGAGAGCAGTGAATAAAGCTTATTATGTTGATTCATCTAGCTCCAGGCCAGACTGTAGCAGTAATTTCCTTACACAGTAAATTTTGCAAGAAAACCTGTAATTATTTTCTCTGTTGTTTGGTAAAATAATCACTGCAGAAGTGCCTGATGCAATTCAATTAGGACAGATTGAACATCAGGATGGAGTAAGAAAGTAATAAAAGACAACATGCCCAGCATTGCTCTCTGTGATGGCTTTCAGGAAGGATCAATACACTAACACAGCATAAGAAGAAATGATGATGTATTTTCTTTTGTTCCTGGAAGCTTTTTCACAGAGAATAAAAGGAAAAAAAAATGTAATGCCAAAAAAGAAGAATAAAAATGGAAGTTAGAGAGCAACACATCAGCCAAGAAAGGTCAAAAGCTTGATTGTTTGGAAGTACAATTGTGATTTCAGTGCAAATCAGGTAACTCTGTAGGCACAGCCATAATATTTTTGTACTTCTACCTAATTTGCACTTGTACATATGACATCTGTATGTATTGTGTAGTATGGGAGCTTTCACTTCTCTACATAAATTTCAGTACCTGTGTTTTAAGACTCCATTCTTCAAAATTTGACCAAACAACCCAGATGGACAAAAATAAATAAATAAATCAATAATAACTAACTAAATAAAAAAGCACCACACATTACTGCTTCTAAATTCCAGCTATCAAACATTTTCTTTCTTATCTTGAATCTCACTTATGTTACTTGTGACTTCACATTCTTACAACTTGTTTTGTTATATATAAGATAACAAAATCAGAAATCACTTACAGTAATGATCTTACTGTAAGGTACAGACCAATTTTCAAGTGCAGTCACTAGGTTAATGTGTTAACCTCAACATTCATGCACACACAGATTACTATCTGCTGAACATAACACTTGCATGTCATTCTACACTTACAGCACAAATACATAACAAAAATCCTGCTACAACTAGAAACTTTACACAAGTAAATTGAAGTAACATGAAAAGTTCTTCAGAAACTTCTGAAAGTTATTACTTGGTTTTTCAAAGGATACAATTGTGTTATTTTTCTCCCAAAGGAAAAGATGGTAGAATTAGTGCACATGGGTCTACAACCTTCTAAAAGATATTCCCATTAAAAAAAAAAAAAAAAAAAAAATATTGACTTAAAAACATAACTCATACAGACACAAGAACCTTGAGATAAGATTGATAGGGTAGGACCTCTGATCCACAATCTTCTGGACACCCACTTATCCAACTGCTAGTACTTATTTTGGCCTCAGTTGCCAACCTAATTTTCTTGTTTCTTAACTTCTTAAACTTTGAAAGTTTATTCATTCCTTGTTACATAAGTCTAATTCTTATCTTCATACTTCTGAAAAAGCAAAGATTTTGTTCTTTCTTAGTGATTTTAGGTGCTGTTGTTCTGAGGCATCTGAAAAACGACAACATTTTTGAGAGTACATGCACAGCATTTGAGGATTTTGGCTCTGTCTAACTCATCTAAATATGAATATTTATGAATTAGCCTTTCCCCAAAGATGAAAGACATTCAGAGATTGTAAATTACTGAAAATTACCATGAAAATGAAACTATTGTTGATAATACAAAATTCATATCTGACAGCAAGAAAATTATTTCTTTCTATTCATGATCAATATTTTTTCGATAAATAAAAAAGAACCATAAAAATCTAAGCTGCAGAAGAGTACTTCCTTTTTTTTTAATTAGCAGCTAACTTACTGCCACTATAAATTGTTTAGTGAATAAATTCAGCTACATAAATTAAAATGTTTAAAACTTCAAGTTACAAAATTATTTATTAACCATAAGAAAATTTAATCAATGCAATAAATTATCTCTTAAAAATATAATTATTCTCTCGTTAAGTATTCCAATAATAATTATTCATGAGTAATGGAAACAACAACCTTAAAATGAATTTCTCACCCTAACTGCTTTTAAACAAAGAAAAAAAATAGTATAAAATTCACAGACTTTTACAATAGATGTAAGGAATAAAAATATATATAATATTGATTAATGACATTTATAATATCTTTAAAATATAGTTGTATGAATTTAAAGAACACTCCTTCATACTGTTTTTACTCTTGCATTGAGCCAAATAAGAATGTTAAATTACTGATGCTAGTAATATAATCTAGGAGATTATGACCATGTTTACCTTGCTTTATTACTCATATTGCAGTAGAATTGAGGTACAAATGAAAATCAGGGACTCATTATGTTTAGGACTACCCAATATATCCAACAATGCAGTCTTTGACATAAGTATTTGATGATGCACCTTATATATTTGTGGCTTATGCAATGAAGTTTTTAATTTGAATTCAGTTCTACAATCTCATTTATTGGTAGTTTATGGAAGTACTTTTTTGGATTCTGTATGATTGAATGAAAATCTCAATCTTCAGGGTAAAATTCAAACTTTCTACAGAGCTACTTTATCTACTAATATCTGCCAAAATGTATCTGGTAAACTCTTTTCCTAAATGTTATTTCAAGTCTCTCCTCAAAATCCACCTGATCATCTCTGCCTCCTTCATGGATGAGCTGTGTTCAACTACAGGAACCTCACTCTATCCTTATGCTGGACATTTTTAGGGACAGGCACTGTTGTTTCAAGACTATAACACTGAGTTTGTTGCAATTTATAAGCCATTAACAGACTCCTATTCACATAGTTTATTACACCTGTTTTAACAGACCTTAACCAATGCTCGCCAAGTTTACCTTCCTCTTTCCCCAGCTCCATAGCAGAGACACTTCTCCGTTTATCTGTTGTCCAAAAGTAATTGTAGTAGGCATTGTATCCTGCATGGAAAACAGTAAGACTTGTAATTCTAATAATCTCAGGGAACGAAATCCTAGCTCAAAAGTCAGCAGAGCCATCCATGCCCTTCCTCTTCTCAATACCTGAGACAGTGTTTGAATTTTCAATAATATAGACAATGTAAAGCATTAGCATGTCAAAAATAAGAAAACAGTGATTAAATCAAGCTAGAGTGCTGATACGTAAAACCCAACAGTGGAAAAACAGGAAACAAGTGCTCTTCTCACCTCTTATTTACTTCTTCAGGGACAGTTAATCTCACAGGTCCTCATTTTCTATGGCTATAAAAGGTGGCTATTCCCTCCCATTTAAGAGGGCAGTAACCGGTAACTTATTAATTTCTGTAAAGTATGCGAAGAACATGAATAAAAGCTCCATATAAGCAATATCATATTCATTTTTAAAACTAATAATAAGCAGCAGATAAACAACAGGAACAAAAATACATATAAAAGTGAAACCATTCAGGAGTTTCCTCCTTCCTTTGAACGGGAGGAGGGGAAGTACTGACCTGGAAAGATTAAAAAACATTCTAGCTTTCCAAGACAAAATAAATAAACACTGGTGCTTTTGAAATGCATTAAGACAATGCATTAAACTGGTTGAAAATGGTATAGGTAGTTTTGCTAGCTGAAATACGAGCTAGCATGTTATCTCTAGAAATTAAACTGATCTGTCCTTAAACTGAGAACCTTTCAGAGCAGGAATAACCAATTCAAGATCTGCAGCTGAATTGCAAATTGGCATTTTGTTCAATGTCAGTGTAGGTTTTGGACAGTGATTACTCAGATTTAAATATATATACACACCAGCCCTCTGTTCCATTGTCTTCTCCTTGGTGAGGGACAGCACTTTTGTGAGCAGATGTTCAAAAAGCTACACTGGACTTCTTATATGGGGTAAGGTTAAGCAGGTACCCAGGGAGGTAAGATTCCATCAGGGAAAAGTGGAGATGAGAGGAAAATATGCACCCAATTCCTTAAAATTTACCTGAGAACAGCCCAATGACTCTTTCTTTCCATACTCTTAGCCCCCTTCACCCTGCTGATTTTCTCCATACCTCCTCAACCTCCATAAATCACCACTGACCACCCTACCTGTCTTACTGTGATCTCTCTTGGCCTCACTGCCTTCTCCCAGGTGTTCCCCTTGACTGGGTCATTTTCCACTGTTGCTAGTGCTATACTGAATATTTTTGTCTAAAACCAGATGAAAAAATCAAGCAGAACAAAATATTTTGGGATTGTTATTCAATAAGGTGGGTGGGTTTTTTTTGTTTTGTTTTTTTCCTGCAACAGGGTAAGTATTTTAAGATTTTTCTTTCTATTTTGTCAGAGAGATAATAACGAATAATTCTCAGAGCTGTGATGTGCACATTGTTATAATTGTCTTTTCACCTATTACAGGGCTCTTTCTTCTCTCTTTAAAAGAATGTCTAGGCTCTTCATCATGTCTCCACAAAACTTTTAACAGAAAATTAAATAGCATCTATCAATGGGACATTATGTTTAATAAAAATAGTATCATTACTTGACTAGAGAGCACCATTTGAATATAACTTCAAACATTTTATATAATTCCAAGAGCACAGCTGTTCACTCTCTTTGAGATTATAATATTACTTTTTTTTTTTTAGTGTATTTTGAATCATTGCTAGAATGAGTTTTTATCTTTCTTTTCATTGGGAAAAGATGTGAAATTTCACTGTATTAAAGACAATAAAACTTGCTCACCTTCCCCCGCAGAAAATCCTCATTTTTCCTCTCACCTCCTTCAACCTCTCTGGTGTTTGCTCCGTGTCCTGAACATCTGTGTATCCCACCAGCAGTCCCCTATATTCATCACCTCCCTGCTATTTTTTCCAGCATTTGGCTGTAAAGTAGGAGACAGCTTCTCACAAAAAAAAGATAATAACATGGCTGCTTTAAGTTTCTCTTGTGTCTTTCTGAATGTGAATGCCTCAGAATAGAGGTGCATCAGCAACAGAAATAATACAAAGTAGTTGCGCATAGTTAATAAATTTTCAAGAATATTTTTTTAAATTTCTGCATTTCTTTCACAGGAAAGTATTCATGACTTACACTACACCCATCACTAATATGTTAAGAATTACATCTTCCCTATTTTCCATTTCATTGCTTGTTTGATAAATGCAACAACTCATATTCAAAGAGTAGTGCCTATTGTACTACGGCATCTTTTCCTTTTGCTCTCAAGGATCTGTTTTTCAACAGATTTTTCCATTTTATTTTTTCTTTTTTAGATGGTAAGTTAAGTTAAAGGAGTTAAAGCCTGATAATTTGAAGCTTTTGTCACTGACTTCACCAAGATATTCCTGTACAACTTACTAATTCCCCTTCTTAATTCTTTAAAAAATATACATATCTTCTTCTGCAAAATAACAAAAGATAATATAACAGTAAATTATCAAAAGTTGTTAAAGAGAAAAATGGAGATTAAGATAGTTTTGTTTTACAAGACATCTATATTTTTCCTGAATTGACTTGTATTTCACTGGAATTGACTGGTATTGACTGTATTTCACAGCTATGTTGTGAAGTTCTCCACTTCAACAAGGTTATTAACCAGAGCACTTATCAATAAAAAAGATGAGAATTTAGGGTTTCCAATAAATGCTCAAACGTACATGCAGGTTGGGGCTTAGACCAAGTTCAAAACAGTGCGCTGCATTACCTACAGAGGGTGGAAGAGAACAAGAGATTAAATTTCTGTACATTTGAATTAGTCTGACATACTACAGGTCAATATTCTGTTATTGGTTTAAGACAGACATGTAAATTTCGAAAAAATGCACATTTTAAATTTAGTTAAAAATAGAAGGTGAACAATACTTGGTTTGTTCTCTTCTGACTTTTTATATTGTTTTTACAGTAATTTGATTCTTAATGCTCTGTCTTTTAACAAAATAAAAGAAGCCACTCCAGAGCAGAGGTGATACCTGAATTTCTGATCTTCGGTCAGCTTCAACATCTTTATATATAGCTTAGCATGCAGGGCACCAGCTATGTGAAGACAGGACAGACTACGCAGGAGACTAACCTGTGCCATAACAGGTCACTGACCACCACACATACTGCTCAGGTCAGACAGAGACACAGAGACAAGCAGCTCTGCCAAATGACCCAGACCACATGCCACAATCCTGTCAGGTGCTCTTCTGGGCACGTTGGGTAGCACTGCCCCCTCCTCACCACCACCTCTGCAGCACCACCGCACTGCACTGTAGGAGATTTTATGAGCAAAAAAGACCAGTCCCTTGTTTCTAAGCTAGCTTTTGCCCTGAAAATGACACTAGGATTCTGAAAAGATGCCATGAACTCTTCACCACATCACCCTCTTTTCTCCTTTCATTTGCACAAGAAAACAAACAGCCTGGTGGCACATCTTAACTCTGCTGATGAAGGTAAACTAGTATTCTCTATACAGAATTTTGGTTTCTCTTTAATAACAAGTTTTGCACACACACACACACACAAAAAAAAAAAAAAAAAAAAACAACTCTGCAGCAGCTCTGTTCTCAGTCATTGTCAAGTTGCTGGATTTTAAAGTATGAAAATTCCTAGAAAAAAAGTTCATTGTGAGTGGGAAAAGCCAAGTTTGGATCAGATCTCTTCCACAGCATTGAGTGCTCACCAGGATACATTTATCCCTAATATGTCCCCTGCACATTGTAGCCTGATTCATTTAATTATGAAAAGAATGGGTTTGCAGGACATTGTAAATTGTTCTGTTTGCTTTACTGCCATAAAATTATAAAACCTTCTGTTGGATCATGTTTAACATTGTCCATCACTTTCTTAAAAGTTTGCCTTAAGTTTTCTAAATTGTTTAGGCTCCGGCGTTCTGGAACCAAATGATCCCACATCACTGTCTTGGGGAAGATAATGTGTTGCATTAGCCCACATGGCCAGTGATGATCCCCACTACAGGCACGTTCCTCTAGCAGCTGATCCACAGGACCTGGGGTACACAGCTTCTAAAGTTCTTACACACTCTTCAAATTATAAACTACATTTTTAATGCAGAGATTTGCCAAGCATTATACTCTTCTTTCATAAGACTTCTGACATGTTTGTACTAAATAAATAAAATAGTTCACAGCTTTTCTGATCTTGGATAAAGTTAAACTGGAGAACAAAATTTATTCCTCCCAGTGCGTACATACACGCACACAAACACAGAATATCCATGCTCCCTGTTAACCTTGTGCTAACAACATTTAAGTCATCCTAAATTCCTTTTGGAGAATCAATGGTGATTTAGTTCTATCCAATACCTTTGAACTGAAAAGCACAAAGCTAAAGCCTGAGCTTGCTTGTGCAGCCCACCCTATGAAGGAACAAATGTTTGACAAACATAACAAAAATGAACATTCTTGGGCTGCTGTCTGGAGCTTTATTTTAGATATACTCCAGAGGAGATCAGCACTGTTCTGTCAACACTACCTGAGCAGAACATTTCTAAACATTTCTAACTTTTTTTTTTTTAAATACCTAAATGCTCCATCACAAAGACATCAGTAGGTCAACTTGACTGTTATCCCAGTGGGAAGTAAACTGTAACTCTGAGGACCTCTATAAATTTGAATCACACCTGAATATGACCTTAAAGAAAATATTCTCACAAGATTAGGAGCAAGTAAATTCCATGTTAGACATTCTTTGTTGTTACAAAGAATTTTCTTACCTCTATTGTCCTTCTATCTTTTATACACTTTTATTGTTGAAAGTGATTGCATTGCATATTTTAAGTATTTTAGTCATGCAAGATAAAGATCATTTAATATACTTAAGAGTTGAGTAAATGGGATGTGCATGGGTGAAAAGAATAGAGTGGGTTGGGAACTTCTCTCTACCAGTGCTGGAGCACAAAGTTAGAGCAGAACCTCCTTTCATTTTGGTCACAAGAATTCCATGGAATGGAAGCAGTAAAGACAATTATTATTTTACAGAGTTTTTTTTAAAGTGCTGAACATGAAAAATGAGGCAGACATCTATGCCTGAAAGAATTCAGTTTAAATAGCTAGCAAAAAGATTGTTAACAGACGATGACTAGAGGATGTGATATATCAAAAACTGAAGCATTTGAGCCAAAAAGATTAGCATACACCATATTAGTTCCATTACTTTGTATTCATCCATCGTCTGGGATCTTCAGTTGCAGAGAAATTAGAGCTTCATACAAACAGCAGTAGAAACAGGTTGCTGTGAGAACAGCTGGTCAGAAATTTTCCAACAAAACCATTTTATCTGAAACAACAGCAGCCTGGTAACCTTTGATGAATGCAAATAGGGTTTGATGAAAACCCTGCACAGACTCCTAGCAGACAGAGCAGACAGATACCTTGAAATCTTGAAAACAAGGTTTGGAGTGAGGGCTCTGAGAATAACTAGGCTTCACATTATGGAAACAGCATCCAAAGCTTTGAATTCCTAAATTTTGTGTGCCTAAGAAGGTTGATAAGAAATGGTGGTCCAGATGGCACCTACCCTGATAATACACTTGCAGTTGCTAGGAATCTTACCTATCCACTTTCCAAAAGGAATTTCCTGTCAACTGATTCTACTCCCTGTGGTTGGGAGTTGTTTACCCAGTCAATTAAAAAAAAATCCCAGCTCTGCAGGGATGTTAGGACCTGGCTGCAGGGTAAAGCTTTGCAGATAGTGCTTGCTGAGACAGTGACTTCTTTGATAAAACATTGGTGACCATCCAATAAGCAGCAAAAGTTATACCAACAGTTGCTTTTATTTTTGCAATATCTGCCATTTTAGTTTCAAAAATTAAAGATGATAAATAAATTATAATGTAGTAGGGGTAATGCCAACTCATTTGATGTTTAACCACTGACCCGCTATCAATTTGCAAGAAATTTTAGGCAGTATTGACCTGGATCAGATTCAAGTAAGTGACCTAGAAGTAAACAGCTGAGTATCTCATTACTGCTGCCCTCATCCATCTTGTTCTGTGGTACTTTCTAGTTGAACTTGCGCCAACAAGAATAATTATATTTCCTTTGCTCTTACAGAGCATCACAGTTTTTTTGCTGAATAAAAAAAAAAAAAAAAAGAGGCCAAAATTCCAAAATTCACCATTATTTCCCAAAATACATGCTTTTTAATCATGCATGCAAACAAAAAAAAAAAAAAAAAGAGAGAAAGGCACACATTTTTTATGTACTTTACTGTTATAGAACTAATTTTGTCTTGCTATAATGAGAAAAATTGTCAGAAAGCTCCTGTTCATTTCAGAAGTCTCAGTGTTTCAAATTTAACTTACTGCAGTATAAGCTGCAATGGATCAATAGATTTGGCATGTCCTTTGTTTACAAAGCTCACCATTATGTTCTAGTTGCTCACATTCATCATGCAGAGATAGGAAAAGTCCAAACTGAAGTACCAGTCCCTAAATATGGCTGCTACAAAAGACCCATGTTTAGAAAAAATTGCTCTGTTGTAACAAGTAACAGAGAAAGTTCTGGGGGATAAGAGATTTAAGATTCAATCCATATACGATTATCATCCATTGCATGAATGGCAACTAAAACACATTCAAGGAGAAAGAAAGCAGAGAGGAGGTAATGAATGTCAAAGGAGTAAAGGAGATGTGGACTTTGATGAGGACACTAGAAAAGTATTTAAACGGAAATCTTGTTTGTAAGCATAGAGTAAAGCTTCTTTTTATTTTTATTTTTTTTTTAAATTTGATTTTCCATTCTTTCTCTAGATGGAATCCTCACTCTGATTACTTATTTAATTATGAATTTATTTTATTTTATTTTATTTTTTTTTTACAGAAAAGTCTGTGTGGTGCAATACTGTATGACCACTACTGTGAAACTGGCACATGGGATTCAGTGATGCCTCAGAGATAACAGACTTTATTAACAACAAAGAACTCTCTCAATGAGAGAGTGGGAAGACTCATGGGCTGGGGAAAAGCTGCAAAAGTTTCTGCCAAGTTTCAGAAAATATATACAGTTGTGCTAGTATTGATACTTGGAAATTTCTACTTTCATCAGCCTCTCAGTTGCTGAATAGACATCAATACCACTCCACAGCTTGGTCACCATCTTTCCCAAGACTTCACATACGTAAACGCAAAAAATAAACTAGAAAACCTTTACCTGGACTACTATTTCCCTCTACTGAGAGCAAAGATAAAATTGATATCTGTAAAACGACACATGCAAGGGAAAGATAAATGATTTCGTATCTTCTTGCAGTAACAAAACTAGAGGCCATTAAGTGAAATTTCAGAAAGCATGTCCAAACCAGAAGAGGAAATACTTTTTCCACACAAGTTACAGTAAACTGTGAGCATCTCATCCTAGTAAACGGTGTATGTTAAAATTGTACATTGGTTCAGACAGTGACTAAATGCTTGTAGGGAAGAAAAACTCCTCAGGCAATGCTTTTGAATCAATTAAACTGTAAGCCCTGTACCCTCCCCAGCCTCCAGCAAGCACTTGTCCTCTTCTCATATTCTTGTTATTTACTACTTTCAGCATGACAGTGCAAAGCTAGACAGACTTTGTCAGATTCATGACAGTGACTTAAACTAGAAAAACAAACACTTTAAATACTGTTCACTGTCACAGGGAGCTGTCATCGACTCCTCTGTTACACTGGCATGTTACACTGTGATGCAATTAATGACTTGCTACATCCAAAAGAAAGCTTTAACACATCAATAAAGACTACATTTTCAGATGTTAAAGAATATTTAAGCAAGCAGTTCCACCACTTGATTCAGGTAAAAGATTGTCTCTCACTCTTTATTGGGAATTATAGAGATAAGTAGGTTGAAATGGAACCTCCATAGTTCATCTAACCCAATCTCCTGCCCATGGAATGTCTTTTGAAGGCAGGTTGCTCAAACTCCTCTACAGTTGAGATTTGAATATGTCCAAGGATCACCCTACTGCCATGGTAAAGAAAAAAGAAAATCAAGTTGGGATCTCCCATGTTCCAGGTTGTGTCTGTTGCCTTCTGTTCTTCCACCATGAACCTCCAAGAAATGTAACTTTGTCTTCACCATCAGTAATCAAGAAGTTAGAAGATTAATACTAAAATAAGGAAAGGTGTCTTTCATAGTCCCTGTGCGCATCCAGTGTCAACTTGAAGTGAAACTTAAGTTGACCAGTAGATAAAGAAAAAGCAGTTCCCTTTGCACTGCAACTATGATAGGAAATTTCAGTTAGTTTTCACATTCCTTTTTTTTTTTTTGATTTCTTGCAGAAATCTCTTTAGAAAGAAATATATATTAACTGAAGTCTAGAGTCTCAAAAATAAATATGAAAAGTATTCATTGGAAATTAGTCCATCCACATTTTATCACCTGTCAGATAGAAACCTCAACTCGTTTATCACAGAATCATAGAAACACATAGGTTGGAAAGGACCTACAAGATCGTCTAATCCAACTGTCCTCCTATCACCAATACTACCCACTAAGCTACTAAATCATATGTCATAGCACCTCATCGAGGTGCTTCTTGAACACCACAAGGGATGGTGACTCCACCACCTCCCTAGGCAGGCCATTCCAGTGCCTGACCACTCTTTGAGAGAACAAGTTTTTCCTGATATCTAATGTAAATCACTCCAGGTGCAACTTGTGGCCATTTCCTCAAGTCCTATCATTAGTTATCTGGGAGAAGAGGTAGACCCCCTCCTCATCACAACCTCCCGTCAGGAAGTTGTAGAGTGCATGATTGTCCAGCTTCATCATTTCATTTAAAATACAACACTCAAAATAGAAGCATATGTGAATTTATTTCATGTTGAAAAAGTTTATCTGCAGAAAATATCATCCTTCATACATTTTCTTATGATTTATATCTCCTTATAAGACCCACATGAAATTCACAGTTCCAATGTTATTTATAAATATTATTTAGTAAAAGGAGGAAACGTTAAAAAGACAGGTTTCTCAATTAATCTAGATTACATACCTCAAAATAGGTGAAACACTATTCACAGCTTCATTTCATAAGTAAGAAATAGTTATAAGGTAGTAAAATAGTACAATCTGCAGAGGTATGAGTCAGATAAAGAAAACTTTTACTTAACTGTTCACTTGTGTATGCATGTGGAAGTATCAGATAACAACTCTGACTCCAAAAAATAAAAAAGTAAATCTAGGAAAAGAACATTATGATCACTCCTAGAAATTATCTAAAATATAATCTGTTGCTGAATATAATTAGCCAGCTTTTTTTTTTTTTTTCCTCTAATGATAGAGGACTTGTTACAATTCTTGCTAAAGTTTTCTAAGAGTTAACTAGTTTCTCTCAAAAGCATCCACCTTAAATTCCATCTAAATTATTGGCATTTAGACAGTGCATCTTTGTTATAGTTTCTTGTTAAACAGAAGATGTTCCATTGCCAGGAGCTCTTTTCTGACTTGGCTCAAAAGCTAAGTAGCTAAGTTGTAAATACATTTCATTTCTTCTCTTTGGTATTGCTGACAACTGCTTGCTTGCTTCGCACCTCTTGATTTTTCCTTGTTCTTCTTAGTGCAAAATCCCACATTAGGAACATCTATCTCCCTTGGACACTTCGAGGTCCTGGTGAGAAATCTTGATTTATTGCTCTGTTTTTGTATTTCCTTGATTTATCTTGTTTGCAGAAGCAGACTTTCTTTCGGGTGTCTCAGCACCCTCATGAACCCAGACATTTTTGGATCAATTACATGAAGTGTTTTTATATATTGCTTGCTTGTTAGTATTTTAGTTATGTTCCTATACAAGGTAAAATTGCAAAGAGGCATTTTTCTTCCTTTCCAAAACTGTGAGGTTTTCCTGGAAGTGAGTTTTAATTAGCCGTTTATATTTGTGCTTACAGCTGCAACTCAAGGACAGGATAGATTGCTCTTTCTCTACAGCTCAAAATAAATAAATTCAGTATGAATGGATCTTGGAAAGAAACCTGTTATGCTCTGCCTCCCACCTGATTCCAATAAACTTCTGCTAGCAACATAACAAAGACTTCTTTTGCAGCTCAGTTTGATTTCTTTTGTTTACCATCTCCTCCTTCTCCCAAAACTGCATGTCCATGTGCAGTTTAAATCTGTATCTTGACAAATAAAATACAGTGAGGAGGTGTGAAAGGCAGCAAGCATTCTGGGCTGCTGAGGGTACTAACTAAGCTGCAGTTATTCAAGTTTCTGCTTTTCATAGGAAGAGAGGGATGACAGTAAAGCACAAGCTTTACAACGAGCAGACAAGCTTTGGTAGGTGTATACATTTATTTAGTGGGAAGAGAAGCTAAAATGGCATGGAAGCATCAGAGGAATATTTTGCACATCCACAGAGAAAACGGGCATGTGGCTTGGAAGCATGCATAGGCCCCTTTAACAGGGTAAACAGGTTTATGGATGGTTAACTGCTATTGACTTCTGGAAACATTCGTAAGCCTTTGTTTCCAACAACAGCACTCAGAGACATAGGAAGTGACAGAATTTGCCAAAGAACTGTACGCCAGACAGTGCTTCAAAAACGTGATCAGCTGTGGGATAAACAAGGCCTTTTAGTCAACAGACCCTCAGGCTCAGCTTTTGAACTTGCCACTGCCCTGCTGTAATAGGAAGGAAAATTTCTGCCAACACTGTCAAACTTCAGCTGCTCGACTGCCTGTGACACAAGCATATTGAAAGCTGCAGAAGAGAGGGCTTCCACTGAGTGTTCAACTGCATGCTTATCTGCAGTACAGCCTATAAAAGGGAAATGTGGAACAGGCAGGGAGTATAGCATCATCACAGGCGCAAAACAGCAGCTTTGAACACCTACATGAAAATATAGATGGGGCCTGTGGGTCAGATCAGACCAGAACAAGCAGTCACTTCAGACAACTGTTATCAGATAAGTTGAGTACTAAAATATTCTGGGTTTTACATTCTGCTACAAATTAGGGTTTTTAAATTGAATGCAGCATGTCACAGCTAGAGCCCTCTGACTGCCTCCTTCATATCCTGCTATGACAATTGAGTGCCTCCCAGCTTCATGGCCTGCGTGCATGCCCTGGCTGCACTCTCACCCCACACATTACAGTTCTCCCTCCTGCACCCTGATTTCCACAAAAAAATAAAAATTGGAAAGAAGAAATATAGCCCATGGTCTCACAGCTCTTCAGTCTGCACACAGAGGTCTGTAGCCAAAGATGTCCTGTGAAGTACATGCAAGCTTCAGGCTAACCATCATTGCCCAAATCTGCCTTCTGCCTTTTTTGTGCAGGAGCATAATCCTGCAGGTCTCCTGGTTAGTCTACCTGCTGGGTTATTGCAACCCCTGTGCCAAAAGCACTCACTTACCTGTTTCATGTACTTGAATTTTCTTCCATTGGATGATACAATGGAGAACAATTCAAGACTCTTAGGCAGTTAGCCATAGCAGCAAGAAGCAAAACATGAGCAAAAGCCAAGACTTTTAAATCCTCAAAAGACAGGGAAATGAAATTTACCTTCTAGGTAACTGTATAAAAATATAGAAATTTTAGTAAGAACAGGGACTAGCACTCAGAAATCTCCTCTCCCAAATGAGCATGTGATTCAGACAGTCTTCCTTTACTTTGTTCCTTTTGTCCCCTACAACATCATGCCCTCAGAAGAGCTTTACAAGGAAAAGCAGATTCTGTCCTCCTCCATGCCAGCAGATAGGCTGCTCTTTTGAGTGCAAGAGAAAAAGTTTGACTTTTTTAGAGAAAGACATTTTTAAACTGATCTTCTGCCTCCTGGGAGAGGCACTCTGTAGGAAACAGGTATTAAAAAAAAAAATCCTTAAAGGAAGGTTGCCTTTGGACATTTAGCCAGACTCTGTATCCCATGCAGATGGATATATATGAAGACTTCAGGAGCACACTCAAGGGAACTCTTCCATGCACGTTCAATAAAAGCAGACGCATCATCCATGTGCTAATTTTTAATTCTTTTTAATTCAAGAACCGGCCACTAAAATAATCATATAATAGAAAAGGTGAAGTGAGTGGAAGAAATGCTGAAGAAATAGCACAGAAAAGATCCAGTTACAGCAACAAACAAAAGAAAATTAATTTTATGGATAAATGAAAAATGCAAAACAAGAAATATCTCAAAGCCAAAAATAAGATGAAGAGGCAACTCAAGGTAAGACAGGAGGAGTTTTGTAGAGCAAAAATAAAGTCAATTTTGAATAATGCTTTTGATAAGCAGAGGTAATACTGCTAACATAATTTAGTCTGGAAAGATTGAAAAAGATAGGTCAGCAAAGTGACTTTCCACAAAACAGATTAATCGTACCAATAAAGAGAGCAGGCCATCCGATTGCATAGTAATCTTTACTGTCATTTAACCATATTGTCTCATTCTATACGTCCATTCTCCCTTGGAATACACTCACACATCTGTCTTCAAAACCCTTTGCAAGAAAAAAAGACAGTCTTCCAGATACACAGCTAAGAATTGTGTATACATCCTGGAACCTGTTTTAGGTGGGCTCTATATGTAGAGCCTGCCTACTTATTAAGACTACAGGGAAAGTGGAATATCTGACATTTATTTTTGTTGTGTATAATTGTGTTACATATATTGTACTTTCATTGAGCACAAATTGTAACATCAGATTTGATTAATATTACTGATGTTAGGACAACCCTACTAGGCACTGATCAAAAGGTACTCTGAATCCATTATTTATCCTTTTTTATCCAAATTATTTTCATCACTTAACAGAATTGAGGGCTGCTTTCTTTTTGCCTTTTTTTTTAATTATTATTATTTTCCAGATAATCAGATTGTGATGGAATTAAAAACAATAGAAACATTTTCTGCACTGTCACTCACACAAAAATGCACATGTAGACTTTTAAAAAGCTGATTATTGTCCTAGAGTTACTGGAGTTAAAAGTTAAAGCTATCCTTCAAGTCCTTGACTGTTACACAAGGAGCAACTCAATATTTTTGAACTTCAGCTGAGCTGGGAAAAGACTTAACCTTATAAAACAAAAAAAGATCAAGTGAAGCCTGAATACTTGGATACAGCAGTAAGGTTCTTATAGTCATTTCTGAAGAAAAAACGATATGATGTATGTTATAGCTTCTATTGACTTCAGTGAGATCTGCCCCTCACCTGTACCAATCAGCTGTCAATTCTGCTGCCAAATTTACAGCCTCCTGCAAAAATATATTGGTTAAGTGAGAATTCCTACATTTAAAATAATAATAATAATAATAATAATAATAATAATAATAATAATAATAATAAATTAAAAATATATAGAAAATAAACATTAAAAAAAAAGCTGAATTCTTAAAATTTTAGATCATCCACAGGCACGTGTTCAGCCACTCCCAGGAAATCAGCGCTCATCATTCATAATGGTTTCTTGGAAAGACAAACACTATCACTCCAAGCATCTCCCTTTCCTCCTCCTTTACCCCTGTTTTTATTGCTGAGCATGACACCACATGGTGTGGAATATCTCCCTGGTCAGCCTGGGTCAGGTGTCCTGGCCATGTGCCCCTTCAGCTTCAGATGCACCCCCAGCCTCTTCACTGGCAGGGCAACACCAGGAGCAGAAGAGTCCTTGGCTCTGTGTGAGCACTGCTCTGCAGCAACTAAAACATTGGTGTGTTATCACCACTATTTTCATCCAAAATCCAAGCTAGCACTGAGTGAGCCTCTACAGAGAAAATTAACTTTACCCCAGCCAGAACAATGATGTTTGTTTTTTCATGTTCATTACTTTTAGCTGCACTGCATCCGTGTCCATTTCTTGGAGGTCAAAGTCCTCTTGGATGTCAATGGGTACTAGTTCATACCTTCTTCTTCACACAGCCCATACTGTTCTTGTACAATCTGATCCTTGGAGGAAAGACAGTAATGATGAAGAGGAAATTCTGACCAGAGAAATTAAAGGGAAACCACTGTACTGGGTAGTCTTGACCTCCCCTTTCCCATGCACTGCCATGGCTCTTCAAGAAAAACAAACACAGAGCAGCGAGCAGAGCAATACACACCACAGCCTGACAGGTAACAGAAAACGATTGTGTTCAAAATGATTTTAAAATAGATTTGCAAAGGAAGATTGGCATACAAGAAGCAAAGCTGTGAGCAGTGAGGAGAAAGAATAAGAAAGACATATGGTGACTGACAAATACTCCTGTGCAAAGAAAAGCTTATGAAAAGTCTATTTATCTATAGACAGTCTATAGTAATAAAGTCTATAACAAGAATATATTTCAGTCCTGAGATTCTGCAACTTTTGCATTTTTTAGCTGAGACACTAAGCAACTTATCTTTCCTTGTGTGGCAGTCAAGTAGGTAATTTCCATTGCATAACAAGGTTAGAATAAATACCAATTCCAGAATACATAAATAATGTGATCTGGATCCAAAACGGACATTGCTTAAGCAAATGAGACAAATATGTAAAGTAACTTATGATATGGAGAGCGATCAGCTCCTGCAAAACTGTATTTTATTTTATTTTTTTTAAGAGTTGGAACTTAATCTTCAATTAATTACTTATTAGTAATGCTTCTCTCCAGGGGTAAGGAGGTTTATTTACAAGCACACATTGCAAAGTTTACCAAATTCCCCCATGTAATTGCGAATGGACTGGGAAATGGTTATTTTTGTACTGAATGTCAGATCTGCACAATTTTGAATAAGTACAAGCTGATCAACAGGACAGCTGTTACAGTATTTTTGGCTTTTCTATTCCATGGCTGCTGGGTTACTGGTGTGGTTTCCATACAGTCTTTTACTTAAGGCTAGGTACAAATGCTTCTCTTTTAGTGATCTAAACTCAACTTTATTTTTGCTGTCAGTGTTGTTAATATTAAATGAAATCCTAGCTGAAATAATTCTGCTTCCACATAAGGATTTAAACTGCTGCAGCTGCCTTCATTTCAGGGAAATGGCTCCTAGCTTCCAACTGAAAGGGGCCCTATATTCATAATCTGTTGGCTGTCAGAAGGGAAGCCAGAACCAAGCACTCTTTCCAATTAAATAGCAAATGTAGCCTCCTGATGAAGTCAAATGAGTCCAACCCCCAAGTCAGAGATTCTTTTGGATCCTCCCCATCTACTGAGACAGAAGACACCAGTGGTAGGCAGACTGTGTGCAAATGGCAGATGGAAGTACATATGAAAAGATGCAATGTTTTCAAAGGCTAGAGACCTTTTTCCAACACAGATTTTGCTTGCCTCCGCTTCGCCCCGCCTTCCACTGGTAGGGTAGTCTGAACTTAAAACCACAAGTAAGTGTCCAAGCTTGCACAGGTGGTATGTAAAGCAAGAGACTCAAGGGACTGTGGATTCACAAGTCACCTCCTCAGAGGTACAGAGGAGGTAAAGCACACCACGCAAATATGTTTTGCACAGAACTTCTGAGAACTGTTATTCTTAGGAAAGACAGTAAAGAGTAAATAACAAAACAGAAGATAAACACACCTGAGCCCATTATGCCTGCCTGTTTCCTAGCCTCTAGATCAAGACTACCTGAAGTATCTCCAATAGCAACTCTCCTCTCCTCTTGCTGTTCCAGACCAGAGGTTTCCTTAAGGGAGGGGGAGGCTCTTTTATAACCTCTTTAGATGATTTACTAATCACCTTCATCAAGTGATCTAGGCCTTCTCACCAAATGATAGATTGCTGTGCTTCTAGCTATCAGACCTTGACTGACAGTTTTGCCCTGGGCAAGGGGTATCTTTGTTTAAGGGAATTCTGCTTATTTATGAAAGCTGGATGACCTACAGTGTTATCTTATCCATTTTGTCAACCTTTAAATGTCTGCAAGTGCTTACTGGTGTACAGTTGGAAGTTTCTTGCTACATATCCATTCAGGGATGAAGCTTGCTCACTATAATCTATTGATCTCACTTGGCAGATGAATGTGTCAAGAAACAATAATTAACCAGCATCAGTGTTTCTGCTTCTGGGAGAACTTAGGCTCCCCTTTGTGCAGGTGAAAAGAACTGCACAGACAAAAAGTCCTGGCCGGTCCACCTCACTCTGATACTTAGACACCTTCTGGAGTTTGAGGAAGGAGATGAAGTTCACAAGACCATCTCGTGTTTCCTGCAGAGTGGACCTTCAGTTCTCTTAGGATTTTAGGACTAGCCATTGTTAGAAATAACACAGTGAAATCCAGAAAGCTGTACCAGGGATCATTTGCCATATGCCACTGTTTTGGGAATCACTTTTCCTTCTGTTCCTTTGCCCCATTGGGTTATGTAATATCCTTCCTCAGAAATGGTATATTGTATTTTGGAAACTACCCATTACTTAGTTTGAGATATGATACTCTGCTACTAACAGTAATGCTCTACTCATCCAAAAAGCACTTTCCTTCTTGTGGTCAGTGCAATTTTTATCTCATATGCTCTTATTGCATGTCTCAGAGGAAAAAGAGGATTTTTTTTGTACTCTGGAAACAAGGGAGTGAATTAATTTGTTTTTACATTAAATCTGCTGGAAATCTCTTTCTTTAGTACCCTAAAATGTGTGGCAAGTCTACCTACTTATTTGCTACAACACAAAATTTATGAGTATCATACGTGGATTATAGCCAGTTTCCATTCAAAATTTAATTTGACATATTTAACATAAAGACCCTTATTTCACACACCGAGTCATTACAGTGCAGCTCTTTGATTGGGCTCACAGTAAATGCCTCACAAGTCTTTCCATTTTCCGAAGAATGAGAAATTATGCTAATTGCTTTTTTATGATAACTTGTTATAAAAGAGCAGTTTACACAGATTAAGCTCTGGTAGTGCTTGATTGCAGGGCACAGCACTTTTCATTCCCTTTTTACATACTAGGTACTTGATTTCTTCATCTGCGCATACAATTACATTCTGTAATTGGTTCTGAGATTCATTAAAAGGAATCTTACTCTGCAGATAAGCTATATCTGTTGGCAGGAGCCTTACATTTACCATTTACTTATTTATTTATTTATTTTGTATAAAATAAAAATAATAGAAAATTAATAGAAGCACCAATAATTTTGCCTTAAAATAATATTTCAGAAAATTAACAGATGTTGATACTAGAAATAAAAAGAAAAGGAAAAAAAAATCAAAATTTCTCATGCATCTTGTTTATCTCAAAGCAGAATTTAAGAGTAATGGGGTAGACATAGTATTCCAAATGATTTGCATTCAACTCTTCTTGTAGCTAAGACTAACTTATACAGCACATTTTTCATCTTGCAGGTGGCAAGAAAGTTGACAGCTACAAGTGGAGTGAAGCTTTTCCCACATTCTCCCACCCTTCCCATGTCAGCCATGAAACACAAGTTCACTGTGCCTGATAGTGTAGTCTTTCTGATGGAGGGTGGACAAAGATAGCGCTCATATTCACCTGGGAAATACACATGCCTAAGACTGCTGTCATGTGAGTCCCAGAAATAACAACACACCTTTGTTCGCAGGTGCCCAGGGTGTGAAGTTTGCATGTAAAAGTTCCTTATTCCTTATCCTGTCCTTAAAGCTGCGCCATACTATGCTGCTCCTGTGCAAAAGGACATAGTTTTGTTTTCATGGGTATTGTTTCTTCTGCTGTTCAGCTCACAAATCTGAACAATTTTCCATCATCACTCTCTTATGAAATACTGCTGAAAGATTATCTCTGGTTCTTCTGTAAAAGGGGTGCATGACAAGGGAGTTCTAAAAATAATCTTGTTACAAAAACCTATTTATTTACAGCAAAAACATATTTAAGTGAAGGATACATTTCAGATTTAAGAAAGAGGAGGATAGTGGTGGCTATCAGGATGTGAACACATGCAGACTTTACAGGATAATAGTTTGCTTAATCTGCTTAACTGGGAATGAAATTAGAACCAGTAGAGCCTAGTTGCTCTAGAGAATTCACACACAAAAAGCAGAAAACACAAAATCTAGGGCAAATGGGGCTAAAGAGAATAATAAAACATTTAAGTTTAAGAGAAAGAGAAGAAATCCTATCAATATTAATGGCCAAGAAGAGAAAAATCATAGAAGTGTCAGATAAATGAGAGATAAATGAAAGAGAATTTCATATTTCTGTTCTGCATCTGAGAAAAAACCTAGAAAACAAAGATAGTAATTTAATAGTAACTCAGTGGGACACAAAACCAATGATGACTAAACTGGCATGAGAGCCCACATGAGGAGTTTTGCAGCAACAGCCGGTAAGATTTCTAAGCCAGGAACAGAGAACTTCAGTAGGTCTCTGAACCTTCTGGAAAAATCCAGAGAGCTGGAGATATATATGTGACATTTGAGGCATCCATTTTAAAGGCTAGCTAGGCTGAATGAGAAATGTCTTTCACACTGATATCAGTCATTTCTGGAAAAAAAAATTATATATATATATATATATATATATATATATATATCTGAAACCGGGCCATCTAAATACATTGAAGAAAAGTAACAGTTAAAGATTTGCACCATCATAAAAAAGTTATAATCAAACAAATTTAACTAATTGGTTCTGAGATCAATAGTTTGTTGACAAAGGGAATATAGTGTTAATGTTGCATAGTGCTGTAGATTACTTGTCTGCCTGCCACCAACAAAATGGAACACCCAAATGAAAAGGCATCTATTCTGAGATAATGTCTAGATGACATACATCCAGAATAAGCATTGCTACTTTGAAATGAATGTCTAAAGGATTTGGCAAGGTTAAGTCATATATGTGCACCGTTATAAATGAACTTGAACCACCTTGACTTTCTCAGTCAATAGCAATATTTGCAGCCACTGCTGCAGTCACCCAGGCTTGTAACCCAAATCCCAGACCCAGTGCTGGCTCCAACAGAATTTCAGTTGCACCTAGATCGTTGACCAAAAGGTTAGTGCTGTCTTCAGGTATAGAAACTGCAGAATGTTGTATAGAAACCCTGAGGGATTGCCATCTCTGCCTGCTACCAGACTACTGTGTCTATTTGAAGAAGGGTATTAACAAATTGAGGAAGGGTGGAAGGGAGGGCAAGAAAGGAGTCATGAAATAGGTTTAAAAACTTGGCTTATAATGACACTTGGAAAACTTCAACCACTTTTCTTATTATAGAAATTATTTCATTTAAGCCTAAGTACCTCATCAAGACAGAAATTTGACAGAGGACTCTTCAATCTCCTTGAAAGGGCTTTGAGCTAAAGTTGAAGTTAGACCAATTTAGACTGAAATAGATGTAAAAATGAGTGCAATAAACCTCAGAGGAAAAAAAATAATAAATAATCCAAGAGTTTTCTTGCCACTTCTGCTACAAGCATTCTAAATCAAGATATTTGACATTTTTCCATAAAGGTATTCAACCAGGAATTCATTTAGAAAGATACAACTTATAGAAACAGGGCATATAACATTATCTAACTAGTCTTGTTGGCTTTAGAAGTCACTGAATTCATGCAAAATTTTATATTTTCAGCTTTCATCTAAAAGTTGTTTTAAGTAAGTTATTTGGTAATTTTCTCTCCCTTTAAGTTTCTTTATGGACTTTTCTCATGTACTTTTCCTGGACTTTCTCATGTCATTCCGCTAATTCTGCTTGGACCACTTTTTCTTCTTCTGCTGAGGAACCTAATCTTCTCTTTATGTTTCATCTTCTCTTTCTTTTCTTCAGTTTTAGTTTTCGTTTTCCCCTTCTGAGGCTTTGCCCCTTCCATTCCTTCCATTGCCTTGCCTTCACATTCTAAACTTTCCTCTTCTGTTTCTGTTTATTTTTCCAAACAAATTATTCCATCCGACAGCATATGGAACAAGTCTTTCAGGGAACATAAAAATAAATTATTAACAACTTCCAAATAATAATAAAAAAATACGTGTTAGCCTAAGCAGAAGAGTTTTTAAAAAAATATGTCACAATATCAACATCTTGCAAAGCATATAGAGATGATTTATGAGCACGTTGAAATGCAGTATCTCAGCTAATTGCTTCTGATTCTGACTTTGATAGCTTCACTCATAGGGATTTTTCTAAGATATAAAAGCAGATATGTTGAAACCAATTTAAAAGAGTCAGCAGAAAGCATATGCATACCTTTTTCCATAAAGAGCAAGTCATGGCTATGAGCAATCTTACAGTTCTAGAAATTCTGACAGGTATACCTGAAAGGCATTATCTTCCTATGGACTCCTAATATCCTTTCTGAGATAAGTTGATGCATTCAATTAAATTCCTGGTGTGCAGCCTCAGATTATAACAATTATTTATTCTCCCACAGATCCAGCAGGGTTTCAAGCCCTTCTGTCTCATCCCTTCAGGACCTTACAGTCCAAGCTTGGTAAAACTAACTTTGTGTCTTCGTATCCAGTCACTGGAACTAATCACTGGAGCCAAATGCTGCAGTTTAGTTCCCAGAGAGAAAATAAAGTTTTATTTGATTTCTGAGTGAGAACTTTATGCACAAGTCTGACATACTTTATTTAATTCACTTGACACACACAATCTTCCAGTGAATTGCCTGAACCATCTTACATTTCCTATGTAAAAATGTTATCTGGGGTAAATGGTCAAGAATAAAGAAAGTTCTTATCACAGCCAAGTTTTTTGTTGAACATGTCCACACTTTATTTTCACTTGAGTTCAGTTTTTGTCATTATTGTTGCTTTTGTCATGCTGTTCCTATGAATATAGCCATTCACCAAGGCTGATGTGTATCCAGGATTCATCATTTTTAAAATAGATATTATTGTTAGATGTTTACTCTCCATTTCAGGCATTGCTATAATATCAAAGGCAATCTGTTTAATTTGATTGTCAATTTAATCCCAGAAAAATATGTTGTAGATAAAAGGTAGAGCCCAGAATCCTCAACAGAGACTTGCTTCTTCCTTTCCTTTCCTTTCCTTTCCTTTCCTTTCCTTTCCTTTCCTTTCCTTTCCTTTCCTTTCCTTTCCTTTCCTTTCCTTTCCTTTCCTTTCCTTTCCTTTCCTTTCCTTTCCTTTCCTTTCCTTTCCTTTTTCATAACAAGCATTTTATTTTTTTATTTGTATAGATAACGTTAGCTTCTTTCTTCAAAAACAGAAAAGATGTAAGGCAGAAACAGCAGATAGAAAAGTAAACTGTTTAGTGGAAGATTTGAATAACAGGATTAGAGACCACCGGCAGGGCAATAAGTTCAGAAATTTCTGAGCCCCTTGCACAAAGTGTCAGGTAGAAATGAGCTAGGAGTGAAAAAAGACAGAAGTTTAATTTATTAGGTAGCAAGCAACACATCAAAACTAAATGTGTTAATGGTTTTTGTATGTGTTTGAAGTAGCTGCACCTGATGGACATTTGGAGCCAGGGGTTTCCTCCTGTCCCAGCCTCATGGATGCAAGGCTGCTGTGGTTCCCTGTACCCAGGGAAGGTGAAGGCAGCAGTGAGATAGAGCACACCTTCCTGTCGGCTTCATGTGCGTGCTCACACTACACATCTCTACAGATGAATGGCCTGACACAGAGAAAAAGTGATGTCTTTACCAGCAGCCAGCTGCATGCTCACAGCACTCAGGTGAACAGCACAGGTGGCCTGATCCCTGATCCTGCTCCTCCTCTCCCACTGGTAGGGATTGGAGACCGCTACTGCAATATGGCCCCCACAACAAATGGGTCGCTCCCGCAGTGGGCCTCAGGCCCTCAGCCTGTCCAGCAGCAGCCCCCGGCCCTCTGCCCTTCTCCAGCCGCTGGCAGCAGCACCTAGGAGCCCCGAGGTCATGGCTTACCCTGCTGATGGTACGCTCTGCTCCTGCCCTGTGGTGCTCACACCTGCACGTGCAGAGCAGAGAGCATGGCCATGCAGGAGGCAGTCAGAAATCAGATTTATACAGGGTAGGGGACCAACTGTGGTGATCAAGCACAGGGCTCAGTCAGACAAGTTGTTGACCTGTACACTCAGCTGGCCCCTTCTTCCCATTTTTCACTCTTTTTTTCCACTCTTGTTCCTCCCCAGTCCACCTTGGTTCCTCCTCTTCCCCAGCTTTGGTCCTTCCCAACTGACTCATCTGGATGGGTTTCACTCCAAAGACAATCCTTCCCCCATCATTTGGATGGTTTTAGGGAGAAGCCAATTCTCCATATCACCTTCCACTAGGTTTTTTCTGCCTGTCACTGTTCCTCTGATCTTTGCTGGGTCTTTGAGTTCACCATGGTAAGCCTTTAATAAATGAGCAGCCTGCAGCAAGAATAACTGGTATGAATAATAGAATGACAGAAAAAAAGTAAAAGCCAGACAAGTTATTCTTCTGAGGCCAATGAAATAAATGACCATAAAGTAAGAACCATCAGTCTTAAACAAAAATAAGTATCATGAGAGAATTGCATCAAAATGTCAGATAATAAAAGAAGCATAGGTAAAAGTTGATGTTGGCCTAAACTACAGGCAGAAAGAGGAGGCATCACATTGTGGGCTACCTCAAGAATAAGGTAGGACATACACCCCCAAACCGGTCTGTATCCACAAGGAATCTTGCTGCACCTTCACCAAAGTATGCATTAGTCTCCCCTTCCTCTCCCCCGGTGAATCTGTCGTCTGTATGTGTCTTAAGGGGAGCTGAGGAGAAATGTGTATCCTGGCCAGTGCAGTTGGCTTTTGAGGACAGAGATACGTGTTTGGGGGAGGGGAGGCTATCTGTATGGACATTTCACACATGCTGGATGGCCAGGTGTGATGTACTTCAGATGATCATTTGACTACATGTACCTTTGAGTTAGTAGCTCATTTTCAACTGCTGCAGAATGGGACATGTTTTTACTGAAAAGGAAATTAAACAATATCTCAGCTGACTTTTTATCTCCCGTATGTCATCTTCACTATCCGCCAGTCATGTATGTGCTATTCACAAGAAGCTTTGAAAAATATTTATAACTGTTTTCCATCCAAAACCAAAGCTATCACCAGCTAGCTTCACTTTCAACAGTGTAGCCTCAGATGCCTCTAAAGGAGAGGAAAACACTTAGCCACCCATGTGTGCTCTGGGGAGGAAACTCATGCTCACGTCTACACCAGCACCTGAGCCAGTGCCAGACAATACTTCAAATACCTCTGCTATTAAATTGTTAGTCCCATACATTATTTTAGCTATAGCTAAATCTCAGCTTTAGCTAAATAATACTTACTCAATTGATTCTTGGGTAAGACAACAGACTGCTGACAAGATTCTGCTTGGGACATAAACACTGGCCCAGGCCAACTTCCCAAAGGAAATTTTGATGGGATCACTTTGTTTGGGGAATAACAGAGTTTAAAGACATTGACACAGGCCATTCTGTGCCATTTGCTTTCATGCTGAGAACAGTCCTGGGCTCATTTAATATACTGCTTTAAATGTACCCATGGATACTGTGAATGGCCATAAAGCCAGTATGGGATACAGGAGCTACACCAAACTGCTATTGCTGAGAATCCATCTGAGTTACCAGGAATTGTACTATTTCAGCAGGATTCCTGATGAGGTAAGGAGCTACCCTGCACAAAAAGATGCTTGCAGGAGCTGGGCCTAAGGCAGAGATTTCACTGAAGGGGAAAAAACAAGCAAACAGCAACAAAAAGTTACCTGCTTTTTTGAGCATAAAGAGAGGCCAGCAAAAAAAAAATAAGATCAAGTGTATTCTTTATGAAGGAAGAAAATCTCTAATTCCCATCTTTCAGCACCTTCTCAAGGGACATGGAATTAAAACAGTAGGTATTCAGAGTAGGATTTCCACAACACTAGATTAGAAACATAGTTCATTATCTTTTCACAGGGTTTTCAACTCACGTATACAGTCACTAAACTTCCAAATAGAGCAAACAAATATAACCATGTTTCATCTTTCCCTGTAGTTTAATTCTTTGGCATTTTAAATTGCAACTACTGTGGTATCTGTGATTATCCCAAACAAAGAATTGGACTTTCAGACTGTCTAATAACATACAAATTAGATACAGAAATAATATAATTTCAACTATAGACATTAAAGATATGAATGAGGACACAAATGTCTGTTTTTAATTAAAGATCAGAAAGAGAAAGGTGGGTTCATTTATATATATATGTTTGTTTATTTATTTATTTTACTTTCAATGTTTCACTTTAAACATAAATATTTTAACTGTCAAAATAACAACAATAATAATGTTATTTCAGAAATATCGAAACCGAGATTTGGACTTTGTTTACCATCTCAACAGAAATATTTCCATCATTTCAAAATTTTTCCACGTTTCAAAAGTTATAAATTCATTGAAATAGAATTTCTGCCCTGAAAAGACTGGGGTTCCAACCAATCTGAATTTTCCTTTGAGGTGGGGCTTGGGAAAGAAAACTGCTTTATCATATTTTTGACCATACAAATCTTTGTGGTTTCTTGCAAGCTCACCAACTCCATGCCACAAGATAGATAGATGCAGAGTTCCTTCATGTGCAGCATGAGTAAAGCTGTAGGAGAATTTATTGAACATTCATTGGCCAAGTGATTCCAAGCCGGTGTTTTAGAAAGTTTAAAATGTTTACTTGGAGATGAGAGCATGAAAAAAAATGGCAAAAGGCATTTCTACAGAATATATCTGGAAATATAAAGACGTTCTTTTTACTCTTTTTGTTTATTTGCTTGTTTTTCAGGAGAACATTAATTCAAAAATGTCTTATAAAGAGTTAAACACATCTCTCAAATTTTGAAAAAAATTCTGAAAAAAAATTAAATTCCATCTTGTTAAAGCCTCATGCAACAGAAATTACTTTACACCATGATCTACTAATGATGCTGAAATCATTTCAGAGAAAGAAAACATAATGGATATAAAGGTGAGTGCTTCTCATTATCAGTCATGCTGGAGATGCTTCAGTCATTAAATTGCTTCTGATGCACAAGTCCAGGGACAGAAAAGATGTCAACAAAAAAGACATATGAGTTTCAGTGAAGCATGTGGAATTGCTGAATTGGGAACAGTTATGAATCTTGCTCTCTTTTCAGATGTTGCTATGCATTTTAACATTCATGGAAAATCTGAGCAGGGGGCAACATTGCAGCTGGTAAAACAGCTTGTTAAAATAAATTTGGAAGTGCTTAAAGTCTAAGAAAGTGTGTCATGTTGTACCTAGAAACTAGCCCAAGAGGCAGAGAAGTGAAAAAACTAATTTTCTAAATGGTCTTTTTATAATGGTCATAACTTTCCAGGCAAGGCACTGCTGTTTCAGCAGCTATTAGAAAAAAATTAAGGTTTGTGGGTTGTTTTTTTGTTTGTTTGTTTTTTTTTTTTTTTTTTTTTTTTTTTTTTTTTTGTGAGGATGGGAGGGTGGAGGGTGGTGCTTTGTTTTGTTACATCGGACACCACATACCTGAAGGGCTGCTATGCTCTTGGTTGCTTCTTTCAAAAACAAACAAAAAGAACGCATGTCCCAGGTAACTCCCAAATTGCAAGATGGACAGAAAACATGCAGAAATGTTACAGCCTTAAATATCCCAAAGAGAGAAACAAAGTCTTGGGGGTGCCTAAAATCAGCAGCTTATGGTTTCAGGCAAACTGCAGGCTCTCCTATAAAGGTCTTGAGAAGCAGGAGGTTTGTGCTGGTAACCGGATAGAAGCAGTGGCCTAATTCTTGTTGGTTGGCCATCACACTGGGTGGCCTGCCCCACCTTTCAAGGTGACTGGAGCACAGAGCAGGTTGCAGGAGGTGTCTCAGGCTGTGCTGGGAAGCACAAGGAGGTGCTCAGTGGCCACTTGTAGAGTGGTCTGCCAGGGTGGGAAGAGGTAGTGTGCTCCTCCACAGAGATGGCTGCAGGGAGCATCCTCAAACGGCCCTAAATCAGACTAATATTTAAACACCTCTCAGGCATTTTCCTGAGCTATTGCAATGCAGCACTGTACTTCAGGCAGAACTCTTGCTGACTCCTGTCAGCTCAGGACCTGGCCCTTCCCATTCATATCGAACTTGCCAGCAGAGTCTGAGAGATGGATGTGACAGTTTTAGGCACAGAATTCATCTCTGCTTCATGCTTGGTTTTGTTTTCTTGTTGACACTTAATCATCAACATTTAAAACAGTAGTAACACTTGTATTTTTACCTCAGGTACTCCTGAAAAGCACATTTTCAGGGAAAATTTAGGAGAACGGGAGTCTCTGGCCATTTCATGTGTGACAGTGATATAAAATCAGAACTCTGATCCCTTCAATACAAATACTGCCATGTTGACAGTTTTCTTTCATGAAACTACTGCTAATGTTTTTTGTCATTGTTGTTTGTTTGTTTGTTTGTTTCCCTCAATCTGAAATAAACACACCCTGAAACCTCGGTAGGTTACAAAAGAGAGATGTTCTCCACTGGTCAGCTCTACAGCTCACCTATATAACTAGTAAATAAAATAAAATTAAATTAAATTAAATTAAATTAAACTAAATAAAATTAAATTAAAAAGAAAAAAAGCACTGCTGTTTGTCATCCTCAGATGATTCTAGGTTAAAAAAAAAAAAAAGTTCACGTCACAAATATTCAGTCAACCCCATTCCTCCAAAGATAATGTTTTGTTGTTGTTGTAGGTTTGTTTTTTATATATATTTATATTTATAAGAAAGTTTATAAGAAAGGATGGAGGACATAAAGGGATGATGTCAAGTAAAAATACTAGCATTTCTCCTTCAATCTCAAATACAACCTTTTGTATTTGAGCAAAGGCCAAGTCTGCTTTTAAGAAAACTTCAAATCTTAATCAACAAGCTCACTGAAGTATCACAAAGAGAAAACCTCAGCAGTAAAATGGTGGCCTAGAGAGAAAAGCACTTCCAGTAAGTTAAAAGACATAACAGAAATAAATTGAATAAGCTTTTACTGTATACATAAGACATTTTTATTAATAGACAGAATATCAATCAATAATATTAACCATGAATGTTAGCAAGTGAATCCATGAATGTTCCTTTCTCAGTCAGAATCCCCATTTCATTTGCTGTTATTACATACTCAATGCAGTGTCAGCATAACTTTTTGCATGCTTATACGTTGATATGGTGTTTTCCAATATACTAAGGACCATGAACCACTTTGAAAAAAAAAATAGACCATACATATACATATACATATATAAAATATGTATATATAAAACAATTCCTACCTCATTGTTTATTGCTTGGAATTTGTGGAGAGTGGGAAGGAGGATAAATATACAGAATGACTGGCATTAAAGGAGTTATCTGCCTATTGATGTCATTAAAATCGATATTTATATTTAAAATTTCAGAATTATAATGACAAAAATACAATATTTAAAAGAACAATTGTTTGTAGTAGTACTACTAGTAGTAGTAGCAGTAGTAGTAGTAGAATATTAGTAGTAGTAGTACTTCCCCAATGCTGCTGCACATTGAAGCAGCAATAGTATACTGGGTTATCTGCTACCTTAATGAAAACTGGTGGAACACATGTCCAATTCTGTTTTCCTTCTGGAAGTCATTTCTCAGAATTTATAATTAAATAGGCACATGGAGAAGTTCACCTTGACCCTTCTCAGCTTTAGAATTCCAACACTTTCCCCTCAAACACCACAAAATGTCACCTGCAAACAAACAGCACATGATTAGTGTAGCTCTCATGCACTGACTGAGGAAAGTAGTAGGGTGAGAGCACTTTTATGTTAACTAATATGTAATTACATTTTTTCATATCACCTCTTCAGTGGGTCTGGGTAAAAACAATTCCTGAATATTCAGATCAAACATATGTCATTTAATACTATCTCTCACTAGTTAGTGTCACATTGGTACAATTTGAAATGTCATACTATTTCAGTTAAATTATAGTTGGGGGAAAAAATGCCCTATAAAATATTGCTTGTAGACATTCTGCCCCTTGCAGTTTTTACAGGAATACTTTGTAGAGAGCTTGTACATTGAAATTATTCAATAAGTTTTCTCTGAACATCCTCTTGGAATCAGTCAGTAGTTTCTTAAAATAATCAGGCTGACATGAGATATGGAACTTCTCCTTCCCTGGTCTTTTTCTTCAGAACATCACCTAGACAACCAGAGAGCGCCTTCACAAGACACTGATATATATGTGTGTTTGAGAGCCTTGCATTTCAAACTCCTACCTGATACTATTGTGCACTTTCTTCTCAAGTCTTTCAGCTTTCAAGATTTCCTCCAACTTCCTTTGAAGTGTATTTGAAAGGCACTATGCAGTACTTATTTACACAGTAATATTATATAACGAAACTTGCATTGTATTGAACTCAGTGTCTGTTATTGCAGCGACCCACATACTTTCATTAAGGTTGCGTAATGGTGGCCATTATACTTCAAATAGACGAAACTTGAAAGTATCATGATGGGACACAGTTGATAAATGCTAACTGATCTTCTGATAAAGTAATTTTATCAGACAGGAGAAAACCTTCAGGAAAACTGAAGACACTTTAGATCCAGTTTCCAGGAATAATATGATTCCTTGAGTACTTTATCACCTTAAGAGGTATTTGCTCAGATTGGTTAAAATGGTTATTTTCAATGCCAATGATGAGAATATTCACAGATGTTTGATTAAGTGTCTGCCTTCTGTTTCATAAGTTGTTGGCACTAAGGAGACAAGATCTTTGCTCCAAACTATGAAAAGAAGAGGTCAGCACTGATAGAGATTTCTTCAATGTCATCTTGCTGAGAAAAGAGCAGGTGCCATTCTACTTTGTACGATTTACCAGACACTTTACCACTTTTCCCAAACAGATTGTTTCTATTTAAAGTCAACATTTGTAAATGAATGTTAGCTAGGGATGCTTAATCTGTTTAGTAATCAGAATTTCTGTTGTTATTGGGTTTTGTTGTTGTTGTTTTTTTTTTTCCCTCTTCTAGAGAAGATAAATAAATAAACACACAAACAAACAGTTCTCAGGTCCGGAATCTAAACAGCGCATGAAACACTATAAAATGCCCTTATCAATTGCCCCAATTTGGTGTATTATTGGCACAAATTTGGCCAAAACTTTCATAAATGGAGAACCGAAGGATTGAAACTGGCCTTGGTCAGTATCAGTACATCATCAGTATTTTTTTTAAGACTGCATCTTACATCCTTCTTGCCAGACAGTTAATTACACTTCTAAAGCAACTGAGACCATGTTAAACTACATTTACTCCAGTACTGAGTAAGATTTCAGAGTGTGGCTGGAATAAAACATGTGGCCAGTGAAGTCAGTGGCAATGTAGAGGACAGTCTGTGATGTTGGGAGTTGTTCTCTCCTAGGTCCATGGGAATGTGTGAGCATTTTCCCAGTACAACCACCCTACCCCAGGAATTGCAGGGTAGTTTCTTCACTTTATACAGCCCTTACTGGAGACACTTGGGATGCTTGCAGGGTTTACTTGCTTGAAGCACTGCACAGCAGCCAAGTTACAGCTTCTTAATTCACATGCACAATGACAACCAGAAGTTGCTCCATCTTCTCCACTCATGGACACTTGAATGACTTTTAATTTGGTCCAAGTATATTGCTTTGTGTAACATTAACAGAAGGGAAAGTAATTTATTGTTAACTGCCATATGGATCTGCTCTGATCTGCAACAGTTTTCCATCTAGTTAATGTTCTTTCATCATTGCTGCATGAGCTTCTGTTATTAACAAATTGTCTTGGATATGAAGGTTGCATAGCAAAAGTTATTACTTAAATCATAACTTCTTTTTTTTTTCTTTTGAGTTGTGTAAAGTTCCAACTGACACTCTGCTAAAGGAAAATATTTTACGGCTCACAGATTGCTTATAAAAAAAATGGAAGGTATTCACTAATATTTGTTTAGTTAAGAAACTAGAGTGATCAAATTATAATGACCAATGAATCAATTTGCATCAAGAACAATATTTCTATAAGCAGTTTAGAGACTGAGAAGTCTGTATTTCAAAGTCACTATGGTGTAGGAAGCATGCATCCTAAACTTCTCTACAGTCATTTTCCTTTTGCTTAATTATTATTCTTGAAGTTTTTCTCCAGCTATGTAGTAGCTTTCCTCAGAAACTGCATTGTATACCAACATGACATTAGTATTCTTCTTGGTAGTTTGCTTTATCTGCCAAACACAGCACAGTTAAAAAATAGGTTTGTCGTTTCTGCTCTTGAGTTGATTTGTCTGCAATCTCCAGCCATGAGTTCATGGTATGCCTTTCTAGGTCGCAGTACATAGCCTTCTAAGGTCCTCATATTTTGTTTTAGTGAAAATATTTACACACGCCAAGAAAGGTATTGAAATACACTGTCCTGAACAGGCTGAGAGCTCTCTCCTGTGAAAAGCATTTTCCCTGGCTCTCAGAACTAAACTGCTCTTTTTTTTTCTTTTTTTTTTTTCTTCCCTATAAATTTTCCAAGTGTTTTTACCTCAACAGCAGTGGGGTTGAACTCAGTATTCCAGTCTCAGCATTGCTGTATGTTGACATAAAAATCACCTCGCTGCTTACCTATTTAGACATCCTAGGATCACATTAGCATTTTTATTACAGATTGCAGTGACTGCTCCTATCAAGTTGTTAGTCTTTCCAAGGCCCAAGTATTTTTCAGAGGCAAGATCTTCTATGTATGACTCTCTAAAAACAGATCGTTACCTGTTTTTATTAAGGGAACGCTCTGGGTGGATGGGGGTGGGCAGCAGGTAAGATAGGGAATATCTGAGGTGTTAGAGAGGGCCTAAAATAATTGAATTAGGCACAAGATCATATATCTTGTGATATAACTTAATGTAGGGAAGTTTATAGAAACACTTTTTCTTAGATCTCCTGAAATCTTTTTGCATCTCCTTTGTCCTTACATGTACAATGTACGTAACTTTACAGTAACTACTTCCATTTAAAACTGACAATTAAAATACCTGTTCTGTACTGCTGTTTAATAAGGAAATAAAATTTCTCCAAATGATTTCAGTATGCTACATTACAGGGTGATATTGCAGATAAAAATATATAATTGACAAAAAAATACAGGGCCTAATGTTTGCTTGTGTCTGTAAGCTAGACAAAAGAACTGTCGTGCAGATTGGATCTGTCTATATGGCTTGAGTTGATTTTCTGTTAACTTTCTAGGTAAACATTTGTTAGCAAAATCACTGACTTCCCAATTTATGACTATGAAGAAAATATTACAGAGAATTAAATGAAAGAAAGCTCTGAGAAGTTAACATAAATATGCACATTACTTTAGTCTTTGAACAAGCCACATATTGAAAATAAACTTTATGACCTTAAATAATAACACAAAAAGTTACATAATCAGCACAGCTAAGATTATGCATATCAAGTAATCAAAATAGATTCTTTGGAAATGACCTACTGACAAAAATCTAGAAATTTATTTTTTTTTTTTGTACTGCAGACAAGGTATTGAATTTGAGGAATAAATTATGAACTAGATTTCTGAAAATACTTTGGCCTTTCAGATCTACGAAAATAGGTGTTAACTTACTTATATAGCTCATCTTGAGAGTCACTAAGTTCTATGTTTCTGTATTTGTATGTGTTAGTGTTTTAATTAGGCTTCAAATACAGAGAACATCTGTGATGTTCCTACATTTACATACTGCCTCTTTGCCCAACAGATCTATAAAAGGTGTACATACTATGTTCTGTGTCTGTCCTGTAAGCACAGCTACCAGTAAAGTCCATTAAAAAAAATAACAATAATAATAATAATAAATCAGACCCCCTACTGTCCTAGGTTCTCTTCATTAATCAAAGGAATATCTCAAACACAACCTATCCACCCATAAAACTTATTGACAGGATATAATGGATATACTGGGCAAGTGAAAGCCATGTAGACAAGAACGATGTATGTTGAAATTTGGACTGAACACTGGGCACGGCACTCCCTTCTTTCCTGTAGAAACTGGCCTCCCTTTTAACAGCTGTACTGAGAACATGAATCTCCCCTCTAGCAAGCAAATATAACTGGCATGAGCGTATATTCACACAGTCCTACTGCACACTTTTGAAAAGCTTCTGTATTCTACCCCTGTAAATGAGCAGCGGAGACCAAAGCTTGCTGCTCCTTTCTGCTGAGCAGCATATGCTGCAGGGTTGCACAAATGTTTGCAGAAAGATTTCACTAGCAGAAGTGCAACATATATTTATTATGTTCTTCAAAATTTGCCTTATAATTTGCAGCAGGCTCTCAGAGTCACATAAAGACAAAGAGGAAAAGCTTGAATTCATGAAACTTAAAAGTTTAATAAAACCAGGATTGACATACATTGGAAGGAACATTTCACTCATACTATTGGCTGTCTAGACATATGTTCAAGCCTTGCTTATTTTCTTTAAAAAGAACAATCATTTTTTTGAGGAAAAAAAAAAGAGAGAGAAACAACAAAAGAAAAAAAAAGGAAAAAAAAAAAGGAAAGAAAAAAAAAAAAAAAGGAGAAAAAGATCCTGTAGTTGTTCCAGGGACAGAATTGCAGAAAAACTTAGAGAATGCTAGTCTGAAGCTTAATGTCTTTTGTTGCAATAGGGTATTTCATCACCAGTAGGATTTTCTGTGAAGTTTTATTAAAATTGAGCGCTTGTTGAAAGTTCATATGAAAGTAGATAAAGCAATTACAGCCACTTGTGATTCAGACTCTCTCTGCTCCTTCTTTCTGGGCACTCATGCATAAGTGATGATGTAGAATTACTCCAAATTATTTCTTGACCCAAGTGATATATTCAGATTATCATGTTAATTACATTCATAGAACAAACTTTACAGATTCTACTGAGGCTGAGGACTTGAAGAGTAAACATTTCACAAAATATGAGAGTTCATTCATCTTCCCAGTAATGTAAACAGTGATTTACATGTAAATGTAATTTCCTTCTACCTGCAGAGATCTCTGTACAGTGTGCTGCAGAAAGAATCCTAGAAACTGAGCTTATACATGCAAACTGTATCAGTGAGCTTTTTATACCTGGTGCCTGGCAATTCCATTTCTCCTCCAACAGCCTTAAGCACAAGATCACTGTGGGACAGGCTAAGTCATTGCATCATTTCTCTCTTCATCCTGCTGAAGAAAAGTCTAACAACAACCAAAAAAAAAAAAAAAAAGCCACCTATGGTAACAAGAACTTCACATTTTTTCCCCACTTGCAGGCCACGAGAGTTTTCACACCATTTATCCAAAAGCTTTAGTAGAACACTGAGATTTTCCCTTCCCTGTGTTCCAGACCATGTCCTTACAGTGATCACCATAAATCATTATCTGCCCTGACCAGCCTCCAGGACTTGGTCTTTAACTTTTGCCACAGTTCCTTACCTCTTAAACAAGTTCCACCACAAGGAATGCCTTAACATCCACCGCTTGGAGACTCCTCCAAGTGAAATAGACACAGATACGGCTCTTTCTTATATCAGCTTGACAAACTCTCGTTCTTCTCTCCGCAGCCTCCATTTCACAACTTTCTTAGGTAGTGGAGGATATCATCTGAATCCATTTCAGACTTACATGGGCAAAAAGGAGCCATAATGGATACAGTTCCTCTGTCTCTAATGGTAGTGAAAAACACTGCAGATTACCTGGGGTATATAAAAAACTGTTTGTTCTCCCATAGGTTTCAAAATTATGTTTTAGTGACTAAGCTGAATGTGGATGTGAAGGAGCTATCTCCAGAATGGTCAAGTGCTCCCCACTGCCTCTGGTGGCACTGCCTTTCTCCTGGCACCAAAATGCCTTACAACAGATTGTCACTCATTCGTTGCTTGTATGTGGTGTTTGGTCACCACCTCCTCCACTTTGGTCCTCACAGCTGGCAGGGTCTGCTTTTGAGAGCGCTTCCTACAGCAGCTATCATAAGACAAGACTGAAGAAGCTATTAAGAAGTTTTAGTTAAATATAATGTATGATGTTTACACTTGGATTTTGCCTTTTATGTTCACATAAATCACCAATCATTTTAGTATAAAGTGCAAGATCTAACCTTAAAATTATCGAAATTACCATCTCTTTTTTTTTTTGTGTCAGAGCAGTACATCAAAACCTCCCACAATACATATGCCAGAGAAATAGTCTTTGGGCAAGTTACATTGCTGAAACAGCTTTACTGAGAACATAGCAGAGACCCCTAGAGGACAGCAAAACTAGATTAGTTTGGGAAGAACAGGGGAAAAAAAAAAAAAAAAGAAAAAAAAAAAGAAAAGTGCAGAAAAGACTGCAAAAGCGATAAAGAAAATATGCCTGTAGTTAATGTCCATAAAGGAATAATAATAATAATAATGAAAAAGAAACCTAAAAATTATGAGGATATATAATTCATAAAAGGTCTTATTATCAGAATAGCAAGAAAGACAGGTTTTTTGTTTGTTTTTTGTTTTGTTTTTAAGAAAGAACTCAGTGGTTTTGTAGAATTCATCAGCAACCATAACAAAAATTATGCTGAAGATTCTGTGACAGGTAACAAATTTTTTGTGAAGTTGAAAAAGAGTGTTTTGCTAAGTTTTCATACGTTACCCTTTGTTCAAAAAAATAAATAAATAAAATCATCAGGGCATGTTCCCAGCTCAGAGACTCTAGATATGAACCTGTGAGGTGCTTGGCGTGCTGCTCCTACCTGTCCTGTGCCACACGGAAATGATCCCTACTAGCCAAAATTTTACCTTCGTTTACTCCCTTAAAATGTAACTAACTGTATTTCTGAAAATAGGGATAGTTGGACAAGTAAGTGAAATATGGGTGTATTTCCATAGCAACTGCAGCTAGAGATCCTGCACCTTCCCTGGTGACATTTTTGCCCAGAGAGACAGCCACCCATACAGCTTAATTCCCAATGATAATCATGATGTGCAGATAAGTCCCAGGCAGTGGGGTCCACTTATTTGTACCCTGCCAATTCACATGCACTGCTGGCAGGGCTGGAGCAAGGGAAGTTCCCACCTCCCGGGAGGTTTCACATGGCAAGACAGCGTCCTGCAGGGATGGCACCACCACTCCTGTTGCTGCGGGGCTCCAGCCAGCTGAGAAAAGAAATACCATAATCCAGATAAGAAATAGCCCTTGAGAAATAAACGTCAACTGGTTATAACCACAGAGATAACATAGAAAGTTTAAAGTTTACCTCAGAGTGCAGCTGTGTATTCTTGTATTCTTGCTCATCTCACCCTTATTAAAAAATCATATTGGACACATCATAAATCCAGGCTTTATTTCTTACAATTCTGATCTCAAACATAGGGCATTTATAGTGTAGCATATGCTGGTAGGCTAATAAATAAATGTATTTCTCAGAGAGGAAAAAGGAAAGGGTTTTGAATATTCAAATAGAAAATAATTTGTTCTATTATACAGAGCATCAAAGAAAGAGAAAATATAGCTTTCCCCCAAGATTTACATATTTAAAGTGTGATAAAGTTTGTGAAAAGCAATAACATCTTTTCTTAGACCAGCTGTTATTGTTGGAAAACAAAACAAAACAAAACAAAAAAACAGATAAGCTGTCTGTCACACAATTTATATTTCAGAACTGAACCAGAAGCAAAAACCTTCAAATAAAAATGCTAGTTAAGAATAAATGCTCCATATTTAGAATGAAGATTTTAATCAATTGGACAATCTTGGACAAAATGTGGCTGGTACTTTTGGAGTAGAATAGGGTGCTGAGAAGTCACTAGTTCTAATGGAAAATAGAGAAACAGACAATTACTATCTAATTCATCAGTAATGATTCAGCTTTTCCTTGCATTTCTTGTTGTAATCTTTTGACTTCACAGTATAACAAAAGTGAGCTTTCTGGGAACTGGCTCATGGGCAGAAGGAAATAAAACATCTTTCTAATTTCTTCCTTATTTTCCAGCTAATCGTATTTTAATTGTACTGATACACACTTCTTATAGAAAACATATTTTTTCTTCCAGCTTCTGTATGGCTAATACAGCTTTTTTTTAAAAAAAAATCATATTGCTTTGCATAAAATGTTATTATTTCTCTCCCAGATTGAAACACTCTTTTCCAAGGAATTTTGCTCAAAAGGATTGTGTTTTTAAAAGCTATGAAAAGAAATCTCATTGAGGAATATGTCCTGCAAGATATGTGAGGAATTATTACTGTTTTGTTTTGGAAACAGAACAGCAAAAATTGCAGAGGCCAATATTGCTTGGACTTCATATCCTGAGATTACATAATAATGAAGAAGTTTAATATTATTTTTTTACAGACAACTACCTAAACGCAGGGAAAAAAAAAAAAAAAAAAAAAAAAAAAAGATTTAGCCAAAACAAATGAGCAAACGAACAATATTGCTTCATTTCTGTGCATATAAAAATGAATGCATCTGGATTTTTTGTTTTGTGTTTTTCTTTTTTTTTTTTTTTCTGGAAATGACCAAATTCAGATCTATTACAGGTGCCCTGAGGCACATAGACAAATTGTCATGCGGTAAACAAGGATCTGAAATTACGGCATGACTACTACAGCTTAACAGCTCATGTGCCTGCTCTGGCGTGTTGGTAGATGTGAGTTAGCACTCCTCCTGGATGCAGCTGGTTAGCAGAAGCTGCAAGCATGAGACAGGGCAGTTTCTCATTACAGTCAGCAGTGCTGTGCATTCACACCCTGCCTTGCATCCTGAAACCTCTTCATAGAAACTTACTGTACTCTTATGGCACATAGGGCTAAATCACCCCCTGGAAATGTGGTTTGGAACTATATTGGCTTTCCCTATTAAATAAAGAAAAAAAAAATCTCCTAAAAATGTATCCTTTGCACCTCAGTTCTGAATATTTTTCCCATTAATACAAAGCCAAGCTGTCTCACATATCTGCATCTCACCTGTCATCAGAGTGACAAGATGCCTTTATTCCTTTATTTTACTGCATTCCTTTCAATGCCTTTTGGAAAAAATTGTGTGAACAGGAGGGAAAACAGCTTCTGTAGATACACTCCAGGCTCTCACACATACTGGTGTGTCACAATTTTGCCAGCATTTCTTGGACTATTCAGAGAGAAAAAGTATGACCAACCAAGAGGCTGAATCAGCACCTGCTGATAACCTGGAATGGGTGCTAGCAGGTTTAACTTGCCTTGCACTGTGACAAGCTAGAGGTAGATATCTTAGTAAATGCACACCCAAAATACACCTTAGGCAGGGAGGAGTGTGGTGGCAGGATCCAAGCCCAAAGCTCAAACTGGAAACCTCATCCCCATACTTTCCTTTTCATTCTCAGACTTAGTTAAGGGAAAACGTTGTGTTTTTTTTTCAGATGAAGAAAGGAAAAAAAAAAAAAGGCAGGCAAGTTAATAAGGCCAATGATAGCTATATAGGAAAGTGCCCCACATGTCAGAGATCATAGAGGAAAATGCTTTGTGCTGACAAAAGGCCAAAGATGTGATCAACAGTATAAGCAATGGAGAAAACACATATCAGAAAACATTTGACAGGAGACACTGTTATCAACAAACTAACAGCAGGTCTGCCCACCAGCTCAGCACAAAAATTTCAGTAGGGTAATGAAATTTTTACAAAGCTTCATAGAGACAGGTGAGACAGGCCACTATTACACTGTCTGCAGCGTTTCCCAACATATCTCAAACACTGAAAACAATGAATTACAGGGACTCCTACTCTGGAAGCTCTTAAAGCAGGCTTGTAATTTATACTCTAAGACAGCTGGAAAGTATTTCTAACTATTTGAATGCAGTGGAGCACTGAATATATTAATTCATAGTTATTTTCCATCTGTATCCTAATCCATCTCACATCTAAATAACATGACTGATTCATGCATTATTTATCTGGTGCCCAGTACTGTGCCTGTCAAGGAATGCAAACTGGAATTTAAAAGGTGTCAAGATATATCCGGCAAAGTAAGAAATGATTTGGATTATTCATTAGTATCAAAGAGCCTTCCATGTTGTGCCCACAAAACAGGACTCTCTAGGTCATAATTACCCCCTGCTAACTTGTTATTTGTGTATACATGGTGTGCAGGACAAAATACACAACAGAGTGATCAGATCTGACACTTTGTTATCATGTTGCTCCACTCATCTGCCCAATTATGATTCACTTTGTGAAGTAAATGATTCAGAAAAGAAACACATTAAGATATCTGTTCCTTGTTTACCTTCAACAGACTGAGTAGATCCAATGTTTCCCAGCTAATGGTCCCCTTCATGGGGGAGTCTTTGAGTTAGGATAGACCTTATTTTTCTTCAACTACTGCATTTTCAAAAGGTAATGGTCATGAGCAGAGTAGTGGTGGAAGGAGTACTTCCTTTTATCAGTCCAGAAAACTTTAAATTTGTTAATTTTCCAAAAACGACATGGATGCAGAATAGTGTCCCTCATTCAAAATATTCATGGGTACAAAATGTAGAAACAGGTTACAGTTCCACCATATCAATCCTGTCTTATTAATTGGGAAGATGATTTGCAAAGAGTTTTACTAGCAAAGCCCACTGTGTTTTAAGTAAAACAAATAATTTTGAACAACTGATAAGCTATTAACTTTTTCCTTTTCCATTTCTATGTTGCTCATTTTGACTAACCTCATCTTGAACACTGGCCAATTTTTCAGTAGTAGTTATGAATAGACAGCTATTCTGGGTGTCTTTTCCCCCATTTTCCATCTTTTCTTTTTGCTTTCTCTTGTGGTAAACACAAGATCATGTGTTAATGACAGCAGTATCTGCTCACTGAGTTCATAAAAAACATACCACTTCAGATTTTCGGAATCAATGCTTCTGTCTCTTCTATTCCTCAGTACATATACAAATGTTATCAGGTTTGGAATACCCCCTCTGCCAAAACTCCTGAAGTGTAGAAAATAGCATATCACAGGAAATTTCAATGATAGTCTCTGTAAAAATCCCTCAGCAGCTTTGGTAATATGGGAGAGCACCTGTTCATTACCATGTCAGCCATGACAGCTGGGCTCAACACAGTCACTACTGATATGGCCACTACCCATAAAGCCAGTGACATCCTAAGAAATTCGACTCCCAGATACCAATCCCATTATACAATCACTTCCATAAATCCCAGAGAACTTCCCAAATTCCTCAAGTTAAAATATCCTGGAGGACAGAAAGAGCAAAAAATAGCCTTGATTTCTCACTGCAATATTTCTTCTTTCTCCTGACATTCTTGGTTGACTCTTTGATTCAAAGGCAGTCCACATCCTTTAGTTAGGAAAAATTGCCCTCATGGTTCAAGAGTCAAAGAAAGTACTGGATGTTCCTGAACATTTGATGCAGGAGCATCCTTGCCGAAGGTCAACAGCTCTGGACATGGGACGTCAGGAAGGAGAGGGAAACTTTTGGATGAACTTTTTTGTTATACTGAATAGAAGGAAACAACACACACTTGCAAAGATCAGACCTTAGTGAGATCCTTCTTTTTACAGGAAAAAGATATACTGAGGAAGAAATCACAGCTCCAGATAATCTTCTAGATACAAATCTAGGAGCAGAATTTGCCTTTCTTTTTTTTCTTCACTTCTGTAGTCTGGTAAATACTTTTGAAAGGAATTCATACTTTAGTAAGGACATGAGACACATTATGTAAAAAAAGGTGGGGATGTGGAAAGGAATGATGTTACAACAGCCTCATAAGTCCTGCTTAGGCTATATCTACACCATGGGACTGAGCAGCGTGCCACGGCTCTGTCAGGGCTAAACCCAAATACACATCATTCTCCCTGTGCACTGTTTTCAGTGGCAAGGGGGCTTAGACAAAGGCCAGATGATGACTTGAGCTGCTCAGACAGATTCTGTGTCTGGACAGTCGGGACCAGGACTTAAGGTTGCTCCAGGTTTATACTCCTGCCCCTGCAGGAAGAACGTCCCGGAGACATCCAGAACACATCCTGATGAAGACATCCAGACGACATCCTGATGAAGAGCTCAGTGGGGTTAAGCCCTTCTCAGTCTATTGGAATGCCTCTGTTACTAACAAATGAGATCAGTAACACAGATCCAGCATCAGAAGGGCTCGATCCAGCTGCTACAAGCAGCAAACATGGGGAAAAAAAGCCAGGTGGAAAAACAAAGAAACAAACAAAAAAACACCATGAAACTGAATATTTGTCTGTTTTTGTTTGTTCTTTGTATTGACATTTTGGTGATATTTACATGAATCACAAGAGACATCAGGGCATAAAAGCCAACAGAAAGAAGGAGCTGGAGAAGACCAGTACACAGTGTAAAGCAGGCTAACTTGCCGTACATCTCAGAAAGCCTCAGATGTCTTTACCCCAGTGAGCTCTGGCACTGACTACGATAGAGTTGGCATTAGATAAGCATTCATAACAAGGAAAAGGTTTGCAGAGCTTCACCTCCCTTTACAGTGCAACTCCTCATATGCCTTAAGTTCCACAATATTGCACAGACTTTCATGCTGGAATAAAAGACAAGTATGAAATGAGAGACCAATTAAGAAATGACAGTAAGAAATGAGGTGCAACCCACGGGTGCTGCTAGTAAATCAAGCTTAGTTCCATTATCACTACCTATCTGATGAGGGTGAGATGAATTCACCTCCAGAAGATCACCTTTATTTCCCTGAGCAGGAAAACATCAAGAAATATAACAAACAAATAAATCTTCTTTCCAGTGTTATAGCTTCCCAACCCTTTTCTTATTTTCTAAAATCATTTTATTTGTTGCTGTCTGGCTAAGTGTTACAAGTACTGTAATTTTATATTTACTCAAAGTCATAATCCATAGCAGCTGACTGTAGCTCTGATTAATGCCCCAAATCTCTTCTGTACAAGTTCCCACTGCAGTTCATTCTGCAGTACCTGAGCACTCAGCACCATCTCTGGCCAGCTGCATAAAGTACAAGCTTAAATTCAAATAAATAAAAATCCCCAGTATGATATTCACAGGACTCAGGAGAGATTAAGTTGTCATGAAGATTTATAGGCAAAAAGACCCCTGCTCTTCTAGAACATGAGATGCCCCTGGAAGTGAAAAATATGTGAAATCTGGTTTAGCTGTATAAAATACTTCTCTATAAAATTCTGCATTATGTAAAAGACTTTTCAATTTGTGGCTTTGTTTCTCTTTTAATAAAGACAAGCATTAAAATTCATTTCTGTATTACATGTAGCTTCCATCTGTGGGATGGCAATGCTTTCTGCCTTTAGATTTATCTCATTATTTAATAGATGCAGAATGATGGACTAGGCATGGAGACGCTGTGAGGAAGAAATTGCTACTAGGATTTGAACCCATATTTCCTGCTTGGTTCCTTACCATAATGAGCCAAACCACAGATACAAAGACACATTATTACAGAGGAAAGTATTGGATTTGAGCTTATGAAACCTAATAAAGAAAAATGCCTCCCCCAACCTTTTTACCTCATATTCAAGCCTGTATCTTTCCTTCATAAAGTAAAATGTAAATGTAATTGAAGGATAAAGATATGTAGAATCTAGTTTGCATGTCACTTTTGCTTTGAAATCTTCAAAAAAAGTCAAATTTAATCTATTTGGTTGCGTGAGACTTTTTTCAGAGTTGGGGGTTAATAATGTACAAGAAATACTAAAAGACTGGGAATGAAAAATGAGACCCAGATCCCTCAAACTACAGAAGCTGTGACAGGCATACACCCTTCCCACAAACACATAAAGATAAATACATATGTGCATACACATACGAAAAAAAAAAAAATAATCCAGCACGGGTTAGATTGAGCGTTGGTCTCCACAAGTAGTTTCATTCATATCTGCATTTCTTTTCCATGGTCTCAAGTGCATTCTTAGCAAAGTCCAAGAGGAGAACAAAATCTTCAGCTGTATTTGCATGCACACAGGACAAGGACAGTGACCTTGCATCTGTTTGTCTCTGTTACATGTGAGAGTATATTTCAGTTGCACATTAAATTCTGATCCCTGACACAAAATGACTCAGAAATTCACATGGAAGCAAACTTAGCACAAGTTTTCCTTTCTGTCCTCATTCTGTGACCTCATGTTTTGAAGCTTTTGAATGTCTTTCTTCCCATTGTGAACTGATAGTCACTTTATTGGTTTAAATGGTTTACCAAAAAGACAATTCACTCATAAGAGAAATTTCAGACTTCAAACCTGTTAAGATCTAAAAGGCCATTTAGAATAAAATTATTATAGCAACCTAAATCATAAAGAACACCACATCAGAAAATGTATTTCTCACTTATTTAAATTTAAATATATAATTATCATGCTAAGCAGCTAGGCATGAAATACCAATGAACCAATCCACTGCATTTTCTCAGATGTCCCAAAGATTTGAAAAAATAAATCTGATTTTTTTTCCTATTATTGCATTAGTCCCTGTCAAACATGGGAAAAGCTTTACTCAGCACTGCAAGCAGAGAAAATGTCACATATTCACCAAGTCTTTTTATTCTAATTCACTTCCTGTGTTTTCCAATTCCTTTCATGTTCTCTTCCTCTTAAGGTAAAATGCAACTGACTTTGAATAGAATGACTTGACTGTAGAAAGCAAATTTAAACATGCATTCTTGAATACTTGAGGTAAGTGGATTTAAAACACAGCATTCAGAACTTGCTTGGAAGCCTGCTTATAATCAGTCAGCTTTCATGTCATCCTGGGACTGCAGTGGTCAGTTGTCCCTTATGACCCATCCCCAGATGATCACAGTCTTCTCTTTTTGAAGGCCTAGCAAGTGTTATTCAAACATGGGCTCATTCCTTCTTGTTTTATTACCTCAGCTCCCTGTATGCCATCCATCCCCCTTTCTCCATTTCTAAGCCTCCTGGGAGTGTCTGTGATCCTTTACTCATGCTCCTATCTGCTCATCTTCAACTGCGTGGTCCCACTCTTTCACTTTCCACATTGCCAAGCACAAGGTCTCTATCCCCCATTCCTCTTTACCACTGTCCCCTTTTCTCATGCCAGGACTCCTGTGCAACCTTTCATTCACATGCCCCATATTTATGTATCTTCTTGCTAAGCAAAAGTTTTCCCCGTGTCTTTCCCCATACTTGAACATTCTTGCTCCCTCTTTCTTCCCTCTCATAACTCTCCTGAGGTTGCTCCTGGACCTTGTGCACCTTCCTTGGGAGGAGGTGGGGAGGAGAGAGACTGGGGGAAACAACTCTCAGACAACATTTAGCCATGCTTAGCTGAGCTAGTAATGCCAGAGGAATTTGAGGGGTCTGGTGAGGAAACTGCTGGCAGTGTGCATGGCATGTCTTCCTTCAACTGGGCTTTTGTACGTCTTTTCTGTATTAGAGATTTTACAGTCTTAAGCCCCTGTAGAGCTGGGGATGGTAGGGTACATCATAACAGAGCTCTGGTTCAGTAATTACTCTGTAGGAAATGTGACACCTAAATCATCAGCAAGACTTACAACCATTATGTCACTCCCTCAGGGTATATCCTAATTACAAGTAAGATCTCAAGAAAACAGCATGGTACATGGTGTCTCTCTCATCAGCTCCTCAGCACAACTTAGATACAGAAATGCCATGCATTGCTTAAAAGACCTGTCAGTAAATTCTTATTATTGGGATACAGTGACAGCTACTTAGCTGGTGCTTATTGCTGTAAGTTCAGTGACTTCACTAAAAGATCATTTGGCCCATATTCCCCTACAGCTGTGTTCTTTTAACTGGCTTTGGATATTTTATAACAGTGAGCATTCCTCTTAGAAAACAGTCATTCAACATGGAAATGATTACTGATGGTAGGACAAACTCTACCATTGATAAACATCCATACTAAATCTGACTATATTTTAGCTGTGTACAAGCATTGCAGATGAGATTGGTCCTTGGCTGTTGTATAAAGAAACAACTCAGACAGAAATTTTGTCTCTTAAGACAATAGCAGAAAGGCAGAATTCATTTCTGGCATTTCCAGTTTTATCTTTTCTTCCCAGTTGTTTGATGCATATCAGAATAAGCACCACAAAAATAGAACCTAAATACACTAATCCTGAAGCCCCGTGTACCTCTTACTAATGCCTCTTCTGTCACACAGGATATATCCTCCACTGGCATTTCACAGAGAAGACCATGTGCCAGGAGTGAAATCTTAGAGAGACTGTTCAGCTTTGCAATCAGTATAAATCGTCAAAGCTCCTCCAGATTTAATACTTTTGCATCTGAGTGAAGATGGCCTGCATCCTCAGAGAAGACAATTTGTAGCTGTAGTTTATAAAATCTTTGTATAAAATCTTAAATCATAGAACAATAGCAAGACACTAACTACAAGGCTGCAAAAGTAAGATCTGAAAGGATAGTGTGACAAAGCATAGACAAATGTGTACAACAGAGATAAATGTTTCAGAGCTAAAAAGCAAGTGCTACTCCCTTGACATTTCTTTTCTGTCAAAATATAATTAAAGAATAGCAAAAATGTGTTTCAGTAATTCATATAATTATGTCTCCAGCTGCAGACATATTTGCTTGAAGTGATAAAAATCAAGGCATTCCCAGGTGCTAATGTTGACTAATCAATCTGCTACTAACAGGTAACACACCTTCATCAGAAAGAAAGACACATTTTTTCAAATCAGTCAGTGTATCTGTCACTGTATCAGTCAAGAGAAATCAGGACCATAGAAGCATTAGATGCGTACCACAGGCCCTGAATTAATGTGAATTCCTAGAATTTAAAAAAAAAAAAAAGAGAGAGAAAAAAAAAAACTGTAAAAGTCAACACACCTCCAGTTCCTGCTGGAGATAATATTCTAGATAATGTCCTGATGATAATATTGTTGATCACATTTCTTGAAAAGCCTGCCTCATACTGTTGCATATTATTCAACAGAGGGAGAAATTATGAGCTTCGACATGCAGAACTGTCTTGATTCTGCTTTGGAGAGACAGCAACAATATTTGCAGCTGTTCCTTGCCTGTATGCTCCTTTCCAAAACACATAACTTTTCAAACCTGTGACAACTCCCAAAGATTCAGTGGAGGGAATAAGCATTTTTACCTAAGCTACCTGATAATATACTGTCACTCAAATTGATACCCCCTACCAACCTTGGTGGAAGAGTTTTTTACCTTTCCTTTCTTTGCCCCTTACTCAAAGTGGAATGCATCCAAGAAGGGAGAATAGCAAAAAGAATTTTGAATGCACAAATGAGTAAGTGAAAATCACAGCAGACCCTAGCTAACTATTTACAGGGCATGTTACTTTGCCTTGCAAGCACTGAGGAAATGTAGGAGGCTCCCCTATGGTCCTTCAGGACAATACTCTGCTTTCTTCATGTCTCTGCCCTCCACTTTCAAATCTGGAGCCGATCATAGCTAGGAGATTCAGAAAAACTGTGTAAAAGTATGCGCCAACTGGGAAGAAACTGGGAAGTCTAGTTTCTGCTCTCAGGATTACTTCTGATCTATTGCTTACTACAGGGAACCCGGCAGGATGTATGTAGAATCTGCATCACTCATGTTGATCCTGCTCTGGAAATGCAGCACCACAGCAGTGAAAGCACTGAACACACTGAAGATCAGAAAAGAAGATACCAAGTTAGATAAAGTGCCATTGTCAATAGGGTGAAAACAGTGATAGACTTTAGGATCCCACATTGTGATCAAGTTCTTACTTTAAATATCATAGCTCTTTTCTACATGCATCTTCTCTTTCCCTATAGAAATCTTCCATCTGAACAGCACAAAGGGAAATCTCCAGTTATTTCAGTGTTGTTCTTATGGTACTCTTCCTCTCCATTAGACATTTCTAACTGTTCCGTCAATGACTCCACAACACTAGTTACCTCATTTATTATAAATCTGATGGAAGGGTAGTAAGAGAACAGCAACCTGGCTTGCTGATCAGACAAGCAGTCTAAGGCAAAAGTTATGCTAAGAGAACAAAAAATTCAGAAAAACTGAAATATTTTTGTTATCAAAAAGGTAGGTAAATAAGCAGAGTTCATTAACTCTGTAACCATCACTGATTGCTCTTGGGATGTATGATTAGTTGCATTTTTAATTCATGTACAGATAAAGGGTCACATTATGAAAAGTGGTTTCTATTAGCCATGGAAATACTATGATTCTTTTTTTTTTTTCTTCAAAATAAAAGTAATGCTTAGGGAGTCCATTAAATGAATCCAATTCAGCAAAACTCTTAAACAAATGTTTACACTGTAGTGATGCTATGTACAAAACAACAGCATACATTTCCTGTACTTCCAAAATGGTTTTGAAATACCTCCTTTAACAGAAATATATCCAACCACTATACACACACACAAAAAAAAAAAGTTGTTATTGTTTTTCTTTTTCTTTTCCTGCTGATGAGCAATCATATTGGCAAACAAACTGATCATCCTTTTGTTCTGCACTTCTGTATTTCTATGGAACAAGTCACATTTAGATGACTGGGGCTCCACAATGCTACTGAGCTTAATAGTAATATTAGTACTAACAACTGTCTGACCCTTGCTCTCAAAGATATCCCCTTTCACATGCAGTGACAGCTGTACACTATCTTCACCCAAGGGCAGCTTCTTGTACCAACATATGCAAGGAAAGTGAAGGAAAGGCATTTTCTACCAACCCTAACCCAAGGCTGCACAAAGACAGAAAGCTTTTCAATGCTACTCACACTCCCTGAACATCACATGGAGTTCAGACCATACAGCAACTGATCCCACCTTGAATCCCACCAAGCTACATATCAGCAACCTATGCTATAGCATCCATGTTCTGAGAAGAGAGCAGATGGACAGAAAATGGTGCACTGACCTTCTAGATGTTTTCAGCTAATCCAAAAACATCTTGCTAGACATCAGGTCTAGAGGCAGAATTAAATAAAAACAGAAAACAAAACAAAACAAAAAGTTCAATACCTTTGGGTTTTTTTGTTGCCTTATAGTTAATTTTCTGGCCAGACAGACAAAGCTGATAATATTTCAACTGTATGAACTTTCCTTAGCAGGTAGTGCCTCAACACAAAGGCACAAGCAAATAAGAAAAGAAAAGTTGACTGGGGCTTTTTATGTTAATGTTAGTGCATAATGTTAGTGCATAATGCATAATGTTTTTATGCACTTTTGAAAAAGAATACGAGGTAAAAAATTAGAAATTGGGGATAGCTTGTTTTCCCATGAGTCAAAGACATCAGCTCTTGTCTTTCCATGTCATCTTGCTATCAATAAGCTGTTGCTAGGATGTGAATGTTTCCATGGAAATGAGTGAACTCTTCAGCTTCACTAACAGCGCTGTTACCCCCCCATCCACCCCCGCCCCTTCTCTATCTCCTTCTTTCCTGAGACTGTTTATTTTATCTTAGCTCTGGAACAAATATGGAATTGAAAATAGAACAAGATGGGCAAACCCTGTACCAGGCTCAGACCTAGGACGGCCTGAGGACTACCTTGTGACTGCAGATAACGTCACTGAGTAGAGGCTGTGGCCTCAGCCATAGCTTGAGGCTGCTTTCTTTTATTTTAGATTTCTGACATGGAGTAAAGCACTCCATCACGCTTGGAAAGCGGCCTGAAATCTGAAAGGAAGCAGCGCATTGAGAGGAAGGTGAATGTTAAGTGCTGGCACTCTCTCTCTTCCGCTGGGTTTAGAGGATTTCGGAAGGCAGAGGCTCTTGTGCAGGTGCTCCACTGAGGCGGAGGCCGGGCTGTGATTGCCACCTGTTGGGTCTGAAATTGCAACTGCAGGGCTGGGAGCTGGGGTGGCCCAGCCGGGGCCCGGCTGCCTGTTGCCCGGCTGCCTGCTGCCTGCACCGCTGCAGCTGGCAGCCCGCAGCCTCCCCGTGGGCAGCTGCCAATGCCCGAGGCAACACAAGAGCTCCTGGTTCACAGAGGACAACAATAATAATCGTTATTATAATATTAAATAGCAAGAATAGAAGTTATTATTATTGTTATAATTTATCTGTCCTATCTCCCTAAATTTCAGACTCACGTCAGGAGATGGCACAGCCACAGGGCAGCTAGTGACCCAGGCTGGCTGAACAAACTTCCCTTTCAAAGACCTTTCTTTCTCAACTTTCTTCCTTTGCTTACTATCCAAAAGTTGCAGAGTAACTGCTTTCCTGTGCGGTGTTTCGCTCCGTTCCAGCATACAACCCCCGCAGCATCCCTCCCCACACAGCTTCCTTCCTCACCCCGCAGCCATGTGCATCCTCTCTCTGTGAGGAGGGACAGTCATTATCCAGCATTCAGAGTAACTCATGCTTCAACTTGGTTGGCAGGTGCCTATTTTGGCTTGACAAGCTATTCAAATAAACAAACATTAAATCAGTAGTAGGTGTAGAAAAGACAAGAATCTCCTTTACTTCCTCTCTTCTCCTCTCTGTGTATAAAGGAGGAAAAAAATCTCAGAAGGGAATTTGTTTACTGCAAATCTCCTTCCTTATGCAATGCAGACAATGGAGGCTGCATCTATCATTTCTATTTCTCCTCTTGCTCTGTTGTCTACAAACAAAGCAAAAGGAGTTAGGAAGATATATGACAAAAGAGGAAACTGAAGTGAGACTTCTTGGCTTGCAATTGAGTGTCTGAAGCATTCTGGGAGCAGTTGGCAGCACCACAAGCTGGGTCTAAACTCTGACACTTCACCTTTATTACTAAGAAACTTTTAGCTGAGTTGCCTTGATGTTCCTTTCAAGACACTTGCAGGCCATCCAGTTGTTCAGTCATTATCTTCATCTTGTCAGACTAGTCATCCTGTATTCAATTTTGGATATTTCTTAGCTGGTGGGCAAATCCAGAAGGAAGAGGACAGTAAAAAGTGTCAGAAAAATCATACACAAAAAGGTAGGAATTAGCTAGAAATTTTGATTCGGCATACAAGAAGTTCTAGATAAGGCAATCAACAAAATCCTCATCTCCACTTGCTTCTTTGCCTGCATTCATCAGATGACTTTCTAAGAAGCAATGAGTGACACTATGGTCCTTGGGTGGTGGAAGTCAAGGATAACATAGATGATCAGCCATGCTAGGAATGAGATCAAGAAACTTATACAACACTTATATTCTATTTTAGGATGGGTCAATTCGATCAAAATTGAGAGGTACATTATTCTGTTCTTCTTAATGTCAGGGAAATACATTTTCAGAGGCCAGTCTATGAGCTTTTTACATCCCATAGCTTCTTTCTCAAAATGCTTGCATTGCAACTTGTGCTAGACTGTAAAATACACCAGGTTTTTTGGTGGGTTTTGCATGTGTATGTGTGTGTGTTTTTCTTAAGAATAATGCATAAATATTTCTGGCACTGAGCACTTTGCGTGTTTTGTTTGCCAAGTGGTTTTGACAGCTTTCCTTGATAATGAGACAATGTTTTTTCTTTAAATTACTCCATTTTCTAGACAGCTACCTTAGGCACAGAGAGTTTCCTACAACAAAAGTGTATTTATGGAACTACATTGCTAAAATATTAATGGTCTGTTACTGACTTTCATCATTTAGCTGCTCCTTTGCTTTCTGCAGTTACTTCTGCTCAGCTGAGACACCCCCACTCAGAGGCTTGTTACAAGCACATAGTCTGAGCTCTCATCAGCATCCTTGGTACCAATAACCATTACCTTCCCTCACTTTGATAAATCCGCCGTTAAAATGGTTTTCAGTCATTCTTCCCCAGAGGCCAATAAATTAAAAGTAGATCAGTCTCTCAGCCATATACCTATTTAAAGTGTTTATAACCCTAAAAATACTGTTGCCCAAGTTGCAAAGTTAGCACAGGTGCTTTTACCAGTGACCGTAATGCTGATCTTATGAGGCCACTTGGCAATATTTATTTATTTCTCATAGGTATTACCTTGATAGTTGGCATAAGGCTCTCTTTTACAATAAACGTCAACTGAAGATGCTGATTTATGCCAGCTGCAGATCTAACATTGCATAGTTGATAGGTCACAATGAAGCAAACGGTGGTGGAATAAGTTATGTGACGGTAATGTAGAACATCAGTCATAATCAGGTTGCTAAAGAGCTGGGGGGGCATGGGGGGATAATGTTACTGACAGAAACAACTCATAAGGGTGCAAGATAAAAGCTGAATACTCTCAAAATTTCCTTTAGCAGTGAGAAATGCATTAAATTGTCAAAGGCATTCAGATCCTTTTGACTACTTAGCAAAATTTTGCCATTTATCCACTTTCAGACAATTTGATATGAATAAAAAGTGGGTCAGCTTAAGATGTGACGTAGTTTATGCTCACAGCTGACCATTTGTAGTGCATATAAAGGTAAATTATATGCTAGAATTTGGTCTAAATTCCACACAGGACAGTGAGAATCCTGCAATGGACTTTGGTGGGCTTTGGAATTCCCTTTACAATGGAATAAGAAGTATTGAAAGTAGGAAGAAGCACTAACTAAGGATAACACTTTTTGAACGGAATAAAGCAAAGGCTTGCATTAAGTTACTAAGCAGGAGTTATGCATGAAACTCAAAAGCAGAGGGTACCAGGTATCACCCCACTGCAGACCAACGATATGAAAGACTCACTAGGTCCTTCACACACCATCATGGGAACACTACTGGAAAAATAGCTGGGAGAATCCAAGGTTGTCCTCCCAAGCCAGAGATAGTAAGTGAATAGCCTGTGCTGCTCCCACAGCTGCAGTGTTCCTGTACACAATCAAGCTAGTTTAAAGCAAACCTGACAAGTGCTTTCAGCTGCCACTCTGCCACAGGGCATAAGCACACTTTGGCTTTCCACTACAACTTGTGGTTCTCATCCTTCATGCCTGGAACATGGCACTAAAACCTCTCTTTGTGATCTGGCAGAATGCATCCACAAAACTGACGGTACAAACCCAATCTTTTCCTTGCACCTCCCCCAGATCCCTGCCAATTCTTGACATATTCTGACATATTCTTGCCTTCATATTCTCTTAAAGCAACATCACCATGGAGAAAGTAGATAAAATAATATGGGATTTAAAAATTAGTGTCACATAAATGAATTTAGATCGATAAACATTAAAATACATAAACACAATCTTGTAGGCTTTGCACAATGTCACTATGAGGAAAGTCAAGATTTCTACCAAAAGAGGTAATTTCACTGTTGAATGAGTACAGAGGAGCCTTTCAACGTTACAGCCTTTTGACAAGGGAAGAATTTGGAAAGGTTCTGAAAGGAATTTTAATGTTCCTAGCTCAGTTAAATACATGTTCTTATGACTTCTAATGTTCAATTCACCTACCTAGTTATAAACTCCCCTGATTTATTACTTATGATGTGGGACTAATTAATCGCAACAGCTTTAAAATATATTTAAACATATTTCACCTTAAACTGTTGAGGTATGTTTTTTCAACCTGAACACTACTTAAATGAAGTTTTTGTCTGTGGATAAATCAAAAAAACTTGAACCTATTCACAGTGTTCTTATTTGATGATGGAATAACCGCATTGACATGAACTAAGACAGGCCCAAGGAAAAAAAAAATAATAATAATAATTGAATAATACAAAATAAATCTACACAAAATCTTTCTATCTTACATTATTTCCAGTATGTGTCCACCCTTCTTGAATATTTTGCTTTCTTCAATCAAGTCAGTTTGTGCAAGATAAAATTAATGTTGTTTTACTACCAAGCAACCTGACGTGCATTTATTTGTTTTCTATATGTTTATAATTTCTCTACTCCATTTCTTCATCCAGGGCTGTCATTGAAGAAAAATTGTCCTTTTATCTACCTCCATGGACTCTTCTTCCAGAGTGTCTTTTAAAATTCCAGAGTGTCTTTTAAAAAGACTGAACATTTCCCATTTGTACTGATAATATTTAATCTGAGACTTTACAGAACAGCAGTTGGGTTCCATTAATGCAGGACATTTTCAATTCATAGTCACCCCATGACTAGATGGTATAGCTGGGTCTTCAGACGTATTTTTCAAGTGATTAATTCAAAGTTTATCTTAGAAACCCTCTTTACTATTCCCTAAATTCATGACACTGTATTTTATGTTATTAAATTGCATCTTAGTTCTAGTACTAGAGTCTTCGGTGTCATCCAAAAATACCTTACATGACATTCTGCTTTGTTTTTTGTTTGTTTGTTTTATTGGGGTTTTGTTCGTTTGGGTTTGCGTTTGCGTTTGGGTTTGCATTTGGGTTTGCGCTGGGCCAAGCTTTGTACCTTCAGTAAGTTTCAGTAGCCTTCCACTCCTTAGGGACCATTTGCCATCACCCAAAATGTAGCTTTGTGAGATAAATCAATGGGAATGATTCAGTTTGTCTACTCTGAAACCAGAGAAGGTAGAAATTAATCTTACTCTATATTTATGTTTCCTCTTCCCTTTTAATTATAGTTGCTAGTACAGAATGGTTGATTACAGAAAATTTCACCACTTCTTCTATTCTGTAGAGCTATTTAAAATATAATACTCCTCATCTGGAAAAACAAGGTTCATTTGATGACTGGAATATTAGAAATGCCGAAGTCTACCCTCTGCTCTACTGTTGACCTTCTATATAACCTCAGGCAAGTCATGCCATCACGGGATAGTTCAGGAAAGGAGAGAGAAACATTTGTCAGAAGTGAATTTTGCATATTTAACTCTATCTGGAGGCTGAGGTTGAACTATGTTCCCAAGGTTCCTTTCAGCCTTACATTTCCATGGAGTAAATCTACTCCCCTGTGTATTCATTTTCACTCTACCCAGGTCTTTATCAGTCTCAGCAAATCTTGCTTACCTGTTACCAGTACAGTGTCTTAAGTGCAGACTTTTGTTATGCTTTTAGGCCACACAGTCCACATTTCATCATCTCCAATACAATTCACATACTTTCTGCAGATAACATACAGTTGTCATTCAGAAAGGTTAACAAATAGTTTTTGTGTGTGTGTGGTTTTTGTTTGTTTGTTTTTAATGGATTACCATACATTATTGTATATAATTCTGTATTATTTAAAAGTGTCTGAAGTTCTGATGAACTTTAATCAGTCACAAGTATCAGCTTATCTATGGTGACTTGGGTAGTAATTATGTTTCTCATAGAAGTTCAATAAAAAGCCTTAGTGTATGATGTAAGTTCTCACTTTGAAACAGATCTTATCTAGATACTATTGGCAAGACTGGTCTTTTTTATTCTGTGTTCTGTTATTATTATGGAAGGCAGCTCTTGCGTTTTTATCTGATAGGGTATTGTTTGTAAATTGCTTGGTGAATGCAGCCTCTGAGAAAAGAATATTAAAGAGGAATTAGGAGCCAAGATAGAATATTATCAAGAATGTGGCTTGGTAGTTTAGTGGCTTGAGCACTCAGATTAAAGTTAGGAGTCCCAGGCTCCCATCCCGTCCTGGTTCCAGTCTGCAGACCATTTGTGTATTTTAGTCACTGACTGTTTGATTTAAAAGACCCAAGTGACTATTGAAACAGGAGCCCCAAGCTTTTTATCTCCCAGATGACCATCCTAAACATGTTGCTAAAGATCAGACCTTGCCTTTTACTTTCTTTCACTACTACCCTTGACTGTTTTATGAGTTATGTCACAACAGTAACAGAAGAGCCTGACAGTATTTTCCTAAGAAAAAAGCAGAATCCTTGGAGGAGGAAAATGCGGATGCCTGTTTTCAGGGAGAAGTGGCAAGTAATGGCAGTTGACGCAGAACTCCACATACGTGTTGTAACCATGGAGCTCTTGCTTAGCAAGGGGACGCCTGTTTAGAAAGAGTGCAGTGGTCACTGCAACATCACCTGCAACCCAGGCATCGTGCTCTGAAATTGCGTACAAGATCAGACTCAGACTAGACAGAAGAACGCTTTTAATGGCATCTCTTATGGTCTTTCTTTACTTTGTAGTAAAATAAAAATGTTATGTTGTCTGTGAATGCACCTCAGCAGAGAGAAAAGCTGCTAAAAGTGTAGGGGTGGCAACTGGATGCCAGTTGTTTCTTTTAGTATTCTCAGGTAGCTGTCAGCAGGAATGGCTACAGTGAACTTCCAGTCAGTGCCAAAGTCCAACCTTAATTCTTAATTTAGATGTCTATTGTGTCCTTTCACAGATTTTACAGAAACCTAGCATTACTGTAATATATATACCTCTATACAATATCATCTCTGAATCATGCACAACAGCTAGCTATAGTGGTTAGCAAGTCTCCCTTTTCCTATTTTTATTATGTCATAACCACCAGAGAAAACAGAATTTACAGATCTTTTTACAAAAAAAATAAACATAGAGTAACATTCTTTCCTGAATTTCTGCTACATTAAACAAATTGTAAATATTGAATGCTTACTCTCTGCTTGTCACATGCATCAGCCTTTTCTGCACCTATCCAAAACTCAGTATTTCTCCCTCCCCTCACAATCCTTCTATCAAAAAATAGAAGAAGAAGAAGAAGAAGAAGAAAAAAGGAAAAAAAGGTGCATGGAAAGCTGATTAGATTCCTAACTAGCCATCAAAGAATGTCAGTGGTCATATATTTCAATCAGTAAACAAAGAGCAATTTGACCTTAGAAGGAATTATTTGCACAGAAGAAATATAAAACTGGGTCTACTTATTAATTCATTTCTAATGTTTGTTTCAATACTGCAGAAAAATTTCAGAAGAGCTCCCTAATTATTTCCATAATATTTGGCACACATCTGTTTGGCAAAAAAATAAATCAAGAATTAACAGTAACAAATGTTCATTTTTGCATTCCTAGCTTTCCATTTCACCATGTAAACACACATAATCAAAACTGAGTTTATATCCCCTTTTTAGGGAAGCTCTCAGTTCTATTTTCTTTCTTACAGTGCTGTCACTCATAAATTCCATGCCCTAAAGTAATCTCCACTGTTTGTGATATTAAAATGTAAAAACTCAAAATAAATCTCTCACACACATACCAAAAAAAAAAAAAAAGTCTTTACTTTATCTTAGGTTAGGAAAGATATCAATTTCAGGTAACTACATGAATTTATGAATAAAATCATGAGAATTCAAGAACAAATATGTAGCATTTCGATATATGGAAAATAAATAGTTTACAAGGTTATTCTGGATTATTATTTTTTTTTAATACAGAAATTTCTCTTGCAACGAATGTGAAATACTATTTGTCTAGACATTTTTGAGCATAATCCCAGAGAAAAATTTTACACCACAGCTTTCTTTTCCCTTCCATATTTCCTAATTGTTTAAGATGTAATGGGGCATCACTATACATCTTACTTATGAAGACATATTTCAGCACACGTCGAAGAACTCATTTGCCAAAATGTTTTATAAAAGCAATGCATTAAAGGCATCCATTCTTTGTGGCACATCCAATGTCTCAGAGGTGGCTGGTGCCTTGTATGGCTGCTTACAACTATTGGCAAAACTAAGCTGATTTCTATAGCTGTACGAACATGCTTGAAAAAGGGTGGAATGGTGTGGGAATACAACACCCATTAATTTTATTCTTTTGCTATGAACAAATAAATCTATTAGCCATTTTCAGAGAAGCATTTAGAAAAATGTGGCAATTTCTATTTCCAAAATACTACATTTTTAAAAATATATAAAGTAGCATAGCATTTCTTACAAAGCTTCATGTTCTAATTTCATTAAAACTGTTGTCCATTTCAACTATTCGCTACTATTTATTAATATAACTGAGTTTATGTTGCGTTGTTGCCTTACTGAAAATTTGTGTTTGTCTCTGTCTATCATCCAGTAGTCTTCATTAGGTTGAGAACTGTAATGCCTTTGAGAGCTCTGCCCCTCTGTACAGCCTGGCTCTCAGGTTCAGAAGTTATTACAACTGAGGACAAACGAAGTCTCATTCCCTTAGAAAACAGGGAAAACCCATTAACTTTAGATGGTATGTGGAAAGCAGTTCTTTTAAATCAGATGAGAAAAGACCATAATATCACCCAAGGCTTTGTTCCTCTCTGGAAATAATATATGTGCCATACTACCATGTACAAGAGTTTTGAAGAGTGAGATACTGCTAGTCAGATGTTATCAGCTGCCATCAGCTAATTCTTAGAGTGAAAGATACATTCTGATCTAGTTCTATATAATAGGTTTAGTAAGCAGCCTTTCTTTGGACTGAATGGAAGGAAGAAATAACCCCCTTGATGATATGGTGAAGCAGCTACACACGGCAGAGCTACCCAGTGTTCAAGGTGGGTATTGAAAACACCAAACTCAGGAAGGAACCAAGGTGATGGTTTTCGAACCTTGAAAATTGCCATGGTGATTTAGCTATACTGTGCTCTGCAATACAAGGAACACTTGGCATGAAGAAATAATAATAATAATAATAATAATAATAATAATAATAATAATAATTAATAATAATAATAACCCCAGACCTCTATAATGAGTGCACATAATCACAAAACAAGAGTAGTTTAGCCTGGAAGGGAACCAAGGAGGTCTTCTGGTCCAGCTGAAAAGCAGGACCAGGGTACAGCAGGGCTTACTTTGACAGCAAACCAGACCTTGTCCTACTATTAATTATGTTCTGTAGCATTAATCTTATTATTAAATCCTTCGAGTAGAAACCATGAATCAGTCAAAGAATAAGCTAACTGTTCTGGCCATGGAGACAACAATAAATGAGCAATGGTGATGAATGCTTTCATGATCTTTTTTCCAATAACCTCGCATAAATGTACTCCAGTTCTGGAAATTTGCTTCCTACTACTGTACTCCATAGGAAGAGAAGAAAAAGATGACATATACTGTTAGTGTCCTGTTTAAAATTTTATAAAGCATGGGGTATACTATCAGCATTTCTCTTTCATGCATCAGTGAGCACGTTGCAGATGTCATAACGTTCAATTTGACTCTCTTCAAATTTTTGCCCATGTGGCAACTCCAACCCCTGGTAACCAGAACCAGGCCCATCTTGTTCTCAAACAAAACTTGAACTGAAATTTCTGGAAGGACTGAACCTTCAGTATCAGAAGTCTACCTACTGACTCAACTTTTTCTTTTCTTTACCATTTTTCTCTAAGTTTTGTATGTTTGATTTCATATAACAAAGTATCACATAGGCATCCCATATGACAATTAAGAGTTTGAGCCAGAAGCTGTCAAGACACCTTACATTTATCTCTGCTTTTGAACAACATTAAACTATAAATTAAGGAAAACAGGGCTCAAAATGTCTGAATAGAGAAAAAAAATAAAAATAAAAAGGTAAAACATTAAACTATAAATGGCCATAAAGAAAAAGAAGGTAGCTTTTCTAATATATGACTCCCTAATCAGGATTAGTTGTTGATGCATGATGGGTCAGTGACATCCTCTAGCTTTTCTATGGCTCTCCAGTTCTGAAAATCCTGTGAGCTCTGTAGGCAAGCCTTAGCTGTCCCTGAGGAAGACAATCCACTGCAGGGCTGGAGAACTGGCCCAGGCATTCTGTCTTCCTGTCTTGCCTGTGACACAACAGACCCCAAAGCATCAGGCAGGGCAATGGCCCATTATATTGCTTCGGCTCCATCGTATGCCTCCAAGATCAGGTTTACACTTCGATTACTAAGCTACCTATAGATTTTGTGCTTCAGAAAGCATTTGTCTATTACAGTATAAAACAATTCCATCAGGTATGAAATTGGACCTTTGGAACAAAACCAAGTATCCTCCCTTTACATTTCCACCCTGTGTTTGACTCAAGTCCACAAATCAGGAAATGCTCAAACAAGAATCTTACTATACTGAATGCAATAAATTGATATCAATTATTCTGTTGATTAGGCTACTGAAATGATTGAGTGATAGAAATGAATTACAAAAAAAAATTCCTTTATTCTAAAAAATGGTAACCTACCTGGATAAACTTCAGGCACCGTGTAATACATAGACATAATCTATAGCTATTGGATTTGGGAAAAAGAATGGCTCGATGTAATCACATCCTTCAAAGGAATCTCTTCAGTACAGTTGCTTCTATTACTTGTTTGTGCATTGAATAGCAGTTAAAATTTATATCATTAGTGATGGTGTGCATAATAACTTACAGCAAAAATAAATGTGAGGAGAAAAAATAATTTAAAAGTCAGAAGTCAGAGTCATATTTAAAGTTAACTTGTAAAGGTAGAAAATTTTGCCTAAGATCAGAGAAAAGTTTCAAGGAGGTGTGTGGAGCATGCAGGAAACTCACCCTATATACAAATTAATTGTCAGAGGAATACAACTTTGACAAAGGACTATTCTTTTATAATCATTAACATAAAATCATCGTAATCTATATAAAGTGATTGGATACAGTTTTGGTGAAATAACATAAAATGTGTCCATTGCATTTTTTGCAGTCAGGCTAGTTCTACCGACTTTTTTGCTGGTGGAAATCCCTGACTCACCTCTTCTTCATGCCTCATAGTTTCCCAGTCATCTAATTTTCAACTTCACTAAAGCTAACCTGACATAAACCACTTGAAACAGTTGATCATCTATGCTACATTGCTGCTCATCTCATTATGTCTCCAGTGGTTGTCATGTATTATTTCCTATATTGTCCAACAGTAGCTGCTGCAATTAAGACTACTAGAAAAATTGGTTTAAATGCATAAGTAATACAACTACCTGAAGAAACTTCGTGCTTTGTTTATTTTTAGATCCAGTCCTGATTTTAATTAACCTAAACCATGTAATTTAAATAGGAAGTGAATGCATGGATACTTGTCTAGATGAATTCAGGAACTCATGTACTAAGGTCACAGCTTTCTTAACATTCATAAAACATGTCAACAGATTTGATTTTTTTTTCTCCAAACATGGGAGCAATTCAAATAACACCAAAAATTAATCCATCACTGGGCTTTTGCTCATGCAGTTAACAGCACTCTCTTCATGAGGAGAAACCCAGTGAAGTAAGACTTGTAGTCCTAAGCCAGTTTTCCTCAAGCTGTGAGGTACGGGCAAAGAAAAAGGGAAAAAAAAATCCCTAAAATGAAGAGATCGCTTTTCCTTTTTTGAACATTGATTGCCTAATATATTTATTTACAACCCTGAGAGTCCCATGTATTTTCCCACTTGTTTTCTTAATGGAACAGCAGATGAGGACACACCTAGCTAATTCATCCAGCTTTGTCATGGTAAAGGACAAAGCTGAGCAAAGTCTAGGTGTAGCTTTAGCAATAAACATAGTCTGACTGCATCAGTTATGGGCAGGAGAAACATACTTCTACTTCAGGAGCTACTTACAGTGATAGCACTCGCTGTTTACTTAAAGCATGCTGAGGCAAACCAGACGGTCGGAGTGTTTGGTTGCATACCAGCACTCAGGAAACTCCACCATCCTGCAGGCTTCACATTGCAGCACTCCAGCTTGAGACCTGGGGACAAGTCTGTGTGGTGTGAGCTTCTTCCAGCTTCTGTAGTCTAGTCTGAGCACTTTTAAAGCCAAAGCTACACATTCTTTGCATTTGCAGTGCTGCCCAGTTACAAGGAGTTTGTAAATTCATAACCGACTCTGAAACAGCAAATAGGGAATGATTCTTCACTGTTTCATTCATTACAAGAAGAATGACCTGTAGTACTGCCCTGAAGAACTGAAAAAAAAAACAACTTCAATTCTTCCAGCTGCTACAGACTTGACAAAATGTGCTGTTAGTTTCATGCAAACCAGAAGCAAAACAGAAAATCCAAACACTGGCATCTTTCCAATGGAAACTATTTAAGTTCAGATTTGACAGTGGCATGACATCAGATTAATCAGAAAACCAATTACAGGTCAGCAAGTCACTGTTAAGAATGCTTATGCAGTGGATGGCAAACTGGCAAAAAAAAGCAGAATCTCATACAAGAAGACATTTGATTTTCAGAAATGTCTGCATGCCTAATATTATAGTATTAAATATTTGAAAATCATTTAACTCCATCCTTAATTACATTGGCTACTGGCAATCATGATGCAATGGTAGAGGAAGAGACACTGACATCTGCAAATATTGCATTAAATACAGATAAGTGTTAATGCATTTCAGACAAGAGACAGATAAATACAAAATGTCTGCAGTCCAATTTTGTTGTTATTTACAGCTGACAGTTTGTTTGTTATGAATATGTAAGAATAAAGACAGGTGTAGGCTGTTTTCAGACAGAAGAAAATATCATTACTACATATCATACTTAGTTGTCTATGAAAAAAATGCAAGGTTACAAATGGGAGCCAGGGAAGGCTCACTGACAGTTGCTCCTGGATTATTATAGCTCATTATTACCATATTTATAATAATAACCCTTCCACCTAGAAAAGAAATATGGTTGAAGAATAAGAAATCTAAGCATTCATAAATAGCACTGCAGGACAGTGACAAGACAATTGACAAGATCAATTCCTCACAATTTCTTTTTAGAACACATCAGTAGATATGTAGCAGGTACCAGCTTCAAAATGAGCAAAATGACATAATTCTCATATACTGGACTGTTAAATCATTTACTACTGAATGCCATGAATGTTAAGAGGTTGCATAGGTTCAATGGGGATTAGATGAATCCAAGAAAAAAATAAGTCAGAGTTAGCAAATGCAAAAACACCCCCCCATCTCAGGAAGTCCCCACGTGAAAACCTGTGGAAACCAGAAGAAAATCTGAGGAAGCACTAGAACTGGAAGCTCTGGGGATAAAAATAAATAAATGAATAAATAAAATAATAAAAAAAATCCACAGTGTACCACCGCTGTGGTGCAGACTGGCTTTGATTACAACTTTTTGTTTTAAAATTACTATTAGAGAAGATGAGGCTATGAACGGAAGGGAAGGGAAGGGAAGGGAAGGGAAGGGAAGGGAAGGGAAGGGAAGGGAAGGGAAGGGAAGGGAAGGGAAGGGAAGGGAAGGGAAGGGAAACAGAGATTGTGTAGGACAGCAAATGAATTATCTCTTTTCCATCTGTAAAACCATACAAAGTATGTCATGTGTTGTATATATTATGCATTTCTCCACAGGTAGGCCTTCTCTCTTGCACTTCCTTTTTTCCCCTTTCTTCTACTCTTAATGTTAGAAATAAATCTCACAAGTTCAGTGGACTTTGTAAGAGTGGCAAGCGAGGGCCAAAAGGAAAGATAGGTCCATCTGTATATTAATGCACATCAAATGAAGTGATAATACCCACGCCTATACATCATTAAAGATTGTTCTGGGTTAACAAACAAGCTCTTTATAAAAAAATGAATGGTTTCCAGCCTGTAGGGTACAAAACTATTGGTGCCTCAGCCCCTTTACCCTTTACCACACAAATATCCATTAGACAGAATGAGCAGATCCTTTAAAAAGGAGATACTGGGTTGTTCTAATAGCACTCTGGGACAGAATCAACACTTCATTCTTATAAAAATTAAGGTCTCTGATGCTGCATAAAGCTACTTTATTCCGATATTTTTCTATCCCACCAACAAAAGCTCAAATCAATAGGAAAAAATAACTAGATATTTATAGTGAGAAGGTACTCCCTTCATCCAGTAACATATGATGACAGATTACGTTATTAAAGTATTTTGATTTATTTGTTCATTGTACTTCTTTAAAAATAATAAATAAATAAATAAATAAATAAATAAGAGAAAGATGTAGGGCAACATGTACCAAGCAAGGAATCAGTGCCAGCACCTTCCAAGCATACCTGCCAGAAGAACCAGGTGGTACAGTGGGCACCCAATGCTCCACTGAGGACAAAGGTTGATAACTGAATGCATGTTGATAGATACAGCATCTTCTTTCTACACAGGGAGTATGTCCAGCCCTAGTGTAAGGTACAATCCCTTTGTGTATACACTGGTGTCTGGAAGCAGAAGTGAAGAATAGCAAACAACTTTTATCAGCACAACTTAGCAAGCGACATCAGGTCAACTGATCTTTTCTCCAATTCTTTCTCAGCCCCACACAGACGATGAGACTGAAATCACCTCCACTCAGTTGTTGCAGTTTATCTGCATCCCTTTCCCCAGGGCTTCAACAAGCACCAGAAGTTGGTACCATATTGCACCACAAACTTCAAGAGAAATCAGTACCAGCTGTCTTGAAAAGGCACAAGTCCACTGGCTTCTCCAAACCTACCTCGCTTTACACCTCCTAGTGCAAAAGAGCTAGTCTTTCCAGCTTTACAATTATAAGGAAGAAAAGAGAGAAATAAACTTAAGCCAAACATTTGTTACCTCAGCCTGAAAACCTCATGTAAAAAGTCAACCAACTTAAGGGAAATGATTAAGGTAACGCAGGGTGGCTAAAATAATTTCAGATTATGCCAAAACATGCCAAGACATGGCATGTTCTCATGGGCAAATTATCATAGAATCACAGACTGGTTGAGCTTGAGAGGAACCTCTGATGGTCATTTGGTCCAACCCTCTGCTCAAGCAGGGTCACCCAGAGCAAGCTGCCCAGGACCTTGTCCAGGTGGCTTTTGAAGATCTCCAAAAAGTGAGAGACTCCACAACCTCTCTTGGCAACCTGTGCCAGTGCTCAGTCACCTTCACAGTAAAGAAGTGCTTCCTCATGTTCAGAGGGAACCTCCTGTGTTTTTTTGTGCCCATGGACTCTCACCCTGGTACAGGCACCACTGAAAAGAGCCTGGTTTTGTCCTCTTTGCACCCTTCTTTCACGTATTTATAGACATGGATAAGACTCCCCCTAAGCTCTCTCTTCTCCAGGCTGAACAGCCCCAGTTCTCTCAGCCTCTCCACACAGGAGAGATGTTTCACTCCCTTCAGTCGCTGAGATTGTCAACTGGACAATCCCTGAGATTGTCCAGTTTGTTCAAATATTCCCTGACCTGATCTGTATCTTCCACCAAAGATAAATCTTCCTTGCTCAAGCCTCTCAGCCTGGCCTCTGGGACCTGGGATTCCTGAAAGCCAGTCTTGCTGAGGCAAAGAAGGCATTCAGTACCTTGGCTTTTTCACTGTCCCTAGTAAACAGATCTCCTTTTTTTCTGTCAGAAGAGGGTCCACATTTTCCCTAGTCTTCTTTTTGTCATTGAAGTATTTGTAGAAGCCCTTCCTCTTGCCCTTGATATCCTTGGCCAGATTCATTTCTGGGACTTAATGAAATTGAAGTCTACATTTATTTTGCTTACATTTGGGCACTTAACAGTGGCACCTGTGTTAGGGATGTCAATGTCCAGTGCAGTCCACCATGGACACAGTCAACAGAGAGACAGAGGATTCCTCTGGAGGGAGAAATCCCTCTCACAAACAATTCAATATACTTCCCACTCTCACTAGCTATCACTTCTCCTCACTGTAGCTTTGTTTTCTGACCCTCTTATACATCCTCAGGGTCTAGACTTTTTCTTCAGTGCCTAGAAAGAAAGAAATCTCATTGTGACTGGGCTGGGATAACAGCAGGTGTCGTAAGAGAAGTTACAATTGCTGCTCTGTTATGATACTCAAGCACAAAGTTACACTTTCCTAGCAAGACCTGTGAGGGAAGAAATAAGCTCTCTAGCTCGCAGAGTTATTTACTAAAGCCAGATCCTCAGCTGCTATTAACTCTTCTGCATTACAGTGGAAGGACTGTACGCATTTGCTTACATTTCATTTTGTACTTATGCTCTAACCCCAAATCACTTCTGATGGTACAATGCTGTCTTGGGTGCTTGTGTTTTGAGAGCTTCATCAGAAAGGCCACCTGACTGATCAAGTGGGCTATTGGAAAGCACAAATCATTGGGTTCTCTGAAACCAGCTTTGCCATACTTGTAAATAAAAAAGCCTTTATTCATTTAAAGAGGGCAGCCTGACTTCAGCCTTTCTTCTGTGCAAATGATTCATTCCAGGACTAATGAAACTTCAAGGCTTTTGGCAATCCATCCTCCCACAATCTGACATATCAAAGGGCAAACTTACGGTGATGATCTGAACTCTAAATTTACCTTCTAATTACTATACCTACTTCACTTGGCCTAAGAAGTGGTGAAGGGGCTGTAAAGACAGCCATGCATGGCAGATGAAATCTTCACAGTGGCAGGATCATGGTTCCTGACTCTTAGACTTCCTTTCCTTTTTGCTTATTTTCACATGGATTTCATAGGTTCCTACAAGTTGCAGGACTGAGAATTTTGAAGATATTCATATAAATTAAGTCTTGAGCAATGATTTATCACTCTCCCTTCAACTATGAGTGATTCCAATGGGCAAAAAAACTCACACCATCTAAAGCTGTATTTGATCAGTACCCTTGAACAAGTTCAAGTGGCCCTCTAATCAAAAAAGAATAATTTTATCCAAGAGTAATTTGATAAAAGATATATATACTCATGAAAATTTATGTATTCAATGGGTAATAACCATTTTGTGTGTTTCCACTGTACATGTCATTTGAGGATTGCAGAACACTTCTCAAATGTTTATTGAATTTCATAATACCCTTCTGAGATACATAAAAGATGTAATGGATGCTTCAGCTCCTCACTAAAATGTGCTAGCTTCCAAGAGAGAACCAAGATATTATCTGACTTTATAAACACTTCAAAAGGAAGTGAGGAATGACAGCACGTTTCATTGAAATAAAACAATTCAGGAACACTTTATTCCAGAAGTCTAAGGTTTGCTTTTACATCTGGATCCACTGACTCATTAATGAACACATAAGTTGGGAAGTTGTTTTCCTTTCCTATTAGGACAGGTGTTCTTTTAGTAAAACAAGTGAATATATACCCTTTCTGAAGTACTGGTGCAGTAACGATTCTGACAAAAAGTGCCATCCATTGTATCTCTCCTCGGCTTCCTGCAGCACTTGCTATCACCTTGTGATAGCTATATCATCAAGTATGGCTACTGTATTACCTTCCAAACCGGAACTGGGCTCTGATATGGCTGCAGCACAAGGTGATGGGGCCTCAGGCACCACTGGGTAGGTTGAAGGGCTTCCCGTTGCTGTCCTCATTTCTCTTTGCAGCCCCAGTCCATAAGTAAATCCATATACCAGACAGAATCTGTTCCCCCAGGTAAAGATAGCTGTCAACAAGTCTTTCCTCAATTTCTTGTTGTCTAGAACAACTCTGGTGATTTCAGTGGAATTATGTCGGAATTACTTTAGTAATATTGCAGCCAAATTAGTGTCATAGTCTTCTTTCTGATTAAATGATTTATAGAACATAAAGCTAGTGACACCACAGAAGGAAAAGTTTTGCTATCTGAATGTGATGCTAAAACTAGCATACCCAAGTCAGGCAAGAATAAGCTAGCACAGATACTAGTATTCTACAATTTCTATCACTTCAAATCACATAAAAAAGAATTGAAAACAAACAAAAAAAAATACAGCTACAATAGTTCTTAGTCATCCATCATGCAACTTTCCATTGCGTTCCCCATATGTGCTACCATTTACCTCAGGCAGAAATGCACACATTTCTTCACTCTCTTAATTCTTCCAAGCAAAGACAACATCAAAGTCACACTTCAGAGAGAAATCAAAGAGAGAAAGGATTTTCTAAAGCAATTGAAATACTTTCCATAAACAATTATTTTACAATGCAAAGGGCAAAATAGTGATGATTTTTTTTCCTCCACTTTAAATGTTAATGTACCCTACAGTACATCTTCCTATTGCCAGTGGCTGCTAGCATCCAGAATTTTGGTGACAAATTAAAGGTCATCTTTCTATATGTCATCTCCTACTTCAAATAGCTCCTGCAATCACTAATTGATGAGAAATTACAAGTGCTTATTATACAGACAAGTGTGAAAGCTTCACTTGAAGTTGTTTTCTTTCTACTGTTGTGTTTTTTTGGAAATGATTCATCTCCTATGCTCTCTATTTAGCAACTGCAGGCTACTTATAAATAAACAGAAAATAGAAAAGACAGAACAAAAAAAAATCAGAAACAAATATTTATTTCAAATTTTTATTTTTATGTCTCTTAAAAATAAATAAAGAAATAAATACAGGACAGACTTGCAGCCTTTCATCCTGTTATAAGTAGTACTATTATCCATCCTATACGAATGTGAAAACTATGACTCAAAGTGTAATTTGCTGACTCTGGTATGCATTTGATAAAGAGGATTAATAATTTAGTGAACAGTCTATGCATATTTGCATACATCCACAACACAACCATCTAGTAGAACATTGAATAGAATAATACATCTTCATGTTCCTCTGAACTCCTATACCACGTGGCACCCAGAAAGATTGCTATATGTTCTTAATTTTTTCCTCCTGTACTTCCTTAAAAAAAAAAAAAAAACACTTTTTAAAAACCTTTTTCCTCCTGCAAAGTCTCATATCATAAAGTTCGTCATTCATAATGGATTAGTGAGGGAGTTTACCTCTTTCCTCAGCCCATGAGCTGGCAAGCCACCAATAAAAGAAGGATCATCCCAAGATAGTTTTGCTTTCCAAGGCAAAAAATATGAAAGAAAAGTTGAGAAGTCTAAGTGGTTTTCTTTCGTACATCATGTAGAGACACAGTCCTTTTAAGATGCAATCTTGAACATTTGACAAAGGTATGACAAGGACAAATACAAGTAAGCAAGCTCAGAAAGAAGTGTTGCGTTTTCCGTCATAAATCTAAACTGAAGCTCAGGAGACTATATCAGCCTCCTGCTTAAGGTACTCTATTTCAATGGTGTTATTATCTGGCAACACTTACCTCTAGAGGATAGGTTGGTCTGTGTTCAAATCCATGGTTTTTTTTAGAGCAAAAATTAGAGTCTGCAAAATTAGAGTCTGCAAAAATTTCTTTTAATTTGATAACCAAAATCAGCAGTCCTACTAGGGACATAAGTTCCCTTGTCCTACATTTCAGAGAGAAGCCTCCCTCCAGTTTGAAATCACATCCATGACTTCTTCCCACAGTTAAGTGCTTGTCTCCATGGCACCTCATAAAGCACTGCTGCTGCTTCTTCCCTCATACATCCGTATGAGACCCTCAAGGAGAAGAACACCTGCCCAGGAGCAGGAAGGCCTACGTTCACATCTCTCGTGAGATCAAAAAGATGTAAGCACAATTTTTAGCAGAGTGCCTACAGAGTAGATGATAGTTTGGGGAAGACAGAGAGAAAAGATGAAGTGAAAATTCTCTCCCTTTGGAAGGTGCTCCACTTTACTTAGTACAACTAACCATTTATTTAGCCAAAGCAAAAGGACAATGATAATTCCTAATTCAGCAATTAAGAAGTTTTCCTTTCTGGGCTGAATCTAAGTACCAGTTCCTATTCCAGAAAACACTACAGTGACAAAATATTTAACATCAAGTGATAAATGACAACTAAATAGAATTCTGGAACATTATATTTCAGAACAGGTTTGTGATTTTGTGATTATCTAAAACCCTAGCTCAAACTGCCCTTTCATGACTAAACTGATGACTTTACCTATATTAACTCAAGTTCAGCTGTGTTGCATCTCAAGGAGATTGTTCCTAGTCCTCACCACCCAATGACCTAAACTGAGGTTCAGCATCCCTCACTATTTGCAAGGATTCCTATGGCTGCGTCTGGTATATATGAAAAGACAGAGCTTGAAACTAGACACTTTATGGAATGCAAGGTTTTCCAGTACTTATCTTCCTTTTCTGTTGTTTATATTTTTGCTTAGTCTTTAGCCCTGCTTCTGTCTTTCGGTCTACATCAGTTAAGTGCAAGCTCTAAAGTGTAGTGCTCGGGTACAGAAAATAGGCAGTTTTCCAAATCAATTTCAAAAGAAGTAAGGCACATTGCCTGCAGTAAGAGTGTACACAAATGTTTCAAGGAGCATTTTGAGTATTCATTGCCACAGCATACAAATTGGGCAGGAAACAACAATTACTGTCATGAGCTGGCAAACAGAGAACTTTCTTTTACACTAATTGATACTTACTGGGAAAACAAAGGAGAGATTAATTCACCTTACAATATCAATTACTGTGGAAAGGCGTAACAAGAATAGCCCATAGAAAGCCTGCAGGTAATTACTCTCAGTCAGCTTTGTTACTGGTCCCTTTTGCAAGAACTGTTGTGAGGACACTGCTTCCACGATTTATACAAGCCTCTAAAATTTTCTTCCATAAATTAATGTAGATATGGTGGGGAAGTGTGCTTCCTCTGCATGCTGAAGGATAGAGAGATAAAGGCTGTGAGGAGGTGCACTGGATTTTTATATTGGCTCGTTTCAGTGGTCTCTCAGATCTGTCTTATGCTTAGCATTTCCAAGAGTGTTATTTGAAGGGCACATCAACAATTTTCTCTCTTTATTCCCATTTCACATATTTTATTCAACTTCACCTGAAAAAATAATGAAAACAATAGCAAAAAAAAATCCTAAAATATAACATTTACTTTTTGTTAAGAAACATCACATTTCTTAGAGAATATTTTTACAGGATTTAAGATCCATAAACTGAGACAAGAAATTCATCTCTCCTCTGCTTCTCCTCATAGAAACTTACAGTCTATCTAATATCATTTTTACTAGCCCTTTGAAATCTTCCAACAACTTCATGCAGTATACACAGTTCCCCAGTGAAACCCTCTGAAGCAGTATTATTACTCTGGATTTTTCTGCATGGCAGAAATTTCTTTTAGCAAGTTTATTTTCATGTTTTACATATATCAGCAAGCATATTTCCATTGATATCAAAATAAAAAGTTCATGAGTGTGAATAAACATATAAATGTAATTTGTTATTACCATTGACTTTTTATATTAGAAGTTGCATGCAAAGTAACATTCTAGAATTTAAAAAGCAATAATTATATGGGGATTTAAAAAAAACAACACAAGTAATGTTTAACTACAAAAATCTGGAAACATATTCTGAACTTTCCCAGCAATGCTAAGAAAAAGAGTTCATAACTCCTTGGATAAGATTTACATTTAAAATACTGTCTTTACTAATTATTCCAATTCAAAAAGACTGTTTTCAAGGCAAGACTTACACATACATAAAACTCTAAAACACCAACTTAACTATTGTGGCATTGACCACTGTATCCTTAATTGACCAAATGGTCCACTTGTAGAAGCCAAAACACAGACTCCAGGACTCTTGGTTCCCTGTGCACCAAACAAGCAGATTTAGGCACTTTTGAGTGAGATCCACCAAACTCTGCTTGCTGAGGATGTGACCCCCTAAATTAGCCAACATGAAAATGTGAGGACAACACTGAGTCTGATCTCCTGCCCTTCTCGATGACTCAGAGATAAGAAAAGGTACCACACTCCACTGATCCTTCTCCTGACCCCTGTTCAGGAAAGGTGAGTTTTGTCTTTGAAAATAAAGTTAAAGATATTGATTTTAGACAACAGTTAATCATTCAGGATGATGACAGATGCAGGTTCAAATCCTTCCTTTACTCCAAGGGATTAATTTCACCATAACATTAAAGTATGTGAAAACTTCTGGAAAGCAGTCTGCTATTCCTGTAAAACTTGTTGGATCTATAGGAGATAATTGAAGATTTGTTGGATGATCGCCCCGAGGCGATCGGCTCCGGGGCAGACACGTTCTGCAGCGGAGCGGGGGATCGGGACAGGCAGGACTTTTTTTCCGACATCGAGGCCGCTCGAGGGAGCCGCCAGGACCCGGCAGCCCCCGCGAGGGAGGCTGACGAGGCATAGGCGGAGCCAGCAGCGCCCCCTCCCCGGCCGTTCAAAAGCAGCCCCTAGGGAGCGCGAGCGACCAGGAGCGCGGAGACCAGGACGGGCAAACAGGGCGTGGCGCGTCAGAAGGGTGGGCGCGGCGGTTTGCGCGGCAGTTCGCGCAAGCAGGGCGGAGAGGGCAGAGTTTCCCCCCGCCCATAAGAACAACATCTTTAACGGCTGTCGACTGCTAACTGGATTGCGATGGTCTTCACTAGGCAGAGCACTCTCACTAGAAAGTCTGTGGCCACCCAGACTGGCCGCCTGCTCAACAATGCGGCAGTTCAGGTCTCTGGGTGCAGGGACTGCCTGAGCCTGTTGCTGCCATCTGAGGGAGGCAGAGGTGCCGTGTGTGTGAGGTGCGAGCAGGTGGATGACCTGGTCCGCCTGGTGGCAGAACTCAAAGAGGAGGTGGAGAGGTTGAGGGCTATCAGGGAGTGTGAGCGGGAGATAGACTGGTGGAGTGACTCCCTGCAGGGCCTGAAGGAGAGGTACTGGGGTGAGACACCCCAAATGGGGATGGACCCCCTGCCCTGTCGCTGTCGGGCAGAGGGTGGCGACCTAGAAGTTGAGGAGGAATGGATACAGGTCCCTGCTCGACCTTTCAGGCAACGCCCCCCCCTACCGGCCCCACCTTCCCAGGTCCCCTTATGCAACAGATTTGAGGCCCTGGAGCTTGAGAGGCCGGTGGGTGAGGACGAGGTAGAAAGTCTACCCAGGAGGATGCCTAGGGCGAGGAAGCCGACCCCACGCCTCAAGACTGCCTCCACCAAGAAAGACAGAAGGGTGATCGTAGTAGGCAACTCCCTTCTCAGGGGAATGGAGGGCCCTATTTGTCGACCTGACCCTACCCGTAGGGAAGTCTGCTGCCTCCCTGGGGCCAGGGTCAGGGATGTTGCCAGGAAGCTTCCCAACCTGGTCCGCCCCTCTGACTACTACCCTCTTTTGATAGTCCAGGCTGGCAGTGATGATATTGAAGAGAGAAGCCTGAAGGCTATCAAACGGGACTTTAGGGGACTGGGACGGTTAGTGGCTGGAGCGGGAATACAGGTGGTGTTTTCATCTATCCCTGCAGTAGCAGGGAGGGGTACCGAGAGGACATGGAAAGCCCACCTGATTAACACGTGGCTCAGAGGCTGGTGCCAATACAGAAATTTTGGGTTTTTTGACCATGGGGCGCTTTACTCGGCACCCGGCCTGATGGCCGCAGACGGGTCCCTATCTCTAAGGGGAAAATGGATCCTAGCCCAGGAGCTAGCAGGGCTCGTTGAGAGGGCTTTAAACTAGGAAAGAAGGGGGATGGGGCTGAAAGAAGGCCTGTTGGAGCTGTACCAGGGGGAACAATGGCAGAGCCGGGGAAGATGGCAATGGCCCAGCTGAAGTGCATCTACACTAATGCACGCAGCATGGGCAACAAACAGGACGAGCTGGAAGCCATCGTGCAGCAGGCAAGCTATGACTTGGTTGCCATCACGGAAACGTGGTGGGACCACTCTCATGACTGGAGTGCTGCAATGTCTGGCTATAGGCTCTTCAGAAGGGACAGGCAGCACAGAAGGGGTGGTGGTGTGGCTCTCTATATTAGAGAGTGTTTAGATGTTGAGGAACTTGAGGCTGGGAATGATAAGGTTGAGTCCCTATGGGTTAGGATCAGAGGGAAGGCCAACAAGGCAAGCATCCTGGTGGGGGTCTGTTATAGACCGCCGAACCAGGATGAGGAGACGGATGAGGAGTTCTACAGGCAGCTGGCAGAAGCCGCGAAATCGTCAGCGCTTGTTCTCGTGGGGGACTTCAACTTCCCAGACATATCCTGGAAGCACAACACAGCCCAGAGAAAGCCGTCTAAGAGGTTTCTGGAGAGCGTGGAAGATAGCTTCCTGATGCAGCTGGTTAGTGAGCCTACCAGGGGAGGTGCCCCGCTAGACCTTCTGTTCACAAACAGTGACGGACTGGTGGGAGATGTGGTGGTCGAGAGCTGTCTTGGGCAGAGTGACCACGAAATGGTTCAGTTCTCTATTCTTGGCGAAGTCAGGAAGGGGAGCAGTAAAACCGCTGTCTTGGACTTCCGGAGGGCTGACTTTGAGCTGTTCAGGACACTGGTTGGCCGAGTCCCTTGGGAGGAGGTTCTGAAGGGCAGAGGAGTCCAGGAAGGCTGGGCACTCTTCAAGAAGGAAATCTTAATGGCTCAGGAGCGGTCTGTCCCCACGTGCCCAAAGACGAGCCGGCGCGGAACTAGACCGGCCTGGCTGAACAGAGAGTTGTGGCTCGAGCTTAGGAGAAAAAGGAGGGTTTATAATCTTTGGAAAAGAGGGCGGGCTACTCAAGAGGACTATAAGGATGTTGCGAGGCTGTGCAGGGATAAAATTAGAAAGGCCAAAGCTCATCTGGAGCTCAATCTGGCTACTGCCGTTAAAGATAACAAAAAAGTTTTTACAAATACATCAACACAAAAAGGAGGACTAAGGAGAATCTCCATCCTTTACTGGATGCGGGGGGAAACTTAGTTACAAAAGATGAGGAAAAGGCTGAGGTACTCAATGCCTTCTTTGCCTCAGTCTTTAGCGGCAAGACCAGTTGTTCTCTGGATACCTGGTACCCTGAGCTGGTGGAAGGGGATGGGGAGCAGGATGTGGCCCTCACTATCCACAAGGAAATGGTTGGCAACCTGCTACAGCACTTGGATGTAAGCAAGTCGATGGGGCTGGATGGGATCCACCCGAGGGTACTGAGAGAACTGGCGGAGGAGCTGGCCAAGCCGCTTTCCATCATTTATTGGCAGTCCTGGCTATCAGGAGAGATCCCAGTCGACTGGCGGCTAGCAAATGTGACGCCCATCTACAAGAAGGGCCGGAGGGTAGACCCGGGGAACTATAGGCCTGTTAGTTTGACCTCAGTGCCAGGGAAGCTCATGGAGCAGATTATCTTGAATGTCATCACGAGGCACTTGAAGGGCAACCAGGTGATCAGGCCCAGTCAGCATGGGTTTATGAAAGGTAGGTCCTGCTTGACGAACCTGATCTCCTTCTATGACCAAGTGACGCGCTTGGTGGATGAGGGAAAGGCTGTGGATGTGGTCTACCTTGACTTCAGTAAGGCTTTTGACACCGTTTCCCACAACATTCTCCTCGAGAAACTGGCTGCTCGTGGCTTGGACTGGCGTACGCTTCGTTGGGTTAAAAACTGGCTGGATGGCCGGGCCCAAAGAGTTGTGGTGAATGGAGCCAAATCCAGTTGGAGGCCGGTTACTAGTGGAGTCCCCCAGGGCTCAGTGCTGGGGCCGGTCCTCTTTAATATCTTTATCGATGACCTGGATGAGGGGATCGAGTGCACCCTCAGTAAGTTTGCAGATGACACCAAGTTAGGTGCGTGTGTCGATCTGCTCGAGGGAAAGAAGGCTCTGCAGGAAGATCTGGATAGGCTGGACCGATGGGCTGAGGTCAACTGCATGAAGTTCAACAAGGCCAAGTGCCGGGTCCTGCACCTGGGGCGCCACAACCCCAAGCAGCGCTACAGGCTGGGAGATGAGTGGCTGGAAAGCTGCCTGGCCGAGAAGGACCTGGGAGTACTGGTTGATAGGCAGCTGAATATGAGCCAGCAGTGTGCTCAGGTGGCCAAGAAGGCCAACAGCATCCTGGCTTGCATAAGAAGCAGTGTGGCCAGCAGGTCTAAGGAGGTGATTGTCCCCCTGTACTCGGCTCTGGTGAGGCCGCACCTTGAGTACTGTGTTCAGTTTTGGGCCCCTCGCTACAAGAAGGACATGGAGGTGCTCGAGAGAGTCCAGAGAAGGGCAACGAAGCTGGTGAGGGGTCTGGAGAACAAGTCTTACGAGGAGCGGCTGAGGGAGCTGGGGTTGTTTAGCCTGGAGAAGAGGAGGCTCAGGGGAGACCTCATCGCTCTCTATAGGTACCTTAAAGGAGGCTGTAGAGAGGTGGGGGTTGGTCTATTCTCCCATGTGCCTGGTGACAGGACGAGGGGGAATGGGCTAAAGTTGCGCCAGGGGAGGTTTATGTTGGATATTAGGAAGAACTTCTTTACCGAAAGGGTTGTTAGGCATTGGAATGGGCTGCCCAGGGAGGTGGTTGAGTCGCCATCCCTGGAGGTCTTTAAAAGACGTTTAGATGTAGTCCTTAGTGATATGGTTTAGTGGAGGACTTGTTAGTGTTAGGGCAGAGGTTGGACTAGATGATCTTGGAGGTCTCTTCCAACCTAGACGATTCTGTGATTCTGTGTGAAAAGAGGAAAGCAAGCACAGAAGTGTATAATCTAATAATGAGATCATAGAGAAAAGCCTTCTCTTCCTCCTAAAAAGAAATATTTTCCAAGTGCTTATCACTTAATACAAAATGTATAAACAGTCTTTGCAGCAGGACCCACAGCTCAGAAATCTCCCTAGAGCAAATATCCTTAGCAAAAAATAAATAAATAATAATAATAAAAAATAAAAAATAAAACCTCTCTCAATCTATTTTGTGGGAGGATGAGGTATGTTTGAGGTATGTTTAAGCACAAAAAAAGTTTCTGAGCAACTTTGAAGGTGGAAATCTAGGTATCTATGGGTCTCAAATTAATCCAGAATTAAGAAGCAGCTATCAAGTTCATAATGATTGACACCATTCCCTCGGGTCCTATCGCTGGTCACTGAAGAGAACAGATTGGCACCTGCCCCTCCACTCCCCCTCGTGAGGAAGCCGTAGGCCGCGATGAGGTCTCCACTCAGCCTCTTCTTTTCCAGGCTGGACAGGCCAAGTGACCTCAGCCGCTCCTCATACGTCTTCCCCTCAAGGCCCTTCACCATCTTAGTAGCCAAGGAAAGGTTGGATGTGGTGCACAGGGACATGGTTTAGTGGGTCACATTGGTGGTAGGGGGGTGGTTGGACCAGACGATCTTGGAGGTGTTTCCCAACCTTAATGTTTCTATGATTCTATGTTACACTGATCAAAGGCTAGAGCCTGAGCTGGAAAAGGTCATGTGGAACAAAGCAGATAAGGCTGAAATTTGCAAGGTCCTGCAGTTTTGCCACCTAAGCTAACCCATAAAAGTGGCCTAAAAGAAAGCTGGAGAGGGACTCTATCAGGGAGTGTAGCCATGGAACAAGGAATAATGGCTTTGAACAAATGGAGATTTAGATTAGATGTGATGTGAGGAAGAAATTCTTCACTCAGAGCACAAAGCGCACATGGGAATTAGGGCTGAAGTTGCACCTTGTTTCTGTTCTTTTCCATAAAGAATAGAATGAAATTACCTAAAAAACAGTGTTAAAAATAAACCCAGGAAACAGGATGGGAGGTGGAGGACAGTCCCTGTGGCCGAGGGGCAGCCTTTCTCTCTGGCAAGACAAATGGCCTGGGGGAGCCTGCCCCAGAAAAGGGACCCTCAGCCCCCCCAACCCTCCTCCTCCTTCCACATGAGGGCATCTTCCAGGCCGCTCCCAATACAGCCACCTTTGGCCATGCGTGGGCCACTCCATCACAGGGGCTTGCTGAGGTCACAGTGGCCACCACTGCCCCGCCTTTGCTCCGGGCCCTATAAAACAGGATCCCTGCAGCTGGCCCACCATTCGCTGAGCTTCTAGGCACTCTGACAGCCAGCTAGTGTGGCAGGAAGAAGTCCAGAAGCAGGAAGGCAAACAGCAGGCCTCCTTGGTGTGAAAGGACAGCGATGCAGTCCAAGGAAGCACCGAGCAGGAAGGCACTTAACGAGAATGAGAAGTGTCATGGGCAGAGGGATCGCGCCTGCGGCACAAGAGACACCAGTGCTCGAGAGACCTCTGGTGCACAGCCCACGGACACTTACAGGTGGTACCATTGGCACTGCAACGACATGGGGAACAGGCCGCCCCCTCAGCCATACAGCGACAGGGGGCCGGGGCCTTCCCGTTGGTGCAATGGCAGCATGGGACAATGGCAGGAGCGTCAGGCAGGCAGCCAGGTGGAGCAGAGGTGTGCCCGTAGTCCAGGACGCAGCGTGGGACCCAGCCATGGCCGTAATGCAGACGGCAATGTCAAACCCACAGATGGAAATCAACCGGACAGTGGCATGGGACCTAGGGGTGGAACTGGACGTCCCCCTGGTTCAGCACCCTGGCCTGAAAACAGTCCTGATGGAAGGAATCCGGTTTGGGCAGTCCCGGGCAAGGACTGGCTTGTCCTTCTGCCCAACACCATGGAGCCCACAGAGGTGGATCCACCAAAAGATGTGGAGGAACCGATGGAAATGGATCCACCTCGGCCAGAGCAGACCTGCGACTACCCCGGCACGTCTTCGCTTTCTGCCATCAGAGTGCACCAACAGCATCGCAGGAGTGCCCAGCGAGCTCCCTACTCGTCGCGCAAGCTCCATCCCAAGCATTAGCTTGGAGCCACCAAACACCACGGACATCCCGCAGGCTTACCTGTGGGATGTCCCGGCAATAAAGAACTCTGTTGCCAATTCTCAGGGCTTGTGTGAGTGCTTCTTTCCCTACCCCTAGCAGTGGTGCGAGAGGCGGCATCCCTTCTGCACAGAGCCTCGAGGAAGAGCACAAGAGAGGACCCAGCTTCCTTTGGGCTGCTGTGCTGGGGTGACAGGAGGAGTCACCGAGGGCCACCATGCACCTTTAACATTTGTGAAAATAGACTGAGGGGTGAAAATAGTAGTGTGTAAGCAATTATAGGTGTCTAATTTCTTATATTAGGAGTTAATTTCTGTATCTGAGTAATTGGTAACAACAGACATGGAGAAGGCTGAGGTACTCAACAACTTTGCCTCCATCTGCACTGGTAGACGGGCTTCCCAAGTCTTTCATTTCCCTGAACCCGTAGATGGAGGCTGGGGGATCAAAGTCCTCATTTCATCTCAGAAAGTGTAGTTAGGCATTGGAATGGGTTACCCAGGGAAGGGAGGATTCCAAATGCCATAAGATGTAATGCTAAAGCAACAGAGAACAGTAAACCTGACACAGACATTTTTCCTATCCATCCAGATGTCACCAAAGCAAGATGTTCTGTAGAGGAGGAGCAAAACTCAAGCAAAGACGTGGATATCCATCCAGCACATCTACTCCCACAAATACCCCTGCCCTATTTTACAGATGACCCACAGGACTTAAGGCAGAACTGCAGGCAGTTCTAAGGCCTCAGTAAAAGGGATTCAGCTCCAGATTTTGAGTCCTATGTTTAGGTATCTACATGTGCACTAGGTGTCTAAACTCCATCACAATCAATGGAGATCTAATCAGTGATGTCCAGAGAGGGCTCATTTCACCCCACATACCCACATTTGGTCAGCTGAAAAGCCCTCTGATGATTGCAGGTATATTGAGCACAATGGGTCTTAGACACAACTTCTATGTAGATGTCGTCACATAGGTGTTTGAATATGTTTTCGCATATTCACACACAACTGTTCACATATTCACACACAACTGTTTTCATTGTCTATAAAGATGAGAAGCAGAATTATCAAAATAGCATAAGCCAATGCTAAACATTTTTACAAATCCTAAAGTTATATGAAAAAAGTGTTGAAATGAAAAATTCTAAATTATTCTAATTATTTGTCATCATCTGAACTCTGAAACCTAAAATGAAGTCCCAGAATTATGTAGTATCTATTTAAAAAATCTTACTTAAAATCCCTATATGTTGAACAATTGAGGTTTTGATTACTTCAGGGAAGAAAGGAAAGTTTTGGATAAACACTGCAACAAACTAAGGAGATGGAGATATGCTCACCTCAAATAGTGTGACTTTGCTTACATGACTTAAAGAATAAGAAAGACACAGAGAAGTTATCTGAGCTATGTTAGATAAAATAAAAGCCAATATGACCATAGTAGTTCCTTGTGGCTACCGAAATATTAATAATAATTAACAGACTTACCTGAACTTTGTTAAATTGCATTTTCCATGCTACACATTCCTTGTATTGCATAATGAGTAGAGCTGACTGGTCTGAAACAGTAAGGAGATGAAAGAGCTCATCTTCCTTTAGCCCAGGACCTTATGCCATTATTTACAGAAGGTAGAATTCCACACGCATTTTGCACAGTGGAAAGTTACGTAACTAAGGAACCAAGACATAAGGACCACACTTAGTCTATTCTAGACATAAACAGGTTTGCTCTGCCCAAATCCCAGCCAAACCTGAAGCCAGGTCACACAGCCTGTTAGTATAGTGAAATAATTTAAAATAGCCTTCACAATATTGCCACCAAAACACTATGACTACATCACTGAGAACGTCTTTGAGGGGAGAAAGGAGGATCTGTCTTTAATGGAGTTCACAACCAGTTGAAGGCTACCATACTGAGATATTGCCCACCTTCCCCAGTCTTGCATAACTTCTGCTCCTTAGTCTGGTTAGTATATGTGGATGCAGCACAGGCTAACATTCTGTGAGGAGAGGGAATAGTTCCATCAGCAAGGCTGAAGAAGAGCACAGTTTGCTTCCAGACCCTTTCATGCCCTAATCCTAGAAGAAATAAGTCCCGCCACCATGTTACTAGCGGCTACTAGTACATGCTACTACATGTACCAGTAGAGCAGCCATCTTTACAGAGTGCTGAGCCACCATACCCAATCTCTTAGTTCTATTTATTAACTGAGCTGTAAGCAAGGAACGTGCTTTCCATTTAGGTTAGGGCTCACAGAGAGGCTGTGGAAGTGAACCTGCTACATGAAAATCTGGTTTTGCTGCAGACTTATCTCTAATTGCATGAGAGTGACCTCTCTGACCAGTACTCCTAGGGCAATCTTTGATATACTGTTTTCACCCTAAAATTCTCTGCAAGTATTGACCCCATCCATTTCTAGTTACAGCCTTGGGAGCTTAACTATCCCTAGTGCTCTGGCAGAAAAGAGACATGCAAAAATCTGATCTGAGTCGGAGGTTGTAATTCTGCCCCCAGCCTGATGTCGAGACATCCATTTAAGATGTACATGTGTGTGCTTCCCCTTTCTACATGTCCTGCAATACTATCCACAGGATTACTGGTCTGCAATTTTACAAATATCTTTTCAGCAGAATCTTGTCTATGCAGCCCTTCACTATCTGAAACTATTTGAAGAAAGGGTCTCATGTATTATTATACTCAATTTGTCCTTCACCATCTGAAAGCATTATTGTAAAGATTTATTGCATAATGCCTATGTCCTTGAGCAATAACATTCATAATAACTTTGCAGCGAGGTGCATTTAGCTATCATTCCCTTACCTTTGAAACTTTGCTTAATGAGGCCTATCTTAAATGGGCTCGACTCCCAAGGCTTGTTGCCAATCCTCTCTGAGATCTCAGTTTTCATCTGCACCTGCCAAAAGTTTGATTTAATCAGGCATAATAATTCTTCTATCTTAATAATAAAGCCTTGTATATAACACTAGATTTACCTGGGCATCTATTTTTAAAACTTTCTTAATGCATCAAAGGCCCTTCTGATAATCTAGAATGATACAAATCTGGCTATTACACAGGGTACACCAAAAAGTCCCTAGCAGCCTTGATTTTTGTTGCCCATCTTACCCAGCCAGGCACAGGTATATCCATAGGGCTAAGCACTAATTGTGTCTGGGCTTACATTAAACTCTTCTGATGGCTTTGGTGGAACAAAGGGGAAGTAGTGGGAGAGGGTCTTGTCCTATGCACATATCCAGAGATAGAAGTCAGAATGGCGCAGTTTTAAAGCCTTGTTCCTCCTGCTCTATGACTAAAACATACTATACTTCATAAAGGGATAAAGAGGCAGTGACTTTCACCATCTGAAATCTCAGTTCTTGCTTTCATTTCCCCTTGTCCACAATTTTTTCTATTCTAAAGCACTTTTTCTTTTTCTGAATATGATGCTAAATGGCTCTCTCCCATTAATAAAGGATGCCAAAAATACTCTCTCTGGCCATGAAGCAATACATGCTATCTACAAAAAGCGCCCCTAAATAGCTCACTTGATTTTCTTCCTCCATTCCACCGTATCTCTGACAAGACTTACCAGTACATAACTTGAAAAAAAAATGAACACCTCTTATCCAGATCCATGTCCCTCCCAAAGTCCAGTGACACCACTTTCACTTTCTCTCTTCTTCCTCCCCACTGCTAATGGTCAGAGAGACTTTTTAAAGAGTTTGTGTGCCCTTCCTGTCCTCGCTGCCCTAATCAGCACTGGCTGCCATTGCTTCTGACATGGAAGCACAGGAACTCCTCAGACTAAAATGCCTGTATTTTTGCATCTTTCTGGCAGGGTGCAATCCTCCTCTTTTCTCTGTTTCTGCCATTACCACTCTTGAAGTAGCGGGAGGTGCTCTGCCTGTGGTAAGCAGATGCACTAAGTGTGGGTCTATGATGCAGCAGCAGGAGCAATTACCACCCCTGTCTGTCTCCTTCCTGCTCACTAGGAGGTGTTTTGATTTTTTTTTTTCTTTTGCCTTACGAAGGATCCCTTCTGATTTCATTGATGAGAGACAGTAAAGGAGATGGGTCCTAGTAATTAATGAGCAGCCACCCAGCAGGCACTCTTGGAGATGCATCTCTGTGCTCATCTGGAACAAACTGATCACGGAAATGTGCTGGTGGAAATAAGCAGTGGGCCACTCAAACAGCCAGTACAATGCACATAAAGCTTTCTGGTTCAGAGCATGGTGTTGATGCCTTCCTTTTCCATGTTATCACATCCAATAACAATCGCACCGATGTCTGGGAGAGGAGATCCTCAGAGCTCTGGAGCAGAAACTCCTCTAAAAACACTGAGGATCCATGAGATCCGAGTCATTGCCAAAGCACAGCTCGGCTCACACTCAACTCCCGGTGCGGTGCCGTGCAGTTCACCACGTTTTATTCCTAGTCTCATCCTCCTCGAGCTATATAATCACAGGGGGGCACGCTTTTGTCACGATCCCTGACTCACTACGTTCATCGGTGCCATACCCCTCCCCTCCCTGCCCCGCTCCTTAGCCCCCTCACTCCGTGAGGTGTCGCCGGGTTCTCTCCCCCCGCCGTTTGCCGCGGATGCTCTGGGGAAGGGGAGCGCTTTAAACCCTTTTCTATCAAGCGCCACCGCAGCTTAGCAGGGAAGGGGAGACCTCCTGGCGTGCCCCCGCTGCCCGTGCCCTCCAGCGGGCGGACCCTGCTCCGCTCCCACCAGGAAGCGGCCGCCGCGGGGGGCTGCCCGCTCCCCCCCGGGGCCTTTTTGGGGTGCCGAGGAGGGGGGCAAGCCCCACCTCCCCCCCTCCCCTTGCCGTCCCCGCCGCCGCAGGCCCCTCCTCCCCGTCCCGCCCGCCGCACACATGTGCCTGCACCCAGCGGCGGGGCGCGCCGTCGGGGCGGGCGGGAGCCGCCACCGCCTCCCCGGCACCGCCCGCTCCGCACCGCCACCGGCATCGCCACCGCCGCCGGTCCGGGCACTGCCACCGCCTCGCACCATGGCCGTCGCCTACCTGCTGGGCAACGGCTCGGCGCCGCTCCTGGCCGGCGCCCTGGAGGACCCGTTCGTCGCCAACGCCTCGGCCGCCGCCTGCCGCCCCTCGGCGCCGCCCTGCGCGGCCGCCCCGCCGGGCTCCTGGGGGAACGGCTCGGCGGCGGCGGGCTGGAACCGCTCCGAGCCCTGCGGCGGAGCCAACGGCAGCGCGGGGGGCGGCGGGCCCTGCGCCCCCGCGGGCGGGGGGCCCTCGGTGGTCACGGCCATCGCCATCATGGCCCTGTACTCCGTGGTGTGCGTCGTGGGGCTCTTCGGCAACTTCTTGGTCATGTATGTCATCGTCAGGTGGGTGCCGCCCCGCCCCGCCCGGGCCGCCGCCGTCGAGGAGGGGGACGGGGGTCGCGCTGGGGCGGCGGAGGGGAGGGGAAGGGGGCTGTGGGGAAGGGGCCGGGGAGGGAGGAAAACCGGGAGGAAGAAACTTGCGACGGGGCGGCGGGGCTGGGCGCCCGCTCGGGAAGCGCCGCGCTGCGAGGAGATGCTCTGCGGCCCCGCCGTGCTGCGGCCCCGCTGCTCTCTGCGCAGCCGGGGCCGAAGTTGGCACCTCTCCGCTGGGCAGGGAGGGTTTTAGGGCTTGTGGTCGCTGCGTGTGAGGATGCGCTCACAGACAGGCGGTACACATCCCCGCGGCTGACCAAAGACAGGACCAAAGACCAAAGGCAGGAGCAAAATACAAATGGCTTTGCGGCTGAACGCCTCTCTCTGCCAGGATGCACAGATCCTCTCCCCCAAGTGGTGCTGTGCATGTTTATATCCGTATGTATCTGTGTGTGCGTATGTACCTCCGTGCGTGTGCACGTGTGTAAATACACGGGGGTCGCGACCACTGCCAGCAGCCCATGCTCCCAGCTGCGCTGTCGCATGTCGCGCCTTTCTCCCCCGCAAGCTGCCGCCGCGCTGTACAAGGTCAACCGCAAGCGCGTCTTCCACGCGTGACAAACCTCATTCCCGTAAATCGTCGTAAAAAAAAAAAAAAAAAAAAAAAAAAAAAAGGCGCGGGAGGGGGTGCGCTCCTTTGGTTGCCCGGGGTTGGGGCAGGCGGCTTCCGTGGAGGAACACTGCCACCTCCCGGAGCGGCGGGGCGGGACGCGACGGGAGGGACGGGACGGGACAGGACGGGACGGGACCGGGCCGGTGTTTGCCCGTGGGAACCGAGGCACCACGGAGCCGCCGAGCTCCGCGGGAGCTGCTGGAGGGTGCCCCCGGGGTGCGCTCCCTCCTCGCCCCGGCACTCCAGGCTCGCCGGCTCCGGGAAGCAGCCCGTTTCCCTTTGAGCAATGCTGAGAGGTCCGGGTAGCAGGCGGGCAGCGGGCAGCAGGAGCCCCGCAGGCACCGGGAGGCTCCGTGGCGGGCTCGGTGGAGGCAGTGCTGGCCATAAAAAGCCGGAGCTGAGGAGGGTGCAGCGGCGTGGTGGAGGATGCTTCCTTCTGCATGTGGCAGCATGTCTTGGGGATGTCACTGCAAAGCCTGTGCAGCTCGTAAACCTAATGGGAGCACGCACTGTGTGCATCAGTGGCTCAAACTAAAACTATACTTTGGAGGTTATGTTTTAAATAGGCAGAGCTGGGAAGTTCTTCTACTGGCGTGTGGTTTTGGTCAGTCAGAGATTCAAGCTCTCTCTGGACGCTGTATGAAGGTACGGCTGCAAAAGTGCTTCTGAACAGGGCATGGCTGTGGTTGTCTGAGCAAGTGTTGAATGCATTCCTCTGGAAGAAAAAGCAGACGCACAATATAACAGAGCCAGGATGGTTGTCAGCAGAGCATATGCTACAGGTCGTCCCTGGAATTATGTATTTATAGCGGGCATAACCTGTTCTAGGTTCATATTTCTTACATTAATTAACTCAATTACACTTACACCAGAAAGCTAAAATGAACAAGGCACCTACATTTAGCTTTCTGTCTTAGGAGAGCATCCTTCCCAGAGATTATAGCTTAAAAACAAAAGCCAGAAGTAATAGAAGACAAAAAATGTGTTTTCATTTTACAGAGGAAAGCACAAATCAATTAAATGGCTTCCCCAAAACCACACAGGAATTCTGTGGCAAAGACAGGACTGAATCCAGGTCTCCTGTGCTTTCACAAGAACAGCTTTCCATATGACAGAGTTCCTTCCAAGTTACTGCCGTACACTTATTTACCAATCTGGGATGAAAAAGAGCTTACATGTTATGGTTGAATAGGATCTGTGGTTTAAGCATCACAAAATGCCTTTCCTTTCTGTGCTTCTATATAGGTTTAGTATACCTGAGCTGCAGTAGGGAGCTTTTTGATTTATTTCTTGTTGAAAGCTATACTACCATGACAGCATTTGCAGTCATACTAAATGTGCATATGAAATTATGAGATTATGTGCTTACGTTCATGTATCCTTAGATCCAGCCAAGGATAGGAGGCACACCTTTCACTCAATTGCAATTGACATAACATAAAGCTCCCCTTCTTTATCTACCTTTCACACCATGCCTGCTCAAGAAGAAGGAGGTTTTGAAGTTTGTATTAATTTTGAGAAGAATTAATACTACTAGAAGGAAGATTTTAAAGTGATATTGGTACCTAGTTTACCTTGAAAATCCTAAGAGTTGGGAGGTAAATGGTTAGATTTTTGAAACTCTGTCCTTATTCACTTCTCAGATTCCAGCCCCAGTGAAAGCAACAGTGACTTCCTATTCAGAGTGCTGCGTGTTAATATGACATGTTTAGCTTTTTTAGAAATATGTTTTGGAATAACTATAATGTTATTCTTATAAACAGATGACCTTAAAATTCCATCCAGTCATTCCAACTCTTCCACGTGAAGCAGATCCATGGGTTTGGAGCTGGAGCCATGCAAGTGCTTGCCTGATATGGAATTGATGTCATTATCAATCCACAGTGACATTGGCTTTGTATACCTCTTTCTTTGTAAATAATGCAATATCAACCACCCCCCTCATTCTTCCAAATGCTTTCTGTTCAGCTGAATATTTTCCTCCTTGAATTAATATTTACAGCATGTTAGATCTGCAGTGTGTGAAGCTGAACCCCGTGTTACTAACACCGAGCTGTTCCCTTTGTGAAGTATAAAATATGTCTTCTGAGTGACAGCGATAATAGTCAGGTTTTACTGCCAGCTATGAATTTCCAGTAATCTGAAAAATCTGTAGATAATTTTTATTATCTATTTTCTGTACGTGTTTTGTGTAAGTGTGAATTACTGATATGAACACAGTGTAGTTACGGGCATTTCAACAACAAACGCTACTTCTAGCTGCTGCAGAGTGCAACAAGACAGTGCACAATTAGTACCATGTGGTATTGAATTAATTTGCACAGTAATCTATAGGCTTTTCCTGCCTTGTAGTCAAGTCAGTGGGATATTAGTCACACATCAGAGTGGGAAGAATGTGCCCTGTGATTAAGGCTGCATGCACAATGCTGGAAAGCTGTGAGAGATCGTTGCTGAACATCTTTGGCATCGCCGGTCTGGAAGAGTGGAGTAGCTCTCTGAGGCCCCAGCACTCCACCATGTGAAGTGCCCCGAGAGGACTGTGATTCCATCAGTAGCTGCTGGTGCCACTCAAGTCAAGAGTGATGCCTTGATTGCTTTGCTGTTAATTTTGTCACATATCATAAACAAAGGAGCCTGAGGTACTCTGTGGTCCTTCACAGGAGGAGAGAAATGCCTTGTTTCATTACAGTAAATGATTACTCTGGTTAAAAAAATAAAAATAAAAAAAATAAAAAAAATAAAATAGGGAAAGAAACCCTCTTTGAAGCAAAGGGCTTTTTGCATTTCTCAAACCAACGTCTTCACAATGTTTTGAAAAGAAAAAAAAAGATGTGACTGAAACATCATATAATTTGGAAAGACTACACTGTACTGAAAGCTCTGTTTACTACAACCTGGCTCACACAAGCTTCAGGAAAAGTATTTTACTAAGAAGGGAATTTGGGGTGAAATTTCAGTTGTAGGAAGAATTGATGTCTCCAGAGGAATAAGTATTATCACACGTGTAAAGAAGGGGAAAATTGAGGAGTTTACAAAGAGGTTATAGCATATGAAGTGGAGAGTCAGATTAGAGAAATAAGCTGAAAGTGATCTCAAGCTTGAAAGAGGCTGAAGCGAAGACAATTTCTCTAAAAACAGGAGCTCTTCTTTGCAAGGCAACATGGAGTCACAGATGCAGTGTGAAAGAAGGCCCACAGAATGTCTTGTAGCAGCATACATCAGGGAATTCAGAAACCAAGAAATCCATAAAATTCATTCTTTTCTTTCCTGCCCACAGTCACGTGAACGTCTCTGCATTTGGGTGGCACTGTGTATGCTAATGCTGTCAGCTGTCTGAAAATAAAAATTTCCACCTCCATGTTGTTACCAGCAGCCTTAACCAGTAATGTCAATTATGAATTTATGGTGCTCACCAGTACAAGTCAGAGAAGATCTGTGGACATAACTGAAGGAGCATGACTGGTCAGGAACAGCACAGATGCCGAGTTAAATGAGTGGTGCAGTGAGAGGATGAGCCTTAGCATCCTGCATTACAGAATGGCAGGTGTCTCTGCACACTGTTTGCAGTAGAAGTTTACCAACCTTTGCTAATGGGTAAATGTTTGACTATTGAGGTGCTCCCCTCCCTCCCCCAGGATCAAGGGAAGCAGATAGGTAAAATGCCACAAATACCTTTGTATTTTCATTTTGTTTAAATTATATTGATAGGACCATGGTCAAAGACCCCTGGATGGCCCCGGTCTCCCTGAGGAGCGGGAGGCAGGTGCAGGATGCTATCCAACAACCTCTCCAGAGCTGGTGGCACCGCGGGCACCTGGCACCTGGCCCCAGCCAGCTCCTGCCTGTGGGACATAGGGCTGACCCCACAGGGGAGGTCCCCACACTTGGCCAGCAGCTGCCCCCTGGCAATCCTGGGCAGAAGTGGGCAGAAAACTTCCCCTCTCTTTCAATTCCTCTTGGAAAAACTGTTGTGATCCTGCTGTATTTTCTGGAGTATCATTTTGATGATGGCCTGCAGGAAAAATCATGTTAAACACTTCCAAAATGTTTTTACTTTCCTTGTAAAAAACAGTCTAATATTACTGACTTTTTGTGGCAGCTAGATGAAAAGATGACATGTTTACAAATATCTCAAACAAAACATTATGAATGTTTCAGTATCATTCTAACTTAATGACCTATTTTCCAGCCATAGCCAGTAGCTGGTGTTTAGACAAAGAGTAGAATAAATAGCAGCTTCTCTGTGTGAGACTCCTTCTAACAGTCTGTTACACTGTGGACAGACTTTCTGAGCTGCATTTTGCATCAGCATGTTTATCAACAGCTTTATGTGAACATTTCTCAAATAAAACAATCTAAAATAAGGTTGGAAATAAAATGTCACAAATATTACCACTTTGCAACAAAGCTGTTCTGAAACAATCATTTTCTAAAGTTAAAATTTCAGAATTCTGAAACATTGTTAAAGTTTCTGGATTAGTTATTTTTAAGTTTAGGTGTTCTAAGATGGGTGTTATAGAGATCCTGATTAATGGACACTTTCAAAAAACGATTTATTTTCATTATGATTCCAACTGAAAATAAGTTTTCAGTCCTTGATAATTATCTTCAAAACACAAATCCATTCATTATATCTTAAAAAAAAAAAAAAGAAAGCAAATATTTAGTGAATTGCTATTAGGCTTATCTCAAAGTTCTTCCCATAATCATCTTTGCCTATACCATGGAATTTGTCTTTATTGATGTATTAGTGGGGATGCTATCATTATCTTTCAAAGACCCTGCTTCCCTTTGGAAGTTGGATTTTAAGGGTATTCACTAGCAAGGAGTTCCACAGCTTAGCCTAACTGTGTTAAAAAGCATTCTCATTCATCTGTTTCATGATAAACACTTTTAAATTTTATTCATATTTCCCTTTGAATTTGCATGATGAAAAAAAAAGTAAAGATGACAGACTATAGCTACTCAAGTAACTGTGAAGAACATGAAATAGCGTATTTTTTCCACCTTCTCACTGAGAAGTGTTCAATTATCAGCTATAAGATCTTGTACCTCAGATCAGGAATAAAACTTCAAAACAAAGCTGTTTTTGTGTAGGATGGGGTGTTTCCTCCTCATTGCATGGTACAGAGCAATCCCAGCATAACAGGAGCCTCTTTTTTGAAGCGGAGCAAGGAGCAGCAGTTAAGGTGCCTTTTCCTGTTCTCCCCTTGCTTGGTGCTGACCTCCAGCCCTGGGATCTGCTGCCTCTGTAGAAAAATTATGCAGGAAGCCAGTTTCACAAATCCTTCTCCTAAAATGATGGACTCAGTGCCTCTGTCAGAGCTCCAGTTTCAGGTGCAATCTCATCCTTGTCACATGGGTCCAAACCCATATTTCCTTGTACTTTTCATTTGGTCTTCTCAAAACACGTAGTTTTGCTCCCTCTGTCTGTCATGTCTTTCTCCACCATCTCCAGCTTTCACCATTACTCTCACTTCACGGGCACATCTTCCTGCGGCTTTACCATCTCTCCAGCCTCTGTCTCACCTCTGCTGCTCCTTTCCAGATCACACTCAACACCTTCACAAGAAAATCCTGGTCTCTTGCACACAAGAGACTGTATACACATCTGTGTATATAGATGCACACTCTGTATCTATATACATACACACTGTGTATCTACACACATCTGTGTATCTATATACACACTGTATATATACACATCTCTGTATATTCACGATGACAGCCTTTTACCAGGGAGGATAACCACTACTGTTCCTCATCAGTCTTTTGGGGATCTCATATCCACTAGCAGTAGAACTACCTTCAAAATCTTCCCTGCCAGCTTGTGTGCCAAGCAGGGGATGTCTCATGTACAGTCCTCACATGAGGAGATAAGAACACAAACCAGGAGGAGGCAACCAGCACCTGGAAGATCGCTTCTCTTCTGAAAACAGGCAAAATAGCTGTTAACTTGTTCCTCCTATAAAAATGTCACCTCAGTTATCGTTGACGTAGTCAGTGGTTTCACTCCCAATCACACTTCCCTGAATGCACAGGGGAGAAAGTTAAGTTGAAGATGCTGACAGTTTTCCTTTGCACGTCTTCCTGCCAAAACAAAAAACTTCAGCAATAAGCACCTGCTGCCTGATAATGGCAATATATTGGAGTTATTGTTTTTAGCACCGTTGATTTATTTCTCAGAGATGTGTTACACAATAACTGTGAAAGCAACAGCCATTATTAACAACCCATACGTGCTTCAATGCGAGGCACACGGAAACTGAGCTAAAGGTGGCTTAACAAACAGGCCAGAATAAGTACTGGAATAATTTGGGGATAATGTTTCCCTCTTTTTACTAGGCTGAGGGGAAGGGTTCAGTTTACTAGCAGTTGACTGTATGGGAATTGGAGCATACATGTTGCTGTCATTTCTTTTTATTATTAAATAGCTGTTGGTGGTGTCTGGGAAAAGAAAAATAAATTAGGGTAATAGGAGTTATAAGACATTGCAACATCTTGAATGTTTGCCTGGCAAGTTGTTGTGAATATATATATATAAAGACCTGTCCTTAGCTGGCTCCAGGGATATTTTGCATATACATGTAATTAAAAAGGCATGAAAATAATGAGAGAAATATGGTGATAAAATAGTTACCTGTTGGCTACTGTGGAGTTTGTGTTTTCTGTCTGGATTAATCTCCCTGCTAGTTAATCCTTTCATTCAGACCTGAAGGGAAAGGACCAGCCTTCCCCTGCAAAGTAGCTATTTTTCCCAAAGATAGAAGCTTATTTTGTGTTTTTGTTTGTTTGTTTTTTGTTTTTGTGGGGTGCTTTTTTTTTTTTTTTGGGGGGGGGGCAAGGTTGTTTTTTCCCCTGGGAAGAGACTAAGCTTACTAATTCAAACTAAACAACGGAAAGAGAAACACCATATGATCTGTCTCAGTAGCAAAAAAAAAAAAAAATGCAGGAACAGCAGCAAGAGAATTTTAGCCCAAAGCCCAACACATTATTGTAATTAATTGAAAACAGGATGAGTCAGATGCCCTCAGGACTCTCTGTTATTGGCACAGCAACATTCCTGAAAAGATCAGTGATGGAGTCTGAAGAAAGTCGTGTCTGCCTCAGAGGCTTTCATTTAGCTCTCCCTGTCCCAAAGCTGAGGCCTGATTGAAGTTGCTAATTGGTTCTGACTACAGGAGAAGAGGACCTGAGCAGATGCTCTTCCATGAAAAGTGGTGTGCTCTGTTTCCTTCTCCTAACGGGGCTGTGTAAGCAAATGCCACCAAGTGGTGGGTCTGCACATGCCTTAATACAGCTAGACACAGGGAAAGGACAAACTGGGAAGTCAAAGATAGGAAGATAGCCTAGGAAGTAAACCTTGGTGAAATTCTGGATTCAGTTCACTTGTGCTATGGAGAAGAATAAAGTGAAAAAGGGACTTGGCAGTGGGAAAACAAAGGATGAGGGAGAAAAGAGGTAGCAGCTGAAGCAGTTGTGTGTCCTACATTCAGATCCACATTGAGCACATACCTTGAAGCTCCTTTAGCAAACGTGCATCCACTTGCTGGTGTGCGAGGAAGTTAGAGGACAGCTTCTCTGGCATCCTGTGGTTGGAGGCCTTGCTGCATTCCCCACCAAATACATCAAATAACTATGCCTTTCACTCTTAGGCCTATCACACTCCCTTAGTATGTCATGCCTTGGCATCTGAAGTGATGCCTGATATTTGTATGAATTTTTCATGATTCTAATTAAACCGCCAACACACACTTCACAACCCCAAAGCTCAGTTAGGTTTTGCTGTCTTGCAATCATGTAAAATCTGAGAGAGAAGCCGGATGAATTTTATCTTTAGGCAACAGATAACTTCATGGTGCCCTATATTCACCAACGGAGTTCAGCATTTGCACTCTGATCTCTTCACAGCAGTGACTGGCAGGGCTTGAACGGCAGCAAACAACGGTTGTCTGTCTTAATGGCAGTACATTTTGTTCCCTTCCCCAGTTCAGTTTTTGCCCCCAAACTCAGGGTCAGTGCAGGAAGTAAGCAAATGTGCAGAATTTCACTTTGATTAAGCACAAACATTTTCTGCTGTAATGTTGTACCTGCTGGAGTTGGCTTTGTTTTCTGTTTGTTGTTTGTGTGCTTTCCCTGAGGGATCGTTATTTTTGAATTACATCCACGTATGTAGTCTCCTATGGGGAACATAAATCAAAAGGACGAGTTGATTGTTAACCACAGTATGTCACCTCCAATCCAGATGGCCTGACTGCATAATAACATGTAAGGTTTGTACACAAATTTATGTTGCTTGTACGTAAAGCTTGAGTTTAATGGCTTTACAGCATAAGTATTCTGGAGTATTCATGAATAGAAGAATCAGAGACCAAGTCTTTAAGCTGATGAAAGCACGTGCTCCCAGACAGGTAGATTAGACTCTTACAGAACATATGTTACTTTCAAAGCTTTCAAAGCTTTAATCAGTAGCAGCCTCCTACAACACCACAGCTGTAACTGAGATACTGAGCAGGTCTTTAACTTCGTAGAAAGAGACCCACTACAATGCAAAGAAAGGAAAAGGACAAATAGAAAGGATAGCCATCAGTTAATTCTATTACTTGAGACCAAAGGTACTTTTCAGGATATGACCTAGCAGAGAGGCATCATGTCAGTGTCAAACATGCTTGCTGGATTGTTTGTTAGAAGAAAAGGTTGTCCAGCCCAGGCTAAACCTTTGTGAGAGCTTTAAGGGCTCAATAAAAATTGAATGTACCTCATGTCTTAGGAAAGCACACACACACAAAAAAATCCTTTCCTACTTTTTTTGGGTTGCATGTACAAGATGTACCAGAACAGCCATGAAAATAAACGTTCATTTAAATTGGTTCAAATAGGCATGCTTCACATGTTTTAATCTTCCCACCCAAGGAGACCTCAACAAATCTAATGCATGCACATAATGATTCTTCATTTGTTTAACAAGTCATTTATGCAGGAAGAACATGAATTTGAACGCTAACCTAATCTCCAGCATCAACAAGAGTTATGTGAGGTTGTCTGAATGCAAGACCTAATTGCTGTCTGTTGTTTCTTTGAGCAGCCAAGCAAGTTTCACAAATGGCTGCTTTCTGCAATGAATCTTTTCTAATTAAGCTAGTTTTTCATATATTTTGCATTTTACTTAAACACAGATCAGTTGAAGCAGCCTTCGTCTCCAAATTAGCATTCTATGGACAAAAGCTTGTATGACTTTGTGTTGCTGAAAGTAGTTGTTACCAATCTACCATCAGCCATCCTATCTCCTAAGTGCAAAAGGCTGTTTCTGCTTTTCTCCTCACTGTTACTCTTTAGATAGGAGCTTTCAAATGAATTTGTAATGACATATATACATTATTATATTCATCAGGCTAAACATGGACCACGTCTCTGGCTTCTTTGCACCAGACAGTGGTACAAAGATGGTGTAAGACTGATGTGTTACAAAAGGGCCGAAGGATCTGGAGGAGGATATATTTCAACAACCCACATGAATGTAAATGTTTTGTCCATTGCACAAGACTCAGGTGCCAGTCTATCAGCTGTGTCTATTAGGCTTAGAAAAAGCATGCTATGAACTAAATTTTCTTTTTCTTCCTTCCTTCCTTCCTTCCTTCCTTCCTTCCTTCCTTCCTTCCTTTTTCTTTTTCTTTTTCTTTCTTTCTTTCTTTCTTTCTTTCTTTCTTTCTTTCTTTCTTTCTTTCTTTCTTTTTCTTTCTTTCTTTCTTTCTTTCTTTCTTTCTTTCTTTTTTCTTTCTTTCTTTCTCTTTCTTTTTCTTTCTTTCTTTCTTTCTTTCTTTCTTTTTCTTTCTCTCTCTTTCTCTTTCTTTCTTTTTCTTTCTTTCTTTCTTTCTTTCTTTCTTTCTCTCTCTCTCTCCTTCTTTCTTTCATTCTAAGAGAATGTATGTTATTCATGTTATTTGCTCTTTACTTTTGAGCCATTGAGACTTAAAACATTTTTCAAAATATTTAGAGGTGATCACCTGGAGACTTCCCTGTTGAAGTGGGCCACAAACAGAGCTGTGTCACACATCTCACAGAAAGAGAGAAATGCACAGGCATGAACACATCTCTTTCTTCTTGCATGTCAGGGATGTGGGTGGCAAGGTGCTCATTTCCCCTGCTCAAGGTGCTATTGCACTTTGTACAATGGAAGCAGGGTCTATCTAGGTTAGTTTGATGAACCTTTTGTTTGGTTTCCAAAATAAAGTTGGCCCATGGCCTGCCAGTTGAAGGCTTTTATTTATCCTGGAGTGCTAGGAACTTAGTGGCTATTTCAGTAGAATTCAAAGGGTTTTCCTTACTGCTTTTGCTTATTCCAGGCAAATCCCAGTTGAGTGGATCTCTAGAGCTCAAATCTTCAAGTGTATTTTAAATCTTTGCTGGATAGAACAAAGATAAAAGCAAGACTGAGTGCTGCCTACAGAATTAGACAGACTTAAAGTTGTGAACCTGATCTATCATCTCCTAATATCAACAAAAACCACTGTATAAAAATTGATATTTTATGGTACAAAACCTGCCATGAGGAGATAGAAGAAGCATATTAGTGGGTGTCAGTATTATAAGGAGCATAATTAAATTGAGGTGCCCGTCTGGATGCCTACCTGGGCAGCCTGCTCTAAGGAACCTGCTTTGGCAGGGAGGTTGGACTCGATGATCTTTCCAGGTCCCTTCCAACCCCTTCAATTCTGTGATTCTGTGATTCTGTGAATATTTATCCATAGCACTGTTGAGCTAAATGTTCACCAAAATGTTGAATCATCATATTACTGTATTAATATTTCACTGCAGAGCTGTGAAAATAAAAGTAATGTTGCTCAAAGCCAACTTCTATCCTCACTTGCAACCTTACTCATTGTAATGCAAAACTTAATGTAGTTAGTGTTTCAGATGCTGAACTTCCCATCTAATTTAAATACCAGCATTCAGATTTTCCAAGGCTTGCCTTTAAGACTTTTTCTTTACACATTTGTTTGGTTTAAGATTCTTTAATGGTCTTGAATGAAAGTGTGAAAACAGTATCTGTTAAAAGATCACATTTATAAACACAGTGCTTTCGGCATTATAAGTTAGCTCTACAGATAGCCTGTGACTTTAATTACATATAAAATCCAGTCCCTCTGAAGTTTAGCAATTCGATCACATACACGTGTATGTCTGTATGATGGAACTGTTTGTGCTGCTTCTTCAAATAGGTAGACTTAAGGATACCTTAAGAAAAGATATAATAAAAGCTAGGACCAAGGCTTTGAAGAGCTCCATTTTGAGGACCGTTATTTTTCATGCTGTTAAAAATCTATTTTAATCAATTCTTTCAGTATTTATTTGTTCATATAAAAAAAAATACAATCATGGGGACACTGATAATCTACTTATTTGGAGAAATACACCTTTAACAAAATGTGCTTTTTAGAAATAAGCTCTTTATAAAATCTCTAAATATTCAGTACAGAGAAATACTCAAATCCCATAGAAATCACTGAAAGGAATATTGTGAATTTCAGTAGGCTTTTGTTGATTAAGCAATTGTGGAAGCAAATGCTTTCTGTCACCGCAAAAGCTTGGATTCCTTTCTTTGTAAGAAAACGGTGATTAGAAACACAAAGATTACGGAGTACATCAAGCAGAATCTTTCATTAATAGCCTACAGAGCCCATTACATGAAATAATGGAAAGTCCAAGAACTTTTAGGCTTAAACCAACAGTGAAAACAAGATACCAAAACCAAAAATTGTGTCGTACTTAAGTGGAATAAGGCCCATGGTAGTGTCAGTGAAGAGACGTTATTCCATTTATTCAGAGTTTTTCTCTACCCATCCTCTGGCATACTAATCTGAAAGTCACTTACCTATTGGCTGATCTATTTTGTTTGCTGTGTCAAGCACTGCCTTTAAAGCATAGGAATATTTTCAATTACTGATGAAAAATCATTATAATAAGCTGCTTCTGCTGCTGATGATGATGATGTTCTTTTTGGACAGAACTACACCAGAATCAGGTGTGATGGCAGCAGCACAAAGAAGCATACCTAAGCTTGTTTTCTTCTCCAGCCGTAAAGACAAGGCAATCACTTCAGAGCTGAGTATGGACCAGCAGCCTGGATGAGAGCACAGGGTCTGCATTGCCTTTTCTCATCCACAGAGGGTTCAGAGTCACTGCCCGTCCACTGCTATCACTGCCTGAGCCAGTTAGGCTGGAGGAAGCTGTGAATGTCTGCTCACATTGCCATTAAACATCCAGGTTTGCTCTCTGGACACAGAATTAGCTAATCTTGGATCTGTTGTCAGACCCATAGAGAAGTCATTCATTTTTGATAAGAAGCAAGGGGTATAGCAAATAAAGGACTTAGTACAACTTCAGCTTCCTAAACTGTTGTTGCAATTTGTTGGATAAACGGAGGGCTTCCCTAAGAAAAGTTTTTAGAGTACTTTAATTTCAGAGTATAGATTTTATTTAAAACTTGGAAGTATCATAGATCATATTTCTCAAGACAGAAGTCAAGTAAGAGATTGGATCTACTTAAAAATATTCTAGCAGAACACCCTAGCTTGACATTAAGGCTGTTAGTGGCTCCTCCTGCATAGTGCCATGAAATGAGAGAACAAAGACAGTATGAACTTCTTCAAATGTTCATCAGAAAAGTTATCTAGATGCATTCAGTAAAAAGTCTGCATTCCTCCAGCCCCTACCAAAAAAGTTCCAAAAGTGTGCTCCCCACATGGCACTGTCACCAGTTCCTTGCAACTGACTCATGATCTGGATAGATCAGAGGAAAAACAAGAAAAAACAAACCATGAAATAGTGTATTTTACACTTTGTCTTCCCCAGCAAGTTGCCCCAAAATATTTTTAAAGTACTGTTCCACTTGCAGATCGGTCAATACATTATAAAATGTCTGAACAAATACCGTGCTTATTACTTTGTATTACTTTGCAGGATCACAGGAGGGTTTCATCAAAGAAGCAAGCCATATGACCTCCCAAAAGCCAGATGGCCCCAGTGCCTAGCAAACTCAGCAGCAGTCTGGGCAGCAGAAAAGACTAGCCAAGAACAGGGCTTGTAGTAAAACATTCATTGAGCCACTGCAAAAGTATAGCTATCAAAAAAAAAAAAAAAAAAAGGGGGCTATTCACATGACACAATGACTTGAAACTGTAAAGGGCTCATGAAAAAAACTGATGAAATGACAGAAGAATTTGAATTCTACTTTTATCAATGCAAACACAAATTAAAACACGTAAAGCTCCGTCTGCTGTGCTGTGGTTGAAGTGTGACACATTTAAAATTCAGAAAGTGTTTTTTGCATAGTTGGTATCACAGACTTAGCAAGAAGGGAGTGCAAAGTAGCTTGAAGTCCCTCCTGCTGCAATAGGCACTGTGGAGCAGAGCAGGGCATGCACACCTACTTCAAGCAACAGGGCTGCAGCATCCACAAAGGGCTGGTGGTTTTATTGAAATGTTCAGTTCATATGGTCAATAGATTCTGTCTTCTTGTTCAGTTGGAAGAACATCTGTCTAATTTGTATAGGACACTGAAATCAGCAAAGCAATGAAGTAACCATCATAACAAATTATTTTAAATTTCTATAATTACAAGCAGGTAAGAAAGTCTTAAAGCAAAAGCATAAATTTTCAGATGTAGTGGGTTTGATAATTACACTAATCTTTCAGGTACTTATTCCCTAAGGAATTACATCATTACTATTCCACAACCTAGAAATGCTTTCTCCATTTGTATAGACCACAGTTCTCATACTTGACATGGCATCAGAAGGTACACAAAATCTATCCATTTAATACAGCATCCAGTATTAGAAAATATATATATTTTTTCAGCTTATTTCTTGGTTAGGTTGGATATTAGGAAGAACTTCTTTACTGAAAGGGTTGTTAGGCATTGGAATGGGCTGCCCAGGGAAGTGGTTGAGTCACCATCCCTGGAGGTCTTTAAAAGACGTTTAGATGTAGAGCTTAGTGATACGGTTTAGTGGAGAACTTGTTAGTGTTAGGTCAGAAGTTGGTCTAGGTGATCTTGGAGGTCTCTTCCAACCTAGATGATTCTGTGATTCTGTGATTCTGTTCTTTAGCCATCAAAATATTGTTTCTTCTACAAGTGTCCTTTCTCTCTGCACAAGTTAAATTAATGTATTCTAATCTTTCTTACAGCTGTTACCTAATGTCTGACTGAATTACAAAATAATACTGTAGATAAACCATAGCAAGATCATTTGGTTAAAAAGTGAACAGCAGAAGAGGTTGTCTTTGATAGCATCTAACATTATTTCACGGAAGTTTCTTGTAGGTGGTGCTCTTGCCTCAATTTTGTTTAACATTGCTAGTTATGGTCATTCACATTTTTTGCTGATTTTTTTTTCTAGGTACACGAAAATGAAGACTGCCACCAATATCTATATTTTCAATCTTGCATTGGCAGATGCATTAGCAACAAGTACTCTGCCATTCCAGAGCGTGAATTATTTGATGGGAACATGGCCATTTGGTACAATCCTTTGTAAGATTGTTATATCCATAGACTACTACAATATGTTCACCAGTATCTTTACGCTCTGCACCATGAGTGTGGATCGCTATGTAGCTGTCTGCCACCCAGTTAAGGCCCTTGATTTCCGTACCCCCAGAAATGCCAAAATTGTTAATGTCTGCAACTGGATTCTTTCTTCTGCCATTGGCCTGCCAGTTATGTTCATGGCAACTACTAAATACAGGCACGGTAAGTCTTGTTTTCATTCCCAAATTAAATATTTCAGTGTTTAAACTCCTTTCTGCATTCTTTCTTTTTATTGTAGAGACATTGAACTAACTTCTGACCTGCAAGCTGTATGAAGCAGGCAGTGCAAATAGCCATCTTGGAAAATTTTGCAGCTGGCTCTGCTTGACCAGAGACAGCTCTGCATGTGATCAGTCTTTGACGACCAGCAGCTCCAGCGGGATCCATGTGAGTCTTGTTGCCCTAGACAGCCCCTGTAGTGTTTGGAAAAGCATTTGTGCCTACCTTCAGCTATAAGGGAATATGCACTGTTAAAGCACAGGAGACTGTGCTTTACCACGGATTTTCCCACTGAAGTTGCTGGTCTTCATTTTCTACCTCATCTAGCAGGACGTGGTACAGAACTGAGAGCATATTCTGGATTGCTGGTGCTCAATGGTGTCCTTCAAGTGACAGCCTCTCAATGTAAATCAAAAACACTCCAAAGTGCACAGTTACCACATGTTATGTCATCCTCTACCCCTTTGCCTTGAAATGCCCAAATTTGCAGCAGATACAGTGCTGAAATCATCTTATTTTCACCAGGTTTTATCTTAAAAGTGAAAATGAGCCAAAGTTTGAACACTTAATGACAGTTCAACTCTTTTTCTTGTTAAATATATGCGGAATTCCAAGCAATATAATGCAAAGGAGAACGTTACTTTTTGCTCTTGTTTTTCTAACTAAAGCTTCATACATATTTTGCAGCGCTGTTTTCTATCAATGTTTGTGCCAATGACAGATCACAGATTGCTTTGTTTTAGTTATTTACATAGTAAATCTTCATGTATTTGCTCATGATATTTAACAAAAAAGGTTTAAAGTGAAGCAAATGCCAAACTGACCAGTTTTTTCTTCTCTGCTCTTTTCTTTTATCTCTAGGCTCTATTGACTGCACACTTAAGTTCTCCCACCCTGCTTGGTACTGGGAGAACCTCTTGAAAATCTGTGTGTTCATCTTTGCCTTCATCATGCCAGTCCTGATCATTACTGTGTGCTATGGGCTGATGATTTTACGCCTGAAGAGTGTTCGCATGTTATCTGGCTCTAAGGAGAAGGACAGGAACCTGCGGAGAATCACGAGGATGGTTCTCGTAGTGGTGGCAGTGTTTATCGTCTGCTGGACTCCCATCCACATTTATGTCATCGTTAAAGCCCTGGTCAACATCCCAGAAACTACTTTCCAGACTGTCTCCTGGCACTTCTGCATTGCTCTAGGGTATACAAATAGTTGCCTTAATCCAGTCCTGTATGCATTTCTAGATGAGAATTTCAAAAGGTGTTTCAGAGAGTTCTGCATCCCCACCTCCTCAACCATTGAGCAGCAAAACTCCACCCGAGTCCGACAAAACACTCGTGACCATGCTTCCACTGCCAACACTGTGGACAGGACTAACCATCAGGTATGACTAGCAGTGGAGATGTCATCTCTGGATCCAGGCCACCCGCTTGGAGATGACATGTATTCCGAAGTTACAGTTTGTACTGATTTGTAGCTATTTGAACGTCTAAACACCTTCAGGGCTACATTTGAAGCTGGTGTATTCACACACAGAGACCCCAGCCCTGCATGGTGCTAGTTGTTCTATACTCTAGTTGATGCCCAAAAGCTGAGGGCTTTCAAAGGTACCTTGCATGATAGGGTCCAGCATGCATGTGTTTACACAACACCCAAAACAGAGTGTTTCATTTGCAGAAGGTTTACAACAGGTGTCTGATTTAGAACTGGTTAGAGAATAATCAAAGATTTCTCTATTCTGTCTGTTGAGGGAGACATGGTTGGGCCAATATACACGTCTCCTACCATTTCATCAGTAAACTGAAAAGAGAAGAAACTGCATGTACGCTTTCTGATTGATGTACAAGAAAGGCCTACAAGGCCATGTTTCTCCTGTAAGAGATGCAAGAAGTAGACAAAGGTCATCTGCATGCAGTTCTTGTACCGGATCAATATCTGTGTTGGCTAGTGTAGGTTTTGATAGATAGATATGTAAATATATAAATATACATGTATACACACACATATTAAGGAGTATTGTGCCATTTTGCTGTTTAAGGTATACAGAGTAGGAATTTTATGGCACAGCAGATACCAGGATATAGATTGTTTTTATTCAGGCTCTTTTTGCTTAGCTTTTGGGAAAAAAAAAAATTCCTTTTTGTTACATATTTGACATCCATGCACCGGTGATTATTCCTGAGAGTTTCCAAAGCACACCCCTTGGTGAACATCAAGCAAAACACAAAGGCAAATCTTAACATACTAGCCTAACAATTGTTAGAAAAGGTTTGAATCTTATCTGGAACTCATTAAAAAGAAGAAATAAAGGCAGAAACCTAATTTATTCCTTGCCACATCATCTTTCATTGGAACATCAGCAATATCCTTAGTTTGCTCCTTCATGAGCTTCTCACTGCTGCCCCTTCACCCACAAGCTAGGTGCCTTCTTGGGGTGCAGAGAAGTAGCTTTTCGTGAAAGAAATAGCTTACCTGTCACACGGGCAATCAGGAAGTCCAGATCAGAATATTATCTTATCCATACAAAGTAAATGCACCAGAAAAAGAGGAAGGAGCAAGCAAAAGGGAGAAGAGGAAGGTCTATTGAGCATCTGCAGCTGGTGGTATCGTTCACCAGAACATGATTTGTACATGCCAAGCTGCAGGCTGAGAAATCAGTTAGTGTCTGCTCAGTCTTACCCACACTTCAGTGGTGGAGCAGAACTGCCAAACTTGGCATGGACACATACATATATGTATGTGTGTATGTACGTGTAGTATTCACTATGTGTAGCAAAAGCTTAGTAGACAGATTCAGCTCTCACTAAGGCTTTTGCAACCCTCAATGGAGTCAATTTTGTGCATGTGTCTGACAATGGGGTTGTATCTTTATCTAGTTCATGTCTAACTTTTTCAGCTTTTTACAGTGCAGTGTGTAATAACACATTTTCTACATTTACTTATACTTCTTTACCTTAATTTTAGGAGAGCCGTAGCTTTCTAAACTTCTACCCTTAGCACAGATTACTGTGGTAACACCTAGAGTCTGACTGAGATAAAGTCTATTTCACTGGGCACTGAGCAAACACAGAACAGAAGGTGATCCTTCCCACAAAGATCTTTCAACTTACACCAACAAGGGAGAGAGCTAGTTGAGGCAGGGATAGAAGTGAGCTTTATAATGGAAGTAAAAATGGAAGTAAGGAGCAAGCTAATCACATAGTTGGAGATTTTGTGTTAGTTTCTTTCAGGGGATAGTGGTGGAATTAGTTAAGAAGAGATAAAGCACAGGTAAAAAGAAGTGACAGGGAAGATGCTGAAGAGAAAGACAGGTGACAGGAAGAATGCAGAGGAGGAAGGAGAACATCAGGAATAAGGTCAGAGTGAGGAAGCAAGGGAGAAAATTGAAGCAAAAAGCCAATATACATGTAACAAAAGAAATGTGTTCAGAACTGTAAGAAACGGTGTGACTATGCAGCTTTCACTACTTCTGTAACTCTTCCTAGCAGCTAGCTAGCATGTTTCCCCCAGCCTAGGGAGAAGCCATCACTTGGAAACTCCTGTCCTCATAGATGTGTGGACAGGTCTGTTTGCATGGTCTGGTATTTGAGAGAATTTGAAGTGCTCATAAATGGGCCCAATTTCACTTCCCTCACCATCACTGCAGCAGTCCTTGCTTGAGCAGCTGTTGCCACTGGTTTATTTCTACCAGATGTGCCCGATGGATGCTGACATGAACCTTCTGACTGCTGCGCTCCCTGGAGAGCAGCACACCAACTAGTCGATGCAGTCCTTTTCACCCTCCTCAGAGGCTATGAAATATATTCACACCAAGCCATGTTCAAACCAGATTAAACTTCATTTACTTATTTTCTTCTCCAACAAACTTTTCTGTAAAAGACATTTTTGGTGTCTCTTACTATCCAAATGACAGAAGGGTTTTAGGACTAATCTACTCTGGAAAGGTTTTCTGGGTAGTACTTACAAATGTAGCATTTTATTTATTTATTTTAGACAGAGAAAGCCCTATAGTGAATCCATCTTTTGTTCTCAGAAAACAACAACAACAAAAAAAACACTTTGCTCAAACACTTGGTGAGCTTTGTAAATTCTGTTCACAGGGTATTCTTTTCACAGGTAAGTGCTTTCTGTACAGGCAAGTCTAGCCAGTATAGCTGTATTGATCTAAGTATACTGACAAGCTCTTTCTTGTATAGACAGGGCCTTGGAGAGCATTTGGTATGAATCCTAATTGTGCAGTGTATAGTGCTCAGCACAGCTCAAGTTATTTTCATAGAAACAGATGTTCTACAAGTTGTGTGTTTTTTTTTTTCCCCAAGTGAGAATTCTTACTCCAGCTAAAGTTAATGAGAGCTGCAAGCACTCAACTGCTTGGGGCCTCACACTCTTGAAGCACTTAAAATAAGCACTCACTTGTGGGAACAACAGCTGTGTTTTCTATCAGTGCAAAAGAACAGATACAAATGTTCATATTATTCTGAGTTAAGATATTATCATTTGGCCTCCGTTACGTCTCTTTGACATTACCAAAAAGTTCTTGGTTAAGAACTGCATTATTGTTTTATCTACATATAGGAAAAGTGCAAAACAAGTTCTGACCTCCTCCAGAAATGAAACACTGATGGTGCGAGCATTTATGAAAAATAGTACATGTCCAGTGGAGAAACATATTTCTGAGGGGGAAAAGACAGCGGCTAGTCAGGCATGCAAAATCTGGAATTTTAACAATGAGATGCTTTACATCTGTGGGGGATGTATTTCGGGTTACTGGGCTAACGTCTGTGTCAGAACGTTCAGGTTGCATTGTTTCAGGGTGAGCTTAGAGCTTAGGCTCAACTCACTTTAATTTTCAGGGAAGCATGGGCAATCTTTCAAGTTCATTTGCATGGAAGATTAAAACAAGAAAATAGGAATAATAGAACACTGGAGAAAATCTTGCAGAACAGAACTGTTTACTTCAAACTTTTCTTTGCATGACCCAATAATAGTAGGGAATGCTAATAAAGGAATGAATATTAGCTTTTGCAGATGTCTGAATTGTTTTTGATGTCACTAGCATTAACCTGGATCATGACAAAGACCCTAACAAACTTTGAAATAGCTTTTACTTCAGATGCACAGAGAATCTCTGCACTACTTTATCTCCTAGATTTAAAAAAGTCTTGAACATTTTTACTGACGTGGGACCCTTGTGAATCTTCTAGGTAACAAAGAAAACAGAATGTGTTTGCTAGACAATTTCATTAAAGGCAGCATCTATAAACAATGCTGTGAGCGCTGAAACTAATTAGATGCATTGTAAGGTTGCTTGTGTTTGTGGCATTTATTGAACTGAGAATTAGAAAAAATGGACAAAAACATTTCACTTTTTCCATAAGAAAATAGAAAAATAAAGTTCACCGGTTTAAAAAAAAAAAAAAACTGCTGTATCCAATCCACAAAAGAACAATAGAATATCCTGAGTTTGAATGAAGGGACCCACAAGGATCGAGTCCAACTCCTAGCTCCACACACAAGACAACAGGACTACCTAAAAATTAAACCACATGACTTAGACCATTTTCCAAATGCTTTCTGAACTGAAATTTCTATTAATTCAATTCAGAAGTGAATATGAACTTCAAAATTAATTTCTGGATCTAGACTTCTCCAAAAGACTCAGATTCATATTCACATTTAGGATCAGGTCAATTTTTGACAAAAAGTTGCTGAGGAGGAGCATTTCCAATACAGAATAAAGAAAAATCCCTAAATATAGCATGTTGAATTGAACAAGCATTTGAGTTATGTTTTGGCCTTGGAAAAAAATATCTCCAGTCAGAAGTCCTAACAGATGCCAACTGCAGAAAGCACCTGGAAAACAATCCAGTTAGAAAATGCACCTTCTCCCCACCCCAGAATCCTTGCCCATGTGTAATACGTTTCCCTCATTTGTGTCCATCAGGGTTCATCTGTGACTGCTTTCCATACCGTAACCACTTTAATGACAGTGTCTCCCCCATTTTCAACAAGTTCTGTTTGCTGGGCAGCAAAACAGGTTGCAGACTTTCAGGACATGATGTGTCTTAGGCAGATTTGCTTGAAAATTTCTGTAGATTTTCTATCATGCCTGTATGTGAACAAGATTTGGTGCGGATACCATGGATGCCCAGAGCATGGGGATGGTTGGGTTTGTTTGCTGATGTAACTCCATCTCACACAGAATCTTTAAACTTCATCTCACACTGGATCTTTAAATTCGAATCCAGAAGTCAGTCAATTTACTAGTGTGAACACAGAAAAGATACTAATAGGCATGTAAAATACCAACTTACCTGCAGTTGCTACAGAAATAATACAGGGAGGGAGTGAAATCCTTCCCTACAAGTGAAATTCATTGAGGGTTCCCCTCTAGAAAGAAAACAACTGGCTTGCTATGAAATAGACCAAATACAACAGCACTGCCGATCTAATGTTTTTCTGTCATTAAAGCTAAGACACAAAACTTTCATCATTTACTCTGCCTTTGTTGCTTTATGACAAAGGCATATTCTTGCCTTGCTGCCTGGGCTACCAGTTCAGCTTTACAGGGCAGGTCAGTAGCTGCAAATGATAAGTTAATTATTCTTGAAAAGAACAAAACACACACACACAAGCAAACTGGTGGGAGGGCAGAAATCAAGTAACTGCTCATTGTGTTTGCAATTTCTTTCCTTTCAGTTGGAACTCCAAGAAGCTGAAACCACCCCACTGCCGTGACAGGGTCTCCTGCCGCATAGCTCTCAAAGCAATTACAAACCAGTGCCACAGTGTTTCTGTGCAGTATGCTGTGGGAAGGTGTAGATACACTTTCCCTCAAAATAAATAAATAACTAATAATTAAAAAAAAAAAAAAAGAGGAAAGTGCCTGCTTTTCCTGTCTGTCAAAAACTGCTTCTGCAGCACTTCTGCATTGCGCGTAACAGAAGCATGAAACTTAACGGTAAGCAGAGCCAAGAGATACAGGGGCTTTCCAATCTCCAGTGTTCAAAACAGTCATGTTAACCAGGAATACATATGTTAGTGTAAAGCGAAACTACTGTATCTGTAGCTATCTGAAGTGCTCTGACAAGTTACAGTAGTGTTAAACAGGTTGGAGACAAAAGTTAAAAGGACAGACAACTATAGTTTGAAAAGTGAAGGTGAGTTTTTAACAACAGGAAATAATGGGAAATTGAGTTGTAATACTGTTGGGTACTCAATTTACATTTAAAATTTCTGTGTAGAGGTGTTTTCTGTGCAGGTTATTTGTGTGGTGAAGTTTCACAAGATCATCTAGAATAACACATTGGCAAGTCAAGAGGTCGTCTCTTACAAGGATTGCATGTTCCACAGCTTCAAAGGGAAAATATTTATTTCAGTGCTCATTTAAAGAAAATAAAGCAAACCCCTAAGTTTCACCTTCCTCCTCTATTTCTCACATAAGAGCTAGACTTTTACAATGAAAACTATGAAGTGTCAGTTCTTCTGAAATAAATGAATAAATGGAAGTATTCCATGCTGTTATTGATTGTAGAATGATCCCCAAAATAGCACTGACTCTATAAGTTCCAGTATGAATAGATGCACAGCTATAAGCTTGTCAGGGCTGGCACAGGCAGCTGATAAATTCTCTTTCATCTAGTTTCTCAAACTTCAACTGCCTTGTCAGCAACATCTCAAATTTGGAAGTCAGCAACAGTCCCTGTGTGAAGTGCTTGGAAGAGTAAACACATTAGAGCTGCTTTAAAAATATATAAATAAATAATAATTAAAAAATAAAAAATAAAAATAAAGTTACATTTTGATAAAAATCTATTTTTTTCTTAACCAAACCCATGTTTGCTTTTCTAACTAAGGTAGTACAGTCCACATCTCCATTTTGCATTAGCTACTAAAACACATTAAGATTTATGAAAGAAACATTGTACCAAAGTAAATGCCATCTTAGTTGTTTTCTAGTATGAAATATAGAAATATCTGTGTAGATAATTGTGGTTCAATGGTATTTTCTAGCCATTGTTTGTTACTTGCTTTGTAAATAAATCATCAGTAGCTAACTGGGGGTAATGGGGGGAATACTTTGATGAATTTAAGCATATTCTAAAACACAACTGTATGGAATGGGGTTGCTGTTTTGTTTTTTCTTTTTTTTTTTTTTATTTCTGCAGCAAAAGTGTATTTCTTCTTTTCATTGTTCAAATCTGTGTAACAGAATATGCTTTTAGTGTGAAATATTTTGTTTCTGTCATGGACTGTGTAATAAAGATTGAAGGCCAAATCCTTTCAAGTTGTAAATTGAAGTAATGCTACTGGAGTTTCATCAATGTGTTGCAGCTCAATATGTAGCCGTTTATACCAGCAGAATATGAAACCAGACATAACAGAAGTGCCTTTTTTATTATTATTTTTCTGTTGAAAAACACACTGTGCTGTCAGAGGGATTTAATATTTAATTTTATATTAGTCTAGCAAGATCTCTTCATAGCCATTATTAAAGTTTAAACCAGAATTGTCATCATCTTAAGAAAGAGAGTTTTCATCTAAGTTTTTAAAGTACGAGGGAGAAAAACCGGTCCCTCAGAAAAACTGGGCATGCTCTTTTGCTCTACACAGCAGTGTTATTTAGCTAACAAGAAGAACATAAGCTACACTAGAAATGGAAGCAGATTAGCATCGTCCAAAGTCATTGCAGTCTGACAGGTTCTGAGCAGTCTGCCATGCCCACATACGGCAAACTGAAATGAATTGACCAACTATTGGAAAAGCCTTAACTGGTAAATCAGGAAGAGAAATAAGTTTAATTAAACCTAAGCTCATAGTTTAGTGGCTAGTTCAAACTACAAAAAGCTGTCATAGACTTTACACAATGAATTGAAGCCATTGTTTCTTCTGTATTTGGAATGTAATGAAGCTCACTGGTAAAATCCTATGACTCGATAACGGCCTAATATTTTCAAAGATATTTTAGGTTTCAACAGTCCAATAATTAATTGAGCAATCTGACTGTAAATATTTTTAGCAGTACTAATGTTGTTGTAGGCATAATGGTCTAAGGATATGAGGAAGCAAATTTTATTAGCAGAGCATTAGCAAAAATAAGATAAATGTCTTGTTTTATTTTATTTTGTTTTTGTTTTCCAAAAGGCATGAGTGTCATTGGGAGTGCTGTGGAGTAAGTAGCATATTACACAAGTTATGTATCTTTGCTGTGATCCTTTAATAAAAAAAGTTTGTGTTTCCTGTATATTTGCACATACTATATTCAAAACACAGTATACATTGATTAGCATGTCATGCCCTATTTTAATAGCTCAGCTTTAGAAAATGCTGTGTAGTGCACCAATGCCAACACATCACCTTGAAGATTCATGGATTAATTATCTGACTGCTTTAAATATTTATGTTTTATTTTAAAAAAGGGACATGCAGATAGGTTGAGTTTTTTTGGTGGTGGTGGTTGTGGTTTTTGTTGTTTTGGTGGTGGTTTTGTTTGTTTGCTTGCTTTTTTTGTTTGTTTGTTTTTAATAAAAGGCATATGGGCAGAATTCTGTTTTGACATAAACTGTGTACATTCCTCTTGTGCTGAGAGGCTCAGCTCCAGGAGCCAGCTGGTGCAGGAGCCTGGCTCCAGTAACAGAAAGACAAGGTGAGCAGAGGGAAACTCTCTTCCTAGCTCCTGGCAGACTAAGAGGCTTCCCAGGCTCTTGAGTTGTGCTGAAGTATTCTTGTTTTATTGATTTTAAAAGTTCTGCCACAAGGTTGTATTTGAGCAAAACTTACATATTTTTTATTTGTTTGTTTTTTTCATGGAGAGGAAAAATAGTGAATAATGACTCTTAGGAATGACATTTGAGCAAGACAATATAAATATGACTCTGCAATAAGGAATAATAATGAACATCATTACTTCCATGACAGTTGTGATTTTACAGATTTTATTGCAATTGTTTTTTTCCCTAAAATGCTCATTGCCATTTTGAACACTTTTATGTGGAAGTCCATAGCAAAAAATGCTAACTTATCTATAAGCACTGTCAGTCAGACATAATGATTTGGGGAAAAGTCACAAATACCAGAGAAGTAACTTACTTACTATATCCAGAGATTCCTTCAAAATCCTATTTCTGTGACTCCGTGATGTCTTTGCAAGTCTTTGAAGACTATCCCGTAGTCCTCAAGAAGCATATCAGCTGACACCAACAATCCTACTAGCCTAATGACACAAGGCAACGGGATCCCACATCAAGAGGAAAAAAAAAAAAAAAAACTGCATCAATACCTATGTTCCATTTGTTTCAAAGACAGCACCTGGCCAGAAAATAAGTGAGCTTTACAGACATAGCAAACCATGTATGTGTTGGTGTCAGAAAAGGATTAGGAGGTAATGTGGGAGATACCACAGTAGGTTTGGTTCCCAAAGATACATTTGGATGTAGCTGACAGCCAAAATAAGTCAGTCCCCTAGGCCTGAATTGTGGAGCACAACCTGAACTGTGATGCCAGTTTGGGCAGCACTGGCAATTCAGCCAGCCTTCAATCTTTCAATGATTTTGTCAGCTTGAAAGAAAAGGAACCCTGCCACATGAGTTTAGAGCTTCCCTGATATACTGTCTACTGCCCAGACAGGCAGCAGCACTATATTCTGTTTATGATCCTAGGTACAGACTGTACAGACACTGTGCAGCTCCCCAGTAAGACACAGCTGACCTCTGGGATGTAGAGCCACCTGCAATCCCCAAAAGACCCACAGTAAAATGACTCATCAGATTAGGGACAGGACATGGTGTTTTTCTTATCATGGGGATCTTTACAACCATTCCCTATTCCTACTCTCTCTGTTACAATTTACAGTAAGGATCAGCACAATAACTATACATAAACCTGTATTCACCTTCTGATGCAGCATCAAATTAATTTCACTCCAACACACTCACCTGTGGCATTAGCATCCTAAAATGCGATTTTAGGAAGATGCAGAACATTTTTTTGATGTTATTGGACAGTTCAGAGACATTTTTGGATTTAAAATCTCAGGTTAAGTTCCTAAATGCTATCTTAGTGAGAAATATAAAGTTAGTATGGTTAAAGATGAAAGACAGGAATTTATTGTGCATTACTCCAATTAATTCATTCTAATCCAACACCCTTTTCTGAAGTACACACAAATTTGCACGTACCCACAGATTCACTTATTAATGTGCACATATTGGTTGTGAGAGAACAAAACATCTTGAGCTTGAAGAAAGGTGTGGTAAAGTCTGTAAAATTATTGAAATTTCACTTTTTTTTTTCTTTTTTTTTTTTTTCTGTATAACACTTTTTAGATAACGTGCTTTATTTCCACTGTTATTTTCATCATCATGACAGAGGAAAAAAGCAATGCTTCTCTTTACACTCATCAACTTCTCTGCAAAATCCCAGCAACAGACATCAATTGCATTAACAGAAACTACACATTTAAAAAGAACAATTATTTCTAGAAAGGAATAGAAATGGAAAGGAAAGCTTTATGTAATGAACAGAAGATTGCTGTTGTATTGGGCAAGAAGCAGCAGTAGGTTCACTGAGCTTGCACCAGACAGGAGGTAATACAGCAATTACAAAACAAGGACAGCAATGTTAAAGGAAAAAGGAGGAATAGGGTGGGGGAATTGTAGAGGAGAGGGGGAAGCTTAGTAAAACAGCATGTGGAGGTAACCCCCTCCATCATCTTTAAAATTTGCCATGATGGCTTTTAATTCAGTGTAGGTAATCCTGTTTTCATTGAATTTTCCTGCATAAGAAATTTACATATGCTGTTCTGTTGTGTTGTGTTTTTTTTTTCTCTTAGTGTTTCCTTTTTCTTTTCCTCAGTCACTTCTAAATTATGTTTTGTTGTTGATATATGTTTGTTCAAGACCCATAAGAGGTTTGTTGAAGTTTTACAGTGTTATGTAAAATCTATTGCTACTAGTGACCTGCATTATTTTTAAACAAAAACACACTGAGGATTTTTTCAAACAGGGTTTTGCTCATCCCTTACAGGCAGACTTACAATCTGTAGATTTGAAGACAATATGCTATAACCTTCTGTTAGGACTTTCTAACTAACCATTCTGCTAGTCTTTTACCAATCCCAAATAATCCCACTGCATGATGTAATCTCGTGTTGTTTTTGTTGGTGGTGGTGGTGGTGTGGGTTTTTTCTGTTTGTTTTGTTTTATTATTATTTTTATTTTTAAGGGGTGGGAGGGGTGCTATTCTTGATTGAATGAGCTTAGAGGACAGAAATCCCACGACATCCCCATGATAATTCAGCCCAAAACATGTATCCGCTACATATATTTTAAACAATGAAACTATTTGAATTGGCCAATGCTTCACTTCCTGTCTATTCTGATGCCTTTTCCTTGTTCAAGGACTCCCCGCTATCAGAAACCACTTCCCTGCTTATTGGAGTTTTTTTAGACTGCATTTGTAGTCAGGGATTGATTGTTACAGGGATAACTTTGATCTAGCAAATTCACTCTCCCAACTTTCCTTTGAGTAAAGTCAAGGCAGAGAGGCAGGTTCCTTCAGGGCAGTCCAGAGCATTTATCAGTGTATCTCAACTGAACCAAGATAACATTCAGCCTCACTAGGAAAAAGCAGGCTATTACAAAACCTCCTTAATTCTATGAATCAACTAAATGAACCATTTTGAACTTATTAATATTCTTCCTATAAGGCACAATTTTCAAATTTCCACCCATGATATATCAATTACTGTCAACTAGCCAGTTCTCAGTGTCAGTATTGGTGTAAAAATGAGAACTTGACCCAAAGTTTCAGCCATATACATGTCATTTCAGTAAAGTATTCATATACTATCTTCTGTCCTTTCTGAAAAATACATGGGGGGTTGGGAGGGAACTATATTCATCCAAGGATATTATTCCCCAAGGGCTTTATTTACTTTGTCAGCATCACACCAGTAGCTCTTACCCCTGTAATTTTTCACTATTATCTATAAAGGTGTCACAGTTACTTTGGTTTAGCTTTTTTTTTTTTTTTTCTCCCAGACCCACTTGGTATCTGCATGTATTAAGACAAACAAAGTTCAAATGAGTCTACCTTACCAAGATCAATCATTAAGAGCCAAAATAATAATGAACATTCAAACAAGAATTTAAACATGAAGTTGAAGCAAACTCTTCAATCTCTTAAAAAATAATTTGAAAAAAATAAAGTGAGAAAAAATATTTAAATTAAAAATATGTATATATATATTATCTATTCACATTCAAATTTAAAACTTTTACTGCAGTATATCCAGTAGACAGAAATATAGACAATGTGACTGTGAAGGTATAATTCTGCGGCTCCTTCTCCTGAAGATGTATTATACAGTGAACATGGAGTTTCATGGAGATTCTATGCCAACTCTAAGGAATAGCTTTCTTAGGAGAAATAATAATAATAATAATAATAATAATAATAATAATAATAATAATAAGCTTTGTTACTCTATAATGAACTTCATTAAGCCAGAGGCCATCAGCACAGAGGGAGGTTATAGCTATATTGCTAATCCTTCTATATCACTAATAGAAGTTCTCCTGTTCAGAGTTCATGCAGTGATGACACTTGTCTTCTCCATTATCAAAAAACTAACGTCAATGCATGAAATTCTGATTCATCACAAGTTGATGCCACCATTCTCTACTTCTTAATTGGTACATCTTTCAGAGTAAGAGGGTTTGACTGTCCTAGTCATCAGACACCAAAAATATTCTGATCCACCTTTTTCCCCCTCTGACTGAACGTGTAGAGAACTGGGAGGAATGCTTTCTTTTGATGCTGCATACTGACAGCACTACAAGAGAAAAATAGAGACTTACATAAAAAGAGGTTATGAGAGAAGACAGAAGTGCAGAAACACCTGAAGGATGCATCACTTACATGTGAACAAGAGGCCTTGAGCACCTCCTGTTCCATATTCTTTTGTCTTCTGCTCTCTGGAAAATGAGATACAAGGAAATACTCGAATTTAGAAATACAAAAAAAAAAATATTAAATTTAAACAGCCTGTATCACGTCTGCACTATTGACTAATCTAAGCAAATATTCTGTAAAAGAGGTTGATTACATGCACTCGCAGACCCATTAAACAGTGAAACAAAAATTGGGTTATGTATCCACAAATATACTGCTTTAAAAAAGAAAAAAAATAAAAAAATAAAAATAAAAAAACATTAATTTTTAGAAAATTCAGGAGCAGAAAAGGTTGAAAAATATGGTTCTGTGCTCAGATAAAATTCAGCAAAAATGTACAAGAGTACAAGTAGTTTCACCTTCATTTTATTTGTTAAAATGCAAGACAGACATGAGGAAAGAATTTTAGAAGTTCAAGAGAAACAACAGAGGGTTAAATTAGAAGCTTCATACCAAACAGGGGTCAAGTGTTGGCCTTGTTTCCTGGATTGGAGATTTTAGTATTGACATTCCCAATATAATGTATTTTCCAATCAGTTATTGGTCCTGCCGCATGCGTACTCAATTTGATCCTAGGTGACATGATTAAAAGCTTTGTACTAAAAAAAAAAAAAAATCATATATATATATATAGTTGGAATGAGTTTTTCATAGGAAAAGGCTCTCAAGAGAACTCGGTAGAACATTACAAATGTAGTTCTGAGAAAATCAAATATCTTAGACATGAGTCATTGCAAAAATTATTGAATTGTCTTTGGATAAATATAGCTAATCTTTTTTCAAATTAATTTACCAAAGCAATAGCCCTATATAAAAACCTTCTTTTGTTCAAAACAGTGAATAATAAGTAGCAAGAGGGACAGACACACCGCTTAGAGTCTGTGGCTGCAGGCAACCTACACTTGGGCAGGGACACAACTGAGACCACCACAGTAGTATTTGGACCACTGCAGCTGGCACGCTGTAGTTGATTTCCACAGTACCTGTGGAAATGTGTTAATTTACAATGAAGTAAAGAATTCATGAGTCATGACTGGGTTTACACCAGTTCAGCCGTATATGTTCTGCAATTGTACCTTCAATTGCATACAGCCATATTCTGGCTTCAGGAGAGACAAAGTCACACAAGGAGAATCTGGTTCATGGGGTCTAACTCTGCAGTCAGTTCATGGTGGGTATCATCATGTCCAGGATGAACATAATTTCTCAAGTCAGAGGAGATGCTTAAGAAAGAGATCTCTTTAACTTTCCTTTTTCCTTACACACCCTTTCTGCAAGTATATTGCCAGCAGCAACCCACATATGAACTGTCAGTACTCAAGATAAGAAAAATTCATCATTTTACCATTGACTGTCACAGCCTATGTTGGGAACTCTACGTTATCATCTATTTAATCAGTGGAGTGGTACTGCTGGTCTTAATTCACATTAACAGTCCTCTGTAGTATGCACTTCTCATCACAATGTTATAAACAAGGGTCTGAGTCACTGTGTAGGAGCAACTTAATCAAAATCTCATGTTGTCTGTGACTGAAAAATGAGCTTTGGTCCCTCAAATGTACATTCAACATTATCCTCTGAGCTTTCTCTGATGCCTAGAAAATAATCTCTACTTTTATCTCTCATTATGCCAAACCAAACCAAACCAAACACTACAGAAATGTTTTAGTATATCACTGCATCTCCTATCTTGAACTGATCCCATTTGTTTATGGAGGACCTAATAATACAGATCCTAAATTATTTCTCTTCTGAACCCTGAAAGAGTCTAAGCCTAAATTCAATCATGAACATCCCCTTAGCATATACCAAGGCCACAGCTAGAAAGAAAGCAAAGATAGGTGCATGATGCAGTGCTCTCTGTGACCTCTTCTATACCCAGTGTTAACTCAGATTTTCTCTGAAACAAAAGCTCATCTTAACTTTAAAATAATCACCCAGACCAGCCAACATGAGATACCCAAATACCTTCCTATATCTGGACTTTGTTCCCAGGGATAATTTCACCCTCAGGTTTTTGTATGAACAGTGCTGTTGCACAGACCCTGTCTTCATTACTCCTCTTATTCCCCACAGGACTGGCTTCCTTCCTTTGTTTAATGAGGGATATGCTTGCACCCCATATTCAAGGCATATACATCATTTGTGTCACTGTCTCCAAAGTGCTGATGTTTGTTTTCTGCCAAAGTCCTGAAGATTTTCACGTGCTTTTTCCAACTAGCATCAGCATCATCATTCATCCTTTTTCTTGTATTAGAAAGCCTGTTTTAAAACCAGCACATAAAGCACAGCTACCTGAATTGCCTCAACTTGTCATCAGCAAGATAAGCAGAAGAAATTATTCTGCTGTAAAAAAATAAAAAAAAATGATGCTCTTGATGAAATATCACATCAAGCTGGAAAAGTGATGAGCGTGTTTTACAGCAGTATGGAATTTTATTCATGACTCCTTCTGGCATTTGTAGAGTGAAATTCTCAAATTGCACAGAAAAGGACATGACCACCTGGGCCATTTTCATCACAGCTGTAATTTAGGAATTTAAGTGCTAGCCCAGGTGCACTGAATTTACCGTCTATAATAAAAATAAGAATTTAAGAAAAAAATAAGGAAACACACACCTTAGAAATGTACCCGCTACTTCTGCTAGAGTGCAAATAAGCCCGTAGATGACTGGGATATGGTTGCCATTGCAAGGACTAGGACACTGGAGATGCCCCTCAATTTTCAGCTGTCTTCCGGTGTCACATCATGATGGTGGCTTTTGGGTTTTATTAGACTGCACAGACATTTCATGATGGACAGAAATGTGCCACTGTCCTTAACAGCAGATGTAAACATTTTCAACAGAACAACCTCTGACTTCTCAGCCCTGATCTTTCAGGGTTGTCTACAGAACTGGTTTAACAATTTACTGGTTGAAATTCATGGATTTTAACTAATCAGATACTAAAAGTCATCTGCTCTGAGACATCAGTTTAATGGCAAGTTATGTATTTCCTCTAATTTCCCAGGTTTTGTTAGTCTGCACACAATAACTACCTTTTTTCCCCAGATTTACCATTGCTCTCTTCCTAGCACCTTCCTTTGCATCCCTGGTGTTAACTTCCTTTACCTTGCAGAACCTTTTCCCCCCTCAGACAGTACTGTGCTTGGATTTATTGCTGCTGCTTCAGATCTAGAGCAGGTTGGTGTGTCAGACAGCGTCTCTACCTTCCTACCTGCAGCAACCACTCTCCCCTCACTCTCGAAATTACTCTTCTGTAGGCGGAGGCCATCACGCCTGCAGCCTGATATTATCATCACTTCCCCAGTCGTGTAATTTTATATCTGCTTGCTGTATCATTAACAGCCAGCAGGCTGTGCTAAGGGATCAGTTTCCTCGGTCAGAAAAGTTTGCTGAGAACTGCTTTCAAGACAGCGTGTGTCCCCAAAGGTGCTACACAGAGAACCTGTTTCCTGCCAGACTGGCACCCACTCTGCCCAGGAGTCAGAAGAGGGAAGATATGTATTTCCACAACAAAATAAAAGAGCAGTTTGTCACTATGCACAGTATTCTGGGTATTATCATGGCTTGCATCTCACAATTTTAAATACCCCCTCGTAGTGACAACTAGGTTATTTCTTGAGCACAGGAAGATAATTCAGGAATTTTACCCTGACAGCTATCAGTAGATACTTTCTTCTACCAATAAGAAACAGCCCATGAAAATGTCAGAAGAATGACAGGCACTTTCCAAAACATGAAATAATGAAACAGGACAGGTCAGATGCCAGGAATGGGACTGGATAGCCCCATCCCCTCTGTGTCACCAGTAAACACATCATCCTCAGTCTGACTGGGAATGCCTGGATGCCCAGAGAAGCCCAGCACTTTTACAGATTTTTGTATTATTATTATTATTTTTAAGCACATAAAAACCAAATATCTGATTCATGATGAGAAACTCTATTCCAATTCTTATGAAACTTTGGAAATTGTTATATTTTATGCTACCACAGGAGGGTGTATATCAAATACCTGCAAAAAACAAGAGGCCTTACAAGCCCGTAAGGTGCTATTTCGTAGCTAGTGTAAACTGGTCCACCACTCCAAACTACTTTCTCTCCTACGTCTACAACAGCATACCTGCAGAAAGCATGCAAGGAAGGAACCTAAAGAAGTATAGTGTTGTTTTTTGTAGGGTTTTTGCAGGATTTTATCTTTAAGACTAAAAGAGGAAGCAGTAAGATTTGGCTCTGCATGAAACAGGGAAAGCAAAAATACAGTCTGAGATCACACCAAACCAGACATGAAAACTTGTCCGTCGGGTTGTCTTCACAAGCATGTGTTGTAGGGTAAAATGAAAGCACCATTTGCTGAAAGTGAAGCTACAGCTTTGTGGGAGGCTACATCAATCTAATGTCCTTCTCCTAAGCGCAGGAGGTCCCCCTCTTTCCTCCCGCATATGCAGCTCCCTCTCTTTTATGCTTTTGCCCACACAAACCAGCTGCCTCTCTTGTGATGGCTCTGGCAGGCATCAAATCTCTCCACAAGCCAATAAAATCACCATCACTGTAGATAATTATCCAGCTTGCTAGGTCTGTTTCTTGCTGGCTGGCTCTGCTTAGCTGACAGAGGTGCCAAGTGATGAGCAGAATAGCATGAGGCAAGCAGTGGGAGCATGTAGGAGGTTGAGGGAGCAGAGAAGGACAGGGACACACGTCTTTCAGGGCAGCTGAGCCCTCAGATGAGCTCACTTTTTAGGAAATACACCTCTAATGTGCTGCCTGCCTGGCTTGGCCAGCTAAACTGAAACATCTGACAAAGACCCCAGTCCTCTTTTAATTGAAACTGGCTTCTCTGAGAGCTGAAAAAATCCAGCAGTGTCCCACACCTCTTGGAAGAGACCATAAAGCATAGGGTATCCTTCCTTAAGGGTGGGACAGCAACCAATGAAATAAAATTAATTTAACAGCAGAGCTTCAAAAACTGCATTGCCAGACAGTGGAAGTCATTCCTCAGTCAAACCACTCATTGGCTCTTCCTGGTTCCAGATTACTCAGTTTAATATTAATAATAGTCCCAAGGAGAATTTGTTTTTAAGAACCAACAGTTTCCATTTTATTGTATAGCAGCAAACTAAAAAAAAAAAAAAAAAGGCAGTGAAAATTAAAAAAAAAAAAAAAGGCTGAGCAAAATGCTACTGCATTTCAGCTTTTAATTGACAAGTGCAAACATAAGGTTCTGGCTCTCCAGGATGTGTGCATCATTCCATTAAAACGGAGAGTCACACGTGTGGGCAACAAGCAGTGAAAAGGCAGTGCTGAGTGCAAACACTGTGCTTTGAGTATGCAACCAGTGATAAAATAGATTTAGCAGATAGAATACCAAACTGGTACTCTGTATATCTTCATGCTGCTGCAGGCCCTGCCCCTGCGTAGCAGATATCCTAGGAGATACTCCTCTAGGCACGTCTTTCTCGGTCTACACAGAGTCTAATGGAATAGAAACCCCATTCCTCTCTTCAATCAGTCTTCACCATTGAAAGTTTTACACAAGGACACTGCTATTATTATGCATATATGGCATTTCATCAGGTGAGTTATTATGCTAAGCGTTCAAGAAGTACCCGAATCTTTTGCTTGATTAGTGTTTGTCTTTACATGAGAGTTGGAGATGTTTTCATAATCTCTTTTCTTTATTTTTAGGTGTGAGAAGGTAAAGCAATCATAAGCAACTTCAAGAGCCAGAATAATGTATGTAGGTCTCAAGGCATCAAGAACACAGTGAACACTAGAACTCACGTGATTCCTAAGCTATGGTCTAATGATATAAGCTATTTGCCCTATAGAAATGCCTTATATCTACATCCTCAAAATGGATCTCATATAGGCCAGGTAGGGTATATATGACTGATACTGTGGTAACTAGAATAGTTTCCCAAGGAAATAGATTTTCAGCATTGTCGGTCAGTCATCTAAAGCCAACATTTCATGTTAATGCATCAAGGCTGATGACCTATCAAGGAATTACATGCATATTTCATTTTTAACTTTCTGCCAGCTTATAAGCCACTCCCTTTAGATTTTTACCAGGAAAAAATAAAATAGAAAAATAATTATTTTTCCAGAACAGAAAGATTTTGAATCATCACCCATAGCAAATTTCAAGAAATTTAATACTCTCTTCAACACCTGACAATCTTTTTTTTTTTTTTTTTTTTTTTTTTCAGTTTTTAAATGTCTAACTTTTGGCAAGCTTAGCTCCTGTTACTCTTATGCACAGAGACAAGAACTTCAGACTGATCATAGCTCAGAGCTTTTTGGTTCTGTTTTTTACCTAAATTTTTTTTTCAGTTAGTATAGAAGCTGATTCTTGAAAATGCAGGAATGTGGCAGCCTGGAGAAGACCAAAATGGGATAAATCTTCAAGTGTTCAAGTAATTGCTGAATGACATCTTAAAATGTCTGCTGCTTCAAAATGCCCCACACAAAACAGGAAACAGGAAAACTTTGTCTCTATTACTACAAGAAAACCACTTTGGTTTCCTGTTAACAGAAAGACATTTCTCACATAAATGAAGCAAGCCCAAGCTCTTGTTGCAATTGGTCACTCCTGTACCACCAAAACAGTAAAAAAAAAAAAAAATCCCCAAACCCAAACTTCCACCACAGCACAAGAATTTCTTCACATAAAAATTTTGCGTATATGGACTTCCTTGTTACTTTAAGAGACACAGAATAAAGTTTTTATATTAAATCTGTAATAGACATGTAAGTTCACAGACTCCCCTATTAGATACAGCATGCCCATATTTTTTTCTAGTTACAAAATAATTTTAAACTCCAAAATTCTACATAGTTTTAAATCAAACATCACCTCTTTTCTTCCCCTCCCCCTCTCCCTGTTGTCCTAAAAGAGCTTTTTTTCCCATAAGAAGGTTTCCTTCAAAAACAGAATAATCTGTAAAAAGTGGTTGTATCACATCATTTATTCCTGTTTTCAGTGAAGTCCGGGATTAAGTAAATTATCAGAACTACATGCAGAAACAATTTGCTAACCCAGCATGAAACCTTTCCCATCTTAGGAAAAGGAAATGTGATCCCATCTCATGCTGGTAGCTCATAAGATCTACACCACCAAAACAGAGAGAGATTTGATTTCCAGAAAAGCCACCAGAGACAGGCTGCAGAAACAGCTGAAATTAGATATCATAATTAGTTACTCCAAAGTCTGCATAGCTAGACTTACTGCACTAATGCAAAAAGGCTTTACTGATGGAGGAATAGCTGTGTGCATGCACACTTTCTCCTGAAAAGTACAAAAGAAGTCCCATGAGGCAGGCTGTTAAAGATTTTTGGACATTCCAAGGGACACAATTTCCCTACACTATGAGTCAATAATGGAAGCCTTCCAAATTCAGACCAGCAGAATCTATGCGTAGATACCATTTGCCCTAAATATGACTGAGCAGAGCACACAGTAGTCTGAGCTTCTCCTGCTGACGTGGCTCCCTGCCATATCATCTACCAGTTGTAGCTGTCAGATTGTGCACTGTTCTTCTCCAGTTGTGTCTTTCACATGGCTGCACAGCCCTTTGTGATGAATCCAGGTGAAAACCTTCATATTAATTAGCAATGTTGGAAAACTAATCCTATTTTACTACCATTTTCACTTTATGTTTCCCATGCTTTCCATTTGTTTTTGGTCTAAAAAGTAGCTGAAGAGAATGGGGATAGGCTTCCAACACTGCACTTCCATAAAACCAATACATTTTTCTTGAACACACAAGAAATTTCTAAAGAAATAACTGCATTAAAAGAACCCTGTTCAATAATTTTCTGCTCTTTTCTAAGAGGGTGATACAATTCATCCTCAACTGGATTCCAAAAGCTCAATAGCGACAGCAATTACCTACTGACCCTCTGAAAAGAAAATAACTTAAAAGTTATTTTAGTCTATTTAATCTCATCAAAAAAAATAGTAGAGTTCAGGCAGTCTGAGGACGTTTGTCTGCCTATGTATTTGGGAAACCTGTGCTTTATATCTTGATACGAGCACAGTTGTGGGGAAAAAAAAAAAGAAAAAAGAAAAAAAAAAAGCTGACAGTCTATACAGGCTGCAAAGTGCTCTCCTTTGTAGGGTGCAAATCTACTGCAGCAAATGGAGTTGGCTGGCTAGGATTTTACTCAGAACTGCAAGGCACTGACTAGTCTGGCTCAGTTCAACGGAACTCTTAAGCATGTGCTTGTTTTTAAGATCTAAGTAGTGAAGATGCTTTTGAAGAGAAATGGAATTTATATGACAAACTGCAGGGCCTGCACTTGTAAGAATAAATCTGAAGTGTACAAGCAACTTGACCTCCATTATTTATCAATTATTTAGCAGCAGGTAGTTGAAATTGAGAAGGACTATGCAGATCAGTCCTCACTCTCCTAATTTTCAGTGTGTGCTCAGCAGATAATCGATCATGTCAAATTCAGGGTGTATCCCTCTCTCACCTTTGAAAAATTATGTTCAGGAACAGGGTACTTGCAGACGCCCACTGTCAAGAGGGTCTTCTGAGAATAGTCAAAGATAAAATACTTTAAAATAGGCTCGCGTTTTAATGAGGAATTGCTAGAAACCAATTTATACCAGGTATTGAGCTTGCTTAATTTCTATCAATGTCCAGTTAGAATTAATGAAACGATAAAAGCACCACTTGTATGAAGATTTCCTGGAAATGTTAGCTCTTTAACCACCTTGCTTTTTGTGTCTGCTTCCCCATTTAGTTATTGTCACTCACTTCTAAGTTTCATCTAACTTCTGTTCCCCACCAGCAGACCAGCTCCAATTATTAAGTCTAAACCCTTTTATACCTGAGGCAATGATGCTATCCTGAGTGCAGTCCTGCTTCTGCATTCAACAAGGTTTCCCTGACCTTTCCCCTGTGATACCTGTAGCAAAGGAAAGTTGTTGAGTGTCAACAATGCCATCTCAACAATCAGATATATCACTTGGCAGGTGAAAAAGATTTCACATTACCAATAATACTATTAATATTTGCTTTCTTAATCAAGATACAATAAAACATATCATGTATAAAGACAAGTGAAAATGGCTGCATCTGTATAGTGTATTTTACTTTAAAAGATAAAATCTGTTGAATACCAATGACAATATCTTCACAAAATAGCCAACAGAAGTGCAAATTCCCCCAGTTCTTGTAGTGGCATTAATTGGAGAATGGTGGATTAATTCTTGCTTTTCAGAAATTGGCACTCTGCAAAGTTCCTCATACTTGCACACATGCTGAGGATGGGAGAAAAAAAAAAACTGTACCGAGAACAGTGATGCTAAAATGTAATGATCCTGTAGCAAAATCTCTTAACATATTCATTTTTGTTTGTCCAAAGAGAAATTCCAAAATTTTATAGCAAACTTATATTCCTGCCCTAAATTACACAGATTTTCTTCATCAAAATCTCAAAGTTAGGTTGAAAGACAGAAGAAGTTACAGCAGAAGTCCCAGGGTACTCTTCATTCAAGATCCATTACTGTGATTTATAATGGAAAAAAGAACAGAGAAGCATTTCAAGTCACTGTGTAAGTACACTCACATAAGTGGGTCTGGTCCATGTGCTTCTATCTACATTAGCAAATTCAGCATATATAAATATATAAATAAAACATATATACAGTACATAGTCACATTCATATAAGCCATAAAATGACATATATTTACAAAAATATTTGCAGCTATGCCTTACACTTTCAGTTCCACATCAGAAATTTAAGTATTTAGCTTCTTCCTTGCAAACTTGATCACCTTGCTATCTAGGAGTTTGGGGTGAAATTGTACCTTATATATTCATGATTGTTCAAAAATATGAAAGAAGAAAATAGCCTTCCAGGAAGTTCTGTTAAGTCCATCAGAAAAGTTTGAAACTTGTTGAGACGTTATTTGCCTCACTGAAGAGCAATTTACATTTTACCAAACATATTGAGCGACCTTCTGTTCTCGATATAGAATGACAGTACCTTGGTCTGGACTGTAAATAAATGTCTAATTCATAAAACATCAGGTATGACACAAACTGGGTGCCTGAAAGTAGTCTGTAGTATAAATTCATACATAATTGCTACTCGATTTGTCTCAGTTCCAACTGGTAGAGCAGTCAAAGTGAACGAATGTAGAAATGAAAATATATATATCAGGTTACCTTGCATGGTCAAAAAGTAGAGAGTAAACTACATCCTTTTGGAATTGTTGTAGCTTCCTTTATGAGCAAGTTACATGTTTAAAACAACCCCAAGTATCTGACATTTATACAGTTCATATTATATAGCACTGTGACTTCCAGAAGTTGCACATATACAATTTACTTCTCCCAATATGGAAAAACATTTCTTCACTGCTTCATAAAATATTCTTCTTAGATATGCAGCCCAGATTCCAGCATGCTGTTTTAATTTGAAGGATTTGTTCTTTTGACATGAAATAAGTTTTGCAAAAGGAATTAAAGCTTTGGAGAAGGGGCTGTTTTCCTTATGAAGAACACTTGGGGGAAAAAAAAGTCAGAATGCAACAGTTTAAAGTGTCTTTACATGAAGACCTGTGGGGAAAAAAATCTTGCAGTGAACTGTCGATACACAGCCTCAGATAGCACTTTCAGTGATAGCCAATGGTGTTGTCTCTTGTTCCTCACTATTTTCTGTGGACACATCCTGGACCTCCTGTTGCTGATAGATATCTTGGACCAGCATGATGTTTGTGTTCCTCCATTCTCTGTACTTCATTGCCGTCAACTTTGGGTCCTCTAGCAACTGGTTAATTGTGGCCAGGTCATGTTCTTTACACTAGGAAGAGAATAAGTGGTTATTTCCCACAGACACAGTCAAGCTCATTGTTCATAAAAATAAAATTCTGGGAACGTTGCAGAACCAGGGCACAAGGAGATGACCAATTAGCCATCCTCCTGGCAATTTGTTCCTATTTTTATAACCAAGATTATCAAAGTTAAGTCCACAGCAGAAATTCCTCCCAGTTGAAGGCAAGATTATGATTTCAAGTAGTTTTGTTTTTACAAGATACTTAGTAAAATTTTATGAATGAGAAGTCATGAAAATTAGACATTAGTTATGTTGCCTCACAAGTTAGTAGTTGCATGAAACTAGACATGATGACATCTATTCCTATAATTCAGACAAATCCTAACTTTCTGAAAAAAAAATACTTGCCCGCCTGAGCACAATTACAAATTCCTGTTCTCTGGAAGCTAGACAGGAAATACTTTTGGACGAAATCCATGCACTGGCAGTATAGCTCATGGGTAGTTAGATCACGTGTGGGTGTTAATACATCTACCACAAGATACTGTTAACAAATCTGGTCTCTGCTGTTAGACAAGAGCATCTCAGATTGTATATTGCAGGGACCCTGGGTCAATTGTAAGACAGGAACAGTCATGTCATGATACAGGGAAACTGAGAACCTTGAGGTCACAGAATGGGTGAGGTTGGAAGGGACCTCTGGAGGTCATCTGGTCCAACCCCCCTGACTCAAGCAAGATCATCTACAGCAGGTTGCTTAGGACCACATCCAGGCAGCTTTTGAATTACTCTGAGGAGGGAGATCCCACCACCACCTCTTTGGCAACTTATGCCATTGCTCAGTCACCCACATAATAAAGAAGTGTTTCCTGATGTTTGCACAGAAAATCCTGTGCTTCAGTTTGTGCCTATTGCATCTTATTCCGTCATTGGGCACCTTTCAAAAGGGCCTTCCTCCATCCTCTTCGCATGCCCCCCTCAGGTATTTAGTCATGCCCTCACATTTTCTAAGGCAATCCATCTTTTTGCTGTTCTAGCTCTTATTGCCGATCCATGCAGTGGATCACAGGATAGAGAAACTTCAGTTAGCAACTATAATTTCTTAATGGAGGCACCATGCTGCACTAACAAACCTTTACTTCTTCTTGCCTGGCTCCATCACCCCAGGTCTATGTGTGACAGCAATGAGGTTGTTCTTGCCATCCTCTGTACTGCCACCAATTTCATAACACCTGAGAACACTCTGTGCTAGTGGCTGCCTTCAAAACACCATGAGAACACTCACACATCCACAACACTCCCTGACAGTAGCAATAGGCTGCTCTCATATCCATATCCCACTACTACCCTAATCAACCCTCAACTACTCTAACCCCTATGATGCCTGAACCACTTTTCAAACAGAAAAAAAAACTTGTTAAACATTTGGTTTACATTGGTCCCACCCTCAAGACTAATCCTTGTAAGAGGGCTTTTGGCATAAATGCAGAGACACACTGATAGCCTAAGAGCAGAAGAGGAGATAGGGAAGTAGAAGGGAGAGGGAAGTATTTGCAATGCACAGACTTGGTGGCAAAAAGCCATGTTGTGGATTTTTTCTTCTGCTTTAAATCTATTTCCCACATTCATTAAGCCTGTGATGCATTTGCACACAGCTTCCCTCTCTTCCAAACAATCCTAAGCATGTTTTGTTAATGATATATTGTGGCAGGAACATTAATCTGTTGTTAAAGATGTGGAGTCAAAAGGCCAAAATTAAAATTGTACTGAAGCTTGCATAAATCATTTGCTTCAAAACTAAGAGGGTTTTAACTAAAGCAGAGTAAATATGGATCAGATGCAAAACTTTTCTGATTTTGAAATTTCCAATAGATCATTTCCAATTGTCTCATGTCTCACATTTTATGTTAAAAAAGTTGACTTTAAAAGCACATAATCTCACTGATGTAAAGAATATGGCACATTCCCACTGAAAGCATTTGCCTTTTAGACAGGCTAACTCAAACACTGCTGTGCATGCAACTCTGTTCGTGTCTGTGAGAAAATGTCTGTGCTATATTTGTCTTGTCAATTCTCCAACTCCTTGGTTTGAAGAAGGAAAAAAAAATCAACACATTTTATGCATTATGAACACTCCAAAAATGTTTTTTCCATATTAAATACCAGTGTTAGACAAGCCTAAGGTTATAAACACTGCTAATCACAATTTATACAATACTCCTGCATTAAATCAATGCAAAGTTGTCCTCCTTGCTCATGTCTGACAGAAAGGCTTCTAGGCTTGCATTCAGCTCCAGACTAATAAAATGGATTATCCCAGAAGATACAGCTCCGTTTTGTACTAACTGCTTCTTAGATTTATTAGGGAGGCTCATATCAGGGAAAAACATCAAAGTATGCTTCCACATTTATTTTCCTGTGCCATAAAATTGGCATAATTTTTAAAATAAATTTCTGCTGTATGATGGGCTCACTTCATTACTGATGCAGAAGAATAAAACTATAGTCAGTGCCACTTCACTGAAGACTCATTAATACTGAGGAGAGACTTCACTGGGTCTCATACGCAGCTTGGAAGCCCTGCAACAGGCAGGATGCCTGTACACCAACTTGTCTTTTCAAATGTGTCTTCAGGAAGTTTAAGGCAAGCCGGGGCACCAAAGCCAACCCTCACATTGCAACTAATAATCAAATCAACTATTGTGCTGATAGAAGTTTTTACATGTATTCCTCCAGGGTACAATTCCTGAAGCCAAATACACATACTTGAAAAGTGATACTCAATTCCTGCTTCTAATGCATACAAAAAGAATTGTAGAATGGCTTGGGTTGGAAGTGACCTTAAATATCATCCACAAATTCTCCAGGCAATAAACATAATGAAAGAAAAAAAAAATATCAAGTGAAGCCCCAGGTTTGGATTTGTTCTTTCTCCTCTTTACAATTTAAATGTTATGGTTAAGATTTCTGTTTGCCTCAGTACCATTCAGAAGCAGGTTTTGAAATCCCATGACACTCAAAACAATGCTGGCAGGTAAACAGCCTCATAAATCTCCATATTCAAGACAAATTTATTGGCCCTTTCATGGAATGTCCCCTGAACCCCTCCACCCCTCCAGTTCATGATACGCTTCCAACATAAAAGCAGGATGCTTTTGTTATTAAAAATATTTTAGTTACAGGAGGTCTTTACAATAGCTTTGGCACATCCTGTACATTCCCCAATAATCACATAAGGAAAACTTTTTTGGCTCAGGGTCGTTTTCGTGTGCTTTATCATTGATGTCCTTTTTCTGCTCTTCCTGTTTTAAGGCTGCCTTGTTTAGTGTATTCAGCTGAGTTTGCAGGTTTCCCAGCTAACTAAGAGGAGCTTTCTTTATTAAATTTTCCAAATGGGCTGGAATTTCTGCAAGAAGGGTCCCTTCTGAACTATTCCCTCTGTTTCCAGTTCAGATTTAACAACAAAACACAGATCACTATTCTGAATAAAGTAGAAAACAATTTCAAAAACTTATCCAAACTCTCTGGGGCTTTAAATAAATATGTAATTAGAATTTGGCTGATGTCTAGGCTTGCTTCTTTTTTCAGCCAAACCGTTTCTTTCTCTCAGGCTTTTCCTTGGCTCACTCTGTGACCTCACCTTTAATGTGCTGTTTAGCATTCGAATTTTGTGGAGTTTCTCATTAATGGAGGGGTTTTTGCTCCGTTTGATAAATGACTTTCTAAGCTCCTTCTTGGTTGACAGCCGACGATCACCGATGGGAGACAGGCTTGCTTGTTCTAATGACTTGTAAAGTCGCTCCATCTCATCATCATCACATTTTTCCTGATCTGCAAAGCAAAGAATAAAGTGCGTATGAGAATATGAATATGGCAGCAGACAGCAGAAACATTGCATTCAGCTGTCAGACTCTTAGCCAAGTCAAAAAGTAATGGTATTAGAGTCAAAACCAAGGGTAATTTTTAGAGTAATTAGGCGTATGAGAATGATGTACTACCAAATTCAGACATTTTTAAGAATCAGGTTATGATCCAAGCAGATATGAGCATATGTTTCCACTGATCGAGTGCTGCTCTAATGATCTAAATATATCACAGACTTTGAACAACTGTCAGTAACGTTACATTAGAATGAATACATTTTGATAGCATCTACACTTATTCACTTTTCCCTTACAAGCTGCACACGGTTAATTACGTTTCTACATGGCATTTCATGGGTCAGATTCTATTAGGTGTACCAACTTATTGTCAGGCATTGATAATTATTGAAAATACAACGAAATTTTTTTTTGAGAAAGGAAATGAAACACAGAAATGTGTCAGAGGCCAGAGAAGGTCCCTAGAAAACAGATTAAAGCAGAAACCCTTGGGGTACCTGATACCTAAGTCTTGAGTTTCACAGACTGCAGCACAGAATTTGCCTGTGGTGCCACACAGAAAAGCTTTGATTATTCCACTTAATAGCTCTGATGAGCCCTAAGCTGCAGCACCATCTTCCATGACAGAGAAGATATGACAGAAAAAGCTAGCAAGAAGCTGGGAATTAAATAGGATAAAATAAGATAAAAGTTAAAGCAAATGCTTTTTTTTTTTTTTTTTTTTTTTTCAGAATAAAACAACTTAAAAATGAACAGTCAAGGAATGCAAAATATACCAGGCATAGATGGGGGCAACTGAAGGACAGTTTCAGCAAACGGCTGTGCAACTCACTTCTTCCACAGTCCACACTGCAAGCTTTTCTACTTCAACGTCTCCTAAATTTGGTGTTTTTAGGATGCCAATGAGTCCCTCAAGAGCTACTGGGATAACATTCATGTTTATTCTACTGGAGATAGCAGTGGCAGTTCTTCTCAAATGCAGTCCTCCATGTGCTGTTTGAACTTGCAGTACATTTTTTCTTTTAACTGAAAGTTAAACATTGACTTTTCTAAATCATCCCCAGTCAGCAAAAAAAAAGGAAGTCCTCTTGCTCCCTTATGGTGCAGCAAAAAGAATCCTCCAGCATGTCATCACACTTAGGAAGGAGTCTGCTCCTTATCTTTTCCATGTTTTAAAAAGTACAGCATCCACCTACATCCCCCTTCTTTCTAAATATTTAGGTTACAAGAAAGGTTTATGATATGCTACAAATATTTGCCTTCACTCTGTTGCTGGCCTTTTTTTCTCTACTTTTTGATTATAAAAAAGCTGCTGTAACTTGACAAGGACTAAATATAGCTTCCTTCATTGGTACAGTGCAGGGGGAGGAAAAGGAGAACTGTTGTATATTTAACAAGCTGTGGGAAATAGAAAGAAAATGCAAGAGTAAGGCATAATACACGGCAGTAGTATTTCCTGAAAACTGTCAGCTCATGCCATGAGGCTTGTAATTATAACTAGCTTCCTGCCTACTTACTTGTGATGAAGCATCTGTTTGTTTCATTAGCCATCTCTTTCACAAGACTGGCTCAGCTGTGCTAAAGACCTCACCCTTCAGGACTGTACACAGTAACACTTCCAGAGATAAATTAACCTTTATCAGCTAACCAAGAAAGACCATACCAAAAGAAAATGATGTATTGACCCTGTCCATCAACTTTAAAAAAAACAGTCAAGCCCAGGGGAATGTGAAGTCCCTGTTCCAGATACTTTTTGGGTCTAACTCGTGGTGCTACATCTAAAATGGTTACAAAGCATCAAGCCTGAGAAAACACCACTCTGAACACATTTCTTCCACTCTAAGAACTCCAATATCTTCTGTGCAATTGTGGGTAAAGGTAAGGAGGACAGAAATACTCAGCACAGAAAAAGAAGCAGGAGCTGGGGTGAGAAGAGCCCAGCATAATGCTCCCTGGCCATGCACGTGATCAACACTGTGCATTCTGCTCCTTTATCCTTTCAAGGTTGCGTCCTCAAACTCCTCTCCTATTTCTTATTCTTCCAACACTCCCATCCCCAGAAAGATTGATCAGGGCCAGCTAATTTCAGAGGGAAAAGAAAGCATTGGATTCTTCAGATATGGAGCAGATGAAGGGAGTACCAGTGAAGCAGCTAAATGGGATTTAAGGAAACAGTTGTGAAAGAAGAAAGAAGAAAGAAGAAAGAAGAAAGAAGAAAGAAGAAAGAAGAAAGAAGAAAGAAGAAAGAAGAAAGAAGAAAGAAGAAAGAAGAAAGAAGAAAGAAGAAAGAAGAAAGAAGAAAGAAAAAAGAAAAAAGAAAAAAGGTAAATCTAAATCTGCAAGGTTGTGTGGAGCTAGGTATGAGCTGTACAGTGCTCTGGTCTCTACCTTTGTTTACAGTGATGAACAACAACCTTCTCCCATAACAGGTTAAAAAAAAAAAAAAAAAACAGTACCTTAATATTGTGCTTTTGTACTGAAGCAGGTACTGTTGCTATTGACAGAGAGTAGGTCTGCTAATAAATTGAGGCCAGACTATCTGGACTTTTAACTCCACTATCCCTAGTGTCCCTGAGCCAGCCTCAGAAAGCAAAGCCCATCATCTTCCACTGGCTTGAAGCTGTCAGTGAACCTACCAGATTCACACTATAAATGTGGAAGGGGGACAGGTAATGGAGAAAGGGAAGAGGCATTATGTCTAGCAATCAATTAACAAGCCCAATAAAATGATCAGTGATTTAAAAAAAAAAAAAAAAAAGAGTCATATTTCTCCTCACTCGCACAATGGTGTATTACAGTATTTCACAAGCCTCTTTATGCCAGGAAAGTCACTGAAGCACTACCCACAGTTTGCTTTCTTGTTTTCTTCACCAAATGTCTGAAAGAAAATTAAGGCTGGATAACAGAGATAAAGCAAAGTAGCTCAAGGTTTAAGCATAGACTGGCTATTTTCTCCAAATTTAAACATTCACAGTACATTTGCCCACAACTTTGTGGTGCTTATTTCTCTCTGTACCTGCAGACAGAGCACTGACCTGCACATGAACAAGTCTCTAACGCAAGCACAGGCATCCACCAGTTCTGTATTTCTAGGTTTCAATGACTTGGACTCCCCTTATGAAACCTGGCGTGTCTAAACCTTGCTACTAAATTGTTACAAAATATTTGCTTTGCATCACAAAGTAAAAATCCATGCAAAATGCATATAGCGATCAAGCTCAGGCCTTGGTATAAAAAACAAACAGATTGTCTGTGTCAGCCTTGCAAAAATAAAAGAGCCACCTCTTCTCTGAGTTTTGCTAAGCTCAGAATGTTTATAATGATGTATATATTCTGCTAGCAAATAAATAAATACGTAAAATGGAAAGGTCAGCCCCAACTAGTGCTGCTCTGAAGTGAGCCTTTTAAGCCAGGCTGATACAGGTTACATCAGGCATATTCACAATCACTTCAAAATATTGCAAGTTATCTTTTCCACCTGTACACTTCAAGCTAAACACTTTCTGTTTCAGGCATTCAAGTTAGGAATTTTACTACGCCCTACTACAGCACTTCTTTATCTCATTCTATGTTGAAGATAAAATACATTCATTTTTCTCTCAGGGCTACTGAAAGATTATGGGTAAAGAGCAAACAGCAGCAGTGGAAGGTTATTACATGTTGTGTGCATTTATGAGTGTGCGTATGCACACTGGAGCATGTGCATCACCACACATTGTACAATTTTCCTATCCCTTGGCAACATTAACTATAAACGATTCTGTTGGGTGATGCCACTGGAAGGATCAGTGAAATACTTATTTCACCTTCCCAGCACTTCTGGACATATTATATAGTACTGTATAGCTCTCTTAACTTTGACAAACTCCATAGAGGGGAAAGTGGAAAGAAACTAGTCCTGACCCAAAAAAGGGAAGCCCTGCTCTTAGATATTTTAACACTGCAGAGAAAGGGACTGTCTATGTTCAGGTGATGAAGATAAAGTAATACTTCAGGCTGACCCAAACTTCTTACCAACTGTTTCAGGAGAAGTAAAACACAGCTTGGTGGCTCGATGCCACCTATCTGGAATTTCTCTCTACCTAACAGGAGATATCACAGACAAGAGCAAGCTGCCAAAGGCTCAGCACACCACTTCTGCACCTCCTCAGCTTTCAGCTTCCACCTTCTTGTCGGCCAACTTGCCACAGGTGGGAGACATTACAGTATCGAGACTCCCCACCTTGCAGCAGCAACACAGGAGCCTGCCTGAAAACTCTCAACTGTAAGGCTCTTTAAGCTCACAAAAGTGAAATTATCCAGAACTTTTCAAGAAGCAGCTGTGAAAAATCAAGCTGATTTCTTCTCAGTGGTAAAGAAATAGAAATTGGCAAAGTTCTGCAGAAAGAGCATTTTGCATTGAAAACCACCTCCAGCAGAATATATCTTACTAACTCTAAACTGAACCCAAGAAATTTAAATGTTCTTCCATTCTCTAACTGGATCTGATAACTCTCCAGCTGTGCATTAATCCCAAGGAAAAAAATATATAATGTGCTTCTTCCTCCTGTCTTTACTATACTTACAAGCTTATTGTGGCTGTGCTAATATCCCTATTTCTGATTCCGCCAAACCTTTTGATGTCAATGGGGCAGCGTATAGACCCAGGCTGGGGAGAGGAGAGGAAAACATCATAACCCACTTTTGCCCTTACCTACCCTGGCTCATGCTCCCTATCCATTTTCCATAGTAGTAGTGGAGTTTCTAACGTGAATATGACGACACCTCAGGGAAATCACATTTCCCACAGAACTACACAGAAAAGGAAATATTGAATTAGGAAGGCAAACTCCTCACTGGTAAATGCAGAACTACAAAACTAAGAAGTATGATAGAGTGGGAGAAAATTACAGGAAAATTACATTACCACCAACAGTCAGAGGCTCTTGACTACATAGCTGAGTGAATTCAGCAGCGAAGGATGTAATTTTTAACAAGCTGTGACTAAACTGGAAATAACACAAATAAGTATGTCTTGTTCCAAGTTCAGAGAATGTTAACACCATAATTTTCACTGTGATTCCTTTTTTTTTTTTTTTTTTTTTATCGGAAGCAAAATAATCATTCAAATACAGTTGTTCTTCCACACAATAATGCTCTCTATAAGCATGCTTCTTAGCTAGTCTTAGCCACAATCCATTTTCTGTAACTTTTGCAGCAGGAGCAGAGGGACTAGAGCACACTAGAGGATCTGTTTTGGCTATTACTGGCACAGGCAGACTCAAGAGGGGAAGAGGATGTCAATTCAGAAACAAAGAAGGAATTGACTACATCCATCTCTTATTTAACCAACTCCTTCCCACAAAACCAACCCAGATAAAATTCAAATTGTGTGTGAAAAGATTTCCAGGTTTCCCAAAATATCAGCACATGCCAGCTCTTCTACTAGCTACTATAAGCTGAAGTAAAATAAAGAAACCAGAAGTGGTACTGTAAAATTTTCTTGCCAAGACGCATTAACTTCATGTGGCCATGATCATAAAGCACTCAGGAACCGCAAGGAAGAAGGATGTTATTGCTACAGTAGAAGGTCCCCACATAAATACAAACACACATTCCTGTTCACTTACAGTAACCTCTCCATGTCTACAGCTTCCTTTTGTTAACGTTGTTTTTGATGATGGTAGCAGTGGGCCATAATCAGATACCTTCTGTTCCAGCGGTTGCCAGAAGAAACAAAAAGGATGGAGTTTGGCTACAGAGTGTTTCTAGTCATCCCAGACAGGACAAGGCCAGCTTCTGGATACCAAGCACGCAGTCACGTACTTGTTTGTATTCCTGTTTCTTGTTTACCTATCAGCTCCTTTATGTCATCATTGAATCCTTTGTCATTGTACATGTAAAAGGCTGTTAACGCTGAAGTATTAAATATTCCCACTAAGTAAATTTCAATATAATGCTGATTTCCCTTCAAAAGAGAAAAATGTTAAACTCTCCTTTTCTGTATCTTTGTGCTACCCTCTGGTACGTAACCTCTTCCCAAGAGTTGAGCATTAAGATTGAGATTGTTCATAGTGTTAGAGCTGCTGAAAAGGTCGTTAAAATATCATTTGGTACATCTTGCACAAGACACCTACTGTTGCTTAACATTTTTCTTTAAATAATATTCATTAACAAAATAATCTATGATTCTTTGGCTGCATCTGTTGTTTTTCTTACAGAGATTCACGCATTTATCCTCTTTGAAAAATTTCTCTTTCACTGTTTATTTCATCTCTAAAGTTTCTTTACTCTTCTCCTATTTACATAATAAGCTCTTCCCACAAAGCCACAGCTACTCTTTCTTCCTTCTAGGCAACAACATTTGGCCTCCATTTCTGACTTTTGCCAACATAAATGCTCCTCAGTTCTTGAAAAACTTTTCCCTCAGCTCTCAGCTTCTATCAGCTACAGCCATGAGTTCCTCACGGGGTTTTGCTAAGCAGAACACAGCTGCAAAGCAGAGTGCATGACAGGTGATTTTCTATCCTCATGAGGAAAAGGAGAGCATGTACACACGTGAAGGCTCTGTGGGGAGAGCATTCAAAGACTACGGGGCTGTTCTGACAACAGTAGGGCTGGCTTTATGTGCATGGGACACATGCTTTCAGAATACATGCCACTGCAAGGTGGACCCAGCTCCTTCTGGATGCAGTCCCGTTACTCTGGAACACAAAGAGCTGCCAGCCATGCACTGTTCGGAAGCATTGCAAAGCAAATAAGATGCATTGCACTAGCAAATCATTGAGGTATACCTTTTTGTTTCACATCAGATAACAATGGTGTTCTTAAAATTTATTGCAAATTATGAAGTTTTGCAGATAGTTTTCATCCCACAATTAGAAATCATCTGACAGTATTTTGTACATCCTTGTCAACTAACTGGAGATAGAAATTCTTGGGAGATAAGACACAGAACCAGAACTGGATCCTTTTTGACAATTTCCATTTGGAACTGAATTGTTACTCTAATCTTTTTTCTTTTATTTTTCACCTCATTCCCAAATTGAAATGGCTTCATTAATTTCTTTGCAAATTATTTCATGTAGTTTTTTAGTGTAAATTGAAACAAAACAAAACAAAAAAACCACTGTCCATCCCCTCCTCATATATATCTTACTTGCTCAACAATGGTTATGATGCAGATAGTAACTAGTGAGGTTATAAGGTTTCTATAGTGACTGTCTCGTTAAAATGATCTATTTCTGGAATTCCATCACAGATCAGCAGAGTGGTTAGCACGGATGTGTTCTGTGATTAGGGTTGGCCAACAGCTAAGCAGTGAACAGTGAATGAATTAATTTCCCCAGGAACATTTTGGGGGACAATTAAACCACCCTGCAAATGGCAGGAATATACCAAAATGAGGATTAAAATGTAAATCAAGGCAGTTTTGTTGGTAAGTATTACTATATCATTGTATGAGCCTATAAAACTCTGCTTTAAATGATTATGAAGTGTCATGCTAAATCTGTCAACATCCATAAAAGTACTTGTCATCCTTACAGTCATGTTGGAAAGCGTTAACCTGAGCATTGTTGCAGAATTGCTGACCATACCAGAGTAGCATATTCAAAGCAAAGGGTGAAGTTTATACTTCTGAAGAGCAACCACTGAATCTTTCTCAATGGGATCTATAAGCTACTGTGCCCTATATGGCATACAGTCCAACAATCCACCTGAATATAATTAAATATAGGCTCAAATGTAACCTGGGTATCCCTCAGTCCATAGAAAGAATATTTCCCAAAGGAATCACTTGGTCAAATTTAACCCTAAAGGTAAAATTTCAGAATATAATAAAATATATGTGACAATTTCATTAGGGACTCCATTTCTGCCATGCCCAGCTATTTAACTACTTGCAATGCCAAAACCTGTGAGAAACAAAACATTGATTTTCAAAACATATGCTCATTCTCAGTTTTAATTCTTACTGATCTTCATTGCCACAGAACTCTCTAGCAGGGCAGCTTAGATCTCTAGGGATAATGAAGCTGAGTGCAAAATAACCTGAAATTATCACAGTGACAACTTGTGACAATGAAACTAATATGCCTTACACTTACACTTCCATGATTCAGCTCTCAGCTATATTCACCCACAGAGAAAAAATAAATAAATTCCCCATGAGTCCAGTGAAGTTTACTTCCATCTTTGCATTTCCTTCAGCCTAAGCTTTTGGATGCATCTTTGTTTTGCACTGGACTGAGACAACAGTGCTCTCTCTTTAATAGAACACTCTTCAATTCTTTGCAAGGATTTTGAATCATGGGCGAAGCTATTGAACAAGAACGTCATTCCTTCCTTATATATTTCCTTTCTAGTTAGTGGACTGAGCATCTTCTCCTTTCAATGCCTCTTATGATTCAACTGCTCTTAATGCAGGGAAGAGAAGCTTTGCTCAAAAGGTAAGATACGTTGCCTTGCTATGGCTGTATTAACTGTAAAAACAACCAAATTCTGGGACTACAGCACCTTTATAAATTTAGCAGTATATTTCTATAGCAAAATGACAATACAGATACCTATGTGATTAAATAAAATCCAGTCTTTAAGGACTTCCTGATTCAGGATCACATTTGTTTCCCCTTGTTCACAATGAAGTTCAATCAAATGAATAGGGAATACATAGTGAAAGTAAACACTACAATTTACATTTTTAAAGGTGGATTGACCTAATTCCACATTCATTATATGTTACATACAGCATTTTCTTAGGGTGACATACTGTGGTTCCACCCTCATGTCATGAAACTTTCCCAAAATTTGAATTCAACCCTAACTAGTAAATGATAGCTGCACCAAAATAAATAAAGCCAATAAAAATACGTCTATGTTATGATTTTATACAGAGGCTATGATCTTAACATACAGGTAACATATGAGAAAAACTCTAAATGTACTTACCAGTTTGATTCTAGGATGCATATTTAAGGCACAATAAACCACATTTGTTATAAATGATGTGCCACAGGAAAACTCTTCAATAAAAAATATAAAGGAAGAAAGGGGAAAGGAAGTTGAAGAACACCCCAAACTCCCATTTTATGGTTCTGCAGATGTAATCGCCTTTCTCATTAGCTCACCTTTGGCTGGTGATTTCTGTCCTGTTGCATCTGGCACAGTTAGGCGATGTGTATCCAGACCTAAAAAAGTGTTTTGGGATCCACTACTGGGCCAGATCTGGCTTACTTCCGCTTCTCCACAGTCTACTTCTGGTTGCTCATCAGAGTGAATCTGCACACAGAAGGTTAAAGGCTGATCACCCTCTTCCACAGCTGAGCTGTTAACAAGGTCAAGCCAGGACTGCCTCTCAGAATAAACTACTTTGGACGTCAAGGATGATGACGACTCTTGGGAGTTCAAAGTGCTTTCAGGAGATGAGAGAGAGCAAGATGCTTCACTTGACAGAGTCGAGGTCAAAGAGGACTTCTGTTGATCCTGCTTTCCAGAAACAAATGGGAGAAAAAAACAGTTATTCCAAGTTATTCTTCTTTCTAGGCTCTATACCCAATAGATATGCAGCTGAAATGCAAAGTAACCAAAAATTGATGTAATGTGATTGATTATCCATCCAAGCAAGCCTGAAGTAAGGTAACCAATCTCTCACAGAGCAGTAACTTCAGAAACTATGTCACAAGGAAGCTAGAGGTAAAACAAGTTGAAAGCTCACAAGGCTTAGAAACAACAGAACAAGAAAAAATACCATGTTGAATGCAGCCTTCCATGCTAGGTAGCTCACTGTTATTTTCACTCTTTTCTTTCTACTCACTTTATTAGTCTAATCAAGAGTGAAGAAGTGAAACCCTGACTTAGCCATTGAACATGAAGCTGTCTTGAAGCATTCAATAAATCCATCAATGCCATAGCCACAGATAGACAGCCCAAGCAGCTTTGAAGCAGCACTGAAGTGATCTTCTCAGCAGCCAAAGCAATTTTGCCCAGTCCATTCTGGGGACTAATCATTCACCATGCCAAGAAGGCCGACAGGTAATATGTTGGCAAGTTAGTGATAAAAAGAAAAAGCAGGCAGCCATGGGGCAAAGGGCATAAAAATGTTGATGGTGCAAGATTTATGCCGCTCATTCACCTGCCAAGATTCATACTTGAGCACATGAGTCTGAAAAGGGACTCAAACTTCACTAAAGACACATCAGAAATCAGCATATCTTAGGGCTCTCCATGCTGTACTTGTCACCCTGCCTCAACATGAGTTCATACAACTAGAGCAGACTCAGTGACAACTAACAGTCATCCTCAGGAACTAGGAGGTGAACAAGAGAGGGTGCAATAGATGCACAATTACATATAAAGAAAGATTGAGAGAAGAAACAAAGTCTTGAGAAGTATGTAGCTTCCCAGATGAGCAAATATATGCTTACATCTGTCTACACTACGCATTTGCATTGGCTGAGCTGTACTATTGTCTGGTCACCAAAATCAGCTCATACAAGAACTAACATTGCTCTGCTTCCTAAACACCAAACTCCACTGAAAAGATGAATCGAGAAAGAGTCAAATGCACAAGTAATACACACACAAACACACAAATATCCACACAAATACCCAGAAGATTAATTAACAATAATAAACAAAGCAACTGAAGGCATGGGGAGATAAATCTTCAGATTGCAGCCCCTAGCAGAAACCACAATGAGACATAATATAAAAGCATATTTCTTGCATCGTTACTGCAGAAATTTATTCATTCTGCAAATCATCTGTTACTGGACAGAGTCAGAATCAGAATACCAGACTTGATGGACCGCGATTCTGGAAAGTTTATATTCTCAATACATATGCAGAATAGATCTCTGTAAGGACTGAAATAGATGATAACTAAACTGGAAGCACTGAAAAATACTGAAATAGTGTTGCTAGGGAAACCCGGAGGAGCTCCAAACACAAAAGAGAGACTAGCCTGGAATACCTATTAATAATCCACTGGTAAACTAGAATGAAAATGTATTCATATAAACTAAAACAAGAGTGACAATTTTTTGGATTATGCTGTACAAACTTCTGCAATTCAGTGTTACTGTAATACTACTTCCCTTTTACATTAAGAAATGTAAGATTGCCTTCCTGTGTTTCTAATCCAGCAACTACTAATTAGTTCATAAGATGAGGAGACTGTGGGTCACCATTTGTTTGCAGCACTTTCTTCATTTTTGTAAATTTTCAAAGTCATTCCTCCAAGACTGTTACAAACACTGCAGGACCGGACCTTATTTATACCCCTGTTACAAGTACAACATTGTGTTCTAGGTGCATATTTGTTTTTAAAAATGAAACCTTTACAAATTCACCCTAAAGCAAAGGACAAGGTGATGCTGCCATAAACTATATGTATGAATAACAAAAAAGCCCTTGGGAATACAGGTGACCTAAAGCAGTTTATCTGTCTAAGATATCATATAACAAAGACAAATTGTTGAAGTGTTTGTACAGACAAACAGAAAAACTAAAAAAAAAAAAAAAAAAGTGAAAGCTGTTGCTCACGTTGCTGATGGTCTAATTTCAATTACTTAAAGACTTGAGAGGAAGATGTTACATCTTACCTCTATTTTTCTGGCATTTGTCCATAAAAAAGAAAGTGCTGCTGACATGAAAACTGTACCTCACTGAGTGGAATATATTTTTGTTTTTATTTTCATTTTGCAATGAATAAAAAATTTGGGTGAGAATGAAGCAGACTACCAGAATGTATATCTCTTTCTCTACATATGAATATATATTTTTTCTTGGCATGACAAATGTTTACCTAAAGTACTAGAGTGGTTCCTTTGGAAGTTTTGCATTCATGTACATAACAATAAATCTCTATTTGGGGACATTTTAGAAAGTTGCTTGGGCTAGGAGATCATAAGGATTCCGTTGGAGATCAATGAGTCTCTAGGCATTTTTTAGAGAAAAAATTTTAGAGAAAAAATTATCACCACAAAACACCTCGACTGCTCTTTTGGGATTGCTGCAATCTATTAACTCAATATAGCTGTTGATTTTTGAGTAATAAATCTATTCACATGTGGAGAAATGAATGCAGATGGTCAGTTAAGCTTTTGTCCTACAGATGTCAAAATTTATTTGTTCTTCACTTGTTTTTTCTTCAACAATACCCACAAGCACTCATAAACATAGAAATCTCATAATCACTACTCTTGCTTTTCAAGTTCCAAAACAATCTGGGTCAGCAGAGCAACTGAAACTTTGTGCAAGAATTACAGCAAAATGTTTGCTGCTCTAACATGTAACAGAGCCTGCACTTGGGTGGCTGTTAGCTTCCAGACTAATATTTTCCAATCTGGTGTTGATTTCAAGTGTGGAGGCCTTCCTGCTAGCCAGCATATATTTGGTTTTCCAAGATGTCCATAGATTCTAAATTTCTATTTTGGAAAATGCCTTTGGCACTTGGGAGATGATAGTACAACTTAAAAATAATAATAAAAAATAAAAATAAAAATAAAAATAAATAAAAATAAAAATAAAAATAAATAAACCCCAGCTAAGTCCCTGTGGCATTCTTCATTCTTGATAGTGGTCTGGGTAGCAATTGGAGAAGTTGGAAAAGATTCAAGCAGGCCATCCAAACAAGGTGTACGCCCACAGTACCAACCCAAACCCATCACTTGTTTGGGTCCTCATAATTTGGTTCAAAAACTCCACAGCAAATGAACAGACAGTAAGCAACATTTAACCAGTCTTCTCTGAAACAAACAAGAACTCCACTCCTAGAATTCGCTTCCCAGTAAACACAGTGCTTCCATAGTCTTTCCAGAGGTTTTCTTCCTCCAGTAATTATCCGAAGGGAGTGGGGGGAGTATATCAGATAGTTAAAAGAAGACTCTGATTTGTAGTTAAATGCAGCTCTGACAGTGCCTAACAGCTCCCTACCCACCACATGAGCAATATGAGCATAGGGCAGAGCAGTGGCAGCTGGAGCTTTTTCCAGTGGCAGCTCTTGATGTGAAAAGTTGATTAATTTGCTGAGGAGACACTAACCTTTGTCCATGGGGAAGGGATTTTAAGATGGAGGTGAGGAGAAGGGAAATCTGCAGATAGAGGCAGAGGCTTGAGGGAAGACAACCTTCAACAGGAGAGGCTGAGGAAACAAGACCTCTCAGCACCTGCACTTTTCCCTGCATCCCACGTGTCCCCTGCTAAAACATTGAGGCCAGTACTCAAGAAGAGCATATGGGATGAAGACAACCGGAGATCGCCTCTGCAGCAACAGGCTGACAAGCAGCAGGAAGCCAGAAAAACAGAAAACTAAAAAAAATAGCACCTGTTTAAAACTCATCATCTGGAAAAATGCCGGCATTTGCTCAGAGGTGAGCAGACGGGAAAGACATCTACCACCTCTTAAAGGCAAGCCACTGAGGCATAAAATTCAAGACGCTTCATTATCGGCCTTCGGCCCAGAATAACTCCTGGAGATGTATTGTCAAGGTTTCTATTTTCTCCAATATTTATAGCCACTTGGCCACATTTAACTTTCAGTTAATACAGGCAATAAAAAATCCCATTTTATACAGCAGTGAACGCCACGCATCCCCTGAGTGCCAGGTGGGTTGTTTCACGGTGATTAATACTGCACAACTGTTTTAGGAGAGGAAGTGAAGACTGACTTATCTGACTGAAACAGGCAGAGGCAAATAGGTGACAGCGAGACATACGTTCCCAGCTTTATGTGAGCTAATTAAAGATTGCTGGACAGGCAGCTCTGTGCATGACATCTCCTTTTATTATTGACTGTGACCACGCAAGCTGCTCCAGCTCATCTATATTTTTCAAATTTGTTCCTGCTTCACTGCCTATCTGACCACCCCAGCTATTGGATGTCATTTCAAGGCGTCAGTACAGGAGCCTGGGTCACACCAACAAAGTAGTTGTTGCATTTTTTATTCAACCATGAGATGTAATAAGATAATTTGGCAACAAGCATATTACTGCATACCACTAGATATTAACTTTTAGCTAGGAAAGGGAAAGGCTTGAACTCAGAATTTCATATTTCAGCTGTATTACCATCCCCGACTGGATTACTCATTTCCAAACACAGAATTAGGTAAACCTCGTACCTTGAAGTGCATATAAGTGGAGATGAGATCACCGTGAAGAACATCAATAGTAAAACAAGATTAATAGGGCAATAAGTGGCTATTAAATAGGAGAGGCAATATTAGACAGATGAGGATGCATACAACTTATTCTAATTTATGCAAAGAAGCTAGGCAGGAGGGAATATTCTGGACAAATGTTTCACAGCAAGGGAGAAAAACAGAGTAAATTTAGGGAGGATGGCTGCTTTCTTTTTTATAATCTCTTTCTCAGAGGTACAGGAAAATAACTGATTTTATTACTGTTAGAAGATGCCTCTTTCTCTTCACTTCTCCTCACTGGCACAAAAGCAGCTTCAAATTCAGCAGACTTAAGAACAGCTCACTTGAGTAAATAAATGCAAATCTGTTGGATGATGTTACCAAGGTCACAAAAAGAAAGAAGATTTTGGATTAGATTTAAAAAAAAAATGGGAAGAAGAATATTGTGAAAAACTAGGTTACAGTAGTGTGTTAAAAATCTCATGACGAAAAGACTCATCACGTGTATGAGGTAAAGTGACACCTTTCTTTCCCAAACAAAGTAAATATGCCTCCTTCAGAAGGAGACATTATTATTAGTGTACAGCTCTTAACAGCACAGGCAACAATAACTGCAGGGAACATCACAGGGCAGGGACCGTCACAGCTGGTGCATCCACATCTCAGACACACAGAGTGGATGTCTCCAGCCTCTGGTTTAGGTTATTAGCCAATGGCCCACCACCTGGAGAAAGATTTGTTCCAACCAGCTACCAAATAAAGCTAATTAGAGTAACACTTACCAACTGAGGAGGTTGTGACTGGGCCATGTAGGGGGGAGGTGGCGTGTCTGTTATTTCTGGATCATCGTGTTCACTTTCACTATAGCATTCTGAGGCAGACATGGAAAATGAGCAAAAACAAGGTGTTAAAACAACACTCATTTATTCCTCACGGTACTGTGGTCATCGAAGGTCACCAAGAGGTCTGAGGACCATATTGTAACATGCCAGTGTCTATGACACTGAAAATTAACCCACTTATGGTAATACTCCATTGCTTCATAGCAGCCTTCTCTTATTATTTTAATTATTCATTTAAGTAAAAACAAAACAAACAAAAAACACTAGGTGGCAGTGCAGTAGATAGCCTCACGAATAAATTTGGGTTCTTCTTTCCTTCCTTAAAAACCTTTAAAAGAAAGGCTGCATCACCTGTGCATAATTTAGGGAGACCTGTTGCAAGTAGCCGATGCTGTCCCATAGTCTCTGTAACCAGCAAGTTGTCTTGAAGCTGGCAACAGGCTTTGGCTATGATTTTTGAAAAAAAAAGATTGCTCTTATGGTGCTTTGAAAACCATAAAGCACCCTCAGGGGACTTCTGTCACCACACAGTAGCTCACACCAGCATGCCTCATGGCACAGGGGTACACTTGCTGAGCTAGCAATAAACATAGACACGGGACTCTACGACTATACACCCTACTCATCTTTTTCTTTTCAAGTAAAAAGCAAGCTGATAGAGCCCCAGTATCTCTTGGGAGGTAGAGAGGCAGGCACATTATTTAACTACATGTGTAGCAGGTGGAGGTATTTTCCAACACTTCTCAGATGCTTTTTAACAATGGATTACATGAAGTGCTATTCATTGATAAAATGAGACACAAGGGGAGGCAGCAAGTTGCTGGATCATATTCTCAGGTTCTGGTTATAAATAATGGACCAGATCACTTCCCTTTAAATATCCCAGCATGTACCAGCTTTCCAGACCCACATTATTATCCAATCGGCTGTGATTACCACGTCTGTTAACTAAATTAATACTGGCACACTTACTTTTCATGCATGTAATTTTGGCGGGTTAATAACCACAGTGCAAGAGGAGAAAGGAAAAAAAATGTTGTAGGAGAGCAATTTTATACAAGGGAGAGATTTCTAAGATGTTAACAAAGTGAAGCTTTCTCCCAGTACTCTTTGCAGAACTATAGGATTTTTAATAGCATAGCTGCAATTCTGTTTACTGAAAATACTTGCTGGCATATCTTAGCACTGAGCACTGGCTGCAGTACAGCCCATATCAAATTCTAAAGCTCTGTGAATGCATTCTTGAATTACTCTTGGTAAAGAGCTTATTTTTCTATGGCTCCCCTTTCAGGCATGCAGAAGAAATGGGAAAACAAAACAAAACAAACAAACAAAACAAAACAGCTGTTTCTGATACACTAAAGACCCTCCTGAAGAGTTACAATATGTGAAAGAGGGGAAAATCAGGTTGCTGGGAGCAGAAATGACTGTCAGTAATGGCAGCAGTTTTTGAGATGCAGGATGTAGCAGTGCTTCTGCAAGAGCACATCCACACAGGAGTATCAATGGGGCTCTGAACCCCACTCATGACAGATGCTGGAGCACGTGTGACAAAACACATGGAAAGAAACAGGTGTTTGATCACCCAAATCAGAGCCCCTTTTCTTTAAGGGGAGATGGCCCACCAGCTTCAAAAACTGAAGAAATCTTGGCTATGTTATGTTCATTCCAGGATAATTAGATAATCTGCTGCAGAAGTTTTTGATAAATTATTTTGTAATCTTTCTGCTGTGTTTTGTTTTTATTAATATTAGTTGGTCATAATTTTGTGTCAAGTTTTATAGCTATCAACTCAGCCAATGCAACCAATCCACTACAGTTTCTGAGGCTTTAAAAAAAAAAATGTATTTGTTTTTCTGTATAGTACTTTGATCACTTTCACCATCAAACAATCTCTTCATTTGCATGGACAATGTTTGGATACCTCCTCCCCAAGTGCAATTATCTATGCAGGCCTTGCTGTGCAATATGATACTGAATACAGCCCCTTATACTAATTATCACAGATTGTATTTTATGCAAAATTCGGTTCAAAGAGGACAAAAACATTTTGTGCAGGGGTATAGGAATTATAAAGTCTCCTGACAAGAACAAAATAGGAGCCATGAATTGAGAACAAATAAAATTATGAGTTTTGCTGTATGACCAGAAATCAGTGGTATCTGTGTTTATCAGTACAAAGCTGCTTCTTATAGCAGAGTAAAAATAGAGCTAGATGAGGCAAATCAATAACATCACTACAAGTCTGAAGCCTGGACATAAACCACAACCTCATTCTGGGAAATAGTAGAAGGAATATACAGAGGGGCATTTCAGTGCTTAGACAAAATAGGCTGCATCACCTAAGCATGATTCATATTACTCTAAACACCACTTTCTTCTTCATAATGCCTGTTCCTTCACAACCTGTTCTCAAACAAAACAAACAAACAAACAAAAATAAGGAGCGTCAAAAGCCCGGAAGAAGATATATATATTCCTTAGGTCAGAGTCCGCCCCTGGTTTGCTAACACAATACTACCCACAGCACTTCTCATTTTAAATCAGTTCCCAACGTGCACATCCTCACACAGCAGCTTTAACAAGCACTCCAACAAGGGACTTTCTTTGTTCTCTATCTACCTAGATTCATGATTTGACTGCAGTTATCCTCCCACCAAAAAGTACTGTTATGTCATCGTACAAATTAAAACAATAAATAAATTGCTATGGAACTTTATAAAAATTATTCATTCCACAATTAACTTTTGGGCTTGACTGTGAAGAAAATCGTAGACTTCAGTACAACCACCAACAACAACTATTGCTGCTGTTGAAACCCCCAGAAATGGAGAAGATATGAGGGACAGATCTACATTGCACAAGATGTGGCCAAGCTAGAAATTTTGCACAATTGCTCTCATATACCTTACCAGCTCTAAACCCAGAGTAGCACAGATGTTTCTTTATGTTCTTTGTAGGCTTAGCAAGCCAGCAAACTGCCAGATGGTAGTTACACATCACTCGCAAGAACAGCAAGCATCTTTCAGTGATGCTACATCTCACCAGCATATCTTTCACTATGGCTACTTTGTGCTGTGCCAGTGTAGTGTTGCTGAGCTCAACAGGCAGACAGACCCAAGGTGACAATTTGAAAGAAAGGAAAGATCTGACAAAAATTTGGCCCATCAAAAACTGTGAAGGACATTCTGTAGTTACACACTAAAACCAAGATTAGAAACATACCTTCTTCATTCTTCCCATTGGGTGCCTGAGGGTCTACAGCCATCCCCAGCTTGCTTAGCCACCTATGTTCAGAACAGAGAGAATACATCATTAACAATACTTGCATGCTGTTTTGACACAGTTTCTCACTTTTCAGATGTGTTCCGCATTACCACGACTGTTTTCTTTAACCCCAAGTCTGAATGTCAGTTTCTATATCTCAGAGAATTTTCTAGAAAGGCACCAGTTACCTGGATGCTAACATTTCCATTCCTTGTAACAACTGTGGAGGGCTCAGTTGCCAATAGGAGAAATGCACTGAACAGCTCACAGGCCCACTTTGTAATATGCAGTAGACTACCTAGAACTTTATTTTTCTGTGCGTGGATTTCTGAACCACTGTCCATCAGGTACAACAGCAAGCTGTTCACAGTCCCAGTTTTATAGCCCTTATGCTCTTCTCAGACCGTATACGGTGAGCAGGACTAGTTGCTTGGGACATTTTCTCTTCCTGAAATTGGAAAAAAAAAAAAAAAAAAGAAAAAAAAACACCACTACTGATGAAGAAAGAGTTGCATTTCTGGAAGTCAAGTATTAGTGCTATAACACAATGTCACTGGCTTAGTCCCACTGTTGAGGTGTTATATTTCACCCATGGTCAAGCAAAAGGCATAGGAGCCATACAAGATGATGTCAGCTGCCCTAGCCAAAGCTATCATTGCACAGCCTAAGAATCTAAACCATTTAAAACTAGACTTTCTGACCATCACATACTGCTTTGTTCAACTCCCTATTACTTTTGTTTTTAGTAAGTCTCACTTCCTGTGTTGCTTTAAGCTATTAACTGTGGGTTGTTTTTTTCTGGTTTTGGTTTTTCTTTTTTTCTTTTTTCCTTTTTTTCTTTATCTTTAAATTTATTTCTCTTCCTAGGTAGCTGTATTTTTCTAGTGTTAAAAAAAATCCCTGGCTATATTTTCTTGTATACTATGCTTGCTTATAAGTCATTCAGATCTATCCGGGTTTTAAGAAACTAAGAACTAAAAAAGCTCAAGCCCTTCAAATTAAAGCTCAAGGCCTAAATAAGGAATGTAAGAAGGTCACGAATTAAGATTCATGACTCAGAGAAAACATCATGTTGGATCTTAATTCTACTGAAGCAATGGGAATTTGTCTGTTAGATCAGTAGCACCATAACTGGATTTTTAAACTGTCATATAAATAATAGAGCTACATAACAAAGGGAAAAAGTGCCATTTCTATAAGAGTGGATTAATGACTTTCTTGTAGCAGCTAATTGTAAGAGAATGATTTTTTTTTATTCAAAAAAAATCTAAACAAAAGAAAAAATTGCTAAGAAATCCAGGAATTCATTAAATACAAGGTCAGACACCAGTAATTGAGTACATTTTGGCCAGGTAAGTTCATGGAGCTAGCCAGCACAAATCTGCTTTTCATATGTGCACTATTATGGCAAATATATGCTAAATGAATGAAGCAAATGACTATACTAATAAACCCACCATTGACTTAATAGATATATACGCATGAAGAGTTGCAAAAGGTCATGATCTATCAAGTATTTATGCACACAAGTAACTCGACACACACGAATGCCCCAGTGAGTTCAGTGGAACCACTCACACGCATATGTATGTGTGGGACTGGAGCCAAGCGAACAGATGTCTTTTAGTCTGTTTCGACATATGCGTGAGTATGCGTGTACTTTCTGTATTAAATGCATGTATTTTATACTTTGCCAAGCAAAACATCATCAGTTACAACAGCGAGGAATTAGGACTAGTGAAGTACAGTGCAAGCTGCTCTAACACTAGGCTACCTAGCTTTAAGCCAAAATGAAATTTACTCCAGAAGTGGATTTTGAAGAAAATCATTCTGGGGTATAAGAGCTGGGACACCTGTGTAGATTTCAATCACTCACTCACATGAGACTAAACATTTCCAAAGTGTCATTAAGACACTGAGAATTTCCAGCTGGGCTCCAAACTGGCTGTTAACACTCACATGTCCCCCATTAGCTCTACTTTTTCCTTTACCTTCCCCCTACATCCTTTCCTCTTCTCTCTCAGACACAGTCACTTTCTCTACAGAAGTATTTCTGGCCAGCAGTCCTCCATTCTCAGTCCTCCTCAGACCACCTGCCTCAAGAACCTGTTACTGTGCTGAGGAGCTCTTGTAGGAAATGCAGCCATATAGAAATAGATGGTTACTTCCCCACCAGCAGCCTCTGGACTTCTCCAAGTTACAAAGGGCAACACATTTTTACATCTATATTTACATGTATATACCTACAGAGTACGGATTTATGAGTAAATATCTATGCATGTACACTGCTGTACTACAGTACATTTCTGTCTCTATAGCCATTTCAGAAGGTCTAACACATTTTCTCAGCATCTCTCCTTTCATGTTGTGGTGAATAGTTATGAGGTCTCCTGCTTATAGAGGGGAAGAACAGTCAATGCTCTATGAAGAAACACAAAGGTCACTAGTACAGCCATGATTAAAATCTTGAATTACCTATCAGAGGAGCTCTCTTCCCATTTAAATTTTATTGCTTTGTATCTGAATTTTGGTCTTTTTATGCAATAGCATTGTGAACAGACTGCAATCTGAAGTAATAAAGACAAAGAAAATATGAGCTATATACAAATAGGCCCAAACTGGACCAATAGCAAGTAATATCTACTTCTGATAGCTTGATGATTTCTAAAATGGCAGTATTAGTACCCATTTTTATTTCTTTCATTTAAGAAAAAAAAAAAAAGCATGAATGAATTATTGCTCCTACAGACATTCGTGGAAAGAAAATTTCTAACCTGGCATGAGAATTGTTTAACTGCAGTATAGTTTGCCAGGGAATTAAATGCTTGCTTAGATTTAAAAAGCAGCTATTTATATCGCTCTAACCCACCTTGTTAATTGACATGCTATTCTGAAAACAAGCAATATTATATTCAAATACTAGATCATTTCTGGAACAAAACTATGTAATGCTTTTCCCTCTCTTTCGTTTCTTCCTTCACTTCTCCCACGGTGATGAACTTGCTAGTTCACTTTTGTAATGGAAAGGGATTTATATCTACAAATTTCAGGAAGACTAGTATCAGAATTGCACTAATAATGAGATTCCGATTCCAACTTTCATTAGTGAATAAATAACAGTAGTTTCCTTCTACTTAATGATCAGGGGAAAAAAAGAAAAAAAAAAGAAAAAAAAAGAAAAAAAAGAAAAAAAAGAAAAAAAAACAGACTTGGTAATACCCAGAATAATTTCACCAACAACTGCTTAACAGCAAAATGAACTTTCAGGGTGTTCTCAGATGTGAGACAGGATGAAACATGGCCAGTCGCTCCCTACTTACGTGTTCATTTCCAGAACATTTTCTGCCGCAAAATAAAATGTCTTGATCTGTGGGTGGCTGATCTTAATAGCACTTTAAGAAAATAAAAATAAGAGAGAAATGAAGACAACTAGTTTATGTAAGAAAAAATAGCTGAATTAATTATTTAAAATATTTATTCACTCCACTATATTAATCCAGATCTGCTTATCCATCCATATAGTTAGTTCCTTATAACTCAAGATTATTTTTAGCTCTTCCGAGGCTACACAGTATTCAGAGAATATGAAATACAGGAATTAAAAAAGGATGTAAAAAGGAATAAAACTAAGTTCTTCATTTTGCAACCCCATAAGTTTGTTGTGTGCCCACATCTTGAAAACAGTGTGCAGTTTCGTTCTTCTCCCCAGCTCAGAAAAATAAACAAACTTGAAAGAGGTTCAGAGAAAGTGTCAGGGACGACCCAAGGTATGGGGCAGATTCTGTGGGTGATTAATCAGACTAAGATCCCACAGCATAGAGAACTGATGGTAAAAAGAAGATATAATACAATAAAATCACATGTGGCATGCAACAGGTGAATAGGGACTGATTCTTCACTGTCGTTTCCATGACAAGTTTTAGGAGGTACCAAAGAGGCAATTAGGTGGCAGGTTTGACACAAACAAAATGGAGGTCTTGACATGCCAACAATTATGTTCTGCAACTCCACCTCAGGATGTTAGGGGTACCCTCACGAGTGCTGCTAAATCAGCCCTAATTATTTCAAACTGGTGGAAATCTACCATAAGTTAGTAAATACACTGACATACTTCTAACTCAGGAAGCTTCATCAGTAAATTGTTTGAAGTCTGAAAGAACATTTTAAGGAAACAGCACTATATGTTTTTCTTCTTTAATCTTTGCTAGGCACCCACTTTGGGCCACTTTAGAAGGCAGGATACAAGGTTAGACTGCTTTGGTCTGACCCAGTGTGCTTGTTCTTAACACTGCCTTGAGAAGGAAACATCAACTTTGAAAAAACACTTTCACCTAAATACCAACCAACGTATATTTCTTACATGTCATTCTAGCAGACTAACAGTGTTTTGAAGCTGTCTTTTCCAATGGAGAAGAGGAATGAAAAAGGGAAATTTACTTATGCTGTTCCAATGATATCAACCACTTGGTAGTTCACCAACTACTGAACATACTTGGAAGCATACATTGACAGTTGTAGCTGGCATATCAGGGGGGAACACACAGGTTTGAGTTCCTTTAGGAAGCAAGCTTCCCATATCTCAGGAATCCACCCATAGTCCTTTTATCCTTTTGCCACAACACACAAGCTTCTATCAAAGTGCAAGAGTGACTCTCTTGAGTAAAATACAACAGGGTCCATAAAGGTGGGAGCTGCCATAAATGATTGACAGTGAATCCAACCAGCTGATTCTTTATTGCAGTATGTAAAAATATAATATGTAAAAATATGTAAACATCAGTGATCTCTGTCTGCCTACTGTGTCTATATTTAAAAATAAATAATAATAATAATCATCGACAAACAAGGAAGATGGAAGACACTGGAAACTGAAATAGCCGACTCAAACATTCTGGAAATGCAGAATGAAAGAAAAGTCATCAACTTTTCTTATTTTTACTGGCAGATATCCACTGGTACATGATCTGTTCTGACTATGCTATGTCACCTCATTAAGACAATGCTACTTTTGAATTACATGCACCTTTCCTATAGTGAAATGTGCTTTCTTTACATGAAAAAAGCAATTCCAACAGTATCCTCAATGTGTAATGACTATAACCAGAAGAATACCCTTTCCAGTTTGTCACTATCGATCATGAACTGCAGCAATTAAAACCTAAAACCAAGAGCTTTTTTTTTTTTCCTCTCCCCTCTTCTGGTATTAGTCACGCTTCCAGGGGTTTAGAAGGTTGATGACATATTTTACTTTTGACCAACAGAGTCCTCTCCTAATTTACCCCATATTCAGTAAGTGACAAGCATGTGTTTTCCTCCCAGTCACAGACAGTCAACAGTTACAGAAGTGAAGGGCAACATTTTCTCCTGGTCCTGTGTTTAATGACTCAACCACCATTCTTCTGAGAAAACAGATTGGAGCTCCCCATATTCAAAATTTCTGCCCCTCTTTCTTTGGAGGATTCAAATGCACAGTTAATCTCAAGAACTCCTACGGCTAAGAACAGCATGCAAACAGAACAAATAAGTTTTTCTCTTGAGGGACAAAATAAAAATCATGCTGAGGTTTATAACTTTGAATAGCAGCAACACTCCTCCAAACCCTTGAAGTGTGCTCAGCAGCAGCTGGAAGTCAATGCTGCACATGGAGTTTGGAGAGAATATTTTTAGATGTGTACTCTGCTAAACAAGGTTTTAACTCCCTGCACAACCAGAGGCTCCAAGTACAGCCCTAAGTTGCACCACAGCAGTTTAAAGAATAGTCCCAACTGAAAGGGAAGCAGCATTACTTGCATCACTGTTGAACTCACCACCCAAGAGAAGGCATCTAAGATAGACTGACACTTATCAATGCAATGACCAAAAACAAAACAAAACAAAACAAAAAAAAGCATACTGATTTACTTTTTAATTGCAGTTTTAGTAGAGGACATCTGACAGAGAATTTTCTAAAGCATATTTACTGTATGGTTTTCTTTCAGTAACACATTTAAAATCCCATTATTTATACAACACAGAAGAGCTCCCCACAGCTCCATTGTCAGGCACTACTGAGATCCAATTCTTTGCAATACTGTAAAAAAATATCATGCAAAACCAGGGCTAAGAGATAAACTTACTGCTTTTTTTTGCATTCTGTTGCTCGGTCCACACTGAAGTCTGGAAGTCTGATAAATCCTTCTGCTTTTTCAGCCTGCAATGAATAAACAACTCAGATCAACCAATTGGTAAACTACCAGTCTCCAATGCTTAACGTTATTTAACATACAAGTGCCTGTTTTTGACAGCTTTTTTATACTGTAAAATATATTCTCATCACCATGGGGACGCATTAACACCCAAAGTTTTGGCTGATATTTGGAAACAAGAACTATTCCTACACAAGCTATTATTTGTGCAAGTCCTGGATGCAAGAAAGCTCAGGAGCTTACACTCCCGTCTATGTAAGCAAGAGAGTGTGAGCATAGGATTTGTTGTAAACTTCCAAATAACACAGAACCTGAACAAGGAAAGATCCTCGGCTCATATAAGAGTGCTGAGATAGATTCCCCTGCCTCCTCACTTCAGAGTTGTTTGTTGTTGCTGTTTATTTGTTTTAAAATCAGAATATCTTTTTCTAAGATTCATGATTAAGTCATAAGTCAAGTCCAGTCTAAAATTGTCAAGGGCAAAATTTAGGTTTGGACCAAACAAGGACTAAAAGTAGCATGGAGGTAGAGGAACCCAATTCCTTTTCAGCCATCCATGATCACACAACCTGGTTCAACAAAGAGACCAGCCAAGCTTTGTGCACATAGCATGGAAAATGAAACTACTGAACCACAGCTCTAAAAACAGCTCTAAAATCAGAAGTCACCCAGAAGAGATGGGTGACTAAAGAGAGAAGGAATAAGAGTTATATCACCATTTCTGGTGTGTCTGTTACATGCAAGCTCAAACAAGCAAGCATATGTTCCATTATACAGCATGCATGTCTGTTATACAGATGCTTAACAGCAACACATATAATGATCTATGCATATTCAAAAACTAAATGTCTGTAGCAATAGGAATTCAAACGTTACCAAAATGACCCAAGGAGGGTGGAGGAGGGTCTCCCCTGGGTAATTGTAACATGGACTATTTTGTTAGGTCACCTATCTACTCCTGTACATGACCAAGGCAGAGAGAGGCAATAGGGGCTGCTCCCACTCCAGGAGGTGGGAAGGTACCAGCGCCAGGGGGTGTTCCCAAGCAGATGAGCTGCATTGGCAGACTGTGTGAACCAGACCCAGATGATTTTGACCACCCAGCAATCACTCCCTCCAAAAATTCTCTGCCATGGTTCAGGAGGTAGCAAAAGCCAGGCAGACATTTCAAGTAAACTATTTAGACACAGTTGCCCCTTTCTGTAAGGGAGGGCATTTACTGAGCAGTAACATCTCTGTTCCAGGTCAGCTGGACTCTGTACCAGAGTGGCTTCAGCAATATTGAAGTTACCAGTTGGCCCCAAATCCCCATTTTTCCTGCCTGCAGCTGAAACATTTCTTTTACTATATCTATCTACATTTACCTGATCAGCTGCAAGAGACTAGGACTGCTCCTAAGAGGATCAATAAAGCAGGCAAAAGCCTGTAGCATATAACATCAGAAAAAAATGATAAATGTACTTTTCAAAATATAGAAAACATTCATTCCTGAATCAATTATTTACAGCTCCCAGGACTTATCCCTGGCCATATTACAACTCTGAAAATGTACACTGAATTAAAGCAGGTAAAATATACACAATAATTACAAAGACAGAGAATAAATGGAGATTGATGACTGACAGCATCTCAAGCTATATTATGCATGAATATGAAAAGACTATAAAAAGATGTTCATCAAGACAAGTCTTTGAGCTTTAATGTTTGAAAGTATAAATCTCTTAGAACTGAAATATGGATACAGAAAGGATATTTCAGCGGGCGGCTTCCCTGCACCTCTGCATATCTGTTCTTTTGTATACGGTAAATCACAATATAACCATTATTCCTCCAGTTTACATGCATTAAATATTCAAATCAGAGGTTTATATTTTACATCTTCACCAGTAAATGGTTTTGCCTGCTCCAAGACCAAAAAAAAGCAGTGGAAGGGGTATTTATTTATTTATTTAATATTTTCTTTTGGTACATGAGAAACAGTAATGTTCATCAGCATCTGAGCTGAAAAATCTTTGATTTTGCAATGTGGCTTCATTTGTACAGAAAAATGCTTATTTGTTATTGTGGGTTTTTAACTTTCTCTTTTTATATTTGTACCTATCAGATTTGTTCAGAGCCTGTCTGGGGATCTTTTGTTGCCATTCCACAGACTGGAATTTAGTGAGACTAAAATCATAGAGACATAATAATAATTGATTAAAAAGAAATAATTACAAGATTAAAAAAAATACAAGATAAAAAGAAAATGTTTGTTTTTCAAATATGTATGTTTCAAACAATTAGACCTTAAGCTAATATTTCTACCTCATAGTACAGCAAGTATACAGAGATGAGTAAATGAGGAGCTCTGTTCATGGGCTGCATTGTACTGAAGATACTAAATGTACTGTCCTGCATTCCTGTACCACAAAGAGTGGTCATTTACTAGGCCAAGTGCAGCAGGGACACTGAAATTCTCAAGATCAGTCTATAAACACCAGAGACTGACCTTAAAAAAAACTGTTAATGTGGTATCAAAGCTGTTATTGCACACACTGTTGGATAAGAAACTTCTACAATGCTAGTTGCTTCTCTGTAGTATCAATCAATAGTGTCCAGTATAAAAAATAAAATAAAAATAAACAAAACAAAACAAAATAAAATAGGAGATCCAGAAGACACTTTGAAAAGGAATATATTGAACCACCTTCTCACCCACAATAAACCATCCTGTGGGAGACTGGGTGACTAGTTTTTGTTTTTTTGTTTGTTTGGGGAGGGGGGAGGAGGAGGGGGGAAGAGCTGACATGTTATGAATGCTATCACCACTCAGCCAGTTTTACTATTGGTGCACTAGTCTAGATGGCAAGACAGCACCCTGTAAATTGTTTAGGATGCTGCACAGACAATCATGAGGAGATTAAAACCAAGCATTAGATAAATACTTTATACAAGCATTTGAGCATTCAGATTATGTTGGGCCACTGAATCAACAGTATGCTGTTACTCAGCATGGGGACACTCACTTGGAGTGCTCCAGCTCATGCAGAGATGGAACTTAAACTTGAAGGACTAATATATTCCATGACTATGTAAATTAAAGGAACAGTCTCTAAATTTCTCAAGGAGACAGAGCTGTAGGCTTTGATTTCATTTACCAGTTTTACTATAGAGAAATCTCATCTTATGCAGTATCTGACATGTTCCAGTTAGTAGAAGATGATGTTCAATGCATCACATTCTGTCTTTACATTATTTCTGTCAGCGATTTCATATACATTTACAAGAAAATTTTAATGTTTCATTTTATGTACAAGTGAAAGGAAGGAAGATAATGGTGTGAATTTTAGGAACAACTTTTTGTTGTTTTTAATGCACTATTGGTTGCAACTCAGACGTGCCATCCGTGTAATAGAAAACAGGTGTTTGATGGACATGTAGTTCCATTTTCTAGTATCAGAAAAAAGGAAAGGAAAAAAAAAAAGGAAAACAAAACTTAACAGCCAAACATTATGAGCTTATGAGTGTCATTGCAGTCAACAAACTGAATTCCAAATAAACATGAGGAACAGAACATATGGAAATCATTTTGGTCATCACTGGGATAAAAATGACATTTTAAGACAATAGAAATGTATAGAAGTCCTAAATATTTTCTTTTCTCTGAAATGTTATTGCCAATGTAATTTTAAACGTGCCATTATTTAACTCCCCCATTTCACTCAAGCTTCCTTAAGATTTTAGTGCAATGCTGTAAAATAGCCCTAAAAACTCAGAGCCTTTGACCTGTTTCCTATTTAATCAGGATGGTTAAAAGAATAAGTTGCTACATCTTGTGTTTTTTACACAAGTTAGACTAACATACAAATCTACACTTTTTTTGCTATGCTCAATTATGGGAAAATATTTTCAATAATAAAAACTGTCTCTGCAAATGCAGAGGGCAAAAAGAAAACAACCACAAAAAGAAAACAACACATACATACAAAACCTTTTAGTCCAAAAAAAATCAAATATATTTATGAAACATATTGAAGGAACCCAACAAAAAAAAGGCTAATGCCCTTTTTAGCTTGCCTCTCAAAATACAGTACAAATTTTATAACTTTAGCAGGTTTAGTAAATCATTTGATAGATCTTTCTCAATATTTAAAGTGGATGTCATAATGCAGAAAGGTTAAAAAAATAGTGCTGTAAAGTGAAAATATTCAGTTATTGCAGGACAGCTCCATTCTGCATCTCAAGTTACACCTGATGGCTTCATCACAGTGTTTAAGCACTACCTGCAGAAGACCTCAGGGATGCTGGAGGAGCAGTTCAGTCCTCAAGCCTATTTAGTGGTTTTGTTTTGTTTTGTTTTTTCTGTGTGTGTGTTTGTTTTTTTTCTCTCTGACAAGTACTCCAGTGGGGTGACCTGTAGAGCTGTGAATAATTGGTGTAGCATATTAGACCAGAGGTTCCTGAAACCCTTGACACAATCAGCCAACATCAATGACTTCATATCATGCGCGCAAGCAGTTACTATAACTCAAAGGTGAAAGATTCCTGTTTTAAAAGACTGCAATTATACAGTTCCTGGCAAAGCTCTTGGAGTGTGGACCAATTTAAATGCAGTGAATGCAGGGAAAAAAATACAAAGACAAATAGTGACAGTAGATCACAGCCTGAAACCCTTTGATTTTATACTTACATTTCTTTTCAGCTGAATCCCCATGACAACCATCATTAACACATCCTGTAAAACTGTATTTCAACATTACTTTGAAAACCAACCGAGCTATCCAAAAGGCCTAACAAGACAGAGGCTTTTAGCCCTCTGTCCCTTTCCAGACAACATTATTCACATAGCTGCAACAAGCACAAGATGAGCCAGAAGCCCAGGATTATACATGCCGATCTTCCCCCTGAACCCCTCTTCATATGCAGAAGTACTGATTCCCTCAAAGGTTTCGGTATGAGGGGGCAGGAAAGAACTAAAACCAGTAAAGGGTATGGCAGGATCACACACTGTCCTCTTCAACATATTTTCAAGACACGACTAAGGAGAACAGTAGTGAAAAGAGGGAAGCAGACATTGAGAGAGCAACTCTCCAAAGAGTTTGGTATCCCGAATGAACTCAGAAAGTCTGACTACTCAAATTCATTTTCTGAAATTTTCTCTGTTGCCATTGCAAAACCAGCCTCTTCCCCACCCCCACCCCCCCTCCAAACAGCTTTCCCTCCCCAGACTGGGGGAATGTCCATGCTACAAAAAAAGTTTCCCTGCCTCATATGATATCCGTGTGTCATAAAAAGAGCAAGTACATATGGGAAGATGTTTCAGAGCAGTCTGTCCAAATGTGCTGAGACCACAGGTGCCCTAACTTTTGTCTCTCAATACTTCAGCTAGCCACTCAAAAGCTAATTTGGATCTGATTATCTGCTCATGTTTGCTTTCAGTAGGTGAGAAGCTTGACTGCTAAGGTGTCTGATTGCTGGCCATTCTCAGTATTTTATTATTTTTCCTTTTGAGCTGTTACTTTCACAAGGTATTTTACACTAAACTGAAGGAACAATTGTCTGCAAATGTCAACCGGAGAGTCCTACTTTGCTTCCTCCAATATGCCTGGTGTGAAAGACCCAGAACTGGAGTGACCTGAAGGCAAATTAAACCTGAGCAACAGAAACTTCGAGAGCTTTGGAGGCAGCCTCAATACAGACTTCACCAAGAACATGATGTCAGCTGAGGTTACCTACCCAAATCCGGGATAATGCGCATTTGGTTACAAATTCCACCCACTCCTTATTTTCTCCAGCTCTGCTAGAAAAAAAAAGGTTAGGTCCAGCACCCTGTTGCTATGTTACAGTTGCCAATGTCTGGCTGACTGCATTTTCTACACGGCCACTAACAAAACATACTTTTTTCTCACAAGAACGAAACCAGTCAGGCAGAGCTACAAGCAGTCAGCATAACCCAGTTCATTTGACCTCAGCCCCCGTCCTCCATCACTGCCTTTCACTTCAGCCTCTAAGAGGCCCATCATGGGACATCTCAAGTGTGGGAGAGGCAAGGCTCATTCTTCTTCAACACACACACAAACTCAATTGTCACGTTGGATGCCCTGTTGTGACCAAGGATTAACACCACTGAAGATGGAAGTATTAAAGCCAGGCCATGTAAAGAAGTAAAAAGAAATATCAAGTAAGCCAGTGAATATGTTACTGATATTTTTTCTTCCTAAATACCAAGGTGAAGATATCTGTGAAAATACAATTGGTCAAATCCATCTCAGATCTAACTCAAGGGGTGGTACTAAACATGTTTCTGGTCTCATCATTTTAAGCAAGCATATTTTAGCAAAGGACACCTCCCCTCCTTTCAACACCCTATAGTTATTGTGATTCTGAAAATGTTACCTGAATCTAAATTTATGCAGAAGTTGTACTCTAAGTTGTCCAAAGAAACTTCAGATTTTTAACATAAAATAGTGTAGAGGAGTCAGCAGAAGTTGAAAGCAAAGAGGCTCTACCAGCTAGCACGTTTACAAGAAGTACTGTGATAGGTGAAAAGTCAGGACTGATATAAGCCAGAAGTATTTTGAAGCTGTATGAACTCTTTAGAATATATGAAATGAATCTGAATGAGACTGCTACCTGTTCTTCAACCTTGTTTATTTTGGGGCAGTCAATGACAATAGGAAAGGAGGCATGGACTAAAATGACAAGCTCATTCACATGGCAAATGCTGTATGGGAGCATTGGGATCTGTATGACCATGGTTTCTCTGAATCCTGAGAGAGGACTTTAGCCAGACCACTCAAGTAAAGGAAGCGGACAACTTTGCACCTTCTCTCCTCCCCCCACCCGTCTCCCCTCCCCCCTCCCCCCATTCTCCAGAATGCAAAATTTCCCTTATCTTGCCTCATTTTGATTCTTCTCAGGTTGATTACTCCTCAGAATAATTTCTTTCCAACAATTCTCATGTCTAAAATGCCTGCTAGCCATCCAGCTCACTTTTCTTAACAGTGCTCGGCCAGAGGAACAACTACAAGCAGTGGTTTAGAATGGTCAATGGTTTTGCAGGATATTAATGCCACTGAGGAGTATCTACCAGACCAAGTCTTTCAAGCAAAATTACAGCAAGCATTGAAAAAACACTCTTTTTTTTTCTCCTATTTTTCTACTCTTCTTTTTTCTTTTCTTACTTTTTATGTGTGTATTTAACTTGGTTTTGAAAGGAAGCTAAATCAGGCTACCACAACCCCACAAAAAAAATAACAACCCATGACCAGCACAGTTGTTTTCACTTTTGCCTAAAAAAGAATATCTAATATCATTTTTAAAAGTCATTTAAGAAAGGTCTGTTAAAGTTTTTATCTTGTTAAAATCATAGCTGAAGAGAAAATGGGAAATAAACTCTTTATCAGAACAAAGATTTGTTTCATAGAATCATAGAATAGTTTGAGTTGTAAGAGACCTTAAAGACCACGCAGTTCCAACCCCCCCCTGCCATGGGCAGGGACCACTAGACCAGATTGCTCAAAGCCCCATTTAACCTGGTCTTGAATATTTCCAGGGATGGGGCATCCACAGCTTCTCTGGGCAAGTTACTCCAGTGCTTCACCTCCCTCAGAGTAACGAATTTCCTCCCTATACCTAATCTAAATCTACTCACATCTACTGTCTTTTAATTTAAAACCATTATTCTTTGTTCTATCACTACAATCACTGACAGTCCATTTTCCCGTAGGCAAATTTGTTTAATTTATATTTTAATATTTTTTTTTATTTTTTTTAATTTTATTTGTAACTTGAAGGAGACAGCAAGAGCTTTAACAAGGATTATTGCAATAAAAATAGTCCTGTGAAAAAAATCCAAATTGTATTTAATTTGTTCAAATGCTCTAATAATTAAGACAGTTTTGTTTTTTTAATCTTTCATCCTTTGCTGAGCTTGAGACATCCTGATTTCCACAGCAACACATTTGCATTTAGGAATCCTGATGACCATTTGCAATCCCACACTGAATCTGTTCAGTTTCACCTGATGTTGTTAGCATCCCCTAATGTTCTGCATGCGCCAGTTCTGGGCTTTGCCAGCATCATTATAATACAACAGAAGCTTTCTTAGAAATAGCAGTGCAAGAGAGTAAAGGGAATAACTATGTTAGAGTCTTCCTAGGACACACAAGACACTCTCTCTGCTGTAGCAACAGCCTGTAATAAAAATCAGCTGTTCCCTAGGAACCATTGGCTCTTTGCACTCAGCCATAACCTTCCATTAAAAACCCAGGTAGCACATCTGCAGAGTGAAGTTGCCAGATGCAGAGCACAGTGATCTACAAAGGGGATTCCAGGGTTACTCTGAATTTCTCACTATGATTTCTTCCCCCCTTTTCAGTTTTTACTTCCTAGTTTTTTCAATTGATTACATAAATCCAGGACCTGCTGTTCTTTGTCTCAGAGTATTTCCCACTCACACGGTAAGTGGAGTAGGCTATTTGGGTTGGATTGTCAGGAAGAGGAATGCTATCTATGCCAGCTGTCCTGAGGAAAGCTCATCCCCTGAACAGAAAGCTGGACCTTGAATTCAAAACACTGTGTCCTCTTGCAAATTTGACTTTCTGCATTGACTCATCAGAGCAGGAAGTTAAAAATCAGCAGAATGTGAGAGACTTTAATCACAATGCTATGGAGCATCAGCCAAACAAGGAATAAAATCATCACAAAGTGCCAGTGCACATACTTGCAATCCTACCATTTCAAACAGGGGAAAAAAAGAAAGAAAAAAAAAAGGGGGGGGGGGGGGGGCGGGGGGAGGGAGAGGGAAGAGAGGCAAACAAAACCAAACAAATAAACAGATAAATCTTAGTGTGGAAGGGAATGAAGAAAGAAGCAGGAGAGAGAGTTCTAAAATTTTAGCAAATTAGAAGTGAGGAAGCAGTACTGCTTCAAGCCTTGATAGCAAACTGCCTGACCCAGGAAAACCTTTACCAGATTCAAATGCCAGCAGAGCCTGTGAAGAGCAGCTCTTCAAAGGGCAGAGCAGACTGCAAGTTAACATTTCACAAGTACTTACTGAACTAGAAAACACAGTTTTCTGCATGTTTCACATTCAAATAGACACTTTCCAAATTACAAGAAATGTCAGGGCTGAGAAATAAAGCCAGTCATTAGTACTTCTCCAGGGTGCATTTAAACTGTGACCCCAGCTCCCCTAGTCTCGGTCCCAGCAAATGCCATTCATCCATCCCTGGGGCTGGATGGACGCTGTACTCACCAGCTGACTGCTGTACCAATACAGCGATGACTCCTTCAGCACGCACCAGAACTTCTTCCATTTGTTGCCAATGAAAGCTCCTTTTTCCTTCTTTTTGTAGAGCCATCCTTGGCAATCGGCTTGCCCCAGCTCCTTACAAGATATCCTCCGTCGGCTCATTGTGAAGAACCCTGTGCCATTAAAAATACAGTGTTCTGCTTGTTTAAAAGTACATTGCCAGGAAAGATGTTGCTGTCAATTAAAGATATCAACCTTACTTAGCAATCTTAACAAGTCATCCAAGCATATCTTAAAATATACTTAGAACTCACTCTGTTTTGTAATGGCTGTGACAGTAACACATGCCTTTGAAAGCCATTCTCATGTGCAGAAACAAAATAGTAAGCTATAGATAATGCAGATACTAATTATCATTTAGATAACCATACACAAGATTATTTTGTGAATTAAAAATATATCCTTGAATCCTTTTAAGAGAAGCATGCATATATTCCTCTTCACATAGCTGCACTGAAAAACAATACATCTATTTAAGTCAGCTAGAGAAAACTATTATGACAAGTACATGAAAACCGTCAGTGTGTGTGTGTGTGCATGCATCTGATTCTACCTCACTGATTTCCAGCTTTGAAACAATTAACATACCACAAGGATTTAGTCCAAAAGAACAGCACGTTGTCATTTTTTTCAGAATTGCTTCAAGAAACAGTGGAGTTAAAAAGCAGCCTTCCACCAGCTGAGCAGCAGTATAAAATCCTCACCCTCCCAAGATCAAGACATACTAAGAAAATAACAAAAGAGGAAGAGAAAAGAAAAAAAAATATCTCATTACCTTGACTTTTCTTTTTTGTCTTCTGACGCAAAGGAACCTGTAAGAAATGCAGGAAGGAAAGAAAAGAGGAAATTTCAGATTGTGTTGCAACATTTGTCTAGAAAGGGGAGGGGGAAGCTAGAGAAGGACGTGGTGGTGATGCTGGTGGTATATGCAGGATGGAAATGCATAACCCACTCACTGCTGAAGGGACGTTAGTAGCTGAAGCATAAAACGTGTTAATTAGAATTGATGTATGTGGAGTTGAACCAGGGCAAATCTAACTATTATACATGTGTCTGTCTACTAGTGCTTCCTGTTTCACACCCACAGGCAGCTTCTACTTTGCTTCCCTGAATCGCATTCTGTGTTCAGAAGTTAAAAAATAAAAGTTAGAAATCCAACATTTTAATGCTTCCATGAGGGGGATTTACAAACATAGGGTGATTAAAATACATGGCAGGTGTTTTATTGTCCTTTAGCATATTCTAAGCACCCCTACCCCTGAAAAAAGAAAAAAATAATTTTCTGCTCTTTTTTTTTTTTTTTTTGTTAGTACGGAAGAACATAGTTCCCCCCTACATAACTAAGAGTTTCATATTTTTTAAAGAAAGGTAAATAAATCACACAAGCTTGGAAGATTATCCAAACTCTAAGATATAAAAATACCAGAAGTTTCCCATGCCATACATAAGAATTTTGGGTCTCTGCAAAAATAACATAATTGAATTATATTTTCATTATCAGTATGCATATTTCATCCCACGTAAACACACAGAAAATGAAAGTAAAACAGAAGACCAGGGACTGAGAAAGAGGTCATCAGAAATATAAGGTCTGGGTTTTAGAGTAAATCCTCCACAGGCAGGCTGGCTGGCTGTGGACAAAGCACTTTACTTCTCTTGGCCTCAACCTTTCCATCTCTAGCATGGGAACAAAAACATTCACCCCCTATTTTTTAGGAAGGTTTTGAAACCTCCAGCTGACAAACGCTGGATAAGGTGATGTATGGTTTAATATGCTTGGCCACAATGTTGCTATGCAAAGCTGGTAACTACCTGATCCGCTGCAGAGCTACGCTAGAAACATTACTAATGCAGTCTCCGGACCTAACAGGCAGCTTTGGAGGAAAACAAAACCCCTTTTCATGTTCTTCTTGAAGGATTTGATGCCTCTTCTCACAGGTAAATTAAAGGTGAGTAAAGCTACGCCATCTGGAAACAATAACACAAGAAACCACTGCCACCAGTACTTACAAGAGCTGAAGCATTCTCTAGCCAGTTATCCTTGCAGCATATATCAGAGTGCAGAACTGCATATCGTAACTCTTGGGCTTATCTTGTGCTTATTTGAGATGACCTGAGCGACACATTTGTGGGTGGCTTTACCAGGAATGAATAATCCCAGATTCCTGCTTAATCATCATGTATTCTTCCCCTCTCTACACCATTTTTTTTTTTAATTCTACCACGGCCTCTCAGTCTCCCTGACTATTCTCCATGACAACAGACAAAGAAAAGCAATGAGAAAACATATCAGCTATACTGAAGCTCCAAGATTTCCCCGTCCTGTACAGGCCACCTTTCATGTCTTCATTCCAAAGAAAGTAACACCCTATTTAGGACACATGGAAATAACAGACAGCCACAGCGAATCAATGGGTCATGCAATCACACTCATTATTTTCCTTCAGTGCTACCAAAGTGGTGTTAAGGAAAGCAAATTTGAGTCAGCTACCCATAAGCAAAAACTGCAAAGCAGGGTGATAGTGCATCTTTGCCATGATACTGTGGTGCGGTCATTTCATCTTTACCCAGCATAAAATTGTACAATGACAGGAGCAACACTAACACAGGATGTGGCTCTCTGTAAACAGCTGAGGAAGAAGTAGATCTTTCCGCTAACCTTATTGATGATCAACATAGCATCTATGGCCTATGGCTCATCTGTCAAGAGAGGGTTAGTATCCATATTACCTAAATTATCTGTTAGGGCCTGCTCTATATACAGACTGAGGTGGGAACTGATTACCCAGTAAGAGCTTAGGGTAGCAAAAAGAATTCACAAATGTGCATTTATTATTCAGTAGCAATGATTGTTTCCTGCTGCAGGTTGACAGGGGTAATGGATCTCCATATCTTCATATTTCATTGGAGTCATTGGGAAACTAATCAAGGAAGGAAGGGTAGTTTTCCAAGCCAGCATTACATTTAGTTTGCCTGGATAAAAATCAGTGATGAATCCACAATAAAATTGTCATTGAGTGAGATTTCATGAATTAAGTTACATTTCTGTTTTTCTTTTCCAGGATTCCTGAAAGCTGACATAAATTTCATCGAGTTAATTCTCAACCAGGAATTCAACAACTTTTAAATGTTTCTAGTGCTGCACGGAAGCCCAATGTCAACCCATAAAAAATAATTTGTTTGTTCTTCACAAGAAAATCTTCTAGTAACAGAATACATCAATGGAATATGCCAAGAAAACCAGGGTTGTTCAACAAATTGGTTTCCCAAATTTTGCAGATCTTTGAAGAAACAAAAGAAACCTCTTTCCCCACAGCACCAGTTTTTGCAGTCAGATATTTTATGAAATTATTTAATTAAAAAAAAAATCAATGAGACTGTTTTCATCTTAAAACAATAGAAAAATCTATATTTACTTTAATCTACCATAAAATTTACGTAATGCCTCACCAGCAGGATTTCAGTTCAGTTTTCCACAAGAATATAACACTTTAACACATCTCCAATTGTAAATCTTTAATCAAAAAGTAAATTTAAGTTTCCTCCTCTGAAAACTGGCTTATGCGAGTCGGAAATCTTTCATTTCATTTAACCTGGATGAATGCTGATTAAGAGATACTTTTAATTTTCAGTCCTAGCAGACTACAGCACCAGTGCAGAACAAACAGAAAAGTCTGACTGTGGAAGGCAGTTATTACCAGTAAAACCAATGGTACTGACCAGGGGCATAACAGCAGTTTCAGATGTGAATATATCGTAACTACTACACATAGTCACTGGAACAACCTGAAAGTGAACAAAATGTTCAGTTTGGCTCATACTTTTCTATTATTCTGATAATGGTGAATGTTCCTCTGTAAAGACAAATTTCCTGATGTGTATTTCAATATCACAGGTTCAACTAGGAAGAATAAAATTAAGAAAAAAAAATATTTCTAGCTCCAGGGAAAATCTGAGGACAACAATCCTCAGGAGAGTCTGAAATAAATGCAAAACATCACAGCTATTTGTAACTTTAGAAGGGTCATAATTTTTCTTTGAGGCTGGCAATACAGGCTAGCTTTTCATCTTTTTTGGGGGGAGGTTTTGTTTGTTCATCTGTTTAGTGAGATCCAAGGGTTGAACAGGATGGGATAGGGATGCTGCATGAAAACACAGGCTTCAAGCTTGCTGTCCATTGCTCCTCCACTTGGCAAATACAACAGTGGGTCAGCTGCAAAGGGAGCTGTACAACTGAGCATTGTTCACAACCACTTCTGTGCCAGGCTGGCTCCACGGATAAGCAAAAACGAACAAGAGAAGTGATATCTTCAGTGAGAGACTTCCGTCAGCATAGAGATCCCATGTTTGATTTAAAAACATATAGCAGGGGTGCTACAAACTTCCAGCCTCCCTTTCAAATGGGTGGCCTTGAGCAATTATTGCTGGGAATGAAATCTAGTTGGGCAGCATCCCTCTGGAGAGTTGCCAAGAAGCAGTCGGGTTTGTCTTTGGGATGTTTCTGCCTAGAGTCCAGGTGTACTGCAGCCTGCGAATGCTCCCGAAGGAAGAAGCGGGGCAAAATAGGTGTATGAGGCTCTCTGAGGGGGAAGGAAAAGTTTGTTCTACAAGCAAAAGCAGTCATTGCTCTACTGCTAAAGACCAGGCTTCATGTCTCCTGAAGTTTAACTCACAATTCATGAGTTTGAGGTGGTATCAAAGGCTATAATCATCAGTTTGTCTTCTACAGAGCTGTATTTTCCTAAAACCTCAAGGATTAGATAGATGTGCGTCTAAGAAAAGTCCTTTGCTAAGCTCATGTATCCTAAATTACTCTTTTCTCATCCTTTGAAGAGTAGCTCTTGGAAGTGATGGGACCCCTGGCTTTGGGTCCATACAACAGATTCAATTTCATCCCAAGAATAGAATTGGGGCAGCCTGTAACAATCTCACCACTTGGCCTGACCAATGAGCAAGATCTTTGGATATTGATGCTGTCCTCAGTCTTCTATGATCTCTTCAACTAATCAGTAACTGTGCCATAACTTCAGATATACTTACAAGAGCATTGCCATCAGCTTCCATGAATGGTTTCAAAGTTTAGAGGGAAAGCTGTAAAAAGAGAAAGTTTTGTTTGCTTGAGTTCTGCATTATATTTTCATAAATTAGTCCTGACAATAGATGAAAAAAAAGTGTTAATGTGATTTGACTTGCCCACTTCACCCTCCCATCTTCTTCCACCCTCTCAAAAAAAGTATCTTTTCCAAAGGTAATGCCATATTATGTGAAAAGATTTTACTGATGTAGAAGGCAATTATTGATAAGGAGTACTAACTCAAAGCTATCCAATTCTTTTCTATGAAATAAACACATTAAAATTCACAGATATGGTTGGTGAGGGTACTTTTTGTTTGTTTGCTTTCAGAGTTTTTCTGTTTGGTTTGTTGGGTTGTGGCTTTGTTTTAGAAATGAATAGAGAATAAATAAGTAAATCCTGAGGTATCATTTTTTTCCCCCTACTGTGAAAGAAATCAATAGGATTTTTATTCCTACTAAGAAGAAATTATTTCCACTCAGCTGAGATATTCCCAGTGTTTTCTGAGTGTTCTAATCAGCTCATTTGCTCCCCTCTCCTGAGCACAATGAAATTTCATAGCTGACTACCCTATAATGAATTATACTCTTCCCTTTTTGGAGAGCAAAAATTGTACAGTCTGATAACATATGGTAGGAATTATATCCCAAGGATATCCAAAACTACTAGTTACCCATTTATGTAATTTCATTCAGTATACACAACCAATAGTCAACTCCTTACATGACTTTCCTTGGGCTGGCAGAATGAACACATAACAAAAGAATCTGTGCAGTACAGAAGGTAAAGCAAACATACCGACTTTGTAATGCCTACAATGTTCCTATGAACTCCTCATCTCTTTATGTATGAAAGAATCACTCAGTGAAATGGGAGAGAGTACAAGACTGCTGAAGTGAGCAAGATAGGATTTCCGGAAATAGAGCCACACTTCAGAAGAATTTCTAACAAGAACTTTTTCCTGTTACTAAAACAAGTAATTTAAGATATATGGCATTCCTCATACATAATATTTGTTTCATTTTGAAAATAAAGACTTAGAAAATAAAAACCCACCTACTGGTTTCCAGCAATTTCAAACCAAAAATAGAAATGCAAACAAAAACATATTTTTCTGGCTCCCAACTGCTTCTGTTCAAAAACAGAAGGAAGCACTTTCTAAAAGTGGCTCAAATTGAAGTAATATAAAGATGAGGAGAGATGTTATAGCAAATAATTTCAAGGATGTTTAGAAATAATAGCTAGTGTAAACAAGCAGAGGAAACACCTTTAGTTATACAAGCAAATTAACATCAAGCTTCAAATGCTGAGCCAAAAAGCAAGGAAATAACAGACCAAATTATAGTAATTATTGTGACATCTGGCCTTTTTTCCTGTCAGTTCTCCATTTCATGCATGCTTTGGGGTTTTTAGGGGGGTGGGGTGTAATTTTACAAACTGCACAGATCTGAATTAGCTACTATACAAGGAGAAGCATTAGTTAATTGGCAAGGAAACATTTCCGCCTGTGTGATTTGTGCCAAAGGAGTTGGAGTGGCTTTCAGCAGATCCTTCTCAGTGACTTTAACTCAAATTTTTGTTTAATTTCCAGAAACTGGCTAAGCAGTCTTTGAGCCAGCATCCAATTTTCAAAAATAGCATTGACTTCTGTCTCATTCTAGTTAAGTGTAAAATTTATTATTCCCTGTGTATGGAAAGCTGTAAAAATACGTTTACTGCAGACTGGCTCTCATACAGATAAAATGAGTTTATTTCTCCTAAGTAAACCCAACCTGAGTGAGATTAGTCGCACTGTGAAACAGTGTTAAGATTTTTATGCCTACTCAAGTGTACTCAACTGTTGCAAAACCAACATTTCAGAAGGGCATGACCTGTTTATCTCTGCACTGCAGTAAAATAAGTGTTTCCTTTCAATTCTTCACAGCTGTACAATAGGACAAGTCTATCCTTTCTGAGCAGACAGACAAAATAGGAGCTGGATAAATACAGCCTCTCATGTAGAGTTATTCTATAACCACCCTATTGGATATTGGTATAGACAAACCTACCAGGGTTGTCTCTGGAAACTGTAACCCCCTGCCCCAAATATTCCCCTCCCCACACTGCAGTTAGGATCCCCTGCCAAGCCGTGTCCATCCCATGCCATGTGTGTGACATGAGGTGGTCACACCATTCCACGGGCTCCACAGTAGCCCAGGAGCACACCCACAGCTGGTGCTTTGGCTGGCAGAAGAGCTTTCCAGCCCATAAAGGCTACATCTGAGCTCCGGAGCTTGACAAGCCAGTAAGAGGTTAGTAGGAGACAACACCTGAGTTCGTACCGCCAGGAGGGTGTCCTGATTCCTAACTGGAACAGCTGCAGCAGGAGAACATGTGTCCCAGACCATCTCATTTCATAGCTCACTTTACAGACTAAAGACGGGAATGTGCACATCCTTGCCCTCACTCAGATAGACTTTGAATTTGAAGCAGGGTCTCACTTCCTAAGCACCAGGATGAGGATGTGGCCTTCCAGCCTTCCCCACAACCTTCTGCATTTGCAGCGAGATAAGATATGGGAAGAGGAGAGGAAAACCCTCCAGCCTACAGACTGAGGCACTCACACCGAAAATGTACACCAGGATTGCAGTCTGCTGTGGTGGATGTTCAATTCTCTAAAACTGGAAAATGGGATAAAACAAATAGAGAGGGAAAATAAAATACAGTGGAACCTCTCCCAGTTCAAATGGCTTTATAAAGGAGAGAACAAACTTTAATGTCTCACATCCTGGAATGTAAACTACAACAAATCTATTGGATAAAAGCAAATGAGATGGTTTTAGATTACCAGTTTGTAAACCTACATTTATTTGTCTTTTCTTAGAGGTGTCAAAACCAACTCATTTAATTTCAGTCTGAATCGAATAATTATGTCAAAAGTGGTTTCAGGTATAAGATTTCCAATTCAAATTTCTGAGGTTTTTGTTTTGCTATGTTTTGATTTAACAACTGAACTATAAACATCACTTTGCATATCTTTATTTATTTGTACCGCTTCACTCCCGTTCTTTCAAGAATAATTAACAAGTAGGTACATGAGTAATAGCTGATGCAACAAATGTGGAAACACAGCAAGTGACTTATCAGAAATATCTTGCAATCATTTCCATTTGACTGCATCATCTCTTCTGAAATAAATAGAAATATCTCTGTTAAAGATCAAAGGTAATGTTAAAGGTGGGGGGCGGTGGGAGTCAATGATTTTCATTGGAAAATATATATATCTTAATCCATTAATAATAATACTCTAGTGGAAGTCAAAATCTACATGGCCTGACACTGTCATACTGGTTGCAATGACATTGGTATAAGCCTGCCACACATGCCTTCCAAGCATCCCTCAGATGCCATCCAAAGTGGGCATATGCCTTCTGCTTCTGAGCAAAATATTTGAGATATGCGACATGACTCAAATCATTTGTATTGCAGAAACACCCATAATGTGTGTAGCTCAGATCCTGTTCAGATGGCATTGACACAAACTATTCGGAAAACTTCTGTTTTACCAAGTACCAAGTCAAGGCTGTAAGACAACCTGGAAGAGAAACTCTTTGCCTTCCTTCTGTCTCCATTCCTCATATTGGTCACCAGCTTTGACATCTCCGTTGGCTTTCTGTTGTGTGCCACTATCTGCACTTCAATGGGCAATGAATTGACAGGCAATACGAAATTAGCAATAGGGTTACAAAAATTTGCCTAGAAAAATCAATGATTACTTAATCACAGATCGCACTTGCAAGCATTAGGAATAGCATTGCCCCACATTATAGCAGCGCTTGAAGCACTGTCCTGTGTCAAGGAGACAGCCTTATATAACAGTCCCAAATTATCCCATTACCTCTAACTTGGGTTGTTGTAACAATGCAGGGGAAAAAATAATCACAGTGATTATAAGCTAATAATTGTCCTTTGGGTTTCCAAATATCAATTTAATCTGACAGAACCTTACCATTAGCTACTAATTAATCAGATCTGGTCAGTTATTTAACTGGTTAATTAACTACCTAAATCAACTGTCCTACTTGTACAATTTGATTTGTGACCTGCAGATTTTCTTTCATTTGCTGTCTCACCAGGAAAGCCTGGTAGTGAGCTGGTGCTGTGCCATGGGGCAATGACAAACAGACATGGATGCTCTTTTCACAAAAGCTCATGGACCATGTCACCCCAGTTATGTTCCACTCTCCTTGGTCTCCATTACTCCACATTCCCAAATGCAGATAAAATTCACCATGGAGATTGAAAACAAGTCTATTAAAGTACAAGCATTAAAATATAAGTCATAATTGCCAGAGAGTACCTTCAGCTTTGGCCACAATGGATAAATTTAACCATACTAAATAGAAATTAGCCTTTGAATAGCCACAAGAATTCTCATAGCAGGCCCGCAGCAAGAAAATCCATCTGCCACATTATAACCCCATCAGTTATAACCTTATTTTCAAAGGCATTTGAAACGATTCAATCCCCTCACCTGCAAGCAATTCAAAAAGACAACTTCTGGCTCTGTTTGGGAGAGGTCCAGGAAAAACTGGAACAAAGTTCACTGCTCCCGCCTCGGAGACAGAAAGGGTCTGGAGACATCGCTCTGCTGGGATCGCAGCCAGGGAGTCAGTCCAGCCAGGTCCAGCCAGGGAGCCCAGGAGTGGCGGGTGACAGGCGCCGACAGCTCCACGAAAGCAGCTGCAGGAGCCCACGCTCGCTGCCTTCCGGAGGAGAGCGGCTGGAAAGAAAGGAGAGGTTCAACAGAAGAGAGATGCTCCAGCTGCCTCTGGGGCCTCAATGGCAAAAATAAAAAAATAATTAAAAAAAAAAAAGAGAGAAGAACTCAAAATGGTGTGCTTAGCTAAGTGCTTCTCCTCCAAACTTGAATTTTCATGCAGACTCCTCATAGTGTTGTGCTGATTCTTAGTGCTGTTCTGCTCCTTGAAGGCCAACAAAGTCCCAAGTTAAAAGTGGGAATTTTGCAAAAACCTCAAGTACAATGCTGGAATTACTGCGGCCTCCTAGTTGTCTCTTTCACTGTGGCAGGCAAATAAAAGCAAGCAAAGCTGAGAAGGTGGCTGCAGAAATGGATGAAAACTCAGTGCAGTTAAGGGGAAAAGAAACACTTCAGATCTAGGGGAGCACTTCCTGGGTGTTTTGCTGTGTTCCAAAGATGCACAATTCCCTGTTAGCCCAGAAAATGAAACATAGAGAGGAGACCTAGGAAAAGAAAAAGCCCAGAGCCTATAGACCCTTCTGAGATACTGGTCTAAAGGAAAGTAAGCAATAGCTCTCTTTCTGAATAGGACAAGACTCAGAGGTCCAAAGAAAAAAGAAAATGTATTTTCATCCAAATGAACCAAATTTACTAAAACAAAGTTAATTAAAAAAAAAAATCTTCCAAGTGGAGCTGACCAGTTCCCTTGGGCTCCCCTACATCCTTCAGCATCCTTCCACCAGGGACAGGCAGGGAGGCTGCCTGGCACACCCTGCCTTCCACCTCTGCCCTACGCCACCCCAAGGACAAACCATCTTTGGGGACCTCCCCCAAACGCACACAGTGGGACTTTTCTATTTGGAGAACCTTTAATTCCAACAGCAACACCACCCCTCAGTCACCATGCGAATGTAAACCAGCCTCAGAGAGGAGCACTGGGGAGGGCATCTGCAGCTGCTCCTGCCGTGATGCTCTGCAGGACTTCCTGGGAAAGGCATAGCCCCTCTCAGGTACTGGCAGAACCAGCAAGTGGGCAGCTAGCCACCCCCAGCTAGTTTTCTGATTTAAGGTCATGAAGCTAAGACTAGAGCATAAGCCAACCAGCCCATCCTATGCTTAGAGCTGTCCTCTCTCCAGGCACTGTGAATGGAGTTTTCTCCTATGCCCAAAACTCAGAGAGCTACCTGAGCAATATGACGCACCCTGACAAGAGGTGCAATGAGGACATTGTCCTGTTACGGCTGGCCACAACTGCAGTGCAATACGTCAGGATAACAGGAGCACACTTTTGGCTCCTGTGTTTAAGAACAAAAGCCCACAGAAAGTTGCTACTATTTGCACTCTCTGAATATTAGGTGTGAATTCTCTCCTCCTTCCTTCCACCCAGGCAATGTTCACTACATTGACAGCTCTACACAAAAGGCCAGCATTCACTTTTCCAGAGAAACATTGAGAGAATAGCTTTTAAAAAGTAAAGCAAAATAATTATGCTGATGATTAGCAAGAAAGAAGCAAGAAAGAAACAGCTGGGAGAGTTGCTGCTTCTTCCATCACAGATTTCCACTCAATGTTCAAAGTTCACCAAAAACAGAGTTCTTAGGAGTCCTGTTTGATTTTTCATTAAACAGTCAGGAGCATAGAAGAATTTATGTTCCTTCCAGCCTTCACAGTACACCAAGTACGCACATGGTACTCAAGTCTCACCACTGCAATACTTGGCTGCACCAGCCCTTTTTTACTTTATATTTGTAATGAGCAAGAGGAAAAAGCCTGCTACATCACACGAAAAGATCACAGTAAGAAATATCTACTAGAAGATATCCTCCCACCACCATGAGAAAGGGTTTTGTCCAAGACAGGTAGTGTAACCAACTAGCCCTGGGAACTGAAATAAAATTTACAAAAAAAAATATTGCTGGTTGCAAAAGATTGATACAATGCTTTTCTGCAGCCATCAGCACCTTTAGCATACAGGATTTACTATGATTCTTGTTTTTAAAACACTATAGCCTTTGCCAGAACATCTGCACACAGAAATAAATCATTAAAAATAACAATTTGCTACTCCTGCAAATGTAGATTCTGACTACATTAGTCACTTGCTTTTTGAAACTTACAAAAGTGAGTTACTCCTTTTCTGAGGGGTTGTCTTCATCGTAGTAAAATCTGGAAGCAAAGCAGCAAGCATTTTTCTAAAGGGGAAGGTAATGTAGCAAAACTATTTGCACCAAACTAAAAAATGAACTTGCTCTTTCACAAGAACAATTTCCATGTTTTCTCAGAAGACCTGGACTTTTTGATGTCATAAGCTGTATTTCATGAAACATTTTCCCTCTAAATTCCACCATGCTGTGTCTGTCCCAATATTTTGGGACAATTTCAAGTCTCTATCTCTCTCCTTCTAAGGAGAGATTCTCTCTCTCTGTTTTTCTAATGAACTACTCCTCTGCTGTTTATATCCTTTTATATTTGGATCAGTGTATTCTGATGTAAAGTACCTCCATTTTTAACCTAATTCCTATGCATATATCTTTCAAGTTTTATGGAAGAAAAGTAAATAGCCAAAATAACTACCAGACTATTCAGTGATAACAAATTTTAATAAATGTAAAATAAAATTAATATTATCAACTATTTCATGGCAGTTTATAGCTCACGGTAATTGCAGCCTCAATAGTTAATCTTACTTTTATGATCCTCTTTCAATAAATTATTTGTAATTGTTACTCGAGTTTTCCCTCTCATGTCATGTGCCATATTGGCAACAAAACACCCATGGTAGAATGAATAATTAACGAGCAGTAAATGCCTGGAGAAAAGCTACCCTACGCTCTGGATTTCCAATTGCAGCAGAGCTATAATTTATACCAGTTAAAGAGTCTGAGTCTAATACAAGGATTGGAAACACCCGTAATTTAAATTGTCTCAGTTTAAATCAATTCACTTGATGACACAACTTTCAGCACACACTTTTTCTGACATGGGGAAGCAATGGTGTGTATTTGTCTTCCTAGCTGATCTCTCGTGCTTTCCTCAAGTGCTGCAACACATCCTGTTTCTGTTGGCAGCTAAATAGCTTCTCATGCCTTTTGCAATCATTATCAAGCCCAATGAGGTTATAATCCTCCTGCCCTGTTAAAGACATTGAAAAGATTTGAAAGATTCAAAGATCACCAAAAGATTTGGATACAACTCCTGTATGTGCATCACTGGCACAACATGACTGAGTTACTACCCTATGAGCGGTGCTTTTGGGGCACACCAGCACGACCAGAAACACCTCAGCAAACTCACACAGCTCTGAGGGGAGCATATGAATGTGGAAGTCCTTTGAAACACCAGTAAACACCTTGTCTTTCTGGAGGAGATCCGTTACTGTCTGTTCCTTAACATCAAAAAGTATGCTCATTTTTTTCAGTGATGAGAATTACATTGAAGAAAGTCTAAATGTGACCATTGCACTTAGGTGGCTTTAGCACACCAAGATGACAAACTTAAATCCTATCAGCCAGTGCAAGAGTTTTATTATGAACTTTATAGAAAATTTCTCATCTTAAGTTATCATTAGTCCTATCTTGTACTTCTTTTCTATAGAGAATCTCAGAGAATACAATGTTCTCATTAAATAAAATACAAAAATAAAATAAATAAAATAAAATGGAATAAAATAAGCTTCCTGCCCTAAACAAGAAAACTTAAAAGACAAAATGCAACAAAGTTTGTTAAGAAAATATACGGCTTTGGAAAAAAGTCTTTCCTTCTTACAGTGAAAAAATTAGGGGAATTGTTTTATCTAAAAACACAGATAAGATAAATGATCTAATGACTAAACGACTAACTAGACAAAAATAATAATTTCACATTTATATTTTCTCACATGCGTATTTCCTTTTTTTTCCCCCCATTTATCTTTCCTTTTGTTGAAACCTGTACCCCAATATAAGGTGACAAAACACAAAGTGAAATCAAACCATATCATTACTAAAGCTCATTATGTCCTAGTTTAAAGATATTTATATTTCAAAATCTATTGCAGTCTTTACATTTAATTTTATAATTCACATACAGTTGAGCATTAATATGAAACACAGACAAACTCATAAGAAGGTTAGCACAAGAAACCCACCTCTCATGAAGTGGATAAAGTTTTGACCATCAATATGTGATTTGATGAGATTTAAGGAAGAAAAAATACATGTTCCTCCAAAATAAATAAATAAATTAACTACTCCAAAGAGAAGAACTTACTCTTTTTTTTTTTTTTAAAGTGTCTTCCACTTCAGGATTTAAACACCAGTTCTTAGCAGAAGAAAGCTAGCTGACCACAAATATTAGGATAAAGGAATGCTGAAAGGTTGAATTCAAGGTAGCCAAGGCTGAAACTCCACAGGGCTTTGTAAGGCAGGTCAGTAGGTCAAACAGCTGTTCAGACTGGATGTCAGTCAAGTTTTTGGCACATTTTGTAAAGCGTTGCATGTGTAGCCCATATTTTCATACTGTATGACTTCATTAAAAGTAAAAGAAGGGGTGAGAAACAGTGGAGAAATGGTACAGATTTTAACTGAGTGCCCAATGTCCTTGCACATCTACAGACAGCAATATAGGGCCCAAATATAATGCAACAGAATATAGCATAAAGCAGTGTAATGGACCAAAGTAGGAGCAAAGTTAAGCATGCTGAGTAGCTCTCTCTAAAGCTGTCCAAAGGTTTCCATCAGGAGACAAACAAGCTATCATGCAACCCCGATCTGAAAGCTGATCTCATCAGAAAACAACCATGTGGGGGAACTGCAGTAAATTCTATGGACTCAGGAATTAATTGACATAAGACCAAGATGTCTCTTCTGCAGTTACAGAAACCCAAGATCGGGGTCCCGTTGCTGTCATCCACTGTTCTAGAACCGCATCTCCACTACGCATCTTCACTGGCAACTCAGTTTATGCCAGGTACAAACAACATATCAGGAAGACAGACAGCTTATGGAGAATCTTGCATCCCCCTGCAACAGCACATGCTATGTGGCACTTTAGGGTATGTTTTCAATCTTAGCCTCTGCAGGAGGGAAAGTGTTTTAAGTGCACCGATTGTGCATTTGGGTGCAATCCACAAGATCCCAGGTGGAGACACAAGACAAAAATCACACCTGAAAAGAACCCCTCTAGTGCACTAAATTGCTAATACATAATCATAATAATAATACTTTCTGCTTCTCAATGCCACCCCCTTTCCTTCCCCTCTCAATTCCCTAATTGCTCTTAAACGAAGAGGTGTTCAACAACAAATTTTGGAAGTGCAGATTCCTGCTTGCTGCAAGAATCTTCACACTGTTGCTTTCTGAGAAAACCTGACGATTTGACATCATCTCCACTCTCCTTGAGCTTTGTGAGATCCACACAAATAATTTAGGTATTAGGGAGATATAGAAAGCTCAGACACTCAAGCAAGTTACTCTATGTTAGGTGAGACATACTAACTATGGAAGAGATTTGAGCTAAACTGAATTGCCTGGCAGTTGCATTTGCTTTAGATTAAGAGAAAATAAGCACAATTAATATGACTCAGCTGATGCGGTATTTGATGATGCTTGTACCCAGCAGCTATTCCTAGAAGAATCTCATAGACTTGGATATACCAAAGAGTAAGAGCATGAGTTCTCCTGAGACCTTGCAAGAAGGAATGAGGATAACAAAGCAGCTACACAATGTACCAAAGCAGAGAAATATGTAAAATGATTCACAGCTTTATCACACATAATAGTTATAGGAACTTTTCTGAAGTATTAGCAATGGAGATTGCAACTTATTTATTTCCATTGTAACACACCATGTGTGACGTACTGTAGGAACATAGAAAAAAAGAGAAGGTAACTCTGCTCCTGACAGCTTCCAGTTTAAGGCAGGTTACAGCAGGAGGATGTAGATGGGAAGCAGGACGCCAAGATAATGGTGAAACAGTCACCAGAATCATCTGTTGGGTCTCAGACAGCATCAAGGTTACTGTTAATGTCGTAGCAACTGACTTAGAAAAATAATGAAGCATTTTTAGGAAACTGTGAAACATATGAAAGTGTTATAAGAGAGAAAGGGAAGATGCCAGAGAATTCAAAATCGAAGTTAAAGCTCAGTTATGTTTGACGCTGCACAGAAGTGTAAATAGGCTGAGATTTCAACAAAACAGCAGGGTAAGAAAATTATCTTTCTAGTGATTGTCTGAATTGATTTGAGGAGGTGAAATTGCTTTTGTGAAGGCCAGAGAATTGGAGATTTCAATAACTGGGACATGAAATAATGACAACTTAGATGACAGTTTATTTGTGTGTATGGAGAATGAAGACATTTGAAAGCATGTGCAAAATATAAACATAGCTTGGAAGCAAAGATGTAGAAAATTGAAAAAGGCACTTGGACCACAGTTTAACTGTCAGTAGTGAGAGAAGATGACTTATGAAAGGCAGCAATTAATCTTGTTGAGTCCAGCTAAAGGCTGAGCCACAAAATATCAGAGATACAGGTCAAATCCTACATTTGGTCAGGAAAATAAATAGATAAATAAATAAATAAATAGGTAAACAAATAAATAAATAAATTCTGTGTTACAGGAGTAGATCTTCCCTTCGTAGATGGAGAAGCTAAACTGATGTTTGTGAATGAAATAATGCAGGCATGAAGTGTAGAGGAAAAATGAATCAGAGGACAGGATCTTTTGGTAGAGCAAAGACAGCATTTTGGGGTGTACCAGGATCTTCTGAAAGGCAATTTTTAAGTGTCTCAGAAAACAGGTGGAGAACCATTGGCAGACAGAATCACAGAAAATAAGATTTTAAGAAGAGATTTTCAGACAAAATCAAGGATTAAATTATGGCAGAGAGCAGAGGCTTTTGTTGATTTGTTGCATTCAACAGAAGAAAAAAAAATGCTAGTTGAGGAAAGGGAGAAAGACTAGAGGAGGATCTGGGGAAAAGGAAGGTAAGGAAGGTGAGCTCTACCCAGATGAGGAAGCTGTATCTGCAGGAGAAGCAGTTAAATCGCTTCGTTGATTTTTTCCCCTTGGAAGCAATCAGCAAGACCTGTTCGGAGATGAAAGAGACGAGCACAGGGATAACTGAAGGTATCTCCACAGAGAAAGCATGACTTGGCTATGCCAGAGGCAGGGGATGGAGCTCAAGGAGGGCAGACATACTCATCGTAGCTGAAGAATTCGGTTTATTCATGGGACTTATGCCAGAGATGCCCCACAGCAAAAGCAAAAGAAGCAGACACTGGAGGGCAGACAGGCTGAAACTTGATGATAGGAAAGAGAAGTGAACAATTAGAGGGTAGAGGAGGCTGCAGAAGGAAAATATTTTTAGAAATGCATGTCACTAAGGCATAAACACAGTACACACGCATATAGGTACTTTGAGAACAACAGCTAGATGAGCTATGCCTTTAATTGCGTGCATTGCTTTTCAGAAAAATCCTTAAAAGACAGAAATGTGTCCTAGCCAAGAGGGAAATTGAGATGCAGAAATAGGTAATAAATATTACTTCAGTGCCCGTCTCCCTGTTCAGTAATTGTGTAACCACACGCAGCATGATTTCATTAGCAGTAAGCGATGTGGCAGGCAGGGAGGGCCCATTCTCTAGGCCCATAAATAGTACCAGCCACATTGGCCCATAAATAGTACCAGCTACATTAGCAGATGGGTGAATGATCCTCTGAATACATCTCCACACACAAAAATGAAACAATTGAAAACTTATTCACCTGTCATGTAGCAGCACGGCCCCCCACGACATGCTCTGGGTGACTACTCCTATCTCCAGAGCCAACAGCAAGAGAGAATCTGCTCGGACCTCCACATGGCACACTGACTCACAGCTGGGTGGACGGCCATACCATTTAACAGAGGGAGCTGCCAACACTTCTGTCTGTACAGTTTCTTGGTGTGCTACCACTGTCTCTCTACCCAAACAAATCCTCACTTCATTCACTCACAACCATGCCACTATTTTTTTTAGTCAGAGCACATACAGTAGCATGAAGGAGATGGATTTGGGGGGCAGGTGGGAACACTTTGCTATCTGGAATTAACCAGGATGAAATAGAGCAGAGTATCTTAACCACCACTGAAGCTTTTCAGTCCTTGTCAGCTCAATGTGTTCCCCAGCAGCCTTGTGGCAAATGCACAAATGCAGGTGGAGAGCATGCCCTGAGCATGCAGCAGCAAGGTGCTGCACCCATTAGCGGAAACACATTCAACAGTGAGAAGCACATGCTGCTGTCTGGCCACTGGACAGCCCCACAAGAAGTCAGATCTCCCAGTATGCATGGGAACAAAGAGCAGACAGCTTGTACGAGAAGTTCATGAGAACATTAGCAGCCTGGCATAAATGGCTGTCACCCTATTTCTTCCAGCATCCCATGCTGATGCAGTCCTGGAGCACGCACTTGCTGACAGTATACACTTTAATGTGCCATTTCACCTTTCCCACCTATGAAATCAGGCTGACTTGCAAGTGGAAAGCAGCTGTTGGAGCACTGTGTGGGAGTACCTACTCCCCCTGCTTTAAGGAGTGAACTGCTCTCTCAGAGGTGGCAGTGAGGCAGCAAGTGGGCAAGGTCACAGGGATGAAGCATTTGAAAGCAGAAAGCTTCAAAATCCCTGACCTGAGGCACACAGCCCCAGAAATACCACGGGACGGGCACCTGCTCAAATGGTGTGCAGCTGTGTCACCAGTCAGCACCAAGAGAGTGGCACTGTGGAAGCCTCTCCTTCCCACAGAGGCAATTTTTATCTCCAAAAAGTGTAAAAATGTCACCACAGGGGAAGGTAGAGAAAGGATATTCATGCAAAGGAACCAAGCAATTTCTCTCCCCTTTAGGAATTGTCTCAAATCATTGAAGACTGGCATAACTAGCAGACAAGAAAATCCTATTGACCTGAATTGCAGTCCCTGAGCAGAGATAATGAGCCTTCCAAGAACTTCAATTAATATAACTGCCCCCAGTAAAGAAAGGTATTGCCCTACTGCCCAAAAAGGACTTACTGGAAGCAAGCGGGTAAGGAGATGATAAAACAAGCTGTTAATCTCAGCTTTCACTGGAAGAAAACTTGAGTCCAGAAATGTAGTCGGTGTTTTAAGTTTTGTATTTCAGGGCAAAGGACAGAAGATTCTAATTCCAGATGTCCTATTTTTCAAGGTGAGGATGGGCCCATTCACATTGTACTTTTGCTGTGTCTCTACCAATACAACTTCATGACTATGAGAAAAACATTAAAATTAATGTATTCCAAAATTTTCATATTAAAAACAGAAATCAGTCTGCCCAGTGCTGTCACCACAAGACATTACATTCTACCCCCATATTGCACATTAAATACTTTTTACATGATCCTAGATTTGTACACTTCCAAAACCCTAAATCAGTAAAGGAACTGCTTCTGTTTCCATATTACATGCCTCTCTTCACAAAGATCTGATTTACCCAATGCATGTACCTACACTGTCACCCTGTCCTTTGCTGGATCTTGCTGAAACATTGAACACATTGAAACATTGAATTGAACTTGTTCAGAATAGAAATTGTTCACATACATGCCGACACTTGTCCTCACTCCACAAACAAGCCTCATTATTTCTAATGAATTCATAATTTCTAAGTAACATATTTGCATTTTTTTAAACAAAATGGAGGAAAAAGGGAAGCATAAGATCTTTTACACTGTCATGTAGAAAAAAATAGCAGTTATGTGCCAGTGTGAACTTCCTTCACTGTACCAAGTGCCACTTCTCATCAATTAAAACCACTGTTTGCTTGTTTAAAAAAAAAAATGGAAAGAAAGAAAGTAGATATCACCAGACAGCAACACCTACATCTGTCACTTAAAAGGAAAGAAAGGAGCCACAGCCTTACCAGCACGGAATTTTGACGAAGAGCCACACTTGTCCTGTCAACTCCTATACCTCGCAGAGCAGAGAGGAAACTCTTACAGAAATTGGTTGCAAAGCTTAAATTGCCCAAGAGGAAACTGGTGTGTCTTTTACAAGTCATGACTATGCAAATCACAAGCCAGGCATCAAAGTGCTAAAAGCCATGCCTGCCAGAGCCATTAATACTGGAACCGAGCTAAGTAGAAATAGGATGAAGGATGGAAATAAAAAAATAGAAATATTCTCAGCTAGTTTTTTAATTTTTGTTTCACAAATGGAAAGTGGTTTAAAAAACTTGTATTGCGTAATTCTGAGAAAAGGCTCTGAGTGCATGGTGGGAGACAGGAGCAAACACAGTATAGGTGCCCTGCAACAAATCCCACTGCACAAGCCTCAGTATAGTCTCAGTTGCAGACCCACTCCCCAGGGTGCCCCTTCAGCCTTGGTCTCCTTGGTCCTCAAGGGTCCAACCGTGTACCTGGTGGTGCAGGAGGACTCCAGGCAGCCCAAGACCAGCCATGCTGAGTGAAGCCCTCGGGACAACAGGAAGGATGGGGCATGAAGCACAACCGGTTTGTTTTTTCTGGGTCACCTACAAGGTGTGTCCCAGGAAACAGCATCCCAAGCAGGGATGAGGCTGACAGCATGGTCTGCACCTTGGTCACATCAACAATCTTTATTTCCCATTTTTCCTTTTTGACTAACTGGTACACTGATAAATCAAAATCAACAGCCCTATTCAAAATATGAAATAGATGTTTTTATAAAGTTATATTTTTACTAAGTCTGGTAGACAAAAAAAGAAAAATAAATTGTATCTTTGTGTACTTTTTTTTGGCCTGTGCATTCAACAGTTTCATTCACAGGCATGTAGACTTTGAGAATGAATCAACAATTAACTACAGTATAAAAAAAAAAAAATATTTGCACTCTCTACACAATTCTTTACCTATTCCACATACTGCATAGAACAGACAGAGCGCACACTCTGATAAACCTCTCTCTTCTTCAAAGTGATGGACACTGTCAAAAATAAGGCACATTGTTTTGTGCTTTGAAGTGATTTTTCTTTTTACTCACTGGAATATTACAGACGTTTCTTCAAAGCAGCACGGAGTTGTGCTGTCTAGGGATGATCCTGTGTTTCCTCAGATCTCCCTCTGCTGTGGCAGGGAAATTCCAGGGTCCACAGGGAGGTACGGGAACCATCCAGAGATCTGACTGCTTTACTATGCATGACGCTGAAATTACAGTGCCACCTGTAGGACACCCGGAAGAAATTTAATTTGGGCTTTGCTGATGCCAGGAATGTCAGTTGTTATAATTATAAGGCTTTCTAGTAGTCTTGGCAGAAGCATAAGTACATAGAAAACAAATGAGTCATGTCAGCCTATAGGGAGTAACTTGAAAGCCTAGTTCACACTGAGCAACAAGGCATTGCTTTCAGTACATCAGTGCACCCAGATGAAGATATTTTGCTGTGAAAATGAATCTTTTGTGGGTTAAAGATGTACCAGAACAATGAACTCATTGACCATCCACCCTAGAGCTTGCACCTCTGTAGCCAGGAGAGAACCATCACATCCCCAACAGCATCCAGCCAATGCAGAGATCACCCTCAAGCACACAAATCTGAGGAAAACTACCATTATGGTTGCAAGACCTCTTTCTTTTTTTCATCTTCTTTAAGAATAATAAAAAAATAATAATAATAAATAATAATAATAAAGTATTAAACTTTACTTTTTAGCTGTCAATCATCTATGCATTACATTTTGGAGATTGGTATTTGCATTACGTGCATATGGTACTTTGCATCAGCATTAGGAAGCACTAGTAAATACTTCAGAACATAACAATAAACTTTTTTATGTTGTTTTCTCTCTTATTTTCCACCTTTTCTAACACATTACATCTAAGGTGATGATTGTAAAAATTTCTCTCCAATATATCATTTGAAGATACACGGTAAGACAAAGGTAAGTGCACGAACCTTTGTTGTTAGATTTCCATTAATAACATCTGAAGTGGAAAATACTCAACTGATTAACTTAATGGCTCTGTTGCTGCAAACATCAACATAAAAGAGAAGGTGTACAACATGTTCAAAGACAGCTTCTGCTTAATGTGCAGCTGTAGTCAAAAAAAAAAAAAAAGAACAGAATGTTCAGACAAATAAGGAAGGGAATAGTGAATAATATCATGGGGGTAAGAATGTTTTTGTGTGAATCGATGACACAGCTTTGTGTAGAATATTCTGTAAAATAATCATCACCAAGAAAGAATGGGAAGAACATTCTGAGACTAAATAATAGTGAAAAGTGAAGAGTGAGAAGACTGATCAAGAATTGCCAGGGGGAAAAAAAAATCTCTTGTATCAAAATAAATTAAAAAAATAACAATGTTTTGTAACATGGCATATCTGATAGGGGATTGTACATAAATTTGAACATAAATATTTAAAAATATGAGATAGGGGAATAAATCTCTCAGTCATATAAAACAAAAACTGGAGGAGGCAGGAGGAAGGAACAAATAATGAAAGGTGATGAACAAAACAGACAGAAGGAAGTGGATTTTAGCGTAGTATTTGGAACTCACTGCTGCAATAAATTGACTGCAAAAGTTTGGGCAGAACTGAAATTACTTTATGAAGCAGAGCAAATAGTGAATCACTGTGTACAGAGAGCAGTAAATAAAGTAATTTCCAGGAACATTAGGTTGAAATATACATGGCAAATTTCACAGCATAAGAAAATGATTTTGTTTCTAGCTTCTTCTCATGGCCACAGCAGTGCTGAGAAATAAGAGACCTTCACTAAGTTTTGAGGTAGATGATGATCATCACAGGAATAAAAAATCCAGTAGGGTGAGTGATGCAAGGAGTTAAAAAAAAATGATGCTGACAATTGTGCACATGCATATTGTAGAAATCCCTAGGCTTCCATCGGGGTAGAGGGGACAGGGGAGACTGGAGCAGAAGAGATTTCTGGAACCCATGGGACTTCCAAGTCCTTGACAGTTTGCCAATATGGCTATAAGGACACATGAAAATTTGGAAAAAAGAAAAAAAAAAAGTAGGAATTCTCAATTCCCATTCTGGCAAACTTCCTGTGAGGAAGCAGAGGACTGTAGAAGCCAAATAACCAACACAATATGTGCCGGGAACATGAGGGCAGCTCACAGAGATGAGCTATGTAAGACCTGGTGAAAGCAGGCACGTTAAACTACTTTTCCATTCTGTTCCTACAGCAAGCTTCAAATCTGTTGGATCAGGGTATCGTGCAGGGGAAAACATATCTGCCTGCCTGAGAATTTGAGACATAGTAGCTCTATTTTCTCATTGAGCAGACCAGCAGTTGTCACAGGAATCAGAAAAAAAAAAAAAAGTAAAAAAAAAAAAGTGCCCCAGGTCACAGATTATTTGCAATAGAATCTCATTAGATACCACATCTTTTTACTCAAATTTGCTCTGAGTTTGTTTTTTACCAGGTAGGAAAGTGAGGTATCGTTTTAGCCTTCCTTTGCCTATTCAGCCAAATAAGTAACTGATGAATGTACAAAAAGGTATGGGAAAGCCACTGAAAGCAGATTACTTATCGCTTATCAAAAAAAAATTCTGTTGGTTGTGTGATTTCTGCCACAGGCTGCAGAGACCGCAAGTGGGATGAGATGAGTCTCTGTCAACCAGTATGATTCATATTTGCCATACCCAACTGTTACATGCAAACCAGTAGTTGCTGGTACTTAACATTTATGATAGAAAGCTACCGACTCCCACTACCGAAAAGTTTTCCTCCGAAGCAGTAAAGATGTTCCAGCTTCCTATGAGGTTTGCTTTCTGTTTCAACTTGTTTCACAACACAGTGAGAGCAGTGAGCCAGCCCTCAAACACCCTCGTGTTGAGTGAGCAGAGGGATTTCATACACATCGCTTCAGCTTTGTGTCCCTCCCTCTCCGGGATCTAGTCAACATCACGGGGGTACAGTTTGCAAAATCACAGGGAAAATTAGCCTTATTTTTACCTCTTACATTGAGAATAAAATGCTGATGGCCTCCACAGGACTGGCTGCCTCTGAGGGGGAATGAGCCTTCGGAGGCTCCAGCCCCAGCTCTGGCACTCACTCACCTCTTGGTTTTTGACCCACCACTTCCACAGCTTTACTTTCACCCTTTTATAGGATGTACACAGTAACTACTCACATCAGAGGAAAATACAAAAATTCACTTATTAATACCTCTAAAGTGTCTGGAGTTCCCCAAAACAGTCATTTCACAGGAGGGCAGCATATTAGCCATCTTTTTAATGACAGTGTTATTGGCAAAGAAAAACAGAACATCTATAAAGTGAGCAGAGAATTGCCTAAGTGACTTGAAAACAAATGGTTGCCAAAGTTAAACATTAGACAGTGGTTTTATTGCAGCACTATACTAATCAAGGAGTTTAACATATGCACAGAATCCTAAATCCCACTATTTGCTTCAGTCATTTCTTGCACAACTTTATGCCACCACTTTCCTTTCATCTTTGATAAAAAGCCTTCTGCAGCTCCAGTTGTATTAATACTACAGATGTTTGTTGCAGCTGCATACATTCAAAAAGCACTGATCTGTCAGAGATCCTGCACTGACTTTCTACCATAACTTTCCACACAGACAATTTCGTCATTAACCAAATGACAGGAACTGGGTGTTCCTGATACACTGGAAGCCTCGTGGGTTTGTGAGAAGGCCATCAGCATCCTGGGCTGGTACTGATAGGAGCACAGCCAGGAGATTGAGGGACATGATTATCCCCCTTTGCTCAGTTTGAAATACATCTAAACATTGCATCCAGTTTGGGAGCCCCCCAAAATAGGAAAGGCATTAACAAACTGGAACAAGCTCAGGAGGGGCCACCATGATGGTTGAGTTGTCTTGCAAGAAGAAGCTGAGGGACTGGAATTTGTCCAGCCTGGGTGAGGAACAGCTTCAGGGGACACCTAAGAGCAGACCCCAAGCACCTAAGAGGGAGTCAGGAAGGTAATGGAGACAGATTCTTCACAGAGAGTACTGCAGGAGGAGGAGAGACTAAAGGCAAAACTTTAAAAAGGAGAGCTTCAGACAAAGAAAACTTCTTTCCCCATGAAAACATCAGGACAGCTACCCAGAGAGGTTGTGCAGTCTCCATCCTCAAAGTTGTGCAAGCCCTGACATGACAAAGTTGTGAGTAACCTGGTCTGAGCTCACAGCTGGAGTGAGACCTCCTGAGCTTCCCTGGTGGTGCAATGAGCCTGATGCCCTGATTGATCCAACCTACCTCTGACGAGCAGAGGTCATCACACAGATGGTGATCATCCACAGAACTGCAGTATAGATATTAAAAGAGAGAGAGACGTAGAAATACCCTGTGTATTTTCAAAGAGCAGGAGATAGATGAATAAAAATATACGTTTAGGAGTGCTTGTGTATTTGTGTACATTTGTAAAAATCTATGCTAAAATCCAACCACAAAATATCACTATGTGGGAGCTGGCAATTACCTGAGATTATACACCTTCAAAACTATATTCCTTCAGAAGTTTTCTTTTCTCATAGGCCAACACATCATCCTCTGTCATTCATACATTTCAGCTGTTTTTCCAAGTCATTCAAAATTAAAGTTTTTTAAAAATGTTTTCTCACAGACAGGAAAAGGAACACTGATCTTTATACAACTTTTCATATTAGAAAAAAAAAAAATGTTTGGGAGAAGAGGGGAGTTGCTGGTTGTAATGCTTTTATTGAAAAGCAAGAAAAAAAGGTAAATGGGAAAAACCAAACAATAAAACACACACCATATTTTTTGCATTCTCATTTGACAGTCTATTTCAAACAGGGTGATTCTGAAAAAAAAAAAAAAAAAGAAAGAAAATTTAAAAAAAAAATACTGGTACATATCTTGAGCTGGAAACATTTTTAAATGTTTTAAAGTCTTTTGAAAAAAAATATTTTCACATATCTCAAATTTATTTTTTCAAATAATTCTAAAGATGTTCTCTGAGCTTCCCAGGGCTAGCCCACCTAGTTACCTGTAAAGAACCCAGAAGGATGTCCTATCCCAAATGTAAGATAAATAAATAGATAAAAAGCTAATCCAGATGTATTGATTTGTATCATCAATATCAATAATCCATCAAAAATTGATGAATTGAATCATCATCAAAAAACAATGATTGCCTTATATGCAACTCACTTAGAGTGCACTGAATTTGGTCAACATTTAGAGTCACCTGAGTTGCATTTAAATTCAGATACTGTACCTTAAACAGCTATCTGAAACACAGAGCTTAATTATTGCCTTCAAAAATATTTAATTTTAAAAAGTCCATTTATGAAACAGCAGTAAGAAAAGGCTGACCTACTGCTGTCTTTTTGTTTGCACATCTATTTCTCAAGTAATGGCTTTTTAAAAGTGGTACCATCACCAGATGTATAGTCATCATATCTATCATTGAGTTTAATTGAATTTCCTCAAATCTAATTCCCTCCCAGCTTGCTTCCTTCGTGTGGGTGCTTTGGATGCAAGCAGCCAGCCGCTGAGCTCCCAGACCTCCAGGCAGAAGGGTTCATGTGGCAACGCCGATACGTTCACCGGGAAGAGCACAGACCTCATCTGCCTGCTTGTTGTTTCTCACCAGTGTTTTCTGCTGAGGTTGCAGAGCAGCCACGTTTGCTACTTCCTCTTTCTATCTTCTGCTCCCCCACAGCACTCATCCCCAGAACAGCAAGGCGTCTGTCAGCACAAGGAGGGTGAAGGATGCTCTCCAGTCACTCTTTCTACCTAGCTACGACTTGTACTTGTCCTCCACTCTCCCACCCTATTTGTATTTTGCATCATCAACAGTCAGCCATAAGGTGAGATAAGGGAATAAAAGTATTTTGTGAAACATCTTTTTAAACGTTTGAGTTAGTGTGGTCTAGTGGTTAAAATCTTTCTATTTCAAATAGGCTTCTATACTATTACCTAAGCACTAGGTTTCAAGAAATATAGGTGGGAGTCTGTTCTTTTTTACCAAGCCATTTTTCTCTAGGTTCACGTGTCCCTCAACATGGCACTTCACCTTGATATTACATCTCGAGATCTCCAAACATCTTGAGGAAGACAGCTCCGCGTTAAGCCAATTGTATAGATGAGGAAAGTGAAATGTTATGACTAGATTGTACCCCAGTTAAACAAAACAAGCAAGGAGGGGAAAAAAAAGAAAAAGAGAAAAAAAAAAAAAAAGAACTTGAATTACAACTCTCCCAACACTTCTTCATTGCTAATGATAGCAAGTCTGTGCAAAAGCACAGAAAGCTTCCTGTGCAAGCACACTGAGAATATCCCACTGGTTTTTGCTTAGGAATAGGGCACAACTGCTTAACCAGCTCTCAGAAAAGTCCTCCAAATCTTCCTTGATTAAAGGGACAATGTTATCTATGCTACAGCCAGCTCATTAACTTTCAAGCTTATCACCACTAGCAGAAGTTTATTTTCCTTTTAAACCAGAAGTGACCGTTCTTCGGGCAAGCTCCTCCAAAAGCAGCAACTCAAAACGCTGGAAATGAAGCGAGGAGCCCGCCCGCTGCTCTCCACCCCCACAGCCAGGGTGACTCAGTGGCGTTCCCATACACCAGCAGGGCTCAGAGCTCCCCCATCCCACCACCCCACTCCTACAGAGCTGTTCCACCACCATCAGCAGCTGCCGAGGCCCAAACACCTCCTTACACAAGGCTTTGGGCCTAGCAGCACTGCAGCAAACACTTCAGGCTCACAGTATATATTTTGGTTCCAGTAGCTCCTGTTGCATAGGAGTTTCTTGTCTAATCAGAAGAGAGATGCTGGGGACAAGAGCTGAATGATTATAGAAAAAGGGGAAATGGGAAAGCAAGAAACTATATATTAAACACATGATTAGACAAGCCCCTGGTACAGATTCCTGCTTTGCCACACGTCTTTTCTCCAGGAGCCTGCACCACTTCTTTGCTGAAGAGTTCAAAGGCTCTTTGAACCATAGAGGATCACAGTATCTCTTGAGGAGCTTTCCGTTGCCCCTTAGGCAGTCTCTGCTTGCCAGGACACCCTCGCACCTGGTGTGCCAAATTCAGCTCTGTATGTTTTCCCCAGTGCCATCATTTTAAAGTAATTCCTGTCTTGTGTATGTGCTGCCTGCTTCAAACAATTGTGACCCCAGCCACAAAGCCCCTCGTGCTCCTCACAGTCAGAAGGTACCCAGGTACCCTCTGGCTGTTCTTGTTCACCTTGGTCCTTGGACACAACAGCAGGACTCTGCACAGGGGATTACAGGCAGTGCAGGAAGGCAGAGAGGCCCTTGGACAAGTCTTTACAGCATCAGCAGGATCTCCACAATTAAAACAAGCTTCCTGGACCATTGCAAGATAATGCAATGTTGTTTGAGAAGAAGGTATGCATGCAGATTTCATTCTGAACACTTTCTGTCTCAGGTGCTTTGCCCAAGACTGCTAATGTAAAAAGAAGTATGGATAATCTGGGTGCCAGATGAAGAGGTGAAGTATCTGTATCTTTTATAACAAATTGAAGAAAATAGATCTTGTGGTGTTTTGTTTTCATGGGATGCATGTGTATGTTTTGTTGACATTGTTTTCTTCCTTCCTGAATTGCTTACATGCCAAGTTTGAAAGGGAAATAAAAATGGATTTTTTATTCAGTGTTCTGATTGAATCAAAATCAAAGTCATCCCAAACCCTGTCTCTGACAGTGGCCAACAGCAGGTGCCAAAGCAGAGAGCAAAGGAACACAGAAAATGCGAAGGGAGGACCTCTATGGGGACATTTGGCCTTCCACAGTTTGGGGACACCCTGAATGAAGTTTGGCACAGCTTCATTGTGCGTGTTAGCTCTCAACACCTACTCTTTCCACTAATTTTATCCTTTCTCTTTTTAAACAGATTTCTGCTTTTACCAAAACAAAATCCATATCAAGCCCCCCAATTTAATTGTGTGATGCATGAAAACGTACTTACTTTTTGTTCAAATTTTCTGTCTGGTCTTTTTTTTTTTTTTTTAATTGTATGGTGCATGTTATTTTTTGTATGTAAAAAAGCGAGCATTCATTGCCCTGTAATGATCTCTGTGCCAGTCATAACTGGCAGACCTTTATCACATTACCTCTCAGTCCTCTTTTTCAAACTGAGGAGTCCCAATGCACTGAAACTCTAGCTCCTCTTTTCCATATCTGGTTTCTGTCCTTTGTTCCCCATCTTTTAATTAGCTGCTATCCCATGAAAGACACTTCTCTTATCTTGTGGCTGCCAAGCCATCACAAGCCTTTGACACTGGCTCTGCCAAAAGATTTCTGGAAATCCAAGTCCACTGTGTTTATGTGTGCATAAGCAAGCAGGGCAATAGGCCAGTGAATCTGTAGAACGAAACAGGTGGTGCCAAGCATCTGATGAGTATTGCAGATGAGTAACCATAGTCTCATGGAGTAATTAGCACTGCACTCCTGCAGCACATCTGGTTTAATTTTATTCAAAGGACACTAATTTTGTGTGATATGGTATCGGTCTACTGTGTGAACCATCGCAAGGCAAGTGGGGATAATCAGATGATAAGATGACCAGATGCTTCATTAAGTGCACTCCTAATCCATATTAACCCACCTATGGCACCACATCCTCTGTCAACTGGATGCACCTTCACTTCACTCACAAATCCAAGGAATTCCAGGTTTGTGAAGAATGTCTTCTTTACTCCCCAAAAAACAACACTAGGATTACTCTCCCTTGATATGTGTAAATACAGCTGGTTATTAGTTTGCTACTTTCCATTCCTTTGGCACCCTGCAACTAATTAAGCAAATAAATTACATACCATAGTACATAATTTAGTATTTTCTTTTCCCACTTGATTTAGAACTCTGCATGAATGCTGCCAAGTCCTGGTGCTCCATCAGCCTTTTTTACTTCTGTTCTAAAAGATCCTCTGGTAATATTTCACTTTGAGACAGTTCCAGAGATTTCTCCCACACAAAAAGGCACTCCTCTAGAAAAAATTAGTACAAGGGCTCATTTAGCATTGTTTCTTATGGCCTTGTCATCTCTTTCCCCCCCACACCACCTTTTTAATTTTTTATTTTTTTTTTTACCTACTCAAACCGTATCAATATCTTTCTCTGTTTTTTGTTTCTAATGGTCTGACAGGATTTTGATTTTTTTTTCCTAGTCCATTTTTATGATTTTACCAATCAAACCAAAAAGACTTTGACTAAAAAACTTTATTTACTGGAATTTATGTTCTTTTCCATTTTACTCTAGTGAATATGATTTTCATTTTTGGAAGGTTGCCTTGTTATTTCTAATAGGCTCTTGTAATTTGCTGTTTACACACACAGTCTTTTTCATTTTATTATTGGCATTTTTTAAAATCTCCCTTGATATATGATAAGCATTTATTCTTAGCTTCTAATAATGGCATGTTTAAAGTCTTGATGCCACTTCAAGCAGTTTATCCTTTTAGCTCCTCTTCTTATTTTTCTCTCAAGAAACTTGTTCATATCATTTAGCTCCACTTCTTTAAAGTTACTTTATTTTCTTTCTTAACTACCAGATAGATAATGAATTTGGGGTTTCTATAGTTTGTATTAAAAATATGGTTCTTACATTTTATACCAACACCACACATTGTTCAGACTCCCCTGAAAACACATCATATGGGTTGCCTTCTTAATCATTTCAGGAAGGTGTCATTTATGGTGTCTACAGTAATAGATCCATACTTGTTTAACCCAATGAAGATGAGAGATGTGATGCTTTCTTTGGTATTCTCCCTAAACATCCTTTTTTGTTGTTGTTTCTGACATCTGGAATTCAAATGTTATCCAGGGTGTTTTCTTTCTTTTTGATAAGCACTTCTTCTTAAACTGTCCATATAAAATTGAGAGTGTCCTCAGAAGGAAAATCCCTATTGATTTAGTGCTGATGTTTGCTCTCTCAGAAATCTTCAACTGAACAATTAATAACAATAATAAACAAGAACAACAACATCCTGCAGCAGCAGGGCTCTGTCTGGGGCTGCCTGGCAGGAGAGGGCAGGGGAAGCAGCACCGTGCCCCAGCCGCACGCAGAACAGCTGCTTGCCTCTCCTGCTATGCAAAGCTCCTTGTTTATTAAAACGTATGCGTGCACATATTAAGCATACATTTGTGCAGCAGTGTTTTTACAAAAGTCTTTCCACCCCTTCCCTCAGGCTGTCTGCCAGAAATACTCAACTGCAGCAGTTGAAGATTTCTCTCTAGCCTAAGCCCACGTAAAAATGTTGAACCGGCATATGACCCAGCCTCCTCCAGCCATAGAGCATTTAACTATTAACTACTCTCTGGACCGTGGAAGATTTATAACAACAGCACACGTCCTGTTCTAGCCACTGTGTTATGGCTGGATGAAGTGCTACTTTAAAGGACATCAGTCCTAGGACATGACAGCTTGCAGAGTGACCTCCTGGAGCAGAGGAAGAGGGAGACCAGGGACCTATGCTTGCAAGCAGCGCTCGCGCTGTGGAAAGCTGAGGTTTCAGTGGGAGGCTCCCTTAAACCTCTGGTGCTCTGAGCAGAGATAAGGACAGGCACGGGCCTTAACAAGACATCTAGTTTCTGTGCACAAGTCCATCAGATCCATGTAACCGAAGCACAGTAGAAGCAGGTTATGGTGGAACAGTATTCAGTTGTGTAAAATGTTAGAGTTTATGGTTATACAAAGAATTCAAAAAAGCACTAGTTATAGACAGCTTTAAATCCCATGAACAGTAGTCAGATTAAATATTAAGATGTCTTTCCCCAATCCTGATCTATCATATACAGGGAAAAGCAAAAGGAACAACACCACACACAGCTAAAAGCCTTTTCAGAAATAAGAAGAAAGTTATTTTGAAAGAAGTGCCACATACAAGTCAAAGACCCTTCCAAAAGCTGTAGAAGACAAAGGGTTGTTTCAGTGATTACAAGCCAGAAGCCCTTTCCTGAGTCCTGCAGACTCAGCCTCTGCAGCAGCAGCAGATAGCTGTAAGCATATCTTGTCCTCAGAGAGACCATGCTCTATAGCCACGCAGTGGAAGCATCACAAACCACAAATATTGAACCTCTCTTTACACAACTTTTCTGTACCACAGATCAAACCATTTCTTTCCCCTTCTCCAGTAAGGGGAACTGAAAGCATTCTAATCCAGGAATTAAACAGAAATAAGATTTCGACCCTGACCATTTCTCTTACCACAGAAAGAAAATTGAATCACAAACACACTGAAATAGTGAATTAAAATCTTAGCAGAAAATTAGAAGTCATTCTGGACAGAGAAGTATCCAACCAAATGTTTTTGTGGTTTGTTTTGTTTTTTTCCTGTGTTAACTTGCAGACGTAAGTTTTTAGCGTTCTTCATTAAGTACAATTCTGATGAACTATCTGCAGGCATAGGAACCCCATCAAGCAAAGGTCATTTCAATGACCAAACAGCTGGCAGCTGCCACCACCACGTACTCCTGAATGAACATCAGCCACCGAACAGTTACTGGATTGACAGCAGGGAAGACAGCCCAGCTGTAGAAGAGCACTGGTTTAAGATTCAAGAGCTTCCATTCCCAAATTTGCTTTGCAGTGGTGAGCATCAGCTGGCCTCTATCTCAGTTCCCCATATCACCCAGGGAAAGCAACAGCAGTTCTCTCCTACACATGGAAACATTATGAGAAGAGCAGGCATAAAGCCACTAAACAGTATAAGGAACTCAGGCTCCCCAGCTGTTGGACAACAGCCCCCAGATACCACCCAAAGCAAGTATTTATTATTAGACCCCAGTCACAGTCAATCTACCTCATTAATAGCAGCAGTTAACATTTCAACTGGAGGAACTAAAAAGATGCAAAAACTAGTAATTGCTGACCAAACTCTCCTGATTTTAAGTTAGTAAAGCTCATGGCAATGCCACAGCTGCAATTAGACAGAATTCAGCTTCTGGTGTGAGACCAGAAGGCACTTTCTCACAGAAACCCCTCTGGTCCAGCTGCTTCCCGTGCTCCAGTTCCCAGGAGCTGCCATGTAACAACATTAATGCAGGCACATTCTTAACAGTCATTTCCTTAGGGTTTTATGCAGTGCCCACTTACAACCCCTGACAGCAGAGCCCAAGGACCGATCTAACCTTCCTAAACCTAGAGAATTCTTCCTCTTTAACAAGAGAGTTCTCCACACCAAGCCTCCAGCTTCCAAGCATTTACAGAATAATCTCCTCATGTTTCCTTTCCAGAGAAGCCAGGTGACACAGCCCAACCCTTGTGTTCAAATTCTAGTTTCACAACATGCTATCTCAAGAAAACACTTGCGTTTTTCCCACCACTACCACCCATTTAGCAATTTCAGGCACTGCTAGATAATAAGAGAGTTTCCCCAACTCACGTAGCGCTTTCCTTTCTTCTCTCCCCTTACATCCTCTGAGCTGATAAAGCAGAGGACACAGATGAAGCCCAAGAAGCCTGCATGAGGAAGAGCAGCGGTCCTCGCTCCATTCTCACCAGTTGTGTTGCAAAGCTCCCAGACCTGGCTGGGAGATGAGGTGAGAGCCAGACTTCCTCTACCGCCTGGGGATGCTCCGCACCAGAGGCGATTATACCTCTGCTCAGCAATTCTCTTCAGGGAGGCAGAAAGAAAAGACAACTCCAGACAGACAGAGAGAGACAGCGCTGTTCTTTCTCTCTTGAGACCTAGTGATGTGCCCTTTCCTACTCTTCAGTTTAAAGTATTGCGTTTTACCTGCTGTTCTTCCTCCAACTCCAGGAAATACTGGATCTGAGAAGCAACTGAGTGTCCCAGGCAGCCACTTTTTCTGAGCCCAGAGCAGTCCAGCAGCAGCCCAGTCCAAGTTGCAAGTGTAACAGATTAGCAGGGAGTTTGCACTAGGAGTTTGCTCTGGCATAGGCTAAGGGTGGGAGGACTGGAAGAGGACTGACGTACCAATGCCTGTATAAGGCCTTGTGACAACTAGCAGTTGTCTCGGTGGTTTTACAAGTATCAGTTGTATTTACTCTAGCTCAAGTGTTGCAGACTGCAATAGAAATTCAGGTTTCCTGTGACTGCTTCCCAATTCAGCATTCATCAAACAGCCAACACCCTCAGCCAGGATCAAGGCCTCATCATGGTAGATACTAGATAGATACAGAAGATGACATCATCCCAGCCCAAATACCTGGCGAAGATAAAGAGGGAGTTAGATGATCACAATGTGCCTGGAAGGGAGAAAAACAGACCCAACCATGCCCCCTCTCGGCCTCTATCAAAATAATGATTATGTGAAGGGGAATGCTTAAAGCCCTGAATGTGAGCATACATGTAAACAAAAATCAAGACTTAGAACCGGGAATACGTTTAGCTGAAGTCTCTAAGCTTCTGTCTATAATAATTATCCTGCCTTCTGATTAGAGCCAAGAAAATGGCTTAGCATTTTTCCTCTTCTCTAATCAAATGTTATTTGTAAATGCATTTTTCGTTCCTCCTATCTTTCCAGTTGGTTTTATTTAGGTAGACATGCCAGGGTGGTAAATTTCAGACCTATAATTTGTGGCTTCCTGACTTGTGGATCATTCCGAAGGAGTTCTCATGTGGCTGTTCCTCCAACTAAATATTTACACACATATACCGTGTACATAGCTTTTACTTATGTGCATGGGCAAAGGCTCTGCATAGTTCACATAATTTTTCAGAGTCTACATGTGTTTCCAATCATGACAGCACATTGAAAATATGTGCCTACAAAACACATTTTAAATGTACTTATACAAAACAGTATGTGCTTACCCTTGAGGTGTTTGCTATATATAGAAAAGCTGAAGCTTAGACTTCCTGTTCTCATTTTCTCCCTTCGCTTGGTATTCATTGTATCCAGACTTCCATTACGATTCAGCTGTACATTATTTTTCAATGGCAGTGAACCAACTCAGAGACGAATGCTGATAATACACATGTATGTGATAAAGCACAAGACTATCCCCTAAAGAGTCATCTGGACTCCCATATTTCACTCGGTTCAACAGCAATGGTGGTACAGGAGTGAGCTTCATTCTTCTGCTCAGTGTCTTACTGAGAGACCACACTTACATGTCTTCAATGTATCAAAAAGGTGCGTAGTTATAAACGGCTATCAAAGTTTGTTGTCGTCACATTTATTTTCTCATGCCATAAACACCTTTTTTTTTAAAAAAAAAAAAGAAAAAAAACCTATTGATTTAGATCTTATCTACTTAAGTGCTTTTAACAGTTGTTTAAGTCCAAAGCCTCTTTAACTTGGTTGTTTTAGTTTGTGGATGAGGCCAAAAATAATTATATGAATTATTCCTGATGGCAAGCCCAAAGATATTTCTTTATAAAGTTTCCTATCCCAACCCTGCAATAAGCTACACGCACCAGACTGTCTGTCAAAAGACAGTCAAGCTTTCAACCACAAACAGGAACATAAAGAGCCATGGCTAGTTCTCGACTGTTCCACAGTTTTGAAAGCATTAGTTCCCAGTTAACAGATACTCACCTCTGGGATAGCCTTCCCCTTCCTAGGAAATACAAAATACATATGACCACAGCCTGAAGACACCAACACATTAAACGTATTAAAAATAGATGAGATTTAATAAAATTACTTTGGATATAGCCTTTAGACTAATCTTACGAACTCTAGCAGTCCTCTAGAAGTCAACACTGCTATATAAATGTATTCACACGCTGAGAAACACTTCCAGGACTAGGGGCTTAAGGAGATTCCACAAGCCTTACTATTATCCAGATTGACAGATGATCTATTCAACTTCACATGGTTATGTTCCTTTTTCATTTTTATTACCATTTTTTTGTAGTGATTTGTATTGATGTGCATGACTGAAGAGTCTGTGTTTTGTATGAATGCATGCATTCATCCACAGGGGACAATAAGTCATCTTTCTCCCACTGTAGAAGTTTGTCAGGGAGCAGAGAGAGTCCCACCGAGCTTAGCCAGGCAGTCAAACACCACAAAAAACAAATAGAAAACAATAGAAGCAAACAGTTTCTGAAGGACTCGTAAACTAGGCCTTTCTGTATGAGCTGCTTGTTAAACAGTTACAAACAACAAGTCAATTTATAAGATTCGGAAACTTCATGCAATCTATTTGAGATAAAATACAAGAGGGCTGAGCAGACCAGCAAATCCAAGCAGCGCTGTCACCACATCCTAAAAAGCTGAACTAGCTCAATAATTGTTATTGTGCCTTCTTACAGCAGAGTTGTAGATAAAGCCCTAATTGCCCAACCGGTGAGACAGCAAACACCATCTGCTCACACAGTGATATTTGAAAAAAACTTAAACAACACAGCAACAAAATATTGTCAGAAATTCTGGATGAGGGATAGCTTCTTGCATGGATCTCTTTGAAATGAAGTTATAGGAAGTGAAATGAAAGTATGCTGTATAAGTAATACATGCTTAGGTGGTCACTTGCTGCATGCTCACATAATAACTCCCATCTTGGCCACAACCAACAGGGATTGACAGAGGGTTTCTGCCAGGGTTACAAACACAAGATGCTGCCATTTGCAGAAAAGCACTAGATCTTTCCGGGTGGACCTCCAACATCCTCATATGGTCTCCAAAGGGAGCAGGGAAAGGATGCTCCAGCAGGCAAGCACCAAAAGAGCATTGCATCCAACAGAAAGACCCTCCTCAGGCCTGCTGGGACTCCAGCCTAGCACCATGGGGCCTGAGGGCAGCAGTGCTGGGAAGATCACCCGGTGCTGATCTCAGAAGTGAGGAGGCGTGAGTTTCAACCACCACACTGCCGCGCTGGCTTTCACCTCACACGATGACAGTGCTGCGTGGATGAACTGTGCTGACATCAAACATGCTTTGCTGTGGGGTATCCTCCTCTTTCCTCTAATCTACTGCCCTCATCAGGGATCTTCAGCAACAGCCAGTGTTCCTGGCACAGCATCGCACCCAAGGTTACTGAATAACCCCACAAATGCTCCAGCTCCTCCCAGCCACAGCCCAGTCCCTACCATGGCAAAAAGCAGGGCCACAAAGATGATCAAGGGACTGGAGCACCTCTCCTTTGAGGTAATGCTGAGAGAGCTGGGAATTTTTAGCCTAGACAAGTGCAGGTTCAGGGGAATCTTATCAATGTATATAAATACCTGTAGGGAGGGTGCAATGAAGACAGAACCAGTCTCTTTTCAGTGGTGTCCAGTGCCAGAACAAGACACAGTGGACACAAACACAGGAAGTTCCCTCTGAACATGAGGAGGCACTTCTCAACTGTGCAGGAGGCTGAACACTGGCACAGGTTGCCCAGAGAGATTGTGGAGTCTCCCTCCTTGGAGATCTTCCAAAGCCACCTGGATGTGTTGCTGGGCAGCCTGCTTGGGGTGTCCTTGCTTGAGCTGGGGTTGGACCTCCAGAGGTCCCTGCCAACCTCAGCCAGTCTATGACCATTCCTGCTTCACCTCCACGCTTGCAACCAGGGCCTGGCAGCTGCTGCAGCCATTCGCCAGGGTTGGAGGACCCCAGCAAAGACCCATGGACATGGGAGGACAAGCAACTCGCTCAGGAGTTTTCCTATAGCCAAACTCTGAATGAGACCATCTCTTACCCACCAACTATCTCCCATGGCAGACCCAAACAAGGACCCATTTGGGGTAAGGGTTTTGTTCCCTTAAATATTTACGACGTCTGAGACTTGTTTTAAGCTTGGCATGGAAATTCAGAACACTGTTTTACCCAAGTTTTTATCAAAATCTGCAAATTCATAGGAAAAATAAACAGGAATTTTAAGTCAAGTTCGCTGCTAATAAATCTGAACACAGCTCTGTCTAGTTTAGCCCATTCTTGTAAACCCATAACTTGACTCACTCTGGTATTATAATTTTAATCCATAATCATCAACTTTTTCTATTCATTCTGATGAGGATTTCTTGAGAGGATAAATGGATCTTTCAGACAAAAGGAACTGAAATAAAACATTTTTTAAAAAGGTTAAGTGGCGCCTGATAGTCTACAATCTGTCAAGTTAAGCAAACAAGGGGGAAAAAAGAAACCCTACCTTGTAAATATGGCAATTACAAGTCTAGTTTCTACAATCTGGAACCAAGCCAGGACCTAAGTGTGAAGGATTGAGAGGAAAATTTGTTGTAAATTCCTTCAAGTGAAAGTTTTTATCTAAAAGGCAAAGAATATCAGTTTTAGAAAGGTCATGAAGTCACAACACTTTTTTTTGAAGCCCAACTTGAAACATCAATTTGACCGCTCTTTAAAAACAGAGACAGACACAGCTGCATTTGGTGTGCAAGCCTTACACTAGAAAAAGAATAGCAATGATTAACAAGATGTTTTGCACTGAACTTTGTGTAGACAGGCATGAAAAATATTATTTCAAAATTCCTAGCAGACATCATAATCTCAACAACTGAAAAAAATGTTGTACATTCTCAGTTTAAAGGGAGGAAAAATAAAAAGCAAGAGAAACAGACCTTTCATACAGGCATAAAGTTGCAAGTTACACATAAGCTGTATCAAGAGATTTCACTTGAGCCTGGCTTTTTTCCCTTTCTTGTTGAGGGGACTTGCTGCGATGACAGGGAAACATGGCAACTGGCAGACCTGTGCTTTGACTTTACAAGTCCAAGCTGTCTGGGAGGGGTTATAGAAAGGGTGAAACAGTGACGCAGAGACAGAGCCGACAAGTCCTGCAACTCCATCTCTGAGAAATCTTACAGAAGGGTAGTTTAAATTTGGGTAGGATTCAAAAACACATGGGTATACAAACATATACCCACAAACGTACACATGTAAATGCACTCATACAGAGCTCAGCAAGTTCCACTGAAACCAGGAAGCCGGACTGGAAGATTCACTTTATATCGATCCTTTGCATTTTATTCATAAATTAAATAGACTGTGGGCGTTGTGACTAACTAGCAGACAGTGGCTACACGGTGTTTATAAACCATGAGGCAAACTGTTCCTTCTCCTGATTTTTAATTGGAGGTTAACTGAACTCTGGCACGCTCTATTTTAAACAAGCTCTGGCACCAGAAACAAGAAGACTAAGAATAATTTCATTAATGTATTCCCGCAGTCCATTACACATTCATCACTTGCATTGCCCAGATATATTGTCGAAGGTGATGAACACACACGTATCAATAACAATATTCTGATGCTCTTCTCTATTCTCTGTCAGTGGTGCCTAATCCTGCTTTCCAAGGGAAGTAAAATGATAGGAACATTCAAGAACATCTAAGATCTAACCCTCCAAAGCTTCCTGAACATCTGCAGCATAATACAAATGCCTTGATTCTGGTCCTCCGTTTCTGCTCACCTAACACATAATTGTATACAGATGTAAAAGTGGCTGTGAATTTTATATAAAATAACTTGGCAATGTTTTACATGTATGCCCTACGTAGCACCAGAAGGCCTTGCGTCAAATGTCCTGTCTTTCTGTTACTCCCAGGCAGAAGGCTGACAGAGCATCCACAAAAAGACCTTGCAAGAAAGAAGGGTCCTGACAGAAAAGTGGTAGTAAATCCTAGCACAAAACCACTATGGCACCATAGGACATGTAGGTAGACTCAAACCAGCTGGCAAAGCTGCCCCATTTCAGGAAGTACATGTCTGAGCACCTCCAAGGTAGCCTGAGTTGTAGCATGGCTCAAATAGAGAGGAGAAGCCAAAAATATCCCATGTGGGGTTTTCTGCAGACTTTGAAAAATGGAGGTTGTTAGTTACTGCTGTGTTGTTTTGTTTTTAATTTATCAGATTATTATTTTCTTGTATTACTACCTTGCTATGTATATTACCCCCCCCCAAAAAAAAAAAAATTTAAATGCAACACCCTTAAATCAAAGCTTGTACCCACTAATAAGTTACCCATTTAATATATTTATATAGTTTCTTTTCCACAGTACAGGTCATGTTGAAATTGGTCTAATTAAAATACTTTCACTTATTTGCATGACTAATCAGCGTTTGTCAGTAACATGGCACCTCACAACTTCAAAGCAATTTAACTGCATATAAAATGGGTTATCTGAAAACTTGCCCAAGAACATATCTTGGAATCTGATGCATAAACTCAGGGAGCTATTGCTCCCTGAAATAACTGATGCCTTCCCATGTGCATCGGATCACAGTGAGGGTAATAGTCACTGGCCTGAAGAAGCATGCATGGTACTTATGGAAAAAATGAATGGTCCACAGAGAAGATGAAGACAGCATTCAGTGACACTGGAAAGCAGATGGCTCATTCCTTTGAGAGATAGATAAGACAGTCCATCCCATGCTTTTTGCTGAAGAGAGCTGTCGCACTCATGTGCAAATGAAGTCCCACATCTCTAAAATTGCTTGCAGGAGACTTGCCACCGTTCTTTCACTTCCTTCTCTTTGGAGCTTTTGACAGACTCGCATGCCAAAATATACAGGACATCTGGTGCTGCTTTCTGAAGACTCTGGCCATTGGTGTTTTGCACTGTACAGGGAATTCATTTCTCAGTATAACACCATCGCTGTGTCTCCCCACACATCCTGCACCCCTGAGCCACCCGTTGGCTGATAGAACATGAAAGTGATTGCTTCTCAGTTTGTTGGAACAAGGAACTTATCATACACAGAAACAAGCTACTTCCATAAGTGCTGAGCTATCTCTGTAACTCTGCAAGTTTTCTTTTCAAAAAATTAAGGATTAAAATAGCAATGGAAAAAATGTCATTTCAATTCTATCAAAGAAAGTGATGAAAAGAACAGATCTATAAAACCTATTATTTTATTTTTGTTCACTTTTAAAGATAAAAAAACTGTCAATATGCTCTTACTTGAAGAATACAGTCATCCATAATACTTTCATTTTGTTTAGGGTGTGGAGGGGGAAACAGTCTTTCAAATTAAATGGCTTTTTTAAAAATGATTGACAGGTGCCTTGACAGAAAGAACAACAGTGGCAATTGCAGAAGATTAAAATTTTATTCTAGAAAACTGCAAAAGTATTGATAATATATACAACTGTTTCCTGGCCTTTTTTCTTGTTGGTGCCACTGAGCTAAATCTTCAAATCACTATAACTATAGTAAGTTTTGAGGTTTAAAGGAGCACGAGGCAATGGAGCAACTGTATTTGAAGTGCACATGGTGGCTTTCACCTAGAATGACCAGAAAGTTCTTGATGAACTGTACCAGGATGCAATTACATAGAGCCAACTCATATCTCTGCAAATTCATAAGGCTGGAAAGAGACTTCAAGAGATCACTAAGTCTGTCCCTCCCATCAGGATCAATTAGATTTGGCTACTGCTGACAGAGGGCTGTCTAACCTGTTTTTAAAGACAACAAGCAATGGAGATGCCACAGCTTCCTTCAGCTCTCTAAACCAGTGCTTAACTCTCCTGGTAGACATTTTTCTACTAGCTTTTTGCTCCATGCTGTACTTTAAGCCTATTACCTCTTGTCCTATAAAAATCGGTCCCGTCATTTTTATTTACAGAAAACCTCATCATATTTGCTCTTATGACATCAAATCAGTTGCCCCTTCTTAAGACTATGCAACAGCCAGGAAAATCTCTGAGCAAAGCAGCTCTGACATTGCTTTTTCCGTTCCAAACCAAGACACTTAGTTCTGCCCTTTAGGTCTTTTGAATTATATTATTTAGTACCATAGTGCCTAGAAGCCAATTAAATCATGGACCCAGTGTGCTCTGGACATTACACCTTTAAAGGTATTGCTTGCTACAAAATGCATGTGATCTAAATAAGATACACAGAGCGTAAGAAAGGGTTAGAACATTAAAAAAAAAAAACAGCTTGCTTGCCAGTGCCAACAAAATATCCCACGAAAACTAGATGTATCCTATCAGTTGGAAAGCTAAAACTGTTTTATGAGTAGGATGGAGGGTGCCTGTAAATTACTGTCCCCCCCACCCTCCCCAAACCAACACAATTATCTGTGTTTTTATCTCGTTAATAATGTATGATCATTTCTCATTACTTTCTCCTATATTAAACAACCCTTCACTACCCCTGAGCTTAGATAGTAAACATTTATAATGCAGTATTAAGTTTATAGCATGGTCAGCATAAGGCAGAGGTCAAGCTTCCATTTCCTGGCTGGTGGCCGAGAAGCTCCAAATTTCCTGACTTTGAGAGGGGAGCAGGAGACAAAATCTATCCAGTCCAAAGCATCCCCAGCCCTAGCACAACTCCCATGTCCTCCCCAGGAAGCACTGCTTGAAACATAACCTGCACTAAGAAAATCGTGCCTGAAAAAAAATGTATAAAATCTTATTACTTTAAAACAAAAACACTTTATAACTTAGTTGTAACATACATTGCCTCTTCAATCCTCTGAATATAGTTTTAACTTACCACAAGTCTAGAGATGGCTCAGGAAAATCATAAAGTTTGCATGTATGAACGACAAGGGCTCCCCCCACCCCGGAGACTCCTTCCCCTCTTCCTTTTCTTACCACCCCCCCTCCAGCCGCCCCATGAATACAGGAAGAGAGATCACCAGCTGCCTGCTGAAGAAAAACAACCACCGAATAGTGTGCATCATTCAGATGACTTGGATGATTCAGTTTTTCCACGTGAACTTTGCTGAAGATGCACACAAACGGTGCCTTGTGCGTTTCTGAATCAAAATGGGTAATTAATAGTCCAAGTACGTATCAACAAAACTTCTATCTGAAGAACTTTTCGTCTGAAATGCAGCAGTGTCTGTTACCTTACAACACAGTTCCAGTTCTCAAGCCTATTAATAACTAGATCCACCTGTGCCTATACACTCCACTATCTCCAGGCTTTAAATATCCATTTAAAATTGTTCTCAAAAGTTGCATTGAACAGGGCAGTGAAAAGAGGATCTAGTGGCAAGCTCATCATTTTGAAAGCCACCTGATGTGATGTGCATTGGTTTTAGAGTGGGAGGGCTGGGAAGGAACAGAAAAGCCAGATGTTGCAAGCACCCTGCTCTCCCAGATTATCACAGCACAATAAGCAGCTGCTTGTTCTCAGGTGTTCCACAGGGTTAGCTGCAGCTACGTTTTGAAAGTTCAAGATGCTCTCACTGTCTAGTAACTTGTAGGAGAATTATATTTAAAAATTCCAGACAGTAGGCTAAGAGCAAAGGAACACACAAATGCAAAGTGCATACACGTTTACTTAGTGTATTTTTGTTTTAACAATGCCCAAAGATGAAGAAATAGCGCCTGTTTTTACTTCTCTAATTTCCTTTTCTCATTTGTTCAAAAAGTTCACTTGATTCCTCTTCATCAACAAGATCCTATTTTATTTCACCCCTACAGCCATAAGTCAAGAGCCAAACAGATTAAAAGTAAACCCATTAAACCAAACAGATTTGACACAAAAACTAAAAAGAAGATTCAGTCCTAATGCTGCCTTGGAAAGAACCTCCTGCCAGACCAGCCCTATTTATTTACCAGGAGAAACACTTACTTATCCTAGAGAACAAAAGCAGCACAAGCATGTTGAACACAACACTGCCTTCCACAGGGGCACAAGCGTGACAATGCAGGAACAGCCCCAGGGGCTCTGCAGGGGCAGCCAACTGAAGCCATCTAGGGGAGCACGCAATTGCTGCTGAGTGCACCCAGGAGTGCACGTGCAGCACCATGACACCGCACTTCAGCCAAGGGAGAAGGTGGCAACAGATCAAATGGACTGGTCATCACTGGAAGTAGCTCAAGACCCAGAAGAAAATAGCAGAAATGCTACTTGGCCTGGTGCTTTTATCAGCAAAAGGAAGCCTTTGGGGTCACCTCATTTGTCCCTTTCCACCAGGGCACCACATGGGATTCTGTCTTAGGGATGCAAGGTAGGTAAGAGTACCAGAAAGCCACCATAGAACCATGCTTAGGTAGCATCTGATAGCATCTTTTCTTCCACCAATGGGCTTGTAACCTACGCTTTTTTTTTCTTTATAACTGATTTTCACTTCATTTTAGGATGTAGATGTTAATGTGCATGCAACCTGAAGAGCTCGTGTCAAACTAGTCAGGCTGGTGCCACTCTCATTTTGCAGCTCCTGCCCTGAGTCAACACTGCCAGGCTCACCCACCCTCCCCCAAACATCTCTGATCTCACCCAGCTACGTGAGCAGCAAGCACTGTGTGAGACCAGAGGGTGCCCAAAATTTTGAAATTGTGTCAAACATTTCACTGGAAACTTGATGAGAAATTCACAGTCACAGGAACGAACTCAGGGAGATTTCACACATCAGTCACAAGAGCTGGTTCAGGATTTCTGAACTTCAGAATTCTGATAACTTTTTTTCCCCTGCCATTTCTTGGTAGTAACGGGAGTAACTTTTCATCATGGCTTCCCATCATACTCCCTCCTTTGGTCAACCACTAGGGAAATAAGCCATGATGTTGAAACTTGAGCCTCTTCCACATCCTACTAGAGGATTCCCCCACACAGACCATATCCATCAAAAGCACGACAGCAAACTTCAGTCAGAAGCAACTCAAGTGTTTTTCCTGTGGCCGGGTCCACCCCTATGTGAGTACCCCCGGTGTCTGCCTCATTTTGCAATGTCTCACTTATCCAATTCCAGCTTCCGTGTCTTCAATAAAGGCCTTTCTGCCTTTTCTTAAAACCTTTTGTATGACCCAGCTTATCACACCCATCTCTCCCCCTCTCTTACTGCTAGCAGGGCATGAGGCTCACCTTGCTGCCAGCTCACAAAACAGAAGCACCAGGGCAGGAAGGAAATACCCTACTTGACCACAGGGCAGCAGGAAGCTCTCAGAGCAGATGCTGCTAGTAAAAAGTCAAACTCATTCCTTAAAAAGCCACAGAGCTGCTTCACAGAGCAGCCCCTGCATGCCAGCAAAGAGAGCACCACCGAGCTCACCAGTGGCCTGCTGCTTCAAGGGTTAATGCCCAGCCACAGTCTGGCAGCATCCCAGGCAAGCATTCCCCACTGGGAAATAATTAGATGGGCTCGATCCTAAATGTTTGCGCTTCCTGTTTCTTCTGCAGCCGAAAGCTTTCTAGATTTGTATTTTGGGAGCTGAGCCAGGTCCATTGCTCAGCTGCTGAGCAGCAGAAGGAGAGAGGGGCTTGCTGCTGTAGCTGGTAGGCTCCTACTTGCCTTTTCTTCTCTCTCTGCTGCAAAGTAAATTAACAGGCAGCAGGGGAGGAACAGGCTGGAAAAGGGAGGGGGCCTGTGGGGCAGGTCCACACCCATCTTCCCAACAGGACCTGCAAATTCAGGGTTAAGAAATTCAGAGCTAGGAGAAAAAGCAGGCCTTTCTTACCGTCCAGCAGTAGAGAGCTGCGTGCTTGCAGTTCAAGAGCCAACTACTGCTTGGGGTGGTCTAAGCAGCTTCAAAGAGAAGCCGAAGTTGGCAGCTAAATAAGCAGAGAAAAATTCTTAGATGAACCAATAGCTTGCAGGCAGAGCTATTTTCACTGGAGAGCTTGGACAATGAAACAAGCTAGATCATGCTATAAATATTAAAAGTTTTATAGCTGTTTGTTCGTGCGATAAATTCCTGGAAAGTCCCTTGGCTTTAAGTTAGGGAGGAGAGGGCAAACAGGAAGATGGAAGGGAAACAAATTTTGGAGATTTGCTATCATCCTCAGTTAAACCACCTCCCACCAAAACACAAACCGTGAAGACCCATGCCAGAATATTTCAAAACTTCTGCAACTTCAATGGGATATTCAGGGGGCTTGGGACAGCCTCAGCTAGAGCCATGTTATGCCTAAGACTGTGTTCAAGTTCTGTGGAGGGACATTTAAAACCCCACAATTGCTCTGCAAGAATCTACCACATCCAAACCACTGGCCATTCAATAAAAACAAATAGTCATCCAAGACGCAGCCACTAATGTTTGGTTGATCATCTTCAGCAGGTCAAAGAGCCTTGGTTTCATTATTACTCATTATTCATGAAGTTATTATCCATAACAGAGAAAAAGGGGGTTCTTTGGGGTTGCTTTTTTCCCTGTTTACACATAAAGCTTTACACCCCATTTGTGACTATTATTAACTTTCATTGGAAACATGTGAGAACTTTTTAGAAATATTTGCACTGGAAACAGCTAATGGGAGATAGATGAGGGAAACATGTTAATAAGTAGCACTGAGAAGCATGCAGTTACTTGGAAAAGCCATTAAATGCACATATCAATTTAGACTACGGCATTTTCTGTCTCTTAGTAAGTATTTTCCAAACGAAAAAGCCTCTAAGGGCAGGTCACAAGGGTCTGAGGCTCATTACCTGCAAGGGCACTGCCAGAGTAGCTCCAAAGGCACTAGGCTGAGAGCCAGCAGCAAGCACGGCCTGCTGCCACCTTGGGCCTTCTTCAGGCTTCCTCCGCATGTTGGGCCCAGCAGTTCACCCTCTGACCCATCCATCCTGAGGGAGGGCTATGCTGACAGCATGAAAAATAAGCAAAACGGGTTATTTGCTTGTTACAGTGGCACTGTGCGCCGGAGCTGGTCATCTCCCCTTCCTTGGCGGCTGCCTAGCTGCCATCACGCCTGGGGAGCTCTCATCCTCACCAGAGGCCGAGGAGCAAGCAGGAATTTTAGTCATAAACCAACCTTGGGGATTTTCCCTGAAAATCAGCACTGTACCTCATTTCTCCTGTGGTTAATTCTTCCAATTCCAACCCCAGTTTAACAAAACATGTAGTACCTATAAGATAGCTTTGCCCTCTCCCAAAACAATACATTAGATTAATTCCACTTAAGGGGGAAAGTCAGTGGCTTACATTATCCTGAGCAATGACTGAGGTGGCCACACAAGGAGGTTTAAGAAATGTTTACATCCATTCCACATCGTGCTAAAACAAACACATCTCTCCCACCAGCAGGAACTGGAGGACACCCAAGGGTCTCATTTTTTCCTTCACAGAATATGTTATTCTCATTTTTCTTCCTACTGGCAAAGCACATGCAACAGACAACTCCTGCCTGTTTCATATTTAGTATGTATAAAACAAACAGCTCTTTAACTGATATCAGCCCGGCAATATGGTTTTCAAATTTGACTTCATACTTCTGGACTGACTCCAGAGAAACCCAAACTAGCTAATCTTTTGGACCATTATGTGAGGCCCAGCAAAAAGTGACACAAAGCTGCCAGCAGTCACTGACTATCACAGAAGAAAAAACTGTTGGCTACACATTTCCAAGGGACCTGGGCCCGCATTGTGTAGGTAAGAGGATAGACAAGGGTTACTATTTTAAACTAAAACAGCAGCAGCGTAGGCAGCAGAATTGGAGAAAATTATATTTTGACAGTGGCTCTTGACTGCTTATGTCATGCATCTTACAGCTTGAGCGCTGTGCATAGCTATATATATCTATGCTGAGTGACTGCCCTTGTTTCATACTCCACCACCACACAAATGCAGCAGTAGAAACAAATGGGCATGGAGCACTTGTGTGGGTTGTTTTCTCTGTGGAGCTACTGCCATGCTGCTGACAGGGTGTTTGACAAGAACATGGACCTACACATTCAGCTTAGCTTTGCTCCTTTCTTCATTCTCTAAACCTCATCTTTTTAGATTGCTCTTTCTACATTTTAGTTCAAGGCTTTAAGAGCTCTTGTCCTTTATAAAACCTTATTGCCCGCAAGACAGCAAAAGTATGTTTATGTGATGACCCAAATCTTAGGAACATGTGCTCCATATGCACAGCAAGTGCAAAGGAAAATTCAGACTAAAGAGAAGAAAAGTCACATTCTTCTCAGTTGTACAGCAGGACAAAATCAATTTACTCCAAAGGATCCAGTACTTCCTTCCATTTAAACATAAGCCTTTTTAAGTCATGCTCTGAGGTGGTGCACAAGGACTTATGGTGGAAACTGGAGGGGGGTATACTTGGCAAACTGCATAAATCACAAGCACAGGGAGCAAAGCCAGCACCCACCCTCTTGCATGACATCAATCCTGTGCTTGCAAAGACAGCTCTGCGTACAAGTTTTGCTGCCCAGATCACGCATAAGAAACTCAGAAAATCGATGAATGTTGAAAAACTCCTGAGAAAGTAAATCCTACAGAAAAAGTTTAAGCTGGATTTAGTATCAAGGTCTGAGTTACAGTCTGATGAGAAGTTTAACTTGGTCTATTCAGGATGTGACTACACGTACAGAGCAGTTTGTGAAGACTACCTGCTGTCAACCTGTGATAAAACAGGAAATAAGATTTAAACAAATTATTTTCATAAAATGAAAATTCTTTGCCCTCTCCATTGATAAAGCTAATCGACTTCACCCTCTGTTTCCTGGTTTGGAAAAGTTTTAATTTTTTTCTTCTTCTTTCAGCTCAATGTACACCCGGATTATGTAGAATGTTTTTAACTATTTATCTGCAAGCCATTAGTATTCATTTTTATATTTTATTTCCTCTTGAACATCAGTATCTAGAATAATATTTTCTTGCAATGTTTATATACGGAACACCCAAGATATTGGCTTGCAAGAACTCTGCAGGCTAAAATAGAAGCCCACACAATATTTTTGAGGTGTATGTTCCTGAAACATCACTATACATATATGCAAAAGTACCAATTAGTCATTTTCATTTCTGTGTCCTTTATGATCTTTTCCAACAAATCATGTCATTTGGCCACCAAGCTATAGCACTCAGACCAGAGTACTGTGGGGTAGTGTATGATGGCAGGATATCTGCATACTCACGTTGTGCTCATTAGGAAAGTCAACCTAGGCACAGCTTTTTTTTTTTTTTTTTAATATAGCAGATGCACGTACCTTCGATACCAAGAGACAAGCCAAGTTTCTGCACAGTAACAGTTCCTAACTTGTTGCCTACGTTTTTCTGAGATTAAGCCAGCAGTTATTCTTAGCTCTTTATCTTTTATTTTTCCCCTCCAAAACTACAGTGCACCCTCTATATTCACTATACAGAGTAAGAAGTTAAGTGATTGCCATCTTTCAAGTTTAATCTCTTGGACAAGGACAGTGCACTAGTCTTTTGGATTTGAGAGTTTTCAGATACTTCGCCTCACTTTTAAGTTAACATGGTACAAAGAGGGAGAGCAGAGCAAGTGGGTAGAAAAAAATATTTCACAAACAGAACAGATTTCACCTTCTCCATATGATATCAAAATGAAAAAGGAATTATTTGAAAAAGTTGAATTTTTAACATTTCTCAATACACTAGATCTTCTAATAGGAACCACTACTGTAAAGAAGAAAGATAATCACACTCAGGAACATTATGACAGTCACTGCCATGGGTCTTTGCTGCATTTTAAACCATTCTCTCAATCAACAGCAGCACTTCTATATGGTAATGGTAAATGATCTGTGCCATGTTGTTACATGAACAAGAACATCAACTCATTATTTCCTGTTGTGCACAAAAATAGAGAAGATTGGGTATTTTAATCTTTATTCTTTGCTATGGAAGACAGGTCACATAGGAAAGTAAACCATCTGAAGTAGTGCGTTTTTCATAGAATACTAAAACTTGCTCTTAAATATCTGCTTTCTACTAGTTCCTTGCTTTTTACTTTATTTGTCTTCCTACACTGGTACTTGTATTTTCCCTCTCATTTGGTAGTAAGGGGCTTCGATACCTCTTTGAAACAAAACACACGACTTGATTAGCTGACACTATGCATCTGAAGCGGCTTATTCAACTGTTTGAGTCATCATGCAGTGGCAACAACACACTGGTTCTCTTCACAACACCAACCGTCTTTGTATCACAGCCTGATTCCACCATCTACTTCCTCAGTTCTCTTGGAAAAAAAAAAACATTTCTGGTATTATGGTAATTTTGTAACAAATAAATAAAAGGAAATAAGAGCAACATGCTTCCTTCTTTGGTAAAGAAAATAATTTGGACACTATTTGTACATACCTGACTAAGAAACACCCTGGCTCAGCAGTCTCCTCTCAGAGACATATACAACCACCCCAAATAGTAAGAGACTCCACGAGATGGAGGAGAAAAGTTTTGGTGTGCCTTACATAGGCAGAGCAGCTGCCAGAAAGCCCTTCAAGAGTTTAAGTGAAGTTCCTTCTGCTATAGAACCTGCTATCAACTGTTGGACACCCTTGACGATTGACAAAAGATCACATTCAGTACTTTAACTCATCATGGTTATGACACTGGAGAGGACACCGGTTAGGTTTTTCTTTTCTGTTTGTTGCTATCCTTTAAGCTTGTATTTAAGGTAACAAGACATTTTGAAAAGTGTCACTCTACCTAAATATTTACAAATTCATCTTTCCTCATAGCTGAATTGATTGAAAGCTACCTGTTAAATTAGGGCAAGCTCCTTTCACTGCTCTTAGATCAAACTGCAAGAGAACTTAACTGAACAAAGGAATCAAACGTCTGAGTTTTCCCTGTCTTAAAAACATGCTGGCAGGACCTAAAGAAATCACGTAGAACTATGGTTTCTTCCACATCGACATGCACAAACACATATACCAAAGTATATCATTCCCCAGTCATTTTTAAACCATGGAGAACGCAACATTAAAGATGAGCAAAAAGTCAGTTTTAGAGCTTCATTTAGATAACATGCCTAAGTCACAGTTACTGAACTGAATGAGCATCACTTATTTCAAATGGTTCAGCCAATTTGGGGATGGACTTTGCTACAACACAGTGCCTACAACATGGCAGTTTGAGCCTTCTTTTCAGAGGCAGGACCAAACTGGTCTAGACACTGCAGCTGTGTTTGCCAATGTCTCTACTACCGATGCCAGGTCTGGGGAGTGGAGAAGACTTGCACGAGACAGACTTACTATAATCTGCTAGGATTAAAAAGGTCCATAACAGCCCCCACTTAAATCACCAACGAATAACAAGTAAATTTAATTAACTGAGAACTGAATTTAACACCATGTCGCTACAAGGGCTGTAGCACACTTCAAGAACCTGTTGCAGCAGAAAGGTTACATCTTCACAGCGAGAATTATGGTATGTTTTTAACACTCATGTTATCACATACAATTCCTGCCCCAGTTCAAAGTGCAAACTACTATTTCACCTCCCCCTTTCCCACAAACTATTAAATACAAGTTTGTTTTTCCTTTTCTTCAGAAAGACCAAAGGAGTAAAGGCTGTTGGCAACGCAACATTCATGAAAATAGTCTTAAAATTAGTGGGGAATATAAAAGACTTTGTTTTCATTTGACTAATTTGTGCCCAGTACCACAGACATGAAGGTACAAACTCCATCAGTTTAAGAGTGAAAAATATGTACAACTATATTTAACATTTAAATTACTTTAAACACAACTGTTTGCATACTAACAATCTTATGTACATTCAGTTTTAAACAATACCTCTTTAATATCTTCTTTTGTTAAACAAGTTTTATTTTCCTCCCAAAAAACCCAACGCTATTCTAAAATTCTGGAGGGGGCGGGGGGGGGGGGGAAATCGAGCTATATATAAAATAGCAAGATGTCTTACAATTGTAATGTATCATAGCACATATTTTTCATAAAAACAACACATCATTCAAAAACTGAACCACTGTAAAGTTCTCATAAGTCCTACAGGACTGTCTTTAAAAGATTACTTTGGTTAACAGCAAATCAATCCTAAACAATTAAGGAAAAAATATGTATTCTTTTATCACCTCTACAGATGCATTTCCTTGACATGTTGTAGCAATCCATACTTCTTTACGGATGAGCACTGCAGCCGTTCAATGCACTTTATTTGTGCTGTGATTTCAATAAAATAGATGATGAACCAGGTTGAATTGATTTATAATTAAATTAGTCCAACTTCCTAAAATCTCTGGATAAAAGATCTCTCTTCCTAAGATCTCTGGATATCAGAGAAAGAATGGAAATGCTACTTCACCCTCACAAGGTTGACCTCATGCAGTACTTGCAACAGTACCACTAACAGTTGCATCAAACTGCTGTTTCCCTGCTTGCCTTTCCTGATCAGGAGGGTAACAAAATTTTTGCTGATCCCTATGTATCCTGACACCCAGACAGTCACAACAGCCTCTGAGCATTTGGACAGATGAAGTGCCACTGGAATTTACTGTAATGCAAAGATTTCTTCTGAGTAGTTATGCAGATTTCAGGTCATGTGTGGTTTCTATATCACTTAAAGTTTACTCATTTTGATGGGAATAAATGCTCCCAACTTTCGGCCATTAAGAGGAACTTGATCTTTATCTTTCTTCCCTCCTTGCACTACAAAACCCTCTGACACATCAAAAAATCACAAACAAAAAGGCAAGAATAAAAGATTCTCCAGGAAAAGAACACTGCATTAGTCACTATGCGTCAGTTAAGCTGAAAAGCAGAGAAGTCTGACCGATGAACAAAGGCACTTGGTAACCATCCCGTGAACAACAGTCAATGAGTCAACAATTTAAGTCTCGTGATCCAACTGACCAGCAGCGAGGGCTCTGCAGAGGAAGATTTTGTGGATGATGTAACAGAAGATTTTTTAGCGCCTTCCTCTTGAAAAGGAATTGTTGCACTGTTGTGGAGGTCTGTATTCATAAAACACCTGCTGCCTCGAATATAATCCGTTCCCCTCACTAACTGTTTCTCAGACATTGGCCTTGAAAAGGGGTGTTGTGTGGAGGGACTTTCTTCAATGATCGGGGGTATCCTTTCATTACTGAAGTACCTGCAGAGGACATCTTCACCTGTAGGAGTGGAAGGAGGAAAATCCATTATTTCTGGTTTCAAAAAAAAATTTTGCCCCTCAGGACTGCTAACGGCACTTCCCAGATTCTGGTTACCTTTCATAACACACCTAGACATTAGCAGCTGTCAATAAATTTATGGCTTTTTGGCATCTTGTTTTTTTGAGTAGCAAAAGAACAATAAAGTAAATTCACACACACGGAGGATACTGTTTGACTGTTAAATTCCAAATTCTCACACATACAAACCAAAACAGCCAATGTAGACCATCTTCATGCAAATCATTACCATATGTCAGACCTAACACACATCCTTGTGATGTTTCATTCAAGCTGCTGTAGACCAGAGTTGAAACCATATTTATACACGTGTAACTCACGACTACCTTAAAAGCGCTACTCTGGACAAAAGAAATTAATTTTACAGATAAAAATGTAAGTATTTCCCTGGGTTTGATCGTTGATTTGTGATGCTTGCTCTTCTTTTATTCTTCCCCAGACAACTGAACGTGGCTGCTGCTAGAAACATCCTACCATGCTAGATGGACATTTATTCTGATCCAGTGTAGATTACATACAAGCCTGGAGGACTTAGATTCATGCTAAGGGTTAAAAACAAACAAGCAAAAAAAACAAACAAAATTAAAATCTACCAGCCCTGCCACCTGGTGATCATTCTGTGAGACTTGTTACTTACTCTGTTTCTAATATCCCTCCAGGTCGATGCTTGTTGTTATCAACTTCTACTTTTGTGATAGAAAAATAGAATTCAGCTTCTATTTTTCCTGGAACTACACATTAGCTTTCACAACCGATTTCAAGAACAAACTAAATAGTCACCTTCTCTCATTTCCCGCTCTAGCAGGCCCTGTATCTTTTCAGATACAAAGGGGGAGTATGTTAAAGAGAAGGGCAGTGCAGGAAGGAAAAAAAGCCACCCCAACCTGACAGCTAACATCATCAGCCTTTGTCTCTTCCATTCTGTGACAACTTCAGAATATGTTGTTTTCTAACAGCAACTGCAGAAAAAAACAACTCCTGAAGCATCCTACATTTTATTTGAGAACAAATTTACTTCTGTAACAGCCTCCACAGTAAGCTAAACAAAGACTGATCAAAAAAGCAGTTTCAAAATCAATATTAAATACAGAAGACAGAGGAAGGTGTGTAAAAGCAAAATGGCAAACTTGCTATAAGGAGACAAGTCTGTCGTAGTCAGTTCAGACTACTTTTAAACGCTCACATGAATTCTAAGACAGAGCAATAAAGTTTGAGCCCCAGCACTGAATAGGCTCACAAATTCACAACTATCATCTGGCATTTCTGTTAAAACCAACAATCATCTTGGATTAGTTCAGCAGTATGCAAACACTTCATTCTTAATTTAGGCACTTTCATGCAGTTCACCCTAATAAAATCCTGGAGAGGAAGAGAAGAGAAAGAGGGACAAGACTTAAAATCTTGCCTTTTCTCCCTGGTGCTCGTGGCCTTGAGAAAGGTTCTGCAGCTCCTATCCAGCTCCCATCAGCAGGCATTGACAAGGGACGAGGTTTTCCTAAAGGCAACAGAGCAAAGGTTACGCGGAATTGCATTAAGTTTAAGAGACCCATGTTTAAATGGATTCTTTTCACAGTTAAACCAAGGGAGAGATACCACAATAAGCAGCTAAAAATGCAGAAAAAATATTTTAAGATACTTCTACCAGTAAAATACAAGACAGCATTCTGCTGAGATTGAACAGCTACACTCTTGCTCGTTTACAGTGGACTTAATGACCACAAGCTACAACCAATACATGCATGGAAATGGACAGCAATGGCATCAATGCCCAGCTGAATGACATCCATTAAAGAAATAACAGCATTTAAGTTAAATTATTTCAGATGTGGAATTTCATTCACATTCACAGTTCCTACAGACTGTCCTTAATGTCTACCAAATCTAACAAGCAGTTTCCTAACACAAGCTACTCCAAACCAACTGAAGTGCATGAACTCACCGTAGGACTGTGTTTTTTCCCTCATCTTGGCTGGCAGTATATTTGCTTCCATGGAATACCCAGGCAACTGATCAGAATCAGCAATAGTAAATCTTCGCCTTCGACTTTCCTGATCCAGAAAAGAATTGGGAGACTCAGCACCCTTGGACCCAAGTAGTGGCTGACTGAGTTTGTTGCCTCCTCCATAGACAAAACTCCCCTTTTCATCTCTGAAAGGACAGTTCACTTCAATTAGCAGCTTAAAAGGAATTTCACGCTATAGACATGAGTAAGTTTGAAAGATATTTCTAGCCCACAGTCATGCTCCTGACAACTGGCATTGTGCTGCAAACATGCTGAAGAAAAAACAAGTCAGGTGATGGAAGACTTCATTAAACATATTCATCAAGAAGAAAAGAAAGTTACTCCCCTTCACACTAATTCACTTTTAATGAGCCTGTAATTTAACAGAAGTTTAGAGGTTCCTTTAGGTACCAGTTCTACAAAAGCTTTTGAGAAATGAGACCTTTCTGCCCTAAGGGTATCAAAGCTCCCAACTCACTGCCTGTTCAGCACACAGTTCTGGCAGAGGAGTGCATTCATAGGTTTCCCAACTCTATGTAGTAGCAATACCTACTGCCTGCTTTTGATGGGCTACGCTTTTCAGCCATTTTAAGAGGCCAATAACTGGCACTGTATATTCATCACTTTCTCTCCATCCAGAAGCGAGACCCCCTTGAAATATTCACTAATAAATTTATAGCATATATAAATACAATTTTGAGCAATTTCTGCAGGAACTGCCTTCCTAGAGCTATCCTTTATTCCCAAATAACATCCATTTTCAGAACCAGTCCTTGTTAGTATTTTTAGAAGAAAAGCCACCCTCTATGTTACGCTTTGTAACTTTTTTTTTTAAATCCCCTTTCCTGTACATGCTACAGTCATTGCTTGAAGCAACCAGTCAAGTCAGGCATAAAAATACACAGCTGACTCTAAGCATGGACATACCCCAATATTTACATTTTTTTCCAGCTAGCCATCAAGAACAATGCTAGAACTCAGTAAGTGGTAAGGAGCTATTTATGGAGATTTGGAGACCGAAGATTGAACGGAAGTGTTACACCACAACTACATGTGAGCAGACAGCTCTCCTACAACACCACCATGTGGAGAATGCACCCTGGGGTAGACAAACAGCCAATGCTATCCCTGCCTCTCCTCAGTGCCAGCAGTAAGTACTGGACCAGAAAAGGTCCATATCAGGAAGTGAGAACAGGATGACGAGGAGCAGAGGGCAAAAGTGATCACACACATGCATCACAGTTTCAAGAGATGAGCAAAACACACACAAGCAAAATTAAATAGCCAAACAAAAGTGGGAGAAATGCCCTTTTCCCTCTTGCTGGCTGCCACTGCTTCCCACATTTGTTTTATTTAAGGGTATTCAAGCATTTCTTGTGAGCCACTACCCTTCCCTGCATCATCCAAAACAAGTTTCCCAGCTCATATTGCTGTATCCTTCCCTGTCAAAAGGGATTCAGATCTGAAGGCATTTGAACTTTATTAGTTTTGTGACTCCTTAGAAAAGGCATGCACAAGCAAACCAAGTACATGAACCTAATTCACCAGTGTACTTGAAATTAAATGACTTAAAAGACCAAAACGATATCAATTCAGCAGTTAAATCTATATACATTTTACATTTCAGCTAAGAGACTTGTTGGTGTGTGGGGGGTTGTTTTGTTTTAGTTAAGAACTGAGCATGCATGAACATGAAAAACAGGGAAACAGCAAGTCAAGATGGGTCTACTTCAGTAGAGACCCTGACATTATAGACAGCCTCCACCTGCTCCATACTGCCCTGAAGACTGCAGTTAATACAACCTCTGACTCTGTATCAGGCCTTAAATGACAGGAGGCCAGCATTCCTCCCATAGGAGTCTTGTAGCAAAAGGTCAGCCAAGTTTCTGGGCTGCATCTACGTGTACGTTAAAGTGTCAGGGCAGGTCAGGAAGCATTCACTGCCTGGAAACCCTTTCATCCACTGCCTTCTCAGGTCAGCTGGCAGGGTTCTGGCATTAGTCAACAAGGACTTGAGAACAAACAAGAGCTAGCCATACCATAACCTCCCCCCTTTGTACACACAGGTCTGCATTTTTATAGTTTACACTGCAGGAAATAATAAGTGAGGCTGAGTGAACTGACTCTCCCTTCCCTTCAGTGGGAAAATTCCCGTATTACATAATTTGCAAGTTCAATAGTTTAGAATAGGTTCTTTTCAATCCTAACTATCTCAACAGTTACTAAACTTGCTAAAAACAGAGGTGGAAAAAGTTACAGACAAAAAAGACTTCTTCCTACGCACAGTTGGATTTAAACAAAAGCAAATACATAACCCAACAACCAAACAAGGAATGACATCCATTCATGTTTGGGGAAAAACTCTAATCTATACAGCACACAAAAAACTTCCAACAATAAAAATCTAGTACAATACTGGTAGTTTATGCATTTAAGCATACGCTTAAGTAATTTTACACATTTACGAAACTAGAAGAAAGTCTGATATCTGCTATTTCCCCAAGATAATTTACACAGAGCTCTAAGTGAAAACCAGCTCAGAAACAAATGTAATAAAGGAGTTTTTGTTCAGTATGTTCAGTGCATGTCTATTTGCATACCGAGGAGAATACGGAACAGCTGGTGGAGGTGGTATGTACAAATCCAAAATGGCTGGCTTCTCTTTTTTCAGTGAGGTATCCGTGGTGCTTTCTGGTGACTGGGTTGAAGTTAACAGGGGACTGGTCTGAAATGTTAGATAACTATCAAACATCTGAGCATTTATCATTCACAAAAAATATAAGTCAATGATCAATAGTACCATTTCATACTCATATGCTTAATAAACATGTAAAAAAAAAGTGTCTTAGCATTTACAATTTTCTTCACTCCCAGTTTTGGTTTGCTCTACAGTCTTTCTACAGAAATCCTACCACATTGCTTAAACAGTTCTAATAATGCTTTCCAGTTCTATTTTTTTGTGCAAATTCCATACATAGAAAATGTAACAGGCAAACCCCCTTATTTTTAGATCCATTAAAATAATGTGATTTGTTAAATATACACATGATCTGCAGTATTTACAAAGTCAGCACTCACTAACTTTATTCCATACAATCCAATGCCTGGTGCATGGACTGCCAATGTCCATGCACCAGGCACTGTAATGTCATGCAGGAAAGTTCACCAAAAATTACATCAAGTAATATAACTATGGTAAGGGAAGCAAAGGAAAAATATATTTAGTATAGCTCATGAGAGCAAGTTTGCCATTTGGTCTTTGTGACTCATGTCCATATCCCCCGTGTCTTCACAGAATCACAGAACTGAAGGGGTTGGAAGGGACCTCAAAAGATCATCGGGTCCAACCCCCCTGCCAAAGCAGGTTCCTTAGAACAGGCTGCCCAGGTAGGCATCCAGACGGGCCTTGAATATGTCCAGAGAAGGAGACTCCACAACCTCCCTGGGCAGCCTGTTCCAGTGCTCCGTCACCCTCACTGTGGGTCAGGCTCCTGTCTATCTCGAGCAGAGCAAAGGCTCTGTGTGTGGGTGAGGCAGGCTCTGATTAAATGACAGACACTATGCCACAGGCATTAGGGAAAGGAAAGGGGGGAAGGGGAAGGCGCAGCAGGGAAAAGGCATACATCCTGTACCCAGTCTGAAAAAATCTGCCTGCCTTGAGACTTGAGATATCCACTGACATTTCACAGGTTGATAAATTATCCTCACAGTTGTGGGGAGATCTATGTCATAACAGAAGAATAGGAATTCTCTCAAGTTTTCTTTGAATCTAAACTGATCACCTAAAATAATTATTTCCTTCTCTAAGCATTTAGCCCTAAACTTCCTCTTACAACACACCATTTCTCAAAATGGTTAATTAAAGAATTACTAACATCATTTTCTCTGTCCGCTTAATACCCAACCTGTGAATTGTCCAACAAACAAATCCTATTTTAATCTTATTAGTTTAAACAACTTGTTGAAAAGAAAAACTCAATCTTTCCCCACCCTTCACTAGGCTAAAAAGAAGAGGAATATAGTGAATAATCAAAGTTATTTCAGCAAAAAAACTTTATTCTGCTAAATAGAGGAAGCCTTCATTACTCCATGCTGATGAATTCCATACGTATCAGCAGTTTCGCCTCAGATAAGTTCTTCCAGTGCCATACTGATTAAAAAGCTCAACACACCTAGTCCCTTTGTGAATCAAGAGGGCATTATCTGGGTAAGAACATTTTCCCTTTTATCTAGGAACCAGAAGAGGACAGCCATTTCACAAAAACTTCCTCGACCTACACTCAAACATGAGTAACTGGGAGCACTTCTCGTATCTCTCTTTCAAGTTAAAAACCAAGGCATTCGCAGCCAGACATTAGAGGTCTGTCTATTCACCTGCACTAAAGGTGGCTTCCAACGCAGGTTCTTCAGTGGAGCGGGGGTGAAATGGAAAGAGCCAGTTGGACGTTTCTTGAGAAGCAGCCTAACTCCAGCAGGGTTCTCTCGCAACTTTGCCACCAGATTTTTTAGTTGCCATCCAACCTTGAAGAGAATAATGACATCTTTTATTTGGTATCGCTTTTCTGAAAGTGAACAAACAACCCCCCTGCTAAGTCAAACTGTCTATTTTTCCATGAACTTCAAGAGAGAAAAGAGATTCAAAAAAAGATATAATGAAGAAAAAATTGTAATGCACCTTTTTTTGGAAGGGTTTTCTGTATTTTATGTTGAAGAGATCCACTTAAGCAGTAAATTAAACACTGAGATATCAAGCAATACTCTTTATACCTCAGCTCTGGTCCTAGATGGATGCAAGGATGTGCAACAATTTGAGTAACCCAAGTATTCACAGTGAACTCCTTTAGTGATGTTTCTTTCTAACACTGAAGGGACTTAATTACCTGTGTTAAGTAAAAGTGTAATCATTTTATCTAATCATTTTATCTGATTTCCCAGATGCAAATGATTTGAGAAATAGTTTTTAAAAAAGTTTATCTGCATCCCAGTAGACTGTAATAAAGCATTTTAAAACAGGCCTTAACACAATATGAAAGATTTTAATAACGATGCATATAGTATTTGAACGCAAAATATTGCGAGTCTTAAAAAAATAAAGAACAAATTCTAAGTAAAATTTGTCTTCATAAAAAGACATTTAAAACCAAACAGAAAAACACCAGAAGAACTCACATGCAACAAGACTGCTATCCATTAATAACCTGTGCAGAGAACATGTAGAACAAGTGTAAGGGCAAGTGGGTAAGGCTGTTTGTTACTCACCACAGTTTGACGATTAACCTGGATCACTTCATCACCAGCATGAATCTTCTGAGATCGATCAGCAGGGGACTACGAAGAGGAAAACAGGAGGCACATGCTTCAGCAGGCTTTCTTTCCTCCCATAACAATCCCCACCAGGCTAAGTTGCATACACAATAGAGAGCAGCACTGAAAACTTCCATACACTTAGATCACACATTACAACCACCGATGACTTGAGAAATGTAAATTCACTTATCTTATGGCTTATTTTTGATACTGGGGGAACTAGAGGGAAAGGAAGAAGGCATAACCTTCAATTGTGGGACTCTCTCCACTGTCCTTTTGTCTCCAGGTTGTACTACACCAGACAATAGTGGGAGAGGACTGAAGAGATTATGCCTGTCCTAACACAGGTGCCATCTAAAACAGAGCTTTGAAGCGTATATTGATTTAAAAGTGAAAGAAAAAATGACCAAACAACAAAAAAGTAAGATTTTGAATATATAGGCCAGAGGCCTAGAAAACCTCCAACCCACAAAATAGGCCTGTCCCACTTTTCTATTTCCTAATGTGAATAAGAGCTACCAACTTCAATGTGAAATTACCTGCCTGCATCATCAAGGTCAACAGATAAAATATATGCCTGTATACATCCAAGTGTGTGCTTAGATAGATATTTGAAAAACATTAAAATACCTTTTGCTTGGGACAAAAACCAAGTTCCGGGTACCCATTAGCAAGGAACAGCTAAGTGGGCCAATATTTACTTAGATTTATCTAGGGCTGGTGCCATGCACCACCTATTGCTGCAGTTACTAAAACCGGTCTCGTTGCCATAATGTACCAGCTCTGAACAGCCCTGGCAACACCCAGAGTACACAGGTGTACTGGCCTGGTGCACTGCAGGGCTTCTGCAGCCTACTCTCAGCAAAAGCTCTCCTCCCATTTCCCCCCTCCAGGCGTAACCAGCTGGCAGCGGGCAGGCTCTTCACAGCAACTCCAGAATTCAGCATTTGGATTAAGGATTCCCTCTCCTCGTTACCACACCTTCAGAGCTCAAGTACGTTTTTATTAGAAGGAACTGTAGGAATAAACTAGGCAACAAGGGAAGACAACACAGGGGAATTTATGGGAGGCTCCAGTTATCATGAGTAACCCCATTTCTTCATTGTCTTCTCGCTTCCTCTGAAAGGAAATGTCTCAGTGGAAAGGCCATGTATACACGATTCAACCAAGCACATGAAAACTTCTGGGCCACAGTTACGTTGTGGAAAACAAAGCTCATTTCAAGCTGTCCTTTGGGCAATCAACGGCCTGGCTGGGTGAGGGTGGGGGACTCACACAGAGGACTTCTATGACAAGTGCCAGCAAGCACAGTCAATGCTGCCATCACATTGTGAGACTGGAGGAAAGAGCAAAGTTTAGACTGAGGCCAAAATGACACGGAAAGTCACAAGTAAGGTAGCATGACTCAGGAATCCTCTTGGCTAACATTATCAAATGCGTGGACTTTCCCAAACATTTTAACATACAGTACTGATGACTTTGGGGTGCAATGCCACTGCATTCCAATAAGCTGGCTTTTGGGGATAGCTACTAAAATACCACTCCAAACCTAGCAAGAAAATTGAGCTAAGACACAGCCTAATCTAAAAGGTCCCGTGTCACCAGAAAGACATCAGTTGTGTGCAGCTCTCTCAGTTGCTTCTCAAGTTTTGTTGTTCCAAAGGAAAGAGCTCCCCCAAGGAAAAACCAGCGTTCATGAAGCAGAAGTTTAGGTCAACACTCAAAGCTATGCTAATACAGCAGCTTTATATACAGCTAGTAATAGGAGTAATACAGCCCCAGTCACAGCCTCTAGAACGTGATCTAGATGTATAGGCAGCTTGGCAGCAGACACCATTACATTCTTTTATACCTATCAGATGTTGAAATTGCTGTCAAAGTGGACTTGATCTATATTTCACAGCCTTTGCAGAGTTATGCCAGGACAATAGCATTGTCAACTGGCAGCTAGGAAAGCTTTCAGTTTTCACTCTGAACTGCAAGCGCAGATTTCCACCCACTCCTCCCAGGCCCCTGGACTTGGCAGCGGTACAACTAGAACCACTGGTTCTTTCCTATTCACAAAAAAAGGGCATCATTTCAAAGGCCAAGTTCCTCAGCTCCCTTTTTTGTTTCTCTCCAGTTTTTGCCCTTGTAGGGAGGCATTGATGACAATACCACAGCATCAGCCACCAGCTACACTTGCTGACCAAAGGTTCACTGTGCTGACTTCCTGAAGGCCTTCAATAAAGTCTCAGCTACAGAGAATTCAGTGCAAGAGTAAAACAAACAACCATCTGCAGTAAAAAGCACAGTTGTCTATCATGCTTGACCATATCCTTCCAGCAGACTGCTCTTGAAATCTTACTTTTTTGTAGTCTTTTTATTCTGCAAAGTAATTAAATCAATGAGCTGTCTAATGACTAAATTGTTCATTGTTGAATTTAGGACAGAACCACCAAAGTTTTCTCATTAGGAGAGATTTCCTTTGCAAGCAGTGAGCAAACATACCTCCAAGACTTTGTTAAGTAAAATACCAGAAGCTCTCAGTGACTTAAATAAGCTGCTGTTCTATTCTAATGCCAAGCATTTGAAGTACCTCACCTACTTGCAGGAACTGGTTTAATTAGGCTAACAGTGAAATATGAGGACAAAAATATTTACAAGTGCTGGATACACAAATGATGCATCACACAGTATTTAAAGCAGTAATATGAAAGTTACAGGTAAAACAGGAAAAAGCAGTGGAAAAAAAGTCAGACTAAATCAAAGCTACATTCAGATAGTCTGAGTTAATCTACATTTACTTCACTTACATTTTCTGTAGTGCCAGTAATTACATGTAATCCATCATAAGTTGATTTGATGTACATTCCCTAAATATAAGTAGAAAATGAAAAACATGTTCAAAGGTAAAACAACACTGTGTAACATATTTGATTAAATAAGTGTTGGCAACAGACTCAAAACATCATTAACGACGCTTAAAGATTCACACATTTTCCCTAGAAAACTGTGCAATCCAATATCACTAATACCACAACATTCTCAACCTCTTCACAGATGACTTTCACTGTAATTATAGTATTTTTAATTACTTAGAAAAACTAGCACATGGAATGCAATTCAGAAATACTGTTTGGATGGTAACACCAAACGCTGTCAGTTTTGCCTTTTTTTTTTTTTCTCCAGTCTTTGGCCTTGAACTAAACTTTATTTCTCTACTGCTCTGTCTACACTAGAGAATTGCAAGCTTGACTAAATGGCCACTAGCTCTCTCCATACAAAGCACACTTACACAGGTGGGCTACAAATATCATACATCTGTTCTTTTACAGTTTCTCTTGGCAAGTCAAAATACAAACTACCTTGTAAACACAATGCTGACAAAAGCAATAAAAGCCCTGGCAGAACTAAGTATTTCTGACTCTGTTAATGCTGAGTGTAAATACAAGAATAAACACAGATGAAATTGGTGTTGACCATATGGAAAAAGTATAATTCACCTACAGGCTATTAACTAATAATTACATAGATTTCCGCACAGGAGGTGACCAGTACATTGGTTTCACCACTTATAAACAAAACCACGTCTCTTTACTATTCCCGCCTACACCTGTTGTTAGAAGTACTCACATTGAGTTCTACAGAACTTGAGTGTTATTCAGGGGTCATATGCAGCTTATCTGCCTGAAGTTACCATGCTTGCTTAGAAGTGCAGGAAAACACACAAAGATGGGGGTTTTTTTGCCCGGTCCTCTCCAGCTAACTTCCTTCCCTGCTTGCCTGTTAGTACTCGGTTTTGTGAACCTGCCTCCTCATTGCTGGCTTAGTGCAAGCTTCAAGGTAGCTTAAGCAATAAGAGAGCTCCTCATAGTTTCACAAATTCATGACTGATTCAGTCAAATCCACCGGCCGAGGTAAAAATATGTATCACAGTCAGACTGTAAAACTTCCTTTAGGTGTTCATTTCTTTCGTCTTTTCATGGAGGAATAGAAATGCACTTAGGAATTTAAATTCCCTCCAACTCACTCTGACATGAGTATTTCCCAGCCAGAAAATCCAACAAGATTTCAAATTCAGTTTTCATAACCAGTACTCAGCTGAGTGGAATACACTTAATGAACTGTTCTTACCAGACCTTCCCCAGGTTTAATGTTGGTTAAATGAACCTCCTCCAGACACGCACACTGGCTCATCAATGGATCCGTAGTTGATCGGATGGCTTTATCGCAAATTCCATTTAAAGTCTTGGACTATGAAGAGAACATAAAAAACAAAAGTTACAAAAATTCTCTCCTGGCTGCTGCTTCTTTCAGTTTTTGTTTCCTTTGGAGAGGAAATTAGTTCTAAAACTTGGTCCACTAATAAAGCATAGTCAAGAATTACCAAAACAGAAGACTGAGATTAATTTGCACAGATCTAACCTGCAGCATGTTTATCTCCCTAGAGTAACCTAGTACAGATGATCTGCTTCCATTAGTGCCACCTCATCATCACTAACAGATGCCAGTACACCCTCTGTTTAAAAAGAAAATAAACACATAAAATGCTGAAAAATGGGGTTCATGTTCATTCATTTTTAACAAAAGTTAACCTATTAAATAATGAAACACTTCCACAATTCCTTGTGCGAACAATCGACCATTTTTCATATTGTTCTTTATTTCTGCTATAAAAATAAAATTGGCCATGGCAGTGTGGCTATTTAAAAAAAAAAAAGGTGCAGGCCACTGACTTATCTATGCAAGGCTTTACAGAAGGTAGGACATCTAGCATTAGTGTTTCAGCATTACTTCTCTCCACCATGCCTCTGAGCTGACCTCTTCTGGAATGCTTATGCAGGCAAGGTTCATATTTCCTTTTGACCAAAACATAATTGATCTGAAGCCAACATTGTAACTAAAGGCAAACTCTGACCTTGTGCATGTCAGAAAGGCAGAATGCCTTTGTCTTTTACAACTTTTAAGTAACAGAATGGCTAATTAATCATTAAAAATATCATAGAAAATGTGCACCCTCCCTGCACACTCATGAATTTCTCTAATGCCCCACATTGTGTTTTGAGTATCGTTGTTAGCTGAAGCAGTGCTGAAACTCTAAGTAGGTTACAGAAGCTTAAAGGAGAGAAGGGAGGATTAGTACATAGCACAGTAGTTATTTGTACACTATTTGGGAACCAGCAAGGTAAGCCACCTTTCACAGGGGGAGTTGAATCCTTCAATCAAAGCAGACATAAGAAATTAAGGTGGAAGAAGCTACCTTGTAAGAAGACAGTTCTTTGAAATTACAATGGTCTCTGGAAACAATAGTTCCAACATTTTTTGTTTTGTTTTACATCGGATTTATAGAACAGCAATAAAATAGATCAAAACAATGCTTAAGTGTGAATACGAGGAACTGGTCAAACAAGGGAATTCCAAACAATACCCACTCCAGAGTGGGTGTGCATAAACGGAAGAAGAAAGAAGCAAAAAACTCCCTTTTACGTGGTCTCATTATTTACAGACAAAATTATTTTTAGTTATTGTGCTACTAAATTCCTAAGCATCCATGAGCTAGCGGAAGGCCTTATCAAAGAGCACAGCCTGGTTCATGTCAAAAGCAGGAAGCGATGATTAACTGTTAGAAAATATAAAAAGCATTCCATTACGTTCCTCATGTGGTCACAAGGCTGCTTCAAATCATTTTGAAAAATCCAATCTTTCAAGCTCAAGTACATTTAGACAAAACCTCAGTTCTGTTGCAAAGCAGTTCTTTTACATGAAGAAGCTTAATAAGGCATAGTATCTATTAATTAAGGCACTAAGCATCTCATGATGCACATCATAGGCATAATTGGTTTATTTAGCCTATTCTACAGTACTACCACTTCCCTCTAGAATTTGTGGTCCAAGTTCTCTTGAAGAATAGCTACGCAATGAAACTTTAAATACTTGACTTAGTGCTATTACACACACTATCAGTCTAGTCACAAATTTCATTGATTTCCTCTACAGCAAAGAGTATTATTAAAATGGCCCATAAGAACATTTCATTTGCATGATTTGCTGGGCTTGGAAAGTTGTTGTCAGTACAATTGGTGCAGAAACCACCAAACTAAACGTGACAGCAAGCAGCTGAGTTTCAGTAGAAATGTGTACTTACTACAGTCTGAACTTTATCTTCCATGTCAGCGACAGTACAGTCCTGAAAACAAAACAAGAACAAAAACAATATGTTAACCATAAATACGTAAACACATCATCTACAAAAACTCTGCAGAACTGCCACCTTAACCTTGAACTGAAATAGAGTTATTCATGCTGCAGGGATTAATCAGATTAATTTCATCCAGTAGGGCTCAAATGTACTGTTAAACAACTATTTTCTGGGCCTGGTAAAAAAGCAATAATAAACCTTTAAAACTAAGAACACGGGATTCAATTACAGCAACAGACTCTTCCAGAAAGGCAGAACCTTGCACAATAAAACTAGCCTCTCAGAAGGCACGCAAACTTGCCTTCACACTGCTGAACAGTGATTCAGGCATTCCCCTGTTCTAGCCATCAAACAGTTATAAAACAGATTGTTACAAATGGCATGAAAAGCAATTTTTAAAAACATGCTACTGATTACATTCATGAGGGCCACAGGACTGCATACAAGGCATTATTTACACAGCCTAGGTACAAGTCTTTGAACTGAAACAAGTTCATGTAACAGACTACAGGAGTCTTCATTGTTTTCTGCAAGAACAGCTGAACCAGAGAATGGTACTAGACTCTCAGATTAAAAAGTAAAAACAGCAAGTAAATAAAGAAACGATTTAAAACAATCTTAAATTCTAAGATACTTGTTACTCACATCTCACTGTGCATAGCTAGCACATAATGCCCAAAAGATGCATTCAGGAGCTGTGAACTGAAGCCATTGCATATTTTTGTTCGTCTTCAACAGTTTCATTCCTTCCTAGCTCTTTTCTGTGCTTTTTAAGATACAAGTCCAAAAAAGCATACAATCCTCCAAATATGAAGGTACCAGAGATATATAAAATAGCCCACCTATGTTGTCTTTTATGTTTTCGTAGTAACTCTTAACACCCTATTCAGTGTTCTGATGATCACTGAGGACTGAAGTTACCTTTTTTTTTTTTTTTACAACCTGTCACCAAAAGCTTCAAGATCTTTCCTGAATGCTACTACCAAATGTAGACTCTAGCATTGTGCATCAGCATCGTTTTTCTGTTACATACATCTTCACTCCTATATGCTATTATTCTATAAACTCTAATACATCCCTATACTCTATTTCGTAATAAGAAAGGCTTTTGACATCTAAAAACTCACCTAAAATTTCATCTTACTCTCTCTCTTCTCCACTTGGCAGTGAACTTTTTCAGATCATACTAATACATCTTCAATGTCCCACTACAAAATAGGATTGATTCTTCACTACTAATGTGTTTTTTTTTTCCTTATACATACCGATTGCAGTCTTTATTATAGCTCCTATTAAATTGGCAGAGAGGTACTCTGACATTAAGAGGCTTGGGCTGTATTTGCCAACTTCCATTCTACTGCCATCAAAGGCTGATTTAACTGACAGATTAGACACCATTTTTAGTAGTTTAATTAATACAGCTCAGCAATCTCATATCTCAGTTCCTGTAGCACTCTTGGGTGAACACCATCTGCTGCTAGAAATGCTTACTGTTCTACTTCACAATCTGCAGATCTGTATCTGTAAATCACTAACTTGCTGCAACTGCACACACAGTGCCCAAACAAGAAGGACATTGAGCAGTAAGCCAAACTTGTGTACTTTTGAAGGTATAATATCCAGATGCTCTTCTTTTACAGATAAAATTGGGTGTTATCACAGCTTGACATCTCACAGGACTTGGGCAGCATCCTCCCCAAAATGGAGAGGGAATCACGAATTTCACAGGACATGGTTCTGCAGAGTTCTAACAACATACAGCTACAGACTACACAACTACAAGCAAATTTTGCAGAAGCTAAAGTTTGTGTGTAATGCTTCACAGTCAAAGCAGTGGCATGCTGTCAGAACAGTTTAGAAGACAGGCAATATTATTCAGAGAATCAAATGATGTAACTTACCAAGACTCCCGCAGTTGCTAAGCATCGTTTTAGCTATTACCAATGTAAATGCTCACCCCACAGCTGATAAATAGAAAGTTTTGAAACAAAACACTGCCATCTCATGCTACTGTCAGCAGAAGCCTGACTAGAGGAATTGGCATCATAAAGGTAGCAGTTCCTTCTGTTATATGGAGCATTTCCCATCTGATGGCTAAAATACTATGTATGGGACAACAAGACCCAAGAAGTCTTCATGTGTGGGCATATTAGCTAATGTAGTATACTTTATTACGTTTTTCACACTGGTAACTTTTTTCAACACATTGTGTGGAACTTGATAATTTTCAAATGCAGACCAACTATTTTAAAAACTAACCCTACTCCCATTAAAGCTCAAGAAAACATGAGTAGCTTTTAAATGGTAGCCACTTATAACAAAACCAACAATAGCAAAACTGGAAATTAACAAAACAAACCACCTCAGAAAAATGGACAACAAACTAACCTTCATGGACTTCTTCAAGCTTTGAAGAAAGATCACAGTTCCACACCTGCCTTCCAATTAGCACTCAGCACACAGCAAACACATTACTTCCCCAAACACCCACTTTCCCTCCCTTTTGGAAAGCAAAGAGGAAAAGAAATCAGCTGACCTTCTGAACAGTAGTAGTGAGATCCAAGCATAACTGAATGATTCTGTTCTTCATTGATGAGAAGTCAGCAATACCAGTAAATGGGGTCCTGTAACAAGAGAAAATTCTTCTTAGACTGAAGGGACAAGTCTTCTCCTGTCCTACCATAGCATTGAAGAACGGCATATAAGGATCAGAGCTGTGACTCTGACATTCACAGAAGTGCAAGGACAGTTTTATGATATAAATATTCCTGCTTCCGTATTTCCACTTCATCCTTGCACCAAAATAGTGTATGCCTAGCCCTGTGGCGAGCGGACATCAAAACCTGTAGAAAGCTTTTCAGTCAGTTTTCCAAACTACAGTTGTCTCAGCGGCATGTCCACACTGACTCTGCTGTAGAAATCACAACCTTTGGTTTGCCAGTGCATAGTTTTCTACCTTCCAGTCTTTGATTACTGAACTCAGACCTGAGAGAATAACGAAGTGTGGGAGTTGAGAGAAAGTTCTATTAAATATATTCTTTTCATTCAGTGAAAAACACTGCACAACGTTTACCTTGCGCAATAACTTCCTTCTAGAGAAAAAAAAACGAACACACAAGTTCAGTAAGGCTCAATTTTCTAAGAGACTTATTATGGGTAAGCCAGATTTAGAGCCTACAGAGACTCACCTCAGACACTCCAGATAGCTTGAAGGGTTTGAAAGCTACCCCACCTTGTTTGGAAATGGAAAAGGCAGTTGTCTTGCTCACAGAGAGCTGAAGAAGAAATTTAGGGCAAGGTGCAAGCACCAAGGTGAAAGGAGAGGAGTAGGTGAGAGGCACAAGCTGTTAATGTCACTGTAGGGATATTCAAGAATAAAGGCTCTCCTTGCTGACAATCCTCATGCAGCTCTCCTTCTAACCTTCCTTCTCAGGAAAGCTGGCAAGGGTCGCTGGCAAGGGTCTTGGGACTTCACGTCCATCTATTATCCTGTCCAGCACTACGGCCAGAACACTATCATTTCTGTTGCCTGTTCGCTTCCGCTGCAGCTGTCACAAAACAACTAACTCTTGCCAGGAAAATTAAAGAAAAAAATATTCTCTCTTCTGCTCCTCTGTTTTTCAAATCACAGAGCTAAGGACAAAATTTCAGCAGAACATTAGATTTTTATTATTACTATATATTTATTTAAGAAAAAAAAAGGACCTGCCAATGACAGTTGATGTAGATGGTGAGAAGAGGAGAGGAGGAAGTCACGTATATGTGAAAATCTGGGACTGAAAACAAGTCATTTCCCCTGAACAGCAAAACTCATTACTTTTATAAATACTAGTTTGGATGCAATGTTACTAGTTTCATTGGTTTTGACAGAAATGGAAATGCAAGAGTAGATGTCCTAGGTAATTAAATTTGTCCACCAGAGATCTTCTGGAAAAATCAAAAAAAAAGGTGACTGAAATCAAGAAGATCTTTACCACAAACATCTACTGCTATAATGAATTATTTCTCCTTGTAGGGTAAATGAAAATATAAGGCTTTTATTCTTACCTGTCCAACCACGCAAGCAAGGCTTTAGCAGCACCAATAAGCTCTACCACAGAAGTAAGGAATTCATTGGGGGGTTTTCGCGAGGTATTCCCATCATAAGTTGAACTTTTCCTACGGCTGCAGATGTAGTTTTGCAGATTGTTGGATGATGCTCGCAGCTTGAGAACTAAGTTCTTCATATTGTCTGTTTCAAGGCCATAGTTCTGCAAGAAATATTATGAAGTTCAATAAATCTCCCTATCAAGATCCTGCTATTTATTATATCCCACACTCCAAACTCAGACATATTGAAAGGTCTAAGGGTTTACCCTTTAAGTGGGGCGGGGGGCAAAAAGGCAAGTTGAGATGTTTAAAAGTGATCTCATCAAGCATAATGTAGTTTACTCAAACATGTAGTTTGAATAACGGAGCTGCGTTATTTTTGTTAAAGGAAAATAAATGTTTTCTCTTTTTTTTTTTTAATGATGTGATACACAAACAGTGAAGGAACATTTCATTCACAACTACGGATAGTTTAAGCTGGCATGCGATAAAAACATCTACAGGAAGCAAATGTAACTTCATAGTTAGAAGATAGAATAAATATTTCAATCATAAGTTTTCAGTAATGATGTTTCTTGATTATAACAGTGCAATTATTTACAAGTTTGAGGACTGCATTAACACTATGCTTAGGAATTGAATCCACAACATATTTTTCATTCAACACCATTCAAAAGTTTTGAAATGTAACAAATCTGCAAGTCCTGCCTGTAACTTAAACTTTACAGATTCAAATACAACCACACCACACTCCATAAGATTAAAATACAATTGTTCGAAGCAAAACATTGATTGTCTCATTCCAAACATGTCAGAAATGCTACACTATATATCTATTCCGAAGGCAACTCACTCAATTTTATAACAAGGATTTTTTTTCTTCTTGCTGTCAGTGTGCAGATGCATGAGTTACAAGCAATACTGGTTACCATTTGCTTTCGAGTTATCCTACAAAGGTGGGCATCCTCTGTGGGTATCTTCTGAAAGTTATGCCCCACACAATGCTCAGGTCTTTTAGACTAGATTCCTTCTTCCTTTCCTTCAGAAAGACTAAAGCAACTAAAGCAAACCTTAATGTCATTCAACTCCAAGCCTCTAGGAGTTCCCAACTCGTCCACCTAGGATCACATCACCACCCAGGCTGGTGGGAAGCTCAGAAGATCTCAGTCCAGCCTCCTGCTCACAAGAGGCTCAGCTGTGAGCTCAGACCAGGTTGCTATGGGCTTCATCCATATGAGCTTAAAAATTTCCAAGATCTGAGACTGCACAGACCTCCTGGGCCACCTGATCCATGGTCTGATTCTCCTCAGAGTGAGAAACTGTTTCCTTAAACCAGCTTGAATCTCATTTCAATTTTTTTTAATTTTAGATTAGGAAAGTTGAAAGAGACGAAACACAATCTTTGCTCAAAAATAGGCCAGTGGAAGGAGAAGTTTCAGCTACACAGCTGCCTTTAAAATACCCACCACCTCCTATAGAGAACATCCCAATGAAAGCAATTTACACGTTCCCCTCCTACCCATGAGGCCTCTTGGCAAGGAAGCACTGTGAAAGTACAGCCAGGAGTAGGGGTCGAGAGGATATATCCAACAAAACAAAACAAAAAAAAAGACAATAACAACAACAATGTTGTTGCAACAGCAAAGGATATCCTTAAATTTTCCAGGATCACAGAGAGGGAAAGATTCAGATTAGTAAACAATGTTAAAGTACTTGCATACTGTCGTTTGTAAACTTTTGATTTTAATGAAATATACAAGACCATCCTTTAGGTGCATTTCTTGCAACCAGTTTCCCCAACAGTCTCTCATAAGCACATCACAGCCAAGATGTCCAGTCACTGCACTAAACTTTCCTACATCTCCCAGAGACTACCTATGGAGGGCACCTGAGATACCTAAATCACCAATTCATGCTCTAGGAAAAGTCATGACTAAAAATTGTGTCTATCTAGAACAACAAAACATTACAGCTCATCAGTACAGGGAACTGAATTCTCCAACTTCAGATCAGCCCGAGGAATGAACTTCTTAAGAACAAAGGGTCATCACAACCCAAACCACCTTTGTTCCAAAGGCATGCTGCTGTCCTGACCTGTTTTCTCTAATGCACAGAAAACATTTTGCTCCTTCACCAGATATAGCTTTGCCATAGCACACATCTTTCTTTTCACTGAAAGAGTGGGAAAACAAACAGTATTAACAGAATTTGTGTACTCTGGCTGTAATTCTATCCCAGTTGACACTATTCTTGACCAACTCACACATAATCACCTATTTCTACTCCTTTGCTTGCAATGCCACTCTTGCTTGTCCCATCTGTTGGATTGTTGGTTTGAGGAACCAAACCATTTAAAAAAATATTCCCTTTTTTTTATTGTAGGGTGTTCTCAGCTGGTTTAGTTCCCTGAGGTAACTCACCTCAGGGTCATTTGAGTGCAAGCACAAAGAATAAATAACCGGGGGGGGGGGGGGGGGGGAGCACCTGACTTAAATTAATTTAAATTGTCACAGAGCTGGAGCCTCAATTCAGGACAGATAGGAATGCCGATAGTGTGGGCAGCACACCAAAAAGCCCATGAGCCCTCATAGTGACACACACTTCTACTGAAAAAACTCAGCAGGCTTTTCTGAAGCATTCTACAGAACTGAGGTTATAATATCTAACAGATTATGACTTAAGCAACCAGGAAGTTTTAGATGTTGCTCACAAACCACAGAACACGTTACATTTTCTTATCGCTCCAGAGTGAAAATATCAAAGTTACTTTCATCAAAACAGCGGCTGAAGCCAGCGGTCAAGAACACCTCATGTCAAACATTCCCAGCTCATTACTCATTAACCTGGGCAGCCCCACACAGCACTAGAGCAAGAGAGAGCGTGCACGTGTGCATGAGAGGGCATGCGCACAAAAGCGCACCCTTTCCAAACTCTTAATGAGAAATAGTACACTGACCAAATAATTGCTCAAGGTCAGGCTGCTGAAATAAAAGAAAAAATAAAGCGTAGTTAACCGAAGTCAAAAGAGCACAGGAGTCGTGTCCCAGCTTGACTCGGGCTGATCTAGAGCTCAGCTATTGCCAAGGGGCACTATCACCTTCCCTTTCACAGCCATCCTCACATGCTGCAGTGTGAACAGCTGGCTCTGCTGGCTGATCCAACTGAAAACTAGCTCTGTGAAAAGAAATGAATAAAAATGGACTGAACGCCTGTTCAACAGCAGATTCAACTCACTGTATGCCTACATAAGCACTGGACTTAACTCAAGGTTACAGCCACCATTCTTGCTCTCTCCCTTTTAACAAAAATGTTTCCTAAAGAATCCTCCCGAGCCCCAAACTTCTTAATAAAAATTGAAGTTGAGACCTCTAGAAAATTGTAATCTTTTCAGGTGATGCATAGGTGTGGTGCTTTCGATAAGAAATAACCACGTGAGTCTTCAGGTATGTAAACTATTCAGCTTGGGATTTAAAGGGCAATTGTACTTTCCAGGTCAATTTTGCAACACCTTTTACAAGGATGACAGCAGTAAGATCTCTATAAAAATGCTATCCTGGAGTTACTTGGTACAATGACCTTGTTGTACAAGGTTATATTTTGATGCACTGCTAATGTGCTGGCATAATATTACTACTAGTAATATATATATATATATATGTATGTATGTATGTATGTATGTATAAGTTTTAAGCAATTAAAAAAATCTCTTCATTCTAACCTCAGGAAAAGTCAGCTGCTTTTTTGTTTCCAAACTCTACCATCATAGAGCGTAGTTAAAGATTCAGAAATCTAATCCAAATAATACATTAGAAGTGAATCTGTTCTCATATAATTTCCTGTTAATGCCTGCATTATTTTATATTTATTAAGCCCAAACAGGCAAGTCTACTCAACAGGGAATGATGAGTAAGCACTCAGATTCATAACCATTCTGTATGATTTTGGTCCTACATATTTGACTGGGAAAGCTTATTTTCTGGATCCTTGCCCCTGCTGTTGTGGTTTTGCATGAGTTTAAAAAGCGCATTTATGTATGCTTGTTGCCCTTTCCCCAAACACTTCAGTCAACTAAGAAGTATCTTCCTCCCATCCCTTTTCTCACCCAAGCAAATATTGTCATCCAGAAAAGATGGAGGTACTCAAGTTGATGTGTTTGTGGTTTTCTTTGTTTATTCCACCCACCCATCCCCTCCAGGGAATTCAGTTTCTTTGATACGTCCTCTAAACTCCCTAGATAGGATTTTTCTGAACAGGTGTTGAAGACGCTATCGCATCAGCTCAAGAGCAACAGAAATGCATGTTCACAAGAAACCTTCACCTTTTATCCTCTTTCTTAATGCCTCTTTGGTTGCTGCTTTGTTGCATCTGTTGGTGCTAAGGTAAGATCAGGAAACACTGCCTAACAACCAGAACAGCTAAGGAAGATTCACTTTTCTTTTAGCTATATTCATTCTGGAGTTTGTTTACCGCAGCAGTAAACATCGTAACTTCCAGACATTTTCAGTTTGACAGCGTAGAATTCACGCGCAAGAGGGCCCTATCCCTACAAAAATCTAAGAAAAAGTATATTTGGTGTCATTTCTCAAGGAACATACTACCTTCACACTGTATTTTTTCTCCATTAGCCGAACAAGGCTGGAAAGTCCTGTAAAACAAATGCTTGAAAAGAATTACCACAAGAGAAAGACGCTCCAAAGACAGCTACTTCACTGCCTTTGGAGACTCGAGCGTTCTTGCAGTGTGAGGGAACCAAAGCATCAATCTGAAGGAAGGTCAGCTGGAAACCCGCCAAGGCAAAACTAGACAAAGGGGTAAATTCTTCTCAAGAACTCCGGGACTGGGGAACCTCCGAAACAACACAGAATTTCCACCTATTGCCAAGAACAACAACTTGCAAAGCCTGACCTCAGGCCAGCCCAGTCAATGCCACATATCCACAGTATGAGTTAAAAGCGTAGTGGAAAAGTCACAAGGCAGGTTCTTCATAATGCCTTTGCTTCTTAATTCAAGTTCCCAAAAATTAGGGAAACGTCATCACATGTATGCAGACAAAAAAGAAAGCACTAGATCATAGCAGTACCTCAACCCATTTTCAAAGAACTAATACAGGTGGAACAGAGAAATCTCTGTTCTCTCACACAGAAAGAAAACAGACCAACACGGAAAACTGGCTGTCACCAGAATCCAAGACACACCACCCTCTTGGAAACAAAAATCAACACTGGACTTTCCACCACTATCCCAAAAACTTAAGGGAAGGGGCACGCAGAAGGTGAGAAAGGGCATAGATAAAATACAGGAATTCTTCCTCCACTTCTTAAAAGGGAACAGGGACATTTTGGCTATGCTATGTGAACTCTGTCTAATGCATTAACTTGAACTGCATTTCACAAAGGATTTCCAGAAACGACTTTGAGGTCAAAACTTTTGTCTACAAAGGAAATTAGAAGGAAATTGTAGGAGATAAAACACAGCTTTAGGTTCTGGCGGTCATCCAGCTTTGTTCATTTTATTCTAATATTTTAAGTAAGGAAAAAAAGTGCCTTCAGGGGCTGCCACATCTAGTACTTTAGTCAAGACTGTATACAGTACACAGTACATTTACTAACTCGTCAGACCCCTCACTTGTCCAAGAGATTATCCCCTCCCACATGAACTGGATTTCAGGCTAATTCAGTTCCTCTATTAGATTTTCACCTTACAAGTTAAAAAAGGTGCTATATCAAATACTGAAACAAACAAAAAAGTTCTGCAAATGTAAGAGCAACTCTTTGGGAGTTTCCTTGAAACACTTCCCAAGAGTTTCAAGTTATAAACAGCTATTTTATTAAACACATTTCTTTGAGCCTGGACTACGCAATTTGTTCCTGATTATGGAGGACAAACAACCCTGGTAGCACCTCCAATAGTAGCACCTCCAATAGTAGCACCAGCCAATAATGCACGTGCCACACAGGCCATAAAGACTCTCCATTTTAAGAAGAGTATGCTGTGTGCTGCGAGCCTTGCCTAATGAACAGAAGGCAGGCCAACACTGGCCGAGGAATCGCAGGGCACCCTTTCCCAGCCCTCACGGCTGATCTCATTGTGTATAACTCTGGTGCTTGCTCACTGCATTACATCAAACACGTCTTCAAGACCATGTCCAAAGTACTGCTTTTAAATAAATCCTGCACTGATGATGCTGCACAGCAAAACAATCTGAAATATATTAATTATTTTTGGAGTATGTTGCTTTAAAAGCATCTGCGCTTTCAGGGTAAAACAGAGGAACAACTTATGATCTGAATCCCGTGAGTTGAACTCACACTGTAACTGAGTAATCCAAACATTCCTTATTTTAATAACATCTTCGTTTTGTATGGAGACTGAAAAATTTTGCTCTAAACTCATTTCAGCCGATGTGAGGAGCCATTAACAGCTGTCATTTCATTCCATCCTCTACAACAAATTCACCCTACTCGGTAGCAATTTTAACCACTGTTCACTAACAGGACCCACATGACCTAAAAACGCAGCTCAGCCAACACGTATCTTTAGAAGAGCAACTGAATCAGCACTGCCTCTTATCAGGAAAACGTTAGAGTTATTTACACAAAGTTTGTGAGAATTAAACAAATTCTTACAGTTTTCTTTTGCTATGATGTGCAACAGAAAGCAAGTGTGACAGGTATTCTGATTTCATTATTTGCCTTTGATATTCAGAAGAAAAGCACTTTAAGAAATTGTGTGTGTCTGTTCACCACTTGACTAACCAGTGCACACAGGAGATCCACAGCTTCTAAAACCAGTTCTTGGTGTCCGATCCGTGTGATACCCAACTCTTCAAGATCCTGGTGAGAGATCTGTAACAGCTGTTCACCATTTATCTTCTCCCGTTCAAACTTATGGACATACTGCTGCAGGCAATCATCCAGGCCTAACAAAGCACAAGAGAGAGAAAGAGTGTGAAGGGGACGTGATTACACTTCCTGTGTTTTCTTTCCCTTCCCCACCCCCTTAAAAAAATACAAACGGTGCAAACAGAACTGCAGACAATACGTGGTGCCAAACCATGAAATAAATGAAAGAAACTTGGAGTGAGACTGAAGATTGGAAGTTGTACCACAACAGCGCAGCAATGCAGAGTGCAGGTTTTGTGGATGTTGGGGTCACCTGAGTCAAGGCGCAACGCATTTTGCTCTCTGTGGATCAGGATGAGGTAAGAACATCCCTTTGGTGTCAGCACACGCAAAGCTATCAGAAGTGCATAGACAGACTCAACCCTCACAGTTACCCAAAACCCTGAAGAGCAACCACAACAACAACGAGAAATAACCAACCAAAATAAGTACAAGGCAAGGAAAGAGCTCGCCCAGAGCCCTAGCAAACAAAAAAAGAGTAAAACCCCACAGTCCCCCATCCACTTAAATATAAAAGGGCTGAACGATGAGAGGAAAATGGAACAATCAAAGGCAAAGCAATCAAAACGATGTTTGGCTCAAGTCTCATTACTCCCTTGATTTATGAGCCCCTACAGCTTCCTGAATCAGCCGTTCTCGCCCCCTTGATAAGTCAGCAGCATACATCAGCAAGAAACCTAACTTATTTTTATAGTAATAAAGTATTTTTAAAGCATTTTAGAGCATTTTTGTCTGTCACACCAATATACTTGCTTTAAATTATGACTATATGATCCCATTTTCTACAGTATCTTTTCCCCTCTTTTGTTGCTTAAACTGATTAGAGAAATGATTTTTCTGTTTCATTTGCTTTAATTAAACTTTGTGTTAACCCCTTTTTCTTCTGCTCCTTTTGTCTGTTCTTAAATATCTTGTGGGCGACACAAGCAGAAAACATTTGAAAGCACAGGAGAAAACATTTGGATGGATGTGTTATTTGAAAGATGCAATGCCCTTGATGTCCTATTCCACTACAACATATTAGCTAGAGCAAAAGGAACAGATTCAATTAGATTTGCTTTGTAGCAGTAAATCACATTCACTGAAAATAGTTAACACAAACAAAATTCAGATTACATACTTGGCATCTACTTTGTAGCATCCACAATAGCTATGCTGTTTGACAGTTCAGTTTTAAACATTTGAACTTGTCGGTGTAGAAAGGATGTTTATCCATTATGTTGGCTCACAAGGAAGCCACGGAGATGGACAGGATGTTGCCTGCTGCAGATGAGAAACACCAACAGCCCCCTGAACTACACAGAAACTGAGGACAGCGGACAAGCGCTCAGTTCAAGTCGTCAAGCTGCAGTAGCAGCCTGGAAAAGAAGCACTCCCGGCACATGCCAAGAAAACCATCCAGACAAATCACCTGGGGGGGCTCCAGGACTCACACCATACGTGCTCGCTTCCTAACAGCAGCCCGAGCTGTCACTGCTGCCATGCAATGCCTGCTCACAGGAGGTCTGCAGATTACGAGCTCTCAGAGGTACAGGCTTACTTAGCACACATCACCTGCCTTTGTAACTCTCACCAAGAAATTAATAAGGACAGACAGCCTGGCACTTAAGTCACCCCTTTATAATATGACTTGTGCGAGCTGAATTTTTATTGCAACACATCAAAATCTGGCTGGACAAGCTCGACTCCTCCACGTGCAGAGCTACTCGTGTGTACAGCTTGATTTTTAAGCATAATTATGAATGTGAAATCCCGCATGCAAGATGAGCACAGTCTCCCAGGGCTACAGTTGTTTGGGGCGCACTCTTTTTTCTTCCCATCTGTCTTGGCAAGGCCTCATAAATTTTGAAAATTGAGCCCAGTGTTCTGTTTCCCACAGGCACCAATTTCTCCCTTAGGCTATACAAACTCTTTTCCCAGGAAAAATAATAAAACGATCTGGCCTTCATTGTTTAACAATTTATTTTTTTAAAACAAATTCTCAACCGAGGCTGACATACAGAGCACATATTTGGCATTCCCAATTTTTAATGCTGTCTTGCAGACCACTGCTTCCCATCGCTTGCCACTGAAAGTCCCCGTTACATATTGCACAAACGCCTAAAACGAAACACTATTTAGCATGCAGTATTTTTGTATTTTTCAAGTTTCTTGGACACGTTGAAGCTTTTGCCTGCTATCCTTTGTGTGTGTTGACTAACTTTCTGGACCCTCATTCTGTGCTAAAACATGAGACTTGTATTTGTATATATCCCCCCCCAAAAAATACAACTGTGGTTTTCAGCTTGCCTGCGGTTTTTTGTTTTGTCTTTCTTTTAATTCATGCTTGTCTGTTCTTGAAGGTCTATTACATCTTGACCGGCTACTTCTAAAACACATTTTTAATAGGTGTACTTAATAACAATACTTCTCTGATCACACAATAGGACTATTTTGTAAAGTAAAATATTACAGAATCATACAAGTGTTAATTCAGAACGGTCAATACAGAGGCACAGCTGCTCAGACAGAAACATATTTAAGTGACCGAACCTATAAAAAGCAGGAAGTGAAGACAAACCCACACACTTATGGCAAGCATTCGCTAATGGTTTAAGATGATCTTACTAATATTAGTGTTACTACTTCTTCTAAGAAACATATGGAAAAATATTAAACATTTTAATTGAGATTAGAACCACATTTATAGCATACTGTTTAATTTTCTGTCATATGAATGTAATGTTTAAACACCACATGCAAACAAAAAAAATCCTATTTCCCCAAGAGGGAAAGGAGAAAGGAGGAAAAGTGACTCATAAATCAGTTCCATAAAATAAGCTAAATAATATTTAAGTAAAGTTTAAAAGTCAGCATTGAAATGTCATTGGGAATCTAAATGTACTGCTCATTGTTCCCTTCTTCCAGACATCTTAATTTTTTTCCCTTATTTTCATTGTGAACTTCAGCATATCATTTAGACTTTGTATTACCCATTAGTGAAATCTAGATATTTTTGAGAAACTTAGATGAATTATAAGCTACAGAAGCAGCCTACATTACTTAGAAATACACTTTCCTAGTTGCCAGGTCTTTTTCAATAGGTATCTCATAACCGACAGGGACACCCAAGTTGCACAGGAAATTTCTACCTTCTTATATGTACAGAACTTACTGTTTGCTCATAGGTTACACAGACAAGGCAAACAAAAACCTGCTGTAAGTCAAGCTGCCTCACTTTGTAACAGTCCGGGGCATATTTGCTGGGATATGAGTGGTTGGAAAGCTGCCTGGCCGAGAAGGACCTGGGAGTACTGGTTGATAGGCAGCTGAATATGAGCCAGCAGGGTGCTCAGGTGGCCAAGAAGGCCAACAGCATCCTGGCTTGTGTAAGAAGCAGCGTGGCCAGCAGGTCTAGGGAGGTGATTGTCCCCCTGTACTCGGCTCTGGTGAGGCCGCACCTCGAGTACTGTGTTCAGTTTTGGGCCCCTCGCTACAAGAAGGACACGGAGGTGCTCGAGAGAGTCCAGAGAAGGGCAACGAAGCTGGTGAGGGGTCTGGAGAACAAGTCTTACGAGCAGCACCTGAGGGAGCTGGGGTTGTTTAGCCTGGAGAAGAGGAGGCTCAGGGGAGACCTCATCGCTCTCTATAGGTACCTTAAAGGAGGCTGTAGAGAGGTGGGGGTTGGTCTATTCTCCCACGTGTCTGGTGACAGGACGAGAGGGAATGGGCTAAAGAATGGGCTAAAGTTGCGCCAGGGGAGGTTTATGTTGGATATTAGGAAGAACTTCTTTACTGAAAGGGTTGTTAGGCATTGGAATGGGCTGCCCAGGGAGGTGGTTGAGTCGCCATCCCTGGAGGTCTTTAAAAGACGTTTAGATGTAGCCCTTAGTGATATGGTTTAGTGGAGATTTTGTTAGTGTTAGGACAGAGGTTGGACTAGATTTTCTTGGAGGTCTCTTCCAACCTAGACGATTCTGTGATTCTGTGATATTCTGAAATGTTATCAATAAGGTGGCTGAGAAATAAATTCAGCTAGTTCAGCAGTGTAAATTCAGACATATCCAAATAAATCAGTGCAACATTAGCAGGCTCAAGCAGAAAAATAGGTTTTAGTATTTCCACAAAAATACAATTAAGACTGACATTGGAAAGACATCTACATTCTCCTTTACCCACTCAAAAGCCCTGCTGTTGTCTAAACTATTCATTTTATGCTCTACATATGTTTAAAAAGCATGTCTCAACCGCACGTGAGAAATCTTTGTATCATTTGATGCACATAAATGAACACCATACATGAAAGATAGCATCCTTCCTATTTAGGAAGGGATGCTAGAGAATGAGGGCAGATGAAAATAGAAATACCAGCTGCAATAGTACCCACATTTTACCATAACAGTAGCAGTGATTTTGACTCAAAAGGAAAAAAAGAAAAAGTACAATACAATGGTATTTGTATCTTGAAAACCCTTTCAGGAAGAGGACTGTAATTTGCACAAAACTCCCTCCCAAATTTTGGCAGGTGTAGAGGTGTGCAATAGATCATAAGAACTGTCTAGACTTTTCTGTCTAAAATAACCTTCTACCACCATGCAAAGCATCCCAGAAGATATTCAATACCTTGCATTCATGCAAAAACATTAGAACAGGACTTACACTTACAGATTTGCACTGATAGCAATCTCAGTCTGTTTCCAAGACTAAGAAAGTTATTTTGAATAAGAATTGAGGGGAGAAAATAACCTTGAGGAGGATAAAAAGGGGGGCTTGGGTCCAAGCCATAACTATCAGTTTACTATTCAGAGAGAATTAACATTTCTACTGTTGATAGAAATCAGCCATTCAGCAGTGACATATCTGATTACCAAAATACTACAGACACTACTAGTACGGTCATTGAGTAGTTTCATGCTTTTACTCAACTTCTGTGCTGGACATCAGCAACAAGTTTACCTACAATAAGTCAATAAAACCAGTTAACTAATGTATTATGGCCACAGGCCAAAAAACAACTGACCCTCCTTTTCTCTTCTTTCTTCCCTCCATCCCACTCTCTCTTACTTTCTTCTCTGGTAGGACTATGGACAGTCGATATACTTAAACATGACTTGGGGGAGAGGAGGTGCTGATAGACTGGGCAAGGGGATGGATAAGGAGGGGGAAGAGAAGGGAAGTAAAACCTGGAAGGTGACTGCGACCATTTGCTCTAAGTTCATGAACTTGAATAGATTCTCAGGGTAACTCAAAATGTGAAAGCTGACATAAGGGAGCTGGCAGAACACAAGCCACTTGAACAGAGGAAGGACAAGACCTTCCCCTCCACACAGCACCACAATGCCAATCATCACTCATCACCTGAAGGAAATACAGCCTCATTACTGTGAATACGTACTCAATCCCTTGTTTGCTGTGGGACTCTTTACCGAATTGACAGCAGCTGATGTCCCAGCATAGCTGTAGGATTCAGCTATGCCCCTCAGCCCATTGAGGGGCTCCCAAGGACCTTGGATAGCAGCCTAGGTGGGACTGCCAAAATCTTTTTTTGCCCCGTCCCTTTAAATAAAGATAAAAAACAAGTGTTGTAAGAAACTGACCTTTCCCAATAAGAAAGTCACTCTCATTCTAGTTCTCCCTCTTCAGGGTCTCCTCAGTTGCTAACTTTGGTCTCAAAAGACTCCTTGCACACACCAATCCGTGCTTTCTAGCTTTGAAAGGCCATCAATTCTATGAGAATCTTTGGCGTACCCCAAGAAACATGCCATTATATCATCATTTATATTCCACTTCCTTTTATTACTTACTGTGACAGCTTCCTTCCTTCATTTCCTTCACCTATTTCCATGACTGGAATTAAAGAAAAAGTAGAAGGGGAAATCAAGTCAGCAAATGAACATTAGAAAGAGGAAAGAACCAATTCATCATAAGCACATCAACCAGCACCTGAGAAGACAGATAAAATTAAAGAAAAAGAGTCTGCAGGACAACTGTGAAAAGCTAAAGTAGCTCAGTGAAACAGGTACAGAGTAAAGAGGAACAAACTGAAAAGAAGCTCCAGGAGAAAGAAAACAGACTTAACACAGTTTTCTTTAATATTAAATTTGTTCAATGTAGTGGGAACGCTGTTTCACTGTAACACTGTGGGTGCCATTTTCCTCTGCAGACAAACAGAGCCAGTGGTAACTTTAACAAGGAGTTCAAGGTCCTTTAAAACAATGATAAAAGATAAACCTAGAGCAGGCAACGGAAACTTGATTTGATAATAAATTGAGCCCTAGGTAAGACCTGACTTTCTAGGATCCATATCCCTGGATTGTTTCTCAGCTATCATGAATGTTTTAGCATTTATCTTTCCACAGGTTTTCAAAACAAAAGTCTAGTTATCATTTGGTGTGAGCCATTTACAAGGGACAGAGCTCAAACACCTCAGTTTACCAAGAAAAAAAAAAAAAAGGCCTTCATGAGAGATTTGGAATACTGTCTAGTGTACAAAGGTAAAAGAACCTCATCTTCCAATTTTTAATCCAAATAGCTTCACAACCACTCATAGCACCATCACCATCGAAAGTATCAATGACTTAGGAAAAGAAGCAACACCAGAACTGAAGAGCAAGAACAGCTTATTACCAGCATCACATCTCCTGCATAAAATAGCTCATCTATAAAGTAAATCCTCCTTACATAGCCAGTTGAAAGTACCTCTTCCACATTTCTGTTTAACCACCTGCATCCTAACCAAGCAGGAATGCCCAATGCCTCACCAGGAGTTAGGCCTAGTTTTGCTGGGCACAGACATTGCCTAGAGCAGTGAGAATGGTTCAAAAGCTTCCTGCCCCTTCCCTCCCATTAAGCGGGGATGGAGCCAGATGAATTGCTGGCCTCCCCCCACCAGCAGGGATGCAAAGGGCAACGCTATCACGAAGGTCACACCAGGACAGAAGAAAGGGCAAAGCCTTCAGCTTTGATAATGAATGCCTTACTGTCCCCTCTATAATCCTCTATGACTGACAGTTGCACAGAAAGACTTCTGCAACATGTTCCTATTGTATTTCCAACTAACATATTTGGCATATAAAAAGACTACTTATACACGTGTTCATATCATCTCGAAATAAATCCATTCATTAGATTCCAATCCATCCATAAATCCCTGGGCGTCTCTTGAATCCAAAACTGAAAGCTCCGCCTTGTAATAGAAGAACTCATGATTAAATTTGGGTTGTAAACCATCCTGACCAGGACTGTAGAGACTGTTTTTAACCTTCAGTCGCTCCAGTACAGATTATAATCTCAGAAAACAGAGTAGAAGGCCTATCAATACTATTTTCAGTCCTCTCTACAAAGTTAACAATTGAGACCATCCCAGCAGTCCCCATTATCATGCTCCAGACTGTACACTGAAGCACAACTACATGCTTCAACGCTTCACATGATAGATAGATAGATAGATAAAGGAAGAATGAAAATTGCTTTTGTCCACACACCTGCTGAACCCTTCAAAGTACTCTAGCAAGTTTGCAAAGCAAGACCTCTCTCTACAAAAAAAAAAAAAAACAAAACACCACACGAACAAAGAAAGAAAAGCATAACCTACTTAGAATTCCTTCACAAAATATTTTCAGGAAATTAAGCAGACATAGGTAAGAGCAGGGTCTTTAGAGAAGAAAAAATAGTAGGGAGGAGAAGGATACGATAAATATAATAAAGGGCTATAAAAAAACACAAATGGCAGAGTAATACAAAGTAGACCTGACTGTACATTGTCTCTTCCAGTACAGGAGTTAGGGAAAGCAAACGAAGCTAGCACATAACAGGCCCAAACAAGCCATGAAGAGTGATTCTTCATACAGCAGCATGCAGTGAATGATCAAAATCCACATGGGTTCAGGGGAAGGTGAACAGGTGCATGACAGAAAATGCCACAGAAATCATGTCTGACTCTGAAAGACAAACAGAAACAGTTGAAGGCTGGAGGGAGACTACTGAGGGGAACACACACTACATCTTTCCTACAATCCTCCTAAATACATCCCTTTCTGGCAAAGGCACAAGATGGGATACTGAGCTAGACAGAACAGGACTTCCACAGCTGTGCTACGTGCAGCACCAAATGTAAGTGGCAGCTTGCTTTTAATTATTTCTACCCAAAGGCTTAAGAAAATTGTTATGTCTTCACTATTCAAAGCCACTACTCATGTTAGTATTTACAGTAACAGTGGCATAAGATTTTCCCCAAAGTGCAAAAACTCTCAAAAACAGAGAAGCAGAAGAATCAAAAAAGGGGCCAAACGCCTATTACTGAATTGTGATATCAACTTCACCCAAAGTTATATGCAAAGCTTTTACACCTTTTTTTTTGTTTGTTTTGTTTGTTTGTTTGTTTAAGAAAAGAAACCCAAGTAATACTAGGACAAAGACCACAGAGAATCTTATGGGTTGTAATCCATCTTGAGACATTAACAGTGAGGGGGGAATGGCAAGAGTGAATTAGTTTAGAAATTGTTGAAAATGAGTGAACTTGCACCAGGACTGCAAAAACCTATTTCACCTGAGTGGATGGTACCAAACAATAAACTGAGGTAAAGGCAATTCTGTAGTAAATGAGAACTCTGAAGGTGGTCTCTACTTGCAAAGGTATCTCAGCTAAAACTCAAAGCCGAGTTTTCTTTCTTTTTAATGACTTTTTTTCAGCGAACTCATGAAAAAACTGAGGTGAGGGGAGAGAGAGTTATTTCTACTATTTTCCTTTGGGGTCTTCTTATTATGACATAGTTTTAAGGATTCAAATTAAAGACAAAATTAAAATGGAACACTATAGAAACTGAACAGTGAATTGTGCTGGCACGCCATGTTTTTTAAAAAAAATTAAAAATCCATACATCCAGGCACAGCATGATGAAATACAGGTTTAACCAGAAAAAATCTCTTTATAAAAGAGATAAAAGCGTGAAGACATAAGCCAATCATGTCATACTTTAATACACTGAAAAATAAATCACTATGCCACAACCACAGACAGAGAGAAATTACAGGCTTTTTCAATTTGGCAGGCCATTCCCGCTAGACACGAAGTAGACAATACCAAGAAAAAAAAATCTTTTGCACTATATTCCCACCCATTTGAATGCAGATGGGTCAGAATACACAGTCATGTTTTCCACCAGCAGAGCTCGACTGGACGTCTGCATGCAGCTGTGGGTCCCTGTTGCACATACTAGGCCCCAGCCTGGACAGGCTTTACTGAATCACGCTAATCTCTGTGACTTTTTAGATAACGGAACTGACTTCACCTCTGAAATTATGAGGTGACTGAAAGAAAGAAGGAAGAGATGAGAGACCCTCTCGTTAAGGACTCAGCCCTAGGCAGCCAGGCTCTACAGCGCAACAGCAAATGCTCATCTGAGCATTAGTCTGAAGGCAAGCTAAGGGAGTTGGGGTTGTTCAGCCTGGAGAAGAGAAGGCTCCAGTCAGACCTTACAGCGGCCTTACAGTGCCTAACAGGGGCCTACAGGAAAGCTGGGGAGGGACTCTTTGTCAGGGAGTGGAGCAATAGGGCAAGGGGGAATGGCTTTAAACTAAAAGAGCATAGGTTTAGATTAGATATTAGGAGGAAATTCTTCACTCAGAGGGTGGTGAGGCCCTGGCACAGGCTGCCCAGAGAACCTGTGGATGCCCCATCCCTGGAGGTGCTCAAGGCCAGGCTGGATGGGGCTTTGGGCAACCTGGTCTGGTGGGAGGTGTCCCTGCCCATGGCAGGGGTGCTGGAGTTAGATGGTCTTTAAGGTCCTTTCCAATTGAAACCATTCCACGACTCTACTATCTTGAGGAAATGTGTTTCCAGGAAGGAAGAATGGGAACCACAACCAAGGGCTCACATTCAGACCTCAAACAGCTGGCAGCATCTCAGCTCTAACTCTTCATTAATCCCAACTACCACCAGAAGAGAACTATTGACCGGAAAATGTTGGATGAAGAATAAACAAAGAAGAAAAAACATTATGTACATACACCATTTTTTTTCTGCTCACTTCAGTGTATATTTTCTGCCTGCATCAACGCTTCATGTCTGCAAAGTTTTGTGTGATGAAGTAGCTTCACACAATACATCTCATGCTTTGGTTTTCTTTTTTAAGAATCAACTACATCACTTGCTGACCAGCTACATTTGGCAAAAGCAGTCTTTCTGTGCTATAACAGATTTTGTTTGGCAAACCACATAAATCAGATGAAAGCAGAGCATATCCATATGTTCTCTGCAGATAGACCTGGCACTCTAAGTTTCAACAAAATATGCTGTGAAAGCCAACATTCAGCAAATGCATGCAAAACACATTAAAATAGAGACCATACCTGCCCTGGACAGACAAACCCAAATAGTTTCCTAGCCAACACCACAAGATGTCTTCAGGGACACTGCTGACAACATTCTTCCTGACTTCACAGTAAAAACAACATCCTACTTGTGGCAAGATGCAACTCACATTTGTTCCTTGGGTATAATACATTACAGCACGAGCAAGGCAACACAAATCAAATAAAACAGCAGTATACTGTAGCTGTAACAAGACACTTCTAGAGCTTTTACTTAATCAACGTTTATTGCTCAAGTAGCAACTAAGAACTACTATAAACTCCAAACTGAAACAAGATTTGCCCAATATAGCAATACATGCAAACATGTGCCTGTTTGTTTGTTGGTTGCACTTAAAATAGCTGCAATTAAATGGGTTTAGAATGGCTCTCCACTGAAATAGAAGCAGTCCCAACAAGTACAACCAAATTTTGTTGCCTCTTCCCATCAAGGTTTTAGTATTATATCTAGCAATCAACTTATCCTCCCAGAAAAATGATTTTAAACCAACAGAGCTTAAATATGAGGGCTTGGCATATTGTAGTAGACTACTGCAATTGCAGAAAAATTCACACGTAATTGTTACTAAAAACTACTATTCTCATACAATTTCAGTTCAACTCCTCTGACAGCAATCACACCCAGTGAACGTACCTTAGTGTTTGTTACAACCTAATAAAACCATTTTCCTTGTAAATACATGATTGACAGTGTCTGCAAATATGAAGCTTTTAGTGTGGTAAAGAACAATCACTCAATGAGGCTTTAAAGTCACGTGCATGCATTAGTGGAGGCAAGAAAGCTGACTCTAAATGGCTGTGCCGAGTGATAGATGCAGCAGGATTTAAGAGATCTAAAACAGGTGTCAGATCCTTCCCACACCCTTGAAAATTCTTTTATCCTATTTTGTTGCTTACAACTGATGTCCACGACTAATCTAAAAGTGTTGTTTAAATATGGCATCAATGAGAGTTAATTTATTTACACCGGTTTAGAATAGTTTCATTAATTCCACTCAAGCTGCGAGTTAGAACTGTTCCACGTACATCAGGATAAACAAATGCATCTTACAAGCTATTGATGACATAAAACATCGTCCTCACGTACTCTATCAGAGCTTTGGCAATGAAATATTCACTGAGGTTAAAATGTGGGGACTCTGTTCCACCCAGGACTTGAAAAAACTTATCTGGATGCTCAAAAGTTGTTCCCCAATACACCCGGACTCACAGAACCACTAAATCTTCCTCCAGCAGGAAACAAAAGCAAGCGATTGAAGCAAAAGCAAGAAGTGGAGGAAACTCACTGACGGTTCCAGGATGCCTTTTTCTCACCCCAGTAAGGCCCGTTTTGGTTTGCTATTTCTTCATATTAAGTACACTTCAAAACATGCTGGCCAACACATTTTAAATTATATTCCAATGTGAATTTACAACTTCTGTAAATCGGGGTAAGTCTGCTGCTTGCTTCCACTGAAAAATTGTTCATTCTATTGATCCAAATAACAGTTTTGTCTAGGAATAGTATGGTTTGGTCAGGAATGAAAGCAGAGTGGTATGTGACCACTGAGAGCTGCAGTTAAAAACCTACAGATGAGATCTTTGTCCATCCCTCCACACAGCACTAGGCTTTGTAGGGAATCAACCTACTTCACTGCATGCTCCCCCCAAACACAGAATATTTGGGATGACTATCTCAAAAATGACCCACCAATAACATCCCACAGCATTTGGCTCTTCTGCAGCTAGGCGGCAACAATAACTGAGGCAAGAGACCCATCACCATTTCAGCATCTGATCCAACCGCCTGACTCACTTTCTTGGTCAGAAGGCCACACAAGAGAGGACAACCTGACCTCACTAAATTGATTTCATCTAACCCAGCAAAGCTCATCTGTCAAAGCCCTGAATCATGCCACATCAGACCCGCAACACCGCTCACCACCAGACCCTGTTGCGGACCCCACATACAGGGAGGTGCATTTCCTCACACCCATTACAACTCCAAAAGGAAGCTTGAAAGAAATCTTATGTCTGCTACTGACAGATACAGATGTTTTCCACTAAATCAATGCAACCACAAAGAAAAATTTCTCAGAATTTTCCAACTCGCACAACCATGTTGATTTTTTTTCCCCACATTTTGTTTTGGTTTTATACCACTACTCTAAGACACTTTACACAGGAGAACTTGTACTCAAAACAAGCCTTTAAATACTTTACCATTTCACTTACGGAAGTATAATTGCATTGAACCTAAAACACGGTCCCAGTGCTAGCTGTAAAGCCTTCCACAAGATTACAGGAACCAGATTTCTTTTTTAATGGAAACAATTTAATTTTGTTTTATTGTTTTAGTGTAATTCGTATTGTAGCTTCACCCACAGCAGGAATATGGAATCATTTATGCCCCCAGAGGCAAAGGGCTCTGGAAGCTGCGGAAATGACAGAATTAGAACAGTCTGTAAGTCGTGTTGCATAGCTGAAGACTGCCTAGCTAGTCTCAGCATTTCCCATTGCCCATCCCACCCCTCTCTCCAACATCCTTGATCTTCTTGTTTCTCATAGAAAGTCAAACTAGGGGTGATGAGTGGCCCCACCAGGTGGTCTGGCCACGTTTGAGCATCTTCTGGGAGGCATGCCAGTGCACCAGAAAAATGCTGCAGACAGCAGGCTAGAAAAGCTCTATTGTGGAACAAAAACCGCCACCCCCAAGACACAAGTGCACAGCCTAGCAGCGAGTGACAGAGTGCAAGGCACAGGTTTTAGGAAATATATGGGTACCGTACAAGAGGAACCAGTGACGTGCTGCAGGACTGCATCTGGCACCATGGACTTGATGAATATAAGAAGGCACATTAACAGCTGGAGGGATGTTGGACAAGGGGCAATGCATGCCATAAGACATAGGAGACTGTGAGGAGTACAGTGTGGTGCGGGATTTGGGGGAACATGGCTAACACTGCAATGCACAGCCCTGGAAGGTACAGCTGACAATCCTTTAAGTACTATGGCAGGGGAAAGAGAGGGGAAGGAGACGGGACACAGACAGACAGGGTCTCTGCAGAGCTGGTGCTTGACAAATCAACAAGTCCTTCCTGTATGACACTACTCTCACCCTGTCCTCAGATACAAAATACAGAAGTCACACTAAGTACATTTACTGCCTACGTGTATCAAAGCTGGCTGTGCTGCATCACATCAGCATCTCAGTTTGCTGGTCAGACTGGTCTTTTGGGACCCAGATGTTACCATCTGTGATTTTGTGTAATATCACTTCAAGTGAAGCAACATTTCACTCCTCGTTGAGGGGTATGTCCTTCAGCAGATTGCTCCCCGTCTTTCACAACATCTTCGTGCTCCAGTTTTCCAAGAAATACGTATGAAGTTAAACTTACCAAGAGGCACTTCCTTACTACTGTACTTTTCTAGCTCGCCTCACTTTGTTCTTAATATGCTTTAATGTCATTCACAGCTAATTTTAAAAATAATCTTCACAACAGCACGAGAGATGGGAGCACTCCTGTACAATTTAAAAGTCGTTCCCCTGACAAATTCCTGCAATCTCAATCGTACGTTACTGTTGTTAATGGTTTAACATTATACCAGCACCATCCCAAGACAAAACTTCAATGCGTCAAAAATTTAAAACTGTCTGAAAGAGGAAAAAAAATTCCTGCTTCATGGGGAAAAAGAGTTAACTCAGTAAAATGTAACTACCTGTGTTTCAACCTGCATCACTTTTTGCCTGCTGACACTACAAAGCAATGCTTCTTCAGCTCATTACTATCACACATTTAACAATTCTCTTTGTCTACATTGCATCAGTGATTTCTCATATATAGTAAATATTTCCTCATACTGAGTTTTTTTCTATGCCACTATCCATTATTAATATTGCCACTATGACACTTTAAAAAAAAAAATGTTACTCGAAGTATCAAAATATCTTTTTCTTCATATGTTAACTTTTTTTTTTTTAATTGGGCTTTCTTTCCTATAAAATAAGTTAATCAATTTTCCCCAAAAAATCACCTACCCATTTCAGATTGAGTTGAGCACAATTCGGACAACTGAAAGGACAAACTGTTACATAAAATCAACACTTAGAAGAGGCAAGAATAGGCAGATACTTCCTAAAAGCTGACAATGCACCCATGGAGAAAGTGTCTATTAACCCAGTGGCTGATGCACCTTGTAAGTAGTGCATTTCTTCCTCATCCCAAGTGCAACTTCCTCTAATTCCAGTTACAGCAAACCAGATCAGCCCTGCCTACAGCTATACACCATCCCAGGGGGAGGAACCTCTAAACTGGATTTTAAATAAGCAGTTAACATTTATGAAAGTGATAATCAAACTAATCACTACACAGCCTGACTGCTACCATCGCGTGTTGTGTACAATCTCCCCTTAAGGCTCTGAGTTCTTCGTTTGCAAAAGAGATGCACGAAGGCATGAAAATCCCATAAATGGTTTGAATTCTTGAAGTCTGACACAATTTTGTCCTTTTAGGTCCATGTGCGCGTGTGTAATCTTCTACAGAGAGGACCTGATCCTGAACCTCTAACATCACGTTAAGCACTAAAAATAACCTATAGTTCTGCTGCTGTATTAAGAGCAGTGACAAAAAGGTCACCTACTAACTTCTGCATCACTCTGTTAGGTCTTTGTTCCTGCTTCATGTCAAATCCAGTTGCTCTTCCTTGTGTTTGTACTTTAAAAAAATAAAACGGATACTCCTTGTACGCTGTTGGTAAATCAGAGCATCTTCCAGCTTCCAGAACGTATACGCTGCTCTAGTTACCCCTGGTACATAAATCACAAGGGTATGGCTGATTAGTTGGACACTAATAACATGAGATACCTGTTAACGAAGTTTTACAGACAAAACTGTTCAGTGTAATGTCCCTTCCTGGGGATATTGATACACATGAGAGAAGTGGCAATGGCAGGGGAGGGAAAAACATACTTGTTCTTAACGCAGTATCTAATAACAAATTAACTAAATCCAGAAGTCTCTGAAACAAGTCAAAACCAGGCTAGAAACAAAAGGATGTAAATGCTGTCATAAAAACAATGGGTACATTTTTGTACCTTTTTCTGTTTTAATCCAATATGCTACCCTTCTCAGTTTTGATTTTTACAGTAACCTAGTAGTTCATTTGTCATTTTTCTTCTACTTACTGTTCCTCTACCTTTTAAGTTACATTTTTAAGTTTTCAAACAAATTAGCAACAATTAAGTGCTCAGAGGCCTCCAGTTATTACAAGTTTCAGTCATTTTTTGCAAATTGGTACAGAGTACCAGAGAGTAGAAATAATCAGGAGGAGTAAATGCAAGGTTTCATGTGAAATTGAGTACCATTTTAGGTCTGTGACCAAGATTACACTTGATAAGAGGAATGGGGTAGAAAGAAAAAACAAGCTGTATTTCATGTCGATTGTAAAATACTCTAAGCTTTGCTAATCCTTGAAACACAAGATTTGGAAGAAGCCGAGCCACGTTATTCTAACAAGAACATTTTGTCTTCAATATAACTTTCCAGATGAAAGCTGAAATCACAGAATGGACTTACAAGACCATTCAGACAGACTGAAAACTGCTAACAGAATTAATAATTATTTTTTGTCTCCTGGTTTCCCACCTATAAAAGTTGCATCCTTTTTGTAAAAGTGACTTCTGATGGTTATAAATAAAGACTGTATAAGACTGAATAGCACGTTAACTTAAAATCATGGAATCATAAAATATCCCGAGTTGGAAGGGACACACTTAGAAGTGATTTGCCCACTCATAACAAGGTATTAGTCAATCCAGAAATATCATGAACTTTACTGAAAAACACTGATTTATTTGCTTCAACCAACCTAAATCTGCCTGGGCAGCCTCTCCTGAATGCATACTTTAACTCAAGTATTACAGAGTTGTATTGCCAAACTACTTAGAGATCAAAAACCTTCAAACTAGAGTCTATTTTCACAAAAAATAAGTTGATCTGCCACATGGTTTGTACTGTGTAGTGATCTCCAGCTAGAGATCAAATTTTCAAACTTCACAATCATGAGAAATGGCTCGCTGTGTCCAAAGATGTATTTGGAAACGTAAACTCAAGTGCAATATTTTGGTGCGCTACTTTGTAAGGGAAAAACACACACCCAGATGGATTTGGTTTAACTTGTGAGAGTACCCCTGTTTGTTAATTATGCAGTGATGGACTTTTATTTAAAACGGATTTATGGAAGCCTGTTTGATCACTGTTCATCCTGTTCTTCACTTACAGGCACCACAGCGACCTTGTTTACACCCAAGTTAATCATTAGGTTTTACAGAGGGTGGGGAACAGCACAGAAAGGTGAGAAATGGGGAAAGGGAAAGCAGAGTTTCTTTTTCTAAAATGAAGACATGAAAAATGTCAAGAAGGTGTAGGAAAAGCAACAAGACAACAACAAGGGTCTCTCACAGATATTTTATCCTTATGCAAACATGGCTTCGTGTTCCCCAACCAAGACCGCTACTGAGAGGGTGACAGCAGCCTCCACGTGCTCTCTGTCAAAACTTGCAGAAATTGTTGACTCCAGCAGTGCCTTCAGCACAAATAATGGAGACCCATAAGCGGAAAGCTGTGAAGTGCCAACTTGTTTCCAAGCAGTCACCACAGAGGCTACCAGGAAATTGTAGCCTCTGGAGGACAAAAAAAAAAAAAAAAAAAAAAAAAACAATCCAAGGACTAATGAGGTCCCTCAAAACACGTCCTGCTCTTTCTCACTTCTATAAGCACCTTCTCTACTGAAGAAAAAAAGTCGAGAATCCTCTGAAAGCTGTTATAAAACAGGAGACGGTGAGACTGCTCCTACTCAAGTTAAGGCCAACATGACAAAATAGTACCTAAGAAAAAAAAACAACTGAAAAACACAAGGAATAGATGGAAATACAGCCACAGGAGATAAGATGAGAAGGGAAAAAAAAAAGTTGGCAACAAGTATACCTATGGGAGGAGGAAGAGGAGAATTAGGTTATGGTACAAGCATGACTAGGGGAGGAGCAAGGACTGTAAAAAAAAAAATCATACAAGCAGGAAAAGGGGAAGATCCAAGCAGTGCACTTCTAACTGGGAAATGACTACTCAAAATTTCCACTTGAGAAATTTGCCCAGAGCCCGTCTAACTTACCCTTAAATAGTCACACTGCTCCAACCACAGCAAACACACAAACTTTTTACATTACTTTACTATCTTGGTGTTTATTTTAAATTGACAGAAGTATCAATATCTCAAAAGCAAGCAATCCACAGAAGAGCACTGTGGGCGTATAATCAGGGCAACATGGAAGCCTTTATAACACCAAGTTAATCTCTTGAGGTATCCCACCCAGCTCATGTGAAATAAGAAACACATTCCTTTTAACCCCAATGTTTTTGACTCTAATAGATATAAAACTGTCATCAACCTCTCTGTCTGCAGACACTAAGCTTCATCGACTGTTTTGCCTCTCACGTGCACATGCCTACAGACTAATCCTGGTGAAAGATGCTGGAATGAGAGACACAGAAGGCAAAAACATGTATTTACTTGCACAACTGCGCTGAGAGCAGCAGTACACATCCCCTTCCCAGAGGGAGGATCAGCTAAGGCTGACAAACCCTGGGACAAAAGGGAGAGCGCAGACCCCCACCACATCACACTCTCCATCCCCGTGCTGAAACCACCAGGAAGGGAAGCCTCTGGAGACAACTGTAGAGCAAAACTGCCTAGCAAAGCCACAGCCCAACTCAAAAAACAACCAAACCATTCCACTACGAGACAAAAATCATGATTTCTGTCCACTTTATCTCAACCTGGACTTATATCACCCTATGCATCTCCCACCTGGGAGCCTCTGCACATCTGGTTTAATATTGCGAACAGCTTTGTCATCACAGCATGGATAAGTACTCTTTAAAGGGAAGAAAATGGAAACAAGTGTGAGCACAGAATTCAATCACATGCAATATTAATCACAGTAATTATACACTGACCACAGGCAACACAAAAAACACTGTCCTCTCTGAAGCACAGTAAGGTGGCTGCCTCCATGGCTTGTCAACTGGTACTTTCATGGTTTAAGTCCTTTCCACATGGAAACTGGGTCAACACCTTTTCAGTACGAGTAATTTTTATACTCCTTAGCAAGTACAAAAAGGCCTCTGTTGACCCTAAAAATAAATCCTGTACTTTAACAGGTCAAGCCCAAAGTCACTTCTTTTTCTAAAAGCCATAACAGTACACTCCACATTGCTTGTTTGTATCTCCAGCGCATGAAACCTGTGTCTGATAATTTTGTGTGGTTAATACAGCGCAACAACCCCCTGCCCTAGGGCCTTCATCCCCAGCGTGCAATTAAGAGCTTGCTGTTTTAAAGTTTCAAGGTTTTTGTGGTTGAAGGAGTAGTTCATTAGTCACAAGAGCTCCTTTTCTTGAACCCTTGCTAATTAACACTCTGATGTCTGTTCCCACAGTGGAAACAAGAGCGAACATTGCAAAACTGACCGCCTCTTGGCTCACAAGAAGAAACAGGGTGATCCCTTTAATTTGGTTTGGCTGCTGCTCGCACCACCGTGTGGAACTGCTTTGGCTGATTGCAACAAAGTCCATTACTCACGTTTGTCTCTCCTGCCTGCATGCACCCTCACGAACACTGTGATTATTGCTACACCCATGAGCTACTCAAAGAGCAGTTTCTTGTAAGGCAACAGCTGATGCAGCTGCCAGCCTTTTATACGGCCATCTTCTATGCTGTTACGAAACACTTATGACTAGCACCTTACCCTAACAGTCACCGAGGAGGCATAAGTACAGGCACCTGGGAATCACCAGACATCAGCACCAGCTAATCACAGGAATATGTCAAACTGCATGGCATTAGCAGGAATGCTGACGGTGCATACCTCTTCATCATGGACAAATCCACAGGAGGCCCTTCTGGATTGTCCTAGGATATACTTCCTTTGTTTGCATGTCTCCATTATTCCATGTTAATAATCCCCAAAATACTACTTCTGCTTAGAAGTTGCTGTTTGTATGAGCCAGGACACACAAGGAGTCTCAAGATCAAAGAGCAAAAATCCTTATCCAAAGGGAGCTTGAAACACATTGAAAAGCACCAAAACAACAACGCCCGTCCCACTGGACGGGCAGTCATTTTGCTGTGCCACCACACTTTGCCTGCAAAGGCTGATGCCATCACAGCTGAAGACTTCGTGAAGAGCTTCGCAGGAACTCAAAAAGGATCAGAAAAAGCTTAAAGGTCTTCAATGAAAGTAGCAGGAGGTTTCTCAGCAACATGTTGTGGTTTAACCTGGCCAGCAGCTAAACACCACACAGCCGTTCGCTCACCCTCCCCCCTCCCTCTCCGGGATGGGGGAGAGAAACGGGAAAGTGAAGCCTGTGAGTTGAGATAAAGACAGTTTATTAAGACAGGAAAAATAATAACAATAATATAATGATAATAGTATTACTAATAATAATGTGTACGAAACAAGTGATGCACAATGCAATTGCTCACCACCCGCTGACCGATGCCCAGCCTATCCCCGAGCAGCCGGCCCCCCCACCCCGGCTAGCCACCCCTATATATTGTTCAGCATGACGTCAGATGGTATGGAATACCCCTTTGGCCAGTTTGGGTCAGCTGTCCTGGGTCTGTCCCCTCCCAGCTCCTGCTGCATCCCTAGCCTGCTCGCTAGCAGGACAGAGCGAGAAGCTGAAAAGTCCTTGGCTTGGTGTAAGCATTGCTCTACAACAATTAAAACATCAGCATGTTATCAGCGCTCTTCTCATTCTAATCCAAAACATAGCACCCTGCCAGCTACTAGGAGGAAAATTAACTCTGTCCTACCTGAAACCAGGACAAATGCACAAGGGAAGACATGCAGAGCAAGAAGCTCCTCAACCATGAAGAGCTCCAAGAGTGAAAGCAGCTAGCGCACATTCATAGCAGTAGGGGAGGCAGCAGAGAGGGGGAAAGGCAGATCCAATTAGCTAGACAAAAAAGACTTTGCAGGAGTGAAACACACTGATAACATCATCCCTGTGACAGGAGAGACCTGCCTTGAAGCACCCAACAAAATAGGCACTTTAAAGCACATCACTGAAGCATCTCAGCTTCCTTTAAACAGACTGTGTCAAAAAGCAAGATTTATCAATTGAGCAGTCAATCACCAAACCTCTCCACTTCTCCCTTCCCCCCCCCCTTTTTTTCTTTTTTTATAACTGCATTAAAGATTTAAAGGAATCACTTCAAACAGTTTGCTGCCTGACGCGTTTTCGTTATTCCATGCTGTTTTACAGCCCTGGTCAGGCACGCAGTGATAATGCTGCTTCCTAAAATAGCTGAGACCTCACCGGACTGCAAGTGCAACGCCCTAAATGTAAGGAAGCCAACTGTAAAATGTAACAATAATAGAGCCAGAGAGATCTAAGATCAGCAGCAGCAAAGCCAACCAGGAGCTCTGAATCATACACGAGTCCAAAATACCACCGGCCTGACCAGGAGCTCTACCTCGTTCCCAGAAGTGAGGTATGGAGTGGAGCAGAGGAGGGCAGGAGAGAGCCCTGTGCCTGCCTCAGCCACTCTGACATCTTCACCCAGCATTTTTTGTGATTATTAAGAGGAAAGAGTGAGAGCAAATGCTCCAAATACTCCACCTACTCCTAACAGGATGGTAACAAGATATTTCTGACCCTCTGCCAAAGCTTCAAACAAGTCTTAAAGATACTTTTAGATACTTACAACAAAGCACCATCAAATTTTTTTTTTAAGAAAGTCAGCCAATTTAATTGATGGCTACTTGCTTCTTTCTCATAGCACTTCAGATAAATTGGATGTTGGTTCTTATGGGTCATGTTGGTGGTTTTGTGTGTGTGTGTGTGTGTGTGTGTGTGTGTTTTTTTTGGAAAGATCTGTTCCAGGACACAACTTCCTTGGTGCTGCTTCCAGGCATAATTCCTAGGCAATGGAAGCATCTCTAGGGAAGGCCCTCTTGTGTACAGCTAACAAAACTGCTAGAAGGGTGCTATAAGCAGAACGCAAGTTGTTTAAACCTTGATAGAAAACCATTCTCAGAAGTTACCAGATTTTTTAGAATACCCACTGCCAGTGAGGAATATTAAATGGCAAAATGTGTTTCAGTAAAGACACAAGAGACAAATAACTGTTGAGTTTCCAGCTATCATTTCAACCCACGCTTAATCCTTGGAAAATCAAGGATGATACTGGCCAGTAAAATTACACGCATTATGCTCAATTACACATGGGTTAGAAACCACACAGTCCATTCAGTACTCTACAGCAACCAAGCCATATTAATTTGAGCAAAACCCGTATGCATCCATGCAAGCTCACAAGCTGGGAAATGAGTACTTCTGCAAATGACAGCTGAATGAGTCTCCAGGCCTGTCTGGCACATGACTCCTCTGCTGGGAGCTGGAAGTCCTCTCCAGTCATTCTGCCTTGAGATGCCAGTACAGATTTTACTATGCTAAAAGAACATATTCAACGTTGCTGCTGGTCCTATGGCCGCATCACAGAATATAATTGTCAACCACCTTGTTTCAAGAGAGAATAATTTTATACGTCCAAGATTCTCATTACCTTGGTATCTACGCACTGTGATGTGGTCTAAGAAGGTACAATACTAAACGATATTAAGCTTACCAAAATCCTAAATCAAGGTACTTCACCAAAGGTTGACTTCTAGCAACATCAATGGAAATCATCGTTTTGCCGCTGGCTTCCCATCACGGCTAGCACCATAAGATAGGATGGTTACTGCTGTAAAAAGAACCCAAACTAGCCCCAGATGACTGCTCCAAGTGTTTCTAACTATACCACAAGGATCTAAAATGTATCAGCTACACCTGACTCAATTACAATTGTTGAAAGCTACCCTTCCATGAAGAAACAGGCGGTCCTGCTCATCTTTCTGCATAGCTTTACAAGGTAGTTCACCCAGCAGATACCGGGCAGGAGGGAGCTAGACAAAGCAAAAAGGATGGAAGAGGCTAGTGATTATCACACACGCATACGTTATTACTCTCTCATGCCATACTTTAAGAACTTGGTGTTGTAACATCCCGAATTTTTCAACAGATGCTAAATAGCATAAGATATAATTACAACTCTCCCACATACAGATCGTGTTTGACTACATTCAACAACTTCTCTATACAGCAGATGCCTATTGATTAGTAGTATTTGGACAACCCTACATGAAGCCATGCTTTCTTTTCATATGCCTGCACACCCTTTCTAAATAGGCACGCCTCATTTTCTGTTGTCACTTCCTGCACTACAGCAGCTCTGGGTGACTTATGGCAAAGGGAGCATCCAGGAACCAACAGCATTGAGCCACACTGAAGACATCATGGGATGGACCCAGCTGGGGACTGACATGCTTACTCTACCAGGATACCCCACAGAGACCTTCTCGGTACTCAGTGGAGCCCAGAGCATCATTCAGCTCGCCCCAAAATAGACACGAGATCTTCTGAACTATTCTCTAGGCTCCGGTGACCACAACAAGAGTACAGACATATAAATTAATCACATCTTAATCCCAATTTGAATGCCACCCACGGTATGACCAGAGGCAAATCACTTTCCTTTACCACATGCTCCACATGCAGTGCCATATGTTGACACCTGAAGCAGGCCAGAGTGTTGAGGAGTTTAGAAGCAATGTAACTGCATCCAGGGATGGAAATAGCCAAGCCAACCACATTCATGCTGTTTCTTGTACATAGATAACCTACTTCTGGTTAGTTAAAACTGCACTGTGTAACAGAGGCACATCCTGAACTCCTCGCAGGTTTAACTCCCGACCTTTAAAATAACAGCAGCTTCCTACTGCGAGGGGTACAGGAAGAATAAAATAAAGACTAAAGTACCTGGGATACTGTCATACATAAAGTACTGGGATACTGGGATGTATTACAGTTAAATCAAGATAAAAATTGCACAAGGCACAGAGCGTACGCTCATCACACCTAGAGTCTTTGTTTCTCAAAGCTCTGTTCCAGCCATCTTCCCTTAATACTGTTAAAATCTTTATAAAAGTACCTCAGCTACCCAGAATCTTGCCAGCCACCATCAGCCTAATAAAGCAGTAGGCAGCAAATCACTGAAGAAACATGAAACTGTCCTAAGTGCAACCGTAGGAATAGGTTCTCTGCTAGTGAGAGCCCCACACCAGCCAGTACCTCCTGGAGAAGCACAGGTTTGTGTCAGCCCATTGCAGTGCTCCAGCTCGGGCACTGCTGCATCTACAAACACACGTCCACCCTCCTGAATGATGAAGGAATCTCATCCTCAAAGGCCAGTACTACACCTTCCTCCAATATACCTGTTAAATCCTAAGCGTAACTGAAGGCAAACCACGTTGTTTTTGTTTTTTTTTTTTTAAATCAGTTCCAGCTACATAACACACACATGGTACCATGAGATACAACCAAAACTGGTAAGAATAAAAAAATTACTGACAGGTTTCATTTTCAAGTTCTTGTTTTCCTCACATATGGATTTATTTATCCCGTGCTGTTCTCTCAAGTAGCATCATGTATGTTAGAGGAAAGAAAAAGGATTGTTTTAAAATACAAATAAATAACTATGATACTTTTATGTTTACACAGGCATTGTATTTGACAAGAGGTATAATGTTACTTCCTCTGGTGAACACAGCTGAAGTCCAAATACTATGTGTACTATATTTATAAGAAAATTTCTAAGAAAAAAACACATACAAGGACACAATTTATAGCATATTTATCTTTTGTCTCCTCTTTCAACTGAAGTTTCCATTATAGCTTGCATCAGGAATGCCAACAATTACTAGGTTATGCTTTGCCATAATCCTCTCAAAACTCTGCTTGGTGGAGCCCACAAGAATCCCGCACCTTGCTGAGGACGGGCAAGCGAAGCGGTGAATACAGATCTCCTGAGGGGGAAAGGGGCTGGAGGAGCAGCACCCTCGTGTCGGAGCAGGTACCTGTGCATTTCACCAGGCTTCCACTGTTTCCCTACAGGGCTCTCTGGGCACAGCTCCATCCCTGGACCTTCACGTGTTTTTCAGTCCGCATTCTTCAGGCATGCCTGAACTGGCTCTCACAGCCCTCCGTCCTACGCAGGAGGACAGGAAAAAAAGTCTTCAGTCCCTGCTGCTCCGTCTCCCTGCAGCCTTGCACCAACACGCACACCTACAATCCCTGCTGAGGTACAGCGCCCTTCCTCCTGGAGCAGCGTGACAGAAGCCATCTCAAAACGACGTCTTTTCAGACACCAAAGCTGTGGTATTGGTACCCCAATGGAGAAGATCAGCAGAGCTTCACTCTTCTGCTTGCACGTCCAGCTGTCACCACTGGCTGCCTTCTAGCCGTCACGGCGAGGACGCAGCTACTTCACCACGCCATGGCACAGAAGAGGAGAAAACACACTGCTGCTCAGGACAGAGCATCACCTCTGGAACTGGCAACAGCAGCAGCATCACAACAGAAGGCAGAAGATCCCTTTGGTTACACACAGGGGCCTTTTACAAGCTACAAAAGTGAGAAAGCCCAGCTGAAGCCCTTAACCAGCCTGCCTCACGATATAGACAAAGGAAGCAATACCTTGAGCCCTGCCCTTCTGTTCAGGCTGGGAAAGCATCTGTATCAGACAAGATATCGTCTATTTAATGACAAAATAGGCATATTACAGAGCTTTTCATAAAGCATTCACCTGGCAAACTTCATTCCAGTAATACAAGACTTGGTGAGATAAGGAAAGATATTATTAGCATTAACGATAAAAGGATGGCAACCTAAGCAACATTCATTTTGCACACACAAGGCAGAGACATCAGGATCATATTAGCCTAGAAGCGTGTACCAACACTTGCTTTAGCAGAAGCCTTAGCCCTTGATGAACATCAATTAAGTTCTAAATGGAGTTCTTTCCTTTGATCAAGAAGCAAGATAAGATCACATTTACACCACAGAGCTTTGATTGCAACACCACACCAGACACTTGGCTTACCTACACCTAACTACTAATATAAGAAAGTCAAAAAAAAAAAAAAAAGAGATTTTGGTATTGCAGTGACAGAGAGCTGTCTTTATGTAAAAGGGCAGGAGAAGCATGTATAAGAAACTATACGAACTCAGCACTAATGCAATATTACAATACAAGTCGGTCAGATACTGAATGAAAGTCTGTAGACCAAAGTTGCAAAGGTCAGTGATTTGATCTCACCAAATCAAATACAGATGCTTGGTTTTATCCAGCACATGCAACATTTGATGAAAAGTGGCTACTTTTCATAATATCATAAATATATATTCTAATAGCTAATGAATGTTTAAAACTAGTAAAAAAAAAAAAAAAAACAATCAGGCAGATTCTATGTACCTTCTGCAGATCCTCCAAGCTGTAAAATATTATTGCTTGTATTCTAAAAGGATGGAAGCAGGCATATGGAAATCTGCAGGCAATCTTCTTATGCAAAGCAAGCATGGCCCAGGGATATGAATGATACCTCAGACTCAGAAGTCATCTCACGCTAGAAATTAGAGCCCTAATGACAAAAGGACTATATACCCTGCCTAACTTCAGACAGAGAGACAAAGTCAAACAGCATTTCATTTGAATTTCCTACCTCTTATTGCAGCCCTGTGAAGTAACATTAAAATCTGTGAACAATCCTGTGACCACAAGAAACTGAGTCCTAAAGAACTACTTGTAAATATATAAGAGGTTGCTACAGAGGTCCCATCTCCATTAATTTCTATCCACCCTTCCTTTCCCCTCTGTAAGTTAGCCCTGAAAACATCAGTACCTCACTACCTTCTCCTTTAAACAGGACTTACATATTTGGAGTATCTGGAGGACAGAAAGAAGAGACTCCCAAAACAACAAACCTGTAATGAGGTGAGATCTAAGTATGTGATGATGTCAGGAAAACGTAAGGTACAAATTAAGACTAACGACATCATGAGTACAGAAAAGATGCAATGGAAACCAAATTTTACCATTTAATTCACAGAGGCACTGATGTTTGGACTTATGCACTGACATAGCTTCTGTATGAAGCTTCCCTGCAAAGGAGAATCTTGTTCTAAGATGATGCAGCAGAGAACTGAGCAGTCTCAACACCTCTTAACACTTCTTAACCGTTGCAAGTCATCAGCTGCTTGCCGTGCCTGGAAGGAGCTTAACTGATAGAACAGGACTTAGATCAGGCAATCCAGAAGCTTAGATTTAAGAAATCAAAAGGAAAGAACAAACACCACCCGAAGAAAACCCCACATGCTTCTGAACACTTCCTGACAGGCTGTCTGCACGCATCACTCATAACTGCAATTCATCTAGTAGCATCTGTTGGGTAACAACCTTTTGTCAGGCTCTTTCACTTAAGAAAATAAAAGATCATGACAAAATTCAACATGCATTTTATCTAGTGCCCTGTACTTTGTCTTCCATTAGCTCTTGCAGTGTGCTAGACAGTGTACAAACAGACAGGCATGATCCTTGGCCAAAGGGACTTATATGCTGAAAACAAAGAGTCCAGAGCAGAAAGAAGCAGAAGGAACAAGCACATAAGTAACCAGAATTATTTAAGTCTGACACACACAAATGAGGATTTTGCTCCAGAAGTCTCAAACAATGGAAACAAAAGACTTCTGATCACTGAAGGAAAGGCATTTAAGAAAAAAATGCAACCAATTCATTGGCCAGTTTCTACCACTAAGCAGTTAGAAGAAACTTCACCTAATAACTGTACCACCACCATAGCTCTAATTGATTAGTACAGAGCATTTAACACTACTACCAATGTTTAGGTACTACCTAAATATACTTTTTACCCACTACCCACCCACCTGTATCCCTATCCAGAGTTGCATTACATTTCTTTATAAAGATTACAATCAACTTTCCAGTAAAGCCCGTGGAGATTTTAGCATTTAAAATGTTGCTTTTCAAGACATTATGATGACAGCACTCTACTTCTAGACTTGTGATGTTTGGTTAAAACAGTTTGAACAGCCTCTTAATGGCAAAGCAAACAGAGCTGACTGTGAACACTGAAAGATCATAAAAAAAAATAAAAAACACCACGGAACCCACAAGCAGCTCAAGAAACTGCAACACAGCAGAAAAACATGAAAACGTGATCTAAACACACGAACACAGAGGCCAACTCCTCTGTTTTATTTTTTCATACACACTCACTTATCTTTGCAACAGCAAATGAATAATTTTAAACCAGCATTCGTACAAACTGGTTGTGCAGCTTTTTCACTTGAAGTTTCATCCCACAGACAAGCACTAAATAGATTTATTTAGTATTTTCACCTTCTGCTGGCAAGACATTATGGGCCGGCTACAGTCAGAATTTCAGTTCAAATACCTGAAAAGAGAAAGTGTTCATTCAGTGCCATTTCCTGATCTGTTTAATAAGGCAGTTTAAATATATGTTTAAGTAACCAAGCAAACACAGAAACTCCTCTGCAGTTATGGTCAGCTCTCTCTACTACTCTTCATTGAAAGCAAAATACTCTCTTAAGAACTAAGTAGCAGTTTATTAGTGTTAGATTTTTTTTTCCACAAAACTTGAACACAACAGTGTTCAGAATACTTAAAAAGAAAAAAAAAAGCTAAAAAACAACCTCAGTGCTATGTGTCACTCATAACTGCTGCTGAAATCCAGCTTCGGTTTGCGGCTCCCGACACACACAGTTAACACGGCTGACCTTGCTGAAATCTCCCTGGGTAAGCGAGATAGCTCTAAAAAAAGAACACCAGGTCCTCACGATTAATTGCTAACTATTAATAAATTAGCATATTTGTCTTCCTCCTTCCAGGCATACCTATAAATAAATGCGCTTTCCCTCAAGATTTACCAGGAATGGAAATCAGAGTATTTTGTGACATAACAGCCACAGGAATAAATGACACCCATGAACTATTGGGTAATGGAATAACTGAACCTAGAGCGCAATAAAAAGACCGAAGTGCCAGCTCGATCCAGAGCTAGCTGAGCCCACAGCTACAGGAACAAAGGCCAGATTGTGATGGAGACTCACAACAACGACGGCATCTAACCACAAGCATGTCAAACTGTCTTTACCGTGTAAAATTTGGCTTGAAATCACAAGTCACAGAAGTATGCTAGGCCTGGGGGCAGCGGGGAAGAAGGAAATCAGGCTACTGAAAACAAAGAGGAGATACAACGATGTTGTCTAGTAAGACAGTGACATTTTTCACAGAGGAGAATCCCCCTTACACAACTTTTTCCTCTCACATCTTTTGAGGAATGACCCTAGCTGCAAGGTTTTCAGTAGCCAGGGGCTTCTGGGACTACAGAAAGTTTCTGAACATGATCACATTATTACATTTTCTTCAAATTGCTCCTCTGCCAGAAGAGTTACGCTACTTCTGTGCCGGAGATTTTTCCACTCTATGTCAATGGGTTCATGAGATTTTTCCACACACATGGCCCTATGTCAATGGGTTCTTGATGGCTTCTGCATCCAGGAGAGCCAAAGCCCAGAAAACTACAAGCCCACAGTCAAATGGTACCATCAGCAGTACAGCAGATGTGCTGTGATCTCTATGGCTGTCAGCCTGTCCCAACACTGAACTGAATTACAATACAACACAACTGAATTACTCCAGGACTCCCTTCTTTAAAAGCTCTGGGGAGGGGAGGAGTAGTACAAGAGCAGTGTGAGAATGAAGTGAGGACTCTGAGCCTATGAACATCTTGGCCCACACAGGAGCAAGGCTGCAGGTCAGCTGCAATGCCAGGCAGGTGTTAACTTCTCTCCCATAAAGGATCAACATCTGGGTTCAGTCAGTTCCAAGAAAACAGTGAAGGTCAAATCATTAAACAAGCTCCACAACCACCTGCAAGCAAGTCAATTCAACACAACAACCTAGAAGAAAGAAAAAAAAAAAGTACCTTTCCACTGCTGAAGAAAGCCCCCAAATACTGCTCAAGTCCATGTTACACTGTAAGAGAAGCCCGTAACTACACCAGAACCTCTTCTGCACAGAAATCAAAGAGGTGACCACACAGTTATCAGGTTCCGAATATCGATGCGGCAGCTGAAGATTCATCATATCCTTGCTAAAAGCTTGAGAAATGCTTCACCTACAAAGCTGCTAGTGAGCAAAAGTACAACTCCTTCAGCAGCAGCTTCAATTTCACTGGACCCACTCTTCGCGATTCTACTACTGTCAGTACAGTCTCTTTGCCAGAAATACACCCTTCTTCACACAAAAACAGCAGCATTCTAGTCCGAATTAACAAGAGAACACAAGCGACAGCTTCTTGTATCACCTATTGTTGCTAGAGATAAACAAAGCTCTTTTCATTTAAAATCTGGCTACAAAAATCTAAAAATATTCACTTTTCTGTAACTAATTCAAAATAGGTTCTGTTTTAAATTACAGATAAAGCCTATTTACAGAATCTGCATAGAAGCGAATAGCTCAAAAATCATAGAAGGGGACTATTCAGGATAAGAGTTGTCCTGTTAAAAAAAAAAAAGTTAGAGTTTTTTCTGTTTGTTTTTTAAAGGAAGCCAGGTTCACAAAAAACAAATAAGCAGACTGTCCAGAAGTAGTTATACAGCTTACTTTTGGACTTGGCTTTTTGGTAATTGCTTCCTGGAATAGGGGAAAGTTTCTATGTTTCTTTTAGTTGGGAAAAGGTGGGGTTTTGTTGTCCTTTTTTTTTTTTGTAGTTGCTGTTTTTGTTTGTTTTGTTTTCGATTTAAAAGTATCAGTTAATAGATGCTTGGTTGTGAACAAATTCAAAATAGAAAAACAGTTCCTGGAGAAAACTTCTCCGTTTTCCATTGAACATTAAAAATGGACTAAATCAGACCATTTATTTACACTACTCCCTTAACTTTTTCCAAGATACTTTTATCGTTGTATGACATGCATGCATCATTATCTGCAAAACCAATCTCCCCACTGCAAGTTGGCAACTCCCATCATAGTTATTTATGTCATTCTCCTAGAATACATCTCCACGGCACCACAGCACTAACTACAGGCAGCAAACATCACCAGCCAAAGCATTTTCTCCCATAGCTTGACCAGTTGAGTGAAGATCATGGTATTACGTCCCTAGATGGACAGTGATAGTCAAACAAAAGGCATAAGCTCCTCTCCAAACATTCTGTTAATCAGTGTATTTATAAAACTAGCCTCGAGAATTGAAGATAATATTCATAAGTTAAAATACAGACTATTGGTCTCTGCTCAAACATAAAATGCAGTGGTTGTGAACTACATAGTAGTTAAGCATTTTGGCTTAAAAATAAGCCATGAAACATAGTATTAATAAGGCTACTATTAAAGTGTCAATTTTAATGAGCAGAGATGAATGTCTAACCAAAAAATAAAGTTTTCCACATCTCATTTCTTTATTACAATCTTGTCATGCAGGGAGTGACGTAAAAAGACGCCATGCAATGAAGAAGTCAAATGCTTACCTGGAAACTGAAAAACAACAGCAGAAACAAAAGTCACTGGCAGTCTTTAATTTATTCCTTTGCATTTCAAAGGACACGCGTTAGCATTAGTCAGAAGATCCACCTTCCAACTACAGCCAGGCCTCAAATTATTCTGCATAACACTAATTGAGGGTCCCACTAAAGAGTTACCTGTTCAAGGAACCTGCAAGTAAAATAAATTATGCAAGAAAGCAAGCCAAGCATGCTCAAGTATAATAAAGCCTTTTAAAATGATTAGCAGGTTTACTCTTTAATCTGGCAAGGTAACAAACTTTCAGTGCCCAAGAGAAAAAACACAATGAGGGAACAGCATTATATAAATATTCCACATGCCAAAGCAAAAGGCTTATTTCATTGTAACAATGCACTCCTGTTTAAACCAATACCAATAGGAGAAAGAGAGGTCTTTCTGGGGAAGTTATTTAGATGTTAACGCATAACTTCGCAGCACGTCTGTGCGGACTCCTCTCCTTCCAGAGGCTGCGCACACAGTCCATCATTGGCACCGGCACGCCCGGACACATGTTCACACTCAGGAGGGCTGGGAGTATCCATTTTGCTCTCTGTACGAAAACATTAGCCTGCTTTCCAAATTTGACTCAGTCTCGAACCAAACTCCTGCCAAGTGCTGACCACAAGCATGCAGTCTAATCAGCATTATGGTCCCGAGACATCGAAGTAATGGCTGCTATAAGTGAGTGCCGCTGCTAATCCAGGGGAGCTTTCAACTCTCAAAGCATTCGTAATTTCGCATCAACTTCAAATCAAGCAAAGCCTGGGAAAACGCTTTATATAACAAAGGGTGATGGCCCTAAAACACAGTCCTGTGAGACAACAGCAGTCCATCCCACAAGTCACAAGCCTCTCACCTAATTCAGAGCTATTTCCCTTTTGATTTTCGCACTGCAGAGCAGGAACTGCGAGAGCAGTCCTCTAATTGCCATTCAGAAAGCACTGGCAGCGTCCGACCAAGTTTGACACAGTTGAAGCCAACACTGCCTTCACAAAAAAAAAAAAAAAGCCACCGAGCACGGCAGGTGTCCCCCCCAGAGGGGGGTGGGACACCTGGGGGCACAGCTCGCAGCCCCCACCTCCCTTCTCTCAGGAAACAGCTTCCCACAGCTGCACCAGCGGACGGGCTTTGCGAACGCCTTGCTTAACTCGAGCTCTCCTCCTTAACTTAACTTTGCTTAACTTACAAACCAAGGTGTTTTTGGCCAGCGGGCGGGTTTCGCCCGAAAAGCTGCAAGCCAACTCGCGTGGCCTACCGACCGGCCGGCAGGAGGGGAGCTGCCCCCGCCGGGCACGGCCGCAGGGGGACGGGAGCGAGCTCTAGGGGTGCTCTGCCGGAGCCGCCCGCCCTGCCGACGGGGCTCGCCTCGTCCCCGCGCCCCGGAGAGGGAGGAAAAAGCGCCCGGGGCTCACGGGCACGGAGAGGGAACCGGCCTGGAAGCCGCCCGCTCCTGGGACGGGGCTGCGACTGGGGCTGGCACCGCCGCGGCGGCGCTGGAGGCGCCGGCCCCGCTCGCCCACGGGGCCGCCGAGCCCGGCACCAGAAAGTTCCCGCGGGCCGTGCCGAGCCGTGCCGAGCCGTGCCGGGCAGCGCAGGCGCCCTTACCCTTGGTCCAGTCCACCACTTGCTTCGGGCTCCACCTGGTCACCGGCTCCATGGCGGGCTCGGCCCCGCCGGGACCTGCCCCTGCGGGACACCGGCACCACCGCTGCCGCCGCCCGCCGCGCTCCTCCGGCCGCGAGCTCGCCCCCTCTCAGGCTCCCATCCCCGCGGCCCCGCTCCCCGCCCGCCCCGCGCCGGCCGGGCCGTCCCCCCGGGCCGGCTCCTCCCGCGGGCCGCGGTCGGGCCCGCCCCGCCGCCGCTCCGCCCCCAGGTGCTGCAGCCCGGCTGCCCTCGGCCGAACCGGCGGGTTTCGGCCCGAGGGCCCAGCGGGAGCCGGCCGCCTCCGGCCCGGCGCCGTATGTGGAAAAGCGCCGAGGAGAAAGTCCCTGTGGGGGCTCGGGGTCTGAGCTGCCGTCCAAATGGCAACCCCCAGGCGGCCCGGCCCGGCCCGGGCAGGAAATGGCCGCGGCGGGGCAGGGAGGCTGCTCTGGGAGGGATCGAGCGTTTGAGTAAAATAATAAATAAATACACAAAACCAACACGCGGAAAGTAAAGTTTTCAAGATCCCGGCTTCGAAAAGAAAACTCTGTGGTTTTCTGTGCCAGTACCAAGAAGCCTGCGATCACCTAGCTTGTCCCCACCTTGGCTGTAGCCTTCCAAAGAACAGCTGTGTCGTGGTTGCTTCAGTTTACTCTGCACATTTTGGATTAGAAAACTTTTATATACACGTACCAGACAGTGTGTTTCAAAACATGCTGAACACAGCCCCTGTAACATATGTGTCATGATGCATGGCATTATACTTTGATAATTAACACTTTTACATAAACATGAATGAAATCTCTACATGGTGTTTCTGCACAGCACGCTAAAGGAGAGTGAAGTGGGGTCAAAAAGAGATACAGATCCTCCTTTCTTCTACAAAGCAATTAAATGTTGTCCTTTACACTGGCATTTCTTGTGCAGACCTCCAAAGTTCAGCACTATGACAAATGTGGCTGCTACATGAATGACTCCAATAAAGCCAATAGTCAACAGACTGTAGAGACTTTAACAAAGGGATGATTTCCAGAATTACAACAGTTTGTTTCTTTTGAAACTACTAAGTGTTATTTGTGCCTTTCACAGTCACAGTTGCTTTGTAGTGTTTATAGTTTTATATAAAACATTGTAGGGGTTGGCGTATTAACGCACTGTGTACAAAAAAGGCAAATTAAATTTCAATATATGCTGTGCGTATGTGAAAAAAAAGCAATGTTTCTGAACTCTCAGAAACATATTTTTTTAAAACTAACATATTTTATAGGCTCAGGATTTCTGTGTGCAAGAGGGGGGCTGCTGTTGAGGTAGCTTTGTGCTGTGTGGAAGGGAAGGACGGACGGAAACGTGGGACATTTCTCCTCGCTGTGGTTTCTGAAGGGGTGGGTTGACCGTGGCCGGGCGGACAGAAGGGTGGCGATTAGGGGGCCGCCCGCTGTCCTGCCCCACAACCAGGACCTGCCCAAGGGTGGCGTGGTGGCCAGGCACTTCAGTGACGGCTCCATGTGAGTCACAGCCCTGTGGAAATTTTAGCAGCCGCTGCAGGCTGCCATCAACCGCTCTTCTCCCAATATTGGTATTTGGTTTATTTCTGAATCCTGCACTTAGAAGAGCCCTTGGGTGTGGTGGCCATTTCACCATAACAGATTATTTCTGTTTTCCTGTTCTCACTTGGGAGCTACAGTGAGCCATCCAGTGTACCTCAGTCTCACTTTCCTCACAGGCAATATTTCACTTTTGCCCTGGCCACCTCCTGAGGGCTGTGTAAACCCTGGGAGTGTCAGCCTCTACTTAGAGGTTTAAGTGCTGACCTCCATAGCTTCATGCTCAGCATACTGACCTCCACTGCTCCGCTCCCTTCTCCTAAATGCACCCTAAGATCATTTTCCATCAGTGATGCAGCAGGGAGACATGGAGAAAACACGTATTTTTATTACGTGCTTCACTTAGTGGAGCTGGCTCAGCAACAAAATCCAGCACGAAGTCCTTTTGCAACATGCAGAAGGGTCTCACTGTTCCTCAGTGAAGAAGAGCAGAGTGAACTCTTCTGTGACAGGAACGCTGTGAAATTTTCACTAGGCAGTGTCTGAGAGTGAGTAAGCAGCTGGGATTTCAGACTGTCCAGCACCTCAGTTTTCAGAGGCTCCCTTCTCCATCCATCTGCTGTCCCTAGACATATACTTGAAGTGTAGGGACGGGCAGTTCTGTGTATGGTTGTGCAGTGCCCGATGGGACTGACATTCCTGCCGCGGCAGAGTGAGCCTGCCCTGCTGCAGAGCCTGGCCACGGAGTCAAGAAGTGGCACCTCACAGGTTCTAGGTTTGGGAAGCAGTGGTGAAAAACAGAAAGGCCTTTTTGCATATGTTCCTAAAAACTAGTCATTTACTCATCCTGTTTGCTACATGGTGGCTTAAGGTGTATTTCTAGTGCTTGATTGTAAAGGCAATTTGTTAAAGCTAAATTGTTTATTTGCTTTTTGGTGTGTGAAATACTATGCTTGTCAGTTCACCTCTCTGCATATTTGAAAGATTAAAATGCAATTCACCACAACTTTAATATTGGTGGAGCAACCCAAAATTTCTTGGTTCCCCATTGAAACGTGTGTCATTCACACTTCAAAAACAACAAAGCAGCAGCTCCCAACCCTTGCAGAAGCCCGAATGAACAGATGGGCCTTGCAATGTGCCCTTTTAATGGTTTCACAACAGTTAGCATCACAATGCTTCCGTCTTAACTACACAGATGCTTCCCAAGGTTGCAGGAAGGAAAGCAAATGTCTCTCACTGTTGGCGTTTGGAGCAGTCATCTGCTGTCATCCTTCTCTGTCACATGTCTTGGGCCAGTCCCCGTGTCTTATTTGGATAGGATGAGCACCAGTTTTTGTGAGTCAGACATGCAGATCTGGTCACTTGCTAACAGATTGCCAATCTGATAAATCCATTATTCATTGTTATCATTTTCTATAATTTTCAAGATGACAAATCTACTTTTTTTGATTGCTGTGTTTTGTTTGTTTGTTTGTTTGTTTTTGTCAGCAGGACAATATTGTAGTGACTCTGGGTTCTTTGATTACATTATTATATCCCTTAACACTAACTGCTTTACAGCCTGCTCTGGTCAAACGAAGTGAGGCTGAAAGGGGAAAGAAGCACATATTCAGTTTCTCAGATGGGTTCCTAGCCAAGTTGCGTACCTGTGCTCTTTTAAAGCCCAGATTGCAACTGTTCTTTTGAGTTGATTTTTCTCATAGTCGCATCATCTCAATGCCTGTTGTATTTGAGATGAGATTAACTAGTAGTCAGTTGACATGATGCAATTAGAAGTTCTGTTTGTAGAATAAGGTAGTTTTGTTCAAGAAAATACTCATTGCCTGCAGAAATTAAAAATAAATAAATAAATCCCTCTCTCTCTGATGTCTATGGATCAAAAAATTACATGCACATCTTCAGATGCTCTATGGATTAGTTTACAAGTTTTGTGCCAGTATGGAGTATCAGGAAACATGTTGGTTCCCTTTCCATGCTTGCAGCCACATGTGGAGTTCATAGTATGTTGCTGTGGCAAGGCCCAATACCAGCTCTCCAGAAGTGCACATTTTTTCATTAGTTGTAATTTTCCAGTGATAACAGTGCTTTGATTTAAAAGAGCATTCAGACCAACTGTTTGTTGATTCCCTGTTTTCTTCATTTTCTCTTTTATTTATTTTTTTTTCTTTTCTTTCTTCTCCCCATACCCAGACCAGATGTTCAAAGGGACAACAGCTTAGTTCACATGGATGGTCTGGCAGCACGCAGCTCAGTGTAGACCAGATCATGGCTCTACAGTCATGACAGGTCATGGCACTGTGCACTGTCACATCACCCATCAGGAAAGACTTACGAAACAGTCTTAATCCCACAACTGCATCCCTGTCAAGTTAGCAGAGGATGCTACAGTGTTTATGTCACCTTCAGGATTTTATCCTAGCAACTGGCCAGCAGAAGCAGCACATGTGATTCTTTTACAACATAAAGTCTACTGGGAAAAAATTCCCTTTCCAAGACTATATATATATATATATATATATGTATGAATCATTGGAAAGTTTGCATCATTTCAGCAGTATGTTGGCTTTAGCCTGGTTTAACATCAGATTTACCATTTTATCTAAACACAGCCTGATTGACGTGCCTCTTAGACACAGATTTCAATACCAAACCTGCTTGCTACCAGGTCACCAGCTTGGATTTGAGTCATGCATGGCAGATAGATATCACATTTCTCACAAAGTAGCCAAAGTGTACAATATGGATTGTATTCAAATTTTAAGCTGTCTTCAGGGTGACAGACAATGGTTGATCTAGCACACACGCACACACACCAAAAACAAACAAACAAACAAACAAAAACAGTTGCATAAGGATAACACATCAAAACACATTGAACATTTTTGAGTTGTGTGAGTTTGGAACCGATTATCACTTTACATCATGTGGCTGCAGCATGTTTTTGGAGGAGTTTCTGGCTCCAGTATCCATGTACCAGGTAGTAGCAAAGCTGTCAAGAACTGCAAGGACAGAATTTTCCCTTTTTGCATTTTTCAGCCCCAGTTGCCATTCCTAGCCAGTCTTTTAACAGACAGCTCCTGCTGCCTCACTGGTCCTGCTTGGCCCTGGCTTCAGGGCATGCAGCTACTGGTGTCCTCCAGTAGCTCAGTCAGACTTGGGCAGAAGGTCCCTTGGCCTCAGAGGTAACCACTGTCACTTATCTCTAGAGGGATGAATAAACAAGTTTTTAGCCAAAGGTAGCATACCAAGTTTTAAAAGTTGATCTTCTGTTCAAGGCCACAAAAAGTTATTTTTCTTCCTAATCCAATTTTTAGAGGGGTCAGCATATTGCAACGTCTGAAAGCTGTGAAAATGGACAAATTTAAAATATTAGGAATAAAAGCCAGTATATGGGTAAAAGATTCACTGTTTGCATCTATTGACAATCCACAGATGGTCATTAGGGAAATGGTCATTCCCTGACCTCACTCATAATATTTCAGAGTACATCACAGCTACTGCCACTACTAAAAAATTAGTGTTTGCATATGACTTTCCAAGCATTACCTTACACACATGGTCCACAGAAGTCAGTAGGACTTTTTTCCATGACAGCAAGAGAATCTGACACTACCTGACTAGAATTTAGAGCTTCCCGGTAAGGTCAGTGAGTATTTAAAGTTCATTGGGAAGTTGCAACAGCTGTAAATTAAATGACTCAGAGTGAGTCAGGTACAGAACTGGGTTTGGTTCCATTAAGCATGTAATTTTAAAAAGTCACACTAATGGAGCAACTTGTTACACAAGAATCAACATCCTACTTCTCACCTTGATAACAGAACTGTTAGTGATGGATCTCCTTTCTATACATGACCATATGGAAGATTTTGGTGTACCCTGGTATGACAAATAGGTCTGCGTAGTCCTCACTTGAATACTAGGTATACAAAGAGAATCTCTTTTGGCTGGATGGAGTAAAGAGGACAGCCTGAGGAACTTCCTGGCTTCATTGCTTTGGAAAAACAACGTCCTGGCTGTGCCTTCCCTGTGCCTTGGAGAGAACTGAGTGACCAAGCTGTACTGTCATTTCATGTATTACTTTCATGAATTCAGATTGATTTGAATAAAGCTATTAAGTTTTCTCTTCAATAAAACAAAAACAGGCATTTCAGATCAGACTGAAAGATCGTATGAAAGGTTTTGCTGTAAATGAAATACTGTATTACGAGGAAAAGGAAACATCAAAAATATATAAATTCTGATCTCAGTGCTGTCACCATGTCTCTTGGTGACCTGGACCAAATCATTTCATCTCTATAGTTCCATCTCCTCACCACTTAAAGGTTAATAATATGAATTGTTGAGAAATACCATATTTTTTTCTTTATCCAGTATATTATTTCCTTTCTAAATATCTGAAATAACTATTGAAATAAAAATAAATTGCTAACTCCAGTTAATGGAAAAATTTCTAAGCCATGAAATGTTTCTGAGTACAATGGAGTAAGAAAAAATAGATGAAGAGATGGATGCCAGAGTGGTTCTAACGATTTTGCTAAATTCATTTAATTTTATGTGTATTTATAGTTGGCCTTAGCACAATATGTATGGTATAAAGAGGGCTATGCTTATGGTTGGTTTATCAGTAACCAAAGTAAAGTTAGTAAGATCCACATTTATCAATGACTATCGGATTGCTTACAGAATATACATATACATATATATATATATATTTTTTTTTTTCCAATATAAGGTTCCTGCACTACTTATTTCCTTAGGATAGGAGCTGCATTGAATCCTATGCTTGGATTGTCCTTCCCTTTTTCCATTCAGGTTTAAAACAATCTTCACGGGTTTCTAGCTATATGAAAGTTGCTTGCCACTGCCTGCTGCTATAGGTGTATATATGTCCACATATAAAGATGCAGATATACATGTATGCTGATGATGCTGTGCTAAACCGAGATAAGCAGTAAGTAAAAAGGTCTTCTCCTGAAGTTTTTACTCAAAGAAAAATCCTCTAAACTTTACTGAGTAATTTATTTTAATTCAAGCATGTGGGAATAGGCCTTGAGTTACTACTGTATGCTTACATTTTCAGTCCACAAGGTGGTTTTATTAAATGAGTCTCAAATTACTGCACAGAAATCATTTCCTCCACTGCACCTTGTGCTGAGGTAGCATATGTTTTAGAAGAGGATCACAAAACTGTTTTGCAAGATATAAATGTATTATAAATATATGTCATAGTTAATAGAAATTGGATTATAAATTTACATTGACCTCCCTTGGGTCCCTTTGCCTGGCTGTGAAGCTGACTCTCATGTAAACTGAGCACAAACATGATTTGTGTAAAATTACAAAACTCACCAGTGTCAATGCTTAAATAGAAACTTAAAGTAAACGGCAAGATTTTTATGTACATTAATAGAAGATTTTACCTGGCCCTTATTTCCCCACCCAAATAAAGGTGGGGAAAAATCCATAAGGAGAAAGATTTGGCTGGAATACACCCCACCAGTCCGTGTGATCAGATACAGAAGAACTATGTTCCCAAATGGAAAGCAACTGCTGGGAGTTTAACACAAGCAAAGAAAAGGTGTAGTGGGGAAGGCACTTTGAGAAATTAGCAGGAACAGCATCTGCTCCATCTGTTACGGCTGTTTCCAGCCATCATTTATCAAAGGCACACAAACGTGGACTCGTACCCAGACCCAGATTCAAGAAGCCCATGTCCTACCTAAATCACTTTAACTCCTGTTCACCCGCTGACTTAGGTCTTCAGGCACCAGGAAACACCAGACAAAAGGACTTGAAGCCAGCCTCGCTGAATCTGTGCTCCTGTGCCTATGCAGAACTTTCTGAAAAGCTGTGTGGCCTCAAAAGGAGACAGAATGCTCTCACTGCATCTTTTAAAGGATGTAAGATGCACAAATGTTTTAATTCAACCATTTTTCTTCATAGCCTAAAATTATCTGCAGACTCTGAAATACAAGAAAGGAGCATTAACCACATTTGCTAGACCTTTACATGCAAACAGAAGGTTTTTATGGAAGGGTGGAAAAGAATAATAGGACATACACATTTATTTTTTTGTAATATTTGCTCAGCTTTATAAATAACACCCAGTAGCTGGACAGGAGCTTTGATTTTTTTTTCCACTAATTGTCATGTGTTTAAATGTTTCAAGTAGATAGGCAGCAGTATCGCAACTGTAGAGAAAAACAGCTTCATTGGAACCAAAAACTCCATTACCTTCAGCATAAGTTTCTCTAGAAAGCTGGAAAACAAGCTAGTGCTACAGTATCTTCTGTAGCATTGTCAAATTTTCGGGCCTTAAAACATGTTGCAAACATTAATGAGAAGTCTCACAAAATACCTGTGGTCTTGTGGTTGAGACAGCCTAACTCAGTTTCAAAAGAAAGAGGTTCAAAGCCTTGCTCTGTCAGAAGCAGCTCATGCAACGCTAAGAAAATTACTAAGACTGATGCTGAAGTGCTTTAAATTTAGCCATGGGAGTAATGCTGTTACATTCAATGGGAAGAACATGCTTAAATGTTTTCAGATTAGGGTATTTAACAGTAACTTTGGGTGTGCAGCCCAAATGAACCTCCTTCTAACAGTGTCGTCACCAATTGATTGTGCACAGGAGCGGCTGAGGGGCTTCTGGAAACGATTCCGCTTAATTCCCCTGGCACGGCAGTCATCAGTGGCAGGGGGGCTGCAGAAGGAGCCAGGAAGGGGTAAGAGGGAGGGCAATAAATTGGCAAACCACAGCTGGTTTGCTATGGCCACAGCTGCCCCAGGGCCTCAGGCCAGGCTCGGTCAAGCTCTGCAGAGCAGTGACTGCCTCCTGGACAAGGCGTTTTTGGGATTCACGTGCTAACTTTGCTCACTTCCCCAGCCTAGCCCTAGTGGAATGGCTCAGCTACTTCCTTCTAAGCCTTTTAGGTTTTATGACTCATACCCTTACGTCTACACATGGACATAATCTGGAGGAGACAGCCTCAACTCTGTGGCACTTGCCATCGCAGCAACACTGTTGGTACCAGTGAAGTACCACTATGGTAAAACACAGCTTGAAAATGAAATGATAAATCACGCTCAACAGTTTGCTTTGCACGTTACAGCTTTTTTATCTTCATTGCTGAGAATTTCATATCTGCCATTCCTTCATCAAGGATCAGCATTGATATATTTCCTGTATGTTCCTCACAAGCTTTTTTCCTCTAATGAATTACTACATTTTACATGATGCTTCCTTAGACTGTATATTACTCTTGCTTCTAAGAGAAGTTGGCTCTTTGGTCATGCTGAGCCTGGGATGCAAAGTGAAGCCCTAGGGAGAGGAGCTCAGGGGAGTGGAGAGGAAAAAGGGCCTATTTAGTTGCCTGAAAATATAGCTTTGCACAGACCAAAGAACAGCTCTGTCATTTGAATCAGTGACTGCCCTGAGAGCAATAAAAGTCACAAACAAATGTTGGTACCACAAGTGTTGGAAGAGCTTATAAATCATATGTAAAGGGTAAAACAATTATCTGAAGTACAATAGTCCTTCTTAAAACAAACTGATCTTCAAAAATAGGTTTACAGCCTCCTTTCAGGACAATAATTTTCATAGCAGAAATCTGCCAAAAAAAACTTTGGAAACCACAATCAGTAAGTATTCTTTGTCTCCACTGCAAGGATAATTATATTGCCTTTCCCCCTCTTTCAGGACTTTTGCCCCAAAAATTGATAATGTAATTAAAAAGTATCATGACAATCAAGGAGTTCACCAGGTTGGAATTGCAAATTTCTGCAAAAATCATTTCTACAGTGGTCTTTTAGTATAAAAATAGCACGTTGGTTACCTCTTCTTCAGAATAGCGTCCTAAATGGGAAACTGTAGGACTTCAGAAAGGTACAGAGAAAGATCACGGGGCATATAAAGAACTTAAGTTAAAAAATAAATAAAATAAAAAGGATGCAAATAGCTTCAAAATGGCAGATTTGCCAGATAGAAATTAGGCCAACACATCAAATATACATTGTTTATTGTTGATGCCCCAGGCCACAAAATTATTTGGAGTCTTTGGCTTTCTGTGTGTACAAGATGACGGCAGAAGCCAAACAATGGACTGATGCTTGCTCTTTCAACTGCAGCCAGCAGATGAGTGGAGTTGTTGATTTTAAATATTTAGTGTTTCGTTGGAAGGCTGGCACCTCTCACATGCTCCTTGAAAGAGAAAAGGCACAGGTATCCGGCTAGGGTTCAAGACTGTAATCCAGCCCTCAATTTTCTGTCCCTCCCACACATGCAGAGCTGTATTTGCAACTTATTAGTTTGGGGCCTACTTTTTTATTGTGTTTTTTTTTGTTTGTTTGTTTAGTTTATGACGTTATATGCTTTTAGCGTTTGTTCTTCAGTTTTAAAGTGGATTTTCATGGTCATGGGAGGACACAGAGACAAAAAACTCCAGCACAGGAAGGCATAAAAGATACGATACGCTGAGCAACTCAGCAGCAATGGCCTTTGGATCAGGCTCCATACCCGTGCCAAAGCAATTCTGCCCTTCTATATACAGCAAATTATTTGTAAGGACCTCCAGTGGTATTTTCACAAAATGACTTGTTTTGAAAAACAGAGGTGACCCTGGGCCTGGCCACTGGAAGATGCTTGTTTTTATACTAAGTCCTGCTTGGTTTATTATTTATAATGAGTCCGAGAGAAAGCTTGGGGTCCCCTGAGGTCAGTGTTGCCTAGTGGCTCCCCAACTACAATAGCCACGGGAACAGATCAGCAGAGGGTAAATGTACCCACAGAAGTGGGTGGGATGAGATGCTCATCCACCAATTTCCATGCAATGTTCCTGATAAACATTAGCAAGATCTGAACACTGAAGTCCTTCCAGTAGTCTTGAAATATCTCTCTTTAATTTACACGTTCATTTGGGACATTTTCTGGGCATTTCAAGTGAGATCTAAGGAGATTTTACTCAAATTTGTTCAAAAAGCCCTGAGAACTGGGGTTCCTCTAAGCTCTTGCATAGCTTAATTTGTCCCCACTGTCTGCACAAGGGAGGAGGAGGCAGTTTTTTCAAAGCTGAGCACCTGCAGCTCCCATGGGACCACATCCAAGGTAATTTTAGCCATGACTGAAAATGATGCTACAAGATTTTGACATAAGGAGTGGAAACGGTATACCCCCATTCAGGAATGCTGGCAGATTTCTGGGCGAATTTTGGCTCTGGAGGCCAGTAGCAGCTCTTCCATTCACTGCCCCTTGGCATGGTCAAGATTTGGTCTAGAACGGCTTAATTGACAGTAAAGTGAATGAGACCCTTCATATACTTACTGCCTATGGTAAGTCTGCATGAAGCCTAGCTCCTTTCGCTCCCCAGCAACTTCCTCTGCAGTGTTTGTGTCAAAATGCAAACCTCTTCTTAACAAAACCAGTGAACACATAGATGTCACATTAAAGTGATCAACAGAAATCCTTTTGCCTGGAGAAGCAGCGGAAAGACAGAAAGCACTGTGAACCCTTTGTTTATGCTCTGAAAGGAGCCAAATGCAATGGAAAAATAATATATATATATCCCAAAGGCTTCACAATTCTCTTTTCATTCAGTGTTACTGTATTGGAAAAATCTTTTATATAGCAATATTTTGCTATCTTTTGATAAAATTCTAGCTTTTTTGTGATCAGTGTTGGGTAGCTGGGTTTTTACTGCACTAGTGTATGCTCAGTAACGCAGTCTGTAGGTCAGGCTGCTAGTATGTTTGAACAAAATAGGTTTAGAAATGGATGACTTGCCTGGTGAAGCATGAATCTTTTTTCTGTCTTTGGGAGTAATTATCTACTAACGGGCATGGTTTCACAGGACTGTATGTTTGACTATAATTGCTATGTCCTCTGTGAAATGCCAGTTGAATCATGGATTTTTCCCACTGTTTTTCTTGTTTATAAGACCTATGCTTTAAAAAAAAAAAAAAAAAAAAAAAAAAAAGCAACTAAATATGATCCAGAGAAATGTAGCTTTGCCAATTTTGCTGAAGCTGCTGATTCAACAAGGTTTTTCAGCATTTGTAAATGCACAGGCATGAGCCATCCTTTGAAACAGTACCACTAGTCATATGTTTAAAGTTACACTTGTGTTTAAGGACTTTATGGAATGAAACCTTAATGCTGTGGGCTAAGCTGAGATGACTCATTTAAGGGAAAAATCATATATGTGAAAAAATATTTCCACTTCCTGATAAATGATAGAGTAGCTGTTTTTATTAAAAATCCAAAGATGAGCTCCTCTTAGTCAAATATACCATTGTAAGTCAGGAAGCATAAAACTCAGTACTATAATAATATGTAATTTAAGAGGATTCAGCCCCATAAGAAACAATAAAAATAGTCAAAGTAAATAAGAGAAACTTTGTTAGCTTCTTCAGGGAAATCTTGCGTGGAAAATATAGCTGATCAGTGCATTTAGCTTACTTCAAGTGAAGAAACAGTTCTGAAAATGTAGGTTCATGTGTTTAAGCAGTGTGGAAGGCCAAACAGAAACTACTGGTGCCAGATAGCTTGCCTCTAAGTCTGTATCTTGTGTAAACATCATGTAGTGCTGGGTGTTAAGTGTTAAATGTCCTTCACCAGCAGTTTGTCCATCGGCAGGCATATTTTCCAGATGGTCTTTAGATGATCAGTTATGTTGTTCATAATTGCAAGTTCCTCCCCATGTGTCTCCTTCCCTGCTGCTTTAATGTGAAGAAAGGTAAAGTCTTTAACCACTAAGCAGCTGGCACAACTAGCGCAAACAATTCTTAGCACTGAGTTTGAGAATAGTTACAAAATAGGGAAGGCTCAAGTGGGCATTTTACTTTTAGTTTTTGTTTTTTTGTTTTTTAAAGGAAAAATCTCAGAAATAAAAACAGGTAGTGCATTCCCAGCTCTTTCTGATTCCATATGTTTTTCTCATGAATACCATTTACAATGGCTAGCTCCTCCAAACATTGCAGCTGCAGGAACAAAAAGTGCAGATGAACAAACAAAAACAAACAAACAAACAAAGACATGTTTGAGTAATACAGTCTTCCTCTGCCAAGTAAACCAAAGTCTCTAATGGCTGGAGTTTGGGGCTATTTTTCACACATCTCTGTGAAAAATATGTGCATCCTGATCCTGCTGTCACTGAAGCCAAGAAGAGTAAGAATTCAATGGGAGTAGGATTAAACTCATAATGTTTTGAAGTGGGACAGATTCTTCTTTGTTGTAACAAAAAATGCTATCATCATTATCATGCCATTGCTGTAATAGTGTAATGATGGGAGGGTCAACAGTGTAAGTTCTAATTTGGAGAGTTGAAATCGGCCATAAAGAAATAGAAATGCATTCATGGAGCTACTGGGATTTTGCATTGCATTTATCCAGATGAGTGGTCTTTGGGGTACTGGAACCTTTGAATGACTTCTTTTTGAAATACTGAACTGTTCACTCCAATGGAGATAAAATCAAGCCTCAGATGAATCTTCCACTAGACATAAAAAGCAGTTACTACCTCACTACATTCATTTTTCCCATTGTCTCTAATGCACAAATGTTCTTGTACTTATAAAGATAATTTTGAGATATACGTGCAGTTTATGACAACTTCTTTGTAGACTCTTCTAGGTATACAGTACCTTTTCAAAATATTAAGCAACTACTGTTTCTAAAGACCAATGGTCTTCATTGGACCATTTATTAAATGAAATAAACCACATTTGGTGGTAATCGCAGACATCACATGTTGGTTTTATTCTTTGTCAAAGTCTGTTAAAACTTTCTTGTGAGCACGGACTGTGACATTTGCTGTGTACATCTCTTTTTCAAATGCTGAAGTGAGGCACAATGCTGGCACACAAAAAGTTTTTGTACAGAAAATCAGTGAATAATCTCTCACCAACTTCAATACAAACAGAATTAGGTTCAGCATTCTGCACTTCAAAAGATAGCTACAGATAAATAGCCAAGTTATTAAGAGCATATCATCTGAACTAAATGAAAACTCTGCGCCTTTTGGGAAACATCCTTCTATAGCTATGCTTAATTATCCTTATGGAATTCACATCTATTTATACTCCCTATTTAACTCTTTAGTCTTTTCATACCTGTCTAATAGCTGATATCAAAAGCTTCCAAATTGGTTGAAGTGGGTTTTGTTTGTTTGCGTGTTTATTTTTGTTTCATTTTGAATGTGATATATTATTTTGCAGTTTTAATTGTGCTATAGAGTTTGCATAAAACAGGAGATGGCAATAATTACCTCAGTCTTCTTGGTGGCTTCAGCAGTGACTTGGCAGACCTTTTTTAGGAAGTTTAGGTAGGTGATAGTATCTCTAAGCAGAAAGTTCTTGTGCAGTCCTGATGTGTTCAGCATATCCAGAAGTCTACAAGAGGATTCATCTTTTTTTTTTATTTGTCCAAATATCTGGTTATTTACACACCTGTGGAAAGGAAAAAGAAACAACTCAAGCCAGCCAAAATGTTCCAATGAATCAGTCAGGACAAGCTATGTATATTTTGTCTATACTCAGCTTTGAGATGCTGGATGAAGTTATTTTAATTCTGAAACTATTTTCTCCATACACATTAGTAACCCTTTAACTTGACTTATTCCTCCTCCTTCAATATGACTCAGAAGTCCTTAAGCACTTTACTTTTGAAACCTGCACCTTGGAAAGTGTTTAACAGCATAACAGCTCTTGATTTTTGTGGGCTGGTATTACATGTGTTCCTACGAGCTATGTGCCAAAGGTGCAGTCGGGCTGATACAAACAATAGCCTAGGGTTTAGCTGTGCCTCAAGGAGCTTGTCTTCTAACCAGCCTGAGATAACCACCAAACAGCAGGCACGTGCCTGGCGTTGTGGTGTAGGAATCATGTTTTCCTGAGGGCAGAGGTGTCCGAAGAAGAAGGCAGGATTGTTTAGTTTTAGTTACTGGCGTGTTGGTGCTGGTAATGGCCTTGCAACAGCATTCAGGGATGTGTTTCAGGGAAGGAGCTGAAGGCTAGAGGGGTGGCAGTAGCTGCAGTAGGGTGGTCTGAGTGCCAAGGAGAGCGTGATAGGGGATGGAGAAAATCTAGGGACAGGGGCTGGCAGGCCCTACACATCAAAAAGTAGGAAGGCAAAGAGCGTTAACAAAAACACAGATACTGCAGAAGCAAGTAATAATACATAATACAGTACTGAGGCAGTTAACCTTCAATGCCTGCTCTTCGACATCTGAAAGGGCCATGTCTCCCAATAACCACCCTTCTTCAGGATGGTGGTAGTGTAAAAGTCAGTCCCCAGAAAGACTCCACTCAAGCATGTTAGATATATAAATAATGAATGAGACAGCTATTTGGATTACATCACACATTTCTGGAAACGTGTGAAAAATACTCCACAGAAAAGAGAAGAATCAAAAGAAGTTGCTCTTTGATAAAGCAGATATTACAAATTAGATACCAGCCATGATTTTGTCTGCATTCAGTTTTATCTCAAAGGTCATTTTGGTCATACTGGGCTCAGCAATCCTGTGAAGTATGAAGTGTATTTAACCCTGTCATTTGATGTAAGACAGAATGTGATCCAGGTTCAAATAGAAAGATAATGGTTTTCACACATTTTTTTCCTCCCAAAATGCTTTGGTAGTGCTGCCAGAGATCAAAATCCATGCTGCCAAATAAATGCATGCTATTCCTCATGCTACTGGAAATTGAAGTTCAAAATTCTCACGCAACAAGTTGAGATGGTTATCTCTATCACACAATGTCACGTGCATATTAGGTGTTCATCCCTTATATCATGCTGTTGCAATCATGAGGAGCGTTGTGGTTATACAGCATCTCCAGTGATGCAAACCAGGCATCACCTGACTGTATGATATGGTGCATCACAGGATTTGTTTTAATAGAGTTTGAAGACAATCCTTTCAGTAGAATAGCAACATTATTTTTGTTACTAACAGACAGTCCCAAAACAACATTGCGAAAGGCGCTTTGAGGTCTCACTAACTTTAGTGAAAGTCAAACTTCAAAAGAAAAGGGGAAAAAAATGTAATATTGAGCTTATCAGGCAAAGCTAAGCAGAAGGAATATTTTCCTTTCACTGAATTATGTCACAGTACAGTATTTTGATTTGTCCTTGCATGGTCATTCACAAATCAATATTGGAGAAGGGCCAGGGCTCACATCATTTGGCTGCAGTACTGCTGAGCAGAGGAACACTTACTCCTAATAGCTGAAATACTGGTCTGTGCGGTGGGAGAAAAGACATTCTCTCTCTTTGAGTTGATGAACCAGTTTCTCCAGAGATGAAACACAGGCTTGTAGGGAGGAAGAGAGACTTTCTTTGTACTGGCAGAATTGGCCAGCCAATTCATCCACCGTTTGTCCCTTTTGGTCTTTCTAGGTCATTACTGCCAATTAGCTGGCATACGATGATGGTGCGCTCCATACAGACTTCCACCACATGGGTTGCAGTTGCATGCACCTGACTTCATCTGGATCTTTGGATATCTGGTTATTGTCCAGGTCATCATAAATCACCTCCAGCATGGCTAACTCCCTGCATACCCCCCTCCATGGTGGTCCATTTGCCTGGGTAACGTACAACATCTTCCTTGAAGGGATACCTTTCCTTCACACCTGACAGGACCCGCCTCCAGAGGTGAAGGCCTTGTGCCCCTTTTCCAATCACTTTGTCAATGCCCCCTTCCCTAGCAAGGGATCCCAGCTGCTTGGCTTGCTTGCCCTCTTACTCCATTTCTGTTGGCCCCATTATCCCAGCAAGGGAGCAGCTAGGTGGCAAGATACTTGCCAGGATGGTGGCTGAAATCTTGCAGCTCACCCATGGACAGGGATAGGGTAGTTACTGCTGTGTTTATGAGACCTGTCCCTTCCTCCTCCTGATGTCATGATGGACCCATTTTGGAATAGCCTGCCTCATCCACTCCTTCCTCCTTCCCCCTTCTAGCAGAAGTTCCTTTTCTTCCTAAACAAATTGGCTTCTGCTCCCATTGTTTCTTCTTGAATGTGGGGAAGACTGATACTGCCACAGGTTGGTTCTCTGGTTCAGCCACAGTGTCTGTCATCGGAGCTGCATTAGCCACAGTGCCTATTGCAGGATTTGGATCAGATCCAGAGGTATTTTCTTCCTCTTGACAGCGCTGAATAGTGTTGGATAGTGTTAGGTGTAGGTCAGGCCCCAGCACAGTGTGGTGAGCTGTAATTCTCTGGCATTTCCAGGGTCAGGACATACCTTTTTTAAACTTTCTGTCAGATTTTTAGGATTCCGCACTTATTCAGGTGTGAAGTACAAAGCCATCAGAGGTGACAACCATGATAGATACCTGCCCATATGTTCCCACACCCCTTGCCACCCATAACCATCCTGACAGAGGGTGGATCTCAGGGTGGTATTCCTAAATAGTTGTTTAACCTTAGACAAAATCAAAAGCACATGCAGAAGACATAGCAATAGGTTCATGTTAGTTTGAGCATCCCAAGAATATTCAAAAATTTCAAGAGCTATTGTAACTAGTTTGGAGGAGAAAAGGTAAAGAGTGTACTTGTTAATAGTTTCCATGATAGGATTCCTGAAGTGCAAGAATGACGGCAATACTGAGTACAAACACCAGATTAAATTCACAGTCAGTGTAACATGAGCTCGTACAAACTGGCAAAAACATAAACAAACTTAGGCCAGCCCTCAGAGGTGATAAACAAGAAAGGGATTAAGAAAAACAACCCTTGGAGCAAATAAGTCAACACTGTAAACAAATAAATCAGTGTTGTGACCAGCAACTATTAAATGGATATCATGTTTATAACAAATTTGTTAAATGACTGTTGTAGCTTTACCCAGCAGGCAGCTCAGCACCACATGGATGTTCACTCACTCTGCACCCTCAGTGGGATGGGGGGAGAACTGAAAAGAAGAGTGCAAGAACTTGGGAGTGGGATGAGATAAGGGAAGTTTAATAAGAAAGACAGGAAGAAAGAAAAAAAAAAAGAGGAAGAATAAACAAAGTGATGTACAACTGCTCACCACCTGCTGACTGATGCCCAGCCAGACACTAAGCAGCAGCAGCTCCCCCAGCCAACCCTCCCAGTTTTGTTGCTGAGCACGATGCCACATGGCATGGGACATCCCTCTGGCCAGCCTGGGCCAGCTGTCCTGGCTGTGTCCCCCCCAGGCTCCCAGTGCGCACCCAGCCTCCTTGCTGGCAGGGCAGCATGAGGAGCCGGAAAGTCCTTGGCTCTGTGTAAGCACTGCTCTGCAACAACTAAAACATCAGCCTGTTATCAGCATTATTGTCATCCTAAATCCAAACACAGCACCATACCAGCTACTAGGAAGAAAATTAACTCTATCCCAGCCAAAACCATGACAAACAGCCATGCCCCTGATTCAGTCACACACTAGAGATCATGCCTGGATTTAAGCACACAGGTTCATGTTGGAATTAAACCTGAGCTACTCAAGTACCCAAAGCAGAGGACATACCTAAGTACATTTCTGAATTGTGATCTAACTTTGTAAGGGGGCTTGGTGAGGCTTCCACTGCATCTGACTTCTGTACCCATTCGGTTGGCAATTGTCTAAATTTCACAAAAGTGGCTACCATCTGCTGACGAATATAGATAGGATGGTTTAAATTAGGATATTGAAACGCCTCTCAGCCCCAGCTGAAGTCTTATTTATTTGTGTGCACTGGATCAGCCTCAGTACAAGCAATTGGGCTGTGTGGCAACTTGGCAGCAGAGATCAGCTCTGGTAGAAGGGTGCAGTGGACACTGTTGGGGAGCATGGGTTGATTCAGCACAAGGCATCTCTCAGATCCACAAGTGAAGATTTGAAACTTGGAAAATAATAATAGTGTCAATACCATGAGTGCCAGGCACAAGGTGCTATGCAGATTAAAAAATAATAATAATAAAATAAAAGATGGAATAAATAGTGCTCTGGGTTTCTAGAACCCCATACAACTTTCCTGTTTTAAACTTGTCTAAAACTTCTACTTTTGCTGTTTTTATCAAAATGTTTTGACAATGATGTATGCAACACAGCTTGTTTAAATCAGAGATCGGTTGACAGCAAAAGTCATGAATGCCAGTTTCTCGTGGCTCTATATGCAATGTGATTTATTTCCTTCCTAACCAAGTACGGTGTCTGATCAGGGTGATTTTCTAGATTGCCATTGTCTTTCTCCCACGTGGCATTTTCTAGTGGCTGGTATTACAGTTGAGCTCACTTCTAGAAATTTCCCTCAGTAAGGGCACAAACTTTCCTCTGCTGCACTAAATAACTTCAGTGAGCCTTAGCACCTTGATGAGAAGTTTATAACAGTGAGTTACATTTACAAAAGTTCTTAGATGTCATGGTCTATATTTTATTGTCATACATCTGGAGTAAAAATAAGTTGATTTTTTTAAGCAACATCTGGAATAAATTCATGCAATTCTCTGCTGCTGTGACCTTACATCACTACACTACAATATTAATGAAACACACATTTAAAAAAACAAAACAAAAAAAAAAAAACAAAAAAAAACCAACACTGTATTCTGTTAAGCATTGCCTATTTATGAGAACAAGCTAATTTTGTGAAGACAAAGCAGGGCTTTGCATGTCATAGAAGACTTACTTTAAAACTTGTCCAGTTACACAGATCAGTTTACACCCTTTTCCATCAACAAACAATTGAAAAGTATCACCAGCCAATTTGTCCCAGATTTGTAGGCTCTAGGGAACTAGCTTTCAAGGGAAAAGAGAGAAAATGGAAGGAAATAATATTACAGATTACACAGAACCATGTCTGTTTCCACTCTGCTTCCAAATCTGCAAGTTGAGGAGAAAGTAAAGATATTTAATTCAACAATTTGTTAAATCCTATATAATTTCAGAAGCGTAGGGAAGAAAGTAAACTAAAATCCTAACCATAGATGAATTTTTGTGGACATTTTCTCTAAGTTTTCTAAAAAACAGGAGTAAGCACTGGAGGAAATGAGATATTTGTGTGATGTAGGTAGGAGACAGAAAAGTGAGACTGCTCTCTCCTATCCGTCAGCCACCACAGCGAGAGGAATGCTGCAGCTACTCCTCACATACTAACAGTGTTGGCAATACATTGTATTATCCCTTGAGAAGGCAGTTATTATGCTTGTTTGGAAAAGACATCTCAGCACCCTGTAGTGAGGAAATCAGAACACAGCCCAACATACTTTATAAAGCATGGAGACAGGAATAGAAGACAAGGTAAGTGCATCCACATGTGAAATAACATCAGGCCCTGATGGCACAGCCGTGTCAGCACTGTTTTTTACTGCCAAGTCAAATCATGTCTGCATAACTTCTGTTTCTGCAAAAGAAGTTTTTTCTTGTATTTATCTTTGCTGTAAGAGGCAAAAAAAAAAAAAAAAAAATCCAATGGAGGCCATGAATGGCTTGCTGACTGAGGTAGGCAGCAAGAACCCCTAACCATGAAGCCAATGGCATTGCACAGGTATGTTTATGCCTCTATGCCCATCCTGAATCCATCTTGCATTATTCCCAGAGGTGAACAAAACCGTAAAGCTTGGAAGTAAAATTAGGGTCAAAGTACCACACAGTTGTTCTTATCTGGATCCAAGTTTCACAGCATGGAAATCCCAGCTGGTTTGAAAGCAAGCTGTAAATATGATGAGAACAGATTCTTTTCTGGCTGCTGGGAGTGTTTGTTTTATCTCCCCAGGGAGAATGTGGGTTCCCTAACCCACACTCTGTGTTTAGGCTCTCTGCTGGGAAACCCTAGAGAGGAAATTCTAAATCATAGCTTTCTGCACACTCTATTTGACAGCAGGGTCCTGGAAACTCACAGTGTCTCTGCTGCTCCCTTGGCTGAAATCAACAGAATTTCTATAGGGGATTTAATGGATTTCCCACTGGTGACTAATGAAGGTGTAACTAGTATCGGTGATGATGGGGAATTCTTCTAAGAGGTATTTCTCAGTTACAAAGAGAAAAAACAACAAACAAAAACATGTAGCTCATTTCAGGGAGCGTAATGACATTGATACAGGTTTGTGTACACCCGATCAGACCAATTACAGACATGAAAGGCTTTAGATAGGTACCATTGTTTCCCTAAGTGATTTTGCAACCTTTTTATACGCTTTTCACCAAATGCAATAAAAATCAGAAATATTTTAACACTACACCTTCCCTTCAGCAGTTTAAAAAAAAAAAAACACTTTTTTTTTTTTTAAAGGGACTTTGGATAATTAAGCACAAAATTCCAGTTAATTTAGAAGTGGTCTGACATGCTATCTCAGTTTTCAGCATGTCAGGAGAGAAGATTTAATGTTCACTGGCAACCACAACACGCTACCACCCCTGTACTCTATTATGTCATGTGATTTGATCCTTTAAAACTCACATTTTTAGGCAGCTTATTTACCTATGTTTCTTCATAAGATGTGTATACCAAGAGGCCCTGCCTTTCCTCCAGGACTATGCAATCTTTTGAACTACTCATGAGAAATCAGGAGCGTGACCTACTGCATCTGCTGGAGAATATCCAAGAATAATTGTATATATCAGTACAATCATCAAGCAACATCACCTACTTCGAATTCAAGCCAGGCTTAGTAGTCACAGCTGGAGATGAGAGTTTGGAAAGGAAAAAGTTGGAGGTAAGAGAAAGAATGAAGATTTCAAGGTGGAAGTTTGCTTCACCTGAGCTCATTTCTGCCCCTTGGGAGTGGGGCTGTCACCCTGGCTATCTTTTGTGTTCTTCTGAAGTTTCTGGGTCTTCTCCGTGGTGTGACCTGCTGAAGCCGAGCCTCCCGTGGTGCTGCAGGGATGCTCCTGCAGTAGTACATACATCCCCGGTGAGATTTAGACTGGGCTTTTACCTGACAGCTGCTGCCATGGGATGATCTGTATTTCTACTTGTGGGAAAGAAAGATCCGTGGGTCTCATTTGTGGCAGAAATCTTATTTGTTTGAACACAGATGAAAAGCTGAATGAAGCTAAGCTGTGTTTAGGAACATTCATATAACAGGAAAATCAATCAATGAAAACATACAGGAGTCAACTTTTACTTAGAAAGACTAGTTTGAAGTTAGTGAATAGATCAAAGCAGTTAAAACAAAAATAATGACTTACAAAGACTAATGATAGAGAATAAGAACCTGCACAAAAACAAATAAAACACCTGCCTGAACTTGAGGGTGGCAAGGGAATTATCCACAATGAAACATATTTCCTGAAACATGTTTACATGAAAATTGCTTGGGGGTTGGGAGCACAAGTTAATTAGCTGAAAAATGACTGGATGGGTGAGGTTAGATGATCTGTTTGTCTAGTCAGCATTTTAAGGCCAATGCAGACTAAAGGAAGCAGAGAAAGGGAAAGGAGGACACCACAGGTTAAAAACGGAGCAAAGGACCCAGCACTGTATTGTTTATTTGATAGAGTAAATAATACCCCATAAAGTTACAGTGTTTAAAGCTGATCGAGGATAACTCAGTACAATGCCTTCCCAACAGCAAATGCAGTTCCCATAAAGTTGTTGTTTTCCACAGGAAAATTATATTTATATATCTTTTTCTGGGAAAAAAGGGTATTTTTAGTTGTTGAATTGACTCAAGATGTTTCATTTTAAGTCAGTTAGCTAAGTTGTTTTTCTTTCCTATGGCCAATTGCCTCATAGGAGCTCTAGACCAAGTACCTTGCTCTCTTTGGGCTGGGCTGAGCATTGTGGTTATACAACATCTCCACTGATGCAAAATAGCCATCACCTGACTTTATGACATGGTGCATCACAGGATTCACTTGAACAGAGTTTGAACAACAAATGTAATCTAACCGGAATACTTGGCCCTTAACACATGATGAATATTGACTAACACGAGCCAAACACAAGGTTCAGCTGCACTGAGTATTTATATATTGGAATATTATAGGAACTACGATCAGAGCACATGCAACACTCAGAAGAAAGCCACCCACAGTTTCTGAGGTTCAAACACAGGCTGTCACATGCACAAGTAATACTCACAAAACAGACTGCACATTTAAGGCTAGGATGAAGCTTATCCTTTGAAAATTTTTCAAATAAACAACTTTACACAAAAAAGCATTATCCCAAAAAAGTGCAAAGAAGTAGCTGACTAATCACTTGTGAACATGTAGCCCTGATAAAAGCATAGATGGCATTTTAATGAACACTTACGGCAGCCTTTTTAATCCCAGGAGACTGTCACGCTATATTAGAATCACAGAACCATAGAATCATCTAGGATGGAAAAGATCATCAAGTTCAACCACCATCTAATACTACCAGGTCCACCACCAAACCATGTCCCTGAGTGCCACATCCACACGTCTCTCAAATACCTTCAGGGATGGGGACTCCACCAGTTCCCTGGGCAGCCCGCTCCAATGCCTGACCACCCTTTCTGTGAAGAAATTCTTCCTGATATCCAATCTAAACCTCCCCTGGCAGAACTTGAGGCCTTTTCCTTGTGTCCTATCACTGGTCACCTGGGAAAAGGGACCGACACCCTCCTCACTGCAGCCTCCTTTCAGGTAGCTGTAGAGAGCTGTGGTGCAGTCTGCCCTCAGCCTTCTCTTCTCCAGACCAAACAACCCCAGTTCCCTCAGCTGCTCCTCATAAGCCTTAATTTCTGGTCCATTCACCGTTTCGTTTCTCTGTACACACTCAACTCAAGTTCCTTCTTGTAGCGAGGGGCCCAAAACTGAGCACAGTAATCGAGGTGGGGCCTCACCAGCGCCACATACCAGGGGACAAATATTTCCCTGGAAACACTATTTCCAATGCAGGCCAGGATGCCACCTGGGCACACTGCTGGCTCGTGTTCAGACAGCTGCCAACCAGCACCCCCAGGTCCTTGTCTGCTGGGCAGCTTTCCAGCCACTCCTCCCCAGGCCTATACTTCCGCATGGGGCTGTTGTGAACCAAGTGCAGCACCCATCTTCTGAGCAATGCTGGAGCTCAGATGTGCTGTTGTATGTGCTCTGCTTTCCTAGAGTGTCATAAGTTTGCAAGCACTGGAACAATTTCAAATAATGTCATAGCAGGGAAAATAATGGGTCTGCCTTACTTAAAGTCTGTGATTTAGATATCACATCCAGTTATTGACTTTAAGGCCCAGCTGTATGATCCTTACTCACACCACGAGAGCTTCTTTTGCGTGTTGTACTATGTATATAAATAGCCTAGTCTTTACATAAATACGCTCTTTATTCTTATAATCTTTACTAAACCATACACTTACTCTTACATTGAAGTATGTGTTTGGCAAAACATAACTTGATATAACATCAAGTCTTTTTCATCCACTGGTGACCATACTGTTAGCATTTATTCCAGCAAACACGATAGAAACAGCATCCTTTTACCCCGTGTTTTTGGCCATTTTCAAATGCAATTGCAACCTGCTTGGAAACCCAGTGACTCTGGATGCAAGAGCTCATCTCAGTGGAAATGTTGACCTTCCAGCTGCATCTTCTCTCTGAAGAATAGACAGCAGTCCTTCAGCTTAGCTGGAAAGAATGAAATCTAGCAAACTCCAACTTCAGGAAACAAGTACATGCTTAAATCCCACTCACTTAAACTTAAATCCTTCATACTAGCCTTGAAGGAAAACTTTTCCTGAGCCGGGGTTTTATACTTTAACTGACTTATGTTGTTGAACTGGGTTGATAGGCTGCATAGGCTGCATGGAGTCAAGACAGATGACTGTAGGCTGTGAGTTTAACACCCTTCTATCCTAATGGAGATCTTAGAAGCTGATCTCCTTCATCACTATTCATGGGTATTTTCCCCCATTACCATAATGACATGTGTAGGCAGAGTGCACGGTTAAAGAAAAATAGACAAATGATATTGCCAACCACTGGCAAGTGCCCAAAGCCGTGCCACCATCTGCCAACCCCACTCACTGATAAAATAAATTCTTTTCCTCCTGGCATTTTGCCTAAGCTCAGGAATGTTAAATTAAATAAGTATTCCTAGTTGTGCACACTGAAAGTCAGAAAATCTGGATCCTAATGGAAAAAAGAGGAAATGGATCAACATCCCAGGGACTTTCCACCAAAAGCCTTTCATTACCTGGACCTAGAAACTCAGACCTAGTGAGTTAGCATAACATCATCCCAGGAAATATTACTGGCTACACCAGGTCATAAGAGGAGGGGAGAACCCTGAATCCCTGAGGCTGACCCCCCAAAATATTGTCACATCTTTATGGAGTACCTAGAGGAAATCAGTTAGACTCTGGGGCACTCAGTAGTTTACATAAGTAGAGCCCCTGGGGGTGAAGGCAGAATAAAGGCCCATTGTAGGAGTTTGTGCTGGGCAAGGTCATCCAGTTCTCTTTCCACCTTTAGGGTAGATTCTACCCTCAGACGAAGCACAGATACCAAGTCCGTCTCAACCTGCAAAGGCAACAGCTGTGTCACAGTGGAGATGGGAGCTAAAACTCCAACGTAATGGTCTGCAGGGACAGTGGCAGCACCCCCTTTCCAGCAGATCTTACCTTACCCACCTAGGTCAAAGCAAACTCCATTAATGCTTCATTAATGTGCTGCAGGGTCAGCTCTGGCTCCTTCAGGAGAGGAAAGCTGTGAATGACCTCATCATTGCTTTCTCATCCAAGTAGCCTTTCCACAAAGAGGCACAAGATACCATTTTGAGCCCATGAAGGCTCAGGGTCTCCCTGTTTCTCTGTCACATACTTCTTTTGATAGACAGGGACCAAATATGAATGGATCCACAGAATCATTTTCCTATCCAATGCCTTGCAACCAACCACTGCTGATTTACACCATTGCAAATAAAAGAGGAATCATACCTCACATTTCTACTCTATGTACATCTCTTAGATCAGCATCTAAACAGAAAATGTACTTGATAAAGTGCTCGATTATCAGCTTTCAGCTTTAATTTTTTACTAAGAAAAGAAACTTTTAATTGTTACCAGGAATGTGTGTTAAAGGGGAAGGAACCAAAAATAGCTCTGGATGGGGAAAAACAAAACAAAACAAAAAACTATAGCTTCTATTCTAACTGCACATGTATGTCTGTTAACCTTAAGGATTTGCCAATAGTAAGGGTGCATGTTTTAACTTGCTATGAAATGAATGTGCCTATGGGCCAGATTCATATCTTAGTTATAACTATGTAAAGCAGAAATACATTTCTTTGAAGTTGTTAGATTTATTTTGGATTTATAGTACTCTGAGATCAAAATCAGAACTGTGTTTTAAATTGAGATGAGCAGAACAATGAAAGAGGCTAAAGATTCATATGGCAATGAATACAACAAGTTCTTTAATATAAAACTAAATTTTTCTGTGCACAGTGTAATGAAGCAGGGGAACGTTGCTGTCTAGATGTTTTGTATTACTGTGTAATGAAGTTAGTATATAAATTATTGCATGCAGACACGCTCTCACACGCTATTTCTTTGGCTCGTGTTTTAGTGAGTTTCTTTGCCTTCTTTGTTCTGGGACCCAAGTCATAAAATAAAATACAAAAGTGAATACATTTTATCCAAATGTATACATATTTAATATGTTTAGAAGCATAATGATTACTTTTAAAATGTTTTCCTTATTACATGCTTCCTAGAATAAAGAAGACAAACAAATACACATTTTTACTTCAACTGAAAAAAAAAAAAACCCTTCATATTCTAGGAAGAACCCAAGGAAATATGTAATGTTCTGGTATAGGTAAGGGAATGCCTTGAGACTGCATTCTGTAGCTTTTTAGAACATCATAAGACAAACATGGTGTATGCTTCTCCTCTTTCCCATTAAAATAAAAAAAAATGTAATTAATAGTTAATAAAAACACAAAGTGAAGCATCCCACGTAATACACTGACTTTGTTAATCTTCTGTGATCAATACAGAAGCTAAGACGAATGCATAAACCAAAGCCGTAATTAATGATAGCTGAAATGGATTTTAAAGTCTTTTTTTTTTTTTTAATACATATATTTATGTGCCTAAAAGCACCCAAATGCAAACAGCTTGTTAACAAAATATACCTCTTAAGCTGAAATTACCACTTCTGGTTGTTCTGACTTTTCAGAAAGAGTTAGTGGAGATGCTGAGTAAGTTAATTGATTAAATATGACCTGAATATATGCAGTCCCTCCAAAAGTCAATTTTACTCTGCCAAGGAAATATGGCCCCAGAAAAGTATCTTCCCTACCAATAAATGTGCCTGACCCCCAGAAAACTGAGTTTTTGCTCAGCTTCCTAAACACGAAGCCTTGCATACAGAACTAATGGCACCACAGTTGCACTTTTATCCCATACCTAGTGTATATGAGGATGCTTTTTGGCATGTTATTTTGTGAATTCTCAGTGCAAATTTTGGTGGTCTTCAAAAAAATCTATCGAGCAGATATAAAAACACTCCAGCAACAGGGGTGGGTTTTTTGCTCAAACAGCTGCTGTAGCCTTACGTTCTGCCAGGAAACTGCTTTTGGTGGGGACAGTTACTAGTTTGGAGAAACCTGACCACAAAACATGTATTGTTTTGAAAAGTTCATATTTATGCAGTTCAAATGTACCTGGCCATGGCACACACTGTTCATTAGGAAACATCTGGCTATGAGTTTTCACAGTTGCAAGCATTTTAAAGCACAATAATGATTCTGAGAGTACATAACTCTGAAACAGTTATATGCAGGCAGGTTTTAATAACTAAATAAAAGTCACACGGAAAATTCATGTCACCAATTAAATGTCAACATGCTGATGTACAGGAAGACAAAGAGGCACATCTAGTCCTGTAACTGCAATGGATTTTGGAGTCTGAAGGCCAGAAAGGTACTCAAATGTTTGTGCAGCAAAGTTTCCAGCTCTATTTTACAGAGAAGAAATCAGAAATAATAAACTGTTAGAAAAGATAAATAATTTGCAGCAAGATGAATTTTGTGAACATTGGCCTAAACAGTTTTTGATCCAGAAGGGGTACAGAAAGAAAGGTAATTGCTCAGCCCAATTCTTTTTGTATCACTTATCCAGAATTTATAAATTCTGTGTGAATGTGAGTCCATGAAAGCTCACTTTCAGGTAATAGTGATTTGGTTGCATTAGAGTCATAAAACATAAAGAGTTCTCAAAAATGTATTTTAAGGAAGACTGCTTATGCCAGATTCTGACACAAAGAAACTAGTTTTAGGGACAAATATTGCTTAGTCTGTAGACACATGGATGCTATAACCCATAGAAGTGAATGGAAAAGGAATTCTCTTGTTTTGGTGTGTGAGACACACAGTGCAGCAAACATTCAGCTTCTGCAGTCATCTTGTAGTCAGACACTGAAAATGGACAAATGGTCAGCAGTGTCCCCATTTTTTAGCTGCACGTCACCTATGAGAGACTAGCAACACTATCACCTACCCTTCAGCCCATAAACCCATTGAGGGAAACAGAGTTCAGTTCTAAAAGATGCGAAACATTCATTTTATATGTGCATATTCCCTCTGAGGTCTAAAGCAGTCCACAGCACACAACACTTCACAGGACTGAGCCTCTAAATAGAAGCTTCCTCCAGCCTGATCACTAGAATTTATGCATCTAATATTGCTATCTTGAACAATTATTCTACCTAGAAGAAGTCACTATAGAAGAGCTGTGTAGTAAGAAGAATATCTCTATTATTAAAAAAAAATATATGTTGATCGTATGCACCAAGGAAATCCAGAAAAGAAAAAAAAAAAAAAGAAAACCTCTGCGTGTCTTATGCTACATTCTTTATAAATACATACAAAGGGCTTAGATGCTAATTAAAGATAAAGAAAGAAAAGATGTAATTCTTCATCACCAAAGTTTACATACTTACGTAGTATCTTATATCACAGAATAAGACTGAGTTACATCATTTTGCTCCCTGCATCCCTATTATACCTTTATAGTTCTTGAAGATTTTCAATACTGTCCCTAAGGAATATGAACATGTAGGTCATTTCTCAAAGAGAACTTGATGGTGCAGTATCGTTTCCACAAGCAGGCCGAGCTAAGCTGTTTGCAGCAGGAGTGCTGCAGCTGCACAGCAGAGGCACAAGCACAGCCAGAGGAGGGACAGGAGCCTTCTGGAGCCATCTGATACTGAGATGTCTGAGTGTGTACAGCGAGAATATATAATTTACTGTAACGGCCTATTTCACCATACGCTACAACTGGACTGTGTCTGTAGTAATAATCACCATGTTTTGAATGCCAAAACAGAGGGATGGACAACTGGGACAGACAATAACACAGGACATTAAGGTTCTGTGAGTGCATTTCTCTCACGGTCTAAGCATAGTCTTGATCATTTAGAGGAGCTTTGAATGAAATTGTCAAAGAGCAAGGGTCTTGCTAAAGTACTTCGGTGTAGGTACTCAAAAGGGAGAAAGTAAGAATTCTTCAACACCCAGAACAACTAAACAGGCAAATCAATCATCACCAAGGTTTGGCCTAAAATTAAATCCCCAAAAGTTTAGCTACATTTAAAAACTGTTCTTACAGCTAAGGAGTTTCTTCAGTGTACACTTCTGACAGGGACAGAGAGTAGCACATTCTGATGTTTGCCCAGTGTAGCTCACCTCTTTGTAAACCTTGGAAAACTGACACCCGTTTGGTGACAACTGAATTCAGTTTAACAATGCCAGTACAATATCCTGCCCCTCTCAGATACATACATCTTACTTCCATGGTCTGCTATTTGTTAAGAGTTCACGAGAAATGAATTTTGGGGTTATACAATGAATTAGATAAAGACAAGATCATAAAAAAACTTTATGACAAGATTATTTCAAAGCTAATGCACACTTTCGTTTAAACACTGCAACTCAGGGGAGATGCTTTTTCGTTGTTTTTAAATAGAATAGCTCAAACAGGTAAGCATCCAAAATTTAGCAGGAATTTAGTTGTTGTAGATAGAATACATAGCAAAAGATGTGAAAAAGGTTAATTATTTCTACCCATCATACAGTTCGCATGCATTAACTCAGAAGAGAATATAAACTATTTCTGAAATAAAAATCTAAATATAACCTCAGCTCACACTTGTTATTATAAATATATAACAAGACAATGACCTGATGAACAAAGAAAGGTAAAAATAGTGAAAATTAATTCTACTTTACACATTTTCTCAACTTTATTGAATATATTCTTATTTTCTGCTATCAGCTGTGATAATGCTCCAAGCCAAAAACAAGCTCCTCCTGTCCTTTTTCTGTGATTTACTGTTTGGACATATGTGTTCTTAATCCTTAAGGATTTATAGAACAAGCTGTCATTTTAATCCTCCCTGATGCTACTTGCCTAGTATCTGCAGAAACTTCATCCGTTTCCTTCTAGGTGAGAGCAAGAAAATGTGCTGGCTGTCACATGGGATTGGAATCATTGCTTACTTCTGTTACAAGAAAGTTCAGGCATGGATAACAAACCATCTTTTGCTATCTTTTCCTGTATATACTAAAAAGGACAGTGCAGTCTCAGCAGGTTTGTCAGTAGCCAAACCCTGAACACAGACTTCTTTTTAAGACTTTTCCAACAACTGTAAGGATCAAGCAATAGTCAGAGTTGTGATCCCTTGCACCGGCTTTCACCAGAAGATAAACACAGGATGCAGAAACAGAAGCCCAGTGTCTCAATGCCTCTGCTTACATAGGGCCACTACCCTGACACATCATCCCCATTGTATCTGTAGTGATTTCTCTGAAATGTTCTCATACAATTCCTACTAAAAAAATAATAGTTATCTGTGTCACCATACAAATTAAATTGATTTTTTTGTTCCTCATCGTTACACTAATCTTTTTTTTTTTTTTTTTTTTTTTTTTGCTAGTAAGTGAAACAGATTGGAAATCTGCTACATTTTGTATATTTGTTGCACAGCAAGCTGAGTACTATACCCAGTTCTGTCACTGCACTTTGAGCAACTTGCATAATCTCTGTTCCGGTTCTTGCAGACATCAAATGATGACAGTAACACTTACCTGTCTGACAAGATGGTTGTGAAATGTTTTTCATTAATGTTTGTAAGAAGGCTTTAGAATTTCATACAGAAGCTCTACAGACATTTTCCAGGTCAATATTATTACAACATCAGAGTCATTCTCCATTGTAGAACCTGTCTAATCGGTAGACAGGCAAAAAATGACATCCAGATGTTTACAGTTGCTTTGGAGGGGTTAGAGAGGATGATACAAACAGCACAGTATTTGCGCTTGCCCTTTCAAATTATGATGCTACAACATCATTTCTTGTCTCATTCACTGAAGGGAGTGTCTGCCTACAGAAGCAAACAAAGCAAAAAGAGAACAGTAAATTCTTCCCTTGGTGCTATGAGTGAGAACAACTGAGTGTCCTCCCATTATGCTGTGGTAACTGTTCATGCCAAGGACTCGGGAAGAGTCCTGGAAAATTTAGATGAAAAAAGTAACAATCCTCTGTCATATCTTCTTCTTTTCCCACTTCCAAGCACTGACTGAATTATGTATCCCATCACGTGCAGAACAATGAGGCTCTAGTTATTCTCAGGACAATTTTCCTGTGTTACTAATTGAGCTTGTTGTACGACAAAAGTTCTCAGCATTGAGAAGGCCGTGTGTTCTTCACATGCCTGACTCATGGCCAAGCTGAGTCTTTGGGTTCAGTGGCCACAGAGGACTACAACCATTCGAAGCAATGAGGTGCTTCCAGAAAAAAGGAACACAGCTGAAGCTGGAAGTGCTGTGCCTGAACCCACAGTTTCCATACTCCCTGAATGCTGCTGCATGCAGCCTGGCAGTCATATCACAGATCTGTTGCTGAATGTAAATAATAAGATTTATCTCTTTTTATATATTTATATAAGTATATATATATATATTAACCCTGCAAGCATCAAGGGACAATTAGAAGGATAAGCTGGGAAAATGTTATGGAGGACTTGTTCTTAAATGTAATTTCTATCTGTCTCTTTTCTTTATTATTTTTTTAAAGGTTTTATAAACTATGATGACATCTGTCAATGATAACAGGCCAGTGGAAAAAGCATGGAAGCGAAATTTGGATGATCATGTTTTTTCTTATCAGAACTGCCAGCCATGTGGTACTTCTGACTCAGCAGTGCCTTTCAGCTCCTTGTGTTTTTGTTTCATTTGGCTGTTCAGATGGCAAGTTAGTTGGAGATATTGTAAGTATCCTACACTGTCAAGCACAATATAGCACAGTTCTCTAGTGTCTTCAGGAAATGCTGTGTAATAAATAATCATTCTTTTGATAGCAGTTCCCAAATCCCACCTAGAGAAACAGACAGAAGACCCGCTATTGGATATGAGGGTATATCACTTCAGGTAGGATAATCTGAGTGAATATGGTCTTTGCTTTCATTTTTCAAAGGGCCAGCTAGGAGAAAAAAAATATCTGTTTGATAGATGGAGGGTGGGGATAATAGAAAATCCTTTCCTCCATTGTAGAAAAATAATATCAAATGTAGCAACCTTGTATCCTGTTTTCCAGGAGGTATCTGGCGCCACACAGGCACTGCAACCAGACAGGAAGCAAATTGGAGCCTCCCACGGTTGACCCAATATGATGAAGACACATACAAACTATCCCTGTTTCTTCATGCTCTGACTCTCCAAGCTGCATTAATTAAGAAAATCAGAGTCAATAAAATTGACTAGATTCTGAAAAATGAGAATTCTCAACATTAGCTGTCAACATGCATATGCAGCTCAGAAAGTCAACCATACCCTGGGCTGCATCAAAAGCAGCATGACCAACAGGTTGAGGGAGGTGATTGTTCCCTCTGCTGTGCTCTTGTGAGACCACACCTGGAGTGCTACGTTCAGCTCTGAGACCCCCAACTGCTGGAGTAGGTCCAGAGGAGGGCCACAAAGATGATCAGAGGGCTGGAGCACCCTTCCTATGAAGACAGGCTGAAGGAGTTGGGGTTACTCAGCCTGGAGGAGAGAAGGCTCTGGGGAGACCTCACTGCAGGCTTTCAGTACTTAAAGAGGGCCTAAAAGAAAGCAGGATAGGGACTCTTCGTCAGGGAGTATACTGATAGGACAAGGAGTAATGGCTTTAAACTAAGAAAGCGTGGGTTTAGATTGACATTAGGAAGAAATTCTTTACTCAGAGGGTTGTGAGGCACTGGCATAGGCTGCCCAGAGAACCTGTGGATGCCCCGTCCCTGGAGGTGTTCAAGGCCAGGCTGGATGGGGCTTTGGGCAACCTGGTCTGGTGGGAGGTGTCCCTGCCCGTGGCAGGGGGGTTGGAACTGGGTGGTCTTTAAGGTCCCTTCCAACCCAAACCATTTTGTGATCCTATGAAAAATGAACAAGCAATAAACTTGATTAGAATCATAGAACCATAGAATATCCCAACTTGGAAGGGACCCACAAGGATCAGTTAATCCAACTCCTCGCACCACACAGGTCTACCCAAAAATTCAGACCATATGACTAAGTGCACAGTCCAAACACTTCTTAAATTCCGACAGGCTTGGTGCACTGACTACTTCCCTGGGGAGACTGTTCCAGTGCACAACCACCCTCTCAGCGAAGAACCTCTTCCTGATGTCTAGCCTGAGCCTCCCCTGCCGCAGCTTGACACCATTCCCTCGGGTCCTATTCTGGTCACTAAAGAGAATAGGTCGGTACCTGCTCCTCCACTCCCCCTCATGAGGAAGCTGTAGGCTATGATGAGGTCTCTCCTCAGCCTCCTCTTTTCCATGCTGAACAGGCCAAGTGACCTCAGCCGCTCCTCATACGTCTTCCTCTATAAGCCCTTCAGCATCTTTGTAGCCCTTCTCTTAGACTCCCTTCTCACCTGACAGTGGGAGGACGGGACAGTGCTAGTGCCTATAACTAACACAGCTACTTGTGCACCCACAGGCTTTACAGATAGTACAAATGTATTTCTCGTACACAGACCTAAAGAACCTGCAATAACCAAGATAAAAATTAGTCATAAGATGAATCAAGCTGGTGGCAGCAGGAATGGATTTCAGGGCTGTTATGAAGCTATGTGACCTGGCTGGATCCCAGGTGGTTGATGAAGGAAGGCAGGCAGAGTAGGTTTGATTTAAGAAGACACCAGTGACATGTCCAGCGTTATATATGAAAGCGAGAAAGGTTGGAAATAGATTTTCGGAGACCTTGTCACAAAGGTGACAGTTAAATCTATGGGAATAACTAAAGTAATCTCACTTATTCATTTAGCTACCCACACACATACACACCCTTGCTGACTTCCTAATTGACACTGTGGTCAGAGAAGAAACACTGAATTCAGAGAGAGGCTATTTGTATTTTATTTCTGATCCAGCTGGACCCAAGTGGTGCCAGGAATCCTCTGAGAAAGGCTCCTTTCAGAAAGAAATTGAGCTGTATTTCAGTCAGTGTAAATTACAGTTCTCTGAAACTTCAAGTCATTTGAAAAATACTTTTGCTTGTTAAGCCAGCACGGTAACTTAACATGATAATGTTGCTACATTATCAGATAGAGAGCTTTTTTATATTTTTTAATAATTTCTGAACTGTGATGTTTTAAAATACAAGCAAAACAAGTCATTCCATGAAGAGAAACCTGATGAATCGTTTTTTCTTCCTTTTGAATTTGCATTTTTCCTTGGCATCTTCATACAGGCAGCCCCTTCTGTCAACACTTGACAGAACCCTTCCACCCCCCCTCCAAAAAAAAAAAAAGACCCCTGACTCCACACGGTGCACTCCCAGTCCCACATGGAGGGGACAGGATGTACCGTGGCTGGCTCCGGGTCTGTGTTGGCTGCGTAGCTGGTACTCATGTCTCTGAGTCAATGGACTGCCTTATACTGCAGCCTTTTCCTCAGCAGGGACACCTCTCTGGGTCTTATTCCACTATTCAGGCACTAATTCTTCTTAAATGTGTGGGAGCTTCATATCTCTTTATGCCTGTGTCTAAAGTAAATGAAATGGTTCAAAAGTTTTAGAAGGGCATAGGCAAATACAGCAGAAAAGAAAGAGAAATTAGTTTTGTTGAATTTGAAAGATTTGAGTTTAAATTTCCAACTCATTCCAAGTTCTTAGTTTATAAGTTTATATTAACTTGTAGTTCTTAAGATAAACAAATTTTGGTTACATCTCTTTTTTAATGAAATGTAGTTAACACTCTTTGTGCATCCTAGACAGCTACACCATAACACATAGCCCAGCACCTATGCTGTGCCTTCAGTAACACCAAGGAGTAGTGCTGTGTGATTTCAATACTAGTTTAACCAATATACCAATATATGGGTTAACCCATCTTCTGTGAGGCAGGTGTGAACATTAAATTAAAAATAAATAAATAAAAATAAAAAATAGGATATCCAATAGTGGATAAAGTCACTGATCCTCTTTGCCTAATAACTTGTCTTTCTCAATCTGCTTTAGGGGAAGTCAAGCCCTCTCTCACCCTCCCAGTGCCAAATGTTCACTCATGTGTGTAAACAAGAGTGTATCCATTCCCTGTCCATCACTGACAACTGATTTAGGATCCAAAATGGTCAGCTCACGCTTGCCTGCTATGCTCTCTCTGTTTTCCTCCTCCCAAGGGTCATTAACTGGCTGATTAAGCAACCAAATAAAATGCTGTTTTTTATTGTCATACCTTCTCAAACACTACATTTTCTTTGAAAAATTTCCATATTCAGCACAAGAGGATAATTGGAAGAATCAAGTAGAGTGTAGTCAATGCCACTGAAGCAGAGAACAGCTGTCAGACTGTAGATAGTGGACACAGGTGGTTAGCTGTCTGAGGTTGGGAACCCACTAGTAGGTTTTCATCTCAAACACTTTTGGTGTCTTGTGCTAGGTTATTTTGTTCCTTTCCTACATGGTGGAAGTGCTTATTGTAGCAGTACTCCAGCACCCACAGGTCTCCTGGGTGCTGGGGGTCAGGGACCATGGTGGGTCCCCATAGCGGGGCTGGGCCAGTTTCCCAGTTTGTTGCCATTAGTCTCTACAGAAGATTCCCCCAGATTTGATCACTTTGGAGAATATAGGGTATAATTGATAAAAACAAGCTTTGCCAAGTTAGTTTGGCACTCTGACCCACAATAGTCATTATTTATTTTAATCTATCTTAAACTATCAAAATGTAGAGGTAATTAGGCATGGACAAAACATTCTAAAAAGGTTCTGCCTTGCTAATCTCTGCTATTGAATCTAGAACAAAAAAAAATGTAAATTACTTCATTACTTCCTGACTTATGGGGTTAACATAGCCTGTGCCAATATATTCAGATCCAAAGATACCCTCCTTGTTCATAGATATCCTGCAGCTGTTTTCATTAAAAAGCTCAATATTTATACTCTGGGAGGTGGTGAAGTGAAGTCTTGCTTAACAGCAGCAATGTAAACAGCATTATACCTCCCTTCAGCAGGAGCTATTCGCACACCTGTCTTTTTTGGAAGAGTTTCAGTTTGCTATTTTTATTTCCATATGCTTATGGACTCAGTAGGTTAAGGGCTCTTCTTTATTTTTTTTTTGGGGGGGGGAGGGGGGGAGGGGGGAGTATGTGTGCCAGTTACACCTTTTGTCTAATCCTTACTTGATCTGAAGGTGGGCATATCTAATCACGGGAGTGTTTGAAGACCTCAGGGTATAGTGAGTATTTTGCATGTTCAACCCACTTCCCCTGTGCTAGCTGCTGTTATCTTACGCATAAGCATTACCTCAGACACGCCAAGTATAATGTATGTGACATGACACATATTTTCCCACAATGTCTTGCGCTTCCCCACAGGACTTAATATCTCACTCAACCGTGGGAAATATTTCTTTGGGCATTGGCACATGGAGGACAGCAGTGAATATCGTAAAATGGGCAGCTCCCATTGCCTGGAGTCTCCACATTTCACCACAGCACAGGTATGTCTGACTCACCATGGTTTGCATTGTCCTTAAAGGATTCACAAGTGTCAGTATGTGCTCCCCAACATTATTTGTAGCACAGTGATGAAGACACATCATAAGTGGTGGGGTGAGGCTGGTGGTCCACTCCACCACCCTTGAATTGGACTTGTTTTAATGGTAGGGGTCACAAATTATGATAGCCCTTATTCAAAAATGCTTTCAGTAGCTGAATTTCTCTTGGCAGTACAGTTAAGTGCTACCATAAGCACAAAGCCATATCCCCTCCTTCTGGAGGATGGCTTGGAGCCACCAAATGGCTGAAAGCACTCTTAGTCTTCTCAGGCGTGTGGAGTTTCCCACCATCACTAATGCTGGTGCACCTGAACTACAGGGAGGGACAAGGGCAGTGCTCGTGCAATAATGATACACTGGAGTATTTCATAAAGGTTGTAACACATCTTTTGCAATATATTTTCAAGCTCCCATAAAGACAGCAGGACATAAACATGCTTTGCCATTAATGTTTAACCTTAGAAACAAAACATTTATAGAACAAACAGCCTGTGGCACATGGATGGATCCCACCTATGTTATATCTGTTAACAGAAATAGTGAGGCATGTCAGTAACAACCGTAGTGTTATCAGAAATGGAAATATCACCTTTGTGGTATTATAGGTGCTTAAACATCAGAATAGCCTCTGTACCTTAAAGCTGAAGCCACAGGAAGACAACTTCATTCACATCTCACAGAGACAGTCCAACTGCTCTCTCTGCCCTGCAAATGTTTCCCTATACCTTTGCTAGTTACCTAATCTTATAGTGAAGGATTACTGCGGTTAATCTGTAATAATCTCGTTAATCTACACTTAAGAACACTACACAATCACCAGTATGTTTAATATAGCACAGTGTTTGTGGTACCTCCTGAATTCCTCCCATACTTGTCAAAATCTATACATTGGCGAGTGACATAAACGAGGCTTTGGATATGACCCATACGACAAATGCACAGGCCAGGCACAAATGGAAGATGTAAAATTTCATTGCAGAGAAATATTCTGTAGCCATGTTGGATTAAGATCTAAAATGCTCTGAATTCTGTCACTGAAAATGTCATAATGAAGCATAACCGGACTTCCAGGCTTAGATTGTTACGACATGGATATACTTACAACATACAAATCTGTTACTTAAAAGGCATGAAGGAAGAACTGTTCTCAAATGGTGACCTGCCCATCCAGACAACATATTAGAAGGGAAGGGAAGGGAAGGGAAGGGAAGGGAAGGGAAGGGAAGGGAAGGGAAGGGAAGGGAAGGGAAGGGAAGGGAAGGGAAGGGAAGGGAAGGGAAGGGAAGGGAAGGGAAGGGAAGGGAAGGGAAGGGAAGGGAAGGGAAGGGAAGGGAAGGGAAGGGAAGGGAAGGGAAGGGAAGGGAAGGGAAGGGAAGGGAAGGGAAGGGAAGGGAAGGGAAGGGAAGGGAAGGGAAGGGAAGGGAAGGGAAGGGAAGGAAGGGAAGGGAAGGGAAGGAAAGGAAAGGAAAGGAAAGGAAAGGAAAGGAAAGGAAAGGAAAGGAAAGGAAAGGAAAGGAAAGGAAAGGAAAGGAAAGGAAAGGAAAGGAAAGGAAAGGAAAGGAAAGGAAAGGAAAGGAAAGGAAAGGAAAGGAAAGGAAAGGGAGAAAGCTATTTCTGATATAATCCTTAGTTTAGAATTTTAGTATGTTAGAAAAACAATATTTCTCATAATACTTCTAAAGTAATGAAGGGCAGCTCTTACACACTTGTTTTGACATACCATTGTTGAAAGACCAGTAAACTTAACCAGTTTTCTGGCAACTTTTTCATATGGAATAAGTAATTTCTAAAGGCGTATCTACTAATTACTGGTGTCTATTTTTAAATCATAATGAATTAATTTATTTTATCTCTGTAGTGACAAGGAAAAATCTATATAATTATTTGCTTTACATTATATTCCCCGATATAATTTCACTGTATTTTTTTTTCTGTACAGAGAAAGGAGTTAAAAAAACAACAACAAAACTAACTAACCTGGAATGTCACTGAGATGGTTGTATGGTTGTCTCAGTGGTATCTGAAAGAAAGAGAATGTGAAATTGGCAAACAAAAAAGTTTAATAAGAGTAAGATTGTGTTTCATCAAACATATCTGCTCTGATTAACTATTCAAGTCTAGTACTGCTAACAAAACATTTTGTTTACATTTTATTTCAGCAATGGTTTTTAAAATGACTAACAGAGAAGTTTCCCAACAAATGGAGGGAAAGAAGCCTTTAAAAAACTGTTACTGTCTGACATGTAAATTAATATTGAGTGATTAAGTGCATCATTTAGCTGTGGGACCATATCCATAACCATAACAACTTTAATATACTGCAGGCTGTAAAGGACAACTGTAAGGAATGGGATAATGACATCTTCCTCCAATTACCATTAATGGTTTCAGAACAGCAATAAATTCTGGAAAAATAAAAAATAAAACTCTGTACTGTACTCATTTGGGACGTAATATGAGAATTATTTAATACATAAATAATATATAAATTATAAATATATATGCACACATGAACACACATGCACATTCTTATGTGCACACATTGAGTACCTCTCATCACTAATACTTGGGAAGCATATTCGAAAAGAGCTTCAGTCACTGCTGCATGTCTCTATCTTACATCATGAATTTCTTTTGTCTAAGCATAGGCCCCCATGTCAGAGTGGAATTGCACAGAAATGACTCTGTACAAAGTTTAAATCAAACTGTCTTTGCTACAAGCCTGCAGATAGCATGTGGGGAACCAGGAAGCATGAATGCTTGCGAAGCTGATCAGGAGCAGGGATGCTCCTATAGTGGTAGACTTGGCAGTGCTAGGTTGACTGTTGGACTTGATGAACTTAGAGGTCTTTGCCAACCTAAATGACTGTATGATTCTACGTTGCAAAAACAGGGGTCGGGATATCTCAGCCTTAAAGAAATGTAGATACATTCCTTATTTTGCTGTTAGATGGTTTTTTTGAATATACAAAGTCTGTTAGCTTAACTGAATCTTAATACATGCTGAGCAAAATACGTAAGCTTTAAGCTGACTTGTAGAGCAAAGCTGCCATGATGTGAAACGTGTACACAGGATACTGAGAAAGGGAGTCTTCTTTCCTTACTAGAAAGATAAACTGAATTTTAATCACTTGAAGATAAAATGTGAATTGATAACATCAAAAAAAGCCCTGACAGGTCTAGCTCTGACTTAGCATTCAAAGCTACTTCTGCTTTTTTTATTGGAGGGGAGGGAAGGTTCCTTAAGGAATCAGTCTTTCCTGATCGCCATATCCAGTAGTATTCAATTCTATGCTTAGTTTCCAGGAAAGCTATTTCTGACAAGCTACAGTATAAATAATATTCTTTGTTTTTTCTTTCTTGTTTCTTTTTTCTTTTTTTTTTTTTTTGAAATCAACATGAAAATAATGTCCATATATAAAAAAATACAGTTTTCCAGGACCAGCACTATTCATGCTACATTTCAGGTAAGAATTATTTTTTACTCAGACAAATTACATCACCTCATAAAGGATTTATAATGCCAACAGATTCCTGAGCTATAGATAAAAAAAAAAAAAAAAAAAAAAAAAAAAAGAACAGAACTACAAGATATTTCTTTAGAACCAGAGGGGAATAAAGAGCAAATATTCAAGAGCACTACCTTAGGGTACAAAGTTCAGTTAGTTTCAGTTAGTAGGAAAGTAAGTTGTAAAAAATATTTCAACACATATTCCAACACCTACAATCTTCAGCTCAAAGAAACCAATTCCTTTAAGCCTTGCTTAAAAAAATGAGGCTGAAACAAGCCCATGGTCCTGCAACGCCCTCCATTTCCCCAAACTCAGAGACTCCAGTGAGGTTCCAGTCAGACACCATAACCTTGACAGAGAGTAGGTGCTGTCTACAAATCAATTTATACAACTTCTTTTGTAGCCCCAAATGATTATTCTGATGTTTTTTTCTTCATCTTAAACCTCTCTGTTCTGAGTGGTACCATGTCCCAAAAGGGCCTGCATTGCCAAGGGGGCTCAATGAGATTCTGAACATCACCTAACACCTCAATAAAGTAGGGATATTCAGACTTTCGATGGAAGTATGGGAAACAGAATCATGATTCAAGGACTACCAGTGCTACAACTTGAGTAGAGTAGTGACTGTGAATGACACAAAACCCAATTGTTTTTAACAGCATGCATACAGAATTAACAGCTCGATAAGGAATACAAAAATGCCTGAGATACTCAAGTAAAAGTTGTCATACACTCTGTGCCCCAAACAGAAGGCAATGAAAATAAAATAAAACAGAAATGAAAAGAAGGTAAATAAACAGCATTTATTAACAGACCAAATATAAAAAGTACATTTGTTCTTGCAACCTGGCATTAGAACTTGAAAACCAAAAAAGTTGAAGCAATGAAAATACACCAAGAACAGTAAAAATAAATAAATAAATTTATTTATTTATTTATTAGGTAAACGTTGAAAAAACAACCCTGTTTTTCCTTTTAATAACTAAAGTAAAGTTTTTAATATGGGTAGAGCATTCCCTCCACACATATATGAGACAACTATCCAAGGAAAATATGTAGGAGAAGGACCAAAAAAAAAAAAAGTTCTTTAATAATTTATTATTTCTTTAACATGAAGCAATCATCTGTTAAACATAAAACTAGTCTTGGGACCTCAAATGAAGTATCACCAGTAAATGATACCTGTCTGTAGTGTTTCTTTTCCACTGAACTGAGGTATCTTGTTCTAGCTATTAGTTCTGTTTCTACTTCCTTCATGCATCACATTCGGTTATCACACCAAATAAACAGGCACAAAATACAAGCCTTACTGCTTCCTTTTATATGTCCAGAAGTATTTCTAAATTTTGGTCCTCCAGATTTGTGTCCCTAAACTTCACGAGACTACACAGACACTGCAAGATCTTTAATCTGCTTTTTCTTCAGCTCAGGAATATTTGTTTTAAGACACAGCCTCTGACCTGCTTGCTTCACCATGGGTGGAAGTTCAACTATCAAAGCACTTTCAGTAATATGCGCATCAGGTTTCAGAGCGAATTTCTACATCTGGAGGAGAAATCATGCAGGAAATGATATGTTTTCTTTTGGCTACTGCCTTTTTTGTACTACGATTACTTTTATTTGTGCAGCGATTAGGGATGGTACCTTATTTTCATAATCAGAGTGGATGTTTCTTTTCAGTTCCTGTGCTTACATGTGACAGGCGAAACTGTGGCAGTCAAATACCCATCAGTAATGTTAATATATTTTAGAGAAACCTTAAATACAGAAGGCTGATATTTGTCTTACCAGCAGCCCTGAATAATTCCGCTCTCCTTGCTGACGGATTTGGTACCATGCTTCCAATTGCGGTCCCCCTGGTACCTGTGCCGTGTGAGGGGAAACACCTCTTGCTCACTGGGAATTTCCCATGCACAGCAGTGCTGCCAGAATCACACAGGCCTTTCACAGATATTTCTAAAGGACCGCACAAAGTCAGAGTCCATCTGGCTCAATGACATTTAAGTGAATATAAGTGGAAGGAGACTTTGTTTCAGGATATTTTTTTTTTGCTTGCATGATGCTTTTTATACTAGAATATGCCTTTCCATATAGTCCTAAAAAATAATAAGTATCTCCTTTTTCCTGCCATATCTCAGTTGAGTAATAAAAATATGTACTGTTTGGCATATGTAGGTCTCATTTCGTCTGTGATGTCTTATTCTTCCTGAGAAACAGAAGTGAAAATATGATTAAACTGTTAATGGGAAGAGAGCAAGAAAGGAGAAGGGTGAAGAATGTGAATGTTCCTGAAGAACAGAGGTCTACTCTTGGCCCACTCCTCTCAGGTGGGAAGTGCTGATCCTTCTTAAGGCCAAGAGCTGAGGTCAAGGAGGAATTTGCACATTAAAGGTTCTGGCTTGGCAAGGAGCAGGGATGAACAGCTACCCACAGAGAACAGAGGAGCTTTTGGCAGACAGACAACATAGCAGGTAGCAGGCTTCTCTACCGAGCTGGGGCAGAGCCAGACCTACAAGCAGGTCAAGAGAAGCTACAGGCTCTTGGCTGTTGTGGACACTTCTGTGGATGCTCCTTTGGCAAATAAACATGGCATTGTTTGGGAGAAGCTGTTTTCTGAGTCACTTCAATTAAATGCTGTCACAACAGAGATAAAGGGTGTGTATGTGCCAAATCCAGTTAGTCCTGTCATGTTAACCCTGCCAGTAAACATGTAAGTCTTGAGATCTAATCTGAAATTGGGAGCATGAAGGATTCCCCTGAGAGGGACAAGGGAGCCAGACTCACCTGTCTCCCAAAGGGGGACATTAATGGCAGATAAAAATAGGTCACCTTTCTGGATGACCACAACTGTGCAAGGTAACACAGGGTGAGGCCTCTCACTGTGTCCTTTAGGCAGCAGAAGAAAAAGATGCTTCCTCTTCCTAAAGGGTGGGAAGTGGAAGAGAAGCTTATGTCTTCTCCTACCAGCCAGAAAAGGAAAAGATGAAGAAGTGTTTCTATTCACCTGTCACTCAGTTATTAAAATGGCAGTCAATTATGGATTACTGTCCTATAAAAGAAGCATTTGCAGCTATCAGTGACACTGGACGCATGAAGAGGAACCAACACAGTGTGAGCCAATGCACTATCGGCAGGGTCAGGTGGCACAAGAAGAAGGCAAGTCTCTGGCTGGCTCCACTGCTACCACCTATTAGGGTTGGTGAGGTTTGACTTGAAAAATAAATTAAATAAATAAATAAAAACTGTATTCCAAAGATGAAGAGGTCAAGATTAACTACTCTAGAGAGCTGGCTATGGTTGTGCGTAATGTCAGAGGGACAAGTCATGTCTTCTCTCTTCATTTTACCTTCCTCTGTCCCATTAGTGACGCATATTTGCGTTTTCCCAGAATCTGAGAACTGCAGTTAATGCCCTGTGCAGCACAGTGGGACCATCAGAGCCATTTGATTTATATGCAGATTATTTCTTACAGGCAGTGGTACAAGGAGTACCAAGACCTTTGCCAACTCCATCGAAGTCAGTGACATGCATGAATGCTCAACGTCCCTCCCAAGGAGACTGATGCCCCTGCTTCAACATTTTCACTTTTGGAGAGGTTGCTGGTGGTTTTTTAGCCTCTTAGATTTTGTGAGGTCCTCACTACTCAATCCTATGGAAAGTTAGTCCTCCATCTGGAACAGAAACAGAATGAAGCTTTTCAGAAATTTAGGTAAAACTGAATTTTGCAACTCGAGGTGGGAGGGACCAAAGCTACTTTTATGGGAAGAGGAGAGAGGTGAGGAAAGACACAGGAAACTGAGGGAAACTAGGAAAGGGAAATTAGGGGAGAACCTCAGAAAGCCAGGATTTCTGCTCCTGCTGCCATGAAACATTTGGAGTGACTGGAGGGGGGTTTGCCCTTTTGGCATTACAGCTTCCCTACACTCCCAGCATTTGCCAGTGCCAGCCTGGTGTTAAGGGCTCTGTGCCAGGCACAGTCCCTCAGAAGCCTGCAAACATGATTGCCTCACCCGCTTTTGCCCATACCTCAAACCAGCCTGATCCCTGCCCTCCCACAGAGAACAGCTGAAGGTCTGCACGAGCTGCTCGTACCACAGCACCCATCGGTTTGCTCCTGGCTGCAGGGGAGGGAAGGGCGCTGCTCCAACCCTCCTGGCGCTGGGTGTAAGGGGCTCCGCACCATGGGAAATGGCAGAGCTAACGTTCATTTCTGATTAACCTGCTCCCATTCCAGAAGCCAGGGCTTTTAGTAGAAGCCAATAGCATGAGATTTACCAGAAAACATAGTGGGGATGGCAAATTTGCTTAGACCTTGGAGTTTAATCCTATGTAGATGGTTCCTGTCGGGCCTAAGAAGAGATTTTCTTTGATCTGGATTTTGGGATGGGTTAAAACTTTCTTTCTGCGAAATGGCATTAACTATAAATGTTGATTGGTGCTGCTAATTGTCACCAAATTGCCATATGTAACTATATCCAAACATCAGTCTCTAATTGTCCAACCCCATGCTCCTGCAAATTTGTGTTGTTTTGCTAATTAAGATTTGTATTTATTTGGCTCAAACTTGTTGTGACTGGAACTGTTACTCCGTGATTGTACAGAAGCCAAATGTAGGGAGGCTTGATTCCAGATGGAAACTATAATTGATATTATTATCTACAATGCAAATAATTATAACTCAGTGTACTTCCTCTTCAGTAGGTTTTTCTTGGCAGGACAATTTGACCCTTACTGTTGAATTATTAATTTTCTCCCCACTTAAAATATACAGCCCATTTCTTTATTCCACAAACATGGCAGGCTATTCAATAGTTCAGCCAAATAAGGCCCAGAATCATGTATATTTTGAACCTGTATAAAGCTCCTCTCCTTGTATTGGGATCTGCATAATATCAGAAAATGCCTCTCTGTCAAATTTTGTAATCAGGTAGCAAACTAGGTATTAACAAACCAGTTAATTATATGAAGATTGCAAATTGGGTATAATTTGCTAGTAAACCTTCTGTAACCTGGATGCAAACAAGCTGCAAGTGAAGTACAAACAAGCAATAAACCTACTTGCTAGGTATAAACAAACTTGAGGTGAACAGACTACAAATTAGGCAAAAAGAGAAGCCCACACTGGTTATAAGCTGAGTGCAAGCAGTGAGATGATGTGCTTGCCTACGCATTCACCTGAGCATTTACCTAAGCAATTCTCCCCCACCAACAACAGAGTTCAGAAACTGGGTTACAGACTGCTTCTTCAGGGTGAGCTTCATCCTTCCTAGCAGAGAGACAACATGGCAGCATTTAGATGGAGGCAGGCTCTCAGTCTTTGGGAAGGGAAATATTCTCAAGAAAAATGGCAATTGACGGTACTACAAACCTTTCTTCTCTGAGCAACAATAGCTTTCTCAAAACCAGCAAAATTTGCCGAAAACTAATCAGGCTGTTTATTAAGTGACATTATCCTCATAGCTAGTGACATTGGCTAGTAGCTGTTATCTCCACAGGACACTAATGGTAACTGGTTCAGAGGACAAGGTAACCGCAATACAGTGTTGCAAATGTCTGTAAAATGGACTTTCTGCTTCCAGCGTTTTATCTGTGGGGATCTGTCTGAATGCATTATTGGAGGGCATTTGCCTGCAACGTTATTTGCAGTGAAATTGAGATTTACTTCTATAATTTCCTTAGATTGTGTATGGACAGGATGGGAAAGGAGAAGCGCTCCTGTTCCACTACTTGAGGGATATTTTCGCTGGCTCTTCATGTTTACAGTTGCTGAATCATATAGCTAAGCTATATTTATACCGTAACATACACTGTGTTGCATTATAGCACATTACATTCATATATTACCAGCTAAAATATTCCAGAGTCCAGTCCCCTTCTCCTGCCTGACAAACTCTGTCTTCATCTTCTTGTGTCCCAGCGTGCCTAAGAAATATCCCTGCTGCTCTTTCTCCAGAACTTCCCAGTATTTCCCAACCTGAATATCCAACCTCACCCACCTTTTTCTCAATGTTCTTCCCATACACGTGCTTGCCACCCCAGAAACTATTTGCTCCTCCTAAGTGTGTCCTCCAAACCACCCAACTCTAGGCTCACTATGGACCCCATACATCCTATTTCAAACCCCCCTTCTCCTTGCTTGCCCTCCCACTTTTCAGTTCCCCATCTTCTGCTTCAGTCTTGCTTCTTTCTGACCTCTGTCCTTGATACTGCCTCTAAGTGCCTCCTATTCTCAGCCACTTCCCCTCCCACAACCTGTGGCATCCCTGTTTCTCCAGTGCCTAGGTCCATCTGTCTTGCTGTAAGGCTCCCAGATGAAGCATATACATCTGCTGCATGTGGCTGAGGTGTTCATCTTCAACCTGTTTTATTACCCCTAGTCATCAGCACTTGCCTCTTACCTCTCATCTGAGAACAGCGTGGTAGTCTGAAACCTGCTTCCCCGGATCAGATGGGAAAGAAATGATAAATAACAGACAGGAATTTAAACACTAATTATTTATCAAATGAGACATAAAGGGTAGAAAAGAAGGATCTGTATGAGAAAAAATAAAATAAAAGGTTTTATGGTAGCCACAGGAATGTGTGTATAGTGTCTCACTTCATTGTATGTTGAAACAAGGTAGGGCCCCCTGAGCTATATGCTTCAGGGAAAGAAAACAGTTGAGGAAAATACCTTCTGGCTGTATACTAGCTAGGCTCTAGCTTCTAGTATATTAGCAAGTCAGAAGCTATATTCAGCTTTGTCTGGGTAACACCAGCTCTGAAAGGAACACTGTCCAGGCAAGGGTTTGCTTCTACATTTTTTTTTCTTGTTATAGCAACGCATCTCTGCCCTTGACAGACTTCTCCTGTAATGGTCAACAGGAGATAAATGCAAGGAAGAAAGGGAAGGACTCTGGGGATGTTGCTGCCTCTGACACCCCAGTCATTAGGACAGTGCCTTCCTTGAGCCCTTTTGCTTTCACAGGAGAGCCCTAAGAAGTAATGCCCAAGAAGCATCATCAAGCATGTTGACAAAGAACAATATGTCAAGATGTTACCATATCATGACAGATCTTGAGGCTTCCATTTTAGTTTCCCTCTTTCCTTGGCCAGAAAAGTCTTCCTCATTTCTGTTTCTTCATTAACTACCCTGCCCTGCCAAATGCACGACATTTGGGGGCAGTGAGAGTTGAAGTCCCTGACAAGAGCACACCCAGAATTTCTTCCTGAGAGCTTTGCTAAGACGAAGATGTTGTAACTATTACTGAGCTGGTGCTAAACATCACCTATACATATCATAAATTTCTTGTCAATCTAGAGCTTTTGTACTCCCAACTACAAAGAAAGGGAGGTGATTAGAGTGCTTTTAGTGCCACATGCTAAGCTAAACATATGCACACCCAGTTAGGTTTTAAGTTTTATTGGATCATTAAGCCCAGCTATTACTGCATCTAATACCACTGGTTATGCAACAGACAGGAATTGTTATTGCTGTTAGACTACATCTCCTGGATCCCTTCCTCTGCAGCAGGGTGAGTGCCAATCAGGCCTGCAGCAGTGGCAGAAGACAGTAGGTGAGCCATACGGCAGTCTGCAGGCAAGACCAAGGTTCAGCAGGTCTTTGTGGGAAGTGCTGAGAAAGTGAACAAATGCACATCTGAATTCTGTCACATGAAATCCTGTAGCTCTCCTATGTATCCACTGTTACCGACATCAATCTTTAGTTAATTTATCTTTTAAAATCAATCTTCTGAAATCTCAGAAATGCCAATACAACTGGAACTGGCAGGATGTTTTGAAGCAGATTTTTAAGCCTTACTAGAGCCTGTTGGACAGGAAGAAGCAGCCCAAAGACAATATAACTTAGAGAAACCCAACACATATACCCAGTAGGAATGTTATGCTCCACCCCAGTCTCATTTCACCTTTCTCCTGAATGAATGTTTTGACAATAGAGGGAAAAAAAAAAAAAAAAAGTTTGGGAATGGTTTGAGATACCACAGTATTAGCAGACACAGAGACTGAACAGCACTCTTGAATACAAATGCCATGCTTTCCTCATAATAATCTCACTTAATCTGTGTTTGAGAACCATTAGACTGTTAAGATTTCATACCTTTCATGCCCACAGCCATCTGCATTAACAACCTAAGAATACATTTCATCCATTTTTACACAGGCATTAAGTAAAATGCACAAGGGAAGCACTTCAAGCAAATTGAAGAACAGTTTGGTGGAAGGACATCTAACCCCCTGGAATGAGAGTCAAGAACAAGAAGCACTTTTTCTTACAAGGGTTTTAGCTGGAAAGGCAGAAGCAGAGATCTTTCTTCCTCTAGTGATCATTTCAACTCAAATCTCTCAACCATGACCATGGAAAAAAGAGCAATGAGAGAAAAATCAAACCAATCTATTTCTCCACTGGAAAATGACATGCTCATCAATATTATAGTGGAAATTGAGATTGTCTACAGCACTACACAAGAGAGTTTTAAAAAGAACAGGTTGCATTTACAAAAAGAAGCACAAGTTTGTGGCATTTTGGCCAGCATTTTCAAGATTAGGTTTTCAATGGTCAGCATTTAATACCAGGGGCCTGGTATTCAGGGTTTCTGTTTGTCACACAACTCTCACCTGTGTCTGTAGTTTGCTCTGCCTCTTGACATCCCTGGAAATCAGACTGTTTATGTATCAACATCGAGTGTGAGTCTCAGACCAAGGCACATGAGTCTGAAACATTTGCTCTCATGACTTCACTCCTGAAAAATCCAAGGACAGGAACCAAGTGTACTTTTCTCCCCCCTGGCCTTTATAGTTTGCTTCCTGAGCTTATAGAAAATTGACGTGTAGCTCTGAAGGTAGTGAAATGTAAAAAAAAAAAAAAAAGGTGCCGCAAAGCTATTAAGGGTTCCAGCCATCCAAAGACATGCAGTATGACTTCTTGAATATTCAGAGCTGCTTTGCAAAAGCAACCAGTAATACAAAATGATTAACAATGCAAAATACTAGCTACCACACTCAGATTTGACAATAGCTGGTCTCCAGAGCTTCTGAACCCCATAAACCATTTAAATGAGCACAGAAACATATGCTTCACTGCTAATGTGTATAGAAGAACTCCAGGCTTTCAATGCATGTGTACAACAAATGTGATCTCATGTGTCTGTGGTATCTTCTCTGTTGTAGACTGTTTATACAACTGATCACAGTCTTCAAAGGTTTTTCTGTATAACTGAATTCTGTTTCTCTTGAGTGTTTATAGTATATGTTTATGATAACATACATCTACTTCTGCAACTTTTCAGCCCCTTGATCTATTGCATTTTGTTCACTGCAATACCAGTGATCGGCATGACTTCAAGTTGTTTCCCACCTCCCTTTCTTCTGGTCTTCACACCAGAGTGGCTCAAGGGTCAGCCAACTGCTTCCCAGGAAACACAGCCAGGCTATGCAGACAAGTGGGTTTAGGGGAATCACTCTGCATGAACTCTTAAATTGGCAGCAACTAGTAGTTTCGTACTGTGATGACGATTAACACGTGTCTCTTGAAACAAGCACGGCAATGCCTGAAGGCAGTACCATCCACTAGTGTCCACTTTCAGCTCCATTCTCATATACAAAAGTGAGAAAGGTCTGTTGCAGAATTCTCTTAAGACTTCATGCCACAGAAGATGTCACTAAGTTAATATAAATTAAAATGACAGAGACTTAGAAAACATTTCTCAATCAAATAAATATTTCCTTAACTGAGCAATTAACAAATACAGTTACAAGGAAGGTTTCATGGGACAGCTACCCCGTAAAGACTTTTTTCCTAGGGATTCCAATCTTTTTCCACAGCAAATACCCATAAAATGATACTAAAACTTCTATAGCTGGTTAAAGCTTGTGTGGGGCATTGTGTCTTACTTATGTACATGTGATTTTTTTTTATTTTTTGTAAAGATGCACATCCAATTGTGGAAACTTCAGTGCTGTTACACTGAAGTAACAGATTATCTCAAAATTAATAAACACTTTGAAAAGATAAAATGATGCAAGTACAAAGCCTTCTGTAAACATCATTTAATCCTCGGATGTTCCTGTGCCAGTTTCCCCTCCCCGCTTTATAAACCAGGCTGTCCAAGGCCACACAACAAGTCAACAGATGAGCCAAGATAGACTTCTAATGGTTGAATTCCATTTCTCAAGCCCCAATGCTTCTGTCCTTTCTTATTCTTCACCTCTCTTTTCACACAGTGAATACTACTTAAATCTCTTCTCTTTACAAGGAATATGAAAGAAAAGGTTATTTTGACACCTGTCCTTTGTGAGTCCAGTTCCAGACTGCAGAGGAGCTTTACAGTTTTGCAATCTTTGTAGCTCACACTTTGATCCCAACAGACATCAGATGCTAGTTTCTGCAGCCATATCCAGTGCTGGCATCTGAAGTCAGACAAGTTTTATCCCATTATCAAAAATTTTATTTTGTCTGTAGACTTGCTGGGAAACAAGCAATGGTAGGAAGAACAAACTCCCAAGAGAGAAAAACTAATAAAACTGCCAGAGGGGAAAACTAGAGCATTTCCCAGGTTGCTGAGAAACGTAGGTTCACAGTTGTGCTGCTATCTTTAAAAGACGAAGTGACTTTGTTTGTATTCCATCATCATAGCAACAGCTTCCTCTCCTCCTGGCCCGGCAATGACATCTTGCATCCTCCCTGCTTGTGAAACACATCCCTGCCTTTAACGTTCTGCTGGTGAAGAATTCTGCTTTCCTGACTGATTGCCAGCCAAGACTGCTCAGAATGCAAGTGAGGGTGATTCAAGCTTTTGGATAAACAGTCTTAAGTTCCTGCATACCTGAAACTGAGCCAGATTCCTGCAATAGCATTGCTCACTGGTGCTAGCTACCATCTCTAGATCCCAAGCAGTATTTGAACTAAGCTCTCTTGAAAGAATGTCAGTGTTCAGATACACCATTAGTCCAAATAGTGGAGCCCAATCTCCAATCTCAAGTCTTTGGTAACAGATAATAAGGCTGTACACTTCTTGTCTGTATTTGAAATACAGATGTTTTGTTTAATATGCTTTGCACTACCACATGTATTATGGCAAATATTTTGATAAATGAAAAGCATTAACATGCTGCCATTTGATGAAGTATTTTGTTGTTTTACTAAATCATCTGTCTTGTTTTAGTTTAACCTTCATATCACAGATTCCTTTAATTCTAATCACAGAAATAAAGAGGATTACTTTTGCTGCACTTGGAGGTGAGTACAAGCTGTGTCAAGAGCCTAGCATATTTTCTGCATTTCCTTCCTCCGTCATTCTTTTCCCCTTTTCCCACAAAGTATCTACCTTAAGTGCACTTATTGCACATCTCAGGTAGCCAGGGGAAATCTATTTCCATTCAGTCCATGCTCACAAGCTAGAAAGTTTTTCAACATGTGCCTATTCCCTAGGCATCAGCAGAAAATATTTCCCAAATGTTTTTTTTTTTTTTTTTCAGGGCAAAGAACTTTCCCATGCCCACCACTTTTGGTGTAATCGTTGCTGCTGTCAAGTCAGTATATGAAGACTGTGTTACCATCGGAGGCTGAGGATGTTCTGCCACTCTTCTGAAGATTTGGTGTCCTCACTTCAAAATTTGCCACTTTCGTGGCACTGTACTATAGCTGTTGACCGACTGGGATATGAGACTGGTGTCTATGAATTTCCTCAGCTCCCAACAGTATGTGAGGTTTTTCATTGTGTTTCTTTCTCCGTTTCCATTTGCCTGTGAATAAAGTACTTGTTGAATAGTAACTGCAGAAGCCATCTGGCTGAAGTAGGGTGGCAGGAGGAAAGCAATGTTTTCAAAGATACTGTGCTGATCCTCTCTCCTGCTGTACAAGCACACAAACCCGATGAACACATGAGTACCTACCTCATTAGGAAAAGTTGTGCACCTACAGCAGTGCTGTAGTTTTATCAGCTCCGAGACCTATAGCAGAATTGACATTTTAGACAGCAAAAGATTAAATAATAAATAAACAAATAAATAAATAAAGGTATACTTATTCTCAAATGACATTGTTTGTCATGCTTAGGTCCTAATTTATTTCAAATGAAAAATTCTTGAAGACAGGGGAGTCATTGACAGTGTTAAGGCTGAAGGAGTACTGATAATCAAAAGCCTATTTAATAAAAAATGGAAACTTCAGGTTGAGATATCTTCTTTTGTTGTTGCTGAATGACCTACACAAATGAAGGAAATGACTCACTAACACTGAAACTAATTATACATGGAGGGCTGGCATACACACAAAGTAAACTGAGGATTCATACATGTATTAATACTTAATTCAGTTATAAAGAGTGTTTAGGTATAAATTATTCAGGAAAGGTTGTTTCCTCACACACACACACACACACACACAAAAAAAAAAAAAAAAGGAGAGCCTTTTGTATTCATAATGTCCTAACAATCCTAACTGACACCACCTATGTTCAGAAAAAAGAATTGATATCCATAGCTGAAAATTTCATTTGCTGCTTTCAAACTACTGAAGAATGTTGCTCAGAATTATAGTTCTGAAGCTGAAAGAAAATATAAACTTGCAGCACCTTTGGTGTCTGGGATGTACATAAGTAGAATACTCCAAACAGTTCATATCTAAACCTTGTAGAACAAAGAAATGTTAAACTTTTTCTCAGACTATGCCAAAATAATTCAAACTATTCTTAAAATAATACAGGCCATAGCATCCACACTTTATTTCATCTTAACAAAGCATTTTACTGCAGTTGCTAAAAGGCCAAATTTGCAGAGACCTCAGCAGAAATTCAAGATGTTATAAACACGTCCAGCATAGGCACTTAAGCTGTGTGAAAGGCACTGGTAACTAAAACACAAATAAGATACTCAGTTAGCAAAATGCATTGTGCACTCAGGTGTCCAGGGCCCTGCCTGACCTAGAGAAAGCACACCAAGGTTCTGCCCCCCCATCTGAAGGCCACCTTGGGCCTATGAATGAAAGTTTTCATCAGCTTTTTGTGAAGCAGGATTTGCTGCAATTCACCATGGGGTTTTAAACGGGTAAAAATTAATTTAACATTAGAAAGTCATTAATCTTTGTGTAAATACATTCAGACACCAGCTGGACACATCCACCTCCATGCAGGTTGGCAACTGCTACTGCCACAGCCTGGTTGGCCAGGGTGTGCAGGGAAGCCCACACAAAGGCCCAGAGCATACACTGACGTGCTGCTTTCCTTTGCTGTTTCTCTGCAGCGAGAAGGAAATATATTAGCCCTTGGAAGGGAAGGAGGGATGCCAACTATCTCACACTGTCAGCCTGCATGAGCCACATTTTTGTCTTTTTTATATAAAACCAGGGGAACTTTATAAAACAGCTTGAGCTGTAACAGAGGAAGAAATTAATCAGAGGTTCAATGGCTAACTCTTAGGAAGTCTTCTTGGTTCACTTCCATCTCTTAAGCAACTCAAATTACTGACCATGAGCTGGAGGACTTTTTGTTGTTGTTATTGTTCTTCTTCTGTCAAATTTATTATTTAAGTCACTATCCTGAAAATTACAGATATTAGTATTTACTAAAGAACCTCTTCAGGATCTCAAACATTGTCCCCTTGTTGTGAGAAGATTGCAACATCTGCCTTTGTTTCCAGTTTCTTCATGGATTAGTTTAAATGAACCATTGAACAGAAAGTCACAAAGCCCTAACTATATGCATCCAAGTACCTCAACAAGCTACATGGTCTTGATTTTATATTTACCTAGTATTGTCAAGAGAGAGCTTTATTCCTTGTTTCTAGTAAGTCATCTACTTGAAGGATATGTTTAAAAAACTCACATTCTAGACATGCTCTTTACCCCCAATACATTTCACTAGCACAGTAATAAGCACGTAAATAAGATATGCTTTCAAGTACATGATATAATAATTCCAATTAGAACAGATTAATAAGTTTTCCAAATAATCTTCTGACTTTTATTGAGAGTACAGAACTTTTTTTTTTTTTTAAATCCCTAAAAACATAAACTTCTCCATCCCCTTGCCTCTCTGAAGAAAAAGTCTACAGGTACATGAGGTGTATGTTTGCTATGAGAATAATTTTTGCAAAAGTTTCTCACTTTACTCTTCAAGAAGGCTTTGGAGGCCAAGCACAGGCACCCAGAGCAGATATACAGTCTCCACCCAGGAGATTTGGCCAGAAATAGCCTCAGTTGGTGTGATGCAGTGGCATGTTCTAGTCTTTGCATGAGAGGGTGAACTGGGGATCATCAGAGATTCCTTCCAAGTCTTTAAGATGTGGTGTTTTTGCAGTATCGATTTCAGTTATCCCTGAGGCATCCTTTACAGTTATGACAGTTTCTCGTTATAACAAGAGCCACACACAACAGTAACACTTAGAGATGGCTCAAAACTGATTCTTGCAATCTAAAAACAGCAAAATGAGGAATTACATTGAATGAATTCCCCCCTTCTTCACAAGTTATGACTTCTGGCTTTAAAATGTTTTGTTTTGTTTTTTTTTTTTCCCAAAGAAGAAAAATCTGGAAGTGAGCCTTAGCCAAATTCTGCCTAGATTCCTTATTTCCTAAAATCTCCAACAACTTTGGGAGGACAGGTGATGAAATGCTTTCTAACTCAGCAAGTTCTTCTCATTATTTTTCTTCAGCAGCACTCCTGTGTTTACCCACAATGCCTCTCCCTCTGATTTCAGACAGAGATCCTAAATATTTTAGATTATTACGTGACACAAAACAGGCAGCAAATTACAATTCTGACAAGTGAGCAGGAGTATTCTTGTCTTCAAATGTTTCTCTGTCGTTGTTCAAAATATATGTGGCTGAGAGGACCCCACATGGTGAGCTTCCCAAGCCAACGTAAGGAGTCTGGTCTGCCCTCAAACAAGAGGGGCGATCTGATCAGCACTTCCATTTGTTAATTTTTTGCAGGTATTTTATTTCTTTGTTTTCTTTTCTTTTAAAGCAAGCTATTTTCAAAAGTTTTCTTTTAATTTCTGTGACAATAATGTTAAATGAAATTCTTCAAATGAGCAAACTGTCTTACAGAGACAATATTTTCAAATGAGTAAATGCAAATTAAGCATCTAATTCATAGTTACATAGTGAAGCATATAACCCTGTTTTCTGAAGGGATCACAGAAGATTAACCATGTAGAACTAAAAAAAAAAAAACAAACATAAAAAATCTGTTCTGAGTTTAACTGTTCCATATTAAAAATTTGGGCTCTTAAGTTTTGACTTTTGTTTTATTTTTTTCCTTAAATTAAAAGAAATCTGGAATGCCAAAAGATATTGCACACTGGCTAATGGCAAGTAGTTCAGAATCATTTGTCTGGCTGTACTATCCTATGACATTTTAGCAGTCTTGTGGTTTTTTGTTTTGTTTTTCAGTTAAAAGCTATCTATGATTAGATCTAAAATGCCAATACTAATCCACAAGGCTATTTGCAGGTATTTAAAAATACCACAGATGATTATCCTGTATTAGTATGAGACTAATTTTGCTGCCCTTAGTAGCAGCTCTGGGTCATGTAAACAGTTGCAGACCCCCAAAAAAGCTGCACGTGTGACTGACTTAATGGAGAGTTTCCATGAGTGAGAAAGGATGAGTTCTGCATGTGCTCAGGCTATTAGGTCGTACAATGTCTCACGACCTGACAGCCAGATATTTAAGCTTCCTGGTTTATGCCTCTTTATCCACAGAGGAATCCTTACCTCTAGATCATCCATAAAGAAAAAAAAAAACTTCACTGACTGCAAGGTGACTCCACAGGGTTTCGTTCACCTCTAACCATTAGACCAAGTTCTCCACTAGGATTAAAGGTATCTGGCTGATGCAAATTTGTTTCCTTGAAGAGTATGATTTCATTGGGCCAAATGGCATTAAATGTCTTGTGGAACCTCGAAGGGGTGGAAGCCTAATTCAGCAAAGCACGTACATACAGCCCCTGGAGCTGTGGCAGGTTGGGGAATGTGTGGGTACCCCACCACTTGCCCCGTGGCTGCGGGCTGGTGGGGGTGCAGCAGGCAGGAGCTCCCTGGTAGCACGTCTGCTCCCGTTCACACCCCAGTTCACACCCCCAATTTTTAGAGGTGGATCTGAACTCAGACCTCACATCACGGGAACAAACGTATGTCAGTGAGGACACACTACCCAGCCACACAGCTGTAGCATTTCATAAATCCATACGCACAAACATCTCTGGTTGTTACCTCAGGCTGGGCTCTACCTTTTGCAGATAAGATAGCACCTGGCTACTGGGAGTAACTTGGGAACAAAAATATTTGGAAAATTAAAGATGCAATCATCAATCATAGCAAAAAATAATGTAAGCAAAGAGGAAGGAATAAAAATAAGAGTTCTACCTCTCTGATATGAAGGAAGCTCTCCAGAAATATTTCTCTTATTGAAGCTAGGGGAAGGAGTTTAGCAGCAATGGATGCTGATAGTGAATTTAGTACAGACCTGTGCCACAGCACATTGGCTCATACAGTGTCCTCTTCCTCCCTCTAACCTGAGTCAACAAGGGCAGCTGCTAATCCTTCCATTTTTAGCACAATGCAAACCTTTCTCTGTTCCCTAATCCATCACCACATCAGCAGCATCAGCTGATGTGTGGCCCTGTTCTCCCACAACTGCAAGCTCCAGTATCCTCTGCCAGCTTTCCCACTCCTGTATACATCTCCCACCCCAAATCCACAATGCAGCGTAAGGTTTGTGTGGTGTGCAGAACCCTACCCCTTGAGCGGTGCCTCATGAGAACTCGGGCAGCTTGAGTTTGTTTTCTTTAAAAGGCGGTTTAGTCGAATAGATCTCAGATTTACAGGACAAAGGGAGAGAAAACACCCTACTAACACAGTCATTAATCTCACTGTAGTAGTGGAAAGAAATGCCATTTGTGTTCCTAGGGAGGGTCTTTGCTTTATGATCCAGCAAAGGCTGGATGCTTCCAGGCTGTTTGAACTTGTGCCAAATTCAATAGAGACCAACAGCAGTGGAAAACAAAGTCATTTGATTCTACAATTAACTAAACGCCTACTATAAAAAGGACATGGATATACCCCAGGTTAAATCCACAATTTTAGCACTTAGACTGAATATGAAGTTGAGTCAAACTAAATTTGTTATAATCATCATTAACATGCAAAGCAGGAAAAGCTGTACAGCCCAGCAAATAGGCTTTCTTTGGTCTTCATGCATCTTAAGGCTCTTTTGTACCATTTTGGTGATATAAAGAGGGCTAAATACTGATATAAATTATGCAAGGAAGGAGACTTTAAAGAAACTGTAGAAGGTACACTTAGCTCAAGCTGAATGCAACAGTATAACATAAAAGTGCAGATCCCTTACTAGCTTAAAAAAACACCCCACACCTGGTGCTAGGAGATTTATATGTAAGGCTTCACATCCATTTGTTCAGTCCTGAGAAGTTGTGGGACACAATGAATTAGCTGCTATATAATCCATGGCATAAAGCACAGAACATAATTCACTCACACTACAGCTGAAAAACATTTGAAACTTGAAATCCTGTGTATTATCAATAATATGTAAGAGGCATTTAACCTTTACAACGAAAGAAGTGTACATTTAGAATTAAATTTACTTTTATTCAGAAATAATGGCCTGTCCCCTGCATCTGGAATATGAATTGTTCCTACCTCACCTGCCACTTCTAACACAAAGGAGAACTGGAACAGCTCTCCAGGCAGCATATGTCTTCTCCTCTGCTTGCAAAGAGCTTGTTCACAAGCAGCAGGACTATTGTTGCTGCTGCTTCACATGTGCAAAGAGACAGGTTTCAGGAACAGCCCTGCACATGCACAGAGTAGCACAAAGCAGTTGGATGCTGCTTCTGCATCAGCCTAGCCCCTAGAGGTGATGGTCTCAATACTGGGACTTGACTTTTGCTACTTACTGATGGGCATGCATCAACTGGAGAGGATTGCTCAGCTTCAGGAACACCACACTGCATGTTCCTGCAAGGAGCCCTGCACCATGTTGTGTACCAATATGGTTTTATTATTATTAAAAAAAAAAAATAAAAGAAAAAAAAAAAGAAAAAAGTCTGTGAAAGTGTCTGAGCTTAATTATATTAGCTCTGAGGTAGAACACAATAGTTCAGAACAGAACAGTCTCAGGAGGCAACTTAATAATGGAATTAACTTCAGTAATAGGTCAGAGTTGCAACAAACCTCACCCATCCTTGAGGTAGTCACATTTGTTACTTTAGTTCAACTTTGCCCAGTAAGCCAAAGGAAAGAGGAGTACAGAGGATGTAGACATAAAAAATCCTGGCTCTTGCTTTGAAAGAAACAGGAAACAAAATTACATTATCTGAGGAACTTCCTACAGCATGATTTTTGCAAGACAGTGAGATTCGGCTATCAGTGATGTAGAGCACTACCCAATTACCTTAGAGCAAAAGTACTTTTAACATAGTCTGAAAGTTCAGCTGGAGGCTTGCTCTGCTAGCAGACAAAAAAGTCATTGAGAAGACTTTGTGGAAGGCCATAACAACAATCAACAGAGTGATGTAGTACAGCAGGGGTTTGTAAACGTGGAATTACATCTACAAGCACGGTACTCGCCATAGACGAGGTTGTACAGTGGAGCTTGCCCCACTATCCACAAGCTATATTTACACGGTACGCTGTGGGTACACACTAAATATAAAATGGCTTTCTCCACACCTTTAAAAATAGAAGTTTCATTGCTCTTCCTTAAAAAAGAACAAAAAGCAATTTTCTGTTGCTTACATCCAGCTAGGAACACCTGCCTAGGAGCACAAGAAGCACTGCCCACTCATGTAGAGCTGCACTTCCCCGACCTCTCTGCGGCTGGGCAGCCTACTGTGCTATGGGGAATGCACAGCAAAAGAGGCGTTGCCTCAGAAAACAAAGAGAAGGAAAGGCCGCCTCTTCTAGACAACGAGATGAAATTTGCATTGGTTTATGACCTACAACTGATCAGCATTTTTTGAAGGAACCAGAAGTATTTAACATATGAGCTTCATTTAAGGAAGAAACAAAGGAAAGATTAAAAATGAAATTAAAGACAGTGACACAAAAGCACTAAGGCTGGGCCATAATACAAAAATATAAACGATTCCTAACAATACACTGCTTCATGTTTCCTTTCCGGAAACCTCTTTACTTTCTTTTTTAAAATCAGCATTGGTAGGAACATATTGTTTCAGGAAATAACATTTGTTACTTTCCTCTTTCCCCCACTCCCTCCCCACCCAGATACATGCTTATAAAGCAGAAGTGATTACAACAAATTCAGTGTCCAGACACTTGAGAAGATGTTGCAGTGAACCCAGACCTCCCACTGACTTCATCTGCTCTGTTTTTCAAGTCACAATTTTTTGCAGATTTTCCACTGCCCTTGATAATGAAGAACATAAGCACTTTTATTATTATTATTTTCATATACAAAAACAAAACAAAAACAAACAAACAAACAAACAAAAACATGCAGGAGCAGGTCAAGGAAAATCTGTTAGAAGCCAGAAAATCCAAGACATCCCACCACACATATTTTGCGTTTCACCTTAACTGGCATGCCATCAGTCAGAGCATCCTCCCTCCTTTTCAACTCACACTGTAGCTTAAAATCCAAACTGGTTTCTCTCTTAGTTTGCCCTCAGAAAACTGGTATGTCACCCTAGTTTGCCTTTTTCATGTGGAGGCTACTTATGGTAAAAGTAAACTAGAAAGGTAAACTAGAAGTGTAATTAAGCCCAGAAACACAGAAGTTTTGTTGTGTTTCCACATGTCAAAGGTTTTATAAAGCTTTCTCCCCATGGTCCACAAATTCTCTAAAATTTCCTGACTTGGAACAGCAGCTTGTATGGCGTATTTTGGCCTGGCTGCTGTCACACCGAGCAATGTTCTTGGAGAAGCAGAAAACTAGAGCATACTGGTGACAGAAACAGAAAAAGCATGGTTTAAACTGCAATTCACTGTTAAAAAAGAATATCTATCTAGACTGCTTCTGAGCCTCTGCAGAGCTAACATGCTGGCTTTGCTGGCCACTTCCAAAGGTCGCCTCCTTCCTGCTGAGGAGCCTTCTGCCACATATGTCCAGCCTAGCTACTTTTGCCAGATAGTTTTTGTCAGATCAGGATAATTATTAACCCAAATGACAAAAACACAAAAATGTTTTATTTTAATTGAAAACAGAGTATGTTGCTGACAAATGCTGAACAAGTGTAATTTACCATAAACAGTAATCATGTGCTATGTTTACATAGCTTTTGACAGCAGTACTTCAGAAAAAAGCACACAAATAGGATCGCTTCGTCCTTCAATAAACTTGATCAATTCGGAATTGTTAAATGTTATATGGCAATGGTCTGTAAAGCAAAGGGCAGAGCACAACTTCAATGAAGTACAGAAGCCAGAAGAAAAAATATTTTAAGAAGGTCAGGCATGAACACAAACTGAAATATGGCCTGAACCACAGAATAGGCCCCTTATGTAGATGGCCATGCAAGTTTTACTGTCTGCAAACAATGGGGATTTTTGACTTTATGCTTCTCTTCAGAGGCTCCAGCGGCACATCTTCCGTCACCAGCAGATAAACTTCTACCTCAGGGTAAAGCCCAGCTCTGTAGTTGAAAACCAACAGCTTGAGTGCTTGGAAGCCAGCCTGTAAATGCATTTGTTGAGCCTTATTTGAACTGTGTGGAGATCTTTACATGACAATCTGTCTGTGAAAGTACTGTAAATTTCAACTTTAAACCAGTTACTTGATTTTCCTACCTTGTTATTACTGTATCACCTAATGCAATTCTGAAGCTTCCATGAGAAAATAGTTGATTTCTCATGGTGAAATGCAAGCTAAACATTGACAGAAAAAAATATCAATGCAGAAAATCTATCCTCAGTACAAAATTCCTAAAGTTGACATTCTGAATATTGCATTAGTGGGACCCCTAATTATTGTGATTTGGTTTAAGAATTAAAAGGCTAGATTAGCAGTTTTCTCTTCTATAATAACACATAATTATTATTTTATTATTACAAGAAACATTTTTTCTTGTTATTATTCATAATGTGTTCCCCAGAAGTTTGATTTAGGCAACATTTAGGTTAAGCATGGTCAACTGCAACAGATAAAAGCGAACATGGTGGCAGGTTTCAGTGAAACACCAGCAGTCAACACGCTCTCAGGATGTGTGTGTGTGCACTGACGTGCTCACTAGTCAAATGGGATGTGTTCTTGAGGCAATGGGCAGGAGCTGTCTTGAGCATATAATACGGCAGGCACCAGGAAAATAGCTAAAATATATTGGTCAAAACCAAATCAGTCCTTGAGAATAAACAACAAACCATAATTTAACAGCAAAAGACAAATGAATATTCTGGACTCCTGGCAAGAAGATACTTTCTCATTAGAGGTAGTAGCTGCTACCACCACTGACTTCTTGAAAACTGATTCACCTTAACTTCTTTAACACACATACCAACACGGTATGTCACTTCGCCCAGTCAGGCAGCCAATGACTGAACCCTAAATGTCAAGATTTTTTGACTTTGCCAACCTATGCTCAGAGTGGGAAGAACTCCCCTGACTGAGATTTCATTGTCATTATGAGACCTCATCTCTAGAAGTGAGAACAGGGATTCTAGAGCCTTGCCCAGCTACAAAGCCTAGTTAACCAGAAAGTTCAAGTTGTCTTTCTTACACGTCCCTGCCAAAACACACTCTTCTCCTCCTCTGTGATCCCAATGCATCTCTCCCCTCGTCAGCCCCTAATCACACTCGTTATTCACATCCATATCAGGGACATGCTGCAATGCCTGGAGCACTATTCTTCAGTGGAGGCTGCAAACCAAAGCTGCTGAGGGAACTGAGCAGCTGTCCAGAGGACAGATGAAAACCGGATGTCATTTATCCTTAGCGGCAGGGCTGGAGGTCTCGTCTAAGTAGTTAGAGGCCACAGTTTGCTCCCGGGTGATGGCTGCTTAGTGGTTCACATGAAAGGAGTTGTGGTCTCAGACAAAGTGATAGTGGAGAAGCATTCACCTAGCAATGAGGCACTAATTAGCCCTGCTGCTGGTTGACTCCACACAGGTCACCGCTAGGTCTGGATCACACAGTGAAATACCCCCATCCCGCTAATGATGCCAGTGTTAATGAAGTGACGGTTTGCTCCCATGGAAAGATTAAGTCAGAAATGACTGCCTTATCTGATACAAATATAACAGGGAATTAAAAGGTCTCTGCCCCCTCCATCAGCCAGTGCGTTCTCAGAGAAGGGGGAAGCAGGAGCAGTTCCAGAAGCTGGACCTTCTGCCCCCAGGCCCCTTTCCTGATCACAACTTCCTGGAGTTTCCTACATTCCAAAAACCCATTATTTTTATCCTGGTGTATGGCCGTAAGGAGATAAAAAGCAGCATGTGGGAGCAGCAGTAACTGTATAGCAAGAGTATAAGATTTTGTGCCACTGTGCAAACACACACACTGAGCTGCCTTGCTTGCCAGTGTAGCTGAGTACAGACAAGAGCAAGGGTGGGACTCTTTTTCACCATGTTAGAAAGGCTCCATGGAAAGCTTCTCTTTTGATAACAGTATAATTTCCTTTAAAAAAAATCAAGCGTTTCTTGTGCTGGATGTATATAAATACGTTATAGGGATAAAACCATACCACTGCATTCATCCTACACGAAGCTTAATTGCAATCTCACTTTTAGTTATTCAAAAATTTAGTTTTATTTAATTTCCAAAGAAAACAGGATTCCCACCCACCCCAATCATTTCAAAACATTAAAGCTCATGAGTGCCCAAGACCCACAATAGTAATGTGGATGTTCTTGTTTAATGGCCTGGGGAGAAGGTAGAAAAACTCTTCAGGAATTTCCAGTGCTTGGAGAGAGTGCAAATCTAGAGCAACTAGGCAGGTAACCAGTGCAGATTAAGTCAAAGTCTAGATTAGGCAGTGACAACTGTGACAATATTGAGGGATATAGCAGCACCCTTGGTTGTGGGCAGGTGAGACATTAGTGCTTCCTGCTCCAGAAGACAGATGTACACTGCATCCTGCTCAGGAGGCCCACATCCATCCACATCCTTTTCAATTTAGTAGAAGCCTTGGCTTTCTTCATACTTTTTTTTTTCAGTTGTTTTTACTTCTTAAGGGTTTACTTGACAGAGGGAGAGAAGGGTCTGAAATCTTTCTCAGTGTGGTGACTCTGAACCAGACAGCAATCCAAGGAGTTCTTCACCTTCAAGACTTCTGTTGATATCATAAACTAGGAAAGGGGAGCCAGTAATCAGGAAGAATTGAAGTTGGGACTACTTGAAGTATATATATATATATATTTCCCTTCTCTTAAGCTATTATTGCTTTTAATGCAAATAATTAAAGGTATTTTAATTAAGGTATTTTAAAGGGACACAAAATGATTAAGGGGCTGAAGCACCTCTCCTATTAAGAAAGGCTGGCTGAGAAAGCTGGGGCTGTTCAGCCAAAAGAGAAAGCTCAGGGGTAACCACATCGAGGCTTTTCAGTACTTAAAGGAGACAAAGATTAAGAGCTACTTTTTGCTCAGATAGTGACAGGACAAGGGGGAATGGTTTTAAACTAAAAGGCAGGAGATTTAGATTAGAGGTTAGGAGGAAATTCTTCACTCAGAGGGTGGTGAGGCACTGGAACAGGCTGCCCAGAGAGGCTGTGGATGCTCCATCTCTGGAGGTGTTCAAGGCCAGGTTGAATGAGGCCCTCATCAACCTGATCTGGTGGGTGGCATCCCTGCATATGGCAGGGGGGTTGGATCTAGGTGATCTTTAAGATCCCTTCCAACCCAAGCCACTCCATGTGACAGAGCACTGGAATAGGCTGCCCAGGGAGGTTGTGAAGTCTCCTTCTCTGAAGATATTCAAGGCCTGTCTGGATGCCTACCTGGGCAGCCTGCTCTAAGGAACCTACTTTGGCAGGGGGGTTGGACCCGATGATCTTTTGAGGTCCCTTCCAACCCCTACGATTCTGTGATTCTGTGATTTTAAGGAAATAGGGAGTCGCATCTCTGACTAATGATGGTAGCATGTGATGGTCTGAATTTGAAGTCCATTCCAAAGGAAAGGCAGAATTAACAAGGAAGCTAGATGTAAAGAGCTGGACCAGGATCAGTGCAAGTCTCATGTAAGGGAAGTCCTGGAGCCAAATAAGATGGTTGAAATCATGCAAGAGTTAACACAGCTTAAGCTAAGCCATTCCTTCTCTGTGACTCAAGAGGAGCAGCAGAGAAATACATGAGCTGGGGGAGTGACCTACACAACCATAAATAAAACAGGTATCAGGTAATACACTTCCAAACAAGACACTGAAATCAAGTGTTTGAAGTGTCAGTTGGCAGTTTGGGATGTGTCTCTTTTCAACAGCCTGCTTAGACAAATCAACTTCCAGTGAGGTTACAGATCTGTGAAGGCTCTTAAATAGGTTGGGGCAAGTATGAACCTTCACACTTCTTGGTCTCAAAGAGGTTAGAAAAGACACTTCCAACTTCAAGGCAGGGAGGGAGGTGGCAGTGGAAAGGAACAACTTAAACAGAAGAAATAGCTTTCTGTATTTTCACATTGTTGATCACCAACCATAAGCACAGAAGCTGTATTTCCTGGAAGCTATTAGAGCAAAAAGATGGTACCATAGGTTGAAACACGCCTCCAGTTCACTGAGAAAGGAGACCACTCATTCACAGAAACAGATCCTCACTGCTTTGCCAGCCCTAAGGGAGACTGTGAACAGAGCCTGGAAATCAGTAAATGTCAGAGAACACCAAAGCTCAATTTTATAGACCTGATTTCAATTTATTAACATGCTACTTAGAGGCTACTGAATGCCTTTCTATGAAGAGCTCATCAAGTATTTTAAAAAGAGCACAAATTACTTCCATTACTTTTACAGAATGAAACCTATTTACCCTATCAGAGTGGGACAGAGCAGGTCTGTGCCATTAAATGCACAGTAAGCAAAGCTCTGGGCAGAAACTTACTGCAGCTGTTTGCAGTGCTGGCAAGGCAATGAAACAAAAACCCAACAAAATTCCCTGAAACCATTAACACCTACCAAGAAAGTTTCTCCTGTTACAGAAGTGATCAAACATTAGCATTTTCCTTGCTGTTGAAGCTGAAGATAACTCCTCACCTTTTTTGCATAATCATATGGGGTCAAATGGGGGTAGCAGAGGCTGAAAAGCAGGAGCTAATGTTAGCACTGTATGTTTTTATGACCTTTGGTGTGTTTACAGAATACAGAAGCTATTGTCTGGAAGATATTCACATCCCTCCATGCCGAGGGGGAGGGAGCTGGGAAGAGGCTTGGGAACAGTACTCTGCTGGTGTAGGAAAGCCAGAGCCAGCATGCCCGCAGCTGTGGATCACTGACCCCCACCCCAGCACTTTGCCCAAGTCACCACAAGAGCAGTCAAAAAGCATAAAATACATGCCAGCATGTAACAAGGAATGGGAAAGCAACCTTACTCTTACAAAAAAGGCAACAAAATAATTCTCAGCCTTCTGTTGAAATTTTGTACATAGCTTCGGAGCCCACGCAGTCCCATTGTTTCATATTCTGGACAACTCCTAGTAAATACAAGATAAAGCAATACACACAATGGTGTTTCTGTTGCTGTGACCCAGTTGCAGCAACTCACCCTTTCTTTCCTGTACAGCAAATGCTCCTGTAGAGGAGTCTTTCCTCTTCCTTGGCCACAGATGCTCCACATCACTTAATTCAACATCAGCCACATTTGTTGCTAAACAAATGATAGAAACAGTGCTTTCAGAAGCTCTTTGAGCACTACTGCTGTCTGTTGTAATTAGATGTTCACTGTAGTGCAGACTGTTTTGATAGGACAGCATTCTTACAGCATGAAGAGGCCCCATAAACAGGAAAGGGACAGATTTATGCTTGGTTGGCTAGAATAATGTCACTTATATCTAAGAGATAGGTATATAGCTTAAGCAAACCACCTTCCTGCACTTCCGTACACTGATCTCAAGTCACTTCAGTGGCTGTCTTCTTTTCTGTCTTAGCTACTTGGATTGGAAGCTTCTGAAAGGAGGGATTTATTTATTTATACATTCATTTATTTTGGCAGGTTGTTTGCACGAGATATTTCCCAGCTGCACTCCAACTGAACATGATACCTCCAGATAACATCACTACATTATGACTGTTGCTGCCACTATAATAAATAATAAAATCTTTTTTTCCCCCCACATGCTGCAGAACTCTGGTCAAGACCATGAACCAAATCTTTAAGGATCCAGCAAATCTCCTGGCCATCAACTCAAAACCACCTTTCCACTAGTTTCTTTTCCCCTATTTTTTTCTACTGTGCACTGCAAGCAAATGATACTGGCTTAAGGACCTAAAAACTGGAATGAACTAATAGAAGACAGCAACATATTAACCTTCTTTGTATGAAATGGTACAGTGATTAAAGTATCAAGAGAAAAAGGCCAAGTCAAATCCACTGTTGATCTATCTTGCAGAAAAATGTCACCAATCTGTCATGTCCCTTTAACTTTGGAACAATCCCTGCCTGCTCGTACTGTGAGTCTGCAGCCTCTAACAGCAGAAATGCCCAGAGGTGGCCCCCCATAACAGCACATCAACTTCAGTCAGCATGCCCAGGCTCCCCACAGAGCAGGAGGCAGCTCTGTTTGGAGTCATCCCTTTCCTCTAGCACTTTCAGATTTGCTTTCAAGAAAGCCCAGCCAAACACAAACTCCTTTCTATCCCTAATTGCTCTCCACTTTGAAAATCCTCCAGTTTCAAGACCCATCATCATATAGAAGATCTATATAATCTAGAAAGTGATCTGCTTCCTGAGATCGTGCCCAATAGATGTGTATGGAAGGACGGGGGTTCTTAGATGATGAACACCAGGCTGCTGGTGACCATGGATAATTTGCACTGATAAAGCTTTGTCAAAGAAACTGTTACAGCCTTTGCCAGCATTGGCAATTCACACACTGATTTGAAGTCTCACCCCACCTGTGTTACCTCCCTTCTGATTTTATCCATTTTAATATACACTAAGAAGTATCTGTTGCTGTCAAAAAACAGGTGAGCATTTTGCACTCCTTAACAGGCCAATTTCCTACAAATCCCTGACTTCTAACTAATGTCTCAGACTCTGTAAAGGCCATAATACATTCTGTGAATATCAGAGCACTCTTAAATTTTTGGTATTCAAATGAACAGCTTACCTTTACATGGTTTCAGACTGCACCAGTATTGGAAGGAAGAAAATTAGTGAGAAAAAAAGTGAATATTAGGTTTGGAGGACTCTGGCTCCGAGAAGGGGAATTTTGAGATTTTCCCCCACACTTGAATAACCCCAGGGTCCCCCCCTTTGTACTGTGGTCTCTGTGCTCTGAACAGGTTAGCAAGCTGGTTGGAGGGGAGAAGGGGTGTAAAGACCTAACAAATCTCTTGTAGGATGCTCATAATTTGCTCAGAAAGGAGCTGTCACCCCAGCTCACATAGGTTAACGAAATGAGCATTTCCACATGTTTTTCCTCCAGGCAGTTGGCCACTGCCTTCACAAACCATTGTGTGTACATATCCCAGTAAACCACACTGCTTTCTCTCATCAGTTTTGTGGGGCATAAGGAGACTCAGCCATATAACAGCTCTCCAGAGTTCCTCCAATGTCAAGCTGGGGGACATCAGTAGGTAGCAGGAGCTGGAGCATCCCATCAAATATTCCTCAATTGGTGGGTCAGAGCTGGCACCTCAGTTAAGGAGGAATTTCCCCCCCCCCCCCCTCTCAAATGAGTTCTACTTTATAGAGTCACTTGGGAGTCTTCCTTGAGCTAGGGACTGGATCTGCCTGTTCCCTGTTAAAACTAGCTCAGGAAAGGCGGCCAGAACATGTCCAGGCTATGCTACTAGCTCATTATGCTGTTCAACAGTTCATATGGCAAAGGCTGCTCTGGGAAAGATACTGGATGCAGCACCCTGAACATATAAACCACCATCAACCAGAGTTACCGACACTCATATAAGAATACCACAGCTGGATCTTGACCACAGACCACGAGCCAGCAGTTTTTCCATCCTGGGATCTAACTCCTACACGCTTTGTTTTTAGCAGCATACTGGCCTGCCAGATCTGTGGTTGTATCATTCTTGGAAAAGGCTGCTTGTTATGAGAGTAGGAATGGATAAAGGGGTCTGAGACCTAAAGAGCAGCCAGATTGACAAAATCAGTTCACATTTTGTTGTTATTTAAAGTCTAGTAAATACAACCCTAAGAACAAGGAAAGTCTGGATGAAATCCAGTAGATTCTTTGGCCTGACTAAACAGTGCTATACTGGAAGCTGAGACAGGGAGAAAAGGCTTTAAGCCATGCTTTTATCCCCTCCGTCCTTGGGCTGACCCAGCACGGCTGTTAGACTTGGACATGTCTGGCCATTTAGAGGGCCTGTTTTCCAAGGACTTTGGAGCTCTCCTATCATGACACTCTACACAGTCCAACTCTGCTAACTTTGAATAGAAAAAACTTGCAAGTGAGGGTTAAAGCTTCAGTTTTGCAAAAAAAAAAAAAAATAAATAAGATGAGGCCCTTTTCACACTGAAAAAAAAAAAAAATTCCTTTCTTGCAGCATAGCTGAGGAAGTTGACAGCTTAACACAAGAAAGCTACCTGCATTTTTACTCAGCGTTTCAGAAGAACCTTGTGGTTTATGCTGTTGCTGTAGCTACAGAGCTACAGGTACGTGAGCTAACTAGATTAAAGCTACCCTAGACATGCCTGCATGAACCACAGTCACACCTTCCACTGTAGTACAGACATATCCAGGGACTCGTAGAGCAATTTCTCAAGCATAAGACAAATTAAGCAGAACACCAAGTCTGTGGAGTGTTTCTTTCCCCTAGCTTGCAATGCCTCCTATGGCTTGGCTCCAACCCCAGCACCTGTTCCCCGAGGCTGACTATCACAAACATGTCTACAAACAGCAACAGACTTGGAAATCCCTGCTCAAGCAATGGAGGTCACAGTCCTGTAACACCAACCTACCTTTAAACCCACCTTTGGTACAACCATACAAAATATGCCTTGGAGGTAGAGAATGAAAACTGTATCAGAGCCTCCAGAAGCTGATAGCTGCTACTGTTCACAGGCTCCTGTTGGTTTGTGTGTTTTTGTTGGCTTTTTTTTTTTTTTGAGATGGAAAAAAGACCTTTGGAGATCTCTAGTCTCAAATTAAGATTATTGCCAATATTAGATAAATCAGCCATGCCTTTGTCCAACTGAACCTATAAAACGACATGGGTGGAGACTGAAGAGCCTCTTCAAGTACCTGTTTCAATGCTGCACCACCCTCATAGCAAAAGCAATTTTCTACTACCCCCAAACTTTTCCCATGATATGAGTGTTTCACACCCTCCCAAGCAAGAACATGTTGCAGCTGACCCCCGTAATGCCACATGCCAGTAAGAAAAATACATTCAGCAGATGAAGCTTATTAGATCACTCCTTAGACTCCTCTCTGTCAAACTAAACCAGCCCAGCTGCCCTGCTCTTCCTCACAGTTCATGTGCTCTGGGCTCCTGACCACTGTGGTAGATCTCCTCTGTCCTGCTGGGTGACTGGGACCCAGAAAGGAGGAGGAGAACGGGACAGGTAAATGACTGACTGAGGGGGTGGTATCTGGACCAAGGATTTGGGTATTTTGATCTTGGGCAGTCCTTTGAGAAGCCGAGTATGTGGGCTGCTGACCAACTCCAACTCAGCAAGTGGGGCACAAGTGTGTCGGGGAGCAAGCTCTCTGGGCTGATTACCAGGGATTTAAACTAGGTTTGACAGGGGAAGAGAGGGGAGCTAAAAGTGACAGAGAAAGGCTGGGGGAAGTTGTCACTGCTGTCACTGTTGAAGACAGTAGGGAAAAACCTCTGAGTTGTCCCACAGGATTGTCTGAGGGCTCCTCAGAGAAGGTAATGATCCTGATACCCCACCCGGAATCTTCTTCTTGCATCCCTCCAGGGGTAACTGCACCTGCTGCTTCCCTAAAGTGTCTGTATACCAATGCGTGGAGCATGAGAAATAAACAGGATGAGCTCAAGATCTGTGTTCGATTGCAGGGCCACAATCTCATTGCGATCACAGAGACGTGGTGGGACAGCTCGCATGACTGGAACGCTGTCATGGAGGGCTATGTCTGTTTTAGGAAAGACAGGAATGGGAAGCAAGGGGGCAGGGTTGTCCTTTATGTGAGGGAGCAATTGGAGTGTACCCAGCTCCACCTGGGGAAGGGTGAAGGACAAGTGGAGAGCTTGTGGGTGAGAATTAAGGGGTGGGCTGGTATGGGGGACACTGTTGTGGGGGTGTACTACAGGTCACCAGATCAGGAGGAGGAGGTCGATGAGGCCTTCTACAAGCAGCTGGTAGTAGCCTCATGGTCACAGGCACTGGTTCTCATGGGGGACTCCAATTACCCAGACATCTGTTGGGTAAGCAACTCAGCCAGGCACGCACAGCCCAAACAGTTCCTACAATGCATTGAAGACAATTTTCTGATACAGGTGGTGGAGGAGCCGATGAGGTGGGGGGTGCTTCTGGACCTTGTCCTTACCAACAGGGATAGGCTCGTTAGGGATGTGAAGGTTGGGGGGCAGCTTGGGATGCAGCGACCATGAGATGGAGGAGTTCAAGATGGAACTTGGTGGAAGAAGTAAGGCTAAAAGCAGGATTGCTACCCTGGACTATCGAAGAGCCAACTTCGACCTCTTCCAGGACCTGCTTGGGAGTATCTCATGGGCTAGGTTGCTAGAAGGCAAGAGTGCTTGTGAGAGCTGGGCTACACTTAAACAGTACTTCTTCCAAGCTCAGGATCGGTGCATCCCTAAGAGTAAGAAATCGGGGAAGGGGGGCAGGAAACCTGCATGGATGAGCAAGGAGCTCATTGATAAGATCAAAAGGAAGAGAAAGGTCTATGAAATGTGGAAAAAGAGCCTGTCCTCTTGGGAAAAGCATAGAAATGTTGTCAGGGCCTGCAGGGACACGATGAGGAAGGCTAAAGCCCACCTAGAGATGAGGCTTGCAAAAGAGAAAAAACCCTTATTATCTTTTAAGTATGTAAACAGTATATGGAAGACTAGGGATAATGTGGGTCCCTTGCTGAACAAGGGGGGTGTCCTGGTAACAGGAGACACCAAGAAGGCAGAGATACTGAATGCTTTCTTTGCTTCAGTCTTTACTTCAAGGACTTCCCCCCAGGACTCCTCAACCCTGGTGGGGGGAGAAAGGGGCTGGGAAATGGAGGGCTCCCCCGTGATTGACAAGAGAGTGGTTCAGGAGCATCTGAGTGGGCTCAACACACACAAATTCCATGGGTCCCGATGGGATGCATCCACGTGTGCTAAGGGAGTTGGCAGAGGTGATCACCGAACCACGCTCTATCATCTTTGAAAGGTCCCGGAGAACAGGAGAGGTGCCTGAAGACTGGAGGATAGCCATTGTCACTCCGGTCTTCAAGAAGGGGCAAGAAGGAGGATCCGGGAAACTACAGGCCAGTCAGTCTCACCTCTGTCCCTGAAAAGGTGTTGGAACAGCTTGTCCTGAAGGCCATCTCCAAGCAAATGGAAGAGAAGAATGTTATGAGGAGTATGCAGCATGGATTCACCAAGGGGAAGTCGTGCTCAACCAACCTCGTTGCCTTCTATGACGGCATCACCAGCTGGGTAGATGTGGGGAGAGCAGTGGATGTCATCTACCTTGACTTTAGCAAGGCTTTTGATACTGTCTCCCATGACATCCTGATAGCAAAGCTGAGAAAGTGTGGGATAGAGGAGTGGACAGTTAAGTGGGTTGAGAACTGGCTGACTGGCCGAGCTCAGAGGGTGGTGATCAGTGGTGCAGAGTCCGGCTGGAGACCTGTGACTAGTGGTGTTCCCCAGGGGTCAGCGCTGGGTCCGGTCTTGTTCAACATCTTCATTGACGACCTTGATGAGGGAATAGTGTCTCCCCTCAGCCAGTACGCCGATGACACAAAGCTGGGAGGAGTGGCTGACATGCCAGAAGGCCGTGCTGCCATTCAGCAAGACCTGGACCGGCTGGAGAGATGAGCAGGAAGAAACCAAATGAGGTTTAATAAGAGCAAATGTAGAGTCCTGCACCTGGGAAGGAACAACCGGACGTATCAGTACAGGCTGGGGGACGACCTGCTGGAGAGGAGCTCTGAGGAGAAGGACCTGGGGGTCCTGGTGGACAACAGGTTGAGCATGAGCCAGCAGCGTGCCCTCGTGGCCAAGAGGGCCAATGGGATCCTGGCGTGCATTAAAAGGAGCATGGCCAGCAGGTCAAGGGAGGTGATCCTCCCCCTCTACTCTGCCCTGGTCAGGCCTCACCTGGAGTACTGTGTTCAGTTCTCAGCTCCCCTGTACAAAAAAGACAGGGATCTCCTGGAAAGAGTCCAGCGGAGGGCCACAAAGATGATACGGGGCCTGGAGCATCTTCCCTATGAAGAAAGGCTGAGAGACCTGGGTCTGTTCAGCCTGGAGAAAAGACTGAGAGGGGATCTCATCAATGTGTATAAATACCTGAGGTGTGGGAGACAGGGGGATTTGGCCAACCTCTTTCCAGTGGTTTGTGGGGATAGGACAAGGGGTAATGGCCACAAGATAGAGCGCAGGAAGTTCCGCACCAACATGCGAAAGAACTTCTTCACAGTGAGGGTAACAGAGCACTGGAACAGGCTGCCTAGGGAGGTTGTGAAGTCTCCTTCTTTGGAGATATTCAAGGCCCGTCTGGATGCCTACCTGGGCAGCCTGCTCTAAGGAACCTGCTTTGGCAGGGGGGCTGGACCCAATGATCTTTCGAGGTCCCTTCCAACCCCTTCGATTTTGTGATCTCCACTGGACACTGTCTTCCCATCCTTCTGAGCTGGGGAGTCCCTAAAACTGAGTACAATGTTTGAGGTGTAGCCACGCTGGTGCTGAACAGAAGAGGCTAGTAATTTCCTTTAGTCTGCTAGCCACGCTCCTCCCATGGTAGGTATTCATAACAGCGCAAAATTAAACTCAGTAGGTGCCTAGTTTGCAAAGAGACTGCCCTCCTGCCTTATTTGCAACCTGGTGCCCACAACAACCTCCAGGTACTCAGCAGGGTTGTCACTCAGCCACTCCATCCCCAGCCTGGCCAAACATGGGGTCATTCCACCCTACGAGCAGGACTTCAGTCTGCTCCCTAGTGCGTTTCATGAGGTTTCCATTAGCCCTGTCCCCAAGTTTCTCAGGGCCACTCAGGACTTAAATTCTATCATTTAGCTTGTCAGTCAGTCAAGTACCACCCACAAATTTACTGGGGGTACACTGAATTGTCCAGGTCACCAGGAGATATTTTTCAATATCAGATTCAGTATTAGTCCATGAGTCACTTTGCTTGTTTCAAGCCACTGGAGACCTAGCCTCTGAGTCTTGTGGTCCAAAATTTTCAACATATCTGTTAATCTGAGAATGCTGCAGGAGATGGCATAAGAAGCCTCAGTAAAGTTAAATTACCTTAATCTTTCCCTTCACCCACATAGCCAGTCATTTCATCATACAACGTCATCATGTTTGTCAAGCAGGATTTGGCAATAGTAAATTGAAACCTGTTGACAGCTCCCAGTTACTTTCCTGTCATTCATGCATTTGGAAACAGACTCCAAGAGGACCCTGAGGTGAACCAGCTAGTCTACAATTTCTCCAGATGTTCCTGTAAGCCGAAAGAGAGTCACATTTACTCGTGGTTTCTTTTTTGCTACTAGCTTCCTTGTAGTATCTCTATTGTCACTGTTAATGTCCCTCACTAGTTTTTTCTCCAGTTACCTTCCCAAATTTATCAGTAAACAGCCAAACAGCGCTTGGCTCATCATTCATTCCATGACTTGTGTTTCCACTTCCTATATACTTTTTTTTTTGCATTGTAGTTCAATAACAAACTCCTTCCTTATTAGTCAAGCAAGTTTTATACCTAAATTCCTGGCCTTCCAGCCCAACAGGTTCACAACCTCTTAAGTTTTCTTTCAAAATCTGTAAGCTCTCCCCAGCACCCTCCCACCTCATAACAGCCTCCCTTGGTATTCTGCTCTCCAATTCCTTAAATGAGCCAAAGCCTGTTCTTCTTAGAGTCATGACTCCACAGTTTACCTGCCCAGCCTTATTCTGGGCTGTGAACTCAGTCATCTCATAGTCATTGCCACTGCAGCCCAAAATGCAATCTTACAGCCAGCTTGTGACCATGCACGTCAACTATTCTTCCCCGGTTCCTTGATGTCAAGTAGAAAGCTACCCCACCTGCCCTCTTTAAAGTGAGCATCAGGAAACTCACTAAAGACAATCCCAGCAGTCTGGGCACTGCCTGTTTTGCTGGCACAACATGCCCTCCGCAAGTGTCTGATTGGTAAGAGTCTCCCTTGAGGACAAGAGCCTGAGACTTCTCTTATTTGTAAGAAGCCTCCCCTTTGTGCATCTGGTAAGGCAGTCTAAGAGACCTCCTCTTAACCCTAGCCTTCAGTCTCTCTTCTGTCCCAATAAGCCCAACTGAAAACCCTCCATCCTAAGTCAACAAGACTGTCTGCAATGCTTTGTTTTAGTTTAGTTACAATTGCTGGTTTTGAGACATTTCTGTGTATACTGACTGACTAAAAACAAGTATCCTCTATTTACACTTTTACACTTTCAAAAAATACATTCTAGCTGATAACTGGCAGCTACTCTGTCAAACAATTGCACATGCACAGGGTTTTGTCCTGTAGAGTAGTGGCTGTTCAAAAATAGTTATAAAAAAATCACATATCACTCAATTTATTAGAGCTGGAAAATGCTCACTTGGAAAACTAGATGTTTGCAGCTTTTTTTTTTTTTTGAACTAAAATGCACACCAGACTTTTAAAAAAATTATTAAAATAAATTTTACAACTACATTTTTATTGTCAAAATAAAGCCTTATAGGAAATGCAACGCTGAAATTGTTAAGAGCAAGTTACTCCTAAAATGACCAGAACAGCCATCTTTTTACATTCTTAAATAATAATATATTGCTAGCAAACTCACCAGAAATAACTATAATAGGTCTCTTGCTCAATGTGACTTGGAAAGCAGCACATACCTTTCCAATCAGTAACTCATGAACATCGCCCTGCATTTCCAGTGCGGAGGACCACACGGCTGCCCTTCTCTCCCCTTCCTGCCTCTAAGATACACCAGTGCTAAACAGCACACTTTCTGGTTGCCAGAGCTGAATCTATTTGAAAATATTTGTTTAGTCTTGGCAGTTGCACATGGGCCATAACACCACAGATAAGACCTACCACACAAGCACATAGTTCCAGAAACAACATCCCCTTGCCTTCAGAGTTTTATATGCACGTTTGGCCATCATCTTAAAACTTCCCAGCATAGCAGAGAAGGGACTGGAAGACCCAGATATAAGAGGTAAGAGGTGATCCCTCCCAACTTTAATCCCCAAAATGAGAAGGAAATAAGAATTGAACTTTCCTCTTAGCTTTCTCACAGTGAACAGGCATCATGTGTTCATCATACTGATGGTTATTAGAAGGTTGCCTGTCAAAACCTACCAGAACCAGCACATTTGCTCACTTTCTGAAGGATTGAAACAAACACCAATGTTTTCAAGTAGTCTTACAGCAATCTTGAACATTTATTACCTTAAAGCGAGCTTTTCTTTCACAACTTAACGCCAAACCACAATACAAATCTCTCCACAGACTGCTCATGGCCCATTGCCAATACCAAAATAGTAGCCCCCAGACAGGTAGAAACTCCCTTTTCTGGAGAATGCCTCCCTGCTCCTGCAATGACATGGAGATCATTGGATGTTGAGCAAGAAACTCAACAGTACGTGACTGTTCTGCACAGACAAAGAGACAGATCAGCCAGGCCCAAGCTATTGTGGGTGCAAACCTAGCATGCACTAGGGCTGGTAGGAGTGCCATCAGGACTGCCAGCCCCCTGAGAACTCCTTGCAGGGCTACAAGAAGGGCAGGTTGGAGGTCCTGAGCGATACTCCATTCTCAAGTCACAAGAGAAGGAGGACAGGAAAAGTGGGATGCATCAGCAATATAATGATAATCCTTGCTGTGACCCACTGGCATGAGATCAGACAAGCAGATCGTTAAAGAAAAGGGATTTCTATTTTCAGCCCAACAGAGTGAGGCTGTTTTCTGATGTCCAAACTGGGAGTTTTGATGTTTTGTGAAAACAGTTTCAACATCACAAGGCACTTTCTCTGGCTTGTAGGTTCAAAGGAAAAATGTGACAGGACAGGATAAAGAGCTTGATTCAGTCATGGCTGATAAGCATATGTTTTATGGCACCTGCCCTGTAAATAGGATCCTTCACCTTTCAGAGTACACTGTAGATGGGGGGACCACCTACAACAGAGGTGGGACAGGCCACTCACTTTTTTTTTTTATTTACAAAAATAAAGGATATGAGAGCTTAGCTATAAGGCTAAAATAAATTCACAGCAAACAAGCCTTGCATTCTTTCAACAGGTCTTGTCAGGTTAGTGGTATCAAGTTTACATGCCATTAGTTAGTGTAGCCATACAATTATTTTTTTAAACAGACATTTTCTCTCTACTTTTTTCTTCTGGTCATTCTCTCTCTCCATTATAAGGATTTACTAAAAATAATTTTTGTGAAGTTATTTACATTTTAAATGTAGTGCACACTATTGCATTATTTTTCAGCTAACTGGAGCTAAGTTAGAGTTTAAATGCCACTCACAGTGCTTGACCTCCTCATCTCTAATAAAAGAAAATCCTTCCAGCTTTAATGAAGGAGCAGCATTGTGCACAAAGCAGATGATAGCTCTGAGAATACTTGATTGTCTTCCAACTTCTGCCATGTGCTGCTTGGGTGTTTTCCAGGGAGTTATTTTACTTCATTGTGCCTCAGTACCCATGTAAGAAATGAAAATAATGTTACCCATCAGCATGCTATATGAACCAGATATCATTGTGGCAAAGCCAAAGAAAACACCCACAAATTGTTTTTGTGATTTAAACACCTTAAGAATTATATGCCTCTTTCATCAGTAAATAAAACTGAGATGCACTTCTTCCATAGCACCATTTTTTGCACGTGAGAATAAGGACTGCACTTATAAACAGTAAGGAGTGAAGTATGTTGTTTATCACAGTGTAAGAAGTCCCAGCAGAGATGGCTTGGTCACAGTGATTCTTAGCAAGATGAGCCATCTTTACATATACAAATGAAGTCCGTAAGTAATCGCTCTGCTTTCTTCTCTGAATAGGGACTCGGAGGATCTGCTTCCCTGGGGAGCTCTAGAGAAAGAAAGCATCAACAGTAGCTAAGAGAAATGATTATTTCCCAGTGACACAAAGGTCACTAAAAAAAATTCCCGTGATGGAAACAACAGATAAGTCACTTAAGTAATCTGGCAAGAAACAGATAAATAAAAAGAAGAAAATTCAGAAAGAATTTGAGCCTCCTCAGAACCACAAAAGAAACCTGGATGCAACAAAAGAGTTTTATAGAGCATCTCTATTTACTATTTTCCTGCCTGAGGGCAGCTAAAAGGTTCACATTAGGAGCAACATTCAATAAATATTTAGCTTTTTTTAGAATGGACTTTCAGTGATCAAGAATTTCCTTTATATGGAATACTTGTTCTGTCACATTGGCTAATACTTCACATATGTAATGAACAGCCATAAGTTTCAAGTTACTTTGAATTCATGGAAAAATAACAGCATAAGGAGAAAAAAATCATGTTTCTATGTGAAAGCGTAACATGCAACTTCCTGCACTCAGCCCCCCTGTGCGATGGAACAGAATCAACTAGCTCCCTCCAGCATCCGCCTGGCTGCTAGAAAATTAGTGATGAAGTATGCAGAAACACAACAATTAGCATTGTGTTATTAGATACTTCCTATCAAGAAATCGGACACGGACACTGCTTGTTCCAACTGGGGACCCTTGGACCGATTCCCCAGTGTTTCCCTTCCTGCGGTGCCCACGGGATGCCCATGCTCAGGGCCTTCTGGGGAACCCGAGGAACGCTAATTCTGGCCCTGTATAGGTCCAGCCAGCTCCTGGCAGAGGCCAAGCTCTGCAAAAATGGGCCGGAAAGGGATGCTGGTGCACTGACTGCTCAGAGCTGGTGCTCCTGTGCTGCCTCCCCTGCTCCACAGGGGCAAGCTGTGGGGCTAGAGGGATGAGAGAGATGAGTGAGGAAAAGCTGATTTCTCCCGAAAGAAAAAAGCGTTGAGGCATGCAAGTCATCCACACAGGGCTGCATTTGCTTGTTCTGCCCGGGCAAGCCGCTTACAGCCCTGCGAGCAGCCTCGACGCGTTTTTGCGCCGTCCAGCAGTGCCCTCCAGCGCCCGCGGCAGACCCCTGCAGGGCTTGAGGGGGGGACCCGCGGCCGGAACAGGGGCAGAGGCTTTCCGAAGAGACAGAAATTGAAATAAGGCTTGCAGATAGCAACAGAGGGTCCCTAAGCGATGGAAAAGGTGCTTTATGCCCTCATCTCACTTGCACAGCTGAATGGCAGATCACCAGAGGACATCCTGTCCTGCAAGCGCTATCTCCAGTGCTTTTCCCCTAAGGTCTTGTCATTGTTTGTATTCCCACAGCACAGGGATCGACCATAGTCACAGAGCTTGATGTTCGCTTCATAGAGACTTGTGTTGAAGTCATGTTTTCCTCCATGAGAGGCTTGGGAGAGTCCTGGGGTGGTCCTGCAGCACTCCCCAGCCCCCTGTGTGACTCCAGGCAGGAGCAGCACCAGAGCTTGGTGCAGAGGTCCCCTCCAGAAAAGTCCCTCTGGTCATTATAACTGGATGCCACACTGCTGGAAACTCAACAACTGCAGAGCTGCTCTAGATTAACACCATTTTAGTCCTTAACTCCATAGTAGCCTTGCCACGATTTACAGAATACCACTTCACTAAGCCCCCAGAGAAAGCTTTTGCCATCCACTCATCCTCTGGGCAGCCCCATCCTACCATAGGCATGGCCCTGGAGTGACAACTATCAGCTTCCAAAGAAAAGACCTAAAAGCAGGACTTGCTTCATTGTTTTAAATATAATCATCCTACCCTCTCTCTGGAGGGAACAAGTGTGAGATGTGCTGTGCCTTGGCTGGCCTCCAGTGCCTCTGACACTGGGTCGCATCCCCCACACCTCCACAGGAGCAGTCTGCCAAAGTTTTTCCAAGTCCTTAAGAAAGCCCTCACACCAGATCTTAAGGATGACTCAGCAAACAATCCTTGCTTCTCTGCAATGCTGTTCCAGTATAGTCACAAAAGAAAAATTAATTTGAAGAGTCCTAAATTAAGTTAAAAACCCTCAGAAGTGATGCAGCAATATATTATCGAAAATAGACACCCCCCAAAAAATACCCAGAAGAAATAACACAGTTACTTAACACCTAATGTGGAAAAGCTAGGCTTCAGAAAGAAGACAGTTTTCTCTATTGAAAGAAGCGATACTTCCCTCCTGACTTAATTAAAGCAAAGGATCCAAGTTCAGGAATACCTCAGACTTGTTCATTAATTAAGAACTGGAAGTACATGGACAACTACTTTGACTTCATAAGGTGATTTGTACATTTCTATATCACAAACTGCATTAAAACAAGAATATATAGCCTTCACACTACTTTGTGCTACGCATTATAAAGCAAAATTAGGGTTAGGCAACTGTTAATAAATATACTAGGAAGCACACAACATTGAATGTTCCAGTATCTGGAACAGAACATTTGATGTTTTGAGTTCATCCAGATAAGTATAAAAATGCTCTAGCACACACATTGCCCAAATACAGCAGAAGAATTCTCACAGTCACGCCAAGCACGCTGTTCAGCAACTCGGACCAGAAGCATGGATCAACAGAGACTGGCTTTACTGCTTTCTTTTTTAAATAGAAGAATTCCCTAATATTTTCTTGGTTACTTAAGCACTTTGGGTACTGTAATACAAAGGAAAAGCATTTAAAACTTTGAATGGTGCCTTTTTGTTGAGGTTACAAACCAAGAACTACTTATCTAAAGCAGGATTTGGGATTTCACTATTAAAGGGCTGCAGCAGAGTCACCCTGGAGACTGCAATGGTCTGTCGCAGTTCTGTAAAACAATACCCTAATCCCTTGGAATTTCTTAAGCTAATTTTGGAAGTTGCCTTGACATTCATAATGCAGCACTTTGTCTTCATGTATTCATTTGCTGCTACAGCTAGTAGTAAATACTTTTTGATGCTGTCACCCTAGCAGTTGTTTTAGTTTGGTTTTGATAGCGCCTGTGGAAAATGTGACATTTTACACTAAAAAGAAAGAAAAGAAGAACAGAGTACAGAACAATGAGAAACTTTCCTCTCTTGTGAGGGCAGCTCAGCTGGCATGGAAGTAGATGGATTCACAGATGTGAAATCAAGGGAGGCTTTCCGGTGATTGCTGAATCATTTCTTCTTTTGTTATCGCTACAGGGCTTCCTGTCAGCAAATCAATAGTGCATTCAGGATACTGCTAAAAGGCCAGATCCTATTCACTGAGGAGCCCCGATTAGCCGTGTGATGTCAGGGGACCTTTCAGATCTAACACAGTAACATTGTACCAGAATAAAGGTTATCCACATCCAGAGGTGGAGGAGTGAAAGCAAACAGGAGCACACCCATGCACCACTCTTTGGGTCCATAATAGATTTTACAGTGTGGATATCAAGATTCATTATGTGGTCCCCTTCTCCTCTATCAAGTAAAGAAACTTTATTCAACAAGATTTGTTGTTATTTTAAGGGAACAAAACATAAAATGTATCCAGGGCCTTCAAGGGAACAAATAAGCAAGTTTTAGCGAGGGTGCAGTGTATTGAATCCACAAGGGTAACAAAGTCACCTCCCTCTTTGGGGTACTGGATAGCAAGCTCCAGGTAACAGAGACAAATCCCATTCTGATCTGCTGTGTTAGTTGCATGAAATCCTCCCCCAGATGCACAGGGGGAGAAAAATACAAGTACTGTGCCTTTAGGGCTATATCATGAGTTCAGAATCACTACACACAGCCTCCCCAGCTGCTGGCCAGCCTTCAGCAGCAGGCCCAGTTGGGAGAGCCAACTGCTGCCCCTCACCCAAGCACGTCTCCCAACCACAGAGTGGCTGCACCCCACACTGTCTTGGGGCAGCCCAGTCCCCATCTGAGAGGGGATCACACCAAAGGAAAATCGCACATTTGTGACCAGGCCTCCAACTCTTGCTGTTCCTACAAGGACTGCTGTTGACAGATTAATTTTTCTTTTCAATTAAAAAGAGAATAAACAGGTATCAAAATGACAAAGCTCTAGCATAATTGTGTTTAGTACTTAAGAAGGAAAAAAGCAAGATCACTTTCCACCCAACAGGGTCCACATGGGAAAGATGTCTGCCTCCAAGCTCTGTAGTCCCAGAGTGGTACTGGGAAGTGAGAAGGCTTTTTTTTTAAAAAAAGAAAAATGAATTAAAAGACACACAAGATTCATTCTGCAGGGAGCTCTTTTATCTTCAGCAGCAAAGACACAGTAACATGACAGGTTAAGACTCCAAGAGGGTTTTACTGCCAATCAGATACTTTCAAGATGACCAATTATTTTATTTGAGAGACCGAATGGGCATTACCCAGAATCCTCCAGTTTCTTTGTTGTGCTGGGCTCAGATCTCTGCTCAGTCCATGCACCACCCAGTGATAAACCCTGCCAGACTGTAATAAATCCCCAGAGCTTGCTTACTGTGCTGTTTTAGAAGGCCAGATGACAGTGAGTATAGCACACATTTCAAACTCTTCCTGCTCACACTAAACCATGCATCTTATTTTAAACCAAGAACATGAGGCTCTCCTTCCCAATTAACAGGAGCAAGAAGCCTATGGACAGTTAAAGTCTTTCAGTGACGTTATGATCTACTGATTCTACATAAACAAGAGCTGAACAACAACATGCAAAAAAGGCTGGTGATGTTATAAATAAAACTGGGTTTATAAGATCCACTACGAAAAGGCAGTAGCACTACTTCTTAAAAATACAGTGTACAAAACAAACTGTAAGAGTTTTGTCCATGTTATTCATACTATAGTGATAGTCTTATTCAAGAGTCAGACTTTTTTTTTAGTTACCTAGAGTGACATTTTAATACCTGCTGAAATGCAGTTACAACTCTGTTATTAGCTTTTACATGAATGGAGCTGGTTTCTCTAAATTCCTAAGCAGTTAAATACTTCTGTGGCAATGTTAATTACTTCCTACATCACACTATTTTCAGTAAGATTAAGGAGAGAAAAAAAAACAAGACACCTTTAAGTATAGTGTCAAGTAATTGAGGTCTGGAGTATTCAAGACCTGATAAAGAATCCACTATGAAGTTACACTACTAGCCAACCTTAGGTCATTTAACAGAATTAGGTTAAAGACAGTACTGTCTTTGAAGATAAGTCAACATTTTAACATAAAATACTAGATTTTACATCAGAGAGGAGCACTTTCTTCAGGTTAATTTGTACACTTTTTATCAAACACATTACCAAAAGCTTGAAGGTTTAAAGTTTCATTACCTGCCACTTCAAACAGCCCTATCCCAGCTTTTAGAGACAGTGGAATTAGACAGATATGATGGATACATAGGCAGCTTAATAAGGCAAACAAATAAAACCCCTGAATGCTACAATAAATGTCTGCTATGCTATAACAAGACACTTTAGCATTTAAATTGAAATTAGTACCTACATTTCTTATTTCCTACTTAAGCCACAGACTACTTAAAATCCACAATTAAAAGAAACTAAATTAAAAGCTATTATTTTTTCTATAATTTGACTGAGTTTTTTCCCTGGACACCCTTACTTTATTCAGTTTTCTAACATGCTTTATTTTCTTAAGCTGTTAAATCGCTTTTCTTCATCTATGCTAATCCTTGAAACAGAGCATTCACTTTGATCAAGAGCAAACAAGGAGGCCACCTAGCAGCATAATACAGGAAGCGACCAATAATACGTTAGCTCAAAACATGACTGTCTCTCTACAGAAAGCTTGCAAAGCAATAGTACTCACAAGCACAACCAGACTATAATTTCCTCTCTCCTCAGAGCTAACTACACCTCTCAGATAGGAGCAAAAGACATAAAAGAAAATAAGCTATAGCTCTTATTAAGAAGAAAAGATGTAGCAGAACCCCTTATCTGTAAAATTTCTGAATCAGCCTTCTCACTTTTAACACCTATACAAAGAAATAAAAATAAAAAATGATGCAATTAAGAACCAACAAAACCCTCCAACCTCCCCACAATAGGCAACACTGCCTTTTTATAATAGCCAAACATTTGTCATAAGAAGCCACCTCTTCTCAATGAAGGATGCGACATCCAATCCCTTCCTTCCTTTCCCAACAAGGCACAGCTGAACTGGTTTCTCCCACCTGTCCCTTTTCTTCTTATCAAGCAGATGAAGCTAATAAGCTATCTATTAAAGGTGTGTTTTTGGGTGTTGCTTTTTTTTTTTTTAATTTCATAGTGCCACTTAGAAAACAAAGAAATCTGTAAAACAAGGTAGCTGTTGTACTTACTGTTTAGATGCCTAATATAAAGTTATATCTGTAAAACATATGGTAAGTGAAAAAAAAAAAGTAGCTGTGTTTATTATTATAGCATTTGTTTATAAATATATGAATGGTTTAAAACACTTTAATTGGAATTATCTTTCAAATACGGGATATCTTTAGCAGGAGTTCTACTGTTGCTAAAAGATTTGTCTTGCACTTTGCTGCCTTATTGTCTGATCCCTCTCAAAAATTTGGGTGGAACTAAAATGGGTGATAACTTAATTCTGCTCTTTATCCTGTCCTAGGGGCTGGTTCTATGGCTGGGAAAGCTGAACTTTGTGTAAAACAGCTCTAGAGGAACCATAGCTTACACCCTGCTGTACTAAGGTAAACAAGCACTCAACATGCAGTGTTGCAAACTTTATTAGGTCAGAAGATGCTTATTTGTGGTTCAGTAGTACTTTCCCTAAGGCTGAGACAGATAATTAGCTTTTGCTAAGTTAAGTCTGCCCATGCCTATGAGTCAGAGGTGGCTGACTGACATCACTGAAGTGATTGAAGTATTTCAGGTGCTTTTGGTGAAGCAGGTGCTGCTAGTCACCATGTATCTGAGGTGAGGAACATGCTTCACCTGATACTGATGCCAAGGCAGTGACCCAGATTTTTTCAGATCTGTTCTGAAAAATGACAGGATACGAGACTTACAAGATTTTGTCTTCCCCAAACAAATACCGTTGTGTATATAAGCCATGTAGCCTGAAAAAAAGAATTTAATTTTTTTTTTCTTTCTCATGGGAACTAAAGTAAGCTGGTAGCTTTCCTTTTGTTTTGTGTGGCTAGAAAAGATTTAGTCCTTTCCAAGTATTTTACTTTCAGCCAAGGTAAAATACTTTGATAGCATGGATATCAAAGTAAAGGCTTTTGAATAGAAAAATAACTGAGAGTTTTTCTACATGTTATTTTTGTTTCTAATGTGAGTTGTATTTACAATCAAGTGTTTATGATGCATTTTTTCCAGTGTCTACCACCCCAGAAAAGGGGTACTGCAATTTCTCTGTTCTGTATCACCCAGAGCACCCTCCCCTGGTCCACACACTTCACAGTCAATACTTCTGTGGTCATAGGAGAAAGAAATGCTGTGTGAGAGGATAAATACTCCTTGCAGAGTGGTGTTTATCTGTTAACATTGGGAGTTAGTAGCTTCACCTGTTCTAGGAAAGATTTTTCTTAGAGGTAAATACTTATCCTTTTCAGAGAACTACTAGAAAAGAGAATAGGAGAAGATCTAAGTGCCTAGCAGGAACACAGTGATCATCACACTCTGTGTTTTTAATGTCTTAGGCATAGCTTTCAAACAAAACTTTTGTTGACAGAAACAATGCCTCTCTTTCAAAAATGATACTTACTAATTGTATGCTTCAATTTTATTTTAAATCATGCTTCTTGCTCAGGTTGAAGAACTCTTTGTAATATTCCTTCCATGTGATGATATTAAATCATCTCTTTTCTCTCCCTGTCTAATTATAGTATGCACCTCCATGGAAAAATTGATGTTGTATTTCTCTTCTTCTCAAAACCACACTTAAAACCTAACATTATCTGTACTGTTTGAAGTACAATTACAGTTTCTGCTAGTCTGGAAACTTAAGATGTTACATTGTGGTTTTGGGAATCACACTTTGGGAGAGGAACTGTATAGCTGGTAATGATACTTAAAATGAAAATGCATGACTTTCAAGGTTATATAGTTTAGTCATGTTAATAACAAATCTAAAATTAATGCAAGCCACTGTTATTCCTATACTTGATGCAGTAAAGTTTATATAGAAGTGGCCTATGGAGGGAAACAATGCAGAATTAGTGACTTGAAAAATATGACTTTCATGTAAGTTTAGTTTATTTGTTTCCAAGTGCATCTAGTTAAAGACTGATCTGCTTTCTGAAGTTGTCTCTCTACTATAACTTTTTCTTCTTTTTGTTCTTCTCCACGTCTCCCTCAAATATCTTAAATTTCACACTGAGTTCAAGTCTTACAAAAAGAACAACATGTAAAAAGTCATAGCAGATGAAAAACCCATTTTAATTTCTTGGTGGGTAAACTCTGTGTGAAAGATTGCACCAAGAAATTGCCAAAATCTTAAGGACAACATCTAACTCCTGATAAAGAAACTATATACAATAGCGTTTATCGTATCTTCCTTATTGGAGAAAGAGATGTTGCTTGTTTTAGTCTCGCTAGCAACAGGAGCAGGAATTTTAGCTTTACCTGGGACTGATTCCCTGTGTTCCAAGTTGAGCCAACCTTTTGTCAAATAGGTTTGAAGAGAAGTCCTGAGGAACTGTCAACATCAGTTACAGTTAAGTAGAGTCTGATCCTGTAATTTGATGGACCTTTGCTCCTTTATGTAAAAACTTCATTGCTCATGTCAGCGAGCTCAAGCAGACAACTTGATGTTAGATTTGGGAAGAATTACTGTACTGACTTATTAAGAACAAATTTTGTATTAAATGTTTTTTTCTGACCCCACCCCCCACCCCGACAGCATTCTGGAACAAGACAAACGTTTATTTAAACATCTTGTACTTTTTCTCTTTCAAAAGTTTATTCAGCTGATTTCAGTTCAGAAAACAGATTGATAATAGTTTTCCTTTGCTGGTGCTACAGCGTGTCTATCAGATTTGATTGTAGTATATTACCTTTTTACTAGCCACTAAATATGCAACTGTTAATCTAATTATTTTGCAAGTATTTTCGAACAATAGCATAGGATTGTTTTATTTTTATGGTAGCCTACCATACCATTTGTTATTAATGATTCTCATTTTGTTATTTTTATTCATATTGCCAATTTTCTAGCAACAACTAAACCTTGCTTGAGATTTTAGCATATCCATGACTGGGATTTTTAATTTTTTTTGGTTGTACTGAAGTCATCATTTGCCACCTTACTATGAGACAGCGTTAGTAGTAGATGGCATTAGTACTAATGCCTGGTTTCCTTTTAGTAGAATCAGTGTTTTAATTACACCATTACAAGATTTTATTAAACAAATACAGGTGCTATAGTTGGGAGACCTTATGCCTGTGGTTATCATGCACTTTATCAATGTATAGTTTCAGACTGGTTACATTATATTACAGGTTCAGTTTTACCTGATGCTAACTCAAAGGATTCAGAAGGTATAAAGAAGGATTTAAAGAATAAAGAAGCCTTAGAATTCATCAGTGCTAATAATTATGAACTACCTGAAGCCTAAATAAAGACTGGAGTCTTGTCTTTGTGCACTGACTGAGGAGCAGCCCTTATCACGGCCTGTGACTTAACTAGAGATCTCAGGTTATGAGAGAACCCTTTTTAAAGAGGAAAGCAAGGCATTATAAATAAAGACAATGTGATTCCAATGGCACTAAGGGACCATTCATTTCCTATTTTGTATCATGAACAGAGAACGGGTTAAAAGCAGTCCTGAGGAGAAGGACTTAGGGGATGGTTGATGAGAAGCTCAGCATGAGCTGGCAATGTGTGCTTGCTGCTCAGAAAGCCAACCATATCCTGGGCCAAATGTAAAGAAGTGTGGCCAGCAGGGCGAGGAAGGTGATTGTCCCCCTCTGCTCATGTGAGACCCCACCTGAAGCACTGCGTTCAGCTCTTTGGCCCCCATCACAAGAAGGATGTGGAGCTATTAGTCCAGAGGAGGGCCACAAAAATTATCACCTCTCCTGTGAAGACAGACTGAGGGAGTTGGGGTTGTTCAGCCTGGAGAAGAGAAGGCTCCAGGGAGACATAGGGGCCTACAGGAAAGCTGGGGAGGGACTCTTTGTCAGGGAGTGTAGGGATAGGACAAGGAATAATGACCTTATCCTAAAGAAGAGTAGATTTAGATTATATATTCAAAAGAAATTCTTAACTCAGAGGGTGGTGAGGCACTGGCACAGGTTGCCCTGAGAAGCTGTGGATGCCCCATCCCTGGAGGTGTTGAAGGCCAGGCTGGATGGGGCTTTGGGCAACCTGATCTGGTGGGAGGTGTCCCTGCCCATGGCAGGGGGGAGTGGAACTGGATGAACTTTATGGTTCCTTCCAACCCAAACCATTCTAGGATTCTATGATCACTTCTCCTAAAAAAAAAAAAAAAACTAGGATAAGATAATGTAAGGTGTCTCTAGTACAGGTGGTTCGCAACTTGCATTTATTTCAGCAGAGCTCCCTGAACACAGTGTTTGATGGGCAAAAGCTGAGTACACGAGTTTTGGTCCTCAGCGTGCAAAGCACGCCAGATGTTATGCATTTGCTTTGGTTTAGTAACTAGATTAGAACTTCAATTGAGCTGAAGTAACTAAGCTGAATAAAAATAAGTGAAAACTATAGTTGAAGAGGAAATTTCTTAGAAATAATCTGGCTTTTGTTCTGATGTGGCATATATAATTAGAATAACAGACCAGTATACAATTAAGAGCATTCCTTTATTATTTTAATAGTTCTTCAAAAGAATGATTTTTTTTTTTTTCACGCCTGGCTATGGCAAATGGAAGGGAAGAGTAGGAGGGCTTTCTGAAAGATAATCGTGCTCAGCTTGCCTATTAATTTTTGACCCATTTTCTTTCAGCTGCATTGTTAAAGCTGTGGTATTTTGGAGAGGATATGCTGATTTGGGAGATTCAAGAGTGAAGGAGGGTCAGCACCTGTGGAAGAGGAGCAGGTAGTCTGCCCAACTTTTTATTGTAATCTTTTGGGAAAGGAGTGCTGGGAGTTCTTGGTTACTGACAGCAGACAAAAATGCTGTCGGAGGGGGAATGCGCGTTTTTCTATTTGTGCTGGGGTTTGTTTAGGCGGGGAGGGCAGAGACGTAAGGCACTGGTGCAAGGAGAGGAAGCATAGCGCGTTTCCCTGCAGGCCGAGCAGCGCTGGCCGGGGCCGCTCCGCGCGGGGCCGCCAGGTGGAGCCGCGGTGTCGCCGCCAGGGGCAGGAGCTCAGCGGTGGTGCCTGGGGAGGGTGGTGCCTCCTACCTGCGGCTGCTCCCCTCCGAGGGGTAACTGCTGCTATAAATGTTCCTTTGGGCAAGCTGGGATGCGTTTGGTAAGTGCTGGTGTCATAGCAGGGAGACTGAGGCTTGGAAGGCTTTCCTCCGGAGCAGCTCTCGGTACGACTGACCTGGAAAGCATAAAAACACATCCTAGTGTTTCTTGCTGTACTGATGTAAAACAGCAGGAACAAGGCAAGACTGCATTTGCAAACTTTCTTAAAGAAAGGGAAAAGTTATTAAAACTATACTTTTTAACTCTTTATGCTGTCAACTGCTTATGTTTCACTTACCTCTATAAGTAGAGGTTTACCTCTGTAAAACCAGAGTGGTTTTAGATCACAGATTCATAAGAACGACAAAAAGCTAACCGATTTGCAAAAATACCAGTTTAATTCTACCTGACTAGATGCATATGGAGCTGAAATGTTGAATTTGGTCCTGAGTGAACACGCGGTCTTGGCTAGGACACATGTTTCTGGTTGCGTAAGGGCTTTTGAAGTGACATAATCTTGTCTTATGAATCCTGCAGAGCAAGCATATGACTGAGAAGGATCACCTGGCTCATAACGGTTCATTCCCCAGTGGCCGGGCTCCAGCCTGGAGAGATTGGCTTCATTTTTCCTATTTCCATGTTGTGGGGGAAGCGTATCTTTAAAGCAGTAGTGTATTGTCCTGCTTAGCTGCTCTGCTGGGGAGCCCCACCAGCACAACCAGCCCCTGTCCTGCTGTGTCCTCCTCTCCTTCTGAACGCACCGTGTAGCAATCCTTGAGTGGCTCGTGCTTGTTCTAGCTACTGCTTAACGTGAGAGTGGTTCTTGGCAAGTGCATTCACGTCTGAGCAGAGCTGATGATGATACAAAGTGTTCTTGAATGTTTGTGTTCCTGTAGTAGTGCCATCACCCAGGCAGAGTAACCTTTAGGTTAAGGTGTGAGTTCACGGCAGTGTTAGCTCCTTGAGGCTTGACCTTAAAGAAAGAGTTGCTGTTATAAAATATCAAGCTTGACAAGATGATTGCTGCTGTTTTCTTTTCAAAAACCTTTCAGAGTCAACAATCCAGTTTGCTGCATGAAGTCTTATAAAAAGCTGACAAAAAAGAGCTTTTAAATACCCTATTCCCTAACTTCTGACTAATGCAAGATCTACCTGTTATTACTTATTAAGAAAACAATTATCTGGCATTGTACAAACATGCCTTATAAAGCAAATACAAAGTTTCTCAATGTTTACGTTCTTGTATCAGTAATTTTTCACCTGTGCATATGTAGTTTTATAAGGAACTGAAGGGATATACTTGCTGTATACCTATCACCTTGCATTAAGGTTAAAAATGTCCTTAAGCTTAAGTTTCAAGAGCCTGAGAGTTGAAGGTGGAGCTACTTAGGGACATAAAGCATGGCAAGGAATCCTTTGCTACTAAAATGTATTTACTTTACGTTGCATACAGGCTAGGTGGATTACAACTTGTCCTGTAACAAAATTAAAGCAAACAGAGGGTTTGGGACTGTGCTGTGAAGTAAATACCACTTTTCCTATGGAGGGAACATGTACCTTTGCTTTCTGTCCCTAGCAAAGTACCAGATTTCGCTGTTTCAGGTACTGGAAGGCACTGTGCTATTACAAATATTGTATGTGGTCCTGTGGATAACACCCACAAGAGAGCAGTTATCAGGATTGACTGGAATGGTGGCTTCTGTACTGCTTGTGTATGGGGCAAATATGGTCTTCAACTAGGAAGCTGTAGCAACTTCATGTGAGTTTTTCTTAAAGTGAATTGATTTCAAAATGAGTTGTTTTTTTTCCCCTCCAAATGATAAGTAGATTACCACGGGAAAATGCAATTCTGTACCTGTTTCAATGTATCAACAAAAAAGGCTGATCCAGTATTGCGGTAAGGGAATTAAAAATTCCCTGAACTTTACAGAAAACTGTGTAGATTTCACCAAAAAGAGTTTAGTTAAATTTTCTGGTTCTCTGCTGTGAAGGATCGTTCAAGAGAAGGACATAAGAATGAATGACGTAGTGGCTTGTTCCTGTGCTTGCTACTTTCAAGACCTGTTTTGATCCAGGAAATAACCTTGGGTTGAGGCAGAGGGAGGAGGTGCCTTCTCCTGTAGTGCCATGAGGTGAGAGTTTTAATCTGGGTGAAGTTCACCAGGAACCTTTGTTGCAATTCAGCATCCTGTAATTACTCTTGATCTGGTTGCAGATTCAGAAGGTACCTCCAGCTGTTCGGCATGGTAGGTCTTTTAACTTTTTATACCCCAACATACAGACACTGTACATCACAAATGTTGCTATGACTTCTAGCTGGGAATGTCCTTCCTAACACCACTTGTGCTAGAAAGCATGCATTTTTCTGGTAGCTGCCTCCTCCCTGAAACCAAAGCTTCAAGTGAGCCAGAGAAAGAAATGAAATGAAGTACTGTCCTGGTTTAACTAGATAGTTCTGGGGACCACTCAGATCTTGAAAGTATTTTCTTGTTTTTCTGCCTAACAAATGTAAAGATTGGTAACCTAGAAACATTACTGCTAAGTTTTGCTGGACCTGAGCCAGCCAAATCCCAATTCTGTTGTCATCCTGAGCTAAATTCTGAATCCAGGGTTGTGGATCTGGAGAGCTGAGTAGTTTGGATATGTGAGACAAGCAGATTTCCCCCTGGAAACTGCAAGAGTTTGGGAAATGTAGTGCTGTCACACCTGAGTAACTGTGCATGTATCAGCTCAACCTGGCTGAATTCAGTAGCTCTGGCTCAGCGTTGTCTGTGCTGCAGTTTAGGTGGTGTTTTGCAAAGCCCTGTAGTGCTTATAGTGTGCCAGTTTGCCCAGTTTCTCACTATCCTTCATAATAAAGAGCTAGACTATACTGATAAATATATTTATAAAGAGTAAAATAAGCATCAGGTTAAGAGTGTTGGAAGTAATCATAACTGCGTAATGAAATCCCTTCCTGGATGGAGTTTCCAAATCATTTTTGTTAATTAGTCTTGCATTGGTTATTGGCTTAAAAAAAAAAAAAAGATCTTCTTGGAGAAGAAAGGATCTGCTGATATACCTTTAGTTTAGTTCTGAACTACTGGTTGTAGAGATGGTCAAGCTAATGGTGAAAAACAGTAAGCAAATGCTCATGCCTTGCTTGAAACATACTCATAGTGTAGAAAACATTCAAGAAGCACAATCCTTTCCCCATGGAGAATTTGAGTGTGCTCAAGAGCTTTTGTGATTTTTGTTGCTGTTTGTTTTATCCCAATCATACAAGCCTTAATTAAATTATTTTTAGGGCATATGGAGAGAAGTCTCAGAGTTGACACATAGCTAACTGCCATGCTGTGAATACATATTATTTCAAGACTGTTAATACTGCAGATTGCAAATATTGTCATTCTAGTGTACACTTTCAGTAAATCCATTGGAATAGGAATATAAAAAGGATAAAGAAAGCATACCTATAACTTCTGGAAGTAGCCAGTGATTTTCTTAACACCCCTAGGTAAAGTGGTGGTGGCTGTCTTGAAATCCTTGGTCTTTTATGCTGACCAACCCTCTGTGTGTTTCCTAGCTGAGCTTATTTTAGCAATGTTGGAGATAGCACTGTAAGCCTGAATTACATTGTCAGCACAATTGTATCAAGTTACCCAAACCTACAAGAAAGTCTGAGAAATGTTACTGGCAGTAATTTTTAAGTCTTTTTCTTCTGCTTTCCACATTTCATTTGAAATCAGTATGGATCTAAGGTGTGTATCTGAGCTCTGAAGCTGGCCTGTATATTAAAGCCTGTTATCCTCTTTATCCTGCTAGTTTCCATTTAACTTTTCCAGTGCAAAGATTTCATTGATTGATCTGTCCTTTTCCAAAGCACAGGTGTGTATTCTTGAAAGAAACAGATTAATTTCTCCATGTGTCTCAGTACTCTGTTGCTTGGTCTGTGCTGCCACTGACTTTTGGTCTCTTCTATTGCTGTGTGAATTGCTGATGAACTCAGTTTTGCTGTCCAAGATCTAACAGAGCAAGTAAGTGATAGAAAATCTTTTGCTTCACCATCTAACTGGAATTATTGTTTACTGAAAGGTAATGGAAGAGACGAGAACTCCATCTGTTTAGACAAAAATATGCAATTGATATGACTGTAATGAGGTCATAACTTGCCAGAAAAGAAGCTCTGAAACAGGAAAATCAGGCTGCACTGGTGAACATGATGAGGAAAGTGTCAGTGTGATAAGACTGCATACTTTATCTACTTCGTCTCTTGGGACTTTTTCCTTCAAATACAAAATCATATTTTGTCAGTAGTTGATTAATTAGATGTTGCAGACAGATCTAGTCAATAGAAAGTAAACCTTGGCTGTTCCTTCACTTCTAGTTTTCTATATCTGATTTTTGGTAGCTATCAGAATACAGATGTGTGGTGAGAGTCTAGACCACCCACTGAAGAAAAATGTGTCCAGGTCCATACCTTCCTGGGGCAAAGACACATGCCTATAAAATCTGTGTGCTGATTTTATATTTAAGAGTGATATTTTGTACTTTTGACAGAAAATGTGATCTTAAGCACTGACTGAAATTTTGATTTTATGTCTCTGTAGCTTAAGATACTATGTGTGATAGTTTAGGTTTCATTTATTAATCTTAAAGTAAATAAAAAGCTTGAACCAAAATATTTAAATTTCCTGACATTGTGCTTGAGATGATAGAGAAATTATGGAAATGGGTCTTAGTGTGTTGTGTTCACTTCTGTTATGTTCTGTAAAACAAAATAAGATTTTCTCAGCAGACTGGGAGAAATAGTTCTGGTTTTGCAATATAATGGCTGCATACTGGAGATCTGGTACATGTGGGCATGAGAGAAGACATAACATAATATGAAGGAATGATCCAATTTATTGGTCAAGAATTGATGCTTCTAGTTGTCAGCCTGTATTTCAGAAGGCACATGAGCTAGCAGATAAACATTTTTTTTTTTAAGATTAAAAAGTTTCATCCATCCATCATCTTTCATGTTCTCACTTGAGTTTTTTTGGCCCTCATTTGGCTTGTTGCTCTACAAACAGCACTGCGCTAAGTATGCAGTCTTACGTTGGTTATAAGGTCTGAAAACTATCAATGAACCCTTCTTGAATTTCCCTTGAAGCACTTAAATTTATACTTGAAAGCTTTATTTTATTAGCACTAGAATTGAATTTAAGAAGATTTCAGTATATACTTTTTATATATATGTGTGTATATATATATATATAAAATAGTTATTTCAGTTTGAGCTTTCCAAAAAATGGATATGCTTGTAGTTGGAATTGGCTAGAAAACTTCTCTCATGTCTTCTACAGTGTTTGCAAGTGGATATCATAAGGATTTTCCATGTTCCATCCTTGTAATTCTGCTGTTTCATTAAAATCAAATAAGCATGCTGTAGCTGCTACTGCAAAACTATTGGCTAACCTTTGTTTTAAAAGAAATGTCTTGTTAGGAGCAGAATTAAATGTTGGCTATGCAGCTGTAAGAAACGGTCATCATTCTACCTTGTAATTATACACATACAACACAGTATGAAGCTCAAAGTTGAGGATTAGAACCCTGTATAGAACAAGAAATCATTAGGAAATGTTTCTTAGCTGAGCTTATTTTAGCAATGTTGGAGATAGCACTGTAAGCCTGAATTACATTGTCAGCACAATTGTATCAAGTTACCCAAACCTACAAGAAAGTCTGAGAAATGTTACTGGCAGTAATTTTTAAGTCTTTTTCTTCTGCTTTCCACATTTCATTCGAAATCAGTATGGATCTAAGGTGTGTATCTGAGCTCTGAAGCTGGCCTGTATATTAAAGCCTGGATTGTCTTTGAAAGTGTTTTTTTTCCAGTGGAGTAATCTTTGAAGTGCTTTCTGTGGTGTAACGACTAGAGTCTGATGCTGTCAAGCTAGGACAAGTGCAAAACAGAGTAAGTCAAGCCTGACCTGAAGTTACTGGACAGTAAATGGACTGGGGTGCCCAGTAACCAGGCTATCATGAACAGCACAAGGTTACAAATCTGGTGGTTCAGAATTTCTTTTACAATCTTTGAAATTTATATACATTTGAAAAAAAAGAGCCCCTCATGAGAACCTGTAGGTAACAAATTCAGTAAAAGTTCAGCGGAGAATGTTTTGATACCTCTAGTTATAAATTAAGAACATCTAAAATGGTGGTAGTGAAGGAGTGGCAACTAGAAATGCAAATGAATGATGACAATGAGGTAGTTAGTGAAAAAGGATAGAGGAGAAGAATGTGCTAATGTTCAGTCAAAACAGTAAGCAGCTCTTTGAAAACATGCTGGGAAAAAATAAGTAGGGAATGGCAAGGGTACATACAGAATGGCTTGGTTTTGATGACTTAGATATCTTAAAAACCAAATGTGGTGAGAATTTCTTGCAAAGAAAACAGTATCATTCTCTTAATTTAAGCTGCAAGTGGCTAGTAACAGATCTGCTTTTCTCTATGCCTATGTGAACACCAGTTTTCTCTCCTGACACTTGTATGTTGGTTGTTAACCTAAAAGGTGAGAGGAAACTGCAGGGAATTGTTCACTTGGATGGAGGACTTCTTAAGGGCATTTGTACATGTGACACTTGTTTGTTTGATTGAATCTACATTTAGACTTGTCGGAAGTAGGAAAAAGGAGGGCATACCTATCTTATCTTATGAAAAACTCAGTACATGTCAGATTAAAGATTTTGTCAAGCTTGATTTTCTCTCGTAATTGCAAAGCTGTGTTTGTATCCAAACAGGAAGCATACCCCACCACTGTGAATATTGCATATAATTCATCATGTTGAAAAGCGTGATCTTATTTGTGAAGTTGAAAATGTTCAGGTTTGAGTTTCAGTAGTTGCACAAAGCATCAGAATGGAAGAAATCCTGCGTTGTGCAGCAAGCTGTCACTCATTCTCATTCAGAACAAGATGAGAAACCTCCTGACTCTGGTATGTTATGAGTAATACTATAAGTCATTGAATTAGACAGTCTCATGGAGCAAGGTGGACTTGCCCCAGAATGAACCATTTCCCTGCACTGTTTTGATATTACTTCATTCGTATGCTTGCTTAATTTAGAACGTTTAGTGTTATGCTCAGAGACACATAACCCATTTCTTATTCTTGGATGATAGCTAACTCTTTCACTTCAAATTCAGGCTCTGCACATCAGAAGTCAAGCATTCATTAATATATCTTAAAGTGTAAATACTACCCTTCCTTCTCTGATTACTCCTTTACTCATTCTTCCCTTTCCTTCACTGGAAGAACTTAGACTATTGGAATAAATATTCCGTAAAAACAATCACATGGAAGTTTTTGGTCACTTTGAGGCCAGTTTTAAAATAATTTTGGTAAAATGTTTTCCGATCCAGTGTGGTATTCCATTCATCTTCATAGGCAAAGCAAGACTTGCTTCAGTTTCACTCAAAAGAAAATACCAAATACTGGAGGATAGTTTGTAACTGAAGGAGTACAAAGGTAATAGTTTTACCAGTTACTTGCAATATTAAAAAATCCCATGCAATTTCCCACAAAGCCTCTACAACAATTTGAACAGAATTGTCTCTTTGCATTTTATTTAATCTTAACTCCCACGGGGGGGGGGGGGGGGAGAAGAGGGGCAAAGACCTTGTTGTCTGGGGAACTTGTTCCACTGCTTGACCATCTTCACAATGAAAAAGGTTCTCCTTCTGTTGAGTCAGAATCTCCCCTGCTTTAATTTAAGACTGCTCCCTTGGCCTGCTGTGTACCTCTGATAGAGACTTAATTATTTCAAAATAATGAAAAAATGTTAAGGCACCTTATTCAGGCACTTCAATTTGTAGGTGCTGGCTGCTACCAGCTGCCCTCCCTGGCTCAAGGCTCTCTATTCTCTAGTCTGAGCCCTCCAATCCTTTCTGAAAGGGGCATCTTCTCTAATCTCTTGACAATCTTTGTGGCCTGTTCCTGCAACAGCATTGTTTCTGGAGATGGGCTTCTTCCTGATGTTAACCTATTGGGGAAGAAAGACTCCCAACTCTGTTATAGGACTTAATCTCTTTATTTGCATTTCTGTAAGGGCAAATCCATAACATTACAAGTCTACCTCAAATTCTGGGTTTAGCTTAACTTCTAAGTTACCTCGTTTGTCAAGTAAAGCTCTCCTCGGTCTGTAAGCCCCTGATGCCCTTTGTAAGGAATGTTAACAGGTCATGGAGAGACCTTGTGCCTCGGCTCTGAGGGGAGCTTGTGAGGGCAGGAGCGTGTGGGTGATCCGGAGAGCAGCCTGGAGTCCTGGCCAGGAAATAAACACAGGTCAGACTTGAATTTGCTCTGCCACAGCGCTGCCGTGTCCGCAGGACTAAAGGACATAACTGAGCCCCGGGGAAAGACTCCTGCGACTACGTGCTGAGCACGCCTCAACTCCTGCTGCAGGTGAGTGCCAGCTGAGGGACGGATCGGGGGGCTGGGGGCTCTTTTTTCTTCGTTATCTCGCTGGTTTGGGCCCCACGGCTTCTCTTGCCGCCTTCTCGGATCTTCAGCGGGAGCCATCGGGGCCGAGAGCCCAGCCATGGGACCGCCTCCCTCAGCGTCGCGGCCGGCGGATGGCCGTGAGGCGGAGCCGCCGTGTGGCGGCGGGGAGGCGGGCCCGGTGGCGGCGGCGGCGGCCCGCTGTGTCGGGCGCTGCCCGGCAGGCGGCGCTGTGGCCGCCCGCGCCGCTCTCGGCTCGTCTGGGAGCTGCGCTGCCAGGAGCCCCCGCGCGTCCGCCATATTGGCGCCCGCGCCGCAGCCGCTGCGCCTTGTTCCTCCATCGCCTCCCGGCGCGGCCCAGCGGAGCCCGGCAGGGGACGGGACGCGGGCGCCGCCGCCGGGCGGGGAGCGGGGCTCGGAGGCCGGGAGGAGCCGGGAAGGAGCCGGGCCAGCGGCCCTGCTGCGCCAGCCGCCATGGCGAGGAGGCCCGGCGGCTCCTGAGGCGGGCGCACACGCACGCACCGAGCGAGGCTTAGCCCCCTCCCGGCCGCCATCAGCGGAGAGAAGCCGCCCGGCCCCCTTCTCCGCCGCGACATGGAGGCCGTGAAAGCCTTTAACAGCGAGGTGCGTGACCCCCTCGCCGGGCTCGGGGAGCGGGCGGGGCCGCGGGGCCCGGCGCCTCGCCGCGGGGAGGGGGCGGCAACGGGCACGGGCAGGGGAGCGGGCGCCGGGCGGTGGCTGGGGAAGGGGCCGGGGCCGCGCAGCCCCGGCCAGGGACAGAGGCGGTGGCGGAGCGGCCTCCGCCCCAGGAAGGTCGGCCCGGGCTGGGGCGGGGCGGGGGAGCGCTCCCCGGGGGCTTCCAGCCCGCGCCGGGCGGGAGAGGGCTGCTGACAGCCTGCGGGGAGCGGCGAGGAGGAAGAAGGGGGGAGAGGATGGAGCGGAGGGGGCCTCCCTCCCGCCCCCCGGGGGGCTCCCCTCGCCTTAGGCCCCCTCCAGCCTCCCTCGATCTCCCTCTCTCCCCGCCTCCCGGAGCTGCCTCGTTGAAATATGGGGACGGGGAGGCCCGGAGGCTCGCCTGGGTGGTCGGAAGGAGCGTGTTCAGAGAGGTCGGGGCGGCAGCAGGCGTTCCTGCGCGCCTTGCACCGAGCTGCCGTGCTGCACCTCGGCGCTGTGAGCCGCATCGCCGGGAATGGCACGCCAGGGCGACAAACACCCCCTTGCCAGCCAGGTAGTGACACGGCGTGGGGCTGCTTTCCGTGCCCCTGGTCAATATTTCTTTTATCGCGAGGCCGTTCGTGCGACAACTGGTTCCTTCCTCTTCACCGCAAGAGTTTGTATCGCTTACCTGTGAAAGTTGAGGCGAGAACAAGGAAACAAACACCTAGTAGGTCATATGTCATAGGAAACTGGACTTACACATATATTAAAGGTAGAAAGTATCATTTCTGACTACAATGTATACTTCTGCACACTGCCCAGTATGGGAGCTCCAGGTTGCCATTGCTCTCTACCCCCAGCCTACAAGTGATGTGGTTTTAACAACTTAAAGGAATACGATGTTATTTCATTTCATTAAATGGTAATTTTATTATATTTTTTTCTTAGTGAAGTGATGGGCTAATGTGCTAACCCTATTATTTCCATAAGCCAAAACACAATTTTTACAGGTTTTAAAACAGGCAGGTACTTCCTTATAACTCAGTAGCAGTTGAGTAGCCATAACTGATATACAATTATAGGTATTGCGTGTAAAGTAATTTAAATTCTTAAGTGAAAGAATCACAATGATCACTAAAAGAAGGATAAGATACTACAAACTATTTTTTTTCCATTTTATTTTTGAATTAGCTTACATACTGTAATCCTAAGTATGGAAAAGGAAAAGTCTGGTCACAAGAACAGAGGAGCATAAACAGATTAGAACATTTATGTATATTTGCTAGTGTGAGCAAAAGTTTTCACTACCATATTGGAAAACAACTTCTGACTTGCTGCACGGTCAGGTATAAGTACAGTCAAAGTGATTAACTCCGAAGACTTAGGGTGAAAACCATACTGAAGAGAAGAGCTTTAGGATATGCCTTAAATCTTTTAAACGCTTGGAAAAGAGTATGCTTTGGATTGTTGAAAAAGGAAACACAGAAGATGAAGTTATGATATTTTAATCATTTTTTTTCCTATGGCATTAATGGGCAGCATCTATGATTAGACTTGCTTTTATGATTTCTTTCTGTTTTGGTTTAACCTGTGTCTTTGTATTGGCATGCAGGAAGGTTTTAAAGATACCGTTACCAAAACCCTGATCCTGGAAGTAAACGATACAAAACTTGCTGTGTTTCTGAAGTCCTGAGTATAATTGCTAGCCACTCCAACACCTCTGTACCAAGTGCAGAACTTGATTTTATCTTAACTTTTTGTAGTTGTTTCTGGTCTAACTGACCTATGCGCATTTTGCATTATAGAACTGTGAATGTGATTAATAAATATTTTAAATAGGTGAAGTGGATGAGTCCAAAGGTTGTAGTCTGTGCTATACCTAAATGCTTTTGGTTAATTTACTTCACTTCTAAAATTCATTTTCTTTGGTTATATGATGTTTTAAGGTCATGTTATTCTCCAAAAATGACGTCAAAATTCCGTTCTAGGGATTTGGGGCTTAAAATAGATGTAGATTAAATTTAGCAGCAGATGGGATAGACTAAATTTGTAGGGAAAAAAAAACACCAGCCTTTTACCATGCCTTCTCTTATGCAGTTTGCGTTCAGTTAACAATTTTACTGTAGTTGATGTAGTTCATGTAATTTACTGGTGAAATCTAGGTGATGCTTTAGAAGGAACATACATTTAAACACTTAAATCTGCAGTGTAGGTACTTCTACTGTTTGTTTCTTGTTTTTCAGGGTAGGAGTTGTGTTTGGATTCTGCAATGAAGCTAAAATAAAGACAGCGGTCCATCTAGATAGTGTAGATTGCTCCAAATGTATGTGTAAACTGAGCAAGATCCCATATTATAGCTATTCTATACAGTAGGCACAATTGAAGTGATTAGCATGGAGTGGTCATTAATTTGTTTAGAAAGAAATCTCAAGTTTCCTTGAATGCCAAGTACTGGAAGTAATGCCTGCTGTTGCAGAAAGTTGTTCCATGTCCAGTGATGATACTTGGCATTGTCAGTGCTGTGTCTAATTGTGTATATAAAATTAGCTCTAACATTTAAAGTCTTGGGAAAGGTAAATATGAAGGTGAGAAATAATCACACTGACAAGTAAAACACGCTCAGTATTGTTTTATTGCAATGGTTGATACTTTACCTTTGAGTAAAAATTGAACAAAAACACAATATTATACAACTGACTTGGTATACCATTATTTGCTAGTGTTTTTTACTGTACAGTTTATCGTTTGCTACAGTTGACATCCTAAAGTTTAGCCACTGCAGAATCTTTTTTTCCAAGTCTCAGTTCAGGCCGTGAGCTGCTTCTGAAAAGTATGACATCAAAGTCAAGAACAGGTCTTGACAGAAGAAAATGGCTTAAATGTTTCAAATTCTTTATACGTTCCTTAAAAGGTATTTTGTTAAAAAAAATTCAAATGGACTGGAGACAAGCATGCTTTCTTGCAGAGTGCCAGCACAAGGATGATAGTGGTTTAATTGCAAACTTAAGTGATTAAAACCTAATATTTGATATATAGTTCAGTGTTAAAGCCTTATTGTCAGCTTCAGAGCTAGCCATTCTCAAATCAGTTTCAGATACTGTGCCGGAAATTGTTTGGGGGTGCTGTACTCCAGAGTTTTCATGCAATATTGAGATTTAATTTACGGAAAGCAGAGATTACAGATTAGTTTTAAATACAATATAAACTGGATATTTGAAGTAATACTTTGTTAACCACAGTAACTGCATCTTCTATGCATTTCTAGGCTTGAAGCAGCACAATATATTACTGACATCAAAGATGCAATTTTTAAAAGGGAAACTGTATGTTTAGAGGGAAAAAAATAAAAAGGAAAAGACAAAGCTTCTCCCAGAAGCAGCCATCAAGAAGAAGAAACTTCTCTGTACAGTAGGGTATTGGTCTTTTTTGTATACAAATGGATTGAATGGAAAAATTAGTATCATGGAGACATGGAAGTATTTGAACAGGAGGATGCACACAAAGCACTCTAAAATTAAGGCAGTGGTTATAATTTGCATAAAGAGCAATATGGGTTCCTGCGCCTTTTCTCTTGTTAATCTAAGTGTCTTCTAGGTGAAAGAGCCACAATTAAAACACGCACAGAATTGTTAGACTGGACTTCAGCAGTTATTAGCAATGAAAGAGGTTGTCTGCACGTAGGTCATGATAAAGTGAGCTCTTGGTGTGCAGAATGGTTGTGGGAGCCATGTAAGATGAGAGGAAGCGATATGTAAAATCATCGTTATGTTTGGGTTAACTGCTGCTTCTGAAGTTTGTCAGTGGCATGAGTGTAGCAGTCACTGATCATTTGCTGGTGATGCAGTTAAATATAAACATACTCAATTTAACTTAATTGTCTGTTGGTCACCTTTACCATGATGTTTCTTTAGAGGGTATGTTGTAGGTGGCAGCGAGGAACAATTCAGTTAGCTGGACTGGAGAACAGGTCAGAAATGGGAGCAATGGTGACGGCGGGGAACAGTTCAGAATGTGCCCCTTGGAAATAACCCACATTTTAATTACCTGTTGGAGAATATAGGTGCATGAAAGTACAGAAGTGTAAATCAGTTGTTCTATTTTAGAATACTTTATTTAAATGGCATATTCTAAAAATCACCAAGGCATCTTTTTCACAAAAGAATGTCAGTTGATGCTAAAAAAAGCTAAATGGTATGCCTCATAAAGATGCTAAATAGAGATTGATGCTGAATAGCTGGGGAGAGTGATAAAAAGGATTCTCTTTGAAAAGAGGAGCCAGGGCTTTGAGTAGTGCAAGTAGTGATACTAGCAGTTCTGAATGAGGAACAGTGAAAGGGCATGTAAGCTGCTCTGGAGCAAGTTATTTCTTAGATCCTGCTGCACGTTTCATGGTGGCTGAAGCACCTGAAACATCTGCAGAGTTGGTGGTAGTGGTGGTGGTTGTTTTTTCTTACCACTGAGCAAATGAGAAGTCCTGTCTGTTTCCTTTTCTCTCTCACTAATAGTTTAACGGTGATAGAAAAGTACAACCTGCTTTCACATCCTCTGCTGTTTTGAATAATTCTGCAACTGTTACATTTGAAGCTTTCTTACTTTTTGTTTATCTGATACTGCATTTATCATCTGAGATTCGTAACTTTTCCTGTAGCAAATTGTGATGAAAACTTTTGTTTTACCTTCTACTCTTAATTTTCAGAATAAAAAAACCAACCTGCTATATTTGCATCTGCATATAGACACATCTGGAAAGTTGTCTCCATTTTTCATTCTTAACCTCAGGCTTGGATGTAAAAAAGTTCTTCAACTTTATTTTGCTTCATAATCCCATAGTACAGCCCTAAGAAAAAACACTGAATCTGCAGAAATCGTATGAATTCCCTTAAGATACAGCAAAACATTTAAAATATTGTTAATTTCACTTTTGCTGTCAGGGATATGAAGAGCAGTACCGGCGAAATCTAAATATTTCACCAGGTTGCTTTCCAGCAAGAGTTGACCTATTCTCCTTTTTGTTAAAGGTGTGTATGGACAGAAATCACTTTCCTCATCAGGATGTAGTAAATAGGAAATTGATGTTCACCTGATTAAACGTCTCCGTGTGTGCTGAATAAATATTTACAGTCTCAATATCTCATTTTCAAAACCTGTTGTGATCTTAGTCTTTCCCCAGTCACAGAATCCTGAGTTCTGGTCTTGTAAATGATCATGCAATGATGTGTTAAAGGCCCCAAATATTAGCTTTCTTTTCTGCATGTATTACTCAATGACCTCATGTCTTCTGTGAAGTATCATAGGGCAGACCTTGATTATTTTTCTGCCTTCTGTGCATACACTTTAGATTTCTTCTTAAACCGTGGTCTAGATTAGATCCCTGTGTGCTTGGAGGAGGTGGGGGCGGTAATGTAGACCTCTGGATTCTGCTAATGCTGCTGGGTTGTGACCGGGTAGTTCCAAGTATCGGTCCTGTTTGCTGTTCATTTAGAGCACAGCAAACCATTTTGCAGTTGAACACAAATGCACTTCTGAACTCTCATGACTACAGTTCCTTTGATTTTTTTCACATGCTCACTAAGACCATGCCTGGGGCTACAATCTTTTGCAAAGTACTTGAAATTATCTTAACAAGTCTTATTAGAGTTTGCCATCAGCAGTCTGTTTTCCTCTGGCAGCAGTAACAGTGGAGTCTAGTAATCCAAATGGCTTTCTTATAGAAAATCAAGAAACATTCAGAACAAGGGTATTTGATAAAACACATCTTCAAATGAGATCTAGACGTTTGATTATTTTCATAGGGAATTTTTCACTTAGAGGGAGGCCTATTTTTTTCATTGTCTGTAAAATTGGTCCATCTCTGGACAGTGGCTGAGAAATTTGTCTCCCGAGTGGCTGACTCAGCCTTGGTTAGGGCCTGCATTCCTGGCCTCAGCAAACACCGGTGCAACCCGTTGTGAGGCCTGGCACAATGGTATGTAATTGTCTGTTCACATGTGCATTCAGAGGTCAGCTTGGCTTTGAACTCCATAAACAATATTAGTCCTTGTTCTTGTAGCATAGCTTTTTGTGAATTGCATGAGCTGTTTTTCCATTTCTTCATTTCTTTGGAGCTATTTTTCTGCCATATTTCTCTGGGAGTACTGACAGCAGCAGCAGCCTACTAGGTGACTTTATTAACCTATTCACCTGCTGCTTCTAGATTCTAGCATGTGTTCTTGAAGAGAGCAAGAGGGTCTTCAGCTACCGCTATGCTAGTTCTGAACTTCACCTCTCTTTGCCAGCTCTACTGACCAAAACCAACTCTTTTTTATATATAAAAATATATATTTTTTTAAAGGAGTTGTTAAAATTTGGAGAAACTAAGAGGAAATGAGTGCATTGCCACCATGACCCTCAGTCAGATTTATTCCACTATAAACAGAACATATATTTCCTGTGATAGCCCACTCCTTATACCATCAGGCTTTAAGCGATTGAGCTACCATTTGTACAGAAGTGGCAACCATGGACATACAACAACTTGACGTTGCCTTTCCACTTTTTTCAAGGGCTTGCCTACAGAGTTTAGCTGATTGTACTAGGTAGAGTTTTGATGGTGTGAATTTTCTTACATTTCAGATGAATAATACTGGATTGCTACTTTTTTCTAGCGTTCTGATTATACAAGCACGTAGCTGGTTGATACTTTTCCGATGCTTTGACATGTGGAAATATAATACACATATTTAAGTTAATAAAATATATATATTGAAGATAAGGCATCTGCAGAAAAGCCACTTTCTGCATAGCAAAAGTAATGCATTTTAACCAGTTTATGGTTTCGACAGCCAGTGCTCTGGTTCCCATTTACAGTATTAGTACAAAAGATGTGTTAGAGAGGGAAGAGCAGAGCTTGGATCCCGGAGCCAGTAGCAGCAAAGAGCAGTGGTTTGGATGGGTGGCAACTGAGCGTAGCACAGTAACAGCAGAGTTTGAAGGTACCCGTTTCTGTAGCCTTGTGCTTGTTTATTTTGAAGTTCTGTCTTAATTATCACGTCCGTTTTGAAAGATTGGAGTAAATACTTTTTTTTTGTGAGCACTGATTACAGCTGCACAAGGTATTTTATAAAAGGCAGTGAACAGCTGTATTACGTTGTCGAATTGGAATTTATAATTGAAATAACATGCATTTTTGGGAAAGATATTTCAGCAGATCCATCTTCTTGTGCTGTTTGGCCTAGGGTTCTGTGTTTCCACATATTCATTAATTTGGATTTGAGTGGTGAGGGTTTTCTTCTTTTTTGGAGGGCTGGGAATTTAGAGGTTTTGGAGGGTAGGGGATTTATTAGTCACTTTTAAAAACAGAAATAGAATTGATTACATGTATCCTTTGCTTTCCATCCCGAGTATTCTATAGCTTCTTGAAAGTACGAAGTGCTTTCAAATGAATGCTGCTCATTCTAAACTGCTGCTTTAAAAATCTTGGCCTTATAGAATGCTTTATAGAGCTCTCTTGGCAGATCACTTAGAAACTAGTAGGATAGATAGAAAATGCAATTTTAATGTTTTTGATACTGATGTGATTCAAGTTTTAAAAAGAGAAATAATCATTTTTATAAAGGTCTTTACATTTTCCAAAAACCAAGTCTGAAGAGCTTACAATATATTAAACAGATTATTGAAAACTTATGGAAAGATCTGATCAAACAGAAGTTTTTCAGAATACTGTATCTCCGATACATATCAACAAGACAAAGCTGGTTCGTATGGAAAGGAATAGGCTGTTCTCTGAATCTACTGTAAATGACAACTGCAGGTTACATGTTGATTTTAAAGCTTGGTAACTAGATAAGCAGTAGTAGGTTACTTAATTTTCAGAAATTTGAAGTGGAACACTTAGCAGGAAAAGAGGAACATATATATTTAACAAATGTGTTGGTTACAGAGAAATCCAACCTGCTACAAAGCACGATAGTTTTTTATTACTATTTTGAATCATAAAGTTTTGTTAGGAATGCAGGGAATTTTAAGCCATACCTAAGGAGAAAGCTTTGAAATCAGTACAACAGGAGAGCTTTTCTTGTAAGCCCTAAAAGCAGTTGGCAAAGAAAATACGCAGCTCTTTGATTTTCAAAACATTTAGGATCTGTCCCTGTACTTCGTGTCTTAAAATTGTAGAGGTGCGATTGTATTTAGACTTCTCAAAGGACCTAACTTCATACTACACTCCGTTCTTCCAAATCAGCTCGTTGCAGCAAGAACAGAGGGTACTTCTCCAGCGAGGGCAGCCTGTGAGCTGGCCTCTGGAATCCTGCAGGCTGATGTTGTCTCTGAAGATGACAGATTTTTCTGTTGGTGGCATAGAATTAGCTATAAATCATGCAAAAATGTTAATGATGGAAATGAGCAGTGTGGCAGGAATGACGAGGGAATTACAGAAAGTGAAATAGCCCTTTTATGTTCCCTGCTTTCTCATGCAATATGCTTTCGAGGGTCATGTGGACCTGTTGATCAATCATCTTTCTGTTGTTGGGAGCTTGGGCTTTGGTAAAGCACTTAGTCTTGCCTAGCTATTTTATGTGGCACATTTATTTTTTTCTAAGCTTTTTTGTTCCCGTGCAGCCAACACTTTCAGTTAGTACAACGAGAATAAGAAGAATTGTATTTTATGGCTTGTTAAGATCTGGGGACAAATAAAAACTGTTCTAGAGGCAATGGCCTCTATTCTGAACTAAACATCTGTTTCTTAGTTGCAAGCAATTCAGGAGGCTAGACTGGAATCCAGGTTTCTTCAAACTGTAGTTTTAGGTTCATAGTCTGTTCGTACAGAGCAGGTTATACCAATGGGACTTAGAAGCTTTCTTTGAAAGTAGTAAACAAGAGGATTTAGAGAAAATTGTAAATAGGCTGTAGGATGGCTTACAGCTCTAAAATACGAAAACTAAAATGGAATTTTGTCATTCGATCTCAAAATTGTTCAGGCTCGGTAAACTTGTTGTGCTTCCTCAAGCTGAAATGGGTAGGAGAAGGATTAAACAAAGGCAGCGATAGTAATACCTGCCTTCATCACATGCTGAAGAGTTCTTGGCTAGAGTCTGGCTTGTTGGCTCTCCACTTTATTTTACTCAACTGTTTACACACCCTGTTAGGGTGAGTATTCAGATGTCTTCTGCAAACATAAACATGTGTGGAGAGTAGTATATAATACTACTGACATGTAGGGAGTAAGCTTTTTAAGCAAGTGTTCTCAGTTGCTTTTAAACATTTTATAAATCAATTAAGTGTAAAGGCAAAAGGAAAACACTGGGATATCAAGCATATTGAATGCCATTTTTGTGCTTTAATATAAATGACATTATGCACTTTAAGTGTTTGAAAACAGCTGTACTAGGATGGTTGCTGTTGAATTGCAACCCTGTCTTGTTCTGTGCTTTTCTAGTGTTGGTTTTTGGCATCTCATATCGTCTTTCACTGATTACTGGAAGAAAAGAACTTTTAATTGTTCTCATTTCAAACTAAAATGTCATACGCAGAGTGGAGCACCTGTCATTCTGGTCATCTTACCTGCACATCTTTGATCTGTAGTTTAAACTTCGTGTGCAGCTCACAGAAAATGTGCTAATTGGGTTCAAATAACAGTTCTCACTGGTAGGTCCTAGTCAGCTCCAATCAAAAATCTCATTCACTGAGGGATGGGCTCAAGTAACTTAAGTAACTTTTCTAGACAGTAAAATTGAGGAGAGCGTAAAAAATGCAACATAATAAAACTTGTTGATTATATCTCATTTTTTAAAGCATTGACTGACAATACTCTTTTCTTGTTCTTTGCAGTGTGGTGATGTAGATATTTGGTAAGCAATTCAGTGACTATTTCTGTATATACAGTTGGATTTGATTTATTTCTAATGCTATTGAAATGTGAAAAAAATAATTTGTTAATCTGTGTTAGCCATGACTTTGAAGTATTTATTTTGTCTTCTCTACTTCAAAATTGCAAACATTTATTGTTGTATATGATGTCTGCTTAGTGTTGTTTCCTGGTAGCAGCCAGGACCAAATGCTTCAGAGAAAAAAATATTTCAGTAGAGGTATGTGTAATTGATATCCAAGATATCAGTTCTGGACTTGATCTCACACTAGAGATTGGTCCGAGTCCTAAAGTATCAGTATCGAAACATTTATTCCCTTAGTTGCTGTAACAATGCTGTAACTAATGAGTTAGAGCGATGAATGCATGTTCCTTTAGATCAGGTCAGACCAGAGGTGTGTTTAGCTTTCAATGCTTCTGGTAGGAAAATTAGTCTTGTGTGAAAATGTTACCTCCTAGCTGTTCTTTTTTTGCCTTTATAAGCCGTGACCAGAGTAAGAAAACGAATCTAATACTTATGAAGCTTTATTTTAAGAAAGTTAGCACTTTGTTCTGATTTTTATTCAAGATATCACTATAGTAGGGAAGCAGCTGTTTGTTTCTCTTGTGTGTTGAATAGGAGTGATGAAAGATCTCAGAATGAAATGCTGGGCTTTGTAGAGGCATAGTATGCCAGTGCCTTCCGTGGAAGTGCAGTAAGTTGCTCTGTGGGCGATGGACCATAGAGGATGTAGTTCATTTCCATGCTGCCTGGTCTTCATTTGAGAAGCTTTAGATTGTAGCTTAGCAGCGTATAGAATGTTGCCTTGTAAATTACAGCTTTTTACAGTAAAGGTCACTTTTAACAGATATTTATGATAAAATTAACTTTTTTAGCACATCTTGAATTACAATTCTGATATTTTATGCATTACTGAACGTTCAAAATTTGAAAAATCGCTGATGAATTCCTAGACTTTCAGTAATCCTTCTCTTGAAGCCCACTTCTATTAACATAATTAAAGTAAAAAAAAACAGAGCAGAAATTCAATGCTTTAACTACAGTATCAACCTGATCTTTGTCTTTACCCCATTCACAACGTATAATTTATACAGTTCATTAAATCTTTGAGCAAGCTCGTGCTTTTTTTTACTTCAAAATTTGGAGATAAGACTACAATTTATATAAAATGACATTGAGAAAAGAGAGTATTAGTAAGAGTTAGGACTTCACCACATTGCATATGCTAGAATACTGGCTTTTACATAGTTTCTTATGTGTCAGTGTCATTGCCTTTTACTGTTCAAAGCATTAAATTGTTATATCAGAGACAGGAAAATACAAAATTGTGAACGTAATTGGCTTTACTTTTCGGCCTCTTCCTTCTCTGGATATGTTACTTAAATCTAGATTTTTGTGGTAGAATCTATGTAACTGTGTATTTGGAACCCTGTTACTTCTGAAGGAGATGCATGAGGAAATTACTCTATTTTTTTGTCCAACAAATGCATGTAAAATCTTTCTGAGGACAATTTCCTATATATTCCTAGATTATATCTGTCGACTGCAAGGGAGACGGTGCTACAAGAGAAACACTTTAAAGATGTGATAGTAAAAGCTGACTCTTAAGGCTTCTTTTTTTAACCAGAGCAATAACAAGAGAAATATCAGTTGAAGGTAATGAGAAATAAGTAACAGAATTTGGATTTGTCCGAAACAGTTAAAATGAGGAAGAATTGGCGTGATTTTTTGAGGGAAAATGGTATGTCATGTATGTATGAGAGTTCTTTAAGAAAATCTGCAATCGTGTGGACAAGGGAGAACCAGGTGATGAAGGGATTTCCAAAAGGTAGTTGGTAAGATCCATCCCCAGAAGTTTGAAAAGTTGAATTGCACGGAGAAAGAGCACATCTTTAAATTGTATAGATAACTGCTAAAAGGGGAAGTGGGAGAAAAGACTATATGTAGAAATAAATTCCTTTTCGATGATGGAATCTTATGTGTATTTATGCTGGGAATCCATGCATTTCAATATATTTATACATGCTGTGAAAAAGGGGTTAAACATTGGGGCAACCAGATTTGTTGGATGTATTAAGTTATTTGGGATAGTGATAATGAAAGGGTAACCATGAAGGATTGCAATGTGATGTTGCCGTACTGACTGTTAGATGGCAGACTGCAGTTGCAAATCTTGCAGTTGAAATAAAAAGGCCTGTTAAAAGTTCAGTAGTAATCAAAACAACAAACAGGATCCCAGAATTTTTTAACAAAGAAATAGAGACTCATTATACTGCTGTTACATCTTTATTTTATGTCACGTGCAGTCTAGTTTCAACCTCATAAGAATATTCTGCCAGAACTACATATATAGAGAAGAGCAGAAAGGACAGTCAAAGGAATGAAACAGGCTTGTATGAGAAATTACTAGATATTAATACTCTTCTCAGGCTAGAGCAGAGGTGACAGGAGGATGATGAGGCGGGTCTAGTTCCCATTCTTTTCTTTGCACTAGTGATGTGCATCAGTAAATAACGTATTTTCTACTATACCCTAACTCAAAGAAAAGGAGAAGAGGTTACCAAAAAAGTCAAAACCCACAAAAACAGAACAGAAAAAAAAAAGAGAGGGTAAAAAAATAAATGAGAAGTGAGAAGAGTGTTAAGATTTAAAAAAGAAAAAATAAGAGAACTGTAGAGGGATAAAGAAAGACCAGCAGCCCTGATCACCACCACCACTTCTTGGAAGGGTCCAAGTAGGTGTGGGTGCCCTGTGATGATGCTCAGCCCAGAGGCATGATCAGACAGGGAGCTCGAAATGACTGTCATGTCTCTGTCAAGCTTCCCACTCCTCCTGGCACTTGAAATGGCCAAGCTGACTAGGACTCAGTGAGGGTTGACAAGGACATCCGAAGGCTTGGTGAGACTTCGGATGTGGAGGATAATAAAAAAGAGAATGGAGAGTGTATCTGCAATTTCATGAGTTTCTGGAGGACTTGGAAAAGGAACCTGGCATACTGGATGTTTATATGGTGAAATATGCCCTCTCGCCATTCAAGGGGCATGATCATATGAGCTCATCTCTATGGGTCAAATCCTCCACTGAGAGTTTTCCAACTTCCATTCCTGTTAAGCAGTAGACTTGGTTAACAGTATAAGCCACCACACTGGTGTTTTTTCCAACCTACTATGGCATTGTCACCAATGTTTTGGTGTGCCACAAGGCCAATGAGTTGGAGGAGTGAAGCAGTTGGATAGGGATGGTTTTGGAGGCATGATTATGGGGTGAATTGGTTAGCTGTTACACGGTCTACTGAAGAGACTTGGGGAGGAATTAGTGATGGTTTTGGAGACATCATGCAGGTTTGACCCTGTGTGTGTCTCCGTTACATTTCTGTACTGTTGAGTTAGCATAAGAGCTTTTAAAATAGGGAAATATATTTTTACAATTAAGACAGGTTGACAAGACAGTCTTACAATAAAGCAAGAACAAAACCACACCCTTTTAACACCTACAAGTTACTATGATCAGCTTGAAAACTTACAGTGCTATCTGTCTGAAAAGCTGTTATGTGCTTACATGGCCATTTGGCTGGCACCTGATTCTTACCTTGTCAGATCATTACCGTGGGAATAGCTTTCATTGAGACAGATCAGTGTTTGGTGATAAGTGTATCTTTGCAGACTCATTTTGTCCCTAAGTACCATTCGGATTCAAGCCTTCCCTTTAAAGTTTTCCCTGTGATTTATATTCGGTGGTTAATCAAATGTGAAGACTTCTATCAAAGGTATATTGATTGTCCCCCAACTAATTATCAAAGTGGTGGTGTGAGGGCATGGGTAGATGGAATCATCATAAAGCCAGGCTGTAAAACAGCTTCCCCACACCTAAATTCTTTGCAAACTGATCTGGTGTTTCCTTTAGCTATACATGGGTTGGAAAGATTAATGCTCACTTCGGTTTTGTAGTTTTCAATTTTGTTCGCAGTGTGTTTGGAGCTGAGCAATATTCAGTCATCTGGAATACTTCAGAGAGGCAGTCAGGTGTTTTATCCACAGCTTTCTAGAATAAACTAATACAACATTATATTTTCATTGGCATTGCAATCAAATGTATACTAGCATTAAGTGCGCTAAGTTGAAAAATCACTGGCACTTTTTATAGTAACTTGAAAATAGTCTCTTTATTTTTCTCACAAAGAAAAATATTATTCCCCCAAAAAGTCACGTGGGAAAACTGCATTTAATGTTCTTCATAGCTTAATTCTCTAACCCTTGGTGGTTTTTTTTTGTTTGTTTGTTTGCTCGTTTTTTCAAAAATGGAACCAATAGTTTGGAAATGGTTTCTGTTTTACCAGCACAGGTAGACTGCTCATGACTTGGCTCCAATTGTGTTAGCCATTTTTTTTCCCCTCAAAAAAATGTGTAGAAGTTTAGTCTTTCTTCCTTGTTAGCACGTGTTCTTTGGAAGACATTAGTTTTGCTTCCTTCAGCATCAGATATTTCCTTCTGTGGCTCGGTTCATTTTGTGTATGATAGCGCTATCTACCCTTAGAGAGAGAATGTCTTACCTCTAGGTTTCTGACTAACGTGCCATAGTTCAGGAATGAACAGTAGAAAACAAAGCTTAGTATAATTTTGTCATAGGGTTTTGTAGACTTTTATGAGGTTTTAGCCTTCCCATGTATTCAAATAAGTGGGGTTACTGAAGCATAGGAAAAATAATAATAATAATTAAAAAAAACAGCAACCAAAAAAAAAAAGGCATTCTCCCCAGGCATTATATTTGTGTTTGGGTGACTTTACTCAGGAGAGTCTTTTTCTGTCAGATTGAATCGTGGGTGAATACAGAACTCTTTGTCATGTTACGTTTTTCTGGGCAAATGGCAGAAGACTTCTCCCCAGGTATTAAGGGAGCTGGGGAAAGAATATCAGTTTTGTTTGGATTATCATATTTATTTTTAGTTCCTGGTGCAAGAAAAAAGAAAAAGATGTAAGCACAAGTATGCAAGTCCTTCCAACCATGAAGTTATGAAAATAACTAGAAAAAACAGGTTTTGTTGGTGGTCAGATATCTATTAGTAGGGGTCGGATGCTTAAAGACATGCTATACTGATCATTTTTTTTAGTCTTTTTGGGCAAGTGTCTGGTATGGGTTGATGTTTATCCGGGAAAGTAGATAAATTACTAGTGAATGGATTTAGATTTTCTTCAAAATCACTGAACCATGTGGTAGCTCAACTGTTAAGCATATTTTTTGAAGTTTCCATTATGCTTTGTGTGTATACTCCCATGCTTTTTTCTTTCAAGGTTGTATCCTAAACGTGACTAGCATGTTTCAAAAACTGAAACTTCTTGGTTTTGTCTGCCATGGAAAGTCTGTAGTATTTCACTTTTCACCCTCTGAAATGAGCTGTATTTCTCTTTTTGGAGAAATACAGCTGCCTGACATGATAAGGCTCAAACTTCATTCAAGAGAGTTCTTTTTAACCAAGAGCTGTGTTTGATACTAGCATACAAATCGCTAGCTGTATTTTATACAGTTATTTAAAAGAGTGGGTGTGTTTCATTATGGTACCTGGGTGAAGACGTATCAAGATGTTAATAACTGTTAAGGGTGAGTCATGTCCCTCTGAGGCACACCAAAGCTCCCCTCCGAGGCAGGGAATTCTCTGAGGGAAACAAAATTGGCAATTGAGAGCCACCTTCACCAGCTTGGTTTTCACTTGGTCCCTGTTAATTTCATGTGTCGCACTCCTCGTCCCCCTCACCTTCCCCACAAGGCAGGGTTGCATTGGCACCTGCCATTTCCTTAGAAATCCTGTTTGAAGCCTCAAGAGGTCTAGCCACCCTTGTTCTTCGCTTGAAAGCTTCTCCAAACTTTTTATTATCCCTAATGATTTTCTGCCAGCCTTGGGGATTAGAGGGAAGGGCAGAAATTCCAGAAATATTGAAGATTGAGAGCACCCTGTAGGTTAGTACAGTGGCCAAAATCATGTTGCGGTTCTAAAAGTTGCGTGTACTACGGAGATTTTTCTGGTTTACTGTTGAGCTGTTGCTTTCAAAGAACAGGCTCTTGCATCAGCACATCTCATTCCTGAATGGCAATAGTCAGCTTCAAAGCCTGTGTCCACTACTTCGTGTGTGCTTGCGTTTTGTTTATTTGCCTTTTTATTGCTGCTATCACTTTGCAGCTTTTGCTAGTCAGACTTCATCTTTCCTGTCCAGAACAGAGAGAACGCCACAGTCCCCAGCACAAATAGGACTCTGGGAGTTCCTGCTGCTGTAAACAAAACGACTTATGGCTATAAATAAAATGATTTATTCAACTCACTTGTTGACTGTCTGTAAGGAGTAACTGGTCAGGCTGTTTGTCATGCTCATGCCTGTTTAGCAGACCTTAGTTTCTTGGGAGCCTTTTGTGAGAGATCTGTGATAAATGCCTTTTGGTACAACAGGTGGGCTGTGTCAGTGATTTCTCTGTGTGCTCATGGAGCCTTCCAGAGAACAGCAATAGTTTGAGATGGGGCTTTTCTTTACAAGAGCTATGTGAAATTATCTGTGCCAACTAGTTCTTTTCTTTCAAGTAACTTTTTTTTTCCTGGTACAAACATTGAACCGAACTGATACGTTGTTTCCTAAATCTCCCCTTGAGCCCTTCTCAGAAATTCCTCTTGCTTCTCCTGTCTTTTAGCACAACAAAATTGAGCCTGATTGAAGTGAAAATTCAGGAATCACGGTTAGTAGTAGGTCTTTGATTCTTGAGTTCCTTCACAGTTTGGTTCTGGCAGTTCATTATTTTTCACTTTGCATACTTGTTCTGTGCCACATGAGGTGGTATGGGAAATCTCAAGAGTTTTTCTTCAGTGCATAGGTCTATAAACAGATGCAGAGGGTTGTTCTTCTGTTGGGTTTTGTCTCCAATGAGTCCTTTCATATGCACTGATTGTCCTTTAGCCCTGGAGGACCCCACAGACAGGTCTGTTACTGTTTGCCTTTTGAAAAAGGCTTAGATGTTACACCTTTTCCTTGTTGTTTCTCAAACTCAGTTGCTTTATTTTTTTTATATTTTACTTTGCCAGCTACAGTGTATGGCCACTTTCTTTTTTTCTCCTTTTTGGATACCACTTCTGATTTTCAGTAGTATACCTATCATTTTGCTTCAGAGTGTTTCTCTGACTTTAACCACGTTAGCATTTTTTCCTAGTTTGTTTAAAGGCTTGTTTTACATGAGGGCAAGCGGTTACCTTCTGCCAGTGAGTATGAATGCCTTATAAAATCATAATCAGGAAATAATTGTAGTAAACTGTTCTGACTAAGCATTTGTACAAAAGGACATACAAGAAAAAAAATGAGCCAGACTATAAATGCAAGTTTTAAAAATAAAAGTAGTACACGTCATAGGATCACAGAATGGTTTGTGTTGGAAAGAACCTTGAAGCCCACCCAGTTCCAACCCCCCTGCCATGGGCAGGGACACCTCCCACCAGACCAGGTTGCCCAAAGCCCCATCCAGCCTGGCCTTGAACACCTCCAGGGATGGGGCATCCACAGCTTCTCTGGGCAGCCTGTGCCAGGGCCTCACCGCCCTCTGAGTGAAGAATTTCATCCTAATGTCTAATCTAAACCTACCCTCTTTTAGTTTAAAGCCATTCCCCCTTGTACTATCCCTACACTCCATGACAAAGAGTCCTTCCCCAGCTTTCCTGTGGGCCCCCTTTAGGTACTGGAAGGCCACTCTAAGATCCCCAGAGCCTTCTCTTCTTCAGGCTGAACAACCCCAACTCTCCCAGACTGTCTTCACAGGACAGGCGCTGCAGCCTTTTGATCAACTTCGTGGCCCTTCTTTGGACTTGCTGTAATACATCCACGTCCTTCTTGTGCTGGGGGCCCCAGAGCTAAATGCAGTGTTTGAGGTGGAGTCTCACACGAGCAGAGTGGAGGGGGACAATCACCTCCCTCGCCCTTGCTGGACACACTTCTATAGATGTGGCCCAGGATATGTTTGGCTTTCTGGGCTGCAGGTGCACATTGCTGGCTCATGTTGAGCTTCTCATCAACCACCATCCCCAGGTCCTTCTCCTCAGGGCTGCTCTCAATCCATTCTCTGCCCAGGCTGCATTTGTGCTTGGGATTGCCCCGGCTCAGATGCAGGGCCTTGCACTTGGCGTTGTGGAACGTCATGAGGTTCGCACAGGCCCCCTCTCGAGCCTGTCCAGGTCCCTCTGGATGGCATGCCTTCTCTCTAGCGTGTCAGCCACACCACACAGCTTGGTGTCGTTGGGAAATTTGCTGAAGGTGCACTCGATCCCACTGTCCATGTCACCAACAAAGATTTTAAAAGAGTGCTGGTCCCAATACGGAATCACAGAACATTAGGGATTGGAAGGGACCTTGAAAGATCATCTAGTCCAATCCCCCTGCCAGAGCAGGAACACCTAGACCGTGTCACACAGGAACACGTCCAGGCAGGTTTTGAATGTCTCCAGAGAAGGAGACTCCACAACCTCCTGGGCAGCCTGTTCCAAGTGCTCTGTCACCCTCACCGTGGAAATGTTTCACCTCATATTTAAGCAGAACTTCCTATGTTCCAGCTTGCACCCATTGCCCCTTGTCCTATCATTGGATGTCACTGAGAAGAGCCTGGCTCCATCCTCCTGACACTCGCCCTTTACATATTTGTAAGCATAATATGGTCACCCATCAGTCTTCTCTTCTCCAAGCTAAAGAGACCCAGCTCCCTCAGCCTTTCCTCGTAAGGGAGATGCTCCACTCCCTTAATCATCCTTGTGTCTCTGCTCTGGACTCTCTCAAGCAGTTCCCTGTCCTTCTTGAACTGAGGGGCCCAGAACTGGACACAATATTCCAGATGCAGTCTCACCAGGGCAGAGTAGAAGGGGAGGAGAACCTCTCTCAACCTACTAACCACACCCCTTCTGATACACCCCAGGATGCTGACCACTGAGGAACACCACTCGTTACTGATCTCCTCCTGGATATGGAGCTGTTGACAACAGCTCTTTGAGTGCAAACATCCAGCCAATTCCTTATCCACTAAGTGGTCCATCTGTAAAATCCCTGTCTCTCCACTTTAGGGGCAAGCATATTGTGGAACAGTGTCAAATGCTTTGCACGGGTCCAGGTAGATGAAGTCAGTTGCTCTTCGCCTATCCACCAGTGCTATAACCTCATAATAAAAGGCCACCAGAGTTGTCAGGCATGATCTTCCCCTACTGAAGCCATGTTGGCTGTTGCCAATCACCTCTGTATATATTTAACTCTATTTTCATATTATACAATCGTGAATAGATGTGATTATTTTTCTTTAACTAGATCTGAAGTATATATGATTTGTTTACATGCCTGTTTTCTTATATATATATATAAGTATAATAATAAAATCATGTATGCTAGATGGAAAAAAGCAAAATTTCATTGCTAGAGATGCATTCATGTCTTGCCTCTCAAACCAGTTTAGCAACAGTGCAAATGGAGAGGAGTCCCTGGCTGACAGTTAATAAACATAATGTATGAATTAGCTGAAGATGGAGCTAAGAACATGGGTGCTGTTAGTAGGTATTCAGGAAGGCACTTGTGCACGTTAGGGTATCTGTATTTAGCGAAGTGTGGTTTGGGTCCGCTTGCATTTGGATGCATTTGGATTAAACCACACTGTGGGTGTCTGTGTCTTCTGTAACTCAATTCAGCACAATGCAAAAGATTGAATTTAATTTTAAGAAACGACATATTTCTTAATTTCATAAGTGAAACTTGATTTTTTTTTCCAAAAGTCTTCCATTAAGTGTTGCAATATGCAAATAGGTATTTCACACAGGTCCCTCACATTGTCCCATGCAGTATTACAGATGTTGCTCCTTCATAGTTCTTTTGCCATGCACTGATGGTCCTAAATCACTGTATTCCAAGTGAATGTTGTTTTCAAAATAAGCGTTTATAGGAAATAAAAGCTTCTTAAAGCCTATTAAGGAAAAAATATTCAGAAGAATTAAAACCTGGAACAGGTGCATCTATTGTCCAAAAAGCCTTTGTATGAAGAAGTGTCCTCTTAATTTTGCTGTTTTGTTTGTTTGTTTTTAATGGCAGATCATTTAAACCAGAAAATATAAGGCGGCTGCATTTGGCTCTCTGCTGCCTGAAATATAATCCTGTTGTTTTGGGGCGTATTCTGAATATGTGGTACTAAGGCACACAGCTGATGCTTCAGAGTCAGTTGTGACTGGTGTGTGTCTCCCAGCAGTTTCGTAGCATTCTTGATGCTTTGAACTGCCCCATCCATCCATCCATTTCTTTTTCTGAGGATTTCAAAGCTGATGGACTGGTCAATGTGGTCACAGCACGTGGACGTGAGTCAGTGGCTCTGCCTCCTTCTAGCTGCACGTGTCTGTGGTAGGGAGCTACCGTTCCTATCTTCTGTTGGTCAGTATTTGGATTGGCAAGGCAGCTTCCTGAATCTAGGCTGATTTCATTCTTGCTCACATATCTGTGAATGGCTTTTGCTAGTATTTTGAGTTTTGGGAATGCTGACTAGGAATGCACAAACTAAGGCACACTGCGTTAAAGTAAGCAAAATGTTTCTGGCACTGTAGTGGCCGCAGAAATAGTTTAGCTGTAGTTGCGTATCATCTAGCTAAGCCACTGTGTAGGACCAAATGACCTGCAGTCTGGTAAATCACCTGCGAGCAACTGAAAATTAACTGAAAGCTGAGCACTAAACTGTAAGACAAAGAAGAAACAAATTGGAGACTTCTGATTCTCTGCCTCTTCTGTCCCTATTCCCAATACCTGCTGAGAGCATTTACGCATTTGAATTCTAGAAGGCTATTGCTTTATCTATGTATTTTGAGAAGCATATAAGTAATTCAGAATATTTTGCAACAACAAGTAGGGTTAGTGAGAGGTAGTAACAGTTGTTTAAAAAGTGGATGTCTAGCTGTGAACTAGTTTTTCACAGTTTTAATTGGAATTCTTTCAGGCTAAAAAAACTTGCACTTATGCAAGGGCAACCGATTTTTTTCCAATTTGTCTTTTGACAGCTATGCAAAGTTTTAGCTAAAGCTGTTTCTGACAGGAAAGGACAGAAACGCATCTCATGTTTGCAGTGAGAACAAATCCTTCTCTCTCGAGAACTTCCTGTTAACTTCAGAGCAGTAAGTTATTATAAGCAGCTTGGGGAGCATGACCTATATTTACGATTGTCTAATCCTTTCCACTGTGTGATCCTGTTTACTCTTGCGTTTTACTTTGCGAAACGCAAACCACCCTGAATTATGTTCTCTCAGCTAGCTGTTTGCTTAAGATCGAATAAATATTAGGAAGCTAAAGATATAAATACATTGTATTGCTCGGGGTGTGTAGTAGGAGAGGAGGGTGATCTTTTGACTTTGTTTCAAGGATGATTTCATGCAATAAACTCCAGTTCTTCTTGCCTTTAAGGAGGAAATAAAAATATTTGTATGGGTGGCTATTCCCATTATTAGGGCTCTATTTGCAAGCTAATGTGCTTCTAAACATACACATTTTAAACAAAAATACAGGGTAAGCTAAGTCAAGAACATCCTTAAACTTGTTAGACATTGTCGTTTTGCCTGTGGATGCAACAAATACTGGATAGTACCGTATTTGTTCACATCTAGGTTTGAAGGAGTAAAGAGCAGTATTTTTTTTTTTTTTCCAAAGCAATATTTTGTGAATAATCAGTGGATTTCACAGCAAGTAAAGAGCCTTGGATGATGGATTTCTGACTCAGTGTGAAGGAAGGAGTTGCTTCCAATTACAACCTATCAGTCATAGCTGTGAAGTTAGTTCATGTACAGTTCCCAGTATGTAGCAAATTTCTGATGAATATGTGTCATGCTGGATTGCTTCTGGCAGGAGATGTATGTGCAAGTAAAAAGAATGAAGTTATTACTGCATCTTTGGAGGGGGGGAGAGGAGTTCCAAAACACAACTTGTATACTGTCTGTCTTTTAGTTTTTAGATATTACGAAGTTACAAATCTGTCTTAAAATTGAGAATCCAGATGGACTTTGTTTTAAGGATTTGTAGTACTTTGGATATGTTATTTGTTTTTGTTAAGGCAGTAAATGAAGTAAGTGTATGCTTTTTGCAAATACGTTAGTTTAAGTAGCAAAAGTGGTACATGTTTGTTTTCATTGGGCTGAAAGTTTTCATTTTATGGAAGATAAATAATATTGGTTTCAGCAGGCAAGTGATGATGAATATAAACATATTTGGTTAAGCATCTGTTTTGCTTCCGTCGAGTGTGTATATATTTTTTTTTATTATATTTTTTTGCCCTAGAAAGGAAAACTTGATGAGAGCTATCATGTTTGCATATCCCATGCATTTCCTTTATAATGTCACTTGTGGGTGTCTGCTGTATGTAGTGCTAATAAAACCAGGTATACAGTGACTATTGCAAAGAAAAACCTGTTATCTTATAAGCATTTTGGATGTTGCATTATATTTCATTGGGCCTTTTTATTTCTTCTCAAGTGGGGGATGGCTTTTCTTCCGTAATGTATACTTGAAATCAGATGAAAATCAGAAGTGGCATTTTCCTTGTGGTAAAAATACTGTATTTTTATACTTTCTACAATTCCAGAATATATTTCTGATCACTTTGTTTTCTGCCTTTTTTTTTTTTTTGCAGTTGTACTCGCTAAATGATTATAAGCCACCCATTTCTAAAGCTAAAATGACACAGATCACCAAGGCAGCAATCAAGGCGATAAAGGTAAGGACTTGGCTAACTTCTTTTAATTCCCTTTCCATTACTCATCTTTCACAAAATACAAAATAGTTTAAAGATCTTACTGCTGAACTTTTTCTCCCTTTTTCTGTGTAGTTTCCAAGGTATGACCAAGTATGATAGTGATGGGATTTTCAAAGGTGCAATAGAGGGCTTAATTTGCTGTCTGACTTTTGTTGTTTGGTTGTCATATGTGAGAAAGAGTTGTGCCAACTTGACTTTTCGATCTGATCTGAAAGACGGGCTTCTTTCCACATTTTAAAAAGGAAACACTAAAATTACCTGAGAACAACTGAATAATTATGAAAATACTAAGTTTTTTTCTGTTTTTTCTTCAGAAAAAGTAAGATAGGTGTGCCTTTGAATCAATGTAATCGTATAAGTTTTATTTAATTTTCATAAATTCCGTAGCATACCTTTTCAGATGTGTTGTTCATAGATTTTATTTTTGATGTTGCTTGGATATAAGTCGTTTGTAAGCTTTAGCATCAGGACACTAACTAAAGACTTATCTTGCCACAAAGTAAAACTAATTGCCAAACAGCAACAAAGCAACAGAAAACAGCACTGAAAAATGATGGAGGAAAGAAGTATGTCATTAGTGTTAAGAGTTTGAACAGATGGACGTTAAGTGAAAGTTTGAGAGGTGAAAAAGAGGATAAGATAAAAGCAAAAAAGACATGAACTTATGCTCTTCCTTTCTACATTCCTCTGCTCAGAAGCTAGGTATGTTTTCAGATAGTGGCATCTGCATTAGAGTTCTGTGTGATTCCAATGGGGCAAATTAGTGATAGAAGAATGAAACTCACTCTGTTTTTTAAGAAACAGAAATCAGCATAAATTAGAGACCATGTGTTGCAGTATAATGAAAATGCTTAAACCTTGTACTGAACTTAAATAGTAACTGATAATAAATAGTTCTATAAATTAAACAAACGATACCAGAATCTTGTATAATGTATTTCTCCTGGGAACCTTAAAATGTATATACGTATGTCTGTTTTTAAAGTTTCACTACATATTTTCACTGTTGAGTAAACTGAACCTCAAAGACTTTAACCTGCTAAAGTTTTAAAAGTTCTAATCCTAGTTTTCCCAATATTATCTTGTAGCTACCAGTTCAGTATCTAATCTTACAACCTTAGGATATTTAATGCTAGAGCGGTGTATCAGGAAATAAATATAAGTTCAGTAAGTGGGAGTGATGTATTTTATTGCACAGATTTTTTTTTGTAGTTCTTAGAGCTACTCCTAGTGTATACTCCAACTGTATACTACGTATGGAGTTGTTACTTTCTTGTTAGAACAGTCAGTTTCCATATGCTACTGTTGAGACAAAAGAGGATGTAAAGTAACTGCTGCATTTGGTGCCTCCCTGTGTTCGTGAGATGTGTGTTTCAGTGCATCTTATGAGATACTGGAATAGTGTAGCTCAGGCTTCCACATTTATCATCTCAGTAACGACGTTTAATTTTGTAGAGCATTTATTGAGATGATGTAGAGCTATTGCAATGATATGCAATATGTTTAAAAAAAATAATAAAAAATAAAAATAAAAACACACCGTAGGACAAGTCTAACGTCCACTAAGTACTTTTTCTTTATACTCATGTTTTTAGGTTATTAAAGCAAATATATGTAAAATAAGTGAGATACAGAAAAATGCTGTACTTGGCAACATTGCACTAACATCTTCAGACATGCACAGTGTGTTTTTCAGGAAGCAATTACGTTTTTCTTACTAAATAAAAAAAATTATTTAAAAAAAGAACAAGTGAGATGAACTTTTCCTTATGCTGTTAAATCTTCTAAGGAAAACAGCATATTCAGCTGTAGGTGTTGGATTGCTGGTTAATCAACCAAAGTTTGTAATTGTAGCTTTACGGTCCATATTGCAAGACTTGAACAAGTGTATGCATCTTAAGATTTTCTCCTGTATTGAAATACTATCTTTATTTTCCAGTTCTACAAGCACGTTGTACAGAGTGTTGAGAAATTCATTCAAAAGGTAAGTCAGTAACAGGTATTTCATGTTAGCACAGAGAAGAGCTTCCTCATTTTGTATTACACACAATATTCAAGACCATCAAGTTTTATGTATACATATGAACTAGCGTTTTTATCACACAACAGTTTATTTCAGTTTTCAGTTGTATTCTGTTTCTGCTGGTAATTAGTAGGTGGTCTTAACCCATGATGCAGAAGGACAAATACTTTGTGAATTCTGCTTTAGAACTACTTCTGTAGGTATATTCATTTAATGTTAAAAGAGGCTGTCAATTAAATGTAGCCTATGAGCTGCTGACAGCAAAAGAATTGAAAGCAGCTTGGTGAGTGACAGTCACTTTTGCTTTTCTGCCAGGTTTTCCCATAGATTTTAAAGTTGAAGGTCACCTTTCATCCTCATCTTTTGTGTAGTGTGAGACGTAGCATTTCAGTTGGTAGTTCCTGTAAATTAAAACAAACAAACGAATATGGCTAAACTGGAATTACTTTGGGGGAAGATGCAGTAATTATTTAAAGATTCTATATAACAAAGAGTTTTATGGTAGTTTGCTTTCTTGCAACAGTTAATTATTGTTGGGTAAAACTACGTTTTACCTATAGTTGGAAATGTATGGATTCCAATTTGTAAGTCTTAAGTCATAAAAAAAAGGCAAAATTGTCATTGAGCGTCAGTGAATTCCTTTGTATCTGATGTACAATGTTTGTGTTTAGAACCTCTCAGATTCTCTCTGATTAATAATTGAGATGTAAAGATAATTTGTACTACTTTGTCTGTATTACCTCGTGGGGATAACTAAAGAACAACATTCCTTCCAGTCAGCCCTATTTAATATTTTTTTATTAATGACCTCAATGATGGTATAAATAATACACAGAGGAGGAAGTTACGCTCTCTGGGGAAGGAGAAATAATAAAAAGAATGTCTCAAGATAAATAAAAAATATAAAAGGTGAAAGAATGGAGAAAAGAAACTGATACACTTAAAATTATGAACTGAGGCGTATATAAAATGCTTGAGAGAGAACTAGGAGGAGATGATACTGAAAGGCTGTATTAGAGGTGATGGATGACTTTACAGTGTTAAATAATGTTTATAGATTATCTGGACTAGACAGGGAAACAGTGTACTTCCTCATGTATTCTTTTTCATCTTTTCCATGATATCTTGTGTGATAAGTGTGTACAACAATATTCATGAACTAAATCCATGTCATAGTGTAGTCTAGTGATGATTTCATTGTATTTCTGTTCAAATTCTCATTATATCTTAAAACTGATTACACTAGTCTGGTGCAATTACTGTGCAACTAAAAGACCAAAATTTTACCTCTGTTAAGTAAGTAAAATTACCTAAATAATTTGCAATGTAATTAGAACATATGTTTTATGCATACCTTGCTGTTTGTAAATTGTGCAAGTTTTCCACTGTTTTAAAATAAGTATCATTGGTATATTCTCAACCTATAGATGTCTGCTAAAATATCTTCTTGGTCTGGCAGGGGGAGGTTATACCATACACTATGTAGAATCATGTAAAATAAAGTAAACAAGTGTTAACTTTAATGTTGATTTTAATCTCCAGGAAAGAAAAAAAATATTTTTACTTATATTCACAGCTAATTCCAACAAACTATTAAGAATTTGTTCATGATTTATGTTGCTCTACCTTTTTGTAGGTTCATGTGCTAATTTTTAAGAGAGAGATTCAAAAAAGTTAGGTTTTTGGTGGTAATAAATAAAATTCAAGCCATGTACATATTTGTAGAATACATACAGCTGTGCCCAACTGATCGTTAAGGGTTAGCTGTCTCTGAGAGAGTTTCATGCTTCAGCACAATTTATTAAATAGCAAACGTTTTGGTAATACTTGGACCCATTTAAAAATTAGAGTGAGCTGTTCATGATTAGTCTGCCATTAATGGTTTGTGTTACTTTTCACATATGCAAATTTTGAATTATCATTCTTTGTAGTGCAAACCAGAATACAAGGTGCCTGGCCTATATGTCATTGACTCCATTGTGAGACAGTCCCGGCATCAGTTTGGGCAAGAGAAGGATGTATTTGCTCCAAGATTCAGCAATAACATTATCAGTACTTTCCAGAATCTGTATCGTTGTCCTGGGGATGACAAGGTAAGCTACTCTTATATTTTTTTCTAATAAAAGCAACCTTTAGTATAAAGAACAAAGATTTTGATCTCACTTTTTGCTTACTACAGTGGACCTATTTATAGACTGCTCCTTACACATTTATATGTATTTCTTTAATTTTGCTTGCCTGAGTGTAGGGATGGGGGAAGATGCATGCAATTAGATTAATTAATCTTCCCAAATTAATTAGTCTTTACTAATTACTATTCATGATGTCGAGACACCCTCTATAGCCCCCTAAAGCCCCAGGTTTATGGGTTAGACATCTTTGATGTGATGCAGTATAACTGTTTTTACGGTTCTTACTGTTTTGTCAACCTAAAGGTGCTTCAATCTCAACAGATTGGTGTTGCTACTTAAGACTTCCATAATTCATAATAACAAGAAAAATTATCATGACACAGGTCTTTTGTTATTCTCTTTCATTTTAGAGTAAAATTGTTAGAGTGCTAAACTTATGGCAGAAGAATAATGTGTTCAAGAGTGAAATTATTCAGCCTCTCTTGGATATGGCAGCAGGAATTCCTCCTCCAGTTGTGACCCCTGTCTTGCCCAGCACTACAGCTGCTATGAGCAACAATACACCAGGTAAACAAAGACAGGTTAAAATCAAATAAATCACATGGTATCAAAACCCTTGTGTCACCTCTTGTACCTTGGCTGTTAACATGCTGAAAAAACTCTTATTGGTTTCCTTTAGATAAATCAAATGAATTCCAGAAAGAAATGTGTTATAGTCAGCATCCAGATAAGGGAAATAACAAAAACAAAACATAGCCTGTTGTGTTTACTTTCTAACTATACACAACTGAAAATATTTATAATATAACAGTGCGGTTAGACCTAGTTTTGCACTTGAAAGTGCAAACAAAACAGAAGTTCGCTGTCAGAGTTGAAAATCCATCACAGTACTTAATGCAGTGTTTGTTAATTAGTGGTGCCATGATTGAGAGAAATGAAAGAGAACTCATCTGTATCTTTTTGCTATCCCTACAATTGAATTTGATGGACAACGTCAGACAGTGGTCTTTTGCTGGTCAACGGGTAATGATTTTAAGCAAAAAAAACTGCATTGGTACTATAAGCTGCATCTAGTGACATACTTCCCTCTCCCTCTAGTTTGGAGTTACTGATTCATAAATCATATTGGAGAATCAAGTGGGCAAAAAACTGCTCATGGAGTATGTCCCAAGTTAATAAATACGGAGGTTTTAATACATGCAGACTTGATCACTCCGTGCTTTAAACATCTTCCTTACTTACGTAGGTAGATGGTGGAGAGAGAACTTTTCAACATTTTTCATTTTATGGAAGTTTTTCATTTAAGATTGGGATGCATGGGAAATTTTATATGTAAAAATTATGTTTTGGTGCATATGAACCTGGTTTTATTACCCACCTTTTGCTGATCCCATGCTGAAAAGCAATGTAGATAAATCCATCTTACTTTCTGCTGACATTTGTAAATATGTAGTTCCTGCTCATGGACTTTTTGCATCTTCTACCTCAGTGTTTTTTATTTTCATTAGTTTGATTACTCTAAATTATCGAAATCACAGTTTTACTCTAACACTTTTTGGAATTTTGATACAAAATGTCTTTTTAAACAGCAATCTGGTAGTTTTATTTGGCGTTCATCAGCATCTCTCTACTTCCGAACAAAGAGCAAGGGTATTTGTAGGGATGGAGGATTATTCTGATCATTATGACGTGAATCTAATGATCAGATTGCTGATTTAGTTTCAGCTCTTTGTGAAAAAAAATGTTAGGAGCAAAAAGAAAATAAAACTGGCAATCTTAATGAATCCTGTTGCTGCAGGTTGAAATTTTAGTAGAATCCTTGAGGCTTCTGCTGAGCGTAAAGTGGCAGTCCAGTAAGTTTGGAACTAATTTATGTTTCTGAGTAGATTGCTATCAATTATCATTTGATAAATATTTTTCCCACTAAATGGTTTAGATTACTGTGTGAAACCTATTTAGGTTTCTTGAAATTCCCCCTATGTATTTCTTGTTAGTACTCCCACAGGTCAGTAGCAAAAAGATCTGTGAAATACACAGAGTAATACTACTACTTCAGAAATGTTGACATGAGTATGTTTTATTTCTGTATGCTCTATATATGTATCAGAAAAATAGTTTCTGTTGATGTTAATAAGTGTTTTCTCAGTATTTAATACTGGTTTTGATGTCCGAGGAAGATTAGCGTGTCTTTATAATTTGATTTCTTGCAATTCAGAAATGATTGTTGTAGAAAATAAACAGGAATGCTCATATCAGTTTTATCATTTCTGTTACAGCAGCTTTTTTTTTTTCCTCCCCTAACACCATTTCTAAGCCAGTATGTTGAAATATTTTGGCATACTGTATTTTCTCTCTTTTAGGAACACCTGTGACTCCAGTTACTCCAGCCAATGTGGTGCAGAGTTTACCCGATCCTTGGGTATCTCAGATTGCTAATACAGATACACTTGCTGCTGTAGCACAGATTTTACAGAGTCCCCAAGGCCAACAGGTGAATATTTTATAGGTGGTTACACTATTTGATTCTGTGTCTTTAAGGAATATTAAAAGGAATACTGCTTTCATGGATATCTCGTAGTTTTTTGTCCAGTATTCATGTTAACTATGTTGTTCATGACAAGTAAGTTCCAGGTAAACTAAAATTTCTTATTACCTCTGTAACCAACCCTGTTTGTTCCCTAAAAGAATCCCAGAATGTGATTTCAGATAAGATGGGCTATAATACATACAATTTCTTCTCTACTTAGTATTGCAGTTGACTAAATAAAGAGCAACACTGAGATTTTGTGAATAAATGTGTAAAATAGAATGCCATTTAGCATATTTCTCTGATGGATGCCCCCAAGAAGCTAAACATTGCGCAGAATTATATATAAATGTTCTCATTCTGGAAGTGTGAGTCGATTCTCTTTATCTTTCAGTCAGCTAAATATGTTTTTTTATTTTACAGTGTTTGAACATAAGATCTTGGTTTAGAAGTGACTGATTTTGTGTTCAATTTCTAAATGGTGAACTCAGTAAAGTGGCTTGATGTGCAGCACGTATTGAACTGCTTGTCCTTATAAAGCCTGAAGTTATATAAATCGAGCGTTCCCAGTCAGCTGTGTGTAAAAAACATAGATCATCGTTTTTCAGTTTGTTAGATCTCTGGCACCAGCCTAAATGTGGAATCATGATTTTTGTTTGGTCTGTAGCTATTAGTTGAGGACTATAGTGTTTTACCTGATGTGGTACTAAAAAAAAAAAGAAAGTCCCTGGTTTACGAGTAAGGAACAGCCACCAGTGAGCTGTTACAAGCACTAATGCTGACAATAACAGCTTATTTACTCAATGAGGTGGCTTTACAGTGTTCAGCTGAGCAGAGCCATCTGTAATTGTTCATAAACCAAGTAGAGGGAGTATTTTAGTCAGATCGCATTCATGTGGTACATAAAAAGCAGAGCAGAATGAGTTTGTGGGATACTTTGTAAAGTGTGGAGGAAGGATAGTGGCATAGTTCTTAAGGGAGGGATGTGAAGTGAGAAAGTCAGTTTAAAGATTATTACTTAGAGAACATCCTAAAAAAAAGGGAAGAAGCAGAAAGATTAAAAAAATAAGAAGAAAATGAGAAAGAAATTAAGAGTTCTGAACCCAGCAGGTCACAAAGAAATAGCATTTGGATATTTATCCCAAAATGGTAATATGAAGAAGGGAATGGATTCTGAAGGAGGGAAAAGATGGATGCAAAGTGTGGAGAAAGACTAGGTATACAAACTTATACATACAAATCTCTAGGAGTAGTAGATGAACTGCAGCATTTGCTTCCATCCTCTGTCTGTATTTTTTTTTTTTTTACCTGTTCTCCAAGTCACTTCCCCCATTCCCCAAAGTCCTTGATTTAATCCTGAGATTGTATTTAATGGGTGAGAATGCATGCAGCTAAAATAAGAGTCTAGACATAGGAGAGGACAGGAGTAAGAAAGATGTGACCAACAAGAATGTGAAAACAGCTAGAATGGTGACCATTCAGGATTTTCCCACTCTAGGGCTTCCATCTCTGCTTCTTCAGTTTGATTCCTTCCTACTCAAAGTGATGTACAAGATGAGCAGCCACTTTTGTATATCTTTTGTGGGTCAGCCAAGAAGGAATTGGGAAGCTCTTCAGTTTTGCCTGTTGCAGTAATTAGTGAAAACTTGTGGCGAGGTAAAACAATAACTGAAGCGTTTCTGGAGGCTTTGCTGTATGAGGAGTCTGTATTTAAAGAACAGGAAGAGTTACATCACATTATCAGAAGGTAACTTTAAAACAATCTCAAGAGGAAATCATGCATTTTTGATGCATTGTGGTAATGAAGATCGTTTTAATCAGCTTACAAAGTTTGTAGTGAACCCTAGTAAAAAGAAAGAGATCGAAGCCTTAAAAGCTTAGTGTGGAACCCCATAAGGAGGTGGAATGTGAACTTAAAGATAACTGGGTACTTAAGTCATCAGAGTTTGAAACACCTGGATTTGTTCAACCTTTTTCCAGAAATAACAAAAAACAAGTCTGTAAGGGATTTACCTCATGGAAAGTCAAAGAACTGCTTCCACTAATTCTGAGGTACTTTAGGAGGGCTTCTTTCCGTAGGGATAGTACCTTTTCCTTTTGCATTAAGATTAAATTTGTACAATTTTATAGAAGTATCTCTGTTCAACAGATGAACGGATCCACACATGAAAAAGTTAGCCTTTCATTTCCTCAGTGGGACAGCTCCTTAAATAATAATAGTAATAATAAAAGCATAACTAGTAAGTTGGGGTAAGAAAATCATGATACACCAGACAATTAAATGATCTTTATGGTACATTTGTTCTAAAAAACCTTTATGGAAGATATACCATTTTTCTTTATTTTTCCTCCTCTAAATTTGAGGGAGTTGACTCATAGGGTATCCTGATACACTTTGATCAAATGTTTTAGGTCCGTTCTGGGCTGTTCACTACACTTCTGAAAGTTCCTTCTCTGATGATCTATAGTACTCATTCCAGTATAATCCAAGACCTCTCCTGGTTTGCAGAATGGGGTTGTTATTAAAAATAAATAATTTAACATCTGCCTTTTAGCACTGCCCAAACTAATCATTATATATTTATTTTAAATGAGAGAAGTAGGTAGAGCCCTTTGCTGTACTATGTTTTGCCATAGTGGATGGAGGAATTTTGGTTGTTACAAGACATTTGTTGCCCTAGAGCCACTGCTTCTGGTTCGACATTGTATCTCACTAACTGTCACATTTTATCCTAGGATAGGACTGTACGTAGTGCAGAATCTGTGCCAGTGCAGGAAGTCAAGTTAGATTCCCAAGTCTTCATTAATTTGCTTTTTATGATTTGGTTGACCTAACATGTAAGTGCAAACCTGAGTTTCAGCATGAGATTTTCCTCATGACTTACCCAGAGACACTAGCAGAAATTCTTAATGTGTGCAAGTTGCACCAGTTTAAGGTGGAGCTTGCAAAAGTGCAGTTATTTCCACTACACAAATGTTATTACATACAGATTTTCCTAATGTAGGTGGGCCCTTAGGAAGCTGGAGTAGGCTAACAGATTTTTTTCAGGTCAGAAGGAATCAAACTGGAGAAACAGAAGAGGGTGAACCCTAGAAAGCAGGAAATCCTGAGTGGTGACTGGTCATCATGCAACCTGTCAGAGCAAGTTAGGAGGAAGAAGCATCTGCATGTCTTATCAGCCACAGAAAACAAATTAGCCAGTAAGTGGGAACATAATTTGCCATAAATGAAAACAGATTAAGATGAATTAATAGTCAGAGGTTAGATGATACTGCGTTCATGAGGGTTTTTTCCCTAGCTGGAAGGGAAAGAGATTTATTTTAAAAAAATTTCTTGTTTAATGCAGTTGTTGTCTTTTCTCTTTTAGCTTCAGCAGTTGATACAGACGCTGCAGATACAGCAGCAGAAACCTCAGCCTTCGCTACTTCAAGCCCTGGATGCTGGTCTTGTTGTTCAGTTACAGGCCCTAACCGCACAACTTACGGCTGCAGCTGCTGCTGCCAACACACTTACTCCACTGGAACAAAGTGTCTCTTTTAATAAGGTAGCAGTAGATTAATAGAAGTTAAATATATATATATATATATATATATATGTTTATTGTATAATATATGTAAGTAAAAGTTGTGACGTAGTTATGTGGTGTTCTTCACCTTTTATTAACATGGTGAGGAGAACTGAGCGTGTCTTGTATTCTCCCCTTCCTGTGTTTATGGTCTAAAGTATGAAATGATTTCTTACAGGGTAATGAAAGAAAAACACGCAGAAATTTATATAGCCTGTTTTCCCAGAAGAGTAAAAGGTGATTGGACTTGTAATTTTCTTAAATTATAAATGCCAAGAAACCTCCTGTTCGTACCCACCAAGTGATAGTAAGTGAAGAGATAAGTTTGATTATAGTTAAAGCTAGTAACAGGACAATTTTTAAAGGATGTCAAAATGTAATAACAAACAAGGTCTGTAAGAAAAGAAACTTTGTGTGTGCTGCAGAATGCGTGTCTATCAAATATAAAGAATAAAAATACAGAATGGAGGAATTTAAGAATAAAGCTAATGTAGAATGCCAGGTAGCAATAAGTGTGCTGGCAATTAGAATAGTAGGATAAAAAAAAGAACTTCTATTCAAAGATTTTAAAAAAAAATCTTGTTCCAGTGTCTTCAGAAGAAGCAGCTCATGACAATATAATCTCCATAGGATTGTCTTGAAGTGACTAAATAATAAGGAAGTCAGAGAATCAAAGCAGTGTTATTTTTTCCTAATCCTCATAATCTCTTTTTCAGATAGTTAGCTGACTAAAAACTTTTCAAGTAATGAGTCTAAAGTTTTAGGACAGTTTATCTTAAATGTCTAGAATTTTTTGAGGTAAATGAAAGTTTCTGAAATGATAAAGAGTTGACATTATTAATGAAAGATACGCCTGTAAAACTAAACCAGGAAAAAAAAGAAAAAGTCCTGTAGTGATAGAATCATAGAACGGCTTGGGTTGGAAGGGACCTTAAAGATCATCTAGTTCCAACCCTGCCACGGGCAGGTACACTTCCCACCAGACCAGACTGCTCAAAGCACAATCCAATGTCGTCTTGGAATGCTATATTGTAACTGTAAACATCAGATGGAGTAGGGTATGATCACAGGGAATGAATGAATCAGTAATGGGGACCACCTTAATATTTCAATACAAAAAGTAATTAAGAATACAGCATTGTGTTGTGCTTTTATTCCATGCTCTTCGATTCCAGCATTTATGTGGATATGTGTACTGGCAGGTGTGACTGTCTTGAACATGGACAGGTTAACTGGAGCAAATTGAAGGAATTGGCATTGTGATGAGGTGTGTATACACCTTATGAGAGTTTGGCCTGGCACTCATTAGTTAGTTTATGCCAGTAATATTATGCAGGTTGAAAGTTGTCAGCAGAGTGAATGTACGTGATTTCTGGGACTTTTGATGCTAATTGTTGCAGAATGCCACTCTTGCGCAAGAATTCAATGTGATAATTTACAGGCTTTCAGTGGGGGTGTGAGTGTATGTATGTGTGTGTATATACATATATATATATATATATATATATATATATATATATATAGCATTGAGCTGTTCTTGTAAGCTGGGGAAGAGCTGTGTTTATAGCGTGGTCTGTATCTCAGTTCTGCATTATTCAAGTAGTGTTAGGTTATAATAAATCTCATGTTCCTTGTTCTGTGTTCTATGGCATCTCTTTGAATGAAGTACTAATGTATGTTTTATTAGTCCATTGAAGCTTTGCAGACGCAGCATGTACATTTTAGAATGTTTCCTCTTTATTTATAAACCTGGCATTACCATACCTATTTTCCCTTTTTTCCTGAGGTTTGAGGATTTCTGAATCTAGGTATTATAGCAGAGTATGTATTAATGGCCAATGTCATTCTTGCAATTACAAGTTTTTGGAATAGCTATTTTTCTTGCTTTTTTTTCCAATGGTTTCTCAGCACTGATACCACTTGCAACCCAAATCCCACTTCTCAGTAGCTGAAGACCATGAGTCATAATAATATCATTCTATTTACTGGACTCTTTCCTTCCATTTCATCACATACTTAATTGTATCATTTTTCTACTAGACGTGGCAGCCTTAAGTGTTAAAAAGGCAATATTTACTTATATATGAAGCATCTACATCAGTGTTTTGGTTTGAATCAGGAGCACTCTTTTGATTTGAAACTTTTGTTGTTTTACATGTACCGCTCTTTGGTTCACGTTGCAGACCAGTCTTGAGTGCATAATCCAGATTCATTTGGATTAAGCTAAAGTAAAAGATGTGCTGCAAGTGCTAACAAGCATTCAGTCCACAAAGACAGACAAGAGCAGCTTCAAAGTAACTCGTGTGAAAGCAAAATAAAAAATACAAAACTTTTTTTAAGAGGAAAAAAATGCTTCAGATGTAGGTAAAAATAGTGTTAGAGATACTGTTCCGAGACCTTGTTTTTTGATATTTCTACAATGAACAACACTAGACTGTAACGATTTTTTGAGTACAGGACATTCAGTTGCTTAATTTTTGGGACTATAGTCTTTGTAAGAAAATAAGTTGTTAAAAGTACACTTGTAACAACAGGAATTACAGATGAATGAACCTTGTTTTAACAGCCAGTAGAACTTCTGTAAGGGAAATTTTGTGTCAACAATTCTAGGTCACAACAGGAAATGAACAAGAACCAGTTAATATACATACATTGACTTCTCAGAAACTATTATTTTAACAGTCTTTCTTAAAGAGACTGAAAAAGAAAGTAAATCTGATGATGAATTCAAGTATGACATGGGAGATTTGTATTGTGTAATATGTTACCTGGAGCAAGAAGACAAAAGAATCTGTTGTCTCAGATTTGTCTGGTGAAGACAAAAGGAGTTTGAATAACTCTGAGGTGTATATCAGGCAGCAGCTAGAGGTCAGATTTGATCAGTCCTGTCTAATCTCTCAGAATCACAGACTGGTTGAATTTGGAAGGGACCTCTGGAGGAGGATGTTCAGGCAGCTTATCAAGGATCTCCAGGTTGGGAGACTCCACCTCTCTGGGCAACCTTGGCCAATTGCTTCATCACCCACACAGTAAAGAAGCGCTTCCTGGTGTTTAGAAGGAACCTGTTGTGTTCCAGTTTATGCCCATTGCCTCTTGTCCTGGCCACCGCATACATTTTGAAAGAAGCAATTGAACAAGTGGTGTACCTCTTCTGGTTCGCAGAATAATTGAATGTTATTTTACATAACATAATCAAAATTTCTCTTCAGTGTTCAGTGAGAATTGTATCTTCTTCTAGCTACAGTTTAATAAAATATGTAGGTATTTATATATATATATATTAAATAAAAATATTTAATAAAATAGGAGAGGTCCCTAATAACTGGTAAAGGGCAAATGTTGTTTCCATGGCCAAAGAAAGCCAAAAGATCAGCTTAGGGAACTACAAGCTGGTCAGCCTCACTTAGCTCTGTGGAGCTAGTACTTCTGGAACACGGTTCTGGATATGTGAAAGACAGGGTGATTGGAAACAATCAGCATAAATCTACCAAGGACATATCACACCTGACCAGCCTGATTAGCTTACATGATAGAATGAATGACTGGTTTGGGGGATAAGGGGAGAGCAGTATGTCATTTCCAGTGATTTTAACAATATGTTGTTGGACTAGGTAAACTTTAAGGGTTCTTTCCAACCCAAACTATTCTATGATCTTAAAAAAAAAAAAAAAAAAACCTGAAGTAGCAAAATTAGAGAATTTAGAGGTTCATGAAAGTAATCATTAGAAACAGTGTATAGTTTTTGTAGAAGATACTGAGAAGACTAATTGTTTAGTTGGGAGAATGGAGGATAGGACTGTGATGTGGATATAGAAATATATGGTTGAAGGCAATGTCCAAAAGGTAAATGTTCAGAGTTGTCAAACACTTTAAAATAGTAATAATAAAAAAGCAACAGCTTTTATGAAATATAAATGGTAAACATAGTGATCTGAAGAAAACTGTGTAGCTTAGTTCTGATTCCATGATACAGTGACAGTGAATTGGCTAGTAGGAAGGGTAATGGTGCAGGAAGGTACTTCTGTAGAATACTATACTATCCACCTTCTTTTTCAAATCCCTGTGTTTAATAAGTCTGGCAGTTCTTCCAGTCCTTGTTCTCTGTTTTCAGGGTCTTCTGCCTCCATAGTATCTTGTGGTAATCAGTTGCACAAGTTAATGCGCATTGGGTGAAAATTGCTTATCCTTGTGTTATTGGTTGTTAGGCATTGGAATAGGCTGCCCAGGGAAGTGGTTCAGTCACTGTCCCTGGAGGGCTTTAAAAGACGTTTAGATTTAGAGCTTAGTGATATGGTTTAGTGGAGGACTTGTTAGTGTTAGGTCAAAGGTTGGACTAGATGATCTTGGAGGTCTCTTCCAACCTAGATGATTCTGTGATTCCGTTTAAAAAAAAAAAAGGGGGGGGGGGGGGGGAGGGTGGACACTGATCAACCTCTCCTGTACCTTTGTATCGTATTCCTTTTATTATGATTTCTAAACAGATTATTCTGGCGCTTCAGAAGAATTTCATTTCCTTTGGAATAAAAAGTTTTTTTCATGTCTTTAACAATTCCCATTGCTTTTCTGAACATATTCTCTTCTTAAGCAATTAAATTAACAGGTACAGCATTCATGGAAAGTTCTGTAGTTCTACATGTTTGTGTGGTGGGTTGACTTTAGGTATCCTAATATTTTGTATATTTAAATGTCTATTTCCTTATAGTAGAGATGATTCTGCTCCAATTTATTTAAGAAATATTTCAGTTCAAAATTTTCACTTTAATATCTACACAGAAATCATGATATATATTTGACTGTTTTGGCTGGCAGTTCTTTGGTTTTGTCTGGTTTCAGTTAAATTTTTTTTTTTGTATCATCAGTTGTTGAATTTTTTTTTTCCTTTTCTCAGATGATTAATATTTAAATTGTATATGCTGTTATTTTTCTTTCTACTTTGTCATGATGGAAGATATATGATGATTAATCATATTTTAAAGATAAGACTGGGCGTTTTTCTAAAATGCATATTCTGTTCAGAGATGCAGCATTTTGCAAATGCTTTATTTGGAAATATTCGAACCAGAAAAAAAAAGCAATTTAAAAAGAAGGCAGCCAGCTTGCTTTAAGTGGATTAGATATGTAAAAATCCTGAGTAACTTGCATCATACATCCCACCTCGCATAAACTCCCTTAATTTCTTACCGTGAGTGTGGTCAAACACTGGAACAAGCGTCCTAGAGAGGTGATTGATGGCCCAAGCCTGACAGTGTTCAGGAGGTATTGGGATAATGTCCTTAATATGCTTTAACTTTTGGTTAGCCCTGAATTGGTCAGGCAGTTGGACTTGATCTCTGAAGGTCCTTTCCAACTGAATAGACGTGGATTTGATAAAACTGCTGTATTGATGCATATTTATAGAAAAAAAAAAAACACAATCTGAGTGACTGATAAAATTTGTTGCATTTTTTCATGCTTGTTCTTTAGTCTCATCTTCAAGAAAGTACAGTGATACTGAAATGCTTCTGGGCTGTTCAAAAATTAAAAAACAAAAACTTTGTTGTTGTTCAGCAGAACTACAACATAGATATCTTTACAGATAAAACAAGAAGTTTATCCAAGTTTTTATTGTTCCTTGTTGGATACCTTTTATTTATCACTATGGAGGCATCTTTCTCTTGCATGGTAACTGCTTGCTTTGATTTTTGCACAGTCAGAAGTTGTTTTCAAGGAGCAGTATATTTGAAGGAATTCAGGTTGTCTAAATGACACGTGTGTGAAAATACAGTAATTCTTTGTGAAGTAATCAAGCTGTAAGTCTCATCTTGATGTGAGCAGAGCAGTTTGCAGCTCAGCCAAAGGAGCCAAATGAGTTTGCTGCTCTTGCCAGAGGATTGAATAGTTGGCTTCTTCATAGTAACTTCTTCTAATTAAAGGTACCATCACTTAAAATTTATCTTGCTATAAGTCTTCCTCCAGAATAGCTGTTATTTACTATGGAAAGAACATGTGGTTCTTCTTGCTGTGGAACAGCAGGCAGAGCTCAAGAAAGCCACAGCCAAGACTTGGGGGTCAATGCATTCAAGAGTTTGGTAGCAATACTAGCATGACATTTAATTTACAAGTTAGGTTCTTTGCCAAGCTACTTCTTTTTTTTCAGTTGAAAAATAAAAGCATTTTTCTTTTGCAAACTGAGTATACATAAAATACATATTTTGTAAGGAGTACTCAGTAACACTTACTTTGCTTTTTCCTAGAAGCTGATGGACAGGTTTGACTTTGGGGAAGAACCTGAACAAAATGAAGAGCCTAAAAAGGAAACTCCTACTTCCCAACTGTAAGATCAAGCTATGTTTAGAGGAAAAAAAAAAAAAAAAAAGAGAGAGAGAGAACAAATTTGTTAGGCACTAGTTGAATATTAGAATTAAATAGAAAGTAAGATGTTGTTTCTTTCAGAGCATAAGTAGACCAAAACAACAGAAAAGACAACTAGAGAAGAGACCATACTCTGAATTACTGAAATGTATACATTTTCAAACTTTTTATATAAATCTGTGTGCTTGAAGTTTTGACAACTTTATCTTAAAGTTAACACATACTTTGCTTTGTTAGTTATATAAATGTCAGTAATGTGGTAATGATGATAACAAAAGGCGATATTAACTACATTGTCTTCATTATTCTACATCTTTAGTTAAACTTGAAATTCAATTGTGAAAACCTCTTTACCCACTGTGTAAGAGGAAAAAAATGTTTGTTTTTTTTGTTAATCTTTCATTTTAGGCCTTTAGTACCAGAATCTGTGAACAACTCGCTTTTTCACCAACTAGCTGAACAGCTACAGCAACAAAATTTAGAACATCTGCGACAACAGCTTTTGGAGCAACAGCAGCCTCAAAAGGTAAGAACTCCATCTTGTGGTTGTCATCTGCCAGAAGCTTGCAGAGTAAGTGGAATAAGCAGAATAAAGTGCATAAAGTGAAAAATAAATAGAACCAAATGTGTGGGGTATAAATCTTGCTTCTCTTAGGTGAAAGTATCCTTAAACTCAGTTACAGGCTGACTGTGCGTTGGTCGTTCAGATCTTTTTGTGGGGAAAATAAACCTTTTTTTCCAGTGATCATGAAAGAGGAAGTGGGCCCTGAAGTGAATATGCTACTACCTGTGAAGGGAGAGCAGTGTACAAGCTGCTGCTACAGAACCTACAAGAGGACAGAATAGTAATTTGCACTCTAACTTAAATTTTCCCTTTTCAAGCTTTAAGTCTTGACTAATAAATGCCTCATTCTACTGAAGAATTTGAGCTAAAGATTAGAGTCATATATTTTCCATGAAGTTCTTAATTAAGAACTGATGCTCGAAACATTACAAAATGGATTCTTAACTGTGTGAATTGGGTCCCCTCTACAGTGAAGTAAATTGACCTATTTCTTCTGAGGTTAATCCTCTGTTTTGAGCTGCTCTTCTCCCATGCTGATCCATTAGAAAATGAAAAGTTTATTCTGTCTTGATACTGGCCAGGTATGAAGTGGATTTTCTATAGGGTATTTGGATGCAGTTTCACAGTAAATCAGAAATTTCTAGATTGAAAGAAAATCACCACAAACTTAACATACATCTGTTGGGGATTTTATTTTTTTGCACCTGTGAAAAGATGCAGTCACTCAATTAAGAACATCAATGTGAATTTTAAATTTGTAACCGAGTTTTTAATTATTTAGAAAAATAGTAATCAAGTTTTTACTAGAAGTTATTTTCTTATTCTAGTGTTTTATTTTACTATGTTTTGTTTTCATATCTCATTTAATTGTAATAACTGAGAAAGTTTGTACAACAGCTACAGACTAAATAGCTTTTGGTATAGATGCATAATCTAGCAATTTTTGGCTTTAAATTCTATACAAATTGTTGTATAGGAATATAACTTTGAAGGGTACGTCTGTTTCAAGAGCTTTTGATATGATTTATCTAAAAATAGCTATGTAATTTGACAACAAAAATGCTTAATACCTACCTTACTGTAAAATAATCTCAAAAATCTCAAAAAAAAAAAATCATAAATCTCAAAAAAAAAAAAAAAAAAAGGACAATTAGACATTACATTTCATTTATGAAATTAACTTACATTAGATGTATGGGTAGAATGCTCATATGACTCGCCCCTTATTATGCGATCTTCTACTTGAAATGATTTTCCAGAAGTTGTTTCCCTTCAAGTCCACTCAGCTTCTTGACTAGTTGCTATGGAGAAGAAGTTTCATTTTCACCTTGATAGCAGCTAAAAGGCACAAATTTCTACTGGAACTCCTCGGTAATGACTGCAGCGTATCATGAGGAAGATTTTCTTTAATACCCTGTTTAAGCATCAATGAAAAGATTAAGGGAAAGAGGAAGAAAGATAAAACGCAAAACAAAATTATTAAGCATCTAATTAGGAGCAGAGGGAGAGGAGGGGAGGATAGAAGACAGAAGAATCAACAGCTGTTGTAGGAACTAATATCAAGATACAGAAATTATTGAAGAATAATTAAAGAAAATGAAGTGAAACAGATAATGTTAGAAGACAAATGCTTTAAATGAATTGTAGCAATTTTATTATTTTTAGCAAATTCTCATTATAAGGTGCTTAAGAATACGAAGGCACAGCAGAAGAGTATATATGCCATATACGGCATTCTCCTAGCAGATAGAATACCTAAAATTTGTTGAAGTGAAAATGTAATGGGAATCACTGAAATATGTTTATATTGGCTTATGCTATTTATCTAAATTGTCCAGATTGCATTTCTGAATATTTTCATTGCATTTTCTATATTTCTTGCATGTCTTTCATATCTTACAGATACTAATTCCAAATCTGTGATTTCAAACAGTGTACTGGCCATTATAGATTTTGGAGGCGGTGGGATAGTAATTCAACAACACATTTAATATTTTATGTTTTAAAATTATGAATTTAATTTTGGTGTTTTTCAGAACTGTCTGTTTTGGTTAAAACTCTTGTAATTGACATGCTCACATAAATGATACAACACCCTCCCTTATCTTGTAGTACTTACTATCTTGAATCACGTGCTTTAAGAAAGTTTGGATCTAAATGTAAATGTTTTGACTAGTTGAATTGGTATTACAAATGTTTTCATTGTATTAATAACAAAATAGAATGTAATGCATGTGCACAGGCGACTAATGAGTCTGTTTCAGTGTCACTGTACATAAAGGCTGTCTTCACTATTGCTTTATCCTGTGAGTTTTATTTTTAAGCTAACTAAATTAAGCAACAAATAGTGTACTTTCTTTCTTTTGATTCAGCAAATAGATGGCATTATTTTTTTATAGTCAGGGATATTACTTATTGCAGATGACACAAAAGGAATTGGAATGGTGTGACATCTAGTTCAGCTTGTCATTTTCTCAGTAGATAATTGTTCTAAATTAAAGGGAACTGTGAAAATAAGAGAAACTTAATTGTGTTTTTTTCAGAAATAGTTGAAAAATTGTTTCATCTAGTATAAATTATGACATAGTTAACAATTTGAATTATGAGGTCTTTTATGATCTATAATTATTCATTATTTAGGCAAGCCCTAACGAGGAAAATCAAGAAGGAAATTTTGGTTCAGAGCACTCTGCGTCACCATCACAAGGGAGCAGTCAACAACAGTTTTTAGAAGCGGAAACAAATGTAGATGATTCAATGGATATTCAGCAACAGGTGAAACTATTTTCAATGTAATTACAGAAGGAAACATACTAAGATGATTTCAAAATGAGCAAAATCAATGCATACTTTCATATGCTCATATATTGTGAGTATATCTATTAAATGTTTATGAACTTCTGTGTCTGACCTCAGGACATGGATATAGATGAAGTACAGGACGTTGCTGAAGAAGAGATTTTTGAACAAGAAGAAAAGAAATCAACTGTTCGTTCAAGATCAAGAACTCGTTCAAGATCTCGTTCAAGGTATTGTAATGAACTTGTATTAAGAAAATCAAGTTTTTTTGGAACAGAGTTGTTATTTGTGATTGTCATTCTGTTTTGAATTTTCCAAGGTTGTCAAAGTAGTTTTGGTAACGAACAGAAAGCGTTCATTTAGTATTTGTGCACTAGATGAAGATTTTCTGTATAGAACCTTGTTTTGCATAACTATGGACTACTTTAAAATTTTTAAGACCTGCTCAAGTAACAAAAATAACCAATTAACACTAATGAGTTGGACAGGTTTTTGGTGTCAGAAAAATAGATACTGATATGGAACTCTTTGAGTGTGGTTTGTTTTGTTTTGGCTTGGTTTGTTGTTGTTTTTTTTTGTTGTTGTTTAAAGCCCAGGGTGTATGTCCTATTCCTCACACTAATGGCAGTTTGAGTAAATATAAAGGAAATATCTATATGAAGCTTAAAGCCTGTAGTTAAAAGAAGACTAAAAAACTATTTTTTTTTAAACCTCAGCATACTGAAATTAAGTATTTTGTAGATCACCAAGAAAACGACGGTCTAGATCACGATCTGGTTCTCGTAAGCGTAAACACAGAAAACGTTCACGCTCAAGATCAAGAGAAAGGAAGAGGAAGTCATCTCGATCATACTCCAGTGAAAGAAGGGCTAGAGAAAGGGAAAAAGAACGTCAGAAAAAAGGATTGCCTCCTATACGGTCAAAAACACTAAGTGGTAAGTAGCAGCTACTTTCTGTTTTAATAATGTCGCATTAAAGGGGAAAAGGCCTTATATTTTATTGAAAGAACAATATTCATCTGGAGCACTGTTTAAAAAAAACAAACAGTAAACAAATTATTTTTGTAAGTTTGAGTTCTGATGTTTCTTACAACTCATGCAGATACATCATCTCATCTTAGAGGAAAGTAAGTGTCATACTGTTCCACCGATAGTTTTATTCACGCTGTTGCATTGATGTTTTTAGTTCTGAACAAAGTAGTAAGAGCTTGTCCCTAAGTTAAAATATACTCTTTTATGGTGTATTTGAAAATGAGCAGCACTTGATCTGAAAATTGTTATACCAATTTTTAAGATTTAAGTATGTGGTGCACACTTTGGACAGTTTGCTGCATACTTTAAATAGAATCCAGTTCTGTTAAATATTTAAAGTGCATTTTAAACAGTTTTTCACAGGTACATAGAACCAAAACAGGTGGAAATATGAAACATAAATATTTTGCCATCAGAAGAAAGGCCATAATGGTCATATCTTAAAAAGAGTATCCAAAAGCCAACTGAATTTCAGGTACTGCAGTATGCTGCTCTGCACAGAGAATTTGCACTAAAAAGAGGATAGCAGGGAGAACAACTTCCTCTACGCAGTTGCTTAACTCAAGCTGCTTAAATCAAAAAAGTATTTTGATACAGTAGCAGTATATCCCATTGCTGCTGTTTTCATGCATTCATGGGATGCATGCATTGCACTTAATTTATTTTTGTAACAAACCCACACTCCTGAATTTAACTTGACTTAGATGGTTTATGCACAGTCTCTGATGTCGTTTTGCATTTGTCTTGTGTTTTTAAAACTATCATTTATGTGATAAGATAAGCAGTTCAGAAATCATTTTTCTAAAAGAAAGGGTGCTCTGGTCTCTAATATTTTACATCATTCCAAGGTGACTTTAATCTCAGGATTTCACTACAGTTTAGAAGTATCTTTTTTTTCTTTGGCTTTTCACATTAAGAGTAGCAAATCAGTTTTATGGTGAAGATTTTTCCCAGCAGTCCACAAAGCAGGGAACTATAATCAGAGAGGATGGGAGCTGGAAGATAGGGATGCTAACCTGGAGAACACCAGCTGCACTTGTGGTCCTTTGAAGTAACCCAGCTCATATAGAAGGGAGATATTAAGGAGCACAATTGAGGTGTGGAAATTTGAGGGGGAAAAAAATGTACCTGACAAGCATTTTACTTCATGAAGTCTGTTAAGCGACTCAAGGTATGCAGCCACTGTTATCACTTGCTGAGTTCTGAAGAATTTTTTCCTAGACCTTAACATGAGAAATAAAATTACTTTCAGGACATGTCAAAATATGTGAGGATTAAGTTTTGTCTAAGACAAATCTTAAAGGCTAGTCATTCTTAGCTTTAATGTTTACTACTGTCAATTGAAAATCTGTTAATCCTACAGGCATAGTTCTATGGAAAACTGCTATTACAGTTTACCATAGCTAATAACTGATAGTATTTTAGTTTTTCATCACTTTAATGTTTTAAAATTTCTGGTAGTTTACTTAATCTTTGTATAAAAAGTTATAGATTTACTCTTCTTGCTTTTGATCCATGATTTCTGTGCCTATTATATCCATGCTATAAGTTATTTCATAAGCAAACATTTTAGTACTTAATATGACGTGAATGTTTCTCTTGACAGTTTGCAGTACTACTCTTTGGGTAGGTCAAGTAGACAAGAAGGCTACGCAGCAAGATTTGACTAACTTGTTTGAAGAATTTGGACAAATAGAATCTATTAATGTAAGTGAGCATGTTATCATCCACTTTCAAAGATTTCAAACTTAAACAGACTTATGCTTCTGGGTTCCTTTTAGCATCATAAGCTTTATTTAGGAGACTATTTTTTATCACTGTTTAAAAACTGTGGTTATAATATTTGCTTGTTGGTGGTTTCTACGTACTGAGTTTGAAACAGTAAACACAGTACACTTCATGGTAAAATAGATTTTTCCTGGCAATAACTATAGTGTGACAATTTAAGCATTTTTTTTAAACCCAGGTCTTAACTGATAAGTTTATGCTTTTTTCTCTTTTCTGTGAGGTGGCACAGGGGTAGAGATTATTTTTCCTTACAGTAATGGACGCTGCAGGACATGGTGTCCACATTGGTTTATGTAACTAGGATAACATAGCTGTATAATCTTAAACATCTTTTATAACATCTGCATTAAAATTGACCTTCTTAAGTATTATTGTTCTTTGTTACCATGTGCTCACAAAACAACATATAAGCATATCTGTATTTTATTACTTCTGACTAAAACTAAATTAAGTAGTTGTCATAACATGGGTTGAAATTTTTCAAAGATTGTAAGTCACATCATACTTTTACTTCCTAAATTAAACATTAAAGCTAGTGGAAATGAAACTTCAAGAACAAGGACTCTACCCTCCAAAGATGCAGGATACTTTTAATCATTAGGTTGCGCCTCTGCGAAAGGTTGTTGCTCAGCTCACAGTGAATTTGGAACTTAATAAGAGGTAGTGACCTGCTTTTCTGAAGTTACCATAAAATAGCTTGCAGTTCTTGCCTGCTGCATATTGTTTAAATCTCTTCTGACGTTTTTAGCACCCATTCTTCAGCTTGCTGCTGCTTCTTGAAAATGTTATAACTGATGTACCCTGCCAACTTCACTCTTAGGTTTTGCTGATGATCAGAATTATTAATTATTACAATGATGGTTATTTACACTGTGAGCCTTTTCTTTTTTTCTTTTTTTTTTAGTATTAGTATTCACTTCATGTAGACATGTAAACTGAAGCTTTTTAAGACCATTGATTTTTTTTTTCCATAGATGATTCCCCCAAGAGGTTGTGCTTACGTCTGCATGGTTCATAGACAAGATGCATATCGTGCTCTTCAGAAACTTAGTTCTGGGTCCTATAAAATTGGATCTAAAATTATTAAGGTAAATTAATCCGAGGATGCCATCCACTTCAAATACAGTACAGTTTTAAAATGGTGATCTGTCATTTAACAGCTATTCATTCAAATGACCAGTATGGTGAAGAATAATGAATCAATAAGGTGTATATTGTATTCTTTCCTCTCTGTAAAATGCAGGTTTTAACAGGTAATATAGAAGATAGTAAAATGAAATTTTGACTTGATACTTAAGAAATATTTGGAAAGCATTTTATATATATTCTAGTGATAAGAGTACTGTAAACAACTCAAGTCCTGTATCCTGACCATGTGGATCTCTTACTATTAAAACTGCTAGTATTAAAGTATGTGATTAGATGCTGTGTTTTTTCTACTTTCTTTGATGCTTTACCATAAGTCCTTGAATTACTGTATTCTTAATTTCCCTCATATATATACATATATGTTAGCGTTAATGTTAAATAAATATGAGCTTTCTGACATAATTAATTTTCCACATGGCTGTTGTTGCAGAGGCCAAGTAAATGTCTTACCAGTTGCCAAGTTATATGATTTAACAAGGTTATCTGTTTGGGTTGTATTTTCAGATTGCCTGGGCTTTGAATAAAGGTGTGAAAACAGAGTACAAGCAATTCTGGGATGTGGATCTGGGAGTTTCATATATTCCTTGGGAGAAAGTAAAATTGGACGATTTGGAGGGATTTGCTGAAGGTGGAATGATTGACCAGGAGACAGTAAATACAGGTATAGACATTAACAGTGATTCTCATAGTTAGAAAATGTGTTTATTTCTTGGTAACTGTAAATATTCAGAAAGTTTATTGTTTTAGATAATAAATAGTCTTTTTTGATTTACATTAATATTACTAGATACTTGTTTGCAATATAGAATCATAGAATGGTTTGGGTTGGAAGGGACCCTAAAGGTCATCTAATTCTGACCCCCCTGCCATGGCCAGGGACACCTCCCACCAGACCAGGTTGCCCAAAGCCCCATCCAGCCTGGCCTTGAACACCTCCAGAGATGGGGCATCCACAGCTTCTCTGGGCAACCCATTCCTGTGCCTCACCACCCAATGAGTGAAGAATTTCTTCCCAATATCTAATCTAAACCTACCCTTTTTAGTTTAAAGCCATTAATCCTTGTCCTATCACTCCACTCCCTGACAAAGAGTATGTCCCGTCCTCCCCCCCCCGTATTTTCTGTAGGCCCCCATTAGGAACTAGAAGGCCGCAATGAGGTCTCCCTGGAGCCTTCTGTTCTTCAGGCTGAGCAATCCCAACTCCCTCATCCTGTCTTCACAGGACAGGTGCTTCAGTCCACCGATCATCCTTGTGCCCTCCTCTGGACTTGTTCTAATATGTGCATATAAATGTCATTAAAATCTAGATCATCTTTGTAGATGAGTAATTACTTGTCATGACCATTTGTCGGTGGTTGAATTTAAGCAAGATAATAATGATTAACATTTTTTAAAACAGTTCTGAATTTGCTGTGTACTCATTTCCAAGTATGTAATTTGTATAAAAATTATGTTCTGGTAGTGATTGTGAAATACCTTATAGGTATTTCTAATTCAGGTATAAAATGTAAGTTACGCTTGGAACTTGTCTAAACAGCCACAGCTTAGCTGAACCTTAAGGTATTTCCTCCATTAAAGTCAGAGATGAGAAAGCAAGTAGTGTTAGACCATATATTGAAAATGCTTTGAATAAAAATTTTATATAAATGACAGAAGAATTAAAACATGCAACATTACTGAAATGCAGTCACTATTTTATTCTGGAAAAGTAAACCTTTTTTCCTGGTATTGGTGGGAGTGAGTTTGAGGAGGTAATAGAAGGAAGGAATTGTGTTTTGGTGTTTTTTTTTTTTTCCACATGCAGATCTGTCATTCTGCAGTATACAAATGATAACATAGATATGTTGACAACAATTTTTAGAAAACTAGAACATACTCTATATTACGAATTATTAAGAAAATGATTGAAAAAACTTGGCAAGTTTTAAAAATTCAGCTTGTATACTGGCATAATTAAATAGCGCATAGCAGGTGATTAGAGATATTTTGCATTCTTTAAAATGTATAATAATACGTAAATAACTGTATTTGCTGTTTTCACAGTAAGCTTGGGGGTAATTTGTCTGAATAGATACCAGATTAAAAATTACAGATTAAGATAGAAGAGGGCTTTTTAGTGTGAAAACAACAACAACAAGCAGATTAGTTATCTCCTTATATTAAAAATACGCCTTTCTTTGTTAAGAATGGGAAACAGCCAGGAACTCAGAACCTGCTAAAGAAACTACTCAAACTACCCAGACTACTACAGTTGATAAGAGCACAGTTATCACAACGCAGACAGAAGCTTACACACAACCAGTCACTATGCTGCAGGTTTGTATTAAAGTTTGAGTTTGCAGAAATTCCGCACAACTGGAGGGGTAAGTTTTTATTCAGTACAGATAAACTTTAATGCTAAATTAAAGTACTTACAACAAAAATACTTAAAACCCCATGTTCATGTGTGTTTCTCTCTGAAATATTCTAGAAAAGAATCAGTTGCCCTGGTTGAGCAAAATCCTTAATTTTATGCACAGCATATCTCAAACTTGAGTACTATCTCAAATAAAGGCTTAAATGTTAATTTTTTTCTCTGCCTGTCTACTTTTCCTCATATGAGGTTTGACTATCAGGTTAATTATTTTCCCAGTAGTTTAAGGCAGGATTTCATGGGGACAATCTTGTCTTTAAAAGAATCGATTATTCAAAGTAGTAGGTTGTTGCAGTTCTGATATACGCAGTAATTCATGAGAGTCTTTGAATATCTGCTGTATTTTCTTTCATCTGCTAAAACAGATTATTTTTATTAACATCTATTAAGGTATTGTAGAAGACTGGAAGAATACAATGTAATTTTCCTTTATTATACTACATATATGTGTTTATCAAGTATAAATTGAAGTGCCTTTTGTCAAACTCTAAATGCTTTTTCTTATGACCATATGAAATTGTAAAATGAGAAGCAGTTGCTTAACACAAAAAATTTATATTATCATTTTTTCTCTCTCTCAACATGTATAGATGTTTCCCGTATTTGAGTTGATATAAGGTTACTATGAAAGCTAATGTTTTTGCATTTGCTTGCATTGAAGTTTGAGCTTGGATTCTTTTTACTTTCACAAAAATTATCTTTTGGTCTTTTTATTTCATCTTTCTGCTTGCATACACTGTGATCTGTATACATTTAAATACACACACATATATACATGTGTGTATATATACTGATGTTTTTCTGCTGCTTATTAATTGTACTATACCTGCTGCACTATACCAAAACACATAGCTCAAATAGACGCTTGAAAAATGCTAAATAATTTCCAGGATTTTGTTGGGATTATTAGCCTGGTAATTACATACACTAAACTCTCAATGTTCTAATACTGTTCTAAAATATGCAAATATTTCTAATGAGAATGGAATCACTGTTTATGTGCTCTCAAATTGCCACACTGTCTACATTTTCCCTCTTTTTCTGTCTCTCCCTTTCTGTATTCCCCTCTCTACTCTAGATAAATTTTAATTCTTCAGTTAATATAATGGCTAACCATGTATTTATTTTCTGTTCCTTTCAGAATAAAGAAAAGATAGCATAGGATTTTTCCAGTATCGTTATTTATCTGTAGCGCAGGTACTATTTCAGAATGCAATCTAATACTTCAGGGTGTTCAGAATGTATGTTCGAAGCCTTCAGTACATTTGATGTTTAACATAAATTGCATTCAAGTCGGTGGATAAACTTTTAATGCCACTGAATACTGTAAGTATTGAAGTTGCTTGTTTTTTTTCTTTCCATAAAAAAAGATTCCAGTAGCTCCAGCTGTGCCTGCTGTTAGCTTAGTTCCACCTGCGTTTCCTGTCACAATGTCTGTCCCTCCTCCTGGTTATAGCGCAATTCCTCCTCCACCCTTCTTGCGAGCAAGTTTCAACCCTTCACAGCCACCTCCAGGTAAGTTAGTAAAATTTGAGTATGTAATAAGTGTACCCAGCCTATGTTGTTGTATATGTGTATTTTGCTTTGTAAAGTTTCCATCAGCTTCTTGTTACTGCTTGAGACAGCTCACCTTCGGATCTCTAATTTCAGCCCAATATGAAATTTCTTATGCCTAACTTAATATTATTTTTACCAGTGTATTTTGTGGAGAATATTAATTAAAGCTGATTTTTTTGTTGGTGGTGATTTATTTGAGTCTTTGGGAAAAAATCAAACAAAATGAAAAAAATCTTAAGATTTATCTCCTTTCTTTGTAAAATTTTGAAACTTTTAATTTTCTTCCTTGGATATTGCTGACAGAAATATCTTTTAAAGATTCACATGCAGGTCTTTTACTGTAGAAATAAATTGCTTTTGAAAACAGCAACCACTGTCATCCCTTTGCATACATTTGTTGTTTGCTAGTCTTCAGTGATGCAACTTTTCAGGATAAATAATGTAAATGCTGTTTTAATGCAAAATTGTATTTCCTTCTCCTTCTAATGATTTGTCATTTTTCCATATAGGTTTTATGCCTCCCCCAGTTCCTCCTGTTGTCCCTCCTCCTGTTGTCCCACCACCTGTTGTCCCACCAGTTGTTCCAACACGTAAGTTTCGTTATTCTAGTGGCTGTCATATGTCATTAAAAGCTTAATTGTTTGATACACTACTTTTCATTCAAACAAAAGTGTGCTAATCCTGTCTAATGGACAATAGTAACATACAAGTTATTGCATAGCTGTTTTAAGCAGGTATTGAGAGAAAATTTTACAGAGCTTTTCAAGTTGACTGAAAAATGATAGTTACTGTGGAGTAACTGAAATAAATCATGACAAATTAATTATCTATTATTTGCATACATAGTTTAATATTAGAACTTGGCTATAACATGTATTTGTAACTTAGGCTATCTCGAGTTAATTGCTGAATAATTTATAATAATTTATTTTCGCTTAGCCTTTTAACTGTTATCAATTTAATATTTAAAAGGCTCTGTTAAAGAATAGTGATTGCTTAAGTTGCCTGCAGTTCATGGCCTCTACAAAAAAAAGTAAATATTAGAGTGGTGACTGAGGATAAAAAATTGTTATCAAAACCATCATTATTCTTACGGTAATTGAAATAATTTCACTTATTTTGATTTTTCATCTTGACATCTGCCAAGCTAAACTTAAAGGCAGTTAAACTTAAACTTAAATATGATTACTCTGATACACTTCTGTTATTTTCCTACAGCTTTAGTACAGCCTCCATTACCAATTACACAAGAGACGATGAAGGATGTTCCTTTTACTAGCCTCGTTTTACCAGTTGGCACAGTTACAAGTAATCTAGCTACTCCAACGTTGTCTGCTGGAAGTGTTTTTAATCCTCTGCCAATCAACAAACCAGAACCAGATGAAAAGGGATCACATCTTACAGACCTTCAGATTTCTTCCAGTGAAAACAATAGAGCTGGTAAGAAATATATTTATTGTCTGATATTTTCACGTACAATAAATACCAAAATGCCTGTGAGGTTTTTTTGCAGATCCTTGTCTATTGCATTAATAAATAGAGTAGGAAGTTATAGACTTGGAGGAGTGATGGAAAGCATCTCTGTCATCACCTGATCATTGATTTTAGCAGCTCAAGCTCAAGAATCTCTTCTTTGCAGACGTGAGAAATAAAGTTGAGCCTTAGAAAGTGTGTTCTTTCTATGTAAGTGGCAATGGAAAGAAGAAGGAGGGGGTAGGATGCAGGAGGTATAAACTGTATCAAAGATTTTAATACTTACTTCTCTTGCATAAATGGGGTGATGGTTGTGGAGTTTGTCAATGTTAAGCTGCTGTGCGTTCGTTACTACTTAGAGATGTTCATTTCCGTGGCTTAATGTCTATCACCAACATGATTAAAATGATCTATGTTCATTATAGAAAATGAGACACTGCAGAGATTAACTCTGCGTTAATTGAATAATGTGTTAAGCTGCATTTTGTTTTGAATGCTGTGTGTTGCATTGGCATTTTCTGTTAACTGTTCTTCTTGTTGCTGCTTTTTAGTGCAAAGTGATGTCACAAGTAGCTCTGGACTTGTTGGAGGAGTGCAGCCACCCAGCGTTTCAAGCAGTTCTGGGCTTACTGGAGAAGGCCAGCCACCTAGTGTCTCAAGTAGCTCTGGACTTGCAGGAGGAGTGCAGCCACCCATTGTCTCAAGCAGCTCTGGACTTGTAGGAGGAGTGCAACCACCAACTGTTTCAAGCAGTTCTGGTCTTGCAGGAGGAGTGCAGCTACCCACTGTCTCCAGTAGCTCTTCACTTGCAGGAGGAGTTCAGCCAACTAGTGTCTCAAGTAGCTCTGGACTTATGGCTGGAGTGCAACCACCAAATGTCTCAAGTAGCTCAGGGCTTCTAGCTGGAGTGCATCCACCCAGCATCTCAAGTAGCCCTGGCCTTCTACCAGGAATGCAGCCACCCAGTGTCTCAAGCAGCTCAGGAGTTCTGGCAGGAGTGCAGCCACCAAGTGTCTCAAACAACTCTGGTCTTCTCATAATGCCACCACCCAATGTTTCGAGTAGTTCTGGACTTATGGGAGTGCCACCACCAAATATTTCAAGTAGTTCTGGACTTCTGGCAATGCAGCATCCAGCTGGTGTTCAAAATATGCCTCATTTAAATATAAGTAATCAAAGGATGCCAGGAATGCCTCTCATAGATATCCGTCCAGGCCTAATGCCCCACTCACCTGGACCAAGGTTTCCATTAATGCAGCCAGGAGTGCCACCACAGCGTAGTATTCCTCCTCCAGCAATCCTTGATCCATCTCTTCACCCACCACCTCGAGGTCCTTTTCCTCCAGGAGATATTTTTAATCAAACAGAAAGACCTTTTGGAGCACCAGGAAGACAAAATATTGATAGCATTTCTAATCCAGAGAAAAGACTACCACTTGGAGGGGATAACATACAGCAGGAAGGAGACAGAGATTATCGTTTTCCTCCAGTAGAAAATCGAGATAATCTTAACAGACCATCCCCAGTGGATGTCAGAGATCCTGTTGGACGACCACCAATTGATCCAAGAGAGGGTGTAGGACGGCCTCCAGTAGATGGAAGAGAACATTTTGCAAGACCACATATAGACATGAGAGAAAATTTTGGAAGACCAGGTATAGATAATCTTGGCCGAAGAGAGCATTTTGCTTTCAATTCAGACAAGCACTGGGGACAGAGAGGAGATTATGATGAAAGAGAGCATCATACCTTCCCTATTTATGGTGGCCCTAAAGGCTTCCATGAAGACAGAGAGAGATTTCGGCATGTAAACTATAGATTTGATAGTAGAAGTGGTCCCAGTTGGAATAGAGGATTTGAACCAGATGCTCACAGAGATTTTGATGACCGCAGAAGACCCTGGGAAAGACAGAGGGATAGGGATGACAGAGATTTTAACTTTTGCAGAGAAATTAATGGGAACAGGTTTGGAAGAGACAGAATGTCAAACAACTGGATCCCCCCTCCACATCCACGGGTTTTTGAATATTTTGATGGGGCCGCTCCCCAGCGCAAAGCTGATAATATGCCCCAGGTAAACGGTGAAAATACAGAGACAGAAAGTCAGCCACCAACTGCACAGGTGCAGGACGAACCAGAACTTTATGAAAAACTGACCTCTTCCGTCGAGATAAACAAAGAGAAGAGTGACACAGAAGCTGATATAGAAAGTGAACCAGTGGTAGAAAGCACAGAAACTGAGGGGACATAATCATCACTCAGTAGGTAAAAGATACCTTTTGTAAAGTTGTCATCTCTCTGTAATAGATAAATGGCTGACTGGACCTTAGTAGTTCACTTTTGTCTGCCAGAATTAAGTTAATCTGATGTTCATGTTCATCTTTCGCTTAAATAACTGTACAACTGACTTGTATAGAACACTGTTCTTAATTTGAACATGGTAGGTAAACATTTTTTTTATTTCTCTGGTAAAACATAAACTTGCCCCCACTTGCTTTTAATTTCACAAAGATAAAATAACAGCTTGTCAAACAAAGACTTCCTATGGAAGACAATGGAATTTTTTAGATACTACCCTTAGGTTGGCTATCGAAATTGTTATACTTGAAAACAGGTGCTGGTGTATCTCGTCCGTGTTTTTAGGCTGCTGCAGAATTTTAAAGTATAGACAAAGCTGTGATATTTTATGTTCCTACAATTTGGCAGAAAAAAAGAAATGGCCCATGTTACTTAAGGAGCATAACACAGAGATTAAAAGTGGTTTTGTAAAATCTACACTATAGTCTCTGTTTTCTCTAAAGTAAGTGTTTGTGACTTGTTCCTCGTACTGCAGTGGGTTTAAAAAAAAATGAAAAAGTACATTTTAATGTTGGGTGCATTTTGTTTTTAGATGCCAATAAAGCATATTTGTTTGATAACAGTGTTCTAGGTATTGTATTTTTTTTAAAACCTGCAAGCTATAAAAACTTGGAATCAGCTATGATATGTGCTTAGCTAGTTGTTGCAAAAGGTTTATATTACTTTTGTAAGACCAATGCAACAGCTGTTAATGTCCAAGAAAGAAGGGTATGGTTTTTACATTGAAAATCATGCAGTCATTAGTTTATGTATATGACATATGTATGTAAATATTTGTGTAAACTGTTTGTAGATACCACTCTTTCTGTGCGTGCCTGTGTATGTGCACACGCTCACAGAATATTGTAGACAGTTCAATAAAATTGAAATGAAATTAGGTTATAAAAATTTGCCTTTCACCTTCTTTAGGTAGTAAGATAAGTATTTCACTGCAATGCTGTCAAGCTTACATTTACCTTCTTATGCTAATAGTTATATGAAATTCTTACTACTTACAGAAGGTGGAACATGATACACTGTAAGAATATACAGTAGGATTTTAGCTTTCTTTTTTAAATTGCAGATACACATGAAGCCAAAACTTAAACAAATATTTGCATTGTCTTATTTTGTAACATATTTAGTGTTCTGGATATATTCTGGATAGGTAGTGGTAGTGTTTAAGTACTTTGTGGTTATTTGTTTTTAGTGACTCAAAGTCCAGAAGTGTTGCACGAAAAGTAAAAAAGCTGTTGTTGGTCTAAAAAAACCTACATGTTTTTTAACAGAAATAAGGGGGACTTTGTTCTTTTGTGGCTTAATACTGAAGTAGAACCTCTTGTTAAATTGGCGAGATGAATTGGCTGCCTTGGTAAATTAGTAGCACTATTCTCTCGTTTCATATACTTTGCTGCTTGTGTCATTTAAATTGGTGGTGGATGATTTGGTCATGTAAGATTTTCAATTTATTCTACTCAAGTGCGTTCCACCAACTTCTTTCAAAATAACTTTTGTTAAAATTTTGTCTGAAAGCATTTCACTCAGTTTTGAGAAAGTTGTTTTTGTCTTGCATAATAGGATCAAGGATTAGATTCTGTTACATGAATGGCCCTTGGTAGAAGAAACACTTTTTAGCACAGATTAGAATTTTGATCTTTCCTGATAAAGTGTAAACGTGCAAGTTCTAATTCCCCTTCCTGCTCTCCCAAAGGGACAAAAGTATGAGAATGTCACATGAGTGTAAAGCATAAGCACGCCTTTGAAAGTAGACTCAAGTTATGCATGTGTTTGTTGCCCTCTTCCTCTGGGATGTGGGTTATTTTTTCATGCTGTCATGGTTCAGTTTTTCAATTATAGGGACTTCTATTCTGGATAGTAAATAAACTGTCAGTTTACGGAAGGTAGCCCTTTGAAAGTGGACATGAATGATTCGTTATCTACTGTGCAAGTACTAGTCATTAGGATGTAGTGTGGTGTACATTAAAGAATTATTGCTTTGTAAAAGACCTTGCTGATGCGTTTATTACCAGAACGTGTCTCAGGAGTTGAGATGAACAATATTTAAGGTAAAAAGTACCTTCATGTGCAGGCTTTGTGGCTCAAGTTGATTGGTGCTGCACAACCTACTACTAGTATTCCGGTCGGGTAGATATGGTTCTGGAAGTCCAAAAATACAAAAATAGCCGTAAGGGTATTTTGTGAATATAAGGGATTTTCTTTATTTTGTTTTAATACATGCAGACTGAAAATACTTCAGTCATAGACCATGTAAATACCCAGAATCAAACACATATTGGCAGTAGCTTTTATTTTCAGATGTAATGTTAAATGTTTTTCTTTTTTTAAACAAAAAGTTAGTCTGTTTTCTAAACTGGGAGCTGAAGTATGCTAAATTACTTGTAGTATCATGGTGTAGGTAAATTACTTGGTGAGAAAGGTTAAATAAATCGTTTGGTAGTGATATAAACCAATGTATTATTTAATGAATTCATCTTTGTTAATATCTTTCAAGCATTAATAAATTGGCTACTGTACATATGTGTTATACCATCGATTTCTAACAGCTTTTTTTTGTAGAATAAAAATTTATTGTACAGTCTTCAGTTGCATCGTGTTCAGAGCTAGAACTGTTCCATGTCTTGTTTTACTACTTCGGGGCGCGGACAAATATTACCAAAAGAACAAGAAGGGACATAATACTTACAAACATAGTATGGTTTCTTTATCTTGCCAGTGGAAATGTTCTTAATCTTTTTAAGTTTTAGTGAAGACTTTCGTTTCCCACTGTAGATTAAACCATCATAAGCCAACACTTGCACTGAAAGGAGCTGTAGTAATATCCAGATCAAGTCTTTGATGTGGTTCACAGTAGCGACACTTACTTTTTTGCTGACACAATGGAAAGGGTGAGAATGGGACATAGAGATGACAGGGGCCTGACATTTGGGCAACAGTTCTCATTTATGCCAGTTTAAAGCTTTTTCTGGTGATAAAAGCTGTCAATTCTAGCAACTAAAGAAGCTGATCCATAGCGCTTTGTATTTTTACACAAGTAACATATTTTGAAAAATACTTCAGGTAGATTTGCAGACAACACAAACAATATACTAAGGCATGCACGTTACTTGAAAACCTTATGCATTAGTAAGTTGCTTGATATATTTATTACCCTCCTAGGCAGCATGTGTTTCTGATCTCTTACTGTACCGTACTTGAGCAGAATGTTGTTACATCAAGAAGATTACAAAGATAAAATATAGCCTTTAATGACATGATCTCTTTGATGAAGATTTTTTCTTTTACAAATTGGTATGCTTTCGTTTTTATACATGGTGCTTCACATTGTTACTATAAACTCAAGAGAACAGATTGTTAGATTTCTTTGCTTTAGTAGAATAGTACACCACTCCTCAAGCCGTATCAGTGATTTAAATGGCTTTATTTATGAAATTACCCTGAATAAGGCAAGACAGGAATAACGGAATCAAGCCTATTGTGTTGAATGAATAGTCATTTAATAAGCATCGTTGGAAAATTATCAAATAAATCGTCTATAGAAGGTGTTGGTAAAATAAGCCACTATTGCAGAGGTTTCGTAAAATGTAGTATTGGCAGTTTTGAACAGGTGCAAGGATACATTGTGCTAAGGATACATTGTGCTAGTCATCATAGAGTCACAGAATGGTTTGGGTTGGAAGGGACCTTAAAGACCATCCAGTTCCAACCTCCCTGCCACAGACGGGTATCTCCCACTTAGATCAGGTTACCTGAAGTCTCATCCAACCTGGCCTTGAACACTTACAGGGTTGGGGCATCCACAGCTTCTCAGGGCAACCTGTTCCTGTGCCTCACCACCCTCAAGAATTTCATCCTTAAATCTAATCTAAATTTACCCTCTTTTAGTTTAAAACCATTATCCCTTGTCCTACCACTACACTTCCTGATGAAGACTCCCTCCTCCATCTTTCCCATAGGCCCTCTTTAGGTACTGGAAGGCCACTGTAACCTCATCTCGGACCATTCTCCTCTCCAGGCTAAACAACACCAACTTTCTCAGCCTGTCTTCACAGGAGAGGTGCTCCAGCCCTCTGATCAACTTTGTGGCCCTCCTCTGGCCCCACTTTAACAGGTCTAGGTCCTTTTTGTGGTGGGAACCCCAGGGCTGAACATGGTAATCCAGGGGGGATCTCACAATAGTGGAGTAGAGGAGGAGAATCACCACCTCCATCAGTTTGCTGGCCACACTTCTTTTGATGCAGCCTAGGGTCTAGTTGGTTTTCTGGGCTGCAAGTGCACATTGCCAGCTCACATTGGTTTTTCATCCACCAATGTCCGCACATCCTTCTCTTCAGGGCTGCTCTCAACACGTTGATCATACACTCTGTACCGATATTTGGGATTGCCCTGACCCAGGTGCAGTACATTGCACTTGGACTTGTTGAACTCTGTGAGATTTGCATTGGCCAATGTCTCAAGCCTATCCAGCTCACTCCAGATGGCATCTCTTCCCTCTACAGCACCACTCAGCTTGGTGTCACCTATGCTGACATCGGTATTTCATTGAGTGCTGAGGGTGCACTCAATCCTACTGTCTGTGTCACCAATTAAGATGTTAAATGGTCCACTGAGGAACACCACTCATCATTGGTCTCCCCCTGAACATTGAGCCATTGACCACAGCTCTCCGGATGTGACCATCCAGCTAATTTGTTATCTATGGAATAGTCCATCTGTCAAATCCATCTCTCTCCAATTTAGAGACAAGAATGTTGAAAGGGCTTTATAAAAGGGCTTTATATCAAAGGCTTTATACAAGTCAAGGTAAATGATATAAGTTGCTTTTCCCTTGTCCATCAATGCTGTCACTGTTGTGGAAGGCCACCACATCAGTCAGGCATGATTTACCCTTTGTTAAGCTATGTTGGCTGTCTCCAGTCACCTCCCTGTCTTCCGTGTGCCTTAACATGTTTTCCAGAAGGATCTGCTTCGTGATCTTACTGGACACGGAGGTGAGACTGACTGGTCTGTAGTTCTCTGGATCCTCCTTTTTACACTTTTAAAAATGGATGTTATGTTTCCCCTTTTCAAGTTGCTGGGTACTTCACCTGACTGCTGCAACTTTTCAAATATAATGGAGAGTGGCTTAGCAACTTCATCCACCATTCATTCAGGATCCCATCTCCTTGGGTCTCTTGGACTTGCACACCTTCAGGTTCCTCAGATGGCCTTGAACCTGGTCTTCTCCTATTGGGGGTCATACTTCATTCCCCTAGTCCCTACCCTGAGACTCCATGACTTGGGGGGACAAAAGGGAGGTGGTCAGAACAAGACTGAGGCAAAAAAGTTGTTGAGTATCTCAGCCTTCTTCATGTCAGTTGTAGCCAAGTCCCTTATCTCACTTGACAGGATAAGGTACAGTATGTTTTATCTTCCTTTGCTGACCTAAGTAGATAGAAATCCTTGTTATTCTTCACATCCTAGCTGAGTTCAGCTGTAGCTGTCCCTTGCATTTCTTGATTCCATCCCTATATACTCACAAGCCATATCTCCATAATCTTACAAGGATGTATGTCCCTGCCTACACTACCTATGCATTTCCTTTAAGTTGGTGGTGGTGGCGGTTGGTTGGTTTGGTCCTTTTTTGTATTTTTTTGTTTGTTTTTCTGTTTTTTTTTTTGTTTGTTTGTTTTTTCTGGGGGGGGGTTGGTTAGTTGAGGTCCTGACAGCCATGCTGGTCTCTTGCCTTCTTTGCCCTATCTCTTGCAGGTTGGAATTGAAAGCTTTTGTGCCCTAAGAAGAATGTCTGTAAATGTCTGCTAGGTGTCTTCTGCTCCTTTATCCGCTAGGGCACTTTTCTAGGGGGTGCCATCCACTAGTCCCTTAAGCAGCTGAAAGTTTGCCTTCCTCAAGTCCTGACTATTTTATTTATCCCCCAAGATCATGATTTCTGCTAGGGCATGATCACTGCAGCCCAGGCTACCTCCAATCTTAACTTCTCCAGTAAGATCCTCCACGGTGATGAGCAGCAGGTGCAGTAACATTTGAAGTACTCATTTTCTTGGTTCATTTTCTACGAAGTCAAATGCTTGGGTCATTTAATTCGAAATTAGGATCCATTTTTACCAGTTTTCATTCTTTGTGTTTCCTGTAATGTATTTTAAAATAACAATAAAAAGTGGCTTTTGTGGTTTAACAGGAGCTGAACAGATATAATTTAAAACCTATTCAGAACATCAGGAGTCACCAAGAGTAACAAGGATAACTTGTTGTTGTTAATATAGTAATAAAAAGATCTTTCTTTCCTGCTGACAGTTGAATTTTACATTAGTTACGTTTTCCTTTCAAGTGCTGAGCATTCACATGTAAATATGTTCTGAGAAGCCAGCTACTTCTTGTGTAGTTGAGAGACTGATTTAATAGGCATAAAAGCAGAGCATCTTCATGTGGAGTTGCTTAATTGAACAAGAATGGGAAATTATTATTTTTTTTTACTATATTCATTCACATCAGCAGAAACCTTTCAGCAGCAAAGCTTATATCATATTGCAAGATAAGAATTGTAACTAGTCTTACATTTCTTCTTGAAGGATCTTCTTAGTGATGGTATTCACCCCACATAGTCTATACAAGGTCTTTGGGTACTCAACAAACATTTTGAAGTTTTTTGTTTGTTTTTTTAAATATGTACATTATATTTTATAGTCAAGAATGGTAAAGTAAAGCTACTAAAAAATATGTAACATCTCTTCAAATGTCATAACTTCTGGAAAAGGTGTGTAAGGTTTGAAAAGTGATTCTTGTCAGTGATAGGATGGCATGAGAATCATTTAATAGTTGCATTGATGGTGGGGGTTTTGTTGATTGTTTTTGAAGTTGGTAAACTATAAAATTGTATTTGCCATAATTCTTAAATTCCTTTCTATCTTGCACAAACTTGATGAAAAAGGGAAGTGTTACTGAACATCCTACTGATACTAATCTTATAGATGCTCTGCTACCAGAGATTAGAGGAGGGAAAGGACAAATGATGTGCATACTCTTAAAAATCAAGCGGTTGCTAAGATATGTTGTGCAGTTGAAGATGAACATATTTTCTCTTTTTTAGAAGTTTAAAGTACGCATTGCAGCACTTGAGAGATACTTGTTATATCAGTATTGTCACTGATTTATTAATCTTAATCTGTACTCTGTCGTTTTTATTTTCAAGTTACCTCACTAATGCTAGTTTTAAATTTTTTTTCCTATAAAATGGATCATACTAATGCCCTTAGACAAGGAACTGTTTTGTTCTTTACAGAAAAAGTTTTCTCAGACAGTATTTCAACCTGTAGATAACTTAGTTGAACATTTTTCCTTCACAATTTAATGCTTTAATGCTGCAATTTTTCTCTAAAATTTGAGTTATAACAGATGTGGTTCACATTAGCACATCTCAAGGTTTCTGTTGAAGAAAAATTGTGAGTTTCTTTAGGGTAGATGACAATGTGTTTCTAAAACTAGGGTAGACTTCACAGCTGTACTGATTTGTATCTTGGAGCATTACAATTGTGTGCAAGTCAGTGCAAATAATCCTTTGTAGGTGAAGAGTATCAAGTGGATATAGAATTGTTAACTTGGACCTACATACATAGGATTTGTGTAGATACAGGGAACTTTTGATCTGATGTGACTTCCACACTAAAAGAGACATCATGAAATAATTATGTCTAGGAAAGCAGGAAGTGTAGCCTAGCTTTCTTCTTGACAACACTAGAAATTCAGTACAGATAATGATAGAATGTCTAAGGTCCTTTTTAAAAATCTATCTATCTTCTTCCAGTTAAAGTAAGCTACATCGTCGTATGAATTTATCAAGAGAAAAAAAAATACTTTGAATTTATGCTGTTTCTGAGATCATCAGGTCTCATTCAGTAATGCAGTGAAATGCAGTTTTAAGTGTGCCTTAATTTCTTCCACAAAAATGTGGACAAAATGAACAAATTTTTTGTCAGTAGAATTGCAAATGTAATTTTCATTACGGTGATTTTCTTCTATAATTTTTTGTCACTTCAGTAGTAGTGTGAGTACATAAACACTAAATGGAAAATCTGCTTTACAAATGTTTACTACAAGTTATACTAGTCTGTCCAGTTCATTTTTCATTTATTTTCATATGCTTGCAATACATTGTTTTGTCAGTTAGTGCCATCACAGAACTCTTCTTACAACAGACGAAAAATCTTTGAATTATGTCATTCAGTTGCTTAATGGGTTATTGAAATCTAAGACTTTAAATAAGTCTTTTTCTTGACATTCATGGATTACTTCTACAGTATGACTACCGATCACTAAGAAATTCAGAATTGAGAACCTTATTGTTTAGGCTATCTGTGATTAAAAGACTTCATTCCATAAAATACTGAAAACAAATCAAAATGTTTGCTCATTCATTTGGAATTTTGCTATTTCTTAAAAGCTAAATAATGTCGTATTCTCAGACTTCATATTGATTTTAAAATTTACCATATAAAAAAATTATATGAAATTAACGGACTGTAGTTCTATGAATTGTTTAAATGAGTAGGGCACCCATTATTTTATTGAAATGTAAAACCTTGAAGCAATTAGGATAAAAGTGTTAAGACTACATTTCAATATTGTGTGTAAGTGTATGCATAATCTCTGCAGTTTCATTGTATACATTGTTACACACTTTTAACCTGCAGTCCTTGTTACATGATCAAAACGAATATGGAAAATAGAAAAGTGGGAAATCCTAGCAGACACTGGGAATGCTGTATGAATTGCATCTATATACCAGCAATGGGTAGATATTGTTGTCTCAGAAGCAATAGCTTGCTAGCCTAACTTGAAACCTGATAAAACCTCAGTTACAAAGCATAAACCATTCTTTTTTTTTTTGATTTAATAATTTAATGCACACATTCTGAGTTAATATTTAGTGATTAAGAAGCAAGCATCCAATAACATTAAATAGTTCTGAGCATTTTCTTTAATGTTGTTCATACAAAAAAAAAAAAAGCTAGGAAGGTTCAGATAGATGTGCAAATATTTGTAAGATTACAATGTTCTTGGAAAAATAACTGAATATCAATGTTAATATATCTATTTGAGCACTTTTAAGTAGTAGATGCTCCAAAACACAGGTAAACAAACCCCAGGTAAAAGAATGATAAAGAACCATTTTGTCTGCAAGGAATGTGTTGAACTGAGGTGTCGGTGTAAAATCCAAGTTGTTTTTATTTGCTTGTGCTATGCCCCAGTCCAAATACTGACCTTGTTCAGTATTTAACTAATCCGGATGCTGATGAGAGGATATTTGGATTTGTTACATTTTTAGTTACCTCTCATCTTCACATACGTGACCAATACAGACACAGACAGCTAGTGACAAGTTTGGAGTGTTAGCTTTCATGTGATTTCTAGGGACTTAAATATAATGCTTCTTCAGTCTTAGTGTTAAAACAGTACGTGGCATGCTGCCTCAGCTGTTTAGCAGTGGACGTTGCCATTGACTTCACTGAATCCAGAATTTCAAACTCTGCCTTGTGTGTCTCAGATTCTTTTTCAGCAGCCGTTATAAGAGCAGGTGGTAGAAGATTATCTGATTGATTATCTGTCTGATTTCTACTGTTTCTAAGGCTAAAGCCTTCTAGGAGATAGGCTTTTTTGGTGGTGGTGCTGGATGTGTTTTTTTGTTCTCATGTGTTTTCAATTCATGAGCAGACAGCCCTGTTGAAGACTTGTAAGACTGTGAGAGTATGGTGGAGTAGATTGTACAAAATGTCTGAAAAAAAATTGCAAGCTCTATACACTTCTAATCCTGTGCTCAAAAATTCATAGAGAGAAAGAACGAAAGAAAGATTAAAGCTAGTTAAGCACACTGGTCTTACCTTCTGTCTCTCCCCTAAATGATCTTAAGAAGATTTTTTAATTGCAGCATATAGAGCAGCCCCATACTACATGGTCACTGGTCTTTGATTAGAATCCATTATGTACTGTGGTTTCTTTTCCCCATCTGCTTACTGCTTTTTTGAAAGGTTGGGAGGTTTTTTTTTGTCTGTTTGTTTTTGTTTGTTTGTTTTTTATTATTATTATTATTATTATTATTATTATTTTAAAATAGTTTTTTCTTCAAATGAATTAAAGAAAAATGAATTCTTTAGGTTAATAAAATTTTCTTTTTTCATTTTAGAATTCACTGCCTAATTCTCCTCAATTTCCTTCTCCAAGTTCTTACATTTCTGTATGACTAGAATAGAAATAAGAATGGATGACATGTAAAACAAAAATAAATAAAAATTTTATCCAAAATATATATATATTTGTCATGATAGTCTGGTTCCAGCATGCTCAAGAATATAAGTAAGTTGGCATTTTTAAAACCTCTTAGTAGATTATGCTATTCCATGCAACTTGTAAGGTTATGCACAGGTTTTAGCGACTTCAGTTGTTGTCCCATGCAATGCTTACACATTGTAGTGAATGCCAAGGTCTTACATTTCACTTCTTGTCTTACCTTGTTGCCAGCTAATTTAGTCACTTATTCACAATGAAGGAATTTAACCAAAAAAAAGTCTGAAAATTATAAAGAATTTTACTTTTCCCAACTTTGAGAATTAATTTGTTCTGAATGTCTCTGATCTTGTGACAGGAAAGCAAGTAATCATGAATCCAAAAGTAACAAATTTATTTATTAATACAATTTTATTTATTAATACAATAGCAATTTATTAAACATTTCCACGATTTTGTGGGTAAGACACAAAGTCTGCTAGAGGACTGGAAAGGTTTTAATTCATGGTCTGTTTTACTAACTGATTGGCTTTTTTTGAGAGCCATCTGTTTGAAAATTTTATTTTCTTACAGGTGCTTCCAAGACATTTCATGGTTGTTTGTCTCACTAACATTTTTCAGAATTGGGACCTTACAGTATAGCTTTGAAATTATACATCTTGTCTTACGATAATTGCCTAGCACTGACCTGAGGTACATACCAGAAGATACACAGTACATTAGAATTCATTATTATTAAACAATTGATGGTATTTATATATACTTTCTAGAAGTTTCTGGAAAGCTTAGCCCAGTATTTCTAATATGCACCATATGAAAAGAAACACAAAGTACAATATGAACTCTTCCTCTTGCTGTATATGTTACAGCCATGGTGTTCCTTAAACTGAAGCATCTGTTTTGTCTTCTGCTCTTGCTTCGCCAATGGAGTCAAAGTTAGACATGGGTGTATTCAAGTATAGATTTAAGTGCACATCATCTCTGAAAATCAGGTGAATATTTAAAAATCAATTATTAAAGTAGGACTCTAAGTTTAGCTTGCTATGAAATGGTTGTGGTTACACCACATTTTTACACCAATTGTTTTTTAAGACCTTATTTTTCAAATTAAATGAAACAATGTTTTTGCATATATAAGAAAGGTTCAGTCTTGTCTGTGACTTTTTTTTTATGTCAGAGTATAGAGGTTGCCAGCCTACAGATATCTTTGCTGTAGCAAACACAGTGCTTTGGCACTTGGTTGGACAAACCACCTCAGGAACTTGTCACCTCAAGGCTATGAAGTAACACAGGAAGATCAGTGAAGTAACAACAGACCAGGCAAATTGGTAGGCATTCCAGATGCATGTGCAGGCTCCCAGAGAGTAGAGAGTGTGCTGGTCTTGAGCAGTAAAGACACAGGGCTCCACTTGACCTGAGGATCAAGGTTTGCTTTTCTAACCAAACCACAAAACAGTGCCACTGCAGCAGGCAGCGGAATAATATTTTCTACTGAACTGTGTCATATGGTTAATATGTATAAGTAAGAGAAGTATTTAAAGTTAACGAGAAGTATGTTCTTCAAGTTGATCATTACTGGCTAGTCAGATTTGTGAACTAGGTGCTCTACTCGGAAGGAACCCTGCTACAAGCAAGAAAGATGAGGGATGGATAAACCTCTGTAAGTGCTTGTTTGGATGTTTTTTGAAACAGGATTTTATCTCAGAATGTTATAGGCATGTGATTCCTATTTCTAGGTCTCACTTTCCAGGGAAAGGCCATGAATCGTGTTCTGATTTTTTTTTTTTTTGAGTTCTGACTTTCTGAAATACTAGTAGTAGGTAGGTGCCTCAAATATACTGTCCACTTGCATTTGCCTTCCCATTGCTTGTCCAGTCTTCACCGTGCTTGGGAACAGCTGGCGCAAGAGTGCTACATGCTATCATCATCACTGTTCCTATCCAAGACGTTCATAGGTCTCCTTCAGTAGACTTTTGAATTCTTCTGATGCCATTGTTCTCCATTTCTAAAAAGCTTGAAATATGAAATCCAGTGTGTTTTCTTTCAGCACAAGTTCTCTACTGGAGTGACAAAGTACTTCTCCAGTTTGCATTTCCACTCTCAATTCTTTTCTTCAGCAAAAGCTCTTTGCAGTGAGCATTTTAAAGCTAATTATTATAGCAAGGTTTCCAGTATCTTCAGTCAGAAAGTAACAATATTCTTTAAGAGTTTTGATGAAACAATTTCTGTATACTCTTGCTGGTTTTTTATGCTTCCCCCACCTCCATAAAGCAGTGGTGTCCAGCAAGGCACTGCAGCCTGTGTTCTTGCTTTCTTTTGAGGGAATGTCCAATGCATCCCCAGAAGATTCACGACTTCTGTGAAGAGCAGCTCCTCAGAGTGTGTGCAGTGAGACAAGTGAAATGCGCAAGTCTCTGTTTCAAGGCCACCTTATCCGGGCTTTGAGCATCTCTTTGCAGCAAGTCCTTGGATATAGGAAGACGAGAATGACAGCTGAATGAGTTGCTCCACAATTTTACCATAATCTTTACTGGGGCTCTGCGAATTACAATTCCAGCAGCTGGTTATTATCCCTTTCATAAAGTGTGACCAGTTCTGAGTCATTCATTGCAAATACTATTGAAATCCTAAGCAGAGCTCCAAACCACACTAATACTGGTGAAGTACACAGATACTTAGAATCGGTAATTTCTTTCTGTGACATAAAGGAGACAAGCACTCTCAGCCACACACACACCTTCTTCTGTCTCTCTAAAAACAAACAAAAGGAAAAACAACAACAACAAAACACAACCACCAACAAAATATTATTGATTTTTCACTGTTTAATTCTCTCCTACATAAAATAGAGCCAATTTAATACCATAGCAGTGAGGGGAGCTGCATGTCCCCCACTCAGAAATAATTGATAGGGTGAGGATCTTATAACTTCCACCAGTGCTATTAAATTTGTTGCTTTCACGTGGTTGTTAAACCTTTCTTTGATCACTGTATTTCTAAAACAAATGCATGTTCTGACTGCACACACTGCAGTATGAGAAATATGCACTAGTTTCTTTTTATTCTTTTACCTTTTATTCAGAGCATTCAAGCAACAAAAAGCAGGATAGCATAGGAACTGGGAAAGCTCTTCTTTCAGGACTGATGACTGTGTTGTATGCAGGAACAGGAGAAATCTCTGAAGCTCCACCATGTTTCCTGTGGTTTTGACTACACTGTATTTAATTCTGCGCTCTAAAATTTTGAATGCTTTCATAATCAAATGCATAGATAGTAGTGAGCCGTTACTTGATAAAGTATCATGAGATCTTTCAGAAGACACTCATTGTGTGAAAATTAAAATTAATCAGTATAGAAGCTCTTTTTGCAAAGATGCACAACATTGCGTATTCCAAAAGAGTTTCTAAGCACTTCGTGATTTTGTTAGTGATGCAGTGAACTTGAGATTTGATGTTCTGTTCTTTAGTGTTGATTAAAGCACTGATTAAATATGTTTTTGGAAGTGTGAGCAGTGACCAAAGGGATTATTGTGGCTTTGAAAAATTGTGAAGTAGAAGGATTTGTGAGGAATATTAAGTGAAGTTGCTGGGTTTTACGTGTGTTTTCACTTAGTTGTGATGTAGAGTTGGTGCCAAGCTATCTCATTATGTCTACTGTTGAGGGTTAACACTGCTGTATGCTTGTATTTTGTTTTGCTTTAGTTTTCAGTCACTTCTAACATGCAAAGTTTTGGGTTTTGTCAGCTTTACAAACCATGGAGGCTTACGTGTAACCCTGTGAACAGTCAAGAGGAGTACTGTAAACTGAGGAGAAATGATAATTACAAACCATGATGTTTGTAAAAGCTATGGTAGAGAGAAGTGATTCTGAAGAAAACATTAAATGCTGCTTCCTGTTTTTCTTGTTTTATGAGTGGGATGTCTGTTGTAGTTTGGTAAAAACCATAATGAAAAACAGCTGAAATAGCTGGTAGGAAATATCTGGCTTACTGTTAAATACAATGTGGTCACTGACTTTAGTTTCTTTGCTAAAGTTTTTGAGATTAGCCTAATTTGCTTGTTCTCTTTAGGAAAGAAAAAAAAAAAGACAGAATACTGAAATCTAAGCAGATGCTTCTTTTAAACTATTTTTCAAAAATGCAAGTAGAGTTAACCAAATATTAAGAAGTTACAGTAAAAACGCAAAGCCGGTAATTTTGCAACCTGGATGGAATATCTTTGGGCAAGGGACACTGCCTGATATTAATTTGCTTTTTGCACTTTCAAAATAAGAATTTTTTGCAAACATTTATTTCTTTTTATTTTTTTGCAAGTAATTTTGGTATCTCTTTTTACTATTGCTTGCAGTTAAGCTGATTTTTCTTCCCTCGGTTTTGCTTCAATTTTACTAAATTTATTGCCTGAAACTTGGCTGCTTGGTGCTCTGAAACCAGCAGAGGGTGCACAGAATACGCTGAGTCCAAGCTGTTTCCTTGCAGTCTCCTGTGTTACTGGGGCATGGGAACCAGACAACTGCCCTCTTAAGCCCTATTCAGATGAGGTACTTATCACTTGAACGTGATTCTCAAAATAGCTCACAGCTGTGCTTCAGTGCACTGCTTTCAGTCCAATTTGTGCATGTCCATGCTAACTGGGGGGGAATTTCCCCCCATAGTTGTACGCCAGACTCAGGACAGCGTGCCAGTTCCTATATGTCTGATCCTTAACCCCCTGCTAAAATGAACAGGGATTACACATTCATCATTTTCACAGATCAAAGCCTACTTCAGAAATTGTTGGTGAACCTTAGTTGTTTGTCACTGTGATATTTTAGGAGAAAGGTCTGTAAAAGTGGCTGTTTAGGTATTTCTCTGTCTTTTTGACTGACCATAACAAAACAGTCCTAGCACTAACCTGGCAGGGGCTCTGCTGAGAGCTGCCACGCTCCCTCCCCAAGCAGACCAGTCAGCATTGCCTACCAGCTCCCAGTTCTTATCTTATCTGGCCCATTACGACATAGTTCAAGGACATAGATAACTTTTAAAAGTTTATTTCCTTTTACAAGTCCTGATGAGAAGCAAGCAGGTGTTTCCCCAGGCTACTTTCTGCTCTGCGCTCTTTGATCCTCAAACTCTGCCATGCTCTTGCCTTTTTGATTCTCAAATACTTCCTCATACACTTTATTTTATAAATCAGAAAAACATGACCAGGAGAGCTCAGCTGAAGGAATTTGCCTTACATTGTCTTTAGAATATGTTTTTGTCTTTGAGTATAAGAATCCATTGTTTAACTACTGCTTAGTATGTTTTATTATGTGGAGGTTTTTTGTTGTTGTTTGTTTGTTTGTTTTGACAGTATGATGCATCATGTCTGAAAGGGGACCAACTGTGTACACCTCTGGAAAGAACTGGGAAAAGAACTTTTACCTATAATTGTTTGCTCTTGTGCTGGGGGCTTGGATTTTAGGTGCTTTGTAGATTTGTCACAGCTTTTGGTAGGATGATTTTTATCCTGTCATCTTTTTGACATTATTCCCCTATATCGATATAGAACCTCAATGAGATTAGATTTCCTTATGCGGTAACATTCATGGGCTCATATATATATGTAGATGAATGTATCCGATCGTTCCCCAGGTATGATACAGGAGTGCCTTAACCCAGTGAAGTATCAACAAAACTTGTTTCCAGAATAGGACTTCTGTAAATATGTTCATGAGTTTTGGATGTTTCTGGGTAACGTGACTCTGGTGGGGGACAGTTTCAGCAGATCAGTGCTGCCTCATGGTATAAAGGTATACAACAACTCAGGTTGTTGTGTTGCCAACTGTGTACGACGGTAGTGTGCTGACAGGAACCCAAATGCTACCCAGGAGGAGATTGGCAGCCCTCTGTCAAGGCCTCCTTCAAATCCCATTTCTTCTCTTCCTCTTCATCCACTCTTTCTGCTGTCTCATCCTTCCCAGCAACCTGGGGTAGTGCTGCAAATGTTGTAGCCCAGCCATTTTGGTGTCGGCCTATCCCACCACGTGCAACAGGTTAGAAAAGGGAAGGTAGCTGCCATCTTACATTCCCACCTATAAACACATCTCCTAACATCATTCCTGTGAGAAATACTATGAACACTTCAAAAAATATTTGCATAGTAGTCGGTCATTTATATGACAAAGTCTAATAAACTAGACAGTCTTCTGGCTTTAATCACCTACAAATTTGCACTGAATGGATAATATTTATTTTACTATGCCCATTACTGAATAATTTCTTCATAAAGCTATTGTCTCTATGCACTCTATTTAACAGCGTGATACTGAATACACCAAATAACATATGAAATATATATATATATGTATATTTTTAATGATAGTAACATATTCAATATACTCTATATTGAATGCATGAGTGCATTTTATATATAGTTTCAGTGGCATAATGTAAATTACATCACGGGTACAATTTTCTGAGACATAAAAAGAATCTTAGTAAGTTTACCATGTAGGAGCATACAGTTGTGACACCTCAGCAGCCCTAACTTAATTCCTGTAATACCTCAAAGGAGGGAAAAAGCAATCTGTAGTTTAGATTCACAATGTAAATGATGTAGTTGCTTAATACTACTTTGAAAAAAATTTTCATCCCACTGTGAAGCATTTTTATCCTGTGTTTTGTCTGGATTTAAATTTACATTTATGTCTGAATATCTGTGTTTATAATGGTTGGCTGTTAGAATACTTGCATTATTCTGTGAATTAGCCTACCATGAGTCACTGAAAATCACTTGTTAGCTTATTTTCATATTAGTATATTTCTTCTTTTTAACTTCTCCTATTTATATTTTTTTTTTTCAAAAAACATCTTATTTTTCCAGCATCTTGTTGGAACTGAGTTCATTATATCAAGTACAGCTTGTTTTCTGCTTATTTCTAGAAGGCCAATCTCCTCTGTAGATGAGTTATACTGTAATTACGTGTCCTAGGAAACCAAAGCTTTAAAAATATTTCTTTGTATTGTTTCTTGTAAGAAAATACTTCAACATTCTTATTGAGCGTTTGGTTGTGGTTTTTGTTTGTTTGTTTGTTTGTTTTGTTCTTGTTGTTTTGTAGACCTTTGATAAAAATAGAAACTCAAACTGCAGTTGCCAAAAAAAAAAAAGTAGAGGTTATACTATTTGGTTGCTGCTTGAATTACTTTTATCAGGGCAATGCAGTACCTCCAGCATAGACATCTTCTGGATAGGTGTCAGCACGTGTGGACCAAAGGGTAGCAACTGTCTCATTCATAGCCCCATATTGTTGCATGTCTGATTCTTCTACTCCCTTCCTATCTTGCCACCATGTTAGTGAGGGAATGCCAGTATGGTAACATCTCATGTGATCCCTTCTTCCTGCAAGAGCTCTTCTTCTCTGCTCTTGTAGCAGAGAGAAGCCAAAGTCTCCCAGCTTCCAGATTTTCAAGATAAAAGCTATCTTGCTCCTGTTGGGACAGAAAAGCCGCTCAGTTTAGTGACTAGTAACTGGAGAATTGGCAAATGAGGTGGGTTCAGAGAGAGCTTGGGTGGAGAAACACAGCAGAAACTTGTAATCCTGTACCTACTTGGAGTTTTCATGGTTATCAGGGCATTATGGTTCTCCGTCATTGCTCCAGATATGGTCTGTATCCCTAAAAAATACTTATTATCCCACAGTGTATTTGAAATACTCATCAAAGACACAACTAGAAGTGTTAACTTACAGTAACTCAGAAGTTGCTATGGAGAGCAAGGTTTGGTTATGATAGAAATTATTCTCATGAATACTAGAAGAAAGCCGCTGCTCTTATGATTTAGAGTATCAACAGTTAGAATATCCACAATATTCTGGAAAACAAATGACTTGAGGAAAGGAGCACATCAGGATGTGATGGAGTAAGGCCTTTCAAGTCTTGGGAGTTTGTCTTGAAACCATAAGGGAATTTAGCTGGTAGCAGCTGGTGTGGTTATATGTCTACCTCACTTGTTTCCCAAAATTCTTTTCGATGTTAAATGGAGAGCTCAGTGATTTCCAGTGACATGCTGGGTTTGATGGCTCAAGAACAGACCCTCGTCTTGTTCATCCAGCCCCCCTGGGAGGCAATGGCTCCTAAGAGGGATGAGGAATGCACCCCTCAAAAGTGCCTGGGAAGTTGTGTCTGAGCTGTTGCCTCAAGATCAGTGCCAGTCTGTACATGTTATAAGAGGGTACACATTTGTAACTCAATAATAGGAAAAAAATATACTGCCCAAGCATATAAACAGGTAGATAGGAAAATAACCTGGTAGTAGAATTTAGTCAGAATGAAATATTTGTGGTTAGACTAGATTCTCCTCTAGTAAAGATGATTTGAAAATTATTATACCATTCCTTGTCAGGAGACAGGTCGATGAATTTAAGAAAACTCATGACCAGTTCCTGTTAGTTCAAATTATGCTGTCGGTCTTTCTTTTCATCTTATGTGTAAGCTAATGGCAGAAGTAATAGATTTTGTTTAGGTAACTATTGATTCCGCAGTTGTTTTGTGAGTCTAAGGTTTCAATATTGACCATCTGAAAGCAATGACTAAAAATTATTTGAATATACTATTTAATTTGTAGCCAAACCTTCTTTTGGTGCTTTTGACTTTCCATTACTACTTTGAAAAGTAGATTGAACTGCTTACCCCATTGATTGTGTTGTTTGTTTTAACTACCTCTTTTTATGATTAATATTAAATTTTAGAATCTAGACACCAATCCAAGAAAGCACATGAGATGAGGCTAATCTGACTAGAGTAACTGGAATTTCTCACATGTTTAAATTTAAACACAGGTGAGTGCAGAGTTGCAGCAGTGCCTACATGAAAAGGGATAAATAAGGCAAATATGGAGAAAGAGAAAACAAATGTAAAAAACAACACTTGAAAAATTAAAGATTAGCTTAAAAACAATACTTATGTAATCTTGGTTGCTTACTTGATGTAAGCATGATTGATGAACTAGTGACAAGTTTTAAAGTCTAGTAATGTTAAAATGCACCATTAGTTTGTTCTTTTTTCTGTTAATATTTCCATCTCCTAGGTTTCTGTTTTTCTGATGTTGTGGTTCAAGATAGATGAGCTCACAAGGGTATTTTTGTTGTTTTTCTAATGAAATCATTTTTTTCTGTGATAGAATGTGCAGTGCTATCTGAATAAAATAAAATATTTCATGAATCTGGGTTGATTTCCAAAGTATTATATTAAACAAAAGTTAGGGAAATGTTATACAGAAACTACCCTCTCACTAGTGAGCTCTTCTTTGGTGGGGTTACCTTTGGTGAATTTCAAAATATCTCATATAAAGGAGTTTCATCTTCTGATATATTCTGTTTGCAATCTTTCACACATTATTCCTTGAGATTCTACTTCCTCCCAGATGCTTTCAGAAGCACTTCACACAGGGCATTTTTGATAGAAGCAGAAGACAGATTTTTCATTAGCACTGGGAGATATGATTAGATACCTTCCTGGGCTTTTAATTAGGTTTTCATAAAGCAAGTACATTTTCCAGGATGCAAGATATTTAACTGAGACACATTTTAGTGCTGTTTAATTTATGTGTGTTAAACCATATTTTAATACCTACAAATGAGTGTCCATAAGCCTGGGTGTTGTCTGAGTAAATATCTTGTCACCAGGCTCCTTGAAATTTTATTTATGGTCTTCCTAGTGCCTGACTGGTTTTGGTCCAGCATGGTATTTATTGTCTCTTTTTTAAACGGGCTTAAATTTACCATACTTTTCATGGACAATCAGGATATAGACGTAAATAGTTTTGCATCTTAATTTGTCTCCTTATCTGTTTTTGTTTTATATGAACTTTGAAACAGTATTATTGAATTATTGAAATGTTTAAACAAAAGAAGACAAAGTTAGACATGATTTCTATGAAAGCTGCTATACAAAATAAAGCCGTATTGTATTTGCCTCCAAAAATCAATGTGTCATCACATTAAAACGGACTCCTTTGCAGGATATGAAAATGACATTTTATTCTTTGCTCTTGAAAAATCTTTGTTCCAACACAGGAAACAAATACTTCTACCATTATCAGGTTTATTTAGCTTATAATTGTATACCTCTGAAAAAGTAATCAGTTACAAAACATAATAATCTGGCCTTCAGTACTAACAGTAAAATAATAGATTTCAGTCTTATAGTTTACACAAGTCCATTTTTCCCTTCCCTTGATATATCTGTTCATTCTGAGCACGGTACAGAGCAGAGTATAAAAGCACAGGTTTTTAAAGACACAAATTCTCTTCCCCAGTATATGGGTGTAAACCCTGATGGAATTGCACCTGGAAAGTAAAGCAGATTTTGAACTGAAATGTTTGGTGGTTCCTGGTAGGTGTGCTGAAATCGGCTTACCTAGAATTAGATTATCACAGAAAAAGCATTTTGTGTGTGCTTATAAACTTACACAGTCTTTTACGTTGGATTTTCCTGTCTCTTCCCATGAAGTACAATGTCTCATGTTCAAGATTCATTTTCTTCTAGAGTCGCCCTACTCTAGTACACATCATCGCCTGATTTCTCAAGGCACTTAAGCCCTTACTTTGTGTACAAAGATTTTAACTTGAAATACTTGAAGTACAATCTTGAAAGGCTGTATTTTTCTTTTTATTATTATGGCTAGTTATACAAATGTGCTATTTTATCTTTCAAGCTTTCAAGCTAAGATATTGGTAAGATACAACTGTAAAGTCACAAAAGACAGAATTTTATGGCAATGGTTAGAGCATTGTTCCTGCTGAATTTCTGTGAATTCCTTCTTCCTTCTTGTTTTGCAAAGATCAGAGGAAAGTACAGTATTGACTTTTGTAAACCTTGATTCCTCATTGCATTTTAATTTTTAGCCTTCTTACTGCTTCTAATCACATGAGCGCTTTGACAAACATGCTTGTTTCCATGCTATGCACTTTCAATTTCAGAAGAGAAGCAACCCCTACTTTATTTGTAGGAGTAGGAAGGGGGCCAGGGCTCTCATTTTAAACACATAACAATATGATTTCAGAAAAGTCAGAGGAATTGGGCATGTGTATCTGAGTTGACACCCTTGTCTTACATGTATTGCTAATTCATAGAAATATTATCCATTACATGAATTATGGTTTACTGGGAGCTGGGCTGAATGGTCTAAGAGAGAGACCCTAGCCCATACCTCAGTTGGCTTACTGCAGACTTTCAATGTGGTGATATTGGACAAATTGCTTATTGTCTCAGTGTCTTAGTTTTCCATGTATGAAAAAGGGATAATGGTCTTTTTTTTTTTTCTTTCTTTTCAGTTTTGTCTCTTGTCTGGTTTAAATGTGGCCTTTTGGCTAAGGAACTCTTTTGCATTTGTTCATTAAGTTTCATAATAGAAGGGCTAGGAACAAAGTTGGGCACTACTGGTAATAATTTTGTGATGCTTTCCTCATTTAATATCCTATATGCTTTCAGGGAGGTTTTGACTAGACTGTTTCAGAAAGGCGAGGATACTTTCTTGTAATTTGGGAAGTTATGGGCAATTCTTCTGTCCGTGGAAGCTCATGTTTCTTTTCTGTATACTCAGTTCCTAGTTAGCACAGCTTTTCAGAGTTTATGGCACTGTCAATTTCAGTAGTAGTTGTTCAACTTGTGGCAACCTAAAGAGGACACCATACATAGCAGAAAGGAATATTTACTACATTCATAGCATTTGAATGGTGCCAAAATTCAGTGGAGAGGCTAAAGTAGATCCCCAACAGGGCAATCTTACAAAATGAAGAAAGACCAACATTTTCAGGAAGCTGCTAATGTCCAATTTGGCAACATCATTTTATAGATGGTTCATCTTCAGAATTATTCTTCTTCATGGGTCATCATCACCCATGTAGGTACAGTCTTCAGAGGCTCTAGAGTGGCTGAGGAATCAAAGCAGGAAATCAGTCTGATGAATACATTGCTCTGATGGGCATTTCCAGAACCTACAAGTGTGCTCCTTCAAGTGCTTAAGGGTAAAACAAGTGTTATATTTAAATGAATTTTAAAGGTGTATAGGCAACCAAATATTAATATTACCTCAATACACTTGAAAAAATATAAAGAATAATCAGAATGTTGCATTACAAACATTTCCTTATCTATTGTGCTTTGCATTTTGTATCGTGTTGGGATTTTTTTGGTTTGTTTTTCTTTTTTTTCCTCTGCAGGGACCACTCAGACTTTCAGATTTGAATTTCTGTAAACTGTACAGTCTCCTTAGTTGTCTATATCTGTAAATAAAAGCTGATGTAATTACACTAATTTTTACATCATATTAAGAAAAACATGTAAATCACCATTAAAATGGTTTAAGTATGGACTTATTTTTTTATTCTAACCTGAGGATTTTTTTCAGAAAACTGTTAAGCTTGATAGAAAAGTAGAAAGAACAGACAAATAACTGACAGGATCAGTTTAATCCCATCTATCCATGAATTTGATTTTCCCAAGGTGTGAACTGTAGTTTTTGTTATCACACAAGGAGACAACAAAGTTCCACTATACACAGCGCATTATCCAGTCTTTATAGGTCACCTTCTAATCTCTGTGTTCAAGTGGTCAAGCACAATAGTGAGCATTTGGCTGTGTTTTCACTGGTGTCTGTTTTTATTTAATTAATTATTTTAAATGGAGAGTAATTTGCTTTTGTAGATTATTTTGTTTAAGACTAAAACACTGACAAGATATCATGGAAGTGTTTCACTCTGCTGTAGCCTGGAAAATGAATTTGCACTACTTTGAAGACTTCAAGTTCAGATGCTTTATACTAGATGTATGGTGGTATTTGTTGTTGGTACGGGAAGAACCAAGGAAGAAGGTTGGCAGGATTGCACGAGAAGTCAGAATAGGTACCCTAACAACAGCTTCTGGCCTTGCAGACTCCTCTCATGCAACTCAATCAGCACCGCTAACCAGTTTACATGTAGATTTGTTTTGGAAAATCTGTAACAATTTCAGTTGAACTGTACACTTCTTAACAACAACAAGAATATAATAGATGTGAAATGCACCCATATTCAGGGCAAAGCCAAGTACCTGTGTGCTAGGTCTCACTATCACTGGGAATCAGGACCTCCTAAACAGTCTACAGGAGACAGCATATGGCTCATTTTTCTTCCTTGGCAGGAAAATCTGTGCAGCACAGGCCCCTGTTTTCCAGCAATCCCCAGAGTGCTTCTGGCAACAGGACAGGCTGGAGCATGGCCAGATATAGGAGAAAAAAAATGCAGGGAAGGGGTGGGACCTTTCATGCCTTTTTTCCCTGATCTTTACTCCAAGTTACTTCCAAAGGTAACAAAACTCAAAGACCTAGTTGCTTTTGATTAAGACTCTCCTTCCCTTAACTATGACTTTTGGGTTCCTTATCCTGTTGGCCAGAGATAACGTTCCTAACCATGCTCCATTTGCCTGCTTCATGCTATAGATCAGAAACCTCCTTGTTCCTGTTGGCTTCTGCGGCACGCAGCTCCAGTGCAGGCAGAGCATCTCACCAGCACGAGTTTTGATCCAGCATCCGCAGCCATCAGTTGTGTCCCCTTAGCAAATGTCTCCACTATTCAGTCTCTTGGTGTACCACCCTTCCTCCTCCCCACACCCTTGACTTCCTCCAGGTTGCTGTCACGATGACCAGCCTGATCCCTGCCTGGCATCACTACAGCCTCAGTCCTGCCTGTTTCTTTTAAATTTGTCTCAAATTGTTTCTCTAATGACTGCAAGTGGCAGATAATTAATCACCCTATATCAGTCCCAACAAACCAGTGAAAAAAGCTGTTGACAGCAAAGGTGAGACGAATAAAGGTAGGGCTGCACGTGAGCATATTAAACGAGTCCCACAGCACATGGCAGTGACTGAAGCTGTGGTCTCTGCTGCTTCCAGCTGACTGAGTGAATGAACTGAACAGGTTTAGGAGATCCAGCCCTTGTTCTGCAGGCCCAGCCTCCGTCCTTCCTGGCAAATATCTCAAGATACGTTATATTAGCGCAGGTGGTTGTATTTAGTCTCTTTGATCAAGCCTGTGCTTTGCTTCTGCGGCTGAGCACTGACAGGTGGGGCTGGCCGGGTTCCCAGGCACCTGCTGGCAGGAGGATGGAGCAGACCTGTACTCATCTCCACAGGTGCTTCTCTCAACCACCTCCTTTCCTTGCTGTGACAGTATTACATGCAATACCTATAGATAACCTGTGGCAGGGCTGGTAGTCCTTAGGATAGAAAGTTTTTCTCAATGCCTGACTTAAATCTCCACACCAGCATATTAACTCAGTTACTTGTCTTATGCATGATGGACGTGGAGAACAATTAGTCACCATTGTCTTTTCATAACAAACTTTTGCATAGTTTAACTATGTCATCATGTCTTCTCTTAGTCTTCTCCTCTCCTAGACTAAACAGTCTAATTCTTTCAACCTCCCCTTGTTCTACATCCATTATCATTTTTTTATAGCTTTCATCTGGACTCCCTCCAATTGTCTCCTTCCCCTGACAGCACGGTAGGCAGAGCTGGACGGAGCAGACAGAATAGAGAAAAAATAATCACTTGATTTGTATATAGTATTATCACAAATATATATCAGACCTTCTTTTTCTGCAACTGCAAATCATCCTGATTTATAGTTTGCTTATAGATCACTGTAACCTCCTTGCAGATCCTCCCTGCAGTACTGCTGCCCGGCAAGTCTTTCTACATCTGCACGCTTGCATTAGTCTTCAGTAGTGATCTGCCCTGTACAGATCCAATACGTTAATTTCAGAATAATTACCCAAATTATTGCAATCACAGCGAATTCTAAGCCTATCTTGTAAACTGTTTTATATCACATCTGATTTTACGAATCTCTTTTTTATTACTGAAGATCCTCAAATATGTTAGGCATCAGGATTATAACTGGCTTCTTTTGAGAACCCTGATGGAAATGTATGGTTGAACATCTCAACCATTTTCTTTGGTTGTGCCCACCTCTCAGATGAGCTGCAGTTATGTTGTAGAACATAGTTAAGCTTCCATTTGTTTGTCAGCCACGTTTGCATACAACAGCCCAAGGTAACTGGTGTCTCAGCCACAAAAGTCAACGTGCAGATGCAGTGCTCGTGGCAGAGTTCTTCCATCCAGGAAGCCAAGAGACGACTGTCTTGGATGTTGTCTTCACTCCTTGAAGTAGCCAGTGGATTATTTTTAAGAGCCAGTAAATTAATCCCTTCTGTAAAGCAATTTCAACTAAAAATCACAGCCTTCTCTGACTATGGAAGCCTGCCATTGTTTTTAAGATTAATCTGCAACTTTTTAAACACATCTGAAATAAAATTGCTGAAGCAACTATTCTGGGTGACACGCCTCTTCGGTGCAATGGCAACCACAAAGAGATGAGATATAACCAGCTCCATCCTTACTGCTGTGACAGGTAGACCACACGCAGAGTAATCAATATAATCTTCTCAGATAATCTGAGAACAAAACCAGAGCTAAGTCTGATGTGTAGTTCTAAAACACATCTGAATGTTTAAAAAAAAAAAAAAAAAAAAAAAAAAGGTGAGCAAGATAAATCCTGTATTGATAGAACAGCCAATGTGAGTATTGGTCTCAGACCAAAAACCAGTTTTATATAATCTGTTACGTGCCAAACTGCAACACTACATCTATAACCTTTGTTTGTTTGTTTGTTTTACTTTAGGAAAGGATTTATGTCATTGAGCTCTTTGAGCATGTTCCTTGTTTTCTTTATTGAAAATTGTCTGTAAGTTATTTCAGACCTCTGTAAGCAGAAGACAAATAGCCACATTTTAGTTAAACTAGAACTTTCTTTATAGCGTTTTCTTACCCTGCTATCAGTGCTATTTCAGTAGCTTTGTGGGTAACAACAGCATTTTTCTTTTTCTCAGAGGCTCCAAATATTAGAATTATTTTAGGGGAGTGGTTTTGGATTCAGTTTGTATTCATACTGATGGGTTATATATCATGTATATTATATAATGTCTGTAATTTAAGAATCCACAAAGAAAACAAAACATTTATTACATTCTGAAGCATTTCCAGGGAGCGAATAACTATGATTAACTGAATAGGCCATTAGCTACCGCTATTACTCTGCTCAAATGCAGCTGAAAAAGCATTTCTTTAGTGGTAAAAATATTTGGCAGCAGAGCATTGTAAAAAAAAAAATAATAATAAAAAAAAATCTTTCTAAATGACATTTTTGGAAAGTCCTCTGCATTCTTAGGCATCTCCAAATAAATTGTATTTAAAGGCACCAGACTGAATTTTGCTAGGTTGAAGCTGTTCAAGATATATAAGTATATAATTTTGTTGAATATTATATTTCACAAATCTTATTTCAACATAAGTAGGAATTTAGTAATTAAAGTAGCTATGGTGATAAAGTTTTCTTTGGATTTATTAAGCTTTCTTACTCAATTATCTCCATTACACTACAGGTATTTATTCCTGGTCAGCTGTGTTTGTTCTCTGCAGAACATATGTTTTTCCAACTATTTATATCACTGCAGAGGCATGTGCTACAATTAGAGAATAAAATATATTCTGGCTCAGCTTGTAATTGCAGAATTACTGATGAAATACTGATAGCAAGATTTTTCTATCAGTGCTACAAGCCAAATAGCACAACCATCCTAACTGTTGAACAAGTTTGTCACTATTTTTTACTCTTTTTTAATGTTTTTTTGTCATTGAGATAGGTTGTTCTTTTCAGCACGTCTTAAGAAGCTTCTACTGCAATGCCTTTTTTTGTTTACTAAAAGCTTCGCTTATAGTAAAGGAATTTGCCTTTGTGACAAATTTTTGTTCAAAAGAAAAAGCAGAATATGCCTTCAGGGTAAAAGAAGGGTCTTCAGATTGTTTTTGAATTGAATATTCTCAACAGCTTAATCTGATTGGAGACCGAGTATCCTCTGAAGTTTCTTTATCTTCCTCTGGCTCAAACAATTCATTAATATATCTTCATGCCTGGCATGCCAGATCTCTTCAGAAATGCTGGTGGTAGTTACAGTTAGAGACAATTATAACAATTAGCACAAACATTTCTGGCTTAAATCCTTTGGTGAATAGGAATGATATGAACTTGGCTATGTTGTTCTCTGGAGGTCCTTGGCATCCGGAGCCAGCTGTGCTCTTCTGCTGCCGAGAGCTGATGGATGACTTTCTGAAGCTTGGGTGGTCTGTGCCGGAGCTGGGGAACAAAGATCCTAGCTCTAGTGATAGGCTGTTTATGAAAAGATGATTGTCTCTGCACAATTCAAGTTGAACTTGACTTCAGTTTTCCCATTTCTGAAAAAAAATGTATCAATTGTTTAAAAAAGCTAAATATTTTTATGCTCCTCATGTAGAATGCCCAACAAACTTGAAACTTCGTAAGATTTCAGAATCAGGCAGATGTAAAAAGCATCATTTTAAAATCAACGATATCAAGCAACAGCAATTACCATTGTTTAAAACCGGATCGAAGTCTTTGTTTGTCAGACTTAATGGCGAGAATAGTGGTGATGGAGATGTTCTTATGTTGACATGAAGAGTGCCTTGGTCTGTATTTTAAAAGAGAAAAGTGAACTCAGTAGCAGGTAAAATAATAAATTATCGTGTTTCCACTATTAAGATTTCTTTTGGGCCTGTATTAGAGTATTTCTTAAGTATTTTGCTAATAATTAAGATTATTTATACAGAACTATTTTTTTTTTCTAAAAGACAATAAAGATTATTCTTTTAAAAAAATAGATTTAGGCATTTTAACATATCTAAAATGTATTATGAATGAATGTTGAAACAAATTATGTTGAACAGTTAGTCCAGTTAATCCTCCAGCATTAGTAGTAAGTGATTGAGAACCCATAGCTGGAGTAATAATGGACAATAATCTTCAACAAGTGCAAGAACCTTGCATATGCCCTGAAACTGTCATCCCATAATGGGTATCTGAGGCATTTTTCATGTGTTGTGGTACTTGATTGGAATAACTGTAATGGATGTGCAATAATACCATTATAGATTCAATCAATGTTTTTATAACATGTCCAGAGACAAGCAACTAGAAAATGGAGCTAATGATCTGAAGAAAATGATCTACAGAAAGATTGTCTCCAGCTTATTTAGTGTTGGACAGATTTACTAAGAATAAAGAAACATTTATAGACTAACAAGCATATGGGAGTAAGAGGTATTCTGTTTACATAATTTATAAATTTAAAATTAAAGGCGCCAAAATATATCTAGTGCCAAGCCCCATAAGACAGAGTCAGCACTGAAATTGTTTACTTTCTGATCAATAGCAGCTAAGGTCACCGAGAAACCACATGTAATGAAAAATCATATCTTATACCTAAAATAAATTTATTTAAGGCATTAATTTAAGCTGCTTCTTATCAATAATTATATTTACGTGTAGGCTGATATTTGTCAAGAAATTTTCAGTATATTTAAGAGAATCTTTAGGTTCCAAAGTTCTTGCAACTTTCTTGGCTATTCCTACATTTCTAATTCTCCTGGGAGGCAATTCCCGCACTTAGCTATTGGAAATGGTATTTCTACTGCAGAATGGGAGCTGTACAGGGCATGTCGAAAGGAAGCTGAAGGCCTCCACTGTGTGACTAAAGGCAGAGAGAAGACAAAACTTTTAGACAGCAAAGGGGCACGCAACTAAGGCAAAGATTAATTCTGCAGATCGGAAAAGTCCTAGCAGATAACTGCAGGAGTGATTTTCTTTCATCCAAAGAAAATGTTGAAAGACTAGGATGCAGTTTAATAATACAAAAGTAAAGTCAGACATTTAAAGAAAGAACATTTCTGCAATTACTTGTTGGAGATATTAAAATGAGGTAAAAACAAAGTACGTTGATTAGTTGTGAGATGTCTCTGAGCAATGGGTGTAAAACAGCTGTGTAAAAGGTAAATGCTATTTTAGGGCATATCAAATAAGATATTTCCAGCAGAGATAGCGAAATTATCAGTACCGTTATAGATGGCTTTTATAGGATATAGTATGGAAGTGTCATCACTCATGTTCAAGGACTGAATCAAACTGGAACAGACAGAGGCAAGCTTTTGGGAAAGAATAAAAAAACTTACAGGGCAAAAGGATGTGAATAGGTGTTGACTAATTTAATCTAGTAAAAGGAGACCTGGGAAAGAGACTATGGTCACATTCTCTGTAACTGTCTTTAAATTGTACACACCAGAAAAGCAGAAAGTCTGTTTACTGTAGACACAAACCTCAGGGATATATATTGGTCATGCATAAATGTAAGCTGCAAATTATTATTAAATTTTAAAAAAAAGAAAGGGGAGGGGGGATGTGGGGAGAGAGGTTCTAGCCATCAGAGCAATGAATTTCTGGAAGAGTAAACTAACTGATGGGATAGAGCTCAGTCAGTCAATGGAAAGGAGCAACAGGAGTCTGCAATCCATGACTTTTTTTCTTGTTTTCCCATATGTGGCACCCATTCTACTCTGCATAGCAAAGGGCTACAGACAATTTTGCATGTTCCTGAGATTGCTCTTGGGAATGAGAAGTTCTCAGTGAGATGGCAAGCAATGATTGAAAATCTAGATGAGACTTCAGCTGTGAAAAAGAAGAAAAGGTTTGTTGGTTGTCTCATTATCTCCACAAGCCATCAGAGAGGTATGGCCCTGACTAAGGCGCAGAAAGACAAGAGAGCTTCAAGCTCATTTCAGGGTCATAACGCTGATTTTGGTTTAAGCCTGCTTCCTCGACATCGCTGGAAGCTCAACAGAATCAATTACTGCTTTGAGACGGGGTAGGGTGCTACGCTGTGCTGTTGGCAACCACTTGTTCTCTGGTCCAGCTGAACCTCAGTGACCGTGCAATGACTTCATATCTACTTTGTCCCAGTGCAACCATTTACAGGAAAGCACAACCACCACAGCTGCTGCTTCACTCCTTCTCCTTGGTGAGAGAGGTGGCTGCTGAGCATTCTTGCTCCTCCTCCCACTCCCACTCCCTCCTTCTTCTCCTCCCAGCTCCACCCCAGTGGAGGCTCATGCTGGAGGAAAGCAGCAGTGAAGGGCTGTTGGGACAAATTACAACGTTCACCTGGACCCTGAAAGCAAACAGCTCCCCAGATCAGTCTCAGGTGCCTTGAAGCAGAGAAGTATTCCTGCAGCCAAGCCCAGCTGAGCAGAGATTAAGGCTACTCTTTGTTTGCACCTCCAAGTCTTCTTTCGCAGTTTCCAGCTCTCACGCTCTACCGCACCGTAGCCACTGCAGCGAGTACAGCTCGGCTCGAATGCAGACTGAGTGTGCTAGCTAGTGTGTCAGGAGATGGCTGCTGGTCAAGATTCAGTCCCCTAGCTGTGTGGACTTAGGCCAACAGTAACATAAATCCTTGTCTCCCTCACAGCACTGCTGAGTGGGATAACTACTTCAGCCTGCAAATCTGGCAGGCATCAGATCTGGCTGTTTCTTGTCCTGCACAAGTCAAACAAGCAAAAATCACAGCTTCAGAAATTGTGAAACTGGCTTTAAAATCTTGAGAAATCTTAAAATTGATGCTCCGGAAATCACTTTTATTTTTTCTTTTGTTTTTCTCAGCTTCTTCTGAGCCTATCAGTGCCTAGAGTCACATTTTGCACATTTTCTTTGCATATCTATGAGCACAGAAATGTAAGCTAAAAGATGAAAACTGAGGTTGTCACATGAGCAGGTGAGGCCTTACAGAAAAAAATCACATCATGGAGCACATGAGAAAATCTCCAGAGTTGACAAGGCCACATTTGATAAAGCCAAGGGCTGCATTTGGCCAGAGTTTGCACAGCTGCAATGAGGATAGGTTTGGATTCCAGCATCTTTACTGAAGGAAGATGCAGGAGGTGAAAAAGCAGAGACATAGATTACCTGAAAGTTGGGGAATCAAGTGGGAGGTCAGGGATGTCTCCAGTCATTGGCTCGTGCAATGCATTTGCAGTCATACATCATGGAAACTGCTGCAAGACTGCAAAATTCCCCCTCCACTGCAGAACTTGCCCAAGCCCACTACAATTTCAGGGACCCAGGCTGCATTTGGAGGGCTAGCAATTGGATTATCACTTTGTACCTCAGTCATGTCTGACTTACAGAATGCGGTATGACACTCTACTGTTCGTTTCTAGCTAATATTACCTATATATATAGGTATATATAAGGTATATAGGTATATATAATATTATATATATAGGTATATATAATATTACCACCACACTCAATGCAGAAAAGTTTATAAATTAAGCAGATTTTTTTAACATGTTGTATAAGAATCTTTCCAATTATTTTAAATTATTTTCAAGAATGGCATATGCTACTATTTTTTCTGTTTCATGAGATTGTCAAGATGACAGATCCTTGTTAGTTTAAAAATATATTTCTAAATAAATTATTTGAAAGTTTAGAGGGTTTTTTTATCCATTATATTTAAGGGTAATTTGAATTTAGTTCATTGTAGCTTCCTTGTATGATATAAAGACTCTTAGATGTATTCTAACACATCTAATCTTCTTCTGTTTAATGTTTGTCCATTAAATTGTTCCAAAAAGAAAAAAAAATATTAGCTATGGGAATTTCTGTGTAATACAAGTACAGAAATATTACAATCATACAGATAACTCATTCATCCCCCCCCCCTCAAAAAAACACCTTTGACTGAGTCTTATAAATCACCATCATAATTTTGAAATTTCCTACTACCTGTTTAGGTACGACATCAAAATATGCAACATGAAATGATGTTCAAAATATTAGTATTATCTTGATAGAGTCTTCACTAACATCAGGGACAGATGTTTCATAGTTTAATTCAAGTATATAATCGCTAGCATTTCCTCACCATAAAGTTTAAGACATTTAAGAACAAGCAGATTAAGATATTTCCTTCTCAGTTTTCTCTCTGATCATAAATTTTCACTGAAATTTGAAGTCAGTTAAAACTTGGATGTTTTATGGTGCTTGCTAACTTCAGAAAGACTTTTGCATTTGCTATCTTTATTGCTGTTAATTAATTTGCTATTTGGTAACTTCAGAGTTATTTACCCTCTGTTACTAATTTCCCTCTGTCAGTCAACGTGCTAACATTACACTGCTCTATATGCAGACTCGCGTTTCTTGCTTTTGCAAAAATGAGTGGGACTCATCTAACTTTATCCTTGCAAAACGTTTACACTGCAAATCCGACTGTCTTTTCTCTGTAGTGTAGAGAGAGCTCTCAGCAGTGGGAGACAGACACCCACACACCTCTAGGGCTGTTTCCCGATGCTTATATTAGGCACTTCAGAAAGCATGGGGACAAATTCTCCTTCAGAGGTGCCCAACACTGAGACACCTATGTTTAGAGCACTGAATCCTATCCTTAGAAAACCACCCCTGGTGAGTTGAATCACCCCAACACCACTCCATATAACCAGAGCAGCTCCTTTACATGTGGTTTGAGGTATAGGGAGAGATTTTGTGTGTATCAGAATCACAACTCTTTATGCAGCTTCAGCCATCACTGAGAAGTGGCAGTCCCTCAAAAAAAAATAAAAAATAAAATGCACTGGATGTGCATGACTTGATGTGCAGTCCCTCCTTCTCTACCAGGAGATGATGGTGTTGTAATACCCATGCACAGCAAGCAGGATTCACCACTGAACAGTTTGCCTTCCCTTGCTTGCAAAGCAGTCAAGCTATGCAGATTTAATTTCTGGATTCCCATGAGAATTATGAAGATCTTTTAAGAAAGAAGTCACCATGTCACATACATCTTTCTGTATCATCAGAGTGACAGCAGCTCTGCTGCTGCTGCTGAGCAAGCTGCTGCTCAGATCCTCTCTTAGCTGTACTTCTGATTGAGAGGTTTGTCTTTCCTTCCCTTTCACTGGCATCAAAATTCTTGATCTAAGGAAAAGTAGGAAATTCTAGCCCTGTCTCTAACAAAATGAGGAAAGTAATTTTAGTATCTGGATGCCTATGACTCTCAGTGAAGTCTCTTAAATCCTGTTAATTTAAAGCCCCTGAAGCTATTCTCAGAGAAGTGAAGACATCTGGTTAATCTCAGACTCAGGACTTTTGACTTCCCATAACAAGCAGAGATTTCTGTGAGAACCCTTCCTTGCCTTGGCAGGTAGACAGCTGGTTGTACATCATGACGGGTGCTGGCTCGGGCTGATTAGCCCATCCCTCCCTCTCATATTTCCTTCTTTTCCGCTGAAGAAAGTAGAAAGCATTTGTATGTTCTCTTTATGCTGTTGTCTTTCTGTAACCACATGCTTTTCAGAGGAGAGACAGTTTCTCTCTTCACTGGAAATGTAATGGGATACATAGAATCACAGAACATACATCCCTAAATATCAAATCAAATGAATTTTCGTGTTACTTAAAGGTCAGTTTTGCATGGTATTTAGTAACTAGTTTGTATTTCAATTTCCACTGGTCTCCAATTCTTCCAGTCCAGAACTGAAAACATAGCATTGAACATCAGTGTGAAGGAACTGGGGGCTTGGGTTCCACTTCAGGAAGCAAGTTATTTCACTCTTGTGAGTGGCTCAGGTAGCATAAATAGAATATTTTACAGAATGAGAAGTAGAAAAATCTGGCACGTAACCCTTATTAGGTAAGAAGAATGGTCTGTGCCTCCTGCGTTTGTGCAGTCATCTTGTATCTCCATAAAGATTAATGTAAATGGTAGTCCTTTCTATGCAAGTGTCAGTACAACTAGTTGTGTTGATGGTTGCACTCCCTGTTCGTTATGTTTCTGATCAAGAACTTATGCAAATGGTAATTTGCAGTTTGGAGTTTTGTGACACTGTGTAACTAATTTATTTCCAATGAAAGCATTGCAGTGATGTCTTTGTTTTCTAAGTGAAGGTTTCCGTTGAACAAATATCAGTTTTAGGAGCTTATGAAAGAATTCCATTATGCCCAAATTGAAAAATATTCCAAAGGGCAGATACTTCGTAAAGCTAGTATACAGATGTACAATCAGTTCTTAGCAAAACCATGTTCTCACTTGAAATCTTTTCTCCATAATGCTTTAATTTTCAAAGTGTATATAATAATTCATTATAAAAGATTTACTAGCATTGCCTGCTTTGTTTGAACAGCACTGTATGACAATATATTTCAGTTGTTTATATGCTCATGTGCTCTAGGGAAACTGAGCTAGAATAAATTATTATGAAGTGAGTGCATAAATGATTTGGAAATCATATGCAGAGACTAGTTCTCAATGATACACTGTTAAGTGCACTTCTGCAAATATTTTTTATTGTTCTGGTTCTATTCAGTATTCTCATTGAGCATTTGGATGAAAGGCTAGGAGATAGGCTTAATGAATGCATAAACCAAAGCAAGTGTGTTGGAAGTAAGGCTTACAGTTGAAAATGATCTTGATAAAGTAGTGGTGTAGCCTAGAAAATATCAGCTTTCCAGCAGTTAAATTAGAACAACTGCAGAACTGGACAGATAGGTAAGCACAGTCAGCTGGAAAATATACAAATGGAAAATGCCTGGCCAGACAGCAGTTCTGCAGAAAAGACCTGTGTTGTAATGATCCCAAGCTGAACAAGCGCCAGTGATATCGTGCTACTGCAAATAAGGCCAGTGTTATTGTGGGCTATATGAACAGGAGTAATAAGGCATAAAATGTAACTATTTTAATCTACTCAATACTGATAAGGCAACAGTGCTTTACTGAGCTCCAGGAACTGCAGCTGAAGCAAGATCCAATCCAACTAGAGAGCATTAGGGAGAGGCCAGTGAGCCTAGTCAAAGATCTAAAACACATGGGCCTTTAGGGGAAGACTGAAGGGTTGTTTAGTCTAGAAATGAGAAGGTGGAAGGGATACATGATAGCAGCCTTCCTATAGCAATCGGTGACTCTGAAGAGGGGGATTTAACTGCCATGTATGCTGTCAGAATGGGAAGGGAATAATATGCTTAAATCAATGCAAGGATGATTTAATGTAAGCATCAGGAAAAAAAAAAAAAGTGGCAAGGAAAAGTGGAGCCCTTGAATAGGTTGCTTAGAGGGAACTCCTGGAATCTTCATCCTTGCAGAAGTTTAAAAATAGGTCAGACAAACATCAGCAAACACAGTGTAGGTCAGAGATGGATGAAGTGATCAATCAGATTACCTGCTCGCCCTAGTCCTTTAGGGATTTCTTTGTATGTGAAAATGATGAGGCTAATAACTGTACATACCAAATGCACTCTGGGTATCTTCACAAAATTTCAGGGTACATAACAAGAAACTTAATTTTAATTCTGGAATTTATTGTATGATATCTGTATTTACATTAGACTGAAGCAATTATATTTTTTCTAATTTTGCCAATGTCAGTATTAATTTAAAATAACTATTGTCTGATGGTTTTATGAATGGTCTTTATAAAATAAATAGGTGAATACAGTCAGATTCCTGTGGTAGGACACAAAACACTTAACTGTAGCCATGTGAAAGGTCAGTCTTTAGCCTAATTATAGCAAATAGAAAAAAGATGGACACCTTTTAGAGATTACCTAAGGAGTGGAAGAATCACCCTCCAAAGATACCTCTGTCTCTCTCTGTATTTATTCCATAGCAATTATATATTGCAGGGGTATGGCTAGTCTCTTTTTCTCAGTCTGTGGTATTAAAGGTTTAGTTCTTTGTAAAACAAATGTACCTGGTCTTCATAGAGGACTATCTGGATAAAATTTAATTGACAGGAAATCAGAGTAGCTAACTTAGTAGTCTTTTCTGAGCCTCAGTTCTGTGAAGCCCACTGAATAAGTCACTTATAAAGCACTAGTAAATGGTTAATAGTTGTTATCAATACATAATTGACATGACCAAGATGTGTCAGAGATAGTTATACACCAAATCTATGTAAGACACTTATTAACCTGTTGGATTATTTAATTCTTTAATAATCGTCTAAATTTTTTATACTGTATCTTGTGTACACTGTGTGTGAAACAGCACTTTTAGACAGGAAATCTATAAAAGATCAACTCTTCTTTACAGACATAATGTACTAATGAGGTATATATAATATACTAAAACACTAAGTTAATGGACAATTAAAGGGAAAATTAATACTTTTAAAATAACAGTACGTTTGATCCTCACTAATAATAAAGGAACCATGCACTATAAGACATCTTTCTCCCTCAAAAGCATCCTCTAGTAACAGAAAGATGGTAAACCTCTTCAGAAATCTGTAATTTATTAAAAATTGCTGTTTCCTGGTAAAAAAACAGTCTCATTTACAGGACTTTTTAGAAATTGGAATTACACTCCAAGAACCAGTGATGACTAGTTATTGTTCCTTTTGTCAACAGGCAAGATGAAGGAGGTTCTGGCAGCTTACCATGTCCCGGGCTCTGCAGAGTTAAGTGAGACGTGCGCCCATGTTCTAGCATGCATCACATCGCATCTTGGGTCTGAAGTGCCAGAAGGATCCCAGCGCTGCAGACTGAGACGGCTCTGAGCACCTCAGTACCCCGTTTCTGACAGAACCCAGGGGTGGCAAACTTACATACCAGTATTACCTGTCTGGGGCAGGTTTAATTTTATAAATTAAAGCCATAAACTCTATGAGTTTCTAGACCATATTTGTGTTGTTGAGGATGATCTGCTCAAATGAACAGTTTTGCATCCATTGGACAGACAGGTTCTTCTGCTGGACCAGAAGACGACAGTGGACTGTATATTGTACCTAATACCATTTGTAGCATCTCCTAGAGCAAATAATTGAAGAACAGGTTGCAAGAAAATCCTCTAGGGAATAAGATATGCCTTGTTTTGATCTACGAATTTTAAGAAATGTTTTGTTTTTTTAAAAATAACCACTTTTACATAACACTATGTGTGCAGTCTATGTGCAGCTCTTCACTGTGACTATCTGTATTCCAGAGATGATGAATTCTTTGTGAGGCACCTGAACCTTTTTAGATTTGTGATGACTCCTTAAATTATGAAAGTATAATGGAAAACTAGAAGGGAAAGTTCCCAGGGCTTTTATTTGAGTAGATGTCTCCAATTACTTCCTGTTAGTGTCCTGAAAGGTGAAGAAAAGGTCAGGAAGTAGAAGAAAAAAAAAAAAAGACAAAAAAAAATTACATTTCATTTTTTTTTATATATCCACCTATCAGAACATGTGTTTGATTAAATAACCAAGGGGAGAGCAACAGCTAACTTATCTGAGCCCTCACATGAAAGGTCTGTGATTTGGGGCAGTATTTGCTCGTTTTGTCTTGCAAATAGCTCTAGAAAAGAAGGAATATGTATATGCCCCACCATATGTGAAAAGGACATACCTGCCATTCCTTTATTTATTTTCGCTCTTCCAAACATTAAAGTGCCAGTTATTTGGAATGCTGTAGTCTGTGGTCTCTTTAAACTTGTTTAGTGAGATCCTTTCAGCAAGATCATTCCCATGATGGTGTAACTGCATGGTGACCACAGCTTTGGGCCTGTATAATAAAGATCTAAATTCAGATTTTTTGTTTCTGACTATTTTCTCTACCTCTATGTCAGATCTGCAAAGTGTATGGTTAGAATCATGCTTCTTGCTGATCACTGTTTAGAAGATTTGATGAAAACTGTTAGAGAGGAAGGTATTCGTACAGTTGGGCACTGTTTCTCCTTTGCATCATTATTTACATCAGGTTAAAGGGCAGAGGGATACGAAATGTTAGCAAATCAATAGTGATGCTTAAATTCAATTTGCGCACAAGGCCCCAGGGCGATGAGATCAGTCTCTTCACATCCTGGATTTATGGTCGTACTAAAGTACTTGACATCTGGTGTCTATTAATTAGTAAGCCTGGAAGGGTAGAGGAGGAAAAAGCTGCAGAAAAGCTGAGTCTAAGCTGGCTTTGATTTGCTGTGTGTGTGATATATTGTGCTGAGCATATGCACATCTGAGTATAAAAGCCAATTAGATTCTCTTTCTTTCCTCCTTATTTTCTTCTTCGAAGACAAAATTTTAAACTATAAAAATGTTCATGTAGCAACTGAGTTTGCGTGAGGAAACACTGCGCATTGCATTTCAGAAGTTAACATTGTCCTGACAAGGCTACTTTACCATGCTGCATATATATGCAGGGTTTTGTCCTGCTAAAGGTATGGTTAGCTCATAGCAAACATCTGAGTTTGTGTCAACAAAACAACCCTAATCTTTGAGATCTTAGTCTGGCTTCACTGTGGCCCTACATTTCATGTAGTCAAATAAGGATGGCAGGGTGCTCACCACTCCTAATACTGTCGACACGTGCACTCTCCACAGCAATACATTAAGTGTGGATGGGGTCAGGCAGCAGCATTTTCTGAGCAATGCAAGCTGATCTAAGGCTGCGCCCCTGCTCAAAGTAGGCAGTCGTCTCTTCCTGTCCTGCACAGTCACACCGCCTCCTTGCTGGTGGCACAGACAGCTGTACACCTATGAGGCTTTCTGGTCTGGTTGAAAACTGTCCCGTGTAAGAACTTAGCTCTTGTGCTGGTTCAGACACCAGGAAGGAGGTGGGAACTCCTTTTTAGCAGCAGTTCAATTTTAGGTCAGCTCACACTGATGGAGGAACCATGTGTGCCTTCGGGTACCTCTAACTTTCAGTTAACTAATCTTAAAACCAAACTTTCTAGTTAAGCACATTGCTTTCTTATGGCCAAAAACATTCCTTAATTCAGTGACACTGCAAAGAGAATAAAGCATGGGAAATTAATTAATTTTAGGGATTTATAGGGAAAAAAAGGGAAAGAAAGAAAAAAAAAGTAGTTACCTATGCAACAGCTTTATTTTAAGTACAAGAAAAATACATTGCAATGAGAGGAACACATTCTTGGTATTCAAATTATTCTGCAGACCAACACTTTTTCAGAAAAGCAGAAGTGAGAGCTGTGTGCTGTAGCAATACCAGGGCAGTATAAGTCTCCCGTGCTAGCATATCTTTTGCTATTGATGAGGTGTATGCTCAGTATTTGGACAGCTGGACCCACCAGATCTGTAGATGCTTGAGCTTGACCATTACACCATTTGAATTTGAATGTCAAAACTAATTGCTTCAAGAGCAGGGCCTGTGTCAGAGAAATGCTTTTTTGTCTGTGCCTAGTGGGAGCTGCTGGAAGCCTGGCCACTCTATTGGGTGAACTTTTCTGACGAGATGTATGCTGCTGCCCATCTGTTAAGGGAGCGATTAAAAAAAGAAACAAAACAAAACAGGCAAACCTCTTGGCACTGTGGTAAGGGCAGAGGTTGGGCTTTTTGTTCTTGGGATAAACTCCTTTTTCAGAGTCTTCCACTTGCTTTCCCCCAGCATCTGGACAAGCCCTTCTTTGTGAAGGGACATGAATATGGAGAGACCTACAGTGCATCCGTCTCTTCTAGTCAGTTTCAAAGGAACATTTCTAAAGTCATTGTTTTCTGGCAACTTTAAGCATTTCAGTTGTGGTAGCAGTGGCTTTACAAACAGCATTAGTTAACTTTGATGGGTTAGATCAATTCAATATTTGCACAGTTAGAACAAATACTTAATGTGGACGATGTGGCTTAGCAGGCAAGAGTGTTGGTTTCTCTGACTGCATTTGATGTCTAAATATGTAGCTCGCATTCAAATAGGATGGTCTTCAGTCATTTTCTTAGCAGACAATAATCCAGTCCAAGGATAAGAAAATCTGTTGAGGGCCCAGACCTGGAAAAAAATAGTAGGCTTAGGAAAAAGTAATTTGACCAGTGTTGTTTGGGTACTAAACATCTTAGAAACAGTTGAGTCTTCAGGTCACAGCTAGGATTTTGGTGACAAAATATGAGTTAAGTGTCTCTGCAATGGCTGATCACACAAAATCTTACCTGAGACTGCAGTTCTGTTCCTACTGCCAGTCTTTGCTTTGATAGCAAGGCCTTTTACAAATATCAGTTTGCTTTAGATTACTTTGTTACATTCACTTGCTTTTGAACTGCGTGTGTACACATGCTGTTAATGATTCAAATTATTCATACAAAGAATACCCCAACAGTTGGCTATCAAATTGTTATTTATTTGTCAGGCATTGCCTCAAAAATCCAAAGGTTTTGAGAAACCATGAGCTTACTTTATGAACAATTATCTATTTTACTTTTTAAGTTCTCTGTTGTGACCATCATCTAGCAATCTCCAAATACTTTTCAAATATTAAATAGAGCAGTCTCACAAAGATTCCAGGTAGCATACATTTTAATTTTAATGTGTAAGTAGATAAGCCAAGTCACTGAAGGGCTAGGTAACTTCACTGGTATTTCACAAGAAGTTGCTGCACTGCAGTCAGCAGTACACAAAAATAATGATTACCTTGTAAAAAAATGCCAACCTCTTAAAAAGTTGTTAGTATGATCTTTCTCACTTACTGTGGTGTTTTTCTCTTACCTAAAGAGAGCCCCTCTGACAACAGCTTAATTTCACCTCAGCTTCCCCAAGAGCTCCATACAGGTCTGCTCTCCATCTTGCAAGGAAGAGGCTGCAAAACTCCGTATGATAACCTTAGCTTTCTTCTGTAACAGCTGTGAACAGTCATCCTTGTACTTTGGGTTGGGCCTGTTCTTGGCCAATTTCAAGGCTGTTTTTTTCTCTGGCTTGGCCAAAACCTTTCCTTCCTAATGATAAATGGTGCTCTTCAGGTCACATCTATTTTTGAAGTAGTCTTTGCTGATGAAGTCAGAAAGAGAGAGCATGCTCCTGGCTAAATTATGAAGGAGAATTACTGTGGTGTGTCACTGGCTATCCATAGGTGATCAATGTGCAGCCACGCCAAGTGTTAGGTACAAGTTGCAGAGTTAATGAAGTACTGTCGGTTGTGAGTTTATTTCCAGGACATGGTAACTGTTTTACTAAACCCCAGTGGAGAGTTGGAAGCTGAACCAATGGACATAATAAGCAGAGTGCTCAGAAAGGTCTGTAGTGAACCCATCTGGGAAAACACCCTCTATATGAAAAATTTGCACACAATTACTTAGGTAAAAGAGGAAAGGTAGCCAGGCGATATCTCAAAAACAAGCTCAAGAAAGCTTTTCCCAGCTGATGGTTACTCCTGTGGGCAGCACAGCCATCATAGTGGTAGTAGTCAAGAAATAGAAAATGAACTGAAGGTAGACGCATGGGCAATATGTTGACATTTTTAAACCAATGATTAATTACAATGGTGAATTCCCAAGCAGTGCAATGGATCCACTGTCAGTGGGAATACTTAAATCAGGCTTTGTAACCATTCAAAGGGTGATGACATCCTTGTGTGGGCAGAAGCCTTGTCTTTGTCCTGAGGATGGTCTGCTGACCTGTGCTCTGTGAAGGATCAAAAAGGCCTCAAACCTGATCATCCAGATGACCCCGAGCTCTCTGTCAATCTAATCCCGGAAGACCTTTTACAGTTTATCACCCTACACTTACTCCAGTATTTACTTACTGTGTACACAGAAGATAATTCATGTTCAGCCTGTGGGGGAAGCTGGAAATGTGAAGCTCCAAACATCAGTGTGTGTCAGGAAAACATGAATTTCAGTTATGCTTGTGATAGTCAGCAAAACAATGATGTTTTCCTTAAAACCCCAAATGTATCTGAACAATATAAAGCCCCTAAATCATATTTAGTCTCAAAGCTCCCTATTACATCCAATTAAGCCTGAATATTATAAACTAAATATTTGATTCTACATCACCTACCACCTTAAGTAAAATCCTGGAAGCTGGCCAAAACCAGAGGAGACATATTGTTCATAGCCTGTTTATCCATTTGTGTACAAGATGTTTTGTTCTAAAAATAAATTAATAAAATAAATAAAAAAGCATAAAACAATATGCAAGATCCAGATCAGATTCCTATCACATAAGTACTATCAAATATTTCTATTAGTCTTGCCTTTGCTGTGACACTGAAGTGTCTGGGCAATACAGATGCAGACTGTTCCAGTGATTATTCTCTCAAGACTTTATTTGTCTTGATCTAGTGGATTTCAAGCTAATAACTTTCATGAGACCCAGAATATGATCTGCTGCTTGGTTTATTTTTGGTTTGTAACAATAGCAAATTAACAAAAGAACTGTAAAATAAAATTCATAATGTAAAAGTGAGCCTCCTGGTAGAGTAAAGCAAAGATCTTAATGGTTTCCAGCAGGGAAACCCTGTCTGATGCCCCAGATAACCCCACATGCCCAGCAGTGAGTATATTAAACACCTGGTTAGTGCAGTTACGACGTTTCTGTGAAAAAGCTATCCCGCACTAAATCATGCTTGGTGCTACTTGGCTGATGTGAGGTACTTGTGTGAATAGGCTCTCTGAAGAAGTCATGCCATAAGTCTACGGAGATGTGACCTGTCGTTTTTGTTTGGTGGAAGGTCTCCTTTGCACAGCAGGGGAAACAGGAACAGTTTCTAGCATAAGTAAAACCATCCCTGTGGAGTTGAACAATTATTATCATCTGTATCTGGAAGGCATTCAAAAGAAATAAAAGGTCTTTTTCTTTTTTTTTTTTTCACAGACATTCTCACAAGCTCCCTGTGCTTTCCGCAGTATCAATGTAAGAGAAGGACTTGTTAGTGCTTTAGCGTAGCTTTGAAATTATCAGCATTTCTTCACCCAGTTCTGTAGCTTGATTTCACATAGCTGATTACAAATATTGTTACAAGAACAGTGTGGAATTTACTTAGCTGTTAAGGCAGTCTCAAAAGAAAAGGTTATTCATTCCTATTCCAGCTCCATTTCTCTAGCAATTTTACAATCGACTTCTGCGGGGAATACCAGAGAAGTGATTCATCATTAACCATCCCATCTCTTCTCCATGCCAGAATGCTAGATTTCCCAGACGTCACAGTTTATAAAATGTAGTCAGTGATGAGGCTCGCTTATTTGTGCTGTTATTGTTTTTTTCTATGTTTGTTTTTAAGACCTTCCAACACAGGGATAATGAAGTTTTTGCCATATTCGTAGGCATAAATTCAGGAGCTTTGGGAAAACACCAATGTATATTAGATGATGAATCAAAGCAGTCTTGGAAAGCATCCCATGCTGTGACAGAGGCAATCAGTAGGAGAACAATACATAAGAGATTTGCTCTGTAACACATTACTTTTCGGATGCTGGAACCTGCTTATACGGAATCACCTTGTAACTTCTCATAAGAGCATAGATTGCTTACTGTTTTGTAGGATTTAATTGTGCTAAGAACAATGGAATGAAATCCTGAGCTTCTTGAAGTCAATGGCAAAACTTGTGCTAACTTTTGTGGGACCAAGGTGTGGTTCAAGACACTAAATATGTATCAGTGCACAGCAGAGATGCAAACTACTGCACAGAAAATCATGGTACATTGCCACATGTAGAAGCTTTTGTCTACATTGTGATGACTTCCCTGGGTAACCAAATTTTCCATGAGCCAGTGCAGGCTCAGAAAGTCAGGGAGAAAAGATTGTCTTGGAAGATGAAGCACAGTCCCCTGTTATCAGAGATACCCATGTTGTGACATTTTGTTCAACAACATATCTTTTTTTTTTTCCCCAGTTAAGTCAATGGCAATTAATTAGTCTTAAATATTCAAGGCTATCAACATCTGACCTGAACATCTTAAATAAGTTTCCAGTAGTTCCAGGGGCACACTAAGCTTCAAGACCATACAAGAGTTCTCTTGTGCCTAGGATTCCTGGTCTTTAGTCAAAAGCAATGATAAATAATAGAAACAAATGAAAACCAGTTGAAAGATGAAGCATTTCTGGTGGTGGTAACACCTCAAATGGTAAATGCAGCCATTCAAGTTTGGAAAGGCACCTTCCACATCAATATAACATATTTATGGTTATGTGTTTACAACCACATCTCAGTCCTTCCTCTAGTCCTAGTTGTGTTTGTATTTGTACGCAGGGAAGGTTACACCATGCACTGAGTCATGGTCTTGCAGCAAAGTTGATGTCAGTGACCAGTTTTGCTTCATTTAAAACATAATGAGTGTTGCTGATCCTGGAAATTTTGGCCACTGTTTCATGGCAATGCTGTATATGTCCTTTCAGGGCAATTGCCCGCAGCAGAGCCAGTGTGAGTGTGTGGCCACCTTTGATCTCTTGATGCTTGCTCCTAGCAAAACAGCTGCTGTGTTCCAGAGTAAATCAGGGTGGAACAGCCCAGGTCCGGGCTCCAGAAGCACAGCAAAGTGTTCTAACATGGACAGCTACCAAACTTCAGCAGCTGAGACACGTGGGTCATGCAACTTTCAAATTCAGATGAATAGGGCCTTGTAATGAGACTTATCTTCAGTCTTATGCTTTTCTGGTTATAAAACTATACCAAAGATTAGAATCTTTTCCATTTCTTTCGCTACTACATGCCCAATTCCATACCATTCCAGTGTTCCCATCTTCATTCCTACAAAGCCTAGGCTATTGGGAGCTGCTTAGTGTTTACGTCAGAACATCTTTTCAAGTATCACACGTGCTCCTAGTACATTTTTTCCCCAAGGGCAGCTTTATGTTCTTATGGGCGAAGACTGCCACTTACATGGGTTTACAAGCAATATTCTGCCATGTTTCGGCACTTTTCATCAGTGAGGTCTTCCTGGGGCAGCAAATGCCCGTTTGGGCACAGGGTGGTGGAGGGGACCTTTCTGCAGCACATGCCACCAGGGGCCGGGACAGATTCCCCCCCAGTCCCAGAAGCAGGCGCACACCCTGCGGGGTTTGCCAGGCGTTAAGGGGCTGAAGCAGAATTGCAGAGCTGGGCTGCTGCTGCTGCAGGCTCCAAACGGGAGGGATCTTTGGCAGCATTCCTGGGTCTCCGCATGAAGCCTAACAGGAGACAATTACTGTAGCTAAACGAAATTATATATTCAGCCGAAGTTTAGACAAGACAGAGTAACTGATTGCAGTCCTTGGGAGACTTGAACAAAAACACCTCTCAGAAGGGCTCTTACTCAAAAGCAAGGGTTGTCTGCTCAAGTACATTTTTCTTTTGGCTGATGTAAATCTGCTGCATTTTTCCTTTGAACTGCTATATTATTTTTTATTCTTTCAGAATCAAAGTGTCTTAAGAGTTGTTTGCTTTACTCTTTTCTTTTTTCTTTCTTTTTTGTTTTTTTCTTTTTTCTTTTTTTCTCTTTTCTTCTTTTCTTCTCTTCTCCTCTTCTCTTCTCTTTTCTTCTTTTTCTTTTTCTTTTTCTTTTTCTTTTTCTTTTTCTTTTTCTTTTTCTTTTTCTTTTTCTTTTTCTTTTTCTTTTTCTTTCTTTTTCTTTTTCCTTTCTCCCCTCTCCCCCGGGGTAGGACGCAGCCCGGGCCGTTCTTCCCCGCAGCCGCCACGCGAGGGAGCCCCCGGCCGCCCAGCAGCCGGCGTGGGCCGGGGGCTGCGGGCTGGAGCTGCTGGTCTCGGTCTCGGTCCTTCTGCCTGGCAGAGCCGCGTTTCCTTTTCTTGTTAACTGACAGCGATGGACGTGCCTAAATTAGAAGCAGCAATGATCTCAGGCTGAGAGAACGGACTAAAAAGGTCCAAAAAGATTAAAACCCTGCACATTATTGCTGAGCTGCACGTGAGCTGGGGTCACTTTAAAAAAGAAATCCCACTTGAAGCTATTTAAAATAAAAGGGTTGCAAGGAAAAATATATACTATCTGGGGAGGGCGGGAGGGGCGAGGGTTAATCGTTTTTGCATTTTAGAGGGTTGGGGTGTACACGGTTTAATTTTTCGATGGGCAGCTTTACTATTTTTGTTATACAGTCAATTCAAATCACCATTTCCCCCATTATTTAAGGAAGCTTTTCAAACAGCAACAGACAAGGAAAAAAATAATTAAAAAAATAAACAGAAAAATGTCATTTTGAGTCTGGCTGTAGACTTTACAGCCTGTTGTATCATTACTTCCATGGGAAATTACATATTCTCCTGCAATGACCACTCTCAGTTTTATTGCAGGAATTTTCTACATTCCTCAGGATTTAGCTGCAGTTGAGCCCATTTGCAGGCTGCCCATCTGAAAGCAAACACCCGCACAGGTCTCTGCACACTGAAGCCATAGCTGGGATTAGAGGCTAACTAAGAGAGGAGCTTTTATGTCCAGGCGAAGGTGCATTCACTTTCTGCTTGAACCAGCCTGTGCAGTTGGCCATGGAGTTGGCTCGATGCAGAGGCCAAGCCAAGCAACAGGTAAAATATCTCCCAGCCATATGCTGGTGCAGTCAGCAGTCATACCCAACACGGGAGCTTGCCGGTGTGAGCAGAGCTGAGATGGTGCATGCTGGCAGGACAACTCACCCCAAGCAAAACTGGGCACCAACACAGCTGCTACCATATCCATTACCTCTGAGCAGCATGGTCAGCGCTGACCTGGTATCGTGCTGTGCAGATGTAGCTTGACAGAAGATCCTGTTTTCATCATGGATCTTCATGTGGCAAGAAACAGTAACATGTTGGCCAGTAAAGAGTTGAAATGACCTTTGGGGCTGTTTGTAAAGGAAGACTGAGACAGACTGTGAAGCTGAATCCCTATCCATCAGCTCGCTGGGATGCCACAAAATGATGCAGTGGTTGCAGAGCACAAGAACACTTATAGAGCATTTGAGAACAAACAAAGAAATTCCCAGAAGACACTCTTAAGTGCAAGGACTATGAATGCGTGTAAAGAGCTTTTATTGTCTCTGTGTGAAGTCAGAGGTGGGGAACTGGAAGGGAGTTACTGTACATAGCTGTTCCCACTGGAAAAGGGAAAAGCAGCTTGCCCAAAAGAGAAGATGCATCTCATCTTCACATGGCCTGAGGACCTGTGTGCTTGGAGAAATAGAATCAGTGTGACCATTCAGACTGGCAGGCTGTAATGCGAGCAGGGAAAGAAAGTGCTGCAGTCAGGCAGAGACGGAGGAATGTAGTCCCTGGCATACTGGTTAGCAACCGTCTGTGTTTTTGGGCTAGAAAAGATGGATTGAAATAACAGACTGTCCCATTTCATTCTATCGACAGATGAGAGAGACTCAGAGGCAGACAAGGAGATCTGCTCTAACTTGGTCAGAATAGGAGGGGTTACCAAGACCTGCTTCATATGGAGGGGTGTTTCTTGTCCCAAATAGAAATCCTCTACCTTTGGCACTGAAGCGGAAAGAGCCAGAAACATCAAGCTGCTCCAGCCAAAGCCCTCGAGCCTGGGTTAAACAGTGAGCAGAAATGCCTAGCTGGAGCAGAGGTGGCAGCCAGGGTAGAAATACTCATTCGCTTGGACAGATTTGTCTCTTCTTCCATTAAATCTGTGGCTCTGTCTGCTATGCTTTGTGTTCCACCACAGCTGCAGCACTTGCTTTCCACACTGTGCAGCGAGGGCAGGCTGAAGCCCAAGGGCTACCAGGGTCTCACTCCTGCCTTAGCAAGAGCAGCAAGGCTGAGCCTGAGAGGCTTTTCTGTTGTCTTATCATCCTTCCTCTCAACCCTCTTCAACAGTCTTTTCTTTCACTTTCCAGCCTATTATACCATCTTCTCCTGCAGATCTCCTGTCACCATCTTCATATTCATTCCCCACATTCAAAGCATTTTGAATTTAAATTGCCTCTCCCCTCTCTCCAGAAGCATCTTTTCTCAGTCCCCGTATTTGAGGGCCTGTGGATCAGCTCCAAGGAGGACTCACGAGTTTAATCTCTTTGGTTACTCTCTGTGGCTCCCATACATGAGGACAGCTTTCAGTGTGTGCATGCATTGTGCTCAGTGCAAAAAACATCTCTTTCATCAGTGAAAATGCAGCCCTCGTGCCTGCCGGGCCAGCTCTGTGGGTTTTACTGTGTCATAACAGAGGGCTGGCTGCAAGCAGATGGGCATGAAGGTAGGTTCAATGGCTTTCCAGCTGTGAAAGCACACCAGATGCCCCCTCCACCCCAGAACGATGGGGCACACCACAGAGCAAGCTCTTCTCACATGAGCAAAACCCCTTGAGTTCCTCAGCACGCATCCCAGCAGTGCAGCAGCACCTCGGGGCCAGGGTTACCTCTCCCCCAGCACACAAGCACTTCACAGTCCCACCTCCCATCCCCGCTGCGGGCGCATCTCTGAGCCCCCCGTGGCATTTCTCCAAGGCTTCGCGTCACCAGCGCGCGCCCGCAGGTCCCACCGAGGCAGGAGGAAAGGGTTACATGCGTCATTCATGGGCCTTGTTTACACAGAAAAAGCCAAACTCTTAGAAGAGGGTGACGTACGCACCAAAATGAGGCCAGTTGCCTTTTTTTGAAGCACAGTGACACACTTGAGGGCTGCCAGATTCTGCAGCTATTACATGGTGTGCACGTGGTGAAGCTCGTCGTACTAGTCGGCATTTGCCTCCATCTGATCTTAATTGGAAACAGATTGAGGAGCTTGGGTGGGATATAAGAAACTAAGATTGGAAATTACAAAAGACAAACACAAACGCTCCGATAATTGTTGCTGCTTGAGGTTGAAATGTGTGCAAAAGGCTGCAAAACTGCTGCTGATGAATCACAGAGAAATGATTTGTTTAAGTCATCTGCAGTCGTGACGTGACTCATCTCCAACCTGGAGACCAAACTGAGCTTTTGAAGGGAAAACGTTGGATAAAGCAGGCTCCTTGCAAAAGAGTAGGGACAGTTTTAATTCTAGCCTCTAAGATCTGATTCATTAATGAAACGTGATTGCAAAACATGGCCATCCTGTCTGGGTAATGCGAGGTACTCACTGCTAGTGGTGCAAACTGGCTACATGTGGATCAGGCAATGCTGAGCTGGACTTTGTTTCCATAGCTGACTGATGCTTCCTAATATTTTGATGTGTTTTTCATACAGTTTTGAAAACCCAGTTTGGAAACCAGCGTGACTAATCTACAGACAGGGTCCTAAATCCATTGGGTTATGTAAAAAATATTACTCAAAAGATGCCATCCTTCTTTTCTTGGTTGAGATTTGTCAAGCGTTACACCTGATTCACATGGGAAAAGAAATTTTGACCGTATGAGTCACTTCAGTCTTTGGATACTTAACAAAATGTACAATGTGATTTGATGCATGACTAATGCATTTGTGCATTTAAGAGTGTGTTGATGTTAATGGAAGTTACAGATCTGTATCAAGAAAAGAAGACACTTCAGAGTATACTGGTTCATTAACTTTAATCTATACATAATCAGCTGCTGTTTTATAGATCTAAAAAAAAAACCCTTAATGCTCTGTATATTTTAGAGCTGCGTTTTAAAAGTCCCCTACAGTAAATCTTTGCTTAAGCATCCTGCAGATTTACCATTAACCATACCATTATATTTTATTTCTGCTCATCTGCGAAGACAGCACTCTATTTAATTAATACAAATTTTATTGTTTGCTGGTGGCTTCCCTTCTCCAACTTGCCACTCGCAAATATGTTCACTAGTAATTTCAGCCTCCTTTTGCTAATAAAGCACTTGTGAAGAGATCTCTAGTCTATCTGGATGCATTCATTATTCTCAGGTATTTACTAAGTAATCTGCACCAGTTCTGCATTCCTTCCTTGTGTGTTGTGCTCTCTGGCTGTTCACTGGTGGCATCATGTAGCTGAGGGCCCCAGACCTTTTGGTATTGTCTCTGTTCCTCCAGCGTTCAACCCCTTGCTTGAAAATGACAGTCTTGAACCAAAAGCCTTAAAACTTTTTAATCAACAGAGGTTTTCTAATGAGAAACTGGACTTACAATAGAAGGAAAAAAAATAATATATATATATATATATAAAGTTGTTATATTCATCATTCCCTTTAACAAAGAGTTCTCAAGAAATAAATTCAATATATTTCTTGGTGAAGTTTATTTATTTATTTATTTATTTATTTTCCCCAATTAGCATGGTATCTATATTCCTACTGTTTTCATTCCTCATGGATGAAAAATAATTAAAAAAAAATGAAAAAGAGGTAAACATTTTTTTTTTTTAATTTCAGATAAACTAAAACTTATTTTTTTCATCATTTAAACAAATTAATTAGCTGCATTTTTAATGAACCATGAAAACCCACGTTAAATAATTCTGGTCCACCCTAATTGTAGATTCCCATTGTGAGTATCCATAGTAAGAACTGCTCATGTTAAACTTGGTGAAACTTTGGGAATGTTTTCATTAACAACTGATAGCAGTCTAAAACACGTTGCTATTGAATTTTCTCTGAATCAATGTTTGTCACTACCATTTAAGATTTTTTTTTAATATTCATGTGTTTTTCAGTTCTCTGATGTATATTCCCTTGACTCATTGCCTTTCCTTTGACACTTTAGACTATATTTTGCACAGGCACTGTCATGTTTGAGCATGAATGTGCCAGGAGGAGACGGTTGAGCCAAAAATACCTTCTGTCTCTCTCTTAGGTCAAACACAGTGTCACCCCAACCCTGTGCCGAATTTAAAGCAGTCCTGGTAGTGATGCCAGAAAGCAACCCCCATGGCTAATTCTGCACAACTAACAGAGGAATAATGTGGCAGAAAAGAGAAAAAGAAACTTTCAACCAGTGTGTCTCAGGACAGTGGGAACAGAAAGCATTTTGCAATGACCCCACTGGCTTTAGACCTACAGGAAAGGGATGAGAGTTTGCTGTCAAGAATCAAGGCCAACTGTATGTAGCAAAGGGGACAGTGAGCCCATCCATCTCCCAGAAGATACTGGTGCTATCAGCACAGACCCCTTTTTCAGCCCACATGGCAAAGAAACTGTTTCTTTCACATTTTTTTCATGTTTTTATAATTTTTGCTCCACAGACTAGCACCAGAGCATCATCCTCCCTTTCTCAGCAGCAGTACAAATCTGCAAATTGGTGTTGCAACTACACCTGTCATAAGTTGGCCACTCAGCAGTGTTGTAAGTGCCAGGTGCGTTATGGTGTTTTTTGTCCACAGTGCAATTATCAAACACCAGTTCAGGAGGATTCTGTTTCCCCACAAGAGGTGCAGCACCTGTTGGGATTTCAACATTACCTTGGCTTTGCAGCGGCCGTGCAGTGCTGTATATTGCAGCACTGCCAGCTCCTGAGGCAGGCTTAGGAGGACCGACAGTCACTGTGGGTCCTGCGTAACAGTGATGTCAAACTCTTGAAGCTAATTGAATGGGAAGACGTGCTGACTGAGAAACAGTGCAGATAGCTTTGCGTTTCTGAGGAGCTCTTTAAATGTGCCGTCATTTGGGAGGCAGCAGTGGAGCTGCAGTCTGGATCCAGGCCTGGGCACGCTGCAGACAATGAATAGGGATGGGTTCACTTCATGCTGATGTTTATTCACCTCTGGAAAAAAAGTTCCAGCAGATTTCTGTTCCTAGTTTATTTTGTTGCAAATGTCATTTGGAAAAGCAAATTTATTGCTGTACCCATGCTCTGGCTTGACTTGATATCTTGACGGGTGTTTTCCATTTTCTTTAAGCTGTGCACAACTACTGCACTGTTCAAAATAAGGGGACAAAAAAGAAAGGCAGAACCACATGTCCAGAAATGAGGAGAAATTGTGGTTGGGTCAGTAAGGTGGTAGAGCCCGTCCAAGATGAAGGGAGTCTCCTACTTCTGCACCAGCTCTGTTGGAAAGATGCAATAGCATTTGATAGCGGGAAGCCTCCCGTGCAAATGTAAGTTATCAGCCTACATGCTTACTGGCAACAAGGGTCTCTTTTTTTTCCTGAGTGCAGTCTGGTGTCTGGTATCTGCAGCCAGCTGCTGTGACTGTATTCCGCCCTGTTTCTGATTTAAAAATGTGCCCAGGAGGCTCTTCTCCCTGCAGACTGGGCACAGTAACAGGCAGTACTCGCAGCACTTCTCACTATCGGACACCCCAGGTGCTCAGGGGACACATTTGTTTCCATCAAAATCCATTTCTTTGTAGAGACTGAAACTGCCAGGTCGCTGGGGGTACAACTGCAACGGTACATTTGCAGGATTTCTCTGGGTTGTGCATCAATCATCTTGGTTAAAAAGAAGGTCATTGTTGTGTTAGAGGACACTACCTTGTTTCACGCCAGACAACTGCGGAGAGACACACAGTGACCTGAGTTAAGTCCACACAGGAGATCACAGTGATGAGCTTGCTCCATGAAGAAGAAATCTTGGGCTTTCCTTTCCCAATAGGCCGGTCAGTTGTTGTAACAGCTCACTGTCTCTCAGAGATGTTTGAGAAAATCTAATGCCCTTACGGTGGATTGCTACAAAAGCAGGAGTACTTCCCTTGCATATAACCATAAAGTGTGTCAGCATGTGATGCAGGCTCGCCCCATAGAAAGGCATTTCTTACTTTGTGAACCTTGGAATATTTTGGGCTTGTGGTATATGACACATTCATCCACCTGTAAGTCTGTTCTTCTAGCACAGGCAGAGGGCATGTGAGAGGTTAACAGAAAAACAGAGTTTTTGATCACTGAGGCCTAAAATGCAGAGTCAAAACTCTGCCAGTGGTGAAAGACTGTATTTGTGTCACTGTGCCAGCACATCAGTGCTGCAGCATGTGGAATACCTGTGTGACAGCTTTCACGAAGTCATACATCACATCGTGGGCACACATGAGTGCCTTTGGAAAATGTCTTTTGAAAACTCATTTCCCCCTGGCTACACGCTCAAATTCCGTGAATGAAACACATTAATCTATAGATAAGATGTGGGTAAAGGAAATAGGGTGGTGCGATGTAAAACTGGAAGAAGTATGCATAGTATATTCAGGATCATGGCCTACAATGGGCAGGGTGATGAGCATCTCTCCTCAGTCTCTTCCTCTCCCATTTGCTGTTTCAGGGATATGACATGCTAAGAAGCTGTAGCAATGTATTCAGTAAATTTAACACGAGAAATGCACTGATGAAGTACTGAAATTGTCTCACCCTAAATCCAAAACTAGACACTTGAGTGTTGCTAGCTGAATATTGAAGATTTCCCACAGCAGGCCCAGATATGGGTGTCTGGGCCACAAGGGTAGCTAGATGTGATGTTTTGGCTTTATCAGTTTCTTATGTGTCATGAGCTAAAAACTGTTCCTTGGCCATGAGGACATGAGGACATGGAAAGCACATAGGTGAGGGTGGACTTCTGTGTCTTACAGCATCTAAAATGTGTCTGTATAAAGCTTACAACCTCTATTTGTTCTCCTGTCATGAGACTTTGAAAGGTATGGAGGTTCCAGTTTGCATATGAGCTTCCGACATTGTGAATCCCAATGTGGAACTGCCCCTGATGGAAATACAGCAAGTACAGAATTGATCTTTATTAACTTATCAACTACTGCCAGGCCAGTGTCTACGTATGTGTCCCTTTTCTTACATAACCTAGATTGAGAGCCAGACTGTCCCAGTGATCCAGATCACTGGAGGAGCATTAATTTGCACTACCTGAGGATGCAGCCCATCAGACAGTAGGAATGACAGTAACTGTACAATTTTTACTGAACCAATATATAACAGAAGCAGGTAGTTCTTCCAGATAACAGTTAACTACAGGCTAAAATAGTGGCACATCTGACCTGTTACTGTACTGTATAGACTTTTCCCCCTACTTTACATGTGTGGAAAATGTGAGTTGTCAATAATAGCAGCTGGTCTTGAGACTTTACATAATAATATTTGGTAAAGACTATGTATCAGTGGAAGTATACTAAATTGCAAAATCAATTTCTTCCACATTCTCTTGGCAATTCTCTACCTTTTGCTAATCCATCTCTACTCTTTGTATCCAGACCTTTCTGGTGCTGCAAGTGATCCTTGTCTAAAAATATGAGAGGCAAAGATAATGTTTTCCTTCATTTAATCACTACTCTTCTGCATGCAATCTTCTCTCCCAGTGGGTGGTTCTGTAGTACCAAATTTACGCTGGTAACATGTATATACACTTAACGTTCTGAGTTCATTCATGGTGATAGGACCAAGAGAACTAAGCAGGTTATAGGGCCTTTCATATCTAGGTCACTAGTGTGAATATAAGTAGGTCAGTAAGGAGGGAAAGTAGGTTATCCAGTCGTTATGTGGGTGAGGGGTGCCAATCCAGTTCTTGGGTGCACTTCCAATGCACAGTAAAACAGCATAACAACTGACATTGACATTGACTGGTGTCCCCTCTGGCGGTCTCCGCAGAGACGTCAAGAAATTAATGGACAAGGAAACAAAACTGTCCTGTCACATGGGAGAGGGCATACCCAGGTCTCGTCTTAGGCATATTTAGAGGGCAGCACGCAGCCTTGCTGGTGAAGCTTGTGCTTTCCCATTCACTCTGTGCCTGGTTAATGGACAGAAAAAGGACTTCACTTTCCAGGGCTTTATTCTGACACATTTCATCAGCACTATCACTTGATAATATCTAAAAGACAAATAGTTTTGTCCTATTATGTCAGAATAAATTGCAGCCCATGGGCCTGATTCTCTGCCCCATTATGCCAGTTTTATACTGGTGCAATTCCACTAAGGACAAATAAGCTCCACCAGACTAAAAGCAGCACGACAGCATGAAGATGCAGGGCCTTCATCTTCCAGAGAATGGAATATAAACCTCTAAGTCCCTGTTGAGTTAATAGCAGCATCTAAGGTGAAAAACAGAGTCAGATGCTGCACTTTGAAGCAAGGTAATTTCTACAGCAAGAAACAGAAATCCTTGGTCATGGTATTTGTGCAGTAGGTGTACTGTAACGGGTCCTGGTCTGGATCTTTCAGACTTTTGTGGTATCGCCTTGGGTGGTGCAGATTACAAGAGGAAATGATGACTGGTTCCCACAGCTGTACTGGGCTGATGGCAATTCAGAACAATGCTTCCCCTTAGCTCTGGGTCCCTTCACCTCTCAGCACTGGTTAAAAGCATTCCCTTAATTATTTGGAAGAAGGTGCTTTTGCAGTACCCACTCTATGGTTTGCCTGTAAAGAAACAGCTGCTCGGAATGAGGAGGGGAGGAACCAAGAGAATGCAAAGCAGATGCAATGTGATACTTTGTCAGAGTAAAGAGTTCTGCAAAGTGCTACCAGTTGTTTTCTTATTAGGATCCTCAGAAACACCTGAGGATGAGGAATATCTGGATTTGCAAAACAGATCCAGAAGTTGGTCTTGGTTTCATAAGTTCCTCCAGACTCTGTGCTGCCAGTGAGCCTGAAGAAGGACAATGAAACAGTCATGCCATTTCCCAACAGCCTGGCTTATGTAGGTTCTTTGCTGAGATTCTTCTAGTGTGCCATCTCCCCTGATGAAGGGAATTAGGATATAAAATCAAATCGAAATGGGTGTGTGTGTACGGGAAGCCATACCTGAATCTAAATATACCAGACAAGTTATGTCTCTCCACTTTGCCTCTCCCCGGAATATATTCTATCCCAGCTTTTAACTGATTTATTTTTAACTACAAATGCATGTGAGGTTTAAACCTTTTGACACCTACAATGAGCCTCACATCTCCCATAAAGTCTTCTGCAATGGTTTGACAACAGGAGTAACTGAGCAACACATGCAGAAGGGGAGAACAGCAAATGCCATGGTAAGAAAATACAACATAGAAATGACTACAAGGATCTCAGATGTTTAAAAAATACACTAAAAAGAAACTAGGGTGCTATTGGATATTTTTGTAAGCACTTATATAGTACTCACCCCTGTAACATCTGATTATTCAGTTCAGTAGTTTTTCTCCTGCTCTCTTTGCTTTGTCCTAGCCATATCTTGGGGCTGCAGAGTTCTTACAAACATCAGGAGCAATACTATTATCTGACTTTCCTGGGTGCAGCATAACATGTGATCCAAGAACATCCTTCCTTTCTGCTTCCCATCTCTCTAGATAACACCTCTCTGCAGGGTTCAATTCAGTTATTATTCAGTGCTTCTAAAAGCCCTGCTTCTTCCTTTGCTGGAGGCCACTGGTATGTGTAAATTAGTGTGATTCCCTTACATTTTTATGAATTATTTGTTGGCTTTGCAGTGCGTGGTTCTTGCATGGTTTAAAAAAAAAAAAAAAGAAAAAAAAAAGATATAACACACAAATCTAGGATAAGAGTAACTGAGCACTTCTGCTTGGAAATGGCTTGATTTTTATTGGTGAAATAAGCCTTCTCAGAAACCTTAATTAGGCATCAGCATATATGTCAATCCCTTCAAGGCCTTCCCTTAGGAATGGATATTATATTCTATAATACATATATATGAGTTAGCTTTGAGGCCATATATGTAGTTCCAGATAGAAAATGTTAGATCACTCAAACAGATTAATTAGTTTCCCAAATTCTCTGTGAGGTAGGTAAGCAATATGAATCTCACTGAATTTTTACTGTTCCTTTGCTGCGTGCTCACTGACCCAGGACAACATGGACTACATTTACAGTAGTACTCTGACAGCCAGGACCACTCCCTGGACTGAAGCCAGCTGTGTCCATCTTCTTCATCTCTCTTTCCCTCCAAACCAGGATGTAGATCTTAGGGCATCATTGCTGCACGCTGCAGATCTTGCTGTATACTCTGAGCCAGGAAAGGGGATCTTGGGGAAAGACAGTGAGACAAACTATGGTGCCACACAGTCTAACTAGTTGTATCTACATGGCTGTAGCTGTAAGTTAGATTATTCTTGTACTTAAGCAGCTAAATTCGCCATCACTAATGTATAAAAGGGTGTTGTGTCTACACATTCACGAGAAAATTTTAAGAGTGACTGTGAGTCACAATCCATTTATACTTGCACTTCTATATATCCTTTTCACAGTGTTACTGCTCTAGACAGAACTTCCTATGATTAATCATCCAATGCAAAGTAATTAGCATGTCAAGATAAGTTTTCTAAGAGCTTGCAGAGGAAGCAATGAGTTTTCATGCGTTCTTTGCAGTCACGGCGTTTCAGGAGACAACAAAACATACAGAAAAGTGTGAGCAGGAACAGACTGTAAGGAAATGAAACTAGGAAAATATTTTGATTACAGAGGAAGCTGGCTTGTCAAAGGGTCCTTATCTGTGTATAATACAGTTTATTTTCCAGTTAATTTTGTATATTGGATATTGGATGGCAAAACAGTTGTGAAGAAGGCTTCCTAGCAGGCGGGACTGTATTTATGGCCCATTAGGCTGTTGCAGAATAACCATAAAGTGTGCATTGAATCAGTACCTCAAGCAAAGCTCTGAAAGTCAGAATTACATTCTCATATGGACGTATTTCACACACTTACACCATGCCCTTTTGTATTAAAAACATTTGTGCATGTGATTTCCTTGTACTGAAGGAAGACTAGATGTTTAGCATGTACTGAGCTGAGGGAAGGGCAGTAATACTGCAAGTCAGCACAGAGGAACCTCAGCAGGAAAGGGAGACTTTGAACTTCCAGCAGCCATTTCAAGTTGCCATTATGGAAAAAAATAAATAAATAAATAAATAAAACAAAACACCCTAACAACAACAGACTTTGGACACTCCTTAGGCTGTTTTACTAGGTGAGAGAGTGATTCAAATATTTTTGTACCACCATTTTCTCTTTGGAAATCAACTGATTTCTTTTCTTGTTAGTACCTTCATAGGGTCTGTGAATAATAAGAAATAGTGAAGAATAATGGTGTTACTGAACTAGCATGTGCATACCAGGACTACAGAAGAAATCCTAGCTAAGCTAAGAACAATTTTATTACGCTTTCAGTAAAGTCAGGTTTTCTACGTCTTTCTAGGGGGCTACGCAGTGTATTGCTTGGGCAAAGAGAGGAACTCATTCCAGACCCCCAAGGTCAGTAATGTTAGATATCAGTTTCTCATCATAACATTTCTGATTTACATCCATCTCTGTCCAATCACATATCAGCATGATTTTTTTAATACCAGTTATGGGGGTAAACTATACATTTGAGAAGGACCTTCCTTGTTATTGACATGGCAAAACTCTTTCTCAGAAATCTACTGTATGATCACAAGTACTATGATCACAAACTGTATACAAATCTTGGAGGTCTTCATTTGCAGTTATCCTGGAGCTTAGATAAAAATTTGCAGCATGATATTCCTGAGGCTTGGTAAAATCCCAGTCACTTAGTCGCAGCAATTGCATGTGTAAAGAAAGGTTGATTGTATTCACCTAGTAGCTTCAGGACTGTCGTGACAACTGGTTGTTCAATGTTTACAAAAGGATCTGATAATGAGATATGCTCAAGGCTGCCTGTGTGCTGTACATAAAGCATTAGATTATCTTAATACAGAATTAAAAGGCTGCCTGTCTCCAGGGACTATTCCCCCTAAATGTAACGCATACTGGTGAAATGAATGCCCAGAAAGCACAATTAGGCTCTATGGTTTTCATTGGTACCTTGAAAGAACATGGTCCCCCCTACCAAGAAAAAGCAGTCTCTCAGTAGGTAGAACTAGGTAGAGGTGTCTTATATTTTCCCTACTTCTTGCCATCTCCTACCGCTTGTGTTTTATCTTCAGAAGCACTCAGAGGCTGTGGCTGGGATCTTCTGGAAACAAAATTCTTCAGGCTTTGCTATTCTCAGTTCAGGGACTCTACCCTCAAAGAGGGCTGTGCTAACGTGTTTGGCATTACAGGTTTTGCTTCAAGCTGCCCTGTGTCAAACCAAACTTTGCTAACATGGGGAAAATGTGTTTAAATTATTTACCTCCTTCTGAAACCATTTAAAGCCATGTGGAGAGGGTTTCCTGAAAAAAAAAATTTAAATCCACTACATTTCTTAATATGTATACATATATTTGTATTTGTATATATTTATATATATATACTTATTAGCAATCCTCTTAGGAACTGCACAGAAAGTCTAACTTTTATAATGAGGTGAATAGCATACACTCATGTGACAGTTTTCACTAAGTGAGTCTGAGATGGGGAGGGGGAGGAGGGGAGGAAGCAAAAATCCTGTGAAGCATAAACTGCTCCTGGGTTTCAAATTCAAGCCAACATGATATTAAAGGCTGGTGCTTCTCAAGGGCTTTCAAAGCACATACAAGATAGAAAAATGAAATATGCAGTCAAATCTTGACAAGTTTATGCAACAAATGCAGTTACCTAGCTGTGGTGATAAGGCTGTGATCCATAGCAAGGAGGATCTTGCTGCAATTCTTCGAGGGAATGAACCCAAACCAGCTGGAGAAGAGAAATCATCTGTTCTGATGGGTTATTTTCCGGGTCTCTGTTGCACCCTCCCTATAAACTTGAGTTATATTTTCCTACATTCGCTATCCCTACCCAAAACAGTATGAGCCGATCCTTTTTGGGTCACCTTCACCTCCATATGACTTTATCACTAAAAGCTCCTTCAGGCCAACTTCTCCACTACCTTCAGCTCCTTCTCAGGTCTTCTACCTTTGTTTATTGTAGCATCTGTGTAGAAAACAGTGTATTTTTTGGCTTTTTCAGAAACTATACATAAATTGCTGTTTAGGCTACCACCAACACTGTTGCTAGTTGACCAACCATTTCTCCAAAATCTCTTCAGAGCAAACAAAACAAGTAGCAATGACTGTCTTTCCCCTAGTAGCAGCATTGATATGGCCATTTCTCTTCCTCCTTAACAGATTTACACTGAATGTGGGCAGCTTTGGGATCTCTTTCATTATGTTTGTTTGAAATGGATTGAGGAAAACTGATGGGCAGGCAGATAGCAGTCCATGTAAGTCCTGTTTCCTTAGGAACCAGGCTAAAAGCAAATTAGTAATGTCTAAAAAAAATCCTCTCACTTCTGCTTTGTGGTTAACAGATCTGGAATTAATGTCATTGTTGCTATGGGTCCACTGTTATGGTATATTTCATAATATAACGGTACCAAAGGGGGTTTGTGCCAAGAGCTACGACAGGTCTGTTGTCACATCAACTTCCGTGTAGTCCAAGAGGTATGATGCTGTGTTCTAATTAAAACTGACTTCAATCCCCCCAGTCTCAAATGAATATGCTCAACTGGCTTGCATTTAAAATAAATAAATAAATAAATAACAAGGAATGTGTGCTGGTCAGCTCTGACCCATGAGAACCACTAGCAGCACGCAGTCCTGATAAGCCCAGCTTCTCTGGGCAACCTGTTTCAGTGCCTCACCACCCTCTGAGTCAAGAATTTCTTCCTAATATCTAATCTAAACCTGCCCTCTTTTAGTTTAAAGCCAATACCCCTTGTCCTATCACTACACCCCCTGACAAAGAGTCTCTCCCCAGCTTTCCTGCAGGCCCCCTTTAGGCACTGGAAGGCCGCTGTAAGGTCTCCCCAGAGCCTTCTCTTCTCCAGGCTGAACAACCCCAACTTTCTCAGCCTCTCTTCACAGGAGGGGTGCTCCAGCTCTCTGATCATCTTTGTGGCTCTCCTCTAGGCCTTCTCTAACAGGTCCTTGTCTTTCTTAGGCTGGGGGCCCCAGAGCTGAACACAATACTCCAGGTGGGGTGTCACGAGACTGGAGCAGAGGGAGAGAATCACCTCCTTCAAACTGTTAGCTGTACTTCTTTAGATGCAGCCCAGGATACGGGTTTCTGGAGAAGGAAAACACCAGAAGAGAAATTTGAGCTAGAATAGGTCACTTAAGTGATGGAAAATAGATATGAACTGGCAGTGAATGCCTGTAGCCTGGTTATTCAAAGATTTCTATTTGACAGAGGAATGAAGTAATGGAGGATTATTACTGCAAAGTAGAAAAAATAAAATTGTAAATGAAGCTCAGTGAACACAGTGGGGAGATAAAATGTGGTCACCAACCAAAGATCTGTGCCTGTCGGCCTAGCAGTGCCTTCCGTCCTGAACTCTCAGCTCCTGCTCTCATGCTGACTCCTCCACCTGACGCAGTTGCTGAAGGTACACTTAGCTGGCAAGTACTGGTTGTGAGTCACTGCATGCAGAACTACCCCTTTGCGGGAAGACTGATTCGTGCAAAGGATCTCAATGTTGCCTAACATAAATGGTGAGTGCCATGAAGCGTCATCTCTGCCACGCTCACAGGGCCCTCATTTGTGGTCTTAAGTGTGATCCCCTGCTGCTGCTCAGGAGGTGCTCTAATTATAGTACTGGCTGCAGTTTCCAGCTTGCTCCTAGTTTCCTACCAAACTGAATTCACTGTCAGTCCTTGTCTGATGCCAGCTCCTTCTTAAACCTTGTCCCAGGAAGCCCCTGTGCTGGCAAGGACTTTATCAGATTTTCTAGCAGAATTATCTACATGGCCCTCTCTTCCTCTGAAGACCAAAAAGGAAATAGGTACTCAGATTTCATGGTGATGAAAACTGCTATAAAACCCCTAGAAAGGAAGGGGAACTACTAAACCAGCCAGACTGTCTTTTGCCAGCCCTCAAAAGACTTAAAATGACATCTACATCATGAACCTAAAATGGAGGACCATGAAAATTGGGTCTCTGCCTTGATTCTGGATGGCCTGTTCTAAATCAGTAAAAGTAGATTTGTAGGTCACACACGACTAGACCCTAGACGTTGTACTCCGTGATTGCTTGTCTTGCAAAGCAATAGCACAGACCAGCACAACCCTTTTAAAGGCTCTGTTCCTCATCAGGATTTAATTATAAAAAATCTGTATGCTGCAGAAATTTGTGGTCTGGGAATCAGTGGTACAGGCTTATTATGTAAAAGGATACCAGCCTGCCTCTCAGACACACAGTTCTGACCCTTTTCTCTACTCTAGCACTCTCCTGGAGCAACTGCTGGCAAACAGAAGAAAGAAGTCATTGCTGTGCAGCTCCATGAATCCAAATGCTACAGTACATAGGAAAGAGCAATAGCTTAATTTTCATTTTCCAGGAGGAAGTTCAGTCATGTATACTAGGTTAAGCTAGGACACTCGGCGTATCTAGAAATACTTTTTCCAGGCAGTATTCTTTCTATATCTCTCAGTGTTTGTTTGTATCTAGCCAGTAGTTATTACTTTTTGTTTGTTTGCTTGTTTTTTCTTCTAGGGAAGCATTAGCTTTTGAAATGCATGCAGCCTTCTACTTCACATATAGTGGTCAGAGTTTGCATGATACTTTTTCTACTTCTTTGCATTCCAAGTGCTAACGAGGTTCAGACAGTAAGTGCTTGGATAAGAAGCCTCCAAAGAAAATGTGCGTGCACAAAAGCTTATGTTGGCAGTTTAGGCCCAGACTCAGAAAGACATCTTGGTTCAAGACAACACATAGGCACATATTTCAGTCTATTAAAATCTGGAACCTAATTAGAATACACTTTTTTTTTTTTTTTTGAGCCAGCAGTGAATCGATGTAAAAACCAAGTCACAACTGCCTCTCTTCCATGGCTTTGAATGCTGAGCTAGATAGGAAGGAGAGATGAAAACCATGGAAATGAGTGATAATATTATACATTTTTACTGTGCCTCAGAACTCGTGCCAAAATGTGGGCCACATAATGTTGGTTGCACGAAGAAGTGAGACCTTGTTATAGTCGGTTTACAAAGCCTTGTCTATATGAAAAGAGATATTTTTGAGAAAACATTGATTATGCATTCAAAACTAATATGTTAAACATGCTTTGGTACCTATTTAAGACTCAAAGGAAAAGTAATCTGCAATGTTAGTAATACAGCATTACTTATATCCTTTCTTTACAGATAATAAATACAGCTCTGAAATTGCAATGGAAAAAGCACAAATGCAAAAGTCCCCTTAAAGAAAGTGTTTGTTTTCTAAAGTTAATGTATATAAAAGATTACTGTCTTACTGTATGATAAGTCTGACCCCTCATTGTATTTGGACCATGTCTACTGCTAACAAGGGACAAAGGGAAGACTACTCTTTTTTTTTTTTTTTTTTTTTTTCCTTAGCAGTAGGGGGCTAATGAATTCCTCTGAGAACTGGAATTGTATTCTGGCCATTGTAATAACAGGAATCAGTAGAAGAAGGAAAGAGCAGAATGAAAACACAAACAAAATGCTGACACCTAAATTGTGGATAGCACAGTCCCTTTAGTTGTCTTTCAGGTTTGCACGTGTTAATACAATAAGGCAAGTGGAGAGTCTGTAAACACCCTGCTGTGCAAGATAAGATATACCGTGACTACTGTATCTTCCATACCAGTGATGATATCAGTGCCAGCAGAAACATTGGTCTCGGTTTGGTTTGGAGGGAGGGGTTGTGTTAGCAGTCCTGGCAGTTCTGCCACTTTTGACGTGAAAAATGATAATGTCTAAATGAGATAAAAGCTTGAGAAAGCCTTTGATATGGAGTCCCACCAGCCGTCTCCCCACCAATGTTTTGAGGATATAAGCCTGTGCTAAACCCCAAAGTTTCTGAATCTTTAAGTGAAATTAGTATCCCCAAGGAGCCTAGAGGCCTGGCTTTGCCTTGCACACAGGGAGCTTCTAAGGAAAGCTTTAGGAAAATGTGAAGTTAGGCATGACTTTTCATCTTTCAAAGGCTGACATTTCTTATTCTTCCCCCTCCATTGGTGCCTAACAGGACAAATAGCCCTCACCGGAGGATGCGCTCACATAATGGTCATTTTTGAAAATCAAAATGTTCCCCTTTGGGCTTAAGATGAATCTGACATAATTCAATATAAAACTACATTGGCTTTATAGGCTTCGGACCAGGGCTTCTGAGGGTGATTTGATAAGCCAGGAAAATGCCAGCATCCCATATTGTCCTGGATGGGCTGCTTGTTGAAGGCCTCAGCCAGGGAGCTTTCTGCAGAGGCAGTGGGGTGTAAGGAGAGGAGGACCTCACAGGCTTGACAAGCCTGTCCCAGCCTTTGCTTCACTGTGCATGGCTGGTGCAACTGTTAAAGGGAACAGAAAGAGGAGTTTTTGTTCGTGTGCTGTTTGTAGACACTAATGGCCAGAGACTCTGAAGCAGGAGGCTGGTGGTGAGCTAATGCAAGCAGGCAGCGGCAGGAGCGCAGGGGAGGAGGGGTCGTGCTTGCAGGAGCTGCATGAGACAAGAGATGAAGTTCAGCAGAAATTAGCCCGTGTATCGATTGCTTTAAAGAACACGATGTGGTTGCTTTCATTCGCGTTGCCAATGCAAAGGAGTGGCTTTGGATTGCGGTAGTATAGTCCTGGATACCTCGTCACGTGGAAAATTCTTGCAGATAATAACATCAGGGCCATAAGCCTTGTTTGAGGTCAAACTTTTATGGCAGCGTGAACAAGAAAGGTTTAGAGACATTGGATCTTTGCTGCTCATTTTCTCTTTAAGCCTGTCAGCTTCCTGTTTCCATTCTAGCTTTTTCTGCTGTTTTTAATGCGATAAAGCTACAGAACAACTCCCTGTATATATATTTTTAAAGTCCAATACCTGTAGTTCTTTACAGATAACATCTTGAATTAAATTGTACTTCAGATACTTGAAAAATGCATAACTTCTCTTTTAGTAACTAACTAAAACTGCTTGATGAGTGGGTCAATCTTTGTTTTTTGTCTCAAATTGTTCCAGCTTGACTCTTTATAGCTCAGAAGACCTACAGATGTTACTCAAGCCACCAGCTGGGTCAGCTCCTGTTCCTGCCCATATCTGCACTGGGATATATGAGTTCTCTGGGCTTTGTACAGCTCTGCCTTCCTTGTGAAAGCTTCTGGCTGGTAAAGCCTGGTCCCACTGATGTCAATGAGACCAAAAAAAAGGTTTCAGTGCAGGTCTTCCAGATCCTGAGCATGGCTCTAGTGGAATTGTTATCTAAATTTTATATCTTGATCTGCTTTTTTTCTGTATATACTTATGCTTGCATCAAAGTTTTCTTTCTGGATTTTTTCAAAATTTATTTTTGAAATTCCAGTTTTACTTGAATGTTTTGATTTATAAGCTCAAAATATTGACATATCTTTATATATGTGTACATACAGTATGCAGAGAGTGATAAATGCATAAATTTCCATAATTTTCTTTTGATGGAAATGCAAGAAGGAGGAAGATTTTATATCAGCAAACTGGAAATTACAAAAGAATCTATACAACGTCCCACCCACCCACATCTTCTATGTTTTGGAGATGCTCCTTTGCCCAGGAATTTTTACAGTGCTCTGAAGGCTTTGGACATCTCATATGTTCATGCTTAAAAACATATTTTGAGTCTGAATATATCTTTGGAGCAAATAATTCTGAAATTACAGTTATTTATCCTTTGTAGTAATTTTATTAGCATGGCCAGTCTTGTTAATGTCCTAGCATCGCCAGTAATTCCAGTACAAGCTCTTAAAATACCTTTGTCGATACAGATGCATGAAGGCCAGCCGGTAGAGGGGGCACAAAAGCCAAACCGCTGGCGTGGTTATGTACCGAAGACAGGCATTTTACCTTAAGTGTGTCAGTGTGTGTGTGATTGCGTGCAAAGAGTAGAGGAGAAACAATCAGTTTCATATTGTTTAATTTATTTTTATTAATTTACCCTTAATGAAAACGTGTTCTGTCTCGATTCCAGACAAATACTGTTGGAGACTGTATTTCATTAAATATGTTGAGAGGAAATGTATTGCAGAGATTATAAACCATTGGCCATCTGATGATTTGCGTCGTGTGTGTATTTTTCCACTAACAGAATTAGTCACTTGAGAAAAGTTATGGAAAAATGTTTATAGAAATTGTCTGTATGCTTCCATACTGTGTTGAAGAGGAGAGCAGGTGGGATAGAAGGAATCCCAAATATTTAAGGAGTCCTAGGCTCCTGAATGACAGAATGACGTGAGTTTCTGAGTCGAAATTTAGGGAATGATCCGCTCAAGAATCTATACACACTCCCAGGAGTAAATTTCTTTCTCCTGTGGCCTGCAATGTCCCCAAAGGCACCAGGGCAGAAACCATCCCTATGTTAGCGCAGGCAGTGCTATAGCTCTTCAGATTCAACAGGGAATCTATCAGGACCAACAGCTGTGAGGGAGAAACGCAGAGCATTTGCAATGCATAGACAACAGTACTGAAAATCTCAAAAACCAGGCCAGCATGCAGCAGTGGTGGGATATGAAACAGAGCTTCCGCTGCCCCGAGTTGTGTAGGATCCGCTCCTTGATGTGACTTGGGGTCAGTCAAGTCCAGTTAAGAAGAAATGCCTTTCAGACATCAGTTTGTACCACAGAAAACAGCTCTGGGGACGTGGGTGTCCCAGAAGCCACGGGAACAGGCACAAGCAGACCAAACCTTCACCAGCCACAGCGTCCGGGTGGGACAAGGACGGCTGCTGGGGAGCAGAGAACAAAAGTAGAGCAGATGCCCAGCGGCCAGACATGCAGAGAGGTCAGGAGGGGACAGATAAAGGATTTCACTACTTAAAAGGAAGAGAGAGAGACACTTGGAGGACAAGCAGGAACACCAACCACAGGGAGAAAATCCACACAAGCGCTCAGACGCACTGCAAACCAAAGGGAGGAGGATTAAAGTGGTTAAGATCGAAGAAACATCTAACACAACAGTTCCTTGAGAGGACCCAAAAAAAAAACAAATAGGTGAGGAATACATGGGCAAAGGGGGAACAGAGCATTCTTTCAGAAACAGCACATCACTGTGTGCCTTAAGAGCCTGGTGTGCCCAAGGAACAGCCACAGATGGCATTCGTTAAAGCCTGCTTACCCAGGACACAGGGGGGTAGAGGCCCATCGGAAGTCCTCCCGTAATCTTACATGAGAATTAAGCTTTGAACAGCAAACTTTGGGTCCACATAAGGATCCAAACTTCCTTAAAAGACCAGAGCGTTTCTATCCATATTTTGATGTTGGCCTATCTCGATCTTTGTTCCTGCCAAATCCCCATTTGCTTCAATAGGTGCTTTGCTTGAGTGAATCATGAGGTAAGGACCGGGCCTGAGACTGCAAACATCCTAATATTTGAGTCTGCAAGGGACATACTGTTTCTCAATATTTTCAAGAATTGTAATGTTGGTCTTAAAGTTAATTTATATTATGTAGCATTGGATGGTGATATTAGCTTTAAATGTTAGTGACAGAAGACGAAAGCTTCTACCATGACTTTTCTGTCTTTTTTGATAGGCAAGTAGCTCAGCACTTTACAAATGTAGAGATTTTCCTCCCTGGAGCACACCACAGACTGGATTTACTACTAATGTGAGTTTACTATAAACATAATCTTTTACAGCAGAACTAAGATGTAGGGCTCAGTGGAGCATTAATGCCTCCATCACCACTTTTGTAGTGCTACCAACACACAGATATTACTATATTTTATTTTATACACTTTGCTTTTAAATCCCTGGTTCCAGAAGTCATTTGAAGATGAGACAATTTCAAACTTCCATTTCTTTTTAAAAGTAAGTAGTTAGCTCTCAGGCCTCTGAAAAATAAATTAGAAACATAACCCTGGCATGATCCTGAAAGTTCAAGAGCTAGTTGTTGAGGAAAAAATTGTTTTTAAGGGCTTCCATATGATTTTTCATATGCTTTCTTTGTATGTTGCATTAGCAATACTGCTATTGATTGTTTCCAACAGCTTTCTATGGGTCCGTGCTGCTCCATCTCCTGCTCAGACTGTGGAGCTAGAGGACACCAGCTGAAACCCAGTGACTCTTTTTTGAGCGGTGCTGCACATTGACAAAGTGATACACCAGTTACAGACATATGAGGGAGAAAAGACAAATCCAAGGAGAAGGTGGTCTGGACCAAGGGGAAAAGCCCAATCCCAAATTAAACAATTATGTAGCAAAGCCCCCTGTCCAGAGACGCTGGTTAAACAAAATGCCATACACATGGCTCCTCTGCATGACTTCAGCAGACTCTTTCCATCCAGTGTAGGAAAGTCTTTTATTTATTTATTTATTTATTTATTTTTCCTGAATGATTGCTTCAAACACTATGAAAGAACCTGGTTTTTGACCAATACTTTCCCGATATATATATATATATTTTTAAACAATGAAAAACGCTTACTCTAATAGTTTTGCAATATTCTTCTGCTTCTATCAGTACTGATGATTTAATGTATATTCCTAATGCTCTAGTACACCTTGCTTGAACTGTGCAAGTTCAGTAGAAGAAACCTAACCAATGGGAGATGCCACTCATTTTAGTCTTAAAAGTATTTAGTGCTTTATATTTAAAGCATTCATAGTCACTGCACTAACAAATACTAATTAGGTAGTGTAACAGGCAAGTAAACTGTGCTTGCACAGTGCAAAAACCAGGAATGCAGTGTAAGAATTTAACATAGCAGGTAATTGCAGACAGGGATGTGTAGGGGCAGCATCTGCCCCTTGCTTTCCCAAAGAGCTGTGAGAATTGCGGCTGTGTTGCCAAAGCCATTTCCATCGCAGTTCTGCTGTGGAACCCCTCTCGGAAGAGCTCTTAAAAACCTCGAGGGCTGAAGTTCCTCTGGGCTTTAATCTCTCCCACGGCCGTAGTAACCGGGCCGGTGACTGCCAGTAAGTTTGTAAATAAACTCAGACTGCGAAAAGACAGGAGGCCTGGCTGGGGCACGTGGAGGAGGATGGGGCTGCGAGGCCTGGACCCCACACCCCCTGCCTGAGCCTGCGGGGTTGGGGATGGGGATGGTGACGGGGACCGGGACCGGGCACCCCCGGGGCCGTGCGAGCAGCCCCGGCCCCGACGTGCGGGCGCTCCGCGGAGCTGCCACGGTCACAGCCGGCGGCACCCTCTGGTCTGTGGCGCCCACCCTGACCCGGCCCGCCTCTGCCCGTCCCAGCTGGGCTCGGCTCGGCTCGGGCCGGGGCGGAGGAGCCGCGGGGCGGGGTCGGACCGCCGCCACCGCCTCCCCCGACGGGAGGGAGGGACGGACGGAGGGGGCGGGCAGGGGGTGCGGCGGCGCCGCTGCCGGTGCGAGGAGCGAAGTAGAGGCAGAAACTTCGCCGCCGGGAGCCGGGCGTGCCGCGGGGACAAAGTCCGCGGGGGCTGCGGCGCTCCGCGGGCAGGTAAAGGGGGAGAAAGGGAGGGGGGCGGGCGGAGAGCCCCCGGCCCCTCGGGGCAGGAGCTGCCGGGTGCCGTCCTTGCGTCTGTCCGCCGGTGCTGAGCCCCGTCCTCCGCGGCCGGCAGCGGGGCGGCTCCGTGCGCCCCGTCCGGCGGGGACCCCCCGGGGCTGAGCGACGCTGGGGCGCGGCCGCTCCGGTCTCTGGTGCCGCCGAACAAAGAGCCTCAGGCAGCGGGGAGCCCCCCGGGTACCCTCGGGAGCCCCCCGGGTACCGGACCTGGCAAGGTCCGGGCAGGTACCGCGTGTGCCCGGCCGTGCCCGGCTTTGTAATGAGCACCGGCTCGGAAGCCTCGCTGCCTCGCAGGTAGCCCTTGCATCGCGGGGCTCGGCAGCGCGGATGGAAATCGTGGTGAAATAAAAGGGCTCGCTGCTGGAGACCTTCAGGGTAGAGGCGATTGGGGTTGAAAAGGGAGAAGGCGCAGCTAACGATGGCAATTCTGAAAGGTCGGGCTTGGGTAAGGAGTTTAAAGTCTGGCGAAGATGTTGTGATGTAGGTGATTTGTGTGCTGGGTTTTAATAATGTGCAGTAAATCTTGCCTTTTTTACGTGTCCGCAGGGTTCTTGTCATTTCCCCAGAGACCTGTGTGTGTGAATCCAAGGGTGCCATGTTGTGCTCTTTACACACCCAGAACTCCCACTGAATTAAATTAATAATTTGTTTTAAATTAACAGCAGGCTTATGGTCATTTTCTTTAATCAGCTTTCATTAAGACTATACAAGAAAATCCCCCTGGAACTGTTGGGATCTTTGTATATGTAAAGAATGTAAAAGGAAACCAGTACTTTGTATGACCTTGCTTTATCTAACTTTACTTTCAATAATGTCCTTTTATGCCTTTTTTTTTTTTTTTTTTTTTATGAGCAAAACTTAACAATCCTTCAGGCGTTTCTCGATGTGTTTGGCTTTATTTCTGTGGCTGGTCCCTGTGGGAGGTGGGAGGCATCTCCTGCTCCCAGAGGGGATTGCCTCTGTAGCCAGGCATCTTGCTCTGGATGCTCTTGTGCTGGGATGAGCTGTCATGGTCCCATTGCACCCTCTCCCTTGTGCCGGTTCCTCTGACCCTGTGCAAAGCCAGTTCAGGGAGCTAACACAGCAAATATCTAACCCAGCCCCTGAATCCTTGCAGGAGCTGGCTGCTGCTTTAGCTCCCAGGAGAGGGTCTGTGAGGGCTGTTGAGCTCTGGTACCATGGGGAGAGGGCAGGGATGGGAGGGAGGACCACCCTCATCCCTGCACCGTCAGTGGTGGGTGGGTGAGTGGGGCTGGAAGTGCAGCGTTGGGGCATGGCTGTGCTTGGAGTGGCTTAACCTGGCATAACCTGGTGTCACCCTAGCAGCTCGTGCCTACCTCTGCCTCCTTTCCCCATTCACACCAGTATGAATGCTTATGCTGCCCTGCGGTGAACTGGATTGAGGCACAGAGCAAAAAACCCCCGGATTTAATTTTAACCTGGATCGCTTCCATGATTTGGTTCACTGGGGGGTAAGAGGAGAAGGAAAAGGGTGTGGGTACGGCAGGGCTGCTTTTTTAAGCTGGCAAAAGTTAGTATCGCTGCCAAAATTGCCTGTGGAGCTGCAGGGTGGCTGTAGGTGCTCTGAGCACCACCCCCTCCCCTCCCTGCCTCCCCCAGGAGCCTCTGCAGTGATTCCCCACGTAGCGTGGGGAACCTGGCCTCCCTGGCTAAAAACGAGCCTTTGTAAATGACTCCATTAGGCATAATGGAGTAGTTTGTAACAGAAAAATTAAGCAAGTGCACAAGTGTTTGCATAATTGTTGCTTTGGACAACAGTAAACGCCATAGATAGCACAACAGAATGTGCAGCATTTTATACAAAGTATTTGTGTTCTATAAAAAGTGTTTGTAAGCTTTTACAGGTACTTGTTGTTCTTTGTAGTGTTGTCTAGAACTTAGAGCAGAAGGCAAGCTAAAAGTTTTACAGGCACTCATGACACTTGCAGTAAGTGTTGTTCACATGGGCTTGTGACAGCGATGGATGCAGACCCACTGAGTGTGTGTTTCTCCAAACTGGGGCTGGCTGAAAAGTAGAAGCTGGGAATCAGCGTAAGGCAGCAAAGCCCTCGCTCCTGCTAGAGGTGGGAAACCTGGCCTTTCCCTTCCTGGCTGCTCCTGTTCCACTTAGTGCAATCCCTTGAAAAGCTGTCAGCAGGTGTTCACTGGTGTTCAGGTCCTGGGGAGCATTCCTGTGGTCTCCTGTTAGATCCCTACAGTACGTTTTCTGATGATCTAGAAGTAATAACTGTTGCTGCAATTGCAAATCATGATTAATTCTTATTACTTGTTGGCTACCAAAGGGAAGTAGAGTCTGTGTGTCTGCATACAGGGCTTAGCAATATTGAACTATGGCATCTAGGCACTCTTACCCCTGTGTCACAGTGCAGCTTTTCATAGCACTTACCATGAATTGGTTGAAGGACTGTTTATATTCAAATTTCAGATGTTCGTCCAAAACCTGCATTTATTAGCCAGGTCTGAGCTCTTCCATGCTCAGCTGATGCTGTTACCACCAAACACTTGTACTTAGTCCACTGCTGAAGAGCACACTGAATTGCCTTCAGTGCGATGCTTGCAGAGGGTGATGTGGATGCCCAGTCTGCAGTCCTTCCCGCTAGCTGTTGTTGAGCTCCCTGAGCTGTCTGCTTGCCTTTGCAGTGAGAAATTCAACTCAAATCTTACACCTGATAGTGCATAGGCACATCAGTAAGGACGTTTCATGGTGCTGTGAAACACCTTTACAGATTAATCAGGTTGCCTTGCCATTTAGAGACAAAGGTGAGATACTGCTAGTGCCAAAGTGAAGTACATTGCTTCTGTTAATGGGAGGATAATAATATAATAATAATGGAACAGAAAAGTTGCCAGTGTTCCCATGTATGCTGTCAAATTCTCTGTGGGATTATTTTTCCTCTGTAAACTAAATTGCAGCCACTCAAAGTAATGCACTGGAAAAGTTTGGACAAATGCTACCAATGCGATTATATAATACAATAGCTAAGGAATTTATTATGAAGCCTGTTCTTGATTCAAAGATGAATGATTTTCCCTGGTGGATTGTGGATAGTTTATAGCTTCCTCTCCTCTCCCCAAAGTGTACGTACGGCATTGTGTAACCGCAGAAGTATATGCTTACTCCTCTTCTGCAAAGGGTTTGTGAGGCCTTTAACAGCAGCTGTAAAGCTTGCAGTTCGTTGCTTGGGACAGCATAGCTGAAAATAGGTTTTATCGTCAGGGCAATTAAAACATGAGCACTTCTATGAGTTTTGTTTCTTTTTCTTGTGGGCCATGATTAAATGTTAGTGTCTGGATTTAGAACCGCTCCTACTGCCTGTAGACTTTATGATAATGATTTAGTAGGTGCTCTTATTTCCTCATTTCTCTCCTTAGCATTCTCAATTTCTTTGTTTATCTTAAAATCAATTATTTGAAAAAGAGTAATAAAATAAGAGTAATAAATAGACTGCGTGTGGTTTTATCACATTTACCGCTGAATCAAATATGCTGTGATGTGTAGTTTGCAAAGTAGAGAGGTGATATTAAGAAGCCATAAAATTTTTGAGATTGTGGGGGAGATCACAGCAAAGGAAGCAAGTTCGCTTTGCATTAGATGCAATTCTAATCACTCATCTTTAATTTTTCATTCCTTTCATGCTTTGTCTTTTTCTTGGTGTGTGTATAGGGTTTCTTTATTGGGAGGTATGTGCTTATATCCCAAACACCACGGAAGCATGTTTTCCTGCAAACAGAAGTGGTGAAATTCCAGGGGATGAAGGGTGAGAATGAAAACCCTCACCAGGTGCTTACCCGCTGGGTAGGCGATGGCCTCTCTGTTGTGGGCACCTGCTATCATGTTGGTGGTGCTGGGTCAGCATGAATCCAGGCACAGCAGCGTACAGCCTGGCTCCTCTTTGCTGCTGAGCCTCTGTGAACTGTGTGGGGCTGCACCGAGCTTGGCTCGAAGATCCGTGGAGCAGGGCTGCACACCTGCCTGTAGTTTGACGGCGATTCCTCAGCCCTGCTGTGACATGCCAGAGGCTCAGTTTGGAAGGGGTGAGCTTGCTAAGGTGGGCTTTGGTTTGGCTTACTTCGAGGCTTTTTTATTTTGTGGTTCTCAGTCCCTTTAGCCCGATGCAGCCGAGTTGCGGTGGCCCATCCGTGTCACTTCCCAGGTGCTGGGAGAAGGCCCCAGAAGGCCTCACGGCCGTCTCGCTGCCTAGCTGTGCTGTGTGGCTTGCTAATGTGGTTTCATCCTGGCCGGCCTGCATCTTAATGGAGTTCTTCAACCACGTTAACTGATTGTGATAACTTTTGCCTGTCTAGACAGGGCCTTACTGTGTCTGATTAGATCCCAGCCTCGTGGTGTGCATCATTGCCTGTTTCTTATAAACGCAGAAAAGGAAGGGGAAAAAAGCACATGAGTACATGTTAATAGTGCATAGCCCTTTTTTTTTTTTTTTTTTTGCTTTGCAATGTTAGTATAAAATGTTTATAGATGTTTACTTTTTGCCTGGAGGAAAGCAGTTTCAGTCAAACGTCTCCAGGATGCAGTTTGGAAATGAACTTATCTTCAGTTAGGAATGAGAAGACAAATGTTCTCCTTGAGGGTATTGGGACTCCACTGAAATCACGTGCAGAAGTTTGTCACTCACTTGAGTCAGCAACTTTGTCTTATATGTGTAAAGAAATTAATTCCTGTGAATCGTTAATGGAAATTAAAAGCCAGAAAGCCTAAAAATCTGTTGTTCTTGCTCCTTATTTTAATGCCTTACTTCTTTTTTGGAAATGAAATATTTAAGCACTGTAGAGGAGAGATGGTGTAAAAACAGTTTTCTGCTGTAGTAATAAAAAGGAAATCTCTTTATTGGTATCAGGTTTTAGAGAAATCAATATTTACAAAGTATAGAATTTGTGATAAATGTTAAGATGGTTTTAGGGTCTGTCTTGTAGATCCTCTTCCTTTCCCTAGAAAAAGAAAGATTCAGGTTATAAAGTCTTGGAAAAATAACATCTTTGGAGAAGAATTTTCTCATGGTTTTGATTCTAATAGTAAGTCAGAAAGTAGTACAAATGTGGATGCTTTTTACTAGTCCTTATTAATATTTTAAACTCAGTATCATGGTAACAACTGCTTGTGCTTTCCTTATACTGTTAGGATGGATTTAGAGTTGGAGAAGGAAAAGCATCAAAGAAATTAGCGGACCCTTCTGGTGTCTGGCAGGAATGGGAATTAAGACTACATTCTTTGGAGCTGGGAAAAGCAATCACAACTTAGCTTTTGTGCAGTGCCTGTCCAAAGGAAATTCCTACTTTATAGCAAGAGAGTGGCCAAGGACTAGAGCATATTATTTTAATTAAATCATTTAAATTGCATCACTACCATACTAAAGGCAGTGTATATCTTATCTAGAATAAAAATGAGAATTATAGATGTGTTCAGCAGGGACACTGAAGAGTTTAGATGTGTGCCAAAATGTCTGTTTCAGTTGATGCTATAAAGCTTAAATTGCTTACTTGCTTTCATGTTAGTCACTTGAAAATGCTCTTAAAATTATCTCACTTCAGAGATAGGAGGCATGCTTATACGCATTAACCACATACAGAATTAGCTTCCTTTACAGAGCGCTACAAGAGTAATAAGGTAGCTTTTAAAAGGAAATACTAGAGGCAGCTCTCCAGAAAGTGGACATTCACCCCTCATTCTAGTTCAAGAAACAAATCTGCTGCAGAAAGATTGAGTCCTGGATCTGGTGCTGACATTGTGCAGCTGTACTCTTGTTGCAGAGTGTTTGTTTAGGCCAGTTGGTGCAAGGTTGGTCTTGACCATAGATGCAACCTGCCCGTAGTCAGAGAGAGTGAGGTCTTTAACGTGGTAGCGATACCAATAATTAGGGTATAGTTGTTGTGATTTCTAGTAGAACTATATCACAACTTTAGCGCGTGATATTTGGCAATGTCAACTCTCTATAATTAACTTGCGTGATCATTGTATGTATGACAGCAGAAAGAAGAGAAACTTGAACCATTAAGATACCATTGTTTGGAATACAAAGCTTGTTAAGTAATTATAAGCTTTCAAGCTTTACCAACTGACTGCAAGGCATCTTATTTGAAAAAAGAAACTGTTAAAATCATTATTTTTTTCCTGTGGTTTCAAACCAACAGGAATATTTTATTTGAACTAAAATATTTTGTATATCTTCCCCTTTATCAGATTTTGAGGGAGAAAATATTTGCTTAAAGATATAAAAGTTTTCAGGTAAGTAATGCATTACTTAGTTTCAGGCATTTCAGTCTAAAATAATTATGTTGAAACCATCAATGCCTGTGTTGTATTGGCTTGGTCCAAATATTAGCTTTCTAAAATTCGTATTATGGTACATGGTGTCTTATTGATTTGGTCCTTGCACTTCTTCCACTCAAGATGTGTGCAGTCTTGAGTTCACCTCCACCCTGCTGCTCACCAGCAGGCATGATCAGATACAGTTCAAATGGATTCCTCTTCCATGAGCTCTTGTTTCCTGTTAGAGAATAAATTTATCAGCTGACTCTCTATTCCCTTCTAGTTGTCTAACGTATTCAGCTGTCTAGTAGTAGTAGAATAGGATATACGGGAGATGCCTGCCCCTGCCTTTTATTCTCCCTATTATCTTGAATTCAGCATCCGCTTTGGAGGAAAGTGCCAAAAAAGGGAAGGAAATTCCTGCTCTGCAGTATACAGGCAAGCAAGAGGGCATATTGTTGCTGGAGTCCAGTGAGGTTTTTTTTTCTGACACTTTGGTACTCAGCAATCGCAGCAGTTATTTTTGTAGGAGGAATACATTTATTCATTTAACTGCAAAATTAAGTTCTGGTTCTGACTGCAAAGCACAGAAACTGATAGTGAAATGGATGTAGTTTGAGATTCATTTTCTGTAGTGAGATAAATCAGTGCCACCTGACAACAGTGATTTCAGCTATTTGTCCACATTACAGCGGTCTGCATTTGGCGTACTGTACCTATAAAATCCTGTGTATATGTGTAGAAAAATACTAAATAGTGCTAAGATTTTGCTTTTTAATTTTCACAAAGCTAAATAATGCCTGAGAAGCTAAATTATCATAAATAATTATAAGGTAGCTTTCTTTTTTTCCCCCCTCCTTTTCTTTAAAAAAGGGCAATTACTCAGGTTGACCTTTTATTTATTTCCTTTCTAAACTCCCTCTTTGTCCAGGTTTTCATGACCTCATGTGTGCGGTCTTGCTATGAATCTTTTTTCCTTCCTCAGTATTTTTTTATTTGGTGAGAGCACTATTTTTGTTGCTGCAGGTAAAAACTGTCTTAACTAAATGTGTTGGGCTCGTTGAGTTCTGAGTTAGAGGACTGGCTTTAAACTGAAAAAGAGTAGATTTAGATGGGACGTTAGGAAGAAATTTTTCACTCAGAGGGTGTTGAGGCACTGGCACAGGTTGCCCAGAGAGGTGGATGCCCCGTCCCTGGAGGTGTTCAAGGCCAGGCTGGATGGGGCTTTGGGCAACCTGGTCTGGTGGGAGCTGTCCCTGCCCATGGCAGGGGGTTGGACTTAGATGATTTTTAAGGTCTCTTCTAACCCAAACTGTTCTGTGATTCTGTGACAATTTTTAAGTTGTATCACAATCCAGTAGTTAAGAGCAATAAAGGAAAATATCTGCACAATGCTCACAACGCTCTCCCCTCTGTAAAGTTCACGTATTTACATAATGCTTGTAACATGCTGTACATTCAATAAAAGAGGATGTGGCTAGCAGGCATCCTTATCTAGAAATATCATCCAAGGATAATATAGATTGCAACTGGTAATAGGGATTGAATAGGGATTTGGCATGTTGTATCATGGCTGTAATTTTTATTTTCTGTAATTGCTCCTCAGGCCTACGCTTTTCTCTGCATCTGTGACTTCTTTGTCTCAGGCCAGGTCAAGATCAACACAATGTTACTAAGATTTGTCTTATAGCTGGCAAAGTGATATAACTATTATTTTTAAATTCGCCATTGGGTTGACATTTCAGGGACATAAAACGATGTGAACTTTGATTCTCAGCAATCACGGTCTAAGTTACTGATGTGTGTTGACACTCCCTTCTTGTTGAGCTGATTTGTTGCAGTTGGTGCATTACTGCTGATAGCTCTCCAGCCACTTGCCATAGTCCTGTCCTACCTTTGCTTGTGTTATGAACAACCAGTTCCCAGTCTGGCAGCAGTCAGGGAAGTTGTAGGGTAGTGGGCAAGTAACTGTTATATCTGCCACCTGATAGTGTGCAAGGCTTGATTACCAGCTACAATTGCACTGTTGGGAACTAGCTCTACATGTACAGAGGAGTCTTGCAGTCTACTCAGGGTTTCCTTGATTATTTCTCTGGGTATTGTGGACACTTGAACCCCAGTAAAAAATATTGTGTATTTGATTATTTCTCCAGAGTCAATTCCTTAAAATGTAATGCATCTTCCTGAGGACTAGGTCAGATGAGGTTTCAATTCCACATTTTATCTTTTCTTTCTTTCTGCCTGGTCCAAGAAGAAGTAGGAAAAAAGGAGATCTGTGCTGTTTTTTCCATTATTGAGAGAGACTTCACTGGGACAGCTATTAGAAATAAAGTCAGTCCATATCAGTTGCTGTTAAAATCTGAATTGGCGACATCCTTTCAGTCGGAAAGACTTTCATTTTCTATCTGCCCTCCATTATTATGAACAAAACAAAATTTGTTGGTTGTTGTACTGACATGAGCTATAAAACTGCAAAGAAATGACAAATAGAGTATAGAACAAAACAGGAAACCTGGGACCAGTGCTCACATATCGCTTTATTTGCTGAAGTGTAGCTTGGATATCGCTTACTTGCAGAAAGTTTGTTTCTTCAGCAATCAAAGGTGGGTATTAGTTTTTCTGCCTTTCAAAGGTGATGAGGTCTGCTTCATTGTGTAAAGTAGTAAAAGGCCCTCAGAAGAAGGTTACCAGGTACACGTGTTGTTGTTTAATCTTTCTGTTGATGTAGGCATCAGTTTTATCTCTACATTGACTAATGAATGAAAAGAAATATTTAGGTGTTATAGTAGCATTATTGGTACTCAACAATTAATGATAGCATCCCAAAAGTAATTCTTGCCTGAGCATTGTATTTTTTCAATAACACTACCAAACCTGACTCTTTCAGAACCTTTTTCCTTCACCTTTTTTCTCTGCTGGGAGACACCCTATAGACATCATCTTTCTCCCTTGTATTTCTTTTGGATCCCGCTGGCTTCTGCGTTTGGCCATGGAAAAGACATTTCCCATGGCGGAGAACTACATTATAAAAACAAATCGCTGAACAGTTGCGGTTCTCTTGTTTGACAGTTTATGGAGCAAGCGCTGGCTATGCACCATTTAGCATTCTCTGAGACAAAGTACCCACACAGTGCTGCCAATTTCATTATAGAGCTACACCAGCTACTTTTAAAATTTGGTCCTGTTTACATAGCAATTTCAGTTTTACTACCGTACCCATCAAAAGGTTATTGTCTGCACACAGAGAGTCACTGTTTTTAGCAAATCTGCCTATAAATCTAAATAACCAGTAATTAAATGCAAGTCTGGATACCAGGCAAGGAATAAAACTGAGGGTCTCCCTGTGGACTATGAAGTTATGCTTAGCACGGGCTGGTTTTAAGCGCCAATCAGCCAAAAATATTGTAGTTCATCATTAGGGCCTACCTTTCCAAGAAACCAAAAGTTAAGTTTTTAACAAAAGGAGACAGATGACTCAAGGAACAAAATGGTCACCGTCAAGTGATGATTTCTTTTTCCTCTTAGAGAAAGGTAGTTGGAATTGGTGTGGCTTTTCCGGTTCATGACACACGTGGGAATGAAAACTGGATGCCTGGGGATTGTACTGGGAGAAGTACGTTCAAAAGCTTTGAATGGTTGTTTTCTCAGTTCCAGCATCAAACACACACTGGTGCTTTCTCCCTTTGCTCCCATTTCCACAGCCCAAAAGCCATGATAGGAGCTCAGCAGGTTGAGAAGTGGGGTACAGAGTTCACATACTATACGCATGAATTATATGTCCACAGTGTATCAGGCTTTGCCAGAATCTGTCTACAGCCAAGACATAATGTATAGCAACACTTTTTTAATGAGGAACATGCATCTGTTACACGTTTAGCAGAGGATATTTCTGGAGCAGTGTTAAGAAAATATGTTTTGGTTTTACAGCCCCATACCCCTCTGTCTGTCTGTAGAGATGTCATTTCTGAGTCAAAGAGCAGACACGAGCTCTCAAAATCTGGGAGCCCGAAAGCCGGGTAGAAGTCTGGCAGCTCTACCTGCCGCGAGCACGGCACGATTCTCATCCTCCCCTTCTTTCTGCTCCCCAGCCAGCTGCCTAAACATGGCCCCTGTTCAGAGGGTGGAGGAAGTATTTCCAAAGAAACACTTGAATAAAAACACTGCTTTGTTTAAGAAGCTTCTTTCAAATGTGTAAATTCTTTATTTTCAATAGAAAAGCTGTGGTACAGACACACAATTCAAAATTAAAGCCAAGTATCTTAGTTAGATGCTCAGTTCAAGATCTTTCATCCACTTAATGCGAAGAACATTTGTTTTGGTGTCAAAACATACGCTCGAGTAGAAGACCGGCCTGAGATGTTTTTTGTTAGGTTGATAACGCAAGCAGTTGGCGTGAGTGGTTGCACGACCAAAGTCAGGGCTTAAAGATGAAGCCGTGAGCGTGACAGCAGCTCTGTCTGCGTCTCGTGGTGAAGGCAGACGGGAATGAACCCTGCCTGTGCTTTGAGCCAGCGTGAAGCGCTGTGAACATTGCCAGCGTGTGCTGAGCCCAAGGTAATGGCACGGAGCTAAAGGTGATGTACCTGCGGCTCAGCAGAGCTTATTAGTTTGGCCCAGAGCCGTGCTAAGCGTTCAAAAGGCTTTTGGTTATCTCCGAGTGTGGGCAGGGACTGCTTATGTCTGCTCAGAACAAGTTTGTACTTGTTAGCATCATCACCCGTAGACATAGCCTCTGAATCTGAATCTTTGATGAAGGGAAACTAGCATCATCTGGTGCCTCGCCTCTCTTTGACTGCGTGAATTTAATTGATTTTTTTTTTCTTGCAAAGCTTGTCCCACTGTGTGGAAATATTAAAAAAGGAAGAAACGATTTCTCATTTGGTGGCCATCCAAATTCAAAACTCCAAAAGATTATCTTTTCCTGGACAGCGTTTCACTTTCTTCATCAACGCCTTTTTTGAGCCTTTTCTGATACCTGCGGAATTATCAGTGTCTAGTAGAAAGCTGCTTGGAAGCAGCATTTCCATATGAGAAGGTTAGGAGACGTGAAGTTTTCGAACCTCGCCTGGTGCAATTGCTCCTTTCCCTTCTGCAGCTGTTCCTTAGGGTTTGACTTCTGAGGAGTAAAGCTCTGTCCTTGGGACAAGCTGCTGCCTTGCAAAGAAGGATTTCCTTGGAACATTGCCCAGTAAAGATGAAGAAGGAAATTGTTTCTTTTTCATCCTCTCTTTTGTTAATAAAACTAATTTTATCTAACACTGTTGGAAGTTTCTCTTCTTTTAGAGCCTGAATCAGTCTTGTGTACAGAGACTGCTTTTGATAAAACTTTATAATGCTCTCCTCTGGAAGAGATGGCCTCCCAGGTGGCTGTCACTCATACATGTCCAGTAAGGAGGATGAGTTATGATTTTTTTTCCTGTTTGATGAGACCTTGGCATGGACACTGGGTGAAGAAGGTAGTGCAGCTTTACTGCATGTAAGCATCAAGGCTTCACAGCTGGAAACAGCATCCTGATGGGTCAATCAGCATTTGTGTTGAGTCCTTGTCAGTTTTTGAGAGATGGGGCAGCCAGGGCTTTTCTCCTTGTCCTTCTCCCAGTCTGGGCGTACAGATGTGGGGAGTAACTGGAGTATATGTGGGTAGCACAAGGGTAGCTTGACCCATAATCAAATGGACTAGTCTTGCTGGCCAACCTGCCTTGATAGACAGTGACAACCACTGTGCTGCCATTTGCGAGTTTAAAACCAAACCCAGCTTTGCATACCTTCTGCCATACCTTTGTATGGCAGCGTGTATGGCAATGTGTATAGTCTCAGAGAGATGGAAATCATGAATCCTTGCACTGGGGGTCAAAAGGACTGGGTGTCAGAAGGGTGGTGAGCTTCGAGGGCTCCTTTGTCTCACTACTTTGGTCTGGCTTGGAGAGAGCTTTCAGAGAAAGGCACAAAGGTCTAAGCATTTTTGCTTGTGTCTGTGTCTAGTCATTTCGTGCTAAAGGCCCTGTCCACTTCAGCTGTGCATGCACGACATGCTGCAGGTACTTCTGGTCGGGGCTGCCAGGTGACCTGAATAAGAGAGGCCAAGGAGACCTCCGTAGCTGCACAGTGAAAAGTTGCATTCAGGGAATGGTGGCTTAGTGGCACGTTAGATGTCGTCATCACGAATACTAGCCAAGGGCATTTTGTTGAACCCAAAATTCAGATGATGCAGAATTCACATCTGCTCAGGATTTCCATGGCTGTATCAGCAAAACAACTGAAGGGATGACCCCTAGCAGGGTGATGACACTGGATATTTTCCTGTGAGGGTTCCTGCTTGCATAAAGCAGCCATCTCGAAGGTGTCAGGAAGAAAGAGTCTTACTCTTTACCTGAGTTACCTAGGTCCTTGGTTCAACAGTATATCTCTGGCTAGGCAGCAGAAACCATCGTGTTGTATGTGAAGAACAGGTGGGGAGGTATCTTCTTTCTGAGGGCGAATCCCATCCTTTACGCTTGTTTGCAGTTTGTGTACGACTTTCAAAGATCAGCTCTCTGCAGATTTCCCCATGGCACGTCAGCTCTCCATGAAGAAGTCAGTATGTATGCAGGGCAAGCGTTGCCTGCAAAGTAAGCAGCAGGGAAGGTTAGGGGTCAACCATTGCTGACTGAAAATACAAAGTTGATTTTAAAATGGGGGGAACCTCCTCATTCAAACCTCCAGAAGGTCTTATTTAAGTTTGTCTTCGGAAGCTTAACAAAGGAGTGGTGATTAAGTGTAATTCCCCCCGTCCTTCGTCTCACACCCAGAGTGACAGAAGGCGGTGTATGGACAGTCAGACAGCTTGTGTCGACAGTGCTGGTGACTGTTGCATAGTTGTGGCAGGGGGAGAGGATCTTGGTGAGGAAGATAAGTGGCTTAGATGGGCTGGTGGTGTGTCCAAGTGAGGGATGGGTGATGCTTGTGTGAGTTGCATGGGTCAGGGAGGTGCTGTAGGGGTGGAGGCTTGGGCTTCTGCACCCTGGGCTGTGGAAGCTTCCCTGGTCCTCCATTGGCCGGTCCAGGCAGTGCCACCTTACCCCAGTCCTCGTCATCCAGGTGTGTGACGTTGGTTTCTCCCTTTGCTGAAGGAGGGCAGCGTTGTCTACCAGCAGTTGCAGTGACGGCCTGGCTTCTCCCAAGGCCCTGAGTGTGAGGGGCCTTTAGAGGCGGGAGTGTGTTGCCACATGTGAAAGGTGCTCTTCGTGTAATCCCTTGTGTCCATTGGTGCTCCTGGTGTAGCCACTGGCCCAGACCGTGTCTCACCCAAATGTTGAGCACTTTGGCTGCTGCCTTCTCCCATTGCTTCTCTGCATCCACCGTGGCCTCACGTTTCCCATCCCTGGTCGCTCTGGAGCACCACTTGCATGTCGTAACGCCTGCCAGCTCTTCTACCTCACCCATCCTCCCCTGGCTGGCCTGGCGATAATTCAGCTCAAAATGGTTTCTGTTTGACCTCTTGTCTAGCGGCAAAATGGGTCAAAATGTTTTCATGTTAGTGTTTCAGAGCGAAATATGGCAAGGTATTCTGATATACTATTAAATATTTTAAGGCTTTTTCACTCTAGCCTGTGTCAGGATAAAAATAAGCACAGGACTATCAGACTTTCCCCGCAGGACAAAAATTCCATTTTCCAACCACCTCTAATTATTTCCATTCTGCTGTCTGGAAAGGATCTGGAGACAATTTAGGAAGCCAATTTACAATTGACTTGGGAAAAAATTATTTACCCTCCTGAGCCTCCTTAGATGTGTAGCCAGTGGCATGTGATCAATAGGAAGTCTCACGTTCGACGGTTTTGATGCCCACTGAAGGACATGGAGACCCTGAAGCTTAGCCTGGGTCCTGCGTACCTGCGTGTGCAAATTTGTAGCTGTGGTGGTCAAAACAGCATGCTCGCAAGCTGAAGACCTTTGTGGAGGGGTGGATGCTGAAGGATGTGGAAGGGGCAGCCAGTGCGTGGAGAGGCAGGGCTGTGCTGTGAGCATGGCCGTGCAAAGGGCTTGGGAAGACTGAAGGGCATGGGAAGACCAGCTGTGTTGCCCTCCTCAGCTGGTGCGTGCAAAACCAGGTTGTGTGCAGCAGGCAGATGGGGGTGAGCATGTTGGTGTGCTTGACTTCTCCTGTGGTGGTGCCTCCGCAGCAGCATCTGCAGCTCCAGCAAGGCAGGGAAGTGCTGTGGTGGGTGCATGTGCACCTCGGGCACCAACCGAGCTGCCTTCTGATCGCCGCTCTACAAATGGATCCAGATTTTTCTTCAGCTTTTTGTGCATACCAGGGCTGCATACATCATCCTGCATGCTGCTTTAATCCTATTAGGGCTGCGTTTAACTGGGGTTAGGGTTTGTCACTAATGAGTATGTTGAGGTTAGTAATTTTCAATTATGCTTTTCTAACTCTCAATTAAAAAGGTGGCTGACTTTTTATATGGAGAAGTTAAAAATCCTCATTTTTCATTGAGGCTGGCTACAAATTGTAAAATTGAGACTCATGGGTATGCAGAATTAACATTCTTAAGAAATACTGTAAAAAGTGTTCTTCATGTTTAACATTTAGAATTTTATTTTAAGATTTTATATGCTTTATGCTATGCTGGCAAATTGAAAAAATATTGGATCCTTATATGGAGAACCAACAATTTCCCACAGCCCTGCTTTTACAGCATTGAACGCATTTCATTTTGTATGTGATTTTCCCCAGTTGCCAACTGACTACATCATACAGTTTTTTTGGCTTACTTATTCTGTCTTATGACCATCAGCAGATATTTTGAATAGCGTATTATAAAGCCACAGATCCTTTTGCTGCCTTGGATTCTGTCCGTTACCACTGGCGATGGAAAAGATTTTACTAATTCTGTGGCACTGGATGATGTTTTGGGAGCGCCATTGTGCTTGACCCCAGCAGTCGCCCTCCATGCTGGCAGGGGAGGGCCGTGCCTAATGATCTCCAGTGGTCCAGCAGGCATTCTTCAAAAGCAGATTGCTCTGGGCAGAGAGGAGGGGTGAGATTGGTACTTGTAAACAGTTCAAGATGCTCTGCAGATCCTCAGGATGATTGAAAGGTTTAGGAGACGGAGCTGAATGAATTTGAGGCATGCTCCTGAAATTGAGGATAAGTGGAGGAGATAGCAGCAGGAGAGCAGTGGGATGGCGATGGTGGCTGTAGCCGTAGAATATTCTTGCACGGCAAAACAGTGTTTTATGGCCATGCAATCTGCCCACCAGAAGTTGAATTGCAGAGATGAGGGCATGAATAACACTGCTTGTCCATCACAGCTGTGGTGGGGCTGCGTCTGGATTCCCGCATCCAGGTGTGGGAGCCACAGCAGTGGGAAGGCATGTAAGAGCTATCAGGCAGTTCACAGGAGTCCAAAAAATTATGGTGTTGAGGACATGGTGTGTGTTTTGGAGAGAGTTTGTAGAAGCATAGCAAATGGTTGAATACTGAAGTCTAATTCAAGCAGAGTGAATTAAGTTCTGTATGTGGGATAAAGGGCAGAGGGCTGCTGTAATAGTTTGCGTACATGAAAGCTGTCAGTCTTATGCAGAAAAGATTTACTTAAGATGCTGCGAGGGATTATAAATGGTAAAAATTGGGAGTAGTAAATTTAATCTGAATAAAAAGAAGAATATTTTCACAGTCGGATCTCATAAATAAATAGTAGAACATTTCTTCTGGGAAGCAATGAGAGCCCTGCCCCTAGAGATACTCAAATTTAGGCTATGCAGAACATCAGAACCTGTGCTGCTGGGAGATGGTCCTTCACTGGCAGGATTAGGATTGCCTGCAATATTTGGTCGTCAGCAATTTTGTTATGATGAAATGTTTCCTGGAATGATACACAAGGGGGTTTAGGACTATAAAACGTTTGGGGTTTTGTTGATATAGTGCTTGGGATGCAAATATCTGTGATGAATTGTCACTGTAACATCTTGGAGTCAACATTTTTATGTGAAAACATGTCCTGCAAGATCTCCACGTGCACACTTATCCATGTGAAAAGTGTGTCACCTGAGGCCAATTACGACAAACCATTTGCTAAACCCTTTGTTGTAAATGGCAGTGTGCATTGTAGGCCAAGAACAAGTTTAAAGGGTGACTTTGAGCACCCTTTTATCAACGCTTTAAAATTTGCGTTTAGTCAATTGCTTTTCCTTCCCTGCACTTTATGGCTTCATGAACGTTGGCTCACAGCTGTACAGGAGAGGAGATATTAATCGCCATTCATTGGATTCAGACTAAGCCAGCTCTTAATCAGTGGCTACTTCTTGCCTGTGTAAAACTGGCATAGAAATTAAAATATTCAGCCTGTCGGCTATAAAAAGTCGCAATAAGGGCCGAGTCATCACAGAAAGTATCTGGGTTATTTAAAATACTTATCTTCTGCTACTTTTTTTTCCTTCACAAGATTACAATAAAAGATTTTTCCAGTTTCTGAACTGTGCTTGGCTAGTAAGCACATCTGAACATTTTGTTTCTTCTTAAATAATTTATTTTGTTTTGGAACAGTTTTTTATTTCCTGTGATCCACATGCTGACATTGTTTTTATTTCTTGTAATATTTCGAGTAACAGTGGGACTTCTGTGTTACAGGGAAGACAGTCTCACAAATAATACGTGTTTGGTAAATACTTCAAGAAACTATGTAGAGCTAACTGTTTTTGGATTCCAGGATGGGAGCTTGACGTTAGCTTTTAGTTCACTTGTCTCCTCTATATCCTCTTGAGATAGGAGGTTCTTACTGTACAGCTATTTTCCTCAGCCAAACATCTTTTTATGAGGAACTTTTATATTTTGCTGACTTTTTTTTTTTTCCCATTCCTTTCTAAGGATTTCTTTGTGGAATTGCTGGAGTTGAAGTTGCTTGTTAATAGAGGCTGGAATTGTAATGCATCATTTATCATTTTGAACTTAGTATTGTGGAATGAGGTATTCATGATAATTTAGTTATGGTTGTTTTGAGTAAAGTAAGGCTTTTTTTTACAACGCATTATTGGCATTTCATGATAAATATAAATTATTGTATGTATTCTCATATGCACTATCAATATATACTTTTAATACCTATGGGTATATTTAATATTTAAAATTGTGCAGAATAAAAGCAGAAATGACTAAATGGCATCCTCAGAAGTTCACAGGGGAAGTTTATGGGGCAGCCATTATCCGTAAAGGTACAGCAGAAGTTCTCTCTGCTTTGTCATATCCTGGTTCCTGCTGCTCTTCTGGACTGTTTTTGGGGCAAGAGCCCTAATCTCCGAAGTTTAAGTTCTAAACCCTGAAAAGCTCCATGTTGGTGGTTAGTCATGTGAGCTCTCTGCTATCACATGGATAATACGCATTCTGTCTATAAAAAGAGAGACAACTGTAAGCAAGGTTGTGCTTAGCCACATCAGAGCTATCATCTGAATTAAGGATTTATAATAGTTCGTTTAAGTTTGTACAAAAAGGTCAGATTTTTTTTCTTTGTTCAGATATAATTCGACAGCCCTAGTTTCTTCACTGTTTGACATACTATTTTATTTTATCTGAATGATTTGGAGTATGGTTAGTTTGCATGCATCTTCATATACCACTAAAAACTTCCGTATGGAATTCACATTAGATAAGGTTCCAGGAAATGAGAAAAAGCCTTAGATGTGAATGACTGTAAACATGCTTAAAGAGTCATTCTGTAATGATTAAATAATGTTTGGAGTTAATTCTCCTGTGGTGTTCCCCCTCCCTCCACCTTTCACAGAACACAGCAAGCAGAGGAACTTGGCTCCTAAAATCCAGATGTATATCACTGCAGGGCTTGCTGCCTGGTAGCCGGTCACGGGCTATACTTGCTTACAGAGCAAGGCAATAGGTGCTACGTGTGAGAGGCAACAAAACAGAATCTCTGACAGCTAGAAACCTCTGGAGAAGTTTTTTAGTGGGTGAGAATTTTGTGCCCTGGCTGATCAGGCATAGGCAAGGATGCCTTTGCCTCTAGGTCATGGGTCTGAAGGCAGGCTGGTGGTTTCCTGGAGCTCTCACTGGGGCAAAACCTTTTTGTTGTTCATCTTTCAGCGAATGAGTGTTGACGCTCTCTGACTGTCCACTCTGCCTATTTTTTTTAATATTCTTAATTATACTAGCAGCTACAGCTGAGTGAAATGGTTGGCTGTTCCAGTGAGCCCAGTATATACCCAGCTACAAGTATGCAATTATTGTCAGTGTTTTAGATAGTAGCAGACGTGTGTCTGGGATTATGTCCGTGTTCACTATCCGTGCTGGCTTAAAGCCCATGTGACTGTAGAATATTAGCTTGTTATCCAGTTAACTGAGTCCCTTTTGGTTTTATACTCGCACAAAGGAACATGTTTCACCTCTAGTGTTTTGTTGGTGTTGTTTATTGGTTTGTTTTGTACTTCTGCAGGCAAGTAAGTGTGGTAATTAGTGTAGAGACCTTCTTTGCTTTCTTTTTCCCAGAAATTTATTAAACATACTGTTCTCCCAAAGCTGTACGTCTGTTCCATGAAGCTTTCCTGATGCATCCTTTCTTTTCTCAATCGTGGATGTATTTTTGATATTTTGTTAAAGCTGCATGCCATTTTGTGATTCTTTGAAACCATCAAGATAGTGGTTATGTTTGTATTAAAATCAGCTTTGCAACTGTTTGGAAATGGGTCTGGTACAGTACCCCTGGTTGTTGTTGATGTTATTAGTATATTATTTTTAACAGGTTTCTCTTGTACTATTTATTTGCTTTTCCTAGAAGGGTCAAATACCTGAATTAAGTATGTAATTAGTACTGAAGTACGCTCTTACTGCTTCATAAATGACAATAAAGACAGGTTATGAAGTATATGTGGAATGATCATGTCAACAAGGTTGGGAACTTTTTGTTTTGTTTCAAAGGGTTTGGTGGATTTCTTACCTCTCCCTCAAATGGGGTTCTGCAAGTTACATCTCAGAAATTATTTTGTTACTGGACAAGTAACAAAGTAATCTCTTCAATAATAACTTGCCATTCAAAGTACAATAGATTGTGTATTTTAATAATTAGAAGTGATTAAATGTTGAAATTCACCTGAAATGAGTGAAGTTAAATTACCTGGTAAATTCACATTAATTATTTTCTTCCTTTTCAGCCCCCTCAGTTTGAGGATTTTTGTGTGGCAGGGCACTGCCAAGCTGGTCCTTTGGATAAGACAAGAAAGGCTTTACAGGAGAAGTGGAAGAGCTTTGATGAGGTATTCGATGTTGGCTAACAGATGGAGAGAAACCTCTCAAAAACTCAGAAGAAGTTGCCATTGCTAGTCATCCTTCACTGTTGCGTTTCTTAATAGTCATGACATTGCAGCATTGTTGCACTCTCTTTGCTGAACTCCAACCTGAACCTTATGGAGCAATAAGAAAAACTGTGTGAAAGACTAATATACTTCATGTGCTGATTGTGCGTTCCATCCCTGTTGTTTGAGACATTTAATGTGTTCTAAATACCTATTTCTCCTTTCCAGCCCATATTCTCCTTCTGGCTGTTAAGTATTTGATGTAGTCTATGCAATAGAGTATTACATGTACAGTAGCAATAAAGCAGCCTGTGCTGTCTTTTCAGCAGGACACATTACATTTTCTGGTTGAATGAAGATAAACTAGGAAGGTATTGGCAATTTGAAGCAGTCACCTGATCTTTGATGTAAAGAAATTTCTGGGACTAAAATAATCAAATCAAAATTTGCCGTGTCATTTCATCAAAGTTAAAGAAAGTTGTTAAGTGTCTTTTTTTCCTACTCTCCCTTTTTGTGCATACACTCACATTTTGTAGGTATATGTACAGTATGTGGAAGCTTCCCCTCTGTGCCTCTCTTCTCACAGAAGTCACTGACTCCTATAGTACAGCTACTGTGGTGTGTTTCATGGATTTCAGGATTTTTTTTTTAATCATTTAATTCTACTCATCCTTTTGTTTTCTCTCCACGTTTCCAGCTTGATTTTTGAGAAATCTGTCCCATGATAATTGCATCAGCTTTGAGTCTTCTCTGAAAGATCCCTGGGGATTTTTTTTATGAATGTCCACTTCTACTCTCCTATTGTCAGGTCTGTTTATGGCCTCTTATTTGCTGATGGACTCTTCAGGAAGTCATTGACATCTCTTCCTAACCATTAAATCAATGGTTGAAGAAATGTGAGCAAACCTGGCTACCTCTGTGCTATCCTTCATTTTCCAGACCCTCTCTACAGAGGAAACCATCTTCTTGGCAGGTGTCAGTCGTAGTCTGCTACATCCCACCTATGAAAACAGTGGTCAATAGGCCATTGACATTGCATTCCAAAAAAAAGATGTCCATTGGTGTACCAGCTGGTTCATTACGTGATTTGTCAGATCATTGTGATGACTTGAGGGGTGTTGATACCATGTGTGAAAACAAAGAAATGGGGGGGACCAGGACTTAGATCTAATTTCAAAACAAAGTGGATTTCATTGCCAGGTCTAAGAGAGTTTTTGCAGGTGCCTTATCTTGCTTTGTGCAAAAGGGGTCATATAAAGTAGTTTTTCTTTGCCATTACCACCTGGTGTAGAGCCCATTAAAATCAACAGAAGTCAGTCTCTCTCCAACAGTGAGTGATGTCTGCAATCTTTTTGTAATGCACAAACAACTTCATAAGTGCTCCTTATTTTTGTTGCTACTACGGAGATTATTAGACGATAAGAGCTAAGATAAAGTAGCAGCAGTGGCCCTGTGCTGATACCCTGCAGCCCTGGTGCTCAGCCTGGAGGACACACAGAGTGAAGGAGCGATGGTTTCGTTGGGCTGCCGGCTTTCCCCTGATGTCCTCATGTCCTGGATGCGCTGCAGGCCACAAGGCTGTCAGTCACGGGCAGGAATGCACGGGAATACCAGGGAATGGTGAACTATAAGGGGAATTCAGGGGTTGGAAGGGGCCAGGACCTTTGAGATTTACATTCAGTTCAGCACTAGCGAGATACCATACCAAGCTCAAATGCACTCTGTGCTTAAAAGGGATTAAATGGTTAAGCTCAACATTCCTCGTGCACTGAGCGTGGTTTAGATGGTTTATAGCTATCAGCAAGCAAAACGGACTTCCTAGGTTTGCTTCCAAAATTGATTTATAAGTTCATTTATATTCTTGCATATTAAGAACAGGCAAAGAATTAACAGTGCCGCATGAGCAGCTTTAGCACATTTTTCACCTTATATGGAGAAATGCCTGCCGTTTATCAAGCAGGGTGAGATTTGCTGTTATTGTCACATTCCTTAACGTTGGAAGACATCGCATTTCTCTGACTAATGAGTCAACTCATAAGCCTATATTTTTGTAGTTTGAATGCTGGGTTTAATCCAGGAATCGCTGGGCGGGGCAGTGCTCCTCCTGAAAACCAGTGGCGTGCAAATTTTCACTGCTGTGTTGCTGAGTTTGTTCCTCAGCTCGGCTGGAGAAACCGAGATGCCTGCAAGTGAAAGTGCCTTTCTGTCCCGAGTCGTGGCAAGTTCCTCCTGGCCAGCTCTTCTGCTTCTGGAGAACACAAGAGGAAGGAATATTGAGAGGAAAGAAGGGAAAAACTTGCAAATAGAGCATGTGTGGTGTTTAAGGGAGCAAACCTCAGTGCTTTGTAGTGTCTCTGTTCCCGTTAGAGTGGTTTGTGTTGGAAGCAGCCTCTTCATTGACTCGCTTAGACAGCCAGTGACGACTGCTGGCTGTGAAGTCGTTAACGTGCTGTGGGAACAGATAGGTCACAAATACATCATTCGGGTGTGAGGTTAAACAAGGGGAAAATAGGGAACAGCTTGGTTAGTCATTGATGTCTCAGAGCAGAGAAGCTGTACAAAAGAAGGAAAAAAACTCACAAAATTAAGAAGGTGATGGTTATAAAATTTCCTTTTATAATAGCTTAAAAGTACAGTATAGAAGTACTGATGAAGGCTGTGTTCGCTGAAATAGTTTAATATGGAAGGTGAGAAATCAGTATCAAATCTGACTTCTAAATTGAAAAGAGAAATGCTGTTTGAAATATTTCTAGGATTGCAGCATTCAGTAGGGCTGTAAGCATTGCCTACTACTGCTTATTGTTTTTACTGCACATTTTGCTGTAAATTATACGTTTTTACAGTGTGTGCTCCGCCACTCTTGTGACTTGAGCTTGCCTTGTAACTGTAGAGACTTTTCTATGGAACTACTTAGGAAATGAAATACTAAATGGTAGTAATTAGGTGCAATAATTAGAAAAACCTGGCCTGCAATTCTTGCTGCTGATTTCACTTCAAGGCAGATACAGAAGAGTTAACTGGAAAATGATACTCAGGTTTTTCTTGCTCCATAAAGGCAATGTTGGCTGATTTTTTTTTTATTTTTGAATAATAAGATGTAAGGAAAAATTCATAAGCATAGGAACATCTGAAGCCAACAGAAACAAAACGATAGTTTATATGGCTAAAGACTTTGAAAAACCAACATGTGAAACATCTAGCCAAGTGGTTGCATTGTAGTGTCCGTACAATTTTGAAGGGGGTAGGGCAAAACATACAGATTTTTATTTTCTGTTTGCTTGTTTGTGGTTTTCCCATTTTTCCCCTTTTATGGCTTACCAGAAGAGAACCAGATTTCTTATCATGTATGGCTATAAAAGATCCTAAACTACATGCATTTATTTTTAGGTCTCCACCCTTGGGCTTTGGATTTTGTGAGTGGCTATTTCAGTAAATATACATCTATATGGGGAAACTGGCAAATTGAATACTGTGCAAATCTACGTTTTAAAAAAAGCAATTGCCATTATAGAAGGCAAATGATATCATAAGAAAGCCAAGTAAAAGATATTGCATTTTTGTTTGCTACTAAGGGAATGATCAATGCTTCCTGCTGGTTTTTGCACCCTGCAATTGGAGATTCTGGCATGCAAATGGTCTAAATAATGCTAGGTTTTGTTACTGGTTGGCGCTGTATAATACTGGGAGTGGGGTGACTTAAATATACAGAGTGTGGGCCAATCCCAAAGTTCTTTCGCAGGCAGAACACCCACTGAAATCACATTTAAGTGTCGTCAGTGGAAGCTTTGCCAAAGAAATCACTATGGATTTGACCCCAAAGTTGTTACTACTAAATTTCATATGTAAGCCTTTCATTATTGTGTTTTTTAAGAATGGAGTACTCGAATGAATCCTGGAATTCATTATAACTTTCTGTTGTTACCAGAGTATCAGCTGCTTAATCTACATTTCCACTGGAAAATAATGCTTCACTCCCTCCCTCTTTTTTTTTTCCCTTCTTGTTGTTGCTCAAAAAGTAGTAGTAAAGATACTGTGTGGTTCAGATTTGTCTGACTTCAGGTAAGGAATTCCCTGAGGTGCCTAAATTAGGAGCTTGGACTTCCAGGCTCTTTATGTGAATAGAGGAGAGGTTCATCTTCAAAGGAGACTCTGCTCAGTTACAATCTTTGTCATCTTTTGGCTGAGGGTTCCATCCCACCACCACCCCATTAGCATCAGAGATGGTGTAGGGTGCATCCTGGTTTAGGAATTCAGAGGGGATGGGTTGGTAGGTGCAGGATCTGCTGTGATTTGTGACAGATGCTGTATGAAACGGGGAGAGATGCTGTACGTGGTTCCAAATTCCTTTTTAGGAGTTAGCATGTTTCTTTTTTTTTCTTTTCTTTTTTTCCCATGGATGATGGAGATTGACAATAGAGCTGCCATTTAACATAGAAAGTTTAGTGTTACAGTAGGATGAAGAATAAAATTTATGTTGCTAAATTTGCAGTACTCCTGCTTTCCCCTGTGTAAAGTATCAAAGCAACAACAAAAACAAAGGGGAGGCATTAGTGTTTTAAACCTATTTTAATATGCCTTTACATTTCCAACTGCACTATGCAATATTATATATTATATAATAATATATATATATTATATATATATTATATATATACGTTGTAGGTGGAGGTGGTAGGAGCACCTTTAAGCATGCCTCTATATTCTAACATCATATTTTCACCTGTGTTTAGTTCTTGCCAGCCTTCAGTCATTCATATGAAAAATTTCCACACTGTTTTTTCTGCTTCAGGCTGAAACCTCTTGGAAAGATTTTCAACAGAATTACTCCAACTGCTTTTGAAAGAATGCATTACAGAAATTAGAGAGGTTTGTCAACCTTATTTAGCCAGCCGTTCCTTCAAAGAGTTGTTATACCTTCAGGGAGTAGAGAGAGGAGTCAAGATGCCTTTCGCAGCCCCATGGAAATTAACCCAGATTCACCAACTTGGGTAGGGTGGTAAAAATCATTATTTGCACATGCTCGTGTGAGCAGGTTAGATGCTTGGTGATAAAATCTTTTAATACGCCCACTATATAAAACATGCTTAAACCCCACCAGCCTCTGTGCATGCCTGGGGTAAGGAATATGATCGGTTGTACCAAGTGCCAGGCTGGGCAGCCCTGCGGTGCTAGCTGCCTCTGTTTCTGTCAGAGAAGGTATCTGGGTGTTTAATGGTCTTCCAAATTCAGTAGAGCTTTATGCCAAAGCATACCTGAGACAATAATTGAAAAGCAGTTGAAATTGCTACTTCATTCATTCACTACTGTAATCATTCATGCAATAACTTCTGACGTAGCTGAGACTAGAATTTATAGTCTGGTCCATATACCACTGTCAGAAGTGCTTAGGATGTGCTGCACAAAGTTTGGAAACAAGCTTTGAAAATCACCTTTCTGTCTTACCTTTTTTTCTCCCAATTTTCTATGGGGCTCTAGGACTGTCAAGTTTTAGGATTTTACCAATATTTTTTTTGTTATTTTAAAGTCACAGCTCTGGGAGTTGAAAGGATTTCAGCTCTCTATAGAAGGGATGGATCTATCTATTAAAAATAGCAGAGTATGAAAATGCTACTGAGATGGGAAAACAAACAAACAAACAAAAAATCTCTAACACGTGCTAACTTTAAGCTATCGAACAAATAGGGATAACAGTTTGATGGCTTGAGGTTGATGCCAAGACTGAGGGTAGGTCTGAGGAGTTCGGGAGAGTGGAAATGAAGTGGTTGCTGATGCATCAGCATCACTCCTGTCAGGGTCTAAAGGCTTCATGTAGTTTGGGTTCCTTGCTCCCCCATTTCTGTTGTTCTTTCAGATTTATGATGGCATTGGTGACTCTCGCTTCTTCCTGTCTTAAGCCCTTTTTAGAGGATTAGCTCACTCAGAAGGCACAAAATGCACCTAGTGTGAAGTGCTAGCTGTTATAAGCAGCTGCAGAGGGAATGTTTTTGATTGCAGTTACTGAAACAGATCTTTGCTTTCAAAGCTGTGATAACTGAGAGACATCAGGAGCTTTTCTGTAGAGCTTGTGTTTGGGCAGGTGAGGTGGATAGGGAGAAGGAAACACGTGCCATCCTCTAGTCTTGGCTGAATTAGTGGGCTAAGAAATAGCTCAGGGTGGCAACAAACAGATAATTGCCTGCTGAGTATAAATGCCTAGGTTGTTTTTACAGTCTTGCTACTAATCTGCTGCACTAGCAGTGATGAAGAATGGTGTTTTGTGGCCTTTCTGATTCACGTTGCACACCCAAAGGTGAATGTTACCACGGATGTCCTAGCAACCTGCAGCAGTCATGATATCCTATTATCAGGCTATGGGGATATCCTGTAAGGATATCCTTAGCACTGAGAACATGCTTAGTGCCTTAAAGCCTGCTCCCATCAACAAAAATGCTATTTTATTAAAACTTATGAGAGTGCAAATGTTATCATTGGTGTTAGATTTATGCTATTAATTTGGAAAAAAACATAAGGGCTATAGAGCAAGCTAAAACAATTAAGCAGCTCAAGGCCTCTGTGTTACAAAATCTTAGTTAAGATTTAATCAGTGGGTGAATTACACCTGGATCTACCTGACAGATGGAGTTAATGGTGGGTGACTTCCCAGGGAGCTGGGGTGCTGAGGTAAGCAGGAACAACTTTGGTGTTTCTCTTAAATGTCTAAGTTGATGTGCTAAATTTGCACAAATGTATTTAAGCAAAAAGACAGAATTTTATCCTTTGAGGTTAATATGTTGAAGTCAGTTCTTCCCACCATTTTGGTTACTTTTAATCAATTATGAATGCTATGATGAAAATACATTATTAAAATACCAAGCTTTTTTGACATAATGTACCAAAAAAAAAAATACATCTAGAAGATTAATATGCTAGAAATGGGAAAATAAAGTACTTAAAAAGAAAGTTCTGTATTCTCAAGCATTTCGTACAACATGGTATCTGTTAAGTGTAGATGTCAGTTAAATTTGGTATCTGCCATCAAATATAAGCAATAACCCATGGATAATGTTCCCTAGCTTGTGGGGAATCTGAAGCTCACATTCCTATGTACTACTTTTTTTTTTTTTTTTTTTTTGGCTTTCTTTGTTAGATTCATGGAGAATTTCACAGAAACCATCTCTAATTTTTTTTTTTTTTATGCCTGAGGTTTTAATTTTTTTTAAGTCTTGCTTAGGAAATTAACTGCTTTTTATTATTACTATTTTTTGTAATTTTTTTCCTTGTGTTTTCTATTGAATACTCATTATATTGTAAGATTTGTGAAATGGATGGATTCCCCTTGAGTGACTATTTCTGTCAAGCACGTCTTTTTTTTTTCCCCTCTTAGCTTCCCATATCTGCAGGTCTGTTCCTGAACAGTAGCACTGTTTGTGGTCACTCCTGGGGCGTTCAGTTCGAGCTCCGACAGAGAATAACACTGCTGTTGCTTTAAGCCCACAGTGTTGCTTTATATAGATGCGGCCTGGTTTATAGTGTTGCTTTAAATACACAATAAGGGAGTTCATCTCCATTTCAGAAGACGTTTATGACTGATCTCTGCCTGGCTAGGGATGTTTGTTTTCTTAAGTTGCTTCACTGCAAAAATGTTTTGAAATCAAGACTACCAAGCTGGTGCTGGGGCCTTGTTCGCCATCTCTGAAGACTGAACACCCTCAGCACTGGAAAGCTGGGGTTTTGCATTTAACTTCAAATAGATCAGGTTCAGTTCTGATGTGTCCCTTCCCAATCAGTCACCCTCTGTTGAAGTCTGCATCCCTGAACTGATCTATGGGTGTCTATGACCATCAGAAGCCTCAATAAGATGCGGTTGCTGGCCTCAGTCCTTTGCAGTAACGTAGGCATATTTTCTTCTCTCCATAGCTTCTTTATGAAATAACCTTGAAATAACTGGTTTCAGAAAAAAAAAACCCTCTCCACTAGCAGGCATAGTGGCAACAGAGAAGTGACCCACAAAGGTTTTACTCTGGACGCTCTTAAAATGGCATGTTGATGTGGGATGAGTTTTCTCGCTTAACTTCTGCTGACACCACATATTGATTATGTATTACATTGGCAGAGGCCAATGGAAAAATCCTTTCTGTCCATGTACCAGACTTTCTGCAGGACTGTGGTGTGCCCTGCGTGGTGGCTTGAGCTTTCAAAGTCAATGAATAATGCAAAGTATCAGGAGAAGCCTGATACAAAGCATGTAATTTAGGTTGTGGAAGACTGCTCCTGCTCCTCCTTCCCTGTCCTGCCTGGCCTGGCTGCCTGTTCTCCCCCACACCTGCCGTTCTAATGTGACCAGAAGAGGGATTGGGCTGCTCCTGTATGCAGAGCTGAGTCACCACCTTGCAGGAGACCTTCCGGGATGAAGGGAAATGGAGCAGGAGGGTTATTTGGTTGAATTTACTTTGGGACCAGCCACTCTACCTCCAGACCTATGGGAAGGAGATGGCCTCTCTCCCTTGGTCACAGACAGGACAGCTAGGAAGGAGAAGGTCATGCCACGGGGATGCTTTCTGTTAACGTGTAGAGGCCAGGAGGGGATCTTCATGGAAAGAGAAAACTTATCCAGTCCTGCTTGCTGTTCAGAGCATCAGTAGACAGAATTGTGACACATGACAGTAGACAGGTGACACATGAGCTTTGCCAAGTTAAGGGCAATGTCTTCTGTGGTGCTCAAGAAATGGTTACCCATTTTTCAGGGGTAAAAGCCTCACTATCAGCCCGTAGGCCAGCCTGAAGATGGAGAGCTTTTGATGAGGGCAGAGAGCTTAAAAAAAGAGCGATGAAAGCTTCAAATACGGTTTTCTGTTTGATTGTCTCCCTAGGTGGGACACTGAAACTCACTTGCTGTATGGGAGTATGCCTGGTTTCAGTTGTGGTATGTATGTAATGCTGTGTACATTCCAGTCAGGCATTGGTGTCATCCTTTACGGCTCGGCAGAGCCAACTAATTCGTGGCTACGCTTTTTTGGCAGGGCTTTGCAAATATGTATTGAACTTGGGTTTGTTTATTTTGCAGAAGCACAATAATTCACAAAGATAAATAGATGCCGATGAAATTCAAGGCAAGAAGGTGTGAGCCTTCCTAAAGAACAAAGTAAAATAAAAATAAATCCCAGAAGTATAATACTGAAAGATTTTTGTTATTGTGTTGTGGGTCTTTTTGCCTTTTTTTCCTCCTGCTTTTCTTGAAGTTGAATGAAGAGGAAAGCAGTTTAATCCAGAACTAATTAATGCACCTTTATCTGGGGTGGAATGATTTCTGTTCAGTCACACCTTCTTCAGAGTGACTCGGGTGGATTAATCAATGATCATCTTGCTAATTAAACTGATGATGAGAGAGTTAGAAGTTTTCAGTGGTGATCATTGGTTTTGTGTAGAATCAGTGAATTATAGGTAAATAATGTTAACAAGGTGTTCATATTTTTCTTTTTATAGGATCAGTCAGAGGTTAGGAATGACTGAATGACTGCTATGTGTGTCTAGTACATTTGCACATTAAGAATGGCGTGACGGGACTGAAAGAGTTGTGGTTTTTTTCCTTTGTTTTTTTCTTCTGTAAGCAGGAACAGGTCCCATGATATTATGTCTGACCTCACTGTCATACCAGTTAGCCATTCACTGGCATTTATTTTTGTTTACCCTGCCTTATTCAGAAGGAATACAAGATTAATGGCAAACTCTGGTTCTAATGCCATGATGCTTACTGTCTTATCTATTTTTTTAAAAAAATATTATCAGCTATGCCTACCTGTCTGTCCTTAACTAAATGGCTGACCCTTTTGTCTTGTATTTGCCGCGTTTAGTGCACAGGATTTTAGCATGGTTAGTAGGCTAGAGGATAGTACTGCTTTCTGAGACATGTGAAGTTTATGTGAGTGTTACCTTAGTGTGGCAGTTCTTTGTCTTATTTCCTTTCTCTTTTTGTACCTTTTTCCATTTTTTGATGCATGTAAGATTTTTTTCAGATTGATTCCCTCAGAAGTGCTTCACCCTGAGTTGAAGTTTAATGAGAAAGTTGGTACTAAAGGGCTTGTTTTAGGAAAGAAGCAAGAGGAGCATTTTAAGATCATTGATGTAATGCCTGTTTCCTCCTAGCCAGCTATAAAAAGATACCTGAATGAGTAAAGCTTTGTATGTATGCAGCAACATGCTACCGTTTTTTGGGATCTTCGTTGCGTGAAGCCTTAATATTCAGGACTCTGAAGAAATGGGAAGATAGGTATTGCAGAGCTGGCAGAGGATTGCTGCAAAGTTTTTGTTTACCATGGCAAACTTCTTTCAACATTTGATGGACATTTTGTGGGGGCACATTATGACCTCCCTGAGAGTTAGCTCATCGGGAGCATTGGGAACACATCAGACAAACTCCCTTATAGGCCTTGATATGTCTCCATGTAAAACTTGACTGGTAGGGAAGTATTGTGTTACTTCCCCATAAGTAGGTTCTTTCATTATCAAAAATAGTAGGCTGTCTGCCTGCTATAAGCACGTGCCCTCATTCCTGCCAGTTTTTGCCCAGATTTAAATGTTTTAGCTTCATAAATTTACACATCTTGGATGACTGAGTTTTGGTATCGTGAGGTCACTACAGCTGTAAGTAGCTAACAGACAACTACATTTCCCCTATGGCTATGGGCCAGTAAAGGTCCAGGTGAGTCAGGTTTGCACATGAGGATAGAGTTTGACTCTACATTGCTGAAATCACATGCATACACTGGCACAGGTCTTGCATTTGGCATCTCCTAGCTCTTGTAGTATGCTCACTCCATTCCTATCAAAGCATCAGTAAAGAAGCCTCATCTGTATACAGTGTCCAAGGAGCACTCTGCAGTGAGCTGGAACATGGAAAGAGAAAGGGTACTTCCAAATTCATTTTGCAAAAATTCATGTGGGTGAGAGCAAGCTGCCATTTAAGTATTTCAAGTCTTAGTTGGTGGTGTTTGGGAGCTGGGTACCATGGTGAAGAAAGAGCTGCCTTGTTTGAGGATCAGAACTATGCCATGCCACTGGGTGAGAAAACTGCCAATGAGAAAAATACATATCAGTGATGTTAACATCACTGTGAATTTCGCTACAGAAAAGATCCCTGCTGCTTATGGTTAACATGGTCAGCACCATGTTAACTGAACTCCACAGTTGTGGCACTCGCAGCCCTTCTCTGAAGCACTTGACACCATTGCAGCAAAGATGAGGCGAGTTTTGGTGATGTGCTCTGAATGTTTGTTGTAGATAGATACTTTTCCCCACCAGCAAAGCAAGTCTCTATTTCGTAGTTAGAAATTTACAAGTGGGTTTTGTGATAAGAGCTAAGAAGAATATTACTTAAACCTTATTACTCATGTTTCCTTTTGGATGTAACTTGCAGCCTGATACCGCTCTTTACTTTTCTGGCCCATTGTTAATTTGTCCCTTTTGTATTGTGGCTTTGCAGCTTGTATTATTTGCTATTTTGTCTGCATTTTATTTTAATGGGGCAGTGTTTGTTTTCAGTGAAGTTAGTTTTGGACTATTGCAGAGTAGGAACATGCTCTAATTCCACTGAATAAACTTACTAAAAGAAAACTTCTAGTACTATGTTGCCCTATTTTTCTGCTTGACAGCTCAGATGGAAGAGCAACCACTAGCTAGTATTTCATGTGTTTACATGCAATGTTTTAACTGAGAATATATTTTGTTCTATGCTGACTCCATCACCAGGCTTTTCAGCAAGACCTGCCTCTTGAAGCAGAAGTACGATAAAACTCTTGTGTTAGTTTTAATTCTGCTGTAGTTTGTCAGTTTAAGTGTTGTACAAATGAGCATATTTTTATGACAAGGTGCTGTGTGCCGTGAAGAAGCTGTTGAAAATCAACCGTGCCAATTTAAACAACACAGAAAATATTGTAATACAGTCTGACACTTTGCAGCATGAAAATGACAGAATTTGTAGAGCAAGTTCTCCTTGCCAGCTCTGGGGAGCTCAGTTAGACATTGTCTTCAGTGCATTCACATTGAACAAGTGGAGCGGTCTTCTGTCTTATCATTTTCAGGCAGTGAAGGCAAAGAGCAGCAGGTTAGTCCACGTCCATCTGCTCAAAACCAGAAGCGGCTCTCCAGAGTCTGGCCGGACTGGTGCAAGCAAACTTCTACAGGAGGTCTTTGTAGCTGAGGCACAGTTGTCTTGCAGAGGTCATGGCTGGGATTTGATAGGCACCTTTCGCAGTCAGTGCTGCCATTGTAGAAACAAGACCATGCTGGTGATGCCCCCTTTCAAACCTTTCCTGGGTGAGCAGGCTGGGTGGAGATAAATGAGCTACCGCAGAGCAGACCCCTCTTCAGAGCAAACCTGGACAGCTCAGGGAAAAATTCCTCTTAAGGCACATGTTGACATTTGTTGCATTGCTGGTTTCTAAGTTGCCTCTGGATAAAGAAAGAAGTTTTTAGCTGCTGTGCATGAGTGGTGCACACAGAATGCTCACGTGATGTGTGAATTCAGTGGAGGTGCTTCTAGCTGCTCTTTTTGCACAAGTTGTTGTCTTTGCATGAGAGTTTAAAGATTTAGCTGGCATTGGTTCAGAACTAAATTTAGTTTTAATGTATCCAGGCATCCACATGTTAACAAAATGGTTTTTGTTTTTCAGATTGCCAGCGCTACAAAAACAGAGACTTCCAGCAAAAAATTCTCCAGCTCATGAAGTGGCGAGGGCAGTGTTAAGAATACACCCCAGCCCTGTGCTTTTACTTCAGGATGCAGTGGGAAACAAGGCATGCAGAGAGCAAATAATGATGCAAGGTTTGTTTGTTTCTATTTTGTTCGTTTGCTTATTTTTGAACGTATAAATTGGATTATGAGACAATTATGGGCCAAGGTCCAGAGACAGACAGCTTAAATTTTGCATTAGTCCCTGGGTCTTATGTTTCATATTGGCTGAGTGCCTTTGAGGATTTAGAGTCAACCAGTAGTGAACATGAGCACTGGGGGAAATCGAGGCCATCTGAGTTGCTTCTCTTGAGGCACTGAGCCAACTCTTAATGCCTTTGACTTCAAAATGGTCTATATTTACAAAACTTCAGTACAGACAAGGGTTCAAATCTTAAATAGCATAGATGCAGTTTTCTATACTTAACTTAAGGAGGGAGAGGGAGGGGTTTAGGCTTTTTCCTGCCCAGCTATTAAGAGTGTTATGATGTGGTAAATGTCTGTCTATCAAAGGAGATGGAAAGGATGAGCAGTTTCTGGTGCAGTCTGTATCATTCCAGAATTAGACAGAAAATTGCCAGCGGAGTTGCCCTATTCCTGATCTCTCTCTGTCCTCAAAGCACAGAGCAGTGTTAAATTTTAGTTCTGCTAATTGTCAGATGTCTTTCTGCTCTAGTCACAGATTTTATGCGTGGCATATGAGAGAGAGAGAGAGAGACTTTTGTTGCAGATTTGAAAGACCTTGTGCAACGGTGCTTTTGAAAAGGCAGGTTTCCTCCCCCCCTTTAGTTTTGTCATATGAAGCAAAGAGGTTGTTTTAGAGATTTTAAAAGGTTTAATCATAGTGTTTTATAAAAGGGTGATGTTAGAGTGTTTATTCAACTTTTCATTATTTTGAGTTTCTGAACACTGTTAGCCATTATGAATTGAAAAACAAACAAACAAAACCCACACTGTTTTCTCAATACCATGCTATGTACTACACTATGTATGCTACTACTTAACACAAAATCCAGGCGTGTTTGGGCTTTGTAGCAGTAACCAACTGTGTAAGCCTGATAAAGCCATCTTTTAAGAAGTTCAGGCCTGTGGGCAGTTCTGCACATCACAAAGTCCCAGGAAGCAGGGCTGGATGTGAACGCATCCAGTTCATCTTCGTTCCCCAGGAGCTGTCATCTTCAACGCCGTCTTCAGCACATCCACTGAAGGGGTGCAGTGTCAGAGGGATTGTAACCCTTCCTGTGCTGCAACAAGATTGCTTTTCTTGCTTGACAAACTACTCGGGGGCAAACTGATGCTGCATAAGCAAGAGAATTCTCCAAGTTGCAGGTTTTCCTTCGACTGATGCACACCAAGCAGGTGACTCTTAGAGCTGATTGTTATATGACATTAGAAAAAATTAAAAAATATATATATATAAAAATCATTGCTTATTTTGTAACTATTCAGTCTCTTAAAATGAGTATGTAATGGAGCTTTGCTACATTTTGTAATGACTTTAGAGCTCTGCAACTTGAAAGGAACTTAGGGCACCAGTGCCACTAAAGTTAATATGCGTTAGCTCTCCATTTGCTGTTGTTTGATTAGCAGAGTTGACTCTTTATAAAAGAGAGAGGTTATTATTAATACTAGCTTATAAATTTAGAAAATATCAGAATGGATTTGCAAGAGCAGTCAATGCCATGCTAAACATGATTACAACAGTGTGGAAGCTCTTTTGAATTTTCCAGTTTTCCCTCCTCAAAAAATTAAAATTATGCAAGCAAACAACCCCAAAACAACCAGCTTCTAATTGGCTTTGAAAATAGGACAACCATGATGCTGTGCCATTGTGATAAATATAACCAGACTTATTGTTCCTGCATATCGTGCCATGCTTTGCTGCCTCAGGTTACAAGTGTCACTGAGATTTTATATGCTGCAGCATTTGTGAAAAGTCATAATTTTGCTATGTTAGTCAACTTGGTGGGAGTTATTTATTTATCTGTTTGTTTGTTTGTTTCATCTGTTTATTTCCTTATTTAAAAGGAAATATTGGACCTGATTATAAAATTTACCAAGACTGGTATCTGCTGGGGACTGGATCCTACAACCGTCTGAGCCTGCTGGTGTTTTTTGTCGTATTTCAGTGCTATGGCATAGATGCACCGTTTATTGCCTTGCAAGTTTCTCAAATTTGTTAATGGTCAGTACATGTTGTTTCATTTTGATTGTGATCACCTGTAGTTTTCCAAAAAAGCAGAGAGCGAATTTGTCAGCAGCAGAAGGTGAATTTGGGAACTCTGTGAAGACATGGAAGAGAAAATTATGGCATATAGTTTCTAATGATAAAGACACTGTAAGCATCCTAAAATTACAAAGCAATGTGGTGCATTAAAGCATTAATTTGTGTTTTGGCTAAGGCGTAGCTGCATTTTTGGACTATCCCTTTAATTCTGGTGTGTTAATTACCTACTGACCAGTTCCTGGGGTGGAAGCAGCAGGAGCTGTGCCTGCAGCAGTTCCCTGATGTAGTGGTTTCTATCAGACAGAGCAATGGGATTCCTAAGGTTGCTTTGAAACCTGGGGTCTACGACTGTAGGCCAGCAGACCGACTTGAGCAGGAATCTAATTAAAAAATCCAAGATATTGAGTAAAGCTTGCAAGTGCCATCTGTTCGTCTTTACAACCTGAAATTCCTCGATGAATCACAGTAACAAGTTTGATTGTTCCTGCCCTTGTGTTGTAGCTGGATTTTGTTAGAGCAGCCACCCGGTACAAGAGGAGCTATGCAGGCTCTTGTTAGTATTAATAACCATCTGGACTTTGTCAATGATTCCATCAAAGTATGTTCTGGAGATAGAGGTGGTTTAAAACCTGGTCTCACGAGGAAAGCATCGATACCCTGCAGGCCCTGTCCTGACTTACTGGCTTAGCACGGGCTCGAGCGGGGCAACACCCGACCCTAATGAGGTGTCTGGCGAGGTGCATCTCCTACCATCATCCCGGGTGGCCGGAAGGCAGCAGATGGACTGCTTCCTCTGCAGGGCTGCACTTCAGGGAGCTCTGGTTCCCCGGGCCCGAGGGCCGCTGATTCACGAGGCCGGAGAACGCTCGCTGTGCGTGGCGTTCAGGCTTCAAAGTATTGGCCTGCCCTTGGGCACCGCTCAGAAGACACAAGCGTGCACTCACATAGTAGGCACCAGCTTCAAAGCTGCGCTGGGGAGCAATTTGTTGTGCCTGTGCCTGGTGCAGAAGTGAGTTAGGAAGAGGTTGGCTTAGATTAGCAAGAGGTGCTGAAGGTGAAGCACCTGGCTGTGTCTTTTCACGCTGGATCTTCAGTGGTGGTGGAGCCCGAGGAAGACAGACACCTGCTTTTTCAGAGGAGTCTCTTTTGAAGCAGAGCTGATGTATAATTGAGATAAGTAGGTCACTGCGTGCTTACTTTAATAGCCGTTTAATTATGGCCCAGCATTGCTGGCATATGCAGTAAGGCTGTGGACGCAGATTTTTGATTAAGATATGATCATAACTCCATCTGTAGAGTCTCGCAACAAATTGTTCCTAGGTTAAAGTAATTAAATGCAAGGCTTGGCTCTTTATCTCCTTTCCAAGTGCAAGTCTTAGTCGTGTGGTTGATTGGATGAGGAAATGCCAAACAAAAGTCTGTAGATGCAGGGGAGGAAAGAAAAATAGCATCCTGATTTGCAGATTCGTGATAGAACGATCAGGGAAAATAATCAAAGATAGGGAGGAGGATACGCACCGGTGCCTTCACTGAAACCATGGAACAGAGCAGCCTTAAAAACTCTTCAACTGAGCTATAATTTCAGTACCAACAGGATACGTTCACAATACATGCGAGACAAGGCAGGCACCTGGCAGAAGGAAGCTTGTGGCTGTTTAGGGAAGACCCTGTTAGTAATCTTGAGATGTAATCTAGAATAGGAAAGGTTCAAAATAGGCTGGGGAAGTGGAAGAAAGTGGCGGTCTGCTGAGGGTATCCTTGTGGTGTGCTGGTAAGGGTCCGTATTCAGGCGGTAGTTTCTGACTGACAGGCAGCAGCGGATCACCTCACCAAACACAGGGCCGTGTTACTGATTGTCTAAAAAATTCAATCTAGCATGTTTTTTATTATTTTTTTTTGTTTTCAGTGTAATCCTAGAAGGAACATATAAGACCCTAAAGACTTCAGGTTGAAATGATATTTATATCTCCAAAGTTGGCTAGCTGTGCTTATTGCCTATATTTCCTGGATGTACAGGAATTTACCAGTTGCCTGTGTTCTTGGTCATGGTTCATTCCTCCATTCTTTGGCGGTGCTGTCAGCAAAGATCATCAGCCTAACTAAAGAAGGCAGCGAAAAGATAGGCGTGCCTGACAAAGTTTAACGATGCTACCCTCCAGCAACAGAGCAGTTCTCTCTGCTACCTATATTCAGTCTGGCACACATATCCTTGTCCTGCTGGCAAGATGTTGAGATGAAAGGTGTGCAGTGACACCCTGCCCCTGTGGAGCTGCCAGGAGTGTGCTGCGGGTGTAGAAATATAGCTGTGTGCCTGCTCCTGCGCTGCAGTCACTGGAAAGTAGCTTGCCTGTCGTGCAGGGTGGCTCCTTCCTCCTCTGCTGTGATGAGAGGTGGCAGGGACTTGGTGTGGGTAGGTAGCGTAGCTCACACACAGTGAACATCACAGCAAGCTTTTCCTGCTTTGTATGGCCAGGCTTTGAGCACACATGGCAGTGCTCTGTGCCTGAGCACCACCAGAGCAGGAGGAGTGTTTGACTGCGTTTATATTTCTCTGGGAGTCATTTTAACTGAGCTGACTGTAAGTCAGAGTAGATCATTATTCTCTCACCTGAGCCTCTGCACTGTAATCAAGAGGATATGGAAATCCCTGTTTGAAATTCTGACAGCTTCTTCTTTACATCTGCTCCCAGAGATGTGCACTCCTTCTGAAAATAAGCTCGCACTTCTGCTCCCTTTTTCCAACATCCTGCAAAACCTAATGGCGTAATCTTTCTTCCCCACCAACAGTGTCATCTACGCAGATTTGTCAGAGGTAGTTTTTAAGGGGAAAAAAAATAAATTAATCAGATCTTTCCTGCATTGCTTTTTAAAAACCTGGAGTTGCATAAACAGCCAGTGCTAACTTTCCATTTGCCAAAGGGTTACAGCCTTGTGTGTGTCTGCCCCTTCATGGTAGAAGAGCCGCAGCAGAGCAGATGCATATCCAGGCCCATCTATCTCAAATCACTGGCCCAGATGTGGATGCATGGGGGCTCTGCACAAGAAAGGAGCAGTAGCAGGAGTTTACCTTCTCCAGGCAACTTTTAAGTTTCTATGATTAATTTCTGTTCTGTGTTGGAAAAAGGGAAAAGAGCCTTTTGAATATTTCCTGTAGATGGTGCATTACATGGATTAAAATATCTTTTCAGGTGGCAACGTGAGATTTTCAGTTTGGGAAGTATGTGGATAGCAGGCTTGGTGGTTACAGCCTTGGTGTTGGCGAGACTTACCCTTACAGCTTCCATCTGTGTTGTGGCTCACAAGACTTGGGATCCTTTTGATTCTGGATTGCTTAGGACTAGGCAAGGCAGAGGACTGGACTGGATTTCTTGTAACCTGTAGGTTTTGAAGAATTGTGAGAATTTCTTGAAAATTCTCCTAAATAAACCATTTCCCAAAATTAAAATGTCTCTGTGAAAAGTTGAGATTTTGATTAACTCCAGTCAAAAATATTGTGCTGTTGCTGTTTCAGCACTTCCACCTTTGTCCTTGAGTTCATCCAAAATCCTTCTTGCCTTGAGAACCTTGGTCTTGACCACATCACCTCTTATTACTTGGTAGGAAGAGAATGCTAATGTAAGATGGTGTTACTTGGTCTTGTTTTGTCTGCTCAGCAATTATCCAGATCTTACAAATTTGCTCATTCAATTTAGTTATGGAAACATTTAGCTGAGGTTCTGTGTTATTGTGTATAGTCCATGCCTAGTCTTTCAAATAAGAACTAGTTTAGAAAATTCAAAATTATGGTGTACAGAAGAACACCTGCATCTTCACATGAATTTGCATATAGAGCTAGTCCTTCAAAAACTAAGTTACAAATTCATACTGGAGAATTTTCTGTCTGGCCCGTTGTTGGTATTCAAAAGTAATTATTGTTGAATCTCAACAAATTAGGTATGCTAAATTGAAGACAGAAATAGCAAACAATTCAATAGTTCTGGAAGTGCACTGAACAGTGTAGAAGTTTCTACAATGCTACCGAATTTAGGTTTCACTTGACTGGGCCAGTAAATGTAGCCACAGCTAATTCATTAATGTGGTGTGTGAAAGCTCTGCTTTTCAAATACTGATGCAGTTGCTGTCTAGGTACACCTAAGTAGGCAGTTTGTATATGAGTAACAGCTGTTGTATAAGTCCAGTATCTTATGGAAGACATTTGGCCTTTAGGTATATTCCTCCCCTTGGACCTACTCAGCCATTTGATTTCCAGAAATGTTCTTCCTTTGAAGTCTCTGAAGTACATCTGAAGAGGTCACAATATAATTGCGAAATTCCCTTTCATTTGCGAGGAGAACAGCATTTGAATGGGAACCAAATGGTTCCACCCACTTTCCTGCATCCCTGATAAGGTATCTTGCACACCAATCACTAGGGAACTTCCCACTAACCTTAAAAAAAAATAAATGAATCCAAAACCAAACAGTTTTAGGAAGTGCAGTGCTCCGGATTGGATTGTTGCTGCACACGAGTCACCACAAAACTGAGTTTTCATGTTGTGGATCTTTTCCTGCTTTGTTAAAATGCAACTGTGTAAGATCTGTTGTGTTTTGTTTTGCTGGTAATTGAAAAAGTGAAAAGGATTGGGTATGGTACAAAACTGTTGTAGCGTAAGATAAATCAGCTACTTAAGCATTGAACCTTCAGTTTGTTGGTGTAGGAGAGGGAGGGGCAGAAGCTGCATGGAAGATCAAAGCCATCAGGAGCGGTGATTAAAGCAATCTTATTTATTATTTTAGTTTTATATTTCAAAGCTTTTTCTTTACCCTTTTCTGCTTTATGAGTTGGCACAATGGATGAAATCCTGTCCCTATTGAAGTTAATGGGAAGTTTGCCATCAATTTTAATGGGACCAAGGTTTTACACATAGTGTTTTAAGATGGCTTGACTGTTTACACAGCATGTGTAATCATTTCAGGATTCCTTGTTTTCTAGGTAATAGTGAAAGTGTTAGGTATCTTTTTCAGTTACCTTAAGAAAATAATATACATATTTTACAGTATGAAGTTTCACCTGGTTACAGCAAATTTTGTATTGATTTTCTCAAAACTTCCTTTGTTTAATCTACAGGAAAGTGAGCTTTTACTGGCAGACTATCTTTCACTTACGACAAAAATCCAAAATACATTTTTGGTGAAAGTAGTTCATTCCTTTACTGCCTAAAAAAACAAATGCAACTGTTTCATTTTACCTAGGTATTTCTTTCTACTCCTGTTGTTTGAAAATGGCTTTTTTTTTTTTTTTTTTTAGTTATTGAAATTTAGGAAACTATTTTTGAGAACAGGCTGTTACAAAAGCCAGTTTCTGTACTGTATTTCTTAGCTACTTAGCTGAAATAGCTCTTCGCCAACTATATGACCTCAATGTACGTGAAGGTTAAATTGAGGAATGGACCAATAAAACCAAACCAAAAACCAGTTGTAGAATCACATCAATGTTCTCTTGGTTTCTGTCTTGAAATAGCCCTGCTAATTTCTCTAGTGGGTAAGGAAAAAAATTGCAAGCAATTGTCACCCTCACACGTCTCAGTGTAATGTACTTGTGTGCACCTCTGTGTATTCACACTCCTGTAGCATAATTCAACTGTTTTTTTCCCCAGGAAATAATAGCATAAAAATACCTCATATTGATTCTTAAACTAGAACACTAATGTCAAATATGTTTTTTTGTATATTTTGTAAATATTTTCTATATTTATTATATTTGACTCATTTTCTAATTTCTATTAAAGGGCTGTAAATGAATAGTAGAATATTGAGCAATAATAAGAGTAGGCTGAGACTTTTCTTCATTTTCTGACTATTTTTAACTGGCAAAATTTACTTAGACAAAATGCAGTACTCTACTGTGCATTCAACTGAACCCTCCCGAGCTATGTTCTAGCATTTCCTAATAAAAATCCCTGCTAAAAAGTTATTGAGCTCATCTGGCTTCCAGAACATGGTTTTCTGTTGCATGCTGGCAAACCTGACTGAAACATGACTATTTTGTTGCCTCTGCTGGTACCTTGCTGTACCCTGAATTACGTGCTCTTCAGGGCAGGGACTGGTTTTTTATCTGTGTACCTGTCACAGCAAGGGCTTGGGGGGCACCAGCAAGTGCCACAGCAGGAGAGCACATCCGAATGGGGTGGGTAGACAAAGGAGAAGGTGAGAAAGATCTTGCATGAGGATTATTGTCATTTTTTTTTCCACGTGCCTTTCTTTTCCCCAGCCATTACTTGAGCATTTACCACACATTAATCTTCAACTTTCTTGTTTTCACAGCCGCTGCGGGTCCCCCCCATCCATCCGTAGCCACTGTAGGTGAACCATGACAGTAGTAAATGGTTAATACCTAAAAAAAAATATTTTCAGGTGGCAAATAACCAAGTATTTCATAGCTTGTAGTCTTGTTCACCCTTCTTTCCTCTCAAGACCAAGAAACCATGTTGAGAGAGGGATGTGTTTTTGGTGTTCGCTCATTCCCCGTGTCAGCAGCATCTGGGTTCTTTCAGGAGCTCAGCAGATAGCTGCACTAGAAGTTTAGGAAATGATTGTAAGATGTCTGTGTTGTTTTATTTCCTGTGTGTCATTTCCTGCGATATTTCTACAGAATAGCCATTTCTGTTGCGCATACATAAATCACCTACACTATAATGCTGCCATAGAAAATGGAGTAGTACATTACACACACACAATTAGACTGTAGTACTGTCTACTCATGTTATTAAATATAGTTAACATAGTGATAAATTTCTGTGAAACCAAAAGTGAATTCCTGCAGGAGTAACTGGGGAAAAAATTATAGATATTTGCATTTTAGATCGTGATAAGTTTAAATGTATTTCTGTCTTATGAAATGCTTTTGGAACAAGTTGACTTTTTAACTAATGTGCATATCCTCTAGCTTTCACAGGCTGTAATTTCTTTACTGTTGTCTTTGTTCTCCTCAGAATATTTTTCATTTCTTCTTAAAATAGTGTGAATTTAGATCAAAGTATTAGCAAATAGCATAGGATTGGCTGTATACCCAGAATCTCAAAATCAGTATTTATCCAGACTATATATAGCGAATTGATTAAAGTGGTTTCAGGTTTTGTGCAAGTCAAGAAGCTATTTATGTGCATTGGAATAAAAGACGTAGTGTTGAACAAAGTTTTGATTATTCACAGAAGCTGGAAGTGAAAAGATACGTGATTTCCAAGGCTTTTGTAGAATCAGTAGAGGAAGATTTATTGTAAAATCAAGGAGATGAGGGGTGGGTTTCCTAAGTTCTGTGGACTTCATGGGGAAAACCACAGAGAATGAAGCTGGCGTGAGATTTTTTTTTTTTTTTTTTTTAATAATTAATATACTTCTGGGCTAGAAGTGATTACTGTGATCATCTAGCTTGATTTCCTGAGTAACACAGATCACACGACTGAAGCTTTTTTCTTTCTAAGGAAACTTTGGTTCACATATTTTTTGTTTTAAAATAAAACAAACACAGCATTAAAAAAAAAAAAAGGACAAGAAAAGAAAGTAGGCCACATTTTGTGATAGATTGCTTAATGGTTACAGTATTTCTGTAATTCCTCCCCAAATCTTGTTTTGCCTCTGCTGCTGGTCACTGCAGGGTTTTCCTAAATGTCCCTATGAACCTGACCCCCACATGGCCCTTTCTGGGTTCTTTCAAGACATGATAAAATAAACCATATATGTTGCTGTACCAGCCGCTGCTTTTCTGCATATTTGTAGCCAGACAATCCACAAGGTGAAATGCTACTGCTGAATTAAGTGTGGAGCCTGTAGGAAGAGTTGCAGCAATATTGCTTGGGGGTACCTCAGCCCCATCCCTACCCTGGCCACTCTTTTGTCCGGAGGGGCTCTGTTGTCCGTATGTCTGTCTCTCTTTTCCCTGGCTTTCCCCTCTTCCCCACTGCTCTGGATTGGATACCACTTCAGCACAGCAATTCTGGATTTGTAAATGAAAAGCCCTGTTCATTATGGTAATATGCCCTGTGTAATTGTTTGAACATGTTTTGCCAGGCAGGAGCAGGTGGCATTCAGCAGTAAACAGCCTGATTTTTGAACTAATTATGATAGCGTAAAATTGTAATAGTTTCCCTAGACAAAGTCTTGGCATCACTGAACACGGTGGGGATTTTAGCATCAATGAGATATGGGCCAGCATTCATCTACTGTTGGTTTTTCTTTTCTCCCCCTGCCCCTGGCAAGTTTGAGGCAAACTTGCCCTACTGGGACAGAGATTGTAGCCTGATGTATTACTGACTGTTGCCTCCTGTAATAAGGTTATGTTTATTAACAGTCCTGTTCAGAGTCTTGTCTTTGGATAGTCAAAATTTTGTGACATTTTAAAACCCAGGTTTCATTACTGAAAGGATTTGGAAACAGTAGTCACGAAGTCGTCACCTTTGTCTAGACTCTGGAAAGAAAAGAGCAAGTGTTACACCAACTACTAAGTGGTAGGTTATTTTTTTTAGCTAAAATCTAGCAAAGTAGTCTGTATTTTTATTTCACACAGAAAACTGTGTCACGAAGATCAGTTTTCATTAGACAAAGTAAGTGCAGAACTGTACTGTCAGCTCGTGGATGTTTTTTTCCAAACACTTCTGCAAGAAGTGTATGGAAAGTTTGTGCTATGACTTTTCCCTAAACACAGTCTAAATGTGAAAGAGCTATTTTAAAGCAAATACAGTATTAAAAAGTTTCAAAGCCGTTAGTCCTAAGCCGTGCATTATTTATTTTGAAATGATTGCTTTTACCTGTTTCCTGTAAAAATGGATCCAAATTGCTGACACTTGCAACAACTGTTTTTTGTTTCATTTTGGCATAGTGAGTTACTGGAGACTTTTAGCACCATTGTAAGGTACAATACGTCATTTCCTTTCCACGTTGCCTTTTTTGCTAATTGGTCTCTATGTGTAACCTTCCTAAAGTAACGCAATCTTAGAAGTCCTTATGCTTAGAAAGGTTTCCCTGACATCTATACAAAGGTTTCCTCACTGAAAAAATCAAGCTATTTCTTATCTGCTCTTGATGAGGATGGCCAACAGCTGATCCCCAATCTGTTTCAAAGTAGCCTTTTATGTATTGAAAAAATTTTCTCGCTTCCATTGTTCATTCTCTTTACTAGGCTATGAATACACAATTCATTCAACTTTTTTCCTAGTTCACGTTTTCTAGACAGACTTTTCTTTCCTTTTGCATTTTTTTTCCAAATTGTCTATTTTTCTTTTAAATAACTGGACAAGGTAGTTCGCTAAAAGTTCCAGCAATATTGATGAAAGGTAGAATTATTATTCAGATCGTTTGAAAGCTCCAAGAATGTGTTTTTTTTGTTTGTTTAGAAAATTGCTACCTCCTATTGTTTTGTGTAGTTGTAGCATTATTCCCACTTCCTTTGTGCATACCTGAAAAAAGATGTATTAAAGAAAAAAAAAAAAAAAGATTTGTATGAGGAGAATAAAAACTCATTTCCATTTATTTAAGGGCATTATTTGTTTTCAAAACTGCTCTCAGAACTTGTCACTGTTTTCTGCCTGTTGTCATCATGGTGCTTTTTTCTGTGACTTATTTGCAGGGTGGTTGTTCAGACAAATGGAAAAAGATGGACTTAGTTTTGGTTCTCAGTAACACCAATGCAAAAGATATAAGATGGAGTTGTTATTTTGCTGATAAAGATCAGGAACTTGTCACATGTTTGGAGGAGTCTGTTGCCTTAATTCAGCAACAGAATGTGCAAAAGCACGCAATGGGGATATTGCTAGCTAAAGAAAGGAGGGTGGTGAAGGGGTATAATTGCAAGTTGTTACGATGCCTTCACCTGTTTAATTGGATGTGGGCACTTACATTTCTGCACCTAACCCCTACAGATGACAATTCCCACCTTGCACCTTTGAAAATGAGAGTTCAGCCTGTTGCTCTGTGGAGTTTCCACTTGAGAAAGCATTTGGATGCTTTCGTGAAGATACTGGGGCAATTTGAAAAACGCCGCGCCGTATCGGATGCGGCAGGGAGCTGGGGTGGGCCAGGGTGTGGCTCCTGCGTCGGGCTCTGCCTGGGGCATGAGATAGCTGCAAGCAGCCCTCGGATCGGCTGGCGGGAAAGGGGATCCCTCCTGGGGGTCCCCAGGAGGGTCAGGGGGTGCAGGGCTGGTCATGAAACACCTTCCTCCACTTGTCCCTGTGCTGCAGTTGCCTGAGGATGTGCATCACCCCTGGAGCCTGTCTCTGCTCTGGTGGTGCTGGAACAAGTCCGCTCCCATCCTCTCTATTTTCAGAGCAAAGAGACACCAAACCAACAAACCAGCTTGGGTGTCACGGTGCATTTTGCCTCGGAGGCTTTCCGTAGAGAGGGAGGCAGTTAGCTACAAATAACTTTGTGCTGCAGGGGGAAACTGGTCTTGATTTAATATCTGCTTTCAGAGCTTCAGTAACTCTCTCTCTGTAATAGATGGTTCATATTGAATGCTTCGCTTTGCTTTCTTTAACTAATTGTTACAGTGAAAGAAAAAAATATTGTTGTGACAGAAGCTGCTGCTCCTGCTAGTCAGGGTGGGCAGAGGAACTTGAAGTCCAGGGATGCGAGTGGGAGAAAGCCCACACAAAACCCGCAGGATGACAGCACGGCCCATCTGGCTGTCTAGCAGGCTTCAGCTCAGATGTCCTCGGCTCTCCTGCTCAGAGAGGTTCGTAGCACGTAGTTGCAGCAGAAAGTGTTACCCGTACCCCAAAGGCCAGGTTGCAAAAAACAAGTGATGTGGTGAGGTGAGCACCCAGGGTGGCTGCGATGGATGTTTTTGGTGCTGGTGAGAAAGTAAGGGGGGATGGGAAAGGAAGGTGATGGAGAAAAATGACTAAAAAGGAACCCAGGAAGCATATGAAAGAAAATCAATACACGATGTAGTTTGTGTTTTACACTTGCTTGAGCTAAAGGGCAACTATGAGAGTAGTTTCTGGGTAAGAGCCGAAGCTTGCATGCAATTTGGACAGCTCGACGGCACCCCCTCGTTGCTCAGGTTGTAATGCACCTAAATGGCTAGGCGAGATGGCGCCAGTGAGGGTTATTCTTTTTTGAATTTTCAATTAGACTTTTCCTCGAGGAGAGGTAGGTTTTGTGCAATAATGTCTGCACGTGCAGATGTTTCTTATCTTCTTGCAAGAGGAAGTAGGAGAGTTATTTCAAGGCAGACAGGATACCCTTATCTGGTGCTCTCCTTTTTCCAATTACTGCAAGATGTGCAACTTGTCACCAGAGAGGAAAGGCTTATTTCCAGGAAAAGTAGCAGTTGAAAATGTCAATGAATATGTTACTGGAAAAAAAACCCAACACCTCGTGGAGTAGCTTGTATCTTGTACTTCCATAACAAGAAAGGAGGAATGCGTGTGTCCTGGCTGCAAGATTACTCAGAAAGGAGAGGCTAATGCAAGCACCCAGCTATCTCTGGCGCTTGCTCAGAACAGGGTGAATTAGCCTCTGAAAGGCCCATGTCATTCCTTTAACCACAGCAGGAATGTGCATCGCTGCTTAATTTGTAAATTTAGCCCAGGTCAGAGGAGATGAACCTCCTTCACTCCCTGGACAGAGGGACGATGCACAGGGACGATGCCATGTCTATGCTGCTCCTCAGACAGGCATGGGCTGCCTGAGTGCGCCGTGGGCCTCCGTAGGAGAGGGTCCGGACCTTCGCGTGCCATTCTGTTGCTGCAGAGATGGAGTCAAAGCGGCATTTCAGGCTGGAGTTGTTTGTGGTTTGCCATGGTTCAGGAAACCCCGCAAAATTAATGTTGTTGAGTTCTTGGACGGTGCCATTTCCGTCACTTCGGGAGCCATTGTTCTGGTGTGTGAAGTGCTGGAAAGCATTTGTCTGACATAGAGATGGCACACAAACATTTTGTACCAGGACCGTTGCTATTTTTCCTTTTTCTTTTTTTCCTTTTTTTTTTTTTTTAAAAAAAAAAAGGCTTTGGATTTTCTTATGACATTTTTGTTTTGCAATCTCTCCTTCTGTGCTTCTTATGGCAATTAACCAGTAGAGTTTAATCAAACCCCGTGGTTAAAGGTGATTTGTTTTTCCTTCTTTATATAAGAAAAGTTTACAAATTGCCAAGGTGCTGCAGTGAGTTGTTTTTACATACTACAGCAACTTGTTGACATGTTAACAGCAAACTTAAGCCTGCACAAAGCAGTGGGAACTGATGACTAGAAACTGATCCCGGAGGTTCATATGTTGCTGGTGGATTCACAAGAGCAAACCTCTCCCTTTTTCAGATGCAGAAAACTCCTCAAGTACTAAGCACTGTCTTTCTGGAAGTTTTTCTCAGCAGTGATACAATTATCAACATTCACGATGATAGCAAAAGCCTTTCAACAACATTCCTGTAAAGCTGTGAATCACACCTCTGTTGAGATGCCTCTTGATACAGCAATGCTTAGAGATATTGATATATATAATTCATCTTTGATTTGCAGAATATATCTATTCAGCTAATGATGCTGCTATAGTTGAGGTTACGTGCTGTATTTACAAAGAAATAATCCTGTTTGTGGGGCTGACCTCGTTAGACCTGCTCGTTAATCAAACAGTTTTAACAGCTCCTCCCAGATAGATTAAATAACACTCTTTTCAATTTGCAGTCCGAGGAGTGAAATGCAATCAAAGCTGTAAACCAATGGCATTGAATTGCGTATTTGAAGCTGGGAGCAGCTTCCTGCATAGGCAGTCTTTTGAAAAAGTCTTCGTTGTTTTATGTGTGTTTTCCATTTTTTGTAACTATAGTTTCTCAAATCCTCATTCATTATGTGAAATTCATGTAAAACCAGAATTTAGGTACTTGTTGCAGGACGCTAGAAGACCTAATGTTTTCTCATTTGCTTGTATAGCAATAGTTGTTTTGGAAGGCAGTCTTTCTGCTATCTGTTGGGGCTGTGTGCTTGAGCGGATGTGCCGGAACTGAATGTTTCTTGTGAATTATTTTGAAACGTTGACAAGGACATCGTGAGTATGAATTGACACTGTGGTTTTATAGTTTTCTTCAGTGAAATAATTATCAAAGCAGTGGCTTTAGCAGTCTGTGGCATATACCTGCCTCCGTCCCCTTTCCTCAGAAGACCCTAAATGTGGATCAATTGATCTGGTTCTCAGAGAAGCTGAAACCAAATGTGATGCAGGAGGGTGATTGTGCGGCCCTATTGGCCTGAGGGTGCAGGGATCAAGCAGATGGGCACCTCGTTGGCCACAAAGTCTGGAGGCGTGGCTTCTCTCTGTTTTTGTGGGTCCCTACTGGCTCCCTGAGACAGACCCCATGTCAAAGTGGTGAGGAGTAAAGAAGAGTCTCAGTGCTGTTGTGTTTAGCTTCTCAGCTGGGGTTTTCTTTCCATGGGATTGTTTGTGGGTTTGATGATGGGTTTCTGTGTGGGGCTGCCACAGGGAACCTTTTCACAGGTCCTTCGTGCTCTTCTCTCTTCCTTTATTCTGTCTCCTGTGGCTGATTCTCAGTCCTCCCTCTCTTCTCAAGTACGTTGGCACAGGTTTTCGGTTTAGTGAGTCGTCTTGTTTGCAGGCAAGGAGCACTATTCCTCTGCCTGCCTACATACTCATAAGTCAGCTTCAGGCAATGTGCTCTTCTACCCGTGCTTACAGTGCAAAAGGTGGAAGCATTTTGAAGTATCTGTTCTTTGTACCTGTGAATTAGTAAACGTCAACACTTTTACTTTCTGAGATAAAATCGTGAAAAAGATTGTCACTTTGTTTCTCAAGAGATTTCAAACAACTGAGCAGTCTGTGTGGAACGGGAGGGGAGAACAACTCTTAATGAGTCGTTAGTTAGATCGGAAAGATAGGTTTTCCAGAAATTACACCTAGCTGAGATATGAACTATGTGAGACCTACCTCACTACAGGCAGTGTGTGAGCTGCTCTGCACGAGGCCAGGTTGGGTGGGTTTGTGTCCCACGCTGGCAGGGGGAGATGGCAATTTCCACCTACAGCACAGAACGTGCTGTTTTCTTGCATAGGCTATTTGTACTTCACAGATATTTCTCCTGCTAAACACCATGCAAAACAACGGTGTTTTTTTCCATGCTTTCTTCTCTCTTGGTCAAATGTTTGTGTTTAAGCCTTGATTAGTTAAAGCACTAAGGAAAATTAACTGAAGTAGAGCCTGCCTGTTTCAATGGCAAAACAAAACACGAGGCGGTTTGAGTGGAACCAGTATTTATCTTGCCTCACGAATGAATGCTCAGCTAATACTCTGCACATTGTTATTGTTTTCTTTCCTTTTTAGTGCTTTTGGGTGCATCAAATGCTTTAATATGCAGCAGACATCATCAAAAGACAGCCTGACTAGCAGCTGCTTTCAGCAACGTTTCCATATTCTTAATAACTTTTTAGTAGATTGGTTGAGTAATTTCAGCAGAAAGTTTCCAGCAGATTGAGGATCGCCCTTAGACACAAGTTCTATGTATTTAAGCATTATCTTTTCTCTGTTTCTCATCTACTCGACAGAAACGTGTTTCCCCTCTGGTCAACTCTGCAATCTGGCTTTTTAAAAGAGGACATCCAACACTGGTAACATTACCTCTGTTATCATCGCTATTCATTAACTCTCAATAGCACTAATTGTTCTCTTATTTTGTGATCAGTAAGGTTACCCTTCCTTCAGCCCAAACTGGCGTAGAGCAGAGCACCTCAATCACTTACCTCTTCAGGATATCAGCTGGAGGGAACCAAATCCCAAATCCCCTCCAGGGTTAGGCGTGAGGGTTTCTTCTCTTGCAAAGGCTGTGAAGGGGCTTTAAAGACAATAAGAAGACCTTATAGCCTTGTGTCTGCATGCTCTCCTTCAGGCTTCCTGGGCTTTTCCAGGACTCAGCACTCCAGGACAGCCCTCAGACTCCACAGGAGGATGTCTTACCTCGGATAGGAAGATAGCAGTGTGCATTGTTTAAAATAATGAAAGGAGGATTTCAGTGGGGCCAGTAAATTTTGATACCTTCCTGGCTCTACATTTGGTCCTACATCTCTGTTGCCTTTTTTTTTTTTTTTTTTCCCCAGCTCAAAGGCTGCATTTTTACCCCACCAATTTCTTTTGATCTGTGGAAAATTTGAGATCTTCGGCTTTATTGTCCACTTACAAGTTCACCAGAACAGAGATTGTGTTGACACAACCATGAAAATCCTGAACCGAATGTTCAAAATGTGCATTTAAAACTTATGCCCCTCCCATTCCCCTGCCCCACAAGCCCCAACACTTGAGAAAAAAGACACAACAGGTAAATAAGCTTTCATTAAAGGTCTTGTAGGTAGTTCAGTTATGTGTGTGTACTTACCTGGTAAACATCTGCAGAGGTTTCTGGGCTCTGTCCCTGTTGCGAGCTAGGTAGCTGTGTAGTCATCAACTACAAATACCTTCATGGCTGAGCTTTGATTGCAGCCCTGCTGAGACTCCCGCCAGGCACCGACGTGGTGGCTGGAAGCTCTTGCATGCCTGCCAGATGAGGTACCCATGCCCTCTCCTGCCACCATCACAGAGCTTTGTTCCTGGGATGAACTATGACCAAACCTCCTGGGGCCATTTAGGACATACCCTTAAAAATGTGGGGGGTAGGATGGGCTGTAAAATCTAGTTAATAAGTAGTCTGTTTGACTGAAGGCACAACATGCAAGAATTTTAAAAATCTCCTTTGTTTCTCATCCCAGTCATACTAGAAATTGGCACCACCTTTCTCTTTCCTTTTTTTTTTTTTTGGTTCTCCTCTTTCAGTCTCAGATTATTCCTGCAAATGAAGAGGAAATAATTCTGACAATCATTTATTGAAGGTAGCTAATAAAACAATGGAAGGATGTAGGCTGAGGCATAAATGAGATATTGTGACAGATACAGATGATTATTAACCAGCTGATGTTTCCGCAAAGGCTTCTAATCCTAAACACAGCATGGAGCGAATCTGGGTATATTAATAGCAAAAGTTTTATGGAAAATCTGAGTGTGTGCTTTTTCTTTAACCTTCCATTTCCTGTTTTAATTGATAGAGTGTGAAGCTTTTACACACACACGAAAAAAAAAATTGGAAAAGATTATTTTGCATGTGACATAAAGTGCATGGTACAGGCCAGAAACAACACGTTGTGGAAGGAATTCTTGAAAAGGACTCCTATTATAATACTTTTTTAGAGATGTGACTAGTGACAAATGCTAAACTGAGTGATATAACAAAGTGGCTGCGGAAGAGGAACATCTATTTGTGTCTATGCAACCTATGTTTTCATGTGACTTTGTGAGAAAGGGGAAGATATTATCACAGAGAGATCATTATGCTGTAAAACTTGTGGGATGCGCTTCCAATTTTTCTCTGGCATTCTATCAAATGTCCTCTCATTTAGTTTTAGTCTCATATTGTCCTTGATTTCATTTTGGGAAATATAATGCTAAGCTTGTACGGTAATCACTAGTTTGGAGTTGAAATACTTTAAATGTGCACCTTTCTTTCTGCAGTTCTGCTACAGCTTTGGCTTATCACCCTCACTCTCTGTAGTTGGGGAGGGGAAGAAAGGTTAAACAGAAATTACCCAAATGAAACCGTGTAAACTCTATTTAACATCTTACACCACAGCTCTGCAGCTATTATTTTGAGTCCTGATACCGTTTGCAAAGCATAAACAATTTGTTTGCCTTACAGCAGCTGGAATTTTTAATGTGTAGAGCGATTGCTTGGAGTGGGGATAAAATGGAGCAGAAAATGTTGAGGAGGGGAAATATTGTTACACTGCTATAATGCTTGAAAGAGACAATATAAACGGCAGGATCTGTGCTGTTTTAATTATAGTCTACATTTTGTCTCTATCAACCAACCAATTTATTTCAAACATTTTGTGACAGGAAGGGCCACATCTGAAAATTTGAAATAATGGAAAATAGCTTACATTTAATCAAAAGGTAGGGACAGGGACCAATTTATCACCTAGTTACCCCCAACACTCCAGAGACGTGGTATAAAGTGTAGGCACATACCAAAACACCAGCTGAAGGTAACAACAACGCAAATAACGCTATGTGCAAGGCGTGTAGAATGTATGTGGAGAGATCTTCATTACTGCTTTAACTTCTCAGTTTAGGAGCAAAACCCAGTGGGACAGAGAGCTCTTAAAGTATGCACTTGTACTTTTCATGAAGGTGAAGCAGGGCTGGGTGGCTCTGGAGAGCCTGTTGTCTTCAGCCCCCCAGTAGATGATCCTAGGGATGGCTGAGGACGTCCATTTTTCTGCTATTGTGGGTAACTGTTTCTGGGGAGCAGAGCAGGGAGAGGAAGCTTCCCTTTGTTGTCCCCCCTCCAAGCTGTTGAGCGGAGGATTAAGGAGGAGCAGTTGTGCAGAGCAGAGGGGGCCCGGCAGTGCCAAACTTGAGGCAGATTCGCAAGGAGGCTGACAGGTATGCAACACAGCAGCGGTTTCTTTAATGGCAATTAATGCTTATTGCCTCTCCTAGTTTCAGATCTTGTTTTCTGGTGGCTAATTAAAATAAACTTTATTATTCTTGATGTTACTTGTTCCTTTCTTTTCCTTTTTTTTTTTTTTTTTTTTTCCCCAAAGCTGTTGCTCTGCTAAAGAGTTCTGCTTAAATTAAGCAATCTGTGCCAAGTTAAATCACTCAATTATTGGTGCTTTTTGGTCTTTCTTTTGGATAAACAGAGCCTTCCTGACGGCGAGGCAGTTCCTCAGGAATTCCTTTATGGTGAATTAGACAGGGCAGTGATGAATAACTCGGGGCAAAGGACACCCTGAGCAGCGAACCAAATTGATTACATAAGCCTTCAGCTAACTTCTTTAGGGTAATTTTGGATGCCCCGGTATCCCCTAAGGCATAGGTGGGGCCCAAGCTCCCCCCAGGGGCCTGCTCTTGTTAATGTTTTCTGCCATGTTAGCTGCCATGTCGCATGCAGCATGCCTGCAGCAGCTTTAGAGGGATAAAACTGGCCGTGCAGTGAATTACAGATCTGCAAGAAGGACCAAGAGCTGGAGCTTTCTGCACAGTGACGCCCATTGCCTGCTGGTGTGTGTGTGTGCGGCAGTGGTGATACCACTTTGCTGGGGAGTTTCAGGTAGCCCCGGTTTGCCTGCTATCTGTTGCCATCCTGCCCGTGAACAACGAACACATCATGGCAAGGATTGTTTTTACATGGACTTAATTCAGTAGCAGCCTAATATGCTCTCTGCCCTGTTGAGAGACTTGTAATTCTTGGCCTTTTTTTTTTTTTTTAACATTAAATGGTTCTAGTTATTTAGACTATCACCATAATACCAAGCATCAAGCCTGCCTCTAGGGATGTGGAGCGTGATCATTCCCATTGTATCCTGTGCGAAACTAACATGGTGTCTGATCACTGCCTTCGGAAGCTAAAGTGAATCAGAAGTTGTTCATTGCACATATTTTTCTATAATCCACTGCAGTTTCCTCTCCTCTGAATGGTCTTCTCAAGATTCCTTTAAAATATCTCATCATTACCCATTTGCTTAGGTTGGAAGAAGCCCTGGATTTAACATTGAAGGCTGTTCCCTGCTGCATGCACTGGGGATGTGATCAAAGACGTAGTGAGAAAATGGGGTGTGGGACTGGGATGAGAGCAGGATGATCTGATCTGTTCGTGTTTGCGCTGCTGCTCACTTTCCTGATGAGAAGCTATGTCAGCACTGTCCAGTGTTTTCAGGGATGAGCTGATGAAATGTGCTGCTTATCATGGAGTGAAGGGCAGCATTTTGCTTCTTAATAAATATAAATGAACACTGTATCATGAAATAAGTGTTAAAGTGAATTTAAGAGTATATCCCCAGTGTTACTTCCCAAAGAGCATGGACCTGGATAGCTCAGTCTTCCTTCCCTTGCTACTACAAGTGGCAACGATATCACTGGGGAGGTTTGCAGAGTTTTCCAGCAGCCTCTGGGTACTTGTTTCTTATCTTTTCTCTGAAAGAAGAGTTTTCAAAGGGTTCCAAGCCTTGGGAGTAACTTTAGGTCACAGGCTTTAATAAAACCTTCACCTTGGATGCCCATATAGCACAGAAATGCAATGCTTACTGAGGAATTATTTGGATCTTTTGATTTTTTTTTTTGTTTGTTTCTCCTTTTTGTTTTAAATGAAGTGTTCCAGGGGGAAATAGGAGAAGCAGCAGATGGAAGATATGCAGGACAACAGTTCATATTTCTGTTCCTAAGCTCACTGGAGGCAAAGTGGCATGCACAATTTAGATTTACTCTTCATTTCCAGCTTCTTGCAAGCAATTGCTACTTCCAGTGAAAAGTCTCAAGATACCAGCAAATTCCTAATTCCTAAAAGGGTAACTTTTTATTGGAGAAAAAAGGAAGGGGAAGCATTTCAGGCAGCTATATTTCATTGTCTTGAATATACAAAAGGGAAGTGGATTCTCTCTGATACTGGCTTCTCCCTGCTTCTGGAATTAAGTTCTCATATGCTGTGAAAGTATTTTTTTGGGGAAAATATGCTTCCCTCCAGTAAATACCTTATCAAGCTGCTTTATCATTGGACTTGGACGAGGAGCTACTCTGCTATAGATTGTACATATTTATCTGGGATTGGTGGTGCTTCTTCATTCAAGTTGGATAGAAGTGGGAGATGATGTGGGGAGAGACAGCTAAAGGAGAAACGCTGGGTGGGACACAAAGCCCATAGGCTATCCAGGTGCATTTTTTTGTTGTCATAACCTTATGTAAAAAGTCATTCTGATATAGGTTCACAGGTTGCCCGGTACAGAGGTCACACATGGAAGATTTTGTCACATGCTAAATTTTGTCTTCAGTTTCTTTGCTTCTTAGTGATGTTTGTTGGAGAAGCTTATAGAAGGAGCATGGGAAGCTTGGCTGGGCTCTGGCCAAGGAATTGCAGCTGGTCTCCTAATTACAAAAAGACAAAATGATATACAGGCCTGTGGGGATCTGTCAGACAGATTTATTGGGCAGGATGGAGTGGGACTTAAAGCTATCACCTCCTTTCCATCACCCCCTCCCTATACAGTGCACGTGCTCTGAGTTTTGTGGTACTTTTGCAGCCATGTGAAAGTCATCATCTGGAGTACCATTATCATCTCTCTTCTCCCTGGTTCCTGCCCAGTTTGCAGCTTCTCCAAGTCCCAGTTAATGGCTACATAACACAGGAAATAACATGTAAAATAACTTTACCCATTCCAAAATTAGGAGTCCTGTAGTTCAGGACTGCTAAGTGATGATAGTCTGATCACCTTGTCTGTCTCATACTCCTCAGACATCAGTAAGGAAAAATACATCGAGGTTGCCACTGATGAAAACAAGAGAAGAAGCTGCATGTGTTGGCTGCTGGCCTCCAGCCATCCTAACGTGTGGTCATTGCAACACCAGCCAGCTGGAACAGTCTGAAAACAAAAAAGTTAAATCCAGAGAATAAAAGTTTGTCAAATGTGAAATGTGTTGGCTTATGCTGGTTTCTGTAGACCCTGGGCTCCCAAACAAGTTGTCAGGGCAATGCCTGAAGAGGAGGAGGGAGAGGGACCAGACTGTATTTGGAAGTCCCTGCGCTTTCCTGTTCAAGGACTCAGGTTCAAGTCTTACATTTACGGTAGGGTCAGGAACTGGGGCTCTCGGGTCCCAGAGGAATGCACCTGCTCCCTGACTACTGAGATTTTGACAGATAGGCAAATACCCTGACCTCACTTTTTATGCAAACTGTCAGAGAGTTTCACAGTGAAAAAGAGATATATATATTTTTTTTCCTCCAATGTAACTTCCTGCATGATTTTTGATTATGGAGGAAAGAAAAAAAAGGTGGGGGGGAGAACTTACAAGGAAAATGGGCAAAACCATGCGAGTCACTTGTTTGTGCAGTTCCAAGCTCTAGCTAATGGCCCTGGGGCTCTTTGCTGAATGTGCCCTGCCAGCCCAGCCCAACCTTCTTGCAGGTACTGCTGGCAGAGTCGCTCTGCAGCAAGGGACCTCATACTCACTTTGGTCTAACCAGGATTTCACCTTTAGGAATGTAAAGGAAAAGGAGAAATTGGTAGTAGGTGATATTTATTTATTTTTTTCTGCTTTGCTCAGTATAGTGTCAAATCTTTTATTTTTTCTATAGAGTATGAAAAGTAGGAAAAGAAGTCTTACCCTCACTGGTTCCTAGCCTCAGTGGTTCCTCTGCTCAGAGAAGACTGCTGATTTATTTCCCTGTAAATCTGTAACTTTTGACTTCTAAGTTGCCTTTCTAGAATTTGGTAATATATCCAGACATCAGAAGCCGGTCTGGTCTCCAGTCTTGCTCACAAGCCTAAAAGTTTAGAGCTGGAAAGTGCTAAGCTTTATATGCAAGACTTATTGCTCATTTTAATAGGGTTGTGCACGTCGGGGCTTTGCTTTGAGCACTTTAAATACTGTTTTTTCATATGCTGTATGCTTCTTGCTCACTAGAAATTGAGTGTGTGTGTGTTTTAATGAAAAAGTACACATCTTTTCTAGTGTGTCTGGTAATATACTTGCTGTTATTCAAAAGAAACTGAAGGAATTAACTAATGAGTTATCTACTAAAATAACATTTCTTGTAATTGGTGGGTTTTTAATGCACCTCTCCTGTTATGCATCTCCAAGGAAATTGTAAAAGTTCATAATTGTAATTTAATATTAGCTTGCATTAAACTTCTTTAAGTTGCCATGAAGTGAAAAGGTCAGAAATGGAGGAATTTCATTTAAAAAAAAAAAAAAATTAAAAAATGAATAAGCATCAGTTAAGGATATAGGACGTCAGTAGGATAACAGTGTGTTAAACTTGTGCTTAAAGTGCTTTTCTGAGGTTTTCACAAATGGAAACTGAGCACTCTAACTGTGCTCTCTGGCTGCAGTATTGTGGAGTGTATGTGCCACCCGAACATGTGTTTTTCAAAGCCAGGGGAGCCATTGCATATTATGTCATTCTTCATTTCATGACACTGTTGATGCAAACCAGGACAGGAAGCCGGCTGGGATCACAATATATCACTTTTGTGTGTATGTGTATGTGTGTGTGTGTCTCTTCTTGCTCTCTGGAAGGAAATAAAAGCATTAAAGAAAAAAAAGAAAAGCAGACTTTGAAATCTAAGTGGATAAATGCTTTCCTTGTGAGAAGAGAGAGAGCATGTTTTCTTTAGTCTTCATGCAAGGTGACTCTGAATGACAACAACAAAAAAAAAGAATAAAATGAAAAGTAGCATTAAAAATTGTTTTATGGCTACTATTCTCTCTTTGACCTTGCTGCCTCGCTGTGATTACAGAAGACGCTGACCAGAGAGATCTCAGGACTTGCAGCTTCCTGGGATTGTCTGTCACAGGGGTGAGGAGCAAAAGGATAACACTCCATTGTGAAACATGTGCCAGTGTATTTTAAAGTGTCCTTAAAAGACTTTCCTATGGACATAGTCAAGGGGGTTCAAGAGGCCAGAGCAACAAATAGATATCACTCCTTAAGCTTCCCCCCCCCCCCCCCCCCCAGATGAAAGTCGGTGGTTGTTCTTGTTGGTAATGTTTGCTGTGTAAAATACCAACATGCCTTTTGGTGTCTGTTTGCTGTTTGGGTTATTTAAATGAGGAAATGGAGTGACGTAAAAATTTGAGAATTTCTTTGTGGAAGCATTGTTCCTTTATGGTGAATATATCAAGTGAAGTAAGTCCAGCAAGCAGCTGGAGTGAAATGGTAGGAGGCAGTCCGACCGATCTGCTGCTCTCCCTGAACATCCCAGTCCCCCTTTCAGCTGGCGCTTTACTGAGAAAGCGCCGCCTGGATTTATCTCAGGGCCAGGGCAAACGTGTTTCTCTCAGTGACCTTGGACTTCTGCTGCCTCCTCCACCTGCTGGCTGGACATTTCTGGCTGGATGTGCTCATCCTCCAGCAAGCATTGAACCCGGCTGCTGACCGGCCTCCTTGCCACCTGTATCGCAAGCTGTGGCCCGCGCTGTTCCATGGTGGAGGCCTTGGAAAGGGAGGGCTTGGGGCTGCCTCCTCACGCAGTAGCTCTGCAACAAGGTCCCACGACCAGCTGCAGCTCTTGTACAAGCATGGCAGGGTAAATGCCATCTCATCTGATGTTTATTATGCGATGGCGTTACCTTCATGGGTGGCCTGAGGAGGGAAGTGGGAAGGGAGGACAGAACCGACCAACCCATTTACCTCCCCTGTGGGGAACCAGAGTTTTAAATGGGAACTCATTTTTGGAAAACCAGAGCAGCATCTGATGTCTCCAACTGCGGGCTTTCACTGTGTTCAAGTCCCATATGGGTTTGGAGAAATGGCTTCAAAAGCATGGGAGGGTTTGGAGCTCCTTGTGTTGCCATTTTAAGGGTGACCTATGTATGGTGGTAGTGGGTGTGTTTGTTCAGCCTTTAAGGCCACAGAGGAGACCAGCATTGTCTTCTGATTTTTGCTTTTTAGTTCTAATTTGGAAATCACAGTTTTATTGCAGTTTTCTCTTTTCATTATCTGTTGCTGAAATATTCCTTATGAAGATCTGTAAGAAGAACTCAAATGTGACTGTTAGGTTAGAATCAATGGTGAAATCAGAGAGAGGACTTGATGACTTGAATAGCTATTAGAATTCCTTAGCAGGTGATCCCAAGGTGTTAAATTTGTTTTGCACTGGACACTAGTTGTTTTCCTAAAGATGGGTTGGTTATTTACCAATAAGAAATTCTGTTTTGCAGCTGAGGAGAGTAATTGAACTTATCTTTTTGCATATCCGCAAGTCACATTATACTGATTCATTTTCATTTAAACATTTGTATGATTGTAAGTAATTTTAGCAAATTCTTACTTTTGATACTTTTATATGTACATTTACACATGATATTTTCATGGCTTGTTAATCTCTTATTATTTGTGTCAAGTTCTATTTTTTTGGAAGCTGGACGTACTTAAAATGGATAAACAGTGTATTTGTTTTAGTTGGCTGACTGGGACATCTTAAATGTAGTGGCTACAAGAGGAGAGTCAAGTAAGTTTATCAAAATATTCAGTTATTTAGCTGAACTAAAAAAAAGTTGGTTCAAAAAACCGCCATCATTTATCATCATATCTCTCTTAAATTTTTGCCATTATGATAGGTAGCAGTCAGTATGTGACTGTAAAATGTCCTTTTCTTTGCAGTGATGAATACCTTGTTGAATAAACATGATTTTCTTTCTCAAAGAGAAGGGGAACAACCATATTTAATGAAAGCTGCTGCTGAACTGCAGTTTTGCACTGCTGATTTTGTCCCTGGAGGCCTGCTGCAGTTGCGGACCAGTTTCTGTCCTGGCTTTTTGCTGGGACATGATGGATATAACTAAATTACATGATGTCTGGAAAACATGTGCTGTTGGACAAAAGGGAAGTTACTGCAGAAGAAATGGAGCAAGTAGGACAGCAGCAAGTATTTGGGACAGAGTTGAGGAAAAATGTTAAAATTTGCCAGGTAGAAGATGTTTTTTAAAGTAGGTTAAGAGTAGACACCCTAAGATACATAGTCTCAACACTAGTAGTTTATTTTTCTATTTTATTTTTTTAACCTAATCTTGGCTAAATCAGTTGTATTAAGAGCTGTAGACTCCCACACCCTCAACAGATGTTCAGTGAAAACTTTATGAACACCAAGTAGTCTGTGAACTTACTCCAGGTCTTGACAACAGCTTTATGGACTGATTAATGACCTACGTTACTGTAGGTGTGGGTTTCCTCTTCTGTCTGCTGGTGGTGTATCTAAAGCTTCCACAGATGTGTCTTTTCCAGAAAAAAAACAAAACAACAACAACAAAAAACAAACCAAACAACAGGGATGAGCTGTGTCGAGGAAGAGCTTCACATCAGAAGGCAAAATGAAGAACTTCCCTCCCAAAAACTGAAGAAGGAGGAAAGTATATGTTCTGTAGAGCAGCAACTTCCTGCTCATAAGAACTATGTATCTCAAATTCTTGAAACAGGGAAAGAGCAGAAGAGATAACACATTTAACGAGGAAGGATAGTTGTGCTAGTTACTTTAAGGTAGATAGGATTAGCTATGGTGGATTAAAATGATCAGATTTGGATTTTACTTTAATATAAGTAAGAACCCAGACCATGTCTTTGGGGGACCCCATCTGGTTTCAGGCATTTTTATTGGGAAAATGAGACAATTTTGATACTTTTGTCATCTGTTGTGGGTATTTTTTGGGAGGGGGGGAGGTTTGCCACAGTTTCAATTTGTTCAGTTTCTAGAGTTCCTGCCTGATTAATGTTGTGCAAGTGAAATGTTTTTGTTTTGTTCTCCCATTTGTCAGCTTTTCACTGGGTGTTCTAAGGGACAGAATCAGCTTGAAAACTGAATGCTCTAGCAAAAAAAAAAAAAAAAGACTTTAAAGTTCATAATTTCACGCAGCCTTCATTGCCTTCAGAAAAATCTGACATGACTATTTTTTTCAAAAGAAGTAGAATGATTTTTTTTTCCTGCTGTTCCCTAGCTGACTTACACAAGTCACACAAATCTTCCACATGCTCTTGAAATGCAGGTTTCTCGATTCACGTATATGCCAGTGTGCTTGCAGGATCAGCCTGCAGCTGACAATATAGAGGAAGCAGAGAGCAGTTGAAATGGTGTAACATAGATGAATGCAGTGGAAGACCCAGCTTTCTCCATTCCCCACCATTTCTGACTTTGCTACAGAATACTTGCAGAGATTTCATTGGAGTTATTACTGATGTAGAGAGGCTGGTTAGGCATCATTATGGTGTTCTTTGTCAAGTAAGTGGTCGTGTAGGTGCTACCACCAAAATTGCTTTAAAATACCATGAAGGTGTGCCTTTTTCTTTCAAAAGGAAAACCTACTATCCATCTGAAAGAAAAATCTAGCACATGACCTCATGGTTTAGAGCCAGCCAAACATGAATTCATGAGGTTTTGTGCTTAGTTTTGCTGAGAAGATGGTCATCCTTTTGCTATGTTAGCCCCCAGTTCTGGTATCGATCTGGAGCCTGCAGTCTGTGGGATAAAGTTACTGTTTCATCTGTCACCTCATTTGGATCCTAAATGGCTACATCACCTCATACAGCACAAAATAACAATAGAAAATAGAAAAATAATACTGAGCAAGACCTGTATTATAAGGGAAAGTGAAAGAAACTTGTGCTTCTAGTCCCAAGGGAGGAAAGAGGAAAAAGCAGTACAATGGCTGAACAGTAAAAGCCAAGCACAGGAAAAAGGTTGCTGTTTATGGGCTTCCTAGGAGTAACTGCATAAAGCTCTATGTGGTATGAGAAACACAATAATACAGAAAGAAAGGATAAATTGATAGTTCTAAATATAAATGTGTGCATAACAGAAAAGCCACACAATGCTTTTCTCCTGTGAAATTGTATTTCCAGGTTAGTAAATGGTACTTTTGGTATCACCAGAAATTCCGTTTCCCAGATTAATGACATGGTTTTCTTAGTCCATATTGTATGCTTGCCAGAAATGCCATCCTCTGAGTCTGTGCTTTGAACTCAGGTATTTATTTAACCCAGCTTCCAGGATTTTGAAAAGACTGGCTTCCTCCCAATTATTCTTGAGACAAGCTTGTTTATAACTTTATTTTCTCAACCAATAAGAATAAATGGCAGAAGGCAAAGGGGAGACCAGATCTGCTATTTCCACTTTTTGTTGCACAAAAAGTGATTTACCCAGGCAGCATCTCTCAAGAGCTTTCCTTATTCTGCACTTATTTACACTGGTGCAAAGCAAGTGGAAAGTGCTACATGTTATGATGGGTCAAATTTGATGCCCAGCCTGCACTGGCAGAATAAGAGACAGTCCTCTCTAGAGACTACTTTGTAAAGAGGTGAATTTTCTTCAGGGCAACAGAGTTTGATTTGTAATCCTGTCTTTAGGAAATGCATCCACTTGCGTTTATTCATAACTTCTTGTATTTCAGGGTCAGCGAGGAAAAGGCATTTTGCCTGTTATCGCCAAATAATCTAGTATATGCAAATAGGGCAACTGCTTTTGTCCATAGTCTGTAATGACTAGGAGCCCACCACAGAAACCCATAGGAAGCAGGCATGAAAAAAGGCAGTAAATATTGGTGAGCCAGTGAGCTACACCTACCAGCTTGGGTTCATAAACATGTGGGGCTTCTCTCCATGCCAAGACAAAGGGGCTTTGGCCCTGGGGGGAGCTAGCTGTGGGCCAGAAGGCTCTGGTCAGACTCCTGCCAAGGGGCTGGCCAGCGTCTCCATTTTCCTATCAGCCTGTGGCTAGCAAGTGCTGATAAACATTTGGCTTAAGGGCCTCTCGGCTCCCACTGCCAGACCATGTGAAGATGTGTTTCTGTTTCTGCTCTTGACTAGACATCCCAGAAACTCTGGCAGCCATGGGTGTGGAGCTTTGACAAATTTCTGGTCCTCTTCCTTCCCTTCTGTGTTTTTCTGACAGCACTTCTGAACCCTGCCTCTGCTGCAGCAACAGTTCTCATAAGCAATTGTGTCAAAACCAACCCCAAACACAACAAACAAGCTGTTCCCTCTGCCCTTCTGTCCCTAAACCTGGCATGACCCTGGGTTAGTTGGCCATTCTCATTTCCTAGGAATGGAATTGTTCATAGTTTAAATCATTTATTTCTTCGTGCCTTGACAAAGTTTCAACTCAAAAATGCTTGCAATCTCTGCAAGCCTCACCGCTGAGCTTTCTCCTTGGTCCATGTTGAGGTGTTGGCTTGGTTGCTGTAACAGCTACAAACTGTGTAACTGGGGTTAATCTGGTTTATTAAAAACAGCATGCTGTTGCCACACTGTCCCTGTAGTTTCACTCAGCTCTTCAGATGCTGGTCGGCCTAACAGCTGTCCCCACTGGGGATGACTTTCTGCCTCTCGGGATGTTGAGCACTGGCAGTCGATCTAAACCTTACAAATATAGACTGAAAATAAGGGGTTCTGTGTTTGATATATGAACGTGCACACACACAATTTCATAGTTATCAATCTTAGCAGTTTGTTGTTGCAAAATGGTAATTCACAAGAACATGATGCAGATTTTGAGTTAGACTTGTGCTTTCCAAAATTTCACACTTCAAGAAAAGGGTGTTACTAAACACATTAATTTTGAACAGTTTTGAGCACTTCTAATTACTAAAAGTAGCAATAGGTCCGCATTAAAATGTTACATTGGAACTACTTGGAAAATGTAGAGCTGAAATGCAAACTAGACTGTGGATTTGATTTATTCCAGACACAATTAAGCGAAGCCTTGAGATCCAGACATTCCTAGTTTTTGAATATTGTTCAAAATCGAGGTCCAGACATGAATCTTGCATTGGAAGGATGACCAATTTATATATCACTGGAGGATATTTAACAAGATTTGATTGGACCTGGAAGGTAATGACTGCTTAATATTTCTGATGAATAGAGAGGAGCTGAGGATTTCCTGGGGATGGCCCTGAGGTCATCTTGCATTTCACAAATCCAGCCTGCAAGAAGAGCTTGTAGACAGTCTCATATATTGCAGAACTAGAGTCAGCCTTGATAAACTTGCTATGTGATGAATGTGTTGGGTGAGCAGAGTGTTTCTCTTTTGTATTTAGCACAGTTAGAAATGATGGTAGTTTTGCTTTATTTAAAAGTAACATTTCCCTGATTTTTACTTTATCTCAAATTTGCAGAAAAGTAAAGAGGTAATAAGCTGAACTTAAGCCAAGGCAAGGGGTATGTTTTAATGTTTTGGCTCAGTGTACCTTGCCAGCCAAACATAAAGTCAGGAGCGCAACATCTGAAGTTAGGCCTATTTTTAAGGACCGTACTAAAAAGAAGTCTAAAAGCAGATCTGGGTGACTTCATCCTCTGGGTACTTTCCCTGTTTTTGGCGTGAACCAAAGCCCACGGAAGTCAGTGGGAGCCTTTCTATTCTCCGCACTTGGCTTGGATCAAGCTCTGTCTTACTAATATCATTATGTCATCAACAATATTTCAGGAAGCTGAAAGGCAGCTTGATAAGGTGGGAGAGAGCAGGCAGGACTCTGAAATCACTGCTTCTGAATAGACTTCACGTGGGTTTGAATGTTGTTTAGACAGAATAGAGGACTTCGGAAAAAACAGATCCGCTTCTGCAAATTGCTTAGGGATACTGAAGTCAAAGAGCATCCAAACATTGCTTTGTGGGTTGCCTTTGCTGCGAATAGAGTTAATGTTTCGTTATATATGGAAAAATGCTATAGAGTTCCCCTCTGGGCCTTGCATGGAAAAAGTGAACCAGCAGGAACGTTAATTGTAACCCCCTTCTCAGATGCCAGGAAAGAGGAAAGAGTCCTTGAGGCTGCCATACCCTAACAAAATATCCTGTTGAGGTCAAGAACTTTTTTTTTCCTTCCCTGATCCAAGTTTTCTACCTCAGGCAAGGAGAAAGGAACTCAAATTAGAAAGAAAATAGGAAACAGAAAATGCCAATGCTTCGCTTGTTAATTCACACGAAACTGGGGGATATGAACGGGTAAAGGCTTGCATCTTTCCTGCGGTTTTCGTGGCTCAAGGGAAAAGCTCCTTGCCTCTGTCCCCAGGAGATGGATAAAAGCAGGGTGTCTGTGCCTGGAGGGGGATACAAGTGGGGCTGGGCTGGGACCAGAATGACCCAGACGTGACGAACTTCTGTAAATGGAGGTATAAAGGATTACATCCTTAAGTGGCTTAGCTTCGAAGGCAGTAAGTACAGGCAACGAGGACCTCAGAAACCCCCAGTCCCTTATTCCCGTTTGTCCCTGGGCAGGGCGCTAAAGCTCAGCTCAGCTGCCCCCTGTGCGGCTCAGACTAGAGGTGGGAAAGGATGCCCTATGCACAGCAAGGGGAAGAGGAAATCCCTGGCCACATGACTTTGTGCAGATGGTCTCAGGCTTCTAGCATAATCCTGCACTTTTGTTTCATGGGAGAGACCCCACCCCTGCTTTGCCTGAGTGTAAGCATGTGTAGGAGGCTCTGTGGGGGGAGTCTTGCTGATTTAATTATTCCTTACATGTTGTTTGCCTGTGTATGGGACAATTGAGCCTATAATAATCAATCTTGCATGCTCTGAAACAAGAGAATACTACATACGATCTAAGCTGCATGCTGAAATGTGGTTATTGGAAATGAATTTTATGGTTGAATAGGCCAGTATTGTGTTGTCTCTTTGCTTTTTTGGGCTTTTAGTTATTTATTCACAGTGTCATGCCGGCAAAATATTTTATGTCTTCCCGTTTAGCTTGCTGAATTAATCTTCTGCTTCTGGAAATGTTTATACACAGATGACAAAATATAGATTTTCTATGTAAACCAGTGGCTTAATTTTTGTTCATATTAATTGAAAGGTTTATCTCTGTAGCATCTTTTTAAATAATGGGAAAGGAATTTCCTGAATATTTGAACTCCTATTATAAGCATTTAGGTAATTTATCTTTGCTATTTCTTATCCATATAGCGGTTGCCTAGGAACAGAAGTAATAATATTAATTTTGAATCTCCTTATTCCATTTGTCCTTCCATCAGACTGGCTATTCCATGTAGCTGTCGTGTTCCATATGGTAATCTCCTAAATATTTACATGTCTTCCTCTATAGCCTTTGAATGCATGCGTAAATCTCTTTCTTCTCACACATGGTCCGTGTTTTGGTAATAGAGTTGTGCTGCAGACATGCTTAATTACTGCTCTGCCATTCCGTACCAAGTTTCTATGAGGAACTCTGTTCAGGTGCTGCAATTTTGAAGTGATTCCAAATTACTGGAGGTCTCCTGATGCCATGGAAAAAAGAAAAAAGAACCACAGTCCTGTTGATTCCGAGACTATTACATTTTTCCCATGTTCAGTGAGGCTAGGATTACACGAGATAATTACTGCTGCAGAATGTGTTTGATTACTGTTAAGATAAGTGGCTGAGAAATAATCCATCAAAAGTAAAGCTGCTGTGATTCTGCTCCCTCACTGGTAGCGTTCCCCCTCGTTTCTGTAGATATACTTGGGAATGTCTTTGAATGATCTGACTTTGTAAGTAGGAGTGTCATTTGCCTGTAACCTCCCATGCCGCTCTATTAGTTTATTTATGCCTGTCATCTCTCGTGTGACAGCTGAGAAGAAAAATCAATAAATAGCTTTTTTTTTCTTTTTTTTTGTCCCCCTCCCCTTCGAATTTCTCTTTAACAGAATTTACTTATTTGCTTGGTAGGTGCAGCGCTCACCAACAACATATGTCCTCTTTGTTCAAAGCGGGGAAAAAAAAAAATGTTGAGCTGATATACTGCGGTGTGCATCCTTGCAGAAGCCGGCGCCTCGGTCTTTTATTGTACTGTAGGGATAATGGAAGCTCCTTGCCTGCTTAACTCATGTGATTAAAATGGGACACATTGTGATGTTCTCCTCAATTAGCATGATCGGCTCCCGGGGAGCGAGGGAACCCTGCCTGTGTTGTTTCGCATTTTCCCCTCTAATGAGTAGAAAGAGTCTTTGGAGAATAGCTAAATAATTCAGACCATTAGGAACCTGTCAACTTAAACAATGCCCCCTCTGACCAGAAAAATTGTCGAGCAGTTGGACACCCTGGCAGATGTTGAACTTGTTCTTATTGTTAGTTCTGCTGCAGGCAAATATCTTTGCAGCGACTTACAAGATCCGTGCATCGCTCCCTTTAGCCAGTGCATGTGGGTATAATCAACACATGTTGGCCAGATTTACTCTAGCTTTTATACCCCGGTATTTCTTTCTGTTAATTGAATAATATTGTAATCTCCAAATATTGTGATTTACCGCTTTTAAGTATGTTTGCCAGCTAACAACGAGAAACCACAATCAAGGCTTAAAAAAAAACTTACTTTGGTTTCTTTAATATTCCTTCTGTTGTGTTAATCTTTTTTTTTTTTTTTTTTGAAGCCCTCTACAAACAGAAGGGTTAGATGTATTTTAAACGGAATTTGTTGTGTCTCATATAACCTTAGGATCTGAGACTTCATGGGAAAAATTCATATCTTGAAACTTCCTATAATATCATATGCCCGTGCAGAGCTGCTTTAGGTAAACTTCGTTATGTAATAAAATCAGTTTTGTATGCCTTTCGGTGCATGCTATTAAAGCAAACACTGATTTGATGTCATTTTCTTGGAATCTTTGGCATACTTACCCTGTTGTAATGATACTTATGCCTGCAATTTTTTCTAAATTAATTGATGAAACGATAATCAGCATTATAATGAAACATTTCATATATTTCGTTAGAAAACAACCCCTTATATCTTCCCCACCTCCTGCAAATGTTTGTGCTTCTGTCTTAAATGGGTGATTGCAAATAGTCAGTCTTGCACAAGCAATTAGCTGGTCTGTTGGATCAGTTAATGGAACAAGCTATGGCAGCAATGCTATGTGAAATAACATCTGTGCTTTATAAATATTTATGTTGTAAGAGCTCCTAGTATATTCTTGTGACAAATGACTCCACCTTCAAATATTTTTACATGTTTAATAGACATGTGCTTTTTTTAACAGCATGTGTGAAGGCTTCACTTCTAATTTTTTTAACCTAATGTATTTTAAAAATGTTTTCGGTCATATTTTTGATGGATTTTTTTCCATTTTGCATTTGAGTCCCTGCAAAGAAATGGTCCTAAATTGAGAGCATGTTTACACCTATCTGTTGTAGTTGAACAACTTTTAATTGTAGTTAGGAAGAAACAATTAACAGTTCCATTGTTAACAAAGATTTGTTACTGCCAGTTGTTTATTGAAAAATGCATCCCCGAAACAGCATGCTTGTCAAAAAAGATGCATTGGGGCTGCTCTTGTGGTATGGAAAGTAGTAAATATTACTCAGAAGGGGTCCTATCTTGGTCTGGTATATCACCTTGTTCTTCAGGAGCAAAGATTTCAGAAGGAAAAAAAAAATGAAAAGATGTCAGCCATTCAGGCCGCTCAGGGTGAGCCTCTCTGTAGCAATAGCTACCAGGGCTTGTGAGGGCCATGCTGGTCTCAGAGATGTCCTTCTGTGGTGACAGTGCTGCCCCTCTAGTAATGGAGTTTTCTCCTTCTTCACCAGGGCAGGGAGGATGCTCACAGCTCTGTGTGGCCTGCTAGGATTTGGAGCTGATTTTGAGCTGAGCCAGGGCTATTTGTAAGCAGTAGTGATCATTGCAGGCCGGCTTCTCTCATCCGCTACGCTCAGTCATTGAAATTGAGGAGATGGGTTTGCTGCATAGTTCCTCTCTTTTTCTCTCCTAATTGATTTTCTAGTTTTCAGTAGTGTTTCTGCCCTGCTATCACATGGTCATGCTTTATCTTTTTTTTCATTTAATTATATTGAAATTAATAAGACAGTAACCAGAGGCACTTAGATTCCCCAACTGTTCTCTGTAACTCACTTGAAAATAGAACATAACAACAAATAGGAACCTCACGTGTGCAACAATGCTAAAGAACCACGTGACATAAAAATAAAGGAAAAAGGTTTCTTTAAACATCAGCTGTGGTTTATTGTGTACCTTAAATGTCCCATTTTGGACACTGGAAAACCCATTTTGCCCATATGAACCAGTTTTTGTAGCTTGACATCTATTCTGACCTGCAGGCAGAGCTGTTTGAGGTACGTTGATGCTGTCATTCAGTAGGTGAAATGTCCTGCTTGGGTCTGTGAGCTCGGGAGAGAACGCATGTGCTAATGCATAGGCTCCTTTTTGTTTTCGTCCCAAGCTCCTATAAATCATAAGTAATAAAATTCAATTATTCAATTATTTTTGTCCTCTTCTAGCTGGCAAACATTTGGAAATGACACCAGGAAGCGGAGGGGTTGAGCACTAGTTTGCAGAAAAGTGAGAAGAGAAATTGAAAACAGGTCTTCTGGAGGAAATTTGTATGGTGTAGCGTTTTCCTTCACCAAGGGTGAATAGGAGACTGCTTCATTTCTTGCTGTTCTCCTCCAGGGCCAAAGACACCAAGGACAGACCTTGAGTGCAGTTTAATGAGAACATTTCTCTAGCAGATGTTGCATGATTCAGATGTTTTAGTCGTGAAATCAACAAAGCTCCTAAATTCATGCCTGCTTGCTATCTTGTTGACAATAACATGTAATTATTTTTTTAGCAGCTTAGTTACACCTTGCATAGCACAACTTCCCTGCTTTCTTGAGAGCTCTGTTACAGCTCTGGTTTGAGAAGCCTGATTTGCTACTTCAGATATCTTTAACTCCTATTTTGTTTTGGGAGACAAAGTGGGGAAAAATCTAATGTTAACCCCTGGACTCGACATGAAATCTCTGTGCGCATCAACCAGTCTGTGGCTGAGCTGTAATCAGCAAGGTACCAAACTCTGGCTGCACGTGCCCGTCTGAGTCTGCTGTGTATCAGCTGAGGAACCTCGTACATCAGCGGCTTGCATGCGAGTCTGTTGTGTCCTTGTCAGCTAGGGAGGGCAGGAGGCAAAGTGGAGAACTCTAGTCTTTCAGAAACAGAACAGACTGTGTCTAGGAAAAGATATTGTATAGGGGTGACATTCTGTAACAGTAGGCTGACTTCAGTATAAAGGAGATGGGTGTCCTTTCTTAGCTTGGAGGATGGGGACTTCTGTATTCTCTGTTTTTCTTAGTGGATTTCCATTGCTTAGAAGACAAAACAGTGGTGACAATGGGATCTCTTAGCACCTTCAAAGTGAAATCTGAATGCGTCCCTAGTGTAAAAGCAGTGTAAAAATGTGTTTAAATAGCTGTCTGTTTAATCTGGATAATTCATGTATCTCCATCTATAAAAATAGGTTCTTGGCTTTAAAGCATTCTGTAGAACATATGTTTTAAAATATGTTATGAGGGTTGTATATTAATCTAGAGCATTTATATAGCCGCCAGCTACCAAAGGCACAACTTGTATTTTTGCTTCCCTTATGGACTTTTGTGCACATCCTACGGTTTGTTTTTACTGCAAAACAGAGACGTTATAAGCCATTAAGCTAGCAGAGACATGCAGTAACACAAGCTGCATAGTTTCCTCGCGCTGTATTGAAATACCCTTTAATTTCCTACGTGACCCAGCAGTTTCCTAGAAAAGTAGGATAATGGCACATTCCTCCATCCCAGCAGTGTTATGATGATATGTTTATGGAAAAGTGTGAGGCGCATAAATACTTCATATAGTACTAAGAGATTAATTGTGGGCAGCATGTAGCTTGCTTGCTCCTTGTTGATCTCCAAAGGCTATTTCATTATCAGGTTGTTGCAAGCTGATAATGGCAAGGCAGTGGGTGAGAGAAGGAGGAGGAGGTGGGTGTGGAGACTCAGTTTGGGGGTTGTAAAAAAGAAGGACCCTTATGCTGTAACCCATGACCTAGTCTGTGACAAACCCCAGGCAGCTCAACCCACATGCTCCCTGAGGAGCTTCCCTAGGAGCAGGGCAGGAGGAGGACTCTTGGAGGACCGGGGAAGGCATGCCCAGCCACCTGAGGTGGAGGATGTTAAACCTCTGTGTAAGTCAAGTAGAAGGCAGAAAAACACACCTTCGACATGTTATACCAGTACACTAAAAGTAGTCAGGTAAGTATGTTAGAGGTGGGCAGAAATGAAAGAGCTGGGGGAATCGACTCGGGTCTTAAGACCAAACATAAGTGTTGATTGGCTTGCCACAACAAATGGGTATGTGTTGATGACACTGGCTGATACAAAGTGGGACACATAGTAAATATAGAGATGGTTTAGAAATAATGAAGAAAGGAGCTGCATGACCCCAAGGACTGGAATGATAAAATACAATGAACTTGGAAGAGGAGAAAGTGCAGGGTTGAGTGCTTTGCACTAATAGGAAGAATGCCTCTGTTGATGTTTGGGAGTCACCCTCTGAAAATGAAAGAGGAAGGGAACAGAACAGACAGCTTTATTATCCATTGCTGGAAGATCGTGTGCCACTAATGTGATTCAGCTGGGCCCTAGGATATGTCAGTCCAGGTATTTTTGTCTGTGTTAGGGAAGAATTACTATTGTTGTACGAGGTGCTTGAGAGGAATCTCTGGGAATAGCATTTAAACTTGTGAACATCCACGTTTCAGAAAGATAAATTCGGCAAAACAGGTGCTGATGAAAGGCTTCAGGGATGAGCGGATGTTAACCTTTCCTAAGGAATTATATGCACGTGGTTTATTTAATCTACTAAGGGCTAATGGGAGAAATGCAGGACTGGGGGAAGGGGAGTGGGAGCAGAGGCCAACCAGTGCTCCTGAGAGAGACCCAGTGCTTTGGCTCAGGAGCTGTCATGGCTTCCACATGGCTTGTGACACTAATCCCAGGACTTGGACCTGGCCTGTTATGGAAATCGTTGGACCACAGCAAGGCTAAGTGAAGAGAATACAACTATATCAGGAACAGGAAAGAGAAAATAGTTTGCTTTTCACAGAGACCGAAATTGTCACCAGAACGATGAGCAGACGCGGAGCTCCCAGATATACATTCAGGCATAGACCCAGGGGTACAGACCTAAGTCTTGTACTGCTCTGATGCCTCTTACAAAAACTAAAGTATGGAACTCACAGAAAACTTAACTGAGGTTGGTAGAGTTGAAGCATATTCATTGCTAATGTTGCTAACCTGGGAAGTTTTAGAAGGCACATGAGTTGTTATTTCTGAGTGGAGAAGTTAACTTTAACTGTGCTTGGGAGATTAACTAGAATTTTATTCTCAGTTATGCCAAAGCTGCTGAGTCTTGGAGTTTCCTCTCCAGTGAGACAGGATACTGGAAACTGTGAAACAGAAGTCCACTGCTAGGTAGCAATTCCTATGTTACTATGCAAATATTTATTTCGTTTTTGTGGACGTAAATATTGATTTGGGGCTTTCATGGGTTTCTGATGATTTCTGTTGCAGTGTTCATGTATTTCTTTTTGATTTAATACATCATCTGCAATATAACTTGGCTATAGTTTCATGCTTGGCACTTAAATGTGACCCTGCAATTTTATTAGGATAATTGAATAAACGCCTTGTTTTTTTGGCTGAGTTCGTTCACCAACTGTTGCTACAATCAAGGAAGTGTTGATCCCTTCTGATAACAATGTGATTGTTCATGTGCCTAACTGCAGATTTAACAGCCTAGCTCCCTATATTGGAACTTGGAGATGTCATTTGCATCTAAAGAGACTGGTTTTATCTGAGGCTAGTTATTAAAAAAGCAACTAATTCCTTCCATATGATACTATAAGGAGCGTGACAGAGGAAAGCAGCAGCGAAGAGAGTGTTAGTTTGCAGCTGTATACATGATGCTGTTGCGTAGATACGTTAAATGCAACTGAGAGCTGCTCTTAAGAGAGGGTTTTCATGACTGTGACATTCCTGCTGTGGTTTTGGGCGGTAGGTTTTCGCTGGGGCGGCTCACCCAAGGATGTTGGGAATACCTACTCACTCCTAATAAGCTTAAAAGTAGGGGGGGAAGAAGGACTACAAACAAAACCCAAATAAAGAGAGAAAATAAGAGACCCAGGAGCTCCTTTTGGACGAGCATCCTTGCTGTGGAAGCCGGCGGTGGCTGTGGCATGCGGGGTCGGCCGAGAGCCCAGTGAGGGCTGCTCCCGGCACCACTTCAGGCGGCCGGTGGAAAACCACCCTCTGGTGAAGCCTGCATCGTGCTGCTCCGCCAATGGAAAAAATTGAGCACCAGGAGGAGGGTGTGTAGCCTGCAGACAAAAATACATCCAGCCTCGCGCGGGCAAGGGCTGTTTTTAGTTCCCAACGGCTGAGCTGAGCGTTTGGAAGTGTTAGACACAGTTTCCTGGCTTGCCTGGGGCAGGGAGAGTCGGTGTGTCTGCGCGTGTGTCCATGTGTCCGGACGGCAGAGCGTGGGGCTGAGAGGCTGAAGCCGGCACCCTGGGGGAGGTAAGTGGGAGAGGGAAGGGGGCTCGGGCTGGGGAGTGGGGAGGAGAGGAGAGAAATCCCCCTCCAAGCCCAGAGAGCGGAGCAGGCTCGTGTCGTGCCTGAGCCCCCAGCCGCCGTGCTTCCTCTGCCGTCGCAGGCTGCGCCTAAGATGAATGGTTTGTCTCCAGAAAACAGTTCTCGCTGGTCATCTGTCAAAGCCGATTGCCTGAATTGCTAAATAAACCACCGCCGGTATCGTTTTACAGCTCTGCTGCAGCAGGGACGGATTTTTTTCAAGGCAAAGTATGAGAAAGTATGTTCAGTGTTGTAGTTTCTGCAACGTTGAAGTGACTCTACTTATAAAATATGATTCATAATCCCTCCAAATCTTTTCTATTTTCTGATTCTGTCTATTTTCACCAAAATGTGAAGTTAACTCACAATACATAAACAGTGTACCCAAGCAAATGTTGGGTAGTTTTTTTGTGAAGCGTTAGAGGAAAATATTTCAGTCAACGCTACTGCTACTTGTGAACTGGGATGATGTGGAAAAGCATAGCTGCTGCTTCTGGCAGAGGTAGGTCCTGAACAGGTTTTGATCTTTCTACAAAGATTTTTAATGCTGCTTAGATTTTAAATACGTAACTCTACAGAAATTGTGTAAATGCTATGTTCAGTGTCACAGGAAAATTTAAAAGAAAAAAAAAGAAAAGAGGGAAATGCCCAAGAAATGGAGAAATGTCTCTTTTTCCCCTCTTCCTTTTTTAAGAGGAAAGTGATTAATTGCTTGTGCAACACAACCAAAGTTTGCCACTTTGTTTATGCTTCTTGCTGATGTGGTCACTGAGTTAATTTTGTACTCTGGTGACTTCATACTTCATTCTGGAAATCATGCCTTTCGTTCCCTTTGGAGTGGATGATTTGGTAAAATTATACAATGTATAGCAAATTGCTGGTTAGAGTCAAGGGATGGATTTTTTTTTAATCTGATCAGCTTTAACAGGAAAGGGTATCTGTATGTCATGGAAGAGAGAACTGGCACTTTCTGTAGCTGTGAAGCTACAAAGCGAGCCTTTTAGCAAGGAAATGTAATCCTTAGCGTGCTTTTTATTCTTGTAATGTGTGAGTAACATGCTGGTACCATGGAGGTACTGGAAAGTAAGCCCTAAACTGTGCTGCTGCTGCTGCAGGGCTCTTGGCATGCTAAAATCAAGATCTGCTTTTAATTTTCCAAAGGACCCTGTCTCAAGTTAAATTCCAGTGACTGAGCCCCAGATCCTCTGTCCTCTTCAGGAAGTCCCAGGGCCAGTGGTGGGAAAGCATTTACTTTGGAGTCAGCACCCTCAGATGTTTGTGGATGTGTACACCAAGAGGCAGGACAGACCACGCCAAATGCATGCCAAAAATGTGTTTTTTCCCCTCCATGCTATGAGGCGAGTTGTGTCATGGGTGGCAGGCCCCATCTCTCAGCCCGAAATGCAGCACTGGGGCTGTATTTGGTAGCATGAGGTGGTTGCTGCTGAAGGGGACAAAAGAGGAGGAGGACAGATGTTCCTGGCTAGGATTTGGGCCACAGAGCTCCAGTCTCTCCTCCTGCCATTATCACAAGGGTGGCTGAGGCAGAGACCTCTGGGGGGTTTGCCTGGTCTCAGTCCCTGGAGCTGGGGCTGTGTGGAGCATCTCAGCACCTTTCAGGTGTACTGTCCTCCCTACCTGAGGCCCCAGGCCTGGAAATCCCTTGAAAGCACCATGTGAGTCTGCTTTGGGGCCTGCCAGCATGCTCACAACCAGAGTAGGTGGAGAAGAAAAGACCTTTCAGATCACTGAGTTCATTTCCCCTCCAAGGGCAGGAAATAGACCCTTTGACATATCAACTCTTTAACTACTACAGCTACTGCGTTAAGCCAAGATGTGAGCTGGCATTCCTGTTTTTTTTTTTTTTTTTTTTTTTTAAGCTTAATGGCTTTTATTTAAATGGATGGGCACTTTAGCCATTGTGTATAAATTCAATAACATTTACAAATGGTGAAATTTGTTTTTCCTGCCAAAGAAAAATAAGTCTCTAGAGATTTAGATTGTATCAGCATTGGTATAATATGATAAGGATCTTCAGGCTTGACTCAACCTTCCATATTGCTCTAACTTGAAAGCTGTAAGGCCTAATCTAATTAAACTGCCAATGCCTTGGACCCAGAAGAATGGGTTGAAGAAAAGAAGGAATCGTATCCCAGATGAGGTTTGTCATTCTGATGTGATATACCTGTGATGCAGTGTAGACCTGTTGGGATCAATGTTAGTTTAAGAGAAGGAACCAGAAAAGGGGATTGTCCCCTTCTTACATAAATGTGAAATTAGAAATCTACGTGTGATGTTGATATGATGAACAGCATGAAACAAATTGTCTAAGGTCATGATGACTATATTTAATGAGAAAAAAATATTGTTTTTAATTCTATCTGTGAGCTACTAAGCAATTCCTAATATTATAACTATACAGGCTATAATTCTTTAGAGACTAATGAGTGAGTGAGGAGTTTTGGATTCAAATTGGATTTTTAAGGCAAAATTATCCAATTTTTTTTAAGGACATACTTGTGGTGTTTGGGTTATTCATTCTTTGAATACAGCGGTATATAATGCAAAATATCCTGCCAAGAATACCACGGTACAATTATTATGGTATATTTTTGTAATAGGAATGTGATTGAGATTGCAGGAATAAGAAATCTGCTTCTGATTTGTGGGAGCATGTGACCGAAGTGCGTAGTTCTAAAAAATACAGTAAATTGTTTCCAGTAAGAAACTCCATATTTAATCCAGCTACAGTGTTGTGCTATCGTGCTTCCCTCATTAGTTCTGTGTGCCCGTCGATATGCAGCCATGTGGGAAGGTGAGGACAGGTTTACGTTCTAGCATTCTCTATTATTTTCATATTAAAAACCAAAGTAGATTAAAAGTTAATTTAAACTTTAAATCTTCAGTTCTCTGTCCCTGCAAGAATTCACTGAGCACACTGATTCTTTGCAAAGCTTATGAACAGGTTAGTATTTGAAAGATACTTATTTAAAATTTCTAAGGCTTCATAAGCCATTTAAAATGGCTGGCGTTTTAGCCTGGTGTAAGGCATTAGAGAATGTTGAAATTGTCTGAAAGGAAAAAGGAAAAACAGGAATTGCTTGGTCAATTAAAAAAACTTTTCTGGCTATACATATATACATACATATATGTATGCATATATATAAAGTAGGTGCTCTGCATCACAGCCTGCAGTATGTTTAACTGGAAAAGGAAATAACAAATTGGTCACTTCATGTAAATGAGGAGGGGTTCTGTTTCATCTCTTCTTTCTCTGAAGTACTTTCTGATTCTCCATTATCGCAGATCCACAAATCCTGATGACAGTCTCTCGTGGTGCCTGTATGAAACACATACCCAGAGCAGCCGTCTTTGCAGGGCGCCGGCACCTCCTGTTCTCTTCTCCATGCTCCCCTCTGTACCTTCCCACTCCACCTTGCTTACTCTGGAGGTGAATATTAGTCACACTCGGCAGCTGGGAGAGGAGTCCTGAAGTGCCCTTTTGGAAATAGGTTTTCCAAATACAACAAAAAGCGTACGTGACTCTTTGCCTGCTTCCTCTTTCTTCGTTACCGTAGAGTACGTGGTGGGATATACTCACTGCCCTTCATATATAAAGGCCCTTTGTAATAGTATTGATTTCACTGCAAAGTGAGTTCAAACCCTGATTTTCTCTGGCAAACGTATGTTTGCCAGTTGATGGCTGTGAGTGACCGTGCATGGTGGTGGCAGCTATAGAGAACTGGTTCAGTGGCCCTCTCAGAGGTGTCTCACCTGTACAGGGGACAGCTGATATTAACAGATAATGCTATCCTAATCTTGACCAATCCATATTACTCTCTTTTGTTGTTGTTGTTTTCAGCAGTTCTGCACCAATGCCATGTTTAGGGGAGTGAGAATCAACTTCCCTGCACCTCATCAGTGGATTCACAGGAAAGCTTCAACAGGGATTAAATAGTTTGTAGTTCACTTGATGCAGATCGCATCTGTGGGTGATGGTTCACTGTTACCAGCCATCCAGAGAAAAAAGGTGTCAAAATACAGCAGCCATACCTTTGGTGCATGGCTTCATGTCTCCAGAACATAACTTCTTTCTCCAGGTTAAAGCTTACCATTGCTAAAGCTTACATAATTCATCTCTTACAACACCCTGGGTGGTGACATTGTCACTCCCAGTCACAGAAATCAGAACCTCCCTAGGGAGATCTACCACAATCTCTTGTATTTCTCCACGTGGTGTATGGCCACTGTCTGATACTTGCTGTGGTTGTGGAGCATTCAGTCTACTTACGTCTTTGTGCTTGCCTCCCATCCGTCTGGAGTTTGTGGTTTTCTAACCTGTAGTTTTAGAAAGTCTCAGCATGGTGACTATGACTGTACTGGAAGCAGATGGCTGGCAGCAGTGAAACTGTGTTTGGTGTAAGCTGCTGCTGTAGCAGCCCAGAGCAGCACAGGAGCCTCGTCACCCTTGACTCAAACTTACCACCAATTCATTACATAAAAATTCCTAGTTATCTCATAAGTAAACCTAATACTGGAATGTTATTGTTATGGTTCAGTTTTGCCAATAATGTAGTTAGCGAGTCAAGCTTCGTAAACCTTTACTTTGAGAGATGAAGACTGGGGAGGCAAGCACCCATCCAGTGGCAGAAAGCTGCCCTACATGTGCACACACCTTGATCCTAAGGAAGATGTTTTCCCCTCTAGCATTTATAAGGCAGTCTGGCTGCTGTGTTATTAATGAGGGAATATAGGTGGCAGGCTCCTGAGCTTCTGTGTTTGTTTTTCTGAGCCAAAAACATCTAGGAGGGCTTTATGTGCAGGACTGTAAAGGTGGGGAAATATGTTTTTAGCTCTGGGGTTATGATTTGCGTTAATTATTGGGTGTGGTGGTGATGGTGGGGTTCCCGGATTAGCATGTTTGCATAGCTGTGTTTTTTAAATGTGTCAAGGGGAACCAGGGTGAAGATTAAAAACTTCTTTTTTAGGGAATGTGGTTATAATTGAAAGCAAATAAACTTTTAATAGTCATCTTCAGGTGCTGTGAGCTGCTTTCTAAATATACTGATTATAATTGCAGCAAATATTCATAGACTTCGGTGTTGCTCACAAGAAGTATTCATCCCTCTACCTCTGCAAACAAACAGAGAAAAGTACGCTGTCTTCTGGGTAGGAGGTTGCTTTGAGAGATAGAAGGGAAGCTGAACTCAGTCCCCTGCACTGTAATTTCTAAAACTTCCAGAATTAAAACAGATAAAATGCGGGAGTGTTGGGGAAGAGCGCAGCCAGAGCTTTGCCTTGACCACCTCTGTGACCTGGTGTCACGCTGCCTTTGAGAGCAAGCCCACTCCCCCTGTGCCCCCTATTGTAATTAGCAGAAAGAAAATCGCTCCACACAAGTGTGAGGCAAGAGAAAGGCATCCCAGCTTATTTTCAGGGTGATGGTCTTTGTGCGACCCTGCAGATGCCGTGGTTGGTTATTACAGTGTGCGTGAATGTTTAGCCTACCGTAGCTTTCTGGATGGCTGGGATGCTGAGAAAAATCCCTTGGGGCCATTTCTATGGGATTTATTGACTGTTCTGTTGTAGTGCTAACTGATTCCTGCACAGACTGAAATGCTGTTTTGTAGACATTGTACCCTGAGATAAATTTATTCATTCACCCATTATGTGATCTGTGTATTGGATCAGACGAGTACAATGGATGCTGTAGCAGCAGCTCGAGCCTCGAAAAATTGACTGTCTATCTTCTGAGGTTCATGACAGCAGCTTGCTCGCTACCCACTCTGTTAAAAGGATTACCTAACCACTGCACAATTGCTATGGAGACCAGATGGTCTTTTTGCCTGTTTCTTTAGACAAATTGGGTTCAGTGTTCCCTTATGAATAGATATAAGCCCCTCAAAGCCCCCTTGTTGAATGTAGTTTTTGCTCCCAGATGAAGAATTGTGAATGCACACTTGTGCTTGTTTGTGGTTGGCGCCTCCTTGACTGAGGAAGGCAGTTTTGCTGGGTGGGAGTTGCAATTTGTTCAAAAGTTTGGGACTTTATGAAGCTTGTGTATTATCTTATGTTTACCTTTACCTTCAATGTCAAGTCTCTGTTTTTCAATGCTTGTTACATTTGATGTCATTAACACTGTTTACACCAATGGGTGCACTTAGCAGCATAGGCACATCAAAACTGTAAGGTAAGGGTGTCCTAACTAGCAACCTTCCAAATTGTTAGAGAACAGACAAGTTTAACATATTCTTTGTTTCACTTTGTTTTCAAGGGTAAACTGAAATTTGTGGCCTCTTTTGTCAAATCTTTGTGATAGTAGCCATGAATTTGTGTTTGTAGGTCTGTAGCATCTTTAACGTGAGCGAAAAGGATATATCCCTCCTAGGTTATTTATTTTCTGACATTCTTCTAAGCTTTCTGTTGAGACTGTTTTTAATTCTCATTGGCAACCTTTACCTTTGGTTACCTGTAAGGTAACAAAATACCTAGGTTACGAGTGAATTCTGTTAAATATCTGGAAGGTTCTTATGAAGAGCCACAAATATGCCACAAAACGAGTCAAAAAGAGCAAAACTCTGTATTCAAACCAGATAGTTATTCAATTGAAAATTGTGAACGATATCCACTGAATTTATGCAGCAAATAATATTTTTGGGGGTATTGTATCTTTTAAGAATGGTTTCTGATTAAAACCTATGTTCCAACACTGAGCTCTTGTACAGCTTCTTCTATTGAATGTTTTAGTCCCTGCACTGCTGCCGTCTTCTGTGAAATTCAGCTTCTGTCCATCCCTTTTGAGTTATGGCCTCTGTGTGCTGAGCAAAGAGCTGATACATTTGGATGGCCAGGAAGAACCTGGGTCTTGCTACCTGCTGGTGTGTGTGTAGTGCTTGGTGCTGCTTCTCTGTTGTTTGCCTTGCAGATTAGCTTAAAATCAAACAAACCTAAGGAGAGGGCTTGCTTGGGTGCTTGGTGGAGTGAGTTGTGCAGTGGCCTTTCACTGCAGGGGTCGTAGCTGGAATTTAGGCAGGACAGGAAAAGATAAACAGATCTTGCAGAACATGCCGTGATCAATTTGGTCTGAATTGTAGTGGATCACTGCACGGTCCAGTGATCTGTAATTGGTGCTCCAAAACCCAAATGGAGGGTGCTCAGAGTTCACACTAATACATCAGTGAGAGGGGAGAAGGATAGAATTAGAAAATAAAACATCTACCCAGTGACCTAACTGTATTAATTCAGTGTCAGTTGTTCAAGTATTAATGTTATTCTCCATTCTGTTTCTGCTCCTCTTTTTTTTTTTTTTTGTATTCGTTTTGCTTATAGCTTAAGTAAAGTATGTTTTCTTTGACTAAGAGCCATTTTTTGTCTTTTTGGTGTTTTCTAGAGAGTCTGTGTACACCTCCATCCTGTTTTTTTGACAAGTGTAGTGGCTGGCCACGAAGACGATGCAAAGCATACTAACTGATAACCGTATCCACATTTAAGAGAGTTCCTACAGGTATGTTCCTTGTTTAATACAGTGCTTTTTAGCTAAAAGTGGTAAGGGCTGGAACTTAGGATGTTAAAATATATATGAACTCTAAAAAATAAGATTCTGTCATCACAATGTCTTATTTTGACAAAATTTTGATGAAAATGTAGTGAATTCAGAGTGATAGTCTGAGAGCTGACAAAGAGGCATAGTGCTGATTGAAAACGTGCTTTGATGTTGCTTCTGTAAATTACAAACAGTGGAGATTCATTCCAAGTAACAAAAAGAACAGAGGGATCATTTTTACTTTTGAGTACACTTTTGGAAGGTCCAAAATCTTATTTAACTCATTCTGGCAATTTGACTACTCCACTGTGTGCCATTCCCTGCGAATTCAGTAAAAAGATGAAGAGTGTTTTACTAAGTGAACTACCAAACTGTCCCATGCTGAATGAACATAACACAGTTCTGTGGTGTAATGGAAGATGAGGCTTTTCACTAATCAAGTCCATTTTTTTTTCTTCTCCTTCTCCTGGATTGACTCCATTTAAACACAAAGCTGGGGTTTGCTGAACAGTTTATTGAGGCAACACTTGGTTGCACAGAAGCCAGTCAAGCTGAAACTGCAGTTTGCTTGTCTCCTGGCAAAAGGGATTTCTCTGAAAGTACAGTTCACTTTACATCTAAGTAATGATTATCTTGCTGTCTCCCTTTCATTATGCCATTGTTCTTGGGAGCCAGAGGTTTTGTAAGTTTTAAGAAAAGGATGTTGCCAAGGGTGTGGGTGGAGAAAGGTGTTGACATGATTTCAATGGAGTTAGATTCCAGCTTTATAACAGAGGGGTAATGAACCATACAGAGAATAGGCTTTCCTAGCCTGCCCCTAAAATAAATTCAATTATGAATTTGATGTTGTAAATGGCTATTTAATGGTCTTTTTTGAAACAATTGTTTCATATCATTTTTTAAAAATGCGCTTTCCTGTGTAGAGAATAAAAATGGTCTGTTACTTTTCGCTTTGTCTTCTGGTCAAAGATTCTAATGAAACTCTTCTTAATTTAGTGGAAAATGGGGAATTCAGAAAGCCAATACAGTCTTCAGGGATCAAAAAATCATGCTGCTGCCACAGCTGGTGCCAAGCAGAAGCCTTGCTCTCTAAAAATTCGGAGCATTCATGCTAAAGATGAGAAGTCTTGCTCCTTGCATGGATGGGGACATACCAACAGTGGCTCAAACTACAAGTCGAGGTCTCTTGCCAGAAGTTGCCTTTCGCACTTCAAGAGCAGTCAGCCTTATTCAGCCAGACTCAGTGACACTGCGGTGAAGGTCTCTAAAGGCAGTGTCCATGCCAAACACAGGACAAATCCCTCAGGCGACTACTGCCAAGGAAATAATGCAGTGTTTCTGCCCGATAACGGTTTCCACTATATTGGCCTTCAAGCTGGAAGTAATCATGCTGCATCCCGAGAATGCAATGGGCACATTTTAAATTGCTATGGAAAGAACGAGAGCCTTGCATCAACCTCCCCATCAGAGGACAGGAGGAGTCCAAAAGTTCTCATTAAAACACTGGGGAAGCTGGACGGTTGCTTGAGGGTTGAGTTCCACAACAGTAGCAACAACAAAGTACCGACCGAGGAGTCCAGCGGACCGGTCCAGCTGCTGAGGTATTCACCTACCTTGGAGTCTAAGTCAAATAACCTGCTTGATGTCAGGAGGAACTCCAGTGCAGACTGTTCTTCAAGCCATCGTCTGTCACCTACTGATTCAAGGCTTCGATCTAGCAAAGGAAGTTCCCTAAGCTCTGAGTCTTCATGGTATGACTCTCTCTGGGGAAATGCTGGGGATATCAATGAGTTGGATGGTCCGTATTTGACCAGGAGCACTCCGGATACAAGCATTCATGCCAGTTTCCCAGCAAGTGACAACAAGAAGACGTTCAATCAAAGTTCATCTCTCTCCTCGCTTCGAGATCTCTATAAGGATACAAATTTGGAAAGCACTCCCTCACCTGGGATTAGGCTGTCTGATGAGTATATTGACACTCACGGCAGTCTAAGCAATCGTGTCTCGTTTGCCTCAGACATTGATGTTCCTTCCAGGGTAGAGCAGGGGAGTCCTGCACATTACTCCTCCTACACGCTCCCGTGCAGAAAGTCCAAGCCTCTCACTGAGGAGGCATCCAAGAAGGATACGTTAAAAAGCCGTATGCGACGCATCAGTGACTGGACAGGAAGTCTCTCGAGGAAGAAAAGGAAGTTGCAGGTATGAACAAATAAACCTGAGACTAAGTGTCTTGAAGTTGGTTTGTAGATTCCTCCTATAAATGTAATGATTGCATCATGTTTGCCTTTCTACCAGAATAGCTAATTACTAATTTTCTTTAGTAATTTGTGGAATTCTGTGAAATATTCCGACCCAGAAGTTGTGTGAAGTATCAGCAACAAGAACAAAAAGATGTACATTTTTGTACGCAAATTCTCCCTTCCTGTTTGGGCATTGCCTTAGTTAACTTAAGCTTCATATCTCAGTGAATTAGCTTTTGAAATTATTGCATTATTTCTGAAGAGTCTTGGAGTTTTAAAGCCTTCTCTTTGTTTCAGATATGAAAAATATAGACATATACTATAAATCAGCATACATTATTTGAAGACCATGGAGGGAGCAGTAGAAATAAATTTGAGACATAGCATGTTATAAATATCTTCGCAAATAGTCTCTGTTTGTATTGTGTGATTCATCACTGGCTTTGGTTTCACTGTTGGTCCACCTCTAGCAAGGCGAGCAACTGTAGACCGCTGGCCAGACTTGCTGGTTCTGCCCCTACCTCCCATGAAGGTATTACATGGGGTGCCCTCCTCCTTCCTGTGTGTGAGCTTAGCTCATCAGATGGAGGAGCTTGAGTTGCCATCTGGCTCGCCAGGAGTTGGTGGTATGGAGGAGATGGGAGGAGGGCAAGAGGGAGGGAAAGGATGTTTCTTTAGAATTTAAGGCTAATCCCATTAATAGGAATTTAGGATGCCTGTGGTCAGGAATGAAATGCTCATAGTTGTAGGCCCCCAAGTCAGCTCCTTAAATGCCAGACTGTGCCTGGACTTCTACGTGTGAGTTCACAAGCTGAGCTGGAGGGCAAAGACTGTATTTTTATTTTTTATTTTTAATCTTCCCTAGTGTTTCTCTTATAGAAAGAGCCTCTGTGCTTCTCTAAATGAAGGATCTGCTCCCTTTCAGCAACATTGGGATGCTGGCTACTTCAAAGGCAAGCAGAAAGTAAGAGGAACCCCAACTTCTGCAACTTAGGCAGCAGCTAAGCTGTAGATCATATAGCGCACTTTCTGTGGCATGTAAAGCAAATGCCATCTCCCATGTTGGAAATTTGGACAGGTATTGTGCCTGCTTTGAGGCATCTGTTGCTGCAGTGTAAAACTCCAGTGGCTCAGAAATGAGGTCACTATAAGGTTTGCCAGCATAAATCCTAGGTAAGGGCTACAGAACCGGGAAGATGAAAATGAAAGTCGTGTATTTGAATCACTTCTTTGTGAGTTGATGCTCATGTATTTTATCAGATGTTGTCTTTTCACCTTCGTACTCAGCTGTGAAAGAGAAGGCAGAAAAACCGGAATCAATAAAGTGGGCCTCAGCGCTTTCTGCCAGGATTCTTCACTGATTTCGACATCCGTAGCTATTCTGGATTTTATAGCCAGGCTTTACATATGATTTCTGCATCCCAGACCTTTGCCATGTATTACTTAGCTATGACATTTTCAGAATGGTATTTGTGGTGCAGGATTCATAGCTGCCTTGAATTCACTATGCACTGAGCTGACTTCAGGCACAGCAAGGAAATTCTGCTGGTGAGATTGCATCAAATTGGAAATTGATTCTGGTGGAAGGAAATCAGCCCTAGCTCCAGAAATGATGATTTCTTAGAAAAAGGTGTAGGAAATAGGCGTTGATTTTTATCAGACAAGTATCCACAGGTAAGACAAAGCAGGCAGTGGATTCTTTATGATTTTGCCTTCACCGTGAGGTTTGGTCAGTTCCTTTCTGCATCATATGTTGTGATTAACCTGTGATCTTTTCTAGGGGCTGCAGTGTTGCAGTGTGGTAATGATTACGCTCTCACCAGCTCCTTTGGCATAAAAGTGTAGAAGTACCATGCATGGTTCTGCTGGCAGCTGGTTAGTCCCAGTCGATAGGACTGTTCTTCACGGAAACTGCAGCCCCTGTGCTTTGCTCTGAACGTTGTGTCCCTTTCTCCTTACATTACTAATAACTGGCTGTGAGTCACTTAGGCTGAGCGTAGGTGAAAGCTGGAATGCTTCCTATCGGCAGGCCTAAGCATTGGGTGGATGGGCCCTCCAGCTGGCCAAGCCTCCTGCTTCACAGGGGCTCAAGGCCAGAAGGGACAGTCTGGGGTGTTGAGGTCAGTCCCCTGCCATCAGAAAGGCAGCAGGCTATAATCTCCTTCATAACTGTGAACAAATTGCAGCTTAAAATCCAGTAGACTTGTCCCCCAGCTTGAAGAGTGTTTCCAAACCCTCTTATTCAGATGCTTGGAACTCGTCATCTAATTTGCAGACTAAATATATTCCTGGCCACTCCATTCTGATGCTGGTGTTGTCCATTAGTTATCCTGCCTTATTATTTAATGTGTTATAATTTATTTAAAGGGAGAAATTGTGTCTAATGGACCACCTTTGCTGGGTCATGCAGACTCTCTTTGGTTCCCTGTCTTAAGATAGGAAGTCTGTTTCCTTTTCGTTCTGGCACATTTTCCCTGCACCTGTTTTGAGTCATTCATAACCAGACTTGGATATGGGATATTCAGGATGAGCCCTTGGCTGTGCCCTGTCTGGTGAGCTGGAAGCATCTTTATGCCTGACTTGATCTGATATATCCTGGAACTGAGTTTGTCTTTCTCATAGTGGTCTCATGCCAAAGGCTTGCAGTTGGTCTGTGCCATCACCCAACTTTCTTTGCAGGAGGGTGTCCTAATGCCTTCCCTTTCTACGTCACTGATGCTCTACTACAGGACCCATCCTCGTTGATTTAATCCTGGCTGAAACAGCACTGAGGAGATGCTCTATCACAATATGTTACATGTCAGTACTGGGGTGTGAGTGGTGCATGTGGGATGGATGTGTGGACAGAGCTTAGGCAGACCTGTTGCACAACCAGCCCTGCTAAGGACGGTCATGTAAGCTCCATATGCAACTGCACATGTGTCTGTCTATATAACATGGAGAGAACAGGTTTATTCTGTGCAAAATTAAAATCCAGCCACCAGAAATAACTGTGCAGATAGGTTCTTGAATGAAGTAAGTAGCCTCTTTATAGGAATTGTTTCTGAAATTTACAGGCTTTTATAAGCCAGAGCACTGAAATTTGGTGGTATAAAGAGAATTTAAAAGAAAACTGCATTGAGGTAACTTCTTTATTTGGCTTGAAAACAGGTATTAGTTCCCACTTTCAGCTTGGGTCCTAATGAATTTAACAGCCTGCATTATTTCCTGCCCTGTTCCTTTCAACTAATTATTAAATGCGTCACTTTGTCTAATTGGTATCTTAGTTAGCCGCTTTATCTTTTGTGTTATCTGCAATTATTCCAGGATATATCTCAGACGTTGAGAGATCTGCTTGAACACAGCTGAGCAGATATACTGGTAGTTTTCTATCATCACTAGATACGACAGACCAAAAATGAGCAGAAACTCGCCCGGCAGGGTGAACACCCCTGGCAGCAGTTTGGGTCAGGCTTTTTCAGCAGTGACCAGATACTGCTACAGTGTCAGCCTCCCTGAGGATCCGCAGAGACTGCGTGACTGTGATTGTGCCAGTGCTGCTCTTTTAAAACTAATACGAGTGATGTTGTCATGGTGAAGTGTGTATAATCCCAAAGTTTCATTCATTTTAGATCCTTTCTGAGAAAACATAGGATGTGCTGGTGGGCAGGTTATATCCTGTGTGTTGTTCCAGTAATGGCCCTTCACAGAGGTCACCTTCTTATATCTGCTTCTCTCTTTGTTTTTCTTATTAGTGATTTGGGATTGAAAGAATATGTTCCATAAACCATATGCGAATGTTTTCTGGAGAACACTGTCAGTTTCTGGAGAATAGTCAAACAATTAAAATGCAGAATTTTGGCACGCATGTTCAGTGACAGTAATTAAAAAGAGGGTGGAGAAAGCTTCCCGTTTCCCACAGAACTGCACATGGCCGGTGCAGTTGTGTGACCCATCTTGTACAGTCGTTTTGTGGGCATAAACACATTACATATGTGATTTCCCCCTTTCTTCAAACAGTCTCTCAGCTTGCCTGTGGAAAATTGTTTACTGTCATTGATGCCTTAGATTTATTCATCTGTTCTCACAGGCCCCGCTGACTGGAAGTCTGTATCTTTTCAAGCTGTATATATTAGAAAATGCATTCCCATTCATTGAATTTTAGGGTTTTTCCTGTAGGCACATTTGGCATCATTGTCTAAAAAGCAAAACTGCTGATGTTCGGCGAGCTGCTCTCCGAGAACGTTGATGAAAACTCTGCCACGAGGTTTGTGAGAGGTGCTGTGTTACTGTGACAATTCCATCCTTGTGGCCAGGCAGTGTGATGAAGAGAAGCCAGACTTGAACCTAACCGTACCATAATGAGTGATAGCTTTCAACTGAGCATGGTATTTGGGAGGCCACCACCAGCAGTGTCCTGCTGCTTGAGAAGTGGCTTGCCCTGTGACACTTGCACCTGCACGTGAGCTTGCTGTGGCTCCCGGCTGTGTGCTGGAGGCCATTATACCATCAAAACACGGCACTACTTCTGCTCTGCAGTTTTGAAGAGCGTTGAGTAGGAAGCAAAGAAATATAAAAGTAGTTGCTTTCAAAGCTGCTGGTGAGAGCAACTCACAGGAGACCAAGGTTTATTTACTTTATCTGTGTACAGAAATCTGTGAGCAAATAGATGCTACTATAGAGACAGTTTGAAAGTATAATAGCTCTATTTTTACTGAGGGTTAATAGCTTCGCTGCTTTGATTCTTTGTAGCCATCTCTTGTTTTCTCTTCCCTCATACTTTCCAAGCAAGGGTCCTAAATTTTCTCTACAGCAAAAGGCACTGGACTTTTTGTGCTATATGCTCTTAGATGTCAGTTGCTTTTAAATACCATCAGTAACACACAAGTTGGAAAGACAACAGATGGCCTCCTGCGATGCACGGCATGGCTCTCGCCAGGGGGGTTACTCCAGGTATGAACCCCCCCAGCCATCTCTGGAGCCTGGAAGAGGTGGGAGCGGGCAGCTCATTGCTGGGCAAGGCTTCAGCCAGGCAAGACCCAAGCTGCCAACTCAGTCCCACTTGGACAAGCGGCAGCAGGATCTGGGCATGTGTTAGCAGTCGTATCACAAGGTAGAACTGAAGTCATGCACGACGTATCACCAGGCCTGGGTATTTCAGGTTAAGTTGGTCGGCCCTCTCGACGCAGGGATGAAGTTGCACAATGCAATTAGGGGAAAGGCCCATGGGTGCCTGATGAGACAGTCAAGCTCCTGTGGGGTTTCCAGCAAGTCAGAAAATATACACCTCTGCAGTCTGGAAACTGGATTCCTGCCAGTCAGCGAGCCTGTCCGTCTTTTTTTAAAATTGCATCTTGTGTTAGATTAGATTTTTGTCAGTTGGTCAGTGCTAACAGGCTTAAAATATTTTAAACTTTTGACCCTTTTTGTGTTGGTTGTGCACAGTTTGTATAACAGAGAGAAAGCAGAGGTAAAATCAGCCAAGTTGTGCTGAAGGTAAAGGTAGCTGCCTCGCATGAACAGTGTCAGCAAAGTATCGAAAACCCTGTAATAATAAAGCGACTTGCCGTGGCATTGTTCCCGCTTGGCAGACTCGTAAGTGGCAGTTTCATGTGGAGAAACGAGGAAAGCCTTGACGGCAGGTCTGCTGTTGCCTGGAGCCCGTCAGGTTTCAGGAAGCAGGAGCCCCAGTAGCTACCACTGAATTTGGAGGCTTCTTGCTGCCGTGCAACCTGGTCTGAGTTGCCAAGGCCGGTTGACTTAGCAGTGAGGCTTTAATGGGGGTCTGCTGAGTGAGCAGAGGTGGTGGCAGTGGCTGCCGAGGTAAATAAAGGCTGTGATGTAATGGTGAAGAGGTAGCATTTGAGGAAGGAATTGACTGTGGCTAAACACGCAACAAATGTAAATGCCAAATGAGGTGTGTCTTTACTTTGAGTTCTGGTGACTGATTGCTGGCAATTTCCTTTTATGCACAGGAGCCAAAATGTAAAGATGGGAGTGAATACTTTGACAGCAGAATGGACAACTTTAGCACAGACACTCTGGCACCATCACAGCTCTCTGCTTTGCTGTGGTCACCCGGCTCCAGCCACGTCCTGTCCCAGAGAAGCGAGTCTACCAATGCGGTCAGCAGCGATGCCCTGAGGCAGAACATTTATGAAAACTTCATGCGAGAGCTGGAGATGAGCAGGACAAACCTGGAGAACACTGAGACTTCCTCGGAAACGGAGGACTCCAGCAGCGAGTCCCTCAGCTCCTTGGAGCAGCTGGATTTGTTGTATGAGAAGGAGCAAGGAGTGGTGCGCAAGGCAGGGTGGCTGTTCTTCAAACCACTGGTAACCCTGCAGAAAGAGAAGAAGCTGGAGCTGGTCACACGGCGAAAATGGAAGCAGTACTGGGTAACGCTCAAAGGTAAATTGCTGTGTTGCTTCTCTGGCTTGGCAGCAGCAATTGTTTCCATTGGGTCTCTGCAGCTTTTCATGCATGACAGGTCCTATTAGCAGTTCCAGTAACTTTATGCTGTCTACCCTCGCGCTTGAAGTGGAGCGTGTGCCAAAGCAGCCTGCTAAGTAGAGGTGCTGCTCATGTGCTTTGTATTGCATGTGCAGCCTTGCATTTACTACCGTAGTGGGAATTGTTTCATCTGACTTCCCAGTTTCTGTACTCACACAGAATTAGTAGTTCAGAAGATGCTTTGGGATGTTTGGAGGTCAAAGACCAAACTGAACCAAAACTGTGAAAAATACGTAATGTGTAACTTAAATACATACGTAAGTGTCTCAAGGGAAGTCAAAATTCAAGGATCAGAAAGCCCCTGGTGCCTGATTCCCTGGCACAGGCACGCCATTTCCTTGTCTCTGCTATACAGTTTGCTTAAAGTTGGGGTAAATTACCATAAAAACAGTCAGTTTGTTGCCAGAGGATCAGGTGGCAACATAACGAAGAGGTCAGTGCCTCTGTGCTGAGGTATTTGCACAGAAAAGCATTGCCCTACAGAGGTCCCATTCTGGGCAGAAGCAGTAGGGGAAGGCCTGCGGTGCCCGAGGCTCAGCGTGGGGTGCTGGCTCCCGAGGCCACTCCAAGCACTCACCAGTTTCCCTTTTTGCCACAGATGGTCTTTCACATGGCCTGATCCCGACATTGCCAGGCACTTGTGCCTTTCAGCATGCCTGCCTTCCCATCTCCCCCATCTTCCCCTGCCGTGAAACAGCCCTGTGGGAAGGCAATCCACTTAACAGAGGCTGCTGCCAGTGGGCTGCTGTGTGATTACTGTGTTTAGCCCTGCGCCAGCAGCACACGTTGATGGCTCAGAGTAATAGAGCAGGTAGGTGTGCCACAAGAAGTGGATAGGTGTCAGGAAGTGTGAAAAGGAAAATAACATCTATTGTGGGGAGGAAGAGGAATTTAATGGCTGAGTTCATAAGTTTTTTTTTTCTCTCTCCCCCCCCGCCCTTTTTTTTTGAACTGCATCCAAAGGATTTGCCTTTCAGTAAATATAATGCGAAGTTAATAAGTAAGGAAATGATCAAACTTAATAATTTCCTAGCATATCTGGGACTGGAGGAGAGAAAATAACAACTTTCCCACAGGTTGCCCTTTTCAAAATTCTGCATGGGTGTAGACCTGAAGAAAAATGAACAGCAAACAGCAAGTGCTGAGAATGTTACCCTTGATAGTGCTGATTTAAAAGAAGCAAACTTGCAAGAATGTAGCAATTCTGCCTAATAATTCAGAGACCTGTTATCAAAGGATCAAAATGTAGGCAGTCTTAACACTTAAATCACTTATCCTGATCATCAGATAGCATGATTCATGCTTACAAGCAGTATATACAAAAGGAAAAGCAATATCTGAATGCCACCCTTTTATTGTATGTGTTTGTGTTATGGAGTGTGAATATGAGTTTGATCTGCCTCCTCTAAAATTCAAGTAGTTTCTTAACAATCCTGCCAAACGCCTAAACTGTAAGATATGTTGTATACTAGTAGTCCATACATTTTTGGGATAATGAAGCTATGGTGCTCTGAGAATGAAGTCTGGTGCTTTGTGTTCAGTTCTCTGATTTGAAATTGACTTGCTGGTGACCTTGAACAAATCACATCCCTTCTTGGTAGCTGAAAATACCCAACCATAAAAAGAAAATAATAAAATTATTTGTAAAAAGCTTTATTAGCTTCTAACATTATGAGAAATATTAAATATAATGCTTTCTGTGTAGTATGAGTGATATGGCATTAGCGGTGCAGAATATCCTCCTCTTTGCTGTTTTAAGTATACGTTCCTCATTTCCTTGATCTCATACCTTTATTGTCCTGTAGAGAGTTCTGATGCCAAAATAAACTCGCCTGTCTGGATATCAAGGCGTAGTTCTGTTTTTGTAATATGCTGTATCAAGATCAAGGCACTTGCTTTAGCTCTTCCTTTTACAGGATTTTGAGTAAGTCTGTATTTAATTTGTTCTGGAAATTTAAATAGCCAAGATATTTTAAAATACGACTTAAAATAGCCACATATGCAAATGGAGAACAGCATGTTTCTTTGCACTCTGGTGAGATGTGTTTAATTATAAATATGCAGAAGGCTTATAACCATCTGGTTACCTGCCAGACTTAAAAGCATACATGTCCTGAGGCCTTTGCTCCACTTTCAGGGCAATCAGGACCCGAGCTTGATTAGTAACCCTTTAACGTGAGGAACTCTCTTTCCCATCTGTCTTGTCCAATTAATTTATTTTAATGAGGGAAATTGCTTTCCAATTCCCCACTCGGTTCACATTTTGATCAAAATACTTGGACTATAATCAATCTTAGTGGGTCTGTCAGAGTTCATGAAACTACTTATTGCTAGGGATCACTTGGCTTGACCCAAAGATACATCTGGGGTGCCATACACCTAAACACACGTGCATGCTCTTCATCTATTATGTATTTATTTGTTTGTTTTTGTACATGTAAACTATCAGGATAAAAAGCAACATATCTTTAGGTACCTTCCTGATAAAACATAGGGGAAATATGGAAGTTTTAAATAGAACTTAATTTGTATTTTTCTAAAATGCAGAAGTGGAAGTGGTTGTACAGTGTTGCTGCCGAAGAGTGCAGGAGACTTGGATTTACTGGTTTTGCTTGCACTATTATGTTGAAATGATTACAGAAGTCGTACATCTGATATGCAGTGGAACAAACCATATCCTTCTTTTCCTACTGCAGAGATCTCCAACTGTCTCTGTACCATAAAGGAGAACAAGTGAGGATGGGTAAGGAGAAAGGATAGGACCAACTCTATAGGATCTACTCTTATTCTAAATATTCTGCCAGGCAATCTACAGTAGGACAGCAATAGGAAAAGGTGCACTTAAATAATGCACAGGCAGTTGGATTTATTTGATGCCTTCCCTTGAAAACTTTTCAGTTGTCAACCAGTTTGGTCAGTAACCTCTTATATTTCCTTTTTTTCTTGTAAGTGCTTTACACTCTCTGGTGATGGTGAATGCAAAGAGATTCACCTGACTGACTTTCTCTTTTCATACGCTGTAGATTTGGGCCATGAGAGGAAGAGTGGTCTCCAACTCATAACACAGCAAATTTGCTCCACAAACTCTAGCCAGCCCATTGTTCCCCTTAATCAGACAGAAGAATCCAAAAAATCCTCTTGATTTTGGTTCTGATTTCAGATCTAACTTTTGAGTAATCTCCACCTCAAAATTTCATGAATTTGGATGATGCATTTGAGACTTTTAACACAGTGTTAAGTGTAAATGCTAGAGAATTGGTAGAATTAAGGCTGATGTCTGCTTTTACCTAACAATTTTAAATGTGTGTATAAAAGGAGCATTTGTATTTTGCAGGTTTTGCAACATTCCCTTCGTACACACTGCCTAGGTGTATTTGTTTAAGTTTTGATGCTGCCTTGTGTTGTGCTGCTTCTTCGATTTGAAGGAAAAACAACAACAAGAAAAGGCAGATTAGAGAAATATCAATGGTGTAGCCCTAGCAAACTCAATCCTTGTATTGGCTGAGTTTCAAGTCTTCTACTGAATATGTATAGGGGTTACAACAGTAATGTATTCATGCATTTCTGGTCCCTAAGGGACCATTGTGATCATTTAGTCTGACTCACTGTGTAATGTGGCTGTAGGTCTTCCCTAAGTTAATTCCTGAATGAATTCAAGCATATCTTTTGGAGAAGAATGTCATTGCTGGAGAGTCTACCACCAGCCTCAGATTTTTCCTAAATGCTTAGGTTATCATCAGTTTTCAAATTGTATTTATAACGTCTACTCTTATTTCTTCCAGGTTAAACATCCAGCCACAGTATAGTATTAATCAGTCTTCCAAATTAAAATAATAATAATAATAATAATAATAATAATAAAATAAAATCAAACCCTCTATTTTTCAGCTGCTGTTTCCCAGGTATGAAAGTGAGGTATATTTACATCTTTTCTCTAGATGCACAAATGGGCTATGAAATTCTTCAGAAATACAAGATAATTTTAAACTAGATTATTTTAGTACATGCTTCAGACTATGACTTCCATCAGCAGGTAAATCAGCACATCTCAGACGACAGTAGGTTGCAACATGAGGCAGGAATGAATGGCTGGCAAGGGATGTAGGAGAAACAGGCCCCTGTTAAGCCAGCTTCATTGCCAAACGCAATGTCATCGTACTTCTGGGAACTGGGATCAAGGCTGCTCTGCTGTCCTCCAGAAGTTGTTCCCCTTGTTGCGTCTGTGATTGTTGTCGTCAAGGATGAAATTTGCTTTGTGGATGCAACTCTCCTGTCTTATATATTATACCATCAATGAGACTGAACATGATCAAACTCAACCCTTTTAAACTGTTTTAAATTATCCATAGTCTAAATCCCCAGTTTGCAGGTAGATCAAAGGAAGCCCAGTTTAAATCTGAGAAGTTTATTCACTTAGCATGTTTTTGGAAGACAGATGTTTCTACAAACAAAGATTTCTTCAACAACTGTTGAGAGAGAGTTGGTTCCCTTAAATAATAACGGAACACAAAAGCTGATTTAACTAAGCAGGAATTTTTCTACATGCTTAAATATTTTAATAGCCTGAGTTTACTGAGCTATCCTGGTGTTGTTTTTTTTGTTGTTGTTGTTTTGTTTTTTTTTTTAGTCCTGCATATTTGTTGCATCTCTGTTAGATTTCTGTTCCAACTTTTCATTGGCAAATTCAACATTAACTTCTGTTTCCCAGTTTAGAGGATCCTCCTTATTCTTCTAGCTCAAAAGAGGGTAACAAACATTCCAAGTCATTGGGAATTTTAATTCACAGAAACATTAATATAAGAGAACTTGAATGGGACATCCAACTTATTTTCTCTTTACATTTTTTGTCCCTCTGAACTACAAAGGTTGTACTCTGCTGTTCTATGAGACCTACGGAAGGAATTCGATGGAGCAGAGCAATTTGCCTCGATATGCCCTGTTTGCAGAAGACAGTATAGTACAGTCTGTTCCAGAGCATCCCAAGAAAGAAAATGTGTTCTGTCTCAGCAATTCTTTTGGAGATGTCTACCTATTTCAGGTAACAGTATGCATACCTGATTTTGTGATTGTTTCCGTTTTAGGATGTGTTTGTGAGTATGCACATGTATGTGTGTGTCTATGTATATGCATACGTACACACACATCATGTCTGTACCAGTGACTTAAAATGAATAGTATAGTTACACTATTACAGCATACTCTTATAATATTGATTAAAGTGTATGATACGACTTCAGGTATATGGTATTACACCAGTTGGCTCAGACAATTACTGTTCAGAAATAGAGAGAACAGAGATCCCAAATAAGCAAGACACTTCTGGTCCCTACTTGTTACAAGCTTCCAGAAAATCAGCTGTGTTATCAAATGTTTTCATGTTTATCAGCATTCTGCCTTTACAGAATGATGGACTCAACCCTAAATCTGCTGGCCTCAGAGAGTTTGAGTGTGACATTCAAAAAGAAGGTTAAAAATAGTCTAAAGATCTTGGCTGCTTAACTGCAGCACTGGAAATGTTAATAAAGAACAGTATTATGTGGAACCGCCTGCATAAAAACATGTTGATTCATAGGCACACTTGTAAATATCTCTGGAGACACTTTGTGCAGATGTATTCTCTTTGCCTTGCTGTGCTGTGTTCCACTAATTTGGCATTTTTAAAGTAAGCAAACACCTCTGCTCAGACCTTACTTTTAAAATCATCCCTGTTGCTATGTTACCTCCACAAGAGGAGGTTTATCTTTGAAATGTGTTGGCTTTCACCTTAATTAATTGGAGGGATAAAGGATGCAAGTCACATCTTGTCCACAGCTCGTGGGTTCTGTTGCACTCCCACCAGAGCCCTCAGACCTTGAAGGTCTAAGAAGCAGAAGCTGAAGGTTGGGGACAAGTCATGACAGTGCAGAAAAAACTCACAGTTCCTTTATTTTGCATAGTTTTAAAGGTAAAACCTTACTTGAGAAGTTTTATGATAAAGTGCCTGAGATCTCAGGGAACCCGTCAAGCAATTCACGTCCTAGAGTTGCAGATTCATTTTGATTTTCTCTTGTCTGGTTGTAATATTGCACCTCTGGTTTGTTCACAGGCGACAAGCCAGACAGATCTGGAAAACTGGGTTACTGCCATACATTCAGCCTGTGCTTCCCTGTTTGCGAAGAAGCTTGGGAAAGAGGACACCATTCGGCTGCTGAAAAATCAGACCAAGAGTCTCTTCCAGAAGATTGACATGGACAGTAAGATGAAAAAGATGGCAGAGTTGCAGCTCTCAATTGTTAGCGATCCGAAAAACAGGAAGGCCATAGAGAATCAGGTACTGGAAACAGTGTGGTTTGTTTCTACTACAGACTATTATTGCAGTAGCACATTTATCGCCATTTCTTGCTTTGGCCTCCTACTATTGATGCTTTCTAGGCCTGAGAGCAATTGTCTTGGGCATAGCTGGCATGGCATGGTAGTCATAACTGTTGCCAGGTTTCTACAGCAATCCAGAGCAGCTCGTGAAGTAGGCCAGCACTCAAAGCTGAGGATCAGACCGGTCTGTTTTATGAACACAAAGCTATTTCTTTTCACTTCTGGAAAAATGTAATTCATTTTAACGACTCTGTTTTATGATATCCTTAGCTATTAATAATATCTAGATGTTACACAGCATACCACAGAATATGTAGTATCTTCAATGAAAAATTGAAGGTAAAGATTTTAGTGTAGGTACATAGCAATACCTTTTGGCACCTTAAGATAGGATGTGAAGTATACTTTATCCAAATGGAATTGGAAGAAGGGCTAAGGCAGGCAAAACAACGTGCTTCCATTGAAATTTAGCCATGACTAAAAGGTCAGGGATCCTCTAGGCTTCTTAAATAGCCCCCTAGGTGTCTAAATGAGAACAAGAAGTCAAGACCAGAGCTTTCCATCTTGGGGGAGAAAAGCACCTCCGTAAGTACCACTGGCAGTCTCTGGAACATTATTCCAGTATCAATTCAAAGGAAAGGGGCAGAGAGTTAGTCACTAACAGCACTTCTTGTAACACTCTCTGGTTGTGTACTGGGAATTGTTTGTCTCAGCATAAGCCCAGGTCCATTGGTGCTTAGCTTGGGAGAGCTAACGCCTTACAGCCAAAATCTTCACCCGTGGCTGTAACAGACAAAAATGTTTGCATCCAAACTTGTATCCAGGCTAATTTTGTTTCACTGCAGCAGCAATTGAGCTGAATCATCAGGTGCCTCCCCCTGTAAATAGCTTTTGGATGCCTAATGTGTTATTCTGATCACAGTTTTGTATGATGGTGTTAGGAATACATGAATCTTGACTAAAGCAGCAGCTTAGTGCTGAGGAAGATTCACCATTAAGGTTTGTTTCTAAAATGAAAACTGGAGCCCCTCCTTCCCCCTTGAAATTTAGTTTTCTTGGTCTGTGTGTGTCTTGGGATTCCAGCCAAGCCCTGCTTAAGATCAGGCAGATTGATGAACAGCTAGAACTGTTCTTCAGTTAAAACAGTTACGTTATTGTCTGTGCAGTGGTGCATAAGACATGAAGCCTTACTCTGCTCTCAGTTCCAGCAAGCGAACCAGGAATCCCTCCAGTGATACCTTATGGAAGTACATCTTGAGATTTTGACATCTTGTCCATGCCCACAGATTTGCAGGCGGCAACTGGCACACGATGCTTCAATTATGCATGCTCAGTGTCCGGGCAAAGGCTTTGCTGCCCAGGGCCTCTTATGTATACTAAGCTTCTCTAGTAGTTCAGCCTAACAGGTTTGTGGATTGAAGTTGCTGTATCTTTGATTTTATTAAGCCTTTAACAAAAGACATCTGATAATTTTGTTCATTTGAGAGCTCTGCCTTCTCAGTCAGAGTAGCTATTCCTCTAGCATTACTTCAAGCTGCACATTAAGGCCTCTTGGGTAGCAACCAGAGTTTATTTCCTTTGATTCCATACAGCATAATTATGTTACTCTGGTTGGTGGAACACTTACTTTCATGAAGTTGATGCTTGTATTATTTACAATTCCTATTCTACTGGTATGAACTTAACCAAGGGCAGACTGACTGATACTGACTATCAAGCTCTTTGTAGAACACTTCAGTCTGAAGCTATATGAGCAGAGTTCAGAAGGTATGCAGGTGTGTGTAGGGATTTGTGGCGTTCATAAGAGTTCATAAGCTCTTACAGTGCTCAGATGTTCATAATTTCCATGTCACTTTATTTTATGGTCCAGAGCCCAGTGACTTGAATGGAGGATGAACTAGGCATCCTTTTATTGCAGTAGGTTTTGAGACCTATAAGTATATACAGATTTCTAGAGATGCTCTAGTGGTTAATATGGCCCATCATATGTGACGCACTGAAAAAAAATCCTTATGTATAGCAGCTTAATTTGCCCACCCACTACGTACTGATGCTAGTAGTTTATTTAGAGTCAGCTGAACAGTATTAATGGTGGTCAGTGTCTTAATTTCTGCTAATTAGATGTTCTGTCCTTGAACAACTGCCATTGTTTTCCAGCTCAGTCCCTGGAAGAAGTTGACTGCATTCTGCTATAACTGCAATCCATCACTAGGGCTGCAGAAGATTTATTCCTGCTAATCTTCTGTCTGTTAATTTCTCAAAACATTGAATGGGGGCAAAACAGTGAGACAAAGAGTGAGATGGATTGCTTGCAAGCATCCACTCGTTAGCAAACAATAAATTCATAATGAGCATTTTGTCCATTCTTGAAGCCTTTGATCTCTTTAAAATCTCTCCTTACAACTGCTGAAGGTTTGTTGGCAAAGTCACTTTAGAGAAAAGTCAGTAGATAACTTGGTTTCCTAATCTTTTGATTTAGTGTCTCAGGGATGGGTTTCTGAAAACAAACAACAAAAAAATCTTGATATAATTAGTAAGTAAGTAATATACTTACTAAGCTAACAGTTTTGAAAAAGCATTATTCCTGAGGGAGAAGTTTGCATATATGTAGCGCAGCCCAGTTGTTTAGAACTGTGGTTGTTTAGTTGTCTTTTGTCCACTTTTAGAAGCAAAAGGAATATAAATTCTTGGGTTTGTTTCCTCTAAGTTTGGTGGTGTTTTCAATCATGTAGGAGTTATGACTGAGGTATATTGTATACATCCTGTTCAAGATAACTTCACTAGTGATATGTTTTGGGAAGTCAGAGGAAATACTATGATTGATATGACTTCAGAGGGACCATGGTGGTTTTTGTGTAAAAAGATGAGGCACAATATTAATTTATTTTCTCTGGGGAATTATATGAGAAGTTGTGATTTCTAAATCCTTTCTCTCTTTCCTTCCTCTTCCTCAGAAAAACAACCACACAACCTCAAGTTTCTATTTTCTTTCACATCTGTATTGATTTAAAACCAGTACTTCTCTGCTGAAGACTTAGTAATTCACAAGGCTCTACAAGTATGCAAAACCTTTTCTTGTTTCAGTTACCGTCACCTGAAAGGCAGTTGCAGTAAGGAAATGTGGACTTCTAAAATTGCTCTATGTGCTTACATGTACACACATGTTTTTTTTGTTTGGTGTCCAGCAAGTGGGTGGATTTGCAGGCTGGCATTTGATAAAGCTAATGCTACAAAAAGGAAGTCCAAACAAAATTTAGAATGAAAAGGTTTATTCTCTAGAAAAATGAATGTTTTATAAACTTGATGCTATCAAACCGGGTTGAGAAATGTCTTCAGCCTTGCAGCCTAGACCAGGAATTCTTTCTGTCCAGATTTACAGTTCAGTATAATAATAGATTTAAGAGCAGTGTACAAGAAAGTGGCAGCCATTTGTATAGCTATCAGTATTGTTGAGCAGTTTAGTAGAGATCAATGAGAGCAGTGTACATACAGCAACTACTCCCAGTAGGCCACTGGCCACATGGCTGGAAATCCCAAGTCTGCCCTTACGACCCATGGCCATGTACGTTTATATTACTATATGCAATAAATATGTTGGTGGTGATGTTGTTCCCCAGGGTATGACTTCTCTCCCAAACAAGGAGAATAAGACAAAAGGTAGCAAGTTGGAAAATCCCATGGCACTGAGAATGATTTCAAAGCCCATGGAGTCCATCTTTAAAAAAATGTTAGCTTTCCTAGCTGTTTAACCTGGTAGACAAATCACAGTGTTTGCTGTGAATATGGAGCCCTGTCTAACTGCCATTGAAGTTCGCGAAAGGGATTATTAGCATTTATTCAGAGCTTTTTTAACAAAATAGTACACATTAAGTCAAAAGCAGGGCTGTCTGTGCCTGTAGAACTGTTTTTAATGGGATGGAAAATCAGCCTCACAGTGAGGGCACTGCAGCTCTGGGTGTATTTCTTTATGTACTTGGTACATAAGCCTATTCTATTGTCTCGTTTTAGTACAATAATATGAATAATGGTTGCTTGAAAGCATTCTGGGCTTTTCTCTTCAAATTTTAATATATTGGTATAATCATGTTTTCCAAGCTATTCGGAGTTTTCTGATGTGATTCATATTTTCTGTGTGCATGATACTTAACTTACTTATCAGATGGGTTATGAACAGAGGTATTTACTTGCAGGCACTGAAATGATGAGGCATTAATGAGAAGAACAGGCATATGGTTGGAGATGATTTTTATGGAAGTTTTTGTATGTGTCCTGCAACCAAAAGTAGTTTATCTGTTACTATAAAAAGCAAAATAAAGAGATCTGCAAGGTGATGTTCTGTTTTCTCTGGATAGCCATTAGATCCATTGGTACCTTTCTTCTTTTCCCTGTGGTGGTTTTTGGCCTTTTACACAGGACATGACCCCATTACATTTTGTTTAAAATGTGCCTATTTCTCTTTACTCTCACTAATAAGCACAGGAAGACGACTGGAATAGTTTCAGGAATTTTAGTCTACAGGCTTCCCTCAGAAGACCAAGTTGCATGTCTTCATTTTCTACAAAACATCTTATGAAATATTGTCCAACATTAGGTGAAAACTCACAATAACAACTCAAAGAGAATCTTTTCAGGGAACTTTACTAGCACTTGCAAGTTTTGCCACATACAGATTCAAATTTAATTGCAATATATAGTTAGTTTTCTTTTTTTCATACCCTCCTAAACTGAAAAACATGATCTAAGCTTGTTATAACACATCTTCAGTTTGGGTGGTCTTTGAACTGGCTAGAGCAGAGCTCTGCTTTCTGAGAGATCCAGTTCTTTTCGGGTGTTACACTTCAGTGTGGGATGGTTCCTCTCTACATTATTAGTAAAATCCTTCTCTTTTGGTAGTAGCCTGTCACTAAGGAATGAAGTGAATAGGCAGCCAGGAAAGTTAAGGAAGATCATCTCCTTTCTCCTCACTATTGTACTTACTGCTTGGCAGATGACTGAATTTCCATCTTTGTTTCAGGAAGGTTTGTATAATGAATAAACTATTACCGAATGCAGAATTGCATAGCAGTGGCTTGTAGGATGAAGCTGGTGCAGGAGTGTGTGCAGGAAGATCTCGTCTTCTGTTTTTTGGGGAGGGGCAGCTGGATAATAACAATCAGTGGCTTTCTGAATTACATCCCTGGCTATAGACATGCATGTAGTACTGCCACAGTCAGATTATTGACAAGAATATAAATTAGGTAGATGCAGGTGAACTTTTGTGCTAACAGTGGTATTGGGAATAGGTTTTCTTCTCTCCATTTTGGTTAGAAATCATGACGATTCTGTCCATCCAAAACAATCAGGAAGATGACATTTAAACAACCAACCAAAACAACAAAAAACAAAACAAAACATAAAACTATCGTCATGTTATTGCAAGAAATTTTAACTGTTTCTTAAGTCAGTAGGCAGAATGAAAAATAAAGGGTCTCGCCAAACGCACATCATTGTTGTTTCGCTGTATTATGTTCTATTTTTATTTCTTTGAGCTTAAAGTAATAACAGTATCTCTGTAGTATCCTTTAAAGTAATGGAATTTCTGGGAGAGTGATATTTTTGCTTCTCTGAGTTCTCTTTAGGAAGTAATGACAATAAAACTCTTTTCCCTGTCCCCAGATGCTGAGTGACTCATTTGTCCAGATGGGTGCAATATGAATTGTGTCTGAGAACTGGGGACTGGAATGCAAAGAGTTTGGTGTTGTTTGTAATGTGGTTAAAAAGCTGTTCATATAAAACAGCAGCAGAAGTTTCTTTTAAATCCACAGAGTTCCCTACATCAGCTCGCAGAGACACTTTCAATCTGGACAGAAGATGCTGTGTAGGGGAAAAATCTGCATTTCTTGTTTCTATAGATAGTGAATTATGTCAGTGAGGAGCTCATGTTTCTGTACAGTGTAAGAACTGCTGCTAAATCAAATCAGTTTTAAAGGCTTACACACTGAGAGAACACCCTCCTTCCTCTGTGTCTTTTGTTTTATGCTACCTTAAATAAATGCAAAGTGGAGAACTGGTTTTGTTGTCAGGTGAGCTGTCCAGGAGGCAACTTCCTTCCTTCCTCCCATTCCTTGAAGTATTCCTATATGAGTTGATATGGTGTCATTTCTGGCACGACTTTTGGCTATTCATATTCTGGTTTGGGTTTTATTACATTGGGCTCTCTTTGTGGATTTGAAAGAGAAAGAGTCCTTCCCCGTTCCCGAAGGATGCTGTTTGCACTGTAGGATAGGATGGGCGAGGAGCCCGAAACTGTTAGATAGGAACTGTTCTTCCCTGTCCACTTTTTATAATCTCCTAAGCAGTACTTGATGGATCCCTGCGTCATGTGCTGGAACCCCCTGGCCTGAGCTCCCTTTTCTGAACGTATCCCTTTGGCTTTCCCAAGCTCCCAATTTAGAGTTTACATGGAGCAAACCTGGCAGAGTTATTAAATGAACAGAAACCCCCTTTAGCTCACCTGTTTGCATGATTTAAAATGTAATTAATTTACAATTGTTTCACTAGCCTGGAGGAGAATTTACTGTTTATGATCTGAAAAAGATCATTACTGCTAAAGGACTGCCAAAATTAAGTTAACCCTTAAGATCTCCTGCCTGGTCTAAATCTCTGTTGTCAACATTAGCCCTATCACTTAGCGATCCCCACATAATTACTGTCTTGTCCCTGCACCAGGCTTCTTTGCCTTAGTTTCTCCTGATGGCCCAAACTAAATCATCCATGGCCCTAACTCTTTGGGCTTCCCACATTTTACTACTTTCTACCCTTCTGCCATAGTCTCCTTTTTCTCTCTACTTTACAGGGATCCTATTAGCCTTGAGAGATTTATTTGGGTGGCCCCTCCTTGTCTTTCTCAAGTGCTCTCTCATGCTGCCACTAAACCCAGACATCCTTGCAACAAAACTTACCTGTTCTGAGGATGCCATCTTGCCACTTGCTTCACCTCCTTTAATGCTTTTCCTAGAAGTCTCTACAGAGTTTTTTCAACTGTGATTGAAACTGGGATAGAGAGAGAAGGGTTTTGGATGCCCTGGATGCTCAAGCCTGCAGTGCAGGCAAGCAGTAATAACTGAGCAGGTCACACCGGGTGCGGTTTCATGTATGCTTGTTTGTTTTGGCGCGCCTCACTTCAGGCCATTATCTCTTATCTCTTTGCGGACTCACTTCGTACTGCTGTTAGCCTCTGTCACCCATTCCCACTCTCACTTCTGTCTGCTGCATCCACTTTTTCCCATTTGCTTTAGAAGAGATTTCAAAAGGTCTGTCTTGTCTGTGCACAATGAAGCTAAGTCCTTGAGCCGTCTTTCGGGCAGTCCTCCCACGTGGGTCAGAGATTTTCCTGACACAATAGCAGAATGAGGATTGCAGCATCTAATCTGCAGGCTGTAAATTAACTTCATGGACCAGGTCATACTGCACTTTGAAGTTGTTGCTTTTTTATTTGTGAGCTTCCCCCATTTAGTTTTCAAGAATATAAATCTTTAGGAAGAATTATCATAGTTTAAAAGGTTTAGACAAATAGCAGCTGGTATTGGTTCGTGGTCTCCAATTGGTTCCAGACGTCCCTGGTTTTGATAAGACTGCAAGACAATCCCAGAAATTCCCTGCCTACAGCTTTTGCTAATGCCATTAAATGTAGCATCGTGATTACCGATGCTTTTGGAGCTGATTAACTAGCATCCTGCATGACTGATAAACACTGTAATTTAATTATTTCTTCTGAATGTCCTTATGTTGTACCTCACTCCCCCTTCTTAGATTGTCTTTATTTGAATGTACAACTGAGTAGAAATGTGTAATCAGGATCTTGAAGAAAGCCTCAGAAACACAAGAATGCCTGTGTTCAACTCGTGTTCAGTGGGAACAGGATGCTCCACTCCAGCAGCGCCCAGAACAAACCTTGCTCTGTTCCTGAGGTGTTCAAAATTGGCTTGGCTCTGTACCCGTGGAGATGTCATCCCAAAGGGAAAGACTTCACCTGAGCTTGTAGCTTTTGGCTTTGTGAAAAGCTGGCAACCATGTTCTCATTCTAGCTGGGTGTTAACATGGTGAAAGAGCTAGGCACAAAGCCTCTTTCTGGAATCATCCCACATGTAACGTACTAGCAAGCAGAAAAATACTAGCTGAAGAGTGTCTGAGAGAAAAAAAAAAAAAAAAAAAGCAAAGTAAAGGACAGTGATCAAATAAATCCAAGAAAAAGTGATTGTTCTTTCTGGAACACAAGGGATGCACATTTTGAATGTCTGTAGTGAGAGATTAGAGGAGGCATCTTCATTGTGTGCATATCTCTGTCCTTTTTTCTGTGAATTTTTGTGAGTTGCTCTCGTTACAAGCTTTTGTAAATTCAATATTTTGCTTTTAACAATGCTTTCTTGAAAGATTTTTTTTTGTTAGTGTACAGTAACTAGTAATTTCATATTTGCAGATGTATCCTCCCAGCCAAATAAGATCACTTCTTGCTTCTACAGGTTTAGCTAGCTATAACTGATGCTGTAGTCTGTGAGGTCATGTGTAAGGAAGCCAGAATAGGTAACGTCCCTATCAGTTGTAGTACATGCCTTTAGCACCATTTTGTTAAAAGGGCAGTTCTTGCCCTTTCATTGCTCACTTCATCATTGTGGAAAGTAAGAGGCAAGACACTTGTGTAATTTGTGGTATTTGTCAGCATTATAAGGAAACTGAACTGATTTTGCTTCTAGACGAGCCTGTAGGTCATATAGTTCACCTGATATTTTTATGGTTTTTATCAGTTTGTTTTCTAAGTCATAAAGCTGCTTGTCCTTGATTAATCTAAACTTAAGGTGATAATGTCCTGTACTCCCAGGGACAGGCAAGGCGTGTCGGTGAAAGGTATGAAGGCAATGGATGTTAGAAAAAGCGATAAACTTCCTCCACAACCCTAAACCACCTGTTTAACAACAAGCTTACAGTGATCTGAGCTGACATGTGAAGGAGAGCATTGTCAGGGAATTTTAACAATCTTCAGCTAATGAACATGAACTTAATGTACATTAACCTAATGTACATGCCTATTCTGCCTTTTCATGTGTGAATGTCTACTATATTAAACACAGCTGTGTTCTTACTGGTACTATTTATCAATCTTATTCTATGTTGTACACTGCGCTGCAGATTTTAGCTGCAGCTACCAATTTGTAAGCTGGGGAAATCAAAAGCAAAATCTGACTTCAGTGCAGTGTTTATGTGTTTGTGTAGGTGAGTGTGCATCTACACAAATACTTAAAATCTGTCATCCAAGTCTCGATTCAGAACTGTACTCAACTAGTATATTTTTGAGTCTTTTCACTTTCTTAATTTTACCTTAAAATTAGATTAAGCCTGTCTGTTACATTTGCATCTCTCTGTGTTAAATATGTTTAAAAATTTCACGAAGGAGTATGTATACATTCTTGCTTTTGGTCCAGCAATTTGTATTGAGTATATATAACTCATTTTTGCAGTATGCCTGAGCATAAGCATGTCTTAACCTATTAGTCAGACAAAGAGCCGTACACGCTCACATTGCCGGTATGGTCTCCTATTTACAGATAGAGAGGCCGTAGGAAGATGGTAAAGCCTGAGCAGAACCTATCAGCACAGCTACTTCACCTAGCGTAGTGAATTGTTGTAGCTATGCAACCTTGCTTTCAGCCAGGCAGCTGTACAATCTAAGCTCATAAAAATGAAGGAAACAAAACTAATCTCCAAAAAGAAAAAGGAGGAAAAAAAAAAAAAAGCCCTCATGAACCACAGGGTTATGTTTTTATGTAACTGCTTTTGTGGCTATCAAACTACCCGAAGTTCATGGTATGTTCATCTTGTCAGTATGCATTTAAGACCACCAGCTTTGTTTTATTTCAAGCCATCTTTTGGGTTGATGTAACACAATATGACTGAATGTGTTTTGGCAGGGAATAACTAATCTAATCCATATACCACCAGATGAAAGTAATTTACTATGGGTTTGTGGAAGAGCTCAGATTTTCAGTGCAGCCCACAAAGACATTTTTCCTCTTTTAATTGTCCCTTTTTATATCTAAACAGATCCAGCAATGGGAACAGAACTTGGAAAAATTTAATATGGACCTTTTCCGAATGCGATGTTACCTAGCCAGTTTGCAAGGTGGGGAGCTCCCAAACCCAAAGAGCCTTTTGGCTGCTGCCAGTCGTCCTTCAAAATTAGCACTGGGGAGGCTCGGAATTTTCTCTGTGTCATCCTTCCATGCGTTGGTAAGTCTGAATGCACTTCTTATGGGTGTGCTACACAAAGCCATCATTAATGTTGTACTTACATGTGGAATTGTGCTAGGATAATTCATGGGTGCACCCACATTCATTGTTCAGATGGCCGTGTTCTCATCCCACCCTTTCTGTCTCTTCCTTGACTGCAGAAAATGTTCTTCCACAGAGACAGACTTTGAAACCATGAGGATATGGCCTTGACTTTTTTTGGTCCCTTAGGAATCCAAAATCAGGCACTTTTGACTCATATCTAAAAATAAATAAATAAATGAAAGTAGATGTAAATGTAAAGAAGTCATAGTGTTGGAATTCTGTCACTGTGATTTTACCCCCTTTGAGTTAGGAGTTTAAAGTGTATAGGACCTAAGTCACTTATAGTGAAAAGAGCCTAACGCTAAAATTTCCACAAGTGATTCTGGTCCCTCTGGGTTGAGCTGATCTTTTATGGAGATCCCAGACCACCTAAAATGTTTTTCAGTTTTTAGAAGCAGTTTGGTACCCTCCTGAACAGAAAGTGTTTTTAGAATAGGCTGAAATGTCATTTAAAAAAACTATGGCCTCTGTTTGCAAAGAATGAGGAAGCTCCTCAGCTACTGTAAGCTGTTGTCAACCTGTTGGCTTCAAGAGAACTATGGCAATAGCAGGTTTGCCTCCGCTTTTTATCCTTTACAGGGCTGTGAGGCTGGTCCTTGCAGAGAGGGGTGGATCTTGTTTGCTGCAAGGAAGAGTAGCCCTCAAAGTCTCATCAGAGAATTCGTTTCTCTCTACTGCTATTTTTAACTGTGTGTTTTGTGTCATTGTTTGTTAATAACGCAATGGTATAGCACATTTCTCTCCTATATTTGCCAGTTTAGAGTCTTTCTTCCTCTAGCAATTTTATATCTGACTAATAGATTATCATTCTTCGAGTCTGCTCATTAACTTTTTCTGTTGTACAGAGCAATATTTTCTCAGTTCTTTCCTTTCGATCTGTCTTATTTTGCCCCATGACAAATAATTATGCTGTTATGTCATTTGAATACCAAAAGAAGTGTTAGTACATAAAGTTTAATAGTTGTCCTTGAGATAAGCTGAAGTAACTTTCATTTGATGTCTCAGTTTGAAATAACCGTAGGTCTTTTGCTCTTATGAAAGTGCTATAAGAAGGCCTGTCTGTGTTTAAATAGATCTGCTCCAGGGATGAAGCTGCTCTCAGGAAGCGTACCCTGTCTCTGTCGCAAAGAGTCCGTAATAAAAAGGGTTTATTTTCTTCACTGAAAGGACTGGACACACTGGCAAGAAAAGGAAAAGAAAAGCGACCTTCCATAACACAGGTAAATCTTACTTGCTGATGATTGGGGTACTGGAAGCAGAGAAGGGCTTGTTTCTTCTGGGGCTAATTCTGGCAGATGCTGTCGGTGCATGGGGAAGGAGACATCTGTCTATCAAACTTGCTTTTGCAATTTCAGTAGATTTGTGAAGAGGCATCAGTACGTATCTATTTTTTGATTCCTTTGTGGTAAGCGTGGTTGGTAAATGAGAGTTTTTGACACAGTGGGTTAGTTTATTATCTGCAGTGCGAGACCATCAGGTTTGAATTTGTAAGAAAACTTGTCTTTTGGCCACATTTTAAACTGTTTGGAAGTAGGGTTTTGTTGGAGAGGGCTTGTATGCAAATCCTTAATACAGCATTGTGCTGACACATAACTAGGACTTTGAAGTACTATTGCAATTTAATACAGAAGAACACAGGTGAGTTTTCAAGGAAAAAGAGTGACTGGTCTGCGGATGGTAGTCTTGGAATCACCTCTACGAAGTAGCATGTTCTGCCTGGAAGTAGCCACAAGGCGAAGACTGCTTTCATGCAAGGAGGCCAGTTTTCCAGTAGGTGCAGACAGCTGACGAATGAAGCTGTGCCAGTTTACAAAAGCTGAAGGCTTGGCACAGATGCGATGTGCTGGGGCAGGCAGGCCCCTGCGAGAAAGGCTGCACCACTGCCTCTAGCCAGGCTCACAGATGCCTCTCTGGAGGGCTGCATCGCTGCTAACACAACAGCATCTTGCAGGGTCCTCTTCTGTTTAAGAAACTAACAGCCTATGCATGCATTTAGAGTAAACCTCACACTTCTGGAATCTGCATTTCCTCAATAAAAACACAACTGAATGTGAAACAAAAGTTCACAGCCTTCCCCTTGGGGAAAAAATAAATAAATAAATAACAGCAGAGATGCTTCCTTGATGGTAAGGCAGAAGTTGTAGATGTGCACCCACGCTCAGAGCATTACTATTTTCGTTGGCCTTTGCCACGTCTACTGTTAATATTGCAAAGCAGTATTTTGTGCTGTGTTCATCAGGTGACCTTGCTCCTGCTATTCCCTGAGTCTTGTATTTTGATTTTATTTGTAAAAAAAAAATCTATGATTGGCACTTGAAAATTGGCTGTTGTTGCACATGTGGCATTCTGCTTGTGGAATATTTAAGCAAGCCTATCTGTGCTTGCATTGCAATAGACCCAGAGCTGATGCAACAGATTTACTGTTGCAAAATAACACGTCAGGATTTTCTTGTTTAGTGGTTTATATTTTTAATGGGTAAATATTTATCTACGTGTTGTGCTGGCTTGAAGACTCTTTGGGTGACTGCTAGGAATTTTAGTATATCAGTCGAGATGTGTTTAGATGGTGAAATTGAATAAGAATAGAAACTCAAGTCTGCCTTTTGAAAGAGGGAACTGAAGGAGGGATTTTCTCCAGGTGGTCCTTTTCATGTGTTTTTCAGTGTACTCCCTGGCAAGGGAGGGTGGTCTGTGAGTCCTGCACCTCTATTTCTTTATTAATAACAGGCCTGGGGGAAGGGATGCTATGCCCCTTAGCTCTGTTCCCAGCTGGGCTGATACCTCTCACTGTTTTAACTGCGTGATACATCCTCCTGTATGCTTTATAGCCCGTGAAGGGGATTCTGTGGAGCTCAGGGACAGGGAATCTCATTTCCGCAGCAAGGAGAGGACGCTCCTGCTGCACTGCCAGTGCTTTTCTGAGCACGGTGGAGGGAGCCCTGGCTGCAGGCGGAGGTGTCCCCGGCGTGTCCTCACCCTCTTTGTTCCAAAGCTTGCAACCAGCTGGCCCAAAAAAGTGTTCATTTTCATCCAAGAGCTCAGGTTCTTGTATTTATTATTTTTCTTTCTTTCTTTCTTTCTTAAACATCCTACAATGAAATTAAGGAAATGTAAATGCTGAGTGCTGCATATTAATAACACCGGGCTATGACTCAACCATAAAAGTGAAGAATTTTTAAAAGCATGGATTAAAAACTGACCCATGAACCTGGAAGGTGGCAGAAAAGGGAGCCATGTCATTGCTCAGACTTGTGTGTATGCACATAATTGTATATTAAAATCAGAATGGGCCTGGGGCTGTCTTTCTTGTCATCTCTTTCAAATGATGGGAAACTGGGTTAAGCAGAAAAATGGAGCTTGGTTCTCTCCTTATTGTGCTCCAAAGCCCGTTTAAAAAAATAGGTTAAAAATTTCTTGCTTTCATGGATTTAAAGTTCATTTGACTACAGCTAGTATGTTTTTACCTACAGTACCCTAGCTTCAAAATTAGATGTTATGTTCTTGAACATCATTGTGCCAGAGAAGTTTTTAATTTTAACTTAATTGTATGTTGTTAATAATAATTTGGAAAAAAAAATAAAAGGGGGAAAAAATGTGTTCAGAGCTTCTATGCTGGGAGGCTTTCATAAACATTATTGAAGTGTCTCAGTCTTTTAGAGATCAGTTAATAAAACTGAACTGTAGCAGATGGGGGATGTCTAGGCTCACATTATCCTCAGTTTCTTAAATGCTTATCTGCTTTTCTTCAATCTAAATGATAAACTATTTTGAGAAATCATAAACAATAGAATGCTTTGACTACATCTGTGGGTAAGACAAGGAAAAGGAAGTTAAAAAGTGGTGCCTGTTATTCACATTGTCAAAAACTGCATTTCATATGAAATTTTAGAAATCCATTGCCTTGGATTGTCCAAAAGGTTTCTGCTAGGGAAAAAAAAAAAAAAAAAAGATTTCAGTAGATTTAAGTTTGGTATTGTCCTGATTTGTTGACTTCAGTAGACCAAAAATGCTATTTATATTTGCACTTTGGGATGGTAATGTTAGTACCTGCAAATCTCAAGCTGGCATGTAAGATGGATAGACCTATCTTTATGTTTATACAGCCCTTTTCACCAAAATATCTGATTGTATCCTTAGCTATTTATTGATTTATTTATTTTTTTTAAATGAATAATCTTTCCACCTTTGTGAAATACTAACAACTGCTAGTTACGGTATCTCTCCAGAAACTACTGGTTTCTACACAGATGGAGAATGTAAGTTGCAGTTCTGCTTTCATCAGTTACAAAGCAGGCGCAATAGTCAGTTATTTTAATTCCTTGCTAGTACTGGTGCGGGTCAAGTATGCCTTTCAAGCTAAAGTTAATTTGCCATGAATAGAGTCAAGCTAACTGCTCAGGTAGGTAGAAGAGCTGAAAAACTATAGGGCAAGAAGTTTTCTGAAAGTGCAACATTAATTTGATATAGTTCTTTTAAATCATTACGAGATTTGTAGCTATATCAAATGATATGCCAAAGAGTAAAACTGTATCTTGGAGCATAGTGCATGATTTGAAGGTAAATGGCTTTAACATTATTGCTAAATAGTAGATAGGAAAAACAAACAAACAAACAAAAACAACAACAAAACAAAAACAAAACAAGGAAACAAGCATGTGGATACTTTGATATATGTTTGAATATAAGTGTACATGTGGCCTGAATTTGAGAACTAACTTAAATTTTCTATATGGAGGGAGAATTCATTTCTTTAATACTAATTCTAGCCAGAATAAAGCCATCAGAAGTTCAAAACAAAGCCTGGTGTTTAGGAAGTTGATATATTCATTTAGTTTTTGGTTTTAATTATTCAAAGAATTTGCCTAATGCACATAAGAAATAAAGTTTTTAATTTGTTTAATCCATTTATTTATCTGTATTATTTTTAATAGATTTTTGATTCAGCTGGAGGACATGGATTTGCTGGTGCCCAGAACTCAGCCAACTCTGCTGAGGTAAGATAAGCCTGTCCCTATTCTGCACCATCTGGTTTTCAAATTCCTGAATATGTTTCACTAAGCATATGATGAGACTGATTCAGAAACCCTACCGAGGTTCATAAAAGTATAGTTAGTGTTAGATGTCAGAATTATAATTCTGCTAATGACACCACTTTAACATAAGTTTCTGAAGATGCATGGTAGCTTTAAATAAATAAATAAACAAATAAAAATCCCATGAAACTTATTTGTAGCACTAGTCCATACAGGTATACACTATCTGTAAGGTGGTGTCTAAGGCAGAGGGAGAGATCTGGAAGTGAATTTGCTAGAAAACATCTTTCATAGCGTGGCAAAACCCATGCTGTATGTTCTACTTTGCCTAGTTCAACAGAACCTGTATATTTTTAGTATTAAGGCAAATGAGGTCTAATTTGATCCTGTGGGGCATACCAGCAGAGAAGTGTGAGTTAATGTATAGCTAGATATTGCCCAAGTCAAGAGGAAGTGGCATCCCCTTAACTGCGTTGCCCAGTAAAATAGCTGCTGCTGATACCGTTCAGTGCCCACAGAAAGGCGCCTTGTACAGGAGCAGAGCAGAGTGCCAGCACATCAGGCACCATCCCTCTTCGTTCCTGCAGCCTCCCTGAAGATAGCATTGTTGTCCCCTGGTCTAGAAGCAAAGCAGGATGCTCTGAAGTTCGTAATAACACGTGTAGGACCACTAAGTGTTGTCTACCTACTGCAGAGTTTATTTAGATAGACTCCTCCTCCCTTAGTAGGCTTGTGCAGATAAGCTCCAAATAAAAGATTAAAATTAAATATTAGACACAGGGTTTCTGGACTTTGGTTTGTGTATAGTATAACTAGATTGCTTTAATTATAACACATACCAGACAAAAAGAGATGTTTGTCTTTCTACTTAACCTTCTGTCCCTTTTCCTCCTTTGTTTCCTGAGTCAGATATTCTCCAATGTAGTTTAAAACTTGGAAGAAGACTTAAAAAAAATAAATAAAAATAAAAACCATGCCACAGAACTATTCCTTTTCAGATGAATATGTGTATACCAGTTCTTAGACAAAAAGTCAGAATTTGCATTTAGAATGAAATATTGCTCTTGAAAATCATTAACTATAGCGAACAGTTGTAATGAATCTCATGACAAAGGTTTGGACAAAGTTCATCATTTCTCATAGTTTTATGTGTTGTTTTATTTATTTATTTATTTATTTATTTTTATGTCATGTGCTGCAAGGTTTGTTTTCCCATCAAGGATATTCATTTAGTGGCTACGTAGTAAATATATAATTATGCAGAAATGATACCACTGAGAGGCATCTCCAACTGACTAATGGCTAATCCTGTAACGCTGTTTTGCCTCCTGAAAGTATCTTCACTTTTTTGTGTGTCTTTTGAAGAAATATACCGAAACAAATGAATTCCCTTCATTATTTGACCACCCTGTTATTTCCCTGAGATGGGAAGGTATTTATACCAAATCGCCCCGCTCTTTTCCAAATAAATTTGGGATTTCTGGATGACATGGTCTCCTGTAGAGAACACTCATCAATTCCTCCAAAATGTACCGATGGCTGTAGTGTCAGATTGCCTCAGTTTCACACCTCGGCAATAGCAAAGACAATTCATTCTTGTCAGGTCCTCTTAAACCATGGAACGTAAGGTCGCTCCTAAAACAGATGAGGCAAAACCTCTTGGGTGCAACTCGTGAAGGTTCCTCCCAGGGGGATGCTGTGCTGCTCCCCCGGTTTAGCACTGGCCCCATTGGAGTTGATGGTGCCACTGTGGGTCGCGTGTCCTCTGGCATAGCTTGCTCTTCTTGAACCCTTCTGAGGAGATACAGACAGGTTTTGGAAGTGCTGCAGGGCAGGGAGAAAGATGTCTGCTTCCCTCAGTGTCCCTTCCCTTGTCTGGAAAGGGACAAGGTCTGGTGTCTCGACCCAGCGTTTGCAACGGGGCTTATGTGTTATCCTAAGTTACTTTGCTGAATTCAGGCAAGGGCTCACTGCCCTGCTTCCTGGGTGGAGGGGGCTGGCATGTGGTCAGCCTCGCTGCAGAGTTTGGAGAGGCCGTTTGCAGAGCTTAGCAGGGCTGTTTCAGGACTCAGAACCACCTCAATTTAGGTGCTGAAGTGGAGCTCTGGATCTCAACTTTATTTCTAGAAAAACATCATCTGAACTGTATTTCAAAACCTTTTTTTTTTTTTAATGGGAATTAAATATAGTGTGGGCATTTTTAAGATCCTGACATTTTCATGAATCATCCGACAACTCAGAAGTGATTCATCATAACTCTGAAAACCGTTACTTTGGCGTTAGCCCATTTTCATTGGCTGATTTCAATAAAAAACACAAACAGGATCAAAACTTTTATAAAATGCTACCTGAGGAATGCAGTGAATTACAAACAGTGAAGTCTGCCAGGAAGGCTATATTTTCCCCGAAAAGGATGATAAAAACAGAGACAAATAGTAGGGGAAATTATGAAGTAACCTATTGGTGCTGCAGCAACCCTATGGCACAACGTGTGACAGTCTGCAAATCCTGGCGCATATTTCTGGAAAATTGGATGGGTTGTTTTAACTTTACGTGGCAATGAATGAATGAACTATTGTAGTATTAGTCACTGCAGGCATAACAGGAAAAAAAAATCTCTTTTCATGTCAGATTTTCTGAGATGGAAAATGTGGATGAAGCAACAGTATCTTGACGGCAGTTAAGGAACATATTTTTGTTTAGTTACAGAGACAAGGCTTATGTTTGGGCACCAGTATGCATGGCAAAGAAAGGAAAGAGTCTTTGGGTGGAAGAACTTTGTCTTGTCTTAAAAGCTGCCAGAAGAAGGTGACTTTAAACGTACTTCTCATCACCTTCATCCTCTTTATTTTAATCCCTGGCAATAGTGTGATTTATTTCTGTCGAACACATATGAAGAGCTACTATCGCAGGGCAATAAACCATTCTGGTAATTACAAATGTCTGAATTGCTGGGAGCATCTCCCTACCTAAGTCAACATGGCTTCAGCTTTCCCTGAAGGAAGCCCCCGGAGAATTCAGTCTGACCATTTCCATCTCAACTCTTGCAGCGTGCATGCCTTGCCCTTTCTCATTCCTCCTACTTACACTGTGGAAGGAGGTCATCATTTATTACCAGGCACTTGATTTACTGCTTTCTGAGAGGACCACAGTTCTGCTGGAATTATCTTCTTCAACAATAACGGTTTTACAAGCAGGTTGGAACCACAGCCACCGAGGTGAAACTTCACCTGGTGTAGATTTCATCGCTCCATTAATTGCAGTAGCATAACAGGATTGCTGTTATGCATAGTAGTTGCTCTAGTTTAGTAGGATTTCCATGGACCTATGTTAATCAATGTGTCATTTTTAGCTATTTAAAAAGGACAGTTGAGCAATCAGTATAAGATTCTTGCATGCTATTAGTGCATTAATATAATTCTGCCAAAACCAGCATTACTCTTGCATAAAATTATTCCTGTGGTTCGTTTGCAACCTGAATTTCTGCATTGTTTGGTAATTACATAAGTAGGACTGCTTACTACATAGTTTTTACAGCCACAGTTGTTATTTAGGAAAACAAAATAATATTGGTCTCTTTGTTGCTACTGGTAGATTGTTGTCAATAACTTTGCTGCCTGCAGCAAGGGAAGCAGTCCCTGTGCAGTGATTTTGCTGGAGCTTTTAATTGCAGTGGACCACTGGCCTTGTGTCCCTGCAGAGTCAGGAGGAAGAATTGCATAATCAAGGGGCTTTGTGGAGGCAACAAAAACACTCCAACCCACAGCAACAGAGGAAAAGAACAAACCAACAAAGAAAAAGCAGTCGGGAAGTAGGCACTCCTGAGAACAACTCAGGCTATCTTAAGATCTGTCTTGGGTCACAGTTCTGCTGCTTTACTGGGTTATTGTCACTTTCCTTTGGCTGAAAGGGGGAATCCAGGGAGCCTCTCTATATAAACTTAAACGCCTTGATAGGGGCAGTGGAGTGACATGCTGAACAGGCAGACCCAAATAGAGAGGTGAAACTCCACGTTCAGAACTGCTCTCAGTGTTTTTCTTCTCCTTGTGTGGCTTCTGAAATGTCTAGCCTGAAGTGTAGTGCAGAAGAAAGCATGAAAATGAAGGGTGATAAAATGACAGGGATTTTAGTTAGGGTGGATATTGTATTTGATCAAGCTTGAGTGGCTTTGCAATGAATGTGAATGTGAGCCAGAATGGTAAACAAGCAAGTACTCTGCTACCTATCAAATAATATGATCTTAAACTGTAAATAGAATGAGAACATTTTATTCCTGCTTTAGTCCTTTATGTTATGGCAAGCCTTGCTCTACAGTGCTCTCTGCTGGAAGTTTGCTATATTATCATTTTCTGCTAAAATTATAGTAATAATGTTTTTTGTTTTTTTTTCACATTTGTTAATTAGATAAAATTGTAGTAGTCAATTCTTCTTAATAAATGTTTCCCACTGCGGTATAATATCAGGTAGCTACATGTCACGTAGAGTTAAATCAACAAATAATATGAGATAAAGGCATAAAAGCCCATAATGGGAACTCAGTGGGAATGCAATCCATTCTCAAGAAAATTGAGCCATTGACAATGAATAAGAACAGGTAACAGAACTTTGTCCCTTGCTTACCATGGGAAAATGCACAGTACCGTGTCTAAAGATCTGGTGGTATATGTACACTGCAAGCTATCAATGGAACTGTACATTTTTTATTTTAGCAACATCCTCATGTGTTGTACCTTTCTCCCTTGTTTCCAGCAGCAAGTTGATGAATTTTTGAATGTCTACTGCTCAGTGCCAGACAGCATCCAGAAGGAGGGTGCCTGGGAAACACAAACATACGTGCACTTCTGTGATGGCCAAGGAGTGGCATTAACCCTCAAGCCAGAACACAGGGTGGAAGATGTTCTTTCTCTGGCCTGCAAGGTATTAATTTTTCATGTACGACTGTACCTTGTTAATAGCTGTGGACTTCAGAAGGACCATAATATATCTGAGGACTCCTTAATAGTGAACGAATAATAACAGCGTCTCCCTGTCCCTACATTAAGGCACATTTTGAGTGTTTGCATCATTTCCTTTAGCAGTATTATTTATGTATTGTAGCCAAGGTAGCGGGACTGTGGAAAGCTTTTCAAGAGGCATTGCTCAAGTCAGTGCACACTGAATCCTTAAAGAGTGGTGACAGTTTGCCAGGTAATCAGCCCCTGAGAGATCTCCATCCGTGTCCACTCTGAGTTGTCACTGCAGCAAACTGAGTTTTCTGTGCAAATTAGTCACAGAGGAGTAATGGGGACTGTTTGATTTAATGCCAGGAGATAAGACGTTGAAAACTGCTGTTACAATGGCTAACATATATGTTTGCTTCTTCAAGGGCCCTTTTTTGGCTTTTGATTAACGAAGTGCATGTTCTCCTTGAGAATTTCAAAGAGTGCATTATGTTTTGACAGTCAGTGCCAGAAATTTGGGTGGGATTGCAGTAGATCTTGGGACAGAAAATGGAGTCACAGATGGAAGGTAGAATAGAAATACCAGTTTTAACTACCAACAGAATACCACCACCGCCAGAGCATCACAACTTACCTGGCACCTTGGTCTTCATTTGTGTTAGTGGTTGAATTTGGCTCTGACTTCATGATCCAAATCAAATTACACAAACAAGCTCTTTGGAACAGCTAAATTTTCACACCCAAATCATGTTTTCCTATTTTCTAACAAGTGGTAAATATAGTTTATTCACTTCACAAGTAAAGAGAAAAAAATGGAGAAAAAAAAAAAACCAGGATTTTTTTTTTGTACATAGTCCCACTCTGTACAAAATCTAACTGTAGCTTTTGGCATAGGTTAGTGTGAAATTTCAGGTGAGCTCATTCAACTGGCTTGAAGTTAATGAATTTTTAGGCTTCTAATGATGGAAGGGCCCCAATTTAATAGCTCTTTCCACATGATAATGTTGTATAAATAAATAAAGAAAGGAATTATATAAGTTTCTAAAAATCTAGGATGTACTACGTGTTTTAAATCAAAATAAGCACACTCTTTGTAGTCAAGTCACAGTTCATCTACAAGACATCACTGAGAAGAAATTATCTTCTCATTACTCTTGTTAGTGGAGACTGCATCCTGGAGAAACAGTTTATTAGCCTAGTTTACTTCCTAAAAATTCACTGTACAGGTTAAAGGAATTTTATGAGATATTGTTTGACCAGCAGATGGCACAGTAGAGCTGAAACATTTGGAAATCATTAAGGTAATATAGAATACCATTGAAAGAGGAAATAAAATTTATATTTATAAAATTAAGTTGAAAAGGAAATTCCTTACCTCTCTTACTCCATCATTCCAAAATATTTGTAATTCTAAAGCTGGCTTTTAATTTTTTAATGTCTGTGTCACATGAAAATTTAGTTTTAAGTATTTTTTTTCTGAAACATTTTTCTGTGTTATTTTTTATTTTTTCTATTCTGTGTGTAAAGCTTTGCATAAGCATTCTCTAATGCTGAATACTTTCTACTCATCTATTCTGGTTCTTTTGCTTCTTACATTTTCATTCTGCTCTGATGAATGTAAGGAATCTTTCTTCTTAACAGAACATGTTTGAATGTTATGTGTATAAGGATAAATTTCAAAGGTTGTTTTTTTTTTTCTCCATTCATGCTTTATGGGGTTTATACTTTTTTCATTTCTGTTTTCCATCTGAGTCTTTTGGATAGCACATATAGAAGAAATGTGCATTTGAATATGATTATTTAGGATACAGTACACATGCAACTCATAAACTGTTACACATAATAAAATGTTCAAGTAATTACTAGTTACTCAGTAGATTTAGTTTCCATAAGCTGCAGAGATGTGTTAAAGAGGTTAAATAATCTGAACGTATTCAGTCATTCCTCCTTTTCCCTTTTTTAAGCAATGCTGCTCTATTAATATGTTAAAACAAAATGTTTTGTGCAGTATCCTGATCCAGTATCCTATGTTTTGTGCAGTATCTCACCAGCATCCTGATTTTTCAGAGAGACTCCCATCAGGGGCTCGACACGTTCAGGCTAATATCCTTTGGGAATACTCCTATCTCCCTTTGACTTCCTGTTGATACAGGATTTGGGCTTTGACCTCATGTGGTGAAAAAAAATAGGTGAAACTCTCTGGTCGTAGATGAAACCCAGCAATAAAAATAAAATCCAATAAAGGCAAACCCTTAGGGAATCTGCTTCCCATCCCATCCCCTTTCCTAACAGCCCATGCATGCATATACATTTTCTACATCAGAAGAAAAAGTTGCTAAGCAGAACTGAGTCATTGCAAGTAGTTACAGAAAAGGTTGTGAATGTAAGTTCAAAAGGACACAAAGCAGTTATAATATCTTTGGAAACATATAACAACATTCAGTTAGTCTATTAGCCAAGACAAGGTGCTTATGAAAGAAGTTGGGAGGATTTTAAGGGAAAATGGAAATTGCACTTCAACATTATCTTCTCAGCAATGCAGCTAGTTTTGTTTACATCACAAAAATAGTAGTTAGAAAATTACTTGTTTAAAATTGCATGATTCCTAAAGGTGTGTGTGTATGTATCGCTTATTTGTCCTCTGGGATTCTGGAAATAAATAACACATTCTAGTCCCCATTCTTTTCTTATATTCCTTAGATGAAACAGCTGGAGCCGAGACACTACGGTCTACAACTCAGAAGACTGGTTGATGAAAATACTGAGTACAGTGCTCCTGAACCATATGAATACATAGTAGACCAGGAAAGTGTGATTCATTTTATATAAAGCTCCATGTTGTCTGTAGCTACAGTTAAATTATCACCTATGAATATGTGTGATTTAGATCTAAAATAAGGTTTTAAAGCTGTTCATGGATTGCATTCTGCCATCCTTGTTCACACAGCTCATGCCTATGCAGACATTCAGATGGCTAGGCACTACAAACACTCTCTTCAAGAGCTGTTTGAAGATTGAAGTGGGGCTTCTGGTACAGACACAAAGTGTCAGTCTCAACTCCAGGCTGGATTTTCTATGTTTAGTTTACTCTGTGTTTAGTCCCACTGATGCAGATGATGAATGCAAAGTAACACAATTCTGTGTAAATATAGCAAGGTTTGGCTCTTTAATAATTTAAATGGTGTTGTATTTATTTCCCATAATGTATGTTTAGGCTTTGATGCTTGAAGTTTCATAATTTGATAACTTCTGCTGTTTTTTTTTTTTTTTTTTTTTTTTTCCAACAGGTGTATGATGAAATAGAAATTTGTCCATTAAATGTTTATCACGTTCATCTTACAAAGACTGAAAACATAACTGATTTTGGTAAGTTTAACCAAAACATCTCTCAGGAATTCTTATTCTTCTCATTATCTACTTTCTCTTTTCAGGAGCTTTCTGTCTCTGAGAGCAGGCAGAGCCATCCTTCACAATATCTGAGTCTGCAAAGGACCCATGGTATTATAATGAAGTCTCAAATTGGTTGTTTTACATTGGCAAATACATTTCTTATTTCTCCATTTGGGAAGGGCCTGTTTTCTGTTCTGATGCATTAGCCAAATAGTTCAAGTGTGGAATTATCAGAATATGCCAGCTATGCTGAAATTAATACTATCAGCCATGGTCAAGGTCTGCCCTTTTTTTGGTAGTAGGATCCACTGTTGTCATAGGGTCAACAGGTTATCTTTTGGTATAAATTCTGACAGACTTTTTATTTACAGGAGGCGTTTGTGGCTAAGAATATATATATACCTTGCAAAGATATCTTTGTAAGGTAGCTCTGTGCTGTTCTTTAGCTGCATGTTTGTTGGTATGAATGATTTTTTGGGGAGGGGGTAACATGTTGGTCTGTATGGATTTGCTGCTCTCTAGTTTGGATTTCCAGTTTCTGGAAATGTTTAAAACAACTATGTGTCTGATGGACACATTATAGAACTCATACCATAATGATGAGCTGTGTTATTGAAATGTCCTGTGGGGCTAAGATAGAAACATTTTTTTTTGAAATATGATTTATCATTTTACAGCACAGCATGATATTTCCTGAATGTTGAAATGTCCTGTTAAGTTTAGCTGTCCTTACAATCACTCAGAAACTGTGATAATTTTTCTGTGATCTGAGAGTGTTCTCATGAGAATTGTCAACTTGCTGATTATGTAAAGTCTACTAAACACACAAAATAAGAGTTATTTCAGAGAAAGTTTATTTGATTTAGACCTCTTTTACTTCAGGTTTTGCAGTGACAGCTCAAGTTGATGAAAATCAGCATCTCACCCATATATTTGTAAGCGATGTTCTCCCTGATGGACTCGCATACAAGGAAGGTATGTATCATATTGATGCTTACCACTGCATTTCATTATCTTTTTAAATTCACACACATGAAGGAGCTTTAGTACTGCTGTCTGAAATGGTTCTTGGCTTTTACTATACATAGCTTTCTTTCCTTAAAACCGTGGAAAATATGTGATATTGGGAAAGATAATGTACACAGAGTAACTGAATTATCCTTCCAATATAGTGGGGAGAGTTCTTGTTCACTCTTGGAGACAAATTTTGCATTCAGCAATCCAACCAAGTGTTTTTGCATGAAGAAACAAGCTGGAGGAAGAATTCATCTCACACTGGGGAACCTCATGGGCTTGGTCAGTCTCCAAGACCCATCACTTCCACTTTTGCTGACAGTGAAAAGTAGCCTCCCTCCCCCAAATAGTTTTCTGCATACATCTCCCTGGGCAACTTCTCTACTACAGTGCTCAGAAACAGTGTTTCTTTTCAGCAGGATTGTGTTTGTTCTGCACTCTGAAAAATAGAGATACAAAAACATAAAGTATAGACAGAGTTTCAGTAGCTGCCTGAGGGTAATGACCACTTGATTGCTGCTAACCTTGAAAGACAGCAGTTGCCACTGTTTAGATTTATACAAAAGCTAATGAAGACTCCATCTGTTATTATTCCAGTTTAGCATGAATGATTTGATCTGCGTGACTAGTTTCTTGTTCTTCTCAGAGTGGCATAATGCTATTTGTATTAATGTGCTGTATGCTGATGGGCCGTCTTTTGAAATGAATTCAGGGTATCTGAGTCATGAAAGGTGCTTCTATTCTGATCTTTTCAAAAGGTGTGCTCCCCTCCCACCCCAAAAATCCTCTTTAGAAATAAACAACTTAATTGTAGTAGTATCAAAGTAAACATGAAGTCAAACTGTATAACATATATAAAACTCCCATCAGTTCTAACAGATTTATGGAAAACAAAAATAAAAGGTGAAGCAGCATAAAGTTTGGTTTGTGACCCTTTCCATTTTATGTTCCCTCCTTTTTCTTTCTTTCTTTTTTTTTTTTTTCTTCCCTTTTCTTTCCTTTCACATGCTCCCAGGGCTACGAGTAGGCAATGAAATCCTAAGCATAAATGGAGAGGCTGTGTCTGATCTTGACCTCAGGCAGATGGAGCTATTGTTTTTGGAGAGAAGCGTAATGCTGACTCTGAGAATGAGCCATTGCGGAACTCTGCAACCCTTGTGTGCATCCTGGTCAGATGGTGACATTTCCAGGGATCCAAAAAGTTTGTTGCCCCCTCCAAACCAGTCACAGCTCCTGGAAGAGTTTCTAGATAACTTCAGAAAGAACACAGCAAATGGTAAGGAGTTGACAACAATTTATTTAAGTCTGATTTATGTTTACATTTTTGCTTATGCTTCAGTGAGAAACCCAAATGCAAACCAGTGAAGTTCCATTTATGTTCCATATCTGTCTGTTATTTCATTATTTTCTAGAAAGTAGAAATGGAATGGGATATGATTATTTCTGCAGGAAGATTACATTCTTTAAATGCATTTGGCTGCACCATCCAGTATTAACGGCACAGTTCTGTGTGATGTTGGGTATTTCCACTACATCCATTTCCTGGGCGTTAGTGGTTGAAGTGATGTGATGGCTTTCAGAGACAGAAGTATTGCTCTGTGTTTAGAGTGCTTTTTACGTATGCTAAAGTACTATGTACGTTTAGAGTGCCTTAAATGCAGTAATCATTATCACCTCAGAAAGGAGTCCTTCAGCTCTGCTCCTACCCAAAGATACTACCTCTAGCACATTCCAGTTGAATACAGTCTCTCATTGTGTAGAGGAAAGCCTAAGAAAACAGCTTTCACAGAGGTTGTTTTGCTGCCATACCCGCTCACATTTCTTATTCAATGCAAACCACTGTACTAAACATCAAATGGAGTGTCGTGTCATGGTTAGACTGTGATGGGTTTCTGGGTGAGGAGCAATGTAGGTGCTAAACGCCTCTGCGGTAAGGACTGACCCTGGCCCTGCCAGCCCCAAGGAAGGTGCCAGTGCTCACTGCTGGGTTGCCTTTCCAGCTGGAAGTAGGAGGTGGCACATCGAGGGGCACAGCCATGGTGGGCAGAGGAAAGCCACGGTCACCCTTCCTCTCCCTGGGGCAGAGGATCCTACACAGGATCTGTGAGGAGGTGCATGACAGGCTGCGGGTAAAGTTGGCCACCTCCAGCGGCCTTCATAGCTGGGCCTCCGAGCCAGGGGGACATGAGAGACTGATAACATGCAAAGCTATCAGTGTCCTTAAGCAAGCCTCAGTGACAAAAAGATGAAGACCCACTGCTATGGAATTGCTGTAAGCTGTTTAACTCAAGAAAAACCTTTGCATCCTTTCCATTAACACTCACTGCTGCAGTGTGCAGTCCTCTGCTGCACTGGCCTGTGGCAGACAGGCCCGTGCATAGGGAGCATGCTGAGAGGGGGACCATTCTGGGGGTTTTGATGTGTCCTGGGTGTGAGGTGTGTGTGTGCTTCAGTAAGAGAGATTTTGTGCTGTGCATTTACAAAGCACTGTGGAGTGATCCAGCTTGTTTCAGCTGACCTTACTTCATGTGAGAAACACATCTTGTAATGTTAGAATACATGTAAATGCCTGTCTGAAACAGGAGGGATTTGGGAATTTGCTCCCCATCTCTCCCATGCCTTGTCTGTTTTTCAGACAAGATTCAAGCAAATTTAACTCGTTTTTTGAATGAAAAAGGTGCAATTTCCTCATTGCACCTCTGGGGGATGCTAGTAAAATTCTGCAGGAAAGCTAGCAAGAGTGCACTGTTGTGTAAGGGAGAGCCATAAGAGGTGCAAGAAAGGATCTCTGGGTTTCATATATAATTATGGTAGCAAGTGTTTCCTGATTGGAATTTTTTGTAATTAAAAAATGGGAGGAAAAAAAAAAAGAATCGCATAGGAGAAGTTGTTAGAATGGATTTAATTATAAAGTAATTTTATTAGGTCATCTTTTGACATTAAAAGAAATCTGAATACAAGATCTGTGATACAGTAAGTAGCATCTCTCTCAGGGGCCTTAGTTCAATTTAAAATGCCATTAAATTGACTAGTAGCACATAAAAGTTAGTGTTATAAAACAAAAATTATGATAGAGCTAATTAATTACATAATTATACCAGTACTATCATTCAGCTTATTGGCTTGATATCATAAGCCAACATTACCTGGAGTATTTGGTATAATAAATGTATGTGTCCATTCACTAGGCTCGTCATTCCTTGGGGATAAATTTGCAACCTGTGCAAATAGCCCATTATATTAGGATATTACTGGAGTATGTATTATACTCTGAACACTAGTGTATAAAGGGACATAGCATGTTTGCTTTCCTGCTTAAAAGCAGTGAAAGATTTATTTTATTCAGAAAAGGAACAAATAGTTCTAAATTAAGCTTCGTGAGAAGGCCTTCCATGTTTATTGAATTACCAAGTATCAGTGCTTAGTGTCTGATCTCCTGATCAGGTTCAAATGGAAACAGAAGAAAATGACGTTGCTTTGAATTAAGAGATCATCTTAAAGGGTTTAACTGTTCTATGTTCTTTGTACTTACTCAGAAATTCAATAAGATTTTAGATAAGAAGAGGGGATATTTAATAATCTTAGCAGGGATTTGGAGGCCAGGAACTTCTGAATTCTCATACATTTTTTGATATTGTTCTGTCTCCTTTGATACAGTTGAGCAAGTCACTCTTAAGACCACAGTTTTCAGAAATAATTTCTGGTATTCGTGCATCCATTTTGAGCAGTGCCTTTGAAAGTCAGTCAGTGCCAAGAGAGGTGGACCTTTTTTAAAAAATCAAGCACAATTTATCTCAAGGTACATACCTGGAATTAAAAGCCTTACTGTTTCTGCTGTCACCTTCTTGTTTAACCCTCCCCTCCCCACCCCACCCCTCACCCCCCCAAAAAAAAATCAAAAACAAGCAAAAAAACTAATGATATTTATATTTCTAGACTTCTCTGAGGATTAATAAGCTAAAATTAACAGAGTGCTTGAAAAATGGAAATTTTCAGGGCTTGGAGAGTCATATGGTAATACCCTGCCTGGTGCCTGCAACAACCAGCCAAATGCAAAACAGAATTTATTTTAAATCTCTGGTTTCATATAATTTGGGTGGAAATAGTTTGTCCACAGTTGTTTACAGTTTTGTGACTGCTTAGCATAACCCTGATGAATGTCTTTTCCTACATACCCTGCTGTGCTGAGGATACCCAATTATACCTCTTGCCAAACTTTGGCAGCTTTTACTGTACAGAAAGGAAGTGATTGACTTTTTCCAAAGCCACTAACTCTGCCACTCCTAAAAACCATTCCCAGTGAAATTTTTTGTCAGAGTGATTCATTTTCTCCAAGAGGTTGCCATACCCTTGTAGCTGTACTTTGGACCGGCCTGCGGTCATATCATTTGACCTTCCACATGGCAACGCTGTATGCTTGCTGCTTAGCCATTTGGCTGGTAGTAAGCTTATCCTGGAAAAGAAATGAGATGAAATACTTCTAAAAAACATATTCGTAAATGTGGAAAACCAAATAACAGAGCAGCTAAATTTGCTCCAAACTCCAGTGCTAAGCAAATAAGGCAAATATTTGTATAGAAATAAAAAATAAAGAAAGAGGGAATTGGGGTAGAATTCTTACAACTGTGGAGGGAAAAATGTCTCATTTTAAGATGGCATGGGGAGTTGAGGAATAAACAGCAGAGAAGGGACGAGAATTGAAAACTGCATTTTCAGGACGGCCCCGTGTGGGTTAGTGGTATATCTATAGAGTGCTGAAGCAGGAGGCAGAAGCTTTAGTAGGTGTGAAAACCCATGGCAGTGTGCAAGTTGCTGTCAGAGTTGGACTTTTTTTTTTTTTTTCCCCAGCAAGTGGGTTTGTGCCAAATAAGCTGTCATTTCTGGGTAGCTGACACTGTTGAAATCAACCCTAATTTGTAAATAGTTCTGACTTAAAAGGAAAAAAAAATGTGGGAGATAGCAGTTTGGATATACTTTAACAAATTTCCACGAGCAAAAGTTTTTATCTGGGAGGGTCAAAGATCTAAGAGGCAAAGAAACAACAAAAATCACATAAAAACAGACAGTTTTTCTTCGTTTACCATTGTACTCATCATCTCTGGGGCAAGGCACCCTTAGAGAGGCCTGGGTTGTTCCCTGCCCATCCTTCTGGAGGTGCTGTGCCACCAGCAGCACAGGCAAGCCAACAGTGGCTGTGGCTGCAAAGGGGAAGGCTTGCTCCTCCTCCTCCTTCTCCCTGGGCCCATCCGTCCAGCCCCCAGCACTGATCCCACCCCTGTGCTGGCAGTGGCACTTGCTGAAGCCTTTGATGAAGCTAGTTCAGGAGAAAGCTTCTCTCTCTCTTTTTTTTTTTTTTTCTTTTTTTTTCTTTTTTCTGCAAACTCAGTGAGTTGAACTGGCGGGTGCAGAGGTCTGACCAGGGTCGAGTCAGGTAAGCAGCAGGACCTGCAGCTGGGAGCAGGGAAAGCACGGGAGGCAGAGCTGGTTGCAAGGAGAGCTGCTTTCGGAGGCCGCAAGCTCTTTTTCGGATGACCTTCCCTCAGAGCACCTCTCATCGTTTTGGAGCATGGGTTTTGCCTTATGCTTTCCCACCACTTGCGCTGATCCCCAGGCAGCAGGTTAGCATGGATACACCTGTTTGTGTTACCCCACATGAAGCTGTTTCACATTGTATAAAGCATGACTGGAGTCAGAGAGTCAGGCTTTGTGCAGTTTGACAGGTAGCTGGGACGTGCTGGAGAGGAGCGATGACGATTCAGCACCTCATCTACTAAATATCTACCAGATATTTATGCAGAACGTAACTGTTTCAGGAGGAGGATCAGTGGCTTGAACACTCACATGGAAAGTGGCTCTTCTCTTTCCAAGGAAATAAATGACTTCTGATTTTAACCTTCAAAAGCATGCCTGGAAGTACAGCACATCATTTGGCCACAAGTCTGATTTCAGTATACCTAAATCCTTCTTAGAAATGTGGTAGCAATAAAAATTGGATTGCTGTCAATCCCAGGGCGCTTACTATTTCAAATACATTCTTGCTGGATGGTTTAGGTGCCTCTGTAAAGCTCAGTTGCAAACCACAACTTCTCCAGAAAGCCTTGCTCCATCCGTCAGGTGCTGTCGAGCCTAGGGAGGAAAGGGCAGAGGTTGGTTCCACAGCCAGACAGTTGTGCTCATGTCATGGTGTGAGCCTTGCTGTGTAACACAGGAACAGTCCCCGCATGCTCTTCCAGTCCCATCTGATTTGGAAAGACCTGCAAGTCCCTTCTTAAAAAATGAGGGAAAGTCAGAAGGAAAGCAAAGGTAACTTGCTGCCTGCAATAGCAAACACTGGCTCCCACTGCCCCGCTTGTTGCTTTTTGTCCATTGTTTTTAAAGCGGTTCATAAGCCACTTTTAAGCTAAAGTTCAAAGCATTTTGCAAACAAAAGTAAAACTAAATTGAAAAACATTTCTAAATAAGTTCTTCTTGTCGTTCTTTGCAAATCACATCCTGTTTGTTTGCCGAGCTGCTGTTTCAATGTCAAATTCACTTCATCTTGCTGTGGGACGTGATCTTCATGGCGCTGTGAGGCTCTGTGTGTGTGAGGAATAAAAGCAGTTTATTTTTATTCTTTCACAGGAAGCTCTTTTGAGCTCTGAGGAGGTGAATATTGCTTTTTATCTTCCTGAGGACTCCCACAGCCCTGTTATAGATATGGGTCCTCATCTGTGAGGAAGGCGTGCTAGTTTTTCAGGTTCCTACACATTGCTGGCTCTTGCCTGGTGGCTCCAGTACCAGATACCTAGTGGCTTTGCATGGCGTGAGGCAACATGCTAGAAGACCAGTGTCACGTCCCAGCATGGCCATGTAGCTGTCTATGCAGCATGACTGGTTATCTATGTGAAGATCTATGACTTGGGGTTTCTCTCTTCACTCGTCACTCTGTGTAGTTGAGCAGGAAGCGATGTAAGTGTGAGAGAACATGCCGTGGCTGGTTGTCAAGGAGAGCTCAGAGATGGAGGGGTATGTTTGAAATAGCCTTGGATAACTGTGTTACGTTGGCTTCCACTGCAACTGCTTTTGTGCCATTAATGCAAATATCCTGGTGCTGTGCTCTGGTGCATCATTGGGAAAAGATCAGTCGTGGCCCTGGGCAACACCTGGGACTATAACGATGTAGCAGTTAATTCAAAGAAAGCATTTGCCTCCTCGTAGGAGCACTTGTTGCCTACTGCATGTTGTGTAATACAGAATGTTTCCCAAGAGCGGTGGTTTAATGAGCTCTTACTGGCACTTGACAAACTGTCCTGTTTGCTTCCTGCTAGATGTGCATGTTGCAGATGAAAAGATTGTTTATGCTGTAAAATGGGACATCCTTAACTGCTCTTCGTTGTGCTTTTCTACTGAGGGAGTATTCTGTTCTGCTTTGCTAAGTGCTGCTATGATATAATCCCTGTGAAGTCAGTGTCCCAAAGTTGTGTTTTTCCTGATGTAAACTGCATTAAACCCCATGGAACTGCACATTCTGGCTCAGTGACAACACGTAGGCATAAATCATGACATTGCCCATCCTACTGAATTCTGTAGAGTGACAATACAGACAGCAGGGAGATTTATTAATAATGATAGAGTTAGAGAGGCATCCGCATATAGACTACTGCCTTTGGCACGTTTAAAACACATCAAACAGCAGATGGTGTTATGTGTTTCATAGAGGTAAGGTAGGTTGAGTAATTATAAAAAAAAACTGTTTAAGCTAGCCACAAATTCTTGCTAAACTATTTACTTCTTCTTTTTCACTTTTTACTGCCTGTTTTCTTTACTTTTGTGATTTAGATGGAGGAGAAAATGTACCTCTAAGGTGTTGCACTTGGCCAGCTCCGTTTGCTTTCCATCTCTCCTGAGAGCAAATGACCACTGAGAATGGCCAAAGCTGTCCCGTGTAAGCAAACCCACAGTAGCAGCAGAAGCCGGGAGGGGAGGTGTTGTCAGCAGCCCTGCGTGTCCTGCAGCCCCAGCCTGGAAGACCTAAAGGCAGCTGTGGGCTGCAGCCTTTGCTGGTACTTTTAGAGAATGGTGGCCACCCAAAAATGCTGTGTTTTCCTCTGTACCACAGTCATGCATCACCAGTTGTTGAAATTGAATAGAAGGGTGATGTGCTAGACACAGCTAACACTGGCCTCTTCTAAGAGGGCATTTAGGAATATGCACTTAGGAAATGCATGTATTCAGGTAACAATTCGAGGAGCCAGTGTGAAGTGTTAATCCTAAAACCAAAAAGCCTGAATAGTTGTCTGAATGGCAGATACTTGGACAGAAAAAGTTTAGCAAGTTAAATAACCCTTTAAAAACATATCATTGAAATGCAGGGGGTAATCAGGCATTGCTACAGAAGCGTAGGCAGTGATTTCCTATTATGTTGGTAATTTGTATCTCCTATAGATTACTGAATTAGCAAATGAGTCAAATTACTTTGTTTCATGATGAACAGTTAACCAACAAAGGAACTCCCAAGGGTTCTAAAGGACTCTGTTCTAACTTCAAAATGGATGTTTCTGCAGATATTTGAGAGGAAAAAAAAGAAAAAGAAAAGAGCATAAAGCAGCCTACAGAAAGTCGCACTTGCAGAAGTAGGTGGCATACTGGAGCTAAGCCACTGTTCAGTATGTGGCCCAACATGCCTTAAGCTTTATGAGACAAGAATATTTGCATGAACATACTGGATTTTTCTAAACATGTAACTGTGGAATGTTTAAAGAAGAAGCATCACTTTCCTCGCTGAAGGATAGAGAACAAAGGTCCTACTTGAGCATTTCAGACTCTTGCCAGAAGTAAGCTTCTCTTTATCTAGGCTGTATCAGATCTGTAAAAAGAAGCCTAGTTGTGTTGTTCTTCAGCAAGCATATAGAGCACCTGCTGATGTTTCACAGCTTGCTCCCTGAAACCAAAACATCTGGACAAGAGGGGCCATGAGTGGAACCTCCTTGTCTGGCCAGTAACTGCATGTCTTGTTTGACAACAATTAGTCTTGTCAGTGACAGGCGTCTTTTAATTCTGGTTTGAACCCTATCTGAGAAGACTGATGTTATGACAGCTGCATTATAATTTTCTTTCAAGATATAATAGGGTGAATGAATTCCTGAATGAAGTTTCTAACTACACCAAAGAGTCAGTTGTTACAGCCATGAATCTAAGCTGAGAACAAGCCTTCCAGCTAGTCTTAGAATAAGTTACAAAATACTTTGGACAACCAAGTGATAAAAGCCCATGTATCTTGAAGAAAGAAAATCTTTCTGAATGAGAAAATCCCATAAGTTTTTTGTGTTTCTCTAAGATGTTCATTTTCTAGAACTGGAGTTTCTCCATAGTTTACTAATATTAGTACAATGAAGTCATGTTAATTTAGCAAGAATTTGAGCTAGTTCGTATCCGCAGTTATGTCAAAAGCTTTCTGAAGAACTTGAAAATTTCCTAAACAAAAAGAGGAAGAAGTTTTTGAATTAGTAATAAATTGTGTGTCACTACCTTTTGAATCGTTAGTTAAAGCAGCATAAAAGCTATAAACCACTGCACAGATAATAACTACAGTTATTGCCCACAAATTGTTTTCAATATACTCCAGCAAAAGAGTCTGAGTGTCTAAGTAGTAATACTTGCCTGTGAGTACCAACTGCAGGGAAACAACTGAACTGGCACTGTGCTAGAGTTAAACACTTAGCTCTTTTCTGTAATTTTAACTGGAATTTATGTAACATGAATACTCCCATAATTCTGTGAAACTTAACTGGAAATTAATAAGAATCTACACTTAGGATACGTGGTGCCTGAATGCTGACCTTAGCAAATGAATCAAATTACTTTGTTTCATGATGAACAGAACCAAGGAACTCCCAGGGGTTCTGAAGGACTCTGCTCTAGCTTCAAAATGGAAGCACTCATTTGGGCGGGTGGGAGGCTTGAGAGCAGCCCCACGGAAAGGGATCTGGGGGTTCTGGTCGATGGCAAATTGAATCTGAGTCAGAGTGTGCCCTTGGCAGCCAGGAAGGCCAACCGTGTCCTGGGGTGCATCAGGCATGGCATTGCTAGTCAGTCAAGGGAGGGCATTGTTCCACTCTGCTCTGTGAAGGGTCTAGAGAGGAAGTATGAGGAGCAGCTGAGGTCCCTTGGTTTGTTCAGCCCAGAGCAGAGCAGGCTGAGGGGAGGCCTCATGGCGGCCTGCAGCTCCCTCATGAGGGGAGCGGAGGGGCAGGCGCTGAGCTCTGCTCTCTGGGGACAGCGACAGGACCCGAGGGAACGGCATGGAGCTGGGACAGGGGAGGGTCAGGCTGGGTGTTAGGAAAAGGTTCTTCACCCAGAGGGTGGTCGGGCACTGGGACAGGCTCCCCAGGGTAGTGGTCACGGCACCGAGCCTGCCAGAGTTCAAGAAGCATTTGGACAATGCTCTCAGACACAGGGTCTGATTTTTGGGTGGTCTTGTGTGGAGCCACAAGTTGGACTTGAAGTTCTTTGTGTGAGTCCCTTCCAGCTTGGGATATTCTATGATCCTTTGACTACGTATTTTAGTTGTTTGCCTAGGTTCACAGAGAACCATAATAATAATAATAAAAAATAATAAATTTGAGAAATCTGAATCAAATTGCACCAGCTTTCAGCTTGAAGTGGTGGAGGGCATGATGTATTTCAGTGGTTGTTTCACAACAGTGTTGCTTACCTACCTGCCTTTCCTTGTATCTGTTTCCTTAGTGAAGAAACTACATAGAGAAAGCTTTTGGTTTAGAAAATAAACGTTTCTGTAACAAGTCATTGTGCTGAGGCTTGTGCAAAGGAGTGACATTTTATATTTATTCATTTATTTATTTTCCTGCTGGGACATGCAGAGGAACTAGATCAATGGATTGAGGTAAATTAGGACCTTTCAGTGGAGTCTTCCAAGGTGGAAATAAGCATTCCACATGTCACTTTTGCTGGGACGTTGTTGTATTATGGGTTGTGAATTTTTTTTCAACTGACTTATCACCAAGTCTATAATCATCCGTCTCTGGCCAAAGAGGGTTTAGAGAGTTTAGAACTGCTTTCATATGAGGTCCTTAAAGCACAGTCTGCTTCCAACCGCTTCTTGATCCTTCCAGACCTGGGCCTTCATGATGTCAACTCCAGTGTCCTCTTGCATCACAGCTCTACTAAACCTTTCTACCTAGTGTTATCCACACACCTCATCTAGACCCTTCTCACCTACACTAGCAATTTCTCCAGTGCAAATAACCATTGTGGAACAGGTACTAAACCTTTCACAGGAACCTGTTTTCTCCTGTCAGGGCAATCTTGTTTTTCTCATTCCTGACTGCAGTTACGGTGCTGTTTGCAACATAGAAATTTAAAGGACTGAAGAAATAACATGAGCTCTGTCTTGGATGCCAGCGGCTGAGAGCCCCTTCCGTGCTGGTCCCAGGGGATAACATGATCCAAAGAACTGAAAGGTCTGATCCTGACATAAGCAAGACATATGAGTTATTCATAACTGAGTCAGTGAACCCAGAAACCTTCATATCTCTCCTGCAAAACTTGGATGCCTTCTTGAACAAAGATTGTGAGAACATCTCTTGAAAGACGTTTTATAAATTCCTTAGGATCAACTGTTACTTTTTGAAAGATATTTCTTGAGGTCTTTCAGAAAGGAAAATGATACAGAAGGAAATGCTTACATACCTATCTTTTAACTTCATTACAAAAGAGTAAATAAATACACTGTTGAAAACCTGAAATATATCTAGTTGTATCAGACCAAGAGAAATAAGCACATGCATGCTACCTGCCAGGCTGAGTTGTTTAACTGAGGTTATGAGTACTGGTCTCTAAGGGAGCATTTTTAGAGTTCAACACACTGATATTTCGTGTTTCCAGGCAATGCTGGAATGCTTCACCAACCACTCCCTGGTTTTCAGTAAGTCTAAAGGAATTAAGACCACCAAGACTTTGTACCTTTCTGAGATTTGGCTCAGGTTTTAGTATTATTTGCACCAGGGGTTTTGGAAATGTTTGTTATCTTCTCTTGGAAACTTACTTTTCTCTTGATAGTAACATTGGCTAAAGTATATGGGAACCGCAAACTTACTGTAATTAACTGATCAGTCTGGAGAATTCACACAACAATGAAGTATGCAACTTTCCATACACCTGGCTTAAGTTTATTGCCCAAATATAATTTCTCATTTCCATACTAACCTTGAAGCCATGTTATGGAAACTCTCTGTAGTGGAAGTCTACAGATTGAGAATATCCTGCATGCTAAAGGTTGGCTTTGTTATGTGTTACTGGCAGTTTTTAGAGCAGTAAGGAATTAGTGAAAATATTGAATACATTCTTTCCTAGAAGATAGACTGGACCTCATATTCTCATAATTATGGATCCTAATTTTTTGAGCTTATAATTCATATTGGAATTCTCAGATATAAGTCACCACCCGGGTTATTGCTGTTTTGCAACCTATATCTGAAATTGACAGACACTACCAGTGTTTAAAAATGCTGTTCATTGCTCCGATCAGAGATCTGGGTATCTGTCTTTTACAGCCTGGACCAAGGCCATCATAATTGATTGAAGCTGTGCGTGCATGCATGTTTTTATATCTGAAACATCTATCTACTGCAGTCAAGAGGACAGGAAATGAGAGCACCATTTCCCTCCCGTGTGCCAGAGAAATACAACCATGATTAAGATCAGTTTGCAGCAGAGAAACAACTAGAGTTAATAACGAACATCTAAGCTGGAATCAGCAAGTGACTGGCATGCAAGACAACCATTGGCAACAGAGTTTCTACACCTATGCGCACTTGTGCTAGAAGCATTGTCTTAGTCATAAATGCTCTTTGCCCAGATCTTTATACACCAGCACTAATGAAACAAAGTACTTCTTGTGCTCTACTGCACAGACAGAGGCTTCTGGCTATCTGTTTTCCTGCATAGCTGCATTTAGCTATATACATACTATTTGTGTTATGTTAGTGACCAAGGAACATAGGATAGGAAGGAGTTCCCAAACTCACTGAGTCCAGTCCTCTGCTAGTCAAGGCTTTCAACAGCCTTATTCATACAATATTCCTATTTCATTTTAAAATAGGATAAACTGTTTGCATCCTTTGCTCCTGAGTAAGCCTGTTTCAGAAATTCATTTGTGTGATGGTTAAAAGCCAATCTTATTATTGCACTGGCATATTCCTGATCAGTGTTATAACTGATTGGCCTCTGTGGGCCTTGACCTTTGCTTAGGTAGCTTTAGCTCAAAGCTTGATGTTTTTACCCTCTTCTCCACACACCCGTGCTTTTTGCTTTTTCATATTTCCAACTGATGAGCTGCAGCTTGTAGAAGGAATTATTCTCCTTGGTGCCTGAAACTTTGTCCTGTGTGATTTCATTCTGGGACTGCGGCTCTGTGTTCAAGGTCATCCTGCATCTTCTGTGTGGTAGTCCAGTCATGCTCGTAATTAATGGTATGCATCAACTTTGAATGATCGGTGTATTTAATCAGAGTAATTCCTGTTGTACTTTCTGTGCTGAGACAAATAACGAAAATATCAAGTAAAACTGGTCACCAAACTCACCTCGGAAGAAATCCACCAGTAGCCTGTCCCAGACCTAGAAGCTCTTTCAAGCCAATCTATTGCTGTCTTCCCTGTTAGCCACTTCTGCCTTGTTTTAATTACTATATTTTTCTATTTTAGTAAATAATTTCCCTTGGGATATTATAAAGCTGTCCTTTTTTAAAAGTAAGGTTCTGGAACATTAGATGTATCCTATGTTATTTGTTTTTTAAAGTATCTGTTATCAAAGACAGATGTCAGGTTAGTTTGATGCAGTCTGTTTAACCATACCTCATGTATATGGTATCCCATTAATCTCCACATTTTTAATTTTTTTCCTTTAACATTTGATTTTGAAAGCCTTTGGTTACTATGAAGGCCATAGATCTGCCACCTCCTACAAATAGACTCCATCAATATTTTCACTCCTTCTTTAAACATAGGTTTTGTTTTTTAACATAGGTATGTTTTTAACATAGGTATGTTTTTTAAACATACTTGTTATTCACAAGATGCATAGCATCATCCCGGCTTCCCTATTTTTAATCGGATCATTATTAAAATTCTTTCTCTTGTGTTTCAATTTCATACACCAGGTTTTAATTGTTGTGGGATAAAGAAAGTTTAGCCCTCTGCTGGGCATAAGTGCAGCTCAGTTTGCACCCACCTCAGATGTGGTCATTTTCTAGTCACTATTTCCTTTCCTGCCTTACTCGTTCCTGCTGAAGATAGACTGATTTCAGCCTGGGCCACTTGTGTCCTATAGGACTAGCTTTACCATGAGCCATAGAGTCTGAATCTGTGCGTTGTAGTGAATATTTGTTGATGCTGTAAGTGGATCAGGTGGAGCTGGAGACACCAGGAAGGACTGGCAGCTATTAGCTGTTAATCAAGGAACTTAACCTTAGCTGAGACATACCCAAGTTCAGTTTCCTTGCCTGACGCTGACAGAGCAGCAGACTTCGTCTCTCTCTCCTACATCATGGATGAATATCCTGATGTCAAGCTATTTCTTTTTGCCCTGTGGTGTTTCTTTCTCAGCATTTTGGCAATAAATAAATAAATAAAATAGCGTAATGTAAAAGAACATGGTTTCATTCTGACAGAAAGCAAAATAGTTTTGAAATCTCAGAAATGTGGCGAAATGGAAAAACAATTTTCCATATTGGTGTAGGAGATATACGTATATATATGTATGTATTTTGTTATCAAGGTCAGGGCTGCCGGTGCCTGTCATAGTGTTAAAACTACTTGCAGAGGGTAGTTATCAAGTGATGCACAGAAGTGCTGCTGCCAAGAGCTGAAAATGATGCCCCTGCAACACTCTTAGTATGTCTTGGAGTAAGAGACTGCTGTGATGTCTTCTGCTGTAGATGTGGAAGGAATTTTTTATTCAATTTATTGTTGTTACTAGAGTGGCAGATGGAAACACACACTCTTTTTGTAGTTTGAAAAGGGGATGGTTAACCACCTACATAGTGCTTGACATTTGATAACACTTGACATGCCTGATATGAGGATTTGACGTTTTTGAAATTAGTGAGAAAAATCTAAAACAGAACAAATTCCAAAGTATTGGGAAAAAAAAGGAATTATAAATGAAAGAAGATTCTCAGTTCCTACTTCCTTTGTTTGCAATGAGTGCTGAAGTGGTAAGAGCTGCACTGACTAGAAAGTAATTAAGGTTTCTTTGTTAATTAAACAGAAAAAGGAGATCAGTGACATTTGCATTTGTTGATGACTTCTTTATGGTAAACGAGTTGTCGAATGGTCAATGTTGATGTTTTCCAGTTGATTTCCTTTGGTTTCTTGGCTGGGTTTGTAACACAGATTATTATCGTCTCGCACATCTGTTGGAGGATATGTTTCCATTGTACCTAATTGCTCACAAACATTTGAATGTCTTCCATATTGACCACTTGTACATGCATCACCACAGAGATGCAGAAAAGACATTTCTGTAGGCGTACAGAGCTCTTGGATGTGCTGTATGTGTTTATCTTTCTCAATGATTGTCCCATCTGTGCACTCTGTGCCCACTTTAAACTGAATAATTAGTAGTGAGGAGCATGACTTAGGAAGTACCCTTTCTTTCAGCTTTTAGTGGTTACATTAACACTTCTTTCTTTTCACCGTATCTGTTGAATGATACTGAGTTGTGTATCTGCCTGCCAGCGAGACACAATATTGCAGGAGTAATGGCATTAGGGAGGAGATTTAATCAGAACATTTGCGTTTATTGGTCCAAACCCTGAAACACACACCACACCTTCTCCTTTAGTGATGATGTTGGTAGCTGAAAGTGCTGAGCATGTTCTTAGTGCTGTTCATTCATTGTTAGAAACTAAGCATAAAGCTTTGTACACGTCACATGATTTAGTTAACCTTTTCACACAATGGCATTTTGTCCCTGTACTTTTCCGAGGATTTTATTTATCTGGCGTTGCTACTTTCCTTGCTCACAGCAAGCTGACTTTGTATTTAACATCTGGAGACGCTCTGGTTTGCTAAATAAGAAGCAGCTATCTGCTTCTGAGGATGCTGTCCTTCCCAGATGGAAGCGATATACATTTCCACTCACCATGCATGAGTGTGTATGTGTGTGAACAGGACAGAGGGGTGTGCATTCAGTATCATGTGCTGCAGCAGAGGAAAAATATTTTAAAAGATTTAAACCAAGTTGTGTTTAACCCAGCATTATTAGTCCCTTTTTTCTTCCAGAAAGGTTTATCACAAGTGTATCAGTAGGATAAATATAATGTACTGCTGTAATGGAGCTGTATAGGCAGACCTAGCCATGGCATACTTGCCATTACTATGCTGGACAGTCTCTCAGGCAATATAGTTCCAGCAAAGTAGTCCATGTTTCCTCTAACTACTCAGTAAAGTAATTGTACTGAGGTAAGGAACGTCAGAGGTGGTTAAGAGGAAGAAAAGAATTGCCAGGAAGTGCTGATTTGACCTTGTATTTGGATGTTTTTTAGGAATGTGAATCTACTGGCATACTCTACTGTGCAAATTTCCAGCAAAGATCCAGAATGTTATATACTGGAACAGTTTTCATACATGCCCATCTGTAACCTTTCTCTCAATTCCGTGCACACTCTCTATTGTTGTGTTACTAGTTTTGCCTGAAAGGATGGTGGTTACCTGGCCTGTAAGGCAGCGCAACTTGAACATCTTTGTTACGTGAATCCTGCAGTAGAGCTGTAAAAGTTTAAAGAAAATACAGTTTGTATGGTTACTCCTCTTGTTATTCCCCTTCCACTTAGTGCTACAAGTAGAGAGAATTTCAATATTAAACTTGCAATTGTGTTGTGTCCTTAGGCTTTGCATTTGAAATTACGCATTCTCTAAATTAGTGTTCATTTTTCTTCACCCCTTGACATTTATTTTTTTTTTTTAGCTATGCAGCTGATGTTGATACTTCTCTGCTCTTTGGGAATAGTTCAATGGTGTGTAGGAGCAAATCCAAAGGAAGTCTGCTTCTATAGTAAAAGGAGGAAAGGGAGACAGGATATGGATGCTAAACTGATCAACGAGCCATGCTTCCTTCCTTCCCTCCCCATGTTAGTTTGGCAAACAGCATGCAGTAGGATGTCCTTTCTCACCTTGGATCCTTTCCGTGTAACTTTTTTAGTTATTACTAAATAAAATTACATTTATTGTTGCTTACCTTAACTACAATCAGAAACACACAGTGTCAATAGCTAATGCTATAAAACTGGGCAAGACTATATAGGCCCACTTCTGACAGCTGTATAGGCTACAAAGAAGAAAAAAAAAGGATAAGGGTGAGAAGAGGAAAAGCTAGATCATCTGTAAAAAAAGAAGTGGTACACTGTTTTGTTTGTCTGCCTTGGCTGTTGTTATTTCCAGTTTGTTCTGATCATGTTACCTACTGATTGTTTTACCTTTTTGTCCTCTTCCTATATTTATGCTTTTGCTTCATTGCTTATGTAGGTTAGTTTTACTTCCTGTTTTGTTAAGGTCTGATATGTTTAACGGTCACTTTGTAAAATCAGGGAAAGGTATCTCTCTAAGGAGAAAAGCAAACAATCTCAGGTGCGTGCTGTTTGGAGGTAAGGGGAAGAGGTGCATTAAAACTCAGAAGGGAAGTAAAAATAGCACAAATGGGAAATAAAGTCTATTCAAGTTTTAGGGGTTGGCTTACTTTTTGTGAACTCAGGAGCTGACAGTGGTTGAAGTCAGTAGGTGTTCATGTGGACCCATATTCAGAAGAGGAGCTCAATATGACTTTAAAAGTCCTTAGGGTAAAAGAAAATTATTCAGGCATGGTGGAGGAAGAAGGGTAGAGGAATAATAAAATAAACAGACAAGGTAGGCTCCTTGTTAAATTCTTAATGAAGATGGGTAGCTGTTTGGTGGAGCTGTGTAAAATGTGTTATTTTTCTGCAAAGGTGGTAACTCTCAGGGTATCTGAGATACCAGGAGCTACACCTGATTCCAGGAAGGAAAGGTACAAAAGCTTGAGGGGAGAAGAGTGATGGGACACTGGTCCTACACGGATAGGGAAATGACAGAGTAATCTAGTCTTTGGTACCTGGGTGGAAAGTGTCAACCTTGACACTAAGCTTGACATAGGCTCCTTAATAACATATGGAAAAATAAAGTTTCAAGATGACATCACGCTGAGTCATTTCCTCACAGTATCCTCAGGGAGAAAGCAACATTTGCATCTTTCTCTCTGGCTTTCTTGTGAAGCATTTCTGCCATGTTTCGTCTTCCCAGGAAAGCCCCCTGTGGGCTGCAAGGTGGTCTTTTGGGCCTAAAATTCCCACTTCTCTCTCCATTTCAGTCTGTGTCTGCGAATCCTTGCTGACAGGAGCTGCTTCCACTCTGTGGGGACAGGACAGCAGCAAGGCCCTGCCCTCAGCCAGATTTGCAGAGTGAAGCCCGATTGCAGAGAGATCGCTGAGCTGACTGGGAAAGGGAGGTTTGGTCGGTAGCTCTCCATCAAAATGAGATGATGCAGAGGATACAACAACTGCTTCATATTAGAAATGAAAATGGCAAAAAAAAAAAAAAAAAAGCCCTGCTTCAGGGTTTAAGCACCCAGGTGGAGAGGGACTGTTGTCCTTCACGATTTTATTATTGCAGTCTCTCATGATTCTATTGCAAGATGAGTGCTACTTGTTCCAATTATCGCCTCAGTTTCTGGAGTCAGTGATTAAATGCGAATCTCTGCTTTCACTTAAAAATAAATCTCCAGCATTTGTAGGTGTTAAGGAAAGTTTGAAAATGTGGTGTTAATTATGCCATAGAGGCTTACAGGATGGAAGACAAAGTATCAAATTAAAACAACAACAACAAAAACCAAGCACCAAACCTTCATTTTATTACTATTTTGTAATATGAGGTTGCTAAAAATCTTCATTAGTGTTTTAGTATCTGCTTTATTATTTTAATGGCTTGGGTTGATAACGCTGCAGATCAAAGATCAGAGGGATTTTACTTCAGTTCTTAGAGTTTTAATTAAAAATGTCTCTACAGATTTTAAGCAGCCAATTGAGGAAATGTAATGAGAAAAATTCCTTATTTTATATGAATGTTCAGCATTGTTTGATAGATCTTGAGTTTACACAAATGTTATTGATAGCTACAGCCTGTCAATGGGGAGAGTAGGGCAGTGCCTCTTACTCTTTTCTTTTTCTTTTTTTTTTTTGCATTGTACCAGGTGCTACGTATTTGGACTCCAAACTTAGTAAAATTGGTAAACTGTTGGTAAGAGGAAGAGATTTTGTCGGTATTATTTGCCTTGTTCCAAGGCAAAATTCTCTTTTCTTTTTAAATCTTTAAGGGATTCAGTACTAAGTCATGTCAAATAGTGTGCTCATCCAAGGAGAACTACTGAGTGCATTTAATTATCCTCATTGGTTGTCTCAGCACAGAGTGTGCTGATTATAGATAATGCTACCTTAGAAAGCATGCCGCTAGCAAGAACGTGAGGTTTATTTTTGTAGATCAGATACACTTATTGCTTCAGATGGTCTTAGAAGTCCAGCTTGTTGTTTTGAAAGCAGAGTTTGCGGGCATAGTTTCTCTTGTTTTGACCTCTTGTGTTATTTTCCAGGTGATAGGGGTGAGTGGCAAATCTTGTATTCCTTCTGTCCCCCTATAGTAATTCTGCTAGACATTGAAAATATCTGCAGATAAAAGCAAATGCTTTTGCTGTTCCTCTCCTCTAACCTTCTAAATTATTTGTTTTCTCTCAAATGCAGATTTTAGTAATGTACCCGATGTCACATCCAGCTTGAAAAGGAGCAGTACTGATGGCACTCTGGACCAAGTGCCACACAGGGAGAAGACTGATACACCTTTCAGGGTAAGAACGTGGTTGATGTAACAATCCTTATAAACAAAAAGGCAGCGGTGTCTTACTGTTAATGCTCTGTGTTCTGGGGGGAAGAATGTAATGTATGACACTAATTTGGAAAAATTGAATGCCTATTAGTGTACTTAGTGTTTTGTTATCTTGAGGTCATGCTGACAGATCAGCATCTCAGGAATAGCTGCTGCATCTCCAAAAGCATTGTGATAGGGGCAAATAGCAAGTAGGTGGAAACTCATCAAATTTATCTTTATGTGTTGCTTGAACCCACTTCTCCAGAGAACAGTGAAACTGCTATAGCTTTTTAACTAATCCAGTTCATGTAATACATACATACGTATGTATGTATATATAATATATATATATATATTGCTGATACTTTTAAGGCTTGTTGTTAAGATTGCAGAGAGCATAGCAACACTTACTTAACATTAGTAATTTCAGACTGGACTACAGACTTTAAGAGAGACAGTTTTGGGGAGCCCAGTGATTCCTGCTGTCTAATTTGGGGAACCATTATGCACCTGCAGTTTCTGTTTAACACCAGCTAGAGTAATGGCTACTCAAACCTTCTCTCAGTCAGGGCTTTGGAGACTGAGGCAGGAACCCCCAGAATTGATGTGTCAACCTTTGAATACATTGGTATTCAAAGAGTACTTTTTTGTCCATTTTGCTCTGTCATTCAAATTGCAATCTGAGTCCAGCTCAAGTGCATATTCTTTTGAACCCTCCAACTGCTAGCATGGGTAGTTTTCACATCTGTGGTAATGATTTTACTAGTTACTGGCGTTCTGACAGCAGAAGTGTTTTTGTTACTTCTGTTGATGAGTTGGTCGTATCTCAAATCAAATCTGTGAGAACACTTGCATTACACAATTACATAAAAAAAAGAAAAAAGTTTATATAGTTCTGGAATATATTATTGTTTTTTACTAGGTTGAATGAAATTTTTAGATGGGGAAGCAGAGATAAGACAAAGGGTAGAAAGGTAAGGCAAATGTAAAATCTTGGAGGACTAAAATGAAGAAGATGCATTGTGCCCCTAGCCACACCTTACTGAGAAGAACTGATCCTCTTTTACATTTAGCATTTTTTTGGTAATTATTTCAGTCCACTATAGGTGACTTTATGCAGTTTCCCCTGAGAGTAAGGAGACACCCAGTGATTTGGGGCCTTTAGCTTATTTCCAGCTTCACAGGGGATTCCCACAGAGATAATTTGTGTCTTGTGTTCCACCTTGGTTACACTTCTAAAACGTCTTTGCAACCAGTAAAGAATAAATCCTAGGAAAATTTTTCTCACCGTAGGACCCATTACTCCTTTGGAAGTGGCAATGCAGATTTCTCTACTGTCCAGTTCTAGGATGTATGCAGTGTGTTACGGTCGGGGGTCAAGGCACCTGCCACCTGCTTTGTGAGAACCCAGCCGAGGTGACACCTAGGCTCAGGCAGTGTCTGGCCATGTGAGCCTGGTGCTTGGCAAGGTCCCTCCTGCAGCCCAGGTGCCTTGTGGTGCCCTCCTTGCCAGGGTGCACAAACAGGACTGAGCACCCGTCCTGCTGGACGGGAGGAGGCTCTTGGGCTTAAACTTCACTTTAGGCAAGAAACAAAGGCTTTGCTTGTCAAAGTCACTCCTGATTGTCCATGTCAAATACAGCAAATAGTAGGAAATTAGGGAGAGTTCATCAGATTTAAATGCACAGAGAACAATTCATTTAAGGCCGTTGTTGCTCTGAACATGCTAAATTTGTCTTGATGCTCTGAATTATGTGCTGCAGTTGTAGTTCAAAAAGAAAGAGGGGAAAACAGACAGGTCTGCTCCCTGTCCTCTCTCCAGCTGAAGATCTGTCACATCTATCAGCATTAATGACTTGTGCACAATATGTTGCAATAACTGCCCATACCATATTGCAAGTCTTGGGCTGGCGTGTGGGTCTGCTAGTGTCCTTTTGTTAAAAACTATTCGAAGCTGTCCTAGTTTTCTTGGTGCAAGGAGGAAGAAATGGCTTGGCAATCAAAGGCAGTCTGACTTGAACTGCAGCTGTAAACGAGTCTGTGACAGCTCTACAATTTCTGCAAATGGTTTGTAATTGATTGCCGCCTTTCTGTTGGAGGGTGCCTATTACTGTCAGAGCTTTTGTCTGACCCTTTTGATTTCTCCAATAGATGGAGAATTAAAAAAAAAAAAAAAGCTCACAGTAAATTTAGGAAGCAGCATATACTATATGTGCTTCAGTGATTGGGTATAAAAAGCATTAAAATGATTTCTGTTTTTATAGCTGTGATTTGGGACTGCTCACCAGATGAACAATAGCTATTGCTAATAAAAGGTAGTCTGCGGAAATCGTGCAGCCTCAAAAAGCACAGCATCTGGATTTTTTTTCCCCCTTTGCCTTCTGTTTCCTGGCTGTGCTAACTTGATCCATGCCTGTGGGAGACCAGTAGTGCAGACACCTCAGTGTTACGCAATGTTGCAGAAGTATGGGGGAGAGAAGATCTGTAGCCACAGCTTCGTGGAGAGGACGTTGGTGGCACTAGGAGGTTCTGAGCACAGCCTGGAACAACAGGCAGTTTGGGATTATTTCAGAGGAGAAGCAGCTAGACATGCTCATTTCCCAGTTGACAACAGCTGTAGATGTAATTACGTGGCTCTGAGGGAGCAGACTCCTTTGAAGTTTGTTTGATTTGTTTCCCATAAAATGTAAGTAAATAAAAAGCAATCTTAAAGCTTTCCATGTAATGGTTGCATGTTTGATTCCTGGATTTTAAGTTTCTCATTTGGAACATTTTTGTTCGGTTGATTTTCATTATTATTCTCTTCAAGGTTAGACTCAACTGAAAATGCAGGGAGGCATTTCGGAAGTAATTTCAAAGGAAAAAGTCTTTTGTTTCATGTGTACTACACTCAAACATGCGCTCATTCATTTTTTGTAGTCCAAGAAATGAATGAATTTTGTAGAGCCTTGTGTTTGTCTTTCATCTGAGTTAACTAATGAATTAGAAGGACAATAGAGGATTATTTTATTCTAGAAACCGAAACTGCTCCTTCAGTTATAAAGTATTATTAAAAACACACGCATGTCAAGAACCATCCATTCCAGATGCTCATTAGTTTTGTCAGCTCTATATTCTCTGGGATGTCTCATTTATACCTTTAATGAAAACTTGCTTTATATTTGTTTTCTCTTTCATTTACCAAGGATAGATGTTATACCCCTCGCACATTTTGCTGCAGTACATTTACAAACTGTGTTAAAATACTGTTTATGTGGCAGTGGCAAATCATCCCTGCAATTGTTGGTTCTGGAGTATGTAGGCGTCCTGTTGACAGAAGAATAGAGGACCTCAGAAAATCGGGGGATTCGGTATGCCTGTCAGTGCAATTAGGTTTAGTTGTGTTTAATCATTTTGAGAACTAATTGTCAGTGCCCCTGGTGCTCTGTTAAATCCTAGCATGTTGACAGTTGCCAAGAATCAAGGTCTCTGTGTATCACAGTAGCATGAAACTGAATGCAGAATACAACTTTTCCTTTAGTTACTTGTGATTTCTATTTGCAATCCATATCAGTTAGAAATCCTTTCTCTAGCCCATGGTTTCCTCTAAATTAACTTCAGTAGTCTTGTACTACTATGCTTAACTTTACTTTGTATTTGCAATATTTTGAGAATATCCCCTTATGAAAGATAAGCATAGCTAAAAGATGAAATTTTACCATATATGTAACTCCTATCGTAAGGATAGGAGTTGAGACAACATGTTGCGATCTGATTTTCAATTACTCTAAATCTTTTGCATATGATCAGAGACGACTATTTTCCAAATCAAAATAAATTTCAACAGAAGGAAAGACAGATCTTCATATAAATGCATCTGTGTGTGGGGGGGGAAGATATATTTTCATTTCAAATATTTTACAGATCATAATAAAAAAAATGTAGAGTAAGCTATGCAACCATATGAAATAACTATTACATTCTCAGTTATATCATAGAGTATAACAAAGATGGATAACTTCACACTTAAGAAAAATAGCTAGTGTGATACTTTGTAGTCAAGTTAAAAATAGTCAATGAATGCAAAATGGCTTTATGCTGGCATCTTCAAAAATTAACATTGCAGATGCAGAAATGAAAGCTAGTGTGATGAGAAACTTTGAATGTTAACAAGAATTTGCTTTCTACAGAATGGCCAACAGGTTTGATTTCATAATGTTTTTGAAGTGGTTCTGTATTTCTTTCAAATAATGAAGTAAAAGAGATTTTGGGAATAAGTTGGGTATAGAGACTCTTACAAAATTGCCTTTGCTTCGCTGTGCAAACCAAAAGTAGAAAAAATATATTGTACAAACTTGTGCATTTCAGAATCTGCTTTTGGATGCTAGAGTTTTTTATGTAATGTCAAATAATCTTTTCAGTGCTTTTGAAGCTTGTGTTTTCTGTTTACTGCGATGCCAGTGTTGGACAGTCCCTCATTTGCCAGAAAGGAGCTCTGGCAGGTGTAGTGAGAAGTCGATGTTTCAACTATGATGTTTCGACTATGAGGTTTTATTTCCAGACCATCTAAAAATAAGTGCAACTGAGCATTTGGATTGCGTGTCAGATGGTCCCTGAGTGGTGTAATTGGAAAGATTGAGACTGGGTCAGAAGGCAACACTTATCACAACAAGCTTCCCAAAACAGCGCTTCCAACAAAGGCAAATTGCAGCATGATTTCAAAAAGGACATTTTTGTTACGTATTAGCTGATTTCACACAGCTATTTCTGTAATAAAAATCAGTGAGTATTGTAACAAGTTTGCTGCATATAGTGTTTCGGCCTCTGGTGTATACAGTGCAGCCATGTACTGGAGGGATGCTCTTCGTAAGGTTAAAAAAATAATGATTTCTTGTGAACCTATCTAAAACTAGTGTGGAAGACCCTTCATTAGAAGCAGCACTAAAGCCATCAACTTCTCGTGCAGAAAAGAGTAAAAATCCCCAGGTGTTCTATATGGTGTTCTAGGTTCAAACCTGAGTGTAAGAGTGTGTATCCCATTGCTAGTCTGTCTGAACACCCATTTGTTAAAAAAAAAGGTGGTGGTTGGTTTGGTTTTGGGGGGAGGAAGGGGGCAATGGCAGCAGCTGTCACGGAATAATGGAAGCTAAAGCAGTTAGTAATCATTACTCATATAGTCCCATCTTAGCAGAAAATTAACATAATTGTTTAATGTTTATGGATGATTTGAATGACATTTCTTCTTCCAGAAGAAAGCAAGTGGATGCTAGAAATGATATATTCCTCTAATTTATTACCTAGAAAACATTGTACAAGCATGTGATCTATAGCATATGTGCTGTGGGATAGTTCAGGACACCATTATTCAAAACACACCCAACAGCCTTCTATAGGCACTGTCAGTAAATGTAATCCTATATGTTCAGTTGTGGTGGTTTGTTTATTTATTTTGATCTGGTGATGACACTCATCCACTCTCAGAAATGATATAAGGATCATCAGTCTGAAGGTGTATGTAAGCACTGGATGGCCGTTAATGGGTACATGTCAAGAAGGGTTTATTCTTCCCCACCAAAGTTAAACAATTTCCTGGTATGATTTTTGAGTGAGAAAGTTAAAGATTTACTAAAATATACCGAGTTGGAAGGAAGATTTGCAATAATATTTTGCATAAAACATCAAAACTGGAACGTAAAAATTGTGTTTTGATTGCATTTAGGATAGGGTGACTGTGCATATATGTTCAGCATGGGTCTGGTGGTTTTCAGGGCCATATTTCTCTCCATTCACTATAGTGGCATCTGTTCTTGCTAGTCAGCTAGTGATCCCTACCCACAAAGCATCCCCAAAGAAACATTAATGTTGAAATAAAACTAGGGGGAAATTAAATAAATAAGTGTGTGCAAGGAGTAATTTTAAGCAAAAACAAAAAAATCTTGAAAGGTGAATATTATTAATCAAGTAAACACCAATTGTTGAGTTAAGTTGAAAGAAAGAAGTAGAAATGACCAGAAGCTCAACAGGGGACGAGACCCTCTGGGAAAAGTAAAACAAGAGGAGTTAACAACTACCAGTACGCCCATGTGGTCCCAAACCTATTTTATGCATGGAGGCAATTACAGTTAAATGATGTTCATGGTGATAGCTTCTTATTAGCTCTATTTTGCAGTACCCAGGCAGTTTCTGCTTGCACAGCATGTCCTTAATTGCAAGAGAACTGTCTGCCTGAAGGTCTACTCAACATCCATAGGACATTAAGAATTTTTCCCTAATTTCCATCGTGAGAACTTCTCTTCAGCAGTTGACGAGATCCAAAAGCTTGGGGAGTAGTCCGCAATTAGCATTCCTTCTTCTGTTCTTTGTAGGAAAGGGATTTCACAATGATAAACGTAGTGCTCTCAAAATCGTGTATACACCTCTTCAATCCCAGTGTCATTTCTTTCCAGATGTGAGATGCATTTAGGGAGTCTGGGAGCTAACATGGGAAAAAAGCATGTTCCTCAGCAGTGGTTTTCCTTGATTCATTTCTGCCTGGAGGGGACAGTTCTGTACTGAAAGCACAACAGAGGCCGTGGGGAGCTCTGTTAATTATTGCACTTCCCTTGCAGACAGCTCAGCCTGCAGTGAGCCCAACCAGAGGGGCTGGCTCCAGCAATGTGGAGCCAAAGCCCTGCTGTCATCATGCACCCTTTTCAGGAGGGTATCAGTGACATGAGTTTTCACTCGTGGCCTGTTGGAAGTCTGTAAGCGTTTTGCTAATAACTTTAGGTTTCAGTACTTTATTCCATTCCCTGGAGAAAGCACCAAAACTGATGCACTAGGTTACAGAAGGCTTAAACTTACCAGTGAGTGCTTGCTTCTAACCCCAGTCCTGGATTTCACTTTGTTGCCTTTGTCAAGCAGTTCTTCATATGCAGCAGAGCTATCCTATGGATAACCTAAAATTCGAATGCAAGTTGCCTGTCTTGACTAATGTAATGGGGAGCCTTGAAGACATAAAGCTTTAAGCATGAAATGTCCTATATCTAGAGTGAGCCTGTAACCAGACACTAACTCAAGCTCTAGATGGAGAGCTGCATATGTGCTTACTGGTGGGGAGGCATGAGAATGGCAAGAAACAAAAGCAAAAGGAGCTTGTGCAGTTCTTGCATGCAGACAGAGGTGTGAACTTGTGTTGTTGTGCTTTGTGCTGTTACATTGCCTTGCTGGAGCTTGGAGAGGAGGTGGTGGTTGTTTTTCCTCTGACTGAAGGAAATGCCCTCTCAAAAGTATGGTGACAGTTTTCAGTGTAAACTGTGCAGATGGTTTTGGTCAGGTGAAGAAACTCTGTTGATGCTTGCAAATGTAAGAAGCCAGTGAGAGACAAGTTATAATGCAGCTTGTCTTCCTGGTCTTCTGGGAAAAAGACCTGGGGCTGCAGGTAAAAAGAGAAGCATGTGAGAACAGTGTTGGTTCATTGGCACAAAATATGGTTGGCAACGTCACTGGAGATGCTTTTGATTTCACTGATGAAGGACAGGAATCTTCATTAGCATCCACCACGCTGGGCATCCAAAGGCAACCTTGATCGCCTGCAGTACAGGACAGGATGGCTGCATTTCACTTTGAAATGGAAGGCAGAGATACCTAGTCATGCTGCTGACAGACTTGGGGAAGTGGAAAAGCTCTCTGCCAGCTGTAGATTTATGTGGTTTTTGTTTGTTTGCCTTTTTTTTAAAGACTGAGATACTGTTCCATTACAGTGCTGACAATAACATATGTTTTCCCCCTTGCCACGGAGAAGCATTTAAGCACAATTTTAGTGCATGCTGAGGTATGTGATGTGCCCAGCATTTATCCACAGGACACAAAGTCACTTCAAAGTTGCACACAGTGTCGCACACAATGCATCACACACAGGGCACAAAGTCGCTGTACAGGATTTCAGACAACTACTGCATCCCGGGTACCCTTGTGCACTTTCGTTAGGCTTTGATTCCTATTTTCTTCTGTCAGGAACTTGTAGAGCCAAAGGTAGATCTGAAAAGCCAAAACTGAAAAAATCCAGCACCTGCAGAAGATTCTGCAAAAACAAAAAGATACCTGAAAGGAAGGAAGAGGGGGGAGAATTAAGAAATTATGGGATCAGTTGAGTCAGATACTCAGGGAGCTGCCAAGAGATTTTCATGCTTCATTACCTGCTGTCCGTAGCGCTTGTGTGCCTGTCTCTGCTTGTCAGCATACTGTGGGCACATCTAGACCTTCATTCACATTCTGATTAATTATTTCCTTCTGAGACAGCCGAATCCTCCTGTAATGCCAAAGTAAAAGCCCACTGAAACCAGGGAAAGGGTCGGTGTGGAGTTGAGGGGTCTGCCTCTGTCTTTACAGTGGGATTATTGCATCTTTGAACATTTGAGATTCAATATGCCCGAAAAGGTAAGGGTTGCCTTCTCTGACTCTAAAGAAGGCACTTTGCGGAAATATGTTGTGAAAGATGAATGCAACTGCAAAGATAATGTCTTAATGGTTGCCATAGTTTCTAATTCGGCACTCAAAAAAGTTTTTGTATTCAGCACAAAACACTTTGGGTGAAAATGTTAAAAACAGTATTTAAGATGCTTGGAATTAAAAATTAAATCAGAATTCATTTTAAACATTTGGAACATTAACTCTTTTAAGCACTGGAATTAAAGCAAGTGTCTTCATTTTGGTCAATTATGCTTTGGAAATATGTTTTAAAGACATTTTAAAGCATGTTATTAGCATAATAAGAATGACAAAAATACTGAGAAAAATCATCCACCCACATTTATAAGAAGTGAAAAACAAAGTCCTTCTAGATCACTGTAGAGATCTAGAGACCCGCTGAATTAAGCATGAGCTTAGAGATTGCAATGCTTTGAGACTACTAATATGACAGAGCTCCTGTTTAGTCCAAGATAACTTACATATGTATTGTACATATACATATACAAAATATATGTTGCTATACAAGTTATTTTTCTGCTTCACCAGTGGTCCTGAACAATGTTAAAAGTTAGCCCACAAGTGCTCAGAGTTGTCGCAGAGGCAAGCCGCTGTTTCCTTTAATTCAAAGCGGATAGAGACAGAGCAAAATTAGCCTTTTACCTTCATGGATTAAGGGCAAAAGCAGGATGGGAAACGAACTCTGTGCAGCTAAGTGCACCTAGATGCATCGGGACAATAGAGGGAAGCCTGCATTGCGAAGGAGGTTACTGTTATGGTAACTATCAAGCCTGGTGCCGCTGAAATGGAAAGATGAAAAACAGATGTCTCTAAAGGGAAAGAGTGTTACTCAAAGCACACAGGAACAAACAATGAGACTGTGTCGTTTTTCCAGTCATCTTAAAAGTATTTCAAGGTGATTGATTATTTTGTGTGTAAATTTTACTTAGGAGGCATATACCTAAAGAGGGATTGAATGTTTGTTTCATGTTTCTGGAGAAGAAGAAATGCTAAAGAAAAGGCTTTTTCATTCATTTGATATTTGATTTGTTTTAGTTTCCGTTTTTTTACCTTTTGATTTATCCCAGTCCCTCAACAGGAGTTGGAAATATTACTAAAACATTGTTTTTTTTTTTTCCTAATGAACACACGTTAAAAAAAATCTGTTAATTGGTAACATCTTTTAGCTGGCATATGGCTAGCTAATAACTCAGGCTTAATTAGCAAATCTGGGGAAGAATAACTTCCTAATATGGAATTAAAAAGTCCTGTCCTGTTTGTTTTTTGTTTTTTGTTTTTTTTAAATCAAGATTGACGACATCGCTTGGACCTCAAATTTGGCAGCCTTTTTTTTTTTTTTTTCCGGTCCCAGTGGATGCACTGTGTTTTTAATATATATCTGTTACAAAAACAGAGCTTGAAGTTGCCACAACTCATGCTGATTTTAAAAACAAAGCTGAAACAATGCCTTTCGTGACAGTATAGATAAACTCTTGATAAATGTTGACCTGACATCTGTCACTGATTTTTTCAGCACCATGTGTGGTACTGTAAACATTTGGTTTCAGAAAACTAGTGATATTTTTTTTCCTTTTTTTCATTCTTGAACTTGATCAGTGGATCCCTAGTATCTGTGGACTACTGCAGAAGCAACCACGAATGATGGATAAGAAATGTAATATGTATATGCTACACGGTGGTCCATGTAATTGGATTTTTATACCAGGCTGTGTATCCTGAAAAATCTGACTCCTTTGAGACCATTCCTTCAGTTTTCTGTTGCACAGTTGTCTTGCCCAGTAAATCTGATATCTGTCTGCAAAATAGCCCAGTCCTTAAAAAACATCAGCTAAATGAACGGTTCCTACTCCTTTGATGTGTTCTGTGTGCTTTATCAGCAGCATGTTGTTTCAGGGAGCCAGCATCCTTGTTCTTCTGATAGTGTGCTGCCCGGCTGCTGAGCTATATGGTTTGGCAAATGCTGAGCTGTCAAGTTGTGCTAACGGTTTGGAAAGAGATGCATGTAAGTTTAATTGCAGTAATTAAAGGAGAAGGCTATGTTATTCCCTTGCTTGTAGAGAGGTGAATATCCTTGAAACCTCTGAAGTAGCACACTCATAACCAAGGATATAGGCGCCCAGGCTTAGTGTGTCATCTGGATGCAAGAAAAAGGGTTGTGAGAGAGCAAAGAGGTGGTTGGCAAGGGCAGTGCTGAATGAAGCCTTATATCTTAGCATCCTGGCACCCTAACAGTGCTGTAATAGAGAGAACATGGGAGTTACTGTGTTTTATTATGCCACTGGTATAGTTCTCCTTTTATTAATGAATTGCTTGTCAGTCTTGTAACTCTTCAGCTCCATGGTGTAATGTCCTATAATGTTATATTCAAAGTTGCATTGTGCTTAGAATAGTCTGTGGACTTGATTGTTTTGCGTAAATATATCAACATGGGTACTTTTACTTTCAAGCCTGAATTTATTACTGAGCACAGTTTACATTTCTTTTTATTGATGTAATTACTATGAGAAAGTTCAAACAAAGGACAAGCACAATTATGTGAACAAATCTTGCAGAGAGCTGCCTATTTGTTTCTCATTTTATCATTGTAAGTTCATTTGTATGCCACACCATTTAGTGGCATATACCCTTGACAGAGCATCAGTACCATTGATAATTCACACTGACCTTCAGGGCAGTCAGCACCCTCTAGATATTTTTAGGTATTTGGCTAATTTTCTCAAAGCACCTGATGTTTTGTGTTTATGCAGTAAATTTCACAGGCAGAAAGGCAGGTACATTTCTGGGGAGATAAAACCCACATTCCCTTGCTATAACTGCACTTTGTCCAGCATTTGCTACATCAGGCAATGTATAAAAAATCTTCTCATCTGGCAGGTTTTCACTGTGTTTGTAGTAATAACGGGAGGCATGGCAGTTTCTTGTGTCCCATTTAAACTGGGACGTTGACAGTGTTTTGTTAATCTGCTGCACAAAAGGAAAAACTTGTGCACTGTGTTTGCATGTGCTGGCACGCTGTGGCTGAGCACAGAGAGAAGGTGTGCTCGTGGGAGACCGAAGCGTCCCTGCCTTCCTTTAGACGGGCCCTTTCCTTTGGCAAACTTTGTATTCACGAGCCACAATGCCCGCCTTCAGGAGGAGTAAAACCAGAGCGAAGAGTTTAGCGTTGGCTCGCAAAACCCAGCAGCAGGCAGCAGCAGCTTACGGCTCCCTGCACAGGATGTTTTCTATGGTGAGTTCATCAGCGGCGGCCGGGAGGGCTGGGGTGGGGGACCGGGCTGCATGCCCCTGCCAGGGTCTCTGTGCTTGGTGAATAGCAGCTCCGATAATCAGGGAGTGGATGCTGGTAACGTGCACTCGGTGGGTGAGTTTATATCAGTGTGCTGCACTGGAAAAGGTTTGGGCTTTCTGAATTTTTTGGGGGGGGGGGTGTTGGTTGGTTGTGTATGCTGCTTGCTACTGAGCTCCAGCAAATGGTTATTTCTTGTGTCTGTCAGAGAAAGGACTAAGTGACGATCCGGATTTTGACAAGAGGTGGGATGGTTTTAACATGATTCTTCAGGAAAATTTGGAAATATCCGCAGCATTAATTTTGACCAGTTTTAACCATTTCCCTGGTTTTTGACAAGTAGTTTGGGATTGTAGAAAAAACATGGAAAAATTAAGAACTCCAATCAAGGAATGTCTGGGAAATATAAGAAGACAGTAAATATATTACACAGATGGTAGAAAAATACACGAGCCTTCTGTATTAAAGATTGGCAGCATCAGGATAAGGACCTGGGAAAGGGGAGAGACAATACTTTCACAGGGTCAGGGTGTGGGAAAGTCTGCATTTTGTGCTTTGATGTTACCTGATGAGAGTCTCCGTCCTTGTTGTGACTTGGGCTGTCAGGGTTCCTCTCTCTTTGCTTTTTTTTATGCTCTTTTCCCTTGTCTTTACATTTTGCGTGGTCAGGGTTTAACCTTGTGCGATGGAAATGATTTCTGGTTTGCATTTACCTTTGATATGCCTTGGATCCAATGACTTCAGTGAGTGATTTCCAGAGAAGCTGAGCACAGCATCTGCGAGCTCAGCAGGAGCTGCTGCTCCTTGGGGCCAGGCTGCTGCAGGCTCTTGGGCCCAGACCCCATCTCACAGACTTGGCTTACAACTCGCGTTTCCACTGAACACCAAAGTCACCCGAGGTTCTTTCTGTGTAGCCAAGGAGAAAGATGGGCAAGGGAGGGCTCTGGTTTCCCACCACACAATTCATGTTATTGTACCTTAGGCACCGAGTCAGATGAATTGTGCCTTAGTTGGCTTGCAGAGCCCTGCATTCGGCCTTCTTTCAGGCCTTGCCCTCTGCTGTCAAGAAGGAGTTAGGGGAGCAGCAAACCCTCTTCTTACTGCACTTTTGATTTCTGCGTAAGTTTGGTGATACCTTCATGCATTACCAGCACAGGATAACTTTGCTAATGTAAATCTCACTGAAACTGGGAAGTTCTGACTGAAAGACATTATTTCTCCTTGACTATTTCCCTTTAGCAATTTGTAAAGTGTTCTAATTAAAAGGCAGGCAAGAAAAACAGCTAAACAGAAAAGACCCCCAGAATTTCAGCAGTGTCGGTCAGGAACAATTTCATCTTCTAAGTGGCCTTGAAGTTGTGGAAAAAAAAAGAAAGACCAAAAGAGAAGTTGTGATGAGTGAATCTACTACTTTAACTTCTATTGCCCAAAGCTGAGCAGCAGCCTTGCCCAGAAACCCATGGTGAAAATCCCACAAGGCTGTTTTCAGTAAAAGTGTGCTGAATTTCTTCTGTCTTAATAAACAGTTTAGAGGAGTGCCTGTACTGTATTGGTGTCCAACATGCGTCTGCTTTCTTCAGCAGTCTTGCAGATCTAAGGCTATCCAGTCTTTTGCATTACTTGGTTACAAAGTATTTGCCAGACTGAGGGTGACAGAGAAGTCTGTACAGTGATAGACACACAAAACATGATGGCTGCTAGGCCTGCCTTTGTTCTGGAGAGAAATGTCTTCTGATACAAAAGGAACATGATGGACACCTCCAATGGCTTTCCTTCTTCACAATGAGGGGTGTAAAAATGTCTTTGGCTAGTTGCTCTTTCTGAAAATCCCATGTAATTGTGTTTCTTCTGCTGACTGGTGCTTCCAGTCTTACTTCCTGGAAAAATATACACCAGACAGCTCTGGGCTATAAGCTGCTCATTTTTAAAGGATACAAGACTAATCTGTTTCAGCAGCTTGCTTTCTGAGCATATGCTTCCTCTTTAGATAAAGAATTCAAAGGGTTAGTGATCTGCACATTGGTGTGGTCAGTGTCCTCCACAAGGGTACAGGAATCTGGAAACTTGTCAAAGGACATGCTCCGTTGTAACCTTCCCAAGGAATCTTCCTCAGCCTGAAGAATTTTGTAAGCCTATTCAATATTTTCCCTTTCCATCACTTTAAAAAACAACACACAAAACACCACCACTACCAACAACAAAAAAAAAACCACACCAAACCCTACTGACAGAGTACATGAGGTGTATAAAGGAGAGTAGAATAAACAGCAGTGAGCAGAGACACCGTAACACTAATTGACCTTGTGCAGCATTTTTTCTCAATCACTATCATTTAGTAGAAAGTCACGGGGTAGCCATGAAATTGTTGTGCTAAAGCTTAACCACTGCTGATTAATGTCTTCTGCACTCTCACCAATTAATTTTATGGAGACTTTTAATTCTGGTGGGGATAGCACAGCCGCAGATGATGATATGCTTGTCTGCAAGGAGCAAAGAAAATCTGTAAGACATTCCTTGTAAGAGTGTCTTTTGTTCACTTTGAAGGAATAATCTCTAATATTTCTTCTCATGAACATTATAGAAAATGGGACATGCTTCATTTTACAAGCTGAGCACCACTGTAGTGGTTGACAGCTATGGGTCAAGCTGACAATTATGTGGACTGGAACTTTCCCTGCTAAGTTTGCTGTGAACAATTCTCATTTATAAGGAATACTCCATGCAAAAGGATGTGGGACCTAATTATGAGTCATAAACATACAGGGATGAAAAAGAGTTTCTCAAGGCTGTTTCTACATATATTTCCATTTTTTAGCAGCTGAGAGTTTATGGGACAAGAAGCTTCCTCCCTTGACTGCTGAGTCTGGTAGAAGGGTTTACACAGCTTTGTTGGAAAATCTGTGAAAGCAGCCAATAAAGTGGAGAAGTGCTGCTTAACTTGATTCTGGAATGCAAGTACTAGCTTTTCGTCAAACCTTGCATAACCTCCTATTCTCTTTCCCAACTTTGCCATTCAAATCTAACACTACTAGTCTGAGTTTTTGGATCTTTAGCCTTATCTGTCTGCTGTCCAGAGCCAAAGATAAGCTGAAGCTGCTTTGCAGTTTCCTACAACTGTTGCTGAAAGTGGCATACATGAGCTCAAGTGATGGATTATGGGGAAGGTTTGTTGCTTCCATTGTATGCTCTTCTCTATACCCAGCTGCATTGCAGCCTTGGCCACAGTCAGTCACCTGGGCTTTTCTATCCACCAACTAACAATTTTATTCTGATGGGCTGCATGCTATAAAGTTTGGCATAGACCATTTTTTACTAAGAACTCACAGTCGTGGCCTTGTGCAAATAAAAGAAGCTGTGTGCTCGAGGACTTTACCAGACGTATTTGAGAGTCAAATTGCCAGTGTTAGGTGCTGCAGTGCCATTTTCAGAGCAAATTCAGGGTTAATTCCCACCTTAACTCAAGGATGCAGTGTCAACTTGGGGCTCCACTTGAGGCTTCCTGGTTCAAGGATACTGGACTGCTAAACTCTGCTTTGACACCCAAAAAGCCAAGGTAGCTTTGAAATTCCACTTGCAAGCAGTAACAGGGCAGAGGCTGGGCCTTTCCTGCCCACCCACCTGCTATAAAAGATGTGTTCTTAGGGGTTGTCGTTAGAGCCCTCCTAGTTAGATGTTTTAAAGAGCAGGACATTGTTTGGTGTGGGAGGTGGAAACCAGCATCCAGAGCTGCATAAAAGGATAGGGATCCCAACCCAGGTGGTAGGGGAGTTTTGGAAAGAAACAGGGAGCAAGAGTTATTTTTATTCCTTTCCATTTGTTCATCATTATGAAGTTCCTCATGAATACTGTGCTTTTGGTCCAGAATCCAATGTACACCTTGTGGCTTCACTGGCAACATGTATTCTTACATCTTCTATGGTTCTTGCAATGTGTAGGAGTGGATGTGCAATAACTTACGTGTGTGTAACTTCTGATTGAGTAGCCTTTCATGGTTCTTGGTGGCAGATACAGCTCCAGCCCAAAACCCGAGGGTATGGATGACATGCAGCGTGTTCTCCGGCATCTGCCTTTCCTACCCCTTTGTGCTGTGGTGATTGAGGAGGAATAGAGAACTTTGTACTCCTCCTGGTAAAACTATGCATGATGATGATGTTTATGACTGGCTTTCAGTAGGCCGTCTCATGTCCTTGATCTAGTACCCTTGATCAGGCATCATGTTAATGTAAATCAGGCTGCCCACACACACCTTGAGCTGTAGACAGCGCAAAACCTGAGTCATTCAGATACAAACGCAAAACTTTGACATCAAAAACAACGAAAACAAAACTCAAGTACTTTAGAGCTATTTAGAAGTTGTTTTAAAATCCCCCCCCCCACCATTTACTAAATGAAGTTATGATTTATTTTCAAAACACTAAATATTTTAAGTAGCACAGAGGTGTTTTTTCTTTTTTCTTTTTTCTTTTAACATACTCCATCGGTGTGTATCTGTAATTCCAACAAACACCATTCAGTTCACATTTCATTTTGTCAGGTCCTAATAAATGCTGTAAATACAGTACGTATCTGAATTTCAGAGTCCTGAAAGCTGTCATTAGATAGGATTGTGGAGGATGGTTTCATATCTTAGTGATGGAAGTAACAACTTTTTTTAGAGGTGGTGGCATTGCTCAAAACTGGAGGCTGGGAAGCTCTGGAGTGATACAGACTACGTGGCAAGTTTTTGACATTTTAACATTTATTTCCAACAGAGAGGTGTGAGGGATGTATCTGTTTTTTTCACGTGAATGGCTGAGATTTAATATTGCTAGTACATTTAGCCTCCACCTTACAGAGGGTTTAGTATAGCCCAGTTCCATTTCAGAATAACTTCTGCATTTGCTCATTTGATGACACAGGATGTTGGTGAACTTCGCAGTTCCACATAATCAGTGGTGAATCAGGAGATCCAAAAAGGGTCACTTGAAACAGCTTTCACACAAAATGAGTACAGATCAAGACAGTTCTGAAATGCACTCATGCCCTGATTTCTTCAATGAAACAAGATTTCCACTTGAAATAAGGCAGCATTCATGTAGTCCTCATTTGAGTGCATTCACTAAATAGGAAATAATCAGTGGAACAGCATGTGCAACTGTCCACTATCTCGGAGAGAGTGCGTAAGACAGAAGCACTTAAGAAAAATTGTTTCATGTAGTATAAAGAGGTGGATACCAACAGTTGCTAAGGTAGAACTGGGTAATGGTAGCAATATTCTAGGAAAATGTTAGCAATATTCAGGAAAATATTATATATGAAAGAGAACAGTGGAATGATTTTCAATCTAAGCATTATTGCCTGAAAAAGCTGCTCTCAGGTACTAGTGGTGGTCATGCAAAAGCAAACTACACAACCATTTCATAGTGTCAGAAAATCTCTTTTTCCTCCATCTTTGCTTTACAAGATTAACTGTTGCTGTTCCGACTCCAACTTGTCTTGAAATATTGCAGTTTTTTCCCCATATTTATCATTCTTCTAAAAAACTTCAAAAATTTAGGTTTCCATTTCTCATTTTTGAAAGCAAAATAAACATCTTTTGACAATCCAGGCCTTTTGAACAAAAAACCACACACACACACCAACCTCCCTAACCCTCCCCCAGGTCAACCAGCAACAAAGCCACACGTCACAATACAGGTAGCAGACAACAAATACAAGTTATTCTGGATGCTTAAAAGATCTTTATCTACCAATTCCTTCTATTCTGAAGTAGTGATTGTTGCAAGAGAGGTGGAAATAGTGTGATGCTATTGTCAAAAGAATCAAATCGTGATATATCTGAATGCTCTCCCATCTTTTGCATCTCACAAGCTTGTATGTAAAGACTCTAAATTCTTTGCACTGCAAAAGCGCTAGAAAGTTTTTATTTAATTTTACTGTTATGATCTAGATAGATCTGTTACAAATTCAAGCTGTTCAAAGCTATCAGGATATGCATTTGACAAAAATCAGCACATGCTCTGGAGCCTGAATTTGGAACAAGAGCAAAATATGAGGAATTTAAAAATAATTATAGTACAGTTTGTATTCTAAAACATCAGTGCTTGTCTCTTCATTTATCAGAGTGCAGAACAGATCAGCGCATTGTGCCGAAACTTCCAAGAAGTCCAGGCGAGCAGTATGGAAGGACAGAAGGATAACCAGGATCCACCTCCACGACCACTGGCTCGCCACCTTTCTGATGCAGAGAGATTGAGGAAAGTCATCCAGGAACTTATGGACACTGAGAAATCCTATGTCAAGGTAATAAATAAAGAGAAAGCCTGGCTAGCTACACCCTTCTTTTTGAGGCTGGCCATGACTTATAGATGCTCTTAATATATTTCATGCTTACCTTTATGTAACGAGGGTCATAACATACAGAGTCTGCTTACTTAAATTGTTCCTGTTGTTTTAATAAGCTGTTATAGAGGCTGTATTTTAGTCAATTTGTATTTATATTGGAAAGTGGTAATTTGTAGGGAGTAGTTATCTGCAGTATTTGAACACTGGAGTCTTCCAGGGGATTTTTCCATAGTTTTCAAAATGAAAATAAATCCTGGTAGAACAGAACAGTCTCCTACAAATTATTAAAAAAAGTGTAACTGTGGAAAATAGTGCTTAATTATTTTTGAATCAGCAAAGCTAAAAGACACAACTCCAGTTGCTTGTAACATCATATATTTTATGTCTCCTTTGACTGATAAGCCCATAATTTGTTAGATATGTCTCTTCTTCTTATAAATTCAAAATTCATTTGGCTGAATGCCAAAAGAAATGTGATAGGCTTGATATCATTGACCTTCAGCAAGGAGGAATCATTTACCTGATCTCAAAAAACATACTTAGTGATATCAGCACTTGCTGCAGTAATGTGTATGGAAAACAAGAGAAAACACTTTCAGGCTGTTGTTTTTAGAGTATCCACCCACACTAATACAACCATATGCTGTAAAGTTTGAGGAAACTTTACTGAACATGATCCCCTGTGTATGTCCAGCTGGTGTTTCTGATAGAGAAATCACTTGAACAAAGGAGGCATGACCATGGAGGTCACTGAAACGTGCAGTAGTACCAGGCAAAATCCTAGCAGATTGTAAATGCTCATTATGGGGTTCTCAAAGAGATGCCCATTATTCCTTCTCCATAAGAATTTCTGCCGTTTCTTTTCTCAGGGTCACAGAGCCCTGCAGTGTGGGCCCCAACCTTGCCGCCATGCTTTGGTGTGGGATAGTAAGTCTTCAAAAGTGGCACCAATTCTTTGAAGAAGTGACTGAAACAGCCCCTAATTATGGCTCCCTGACAATATAACTGAATGCTTTAATACCTATAGGATTTTAAAATGTTGTATGTCCTTACAAATATTAGTGCTGCTGTTTAAATGAGTGGCTATTTATATGGTTTATCTAACATGCATGATTAAAACATTGATGCTGTTCACATACACAGACCTTTGTACTCTTTAGAAAGCCACCACCTGTAACATTTTCTCCTCATGCTATACTAAAACATAATTTGTTATAATCAGTCTGTAAAGCCTTAAGGATGAAACACAAACATTACACTGAAATCAATTTGCTTTTAATTTAGCAATCACTTTAGTGCTAACAACACACAGGTGACTTTGTTACAGAAAAGGAATTTTATCTCTAGCTTACTCCTGAAAATTACGTGTAATCCCACAGTTGTCATATAAAGGGCAGTTTCAAACTGTTACATAAAAAGTGAATAAATTCTGTTTCTTGCAGGACTTAAGCTGCCTCTTTGAGCTATACCTGGAGCCTCTTCAAAATGAAACCTTCCTTACCCAAGATGAGGTGAGGGAATAACTGAAAGATATTCTTTTCATTCTTTTATGGGTTAAGACCTTGGCATTTGGGTTTTTCATTGCTGAGAGCACAAGAGAAAAGGAAAACAAAGAACATAACAATAGGAATTACACCAGTCAGTGCCTTTCTGTTTGGTGCATGCGTCACTCTTTTTAAATGGTAATTGTTCTGACTTAACTGCTAAGAAATCTTTGGGGTTTTGTAACAGCTTTTTTATAAAACCCATTCAAAAAGTATTAATGAAGATGTTACTGGCCTTTGTGACCTCTTTGTGTGTGGCGTCTCCTTAGCAGACTGTTTTCTCAAGACCACAGTTAGATGTATGCAGTGCTGTACTTCATAGCCTGATGTTTTTCACAGATGGAGTCGTTGTTCGGCAGCCTGCCAGAAATGCTGGATTTTCAGAAGGTGTTTCTGGAGACCCTGGAAGATGGAATATCTTCTTCCTCAGATTTTAATACACTGGAAACACCATCCCAGTTCCGGGTAAATATTTGGTCATTAAATACCTCTCAATGTGCCTGGAAATGTTTGTGGAAATCCAGCTTTAAAACTCTGTTTCATATGGTTGCTTTTATGTTTGAAGCATTACTTTGGATTACAGACACCTATTCAGCAGTGGAAGATAAGCGCTATTTTCCATGGTTTTATCTTCCTCTTTCCCGTGGCAGAGGATGTAAAATGGGAGATGCAGAGTAGTCATACTTCTGAGTGTGCTATGAAGTTGCAGCGCTTACGTGATGCATCACTTTTGTAGAAAGGTTTTTGTCGCTGTGCTGAATTCTTCCCTGCCTTGTGCTCCCCGCTATGCCCAGTTCACTCGCTACAGACTGGAAACTTTTCCTGTTAAATGCAGCACGAGTTTCTCATGCTGCGAGGTCTAAGAGGGTGTATGAAGTGTGGATGACTGTAGACTGTGCCCTTGTTGTGCTGTCTCCCTCCGTGGCACCACTCAGTACCTGACATAACTGGAGGAAGAAGGTTCCCCAGAGATGTTGTCACTGTCACAGAGCTGGGCGAGACTGCTGGCAGGTCTCCCTGACACTTGCTGCCTTTTGTGGAGCAAACATTGATTAAAAAGAGGGGAGAGGGCTGCTCTCCTCCTCCTCTTTCTCCTCCCCCTCCTCCTCCTTCACTACTTCTTGTCTTTGCTTTGGGAAGCTTTTTTCTAAAAAGATCTCCCTCGTGATTCAGTCCCTCCCACATCTTCCCATCCTCCCCTTCATCCAAGAGAATGAGAGGTGCCCTGTAATTACCACCTGCCTCAAAGAAGGAAAACAGTTGGAAAGCAATCCTGTGTTTGTTTTATGCTGTCCCTTCTGGCTTTGGTGCTTCTATGCCTTGCTTCCAAGTGCTCATGTGTTTTCTCAGCACAACATACCCTATTGAGTGTCTTGTTGATTTTTGTTCCTATGCCACCTCAAAGATACAGTAAGTCAGTGTCTACAGTGGTGTTATCTACTCAGGGAGAACTGAGGAAAAAATGCAGGCTTTGCCTAAATAGGCTGAACTCCACACCCTAAGAAAAACACAGAAACATCACAGAACTACTACCAGTAATGTATTCATGTAATATATATATATATATAAAACTATATATATATATATATATATAATATAGGATATAGAAATAAAGATAGTAGATATTCACATCGTTGAGCCTCTGTGTTATGTGCCTGACCATTTATTTTGGATTCTAGTGATGAAGTAAATACTTTGATTGTGTTGATTTCAGAAATTGCTGTTTTCCCTTGGAGGATCCTTTCTGTATTATGCTGACCACTTTAAACTGTACAGTGGCTTCTGTGCCAACCACATCAAAGTTCAGAAAGTTCTCGAGAGAGGTAATTTATTGTCTTCATTACTGTAATTCATTAGCATGAATTTAAATGTCAGTGAAGCGCTGTAACAAATCTCCTTGACTTGCAGAGAATATTGGTACAAAGCAAGGTACAAAGCAAGGGCTAATAGGGTATCTTTCAATAGAATAGCTGAGATCTGCAGTTCTGCTAAAGCATGGTATAGAACTGAAGGGATTTCTTTTGTGACAACTAAGCACTAGCCTGAAGGGCAACAAAAATGTCTGGCCACAAGTTTGTGCTGTCTGCAGATGCAGCTCATGCTCCAAAAAGCAGCAGCTGGATTTGGTTTGTATATGCTTGCATGTTAAGGGATGGATGTCAATCAAAGCTGCAACAAATGGTGGAGTAAGCGAGGAATTACTTCCTCTGCTATCACTTTTTTTTTTTAATTTGATGTAGAACAGGTCTGCAGTGCAGTGGAAAAATGATACTGAAGGATAATGTCACTTTGAAATAGTTATTCTGTTAGCCCTTCTGTATATTATTTAATGCAGGAAATGATTATGAAGTGAATAGTGTAAAGCACCTATTGAAAAATGTGAGACTTTTGGTGCTGGTTACACATTGCAATTCTGTGCTTTCAAACTATTACTTCCATGTTCAGCTGACCGACTGTTTTATTTGTATTTAGCCAAAACAGATAGTGCCTTTAAGGCCTTTCTGGATGCTCGCAATCCCACAAAGCAACACTCTTCTACACTGGAGTCATATCTCATAAAGCCTGTTCAGAGAGTGCTGAAATACCCTCTGCTTTTAAAAGAGCTGGTGTCTCTGACCGACAACGAGAGTGAGGAGCACTATCATTTGACAGGTAACTTCTTGCATTCCTCTACTGGATTGAATATGAGATAAGTTTGTTTTCCAAGCTTTTCTGAAGATCCAGGTAGTCATTCTGGTAGACAGCACAAAACTCATCAAAACCTAGAGAATTTCCTCCCTCTCATTAAAAATAGCAAGTAGCTTTCTTGTGCTTTTAGCAGAAATTCCCACGTGGTGTGTCCAAATCCCTGTGAGAGGTATATATGCCCAGGATTTGTCATGACAAATAGGACTGGGGTCTTTCTCCTGAATTCTTTTGACAGGAGCACATCAGATCATTGTGTTGTTCTTGCACCTGGGAAACACTGACCAAAGTTTTTCTAGGCTCAGATGCTTGGGACTTCACCCTGGCAAATTCCAGTTCAGGTCTGTCAGCAGCTCACAGATGAAAGTCCAGAGATTTATTTTATGGATCGATTTTCATTTTAACAAAATAGATTCAGGCCAAATATACTGTCAGCAAAATCTCAAAAGGCTGTTACTGACTTCAAATGGAGCTTCTAGTACTGATTCTTTGCCATTACAACGAGTCTGGGGGTGACTCAATTGCAGGTCAGGGGAAATGCCAAGCTGCTAAAAGACTATACCATTAAGAGCTGGTAGAACTAGAGAAACTAAGTGCCCTTCTCCAAGTCCTCTGTGGATTAAGGGTGTAGATTACTCTGGAGAGCCTAGTGGCCCCATTTATACAAAATGCAAAACTTAATCGTGTTTACTATCATGCTGTTGTGAGCCCCCAAATATACGAATATTCATCACTAGATCACATTGCAGTCTTTTTCCGGTACTTAAGAGATCAGACGAGCATTTTTCACTTACTCTGATCAGAAAGCATACTTTTCTGCAGTTGCTATGAGAAGCACTGATCTAAATCTAAAATTCTGTTCACAAACCCTTGGAATCCTGCAAAAGTTTGGCTGCTTCAAGCCAAATTCATTCAATAATTCAAGCCAAATTCATTCAATAAAAAATGTCATGTTTAGAAAATACAATTGAATTACATAGCTGTCTATGAAATTTTTAAACCTTACAGAAGCACTGAAGGCAATGGAAAAAGTAGCAAGTCACATCAATGAGATGCAGAAGATTTATGAAGATTATGGCACTGTATTTGATCAACTGGTTGCAGATCAAAGTGGAACAGAGAAGGAGGTAAGAGAAGGAACACGTTTTATTCACTCCTGAAGCGTTATCCCACTAGCTGTTTGGTGCCTTCATCTTTCCTGAAGTAATTCTGGGAACTTATTTGTGCTGGGCATCATTCATTCTCCTTTAATATTGTGACTTCTTTTTCATATATCCCTGTGAAGTTTCTTTTTGTCACTAGGTTACAGTAAAAATTTTCAGACAGCTGCCAGAGCTGCCTTCTGGACTGACAAGAATTGCAAGCAGGCATAAACACAGTTTTCAATAGCAAAAAATAAAGACATCCTCCTTCTCTCAAATGCTGCAGAGATTATCTATGCCCAAAGGCATTTAGATTTTATGCTTCAGACTTCTTAAGTTCTTAAGACTTTTTTTTTCCACCCGTATAAAGGAAAGTGGCAATTCTAGGGGATTCACATTAATGTCTGTTACTCTCATTCTCTACACTTCTGGTGCTGAGGCATCCATGAGTATCTGACAGAGCAAAAGCAATTAGTTGAATGAACTGTGTGCACACATCTCCCTGAACTGGGGCAGCAAGGTCTCAGCTTAGCCATTTACATTAAATGATTACTAATCAGATCAAATCAGTAAAGGTGGAGATCAGATATGAAAGATGCCAGCTCAGTTGTTTTATTTCCTCGTAAAGCCAAATTGCCCTCCACTGGCTATGTAGTTTCCCATTATTTATAGGAAACAAACCTGACAGCCTGAGGGATTCTTCAGTTTCACGTTGTGGTCCACCGAAGAAAGAAGAGCCTTGGAGAACAAGGCCTCCATTAATTTTGCCATTGGCAGCATCATTAATACTAATTACTCCATAGAAATTAAAGATACGTACAGCTAATAAATCAGGCAGTTCACAACTGGCTATACATAAATGACAGGTCATCAGATCAACTTAATATTCTTCTAAGTTATTAATAGCAAGAACTTCTATGCAGCTTCCGTAACTTAGGTGCTATTACTTTTTATGTTATTATCTATTTTTAAAAGGGAATTACTCATGCTTTCCTGCCTTAGCGTAAATCTGTCTTGCTAAAGACAGTAACATACAGTACAGTAAATCTATTACAGTAACATTGCATACAGTAAATAAACACATCCTCAGTGTTATCAATGTGTACTCACTTTAACATTTTACTCACATCTGTGGATCACAGCATTGATGTATCAATTGTTTATATTTTTATTGTCTATATTTTTATTTATTGTTATAATTTCATGCAGGTGACCGAGCTTTCCATGGGAGAACTTCTGATGCACTCTACAGTTTCCTGGCTGAATCCTTTTCCATCGTTGGGCAAAGCAAGAAAAGACCTTGAACTTACAGTGTTTGGTAAGTGTCTTCCTTCAGGACTCTCTGCTCTTTTAGATCTAGCTATCTAGGCTAGACTTGTATCTGAAAACATACACAGAACTGTAAGACTTCCTAACATGAAAAGTTTCCGTTCATTTATTTGGTGTTACTGTTTGATCCAACCTCAGCTGCTCTATGTGTAATCTATGGAAAACAGTGATTTTCAAGAGACAATATTCTCTCTAGAACAATATGCTAAATCAGTCTTTCAAAGGAGACTTGTAGGAAAATGGAGATTTATTCCATTCCTGGCAATCCAGCCTCACCTCTGTTTTACAACTGTTGCATCAAAATGTGTTGTCTGGCAATCTCCATACAGGTTATTTTAACCTGAAAAATGGAAGTGGAAATGAGAGCATACAACCAAACATTTCACTGAATAGTATATATATTGTTAATCATTTAATAATTACCTGAGTAATCAAAAGGTTCCAGTCAAACATGCTACGCACTTATCCATTTCTTAAAAAACAAACAAACAAACAAACAAAAAATAACAACAAAAAAACACTTTTCTTTAAAATGTCATTTAAGAAGACAAGTTTCTCTTCCTCAGGGCTGTCAAGTACTCCTCCCCTTGAAAAGCATGACAGATTAGGGGAGGGCATGCTTCCCTCTAGAAGAACGAGCAGGAGCATTTCCACAAGTTCACTTGAATGAGCTTCTCAGTGATCCACACATGCCAGACACTTGAGCCCAGGAACTGGGAGTTCTCAGCAGGACATGTATGAATGAAAGGACTCTGGACTGATGCCTAGTTTAGACTGCTCATCTGTCACTTGGGAAGTTTTATTCCCACTTCAAAAACTGTGTGGGCAGCATGGAAAATGCACCCAAAATGTGGGACTGAGGAAAACTATGCCAAGCTCTGGGGTAAATGTGCTCGCTGTGGCTGTGTCCTGGCTCCTGTAGGCCTGAGACCCAGCTGCCTATCATTGCCTCTCTCTCCTCTTCCACTGGAAGGAAATGTGGATGCATGGGCAAAGGATAGAACTATACAGCCTTCAAATCCAATCTGGGATGCAGGACTGATCTGGAGAGCCATCCCATAGCTCAGGTGCGGCTTGAATGCACCTGTTTTTCTGTTCCCTCTTTATTGATTAGAGAGAACATGTCCCCGCCTCATAGGAGGCTGAGAGAGTAGATAACATGAGTGAACCACTCCAGTCAGATGCTGTGGAAGACAGTTTCCAACTGAACAAAACGCTGACCTGCAGGAAGAACAGACTTACCATCCTTTTTCACACTCCTCTCTTGGTATAGGCATATCACTTCACTCACTCCATTCGAGTGCATGCATCTATTCCAAAAAGAACACCTGGACTTTTACATTTAAACTACATCTGCTGTATTTGGTTATGTGAAGACTTTCAGGAGACAGGCTGGTGGTAGTTTCAGAATAAAGGTGCAGAATGGCTTCATCCTAAATGTTCACCACAAAATCTGAAGTTGCTATTGTATGAACAAGTATAGAATGAAAAAGTCAGTTGTCACTTTAATACAGGGCAGATGCTTCTCAATCAGTACACTTATCTTACCCTCTGACTATAATATTCAGCTTCTTCAAGATATTCTCATCAAATATTACACCTGTAATTAACAGTAGTTTTCTTTTTTTTTTTTTTTTTTTTTGTAGTCTTTAAGAGGGCTGTAATACTGGTGTATAAGGAGAACTACAAACTGAAAAAGAAAATGGTAAGTCTGGTGTCAGTTAAGTGATAAATATTTATACCCAGGATCCAGCTGCAGTGTAAGATGCACCACCAGTGCTGAAGAGGAGTGACTGTGGTAAAATGCCACCTTCTCTCACTGGGCTGGAATTTTAGCTAGTACAGCTAACGCAAATTCTCAGTATCTATGCAACAATAAGTATTTTTGGTTGTTTAGTAAGCAGCACCATCTCCTCTGTGTGAGCCACACGCTAGTTCTGCCAGGTGGAATATGAAACACTGCCATGTAGGAATCATGTTCTTTCAGATGGCATTTTTGGTGGCCAGCGTTAACACAGCGAGGGTTAAGAACCACTGTTTATAGACCCTTGATTGCTTTGAAAGGAAAGGGAGCACTATAAATATAACCTACTCTGGCCCCATTTACAAAACTGTAATACTGAAGCAGCAACCTGTATACCTTGAGTACCAGTGGTGAAGTACTGCAACCTGCAAACTGTAACAGATGGAGGGGCTTTAAAAGTAGCAGTAGCTACATGATTAATGTATTCTGCTAGTCTACAGTTGGGTTTCTTCATGGGAAATTTGTACCCTAGCACCACTTATATGTAAAGTATTTTTTTAATTCATTAAAAACAAATGCTTTTAAAAGTTGAAACAATTACAAATTCCAAAGCTGTGTCTATCACCATTTCAACTACATTTACAATGTAGGGTACTGAAGGAAAAAGCCTAACTGCACTTTCTCCTGAGAGGTGGGTCCTTCTAAAACTAAACCAAAAATACTTCTTTGACTTCTGCTTCTTAGAAATATCCTTTCTTTGTTTTTGCAGCCTACTAATGTTCGTGCTGGACATACGTATGGTGACTTGGATCCATTTAAGTTCCGCTGGCTGATTCCTTTATCTGCTCTTCAAGTCCGACTGGGTAACACAGCAGGTAATTTCCTTGCACTGAATACTTTGGAATGAAGAGTTTTCTGGGATTCTGTGTTACTGCTGCTCCTATTCATCTTTTTGGAGCCTCTGGAAACAGGTGTTGAGAAAGTAATATCTACTGTTGTCTCTGCCCTAAGGGGGCACAGAGTTGATTCATAAATGCTCTCCATTTGATACGCTGACTTCGTCTCTCTTCTTCCACAAGTTCAGGAAGGTGTAAAATGATGTGAAGGAATGACAGAATAGAAATACCCCATGAAAAGATACTGTGAACAGGGTGGGCATTTACCTTCGTTGACATCTTGGTGATGCCTTTACGCTTTTGTGTGTGCTAACTCTTGCATTTTTCCAAATGTGGGAAAGTTGACTGCATAATCTGTGGTAGTATAGGGCTGTAGTTTTGTTTTCTCTCTGAGTTGATCTTTGTGATCCTATCCAGTTGTGTATCTTGTGTAAAGTGTCACTAGAGGAAGGAGCTCTACACTGCTCTTTCTAATACCAATGGTTTTGTGAAGTAAATACAAAAATAATGCTTCCTTCCATGCACAGGAACAGAGAACAGCTGTATCTGGGAACTGATTCACACAAAGTCAGAGCTAGAAGGCAGGCCAGAAACAATTTTTCAGCTGTGCAGCAGGTAAGCTTTACGTGGAGGTTGTACTTGACAAATTACATTAATGGATTTAAAAAAGTAAGAGCTCCTCTCCTACCCCCCGTGACCTTTGCATCAGCACTTCTGAAGCATGTCTCATTCTTTAAATCCAGGCACTATGCCAGTGTTTAACTGCGTAAAATATAACAGTTTGAAATTAGAGTGAACTTGGTGCAGTGATCCAATGTCAGAAATCTGCACAGGCATATGATGATAAATGCCAGTATGATCTGGGCAAAGTAACTAACTTTACCAGATTCTTGGTTGGTTAGCAGAAACTACCTTCTGATAAAGACCACTCAGAGGGTAATCCCTTGGGTCCTGAAGTTACTTTCAGGCTGTTTTGTCTAAGCAAGTAACAAAGATCTCAAAACACAAAGTGTGTAAATGCCTAACAACACAGAACAACGTTAACTGCAAAACCACTACTAAAGAAATTGAGTGAAAAAACTACTACTCTAAATGACAGCAGAAAGCAGGAGGGCAGATTTTATTCCAGGTGTCTTACTTCAGAGGGAAAAATGAGGTTATGTTTTCTTAACTTGCAGTGACTCTGAGAACAAGACTAACATTGTGAAGGTGATCCGTTCTATTTTGCGGGAGAATTTCAGACGCCACATAAAGTGTGATCTACCTCTGGAGAAAACCTGTAAAGATCGCCTTGTCCCACTCAAGAACCGTGTGCCTGCAACAGCTAAACTGGGTAAGAAACAGGTTTTCAAAGTGAAAAACAGGCTGGAATCTAGAGTTGGCAGAAGATTCACTATCGTTAACATGACTAGTGTTGTACCAGACACACAAATCCCATTTCTTTTTCAGGTTGGGTAGCTGTGGTGATAGTTCTCCACAACTCAGTGCGTGCCAAGAGCTAAAAGAGATAAGAAGCTTGCTGTCTCTCACTGTTGATTTGTCATTAGCTGGCTTAAGGGAAGATTTAATAAGGCCCAAATTAATTTTGCTGGTTAGAAACAGAGTCCCTTTGGCATGCAGAATACTGTGTTCTTTCCTCTGGGTTATCTCTAGTGACTCAGCCTTGGTAACATTTAAAGCTAAAACAACTGACAAAAGGCAGGGGTTTCGCTTCTTTCAGTGCACTTAACCTGCATTCCCAGCAGCTATCCTAATTAATTAAGCAAGGCTTCAGATTTTTTAGCTAACTGAGTAGGTGTTGGCTACTAGTATTTCTAGTTCTCCATGTGTTCAGCTGACTGTAAAATTCCCATTACAATGCAGGAATGGGGACAGTTTTGGCCCTCTAGTGCTTGAAGTGCCTGCGTCAGTTTTGCTTTCCTGTAGATGTGTGTAAATCATTACTGCCATTTTTGGAGGATTTTGCATAGATTGCACGTGAAAGCAAGCATAGAGCCCTGGGTGGGGTAGGTAGAGTGAAAAATCTGCCACTTGATTAAGCTGTCAGTATCAGAATGCTGACACACCTGCCCTTGGACCATTATCAAGTGAGACTCTGTACACTGTGACTGGAAGGGGGCTATTGAGACAGACAGCATAACCAGATAACATTTTGATGAGAAAATAAAACTGCCTTCTTCCTCTGCACAGCTTCCACAAGGTCTCTGAAGGTACTGAAGAGTTCACCCAGCAGCGAGTGGAACGGTGAGCAGGGGAAAGGCACCTTCCAGGATTCTGATGAGTGCAGCCTGAGCAGCAGCACTCAGAGCAGCAGCTGCCACACCACAGAGAGCATACAGGAGCCCAAAAACTCATCTCCTGAGAAGCATGTACAGAGCTGTGCCTCCGACTTTTCTAATGCTCTTGTCAAGGAATCTGATATTCTCAGTGATGATGACGATGACGACTATCAGAGCCTAAAGAAGGGCAGCCCTACTAAAGACATTGAAATACAGTTCCAGCAGCTGAAGATTTCAGAGGAACCTAGTACTGACTCTGAACAAGATCAAGCTGCTGAAAAGGAGGAAGGAGATCGTTTCAAGACAGGAGACCATCCAAAGCTGGTGCGTGGCCACTTCTGCCCAGTGAAGCGAAAAGTAAACAGCACAAAGCGTAACAGAGGAACTCTGACAGCAATGCAAGAACGTCACCAATCCCTTGACAGTCACTCTGATGCTGCAAACTTGGATCTGAACTCTATTTTAGAAAGGGAATTTAGTGTCCAGAGTTTAACCTCTGTAGTTAATGAGGACTGTTTTTATGAAGCTGTGGAGAGGCATGGAAAATCCTAGCTTGAAAATGTTCATTTGAAGTCCACATAAAATTCAACAAACTTATTTTGCTTTAAAACCAGTGAATTCATGGAAGCCGCAGCAAAACTACTATCTGATTTTGTGCACTAATACATTTTTTCCACAAGAACAGCTGTAAAGGATTCTTAAGTTATTTTAATTTATTTTGGATCAAAAATAGATTAAGTTGGCCAAGGTCTGTAAATTAGTTCATCCCTTTCAAGCAGTTACTGAGATCACGTAGTATTCTTGGGGAGGGGAAGGAGGGCCTTGTTAGTACTTTAAATTATGTGGAAAAGGTGCTAGAGGGGCATTGCAGTGGAAAGCAGCATTACAAAATGACTTCTTCAATACCTTGGGCATTTAATTTCTTTGGTTTTCATTTTTGCTTTATTTAAAGCAGAATTAAGTTATTTTAATGTGTTTTAGTGCACAATAGTGCAGAAATTACATTTTTGTATGTCTCAAGATGCTGTTTATACTTATATATATGTGTAAATACAAAAAACAAAGCTTGGCCTGTAATCTTTTATTTGACTGTATTTTTTATTTTCTCTACCAGCCTGTACAGTAAAAGACACAAGTATTGTACTTAGCCATGTTTTCTACTTTTTATCATGCTGCTTTTCTCTGGTTAGAGCTTAAAATCCCAAGTTCTTTGCTTTTGTATACATGAGAAGAGTATTAGCAGACCTTGAGGCAATCTGTGCACTTTATCCTCCTGTAAGCCAGTCACTTGAGTATATTTATACAAGGCTTTTGGTTTTGTTTTTTAAATTACTCTGCACAGTAGGATTTTCCCAGATAAAAAGAGCACAAAACCCCAAACAACATCTTTCTTACATGCTGAAGTATGAAAATTTTGTTACTTTCTGTGTTGCAATAATGCACTCCCATTCATACAAAATTCATTATTCCAACTTAATTACATATCTCCTGACATACCTTGTTCTGGGTATTTGTTCTGTCCATTCCCCTGAAGTAAGAACCACCTGTGGGCAACTTTGTAACTGGACTGTCCTATAACTTTTGTCTACAGCTGAATGAAATGAATAAATAAAATGAAAAAGCCCTCTCCACCACTTTTTCCAAAGTATTTCTTCCATACCTGAACAGATGTAGGAATATATAAATCAACACCAGTCAACATCATCAGTGAGTTAAATTCAAATTGAGTTCACTGCAATTACAGCTATTACAGCTAATTTTCCTCTTCAGTTTGTTCTGTCTGACTGGTATTTTTAGGTAAATGCTGCCGCTTCTTCTGCTTCAGTTCTTCTCTGTAATTGTATGCAAAAAGGCTTGGGTCTTCCTCACACATTTTCCTGTATGTATTGCACAGATTTCTGAAGTGTGACATGGACAGCTGAAAAGGACGCAGAGTTGGATCAACATCTGCTGCCATCATCAACTCTTCTGTTTTTTTCAAACGTTCACTTTCAGGAAACAAGGTCCTACAGGCAGGGCAAAGAGCAGAAAGACAAGGTCAAACAATTCAGACAACTAAGTTTCCCCTAAGAGAGGGGAAGTTCTCTTGGGATTTTACATACTCTTAGTATAGGCCATTGTCTAAGCAAATGGAAATATATACAAGGGCCATTTTTCTGCAAATGCAATTTATAACAACATTGGAAATTACTTAGATATATTATACATTGAACACACACTGTATGCTCATGATTCACAATATTAAAAAAAGAGCTTTTGGGTACGGATACTGTCACAGAGCCTTCTTGGAATTAGCCTAATATTTAGAGAGCAACAACAGATTCGAATTTGGTTTGTCCTGATCTATTTTGCACATGACTTTTTTTAGGATGTATCATTCCAATGGGATAGATATTGTTATCACTTGTCATTAATAGTGTAAATCCAATGCCAGAAAAAAAAGCCAAGGAGGAAGAACGCAATATTTAATTATTGTTCATGTTTTAATATGGAAGATGTGCCTGGAGTCCTAGATTTCATTTTCTGCTGTCACTGTTCACAGATGGTCAAATAAGCTCATGTATTCTGTGACCTGACACATTAGCATCTTTCTTTCACAAGTTCCCCAAATCTTAATAATATTAGTTCTAATGATTTTAAATGTCTTGCAAAAATGCATTAACAAAGTGCCAACTACTGCAAGTACTAGCTGACTAGCTCTTACTTGCAGTCACTCTGTCTACAATAGGCTAGGAAGGCAGAATATTTGCACATGGTTGATGTGCATGTCTCAATTTTCAAATTACCTGCCTTTGTCATAAGACCTAAAAATGCTGTGCAGTGAATACAATAGCACATCCCATGCCCCCAGACTGTGCTTTGCAGGTCACCCGGACAAGCTAGTCAAAAGGCTTTGTATAAATAAAAGTTGACTCTTGGTGGAGACAGAGCACAAAGCTAAGAAGGTTTAAAATGACAAGAGAAGGATGGAATTTCTAGGAACAACCTGGTTTAAAGTAGTGTGCCACAAGGCCTTGATTAAAAATTTCTCCAATATTTTCAGCATCGTTATCAGCAAAGTTAAAATGGATCAGGACTTTGATCCTTTCTTAAGTTATTCTCACCTTTAAACTGATAGTTAAAAGGTGTTCCTCAAGCCAAATATATTTAATCACCTTCTATACACAGACTATGAAACATCTTATAAACATACATGAGCAGCAACTCAAACTATTTTTCTTCATTGACTTAGTATCTTAATCCAACATGCCATGTCTCTCTCAGGTGTCAGAAGTTGAACACAAATGTACACTAATTTTTGTTTTTATGCAATACCTTGTAACTAATGCAATAACCCCATTATGCACCAGCAGTTGCTGTTTTTTTTTTTCAGGTCAACTAAAGAATAAGAGGATTGTGGTTCTTTGCTGCGTGCTAGGGCTAAAGCATGTTAATCTGTTATGGACTACGTGATGGCCAAAAATTCAGATTTGCCTTCCTTGCCGCAAAAGAATGCGGAGCACTTATTAGCTACTTCAAATTACACAATAGTTGATTATTTTATTAAAAAAAAAACTTTGGCACAAATATTCTGCATAACATATACATGCTGACTGCGTGTGCCTTCTACTTACATTGTCAACTGAAGCCACTGTTTCATGAAGAAAAAACTGTAAATCAAATACAAACCCAGACAGTTTGGATAACTCATTTTCTCACTACCTCCAAATGGATACTCAAACGTTAGCACAGGTGAAGCAACATTCACTTTTGATCAACTGTTTGCATCCCAGACATCAATACCATGCATTGCCTCAGGCAAAAAAAAAACACAGAACACTACCCCATCTAAAAAACTAGAGGCAAAATTCTCTGTTCCCCTTCAAAATAGCAACAAATAAGGCATGTAGTTCCACAAGGTCTTATCCACTCTAGTTCTAAACTGCTTCAAAACCTTGTCCAGCAAAATTCAGCTAGCCAAAACTATAGCTGTATGCCTCCAGAACCTCACCACAGCTCTGTCACATATTTCTACAAGGCTGAATGCTGGCTTTTCCCATACCAAATCAGACACATGTCTGTGCTAGAGTTTTAACAGGACCCCTGGAGAACAGACAGAAGTTTTCCTGCATCAGTTACAGAACCTAGTAAATTCTCTCAGCAAGACATGGGGCTTTTTAAAGAGGCAATAAGAACTCCATACAAGGGCAGGCACAGAAACAAGAATTTGCCCTTTTGCCACTATTCCTCATTTCCCACAGATCAAATTCTTTCCCCACACACCGCAAGCTTCAATTCAGAATTTTGAGACTTTCATTTTTTGAACTCAACAAACAAATGCTGTTGTTTTTGTGGTTTTGTTTTGTTTGTTTGTCCATTTGTTTTAAAGTATCTGAGACAGACAAACTATTGGAAAGATCACCAATTTATCCCAGTAATTTTAACAGCTTCAATTGCACTAACAGAAATGCAGAGTAATTATTCTAGCAGAGGAACATTCGCCTCTCAATTTTGTCTCTAAAAATCATTCTGAAATGGAAGGATTTGATGAACTATGATAACATCTATAAATGGAGTGAATAAAATAAAATGCATGGCTAGAAGTGTTATCAACCAATGTAGTAGCATTTACAAAAACATGGCCCGAGAATTTTTCTTTAAAGTTTCTTACTCAATTCCGCGGAAACAGTGTTTTCTTCTAAACTGAAAAGCACTTCGAACCACTTTTTCTACTAGCTCGAACGGCTGCTGTATCTTTGGTTGCACCAATGGAGTGAAATGCACTACAGCCACATCCACCTATAAGGAAAAGCAAAACATCAAATATTTGAGTAGATGTAGTCCTTTGAGAGGCATAATTTCTTTAGCGTTAACAAGTTAGGCAGCAGGAAACAGGCAGAACATAGGAAGACATTGTGACAGGTAACAGCTGTGTGATGACTAGTGTCATAGTATTTGATTTGGCTTGACTTTCAAAGCCCTGGAGAATTTTAGTCTTTCTTAGTTATCTACATATTTCTAATTAGCTCACATGCCAGTAGTCCTTAGTACTTTTTTCCCCATGGCACCTCCTCCATCAAGAACAACTTCCATGTAATCTGTAAAGTAATTAGCACTTCTTTCTTGAGATCCTTCCACAAGACAATTCTAACGTGATACACATATTAGACAGTATTCGATATACAGACTGAAGGGCAGTTGGAAAAAATCGGTATTATAATTAGAAATCAAACCCATTCCCTATATATTTTCAGTTGCTCTAGGGCTTTCGCAAAATGCAAGCCAAGGACCTACCTTTCAATATATTAAGATTTTAAAAATCTAGTCTATTCAAAGGAATGATGGGTAGAAAGAAATTTGCATTCAATTTAAGTGACAACTGAACTCTGTATTTACACTGTGTTCCATCACACTTAATCCAAAATGATTTTTGAATGCTTCCACACATCTCTCTTTCAAGTTTGTTTATTCTTTTATAGTTCTAAAATCAGCTTGGTTCACAGACCTCTCTCTTCCCCTGTGTCTGAAAACAGAATGAAACAACATCCTGCCTTCAAGACGCAGATGTACACTTTATATACACAGATGTACATATAAAAGCACACACAATATGTCATGCAATTACAGCGACATTGTATTATGTCGAAACACGCTAAAAAAAACAACACATTCAGACAATGTTTTTTTTCCCACTTCTCCACTTTTTCTGTAAGCTAGAGAGTCAAGACTAACACAGAAAATTTATTTAAAGGACTAAAACATAAAAATAGTAAATAAAAAAAGTTACAAGAGCTTATTTAATTAAAAGTAAGATGACAAATCAAAACCTGACATATGGAATATACAGAGAAATGCAGATAGATGTTTTTGCAAAGCCGTTTCTGAATCTCTCACATGCTTCTACGCTTGTCAGGAAGACCACCAGCACACAGTGAAAACTTGGGTTCACACTGAGTGTCTGAAGAGTTGATCTTTTAGAACAGGGTAAATATATGCTTCACATGACCAACTCCTTGCACAGAAATACTAAGGGCTTATTTATATACGTGTATGTTTATCTACTTTTTTATTATGCAATATAAAAATACCTTTCCCCCACAAAACTAGGGACAAGAAAACCACCAGAGACCATTTGGGATCTCCTAGTCCCTCAGTTTTGCAGAACTGCTCCTACGTGAGGTATGAAGATGCTTTTGGTTTTGAGCGCAGGGCCTGCATCTTTAAAAACAAAATTCTAAGGGAGAGGAACGAAGAACACAGTCTAGAAGCAGTGTAGAATTCAAATGAAAAAAACAGCTCAATTTGCAATCTCAAGGCCAGTGGGCAATAATTTCTGCTTCTGAACCAAAACGCAGCTCTCCTCAGCATTTGTTCCATTGCAGACACGGTTTTCTTTGGACCCCAGGAAAGCTGCCTGGTAGCTATAGCAACAGATACAGGGCAAAGCTTTTTACTTGTAATGGGCCGCTCCTTTACAATGACACAAGCTATTTTTCCCTAACCTTTTTAATATGCATAAAACAGAGAGAAGAATTATGAAAGCCAAAACAGAGTTCATGAGAGCACTTAGAAAGCACAAGTTCATTTTATTAAATTTTGTCCCTTATTAAAGGATAATTTGATTGGTAACACTCTTCTTGCCCACCAAGTACACTAGTAATATTTACAAAATAATGCTCAATTCTTATAAAATAATGAATATGAAAGTTATCCTACTGGTATATCCTGAACCATCAATAGCATAACTATTTTCCCTTACTGTTTTAGTATATGAGCATATAGTATATATTTAGTATATAGTATTTATATAGTATAATAAAATATAGCATACATAATAAATATAGTATTTATTTAGTGTATATTTAGTGTATAGTTAATGTTCTAGTAAGGCAGGAGGAACACGTGACGGTACAATGTAATTCAGTCCACTGCCTTGCTCATGAAATCAACACTTGAAATTAGAATAAGCCTAAATGAGACAATTTTACTACTTGTTAAACATAAACTTTTCATGATGGGCAATGCATGTATCCGGCAACAAGCCTGTATTAAAAGAAAACTCACATATCCCCTTCCAAGCTGTCATTTTCTCCTATAGGGAACTGAAACCTAAGCAGAACATACTACACTTCATTAGAACGGACTGTGTGAGTTCCTAAAAGATAGTCCTAAATCAGCACTTTCATCAACTGAGTGGTCAGTACCAGCACTGTACCTGTCTGCTACAGACAAATGTTAGGTCTAACACCAGATACATCTATCCCGTAGCGGTCTTCTTCTGACGTGAGGGTTTCATTTTGGTTCCCTTCCAGCAGAAAATAACTACAGCACTGCGCTAATAGCAATAATCTAATTCCTGTGCAACCACAGCCTTGTAAAACTTAAGTCCATTGCCACTAGGCTCGTATCACCTCCAGGGCTTGAAAAATGTCCCTTGAATGTTTTGTCCTTTTGAGTTGCAATTTAGATGATAATCTCTTTCATACCTTCGGTGCTCATCTTCATCTGGTTTCCCTCCCTATGTCTTCAGAAGGAGCAGTGGTAGAAACAAAGGTCAAGACTATTTTCAGACAAAAGTTTATTACTGCTGCTATTACATTTTAAGAATCATTCCCAAAGTATTTTTTAAAGTAGCGAAGGCACTGGTGTTTTTTCTGACATAAACTAAGAATATGTAAGTATGGTTCAACTCAAAGGTCCACCAAGTCTAATAAGCAGCACGCACACACGCAGAGAAAGAGCACCAGAACAAGTCAAACAACAAAACTTGTCCAGGATGCCCACTCTCCTGCAATCTGTGCGCAGGGACCTGCTGAGTTAAAAATGATGTCTTCACATTTACTAAATTTAAAGGGATTTTGCTACCAAGAATTTGGCCTAGTTGCTTTTGAATACCTGCAAGCATTGTGCATTTCCCTGTACTGTGTGGAGACAAGGTCTTACAGTTTATGCATGCAGGAGGCAATGTAGTCCTTTCACTTTGCAGCTGTGCCATCTACTATTTTTAATACACAACTCCTTCTTATCATACTGGAAAATATGGAATTTTCCTTCCCAATCGTACTTTGAACTTCCCAGTCCTTTAACATAACCCTCATAAACAACACCATACCAGCATGAAAAGGCACTGGATTATTTTTTCTCACACAGAAGTTAAAACATCTGATTGCCTTAGTAACCACTTGGAGCAAGGAGCCATCAAGATATGAGTTTACAAAGTACCACAGTGAACTTCACTACAAAACTCTAAAAAAACAAACAAACAAAAAAACAGATTAATGAATTCAGACTATTCCTGCATGTGTGTTTTTCCCCTCGTGTCACTTCATATGTATTAATGCTTCATTTTAATTTCCTATTTTATCAAATCAGTAGCACTATAAAGTTCCCTTTGCAATTTTTCAAAGTTAAATGCCATCTTTACTATTCTCAAAATTTTCATGAGAAAAATATTTTACATAGGTCTGCACATTTTTCCAGACTGTTGATGTTATGCAGCACAAGCATTTACTCAGATTTGCTCCACTATTCCACTAATAAATTAAACTCCAGTCAGTGTGAAAACTGACCATTTATTTCTACCCATCTATTCATATTTAGTTTTCTAACCAACTATTTCTCCCCTGTAAAGCGCTTTCTTCTTTACTCTGTGACAGTTTAATTCTTTCAAGAGCTTTGGAAAGGCCATCACAAATGCTTTCTGATAACCTAAGTAAATCTCACTGTGGTCCACACATTCTCTGACTGCTCCAAAGAACCCCAAGTAGACTTATGAGACATTACACATTTCTGCAGCATTTATACATTATCCACTTCTTTGATTTTTAAATTAGCTTCTACCAGTTTGTCCAGTACTGTAAGAAAGTTCTTGACAAGCTGGAAAACCCCGAAGAACGTCTAAAGATGTTATGTCAGAACGTACACATGATATTAGCTCATACTGCAGATGCTGAATCATCACACTAGTGCCTACCTGGGAACTGAGAAATTTCCCTCAGATGGGACAGCCGACAAGTTATTAAATGTCACCATGTCTATAGGAGCAAATCCAGGGGTTCCTCACTGGCAAAGGAAAATAAAATAATTTTGATCCCCCAAATCTTTTGCACCACAAAGATGAACACAGGAAACCGAAAGCCAGAAACAGAACCTACGGTTTTATCGCTGCTGCAAGCAGCAAGACTTCTCCCAGCTTCTCGATTTCTCACACTGACTTGTTGAGGCCACTTCACCAATAAGTTGTAGGTACCATATAAGCTTTATTCCTACATTCTTTTACATAGAATGATAACAAAGTAAAGGATGACCTACAGAGGACCAAAGCTATTAAGGACTGATGGGCAAAACTTGTAGCTGAATGGAAATATGCTGCTGTTCCAATTAGAAATTAAAATACATTGCATAGTTCTTTCCTAGGAAGTTTAAACTCATAATAAGATTATATGTGATGAAAAAAAAAAAAAGGAGAGAGAAAAAAAAAATAGAAAACTGTCCAGCTCTCAGATCAACTTAAATGAATCCTACCTACCCCCATCCCTGAATTCGTAAATCTATGGTTTCTGGATTATCAAGATTTTACTCCTCCTTTTAATCACTGTTTACAGTTTTCATCATAGAAGCTGGATATCATGATGTATTTAGCACGAAGGGCCTCCATGTATTTTTCTCTATAATCTCTTTGCTTTCCCTTACTAAGTGTTTGTCAAACAAAACTCATTAAACAAAGTAGTCCTTTATTCTCTGCTAGATGGAACTAAGAGAGGGAACAAACAACAGTACTGCACTTGCTGTAGAGAAGAGAAAAAACAACACTCCAAGAAATTTTGTTAATACACGCCAATGCAGTTTTATATGAGAAGGGACAGTTCCGCTCAAGAGAAACTGTATTTTTCCAGGACATCTACAGTGAAGAAAACATCTCAGACCTCACATCGAGCAGTAAGTGATACACAAACAGAAATGTACGATAACTGTGTGTTTTATTACACTTACAGTGCTTATAGTTGAATTTATCATGCCCTTAAATCAGTTCACCCCGTTAATTATAATATATGATTACCATTTGCAGTGCTTTGGGTTTATGTTTACATGCTTGAAAATGCTGAAATTTTAAAAATGATGCAATAAAATGCTAACTCGAGATCCTAATTAGCTCTTCCAGAATATGCTTTTGAATGACTTTGAGCTACCTAGACGTGTCAGTTCCTTCTGTAGAAGGAAGATAAGACATCTTTCCCATGGGCCTGATATAGCAAATGATATGTATTTGCCAAAGCAACTCTACACAGACTGAACAAACCGAAGGGATCTGGAAATAGGAAAGACTTGGAAATAAGATTTTTAAATAGAGTAACTTAACATATTCACCTTAACTATAATAATTTGATATATACATATATTTACGCTGGACAGAGTTAGCACATTCTTAAACAATTACCTGAATTAAGTAAAATATATAAATTCTAGTTTATTACTAACCCTGCACTACAAAATTAGAGAATTACTTGATATGTAATACTACTAAAGACATAGTGATCAAAAATTTGCAGTTTATGTACAAAAAGGTGAAATAAGAGTATAATGTCATCGTTATTTTGTGCTCTACTTAATTCAACTTCATCCCTATTATTATAGCTTTTCAAAAAAGTTTTAACAATACTGAACAATAACATTAAAATTGGTCTTATTTAGACAGAACGTCTGAGAAAGCATAAGGACTGCTCTTTCTTTATCAGGCTGATAGAAAACAAAACCTGCCAATTACAGAGCCCCACTCAAAAGGCAGGACAGCTTTTCTAATCCGCATCACTGGTTTCAAAACATTTTTCTTCATCTGCTATCCCAACAGTCCAATTGATGTAACATCAATGGTTCTGTCTTCACAGGTGTGTCCTACTACCCAAATGTTCTACTCTGTCAAATTAAACTTGACCCTTTATGTAAGATTTTTTTTTAAAACATTTTTTTTTAATTTTCACTGTATGGCAAATTTGCCAATTATTTCCGATAGCTTTCTGATTAAAAATGCACTTACACAACTGAGTTGCTCCTTATCAGTATTAAAGCCAGTATTTTATTTTATAAACAACAACACATCATATTCACACTTAGAATGGACTTGCTAAGACTGTTGATCTATGTCGAGGACTGAGAATCGCTGACTGAAAATAAAGCAGTGATTCAGAAATGTTCCTTACATAAGTTAACCATGAAATATTGCAAGAACTAAGCACCTTCTTATTCTTCTTTCAAAAACAAGGGAATTGGGATCAGTTACCAAAGAAAAGAATGACAATATTTAAAGACCTGAAAGAAAGGGTTGCTTTGAACTATACTTTAAACAAAGGATAACAATGTTCATTGTTAAAAAACAGTCAACAGGAGCTACAATAACATCTATCAACACACTTAAGGTGCATTAAGAGTACAATATATTTTTCACCAATGTGTTTTTCTACAGTGGCTTCTAACCCGCAAGTTTCTAATGTACCATTCAAAATGTTTATTTGTCTAGTATGCCTGCAATCTGTATATGATTACTGAGTGCAACTCCAGTAAAGTAAGTTTGTTTGATGGCTTTTAATCACGTACGAAAGAGTAGCCCCTTCTTACAAGCCATGCTAACACTGTCCATTTGTCGTCATTTACGTTCGAGTGCCTTGCATGCAGCTGCTCTCATCTGCTTCAGGGTCACGTTCAGATACTCATTCAGATAGCTCTGATTTCAAATGCAAGCCTTTTTTGTTTGCTGATTTCTTTTTCTTTCTGGCTGCACTTCTCCTCCTCCCCTTCCTCCCTATCGCACAGACGGCTCCAGCCCCGGCTACGAAGCTGCCAACCAGTTACACACGTTTACAGGAGAGAAACGGGCAGACAAAAGGGGACGGCAGATAACCATGGCATCAGCCGGTCTGCAGTTCTTTGCTTTTATGCTGGCTTTGTTTGGTGCTTTTGGAGCCATCGCAGCCACCTTGCTACCAAACTGGAAGGTGAACGCAGATGTTGGCTCAAATATCATAACAGCTATAACACAGATGCAAGGACTTTGGATGGACTGCACGTGGTACAGCACCGGGATGTTTAGCTGCACCCTGAAATACTCCATTCTCTCGCTGCCTGTCTACATCCAGGCTGCACGGACCACCATGGTACTGTCTTGCATCCTGTCAGCTTTTGGCATCTGCATCACTACAGTTGGAATGAAATGCACAAAACTGGGAGGGGACACTGACAGCAAAAGTCACACTTGCTTTGCTGGAGGAGTCTGCTTCGTTCTTGCGGGAATCTTTGGATTAGTACCGACATCGTGGTACACGAGAGAAATCATTTCAAATTTTCTGGACCAGACCGTTCCAGAAAGCAGTAAACACGAACCGGGAGGAGCGGTTTATATAGGATTCATTTCAGCAGGGTTTCTGCTTATCGCAGGTGTGATCTTCTGTACCTCCTGTTTCAAAAAGCAGCAAGGAGCATGGATTTACCCTCCAAAGCAGCAGCATTTCCCATCCACACAGCAGGAGAACAATGCAGGTTACAACTTGAAGGACTACGTGTAAATATAGTTGTTTCTATCCATTGAGGCTTTTTTTTTTTGTGCTAAGTGTAGTTTGAGTACTTTAAAGAATGTATAACACTTAAATTTTCTTACATCTGGGCTGCAGTTATATTTACGCAAGGTATTTTGGTTTTAGTGAGATCAGCAGAAAGAATGAGGTAGGAAACAATGCTTGTCTCCTGCAAAAGTACTTTTCGGTAGATTTTTCAAACCATTCTTTTCAACTTTCCAAGTAACATTTGCTGAATAGAAAGGAATTATTTCAACATAAGCAACAGTACAATTAATGTAATAGTGGCTTTTTACAGCCAAGATGCTTAAAAACAATCTATTTATCAAATCAGGCTATCAGTAACATAGAATGCTTAATAGAGTATTTTACTTTTTCTCTTTATCTATGATGCAAGGAAAAAGAAAAAAACCACAACACAACACAAAAAACACCTCTCTGTCCAAGAAGCCCAACTGAATGGCCTTTAAGCAACAGCCACATTTGCCTTTCATTATCAGTTCCAAATTGTCTTGGTAACTAGATTTCCTAAAAGGAACAAAAACAACCAACCATGCAAACAAACCAAAAACAAAAAACAAAGCAAGAAAAAGAACAACAACAAAACACACACACAAAGACCTGTACCCCCCCACCTTAGCTGCATTGTTTATTTGCATATCAGGATGAAGAATCAGCAGTACTATTCAGATGGTGCCAAAAACGTGTCTCCCGCCTCAAACTGCCACCTGCTGTGGGTTTCCTTTATTATTGTTACAGAAATGCCTATTGGGCATTCTCCAATTGCTACTAATCTATCACTACATAATGAACGTTAGATTCGAGGAGCCCTACAACAGAAATGTAACCAAGACTATGAAAACATCTGTAAACTGTAGCGCGCAGGATGCAAACCATTTATCTATGCACATGAAAAATCTGGAAGCCTCCTGGCTTACACTTGCTCAAATTAACTTTTACCAGCTCAAACACTACAGCTACCATCTATTGTCTTGAACATTTCTAGCCTTCTAGAAGAATTTCACAGGTGCTTTTAATAATTCCACTAAGGCCCACACCCAGGTATTCCATTACTGTAAAATGTAATATACAATGGTGATAAAGAAACTGCTTCTTCGTTTAAATGTATTTCGTTAACCCCCTTATTTTGAATAATAATCATAGATCCTTTAACCTTTTCTTTCAACACGCAGATTTTATTTCTTATTGCTCACTGGCAGAGGATGTCCTATCGAAATGCTTCCCCAAATGAAAATCAAATTGATGTTAACTTGCTAGCACAGGTAAGGGGCCATGATGCAGGCCTCTACATTTAGGAATATGATAATTCCAGACAAGTCTTTCCATAAATCCAACTGATATGTATTCTGTGTACCTATATACAACTTTCACTTCCCATGTTATTAGCCTGAAATTCATAAGAACAGTATAAATTATACTGTTATCTATTATAACAGTGTAATGTTATATATATAACATTATATACAGAGTTAATTTATCAGACAAAGTAAAAACTTCTGTTACAGCATTTTAGAAAGTGAAACGCTTTATACATCTAGTAATGTAAAGAGTTTTTGTTCTACTGCCCATATTCTCTGAACGGAACTTCATCTTGCTTTTATTACTACTGCTACATGGCCATTTTGAGCTTGCTATCTATGCATCAAGGAGCTCATTTTGCACTATTCCTAACGTTGTCATCAGCAGTTTGCTAGTATTGTGGAGAATGAGCTATGAGCAAAAAGCCATTTTTTCTTTGCTTAAGACACAACGCTGTGCAGCACTGTTCCGTGAACCAGAAGCCTATTACGTTTCAACTTTCATAGGTATTGTTAAAAAAATATTAATTCATTGAGCAAATGAGGTAAACAACTCATTCCCACAAACCATGCTTCTCCACCTTTAGCAAGGGGCCTGACGTGACACTATGCTGTGATTATTGCTAATACACGGGAATTAAAACAAACATTTATAAAACAAAAATCTAAGATGTTTTTAGAGGAGGACATATGAAAAATACAATAATTGCATACTACAAGTGAAATGAAGTATTCTTAAGACATATAAGCAGCAAGTTTTTAGTTCTAAAAACTTTACACAGAAGTACCTGAACATCTTTGTATGCCTATGAAATAAAAATCAAGCACTGAGCTGCATCATTCACAATACACTGCAAGGGCTTTCCAGGAATGTAAAGGTTCTATCACCAACTCCTCAAACTATGTCAGTCTACTGCTAAGGGAAACGGGAACAATACAGAAGATCAGTCTACAACAGGAGTTTGAAAGAAACAAAATACAGATGTCCTGGGACCATCTGAAAAGCTTATACTTTCTGTTTTTGCATTATAATCAATATTTGCTTTAAATCAAAGAAATATATTAATACATGCTTGCCTTTAATGGTACTCCCTTTTTATAGGATTTGCTTATACTGAGATGTTTGTCACCCCTCCGTGAGCTTTCTCTCTCTCTCAGTCAGCTAAGGCCTTTTCAATACAGGAAAATGGGACTATCAGTTAGAGCTTCCCAGTTCTGAGATACAGATGGCAGGAGCTTTTTCACTACATCTCTACTATGTTCTCAAATCACTGCAACCTTTGAGAAACAACCACCACAAAATTGGAATTTGGGCCTTATTGAACACTATTTCACACAGGTGGAATCCTGAAAGTATTTTTGAAAAAAATCAGCTAGGAGACAGCAAAACCAACCAACCAACAAAATGCAAAAACAAAAAAAAAAATAAAAGGTCTTCTGCATGATCATTTTTCTTTACAACAGACTGCTGTCACAAATAATAATTTAATATTTGGTCAGTTACTTGCTCAAAAAAAAAAAAAACTAAAGGAATTTTTAATCATAATCAAAATTTGCACAAAAAAAAAAACACTGCAAAATTCACTGTGGTAAGAGAGAGGGAATGGGCTTAAAAAGGTTTTCAAGACAGAAGCCTGAGGAATAAAAAGACCAAGAGAGAGACCGTGATAAAAGGAAAGGATGATTTATTGAAGAGGTGAGCCAACCATTTCAAGAAGATCTTTCAGAAGCAGAAAGTAGATTTCCATGTGCTCTTAGGGCAAACAGACCCCACTCAGTGTATCAGGCACGTATTTTTACAAAAAGAAAAAACAGATAGATCCACGTCCAAAATCTAGTTCAAATTTATCATTCTTGATTCCTGTAATCCTAATGGCTATTAATAAAAAACTGGCAGTAAATACGAGGATAGCAAAGCCACTGTTCTCCTCTCAAGAGCAGATAGGAGAGAAATCAGATGGTTACTTTTTTAAACAGGGAGTAGGATGTAGGTGACTAAGTGGAATACCGAATAGGAGGGTGTTAAATATACTGAAGATAAGCAGGGTGAAATGTAGATTATAGATGTGGTAAAATTAGAGATCTTTGACATAAGAAAAGCTTTTATTTATCAGGGTCTTTCAGAGGACCCACCAAATTTTCCAGGCACAGTTCTCAAACTGTTCATAACTGCAACCTGTAAAATAGCTGGCTTTCCAAATATGCTCCAATCCTAGCAGATTATCCTATCGCTAAATTTGTATCTCCCTCTCCAGAAACACCCATAGAAGTACAGTGATCTTACAGATAAGACTTGAAGGTCAAAGCCAAGTTCTGAGGAACCAAAAACCAAAAAAGTATCTTCCTGAACCACGTACGCTTCACCTACAGGTGTAGCACACCACTCTACTTAGTAGTACAGAGATGCTGAACTGAAGATCAGATATATTACCTGTCTGAAAAATTAACAATAAAAAACACAAAAAAACAGACTTACCTCTGGTTTTGGAACAAAGGCTTGACCTGGTATTACAAAACGGTTTTCAACAGTGCAGAGATGCTGAGACATGATGGACAGTCTGCTGCGCTGCTTGCCTCCTGTATTAGCTGTAAGCCTCTATTGAAGAATCAAAATATACAAATCAGTGAAACTGAATTGACCAAGTAGTCAATTACATTAAAGCTTGATTATCAGCATAATCAAAGACAAAGACATATTAAAAAAGAAAATTAATTCTTGTGAACTCACATCAGAGTTTATGCCCAGTTCATCTAGAATTCTCTTCTCCGATGTAATAGCTTTTCATTAAGATATCATGGTAATTTACAACCTCAGTCCTTCAATCAGATGCACATGAAAAGGAGCTCCTTGAACTTCTGCAGAACTTAATGAACGTTCAAATAATTTTGTATGGGCACAAAAGAATACTATAATGCTGACTGCAGAATTCAAATTGACCACCACGGGCTGATGGTATTCTCACATACTTTCCTTCGACTCTTTCTGAATCGAATATTTTTCTTTCTTCTCCAAAACCGAAGCTCCATAAACTCAAAATCAGATACCAAACAAAATTTATTCACTATAAACTGGCATATGTTTACTATATACGCAAATAAGTTCAATCTACTTTACTAAGCTTAGATACCTTACAATACGAGCATTTAATACCTAAAATTGAAATTAGCATTTTTCTGGTTTTCTCAAGGGATTTCTTACACAGAGAATCACAAAGTCACCCAGAGATTGGAAGTTTTCTACGTTTTCATGTTCTTTCGGTTTTGCTAGCACAAACAATTATTAAACACAAAAAGCCCCAGTAAAACAATTCTCAAATGCTAGAAAACATTACAGAAACTACATAGATACAAAATTTTGAAGATTCCTGTTCTTATTTATCATTAATTAAAAAAAAAAAAAGTCAATTTGTGTATCTGGTAACATCTGTACATTATGTAGCTTCATGTGACATCGAGGTGCTCGAGCGAGTCCAGAGAAGGGCAACGAAGCTGGTGAGGGGTCTGGAGAACAAGTCTTACGAGGAGCGGGTGAGGGAGCTGGGGTTGTTTAGCCTGGAAAAGAGGAGGCTCAGGGGCGACCTCATTGCTCTCTATAGGTACCTTAAAGGAGGCTGTAGAGAGGTGGGGGTTGGTCTATTCTCCCATGTGCCCAGTGATAGGATGAGGGGGAATGGGCTAAAGTTGCGCCAGGGGAGGTTTAGGTTGGATATTAGGAAGAACTTCTTTACTGAAAGGGTTGTTGGGCATTGGAATGGGCTGCCCAGGGAAGTGGTTGAGTCGCCATCCCTGGAGGTCTTTATAAGACATTTAGATGTAGAGCTGAGCGACATGGTTTAGTGGAGGACTTGTTAGTGTTAGGTCAGAGGTTGGACTCTGTGATCTTGGAGGTCTCTTCCAACCTAGATGATTCTGTGAAATTCATACTCGTGAAATCATGCCACTTTTATTAAAATTGTGTCTGAAAAATAAATTATACACATTGCTGAAGATTTTTTTTTCTTTTTTTCAACAAGTCTCCTAAAAGGCAGTTCAAGCATAGAACCAATAAAATCCTTTTCAGCGACTTCTCAGAAAGAAAGCTCAATGATTCTGTTTGCCTACATCAGCATTTAAAACTACCTTCAATATTGCTTCAGAGGAAACCTATTACATATATATATATATGTGCCATAGTTGCTATTCTTTTTTAAAAAAACAACACCACATTAAAGTCTAACATTGCAATCAGATATGCACTTCCTTTACTTCTGCAATGGAAATGAAATGGACAGCACTTGTAATCCTTACAGTGCCAACTCAAACAAGCTACTCTTACTTCCCATGAAAACAGCAAGCCTCAGGCTGTTAGTGCCTACCTCTCAGCTACAGAAGGGGATAACTTGGCAATATCCAAGTCTGGGCAGTAACATCTTAAATCACTTCAATCACATCTGCAGGAACATACCTGAGTATGGCACTTCTCAGTGAACCCAAAAATGCTGAGAACATACTTTTGTAACTTAAATAAGGTAGTGGCCTTTTTTTCATCTTAAAGCTCAAAATTTTCTTTGGTCCTACCTTTAAAATGTGGATAGCATCTGAAACTGCACTAAGTCAACCATGCTAGAGGTTTAGCTAGCTAAGTAACATTTTTTGTACCTACTATTAAAATTTCATCAAGGCATGAATCAAAACAAGGATTCTGAAACCTAATCTGAAATACAGCCTAGGTGGTACTTGACACCTCTTTAAGGGTGCTCGCTACCAACTCCTCTCAAGGTACCTCAGGGATGATTTATTTTTTTCCCCAGTAAGCTATCCAATACAACTGTGCTTTTCACAAGCACGTATTAAAACCTCATTATCAATGAATCTGCAAAATCCATCACAGGAATTAACGTACGTAAGATTGGCAAAGCTGGCCACATGAAGGAATTTTAAACACATCCTTGTATACAAGCCTCTTTCTGTGATTTTTTTAAGAATATATTTATATTCAACTTATAAGAATTATGAAAACATGATAATTTTTCTTGTTTGCTGTTCAAAAAACTGAACAATTTCCCACTTGATTAGTGCCTTTTTTCTAGTGTTCTAAATAGACAGCAGTGTTAGACCCAAATTAAGTATTCTGCTCTTCTAACGTGCCTATCTTCTAAATGCCTAACATCACCCAGCCTGGCAGCCCTCAGATGGCACTGGCAGAGCAGTTCAGATGAATTGCACTCTGTGCTCAGTTTTACTTAATATTAGAGACTAACAAATATCTTCCATTTAAACTGAAATGAGACTCATGTTAATGGTCAGGAAGTATCCAGCCCAGGTGCCAAATTTGAGGTGAAGTACTGAATAACCTGTGGCAAAGTAAAAAATCTTTTCCTCAAAATAAGGATCAATTTTACAAAAATAAACTATAGAGGCAAAATGATTTGACTGACACTTACAAATGTTATTTTAATGCTGGGAATATCTGGCCTTATCCTCCTTAATGGGCCTCAGAATTCAGTGTATAACAACATAACTACTGGTTCTCATCAACAATTTAATCAAATCATATCAAACACAGAGTTCAGTAGTAATAGGCCTATACTGACATAATTCATGACAATGTAGCTGTGTTAAAAGAAAATGGGGAAGCAGGAAATTAACACCAGCAAGGAATGAAAAGATATTTTAACCTGTTATAATAGCAGAACCTAGCTTGACTACAAATTAACATGGCACGCTCCTTTCTTTTCTTACTGTTAACTTCAAGTTATCCTAATTGATTACGAAGCACATGGGTCCATTCCATCACAGCAGGCCACCCTTCCACCGAATGCATGGTATATGCACCAAGACTTTCTTTAGTATTTAGGCTCTTAACTTAGAAGGGACCAGTGAGGACACCAAGCTGCTATGAAATTTTCCTTTCAGGAATGTAAATCCATAGATATATAAAATATTAGCAGAAAATTAAAGACCTAATTTATTATCTGCGTTAAACTATTCTGTATTTGCTGGTACTAAATATGCCTGTAGTTGCCAGATCACAATGGCTAAGCTACTTCAGAAGATCACAAAAAAAAAAAGGCACAGGTTTTGATTACCATTCCTCCTAATCAGAAGACCAAGTAGCCTCTCCCAAAGGAGTATTAATTATGTCAAACTAATTATGGAAACACAAACCATGAACTATGAAAAATTTTGTCTTCAGTGGAAGCCCTCTGCTTGAATAAGCACAAGAACAAGAATCAGGAGGTCCCAGAATGTAAAGTCAACAACAATTAACACGGATTCATTGCACAACCTTGAACATATCACTCAATTTCCTAGTGTTTTTAACTTCACTTTCTAAACACAAAGAACTTAAGAGTGCATGGTATTTTGCATCTCATTTGAGCTATGCTGAGTGCAGAAGCACTATAATCTACATGTCACCAGTGGTGTATGCAGCTGGTTACAGCTATATAAAGCACAAAGTCCATTTATGCTCTCAGCACTAGGCCACTTTTTCCACTGCTTTTACAAATCGTTGTCTTTTACTCATCATCACTTTGCATTTCGTATCAGTCTGTGAGCCATATCTTGCAATGAGGTATAATCTCAGATGACGTGAAGTCCTTCTACAAAATGGAACCGTGTTTTTTAATGCCAGAAACCACATGAGCTTAGAACTGAATTAAGAACCCCATCTCATTTCGTAACAAATGTTCGTCCCTGGTGTTCTCTAGAGCCACCTACTGGAACAACTTCAGTACTCACCTTGAAGCTTGATTTCAGGGCTAGGTTAATGACAGCACAGTATGGTTTTCTGTGACCCCAAATGACAGCAGACACTTGCATATATAATTACTATTAATTTACATACAGCAAAACACAGTAAAATTTTCTTTTTAGAATTTTAATTGTAACGATAATTAAAACAACACACACACTTAGGTTGCATAGAGAAAACCTGTTATTACTAACTAATTAGATGGAAATTCAGTCTTCAGACTGATGTGCATTTCCTTTTTTTTTCATATATTTTTTTTAAAACATCAAATTGGATTCAGGTAAGAAGCATGCTACTTTCATAATTATAACACAAAAAGTCTCCAGCCTCTATTTATGGTATGTTTTATGCAATGGCAACAGAAAGAAACTGTTAAGTCTGAAGGCATTATGGACTAAAGTCATCCTAATATTAATTTACTTAGTGTTAATAATTCTGCTATCAAGTCTTGTTCAAAAAAAAAATCCACAAAGTCAGTTTCCATGGTCTCAACAAAATGCTCCCTGTGTTTTAATCTCAACTGGAAATAACGCTAAAACCTTCCAAACCTGCAATTCCTTATTTCCCTCCCTGTGTACTTCTTGAGATGATTGAAAGGTAAAGAAAAACAGACTGATGAAATGGTGCATGAACGACTGTGATAGTTAAGGACAGAAGAGTGCTGTGGAATCTATTCAGGTTGAAGAAATCAGACTGAAAAAAAAAACCCAACGAACAAAACACACATTAAGTACCTTAAGAAAATATAACCCTCTGTAAGAAATCATAAAAAAAAGTGCTGTGAAAGGATCAGAGCAGATGATTATCTCAATGTTAAAAACTGAACTAATAGTTGCCTCTTCTCTTTTTAGAGGCAACTACGATTGTTTTTGAACTTTTAAACAAAATGTTGCATGTCAACCAAGTTTTGTTAAATTTATTGTCTTTAAAATATTGGGAAAATAGTAACATCTTACCTCTGCAACTTCCTTCTGAAAAGTCAGTGTCATCTGTGTCCTGCCATAAATAAAAGGCCCATTCTTTTTGGAAACATTTTCAAGCCATTTGATGATTAGAGGAGTTGAAACACTGAAGGGTAGATTCCCAATGATATGAATATTTGGTGGCTCTGTTAACATTTGATGGGAAAAACAAAACCAATAAACAACTTGCAAAATGTTTGGGATAAGACTTTGCCATGAAAAACTACTTCAGAAAGATATGTGCCTATCAATCTAGACTTAAGTATGAAAACAATTTTTATTGTGCCACATCAAAATTATGCTTTTCCATTTATGCTTGTCTTATACTGACAAAACAGCATTACTGTTCATGGTAATTAGCTAGAAAAAAAAAGTGGTTAGGTCTGGTTTTCATTTACATTAGAATAAATCAGTACCTTTCAGCTGATTTTCAGCTGCTCGTTAGATTTCAGCTGAGATACTCCAGAACAGCAGAAATACAGACAACGGTTCAATGATTTTTAACTACAACTATCAGGCACAGAGTAAATAGCCACACTCATCATTCTGTCCAACACATTACTCCAAGACGCATTTTACTGAGTCTTCATTACCCCCAAAACAATCACTTAGCTCAAAACGAAGAGAGCTCTCCTTTTGTATAGAGCCCTATGAAATCAAAAGGTCTTCTAACAAGCACAAGGCTTAGCACAGCTCCTTAGCCATATGAAGTTATAAGTATCATTCAATTATGTACTGCATCAGTGTATGTGTTATACCACACAAAGCAGGCACTTCATTAGTAAGGATCCTCACCTCTAAGCAGGAGAGCAGTAGAGATGGCCAAAATAATGCGTTGCAGTTTCTTAGATATTACAGCACTTAATGAGATGACAGTATTAAATTCAGCTGGTACTGAGGTATACTTTACTTATTATGCACTTTCTAAGCTGTGATATTCCTAGGATATTTGTGATTTTTCCTCAAATACCAGAGATGGGATTTCTTTCTGAAATCCACCAGACTTTCAGATGTTCATATGGCAACAATATAATATATATATACATAAAATATAAAAGTATATCTTACCTGTAATTAGTCAGCTCCAAAAATGAGAATAACTTATATGTATGTAGAAGAAACGTTAATTTTTAAAAACTGCACACCTTCACATATGCATTTGGTCATAGTTTTGTGAACCCTTTGCAAATATGCAAGGCATTTTTAAAGGTGAAGATAATGTGGCATAGTCTTTTATGTCTTAAGTTAGAAAGCAGTTTACTGTTCTTCAGGCACTGCAGACAGTGACTCTATATTAAATTAAGAGATTTGGAAAAGGAGCCTGGGAGGTCACTTCCAATTTATCTAAATACTGTTACACTGGAATTAAGGTTTGTTTCTTGGAACAATCGAGTCCTCGCAAGCACAGCTCGTTTCTGCAGATTACTCCCCAAACTGTCGTTTGGAAGGTGAAATCAAGCCCTATGAGAATTTCAGATCTAAAAATATGTAAATAAATAAATAAATCTCTGATTGAATTCTACATTTGTCAAAGATATATATTTGAAGCTAAAGCAATGATAAGAAAATCCTAAAAGCTTCTAGGAAAGCTATAGAAGGATCTTTAGTGGAATGACAACAGTGGTTGCTTCTGTCTTGTTCCAGAAGAGGAAGAAGCTAGGAAGCAAGTATACTATTCAATTTGCTTTTATACTTTCCAAGACTTACTAGCATACAGTCAGAACACCCTAAGGCAAATAACTGCAAAGCAGTTATTTTAAGCAGCAGTAACGCTGATTAAAGTGAGTATCAAACAAATTCTTCTCAGTCTTAAAACAGGATGACAATTTTCTGTTTCTTTCTAGAAAGTAAGTTAGCTGCTCTCTATCCTTACCTTCAATATGTATTTGAAGAGAGCAACTCAAGCACTGAGTGAACTCCAGCTATATCTCCAAACTTAAGAGTAAGTTGGAAGCCTTAAACATAAAACAAACCAAGCCCAAATACTAACCGTCCTCCCAGTTGTTTTTTAAGTGCTTTGGAAAAGCCTTCTCCATCTTAAATGTCAGAATATCTCCATGAACAATGCGCACTTTTCCTGGAGCTGCTTCAGACAGCATCTGTTTGTAAGCAAGCAAGTAGGATCTACAGTGAGTATTAACCACACTGATTTCCAGCAACAGCCACAGTAGGAATTAAACCCCTGCTATATATTTATCTTCAATATACAGAAAAAAAACAACAGTAACAGTTCAAACTGAGCACACTGTTTACAAGTATTTATCTTCAAAAAGTGAACACTAACGAAAGAAGTTCAATGCATGCCTAAAAGCTTATTATTCTCTGCTGCAGAATTCCTAGTAGAGGATTTAAACCTAAAAAGGCTGACAAAATTCTCTTCAACAAGGATGATTAACAAGCCCCAGGCCACTAATAGAACCCCACCTAATTTAAGTGATAAAGCAAGCAGCAGAGTTTGAAAAGTTGTTGGACCTATTACCTATGCAAACAAGGCTCATAATGTTTATGCTGTCTGCCCCAGTAGGGTCTACATAGGGTCTATTATTTTAGGTACATGTGATACAAGGCTGTAGAAACATTCAGCCGTTTTTTCCTTTTCCATAAAAAAGGTTGTCTTAATATTCCTGGGAGTAGTCTGAACTCAAACCATTAGAAACCAAGGAGTTTTCCAAAACAACAAGCTGTATGAATACCTAGCAGTAGAGGAAATCTCAACCCTTTGTATCTTGTAAGACATCTCACAATCTACCCTGTTCTCTATCCCATCTTTCCATACCATTTTTGCAGATTACCTGGTACTTAAACGGTGAAATGCCAACTTAGATGGAGTTTGATGACCAATTCTTTCATTTCTGGTGTCAATTTACACAATAAAATTTAGTTACATTTTTTAGTGCCATATTTTCTCTTACAGTATGATACTATGAACAAACAGAATAACTCAAAAGCAAAGTCAATTTTTACACAAAGATAATGTTTGGGGATATTTACCATTCCTAAGTCAGAATAATGAAAAATGGCTTAAAGAGCAAGTCTGCTTTTGCGCAGAAATCCAAATCCATAAACGGTTAAGTGCTATTGGCTTAGCTGATGAAATAAACTGCTCATCATTGTTAGTTCCATCTTCAGTCTAAATCCTGCTAATGAGCACAGGGGCACAAACGGGTTTCACAGGTCTCTGAGCCAAAGGAAAGTGCTGCTTTCATACTGTTCATGAAAATGTTTTCATGAAAATTTTTGGAGTAAAACTTTTTTTTTTTTAACTTCAAAATAGCTAAATTCTGCGTAGAGTACTAAAAATGCTTAACTAAAAACTAAGTGTTCCTACAGGTTTTAAGTGCAATTATTTTCAACTAGAAAAATAAATCTAACCTCAACTCCAAACCACTTAATGGGTTTTTCAGCATTACATTAGCAATTATATTGCATACATATTCACTAATCTGCCATGATTTGTCAAATCTTTCTTTGAATCTGTCATAAACATGATGAAAGGCAACATAAGATCAATAAACTTAGAAAACAGTACATGAGAAAACAGACAGCTGCCTACGCAATAACGGATTATTAACATATGTTCTATCTTTTTTTAACAATAGCTTCCATGTAGAAAGGATATTTTTTTATTATTATTATTTTTAGAATCACAACATTATTGAGAACGCTTTTCACAGCAGAAAATCACAGTCGTATACTTCTAATTTGAAATAAAGTCTGAGGAAACTCATTTAAACTTTCTCCGTTTAAAAGCCAATGTGTGCAGCTAACATGGTTCCAGGAGCTCGTGTGCACCAAGCACACGAGCCAAGTGATTTTCCATTATACAGACCCTCTTGTTCTTCACACACAAGTGAAAAGGCATAAGGAAAACAAAGGGTACAGTTCAAAATACTGAAATGGTCTTTCTGGAAGAATTCTATATGCAAGCCACTCTGGCTGAGAGCACCTTTTCTCTCCTGGCAAATCTTTCCAGCCTAACAACTATTAGGGCACATGGCATAGGGTGAGACAGAACTGACAGACTGTCAACTTGTGCAAACTGTTACTCTGTACACATATGTTCTTCCTGTATTTCCATTTTGCAGTAAAGAGGACCCCAATTTCAGCTTTGTAACAGAGATCACTGCCTGAAAAACAGGTGATGAAAAATGCTGTATGCTTTACATCAGTGATTTTATACATATTGAAAAAGATATTTTTATGTAAAAGTCTCCAATTTGTATTTTTAATCTCTGACTTATTTTGTTACTCAAATCACAAACCTTTTATGAGCATTCAAATTTTGATACAGCTTTTAATAGCAAACTAGAAAAAAGGAGGTAATATAACCCACACTGTCACAAACAAAAGAATCATTCCATAGTGCATCATCTTATTTGAAGGGGAAAAAAAAGAAACAAAACCTAATTTAACACTAATGGATGCAATATATTTCTTGTCCATTCACATTCACAGGTGCTGAGTTTTAGCGTCTTTATATTTGACAACTTCATTCAGACATATTTATGTCTACTGTGAAGAGGTGGCTAACGAAAAATAATGACTACTGTTAACTCACTTGAGCAGTAACTATGATTACCTATCAAAGGTTATAGATCCTGAAAAGCACACTTTCATTCAGAGGAATCTGTTCCAGCAGCTGCATTTTGGAATACCAGAAAAAATGTCTAAGTAATAAAAAAATCTGTTAACTTAAGTCAGTATCATTTAACCTCAAATTCTTTCCAATCCCAAAAAAGTTCTTGAAATCTAAACTAAAAATGCAGATTTGCCACCATTCAAGAAAAGTGAAAACATGACGTGTTCATACTTCGTAAGGTATATGTGGTATTCTGTAAATTACCAACAGTTAAATCAACAAAGACATAGTTACATGCATATTCAGGTTTCAGGATAGGAGCCATTTTGTTGATATTTTAAATTATTAATGTCCTACAAAGAGATGGTAGCCGTTCTCAAGTGAGCTACTTTTTTTCACCACGGATTTTTAGAAAACTCATATTAAACTGCAATATAAGGAAAGCTATTCAAATTGCTATGATTTGATGTTTCAGAAGCATAAGAAAACAGTCAAATATGATGAGGTTTTAGCCACTGTTTTTCTTGCTAGGTCTATATAGTCAAATTCTATAAACTTGAAATTTTAATAGCAATACAAGTAGACAGTATTTCAGAAATACCACAATGAGTTGTGAACTTATATCAGTTTCAAAGACAAGGGCAAAAATTTCTTTTTTTTTTTTTTTTTTTGACGCTTTGAACCTTTCTACCTTCTTAAACTGTTCTTATTCAACGTTATGCATACATTTACACAAATAATTCTACAGTTGATACCTGCAATCCTGGAATGAATCGAGGATCTTTTTCAACTAAAAGGAGCTGTTCAACATCAGCATTGAGAATAGACCTGGTAATTCCTCCTGGCCCAGGGCCCACTTCGCAAACATGAGTGTTTTTCAGCTTGCCAGCTTGTCTCACTATCTTGTCTGCAAGACATAAAGAACATACTAAGCCTTTATTCTCCAAAGGATCCAGCTCACTAAGATAAATTCATTGTTTATTGTTAAAGAGCAAGCATGCTTATCTCAGAGTAGACACAAACAGTGACACATCCCACATAAATGATCACATGCCTGCTAGACTGCACAGAATTCAGATTTGTTTCATGCTAAAAGATACACTCAACTGTTTTTTAAAAAGGCTATTTTCAGTTTACTCTCTTTACAATGTAGCTTATTGCAGAATCAAATAAAAAGAGAACATTATTTTTCATCTGTAAATCAACAGTAGTATTACTCTTCCTCTAAGTAAGCACTTCTGTTCATCAACCTTAAGTCTCAACTACTTGTATTTACAAAGCTGTTTCACTACAGAACACCTATTTCAAGGGCATTTAAGAAGCAAAAAGGATACAGTCAAGCTCTAATAAGACTACAGTATGTAAAGAAGGAGGAGCTGGAGTAAAGTTAGAGTTGGAATACAGGTAACTGGTAATTATAAAAAGACAGGCAGTTAAATGATAAGGAAGGGACATTTCCTTCCTGTACCAAATGGAAGGATACAACATGAAAACTGATTACAGACTGGAAGGAAAACATATTAATGATAGAAAGATGACTAGATTAAGGATTAAAAATGTAGCTAATGAAAAAAAGACACTCTTAGGAAGCAAGGAGTGGAATAATAACACTCTATAAGCCTCCTAAATATGCAATAAAAACAAGAGATATCTGAAAATGTGCCTACCTATAAGGTACTCCTAAACCCACACAGACATTTGTATTCCAGGGTAAGAGTCTGGTTATTCATGATGGGGGACTGAGTTTTATGTTCACATCTTCAATCTTTATCACTTGATTCACAATGAATAATCAAATCATCGGATACATGAAGCTGCACTGCATTTATTACTGCAAAACCCAGCCACCACTAGGACAGTAAAGAAACCCTCTATGAATTGAACATTGCCATCTTTGTCACCCACTACTGAGATGAAGCTGCAGAAAACTGAATTGTTCAGAACAACATAACTGGTTCAAAAAGCTACATTTCTGACAGATAAGACAACTGACCTTTTAAAACACACAGTTACTACACTTTTTATGATACATAGTAACCTGAAAATATCCTTCATTTTGAATCAAACTTATAAACTGAATTTATTTGCAGCTTATCAAAGCTTGACAATACTTTGATAATACTTGATAGTACTTATCAAACGATAGTAACTCAACAGAAACAGTACTAGTGAGGCTTTGAGTTTTGCATTTGAATTGATAACTCATATTTCATATAGGAATATGCTTTCTACCTAAAAATTATTCTATAATTTACTCTATAAAGAAAGACATTTTCTATAAATTTACAAGTAAAATAAACTAGTCTAAGCTAAACCTACTTTTAAAAGTAATCTTCTGACTGTCATAAACTTGACAGATGTCATCATGCAAACATCATCTCCTTAGCTAGGACCTGGATCCTGAGGAAACCCATGATATTATGTTTTGTAGTAGCTAAAATCTGTAACCATTTAACCTGTCAATCGCAAATCCAGCAGAAAGTTCTGGGAAAGCTGTTTCTGTGCTTGAAGACGGAAGAGCTTAATAATCTCGCCAACAGTTGGCAGAGGAGGCAGGTTGAAGGCAGCCACCTTCCCCCGAACAGCCATAGGGCAGCGCTCCTGCTCCTTCCCCCCAGGCAGAAACCAAAAAGCTGACTCTAGTACCTGCAATAAATTAAAATACGTCAATATTAAAAGCTTGGCAGAGTTTACAAGTTGAGACTCGATTTACATATTGTTATGCAGCTGCTGGATTTCAACCACCGGTATTTTAATAATTATATGTAGTGCTTATACCAAGGACGTGTATGTGGGATTTGGGCAACAGCCTCATTTTGTGGGTTTGACAAGCCATTAAGCAAAACAAAACCTCTCAGAATTTTTAGGTACTGTTTTTTTACACAAAATAAAAATTCAGCCCTCAAGGTGAGGCCGCCCCAGCCCCTCCCCTCCCCAAGGGGCGGGGCTCCATCAGACCCCGCCCCCAAGCCCCCCGGGCGCCCCCCACTGCGCATGCGCGGTCGCCGCCAGCGTGGCGGAGGCGGAAGGAGGGCGGGGAGGTGTTGTGCGCCGACCCCAGTGCAGCCGCAAGCGGCTTTTCTCCCTCCGCCGTGGCGGAAAGGAAACCCCCAAGCAACAGCCAGGCGGCGCCGCCGGCCCTTACGGTGTCGCGCGGGAGCTGCCCCGGAACAGGAAGCTTCTCTCCTCCCCCTCTTCCTTCTCTTCCGCCTCCCGGACGCGCATGTGCTGCCTCGCTCCCGTTAGCCGTGGCGCTCAGGGAGAAGCGGGGCTGCGCATGCGCCATGTGCGGAGGGGGCCAGCGGCGGCGGCGGCGGCTGTTGCGTGTGCGCATGCGCGGGGGCGGGGGCGGGCCCGGGCCCGGGCCCGAGCCCGTGTGATGGTTGTTCATACGTTCTTTGGGCGTTTTTCGCTTGTGCTTCATCTACCTTGAACAGTTGTTGGGTTTAAAAGTTCTTTTGCTTTTATAATGTGCTTGATTATTAAAGCAGTGTACATAAATCACAGACTGGTTTGGGTTGGAAGGGACCTCAAAGCCCACCCAGTTCTACCCCCCTGCCATGGGCAGGGACACCTCCCACCAGACCAGGTTGCCCAAAGCCCCATCCAGCCTGGCCTTGAGCACCTCCAGGGATGGGGCATCCACAGCTTCTCTGGGCAGCCTGTGCCAGGGCCTCACCCTCCTCTGAGTGAAGAATTTCCTCTTAACATCTAATCTAAATCTCCCCTCTTTTAGTTTAAAGCCTTTCCACCTCATCCTATGCTTACACCCCCTGACAAAGAGTCCCTCCTCAGCTTTCCAGTAGGCTCTCTTTAGGCACAGGAAGGCTGCTGTAAGGTCTCCCCGGAGCCTTCTCTTCAGGCTGAACAACCCCAACTCCCTCAGCCTGTCTTCACAGGAGAGGTGCTCCAGCCCCTTGATCACCCTTGTGGCCCTTCTCTGGACTCACTCCAACAAGTAATTACTGTTGCTCCAACAGGTAATTGCTTCAAATATGTTTCCGGAAAACTAAGCAGTTACTAAAAAGCCACAATTAATCACGGATATTATTAGATAGATGTAAGAAAATGGAGACATTAAAGGAGTACCAAAAAGTAATCCCTCGCTCAGTGTAAATAATGGGCATAATTTAAAATAGCATTATACATTAGACATAGCTTCTGCCATCAACAGCATGTTCTACTTAAGAATCATCTAAGTTTGAAAAGACATTAAAGATCACCAAGTCCAACCATCAACATCAGCTACTGAGTCCCATCACTAAACCATGTTCCTAAGCATCACATCCACACATCTCTTAAATACCTCCGGGATGGGGACTCCACCATGTCCTTGGGCAGCCCATTCCAATGCTTAATCACCCTGTCTTTGAATAAATTATTCCTAAAGTCCAATCTAAACTTTCTCTGGCACAACTTGAAGACATTTCCTTGTGTCATATCATTTGTAAGCTCAGAAAAGAAACGGACACCTTCCTCGCTGCATACTCCTTTCAGGTAGTTGTACAGAGTCATTAAAAATGTAAGGAACGTTGCAATTAGTCTTAAGAAAAGGAGCTGGACAATAAATCATTGTTTATATACACTGGAATATTGGAATAAAATGTCATGGCAATCCTGATTGAAACACTGGAATTTTGAATTTGTGAGGTATAAAGTATTTGCTTTTTTATGTTTTGGGGAATTTGAAGTCATTATAATTAAAATAATAAAATGCAAGCTCCATCTGATGGTGGAAACATGGGATTTCAAATGGCATCAGTTAAGAAAAAAAGAATATAATGATGATTTTTCTACTTAAAATACAAAGAAATGTGAAATTTGAAGAAATATGGACTAGAGGAGCAACTGTAATAATGGCATGCAACAATACAGCTTCATCACCAGCTGAGGCATCCAGGCTATTTTACCTCTAAAGTAAAAAGTTTAGTAGTTTTTCTCAGTACCTGAAAGATATTATATCAGACCATTCTGTTAATAATGCATTTCATACTTGACTGTCACCTAGGCTGAGCACTTTCATCTTGCAACCTCAAGTCTACCGTATCTTTCTATACTGAAATTGTTCCATTATTGATAAAGTGCAGTCTCCTTCCTGATGAGTTGCACATACGGAAGTTTCCAGGTATTTTGTGTGGCCATAGCTCTTAGCTGTAATAATAGCAAGATATGATAGCTTTGTATTTAAGTAACTTAAAGAAATGTAGCAATCTATGCTAATATTTTTATTTAGAGAAAAAATGGTAGAAAAGTCATTCGCTAAAATAATAATTACAGTGTATAGTGCATAGGTTTTTCAGACTCCTATAGATGCTGTAATGTTTTAATTTATGGGTTGAAGGGTCAAGGTGGTCCTTGAAACTAATGAATGGAAAGTGGATGATTTAACCCTTAACCCATCACATCATCTGATTGTTCCTAGTAGATGTCTCCAACTAAAAATCTCAGATATTATGCAAGGGGAAAGGTGAGCCTTCTGAGCATTCATCTATTCATTCTGCTTACTCCGGCCCTTTCATTCCTTTGCAAGCTATGGAAGGCCTGCAGGAAGAGCAGATTAGATAGACAGATACCAAGGAAAGGTAAAACAGGCATCTGAAGAAACTCACGTTCAAGTCCTGAGATCAGTTGTGCAGAGGCACTCTTAGGGGATCAGTTGGATCACAATTCTTTATCTTGAGTGCAGCTTCCATTCATGTTCACTTGCCAGCATTGCAAGCATTGAAACCAAAGTTGCACTCATAATTGCAAAAAAGCAAGTGTACCAGTGAAAAGTTTTCATTGTAATTGTGGAATTTCATTGTTGATTTGAGGTGTTATTTTTACAGACCTACTGTGTTCATTCATACATGTTAATTATGTTCTGGTTCTGTGTTCAGGTTGCTACAACTTAAAAATAATTCCTGTGAAAGAAAGCATGATACCACTGGCCTAAAATGATTGTATTGTTTGGGGTTATTGTTACTAGTTTTGAATTATGGCATCTTGTTGTAGAAAATGGGCATCACACTGTATTCCCACAATGCCACACTCCATTTGAATTCTCAGAAAAAAACATCTATTTGGTAATTATTTTACATCAACTTAAGGTAAGTAGGATGAAAAATTATAAATGGACAGAGTCCATTGAAAAATGATATAAAAATGTGATACACAAAAGAGGTTAGACAGAGAAACTCTTATTTTCTACACCAGTTTTCAAGTGTTTTCATACCACAAAGCCTCTATTCTTCAGCTAGTTCTCATATACAATCTTTTCTATTGTTTGTTAAAATAAAATGTTTATTATTTCTATTACACTACCTCATAAGGATCCTAAATAGACCTTAGGAGCCCATTGCACCAGGCACTATACAAACAACACAATGACTGTCTTCCCTCAGGAAAAGCTCTGCCACCACATAAAATGCTGAAGAAAATAAATTAGCAAATGGTAAAAAAGTTTTGGTAAGATAACAGAAGGGAGAAGTATATTTGCATATTCATAGTAATTTTAGATGCCATGGGCTGCAAAAAAAATAAAATAAAAAATAAAAAATTGCAAAACTGTCATGAAACATCTTACATATTAACTGTGTAGAGGATCCATAAAACGGTTTCTTGCTCTTTCTTGCTTTTTCAAGGGAAAGGAATTTAGAGCACCACTTTTGATAAATAGCCTGTTAAATGCAATAGTTGCATACAATGTGGAATACAACAGAATTACTACACCCATATCTTGCCCTAAAACAAAACAATTCTGTTACGGGGAAAATCTTCCTCCTTGTGACAGTGTACCGCTGTGGGTTCATCAGGCCACAGTATGATCAAGAACAGTATTTTTCCTGCTACCACTTCAATAACATTGTACAGCAAAAAACTAAACTCTCAAGGAACAAAGACTTCCCATTAACAGAAAATCTGGCAGAAAATGCTGTCCAGACTGCTGAGTTCTTTCCTAACGTAACTCAGGAAATACAAAAATCCGTGGCTTTCAGTATTGCCACAGCAGATGTCTAAAAATCATTATATTTACTTTAAAACATTTGAATTTCTTTTACTGCTTCTCCTTCTGATGTGCCATTTCTGAGCCATTTAATCTAGTCTGGTCACGTTGTCGAGGTCTGGCCATAGCCATCCATGCTAAAAAGTTTATTATTAGTTGACACTTTTGATTTCCACTTGATCATACCTTTTTAGGTTCTAGGACATTTAGAAAGACTATCTTTAATGCAAATTACTGCAAAGCTTGTGGTAACATTTTAGGAATGCTAGGAATTACGATGAGCATTAAGACCATTCTCACCTACGTTATTTGTCAGCCTCTGTAGAACGGGGGAATTTCACACTGCAAGTAGGGCCTGAAAACATAAAAATGGACTCAGCACTGTAAGCCACTGCTCCTTTGTCACCCATTTAGCATTTGGCAGCATTTTGAAATATTGGTGTTTTAGCAAGCTTGGTCTTGTTCAGGCTTCCCAACACCAAGTCACCTTTTTGGAGGTTTTTCCCATAAAGTTAACAGTTTGCATCTTAATTTGCCTCTCTGACAGAATATTTACAAATTTGATATTCCTTTAAAAAAATAAAAATGAAGTCGCAAAAGTTAAAGATGCAGAGTAAAAGCTTTCTCACTACTGGCAATAGTCCCCCCATAAAATTTCATTGAAAGTCCAGCATACCTATTAACTAAAAGAGATAATTTTTATACACTGTGTATCATGAGAAATGAATACAATATTACATGAACCTCTGAGAAGCACATGAAACTTGTAATATCACACACTCTAATTTAAAGTTAACAGTATTCATGGCCACACTGTGTTATCACCTATGCCTCCTGTGTAACGAACTGATGAAGTAGTGCAGAATTTATGTGTTCATTGCAAGGACAGATCACAAAACACGCAATGTCCCTGGGCTTTTCTTTCCTGTTGCAGTCTTTCTTTGAAGTGTCCTGCAGGGCAGTTTTGACACATAAACGTACCTCATCTGGAGTCACTGTACAATGTGTTGAAGTAAGGTAAGGTTCTTGCACTCCTTCCTTTTCTGTGATCATACTAAGCAAGTCAGTCTCTGCCTGATCCCCCAGAAATAAGCATTACCCTGTCTAAGTGTGTAATACCTATGGCTGACTATTTTTGCTCTAAGAAAAAGTGATATTCTAACAGATTACAGAAAGGAAACCTTTTATCTTCAGTTCTCAACCTCATGTCTTTCAAGTAGCGGGAGAGTACTTTCAAGTAGGTGGGAGAGGACTCTGAGCTTGAACAGGGAAGCATTTCTGTCTTCAAAATGCTGGAAAGAGATTTATAAAATGCAGACAGAAACTTCAAGGTGTAAGTTTTTGGACCAAGCTCTCTGGCCACTGGGTGCCACTCTTGTTCCATGGTGAGTGAGCTGCACAGTCTAGCAAGGAACAAAAAGTTTACTGACTTCACTCTATGTCCTTATGTCGAGTCAGGCTGCTGGAATATGAAGGCCGTATATTCTCCTGAGCAGAAATAAAAAGCAGAAGGTCAATGATATAACCTTACAGTAAACAAGAAAGGAAGATTTAGCAAGCAAAGTCCAAGCTACAAAACCTGGAGGTTCAGGTTTACTAAATATGCCACATGGAAGGGTAGGTTGTTAATCACAGCGGCTCTGCTCTTTGGAAGCTCCTAAGCAGGTTAGGTCAGAATTTATGTGTTACTTAGAAAAGGGTAAGAAGACTGATTCAAAAATCTGTTCTAAAAAGAAAGAATTACATTTAATGTTAGATTTTACATAATTTCTTTCCTGATAAAAAAAATAAAAAAATAAAAAAAAATTTACAGTATTATACAACATGTACAATGAAATGTAGTGCCTCTGTTTGAACTTTGACTTGCTTGCATCATGAGGATGTTGTAGCTGCCCCTGCATTCTGACCACACATTTCTGAGCCAGCAAACAACCACCATTACTGTAGTGATGAGTGGTGGAGAATACAGCTAACTGGAATGACTTTACTGTTGGGACAAAGGGAAGTGCTGTACTGAAATTAAAAATCATCCACAAGAAGTTGCTCTCATAATCAACAGTGTGAATAGTCTCAAAATATATTGTGCTTGGACTTTTTACTGCTGTAAATTGTTACAGTTCTGTTAAAGCCATGGTGACTTTGCTGATTTTCACCAGATGGAAATACATTTTAATTCTTTTTTGTCTTGGTTTGATTTGCTTTTAAACCAATATATTCTATTATTTTTAAAAACATAGCAGTGAATTGCTTACTTCTAGATACTTGCTGTCATACTGTAATCTGAAAATGGAGGTAGACAGGGTAAACTGATTTCTTTCTTTCTTTTCACTTCCAAAACTTGTTTGAAGTTAATTTGGAGTCACAGCTCCATTCAGGCTGCTAATGAATGTGTCTGTTCAGCCTTGTATATTAAATAGACACTATTCAATGTTGTGTTCAAAACTTAGAAGGGATTTTTTTGATATCGTAATTACACCCAGAGGCCCCCAGCAGAACCCCAGCATGTCAGACTGGGGTCTAGCACAGCAGAAGATATGAGCTCTGTCTGGAAAACCTTGCTGTCTGTGTATAAAAGAATAGAGAAAATGTGGATACTGACAGATGAAGAGAATAAGTTAGTAATTGTCAGTGTGGCAAGCTGTGGCCTCAGCAAGGCAGCATTTTTCTTATAGCATCACAGAAGAAGGATCTGAAGGGCACGATAAGGGATCTTTGTGGATGTTTACAGGGAAGGCAAAGGGGAGAAAATATCAAGGTGCTTCGCTGAAACATGGGCTGCTCTCATGAACCAGATGGCCCCTCAACAATGAATAGGTTTTTGGGAAGCAGACTCAGAGAGCCTTGATAAGGGGTGAGTGAATGTGAGGATGCACAGCATATGTTGCAATATAAAAGGAGAGGATACAAAGAAAGGAGGGATCTTGCCAAAGTGAGAGGTAGATGATGAAGGATGAGTGATTTTTGCTGGTTATGACAAGTGATGCAAGAAAGCGTTTAAGAAGGCCGGAAATCAATACAAAATGCAGATACTATAAACTGATACAACTGGGAATTTTCAAAGATGCTTAAATTAACTATTTTCTGTAACTATTTCTTGATTGTCTTTGATAACCATCTTGCAAGGGGCTTTCTTACACTTAGGCAGTGATTTCTAAGTCATACGCTTAGAAAGATAAGGTTCTTGTCTGGCCTCTATAAACACATCTGGCAACTTCTTAACTAGTCATGTAGCTTCCTCTTTTGGATCTATGATAGGTTTTCTCTCAGGAGCTATTTAGGTCCTCTGCCAACATACAACTTTGAATCCTTATGGTTAGTTTGGACAGCACAACTTTGAATTTTCCATAATTTCGGTTGATTATCATGGCCACGTTCCCCTACTAAACAAATGATATTTTCAGCTTTCTGTCTCACCTTGGTATTTTGAATAATGGTTTAAATAAACAATTGCATTTGATGATCAAAGAGTTTTTTTCCAATCTGAATGAAAAAGATTCTATGATTCTAAATGAGACATAAGAATTACTGACAATTTGGTGTTGTTTTTCCAGCAGAAAGCAAAATCCAACCACATTTTTGGCAAGTAACACTAAACACTGAATTATGTTATTATTGAGAATACTACATGACCTGTAGATTCTTTGCAAAGTATGCGACTCCATCCAACCTCCCCTTCAGACTGAGGGTATATTCACATTTTCATTTCTGGTCCCTTTTTTTTTTTTTTTTTTTTCCTGCAGGTTCTACATTTTCTAGTGCCCCTGTGTGTATAATTACAGAAAGGGAGAAAAGTCCATAGATCACCCTTTGACTTGTTAAATTACAAACAAGAAATACAGCAACATCTTTACAGTATCACAAGATTGTTTAGGTTAGAAGAGAGCTCTTGAGATAATTTTGTTCAACCCCCCTGTTCAAACAGGGTCAGCCAGAGCAGGATGCTCAGGACCATGTTGAGTCAGTTTTTAAATACATTCAAGGATGGAGACTCCAGATCCTCTCTGGGCAACCCGTGCTAGTGTTTGACCACCCTCACAGTTAAAAAAGTTTATTCCTGTGTTTAGACGGCAATATATGTGTTGTTTCAATTTGTGTCCATTGCCTCTTGTTCTGTCACTGGGCACCAGTGGCTCTCTTGTCTTCATTCCCTTTCTTCAGATATTTATACACGCTGATAAGATCCCTCTGGGGCTTTTCTTCTGCAGGCTGAACAGTCCCAGCTTTCTCAGCCTGTCTTGTCGTGAAGGATGTTCGAGTCCCTTATAAATGGCTCTGTGGTCCTGTGTTGGACTCACTCCAGTAGCTCCATATCTTTACTGTGCTGGGTAGCCCAGCACAGCAGACTCAGCACTCCAGGTGTGTTTGAACAATGCTGAGCGGAAAGGAAGAATCACCTCCCTCAACCTGCTGGCAGTGCTTTCAGTAATGCAGCCTGGGGTGTTGTTGCTTTTGAATGACCTTGTCTGACTAGAAATCAAGATCTGGTGTTGGGAAGCCCCGATCCCTTCCTCATGTGCTATCTTTACTGGGACATTTACCTAAGATATTAGGAATCCTGGATGAGTTGGCATCCCCTTTGCCAGTCATCTGTAGAGTGACCTTAAAGCTTGGTGAGCTCTCTTGGAATTTTGCCTGCCCCAGAAACAAGTGGTTTTCAGGTCAACCTGCAGAGACTGTTTTTCTGGGGTACACCTGCAGTGATCCACCATTTGGGGCAAAATTTTAATTGTTTTGAAGAAATACGAGGAAAAGATGTTTTCTTCTGGGCAGTTATGCCAGTGTACGGAACTTGATTCATGATCCATAACAGAAATCAGCCTCCTAGGGTCTAGTTTCCAGACTAAACCTGTTTGCAGCAAGGTCAGCCATTTGCCACCATCTCCTTACCTAAGTGTCACTGTCTCTGTGGCCACATGATAGGGTCCACAGCTGCTCCTCATAAACTTGTGTTGGGCTTGTTCAGGTTTGGGAGCTCTGAGTTGTCTGCTACCTGTGTCCCTCCCATTGTAATTCTAGCAGCTTTCCTACAACCTTGGAGATACAGATAAATGTACACAACATGAGGGAACTATAGACATGCGTTTTGTGACTTCTTCACAGTGAAATAAATTAAGGATCTCTCCTTTCTGCGAAGGTGCTTACTTCTCCTAAACCTCTTCTGGTATCTGCCATGACTCCCAATGTCAATGTGGACATTAAAAACTAGACACAGCTCAGAGTGGAGCCTAGCTTAGGAGTTCAGGAGGAGTTGACAAACTTGAGTTAAGGTTCTTAGTTTTTTTGGCTCTTCTGGTTGTCTAAAGACCAAGTCAAAATTCCTAGAAGTTTTCTGTATATTATATCATTTCCTCAGGGCTAGAGACATTTCTGGAAGCAAAACTTTTTTGTATGGTGCCAGACAGAAGTTATTACAAAATCACTGATTCAACAAGGAAACATACTTGTGGGCGAGCTGCACAAATTCCTGGGCTGCATTGATGTTGTCCTGAACACAAGTCTGAAAAACATGTTTTTAGCCTAAATCATCAGTATCATCAGTAAGCATCTTCACTGGCATTGCTACAGGAATAGATGGCGATGGCAGTGCTATGCCCTGTGCCATACGCTGTGTCAATCACAGAGAGAGAGACCATACATGGCTGCTGCATTCATGGGCCTTGCAAATCACTTAAACATCTGTAGAGGAGCTGCTGCCATATTAGCATTCACTTGTGTGTGCCACTACCTTGTGTGACGTATCTGAGCCTAGTCCAGTAGTTAAAATAATTATTGCTGAGCCTCTTCTTGCCTTACTGCCTCCTGCAGCTCCTGCTACCCTACCATCCATCCTGGCACAACTTTTGGAACCAGTTTGCTCATCAACCATATCCTCATTGCCCATGTTTGCCCCACTACAGAATTGATCTTATCTTCAGACTATGACAAGTGACTGCCAAAGCCATGTTGGTTTGAGTCTACAAGCCGGCTTAGCTTGCATGACTTGTAATAAATTCTAAGGCAATCCACAGACCAGACAGAAGAAAACAGCAATGCTCCTTCAGGCAGCACAAGCAAGCCTTGCAGCTATTCCTGGATGAGGGTAAGACCATGCTTCACTTAACAGTTGGAACTACAAATTCTGTGTCCTCTTACACTTCCTCTGCCCCTCCTTTGCTTAAGGCCTCTGGCTTCTTCTCAGTTCAAATGTGCTCCTGCCCAACACAGCGAAAGTCTTGTCATACCTGTGACATAGGTCAGTATTGAAAATACTAATCTATATATGTCACCTATTTATGTCACATAGATGCCTGCATTGTATTGAAAGTCAATGTGATTTAGTCTCCTAACTCAATTCCTTTTGAAATGTTACCTTTGATAATCCCATGTATTTGATAAAAAATCCAGTTGTAAATATAATTTTGATTTAGTTGATAACCTAGATGAGTAAATGTTATGATTTTAAGCAGCTGTAGCATCATTTAAAGACATTAGCAGATGTGGTTTTATAGCCATATACATCTGATCATCGTCTCCCAACCTAAACACACATAGAAATCTCATTCTTGTCTATTACAGAAAGCAAAGTATACAAACAATAGCAAATAGGAATTCATATAAACTGGAAGAACATGAAAGTGCAGCCATGGAGAATGTCCCAAGTTAAAGCCATTTTGTAAAATGTAAAATTAACTTGCAAATATTCCATATTTATATCCTCTTTAAGAGCGATCTCAGCTATTTTCCATTCTCAAAGTAAAGGGATCAGCTCAATCTACCCTTGGTTTTTATTTCCACATTATTCCAGATATCTGCATGAACAAGTTGCTCTGATTTAAAAAAATTGCATAGTTCATACTGTCAGCTTTCCGTGTTGTGCTTTAATATCAGGATACTCAACTTTGCTGAAGTGTTTATGTAAAAGTGAGATGACAAAGGTGCTTTTTCTAGAGCTTCCAAATATATTTGGGCAAGGAGTAGCTCTGTGCAGATAATTAAAAGATGCTTTTTGCAGAAAGTGTTTTGCAAGTCAGTCTGTATTTAAATACCTTAGGTCAGCGTTGTTTTTTAGGAGATTTTAATTGTTCATCTCTTCCCTTCCCAAAGAACAATTTAATCATGTGCTCAATCCTTTTAAAGCGACTGGGTGGAATTTTAAGTGACAGAATACTAAAAAAGTAATTCAGCTGTGGAGCTGCTATCATTATGATGGTTTGGGTTCAACCCTACATGAGAGCATTAATTAGCTTCAGTTCATGAAGCAAGCTCTCAGTGACTGAATTTCTAGATTGATATTGTCTTTTAGAGTAGTTTTCATTCGTCTGTTTAACAGTGTGTACCAGTGCCTCGTGGACTTGAACTTACCTGGTAAGGTATGAATTACTTTTTTTTCTCCCTACAGATGGGAAATTTTGAAAATTCATAGATTCATTTCCCTAGATGAGCTTTGGATTTTTTTTTACAGTAGTTAACATCAGAAAAAAAAGTAGGATAAGAGCAGCGTAATAAAATACCTTCTGTTCTATTCCTCCTATCACAACTGCAAATGTTCATAAATATTTTCTGATTACTTCTGCAGGACATGAAGTATGCTAAGTCCTTCCTCCCCTAGCATTAATTTAATAGAAAATATTAGTGAATGGAATGAGAAGGAATGAATTTACTCTTGTAAATGGCATTATTGCAGACACAGCTTTAATGTACCTTTAAGCAGGGCAATAACTAAATGCCATTAGTTTGGATTACTATGGAGCCAATAATGCAGAGGTGATAAAGAGTCAGGATGAAGACATCATATCTGTTTCTGTTAGAATTTATTTTAAGCTGTTAATGGGAGATATAAGAAATAAACGGGTCCACCTTTGCAATCTCAGAAAATTTTCTAAGTATGAGCAAGGTGGCAGAAATCAGAAAGCAAACAAATGCAGTGTAGGCTCAAATAGTCATAAAGGGGATAAGTGCATCCCAGGAAACTGAAGCAGACTGTTATTTATTTACCTAGCTTTATTTTTTGTTATTGTTTGTTCTTCACATTAAATATTTAAAGAGGAGCTTTAAAATTTTCTGATCTATTGTACTTGAAAATGAAATCTTGGCCTTCTTGACAGCCCATTACTGTGCCATGCTATGCTGTATGGTGTTTAGTTGAATCCCCTTAGTATGTGAGGCAACAGGCATTTTCTTGTGTTCTTTGCTTGGAGTACAATCAAGCTTGAGTCCAGTATCAAAATCTGTACTAAGATCTTTGGACACTATTGCTTAGTAGAAAACCCTAAATCTTTTTTTTTTTTAATATACTTTTTTGATTTTCTTTTCTTTAAATCTCCCATTTAATCACAGAAATCACTCACTGTATGTCAGAGGACCTACTTCTCATGTAAATACTTTATATAATGCATGCAATTCTTAGAGCAAGCAAGCATGTATCATCCAATTCATGGGAATCAAAATATTTGCCTTTCAAGTCGTACTGTCTAATGTTAATGATTGCCATTAGTAAGAAAATCATTCGTTTCTGTTTCATGGTCATTCAGAAAGCTCGCTCTCAGATATTTTTAAGGGCCATGTCAAATACACAAAATGCAGTTTGTAGGAGAAGGAGATTGCTGTAGCAGTTCAAGCAACAGTCTTGGTCCTGGAAGGTTGTGTTTTTTTCCTTGTTTTGCCATTTTTCTGAGAGTTGAGGTAGATGTCTTAGCATTTCCATGTCTCAGTCCTCCATCTAAAACTGGAAGTTCTAAATTTTCCACCTGACAAGGATATTGTGAGAAAACATACATTCAAACCATTTTGAACACTAAAAGGACCACTGCAACTTTTTCCTTTGATGCCTAAGTAGCAGCAGCCAATAACTGGCACCTTGTTACTCAGGTGCAGCAATACATCCACTTAACTGAGCCTAACTTGTATCTGTCCAGTATGGATATGTACTGGATCTTCTAGAGTTGCACCCAGGCTTGATGGGATGACAACAAGAGATAGAGGTTTTACCAGGTCCTATGACAGTGTCTTTCCAGTAGCTATACTGCTTGTCTGTTAAAAGTAACCACATTATTTCCTATATGAAATTGCTCATTTTGCTAGATTAAAGAGTCTGCTGGTTCCTAGATTTTCTCCACATGAAGGTGCTTGCACACTGTTGTAGAGTCATCTCTTAATCTAAGTTTTCATACACTAAGCTGATTGAGCCCTTTAATTGCAACGTATTTTCTGAAGTCCTCGAGTATGTCTGTGGCTTTTTCCTCTACCCTCATTTCTTAACATTCTGAGATATACAACAGAACAATTTGCAATATACCAATACTGGTCTCATCCCTGCTGTGTACAAAGAAACAGTTATCTCTTTTGCTGCAATATTTTACTGAGTGAGTGTGATGGGACGTTTGTCTGGTAAAGCTTCAGTATCTTCTTTAGAGTCACTAATTTCCATGCTTCAGTACTATGCTATGAGCTTGGAATGCCTTCCATGCTCTGAGGTGTGCAGCTTCTCAGTAAGGGGTGTTCAGACACTTTGTTTCAGTGACTGCTCAGTGGCATTGCTCGCTTGTCAAGCTTTTGAGGTATTCAGACCATTTTGGTTATATCGATTATATAAGAGTTCAGATTAATATTATATACCTTATATCTTGGTTGAAATCGGTTGGTAAATTAAACAATATTTGCTGAGGGAGAGAGGGGCTGGAAATGGAACCAATAGGCAGACAGACAGACAGCATAGCTGCATTAATCCTTTTTCTTTAGAGAACCATATTACAACCAGTTATTACAGGAAAACGCAAATCTAAAAATTTAGGTTGGTCCTACTGGATCCCCAGAAAAGAGAACCAATTTCATGCCTGTCCTTAATGATATGATTTATTTGGAGAAAAAAAGCCCGGGAGATTCACAGTTTCTTCAGTAACCCTGTGAGAAGAGTCTTTTATTTTGGAAGCACTGCCACATGGAGGCATTTGGGGTCTCACTTGAAGAAAGCTTTCAAGATATGGACGAAGCCTTGAGCATGTGCTAACCTCCTTGAAACACAGAACCCATCTTGTATGCCTTTAATTAAGCATAAGCACAAATGCTTTGCTGAACTGGAGCCTAGCGTAGTAACAGTAACGTCTGGATATAATTGCATGCCTCCCCGAAGAGATGTCTTCCCACTTATGGACTTCATTATTGATGGCTATCTATACGTATAGTAATAAGACAATCAGAATGTAGTAAAGCACTGGCTATGTAACTATAAACACAGCAGCTCATTTGAAGTGAATTCTTTTTTTTTTTTTTTTAACTTCAGCATTCAATATTGGTAATATATAATTTTGCATTGGCATTGACTATCTGAGCCAAATTATACTGTCCTCTTTCTGGCAAAACTCCAGTTAATTTCATTGACTGGACTGCAAAGGTCTGGTTCTGCAGAATGCCGAGCAGCTACAATTTCTTTTGGTTTTACTAAAAGCTCTTACAACTCAGCACCTCCCAGCGCCAGGCTATTTCCAAAGTGTTTCAGGCTCCTTTGTGAATGCACAATGTTATAGAAGGATGAGGTATTTGCTGTAATATGCATAGGGTGGCCAGTGTTTGTGATTATGCTTGATGTCTTGTACTATAGATACATCTTTGTAATGACAACCACAGCTTCCATTAAATAATAAACCATGCGATGCATATTCCTGTCCGAGACATTGTACTTGGGCATGTTTGTTACCCAAAGTCCAGTTCAGTCAAATCTTCCTGTTCTCTACGTGTTTATATTTAAAGTAACTTGTATGTTGACCAGTATCAGAGCATACGTTGTTCGCTTCATTTGTTTGTCCTGCATAGCCCTCTGAATTTCCCTAGCAGCATACAAACTCAGAAAACAGCACGGTTATTTTATTAACATTAATGTGTAAATGGTAGGCATCCCTCAATCTAAACATTGAATCTAAATGTAATGTAATTGTATAGTAACGTGTAATTAATGAGTGTTCAGTGTTGCGGGATGATCAGGTTCCTGTGACCTTCAGAATTCAAGTTTTTCTTTCATTTTTTAAACTTTGATCAATTCCTGGAAACCCAAGAATAAATACATTGTACTTGTTACAGTAAGAGGGAATTGTGAACATCAGTGTCTGTGAGATCTGAAGTACACAGGTTTCTGTAAATTTCCTATGTGCACCCTTTCCACAACTACTGTGTGTTAATTTAGGTTTATCCGTGCTTCTTTATTTTTGCTCACAAAGTTCCACTTAGTTCAGTTTTTGACAGTAATGATTTCTGTGTGGGTTTTTGCAGCATTGGACAGCAGCAGAAGGAAAGATGTTGTTTTTATGCAGAGAAGCTAAGGCACAAGCCATTGAGTGGGACAAGAGATTTAAAATTCAATGCAGCAATGCTGGGGAATGGTCAGACGTAGGCTGGAGACCAGGCACGCTGTTTCAGAGGACAGACTTGTATCTGCCCTCACTCCTGCTTATTTTTGTATTTCCACAGAATAAAATGTTCAGATTCAGTTATTCATCATTTGAGAGGAAAAAAAAAATAAGAGGAAAACTCTCTGAACAGCCACATTTTTTCCTTACAAGAAGCTACAAGACCACTGAAAAGCAGGCCTTTTATTAAAGTGCATAAATGCAATCTTATCTGTGTACCTTAAGGCAAACATGACTGTAAATTGTCTTTCATATTCAGAATTACTGCACCAGAGAAACAGTCTCTACCCAAGAATCAAGACAGTCCAGTAGTTTAATAGCTGAATAATACAGATCAGCCTTCCGGACCCAACCTTCAGCCTGACATCAGTCTTCTATGCATGAGCTTCAAAGGGAACCATATTTAGTCCTCTAGGACAGTAAAAAGATTGTTTGAAGTTAGTAGAGCACATGTGTAAGTATTGGCAGGCTCAGGGCTTTTATCCTCAATGAATATAAATGTCTTACCATGTTAGAAGTCATTATTGTTTAGAAATAATAGTTGCAAATATTTGAAACAGCTGGCCTTTGAAATATGCTTGTTTGAGTGGTTCATTATACTATACAACTTTTGTTTGTTTCTATGTATTCTGAAAGGATAGTAACATTTAAGCCTTTTAGTCCTTCCTTGCTTTTGATAGGAGAAAAGGTATGTTTCCATGTCAATTAACGCATTTGTTCACATATATTAGAACCATTGTGCAAATGAGATTTTTTTTTTTTTTTCACTGTAAGACATGATTTGTTGAAGGTCAAGAAGACTCATGTTAAATAGACTATCTTGCTAGAGTTTCAAAGCACAGGTCATCAGTTCGCTCTTGTTTGAATATGTTCAGCAACATGTAAGGAGGCATTCCTGGGATATGTTTCTGTTCCTGTCTGCAGCTTTAATGTAATGGACACCTGATTTTATGTCACAGACGTAGAAGTGCAGGATTTCTCAGACAATTAAATGATCAGACACAAGGAGATGGAATTGCTGCTATAGAACAGATACCCTGACTGATGGAAGAAAGCCTCAGCTCAGCCAGTTTTCAGTACTCAGAAGGTTTAGGCCAGCAAGTCCCTGGTAGATTGCCCTCCACCCTGCGAGGTCTTGTCTCTCGTGACCAAGGCAGATTTGTGCCTGGCATTTGATTGTCTAAGAAGTGTCAGGAGAAGAGAGAATGGCCTGGGGACAATTAGCCTCTGCTGCACGTGGTCATGCACCTTCTGGGCCTCTATCTCCTGCTATACTGCTTTGACCACCATGAGTTTGCATTCCCCAAATGCACATTTTATTTTAGCTTTTGGTACTCATAGGGTAAGCTGCGTGGAAGTAGTGTCACATTTTTCTTTGCCTTTTCACTGTTCCTGAAGGAATTCAGGTGAGTTCCACCCCCTCCCCCCCCAAAAATAAATAAATAAATAAATAAATCACTGAAATTGTTGACCTGCTGGGATTATAAAGCCACCATGTCATTTAAGTTTATTACTTTTCCAGAGTGGCTGAGCTGCCTTTAAGGCAGTTCTCATAAGATCTCCTGCTAATCAGGCATACTCAAACATTTGAAAAGTTTTGCACTTTTTTTGCAGTTAACATTCCCTCTTAACCCTTTTACATTTACCCTTAACCCTTTTACATCTGAAAGCAGGAAAGAAGCAGGAGATCCTTGTAATGGTGTGGTACATGTCCCATATGATAGACATCCTGTTAAAAGTGGTGGTTCCTGTTTGACCTAAGACACACACTTGTTTAAATAATTTCTACTACATGCATAACTTTGGGGGAGGGAGAAAGGAGGACAGCCCAAAACATATAAAAAACATATTTCAACTTATGCTTACTTGTGATTAAGCTTAAATTATCATAACACAACTCTTATTGTAATACCATTATTTTTATTGTTAGAGCCAAAATAATTAATCTGTATATTTATGACTCCTGTCTATGATTAGTTTTCTGTCACAGGATGTGATCAGCTTGTGTTGTTATGACTATATTTTATTTACTACTATTTTCCTACACAGTGCTGAACACTTGCTGCTGAAGAAGCTGAACGGACAAGTCCATGAAGATATGTTTCATTTTCCATGACAGTGAATGATGTTTCCATATATAAACATAATAATAGAGTCATTACATATGCACTCACATTATCATAGCTGCTGTGTGCTCAGTGTTATTCAAAACAAGGCAGGAAGCCAAATCTTCCTAGTTTCCATTTTGATTTAAATTGTAATAAAGGGATTTTCATTCAACTTAAATGCAGTTTCATCCTAGTCCAACAAACCTTCCCACTTCTTTTTTTTTTATTATTATTATTTTTTTTCTTTTATTCTAGGTCACTCAGTCCTGATACAAGTGAAATTCTCCTCTGGTGGTGATAACAGCAGTGCTACTCAATGAACTATAACAAGGGCTCTAAATGCATCTCCCGTAGCATACCACAGTGATTTGCAAAAGTGGGAATAAATCAAAGCACTGAAGAGATGCCACGTTGAGCCAGAAGCTAAATGTTACATCTTGTTGCATGAGGCTAGGGGGAGAACAGATCCTGTTTTTCTGGCAGCACAATATCTTTGTGCTTGTTACCTCCGATCCAACCCCATTAAAACAATCATTCAGAATCTGCAGGAAATTGTCACCTCTTTCTTTCATGCAATGGCAGCTGGTACTGGTGCCTACACACATTTCTCATTTCCTTCAAGATTTTCAACGCACATAAAAAAAGAAGCTTAATTTATATTAAAAAATGTGTCAGCTTACCCTGAGGCTCAGCACGGGCACCAGGGAAAAAAATAAAAGATAAATGCCTCTAGGTGAACTGGCAGAGGCTCTAATTCTCCACTCACTCTACTGCTACACGGTATGCACCACATTAATCATTTCACACAGGCAGGCGTTTAAGAAAACTTCAACAATTTTAAAATAAAGATGCATTGCCCTAAACTTAATAATAATACAACTGTATCTTGTAGATCAAGCTCAGTTCACACATACCATTAACCTCCAATAGAAAAGATATAAAATAATCTTGTACTCCTCTGTGACATAATTTTTATTATTGTTTCTTTTGTCTATAAAGCTATGTCCCCTCTAGTGGGCATTTCCCGCGCGTGTATGTATAAGTGTACATATATAATGTTGTCATTTGTCTTATTCAAGATATACACAGGATGTTTTCTACCTCCCACCTTTATTGTGTGGCTGGGTAAATGTATTATGTGATCCTAGTGAACTTCACTACACCTCAGGCCAATTTGGTTGTAGTTTTTCTTTAACTTTCTGTGCTGGGGGAGCAAAGTAAGGAAATATTTTCCATGGTTTTCTAGCTTGCATGAGTCCCACATATTTTATTTTGTTTCCCCCTATCCTTCTAAAGCTATCTGATGTTCCACATGCTTAACAGTGCTGAAGTCACAAAGTAGTACTTGAAGGTCCAAGACAACATCAGGTCTTGAAAGGCAGCAATGATACACTCAGGCAGACTTGGAGGATGAGCAATGCAAAGCTGCGAGGGAAGCACCTCTTTTGGAGGACAGGAACTATAGCAATGGCAGTTCTTGTGCCAGTGAGAGACATTAGAAGGTGGGAGTAAAGACTGGGGTCTCATGAAGGCCATAGTTTCATCACTTTGACACACAATGTGCCGCAAGGCTGGCTCACCTAACCAGATGGAGACAGTCATCTCTTGGAGACATCACCATTGGTTGTACTGTGGCATGCACAGCTTTACACTAGTCTCACCACGTTAGAAGATGTGACTCCAGGGACTGCTGACACCTGGCTGGGTTGTTTGTCACAAGGTTGTCAGATAGCTCAGTAGCTGGTCTGAACTGTACATCTGGACTCCTAGCAGCCACCTCAGAAGGTCTGCAGAGGTGAAAAGATGACTTATTGTTTCATAACTACCTCTCAGAGCTACATCAGCATATCAGAGAACAAAAAACTGTTCTGGGTAACAGTCTGTGACCTGTGAGGAAAGGCTGGATCACTTACAAGACAAACTGAAATCCAAGAAGTGCAAATAAGAATTAGACTTTGTTAAAAAACACTAGGCAGTGATATATGTATGGGTGCATTTTAGATACACCATTCTCAAGCCTGTCAGCTTGGCATGTGATGAAATGGCATGCAAATACAGTTCCTCCCACATCTGCAGACTTTGTTGAACAACCAACCAACCAAAAGGCTTTTTGATGTGATGCGGAACTCGGGGATGGATCCTGCAAGTCAACAACTGTTTGTGCAGCTGGTGTTGACAACAGGGAGGTGGCTTACACAACCGTGGGACCCCCTTCGAGGATCGAGGACTCCTAGGAAAACATGGGATCTGCCTGCAGTGGGCAAAGGCCTATATGCTGGCCAGCCTGTGAGGATAATTTTAAACTAGGAATGATGGGAGGGAGTGGTTGACTGACGGCCAAGTGAGGAAACACAGTTGGCCAAGTGTGCAGGATGATGTGAACAGGAGAGGCTGAGTAATCAGAAATACAGGCCCACCGTAAGTATACACAGGCAAACAAGCAAGTGCCTGCAAGACAGCATGGTGAAGGAAGTTCTCATACCTTCTCTGGAAAACCCACATGAGAGGATGCCTCTCTAAAGTGCTGTACACTGACACACATGTCATAGGGGGGACAAAGGAAGAATTAGAGGTTTGCATACCATTGAAAGGCTATGATCTCACTGGGAACATAGGAACACGGTGGGATAATTCACGTGTTTGTAGAGCAGCAGTGGATGGCTACAGGCTCTTTGGGAAGGACAGGCTGGGATGCTGAGGAGGGCAGCTGTCCTGTATGTGAGAGAGCAGCAGGAATACATGGAGCTCGGCCTAGGGATGGACGAGAAGCCAGCTGAGAGCTGGTCAAGATTAGTGGGCAGACCAATGTGGGTTATGTTGTGGTGGGCGTTTGCTACAAACTACCTAATAAAGAAGCAGATGAGACCTCCTTCAGGCAACTGGAAGTCTCATGTTCACGTGTTGGTCCTCATAAGGAACTTGAACCACGCCGATATCTGCTGGAGGGACAACATGACAGGGACCAAGCGATTCAGGTGATTTCTGGAGCACAGTGATGATGGCTTCCTTATGGAGGTGTTTGAGGATCTAATTAAGGCAGGCACTCTGCTGGAGCTCACACTTAGAAACCAGGTCAAGTATGTAAAGGTTCTGGGCAGCCTTGGCTGCAGTGACCATGAGATAGTGGAGTTCAGGATCCAGAGAGAGAGATACAAGGCAAATAACAAAATCACAACCCTAAGCTTCAGGAGAGTAGACTCTGGCAGGGACCTGCTTGGAACGATCCCATGTAAGGTCCTGAAGAAAAGAGAGATCCATATAATTGGATGATTTTCAAGAATCACCTCCTCCAAGCTCAAAAATGATCCATCTGGCTGTGGAGGATGTCAAACAAAGGTGGTAGGAGGCCTGCATGGATGAACAAGTCTCTCATAAAGAAAAAAAAAAAGTAAAAAAAAAAGTGCAGAAGAGGTGGAAGAAGGGACACATGGCCCAGAACCTCCAGAGGTCCCTTCCCACCTCAGCCACCCTGTGATATCTCTGAATCTGTGAATCTATATATTTTAAAGCCTATTCTTCAATGCCCATGAAGCAGTGTGGCATTTAAAGGACACGTTACTTTTTCCCTCAGTTTCAGTTGCCTGTCTCAGGAGATCCATTTGCTGAGAGCAAAAATTTCTGGAGTCTACTTAACCTTCAGAAAATATTAGATTATTGCATGTACCACCAGTATCACTGCAGAAATGGCAGGTTTAAATGGTGTCTGCTTTGGTAGGTCAAAAGGAATTTGTTAGGAAGTGTATATTTAAGCAGTATTGCTATGGCACAAAAGACAATGTAGATGTGTGCTCAGTAGGAGACTAGAAGTACAAGATCAGAACATCAGAAGGGAAAATGCTTTGAATAACTGGACATGATTTAAACAGCAGGAATGATAGTATTGCCTGCAGTAGTAGTTTGATCATACACAATAGCAATGTACAGATCTAAATGGCCATTTTTCTTGCACCTTTTTCTTTAAAGTTTAGTGATTTGTATTTGTTTTCACAGAGGTGTGGTTGGATTCACAGCATCATTGACTAAGCAATGAAGAATCAGCCCTTCAGTTCTTTGAAGGAAAGGCTAAGGATAGGGTCCAAAACTTTAGTTGGCATAGGATGGCATTTTTCCGCTGAAGTCAGTGCAGCTGCTTCAATTTACAGTTCTCAACATCTGGACTGAATGCTGCAGAATGGGAAGAGGACAGGAGAAGGTGAGGAAAAATGCACAACTTGGTAATACCTATTACAGAATTGAGAAGTACAGCCTAGAAACTTTCTTCATTGTAGTTAAACTGAGCTCCTCTTGGATCAACTGATGAATAGGAGCTGCACATCTTTTGAAGGATCTTAGAGAGAGTCTTGGGTCCACAGAAGAATACTCCAATACTGTTGCTGTAATCACAATAACAACAAAAAACATAAAAACAGCAGAATAAATAGATAAACTGCACTTTTTGACAGCATCCAGCTTTGTTTGCATCTTTTGAAATGGCTTTTTGAGAAATGCGTTTGAAAAGTTTTGTTACTGTCACAAAGTATTATAGTATAATTATTTTAATACTTCAGTGTTTATTATGTCATATTGCTTTATTTATTTGGATTGCTGTATTAGAGGTCATAAATTATTTTGAATCATAGTTCTTTGGTTTTGATTGTCATACTTTTTTTTTTTTTTTTTTTAATTCAGAGAAACAAACACACTGCTTGGCCTGAAAATGTTCGGTGCTTTTTTTCCACGAGTTAATTTTTTTTTTTCCCCTAAAAAATGCATAAAACGTTCAGTTGTTTCTTAGTATTTTTCTTTGTTGTTGTTGTTTATTTCATTTTAATACTGATGGCTGATTTAAAAAAAAAAAGTAAATAGTTCTCATAAATAACAAGAACATGATGACCAATGTAACAAACAGTTGTGCTCATAAGTGCACAAGTGTGTTAAAAGGAACTGGAAACCTGGTTTCTTGCTGCAAAGGGCTTTAAAGAGTTTTCTTTTAAGTACACAACACATGTTCTTTTAAACATATATATGTGCACACAGATGCACATATGCTGTGTTACTGGGGGAAACTGAGCCTACTTAAGCACAATGCAAGTGACAGGTGACAGTGTGTTTCAAAAAGTTTGCTTCAGGAAAGGAGTGGCTGTAGATCTGATTTTGGTGCCAAAGTTGTAGTCCCCCCATACTGCTCTAGTTCTTGATTGCACTCAGGTTCAACCTGTGTGATATATTCATGCTAATCTGCAAAAAGACACTGTTGCACCATGGGAAAGTTGGTGGACCTAGATGCAGCAACCCAAAATTTAGTCAGTTCATACAAACTGATTTTTCCAACACACAGTAGAAACTCTTGAGTTTCTTCACCTCTTGAACCTTCTGTAACTCAGAGCAAGAAAAGGTAGGGAGTTTTTTGATTCAGTGTGCACAAGGAGTGTATATTTCATGCAGTGTTTTCTTTAAGAGGTTCAAAGTTGACCATCAACATGTGCATCTAGGTTCAGAAGCAAATACAGATTTTTCTGTCACTTGAGCACTGGCTTTCTAAGGAAATATCACAAGATCCAGTAAAGAAAGTTAATACCCATCTCCTTCCCTGTGCATCAGAAAACCATACTTTTCTCAGCTGTTCTTAAAAAAGTAATAAAATTATAATGTTTCAGCTATAACTTTAAAAAGCTCTGTTTTTGCAGTAGAACCCCTATAAAAGGTCTTTCAAAAATCATATTTTCTACCCTTGGCCTCTTTCTATTTTTAATCTTCCCTTATTTCCTGATTGTATTTATTTTGACCTCTATCAAGTAGTTTCTCTATTACTGTTATTTTTGTAATTTTATGGTATTCTTGTAGCTTACTGTATTCTCTTTGATCTCCTCCTTTTCAGCTTTCTCATCTTTAAAAAAAGTTTTCTTCTTTTTTCTTTTTGTATCTCTGTGTCCCAAGTGCAAGCCTTTATTTTGCATTAGCAGGTAAATGTTTGGAAATCGTAAAGGGTCCCAAAGATTCTGGAATTTTCTACCGCTGAACACAAAATATTTCAAATTCTTGCTTCAAAGACTTTCAGGAACAAAGAAGCTTTTCTCAGACCACTAGCGAATCCACCAAGTTCAAATGAACTGTCTTTGCCAGCAGAGATGAACTAATAACAGAACAGCATAGTCTTGCAAGAGTAGCCAAATATGTTCAGGGAACAAACATATCCTTGACATCATAAGAAAAAAATCACAGTTTATCTCTTTAATAACCATCTTCAAGGGAAATTAATGCTACTTTGTCCTTTGTGCAGAACAGTAATTGGATTGTGTGTTTCAATTATATCTGGACAAAGGCCAGGATATTGAAATACTTCTAAATATTAGATTTTCTTGTCCAAAAATTAGATTTTATTGGCATTCTCTTTCCGAGATTTCTTCATTAAAAGCTTCATTAAGCATAAATCTTCTTTCCACACAGCTAAAAAAACTGAATTATTTTAAAAGGGTCATTTAGAAAGGTTTGCCCTCCCCTCCTCCCACTGTTTATGCTGAGAGACAAGTTACCTAACAAGGTTAGAAGCCAACCTGCCTTACCTAGGATGTTTTTCGGCTAGCTGCTTGAACTCATTGTCCCAGTTTGGCCTTCCATAGAAGGTCTTCTGTCTCAAACCAGTAATTACATCCATCTTGTCATCATAATGTAGGGCTATGTGAGTAGCCTAAAGGCAAATTTACAAGATAATCATTTTAGAATCAACAGTGTATACTCCAAGTAATAGGAGAAAGCAATAATACAGCTTCTCAGTGAAAGACAGAAGTATTAATAAGGGAAAGAAAACTGTAATTATCAAATGGCAATGAGGAGAGAAGAGGGGGGAGGAGAGGAGAGTAGGGGTACTCAAGAAGTCTAATAAACACTTCCAAAAGTGCTCATACCCTCGAAGGTGTTCAGCTTCTTGAGACAAAATGTTTGAAATGAGATGGATTAAATATCTGTTTTTACTATGCCACTTTTACAGGCAGGATTCCTAAACTTCTTCTCAGTCTTTGAATATCACACCTTACACTTCATTCTCTGCAGATCCTGAAGTGATAGTCACCACTTTAAGGCCAAGTTGGCCTTAGAGATGGAGTTTAGGAAAGGGAAAAAAAGTGTATTGTAACAGAATTTGACAATAAATATTAGAAACTACCTGCACCTTAGGGACTCTTGGTATGTCCTGACCATTGTGCTGCTGACATACCAGCAGATAGTCACAGATGTACCAGCTCTGCAGGGGTAAAACTCTGACTGTTTTGACTTCTCCTGGCATGGAGGCAGGTGCAGAAATTAGATCAGCTCAGGTGAAGCACTGATCTAAGTGAGCTAGACATGTGTGAGTGCCAAGAAAACAAATCCAGATTTTCATGGACATTTACTGTCCCTCAGCTCTTATGCTACACCCATTTCCATGCTATCTGAGTACCACTAGATATAGAAACAAACCCACCATTTCTCTTAATTGTGCTGCTATTGTGTGGGAGTAATACACTTGTTTTCATTACAGACTATCACTGTTATTATCGCTGTCAAGAAATTACTGGAGGAGAGCTAAGTTAAAAAATGGGCTTTGCATTTAGTTCAGGCCACTATCATCTCTTTCAGAAGTGGCTGCTGAAATTTAGATCCGTTTCATGGTAATATTGTATATTTCTCATTCTAATGAATCTTATGAGTCTTCCATGTTGATTAACAAATCTATTAGTCTTGTCAAGTGCATTTGTCACAAGAGGTCACAAAAACTCCTTGTTAGTTTGGGCCACTGTCATGGAGGGCTTGGAAGAGTCTAAGAAAAAACTCAAAGTATTTGGTAGGTGTCCTGGTTTCAGGTAGGACAGAGTTAATTTTCCTCCTAGTAGCTGGCAGAGTGCTATGTTTTGGATTAGAATGAGAAGAGCGCTGATAACATGCTGATGTTTTAATTGTTGTAGAGCAGTGCTTACACCAAGCCAAGGACTTTTCAGCTTCTCGCTCTGTCCTGCTAGCGAGCAGGCTGGGGGTGCAGCAGGAGCTGGGAGGGGACAGACCCAGGACAGCTGACCCAAACTGGCCAAAGGGGTATTCCATACCATCTGACGTCATGCTGAACAATATATAGGGCTGGCTAGCTGGGGTGGGGGGCCGGCTGCTCGGGGATAGGCTGGGCATTGGTCAGCGGGTGGTGAGCAATTGCATTGTGCATCACTTATTTCGTACACATTATTACTATTAATACTATTATTATTATTATTATTATTGTTATTATTTTTCCTGTCTTAATAAACTGTCTTTATCTCAACTCACAGGCTTCACTTTCCCGTTTCTCTCCCCCATCCCGGAGAGGGAGGGGGGAGGGTGAGCGAACGGCTGTGTGGTGTTTGGCTGCCAGCCGGGCTAAACCACAACAGTAGGAGTGGGAGGCAGGGAACGACATAGGATATTTGAATTGCTTACAGCAAAATTGTGCCACTGAGCAAAGGGGGTATTTCGGTTCACATCAAGTGGAACTTTTCCAGGATTTTTGGTGTCAGTCCTTTGTATAGCTCACAGTGTTAATGAAGAATCTCAAGAGCATTACAAGAAACAATAGGCTGAAACTTAATTTCTTATCCAGGAAGAGGCAGACCTGTGCCATATCTGTTTGGCCATCCAATACCAAGAAAGAATATACAAAGAGCCTGAGACATTGAAAAAACCTTATGTCTGGGGAAGGGGTAGGGAAGTGGGGGGCAGGTAAACACCCTCCAGCAGTGGAAGGTGCACTAGAAGACATAAATTGTCCATCCTGCTTCATTTCAGGATGAAGTAAAGTTAAGCATCATCCAAATATTACTGGAGATGAATTTCAAATTTTGATGAGTGATGAACTGGAATTTTGTAACAATAAAGTAGACCTATAAGAGGGAGTTCTGTGGATCTCTGAAGAAGGGGGAGCAGTTATGAAGCACAGCTGATCTTGGGCTTTGTTTGAGATGTAGCCACTGAAAAGCAATCCTCTTCTGCCCTAGCTCTTTGGAGTTGGGGTGCTGAGGGGCTCCGGGAGCAAAAGCAGTACCAGCGTAGAGGAGAGGCAGCACGACTCCGGGGATGCTTCTATATCACGTAACCAGCAGCACCAGATAACATAGCAGTGCTGATAGGAGACTGGACAAAGGGGTTTGAAGGGAAGGAGAGACTTCAGAAATGTGCAGGGCACACAAGTGAGGAGAGTCAGACATCTGAGCAAGAATAGTTGTCTGCCTACCTGACTTTTGGTCTGGTATTTGCCCAGGAAGTGAGATGTTGACAGCTAAGAGATGAGGGCAGCTTTGTGCTTTGTTAGTTTCGTGAATAACTTCTTTCAAAACTGATTTTAGGTAATACCTCGTGTTATTGGTAATGCAGAGTAGTGACTTCTATGACTGCTTTACTGTTTACTTCTATGACTACTATACTTTACGATGGGAAGATATTTTTCTGAATACATTTTTTTACACATACCTCATTACTTGATCAAATCCCTGAAAAAGGCAGAAAGAAACATTTTTTTTTTTTTTTTGTGGTAAGCAGCAAGGGGAAAGATTTCTGAAATCTGATTTTTAATCTGTAGTAGACAGTCCATACATTCAGTAGAGACAGCAGGAAATAAAACAGTAGAGCAAAGACTTTTCTGTGAGAGATTTTCTGGCAGGTGCCTAACTCTGATCACAGTGTGATCTGAGAGATCAGTTAAAAAAAATACAGAAAGAGAAAATCAACTCTTTTAGGTCTAGGTAAAGACTAAAGAAGTTGAATAAAAGCCACCCAGTCTAAGGATTAAGTACCTCAAGGTGGGATGACAACTTGAAATCATAAAATCATGAATTCAAACTCAATCAGAGAAAATATATTTTCAAACAACATAAATTAGTCCATAGAGTTTGTTGCCAGAATGTTCTGAATGCAGCAGGATTCAAAACTGTACTGGACATATATGTGAACAACAAGAATTATAGTGAATAATAAGAGTAAACAAAGCCAATGCTTTTTATACAACCCTCCATATTTCAGCGTAAATATGCTATAATCTATTTAAAGGATGTTCCAAAAACATGGACAAAATGTCCCTTCACAAGCTCCCAAAAGGCTCTCTGCACTTGTGTTTGAAACACTTGGTAGTCAGGGCTGCCCAAGACAAGAGACTGGACTGAAGGGATCACTGGCTTGATTTCTCTGTTCCTGGTTTTCTAAATGTGAGATGGAAGTGGAAACAGTCTGGTGTCTTTATATTTACAGTTCTTTGTCTCTCTGTTTCATCCATCATTCATTCATCTGTTCCTGTTCCATATGTTACCATACTGGAAAAGCAAGGTACATTAACTCAGACTCATAAGAGTTTCATCATTACCTGACTTTCATCCCAGCCAGTAAGAAATATATGATAACTTAGAAAATCATTTTTCCCCTTTTCAGCCATTTTTGTTTCCAAAAGGAACAGAAGATCAGCAAACCACTCAAATGTTGATGGGTCTCGACAGATCCAGTAAAAATAAACCTGTCAGATAAAAGTAAAGAGATTAAGCAAGAAGAAAACTTTCAATAAAACTTCCTAATGATTAGCTCAAGTCATTAACCACAGTGTGTGTGACTCTTCTCCACTGTAAATTTAAACAGAATCACACATCATTTTGATGATGAAGAGGCTCTGTAATTAAAAAAAAAAACAAAACATTTTCATCTTAAAGATTGAGTGAAGATTGATTCATGTGTCAGTGAAGCTAGGCAGTGCACAAGTTTCCCAACTTCTCCTGCCAGTACACCTTTAACTAAGAGTACCTAATCCTACATTTCTTGCAAATAGCTTGAAATCCTTTGAAACTTTGCATTGATTTTCAGTTGTGATGAACAGGGAATTTCAATTTTACTCAGCACTGAAGAAAGGAATTCTTGTTTCTCAAGACTGTGTACCATAGGTTGACAGTTGATGTGGTCAAAAGGTATTAGTTATGTACTTCAAGTTAAATACCCTGTATAAAGTCTACAAAATGTCCCTAGTTTTTTTTTTAATGTACGTCTTGCTTAATTTGGAGCATATAATTTCTAGAAAAACATTAAACTGTAACTTTACAGTTGCCACAGGGGTCTAATGAACCACAGTCCCATGATTTTGTTTTCTATTGGTTAAAGACCTCCTCTCTATGAAAAATTTACACAGTTTTTTTTCCTCTAAATTTCTCTAGTTTCATCTTCCATATGCTGTATTTTTTAATTTATTTTTTATTTTTTTTAATGTTGTAGGCTGGATTGAAGAGCCCACTATTAAAGCTTTGTTTCCCAGGCAAAAATTAGAGGCTGGGATCAAGTTGTCCTGTAATTTACTGGGATCTTGGCATAGGGTAATGCTTGCAGAGGGAATCAAATTGTTCAAACCAGATGGTCAATCACTGTCCATATGATGATGCATGTTTCTATTTCAAGAGTCCTCACTGTGGTATCTTCAGCTGGATCAGGTGAGACTCCCCAAAATCCCTGTTCAGCTCAATACTTAAATCCAGGTGGCCCGGGGACCTCTGTGACCACTCCAGCATGCACATGATCTATTGTGATGAATTATCTTACCTACATAAAAAGCATCTTTAAACTAATTAACTATTTATAAAAGACTGTCCTGCATGACCATTTCTGCAGGAACAATTCCTGCTGGAACTGTTTATTTGCATGTACAAGTTAATCAAATTTTCATCTGGAACCATCTGTGGAGTCTCAGAACCTGTGAGACTCATCTCCCAGGATCTTAATCAACACACTAAAACATACAGCTGGCTTAGGCAGGGCAGGAGCTGCCTCAGGGAGTCTTCAGAACAGTTGGAAATTCCCACCTGGAAACCTCCTCCGCTAATCAGTTAAATGCTGAGCTGTGAAGGTGTCTGGCAGCGCCTCCCATCACCTCATTTCATCTCAGTCCATTGTCTCAAGCCCATCCAGCTGTGCACAGGACAAGAAGGGGAATTCCTGAACCACTCAGGAGATAAATGTCCAAAGTGCACTTGGTGTCTGCCCAGCCACTGCCATGAAGCACAAATGAACCATAATTATATATACCATTTATATATATATGTGTATATATATATATATATATACACAAATTGATTGCCATTCTCATTACTTAAGTTCTGGAGCTCTTGCCATGCTAATGCAATCCATCATTACATTCAAACAGAGGGCAGCAGACCTTGAAATACCCTGTGTGCCAGGCACAGCTGCATGCAGGGACAACCATCTGGAAGCAATATAAGGTCTCTCAGTCAAGAGCCTTAAGCGTACATCTCCAAGGCCATTATGTCCTTCCAAAAAAGATACCTGGTGTCCAAGCTTGTGTGGTGAGATGGTCTGCATATACTGAGTGGAGAAGTTTTGAAGCCTAACTGCAAGACCTGAAAGTTCTTCCTCAGTTATTTATAGCCCCATTGCATGCTTAGGATATGCATTCAGCTAATGTAAATTTTACCTTTGGGGAAATGGATGCTTCTCCAGACCAGCATGAAGCTGGGCAGCAAGATCTGAATGCAAGATGTTGTTTGTGTCTTTATGGTATAATGGCAAAAGGATAAGACAAAAATATCATGGAAAAGGTAAAGAGGTAAACAAAGATAAGTAGTGTAGAGAAAATTAGGACTGACATAAGATAAAGAAATTGTGGCCAGAAATTTGAGGAGAGTTACTGGAACTCTTGGAAAACAGACCACTGAGAAGCTCAGAGGTAATGAAACATCCGAGGCATATGGAGTGGGGCTGAAACCAGAGATGAGACAAGAAAACAGGGATGAGATCTTAAAAAGATCAGAACATCAACAATTTGGAAAGAGAACATAGGGTCATATTTGCAACACACAATTTTCTTCCTAAAATCCTGGGGTAGAACCCAACATTCCTAAATTTCGTGATTCCTCTGCTTGCTCACCAGGAAGCAGGATCAAGAAAATACAGTGATGGAGAGAGTGCTTGTTCTGTGCGCTTCTTTGCCAAGGATTCAGAGACTGACTGCTGTCAGTCATTTCAACAGCTCATAGACAGCGGTTCTCTGTGGACAATGTAATTTTGAGTGTAATTTATATAATGCCTCCAAAGGGATACTTCACAAACATGGAAGAAGCTTAGAAATACACAAACTCAGATTAAAAAGGAATGACATGGAGGTCAGCTATAAACTTATAATGATGGGATGGCTGACACTATTTTTATTGTGACTATGATTTTTTATATTGTTGCAAAATCTCTTAATTTCCTCCAACACATCTCTATTTGTGCTCACCAGACCCTTCTGTTTTTTATTATATCTCAGTATAAAATGTAATCTAGAAGGTCTGTCCCCAAGATGATCACTCTGGGGAGGTCTGATAATTGGAAATTATAGATCTTTTCCATAGGATCAATGAGCTAAAGATGCATATTAGACATTTCTAAAGTGAAAAATCAGAGGAGAAACCAGGAAGCTATAAAGAGATTTCCCAAAGTTTTAATATAGCAGGTTGCCAGATTTCTGGTAAGGTGGTGGGAGAAAAATGTGGTAATACCACGCTTCACTGGAGATTTGGTGAAACAGACTAACAGTAATTTGAGATGTTTCCTAGATCTGAGCATGGCGTAAGGGACCATCTGTGGTTTCTGTAAGAAATATAAATGAAGTATGAGCCTAGTAAGCACAGATAAATCATTCAAGGTTAAATAGGGTATTTTTACTGCCCAGGAATAGGACTGTCTGCAGAATGTTAGTACCAACCATCTTTGCTGTTTGCTTTTTCCTGTTCTCTTTTAATGTTTTACTTTACCTGGGTTCACTGCTGATTTACACTGACATAGGTTATGAGGAAAAAGCAAGCCCACTGACTTCATAGCATTTCATTTTTGTGCCTAACAACAGCATTATTTTAAATTAACAGAAATATATAATTTATAGCCTTAAGCTTAATTTATTTATTATTTTGCAGATGAATCCTGAAGTCCCTACTTGTTCCAGATCCACTGCACCTTGAAAATGAGGCCACAGAGCGCTGTCAGTCTGTATCACACTGTGGCTGTTGATTTGTAGTGAGAAATTTCTTCTCTCAACCTCTACTTGATCATCTTATTTCTCAAGTCTTTTCAGCAGTTCATTTTGTGGAAATATATCTGTAGTATGTGTATGTGGAGAGGAGGCATGTGCTCCTAAATGAATAATGAACTGTGTTCAGGGTAGCAACTGGGAGCAAGTGGGCAGGACTGGGCTGCAAGCACGTTCAGGGAAGGAGGAAGAAAAGCCAGCTGATGAGCTGAGACAATGTGGTACTGGAAATGCAGAAATGCTTTCCAGAATATCAGGCTATGGAACTTGAAGGAGTGGTTTTAGCTGGTTACAGACCTAGCTGTCACGGTAACAGCCAGTTCGACTGAATTAGGTCAGCTGCCTCTGGCACAATCCTCTTGAGAAAGGATATCACTTTCTGAAGCTGCAGAAATTCCTTAAACTCATTGCTGGTGCAGTTCTGCTGAAGCTGTATCCATTGCACTGCCTCTAATTTTCATGTTAGCAGTGGAAAACATCGGCTAATGAAGAAAGACTGTCATTATAAAAAGTATTTTCAGCCATGACTATAATCTTAGAAAGAAAAGAGCTAGTGAAGAGGGCTGGCCTATGGATAAAAAGTTTGCTCTTCCCTTAGATCAAGGAGGACTTCCAGTATAATACGTTAAAATAAATGCTGTTTATGAAGGAGTCTTCCTTTCTTTACACTGAGTACCCATAATGTAGCACAGCATATTACACATATAATTAAAATACAATAAACACACCATAAAATTCGTCCTTATTAAAACTGTAGAATAAGACCAGAATCAGTGCATTTCTATAATTAAACAATTATTCTGAATTCTGTGTTTTTCCTTTAAGCCTGATAATATTAACTGACTGTGCAATTATTTAGAACCCTTAAAATCTGTTTTAGATTTATGATTCATTAGTCTCCACCCACCCCACCCCCATCAACTACATTCATCAGCCTGATGGCTTGCCCAAGTAAACTGTCTTAAATTTTCCGAGTGCTCTTTTTGCAAATTGAGTTAGATGCAGTATTGCTATTAATCAGAAATGTAATGCAAGGGCTTGAGTAGTCGCTTATTTCTATATTTCTATAATATTCTACTCCCTTGCAATGCATGCATATTTATCATTCATTTTCCCCTATTCTTAATTTTGTACAACAGACGAGGAAAAGCTCAGATACTTCTTTCCTGTAAGGTGAAAGAATATACTGTGTAAATTATCTTTCATCACGCAGAAAGTCATTAATAATTATCTGTTGGTGACCATCTGTCTGTTTCTCCCTGCTCCCCAAAGACAGAAGGGGAGCTGTGGCTCTGAGCAAAGCCATTTTTCCACCAATGAGGTGTAAAAGGTGATGAGCCCAGGGCTGTCAGAGAGACACCTTCATCCCTAGATCTTGCTGCTCTCCCTAGACTTGAGACTGCTCACTGCAAAGCCCTCCTGTATCTGCAGCTGGACACCTCCCTGGAAAACCCCTCCTGCTCCTGGATAAGCCATGCTGCCCATGGGCACATGGGCACATCTAAAAAGATAAGAGATCTGCCTCAGCCAGTGGGCCTCTATAGGTGAGGTGCAGCAGTGCCGGCAGCCAGGGGCATGCACAACAGGGCATTGATTTGGAGCTATGGTGGCGGCAGGCAGCCTTTCATATAAGTGCAGGATGAGACATTCATACCCCTACATCTGATGCAAGAGGCCAAAACTTCTCTCAAAGACAGCTGAGGTCACATTTGACAAGTAAGATAGCCCAGTTTTTCAGGCCAAAATGTTATGCTGAGGAACTCACGGACTGGAGTGGACTTTAAAGCAGAAGGTTACCTCAGATAGGTATGGTCAGTCCCAAAGCATATGGTGGAGGGTATTTTAGCAATGAGTAGTTGGACTGCTGTTGAACTTACTGCCATGATATTCTACAGTTGTCAAAAGTCTACATGGGTTTAAAAAGCAATTAGAAAAAGTCATGGAAGAAAAATCTATTAAGGGTTATTAAACACAGAGAGGCAGCTCTTGTAACAAGTTATTACGGAACTGCAAGTTGCTCAAAGGCAAGAAAGTGTACAACAAAGAAATATCACTGTATGATTTTCCATTCTGTACATTTTTCCCATGGCATCCATAAACAGCCACTGTTGGAGAAATGATATAGAGCTAGATGGGTCTTTGGTGAGACTCTTTCTTATGTCCTTATGTAGGGTAAAAGAGAAAGTGGATGTTTGCTAAAATTTGCATCTGATGGATCTGTACAATTTAATCAATTTCAACAGCATTTGCTCTGAAAAATTATATCACTAATGTGAAAGAAAAAGATAATTTTGTTCTCAACTACAGCCAGTAGAAACTTTCCAGCCATAACGAGTAGCAGTTCCCTTCCTCATCACAAAGAATGATGGGGAAATGAAGGCTCTAAGGCTACTTAATTGTGAAGAATCAATTAGATAAAAGTGTACTCATTTTGATTTGCTGGGTTTTATTTATTTAATTAATTTTTTAAGTTATACAGCTGCAGACATTATGGAAGCTATGAGTATTTATATCTCAACTGTATGTGGGCAACACTAAGAAATATTAGTTCAATAAGCATAATGATAGCTGTACTTAAATCAAAATGAAGCTGTTAAAAAAAGAAAAACCTCTTATTTATTTCCTTAATAGATATTTCTATGGTACTCATCGTGGCAGAGAGTGCTGAATACTTTGAGGAAGATTAAATTATTTGTAATTATACCACAAGTGGAAGGTTTTAACCAATGGAGGGGAGATAAATAATCGTTCTCGACAATATGACTGTTTTTTTTTTTTTTAGGAATGCTGTGAACTTCCCCCAGAACCTTTCATCCAGGCTTTCAAAGTACTTTACAAACAGTGATGAAGTTTAGCCTTATAACACCTGTGAAAAACAAGCATTGCTATTCCCACTGCACCAATAAGGAAAACAAGATATAGACAAAGGACATATAGAAATCATTATATTTTGTATTTCACGGGAATTCAAAAAACTGAACTCTATAGCCGAAAACTGTGGCAGAATGCACCATACAATTTTCCTTGTAGACTCACTTAGCCAATATTCTCCCTGAGCTACAGGTGAACACCCTGAGGTATACTATTCTCTCAAAGTATATTTAAATTCAGTTCTTTTCCCCTTAAGACAATGACAGCAATGATAACAACAATTTTACGTGTTTGCATATATAATATGTGAAATATACATTTGTAACACATATGCATATATGTAGCTCTCCTTCCACTGGAAATAATCATTCTGGTACAATGGGAATGTTTGCAACTACACTTTTCACATCTAGCACATATTTTCATTTTTATTTCCCTCCTTTCTCACAGCTTTTTCTGCCTCAAAGATCCCCCCTGGCAATTTGAACCTGTCCTCAACTCCTCAGTTGCTAAAATCCCAGACGCTTTCTCAGTGGCAGCTTGTCATTAAGATGCCAGCTTTAACACTCTTTCATTTAGAAAAATCAGCCCCTTGGCCCCACAATCAGCTCCGTATGTACTGACCCTCTCAGAGATCTGTCCACTCCAATGCAATTCCAACATCTGTCCTTAAATGTGAAATGTTGAACAGTTCCTGATTCAGCTTTTACATTGAAAAAAAGAGCTAAAGGAAGCTGTAAATCTGCAAATTACCACTTGCCATGGTAGATAGGGAAGAACATGTTTAACGCTGATTTTTTTTTTCTCTGTTACCTTCTTATCGCTCACCCTGCCTCACCCATTTTTTTCTTCACCTGTCCTCTTCCTGTGCTGCCACACTATTCTTTAGCAGAAGATGTATAACAGGTTCTCCCATCAAGAGTTTGTTATGTTAATTGGTGCCATCCATGCCTTAGAGCCCACAGTATATTTTTTCAATGAAATAATTAAAGTGGTTTACAGGCAGCAATATGCATCTTGATATATGAATCTCATCCAGAGCTTAAATGCCTTTTTTCGTTCCTTCTTGCTTACTAATGTCCCTCTGATTCTTCAAGGTGAGAAAAGCAGCTGGTGGTTGCTTAAAGCAGCATTTTGGGTAAGGACAGACACCCCAAGGGCCCGCGTGAAGCCTGTGGCTGGACAAGGAGCAAGTGCTGTCATCAGGGCTCCCTGAAATGACCCTGCAAGATTTGTTTTATAGGAAAGAAGACAATTTTGTCTTCTAGCTCTCTCTCTATATTGGTCTAGTTATGAAAGACATTCTGCATTTGTCTCCACTTTCTATGGAAAATCTTATTCAGCTTTTACTAAAAACACTGCAACTAGGGCTACTTAATTCCTCAGGAAATGACAGGGAATTTGGGAGACCTTACCACACAATGGCTCCTGAAGCAGCTGGAAAGTGAATGATTGTGTCTGAGGGCAGGTTATAGCACTCAAGTGAGTCTCCAGCTCTGAATTGCCCTTCTACCCTGGCACACAATTGGCTTATTTGTGGAGTTTTTTAATGGAGTGATAAACTTTCCCACCTACCTTCTGCAACGCCAGTACCGTGTTAGGATTGCAGCACTTGTACCAAATGGATTTTAAAATAGAGGCAAACGGTGTGACTCCTATCCCTGCTGCAATGCACACACTCACTCCGTAGTGAAAAACATCTGTGGTTGCAGATCCATACGGTCCATCCACAGCCAGTCTACAGCAAGAAAACATTTAGTCAGGGGTCAGCAACATATAAAGTGACAGAAAAGTTAAAATGTGTTGGGCTACGTGTTTTCAAAATTGAGCTTCTGTTAAAATAAAAGAGGAATGATGTGCCTAAGTTGGCATGTGAATAACCCATACAAACACATTTAATTTTCATTGGGTGTCATTTAATAGCAAAGCAACTGTTTTTTTCTGAAATGAAAGAACAAGAGCACCCATGTGGGTTTGGGGCCTGGCCATCTATTTAAGCATGCAATTGCAATTTTCTGGCTTTCTGAAATGTGATTAGTCATATAATTGCATGTCCAAATTTAGCTGAGGAATTTGCATATTTAATTACGAATTACTGAAAAGCATCCTGTTTTAGAGCTTTATTTTCTGTATTGTATATATCAAAGTAAAGATGAACTGATTATATAAATCATTTTGAAAAGTTCTTATGTATTAAAGTAATAAAAGAGAAAACAAAAAGAGGTCATCATATGCAAGGAAACTAATATTTTCTCAGCTCTTTCAGAACAACTAATATTTCAGAAATTCATTTTTGGCAATAATACTGTACTTAGTATCTGACATAGAGGTGAAATTTGTAAGGAGAAACACTTATTTATATTGCTGGCCCCTATAATCAATGTTGCTGATGTTGAAGCATTTATTTTGATCAACATTAGAGATGAAAAAGATTATTAAATAATCTGATTCATTCCTCTAGAAACATGAAATGTAAATACACACTGCTTTTGAGTGCTCTGTCTAGTCTGTCTTTAAATAACGTAAGTGCTCTGAAAGATTGTTTCACAATCTAACACCAAGTCTTCAGAAAAATGGCCTTTTTCTCCTTCTTTCAGTTTTTCTAATGTTTTGTGATCTTTCTTGCATAAGTCATCTTAAAGGTTCGGTTTCAACAGTATGAACAAATATGCAGACATGGGGACAATTAAGTGTTTTAACAGGAAAGGAAAGTAGGATCACCAAGCAATGGTACACATCAATATAGGGACACAACGGATCTGAAACCTGATTGTTGTTTTCCTGAAATGTACTTGAAGTCCTAGCAAATGTTCTCCCTTTCATTCATACTTGTCACATGGCTTGTTTTAATTTCAGTATTCCAAACGCTTTGCAACTGCAGTAGCAAATGAAACAGGAACTCGGGGATAACTTTTGAAAATCTGGCCTCAGATATAAACAAAATAAATTATTTTTAATATATGTCATTATTCAGATTACTGTCAAGCCCTGTGCTTTTTGAGCACTCAAAATTTCTTGTAAAACGGGAATGATTTAGGTTATATATGTAAAATGTTCTACATAGTTCAATGTGGGCTTGGTAGCAATTCTCATTATTGTTAGTAGATTGAGAAGAAATTGATCTGGAAGGAATTTCAAGAGATTATTTAATCTGTCAGCATGCTATAAACCAGGATCAATTTTATCTAAATCATTCCTTACAGGTATTTGTCTTGTCAGTATGTTCCTAAATGACCAGGTGACAGAGCTCCCATCATTGGTTTGAATGCCTTGCTGTGCAGCAGCTAGAGAGCTTAGCCTAATACAAAGACTCCAAGAAGGCAGGGAAAGAGAAACTGAACTATACAACCCATTCATTTGAACCAGAGAGTATGTTGGAAGGCAGGAAGATAGTAAACAAAGTAACAAAAAATATATTTCATTTGCTTATGCCAAGAGAGGACTAGAAAATAGGGACATAGACTGTTCCTAGCTATGGATTACAAATATATTTTAGATACAAGTATATTTTCTTTTCGTATTCCTTTATTAATTGCAGTATGCATACTTTGTTTTTAGAACCTTACCTTATCATTCAATTGCTAAATGTCTTTTGTCTTCTGCTTGGTTTCTGCAAAATGTCATTTTTGACTATAGCTGCCAGTTTGGTATTTATCTTTAGATATAGAAAAATGTGAAAAGGACTTGTTTTTTTGCTTTATTGCTAGCTTAACTATTGAAATAATCTTTTTAATATATTTCAAGAAAGCAACTGGACTGTGATATTAGGCAGCCTAACAAGATTATAAGGAAGAGGTTTTATATATGACAGTGCTGTTTATTTCAATGCTGCATTGTGGCCAGCAACATTTGATAATATTTTTCTCTTTCTCCCTTACACTGGCTGTCAATCACTTCGGGCCATTTGTGCTCCAGTTCTGCTGAAATGGCATAATTCTCATTCCAGTTGCCTTTAACAAAGGCTCAACTTTCATTTCTAATTCTTATTAACTGATAATGCAAGGACCACACTAGACTTTCTTCTCTGCCCCCACAGTCTTTTTGCCTCTGGAGCTTAATGGCATCCATAAGCTTTTTAGGGGAAAGTTCACTAGCATCCAAGTCCCACTAAATTATGTAAATGTAGTTAAACAAGTGCCTTTTGCTGTTTAGTTTTACTGCAACCACCTCATCAAAAGCAACTTTCTTGGGGGGAGAAGCAGTCACTTCAGTGGCAGACCCTACACACTCCCCTGCAATTGAAATGATCCTCTGTTGTTCTGTTTTCTGTGGTGAAAATCTCCACTATGGCTGTGAGTAGCTAAATGGTTTGAATCCATCACATGTAGAGCCAAATATTTAGCAGGTGTAAGTCAGGATGGCTCCATTAACTTCAGCAGATCCCTGCTGTTTGCAACAATGAAGGATCAACATTTTGCTTGGATTAAGATGCCACATACAGAATATAAATGTCAATAACTTTTATATATTAGGACAAGATTTGGGCATCAGAGACAGAGTTGAGGGAGACTGTTAGAAAGAAATAAGGTTCAGTGAGAGGTTTCTGCAGCCACCAAATATCTGTGTAACCAAAAGAGGTAAACTTGATATTTGGATGGCAGGTGATATGTGCCAGAACATAAGCATCCAAGCAAAAATCTACCAGACATCTTCTAAGATTATTTTAATTTAGTTCACACGTACCCCTCTATCAAAATAGATATCTATAGATATAGATGGTGAAGATTTAGATGATAGCAATAATGATATAGATATCGATATGGACTTTAAATCTTGGATTATTCTTCAGGTCTTCTTAATAGCTACTGGACTAAGCTCATAACTGTATTTATTTTTTTTTCTTTTTTTTTATCATAATGGCATATTTCTGGATCCAGAACTATGATCTAATACAGTGCCATAAGGAACATCCACAGAATTAATTGAAATAAAAAATGTTAAAATTTATTTTAAAACATAAAATTAATATTTTAAAATGTATTGTTTGATATTCAAACCTTGGTAACATCCACAACTCCTTGAAAGCTTTTTCCTCTGCTCCAAAGGCCTTGAAGAGGGCTGCAGTCCAGTCCCCAACCACCCTGATGTGAACACTGAAGAAGTCTTCCTCAGGAGCTGAGGTGAGGGTGAAGGGGTGCCACTCCAGCGACGACACCGATGAGCACTGCAGAAAGATGTACTGACCAGCTTCCATTTTAAAGCCATGCTTCTTCATGTGAAGCTCAAGGACTCCAGAAGAATGGGTCACCACCTGAACAATAATAAAAGGGAAGACTTTGTTTTCCTTGAGAAGAGTAATAGTTTGTTTCCATTAAGCTACAGCTGAAGATTTAATCATTTCTACTTGAGTTCAGCTATGAGTTAATCAAAATTGGGATGCACAGTAATTTGTAAATGTCTTGTAGGTAATGGCCTAACCTCTGTGTTGCAGTGCTACTGCTGCCCAATAACTTGCAAGCATACACAGTATGAAACATGCAGCAGCTTGCTTTGTGAGTCTAAGAGACAGATTAAAGGCTGTAACAAAGCAACATTTTGTCAACTTTCCATCTTAGTAGAGCCTACGCAGAAGTACTCCTTGACAGGCTAAAATAATTTTCCAATTTTACTCTCATGTAACACAATTAACTTGTATGTATGGGTAGGATTATTGTTGGTTTGGCAAGAAGAATCAAGCCCAGTGGAGTTCAATCCTAAAATACTTTTATTAAGAGGTAATCTCAGTTAAGCAGACAGTTTTATATGTCACACATGGCATACTGAGATGCTCAGATCACAACCACCCTATGAAATCAGAGGCATGACTTATCCTGGATGTTTTCCCCCTCGCACAAGATAAGCCTGCTTCTGATCGCTGGCTTGATATGTGTAGACACAGCTGCTCCAGCAGCCACATCCCTGATTCATTCTACCACAAATTAAATGGCGCCTCAGCACACAAAGGCATTTCCAACTGGGATAAATTGTCACAGTTGTACTAGTTTTAATGATGCTTTGACTATTTATGCTGACTGATAATATAACGCTTAATCTCCTTGGAAGACTCCAGATTTTAAAGTAAAAACTGTACTGTGCTAAAGTAAGAGCCTCTGTGCTGTTTACTGCAGTGGAAGATGTGCTTCAGTTCACTGAAAAGAGATAGCCTCAGCACAGAGGTTTGTGATATACTGGTGTAGCCTTGTAAGTCTGGTATTTCATTAATCAGGCTTGGTCCCGTATGGAATATTCTTACGGACTTGCTATTGGAATAAATGCAAAAAATGCTAAAATCAATACTTGGCTGAAACCATAGTAATGATGAAAGAGCTGCTGAAGCTGGAAGTAAAAAATAAGGTCATAATATAGAGAAGTTATCTATAAAAGATAAAAAAGTCATTGGCATTATGTTCTTTTTACACAGACATGCACACTATGTTACATACCTTAGTAATGACCACCTCCTGTTGAAATCTCCAGAATCTAACAATTCTTTCGCAGATATACAACACCACAGGACTTAAAACCCACTTCCAAGCCTGCAGGAAGTTGCATATTAAAAAACAACATTTATTTCAACTTCTACAAAAATGTTTTGCATTTCTGGTTTAAATCAGCAGATAGCCTAAAATGAAAGTGTTTGCTTTCTCTTCTGTGATTTTTCATTTGCCTTTCTCAAGAGAGTATTTCTGTTGCTACCACAGCAATTCTGGCGTTCTCACAGAACAGACATATGGGACTCCATCACAGGCACACTCTAAAAGCAGTGCTAATATCTATCTGTGTTCTGGGCAAGAAGAGTCCTTTAAAATCCATTCCTACTAAAAGGCAAAAAGATTAATCTATTTAGGAGTTATATAGAGAGATTATTGGACCCGAAGAAGTATAGATGCATACATTGATAACCATTATAGCCTCACTGTTTTGTTGCTCCTCAAAGTCTGAAATATTTCAGAAGGGTTGGATACGAGTACCTCTTATTGTCAGCTGTGTGTTTTCTGAAGCTGCATGAGAAAACATTCAGTCCCAAATATGCAATTAGAGAAATAAAATGTATTTCCATTTAATCCATTAGTCAGCTCTGTATCCATAAATGTATTTTTTCCATCTAGGATACTAAGATGATTGTACTTTAATTGTTGCAGAGGATTGCTGTACTTGTACTTGCTGATTGTATGTCCTGATCACTAGAATGATCCAGGGTACTTGGCTATTCAAGGATACTAGCTGATGATTTTACTGAGTTGTACCATGACAGCCTAGATAATTAGATGTAATTGAATCTTCAGAATTAAAAAAAAAAAAAAAGTTTGTTTGTTTGTTTTAGGAGATACAGTTTTATTTCCAGTTCAGCTACATGCATAACTCATGTTAGCAATCTGAGTACTCCACCATCATTTGGCTTTTAAAATTTCCAGGGTAACTTTACTTGCTGAAACATTGACTTTGCTCCACAAGCTGGGTAACAGGGGTTATAAAGTATCTTTTATGAGAAGCAAGCCATAAAATTATGTGGCTTCCTTAGAACATGCTTGGAGGATGGAGTAGCAATTTCCCAAGGTTAAGTCTTGAAAATTAAATAAATTAAAAAAAAAAAAAAAAAAGCATGATTTAATAATGGGAAGAAACCATCATAAGCCTGAAGATTCTGAGTTAAAGCAGAAAGCCAATACATCCATTGTCCCTAAATACTACAGGTGTCTCTGCACAGTGGGTAATCACACGTCTTGAATATATTAGCATACATCAAGGCACAATAATGATGAGACCTGTTTTTCCTCCCTTCCATTTGTGCTACCTGTAAATAAAAGCACGTGACAGGAATGTTAAGGCTGCAGGCTCTCCCATGCGAGAGTTCAAGTGAGATTTCAAATGTGCCATTGCTCCCGTGCAATGGAGCATTCAATCCAAAATATCTTGTGGCTGGTTTCCAACAACAGGGCATCTACCAGGAGGGGTGGGCTGCTAAACAACATGGCTTCTGGCCAGAGATATGAGATTTGGAGCAGGGTGGGATGGCTGAGAGAGGGGCTCTACTGCCTCAGCCTCCCCCGGGAGCCATTGTGTGTGCACTGGTGCCATGTTGCACAATCCCAGCTGTGCACAAGCCTGTCCCCCTCTGCTCAGCCACATCTGCCCCTGCCCTGCCAGTACTGCCATCACTTCTGAGCCTCTGAATGGATTTGAGCCCGCTGCAGTTTCGAGCATGTATCCCACCATAGCACACCACCCATCCAGCAAAGCACTGTTCCTAGAAACAATCTATATGCCCTATGGTATTATCACAATTCATTTAAAGTAATGTAACTTTGCAAGTATGGCCTTGGGTATGCAGGAGAGTGTGGCAAAGTGCATTTAACATGGAGAAGCGGAAGTTCTCTCCAGTTAGCTTTACGATAATGAATGTCAAAGCATGCTGTTGGAAGAAAGTTCGTGTCTGTATTCAAAGTGCGTAGCCATGTATTGATTTTTATGGTGACATGTAGCTGAAATTTTTAGAGAGGCATTCATTTTCTCATTAATATGCAGGTTGGGTAGCGGCTAACAATGGTTTAGTTTAAGAAAAATCTATGTCAGCCATTAAAAGAGCTGCAAGATACTGAATGCTAATTTTTCTCCTTTACTTCAAGATTTCCTTTCATATGTTTTCTCTTTCTGGAAGAAACAACAAAAACTTGCATATGAGCAAGCTAAATCTTGAGCTGTAAATGTTAAATGATTTTGTTTAGATGCTAGACATCTGACACACTGTACAAGTCTGCTACTTAATTACCTCCTGTGGATTTGCAATCTTGTTGCAGCAAAACCACCCTTCCGTGGGACATTTTTCCTGCCTTTTGCCTTTCTCTTTCATAATTCATTGTTTCAAATTCTATCCATTTTTCCCAACTTAAGACATCAAGGCTGGACGACAGGAAGGATGTGCCCCAAAGCAAGGACATAATTTTATCTCTAACTTATTCTTCCTTGGCATATAGACTATTCATATTAAAACACTATTAGTTAAAATAATAATAATAATAATTTGAATCTCTAGCTGTCCTGTTCATTGTATTTTCTGTATCTCTACCCTTATAAGATTTTCACTTGGAGGCTATTTTCATGCAATAAACACATCAAGGATATTGGTGATGCTGAACAGTAAAAACTAAATGTCTTAAAAAAAAAAAAAAAGGAAAAAAAAGGGTCCAATTCTGAAATCTATACCCTTCAAAGGGAATGTTTGCTAACTAATGTTGCAGAAATAATAATTATTAATAACACCTAATTTTTACACATCTTTATCTTTACCTGTCTATACAGATTATATAGGAGTTATATAGGAGGTGGGGATCACTATCTTCTCTGGGCACATGGAGAGGTTGTGGAGCAGAAATATGCAATTACTCTCAAAACATGACACTAAATGCCAGTCTTTAGCATTGTACACTCCAGCCCCCACTATCTAAGACACACAGCCTCTCAGGGAAGGACATTAGGTTAAAAACAAAAAACAAACATCACTCTTACCACAGGTTTCTTGCCAGAAAACTGCGGCAAAGGGCACTGAGTGACTTTCTCCCATTCCAAGTAGTGATCTTTGCAGTAAGTAACATTATGAAGCAGCAGACTCTGGGATGTCTGACCTCGGATTAGCTGACTTAAAACAAAAATATTCATCAGTAATATGCTTCTTTGCAATGTTTCTATGCATCTGTAGGTTTTGTACTAGTACTTGAAAGCAGACATGAAGAAAACTGAAGTTCAAGACTGGACATTTTGTGCCTATTCTTTTCTCTTTACATTTCCTTTAAGTTTACCATGACTTTTTGACCAAGTGCAAGAAGTATGTTATAGTATTGGTAGACATCAGTGCCAATGAAGGGTGGAGAGTTCTTGCACAAAGAATGTATGTCTTACTTTCTGTGGCAAAATCAAAATGATTTCCAAGTTCTTTGGAGCAGACACTTTGACCCCCTCTATATATGAACATCTGGTATTGTTTAGAAAAACAATAAAATTTTATAGTGACAGACCTTCTCTTTCCTTTGCTGCTTTCTAAATGCATTTTTAAAAGCTGCAAATAAAGTTGGAGGACTGTAATTAGATGTGTGCTTTCTAAACATATTAAATTCTAGCTTCTTTACTTCAGAGAATGTTAATGATGTGAATTTTCCCAAACATATCAGTCTTGACTGTTCAGTTTAAATAGGTTTCAGCTGGTGTTTGTTATGGGTAGAGAAGGAAGATTTTTATGAGAAATCCTGTGCGTTTCATATAGTTTCTCTGAATTTTCCTGTACTTACTTTGACTCTACAAGTTTAGCCTGTCCTGCTCACTTGTCTTACAAAAGACAAGGAGACAAGAAGTGCTGCCTTCTTTTACATGGCAGTGTCATCATCTGCCACCTGTTCAGATGGAAGGACAGAAAAGGAGGTAGGTTCAAGTGAGCAGTTGGTTTTGTGCAGTCAGCTGGGAAGGAGGAAGAGATGTGAAGTGGATGAATTTGTCTTGATTGGATGACTTGAGTCTTGACTTTTGACTCTCAACTTTTCATAAATCAAGTGGTGTTAGAGATGTGTTGGGGCAGCAGAAACTGCTTTGTTGCAGTGCACTCCCCACTTGGTGCAAGCATCAGATTCACCTAATCTTATAAGTAGAGCTGCTAAATGAGTGTCCCCTTTTCAGGGAAATCTATTGCTGGGAAAATTCAATCAGCTGGCTAGGTAGAGGGAGCATACAAAGCCAAAGAGTTCTGAAGGGTCCACTGTAGTTGTTTGAAATTGGATTCTTAAAGATTTAAAGGTGAGAACTAGGGGGTGTTTTTTAATCAGGCCAGGATATAGTTTACGGCATGTATTTGCAGCCATGACTCTGAAACTTGGGACTAATTAATTAGGCCAATTTCAGGAACCCTCAAGGCCAAACTAAGTGTGGCAAGTCTCAAATCACAAGGAAGGAGGTGCAAAAAGTAACAGACCTCAAAGCATTGAACCAGTCTGTTACCTGTCCCATGGTGATTCCATGTACCTCGCGGAAGCAGACGTGCACAGACTGGGTGGGGGCTAACAAATTCCTGTGTGTCAAAGAGCGATGGTCTGCATGTGCTTCACAGGTGGGCAATACCATCTGAATGTTTTATGAAATGGACATAAAAGGATATTGTCATCACACCATGTGACACTGCCCTTAGATCTGAAAAGCATTGCAAGAGCTTGAGGTCATGCGTACACTAGGTAGTCAGCAGGAGAAGAACTATAGAACAAAGCACTTTTTGTTGAGGGCCTTACACTGTACAAGTTTTAGTGTTACAAAGACTTAGGACTAGGTCTAGTTCTGTCCCATGAACGGATCATTTGTTAGTGCTTGGACCACAGAGACAAGACTTTTGGTATAATTTCATCTCCAAACACTCCACACTATACAGTCTGAGGTTATGCAATGATGTGAAAAAAATATAGTAAGTGAGGAAGAGCATGAGATTTGCCTCACAACTGCACTCCTTATCTGAATTACAAGAATGTAGATGCACTGCTGGAGATTCATAATAATGCTATTGCAGAGAAATGAAAAAGGGAAATGAGGGGAAGTGCACAAGGGAGAGGAAGGGTAAGACGTCAGTGGAACTGGAAACAGAAGATGGAAATGTTTTAATTCCCAGTCTCCTCCTTGCTCTCACACTGCACACATGATTTATCAACCCCTGAGTTTCCTGGGAAGGCTCTCCCATCATGCTGTCCCTCAGCATGAGAACCAGGAGCCCTGTACCAACAGGATGGACCTTCCTTCCATGCTGAGTAACTGGGAGACCATCAGTGACCTGGCAGTCATTTCTCTCCATAAAAGCCACCTGACTGGGCTAGTCTTAACCTTGAGTTGTTTAAGCCTGGAGAACGACCGTGGTTCACAGTGTAGTGCCTACTGTTACTGCAGTGATGAAATTTGGGATTCCTTCCACCACAGTGAAAGAGGGGGAAAATGATTTTATATTTATGGATGCAAAAGAGATTGTTGTGCACAGGAACATTCACCTCTGAGCAGCTGAAGTGCTGAAAGCCTGGCAAGTTTGTACAAGCTCTCTTGAAAATGCCTCACAACAACTATGAGCATAAGGACTCCTTATCAATTAGAGCCCATGAAGGCCCCTATTCTCAGGGATGAAAGTTCATTCAGACTGATGCATTGATAAGCTGCAGGTGATAAGAAAGGTAGATGGCAGAAGAGTATTTGACAGAACTAAAACACAGAAAAGTCCTCAGAAAAGTGGTGTGTTTTAATTTCAAAATATTTTCATTTTGCAATCTGTCTCCAAGCAAAGATCCCAGCAGTTTGTTAATAGAAAAGCACAGAATGAAAGATTTGAATCGTGTTTCATCTCAAACTGTGTACACATACCCCATGTAGTTCATGCAGATACTTACCCCATACCATGGATTATTAAACCAATAAAGAAAACCACAAAGAGGTGGTGGGTATACCAGAACACCTCATAGCAGGACCTTCTGATGAGCTCTGTGGATGAAGTCATGATCAAAACAAGAGCCACAGTTATCACAACTCCAGTTACTCCAGCTATGGTGGTCAGCACCTCTCCTGTTGTGTTCTAGAATGAACATATATTATTACTATTACTATTGTTGGTGTTGTTACTACTATTTTCACTGTTAATATTGTTACTGTGGTTACTATTATATATGAAATCAAATTCTACAATATATTTTCAGCATACGAAAAAAAAAACCACAACAACATAAAAAGACACACAGGTAAGGCAAACTTCAATTTCACTGTAGAAGAACACGGAAAAACATCCCCCTGTTCTATTTCTACTCCGGTTTATCTCAGGTTTATCCCAAACAGATGTGTAAATGTTTGCTTCCACTTATTTGTTTCAAGAATTAAAAGGAGGAAATTAGGCAGTCTCAGTTGTACTTTTATCTATTTATCTTATGCAAAAGTGTCTCAGAAAAAAAAAAAAAAAAGGAAACAGAGTAGAGAAAAAAGAAGATTAAGCCTAGAGATGTAATAACCAAAACAACATTACAAACTGTCCTATTCATGTGAGGGTGATAAAGTGAGGTGCTAAGACACCTGCAAAGTGTGGGGCTTTTCTGTGCTTTTTTTAAATCTCAAAGTCTGTGAGTTCTTAGCAGCCCTGAAATGGTGTATAAAAATGGCATGCTCTCATTTACTTAAACAGCATATCTCATTTACTTGTTCCTTACATTTACCTGTACAGTCATTGGATAATATTTACTTTTTTTGAAAGACATGTTTATGCTTATATTTATATTCACATTTTTTTGCTTGTCAGCATTGAAACATTAATATTCTGGGCTACATCAGGTTCCTTTTTTGTTCATGACTCACAGACATCAGCACAGGTCTGTTACATCTGTCTAAACCCACCAAAATAAACTGAAGTGAGAATGAAGATGTATTTTGAACACAACAGTTAGATGCTGATCTCAGAAAGTGCAAATCATGAAGAACAGCAGTAAAAATCTCACACACAAGATGAGACTCAAGCTAAATATGCCAGCAGAGTGTAAATGAAGTCTCTACTTGGCCTGCAAAGCATTTATATATATCTGTTTTTCTGGGGCTGATGTGCAAGAATGAGGGAATTGAGCATGCCTACTGGATCGTGAGTTGGTTCTACAGCTTAATACCCTAAGAAAAAAAAACAACACATATTGTGCTTCAAAGTGCACTCATCTGATATGGAAATGCTAGAGGTGATAAAATTCCACAATGTCATTTTTACAGTCACTTTTTACAGTAAAATCATTCTTTCAAATGTTCACACTTGACAGCACACAGCACATTTTCAAATTGGTGCCTGTGAAGAGTGTATTCAGATTCTTTAACATATTAACAGGATTGATCTAGGTGATATTTTGAACATTTCCACTACAGTGGCTAGTTTGAATGTTGAGATGAAACAAGGAAAAATGTCAAAGACACTTAGTACATCGCTACTGGAGGGTTAAAATGGAACAGAAAGAGAAACCTGAATTGTTGTTCTCAGAACTTTCTTCTCTGAAGTTAGAAGAAATCTTTTCTTTGCTTTCCTTCATAGTTTATTAATTCTGAGTATAGCTGCTAAGACAGAAGTGCGAGATAAGAGAAGTATAAACATTAGAGCTTAGAGTATAATCTAGGCCATAAATTAGAAAGTAATTGTGGGGTCTATTACTATGAAAAATCTGGGAAAGAATCTCAGAAAACGCTAGCTTTCCTTCTCAAGGGTATTTAGGATCTTAATGTTAATTAGAAGCCCACCTATCAATTATACAGGAAGACTTAGTGGAGAAAAAAATGCATACTGGAAGGCAGTAGGTTGCCATTCAGTACTGCGAGCTCTGCTATGTTCTGGGGGAACATTTCAAATGTAAGTGGTGAGAATGGGCACCGAGTATTCAGAGATACTAGGCAGCGTTGTCCTTGCTCACCATTCTGCTTTGGCTGTTTTCTCAGCACTAACATTTGTATTCATACTCTTGAGACCATTGATTTGCTTATTTTTCTTCAAACTTAAGAACTGTTTATTTGTTCGTTTTGAAAGATGCAGAAGTCACATTATCTAAACTGGAGAAGAATGGAGAAAAAACAGGACAAAATGCCTTGTAACTGAAAAGCACTATGAAAATCTTCTGATGGTTGTCCAGCCATCATCTCACTTTGTTTCTGATTGAAAGGCCCCCAATCCATGATGTTCAAACAGCCTTCACTATATGCTAGATATGCAGGAATTTCCTCAAGAGCAGAAGCAATACATATGGGAGTCTTGGCAGGACATACAGCATACAGCAATGTACACAAGGAAACAGATAGCATCTGATGTACAGTATAATGTAATAACGAAAAAAGCAGAGCAACTTTTGCATGTTTTACACTCATGCATTGCAGAAAGACTGTGTTTCTCTTTACTTCATGAGTATTTTAAGGAAGATCTCCACTCATGCTGAGAGCAATCAGAGCAATTTATTTGCAGGGCTCAGGTGCCCATAGTCCTGCACACACTGTCCCTAGCTTCCCAGTGCATAGGATATAGTGCTTCCTATAGACAACAAGCCTCTGGATGTTGCATATTATTTTCCCTGGTCAGCCACACTCTACATGTAATGGAGCAGAACCAACCCCCAGACTGGGAAGATAACACATGGGGAGAGGCAAGTAACAACTGTGAAAGAAATGTTATGTACAATTGCTGTTTTATCCTTTGTTGCTTCTCTTTCTAGAAGGAGGAAGAAAGAAAAAGAGAGAGAAGTTGTGTTTGCTCTATATATTTATAGTTTACTTTAGTTCTTTAAATTCCTTGCAGGTTTGTTTCATTGTCTACTATTCATGACACTCCTTACCCCCCCCCAGCTGTCTCCTGACAAACTAATTAAAATACTATAGACATTTCTTTGAGCTTAGTAACCTGAAAATTGCAGCTCCGAGTAAGTGTTTTCAGCTGAAATTGAGGTTAACCTCTGGCAGCACCTTCTCGCTCTGGTTAAAAGGCTTTGAAATATAGTTTTCCCGACAATAGAATCCACAGAGGAAATTTTTTTCATGAGGAAAACCAAAAAGTGGCAGCTTACCATTTCATAGGTTCTGATTGGGTTCAAGTAGCTTTCATTTGGGCTCTTGCCAAGGCCAGAAAGTTTTTTCTGTAACTCCCCTGCTTCTTTTGACTGGCTGTTATGATACCGCTCGATGTTGATCAAGTGGGCAACAATATGGATGGCTGCATTAGGGAAGAATGGGGCAAAATTATACATGCTTGTGTGTGTCCATTGCACCAGAAGGAGCTTCATTAAGCACACTCCAGGCTATTTGAAAAGCCTGTGCACAGATCGAGAGCATTGCATGGAATAAACTGAAAATTTGATTTTATAAGTTTTATAAGTTGCAACTGCTTCAAACTGGAGAGGAGAAGAATTGCTCCATGGTCATCTCCCATGTTTACAGTCAAGTGTCCAGCAGGCTTTGGTGTCACTGAAGGTGAACCTCTTGAGAGATGAGATAAAGGCGGTTTTTGGTTCACAAGATTCTACCTTGTCCATTTTAGGCACAGACTATGTTGCAGCTTGAAATAAGAAGACTTAAGAGATGCATTCAAAATCTTCCCTTATCAACAAGCCAAGCAGATATAGTATCACATTATGCTGGTGGAGCCTGGGAAACCCACAGGAACTATGATTTTAAGGAAGAGGTCTGAATCACAGGATTAGCTCTGATTTGCCCTGAGAATAATATATCACCTCTACTTCTGGCCTGCTCCCAAAAGGGATAGCAAATGGCCAGTTTAGAAAAATGTCTGAGTGAAGTAAGAACTCTCTCATAATCCTTTTCCTGAGTAGGAAGATGATAATTTCAAAAGAGGAAAAAATACTTTGTTTTATTATTGGCTAACATAGATCATAATCATGCTAGGTGTAGGGTTTCACAGTTTTCAGTATGAGAGATTCTCAAATCCATTACAGGAAAGTTGTAATTAAGGCAAAGTATTAAACGCTGAAGGATGAAAAAACCTTGAAAAAAAATTGTGTTTACAGTAGAGCTATTAGGATACGCTATTTCTAATTTTTATAATTAGTTTTCCATCACCATCTCTCCTTCAGTGTTTATCTTTTACTGTCCCTGACCATCAAAACAAAACAAAACAAAACAACAACAAAAAACTTTCTAAAAAGCAGTATTTGTAGCAAAACAAATACGATCTGCTTCCCTGAACAATATTCTCTCAAAAGAAAATTATTTTTCTCTTTTTCCTCTTTTCCTTTTCCTTTTCCTTTTCCTTTCCTTTTTTGTTCTCTCCCCTTTTTTAATCATTACTCCTTGCACAAAAGTAATACCTTACTGCACTAGTCATTGTGTAATTATAGCTATAAACACATGGTTTAATGCATAAGGATTTTGGTATTGCAATTCTTTTAGATGCCTATCCACTTAGTGAACTCTCTCACTCCCTATGCAACTCCTACACATCATGTGGAAAGAGCTACAGGCATGGGAATACAAGTTAAGGCAGGATGCTGGCCATGGAAGTGCTTAAAACATCTAGGGCAAAAAGGTGGAATATTGCACTCTGCCCCTCAACAGCATCTGTCCAGGCTGGAGAGAGGCTATTTACACTCTGTTCTGATGGGATCCTTCTAGAGCACTGGTTGCTCCAAACATGCTCTGATTGTCAGATTGACATACGGAAGGTATAACATACAAAATGTACATACAAAATGTAATGTCAGTTTAGGTGAAAAACCTACTTTAAGTCCTTACTATATGTAACACAGAGTAGGAACTTAAACCAAAGAACATGTTCTAGTCACCAGGCTGACTGGGTATTCTCTTCTGAGCTACTTCTGATGAAACCCTTAATAAAAACAATCAACAATTTATTGTCATCCCAAGTGAATATCCTGAACATCCACAATGCAACTTCAAAATCCCATTTTTTCTGAATCTTTGTTCCAACAAATAATGAATTCATACAAACTAGAATAGCTTCAGCAGTATGTAGACTGAATCCAAAAGGGTATAAACTGCATAGATATAAAATGAGACTGGAAATTAGAAGACAAGTTCAAGCCATCAAAGGAATGAGACTCTAAAATAACCTTTCAATAAACTGGATAATGGGATCAAGCAATCTAAGAAGCTTTAGGCTGAAGGTTGGTCATTTTATAAAATAAAGTGTATGACGTGACTGCCAGCATTAGAGGGTATTGGGCTTGGTGATCCAGCATGTCCTGTGTACATCGTTATGTATTAGGCAATGCATGCAAAACAGCCTGGCCACCATCAGGCTCGAGGTGCTTGCTGCAGCCATGCCCTCGGTATGCTGGAAGATTGCATGGGACCACAAACAGGGAGGGAGACATGTGGATGCAGACTGTCAGAACCCAAATGCCTGAGAGGCTCCAAGCTGCAGGGTTTAGGTGGCAGCTGTGTGGGGGCTGTGGCAATCTGTTCCCAAGAGTACAACTGATATATAAGCGGTATATAAACATTGTTTATGTGTTTAAGTGTAACAGCATTTTTAAATGCTGAGTGGGAAGGAGGGAGCTGTTCCTACGTGGAGCTCCTTTCCGAACAGATGTTTTGGCCTGGTAAGGATGTTATCAGATCCAGCTGGAAGGGAACCAAGTCATTGCTTGATGCAGACCTGTTTTCTATGACATCTGAAAAAGCTCACTTGGAGGGTAGGATTGAAGTTGTGGAGCTGTATGCTGCTTGTAGTCCTTTACCTGACCATGGGAAAGAGGAGAAAAAAAATTTCAAGGCTGGTAAGTCCTGACAGTGAATCTCTGAGTGGACTTCCATTGAGGAGTTTTATCTTGGCATCTGCAAGTGATTAGTGGAGCAATCAGTAATGGTACTTGGACTTCTTGTTACCTATACCTGCAGGATGAGCTTTATAACTCTGACATAGTGTAAATAGTCACCACAGCCTTGAGACCGCATGAATTTCACACAGTTGTAATCCAAAGCATTGTCTTACCAAGGGTTCCCTGCAGCAAATAAACTGCAGGTTTTGGACTACACTTGTTCACTTTAGAATAGAAACATTGACTAGATTTGGAGGTTTGAATCTGTGTTCATAGTATAATATATTTTCTTTTCCTTCAAAATATCTAAATCTATGAAGAATGGATGTTGCACATTGGGAAGTCTTCATGAAAAAGGAACACATTTCTGTTGTTTAAAAAGCTGCCAAATTGTGCACTTTCCTCAAAGTGCAGTGATGTCTAGTCACATCAGCAGTGACAGGAAATTCAGTGCTACCTACTACATGTTGAGTGCCTAAAGTGAGATGAAGTGGTACTTTCTTCCTGAACAATTGAAGTCCATGCTTCTTAACAAAGTATTTGTATTCCTGCACAAAATAAATAAATAAATACATAAACAAACAAACAAACAAATAAATAAATAAAATCCTGTGGGTTGAATAGACATCACTTCAAGACCAAGAAGGTCTCTAACCCAACATATATGGAAGGGTAATCATGTTGCAACGTATCCCTGGCAGAAGAAATCTGTTATCTGCTCCTTAACCTAGCACAATTTTTCTGTAGGCTATTAAAAGACACGGTTTTACTTTTTTTTTTTTTTTTTTTTTCCAGCTGCATATTGTTCTGCTTTACTGTAAATGTTACTGTCAATGAAAATATCATCCTACACTCTTCTTAGGGACTTACCCCATTTCCCTTCTGGGTAATATTCTCTCCAACTTTCATCTATCAGGTAGAAGATATTGCAAGTGTGGAAGACTTATGGAATGAGCAGGATAGGCCTTGTCTGCAACCTATTCTGTAGTAGCTGTTAGTGTATAGAACATAATGATATGATGAAAAATATTAATATTCAAACTAATGTACTGAATATATTGGTTTACCTCAATCTCCCATGATCTTAAATTTTGCCTTGAGAGTCATTAGATTAATATTTCTGGTGTTGTTTTTCTGTGCTGCTAGGAAAAAATGACTCAGTCTAAAAGTGAATTATAGCTGAATGGTAAGAGTAATGCAAAGATCTAATACCATTTTCAATGTGGTTCATTTAATATACAATAATTGTAACAGACTGAAAAATCTGGCACTGAATACATTGCAATTAACTAAAATATTTTACTTCCCAAAAGTATACTTTCTGAAGGTCCTTTGCACCTGCAATGTATAGAAATTACAAAGTAATTCCAAAACTAGCATGCAAATTTCTGAAATCTGAGCTTAGAGCATTTTTTTGTCTTTGTGTGCATGCATTTTTTTTTTTTTCCTGCACTGCTTAGATAAGCTAATCATGAGAGCAAAGTGTCAGGTACTACATCTTAGGATTTTCAGTTCAATGTTTTCCACATTCTGCATGACTAAATATAAAGTACAGAATAAATCATGTAATCATTTAAACAAAGTTTTTTTTTTTTTTTTTTTTTTTTTTAATCAGTGCATGAAGACCGAAGGATTTCAACTGTTGTTTTTAACATCTGGAACCTCTGAAGCACTTAACATGCATTAATTTGTATTTGACCCTGAGATGTTCTATGCAGTCCACCTCTGAGTTCAAATAAAAGGTTTTATTGGAAAGAGTGGGGGAGGGAAAGTGTTGCTATTAGAGCATGGTGTTTACTGTACATATTCTTAAACACAAATAGAAGTAATTAAATTATCTTGAAAGTCTGGTCAATTTAGCTAGTCTTATTCAGCCAATTGTGCCTTCAGTGAAGCATGCACAACTCTCATTGAACCAAACAGAAATTACATGTGTTTATCCGAGGACAACATTTCTGTCTTTTTCTGCATGCTTGTACAGGATAGTAAACAAATTGAAGCTTGCTGCTAGCAGTTGGATGTTTTGGTTAACCAGCCCATCATGGTCAAAGGGTCAGATCCTGGCCTTTATGACCACGGTGAAGAGACCAGCTCTGCAGGAACCTAAGACGAGCACAGGCAATTCTGCCCCTGACCAAAACTGTAGTCTTTTGAAACTCAGTGCCTTATGCCATTTCTGGTTACAGACAACACTTAATTCAGCTTTGCGCTGTCTATGTGGATCAAAAAAGTACAGATTATGTTAAAAGTACAAGAGTGACCACACATGAACTTGCATTAGATTTTTATTTTTAATTTTTAATGGTTGTAAACATCAAACGAGAGCTTGACTTGGACCGGTTTTTATCTTAGCTGGAAGCTTATAATCTTTAATGTATTTTTTTTCCTAGTATTTGCACTAGGTCTAAAGCTAAACAATCTGACTGAAAAAAAAAAAAAGCAAAAAAAAAAAAGCGTAATGGAAATTTGATTTTCTGCAATTTCTGGAAGCACGATACTGAGATATCAGCTAAACCTCTTTTGAAGATAAGAGTTGATTTTCCTGAAAACTTCCTAGTTTACACAAAAAAATATTACTCAGATCACCAGAGCCCTCCACATAGGAATCACTACCAAACAATGGTTAAAAAAGGAAAAGTTTTCTATTTATTTTTTATTTTTTTTAATTGTAGATAGTTCAGATCTTGTCATAAGCCAAACACATCTGGTATCACTGTATTTCTGTCTGCATTTAGCACATTTTGAAAGAAAAATGCACTATGGGAATTTCTAAGGAAGAGGAACCACCATTTGAAACAGACAAACTACAAAGAAACCTTCTGTCCTTCCCCTACTTTCCCTTAATTGCTTAAGCTTTATTCGTTTCATAATTCAAACACTGTTGCAGCAATATATCTGTATAACCTTTCTGCAAGCATCAAAACAATACAAGGAATGGGTTGTTCTTCAAAACATGCACTGTATGCCAAAGTAAAAAAAAAGTTCCCCCAACAGTGCTGGCTTCATAAAATATATAAGTATACTTTCTTATGACAGTGAAGACAAAACAGTGAGAGAAAGAAGTTGTACAAAATGTTATTTACTATCTCTTGTAGATATCTTCAGGTTCAGTGTATTCACTCTCAACTGCAAAACCCCTTTTTTAGAAATTAGAAAGTATAGAGTGATTTGCACTGATCAGACTGAGTGCATGAAACAATGATTTTATTCTAGCAGAATTACAGGTCCATAAGGAAGATTTATTAGTGGGTGAATAACTCCCAGACAGCTCTTATCATAGACTGGCATGCAGGATGCAGGAAGCCAAACTAAGCAGAATTCCCTTTACTGAATTTTCAATGATGCCCTTGATTATAGATAGCATTGTTTACCCTCTCTTCCCTCCAACTTTCCTCTTCCACTAGTCTCTAATTATATCCCTTTATGACCCGACCAATTAAAGCCCGATCTTGAATTTGTATTAGAGCTGATGAAAAATTAAAGATACAGATGTACTTTTTCCAAGGCCACGCACACCTCAGCTGAGCTGGCTGACTGCTAGAAGCCAGACAATACAAACGTCACGCTGACTATTTTTAGCACACTATTAAATAAATATGCTGGAATAACACCACCTGGCAAGCTGAGATGAATGCATGTTACTTTAACAATAAAGAAGTCTACAATTTTATATTGTGAGGATAAGCTTACTGATCTGATCTGCAAATTGGTTTAACTTCTTGCTGCCACATTTAAGCTATTGATCATACAGGGGAGAACATTCACTTAACTAAGAATTACTAAATTGCAATAGTCTAATAGGAGTCGACTATGCTTCTGTGTAACAAAAGGCAATATTGGTAGTACTTGGATAAATAATGTGTCAGTTGAGAGAAAAATGGCATCTGCTTATACATCATTTTAATATTGTTAGATTTTTTTAAAAGGGACTCGATATACTTGTGGGTACCTCTTTTCTCTGAAAGAAGGAATGGTGGTTTTCTTTCACAATATGTGCTGTAGATTGATTTTTATTATTATTATTATTTTTTTAATGCATTTGAAATTTATTTCAGACAACTGAGCTTCTGTAATTCTTCACCCAAGGCTGTCTTTACAATGATGTAGTGTTTTTCCAAACAAGATACTTGCTTTCAACTTATCCATTAGAGAAGCAGGAGTTTATAAGTTGTCTTGTTTTTTCATCAAATTTCCCTGTATTTGGTTTTCTTCCTCAATTATCTCATCAACTATTTGTCCATTTTATATTCTGGAAAAACAAAACAAGCAAGCAAAAAAACAACAACAAAAACAAACAAACAAAAAAAACCCTACTAACATTCAATTTCTGTCTAGAGAGTGACTAAATTAAATAACGGTGTTTTCTGACATTTTATATGAGCTCTCTGTTTTGTTTGTTTGTTTGTTTGTTTTTGTTTTTTTCTTGGAAATACTGAGGCTATAATGTAATCACCTTTCTGATAGACTTGCACTTCCAAAGCTGTCCATCGTAGTGCACTAACAAACATTTTTATATAAATGTAACAAACAAACAAACAAACAAAAGTAAAAAAACCACACACACACAAAAAAAAACAAAAACATAAAGGTTTTGACTGTGCAGTTTTGCTTTCTTTTTGGAGCATGACAAATTATACACCAAGTAGAAGCTGGTTAATTTACATTCCTGGGTTGATTTGTTAATTAGAGAAGCAATGTTGCATTCTGTAGGAATCTGCTATATGCTGAAACTGAATTCTGATAAATGAATGGACATGACAGATAAGTAAATCATCATAATGTACTATAGGATGCACATTTTCATCCCCCAGCCCTCCCCTCTGAATTCTTTAATGCTACTTACAAAGGCCAAATTTTAGCTGTTGGTTCCTGATAACAATCTTGACTCCAGATTCTTGTCTCTCAACATGGGGATATTGACTGTCCATATATGCAAAGGAAAGAAGCTCCTAAATACGGACTGAAAAGAATATTGGGACCAAGATCCACCTGATAGCCCGGGGGTAGAACTTTTACCCTCCAATGTATTATGATTGTAAATAATCCTGATTAACTCCTGTGTCTCCTCCACCTTTTCTAAGAGAACAATGCTGTCTGACCTAAATACCTCTCCATCTCTATGTGCTTATGTCCTTCCTCACATTGCCATTTGTTCTTCTCTGCATATTGCTCTTTCCCACGCTATCTCCTGTTCCCCATAGTCAGTCTAAATTCGTCCAAACTTCAGTCCTGTGCAGGTCTTTTAACCATTTTGGGAACAGGATAGTACTGTGTCTTCTTCCCAGCCGGGTGAATGAACACCTATAGATGAATAGTCAGAAGAACAAGCAGAACAGAAAACTTCAGATCTCAAAATGCAGGTTTTTCTTCATAGGGGCAATGAGTTTCCTTTACCCATAACCTATTTTTAAAAAATATTTAGGAATGTAATATTTTTGAGACAGCTGCTTGCCTCAAAGTCAGATGAAATGTATTACCTGAATGAAAAGTTATAGAAGAAGAGGATGCAGCAGTGGACAGATGAACAATGGGACTTGTAAACACCATTTCCTTAGGAATTCAGACTATAATGCTATTTCATCTACCCAAACATCTGTTCTTGGGGATTTAGTGGAAGTTACTTACACCAAATGTTAAGAACACACAAGCTGGTCGCATTAGCTAAAGGGCAACTAGTAGTTACTATCCAAATTGAAAGTTTATTAACAATCAAACTTTTCTCGTGGAAAAAAAAAAAAGAAAAAAAGAAAAAAAGAAAAAAAGAAAAAAAAGAAAAAAGAAAAAAAGAAAAAAAGAAAAAAAGAAAGAAAGAAAAAAAGAAAAAGAAAAAAAGAAAAAAAGAAAAAAAGAAAAAAAGAAAAAAAGAAAAAAAAGAAAAAAAGAAAAAAAGAAAAAAAGAAAAAAAGAAAAAAAGAAAAAAAGAAAAAAAGAAAAAAAGAAAAAAAGAAAAAAAGAAAAAAAGGTTACAGATCATTAATCAGCTGGGACTCCAGCACCTATTTAAATTTGCAGTCACCAAATGATTGCACTAAAATAGCACATATCAGAGCAGATGGGGACTACAGAATCACTGTGAAATTCAAAACAGTTCAAAGGCAAACAAGAACAACAAAGTAAAATAAAGAAAGCTTACTTGCATTTACAGATATTCCATAGGCAACCATCTTGTGAAATATGATGTTTTTGTCAAGCTGTCTCCTCAGTGCTCCTCCACAGCACTTAGTGAAAAAGCAAAAGTTGTTTTACATCATTCCTATTACTACTTGCAACTCACATTCTGGAGAGGAGAACAGAGGAGTTCAGTACATTTTCAAATCTAATGCTGAAGGAATTTGGTGGAAGTTCTGAATCAAACATAACTTTGGGGTATAAGTAACTGTTTTCAGCTTAGCAACACTCCAGGTTTTCTTAAAACTATTCAGTCTATGAGGGGCTCAAAATGAGGTTGGGCAAAACTCTGATGCTTTTCTCTGTGATATTTATGTGTTTTATCTAGGCTGGCAACTCATTTGCTGGCATAAAAACACAAGACCTGGCTGCGTGCATAACCAGGCTGGGCCACCACTGCTTGCAAGCTCACAACTTATAATGAAAACATTCTTGCTGCTTTCAGGAAATGCAGATCCCAGGATTGTGAGACTGTCTAGACTTCGGGTGTTTGCATGCTTGTGCATTACTGAGCCATCTTCCCATTACAGGATGTGCTGGACGTTGGCATGCTGGTGGGCAGCTGGGTGGCTCTGTGCAGAACCCACCTGGTGCCAGGGTGGGCTGCAGTGAGCCAAAGCTAACACGCTCTGCTGGAGCCTGGACAGCACTGGTGGGCCTAACTCAGCCTCTGAGGTGTGTGCTGGCTGCCTGGATTGCTCATTTGGCCTGGCAAATTGCCATGCGAAAGATCCTGATGTGTATCCACGTTGCTTCCCAACTAGCAAATCATCCAAAAATCTGCCATGTGGGGTGGCAATGACTTTTGGAAGGTCATTGGATCAAGCCCTGAGCTGACCATGCTGGAGCCAGTCAAGTTGTTTCTTACAAAGGGCAGAATATTGTTCAGAAAATCAAAATTTTAATCGTCTGTGAGAGGAGCTCCAGTTCTCCAAGTTCTTAAACAGCATTTAAGGGCAGGGAAATATTTTATAATTCACAAACTGAAGTCCAGGAAGATTTTTTTTTTCTTAAATTCTCAGCTCTTAGACTCAAAAAGTTATAAAACAGTATGAATTCCCAACCCCTAAAGACCGTTTGAAATGTAACAGCGCTCTGAAGAAAAAAAAAAAAAAAAAAAGACATAACTGAGAATAATAACAAGCTTACAGTAAAATAAATTAATGCTATGATTTCTAAATTCCAATTGTTCTTTGAGTCAGGAAGTGATCAGTCATTTTTTACCTAAACTTGTGGTATTGGAATTGCTCTGACTGTAATAGTTCACTGCAAGCTGAAGCTATAGCTAGTAAAGATAAAGCCATAAGTACTTCCTATGTGTGATGCTGAAGTTAATGTAAATGCCTCTAAGCAGATGACAACTCAATTACAAATACTCATGTTTACAAGAAGGGAAGACCTGAATGGTGGCCACTCAGTCAAAAGGGTTTAAACATGTTCCTTATTATCTTTGTGACACATTTATCTATACATTTCCTCTTACTGATTTTCACTTTGCAGTTACACGGGATACTCATGGTGTATACATATTGTCTCCATTTGGCCGAGTTGCATTCTTATGTCCCCTTTTTGTAGCTCCTCACTTTTCACTTCATGACACCATGCTATGCAGTGGCTGCCAAAATCAGTGTTGCATTCAGTGCTGTGTTAAATAAGCCATTTGTTTCTCCTCAGTCATGAATACTGACAATTTAAATGGTAATAGCTAGGCAACAATGTACAAACTTGTCTATCAAAAATTAAAGTTCCTTGGAAATTGTTTGATATGGACAATATTGCTGAACTGCAGAAGTAAAAAGGGGAGGATAATATGTCTATTTGAGAAATGGTACTTACAATGTTTGCTCCTCTTAAGAATGAAATAAGATTTCTACTGACTGGTAACAGGATTAGCATGCAGTTAAAATTAAGGCACGTTGCAGAAGCTCTTGCCCAAGCCAGCGTTGACTGTATATATAACAGTATAAAGAAATTAGATTACAAGTTTGGTATAGTAAGAAAAAAAAAAAAGAAAAGAAAATGAAAAGGAAATACTACAGTAACATAATACTTTTATATGTGAAATTTACTGTTGAAGCATCAACAAAAAAATACTATCATGAAAGCTGTGAATAAAATCAGACTATGCATACATTCTTCTTGTGGAGCACTTTATCAAATTTATACTTACTCCCAGCATAATCCGTGTATAAGTGTAAGCATCTTCATCTTCATACCAATGGAAGGTATCAATAAACAAATATAAATTCAATCCCAGCCACACCAACTACAAAGCAGACAGGCTGCAGATTAGTGACATTTAGAGTATTTTTAATGCATATAAAACTGGTTATGGTTATAGTTTGAAAAGTATCTGAGAGATACTTCAAAATCGGTGTGCAATGCAGCTCTTGATCACAGATGATAGAAATCACAAATGCCTGCTGGAATGAGGCTATCTTAGCAAATGCAGGATTATAGCCCTATCCCCACAACCCCAACAGAGGATATAGATGACATTTACTGTGTGATGGTAAACTTGATCTTAAACACAGAGCTTAGTCTGGTCTCTAAAAAGGCAATAAAATCTAAAATTAAAGAATTCCAGAAATGGAGGGAGTTAGGAGCTAAGGAAATTCCTTTCTCTGCCCCCCATGCATTCACCAAAGCCCCTGAAAATGATACAGAATATAATTGAATCACAATTCCAAACCCCAGTTGCCTTTATCTGAGGAGTAATGTATACGGACTTAGAAATAATTAAAAATAAAACAGTAAGACTTTAAATTGTTTTTAAGACTAGTTATAAAAAGGCTGTTGAATATTTTATAGCAAGTTTTACATTTAACTTGGGAGTATTACTGTAAGCAAACCATAAAATGTCTTTTAAACAAGCTTAAAATATTTATATATATCCAATTATTTTTTTTCTTTTTAATACTAAAAATACTCACTAATAACAGGACCGAGAGTTTTTCATTCAAAATCCAACATGCCATCCTGAGTGCCTCTTCCTATGCTACGAGCAGCTGACTCTTGTCTTGTAGTGTAACCTGAGTTCTCCATCTATTCCTCAGGTTTTTCTACTAACTCCTTTTGTCTTTAGGTTTTAATAAGCACCTAGTGGGAGCAGGAGCTCTCTAGGAATTTTCTAATTAAGGACTCTGCGACAAGAGCAGATCACCCAAGTGACGTGTCTCGTGACCTGTGTAAATAAAATGTTGGTCATTGTCCAGTCCTTCTCCTCAAAGTTATTTCTCAGCAAATGAGAGATGCTGTCACTAAATTGTCTTGTACTGACATTGTCTTGTTTGCTTTTTCTTTTCTTTCACTTTTCTTTTTTTTTTTTTTTCAATTTGAGCAGAATATCAGAGTTTTTTGTGATTTGTCTTCTAATTTAGTAGCAAATGAGAGTATCCCTTATGTGTGCATAACTGTACTCAGAACTGCTAAAAAACAAACAAAGAAACAAACAAAACACCACACAACAAAACAAACTTGGAGGTGGCAAAGTCACCCAGTCAGGAGTCAGGAATTGTCAGAATAAAGGGTGCCCCTGCAACATTCATTTGGATTTCTTGTAGCTGTGGTAATGTTAAAATGCATGATAGTTTTTCATTCAGTTGACTGAAACGAAAAAAAAGCAGTTACTTTCTCCTATTACTCTTTGGTGTAAGGACACAAATCCTGCTTCCTTCCCTCGCTTCTAGGAGGAGAGAAGCAACAAGTAATTTCCTCCCAGGCTTCCCTGTCAAGCCTCACAAACTTCAGCTGCCTTCGTCCATTATCTATGAGGTGAGGGGAGGATGCCTATTTCAGAGGTCTGAGCACAGAGGGTTTAGGAAAGCTGTGTCCCTTTCTCACATGTGTGGCTAAAGCAGCCTGGCAGGTGGCTCTTCATGTGCTCCTGACCCTGCTCCCACAATTTGCTGATGTGGCTTTGGCAGCACTTAAGGTACTCAGGAAATACAAGTCTCTTCCAAATGCAATACACAAATACTGTCCAGGGCTAGAGTTTACTCATTTTTCCAGGATTTGTTTTTATTTACAAAACCAGATGTTTCTGTTCCGCCAAGTTTGTCCTGAGGATGTTCAGCTATTTCCTTCTCCTCAGAGGTTTGTTCCAGCGAGGATTTAATGAGCCACCTGCAAAAATGGGTGAGCAGGACTCAGTATCTATCAGGAAGATCAAAACCTTTTGACAGGTCAGTTTATCAGAGAATAAGGTTAGTCTATCCAGGACTTTTTAGTAGGTGGTTATTTGAATGGCCAGCGCCATAATTTGATTCAATGTAAAGAACACATTTTCTGATTTTCCTTTACTAAGAAAGAATAATAATTTAGTGCCTTTTCTGCACTTCTCCAGAGGGGAATCCCTTCCCCTTGGCTCTGCTTATATTGTGGAACTGACAGCAGCTGATCTTACTGGGGGAAGGAAGCTGAGGTTTCTCCCCCAGGCTGCTTTCAAATGTGGTCAATAGCCTTTGCAGGAAGGTCCTGACATGGTCTTAGCTCTTTTTCTGTCCTGTCCTGATGAGTGATCTGCATTTGCCCTTGGACCCCTTCCCTGAAGCTATGCAAACTCTGCCTAGGATCTCCTTCCTTACCCAGTAAAACCATTTCCTTGAGGCCTTCCTGACTTGGCCCCAAAGACTTCTTGGTGACAATATAGCTTAAAATTATTATTATTACTATTATTTTTAATTCAGTTGCTATTAAGCTCAGCTACTTTTTAAACTAGTACTAATGACAAATATGAGTTACCAGAACCCTGGAAACATGATTATGAATATTTTGAATGCAAGCATTTACAATAAATTTATTTTCAGCTTTATTTTTCTTAGCTGGCACAATTATGAATTCTTTATCAATAAATTTTGTGGCAAGCCATGTGCATTATTTGGCCATTGTCTATTATGTGACTTGATAGAGGCTATTACCCAAACCACCCTCTTTATAGTAGCTTTGATAATGCAGGAGCTAACAAGATAGCAAGCATTGCTGTATTTTTCAGAGGTCAAAAGGAAAGGAAATAAGGGAGAATGGGAGAAGAATGTGTAGAGAGTGAGGAGAAATACTGGTAAGGTCAGATGCCAATTTTAACTACTTTACAAAAAGGGGAGGGGGGAAAAAAAAAAAAGAAAAAAAGAACACTATCTGGATTAGCTACACTTCAAAGGGAAATGCTGCACTGCGATGTTCTGCTTTGAAGTTCAGCCGATCCAGACAGCAATTTTCTAAAATGAGTCAAAACTGGCATCTGAAATAGATTTTTTTTTTCTGAGTACAGCAGATTCATATGCTGGTTTAGGCTCCAAAATTTGTCTGGATCAGCAGCTGTACTTCAAAGCAGCACATCTCAGTACAGCATTAGACTTTGATGTGCATGTGGTCCAGATGCCAGTGCTCTTAAAGGAGCCGATGAATCAATTGCACTTTATTTTTTGTCTGTTGAAACAGCTATGTTTTTTCTCATATATAACGATAACGTGTGTGGTCTTCAGTATGGTATCTATCAATAAAAACATAATGCTAAAACAAAAGCACTTTATTGCTTCATTTTCTACAAAGGAACTGGCCATCATCATTTTATTATACTGATTTGCGGTGATCTCAGCCAATTTCTAGCACAAACTGTTCAGACAAGACTCAAGAAAGGATATTTTATTGATTAAAGAACTAGCTGTGTTTCATTTCTATATTGTTTTATCATTATCATGAGATACAACTGTCCTAAAAAGTATATAGAATAAGGATGAAAACAGGTTTGTTCTAGCAGACTGGGGAAAAAGCAGTGATGGGCATGCTAACTTCCCATGGAAGAGACAAGCAACTCTGTCATTAGTTTTGAAAGGTCACTTTTAGCATGGAAAGAGGTTTATGAGGTGCTGAATTCTTCCATTTAACTATCTCAACATTAATGTCAATGTTTATATCAATTACTGCTACAGATCTGTATTGCAGTTAGTTCTGTTTGACAGCAATCTCTGTCTGAGGTTGTTAGTAATTTTTTTAAGTACTTTCAACAGTGCTTGCCCTTTACAAGACAAATTAATTAGTATCATGAGACTGTATGCATATACCTATATGTATTTCATTTTGCTAGGCTGTCCTAATTTTACTATTAGATATGCATGCCTTGTTTCTCAAAGGCAAAATAATTTCAGTTGACTCTGAACTCTGCTGTAGACCTTTCATAGTTTTTCTGTGTTCTTGGCTTTATGTCTGTTAGTAACCTCAAGGAATTCAATAAACTTCACTATGCTACATAAAGAGGTGGATACAGGTAAACAAGTGACCCAGAGGATCAGGGTGCTCTAATTTTGCAGACCTTCTCACAATCATTTGCATGCTGGTTGTACCAGAGTGTATTAGACTCACTTTGTATTAGACTATACCAAATGAGGATTTGGGTTCTCTAATTGTTACATTATGTTTATAAAATATTTCCTTATAATGTCTAGGAAGTGAGAGGGATATTTGTCTTCATTGAATGGTGAAGGAGCTGAACAATACAATTGATAAACCATTCAACATTTGTGGAGAGAGGGAAGCTCTTGAAACTACAGTGCAAATTTTTCCTTTTTAAATTTTTTATTTGTTTGTTTGTTTGTTTGCTTTTCTTTTAGAGACAATTCAGAAGGAACAGAGGCCAAGGTTCAGCTTTGGTTATTCTTCAGTGCTCTAACTCCAGCTTTGTAAAAGGAACTTATTGAATATCTATAAACAGTGACTGAGTGACTAGTAAGAGAAAAACAGCTACATTATTTTTAGAGCTTTTCTTATAGTTTTTTTAAGTGCCTCATTGATGTTGATGGATTTTCTTTTTTTTTTTAATGAACTATACTTCCATTACAGATGAGGAAACTGTTTTGGAGTTTGAGAGCATTAAAAAAATCCCTAAAGCTCTAAAAGCCTAAAATAATATTAGGCTCATCAGTGTTGAAGATTCAAAAATCATCAGATTGTTCTAAAATTTATGAAATTAAAAAAAAATAGTGTGGATTTTGGGGGACTGATAAGTAAGGAAGCTTCAAGAGCATATGGCCCCTCATTTGCAGCTTTTTTTTCAGTAACAACATGTTTAATTTTTAATAAAAAGCACGAGTTTTATTAAAAATCTTGGCCCAAAAAGTAGGATTGAAAAGAAAATAAATGCAATTATCAAAACACTTGTGATACAGCTGCCAGAATTAGCAATGATAGAGCAGGTTTTGTACTTGTGGTCATCTCTCTACTCTGCTTATGATCAATTGCCTGGAGCAGGGCCCCAAGAATTTCTTAATTTCTAAAACTTGCTTTTGTGGAACACAACTAAAAGATATTTACATCCATAAGCAAGGACTATGTCTACAAGCCTACTCATTGGTTACAATGCACAAAATGGAGAGAAAGACTTCTGTCTTTGTGCAGAAAAGAAGAACAAAGTCCTTTAAAAGGAGGAAACATCTTTTTGTGGTAGGTCCAGCTCCTCTTGAATTCCATGAGCCAATGGAATAAAATAGATATGCAGGTGTGGTTCCTGTCCCCGTTTTATCAAATCTGATACTGGTGTCAAGGCTACCTCAAATGAAGGGCAGTGCCTGGACTGGCAACTGCAGCTTGCACCATATACACTCAGGGGAATCAAGATAAGGAGCTGAAACAATGAAACATAAGGGATCTGGGATTAAAATCAAACATCATGTTGGAGGCTAAAAGGAAAATTGTCACTGACCAGTGTGGGAACCACTATTGCTACTGCCTGAAGCAGGGCTCACCCCATCTATACAGGGCAAGCCCAATGCTGAGTCTTCCCACAAGCTGGTAGAAAGAGTTTATCAATGAGAAAGTGTTTAACAGCTTTAGCTTGGGAGATAATCAGTTCCCAGCCAAGCAATATCAATATTTGAATCCAAATCTTCTATCTCTCAAGGGACTCCTTTATTACCATGCTCACACTGTAATCAAAATATATTCAGGAGTAATTTCAGATGTTCAAAAGCTATTTGTTTCAATAAGTGCCAAAATCTCCCAGCTCTTGACTGTACATCTCCAGAAATAGAGCATCCTACCTTCCTAATTATATGTGTAAAATGCTGGTTTTCCCACAAGAGCTGTTTTCCAGCTTAATAAAACAAAACAACCCCTCAAAGCAGCAGAAATCTTGTAAAAAAAAAAAAAAAGAGAGAGAGAGAGATGTGTCCATGGGTTATACAGACAGGTTTTCCCTTTAGCTGTTTTGTAGGTAGCAAGCTGTAAAAAAGAGGTTAAAAATGAAGTGAGAAATGGGAAGAACAAGGAGCAAGAAGAAAAAAAATGAGATGACAGTAATATCCATGTTTTCTCTTGTGTGACAGACTTGAAAGATCCCATAATAGAGAAGATATTTTTCAGCTGGCCTTGTTCCAATAGAGCACTACTAGGTTGCGCATCAGCTGGCCCTTCTCCAGCTTTTCATCTCCTGTACCAGGTGCAACTACTAAGTCCATTGATCTGCAGCCCGTGACACTTATTTTGCAGGACTGTGCTCACAGGATCCCCCTTATAGGTGCAGGCTCTGCCAGGCTGAGTATTACCCAGGGTAAGGGATAAGTGAGGGCATAGCCCTGGCAGGTGGGGTGACAGAGGGGGATGATGTCCCCCCCATCCATAGACACCTTTCCATGTGGGGTGACCAGCTGTGCTTTACGTCCTTCACCAGGTGACGGTGGCTGGAGGGAGAGTGGGGCAGTGCCCTGAGATGAACGAGTTGCTGGCAGAGCGTGACATGGGGATGTTGCTCCCTTGTGTTAGAAGGAAAGCAGAGACACTTGGGCTCACCACAGCCCAGAGTGGCTGCAAGGAGAAGGGAAGCCAGAGACCAGGATGAGTGGGGCCTGTGCTGCTGTTGGCTGCAGGTTGGCAAGGGTTAGTGGGGCAGCCAAATCTGCAGGGGCCATGGACTGGGCTGAAGGCTGCCAGCTGGTTATTCACCTCCTCCAGAGCAAGGGCATCACAAACATGGTAGAGAAGGTAGACTCCGCTATGAGAGAGAGACTCAGTATGGGCATAAAATAGTTGTTCATGTCCCATGTCAGCACACAGCCAATTCCCCTGCACTGCTGCACATGCATAATACTCTTCATGCTCTCCAGTGCTGACTAGGTTGCTCAGCTTGCAGTACACAGTCACTTCTCATACATGTATTTTCCTCTCACACACCCTAATCATACCACAGCAGCAACACTAACCCTCCCTTACACCTTTCTTGTACATCCAATATGTCATTCCAACTAACATGGCAAAATACAGATATCTTCCTGCTTCTGAGGGGAAAAGCCTTCTTCTATCAAAGCTAAGCCTCAAACTTAGTTCAGGCACTTTAATTATTTGGTCAGACGTCTTGCTATAGCAGGCCTTCTCCAATGCAGCAGGCGTAATTATACAGGCGGTAATTCAGGTTTTTCTCAGAGAATTAAAAAGTAGTAGAGTAAAATATTCTTAGCAAAAGGGCTAAAAAGTGAAAAATGTATTCTAAGGAATTCTAAGGAATTGTAGCAACATTTATTTATCTTTACAAATGCAATTTAATTACTACTTACACCAGTCCACAGGACCTGATGAGATGGCACTCATGAGTGCTCAGGGAGCTGGCTGGTTTCACTGCAAGGCCACTCACAATTACTCTGAAAGCTCATGATGACTGGAGGAGGTTCCTAGGGACTGGAAAAGAACAAACATCACTCCTGTCTCCAAGAATGGTAAGAAGAAGGATATGGAGAACTGCAATCTGGTCAGCCTCTGCTCAATTATTGTGAAGGTGATGGAGCAAATTTTCCTGGAAAACATTTCCAGACATGTAAAGGACCAGAAGGTGATTAGGAGCAGTCAGCATGGCTTTATGAAGGAGAAATGTGCTTTAACATCCTGATAGCCTTCTGTGATGAGATAACAGGTTTTGTGTTTAGCAGGTGGAAAAAATGAACTGACATGAATCTGGTAAGTTCTACAAGGGGAAATGTCAAGTCCTGCATCTGCGTTGGAATAAATCTATGGATCAGGACAGTCTGGGGGCTAACAGTTTGGAAAAAAACTTGGCAGAAAAGACACTGGGGGTTTTGGTGGACCACAAACTGACTGTGAGCCAGCAAGGCACCCTTGTGTCAAAGAACTCTAACAGCCTCCTAGGTTGCTTGAGGAAGAGTGCTGCCAATAGGTGATCCTTCCCCTCTGTTCAGCCCTGGTGAGGCCACATTGAGTCCACTGCTAGGCTCCCCAGTATAAGAAGGATATGGACTTATAGGAACGAGTCCAGCAAAGAACCACAGAGCTGTTCAAGAGTATGCAGCAATTTTCATGAGAGGACAGGCTGGGAGAGATGAGATTGTTCAGCCTGTAGAAGAAAAAGTTCAGGGGGATTTTATCAATGTGTATAAAGTACATTCAAGGAGGATGCAAAGAAAATATAGCCAGGCTCTTCTCATTGGTATCCAGACAGAACAAGAACCAATGGAGACAAAATGAAACACAGGAGGTTCCCTCTGAACAACAGAAGACACTTCTCTACTGTGTGTGTGACTGAGCACTGGCACAGGTTGCCCAAGAGTTTCCATCCTTGGAGATACTCAAAGCCTATCTGTGCACAACCTTGAGCAACCTCCTGGAGGTGACCCAGCTCTGAACAGTGAGGTTGGACTAGATGATCTCCAGAGGGGCCTTCTTACCTCAGCCATTTTGTGGTGCTGAGATCTCAACTTAGTTTGCTAGAAAAAAAGTGACTGGAGCATTCTGAAGTTTCTGAACCTAGACTATGAGCATTCTTATTTTAACTAAATTAATTTATCTTTTGTTAAAATTTTCATGAAGAAGTTATTAGATTTGTCTGATTTTATTTCTGGCTCTTATTCAGAACTTTGTGATCCCATTAGCCGTCAGTTTTTATGAGGATGAAATGTTTCCAAGTGCTGGATTGAATATTTCCATTGGAATATTTTATGGCAATTTTTGATTGAGTCAGTCTTAGATTCTTTCACTGGATACACTAAAAGAAATGATAAGGGGGAAACATAGATATTTAAGTGACTTCATATACCCTTAAAATGAGTTGCAATGACATGAATAAAGACTTTCGTTAAATTAATGTAAGTCCTTGTATATAGGTATGTTTTTAAGTCTGTTTGCCACAAATCACGTTTTTCCAAAAAACACATCACCATGCAAATTTCTCATTTGCATAACATTAAAATTACTAGAGTTGATAAACTGTATGCTATCTGAATGATTTTTAGACAGTGAATGACTTCTCTTCATTTGGACTTTATTTTCTTCCCAAATTCATTCTGAAACTAGTGTTAAAACCTATTCCATATTAAATTAAAAATAAAACACAGTTTGCTTAACACAGGAGGATTAAGGGGTCATTTCTACGTACTCCTTGGTGTCAGTTATAATATGCACTCACAGGAAAAGCAGCAATACTTACAACCTTTCCAGATGGCTATTCACTACCGCGCACAAGAAGAGAGGTCAAGAGCTAAGCGTTCACAGCATTTTCTAGCATGTTCAAAGTGGAAATTGTATTTTAAAGTAATTTCAGGCCATCATTTTTAACACTGAAGTATAGCAATATATAAAGGAATAAGCTGTAAGTATTCTGGAATCATTTCTCTGCCACTTAAACGTTATTTGCTTCCATTACCTTAAATTCAAATAAGCTGGTGGCGCTGTCTATAAAGTATCTCTCTGTTTTGAGAACAAGCCATGAAGAGGCATAGGCAGCAGGGGAGAACAATGAATGAATACACGAAGAAAAGGAGAAGATACAATGAATGAAGACAAATTGGGAAGATGACACATTCAAACAGTATTTTCATAGTCTAAACAATAATACCCTTGTGAGCAAAGATTTCCAACTGATGCCTGCTATTTCTCCTTTCAACATTTTCTCCTCACATCTTCATCTCTTCCTCCCATTTTTTTTTCTTCCTAAAAGCTCTGCAATTTTTAGCGACTAAAACTAATTAGTTTTATGTCAGACTTCTCCAACATCTCACATCAATAGTGTGCATAGGTAAAATGTCTTTTACTTACAGTCTGTGACACATTTGATTTAAAGTGCTATGGACAAAGCAATGAAGTATTAGGGCATCGGATCCACTCCAAAGAGCCAGATCATTGTTCTTAATGCATCTCATGACTTGATCCTCGAAGCTGAAATTGTTTAGTGATTCCTTTTAAATAAGACCGAAGCTCATTCCTTCCCACCACAATGAGTTCCCAGTCAATAGGGGTCTGAGTCTGAACACAGAGAAGAAAGCAGCAGACCAGCTCATGTCCCTTTCTCACCTCCCCTCTCCTTTAGGCAAGGCACCGGGACCTCTTCCTACTCTCCCTGCCATACACCTGCTGGTATCCTGCCATGGTGCTTTGGGAAAGCACCACGAGCTGCACAATCAGCTCCCCTCTGGCAGTGACCAGCAATGTCCCTTCTGACCCATCACCACCCCTTCACCCCAGCCCCTCAGCCACACTACAGCCCTGCCTACTTGCCATGGCATCACCCCATCACCAGGCTTTGGAGAAGTCAGCACCTACATCATTTCACGCCAAGCTTAGATGAACACTGCGTGTGTCCTCCAGCTTTGAGCTGCCTGCAGTTGCTGTGGAGCCATAAATTCACCTTATTATCAGTAGGAAAATAGAGGTAACTGTAAGGATGTGGTGATTAAAGTCTTTAATGTATGCCTGTTTATATTGTAGTTACAACTTAATCTAATGAATTCAATTTTATTAAAGGTTTTCCCAATATAGTGTTTTAAAACAGAAGAGATTAAAGTAGGTTTATATTCAAATATTGCTCATTTCAGATCTCATAAAAATTTGAATAACTGACTATGCTTTGAGAATAGAGAAGTTAAAAGACACTTAAAGGCCTACCAGTTAAATGCTATTAATTTAAAAGTTGAATAACATTTAAAAACAAAACAAAAACCTTGAGGGAACTGTATTTATAAATCATGAAAATTTTTAAATCATTTTAACACAGATTCAGTTAAAATGTTCTATTTGTTGCGTACCTCAATTGATATGGAGAAATAATATAGATTTCATTCAAAAAAGGCATTCAGTTTTTTGGTAGCTCTTGTCACAGTTAAAGTACAGTACAAACATTTCCTTTTAGTCTTTACATCAAATATTGTATGAAAAAGATAAGATTATAAAAAGAAAAATAATAAGGAGACATGACTTGCCATAGGAGGCATGGCAATTTCTAGTAGGTCTTGAATAAAATTAAGAATTTTTAGGCACCTCTCATAAGCACTTCACAGGAATTTTACTATTTTGTCTATCATTTGGGGAAAAGAAAAAAAAAAGCATTCTTCATGTACGAGAATATTAAAACTATAATGTAAAATAAGCAATGTTAATTTTTATTTCAGTGTAGAAAATGATGTGTGATCACTAAACCCAAATATTTTTACTGCTATTTGGTAGACTACTTGAGAGAATGGCAGTGAGAAACAGAAACATAAGAGATTTATTGTGTAATTCATTATTTGTCTTCTAACATCTTTCCCCTCACACATATTAGCAATACTAGTTCAATGAGAAACTGCTGTCATACCTTGTTGTGAGATCTGCTCCAGCAGCACTGACATTTTGGCTGATGCTGGCTTTGATGGCTGGATCAGTCTGGACCAGCCCTCAGCCTGCTCTCTGTAGGGAGCAGCTCTCTCCCCTGTCCAGCCTGATGGAGGATGTCTCTGAATGTTTGGAATGAACTCTGAATGTGTGAAGGGGTGACTTCAGAAAGGTTCATGGTTTTGAGCAGAAAGTGGGCTCATTCTGAATTCCTGTTGCAGTGAATTGGCAAAGTGAGACAATGACTGTATAGCTGTCGGAGTCCTGGCTAGGAATGGGAATATGACGTGCTTCATAGCATTGCTAATAGTAACTTAAGAAAATGCATCCAGAGACGGTAGTCAAAAGTGATGTAAAAAAGTCGGGAATAAGAAGATAAAGAAGATGGTACAAAGATCAGGGCTGAATATAATGCCGTCCTTTCAAAAACCTTTGTGCACAGTCAGTCTCAAATACTTTTCACCCCTTGCCCAACAACAGTGCTCAAGAGTCTCAGATTTCAGTTGACAAATAAATAAACAACATCCTAGACCTTGTTATCGTGGTGACAGCCTTGAAAATATAAATCAAGTGTAAACTGATCTAGTGATGTTTTCCAGACCTTAAAGGCATCACGGGATGATTGCTGAGGAACGTGAAGTGTCCTACACATATTAATGGACTGTTAACTCAAACCTAAAAATGACAGCCTATGGTGCTTTGGAAGCTGAAACAGCCCAGACAGTATGAAATAAATGCAATATCCGACGTGCTATATAAATCACGGTCTGCACTGTTGTATTTCATCAAATGAAATAATCCATAAAGTTAGATATTTACTGCCATAAAATTTCCACTGCAGTTTCACAAAGTGTGAGGAGCTTGCCTCAGATTGTTCTTCCAAGACAGATAAATCTGGGCTGCAATAAGTGAGCAAATCTTCCATCAAAGCTGACTTAACTTTAGCAACATCATAAAGACTGACGAGCTGCAGACTGAGCCTGTCAGAGGATGGGTGTATTTATTAAAACGTAATTTATCCCTGAATTTAGGTGTCATGCTACACCAAGTAGTTTGAATGAGAGGGGGCAGAAGTGCCTAAAAGAGAAAAAGCAATGATGAGGGTGGCTAATTAAAGTTCTAAGGGAAAAGATTTTGACTTGCCCTATCCCATAATTTGCTTTTCCTTTAATGACTTACCTCTGTCTCCTATACATATAAATTACACTGTCTGAACATACACTGAATGTCAATTTCTGCCTTTTTTTTTAAATTCCATTCTCTTTCATCCATTTTCTGATCCTCAAAGCCATTAGAAAATTTGTTGATATTAAATTTTCCAACATAGAATACTATTTGGTCCAATTTGTATTGGTCAAAAATATGATATTAAATCTGGCAATATCTGTTTACATTGGTAGTTTATACTTAAAACACATTAAAACATCCTTTTATATTTTTTGAACTTTGAATTCTTTTTTAGTCTTTGAAAAGAAAGATTATCATAAATTAGATTAAAGTAGTTATACAAAGCTTCTTATATTTGATATTAATAAAACAGTTTAAGTGTCCTAAGTGGTGTTTGAGTTGAGTTTATGAAAACTGTTTTACTTTTTTTTTTTTTTTTTTTTTTTTTTGTGAAGAATGCGTAAAAGAAGTCAAGATAAGAAGTTATCTGTGCCCAGTATTGATTACCTTCCTATCGATACTGAAGCGGTCTTAGAATTTCTGTATGAAATTTTCATTTTGAAAGTTCCCATCATTTTCTGAGTATTTATTAGATTCAATGTGAATATTTTTAGCTAAGTACATAAAAAAATTACTATGCAGTGAAGGGATTTTATCATTGCTAGAGATGAACAGAGGGTGAGCTATTTTGTACCTTATATATCCTTTGCCCAAAGGACAGTGAAGGCTGTTAAACCGAACTCACCCTGACCTGATCAGTGATTGACTTGGGGCAATGATTTAAGGAAACTACTTATACAGTTTAGAAGTTAATGCTAATATTAAGAATTTTTCAACATATTATCTTGAACATAAAGCCAGATTTTTGACCTGAGTCATTAAGATTTGAAAGATACCACTCACCCTTTTTTAGTGGATGACAGCCTAAAGGCTATTTATCTGCATAGCTCCTCAAAGAGAAAAAATATCACAGTACTAGGAAGAAATCAAGTTATATGAACTTTCTTTAGCTTCCTACTTCTCATGCAACTACCTGCTGGAGGAGAATAGGGGATGGAGTCAGACGAAAAAGGCAGTGGGACGTGCAGTGGCAGTTTCATTTTTTTAATGTATTTTTTATTTATGACGTTTGCTCTTTGGAAGGAGAGGATTGCATTAGATTCAAGATTGTTTTGTATTTGGGCAAGAGGGAATGTATCTGATACTCTTAAAGTTGTGCAAATGAACACCTGTATCTGCGTATGTACTATGAGCTGTGAGTGTTTCATGTTTTAGGCAAAGCTGAGTATATCTTATTGGCTTCCTGCAATGGAAAAAAGGTACTTTTGCATCTGATCCACAGAAAGGTGTCTCAAAGGACTGGACTGAAAAACAAGACTAAATACAATAGTGTGAAAAATAATCTCAAGGTGGCAGAAGAAGAAGGGTGTGGGAAACAACTGGAGAAGAAGTCATGCAAGAGTTTGACCTTTCATTTTTGTGTTAAGCTGCAAGTCTCTTTAAAGGCACGGCAGACAACCATGATCTTGCATGTATCCTTAAACATAACTGGCTAAACTGAGAAGTCTAAAACACCCCGAGCAGCACTGTTTTCTAGAAGTTTGTGTTTGAATGCTTAGTGGCTTTATCTTTCTGAGAAAAGAGTAATGATGCAAGCAAATGCAATGCATTATGGCAATCTATGGTGCATTTGTATCTACTTCATTTCCCTATACACTGCACGTTTATGGTGTACCTTCTAGGGAGCTGAAGTGGAAATCAGACAACTTGCAGGTTTGACAGGAATAATGGGAAAAGGCAAATTTGTATTACAGTGAAAAAGTGATAAAAACAATGAGGTGATAAGAACAAGACAGGAAGGCAAAGTGTCTCTGGAGAGGAAGCTCTATGGAAGAATCTAACCAGCACAGTAGCATCCCCTGAGTGAGCAGGGACATGAGACAGTGTTTGGGCTCTCTTGAAACTCTTGAGGCTTAAAATATTTGGATGATACCCTCCTTGACAGTAACCTGGTAACTAGCTGACAAGGAGTGCTCAGCCAGATGCTCCCATAGAGGCATTTTCAGTGTCATTGCTAGAAGGGTGCACATATTTAACTAATGTGAATTGTTTCCAAAGTTGACAGTGCATGCACCCTTAAATCTTTATTTCTATGCCTTTCACAAATATATTGCGAAAAATTCACCACATTTTTTTTTCCTGATTAGGGATGGCATTTGCAACTTACTTTTTAAAACAATAGTCTTCTCATGGGAAATTCTGAAAACATTTTATATAGAAATAATTCTGTTTCTACAGCATATATGTTTTTTATCACTTTTTCCCATTGATTACTAGAGATATTTGCATAAAAATACACACATAGGAATTTATCTGCTGCTGCTGCTTTTTCCTAACTTGAAATCAAAATCCCTGTGGAACAAATGTACTCCTAAGCAACAGAAATTTTAATATGAGTTTTTTGTTTTTTTTTTTTAATAAAAACAAGCAGAGAAAAAAATTGAAAATATTACTACTTTTGGAAAATACTTTTTACTAATGGCTTCCACAAGCTCGTAATACAATAAACATGCTTTTAAAGCTCTCTCATAATTTAGTTGCAAGCAATACAGTTTAATGCAGAAAAATTGATAGCCCGTCCCACATTAGTATTGTTGTGGTTTGTTCTGGAAATCTTGATCTACTTGCAAAAATGATCTTGAAATTAAATTTTTCTCCTACATCTAAAGCTGGTCAAAAGAATCATTTCATAAAACTGCCCATGCTGGGTGTATAAATGGAGCTATGTTTTATGAATAATTTCCCATGATATATCTTTAGTATTATCACGTAATCCGTAAAGGAAAGTCATTAAATTTATGTGCAATCATTTTCTTGCCTGAGTGGCCCTAGCTCTTTCTAGCTATTTTACTTTTGTTTCTTTAATAATGGCTAGCACAACAGTAAACTCTTAACTATCCAAGGTATTGTTAAATTTTTTTTCCTTGTCCCTTGTTACCAGGTTTTCTTGTTTGTTTGCTTGTTTTTCTTACCTTAAACTGCAAGATTCTTATTCATGGTCCTAGACAAAAAAAAGGAGGAATAAAAATGCAGAAAACATTCCATTCTGAAGAAATCTAAGACTTTAAAAAGAGTATTAGATAATATATGAATTCTAGTTTTGCTTAGCCTGCCTCATTTTGCACACTGACACATGCAAAGATGAGTTTAAAAAGCTATTCCTCCTCTTCTACCCAAGCTTCTGTGTGATTTCTCCATCAACCCACCCTCAGGGCTGCTGTGGGGCTATCTCCCAGGCACAATTAGGGGACAAAGTGCAAATACCATCTTCTGACAGTGTGCATGATGGGGGAATTAGCATCGGTTTGGCACAAGATCTCCAGTGAATTTCCATTGATTAGAAATGAAAGCTGAATCATGGTAACAGTAAATATCACTGACACTAAGACGGCTAAATTCTGATCTTAGCAGAAATTTCAGGTGTCTCTGCATAATGTTAAAGATCAGAAAACACCACAAAACAAATAATGTATCCTAAGTCTTACAAAAAAAGCAAGAGGAGTGATAATGACAAGTGATCACTGTTTGAGTTTATTTCTCAGCTGCAGAAGTATGAAACGAGCAATTGGAATCTAACTGCTAATGTCAGGTGACATCTTCAACTGCTTATCAGAGTGGTAGAGATAGGAAGTATCAGTATTTTTCTTTCTTTTAATTTTTTACTTTTTAAAAGTCTTCTATGTTATTTACATAATGATTCAATGCACCCAGCAATACTGTAGCTAATGAAACCAATCTACGTCAGGGCTCTTGAACTGCTAAAAATGCCTGTTGCACCAATCACTTTTCACCTAAATTTATCTGCCTCTGAGGATGATGATAGCCCATAGATACTTCTCAGTGTATGCCTCAGCTGATATCAGTAGCTAGAGCTGAAATTTTTGCCTTATAAAGAAGCACCTGTACACTGGAAAGTGGAAAAGTATCTAGGTTGTCTTCTAATTATCATTGCTGATGCAACTGTTTTAAAGCTGTTCTAAGACTGTTGAATGAACTTTTCTATTTCATAGGAAAAGATTATAGGACTTATAACATTTGAGAACAATACTGGAATTCTTATTTTTAATCAATTCCAACAGCAACATTGAGATAATTAACAATACGCAAAGTTCAAAGTCAAACTAGAAATACACACTACCGACTGCTGATTTATGGTACTGAGTGACAAAATAGGGCAGTATAAGTCCACTTTACTGTGGCAAAATTAGGTAGGCAAATTTAAGTTTTGTTTGTTAATCAGCATGGCATAAATTAGACAGAATTAAAACAACCCACATCTCTAATCTGGTAGGCAAAAGAGGATGTAGTTTCTAAATGATGAGGAAGAGAAAAAGGAAAAAAAAAAAAAAAAAACACCCTACAAAGTAATAACAAAATCTGCTCGATCAAACTTGAATAGTTTGTACAGTTTAACACCTTTCTTTCCAGTCATAATGCGTTATATAATTTGGGTACTGAATTATTCAAAACGGATTTCATTAAGATAGCTATAAACTTGGGGACTTTTGAAATTACTTTTTTCACTACCTAACTACATGATGAAGTGGTTGAGGAAACACTTGTAGTTAAAGATGAGTCAAACACTGGAATTAAATTATTAGGTTAAAACAACAAGTCTAGTTGATGAGATATCACATATCTGAAAGAGAAAGGTATTTAAGATTGAGTTAGGAAGTTATTTCTATAAAAGATCATAAACTTGTCTCACAACCTTTCAACTTTTTAATTGTGTAGGTGAGCTGTCAAGATGCACTCTGTATTGATGTGTAATTGTATCACTATTACCATGATTTATATATTGTCAGTAAGTCTGTTTATGGGTTCTGCCAATTACTAAGTATAAACATTGAATTCAAAAACATGCTCCTACGATACGGTGATTGAAATTCTAGTATCTTTATCTTTGGCTTAAGCAGAGCATAGTTGTCATCTGGTGACTTTCAACTTGCTATAAAGGCGTCTGTGCTCTAAGAGGAAATGGATTTATATGAAGTTGGTGAAGAAATTCCATATGGAATAGCAACTATATCACTATCCATTATAAAAAAAAGAAAAGGCAAAATATGAGACACAAAATTTTATGCCTCTTAATTGTTGAATTACAAATACTTTCAAGGACATTGGTAACATTAGTATAATTAAAAGGTAGTTGGCAATATTTCTCAAAATCTCCTAGTTAAGTGATTCCATTTTGTTTCATGGAATAAATCTAGTGGATGGGGCCATGCCTATCCTCTTTATGTTTCACATTATGTGTCACATGTTATGTTTTGGCTTTGGCGTTTCTGGTATTCGAAAAGGTAATATGTCTTTATATTAAATTATGTTGTCTTGAGATAAAAAGAAAATATTAGTTATGAAACTCAAAACAATAAAACATACACATTTAGCTATAATAATTCATTTTCACACTTCCTTTAATGTAATATGGATACTTCAGTTGAACCACTACTGAATTTATTCATGACTATTATTGTATTCCCTATGTTTGTTGTTGTTGTTGTTGTTGTTTTGTGTTTTTTTTTTTTTTCCCTTAACCTTAATATTATGGTAAAGTTAATCTGTACAAACATCTAACTAGATATAAATCAGTTAGGGTAATGTTCAAATATTTAGTTTGAAATTAGCTCTACATGTGCTATTTGGTTAAATGTGCATGGTTATACATTTGTTGTCAGCTTACTTGAAACAAGCGGTGGGAAATTGAACTTATCCAGGCAGAATTTTTTCCCCCATTGTGTATAAATGTGATCTCTGCAAGTGTCTAATAACAGAGGTACTTTGGGAGTTCCCAGGCAGGCACTGTCATGTCTAGGGAAATAGCCAGATTGTGTGCTACTTGTGAAAGGCTCCAGGAGCAGTCTTTGAGGGTGCTAAAAGGAGCTTCAGAGATGTTTCCCATCTTGTGGAGGGAAAAGAGAAGAAGAGAGAAGTTAGGATTGTCACCAGCAGAACAGTGTTCACCAATCTTAGAGGGAAATATTTTCAGAGTGGGGCTTTACTATAAAGCAAGTGTTAAACTGGGCCTCAGCCTTAGGGTTTGAGCCAGATGCCACGATATGACTGAGATCTGTAAAAAAATGTTTTATGTATAAGCCTCCAAGATCTTTTCCCTCATGAAAGTGAATTCATTTAAAAGGAAAAACATATACTGACAGAAGAAGATACAAAACACTGACACCTTTTGCTTTTCCTCAGCCTCACCACCTCTAGCTCTTTGCTCAGGTGACATCAGTGCTTTTGAGAAATTATTAATGCCAGACTGTAGGTTGCCCTCAAGATGTTGTAAGCAAGGGAATACAAACTTGCAGCACTTTGCAGATAGCCTCATAGACTGGTAAAACTTCTCAGGATTTACTAAGAACATTACAATTGCCTCAAAATGTGCAGATCAGGAGAATAAAGAACAACCCAACAGCTCTTTGCCAATCCTGGTCTTCCTCAGAGTTGCAGCTTGTAGCCCGTGAAGGAGACAGCTGCCTGTTTCATCTTGCCCCAAAGAAGAGAAATCATTCTTGTTGGAGGATCCACACTTCCATTAACTTGAAGCATTGATATTTTCTAAGATATGTTACCTCTGGTAATAAGTCTGTCTGAAGTGGAATTAAGTGGTTAAATTCACTGATAAAATGTCTGCTATCAACTTTAAATTTATTTGTTTAAAGGACAACAGATTACAGAAGCACATCTCTGGCTTGTACGACATGCTTCAAATTCAGGGTAAGATCAATGCCAAATACATTGAGAAATTATTTTGAATTTTTATATCACTGATACCTAGAAAAAAGAACGAACTCTGGTATATGTGGATTAACTTTGGTGTCAAAAAGAGCACTTTTGTGAATAAGCTTGGGACTTGCTGCCTAAAAAAAAAAAAAAAACACCTATCTTTAGGTCTCTATGTTTATACATGCAATCATAAAACACAGACAGAAAAAAACGTTTAGTGTCTTCAGATCTTCAGAACAAAAGATCAAGAACATAAGCTCAATGCAGAGGATTTTAGACAGAGAAAGTATTTCATCTGCTTTTCCCACTTCAGGAGTAGATCCTCTCAAATATCAACTTATGAATGAGAATCTTGCAGAGATTTACAGAGAGTTGTATTCTGGCTTCTTACTATTTTTTTTTTCAGGTACTTCCATGCAGGAATTACAATAGGTGAGTGAGCATTGAAAAAAATTCATTATGCTTGTAGGTTGAGCCCCAGTCTCTGCCTCCTCCCCCTCTAACTTCATCTCCTTTACAGAACCTCCCGCATGTCAGAATTGATTTGTTATTTCAAATAATAGCTCAAAAAGAGTTGTCACTGTCTTCTACTTCTCATCCATCCTCCTCTCTACTTAATAAATAAATAAATAAATAAATGTGGGCGGACTGGAAACATATATCTCACACTCATGGACTGCATCTATTAGATCTATTTATCAGCAACTGCATTCCAATCCTTTTGTTAATAACAATTCATTTGGTTAAACTGGAGTTACAATTTACGTCTAACATTTCTGCTGATTTGTGAAAATGCTATATATGTCTTCAGAGTTTGAAAAGTGTGGTTTTCTTTTCTAGGATTTAAAGTCAATAAGAACAAATCATATATAAAACCTTATCAACTAATCCATTCAGTATAATGATTATAAATTCCATTGGCAAAAGTTTCACATTCACAGAACAGATTTTAGACCATATGTCTGTTGGTGATGCAACTGAGAATTCATCCCTAGTTCTCAGACAAGGTATGTTTAAAAGTACTGTGTCATATGGCTTCACGTTAGGCATTTCCATAACAACATTGTCATGCTATCATTTCAGATGCTTTTAGTCATAAGTGAAATACATCTACTGACCATGCATTCACAGCAAGCATTTAGGTACAAGCTAGAATCCTACATTTGTATAAATTTTCTTCATGGAAAGATGTGGGAAAAAGAGGGAAAAAAAGAGACAGAAACCTTTTCTAACAAAAATCTTGTTGCTTCTAAATAAGGATTGCACAGAAAAGAGGGCAGAAGGATGCATCCATCCCCAAGAAACAATGAAACTGATGAAAAACCATAGTATTTTTTTTTATTCCAGTGAGGAAAATAATTCAAGTACTTAAATAATGTAATAATGAGCTACATAATCAAATAAGGGTTAGATATTTTGGATTACTAAACCAAACTACTATGAGATTAGTAAGGATAAGAAAGTTTTTTATTGGGAGAGAACCTACTACAGTCACTACTAGAGTCTTTAAGGAGAGAACTGTTTTTAAAAATATTTGAAATAATAATTTTTTTTATTTTATTTTTTTTACAGCAGGGAGCTGTTCAGATTTCACTGAAAGCTGGCACTAAATATCTTGCATGTTGCTTCTGTTGTGGGAGAGGAAATGCATCTTTCCCATACTTTCAATTTTCTTCGTGTTTTATGGAAGATGAAATATGGTAGCAAACTCTTCTGCTCCAATACAGTCTCATCAGTTTATATTTTCAGAGCCATTTGCCCAGTCATTACTTCTTTACTCTACTGAAAAAAAAAGAAGAAAAAAATAAAAGGAAAAAAAAAAGAAAAAAAAAATCATCTCTGAGACTTGGGAGAAAATCCTATGCTTGGAACCAAGTTTTGTGCACTTGTCTATAGGGATACTGCATGGTTAAGACATGCAAATATTGGCCAATTTGGATGTGGGTTATTAAGACTTTGATTTTCCTGGCAGCTGGAAGAAATCTGATTCTGCTGGCTTGCAGTTTGATTTTGCTCCTTCTAAAGCTACTAGTGATGTTGGCTGTCAGTTTTATTAAATGCAGATCACATTCTAGAAGTTAAATTGTGAGCCATCATCTTTCGGCACTTAATTTTATATATTCTTGTGTGCAGTACACCGTAAAATGTTTAATGTGAAAACAAATTCCCGTGCTACTCCAATGACAAAGTAAAGGATTAAACTGATGTATATTTCTGATTCTTGACATTTCTCTATAATCTTATTTGTCTAACACTTGATTCACATTTTTTTAATGAACATATGTATTTGGAATATGATAAAAACTAGTTATCATCAGTTCACTAACAAAGGAAAAGATTACTTTTGTATTTTCTCCTGTTAATTATTAGCAATTCATAGCCATTTTATTAGCATGCATTTTAACTTAAATAGTACAGCTATTACTGGGTAAGTGTGCTCAAAATAACCACATTTGAAAACTAGTAATTTCTTTGCACTTAATAACTGCTTTGCTTGATCGCTGGAAAAGTAAAATGTTCAAAGATCTATTTATAGTTACAGCTTCATAACTTTTTTATTTAGTTGCTAAATATTTTTCTTAGTACTATCTGAAATATGACATTTTGTCTGTGTTCAGCTTGGTGCACTGTCTGTTCTGGTATTAATCAGTCACAAAAAGTATCTGGTACATCACAGTGAGGTAGCTCCATGTATGTAGCTGCACTATGTGGAAAAAAATAAAAACAATTTTTATGTCTGTTAGTGAGCTGATTATGACTACATTTTTAGTCTTTCTAAAATGTATGCATAGGGTTTTGATTATTTTTTCAATGTATTTTATTTTAAAGAGTTGCTATGATGTCTACACAGAACATGCTAGATGAGCTAGTAAATTATTTCTGTGTTTTGTATAAAAATACATTGATTATCCTAATTTTGTCTTTTACACTGAGAATTTCTGTTAGAACAGAACACTGCTGAAACATAACATTTTTGGGTTACATATGGCTGCCCATCAAGGGACCATGTCCATCCCTTATTCTGGGAATATTTACCTTAATAAGGAAATACTGAGATTTCAATAACTTCATATCTTCCTCATGCATTAAAAACCTCCTTATGTCAATTGTACAAAAAGAGGCAAAACGCATGTAGATTCATTTGTGCAAAAAAAGATCTAGTGTTGAGATCAACACAAGATCTTCGTGATCTCTGGTGAAAAGGTAACTCTCCATTGCTGACTGTGAGGTCTCAGTGACAACATTTGGGCTTCGGACACACTTCCTGCAGAGTTCTTTCACTATTTCCTTAAGAGAAGAAATTTTACACCTGAGAGTCTCCTTTTGTTGCACTGTGCAGTAATAGTCACTTTCTTGTAAGGAACGGGGATTCTTATCATGTGAGGACAAAAGAAAAATATGAAGTCTCTCTAACTATATCTTCAAAGCTATTTAGGTCACCAAAGCCTCTGGGAGTCAATGTAGGTTCTGGAACTTGATATTCTTGAAGATCTTGAAGTGATTATTTTATACCTGGATGCCCTTTGAATACAAATTTCTGTATGTATTTCAGCATTTACAGAGACACTTTATTATGGATATAAGTGAAAACTTCTGTGACTTCAAGGGAAAAGTATTATGAGAGTTTCCTGATCCCACCTTATTTAATGGAGAACATTGCTGTGTGTTTTATCTCCAGGAAATATAATGGATTATCTTCTTGACATCAGAACTTCTGTAGCTCTTCATGAGTTTAAGTTGAACAAATTCATGAATTTAAGGGTGTTTCAAGTTTTTCATTTTTTCCCCTCAAATTGAAATTAAATACAGTAAATTATAAATTAAAAAATAATAATCATGACTTATCCCCAAACTAATAGAGGTCAAGTATTAAGATTTGGAATTTTTGCAGGTAAGCTGGGTAGTGAATCAATGTATAGACTAATTTAGAAATCAACAGCAACTAGCAAGTGTATTGAAAAGGGAAGATTTAAACAAACACTGTCTAAAAATAGTTTCAGCACTTGGATAGAAACATTCTGTCAGGCAGGTGCTCATCCAAAGGTTGTCAGATGTTCAGCTCAGTACCAGAGGAAGCCTGAGAAATAAAAAATATCAAGATCTCCACCCACCTACCAAACTGAGTACTTTTTAACTGTACTTAAATTAGTACTTTTTAAGTAGCTCAGGCTACAAGCTCTTTGAGGCAGATAAAGTCCCCCAGAAGTTGGGACAGGAGAAGCATGTCCCTTCTGTTATTCTGGAAGCAGTTTGTGCTTTCTAAGTAAAAAACATGTCCTAATAACAATCTCTTCTTGATAACATTTTTGATGCTAACAGAGTTCCCACAGTCTCTTTTTGCTACATATAAACCTGCAGTATTTATCTATGCTATTTTTGCATCTTGTATTACATTGCTCATGCCCAGGATTCATGCAGGCAGTGTAGATTTGTATTTTCTGACTTGTCTCAGCTGCATTCAGTCCACAGTAGAGTGGAAGGGATGCAAATATCCCTTTCCTGCTGTGCCCACAACCCTGAAACAAGCAGTCACTGCATTGCTTTATCCAACAGCATAGCTTCCTCCAGGAAACAACTAATGCAGGGAGGTTCAAAAGGAGTCCTAGTAGTCCCTACCTACAGATGGTTGTTTTCTGTAACAGCAGGGCAAGTAGCTAGGACATTACCAGAAATGGTTTCATGGAGCCCAATTTTTGATTCATAAATTAAAAACACTTAACTGGTCCCCTCAGGTATAAATTACAAATTATTTTCAGAATCTCTGGTCCATTTTCAGCCATCCTCAGAAAATGAAAAGCTTTTTGTCTTTTCATATGCCTACGCTGCAACTTCAGCTCTGAAAGTGTCCTGAATACCGATTTCACTGGAAATATAAAATCAAGGAGCTTCATTCACTTTAGGATGTTATGACTGATGAAGTCTAATCTGAACTTGTTATAAACCAAGAAAAAAAGAGAAAAAAAAAAAGAAAAAAAAAGTTAAATTGTTGTACTGTTAGTGCAACAGTAGAAAATCTGGAACGTTCTAACTAACACTTTATAGTAGGGAAAGTGTCTGTTCTGTGGAAACAATAACTTAGATGAGCCTTTCTTTTTTTTTTTAATACTTGAAATCTTCTCTAAATTGCTACTGAATAGCTTCCTTTCCCTCTTATATTAAAGTCCATACTCCAAGATGTGTTAAATATTTTTTGCATTTGTAGCAATACTGCAAACTCAACACTCAAGCTACAATTGCTAATCCTGGAAATCCACATTAATTAAGATTAACGACAGGCAGTATGCAGTTAAAGTGTTTGCAGAGTACTACCTTTATATTCTTTTCCACATTTCAAAGCACTTTCACTCCTTCCTGTTGACTTAAATTATGAATTTCTATAGAATTACAATCATAAGATAATCAGAGGTAGTTAGGGATATGAAATAAGTCTTAACTAAGGTAAATATACAGCACTATTCTAAAATGAGTTTTAAAACCTGATTTTGAACTTTCAAAGAGACAGGTTATTTCAAGTGGAACAAAAAATATTTACTGGTAAATCAATTTCTTTAGGTGTTAGTAATCATAGATCCCAGGTTTTATATCATACTATTCCAAAATAGTTGACAAATTGGAAGTGAGTTCATATATGTTTTTCTAATTATCCCCATGATAGACTTTTGCTTTTTGCAGTAGTATTAAAAAGAGGTTTTTTAGCATTCAAAAGCAAACAAAAAACCAAACAACAACAACAAAAACCAACACCATAATATTCCTGCTTTAAAACATCTATTTTTCAGATTTGTAAGCAGTACTTTTGTGTATTTATGTAACTTCTGGCTTGCAGAAAAAAAAAAGTAGAGTTGTCTTTATGAACTAGAATTAAGTTTCAGGAAGCACAAGAGTTTCTTTGAGAAAACTGTTTCTTATCAGACCAGATTTTTCTGGTTTATAATTTCTCAAATTATAGCACTTTATTCTTTTTTAATTATTACATTAACTCAAATTTTAGCAGAACTAACAGTTGATGAAAATTTTTACTGCCACTAAACTTTTGACTCAGATGACTACTGCAATTCAGCTAATATTCTGAAAAATGTGTAACATTCCTGTATAAAATGAGAAAGTAGTGAGTCAGAGAATAAAAATGTATAAGTTCCTTTACATTTTCACGGTATTTAGTATATTAATTACTATTTAACATATTCTTTATTTTACCACTCATTTTATAATAAGTATCTTTTACAACTGAAACAATGCCTTCTGCTTGTATTTCAGAAAGAGGTTCTGTAATACTTTGAAAACAAACATGGAAGAAAGCATTTTAATGAAAAGTTGGTTGAAAAATGTCTACAATAGCTTAGCTATGTAAGGCACTGCTTAGTTTGCAGTGGGGTATTTTCAAGTCTAGAGTTAGAATTTGTGTAGAATGGGACTGTCTGCCAACAAAAAGCCTTGTACAGAAGAGCTTTATCGGGACAGATCAAATGTTTAAGTACACTTGAATACTGTAAATGTCCGTTGTTTCATGACTGAATCATTAAATGTGTGTCAGATGAGTTCACACAGCAAGAATGTTTTAATTTCCTTATTGGTTTGCACTCATTTGTAACAATTGATTATGTTTTGTAGTAAAAGTAACTCTTTCTAGCTTACTATTCCTAAGAATTATTATATATTTTAGTGTTACTGAAATAAGAAAGCATTTATCATCAACAGAAAAATAACTGAGCATCTCATAACTTTGCTGTAGTTGTCTTGCATGTAACTCATATTTCATGTAGAAAATGATGCTAAGGGAAAGATACCTCTGAAAATACCATGTATTCAGAAATTAGCAAGTACAAATTTGGCCATGCAGTCATATTCTAAATCCTTTTTTATCTGTCTTCTGATAGCGTTCACATATGCAAACTGTGACAGAACCACAGGTACATCCATCTTTCCTGGGCTTTCATCCTGTGTTGTAACAGAAGGTGCTTTATTCCCTACTGTAAAATATTCTTCCTTTAATCACAGTACATTCTGCACACTTAATGAGGTAGGGGTATGTTATCATGTCATTGAAGACTGTATCATGATATATAATAAATGAGAGCTGATTTAAAAGTGCATCACCTTTGATGTGCTTGAATTTGCAACTGTAATTTTCTTCTTTTTGTATGTTATTTACAGTGATTATGAAAACAAATTCTGTTGTATGCAAATATATTGAAACCGCACAGATCACTACCCAGTTTACTCAGGCCATCTACATTCATGGCTCTTCAGAGCCTTTGAAATTTCATAAGTTTGGAAATTGAATAAATCTACATAACTTCTTATAGGTATCACCCCCCCGCCAAAAAAAAACAAAACAAAAAAAAACAAAAACAAAAACAAAAAAACACATTCTGTTACCTGAGTAGTAACCTCTTACTGAATTTAATCTGTGTGCTCAGAATCTCATAAATTTAATAGCTCATCAAATAAATAGTAGTTATGAACAAGGCAAAGTTACACTTCTGTCTTTAGTGCTAAAAGATTATCTCTAATTGTTATTCTCCTTGCTGCCTTCCTTCCCAGCACCAGGGAGGCAGCATACCCTAACTGAAAACATGTAAATATACTAAAACTATTGAAACACACAAATTTATATGCAGGTCAATGGATTGATACAGAGAGAGAATTGAGGGGAAAAAAAAAAAAAAAAAAAACACAGGTCTTGAAATTTCTGCTGCCCAGGCACACACATATGCTGGTCACCTGTCTAGATTTACTTGCAGTATTTCTGATAGCTCAGTGTCAGCCTTTTTAAAATAGAACTGTTTCTGAGGTAACAATCCAAGATAAACAATGGCACCAATGTAACCCTGGATTGCTCATACCTTTTACAGAATCACAGAATCACAGAAAGGTTGAGGTTGGAAGGTACTTCTGGAGGCCATCTGGTCCAACCCCACCTGCTCAAGCAGGGCTACCTAGAGCAGGTTGCCCAGGATCATGTCCAAGCAGCTTTTGAAGATCTCCAGAGTCTTTACAACCTCTCTGGGCAACCTGTGCCAGTGCTCGGTCACCTGTACATTAAAGTGTTTCCTGATGTTTAGACAGAACGTCTCGTATTCCAGTTTGTGCTCATTACCTCTTGTCCTGTTACTGGGAACCTCTGAAAACAGCCTGGGTCCATCTTCTTTGCACCCCCCCTTCATGTATTTGTAGACGTTGATAAGATACCCCTGAGACTCCTCTTCTCCAGGATGCCCAACTCTCTCAGCCTCTCCTCAGAGGAGAGGTGCTCCACTTCCTCAATGATCTTGGTGGTTTTCTGTTGAACTCTTTCCAGTACATCAAGGTCTCTCTCTGGGGTCCAGAACTGGACACTGTATTTCAGGTATGCCTTCACCAATGCTTAATAGAGTCAAAAAACTCTAAAGACTCTAAAGAAAAAAAAAAAAAAAAAAAAAAAGGAAATGAAGAAAAAAAGAAGAGGGAAATGAAGAGGATGAAGAGGAGGAGAAGCAACATTTGTTTAGTAGGTCAAAGTGATTCCACATTGTTTCCATATAAATCGTTATTTCTCTCTTTCATTGACAGAACAAATACTTGCAGAACAAGAAATGGCTAGTGAAGTCTCCTTTTGTTCACTCCACTCATAGATCTTCATGAAGTAGTTTTCCCAGCCAACTAAAACCCAGTTTGGAGTTTAAGAGAGGAGAAAACCCCCTGAGTACATGGTTCAGAAAGACTTCTAACAATAATTTAGAATTTATAGTAGTGAATTATTCAGTTCCAAAACATTGAATAGAATACTAGACATAGAGGCATGCAGAAGAAAAGTGTTAGTAAAACACTAAAGCTACAAAGTGACCTCTCAAACCCTTATATTCCTTATATCTAATTAGTATGTTTCTTAGAAACGGAAACCAGTTATTAAAACCATATTGTCATACTTTCACCACTTCCATGTAGCTTTTAAACCATTGTTCTTTTCTACAGCATTGTTTTAGTCTCTAAAAAAAATACTGATAAAGGATGCACTAAATATACCTCAGTCTCCTTTTATTTTATCCTGCTTTCCACTTTCAAACTTTCATTTACATTGTTTTCAGAAAGAACCCATCTTTCAGCTTGTCCATAATATAGCTTTGATGGCATACTTAATAGTTTTATTTCTTTATCTCTGACCCCATATTGTCAAAAAGTTATCATCCATGCATTCTTGTACATTTGATCTATTGATCAGGATACCAGAGGCATGGTGAAAGTCTTGTTACCTTTTAGTGCTGAGTTCTTTACTAAAAATGGGCATTCATTCTGGGCAAAAGCTCGATATGAATTCTCCAGCCAAAGGACATTTATTGCCATATTAGTGGCAAACAAAGCAAATCAAAGCAATCAAAGCTGTCTAATAATCATAGAATCATAGATATAGAATATCATATCATAGAATAGCTTGGGTTGGAAGGGATCTTAAAGATCATCTCATTCCAATCCCCCTGCCATAGGCAGAGATGCCACCCACTAGACCAAGTTGGCCAAGGCCTCATCCAACCTGGCCTTGAACACCTCCAGGGATGGGACATCCACAACTTCTCTTGGCAACCTGGTCAATAACCTTATTACCCTTATAGTGAAGAATTTCTTCCTAATGTCTAAACTAAATCTATCCTCCCTTAGTTTAAGACCATTCCCCTTGTCCTATCATTCATTACCTAGCCGAGTAGAGTCCCTCTCCATCTTTTTTTAAGACTTGCTCTAACAGATCCACATCCTTCTTGTGCTGGGGGCCCCAAATCTGGATGCAGTACTCCAAGTGGAGCCTCATGAGGACAGAGTAGAGAGGGACAATCACCTCCCCTGACCTGCTGGCCACTCCTCTGTTGATGCAGCCCAGTTGGCCTTCTGGGCTGAAAGTGTACACTGCTGGCCTATGTTGCACCTTTCATCCACCAGAACCTCCAAGTCCTTCTCTGCAGGGCTGCTCTCAATGAGTTCTTCTCCCAGACTATACACCTGTCTGGGATTGCCATGACCCTGTTGTAGCACCTTGCACTTGGACTTGCTGAATCTCTTGCAGTTCACATGGGCCCACTTCTCCAGCCTGTCCAGGTCCCTTTGAATGGCATCTCTTCCTTCTGTGTGGTATCAGCTGCACCTCTCAGCTTGGTGTCATCTGCAAACTTGCTGAGGGTACACTCAATTCCATCATCTATATCATTGATGAAGATATTGAAAACCACTGGTCCCAAGGCAGACCCCTGAGGGACACTGCTCATCACCAGCCTCCACCTGGACATAGAACAATTGACCACTACTCTCTGGGTGCAGCCATTGAGCCAATTCCTTATTCACTGGATGGTCCACCCTTCAAATCCATATCTTTCCAATTTAGAGATTAGGATGTTGTGTGGGACCGTGCCAAAAGCCTTACAGATGTCCAAGTAGATGATATCAGTTGTTTTTCCCTCATCAACTGATGCAGCATCTGACTGATGATGCATCCTCCTCAGAGGTAGCTTCATATTTCCTTCCTATGTTTTTGCAAGCACAGATGTAGTCTGTCTATCTCCAAAAATAGATCTGCCAGTGTAATCATGGCTTTCCTGATGCTTGACATACCCACCTGCACCTGTATCTGCTGCATCTTTTGCCTGAAGCACGTCAGTGACCACTGTCACCAGTCCTCCAAGAGCAGACTAGTGGAACCACCTGTCTCCTCTCATTCTGCTGCATGTGGGCACAGAGATCAAGTGGATTCTCAGAAATAGTTTCCTAAACTGTATATTTTCCAGGCTGAATAGTCTGGTGAGCTTTAGGACACAATAAATTGAGATGATGCATTGAAGATATATTTTCATTATTATACTGGAAGCACCTTCTCTGGGGTGGACAGAAAGAGCTTGGGAAAAATCTTTTTAAAAAATGAACGCATTATTTTCAAGTGAAATTTATCACTGAGAATGTTGTCAGCACTTTTCTGTACGGTATAGAATACTTGGATGACTTTGAAAATATCTCAGTGTTTTGCACCATGGCATTTCAAGAAATAGCTTTAAGTAAGGCTAATTAACTTCAAAGAAGGAAGGAGTAAAAAGGGTTTTCTTTCTTATTTATTTTTTAGCTAAGTGCTGTCTTAAATTAAATGAATCATGAAAAATTAAAATTGTTACAGTGCCACCCCTATAATTTGATCACTGTTTAATTTGATTTTTTGTTTTATTTAATCAGAGCCACAGGAACCAGCTCATTTGTATTGTAAATTACACAACTTCTGCCCTTTATTTCATATACAGTTGATCACTTTTGGCAGATAAGATTGGATTATCTAATCATTGGCCATATGAAATTGCCGTTTAATCAATAGGGAAGGTCAAAATTTCTAAATGTGATCCAGAAACAAAGTATCTAAGGAAATTAGAAGCTGATGAAATCCAACTAAACTTTTATATGTTTGAAACATTATTATTGACTATAGGGTCATTATTACTGTAACAGATGGCTGCTTTTATCTTCTCTTGCCACTTACATTTTGATGGCCAAACCTGTGGCTCTGGTTATTGATTATAGCTACTGATGACTTGATGGAGTTAGCTCTTTTGCTCATCAGTGTCTTTGAATGTTGTTTGAGTCAAGAGATAATGAGTTTTATACTGCCTGTTCTGCAAATATGTAGTTAACTGATAGACATCTTCAGTCACTGAATATGTCACTGTGAATACAAAGTTAATTTCTTACTGTTTAAAAAACATATCCACATATATTATTTGATAGCCTGCAGATAGTGACAGACTGGCAGAATATGTTTCATCCTTATTGTCCCATCAGCAGTCATGTAAGTCATAAAATAATACAGCACATTGCACTCAGTCTTTTGAGTTGTGGATTTCTTGGGATGGGACTTGCTCCTTGCTACTCTGCAGATATGTTTGACTCTTTCTGGCAGACTGTAAGAGTGTTCTCAGGTTGCACTGCGGTTCATGATGACCCTAATGACTTCCTTTAACTTCTATCCCACATCCGTCACATTGTCCCATGTTTAAAATATGATGACATTTTTTATACCCTTTTCATCAACAAAAACACAAATATATTCCCAACTGAGTTTTGGTAGTCCACTTTTTCTTTTTTTTTTTTTTTTTTTTTAACTAAGATCTATTAATACCACATTAACACAGAGGGGTGAATCATAACAACAAATACAACACATCTGGAAAAAAGGAAAGCTATTGCTGGCTGCTCATTCAGAGGATTTTGCCAGCTTGTAGAGACAGAACAGGACACTTTGCTGCCAACTGATAGGAAGCATGTTGGTTGGGGAAGAGTCTGTTCTTGGCATATACCAAGTTCTGTAGGGTGAAGGATTAGAAGTAAAGACTACTTGTTGTCTTCTGACAGTAAGTGTGAGAGATATAGGGCATTGAATTTTCTGGAGAAACATTTGCTCTTAAATGGCAACCCAACTTCCTCATGCATCTTGCAACAATCTCTGGAGGTATGCAGGGAAGGAACTGAAAAGGATCTTTGAGGCAAAGCTAAGTTTTACACATGTAGTTCTTGTTGAGGTTTTATGTGCTTTATTTGGAATTTCCTGGGTAAACTGATATTCTTAAAGCAGAAAATTAGAGAGGGGCAGTACCATCCTGCAGAAAAGAAGGGTGACAACAGGCCACTGATGACAATGATAAACAACAGCAGTCAGATCATAGCAAATACATGTTCTGATCTGTGATTGTCCTTGGGCTAACTGCATATTAGAAACTGTTTCCAAATTCATGACTAAAATGGCAGACAGCAATATCAGAAGGATTTGGGTTTGCCTTCAGACATATGAGGCTTCTGGAACAGGAATGCTACTCCTATCTCTATGGACCTCACAAAGTGATCAAGGGTTAGAAGGAATATGTTAAATTTGAGCCAATCAGCAACAGAGTAGGATGTCATTTGGAAGACAAGTCGGGAGATTCAAACTTGCATGTTTGATGTTTTAAGTCTTATGGACTTTGTTCTTAAATAACATACTGCTTCAGCTCCCCACTGACCAAAGTAGATCTGTTAGTAAATCCCTATGTTCCTGTCACTGCAGGAAAATGTTTCCTTATGTGTTATCACTGGTAGGAACCTTGTGACTCACCAAGTACCTTCATTTCTAAATCACAGACATATACAGAACTGTTCCACTTTTTCTTTCCAAATTCATTGTACTCCTTAGTAGCTAAATACACATAATTACCTGCTGACTTCAAATGCAATCAGACACCTGCTGTGGTCATTCTGGACCAAATCAATCACAATATAATAATGCCTTTTTGACCCTGAATAAACCAACATTTATTGCTTTTATAGCAATTTTTTCTTCATCTGCTTTTTCAATTGTGAATTTTGTTTCTTTTATTTGTTTCTCAAGTCCTGTCTTCAAGGTACTTGTCCTTGACAGGACAAGAAGAGAACAAATGAATCTTTTCAAAACATGCTCTGAAATATGTAACATTGCTAAGGTCACCTTGCTAAAATTTATGTTATTTATCTTATTTATTTTAGTGATAAATTTACTGTGTTCTTATCAATAGAACTGTACAACTAAAATAATAACAATAATAAAAAAATATCCAGTGAACTTCTCCCAGTCTTCAAGTGATAAAAATAAGTGGGGCATGGCGGGTGGGGGGGGGGTGTGGAGAAAGATAGAGACTTGTATGTATTGTATGCAGGAGAGTTTAAAAGATGAAGCAACAGGTCAAAATCAACTTGCAAACCTCTCAAGAATAACAAGACAGTAAACTTGACGTTGCATGATATTTGACATACAGCAAATCACTATTTACATATTATCCCAAAACATTTACCTGAGAAAAGGTCATGGCGTTAAATTTGGAGACATTTACAGCAATTGCCAAATGTTTACTATCTACATGAATGTCATGCTTCTTAGTCAAAAGAAGGTTGATGCGCTAAATGTCAATTATTTCAAGTTGTTTGATGGTAGCACAGATTGCCAAGCAATATAAAAAGAGGTTTAATAAATATTATATACACTGTTAACCATTAATCTTTCCTAGCAGAGGTTAGAGTTTCACATGGAGAGGATTTATGACAAGCAACAGTGCAGGACATTAAAACTCAATTATTGCTGTCCTGGATGAAGGCATTATCATTAAGTTGTGGAAGCAGTACCTCGTTTCTTCTGATACTGCTGTCAAACTTGGGAAAACATCAGGGACAATTAAATTACTTTAGGAAATCATGTCATTATGCTTCTCCTTGCAATATTTTGTCCTTTTTAGAATAAACAATGAAAGGACTAGTTAAGTAGCTTTTACAAGAAATCTAGAAGTTCAAACTATATCTTTTGTTGAAATGTAAACAAATTTATTTTACTAGAATCTCAGGTTCTTGGAGCTAACACAAGCAAAAGTTACACCTACAGGAATAAAGATTAAGGACATTAAAACTGTGTCTATTAAGTACATGTAAGGTATGCATGTCTAACAATGTACACATCTACCTACTCCAGACAAAACAGAGACAAAAAACATTGCTCACAAGGGAGCACTTAGTCAAGTTAGAACTAGAAAGTCCTCAAAAAGAGTTGTAGAATCATTAGTGTGCACGCAAAGGAATTGTGACTTCTACTTATAGTCTGATTGCTATACAAAGAGCAAAGCTCAGAACATTTAATTTACCCATTAAACAGGTCTGAATGTCTGGGTGATTCCTGGTAGAGTAAGAAAAACTAATTTCAGAAAGCCTAAGCACAGTATCTTTAAAAAAAAAAAAAAAAGAGAGAGAGAAAGAGGGGATCCTTTATTTAAAAAGTCACACAGTGAGTTTGGTTTTCATCTCTTCTTTGAGTCATATTTTTTTACATCTCAAAGGAAGTCAGTTTGTTGTGGGTGAGAACTATAACCAGCCCCAAACCCTTCAGACCACCTGTCTCTAAAGGAGACATTCAAACATTCTTGCCAGTTCTTACAGAAATCATAAAATCTCTCTCTGTTCATATTTGAACTTCTGGTTGCTGAAAGCTAGATTTCTTAAGTGGGTGCATTCTGCTGATCTGATTAAAAACAACAACAACAGAAAAGTGTGAAAAGATTAATTCTCAGTTTAAGCTGAAAGTTTTTTCTCCCTTTATCTAAATACATGAACTGTATGCATACATGAACTGTATGCACACACATAACTCTATTTCTGTAAATAATTATTCTAGGTCACCAGTTTACTTGTGTAATCCAAATCCCTTTTTTTTTTTTCCCCAAAGCTATACAGTGGTTATTTCTTCAAATCCTCAGACTAATTATTTTATCTTGTCTTTCTTAAAATTTTTGCTGAAAATTTAATCCAGTTGTCAATAACAGTAGAATGCTCAGCTCCAGTGCTCTGTGATTAATTTGGTATTTTCTATAAGATAAAATTGTCAATGCCAAGTGTAAAAAATATCTTGCTGCACAACTCAAAAACCTCTGGCCTTTTTCACTGTCACTGTGGATAAAGATGTCACTCTGATCTTATCACCACAGCTAAACAAATTCAGGATAGCAATGTTTACAAAAATTTATATTCTTTTACCATTGAATAATTGAGCAGGTATCAAACAGCAATGTTTCAATTATTCATTAAGTTACTTACTAGAAAGATGGCTGTAGGCAAATAAGTGTCACTTCTATTAAAGTGTGAACATCTTCGTGAGGTTTGCTAATCAGATCTTCATTGCTAGACTATAGAGAATCTTTACTCATACAGGGAAACACAGTAAAATTACTCAGTAGTGGACACAGTGCAATTCTGATAACAAGGAAGATTTTTTTTTCTTTCTTTCCGCTCAGACTTTTGGTAAATGAAGTCAAAGGTCTAGTTTATTTGTTGAGATTGCATCAATTATAATGGGCATGTAACTTCCCACAAAAGGTAGTAAAATTCCCATTCTCTCCCATTGCTCCACACCAACAACCAAGTCCTTTAGCATAGGGCTCCTATGATTCGTAGGGTAATAAAATACTTTGTGTCAGGCAAGAGATAAGGCTATTCCACCATGTTTCTAAACATTTGTGACCATATCTATGCTAACTGATAAAAAGCAATGACCAGGATCTGTTCTCTGGACCTCAGGACATATCCTGGCTTACATCTGTCCAGCTAAATTCCATCCTTCATTCTTCATAAACAGATGACTCCACCCATACAGCTTACTGGAATCATTTCCTGGCCATGGTATCCAGCAGTTCATGCCATGACACTGACTGGGGAGATGGTAGCTGGCCCAGCCACAACCATGATACAGTGTGTTAAATATTAAGCACTGAGTAATGTCATGGTAACACTCAAGTGTTGGTCCTACACTTCAGTTTACTACAATAAATGTAGTCTCTGTGCCCACTCTTCTCTTCTATTTAATACCTTCTTGCCTTTTCCATAACTGTGAAAAAATAATCCCACTTCTCTTCTGGGTTTTGTCTTCTGTAATATTTTTATATTTTACCTCATTGTTTGCATACTGGGAGGAGACTTTTGATTCTGTTTATCTTTGGTCTATGTAGGCAACCAGGTAATGTGATAGTCCATAAATAATCAGGCTCCTTTTCCTATCAATTTCTTCTGCTACCTAGAAAACAGAAAAACAAAACAAAACAAAAATCAACCAACCAAAAACCTTTTCATTTGTTTATATCATAGAAGATGTCAGAACAGTGTTGGAAAAATTAGGTAAAACTGGTGTAGTTGAAGGTGAGCATCTTTGTTTTGATTCATTCAGAGGACCTTTCTTAAGTTTACAGTAGAGCATATTCAATAGGAGAGTTGGCAGAAAGTTTAGTAAGAATGACCCAGGACTGCAAAGATAAATCAGATCCATAAATAATTTCCATGCCTAAGTTAAATCTCTGTTGCACATTTTGTTGCATAAGGTATCACAGTGATAAGATCGCTGTAGAATCCTGAATAGAAATCTTTGAGCTACTATGTTTGGTAAAATTGTTTATAGCTTTTCCCTAATTATATTAGCAAGAAAAAAAAAAAAAAAAGAGGTAGTAGATCAAAGCATTCTAGACTGTGAAAATATAAGTCAAGATCCTCCACACAGTCTTAACTCTACTGTCTTATTTATATGCATGAACACATGCTATTGTTTCTGAAGGATGCCTTTCTTCTTGGGTGGGATTCATTTCTGTGTAAAGATTTTGCTTTCAGTTCTTTTATTAAAGCTAGTACGAGAAGAATGGACTTCAGAAAGACAAAAACCTACTATATATATATATAACATATATATATTACTGAGCTAAAATATTTTGGACTTTGGGGTGTAATAGAATACAGATAATTAATTCTTGACATAAAAGCCAACTTCTCTTATTAATTATCATAGCAAACCTCATGATGTGTTCATTTGTTAGGACTGGAATGTGTTTGGACTAAGTCAAGAGAGATATTGTTTTGACAATGACAAAATATGAGGTAAAGTATTTTGAATCTAATGTGTCTGATAAAGAGATGCAAAGTTCAATAAAGATAATACTACGATTTTAATGATACCATGCTGAAAATGAAAAATGAGACTGGGCTTTACCAATACAACACTATGACATGGTTTATTATCTAGTCATGCATAAGATGTATACTTAACTAATGAACAGATCATTTAGCTGATTTGGAGATAAAAATAATAATTCATTGGAAATATTTCTAAATGTGACATGTTAATACCTGAACTTCATCCTAGATTTGCTAGATGAATTTAAATAACATGCAGGAAAAAACTGGAGGAAAAAAAAAAGTGTTAGTTAAAAAATTTTTGACACTAAATCAAAGTCTAAATCACAACATTCTCCTCAAGAAACTGGCTGCTCGCGGCTTGGACTGGCGTACGCTTCGTTGGGTTAAAAACTGGCTGGATGGCCGGGCCCAAAGAGTTGTGGTGAATGGAGTCAAATCCAGTTGGAGGCCGGTTACTAGTGGAGTCCCCCAGGGCTCAGTGCTGGGGCCGGTCCTCTTTAATATCTTTATCGATGACCTGGACGAGGGGATCGAGTGCACCCTAAGTAAGTTTGCAGATGACACCAAGTTAGGTGCGTGTGTCGATCTGCCCGAGGGAAGGAAGGCTCTGCAGGAGGATCTGGATAGGCTGGACCGATGGGCTGAGGTCAACTGTATGAAGTTCAACAAGGCCAAGTGCCGGGTCCTGCACCTGGGGCGCAACAACCCCGAGCAGCGCTACAGGCTGGGAGATGAGTGGTTGGAAAGCTGCCTGGCCAAGAAGGACCTGGGAGTACTGGTTGATAGGCAGCTGAATATGAGCCAGCAGTGTGCTCAGGTGGCCAAGAAGGCCAACAGCATCCTGGCTTGTATAAGAAGCAGCGTGGCCAGCAGGTCTAGGGAGGTGATTGTCCCCCTGTACTCTGCTCTGGTGAGGCCGCACCTCGAGTACTGTGTTCAGTTTTGGGCCCCTCGCTACAAGAAGGACATGGAGGTGCTCGAGAGAGTCCAGAGAAGGGCGACCAAGCTGGTGTGGGGTCTGGAGAACAAGTCTTACGAGGAGCGGCTGAGGGAGCTGGGGTTGTTTAGCCTGGAAAAGAGGAGGCTCAGGGGAGACCTCATCGCTCTCTATAGGTACCTTAAAGGAGGCTGTAGAGAGGTGGGGGTTGGTCTGTTCTCCCACGTGCCTGGTGACAGGACGAGGGGGAATGGGCTCAAGTTGCGCCAGGGGAGGTTTATGTTGGATATTAGGAAGAACTTCTTTACTGAAAGGGTTGTTAGGCATTGGAATGGGCTGCCCAGGGAAGTGGTTGAGTCGCCATCCCTGGAGGTCTTTAAAAGACGTTTAGATGTAGTCCTTAGTGATATGGTTTAGTGGAGGTTTTGTTAGTGTTAGGACAGAGGTTGGACTGGGTGATCTTGGAGGTCTCTTCCAACCTAGACGATTCTGTGATTCTGTGAAAGTAGGTACATCAAGTCGGTCAGGTTCTCCTCATAATGCTGTCTTGACAGAAACACGATGTTGGTAATAAATCAATAATCTCAAAACAATTTAGAACTTAAGTGAATTCTTACACATGTAAGAATTATGTAGGCCTAATTTTGAGCCGATCCTCTAGACTTCTTTTATAGTCAATAGACAGAGGCACTTTTAAAATATGACTCTTCAAAAGGGAACATCCAAATTAGGTGAAATGAGTTGTTCTTTAACAATACTCCTTTCTGTCCATCAGAGTGAAAAGTGACGAGCTCACAATGTTGTAGGCTTGTAAATTTGGTGAAATAAATTTGCCTTCAGTTTAAAGATTCAGTAGCAAGTGGGAAATAACTGTTCCATATTTATTATTTCCCAAGTACTGTTCCAATTTAACAAAGGATGTTGCTGTATAATAAACCGTCTGCGCTGAATAAGGCAGCTTCTTTTGTGTGTGCCCTAAATGAAGAAGGGAAATTATTGCACTTGTGACTGTGTGTGGGCACTACCGTACATTCCTCTAAAGCATCATGCTAGTTTTTCTAGGAATTGCACAGTGTACTTTTCCCATTAGGAATTCAGACATCCTTCATAAATGCACTGGCAGAACATTTACAGCAACTTTATTTGAAGTTAGCTAGAGGGGTTTGCTTCTCACCAGGTGAAAGTCAAGAGCAATTCCTGCTCAATGTCTCATCCCAGCTATCAGGAAGATCTTCTCCCTAAGTCAGGGAAGCCAAATCGCTATTTGAAAAATAGTTCTACTATATCTTTTCCACATGCATAATATGTATATATATATTTAATGTTGCTAATTGAATGAAAAATGGAAAATAATTTCAATTATGTTTTATATTTGTTTCCTTCTTCCTTTTCCCTCCTTTATTTTAAATCTTTATTGTTGTTTGTCCAGGTGTACAATGCATTAGAGAAGAAATTTCTTTAGTGATAGTCATTAGCAAACAATATGTCCTATATTACTCATTTTTCAAGAACTCACATTTGTCCAAGGCAGGAAAAAATAAATAAATAAAATAAATGTGTAATTCTTTGGAACATGGAGAATTCCAAGAACAAGATATTTTCAGTGGTATTTATCCTGCCAGGGACTGCTGTGAATCTAGCTTAAATATCTGAGTCTTTCTTAATAAAATAAATAAATAAATAAATAATAAAAAAAAATCAACCAAACAAAAAATAAAGCCCACCAATTTAAAACAGAGTTTGGAAGAAGTGACAACTGTGAGACCTGGAAGTTGCGTTGTCTTGTTTTAAACAACTCAGTGGAATAAAGGATCAACAAACTAAACAAAACATCTACTGATTAGGTTTGTCAAATTTAGTCTTTGCTCACCTCTGCACAATTTCTGTTTCTGTGTATATATATATGTTTGTTAAGCTACAAGCCTAGTGGACAGTGGTTGTCCTAGATTATGTCAGGTTCACTTAGCATGACAAGGCACCAAAGATCCAAAGATTATTCAACCTTTTTGTTATTGTTATACTGGAGAACTTCAGTGTTTAGACATTTATGATTTAGTGGCCTTTGAATCCTTTTCTACATATTTGAGGGTTGGGATTTGCTGTTTTGTATTGTTTTGATTTTGGTTGGTTGATTTGTTTGGTTTGTAGGTTGTTTGTTTTGTTGTTGTTGCTTTTTGTTTGTTTGTTTGTTTGTTTCTTGTCTGTTTTGTCACAATTTGCACATGTTTGAGCATTAGACAAAACTGTGAAGCCTGTGGTTCTATAGGTGTCCTTCTGTAGGGTGGTAAACTCAGGTAAACCTGGATCTCTTGCTTTGGCTTGTACTAGCCCAGACTGCTAGTCATGTGCATGAAATCCCAAATCTTTGCAAACCAGTAAAGTTCCTCGATTACATATGGTAAGCCATTATCTGAAACAAGCTCATTCTGAAGCCAAATCTGATGCACATTGCCATGGTACGATTAATCACAGCACTGAATAACATCATTGAATTTACTTCAAAAATGAATTTTCAATAACTAACTAGCAGAAATAGTAGTTTCTCTTTGTTCAGGTATGTCATTCTATGGTCAGTTGTTGCCAGGCTCTGCTGGATTCTTTACAAACTGTCTAAGGTCCGTTGCAGCTTTGTCCTGATATTTTGCACAAATAAAACAATCTGTGTTCTTCTAACTGTACATTCATGCTGCCAGTAAGATACTTTTTTGTTTGTTTACTTTTTTCCCTATCTTTTACTTAGCAGCATGCACAGGGATCCCTCAAGAGTCTTTCTGAATCTCCAAAGACAGTTTCATAGGGATCACTATTTAATCTTTATTCAGCAATACTCTCTTTTACTCAGGAAACCTGTTTTTCATTTGAATGTGTTTTAAAAGCCATGTGAACCCATCTAAGGTCAGAGACACATGATAGTGCAAACCTAAAGAGATAAAATACTTCATTTCTTCATGATTTCTTATTTCTTTACAATTCCTTCATTTATGCTGTGGGTTTACGTACAGATGCACAAATATTTTGTAATATCACATGACACTTTTTTCCTAAGTCTTCCTCTACTTTTCAGAAAAAAATATCTTCCCATGAAACTTGCTGGAAAAGATCTGCTAGAGAACACTTTGTTTTGCATTTGCTTTTCACTTTCAGTTCATGCTTTGTAACTTGAAGATCATGAGGTGATCTCAGTGGGCTGATAGTTTTCTCAAGAATGATGCGTTTTACCTGTTAACGTTCAGCTGTTGTAAAGCTATTTTCTATGCAGAGATGCTATACGGAGAACAGCTGAGAGGTATGTCCACTAGGAAGATTTTCTGAAGACAATATTCAGTTGTGAAGCATGAGTTTGACAAGGTGGGACACTAAGGAGAATTTCATATTGATGCTGACAAGTCTGACACAGTGCAGCATGAAAAATATATTGGAAACCAGGTATAATGAATGCACTGTGGTTTATGGTATGCTATGAAAGTTAGACTCTATACGCCAATGAAGTAACACGAGCTTAATCCGCATATGTTGACTTGAGCAGAAACTCCATCTCACATACTTTTGAGTGTAAATTCCTCGTGCACTCAAGGATATTCTAGCGTCCAGCTAGAGAGGGCATTTATTCCTTTTTTTTTTTTTTTTTTTTCCAGTGTAAGGCTTAACTTCCAGCCTTGAAGTGCTTTGGGTCTTTCAATCTTGGTTACAATTTGCTTAAGTTTCTTGAGAGCCTTTTCCCAATAACACCCCTTCACTTGCTGTTGTGAAACACCTACTTGTAGTGTTAGTTTCACATTTTCATTGTAGGATTCAGCTTTGTTTGGAGGGTATGAATACTCCTAATTTGGTATGTTTGCCATTTGTTACTGTGAAGCTTTTAGATAGCTATCTGTTATGTTAAAGGTTAAACTAATTGGGAGTGATGCCCAATTCATCGTTATAAATCCAGTCGCTTTCAGTGTACTGAACTATCACGATTATGGATGCACAAATAACGTAACACACCCTCAATCTAGTCGCGTTCCATGAATTACCATGGACACACTTAAAGAGTTTGCTTGCATTCAATGAGAACTACCATGGCTAGATTAATGAGCAGTGCAATTTATTAAAGCAACAGATACACAGGTTCTTCGGATTGCCAGTGATAAATTCAATTTCTGCAAAGCACGTGTAAACATCAAAAGTATGAGTAATACAGCCTGGCTACCAACATGTTAAAAGATATAAAGTGACTCTATAGAGATTTCTAAGTTTCCCAGGGAGGCACTTGGCATAGTCATGTGTGTGAATCTTACCCAAAGGTGTCCTGATGGGAGGGAAGAGAGGCTCAGCCCATCGACTGATCCTAGAAGTCAAAAGGTATCTTTCGTGATGGTATCTTCTCTTACATGATGGTGTCTTCCCTAACATCCTCTCTTCTTTAAGCTAATCTATATAATTTTTTATCTTTTAGGTGGAGCTTGATTGATTCTAGTCATACATACCTCTTTTATGATTGGTGCTAAATTTTCTCTCTTTGCTTTTAAAGGTATAGACTAGAAAAATTTAAAGTGCAAGCCCGGTGAGGGGTGGTTGCACCTTGGAGGCGAGTAGCCTTTGGGATGGAGGTGAGTTTTGGTATTTTAATGATATTATAATGGGCAAAGTTCACCAAAAGGACAGCATTTTGTCAAAACATGCCAAGCCTTTGGACCAGGATAGCAAATATGCAGTTTGTCAGTTCTGATGTACATTCAAGTTCAAGCAATTATTCCACACTATCATACTTTGAGAACACCTTTTACAAGCATTGAAAGTATTGAAAGGATAACCCATTGCAATCATTCGATCTGATGTGCTAATGTAGGACTGAATATCTACTTTGATAAATATACTTGTTCTGAAAATACTTTTGATCCAACTGAGAATAGGGAGGCTCAAGCTTTGGCTACATTGGACCACAATCCCTTGTTACAGAAACAAAAATATCCCACATTTTAATATTCACATCTTTACATTCATCTTCTCCATGACCTTCCAAGATTTCTTTTCCAATGACGTGGATTTTGCTGTTGATAGCACTTATCATGGCTCATTTGCTATGGTATTATATTTAAAAATAAATGTTTAACAAGAGAAAACCCAGATATGCTCCTGAATTGTATCAGCTGTACAAAGCTGTCAGTAGATTTTCTACAAATTTCATTATTTCAATTTATGATATTATTTTTTGCTTAATACATTGGGACAGAGATTTCCCTGGAAGATATTCGTGCTCATACTTAAGAATGCTTTTCTCTGTTTAGTAGAGTGGAGGTCTTATACTGCCTCCTAGTCTCTCTGATGATAGTGATGTTAATTATGTAGAATGAACATGTGGCACAGAACTTTAACTTTTCTCTGAGATGTAACTTAATGACATGACCTGCAGGATGGATTTTGTGGAGATTTATTCTGCTTTTCTTCTGAATATATGAAATTAGGCTTTTTCAAATGTCTGTGTTACAATAGTAAAAATGTATATTTATTTCCATTTGTCCCATTAAGGACAACCCCCTCTTTGTTATTATTGTCTTTGAAATCACATACTTTTATTGTTGAATCTCATTGGGTACTTCCCCTAACTGTTCTCCTGGTTGATCCATTCTCCAGGTAGGTTCTTGATATATTACACACAAATTCATTTTCACAGAGGGATTTGCTCAGAAAACAATGGGCTCAGTTACCTCAAACAGTCTGCAAAGATTTCTTTTTCATCTGTATCAATCTGCAAATATCAGGCCAGGAGAGAGAGATATTAGAAAAGAAAGCTCCAAAGGCCTTTCACCTTTCTGCCAGATTTGGAAAATAACAGTTTCATTACCATTTTCCTAGTTCTGTTCTTGACTATACAATTCAAACTCCATGGGCAGTAAGTTACCTCCTTTGTACTTCTGATATCATGTTTAAATTACCCACATGTATGGAGATACACACAAGACAGGGCAAATGAAGCAGGCTTTTTGTTTATAAGATCTCTCAAAAATAATCTTCAGTCTCAGCCATTCAGCACCATGTGTGTACAAGCACACATTCATGTAAAGTAGTAACATCCAGGAGTCATTTCCTGTGCATCTGTTAAGGTATAATGCTTCAATAATCTAGCTTGCCTCTGTTTAATAGAACGGTTACAACACTTTATTCAACAGAAGGGGAATCATCATGAAGTTGAATATATATGTGCGTGCTTGAGGATTCCAGTGAAAATCATATTAAAAAAATCTGAGAGGTTTCAGCATCTCGATATTGTAGATTTTCGGACACTGCAATATGTGCAATCTGTGTTAAGGAATATTGTTCTGAGGCTCCAACAGTTCTTGTATAGCAAAACTGAACTCTCTTCAAGTAAAATATGTCAAATTTTCTTTTAAAAATAAAGTATAATTCATTGTTTTGATAAGCTACTCTTTAGTGTTTAATGGTTTTAAAGAAACTTTAGCTGTCTGAACTCCACTTGAATCCATTGGTAAATACTAATAGAAAAACCTGTCTGCGTTGTGTTAATACAAAGATCTGTGCCTCCCAAATCAAATGAAAAACGTCCTGGGAACCAGGCCCAAAATATAAATCTGAGGATCTAATATTAGCAGAAGACAAATGACACACCAAAAATTATTTTTTAGTTTGTTTAATAGTGGCACACTATATGTACTCACTGGAAATTGTTTTAGAGTAAAAAGTGATAGTCCATTTTCTTGTGCAAAAATAGACTGAATTATTTCTTAGGCACCTAAATTTGAACCGTATTTTCTTTCTCTCCTTTTTTTTTTTCTGTGACAACATGTAAATCTCATTGTTATTAATTAGGATGGATATTATATAGTAGATTCAGCAGACATCTTTTCAAAACACTTCATTAGGCCCTTCTAGAAATGCTGTACAACAAGCTGTTGCTGATGATCAATAGTTATTTTTTGGGCCACCGTATTTGAGTAAAGTTTGCACAAATATTTTTTTTTAAGATGGAGTTTCTGTTCACATAATCGGTGAAATCCAAGTGCTAGCAATTAATACATCTTGCAGTTAAGCTTATAGGAACGAGATAGTAAGTCTCACCCCCATAAACTAAATTGCTGGCAAAGGTGACATTAAGAATTCCATCCCAAATAAAGCAATCAATCAATATTCCGTCTCTGTTTACTCTCCAGTCTTTAGAACTGATGGTTACGCTAGCTAGATGGATTTACTTAGAACAGTGAAAGACATTCAGAAAGACCATCCAATTTCTTGATTTATTTGCTATTGATGCATAAAATAAGCTTGTCTGTGAAATAGCCATATTGAAATTGCTGTTCTCATGCATTTTTCATTGTTGTTATTCAGCTACGCTGACTCTTGAGGGTCAGATTAAAATTCATTCATCTAAAGTTGTACTGGTGACAGTAGATAGCCTTAAATTAGCTCTTCCAGTTAATATCTGTACCAGTATTTGTAAAACCATTAGTACTGAGAATATTCTGATTGGACAATGCATGTTTTAACAGAAATTCTTTTAACCTTCTGTGCCATGAAAACTTAGAAAGCACTGCTTGATATTCTTGACATTTAATTCATCCTATTCCAGCAAAACATTGTGGTCTTCACAAAGTCTTTTATTGCTGGTGATGAGAGGTCATTGCTTATTAGATAATCACATCCCTTCTCTGCAATAGTGGGCACACACATTTAATACAATTATAATGCTTAACACTTTTATAGTGCTTTTCTTGCAATTGCTTTACAGACATTATGTAATTAAATTCTCAGCATTCTTGGGAAATAAGCTAACTCCTTATTACAAACAGGGATATTGGGCCAGAGGCAATTTTCAAATATAGTCTTCAATTTTTAAGCTGGAAATTGGAGCTTAACATGTCTTAAGATCAGGCTGTGTGGCACCAAAATTACCAGTCATTTTGAAAGCTGTAGTATAAAGTGTTCTACCTTAGGTCAGTGAAGTAGCTAGGGTGAGAAATAGGATTGAAAATCCAGTCTTGATTCTTCAAGCTTAGAGTGAGATGCTGAAATCTTTCTTTCATGTAGATGGATTCTGCAATCTGTACTGAGGTAAAATGCCAGCTGCCTTTGACTGAGCATACACAGGCAGGCACTACAGTGCACATCCATCACTTTCCATCTTTTGATGACACAAGAAGTTTTCTGATAAATAGTCTTAATATACAATCATGTTTAAGCTATAAGTCAACTTACTCTGAACCTCACTGAATATTTACCTCACAGAAGCACACTCAGGAGCACGATGGAGGGCAGCAGGAAGCTGATGCACAGCATGTGGAGCAAGGTTGCAGAGTAAAAGGCAAGAGGAAGCAATGGCTCTCAGTAAGCCCCATCTCTATCCACAATCACTGTTCCTCAGCATCACCTGTTCTGACAGCAGCAGACACAGGAGGAAGCATTGCATTTTCTAGAAGCACCAGCATAGGTTGCCACCATCTTCTGGGGAAAACTGATGAGCCGGACCGAAACACCGCATATACCAAATTGGTCCTAATGGCTGCCAGCTGAGTTGCATGGTATCCTTTCACCTCCCACTCACCCTTCCCCAACAGCTCCATTTCCAATTCCTTCTGCCTCTCTCCTTCTTTTTTAAAATCCTTGTTCCTATCACAACCACCACTTCACAACACACATGCTAACTTTCTCTGCACTTTTGTTCCCATTTCTGTATTCAACACTTGCCTTTCCCTGAGCTGTTGTTGCCCCTTGTTTTTCCCTTACTTCCTCAAAGACCTTCTTCAGACCATTTTCATAATGTTAACACTGGTCATGCTTAAATAACTAATGCCATACTTGTAATCAAATGCTATCTTCATTCTCCTTGGCTTCTCCTTGCATTTCAACGTTAGGGTAACTGCCTTGAAATACTACCTTCCCTTTGTTTCCACAGCTCAGTCCTCTGCTGTCTCATCTCCTACCTCTCAATATTTATTTAGGACTCTATTCTGAAAACTGTGATTAAGAGCATTTATGTTCAGGGCAACAATGAACTCATATGCTTAAAAAATGTATTGAGTAAAGATGCCTTTCTGAACTAAAGCCCAAGTAGCTCTGGTTTAGATGTTACTCTTTACCATTCTTACCTTTGGGATCAATACTCCATTCCTCTGCACAATATCTCTCAGTATTTCATCTCTAAGAGATCTCTTTCTCCACTCCCATTCTGCTTCCCTCTGCCCAATGCAAGTGTCAGAAAGACTCATTCATACATCTTTGAGAGTTCCTAATGTTGATTTAATCTTCTAATGGCCAAAATTGAACCATGTCTTCTTCCTTAAGACCTCATTTTGTCCCCCTTGTTTTTGTCTGTAAAAAGTATTTTCATGTTCCTAAGCCACCCTGTGGGTGCATTCTGTCTGAAGTCATTATGTACTATACTTTACTCTACTTGAGATCATAATAAAGCAGACAATATGATGTCCAGAAGTATTGATTATTGTAAGGATGTTTATTATGTTATAGTGTTTCTATATTGTATTACTAATTTCTGTCCAGAGCTGTAATGTTGGTATGTTTTGGGAAAAAAAAAAAAAAGGGAACTTATATTCCCTGTCATAAAATTGTAGACTCCAAATTGAAATGTTGTTAAATAAACTAAATCCTAAGGCTCTTGCTGAGGAATGTAAAGTAGTTACAGGGTTAAGAGTCTCTTTGACAGTCCTCTATTTGCTTTGTTGTTCTCTCTCTCTCTTTTTTTTTTCCTTTATTTCTGTTGTAGGTTTTAATATGCATATATAGATTTATTAATCATGGTGGACTAAGAATGGCTTGGAGGTAATGGCATAGGGAGGAAACTAAATGTCAGGAGCACTGAATGGTTTCAGCTGCTGAAATCAGGTTGTTATTCTGTTCCCTTCAGTAGGCTTTAGATCGTGTCCCAAAAGGGTAAAGAAAGGAAAGCACCTTAGCATAGAAATTCTGCTAACCAACCAAGATAGTCAGCTGGCTGCAAATGTAAAGGACATGGACAATTAAACTTTCAGAGTCAGTTAAGTGTGGATATTAGGATGTTAATGAAGAAAATAAATCCATGTTAGTAAATGAACATCTCCAGGGAAAAAAAAAAAAAAAGTTTATATCTAAAGCAGCCCATATTACAGGCCATAGGTATTTGTGGGACAGTCAGAGCTGCTTTGCCCAAGCTTGGGAGGAGTGGAAGGGGTCAGGGCCATGCTGGAGGGATCAGGGAGTCAGGAAGTCTGTTATACACCACCACAGAGGTGGGGTTTCTTGGCTTTGCTTTCTGCCAGGATGCCAGCTTCTATCTATCCAACATAAAGCAGTGAGGTATAGATATGTTTGGCTGGAGTACCTAGGACGCAAAGTCCATCTGCATGGTAAAGCACAATGCTAAGCAGACCAGCAGAGGTGTGGTAGCTCAAACGCAGTCCAAAGAGGATGAATTGTGGTCCTTGGACTCATGGCATCTCACAAAGAGACAGCTGTTGTGTCTGCACTTGCAGAGTCATTGTGCCTTCCTTTGGCTTGGGAAAGGTGACTGGCAGAGTTTAATCGGATGACTTCCATAGTGTGACTCACTGCATGGTCCCTGGTGCTGTCAAGGCCATTTTAAATATTTGGGTATATCAGTGGAGACTCAAACCTCTCTGGAGTGAAATCTCAATTATTTTTCATCATAAACCAAATTGCACATTATATAACTGAACATAATCTAAGTGCTAATAAAAAATGTAAACACCATTGCCATCTTGTGGCTTAAAGTTGCTTTAACAGACTTTTATAAACATTATATGCTCCCTCTGATGTTCTGTAAACATAACGCATTTTCAATTAAATAGGCGAATCAAAGTGGCACAACATAGAAACAATGTCCAGACCTGCACATCAGAATCAATTACGGGAGTGGAGAAACAATCCTATTTGTCTAGAAGAACTAATCACATGGCCAGCTGTTGGGAGCTGAGTGTGCACAGATCATTATTGAATGAAATAGTGGTGACATATTTTGCTCCATAGAAATAAAAGTACATTCTGCAAGAATAACACTTTTGAACAACTACCTATCCTTTGTGAAAAAAAAAAAAAGTGTATAAAGTATGAGACGATACTATTTTGAGCTGATGTTATTTACATCAAAAAACTTCTTAGACTGCAATGGGAAAAAATATGCTCTTTTTATTTTTTTTAAATAATTTTATATTATGTAATATTAGATAATGTAATGAATACAGAGTGCTACAGGTACACATATATCTGCATAAATTATGTTTAGTTTCTTCATTTTCCAGTTTTATAGCTGCCTCTGCAACTGGTCCTCTGAGCACTGTTAGAAATAATATAAAGTATTAAATAGGGAATGCTCTCCTACATCAGATCAGTGGTCCATGTGTTTTACACAACAAATTCATTGGGAGCTTAATGTTGAATATTTATTTTAAAAATAATTTATTTATTTATTTATTTATTTAATTGTTTAGCTAAATAACTTGTAGCAAACTATGTCAGAGCATCAGATTTCATTTTCTTTTTCTATATTCAGTGACCAACAGCTAATGAACATAATCTGGCAGGAAACAATGTCTTCGTCCCACTGAACTGTGATTTTTCAAGATTTCTTCTGCTCAGTTCTTGTCAGAACTCAGACCCACAGAAGTTTTCTTCAGGTTATTAGGGTCACATCAGCCACAGGATGGCTGGTAGCCTTCTGTTTATGGCACTTGCTCAAGATGCTGACAGCTAAGATGAACGTCCTCGATTGCTATTCTCATACCCCCGTATTCAGTAAAACATTGTACTTTGTTACATTGCTCATTCATATGGGATTTTTATCTCTGTCCACTCTTGACCAGAAAACCCAGCCTAGACACAAAAATATTCTGCCAATAAGATATTCTCTGTTTCTTCCCATATAAACTTTGGCTTGGTTTGTGTTTTTCTCTAATTGTTTTCTTAACTTCTCCTTATTATTATTATTTAATATTTAGAAAAGCTTCTCAGTCTTAACAGAAATATTGTGGCAACATGTGAACAATTTAATATGACACAAAAAAATGATGACTAATGACCAAAACCTATGAAGTATAAATATGAGGCATTTTGTTCTGCTCAGTGATTCCATTTCTGCACTCCTCTAGTTTGGGAAAACATTAAAGCCTTGTCCGGAATTAATTTAAATTTTTGCATATTCTGAACTCTCTCTTTGTATGTCTAAATGTGTATAAATCTCATGTCTGTGTGTATGATTTTTTAGAACCTATTGTAACCCAAAGCCTATAGATCACATTTTGACTAAAGTAGAACAATGAATTTACCCAACTCTTCTGAGAAAAAACACCATAGTTGTGTAGTGTAGTAATAACATCTACAAAGTTTAATTTGATCCTATTGAGAAAAAGAGTATAACATCTACAATGTATAATACTCATAGAGAGTTTTCTTATAGAATATATTTACATCAGTGAGATTAGTTTACTTTTAAATGCTACAGATATTCTTAGTTGCATACTTGCACAAGTTGCATACTTTTCTGTGAGAATGAGATATAGGTTACTTGTAGGGTATAAATTACATTTAGTTTTACAATGGTCTGTTGAGTAACCGTAGAAGGCAAACTATACTGTCTGGACTGGACTGAATCATTATCACTATCTAGATCCAAATATTAAACTGCATCTAGTATTACAGCACCTACTGCCCCTAGTGTGACATCAAAACACAAGGTATAAGGATGCCAGACCTTCAATAAGGACCTAAACCAATGGCTAGGAACTGTCAAGAATGAAGACACTGCCCTCCTGAAAAACAGGAGCTGCTCCCTCCATGTTGGGCTCATTGCAATCAGTTTGCAGTCAATCGTCTTCCTTTGGCTAGAGAGAAGCAAAAATAACTTGGTTCCTGGAGAGTTACAGATCCTGCTGTAGTAAACCTGTGCCTCCAACAGAAGACCAAACAAAACAAAACAAAACAAAACAAACAACCCCCAAAAACAACAACAACAACAAAAAAACACCATGCTGCTCCTAGCAAAACAGCTTTCATGAGAAAATTAGGTAGTGATTACTTGATTACTCCATAGCACATCAGAAGCCAGAGGTCAGAATGTGCTCCTATGAGTTAGATGTTGTAAATTAACATAGTGAAGGACATAAATAAATGTTGGTAACCCTCATCCTGGACACCCTCTCTTCTGCTTTGCCACATTTAAGGGCTGATCTGTCATCTAATTACTAAAAATAGGTAAAATAGGTAGCCCCTGTTGGTGAAGGCTTGTGAAGTCAAAGCTTCTGGCATTTGATTGCACTGAGAAGGAGTAACAGCAGAAATGTACCTCCTCAGGATTGGGACCTTATAGTGCCAAGCAGACGCTGATTGCAGATTTGGAGAATGTTTTTTTGTTGTTGTTGCTGTTGTTAGATTTTTTTTTCCCCTCCCTTTATCAGTTAGCTTCTTCACACATCACCTCTACCTAAACAAATATATAGGTCTTTAAAAAATGCATCTTTTAGAATTTTACCAATCACCATTGTGATATTTCAAATATTTTAATCTGTCTCACTAAGAATACAAGTACTGAACATGCAGTTTGCTCGTGTACACAGGAGACAGTTTACAGAAATTCACACTGAAGTTATAGATATGAAACTTTAATGGATTTTGCCTGATACTCCAGTGCACATTGCTGGCAGATACTGCACACATGAATCCAAAACTGGATGAAAAACTTGTAGCTTATGGAGTAGGCTGTTAGATTGCAAATGTGTGATCTAGACTATAGCCTACAATTTTTGGTCCAATTTGGCAAGCAGCACATATCCATAACATCCCATGAGCAGACCAAAAAATAGACTAATTCAGAGCCATGCTTACACACTAGTTTCCTCCTTAATCTCCTTTTGGTCTCAGCACTGGGGGAGAGAGAGGAAAATAGAGCTGTTTCACAGCTCTTACTCATTGTGCAAGGCATTCGTCAGACAATAAATATGTGCATTTACAGCAACCCCCAATCACTTCACTGGTGCTCTGCCTTTTGGCCCTTTTGCAGAGCCCAGGTGTGTGGAGTCTGTAACAAGACAGCGTAGAAAGTAACAAGTTGCTTGGCTACAGGAGCCATGTACTGATTTATTTCCAGGGTACAGCGTCAAGACTGGTAAATTTTCAGATTTTACCCATTGTTATCCCGCATTCATTTAGAGATATACTAATTCCAACGCATGCTGCAATAAATCTAGCCCTGGGATTCCCATTGCAGGTTTGCACCCCGTGCTTGTTTAGCGTACATTTACCAAATGTCTTCAGATAAAGCCATTCAGGAAAAAACAACACACAAAAAAAAACAACACCTCTTTGGGAATTGTGTTTTTTTTGCCTGAAGTGCTGTCCAGTTTCCTAGGAAAGATCCTTGAAATACACAAATTATGTAAACAAATTTATAACATGCACACATTTATGCAGTAACTTAATAAATCAGAATATACCATATATTCTTTATAGTTCCCTTTAATGTTCTCTTTTTTTTTTTTTTTTTTCTGTTGAACAAGTGTCATGCTCTGCTTTTGTTGGTTTAGATACAATTTTGTTTCTCATCCAGTGCCGTAAAGAACATTTTTGTTTGTTTCTTTGGGAAAGCAGCTACTTAACTTGGTATATATGAGGCAATAAGGATTTTGATCCCATTTTTCAGGAACTGATAGTTCATATTGTAGAATATGGGACCCCACTTTGGGACCCCACATTGGAGTAGGGGCAGAGAGTGACTGTGAAGGAGTGGCAAAGCATTAGGGAGTGACCACAGCCCCCATTCCCTGTTCCCCTGCACCACTCAGGGAGAGGAGTTAGAAGAGGGTGGAGGGGGTGGGGGAAGGTGTTTTTTCTTTTAGTTTCTCACTGCTCTAGCCCGCCTGTGATAGGTAATAAATTATATTAATCTACCTATGATGAGTCTATTTTGCCCATGATGATTGGTGAGTGATCTCCCTGTCCTTATCCCAAACCTTGAGACTTTTCCATTGTAATTTCTCCCCCTTTTCCTTTGAGAAGGGGGGAAGTGGTTGTGGTGGAGTTCAGCTGCCCAGCAGGGTAAAACCACCATAAGAATACAAAATATAAAGAATATGTTTTCCCCTATTAATATGCAGGTGAGAGTAATAGAAACGTGGTTGTTTGTGTTCAGTATAATTTGTCTCATCTATCTACACCAAAAAGGGGCAACGCCAGTCCATCTTTTAACACTTAGAAGCTACTGATTTACCACTGACATATGTGGAAAAAAGTGGCTTCCATTTTGCAGGCAAACTGAGTGGGCCATTCTAGCTACTGGCAATCCAACACACATGGAAGGTATTAATTGAAATGTTATGATTATTTTTAGATTTTAAAGGATATTATCTTGCACTGGTGGAATAAAATCAAACTGAAGCTCTGACAACTTTTTAATCCCTTTGACAGTTATATTACTGGGGACTAAGGATTTTATTTTTGTGTTTGTTTTAGCTTAAAAAATTGGATATACTAAAAATAAAATTATTCTATTGTGTTAAGGACTGATTCCCATAGCTGTAATACTAGACTAACCTTTGTTACAGTCTTAAGATTTCAAGTAACCATGTACATAATGCTCATGAGAATTACAGTAGCACATACTATTGTAAGAAAATGGCTAAAAATAGTTATTAAAACTGTAATTGTATCTGGTCTATACAAGGGTAAAGGTTTGTAAGTAGCTGTGCATTAGTTACTTTAGTGAAATAGATTTACATGCAGTAAAATTGAAAGGTATCAGTCAGTGATCTCTGAATCAGGTTAGAAAGGAGTTATGCCTTTGCTTATGAGACATTCAGATCCAGTAAATATATACCTCCTTTTAAACTAGAACAACAGGAGCTCCTCCAAAACGTAGAGAAAGAATCTTAAGAATGCTGGCAGAATAGAAGCTTTCCTTTGTGCAGTTTAGAAACCTACAGAACTTATTTTCTTTCTCAAAATATGACAGATTTTTCATCAAGTTCCTGGAAAGGTGCCATTTTGGAGTCCACATGCTTTTTCTTCCTTCTTTATATCAGAAAAATAATTAAATATTTTTCTTCCCTCCCCAACCCCATCCAGGATAATTCAGAATTTTGTTGAGTAAAATATGGTCACTTCTCTGCCAATTTGAAAAAAAAAAATAATAATACAGATTTGACACACCCAGGAATTTTCTCTTTTCTTTTCTTTTCTTTTCTTTTCTTTTCTTTTCTTTTCTTTTCTTTTCTTTTCTTTTCTTTTCTTTTCTCTTCTCTTCTCTTCTCTTCTCTTCTCTTCTCTTCTCTTCTCTTTTCTCTTCTCTTCTCTTTCTTTTCTTTCTTCTTTTCTTTTCTTTTCTTTTCTTTTCTTTTCTTTTCTTTTCTCTTCTCTTCTCTTCTCTTCTCTTCTCTTCTTTTCTTTTCTCTTTTCTTTTCTTTTCTTTTTTATTTTTTCTTCTCTTCTCTTCTCTTCTCTTCTCTTCTCTTCTCTTCTCTTCTTTTCTCTTTTCTTTTCTTTTCTTTTCTTTTCTTTTCTTTTCTTTTCTTTTCTTTTCTTTTTTATTTTTTCTTCTCTTCTCTTCTCTTCTCTCTTTTCTCTTTTCTCTTTCTCTTTTCTTCTCTTTTTCCTTTCCTTTCCTTTCCTTTCCTTTCCTTTCCTTTCCTTCCCTTTCCTTTCCTTTCCTTTCCTTTCCTTTCCTTTCCTTTCCTTTCCTTTCCTTTCCTTCCCTTCCCTTCCCTTCCCTTCCCTTCCCTTCCCTTCCCTTCCCTTCCCTTCCCTTCCCTTCCCTTCCCTTCCCTTCCCTTCCCTTCCCTTCTTTCCCACCTGCCATAAAATTTAGAAATATATGAAGTTTTTCTTTCATTTAAATATTTTTTTTCCTCACTAGGACACCAGTATGGATATGGCTACCACTTAAATAGCAAGTATGCCCATCAGTAGCTTCTCTACATGGCTTACATCCAAACGGTGACAAATGCCCCTACTTCACTCAGACTTCAAGAACTAATCTGTTTCATAAGCCTCAGGATTCATTTTTTAGTGAGAAGAAGATGTTCATAGTATAACTGAAAAGAGCTGAAAATGCCGTGGCTGAATCAAAGGGCTATTTTATAATGTTTCAAGACTCTCCTGCCCAGAAAGCAATATAAATGTGTCCCTGTCTAGATACAATTCTCAAGACAACTCCTTCTCACACATATGACATTTCTTACTTCACTGAGTTAAAGTAGGCTTTCATTAGCAATTTGAAAGGGAGCTGCTACTGCCTCACAAGAAAAACTGCCACTACCATCTCTAAACCTGCAAAAATAAAAGTGGACCATCTTTAAAATGGGACAGCTATTAAGTAGAGAAATGCACAGTGAATTCTTAATCCAAAAAGCAAGGAAAATGTCTAACAACAATTTTCAGAAAATCATATTTTCTCAGACTCGTATGCTCTTAAAAATTTCTTTTTCTACGAAGAGCTATACGTTAAAGAGAGAGTGACACACTGATGCATGCTATATTAACTCTCAGTTATATAGGCTAACTTCCTTCTTGTTTGTTTTTGCAAGTGAACACAAGGTATTGCAGAATGCTAAATACCAACCAAGTCTACACAAATTACTGAAAATCTGAAGTAATCTGATAGATTTAGAAATTGCTGCAAAATTGTTCTTCTGTAAACAGAGTCTGGGATCAAAAATGATACAAACAGAAACTTACCACCTCACTTAGAAAAAGTCCATTTATAGCCAGTGAAAGTTTTGCTTTTTTGAAAGGGTTCAGCTACAGATGCAGAACGGAAAACAAATTACCTAAATCATTTACAGATGCAGAGCTTCCTGAAAGGCTGCTACAAAAAGTTTCTTCCCACTTCTTCATTAATGTCTGCAAGAAACTAAGTTTCAATATGGATAAGTAACAGTTAATGTAAATGTATTTAATATGAAATGCAGTTTCAACTATCAGCTTGTACCTTTCTCATACAGAGCATTTTACCTTAAAATGTATATTGGTTTACTGCTGTGACAACTGGACCATTTACTTGCAAAGCGTATTAAGAATTCAGATAGCAAATATATAATATTCCCAGGCAGATTTTTAATGGGAAGGGAAATGGTCTTCTTGGCCAAGCTTTGGAGGAAGTATATCAGTTGTGGCAGGCTTATGACAGCAAAGTAAAATTCCTAGTCAGTGTAAAAAAAAAAAAAAAGAAAATAATAATAATTTATGGGGGACTTAATGCCATGATGCTTTTCCTGTGTCTCTTTGATGAAATAATTTATCAGACTTTAGAATTAGTTTCTTTTTTTATCAACTTTTGTTTATAAAGGCATGTGTAATAGTCACCACATGTCTTGCTTAGCCACAACTCTTGTAAAAAAATATGAATACAGTGGAATCAGGTCTTCATCTAGCCAAAAAGTCTCAAACATTTTCTCATTAAATATTTTAGACCCATTTTGATCCCGTTCTGTTTGAAATGTTACCACTGGTAATTTCTCCTACTTAAAAATATAAATTAGACCACTGACATTGCTTCATGTAGCCCACAGAAAGATGCTTAGTACCTTTAGTTTAGTAAAATTAATATCTTTAGCCATAAACCAGATAACCCTTATTCGGTTCTGATAGGGATTTTTTTTTTCTTTTTCTTTTTTTCCCAACAGAAAGAGTATTAAATGTTTTAACTTTATTGCAGTCTCAGAGATGGTTCACTTGAAGATTGAACACTGATTTCTTCACCACTGTTGGAGGTATAAGCTTGAATGAACCCTTAGAGGAATAGTTGAGCCAAAACACTGAACTATCCGTATGAAACAGTTTAACAATGCTTATTAGCAAGATTCATTTTGTCTCTTTAAATAACTCTAGTGAGGAAGAAATAGATCATGGCTTGGCAAATATTACATTTTAGGGAAATAACTTGCCCTCAGTGTACTGAAGCCATGAGAAAATGATGCAGTCTGTCCCAAGAGATTGCCAATAACACATTAAGTTGTGTTATGACATCTATGCTTCTATGTATGATACTTATTTTACCTATCTCTAAAAACAGGTTAAAGGCAGAAAAGGGGCCTCAGTGCTAAATGTCTCTTGAAGACATTGACTTGCTTTCTATTTTAACCCAATTTGGTTAGATCCTGGGACAGTCTTTTAGGCTTTGTGGTTTGCTCTTCCATCTTTAACAGGTCCTGGGTCCCAAGAGGCGATGAAAGAAGTTTGCATTCAATGTTTAGAATAGCAGGCAATGGCTGCAATTTATCATGGTGAGGTACGTGTAAACGTTATCTTGGCCCTTCAACTAGCACTGGAGTCATATATTTACCACAGCCTAAAACAAGAGGTCTGAATATGCTCTTGTCCACCTGCTCCTCCTTTAGAAGCTTTCTGCAAAGGACTATCCTCATACTAGCAAAGCAGCAAGAAAAATATGAATTACGATTTTGTCCATTTGCTTATAAATTGAAGCTCTCTTGGGAAAGTTTTTCAGTCAAAAGGGAAGAAAAATTGTAACCAATATATTGAAAGTGCTTCTAAACCTGGTCTATGCATAAAAGTACCTTAGATCCATCTTAGTACTTAGTTCCAGTGCTATCAAACTTTACTGAACAAGAAACAGTGTTGTACATCTCATCAGCAGACTGGCAGTCTCCTCCTTCTGATGACAGAAGTCTGGTTTCCAAATCAACAAGGTGGAAATGCTGCCAATAGAGGAATGTTTTTTTTGTAGATTGGCTTTCTCACAAATGGGAGCAGTTATTTGCACATAGCAGCTGAAAGAAATTAAAGGAGAACAAGTAATAAGGCAGAGTGTGCAGAATACAACCTATGTGGAGTTTTCTGTGTATTTTGTTAATACTAATTGAATATTAATACCTGTTGTGTATTTCTATGTGGTTGAGAAAGTCTTGCAATTGAAGACGTTGCAGCATTACCTGTTACATGGATACCACTAGTACCTACATTTATCATATAGCAACTGAAAGGATTGTTTCTCAGGATACATTTTGATTGTTTTTAATCATGTTATTCAGACAATAAGTAGCTGACTACTCCTACATTTAAACTGTTAGAGCAAATGTAGGTTGTAAGTTTGCCACTCTGATCCTAATGCAATTTTTGTACATATATTTTGCAAACTTTCAGTTCAGTTTGTTAAAAAAAAACCTTCTCTAACATTTCTTCTGAACCTGTTTCTAAAATAAAGCAATGTGAGAAGAGGGGGCAGCAGATTAATTAGTGAATAAATGAACCAGTTAATTAATATTACAATTAAATCTGCCTGAGGTATGCTTATAGCATCCTTGACCGTTTCCAAGTAATGAAAAAGTGTTTGCTCTTACCCTCTTTCTCAAAGCACCACTGAAGATGTGGCTTGTCTGAAACAATGCTCATATGAAGTTGGTCAGAATGAGGTAGATGAGAGAATTACCATAATGTCAGAATTATTTTGTGTCCTATGGTAGGGCTATTCTTCTACTGTTCACAGGACTAAAGTAGAACAGAAAATTTGTAATTATATACAATATGCTGCCAAGAGATCAACTTTGTTGCTTTTGGCAATCACTAATAATTTTTTTTATTTTGCAAGAGCAGCATAATGTTTTATTTCTGCCCCCATTTTTCATAATATGTTAATTTGCATATATTTCAGCAAGAGTGAACCATGTTACTATGGGGAAAAAAAAAAAAAAAAGCTCTAAGAATCATCTGAAACAGAAAGAATTTACCATACATGAAAAAAAATATAGTAAAAAGAAAAATGAAGATAAAGGTGAAGTACAATCACATAACACATTTCAGGACCAAGCCTTCATGTTGAAAAAAAAAGGTTTGCCTTTCCTCTGGTAATAAACCAGAGTCCTATTTTGCGTGTCTGGTCATCACAAGAGTGTCTGGGGGCTAAATCCAAACAGAACAGATGAGCTTGGCTCAGTACTGAGCTCTGAACACATGCTCCCCACGGCTGGTGATGTCCCCAGCGTGGTCCCCAGGCTCCATGTCCAGCACAACCTGGCCCTGGGATTTACTGAGACCAGACAAGCAACGCATCAGTGAATACTGAAAAGAGGACTTCCCTTTATTCCAAAAGTAGTCTTTTGAAGCTCTGGGCGGGGAGCAGCTGCCCTCCTTGCCCTGGAGCTCAGCACCTTAATCAGACCCCTTTGCTGCCACACGAGCCATGTGAGGCAGCAGCAATCCTGTGTCTGCATACTAAAGGGATTACAACAGTCAGCAGTGAGCCCTCACCGGACCCTGCATCTCCTATGGGGGTTAGAGCCATGATTTTGCTTCTGGGCATTGAGAAGTATACTACCTGGGCTCTGTTTTTTATTATTATTTTTTAAACTAAAGGTGAGTACAATAAATTGGAGTAAAAATCACTGGAGAAAGGAAAGAAGAGAGAGCAATGAACCTGGCAGCCTCAAGAAGTTTTCAGTATTTCACATCTATCACTGGCAACATGTTTAAAAAAAAAAGAAAACAGATGAATATATCCACTTCTATCTAGTCATTTGAGAAATGTGAAAATGAGGGCAAAGGAAGAGTAAGTCTTTTTTTTTTTTTTTTCTTTTTTTACAAACAAACACAGTACAATTTTCTGTTGGTATTGGTCAATGACCAGGTGGAAATTTGTGACGTTCATTTCACAAATCTACCAACTCACTAACTACCACAGTCTGCTTCATCACATGTGCTCCTAGTGGAGTGATGGTGGTAGAGGACTGCAGCACATCCACTCAACAGCCCTTTCCTACTGTGCCATAAAGCTCCCATACCATAACGGCATTTAACCCCATCCAAGATTTCCTGGCACAGGAGCATGAGGGCTGTAAAATCTGCTTCGCCCTTGGACTTGTACCACTGGACAGTCAGTAACTTGGCCAGGGTCTTATGGCTGAAGAGTCTGAGCCCCAGCTTTCCAAATGGTAATAAGATCCTGCTAACAAAATGTGTTTCCAAATTTGCCCTTCCTTCTTATATTCCTCACAAACTTTATGTAAAAAAGATAAGCAAATATATTAATATGGGTATTAAATTATTATAATGCCACAATTGTGATTATTTGTGATGCTTTTGTCAGAGATGATAGCTGTACTCCAGATGAACTACTAAAATATAGATAGGAACAATTGGATAGAGCAAGCCTGCATTTTGCTCATTGCAATAATCTCCCTTCTGCTGCATCTCACTGGCTGCCACAATTGTTGCCAGAATCATGCACAAGACACAGGAGAACTAGAGGCAGCTACAAAAGAGATTAAAAACACCAAAATACAAATATTTGAAGGGAACTTGAAAAGCTATTAAAAAAATAAAAATTCTATACTTTGAGCTTTCATCATTTAGAGCAAAATTTTAATTGCCTTCTTACAGTCTGAATGAGACTCCAGGATATTTCCCCACTGTTTAATCCTGTGATGCAGCTCATTTTCCCCTTGCTGATCCCTTTCTCTTCCTACTGGGGACTCAGGCTGTAACTCACCCTGACCAGCAGAACAAAGCAGCTTCCCTTTCTAGTGGTGAGCCTATATTTCAGTAAAACTTTCCCCCACGAAGCTCCCCTTTAATTGGGATCCCAGAGAGTGAAAGACCCTGATGAAAAGAGGAGCAGGACCTACAGAAAGCGGTTCTTAACTGAGCAATGATGAGTGCCTGGGACCATGATGAGCCAGCAGGACCTGAGCAGGCACAGCCCCCTGCTACAGTGATGGGGAGATTGCAGAAGGCTTCAGTTTCATTGCCCATTCTGCCAGTCCCCTTTTGTAATCTGAAATTACTGTTGTCTATCGTCATAAATCTGATTTTCAGATTTATTTTTTTTTCCTAGGTTGATATAGACTGAATGGATTTATCCTTTCTCCTTAGCTATCAGACTAAATAGGAACTGTTCTTTTGGAAACTGAGTTCTTACCGCTTGCATTTAGTCCCTTACGTCTCATGTATTCTCACTACTTGGCTATTGTTGTTCATATTTCAACACTATTTTAAAAGGAGATATGCAATTTATAGCAAATAAAAGGTGTGAAAGACTGAATCAAGGCCATCATTGATTTCACTGAAAGCAGAGTCAAATGCTGAATCAAACGGAGCACCTTGGAACTTAATCCTACAGACTATTCAGATTAAATCCCCATTGAAAACATGGGAGAATTTGGTATAAGCCTTTCATTATCAGAAACCAAAATTTCCATTGCAAAAAACATCACAAGACTGCTACTGGCAATTAAATCTGCTCTTTGCCTGGGATAAGGACTTAATACCAATTGTTTAAACCAACCCTTTTAAAAACACTGTGTTTTAAATATATATTTGGAAGGGTGAGGAAAGGGAAAAACAGGTTTGACAGTGCATCTGAACGTCAGATAAGGTGAAGGTGTATTGTATATTTTTTTCGAACTATGTCAACAAAACAGTACTATCAGATTTTGTGCTAAATGTAATTCACAGCTAAGGCATTTACTAATTTTGTGGGTCAGTATGGCTATATTTGATCTTCACATCCACAATTCCATGAGACAAAATATTAATGATTAACTTAATGCATTTGTTAAACTATAAACTGGATTTTTTCCTCATATTTGTTCCATAGTTTTTGTATAGTTCCATGTTTTTGTATATTCAGGGTACTTTTTGTTAATTATTCATTTACCTCTTTGGAAGAATAATTACATTAAAAATATGTAAGATGGCTATAAATCTTATTTGATTTAGGCAAGGAGAAGATGGGTATTCTATTGAAAATAGGTTTTACTTAAGCAATATCTTGCAAAGAAATCATTTTTTTTTATTAACACAAATACTACAAAGCAATCCAAATATCATTCCTGTATTGTAAATCACACACTATTGCAGCTACCTATACAGATTCAAACATGCCCTTATTGTACACACACTAATGAGAAGCATTTTTGCAATAAATACACTTTGCATATGACATTTAAAGCAGTTGATTAAGCGAAAGAGATAATTAAAAGTTGGTAGAAATGTTGGATATCCATTTATGCATTTTCTATGTTTTATAATTGCATTAGTGTTATACAAATGTATTCCAACATTTCTGCAAGTATTAGGACTGGTTTACTAGATTACTTGCAGTGAAAATATTTTAAACTGTCTCTTGTAGCATGTTTCTTAATATGAAAGCCTGAGTATTTCCAGCAGCAGTGTTGTGTGGTAGTGTAGTGCAATAGGCAGCATAGAGTTAGGACATGACTAAAGGTTATCTATGAAGAAGACATGGTCAGGTGTGCCCTGGTGCAGTGAATGCTAATATGCCTTCAGTAGAAGCACATTATGCTTTTATTTCTGACTGTACACTGAATTATTTACACCTTCAAGGCAGCTGATTGAACTGCAGCATCAGTCAATTAGCAAATCAAAAATTTATATGATTCCAATTTAGCATGGAGTCCTTCTCTCTCTTTTTTTTTCTTTTTAGATTTTCACCCTGACAGTGACAAATTACTCCTCTGCTGGCTGAGATTGGAAATTAAAAGCATTTAGAGTTGCTCATGCATTTATGCTAATGAGAACTTCTGATATGATTTGCATGCAAAAGAGGACAATCTGAAAGCTCATCAGTTTTTCATGCTTCCGCATTTTGATGTAGTAGGATTTTTTCTGTTTTCTGCAGAGCAGAAAAAATTTTCTTGGGGAAACAATACTCTATGTGAACAAAAAGAGTTTTTCTTTTAAGTCAGAAAGTTTTTTTTTTTTTCTTTTACCCTCCAGATTCTTGTCAAATCATTTGCTTTGCTGTTTCAGAACTGCAGCCCACATTCATTAGCATTTTAGATGTTTATCAAAGGAACGCTCCAGTATCTGCCATGCAAGATTATAGCTCAAGGTTCATTTTAAATTCAGCAAGAAAAAAAGACCCGAGGACAGATGAGAAGAGGGATGTGCACTCTGACAGTCTTCTTCACACATACACCCGAATTAATCCTATTTAGAGCAAAATTTGATTAATCACCAAAGGTGGCAGCTTTAAGTTTAGTGAAATAGTTAACTCTGACAAATTTTGGAGACCTCTTTGGCATAGTCTTTCTGGAATGCAAATAAGAAGCCAGGCATTAAAAGTGAGACAACAGATAACTTTAAAATGATTAGTAAAGATATTGCTGCCACTTTTAGGTGTTTAATTTTGTTCACCAATTTACTATAACAAAAGACAGGGTGACAAAGAAGGGTTTGTATATAGCAGAAAACATCAGCACATTTATTCTGCTTTTGCAGTACATGATTTTGTATACTGCAGGTAGCAGAGTTAAAATAATTTGCTAAATAAAGAAGAGAATTATTTTCTGATTGCCTGCTTTTCCTGAGCAGGTTGATCAGGTTATACCTGTGTATGTTCTAGTTTTTGTGTATATGCATTTTTTGTTTCGGAAATTATCTTTTTGACACTGGTAATTTGAAAGACCCTAAGCATTGTTCTGCATTTATGGAAAGTTTTGGTGCTATAGTACTTTCTGAATATTAGCATAATCCAGTAATTCTTCCAGCTCCCAAAAGTTACTGTTTAGAGTTTTAATTTTAATTATTTCTTCTATCTTATTGTTCACCTGATCAAGTTCCAATTTACTGTTTGTTTAGTAAAACAAAGAAAAAACATGACATCTTTTTTTTCACATCTGAGTTAAAAATAAGAAATTAAATGCAGATCATAACATATTCAAAGCATCCTCCAGAATACACTTTACACCTTGGATCAATTTTTCCTCCAGGTACATACAGCAGCACTGAAGATTTGCAGGTTTCAGGGGTGTAACAGAAAAGTATTTCAATCATTGATTTCACTGGCATTGTAGCGAGGTACTTTACAACCAGTGCATTGTGTGCTCAAAACCAGTTAACACCAGATGTGTGTGTACTATGTTCTGATAACATCTTCTGTCTTAAGGCAGTATTCTTGCTTCATGTATGTGAAAATAAAATATCTGTTTCTTCAGTAACTACAGCATTTCCCCTTTCTCATTGCGTTTTCTCCTTTTTTTCCGTTTTGTTGTGTTGATCCCTGGTTCATGCAATAGATGTCTGAATTCATCCCTTGATGAGACTGAGAAGGGTGTGGTAGGACAATCACAAAAAGGGAAAACAAAATGAAGAAAAAAGAGAGGAGCCAAGGAGAGAAAGGGCCATGCAAGATCATAACTCAGTCTTGCCTGTCCTCTTTGGCACATTACAAGTTATGTTACAGCGGAAAGAAAGGAGCTACCTAAAATCTCCCCAGCCCTTGATGATAAGTTTGCCTGCAACTGCCACCATTAAATGAAACAAATGGCTTCTCATCCTTGCTTCAGAACAGAATCTTGGTATCACCCATTCAGCCATGCTTCTTTCAATAGCCAGCTAGATGGCTCTCATTTCACATTTCTGAAGGTGCCTGGCCAAAATCTCTCACAGGGTGTTCTTCTTCCAAGTCAGAAACTTTGCAGCTGCAGCTTCTGATATTAACTCCCTGAGGTTTTGAACTTTTCAAACAGTTGAACTGGCTTACCAGTGATTGAAGTCTGGCTTTCTTCTTCCTCATACATTTCTGAGCTATGCAAGTGACAAGCCCTTGGCTGTTAAGATTAGGTCTCAACAACAATGACTGTCTTCCACTTTCCTGCCACATCCATAGGAAGCCCTTGGGCTCTGTGGATGTTTCTGTCTTACAGTAAACACATTCAAATGCCACAGACACAATATCAGAAGAGAACTGGAAATATCTCCACTTGCCAATATCTTAAGAGAGGGCACCTCAAAAACTCTGTGGATATAATGTAAATCTTACATGAAGTTCTTTCTTCATCCACCTTCACCAAAGTTTTCATTTAACACAGGTTAAAAGAAAAAACCAGAAGAATTAATTACTTTTTTCCTTTCTTTCTCTCACAAGTAAACTTCATTTGCCAGGATTACATTGCTTCTTACTGAATGCCTCTTGCACTGCACAGACTGAACACTTTAATGTATCTTGCTCTGCTGTCTTTCCTGAAAAGCCCTGTTGAGTTAACCTACCAAAATACCAAATAAATTAAGCAAATTATTTTTCTAACTTGATACCTCATGCAATGTGAGTTGTCTCCAGAGTCTCTTTTTAAATCTCTGCTGAAATTCACTTTTTCTGCACATAGAATCAAAGATCTCCAGAATCAAAAAGCTACTATTTATGTTCCTAAGAAGAATTTATATGCCCAGCATTTTCTTTCATCCTTGCAAAGACAGATTTCTTGCCCATTCTGAATTCTTTTCACAGTAAGAGGATTTGCAAAGACTTCCATTTGAAGACACTCAAGATATAGCTGCTCTGATTTGAGTGAGGTGTTTTGCTTTGTCATCCTCAGTGATGGTGGCCTGTGGTGAGGAGGAATTTTTTCCCTTGAGATTTCCTTCCTAAATTGCTCCTTCATGATTCCAATTGAATAGTTGAGATCCTTGAAACCAGAGATTATAACAAACAAATGTAATCATTTTGGAATATAGTCTCCCAAAATAATGTAGTTAGTTTCTCAGGAATGGTAAGAAACCTTCAGTCTTTCTCCCTCACAGTTCATATATCTTGATCTCTCTCTTTCACTCCATTGGCAAAACACCATTTTCACAGGCTCCTCCTCCTGGCCTATTTTTGGGGGCAAGCCAGTACTCTTCATCCTTCAACAGATACCTTGTAAAACACCTGTTGTTCTTCAGTGAAATAGGCAATCCAAAAGTATCAAAAGAGAATTCTGAAGGCTATAATTTGAAGGTTTCATTCATTTTGCATTATTTTGGAACTAATCTTCTATCCTCCTCCTCATCCTATCTTCATTAATATAGGTTCAAATTTGCCAGGTAAATGAGTTCAACTCTGATATCTGTTGAGCTTTGGAGTTGATTCTCATCAGGATTTGTAAGTTCATATGCTGGTAGAATGCCTGCCTTGAAGCTAGTTCGATGACCTAACATATCTGTTCCCAAACGCAGGAAATGAACAACAATTACCTTTGCTAACAGAGAGTGCATCAACAGTTAAAATGGCTGTCCTGTGTTTGCACAGCCATTTTCCTGTGTTCAACAGGAAGGTGGGAATATTCTGCTATAAATTTATCCACATGCAATATAATAACAGAAAAAAAATTCTTTGCAATCACTCTTATTCTGTTGGGAGATTTCTTAAAATTTGCCATTTCCCTTTTATAGAGCAGTTCTGGTCAGTTATCACAATTTCATGTGTACTAGAAACTTTGAAAATAGGTTTGTATCTGGTCTGCTTCTGTAGTGAATTTAACTGGCAAATTGTTTGCTTTCTTCTATTCTGATAGCAACCATAATGATGCAATTTCTTATTGTCTTCATAACAGGCACAAAAGTAGAGTTTGACAAAAGGAATTACTGGGAATAATTTTCCATTCTTCAGTTTACATCTTAACACCAATGTAGACAAAGTCATGAATAGTTATAGGAAGTACTTTAGAAGTGTTGCATTATATTGCCATGTTCTCTGTGTGAAACTCCCCTTGAAGTCAATAAGAGTTGTGTATGCTATTCAGTGGCATAATCAGGCAATAAATTATGAAAGCTCTGCAAACACCAAACAGAACAAGCCACAAACAAATGACATTAACAAATGACAAAAATACCCACTGTTATGCTAATAAAAGACTTAAAACTAATAGTTTTGAAAGTGATAAAATTTGTGTGGTTGGTAGGATTTGGCAACCTTTAGCAATCTGGTCAGGGGGAGAAGTTCACCTAAATGTATACCTGCCTATTTCAGAATTCAAAACCTCTTCCAATCAGGCAGCAAAACTCAAATACAGCTGAGATGGAAGACCAGGCTGAATGGAGACTTGTATGCTCTGTTGTTTCAGTCTCTTCTGCTCCAGGACTCCTCATAGGAGGCTTTGCTGGGGCTCAATTTTGATTCTCAGATGTGTCTTTATGTTACTGATGTAACATAAAATTTTATGTTTTTTGTCATAAATTTTATGTCATTTTTAAAAATTATGTCATTTTTCAAAATAAAAATTATGTCATTTTTCAAAATTTTATGTCATTTTTACTGATGTAACATAAAATAACATTTTAAGTCAGTAGTAAAACAACATGTTTGAAATCCCCTACCAGAAACTTTGCTTCAGGAAAACCTGGCTACAACAACTGCCTTTGAAAATGTACTTTTTTCACAGTACATTTTAAATAAAATGTTGAAGTAGAGTTTCCCAAACTGACCACTTTAAGCCTGTAGTCCAAGATGGAATTTACTAAAAAATTCAGAAGGTCTTGATGCTTACAAAAAGAAATGAGAAATGCGAGCCTTGCGTTGACTAAAAGTGACAGTCTGAAATAGTTCTTTCAGATCTTAAAAGCCAATTAAGAATAAACAAAGGATCCCAGAGGTCTGAGATTGCTTTAGGCCCTACAGCAGAGTCTATCTTACAAGCAACAAAATCTTTTTAGAACATAGCCCTCTTTCTCCTCTGAGTATTTGTAATCACAAGACTAATGTGTGCTGAGATGCTGCAGCTGTTATCAGAAGCCAGCAGTTTATCACAAAGCAGGGGGAAATGTGGCTGTCACTGCAATGGTTCTTCCACCTTTCCATTCAGAGGATGCACCCATGGTAGTGCTTGGACAGAAAAGGTTTCTGACTCTCCCTATGAAAGCATTCTTCAGTGCCTGCAGGAATAATTCTGAAGCCTAGGTTATAAAAGGGGATGTGGTGCTCCACCCAGCCCTACTTTTAGAGCAGTGACAGACTGACCAAAAATTAATTGGGCTGATCCAACTTCTTCCTACAATGTTTCCCCACAGCCCATCTCCCTTGAATTAGCTATGGCTAGTTCCAGGATATTTTGTCTGAAAGAAGGCTCATGCCCATTGCCTGCTCAACCTTCCTTATCATAAAAAAAAAAAAAAAAAAAAAAAAAAAAAAAAAACACTCCAGAACAGGTTTTCAGTTTTCCAAGATCCTCCATTTCTTTCTTAACAACAGCAGTTGAACATAGCAAGGGTGTTATGTTCCCTTGTCAGACTTAAGAGTGGCTGCCCAATGTTTTCACCATTAGCTCCTGCTACAGCTCAGACAATTAATTAGTTTTTTTTGTGGGTTGGATAGCACACGGAGAGCAAGAGCACTCTACAGAAACAGGGAAGGAAATGCTCCATGTGTAAATTGGACAAATCTTCTCCGGGTTTATATTAAACAGTATCTGGAACCATAGATATCATATGAGACTTCAGAGCTGAAAGCCATATACAGCTAGCCCCCTATCCTGTGCTGAGTAGGCTGTTACTGCAGACCAATGAATTGCATCACCAAAGCACAGTAGGCTTGTCCTCCCTCCTGCCAGGCCTTCTTGCTTAATAGACCAGTTCTTAATTCTCTTCCTTCAGGGAATCACCCCCAGAAGCTCAGGAAAAGGTTGCTTTGGGAAGTGGGTAGCAAGGGAAAGGCCCAGAGGAGGGCCCCCGCAGTCTGGTAGTTAAGAGATTCTCTCCCATTGAGAAAGTCCTTCTACACACCTGAAATTCCCCTCTTGCCCCTTAGGCCTCATTGTTGCAAGTGTGGTCTGGAGCCCTCTGCTTGCAGGAGCTCTACTGTGATATTTTGGTTTCACCTTAAAATGTGATTTTGTGGGTAGATGATGAGCATTTTTCATTCTTGGCAAAATCAAGGGCTCTTATGGAAAGAAAGCACCGTAATAAATACTGCTTTCTGATCATTTATCTTTTGCATGCAGAAAAAAAATCGTAGAAGTGTGTGTGTTTTTCATTGATATTCATTTGGTCTTTCATGAGTTACATAATTTTCTTCAAAAAATAAAAGGAAGAGAGAGGGAGAGAAGAGATTTATTGTATAATTCCCACAAAATATTTCATACATTGCTATTTTTTTCCACAATCCACTGGTGTGGACAGCAAGAAAATGTCTATTACTATGTTACCAATTACAGACGCACCCTCCTTCAGTCTACAATTTCAAAAAGACAGTGTACATTTTTCAAGTCTGAAGAAAATTATTGTGGACATTTAGCCAGCAATAGACAGACTTCTAAGCAGGTTCTACATTTACTTGAATTACTTTTATGTGTGCCAAGGCAAATATGGCTTACCTTTATATTTCTGTTTACCATTTACTGGTTTATACTGTCAGAGTAGTTATTTTATGTGGAACAGAACATGTAGTACTTTTTCGTGTTCCACTTTGTGTCTGTGCATAGCTGGCCGCAGCTCTCATGCTTGTACTTTACAAGCACTCCTGGACAGACTGGAAGGCCAGAAACATAACACAATGCTAGCATTGGACATGTGTGCTACTTTTCATCATTCTATTTCCAGGACAGTTGGATTCAGCCTTTAGTGGTAGGTTCTCTGTGTCCAAGCTGTCCAAAAAACAAGAATTTTAATTCATGAAATGTGATGTTTAGAAATTTCTTTTAAAAGAGAGAGAGAGAGATGTCAAGACCAACCCATTGTTAATTACCAACAGTTGAATGGTTAGCCCATTCACCTACTTAGAGCATTGAATTTACTTTTGGCCTCTCCCATCCTACCAAAGGGCCGGTTGTTGTTTGCTCTCAAACTGACTTTCCTCCCAGGTAAGGCCTGAGAAACGACGGAGAGGATTTTGGATTGTTAAAATGTCCCAGACAATTCTATTTATATCATTAGCTCCAGGCTTGTTTCTCTGTTGTTGTTTTTTGTTGCTGTTTGTTTGTTTGTTTGGGGGTGGTGATGGTGGTGTTCTGCCATAGATTTCCTCACAAAAGTTTATCCTGTATGTATATTCTCAGAAAGACCATGTGGTCTCATGGAAATTTTGATGAAAGCTTCCTAGAACTTACAAGATCTTGTACTTAATATGGTTTAGATTCTATTTTCTAATGGCCCAACCATTTTCTAGACCTTCCCATCTTTTGAAGGCATGGCCAGGTCATAATTCGTCATCTGGTTTCTAAATAACTCCAGCCAAGCTCCTCTGCTTTTTGTGAATTTAATGAGTCATTTTGTGCATATTCTTTGTCTAAATGAGATACATGAATCTGAATCCAGCTCATTGTCCCCAGTAAAGGGGCAAGGCTGATCATTTTTTATATTCCCTTTTTTCATTTATGTAACTCTATAGTTGAATACAAGTTGCTGGTTGGTTTGTAGTGATCATTTAATGAGTAAACAATAATGGTGAGAGAGAGGTGTTCTGTCTGTATTTATTTTCTGACATAACTGACAGCAAGACTGATATCTTCTCCTTCTTTATTCTTTTGTTACAGCAGTACTAATCATACCACACAGAAACACATTTGTCATTATATGTAATTATGTGCAATATGTTTACATTATAATATTTTATATTGGAGAGTCATAGGTTTCATAATGTTTTTACTTCCAGTTCCTCTCTGCTACAGATTATTTCAGTTTATGCATATTTATAAATGATATTTAAAAGTACAATAGCACATTAATTATAATAAAATGGTGATTTGGAAACAGGAGCAACTAGAGAACTGATCTAGATGGCTACATAACTTCTGACAGAGGGGCAGCATTATTTTAGTGCATGCGAAAGTTTCCTTTGGCTACTTTACAGCACAGAGAGAAACCACAACTTATCAGGAAAGCTGCCATTTTTTATGTGATTAAAGCAGGTCTGAACAATCCTTGATCTTTCAGAAAACTTTTGAAATACATGTTCCTCTGTAGACCTGTTACTAATCCCGACAGCAATGTGTTTTCACCCTCTACTCCCATTTTTTTCCACTTCCTCCCTCTTTTCTCCAACCCAATTAGCAGATTAGCCAGCAGGCTGTGATGCCTGAAGAAGCAGAAATTAAATCTACTTTTATCATACACTGAACTAACTATGGAGTTATCCAAGAGCGCAACCATACCTCAGAGAGTCCCTTGCTTAAGGATCCTCAAGGGTGGGTAACGAAATCAAAGATGTTATCAAAGAGTCCTCGAAACTTATGATAATATCCATACCCAAAATATTTCCCAGTGATATATGGATGAAGCCCTGATGTTGTGGTTAGATGACATGCTGTAAGGCCAGCTTACCCCTAATGTGAGTGTGTGATAGGGCTTAACAGGACAGATGAGAGACAGAAAACAGCAGTAACCGCAAGCAAGCACAGCTCCTCTCTGTGCTGCCATCAGCAGAAGGAGAAAAGATATTTATTTGTGGTGCTTTTGTTTTTAACTGTGTAGTTGCAAATGCTGGTAATATGACAGTGCTGACAAGGCAGATGTAGTTGCTAGGTTTTAACAGGTTGAGGAAAACTCATTATGTAGGCAATAAAGGTACATTCAAACTACAGCGATGTTTTCTATATTGGTATGTTACCATTCATTTACTGGCACATGCTGATAAATATTTTGTCTACATGTGAAAGCATCTTCAGAATATACTTCTGTAAAATTCAGTCAACCTGGAGGAGATATGTAAAGGTGAAAGATCTGCACCACTTTAGACAGGTCTGAGTAGTTGTTTCATATCTTATTTTGCATAAAATAAAATATATATGATTATTGTAAAGATGATGAAATGGTGGCCTAGGCTATGCTACATGAACTACTCTCACAGGTAAAGAACAGCTTGTAAGGTTGGAGAACTATTCAGGTTTGAAAAGATTTTTGGAGGGAGGTACGGTATAAAGTACAGGTTCATAAAGTAGCTATTTCTGCATAACAAGCTATTTCTGCTCTTGAAGAAATGAGAGTGACTGTGGAAAGCATATATTTTACTTCCACAGCAGAGGGGTAAGGACAAGTTCCTCAGATAATGGACTGCCATAGAACCTCTTGCTTTGACACAACACTAGGATCTGTTAAACACTGAATATTTTCACTGTTTTTTTGCCAACAAACTCAAAAATAGACTGTCAAATGTCTCTGCCTCCATACAGAGCATCATAGTAATGTGAAGTCTGTTTCTGCACACACACACCTGAAAGACTTACTCTCTCTGCTCCATTCCATTCCTCTGATTGTTAGCGCTCAAGCTTAATGATGATGCTCTCTGTATAAAAAAAAATAAAATAAAAATAATAAAAAATAATAATAATAATTAAAGTTTTTTTTAAAAAAAAGTAGTGCAAATACTTTGCTAATATATTGTTAATCCAATCCTGCTGACAAAGCACATTCACTGTGAATATCTTTCCAGACTAATTACGATTTGAGGCTTTCTTTTTCCTTATCTTCATGAAATCAAAGAAAAAGAGAAGGTTCAAGATTTAAAAAGATCTTTGAGGATCAGGACAGAAAAGCTGAATCACAAAAAGAAAAGACAACAAAACACATTTCAGAGGAGCAGAAAGGTAAAGGAAACATTTAAAGACAGATAATTTTCATAGTAGGTAAGAGAGAATTTTAAAATGCAGCTATTCATATTTATAGTTCATGGCACATTTTTCTGTTTTAGTTTTGCATGAATTTACTTTTAAATTATTGTACATATTTTGACTGCGTGTTTTCCAAGTAAGTTTGAAGAACATGTGGGAAAATTCACCTAAGCAACAACATCCTGTAAAATTTCCAGTGGTCCAAGTGATAACACACAGAAGGTCAAGTTAAACACATATAGAAACATGCAATAATTTGCCACAAATAGAGGTAGTGCTATGTCATCCCATTCCAGCTACGGGGAACATACCACCAAAGTCTGGGAACTGGTTCATTTTTATGTTTCAGGGAAAAATCCATTTTTATTTATCTACGCAAATGCATAACGTGTCATGTTCTACGTCTTCTGCTTCAGATAGGCTGCTGTGGCAAATTCTCATGTATGTCATACAGAGAAAGTTTATTTTTTATATATATTTATTGATTGGAAAAATTAACTTTTAATGGGACGCTGGTGTTAATCATCTCTAAATGATAACAGAGGTCTGGTACAAGGAAAACATAAAGGAAAAGGACAGTAAATGATGATTGATTTTGTATCATTCTCCTGCCATATTCCACATTCCACTTGTTCTTTTTATTTCCTTACACAATAATTTAGTAACGGCCTCTGGTAAAATTTTACACCTAAAACATTGTCATAAAATATTCAGAAGTTACTATATTTTAATACTGCTGAGTAAGTGTTTTGTTTTTATTCTCTGGTGATTATAGCATGGAGCTGTATTCCTGTATGACAGGCTAAACAACAGTACAAAAATACAGACTTTATACTTAAAGTTTAACAGCAACATGCACACAAAATTTTGGGGGCATGTAAGGCTTGAAAGGCCAGGTAGCATCAGCAGGTACTCTGGCAGGTTGAATTCTCCAGGGGACGGCTCACTGCAAAACAAAGAGAGTGGAGAAATGCAGAGCTCTGCCACTTTATAGCAAGAAGTGTTGTACGTGTCTGTTTGGCGAAGAGCTGCTCTTGCTGATTACCTCCTCAACATCTTTGCCCTGGCAGACCTCAGCTGTGCTTCCAATCCCTTCCATGTGCAAATGACACTGCCTGAATATGAGGATGACATGCTACTTAATATTTGTACAGGCACACTTAAACACTAATCTGCAGGAGCTCGCCTTGCATGCCTCTCCCCTGCAGAGGGGCAGCTAGGTGGGAACTGCCTGCTAGTTTTCAGCAGAAGTGCACAATTCCCAGAGATCCATTTCTCTCTTTTTTTCTGCTTTTAAATGCTGCTGCCTAGAGATTGTTTCCAGACTTTTCCTTTATTTATAATGGTGAATACTTTGCTAGCAGTAGACAAAGAATTCCTCATTATACACCAAATACTAGCCACAGTTTTTGTCTGCAGCAGGTTGCATCAGTCATACAGAGAAGAATCCATCCTCAGTGCTGAGTTTGGAAATCACAAAGTGGTTCCAGTTTCACATGCCACTTAAGCTAATGCCATGCTTGATCTCGTAAGATATTAGGCTGAGATCTGGTTTGGTAAGAAGTCACATCTGAAAGGAAAAAAAAAAAATGAATGAAAGAGTTCCCACCCCAAGGTCTTGGTGATAAACGAATGCCTAAGTAGGAACCTTTCCATCTCTCGGGGCAAATCTGGAAAACTGAGTGCTTCTATCCCCCAGCCAATGAAGAGGACACCACACTATTATTTCTTCTGCGTGGAAGCAGGGAAGTTTCTCATTTGTTTCAGGCAGAGAGGCAGGCTCCAAACTGCTGTGGGGGAGCTGAGTCCTGGAGAGTTGATTCAGAATGTAGACACTAGAAAGGAGAAGCATAATGAAGCCTAATGGGAGAAAACAACTATGTTTTCTCCATTTCTCTAGCTACCTCTAACCATGCCAATTTTCAGATATTAACAGGAGTTTTGAGGAATGAGCGATAACACAAGCTCTTTCACCCAAGACCCTTCCAGTTCTCGTGGATGGTATTGAGCTTCTGAGGCTGGAGGGCTGCTCTGGTTTCCAGGAAATTTCAAATGACAGTTAAATGTTCTGGATAGAGGATTAAATGAGACACTTTAGATTTCTTGTGTTCCTCAAAGAATATTGATGGAGTCCAGAACACCTCAAAACATAATAATTTTTCTGGAAGGTTGTAGTTCAAGGGTGAGTGACCTACAGAGAGATGCCAAAGCCTATAAAGTTCCCTGTTCACCAAAAATCCTAGGAAAGAAGCGAACAAAATCTGTACTGAGGAGCAATCAGGATTTCTTACCTCTCACCACGCTTTCAACTGCACCTGCCAGCACAGGACTTTTATTTGCAGCAGATACCATACACAAACCTCTTTCAGATCTTAACCTAACACAACAGGTTAAAAACCTTCACATTGACATCAGTGGTGTTAAAGCAGAATAGCTTTCCATGGAAAGTATGACATTCAGATGTGCCAACACCTTGAAATAGTTATGAAAGAGCACATAAAATCATTATCTAGCTACATCTTGACTGTCATTAAATGTGGTTGTTATTATGTGGGGTTTTTTTTCATCAAGAAAGGATTTTACAGTGGCAAAGACACCTCTCCCAAATCATATTTTGATTACATGCCATTATAAACTTAGGTAATTATGGCTATTTAAAGTGAATGTTAGTGTATATTTTCCAATATATTTTGTTTTTACCCTAGCCCTTTAGCCCATCCTGTTGCAGACTGCTAGAACAGACATGCTACAAAGATTTTTTTTCATAATCTTTTAATACTTTCTGCTTTATACCATCAGTGCCTTTCAGTCAAGTGCATAAAGGAGTTGGGACTAGCAACTGTAGTGTTTTGGCAGTCTAGATATTGAAATATATATATAAAAAAAGTGACGAGTTACTAAACAATATTATCTTTTATCTTAGTTTATAAAATATTTTGAAAAAGGATATCACTTTTCACAAAAAAAAAGATACCAAGAGCATTAGTTTCTAAACCAAATTACAAAATAAAAATAAAAACTAGATGTTTGGACCAAAATGGACCATTTCAACTCATAGAACAGGTCCGTCAATATTATAAATACAAAGTGATCTTTGTTTCAAATGGAATTTCTACAAGAACAGTACAAATAATTAAATTTACAGTTCATGTATTATGAAAAAAAAAATCCTGCTTGGAAACAGTACTATTTGCAGATTTTTTTTTCTTCTTTCATCCTTTTAACTGCCTCAGGAATTGGTGCTCACTGTTTTCATCCTGATGTACAGCTATTGACCGTAAAGGAGCTACTCCCAAGTTACAGAAGCATAAATAAAATGAATGATGTTCTTTGGTTCTAACCTTGTTACTCAAGGAAAGGAGAGGAAAACGGAAACCCTCTCAGCCCAGGGAAGGTGATGTTTATGTGCTGTGTCTACTCAAACCTTGGAAAGAGTGATGTTTTTATGCATACAGCATGCAATGGGCCAGAGCAGCTGGGAAGGAGGCAGGATGCATAACTACCATATTTTGATGATTCTGCCTCTTCACAGGGGGACTCCATGCAGGGTGCCTGGAGGAGCTCAGCAGTAACCACTTCTCCCACTGCATTTCTGCAGGCTTTGCGAAGCAGCAGGCTCAGGTCTGCTCCTCACCTGGCCTCACTCCAGGGCCCACTGCACCTTGCTGAGCTCAGCTGCATGCTGCCGCAAGACAAGTCTCTGCCCCTTGGCAGTGGCAAGGTTATGGTGGGAGCAGTGACCCATGAACCTCTGTCCATCACCAGAGAGAAAATCCAGCTCCCTCTGCAAAACAGACTCTCTGCCTTTCAGGTAGAATTTTTCTCTCTCTGCAGAGGCAGCTGCTGGCTCTTTGCTTCTGCCAGGTTCATCAGGAACCCAGCACCTGTGACCAAAATATAGTCCAGCTGCTTCCACCCTATGGCAAGTACTTGGATGCACAGAAGAAAGCACTGGTACTTACCTGGAAAATAAATAAATAAATGAGCAAATAAATAAATAAATAATGTTAAAATGAAATAATAATTGTATTTTTCTCAAATAAGTAGAATTAAATAAATATTTCATTTTTCTCTTACCTTTTGGACATGGGTGTCTCAAATACCAAAATAAAAACAAAAACAAAACACATTTCCACAATGGAAGATTGTTGGGATGCCTGAGATCACATTTACATGACCAGCAGAATTTGCTCTGCTACATCTCATCTTCTATAGAAGAAGCTATCCTCCTTGCAGATTGTATTCAATATTTAATGACCATTAAAGCACCTTTTTTGAATGTGAAGTTTAAAAATGGAAAGCAAGTGCTTAGAATGAAGTAACTGAAGAGAAGGAAAGTACATAGACATTCTGTTCAGGTACATAAACTCTTTATTTCTGATAACATCTTTATTTTTTCCACTCCTGGAATGCATTGTTATAGTGTGTGTATAAACCTGTATGTGGACATTTGTGTGACACTGATCAAGGTATGTGCCATAAAAGGACTTACTGAGTTTAATTGGATGATTTTTGACTAGTTTGTTCAGATCTTGTTTTCCATCTTCTTAAAGACCTGAGATCTATGAAACAAGTATCAGCAGTGGTTCAAGAGGTTTTACATCACCAGAAGTTCCAGTGCAAAGGGATGCTTCTCAGAAAATCCAACTATAGTATTATGCCTTTCCTAGTATCACATGTTCAAGTAAATATGGCTGATTTGTTCATCATCCCAGAGCCCTTACTGTGTTTTCTGACAATTGTGTCTGTACGTGTAGCAGTACAAACTAGTGGTTATTACACAAAAAAATGGTTGGGATTGCTTCCTAGAAATTTGTGCCTAGTGGTTTAGCTGTGGTAAATACTGTTGAATAAAATAGTTTAACATGATCTTACATGTCAATGAAAACTGGGATGAGTGTAAACTAAATTTTGTGGGTATCTAGCTACTGGTTTTCCACTTAACTTGATCACCTTCAAATAATAATAATAAAAATAAATAATAATAATAATAAAATAATCAGATTGGTGGTACTGTATTTTAAAATATTTTAAATGAAGTAAGCAGTAGATAAAAAGAACCTCAGGGGACTTACAAAATATTTTCTGTAGAGCTACATATAAGACTGTGGTTATTTATTTTGTGGAAAGCTCTGATCTGAATTACTGCCCTATCATGTTCAGCAATGGAGAAATAAGAAAAGAGAAGGTGAAAAATAGATAACACTTTCAAAGAAGAATTTTTAATAAGCATATGATGGCAAAGTACAATAGATTAGCACAACATAATGTGTCTTGTTAGAAGACTGGAGACAATTTTTAATCTCTATGATAATGGAACAGCAAATCTAAAACACAGATGTAACTGAGGATGAGCCAGTGTTGAGAACTGCCTCCTGGCATCACAGAGAAATAAATCATAAATGTAATGGACAAACAGATTTAAGACAAGTTCCACACAAATATGTGGCAACCATAGTTAGAACAGAGACTGCAGTCTTCTGAGTGATGCTTCAAAGATCATGCACAAACTAGTATTTTAATGTCCACACAGAGATGACACAGGACTTCTGCCTCAAGTGATTCTTGGTGATGAAAGGGGGCTTTCCTACGATACTGTCATAGTATTCATTGGGGGGCTCTGTGCAGACTGCTGTAAGAGAACCCTTTTGTTAATTCCTCATTAATGATGTCCACATGAAGAGGCAGATTAGCAGTTACTCCTGTATTAGACCTGCAATGACAAATAGCACTGATGAGCAAGAGCCATTTAAAACTTGATTTATTGCTTATGTGCTATTGAGAGATGATGTGCTGCTCTGATTCAAGTACAAGGCCAGTCCAACAGCTGGTAAGATTACAGTGCATTTTCCCAGAAGGGTGAAAGTTTGGTGCCTTCCATGCTGATTGAAATGTGTGTTACTTTCTGCAAATACTTCTTCCTAAACATGTTATTTCCAAATAACTTTATTTTTCTTAAACCACACTACATCTTTCTTACAAGTGCAATTTTGCACATACATTGTCTAGAATTTCCTACTTTGCTCTTAATTATCCATCAGCCACTTTCTCCCTTATTAATTAATGCTCAAGTTTTAGCAGCAGCTTGAATCGGGTCACTGTTCACATGTTGAAACAACAGATGCAAAGGGTTTTGTGAGTGACAGGATGAAAATTAGGCACTGTCTTGGCATGGAGCTTCAGAAAGATGTTAAGAAACCTCTCTGCATTTCATGTTGGAATCTATTCCACATCTCTGAGTACTGTATATACTGTACAAATGCTTCATTTTAAGTCTGCCAACATTGCCACTCCAATTTGTCAATCCTGGAATTCTTTTTAGTAAGTGCTACAAATGTACGACTCATCATTGTTATTATGTTCCATTAGAATATTTGCCAGTTTTGAGTTCTGTCAGATATGTATGATAGCATTTGATGAATCACTACTGAAATGATCCACTACAAACAACATCCAATTTCTTGGAGTGCTTTCTACCAGTATTGATAAGTATCTAGGGTTTAAATGCAATCCTGCTTCTATGCACTCAGTCATACTGCGTATTGCAAATGTTTGGAATGAGGTTGGTATTGGCTACTTAATTAATCGTCTTGGCTCATAATTTTTTCTGTCACTCAGGGATTCACCAGTTTAATTTCATGATGATATTTTGTTAGAGAAAAGGTGGCATATTCAGTTGCATGGCTGATTTGGTGACCTGTTTCCAACATCAGAGTGCTTCAACTACATCAAACCTTCATTTATACTTGAGACTTGCATTTCTTTCACTTGTATAGTATTTTCTGCATCTGGGTTACTGCAACAGACAGGACATGGCTTCGTAAATATGCATACAAACTCTCTTGAGCAAGTCATTGATCCATAAAATGTCCTGTAGAGCAAAATATGCAAAGCGGAATGCCTCACCCTGTAAACATACTCCTTAGGTACTGTCTTGTGTAAGTATTGGGAAAGGGAAAGAAGCAAAAATTAAAAACAAAAAAGAGGGAAGGTACAACTTCGGGAAATATCTTTGCATTCCACTTTCTGTTGGAGCTGAAAACATTTCAACTAAAAGGTAACAGGATTTTTTTACTGATATATCAAAATGAAGTCAACAAGGAGCTATATTCTACAATACACTCTGAAGGCACTACTTTCACCATATCCTACTCGCAATTATACAGTCAATACATTTTTTGTCACTTTCTTCTTGCTAGGGAAATTTGTCTTATTTTCAGCTGATCATTTACTCATTTGTATCCATTTTGCCTCACTGTGGTCTGGAAAAGACCTTAGACTTATGATTCTTATTCATCTATTGCATTACCAAAGAACCGAGGAAATATAGCAAAAGACCGGTTTCCTAGGCAGTGAGGCCCTGCCCAAGAATAGATCCAAAAGACCTACTGTCTGAATTTAAGGTGGCAGCAGGGCAAGGATATAAAAAGATGACAAATAAGGAAATCAGCTTTGTTTTCTGTAACAGAGAAGGAAGAACCAATAAAGGGATGAATAAGAATCCCTTTTGGCAGCTCTTTGGAAGAGAGGTCCTAGAGAGGTAGGAGAGTAACCATGACAAGTACAGGAGGTCAAGGAAGATGACATTTTAAAAGCATGATCAGCTGTGCTAAGAGTATCTGAAGGCATAAAGAATTGAGAAAGACTGAAAAAAATAGAGGCTAAAAATGCCCAATTTTTAGTGAGTGTGTTAATTCAGTGTTCTGTGAAGCATGTTAAGGCTAAAGGGTGCTACAGAATAACAGAGTATCAGACACATCTAGGAAACAGATTTTTCCCTAATATTGATTCTGAAAACATTTGAAAACTTTCTACTTGTTTTAAATCCCAAGTGCTTTATATGGACAGCTGAAAATCCAGCAAAATGAAATACATTAAGGAAGTTACATATCTTTATAAAACAATAAATAACCTCCTGTCTTTTCCTTACTTAAAAAATTAATAAATAATAGTAAAAAAAAAATACTTACTTAAATCTCTATGCTGCCATATTACTCTTTCTGTCATTAATTCTTTCTGCCACCCATCATAGTGTTATTATGGTAAAGAGCTTTCCATGAGCAATTCCACTTCTTCCACTATTCTAGTATCTCCTCTCTGAGAACAAACCTAGATAGCCTTCTGCACTACAGAGGAAAGCATTTCTGACATATAAACTTACCACATACCTGTGGTGTAATTTAGATCACAATCCAGAACAAGATCACCCCTTCTAAATATCATTTTCTTTTCCCCAAGGTTATGGATTTAACCTCATAAGCTTTTTTTTTCTTTTTTTTCTTTTCTTCTTCTTTTTTTTTTTCCCTCAAAGGGCAGCTCTTTAACCAAGAAGTACTCATAATTCTTTTCAAGTCCTGTCTAGCAAAGAGTATGAAATAGAAATGTAGAGTGCAAAGGAAATGTCTCCAAAGAAGCAATAAAACATCTCCTGTACAGCTACTCTAGACCACTAAAATATACCACAGGCTTCTCCAAACAGTTCTAGCAGATTTTAAAGCTACTGCCTCCTGCAATTTAGCTTTGAGAAATTTCCCTTCAGCAATCAAATTATACCTCCTTTCTGGCACAAGGAGGTATAATTTTCACTCCCATGCCTTGATATAACTTAGTTATGCTGTGCACTCATCCAAGTTATATCTCAAGTGTTTGGGTCTTGTTGAAACAAGACAGAAATCTAGGAGTTCTTACTAACTTGTAAAGTGTCTCAAGGCAACCTGAAGTTCCCCAGCTTTGTTTTCGCCTTTCTCCTAGCCCCTTGCTAGCTACAGTTATCTCATTGATAAATGGTATGTTTAAAACACAGACCATTCAGTTACCTAGCAGACTATAGTCCCATTCAATTGATGTTACATCTTTCAGTTGAATCCTTCCGGCTTTCACTTAGAGTTTTTACTTCTTCTTTTGGTTTTCTCCTTATTCATTGAATCATGTTACTGCTTCCCCTTTTTACCCATTTTTTTTTTTAATCTTATTTTCCAGTGTGCTGCCCAACAGCCTACTGCTTATTCCTTCACCAGCTTCAGGAAGGCATTTATAACAGTAAATAAGCAAGCGTGATGAGATCAGCAAGATTAGGACTACAGGCAGCCTTAGAAATCAGGATAACTGGGCCCTCAGTCACCAAGTTGATCAGCTAGGTCCCCGACTCTCTTCTTCAGTCAGTGCAGCATACAGCCCTTTACGGTGAAAAGGACCATAACTAAGAATTATCATAGCTTTGAAAAGGGAGGGGATAGAAAAGAAAGCAGCAGCATTTTTCTGGATTTTAACTCAGGACAATCCTGACTCTGTCTCCAGACCTGATCTAATCCAATATGATGGGTCATTCCCTGGGACCTTCAATCAGTCAGAGATACCCAATAGTGGGATTTGCTATTGGGCACTTTCACTCAGCATGTATTCCTCTCTTTCTCTTGCTTTAACTTTTTTTCTGCATTAAGCAAGACAGACAGTCTTGTTTCAAATCCACAGAGGCAAATGCACTTTCCATCTGCTTATAATTATGTCTACGAAAAGAGGAGCTAAATTAGAGGCAACAAGTGCAATGGGAAACAGCAACACAACAGCTGAGGTATAGTGAAGAGTCAATCATTATCAGGTAAATGGAGTAATATTGTCAAATCTCTATAAAGTCCAAAGGTCACGGAACATCATGGTATGTATCACAGAAAAAAAAAATCAATACTTATATCTAAACTATCCATTTCCCATGCCTGGCATAGGCTGTCAGCACTGTAAAGCCTTGACATAACAGCTCATATTAGTTTTTGAAAGTGGTATTGCTAAGCAGCTGACTGAGATTTTGGACCTGCCTGCTTTGGAAAGTAGTTACTATTTAGCTGCTGCAAGAAAACTTCACAATGTGGAAACACATCTTATGCTTGGAAAATACACTTATGTCATTCTGGTGGCAGTATAGCACACAGAAATCCCCCTCTAAAATGTGGAGATCATATACTTCACCAACACAAGGGTTTCGAAACTTTCAAGAACAGATAAAAGCATGAAGAAAAAAATACTCTTTGAGCTAGGTGAAGGAATGATCAAAGTTCCCTGAACATAGAAATAGTTCTGTCATAACCTCAATCTCAGGCTGAAAAGATCTGAAGGTAACAATCACGTATATCTGCACACAGATTAACATGGTATGTTCCATACAAATATGCCATCTCCAAAGAACATTGAGCAACAAGACAGAGCATTTAAGAATCAGAAAATGTCAATACAGTTGAACTATTATTGTAAATCAACAGAAGATACAGCTTCTATTAAATAATTCATGCAATAATGAAATTAGCTGAAGGAGTAAAATTGTCTCCGGTAGCTTATTAAATAGACTGCAATCAAGTAATCTTATCTTGCCAAAATGTGATCACAATTTAAAATTCAGCCAAAAATAATATCTGGAAGATGCCAAGGAAAACAAATGATTACCATGAGGCTAATAACCATTATTTTTTTCATACAGTTCTGAAGATCAGCCATAGAAGAATAAGAGTACAACTGTCCAGTTCAGCCATAGAAGAGTAGGATTATAACTGTCTAGGAACGATTTCAGTTGGAAGAAGCTTTGGATCCAGTCTCTCATGCCCTGTGAAAGATAAAATTAGAGATGAGACATGGATTTCTGAAATCCAAATCTGTTACAAAAATGTGAATAAACAAAATGATCTGCCAACTTTATGACCCAGATGAAAGCAAAAGAAAAAAGAAAAAAGAAAAAAAAAAAAGAAAGAAAGAAATCTGAAAAGTAAGGTGAAATGTGCCTAAGAATTAATTAGCTGATTGATGGTGTCTGAATATGCCATACGCTCAGACTAGTGTCTCACTAACAATGTACTTTATAAACAGATCAACAGACCAGTTTGCAGTAAAAAAAATATATCTTTGCTTTTCTATTCTCCCAGATTCATGTTTAAAAACATTAATTTTTCATTATAATGAAGTATTTCACTGAAAAGAGTCTCAGGTGGAAAAAAAAAAAAAAAAGTCTTCCATGCACAGTGCTTGACTCGGATTAATATTCATCGAGTTTTATCACTTATGCAACCTTGGTTGTTCACGCAGCATTAAGCTGGACTACTGACATTTCAAAGGATTTGCCAGGTTTTTGTAAACTGACTAGAAGTTTAAGGAAGCAGTTTCTTTCTCTTTAGCTGCATTTAATATCTTATAAGATTCCTTGCAGAATCAGATGAGAATGTTTGCTGACTGCAGTACAGTTTCAGTTGCAATGGATAAAGCAAGAGTGATATATGAATGATCAAAGGTCCACAGACATTTTCTTCCGTTCAAATTAAACTGTTCACAAAATATTTCTTTCAAAGATGAGCACAGACATAGGCATTTAATGTAATAGATAGGACAAATAATCTCTGTTTTCAAATGCCAAAGACCAAAACAACAAAATCCTCATAAACTTGGATTGATTTGAAAAATGCATTGGATATTCTCAGATTGAATCCTGACTGAAATATATTCTGTTTTACACCACCTGTATTTCAGAACTATAATAATTTTATTTTAAAGGATGCAAGTGTTGTAACATCAAATGTCCATCTTCAGTAAGTAGGAAATGGAAAGCAGACCATCTCTAGTTCAAGACAGACAGACACAGGAAGAAAGTACTGTATGTAACTGAATTCTATTGTTAGACAGTTTGTAACATTTAGATAAGATATTGGCAATTCACAATCTATAAGATACAAATAGAACAAGGTAATTTATTTACATTTCAGAAAAATGAATTTATCATATTTCTGTGTCTGAGCAAAAATATGAGTCATATGTAATTAATAGTTTCTAACAACAAAAAAAAAAATCCACATTCCTATGTCAGACCAGTTCATCTTGACATTTCTTAAATTTTTAAGACCTTTGGGTTCAAGGGCTAGAAATCTGATATGTGTTTTGTTGCCAAGAAGGAAATCAAAAAGTCTTTTTCTTTTCACCCCATTTAATAAAAATACATTGCTTCAGGGATAGGACTTCCTCACCTCTCTCAGAGTGCTTTTGTCCAGAAATTTTAGAGCCATCTTGTTACTGTCTTTTTAGCCATTGATTATCTCACAAGATCTGCATAGCAGAAAACATCTAGACAGTACCAGGGGAGAGGAGGACCTCAGCATAGGTCTCAATCTCAGGTGGTTGTCCTGAGGACCTGGTTTATAAGGTGTCAGGCTCACGGTTGTACTCTCTCTCATCTGCAGATAGCATTTAGGTAAGCTATTTAGTGCTACAAAGCTTTAGTTCTCCTAAAATGTAACAAAAACTCCACTAATCATAGTGAAATATTTCATTTGATCTGAGATGAGGTTGTTTGTTTTTTTTCCAATTTGCTTAATTTTTTTTAATTTTTTTTTAAGGACTGCTGAAGAATTTTTACAATTCTATTCACAAGTGACCTTCAATGAAGCTTTATACCTTTCTCAGTACTCAATGAAGCATTATTTTTTGTATTTGGTTTGTTTTTCCACTAAAAAGAAAAAGAGTCTACAATTGTAGAACTGCATACTTCAACATTCAAGTCTGCATGGTGACAAGATATTGGCTTTCCCCATTGTCTGCTGGTGGAACAAATCACTGTCAGGCTCATACATCAACTACTAGTCTGCCAAAAAAAGTTTTCTTCCAGCATTTGTGGTTGTGCATTGTTTATGAATATGTGAAATATCATAAGGCTTGTACTCAAGTGTTTAATTTGGGTTTATTAATATTAAGTGGAACAGGTAACCTTTGGCAGATGTATTCAATTTACAGTGACATTAGTAAACTTAAAAAGCCTGAAAAATACAGATGAGTAAAAGTCCAGAAAACTATTACAGTATGATTATAAGCAAGATTCACTGGTTCATTAAATCTTTTTTACTGTGTCACATTTCATGTGACCACATATTCATGTAGTTGATTAAATATTTTCTTAAAGTCATGCATTTATTTTGAAACCATATAAACTGTGATCCTAAATTTATATTTAAAGACGAATTATTTTGGGGGGACTTGTCCCACCTGAAGAAGTTAGATGTTTAATATTAAATTCTTAATATTGTAATATAAAGGTAATCTCTTTTTATTGACATATTTCTTCAGCAACAGCTGTTACATGTTAAGTCAGTGTTTCTCAAATTAGTTTAAAAGTTTTATTAATCAAGAATAATGTTCACTACTGAGTTCACTCATGTCTTTATGCACAATGAGCAAAGACAATTTCTTTAGTGACAAAATAAATGGTCATTATCTTCAAGTACAGGGAAGAAAATGGACCTAACCTATCAGGCCCTCTACAAGCAAAACAACTCACAATTTATATTCTTTTGCATCAGAAGTGAATATGTCTTTGCAATACATTTTACCATGGCAACTAATGGCATTAAAATATCCTGCAAGCTATGCAGAACAGAAAAGCTAACTGCCAGCTTTAAAAAAAAATATTGCCTAAAATTAGTTGAAGTGTATTTTAGGCAACCTCCTGTGTATTTCAAAATATTAAAAATCATTGTTTATTCCCAGTTACCACAAAGTGAACAGTCTAAAAATCAGCCATAGTTAGAGTTCATTAATTCACATACTGAAGTGTTAACTCAATATATATTTGCCTGATTGTTTAAGATAATTGTAACTTGCGTCTCTGAAAATTATTTCACTCTGTTGTAATCTGAGCTGAGTTTGACTAAAATAAAATCTTTTTATAGTGAAAAAAATAACGGCTTTACTTACTTGTACTTCTGCTTCAGACTGCCCTTTTTCCTTTTAGCTAACTAATGCCAAGACCCATATGTTTTCCTACCTATTCCCTTATCCTTTCATTCTCCATATTCATTTTCATAAGCTTTCTGCCTTTTCATGCCTGATGCATATTTTAGATCTTGCACCAACTCTTCATAAACAAGAGCTCAGTAAGCCACCGATCACTGAGGTAGTACCTGCAACAAACATCCTCAGGGAAAAGCCTGGTACAGCTCTATCTTACCATTTCATTTGCAGATAAGAAAAAAGCCATTTAGAGAATTCCTGTACCTGCACATAAGCAAAGCTGATATGATTCTTCTCAGCTTCACTCTTGGGTGAAATAGCTGAGGTGGAGCCACCAATTTTCTTGGTCCCCAGGCAGGGACACCATGAGAAGGACCCATGATATATGTGCTAGGACCTTCAGGTTCCTCCTTCACAATCCTTTGCCAATCCTTCTGCAAATAGTTTTGTTTGTTTGCATGACATTAAAAAAATAAAATAAAAAAATAGAAAAATCCCATTCAAGTCTTTCACAGTATTTTGATACTTTTACTGCCCCCCCAAGCTTAACATGAAATGCTTCTGCACATTAAAAGGACAACACTACAGTTTTCAGAATGCTCTTAAACCTCTCAAAGGAGTTCCATGGGAGGCTGGGTTGATTGCAATTTTTTTCCTGCCTAATCATGTTTTCTTTATGCCTGAAGTGCTTCTAACACTGAAGATTATGTTTAAGCTAGAGTACATGGAAGAGTGCTTGGAAAGCCCCACAGAAACATAAAAGAAGATTGTTCAATGAGCAAGAGGGGAGGGAATGAAAAAGCTTGGTAGAGACATGGATTCCTGACCGAATGAGGTTGTGTGTCTGGTATGTCTGGAATGCTTAATATCCAACACACTGGGCAACTGCTGCTTAGGGAAACATCTGAAACCATAAATATCTTTATTACAATAACTGACCTTTCTACAGGTTTTAGTAGAACTGTGTAGAGCAAAAATAAGGTTCAGTGTTTATTTCTACATTTATATACCTAACATTGTTACAGTGCATGTATTTAGAAATGAAAGATTTTCCTGAAAGTTCTTATTTTACACTGCAGAGAATTCATGCTCTACCAAATATATGTTCAAGGTATTCTCTGTACTTTTACTGGGACTGTACTTTTACTTTTACTTTTACTTCAGTGCTTTTAATTTATCATATCCAATGTCTACACAATAGAAATGTATTCAGATACCCAGTCTTATATAAAATACATAGTTGGCTCATATACTCTTGTTTTATTTAAACATTAATAACACATATATGCACTATGGGTCCAATATGGATGTTTTAATAGCATGTCTAAATCTCAGACAGGAATGCTCAAATTAGTACTTAAATCCACGGAGTGGGCATTTACATATCTAAGCATCCATGTAAGTAACCAAATGTGCAATTTGGGTATCCTATTAAGGTGCCTAGTTTTGAAAATTAGGCTGACTTCCCGGTATTTTTGGCAACATGTTGCATAGTGATTCTGGCAAAAATGCAAGATTTTAATTCAACTGCACTGAGAGGTTTCTGATGGCTTGCTTTGGGGAAAAAGGAAAAAAAAATACTGTTCTATAAATAGATTTTACTCTACTTTTACTTTCAATGTTTGTCACGGTCTTGCAATTGGGTATTGAGATAACAACTGAATGTTACTGCCTGAAGTCCAGCATTCTCATGAAAAAAAAAGAAGTTCTAATGTCTCACAGCATGTATTGAGGTTTGTCATATTTTAGTGTGAGGAATCATAAAATGCAATATCAAAGGGTGCTGCAAGTTCAGTACCCACTGAAGCAAAGGAGTTAAATAAGCTCTCTGTTTTATGGACCCTTAAATTGTAAGTGATGTTCTGTGTTGCACATTGTGAGTACAGCTATGAAACAATATATGTAACATTTTTCTAATTCTCTATAAAATCTGAGTAGGAATCTGAAAGCCCGGTAACCTCAGTGGAGCAAGTGCACCATAAAAGCATCTGCCAGACAACTGTAGTCAAAGTAGGTGCATTAAGATTACCCACCACTTTGGAGTATTTACAGTAATGACCACAAAAGTAACATGAGCCATCTTAAAAAAGGTCTTCCAACTTTATTATTTTATAAGGAAAAAAAGTATCTTTTTGGCCATGAGGTCTGAAGTTTTCCCTCTTTCTTAAATAAGGAAAATTATTCAAAATAAAATGATCCTAAACTAAAGTAGAAAGCATAGAGAAAATAAAGTCTGATAGATCATAAGGAAATGCATGTCGTTGCTTCCATTTCTTTTATAAAACAGCAGTACCTGTTTTGTGACAGCAGTGCCAAGATTTAGCTAGATTTCAGCTACTTTTAAAGCAAACCTGATCCAATATGTCTTTTTGGGCCTTAACATTTTTAACACAGACCACCCATTTATTACTGCAAGCTTTTGTTTTAAGTTTGTATTTGAGACCTGGTTAAGTATTTAGGTGTTTGAGAGGTTATATCTTTTTTTCCCCATATCATATGGGAATAAAGCATATTATCCCTCCCTGCCAAAATTTGCCTGTACTAGAACTGTGTATTTCACAGCTTATGTCTTGTCAGTCTAATAGGCACATTAAAGATAAATCCTCCAACTCAGATTTTGCATGTTTTTGTATATCCTAAATTGTTGTTGGTCTTTATCAGGCTCCAGGTGTTTTCAACTCATTTACGATATCATGTCATGCCTTTTGTAAGTGGCTTTATCATTTTGCTTTAGATATAATTTCCCTTTCCAGTTGTAAAATCAGTCTCTTCCCTTTTTTGAAACAAATACATTCTCATCACTTATTAAGTTCTTTGTCTTTCCTTTTTTTATCACCCACAACAAATGTACAGTTTGTATAGCATGGGTCTACACTTCAACTTTCAAACCTCCCTGTTTTATATCAGAGTTGCACTTATTCATATCCCAGTGAAGACTGTGAGCCATACATGATGTTGTTTTTGCCTTCTGTATTTGTAAAATTTCACAGTTACAGTAGGATGCAAACTAAAATAAAAATCATAACAAAGAGAATGCTGACATAGGTGTGCACTCTTTATATGAGTCAAACTGACAGTCAGGCTTCAGGGTGCTAAAGCACAATGCTTCTGTGTCACCTTCACTACAGTCATTTTATCTTTATTTTAGTTTTTGTAAAGTATATCTCATCCAAACGTTCAGCTTTTTTGTTCTAGTGTTGAACTGGAGGAAGAATCAAGTCGACAGGAAAATATTTTGTTTTCTGAACTGATGTTCCTCTGGTCATAAATCTGAATACACCAGCCCATGCTCATACAGAGATCCAGCTTCTTCCTGAGTTTCTTCTATATTAGTAGTTGAGTAACATCTCAGAAAAACACTGGATTTTGTTCTGAATTTGGCATGTGCCTAACATGTTTGCCTGAAAACTTTATTTTCATTCCTCTCATTTTCTTTTTGTTTATTTATAGGATTATGCAAATCATTGTTACAAATATCTATTACTTACTGTGTATATTTTTTAACTCTTGAATTAGATCAAAAAGGATTTAACTATTCCAACAGGTTTGCACGGCACTTCCCAGGCAGCACTGACAGTTTCCATCCCAGAGTGTGGACTCGATGCATTTCAGTGCATCTTTTCACTTTGAGGCAGTTGTATGCTTTCAGATACAATAAAGATGCCATTTAAAATACTACTTTGTCAAGTAGCAACCACTGAGTAACAACTCTGCTGTTTAAAACTAACATACTGCAGAGAGAAACAATGAAATTGGTGAACATTTGACCTGAAGAAAAGCATGTGTCCTTTTTCCTGTTGCAGCAAAATGCCCTCAAATTCCTCAGAGGATCCCCTTTCCAGTTAAATGAATGGGTATAACTAACCTTGAATGACTTCAGTTAATTACAATACAGTTATGACGAATGTGCCCCATTAGGAAGACAGAATTAGTAAATGAAAATTTCTTCTGCCTAAAACCCAGCTTTTCTGTAAAAAGATTACTTAATACTTTTTTCCACAAATTCTGTTATATAGAAGGCAGGAGGAGCAAATAATCTTTCTTCATCTCCTCCAATTACATATTTGTTAAAATGTATAAACAGTCATAGTCAAAAAATTCTGAGTTTTCTTTTTTTACCCATCCTGTGTACAGAGCAGTTTCTCAGCTACATCTGAGTGTGCACAGTCCGCCCATCGCTTGCACCTGGAGCTTGCATCAGACTCATAGTGAACTGCAAAATGAAACCCAGAAAAACCTGTATGAATAACTGTGAACTGTCCTAAGAAATACACTGTAATGTTATCACAGATATCTGTGAGAAGGAAATTGAGCATTCCCTAATATTTTATGGACCAGTATAGAATTGGACAAAATAATTTTGATAATTCAATAGTGTGGTGCCATATCCCTCATTTGCAACCTCTGATTTTCCTGCTTACTCTGTCATGTCCTTTCATCTACATTCACTACAGCATGTCATAACAAAAAGAAGGTAAATACTATCAAGGAAAGCAACATTTTACCAATAGAGGTTGCTTCTAGTATATAGGAAAATTTTTCTTATGTGCAGAATAATTTAGTATTTATTACATTTTCTGTAGCATAATATCAGATTAACTACACTGAAAAAATAGCATAAAGAACCAGAAAAGTATCTTCTCCTGAAACAAAAGCTGCAGCTTGCATCTCCTTCTGTGGTTCATACGTGCTTTTCCTTCCTCACTGGCCATTCCTTTTTCCTACTTCTACCTCACTGCCTGCATTGCTTGAGTAGGAAGGAAAGTATATAGATTCAGGGCAGGAAATTATAAGCCGTGTTCCCACTGTTTACAGAATTATCACCGTTCCAACAACTATCTTTCCTTAAAACTTACCAGCTGAAGCAGTCTGTAAGGTTTTCCCCCAACTACTCTGAATACAGCTGTAGTTACAATACTTTCTATGGATATGGGTCCTATCTCTAAAGTCTTTGCAGGCATATATTAAATTGCTGTGAGTAAAAAAGATTAACTTTTGTTTCTGTATTCCTTAAATGTAGCAGTGGTAGAAAATGGGGAAATAGAGCAGAAAAGCAGGCTAGAACACACAGGCTAGAAGCACAGAACAGAGTAATTGGGTAAGGTGCCATGGGAAAAAAAGGGAAGGACAACATGAGAAAAAAGAACTGAAGAATAAGGTTGCAATGAATAAGTAAGAAACAGAAAATTGTGAGCAAGGAAGAAGAGAGATGAAAACAGGAAGGTAGGAGGATGAGAGAGGAATAAAATACCAGATCCTAGATCTATGCAAAAAGTAGTTGATGGGTAGTTTTTATTTTATTTTGTTTTATTTTGTATTATTTTTGTTTTATTTTATTTTAATTTTATTTGACAGTCAGAGAGTCTCCTCACTTCTTTTAAGTCAATATAAGGCTGAAGTTAACATTGCTGGAAGAAGAGACTTAGAAAGTTCAAGTAACATCAAAGAGCAAGACTAACTCTTTGTTTTATATCCAAAGCTAATATTAAAGAAAATTGGGAAGTACAAGAAATTTAGACACAAAAATACAGTGAAATCAATATTAAGACTAAGAAAGTTTTGTACAAAACACATTATAGGCTGAAAAATCAATTTTGGAACTTTCAGATACACTGTAATGAAAAATTGCTGTTGAATGGAAGAATACTCCCAACCATGGAAGTGTGAAATACCTCCTTTTTCTACATAAAGAGATACAGTATTGCAATAACTGTGAAATACTTACTTTACCAACCAGCATTAGGAAGTCAATAAAATACCTCTATACCACATCTAGGAATATTACAGAGACTGGTAAATATGTGCTTAGAGGATATTCTATGAAATAGCTGCAGAAGAAAGAGATACTGAATTGCTTGAACTGGAAAAAACATGTACTTTATTAAGTAACACTAGACAAATTGTGAAATACAATAGTACACATACGGAAACACAATGAACTAAAAGAAGTACAGAACCTAATCCTGCCTGAATTTATATTGAAGTGATGCAGTTCAAGAGAATTGAGCTATTGTGGAATCACTGAGTGGTAAGCAAAAGAAAAAAAAATCCCATTGAGTATATTATTTAATCTTAGAGAAACAATAAAAATAGTTTTGGAAGCTAAAAATACCTGCTAAGCATACAATAAAGTTCACTTTTGAAATATTAAATTTTAATGGCCTTTCCATGAATCTTCCTCTGACAGCTATACAGTGAAATGTTTGTGGAGCTGCTGAATGTATTCCAAACAGCATTTGTTTTTCTAAAGCTACAGTTACTGTTGTAGACCAAGTATAGTCATGGATAGACTGCTTTGTGCAATCCTTACAATGAATTTAAGTGTCATATTTTGCTGCAGCAAAAATGGAAGTGACAATAAATAGTTTTCTTGTCCTAGTTAGAAGAGAACTCATGCATTCAAGGGGGACAAATTGTGACTATTCTGTATGCTGGGTTTGAACTTTGGATGCTCTTCTATCAGGAGAGAAACCTATGGTGGAAAAAAAATAGTGAATTGGAGGATATATTGTCAATTCCTGATTTTTATTGAGAGCTTTGTGCTACATGGTAATTTTTGTAGATCTCAGCTCCTGAATTAAAGGGATTATGTGAAAATTTCTGTTTTCTTTCTCTTTTTAAAAGTATCTTGTTTTTGTTGTGCTACAAAATGCTTCAAACCCAAATCTTAATTTAGAAAAAAAGAGGCAAATATGAAGAAATACAAATATATTCTTTTTAAGAATTTGAGGGGAACTGACTAATAATCCTGACTGCCTACCTTTGTTGTTATCCTTTCTTCCCCTCAGTAAGTTATAAAAATTCCTGGTCAGAGAACTTCTCACAGACAATAACTGGACTCTAATCACAAGAAGCATTTGTGGAGAGGGAAAGTTGCACTATTTTCTATAATACATTATTTCTTATTAAATACAAGTTTTTCTGTTTGCACTCACTGGCAAAACTGCATGCTTCTGCCTATGTTTAAATAACCTGGTCTATCCTCTAATAGTATGTTTTGCCCATTATTGTGTTACATAGTCCTATCACGGAGCAAAAAAAATTAAAAGAGTAAGAGGCAAAAAGGTCTTGGTCACTATAGATTGCCTAGGTAGACACAGTCTGTAGTCAAATCTATTTGACCTTCAAGCAAGGGAAAATTCTGTGTTGGGTACACTTTCCTTGGGTACACTTTCCATCTCCTTACCCCCAAATTCCTGTGATGAGAAATTATGTTATTATTCAGTTCTACAATCAGACTGAAGGATAGCAGAGACTGCAAGGGCAGCACTGTTCATTTAAATACATATTAGACTAATCACAATCCACAAAATTCAACTGCATTTGAAAAGACTTTTTAAAGTATTATTTTGCTGAATTCATGAAACCCTTATAGAGCACAAAAAGCAGCAGTGATCTGGACAAAGGGAAAAAGATTTTCCAAGGAGTGAAGCGATATCAGGACATTAAGAGAGAAAATAGGTTTTTCATGAGCTAACAGAAGAAACAATAAAGAAAGGTTTTGTGATGAAAAGAGAACTGCAAGAAACAGTGCAGGCAATGCTTAAATTAAAATGCATCTGATCTAGAATTGCTTTACCCAGGCTCTCCAGGGCCGATGCTCACAAAAGATCTCAGCTGTCCTGGGGGCACTCAAATGCGTATTTCTTCCTCTGAGGGCAGTCTCACCTAAGGGAATAAAGCAGCTTTCAGAAAGAAAAAAATGTCCTTTACAGCACAAGCAGCAACAGATTGTTTGTCACCTGAACAATTTCCTCTCAGGCATGGTAACACAATGCACCCAGGTTTCTCAAAGAACATATTTCATGGTAGAGCTTAAGACTAAGATCTGTATGTTTACCAGATCCTGAAAAATAGTAGCATATCATGAAGACTAGCAGTGGACAGGAATTTCCCACCTCAATCTCTTCAGTAGAAAGAAGGCAGAAAGGAAGCTGATGGGTTCACCTGGGCATGGGAACTCATCACTCCACTTCTCTGACTGCAAACAAATGTCCAAGTCCTATTTCCCAGCCTCCCTTGCTGAAGCTGCTCCCTGTAAAGCAGCTCCAGCTGCCCATGTGCCATCTACAACGTGAAAACACCATATAGAAGAAGCGTAGAAGTCTGCAGTGTAGAAGTCACCAGTAGCATGCAAGACCAAGGCTCAGTTTTCTGCTACTTTGCTGGTCAGCTCCCCTGGAGGAGAGAGAGACCCCTCCTGAGAAAAGTCAGCGTCTAACAGCCAGGGTATGAGAAGGACATGTGGAAAGTCAAGAGGTGGGTCTTTAGCCTGAACCAAGACAGGTGTTTTTGCTGAGCTCCCTTGTCATAGCACTGTTGACTACCTCTCCGACTTTTGTCATTATTCCTACCCTGAGCCTGCAGAATCTTTCTCCAAAAGGTAGGATGAAAGAGAAAGTTTCCACTGAAGGTTTTAGGTTTGATGAATCATTTTTTTTATGATGAAAATACATTTTCTCACAAAATTCCTGGCAAGCTCTAGTGGAGATACTATTGTCTAGCATATCTGTCAGACAGCCCTCCTAATTAAGCTATTTTTATACAAGATTCTGGGTATAGTTTGTGAATCACAAATCTTATGACTCTAGTTCCATATCACCACAGGGAAATTCTCCCAGAGGGAAATTATAATACTGTGCTCCACAGCCCAAAATTGTTATATAAAGCATCTACTCTTCCATATTGGAACAGTCTGTCCTACTATCTTAGCAGCCTTTCAATTTTCTCAAAACATGGCACAAAAAGGAGAAGACTGTATGAACAGAGAGGCATTTGATCAAAGCTTTTCATGTGTTGCTGGACGTAGAATTATTTCATAATGTAGCAGTTAGACATATTCATATCAAACATATGGAGACGGAAAAGGTAAAATGAAAAGTAAGAAAGTCTGATGTTTATTTGAAGTAATAGCAACGGATGTAAAACCATGTCAAACTATCATGTCAGTACTTCCCAGGGGGTTGAATTGTTCCCTGACTTCTACAGCATTTATGCTCTATTAACAAAACTTAATTGGGTGATGAAAACATTTAAATGTTTTTAGTCAAAACTCAAGTGCAATTTTGTAAGAGAAGCCTTCTAAAAGTCACACAGTAATTATTAAAAAAAATAAATAAAATAAGATACAATGACAGCAGTTACATCCATACCTTCTTAGAGTCGCCTGTTTTTCACCCCACCGTAGAATAAAAAATTGTATGATGAAAGTGGAAGAAGAGTCTTGGTTGGTACATTCCAGCTCTGGCATGCATCATCACGAACAAGGGTCAGTTTGTCATAATACCACCCTCTCCACATTTGACTCTTGCTCCAGACTCGTTTCTATTTTCAAAGTGGCAGCCAACAATAATTTTATAATAACATTACTGATTTTGCCATTACCATTACTTCCTTTCCCTTCTCAATTCATTTCCAGGGCCTCTTTCAGTCACCATAAAGGTCATCCACCTATTTTCTCATGTTTTAGTGTATAAGGCTTATGGGATCACCACTGTTTTATTGTTTTCTCTATTGATTCTTCCTTTCTAAAGGATGGCATGCATCTGAAAACCAAAAAATTAAGGCTCACCATAGGAGAAAAATCACTTTAACAGACCTCTGGACATATACGTCTGTACAGGTTTTGTTTACCACTAACTCTTGTTCATCTTTGTTCAGCTATAGAGCTATATTAATGCCATGAACATAATCAACAGCAAGGAGGAAGCAGGTGCATTACAGCAACAACCCCTTTAATGTGTTGTGCCTGAAGACTACTTAAGAATTGGTCAAAATCAAGGCAAGTCACCTGACTAGTACCCATTCCTTTCTATTTTTACTAACCCTTTCAAATGCTGCTAATATTCTGAATTGCCATACTTGTCATGCAGAAAATCATTCCTTGAAAATACCTACTCAACATGCAGCTTCCACTAAACCCCTTATTTTCAATTCCACACAGAATTACTGGATCAGAAAGGAGTGATGAAACTAACTTGATAAAAAAAGGAACACCACAATGTCTGGTATCCAATAGTGTGCACTGGACTTGGCATTCACCAAGGAGGAGAAGAATATTCTAGATATACAGTCTTAACAAATATTTCCAAGTGACTATATGTAAAGTTTTGTTGAAATCATTAATAAGAAAATAATTATGTATGATGACTAGCTTCCAATTAAATAAAAGTGCATGAAAACTATAGCCTGAAAACTTGAACTTTTAAATCAAAAAATCAAGTGTGGCAACCTGAAGTTATGAACCCAGCACACATTCTGGTGCTAATCATCTCTAGATCTTCTTCATCTTCATCTCAAGCTGACATGGAAAAAGAAAGTAGATAGTCACTGAAAGTGAGGACATGTGACATGGGAGGACTACAGAGATGCTGTTCACCATTGTAGAGAGAAAATTTGTGTAGCGAAAGCTCAATTAGAGTTGAAGCTGGCCAGTACTTGGGAGATTTTTTTTATTATTATTATTTCTTAATATGTTAAGAGCAAAAGTAGGACCAGAGAAAATATTGGTCTGTTACTTGATGAGGATGGCCACCTCACAAACAGGGATATAGACAAAGCAGAGATGTTTAACCACTTCTTCACCTCTGTATTCAAAACTGATGGTGGGCTCTGGGACCCCTGTGGACCTGAGCTGGAGGACAGTGACTGCAGTAACAGTAAGTGTTAACAGTAAGTATTTTACATATTTATATTGCACAGTTACATTATTGTAACTGCAGTAAATCCCTGCCAACCCCAAACTTGTGCACGATTTGCTGCTCCAGCTCAACCTGGATGCACATAAATATGTAGAGCCTAATGGGATTCATCCCAGGGTACTCAGATTGCTGACTGATGTCATCACTAGACCTCTCAATTATTTTTCAAAAGTCTTGGGAATCTGGAGAGGTCCCAGCCAACTAGAGGCTGGCAAACTTTGTTCCAGTTTTCAAGACGGGCAAGAAAGAAGACCTTGTTAATTAGAGGCCTGTCAGTCACACTTCAGTGCCTAGGAAAATTATAAAGATTATTCTGGGAGTTACTGAAAAACACCTGAAAGACACTGGCCACAGCCAACAGCGGTTCATGAGGGGAAAGTCCTGTTTAACAAACTTGATTCTCTTTTATGACAAGGTCACCCACCTAGTTGACCAAGAGAAGCCAGTTGATGTAATCTTTTGGGATTTCAGCAAAGCTTTCAATACAGTACCCTTCTGGAAAAAAAAACATCCTGCATAAAGCTAGATAAATACATGATATAATGGGTGAAAATTGGCTGATGAGTCAGGCTCAAAAGGTTATAGTAAATGGGGTTACACTGGGCTGGTGGCAAGTCACTAGTTGGGTTTCATGGGGCTCCTTTTTAGGGCCATTTTTCTTTAATGCTTTCATAAATGACTTGGATGCAGTATTTGAAGGTATACTAAGTGAGTTTGTGAATTATATTAAATTGTGAGGAGCTGTTGACTCCCACAAAGATAGTGAGGTCTTGCAGAGAGCTCTTAACAAATTAGATAGCTGGGCTATTGCCAAAATATGAAGTTTAGCAAGAGCAAATGCTGGATTCTGCAGCTGGGGTGAGGCAACCCTGACTATACATACAGACTGAGGGATGAGAGGCTAGAGAGCAGCCCCACAGAAAGGGATCTGGGGGTTCTGGCCTACATCAAGAACACAAACCAGCATTGTGTCCTGGCAACCAAGAAGGCCACCATATCCTGTGGTATATCAAGAATGTCATTTCTAACTGGTTGTGGGAAGAGATTGTCCCACTCTGTTCTGTGTTGGTGGAGACTCACCTCAAGCACTATGGGCAGTTTTCGGTGCCATAATAGAAGAAAGACACAGAACCACTAGACACTGTCCTAAGGAGGTCTACAAAGACGGTGAAGGGTCTAGAGAGCAAGACATGTGAGGAGTGCCTGAAGTCACGTGGTTCGTTCAGCCCAGAGCAGAGCAGGCAGAGGGGAGGCCTCATGGTGGCCTGCAGCTCCCTCACGAGGGGAGCGGAGGGGCAGGCGCTGTGCTCTGCTCTCTGGGGACAGCGACAGGACCCGAGGGGATGGCGTGGAGCTGGGACAGGGGAGGGTCAGACTGGGTGTTAGGAAAAGGTTCTGCACCCAGAGGGTGGTCGGGCACTGGGACAGGCTCCCCAGGGCAGTGGTCATGGCAGCAAGCCTGCCAGAATTCAAGAAGCACTTGGCAAGACTCTCAGACACATGGGCTGATTTTTTGGTGGTCCCGTGTGGAGTTGGACCAAACAATCCATGTGGGTCTCTTCCAACTCAGGATATTCTGTGATTTTGTGATCTCAGAAAGCCTGCTCTATTGAAGAAGATAAGTGAGGATACCAGTGAGGACAGAGGATTCTAATCAAGCTCTCCTGTTGACAGTTTCTGCCACTGTGTTACTCCTGTAACAATAACTGTACTTTTCAAATATGGATATGTCATCTCTGTTCTATAGCTGAGGAAAAATTAAAAAAAAAAAAAAAGTATATATTTGCTGAAAGCTATCTGTGAATAGAAGTTGTCTTGAGCTGTGTGTCTGGATATATGCCATATATTAAATTTCATCAGTATAGCTTGCTTTTTTTTTTTTTTTTTTTTTTCTTTTTGCCACAGTAGCAGATATTTGTGATGAGAACAGCAGGTATCATTCCATGGTACATCAAAAGTAATATTGCATTTTTAAGGGTCTCTGTTACTATTTGCTCTCATTATAAAGAAGAACATATTTTCTACCACACTCACTATTGGCATGCAGTTGATGAAACTGTAATAAGCATACAACAAGTATAGTAAAATGTTAGGAATGCAAGAAGTACTTTAGTTTGGAGCTGTAGTTTAAAACTTCTTAAAGCTAGACTTAAATCATAGAATCACAGAATGGTTTGGATTGGAAGGGACCTTAAAGATCATCTAGTTCTAATCTTCCCACCATAGCCAGGGACACCTCCCACTAGACCAGGTTGCTACAGTTAACAACCGTATTTTGAAAGGAAACAAGTTTATTGCAAACAGGCATTATTTCAAGGCTCTAAAGTTCTCTTAAAAATGCAGTATTATGAGTTTCAGGCATCATTCCATAAACGGTAGTTAATTTCTGCAAGTCAATTTTAACTCTTTTTTTTTATTTATTTTTTTGCATTACTTGTCTAAGAAGAGCAAAGTGAAACCTGAAATAATAATAATAAAAAATAAAAATAAAAACCAAAACAAACAACAACAAACATGGCTGCTTTCAGATGGCACTATAATAATGAAAGTCAGAGTCTGTGTGCAGTTAGAGAATCATCAGAGGATATAAAACTTAAGAGGCAGCCTGGGCCTCTTTTTGACTTTGCACAGAATAGACGTATCTAATCAGTACCTTTGCAGTGGTGATACCAGGAGAATTTTGGTTGCTTTGAGAGAGTGCTTTCTTTTTCAATTTGGTGCTCACTACTCAGTGAATCTCAAGGGAAGGAGTGGGATGCATATTCTTATAGTCTGCAGATATATGTACTCATACATGTACTTGCAAATGTCAAATCACAAAGTTTTGCAACATCACAAGTAAAGCTTACTTCACAGATTTCCCTAATATATGGTCTGATGTAAATCCCAGCTGCTGCAGAATATAATCCAATCAAGTTCCCTCTGTAATACAGTCAACACTATTTAATACCATACAAAGGACATTACTTTTCCTACATCATCTTTCTTCCTGAAACACTATGCTTCTATAGACTTAGTGGTGCTGGAGCATTTTAGCTATAAGTCTTTAATTTGTTTATGCAGATTCATTCACTCTGTGCTGTGTAGCTTCTGCACTACAGCACTCTAAGCAAGACTTTGTAGGTTTGCCTCCCATAGCTGATGCCACTTAGCCTACTGCAAATTGATGTGGATGGCTCTTTTGCTTTGGAGACTGAACATTTTCACCTTCACAATACACACAGCTTTCATTGGCCTGGGGCTTAGGAACCTGAGATACATTCTTAACTAGGAAATTCCACTTTGCATTTCAACACACTATAATCATACCAGTGGACTAAAATTTCAAGTATCCTAGAAAATTCCACCTTGTCACTCTTCAGAAGGGCAATGGTTCCAAGTATTAGCACATTTCCCCCGTCCCCTCTTCATATTAACACTTGAAGCTAAGTATAGATTTTAGCTCAAATGATGGAAGTCAAAATAGTCAAGTACAGCTGGAGAAGATTGTGCATGTTTTCTGTTATTATATTAATTATACGCATAATAATAGTGTATTTATGTGATCATTTTCACACACCCTTTTTATACTGCTGAATGCTTATCAACGTTAAAATCACGACAAAAGTGATTAAAGCCAATTCAATTGTAGGAGTGGGACTTGCTTTCTTCTTGTACTACCGTGAAGAAAAAAACAGCCTGTGACCAGCATCACATTTCAACCTCTTGGATTTTTTCAGTTGATGTCACAATCTTCTGAGAAATGTTTATATCTGTTTATCCTTTTTGATGTTTCTCTAAATGACAATTTACAAAGCAGGTCTTTGGAAAATATTTTTCGTGAAAAGATGACACATTCAATGCTTTGAGTGATATGTAGACAAGGTGGTCGGACACCATGAATATCTGCTAGTTACCATGAGGTGCTTTATGACCTTCTAGCAAAAAATATGTACTTATCATTAACTTACGGACAGATATAACCCCCTTAACCTACAAGTGTTGCTTTGTACACAGCTGACATCAACACAGTGTAAATTACTGAAGTCTATCCCCAGAGGATTTGTAAATAACATTATTCCTTTCAATACCTGCTTGCCAAATATCAGGGGAAAATTCATAAAAAAAAAAAATGAGGTTAATTGAAATTAGCTTCTGACCAGAAAAGGAGTCTTGAATTTCTTCCTGAAGTCCCTTTGAGTATGTATACAGTATTTATTCTCATGTGGAAGGGAGAAAGTAATCTGATAAATACTTGTGACTGCATTCCCATTTTTCACCTTTCTTTATGCCTCAGTTTTCCTTCAAAACCCTCACCACATCCTGGGAATTGTTTCTGTGATGCTTTCCAGTATATTTCTTCTTTTACCTTCCTTCAGTGGTGGATTCCTTGCAGTGCCTCATGAGGAAGACTTTCATTCTGATGTCCTTCAGCTCCAGCAGCCTTTCTGATGTGTGCTGCTAGCTGCTCACTAAATAATCCCTCATTCTTCTGCTGGACAAAAAGCTTGCTTTAGTGTCACCCACATGCATATAAACGTAGACTTGTCTTTCTAAAGCAACCACTGAAAATTATGGATTGCATTTAAAAAGCATTCATGGAAAAAGTTTACATACTGAAAGCTCAAGATCCATGGCAGCTGACAGACAGTGGTACAAAATGTCTATGATTATAGGTGTTTGTGGAGGACATTAATCTCTGGGAGAGCAGGAACTGGTATTTGTGTGATCCCTGCCACCAGCTTGGCTTCTGAAACAGTCTTAATTCCTCCTGGAGCTTCATGTGCTAGGGCAGCTGCAGACACATTTCGCTTTACAGTGCTTGCTCTGCTTGCTCCTGCAAGGTGGTTCCCAAATTGATTCCTGCAGATCACAGACAAATACATGCTGCTTGTGATTAGGGCAGTGGCAAATCATATGAGTTTGCTTTCCTCTTTCTAGCTGTTAAATTACATTAGATGACAGGAGGAAAAAATAAAATAAAATAAAATGCTCTCTCTTAACATTGTTTCCATATAATCAGCTGCTGTAAATACCACCGGAATGGCACTCAGTCAGCAAAGAAAGGAAAAGAAAATCCATGAAACCTTTCTTTTAACAAGCCATACAAGCAATGGGAATATTTGGAAAAAAAAATAATAATAATAATTGAGGAATAGTAGTAATATCAGCTCACTACAGGCATCAAGGTTTTCACAGGCTTTGGGTATCAGGGTGATAGACACCTCATGTCCATTCAGTGGAACAAGTGATCTGCTACAATACTTCAAATCTTTGCTCTCCATAATCACAGTAAACTCACCTGCACTACCATGTGATATCTTAAAATCAACTAAAATCTGTGCTTTATATTATGGTTCCACTTGTAACATAACGAAACATAACTAGCAGCTTAGTTCATGATTTACATGTCAGACAAGATGGGACAAGACATAATTACAAATGGGACACGTATTTCATGTGGGTAAAAGAACAAAAAGGTTCTATTATAACCAATATATGGAAGAGTTGGGCCACTATAATGTTAAAAACAAGGATGGTAGAAACACTAACAAAGTATTAATGCATTCTAGACATAGCCTTTGAATAACATATGATCCAGGGAAACCTGTCTCTGGAATTTCTGATGGGAAGGGAGCTACAAATAAAGGTCAAAAAAAAATTATACTGAGATACTCTCTAACTATCTTTATATGTGTTACGGTAGCTAGGGCATTTTAGTCTGCTTACTGGGAGTGGCTTAACTGAGATTTTCACTGTTGGGTAGATCAATCTTTCCTTTTTATTTTAACACTGTTTTTTTGTCCTCCTCTGTTCCATACTGTACTGTCAGTTCTCCATTCATTCTTTTATTGTCATTCTCTCTCTCTCTCACTATATATGCACCTGATTTGTCTCCTGCTCAGTAACCTACCTCTTTGTTTCCACTTTTTGTTCCATTTATCTCTCTGATGGCTGACATGATAGAATTTGACAAGACTGACATAATCCACAGTAGGAGTCATTTTAATATTATATTAAAAAAAAAATCAACTGAAAAGTACATTCCCAGAATATTTTAATCACAATATTTTAAATAATGTTTTACTCTGAAGGCATAAAATTTAAGGCTATAAAATTCATGTGTTTGATATTATATCACCTTAACCATTAGTACCATAAACAGACAATAAAGTTTCATGGTGTCACAAACATAAATATTTGGTTTGTGTTACAAATAATCACTCTCTTCAGCACAAACACACCGGATAGTTAACCTCCATTTCTCAGGTGGGATGTTGTTCTATTATTTTTCATCCTTCAGTCAGAGTTGACTAGCTCTGGTCCTACAACATTTTTTAGCCTATCTACCTTTGTATGCTAAGGCACACAATGTCTTCTTGGCAGTTGTGTAACTGACCTACCATCCTGTGATCTCAAAACAAAATTTTCTAATGACTGTAAACAAAAGTTTTGGAAAAATTCAGAATGCAGCAATACTTTTGAATGGAAACATGTAGTGAGAAGTATAACATTTATGCCATTGCAAGGTATGTAAGACTGATTTATTTCACTTATAGCTCTTGAGGCTGCATTTATGAAGCCTTCATAGGTGAGCTCTCATGTTTTCTTCTGTTGGGAATGTTGGGGAACATGAAATCTGTGAGAACATTTTGGTAACACCAATATGGACTTGTCAAGTTGCCAAGGCAATGTTAGTAGTTTGGAGGACAAGAAACACTGAATGGAACAACCTCAGTCCAAGAAAAATATTTCAGTTAGATATAGAAATTTTGTTTATTTTATATTCTGTGATTGAATTTGTGAAAACCAGTATTCATTTTTTATCAACAAAACCATTAGTAAGAAAGAACTGAGTAACATAACTCTTCTGTCAATAGGCTGTCAAATCACCATGTCTCTGCTTGTGTTCCTGATTGCTTCAGGACCAGATCTGATAAAAAAATAAAATAAAAAACTTAAGCTATCTGTTGTTATGAGAGGTTTTTGCTGAGCTTTGAATGTGCAAAATTACAAGTTAGCTGTTCTAAAAGCTGATCCAGTGGCCACTTTAGAAAACAGTTACAAAAACAGTGTTCACCAGGAAAATTAAAATAATAAGATAAAATAAAATAAAATAAAATAAAATAAAATAAAGCAATACCTTAACCCTACAGTTCCATAAAACACATACTGTCTGAAATCCAAATGCATCATTAATCTCTATCAAATCCCATTGAATCTATTGGTGAACAAAGTCATGGTTACCTATTTTGAGAAATAAACCCTAACTTTGTGCTAAAGGTCTCTAACAGTTGTTACCACAAGGCCACTATACGTTATACTAATCTTACTTAATTATGATAAATATGTTTAAATGTGATAGATATTTTGTGGTAGATCTCAATATTCTTTAATGAAAATTATGGTTAGGTTAGATCAAAACAAGAGAATTATCAAAAACACTTAAACATATTTGTCTATGACAAAGAATAAGAAAAATGTAGGCTTTGTTCTTTTTTTTTAATTTTTACTAGAAGCAGCCATTTAATAATCTTTTTTTATTAATGCTTTCCAGATTTACTAGTATTTTTTACTAGCCAAGCATCTGATTTTTCACAAATCAGTACGTTCTCATAACCAGGAGAATCATGTTGTTGGCAATACTGAAGAAATTTAAACAACAACAACAACAACAAAAGTTTTAATCTTGAGTATTATCTCTGGTTTCAGAGAAACTTTCATAGAGTCACAACAGACTTATATCACTTGAAAAGAAAAATTACAGTCAAGACAGTAAAAGGGATTTTAGAACATTTCAGGTTCCTGGACATTATCCAGCACACAACTATAAATGTAACTATCAAACCAGAATAATTTGATGACAATGGCTTCTTTTATCATTATTCTCACAAGTGTCTCACCTGTAACTCAGTTCTCAAAATGCTGTCTTTAATCTGCTGGATTTAAGTGTTAAAAGAGTTTGCAGACAATGGATAGCTGCTGTAATCCTTCAACAAAGTGCAGGAGTTTAAATAGCACTGCTTTAGTCATGCCCAAGTTCTGAGATTTGTAAATTTAAGTAAAACCTTTTAATGCTGTTTGAATATACCCATTTTTTTTGTTTGTTTGTTGGTTGGTTGGTTTGTTGGTTGTTTTTTGTTTTTGTTGTTGTTTTGCCAGTTAAATTGCTAACCAACTTGCTGAATCTCAAATTGCTCCAATTTTTATGGGAACCATACCAGGGTATTACAGACAGAAAGGCTAAATTGGTCCTGTAGGGCACCATAAGCTATTTAAAATAAGATTACATTTATTTTTTAAACATCTTGTTTGTATGTATGTATGCATGACTTAGAGTGTTGCTATTCTGTAATTTAACTGTACGATTTTATGCCTGCTGAACTTTTGGATGCTCATGAAAATTAGGTGCCTGTTTCTCTTGTTCTTCTGATGAATGAAATTTTAATAAGTATTGTCTTAGCCCTTTTTGGCTTGCCTTGTGTTTTCATACTAACCATTTTCAATCATGGCCTGCTATCTTATTCTTTCCTCTTTAATTCTACTTGCATGCATCTTTACACCCTTTCTTGCATCAGTCTGTCTTTTAATCTCCACGTTATAACTCCTATTTCTCTTCCCTCACTTATTTTCCATGTGATACCTCTTAAAACACTCTTAACCTTTATCCTTTTTGTATCAGCATCTCCACAAAACTGCTGTTACACACATTCAAAAATTGCAAAGGAAAGCATAATTCCCAGGGAGCAGAGAGCAGGTATTTGTGAGAATCCAGGAAGGACTGGAAAACATCTCCACTGTGTGACTGATTCACCTTTGGAAAGCACCTGCTGGTGAAGGTTGTTTTTTTTTACTTCATTGAGCATGCGCAAGGGAGAGCAGAATCAGTCCCCTTGTCTTCCTATCTGCAAAGACAGGCAGGATCAGGTAACACCTCTTATTGCACAAACACAATAGCACCTGCCAGAATTATACTGCACTACATCTGTGTTTAACTTGGAAACAGCATTTATCTGTAGAAATGTTAGGCCAGATAAAACATGAAACAGGAAACAGTGTAATCAGAGAAGATAACTAGTAATCTTGTGCTTCCTGCCTACAATGTTACATTACAATGTTGAAAATATTGTGGTTACAGAGAGCAAAACATTATTTTAACAGCACGGTAGCCCCTCTCTTTAAAATTCTTCTTAACTTAGCTTTCTGATCTTGACAAACAAATGGAGGGTATGCTCTATTTGATCTTTAAAATGAAATTGAGGGAAAAATATTTTTCCCAAACAATTGGAGAATTCCTTTAGTACTGGTGATGGATTACCCAGTTATTTGACTTGCAGGCAGATTTTTCTCTTGCAGTAATTATGTATTTAAGATATGTAATTAATCAGTTTGTAAACTGATGTCTCAACTGCAGGTCACTCACTGAATTTGTAACCTTTCTTTGATATACAGTTTAAATGAGAACCTTGATATTTGTTCTACTAATTCAAAATGCACACATTTCTTTCTTAATTATTTTATTTTAGAACCAAGGACTGTAAATTCAATACTCTGAGTAATTAAAGACTATAAGAAAATTTTGAAAGAAAAATGATCTCTTCATTGGGCTACACAAGCTTATGCGAATCATTTTACCTGCCAGAAGGAATTAAGTCTGCTAGACTATAACAAACAAACCCATAGTCATTGGTAAGTAAGAAAACACAAATAAATTAAAAGAAGAACAAAACAAAATGAAACAGAATTTAACTGCATATGGGACCTATCCACGAGCACTGTCCATATTGACACTTTCTAATGAAAAGAATGAATTCAGCTTTTGGGGTTGAATCATGCCTTTTCTAGATGGAATATTTTTTAGTATGATTTTTCATCATCACTGCAATTCAGGAAGAGCAACTCATGAGACTGTAATGAAAGAGAGGTTTTTCCCCTTAATAAAGACTGGTGCTTTCATTATTCAAGGTGAGTTGGGCAATCAAGGCACCAAGCATCTGAAGTATCAGTCCAGCAACAAAATTTCCATGGTAACTTCAAGAGTTCTTTTGAGTCAGAACTTCCAGTGATATAAGTGGTCATTGGTCCAGTAACTTAATGTTATAGGTCAAATTCATAGAAGAGATCAACAGGAAAAATGTGGGTGTCACTGCTCAACCACTGGTCATGAGAAAATCCTATTGGGTTTGCAGACAGGGTTAAACTAAGCTTCAGACCATCCATTAAGTTGTCCCCACTACAAATGAGTAACAAGAAGATAAGGCATTGCTAGAGATGCACCCCAGCCCTGGCAGGACCATATCTGTTATAAAACCAAAAAACAGAAATCCTCTTCATGTAACTTAACCTTATGGTCACTTTTCCAGCTTATTGAATGAAATCAATGTAGTGTCTGAATAAAACAGCCAACAAGTCAACCATTCTTCTCTACTGGTATGCTGAAGAAATTTATTACAATCAAGAGCATAAAGTAAAATAGCAAAATAAGGTGGAGGTTTTTGATCTTCTTTTTTATTGTTGTTGTTTTCCATGGGAGAAATCTACACGTGGGGCTCACCTCAAAGGGTGAAGGGAGACAGAAGGGGCCGGGAAGACTGTGGGTGGTGAATGCTGATTAGGGAAGGTAGTTAAGGTAGTTACTGGAAGGACCCACAAAGCACACATCAGCATACAAATATGACACTTGTATGACACCATACATGTGGCTGCCACCTGCATTAGATTATTATTGCTTTTGTGTCTCAGCAACAAAAGGTACATCTAGGTAGCAGTGATCTCATCTTGAAAAACAGTTTTTTTCACCTTATTAGGAATATTTTGAAAACTATGTTATTATTTAGAAAAAATTGAAAATATTTTGAACTAAGGAAAAAAAAAAAAAAAAGCTCAAATCCCTATTTACCAAGACACCATCCATTTAGCATCCTATATCCCAGTTTTCTTGAGAAAGATGTTTCAATACAAAGTCACAGCTTTCACACAACTTTCACTATCTATGACTGATGATATTTATTGTAATGGGTATATCTCAAAGTACATTGGCATCTCTCACAAGTATCAGAAAACTCCATCCTCCTTCACCTAGTCCTTATCCATACAGATAAACATCAACAAATGCCTACAGGGAAATCAATTAATAGAACAGTATCTGAAGAATAAAGGACATTACACTCAACATAAATTGCATACAAATACCAAAAAACTATTCTTTCACATAGGCTTGTTATAGGTTATAATCAAGACTAGTAATACTATAAAAGCAATAAGACTTGTTTATAAGCTCCATATATTTCTATGATTCTACTTCACCATCTTACAGTGTATGATGATTCACAGTCTTACTAAATTTGCTCTCTCAATGTTTTTAATCACAGATGTATTTTAACCTAATTTTCAGATCACCTTCCCATCCAACTTACACATAACCTATGAAACAAGACAGCATTGGACTGGCTGGCTGAAAATCAAGACCTTCATACCCCATCCGTGTGCAAAATAGACACCTCACGGCATTAGCATGTCTAAATCTTAAAATTTCAGAAGTCACTTGAGAAGCATCATACACCACACTCTCAGTAGATTCTTTGATCTCTTGTGACTGAGAAGTCAATAACTCTTTCTTTACTTCTCCACCACCCCAGGAGGTATGCCTAGAGGGGTCAGGAGATGCATACCTAGACAGTGACTTAGACAATAAATCAGGAGAATGGGCTTCTCAGCCTCCCTGTTGCCAGCATGTCATGTTTGCACCATCTCTATCCCTCTGGCCATCTCCCAGGGATTTATTCTTATTTTCCTTCTAGTGGTCTATTGTTGTGAATAAACATTTCAGAAAGCATTTTAAATTAGATCAATATGGAGCAAACTATGAAAATGTACCTACACTATGTATGTAAAGTTGGCTCCTCCCTCAGCAACAGTACAGATGGAGTTGTGTGCGTAGGCTAAGTTTTACCTCCTCAACACACTCAGGCTTATGGGAAAACTTTCTCAGGTCCCCTTCCCCTCTCAGAAACACTTGGTTGCTTATTACTACTTTAAATCTTCTCTGACAGAGCATGTAGCAAACCAGGAACAAAAACAACAACAAAAACCAAATGGTTGTATCTCAGTTCTATGACAGACTTACATTTTGACAGAATGTTCATGTGGAGTTTAACTATTTTACAATTTACAATAGTTTAACTATTGTTTAATACTTTACAATATTAAACAAAAAAATAACAATAATAAAAAAGTTTAATAAATTACAATAGTTTAACTATTTTACAATTCAACAACAGGCAGAATTTGTCAATTTGTCAAAGTCATTTATTGAGGATGGAAACCGAAAATCATTTGACCATTTTTCACTCACTGACCATTCTTTTATGCTGTTTTTTATTTGTTCATTTGTTTTTGTTTGTTTGTTTGGGGTTCCAGAATATATTTGTTCTTTCTTAGGATCTTTCTTTTTGTTGCCATGGGAGTAATCCAATATTTTACACACTTACTGCTGATTACCATTCACATAGCTTGTTCAACAGTAGATTTAAAGGATTTCCAGTTTTCTTTGTGGAAACAGCTCACTTTTCATTGTTCAGTTTTAGAGTATGAGGAATGAATTTGTTCAAAGAGACCAGTAGATCTTTATCCTTTGACATTGTAGCAAATCCTTTATTCTCAAATCAGGCATGTTTTTTCTAATACTTTCACCTGGTGCTCCATAGCATGCTGGATAGGTGTGAGGAGCATCCTCATTTATAACAGGGTCTTTTAGTCCTGTTTTGTTGTGCTCGATAGCTAATTGCTCATAATTTCCCTAAACTTTTCAATGAACTTCAAAGTGAAAAGTGTTCAGGCGTACCTTATCTAGCACTGAATCTTGTAGGTCTGATCAGCATTTTCAGCAGAACTTCATAGGCAACTGAACCTATGACATTTCAGGGGTCTAAGAAACACCGTGAAACATCACTGGCATGATAACTCCATGCATAACATATCAACAGAAAGTGAGAAAATCAGGAACGCTTGTGTGAACTAAAATCAGTTTTTCACAGCTCAAACAATCTATAAACCTTTCTCTTCAATGCTTTAAGAACTTGTCACCTTTTCACTAAAATAAAAGCTCAAAATGGAAGAAATTGAATACCCTGTCTTTTTATTTTCATATTTTCACAGCTATGCACTCTGCCAAAACATTTTTCCACTAAGGGATATAATCCTGAACTCTCTCCCACTCTGCCTACCTCATACCTCTGCCTACGTTTCCATCTTGTCTCCTTTCCACAATCAGCATAGTAGACCAAACAAGCAATCCTTTTATCCAGAATTGTCTTAAAAAATACCTTTTCTTTCATTAGACTTCATTGCAATATTTGTTTATGTGCATCTGTGCACTATATACATGTGTATGAGTCCTGCATACACTTGTATATATTTGCATGTGCCCTTGCATATGTATTGTGCATGCTCTTTCTCTCCTGTCTGAAATCACCAGCATTTTCATAGCACAGTTCAGTGACTCAGAAATATATTAACATTGACCTCCTTCTGAGATGACAAGTCAACCACAATTTCTCCTTGTTTCAGTTGTCTCCTCTCTGTGCCTCTGAACTAAGGGAAGAAGAGCTAGAGCAAAAGCAGATGAAAAAGGGTGGATGAGCACTGTTACCTAAAGGTCATCAGTTCCTTAACTCACAGGGATCTACTCAAAAACTCTGCTAAGAGGTTTTTTTATTGTTTTCATTGTTAGCATTGTAATAGGAGAGATGATAACTATTTCTTCACAAAAACAGAGTGACAGCTACAGTTCTTCTCAGCTTGTTTCCAGGTTATAGTGATCTAGTCAGTCTGCAAGGATCCCCATTTCCATCCTCAACAGGATCCACCCAGGCTACACCTTCTCAGTGCTGAATCCCCTGGAGCTGACAGAGAAACTGGGTCAGAGCGGAGAAGAGAGAAGAGGGGCAACATGTTTTCTGCTCTCATGTGTTGCGAACCAAACTGAGGAAAGATTCAGAAGGTCAGAGGAGGCAAACAAAGGTTACCACAGCCCTACCCTCAGATCATAATTAGAAGTGAGACAAAACTGAAAGATCTAGTGCTGTGCACACCCTGTCCTGCATTGCAGGATATTTCTATAAAGGGTTAAAGGATAATTGCCAGTATCCATTCATCTTAAAACAATGAAGAAATCTGTGACTATCACATTCTGTGTTAGGCTTTGACCTCTCTCATTTGTTTGTCTCTCACTGTCTTTCTCCATCCGTACATTGCATGTTGTTGGGACCTAGCTAAAGCTGTGGGCTCCTTGAGACAGGACCCTGCCTGTTAGCTTGCAGGAAATGATAAATGGCAGGGTAGTGATGCTGACCGACTGACAGGACCACTGGGCAATGAAAGTTCAGACCAGTTTCAGCAACAATATATGCCTGTTATTAATTTCACCTTAGAATGAACAGCACAGGATAGTGGCAAGGGGTAGGAACACTTTCATAAAAATGAAAGTGAAATAAAAAGGCAGATTTGCATAACAATGACAAGTTGTACAATTAGACCACGATTAACTTGTTCTGGGATTTTTTTTTTCCTTTGTATTTTTTCTTCATTTATTTTAATAGTAACTCCCTATTTAGAGGTCAGTTTTATTATTAAAAAAAAAAAAAAAAAGGAATTGTAAACCAAGAAGGACATGGAGGTGCTCGAGCGAGTCCAGAGAAGGGCAACAAAGCTGGTGAGGGGTCTGGAGAACAAGTCTTATGAGGAGCGGCTGAGGGAACTGGGGTTGTTTAGCCTGGAGAAGAGGAAGCTCAGGGGAGACCTCATCGCTCTCTACAGGTACCTTAAAGGAGGCTGTAGAGAGGTGGGGGTTGGTCTATTCTCCCACGTGCCTGGTGACAGGACGAGGGGGAATGGGATAAAGTTGTGCCAGGGGAGGTTTATGTTGGATATTAGGAAGAACTTCTTTACTGAAAGGGTTGGTAGGCATTGGAATGGGCTGCCCAGGGAAGTGGTTGAGTCGCCATCCCTGGAGGTCTTTAAACGTTTAGATGTAGTCCTTAGTGATACGGTTTAGTGGAGGTCTTGTTAGTGTTAGGACAGAGGTTGGACTAGATGATCTTGGAGGTCTCTTCCAACCTAGACGGTTCTGTGATTCTGTAATATAAATCTAATATAAACCTAACTTGGTCTATTTCAGTATCTGACAGACAAGGTTTCCTGTTATAATGAAAGCTGTCTCAAAGAGAATGCAAAAGCCCCTTCTACTTCTGAGCTGCAGAGGACAATCCACCTGCCTGGTTGTTTCATTCCTGATACTCCTTCCTCATTGCCTTGTGAAGCAGCTCTGAACTGCTCCTTGGCTTCTGACAGAATTTTTTATAGAAATACACTGCTGGGATTGATGTTTTAATTGTCTTGTAATGCCAGGCAACTTGTTCCACTGTAAATGATTTTGCGGATGTTTCTTCCCTGCCTGTTTTCAGTCCTACAGGCTTTGCAAGAATTCACAGAATTTGGACTTGCCCTGGTCAGTATGTAGTCACCCTGTCTCAGCAGGGAAATATGAGTCTCAAAGAGCTGATGACTGAAAATGTAACAGAAATATTTTCCTGGAGACTAAAGAAGAGGAGAGGTCAAGAGCTGCAAGCACAGCCTGACTCAAGGGTTATGCCCTGGGGAGCCATCTAAGAGGTCCTAGTTCTTGCCAAGAGCACGACAGACTGCAAAGCCCAGTCTCCAAATGGATCATCTTCTGGCCTGCTGTGGCACCGCAGTCCCCTTTCAATACCAGCAGGACTCAGAATATCTAAAATGAACCCTTGTATCCTGTAGCACATTGCAGTTATGATGTACCTCTTTATTGCATCCTAAGCGAAGTTCCCTATAAAGAAATATTGATTGAAGAAAAAACTCATAAGGATCAATGTTCCAGCTGTGTTTTATGTTACTATAACAGCTCTTTTGAGAGTTGGTGCTGAGTGAGTATAAAGTAATACCAGTAATTCCCCTCCTCTTGGACCATCCCATTCCAAATGCTTCACCGTTCTCACCATTTGCACATTGACTGTTGGGCAGAAATAGCTACTGTCCTACCTAGGGATAGTGTAAAAAAAAAAAAAAAAATGGGGTGGGGGGTGGGGGTGCCGTTGTGGTGGGGTGCAGAATAAGAAAAAGAAATCTGCTCAAAAGAACAAATGTTCTAGGATCAAGTGCCAGGCTGTGCTGAGGGAGGGAGTGCCACTCTGTCCCCAGGGCACATCAAATCCAAAGGCTGGTAGTTAAAACACTACTGACCTCGCTCACCATTTCACAGCAGATGTTGCAGAGGGGTATGTGCCTGGATGGTGTTGGGAACCCAAAATCACCAGTGCTTTAGGCATGACATGCATGTGAAAAAGAGCACCTCCTCTACACCATTGTAGATGTTTTACTAATAGCAGCAACTTCCACCATGGTAAGTGGGAGAGTGCAGAGATAGTAATGAGTTGTTTGCAAAGGGATTTAATTTGTATGCCTCTACTATTAAACATTATCTATATAAAGGGCATACTGTCGTTTCAACTCAGGGAACAATACGATTTCTTTCCTATTAGCAAGAAACAGTCTTCTCTTCAAAATCTTAGTCTTCTTTCCCAGGCTTCTCTCCCAGCCTCTGTCCCTGCTCATTCCCTCACAGACGCTTGTCCTTCTCTAAGGTCTTCTCCATGCTGCCTCCTGTTCAGAACAGCTAGTGCTGCCCCCACTCTGCTGCAAGCACTCTATTGCTTGCTGAAAGCAGTCCTACTGCAAGCCTACCCATCTTCTCAGCTGCCATGCAGTGCAGGCATGCCCTATGTCTGTGCAACTCTCACCAGCTTTTGCTGTGTGCTAGATTTATTTCTGATGATCACAGAACTGTAGAATCATAGAATCATAGAATGGTTTGGGTTGGAAAGGACCTTAAGGATCATCTAATTCCAATCCCCGGCCATGGGCAGGGACACCTCCCACTACACGGGTTGCTCAGAGACCCATCCGGCCTGGCCTTGAATACCTCCAGGGATGGTGCATCCATGACTTTTCTGGGTAACCTGTGCCAGTGCCTCACCACCCTCTGAGAAAAGAATTTCTTCCTAATGTCTAATCTAAATCTACCCTCTTTTAGTTTAAAGACATTCCATCTTGACTTATCATTACACTCCCTGACAGTCCCTCCCCATCTTTCCCATAGGCCCCCTTTTAGGTACTGAAAGGCTGCTGTAAGGTCTCCCCAGTGCCTTCTCTTTTCCAGGCTGAACAACTCCAACTTTCCCAGCCTGTCTTCATTGGAGAGGTGCTGCAGCACTTTAGCATCTTTGTGGCCCTCCTCTGGACTTCTTCTTATACTTCTATGTCCTTCTTTTGCTGTGGGCCCCAGAGCTGAACGCAGTGCTCCAGGTGGGGTCTCACAAGAGCAGAGTACAGGGGGAGAATCATCTTGCTCAACCTGCTGGTCATGCTGCTTTTGATGCAGCCTAGGACACAGTTGGCTTTCTGGGCTGCAAGTCCACGTTGCTGGCTCATGTTGAACTTCTCATCAACCAACACCACAAGGTCCTTCTCAGAGCTGTTCTCTATCCATTCTCTGCCCAGCCTGTATTTGTGCTTGGCATTGCCCCAGTGCTGGACCTTGTACTTGACCTTGTTAAACTTCATGAGGTTCACACAGGCTCACCTCTCAAGCCTGTCCATGTCCCTATGGATGGCATCCCTTCCCTCCAGTGTATCAACCTTACCACGCAGCTTGGTGTCATCAGCAGAACTGCTGAGGGTGCACTTGATCCCACTGTCCATGTCACCAACAAAGATGTTAAACAGCGCTGGTCCCAGTACTGACCCCTGAGGAACACCACTAATTACTGATCTCCACCTGGATATGGAGATGTTGACTGCAACTCTCTGAGTGCGACCATCTAGCCCATCTTTTACACACCAAGTGGTCCATCCATCAAATCCATGTCTCTCCACTGTAGAGACAAGGATATCGTGTGGGACACTGTCAAATGCTTTGCACAAGTCCAGGCTGATGATGTCAGTTGCTCTTCCCCTATCCACCTATACTGTAAGCTCTTCATAGAAGGCCACCAGATTTGTCAGGCATGATCTGCCCTTAGTGAAGCCATGTTGGCTGTCACCAATCACCTCCTTATTTTCCATGTGCCTTAGCATAGTTTCCAGGAGGATCTGCTCCATGGTCTTGCCAGGCACAGAGGTGAGTCCAACTGGCCTGTTGTTCCCCAGATCTTCTTTTTTTCCCTTTTTAAAAATGGGGGGTGATGTACTCACTCCCACACTTTTGGGCCTAGAGACTCCACGAGCTGGCCAGACACAAAAGAGTTAAAGAAATGTTTCTTATGTTTTGCAAAGCAAGCCCAAAGCCCCAAATGGATACAGTCTTAAGCGAGTGACCCTCCAGATCAGATCAGAGATGGGAGGACTTTGGTCTGCTCTACCTGTTCAGTAAAGATGATTATGACTCTGACACTGAATGCATTCACACACACACACACACACACACAGAAAATATATTAATAATAAAAACAAATTAAACGTTTTTAAAATGTGTCAAGGATTTATGGACTATTGCTTGAGAGAGTTCCAAATCTGGGAAAAAGCAGGACTATCTTTAATGTAAAGCTTTTGCTACCTAGTAAGAAAACACTTTTGTATTCATATAAAGTATTTATTAGGTGTGAGGTTTTATAAATTGTTTAGTCCTGCAGCCTTTAAAATTAAAAAAAGTAATTAAATAATAATAAAAAAGCAGGTTACTTTGAATGCATTACCATGTATCCTGTGGAATATTTCACATAAAAGGAAACAGAAGATGTATAAATGTAAACAGGCTAATTGTATGCAGATATAAATTATGCATGTTGGTCTTATGGAAAAGCATCCCTGATTTGCAGGGGTCTTACTCAGCAGCTTTGTGTCTTGTCTAAGGGGATATTTAGTATGGCTGTGATGTGCAGAATTTAAAACAAAACTTTGAATTCTGCAGAAGAAAAATATAGCCCAACAGTGATAAGACCGCACTGTTGGGAGCGGGGGGGGGGGGGGGGGAGGGGATATTTTATTTTATTTTATTTCATTTTGTTGACTGTTCTGCTCATTAGCCCTGTTAACATGTGTGTATGCCTGCCCATGGATAGTGTGCCAAGTAAAAGATTGTGTTAAGACTTAACGTTTGCAAAGGGATTAGGGTTATTTTGATGTTTCTTAACAGGGATATGTAAAATATTCTCAAAGTCACAAACCTTTTCATGGTTGAAGCATTTCTGATTAGTCCCAGACATACACAGCCTGGCCTGCAAAGGTGCCGAGCAGCTGCAGTTCCCACCAGCTGCCCTGGGGACTGCGTGGGGCCAGCACCTGTGAGGAGACAGACTAATTGGGATAAATTCTCGAAATGGTTGAAATGGGTCCCTGCCCAGGCACAGCTACCTCACTCTCTATCATTCTGCCTAAGTCCTGCATTCTGCCCAAGTCCTGCACTCCTCCAAATAATAGCACCAGCATATTCAAACTCAGGTTGCAATATTCATGCTGAGGGATCCTTTATTGTGGGGGCAGGATTATGAACACCACCCTGTGAGTATAACTCACATTGAAGTTTTCTGTCTTTCCAGCACAGATTAGTGAAATGATGCTGAAAATGGAGGCACGGGCAAGATGGCTAATGGAAATGAGTCTGGGCAAACTCTAAGTAACTTGGCTGAGGTGGAAACAAAACTGAAGGAGCTCACTGCACTCAAGTCAAGGTGCCATGGTAAACTTCAGTGTTGATTTCTGAAAGAACTGGCACGTGCAATCAAAATGCCTGGAGCTATGATTATCACTGAATCTATCAAGCCACTGGTGATACTGTATGACTGGAGAACCATAAGTACTGATCCAGACCAGGACAGTCCCATCAATTTGGACAGTCCTGCTTGGACCTATCTATTAAACACAAGGTATGTGTGTCCATCAGTGTTAAGTGACAGTACAAAGCATCAAGGCAAGGTATAAACATAGGAGAAGGATTTTTTTTCTTTTGGAAAAAATGTCACAAAACAAAATGCACTCTTCATTACCACTTCTGGCAAAATAGATGCACAGTGAATGGTTCAGCAATAAAGCACCAGCAGCTTCTAACAGTGTGCGGTGGTACACAGCTCCATTAAGAGGAGCTACTGTACCTAGATATTCCAGCCGTGCAGACATATGAGGTTGCCATTTCAGAAAGCTGAGGGGAAAAAAAAAAAAAGAGCAAGCTATTTCCGACTCGTTGTCTATTGCTGCTTCTGCTACATTGTGCGATGGGGCAAGAGGCACAGCTTGCATATTCACCTGCCATGATAAATTACATCAATTTCAGTCCCTGAAGACGGAACTACTGGTGCAGAGAGCCACTAAACACTACCAGTTGCTTTATGATACTACAGACATAAGACAGAAAAAGGCACACTGTGCAACTGAAACATAACCATGCACCCTGGGACAGGCTGGAGTCAAAAGTGAGAGGTAAAGTGGGATATTTTCTTCACCCATACATTGTAAATATATCCTCATCATGATGCCTCCTTCACTAAGAATCTGCTCTGCATTAGCTCACGTTAGAATTAGGCTTAAAGACAGCCATTGCCATCTCTGACCCCGCCAGCTTTTCTGTCTCCAGCAATGGCCAGCACCAGCTGCTCTGAAAGAGAATGAAAAAAGTCTACAGCCAGCAGCTATTCAGAAACAGGCCCTTAGGGGAAGTTTCTTCCCAAGCCTCATTAAATGTTGGCTTCATTCTTAAATTCCTTCTAAACTTCTCAGATTCTATTCTGGCCTCTTCGTCTGGTGTCTGCACTGTGGATTAGGCTTTCCAGCAAGGGTTTTCCTTGGCTGGCTCCAGCTCTTTTAATGCCTGCACTCATGGATGGGTCTGGCAGAGAGCAGAGGCACAGGCCTGTGGCTTGCACTGAGTGACTGGTGGGGACTAAGTCTCCACAATGCAGATCCTTGCTCTTCTGCATAATCACAAGAAAAAGATGGTTTCCCATATCTGTTTCCTACTGGCTGCTGTCAGCATTTTTCTCTTTTTATCTAAGGTAAAATTTCTTCTTTTCTTTTTTCTTTTTTCTTTTCTTTCCTTTTCTTTCCTTTTCTTTCCTTCTCTTCTCTTCTCTTCTCTTCTCTTCTCTTCTCTTCTCTTCTCTTCTCTTCTCTTCTCTTCTCTTCTCTTTTCTTTTTTCTCTTCTCTTTTCTCTTTCTCTTTCTCTTTCTCTTTCTCAAGGAGATCATTTACAAAGCCCTCCTTGAACCCTACATAAAGCAACCTGTTGTGTAGCAAATAGAGTGAGTGCATGTCACCAAATAGCAGCTTACTGTACATTTCACAGCAGAGTGCACCTGGGCATTCAGAAGACAGAAAAGGCATTCACGTATAGGGTGGACCATAAATTGTTAGCGAATTAAGGCCCTAAGGGTTGTTTAAATATTGCAGTAATCATCTTGTCAGGCAAAGTCCCACATTCTGCTAAGATTAATCTGACATTCATCAGGAATGGCACAATAGAAGGTTATTTAATTTGGATCACGCTGGATTGGAAAACTGGCAGGAGGACATAAATGACCCAAATTGGAAACATTCTGCAGAGAGGAAGCCAGTCAAGAACAGCAAGCAGAGAGCAAAGGAGCATGTATGTGTTTATTGGACACAGATATATTAATTAGAATATATATATGTACATAAACTTAAATGTGTACAGGATGGTGGAAATTTTTGAAGCATTTTGTATTGGTCTAACCTTCTTTCTGCATCAACTATTTGGGATTCAGCTTCAGACTTGAATGAGCACAGAGTGGGACTACTGGCAAGTGTTTTTGAAACACCTCTCCCAATATCTTTTCTCCCCATTTTTTGCATCCTTCCTTCCCATTACTGAAAAGAAAAACAACCCCAAACCTTTTATATATAAACTGGAATAAACACTGTCTATTAGGTGAATTAGCCTCAGCACAGAAGTGCTCTCTTGATAGCAATTTTTAATCATTGAACATTTAAGTAGTGCAAGAAATGTATCTCCTCTTTTGGCAACTTCACTCATAAATCCTCTGTACAGCTTTCTCAACCATTACAGGGTTTTTCCATATTGCTATAGTCTTCCTATACATTCAAAATGACAGATCTGGTAACAGCTGAATATACATTAATGCCCTTCAACCCTGGGAAAATAAAAAATAAAAACACATTCCCCTGGATCACTGCTGGTTTTTTACTGAATAAGTTACTTAGCTTATTAAGCTTGTCAAACAGAAAATACAAATGAAATGATGAGATGAAATGACGAGAAATAATCTTACTGATTATTCAGCCACTGCACACTGTTGTGGGTAAGTATATGACTGAAACATTCGTCACTGCTCAGGAGATGTCTTTGCTCTCCTTTCTTGTTTTACCATTACCAGGGAATGCACTACCAACACCCATGAAGAAGCTGGAGTTTTTAAAGAAGGCAAGTGCTAAATAAAATGTAAAATTTTAATTGTGCAACAGTCAAATGGGCATATTTACAAAGGATTTCAAATTCCCTAACAGTTATCTGCTGTATTTGTAAGCTAGCAAACAGCGAAGATAATTTAGGGCTTTGAATATCAGTGTTGAGTATAATCAATGTGAATCAGATGCACATTACCAAATTGAAGACACTTAATCTATACATTATGTCAGATCATGAATCAGATTTCTGTAAACTGAAATCCTGGAATACAAAACCATTTGCAAATTCAACTCCAGCTACACCAGTATATAATTATGTTACATATCAAACAGAGATACAATGGAGCAAACTATCATGTTGAAAGACCTTTGCTGCTTTCAGGACATCCACAGAGCCAGGCTTATATGGCACATTACTGCCAATTCATCTATACCCATCTGAGTAAATCGGTTGGCAGAGAGGGGCAGATTACCACTAATGGCTCTATTATGGAAAGAAGCTGCAACCATTAGCTATTTTACATATGGACAAAAGAGAATTTAATTGATGGCCCGTCGCCCAGCAGACAGAGAGAAATGATGATTTTCACCTTAATGCCAGGCATTAAAAATTCACAGGGCTGTAGAAAAAAAAAAAAAAAAAGAAAGAGAGAGAGATGTTCCTCCAGTTTCACTCTGCTTATGGGGCATTTTAAGCATAACTTGAGAAGAGAAAAGCAGCACAAGGGGAGCTCATCTGCTTTGAGAAAGCTGGAGTCTGGGGAAGAAAAAAATCTGAAAAAGAAAAAAAGCTGGAGTCTCTGGGAAGAAAAAAATCACAAGTTGCAGTGTTATGATATTAAAAAGCCAAGACAATGACCCTCTAATTTTCCCTAGCTACAATTTTATTGTTCCCAAATAATATCCAAGCATTCAGCAAAACACATTTATTGAGTGTTTATATTTGCAGATGAGAGAAAAAAAAAAAAAAAGAGTAATTTTGGACACACAATACATCACAGTAACAACATTATTTATTTTCACATATTTAAGTATAAATATTCATATGTTTATGTGCAAAACTTATTGCATGTAACATAAATGATAGACTTGTGTATATTAGTATGTCTTCAGTTATTCAGTTACACGTTAAAAAAGCCATTGCACTGCTGTGTTATTTCCAGTAGTTGTATTATGTTGTCAGGGCCAGTTTTACCTTCCCTCAGCTGAGAACTGAGGAGATTTTTCTTATCTCTGTCCTCCTAGAAGACCTCTTGAGACTTTGATGTCTCCAGAACATCTACGGTTTTCACTTTATGAACTATGAAATGGTGAAGTGTGAATTACAGAGGACTTCAAATGGGATCGCACAGGAGAGATGCTTGCCCTGGGGGATGTCCTGGAGTTTGATGTTGGGGCATCTCCCATATGTCTTGCCTCTCTTATTGCTCCACTCTGAGAATTTTCCTGTAGAGGTAGGGGCAGTCTGATCTACAGTAATTTCTAAAACCTTCAAAGATCATCTCCTACCTCTAGCCTGAAAGTGCTGCAGGTTATTTAAAAAAAAACTTTGTGATTATTATGGTAGTAACTAAAGACAATAATGACATAGCAAACAATACACTGCAGGGCAGAGACTATCCAAATGGAAAAGAAAGCTGCTGAGTTGGAGAAAGGGACAAACACACAAGTCATGTGTACGGTGGCAGGAACTTTTTACATCCCCAACTGATGTAACAGGATAATGTTAATCTGTCATGTCTGTAATTTATATTTTATATGAGCAGAGAGGGAACTGTAAGAATATATGAGCCTTGTCTCTTTTATGCTCAGATGGCTAAAGTCAGGCTGAAAATCTGCAGCCAGGTTGGTCTGCATGCAAAAGCCAACTTGTCGGGCCAGAACAAAGAGCAGATGGTTTTTGGAATTGGAGACGCAAGAATGGAAATAAGATCTGAAATGATGCTGGAAGACATGACTTACTGTTGTAAAACTTGGACAAAAAAAAAACAAAAAAAAGAAGGAAGGGAAAAGAAGGTGTCTGTCTGCAATACTGGAATTAATATTAGATGGACTTTTTGACTCTTGCACAGCGTACATATAATAAGGCATTAAAATATCCTTGGAGAAGAAGACCTGGGGTAAACAGAGGGGTGGTAAGCAATCAGAAATCACTGTCTATAGACATTGCAGAAAAGTAAGAGGAAGTGGTGGGGAAAAAAAGAAAACTAACAGCAGACTCTTCCAATTTGTTTTCTGTTTTCTTCCAGTATTTTGGCACAGCTGCTAGTTCTGGAAGCAGCGGTTACCTTCTTTAGTCCACTTTAGACTGCATTGCTTTCACCCACAGCACTAAGTCCAAAAGCAGGCAATCGTGGATCTCAGCCAGCTTTGTACCTACCAGATTCCCAGCTACTCCAAGGATTCAGAACAGCCTCTAGCACTCTAGACTATGGCAGTGACCCATCGCTGGTCTATGGTAAATCCAACTTGAGGATTTCAGGTGCCCTCCACACTCTAATCCGAAGGACTGTTTGCAAACAGGTCTTCTGCAGATAGTTTTACAGGATGTTTGTGCTGGGTCTGTTGTTATGAAACCTGCACTGGAAGAAACCGGGGTTTTCTTACTTCTTTATCATCACTCTGGTTCTTTGCCAGTAAGAAGGGATTTAGATCAAACTGAAGATTTTACCCTGAAAAATCATGTTTATTCCTTTTAGGCAGCCAGATATTACTAACCAAGATCAGCTGCAGTAGAGAATGAGATGATGGGCAGTGTAATGATTTCCTTTGTCAGAACTGATCTCTCCATGAGAGTTCATGTACACTTTGACACACACACATAACAGGTGGGAAGATATTTGCATGACAGGGTCAAATGTCTGGCAGTCATTTCGATATTCTGGTAAAGAGGGTCACATGCACATTGAGTCCAGCAAGAATGTGATACGGACATAAGTGAGAATTTGGAAGTGGAGAATGTGGTTCTTTCTGAACCAAGGCACACATGAAAAGTGAATCTGTGTATTCATTTTAAAAAATCTAGAGATCTCTAGAGATTTTTGACATGCCAACATCGGAAACAGGAAGGCTAGAGACAACAGCCAGCAGTAACAAGGAGCAATAACCATGTGGCTTTCTCCTTCTCCTCTTCCTTTCTTCCCGTAAATGAGATAACTGATCAAAGGCTGTTGCAGAAATGCTAATGAAGCCTCATTTTGTTATTTCCATGGAATCCAGCACCCAGGGGAGGGATAGATGGGCAAGAAGGGTAAATCTGTACTTGCAAGATAATGTAGGAGCTGCAGCTTGCTGTGAGAGCAGCACTGGGAAAGCATCTGCCACAAGTCTATATACCTTGATTTTTTTCAGACAATCAAATGTTAACCTTCAAGAATTTTCTTTTGCACATTTTCTCAAGGCATTATGCCTTCAGGAGGTAAATATGATCCACAGACTTATGTATTATTTTTTCAGGGGTCTGTGAAAGGTCAGACAAGAAAGGCCTACAGTCAGTGGACTTCCGTTCGCTGTGCAAGACAATGACCACCCCTAAAATAATTGTAAGGAACTGGAAACTGAAATAGTTTTAAATTCACCGCCTCAGAGGGAAAATATTTTCATGGAATGTGGCAGCTAACATGCTATATTCCTGATGTCAGCAAGACAGATACAGTTTCACTTGTATGATTTAATATTTTTATCCTTGGCCTTGGATATTGCAGACAAGAAGAGTGGAAATCACCTATATTCTTAATCAAAAAGGTAAAGCACAAGGATTTCCCTTACAATTCCCAAGGCTGCAGTTCTCTGAATATGTGGAAATTACTCCTAACTTTTTATATTTTTAAGAACAGGCTCTTGAGAAGCCCTCCTAATGTGGATAAAACTACATACGTACACAAATAGGAGGTATTAACATCAGAATTTCTGCATTCATGGGAAAATAAGAACTATTTTAGGGTACGTGAAATGACAATGACTAAAGTCCTCTGTATTCTTGTTCATTTGTCTCTTTTGTAATAAGGGCAGAGAAGTAGAATTAACTGTTTCTGGCTTCATATCAAGGTTATGTAGGTCAAACTGAAAAATGTTGATGCATTCCTATATGCAGTTAATAGATGTTTTATGCAACCATTGTTTGACATGAAACTATAATGTTTCTCTTTCTCCCATATTTTAGCTTGACTTTTAGTGATACCAGTTGATTACATCTATCTAAGTAAAATAGTTCAATTGTTTATTCCCTCCTACTGAAAATACACTCATATGTTATTTTGTCCAAAATCAAATGAATTTTTCACCCTGTCTTTTAAGTATTACAACAAAAGCTGCAATGAAAAGTACTTAAAATTATACCAGCATGAAGGTTGTTTAAGTCAATATTGGTTTTAGATTAAAATTTCATATGCGTGTCCAGAACTGAATTATATAACACTGCTTAATGCTAAGTGTATATTACAGGTTTCTCTAAAGTATATAAAGATATCTTGTGATTAAAGGCTGTGTTTTACAAGACCCCCATTGGTTTAGTAAACTGGGAAAAAAGTATTTTTTAACAAAAATATTACACGATTAATCGGAGAATGAAATCCTGAAAGGTATCCCTGAAACAAAATTTGTCCATTTTTGTTGGATACTGTTCACAAATATTCAAATACCACTTTTATGAGTTTTGTTATGGAAAGCTTCATAATCCAGAGTGTCAACTAATCTCTAGTCATGAAGTCAGGATGAAACATTCAGATGTCCTTCGCTGAAGGAAATTACACCAGTTCTACATTTTTGCTTCATGGCTGCATACAACATAGGATTTTCTGGGGAAAAAAAAAAAAAAAAAAAAAAAAAAGGGGGCCATAACTTTCAATGAGTTCTGTTTAAGAAAACTTGAGTTTGGAAGGGGATCAGTCTTCCTTAAACAGTGATCACCTTTAAAACTTCAGTGACATGCCAAAAGGCACTAGAGCTAGAGGAAAATTCAAGCCACTGCCATTATTTTTAAGTCTTATTGTTTAATTAGGCCATCTGTACAAGAATATATGGCTCCTGAAGCCACATGATCTCAAAAAAATGCAGGCCTCTTTTCAAGGACACCAGGGAATGCCTGACAGGGTATATTTATCCCATACATCCTGACAGCTGATAGTACCAGGTATCAAATTGCTTCTTGCAGACTGGAACCTCCAAATTGGACAAGATTTTAGAAAGTAAAAGTCTTTGTCTGCAACACTGCCTTATGTGAACCCCTAAACTCTGGGGAAATTAAAAAACATGCTATTTTGTCAGGTCTGTTGAATTAATTTGTTAAAAATAAACGTCATTACAACAGTGTGTGAAGGCAAGGGAACACCTAAAGCACCCCTAATGCCAGTCCCTTGTTCTCAATGAATCTTATGACTTGCTATGAAATATTTCTTGTCTAGTCTCCATAGCTGGGCTTTTCTGGTTGCTGTTGGCTGCAAAAGAAGGTTTTCACTGTTACAGTTTGTCTCAAAGTCCGTGCATTTCTCTAGTGATCAGTGTGTTTCATTGTGGTGTATGTTGACTTAGCTGCTCTGCATCTATGTGAAAATGAAACAAGTTGGAGCCTTAAGCATCTCTGACATCGCTCCCTTTTACACAGAGATCTTGGAAGAGTTGACTGCTCTACTTGTTTTTACTTCTGTTAAAAATCAAATAATAATAATAATAACAAAAGAAAAAAAATGTTGTTATATACTCACACTTTTTTTTTTTCCTGAGAATAACCTCCTCTCCTCTCCTCTCCTCTCCTCTCCTCTCCTCTCCTCTCCTCTCCTCTCCTCTCCTCTCCTCTCCTCTCCTCTCCTCTCCTCTCCCAGTGTGAAGAAGTTTAATCACACTTTGCTGGTCTTTTATGTAAATCACCCACAACATGTTAAAAAACACCACTTGTGGTTTCCTCATAACTACCTAGACTTAATGCCACAGCTCCTAATCTAAGGTTAATATGCCAAGGTTTTCCTGCCTGTCTGCTTTTTTTTTTTTTTTTTTTAAGTCAAAAGATACACAGAAAAAAAATCTTGAAATACAGTTTGTAGAAAAATTAAAGTTGAGCTTTTTTAACAAACTAGACTTTTTTTTTCCCTACATCTTTAAGATAGAAGCAACCAAAATTAAATAAGAAGTTTGAGACAAAGAGTTCTTCTCCCAATATCTAAAGAACTCCTGACAATTTAGGCAGATTGTTTGCAACTCAAATGCTGATTAAAAAGAAATTACAGAACATATGTTTACATGAATGATGTCTTAGGGTTGGCAGCATAAGTAGGAAGCATATTAGAGGCATACAAATTGTTGTGTTTTCACCACACCACTATAATACTACAGTTATCAGGATTAACCCTCATTATAAGTGGTCCATAGGCAAAGGAAACAACAAAGTGAAATCATTCAGTTTATCAAAAGCTTCTATTCTGTTAAATACAGACCAACATTGCAAGATGAACATGACGCTGCACTAATCAGTTTTAAAGGCTCTGTCTGCTGTTTAAAGTGTAATGTAGAACAAGATAATCTAGTATACCTGTCCACTAGATTCTCAGACCTGAGAGAAAGGAAAACATCTCTCCATATATTTCTATAAAAATTGAGTCTGCCTTTTCTTCCATGCTTTTGTTTTCCTGTGAAATCAACAGCAGCTGTGCACACAGGGCCAGGGAAGTTGCCTTAGTGATTTTGTGGATCATCTTTTCCTTACAGATGAAAAGATACTAACACTTCCTTGCACATAGTGTCTTTTTGAACTGTCATAGATGCTTGATTAATCCTTGCTCAGTGAAAAAAACCTTCATGCTCTGCTCTTCATTTCTGTGGAAGCTTTCTTTCTGCTTCAGCTCCTCTTTTATTAACCCTGATCTTACCATGCAAATTACACAAGTTTTTGCACTTCTGGAACTTTCAAATTATATTTGATATTTGCGCACCATGAGAAAGCTTTCATGCATGATTGAGCCTGTTTACATTTTCCCCATCTGATTTGAACAGCTCAGATTTTATAGGTGTCTCTGACTCAGCTGAATGAGATAGCTCATCTCTGCACAATTAAGGCTTTCACAGTAGCCAGAAGTATGAAGAGAATGAAAAGGAAAACAAAGCTCCAAAGAACAGATTTCTACTTAAACAATTAAGTTAAACTTCTTTCAGAGATGCCATACAAATGAAAAAAAAAAATTGAACTGTATCTGCATTGCTTCGTTATGACATATCTCATAAAGGTCTCTAAATATTTGCTATTTTTTATTCTACTTACTTTGGTTTTGGTATTTTTTTCTTTCTAGAATGTATAGTTGCAATTAACATTTTTTGTAATAATTGTGTTGGTTTTTTTTTTATCTTTTTTTTTTTTTTCTTCCTAGAGAGTCTCAAAACAGGAGGAGAATTGATGTTGTCATGGCAGCAAAAATTGAAAAGGTAATGGACACTGGTTGATAGAAAAATTATAACCTATCTAAACATATTGTCCAAAATGTTTAATTTATTGAAGCTAAAGGAAAACAAAGTATATTTTCCATTGATGACCTAATTCTCTTCCTTCTATAGAGATTATATACATTATATATTATATACATTAATGTATACAAAATATTGGAAAGTCTATTATGCTACAACCCTAGAAATATTTGTACAAAACATGTTTTAATCATAAACAATGACACACTGAAAGTTTCCTGGGTTAACCAACATCACGTGAGGCCAAGCCAAAACATTTTTCTGCCCACATTGATGAAACAGCAAAAGAATTTTGTTTCTCCTTCTTAAATCAAACACACTGATTCAACAGTTCTACCTAAAAAACTTTGTGAGAAGACATTCCTGTGTTTAAGATTTAAAACCCACAGAGATTTTAAGAGCAAATAAAGATTGTGCCAGATGCTGTACAAATCACATGTGCACAGTGAAGCACTGATCCCTGCTCAGACATACCTCAGTGCAAATAAATAATATGTGGAGATGAAGCCTCCAAAGAGTTCCCTAGCAAAACCAGGAAATGCCTGATGTTATATTTCTGATGTTTCTAAGCACATCACTTAAAAAAAAAATAAACTCAGACCCAAAAGTTGAAAGTCTTCTAGCCATTCTTTCACATCATGAAGAAGGAGAAAGGGCAAAATTCCAGTTTTCCATCCCACTGCAAATCACCTTTAAAAGTGCATGCTTTTCCACAACCTCAATTCCTGTTCATTTAATTAAGAATGACAGATGCTCAACATCTGGAGAAAATAAGGTCCAATTTAGTGGCCACGTTGCACTGGTGGGAACTTCAGACTGTAGGTCTGAAGTTACAGAAAGTTTGAAGTAGATACTTAAGCCAGTTGAGTTGCTGAAAGAAATTACATGAAGACATGCCTAAAGGAACATGTGAAAAGAAGCTTTGACTTCAATGCTGTGTTTACATTTTTCATAGCAGTATGCAGCCAGTCAGCATGGTCATTCTTCTGAATCCCCCCTAGTCTTCTATCTCTGCCCTCTGTTATACCTGCAATCATATACTGAACAACCATAGTTAACTCATTTACTGACATTTTGCTATTGCTCATTTGGTACAACTCATTATGGTATGTTCATGCATGTTAAAAAAAAATAAATAGCAAAACTCATATACTCCAAGACAGTAAATGAAAGAAAGAATAGCATACTGACCAAAAGTGGGTTTACCACTTCTTAGATGTAATCTTGGGAAATGCTGAATTAAGTCAGATCTATCAAGTAGCCATCTTATGCAGTTGTTTAGCCTTCACACAACCCCTGCAGCCTTCCTTTCCTTACATTCATGAGGCCAATCCACCACCAGCTACCCTCACACAGGCTTGCAACCCTATCTTCTCTGGGGATGTTTCCTAGTGCCCAGTGTGGTCTCACCTGTAAATGAAGCAGTGACTAATTTAGTGCTTATAGTGACGTTCAGGAAAATCACACACTCAGATGAAATCATAGGCACTGCAATACTGAAAATACTACACCCGTGTTTAGGAACCCAGTTCAGGACCAAGCAGGTAGAGTACTGATTAAGAATTCCTTGCAGATTTGTTTAAAAGTTGGAATAAGGACATGGCTGCTTAGTTGTCTGCATTTCATAGAATCATAGAATCATTAAGGTTGGAAAAGACCTGCAAGATTATCTGGTCCATCCATCCCCCTACCACCAATAACACCCACTAAACCATGTTACTAAGTACCACATCCAACCACTTAAACATCCCTGGGGACGGAGACTCCACACCTCCCTGGGCAACCCATTCCAATGTCTGACCACTCCTGAGAAGAAATGTCTCCTAATTTCCAATCTAAACCTCCCCTGGCACAACTTGAGGCCATTCCCTCTAGTCCTATTGCTAGTTTTCTGTGAGAAGAGGCCGATCCCCAACTCCCCACACCTTCCTTTCAGGTAGTTGTAGAGAGCAATAAGGTCTCCCCTGAGCCTCCTCTTCTCCAGACTAAACAACCCCAGTTCCCTCAGCTGCTCCTCACAGGACTTGTGTTCCAGGCCCTTCACCAGCTTTGTAGCCCTTCTCTGGACATGTTCCAGGGCCTCGATGTCCTTCTTGTACTGAGGGGCCCAAAACTGAACACAGTACTCGAGGTGCGGCCTCACCAGAGCAGAGCACAGGGAGACAATCACCTCCCTGGTCCTGCTGGCTTACATTATTCCTGATACAAGAAAAAAAAATGTCCCAGTGTTGACGTCTTATATCTATACACCTGATACTCCTCTTTCTAAGGTAATGGGAGCTCAAGGACAGCCAGTGTAAAGACACTCCCAGATTCTGTAGTCCATGGAGGGCCTGTGCATGAACAGGTGGAGATTAACTGAAGGAACTGTGGCCCATGGAGAACCCATGCTGAAAAAGAGGAGGTGAGGGAAGATGTTGTTTAATCTTTTGTCTTTGTTTCTCACCATCCAAAACTATTTTAATTGGCAATAAATTAAATTAATTTTCTCCAAGACAAGTCTATTTTGCTCATGGTGGTAATTTGTAAGTGACTGTCTGTCTTTATCTTAATCTTTATCTTTATCTTAATTTGTAAGTCTCTGTCTTTATCTCAACCCATGAGCTTTTCCATCTTATTTTCTCCCTCCCATCCTGTTGAGGAGGAAGAGTGAGAGAATGGATGGGTGGGTGTCTGGCAAGTGGCCAAAGTGAACCCAATACATCATGTAACTAATGTGCTTTGTCATCTAATAGAAATGTAGCCAGGGTGACATGATGCCTCCAGTGGTTGTTCTCTTTTAGTCTGCTTTCTTCATGGGATGTAAAATTCATTAGCCATTCTAGCAAATTGGTTCACAGAAAAAAAAAAATAAATTGTGCTGTAGATATGTGTTTAGCTTCTATATAGTAAAATATATTGAATAAATATTGTAGAAGACATTTAGCCACAGTGCATTATCTACAGCAGGTAACTAACTTTGAGGGGACTTTTGAGCAGTCTAGCAGTGTGAGAATGTGTATTTGAGAGAGGGAGAGAGAGAAAGATGGGGGGAGAGGAAGAGAGAACTAACTTTATTGAAAGTTTTTCACCATCGTACGTAACTAAGCTAAAAATTAAGTGTTTTATGAAAACAGAAAATAGTCAGTTTCTTCTAGGTTCTTCTGCCTTACCATAAAGTATATCCATTGTACCTTTTTCCATCTTGGTCTAGAAATAAGATTATGTATAATCAGCATTGGAAAAAAAAAATCTTCTGGTATTTCCAGATTTTCTAAATGCTAGTCCAGGTTTCTGGACCAGTGGTTATCTGAAGCAGTCCTCCTACTGCAAATGTGCATTTTCTGTTTTACAGAGGAAGTCTGGGATCATTGCAGGTGCCAGGAAAAGTTTCATAACCCCCAAAACTCAATAGTGAGCATAAGGGCTGGAGGGATGAAGTATACCTGTATTGCTCTCAACATTTTGTCCAGAGAATTCTTTATAAATAGATGAATATGATCAGTCCAGAGGAAAATGAAACGTCTCTGCCTTTTTGGGATAGATCTTGCTACAAAATTAACACGAGCATAACTGGCATGGATTTGTTTTCTGACAGTGTTATGGCTGTGGATTGTAACTGAGACATAATTTTACTCTTGCTAATTTCTACTTAATATGAGATTTGCGAAGTGGAGTTTTCTGGGTACCAAACACAGTCTGGCAGTAAAATGAGTCCTTAAAATGCCATGGAGCAAATTTGAGTTTTGACTCTTTCTGGTAGAAAGCATTGTTCTTCATAAAAGAAGAAAATTGCATGGTTATGTATTTTCTTTAATATTCTCCCTGTTACTGACAGTTGTAAGCAAGGTTGTTTCCTCCAAACAAGGTGCGTCAAAACACAACCTTTCCAGACCACCTATAGTGCAGAATATCCATTTACATTTAAAATATGTTTTACCTGTTAATCCTGTTAAAAAAAAAAAAAAAAAAAGTAAGATTCAGTTGGATTTTTCAGATTCAGTGAAGACAAAGCACTTTGTTTTCAAAGTTTAAAAAAAGTACCCCCTTTCCAAAAGAGCAGTGACAATTTGGAAGCAGCTAAACCAGAAGACTTGTTTTGCTAGACCAATTTATAACATATCTGTTGGATTAAGAAAACTTAGAAGGAACAAGATAGAAAAGAAAAATGACTCTTCGGATAAAGCTTAAAATCTTGTAATAGGTCAAAAAGCTTTGTGTATGGGAAAATGTGTATGGGAAAGATATTTAATGTAAATTTAATGTAAATTAGATAGTTACAAAATAGTTAAATTAATGGAATCAGGAAGAAAAATTAAAGCTGGGTCATTTTCATATAACTAAAATTTTCAGTCTGAACTATGACGAAGTTAGGAGAGTTTTTGAAGGGAAATATCTTTAATGTCAGTTATTTTTTTTTCCCAGGAAGGGTAATGCTTGAACCGTATCCTCGAATGTCAGCTTTCTTAGAAGACTAAGTGAATTCCCCCATTATTGTGAATGCCTTGTGCATGCCTTGTCCATGCCTCCCATGCAAGATCAGCTGTACTTAAACTGTTAAGGATGCTTTGTCTAACCTGTCCTTGGAAGCTACCCCAAGGGGCAAATCCCACATCCTCCCTAAGCAATCTATTCAAGACCTTGCCTGTCTTCACAATTACAATTTCCTCCCTATATTTTAATCTTATTTTGTGAAACTTAAACCAATTTCCCCTTGTCCCTCTCAGAGAGGATATAAACCACTGTTTATTCTTCTTCATTACAAGGTCTTGTGCATATGTAAAGGCCTGACTCGCCCCAGGGACACCCTTTTTCCTCAATTATATGAAGCCCTGCTTCAATTTTCTTCTTCATGAGGTCATGTTTCTTGGAGTTCATTTGTTTTATTCCACTTTCTCCTACTTTTTATTCTTAAGAATTGTGAACACTGTAATTTCACAACTATTCTCCCACAAGCTGCCTTTCAAGCAACGTACTGCTGATAAGTTCTTTGAAGAGAGGGAAGGATTTACTTGACAAGGTGTTAATCACCATACTAGTTTTCCAAAAGATGATGCTTGGGTATCTGAAGTTCTCCATCAGTATTAAGTCCTTTATTGCACCAGATATCCCAGGCCAGATGTTCAATGGCAAACTTCAGCATTGGATCACTCCTTCCAACCTTCTGTCATTGCCTAGGGATTTCAACAGGCCTGTCATCCCTTCTATTTTGTACTTCAGAGCATGTATACATGGTCGTGAAACTGCAAGATTTGTAAAAACACATTGAACCAATACCAGAAAGGACTAGTATTTGTCAGGACAATCATCCTAACATAAATGTATGTAGCTGCTGTATCTATGCCAGCCAGACTTGAGATTGTTTCAACAAATGTCAAAATAGGATGCATCTGTCACTGACTTGTTTGCTGCTTTACTGCTATCCAGCTTCCAGCTCCTGGGTACCACACTGACAGCCACATTTATGTGATTCCCCTACATACAAAAGGCTGCTCCTTAGGTGTAATTTATGTATCATCTGTTTTACATCCTCAGAGAATGTCCCATTAGTTGGAAGTAATACTGCCTTGTGCTTGGATCACTTTCTGGCTCATGTGCATCTGTTTAATGTATTTCTTTCCAGCATTGTTTAGACATCAAAACAGTGCTTGTTCCAGGTCATCTTATTGTACAATTATTTTATTTTATTTATTTATTTTTATTGACAAAGCTCAAATCAGATAAAAAAGTCAGGAATACTTTAGCCATGCTTCTTTCTTTGTTAAAATCACATAGAAACAAAAACTCTGCCTTTCTTCCTTCCTGCTTAGTTCACTAAAAAAATGCATTTCAGTGCACTGAATAGCTGCAAAATTTCTTTATTCTCCTTAATGATTCCCCAGTATTGTCTGTTATCTGTAAGCTGGTTCATGTCACTGTTGGTTTGTGTGGCTGTGCAGTGAAACATTGTTTTTCCTTCAAAGGTGTGGTGATTTACCAACTGTACCATGTGCTGCTGTCAGGCCCTGGTTGCACAGGACAGAACCCAGATAAGGGTCACCAAAACCCAGCAGGATTGTGTCCATGGGCTGACAGAAGACACCGCACTACATAGGCAGACTTTATTTAAAGAACTGATAAATTAACATTATTTTAATTGCAATTTCTCTGCAAAGACCCTTTGCCCTTTAAAATGCAGTGTATGATATAAATTGAACATCTCCATTCCCACAATGAGGATATTCTTTTTTTAAAAAATAGGATCATTTGTAAGAGAATCTTGTTCAGTCATTTATAAATAGTCACCTCTGTAAACCAAGAAATAACCTTGTTTAAAAAACTACCAACATTGTTGTTCTGTTGTCACCTGCTGGTAATTGAAAATGTGTTTCTGTCAGTTCCCCCTAAGACAGAATGTAATTCTTTCTAAGATCTTGATCTTAAATTGGCAAAAAAAAAATAAAAAAAAATCAGTGATAAAGCAGCTAGAAGTTGCTACTTGTTCTTTGCACTAGTGATATTGATACTGCCCTTTTTTATAATCTAAGACATTATTCTTACTTGCTCCTGGAAGGCAGCAGTGCAGTCCTATTTTTTCATTGTTTTCTTTTCCTGAATTGGTACTGAACACTGCTTTGTACCAAAATGAGAGGACCTGCATTATGAGAAATGAAAACAAAAAGAATCCAAAATCATATGGGGCCAAATCTTGAAGTCTTGCCTTAGCTTTTAGCTTTGTCATTACTCATATGAATTCAAAAAGGATTTTACCTAAGTAGATTTTACCAAGAATTAAGAAAAACTTTGCAATTAAAGCTGGGGTTTATAGTTAGAGTATTAAAGAACCCCCTATTTCTCTGCTTCTGCTTCACAGAGTTAATCTGACTTTTCTTCCTCTGGTCTTATAGTGATATGGAATTAAAAAACAGTATTATTCATGCTGTTTTGATCTACTATCCTGAGAAAGGAAACAGGCCTGTAAAATGAGAATGGGAGATGGGTTGTGCCAGTGCTGAGAAATACTGCTTTGTAGCTTCTGGACTTGAGGTGCCTCATGCATGACGAATCATAGGAAAGGTGGCATAGGAGGCATGGCCATCTCCATTTACTCTTGTGGACCACTAAAGATCAGCTGAGCTAACAGGAAAGAAGACTATTTATTCCCAGAACAACCCCATAGATCCCAAAAAGCTATATAACAGATTCTAAAAACAACCATTCCTCCCTGTGGTGTAAATATGCACACTTTCCTCCAGGCACATTCTTCTTGAGTTACCAGGTCGAACAGGCAACCACATAATTCAGTTCAGCAAAAGTAAGAGAAGGGAAGCCAAGCAAAGGATCATAGTTAAACTGCATCATTTAGAGAAACTGAGATTCATCACTAAAACGTCAGTCTTAAAAGGGATGGTTTTGCTAGACAATTTGTGTTATGTCATACATTAGCCAAGTTACAAATTCTTGGCTAATATTTTCATGACTTCAGGTATTTTTTTGTTTCTTTATGACCATCACTTCTGCTTTTGTCTGTCCCACTCTCATTCACTCCTCAAACACACTTTCTATTTTTTTTTTTCAAGATCCATTAATCTTTGCTAAAAGTTTTTCTTAACTAGTAGTACAGGTTAGAGAACCGTTTCCAACACACTTCAACTCTTTTGGAAATTTTAGCACTCAAAAAATGTGTGATATCAGCTGACTTGAAGGTTTGGTTTTCTGTCTATCTGCAGAGATTATCACACAGGCAATAAAAGTTTCTCCATAACTCTACCAGTATATCTCACTTATGTGAAAAGGCTGCTTCTGGGTCATGGGGGTAATGCAATTCATTCACTATCGTCCATTCCACCCTGGTTGTCTCTGTGCTGGGAGTGGTAAGAGGCTCACTACAATCCGAAGGAAGATTTTTGATGTGGACACGCATCTTTTATGCTCTAGACTAGGACCAATGGTTCATATCCATTAGACCAGCAAAAGAAACCAATCAGATGGCAATGATTTTCAATCACTACTGGTTCAGGGTTAGATTCAAACAAGTGACCTGGAGGTGAAATGTTCCACATCCCATTACTGATCCTCTAAATTATTCTTCCCCCACAGATGAGACTTGACACACATAAAAAAGTAGCTTGTGAGGAATTGCAATAGAAAAACTGAGACAGTAGTTCATAATAGATGTGGATTTTGTTAGCCCTTTATGCCAGGCATTATTGCTATAGTATAATGATAGGACAAAATTATTGATTGTATCTAGTGACTCATAACCAAGTAACCACATACAGCATACCCAGTTTATGAACTAATTCAACTGCTTTATAGTATAAAGCAATTTATTTCTCTTTATATAAAGAGAATACTAGAATCTCTGTGTTTTAGAACTACTTAAAAACAAAAAATACCTGACAAAATCTGTTTCCTCAAAGCAGAATTTATTCGTAAGATTTTTCTGTCTTTATCCCCTTTCTCCAATAACTTTAAAATAGCTAGAAGGATTTTTCAGAAAATTCACCTCTGGGGTGTGACTAAATCTGAAGTGGAGAAAAAGTGCTGTAGAGAAAAAAAAATGTGGAGAAAAAAAAAATGAAATTCCAAAATAAAATCTGCTGTAACAGATACTTTGGGGGACTGGGGTTAGTGAAAAAAGTAGGAGAAAACTTAGACATTTTCCTTTGCTCACTAGACCATTATCTGCCTCATTGGAGAGGAATATAAACATCAAATGTGAGATCTGAGGAAAAACAAGCACTTCAAAAGATTCTCATCATTCTCCTTCCTCCTATCTGCCTTTCTGATGCTACAAAGCATTTGGTAGCTCCTCCTGGGGCTCTCCCCTGCCTACTCAGCAGCCCCAACTCATGCCCATGCACAAACACACCAAAGGTACTACCAGTGCAAGAGCACAACAGACTGGTCCTGTTTCAAACAGGAGTCAACAGCTTTGTGTTTGTCCAGGCTTGAAACAGTTTGAATCTCTGAGGGACTGAGTGGAGTAACTTTTTGAAGATTTGTGTTTTATGCTTACCCAATTGCCTTTTTTTTTTTTAGTGCAGCTTTTTGTTTGTTTGTTTGTTTGCTTTCCATAGAGTAGGCAATCAGGAGGTAAAGAAGTGAAAGAAGGGAAAAACTGGCAAAGAGTACTTTTCCCACTATTCCAATCTCTGGCAATCAGCTTGATGCAGCAAAGAGAAAACATGCAACAGCGCTGGAAGAGCAAAAGTGCTCTGCTCTAAAAATATGTGACAGTGAGTGATGCAAAAGGATGTAGGCAGGGAAGTGAGTGCTAGTAACACTTTCGAGGATCAATCAAGTGCTTGCCTTTTTGCTGTCACTTGAACTGTGGTGCCACTCTTACAGGACTTCAGACAACTGTTTGCTGAAGCACTTATGAAACCCAGCAGCTCCACTCTGCAAGGATGCGTGAAAAATAGCAAATAGGGAAAATTTTACTTTCTTCCATGTAAGAAAAGCTGGCTGAGTCTGGCATTAAACAAACCCTTCCTTAAAAGAATGTAAGATTGCTAGCACACCGAGAAGCCAGGTGAGCTGTCAAAATTTAGATCCAGACCGACTTTGAAGTGTATTGGGACCTCGGTTACATAATTAAGTTAGACAGAGCAGACTCCTTCACAGTATTAACCAGCCCATATATAACTTGCCGATTGCCCTCTAATGAATATATAGGATGAGGGAAATCATCTTTCTCTCCGCAGAAGGAATCTGTACAGCTAATTTGGAATAGACAATTTTTAGATAGCTTGTACAAAGGCAGGTGAAACCAACCTGTAGTATCTTTCATATAATCGATGTCCTACTAACACTAAATTTATTAAATTAAATTTAAAGATCAGAAGAAGAGAATTTTAACAGAAAGATCTGAAAATAGATGGATACTTAGCAAGACAGAGACAAAAAATATTGTTCCAGGATGAAGGTGACCCAGAGAAGAAGGCTTGCATTCAACAGCAGCCAGGTTGTATTCTGGGGGAGAAAAAGAGGCTTTTAGAAATCTTATTGCATATGAATATTAGAAAGTATGTTAGCAAAACAAACAAACAGAAACACTACCGTTTTAACTGTGTTATTTGAAATGTCATTATTTAAGAACCAGTATAGAGGCTGTGAGGAAGGGGAAGATGTTAACAGAGAATTTAGAGATGGAGTGTTGCTGTGGACAGGAAATACTTTACCCTAGATGACTGTGCTCTCCAGCAGATTCAGTGAAGGACTAGGGGGTCTTTTTTTAGCCCAGCTTGAAAAGGTTCAACACACCACATCTTGGACAGGTTCACAGGGAGAGGTTGCCATCTCTCATCTCTAAGCTAAGCTTAAGTCTAATGTAAACATAACACTGTTTGTTGCTTAAGTGCTGTCACTAACAGTGCTTCTCCTTCTAGTAGAGGATAATTAGTGTTATTCAGCATCATGGTTTATCAAGAACATAATGAGAATGTTTACACGATGGGAAAGGGAAAAAGTTGAAGAAAAGCACTATTTAATACACTCAGTCGCTCTGGGGATAAAAATATTTAATTGTCCAGAAGGCAGCTATATAGCACCATTGGTTGAATTGGTCTACGTATCAGGAAATTGTTATTTACTCAGCAGGGAAGTGTTTATATGGCAGAAGCAGGATATGCCTTGGAATGATGGTATGGAGAAAGAAAGATCTAAGGAAGAGCCACAAGCAAGTAGACTGAAAATTATAAAACAGATTAAGTGTTTGCAACCCAGAAACTGGTAGCCAGCTACAAGACACCATTACCTTGAGATAGCCCTAAGCTAGGATGGTCTTTTTTCCCTGGAGACACAAGCATCTTCCAGGCTGCAAACAGGAAGCAAAGTGCACCAGCAGATATCCACCTGTCATATACAGGGCACATGACTATTCATCTGCTGCACTCACAAATCTGTGTTCCTGCCAAAGCCTTGCAGTATTGGACTGGGAGATTTTATGAATAACTTTTGAATAGCTCGAGATTTTCCCTCAGTACTACAGAATCTGATAAAGATCTTGGCATTTCCATACCTGGCTGGAAAGGCTTTGTGGAGGGGAAAGGAGACAAGTTTGACAACTTTCAGGCTTCAATCAGTTAGAAGATTAAACTGATAATGCCATGTACAAATCCACCAACACTGTGGCTGAGCCTGACTCCGTGTGTCTGTGGAAGTGGTGCTCCTGTTTGTAGTCAGTCAGCTGCAGAACACTTTATTCAAATACCTATGAGGAACCTGCTCAAGAAACACCTCTGAACAAGAGAAAAAGTCTCTAAATACATGAAATCAAACCAGACTCCTTCATGAGAGGTGGCTACCTGTCCAGTTTGCTCAGCCTTGGACATCATCTCATCATTTCTTCCAGTGCCTAAGAGTAAATTGATGAAATATGCAGAACCAGGGAGATTAAAGAATATGTTAAAGGCATTATACATCATGTGCTTGCCATTGACAACACTAAGTTTTATGTCTGTGAATTTTGTGATCTTGTTCACCATAAGCAGCATAAAAATGTATGAAGAGGAACTAATATATGTTTATTTCTAACTGATGTACTACAGCTGAATTAATACAAGTCAGCACCAAAAATCACCCCATTAGAATATCAAATCCCATGCAAGTGTGACATAAAATGAGCAAGTGGAAACACAGGACAGCATTGTGTGATCCTGCGTGGGGATGTACTCCATTAGCCCCTTTGTTTGTCAGTGGGAACTCGGGGGGGTCTGCTGGAATATAAGCAACGTGAGCAATCAAGGGGCATTTTCCAAGGCCAGCAGTTGAGATGTAATAAAAGATCATGTCTTTGCTTAAATTCTGGCTCACAGAGCTGGCACAATACTTGCCAAGACCATGAAGTGCCCAGAACTTAACAGCTTAGAAGTTCCTAAGTCCAACCTCCCCCTTCCTCTGCCATGCTCCTTGCTGTGAAAAGAAAAATATTGGAAGGTTTTGAGAGGCTCCCCAGATTGACGTCTGCTGTTCGATACCCACCTAATGAGCTGCTTAACAACTGTTACTAAAATTAATGAGTCAAGTCACAGTTGTAATTACCATATTGCAGATCGCAGTATTGTATTAGATTACCATGGACTTCTATTTAGGAATATTTACGCCATGACGACTGTTTAAAATTTGCACCAATGTTTTAGCAGATTGCATTGCCTCGTAGCCCATATTTATTAGGGTAGGCAGGAATTATAGGAGTCTTATCATGAATTCTTTGGTTCCAGCTTGTGGGGATCGATGAAGAGTCAATCTAAATGTAAGAATATCCAGGTCTTGAAAAATGCACAAATGATAAAAATAATAGTAATAGTCATGTATGAGAGAAGACACACCAGAGGAATGAGGATCTGGTGATGACAACAGTAATCTGGGGCCAGAAGCAGACGCTTCACTATCAGTATATATTAAAGTAACTGTGCGTAAATGACTTAGATTTAAATTCTACTTCAAGAGAAAGTGAAATGCCCAGAATACAGAGTTCTGGGATTTTAGGATAACCAAGAGCAGTTTCCTTATTTAAAGCCACATTTTTTTCTGTGTAGAAAGAGGTAAGGAACAGAGCTCTACACAACAGCTTTCTATACATTATCTTGAAAGAACCGTAATTCTACCTTCCTCCTTTCTTTGGTGATGAACAAATTACTTTCTTTGGTAATGAACAAATCTTCTCTACTTCACGAAATTAGATGATGTGGAAATAGCAGGGTTTTTCTGCTTTGGGGTTCAGCTCCTTTTGTTTATCACTAATAATGCTTCAGTAAGCAGTGATACATATACACACATATTTGTGTACATATATTTGTATACACGCACTCATATACATATACACACATATATAAAAGCGGCACCTGAACAAGTGCAATGAATACAGCTGTTGGAGGGCTGCAGCTGTCCCTGGAGCCAGACACCTATCAGGAGGCATTGCCTGAAGCCTCTCCTCCACCTGCCCGCTTCCATCTGCCTTCCTGCAGCCCCAGCACTTCACCACATTTGTAGAACAGAGCTGGCCCATGTGCTTCCCTATTGCTCCCACGCAGGTCATGGGCAAGGTACCACAAGCAGGGTGTGCACACATTCATGGGGTGTGACAAGTAACTCAGATTCACAATGAAAGAGTATTTGGAGCACTTATCTTTGAATCTTGCAATGGCAGTTTCAGAAGGGTTTGTCTTGCTTCCCCCATTTCCTTCTCCAAAGAGAGCCTGTTAGCACAGACAAATGAGTCAAGTCAATAACATCCACCCAGATAGGATATATTGAACCAATTCAAGGGTAGGTGGATAGCAGCTGCGGTCCTGCCTGTGAAATACTATAGTTGTTGCCATTGTGCAATGAGTCATCAAGCCCCTTTTATTTACACTTTCATATAAGTGCTGGCAAACACTGATTTATGTGCTGAAAGCTGGGAAGTTGGGTATGTTAAAGAAAGAAACAAACACATGTGCATGCACAGAGCAGCAACCTATCTTCAGTTCATCCAGGAGGATTTTAAGCCATTCAGACCTGAAACAGATTGACCTTTTATTACTTTTGAATTGAGGACAGATTTCCCCTTTAAAGGCTCAATTACATTGCTGGGCTTGTTTGCTTTTTATGATTTCAGAAGATGCCATGGTAACTTGGGCAGTGAATCTTAGCTTAGGCTGTTTCATGTGCTGAATTTCAAGCTCTGAACTGTAGTTTGCAATTTTAATCAATCTGGTGTTTGCAAAATTACTCTATTTTATTTAGTCTTGAAGAACATTTATAGCAGACAAGTTACAAGGACTGATATTTGACAACATGGTTCAGATTAATGCCTGATTTTGCCCATTGGAGAAAATGGTGTTATTCTGGAAATATGTGCTTCTTGGCCTTTATGGAGAGCTGGATAGATTAATAATATCTGAAGTTCAGCTATGAAGAGATATTTTTCTGTCAAATTCATTCTATCCAGCATTCCTGATTGGTATATCATCCCTGATTTTTCTAAGAGAAATTTAATTATGTGGACACCTAGACAGAGCCTTTTATTCATTTTCTCTCTAGCTGCAGAAATGCTTGTCTTAGTTGCCGAATGTTTTAATAATCTATTGACCTGCTCAGGAAATAGGCACCTGGATGCTAAAGATCTTTTGCACTGTGGTTAAAAGAAGGTCCTGAAATAGATGTTTGAAGTAAGTCAGTGCCAGAGTACTGTGCTAGTGTGCATGATGGGATCAGTGTTTACCATTCTGTGTATATTTTAGAAGTGTAAAAAAGTATGAGTAAACATTATACATCCAAGTCTGCATTTGAAACCATGACTGCCTAGGTAATAAGCTTTTCCTAACTGAGGATTTTTCATAACACCAATTAACATACAGTCAGTCCCTTTGACTGCTGGTTCAGAAAAAATCAGATTTATTTCAAAGTATTATTTACTTAGAAGGAAAGGAGGGAGGGAAGAAAGAAGGGGGTGGAAGAAGAGAAGAAAGGAAGATCAGGGAGAAAGGAGTGAGGGAGGCAGGAAGATAGTAAGCAAGCACGCAGAGGCGCACATAACCCCCTAGTCAATGTATGTTATATCCTTATTTTCACAAGTTTCTCCAATATCACTGTAAAGAAGATGGTTTTTTTATAATTTTCATATTAGCATATTAATCTGTTGATTTAGTCAGAGAAATCTCTGCTGTTTTCCTATGTGACAGCAACTACACGATGAGATTTTAAAAACTGGAATGGCAGATGCTCTAAAATAAATTGTTTATTCAGATTCTAAAATATTGTTTCTCCTTCTCTGGTTTAAAGCAGGTTAAAAAAACACACACACACACACACAAAAAAAAAAAAAAAAAAACACCATTTTCCCTTATTTAGGGAAAAAAGGTTAACAACTATCTGACCAGTCATTCTGTGTCACTGAGTACAAGCAAATCTGGCATGTGAATCCTTGTCCTTAATTTTATTTTTAGGCATCTAATTTGTTTTCCCATTTGATGATATCTTCAGCTGAAATCGTAGGCTGCTGATCTCTTGTTTTTTTCTCCTGCAGTGAATGTAATTGGACACTCTTAACCATGGCACAACAGTTCTAAATGACACAGAAAGTAAACGAAGGCTGCTAGATTAAAGAGAAGTCTTTCAATAGACTTGTGATTAACTTGCAACTATAATAAGAAATTCCATGAAAATAGGAATGAGTAGGAAAAGTTAACCAGCTAAGACAGGAAATTATTTCAACAGCAGGGGGAAAAAGAAAGAAAGCAAATATAGTCTCTTTACAGATACACTTCTGACATCAGCTGTTTCTCAAGAGCAATAGACTAGAGCTAAGCAAAAGAGGCCTGTAGGGCTAAAAGATACAGTTCAGATTAGAGATCAGGATTTGAGTACTGGTTCTCATCGCTAGCTTTCTGCATAGTTCTAAAAATAAAAAATAAAAAAAATAGTGCTTCAATTTCTCTTCCTTCCACTCTGCTTAACCTATAAAGTCATTAAGAGTTTGTGTAAAGGTTAATGCCAGTTTCTCCAACCTGGTAGCTACAGATCTAACTGAACAACAGATAAAGTTTTCCATCCTCACATATCTCAGCCATGTACCACATGTCATTGATTGCTCAGTATGACAAAACATGCAAAAGATGAAGTCTATGTCCGGCTGTTATGAGCACAAGGCTATACATGGCTTTAATTAAAAGTAAAGTCAACCTGATGCCCACAGATAGTTCAGAGCAATTCAGTGTTTCAGTAGGGAGCTTCTGTGTAAAAAAGGAAGAGAGATGAGAATTGAAACCAATAATTCTTTGAGTAGAAGAATTAATGAACCACATCTCTTTCTTGGGTAGAGTGTCTGCTATTCTAGTAAAAGGTCAGATTATTGTTCTTTCCACTGGCAAAGGCAGTAAAAGAACCTCTCTCTATTTTCACAAAACTCATAGAAATAAACTAATTTCTTCACCTCTATTTATTTGTTAAAATTTGCTTGAAAATAGCCCACGGATTTGAAATTTATCAGGAAACAGTCTCCTCTGAGACAAAACACTCAGCCAAAGTGCTTGCATAATGTTTGTTTTCTTGGAAAATCAGGTTTTTTTAAAAAAAAAAAGAGAGAGAGAGAGACAGGAAGAAGAAAAGAAAGAAAGAAGGAAAGAAGGAAAGAAGGAAAGAAGGAAAGAAGGAAAGAAGGAAAGAAGGAAGGAAGGAAGGAAGGAAGGAAGGAAGGAAGGAAGGAAGGAAGGAAGGAAGGAAAGAAAGAAAGAAAGAAAGAAAGAAAGAAAGAAACTCATTATTTCCATTAACTTAGCTTGCAGAGTTCGTAGTATGCATTCCCAGATGAGCCAGTCACTGGCTATTCCCACATGGCCAGTTCCTGTTCTATGTAGGCAACAGTTCTAAAATGAAGAACAATTTATGTTAAGGGTTTGAACATCCTTCTTTTATCGCAAGGTGCTCCATATAGGTCAAGTTTATACCTACTGTATAAACTAAAGTAAAAGGAATTGTTTCAGAGACAAGTTTGCCCTGTAAGCTATCTCCTGTGCTTGTCTCATTTTGGATCAGCTATCATCTTTGTCCCAGGTAGTTTTGATAACCTAAATCTTTTCAGGATGCTGTCTTTTGATAACTTGTTTTTTTCTTGTACCATTCGCTCATTGGAGCATTGGCAGCAGAGTGTTCTCCCTTCCTGGGCTGAATATAACTTCAGCCAGTAAGATGAGTACAAAATAAATGGTCAGCACCCTATAGTAAGTATTAAGTTTCCTTGTTCTATTTCAGCCAGTTACATGAAGTCAGACAGCTACTCTTTATCCCTTACAGACCCTGTGAACTCAAGGAGCTCACGAAGGAATAACAAAGAACTGTTTGGCCTGTACTGTTTTACTGGTTTTTTTTATCAAGTACAATACTGTTGGGCTGCAGCCTGCAGGCATGTTGCTACTGTACCCAATTCTCTGTTCTTAAAAATAAATAAGCATTTTTAAAAAGAGCATACTATTTTGTGGGATCTAAAACATGGGGAAAAAGAAAAAAAAAAGTGAAAGTTGCAAGGACATGGATACTGTCTGTGCAAAATAGGTTTGCGATGTCCTTAAGTTCGTTCCTTACGTTTTTATACACTTCACTTTTTACATCCTGCCAGAGAGATCAATATGAGCATCCCTTTGTTTAAGAAAAAATGGATTTCAATTATTTTCATTAGAGCAAATAGACAGCATATTTCCCTTATGCATTACAGAGAAGAAGGACCATAATGTAAAGATCAGATCAAGGTGGGGGACAAATGTTTCATAAGTCCCTCCAGATTACAGCAGAAGGTTTCTTGAACAGACACTATTCTACCTACTAATCTCAACCCTCTAATCACCACTTCAGATCATGCCTGCATGTGGTCCTTCTTATGAAAAATCAGAAATCTTTTGCCAAAAATAAAAATAAAAATGAATAAAGTTATTGCAATACTTAGGACTATTATTAAACCAGGTGTCTCTGAGGCTTGGCTCAGACACGAGGTCCTGTACGGAATACGCATGAAGACTGAACTCTTTTGACCATAAAAAAGACACTGTAGCCAGACTGGAGTCAATATAACCATCACACTACCACACCAAGGGAGGAACAATGTAAGATCTGAGATCTTGATTTTATAGGCCTGCAGGGACCTATCACTCTAGATGTGTCTCACCAGGGCTAAGCGGAGGGGAAGGATCACCTCCCTCTACTTGCTGGCAACACTTATTCTAATACAGTCCAGGATGGCACTGACCTTCTTTGCCACAAGGACATATTTCTGGCTCATAGCCAGGTACCCAGGACCCTCAGGTCATTCTCTGTAGAGCTACTCTCCAACCAGTGAACTCCCAGCCTGTGCTGGTGCATGAGGTTATTCTGCCCCAGAAGCAGAACTTCCCTTTGTTGAAATTCATGAGGTTCCTTTGTGCCCATTTCTCCAGCCTCTTGAGATCTTTCTGAATAGTCATCCACTTTACCAGTCAATCCTCCCAGTTTTGTATTGGCAAACCTGCTGAGGGTGCTATCATCTATATCATTAATGAAGATGTTAAACCGTCCTGACCTCAATACCAAACCCAGGATGTACCACTAATGACTTGCCTCCAGCTGGACTTTGTGCTGCTGGTCACAACCTTCTGAGCCCAGATCTTCAACCATTTTTCAGTCCACCTCACTGTCTGTACTCTGATCCATACTTTGTCCGCTGGAATAATGTTATCAGAGACAGTATCAAAAGCCTTACTAAAGTTGCAGTAAACAACATTCACTGCTCTCCCTTCATCTGGAAAGCCAAACAATTCTCTCACAGATTATCAAGAGTGACCTTTCAGTAACACCAGCCAGTTCCCTCAGCACTTGTGGGTGCAACCCGTAGGGCATCATGGGCTTGCGTATGTCCGGTTTGTTTACGTGTTCCCTAACCAAAGGTAAGGATTGCTTGCTCCAGAATATCCCTCTGGTATTGGGTCTGGGATTCTGAAGGCCAGTCTTATCAGTAAAAACTGAGGTGAAGAAAGCACTGAGGCAGTCACCACTGGTCTTCAAAGCAGGTGCTATGAGAAGCTTTCTCCAACCAGATCAGCATCACTGTTTATGTCCAAATGAAGGAGTACATGTTAAACTTGGTCTCTACAGGCTGTCACTGCAGACAGAAACATACACGAAACACGGTGAGAAAACCAAGCAAAACATGTTTCTAGATTGTCTGAATGTGTCATCTAGACAACAAGAATGCATCCTAAAGTTTTCATTTGGCTTCACGCCATTCAATTTACCTGCTAAAGCGGCTTTCAGTCTTCAGAACTACCTAGCAGACTCTTCACATAAACATCATAGCTATACAGAAGGAACACAAGGACAGAGGAACTCAGACCATGTTAACTTAAAGAAACAAGCAGGGATACATATATCAATACATGCTGGGAATGAACAATGTCCCCAGTAAGAATCAGTGTCCTTCCATGTATCTCTGAATCCTCACAGAATCTGTTAAACAAACTCCAGCTGAATGGACGATTAAGAAAAAGCTAAACATCAGGATTTTAAGACAGTAAACCATGGACATAACGCGAAAACACAAGTAGATGGAAATCCCAGATTTTGCTTTTAAAAAATGAACCACTCTTTACTCAGATAGGATTAGCATGTTCATGCAGGGCAAAATGCAATCCTTTGAATCATCTCAAAGTTTCCAGAGTTTTTCACGGCCCCTCAGTCATCTTTCTGCTATTCACAGGCATCCCCTGCCTACAGCCTCCTCAAATGTTGCTCCTCAGAGACACTTGCCTGGCTATTGGTGAGAGCATCTCTGCATTGTTAATGAGCAGACTTCCTTCCATACAAGATGCTGTACTCTCATCTGATCCTATTTCCTACCATCCATCCATTCAATCATATCCTGCTTTGAACTTTTGCCCTCTTTAACTCTGTATGCAGGCTTACAATCCTTAGACATAAAAATACATGGATACACTTACGTTTATCTACCACAGCTAGAGCAGCCTCAGGGATACTGATTTAATGGCTCCTGTTCTGAGGATAAAGTTGTTTATAAATATGGATGTAACTGGGCATACCGGTGGAAGGCAACTACACATTATCCCCAGGTGTCTCTCTAGGAGATCCAATTCAGTTAGCAAAGCATCCTTCTAAATGCATACACACACACACAACTGCTGTTTAGATGGGCACAAAACACAGATCTTTACCACTGATATGAACACAAAAGTTAGAATGGTGTAACAGTCATTGACCCTCATCCATTTAGTTTGTGCTGTTACATTCATAGAATCATAGAATGGTTTGGGTTGGAAGGGACCTTAAAGATCATCTAGTTCCAACCCCCTGCCCTGGGCAGGGATACCACCTACATTCTTCCCAAAGGAATATAAATAAACACAAAGAGACGACCATTTACTCCTCTCTCTTATTCCCTGTGGAATGAGAAGCCTCAGTCTTTGAAGGAGGCTGTGTGGGCAGAGTTCCTTCCTCCAGTCTGTTCTCAGAAGTTTGCTGCAGGATGTGGTGCAATGGGACATCCTGGAAATTCAGCCAGGTGAGATGCCAAGTCCAGTATGAGGAAACTATAACAGCACAAAAGCACATGCATTTTTTTTATATTTTTTTTTATTTCTGAGACAGCAGTTAGTATCTTCTGCCAATGGTGCAGCATTCCTCTAGACTGTATGTCAGAAATGCAATTGATTTTTGCTCTTAATCCATGAGACAATGGTCAAAGTTCATGCTAGCTGCTTCAGAGGGGGTCTGGTTGGGTCGCAGGTAGCAGGAACTACCTGCAGGAATTGCTGCAGAGCACAAACCTTAGTCTGGAACTCTTTGCAGGCTACTGCAGGATACTTTCGTAGTGTGTTAAAGGGCTTTGCAACCTTGCATATAGTTTCTGTTCCTCATTGCACATGGTGCTGAATAGTCAAATTTAAATAAATAAATAAATAAATAACACTATAAATACTGTCTCTTTAAAGACAATCAATGGATAAGAAATCAGCTAGTGACATAACCTTTCAAATGGTCTAAATAACTGATCAAGACCAGAGAGGAATAACATTTTTAAAACATTAGATTTTGAAAGCAGATGTACAAATAATTAACTTTAAATTATGTAGCCAGGCAATAATGTAGATTGCAGATTTCAAAGTCAGAACAACTGCAATTACAAAGGCAAGCAAATGTTGCTTCGAAAAGGCAGACATCTTCTATTGATTTTCAGGTAAGACAGTCAGAGCAAGGCCAGCATGTTCTACTTCTTCTAACAGTAGGAAATTGAAAACCAACAGGACCAATATTCTACCTTTCTCAGTCCATTCTGGAAATGCTCCTCCTCTGAGCTTCTGAATCACTGGCTTTATTGCTATTTATATATAATAGTTCCCAAGATGATGGAAGGTAGTTTGCAGGCATGGGAAGTCAAGTCCCAATCATCTTAGCGTTTTATTTGCATTTGTAAAGGGCAATGTTAAATTGCTTCTAGAGACAAAGAGGAAAATTGATGAGAAATCATTTTATTTTCTTTTGCAAAGGGCAGTAGGCATATACAGACACAAGGGGAAGGAGGCAAACTAAAGATATTTGTCAAATCAAAGGAGGATGTTAACACTTGTATGTGAAGCAAAGGGGGTGGGAGGAGGAATCATGCCCTTTATGCAAAACACAGGTGCATGGGCAAACCACTGCTGAAGAAACCATTTCTTTCCAGGAAGAGAATACATTAGGTAGACAGGCAAAGATGAATGATGAAAGAAAAAAGAAAAAAAAAAGGAAAAAAAAAAACACCATGAAAATTGTCTGGGTAAAGAAGCTGAATGAAGATAAAACCTGTAGCAGCACGGGGATAACTAAAAATCAGCAGTAGGGAAAACTGGACCCCCCAGATGGCCTTTACCAATAGAGAAGCAAACTGCAAAGTATTTTTCTCAGTTTCACATACAAGCTGACACCATGGAAATGTTCCCATTCCTGCCTCAGCTGGGAAGACCTCTGCCCAGTCAGTGAAAAAAGGTTGCTCACTCCACTGTCTCATCTGGCTCACAGAGTGAGAAGGATGGAGAATGCATGTGAGGTTTCTGGTTCTTCTACACTACTAAAAAGCAATTTAATACTTTCCAAAAGTGAAAAGAAAGGCAGAGGAATTCTTCACTTCCCTTCTATCAGTTGCTCTGGTATCTAAATTATCTTCTAGGCTGTGTGCCCAAAATCGTTATGTGGTGCTACAGAGATGAAAAAAGAAAGAGTAATCTTTCTTCACCTGTGAGTGAAAATTGGAGTTAGTATAAAGAGAACAACCCCTTCAGAATTTACTGTACTCCAAGGACTTGGTCAGCTATGGCAATTTGTTCCCTTATGACTAGTTTCCGTATCACTGCAATATGCTGATGGATATGTCTCTAAGATTAAAATCTGCTGTTACATCAGTGTAAAGCCAACACAAGGCAGATACAAAGATTTAGCCTCAGTACCTGTCTTGGTATCTAAAATGTTTCTGCATTTAAAACATTTCTTGCAGTATGTCACTATCTATTTTGGGTTTGTATTTACTTGGAGAGGTTAACCTGCTCACAAATTTCAGAAAAGTCCTTAAAAAGACATGTGGCTGCATGCAAGCTTTTCAGTTGACTTAAAGAGTGAGTGCAATGCCTGAACCCTAGCACTCCTTGATAAATGGGCAAAGACTTGGATGCAAAATCCTCGCTTTCCAAAGCATGCCATGTGGATGGACTCAGACCTGAAGTATAGTTTCTCCTGATCACAGCCTTGAAATAGGAAGGTCAACTCTCAAGACAAAACTTTCTTTCACAAACTATTCTACCTGTCCTTCTGCCTTCCTTGCCCAACCTTGTAAATGATACAGACTCCCTGAGGTTTACTAGGGCTAGTTCTGTTTGAGGGTCTGCCAAATAACATATCTTACAGCACCTTAGTCCAAACTCTATAATAATGCTGTCAACTTTTTTTTTTTTCTTTTAATGAAGGGGCCATTTAATTTTTCTTTATCTGCACTGCTTTTAAAAGACTATTAGGAAAGGCTTGCCTGCATTTACAGGGGAGATTAGAAGGAGGGGAGATGTGGGTGCTAATCACCTGCCACCTGGAGACATTCAGTGTACAAGAAGACATAAAGTTTAAGTGTGTCTTGATTCCCTGCCAAGGCAGAACTTGAGCTCATTTGCTCAAAGTCATGCCCAAGCTGACTAGCCATTTGCTAGACTATGAACTGGAAATAGAAGAAGTGCCTGCAAGATAAGACCTAATCGTGTGGCAGGGAGGCAGTCATATTTGAAAAGGAGGTGAAAATAAGAGGAAACAAGAGCCTAGGCTGTTTTCCAAGAAATTGGGCTCAAAGCCACACATGAAAGTTATACCCCAGTTCAGTAAGCAAGAAGCTACTTAAAAATAAACCAAGGCAAACCTGATTGATTGTGGTTCTCAGACTGCCGATCTGATGTTTGGATTTCATCAGCAGTTCTGAAGATGGAAAAAAAACAGTAATGAATTCTTGCTTACATGCTTATTTCCAGATGCTGTAATGTTGCATGAGTATTTCCTCCCTGACTAACATTTCAGGTAAAACCTAAACTAGAAGTCCAAAATACCATGGAATTAACTAATCTCCTGTGGTGGTTTTACTCAGGTGGGCGGCTGAGCTCCACCACAACCGCTTCCTCACTCCCCCTCCTCAAAGAGGAACAGGGAGAAAATACGATGAAAAGGGCTCAAGGGTTGAGATAAGGATGAGGAGATCGCACAGTAATTATCGTGACAGGCAAAACAGACTCGGCATAGGGAGATAGTGAGATTTATTGCTTATTACTAACAAGCTAGAGAAGCGAGAAACAAAGGAAAGAAACCAAAAGCACCTTCCCCCCCACCCGCCCTCTTCCACCTCCTTCCCCCGAGCAGCGCAGGGGAATGGGGGAATGGGGGTTATGGTCAGTCTATAGCGCTTCTTCTCTGCCGCTCCTTCTCGGTCACTCTCGTCCCCTGTGCTGTGGGGTCCCTCCCACAGGATGCAGTTCTTGCCAAACTGATCTGGCATGGGCTGCCCACAGTTCAAGAACTGCTCCAGATATGGGTCTGTACCACGGGGTCCACCCCTCAGGAGCAAACTGCTCCAACCTGGATCCCCCATGGGCAGCAGCTCCTGCCAGGTCACCTGCTCCTGCGTGGTCTCCTCTCCACGGGCTACAGGTCTGGCCCGGAATCTGCTCCGGCAGGGGTCTTCCATAGACCACAGCCTCCGTCGCTGCAGGTCCACCTGCTCCACTGTGATCTCCTCCACAGGCTGCAGTGTGAAACCCTGCTCCACCATGGTACTCCATGGATTGCAGGAGGACAGCCTGCTTCACCATGGTCCTCACCACAAGCCACAGGGGACTTCTGCTCCGGCGCCTAGAGCACCTCTCCCCCTCCTTCTTCATTGAACTTGGCGCCTGCAAGGCTGTTCCTCACTCCTCTCACTCTCCCAGCTGCTGTGTGGTGCAGCATTTTTTTCCCCTGTCTTAAATATGCTCTCACAGAGGTGCAAAACAACATCACTTATTGGCTCAGCTCTGCTCAGCAGTGGGGCCCTAACCAAACATGGGGCAGCTTCTAGATCCTTCTCACAGAAGCCACTCCTATGGCCCCCTGCTACCAAAACCTTGCCACGTAAACCCACTACATCTCTAAGAAATCATATGTATTGATGTCCATGCAGCAGCTCCTCCTGAGTTCCTCTTCTACCTAATATTTTCTTTTGATCTATGTATTTTGTAGATGACTCACCAGTATGTGCTCAAACCTGCTTCTGGATAGACTCTATGAGATTGTGATAATGAAAAGATAGTCAGATGTTTTACCACTACAACGTTATTTATTACTTGAATACAAAACAAAACAAAACAAAACAAAAAAAACATAATTCAGACTGCAGGTTCACTACATCTGTATTTCTTAGCAGATATCTACCTCTTGGGTTCCTTGTTAAACAAAGAAATATGGTTCCAAGGCTGAACTCATTAGTCTTACATAAGTAACTTCTAAGAATTAGAATTGAGGTACTGGGTCGAAGTACCCATTAACCATGTTTAGTGTGTTATGGAGATAAAATACAATTCAGAAATAAATGATTGATTATGAGAATAGCCTTTTCTCACAAAGTTGTTCTGTAATACAGAAGCACAGCTGAAGTAAACATAGCAGCAAATACAGGTGCATCCAACTCAGAAAACAGAACAAAGCAACTCAGTGTCAACACTGGATAAGCAAGTGATACTCACTGGCTGCTCTGCAATTTCTGTAGGAGCTCTTCTCCAAATAAATAATCTTACCTAAAAATAACTAAATAAATGCTAGGGAGGCAGAAATAGGTCTGTAGTAAGTCCTCTGACTCTCATGGAACAGGGCTCACAATGGAATTCATCTCTGTAAAACTGATATTGCTGATTCTGTTATTTACATTTCTTTAGCACTTGCAAGTCTGACTAGGACCTTGTTTTAGCAAGCATTAGATGCTTGTATCAAAAAAAAAAAAAAAGGACCATCTTTCTTGAAGAATGCAACATTTGGAGACAATTAGTAGTTGGTAGTAGTTAATAGCAGGCAATGGATAAGCAGAAGGTCACCATCTTCTGCTCAGTCTGAATGTACATATCTGAAATCGAGTATTTCTTTGATGGGTGACCACTTCAGCTGCAATAAGTCTAAGTAAAATAATGGCTTAAAAATAATAAAATAAAATAAAATAAAATAAAAAAATAAAATAAAATAAAATAAAATAATAAAATAAATCTATGCACAACATTTTTGATCTTTGCTTTCTTTATATTTACCTGCATTTCTCTTGTTCTACACTTAATTGTGATAAATGGCTCCAAAATTATTGCAGTTCAGTGTCTGATAAGGTTGGATTATGTACTTAACTGCCAAAAAATATGGCTAGACTTTGAGGAAAAGGGATGCATCAGTGTATGTATATGTTTTATTTACATTTCTCAGAGAAGCAAGAAACAAAGGTAGTTTGGACCTGTATGCAGAGCCTTTACAATGGGTCCAACTTAGGTGGCACAGCGGTCTCCTGAGCCAGTTTCAGGACTGCACATTCACAGTCTCTTTATCTTAATGAACTGTGTCCTAGTGAGCTGAACATCATGGTGATTTTTGCCACTTCTCACATTTCTAGATGAGCTCTTTCTTCAATCAAAGATGATGAAGTGAAATGAAATTATGAAAGGCAGAAAACATAAAGCCCAAAGTGTGACCTAGGAATCTTAATTTTCCTCAATCATTGCTGTAACGGAATGCAAGTCTGCAGCAGCAGGGGTGAAATTATAGTACAAATTACCATGCTATGCCAGATAAATTATTCTCTGCAGCATGGTTATTAAGTGATAGATAAATAACTAACACTGTAGGACTGATTGACAAAATATAAGTGACCTGGAGCTAAGCAGGACACCGTGGAAATAACATTGCAGAGCCACTAATATTTTAACCCTGAAATGAGATTTACCAGAGCAGAAGTCTTAAAATAGTACACAACTGAACCAGATACAAGTTAAACAGGTACTAAAACCTCTTTAGCTGAGAACTCCTAGCCTCATGACATGTCTCACATGAATGTTTCTTTTAGGCAATTTTGCTGTATGTTCTCTGTCACAGGAGGACTCAAAACTAAGCTTTAGACTCCTGCTGAGAGAGAGCAACTGGATTTTTCCCTTCAAATAGGTATCAATGGATGGTTACTTTCTTTAACAACAGCTTCAAAGAGAATATGGGATGTGGGCTCAGAGGTTATTTGGTGACATGGTGTCCTAGAGTTTTAGAAGCAGAGCTAATAAAGAGAGAAATGATTCAGACTATTGTCAAAATGAACCCAAGAAATCACAGACTATATGGATTCTCTGGAGAATTCTCCATTATTTCAACAGCTTGGACCTGTACAGTTGGAACGTTTCTGTGCAGAAGAATAACTTGTACCTTACTATTTGTGATTTCTCAAATTCACTCCATATTTTCTACCAGAACTTGTGACATGTTTATGCAAAGGATGCTGTTTGCCTTGAAAGAAAACAATTATCTTTAGGCCATCTTTCTAGGAAAGAAAAATATTCCTATAAGCGAACATAAGGACACCAGTCTCAGAATAGGGTTTTAGAGAAACAAAGAAATCTAGATCAAGGATAAGAACACCAACTATTTAGAAATTGAATATACATCTGATATTGGGCAAAGAAAGATGATTCGGAAAGAAATAATATACACCATTTTCCAGAGTCATGGTATACATGATATATATATAATGTAATATACATCATTTTCCAAAGTCATGATGGAGCACAATCACGTAAGTGTATTGCACCAGAAAAAAACAAATCATGAAATAAAAGTGGTGAAAAACATGCATGTTCTTAACCCAGCTTTCTATATTTTTTCTGCTCGCTAGAAAAACTTGTTCTGAAATCTTTGTGTTAGGTCCTTCAACCCTCACATGCTGCAGAAGAAGCAAACCGTTTATCTGAGTTCTTACAAAGTTGGAGTATGGGAAAATAGAAGCAGCACTGCTTTCAAGCCAATGGCAGCTGAACACAGGTCTCTGGCCTGATAAATATATGCTACACATCGGATCTGATATGATCCAAACAGCATTCTGGCCCCAGGCCAGGTGAGGAAGAGTGACTAGTGCATAACTATAATAACTGGGAAAATGAGCCAATATTTTGCTACTGCTCTTTATTTCAGTGAAACACCTACTGTCTGAAGATCTCAAAACATTTCATAGAACAGCACTGACATGATGCTGAGAATGACACAGAGACATGTTTTGCCTCTGTGTGCATGTCACTACTCTTACTGGAGTGTATCATAGGTAGAGGGAAGTTGAACAAGACTGAATAGTAATTGCAAAAGTCTCGTGGATATTTAAAATCACATTAAGTCTGTCTAATTAAGCATCCATGCCATTTAACACAAAACATCAGCAGAAATAGAGTTTTCCTACTGTAGAGTCTGGATGTCTCACTAGAGAATGTGATGATGTGTGATGCCCGCTCACAGTCATAGCCTCTAATCTTTCACAAATGCAGAACAAGCTGAGAAAGAATGTAGAGAGACAGGAAAAAGAAAAATAAAGGCAACTAAAGAGACCAACCGGTGAAATACTGTGAATGTTCTGGACATAGACAAGTAATCAAAGCTATCAGTAGGGATCAGGGTGGAGACCAGATTTAGTAGGAAGCTGGCCTGTGGGTAGAAGCAGACACAAAAAGGAAGCAGCATAGCTAGCTTACTGTCTCCTTAACACAGAACAAAATGCTGGCAGGTGACAGTAAACACAAAGAGATTGAAGAAGATGGCTCTCTAGAGAAAGGCCCTTGTCAGAACTTTTAGAACACAAGAAAAAGAAAGGCAGATTTTTGTTTTCTTGTTTTCAAGTCAATTTTGAAACTGAATGTAGCTCTGTTGGGAAGAGAATTGTTCCCTGGGGGAATTAGGGAAGTTGTAGAGTTCAGACAGAATGAAGAACAGGGGAAAATCGATATTTTTTCTCTAGAGAATTGCTTTCAGTAGTTGGTGCTCTCTAAAATCAAGGCAGAAATTAACAAAACAAAAATGAAAACAACAACAAAAAAGCAAACACCACCCTCTAAATTATTAAACATTGACCAAAAAAACGACTCAGTAATTTTACAGTGAAACTTCTGTTTTGGACTAAGCTTACTGCCTCAAATTTTGTGACAAATATGGGGAAGACATTGGAATACAAGATCCTTGAGGGAATGCCCCTTCTTTCCTTACATCTTGACTCATCATCCATCAGTATGCTTATCTGGTCTCCAAACTTTTCCTGTGCCCATAGAAAAAATATTGCAAAGTCGTGTCATCAGCCAGTATCCAAATATGTGCATATTCTATCTAGCGTAACTGGGCTGATTTAAGGTTGGATAGCATTTCTGACCTTTAGAATGGAAGATGCTTTTTATCTTAACCAGTGAGACCCTGATATAAATAATCCAGCTAGATATTAAAACTCAACCATTTAATACTTTCCCTTTAGACCTATTTCAGCAGCTGCATTTTCCTGCAGCTGCAGTCCAGGTGGTATTCTCCTGTTCCCTGCATAATACCGCAAAGTACAGGCCTTATAGCTCTGCCCTTAATTGGTAGTGGCATGCTGAGAAACAGTGATGGTTCTGCAAAGTCTTGCATGCATAAGAAGATCGCTGTTGTCTTTAATGTTCAGGTCTCCTGAAATGGCAGGTGTTTTGTTTTCATTCTCCCCCTCCTCCCTTCTTCATCTCCCTCTCCTCAAATATAATCTTCACAGGAAAAAAGAAAATCAGCTAGGAGCAGGTGGTTTTAAGCAAAGGAAATTATGTTTTCTGCTCCACTGGACTGTCTCTTGCCCTGCAGTATGGGAGAAATCCCAGAATGTGCATGCCAGAGCCAGGGAGCTTGCACCAACCAGGGGTGTTCCTGAGGGAGAACAAATTGCTAGCAGTACCAAGATGAAAACTTAGTTGGCTTGCTTGAATTTAATAGGATATATCATGCCCTTGACTGTTGCCATGTTGGTTTAGCTGCTGTTCCAGACAGATAGCTGCGAAAACTCATTGATGCAGCTTCTGACATGACAATGATTCGTAGTTGCTTTCTTTTGACACCAAAGGAAGAAATGAAACTGGGATAAGAAAACGGTATTACTCCTCAAGCTCCCCTCCATTTGTTTTACAACAAATCTTCTGTGCAGGCAATCCTCTGGACCAATTTCTATAGCCACTCATTGAAAGGAACTGCAAAAGGACTTGCAGAGACTGAGTTGCTCTCATGGAAATGCTCATTCTGAAGTCCTTACTGAACTGTATCCATCTTCAGTGCATTCTTCGTGGTACACAGGCTTTGTCTGAGCTGGCATACAGACTCAATACAGCCACCGTATCCCATTTGTATAGAGCAGGACAGCACCCATACTGAGCAGAAATTGCATGCTGCTGTTGAGTCTCTTGGGATCCAGTTTCCTTTCCCATGCAGCATCAGCTCTCATTTACAGCAGTGATGAGGAAGAGAGCTACATGACAGACCTTCTAGTGCCATTCCCACAGACTTGTTCCATGCAGGCTCAACCTTGGGAAGTTCTCAGAAATGTAGCCATGGCTGTCCCATTGCTGGTGCCTGGGAGTGTAGCAGTGAAGAGAGGAGGGAAGGATAAGACAAAATTTGGGATAGCCATTCTGTTTTGGGCAGGGAATTTACCCTACAGGACTGCAGAATGTGCACACTGACTCGCTGATTTCTGATGTTGAGAAGAGTAGAAATATTACTTTCTCAGAAACCTGAAGTGGTTCAAAACAGCAGCAGAGTGTCGAGACTTTATGCTCAACAGCACCTTTAGAACAGGGCTCCAGCAAGAGCTTTCAGTGGAAAACTGAGTCAGCCTTCCTCATTGATGCACATGCAATGAATTAGCGTCTGGGACACATTTTCAAAATCTATGGCAGATTTTCACTCAAATTAAAAACAGTCACATGTCCAAAAGTCCACAGGAAGTCTGTAGTTGTGAAAAAAGCCGAACCCACATCAGCCTTCCATTCCCCAAAATACATGGTACGTGGAGTCTTCCACCTGAACTCCTCAAAATGATTTATAAATGTTGCTCCTCACAGCCTGTCTGCTGATTCTGTAATAATGTTATCTAGCCAAGCACACATTTCCTGTGCAACTAACTCCTTCAGCTCTCCTACTTGCTTGTCAGAAAAGCGCTCTGTGCTGGTGCTTGCTGATGCTTGCAATGGAATTTCATCATCCTTGCTTGATTCTTACAAAAGGGTGGTGGCTAAGCAACCTTTCCTTTTCTTGGAATTGCCTCTGGGGATGAATCTAACTGTGGCAGAAATAAGTAGGTTCTCATTCAAGGCTCAAGTTTTCACTCTCATCTCTGCTCCCAAGGCTCTACCCTTCATCAGTCCAATTTATCCCTAAAACCCATAAGTTTTCTGCACCTTCTGAATGTTTGAGAACCAGGATGGCTTAAGCCCAAATATTTTTTCTATGGATGTTACAAATCTAGGTGGTATCTAAACTAATTACTTGAACATGAATATGAGATTTGCTCTGGGCCAATGACTTAAAGAGGTGATGAATTTAGGGGCTGTTTCCAGTGGAGGGCTTTACTTGTATTAGCAAATACTTCATGAAATATCTCTTTCCAAACAAAAACATTGATGGAAGCATGGTTATTTCTATAAACTCATCCCATTTAATGTCTGTTGCTGTCCAGTTCAATTTTAATCCTGACACCAATAGTTTATGGCGGTGGATCCTGTGGCCAAGGGCACAGAAACTTGGATGACTTGAGACAAATCCACGTCCAGGTCCCAACCTAGAAATGGGTCATCTCCAAGCCCTAAGGAAACATGCACACCCTGTGTGATCCAATTGATTGCCACACAACTCCAGGGCTTGGCATCTGCGTTCAAGCTTCTCTCCCCAAATTCCATTTGCTTCAAAAGGTGGGATGTTGGGAAGGAGGGAGAAGAGCCATAAGAAACAAATGACTAACTGCAAGAGGCAGCAATTGGACTCAGCATGCTCTGCTAATACACACCTGATAAAAAACATTTTTTTTTCCTCCTCACTGCAAGCAACCAGTTTTATTAACATTGAACGATAATGTGGAATGACTGTGGGGGGAAAAAATGTTTAAAATAATAAAAAGAAACCCTGCAGGTGAGCAAGATTGATTTTAATAAAAGCAACAGAAGAAATACATCTCTGGGACATTTTCTTCCCCCTCCTCTTTGCAGGGTAAGATGTGCCGAGTCTGGCGTTGTCAGTTTTACCAGCAGGAGGCCAGTGACAGGTTGAGCAGCGTGGCTGACAGGACTGAAGTCAAATCTCGAAGAGAAGTAGTGCAGTGCAGAATAGCCAATACTACAGATTATGTGGGGGAGAAGGGATGCACCAGTGTTGCTCAGATATCATTACACACAGCAAAAATAAACCCCGAAACAACAACAACCCACAAACAAATCAGAATGACAGCTCTGGAAAAAAAAAAAATCACAGCAAGAACTAAACTCCATCGTATTTGGATCAAACTGAATTACAAGAAAACTATCACTAGCAACAGCCAAACAGGCATGTATTACATCTCATACTCCTTGAAGGGGTCAGGTAAAGTTGCAAAAATATTTTTAAAAATAAAAGTCTTGGTGTTTTAGGATTACACCTGGGCTGAAAGTGATGGATACAGTCTAAAATGATAACTTCTTGGCACTGCATTCTGCAGTGACCGTGTAGCTCCCGTTCAATGTTTAACGGTCCAAGACTTATCAGGTAATGGCAATGTCACTCACACATTACTCACTCAAGTAGCAGCTACATGGATGCGAAGCACATTAGATTTTCACAGTAAGTGACATTTCTGCTGGGATGGTGAAAAATCAGCATTTGTGCTTAAAACTTTGAAGTTGTTTCTCTGCAACATGTTGTGTTAAGCTGTTTTCTTCTTTTTTTTTTTTTTCTCCCACTTGTCTTCAGAAGCCATCTCCTCATGCCACTCACACTTCAGGATGGCAGTGAACATAGCTCAGCCTGCTGAGCTATGAAGTCCTATTATTCAGAGGAAATCTTGCTGGAGTTTTTATCAGTGTTCTGCAGCAGCTCATGTTATCTGGCACACTTCTTTTGGGGAAAAGAGAGCTTGAAGGCTTTTTCAACTGCATCTTGCAGGTTTTGCCTACACTCTTAGATTTAATGATCTTTTGGACTTTTGCACATTGTCTGCACTAACTAGGTGCTTTATCACAATCCCTATCACACAACAGCGAACCTGGAAAGCTTCAGTTCTCAAAAGAGAGGAAGTGGAAAAAGGATTCTTTGATATTACTTCCCGTGAACGTCCTATTTTTGACAAACAAACATGAAGTGTCAGCATGGGTTCTGATTCCAGAAGGCAGCTACATCGTGTCTAATCCATCTGTTAGGCTGGCCATTGGGATAATGGGACCCCAAGGGCAGAGCTGGGTGAAAAGTGCTCAATGTCAGTTTACGCACTACAAAAAGAAAGGAAAGAGAAACAGGAGAGAGTGACAGACAGAGACTGAGAAGAAGCAGCAACACATTTGGGGCAGAAGAGGGAGATAAATCCTACTTGCAAATGTTGATCACATTTGGTGATTAATCTCAGCCAAGAAAAATGAAGCAGGGCTTTTTGGTAAGATTTCAAAACAAATCTGAATTTCTGTTCTGAAATAGGATTTTTCTTTGGAAAAAAAAAAAAAAGAGCTAAATAAAAAGACAATGAGAAAGGTCTAGCCTCAAATAACAAATGGGAACACTTGGTGTCAGGCTGAATGCAATATTCCAGTTCAACATCTTCTCCCTTCTCTTCCCTATCCCTCCCTCCCCCCCTACCCTTCTTTAAATGTGACAGATGCAATGCTCTGTTTTATTTTAAAACACATTTCTCCTGTTCAATTGTACAAATAAATAAAGAAATAGCAAAGAGAGCTGTTATTCACAGAGCTGCAAAGCTCTGCTTAAGGGAGCTATAGCTGGGCTTGACAGAATTGTTCCAAGTGTATACCAAAGATCATGGCTGAGTGCACTTCCACTTAATCCAGGGGTGAATTTACCCAGGGAAGAGGGAGGAAGTAAAGTGGAAGAGGGAGGCAGGAAAGAGGTTGCATTTCCTGGTCTTGCCTTGCATTGGCTGCTGCCCAAGGCAGGTAATCCACCACCCCGTGGCAGAGCATGTTCACAGAGGCAACTTTGTGAACTCCCATGTGAATCACGTGTAAGATGCCAGTAATGTGGGCTGTGTGGTGAGAGCAGCTTTAACACTGCTAGTTTATAGTTTTCCCTCTCAGCAGTAACTTTGAATTTATCAGAACAGGCTGTTCCACATATATGGCTGACATTGCAATTTATTGTATCCCACACATTATACTCTAGCATATGTCCCTATGTGAAATGCTGTTTTACTCATTCAGCATTCATGCATGGATGATTTCTTGTGCCTAAAGTATTTAATCTAATGGGCACTTTTAGTATACACAACTACAGGCACTAAGATTAAGGATTTAAAATACTAGACCAATATATTATATAAATGAAAATCTCTTTGGCACCCACAGATATAATATAGTATTTGGGCTTTCTGACCTTGAGCACAATTTCCATACACTCATAAAAAATTGATAGTGCTTCTCATTATCCATTCCCCTCTCCTCGGCCCTCCCACCCTCCTTTCTCACATCACAGCCGCCACCTCCAGTTTCCCCAGACCTGTACATCAGTCTTATGGTCACCTCCAGAGGTCTCTGGGGGCAGCCCTTTCAGGCTCTGTGAGGAGGTTTCTGTGCTCTGTAATCCTCAGGAGTGTATCAGAGAGTGCACCTCTTCACTCTCAGTCAAGAGATCGACATGCACTTATTCCCAGACATGAGATGCAAAGAAAGTTTTCCACAGCTACATGTGTCTTTAAGTCATGTGCAGCGCAACACCAGGTTTCTCAGAAACCTGCTTCTCCGAGACATCAGTCAAACAGCAGTTCAGGTCCTAGCCATCCAATTGTTCAGACATCAGCACAACAGTTCATTCCTAGTATTTGGGGGCTTTTATTATTCCTGTTTTAAAAAAGGCTTATCCATTCTGTGGTTGAATTAATAAGAGAAAAAGCTTTAATGGGAAATAATGTGTATCTAATTATTAATGTACTATAGAACTTAGCTTTTATATTGCAATTTATATTGCAATTACCTTCTTTGTGATATAAAGCAGAACAATACAGAGGAAGAACTTCTTTATTAATGCCTAATAGCATGGTAATTTAAAATATTCGAGTTTCTTTAATAAGGTGCTGTATGAAATGTTACCTAATTTGACAAGATTAATTATACAATTAATTTGAGACTGCTCTCAATTAAATTAGTAAAAATTCTTAAGAATACAGGAACCTAACATGAAGTGAGATACCTATTAAACAGGATATTAATTAGACAGAGATGAAATAATGCATGCTTTGTTAATATAAAGGGCATTGAGGAGTTGGTAAAGATGTATTATTTCATTACTTTAATAAAATAAAGGTAGTCCAGGCACAAAACAATTTCAGAGAATCCTTCAGAACACTGTGTAGTAGAACTACAAGGTTTCTGCTACAAGGATTGAAGGGCCTGATTCTCACCTCAGGCCAGATTTATTTCAAGTCATTCGATCCTGCAGAACTACCCCAGTGTTATTGCAGGGTAAATTCACATACAAACTCAGTGGAGTAGTGGGAACAGGAGATGGAAGTCAGTCCTGGATAAGAAAATATGCTCCGGCTCCATTTGTATAAAAAGACAAAAAAAAAAAAAAAAAAAAAAGAACAATGCAGCACAGCATTGTAAATTCATAAAATGAGATGAGGTGGAGTTCAGGATGCCTATAGGGAACAAGGAAAATGGCAGTATCACAACCATGGACTTCAGAAGAGCAGACTTTGCTCAACGACCTGCTTGGAAGCAGCCCTTGAGGTAGAGTCCTGGAAAGAAGTGGGGTCCTGAGGAGTTGGTTAATTTTCAAGGATCATATTCTCCAAGATCAAGAATGACCTGCCAAGCAAAGGTTGTATGAAGCCTGCATGGATAAACAAATTGCTCCTGACAAAATTTAAACATAAACTCAGGAATTCTTCCTGAGTCAGAAATCCTGTGGGGTCATCAGCTTCCAGAGCACACATGTGTAAGCCTAGTTCATCATGTGAACTAGAAAGCAAAAGTCTTACACCAGGAGAGGGTTTTTCTTGTTTCTCAGATCAGTTTTGACACTAAGTTCTTTTTGTGGTATGAATAGTTGGAGTTGGAAAATATTCTCCTCAAATGGATTGTCCTTTTTAACTCAGACAGTGAAAAGTTCCCCACAAAGATGGACTAGTTCTTTTTTTGTTCTGAAGCAAATCTTCTCAACTCCATATGTATCTGTGAATTTTAAAAACAAATCTGCTCTGAGTCATCTTAATAGAAAGTTAGATAAATAGGTCACTCAGTCTCTGTCCTATTAATCACAACAAAGATCTTGTGTGACAGAGATCTGTTAAACACTTCTGCCTTTCAGGGAAACCAACTTCACATGACTTGCCTGAGGTCAGCAAAGAAATCTATAACTTTACTTGAACTCAGCCCGCCTGAACGCTAGGCTATTACCCCTTATTAGAAAGTTGCTGCTTTGCTATCCACTAGTTCACATCTCCATCATGTTTAGCTTTTAAGAATGATAAAGTCCCTGGCAAAACAATTTGCCACGCTGTATAGTATGACTGATAATGGAAATTTTTAGCCGTCAGGAGAGGAATTACTCTCGGACATCTTCAAACTTCCACAACATTGACATTAACATCCAAGCCAGCAATTCTGGGATCCCTCTGTAGCCAAAAGTAGACTCTGCTAAATATGAATCATCTGATCTACTTTAGATATGTGTTTTAGGAAATCATGTCTATATCTGTGTAGAAAGGAAACCTACCATGACTAGCTCAGATGAATTTCATCTAAAGGATCTTAGGTAAAATTTGTTAGTTCATTTCATCCAGGAAACAGAATACACAATATCAGTGACAGGACCACTGAGAACTGAACATCCAATTGCAAATGTCAAATATTTGGAAGTTATCCACAGAGTGAGCCTTAGTCAGGTATTCTTCAAATAAACTACAAAAGCAAATAAAATCAAAACTGGCATTCCAAGAACAGGAAAAATCCTAATTATTAGATAGTTTTTTTTTTTGTTTGTTTGTTTTTCTTGGAACTCCTACCTTCACTCTATTTCAAATCTACAGACTACACAAATTTAGGTATTCAAATCCAACCAAAACAACATTAGTTTGGACTAATACTATTATAAACACATTATATATATTAGCACATACTATTGTCATAGAATGCAATGACAAACTAGTCATCATTGCTTTGAAGATATTTTAAAGAATTGCTGTTTATGTGCTGAACAGTTTAACTTTTTGAATTTGGCTTAGGCAGAACTACAAAAATAGACAAATTTTAAACCCCAAGATTAAAAAGATTTGAAATTCCCAAGGTTCCAAGTTTACATCAGATTTCTTATTTGTAGCAATGTGAGTTTAAACTGTCTCTTCTGAAGCATTTTTAATTGGCAGAAACATGCAAAATTTTGTGACCTTAGAATGAACCATAACCAGTCCCTCTGCTCTGTTGTTCAAACTGAGTCCTTATGACACATAAGATGCATTCAAACTATTGTATTCCAGTGTCAAAAGTAATGGGATTTTATTTTTGAAAACGAGAGTTATTCTGTTTCCGAGCAAAGCAGTTTTGCTGCTACATGATTTGCTGTAGTGGTTTGATGGATCGTCCATCATTACAGCTACAGCCTTTCTAATATGACACCTAGCACTTACAGTGAAGATATGGGGAAGGCAACCATTTCTTTGCATAGCATGCCAGCAATTCCCATTCCTATTAGTGTCTGTCGAGTACCCAGATATAAATGTCAGTTGAGCATGATGCTCCTAAGAAGTGTCTTCAAAACCATAAAAGGTATTCTGCAAAGCTCCATCTCTTTGATCTGACGGCACAAAACCTTGAGTAAATGATTGAAGAGAGCATGGCTAGAGGCAAGAATTCAAACCAATTGTTCTGCTGTGTCAGAACAAGGGCAGAAGGGATGACACATTCGAAGGGTCCATTTTGAAACCAAATAGCTCACATTTCAACAACACAAGGTAAGAATCCAAGTTTTTCTAGCTTCCTAAAGCAGTAGTACCTGTACATGGCAATCCAACAGAAAACCACAAAAGCATAGGCAAAGAAATGATGCATTTATTACACTCCACAACTTCCCAGTGATTTGTGCTCCTCTATCATCTTGATCCTGATCTGTAGGACAAAGACTTTGCGTGAGAACATAGGTTTTATTTTATATATTTTGACTCGAAGTGCCAAATCGATGGCTGTCACAAATCTGCTACATGCCAATGATAGCTGCAGCCTCTGCTTACTCTGCTCTTGTGTGAAATCCTTTATCAGACTTCTCTTTCACTAGGTTAAACGTGTTGGGGGAAGCACAAAGCTGGTGTCCCAAGATCCACACCAGCAGACAACAGAACATCAATGAGTTTGTTCTAATGTCGTCAGTCAGAGGCAAGGACAGTTCTAAACTGAATGAGAAAATGCCAGAAACTACTGAGCCATGGGAATAGGGAATGTGCTTCAAAGCAGCCCATTAGCTCTCTCAGTGATGTTGGCACATCAGTGTCTTTCAGTTTTCACGCAGCAGCTTTCCCTCCCTATGCAAGCCCTGCCTCTGCACCTTCCGATTCAGTAAAGATCAAGTGGCCACATGTTCACCACAAAGGTTGTGATCTCCTTATTCCTACATTTCTACACGTGATCCCTAACCTCAAATTTGGCCTGAACAGCTGTGACTTCAGAGAAGTGTGTGAAAGGAACCATACTGTGTCTCCAACTACTGAATCTGAGAAGGATAGCAAATACCACTGCAGAACTCGTCTTCCTACTCATTAGCTACGTGTAGCTAATGAAGTGCAGGCCAAAATCTTGCAGTAGGTTGCCTTATAATTATTCCATGCTACTTCATTTCAAAACAGAGATTTTTGTTGCAGGGAAGACTTCCACTTGGGATGTGTTGCCAGCCAGCTAGCATAACATGCTAGGCTGAAGCATCTGAAGCATGTGTTGGTCTTCAAAGGCAGCACTTCGGAGCTGTCTTTCAAAACAGCAGTATCCCATTCAAGACATAAAGTGTTAAAATTGACTCATGGCTTTTACAGTTATGCTCAAGCTAGGACTTTTCTTTTAATGAAGCTTGCTGATCAAGGTTATCAAGTCAGGTAGTCAATAGGACTGAACGCTTTTATAAGCTCTTCTTGATAATTATAAATTATTCCCCATTATACAGTATGCTAATTCTTAGACTCCTACAAAGAGCTTAATCAATTGAGTGCATTTTATTATTTTCTAGTCTAAACATCATGGACTCATCATATAAAGTAACCAATAACACTAAATTATTCTAGATAGTTAAACTGATGTTAAACCAATCAGAAATTTTATTTGAATTTATTAGGCTTCCTTCATTATTTAGCCAGCACAATGAGAACAACAGAAACAAAATACACCCAGGAGGTGAAATGCAAACTGAGTAAGGAATGAGGCTCTGGGACTAGTGTATAAAAAAATGAAACAAAATGTGTGATTAACTTTCAGGAGAGAGAGGTCAGGAAAGGTCCAACAGGCAGATCCGTGCTATGCATTCTGCTTTAGGACATTTATTGTTAATTTGGAACCACACAGGCATGTCCACCCTGTGGCATGAAGATCTTTCTGGTTTTTGTCCTGCAGTTGCAGAAAAAGATCCAACAGAGGTACCTAAATTATGCCCAAAGGCAGACATTTGAATTCAGGCCTTTGATCCTGAAAATACTTATTTTCACCTAACCGTCCAAAGTTCTCAGAGCTTTACATAAGTCAATCCTCTCCTCTCCTCTCCTCTAGCCTGCAAATGATCTAACTTATCCTTTTGCCTCAAAATACCCATTACAAAAATAACCGTTAGTTCATGGGGGTGCTTCCTACCTGAGTATTTTCCTACAGATGTAGTAAACCCCTCCCTCCTCTTTAAGTTACTTATGCTTTGTACAACTGGCACAATGCACCTGGGTGGCTCCTCACCTGAGCCATGAATGTGGGCAGGTGTTAGGATAGATGTTATTGTGAACGACAGACAAGAGCATTTTCCACAAGCCTGGCTTTCCCATGAAACTCTGGCACCACAATAAAAGAAGCATCACATTAAATATCTTCCAGAGGATTTATCCTCCTGTCAAAAGCCTGCTCAGTCCTTAAAAATAAAAGAAAAACAAAACAAACAAACAAACACCACCTCCACAGGTGCAAAAAAGCATATTTTTTTAAATAGCAATCAGCTTCACCTTTCCCTTTTCACCTGCATTAGAAGCAGGAAGCATTTTGGCATAAGCAGATACAGCTTTAAAAAAACAATCTCCTACACAGGAAAAGACTCATTCTGGACTACTAGAGCCAGCTGTCCCTCTGGGAAAACATGGCCTTTAATTTAAACTGAGGCTACATTTAGCTGCTGCATGTGTAATTTAAGATTGCGTTTGTTTTTAAGTGAGTAGCAACATGTTCTTTTAACTGGGTAATGGATCAGGCAATGGACACTTCCACCGCTGAGATGAGGCTCTAAATAAAAACAAAAGAACTGCCCAGTGGGGTCAGACCAGATGTTTGTTTAACTTAACATCCTGTCTCCCGCACGTGCCAGTAACAGCTGCTGGGTGAAAGAATACAGAAGCCACAGAAGAAAGGGCTGAGTGATTCTCTCCTCTGTAGATTGTCCCATCTTCTGGCAATCAGCAGCTTAAAAATCCTGCTGAAATTAACCAACAAAATCAACTCACTTAGATTTCAGAGCCAGAAATCTTTTCACAAGTTGTTGTCACCTACAACATTCATCAAGTAGCAGACTAACTCTTCCACTGTGTGAAATAATTGCCTGAGGTGGCTAAGAAATTATGATTATATTCACATTTTTAAGAAAAGGTACAGCAGTGAAGAAGCTTCCAGGGTGGAGTGTAGCTGCTTTCCATAGAAGTTCCCTAGGCCTCCAACCTTAGATGTTGGCCACACCAGGGGAGCTTGGTGTGCTGACTCTAAGAGGAACTGTACGGAGGGTGGAGACAGATGGTTTGGAGACACCACAGGTAGTCTCTGTGATCAGATGGGAACCTTAATAGCAACCATAATTTGCTAGAAATAACATTAAAATTTATAACAAATGTTTGAATTACTGTACATTATTTGATTCTCTTTAGTTTAGTAGCAAAGAAACTTTTTCCAATCAATGCACTTGACCATCTTATTCCTTGCTATTTTGAAGGCATGTGTTCATGCTTATAGCTAAAGTACATTATATTAATTCTACCTGAATATGATCTGAATTTATTGAAGAATACTTTTTGCAGTATTGGCTAGCCAGTAAACATGGATGGTCCCAGATTTGCTCAGAAGTTCCTGTCTAAAGCTCTTTCCATTTGCTTTCTTTGCTAGCAAAGTGTAAACAGAACTGTAAGAATCAATCCTGCACACCCCTGTCACACTGCTGGCTGAACAATCCTTGCTGGCCACAGTTCCTTAAGAGGAGTTTCTACACTCTATGCTCTGACATAAATAATGCAACCAGTCAAAGGCTCCCTGTGCAGACACTAATGTACCGTAGCATCATCATTATTTTTATTTACTTACAGGATTCCCAGCTTGACACAACTAAAACCAGACATGGTCCTGCCCCAAGGAGTTCCTATACTTTCAGATCTAGCAACTCCATTGCCACAAAGCAGCTTAAACCTCTATACCTTCCTTGCATTGTTTCTACTTCAGAAGGTGACAAGTTCATGCAGAAACATCTGTGCCAATGTGAGACAGTATTACCCTATAGCTGTCTGTTGCTGTCTTTTTGCTGGCACAGGCTGGGTGAATGTTTCTCATCCAGTTCAGTGCAAAAATAGCTGTAAATCTACCCTGGGAAGCTGGCCAGACATAGGTAGTGAAGGTAAGAGATAGGCCTGAGATTTTATAGGCCTATCTTATTTAGCTCAAGTGGTTTTCACACTGTGTGAAAAAGATTGACCATTAACCTGGGAGAAGACATGCACTACTCTTTCCAAAAATAATATATTTTGAGTCTTAGACCACTGTACTTCTCAGCAAATGGATTTCACACAGACTACAAAAAAGAAACTCTTCAGAAGTTAAGTTGACTTTTAGAAGAGAACTTCAGACTGTTTGGGGTTATTGAAGAGTAATACAAATTAGAAGTAGATCCAGGAAGCTGGAGCAGATATCTCCTCAATGTCATCTGGAACAGAGAGACATGCTTCTATGTTCACTTAATGGTGGTTTTACCCTTCTGGGCAGCTGAACTCCACCACAACCCCTTTCCTCCTCCTCAAAGAAAAAGGGGAGAAAATACAATGGAAAAGGCTCAAGGATTGAGTTAAGGACAGGGAGATCACTCACCAATTATCGTTGTGGGAAAAATAGAATCAGCATAGGGAGATTAATATAATTTATTACCTATCACTAGCAGACTAGAGCAGGGAGAAAACAAAAACAAACTAAAAACACTTTTCCCCCATCCACCCTCTTCTACATCCTCCCCCAGCACAGCACAGGGGAACAGGGAATGGGGGCTGCAGTCAGTCCCTGAGGCTTCATCTCCACCGCTCCTTCACGGTCACTCTCTGCCCCTGCTCCACGTGAGGTCCCTCCCACGGGATGCCGTCCTTCCCGAACTGAGCCTGCGGGGGCTGCCCACAGGCAGAAGCTCTTCAAGAACTGCTCCCACATGGCTCTGTACCACGGGGTCCATCCATCCATCAGGAGCAAACTGCTCCAGCACAGGTCCCCCACGGTCGGCAGCTCCCCCCAGACCCCCTGCTCCTGCGTGGGTTCCTCTCCACGGGCTGCAGCTCCGGCCCGGGGCCTGCTCCTGCGGGGGCTCTCCATGGGCTGCAGCCTCCTCCAGGCCACATCCACCTGCTCCACCGGGGGCCCGTGGCTCCTCCACGGGCTGCAGCGTGGAGATCTGCTCCATGGGGGACCCATGGGCTGCAGGGGGACAGCCTGCTCCACCAGGGGCCTCTCCACAGGCCGCAGGGGAACTGCTGCTGTGTGCCTGGAGCACCTCCTGCCCTCCTCCTGCACTGACCTTGGGGGCTGCAGGGCTGGTTCTCACTCCTCTCTCCAAGCTGCTGTTGCACAGCATTTTTTTTCCCCTCTTTCTTAAATCTCCTCTCACAGGGGCACAACCAACGTCGCTCACTGGCTCAGCTCTGGCCAGCAGCGGGTCCCTTTGGAGCTGTCTGGAGCTGTCTCTGATCTGATGTGGGGCAGTTGCTGGGCTCTCCTCACAGAGGCCACCCCTGCAGGCCTCCTGCTACCAAACCCTTGCTACGTAAACCCAATACACCCCTCCACATGGTGGGTGTCCACAAAGGAGCAGAGCTAGTCATGGGGACAAGAGATCCATGACTTCTCCCTCTCTGTCTGCCTTTGATGTGCAGCACAGGGACTCAGAGACCATCTGCAGCGTTACTCTGGGAAAAAGTGCATTGCTGATGCCATGAAAGGGAAGTGTTAGTAAAGGGTTGATGGTGAAGATGAAGTTCTCTTACTCTTCCCCATATATCTGCATCTGCCAGAGGGGAATCCACCTGCAGATAGGGTGAAAAACATATACCACAAAATGAATACATTGCATAGCACATAAGCTTCACAGCTTAACACATGAATACTGACACCTTCAAAGTGAGTAGTTAAACATATAAAGAATGATAGATCTTCTTTGCCTATATTTTGGCTATAGAAAATGTAAAATAATACAAGGTCTCAGTGTTTAGAAAGCAAATGTGAAGAGACAGACATCAGCTAACTACTGAAGACTACATTTTGTTAATAAAAGGCTGCTACACAGCAGCTTTTTCTCTCAGATAGGGGAAAAACTCTTTGGATGATGTCACTGAAGACAGAATGTGAGTGCATCATAAGTGGTCAGTAAGATTTCATAAAAATGTTGCAGATATCCCTTGAGGATGAAGGCTCTTAGCTTTGCCATCCATCTTTACAGGCTGCTGCTAAATTTTCTCAAGCTGTAGAACATTATTTATGCAGAGGTATGATGGATAGACGTAAGTCAGTAATGAAGTTTTGTTTAACTCAGTCAGATGGCCAAAGCACAAAGGGGACCCTCTTGATGACAGATTTTCCTCTCACAAGTCAAACTCCTGATGGATACCAAACCAGTTCCTACTAGGGATGATAACACTGGAGATTTATTTTTTTTTCCCCCAAATATTAAAAATAAAATTGTATGGATCTCAAGGAAGGAAGGTAGGCTTTTTTCCATTATTTTTTCTTGGAAGACTACCTAATAGCACTGATGTGTTGGACACCAGCTCCTCCTTCACTCATGCAGAATGATGTAAACACCACTGTCTTATGGCTATGGCAATCTAGCCTGCTGTGCATTGAGAAGGGAGATTCACTGCTGACATTCAGAAAACAGGGCTTGTCCTCTAGCACTGATAAAAAAATGCCTCTCTGGGGCATGATACCACCTTGTCCTTTGTACAGTTACAGACAGTTTCTTCAGTCTGGTTTTAGCCTTCTTACAGTGGCTTGTATTACCAACAAAATATGCACATATCTGTTCTGCTCCCTCTCTCATCACACCACTGGGAACTGGATAGTCATTAATGTCTCCGTTTCAGAATGAGAGAAATGCAGAACAACAAATTGCATAATTCTAAATTCTTAATCCCATGTTTATGCTAGTAGGCCATGACACTGTTTTTTATATACAATTGCAATTTTTCTTTTTTTCTGGTTATTCATGATTTGGAGAATGCTGCTTTAAGCAGTCAATAGCAATTATACTTGGAGAAAAGAACATACAATACAAATTAGAGCAATATAGATTTCCCCCCCTGTTACTTTAATGTTTAGTTACCCTGTTAGATTTAAACTGAGTACATAATGTTTAATAAATTGCTTTCACTAAAACCCATTAACTGACACTTAGAAATAGCATTTTAATCCAAAGGAGTGCAGCAAAACATTACTGCAATTAATAGGTACATTGGAGCACTGAAATATCCACTCTAAAACAAAGTGTATCCATGGTGGCAGGTTGTTTATATCCGATGCCTAAAAGCATCTTGAAAACTAATGGGAAGCTCCAATGAACACCATGGATTTACTCACATTTACATACAATGAGGACTTAGACCTGTGACTTAAACCCATATTTCATTGCGTTAGCAAAATTCACTGCCTTGCTCATGACTGGGCACAGGATGAAGAAGAGTTTGAGGGCAAAGACTTTATGGCCATGTGCTAGCCAACTGATTGGAGAAGCCGGGCTATGGCTTGTGCTCACAGTTACTTCTACTCTTCCTCTTCCTCTCCCTTCCTCCTTCTCTTCCTGGCAAGGACAGCAGCATCTTCCTGCAGCTTGTTTATTCATTCTGCCTCACTTTGGGCAACATCAAGAATGACAGCACCACATGTCCTCTGTGGAGGCTGGAAACTTGAGCCAGGACTTTTTGAAGCAGGTGAGTCTTAGCAAATAGGTGAGTGCTAGCAAACAGGTTCATCTAAGAGGACATTCTCCAGAGAAGTTCTCGACCTGACTCTGCCAGTGGACAGAAAGGGTTCTCAGAAATAGTTTTTTGTTTTGTTTTTTTTTTTGTTTTGTTTTGTTTTTTTTTTAAGGAGAGATCAGAGGAACTCACATGGACTGAAGAAACAGATTGCCATGACAAGTTCAGAGCCAAGTTAACCTTCTGAGTTGTTTCTGCCTCATAATCTCCCTCTGCCAGCCAGCTGAATTTTGTTTTAACCTTTTAAAGAAACATGGAATCATAATTCCTCTCCTAATTTATTATGAAGCAACTCCATATCCATCCATATATGCTTCTTTTGCTATGGCTAGTGAAATGTCTTTTTTAAACAGCAACATGAAGAGATTTTATAGTCTGTCTTTTCCACGCTGAAAGTGCGTGCAATGTCAGTATCTGGAATTTGGGAAACATTTTCTGTTGAGAGGATTTGTTAAAATAATGTCTGCATACCACTTGTCAAGAAACATGGATAACGACATTTTATATTTTTAAATAAAAACACAATAATCAGGTTTTATACCAGAAATCCTCATCTGTAATTTCAACTTGGTAACTTAAAACTTTAGCAGAAGCACATTCTATATAATTTTTATGGCATTGGTAAAGACTGTTTTTCAGTGTAAAGATTCATCCATCATTCTATCTCTCTTGATGAAATTATACACAAATATGCTGGAAGCACTAACAAAATATTAGATTGTCTCATTGAAATCAAGTGGAGGAAGAAAAAACACAATAGTATGTTTCATTAATGCACAAAGTGTTCTTGAACACTTACCTTGTAAAATGAGGTCAGACATAAAATGTTCATTCTTGGGATACTTTCTGAGTCCCCAAACTGATGTGGGAAGCTTCAGTGGTGCTATAACATTACTGAAATCTTTAACCATAGCCGAGCTGGGGAAAGATAGCCAGCCTATTTGTACATGTGATTGTGTGAATGTTTTCACTCGTGAAAAAGTCCATCAAATCAGTAGGAATTTCCCCAGTAGCTGTGATGACCAACCTTGTGATTATCTGATGGAGAACAAGCCTCTGTCTGCTCAGATTGAAGAGCAAGGCAATTAGGAATAGATCGGTATCTACTTATATCTGGCCACCATGATGTCAGCTGAAGGATTTTATATTAGCTATGCTTGGACAGCTTTTATGAACTGCTTTTAAAGTATGATGAAGATACTTACTCAGAACAATTGTTCTTATACCCCCAGGAGGCAGCCCACCTCTATTGAAAGTTTATCCTTCCTCTAAAAATCAAGTCTCATCTCCTGAGTAATTTCACATTTGTACCACTAGCCATTTAATTTGAGGCATGGAACTTTATATAGCAACTAATCTCCATGTGGCCTGGCAGAGTTGGTTGATTGTCACAGATAATTGGTTGATTTGGACAGTATTCAAGCTAGTGGCCTTCTGTATCCAAGACAATCTCTCTTCAGAATATACTGTGCACTCTTTCAAAGGTAGCATGGAAAGACCATCATCATTAGCAATTTTGCTGAACAGCAATATTTAATAACTGACTAACAGGCCATTACCTGAATTGCCTACCTCTGTCATTTCAGCACAGCTAAAATAGGAATTCCCTCTCAGTCTTTCAGAACAGAAGAGGTTTTCAATCAACTATTTGTGTAAATCTGGGGGCATGTAGGTAGTCATGAGCCGTCTGCTTTCTAAATAAAGAAAATGTTTAATTCATATCAGTAAGCTCCTTGCATAAACAAAAGGTTCTCCCCGGCTACATCTGTACTAGACTGAAGTCCTTTTGATCCAGCTAGACCTGTGCTGACAGCAAATGGCATGCACTTATCTGGCTTGCAGTATTCAAGACATACACAGCTGATGTGGGCAAATAGTGTATTTGATGACTTGCCTTTATTTATGCTCATACATTTCCCAAGAACAGATAATGTAATACTTGGTCTTTGTCCAAAAGAGTGTTCAAATCATCTTTTTGTTCTGGTATTGAATGGCAGCTAACACAGCAGGGTCCAGTCTGCAGTTAGGGTTCCAAGTCACCATTGCACACATGAGTAACAACAGCAGCAACACCATTATTCTTGCACTTACTCATTTGTAAATGTCTGGAAATAACTCCTGATCTACATATGACTTGCCAGCACTTTGGATATGATTGCAGCTTTATCCAGTGTAACAACTACAAGGACTTACTTGTAGAGTAAAGGGATAAAATCTACTGTGACAGCTTTTGGTGTGAAGAATGCAGTTTTATAGCATTGGAACACATCTTAAGCCACTATAAATCCATAAACCTCCAATGAACTATTTTATATTATACCAGATGAAGGCCCAGCCTAGAGCTATTTAGTTAAATTTTACAGAGGTCTGCAAGAAAATTTTACTGAGGTCTCTAATTTTTATTGATATCTGCTGGGTAATTTTGTTGAAATCTTTTAAAAGGGGTGGTGAATAGGCGCCAGTTCTGCGAGGCCAGTCAGGACCTTTATATTGTCTCTGTAGCTGTAAAGTGTGGGGTTGCATGTCACAGAATGGCTAGGGGACTCACAGAGTGGTCCAAATCATGTTTTCCCTCAAAAAATGCAGAAGATCCCATGTATGGACCTCAGGAAGGACCATGCAAAATCTGCCTCCAGACTGCAACCTGTCACTAGGGCCAGCAAACAGAGAGACAAGGAGGGAAAGTCTGCCAGCATTAAGCTCAATAATTACTGCTTGTGTTCTCTCCAAGGCTCCAAATGCTTAATATTTTGGGTTTCTTTACTAGCAAAGGATCATTGATCTTCAACTCCTAAACACTGCAGACAGTAACTTACAGAAGTAGAATTTAGTTATTTTGGTAAACATGGTTTTCTGTATGTTATTTTGGAATCAGTCTCATCAGTTACAGGAATACATAATTTTTATGCCCCATCTTTGTTAGACATGTCATTGATCTAGGAGTCAACAGTCCATCATTTAATACTTTCCATGTATATAGATCATTGATTTCAAACAACAAATCCATCTTGTTCACTGTGCTCATGCTCTATATCAAAGTGATATCAAAAAAAACCACAGATTCAAAGTGCTCAGCAAAGTGGGTTGCTTAAGAAGGTAGCTTAATCACTGCAGATTTCTACAGACCCAAAGGCACTACCTGACATTCAGCCAAATTGCAGTTAACTATTAGGCCATTCTTCAGTTTTACTACGCTCATTTCAAACCAAGTTAAACATGGACTGACTGACAATAATACCAACTCCCACAGTGTTTGTACTACTGCTCTCGTGATGCATTAAGGGACTGGCACAGCTTTTACTGGCATCACTGCATACACCTACAGCTCCTGCAACACAGACAACTGACACAAAACTTCCCAAAAGCACAGGCAAACACAATAGGACCCAAACCAGGCTGCTCCTGAAATGAGACAGAGGTTTGGGATGGGCTGAAATCACTGGGACTCAAGGAAAGAGCCTTGAAAAGCCAAGATGACTGTTCCTGCAACAGGAGTGGAGACGAGGTGAGTGGATGTCCCAGCTCCTGGTACATCAGTCCTGGTTGCAGCTGGCCACCACCAGCCTCATGTCCTTGGAGAGAGGAGCAGGTTCTACTGTAGGACATGGAGATAGGGGCCAGGAAATTTCTCTGCCTACTGCAGCTGTCTGAGGTACCCCTCTTTTAGACCCATGGGGTGGGCTTTGAGAGGTGGTTGAGCCCTGTTCAGAAGGTTGGGCACTATCTCCCACCACTGCCCCTGTGTTTCCACTCCTACCTGCTGCTTCTTGAATCAGGATGGGAGAGGCTGAAGCAGAGAAGGGGGCAGCATTCCTCCACAGGCTGCTCCTCACACGGGAGCAAGCTACATGTACTATCAGGTATGGAGCACAAGGATGGACTTCTGGAGAAAATATATCCACCATGATCTTTCTCCTGATCTCCCTGCCTTATTTAAGGTAGACATTTGCTCAGGTCTGCCCTATCTTAATGCTGGAAGTTAAAAAAAGTTGCCATCCCCTGGCCCTCCGTCTACTTTTGAATTGTGTGACAGACATCAAGTCAAGGATGAATCTTGAGGAGGGGTAGGAAGGAGGAGAGAGAAGTGGCAGTACATCTAGGGTCAAGGAAGTTTTTAATGGCACTGAACTGAGCCTATGCTATTTCTATTTGCTACATGAGATTTTGATAATGTAATTCAATGTTGTCGATATGATTCAAAATGGAATAAACATAGGATCATATAATTGCAAATAATTTGTTCCTTTTCCGTGTTTTGGGTTGACCTGAGAGAACAGATCCTGCATATCATCTTGACCACCTGGAAGACTGTGAGTGCCTGGTTTTGCATTTGACTTTGCAAAAGAGAAAAGGGAAAAACCCTGGAGAATGTAATGCTTAGACAAATCAAATGGAAGAGGGACAGTTTTGCAATAAGTGTGTGTTTTAAAAGGATTTTTATTTTTTTCCACTGGTTTTTGCTTATAAGGTTTTGTCTGTCAATCATATATCATGAATAAAAAAGAATATAGTAGGTGAAAAAGTAAGCAAAAGCAATTGATTGACTTTAATTCTTTCAACTGGGACTTAATTGGAGCTTAAATATGGTTTTCCTGTGTCTCACATGACTGCATCAGCAATAGGACTATAACGTTATTTTCCTGAGATGCTTGAATGTTTAACAATTTATCAGTTTAAATCACTAAATCAAAGCCTCAGCTCAGACCCTTAACAGTAACATCCTTCTGACATTCACCTAAAATGTGAAAAATTCAGATTCAAGTCTCTGTTCAGAAGGCTGGGAGCAAACAGGCAGTCCATCTGAAATGTACGGAAAGAGGAGAAACACAGACCTGTGTTGCCTGGGGAAAGTGTCAGCAAAAAGAGAAATAACCTAGACATGAGGAGATGTACGCAGTAAATGAGGAGATTTCTACACATTATAGGAGAGTGGTTCTCAAGCAAGTTTCCTGCTGGCGTAGCAAGAACAAGACTTAAGAGAGAGCCTTGATCAATTTATGAAAGGCTATGAATGGCAGCACTAGCAGGGAGCTGGATTGGTGATAAAGGCAGGCCTTTTATGGTCTATCTCCAGCAAGTCAAGCAAAAATCCATATGAATTCAGATTGTGTGATTATGAAGGTAGGTCCTCGGAGGGTACACAATGCTAACTGATAGTTGATTGTAAGAAATAATACATATATTAAAGAGGTATCTTTGCATATCTCTATAGAGTTGTCTATACATCCAGAAGAATATCAGGACACACCAAATATGCCTTGCATGTGCCTGCATGTCCCAAAAAGCACATAGTCATTGCAGAAGGTTACACCTCACTGGCTTCCTTAGAATATGAAATCTGCATCTTACCCTTCACTTGATGGTGTTTCGTCAGCAGCTACCATTATTATTATTATTATTTTCAACATCTTGTCTATTGTTACAGGCTACATTTTTTTAGTGTTTAGTCAAAGAGCTTATCTCTGGACCATAATCATAGTTCACCACCAGACAAGGGTCTTAAAATACCAAATTCATGTTCAAATAGGCAGATGCTGAAAGGGTTTCTGTAACGTCTTCAGCAGAGGGCTCCATATAGAGTCTGAAAACTCACTAAAAATGGCAGTTCTCAATCATTCCCCAAATCAAGATTGTATCCTGAACCAGAGCCTTTGAGGAAGCAAAGAGGGTTTAACCAGCAGAATGCTAAAATCCATCCTGATGTACAGGGGTTAAGGTATCTTGCAGGGCACAATAACAATTGTGGCATCTGAATGGGAGTCTGGGACTAAGCCATGAGCTGGCAGTACAAGCAAACCATTTTCTGGTGTAAACTCTCTAAATCCTTTTCATGCCACTTCCCAGAAATTTCTCACAGGCTTAAAATGCACACATTAAAAAATAAAAAAAATTTTTAAAAAATTAAAGAAATAAAAGTCATAATTGATATTTTTCACATGGAAAATTTAGATTCTGCTGAAAAAAGATAGAAAATAAGTTATTGGATTTTTTTTCTAATTCTTAACAACCTCAAGAGTGTGTTAATCTTGGGTTTATCAGCAAGCATGACTCCAAGCCCCAATGAATCAATAGGCAGAGGGGGTGCTGATCACCTGGTGACCACACTGTTACCAATGGTGCACAACCCTGCTGGAAACCAGGTTATTCCAGTGATTAAACTCATTTACAATACTTCGAACAGGAGAGCTGTTCTGAAAGGATCACAGCAATATTGACTAAAAAGTCAATGAGATGCTGGGGAAATTAACGTTGCACACTTGATACACTTAGAAATGCCATTAGCTGGAAACTCAGCTAATCCTACATAATGGGGGCATGGAGACAGTGTGTTAGGAGCAAAGAAGGCACTTGACAAGGTGGGTGAGCAGTTGCAGTTGCCACAGGATTTGGTGTGATGCACAGAAACTTGGGGAGGGTGTGCATGAGCCCGAGTTTTGCTCAATACAATTTCTGTGGGCCAAACAAAAAATGCAGCTGGAGCACTCAGTGTTTGAAAAGAAATGATTGGAAGGATCATTGATAGCTCTCAGGTTTACTTGGTGATGTATTTTTTTTCTCTTCTCTGACCTCCTGATATTTTTCATAACAGATGTGTACCCAGATAACAGAGCCTTATAAAAACAAACCTAAAATAAAGAAGCCATACCCAGTTCTTTTTTCCCCCCTTTTTCCTTTTCTCTTTCATTTTTTTTCCTTTTTTTCTAACTTGAAGTTAAAAAAAAAAAAAGAGAGAGAGAGAGACAGACACAGAGAGAGAGAAAAAAAAGTTGTTTCATAGCTGCCTACAGTCTTTCAAGGGAGTTGTAACTGATCTCAGATGTGTGGGATCTGGTTTATCAACAGATCGGAAAAAAAAAAAACGTAATAATAATTCATTCTCCATCAGAAAAAAGACTTTCAAGATTAAAAAAAAATAAAAAATCATTTCACTCATTTTAAGCATGACTCACAGTGACAGAACCAAAACAAAAAAAGTATAACTTACAATGAATACCTCAGATTTAGTTGCTGGTGTATATGAAAAAAGATGCTGACTTAATGCACTGATTACATGCACATGGGATGATTTTTCTGTAGCACTTTAATGTAGGGAGTTTAGCCCAAGGTAGATCCCTGGCAGTTTATTTATAGGTCAGCTGTCAGTGTTTTGTCTTCAGAGCAGCTTCTCTCACCTTGTGCGTTTTCCAGCCTTCTCTTTTTCTGCTACAGCACAATTACTCGTGTCATGGCAGTCAACAGGCTGAGCTGCTGAGATTTTTTTCTCAGTCTCTCCGTTTTCTCATTTCCTGACATTCCTAACATGAATAGGTGCACTAAGATAATTACGTTAATCCATCTAGCAAAACACCCAACTTACACATTTGAAGCTAATTAGACAAACTTCAAAATGGGTCATTTTTCAGCCCCTCAGCCTCCCCCTGCTTATGAGCATTACCCCTGAGGGGACTCTTTCTCAATCAGGTAGACATTTCTGGGAATGAGATCTAATGAATCCCTTTACCTCCTGAACTGAAAACCTCTTTTCATTGAGACTTGAAGGAACTGAGGACAAATTCAGGCATGGCAGAAGTAGGAGCTCTCCCAAGGTAGCAGTACTGCTTCTTTCTACCTAAATTAGGTTTGACCCAGTCTATTGACAGAAGGCCAAAAGTGTTGTGGTATCCTTTCTTCTCTGGTAAGGAAAGTCAAGGTGAGACTATAGGAATCACTTCCCCTTACTGACTACTGTACTATAGGCAGATAAGATCTTTCAAATGAAGTGTAAAGAGCCTTACCAGAAATGGGTCTGTTCTCTGGATCCTGGAACGGGATTGAATTTCATGCACGGAAGGGCCTTTTATCCCCCCAGATTTTGCAAAATGTTTCACCCTGATGCTGTCAATCTAATGCTTTGTGCTCTTTCAATTTTTTTTTTTTAATTGTGAAAAGAATACAAGATATATATATATGTATACTATTTTTCCTTTTGCAATCAAGGGGGTTGACCACATTTTTTTTAATCCATTTCCAACTGGATTTGCATTCACCTGCCAAGTGCCCAGTAAGAAACAGGCGTCTGCATAGTACACTGATTAACTAAGAGAGAGCAACAAAAGGCAGTAGAGAAAACAGAAGCACTGAGTTAAAGCAGGTTGAGCAAAATCAAACAACTGTTCAGTGACAAATCTGGGATTGAGTCAAAACATTGAAATGACTCCGTCATGCTTCTCCTTCCACATCAACATTTCAACAGAGATGAATACCACAGTAGACTTTCTGAATTTTGACAAAGAAAAAAAGTGTCTGAGTACATTGCTGTTTTGAGAATCTGTGGAAAAGTAAAAGAGAGTTTTCTGGGGGACAGGGAAAAGGACAAAACAGGCAGTGGTGTGAAGCATTGCTCATCAAAAATAGAAGTGGTGGACTACACAGTCAGAAAACTGTCACTCTAGCTCTCGTGGGCTCTGCCAATTAAAAAAAAAAAAAAAAGAAAGAAAAGAAAAGAAAAAAAAAAAAAAGACAATGAAACCATACTATAAAAATTTGCTGTTGTTGTTGTTGTTTGGTTTGGTTTGGTTTTGTGCCGATGTAGTGCTAAGTGCATTTCCAAAGCACTAAATATGATTATAATCAGCAATAATCTTATTTTATTAGCTAAGATCATAAAATCATGGAGTCATTAAGGTTGGAAAAGACCTCCAAGATCATCTGGTCCAACCATCACCCTACCACCAATGTCACCCACTAAACCATGTCCCTAAGCACCAGGTCCAACCTTTCCTTAAACACCCCCAGGGGCGGTGACTCCACCATTTCCCTGGGCAACCCATTTCAGTGCCTGACTACTCTTTCTGAGAAGAAATGTCTCCTAATTTCCAATCTAAACCTCCCCAGGCACAACTTGAGGCCATTCCCTCTAGTCCTATCACTAGGTATCTGCAAGAATAGGCTGACCCCCAGCTCCCCACACCTTCCTTTCAGGAAGTTGTAGAGAGCAATAAGGCCTCCCCTGAGCCCTGAGCCTCCTCTTCTCCAGACTAAACAACCCCAGTTCCCTCAGCCGCTCCTCACAGGACTTGTGTTCCCAGGCCCCTCACCAGCTTCGTAGCCCTTCTCTGGACACGCTCCAGGGCCTCGATGTCCTTCTTGTACTGAGGGGCCCAAAACTGAACACAGTACTCGAGGTGCGGCCTCACCAGAGCAGAGTACAGGGGGACGATCACCTCCCTGGTCCTGCTGGCTGCACTATTCCTGATACAAGCCAGGATGCCGTTGGCCTTCTTGGCCACCTGGACACACTGCCGGCTCATGTTCAGGTGAGCATTGACCAACACCCCCAGATCCTTTTCCTTTGCACAGCTTTCTAGCCACTCTGTCCCAAGCCTCTAGCATTACATGGGGTTGTTGTGACCAAAGATGTGAAATGTAATATACCTGGTCCCAACAATCCTCAGCTAGATCAGATTTGCTTTTTTCTTTTATACTTTCCGACACTTCCAAAGCAAAAGAGAGCAGATGCTGCAGCTGAACTACACCACACCATGCTCTGATGTGAAGCACTGCAACGCAGCACTGCAAGGATGCTGGGCAGGCTTGTTGGAGCCAGCCCTGCTGCTGCAGCTGGGACCACAAGAAAGGATTTGCCACGAACTTGGGTGACTGAGGCAAAAAATCATTGAACCAGTAGAATTAACACATGCCTTTTGCTTTCTATCTCTCCAGAAAAATGAATAAATAAATAAATAAATAAATAAAATAAAATGCCAGCTTGTGAAGTTTTCCGATACAAGAACATAGGTGAGCTTCCCATCCTGCTTCCCCACTTCTTTTCCCATTCAGACATTGTAATTTTAGAGATGGAAAAAAAAAATGAAAAAAGTTTTCCCATTGTAGCACAAAGTCTTTTCTTCTATTGCCTGCCACAAGTGTAATGTCTTGTTATTTTCTGCTCCTTCTGCTTCCACAATGAGCTCTGATGGAGCTCCCTAATGATAACAAACCATCACTGCAGTAATATTGATACCTGTTGTAATCACTGGCGTTCTGGCTTTTCAATTCTCACTATTTGCCTTGGATCAAGTAGCTCTGTGCTAATGCAACAGAAGGTCACCAGATGAAGGGGCTGATAACAGAGAGGGACTGTTCTACTTAACATGCATGGAGGATTATGCTTTTCAGTCGTCCTCGAGCTAATCTTTCAAGTTGTCCTTTTTTGACTTTCTCAGTTTAATCAGTTTAATCTCATCTTCCCTCTTTTCTGATTACAAGGATTTTCTGTAGAAACCTTGCCTCCACAATAAGGACCACGTGGCAATTTATTCTTATATTGATTTCAACATCTCTTTTCCTCTACCAGGGCTCTGACACAAGGGGGGTTGGGGTTGGGTGGTGTCAGAGGGGAAGCAGAGGGTCCCCCTAGTGCCTTCTGCCTAGTAAATCCTCCCACTTTTCTTATCAGGGAATCTGGATACTACTTTAATACACTTGAAGTCAGAAATGGCAGCCAGCTTGGAAATACTCAACTGTGATTAAAAGTTAGCAGAGACAGTAAGAGCGATAAAGCATAATCACAAGACAGGCTAAATATGGGGCACCAGTAATCAAACTGTTCAGGCCATGTTTTCCAAGGGACTCTTTCATAGTCACCAGCACTACTACTTACCTAGCAGTATAGGGAATTTCTTAATCCACTCTTGGGGAAACCAGCTGCAAGGTCCAGGGAGTTAGGCAGAGTGGCCAGTCTGCACAGAAAGGTTCATGCACATGCATGTAGGCATGAAGATGTGACCACACAGTCAATTACCAAACCTTTCCTCTGCTTTACTAAATCTCTCCAGGACAGAAGTATTACATAAGTACTGATTTTTCCAGATAGGAGGGATAAGGACTGCTTTGCTCTGGGTTGACATTTTGCCTACTTATGTCTGTAATGGATAGAAAGAAGAGAGAAAAGAATGCATCAGGCAATGTGCTTTTCCCCTGTACATGCTACATAACCCTTGAGTGACGATGCTTAGGCAGGTGTAGGGAATAGTTAAGCAGGAAACAGGTAGTCCTACTCCATGAATAGGATGACTCTATCTAAAAAGAGGTTAAGAGGTCCAAGAGACAACTCCCACTTTGCTGTTGTACCAAGTAAATAAGGGATGAATTGTCTCATCTTCCCACCCATTTGGTTGCTTCTTTTTTAGGCACCGCCTCTTCATCACATCTTCATAGCATTTAATTTCACAGACATCTGAAACATTCATCCATAGTCCCACTTTCCCTCAGACATACATTTTTCTCAGCCTCTGAGTAACACAACAGCAGCAAGATGGGATCTGATGGGGTGGGCTGGTGTAGCTGTTTAGCCCCGTAAGCCTGATCAATTTTTCCTACATGTAATGAAGGATTTTGCTTTCTCTTCAGGGTTCCTGGAGATAATGATATACTATAGCCAGTGGAGGTGAACATCTGTTTTAAGAACTGTGAACTTGCAGAGACCATTTGTCTATCTGATCTTCCTTTCTTGTTTTTCACTGTGTCCTATTCATTTCTCTGTTAATTAAATAGATGTGAAATCACTGAACCACTGGGTCGAAGAAACAATTAAACAACAACTGAAATAAAAAAAAAGTGGGAGGGAGGAGACTCTCTCCTATTTTTCTTCTCAGCTGATTCTGTGTAATAGAAATTGCCCTATTTCTGAGTGTGCACTATCTTTTCCTCTCACAGAGAGAAGACTTGGATTCATGAGGGTGTATCTACCTAGTAACAATACAGTAGAGTTAACCCAAGAGAACAATGCATCCATTAATCTGCTCATACTTAATTGGTAAGTACAGTATGGAGCTGGCATTTCAAATGCAGACTGTAAACGTACTTGAATTGGTTGCTATTTAATTCATGCAACTGGCACACACATGCATGCACCATAAAAAAAAAAAAAAAAAAGAGAGAGAGAGAATGAAAACAAGTTATTATGAGTAATCTTTACTTTGCTAATGTTGCCAGTAGGTTATAAGAAAAAAATAGGTATGAATCTACTGACATAGAAGTCTGCACATGCAGAATGTGGCAGAGCAGGGAAAAGGGGGAAACCTCTGACCCAGCCAGTGCCCTGGCTTCACCCCTACCTCTACTGTCTGCCTTAACGGAGGACAAGCAGCAGGTACGGCAGGGCAACCCTGTACCAACAGCTTCCCTAGGAATGACAGCAGGGAGCAAGGATGGAGAGCACAGAGACTGACTGAGCCCAAGGAGGCTGTGGTCCATAAAGACAAGGACATGGATAAGGTTTGCTTTCCAGAACAGTGAAGGGCAAGCAAAACACTTTTGTTTCACTAGCTGTATTCAACATTTAAAGAATGTTGGAGGAATTGGGATGGCATTGCAGGAAGCCACAAATCACCCTTCATAAAGCAGAGCTCACTTTTCCCTATAGGCACGAGAAAAGGGAAGTCTTAAAATACAGGTTGTCTGGCAACCCTATGACTAGCCTATCACCCATATAAATTGACTTCCTACAAAACCATAGCTATTTCGCTAAAAAGTGAAAAGTGCCACACTGTTAACGTGACTAACATGAAGGCAAAGTGAAAAGCTAATCTTTCTCTTGTGTCCTACCTCATTTTCACCACTGCCGCCACCACCACAAAAATCTGCACACACACAAAAAAATGTTAGCTTTACTTTTCCAAAAACCTCTTTACTAAATTTTTCCCTGCAAATATGACAGGTTCATTCTTGAACCTCCCGACTGAATTATTTTTCTCAATTATTTTTCTATTTTTTTTTCTTTCTATCCATTGTGTGGATGCTGCAGTCACAATCTGTGAAATGAATAGCACTTGTTATATTTTGTATAAATAACCTTATCACATGAATATAGCATAAGTTTCCCCAGCTGAGAAATACAGCTCATGAGACAAAATTCTTGAAAAATAGTATCTCCCTGAAAAAGAGCGTCAGCAGTGTGGAAAAAAATATATAGCAATAAGCAAAGGGAAAATAACACTTAGCCCTACAATTTCTTGTGTTTGCACTTGCAAACACAGGATTGATGGAACAGGGTCATAGCAATCTTTGCTTTTCTGTGGCCACAGCACATCCCTTACCTGGAAGAGACAAGAAGACATCTGGATGTGTCTTGAAGCCCCAGGATTCTGTACGTCTATAAATTCAAGAGTGTTGTTTTGTATCTGTAGCCTGGAAGGGAGAGTGGGGGTGACAGATACACGGGGATGTGCCTCATGCAATGGGGACGTGGCGGATGTATAGATGATAGTTGGAAAGGAAGAGAGGAGGAGAGAAAGAACTGGAGCACAACCAGCCCACACCTGTTGTTTTCAGACTGCTACTGTCACATCCTCAGTAGTCTGGCAGATGTCCTCTGTATCTGAACACTAAGATTTGTCCTACACATTTTTCTGATCCAGTCAGTCTTTGACTTTTCACATGAGGTCTCCTTCTCCACTGAGCTGAAAGTCACTCCACATGCCTACAGCAACCAGGAACCAGAAGACCCTGGCAGGAGGTGGTAGTGCCCACAGCACCAGGAGAGATAAGAGCAGGAGCTGTGTGCAGAAAGCAGCATGAAAGTTTTGGAAGGGAAAAGATCAGGGAACTTTTAAGTTGCTGAGCACAAACTCCTTCTTTCCAGAAAACTGGATTACAAATAATCCTGTCTGTAAAATTACTAGGAAAAAATATATATCAGCTGACCTCAGTTTATCCTTCCCTTTTTGGGAGAAAAAGAACTTGGAACAATTCTAAGACATGCTTTTCTATTCACAAAAGGTCCTGATGTAACATCTGCAGCAGTGTCCAATCTGGATTTTCAACTGAAATCAGCTTTGTGAGTCAGCTTGTGCATTCTTGGTATTGGAAAATCAGGGCAATATCATGCAATACAAAGCCATACACTTTTCCCTAGTTACCCAAATTCCATTCTGCTGTTAAATGATCATCATACAAATGCAGAAGGGGGAAGAACTTGCTTGGTAATGGAAATTCTGTCTATTCCTGTAATGCATTTATTGAGGCTTTTCCAATTATTTTTATTAAAAAAGAAAGAAAGAAAGAAAGAAAGAAAGAAAGAAAGAAAGAAAGAAAAGAAAGGAAGAAAGAAAGGAAGGAAGAAATGAAAGAAAGGAAGAAAGGAAGAAAGGAAAGAAAGGAAGAAAGAAAGGAAGCAAGAAAGGAAGAAAGGAAGGAAGGAAGGAAGAAAGAAAAAGAAAGAAAGAAAGAGAAAGAAAGAAAGAAAAGAAGAAAGAAAAGAAGAAAGAAAGATGAGTACAAAGAAACTACAAAGGAAAGGCATTTGTGATTGGATTAGTGAATCCAGAACAAAATCATCAATAGATGTCTTTATTATTAAAATAGTGTAAGAACTTTGGCTGAATGATTAGCCAACATTTCAAAGCCTTGCTGAGTTGTTTCTATTAGCATAAGAAATAAGCAGCTTCAGTCAATTGTACTCTTGGCATAATCTTAAAATAATCTTGTTTACTTACCCCCTCAAAAAGGGAGGAAAAATTTCACCCAAGGCCCATTTTCCTGAATGCAATAAAAGTGAAATCATCAGCAAAGACTGTTATTCTCATTCAGGAATTCCCAGGTCTGTCACTCGAGAGTGCTTAACATCCTAGCCCTGCTGCCTGGCTGCTCCCTCTCCTCAGCACACAGACAAGTCTTCTTGCAAGATTTTTGCTCTGTCACTAGCAGGCTTCAGCCAAAAACCCCTATGTTTGCAGCAATGAGCTGCTCACAACATAGCTTTACCTCCGATATACTACAGTTCTTCATGGCAATGGCTCACAATCAAAGAGACCCCAAAATTCCTGAAGAAGTCTGAGGGCATTGTGTGTACAGTCTGGGGAAGCAGGACCAGAGACCAGGCAGCAAGCCATTATTTGCCATTTTTAGCTTGAGAATGATACAAAAGCTACCAACAGCAGAGCTGATACTCTGCAGGCTTTGCCTGGGTGCTCCCAGGTCCTTCCTTCCAGGACAGAAAGGTTTCAAGGTCTGCTTGCCCCATAGCATGTCAGCCTTGACATGAGACCAAGCATTTCCTCTAGGAGCTGGGGACTTCCCCATGTTTGTAGTGGATCTACTACTTTTTACCTTAAAATCTCTGGCTAGCGTTGCAATCCCCATCTTTTTCAAGGATCCTTTTCATAACATCTTGCATTGCTTCAGTGATATCTCCCAGTGGCTGTTTATATTTTTTATATATATATATTTCTAATAAGATTGATAAGAGAAGTTTTTTACAGTCTCTCTTTCTTACCTTGTCTCTTTACCATTTTTTTCTTTTTTGTGAAGTAAGGTTACTACATAAAATTCCTTCTGTTGCAGCACAGCAATTGTGTGTAACCTTTTACTCTGATTTGTCATTTCATTCTCGTATCAACTCTGTTGTGAAGACCTGTCAATTCCATTTATTGAACACCTTTAAAATTTGTGCTTGGCTAATGACTGAGGTAACTAAAACTCTGGTGAATGCCTTGTGTTTTTTTTCTTTTTCTCAGCCTGGATATTTAAATGTGTTTCTTGCTGGTCTTTGTGCATTCATTCTATCTAAATTGCAATCTGTGCAGTCATTTGCTTGGTATGGTCCTTTTCCCTCCCCTCCCCTTCCTTTCCCTTCCCTTTCCTTTCCTCTCCTTTCCCTTTCCTCTCCTTTCCTCTCCTTTCCCTTTTCTCTCCTTTCTCTCTCCTTTTTTTTTTTTTTTACTTTTTTTTTTTTTGGTATATTGCATTTAAGATTTTGACATGTTTTGCTTTATTTAAACTGTCTTGTTAGACCATCTAAGGAGGAGGCTGGTGTATGAAGACAGAGAGGGTCTAACACCATGAGATCTGTGTCTCCACTGAATTCTGTTACAGAAGAGCCAGTAACCGTGACAGGTTTGGGTGACTGCACTAAAATGTAACAATGGTGATGAAACAGAACTTTAATATGATTAATTTCATTCCTGGTGTCAATATTCCTTTTACAAAATGTTGTGTATTGCAGCTGGTAACCACTCTAATACTAAAACAGTAAAGAGCAAAACTTAGTTCAGTTCTAAACACCTCAGGATTCACCTGCCATTTCAGGCCTTTCACCTGTTTCTATAAAATCTAGCCTTCCCTATAGTAGAACTTTCTCAGACTTTTCAGTTCTTGATCTAGCCCCAAACAAATACCATTTTATTAAACTAATACAGACTGATCTGGAGGTAGTGCACTCCTTGTCACCTCAGCTTTTTCAGATAACTTTTTCAGTGATTTACTTCACAGCTGAGGCCTCTTATTTGGGAGTGACATGGCACAAAAGCCTATGCTGAGCAGCTACTGTTACAGGAACTTGTAACAAAATCAGGCAGAACACCTGACTTATTTCGGTATTATTCTTGAAACCACAGTGGAAAAAGTCATGCTTTCTAGACAAGACATAGTATTCATCTGAATCCTGTCAGTTCAGTTTGAAACCTCCCTATGTGACAGCCCTCCATTTACTAATTCCAAAAGCGAGGCTTTTGTCCTCCAATTTTCTTATTTTCTGATCCTCTTTATTTCAAAACAGTTGTGCTGCTGAGTCATCACTGTCAGGGGAAAAAATAAAAAAAATAATTAAAAAAAAATCCTCAAGTGCTCTCTCTGTCTACTACATTCTTATTTGCTTTATTTGGTTATGAGTGATGTACAGTTCATCTTTACAAGTACCAGCAGGCTCAGCTATTTAGAGATCTTATACATCAAAATGTATAGTAAAATAAACCACAGAACTAAGATATGAAGTATGTATATTTCTTCCTTTTATTCCACTCATTCACAGTGGACATTTCACATAAAAAGATAGTTCTTGACTCTTAAAGTGATCTAACAGTTTTCCACAGTGAAGCTGATCCACTCTATTCGTTACACCAGGCCTTTTCTCTCTCATTTTTTGCCCTGTGAACTAAAGTGATCTAGGTTTTGTCTGTTACTTCTCACACTGTCCTGACAGTTATCCACAGATTTCATCTAAGAGCAGATATCCAGAAGTTGGAGGGCTAAGCCCTTGCGCATGATTTGTCCCTCATAACAAGATGTAACCTGCCGTAATCCATGGAAGTGTAGTTTCATGTTTCATATGTGTCCAGAGAAAGCAGTCATTTTGCAGCAGGTGCTACCAAGTACCTGATGAAAGCTGCAGAATATGTACTGAGAGATCCTGTTGCTGGTACAAATCTACTGCATCTTGATTTCCTGCTCCATTCTTTGTACAAAGGCATTCTTTGTGAGGGATATAGTAAACCATATCTCCTAATCCCAACAGCTGCACTTTTCCATCACCTTTAATTATGTTAGATGCAGCATGTGCCTCAAGCTCACCTCTATTTACCTGATGCATTACTGTTGTTTTGAAGGGCAGATGTTCTTACATCCCATGCTTCAACAGTCTCAGCTCTTTTCTATTGCTTTACAGAGACGTGGTTCCAAGGAGCGATGCTGCTTGTGCGTCGTGCACCGCCTGGATCTGCACTACGCACTGCCACATGCACAGATGCGTTCCTTAAACTGCTGCCATTTGTCACCATCCTGCTCCAACACATCCACCGTACATTGGTTTTACTGCTCTACTTGGGATTGCTATTGCAGTCTTCTGGAGTATTTATTTATTTATTTAAGGGAAAAATACTCATCATGCACTGCTATCTGGAGAATGGCAATTCCAGTTCATAAGCTTTCAAACTTGTTTTCATTCTGTAATGGAGTGAAAAGCCCATCTTCTGAAAGGCTTCAAAAAGCTAATATTTTGGAACTTGAATTTCCAGAATAAAGAAACCTCCAGATTTTGACTGGAAAAACTTCAGATTTTGACACCTTTGAGAGACAAAGGTCCTGGCCCTCAGAAGTCTTCAAGTGGGCACCCCTCTGTGAAGCACTTCTGGGAGAAGGAAAAAGCACATCTGATGAAAATCGGAAAAAAGATCCAGCCAGCTGCCCTCACACTTCATGCTGAAGCTCCAGACCCCAGCCCTTCACAATACCCTTCAAAATATGTTTACCATGCCATGCGCTTTTCAGTCTCTTTGTTTGCTCTCAACCATGCTAACTGGTCAAGCGGGCAATAGCAGAAGGCAAGGAAGCATCATAAATCTTTAAGAAACCTGATAAAACTTTCAAGCAAGCTCCTGCCTCCCTCCCCAGCCTGGCAGAAAGAGCTAGGCCAGACGTGTGGTTGCTGTGGTAACGTTACGCCACCCCTCTGGTGACTGTAGCGGCGAGGTGTCAGCATAGCATGCCTTGGTGGTTTCACCATCCTCAGGTGCAGAGACGGATACGGCAACATTAGCTCAAGTAATTCTCACTTCTTGTAGAAGGGCCCTCTGTGGGTGCGTGTGGCTTGAAGGCTGGCCTTTCACTTCTTCCTGCCCGAGAAGTCTTTTTTTTTCTTCTTCTTTTTTTTTTCTCTCAGACCTCTAAAGGAAGTTTACACCTTTATTTCTAAAACACCAAGGAAGGCAGGCCTTAAATAATGCATTTCCAGAGTGCTTCGGTGCAAGTGTCAGGGATGGATGAACTTATTTGAACCACGGAGCAGTCGGAAAAGTGGCATTCAAACTGCACACCTGAAGTCAGCTGTGAAATCAGTCTGCCACTATGAAAAGTCAGCGAAGAGCAGAGAGGTGCCTTAGGATGGGGAACCGCCACCACCAGCAGCTCTCAACGATGGCGGTGCCACAGCTCCCATGCCTGGTGAGAGAGACACATCTCCTGGCAGAGGGAGAAGAGCAACAGCTCCTCTCCCCTTCTTGAAAAGGAAGCAGAAAATTGCAATTTGTTTAAAAGAAACAAGAGCACAGAAGCCCTCTAACCCGTCATTGTCTAGCAATTCATGAGTTACAGTTAATGTATTTCGGTGAATTTGAAGAGAAAGAGATTAGGACAACATGCTGAGAAGAGTAATCAATTTTGCAACAGAAGTGTTGTATATATTTGCTGTAATGACCCGATCCACAATATTTTTCCTATTTAAATATTGCAAACAAAAAGATACAGTGTTTATGAGCATAAACACAGGCTGAGAAAAAAGGTGACAGATTTAGTGAAGGTAGCATCACATCTTGCTTATAGATAGGAAACCAAAAGACCTTCTCACATAACCATATGGAAGAAAACAAGATTACTAGTGATACATGCTCCCAGGCTAGAACATGGGGCTTATATTTTTACAAGTCCTTGGGACTTCATAGCCTGTTTAGACATTAGAGAAGACAATTAAATGAGCAAACATCAGTTCTCATTCTCAGTGGGAATTTTTGGCACTAACCATTTTGAAATGATACCTTTATTATGCTGATTTCAGGGGATTTACACCCTGTAGGAGTTTTGTCCTCTGCGTCAGCTCTAACTATAGTGGATGGAAAACTGAATGATATCTAATTGGTTTGATCAACTGGACAGCAGCAACAGATGGATGAAAAAAATCACAGATGATCTTCATCAAAAAACGTCATGCTCTACAGCATTCTCAGACTACGCGGACTTCTATGAGACCATATGTGACTTTTCCAGAGCCACAGGACAAAGAACACATAGTGTGCTCAAATGTTTGAGGCCAATCCTCTATATTTAAAACCTGAATAGAAAAATTCAGTTGCCTTTCAGAGTCTTACTAAATATACCAGAGTGTCTGCAGCTTAACCATAACAATACCAACAAAACCAAACAGATCTGTTTCTCGTCTCTGAAAGTTAATCTGTCGCTACACTGAATGTTATCACCATAGAGAGAAAAACGCAGCATCAGATTACTCCACAGTGAGGTTTCTCTATGATTTTCAGAAGAAATTTGAGTCTACATGATGAAATGCCTTTCTGTTGAGGCTGAGGTTATTAATACTCTGTTGAAGTTTCTATTTTGTTTTGATTAAAGCAATTAAATTAACATCATTATATCAGAAGTATGAAATATCTTCAGAGCTTCAAAATCCAACTAATCTTTGTAGTATTGTAGATGATATTTATTCAGGTATTCTGGCAAAAACCTGAGGCCTTGGTCTTGGAAATCTTTAAACATGTAAGTAATCTAAGAGATATGAATCACTAACAAAGTCCATTTTCATATTTCTAGCTGTTGGCTTCTTCTTCTTGCCATTGTACATTTTTCATAGCTGGATAACAGCATTTGCTTATGTATGAAATGTCTTTAAAAAAATGTTTAAGAAAGTTATTAGAAATAACAGAACTAATTTTTAAAGAAGTGATATTAAGTCAGAAAAACAATTGTCCTTAGTATCTGAAGAGTAATCAGAAGTAGTTTACTGGCAATTCTGGAGGTAATATTATGAAACATTTTTTTTTTCCATTTGTTACTCTTGCCAAATTTAATGCTATTTAGAATTTAAAATTGAGTATTTTTCATGTTTTCTTAAAAGACAAAAAAGATACACTACTTAGATAATGCTTTTATGACTATTGGTAACATTTGAGAAGCAGTAGTTTCCCACTTCTATTTTTTGAGCAACTATTTCCTCTTCATTCTGTTACAATTACTTTCCATGAACTTTGTCTCAGCTTATAATAACCAAGAACTTGGGTTAGCTCTGCAGTCACTTAAAATCTTGGAGTCTCTTCCTCTCATAATATGCTTTTTAAATTACTGCTGTCCCATTTTCAGTATGACTACCTGAAAATGATCCCTAAAGATCAAGAGAATGATTAGAAGCCAGGGAATTTCACCGTTCTTACCACAGATTCCTCAGCATGATTTTAACATGAAAATACTCATTTTTCACTATTGTTTCATGGCAGCTTTTCAGGAGGAATAAAAGGAATAATCGGAACTGCAAAACAGTGCATTATAACAAGTCAGTGGGTTTACATTCCAACTGGAATTAGTCAGAATCCATCCCAAGAAGATTTTTCCTGCATTTAAAATTATGTTTAGAAAGAGTAAAAAATATTCCATCAATCATAAGGGACAATAAAAAGAGCCCAAACTTCAGTCTTAAAAGCATAAGAAAAATATGGGTTTAGCAGAGATTTAGGGAATGCCAAACTCGCTACTTGCCCACAAAGCAAGAGTAGGTCTCAGACGATCTCTTCCATATTCAAAAGTAAAGCAAAGGTTTATCTTTAATTGAAATATATGATAGGAAAGGAATGGCTAGCAGTTAACATGAATTTTGCTTCTTTTATGGGAAAGAGAACTAAAATATGTATGCGTTCACATGTGAAAGGTTTACTTTTTTTTTTTATTTTTTTTCCACCAGAGAAAAAGCTGAAAATGCAGGTCTTCTTGATTCCCTCCTCTTTTCTTGAGGAAATCACTGGCAGCCATGAGAACCAGGTAGAAGCTGCACTTGCTTGATGTAGTGGAGATCAGGATTGATTTGGTGGCTTTGTCCATGTGAGAACAGAATTAGCGATAACTGTTTGAAAGCTGTCAGTGCTTGGAAAGGCCCACAGAAACATTTCACAGGTGCATTTTCAAGACTGAGAAAAGAAACTGGTTTTAATACAGCCAAGCAAAAAAAGGCTTAAATAGGACTTTAGCAATGCATAAGACTTCAGCAGTCTTCTGCCCAAGGGTGTATTTCTCTCTATGTGTAGTACTCTGTCACAAGGCTAGGTTTTAATTACACGAGCCACAGGCAAAACGAAGTCTGCTTTCTACTATCATTTTGATGTGGTATTCCCTGTATCTCTAGGAAGTTAAGGTCCCTGGTAAGCTCATCCGCTCTCAAGCATTAAAAAGCAAGTGTCATTTTCAAAGGCAAAAGGTATGCACTATACTGGTAGTCAAAAAGGCTGACTTCCCCCCAACAAAAGATTTAAATCCCCTACACATCTCCAGGACCTCTTAGAGGTAAAAACTACCACTTGTGCCATGACAATAAAAAGGCATTAACTCTAGCACACACCAGACACCAGTCGCCAAATACCTTCCTATTAATTACTGCAGTTCTTAGTTCAGCTCTCCATTTCTTTTCTGGAGCGTAAAACCTGCAATACCACAGCACAGTATGAATTTGCTGCTGCAGCTGCAATGCTCGAGTCAGTCATGAACTCTCTGCCTCCTAGTTCAGAGAGTACAAGTCTGCTGTCACACCACCGCAGCTCTCTGAAATGACCGGATATAATTGGGTTCAGCAGAGTTCAAAGCTGTGCTCCAGCTTCCTCATATCAAAGCCCATTGATTCAATGGAAGCTGAAGCACATTGAAATGCCGTGAGGGTGCGAAGGAAGTTATGAGCAAAGCACATTCAGATCTGTCCTGTTAGATGCCAGGATGCATTACACAATTGGCTTCTGGCTGAGCTTGGGTGTGGTCCCCTGGAGTCTTATTTTGTCCTCTAATTGCTGCAAAACATATCTCATTTTTGCTAATGTACTTTGCCTTCTTCATGACTTGATACTTCTGAGACTCATTTACATTTTTTTTTTAAATGTCAGGGCTTTCTCCTGAGATTGTTCATTCATTATATTTATTTTCTTGGACATGATTTAACAAACCATCCCTGAAGAATTTGGAGCTATTAACTTTGTTGAACAGTAGCTCAAGTGAGAGTTAAAGGCAAATGGTCTAAGAGAAAGTAATGGGCCAAAGCACCTCCGGGGTATTCATGTGCCCCAAAACTCATTTCAGTCATTCTTTCCAGAAAGACAAAAAAAAAATAAAAAAAAAAGAGGAAGTGCTGTTGTTATTGGTATGAGACTATAAATAGTTACAGATAAGCTTAACACAACTGGGGTTCTTTTGCTTTGCTTTGTTACTCAAGATACTCAAATCTTCACCCTCAATTCTAGTTAACCCTTATGTATTGTCCATGCCTACCTCATATTCACTCCTGTAAGCTCCAAACCAGCAATAGTAATTGCTCAGCTTTATGTCATGAAATGGCTGTTTGGCTCACATTGCTATCAATTGCAGAATTTGTTTGTAGAGACCTGGATTGCTGTTCACTAGTGACCTTATTGTGGGAAGTAAACTTTCTTGCTGCCACTGCTGAAAATAAGGCAGCTATAAGTGGCAGCTTAGTTAACTTGCCCTGTAAGGTCTCCAGACAATGATATGAAGAGTATACTATATAATGTAACACATTCATATCATCTTTGTCATCCTGTGGGCTGTAATAGCAATCAATTTCAATGAAGGGTCTGACTGTCTAGAAGCCCATTTGTTTTTTTCAAAATTTGCCAGCTGTACACAACCGAGAATATGTGTCCATTAGCTGATATTCAGTTCCATTAATGAATTAATAACAATTCCAAACAGTACAATTTCATACAAAATGTTACTTCTTTCCACAAACACTGCCTCACCAGCAACTGTGTCCTTTCTGGAAAACTCTTTTTAGATTTACTTAGGTAAAGAATGCAACTCAATCACTGTTGTTTTGTGTATGTTATAACTGACTATTTTTCTGCAGACATTAATGTGTTTGTTCCTAATACAAGCAGACCTAGTCATAGATTCATAGAATCATAGAATGGCTCTGGTTGGAAGGGACCTCTAAGATCATCTAGTTCCAACCCCACTGCCATATGCAGGGATGCCACCCACTAGATCAGGTTGATCAGGGCCTCATCTGACCTGGTCTTGAACACCTCCAGGGATGAGGCGTCCACAGCCTCACTGGGCAACCTGTGCCAGTGCCTCACCGCCCTCTGAAGAAAAGAGTCTAGAAGCTGCCCCATGTTAGATAAGGGCCAGTTTCAGCCGGCTCCAAAGGGACCCGCTGCTGGCCAGAGCCAGGGCAGTAAGTGGTGTTGTTTGTGCTTCTGTGAGAGCAGATTTAAGGAAGGGAAATAAACTGCACAATAGCAGCTAGGAGACCGAGGAGAGAGAACCAGACCTGCAGACCCCCAGATCAGTGCAGGAGGAGGGCAGGAGGTGCTCCAGGCAGGCAGCAGCAGTTCCCCTGTGGCCTGTGGAGAGGCCCCTGGTGGAGCAGGCTGTCCCCCTGCAGCCCATGGGTCCCCCATGGAGCAGATCTCCACGCTGCAGCCCGTGGAGGAGCCCCCGGTGGAGCAGGTGGATGTGGCCTGGAGGAGGCTGCGGCCCATGGAGAGCCCCCTCAGGAGCAGGCCCCGGGCCGGAGCTGCAGCCCGTGGAGAGGAGCCCATGGTAAAAGGAGGAAGACAACAATATGTTGCTTTTGTTGATGATATTGCTCCTGGTGCTGAAGTTGGTTTGGATGTCTTTGTCCAGGGTTCATTGCTGTATGTTAAATTGTTTGGTATGGACCAAACCAAATCTTTTTATTACCTTTTCTTTCAGGAAAATAAATAAATAAATAAATAAAATCAATATTTGATAAGAATGAAGGTATCTATTTTGTCACTTTCAGTTGAACTTGAGGGAGTTTTGTGTGCTTTTATGTGAGTGAGAAGTTATCTCTTTTTAGTTATATGTTTCTTCTTGGATGCTTGTAAGGCTCCCTAAAGAAATATCTTTGTATCAGGCATGCAACAAGGAACATAGAGCTAAAACCCACTGAAATCGGATGGAGCAGCTTCATTAATACCTATTAGTTTTGAATCAGGTCAGCTGGCAAGTGCTATTAAGGCTGCCCCATGCCAGTACAGATGGGCCATTTGTATAGTTTTTTCTGCAATAAATTCATTAAAAAATAATAATAATCTTTTCTCAGTCAGCCTGAAACACTCTGTGAGCATTGTAGCTGGAAAGAAATTGGAGGTCTGACCAACAAGAGCACAGGGAGACTGGCATTGCCATCTCAGCAAAGGTCCAAGTTCATGTTCAAGCCCCTCTCTCTCACATCCAGTGTCAAGAAGGTTATGCACCACAGGTCTCCCGGGAGAATGTGCTAACCAGACGAAAGTGCAATGAAGTTATTTGTAGAGCTACTTGGTAAAAAAAAAAAAAAAAAGTGTCAAAAGAAACTTTTCTTCTGATACAATATTGTTGCTTCCTTTATTTTTTTTATTTATTTATTTTCTTGATAAAGAAAAAGAACGCTTCAAGCTGAATGGAAAAGAAAAATATTTCTATTCTCTTCTCAGTAGCCCGACCCAAAAAATCTATTATTTCCACTGTTCTACTTCTAACCTTTCCATTTCTTTCCAACTAGGTTTACAAAATTTGCTTTCTAAAGAGCCCTGGCATCAGAATCTGTAGAACAGCCAGGGTCAAAATTTCGCTATTTTTGAATACACCTACAATACACACAGATTTGCATAATAGGCCCTAATGCCTCCTTCAGAATCATTATGGTCTATTGAGTAAATAATGTGTCTATTGAAAATGGTTGAAATACCCATTTAGTTGATAGACTCTATTGACTCCTAATAAGAAGCTATTAGATTTGAATAAATATTATGCATTTTAAAACTTGCCTAAATATATTCCATTTCCACATATTTTCATATTTACACAATGGACTGTAAAGAACATGTTGTATCTGCCCACAGACAGCTCCAAAGGGAGAGCTTCCCTTTTTGTACGGTTTTTCTTAACTTTGTGGGTGCCAGGGTAGGTTGTATTTGGGTGGTTGTTTTGTTTCTGATGAGGCTGACTTGGGTGAACAAAACCTTGAGAAAATCAAACTACATGAGTTAGCACTTAAATAAGATTAAGCTTTATGTTTTCAAAGAGGTAGCATAGGATTTAGCCATGCTCTCTTGGGTTTATAGGAGGGATAGCACAACACATTCTTTACACCCAATTACTTAAATACGCAAATACATTGAAAAAGAGTGAGGGTAGTTAGGCAATGCATATTTGTATTTATTCAGCCTTAAATGTTTCCTTGAGAGCTGATAGAATGTCTCAAGTTAAAGCATACTTTGATAATTATTCATATATAAATTTTTGCTAATCCATAGCAATTTTGAAGCATCTGTAAGTAGCTGTGCTTATTCAGCATAAAGATTGCAGTCTCCAGATGTGCTGTACACTGTCTTGTGTCTCATCTCATAGATTCAGGTCTTGGATCCGGGACCCCAAATCCTGGCACTCTGTTGCCACATGGCCATAAAAAGCAGCCAGGACTCGAAGCTGGTAAAGGTGTGCCTCACAGATATGCTCGGTTCACATGAAAGCAAGCCAGGGAAGTGGCTGCTGCCGCTCTGCTTCTCAAAACAGACAGCTCAGCTGCTTGTAAATAGCAAGTGCCTCCCTTCTGTCCCTCCCTAGGGCCTGAGCAGGTACAGGCAGTGATAGAAGTGATCACTTTTATACATTTTCATGCTAGCTGATTCCATGTTCTCCAGTAATCATGGATTCTATTTTTGACATGCTCTTGTTGCTTTAAAGTGGCTCGTGTACTTACATTTTTGGATCTCATCAGCTTCTAAAAGACCACCTGGAAAACTTACCAGCAATTTGCAGCAGAGGTCAAAGGAGGAGGCACACCTTCACGGGAGATTTTCATGGCCCATACAAGCCTCACGGGAATCTGACAACAGCACATGAGAGGCTGTGCATAAAGCTGTGGAGTTAGTTTCCACAGGTCAAGATCAATCACTAGCAGGCCTGACCACACAGTCATTGTCTGTGTCTGCTCTGCTCTATCTCCTCACAAGCTCAGTTTTCCAAAAGGTTGCCTCAACTGTATATCGCTGTGACAGTGTTATGCAAATTGTTTTCTCAGTTTATTTAATTTGATGTTGGCAAGAATAGAGGGTTAATGGCCTTGGCACAGACACATCTTGCTGCTATTTTCCAGTCAGTTCCTTGAATATCTGAGCACTAGAAAGCCTTCCTTGGCCTCACAATGGCAAAGAAACAAAGGAAATTCTGATTCAGTCATTAGCCCTATCCCATCGTGACCACTGTCTTTCACATTTTAGTCACCCTGTGCATACGGCAAAAAAAACCCACAGTCAACAGGATGTCCCCTTCTTTCTGCCCTCTCTCCAGCTTCCCCACCACGGTAGCTCCTCAAAGAGGACAAATGCAATTGTGGGGAACAGGGGTCTTCCAGAGCCCTGGGATATGAACAAACCAGATGTAGAGACGATTTCTATATCCTTGCATCCCATATATAAATAATTCTCCTCTCTGTGCCTGAGGGGTACTGAACTGCCAGTGAAAATTACCCTCGATGGACTACAAAAATCTCCACAGAAGCCCCTTAGCACTGGAGGTGCAGCATGGTCCCTTGCCTCCACCACCAAACCACTTGTCTTTCCACAGCTGCTGTCCCCTGGCTGTGGGAAAGGCAGAGACAAGAAGTGCATCCTGCGTCCTGCTAGGGGTAGTTGTCTTGTCTCAAGGGTTATGTCCTAATGTTTCATAGCCAGAACACCAAAGTCCATCCTTTCTGATATCTCTAACTGACTGGTGAGAAGCAGAAGTTAAAGAACTGGAAGGAAGAAAAAAAGAATATTTGGAGATATAATAACTAATTAATTTCTCATCTTTATTTTTTTTAGTTGGATCAAATTGACATATGTGTTCTCAATGGTTTGCATAAGCAATCTTAACTTTGTCTTTCTCTGTCCCTGGATAAACTTGAAGGCCCTATCTGATCACTTTTTCTTGCTGCCTGTGATTAGACTAAAAGACGATATTTTCTGTTGAAGCTTCTGTCTCACTCTTCCCTTCATCCCTTTATCCTCTACCCTCTCCCCTCTGCCACCCTTCCAAAAAAAGAAAAAAAAAGAAAAAGAAAAAAGAAAAAAAGAGAAGAAAATAAAAAAGAGTTTAAGCACCACACACTTTCTATACCTCTGGCTCCCCGGCAGCATTTGCAAAGTAAGAGCACTGGAAAGCATAGAAGCCAAATAATGCTAATAGGGCAAACAGAATGTAATTGCTTATGTGTGCTGGTTATATCCTGAAACAAATTGTTTCTTAATGCTGAGGTCAGACAGGGTTTAATTAGGAGAAATACAATTGGTGTAAAATTTTGCAGCAGGCTGCTTGTTTGGTGTTATGCCAAGTCAACATCAAGCCTTTCCAAATGGAAATTTTCATTAGAGGCCATTGGCAGCCTGGTTAGGCTGAGTTTCAACTTTTTTGAGTCTCCTGGTAACATGAACCTGAAACTCAGCATATCTGCCTCCTAATAACAGGCTGTCCCTATTGCAACTGTTCTCACACACAGGCACACAGCTGCTACATATGTAGTAACGTGTGCTCAAGATCTGCAATGGCTACTTTATTTTGGCCTGAAGCTGCCAAAATCCGCATGCAGATAAGTCTTAACATTTTTAGGAGCATGGACAAATAACATTTTATTTCCACATTTTTTCATAACATTTAAAGAGAGAAACCTTTGAAGAAAAAATTCTAAACCTTTTTTTTGTTGTTAAGATATGACCCATTTTTGCACTGTTTGTAACACTATTCAATATTCTCTAGGATTTTTATCGATGCTCAGAGCACTGATACTGCTCTTTACATTGATTATCACAACACCAGTGCTCATGTAGCCAAGGATGAGGTTATATCAGCATTTCCTTTCAATTCATAAATGGGGCTTAAAAAAAAAAAAAAAAAAAGGTGGAGAGCAACATTTTAACCAGGCAGATAATGATAGAACAAGGGGGAATGGTATTAAACTAAAAAAGAGGAGGTCTAGATTAGATGTTAGCAGGAAATTCTTCACTCAGAGGGTGGTGAGGCACTGGCACAGGTTGCCCAGAGAAGTTGTGGATGCCCCATCCCTGGAGGTGTTCAAGGCCAGGTAGGATCGAGCCCTGGGCAACCTGCTCTAGTGGGAGGTGTCCCTGCCCGTGGCAGGGGGGTGGTCTTTAAGGTCCCTTCCAACCCAAGACATTCTATCATTCTGTGATGATTTCCTTAATAGACCCTGCTGATCAAGAGAAAATTGTTCAACTTGACTAAGAAAAAATGCTTTGAGGTGGACTTTAAATTTTTCCCTTCTCCAATTTTGTGAGTTAAGATGATGTTCATAAAAGTAAGGGATGGGCATTCTGGCTTGCAATGCTGAAGGCATCTTCCACTTCTTAGCATACTTCAGTCTCAGTTTGTGTCTTTTGTTCTTATTTCCATCCCAAGATGGAGAACACTGATGAATGGCATACAAAAGGGGTGTGACTTGTTGAATGTTACAGCCCAGGGGCTTTGAAGTTGAGCTACCAGAACTGCTTACTGCAGAAAGCGCTGTCAGCAAAAGGCAGGAGCACGGTGGAGGATTTGTGGCTACTCTGAAAGATGGAAGGGGTGGCAGGTGATCTGGCAGAGAAGGAGGGAGGACTTCTGAGCCAAACTGCCACTGCAAATAAAACAAACCAGGCTATAGGAGGGAGAAACTGCTGGGAAGAAAGTGGCAGAGACCCAAGCAGATAGTCACGGTACAGTAATTTGTTAAACAGGAGCCTTTTCATCTCAGTATCTCCCTGTCCTGGTTCAGACAACACCTGAATCAGCATTTACAGAACGACCTCCTCCCTGAAGGTGACATATACTCTTCTTTGTGGTCCAATCTCCCGTGCTCAGTCCTCTATTTTCTGTCTTTCTTCTCCTTTCACTGACTTTTGCATCCTTCCCTCTCTACTGCCTAGCTGCAGGCCAGCTGAGGTGCACTGCTACCCCGTCCTCCTTCCACCCACCACCAGTGGTGCTGTATTTGTTTGTTGGATGAATCCTTATTCCTGGCCTGACATGCCTGGCTGGCTGCTGTTCATGTGCACAGCTTATAACACCCATGACAATTGTCTGTGGTTATGCTGAGGGAGAAGAAAATAGAAAACCAGATGTGTTGCCGTTCCACATGTTCCAGTTAAGGTCCAGTCTTTATAATAGGAGAAAAAAGAAAAAGGCATTCAAGTTTGGCAAGAACATAAATACGTGAATATCCACTGCACATGCATGATCTTCCACACAATAGTGCCTTGAAATATCTGTGTTGTGAAAGTTATTAGAAATCTCTGTATAGAGATTTGGAGATTTAACTAGCTTTTATGGATTTTAGGGAGGAAAACAATCTTTGATGCAAAATGACAGGATTCTTCTAACTTACAGATAGCTCTCAATAGACTTCAGCAGCAGCTTTTTGGCAATTCTCCTCCCTTTATACTATAACTTTCAGGGTTGAAAGGAGAGAAAAATCCCTTTGTATGAAAAAGACTCAGCATTACTCTGTGGTGCCAGCTACCTATATTGTTTAAACTGGTGGTTAATGCTAATCTTGTGCACCTGATCCTTAAATAATTTGTACAGGAAGCAACAAAGCGAAATCATGGTTTGCTTGAGGATTTTCCCCCCATTAATGCCGATGAGGGATTGTGCTGGCACCCCCTATCAAATTCTGACAGAGTCCAGATTATTACATCACAAATTACAATCTCCTTCTATTCCCAGTCTGGATTTGGTTTTAAAAACAAGATTTGTAAATGTATGTTGAGCAGTCAGCAAAGGATTTTGACATGACTAAGTGCAGTCTTCACATGAACTCTGCATATTTCTCTATCGTTTTTTTCTTTTAGGGTGCAAGTCTAGGGCATGTTTCACGGTACCGGATGGCTGTGAGTTTTTTCCCCATCTATGGCACTAATGTCTAATAGTGACATCAATTTTGCATCGTCAGCTCTCTGGCTAGGGGGGGACACAGCCAGGTCAAAAATGAGGTGTGGATGGTGCCTTCACAACCTGCAACATGACCCTGGGAAACCACTACATGTCTCAACCCTAAGACCACCTTCATGACTGCCCTGAAGATCCACTGGGTTCCCCATTCCCATACAGTCCATCCCCCTTTAGCTCTTCTGGGGTTCATTGCCTACCTGGTTTTCCCTTGTCAGACAGAAGGCACTTTTTCTTTCACCAAAACAATAAACAGACAACAAGGTGAAAGAGAACAGCTTCTTGACTGCCTTTGCTTGAAGTTTTGTTATTTGGAGGTTTAGAGTTCCTGTCTCTGATTAAACACACTCTTGTGCATGTGTGACTGCAAATATATGTAGCTGGCTCTAGTTCTGGCACAACAGCAGAGGATCAGGTGGTGAGGTGGAGGTTGGAGGAGTAAATATAGTTTCTGCCTTGTGATCATCTCTCCTGTTTTTAAAACCTCCAGCCTTTTCCTGAATTACCCCGTGGGTAGCTTAGTAACAGATATGATGGCCCATTCTTTAGCATACTTAAAAAACTAGAAAACACACTGCCATTTTAGAAACAAACAAACAAAACTAATGAGGTGAAGGTGTTGTCATGGAAGTGTTACTTACAAGCATGGAAGGGGCAGCTGCCCTACACCGGGCTGTGCTGAGCAGCCAGAGCACAAAGCAGCGCTCCCTGTCACGTACAGCTGGGGGGCTGTGGGCTCGGTGAATGCTGTTTGTATAGATGACGAGCCCCCTGCCGAAGTGGGTGATCAGTGGGCCAGGGTCAGAGACATTAACACACTCAGAAGACGCTGCTGGATGATCACTTGTACCGGCCACTGCCGTGCAGAAGGCACGTTGCGGGAAAGCTTGGCAGAGCTGGGGAGCGGCATCTGTCTCTATTTGCATGCAGTACAGGGAAGCAAGGAGTGCTCGTCTCCTGCTTAAAGGCAGCTACTGCTGCTTCACTGGGAGCTTTGGCCTTTTCAGTGGGGAACCCAGGAGACAGGCTGTCAAAACAGAAGTCTCTTGTTCAAACCAGCAAGCTTAGGAAGTGGGGGTAGTAAAAAAAATATATATATATAAAAAAAAAAAAATTAAAGACTCAGATCAGTCAAACCAAAGGGAGCTGCTGTTTCTTGGTTTTCTTTTTTATTTTTTTTCTTTCTTTCTGAGGTTATTTAGTATTTTTTTTTAGTTGGTTGGATGCAGAAGCAAGAAGTGTGGAGTTCACTTGAGGCCTTGAAGATAAATTCATAATTCAGTTTTGCAAACAGACAAACAAATAAAAGTTGACTTACGTGGTGGAGGTTTTATATTTCCTCATTGTATTTCCCCTGCTCTGTACAAATCTTCCTGGAAATCTCTGTAGTAATTCTCTCTAACTGCTCTGATGCCTACTGTGCAGGGCAGAGCTGATCAACTGCAGGGAATCCTTCCATTTTCATCTCTATTTTTTTTTCCATCGTGTCAAATTCCTTCTCCTTAGTAATCCCCCTCACTCCCTCAGGAGCTGAGAGAAGATTTAATTGTTAAATTTGCATAGTAACTCAGCAAACAAACTCTCCAGTCTCATGTAGACCTTTAGCCATTGCAGGCTTCATTTCAGTTATAAATCAGCTCTCTGTGCTCAGCCGTGGTGGCATTTCATACTCAGGAGACCTGTGCAGATAAATGACTGAGGGACAGCCCTTTTGGGGGGCTTTTGCTTTTAGGGCTGCTCTTTCATAGTGTAGCTTATTGTAAGATTATTTTGAGAATGCAGCTTTGCAGGTGGACTGTGCTTGCCCTTTTTCCACAACTACCCATGTGATAAAATAATCCTGCCATAAGGGGCTTCTGACTGGTAGACCTCTTGTAAATGTAGCAATTATGAATATAAGAAATAACTGAAATCCTATTTAGTACAATCAAAGCAATTTCACTGTTGCTGGATTACGCTAAAATGGTTTGATTTTGAAGATGATATGTAAGTGTGTGCTGGGGTTTGTGGGATTTCTGCAAGACACAGAAAGGGTAGGATGTTGTTGGAGTGAAAACTCTGTTTCTTCTAAATTTAAAAAATGTAACTTACAGTACCCCATTCTAGCATCTAGAGTCTCTTAAAATCATCACACAGAATAGACAGCAACAGAATAGACAACAGACTACATTACATTACTCTTGTAATTGGATTATTTGGCTTGACTGTCCAGAGGTGTGGTGACACCATTCAGTCTGCACTCAGTAACCTACAAATAATCCCTGATATCCATATCTTGAGGCAGTTGCAGCAATCCTGTGGGAATCTTGAACAGTTTTGGACTATGATAAGTGCCCAACCTTACCTTCCCTGCAGCCTTACCCCTATATATTGTTGCTGCTGTTGTAGTGGGATGGGGGACTGAGTTCTATATTGACCCCAGAGCCCTGCAACAGATACCTTGTGCTACCACTGGCAGAGAAAACTAAAATTTATCTCCTTTCTCATCATCAACTGTCTGCATCGAGTTTATCATACTGAACTGTGTAACTACATTTATGCATTAAACAGCAGTCGAGAGATGTGAGTCCCCATTTAGCCTTGGAAAATGTTGATATTATCTGTAAGGCAAGCCATTCCCCAAGAGTTATGAAATCAAATAGGGAATTTAATTGCTGGTTGATTGGTTATCTCAGATATTTGCTCCCAAGGAAGAGAAAATGGGAGGTCTACCTTGGGATACATGTCTACGTGAGCTTAACAAGGCAGTTGTGAATGAGAGCAATCTACAAGCCTTTCCTCCCACTGGAGAATTGTTCTTGGCATTGTAAAGAAATATGACCTTAACTTCTTTGGATGTCTGAGCAACTACTTGCATGCACCATGACTTAAGAATAGGTGAAATTCTACAAGTGATACAACACAAGAATTTCACATCTTTCTCATGTAGAAGCCACATTACATTATCAGCCTAGTGCTTTCCCAGTATATAGTCTTACTGGTCTTGTAAGGGAGAAGAGTTATCTGGGTGATAATCAGTGGTGAAACCCCAGAGCAGCATGAAGAAATTTGAGAGCTACATGAATATTCAGCTAAAATTCCTTTACACAGATAATTTTGCTTCCACTAGTCTTTTGAACTCCAAGAGAAGCATAAGCCTTGACTCAGGCAACATTGAGTGTTTGCTCTGGCACCCAAGCCAGCAGATGTGACTACTTGGCATTCTTTCCTGAGACTTGAACCTCATGGTATGTCTATGCCAAATGCATCCACATTATGCAAGAGTAATGGAAATTCGCCAGGCAGAGCAATGCTATGTTTTCCCAGATAAATGTTGCTCAGTTTAATTTTGAGGAACTGACTGATAAAAATCCTCAGTGATTACCTTGTTTGCCTAACTGTCTTCATTCTGCAAAATCCACTACTTTTGCTGGCACAGAGAACACATGAAAAACATGAGGGAATGAGTGCATCAGTGAGAGCAAAAGAGGCCAAGCAAACCTCCTTGTGAAGGTGGAGCACACACCTGAGAAAAAGGGTTTCCTTCCTCTTCAGAACATGAGTCGGCTGCACAGGAGGAACAGTAAGGATACAGTTTGCCATCTAACATGATTCGACTAAAGCTGCATGGTCACACTGAGCTGTTCATTACAATTTTTTATTTTCTCTAATCCCAGCCACCCTCCACCATGAGAAAATGCTGGTGATGAAGGTCATTTGCCTTTGGCAGCACCTGGAAGGCAAGACAGAAATGTGGCAGCTTGTGCTACACAATATCTACAGAATATATGGAAGTGGAAAATGAAAGATATTTTGGACAAAAAAATGCATAGGATTAGCCAACTGGAAGATATACATTAAAATGAAAAATGATCTTGACTATCACCTCCCTGCCCTTCATTTGAACTAACGACTAGTTGCCTACAGCCTTTGTACCAGGGAAGACAATTGATTTCACATTTGCATAGCTTACACAGCAATACAGTCCCAGTTCTGGCCATGGTCTCTGATCATTAGCACAAGTCCTAAAAACAGTAAGCATGGTTTGCTCCCTTCAACAGCCAAAGGCACTTACCATAACCTAACACAACTGCATTCAACATGCTTGTGACATTCACATGTAGGGCAGCCCAAATCAAGCAAAGAGTAAGAGATACGTGCAGAGAGCTGGGACTCAGCTCTGAAGTTGAGGAAGTCTTTAAATATCCTGCAGAGCCTGCGTGAGGTGTAACAAAGCCACTGTCACCCAACAACAACCTGATAAAATGGCTGGAGAACATAATGCCTTTTTTTACCAGATCCTTCATTCTGCAGGGGGAAAATTATACTGAAATTGGAGGAACTCCTCAAGTAGTAGCAGGGGATTGCTGGTGTATGATTAGTGCAACTGATTACTTCAGCGAATAGCCAGAAGTAGCCACTTCTTCCCCCATGTTACATTCACTACAGTAATAAAGTCCTTGTTAACGACTTTCAGCCATGAAGGAAATCCGAGAGAAACTGGCTTCTAACCCTGGACTTCAAAATCAGGAGAAGAACTGCAGGAGGGATGAAGTGGAGTTCAGGACTCCCTCTATTTATTATCCAGGGGCCAATGGGAAAGAGAACAATTTTTATAGCATTTTGAAAGGCTGTTTATAAACTGTTGGCCTAGAAGGAAAATCTTGGAAACCACTCACTGTCAATGCAACAAGCCAGGTGTATCCTGCAGGGATATTCATGCAGAAGGAGCATGAAAGACAAGTTAGGTGCTAATGTTTTCCAAAGCCCCATATGAATAAGTTACTTCACAGTTATGGCTGGGTTAATTTGCCGTGAATAACTTATTAAATTAAAATTTTCTTTTTTCTTTTTCTGTACAGAATGTCATGAGCTTCTCAGTTATTCAGTTGAAATTATTTTCTGAGTTTTTCTTTGTCCAGAGCAATTCTTTGCAAGATTAGGCAAAATAATGCTGAAATTCAGAGTATCAGACAGAGATCAGGTATTTCTTTTCCTTGATTAGATGAGACATTTTGAATCAAGTTTCTGATTCAATATTTAAGTTTCTGAAGCAAAAAAAAAATGGCCTTGTGTAAACACTGCTTAATATTTACTTGAATGCTACTGTTTCAATAGCCAGTAGTAAATTCATTCAATATACTATTTTGTATATAGTATTTTGAAAGGCAGCAGAAATAAATAAATAAATAAATAAATAAATAAATACAACATGAATAATCAAACAAACTGTTTAAATCATTTAAACACAGCATTATCTGAGGGTTAAGTAATGTTTGCCTATTTGCAAACACAGTTGCATGAAGCAGACTGTAAAAGACATACCTTGAAATGCAAGCTAAAAGAAAGTGGTTTACAGCTACAAGCTAAAACTAGTTCTACTATTTCTTTCACAAAAATGAACAAAACTGGAATTTTGAACTCAGAATAACTTCAGTTACCTATTTCATTTGGTTTGTGAAACACAGAAGCCCAGCTACACATATAAATCAGCAATGGTGAAATATAGGATGCCATATACCTTGATCCCCCTCACCAGGAACAAAAGATCAGTGCTCTCAGTTTTCCTGATGGACTGAGTTTCTTGTTTATCCTCTTTCAATGTTCCTCAGAAAAATTCAGCTGTGCCAAGCTACTAAGCACATTGTCAGCATGTAACAATGGGGGAAAAGAATAAAAATTCTTATGCGTGATAAAAGAATATTGAAAGTACATGTATCATCTTAGGCTGTTCTATGCTGTTCAGTGGTACATTTGGTGCATTACGATGTATTTTAAGATGTTATTTTGGTTAAGTCCAATCTCTACTTGACACTTACTAACAATTTAAGAGAATTAGGGTATTTCATATAGTACTTGTTATTCTTTCTGCCAAAGGGGAGAACAAACTCCCCAAAAGTGAAATTACAGAGATGCAAGTTACCCAGGGTAATGGGGATATGGATTTAGGCAACATTTATGTTTCATTTTGCTAATGGATTACAATACTTCTCTTTAGTTAGAAGCTGATGGATAATGCAGATGCACACAGTCTTTGCTTTTTAAGTGTAGTCCAACAAGATGCATTGTAAGATATTCTTACTAAGTGTCAAAATGAGCCCAAGTGGCAGATTATATATTTGCTTACCTACATTTAACACTGGCATGTCTCCATTCATTCACACTAGGGTAAATAAACTGAGGCTCTGGCTCTGTATTCCCCCTTGTTTGATCTCGCTCTAGATCAGTGATGCCAAACCACCAGCACTGGCAAACGGAGATCTGGGCTGGCACCAGTGACAATGAGCAAACAACACTTTCAAAACATGTTTGACGCCAGATACCAAAGAGCACCCTCCCTACTCTAGCAGCTCATTGCTAGAAAGTCTTTCTGCTCTGAACTCCGTAACTACCTCCTGCATATTGCTCGAGGGGCCAACGTGACATTTCTCTTCTGTTGACTCTCAAAAAGAAATCTACTGTATTTATCCCAAACACTGATGCATAGGTTCTTGCTGACCTGGGTAATCCAACAGTGGGTTTAAGCATGGCTTAAGTCAGTAAGACACAGAAAGTAGACCTGAACTGGCCAAAATTTAGAGGTCAACAGCCATATCTCAAACCATTCACCTCTTACTGCTTTAGTAGGACACCATGAAACAGAAAGCAGAGAATAACCTAGGAAAGTCATGTGTGAGAACTGGAGAGAGAAAAATGAGGGTATGTGTTCTTGCTGGAAGGATCTAGGCGTTTTAATTATTAAATTGCCTGCTAATGGGGGCTCCTGGATAGCGGGGGTGCCTATGCTGTTCCAATGCTGTTTTGCACTCTCTTCCTCCAGCCTGCAAGTGAGAGAAGCAGGGTGCAGCACCCATGAGGTGGCACATGAAGCAATGTGCGGTGACTATACCTCCAGTGCCGGGTCCACCTGGACCACGGGGGACCAAAGGCCACGTCCTCCCCACACACCAGCGGGGCAGTGGGGAGGGTCCGGGCCAGATCCCCTGCGGGGACTTGTGCTGCTATCTACTGAGGAGGCAGGGGCGGCCGCTATACTGACCGGCAGGGCCAGCATCAGCACGCCCGGTACTTGCTCCCTGCCAGGCGGAAGCGAGCAGTGCTGGGGGTGCACCCACGGCCGCCCCAGGCCCCTTCCCGCAGCGCAGCCCCCGCCGCCGCCCCCACCCGCCGCAGTGGCCGCCGCCCCCCACCAGAGGGCGTCGCGACCCCGCGTTCGGGCGGGAGACCCGGCCCCGGTCCCGGCCCGGGCCCCGGCCTGGTGGTCCCAGGGCTTCGCCCAGACACCCCCCAGACACCCCCCAGAGGACTTTGGTCACCAGGAGATAGCCTCCGCTTCTCCCGAGGAAACTCTTTTCTGTGTAGCTTTCCTCCAGATCACAACCCGCCCTCTGCTTTTGGGGCAGCACTGTCTTTTTATCGTATGTGGGAGTCAGCGACTGGTGTGGTGGGGCATTGTGGAAAAAAACAGCTATAAACGGGGATAATCTGAGCTGACTCAAAGTTCACACCCCATGAAGCTGCCGAGCAAAGCCAAGCAGATGGGAGAGGGATGTTTCATAAGAATCAACTGCCTGTTACAGAGCAAGAGGGGGGAAAAGTGATCCCCTCAAGACAGATATCACTGCCAGACCATATTGGTAAGATTGCAAGTTACAAATACAACTGAAGCCAGAGAATTTGCCAAAGGAAGAAAAAAAAAATGACAGAAAACAGATGCAAAACAACAAAAAGATGCCAGAATAAAATGAGTTTTAGGCCAGCACTGGAACACACCGCAATCCCTCACCATTCAGGATGATTTAAATGGATGGAAAAGGGATTAAAGTCTAATCCAGCAGTTGCTCTGTTTGAATTAATCTCATAGGAGTCAGTCAGGATACGTATATTGAGAAGCAGAAAGAGAGAAAGAGAGGAAAGAAAGAGGGGAAAGAAAGAGAGAAAGAAGAGAGAAAGGAAGAGAAGAAAGAAGAAAGGAAAGAGGAAAGAGGAAAGAAGGGAGAGAGAAGAAAGAAAAAGAGGAAAGGAAAGAAGGAAGAGAGAGGAAAGAGGAAAGAAAGAGAGAGAGAAAGAGAGAGAGAGAAAGAGAGAGAGAGAGGAGAGAGAAAAAAGAAAGAAAAAAGAAAAAGAAAAAGAAAGAAAGAAAGAAAGAAAGAAAGAAAGAGAAAGAAAGAAAAGAAGGAAAGAAAAAGAGAGAGAAAGAAAGAGAGGAAGGAAGGAAGGAAGGAAGGAAGGAAGGGAGGAAGGAAGGAAGGAAGATTAATTGTAAGATCGGTCCCTAAATATTATCTGAGGAGACTTGAAATAGATCCTTGAGTTACACTGGTTTTTAAATACTAATTATCTGATCCAAACCCTCCCAGATATTTCAAACAGAAAAGGAGGTGTTGCTAAATATGAAGTTCTTTCTGAAATACTGAACCCCAAGCATCCTGCCAGTTTTTGGCTGCAGCAGAGGCAGTAGCCATTTCATTCACATTCGCTGGGGCCCTCTCCAGCATTGCAAAGGCTTCCTTGGCTGTGATCTTGCTTTCAAATGCCACTGATTTTCTGGGACAGTCTCGACTATGATGAGACTGTCCCACTGGATCTTGGGTTTCCTGAGAGCCTGAGTGATTAAAGAGACTCTTCTTCCTTTTGAACTCAAACATTTTCCAGAGCTGCCTTCTCTTCCCTGAGAAGCACTATCAATCTGAGGCAGGGCACTGAAATATCTACACCAGTACTGCCAAAACAGCCTTGCATATTTCCAAGCAGTTATGCAGCCTTTAGTAAATCACCTAAGCATGAGCAAACTGTGCTTCAGGCAGAGGAAAAAAGTAAAAAAAAAAAAAAAAAAAAATCAGGATGATTTGTGCTAGAGTGCTAGCCCCAGCTCCTAACATACAACATCAGCAACTTGCCTCTGTACGTGTGAGTCCCTTTGTGTGTGCAGGTGGGTGCATCTGTGGCAGGAACTATCTCTCAAAAAGGGAATCCTATATTTCTCAGCCAAACGCTATAGTCCAAGGGTGATATACCCATTTCAGCAATTCTGACTATAAACAGTGCAGGGTTTATAGTTGTCCAGAAGCCCTCAGCCTCTCCAGAGGGACTTGCAGTTCCTTGCAGAATTGAGAATGCTCTGGAGGATATAAAAATATTAAAATATATATATATTTAAAAAAAAATCCACCAACACAACAACACTGAGAGCTAAACTTAGTCCTGCATCTTTTCACCAAGTAACAAAGTAAGTCCATCACATTGGTGCACCATGTAAAAAACAGCCTAGACCACAAACTCAAAGAAAAAGGAGCCTTTTGAGGAGTCAAGGTTCTGATTACAGTGCTTACCAGTTTTCTGGGAAGTGAGGGGAGGGACTGAATAGGATCTCTCAGGAAAAAAAAAAATTAAAAAAAAAATGAGTGGCTGGGAATATGAGTCCTCGTTTCCCATTTCAGAAGCAAATCAACAACAGTGCAGTCTTGCCTCTGGGTGGTGGGGGTGGGTGGGGGGGGGGGGGTGGGGATAAAGAAAGAGATGAAACCTGAATGGCAAACCCTCCTTTGCAAAAAAATTGGCTGAGCTGGCATGAATGAAAAATTCCAACGGCACTCAAAAGTAAATACTTACCATTGAGTTTCCTGAGTTGGGCACATGCGAGTTACCCACCAACAATATGGAGGAGGTGCTGGCACCTTGTGATGCAGAAAGCCAGGGAACTGAAGTGAGGACATTGGCAATGCGACTTGGCAGGCAACAGGGGTCACAGCTGGGATATCAGACCTAGAGCGTTAGCCAATTGTGGAGGCCTGGATTTGCTCTTCAGTGCTATTCTGAGCATAAAACACACCTACCTTCAAACATCACTGTCTGCATTCTCATTTTTCCAGGAAAATATTGGCAATTGTATTACTCTACCAATATCAATTGTGCATTTGTGTCTGTTTCTGTACAGCCTGTGCACTGGAAATGTGTTTTGGCTTCGGTTCAAATCCACTTCAGTGCCCCCAAAGAGATCTTCATTGTTATAAAGACTTGCTGAGATTGTTTCCAGTTTATACACAACTGTTTCTAAACCCTGGGACTTGGGCTTTTGGTTGTCTATCGGGGAAGAGTGGCAAAGATTAAAGAAGTGCATGCCTTTGGCTGCATACTTTAAAATAAAACAGCCGTGGTTTTCACAAACCTCTTTTAAGGTGTAGTAAATCCGACTTTCTAAATGCCCAAGGCTGTGTTTATCTAAAAGTATCTTGGGGGAGATTGCTATGTCTATTAATCTGTTTTCCTGTTTCCTTACCTCAGGGCCTAAAGGCTACATAAACCAACCAGCTAGAAGGCTGTTCGGGAAAGTCTCCACAGACGAGTATCTCCCTCTGCTTTCTCTTCTTAAGCAACACACTCCTGGTACAGGGAAATCATTAAAGATTGCTATAAAGCAGGAGCTATAGATGAGGGTGATATGATAGGGACAAACCAGCATGATTTCTGTCTTAGAAGAAACTGTGTGTCTCCGACATGTTAGAGGCCTTTGAAAGAGTTAACAAAACAGAAGATAAAGAACAACCAATGGCTATATTTTATTTAGACTTTAAAAAGGCTTTTGATAAAGTTCCTGAGAAGAGGCTATAAAGGAAACTTAGTAACCACAAGGTGAGAGGTAAAGTCCTGCATGGATAGGGGGAGAAAAAAGCCCATGGTTGAGAGAGCGGAAACAAAGAGTAGGAACAAATGGTCCATGTCAGCATGGAAAGGGGTTAGGGGTAGGGTGCAGCAGGGATTAAAAACAAGATGTGTGCGTGGGATATTTATTAATGATTTGAAGACCATGGTGAAGAGCAAAGGTGGCAAAGTTTGTGTCACACAAAATTAGGTAGGTGGGTCAAATGGAGAAGTATGAGAAACTGCAGAGGGTGATAAAATGAAGAAAAGTGAGATAGTGGATGAAATTAAACCCAGGCAAGAGAAGAATGTTATGTGGAGAATACTAGAAACTGCGCATGCAGTTGGGTAGGTTTTGAATTACTTTTAAACATCTCAAAACACATCAGTATAGACAGCTCAAGGAAACTGGCTGCTGACTGTGCAGTGGTGGTTGGGAAAGAAGGCAGGCACCAGTCTGTATGAAAAAGAGTTTAAAAAACAGTAAAGAAAATACTATAATCCTGTGGTATCATTTTAGCAGACAGCACGATCTATTTTTGCCTTGGTCATTACATTCACTTGCAGCCCATCCTGTCACAAAGGAGAAGCAAGGAAATGGGCTGGTGAGGGACTCGGTGAGGCTGGGTGTCCTCTGGCTCTGCCTCTCGTGCTTGGGTACATGTGAGGCTCAAAAGGCACAGCCTCCAGCAGGAGTTTTTTTCTGAGATGAGGGTAGTCAGCACAGCTCTCTTGCTGTTCACTGTTATCTAAAAGAAATGAGCTCATACAACAGCATTTCCTGTCAGCAGGCTATGAACAGCTGCCTGATCTGATTAAATTTTGGGGAAGATAGTCTATTTGAGACCTTTTTGCTTCCAAACAGGTTAGAAATGGCCGACTAGTTCAAAGGTTACTGGCCACAGCGAAGGCAGAAACACACACATTCACACACACGTAGAAACAGCATTTTCTGAGCTGAGCTGAGAAAAGCAACACTAAAAGTTCATTAAAAGCAGCCAGAAAAGTGAAGAGTGAAGTAAACTATGGCAGAAATACAATATAGTTGGCTATATTGATACAATATATATCAGATAAATTTAATAAATATCTCTCTAGATATATTGTACCAAGAAGGCCAGGTAGATGCTCTGTCTTTCCACACTATGCTATAAAAGCATTGGCACACATTTAAGTTAGAGTTATGAAATATATTTTATTGCACTGTAATTGGTTTTGTTGGGCTTTGACATCTATCTTTACTAAAAATTGACACTTAAAATCAATATTTATTTGGGGCTGACAGTTATCACAAGTTAGAGCTTTTGCTCAGTCTTTCAGTCATTTTTAACAGTAGGCAGAGATGCTGTGCTCTGCATCTAAGAAGGTAGGATCCACAGACAGGAAGCATCCAAAACCAAGGCTTACTGAGTAAATATATACATTACTAGGACAAAATATATGTTACTAATCTCTAGAACTCAGTGCTGAGAAGAACTATAAAAAAGGAAGATTTCAAATGTTTTTTTGGTCACTGTATTAAAACATAAAATTATAAGCTACGTCAGACTTGTTAGGGGACAGATAACATCCACACTGGTAGGTATAACATAATAACCAATACAGGAGAACGGGAGAAAGACGCAGCGTTGATCACTAAAGAATGAATTTCATCTCGTTTCATTTCAGCTGTCTAAAAGCTAGGTATCAAGAAGCCACTGTAGTGAAAACAAAGAAATGTACACACATCCAACGGACCATCCTCCTTCCATGTTCACTATGTTATCCAGTCTATCAGTCTGCTGATTCAGAGAGAAGTACAACCTTCTCTGAAGAAAGGTACCTTAAATGAGGTACCTGTACTGCTCTGGCTGGGATGGAGTTAACTTTCTCCATACAAGCCTCTATGGTGCTGTGTTTTGGGTTTGTGGCTTAAGATGTTTTGATAACACACCAATGTTTTGGCTATTGCTCAACAGTGCTTGCACAGCATCAAATCTTCCTTTTTCCAACTCTGTTCCCAGCCCTTGCAAGGAATAGTTTGGAGGTGAACAACAGACTGGGAGGAGGGACAGACAGGACAGCTGTCCTGAATTGTCCGAAGGGATATTGCCTGCCATATAATGTCATGCTCAGCGATGAAAACTGGGGTAGAGGAGGAAGAAGGAGGTTTGGGGCTTCCAAGGTTGCCAGTGCCATCAGAGACTGGGTGGGCACTGGTCTGCTTGTGAGAGATGGTGAGTGATTACTTAAGTTGTTTTGTTGTTGTTGTTTTTAATTAATTTTATTTTATCTAGCTGTTAAATGAGTTCTCTCACCTTCATTCTTCCTATTCTGTGCCTCATCCCACTGTGGGGTAGGGGTGAGTGAGTGGCTGTGTGGGTGCTTGCGTACTGGAGGGTATCCACCCGCCACAGTAGCAGTTGTCCTACATTCCGAAATGAAACATATGAAAGAAGAAACAAGTCAAATGTAAGCCACATAAATTGGGAGTAAAACACAAAAATGCTAATTTCTGAGGAAATAATAGAGAAATGAGCGTTAAATTACCTACATCAACTGGATGTTCCTGCAGAGCACCTCAATAATGTTTTGCTGATTCTCATGACCTCCGTATCCGATGATGCTTTGCCTATCCATTCCACATGCAAAGAAGAGATTCTTGTCCAAAGTCATATCTATGAAGCTGTATTTAATGTGCTCCTGAGCAATCCATCTGAGTGCTGTGCCTGTAGCAATATCACAGGAAATGCCAATGCACAGCACGGAAAATGTCAGCTTTCTACAAGACAAGCAAAGAAATGCTATTCCTTTATGCTATAATACGATGCCTCATGCAGTTTTCTTGAAGGTAGGTATTTCTTGGTTTATGTTTGGCTTGCTGAAGTTTTTGAAGCTGGAGCATACAGTAACTTTCTCCACAGGGCTGTGGCACTTAATGTAGCACAGGACACTAATGTCCCAGCTTTGATTTGCTATGTGTCCGCAAGCATGTCATCCCACGGATCTGTACTTTATTTTCTTCTCCTTTCCTTCACCTGTTGTCTGGATTATCAATTCGAATGTGAACCCTTCAGACAGAGACTGTCTCAGTCTTTTTTTTCCTTTTTTTTTTTTTTTTTTTTTGGCACAATGCCAGAGATGGATGACCTCTCAGACAGCAGTGACTGGTTGCAGAGACACACACAGACAGCATACTGCAGTGCGCTATAGTGGCTGGAGCTCTGAGAGCTGTTGACCTCTCCCTGGTCCTCTCCCCATTGCTAGAGAAGTCTGGCAGGTTATGCAGTTGGGTCCCATGGCAAACCACTGAAGCTGGCATCCACAGATGCTGTTGGTTTTGCTTTCTCCCACAGTCTTAGGGTTACTCGGAAGCCTCCACACCATCGTAGCTTTGTTACTACTGAATTTTCCACAAGCCACCTAAGTCTCAGGAAAGGCAGGCTGGACACCACTGGCCTACTGAGGAGCTCTGAGCCCCTTTGGGGTATGACTCATGGAGACGACGATCACAGGTACAATTTCCTCTCCTGCAGTGAAAGGTTCTGTAAAGTCTGGAAAGAAGGGGAGGGTGGGACCAGGAACTAGCAAGCAGCTCTTAGCAGAAGCACTTCCAATAAAGGTAAAAAAATAACTCGTGTTTATTTCAGACAAAAAGCCCAAAGAGAGCAGGGAGGAGGAAGAGGAGGATTCCAGGCCCCAAGAGCAGCCAGGCAGAGCGGCGTGTCCCTGGCACAGGAGGAGTGGAGGACATGCGTTCCTCTGGGATTATGCAGAGCTGCTGGAAGTGAAGCTTGAAAACCGGCAGAACGGAAGCTTGGAAACTGAGCCCTGGACTGAAGCTGGTAATTTACCTTATTTGAAATAAAAACAGCTTAAGTTGAAGCCAGCCGGAAATTCAGATGACTTGAAGCTGCGAGCAAAATTAGCATAGCACTCTGCAGGTTGAAACATGGGGGAAGCAGAGTGAGGGACTGAGCCTTGACGGCTGCCAGGGTAAAGAAGCTGCTGCTTCTTCTGCACTCTTATTCAAAATTATCCCTTAAAGCTAAAATCATTGCAAGACCAGGCTAGAAGACCATAATAGTGCCTGCTGGCCTTAACAGCAACAAGCGAAAAAAAAGATGACTGCAGCAGAGTTATCATTAAAAGGAATAAGAGTATGACCAGCCCCCCAGATGGGTAGAGCATGGTAAGTACTAATGACAGACCGAAACATCTCAGCCAGGAGTCTGTCAATGTAAATCAATGCAGCTATGCCTCTGTGAAGCTAGGCCAGTTTATTCCATTAAGAACTCAGATCTTGAATGCAAGTATGTATAGCCTATGCCTGCAAAGTGCACTGTGCTGGGGGCTCGGGGCGGGGGGGGGAGATGAGAGAGCCATAGTCTGCTGTATCATGTTGAAAGACCCAGGATATCTCTCCTGACTTAGCTTGGGTATCAGAAGCCATCTAATCATAGCAGTAGCCAGACAGGCTAACTCAGCCATGCGAGCTAATGTATCCTGCTGCTGCTTTTAGACTAATTCCAGTCCCCAAGCTAATTCTTGCAAAGCTTGCTTGTAGAGTTAGCCTGTATAATTCAACACTACATTGCATTGGCAAACCCTTAAGGAGCTTGACTGCATATGTGTGCAAGTGAGAGAGCACAGTTCAGTGATGCTGTACTCACAGGGCTGTGTATGTCTGGTGATGTTGTTTGCCCGTATACTTATGACCAAGGATCCATTTGTTCTCCTAATGTTCACAAACTAGCCCACGTGTCAGTACACCAGTTAATTTGAAAGACATAGTGATTAATGTAACCAGTTATAATAAGGCACAAAGGATTCTGCTTCTGAGTATTTTCACTGCACTTACACTAGCAGCAACTAAGATAACCTCTCTTTGCTGTTTGAAACAAGTTCTTTCTCAAGCATGGAGATTTTCCATCTGTGTGCCAGGATGCCATTCATTGTCACTGCAAGCAGAGTAAGATCATATTGTGTCTGAACACTGTAAGGTTCTTACCACAAGATAACATTTTTCCAAGGCCTGAAGTGATCTTCCTGGACTACAAATACTGAGGAATACTTACAGAAATGATCCTTTGAAAAAAGTTCCAGAATGTGTACTTTCATATGGAAGATGCAGAGTGGTCACAGTGTCCTTGGTATGCCATCTACTGCTATTTTACTGAGTTGGTCTATGTTTTGATGCCATATCCCAATGTCTCAAGATCTCTGCTGCTTTCACGGGAACAAGCACCAGGGTGGAATGTGCGATCAGCAAGTTCACCAGTGTCTGCAGTGAAGCATAAACATGAATGAGCCTAGACATGCTTAGAAGGCCAAGAAAGTACTAATAACGCCTGCTCAGTGTTTTTAATGAAGTTGTTTGGATCAGTAAGAATGTAGAAGTTGCCTCCCACTTGAGGAAAAAGCACATATCCACACTGGGTCAGCTGAGGAGAGCAGTGACAGCAAACATAGGCTTTTGAAGCAAGGCATTTCTGTGTGATTATCTTCTGCCTCTAAAACACAGGCCCTGGCTGAAATTTTGAAATGAGACATCTTTTGTATGTACAGGATTCTACTCACATAAAAAGTGCAAAAGATACATGGTGGGTTTTAAAAAAATAAATAAATCTGTTTTTCCAGAGAGAAATACTGTTGCAAACACAAAAGTTTTTCCAGGCTTGCCCTGGGCACTCCTTGAAATAGACTATATGAACAATATGCAATGAAACCTCGGACTGTCTCAAGGAGATATTCATCCTGCCTCTCCTTGGCAAGCTGGGTTTCCTGTCCAGCCTCACCAGATTTATTGTCTCATTGTGGTGGAAGAAAAAGCTAGGCTAGCGACAGGCCATATACGGGCATGGAACAACCAAGAATAACTAGAATAGCAAAAAAGAAGAAACATGGGTATAATTACAAGTCAATTTAATATAAATCACTACAGGGATAAGAGGAAAGGAACAGCATGCAGAAACCTGCAAGATACTCAGGCGTTCTCCAATTTTCTCCCTCCGCCCCGTGGATTAACAGGGCGGAGGAGCAGTGTCTGCACCAGCATTGTGAACAACCTTCACATCTGCTAGGTGGAATTTCCAGCCATTGACAAGCACCAGGTAGATTAGCAATGAAGCAGCACCATTAAAGAAAGCAGTGACGGGAGGCTGAGATCTTTTGGCCAGGTTGGTTTGTGCTTCCATTACTGCCTGGTAACACATAACTCTTTATGAGGGCATAAAGTTGCTCTTTACTAATGTTTTTCTCATTCAAAGGTCAGCAAAGCAACAGTGAAAGTTAAAGAGTAGTGCATGGCTCTAATGGGACTACTGACAGCAGCCATCCACCTTCTGAGAAGGGGGACTTTGTCTGACACCTCATAAAGAGCAACCTGTGCCTGCTCCTCCATCCTCAGGGTGGTTGTCACCACCGCAGACCATCAGCACTTGTGGCAGGCAGTAGGGCACCTGGGGGGCTGCTTTTGCCATGGTGCAGCTTTGCCCAGCTCACTCGAGGTTTGTAAGAGAAGCGTGAACCCTTCTTTATTCACATCAGAGTACAGTCCAAAAAATGGCAAGGTAAAATCAGACCAGAGCAGGCCAGGATAACCTAGTCCCATTAGCAGTGAAAAATGGCCTTAGCTCATAGAAGAGATTTGCAAACCCAAAGAGTGCTTTTTTCAGAGAAGCCATTCCGGTTCTGAATCAAAGGCACGGCAGTCAGGCAGTGCAAAGCGGCATGGCTCCACAGACAGTTCACACCAAATCAGCTGCTGGCCAGTGCTTTAAAATTTTTTTTTGAATTGTCAGTCAATCTGTGCTTCATTATTTGCTTCTTCTACATTTCTAGTGATTCTATACCCAGCTCCAATAGCCCGCAATACCATTGAGAATCTGCTGATTCAAATCCCTCCCTCCCCTGCAGAAAGCCAGCGGGAAGGAGGAAAAAAAGAAACACAACTCGACATTCTATTTTTTCCCCTTCAAATAAACCCTAAATTGCTTCTTTAATGCACTCGAGGTTTTGAGCAGGGTAGGAAGCTCTGATATAAAATGGGGGTACAATTTTGTTAAAGACAAGCTCTGCAGCAAGCCTGTGAACTCCAATAAATTTGTAACTCTGTTCCCGGTCAGAAAGAGAACAATAGCCTCTCCTATTTAATTGTGGATTGCAGCGAGTGGTTTCGTGCTCAAACCCTCTTGTAATGTAGTCCTCTCCTTTTAATCATCAAAGGTGATCTCTGCCAAAGCAGCTGACAGTTGCATTTGATCAAGTGTAATAGGAACAGTCAGATCTTCCAGGATCCTTGTAGTTACCCATTTTCCATGTGTAATTCCAGTCTATTTCATACAACTTTAATATGACAACTGTATTACAAAATTAGAGGGAGGATTTGGGGTGAGATGACTCACTGCTTTTTTTATTCTAGAATCCGATCTCAAGACAAAAGCCATTTTCTAATCCCAGCCCTGCTACTGACCCCCTGCGTGACTTTGAACAACCTTTGCTGTCCAGACCCCTTCTTCCACTTTGCCTGCCACTGCTATTTAGTCTGTGAGCTGAGCAGGGAAGGGACTCTGTTGTTGGGACTCGGGGTAATAGCTAGCACAGAGAAGTGTGCACTTAGTGTCCCCGGCCATTAACACTGTGCGCATATATATTAGTAGGTATATAAATATTTATATTTCTCACAGGGCATATGTATCTATATATGTACTCACGCAAACGTGCTCCATAGTAGTTTTAAATTTGAGAATGACTGCTTCAGGAGTAAACAATCCCGGTTTTAAAAGCAAGAAAAGAGACCCATCCTCCATCTTTCGATACAACTGCACTTCAAATAGGTTTACCAGGAGAACTTCTGGACTTTACCCTGCAGTTTTTTGCAGTTTGGTTTACATTGGCCCTGGCAGAGCAAAGCAAAATGTCTGTTGTATGCCAGCTGCTAGTTAGACCCACCAGGGATGCACAGAGGTGTCCACTGCCTGGATGTAGACCACATCTACTATACAAAGGATCCGTTCTTTATTTTATTACACTACAGGTCAGGAGGAGCTTCAAATCACTTGCACTCGTGTCAGATGTCAGCATTTGGGAAGGTGGCTGGTGGTGGAGCGGGGAGGGCGGAAGACAGTCAAAATGAAAATGGTTTGGTTAATTAATTGCAAGCACTGCTTGAAGGACCGGCACGTATATTTAATCAGTTGCCTAGTAACAAACGGTGTATGATGTGAATGCTATCAGCCCGCGGCGTGAGCAAAGGATGGTCCCTTTCTGTTTTTATCAGCCGCCAGCATGCATTCTCTGGGCGTTGCGTGCCCTTGTGCTCAGAAGGGCTGCTTTGCCACCTCACAAAAGCCACACAGTGGCAAGGAGTCCCCCCTATTTTGGCTCTGCCATTTCTGCTCCTCCCCCAGACATCTCAGAGGGAAGACTGTCTCTTCTTACAGGGAGTGACCTTTTCAATGGTGAATCAAATGACAAGAAAAATTATCCAGATCTCCCCTCCCCTCCACCCACCTTTTTTTTTTTTTTCTTTATGAAGTTATCCACACACTGGGAATAGAGCGCAGACATTGCTGCTGTTCATGTTCTGTTACTGACACCAATGTCACCATTAACAGTATATATCCTCCATAAAAATCTGGGCAGGAAAAAACAGAGAGTCCTTGGCATTGGGGCACAATTAATAAGAAAACGGGTTTAGTGTTTTTTTTTGTTTGTTTGTTTGTTTCTGTGTGTGGGATGACCTTAAAGAAATAAGGGCAATGAATGGATAGACGCTGGGCTGCAACACATAAAATCAGCCCAAGACAAACTGTACAATTCTGTTTCCTGTAGGTGAAAAAATAACTCATGACCTGACAGGCAACTGAACATTGAGTACTCCTCTGGTGCTAGTTTTAGGAGGGAATTTGACAACAAGAATTTGCTTGTAGTTTTCCACCACCCGTATGCCATTATGTTAGCTGGGCCTGATAATGCAAGGACACAAAAAACACTCACACCACCTATCCATATTCTGAAAGAGAAATAAAAAGAGAACATCCATAAAATAAAAGCTCCCATTTATGTTTTAACATGCCATGACAATGTTTGTGTGTCCTTATCAGGGCTTCCTCTCCTCCCTCCCCCCTCTCCATTTGGAAATCCCACTGGATAAAAGACTACATCTTCCATAAAGAATTCCCACCAGAAATCTTTATAAATCCTCCATCAGTGAAATACTCTGCTGTCATGCTGAGCAGAAGCTAATCTAATTAAGACGGGATCTGCTAAATTTAATAGCCTGCTATGAATTTTTACAGACATCTGGTAACTGGAAGGTTGGAATGACTCCGACACATCAAATACACATTGTCCAAATGACCAGTATTGGGCCGATTATTTTCCCTTTTTCGGTCACTTGTAGCTGAGGCAGGATGTAATCACTCCCTCAGGATACACCCATGTGACTCCATCTCAAATTAATGGGGGTTATGGTGCGTATATGTTGGAAAACAGAACTGGGCCCCTGATGCTTCCTCTAATGTTGGTTTTTCCTGATTAATGAAGGATCAGGATATACATACATTATATTTAATTGTTTACAAATACTGTAAGTGCTATAGCATAAGTAGGAGCATCCGTTGGTACATTTGTCTTTGGTACATGCAAGAGATGAACTCAGACTTGACTGGCAGCTTTCCTCAGTCAAAGCCCTACATCTTGTCCTCTGGCTAAGCAATGTTCCCAGTGGAGACCAGAAGAGCTCTGCCATTTCAACCACCTCTCCCCATCCCAACAGTGAGCTGTTAGCAGGATAAGGCAGAGGGTAGAAGATATTGTTGTTGGCTTTTTTTTATCCCTTTAAGCTTCCAGTATGAAAAACAGTTGAAAGCCACTAGTGCTTCCCAAGACATGGTGAGCCGAAATGTTGCAAGGCTGGTCATGTCCCATGAGCCATTAATTTGGGAAGGGAGCACATTTACAGAAGTACATGTCCTTCTCCCCATCTTGACAAAGCGAAGTCTGAGAATACCACATTAATGAGCTCCTGGCACTTTTGTGGGTTACTAACTCCTTAGCAAGATAGTGCACGAACATTATTTCCACCCAGGCAGATTCCACTGGTGTTCAGTTCTTCCAGGCATCTTTCTGAGCTGCCTGTAATAAAACCACAAATACATAAAAACACATCCACACATACATAGTTTACACTCATAGTTATGTAATTTTCAGACAGGGCAGACAGCACACAAGGCACAATGCCAAACTTTTCAAAGTAGACAGTTCACAGTTTAAAATGTGTATTTCCTTATTTGCTGTCTTGGTAAATAAACCGTTTTTTTTTCTCCAACTCTCCTCAACCGTCTCTCCCCACACCCATAATAAAGGACTCATGTAAATTCAGCAACACAGTGGGAGTTGTGTTAACCTGATGTGATGAGCTGGCACTTGAGAATTTAATCTCTTTACCATCCACCAGCATTAAATCTGCGTAGTGTGACTTTTAAACACATGCCAAAGAGACGGGAAGTTACAGTCCTGGCTTGTGCATTCCTCAGTCGCTGGCTTCGTGAAATGGGAACAAACACATCTGGGGCCAAGTGCTGAAAACTGGGCACAGTGTAAACAAAACGCCTCACTAAAGTAATATGAATGTTGTTGTAGCTAAGTTGGAACATTTGTAATGAGAAGAGACAGGAAATCCAACAGAAAGGTTTGGGTTTCCAAATGGTACATGTACAGTCCTATGCACAGGAGAGCCTGACAGTCGGTGCAAATTAATGTTGTACCAATGGCACCGTGTTGGCTTACTCCAAGCAGGACTTTTGCCATCAGCTTCTGAGCTGCTTTACCTGATGTGGTGATGCTTCTCTGCAGCCGTGGGTAGTAAACTCTGTGTCCCCAAATAGCAAGATGGGTACTGCCACACTTTATGATGAAAAAGACAGAATAATGTTATTCCCATCTCAAAGATTATGAAACTGGCCACCTTTGTTCAGCCATTCCTAGGCCCTCGTTCCTTGGTGTTATAAGGGCTGGGGCATCTCACAGATTTCTCAGCCAGGACCCAGCCTCCTTTCCTCCTTTGGTATTGTACTGCTTCCTTCCAAATGTGGACCTCTGCACTCACAAAGGAATAGCTTCACCCCCCACATAGGATATTTCATACGTTCTTGGTAGGACACAGCCTTGACCTGCTATGGATTAACTATCTGAATGAACAAAAACAGATACAGTCTGCAGAAGGATGTCTATGACTTTGTTACAGAGTGACACTGAATCAATTGTGTGGACCAGACTAATGCTGGTTATTCTTTCGAGGGAAAATGTGAAATTAACTTATAATGGTGTAATGTGATTCCAGAAATGAGATATACATCTTGCTTGTAATAGCTTTTGATTATCAATATCCACGTTTGTTGTTATGCTCCATTCAGAAAGAAATGAGAATGTACAAAGGGCAGTAAAGGTGCACAAGTGTTGTTCATTTCATTGCTGATAAGTAAAATGGAATTTTAAGTAACATGATCAAAGCATTAGCTAGGAAATATTTGCAGTTATTATATTTGGAGTTAATTTATACACATTCTAAAAGCATCTTAGAGGACCTGAAAACACGTAATGTTAGAAGTAAAAAAGCCATGCTCATGGCATGTAGTTTGTTGTTTATCTTTAAAATTATGATAGGGGATTTCTCCTTTACCTATGAAGGCCATACAACAAGAAGTTTTTGTTGCCTTTTAAAAAGTTAAATTTGAATTTGCATTTACAGATATTTTAAGAGGTAGTTGTGTTTGCCTTTAAGAGCAAAAGGCAGTGTGACAGTGCTCTTGGATTTCAAACGCTTCCGACAACTTTACCTATTTATCAGTTTTGTGAGAACCTGGAATTGCTTCTGTAGTTACACACTTCAAAGCTGTTCTGCTCAGGGGCCACCCAGGGGCTATTCCCACCAGCCACGATCAGACAAGCTCCTTATGTCTGAATCTCCCTATCTTGCCTCTGCACTGGAAAAGCTCAGGTTCTCCTGTGCTAAAAGTATACATGGTGATTACATGTGTACACCACTCTAAATGTCCACATGTAAGACAAGATCATGCTCTGGTGTTCACTGGTAAAGATCTATTGACCACAAAAATGTAAACTAATAAGCATTGCAAATTTCATCACATAGTGGCCAATTCCTTTAATAGGTATGACTAGAAAACCTAACAGATACAGAAAGTTATGTAAAACATCCAAGTCAGATGCAAGAGAGAATCTCTAGATGCAATGCCTTCCAAAACTGTATCTGGGTGGACTAAAATGTTAAATAGCTCTTTTCATTGAAGATGAGTAAAGCAGTCCCCTAACATATAAACTCTCTTGACAAGTTACTAAAACTCAGACTGAATTTTTTGGTGTTAAATATTGCTTGCATATTTGTATAGCAAGAGGTGGACAGTCGTGAATTTTCCACAGGTTTCCTTCACTTCAGAGTAGCAAGTTAGAGATACCAAGTAAGCAGTTTCTGACTGCTTGCAGTCAGATGGGCTGAATAAACAGGTTTGCAGGGCCACATGTCCAGAACAGCACCAACACACTAGAGATGTTCATTTACAGAGTGCATAAGTCCCATAAATTAGAGGCAAGCATGGTACCAGGAACCCTCATGGAAACCAAAACTGGCCACAGATGATAGCTCTTAACTCAGATTACACCTGTGCCTATGCATCCAGGATATCGGACTTGCTGCTGTAGTGATATTCTCTGACCTGAGAGCTGTGGCTCACATAGGCATTTATTTTAACACTATGCAAACAGGACAGTGCTGCCCAGTGCTCCACATGGTTGTTCCTTCCACCCCTCCAGTGGTTTAGAAAAGCAAAGCAGTGGTCAGAGAAAGGGCAAAAATTCTGCCTGGTATCTGCAGCTTCTGCTAACAACACGGGAGACCCCTCTCTCCAGGATGCAGGAGCTCACGCCCTGGTTCATCACCCTGCTGTCTCCCCAAACTCCAAAAAAAAATAAAAATTAAAAAAAAAAATTATTGTGTCAAAACTCTCATCCCACCTCACCTCAACTTACTCTGAAAGTAGGAAACCTGCTCGGCTCCAAGTTGTGCTTGAAAGCCTATCTACAAACCCACTTGTTTGGTTCCAGGCCTATATGCAGGGACACATACCTCAGGGTGGGCCTGTAGGTCACCCTAGAGCACCTGATGAGGGAGCGCAGGTGTCACGAGCAGTGTTTCATGGGAGGGCTGAGCAGCCTGGCTGAAAAACCCCACTTGTTCCAGCAAGCAGCTCACATGGGTCTGCACTGGGCTGGGGAAGCACTCCCTCAGAAGCTTGCAGTGGGACTTTGACCCTAAATCACTGTTATATTCTTAGCTTTACCAACAGATTCTCTTCAGAATCCTGTGTTGTCTTGGTTCTTCTCTGGGCCATTTTCTGTCACAAAAGGAGTGCCCTCTCACAGAGTTTCACTAATGTGTAAGGAAAGATACAATACTGATCAATAGTCATGACACAGCAAGAGATAGTCCTCAAAAATCAACATGCCCTCCCACTTTTCTGATATGCTTTATCAGAAAACTCTCCAGATCTCTGTGAAATCACAGGTCCATCACCAAGGCATAGGGAGCCACAGATCGGCAGCCCTTTCTATCCATCCAGCTCCTCACATGGGTTGTGAAGGGAGTCATTCACCCCTTCTTCAGGCAAGCAGTTAGGGGAAGGTGGGAACACAGGCAGAGCTGAAGTAGACTGAGAAAGCTCCAGGCCACCAACATCCCTTCACTTCCTCTCCTTTCCTCCAGCAGGTCTTTCCCTCATCTGAAGTCACACCTCAGCCCATGTGCCTTAGCCCTTGTCCGTGTTTGTTTCCCTGTCTGCTTTATCTGTGTTTGAACCCTGCTCCATGTTAGCTCAGAGACCTTCTAAGAGGCAACCCCTTCCCAGTCTCCCAGACCTTTATTCTCAGATGGGAGTTCACAAAGGTGAAAGAAAATTCAAGCTGAGGTCAGTACACTGCTTTAGTAGCCAGGAATCTTACTTTATTATTCCAGATGATGAAGGTAAATTTCAAGGTGCACTGTTTATAATGGTCTTGCACTTGAGAGCGGGCTGGAGCAGCCTGCCCTCTCAGCCTCACGCTGGAAAACATGCAGCTGCCACCATGGTACCAGAGGAAGAAGCAATGTACAGACACTATTAGAGGGCCATGGTGTCACTGAGACAGGTCTGAGCTCAGAAATAACCATGAACCCTCACAGAAAAAGTAAAATACGGACAGGCCAGTGTGAAGAGCTCCAGCCAGCATTAGCACCTGCAAACTGGTCAGGGCAATGGTGTGCATTAAACACTTGCTTTCATCTCCATAGGAACTAGCAGATGTGCTGGCTCCAGTGTCCCCGAGTGGAGTCAAATCCCTTTGAAGTTCCTCTGTGTTGAAGAACAGCTGCAGCAAAGCAGAACTTAAAGCTCATGCCTACCTAAACTAGTCAGGGTTTATATCCAGCGATGTCAGCTCCAGGTGGCCCACAGTGGGGATTTAGGGTTTTCCTTGCACAGCAAGGAAGGTGGTAGAGCCAGCACTCGATACACATGATAGATACAGCAGCATAACTAACCTACCATGAACAATTCAGTTTTAAAAACCAACTGAGGACTTAAAAATTTCAATTTTACTGCAAAAGAGTTAAGCAGCATGGCCAACTCAAGTTAAGGATTCTGGGTCTGCCTTGTCACCAGTGGGATTCTGCAGGCCAGTAATGAGCATATATTCATGTTCCACACTAAACAAAAATATGCCATCATATCAGTAAGGGCAATATCAGAATTAAGAAGAGAGAATGAGGCCAGGGTTAGTCAATACATCTGGTCACAGTCATGAAAGGGAAACAAAGGGCAATTGCAAACAGCTAAATCCAAAGAAGAAAGGAGATAATGCTTCTCAGTGCAACAAGGTCCAGAATTAGGTCAGGAAGAGACAGCCCCAGTCTAATATTGATCACGTCCCCTAATCTAGACAAACCTCTGAGTGTTTCCTTTCAAGTTATCCGTTTCACTCCCTCAGGACTCAGGGTATGGTTTTATAGCTGCTATTTTCTACATCGGATATAAAATGCAAATGCATAGGAAGGCACAATGAAGTTTGAAACTGGCCCAGAAGGAGGCTAGAAAAATGGAGAACTCCTTGTCTCTGCCTGATGAAAGGGAAGGAATCAGTAATGCTGAATGTAGGTTTAGAAGATAAACACTGTATTAAATAAGCATATCCATTCTTAGCCCCCAAGCTAGCAGAGCACAGAAGCACTTGCAAAATCAGAAATGTTTGAGTAGTCCTGTTTATTTCAATGAAATTACTCTCATGCTTAAAGTTATGCACGTTTAGACACCCTGTTGTACTGCACTCAAAGATCAGTCACTTTTTCCTGTGACTTGTCTATAATTTTAGCATTCATGGATGTTCCAAGGGTATGTATTAATTTTTTGAGTATTAAAAATATGCCACTAAATAGTATTGCAAGGGTAAAGATGGGTCGTCCATTGCATGAAATAATCGTTATGAGATTTTCATTCCTAAACTATGCTGTCTTGAATCCTTAACTTTGCTTTTCTTGGTTAACATAAATGGTCCTTTCTACTCATAGGGTAAAAAATAATAATAATAATAATAAAATGGTTTCAACATGAGTAATTTTGTTTGGATTTCATTTAAATACTTCTACGAGTTACTAATAATTAAACCTCCAAAACAGTTCTCACAAGACACTAGGAAATGGGATCCACATTGTTGCCTAAAAGACAGTTGAGGTTACCACACTCTGTAGAACTGCTGTCTACAGTTGCAAATAGGCACAATTCCTATCTAAAGCCTTGCCAGCCCTTTATGTATCTGATCATCCATTGATCCACACCAAAGAAATGAAACATGGGTAGGTAAAGCTCTTTCTCTGTATGGTGTGCAGTACTTATCCTTGTTCCATATGCGTGCTTGGTGGAGCTGTACTGAAACAATTAAAATTTTACATTGGCCAAAATCTCAGAACAGAGAGTGTACAAGATTCGATATAATAACTCAGAGTTCGTTTATATTTGTTTAGAAAGCATTTATAACCTGGGGTGAGGGAACCCAAAAAGCTGGCAAGAAAAATCTGTCAGTTTGCTATGGGATGAATGGAAACTTTGAAGATCAGCATGACTAGAAAACTGTAAGTTTATAATGGGCTGCTGTAGGCTAAAGCAGTTGATAGGAAGTGTTCCCTGGCTGCTGTACTTGAAAACTCCATGACATATTGAGCAAAAAGAGCCAAACTTCCTTCCCTCTTTGGAGGTTGGTCTCCAGGATTTACCCTGACACTTGCTGAACAGACTGCATGAAAGAGATGTCTTGTCTTGTTCTGCTGGTTATCATTCTTGCTTTTTTCCCCTCAGAACGATTTGAGCAAAGACCATAAGCTTGTGACAGAGTGAATTTGTGATCTTATCCAATCATCTGGGCTGTTTGCAAAACTTCAGTAGGTGGCAGCGTTTTGTTGATAAATGTTTTGTTATCCAAGTGATCTCATTTAGTGCAACTGTTGCAATATTAATAAACTGAACTTATGATTGCATTTGCCAGGACTGAAAATATTGCCATCCTATCTGGCATTTGCTCTTATCTGAACTGACAACAACATCCATTGTATTTATAAAAGGGGAAAGTCTCTGTGTTTATATTTGTTAGGGGCAGAGGGGAAAGGGAAAATGAGGGGAGAAGCAAAGACAGATTAAGTATAAAACAATGATGTTGCTGGACACATGATTTGTTATTGTAATAGATGAGCTTTCTGGCAATTCTGTTAAATTGTCACTGCTGAGGAGCATATGGCTCAAAAGAATGGTTAATAGGTTATTGCCTCACCTCTAGCTCACCAGTTCAAATCAGGCCCACACTGACATCATCTGAAAGTTGTTACCACTTGGTAACTGTTTGGTGGTCTAAATTCAATTCCTATTGGATAGATGAGCATATCAGAAAATAGATAGATAGATAGATAGATAGATAGATAGAAAAATCCCATCACATCTGCTATTCGAGAAGCCCAGATTTTAAAAGACATCAAGACTCAGCCCAAGAAAGAATCCAGTAAGGATGAAGAGGGCAAGTGCTGCTTTACTGTCATGTTAGAAAAACAAATTGTATTTAAATCACTAATATAGACCCTATATATTTGTACATATATGTACACATATTATTACTGGGACTTAGTAGAAATAGATAATTATTTTTATATTTAGGTTTCCATTCAACACAGCCACAGTATTACCTTTTACAGAAAATAACTTCTATTTTAGTCCAAAGTCCAAAACACTATTCTAAATGTGACTGCAGAAGACAGTCACCCACCTTACATGAAGTTGCTTGAGGTTTAAAAAGAAAAATGAAAGTCTGTGACTCTGTTGTACTCCCAGAAAAAAAAAAAAATCAAAGTAATTGGTTTTATTACACACCTTTCAGATTAGAACTGACTTAAATACACTAGGCTTTGGGCTAAATCCCACTACCACTGAGATCTATCACAAAAGTGCCATTGACATAAACAGAAATTGGATCAGACCTCTAAAGAATTCATTTGGACTAATATAAATCCTGTAGAAATCAAATATAATAAATAAAGTGCTGAAGGAGGCTTCATGACCACTTTTGCATATAAGGACATAAATTTTATTATTCAGGAAATTTCCTAATATTAAGCAATCGAGAAGGGAAAGGTGGAATCAATGCTGCCAAATACCAAAGTGATTTAGACCTAGCAAAGGAAATTGCATAAAGATTATAAGTTCTTTCAGCAATATGAATGAAAGATAGTTGGAAAGAGAAAAAAAAAAAAAGAGAGAGAGAGACAGCTATGCTGTGATAAGGGCATTGAGATTAAATATCATTTAGATATGTCTCAAAGCCTACATAAGTACCTGCTCTCAACTTTCAATACATACTCCAGTGTTGATCCTAGGGGCAAAAGTACAAATTACAACGTGGGACAAAGATGTCAGAATAAAATTACAGGTAAAATGTAGAAGCAAAACTCTGATGGCTTTAACAACAGATGTTTGTGGTGGTTTTGCTTCCTACCATTAATTCATGGGCAGTGTCCAAGAAGTCCTTACTCATCCCAGACTGTAGTCATGGACCCTTTTCACAACCATAGCGCAACTAACACTCAAAAAGTTACCAAGGCTTTAAATACTCATAACAACTCTGAAGTGGTAGTGAATGGCAGTACCTGTGTTTAAAAAGCGAAGAAGTAACTGGACAATGGAAAGGACTGCAAGGATACTAATAGTGGTGTTCAATAGCTGCTAAGTGGCCTAACTGAAATCAAGCAGACTCACTTTTCCCACCTATAAGGGAAGGGAAATGCTAGACCACCACTGGAACTGGGATGCCCTTTGAGGTGAAAAGGTGAAAATGCTTTGAACTGAATCATTGGATCTTGTCAATGAAACCCAATGCGAAATAGTGGCTTACAAGAGGGGTCAGGATTTCACCCCAGGTGTTTCACTGCAAGATGATGTGTTTGTTACTTTGAAAAGGCAGCTGGGAAAGGATGTCAATGTGAACTCATGTGTTTATACTAGCCCAGATTAACCCTTAGAAGAGCAGAGCTTTCAAAGAGACATCTGACAACACCTAATCAAAGGAGGGTTGGAACCACGCCTAAGATATAGGCAGAATCTCTTATAGTTGCTTCATATCCTGCCTCACAGTTAGGGTGGTGCCAGCCTCCATCAGCTACTCACTACACTTCTTGACACCCATCTCCACGATTTCACTTATGTTCCCTGTCACAGTCACAAAGCTAGTTTCCCTTCTCTTCAAATTCAACCTTAAAACTTTCCTTCAAATGAAGCTTGGGAGCCCTCTGGCACCACCACCTAAAGACTCATGCCCATCATCCCTGTGGGTGGGGGAGGAGGAAAGACAATATTTATATTGTTTAATCTTAGGCATCCAACTTTAAATCACAACATTAGCAATTTAATTTCTCCATTTAATCCATGAAGAAAATAAGATATTTTGAGGGACTGTTAGAAGGGCTTCAAACTGCTCCCATAAGAGCCTGACCACAATGTCTGTCAGTGCAACTGTGCTTATCACGTTGACAAGCAAATTAGTTCCCTAAAGTTAAGAACAATTAATGTCTCCCATTAAAGTTTTATATCTCTCACCTGTCAGTATTTGCTATTTGTCTTTTATTTCAAGGGTAAGTTCTTTGGGACAGGAAAGATCTTTTTGTCCTGTTTGTTTCTCCTCTGTCCCTACTGGGTTCTAGCACATGCCAAGAGGTAAGGAGGTGTGTGCCTACTTCCAGCCTACCTCATTCACACCCTGCCCTGAGCATGCACCTGGTACAGGAGGATGTAAGGTCACCACCACAAATAACTGAGTTGTTCTGTTACCCAGGCTGCTTCTGAACCCCCAGCATTGTGGTACCATAAATGATAATAAATAACAGTAAACTAGGATAGACATAGGTCTCTTCTAATTGCTGGCAAACTGCATTTTGTGACTGGGTTAACAAGCTCCAGCCTTCTGCTGTTGTGGGATGTTTGGTCTCTGAGGAAAGATTGTGTGGCTGTACAGGGAAAAACTATAACCTGTGATAAGAGAGGACTCTATAGCTGCTAAGTGAGAATGTATGATGAAATGCGAAGAAGCTGAAAAGACTTCAGAATAAGTCAGGAAAGCTAAAAGACGCAGAATTGAAACTCAAATCAAATGAATTGAAAGAAATTATGTAAGCACATATTGTATTCAAAGGAATATAAACCAAGAGAAATTCCTGAAGATATGAAGCAGTCTGCTGTTGGAAAAAGATCAGCCATGTAAATAATGATGTGATATACAATAACAAGTTAGGATTCCCAGTCTTCAAGGTACTCAGGCCCGTGGTTCTTTCTATTGAAATCAATGGAAATGTTTTTATTCAAATGCCTTGTTTCTATTAATACGTCTCATCTTTGTGATATAAGGATGAAGATGATCAGTTGAAGCTGAAATGGAGAAGGTACATTGTTAAACACCCAGCCTAGTTCCATAGAACCCTGTTGCAGAGACAAATTCTATTTGCTGTGGCAAGGGATTTCTACTTCATGAAAGTATTTGGATGACAATTGATATTTATTTGCCTCCATTATTTGGAGAGTTAATATTCAGCATCGGCATTTTGAGACTGAAATACTTTCTATCTGCAACAGGATGGTTACTTGTGTAAATACATAGTGTGTGAATACAGATGTTAGTGTGCACATAGGGTTTAGAGAAGATCATGGCACTTAAATGGGAATATTCTGTCGTGAGTGAGGAAGGACATGGTATCCATAGATGGCATCAAAAATATGTTATAACCATGGCAGACTTGTTCAACATGGAAGAAGATGCACTACTTGCTGCTATGCTTCAGAGCAAAAATATGGTACCCCCCAGCTCGCTCTGATTCAGTGCTTTTGCTAGTGACAACATTAATTGTAGCTGGATGAGGAAGACTAACACCTACTACACAACATGGCTGCTGGAATCTGAGCAGAGGGCCGTGCATTGGCCAGCTATTTTCCTATGACCTTCCTGAAAGCATTGGAGATTTCCCACTGGCTTGTCAGCACAAGAAAGAAAAACTTGCATCTATTTTATTTCATCTGCATCTGTGACTGTAAGCACAGACAAAGCAAAGGTAGTGCCTAGCTACCCTGTTCAGTATACAAAGGCAGCCGCTTGGAAGAAGGTAGCATGGTCTTTTGAAATAGAGGGCTAGACCTCAGCTACAGTAGCATAAAATCAGATTAGCTCCACAGAAGCTGCAGTTATCACCATGTCACAATGGTGATGCAGTTCTGAATCTGGCCCTCGACGCTGTAAGTATTGAAGGTAAGTTCTGTCTCTGTATCATACTGTATGAATATCGAAAAGATTTTATAAAGCTTCAAAATAACAGAAGGGCAAAGAGTGCTGGGTAGATAAGCAGAAGAATAAGAGCTTGCCACTTATTCCACATTTTGAAATTTCTAAGCCAGGTCATGAAGGACCACACTAAAACTCACATCCATGTTAAGTATTCCATGCCCTAAGGTGTGTGTCAACAATACATAAGTGCTTACTGACTAATCTCTTTGAAAGGAATGGAGGTTCAGGAAAGCTGTGTGTCTCAGAGAGAGAAATGCAAATGCAGATCGACCCCATAATGAAAAACCTTCTTATTAAACTGTGTTTTATCTTGGAGCAGTCCTTCTTTTCAGAACACATCCAAGCAGAGATAAAGGCATCTTACCATACTCATTAAACTGTGCATGGTTTGATGCAATCAGACTCAGATCATTTGCATATGGATCAGTTTAATCTAGTTCTTCCTGTCTCACACCTATTGTTAATCATGCCTAGACTCCCTCCCCCCTTCCTAATACTCATTCTCCCTCCTCCTCCATTCCTTTGATTCAAGTAGATAAATGAATAGGCATAAGGACATCAGCGTCTTTCTGAGTGATCATCTGCCTTGCATGCTCAGAATGTCCCATGTTTTGCTGATTATGTCCTGGTTGGCATCCCATATGCTCTTGATAGTCTCTGTCTTTGCTGATTTAGGAAGGCTGAGGAAGACGGAGGACAAATATTGACTCAGACTGTAAGGCCAAGCTTAAGTTTACCTCTAGCCACAAATTAAGTAAGATTTGTTCTCTACTTATTCAGAATCATTAGAAAATAACTCTCTGAGTAGCATGTTACACTGAACAAAGTGACTCCTTTCAGGGGCTGGATATTATTTCTGCGTTCAGCCAGCAGTGGTGATAGCTACTTTTACATAGTCTAAAATGATAGAGTAAGCTGGTGTTTGTGCAAGTAGATATTTCTCTCTTACAGAAAATACTGTTTGTGTCTTTTATAGCAGTGCTAGAGCTCTGTAATACTCTTCTTCTGAATGGTTGAGTTTGTGCTGCTTTTTTAGACAATAATTACCACTACATGTTGAATGACTTTGTCTCAGATTTTTTTGTTATAGATCCCTAACCTTAGCTTTGGTATTTACTATACAGTTTGGGTTTCTTTGTTGAAGATATTCTCTCCAACAGCAGCATAATTAAGGCCTTGAAGAGGTGATAGAGTTTATGATTTTATCAGGAATGTAAGAGAGGGCAGTTTACCCAAAATGTTAGTATTGGTGAACTTCCAGTCAAGCCTGATGCTGTACAAGTCCATGAAGGAAATGTTCATACACCTATATTAAAAATAGGTTCTTTATTCTCTATTGTTGCATTGTATTCTGTACATAGCTTTTCATGTAATCATGAAAGCCAGCTTTTCATGCAATCAGCCTAAACAGGTACTGTTTGACTCCCTTTCTGCAACTAGAATAATATGGCCCCTGAGAAGTGAAGTTCAGGATCCCAGGAGAATCTCCCTTTCAGTAGCATAGTTTCTTCCCTGGCATAAAGACAATTACATAAGTGCAGTTAGATCCAGCGTTCACCCAACCACCATCACACGAAGTGAGCCTGATCTTCCCTTTGTAGCGCTGGTGACCTGGGTGAATTCCCCCAGTCTGGAAGGGAGACAGAAAGCTGGTGTAAACAGCTCAGGCCTGAGAGTGGAGGAGACCGTTCAGATTCAGCATTATCTAGGATAACTCCCCGCTAGCTGGGCATGTATTGCGATTAAGACTACTTCAACCTCACCAATACTTCCCTGATGGTCTGCCCGTTTTGTGGTAGAGGTGAAAGTACGGACCAGTGAAAGTATGGGACAGCTGTAGACAGCTAATAGAGAGGAGCATACATGTTTTATGCATTAATATTCAGATTCATTTCTGCTGATTATATTTCAGTTTAGGACAATCCATTATTTATATCAGAAGTCCTTTTATAGTATCTGGTGAGTAAGGGAGTCACAGCTCATGGGGTGGAGAAGGCTGGGGCAGTCTCTGGATTTAGCACAGGGGACTCAGCTTGCTGAGGGCCCTCGGACATTACTGTAATTTCAGACAATACGAGAAACAAGACTTAATCTCTGACAGCTTTTTCCACAGGACATGGAAAACCTCATTAACTCTGCGTGCATTGCTGGGAACAGGAAGGAATTAAAATTTGCACTAAAAATGTTAATTGAACAATTTTAAATCTCTAGGGGGAAAAAAAAATGTTATATACAGTTTTATTTCCTGGTGAAGGAGTAAAGACAGGGTAAGTAGGATTTTAGATAAATTTGATGCAGTTCTCCCTGTTAAAAAATTGTGCCTGAAACTACAACAACCTGAAGTTTTTCCCTTGTTTGACATACAAGAAAGGTTCCTTTTACAGAACTTGGGGTTTTCAACTGGCAGAATCCAATGATTTACCGTCAGCAAGAATATAAACATGACCGTGGCTCCACTAAGCCCTTTTTCACTGCTGAGGTGGCAGTTTTAGATCCCTTGTCATGACAGAAGTGAAGACAGCATTGGAAAGCATGTATTGAAAGAGGCTAATCTAAAACTTAACATTCAGAAATATATTTGTTAATTTGGACCAGTTGGTTTTTCTCACCCTTCATGTTGTTTTTATTTCTTTTCAGTTTGCAGCAGGGAAGGGAAGGGAATTTCCATCCTCTGGCACCATATTAATGAAGTAATATCACTACACCAGCCTCCATTCCTGGAGCTAATGGGGACCCTGAGAGCAGTAAGCTGCTATCCTTCTGTGAGGCAGGCACTGGACAGAAAAGAAGCTTATAAGAGTGCCAGTGAGCTTCACAGGTATTTGCTAACAAGAGGCTAAGACTGAAGAACTTTGAGCTTGCTTCAGGTTTTTGTGCGAGTGACCCCTTGCTCTTGAAGCCTTTCCCAAGCCTGATCTCTAACACCTGGGCCTTGTTCCTCTACTTCCCAGGTAGCTGAAGCTCTCATCCATCCCCATAAAACAGTGGCTATTTCTTCATCTCATTTGGTGCTGGCACACTAGCTATTAGCACAGCAATGGGGCTGCTTTTTGTACTCAGTCCCTGCATACAGTCTTGTCAGCTGCCTGGACTACGCAAACAGCATCTTGGGGCAAACATTGCATAATGTGAATGAAATGAGACGATTTTCAAAAATCTGCTGTTTAGACAAATTGAGGCAGATTTTTACAAAAGAAAAGACCTCTGGTACCCCTTTATACCCCAGCAAATTCATGGCTTTTCTTCAAAAAATGGAGGAGCACTTGATAGAATACAGCCTGTGTACTACTGCAGGCACAGGCTAAAGGAGCATGAGTGATTGGAGTTGGAGCTGGGAAACGTGAAGCAATATTAATATTATCTCTATATCTAACAGCCATCATCTGCACATGAACACCAGCCATCAGCATGGAGTACTCTCAATCGCCTTTGATTTTGAGCATGTTAAATTCATCATTCATATGTGCAGGGAGAGAAAAAGCAATCCTAAATATTCAGTCTGCAAATGAGTAAGGATTACATAAGAAACTTTTGCTATTCTTGCCTTTTTTTTTCCTGCCACACACCTTGTGTTCTTAGAAAGTCTGAGAATTCATTCATCCTAATGAACTTCGTGCTAGAATTAAAATATGACAAGTTTGTTTTCTTCTGCCAGGAAAGTACTTTCAGCCCACAGCATCACAACATGTTGTGATATAGAGGTTTAAAGGTATGTGTCTTAGAAAACTCCATCACTTTCAACTGCACAACCAGTTGAAAACTTACAAGCAAATTCAAACAAACTAATATTTTACAGCGTATGAATATTCAGAGAAAACTTTATTTAACTTAAAACAAACTGTAGTATAAAGTGGGATTGAACCAAAAAGATCTCTTTCAATGTTATCTGTCATAGGTCAATTAACTAAAAGTCAGAATCTCATTACTGAATGAGCAGCCTTTCTAATCATCTTTCACTAAATGCAGATTAAACAATTTGAAGATAATAATCATCCCTCCTACTCTTACCTTTACAGGGGTTCCATTATGCTTTGCACTTAACATTAAGCCCAATATAATGCCCACTATTCAAGGACAGGTATGTATCCTGTCTTAATTCTAAGGTCACGGACATTACATGAAGCCCTTCACAAAATGAGCCACCTGAGTATGTTTCCTCTCACAAACCAAAATTTACAGGCACTGATCATCCTAATAGCTGTGTACTGGCTCTATTCTAGATTCCTATTCTTGAAAAGCAGATGCACTGTTCAATACCTTGCACTTTCTTATCCAAAATACTTCATGGAAGACATCCCAGACAAATTTGTATTTCCATAGCTGTATTGCATCATATTCTCAGAGTAAACTGTCCAGTGCACAGAGGTTTTTCTTCCCCTCTGCCATTTCTGACTAATAAACTATAGAAGAAAATTCCTCTGTTACTTCTTAATTAAATAAGCCTTCTTGCACTATAATTGTCAACGTATTTCTTTTTGCCAGACCACCAAAGTCTTCAGCTTCTTCTATATTGCCATCTAACCCTTATGTGTTCACAAATCCTCCTGCCCTCATATCATCAATAAAATACCAAAATACCAAAATGACAAAATAAGACTGGTCCCTGATCCTCATTCTTCCTCCTGTGAAAAGTCACAGACTATGGCACTTTAGAAGCACAGTATCTTATATAAAAGGGAAAGAGTTATGTTGCCTTTAGTGAAGGAGACTGGGCCCATCCTGTCTGGGAGCAGATGACATCTTTCAAGTCAGTTAAATGAAAAGCCATGGTGTTTCCATGTAAGTCCCAACTCTAAAATTTATACCTTTTTCTGTGTCCTGATGTGCAGAACTCCTGAAGGAAACAGGCCACACATAAGACAAATCTTGTAAACTTTGGAGTGCCTTCTTGTCCCAGAGATGTGAAATGAATCTAATAGTTCTTATTCATGTGAATAAATGTGCTACAGATAAATATGTGAAGAACTCTAGACTGCACAGGGTGCATTTCACTGGCCATTAATTTCCACCATGTGTATCCGAAATTACAAGGAATAATGAACAGCTTCTCCTACTACTGCCTACACTTTCTTCTCAAACTCTTTGAAGAATAGGCTTGTGTTTGAAAGTCATAGACAGAGAACTGTGCCCTTGTGCAACTTGAAGTTTCTGCTTGCAAGCTGCTATTTTGCAGATTATATCTGCAAGTGCACTGTCCAATAGGCACATAATATAACAGTTTAAAAACAAACAAACAAACAAACACAGGTTTTTTTTAAAAAAAAGTTTTTGTAGAAACAAGGTTAATAACATACTCCCACCCTCCACCAACTTCACTGTATGAAGACAGTCATTAACAAATTGGCTTGGAATCTGAAGGAACCATTTCAAACGATGAGTGTCATGAAGAGGGTTTAACACAGACAGAAAATACAACACAGCGTGTTATGAGTTTATTCCAACCATGGAAACTTTATCTCACCAGTGTTTTTTTGCCAGAAACAAATTTCCTCCAACGATGTAACACCTAACGTGATAAATTTAAAGAACATTCTGGCTTCACTTTAACCAAAGTCTGATTTTTTCCCTACCCCACAGTTTTTATATATATTTTTATTTTATTTTATTTTATTTTATTTTATTTTATTAACAAGCTCTCAAATAAGTATCATTTCAAATCGAGGGCTATCTGCATGTCTGGGCTGGAGTTTGTGTATACAAGGTGTAAATAGCTACCAAATTTTTCTGAAAATCTGCCTCCTATTGAAGTTTGTGTTCACTTTTCTGCAGTTCTAAAACTAGCATAAGCTAAGCAAGGTCAGAAAAGGTCAGTGCTGGAGCAACAGCCTTTAAGGTAAACCTGCCTGATAGAGAAAGCAGTATTGGCAGTTCTAGATGTGATGGACCTTTTTCTAATTGGTATTAATAAAGCAGGAGAGCCTGGGCAATCTGAAAAGTTACTGTACTGCTAGAGGACCCATTATTTAGAAGATATGGAAAGCAGAAGGTTTCTTGACCACTTGTGATAATAAAAAAGCCCTTGGTGTGGAGGGGATAGTGATGATTTAATGAGAGCAATCACTTTTTTCCTGCCCCATGATCCTAGCAGTGCTGTACAGCTCATCACCATTTGTGAGTCACTACCTGCATTCTAGTTCATCTGCTTTTCCAGTAAAACTCTCTCTCAGGTCTATCCCAAAACTGTTATGTGGCAATGCAGAGAACTATTAGAAGAGCTGCCACATTATACTGTATCTCCAGCCATGCCCCAGCAATGGATAACATGGTCTACACACGTTCCTTTCAGTCTGCCAAGGCTCAAGTATCATTAGAACAGGGATGGGGTGAAAATCACTAACAAAAAGGGGGATGTTGTGAGAAATGCATTTGCCCTTTCATGTTGAAAGTCTAATACAATATGCATTTTGAATTCTAAAACTATTCCATCATGTACACAGACTCTCTTTCTCTACTTTTTCCTGCTGCTATTCAGTTTAGTATAAATCATGAAAATCTGAAATCATATTCTTGTTTACTGCCTTATTCTCCCCCATCCACCCTACCTCCCCACTTTCCTTTCTAAGCTGCTTGAAAACATTCAGTTACCCAGCCCTGGAGGTGAAACTACTCAGAGAACTTCAAGGTTATGAAATGCAAAAGCTTGGCTTTTATTTGTTTCACAGTCTGAGAAAGCAGCGCACAGGATGAAAACCTCCATTGTACAGCTCTGCTAACACATAAAGGAAGCTTTAACTGAGTTTTAAAAGCAAGTGTATTTTTACATAATTAGGAAAAACAAAAACCTCCACAACAATGTTGAACAAATAACAATGGTGTTTATATCTAAATAGTTTAAAAGTTATAAAAAAAAAAAAAAGGAAAGAAAGAAAGAAAAAGAAAACAACCAGTGGACAAAGCAGATAAACAACATTCAGGGTGCTATTGCTACGTTTGGTAGAAAAGCAAAACCGTTGGTGAGAATTAAGTTCTCACTGCAGAAAGGGAGAAGCATTTGAAGTTATCAAAGAGAGAGGTCTTGATGTCAAAAAGAAAGAGGAATCTCAGTTTAAAGGATGGTTAAAGCTTTCACTTTGGAATGATCTGAATTTTGAAAAGTCATCCAAAAGACATAGAGAACAAACCAAGGAGCTCAAGAGTTAACAGCTTAAAAAAAAAAAAAAAAAAAAAAAAAAAAGTAGTTGGTGTAATCTGAGCAATGCAATGGATAGGAATGCTTTAGGGAGCTGGACTTAGAGATCTGAGGTCTTTTGTCTTGAATTGATGTTTAAGTAATTAGGACTCCCACTTTTCTTTATAAGTCTTGTAACTGTTTGCTCAGACATTGCAAATGAAATTAAAATAAAAACTGCATTTTTCTCTTTGCCTGGGCGGTGCCTGAAAAGCAATACATACTTATGTGTGCATAGTTGTCAACATGTTACACTGCAGTTGTTAGCGCTATCCATATTCAGTGATACGGATGCACAATTACAAAGCACAAGTACTTACGTTCTCTCTTGAAGATGTACAATAGGAAGTTGCCTGAAATACTGCTATAGCTATTGCACCCAAGTGCATTTTTATGCAGCCCTCTTTGCCAGCAATTTGTCCTTGTGCTCTAAGAGTGACAACAGTTAGATGCACTGAGGTGTGCCAGAAATCATACCCTATTAAAACACAGACAAGCTGTAGATAGAGTCAGAGCCTGTTGGTCCCAATCTCTACAATGCACCTCTTGCAAGCTGACCTTGACTCCTGGGGGCACTCAGCTCTCTGAGGGCTGCAAAAATGTTAAGCAGTATCAATGCCCACGGGAAATCATTTTGCAAACTTATTACTGGCAATTGCCACCTTAATACCCAACTTCCCCCGGTGCTGGGGTCCCCAGGCATGGGCTGCCTGTGCTTTCTCTGTGCAAGCTGCTGGCGGCACAAAGTGCTCTCTGGGAGCACAGCCATCCTCAGGAGGTGGCTGCTGGGTCTCCCACAATGCAGGCAATAAATTGTAATGGCCCGTGAGGGGTAGATGTGCCAGCTGCTGTGCTCAGACCTGGGTGCAGACCCTGAACTGTTCCCAAGCATCGAGTTTGGATCAGGGCATAGTAAAAATAAAACGCAATGCACTGCTCTGATGTAACTTATGACAGGGAAGATGTAAAATGGCTGCCAGCAACAGCAGAGGACTGGGCTGGAGCCAGGATACAGTAAAATATTTGTAGTAGCCCCAGAAAGCAAGCGAGCTGACTTTCAGAGATGTAAAAGGGCTGTGTATCTGTACGTATGTGTTATGGTGCATGTGCCTGTCCATTTTTAGTGAAATCATGTACTTCCATCATTTCCTTGATGGCTTGATTTCGGGAGGATTTCCTGATAATTTGTGCCAAATGAAACTTCCTTTAGTTATCTCCCTGCTGTATCTTCTGATAACTTGCCCTGTTTTCTAGCTCCAGTCATGGCTGATGAAACTAGGTTAAGCTTCCAAAATTACACTGCAGTGAATCAAAGCTACAGAAAATAGCAAGGAAGAATTAAATATTGTCCCTGCGCTGTGCTTCAGCCAAGCTGAATCCAAATCACTGAGGAAGCAGAGTCCTCAAAAATCTGTTCTTAAGGTGAGTGGGGGGAAACATTATTTTCCCCCCATGTAGTGGTTTCAGTCAGAATGGAAAGTGGAAGTCTTGGTCTATTTTGAGACAGTCTGTTTTCCTCATATTCCCAACTAGCTGGAAGAGGGAAGTTTTGTAAGCACATGAGAATCTCTTTTTTGCATGACTGCCAGCCTAGAGAGACTTGGGAGAAGAACCACACTTTATCTGCCCTGTGGGAAATACAGAAAAATGCCATGGAGGTGAAGAAAAGAGCTCAGACTTCACCTAGTTAATTCTAACCAGATTTAGGCTCTGTTTATGTCTAGCAAGGAAATTAGGTTTCTTGGATTAAACTGCTGGGTTGGTTGCTGATTCAGAAAACACTGACATAGCTACACACCTCCATCCACATGGTGCTACACCGTGCCTTGTGGAGATGCACTAGTAAGCTCTAGGTGAACTAATATAATCACCAGAAACAATATTCCCACCTAAGAACAACTCTCCCCCTGTGAGTAGCTAACCTTCGTGGCAAATAAAGTCCTTCCCCTCTGCTATTTGGTACAGGGCTCAAGACACCCAAGGTACAAGGGTACAAGAGGTACCCAAGGTACAGGGTACAAGACACCCAAGCATCCCCACATTACTCCCTTGAGCTACAACAGTCCAAAACTTCCCATGTGAACTGCTGTGAGGAAATCACTTTTTCTGTCCATGCACTTATCAAAGAGGCTTCTAGGAACATGTGGGAGTGATGAGAAGCTTTACTTCCCCTGGAAAGCCATAACATAATTTTGCCTGCTGGTTGGTTCTTGCACTCTCCTGGTAAGGGCCCAATCTGGCGTGACCACCAAACTATTGTATTCAGACAATCCAGGGCTTAAGGTTTCTGAACTGGTATTAACACCCATTGTCAGTGCTATTTTTGGATTCTCTCCATGTAGCTATTATTGGCTTAAGGATTTAGATTAAGCATTTTAAAATACCTCAGGGAACTGGTAGAGAGAGGTTAGCACAAAAATCAATTGCTGAAGGGGATGTGAAATCTCTGCTCCTGGTGGCTCTTATGAACAGGCTGCACAAATGTCTTTCAAGGTCATCTTAGGTGTAGTGGGCCCTGTACAGATGACCTCTTGAGGTGCTACAGCAGTAACTGATACCAAAGCTCACAGTGCTTGTACATGTGCCAGCATAGCTCACCAGTTTGGTCATAGCAGCAGTGAATACATTTCTTTGGAAGAATAGCAGTTCTCTTGGGCCAAGCCAACTCAGTCTGGAGCCTAAGCAGCAATGAGCTGGATACCTCTGGCAATTTGAAAAAAATCATCACACCTACTTGGAGAAGCTGCAAGGCATTCTCGTCTGCTCCTGGCAAGCCACCTTCCCTGAGGGCACTGGGATGGGTATGAGGAAACAGCATAGTCACAGTCTCTGGGAGTGTTATCCCATCTTCCCTTCAGCCACTCAGGCAGTTTTGACGAAACAGGGAAGTCCTGCTAGCTATCCTGAAAGATTTTCAATGGACTGTATCCCTCCGACGAAAGTTACTGCTGTGCAGTGGTACAACGTGAGGGATGTCTGGGGCAGGTCTGCCTATCCAGGCTATCTTTGGGATGCAGTTGAGTTTAGAATAAGGGTGATATCCAACACAACAAGTCTTAAACTCCATTTTCTCCAAATTTTACACTCTTATCAGGAAATAAATCCCTCTTAGATTGGAGGTAGAAGTGAAAAGCTGGCAGGTCACTGTCTTCATTGCTGTGCCTGAGATACAAATTCACTCAGTTACTGCATAACTGTGAGTGACACAGAGGGCATCATAGGCCAGAGACCAGCTCAAAAGTGAGAGAATCATATAACTCCTGGTAAGAGTTACAATAGGCATGATCTTGCTACTGATATGCTCAGAAAGAACAGAGAGGACAGAGGTTCTGTGGCAAGTTCTTACTTTATTTTTGCCACAATACTGGTAAGGCCTTCCTATAGCTCTTTCCTTATGTAACTGCATTATTCACTTAATACTGACCACTATTTTCCTAACACCACTTTTTTTTTTCTACTGTTTCTAATGGAGAAAAACATTTTTGCCATCATTATGTTATGTCCAATGGAGTTAACAAGTCCCTTAGGCCACAGCAAATCCTCTTTCTGTTTTGTGGGGCATCTAGCACAGCTTTTGGCAGACAGAAAGAGCAATGCTTCTCCATATGGCCAAGCCTTTCCTGCCACCTGTACTCCAGGAACACATTTGTCTGACACAGTGTCCTGGTGAGATTTCAATGAAAACACAGGCATGTCATACAGTCAAGCCCACAGCATCCAGGTTTGGTTTGGCTCACTAACATCCAGCTGTTTCCAAACAATTCCTGTTCATTCAGAGCCATCCTGGAATTTCTAACAGAGTTCTTGGTAAAAGCAAGTTAAAAATGCTTAGAATAATGTTTTGTATGTATACAGCATACTCCAGATTAACTAGTAGGAAGAGGGTCCTTGGAAATATTTAATTACAGTTTCCTACTGTCCCATGATAGGAGCACCGTTCACTACAAACATTTTATATGTACTAGTCCCATTGAGTGGTTTTGATATATTTCAAGAAAAGAACAGCTAAGTTCTGATTCAGATTGAGCTTTCCTACAGATAGAGAATACTCACAATTGGGATTCTGGTCCACACTTATCTCGAGGCTTTTCAGCTATGAAATCTACTTAGATCAGTAGGACACCTTAGCAATTGTTAGTCACTAATTTCTTCTTTTCCAGTCCATTCCATTTCTATCGCTGTACTGAGTCAATTCCTACTCTGGTATAATAACTTCCTAAGTGAAATAACACTCATGAACAAGCTCGCAGCTTGTTCCAAAGCTGGAATTAAAGTGAGACTAGGGTAAAACTGTACTTGCAGGGGATGGCTGGAAGAAGAAGAGCCAGCTGTGAAGAGGTGACTTTATATAGGAACAGTTCTTTGCAGTCACATTAATAAATGAAACTACGTTTGTTTCAAAGGACTTGTGAAAGAGACAGTGAGGAACATACAGTAAGGAAATGAGTGAGTTTCAGGACTGAAGACAGGTCAAGAGACCAAGGAAAATGAAGAGTGGTGCCACTGTTGACTATACATATATACCCCTACCCATGTAACAGCACATCCTGGTGGATCACAGCACTTCAGAAGCTTAAAATGCCAAGAGATTTTAGAGATTTCCCACAACCTAGCTTCCAGTGGATCCAAAACTAATGTTACATATGCTAACTCACTCCAATGAAGTTTAGCAGTATGAAACAGTATTGCAAGTGGCAGTTGGTGAAATGTAGCAGCTGCTCAAAGTTTCTGCTTTAAGATCCATGATTAACTCTTCTTTATTAGAGTTTGGTGAAGTTGCATATTTTTTATTAACATATTTCCTGCATCTTTTCAAATCCAGCAAGTCTGGCAGAAAATATGTGAGTTTGAAGAGTGCAATATGTCTGCACAAAATTAGAATCTGTTTGTCCTCCAGGTTTTCCCTCCTTCAAATTCGTGCCATGTTCTGCGTCATCAAAAGCATTAACAATGACCATTAACTAATTCCTTCTACTCAGAACTTGTCAATGGTGAATGTCAATTCAGAGTTTAGTGGCAAGAAACTCATGTAAAATCCCTTAAAATCTTTTTCTGTGATTCAGACTCAAAACTAAAGAGGAATCAACTTAGAGGAAGAGAGTAAATGAAGGGCATTCCTCATGCTTGTCCCGCTCAACATGTAAATGAGGAGGAACATTTACAGTAGTTTGGAATCCTTTATGCTGATTGTTTCGCTTTAATATTCAACAGTTGTATGTTTTCTTCTTGTGAAGTTATCTCAGGATACCTCATATAAGAGAAGGACCTTAGAAAATTTCCCACCCAAATATGTTGTATTGGTAAAAATACTTCAGACATCCCAGTATAATGACAGAATGATAGAATTCTGAACCTCTAAGTATCTCCTTATTTCTGATACAAATGAAATAGTTTCTTTTCTCCTCAGTTATCCTCTCAACACTTGTTATTCCCGCTATTTTAAAGCTTTTGTTGTCATTCTTGTCTTTCTGACATGATACACGTACTTACCCCAGCTTGGTAGCATTTCTATTGGATTGAGAAAAGTCTGACAGCATCTTTGGCTTTCCTAATTGAGCCTAAGAAACCCAGCATGCCAGGTACTTCTCAGAACAGAAAATTTTCACTGCTTCCAGGATTGGACCACACCAATCTCAGCAGCCTCAAACAGCATCTGCAATTGGTATGTAAAAATCTATCATGGAAAGCTGCATGCTGGAGCAATTTGTGTCTCCGTGTGCCATATGTTTAAGTGAAACTGTGTGACAATCACAGCAGCACACTATCCAGAAGTCATAAGCAGTTAACAAAATGCTACATGATTGTTGGCAGGCCTGCTGGTCTGGGTCATGCAGCCAAAGCTGAATTTATAAAACAGGGTAAACAGGGGATGGGAAGGGAGGAAAGGCAACTGGCATTTGAAACCACACACTAGCCTGATAGGAATGATCTTCAACTGCCTGCCACTTTTGCGTTTCCATTTCTTTATACCTGACTGGCCCCAACAGGGACTCATCTATTTGTCCCTCCACCACAGCATATCTCTTGAAGGCTGAGGCACATTTAGATAGGGATACTCCTAAGATTTACTCAGGAGTAGTCCCCAAGTGCAGGAGATTCCTAGGATGTTAGACGTCCACGCCAGAAGCAGCTGATACCTTCTACAAAAGAGATAAAGGGGATTTACAGGAATGGTGTAGCCCCTTTCCAGTAAGGAGTCCTGGACCACATTTACACATGGTGGCATGCAGCTGCACAGTCCCCCATCTAGCCCACACTGAGTTGCCCCTACAGAAGATAAGGTCTATCTTCCTATCCTGGGCAAAAGGTGCATTTGATGGGGCTCTGATCTCTGCCAAATAAAGGAGCGGATTGGGTGTTTTATGCAGGGAGGAGGGAGATGTTTGTGCTCAGGCAGCAATTATCCCCTGAAATCCTGAGCCTGACAGTTGCTGCTCCAGGGCAGCCAACTCTGCTTCCTGCATCTGGCTGCTTAATACTGCAAAGGTGATGAAACCTGAAGGGAGCCACTGAACAGGTGGTAATTATGACTGACACAATGACGGCTCGTGCAGACATGTAACCGTGGAACAAAACACCGCAGTTAGCTAACAAGAGATCGGTATAAGGTATTTCACTGGCACTGTCTCCTGTCTGACACTTTTGAAATTGGAGGAAAAAAAAAAACATTGTGAGCTTCAGCATTCAGAGACATAATAGGCCAGACAAGCTGAGGGTGGAACGCCAACATCTGTCCCTTTCAGAATGATTATAGCAGGCTCTGTTTCCATGTTGATTCCTGCAAAACTGCTTTTCTTACTCACAGTTTTTTCCTTCATAAATGTCTCTTAGGGGTTATCTCCCTGTGATGCAGTTGACTACACTACACCTCCATCTCTCTCAAGCACACAATTTTCTGAACAGATTCACATAACCATAGGTAAGCATGTGTGTATCCAGACCCATATTATTAAAAGATTCACTTTCCATTCTTTTATCTAGGGGGATAGAGAGGCTTTCTTGAGTAATTATGCTTTATATAGAGGGTTGAGGAAAGGACATTGGGACATCCTGTTCAATCAGTGCATCTCTGGAACTTCTTCAAATGTTAATAGAAAAAAAAAAAAAAGAAAAAAAAAAAAGGTTTTCCTGGCCAGTAAAAATACCTGAGATAAACCAGAAATCTCCTAGGTTTCTATGATAATAATAGTAACTAGGAAACAGGAGAATAAGGACTCAGAATCACCACTAACTGCACAGGCACTGAGCTATAGACCTCCTTTCTTTTCCCTTTTTTGAAGTGAAACATGGAACTGTCCTAGCAGAAGACATGCTTTTAATCACATATGAAACAGAAGAATGAAATTCACATCTGAAGTAGGAATTAGTCAGAGTAGGAACGTGAAGTGGATGAGAGCTCTAACAGCACACCTGCTGAGGAAAGCAGGAGAAAAGATTTCTATCACCCCAGTGTAAAAAAGAGACAAAAATTTCCACTCTGATTTTGAAAATCTTATGCAATGGAAGTTTTATCAGTAGTGGTGAAATTCCACAAAAGATGTCCATCTCAATCCATCAACACGTTTTAATGAAAAACACTTTTGTCAGAAATTTTCCAACCAATTCCTGATCCTGCCAACCGTACATTTGCTTTCCATGGAAAGAAACTCCATGGAGTACTCTTCTCCAAAGTATTCTGCTGGAATCACTCACCTCTTACACATCCTTTTCATCTCTGGCCTTTTTTTCACATAGAAAAATGGAAAATCTTTGCTTTATCCAGTAGCCGTAACATTCTTTGGAAAGAACCTCCTAATCCCCCAGACCCACCCATCAGAATTTGTTGAGTAAAAACTTGAACACTGTATGGAACATATAACAGGCATATAAAAATCATCCATATTACTAATCTTCCTCAGAGGCATTGCAGATTTTACCTCACCCTGTCCAACTCATGAATTTTTTCTATGCTTCTCTAAACAGCTAACTGCAGTTCAATGACCACACCTTTAAACCTGTCCATAAAGGTCCTGTGATGCAAAGTTAGCATGCTTACAAAGTCAACACCAGCTTTTTTAAAAGTGGATGGCAAATACCTAATTTTTATGCAACTACACACTATTGTTCCATGACCAGTGTTTTTGTCTGCTTGATTTCATTCAGACGACGCACATATGTTCCAGATTTGGGGCTAATAATTATAGCGATATATTGTTTGGGAAAAAAAAAAAAAAAAAACATAATCCAATTTATATTTTTTCAATTATTTCACTGTGTTGAAAGAACATGTTGCATCCACCTTTGGTTCTGAGGCCAGAGAGTGGGCTGTGGAAAGCAGTTATTGTATAAATAAACATATAGAGTTGTGTTTGTGTCCCTCTGTGGCACATACAGGCATTGGTTACTAGTCATTTATTTCTCCTGCTGTGTAAAACATTGAACACTGAGAATTAACTAAAAGCAGATTTTCTTTTTCTGGATTTTAATAGAGAAAAAATAGTAATCATGCCTTTAGGGCTGCTTTCTAAATTCTACTTTGGATTCAATTCTTACCTAAATCTTGTTTAAATGTATTAGGCTGCCACTCCATCTAGTCTAGCATCCTGTCTTGGGCAGTGGCCAGTGCTTTCAAAAGGAGCTTTAGATGCCTGTGGGAGAAAGGGGTGGTAGGAAATTAGCCAGGTGTATGATCAGGAACAGGAAGGGACACACTGCTAAAGTTATTTCCTTTTACTCAGAGCTCTTCTTACATCACCTGGAGCAGGCAATATAATAGGAGGTGAATGTAATGTAAAGTCCTGGCACACAGAACACTGGAAATGCAATGCCACGGGAGAGACAGAGGAATATGTCTTATACCGTAATAAATGCAGAGTAAGCCTGCACATGCAAAAGGGCAACAGAATCTGCTGTTCTAGATTGTCCTTTAAGGGAAAATAGATCATCATACATAAAAGGAACTGCAATATAGGAGCTTTAGCTCTGCTTCAGAGAAGCTAGGTCTGCTGCCTATTTCCAATCAATGGTTGCTGAAATGGCAAGTGCATCAATACTCAATGATGTCATGTCACTGGACAAATAACCATTGAATTGCAGAATAACTGAGGTGTGAAGGGACCTCCAGAGGTCTGTGGCTCAACCTTCTGCTCAAAGCAGGGCCAACTTCAAAGTACAGAGACAATATTAAAGAAAGGACAATAACTCGTGTCCTGCCTTATCCCATGAACACAGTACTAGAAATCAAACTCAGCGTGGATGGGGAGACCTAAGAGGGTCAACATGGAGCACCTTGAGGAGCACAGATCCACAGTGATGGGCATTACACAGGTTTATAGACATCACAAATTGGACATACCTATAAGAAAACACTTCATGAGCTTGGCTGCCACTCACAGGTGCATTGCTTCTCCAAACAGGAAGGCCAGGAAACACACCCGTCATAGGAGCCAAATGGACATTATGTGTAGTCCACCACTAAAAATAAAGATGGATTTTATTATTATTATTTATGCACATTTTGGATGAATTTTAATCACATTATCAAATTCTTTATTATAATAATGAATTTATCTTCCCCTCTTTTTTAATAAATATAAACTGACATTGTTACATAATCCTAAAATTCCAGAGTAAGGTGGTTATATGTATACTCTGCATATATAATGTATCAGAGCTCACAAATTAATCACCAGAAGTTAGTGACATCTGAAAGTGGGCAGGGAATCCTAACAGGCCCCCAAGAGGATGTCTAAGGAGACACTTGGGCAGAAAACTGTGCTGACTTCCTATAAAAAGAGTGCAGTGTAGTTAATTTTAACCACATATTATGCCTAATTAACTCATTATGCAAATATGTACATAATAAGCCACTATCATTCAAGGACCCCAAAATCCAACAGCCATATTCTGAAAGGTCATATCCTAAACCTTTAATGCAGAGTGAGAGAAAGGAAAAAAGAGTCAGGAAAATTAAAAAAAAAAAAATCAAACAAAAGGTTTTACTGCTGGTAAGAACAACAGCAGGAGCTTTTCAAAACACAACCACTTACCTTTTTAAAGAAAATAAATATGTAGTCTGTTCTGACTCTTCAGCTGTGCTTGTTCTGTCTCTTTTTCTCACGCCTACTCATCTCCTTTCATTTCTCCCCACTACTCCTCTCTTTCAATGTTTTCAGCATGATTTTTTTTCCCTTTCTCTCTGGGCCAGCTGAAACCATGAAGACCTTGAAAGAAGGATGACAGAGCTGTAGACCAAAGAGAGATCAGAGAGTCGCAGAAGGCAAAGATGGGCAGCCAGCACAGGGGGTAGAATCGGATTAGAAATGGGGAGGGCTTGTTAGGGGTTTCTACCTGGCAAGAAGTTATTAAAAAGCAATAATAATAATAAAGGATTCTGACTTTCACTGCATTTGTCCTAGTAAGAAAAGTGCTAGAGCACTAAAAGACTTGATCACAGTAATGTCAGATAATCACTTTAGGGAATGCACTGGAAAATCAAATCCAGCAAACACAGGTTGTTTCCCTAAATGTGCATACGAACACATCTCCCACTCACCCTTGACAAGGAGACTCACCTTTTTGCAAGGGCCTGGACTACCTGTTAAGAACACCCAACCTTTCTGCTTCTCTTTTATTCCTCTTGCTTTGTGGAACAAGAACCAGCGGAGTCAGCTCATACGTGTCAGGTCCACATATTCTTAAGTGGACAAATAACTCTGCCACCAGCTGCCTTCTGCTGCTACTGGCTTTAGTGAGCAGCTCTTCAAGTCCTTTAGCACACAGCCCCACATGATTTTGGCACTGTTCAGTGGGAGGGTTTTCTGTGCAATATTTCCAGTTACCTTATATATTTTGCTCCAAGTTTCTCAAGCCTATAATATATGTTGACTATCCTACTTACTCTGCAGTCTTACTAGAATAATGGAGATAATGTTTCATATGTCCAATGAAGCTTGTCTGGCATCATATACCATCCAAACCAGATTTTGAATTGTATTTCCATTGGAGATGATACCATCACACTTTTGACCTACTTATGGATACAGGCCCAAGTCTTATCTGCCAGATCCATCTGCGATTCCCGCTCCTGTTTCTCTGTATATTTATGTTCATGTGCTCCCTCTGCATTCCTCAGAGCACAATAAATCCTGCCTGCCAACCCCTTCGTCACCTCTGCCTCAAAAAGGATTGCTTCAAGGTCAAGCAGTTCCCTTGTAATGTACAGTTTAACCTGATTTGTGGAGGCAAAGCTTTGAAATTTTTAAAATAAGACTAAGGTAAAGTAAAGCTTGCAAATGAAACTCTGACGGTAAGCTGGAGTATTTCCCTCTCCAAAGAGTTCGAGCAGAGGGCACTGTGCCATCTGAAGCCATAAGAGCTGGAATTATGTTATTTATTACTCTACACTTAAGATATGCCTCAAGTAGAAAAGAAAACAAATGCTGACAACAGAAAGTGATCAACACCCCCATCCACGTAAATCAGCAGGGGAGAGGTGGAGGGACAAAATCTCTCCCAGTTTGTCTGCCAGTTGACACCAGCAAATACAGACATTAAGGCCAGGCAGATTTAAAATCTTTCATCTGAGAAATTAAAAGGACAAATGCAGGATGAAAGCCTTAAAAGTATCAAGATATGAAAATATTCTATAATATTTGCCAGTATTCACCCGGATTTGTCTGCAACGTAAGTGCTGCTCCACTGCTGAGGTGTTGGCTATTGTACTGAGACAGCAGCAATGAAAATCCCTGACAAAATGTTAAGATGAGGATTTAAGACATGGATGTAAAACACAAATGCTAACACATAGGTGCCCTATACACATTGTTCTTAGGTACCTCCATCAGTAACAGTGGATGGTTTATGCTTAAAATAAAAGTGCAGTAAACATGCTGAAGTGATATAGCCCCCTTGTAGCCCCTATCATAAAGAGCTAATAATATGTAATGCTATGGCAAAGGTCAGTACAATCTCAACAGTACTGCAGATATCCAAAATAGCATATTGTTAAAATTGTTACAAAATCCAAATATTCAAAAACCTTTTGCCAGACTCCCCAATGTCATACAAATAGAAATATATATATATATTATATTTTTCATTTTAGATTCTTTTCGATCCTTAATAGAATCACATTTACAACTTTCTTCTATAAAATAAAAAACACTTTTTAAAAACAAAGTACTTCGGTTTCCATGTACTCACCTGACTCTGTGAGTAAAGCTTTAAAATAAATAAATAAATAACTACATTGATAAATTTCCAAAGATCATGAGAAAGGGCATACAAATACATCAGAAATAAGTTGAAAAGATCCCTTAAAAAGGCTACGATTCCAGCAAGTTCCACTTAGCATTAACTAAATGGATTAAAAACTGTCAATCAACTAAAGATCTAGGAACAGATGCCCATACTGTATATATATATTTTTTTATTTTAATGAATAGTTCCAGTGATAAATAACAGATTTCCCTATTTATAGAAAACTGGTGCTACAGGAATATCAGATTGTGCTATTACACCCCCACATGCATACCAGTTTTCTATACGGAAATTTGATAATTACAAGAATTGTTGCTTTTAGAGATCTGAAAACAACAAAGAAATGGATATCTGTTGTTGTTAAAAAGCAAAAAAGCTACCTATTTATTTGATATTTTTTAATTAATCTGGAACATGAGGATATTTGTTTAACCAGAAGCATAATTTGAAGACTAAGGTGAGACCATAAGAAAAAAAAAAAAAAACGGAAAGAAAAGAAAACATATGAAGAATGTACTAAACTGTTTTTTTTTTTCTTTGATGCTTTCTTCCAAGAAAAAAAAAATCAGGAAAGTTTGCAGAGGTAAAAATGAGACAAACCAAATATCCTTGTAATTTTCAAATTTTCAGGTTTGTTAGTCTTCCTCACACATTTCAAAAAATGTGTCATGGTATTTACCAATATGATAAAAAAGCACCTAAAAGCTAACATCTCGCTGTGTTAGGAAAGCTGCCCAAAAGAACTAGCATTGAAATATCATGTAAAATTCATGTGCTAAGAAAAATTCCATTCAGACTGAGTCACAGAGCCTCATGCTGTATTTGTAAAATTCTCAAACATGATATGAGAGCATTATTGCCTTCAGGCTTGTTATTTCATCCCCTGGACACACACAGAAGCATATCATCCTTTCATAGGATTGATCAGCAAATATCCTCCAGAGCAGTTAGATAAGAAGGCATTCCCTTCTGCTAGCTGTAGGTTTTTGCTGTGTTGCATTTATTACTGTGGTGTGAAAATCTCCCACTGAGTGCAATACCTTTAAACACGTCTTTAGATTTTTTGTTGTTGTTGGGCACTTTGCCAAGTGGCGTGTTGTGTTATTTACCTTGGAAAAGAATTGTTGCAGCATAATTTATTTTGGTCTGGGCAGAAATTAGCTATGGAAGAAGTTCTGAGACCTGCTTTCTCATTACCAGCAGGTCTTCCATCTGCTTAATTAGAAGTGCAAATATTTGGAAATCTGAAATCCTGCAGCAATGTCTCAGATAACATTTCTTTGTTGCAAGATCTGAAAAGTGATCACTGATAATTGTTGATTGTGCTCTGTGTGACTGTAATTACATGGCATTGATCTGATGTTCAGACACCACAGTGATGAGCTTAATATAAGAACCTAAGTAGACTAGATACAATTAGACTAATAATCACTGAGAAGAGCAAGTTTAAAAGGGCAGAGGGAAATCACAAACACATGTGAATGACTGAAAGGGAAAAAAATGTTGAATATTTTATCCAGCAAAGTCTATTCAGTCATTTCAGTTCTGATCCAATAATGAACACTTACCTCTTTTTGTGATCAAAAACTCAACTATTTCAATTTAATTCCTTGCCTGCCCGTAAAAATAAAGGGAACTTGGCAAACCTGCTCTGAACTAAGCAGGTAAAGCATCAAGCTCTCAGCTTGGGCAGTCATCCAAGTACGGAAAGGATTGTCCCTAAATACCAAGGGACGATCTGATCAACAGGGTAGGGAGGTGAGAAAGCAGGAGGCGAATGTGAGAAGGGAGAACTCATTTCCACAAGAATGTCTGCTTGGCACTGGATAAAGTATTTTCACATTAGCATTTAGCACACCAGCCACACAGCTGTAAAAGGGTAGAAATCTGAGAAAGAGATGAGATAAAAGGGGAATATTGCTTCTTAAGTGGGCTGTGAACTTTCTTGCTCTAATTGATCTCTTACCATCCCACACAAAGGGAAGCAACTGGCACGTTCTGCAGACAGATCGTTAATAGCGTGTAGACAGGAAAACCTCTCTACCCCTCACTGCAACTGCTGAAAATTGGATGTGCCCCCAGGCCAGCATGGGCACAACTGTTCTTGTTTTAAGGGGAAGGGGACTCGGATGTTGATGGCACAGTGACAAAATAGCCACCTGGCACGTGGGCTAGCCACATGGTTAGAGCCTCCGCTAACAGCTTCTCCTCGTACTGTACCATAAGAGAAGGAACAACTTCAGTTCAGTTGACAGGGAGAAAAAAGTTTTTATTCAGATGCTTTCTCCAGGATCATCAGACCAATACGTTCAGCAACTCCTACATCCAACTCCATCCAGCTTCTGGCTCCTAAGGGTCTCAGAAACCTCCCCAAACAATTGTCTGTGGTAGGAGTAAAGGGTGGCTGAGGAAGAACAGAGCAACCAGGGATGGTGTGGCTGTGCCTGCAAAGGCTGAAAGACTTCAGGAAGGCACAGGCTGGGGAAAGGGGGAGTAGACTTCTGTCAGAGCAGATAAATGGCTGGAAAATAGTCTCTTGGGCAGGAGGCTTTTGGAGTCACTCATTAAATGTTAAAAGAGCTTTTTTTCTCCCTGGGTTGGAAAACATTAAGAAACAACACGGTCAGGAATTTGGACTTGGTGCCAAAAATGCTGATTTAGCTCCTTTCTAGGAAGCTGCCCCACTGGAATAGGACCCAAACCTGCATGGAGCTTGATGGAGGCAGATAAAGTCCAGAGAAGGAGGTATCCCTCCAGTCAGCTCAGCAGAGCAGGCTCAGTGGAACCTTTTTGTCAAATCAAAAGCATACCAACTTTCTACAATTTAAATTCACAAACAACTTAAAAGAATTGTTCAGTAAATAATTTCACATAACAAGTGAATTTGAGAAAGCAGCAATCTGTTTTAGAATAATTTGTGAAGAGATAAGAGGAAAAAATTGTTGAATAAATTATCCATTATAAATTATTCTCCCACCTGCACTTCCAACCATCCTGTTTCAGTTTCTGCTGTTACTTTCTCCCTGTTCCAAAGCACAAGGAATATTCAACTTTCATGTGCTCAGCAGTAGGCAGAATACGAAACTGTATAAATAATACAAACTCAGCTCATATTTTGTTCAGTGCTCAGTGGCTTTTTGCTTCTCCTTCCAATGTTTTTCTACCTTGTGTCTTTTTTCTTGTCAGGTTCAAATTCACAACCTCTGTCTCAGCACACATGTTGTATAGCAAAGAAAAGAATGTTAACAAAGAATAAAAATTTAAAAAATACTTTGACACTGCCATCAGGCAGCACTTTTCATTTGTGGATTTGAAGTGATTTGCAAAGGCAGGTGTGTTTCATTATGCCCAGATTCACAGATGAAGAATCTAAGGCACTATATGTACGCATGTATGTTACAAAATCTTCCTCTCACTTCAAAGGAACCAAGTTTTGCCCTGAAAGGCTCACTGCCCTTCCAATGTGAGGCAGTCAACAGCTCTGCCATGCCACAAAGCTCTGGGCGGAGGAGCCAGGCTCACTCTGGACTGGAAGCACCAGAGCCATGTCAACCTGCTACCACACCTGTGCTCATTAGAAGCACTGCTAATTAGCTTGACACAGCAACATGCTGCCATAACTATATTGCTTCCAGGACCCAATTAGTATCTCTGCAAGGTACCTCAGCAGACGATGTCGACAACACAGCCTGTTCAGAGATGGTCTGATATTGCCTGCCGAGGTCAGTGTTCATGGCCAGATATGCCCAAGACAGGACATGTCAATGCTAAACCTCCCAATATTTGCTCTTGTGTTAGACTCACCGAATTATGAAGTTTTCCCCACCCCAAAGGCAAATAAAAATGCACTTTTCTTTGAACTCAAACAATAATTATATTCACTACAAATACACTCCACAAGGAAATGTGTTTGCTGTGGACGAGTTTACACACTTCAATTCAGTCCCATAATTTATCCCAAATGTACTTTAGGAATTTGCAGTGAGCTAATACAGAGGCATGTCAGCTGAAGCCAAAAAGCATAAAATCCCCCTTCCCCTCCATCTTTCCATTATGCAATGAAACAACACGTTTGTACGTCTGCCTGGGGGAAAGAATTCTGCAAGGTGTACTTGGGCAAGTAATACTGATTTGCTTTCTGATAAGAAATGTCTTTGTTGCACCAACCTGAAGAGCCAAGTTTGAGGTGAGGTGAATGAAGTATGAACTGGAGATGCTTTGCGGACTTTATTGATGAATTTTGCTTGCCTTTTCATCTTCCTTTCTTTGTGGTGTACCTGTAAGACATGCTCTCATGACCACTACTAATCACAGCCCTCACAAGAGCACAGACTGCAGTCACCCTGACTTCTTAAGAGTTTGTATTAGAGCTACATGAAAATAGTAGTTCTCCAGCCTGCAAATCTCTGAAGCTAGCTTTTGTTCTAGGGCAGACACCCTATGCAGATCCCACGGACCACTAAAGCCACTATTAAGATGTGAAATTCACCAGGGCAGAGTCGTGGAAACTCATTTTATGATTTTGTTTTGTTTTGTTTTGTTTTTCCCTAGCTGTTATCCAGACTAATATATGGATTGGCTTTTGATTCCCCAAGATGCTTATCTTCAGCACAAACCAGAAAGGACGAGCAGAGCAACCCAAGGCTCATAATGGACAGGGTTGGCTCTGTTGCATCCCAGATGACAGTGGGGATTTCAGCATCAGTTCCCCTTATGGTCTATCTTTGCCCACAGCTGTGAAGTCCTATTGCTCCAGGGAGGAGATGTCCTGTGTGATGCAGTCCCCATGCAAGACCAGCTGTTGAACTGCTCATAAGTTGCAGTTTACCTCCACCTCTCTTCATTACCTCTATATTTGGACTTTCAGGGTAGGCTGGTGATCTGGATGGCTGCTGTAAAAGTACCTTTTTATATAAGTATATAATCTTTATATAAGATTTTTATATTTTTTATATAAGTATATAATCTTTAATTATAAAAATCTTTAATTTAACTTACCAGAATCTCAGATATCTTTTCTTCTCTTTGCTTTATCTTTATGGGAGAAGCAAGGACTGAAAAGAGAGCTCGAGGCTCACTTGGTGTTCCAGTCTTGTTGTTGTTCAAATTCAAATCAGTGAAATCAGTGGGGAAATGTGCACATGAAACTAAGCACATCTGCAAGTGTTGGCTGCATCAGGCCACCCCAGGGCCGAGAGATCATCTCAATTTTCTCATGTTGAGCATGGAATCTTACACTCAGCTTCTGAGAGAGCTGCAAAAGAGAAATAAATTTTCACCTAATTAGATTTAAAATGCACTTCTCACTCATTTGCAGGCTTAAAATTACAAGTGAACTTGCAGCAACGTTGTGATGTCAATGTGGCTTCTGAACGTGTGTTTTTACTATTTACAAAAGCCTTTTCAGCTCACCTTTAAGAAATCTTCTCTTGATTCCATTTCCTTTTCTAATTACAATCCCATTTCCTTAGTAAGTCCTTGAAAAAGCTTTCCCCATGCCTCTAATCATCTCTCCAGTTATAATCTTCAAAATTGTGTTCCATCCAGTTTTCAATTTGGCAGTGCCCAAAGACAGATCTCCATGTGGTTAACAACCTTTTATTTGCTGCCAGTTAGGGCTGAGGCTTTTCTTCTTCCCTTTTTTGTGCTTCAGCGATGTACTTGATGCTATTTAATACATCCTTCTTCAGCACACTTTTGTTATACAGGTACTTGCTTTATCTTGGACTCTTGGGTTTTCTTTGTTTGTTTGTTTGTTTGTTTTTGATGTGTGCAAAGTTATTCATTGCAGAATACTGTAATCCAGCCTTTCCCCCTTCATTTCCTTCATATTCCTTCAAGGCCCGATCTGAGGCACAAATAATATTTTATTCTGGCCTTGATCCATATATATAAGAAAATACTTTTTAGGACTAAAATTTCTGCTGAAAATCAGACTAACAACATTAAAATGAACTAAACTATGCTGATTTAGACTGCAAAGGCTTTGGTCCCCATTAATCTCATATGGAGACATTCAGATGCCTGCCACATATAAAAGAAAACTTTCTGTCCAGTCACCAGGATTTCATGGGTCTGGAGCCAACCTTATCTCCTGAACTGTTCTTCTTGGTGGACCTCTCTCTTCAAGCACATGAGCAGAACCAGAAGTCCAAGGCAGATCTCTGCATTCCCTGTTGCAGCAGGTACTTGCCAGGTAGGTGTGACACACAAAGCATCACAGCAAGTGAGCCCTTCTGCAGAGCTTGCCAGAAAAATGTTGGACAATAATGGAACTAGGAAGGGACAGAGCATTTTGCAAACAACTAGGAACAGAATTTCTTCCTTTCTCCCACCTCATCAAATTGTAATTTGTTTCTTTGCCCAGCCAGTTTCTAAGCATGTGGAGCATAAGCATGTTATGTCAGATTCAAGGAAATAAGAAAAAGAATGATGGGCAGAAAATTAACTGTGTTTTTTCTCTGATCACTTGGAACAAAATGCAAAGATGATTTTTTGCACTTATTTCCCCTGGAAAGGCAGGCACTGCCATGCTAGTTTTCTAGGATCCAGCTACAGAATGCAGACCAGGGTGCAGCTGTTCCCTACATGCCTCAGACCATAACATCTGCAGAGCAGTTCAGCACGCTGGCTGCTGGCCATGAAGTTGTAGCTCTGTCTGAGACTATCCTATGGCACTGCTTAGGTCCAGTGATCCAGATGTGCCTGCTGTTGTCAGGTAATGCTCATGCCTACACAGGAGCCTAAAGCCCCGTCAGCAATATGCAGACAACCCTGTCCCAGGGGACAAGAGGCACTATCAAACCTTTGCTATTTTATATGTAATAATAACATCTGACAACTTCAGAACTGTGTGAGCAAGTAAGCATCTGAAGTAAAGGGCAAATTCATAGCAATTTTCTCTCCTTGAGTATTTTCCCGTGGGAGGGAACTTTTTGAGAGGCTGTGTTCATTTTCCTGTGACTATGGAGAACAATAGAAACCAGAATGATCTTTACAGAGCTCCCACCTCCTTAGTGGCATTAGTTAGCATGCGGAGAGTTACACTGTGGACAGGAGAAAGACACATAAAGACTCCAAAGGATAACTCCTGCTTTTCTGTTCTGAAACTACTCTTTAGAGCCTGCAAGGTCCACCTCAGTGGGCAGGAAGATGCTAAATACAGCCTCCTTTTATATATATATATGTGTGTGTATATATATATATATACATATATATATATACAAACAGCAAGGACATAGGTGTGCTTCTGTTCCTTTCTGTCACTGGATTATGCTTTTTTGAATTTTCAGGTGTGGGTTGATATCTCATTCTTGAATTGTAGATGAGAGCTGCAAGGTTTGTCGCCACATCTAAAAGAAAGGAGAGCACTTTCTCCTGAATGTATGTGTATGTTGCCATATTCTCTTCACTTTTTGGTATTTTTATATCTTATTTGGGCACACAAATTAACAGACTTTCATCCATTTTACCACTGCACTTTTTTTTGCAGTGAGAGCCACTTTTCAGAGATACAAGTACTGGAGTGAGAAATACTAGCATTTTTTGTGTGTGAGGAGCAGAGGTGTCCACTTCCCTACCCTGGAAAAAAAAAAAAAAAAAAAAAGTATGCAAAATGTTCACAATGAGGAGATACGTTTTAGTCAATGGAGCATTGCTGCAAGCACTGAAGCTTGATCGAGCATCTCATGTAGGTGAAACTTTATTTTTAAAGGATAGAATGTCATTAGAACACATGAAGAACCTGAAAAATCAGACAGAAGGAACTGGAAATTAACCAATATCTTGCAATAGCCATGAAATCTGCCCTGAAATTTGCATTTTTTGAGATTTGTCCACATTGTTTGTAGACATTATCGGTAAATATCACTTAGAGTGTGCTGCTTCTATTTAACTGCACAAAATATAAAATAGAATAGCTGATAAAATAAAATAAATAGGTACACACAAATATGTGTATATATGTATAAGTACACACATACATGCTAAATTATTCATAAAGAAGGTTACATGTACAAGTTACATGTTACATGTACATGTACATGTTACACGTACATGTTACATGTCCAAGAATGCTATGGAGTTGCTGAATATTTCTCAGCACTACTATATCGTCTCCATTAAAACTTTTCTTAACCCCCGTAAGCCCCTCTAATACCTTCACTTATTTTTCCTTTCTCTGATTAGAAATTACAAATCGAACCCCAAGACATAAAATATCTACTGTAAATAAAATACATAAATACATAAATAAATGTGCAATACTTATATTAAAAAAAAAACAAACTGTGGCCATTCTTGTTTGCCATAATTTAGAGTAAAAGCAACACTGCTAAAAAAAATCTTTTGTTTGGTGGCTATGATATAGGATGCTTTTCTACATTATCAGTCAGGAAAGAGCCTCCTCTGTCTTCTTACATCTCTGTAAATCAGAAATAATGCTGCAAAAATTGGGAGGTTAAAACCTGCCTGACAAAAGAGCAAAACCCATGGATTTGAAGGCAAAACACCAATGACTGCATACATCATGGCTAAAAGAGACTTTCACAGACACTGAAGATTCTTTGCGCTCTCCCACCCACAAAATGCAGACACTTTCCTTTCTGGGTTTATTTTCCCCCACTATTTTACCTAAGCTGTCACTTCTGTTAAACTGTTCATTGTGAAAGTTAAGCTGTCTCTAGAGATCCATCCAGACTGCTGCCTTCTACAGGTTTCCCAAAGATAAAAAGAAAGCTATGGTACAGATTACTAATGTGTTCCCACCTCACAACAGTTGCTCCGAAACACAAAGAGCCACCTGATTTCCTTTTAGTTTTGTCCTTGCCATTTCTCAAGGACCTGGAGTTTAACTCCTCTGGATTTCAGGCCAGCACAGATTGACATAAAAGTCCCCACTATTTCTCTCAAAACTGCCCTTTCTTGAAGTATATTTAATCTCTTTCTTCTATCTTCTCTGTCTTCTCTCAGAACATCAAGCCCATTTCTTCAAATCTGCTTGTTCCAGATATCCTGAACAAGTGTCAGCTGAAGCCCAGGGAATTATCAGAAAATATCAGATCGATGTTGTTCTGACATCATTATGCCCAGTGTAAAACTGAAACAGACATTATTGGTGTTGGCTCTTCCTACTATTAGGAATCTCATTGCATATCAACAGACATAAGTGTGTCTGCACAGTGTATGGACATCCACTCCGTGTCAGAATTTGCAAAGTGATGAGTCTTTTCAAAGACTATTAAAATGGGCCTCTCTGCCTTTCTTCCTCTCTCAAACTCTTGGTAGACAACAACTGCTACTCCCAACAAGAGGCCTCCAGGACATATTATACTCCAAACTCATCAAGGACGGGTTACATCTGTATTTTTTCCCTTCCAAAGGTTTATATATATATATATATATACACTTAAATTACAACACATACATCCGATTATCAATTAGTATCTAAGATGGCCTCATTTATTTCATGTCTTTGAAACATCCATGGTTTTCCCCTGTGGGTCTTTGCTTGATCCTTTCCATTGATGCTGTCTGCTTCATGGGTTCCTTGGAAGCCACTATTTTCTACTCAACTTTGAGATTTGGCATCTATCTCCTCCCACCTTGGGAAGACCCAGCGCCTCCTCTTGGTCCAACAGATCAGTGCTGCTTGCTCTGTTAATAACTTCATCAGAGAGACAAACTCCTCTTGACAGCAGTATTTTATGCCATTAAATATTTTGCCATTAAATGCAGCCTAGCTGCCTTGGATTGCAAAGATTTCATTCCCATCATTTGTTAATACAGTACATTCTCTATTTGATTTTTTTTTTTTCACAGCAGTTAGACATCACTCACTTCAACATTGACTATACTCTTAGAGAGTCTTAATCCAAGTTTGCTGTGGAACAAGTTTCAACATCCAGAGCACTGTTCTGTAATTAAAAAATTCTAAAATGGGATGCTAGTGGAAGTTACCAGATTGTTTAAGTGTTTTTCCCACAAGGTTGTTAGGTAGTGGATATTCTGAATCTGAAGTACTGTGTTTAAAACTCTTCTTAAAAAAAAAAAAAAAAAAAGTTTGAATGCCTAATAAGCAAATTGTAGTCCGTTATCTGTCATAAACATGGTTTGTGTGCTATGGCAGACAAATACTATCTTTATATGTGAAATCACACGTTCAACAGTTGACTCCTGCAGCAATGTTATTTCTAAATACCAGGAATAATGATCTGAAAAAAAAATGTATCATTTTTTTACACCAAACATAAAAAAAATTCTTTCAGCTGTGGACCATGAATCTTGAGTTTCTGGAATTACCATCATGGCCTTTTTTTTTTTTTTTTTTTTTAATATCCAAACACTTCTGAAATTAACATTTTTTTTTCTTCCTCTGCCTATTTTGTCTGCACTGATCCACAGTTAATGTTTACAAATATAATATAGTACACTTTGCATTTTCTTCATACACGGATATCAAGCATGCATTCTGTTTATATAAACTTGATTCAAAGTTTTGGAAAGTTGCTCTAAGCAACTGAATGCTCAGAAAATATACCCTGTATTATATAAAATGCTCTTTCACTATTATTTAAGGACCAGCAAGTGCAGCCCAGTCACTCAGATACATAGTTTGTATTACCTCCTGCAATGTTTTATCTAGTATTTTGGCTTTCTGAAGTGGCAGGTCTGTACAGTGACATTCTGCCTGAGAAGGTAAAAATTTCTTAATAATTTTTACATGCACATCATACTCCTGTGTCTGTACTGCTTCAGTTCCATTGAAAGCTCTGAATGGAACGTCTGCTCTGTGTAAGTCTTTTCCAGATTTATATTTGAGTTGTAAATCATAGCAGACTTTGCAATCTAGGAGATCTGTCTGCAAAACCCTTTTCAGTAATTGCCACTAATGGCTTGTGATCAGCTCCTGCTAGCACTGGTCTTCCATATAAAAGCAATGATCCTTTTTTTGCATGCATACACTGAAGACAGAGCCTCCAATGCTTTCTGTGCATGCTGACATGCTGTTTCAGTTAGGTCTCCAGAAGCATATGTCATGGGTCTCCAGTGATCACCATTCCTTGTTAAAAGTGTTGCCCCAAGGCCTTGCTTAGAAGTGTCAACTGCCAGCTTTGTTTGGTGCTTATTATCATACACTCTGAGGACAGGTTCCTTCTTTATCAACTACTTGAGATTCAGAAAGTCCCTGTTGTGATTACTGGTCCATGCCCATTATGCATTTTTACACACTAAAGACCTTCGGATAGCAGTTTAAATGGTTTAGAAGTATTTGAACATAAACTCTCTAACAAAATTTGCCTTTTCTGTAAGTTTCTGTGTGCCTTCTTTATGTGTGTACGGGGACATATTAGTAACCAGACCTATTTGTATCCTCTGCTTTTTTTTTTTTTTGCCTTTTTCTTTTTCTTTTTCTTTTTCTTTTTCTTTTTTCCTGCTACTTTTTTCCTAAGTTGGTTATTTCTTTAACCTTGAGCTCACATTCTTGTCTTTTGCATTTCAACCCTCCTAATTTGAATCCCTTCCAAGAGCTTACCAAAGCCCAACATTTTTCTATCATTTTTACCTTCAACTTCAATTCATAGTTTCATGTGATTTGTTGTATATTTGTGGGAAATTCTTGAGATTTAAAAAAGCATTTTCCAAATCATGTGGTAAACTGGAGCCTTCTAAATGGTGCATTAGGACTGCACAGGTGTGATCCTTTTCTTTCTAGAGGACCCTGTGAGAACACTGTTGAAGTATCCGGTGGTCCCCAGAAATCATTCCCTGGCTAGGCATTTTTTTTTTCCCCTTTTTACATGCTTTGTTGCTCAGAGTGCCAGCTACAGGGAAGTATTCATCTTCCTCTTCTGTAATTATTATGGAATAAACTAATTTTGGAAGCTCTCTGATAGTTTCCATTGTATCTAACTTAGCCAAAATAACTCTTCTAAGTTTTCATTTCAGCTCCAGAGAGAGATTTCTAGGAATAGCTATGACAGGACAACTGGATCAGTCATTCTTACTTCATGTTTTTGTTGGCTTTCTTTGACAACATTAAAAACATCTGGAAAACAATCTCCAGGCATATGAGCTGCTGTCCTTCCAAAGAATATACTCCACCAACAGTCAGTAAGGCTGACATATTTGCAGCACTAAAGCAGGTACTCCATTTGTGACAGCAGTTGTAAAGTGTATCTGCTAAAGCTGTTTACATCAAGCCCACAGTGAGAAAGCATGGTTTCCTCATTTATGGAACAGAAGTTATACGTGCCTGCTCAACACAACTACTGTTTATTTTCAACCAGTTTCTTGAAGTTTTGGATATTGTCTTCCCTATCTAGTTTATGATTTTTTGGTCTCACTAGTTTAAGCACAGTAAGAAGCCAACTTTTGATTGAGATAATATTTGTGCATTGGGGGTAGCTATCTCTTGTACATATCACTGGAAGTGGTTCTTCCTTATTCTGAAGATCTGTGTTTTAATTTTTTTTTTTTTAGTTACAGTTTATTCTTTCCAAAAAGGTTCTGCTCTATGGAAACAGAGCACCACCGTCTTAGCACAAAACAACATTTAAATTTATTTTTTCGTTCATGTCATTCTCAACTCTGTTGTGACCACTTCAGAGGTATCACTCTTTCTATTTACATATAGCTGATCTCTCAGAAGTCTCATGCTTCTTGGGGTCAATGTTCTTCATCTGGTTGCTATTCCTAAATCAATTTTGGGTTACTAAACAAATCTCAACTCTCCCGTTTTGCTGTCTTAATCATACCTTTTGCTTAATCATAACCTTTTGCTTTTGCACCTTTCTTTTCTGTTTGCCATCATTACAGATATGTCTTTTTGGACCACTCCTTGTATGCTGTGTTTTGAGAGCTTATCCTGTTTTGGCAGTCTCAGTTCCATCTCAACCTTTCACTACCTTGTCTCCTCCTTCTCCTCCTTCTCTCCATCTCCATCTCCTTTTTCTCCTCTTTCCGTCTCTTGTGCCATATTCTAATCCGAGATGATGAGTAACAAGGACTGAGAGCTTATAAACTGTAAGCTATTAATATGATAGGTGAGCAAACATATGGAAGGGCTTGAAAAGGAAAAAGAGATAGCTCTGTATCTTTCTTTGGCTGCTAATCAACTAACAACAGATGTGACATTTCAGCCTTACATGCAGAAGCAGCTTCAGGGTTTGCTCTTTTAACAAAATAGTTGCCTGGAGATTCTTTTGCAATACTCTGAAATTCTAAGAAGGCACAGCAAGCTGCAGTATTTTTTATTATCTACTTCTGAGTTTGCATACATGTGTTGTCCCTTTAGTCCTGGCAGTACAGAGGAGGCCGTGTTTTGGAGTGGAACAGGAAAAAAAATGTGCTCCTTTATTCCAAGGCCATGATATTCACATACATAATAACCTAATGAAAATTAATTTTAAAATTTAGATAGATCATGAGGTTTTTAACTGTAACATAACTCCATGAGTTATAAAGAGCTATTTGTTGACTTAAGGTACAACTCTATTAACAAATGAATAAATGCTGCTCTTTTTCAGGGTTATGGCATTTTTTGATTGCCCCTCTGTAGTGAAACACAACCTTATTGATTTGGAATTTGTAAAATACCTCTGTAACTGTACTATGACTCATGGGGGACCATGAAATCATTCTGTGACCTTCCAAGTCTCTCACAAGTTCAAGGAACAATCATTTCTAGTAGCCAATGTTTCAAAATACGCAAAGAAATAATTTTAAAGTGCTAACTTGCAACATCTGGAATGAAAGTCTATGGGTGTGTTGTGGTTTAGCCCGGCTGGCAGCCAAACACCACACAGCCGTTCGCTCACCCTCCCCCCTCCCTCTCCGGGATGGGGGAGAGAAACGGGAAAGTGAAGCCTGTGAGTTGAGATAAGGACAGTTTATTAAGACAGGGAAAATAATAACAATAACAATAATAATAATAATAATAATAATAGTAATAATGTGTACAAAGTGATGCACAATGCAATTGCTCACCACCCGTTGACCGATGCCCAGCCTATCCCCGAGCAGCCGGCCCCCCCACCCCGGCTAGCCACCCCTATATATTGTTCAGCATGACGTCAGATGGTATGGAATACCCCTTTGGCCAGTTTGGGTCAGCTGTCCTGGGTCTGTCCCCTCCCAGCTCCTGCTGCACCCCCAGCCTGCTCGCTAGCAGGACAGAGCGAGAAGCTGAAAAGTCCTTGGCTTGGTGTAAGCATTGCTCTACAACAATTAAAACATCGGCATGTTATCAGCGCTCTTCTCATCCTAATCCAAAACATAGCACCCTGCCAGCTACTAGGAGGAAAATTAACTCTGTCCTACCTGAAACCAGGACAGATATCCACCCCTTATTCCATACCATTTATGTCATGCTCAGGTTACACTCTTTCCAATACCTTCTAATTAGTCACCATTTTCATCTATGATATATAGCAACCATGGTAGTGATGACATACAGTGTTATATGATAATTAACATACTACAATTCAACTCATGGGCTATTCTCACCCAGTATTAGGTCCCCTTGAGGTACACACCGAACCTCCCCATTCTTTTGCATTACCCACCAAGTGCATCCAGGTCCCTGGGCAAAAGCAATCCCACGAATGGGCTTGCCTTTTCCTGAGGCAGGAGTAGCCCAGACTGTCTTACCCAGCATGTTTCTTACGTGCACTACAGGAACTTTATCCCCTTCTACAGTGCGTAACAGGTTTGATTGGGCAGGTCCAGCTCGGTTGGCAGATCCTCTAGTATTGACTAACCAGGTGGCCTTTGCCAAATGTGTTTCCCAATTTTTGAATGTCCCAGCACCCATCGCTTTCAGTGTAGTCTTTAACAGTCCATTGTATCGTTCAACTTTCCCGGAGGCTGGTGCATGATAAGGGATGTGATACACCCACTCAATACCATGTTCTTTGGCCCAAGTGTCTATAAGGTTGTTTCGGAAATGAGTCCCATTGTCTGACTCAATTCTTTCTGGGGTGCCATGTCGCCATAGGACTTGCTTTTCAAGGCCCAGGATAGTGTTCCGGGCGGTGGCATGGGGCACAGGATATGTTTCCAGCCATCCGGTGGTTGCTTCCACCATTGTAAGTACGTGGCGCTTGCCGTTGCGGGTTTGGGGGAGTGTGATGTAATCAATCTGCCAGGCCTCTCCATATTTGTATTTCAGCCATCGTCCTCCATACCAGAGAGGCTTTGACCGTTTGGCTTGTTTAATTGCAGCACATGTTTCACAATCATGAATAACCTGTGCTATAGTGTCCATGGTCAGGTCCACCCCTCGGTCACGAGCCCATCTGTATGTTGCATCTCTACCTTGATGGCCTGAGGTGTCATGGGCCCATCGGGCTATAAATAATTCACCTTTATGTTGCCAGTCCAGGTCCACCTGAGCCACTTCAATCTTAGCAGCCTGATCCACCTGCTGGTTGTTTTGATGTTCTTCAGTAGCCCGATTCTTGGGCACATGAGCATCTACATGGCGTACCTTTACAACCAGGTTCTCTACCCGGGCAGCAATATCTTGCCACAATGCAGCAGCCCAGATGGGTTTGCCCCGGCGTTCCCAGTTGTTCTGCTTCCATTGCTGTAGCCACCCCCACAGGGCATTTGCTACCATCCATGAATCAGTGTAGAGATAGAGAACTGGCCACTTTTCTCGTTCAGCAATATCTAAGGCCAGCTGAACGGCTTTCACTTCTGCAAACTGACTCGATTCACCTTCTCCCTCAGCAGCTTCTGCAACTCGTCGTGTAGGACTCCATACAGCAGCTTTCCATCTCCGATGCTTTCCCACCATACGACAGGACCCATCAGTGAACAGGGCGTATTTCTTCTCATTTTCTGGTAGCTTGTTGTACAGTGGGGCTTCTTCAGCACGGACCACCTCCTCCTCTGCTGATATCCCAAAGTACTTGCCTTCTGGCCAGTCCATAATCACTTCCAGGATTCCTGGGCGACTGGGGTTTCCTATTCGAGCCCGCTGAGTAATCAGTGCAACCCACTTGCTCCATGTAGCATCTGTTGCATGATGTGTAGAGGGGACCCTTCCTTTGAACATCCAACCCAGTACCGGCAGTCGGGGTGCCAGGAGGAGCTGCGCTTCAGTACCGATCACTTCCGAAGCAGATCGAACTCCCTCATATGCTGCCAATATCTCCTTTTCGGTTGGAGTATAGCGGGCCTCAGATCCTCTGTATCCCCGACTCCCTGATGAAAAAAGGCAATAGGTGTAATTGCTAATAGTTTCTGAGATATGGTTTCCGAAGTATAGAGTCGACGACAGTGCTGAGTACAAATACCAGGTTAGAGTCATGACCAGATATCTCATCATTTCATAAGCCATCGTTACACCGCACAGTACCATAACAATCTTGAACCAGGGCCCGGAAAGGATAAACAGCATGACAGGGAGCACATACAGAAAGTAACTTGCTATAAAACTCAATCTGGGAAACAGGTACAGCAGACTTGAGATGAAAGCAATCAACATTGTGACTAGCAACTATTAAGCAGGTCGAATACTTATACCAATTTTAGTTTAACACACTCGGGTCAAATCTGTCGATATCTCAACCCTTCGTGCCCCACGTTGGGCGCCAAATTGGCTGTTGTGGTTTAGCCCGGCTGGCAGCCAAACACCACACAGCCGTTCGCTCACCCTCCCCCCTCCCTCTCCGGGATGGGGGAGAGAAACGGGAAAGTGAAGCCTGTGAGTTGAGATAAGGACAGTTTATTAAGACAGGGAAAATAATAACAATAACAATAATAATAATAATAATAATAATAGTAATAATGTGTACAAAGTGATGCACAATGCAATTGCTCACCACCCGTTGACCGATGCCCAGCCTATCCCCGAGCAGCCGGCCCCCCCACCCCGGCTAGCCACCCCTATATATTGTTCAGCATGACGTCAGATGGTATGGAATACCCCTTTGGCCAGTTTGGGTCAGCTGTCCTGGGTCTGTCCCCTCCCAGCTCCTGCTGCACCCCCAGCCTGCTCGCTAGCAGGACAGAGCGAGAAGCTGAAAAGTCCTTGGCTTGGTGTAAGCATTGCTCTACAACAATTAAAACATCGGCATGTTATCAGCGCTCTTCTCATCCTAATCCAAAACATAGCACCCTGCCAGCTACTAGGAGGAAAATTAACTCTGTCCTACCTGAAACCAGGACAGGGTGAAAATGGAGATACAAAAGGCTTTGGATGCTTGTAAGCTAGAGAGAAAATCTGTCAGTTTACGTTGCTGAATGATGAATTATTTTTCATCCATTGCCTGTCAGTTCTTTCTGTTTTTTCTTCCACCCCAGCACTCTACATGCTGTGGGTTGCTTTTATTTTTCATTTGAAGTATATGTTACTGGGCAGTAAACAATAAATTGTAAGCCCTTATATCTTGCTTTTTATTTTGAAACTTCAGCTGGTCAAAATGTTGGGAGAGTCATTTTCTGTAAAGAATGAGGTTTTGTCAGAAAATGCTTTTTTGCGGGCAAATGTAACAATTACTTTCTCTTTTCATTTTCAGTGGCAAAGTCTGAGAGGACAGTAAGTTAAATTTCAAAATACATTTCTTGTTTTGCTTCAGCTTGAAATTCAGACTGTGTTTGTTTACTTTTAAATATCATTACAAATATTTTTAATAACATTTTAAAATCAATTTTATCTAAAAAGTGAGAGGTGTGGTGAGGATGGCAGTGGCTGAGAGAGTTTAGCTCTACTCAAACTCTGCTCCCATTGAATGGGAGCCTTTAGCTCCATTGAATGCTGGCTTTAACCCAGAGCCCATGGAATAGGATAGATGGGTGCTGCACACTCAGGAGAAGGCACTGGCTCTTAGAGGGAGGCAGAGAGTAATCCTCAGATAGACAAAATCCCCCTAACAACAGTAGAGCAGTAAGCTGTGCTCATGACGTAGAGATGCTGCAGGTGCTCTCTGGCACTCAAGCCATCTCCATGACAGCTCTGCTAGAGCTGTGGGACCACAGAAAATCTGCTGGATGTCTCAGGTCACTCAAGTTGGCTAAACTGATAGACTTAATGTGGAAAAAAGAATAGACTGTGAAACTTGGACTATAACCTCTGTTAACAATTTACACTCATCCCTGCTTCTTCAAGGTAAAGCTAAAACCCGAGTGTCTCTACCTTTCCTGTTCCTAATGACTAATTTACCAACGCAAAATAATAGTATCCTTCATCTGACTGGAGGTACTTTCTTCCTTTTCCCTGTCCTACTAGGATGCACTTGCCACAGTTCATCTCCTGGCATGCTATTGCTCAAGTATCTTAAAAGCAGAGAGATTGTTCTTTTGCTACTGGACACATGTTTACAGTCCCCATTTGGTCATTTTCTGCTCCTCTCCCTCTACAAGGCAGAGCTCTCACTCACATTAATGTGAGCCACACTCCAATGCTAATTAAAGAGAACATTAACTGGTGTCTATATTTGACAGTGCTAATCACATCCATCATGTATACATGTGACAGTGCTATCAGAATCAGGAATCAGACACTCTCTTTAGTATACTTTTTACATCTTTTTAGTCAAAAAAAAAGATTCGTTTCACTGACAGCTTCCAGCTCTGATAGTACACTCTCCCAGATCCTTGAAGAGTAGTCATCATTTCTATTCCAACTTTTATTACCCACAATTTTGGCTATTAATAATCTATGTTGTATTTCTAACTATACTTTAGAAACTAAGCTGCAACACAATGAAGTCATTGCTTTACTTGTTCTACTATTACTAGTCCTTTAAACAACTTCTTTCATTTAACACAAAATGCCAAAAGTTACCAGATATTTTGGGATCAATGTCTAGTCTCAGTTAAAACACAAAGGCCCATTCACTGAGGAAAGAAAGTATGATTCAGGCCGAGAAAACAATACCCTATTTGGTGGCTTTATAAATTATTTTATTTTATAAATTTTAAACAAGTGTTTTATAAACAGAAAGACTTATTTGGCCAAGCTCATTTCAGTGGGAAAATATTAGGAGGAGGGAGTGGGAGGAGAAATATAAACTCTTGAACACCCCAGGAATACACTACTGAGTCATCTATGGCATGATCGGGATTCCCAGACACTGGCAAAATACCAGTGGACATACTAAATAACTGTAGTGGAAAGAAGTGATGCTCTTACATAGTCTATAGTCTTTGGCAGTCCAGAGCAATATAGGCTTAAACAATCATGCTGTCTGTCTGCCCATCTGCCTACCTTTCTGGGAGATATATGAAAGGAAGTGCTTGATTCCAGCCAAGTTTGACAAAGAGGCTGCCGCAACAATATATTACATTTTTACAACTTTGGAGCAATTCCAAGGTTGGGAAAGAAAAGAGATCACAGCTACACTTCCATTGATGGAGAAATAGGCAGAGCTTGTCCATTAGTCATCTTCTTTGGCAGTATGTCCAGTAGCACCCTCCAGGCTGTGAGCAAACCCCATGCACCTTGCTGCAACCCAGCCACAGGAGCTTTCAAACCATGCACAGTCACAATGGTTGACATTGGGCAGAAATGGAGACAACACAGATGACTGGACAGGAGAGATTGCTTAAGACCATGGGAGGGAGGAAAGGAGCCAAAGGGAATTAGGAGATGCTGGGAGGATCTGAAACACTTATTGCAGCAACAGCAGCAGAAGGGGCATGGGAAGGACAGCCAGGGCTGTTGCAAAGAGTGTGAGCTGCTGAGCACAAATCCACAAGGACCCTCATCTTGATTAGCAACACAATCACGGAACCACTTGTTTTAACGTGATAAGGAAAGGAGGTGAGATAGACAGTTACATGCTCCCAAATGATGGCTCAGGGAGAGCTCCCTTATCAAGAAAATACCCAAAAGAGTGTAATTAGATTCATTCAGTCTGACTTACAGGGAAATCATAAGTCTTTGCTGGCTGGAAGCTATAGTGTTTGGACTCTGAATGTCCACTTCCCTGCTACATCAAAAATTGAAACTCAAGAGCAAGAATCCACAAAGGAATCCAGAGGACTATTCATGCCAAGGAAATAGTGATATATTGACCAGAGGTGAAACAGGAATACAAGAAAGCTCTGGAGCTTTGTCTTCCTTCAAACCCACAACACATCAGTGTTCTCTGAAGGACTGGTACCCAGTATCCATCAAATAGCTTTTTGTTGAGGGCTTGACTTTGTGTAGGAATAAAAACCACTTTCAAAAATCTGTACTCACAGGATGATCACTTCTATTTTCCGCCAGCCCCAGGACAGAAGCCTACCTAGTTCCTGGGGACATTAGCAGATACTGTGCTTCAGGCAGCATTTACCCTGTGCTAAAAACAACTTAAAAACTACTGCCAGAAATGAACGTAGTGCTCCAGGATGCAACATTGGACAGTTTTGATTCACCTGTGGGAGCACCTAATCCTGTTACTGCACTGTGGCTCCTGCCCTCAATGATCTGCCTCTTTCTTAGACTTTTCTACTGCTAGTGCATAGAAGCATAGTGGCTCCTATGGCTCACAAAGTTGTACCTGAGGTATAGCAGCACAGCTGGCAGCAGTTTAGGATTTTCACTAAATACTGTATTGTAATACATAGGAGTTCAGCTGATGTTACCAGAGCAGCTGAGCCATCCCTGCAAGAGAGATGAGGCAGACATGTAGAAATGAAAACAGATATGGTGTCCTGGGGTGAATCATTTCACGCATCTATTTTAAATCTAACTGTTGCAAGTTACACTATTCTTTCCCAGACGTTTGGTCAACTTCTCCTCAGTTTACATCATCTCTGAATTTTCTCTCTAACACAGAGGTCTGAATTTCCATTAAGCAGCAGTTGCCAGCCCAGCCAGGAATCTGCAGGCAAAGTCCATCATGTTTATTTAGATTGCAACCTTCTAGCTAGAAAGGGAACTGCATAGAAGAACGCACGACTTACAGTCTCAGCAATGTTTCCTTCCATCTTGACTCATCAGCTGACACATTCCATATGCTCTGTTTTTGCTTATTATTAATTTAACTAACAATAGAAAATATATTTAATGAATTATGATCCTGTGACAACAAATTAGCTAGACTAGTATATGTATAAAGGTCTCTCTTTAAACTTTAATTAGTTTAACAACGATGTGCCTGCTGCCTATGTTTGCATTTCAAGAAAACATGCAGCAGCTTAGAAGCGGGATGCTTTGTATTTAACATGGAAAGCATCTCTCAGTCCGAGCTTATCTAAAGCAATTTTCTAATAATGATCTCAATTCAGGGGAGTTCAATCAGGGATGGAGTTACCCTAACATACGTAGAATGAATATTAAAACACCAACCAAAACCTATTTGTGACAGCACAAAAAAAACATAAAGAATGGAGGGAATGGAGATGAAGAGAGGTGACTTGGAACCCTTTCTCCTGAAAAAACTCTTTTCTCTCTGTCCCATGCCCAAAACCAGGGGAGGTGACAGGCTGCATCACTACAATATAGTCCCATCCTGCTTTCCATGGTACACCCTGGGGACTGCACATTTTGCTGTTCCAAAAAATCTGGCTGCAAGAGATGCTGCCCATCATGCATTATGCAACAAGGTACCTATCGGTCCCTCTCCCCCTCTCACTTTGCACTGAGGATTCCCCATTCTCCCACCTCCTCTCTCAGCCTGGTGGCTCTGTATAGTCTGCCATCCCTTCAGCATGTGCAGATCTTACGTCCATAGTGTGCTTCCTCCCTCAAGGCCAAGGTGGGGAAGGATGTACCATCATCCTCTCTCACTCTCCTTTTTATCCTCACTTGGCTTTTCTACATGTCGATTCTTCCCCAAGCCCAGACTCCCCTTGACTTTGGCTCTCTGAGACTGTTTTTCTCACATGTTCCAAGGCCATCCCTCTCCAGCCCCCACAACACATCCATCTACTCCTCATGCTCCCTTCGTTTCCATCTCCATGCTCCAACTCTGTCCCAGGAGGACATGACCTGGGCCTGTCCCTGTGAAGGCAGGGATGACAAGCCACAACTTTCCCTCTCCGGGCTAGTTCTTCTGCCAGAAGCAGGAGGTGTACAGGCACTACTGCAGAAACTGCTGCTGTTTGTGGTGGCACAAGGTGCGGTCCCTTTCCACACCATAGCTTTTATGCAGGTTTCAAACTGGCATCTCTTTCTCCTACTAATGCAGTTGAGAAAACTTGCACAAAATAGATCTTGAAGAAGCTTCAGCAGCTCAGTTTTATCCGTGGTCTAAGAAGAACCTTATTTTCCTGAAAAACACAGGCTGGCCCATTAATGCCTGCAGTAACCTGGAAACCAGTGGAAATGGAAACCTGCATTAAATATTGAGTGTTTTATATTACCAAAGTGATGTTGGGTGGAAGGGACCTCTGAAGGTCATGGAGTTGAAACACCTTTGAAAGCAGGATCACTGCAAGTGCTAGATGAAGTCTCTTCAAATCACTACCACTAATTTGAAACAAGGCATTTGAAAGATTTCCGAAAGACATACATGAAAACAAGATGGCACATCATCTGTCAGAAGAACAGCCTGTGTTCTCGCTCCTTTGCAGCTGCTAGCCGCTGCTAGCAACTGCTTCATGTCACCTCATAACAAAGGCAGAACTTCTTTTTCACTGTAAAATATCTTAAACAATTTTTGTTTAGTGTATGTTTTTTGATTATGGCCCAACATTTCAGTCATCAAAGCTTTTTTTTTTTTATTAATCCTCTAAAACTGCAAAAAGTACCAGCTGCTATTTAATTAACTACACACCAAATCAATAATTTTCTTACTACCATTTTAAAAGTCTCACACATTTTTCAGGTCTTCAAGAGTGTGATTCAACTGACTGAAATAGATGTATAGTACTGTTTCAGATGTATAGTGTTTGGCAGTCAGTTGTTTCATCTACTTCTCCTTTCTCCTCACACAAAACTTCAAAAGCCTGCGTGGCATCTTTGCTCACCAGGCAACAGCATTTGGATGACAGACACAGAAAGATACCTCTATTGCCCCGCATTCATCCGTATGGTATAGCATAGGTATTTCAGACTTTTTCTGATTTGTTTTGTGTTGCTAGCTCCATTTTCACCACCTCCACACCAAGACCATGACTATAGTTGCTGCCAGGCTCACACTACAGCAAAGCGTGAGTCATACCTCATCATTCTCAAGGTATGGCAGTGATACTTGCATCTCTCTTGGAGGCATGGTATCTGCCCCGCATGCCATAATTGCTCAACACATGGTGTTATGCACACAGTGTCACCCTGGTGCCCAGTGTGCCTTGTGGGAGGTGCGTGATTACCTGACCTGAGGGAAGAACAGGGAGCAATACAGATAGCACAGGAGGTGAGGGAGTCCTAGAGCAGGAGGTGACTTATGGCCGTGGGAGAGATGACAGAAGAGATATATCAAAAGTGGCAGCCATGGGACAGCCTGCAGGACAATATTTCCCCAGCTCAGACGGTTCAGGACTAAGCAAATCCCATGCCCTGTTCTTCACCCAGCCAAGAGGGACCCAGCATCCCAGGGGACAGCAACCAAGGGAAAGAGTACTGGGAAGTCAAGTGGAAATAAAAAGGAATTTGCTGCCTGACATACTAGAGATAGGAGCTACCTCAGAGAGGTGCATGGTTGGGTTGATTTCTGCATTTTCAGGCTATTTCAGGTGTACTGTAGCTCGCTGCCTGCCCCTCTCTCCAAGTAGGAGGTCTTTTCCAGGGAAGGCAGTGGGGACAAGTGGAAATGCAGGCACCTATTGTCAGGAAGGTACCTAATCTAATTTTGGCCCAGATGATTATCAGCCAGACTCACTAGATGAATTTCCTAAGTCATAAGACCTGGCAACACAAGAATCTTACATTAGGATGTTTTATAGATGCTCAGTGGCCCCTAAAAGCAGGCAAAAGTGTGGCTTTGTTTGGTTTGGGTTGTTGGGAGTTTATATGAAGGGTGGGAACTTGGTTTAAATGCTAATTGACTCAGAAATAAGACTGAGCCAAATAAAAGAATCAACTAACATCAGCTAAGCTAGGTCAGTTTAAAAATGAGGCCTTTTGTTAATCAAACGGAGTTTATACTGGGATAGGCCAGGCCTCACTCCAAAAGCATCATCAGATTAAACCTCCTGCTAGAAAAACACTCATTAAAAAGCAGCTTCCATTGAAAAAGATCCCACTTGTCGCTACCAGCCATTGTTAGGTAGTGAAACAGTGACAGATATTTTTGAAGACTATTATGGGGAAATAAATATTTATTTAGCTGTCTAAAGTAATTAATCCCTGCTGTTTGCTTTTTATGTAAGCACATACAAGGCAAGACTGTCTTTGTACTTGAATTTTAGGAGACAAGTCTGCATAGAGGCTCCCAGGGTTTTTGAAGGCAATAACAAATTAATGCCTAATACTTTCTGTGCAACTGAAGAATGCCAGCCATTGAGCAATAATAGACTTTTCCGATCCTCATTCACTCAGAGCAGAAAGAAAATATACAAAGGGGAAAGGACAGAAAGGAGAAAGGTGAGAAAGTAGAGACTGCAAGGCACATGGAAGGCTGCAAGAAGCTGGCACATTGCTGGCATGGAATCTGCTGAAGGAAATCACTTTCACAGAGTATCAGCTTGAAAATCAGAAAAAAAAAAAAAAAAAAGGAAAAAGAATGAAGGGGGATTAAGCTGTAAAAGCACAAGAAAAAGGATCAATAACCATCTTGGATGTATTTTCTGGGAATCTGGCATGGATAGCACAAAGATGTTACTTAGTGAATATGTTGGCATCCCTCCCATTTACAAGTTATACAGCCAAAGTGCAATTAGCACATTTGGTGGAACAATAATTAAACAATACCAAACAGGCAGTCCGTAGATTGGTTAAAGCATATGTCAAAAATAGAGATATAGACCTTAGCTCAGTTCTCCTGTGAGAGCCTCTTTGCCCTACGAATCACTTGAACAAGGTATACACACACTATATCATATGAGCTACAGATGATAACTACATATGAGCTTGATAACATGCAGATTGTTTTTGCTTTTTAAATTTTAGCAGGTAAATGTCATTGCTACATGTTTAAAATCAGAAGCAATTTTTAAAAAGGTAGCTCAAGTGCTAAGTTCCATATTTCTTTTTCCCCAGAAGTATTTTATTCCAGAGTAAAATGACAGATGCAATTAGATAATGTTGAGCAGATTATAGTTTGAGAATGTTATGCTGTTACATATTCACGAGTGAACAATAGCAAGGAAAATAATAGAAGAAATGGGTATCTTTTCTTAGTACTTATTTGAAAAGTTGGACTAAGATATGTGTCTTTTCTAGGTAGGCAAATATTATGGATCTCTATGATTTCAGTTGTGCTTTATATTTTTCTTTTCTCAGCTGCATAAGGAAGCTTTTCTGTCAGTTTAGATTTAAAAACCATCCTGGTATTACTGGAAAAAATTGGAAATGACCAAGATCTGGATTCATGACAGCATGACAGTTGGGCTCAGACTCATGAGTTTATTTTCCATTGAAACTGAGCAGCACTTGCAAACCTACACATTTTATTTTGTTGACCTATGCCTCAACTCACCTATCAACCCTGAAGATACAACCCTTGGTCTGTGGACCAGGTACTCATCAGCAAAAATTCAGTACAAGTTAGGAAATATTATTCATCAAACTGAGGTCTTTTGGAGACCTCCATCTCCCAGAATAACGAAGCAGCACAAGAGCTGATCTTTATGCCTTGTATACATTTCATATAACCTGTGCACTTAAAAGTTAGTTATCTAAAGGATGCGTCTTCACAGGGTGCTTTCTTTTGCCCATGTTAGACCACCTGATAAGATGACTTGCTTCATTTGGTGGAGAAAAACGCTGTCTAATTTCTCTCCATTGAATATAAAAAGAGCTCAAGATAACTGTTTCAGATCTGAATAGGCTTCACTTTGAGATATGTAAGTGAGATGTGATAAGTCTGATTCTGTGGGAAGAGCACAGAGAAAGCGCATTATGCCTTCCCTCTTCATTTTGTACCCACACAAGAAACAGGCACAATAAGATTCTTTCTTTTAAAAGTATTTTAGCCAAAAGGGTGTTTTTGTCTTGCCAGTAGCCCAGAACATACAAAGATAACAGGTCCCTCCCTCCCCATCCATTGCAAAAGAAAGTGTGGGATCCCTTCAAGGTCAATTTTACAGGCTCACACAGACTCCCAGTTTGATTATACAGAAAGAGGGATCCTTTATTTTCACCAGCCCTAAGAAAACTGCATTATTTCCCTTCCAAAGTATCCACTGTGCCATCACACTGTGCTAGAACTGTCTTGGCAAGTTGAGAGTGAGATTTTGCAATGACGGAAGCACTCAAGGGCAGACCAGAGAATCAGCTTCCCTTGGAGAAAAGCCAGCTGAATCAGCCACAGCTCTTGATGGTGTCCCTGATGCACGTGTAACTCTGGTCATCCTCATGAAGCCACTCCACTCTGAGCTAGCCTTGCAGGCAGCACAGTGAGGGTAGCGCCCTGCTCCCAGCATTCTGCCTCTTTGCCCCCTCCTAGGTGGCCAGCATGGAAAGAGAAGAAGGGAGAGCTGAGGACTGACCAAGGAGAGCAGAGGATTTCAGTCTCTAAGTGGATTCTGACTGGATTCCATAGGCAGCTGAAAAAACATCCTTCACCAATGCCCCCCTCCCAGGAAGCAACTGACAGTACTTAGTGGTATGGAAGAGACTGGACAAAGGACAATTTATGTGCTATGAGGGAAGTGGAATAACTGCAGTTTGTACCAAAATATTATAACATCACTTACTGCTTTACACTATTCTACCTCATCAGGGCCACTGCTGTGAAAGACATTTTCATGAACTGGTACCCAGATGCTGATGGCAGCCTAACTCCCAGGCCCACAGGCTCTGCTCACATATACATCCCACCTATGTTCCTGTTGTGGTCTCTTCTACTATTTCCCCTTGTAAGAAGGGGGATCTGTTCACAACCCTACCAGGCCATTGCCCTTTTTTCTGCCTTTTGCCAAGCTTCTCTGTCTTTCTTCTCTGTCCTCAGGCTGCTTACCTCTGCACATCAAGTTCCCCAGGCCTCTGAGACCAGCCTGCCTTGGACAGCTGGCAAAAGCCTGCTCCTTCCTTTTCCTTCTCAGCATGGGCTACACCCTGGGGTGTCACAGACCGCTGGCCTATTTGTAAAGGCTGGGGAAAAATCTGTATCCCAACAGGTCATATTAGTTAGGATCTCTTGTTGTCATTGCAATTTATAGTAATGTTAAATGTTTTCAAATGTTAAATTCATTGATGGAGAAATTTCTCTGAGTATAAGTTATTTAAGTTAATTACAAGGATATATTAGTCCCAGTGAGGCAGCAGAATTCAAGGTCTGCAACCTGACCAGCAATGCATCTGCAATCCTACCAGATGCAAGGCCATGAAACTCACCTGCCCAGAAAACAAATGTAAGGGGCTTCACTAATTAAATATGACAGTGCTCTACCCCTTCCTTGCACAACTCAAGGAAATTGCTTTACTTGGACACTCAGAAACCCAGCTTCTGAATCACTGGCCAAACACATGAACACATTTCAACAATTTCGCCACCAATTCTGTAGATTCACTGTTGCATTCCCTGAAAAATGTGCATTATAAGCAGCCGGTCCCCCTCACTTGCTGCCATCCCATTTCATTCTGCCTGTAAAACCATGTTATTTTCATTAGCTGACCAGTCAGTCACTCTGCCACCTGACTTAACATGACAGCCATTCAAACATGTCACATTCTCTGGAGTCATTGGATGTTGCTCTCAGATTAGTAAACAGATGTTATCAATACCACATAACAGGCAGAGAGTGTGCAAGGCATCTCATTTAGAAGAAAGAAGGTTTTAAATAGCTCTTACAGAAATTGCAAGGAATGCTGTGGATATGCTCAATATTGAATTCTCTTCAGTGTGGGAACTGAATACTTTGATCCATCTAAAGAAAAATTACCTGCTATAGTTACAGTCGATTTTATTCCTTATTTAATAGAATTTGACTTTAAAATGACAACCAAAAAGTATTTCATTCCCATGCGCAGATTTTAAACAAACACTTTATAAGCTCCACTCCACTTGGAATCTGTAAGAGATGCATTTAGTCTTCAAGGAGAAAATTCCAGTTCTGTTTCAGTCCTTAAGACAGACCTGTGACAGATCCCTTTTTCCTCTTTAAATTTCAGTGCCCCCATCTGCAAAATGCCTACTACATTACTTGCTTATTGTTCAATCTCAGCCTTTAATAGATCTGATCAAGCACCTCAAAATAAGTAAAATTTATTCAGAATAACACAGCCTTTATTTTGATCAGTTGTGATCCCTTTCAGAAGGTAATCCTTGATAATGTAATCACTGGGTATAGAAGGTTTTGTTTAATAATGAAAGACAACAATTCTAAAAGGGAGAGACAGGAGGAGCCTACTGGAAGACTGGAGTGATAATAAAAGATGACTACAACCCAAAGTTGCATTACTTAGAGATTATTATTGATATTGCAAGAACTACCATATGCTTTGCAAGCTGTGACAGTCACCCTTGTAGTCACATGGATGAAATGATCAACTGCTTTTTGCATTCAAAGTGATAGGAACAAACTTGATCCAAGTAAGAGAAGCTGCTGTGTAACAAACAGCAGAGGGGCATCATGTGGCTTAATTACCATTTTGGGTGAGGGAGGTCGTTTGCTTTTTGGATCCTCATCTGAGGTCTGCATGCAGTAATTGCAACATTCATGTATTAATATACTGAATGGGAAAAAGCCAAGTGAGTGCAGGATGTTGCTGTTTCATAATTTCATGCAAACATGCTTCTGTATGATGTCGCACACTCAAAACCATTAAAGCTGGTGCTGCGCTGTCATGCCCTTAGCACAAAAATGATGACCCTGGTCAGACTGGCAGATAGGACTAAAGTAAATTGCACAGGCTTTCTTGGTGACATTTAAGTTAGAGACTCAGTGTTTGTATAAACGTCTTGTCTTCTTGTCGCCTGCTAAAACCTGTGTGCTGCATCCATTGCACCCTGTATAATTCTGGGGAATGGGTGGCAGGATTGCTTCCAGATGGAATATTTAATAGTATCACAGTGGTCCTTCCTCTGCAATGGCATAGCTGCTTCAGGAGGCACCAGAGTGCATCAAGCCTCGGCACACCTGAGTGCACCCTCGACAGACCTTGAAGCATGGATCGAAGGGTATGCTTCAGAAATCTCCCACTAACCTCATTTTGGATTCAGACTTGACAGGATTTTAATCCCTCTGCAATCACAAAGACTGTGCTTTCAGCAGAAGTAATACATGCTCATTATTGGTGGACCTTCAGCTTCACAGACCATAACAACATCGATCCTGCCACTGCACATGCAGAAAGTCCATGCTGGGGAATCTCTGCATGGACAGTAACTCTTCATGTTTACTGTCAGTCCTGGGGAAACAGGAGAAAAATACTGTTTGCAGTAGTACTCCAATATTTTTTTTCTTTTTTAGCTTCTGGACCAGCGTCTCCTCCCTAAAATGAATATTTAGTTTGGGATGGGCACAAGGAGAGGAGATGAAAAGTGGGGATGTGCAGAACTCCATGGCCTGACCCCAGATTTATTGCATGCATAGCAGACATGCTCCTCCAACAACAGACAAAGCGTTCAGCAGAACTCATTCCTCAGTTGGTGGACCTTCTCATAGGTAAACATGGGGGCAGCTCAGAGGGACTCATTCTGTCTCCATTGCAAAGCCTGGGCTAACAGGATATTTTTCCACTAAATCTGATTTCACACTGGCAAGAGGAATGGGCCAGCCCCCTTCAAAACAACATACCGTATCTATTTCAGGAAGATAAAGTGAAGGAGACTTTATTTAGCAGTGCAACACATACAGGCATGTCTTCTATTTACTCCTTTTTTTTTTTCTTTTTTTTTTATTTACTCCTACCTGAGGTCTTATAACAGGAGCTTTACAAAACATTTCACTTTTCACCTTTGCTTATTAATCATTAATTAAGAGATTTGGCACTTCATGTAAATAGACCTAGATATCAACTGGAGCTTTAAATGGGATTACATCAATACAGTAGAAATAGGAAAACACTTCTCTAATTTTCCTCAGTTTAATCAGAAAAAGCAGCATTGATGGCTTTGTTTTGTTTATTTTATATGAAATTTTCCTTTGTGATTCTTATGCACCAGTGCTATTTTGCCACAGAGGAAAGGAGTATCTTTTGCACACAGGAGTATGTGAAGTATTTCCACTTAAGTTTTCTCGTTTTTACTAAATCACAAAAACTTTCACTAAATTTAGGATATTTTTGTAAATGTTTTGTTTACTCTTAAATGTAATCTGAATCTGGGGACAAAGAGGACCTGACAGAGTCCCTTTAGATCAACCTACATCTTCAAACAAGCAAAAAGAAAACTGAGACAAAAAGTAGGCCAAATTTTTTCTTAAGGTACAACTGGTTTTTTTTGTCAAGCTTGATCCAGTGTGGAACTGTTCACTTTAATGTGACCTGCAAAGCAAAAATGAAAAGTGCTTTAAGCACAAACTTCTGTACTGAATATCTCCAGGCTGTGGGGTACAAGAAAATCCAGTATGGAAACCTCTGTAATATTTTAATGCATGGGCTGCTGGAGGAGAACCCTGGCCTAAAACCTCCAAGCTCACTGCAGAGAGCCCAGATTTCATCATGTGTTGACTTCAGCTGACTGTCTCAGTTGGAATGAGAATTTGTGGAGTCACTGTCTGAATGTCCACAGTGTCACATGTTGGGATTTTTTTCAGTGAACTACAAAAAAAAAAAAAAAAAAAAAAGGAAATTTCATTAAGGAAAAGGAATTCAAGGTTCTTTAAAAAAATATCTGTTCCAAATGCTTTTTCTGTTTAGTCCAACATGTGTCCTGGAGAACCCTGGGAGACCATGGGCTATATGTGAAAGGTCTGTGAGGGGGAAGTGAGTGAAACAGATGGCTGCCAGCACATTCAAATCCAGTACCCATAGTCTGCATCTTGACCAGTAAATGTATAAGGGCTTCTCAGTAGAAAAAAAAGATTATCAAAGCCCTGGCCCAATATTCCTGATGGTGCCAACACCCAGACAACAATGCTGAAACCAGAGCAGAGTTTTTATATCAGAGGGGAGCAACTTCTCCGCTTCCTGGGAAAAAATAAATAAATAAAAAAGGAAAAAAAAAAAAGGAAAAAAAAAAAGGAAAAAATAAAAAGGCAGAATTGAGTAGCAGATGCTGTAGGTAAAACAAGTGAGAAGTGTAGATATTGACAAGTATTGCCTGTTCCAAAGAAGGTGGAGGAACTGTTAAAAGGCTAAAAAACCTACAAATCCACCCATTTATGTTTTTGAGGCACCGTTTTACAACATTTGGGGCAATACCAATGAAGTTAAGTAAAGCAGATTTAACTATTTGATCATTAAATGGGTTCACACTCTGTGTAAATGAATTCTACCATGCCTTCCAGGGCTTTGGAGGAGACCACTTTCACATGTGTGATGTAGGGCAGGGAACTAACATCTGTGTCCTTGGGAGCATTAAAGCCAGGGTTTATATGCAGAGCAGTCCCTCCCTTTCCCCACTGAAAGGTGGCTCTCCCATCCCCCACCCCAAAATCAGCCTCTGCAATGCTACCTCCACAGAACATGCCTGTAGTATTCCCACCCCTGTGTCATTTGCTGACACTAATTGAAAACAGGGACCTTGGCAAAATGGTCTACATTGAGAGAAAGAAAACATTAGTGTTATTGTGATGCTAATAGAGGATGCTGTAGTTAGGCTGGGAGGGGAGGGGGCAATGTGTATGCACCTCTTTTGATTATCCATCGTACTTCCATACATTTTTCATATATTGAAAGGCCATATAGAAAGGAAAAATGGAAAATGGTCTCTTTCTTTTTTTTTCTTTTTTTTTTTGAATTACCTTGATAATGCCAAAAAAAAAAAAAAAAAAGGAAGACTCAGACATATGTTCAAATGTTTCAGGCTATCCGCAGTTAAAAGGAAGCTGAATTTAAACTAAGAAAAAGTGCAGATTTTTTTGTTTCTCTCTGTCCTTGAATCATTCTTTTAAAACACCATCTCATTATAGTCAAAGGTCCTAATTTCAAGAATGTCAGACTCCATGGGGGTTTCATCTTCTCTTTGCTATTCATTTCATGAATGGTGTGGACCTTCTTTTTGATCAGTCAGGGACTTTTGGGAATGAACCATAAGATGAAGGTGGACATATATTGCTTTCCTTCTATCTAGTTAGATTCAAAGCTGTCATAGCATATAAAAGGCAATTCCCGGAACAGACTGCCTCAGATATCCATAGGGAATACACATATGTGATTAACCCAACTGGCCACTGGGTGTGACCATTGCACCACACAAAAGCGTCTGAGACTTTTCCAAAGACAGGTCTGGAAGTACTGAAGCTTAAAAAAAAAAAAAAAAAAGGCACAACCTTTTGAGGTATGAAATGACAACTGTAATGCCAAATAATTTTCTGTGTAGTTTTCACATGCTTTCTGTGGAATCCCTCTCAAATGCCAGACATAAAACGTTTAAAATCATAGTATAAAAGAATTCAGTGAGAAATCAGATTAATGCCATTACCAGAGTCCCTTTTTCCTTCTCCAAATGAAAATGAAGTCCCTTAAAGCTGCAGGTGTTTGGCTCTCTGTTCACTGAAGCCACATTAATAGAATAAGCACATTCATAGGCAGAATGGCTTAACTAGGCAGGATCCTAAAACTAGCTCCCAGCTACCTAGCTTGCAGTACTAGCCACTAAAAATAAGAGGGAAAATAAAGTCTATAAAAATTATTCCAGGGCACATTGATAAGGATTTTTCTTCAGCTCATTTATTTATTTATTTATTTATTTTAAAGTAAAAGAAAAGGATTTTGTCCAGTTACCCAGCTAGATTTGTGGCATTATGTAGTTCATATCAACCCACTTCAAAACGCTTCCCAATTTTGTGTTATTTTATAGCACTTCAAGCATTAAGAAGTCCCCATATTTATCTTTTACATCATATATACTCTTATATTCTCAGTACAGTTACAGATGTACACACCAATTTGCAAGAACTGTTTTTCTGACCACTCCCAGGTTCTGTAGCGAAACGTTTGCATATTCCCTTGAGTCAGGTTGAAGTTCAGTTGTACCAGACCCTGATCAAAGAGTCAATGGTAGAATAACTTTACCTTAATCTCTAAAAAAACTGTCAGTCCTGAGATTGCTCAAGCTTACATAGGTTTCAACTACCTCAACAGGCAATAACTGAACAAAAAATCACCAAGAGTACATCTTCGCTTCTTTCATCCTTGGGTTCATACCCAGCTCCCTGGTCAGTGGACATCAACCACATGGATGTTACATGGTCAGTTCTACCAAAACATGAGTTTTCCCATGCAGAAGGAATCTGAAGCTGTAACTGTGGAAAATTTTATTACATTCAAAGGAAAGGTCTGAATTCAGATCTGCCTTTCAGATCGCATACACAAACAGAAATCCCACTTCCCAAAATTGCAAGGCACACCACTGCCTTCTAAAGGTGTCTAAAATTCAGTGTGTGCTCTTTCTAAAGGGAAAGAAAACCAGCAAGGGAAGATAACCACAGTCTCAGGCTTCTCTCCATACTTTTATTTCTGATTATTTAAAGGCATGCTTTAGCAAAAACTGAAGCATGACCAAAATATATATCAAAATATATATTAAAAATATAATAATAATAATGTCTTTCTATCTAACAGCTCATGCAGGAAACTATCCACACTTCTCAGACTTGCTGTGTTTATTACACCAAGTGGGACATATGGCATCTTCCTGAATTTGTGATGTGCTGCCAATGTTTTAACAAGGGGCATTCAGCAAACACCACTTTCCCTATAAGTTTGTGATAAACCTCAAACTGGGATTCTGTGAGTTAAGGGCTATGGAAACCATTCATTTGTTTCCCCATTAAAAATAAATAAATAAATATATAAATGTTTTCTTATAACTCCAGGTGAGGAAGGAGCAATTCAACTTGACAAATAAACAGAGCATTCTTCCTGGAAAGCCATGCTTCCTACCCAAAAGCAAAATTCACAGGGTATATTGCTAGCATAGTGCATGGTTCATCCCGCGTGTAATTTAAATGTAAAAAGAGAGAAGGTCTTTAGAAAATTCCTTATCCTTGGTGAAATCTACTGCATTCAAAAGAGGGTGGAGAAAGCACTCTCTTCTGAAGTGTCTTTACAGTCTCCAGGGAAAATATTCTTTATAAGACAGAAAGATTTAACAGGATTCAGAAAGGAGAGCAAGTGCCCTCAGGAGCAGAGCAAACACCTACCCATCCTTCAAGTTTGCCTGCAAGGGGCTCCTGACAACCCCACAGCAGTTTCCTCAAACACCTCCTTACCAAAGATCCTGTGTGTGTACACGTGTGTGCCAAGTAAACCCTAGACTTTTGTCACAATGGAAAACAAGTCACAGCAGCTCCCTTTATCAACCTGTAGCATTTCATACATTTCTTGGGGTGGGGAACAGTCACTTTCTCCATTACTGGGAGTGCCTGGCAGCTGTGACTACAGCCTAGGAAGCAATGCATCTATGCTAGGGCATCTCCCGTGGTGTGCGCTTCAGCTTCACAACGGAGGGGTGTAGCAATGGGGAATATGGGTGGGACAAAATAACCACCCTCATATATCTGACTGACGGAAAAAAATAGAACCCAAAGGGTGACATCTGAGGGGCATCCTGTTATCTGGTGACTCTGTCACCTCCCCCTGACCATGCCATAGCCAGGTTCTTCAGGAACAGGGTGCAAAAAAAAACAGGGTGCTCCCCTCCTCATTCAGAGGCTTGTTTAGTAGTTTTCACAGAAATTATATGCTTGAAATCTGTTAAATGGGGTTTGTACCTTTTGTATATGACTGCTTATGTAGCAGCTTATAAGAAAACTTCTGCAGGAGGTTGGATTTTAACTGAAAGGAAAAGGTTGTATGTCTCACCATCAGCCCTCAGGAGGTGCTCAGAATCTTGATTTCCTTCACCTGTAAGGTTCAATCATTTCAACTAACTTACAGGCTACCAGGGTCAAGAGCTTGGAAAAAGGATGCAAAAAGTTGCTCGGTGTATTTTCTCTCCTTGGAGTTTCCATGGCACAATAAATAACAGACATTTGGTAGGATTAATGTGTTAGTGATAAAGCAGTAGCCTAGAGACACAGTGATACTGTAGCAGTGCTGTAGAAAATCAGGCTGTATAAAAAAATATTCTCTACCAGAGACCTATTTTGAGAACTGTGCAGTATTAGAATGGCTAGTGCACACACCATTCAGCTACCTTTGTCTTTGATAAACTGAGTTTATCCTGCCAAATTTATGTCCACAATGAGGAAGGAAGGAAGGAAGGGAGGAAGGAAGGAAGGAAGGTAGGAAGGAAGGAAGGAAGGAAGGAAGGAAGGGAGGGAGGAAGGGAGGAAGGAAGGAAACATGTTACATACCCTGGTCCCAATTTGAATTGAGTCACCTTATTTTATTCTCTTCCAGTATGATCTGATGTTTCTGAATGTTAAAGGTGAGTGATATGAGAGAGAACAATAATTCAAAAAAAAAAAAAACTTTCAAAGAATACTTCACAGCTAAAAAAATTACTCCTAATAAAGCTTGAATAGCTGCTTGGTAGAATCTATTTGTTCCATGGCCTAACTCTTGGGAGATAAGCTTTCATGTCACCAGTCTTGAATCCTTGGGAGACATCTTTCAAATACAGAAGTTTCATATTTCACGATGGAAATTTTGAAATATTCACAGCTGCACTGCTCTGTCAGGCCCATGGAGCAAGTATCTGTAACTCCAAACAGGAGCAAGGGCGGCGGAAAATTCCACACCTCAGATCTGTTTCATATTAGTATCTGGTATTACCTACGAATTAACATTTCAATGTTTGAGAAGACATTGTCTCCCCTATAAGCGCTTGGAGATGCTTAAGCAAGTGTTAGTATGTTAGCTCTGTGGCTGAATAAAAAAACAAACCATTACAGTTAATTTCCATACAGAAAGGGAATAAGCTACCAAATGCGAGTCTAAATAGCACATAAAAATCTTTCAGCCCTTTACTATCAGAAAGGAAAAGAGAGACAAACAACAGGCTAATGAATTCACAGATTTGGAGTCAAATTTTCTGCTAGTATAACTCCCATATAATTCTGTGAAGATCTGTCATTAGAGAATTTCACATTGATGGAAAAGTTTTTTTCAACAGACAGAATTTATTCCTTTTTCAGTCGTTTGCAAGCACATAACTGCAATCGATTGGAGTGGAATCAAGTCCAAGTGGAGGGAAATAAAATTCTGCTATTCTCTATCATCATAGGTGGATATTTCAGTTCCTAGTTTTCCTGATATCTGCACTTAAGGGAGGAGGGATAGTGGGAGTTTGATGGAAAGGTTCATCGGGTTTTTATCAGCTGGAAGGGGAAAGAGCATGTCTTGCTGTGGTTGTGTCCCAGCCTCCAGCAAGCTGAATATTACAACATTTTAGGAGAATGGCCTCCTGTGAAACACTGTAGAGCACATAGGGGAAAACAGCAAGTGAATTGTATTTGCAGTTGAGGTCCCTTATTCTTTGTTGCCTTCATTTTGTTTTGAAAGGAAGAAACAGAGGCTTCATCAATATCTGAGGACTGCTAACAGTCCTCATATTCCCACTTGACAAAGCATTTAGTCATTCAGATGCTCCAGCTTTGCAACTGCTGCCATTGTCAGCTGGTTGATTAGCTCTTCGGTTTTCTTTTCACACATTTTATCCCAAAAGTACCACTGCATGGTGTAGTTTCAAAGATTTGTGTTCCTTTAAAAACATTGTTGCATTTTTTTTCTGTTCTTTTTTGTTGTTGTTGTTGTTGTTCATATTTATTATTCTGTTAACTTTCTCAGATGGGATGACAAGAAATGAATGAAATAGCCCAGCTGAAAATATGCCACTGATGTGTACAATGGTTTTATATTTTCAGTATTACTCTAATGTTTTATCTGTATTTCCAGCTATCACTTCACACTAAGCAGATGTTTTACTGGGCTGTGTACAGCGATTCCCTGCTCTTTTTTCTGAGTGATGATCGTGAATTCAGCACTGTCTGTGGGCATTTAAATCTGCACTATCTGGCATTTATCAACGCTGAAATTCAGCTGTTTCTCTTCTGATTATCTGCATATTTGTAAGGTTTAATACAAACTGACGTTAATGTCTATGGCATCTCTCAATTTAATCACCTCACCATCATTTCAGGTCAATTGTTTCATCCAAATTTCTGAGAAACAAAAAAGGCTTGGAATTTGTGTGTGCTTTTTTGTTGTTGTTGTTCTCCTCTACATTTGTCCTTTTGTTCTTTCATCTTTACCTTCTTTTCACCCTTGCCCTTTTAGGCTTAAATCTGCTTTTCCAAATGTTTCACAGTTTCCCTGGAAGAGACTCAAGGAAGAGAATATTTGAGACCGGTATTATATAGACCGGTAGAATATATTGAGGTCGATAATACAGTCTCTCATCTATTTGTAAGGTATTTGAATTCAGCGTGTAGTAAAGAAACTCTGCCTTTTTCAACAATTTAAATATGCTTTCCTTTTCAGCTTATATGTCTGCAGTATTTGTGATTTTGCATCAGTGCTAAGAACCATGAAGGTGCTGAATACTTTCAATCTGATCCCCAAAAAATTAATCATATGCTAAAATTTACATAAAGGAATGTCCATTTAGATTCCAAACCTTATTTATTTGCAACTGGAAAAAAATGATTGAAGACTTACAACAAAAATTTCCCTCTTATTTGGATTTAAAAGTGTTATTTAATTGTGATAAAAGAAGTTATACGGTACATTTATGACGTAATTTTGTAATCAATTACCTGTGAGAAATGATCACAGAAATGACATTTAATTTTGCTTCCCATAATCATGCAAATCTGAGAGCTTAAAAATCACCTGTTCTTGAGCTACTGTAGTAATACTTGATTATATAGAACTTTGTGGTAACTGAACAAGACACAGTCAAGAACATGCCTCCACTTACCTGAAAATTCCTCAATTATTTATGTAAAAAAAATATTTAAGCAAACAAATTTCTGTCCTGTCAGTAACAAGAATTCTCAAGAAGCATGCAGAATGAATACAGGCATCATGACTGAGATCTGGGATATTATTTATGCTTCATGGTAAGGGAAAGTAAGAGGGCATTAGGCCAACATAATAATCAGTCTCACATGAGCTTACATTGATATTATGGGCTCATTTTTGCCTGTAACATATCTCCTCACTGATATGACTTAGATCATTGGTCTTCAGAGGTGAAAAATCTTCTCTGTTGACTCTCTTGTATCATTGAACACCATGTCTACAAGATAACTTTCCATCTGTCCCTGCTTCCAGTAAAGTAAAAGATAGTTGCATGATTTCAGCCCTAACTGTGCCCTGACAGACACAAAGCACCTATAGACATAATAACTTTACCAAACTGGCATAAAGATGAATATTCTCCTCAACCATACCTAAATATATATGTATATATGTGTATATATATATATATATATATGAATATATATATATTCATTTTCAGGGCTTTTTTGTTAGACTAATTTAAAAAAAAAAAAACAAACTAACACAAATATCTTCTGTGGTCAAGATTGAGAGTAAAGCCTAAGACAGATGTTACTTTCTGCCTCTCTTATTACCTTCTAGTTTTCTCGTACAAATTATTCAAGTCATTTGTTTGTTGATCTAGTATCGCACCCAGGTAGAATTAACTGGCTTCATAGAACACTGGAAACATTCAGACATTTTCTCTGATGATAACTGAAGAGTCCAAAAAATGTGTTTTAGTACTTTGAAAGGGAGTTTCACATTGAAAAGTTGTTTTCTTTAGTCACTACCTGCGTATCCTGATTACAGTGCTATTCTACTGACACTTGTCTTAGCAGCCATCTGTGTGACAAATGAGCAGAAAGCCCTTATGACCATCTAGACATATACTAAAATAACCAAGAATTCATGTTGGCTCCAGCACACTTTCCACCTTTGAATATGTCCAGATTTTAAGGGAACCTAAATCTGTAAAGTTAGATTACAGTAAATGCACTAAATTCATAAACATGGAAAGTTTTTTGTTTTGGTTTCAGGTAGAGGCAGGGGCTTATAAAGATAGACAGGAAAAAAGGAGAAATGTAAATACATATTGAGATAACAGAATGCAGTTCAGATGTTATAAATCTGAAGGAATTAGATTGCCTTTTCCAAGACTCACCAGTCTCTCATGGGTGTCATATTTCATAAAGCTCATTACTCCACCATGTACTTTTAAATGTATTAGGCAAACTGTCACTTCTGTTTAAAATCCATTGGTCCACATGAAACTTCAGATCCTTCCCAATATGAGTAACAGGCTAAAGATGTCTCCTAAATTCTCGTATGCAAGAAAACAACAGGGCTGAGTAAGGCCCCCCCAGTCAAACTGAAGAGTAAGAAAGCAATGCACAGGCAATGGAACCAGAGACATTTGGCTGGGATGAGTACAGGGATGCCACCTAGACATGTAGGGAGGCTGAAGTACTCAATTTTTTTCCCTCAGTCTTCATTGGCAATCAAGCTTCCCACATCTCTCAAGTTTCTCAGTTCCCTGAACTTCAAGGCAGGGAGTGGAGGAGTGCAGTCACTCACACTGTAAGTGAAGATAAAGTTCAAGACCTCCTGATGAAATTGAACAGGTACGAGTCTATGGGTCCTCATGACATGCATCCCAGGGTACTCAGGGAACTGGCTGATGTAGTTGCCAAACCATTATCCATCATATTTTTAAAATGGCAGTCAGGTGAAGTCTCCAATGACCAGAAAAAAGGAAACATCAGACCCATTTTTAAGAAGGGTAGAGAGGAAGACACAAGGAACTATAGACTTGTGAGCCTCAACTCTGTGCCTGGGAATATCATGGAACAGAACCTCCTTGAATCTATGTTAAGGTAAATGAAAGTCAGGGAGGTGATTCAAGACAGCCAGCATGACTTCACCACTGGTAAATCGTGCCTAACCAATCTAGTGGACTTCTATGATAGCGTGACTGCACCAGTGAACAAGGGAATACCAAACAATGTCATCTACCTGGACTTCTGAAAGGCTTTTGACACAGTCCCACACATCATCCATGTCTCTAGATTGGAAAAAGATGGATTTGATGGATGTACTATTCAGTGGATAAGGATTTAGCTGGATGGCCACATTCAGAGAGTCGCAGTCAGTGGCTCAATGTCTAGGTGGAAATCAGTGATGAGTGGTGTCCTTCAAGGATCCATACTGTGACCAGTGCTGTTTCATATCTTTATCAATGACGCAGATGGTAGGATTGAGATCATGGTGGGTACTGCACCTGGGTCAGGGGAATCCCAAACATCAGTATAGACTTGGGGATGAATGTCCAAGCAGCCCTGCAGAGAAGGATCTGGCAGTACTGATGTATGAAAAATTGGACATGAGCTGGAAGTGTGTGCTTGCAGCCCAGAAAGCCAATCATATCTTGGGCTGCATCAAAAGAAGTCATAGAAATGTCATTAGTAGGTCAAAAGAGGTGATTCTCCCCCTCTTCTCTGCTGTTCTGAGACACCAACTGGAGTACTGGGGCCCCCAGCACAAGAAAGACATGGACCCTTTAGAGTGAGGAGGAGACCAGAGGAGGGCCACAAAAATTACTAGAGGGTTGGAATTCCTCTCCTACAAAGAAAAGCTGAGAGAATTTGGAGGGGGCTTATAAAAAGATGAAGAGAGACTTTTTACAAGGGCATGTAATAATAAGGACAAGGGGTAATGATTTTAAACTGAAAGAGAGTGATTTACATTAGATATAAGGAAGAAATTCTTTACTATGAGAGTGGTGTGGCACTGAAACAGGCTGCCCAGAGAAGTTGTGAATGCCCCTTCCCTGGAAGTGTTCAAGGTCAGTTTATATGGGGCTTTGGGCAGCCTGATCTTGTGACAGATGTCCCTGCCCATGACAAGGTGGCTGACTAGATGATCTTTAAAGGTCTCTTCCACCCAAACTATTCTATGATTCTATGATTCTGTGATTCTGTGATTCCATGATTTCGTTGCTGTAAAATTCTTCTGTGAAAGACAAATACAGAAGATATTGCACATGTTTAATAGACTTCTCTGTAGATGAGATTCCTAAAATAACCATTCTAAAGGTACTGAGTTCTGGGGTCTTGCTTTCTCAAAGAAGGGTGGCCTAACATGGACAGGAATTTTGTGAAAAAAAATGTTTTTTGAGAGTTTTTTTGAGAGTTTGTTGTTTTTTTTTTTCTGTAAAAATAAAGTTTGTTTTATTCTTTTTATTGTGCCCAATGAAATAAAACATCTCAAAAACATGTCTCGAGGGATGTAATGGATGAAGACATTGTTCACTGTAGTGAACTTGCTAACTTGTATGCAAAGTTTTGTACTTACACTATTGCTAATTTTAGAAAAACTTTGGGACTTTAAAAAAAGATCAAGCAAACAATTGCTTCCAGCAGGATAGACATTTATTCACAGACTCTGAACAACCTAGGCTTTATCTCAAAGTGCACACATAAAACCACATGGCACTTAATTCATCTACAGCCCCACTGCCTTGCTTGTTCAAATGTCATTATATTTTAGTCCAAATGAAAATAGGGTTTGATTTACAATAATAATAATGATCATTTATACAACATTTTTCAAGTAAGGATGGCAGATCACAGGATAAACTTAGAACTATTTATATAGGGATTGCTTTGCCAGTATGTAAGCCCACCAAAACGAAAGGTGATAGCCTTCAAAAAACAGCTGGACAAATATTATCCAATTTATACATTATCTTAATTAATTTTTACCTTTTTTCTCAACTAATTTATTACAGTAATTTTTTTGCAGTAGTAGTAACCAACCAGCTGTATAGCTCTGCAAATACTGCTCATGGAATAAATCACTTGACGGATAATGACAATTTTAATAGAAACATTTACTTGGCAAATATTTTTTCTGATAATTGAGGAGCTGAGCTTTAAAAATCATGCAATAACATTGTGTAGTCATTCTAGACAGACATAAAAAATACCTTTAAGTGAAATTGTAGGAAGAATTTTACACAGCAGGAAGTAATTAACCAAATGGAACTATGGCCATAATAGTGAGATTAACACTTTTAACTTGTGAAAAGTTGTCCACATTCTTTAATTGTTAGATATGCTCTAAGATCTTGCCTCATATCTTGTCAAAAGAATCTTTAACCAGGTCTATCTGTACTTCTAAAGAAATTCTCTCTTTTGAAAAGGCTTGGCTTGCACAAGACTTTAGCTGAACAAATCCCATTAACAGCAATGAGAGTCACCCAGCTAAATCCCCCGTGCCCCAGAATGGAAACAACAGCATAAGTGATGTGCAAGTTCTTACTCCTCTGAAAATGTAAAAACATGAAATAGAAGGGAAACAGCTTCTTCTGTCGCAGATGCATGATCATCTTAAAGTACCATGCACCCTCCTGGAGAGAAAGGAAGGAAGTGAACAAAAGGAAGGATATGGAAGGAAAGGAGAGGAAGGCAGGGACGGATGAGAAGATTCTAGGAAACAAGGAAGCAGGGAAGGAAAATGCATGTGCATGAAAAGTAAAATTATAACAAAACAAAGGTCATCACCTACACCTTGTACCAAATATACCTGCATTTTGTGTTCCAAAGGAATTCTCTAGGCTGCCTGGTCTCATCTTTTTCTTTTGAAGTTCTTTCTGGATTTGGCTCTTATCTAAGCAGTTCACGCATCCCTATTGAAATGCTCGAAAATGTAGCAAGGTGTGAAGAGGAACAGAAGATTAAGCAGGGCTGTAGAAAATACCCATTTATTCATCTTTCAAAGGCAGTAGAAAGGGAGTCGAACACATCTTTATTCTTCTGTGAGAGGATCCTATTGTTCATTTTGTTCTAATTATGAAATTTGAACTTAAAAGGAAGAAAGAGAACACCCTTCTGACAGTGTGCAGTACATATTTTCTGGAAATAATTCTTATAGAGATATATGTCAACTTTATGTATCCAAGAATGACCCAACAGTCACAAAGCAACATACAGAAGCATTTGATACAATCTACAAAGCTGCACTTCTTGATCTATTTGTGTTCCAGACAGATTAGAGAACTGCGTGGCAGAAGAAGAAAACACAGCTAATCTTTCGTGACTGCTAGACAGTGCTGCAGAAATGTAATTGCAGAACCAGAAACTCCATGAAAAGAATGCCATGCCATTTACCACAATTCAAAATGAATCCAATTATTCCTTAATCACACTAAAGGGCATGTTCTTCAAGCACAAATAAAAAGAAAACTGTAGGAATTGAGTCTCCAATAAAAATCCATGCAATTTGTAGAGTGAATCTCTTCTTAAAAAAAAAAAAAAGTCAAGAAAGTACTGAAATACTTTCCACTCCTACAAGTCATAGGTCTACTAGAATTGTCACCTCCTCCTTCCCCCTCCATCTAATAAATACATAAATACATACACAAAAATGCTAGAATATATAATTATTCCTATTAGCCTGAAGACTACAGGAAGGCGAAAGAAGGGCCATTGTTGTCAGATCGTCTTGAGTAAGTTGGAGTTCATTTCTTTCCAAAGGGCTCTTCTGCAACTCTCAGATTCATACATAAGTGGCACTTTCATCTCTAGGTAAAGTGCTTCAAGTAAGGAGATACAAGGAGGCTGGGGACAATAGCTTGGAATAAGGTACTTCCTTCTTCTGTCTAGTAATCAAGCATGACATTGACAGTTCTGCAAATATTTCTTGTATGTGTTTGGATTGGAAACAATAACATCTGTAGTTCTTAATAGGACATGAAGTAAAGTTTTCATTAGCATTTGCACACCCAGCAACAACTCAGGACAATATGCTTCTCTGCTCAGTCATTTCCAAAGTTTCCACAGACTTTAGATGTGTGGAGATTTTTTCTTCCTCTTCCTCTTCCCCCCCCAAAACAGACAGGACTAAGGAATAAAACATTAGTTGACCTGCATTCTGAGGACATAGATACTATTCGCAGCAGAATGAACATGAGTTTCTTATCTTCGGTGCCCAATTCTTAGCAGATTCTTAATCACATACTCTTGTGCAGGACTAGACTTGGCTTGTTTCAGCACTGGGGCTGAAGCACTGTTTATTTATTCCTTTACTCACAGCCACAATGTCTCACACAGAAAGCGTGAGCTACACGCAGCTGAATCCTGCCTCTTGCTGAGGCTGTGTACCTTGCACTTGACAGCATTGCACCATCTTTTCTGCAAAGATCCTGTGTACATTAACAGGGAAGGATATGACTCTGGCTCTTGGTTTCATGCAGGCAAAACATCCACAGAGGAGTCTTCAACCACTCTTCACCTGATGGTTAGTAAAATTCATTACCTTCCATTGACAATGACAAAAATGAGAGGTACAGTGGATAATGAACATCTCAGTTCTTTCCCATCTCTACATCAGAATAACCTCCTTCAGAACACCTGAAATGCAAGGAATAAGCTAATAGCTTGTACTATTGGAGTTAGTTTGGAGTCATCCTCTGCTGGATACATATGGTCTATATACTCTTCTTCCATAAGCGTCCTCTGGAACCCCATTGAATCAAGACTTTGCTTATCCACTGCTGGAAGAAAACATTTGTGCACCCACAGAATAAGCTAAATTAAGCTAACTTGGTTTTCAGATATGACAGACTCTATTATAAAAGCTTTAGACAAAAGGTGCCTGGTTGGAGTCACTTTGCAGCAGGAGCCACTTACATTTTATTGTTAAAATAAACTAAACAATAGCGCTGCAAAACTGTGAATGAAGCTTTAAATTCAATCAGTAGGATCCAAATGTGGAAGATTCAATCTACCTGTAGCTAGACAACGGTGCAACATGACTGGCTTCCTTACATAATATAGGGGTGAAAAATCTTGTTTCTATCAAAGCATAACTATTCTCACCTGTATTTGTCTGTGTAGGACTGTAGCCCTCTTCATAACAGACAGCCCTAGTTTTCAAAGTGACTTTCCCCTGCACAAGACATGTTGCAGTGCCTGGGCATGTTCAGAAAAGCCTTCAGAACTATGATGTCTGTCTGCTAAGATAGACTTAATAACAACAACAACAAAAAAGCACATTGGCCAACTTCCAGAGTATTTTGTCTGTCTGAGGTCACCATTGTGACCATATTTACAGAAAGTACTTGATCACTATTGTCCTATTAAACCAATCACAGGCTGCTGATGTTTGTATCTGTTCATAACAGCTCTTTGTATTCTTACAGGTATGATCCACCCCAGTGGAGAGGGGTGAGAAATCACTGCAGTCCCTTCTGAAGCCCAAATTCCATGTTATTCTGGAATAGAGAAGGCTTTGATATGAAGATGGTTTTCTAATAGAGGTCATCTGCAATAGATATCACTGGATTTTCAGTCACTTCCTTGCCCAGCTGACCTATCAAAATATCCTAACTTAAAATGGAGCTTTCCTATTTACTTTCTGGATCACCTTTTCTTTAAAATGCTTATACGACTTAATAAAAAACAACTTAATGAGTTCTGTGATACCACCATAAAACCCTGTCTTCTGTAGGAATCATACCAAGTGTAATTATAAGTAATTATTATCCCACACACAGACTGAATTCAAAATGAAGTCCTTCAACACAGAATTTGATTGGAAACAATTTAAAAACATGAGGTATATTTAATTATCTATATTATGATAGTGCCTAGGGGCCCTAACTGAGATAGGGATCTTGTTGTGATATACTTTGGAGAAACACATAGTAAGAGAGTTGCCTCAGTTTGCAGTCTAACTGAACAAAGTGGCAGCAAATGCAAAAGGGAACAGATTAAACAACTTGACCCTGCTCAGTAGCTCTGAGACCTGAGCTCCCTTGATTCCCCTTTCAGCTCCTACTCTTTGGCTCTCATTGCCTTTCCACTGCAAGAAGAGACAGACTGTCAGGATGGATGGGTCCACAAGCCTCTATACATGACCTACTCGGTGATGCATGTCACATGAATTAATGTGTATACACTTATAGTTCTGAAACGTATGCTTACAATCCTAAAAATATTTGTACAGGCTATAGAGGAATTCAATATTTCTCTTAAATGTGGTAATCTAGCCAAATACCTTAAAAGTTAGAAGCTAATTGGGTTAAATTTAAATTCAACTAATAAAACATTATCAAAGTCATACACAAATATAGGTCTTGACACCAACATGGAAAATGAACAGTTCCAAATTTCACCATGTAGTTCCTATTCAAGAGAAAATTTCTAGCCAGCTAAAACTTTCCATTGTCAAACATAAGTCTCAAATTCTAACAGCAAGCATGTCCCAAAATGATATAAATAAAGCAATACAACATTTACTGGCCCACACATCAGCTGGACCAGGTGGCATCTCTATACATTTTTAAACAATACAACATAATATTGTATTAACACATGCTTGCATAAGTATATGTAGAGATACAAGACAATAATAATACTTGACGCTAATCCTGAGGAAATCAGCATGGAAAATAACTTGCCTAGTAGAGGCTAGCAAAAGCCCTCAACAATGATAGCAAAATACTACTATATATCTGTGATAAAAGATTTCTACCTCTTTGCCTGACATTCTCATTGACTTGCTAAGTATTGCTTAACAGTGCACCACTAACATCAATATTAAGGAGTTGTTAAATATTCTACATTATTTATGATATGAAAATATGAAAAGCTTCTCAGTTTTGAATCCACTAAAGCTCTACAGAGTGTCCTCAAAGTATTTACATTCTCCTTCAGAAGTGTTAATGCTTCTGTTTGGAGGTTGAACACAGCTCTTTTACCAATATTACAAAACTGCAGCCTCTAACCTGCTACCTCCACACATCAGATTTGCTGGAGAGAGGTGTCCACCAGTTCTGTCCTCCATGTTGTCGTCTTTGGAGCCGACCATCAGACCACCCTTCTGTGGGCCCTATCCTGGGTAACCTTTTCAGGCATTTCCTTCCTTCTCTGCAAAAGGACAAACTGACAGGTGTCTACTTTGCACCAAGGGCATGCAGGTGTCTCTTAAGCATGCAATATTTTTGAACAAATTAAGGAAGAAAATAAAGTGAGGGAAGTAGGAAAAAAAAAGTATGCTATTTTCTTGCCTTTCTAAAGCCAGTAGGAGAGAAGTACCTTTTATTCCACTATGGCAGTCTAGTCAAACCAATGATATTGGTATTTCTTTCCTAATGTATGTCAATATTCAGATGAACTCATAAATTTTTGTCTTGTCTAATGAACATTTCTGACATGCCAAATTTAGCTGCTGACTCAAAATATCTTACAAGAAATTAAAATCCCTTAAATTTCAAATTGAAAAGAATATATAGCAACTCCTTCACAAGCTGTCCTGCCCTCCTTCTAAGAGCTGGCTTCTCTCTTTCCCCATAAAACCCTCTTGTGACTTTATCATCCGCCCCTTAACCCGACACTGAAGCATAGGACTTGCAGAATCCATTTAGTAGCCATAATTCAGTTGGATGCCCAAATTCTGAAAGAAAAATTTTCAAGACAGCATGTAAAAAAATAGAAGTATGTCAAAAACCTGAAATGTCAAAAGCTCATCTGGTTTCCAGATTGAAGGTATCTGGCTGTGTCCTTTGGTTTTCCTTCATGACTTGTTTCAAAAGAAGAAGGGGAATACCACTCACACCCACACTAATAAAAAGCTGGGAACATAAACAAAATTCATTTTTCAAAAACCCCAAACACTTCAGTTCTTAGTTCAGGATTTTATTTGCTTGCTTAAATGGTGAGAAAATCTGAGTAAAAGGTGTCGGGTTTTGGGGGGGTGTTTTTGTGGTTTTTGTTTTGTTTTGTTTTATTTTGTTTTTTTTTTCCAGAATCCCCTGTTGAAAAGAAATTCTCTTTTCTAATCAGTCCTGCCTGCCAACTAGGTGTGTCATCAATTCAATGGCAAATTTGTGACAGACCATCTTGTTGAAATTTTGGCAGCACACTGCTACATGTGAGCATTCGCAGAACACCAGTGTTTTCTAGGCTCACTGCCAAATGAATGCTTAGGAGAATGTATGTATATACTGTATTCCTGCAGTCTTCAAAGGATTAGCTTTGAATTACCTCAATTGTTTTGAGTTTGAGACATCATTAGGTTATATTAAATTACAAAATATGTAAAAATAAGAGCCTGCACTTGCTTGAACTAGCAACTATGCCACTTTTACCTTTGTGACTTTATCTGTGATGACATTTGCTTTTTTGTGCTCTTCTATTTAACAATTCTTCCAGGAGTTGCCTTTCTTTTCTCTCAGACTTGATTTTCAGCTCCATTGTTTTGCATTTTGCTTGGCTGCATAAGAGGTGGGTACATCCCTTGCACTCTTTGGGAATGGGATTTTTTCCAAATGTTACTTATTTTGGGTCTTCCCAACATTGTTTTTAAGGCTTTTTCATCTAGCTTTTTTTTTTTTTTTAACCCAATCTATTTACTCCCACCCTTGAATGTCACTTCAGCCTTCTCCTCCTCTCCTTTCCATTTTTATCTCTCTCCCTCTATTGCCTCCGTTTCCCCATTTATATTATCACCACCTTTCTTTAACACTAGCTTCTTGGAGCAACATATTGATTTTACCTCCAGGAAGCTGAACTAAAACTAGAAATAAATTGTTCTGAATATTTCATTTTTTTTGAATAGGAGCTGAGCCTAGATAACTATTTTGAAATGTTATTGACCTCAAAACAATGCCAAACCAGAATGGTTTCTGTTGCCACTGAGTTCAGACTGAAACTGAACCAAAAGATGCTCTGGTTTAACTGCCTGCCCACATACGCATCCACAGTGCTTGCTTACCCTCACTCCCTACTCTCACACACCATCACTGCTAATTTTTGCCATTCTGTCATTCCCCATCTCACATCTGCTGTTATTCTCTCCCCTCACCCCCAGCCACTGCTGTCTCCAGAGTTCATCCGTACATTACCTTCCTTGTCTCTACATTTCACTCCTTCCAGATCATGGCTGTCATGCAGACAGGGATGTCTCTTTATATAATTTGTTGTTTCCACAAGCAGTCTGTCCTATTTCAGTCATCACTGAGATCTCTTCTTCCATTTCTATCTGCTCACCTTTTCCCACTTTTCCTCCTTTGAACAGGGATGCCAAGAGTTAATTTTATGTCTCTCCCTCTATGCTTATATTACCTACTTCAGTTTTCATTCTTCACCCAAGATTCCCCAGACTCAGCTCTTGCTCTCTATCATTTGTGGGTGTCTTTCAACATCATCCACCAGTCCCTCAGAAATACACAGTCACCCACTTTTTCTAGGACAATTCTTTTTCAGCCGATGAAGAAAATTGTCAGTTGTGACAGTGTCTGTGAGCTCTTTATCTCTTCCTTTCATTTGGACAGGACGTTAACTCTGGCTGGGTTGTATACAGCTACAAGGCAATCATCTTCCCTGCTTTCCTTTCTCATTAAAACAACAGCGCAGCTTCATGATCTGAATCAGTTGTGCCAGAAGAAACACTGGGCTGCTCAAGTGGCATCTGCTGTCCGTCCATGCAGCAGGCCCCCATGTCCTCTGTTTTGTCACCAGTAGATCATATGACATCTTGTCTTGCCTTACTTTCCTTTCTCTCCCCCTCCCTTTTCTCACAGCATTTCCAAAGAGTGCATCTTCTTTTTCTTTAGTCTTCATGTGCTGCTCTTTCTTCAATCCTATCTATCCAGACTGCTGCTTTAAAGGTCATCTCTTTCATTTTTAGAGGAAAGTCCTTCATGGATTATGCCCCATTCTTCTACTATCTCTTACTCTGCACCAAGAGTAAGTCTCTTAAGAGACTCCTACCTATAACAGTTTCCTGTTGGCCATTTGCATGGTTCTCAGACTGATTTTTCAAATCCATTCATCTTTTGCTTTCCACTCTCCCAGATGCTCAGGAGCCACTCTCTATAAATAACTACAAAACAGTTCATTACCTTCTTTTAAAACTCTCTTGAAAGCCCTCCTTTTCCATGATTTGACAACATTCAGACTTCTGGTATGCTGAGGTCATTGCCTATGATGCTGACTAATATTTTCTGTGTTTCCTGGTGTTCCTCCATCTGCCTGTCTCCATCTGTTGTTTCTTTGCTTATCCTTGTGAGCTTCTCAGAGGAGGGACTGACTTGCTGCTCCCTGCTTGTGCAGCTGCTGCAGCCCGGGGTTCCCGGTCGAGGCCGGTGCCCATAGGTGCTCCGCTCCCACGGACCTCACGCGATGACCCAGCCCGTGCCTTGCTGAGGATCTTCCCACCCGCTGTACTGGGAGGTTTTTGGTCAGGCTGACTGCTGGCTTAGGCAATCTTTTACCTCTGACGCCTTATGTTCAAGCATTGCTTATAGTCGCTGGTGGAAGTTATTTCATTGACCTCACCTAGTCAATATCACAAAACACCAAACAATTTGGCAGAATAACATTCCCTCTGTGGGATAGCTTCCCCACAGCATGTGTCTGTCTCAGGGCCAGCTTTGCTAGTCCATCCATTTAATTCACTCAGAAAATTACAGTGAGAAGGTAGGACATAAAGTGACCCATTTGCCCATTGCACTACTCTAAGCCTTTTTATTTGCTGCAGTATAAGTAGGGACCAGTGAAGAAAGATGATTTAGCATAAAAACCTGCCCAGCATGCTGATATGAATACTATGAATAGATCAGTGTTAGACACGCAGGACAGGTCATGACAGTGTAATGGCTGTCAGAGAGGAGGTTGCTAACGCCTCAGCTGAACTAAATTAATTCTCCCCAGGTCTCTCTCTCTGAACAGTTAAAGACACAAACTGGAATTCTAGCAATAAACGCTGGAGCGGGTCATGCAGGAGGATGATGGCTTAGATGCAAGTGGGAAGAGCAGTAGGAACATGGATGCAAGGCTAGCAGATAAAGGGGAAGAAGCACACAGCTTGTGTCCTTTATTCAGAGGATGGCAAAGGCCGATAAAATTTTGACATCCTAAATTGAATTACCAGAAATCCAAACATGAGCATATTGTATTAGACTCCCAGCTTCTGCTGCCTCCAATGAAGAGGAAAAAGTGATTTAATTTTTTGGACAATTGGATTCCAGAAATCCCAGATACCCAAAGATATGATGCAGAGGATCAGTAAGCTGGATGAAATCATGGCCCAGGTTACAAGAAAACTATGGCAATGCAAGTTAACAAATAAGCATTTTCTGTGGGGGAAAAGAGGTTGTAGTCTCACCTCTGTTTAGCAGTGCTCAATAGCTTTCACACGTGTGCTCCCTGTCAAACAGTATGGTGGCAATAGCACAGCTGAACAGCTCTCCACCCTCTTCATACCGAGGCTGCATGCATCCTGGTGACATTTAGCATGATATTTTTGATTACCATCTCATATGCTAAACTGTTTAATTTGCAGCTCACTAAATGCAATCTCTTTTACCTTATAAGGCTGAGCACTGTTCTGTTCTCATTCAAATCCTCCTTATGAATTCATTCCTTTGAAGCTCACACATTTAATAGGTGAAAAATTACGAAAGAGAGAAAACAAAAGGTCTAACTGAGCTCCTTCCTCTGAGTTCCTCATGGCATGTCACCAAATCCCAGGTGATAAGATTACAAAGGCCCTCAAGAGAACAGCAAATCCTCTTGTCCAGTTCAGCTGTGTATCAAACTTTTTTAAAACTTCCCCATTGCAGTGGGGATAGCAGAAAAATAATTCCATCTTCTTTTTATGGGGTTAGGTCTTCCTCCATTTTTACAGAGATCATAGAAGTAGAGCTACCACAGTAAACTCTACAAGTAATGTGTTTTCCAAGTGCCTTCCACTGGGAGAAAAGAAATTCTTTGATTTCATCATGATTTTTCTCCTACGTTTACTAATGCATTTTCTCAAGCACATACTAACACTTTTATCCCTTGAACATGTTTAGACAGGCTTTCAGTCCTTCATTCATATTAAGCTGGCATACACATAAAGTTTTCCAAATTTAGAACCATTTGGAAATGTAATTAGTGTTGTTTGTCCTTACCTCTAAACAGAGAAGACAAATGTTGAATAAGACATAAATAAGGTAATACCTTTATTTCTCAGTTATCCAGCACATAGTTCATGAATAATTTAAAGCTATAGTTCAAGCCTTTCTAAATAATGAGGGGCTTTAAAACATTTTCATTCTTAAGCTTCTCACTACATACATTTTATAAGAGATCCTAGCCCATCACGCTTCTTCCAGAGGTTTCAGGTTAGAAGTCCCAAAATGGGACAAAACTGTTACCATTGTTATATTTTTAGGACCTTGTTATGGCTTTAAATTAAGTTAATGTATCTTTATGTCTTGTTATTTATACTTCACCAAAAGCTTCTCTTACAAGGCAACAGTTCCATTCATTTAGGAATTTTGTTCCAATGCTTGTAAGTCTTTCCGGGAGGAACTGTTCAGGAGCTAAGAACAAATGCAAACAAATACAAGAGTGAGAAAACAAAATGTTCAGCTGAACTCCTCCTCCTGGGTATCTTGCCACAACTCACAGAGTTGAAGAAAATAAGACCATGTCTTGAGAGGAAAGTTAGTTCAATACACACTAGAATCTGCAGGACACCAGCAAGATGATCTGATGTATTGCAGAAACACAGTAAGGATCAAGATGCAAAACTGAATTTCTGATCTTTACACAGTTTGGTTTCTAGTCTCCTCATCACACTTATTTTACAATATTTTGTAATGTAAAACATTCTTTGGACATTATTCCAAATTGTTTGCTAACATTCAGGGTTTCTGAGGAAAGTACATTGGTGACAGCTTGTTTCACACAGGGAATTGTGAGGGATGGAGAAAAAAATCCTCCTTCCCTCTACACACTGGAGATCACTTGGTGGAAGTCAACTTCTCCAGCCTCAGCCCAAGGCCTGCAGTGGGCAGAATGGTTTCTAGGAGCATTTCCTCCAGACTTCTGTCGCAACAGTTCCCTTCCTGGCTTCTCAGTTTTCTGTTCTTATTTATCTTCTGGCTCTTTATGATGGTCAGCATAACTTGAGCTCTTCACACCAAAGAAACTGGGGTGAAGTATGTATATCCACAGCCCAGCAAAAACCTGTGCAAACACATGGCCTCAGCTCATCTTCCAGCTTTGCCAAGCTGGTTGGTGACTTAAGCATCGGTTCTCATAGCACCTTCTGTCATTAAGCAAATGGAGATTTAAACTCCTACACTTAACCAGAAAGGAAAGCAGGCAGTACTCTGTCCAAACACTGACCAGTGAGCAAACTTGCACTCCCTGGAAGCCCTCCAGATATTGCTTTCTGCAGAGCTCTTCCAAGAAGAGCAATGTTGGAGCTGTTCCGCTCAGACCCAGGGTCCAAACTATATCCAATTATAATTAAACAATATCATCGTGGAAAGCATATTCCAATTACATTTGGAAGAACTGTTGGGTATCAAAAACCTCCCAGAAAATCTTCAGAGAATTTTGGCTCAGCCAGGGAGTCAAAAAACAAAACCTTGTATAACAGCTCACCATTTGTTCTTCACTTTAAAATTGTGCCTCAGCACAGAGAGGGGAGTGACACAAAGAGATGAGAACTTGAACTCGGAGCCTCAGAGTACACCAGCATTTTTTTCTTGCTTGATTGTGTACTAAAACTGCCTGTAAAGTCAATAACTTCCTATGGCTTCACAGCAAAGAGGAAAGATTAAAAAAGAGCCACGGTCCTTTGAAGATGTGGAAAGCAGTAAGTGAGCAGGCTGAATCCTCTTTGGATTTGAAAGTCTATGCAGTGCTAACAGTTCTACTTTAAGGTGTCAAAATTGCCTTAAATCTTTACCTTTGTTATATCCTGCTGTTACAGACATATAATAGAATAGGTCTGACTATCCCAAACCATTTAGACAGCATCATTTTTCTTTCAACTTTTTGGAAATATAGCTGATTAGCACCTTTTGTTTGTTTGTTTGTTTGTTTAATGCACAAGCAATTTTAATTACTTTAACAAGAAGAGCATGGCAATGTAAAGCACAACATGTTACCACACTGCAGATTTTACTGTGGTTGGTGATAACATACAAACAAGAATTTTCAAAACAAATGAAATATTGAGGCCTCTGTTCCTGCGGCCACTAAACACAGTGCAAAATCAGGAGTCCAAAAAGGGCTTAAGAGCAGAAATATTTTGCTACTCTGTGTTTGGAAAACCAGACTGTGCATTTTAAAGGAGAAAGGAAACACCAGAAGGAGGGAAGAGCAGGAGGCATCAGATAGAATGAGACCTGACCACCTGTGCCACCTTGGCCAGGCACTTGGCCTGAGCTTGCACAGTAACTCAATATACCCACACCAAAACTCCTCCTGCTGGGAGTCAGCACCTTGTCCCCAAGGCTGCAGCCCCAGGAGCTCCCAGGAGAGCAGCAAGAAGCTGAGGGCCCACCACAGAAAGCAGAAATACTTCAGAAAACTTCTGAAATAATTTCTCTGTTTTAACAGACTTGATGTTAACCCTTCCTTCATTTAGGTGCAAAGTCAAACAGATCAGTTAGACCATCACCAGGGACCTAAGCCAGCCCCCTTAGATGTCAAACTGAACAAAGGGGAGTGGGAGGTGGCAACTAACAGCTGAGGGGTGGTTTAAGGAGCCCTTCCGTGCCACCTCCTTAATGAGGGGGTCACTGCCTCCTCTTCAGCCTGAACCAGAAGCAAGCCAAGCAGACAGTCAAACTGATCTCCAGGCTCAGTCCCAATCTAGACATACACTGCAGCCATCATAGGCTTTTGTGCCCTTGGGCATCATCTCTGGAGTGACAGCATCACCACCTTTCTCTCTCTCTTGTCTACTTTTGTAAGGCTTTCATGGATCTGGTGAGAGAACTTTTGAACTGCAGTGATGTAATTGCAATTAATAAGTATGATTACTACACACTCATTCATTACATTCAAATATGGTCCCTTTCAGTATGCCAGTTTCCTCCCATCACAGACATCCCTTGGCTGGTCCTATGAATTTTCCAGCCTCCTCCTATGGCACCATGAAGTGTTATTCTGGGCTGCATAGACACATTCTTGGCATCTGGTCTCTTCCTTAAGAAACCCCCGCTGTCTCATGGGGATTGTTGAATTAGTTTGAGGTATGGCTTGAGTGTTGCCCCTGAGCAGACTCCCATAAGTTTCTATCAGAGATTAAACTGTGCTTTAAGCTCCAGGCAGCTAACTTAATGGAGGGCAGGGGATGGTAGATTGAAGCTCAAGTGTAGCTGACCTTCTAGCTCATAAAGCAGTAAAGACTCAACTATCCTGTGCTGCTAATTCAAACACCCCTGCCGACAGCACACAACTGGAGAGGCTGACATAGGAAGAAGAAGCAGACACAGGCTGAGGCACAGGGACAGCTTGGCTTGGGGTGCTGGCAGGGTCCTCGTCCCTGGCTCACCTTCCTCGCCACACTGCACAGGCAGCTGAACTGCATGGAAGTTTGGTCCCAAGCTGACACAGGTTAAGGTGCACTTTCTGGGCTAAACCATCACCAGTTTCAGCTTGTCTTAAAACTTGGAGTCATAAATTATTTAAATCAAGTCTTTCTTATTCCTTGGTCTGAGTTTTGAGCAAAACTGTCTTGAAAGAGTAGAACTTCTTTGGGGCTACTCAGGTTGGCACTGCAAACAAGTTGAACCTATGGCAAAACTTACAATGTTTTGCATGGGGACAGAGCACGTAACAGCTCTCCTACAAATCTAACTACTTAACACTTACTATATAAATTTTTCTTTGTAACTTTTTATGGGTTTCTTAAAGAAATGAGACTTACACAGCTCATTGTCTTCAGCCTCCTGCCTGTCTGTCTGTCAGTCTGTTTCCCCACACCAGTAACTTTTAAACATATTGAGTAACTTCGAAAAAATCTGAAAATTGCATAAATGTCCTAGGAACTTGGCAGGCACATTGAGAGAGATCTTGAAGTCCTAACCAAGAAAGAGGCTGGAATAGGAGTTCAATTTTTAATAAAAACCAGCCGATCCAAAGGCAAAACAAAAATCAGTAGGAATCTGAACTTCGTAACTTCTACTTTTTATGGAATTACTTGCTAGAAATGCAAGTGACACACTTTGGAATACATGAGGAACGATTAACAATAGTTAAGCATCTTGTTAAGCACATGGAGCTTGGCAAAGCAGTGAGCAGGGGACAGGATGTGATAACCACATGAAAGTATCTAAAGCATTCAAATAACAGCGCAGGAAAGAAGTCGTGATCACTGCAACTCATGGCAGGCCACGTATGAGCTAGTAACAGCAATCAACATAAACTTCTCACTCCCCTGTGTCGGCCTGAGTAGTGAAACATACATGTATGCGGGAGAGGAGCCCACCATAACAGCTGGTGCCAGTTCTAATATTCACATTTGAAAAGGATCATAATGATCTGAAATTTCACAGCCAGGTCTAAAATCTGCTCACTCCACAAGACATCCCTCCTTCACACTAAAAATCTCATCCGTAAAACCAAACTAATTTGGCTCCTGAGACTGTGAGGAAAATCCAAGATAAGTAGTCAAATGCCACAAATAGACAGATGTGGTACAAAACTTGGAGAGCACAGTGATGACTACAGCTTCATGGTGCTACATCCCCCCAGCTATGACTGATTCCTGAGATGTAGACCCACACCACTCAGCTCCTTCCTGAGCATTCATTTTGATCAGTAGTATACTTTCCATCCTAAAAGACAACATGCAAAGTTTTCACACCCACTGCCACTCCTCCTCACCAGATGTATTTTTGTCAAGTAGTTCTCTCTGAATTCCACTCCAGGCATCTGCATGCTGCTGTCATTTTTTCTGCCTGAGGTTAACTTTCTCGGTGTCCTGTTGTCTTCCTTGGTCCAGGAATATAATCCACAAGGATTTCAGGATCCCTTTGCTCTAGTGGCATTTCCAGTTTCTGACTGTGGAAAAAATATCGATGTGAGTTCCTTGAAATCCTTTCCCTAAGAAGTGTCAATAATTATCATCCTGCCACACAGAAAAGAGACTTTGGCAGGTTGCCCAGTAACATCAAACAGGTCTGGAACAGTCACAAAAGCTCAGCTTTCTGTAACGTTACCTGACATGATTGTAAGAAATCGCATATCTGACTTCTAGGAAGTTGAAGAAATGATATATTCCTTGCTTAATTTTGGTCAGCCATATGACCTTTTTGATACGGTGTTACAAGAATTCAAGAAATAAACTACTTTCACTACCTATCTAATTGTTATTTCAGTGATGAAAAAAATAAAAATAAATATCTTACTGGTCAGCTTCACAAAAAATGCCCTGACCAGAGCATTCTTTATTTAACTTTATCGTTCTATGAGCTGTGAGGTTTTAACCAAAGCTGCACAAAACTTTCTGCAAACTCAGAGAAGATTGAAGGATTTTTTTTTCTCATTTTGAGCTTCACAAAACCCCAAAGGCAAGAATTGCTTTTTTTTCTTTACTTTTTGTCAGATAAGAAAAATATCAGAATTGAAATTGTTTGTAAACCACAGAAATCATTTGATTTTGAATCAAAGCCATTACCACAGTGTCAGTGTATATTGTTTGGCTCAGAGTTCCCTTGAGAGGCACAAGAACTTGAGTGAACCTGACACGGTCTGAAGGGCTGAACAGACTAACCTTCAGCATATCTCATTTCCTCTATATGAATCTACTGAGGCCTGAATTGTATCCGTATTGAAAGTTCTTTAAACACCACTATATTTCCTATCCCAAGGAAAGAAGTTTTTCCCATTTGTTTCAGTACAAGTTCAGAGTCATTAGGTAGGAAATCCTATGTTGAAGCAAACTATTCTAAAATCAATCTATTAAATACACCCCAGAAGCACTCTTTCTCCATTTCTCAGTGTCAAAATGGCTCTGCTCTTCCTTTTAAGTTTGCCTTTATATTCTCAATATATCCATTTCTAAGATCATAATATAAAATTATCCAAAACTCCATTACATGTTCACAGTTTGACCAATGTATTAAATGGGGGAATGTTTAATGCCAGAAAAACAAAGAGGAGATGAAGTAGGAGAAGTCAATGTACACTAGTAGACAATGACTCTGTCGTTTTGTATGGCACTGAAATACCAAATAAGAAATCTGGCCATAACCCACTGGTCAACAGTAAGGGGTTTTTTCCCACCATAAGACGTTTCTAACAGCAGCTACAGCAAGTGATGGAGAAGTAAATCATATTTTTTGCTTGACCCATGAACTATACTGAATATATTATGATACTTCTTCTTAATGGTTGTTATAATTTTGCACCAAGCCCCAAGACTCATTCAAACTCCACAAGCACATAAAATTTCCTGTTGCCAGCTCTTAATCAGCCCTAAAATAGACATTATAATCCTACAGCTCAACCAGAGAAATCAGCAAGGAGGCAAAGCATCCTTGCAAAAGGATGCTGTGAGAAAAAGCAAGCAGAGCAGTAAACTGCACCTTGACCCTCTGTGATGCACCTTCCCATGGTTGATATCAAATGATTTCTGTTCTTCTTTGCCTCCCATACACGTTTCAGTAAATACACAAAAGCCAAATATGTAAATGCACAATACCAAACTTAAGGGCTACCAGGAATTAAATCCTCAGCTGGCACAAATTATCATTGCTTGACTGAAGTCACTCTGCACTAGTGGATGAGCCAACTCTATATTTCTACTCCAGCAGTCAAGTTATTCTGGAATCCCACAGCTCTCTTTTCTATTTCTACTGCATTTTTTGTTTGTTTGTTTGTTCATTTGTTTGATTTTGCTATCATATCTTCTCCAAACCTGTTCATAAAACAGCTGTTATTGTTATTGTAATGCACACCTCGATAAAGATAGATTAACAAAAGTATCTTAATAAAAGAACACCTAGGATATTCACATTGTCACCGATTCCACTGTACAAGGTGGTGGGATGGATATGCATGTGCCATTCTGTGACCCTTATCGGACCACCATGAATGTTGTGCTACATTGCTCATATGCAGTCATTAGGTAAATGGCTGACAGTGAATCCTAAAGTTCAAAACAGCAGATGCAAGACAAAAATCTGTTTATATAAATAAACTGGAGGTCAGACAGGACATTATAAGAAAACTGGTTTCCACCTAGCGGAGACTGATATGAAATTGAATTTGTGTTACTAAAGAGTTACAGAGATCTGAGAAAAGTATTACAGTACTTACCATGACTAGCAAAAAAAAATCTTCAAAATGTTTTTATATTGTTAATATCTTGTTCCCCCCTTCTGTTTTCTCCCTCAGCTTTTTCAAGAAAGACTCCACCCCAGCCAAGAGGGAGAAGTTGTGTGGCAGTGATTAGATATTTTCCCTTAAAGTGATCAGTACGATTGATTCTTCACATCAGTATTACTCAGCAGGAAGCTAAACTCTAAAAGCTTTCTGGTCAAAAGCAAGCCTCATAGCCTTCGATCTTTGGCATTTCCCAGTCTATCTGACTCAACTTATATAATATGAAGACTAACAGAGATGTGCCAGATGCCAGTTAGTCAGATCAAGAATCAGAGGCAAAGCAAATGTCTATGTAAGTGTACATGAAGCCTCTGCACTTCTCCAGCTGTTTTCAGGAGCTGGAGCAGGACTTGCAGTACATGGTACAGCCCATCGTTTCTGGGCAGTGGTTCCTAATAGTTTCTAGATACTCTGGTTTTCAGGCTCTGCAGTCACAAAGATTATTTCTGTCTTTAAAGTGCATTCATAGTTATGTCAAGGACTGAAAGGGGGCTGGGAACTCACAGGGAAAAAAAAAAAAAATCCCTGATCCCTGACATGGAAGTACCATCTCTCAGGGTAAAGAAATCTTTCAGCACACAGTTATTCCTTTTTCTGTCTTTCTGAGGAGGGTCTCTGCTAGGCAGGCAATGTAAGTGGCCTGTTCACACACTCAGAAGCATCCTTTAAAAATTACCTGTGAAAATTCTCATTCAAAGAAAATCTGCTAATTAACTGAAGATTTGACAGTAGGAGTGGAGGTACTCAGCAGCATTTGGATTCACTGTGGAACCACACAAACACATGATATGACAGAAACACAAAGACATATAGTCTAAACAACATACCATGTCAGTCCCAGTAGGGATGCCACAAAACAAGAACAGTCCTAAAGGCAGGCTCTGCCATCAAACAGTTGCCTATAAGTTCCTCTGAGGTTCTCTGAACCAATTTCCACCCCATGTGGTGTTGGGCCCCATTTTATGTGTCTAACCGCCACCCATTAGCAATATTGCTGTCTCTCCTTAGTGCTGTCCTTGCTTTCTATCTCTCTGTCTGCTGTGGCCCAAAAACTCCCTGGCATTTTTGTGTTGACCTCCACTTTCACCTGTCATTTTCATCATGGAGTGAAGACTACTGTTCTTAGGACTGCTCTATTCACATGAACTGTTTCTAAACTGCTATTTCTGTATTAGTCTATTTTGATGGAAACCAATATTTTTAGAGTCCAACATCTTAGCATTCACAAAATTCTATTGGGATAGAACTGCTTAAATGGGTTTTAGCTTATTCACATATCTTTATCCTTTTTTTTTTCATTTCATTAATTCAGTTCTTTTTTAAAAATTACTTTCTTGATACCAATTTCAGGTCACCTCTGTTAATCCAGTGCCAACTCTGTTATTGCCATTTATCTTACAAAAACTAGATTTTAACATGTGAAATAGAAATATTCTTCATGTCATTTTATAAACTACCAAGTGCTTATTCAGACTAAAGCACTGATTTCAAAATCACAGCAAGCAACTAAGACATAATTAAAATTTTATCCCTACAGATTTTGAGAGATATACATATATATTTCCCTTTCTAAAAACGAAAGAAAATGGACACTTGTAGTGGGTTGCTTTAGCTTCATTTTATGTGAGAGCATGAAGAAATTCTTTCTTACAGGTACTAGACATGAGACAGAACAAAAAAATATGATAGCAAACAAGCTTTCTGTTGAGATTTTTACAATCAAGATTTTATTTCGTTTAACACTGATATTTTTCCACACTTTGTTTTGTTTTCCCACTTTTTCTCCATTAGAGTAAGAATAGACTTGACATGTCTCTGCATTCAAGAAGAGCTTTCCTCCTGGGACCAAGTCAGTGAAATAGATTCACCCTTTCTCCAGCACAGTGATCAGTTGAATAAACACCATTTTACTATTCCTGACCCACCTGTGACCCTTCCCACACTGAAAACAGCACTAGTTGGTGAAATAAACACCTTGGATAATTGTTTTAGGGAAATATTTTGTCCATGCTTTTAAGTGGACTTCTCTATTCAAGATCCTTCAGGCCAGAACTTGTGAAAAATGCAAACAAAAGCCAGGTACCAGAAAACTGCTTCAAGGGTACCTATAGTCAGTATGTTACAGAGCCCATCAGTCAAAGACTTCCTAAGCCAGTTACAGGTATTTCCATTCTTCCACCTCATCTCCAATGATAATGTGCTCTGGGTCACCTTTCCATGCATCCCTAAAAAGCATTTTATTATTTTTTTTCTCTCAGAGTCTTGATACCTTATTGTAGCCTTCAAATGCAGAACCCATGCAAACAAGGTCAGCGGTGGCCTCTGCAAGTCTAAGCATCACTTACAGCAATACAAACAAGACCTTCAAACATAAACGAAATGTTAGTGTCCAACACAAACTAACCATCCTCAAGTTGTGTTTAGCTAACCCCCAACCCCAATGAAGTGCTGTAAGCTCTCTTGTACCTACACATGAAGTCTCAGAGCTCAAGTTCAGTGCTTGGGCCCTCGTCCTGCAGGAATCCTGGGTTAGAAAACAAGGCCAGTGTCCTGGCACTGTCCATTCTGCTTCTGTAGCAGATCAAAGGAGCCAGGACTCAACTCCAAAGTAGTGTCATTCCCTGATCATTTTTTTTTATCACATGGTGGTCATATGTGCATCCGGATGCTTCAGTTTTATTCCCCATGGGCAGTGAGCTAACTTATTTACAAGTGTAAGCCTCCTTCTCCTTGAGCTTAGGACCATCCTGGAAAATCAGCTAATGGCTTGCAAACAGCACAGTTTGAAAATGCTGTGTGTGTATATTCAATCTCAGCTACTTTTAAAAGATGATTGAGAAGACTCCTCAGGCCCTGACTGCAGAGATAGAAAACAAGTCAGGACAGCCCAAAGCCATTACCTGCCATGCAGACCTGCTGAATGCATTGTGAGATGTAAGACCTGAATGATAACCAACACACTTGATTCCAGGGCCCAAGCTCCAACCTTCCCTGCATTTCCATGCAGAGACTGACACTAAAAAGTGAACCAAATCCAAACCAGCTTGTGTTTATCCTCTTTCTTCCTAAATCTTTATGTACTGTTGTGTCTCATCCTTTTCCTCCTTCACTACCCAGCATGTCCTATTGTTCTTATTTGTCAAGTTATCTAATTAGTTTGGGGCCAGATCAACAGATTACTCATGATAGCAGGCTAAGCAAATCACCCAGGAATAAGTGTTTACTGGATCAAGCCCTTAGCCTGTCAGCTCCTCAGAGCAGAGACTGTGCTTTATTATTCACATGCAGAGTAGTCTGTACACCAAATGTGTTATATACATAATTCATTTTAAAATAATAATGGCACACTAAGAATGAAAAACATGCCAGCAGGAAAGTTCACTGGCTGCACTACCATCAGTAACTCAGAGCTGCTCTCACACAATTCAGGCTTGGAAAACCAAAAGGATGATGTTTTGTTTAAGGCAAAGAACCAAGAGCCAGAAGAGCTGCAGTACTATACACAGATCTGCCACAAAAATTGTCAGGACAAATCTTCAGAACTCTCTGTGCCCCTTTCCCTTCTTAAAATAATAACAATGAAAAGGGGTAAATATCTTCCTGCTCCTACTTGGCATATTCAAGGGTAAACCAGGGCTTGGACAGTGCCTTGAACAGACAATGTAATGTATACCAAACTTAAATCATATGTAATTGCATAATAACTCGGTTTTCAATGTAAGACAATGACACCTTATTGGCATTACTATTTGTGGATAATTTCTAAAAATTAGTGGTATGACACATACTTACAGGAAACAGACACTTCTCCACACCAGCGTGTGGGGGTGTGTGTGTAAATGCTATGTGAGCTACACATTTACAGATCACAGAGACTACACCAGAACAGAAAATGTTTTATGAGAAAATATAAACCCATGACATTGACCTGGCTGCTGCACCATTTAATCCTGCCTTGACCCTCCAGCAACTAAATATTCATGACTGGCATGACTTCCAGGCTTTCCTCTCACACCCAGTTGTACTTAAGAGTCAGAGAATTAACCCTTTGGCAAGTCAACATTTAGGGGGAAGGGTTGTCTCTTCCTCTTACTGTTATGCTAGTGTCTTTTTTCACTTTGCCATCTACAATAGCCTGGCTATTCTTCTTTCATATTTAAAAAACCTTTATGCAAATCAGGCTGGTAGCACAGCAACCTAAAGTTCTTGCATTAATGCAGAGTATTATTCACATATAAAAATTCCATTTAAATCCCATTAAGGTTATGACATAAATCCAAACAAACTAGAAAATGCACAGTTAAGGTGGAAAAGTGACATATGTCTTCCAGTCTCTTAGCAGAAGAAAGCAGAATAAGAAACCTATTAGAATGCCACCCAGTTGGGGCAAGGCACAAAAGCACATATGTTACCTTCCTGCCTTTTAACTGTTCATTCCATTGCATTTGGGATTGCTTTGTATTATTTTTTCCTTGATGTCTGTGTCCCAGTGTCAGTGGTCCTGGAAAATAGTATTTGTCTCTAAATACTTCCAAACAATATCCATTCTGAAGGGCCTGAAAGGCAGCCTCCTGTAAAACAACTGCAAGCTAGGAAAAAGAAAATCAGATTAGCATTTTATATTTTTCTAGAGGTGTTTCTGGGGTATAGTCAGAAGCAATGACACATATGACACTATTTTGCAAGTGTCCCAATTAACAACACTGCCGTTACAGTCTGGAAGCACCTACTTCTGTTCTCTCGTGTTCCTCCCTCTGAATTCCTGACACTTCATAGTAATGAACTACACAGCAAGGCCTTGCGAACGAGTCGTTGTAAGACCAGAGATATGCTCCTGAAATACATAAAACACTCTGGGTCATGGCTGAGCTGAGGATATGGGTGAAGGCACCACTGCATTTTGGATAATCCACTATAGCTAGTGAGGCTGTGAAGTGCAGAGGCACTCCTAAGCCCCCACAGCTGGTGTTGCACATCTCTGTACAAGCAGATGGTTCTCTCTGCCTATTATGTTGTTATATTATATTAAATAAATGTTATATTATATTAAATAAAGTTTTACCCTATTGCCCTGTAACAAGGAGAAGGGGAAAGGGGAGAGGTTGGTTTGTTTTTTTGCTGCATTACCCAAGCTGCATATATGCTATAGTTAGCAGGGAAATTTCAAGGAGAATCAGGCCCAAAGTATGTGCCTCTCCATATGTTTGTCGTATAGGCAAGAACCGCATAGCGGGCTGTTACTGGAAAGTGTGGGATATATTCTTTTTCTTTGGAGCTGAATGAAATTTGATTGCAGTCTTCTGTCTTTTTGGTAATGATAAGAGTACAGAAACAAGCTGGTTCAGGCAGTGAAGCTGTTGTCTTGACTAGAATCCCAAGTTTGATTTGAATTAGCCATTCGTAAGACAGACATACATATGCACACACACACAAGCACACACACAAAGCTTTGAAAGCAGTTCCATCTGTTTTTCAGTAAGACTGGGTCATAATTAACAAGAGTGGAGATATTTTATGTTTTCTGTTTGTGACCTGACATGTCTTCCTTTGTGTTGTCATTGAACACTTCTGTCCTAAACAGAACTGGTATTAATTGGGGATTCGGTAGAGGGGGGGGATAAAGGTTTAGAGGGGGGTTGCTGTTTTTTAAATTTATTTTCCTTCATTCTGCCCTGAAGAATTTATTTTTCCTGTCCTCTGTTCTAAGCAAACATACTACAAATTATACTTTGAATAAAACACATCACAGACTTCCATGGAAACAGCAATCAGCATGAGGAAAGAGTCGAAAGTGCTCAAGGTTACAAGAATACTTTCTACAGAGCCATCACAAGATACATGTTGAACCCTAGCGAGTACAGAAGAAGCTGACATGACAGTACAAAGCTAAATGAGATCACAAAGTTTGAGACAGTGAGGGAGGAAGGGGACATGTGCCCAAAGCCATTCTTTCCTGCCAATTATCGAATCCTTGACAAATCACAGACACTCAGGGTCTCTTTTAGATGGACCTTCAGGGAAGGTTGAGAGAATCGATTAAAGTGGGGATGTCCAGTGTTTTCTTGGACACTCTATACTTCAGATTAATAAATACGTTGAATTAGATAAACATCTGCTGTGCGTGTGAAGGATGACAGGTGCCTACAGATATATGCTATGCTGACGTTTGTAGGAGACACTTTTGGCTTATGTCCTCAGAGGGCTCTTTCAAACCATGTTGAACTGCTGCAGAAGTCAGGTTTTCTCTGGATTATGAAGGAAAATAGGTTATATGGCAGACATGAAAAACATGGAGATGAAGAACATGTAGCTAACAACTCTGTTAAGATATATTTTTGAGAAGTCTTTCTTACAAAGAAAGATTTTTTTGTTCTTATTAAAGTGTTCTTAACTCTCTCAACATCCAGGTACTAAAGGACTCCATCTTTTCTTCTGCTGTTTCTAAATGTTTATGTATGCCCAGAGACTTATCTAGAGCTCTGACACTACAAGTTTGTCTTCCACCAAGGACCTCTGGAAGCACTCCTCTTCTGCTCCATTCTATTCACAGCTCTGCTGCTGCAGTCACTTGTCTTGCTCCATGGTCCACATCTCCCCATCACATACTTTCCTTTCTCATCAGATTTAAGACTTTCGTTCACAGTTGTCATTTCCATGACTGCTTATTCTAGGTGAGCATCTGCTTCTCGAACCAAATCACTCCGTAAGTTTTCAATTCTTCCTTCTATACCCACTACTCTGCTCCTTACTTCCATCCAAATATCCTCCCTTCTTGAGAAAAATTTTAATAAAGACTGGCTGTAATAAAAACAGTAGGACAGTTTGTACTTTTCTTCCAGAAGCCTCAATGTGTTGACATTATACATCTGTAAATTTTTAAGGTTATCAGTCTAAAGACAAGAACCAGCATCCTTTATTTTTTAGATCCAAGCATGTAGCTCAAAATCCAGAAATATAAGGATCTTCGTGGTCTCTTGAGCTACAGATAGACCGACTTGAAAGGTTTGCATCTCACTCTGCTATATCCTGCCTGTCATCTGTGCCATCTGATCAAGTTTCCTGTCCAGTCAGATCTGCTAACTGAAATAACCTTGTGTTTCCTCCCAAATCTCAATCAGCCCATAGAAACTAGGTAGCTTAAATATTAGGGTTCAAGGTCAGGGGTATTTTTAACATGGCTCATTTTGGTTTAAATGGACTAAAAAGATCTTATGCAAGGAGCTCAGCTAGAAGATACAACAGAGTATGAGGGAGAGCAAGGCTTCTCAAGAAGAGGATGTTACATTCACTGCTAAGGTTTCAGTGCTACACAGTTCCTCTGCATGTGTGAGTGGCTCTATTGACTTTTCATACTTTCAAGTGCAGAAGTAATTTTTTTTCAAGCAACTAAAAGCCTAAGTGATTTGATCAAGTCCACAAATCAGCATTCCAGAGACAGGACTATTATAATGTTCTAGTAAGCCTGTCAGATTTTAAGCTTAAACTCTGGAGACAGAAGTCACCTTTTATCATATGTTTGAAGTGTGCCCAGCATAACAGAACTCAATCCATTCAGAGGTTTCCGAGTACTCATTTAATACAGATAGTAAATACCATGTAGACTAATGTGCATGGGACTTTACACATTTTTTTTACTCGTAGGATCATAAAAACTTCAAACCTTTAGCAGAATATGGTGGGTCTACTTCCAAATGTCTCAAGCTACTTTCCTAGATTCCATAAAATAAAACATACCCTGCTAAGAAAAGTTTCCCATATGGAAATTTTCCTTTCAGGTTGTTTTGTTCCCTTTATAACTACTGGTGACAGCATAGCATTTGAGGCATAAGGAGGAAGTTATGCCGACTAGCTATTGTGAGAGGGGATAAAATAAGGGTGGGCAGAAGATGAAGAAAATATTGTGAGTAAGCTTAAAAGGTGTATTAAATCTCTTCACCTGCATTGAACCCAGAATGGTGCTAATTATGAGAATTAACGTGTTTCCTGCACATAACGATAGGTTATGTCAGCTGCTGGAGAGAGCTGGTCTGGTGTACCCACTCAGACTTTAAAGGACAGCCTACAGACTGCTTATACATGTAGCCATGAAATAAATGCTGGTATCCTAACCTGCACTGTGAAAATATGAGTCTATCAGAAGGGAACAGGCAAGACAGCATTATCCTATATCCAAGAATGTACCCAAAAACAAACATATACACTCTCAATAAGTTATAAGAGCAACTTCATTTCTGTCATATCTAATCATCTTCAAAAAGTGCATCTGTTGACCTTATTAGTTTCCAGATCAGCTCTTCCCACCCTCTCTACCATTTGCTTAACAGACATATGAGCTTTGTGGAAAACTTATATGGGGTTCAGTTCCTCCAGCCTACCTTCTACTTTGCGTATCTCAGCGAAGGATTGATTGAGTGATAAAAAGGGTCACATAGACACACATACTTTGCCTGACAAAAAACCTTCAAAAGATGGGGAAACCTTGTGTAGCCTTATCCTATTGCCAGCTGTCCAAACATAACTTCAGCTCTGAAGGACCAAGACTCTGTATGGTTTGCAGAAACTTAGCCCCAAATATACCATAAAAGTCTCAGTAAATGAAATTCAGTGCACATTCTCTTGTTCTGATATTCTTTTAAGTAACACTGCCTCAGGATACATTAGTTTCATTATCTCTGTATCTATAATAAGATCCTCCTGCATGACAGCCCAAGATTGCCATTTATCCTTCCCACACTGACATGTTTCATTTTGGTTAGTGGAAAGGATATGTTATGTGAACCACAGCACTGTAATTCCTACTCAGTGTTGTATCACGGACATGACATTTGGCCCTGAATCCTTCCCATGAGAGAATGGATGTTGTACTGACTCAGAATAAATATTGCTGACTCCTTCAGCAAATGTTTCAGTTTTAGCTGAACTGATCTAAAAACTTTCTTTTGGGAAAAAAAAAAAAAACAAACAAAAAAACTATTTGTCAGTAAACTATATTTATTAGTTTTCACTTCTAAGGAGCATGTTTCATACAGATAAACATCATGTTGGAAAATTCCCAGCAAGTTCTTCTCAGTTGTCAGACATATTTTGCAATAGGAGAAAAGCATTAAGTAGCAGCTTATTGCTGTGCACAATTTCTTGTTTGGCTGAGACATTAATCTTTACAATGAAGACAGAAAAATATAGACTCCATCCTTGGTTCCTGTAACATTTAGGAAGAACATTTGAATGCAGAATAGCAGGAACCAGAGTACCTGCACTAGGCATGTGTGTTAAACTTTACAGCACCTACAGATACTTAGCCCCAGTATGATGACCCCAAATTAGCATCCCTATACAGTCAGCAAAGAGACTTTTCCATCCCAAAGAGACTCAAAAACCTAGTGCTGAGTGAGAAGCTGCTTAAAATGGACAGTAAGAAATAGTAAGTGGGGCGGGTATCTGACCTGCTCATCATCTGAGGACTTTCAGTGTTAGATTCAAGGCAGTTTCAATTATGTGCTTCCACCTAAAGTGAACCCAGACCTGAAATGCTCCTCTAGGTACTCAGCAGTGGTGAGATTCATGGATCACAACCTGGAAATGGGAAATGTGCTGAGCATCTGCATCTGCACTTTATGACAACCCTTTAGAGGCACCTGTACCTTTTTTTCTGCACAAAAGGGGCAGAAATGAGTGGGAGAACACTCCCACTTAAGATGGAGCTGGTTCTTCTAATGGAGAACTATAAAATGGGTTTTTCTGAGATTTCAGAGGACTATGTTTAGTGACCCTGCAGACCCTTTGCTATTTCCTGTGGGCTTGTGCTTCCTGAGACACACGTTGCTTAAAATCAACAACACATCCCTGGGACAAACATTACTACTTCAACACCTCCTCACCCACCTATTCAAGAACATGGCATGGATGTGAGCTCTTTAGCTCAGCTTCACTGTTGGAGGTTATGTTCTATGTGCAGCAGCTGCAGAAGACACCTAGAAACCAGAGAGCTCCAGATAAATAGCAGAGTTATTACTGAAGATATCCAGGGTTCAAGACTTTCAGCAACTCTGGATATCTCTCTGGATATCTACTCTGGTAGATAGTCTGTGCTGAAATCCTTTCTGAAAGGACTATGACTATGGCAGAGGTGGGGGAGCCATTCTGGAGTGGCACTACCAACTCCACCAACAGCTCTTTCGCATGCATCAGTGCCCCATCTCACACAGGGATTCACTGGAGAGATGCTATGACAAGGATCTTCCACATTTCACCTCAAATCTTTCTGGTCGGTTTTCAAAATGCATAACTAATGGTGTGCTACTGAGGAACAAGGTTTTAATTTGTACCAAAGATGTGGGAAGAGAATAACGTAGTGGAGCATTTCACTCACATTCCTCTCAAACAGAGCTGTAAATGCTCTGTTGAAGAAGGCAGGGTGACATCCATAATTTCTTCCAGTCAGCCCAGCTTGGCAGAGCTGATCAAAAAATGACCCATTTTTCCTGGGGAAGATGTTGAATAGTTGGCCATGCTTCTCACTGAGCACTGAGAAAAGAGAACTTCTCCTGTAAGTTTTTTTCAAAAGTTTGAGTACCTTCTCAGAAAACATCTTGTGATGTCTTAGCTGATGCAAGATACAACAAACAAAATGTTATTATCTGAGGTGAGGGAGAGGAGGATTATTCTGACTAAACATCAGCATAAGCGTAGTCACGTTGAACCTTATAGTCTTTGATGAGATTAATAACTATCAACTCACAAATCATATTGTCCTAAAGAAAACAACTGAAACCAATCAAAAGAATCTCTCCCTAAAAAATGCTTATTCTCTTTACTGATTATAAAGGGATTCTGTGGTGACTGTAATCCTTAAATTCTTGCCATGTAAATGTCTAAAGCTAGGTGGAAAGAAGCTTACCCTGCTGTTTTAGGTCAGATCATCTAACCAGAATTGCAAGTAACACTTTAACTCCTTTATAGCACAAATTTATAAACCCCGTTCTCTTTCCACCAGCTTTTGAGTGTCTGTCAGCTTTTTGAGTGTCTTTTTGGCAAGGCAAAAAGGAGCCTTTCTATAGCCTTTGCTGATTCCAGCTTTGTTTCTTATTTCATCATGAGGTAATATAAAGTATCATGCCTTATTTGCTTGACCATTCATGAAATCATTAAAAAACACAACTGTGCCAGTACTTTATTGCATTGTTCCTCAGGAGCAAGATCAGTAGTACTACTTCACATGCAAGCCCTTCTCTCTGTGCTGCTGCCAGTCATTCATTGGATGAGGCAGGACTCACGATCATTTAACAATCACGCTGTTTCACCTTAAAGATTTGCACTTCATGCCAGCTTGTTAACATACCATTGTAATGCATTAGGTAAGAATCTATATAATAATAAATACTTTGTTTCAGATACCTTGATTAAAATTTGTTTGATCACATTGATTGCTTTCCTAGTAAAAACTGACATCATTATTATGTGCAACATGTTTTGTCAGGTTGCGTGTGCAATGGAAATTACAAAAAAAAAAAAAAAAAAGAAATTGCATTTTTCCCGTATAGTTTCTTTAATTTTGATTGATACTCTTTAAATGTATTTCCCCTAGTATATTATACCTCATAACCCTGAAATAAACATTAAAGGCTGATCTATTCTGTCTCGATTTTAGAAATGCAGGAGGATAAAGTGTGCAAGCTAGACCAAGAAGTTACTTAGTGATGTGACAGGAGCTGGTGGCTGAGCCTGGCCACTTACTCAGCCTGTATCACATCTTCATGAAACACAGAACAACCACCTCTCACTTGATAATTTCACAGAATTGGAGTCACAGAGCTCGGAAAGGACCTCTGGAGATCACGTAGTCCAACACCCCTGCCCAAAACAGGGTGAAAGCAGGAATCCAGCAGGCTCCGACCAGCTATTCTAGCCCTGGGAGAAAGAATGTCAGCAGCACCCATCCCTCAGAGGGCTGACAGCCCCATGCTCACCTTCCCTACAGCCCACACAGAGGTCCCTAGCTGAGCCCTGGCCCCATGCTGGCACAGAGGTTGTGTTGCCCAGCTTCCCATAATACGACTGACCTTTTTATGTCTATATACAGCTCTGAATCCTCATCCCATCCTCTGGCAGAGAACTGCTTTCTGGCTCCAGTCTTCCTCATCCCCGCTCACTTTCCACCCCTCAGCTCTCTTTGTCTGTGTCTCCCCTCACTTTTACTGTTTTTGTCCAGCCAGCAGAAAACGACAGCTTTTTTTTTTTTTTTTGTCCTGCAAGAATGAGACCTGCTTGTTCTGGACAAGGAGGTTTTTCCGATCTTGCTTGTCTCCACATATAGTCAGTATTTGCATAACATATTAAGTATGTGGGGAAAGCTCAAAGGATTTGGTTCAATGCTTTTTGGATAAGCACCTGAAGTTTGGCTGTTTGTGCAATCCTAATCCAAACAAACTGATTCTTGAGTTAATGGCCTGGAAATCTTGTGAGAACAGGCTGTCTCGCAGTACAAGATTTCTTGTAATTTTACCTTCTGCTATTGGAATGGGAGTACAATGAAAATAACTTCATGTACTATTTTGACACTTCCTTTCAGGGATTCAGGATAAGAGAGGAGGAAAGTTACCCAGACTTTTCCTAGCCTTAAAAAAGATTAGTCAGCTTAAACTGATGTTTCAGGTGAGACCTCAGGATGGGAGATTATGCCATCCCAGCCAGTTCAGCTGTTCTCTTACAGCAGTGATCACAAACTTTATAGATATGCATCAGGTATTGGTAAAATAATACAGTACATACTCTGACTGACTGGCTAATAGGAATCTGTCAAACTATGAATGCTCTAACAGTCACATAATAATAACACAGCACTACTGAAGGTAATAAATTATACACTTGCCATCATCCCTCATGTATTCTATACGGATCATGGAGTTATGGTTATTGGTTGCAGTGTGTATTACCAGGTCCCAGGGTCAGAAGAACAGAGTTAAATGATGTAAGGGAGTAAGTAAAATGATGATCTATGTTCAAAAACAGCACTAGCCTTGATACCTATTTACCTCATGCAGTATATTTATATACTGAGTGTGAATAGTCAGGTTCCCTGAAAAAGGAGAGAAAATTGACAATACCAGGAGCAGAATAGTGCTTTCCATTTATCAAGAATTTGGGATTGAAAAGATTATTTATTTTTGGAGGTGCTGCAGGTTAGGGGGGGATCACTTAGAGTTGGCAAAGCTTCTCTCACAGACCTATAAGGCTTTATACCCAGTAGGATATTTATTTTCCTCACCAAAGTTCACCTGAGACCATCATGTGAAAAGAAAGTATTCCAAGTAGCTGCTGTGTGCCACGCTCTGATAACAACTGAGCCTGAGACCAAAGGCCAAAATAATCCTAGCTTATTGTTACTGCCATTGCTCCTGCTTGAGCAAAAGGAGCAATTTCTCTCCGTTTAGGCAATGCAGTATTTGTGCTTTAGTTTGAAGTATCATCCACTTACTTTTTATTCATGAATCCTTTCAACTTCATTCCGTCTCCACTCTTCAGAGTATTGCATATCCACAGATTCAGTAGACCTCAAAGACAATGCTGATATATCATAACTTATACTCAAGGGAAGCACAAGGGCAGAATAAATAGTGGCTCTGTACTATAAGAGGCTGTTCCCAGATTCACCAGGGAAGCAGGTTCTGGATAGGGAAAAACAAACATAATTACACAAAATTGTATTGCTAAAAATTCCCAATTACATAAATCAATGATATTTTATACTGTACATGGATTTATAGACTATTTTGGATTGACTGATACAGCTATCAGCCACATACTGTCAGCAAGCTCTGTATCTCTTGTTGTCAGCAAAAAATAAAATAAAAAAATAAGGAGGGTGTTACTTTTACATCTGAGATGAAATTGAGTTGTATTTTCAAAGCAGATGTCATCTCAAGAAAAAATTATGCTTAGGCAGGAGTTTTCATGTAAATAATTTTCTGCTGGGCAGTCCATCGTTTGTTTTTTTTTTCATTATTTTTTTTTTAAGTATCTATAAAAGCTCAAAGATTTCTAAGAACAGCTATAATGCTAGGGCAGAAGACAGGAAAGTGGAAACAGCCTAGAGCCCAAGTCCCCCAAGTTAAAGAATTGCTAACTCCAGCTGCCTTTTGCTCTTTTACCTGTTTAAGTAAAAAAGTTATCTCCCCACCTCTCCCCTTCTGGCTCCTGCCCAACATATACGTTATGTCCAATTATGCCTCTGGAAACCATTATCAAGGCCAGGGGAGGGTAACTGGACTAACTGGAAAACAGCATCCATTCTCTTACTAAGCATTCAGCTTGTCACATCTTTATTACACAGCATGCTTTTAACCCTTCCCATTTCTGTGTAATGCAAAACACACATCTGTACCATATGCCAACTTGACTTGTTTATGCCCTCCCCTGAAAACAATGAGGTTGCTCCAGTGTAATTGAACAGAATTTGAGCAATAATCTTGGCTTTCTCCTGAAAATGAACAGTAGTGCATGAAAGGTAATATAACCCTATTTTGCTGAGTGCAGGGCTCTGAAAGGTCACACTGGTAGAGAGACTGTGAATTGTTTGGAAAATAGCCAATTTGATTACAATGGGCAATTCTGAGCTTATTGTTTGTTTGTGTCTATCCTGCCTAAAGTGGCATCATTTGTAATAACAACAGTATTGTAGAGGCACCGTGGAAGAGATCACAAGCCCACTTTCTATTCTGTTGAAGAATCAGAAAGGGGACTTAAATATCAAAAACAAGATACAACCTATTCAACATTGTCTAAAGTACAGATATGCAAATGCAAATTCAGAAAGAGTAAACTAATATTAACATATACCTGCTAAACAGACAAAAGTAATAGTAGTTTGGGGGTAAAAATAATATTAAAAGCTACTATAAAGTATTGAAGGATCATTTCCATTTTTACAAATAAAAATTTCGAAACAGATTGAATCTAAAGTATTTGCTCTCATTGTCTAGGTGTAAGTCCCATCACTTCCTTGGAATTTGCCTTGCACTTTGCTGTTAACCAGTGGTTAATGTGACTGATTCAGATTCACATAACAACAGTGTCTCAGGTGATTCACATGGGCTCCTTGTCTTCCAGTAAATGGTGGGACTCTAAAATTGCCATATGGAGACTAGAAAACCCATATATCTTCTCATAACTGTACTGTTGGTTTTGTCTATATAATTGTCTGATGTGAAACATTGTTGTGAGGGTCACTATAGATAAATGCGTTTTCCCATTTTCTGTTTGTTGTACGCATATTTCAAGATATTCCTATATTTGTTGAGGGTTTAGCAATCATCTGGTACATCTAACACACATCCACCCTGGGGTATACATGCTCAGCAGGTCTAACATCTTTCAGAAATATGGTAGCCCTAATTATAAGCTCTTGCAGATGGGTTGCTTACAAATTGAATCTCCCTTTCGATTTCTTGCATATTTATAAGTATCTGATTAATGAATAACCATAGGTAGTGGACTGCAATGTGAACTGCAACGGACTTGCAAATGACCTGAGTAATTTTAGAGGAGACCACATCAACCTGTTTCTAAATTCCCTTGTTTCATTTAGGCACACATGCAAACTAAACTGAAATCAGAGTCACTCCCTCCAATGTCCTGGCATGATGACTGCATAATTCACTAATAAAGTGAATCATTAGCTCATCATTTCTTGATGGAAATCAACTCTGCAGTTTCTACCTAAACATTAGGGTTGAAAGTATGGTCTTAATAAAAAGGAGAAGAAAAAGAAGAAAAAAGGGAGAAAAATAAATAAATAAATAAATAAAGATATATATCTATGTTTCTTCTAAAGATAGCAAATACATATATGTATACATATATTTGCTATCTTTAGAAGCTTCTTTAGGTTTCTACTCCTTGATGTGTTATACTGAAGTTTTGGAGATGGTAAACCAGAAGTCCATTTCCACCAGAAATATCCAAAATGTTTCCACTTAGCTTGATAAGTGTCAAGGACTAACTAGAGACCCCACACTTGCTGTCATAACCTCATCGTTTTTTTCTTTCTAAGTTCCTGAATCATATAGGTACTCTCATCCAAATACTAGATCTTGGTGAAGAATGATTGTCACTCTGGCTTTCTAGTACCAAAGAACCTTTTCTTAGTTTCATACTTTTCTGCTATGGTTGTCTGTGATGCTTTTCATGAAATATTCTCCTACCTTAATTTCCAAAAACACTAAGACAGTAGAGAGTAATATGAAAAATTTCCACCCAATATTAAAGATTGATGGTCTCATTTTCAATTTTCAGGTCATTAAGAACACCTCCCAAAATCATCCATTTTGTGATGGTCTGGAGGCCTTGGTCTAGTAAAAGGCAAGGGGTGTAAAGAAAACGTTTCATGTGAGCCATTTAAAAGCTATCATAAATAGACAGTCACAAATGGAAAGCAGAGTGGACTACAATTTTTTCAGCCTTTTCCAGCTATGATGGAGAGATTTCATGCATATTTCCAGCATTTTTTTCTTTTCTTTTCTACTGAAAATTGGAAGTTAAAAATCATGCCACTGTTCTTGACACAGGAGCCTAGGGAAAAGAAAGACCAAACAAATTATTTATCTTTATTCAGGTTACTGAGTTTCTCTCTGTCAGAAGAAAAAGATGCAGAGAAATTTGGTTGTATGTAAGCTTTTTGAGAGAGATATCAAGACATTATTAGAAAGCAGGGCTAGGCAGCAAATAGTTTTCATATCCATAAAAAATTTATATTTCAATTATTTCTTCCAGCCTCAAAAATGAAATCTCACAGAATCATAGAATAATGTAGATTGGAAAGAACATCTTTTTGCAGAATGAAACAACCAAAAAATGGGTTTTGTTCAGTTGAAATGCTTCAGATGACCTAGTTTCTCTTTTCTGGTAAAAATTAAATTCAATTTTAAAAGCAAAAGTTAGCTCTGACTGAAAAAATTCAATGTTTATCATTTTTGTAAATAGCAAATATCTATTATTGCTCATGCAATTTATTAACAAATAATTCACCAAAATGAAACAGCTTATTTTCTGAAATTCTTTTAGCAAATCAGAATTTTTCACTGAATTAGAGAAATTCTTAGCCAACTACACTAGAGAGTCTCCCCCTGCAGATAAGTTTTATCACCTACAATTTAACTTCAGGCATGTCTTGGGAAGCTCTTCCATCGCCTTTTCACCCATATAAAATATTATTGGGGGTTATGGATTTCTTTCTTGACTTTCCTTCAAATAGTTTAGAATAATCCAAACACATCAGGAGAATATTACTTTCTACAAATCACCTTTATGAAATACTGCAAAAAGTAGTGGTGCTTTCCTAATTGTAGAAGGAGTGAAATCTTATGCTTTGAATATGTGAACTGAAGTTATATTTATGTAGATGAAAAAAAGAAATTAAAATCCCCCCCATCAGCTAACTAAAACTATTATCCCTGCCCAACTGTTCCTGTATAAATGTCAAGTGGTATCACAGTTCATCTGTTCTCTCACTCAGCCACAGTATATAGTATTTCTAATGCAGAAAATACAGTATTTTCTATCTTAAATAAAAGAAAGGAGAGCAGGAGAACAAACCCAGCTTCTTTTCCTCCTTTCTTATAAGTAACCTTGAATGAGGAGTGTACAACTTACGCCTGCACATCTCATCAAGAATGTATGTCATCTCTCTAAATAAGTATCATATATCTCAATAGTAGGGTCAGTTCCCCCCTACCCCTTCTCAGTAGCTGATCTATCACGTTAAATCACATGCTTTTTGATATGAGTGTCAATGTAGATCTGACATTAAAAAAATAAGCCACAGTGGGGCAGAAAAACAGAAAAAAAATACAGAAAAAAATTAACTCTTTATGCTCTCAAGTCACAAAAATCTAGAGAGATTGGTGTTCAGTTTATGCTCTTCTGCACAGAATATTTTAGTTCAAGTATTTTGAATACATGGACACTTTTTCATGAACCCATCTTCCCTTTCTTTTTCTGCCCTCCTAAGCTACATGTTCCTTTTCTTTCATTTTTTGTTCTGCAAGAACTTTGCTGCTTCAGCTTCCATATTACTTCTTCATCTATACCTGATACCATTACCTGCCACAGTCATCTTTTTCTCCAAATTAAATAAGCTTAAAATACATCATTCCCAGAGGCCTTTAAAAAATCAGACATCTGCTAAAACAGAGAAGGCTTGTAGTATTATTAAGACTTAAACTAATATTTGATCTGATCAGGAGTTTTCCTGGTAGAGTATTTTTCCACAAATTCAATGTCAAAATTTTTAATGGGAGCAAATGTACAAGCTTTAAGAGGCATGGGATTTTTCATCAAAGCAAGAGAGAAGAGCAGGACTTCCTCTCCAAAAGACCCACCAACCCAGTATTAGGGGATTCAGGCCTACATAAATAACACAGCCCTGCTCCAGTGGCTCAGGGTTCATTCAGGCTGCCATACTTTGCGTGGAAGAGGCTGAGACCCAGTAAGAGGAGCAGGAGGGCAGCCAACACAGTGACTCGTTGGGCACTTCTCTGGGCCTTCTCTGGCCCTGAGGGCAAGCAGCAACGGTTCCCACAGGTCTCCAGCCTTTCCTTCCCCCCAAGCACAACCTCATCCATACAGCCCAAGGGTACAGATCCCCACCTGTGTCATCCTTCAAATCTTATCTAGGCAGAGACTGGGAGGTAGCACAGGCTGAAACAGGGCCCACAATTCAACCATGTGGGTGACCATGCACCAACACCCCAGCTTGGGCCTTGGCTTTTCCGACCAGCCTGTTAGGCCGAAGCCCTTGTTCCAATCCAGGCACCCTGGACTTTACATGCTGTGTGTTAGGTAACCCTAAACAATAAGGGGTGCCTAGGTACACCTCTTTCAGGTGCATCTGTGCTGTCCTTTGCAGGCAGGTCCCACTCCTCCTCCTCTGCACTGCTTGCATATTGGTGCTGGTTGTGCACACCCAATGGCTTTCTGGAGGAGCATCTCCTGGACCAGATGTTGTTCCAAAGACTGTCTATCTGCAGCATCTCCTAGTTTTGTTTCAAAAGATTCTGACTTCATCCCAGTAAAAAAGAAAGTGTGGGAAGGTACATAATCTTGAAATTTTTGGAGAAATCTTTTCCCAGTCATATTTAGTAACAGATGCCTCTACTATGAAGCTTCTCTCTTGTGCAGTTAAGCCCCAGTCTGGCTTCCTTCAAAGTCAGCACCTTCCTACTGACAGAAACTAGACAAGACCGTTGCACTGCAAATCTCTGCCAAACAGCAGTCTTACTTCAATAAATGACATACAAAATGCTACTGGCTTGGCAATAGAGAGATAAAACAGTCCTCTTGCAGTTAGAGGATATCTCCCTACACAGGCAGATGACAAAAGATGTGTACATATAAAAAGTACATGAATAGAACTAAAACTAAGATTATTATTTATTTCAGCCTGAAAAGACATAGCCTGAAACACTGCTTTTTCCTCAAAAAAAAAAACAACTTGAGTTTGCTGGTTTCACAGTGAGACCTTTATACCATGGACTCCAGTCCTGTTCTGCAGGAGGGGTTTATTTTATCCACCAGCTTGTAAATGAATTGGGATGTGATAGACAGTGCGTTCACAAAGGGTCCTGTAATAGAGGAACATTGAAAGAAAAGGACCCAGAGAACAAAGGCAGTGATGGGGCACACGTTAGGCCTCCTTGACATATTCCTTTAGATTAACAACAAATGTTATACTGTTCCCAAGAGTGCCTGTATCCCAAATGTTAACCATATCCTCACAAATAATGCAGAGGTAAGTGATGAAGTATACACAGACTTGCAAGAAGGAAAGCTTTAAAGAAGATACCAGGCCTTCAGTGAATGGTGGGTTTTCCAGTCAGGATCATGGGTTTGGGGCTCTGCAAGGACAGCTCTGGAGAATGGCCCGTGTGTCTCACAATGCTGCTTGCCTTCCTGCAGCTCCTCCACTTCTGGAAGGTGGTCTTGGGAAGCAGACATTCATACCATGCTTGTTTCCAATTTATTAATTAGAACTAAATAACTGGGCAAAAGTGTAACATGTATAAACAAACACAATTAGAATAAAGTGTGGAAGCAGCAAATTCATCTAATGATCAGGTTGATTAAATTACTTCACATAAACCAACAATTCCTTATAAGCTCTGTGTAATAATTTAGGAAGGCTGCAGTCTTGTTTAGCTCTCAGCCCAGAAAATAACAGGGCTTTTATCAACTCTCAGTGCCAAGTGACATATTTAAGTTCCAGCCAAATAGCTGGTACAGGGAGTGTCAATCGCTCCCAGGCTGAAACTAGTGTTGAGATGGCAGCTCTGCTGCCAGCTCTGAGAGCTTGTGCAGATTATTGGTTATCTAATGGCAGCCAACCTTTTCTTTCACTGCCCTTTCCCCTGCAACTCCCAACAATGGATTACAGTGGATTACATTGGAGATATTTCAATATTTCAACATGACACAGCTTCGTAAATTTAATATGCAGAAGATAAATTCAATGAAATAGTATGATTTATCATGATTTAGCTGTAGCTAGTTATTTCAAAAATCATTCTTTACTCACTGTCCTCTAATACGCTCTGGGGATTCTTGTTCCACATGTATGCCAGCCAGCAGCTTGCATTAAAAATCTGCAAGAACATTGAAGTAGAGGTGATTCTTAATTTATAAAGATGGGAAAACAAAGAGGTGCAAACGTAGAGACATGAAATCTGAGAGAAGTGTTAAGCCACAGGAAAAAAAATGCACAAACTTCTTCACTTAAAAAATTGCAGTTTAGGATCTTACCTTTTACATGCAGGAACACCTGCCTCATGAGAGAAATAAACTGTGAGATATATTCTTGTGTGGGGATTCTTTGACTGTTGGCTTGTTCTCAGATTAGTAGCACTTAATTATTATCAAAATCCTTCCCCTACTAAAACTGCGATTTCGACCACTGTGCACGATGTAATTTCTGGAAGAGTAAGCCACACAGAACACTGGACTTAGCTATTCATTAGGCAGCAGAATTCAGTGCCATCCTCTCTATTCTTCCAAGAACTGTTTTAGTTCCCTTAAACTGCCCCATAGCTCAAACATGAGTTTATATGAAAGAATTCTTGATATCCCACCTACCATGAACTTAGGATTCCAGAGGACAGTTATAGACACTTGGCAAATCACAGTAGATTAATGTATTTGAATCCATGCCCAAAATGTTCAGATCAACGTCTGAATTTTTTAGTGGGCAGCTTTTTAGCCCTTGAGACTGACAGAGGCCATGGTACATGCAGTTCATCAATTCAAGGCATAAGAATTAGGTTTTGGCTAATTGGAAGATTTGCCTGTTATTTAAATTAAACTTGTTTGCAGTTTCATCAGCTGTGTGGAATCCAGAAAGGCATCAGACTATCCCATCAATTTAGTTAGAGAAGAATAAATGAATAAATAGGTTGACAGTTTTCTCCCCTGGGACTCACACTGTCACTACATTGTTTCTCTATTATTAATTACCTATGTAAAAATAATTCACTGTATGGCAGTATATACTCCATTCTGTAAATGACTGGATCAGGTTCCTTTCTTTTTGTCTTCCCATGTGCATTTGAATCACTTGGTGTCAACAAGTGATGCCCAACAGTGTATTCACTCTGGGGGAGGAAGAAGGAAATCAAGTTGCAGACATCAAAGGCTTACAGCCTCCATTTTTGGATTTGTACAGTAATAGGGTTAATTCTTTTATATTTTGTATGAAAGACTAATTTACAACTGCTGCTCTGTTTCTGAGGTTTGGATTTAGACTCTCTTGCAAGCAGTTTGTGTACAAAGCTAAGATGCAATAAGCTAGCAGATGTCACTGACAGGTCAAGGAGTCCTTCAGATACTGGAAGCCCACAGAGCCCCTAATGAAAAGGGGCAGAACAGAAGCCAAATACATTTCTTTGAGTCAGAGCCTTTACAAGTGTTTGCTTCACATACAAAAATTTGTGACAATTCAGTGGAGAAAAAAGTTAAGAATCTGTTTATTTTCAATGAATCAATACCTTGCAGATGTATTTCACTTAACTAATGGGAGAGGGAAGGAAGGAAATGAGTGGTGGAGGGACTCAGAGTTCTCTCTTATTAAACTTCAGACTTTCATCTACCTCCCACCTGAATGCCAGAGAGACAGGTAAATTCATCTCCATCTATTGCACCACAAATTCTATCCCCAATAAATATTTTTCTTGTATGCCATCTGATATTTTTTTTTAGACTCATTCAAATAAAGACACATTTCATTTGTGTCTTACAGACTTTGCCACACACCTTTTATCTCCACCGCTGCATTATTATTAATCCTTTAAAACTTGCAAAAACGTCAAAGCAGAAATTCAGTCTTCTCAGTCCTCCATCCCAAAGGGGTCTCATAATGTCAGTGCCAGTCCTGTGTAATTTCAAAGCTACTTCACTGATTCTTCCAGGAAACAATTCCTTCAGAGCTGAAGTTTTTGAAAGGGTTCAGACATCCAGCCTCTCTGAAACTGCTACCAATAATCCAGGAGAAACACTTAGAGTATTCTCACGAGGATGAGATGGGTTATTTTTTCTTATGGCCCTCTCCTGTATTCTCTAGAAGAATGGTGCTGTCTTTAAAGCACTCTTCAGACAAAGATGTAGCATTGGGATATAGCAGTAAAAATTTGTGTTCCCATTGGGCTTTCTGTATAGCAGAGAGCACTTTTCAGCATCTTGTATATTATCTGCTCCCTGCACAAAGGAATTCTAAACTAAATTCCTTGCGGGAACTCCCTCCATATAATGCAAAACTTTAATTTGTGCCCTCTGCTTCTCGTATTTGACACAAATTCAAATTGTCTGGCATCAACCATTCTTCCTATTCCCCCAAGAACTTCACAGAGCAAAATGATCTCACCTCTCAGCCTTCTCTTTCACAGAATATAGCCCTAATTCCTTTGGTTTATTTGGCACAACTGGTGTCCCCCAATCCCTGCATTATTCTGCTTGCTCTTGCTGTATCTTTTTCTATATCTTTCTATTCTTTAATAATATAATATATTTTTTAATATAATATTCTTTAATTCTTTATAAGCAGGTGATCAGAAATGAGGATGATAGTACAAGTAGCTCTGTAGTCCTAAAGGATAGTAATTTCTAAATACTTAAATCCACTATTAATGTACAATTTGCAAAGGTTTCTGTAAATTTCTGCATGTGTGTGCACCTATTTTAATCCTTCTGCTTCAAATTTCTTCTCATTGTTTCTCCCGAACTACATTTTCCTGAACTGTATTTTTGCACAGTATGATCTTTCAGAGCCTGGTCCTCTGTTTTGTCCAACTCCTCATTACTCTAATTTTTATCTAGGTCATTCATCTTTACACACACACACACAGCTTCTTTGTATTGGCAGTGCTCCCTGATTCTGCATTATTTGCAAATATTTCTGCTTTACATCATTTTCATTTTCCTTAGGCCTCAGACAAATGATATAAATAAGAGGAACAAATCTAGATCCAGTTCTCATCCATGTAATTCTCTGCTTCTCCTTTCAAGTTAACACCAAAGCATTATGATCTCTCTGTAGTCCGTGTTGATCTCACCCCTTAATCCACTCAGACATGTCATCCCTTGTACCATACTGCCTACCCCATATATTAGCCTTATCGTGTCTACTGCTGTAGCGAAAGCATCATGAAGTTTGCATAAATTATATCTCCATCTTCCTCTTGTTAGCTCTTTGTGCTTTTGCCTACAAATAAAAACATTATCAGGTTACCAAGACAAGATCATCTCTCTGTTAATCCATGTGCATCCCAATTGATCAAATAACATCTCAGTAAGGGATCCTCGATCCTGCTTCTGATGAATTTTAATACCATTTTCTCCATCAGTGCTGGCCATATTATCTGCTTCCTTCTGCCATTTCTGACATGGCAAAGCAATGGCTCAGCACTAAAAGATCTGTGGTATATGAATACCTCTTCTCAAAACAACACAGCGTGATGATTTCAGAAATAGAACAATGGTTAAACGCTAAGAGATGCAGGATACACGTTACATGAATACCAGTTCTCAAAATGGCACAGCGGGAGGATTTCAGAAACACTTAGCCCCTCCTGCTCCTTGAGAATCTGTACAACATACTCTGTTGATTGAGCAAATCAGCCAAGAGCTTCACGCAAAGGAACTCTAAATTTTTGACAGATTTTTCTACACACGTACACCAAGGCAACTTCCAGCCTACTGGAAGTATTTGCCACACATAAATCCCTATTCATAAAACCCTATCTGAAACCCCTTTTGAAGTTTACGACTTTTCTTCTTCTCTGTGCTGGGACCATGATCTCCAAGTGCTTCTTACATCAGGAGACTTTGAAATGGTGAGGGATATGATATACATTCCCATAAAGTACAAAGAAAGTTTTACAGTACACACACACACACAAAAGTTGAAAACAAAAACCTCCCATTTTCATTCTGAAGCAGAGCTGGGGTGACAAACAAAATCTCTGGTGGTGATCTCATGATCTTGTGAGCTTGCTCATTCACCACCTCAGCAATCTTCCCAGGAGAGCCCCCGCAACCTTGGGCAGAGCAGATATCCAAGAGTCGCTACAGGGAGCATGGAGGCATGGGCAGTTTCTGCTGGTGCCTTTCTGCTGCAAGCACACAGAAAAACTTTGCAGACCTCAAGACAGGTAGGTTTCCCTTCCACAAAGATGAGGGATCACAAGTCGCTGTCCATTGCGGTGTGGATCTGTTAGGGCAGCAGCCTTCTTGGCTGAGTAGGTTTACCTGCTAACTCTGCCCCTATGGGAAGAGGAAAAAAAAAAAAAAAAAAAAAAGGAATTGACTTGTTGGGAGAAACATTAGTAATGGGGATTTTCTACTCTCATTCAAAGTATCCACATTTTCTTTGCATGCCCAGTATTTCCCTTCATCTGGTCCTTCAGTCTGTTGAAAAACATATGTGGTTTGCAGAGTTTATAGTCAACATTCTTTAAGCATGCCTCTTATTCAGCACAAGACAGCCTTGATTGTCTTGCTCTTGCTAGGTATCTGCTCTTTTGCTGTACCAAACTCCAGGAGAGAGAAAGAAGAAAAACAGATCAGGGTAACAATCCCCAGGCTAAATACATTCAGGATGAGCCACTGTACAATATGGTCTGATTAAAACTCCCCTAAGAATATTGTGTGAAGTGACTAATTCAGAGAGCTTGCAATGTTTACGAGGCCAGGGTCCCATATCTGAAACATACTGCTACTTTTATCTATCACAAGGTTTTTTGGCTCTGACTATTCCTTTCTCTTTGTAAGTTTTATATTTTCCTATCACTAATAGCGGCGATGTCTGCACAGCTGTATTTAAAGTTGTATCAAAGATACCCAATAATGAGAGCACACTTACAGGGAATTTCAAAGTCATCTGTAAAATATAATTTGGGGATGAAACTCAGCAAGCAAAATCTCATCCCAGAAGCAAACTCTTTTGTAACGTTAAGGGGATTGGGAGCAGGGGGGAAAAGAAGACAGAAAATTACTGCAAAGATGAACAAAAAAGTGCTTTGTGGGGAAGTGCAGAGACTACCTTCAAAGAGCTTAGAATCCCAAATATTGAAGAGAATGTGTGTAGACTTAAATGTGATAGACATTTTTACCTTTGAAAGTCAGTTCCTGCTTAAGTTCATGTCGAGTGTCAAGTGTTTGCCCTTCAAATGATGCTGAGTTCTTATTTTAGAAGGCCTGCTCTTCACCCCAAGAACTGACTTTTGCTCAATTAGTTAATTGTGTGCAAAATCTCATCTATTAAATAAACCCATAAGCAGGCTGTGAGCAAAGTCATATCTTGCTTTTCTCACTTCCCATCTCTTTTGGAGAACCCCTGTGTGAGGCTAGAGTATCCGATTTCTCAAACACGCTTCTGATCAAGAAGCGTGTGCTGGATCACTGTGGACAATTAAGAAATTAGAATCTCTTCTCACTATCAATTCTGATGAGTTAAAAAAAAAAAAAGGCATTTATTTTTTGCAAGGCAAAAGGATTTTTTTTTCTCTGCATTCCTTCTGATGTTTCAAAACAAGACTGAGTGCACCAAAATATGACCCTTACAAAACCATGGCAATTATCCTGAGCCCATAGGTCCTTTCCCTTACTTTTAAAGCCATGGTTTGTCTGAGAGAAACAAACTAAAGAGCATTAACCAGAATAACAATAAACAACAATGGAAATATGAAGCAGAAGCACCTAGCAAAGCTGCACCAGGACATAGATCACAGAATCATTTAGGTTGGAAGAGACCTCCAAGATCATCTAGTCCAACCTATGACCAAATAACAAATGAGCAGATAGTTGCTGAGGACTTTCACACTTTCCATGATGAACTGACTGGAAGCAGGGAAGGAGCAAGGCTGGATCAGCCAAGATCACCAGCAGATGGCTAAATGGTGTTGGCCAAGAAGTCAACAAGAACATACCTCCCACAAAGAGTGGCTTGTGGGAGCAGGCCTTCAGCAGGAGGTGTCCTGCCAGCAGAGGCATGGGCAGCAGAGAGGCAGAGAGCTGTGCCCAGCTGTACCCACAGCAGGAGCATAGGAGGAGTCCTACCTGTGCCTCCCTGACAGCAGCACTTGCTGTAATTTAGCAGAGTGGTGATTTTTCCACCCTTGGCTCATCACAAGTGCCAGACACCTTGTTACAGCTGTTCCACACATGGAGGCAAAACACGGAAAATATTGCTTTCCTGAAGAGGATCTTTATCCCTCATCCAAAAAAAAAAAAAAATTAAAAAAAAAATCAAAAGGTGGACTTCTTATCCATACTGGTGAATGGAAACCAAACCCCTGGTTAGGACCATCCTAGCCAGTTCAAACGCTTTGCACTTGCACGTACTTTGCAGTTTAGAATCCGTGAGAGATAGCATTGCTGCGAGGGGCAGCAGCACCTATGACTCCTGGCAGTGATGGCACTATGAGGAGCTGAATCAGGCAGAAGGCAGGCCCTGCCCCTTCCCCATGGAGCTGCACTCCCCGGCAGCTGCCAAAACCCTTTCCGCATGCAGGGAATTAAGTTTCACAGACGCCTCTGAATTCACTATTGCATCTATTCTGAGAAATTGATTATATCCAGTCTGAGGAAAGCAAGGCAAAAACATGCCAGGAGATCTGCCCAAGGTCACATCACTAATCTATTGGAGAGCTTGAAATGGAGCAGAGATAGAGCTGCTGGCTCCTTCCCCTTTGATTAATAACCAAATCGACATGTCCTCTCTTACGCCCTGGTCTAAATCCAAGTTAATTAAACCAGCTTTGGGTGTGAACATTATTAAATCAGTTGAAACCTGGCTAATATCAGATTAACTTGCACCTGCGGATGTAAATACACCAGTTAAACCTGCTATAACCTGTTTTTAAACAAAAATATGCAAATCACCACAGTGGTCCCACCAGCCTGGCTGGTTTGGTGTGGAATCACACCTCCGTAGACTAACACTTCGGTGGTGCTAGGAAAAGCTTTGCATGGTAAACAGGAGGGGAAAAAAAGAACAGACAAGCAAGGCTGTGCCTTGCAACACAGTACTAATACAAGAGGATGTAACTGTCGGCTGAAGATCCTCTAAATTTTCAGTTGAAAGAGTTATCTCTGCAAAATATATAATATTGCAGCTGTAGTTATAAGGAATTGGGATTATCTATTCAAACAGTTGAGTAGCCTAGGGAAGTAAGCCGTGGAGGAAGACACAGCATCTCTAATTAAACTAGCTGACCCAGCTGGGAAAAACAGACAAACTATGGCTCTCATAAGCCCTTCTGTGGGTCTGAAATGAAAGCCATGGATTTCAAGCTAAGAGCAGGCTGGGAACAATTGCTCTGAGTGTTCGACCTAGCACAAAGCTATTCAGCAAAGTCATGCCTTGCATGTGATACTGAGTGTGTAAATACAGTTATCTGAATCTCACTGTTCCTCTGTGTTTCCTTCATTTTACATTGCGTAAAGCACAAAAAATGCAACAAAGCCCCTTCTTACTGGTCTTCCGACATTGCCATTTCATGGTAGCTGCTTGGTCTTGACCGTCACCACTTAAACCTATTAGGTCAATGTTTCCTTGCTACGCTGATGTGTCTTGTGGGCTGATTACTGAGGAAGCAGTGACTGCTTTAAAGAGAAACTCCTGCGAGGAATCCGGTGGTGAGAGGAGCCTGGCTCATATAGAAGCACTTGAAAGGAAATACCAGATGCCAAGTGCTTTGGTCTAGAGGCTCTATTTTCCTGGCTGTGGGCAAAACATAGGAGTGAAGCCAAGAAGAGAGTCACATCAGTACTAAGCATCATTCTTTGCTCAGTCTTTTACTCTGAAGATCCTTGTGGGTGGAAATTAGGTTCCCATCAGAGATAGACATTGCCAGAATTAGCAGCAAAAAAAAAGTCTGGTCTTGCCATCAGAGGTTCATTAGCATACAAAATGTCTCTATAAGAAAGAATTGTGTCAATCGCTGATGCTGTGCTCCATTGTCTTCAGTGTTGCTGCGCTCAGGCAGAATAGTTCACCCACCCTTACTCTGAGATAATTCACACTCAGATCACTGCAATGTTATGGAGGGAGGGAATGAGAGTGAGGGGTTGTGTAGGAAGAAAGTGCTAAAACTCTATTCAAATTATACTTTACAAGCGTGAAAAACAACTAGATGGAAGCAAAATTCAAGATAAATAGGGGGAGGAGAATGGTTAATTACCTTGCACTTTGCAAGGACTGTGTTAGCTTCAGATAGGCTCCCTCAGTGTGGGATAGATAATTCCCAAGAATATCACCACAGTGCTCTTAGAAAGATAACGCTGAAAAGGGAAACCAATTTTAAGGAAAACAATGTTATTTAAAAAGACACTGATTTCACTGTATGGTCATTTTGAAGTGGGCAAATTAACAATTAAAAAGGCTCTCATGTACCGTAATCTCTGATTGTTCTATTTTAATAGCTATCTCAGTACAGAAGACTCTCTTCAGTAGCTAGAGATCTAATTTCTGTTAATTTTGTGCAACTCTAACAGAGCCACTGATGTTCATTTGTAATGTGGCCCACAACCCCTCCCCTGCCACCACTGCTTCTAGGAATATATCTCTTGAAAACACACTGATTATCAGTGGAATTTCTCCACTAACTACAAGCTTTTGCAGTCCAAACCAAAACTGCTGATCAGTTCAGAAGTGCCCAGGAAAACGCATAACAAATGTGACATCAGGAAACTAACCCTCGTTTCCCAACTGTGCTCCTTACCGTTTCACCATCTGGAAGTACCGTGAAAGATGAAAATGCTCACTTCAGCCTGCACCCTGATATCAGAGCTCAGGAGGAGAAATCTCAGGTTCTCTGACTCCCCATTGCAGCATTATCCATGGGCCGTGCTGTCCACAACACATGCATTTTAATAAAAAACCTTTATTTGTTTATATACTGCTTAATCTAAGGGGAACTGGGAGATGAAGACAGACCTTTACACACGTTAGCTGCTTCAGTAGGTTTCTGTAAGTCCTGATTGAAGTGTTTACTCATGGTCACACACAAAATCTGTTGTTCAATGCATAATGGAATATCTCTTGCCATAAGAGGAAATTATTGGGTTAACATTAAAACATTCTACTTTTCTAGTGCTGATACCAATTACCACAGACCTACTCCCAGAGAGGAACATGAGACTATTACAGCAGCAGAGGTACAACGGAAACAAGCCCCCATTTTGCAGCAAAAGCAAGCCCATTTGAAGTATTGCTCAGTTATGTCTAGTTGACCATTATTGACTGAGCCAATACAGCACCTGTTTTGAAACCCGTGGAAATTGGGACAAGTGCATGCTTATTACATTCTATTCTGAAATGGCTTCTTTACCTTCGCAGTGAGCTAAATATGTTCATCAGTAAAGGGTTAAAGGAATAACAGAACTGTATAGCTTGCTAGGCTGGTTACAGCTAACCCGTATACACAATTTCAGGGGCCTACCCTTGCTTCCCACTTTGAAACCTGACCTCACCGCTCTGGCTTCTGTTATGCAGAATGCTAATTATCCTGCAGAAATGATACTGCAAAGCTCTGTGTGTGCCTGTGCTGTGACTTGGGGGGGATGGGGGTTGTGCTTTAGACATCGTTAGAGCAAGCCAAAGTTTTATCTGAAACTTTTAAACATGAAAAATGACTCTCACCCCAGAAATAAATTATTTCTTGTACATTTTTCATTTTACATTTTTTTCAGTTTGTCAAGTAAAACAATTTTTCATTTTTCCAGTTTTTGGGCTTCTGTCTTCCTTTCTCCTCTCCCCTTTTAATCCATAGGGGCAGGAAAAACAGACAAATAAAACTAACAATAAAAAATTTGTAACAAGTGGTGAGATACACAAACGTCCAAAAACTAAAGAAACCAATTTAGATATTATTTGTACATAACTTTAAAAAAATGCATATATTTTTTAATATTTATACAATACACGTGGTGTCTCTTTTGGCAGTTCTGATAATAGTATGTGTTCTCCAAGCTAGAAAAGCCTTAAACCAGCATTTCAATATAATGCCTGTAACTGAAGACAGAGTTGTATGTTTCCTAGCAATTCCCTTGAGGAAATTATTTTTCTGCCTTTTTGATCAAAAGGATGAAGTCCATGTGTCCATTGAAAGTGCACGTATCTTTGTGCAGTTAAGGAAAATAAATCCCTATATTATTTACTAGTTCCATTTCCCTCTCATAATTTAGTGTCAGAGTATTGGGAACAGCAGAAAAATAAATAAATAAACAAAGCACATAAAAGCAGCTAAGGTTCTCAAACTCCTTCACAGAAGTGGGTCAGAATAATTGGTCCCCTTCTACATATGAAGCTGTTGAAGCACAAAGAAAAGCAATGAACTAGAGTCAGCGCCAGAGTAGGGAATATTAGCCATGTTTCTTAATTCCTGCCGTTATTTGCTCTCCATAAAACCTCATCCACAGGCAAGGTGTTTGGGGATGGATGAAGGAAGATTCCTTTGGCATATTCCCTAGTACTTCAGGTATGACAAGAAGTTATGTCTCCTGGAAACCGCTTCCACTAGAAGAAGCCTTTCCAAATTGGAAGGTTATTGGAACAGAAACATGATTGGGATTTTCAGCCAGAACAAAAATAACCAACAACCCGACATTGTTCCAGTCTCAGGTAACATTTTTCTGACACTTGGAATAAGTGACAAGTCAAAATGTTTGTCTACTGAGACCTCAGTGCTGGCGTATGACCCCAAATTATTTTCAGGGTGCGTTTGGGTGACTTTGGCATGCCAATTCATGTCTTGCAGATCCAGTTCCACACCAAAAAGCTGGGGACAATAATTCCCTTGTCAGTGAGAAATACTTTGCAGTCTCCCTAGACAGAGTCCTGCAGGGGAACCAGCTATGACTAGCATTACCTGGCAGACTAGCTTTATGTGTCTGCAAGTCCAAGAGCAAGCAGTGAAGCCAAAACACTACTGTTTTCCTAAAATGTGTGGCTCTGCAACTCAAAAGCTATGCTCTGCCTGGAGTATACTCCCAAATATACCCTGGAGTATAACCCCAAATAAATGTTTTCTGGCAAGCCGTGGTAGGGTAGAGCATGCCCCAATTCATCACATTCTAATTCATCAAGTTGTAGTATCTAAGACCATCCCTGATATCCAGCCTATTTATATGGTCTTCAGATAACCAAATTCCCAGTATATCAGACATATGCCATTACCCTCGGTAGGAAAAGTGAGATTTTTGAGACAGGTCATGTGAAGTCTTTAAAGCACTTCTTCCACCTCGTTCAGAAATTCAGACAGAAAAGCCAGCTCTCAAAGACATAACTTGGCTTTTGTGATATGCCCTGAAGGACTACAGTAGGTCCAGAAATCAATGACTAGATTGAACTGCATCATAAACATGCTGTAGCTCTTTTTCACCTGGGACAGCTATATCAATGATAATTTCATATTACTTAAGTGCTTACAATCACATGTAAGAGGACAGAATATTGTGAGAACTGTTTATACAAAACCAAGGAGCAGGTTTTAACATTGTAGGATATGTGGCAGGTTTTTCTCTTTGCTGAAGTCAAGCAAAGCTGCAATTCCTATAGCTATACTGTATATGTATGTGTCAAGTAAACAGCACTACTGGGAGTGATGGGTGGTTGCAGAAACATGAGCAATACCCCCTTTCATAGGGCAGCAGGTAATTTTATGTTCATCGAGAAGAGAAAAATGGGAGAGAGTGAAGAGCAGAACTGGAAAAGATGGGGTTCACTTTGCCCTGGTGCTCCCACCTCCCAAGTCAAGCAGGGCTTTTCCCTCTCTCCATTTTGTAAAGGTCCTTTCCAATCCAAACCGTTCTATGATTCCGTGGTTTGCAGGGACCCTGGGAACCCACAGGACAGCAGGCCATTTCAAGGAACAGCCCGTGAAAAGCTTCAACCCCCTTGGAAAAGCCAGCAGGGTCTGATTAAGTGAGACAGAAGGGTGAAAGCATATGTTTCACCAGCACTGACCTTGCTCTTGGATTCTTGTCTCCTACATTCAACTATCAGTGGGAAATCTCTCTTGCTGCTGCAGAAAATAAATTTGTCTGCTTTGCGGTGTGTATGTCTTACAGCACTGTGATCTTTTCTCAAACAATGACATAAACACTCCTGAACTACATTGCTATGTAGGATCTAAGCAACGTCGTGATGTAGGCATATGTATGTCAGTGAAGTCTGATAGGATGAAAGATGTGTTTTCATATCGCTGGGATTTATAGACACAATTTGAGAGGCACCCGTTTCTGTCCCTTGTTATCAGCAAGCATCCTAAACACATACAAAGCTGAACAGAATCCCAGTAAGACCCACAGTCCACAGGAGGAATAGGTTTGCCAAAGATACAATATCAAATTTTACTTCAAATACCCCATTAATTTCTATTTTATAATAAAATATACTGTCACTCTTACCTCTAGTTCAAAGGTTTTGTTTGTGAGTTTATAAGTAAAGGAGAGAATGACTAGACAGCACAGTGAAATTTGGCAAAATTTCCCTCCCTCAAAATGTTTCTGTGGCAAAAAACTGCATCCAGCCGCTCCTCAATCCAGCATTGCACACTGACCTGACAAATATGTGGTGCACACAGCAGTCATTTAGTGCTCAATTTCATCTCCTTGTGGTTGCTGGTTAACAAACAATAGTCAAAAAATGCCATTCCTGGTAACTTGCAATAAGCAGCACAGTAAATTCTCCCCCTGCTATATCTCATTTTAAAGGCGAACTCCTTCATCTCCACGCAAACTAGCTGCTCACAAGACACCTTGATCCCCAGCATGTACTCCCAACATGTGCTGAATAATGCCAATTGTTGTTCCTACAAACAAATCCCAACGAGTGCCACTGTGCTATCTTCACTCACTTCTGGCAGCAGCCAGTCCAGGCAGGGGCTGAGAGTCATTTCATTTCACACACAGCTCTCAGCGAATGCCACCATCTGCTTTAGGTGGTTAAATGACCCCTGCCTTGGGTCTGAGAATTCCTGTCAAATCCTGCAGCTTCTGACACTGGATAATTTCAGCTTTCTGCTATGCTGCCTTTGTGGACTGTGATAGACTTAACCTACATGTATACAAGTGGAAGAGGGAAGAGTTTGACCCATTGTGGTTTCCTTCAGGAGGGTTCAGAAGACAGTGGTCTTTCTGTGCTCCCCTGCTACTGCACAGACCCCCATCCCCTAAACTGCACTGACTGTGTGAGGGAGCACGTGGTGAAATGGGATGATGAACTCACCCCAGTCTGCCAAAAATGCAGCGAATATATTTAACCTAGATCAATTTTGCTACCCCATTTCAGTCTATAGCCTCAAAACTCCATTCAGCCCACAGAGAAACTCACAGAGAACAGCAAAGACACACAAATGCACTTTATGAGCTTTTTTTTTGAGTACCAGTTTACCTACATTTGCCCAAGAGTGGTGTGTAGATGTGGCTTTAGTCACCTCCTCAGACTCCTTCCCACCAAGCCATTCAGGAGGACAGAGCTGGGATCAGCTACACCTTGCTTCCTTGGCCTGCCTTTCTGCTGGGCTGGGGCACATAAATAGTGAAAGGGCTGCTGCAGCCTTGTTAAACCACCCTCTGGATGTGCCACTCCAGGAACGCCCAACACAGAAGAGATCTGAGTGATCCACCACCCTTGAATCAGCATGTACCTCAATGCTAATGTCATGAATTATCCAATAATTAACTGATATTTATTAATTTCTGATATATCCACAAACCAGTGCTGATGACAGTTGGTTATCGCATACAACAGAATGTAATGGTACATACACAGTATCTCTGATGTCATTCTCCAGAAATGCAAGAGTGAATAATATAAAAGATGCTTAGAAATTAATATTCTCCATGTGAATAAATTTAATACGTCCAAAATTAAGTTATTGCAGTAACCCCTAGGGTTTCCAGATCAGATTGGTGTTTTAAATATGCTTATTTCCTAACTTTTTGCAACAGACAGGTGACAATAATTGTGTGATCATGGTTATAACCCAGGTGTGATTGCTTCCAATACTTTTTAACAGGTGCAAGGGATAGTTAGAGGCATCAGCTTCCCCTCAGCAGAACTGCCAAAATTAGGACTGGTTTCTTCGCAGGATTTCAGAGGGTATAAATATCCAGAGGCAACAGGTATTTATTTGTAAGCCTGCAGATAAAAGCAAGTGGTAATAGTAATTACAAAGCAATACATTTCTAATTGCAATAGATCACACCCTTGAAGGCTAGACTTTCAGATTAGTTTCTCAGTCCTTAAGCATACTAAACAGCCCTTTAGCAGGATACAGTGTGCCTTCAGTAGCATTGAGGAAGGAAGTAGAAAATACCTGGTAAAATCTTTTAGGGTTAGATGGGGAGGTATAACCCTGTACACACACACACACAGACAGACACACAGACATTTTACCAAGTCCTGGAATCCAAAAAAACTACCAAAGCCAATAAAAGAAAATGAGCTTAAAGCTTCCACATTCAAAACAAATGTTCAGGTTCCCTAGGATAGAATCCATATGAAAGAAAAAGGTGTTATTTGTTCAACATACTATTCACTGTGAGGCATCAATCACTGTACATCCATTTCATAACCAAGACTGGACACGAGACAGATCTGGCCTCCTGACACAATGGCAAACAGCAAGCAGTCACACTCACAGTGTTGCAGAGGCTTAGGCAAGCACACTTTGCTTACAGCTGCACAAGGACAAGAACCTGCTGCCAGTCAGAGAGTTCAGGTGAGTAAGCAAGTGCTTGATTGCTAAGCCAGGGTAACTTGCAGTCTCCATGGATCCTCAGAAAGAAAAAAAAACAGAGACCTAAAGCATAATTATTAAATTGCACAAGCTGCTTTTTTGTTTTCAAAAGGGTTATAATATCAGTAGTCCTTTTTTGAAAGCCCCAAGGGAAAGACTCTTTGAGAAGCTATTTATATGTCTTCAGTTTTATCCTACAACAGTATGCCTAGTAAACCTTACCAAGAATCTCATGCATGATAATCATTTAGGACTTTCATTTAAGTGCTTTTCTGAATAAGAAAACAAAATCCTCCTTCTCTAGTGTTTACATCCTCCCAATCTGCCTTTCATATCACTGCTTTTTTAACCAGCTTAGCTGAGAAACTTTTGTTCCCTTTTATTTTTTCCTGTACTGCTTCAATCATTTTTTCTGAATAATCTGTGGCCTAGAAAACCAGGTTCTTGTAGCAACAGTGAACTGGAATGGAAGAAGTGACCCAAACCCAAACTGCTTTAACTTGGATCACAGACCTAATACCACACACTCCCCTTCTCTTCTATAACTTGAGCTCTCTCATCAGATTATACCTCACATACTGGGAGATTCCTTATGTACTGGGCCTTTGTGGGGAGAACGGATGGTGACTCATAACAGTCTTAGGCAGAGTCAAGAAACAGCTTAGCTGGCAGGCCCTTTGGAGAACATAAAAAACAGCTGATCTGCACCTCCCAGGAAGCACTGTCAGATATGGACTTCAGGAGGAGGAAAGAGGACGAGACGTAATAGAGGCTAAAGGGTCTTTATAGCCCTCCTGTCTTCTGCCCTTCCCCTCACCTGCCCAACCCCTATTGCCCCCATTCCACCCTCACGTTGACATCCCACCCCTCTTGTTGTCACAGCTCCCTTCTGGCTTCCCCACAGCTAAAGAGAAGTTGTGTACTATGCAACAGCTCTTCAAAATATGTGTCAGTGTGCACATGTGCACACATATACATGTCTGACATACCAAGTCTTCCCATCTTGGATGCCAGTGACACAGCCCCACCCTGTTTTGTGAGTCCAGGCAAAGAACATGTCCCAGCACGGAAGAGCAAGAAAGGCTAAAGCATCCCCTTCATTTATGGCTACATGTTTCTCTGAACAGAGCAGAGTGTCTCCACCAAAAACATTCCTATATTAAAGTGTATGCTTCTTAAAGGAAACATTCAAATTTCTGTAGAAAGCACACACTCATTGCAAAAAGTGAAGGGATACTTTGTCAAATATCCAGTTTTCCATTAGATGGGAAATTTTCACTCAGACCTACTCAGCTTATTGATGGCTTTCAGGAAGCAGACTAGTGCTCTGTACAAATTCCTTCTGACTGTACATGCAAGGACTCTGTTTACCCTCCAGAGTCTAAGAGTGCTGGAGCACCTCTACACCTACCACATCACCCTTCTCCAGACCCAGCCCTAAATGTATCCTTCAGTAGACTGGCATGCAGGGGCCACACTGCAGCTTCCAGACATCCTGGGGGGCTGACCTTTGATGGTAAAACACAGACTCTTCACCTCGCTGCAGTCATCCAGAGAGATGAAGAGGGGAAAACTGGAGGAAAAAAAAGAGAGGCCAAAATCTTCAGCATGCTGGGTTGGCCCAGTCAAACAGCTGACGCATCCAAGTTGTTTCAAGACCCCTCAGGAGCCTCTCTTCATTTTGAGCATCTCCACAGCAAGTGGCAACAGCACCCAGCATGGGCAGCACCCATCATAGCCACAGGGCAGGCACTTAATCCCTCCTGCTTCTCTGCCTCTTGGGCAGTGAGCATTACTCTATCCTTACCCACCTTGGCAATTTGCAGATGTTAAATTACACTCAGAAGGGCCTATCAAATGCAAGAGAAGCCAAACAAGAATTATATATTATATATAATCTAAATTTATACTAGAAAGAAAGGAAGAAAGGAAGAAAGAAAGGAAGAAAGGAAGAAAGGAAGAAAGGAAGAAAGGAAGAAAGGAAGAAAGGAAGAAAGAAAGGAAGAAAGGAAGAAAGAAAAAGGAAGAGAGAAAAAGAAAGGAAGAAATAGCTATAAAGGTTCTGGAATTAAAACAATGTCTTTTCCCAGGCTCATGCTGAGATCTAGGTGCATGCAACATTTCATGCAAATCAGATGTAATTTACTGTGTGATTTGTTTCTTCAATAAAAAAGTGAGAATATGGAGAACAATAATTTTCCTACATTTTAGCTACACATTTCTCCATAAATAGAATAACTATTATAATGACTTCTTATATGTGCTGGCAGAGTGATTGCCTGTGTGTGAAGCACAGGGAGATCATTTCTGTGTTATGCTCCGGATGCTTCACAGAGTTCAGTCATACATGTATGTGTATATGTACACAAATACATTCATGTGTACACACATATGTTACTAATGCATAGTACTATATACATCTGTATATTCAGTATTAAATGTATGCTGAACAACACACATGTTTTTGCTAGTGTGTGTGTGTGTGTGCACGCACCTACCTGTGTGCACACATATATCAGCCATTCTGCTTCCATTGTTCCTCTTGTCCAGAATAACCATATTCCCCCAGACAGTATGGCAGGGATCCAGCTGCTGGTGACAAAAATAAGGTTATTGCTGTCATGGATTTCCCAAAGGTAAACACTTCAACATTGCAAATGAGAGGTATTTTATCAGTCGCTATGCGGGCATCTAGGAATTGCTAGATTAAAAATACATCCATAATCATCTCTACTTTGCAAGCAAATGTAACGGTGTCAACATAACTTGTACTGGTGTTGCCATCCAAAGGTGTTGCAACACATTCTTCTTTACCTGTATTTCCTAACGTCTCACATTATGGGGGGTTACAAAATGGTAAGCATAGAGTCCTTCAGCTGAAAAAGACCTGATGAGCAGTTATTCCCCAAGGTATGAAATGGGACAGTACAGTAGATAAGGCAGTATAATCTTCCAAGAAGAAAATCAAAGCATAAAATTTTTCTCACATGTATATTATTCAAATTAATCTGCTACTTAATCACAAAAAAAAAGGGGGGGGGGAGGGGAGTGGGGCTTGGGATAGGGCCATTCGGTGAATATTTTATAGAAGAAATCGTATCTATGATGTTGGGGAAATGTGTACAAAAGAGGACAAGATGCAAGGTTATGAAAAGCAGAAGATGCTTATCCCATCTGTAAAATGGACCAGTAAGTTTAGACACACGCAGATGTATACAATGTGTATGTGTGACAATAGATTTTTATAATAAGCCTACTTGGAAAGTAGAAGTGAAAAAAATAGGTAGATAAATTACAGTGAACTTCTGGTATTTATTATTATATATTAAAGTATTTTATCACAAATAACTCTGTGGCACTTACCTAGAAAACCTGGATTGGGTGTGAGGTGTGGGAGGGGGAAGTTATTCTGGTAAAGTAGAGCAGCTATTTTCCCAGATGAATAGTAATGGGAGAATAATAAATTCTTGATTGCATTTTCTTGCTTTTTGACATTGTGTTTTAGATTTGTCATTTGTATATATTAATATATAATCAGCTTTGCAATAAATTCTGTTTGGGAAACCATTTCTTGATGGTCTTGATAGATTTGTACATAGAAACATAAAGGTAGACATCAAGAAGAGATGCTTATTCAAGATGTAAAATGAAGAACTTAACCAAAAATGCTGTGTTTATTTGTAAGTATAACAAAATAAAAGAATTTGAAGAAAAGCAAGGGACATAAACCACGTATTTCATTAAAAATAACATCTAACATTTGCTGTGAAGCCAATATTTCAATTTATTAAAAAAGAGACCACGCTCACACAATGCGGAAATAGTAATAATTATATTTTTCGTCAGAGAGAGGGAGGATAATGGAGGAGAGTCAGTGTTGTACCAGGTCTGGGAAAGAAAATCGCCGTCTGTATGGATGAAAGGCTGTGTATATGCCACTCTCAGTTCCTATGGCAAATCTGCTTTTTCATGGCTATTTCACCTTTCTTTGACCCTCGTCTCTCTAGTAATGGCACCACCCAGGTGCAGATATAAGAGCTTCTCTGGATCTTTTGAACTGTCCCCAATATCTGCTGAAGACAGAACCTACTGCTAAAACCTGACCCACCCTACTCACTGGCACAGGGCACACAGAAACTGCACTTGTCTCCTTCCAGTGATGAGCATGACTTTTACAATCTTTCAGCCATCTTAGCTTCAACAAGTGCTGCAGGTTTGCACTCTGCTCCAAGGGTATCCAGGAAGGCTAAAACTTGAAAGATTTCAGACTTGCAGAGGTCTGGTCTTCTCCACATCCACACAAAATCACACTGCATGAGTGGTCTCTTGAGAAAATCCATCCAAAAAAAAGTCAAGGCTTAAGAAGTAGCTGTCTGGAGGAAGCCTAAATGAGTAGCTGCAGATAGATACATAACTTTTAGATGATTAAAACAAAGCTAAATCTCATCCTAAGTGCCCAGCCCCTCAACAGGAGGGAGATCATGTAAGGTGCTCGGAGGTCCATGTGGTCTGGTCACTTGGCATCTCTCTTCAGGAGCTCACAGTTGCCAGGAGGTGACAAAAGAATGAGAAACCTGGCTGCCGTGCCTCTGCTCCAGGCAGGTCAGCACTCTTTTTCCCTGCCTCCTTAATCCCCTGAACTGTCTTGGGTTCAAGAGCAGATGGGGGAATATCACTTTGTTTTGTTCCTGGGGTAAATCCCCAAAGTGCAAGGCATCTCCCACTTGGGACATTTCCCTGCCAGCTACTTGGTGTACTAGCAGTCAGAGCTGGGCAAGCCTTCCACAGTCAGGAGCTGAGTCAACTTTTCTCCCATTAACAGTTTTTGTGGACAGATGAAGATTTCCTTGAATGTCTTTGCTATTTGTTTTTTGTTTTTTTTTTTTTTTTCTTTCTACCAAATCATTTTATGTATGCAGTGCCTGTGAAGAGATTTTGTTGCATGTGTTAAAAATTTGGGATTTCAGCTCTTGCAACGGTGTGTGCTGCACATTGTATTTTCAAAGTTTGATTGGAGAAGTATGACTGTGAATTGTATTAACTTTGACAAGGGCCAAGTCAAAATTTGCTTCCTGCCAATAATTGACAGTGTGAGCTGAAAATTCACCACTTTGTTGGAACATTTATACCAGCAAATTGGTTTTCAGGTGTATTGCTGGTTTTCAAATGCTCTGGTAATGAGGAACATATTAAACATCTAGACTGATTTATAGGAAATGCACTCAGAACAGGTGCTGCTACCTCAGCCCAACCTTATTTGCTAACTGAATATGAATAGCAATGTTTTATAACAAACCTGAGCAGACCCCAGTGTATGCGACAGGATACCTTAGTCCATCTCTCTCAACACAGATGGTTTTCTTATGAAGCAATTTCTCAGTCTCAGGCTGAACTCTTTGTTTTCTGGAAAGAAAAAAAATATCAATTTGGGGGCTCCAAAAGATGGTAGACATTTTTATGATAGCTACAATGCAAGTATGTATTCAGAGGGAATTTTTCAACACTCCTAGAGAAGTAGTAAACAACTTCTTTACTGCCTGATAATGCAGAGATACTTACTTTCATCAAAATAAATCTTGAACAGGTTTCAGTACTCCTCCGAAATGAGAGGTTCAGGGACTGGGACAGGAAGACCTTGGAAGGGAATGATACCTTATTGATTTACTTGGGTAACTATTTTCTTGGCAGTACTTAGCATGGGTGCAAAATACCTATTATGTGCTGACTGTAATTTTTTATAGCCCTCATTTAAAATGATGAAGTGGTTATTCCATGCTTGGTAGGGCTTTGTGTGTTTTGTAAGACACAAGCTGTGCTTCCAAAGGCTGCACAAGCTCAGTGAGCATTCAGCCACATATTTTCTGCTGCCTTTGAGACTGTTTGGGTTTGGGGTTTTATCTCAACACACCCGAAAATGCATATCCTTCCCCACTTGTGTCCCCATTAAGGTAGTGAGTGGAATGGCAACACCTTTTCATGGGGAAGGTTTCATAATAAGTAGTAATAATATATCCCCTGTAATATATCCACTACAGAACAAACTCCTCCATTTTCCTTCCCACAATGGATACAGATCCCACTTACAGATCTCCTTACAAATCACAACTCTGAAGGGATTTAGGAAGCAGCCTACTTATAGCAACCACCAAAAAGCACTCTTCACCTTCCATTTTCTCAAGGAATCATCCCAAAGGAAACAATTTTTGCTACTTGAATCTGAGGTCCTGTAAGTCACCAGTTCTAATCCCGTGGAAGGCCTGTCAAAGCTTATTTCAAATTGAATCTTTCTGCCCCAAATGCTGGTGTCCCTGCAATTTAACAAAGGAGTGGATGCATGTTTCAGACAGGTATCCCTCCCTGGGCTGTCTCCCTGCATCTCCATGCTTGGAAAGGAAGATCCATCAGGGGAGCAAACTGTTAACCTATTGTAAAGTTAACACATTTCTCTGTTTACTTTCTTGGAAACAGAATAAAGGAAACTGACTGAAGAAAACCAGCATATGGTTAAACATTTGGGTGGAAAACAACGGTAAGATTTTGCCCTGTGGTTTGCCCTATAGCCAACCAAAATCCACTTATGGTAAGATCAATGAAAATATAAGGTACCTAATATTGGGTCAGGTGAGATTTGACTCAGTAAGTATTTTAACTTGCAAATATTATACAGAAAGATAAAACATTTGATTAACTGATTCTGGCAGCCTGGCACACTACAAAGGAAAAATTAACATATATCCTACAATCCTCAGCAATTACAGTGTACTTAATCTGGATTTTTCTTTATACTGTAATTGTAAAAAAATAATTTGAAAGCGGAATCGTTAGCAACAAGAAGACAGAATTACTAGCAAGCCAGGCAAACGAGAATTAGATGGTAGATACTACCTCTACACATGCAAATGCTAGTAGTAACTCCTTGAAATTGCAGCTGATGGCACAAGGTTGGAGCCAGTGCTGTGGATAAACAAAAGTACAAATGCCTGGAGGAGAAGTTTTTCTACAGAATCATTTCATATTTCTGTTAAACTATGACTGTCTGCCTATCAAAAGGGCCCAGCTTTTGGAACAAAGGGCGCTGCCTGGTGAGGTGGCTCCAGCTCAGCATCCCCAGCCTTGCTCCCTGGGAAAGAGGATGCATTTTGTGACACCACAGTAGTAACTGCCAGATGTGCCCAAAACATGAGTTTGGGGCTCTGACGCATTTGAAACCTTGTCCTTCTGCTCATTTATGACAGGTGAAGGACAACCAAATCCCCACCATTTTTTGAGGGTGACAGGGCTTTGTGTGACACTTTCAGAGCTGTAAATCATCTGTTCCTCCTGCAGGGATGATCTGCCCTCATGTAATTAAGGAGTTAATACTAACCATATGGCTGATTACAGCAATTATTACAAACACAATGTCTAATGAAGGCAAAAGTATGGTAAAATAATTAGACTTAATTATGACATTCACATTTCAAATTATTCACTTATGCTATGTGAAGAATGAGAAATTCCCTCTGAAATGGAGCAAGTTTAAACATCCTCTTCATTCTGCAATGGGATCTGTGTGAGGAACAGGTGGATGTATTTACTAAGTCCCAAAAGGTAAGACTACCTAAAGCACACAGGGTTGTTTTCGTTGTTGTTGTTGTTGTTGTTGTTGTTGTTTTTTTGTGGATTTTTTTCCCCATCCACAGCCTTTTCTTTTTGCAGGTAACTTTCCCTTCCAGCCTAGGCTGGCTGCTGCTGTGCTCTCACAACTGGGCTGGAAACCTCAGACGAGTCAGAAAGGCAATGAGAAACCTGGAAAAATTCCCCAGCTCCCTCAGCCCCCTGTTATTTTACACTTTTTAGCCTAGTTCCTGAAAACAGCTTTGCTCAAGAGGGTCTCTTTCTGCTTCCTTGCAATGGTGAGCATGACCCAGAGCTCTGATGGGCAGTCCCATCTTCCACTCCTTGAAGAGCTCCTCCTTCTCTTTTGCTTCCATAAGCACATCCATCTGGCCTAAGTCAATTTTAATTTACAAACAGCAGTCTCATTTTAGAAGTTTGTAACACACACTTGCACATAAAATACTCGCTGCAGTGGTAAAGGGGAGTTTCAGGCTGGTGCATTTGTCACAGTGCTCAAAATTCCAGCTGTATCGATTCGATCAATTCATTTTACAGTGCTATTTTCATTAGCTAATCCTGGGGAGTTTGCTGCACGGGATCTATTAAGTACACACTCACATGCACATTCAGAGCAGGAGAGGACAGATTTCATTAAAGTGCACCACAGATGGGAAGATATCCAAGTCACTTCCAATACATTATATTAGCTCAACCGGAGGTTTTTCTTAGAGTTCACACAGTTCATGATTAAAGCTTTTCTTTCGATGGCCTGAGTCACACACTCAAGTATGTGCTTCATGGTCACTGCCCGCTAGCTGGGAAATACTTGTGCTATGTGGCCTAAACTTAGGCATGAAAATTATTTTGACAAAATTCCTGGCAAGAGCACTTGGCCCACTCTACTCCATGTCAATATGAAAGTGCTTTTCATGTGGCCTCTTGCTTTATTCACTGTAACAGCTCAGTGGGAACCTGTAGGGTTAATCACGAACCTGTGTATGAATGGATGCTCTTCACATAACCTGGAGCCATTTCTTCTGCATAAAGGCATCAGTGATAACTTCGGAACGGTTACTGTAGTGTTTTGTCATCCCCAGGAACATGTGCAGGCACATGGCACATTGTGGAAGGAAAATAACCCCTTTTTAAAACAAAATTGCTTGGTACACACCGATTGCTCCAAGATACCTCGCAGACTCCAGAGCCCATTTCTGTGATGGGCACCCAGCACTGGGCCCTGCCAAAAGCAACACCGAGAGCTTGCAAAGGCCCTGTTCTACGTCAGCAGCAGAACTGAACTGCGGGTAGCCACCTCCAGCCCCTGGGTCCTCCCTGAGCAACATCTGCCCCGCTGTGTCCTGCCCCTGCTCTCCTTTCTCCTCACTGAGCTCCAGCAGCGAGGCGCAGCCTCGGCTCTCCTCCAGTGCTGCTAACGCTCACCAGGGGAAGGAAGCAAAAACTCGGGGCAGGCAGAATCTGAAATTACAGTGATATACATAAGCAGAGCGGAGCCATCCTTCCTTGCAAAGTGAATTTCAGCCAAGAGGCAGTGCTACTGGTGTCTGAAAAACGTAATGACAGTGTCCACTTGCCAGGTCATTACGGGTTCTGTGCAACAAAGCACAGCTCTCTGAAACCCCCTGGGTGCCACAGCAGGGCTCCCTGCAAGCTGTAGGTCAGCCCAGCATGCCATGCAAATATTTTTCTTTTTTGACACACTCAGCATCACCTGGGGTTCTCTCCTGCACGGGCAGAGGCCTTCTCTGGGAGAGGCACCCAACCTCAACTCAGCGGGAAAAGTAGTCCTATGGCCCCATCTCTGAGGATCCCCAAGGTACTCATCCAAATCTGCAGATGAGGAGCTCCACCCCACCATTAAATAAATCAGGTGGATGAGAGGGCCTTGAAGCAAGTATGTTTTTACCAAAATGTGATTCAGTGTTTCTTTTCCAAAGTGACCTCAAGTGAGTAAATCATTAATTCAAGAAAGTTGCAATGACTAACCCAAGGGATTTTCATACAATGCTCAGGCACAGGGATCCTGTGTCTGTTTGCTGGATTGGTATTACTGTGGATGGTGACAGTGCACATAACTGTCACTATGAAGTGGCAATATTTTGCAGCAACTCACAAGCTGTAGTTTTTGAGGACTTATGTTTAACACTGAATGTAGAAAAAAAAAAAGTATGGTAGACTCATAATGCTCACTAGGATATGCAGACTTTTTATTCATTCATTCAGTATTCTGAAAGACTCTTCATTCTTATAAAATCAGCATTCTCCTAGGGCAGTTTTTAGACCATTCACAGTTATCTGAGGTTGGAGTCTTGGAAAATTGCTACTGGGCAGAGAGGGAATGAAGATGCATCAGCTCCCTAACAACCTAGCTTCTGAATTACATCACTGCTCCATAAATATATTCATTTTATTCATGTTCATTCCTGAAAGAATTTACTGCACCAAGGATGTCATCTTGACTATGCATCTTAGAATTGATCATTTCCCCAATTAAGCTGTTCAGGCCTCAGACTTAAAGAGCTGTCACAGCTGCTGCAAGTTGATTTATCTCCTGGTGACGAGCAGAGCTCCTGACCAAAAATTATTAATGACAGAACTTCTTTTTTTGAAATAACCTTAACCTGAGCATATATCTTTTTAGTCACATTAATATCTGAACACATACCCCCAGTTCTTAGCCAGGTATTAAATGGGTGTAAAATCCTAAACCTTAGTCTTTTAATACAGGGCCTTTCAAATGAAGAATAAGAGAGTAATCCAGCCTTGTTCTGTGCCAGGCAACTGCTGCTGTTTGATGGGAAGCAAGGGCTCTGAACGCGTTTTACTTACCATCACTCTGCCATGCAGGCAGCTCACTCCCAGCAGTGCCCTGGAGCTCCTCTTTCCAAGACTTGACTTCCCAGCTTGGTCGAGGCAAGAAGGCGTAAAGATAAAAAGCAACAAGTGACCATTCATCAGTTCAGGACAGTTATTTCTTTTAAGTCTTGTTTGTGGCTCAATACCACTCCCACAGCATGTAAATGAACAGCTCTGCCACCAGCATTAATGAAACAAGAACGGGGCTGCCAGGGAAGTGGTGGAGTCCCCATCCTTAGAGGTGTTTAAGAATCGAGTGGACATGGCACAAGGGGACGTGGTTTAGTGATGGGACTCAGTGAGTCAGGCTGATGTTTAGGCTTGATGATCTTGAAGGCCTTTTCCAACCTAGATGATTCTATGATTCTAAGAAGTGGACCCTTCATCAGCATGGTTTTGTGATCACTGCTACAGCAGACGGGGTCCATTGCATCACCCTGGCCAAGATGACTTTATTACATTGAATTGCTTAGCAAATTTTATCATAAAAAAAACTGAAGATATATAATTTATCGGGTTTGTTGGATATGCAAAAACAGCTTGGGTCTATACAAAGCCTTGGACAGTTGGGTCCTGACCTGTTTGAGACATCTTATCAAACCTCAGGAGGACACAGCCACAAACACAAATCCAGTTTCCTCTGATTTGAATGGCCCTAAAATCATTTGCACCTTAAAAATCCCCCTCACAAATGCCAGTGTGAGATAATTCACACATTCAGCTGAGCAGTTCTACCCTGTTCCAGATATATGTCAAAACTTCCACTTAAACTTTTTTTAATTAGTTTTAAAATTCATCCAAATGTTTAAAAGTTTTAAACAGCTAAGCGTCTTTCTTATTATTCAGTCCTCTTATTATTCATTTTCAAAAGGCCCTCTGACACCTATCAAATCTGATAGACTGAGCAGTGATTTCTCTCAGGCGAGTGTAAATCTTACACCACTTCCCACATGATATTACTTTCCACATGTCTTATGGCTCTGGAAACAAGTAATCAAATTAATAGGACTATTTAACTTTCATTCATATCTTAGCTGCCACTATAAATTTCAACCGTCAGAAGATGGTAAAATGTTAGTTTTGCTTTATTTGGAGGAGATATTCATTTTCACAACTTTTGCCTTATTAAATCCAGCAGCTTATTTCTTGGGTAAGACTGTATGATTCACATTGACAGCAATTTCAATAACCTCCCCAAACCTTCACTATTTACATTTGGTTTTGTGAACAGGTCATATTCCTGCCATTAAAAGTTTATGATGATTTAATAGGGTGACTGTAAATATAATCTACCTGGGTCTGAAAACTTTCGTGGTTAAAAAGGTACAACTAGAACCATATGCAGCAACACAATTCCTCAGCTGTTCCACTGAGCTCCTCCTCGGCAATATCCACTACTGGGACCAGATCAAAACTGTCTTCTGGTTATTCTGCTGGTTTCTGATCACCTGTTGCAATTGGTTCATTATGTGATTATTCATCAGCAACATGCCTAGTATTCCCAGCCCAGGATATCCAGGGATCACGTTACTTTTCGGGAACAAGCTTTGCTGTCGTCCTCTGCTCTGTTGTGGCTTAATGGAAATAGGACAGAGAACTTCTGTTTCAGGACTGAGAAACTGAAGGTCTGATCACGCAATGCAAAAGTTACCATGAGTTTTCACTCTTCAGCCAAGGTGTGGCAGTAGCCTTGTGTGTGTTTTCTGAGCTCATCTCAACTGCAGGCTGAAACTTTCTAATTCAAACCACCATGAATCTGTGTACTGCTTGTTCCCCACTGCCTATTCCAAGTGAAGGGCAGATTTTCAACCTAGTCTTGCCCAGTAACAGCTTTTTGCACATTTCAGTAAAACGTTATGCAAGGATCTTCCCTTCAGCCTCCATCCACACATATAAACCATGCCCTTAGGAGGAAAAGCAAAAAAGAAAGTGTTCAGTGGCTGCTACCAACATTGCTTCACAAAACGTAGTGGACAGCAGTTGAATACCATGGCGGTGTGTGTGACTTGTACAGCAGCATGAACCAAACAGCATCTCACTAAATTTAGGCAAACACCTTGAAAGACATCAAGTCAATTTTGGTTGGAATGAGGACACCACACAGTGACTAAACAGATCCAGACCTGCTGTTCAGAGTTGAAAGCTGCTTGAGCCATTCTGCATTCAGTTGTAATGAACTGTTTGCAGAAAATATTATTGGTCTTGTGACGTGATAGTTTGGCATTTGCAACTTAAAATTACATTGGACATTTTCAGCTTTATGATATTGCAAATTCAGGCTTGGTTAAATATCCATTACAATCTTACTTCTTTCAGAATTACTGCTTCCCAGGTTTCTTCTTCCTCTCAAAGATATGTGCTTCAGATTATTTTCTCACAGATTTATTATCCTGTAGTTTTCCGGGATGAATCTCCATTTCTATAAAAAACCCTGTCTACCTTTATAATCTTTTTAGGTCTCTTTTTATTATCTCATTTTCTCTCTAGTGCTTCTAATTCAATATCCTCTGAATTTTGTAATCATGCTCTTCTCACTTTTTTCTTAGATCATTAATGATGGTATTTAATGCAAACTCTCTTTACACCAGTCCTAAAGTACTGCATGATCATAATACTGCTTAGCTTTTAGAAAGCACAATCTGTCCATAACTCACAAAGCATTTCGTATGTCAGGTAAATGCTCTTACTCCATATTACAACTGAAGATGCAAATGGTGCAGGCTCACTTCCTCTCCCTATGCATCACCCACTGTCAAGGGAGAGAGAGGGAGACAAAGTTCACCAGAGTGTGTTTTGGAGTGGCTAGAAGAGCTTTCCACTTTGAACCACCCTTTAGGGACCCCAGCCCCTCCAGGGGGAGTCATGAAGACTCTGACAAATACCCCTGGAGAAGCAACCTTGACAAAAGAGAGCTGGGACACGAACCAAGCCTGGTCAACCCTTCGTCAAGAGGAGAGTATTGCAAGTGTCTGTTCCTACTTAAAACATGGGTAGGTTTCCATGCTGGGAAATTTATGTATGGGCAAGAAAGAATTAATTCCCTGGATAAACCCTTTGTATTTTTCCAAGATGAAAGACTGAAACTTTCACCTCTCAGTTTTCAACAAAAAGCTGTATTGCGGTGATGTGAAAGACCCTGTTTAATATGGCTTCACAAAGCACACATTTTCCACAGCCTGGGAATTACCTGCAGAAGGTGATGATTTTTATGATCGACTCGTTTGGGGCAGAAAGGGTGAACCCCATCCCTACCAACTGGTGCAAAGGCTGATATAACGTATTTCAGAGGTACTCCAAACTGCTGAGCCCTTCCACAGTCCTTGTTCCAGATAATTTCCTATTAAGCCCCTGTGACAAACCAATCTCTCAGACAGTATCTGCCCCAAATCACAGCAATTTTAGATGTGACATGCTGTGGGTGAAGAGTGGATAGGTAGAAGGAAAAAGGCACAGAAACAGACACCACTCAGCCTTCCCAGGCAGGTGTTCCCACACACCCATCAGGACCAGGACTTTACAGACATAAAAAGCCAGAGGTCAAAAACAAATCAAAAATAAAACTATGTAGATCACAGTTGCTAGGTTTCTCTCCCACATAGCCATTAGCTTCTTACCTGACCATCTCTTTTACTGCCCAGGGAATAAACTGCATTTACTTTGTCCTAAGAAATTTACAGGCCACTGCCACAGGATATCTTCAGCCCCCTTGGAAATATGGATAATGTTGAACCATGGCAGAGCTGCCTGGCAGCAAACAAGTGAACATTAGCTGCAGGCCCGGAGTAGCTATTCGGTCCAGCTGGAAATATGGAAAGACACATCTGCCACTGCCTTGTAACCAAATGCTTTTGCCTTTCCTGCTGCTGCTATCCTTGCCAGGCTCAGGGGCACAGCTGCCTGTCGCTCCCCCAAAAGCTTCCTCCCTGTCTGGGACACACAAATAGCCATGCAACCCCATCCTGCTTCTGTCCTTCAAGGTGGTTTGCTCTTTCTGAATTAATACCACCATTTCAAAAACCCTTTCATTTCAAGTGCCCATGTTTTCAGAGGTGTTGTGTGCCTGTAGCTCCCACTGAACTTCAGCTGGGCTGGTGGCTCCCAAAAGGGCATCATGATGGGCAATTGGAGGTGAAGACAGGAAAAGTAAAGATACTCTTCTAGAAAGTTACAGCCTGAAAGTTCTTTTGAACACTGTGTTTCACTCTTAGTTTTGGGGACACCACCTCAGACAGGAAAAACATATATATATGTAAAGATCCATTTGTCTGAACTAGTATCCTCTGGTGGCCAATGTCTATTTGATATCTTCTTCACATAAGATGGAAGAAGTAGTAGGACAATATTTCTGTTGTTTGTTTTTTTTTGTTTATTTGTTTGTTTATAAAAAAAAAAGAAGAAGAAAAATAAGTTGTTAAGAAATCCCCAAATCCAATGATCACTGTTAGTTTCTGTTGTTTTTCCATGGTTTGGATATTACAGGTATTTTTCATAACTGGAAGGAGATGTGCCTTGCATTTTTGGCCAAACTTCACTCCAAATAATTATATTCTGAATGCCTTAAGTATCAAAGGTTTTATTTGGGTAAGATACTAGCTTCTAACCATAAAGCTACAATATAATGGTGTTTTGCACCATTAAACAGCTGCCATTATCCAATTGAAAGGTAGCTCTATGGTGCTGAGCTATGAAATATATTATGACCTCATAGCCCCATCACCATATTTATGGAGGCAATGTCCACAGTAGTGATAGCAAGACCATAGGATAATTTTGTCATTTACTTCATTTAACATGGCCAGTGTCTGCAGTCCCCCATCAGGAAGTCATTTTGACATCCCAAGCCTACAAGCAGCTGCAAACTTGCAGGAACCCCTGTGCGTTTAGCAAAACACATTAACATTAGGTGAAGGAGTTTTCATTCCCCGCTACCTTTTAATTAGGTAAATATCTGTAGGGAAGAAAGTTGACCAGAAACCTCTTGCAGCAGAACCTTGGATAGAGCATGGGTGGTATATACTTCTTTCCTTCTACAAAAACCTATACAACCAGCTCCCACTTGCAAGAGCGTAACACGGGACTAGAGGATTATCGGTCGCAATTCAAACGCAATTCCCTGATAATGGTAATAGTGTTCCAGTGTTAGAAGTGATAGACTTACATAATTAGCTGCAAGTGCTATTTCTGTGTGTGTAAAATCTTTTAATTATTTCCTTTTTAATTATTTTAAATTACCTAATAACTCTTTGGCAAAGAGGGATGTATGGGAGGGAGGTAGAGAGCGCCTGCCATCGTTATGAAAGCTCTTCAAGAGCTCCATTATGTGCTGTGAGCATCTGACTCTTTGTAGCATGAGTCACCCACAAAGTCTTGAGCCATCAAGTAATTAAGGTTCCTTAATACAGAGTGGGAGGGGAGGAAGTAATATCATTTGTCGTTATGATCAGTCACATTCCTACAAGTATATATCATAACTGTTTTATAAATGGATTATTAGCAAATCAGATTACAGCCCTAATTATTTCTCCCAGCATTTCCCTTACCCATGTGCTGTGGAGTCATCCGCTTCCCACTACCAATATACTTCTATCTGTTTTCTTCCCTCTTTGCTATCTCACATACATACACAATCATTTATGTAAACTCATCCAGGACAGGAAGAGCCGAACAATAGCTGTTTCAACACTTCAAAGCAAAAAATATTTCTGGTTGTCACTAAAAATCTTTCTGAATGGATAGCTACGTGGCAACCCTGGTAAAATACAGTGGTCATAACCCAGTTCTGGGCAGAACTGTGAAAGAAGAATTTGCAACACAGACACAGACACAGACACAGATTTCTAGGTTGGAAGAGACCTCAAGATCATCGAGTCCAACCTCCGACCTAACACTAAGTACTCCACTAAACCATATCACTAAGCTGTACATCTAAACGTCTTTTAAAGACCTCCAGGGATGGCGACTCCACCACCTCCCTGGGCAGCCCGTTCCAATGCTTAATAACCCTTTCGGTAAAGAAGTACTTCCTAACATCCAACCTAAAACTCCCCTGTCGCAACTTTCGCCCATTCCCCCTCGTCCTGTCACCAGGCACGTGGGAGAACAGACCAACCCCCACCTCACTACAGCTTCCTTTAAGGTAACTGTAGAGAGCGATAAGGTCGCCCCTGAGCCTCCTCTTTTCCAGGCTGAACAAGCCCAGCTCCCTCAGCCGCTCCTCGTAAGACTTGTTCTCCAGACCCCTCACCAGCTTGGTCGCCCTTCTCTGGACTCGCTCGAGCACGTCCATGTCCTTCCTGTAGCGAGGGGCCCAAAACTGAACACAGTACTCGAGGTGTGGCCTCACCAGAGCCGAGTACAGGGGGACAATCACCTCCCTAGACCTGCTGGCCACACTGCTTCTTATACAGGCCAGGATGCTGTTGGCCTTCTTGGCCACCTGAGCACACTGCTGGCTCATATTCAGCCGACTATCAACCAATACTCCCAGGTCCTTCTCGGCCAGGCAGCTTTCCAGCCACTCATCTCCCAGCCTGTAGCTCTGCTTGGGGTTGTTGCGCCCCAGGTGCAGGACCCGGCACTTGGCCTTGTTGAACTTCATACAGTTGACCTCAGCCCATCGCTCCAGCCTATCCAGATCCTCCTGCAGAGCCTTCCTGCCCTCGAGCAGATCGACACACGCACTTAGCTTGGTGTCATCTGCAAACTTACTGAGGGTGCACTGGACGCCCTCATCCAGATCATCGATAAAGATATTAAAGAGGACCGGCCCCAGTACCGAGCCCTGGGGGACACCACTTGTGACCAGCCTCCAACCAGATTTGACTCCATTTACCACAACTCTCTGGGCCCGGCTATCCAGCCAGTTTCTAACCCAGCGAAGCGTACGCCAGTCCAAGCCCCGAGCAGCCAGTTTCTTGAGGAGAATGTTGTGGGGAACGGTGTCAAAAGCCTTACTGAGGTCAAGGTAAACCACATCCACAGCCCTTCCCTCATCCACCAAGCGCGTCACTTTGTCATAGAAGGAGATCAGGTTCGTCAAGCAGGACCTGCCTTTCATAAACCCATGCTGACTGGGCCTGATCGCCTGCTCGCCCTGCAAGTGCCGCGTGATGACCCTCAAGATAATCTGCTCCATGAGCTTTCCTGGCACTGAGGTCAAACTGACAGGCCTATAGTTCCCCGGGTCTGCCCTCCGGCCCTTCTTATAGATGGGCGTCACATTGGCTAGCCGCCAGTCAACTGGGACCTCCCCCGATAGCCAGGACTGCCGATAAATGATGGAAAGCGGCTCGGCCAGCTCCTCCGCCAGTTCTTTCAGTACCCTCGGGTGCATCCCATCCGGCCCCATCGACTTGCGCACATCCAAGCTCCTTAGCAGGTCGCCAACCATTTCCTCATGAATAGCAAAGGCCACATCCTGCTCCCCATCCCCTTCCGCCAGCTCAGGGCACTGGGTATCCAGAGAACAACCGGTATTGCCGCTAAAGACTGAGGCAAAGGCGGCATTAAGCACCTCAGCCTTTTCTTCATCCTTAGTAACTAGGTTTCCCCTCGCATCCAGTAAAGGATGGAGATTCTCCTTAGTCCTCCGTTTCGCATTGATATATTTGTAAAAGGATTTTTTGTTGTCTTTAACGGCAGTAGCCAGGTTGAGCTCCAGATGAGCTTTGGCCTTTAACACAATGCCATCTCCATGCTGGCTAGCAATCTCAGAAGAAAGGACAAGAAGTGACAGGCCTGAAAAGAAAATCACCTTTCTCACTTTTATGGGAAAAATCAGGACTGTTAGGTAAGACATGTTAAGTAACATTTCTCTTTTCTAATGAAGTCCAAGACCACAAGAGCTAGATTATTCCAATAAAATCTGAAGGGCAGGACAAAGCTAAGCAAGAGCTGATGGAATGGGAAGCAAAATAAAGGAAAAAAAATGGAGTGATGGGAATTAAAATAAACTAAAAGAAAACAGGAAGAATCACAGGTCAAATTTGCCATCCTCAGACAATGAAATCTGTTATCATTTTCAAGAGCACCCATGGGATTTAGCAGCCCTGAGGAACTGTAATCATTGCGTCTATTGTAACTTTTCACAAAAAGACCAGAGATTTAGATGTTTCTGTTCTTTATGCATAGGGTGTTTTGGAAACACCCTCCAAAATTCATTAAATCATCAAGCCAATGCTAGAAACAGTAGGCAACCTGAAAAGTAAGGCCAAGCTGCTCCCTTGCACCCTTTCCTAGCAGTGCAAAATACAATGTCTGTTACAGGTGTACCAAAAAGGAAAGGAGAGACTTAGGGGTAAGCAATAATGGGTTGTGAGGCCACAGTTTTGCTAATTCTCCAACCTTATTTTTTATCATTTTCAGAAGAAAAAACAATCAAGAAGGTGGCATAGTCTGTACAAATTCCTTTGCCACCTAGTAAAGTATGATTAAGATTACCATGAGCGTTTGGTAGGGAGGGATTAAGAGTGTTAGTAATGCCAGAATTAGGCTCAGAAATGCTGAAGAACTTGCAAGGGACTTCTGCTTAACCACAGCTCTGCCTCTAACCCTCCTGATCAAGAAACATACGACCAGTCCCTCTGGTAAAGCTGTATCCTGATGGATAGCTACCCTCCCCATTGCGACCAGAACATTGCTTGTGTTGGATCTGCTCTTCATATTGTCCTTATCTCAACTACATTATGCACACATCAAGGCAAAAATCCATCTTTCCATCCATAAAGAGAACTACCACATACTTTTCAAGGTATAATGATATATCAGAAAAAAAAAAAAAAAAGAGAGACACCAAAGCAGGAATGTGCACCCATGTCCAGAAGGATTCCAGGTTTCAATTTTGTCCTCATACCCCCCCTGGCTGGGCAAAGTTCTCCAGTGTCTAGCTCTGTCACTAGCATTGCAGGTGAGAGGAAAGAAAGCCCAGCCCAGCCTGACACTCTGACCCCAGACAGGAGGAAAGACCGGTGGATCCCACCAAGCCGGACTTTTCTTAGTGTGTGGCCCAGCAGCTCGCAGGACTCACCATGAGGGGCAGGCTAGAGAAAGCTCAGTGCCAGGATATTTGCCTTCATGTTGCTTATGTTCTTGAGGAGGTTGGTCTCTGCCTGAATGAATGATTCACAAGTGGCAGTATCCCACGTTCACCTCTCAGGGAGAATGCAAGTCAAAAGCATAATTACCACTCCTCTTCCATCCCAGTTAACCTGAAGGTCTCCACTGAATTTCTACTGGCTGAAAAGCATGAATTCTTCTACAAGTACTTCCCGCAACAGTGACTATCTCTGCAGACCGGGCTTGATTATCTTCAAATATTGCTATAGTGCTGTTTTAATCAGTAATTACACACAAAGCAGAGTCATTAACCCCTTCTAAATTGAGCCCCCCTCACTGGTACTGAAACAATAGCATATGCCTATGGTGTGGGCAAACGTCTCAACTCCACTCTCTCTAAGGTGTTACTTCACAATGTTAAACCTATAAAACTCAATCATACTCTAGCCTGGGAGAAAAATTCTGAGAAAACTCTGGAGGAGTCAATTTATTTGGAAGTTAACCAGACATATTTCAATCTCGATTGGACATCTTGAGACACAACATAAATTTTTATATAGGTTATTTGATTCTCACACCTCATAAATTAAGTAGAATGATCTCTGATATATCTAATGCCTGGTGGTAAAACTGTGGAAGGATGGATTTCTGGTACATTTGTTTCCAGTGCCCTGCAGTTAGATCCTTCTGGGCATCAGTTAAGGTTAACATGAAATGAGGGGCAGTGACAGGAGACAGCTTCAAGTCCTGAGCAATTTGCAAAGGAAAGTCAGCTTGCTGGGACCAACCTACTAGCCATTCTACATATGACACAGCTATTAGAGGGTTAGGTATTGCTGCTGGGCTCTACTCAAAATTGCTCCAAACTGTAGAAAGATGGAACATTGGTGGGCAAGTCAAAAGCAAACATTCCAGCATAAAAACTTTAATAACAGAGCTATATCAGTAATCGATTAGGTTAATTTATCTCATCCAAAGTTGCTCGGAACTTTCCATCTATTTGCCATTTGTATGAACCAATAATAAAGTTTGATTTTAAGCTGTAGATGGTATGAAAAATCAATGAAATTGTATCTTGTAAATGTCTTGATTGAATATAGAGTGGGCTAGCCAGCTAAATCCCATGGTGTGTTTTTGTGTCTTTGACTGGACAACACAGAATCAAAATAACACAAGATGTTGCAAGTCAGAATTTGACCCGTATTGACTATCTGCATAATTCGTCCAGTCAGGAAGAGAAATAATGTCACTTATGGACTAGTAGTCCATAGATACAACCTGCATGTGACTAATAGTGCAAATGCACTATTAGTATCTCTAAGTGTACACCTAAAGTCTGCTTTTAGTAAAAGCCAAGATGAACTTTTTGTACTTCCACAAATAAAACTCAAATCTTCCCAGGAGGCAAACACAATCAAATGAAACAAATTTTCCTTTGTTATGAAATATGGCTACAAATACTTAGAATAATAGGGAGATGAATTCAACTCTGAATCAGAAATTTATGACTCGGTACTACCTTAAGTGTTTAATACCAGTGATATCTGTTATACAATAGTAGTGATAGTAGAGAAGATATTATGCTATAATCAGAACTGGCATATATCTCGTACGTAATAACAAAGCTCATAGCTGTCATCAGCAATTGTTAAGTCATACTGATTACCACCAGCAATAAAGTATGCATCACTGGTGACAGCAGAGATCTTCATTTTTTTGATTTAGGAGGTCTCTTCCAGTCTTACTTTTTTTTTTCTTGTTCCCTAATTCATTTGATAAAAACTGATCCTTATGACAGAGATGTGTATCATCATTGGGATTCAGAGTGAACATCCCAGGGCAGTGCAGGCAGTGCAGTACAAAGGAGAAAAAAAGTGGGAAGGAATTCATTTTTCCCAGAGTCATCATTTTGTGTAAGGAAGAGGACTTATTATTTGTTATGCTTATCTTGCTTTTAATGGCTGGCTTTGTAACCAGGTGGGTGAACAGCATTTTGTTTTTAAAGTAAGCATGTTTTCAAGCTCTTTGTGCCATATGGCCCACAAAGAAGTAAAACTCCATCCTATGGGCAGGGTGTTCAAGACCTTTGCTCTAGGCAACTGCGTACAGTTCTGAATTTGCAGTGTGTTTTTAGGAAATGTGTTAATTTTTATGCATTCTAATTTGGTTAAGTTCCTTCTCTTGGCAACTGGGCATTGTCAGATCCTCTCTGATCAGCAGGGGACTAATACAACCTGGGAGCTACAGCCCAGGCAATGGAAAACATTACAGGCCTGGTGGAGGACATATTTGTAAAGGATATCTCCTGCACCTGGACTCCATTTATTAAGTTTGCAGAAAGGACAGCTCCTGCCAAGAAGCCAGACACTCTGACCTTGTTTGAACTTGCCTGCTGCCTGCGGAGCAGGATCTGTAGCAGGCAGGAGCGAAGGAGGGGCACGGAGCACACTGTTGCTCCTCGGAGACTCACTGCAATACAGACGGAGTTTATGTTCACAAAGTGTTTTACTTTTAAAGCCTGTGTTCTTTCATCTCGTCACAGGCTATAACTTTGCTATTGAACTATATTGCTGTGTCTAGTCAGGGTGTGTGTTTGTATGCTGGTGTCAATCATTTCTTTTTGTACCCTTCACCGGCTGCAGCTAGCAGAGTGGCAGGTGGCTCTTGCTCTCCACTCTATTGATGCTGCTTGTTTTTATTATATCATTTTTCCCCCTCCACAAGCTTTATAACCTATCAAGGTCTAAAGTCTGTAATAAACTGAAAGTTAAAAGGGGAAAACAAATAAATAAATAAATAACAGCACATAAAGTTAATACAGATCAGATCCAACACCCAGGTCATCTTCAGCAAGGCTCTATTTTTCCCACTATGACATGAAATTGAACTTATCCCATAATGCGGTTCTTATTTTGGATTTAAAGATGTTAGCATTCCATGTAAGTCTTAATGATCATGCTTGGCTCTCAGACACTGCAGAGATAAGTGTCCTGCAAATAGCTAAGCTGGATAGACATAGATACTGTTTTCCCTAATAAAGCTGAGATCCTTTGGAACAACAGATTACCTAACCGGAGTATTATCCTTCCAAACAAATAACAAATTACTCCTTTTCATAAAAGGAAAAAAAAAAAAAAAGGAACAAAATAAAATTCTCTTCCCCACATAACTGAGATGTCTACTACTTAAAACTCCTTCCAGACTGAAAGCAGCACAGGACTAAAGAGCTAAAGAGTGAGCTTAATCTGATGTCTGCTGGATGACTTAATTTAAAACCAGGCATACCCTTAGGCATTTCACTGACGTGAGACTTTACCCAGCACATTTAGTATCCCAGTGCGGTGTGCTGCAGCTCTCCACAAGGTCACTTCTGGGGCTGCAGCCCACACGGGAAAAGCTTCTCCTAAACCTGGGACTCAACCACGGAGACTACAGGGGAGAGATCAGCTCAGGAGTGGAGGGAGAGATCAGGGGGGTCGTCATCCCTCATGTCTGGCAGTGCCTCAGTGATGATGGTGAGGGTGTTTGCACGGACATCTGTCCACTGGGAGGAATAGGGACAAGGAACAGCCTGCTAATTTTACACCCTGCAAAACTGGCAGGTCGCCATCCCAGTCTCTTTGTTACCACTGATCCGGGATGGATTTGAATAGGTTATATAGAAGTGAAATACTGTGTCCTATAATTAGTCCAAAGAGGCTCCCAGCTCCTAATTACATCTAGTTTAGCCATTTAGTATTAACTTGTAAAATTTGTACACAGTTATTCCTTTGTCCAGTAAAGAAAAGGAAGAGGAAAAATTAACACATCATTCAGACTTGTAAAAGATAACTTATTAGGTTTATTTATGTAAGGCTTGTGGTAGCTTAAAAAAAGTCATTCAGAGCCTAAGTAGCTGAATGCTCATGCTGTTCACGATCTAGACAGCGAGATGTGATGGGAGAAAAGCCCTGAGACCAGGAGAGCAGCTGGCGCCCTGGCAGTCTCAGTGTTGGGGACAGCCCCGCTTGGACCTCCTTGCCAGGGCCTCCCCTCGCACCCATGGGCAGCTGGCCACTCCCTTAGCAGGACACAACCAGCACTGCGGATGAGGGGCAGAGATCTTCCATCCACCAGAGGCTACTGAAGACCTGGGAGCACCTGACTAGTGGGTGGGCTGCTTGGCAAGTGCAAAAGGGGCAGGAGGATTTGCTGAACTGGAAAGAATGGACTGGAGATCCCACAACTAGGTGGCATATGCTTTCCCACACTTGTACTGCTGCAAAGGTTTAGTTAGCACAACCAACCACCCAAATCCACTGATATCTCAAGCTAAAACAATAGCAAGAGATATGTGCACCTTTACTCAGAGCAGTCAGTCTGTTTGTGGTGGGGTATTGTCACTCCACTCACTGCTGTTCCTGGAAAGAAAGGGGTAGAGGGGGCAGTCTGAGATGCCAGACTGGCTTTTCACTGTACTGCTTCCAAGGAATTGAGGCCAGCTCTAGCCAGTTTGAACATATTTTTTTGCTCAGAACATTATTTGATAAAAATTAAACAAAAAAAAATGCCAGTCTTGTTTACAAAATCCAACTCATGTCCTTGAACTGCATTTCAGCAACCAAAAGATAAAAAGAGTATGCTAATGCAATGTATAGACCATGAAGAAGAAATCTGAAGTCAAAATAGCCCAATGGAACTACTCACATGTGATAACTGATCTGCTCACTTGAAAGCATTCACTTAGTAAAAGGAAGTCCATTTGATTTTGCTGGACTTTCTAGATAATTTTGAAAGATTAAAATTTTGCTCTGCTGCAACACAAACGTTGTTTTTCCCCATTGCAACTGAGTTTCTCCTACTATTAACATAAATAAGAAAAGGGTATATTGCTGCTTGTTCAGGGAAATTATGAAAAGAATTGTAAAAAATGTGGAAAGTATTTTTTCCTTAAGCAAACCTAAAAGAAAATGAAAAATATCCCAGTAAAATAAAATGTTATCAAGCCTTGTTTTCTGAAACCAAATAAACAAGAAGACAAGATTTCTTGCTGAAAACAGTTTTGGAGGGACAAAATAGCAAAAGGTCAACATTCACTACATTTTAACTTGGAATAGTTCATTCAGTTCTTTACAGTACTCTGTGATTGCTAGCCTCTGGCCAAAAACTACAAAGTCCTACCAGGTCTGGGCACATAACAGATATTTTAAAATAGTAAAGTAAAGGTTTTCACCCATAAATACTACTTCTTCCTAGAGCTATAGGGAACACCCAATCTTATCTGTATTGTCTGTGTTTCTTTGATGACTAGTATCTTCCCATATGAGGTTTGGTCTGATATCACAAGAAGTAGAGTAGAGAAAGCAAAAACAACTTTTAAAAATGTAAGCCTTTTTTTTTCTTTTTTTTCTTTTTTTTTTTCTAAATAAAGCCCAGTGTCTTGTTACACTGATGTCCCCACAGCTTGGCGCAGCACCAAGAGTGGTTGGATCTGTCAATGGAAAGAAAAAACTTCATAATTATTGGTTAGAACAAGCAGCTATGACATTATTAACACTGCAAACGATTTCTTCTTTCTCTGCAAAGCAGCTGCCAAACAATAACAAATATTTCTGAATGTCCTGAACAGAACAGGGATCACCATGTGTAAACTACAGACTGCCCAGTTATGGAGCAGTGGAAGTACCACCACAGTTCAGAGACTAATCCAATGGCATAAATATACAACATCAACTCGTCATAGCAACTAATTAATTCTTTAATAGTTTATTTATGCCTACAAAAAATATTAACAAATCTAAATAAAGCTAAAAGCCATTTGTGGATAAACTGTAAGCAGAAAAATAATAATTAATTTCATCAAATGAAACCAGTCCTGGCAAGAAATTCAGGCAGCTCTGCTCATGGGTCAGATCTGTTGAGAATGATGCTGCAGCATGGGTGGATATCTTGGTTAGCGCTTGTGGCAACTTGAGGCTGCCTGCAGCTCTGGAAACAGCAGGCAAGCTCAGATTGAGGTATGTTCTAGAACAGAACTTCAGTAACTTCTTATCTACTCCTCAAATAAGTCCTCATAAAAGAAGGAATATTTGTGGGTGTTGGTTTTGCTTTTTTTTTGACCTCATCCTCATGATCTTTTTTTTTCTTCCAGTCTTGACAGCAGTTCTTATAGCATTATATCATTTTTGTTCATATTGGTTTTGTTCCAGATTTACTTATTAGACCAGTATTTGTTTAGTTTTGGATAACTGAAATAATAACTTTATAAAATTTACCTTTCTTTAAAGTCATTTTCCTTGTTAATGAGGGGCTTTTTGCCCCCCTCATGGTATGACTTAGCACAGATTATAAAGAGCTCAAAACCTGCTGAGTATTTAAATTATCTATAATTATTTACAGCAGGCTTTGCTTGAATGTGAAGGAAAGTTTAGAATTCATTCTTGTTTTACTTGAACTATTCCTTGTAACACAGTAAATTCACAGGACCTGGACAATTTCAAACACAGATTTGCTTCAAAAGCACTCAAAAACATAATAAAGAACTTTGGGGGAAAATGAAGAACTGAAACAACTGACAGAAAAGAAAATAATTTCTGGCAAGTTCTCAGGTCTGTTTTGTCCCTACTCTAGCCCTAGGTTCAGAAGGTGAATTTAAAGTTTTGCTCAAAAAAAACTCAGCATCAATACTCAGAAGTAATCATCTGAGTCTATGTGTATTTCTGTGCTCGTTCAGTCTGGCAGTGTAGAAGCAGTAGAAAAGATTTCAAACCTGCAGGTCAAACAGGTGCTAGTCAGAGTCATTCTCAAAATACGTCTCTGTATGGTTTTAGAAAAGGAAAAAAAAAGAAGGAAAGGAAAGGAAAGGAAAGGAAAGGAAAGGAAAGGAAAGGAAAGGAAAGGAAAGGAAAGGAAAGGAAAGGAAAGGAAAGGAAAGGAAAGGAAAGGAAAGGAAAGGAAAGGAAAGGAAAGGAAAGGAAAGGAAAGGAAAGGAAAGGAAAGGAAAGGAAAGGAAAGGAAAGGAAAGGAAAGGAAAGGAAAGGAAAAGAAAAAAGAAAAGAAAAGAAAAGAAAAGAAAAGAAAAGAAAAGAAAAGAAAAGAAAAGAAAAGAAAAGAAAAGAAAAGAAAAGAAGAAAAGAAAAGAAGAAAAGAAAGGAAAGGAAAGGAAGGGAAAAGAAAAAAGAAAAGAAAAGAAAAGAAAAGAAAAGAAAAGAAAAGAAAAGAAAAGAAAAGAAAAGAAAAGAAAAAAGAAAAGAAAAGAAAAGAAAAGAAAAGAAAAGAAAAGAAAAGAAAAGAAAAGAAAAGAAAAGAAAAGAAAAAAGAAAAGAAAAGAAAAGAAAAAAGAAAAGAAAAGAAAAGAAAAGAAAAGAAAAGAAAAGAAAAGAAAAGAAAAGAAAAGAAAAGAAAAGAAAAGAGAAAGGAAAGGAAAGGAAAGGAAAGGAAAGGAAAGGAAAGGAAAGGAAAGGAAAGGAAAGGAAAGGAAAGGAAAGGAAAGGAAAGGAAAGGAAAGGAAAGGAAAGGAAAGGAAAGGAAAGGAAAGGAAAGGAAAGGAAAGGAAAGGAAAGGAAAGGAAAAAAGAAAAACAGCTTTGAAGAAAAAAAAAAGCAACCGTCGGAAAAAAAATACCATTTGCAAATCTAGAAAACATGCTAAGTTTGTATTTATGCTGTTGGAAAATGAGCATGTTACTGATTAATAATAGTCTTAAATGAGAGAACTGGCTAATGTGAGAATCAGCAAATCAGGAAAGCGTTGAGAAAAGCAGAGAATGATTTTGAAGGGCAATGTGATATCTATGGATGTTTGCTTTGAGTATTTATGTGTCAAAGGACACTGCTGAACTATGAATTCACCTTTCTAGTTTAAAAACAGTAAGTTTCAAGTGGTGTCTACAGGAAATTAATCACTCAGCTCATTAATACTAGTCCAAATGTTCTCCTTGGCCATTCACTGCAGGTTCAGGCCAGAGAGCATGAAGAGAAGAGACCAAGATCTAGCACAGCACTTCTGCTTTTGCTCAGGAGGGAAGGTCCGTAAGCCCAAAGCTGTTGGACACCTCTGCTGCACCAGCACACAGCACACATGCAGGCAGAGCCATCCTGGGACGATTTGCACACAAGTTTCAGCTCCAGATTAAGAAAATAAACTTAGGTGCACACAGGCATGCTAGACACAGACATCTGCACACAGACATCTGCACACAGACATCAGACACACAGACATCTGCACCGGGTTGGCGGGGGTGATACAGGACCTGCAGAAGGCCTGCACATTTCTGGAGTAGAATATACCAAAAAGCCTAATATTGCCTTAGACACCCTCTGCACTAACTGGATCTCATCTGCACTGCCTTGGCTAACATCGTAGCTGATGGTGAGCTAGGCAAGACATCCAAGAGAGCTAGGGACTGTTTGACCACAGGAGACCTTAGGCGCCTCACACTCACGTAAACACCGACATGTAAACCCTTGACACAGGGTGTCTCAGCCAGCAGCTGGGTCTCCTACAGCCTGTCTCCATTAGTGCTGGGCAGCCCCTTACACCCTGCCATCATTGCTTCTGCAGCTGCGATGCTGCTGACATACTGAGCCTGGTGTGCATGAAGCATGCTTGCAGCAAGCCTCACCAGTTTGTGGCTGTGCCCGGAGAACACCAACTGCTTTCCAGGACTAAAATAAACTATAACTAATTAAGTGAGTTTGAGATGTATTTCAAAACCTATTGAGTAGAACGCTATGCTACTAAAAAATTTAAAGAGCTGACTTAATTCCCCTAAGGCAACAATTTCAGCTTTGAAAGAATATAACTTTTTAGTCAATAGGTTCTGAAATACGTCTCAAAGTTGCTTAATTAGTCAGTTATAGTTGAATTTAGCTTAAAAAGGGGGATAAGGGGATAGTTAGTGAACAACTATGATAGGCATGACTATGCAAAAGTGATGCTATAATGCTGATATGGGAGGGCCTCCAGCTAGTTTGTGCATTAATTCGCTGAGCGTGCATGTAAAGAGCTAAATATTTTCAGACAACAAAGAAAATATCGGGTTATATTTGCACCTGAGTGCTTAATAAAAGCATTACATTGTATCTCCTAAAAGTTTTAATTCCAAAAACCTGTCAAATGCTACATGCCAGATTCTCATGCAGTGTAAGCTCTAGCAGCTCCTTAGCGTGCCACACAGTTTTCCCAATTTACATCACCTAAAAGATCTGGCCAGGTGCCAATACAGTTAGAAAAGCAGATCCTTTTCTTCTTCGGTTTCATTTTCATATACCTTTGCACTTCCTTTGCTCAGTTACAGACTAGAAGCAGAAGCAACAAAGTGTTCAGAATTAAAATGTGCACTTGCCCTATTTTCTCCATAGCAAAGCAGTGGAAATTTTGTGAGCTAGCCAGTCTTTTGAGATTTCCAACCCAGTCTGGCAAATTCTTGAGGTTTGGATAATAAAATTATGAGACAATTCCCACAGGAATATTTTTCACCTTTTTAATATCTTTTATATGCTGTATTACTTTCATGTGATGTTTCCCACAGCTCTGCTCTGATGAAACGTAGAAGATTCATTGAGTAACAGTCTCCTTACAATAGCCAGCGCTGGCACAGTGTACATCTGTTGAGGATGAATCTGAGATCGTCTTTCATTTAGTAAAGCACAGCACAGAAACACAAGGTGCCATTTTTGGATTCTGTGGCCTAAAATCTTTGAAAACCTATAACTTGCCTGCTGGAAACAACTCCACTGTGGTCTGCCTTTCAAATGAGCCTTGAAAATCCACAGACACCATTCACGGGGTATTTACATCAACATGCACTAGGAACACCTCAGCTGCTATTCCCTGATTCCAGATGTGGGCTCGGGAGAAGGCCACATCTGAAAAGCCTGGTGTTTCCAAAAAAGCAAAGACAGGATGACTGATACAAAGTCTTCTGCCTCTTTCAGAAGTATGCAATAGACTGTCAGAAAGAAAGACACAAATTTATTTCTCAAAACACCTACACATCCGTTCACCTGGCAGCCTGTGCTCTGTGAGGTGCCTCATCCTGGAGGCAGTCGACATTGGTGTAGACTATGCACAAGGGCATGGGACATAATCTTGTGTGGTTGCAAAACTGGCTATAAACATGAACAAAGCTGCAGCTGGCTAGGTGAAAAGTGAAAAACCATAGCTCTTTCTATCCCTTCCATATCTTGTTCATGTCTCAAGCAATTTTCTACACCAGCCACCTCCAGGAAAAATAAAAGAAAAAGCATAGAGCTTATTTTTATCCTTTATAGAAAGCTTGGAGATCCCTGATCTCACATATCCTCTCCTCTTCCTACACAAGCAAACCTGGATAAATCGTTCTCCATAGGCACCAGAGGAGGAATAGAGCAAGTAAGGCAAGACAGTGTTAAGTCATTCCTGGAGGTCTTCAAGTGGGGTTGCCTAGTGGGGAGGCAAAAGAGGAGCCACAACAGTCCTAGAGACATTTAAGGAAATGACATGTTTATGAGAAATATACCGACGAACTGACAAATGAGCTAAAAGCAAAGGAAGTTCAATCCAGATACACTGGATTTCATGCACCTGCCCATAACTCACATGTCCAAATATGTTTAATGCCACATTACAATGCACCTGACCAACCCATATTAAATTTTTTCACATGCATTTTCGCTTGTTTCTTCCTTCCCAAGATGTCCTTAAACAGTTAAGTAAAATGAAGAACATTCTCCAACCTCCAGTGTATAAGTAACTTTTTGCATTAAATTACACTGCCATCAATTATTAAATGAAGATTGTCATTAAATATTACAATGAAGAATATTATCAATATTGCATCTGTCACAGATGAAATAACTACATATATGGATGAATGTAATCTGTTCATTTGTTTATGAACCCAGAGTTCCCTAGAAAGCACCACTGATGACACAATATCCCCAAATGCTGGATTTTGTATGTGATATATCTGAAAGATGTGCAAAAACAGATGTGACCAGACAGCTCCCTTTGGTTACATACATGAGGAAGCTTCACAGAGCAAGTTATTTTAGCTAAGGCTGGCAATAATTTATGCTGAATAAATTGCTTCTATATCTGTCTGTTTCAGGCAGCAGCAACATAGGAAGAATGTGAACTTTTTTGTTATATCAACTCATTTTGAGCCAAATTATGATTCTTTTTGAGTATCCGCCATTGCAAACATAGAAGACATGTGGATCTAGATATTAGCACCTTCTAAAAGTTGGCTCAATAAAAGCTGTTTAGCACTTAAACATGGAAGCTGTTGTCAGCTTCACAGATGAGTAACTCATTCCAAATTTTGGAAATGGAAATTCTGATCCAATGTATACTTCAGTCTTATTAAGAAACTATATTTTCTAGGCCACAATTCAGTTAAAATTAACTCCAGCTCCCACACAGTAACAATCCACACATGACTATGGAAGCCATAAAAAATGAACTTGATGTGGGTTCTTCTGCCGTAAGTGGAGGAAAATGTTCCTTGGAGCCTATATTCTTCATTCCAGGGAGCCATAGGACAAAGAGAATAGCTAATCACACTGCATTATCTTGGAAATATGATTTAAAAGAAGAATGTGTTAGACTTCATCCAAAGAAACACCTTTCTTTTTTTCCTGTAACGCTATCAAACACAGTAACAGACACCAAGAAAAAGACACTGTTGTATGTTTATTGATTTTGTACTTTCCTTTGTCTTCTAGACTTTAAAAGGGAAATTATAAGATTAAAAAAAAAAAAAAAAAAAAAAAAAGACCCCAGTGGACATAGTTTAAATCTGATTTGAGATTTCTGGGGTATTAAATTTGAGAGTTTTTAATACATCTTATTTTCCATCTTTTTCTTGCCTCCTGAATATCAGGACGGCTAAAGATCTCTCAGTTGTTTTGAAAACGTGTGAATTATTTGTACTATTCCTCCATCCACTTCTATTTGTCCCAAACTCACTTCTCTGTATTTTCACATGGTCTCATCGCTACTGACACAAGGTCTTTTTCCGAGTCTCACCATCTGGAACAGCCTTCCTATGTTTCTCTGCCTTTAAACTTACATCTCTTGAAATCCCATCTGCACAAATGCCTCTCCTGTTAATTTTTCTTAGCTTAGCTCCGCCACTGGTTCTTATTTTCAACTTGACCTTAATACCACCTTAATGAAGTCAATGAGAAGTCTTTCCTTTGATGAGCTACAGCAGGTAAATCCACACCTAAAACTGGAGATTATTCAAGTCTTCTAGCACACTGAGTTAATGAATGAAAGTCAGTAACTTCACAACTGAGATGCCAGCTAAGAAATTTCTTGTCCTCAGCAAGGCATAGTCTCAGGGTCCCAGACTTCATCATTATTAGACAGGATACTGGTTTATCACTGTTACAAAAAGACACGGTGAGGACTTTCATTTTAGAATACACCTGAGCAGCTGTCTGAAAATCTAAGGCACTTTAGTGCCTGAGCGTTAATAAAAACGTTTTTCATGCAATCAATAATTTATTGACAGTTGGCTGCCAGTCTCACACTTGTTCTGCTAATTTGCTCCAAATCCTTGCACATTTTGGTGGATCGGGGCCAGGACAGAAAACAAAACAAAACAAAAAACAAAACAAAACCAAAGCCCGTCCCTCTTGTACCCTCTGCCCTTTCCACTCCGAACATGATCGCGCTCTTCTCTTTGCTGGGAACTGATGTTCACAGTGTGACTAAGAAAATGATTCAGTCCTGAAAGCCGCCAAGCCGCCATGTGATTTAGCGAAACAAAGGGCTGACCTCCCCAGCAGCAGCAGCAGCAGCACCAGCCGCTCTTGAAATGTCTAAAAGGCAAATGCATTAGTATGTTCAGCCACCATGCTGGCTAATGACTAGACATTTTCGAACATATGGGATCATTATTCCAGCATATCATCAGTGAACTTTCCAGAAAAGCTAATTAAAGGGCCCTTTAAATGCTTACCACAAAGTTGGGTTTTATCACAGCTCCTCACTTGCATTTGGAGAATTAGCAGTTTTCATCTCCCCTGCTCTCACTACCTTTCTATTTCTGCTGATCACTAAAGATGAGTAAAGCTAATTAAACAGATCTTTAATTTTTCCATCGTAACTTACTTTTCCTTTTATTTCCAATGTAGAGAGATTTCATTTCCCACTGACACAAAAAGGATTTAGAATGCGCTGTGGCCAGAATCCACTGATGGCTCATCTTCTGAGTTACCTTCCTTCCTATACATTTCTCCTGTAACTGCTTCTATTCTTTAATGGTTATTGCAAATTACATTAGAAGGTAATTTATAGATTACAGGAAAGAAAGGTCATTTTCCTGACCAATAGCTCCTAACAAGGGGTAAATTCTCTGGGTAACTCTTCCTGCTGATCAGAATAATTTCTTAGGAAACGTTTAGATGACCAAAAACTCCTGCAAGACTGAACTTGGAAACAAGCTTCTTCACTTCTTCAGGAAGCAATTTCACTTTTAGGGATGTATCTTCTCAAGTTAAAAACAATAACCTGCAAACATGAGGCAGGCAAAAAGACTATTATCTACTTTGTGAATCCAAATCTGGTACATATTTGAGGAGAAAAATCTCTCAGGATTTCAAACTGTAAATGTAGCATAACCAGTGTTGTGATGTCTAAGTCTGTAGAAAGTCTCATAATGGAACTGTGAGCTATTTAAATAAATAAACACATCAGTGATAACTTCTGTCTTCATTGTTATATATACTGTTGCTGATAACTTCAGCACAAGCACATATGTGGTTATCCAGCTTATTGTATGCATTGGGATGGGCTACAGAGTGAAAAGAAAGCGGACCTTCTTCAGGATGGTATCAGGGGGAAGGAGTTTTAGGGTGTCTTTCATTCAAAAATTAAAATTCTTGTTTGGAAGTTTCAGAAATAAATCATTCTTATTTTGATAGTTCTATGAGCATATTTTGATTGGCCTTTCTATATTCCACTAACAGCTTCCTATAACACTCACAAGTTCACATGGCTATTCAGTGTTGTATGGCAAACCCCAGAGTAAAATCCAAGCTTCAATATACAAATAAGAGATTTTGAGCCCTGGGTTACCCACAGCACCCAAAACAACTGCTGGACAAGCCCTTTGCAAGCTCAGCAGTTGTCATTCAAAAATAGTTAGGTATAGCATAGGTACTAGTGTACAACTGTAGGAGTCACAAGCGTAGCAAACCAGGCATATTTTTACACTTTGCCTTAACATCTTCCCTGTCAAAAATATTGAAGGAAATAGGAGCCACAAGCCCTTCAGCCAAGCTCAGCCCTTCACCTTGCTCTCCGTGGTGAAGGAATTTGCTGAAAACTGTGCAGTAGGAGGCACCCACCTCCACATCCCAGGCAGCGTGCATAGGCACATCTGGCCATTTGCATCACAAAAATACCTCTGATGCTGATGATGTTCAGGGCTAGGTGCAGTAAACCCTGTGCCCGATGAAACAAGCCATGCAGTGACACAGCACATGGAGCTGGGGCAGGGCCACACGCGGCCCCGAGCCACCTCGAACCACGAGTGGCAGCACCGGCGGAGCCCTGGTAATGAGCAAGCGCCGCTCTGCAAACAAGAAATGAGATAGCAACAGGAATGTGGCCTCTCAGATTGCTGAAAAGTATATATAATGCTCGTCCTCATTCTTCAGCCATCAGCAGCGAAATGGTTCGAATATCTTGCAGCTGGGTCTCTCTCATCAGGTTTTTAAGTGGTAATAGCCTTGAATAGGTATCTTCGAATAATAACCATTAAAATTTAAAGTAAATATAAATTTTATAAAAAAAAGAGAAAAAAAGCTAGTCATTTATCTATCACGATCTCTCTAGATTTTAACTTTTTATAAAAGTAACATAAAAATTTGAGACCTTGATCCTCCAGACAAACATACATTTAGAATGAGAGGAAAAGCACCCTTTCCTATAGTAACACAATTTATACGAGCTGACCTATGCACACGCTGAAGTGCTTGTGGGACTGGGGACTAAATGTATTAAAAAAGAACGAGAAACGGCAGCACGCGTGCACCAGAAGATTTGGTACGTACTGCATCCCGTGGAACAAACATCCCTGTGTGGCACTGCCTTGCAGAAAGCTGTGCCTGGCAGATGGCAAGGAGACTGGAACATAACTCCCCCCGCCTCCCACCGCCTGGCAAAACAACGGCTCCAGTGTCCTCGCTGCTTCCACTTCAATTGAACACGATCACCAGAGAGAAATGTCAGCGTCTTCCCCCCTAGAAAAGAGCTAGCTGCAGATCAGAAGATGTTTTGAAAGGAAGTCAAAATGGGTTTAGTACCGGTCAGAAAGAAAACACTAGGAAACGAAATCCCTTCCTCCTCGTGTTGAATCCTTGCCTGATTTGTTTCCTTTTCCTTTCTCAGCCCCATCTGCTTTGGCCCGTTCTCTATCCTTTCCCCACCAGGCTCAGGGCAGGAAGAGTCCAGGAGGTCTTCTCCTTTGGAGCAGGTGAGGTTGCTGTGATGTGAGTGCTCACCCCGTGCCCTTCACGTGCCTGTGATGCCAGTCACATGCACGTGTGTGGCACGAGAGATGTACAGCAGGTCAAAACGTCCTGCTGCTGGTAAGTATAAAAGTATAACCTATTCACGACAGGTCACCTAACGAACGAGCCACAGAAGCACTGCTCAGTATCATTACAGATCACACGACAGAAAGAGCTGTATAGGAAAATACAGAATTCCTCAGCTCTGTACCTGGATAAACAGAACGATCTCAGGGACTCAGCAGCCAGAAAAGACATAATCAAGGAAAATTATTTTCCTCGTGGATTGTCATACATTTTTCTGACCTGTCAAATACCAAATACCTGCTGTTTTCTGAAAAGCAGTGAGCATGCATCCTGATAGGGAGGGATATTAAAATCTCTATTACTTTACAATGATCTGTGTATAATATGACTTTGCCTCCCAGACCAGAAGATTTCTTCCCCCTGGGAATGGAAACGTGGTGTTTCACAATTACCCAGCCCATTTCGACACGGGTATGGGTAGCTCAACATTTTTGTAGTTGTAAGAGCAGACCTCATCCAAGCTAGCGAAACACAAAATGTCTTCAACTTCCATTACCAAATGCTGCTGAGGTATACATCCAGCTGAAGTGATTCCCCAAGGCAGTGACACCGTTAACACGTGGCTGCTCCCCATCCCTCAGCCTTGTGTCGTGCAGCCTGAAGGACTCAGAAGTGGACCTGCACAGCCCTGAGCAGCCAGGCAGCATGCACAGCACCCTCCACACCAAAGCTGCAGCAAGCAAAGACTTGAGCAAATTTTATGCAAAGCAATTACAATAACAAGGTTCTAAAAGGCAAATAAATGTAAATATAAATAAACAAATACTGACAAATAGCCTGATAGCTCAGGCCGGGAGAGTACCAGTGTGCCCTCACAGAGTTAGCCCTACGTGCAATCCGTACGAAGCTTCCCACATCCCTCTGAGCACTCAGTAGCCAATTAAATATTCATTTGCAAATTTAATGATGGCTTAAAGTATTGGAGCTAATCCAATTCACACCACCTGAGGACTGTGCTCACTAACTGCCTGGAAAAGGGGAGAGGGTTTCAAATAACAAGAAACATAGGTCCCTGACCATGAGTGTGAGTGCAAGTGTGAATGTGAGTGTGGGGGAGAACACGGTGTCTGCAACCCTACAGAGTCCTGGATGGCATTCTTTAGTTGCCTTTTTATTTGAGAGCTCAAGATTAAGACACCCACATTTCAGTGCTTATAGGAATGTTGCTACTTTCATATTGAGCTTTGGGGCTCAATTGAGATACTCAAGGAGAGGCACTTGGTGCCAATTGGGATGCCCAGCAGTATGAGGGCTCCAGTAGAGAGTGTTATGGTGACTGCTCTCTGCAAAGGTCTCAGGTGCCCAGAGCATCTCAGCCAGGCCACCTCAAACTCCAGACTGTGAGGAGTGTAGTTACCTCTTAACCTGTATCCCCCAGTACACCTGCCTGTGTGCCTACTCTGGAAAACAGCTTAAAAACAAAAATGCCATCTTGCTGGCTGGAGTACATTTGGTAAGAGAGATACTAAAGCACCCACTGTAGCAGTAAAGAATAAAAGCTCCATTGCTTTAAGTTGTCTTTGGAAAATTATCAGTGAGTTATGAGAACTGGTATGCTGAGCACCTTCTTTCCCATTTGGGATTGCATATGAGGAAGAAATAGAGAAAGTGGGAGAAATTTTGAGGTCTTCTGCCATTTGAGAGACTGGATTTTCTAACCAGGATGCCATTATTTTGAAATGTACCTATTAAACTAAGAGTATGAGTACATGAACTTACAGAAGATACCTAGCTTGACTCATGTTCTATTCTCAGGGAAGAGAAGATTACATGAAACCAGGGGTCTTGTGTGTACCATGCCTCCCAAGAACTGTCCAATTACTGTGTATGCATATAGATATGTTCATATGCTGGTTTAAATAACACCTGGTCCATTAAGTATTTTGAGTTGGATGTTTTGTTAAGCAGCAATTCCAGCATCTGACCACTGACCACAGTCCCACGTGCCCCTAAACCTGCTGCATGAGAGAGAATGGACAGTCAGCAAGGAAAACTCCATCAAAGACTTTTCCTTGATGGATATAAAGTATATCATCAAAGACTTCTTTTCTACCTAAGAACCCCCTGTGGCTAAATAAAGATAGGCAGGAAGCTACATATTAGAAGCAGACACTGCATGGGATTGCTGATCAGTTGGCAGGACCAGAGCTATTCCAAGAGGCTGCTGATGGAGTCTTTTGATTGTTTTTTATTAAGATTTCTAAGCAAGTCACTCAAAGGGAAAAATGAGGAACAATAATACTGGAAATTGAGAACACAAAGAACACAAATATATTTTCAAAAGCACAAGTACTTAATGCAACCAAGTAGAGGTGCGGGTGCCACCTAGATAGACCATGGCACCCCAATTGAGTTCTCAGCCTAAAGTCCCTTCCATGAGGATTTCAGAGAGAAATTATGCTCATAAGCATATCCAAAACAACATAATTTTTCTCATTCATCTGCTCATCTTCTAGTCAATTCCCTCAGTTTCCAGTGAGCTTTTTTCTTCCCCATTTTGTTCAGTAGAGAATGACCTATGTAACCAACAATAAAATCAAATGGAGATGAAACTTATTGTTAATGATGTGGAGGCCGAATTATTACTTAACTTTTAAATATGAACAATACTTGGCTCCAAATCTCATTTCATCTTCATGGATATCAATTATATTTTGTCATTTCTAGACCTGTGGAAATTTCATTTCTCCAAATGAGCTCAATAACTAACCCTCAGCCTCTAAAAAAGAATAAAAAATAAAATAAAATGAAACAAACAAACAAAACCTTCTATTCTTAGATTTTTTCAATATAGATTATGAAAACATTAGTTAAATGGGATTTATATGGCCTATTTGACATTCTTTTCTCTTTAGTTGGAATTTAGATATTATTCAAAGCTGGGGCTCTTTCCAAATGTTAAAATATTTGTTCCCTGCATAAATCACCATATGTGTGAAAAGATCAGACATGGGTACATCTTTTATATAGTAACTGTTCATTTACAATGCCATCAGTCTTGCGTTATATTATTATTTTTGTCACAGTGTGCAGTTCATTGCTGTGGATGACACTGCAATGTTTCAATGCAAGGAGACCTCTAGGAAAAGAACAAACATTTCTAAATGTTGTCTGCTCACCACCAAACACTCGGGCATGGGAACAGCAGAGAAAAGTGAGCAGATCCAAGCCCTGGGGAGGCAGCTTGTCTCCCGGAGGGAGGCGCTCCATGGGAAGCTCCTATCAGCCAGGCCCCATTTGCAAGGCACAAGGAGGATCAGGCTGCTTTAGATGACTGTGTTCCCACTTAGCGGCTGGCACAAAGCCTTGCCAGGGTGGTAGGCAAGAAGACCTACAGCATGAGGATTGCACTCTACCCAGCCTGATGCCGCCCCTCACCCTACCAGAAGCAGCAAAAAGCCTGCAGCCCTACCAAACACAGGGCAGGTCCCAGTTCCTCCAGCCAACCCTGCCACACCTGTAGGAGTCATCGGGTGCTGCAAAATTGCACCAGCCTCCTCTGCCTCCGTCCTTGGTGGTTCCTGGCCCTGGGTTTGCCTCCCAGCCTTTGGCTGGGATTGACTCCCCAGCGCAGCTGTGGAGCTGATTTCCCAGACCTGACACACGCAGCCTGTTTTTAGGACTGCGCAGTGGCCCCAGCTGGTGCAGAGGGGCAATGACTGCTTTTTTCCATTCCCAGCTTGAAGAAGCAGCTCTGAGCGAATAGCCTGTGCAGCAGCTGTGCAGCCTGGGCCTGTCTCAGGGGATGGGTTTTAATTTCCCCAGTCCCTTCATTCCAGCCCCTTGGGTTTTATGTGGGTGGAGTTTCATTTCAGCCTAAATGTCTAAATCTGTTGCCTGAGATAGAGGTGCAACCTGAGCCCCTTCCTGCGTTACATGTTCGAATTGCTGGCCGCAAACACAATAGGTTTTGTGGTCTTAAGGGCCACCTGTTGAAAGAGTTCAAGCGCGCTCTCACCCATGTGCATTGCCTCCCGCCTGCTTTCCTGCCCGTGACTCAGGCATCTCTCTCCGAGCTGCTCGCCCAGCGTGTCGAGCTGCAATCATTGCCACACTGAACCGATTCAACATCTTGAAAAGCTAATTAACTTCATAAAAAATTCATATAGGCATGCAAATACTGTGGCCCAGATAAATAATTAACTGAACTCTTCCATACCAGCACCAGCATGCTCCAAGGCTGCCCTCTCTTGCCAGGCCTGATCAACAATTATTCAAGACATGTGATGTGGACCGCATTTGATGATTCTCTTCAAGGTGTAAACCTACGCAGCAGCTTAATAAACAGCATACATTGCACAGTCAACATTGATTTACACATCTTCTGAAGAGATGATGCATGAAATGATCAGAAAAGTCAATAATGCAAGCAAAATGTATGGGCTTGAGATAAGTAACAGAAAACAAAATCAATGCCTTCCAGCTATTACCATCATGAAGTAGAGTTCATAATAGATAACATTAAGTTTGAACAAGTTGCATCATTCCAATACCTGCAATCAGCTGTCACTTCTGACAATAATTGCCAGAGTGGTATTCATATACATATATGTTAGCTCTACCTCTGGTGCTAAATGCATTTAGCTGAACAATCAGAGCAAACAACCTGACGAGCCAGATATTTTATTATTCTGACATTAAAAAAGGAGACTGTGAAACCCATTAATCACAACCTGTATTACCATGAACATATGAATATAGTACTGAAGAAAGCCCCCAAAATTTCCTACAGACATATTGAAATAAATAGCAGAGGCTGTTGATGGGATCAGTGTATCAGTAGCTCAGAGGGATGAAATTTAGCAGAACGAGGCAGCTGACACTATCAGAGCACCTGAGCAACAATGACTCAGTCACGCAGCACGGGCAACGATACAGCTCGGCTTTGTGTCCAGAGCTTTATGTGGGACCTATCGTATGACTCTACATCAAGGATTCTGATAGCCCCAGGATGCAATCAATAAGAAAGCAACATAAGAGAGAGCTCTGGCCACTGAGGGCTTGTCAACACGGGGAAGCTATTGTGAAACACGGGAGGGTGTAAGTGTGGAGTACAATGGTTCAGGCTGTTGTGGAAGCTGATAGTCTGAGGTGGAGTAAACTCACACAAGGCCATCTGAGAGGGTGGTTTCTACATGGAGAGCTAGAGTTTAATGTCTATATCACAACAGCCCTCAAACTTTCATTTGAAAGCGTTTCTTACAGTATTTCAGCAGCAGTGCGTGTAACCTGTGCCACTGAGCAAAACCAGGAGGAGTTGCCTTTGGAGCACAGGAGAGGCTGCCAAACACAGCTCCAGCTATTTGCAGAAGCAATCACCCTGCCTGTCGTGCAGAGGCTGGTAATGACAAACACAGCCTCTTCCCTCCAGCCAGGAGGATGGATTTGGCTTCGGCTATTCACTATCTGACTTTGACCAATTGATAATTATTCAATGGCTGTAAAAAATACATTGGCAGTCTCAATCCAGCTCCTAACAGAGCTGTAAAATGCTCACAAAAATATAACAGACAGCAGTGACAATGCCCTTTTGTGAGTAGCAAGAGGCAGAGAGGAAAAAGTGTTCCTCCTTCCCACAAGGCAGAAGCAAAGGTAGTGCCTCACCAGGAGGTGGTGGTGTGGGGAGTTAAATCACCATAACTGCATCCCTGCTCCTTCCCCTAGCACGGAGAAACTGCCCTGAGCTGCAGTGTCGTAGCTGAATGGCCATCCCAGCAAATCCATTCTCTAATGGCTTGGATCTGACCTGCAGATGAGAAGATGATTTCAGCTGAGTTCTGCTTTGATTTTTTAGGGACCCATTCATCTCCCCAAACTAAAATCTGAGCTCATAAAGCACAAACCCACACAAGCTAAAACCAATCACTACTTCCCCAAATCCCTGCAAAGCCAAACCATTCAGTGCCGCACTGCTCTGCCAATAATAGTAACAAGTAACACTACACTCAGACTGTAATTTTTCATATCCAGTGTTCTGTTGTCATATGATTTACTGTGCTAGCACTGAGAGCCATTGCCCAAGCCCTGTCTCTGCACTCCTCCTGATTTACTTAAATCTTTTTACTTTTATCAGCCACAGGGAATGGGGACACTTACATGTAACAACTGACAATTTGAACAGAAAATACAGAGAAAAGCTGTGTAAAGCAAGTGGCTGAGATTATAGCTGTTGACTTCTAATATTATTTGACAGATGAGACTGCTGCAATTATCCTCTGCTCATGGGTTCCATTACTGGAACAAGAAGCGCACAAAATAAGGGCAATTTCCCAAACAATATATAGGGCCACTTAACTTTGTCAAGAGCCATTTCTGCAAGTGAAGTCCTCCCTGGTTAAAGATACAACGATAATGTGCCGGCAACTTCACATGAGCATTTAGTACATTCCACGTTAACTGCCTTTTCAGTTGTTCTTTTCCTGCTCTGTTTGAACCAAATAGGATATTATTTCTAAAGATATTTGTTTAAAGAATAACATTGTGCTTACTGCTGTTCCCCCTCCCAGGAGCCTTTCTTTCTAAAGAAGGCATTTCAGAGAGTTTGCGGCACACGAGATCACTCCACATTTTTGCCGAGTCCTGTATCCCCCACATCACGAGCTGGCAGGGAAGAAACCGGCCCCCCACAAAGCTTTTGCTTCCTCCTCCCTCTCCTCCCTCCTTCTGTGGATGCTCTGCTCCAGAGACTTTCCCCGAGCCCCCCACTCCACCCCGAGTCCCCCCTGTCCCCTAGCCCGATGCCACCCTCCCTCTCTCCTCTGCTGGTGGTGGGGAAGGTCCCCACGGCACTGGAGAAGGGAATTGCAATTCGAAAAGCACTGCAATTCTGGAGAAGGGGAATCTCTCATAAAGGCCATTTTGTATGTCCAAAAGTGAGCAAACAGTAACGAAGAAATAATAACCAAATAACAACCAATAGATGTGTCAGTGTGTAAACAGGTCTCAGAAAAGGAGTGCAGGTTCAAGGTTTGCCTAAAGTAACACAAAGCAAAGGCAACCGTTCTCTAAAGACTTTCTGTGCCAAATCTGGCCACTGTATCTAATCACTGGAGTGTGAAAGGAGGAACATTAGTCCTGCTTTAAGTTCAAACCTCAGCACAACCTTAGCAACAGAATCACTACTGATGTCTTCATAATATATTTTTAAGGTTGCCCCATTGCTTTGACTTGTGGAACTATTTATAGATCAAAAAGAGCTTCTTTCTCTAGGAGGAAAAAAAAAAAAAAGCAATGAATTTTATGAAAGTGAAGGTGAAAAAAAAAAAGAAAGAAGGAAAAAAAAAACGGAATAACCTTTGGCTTAGGCAGTAGTTATTAACTCTTCTCTCTAATGCAACCTGCACTGAGCTAGAGTGGGAGTGAATTTTTTTTCAGCAATCTTCAACAACCTTTCATAGGCACTCCAGCATCTTCTCTCAGATGTGCCTGGGACCCGGTGCTGCAGACCCAGGCATGAGAAGCCCCACAGATCACTGCACAAACACAAGCACTTCAGGCTAAGCTCGGATTCCTGATCCAGCTCAGCTGGTGCTGATCCGCTGCCTCAGAAGTCAACGATGTTCATCATTTGGGGGAGAAATTTTTTGTCCCATTCATTGTAACCCTGAAAGCTCTCATCCAGGAAACAGGAGTGGCTTTTTCTGAAGTGTTACTAAACACTTGGTTTCTACACTACCTTGTGGCATTGGGATCCACAGCTCAGCAAAGAACCGAGTCAGAGACAATGTGAACAAAGACAGACCTTGACCACAGTCGGCATGACACAGTTTCTCTCCTTGTCTAACAGCATAGCAACCCAGGGAAGAGATCTGGTGAGAGAAAAATGCCATCACCTCCTGAGCCTGCCCCGGAGGAAGGGGCAGATCCCCCTTCCCCAAAACACAACCCTCAGCCTTTGCCAAGATACCCCACCTGAAAGCATCCTTCAGGCTGTGGATGCAAAATGACCTTGGATGTCTTGGAATAGGGACACAGTAATTTCTAACACATTTCTGTGAGGTGAACAAGATTTATATCTGTATCACAGAAGAAAAACTGAATGCCCAGAGAAAACAAGATGACATCATTCAAATGCCAAAGCCATGGACCCCAATATCCTCCACATTACACCATTTTCTTATTGTTAAAATTACCAATTCATGGCATTCCTTACCTAGCACAGCTAGATGTACATTAGGATGCAAAGATCTAAATATGTCCCATTATTTGTGAGATTTTCATCTTTTATTTTCCTCTCTTCACCACACCACTACATTTTTCTGAGAGGCAAGGTGGCTCTTTCCTGGAAAGTGACCTTTGCTGGAGGGCAGGCAGATGGCGGCAGCCACACACAAGCTCATTTCTCCTCCTTGACCATGTGTCACTCAGAAGTCTTGAAGATCTCTATGCTGGAGACCCCAGGTCCCCTTCTGAATCTGGGTCACTGGCAGCACAAGGACCTGCTGCAGGCACCCATGTGTGACACAGGCCCGCCAAAGACTACTCATCATTCTAAGGACACAGCTATAGCCAGGTCTGCACCATGTAATTGAAAAATTTGGGCATCAGGAGTGGTTTTCACTATGATTATTATTATTACTATTGCTGTTTCTTGTTCAGCCCCTGAAATCTTGGTCTCTTTAGCAAGGGTCTCCTGACAAAGACAACCCCAGGACTGGAAAGACTGCCCTCAGTTCTTCCATAAGCAGTGATTAGATGTCTTTTTTATTTTCCCCTTTAAAAAAAAAATCAAAAAAGAAAAGGGACATGATTTAAAACTAAAATAGAACCAAGCACATTGTACAAAGGATTATTTCAAGTAATTCTCCTTGAAACTGTAACAAAGGAATGTTTCCTGGGGATTAAATGGACTGTCAGGTAATCAGAAAAGTTGTTTTAGGTTTTCCTCAAGAAGAAAAGAAGCATTTTGGATGGATTTTGTTTCTGGTGCTTTGTGACACTTTACAGCTTATTCCCTCATGTCACACCAGTTTATTTCATTATTCATAAACATGCTGAATGCCAAAATGATCTGAGAAGCTATGGGGCTCTTACACGCTCAACCAATAAGCCCTTTTCTCCTTTTCCCATTGCAAATGCAAGGACCCAACCCTCTTGCTATCCTTCCATGGGGATTTTTTTAACCATTGCTCTTCCTGCCACTTTGCTTTTTTTATAGGGGTGGGATTCCTGCTATTTTACATAATGTGCAGGACTCTAAGAAAGCCTTGAAGGAGAAATCACATTTAACAGAGAATGAATTTGTCCCTCAGGGCTGATAGGCCGGGACACAGCACAAAAAATAAATAAAATAAAAATGTCATGGGGGCCCTTGCACGCACTCTGGGTGCAGTCCTTATCACTGTGCCAGGTACCTGGGGTGCTGACACTAAAGCCCATTCCCACCACTAGTCCCAGGACCCTCCCAGGCTTTGTCTGGATCTGCTAGCCACTCTTTCCCCTTGCTTGTTGCTGCAGGGTACAGGCTGCCCTTTCTCAGCACCAGGCCACGTGCAGTATGGGCGGTCCCTATAACCTGACACACCATTCACAGGGGTGCCTTAAAACGGCCCAGCCCTCTCCCACAGGCCTGGCACCAAAAGCCCCTACAAGCAGTGGCTCCCTTCCCAGACCCTTCGAGGGTGCTGGTGAGACAGCCTGGGCCGCAGATGGCCCCCGCATCTCACACACCACATCCAGCTCCATATCCTTTTGATGCCAAGTGGAAAGAGCCCGGCTCCCTCTTGGCCTGAGGCACCCAGCCTCACAGGGGAGCCCAGTAGCTGCAGCAGGGACTGAAGGGAGAAGGTGTGGGAGGAGCTGGCTGCCTTGCAGGGAGCCAGGACCACCAGCCAAGGCACCCGGCCTTGTTGCTACGTTGGCCTGTGGCACCGACGTCCTCTTGGACTGCTCCCCGCTACTGAGTGCCCAAGCAGCAAAAGACACCCACATCCATCTGTGCCTGAGCAGCCGGTTTCTGCTGCGGCAGTCAGTCCATGCTGCTGAAAAAGGTGTGGGAAATGCAGGTTTAAATAACACTACGATTCTGCGTGGAATGGACGCGGGCACTATGCTGCCTGGTGCGACAGACCTCAGCCTTGTGTTGTGGCGCCAGCCCAAGAGCCAAATATTGGTCCCCATGCTGTTACAGAGTGCCTCCACCTCCCACAGGCTCGCAGAAGGAGGCTCTCCACATCATGTGTTTTGCTGAGCCTGCTCCCGTCTGGAACAATCGTACCTTCAGGTGTATCTTAATTCTACCTCTAAGTAAGAAAGAGGAAGATTTGACACTGGTAATGTCACAGGAAAATTATTATTTTTTTTTTTTACTTTTTTGATCTAAGAAAAGGATTTTATTTTCCACGAACTGCTTCTTTCTAAAAGAATTTTTATTCCAATTATTCAGACACCTGCTGGTGTCCCAGCAGCCCCCCTGGCAGCAGCTAACCCTCTCGGGCTGAGCAGCCGAAGGAAGCAAAGCACAGCACAACGTTGTACAGGAGAAACAGTACACACACTAGAAAGTCGGAGAGCACAGCAGCAAGTGTGTTATTAGTCTGACATCACAAGGGTCTGCTTGTTTGTTTGCTTCCTCCTTTTATATCCTGATGCTCTCTCTTGCAGTGCCACATGTTGAATTTTTCTTGATTAAGTTGAGACTTTTATTATGCAGGGTCCCCAGAAGAATTACAGAGGGGAAGGAGAAAACCCAACTGCATATGGCAAAGGCACTGACATAGATACTGAATTCTTCCAGCTTGAAATGACAGGCAGTACAAATAAAGCTCTTTTGTACCTGCTCTAAGACATAACATGTACCAGCCCTTCTCAGCTAATATACCTTGGAAAAAGCAGAAGGCAGGATCAGAGGTGCACAGAGAGGGAAATTTTAAAGCTGTCATCAGTGGAAGTTTCTTCAGATGAGATGTGTTTGTACAGTACCAAGCACCATGTTATAATGATTCTGTGTAGTAATATTTTATTTTTATAAATTATTATTATGACAGAATCTCATAGGCCTCTCTAGCTCTTTTAAAAACAAGTAATTACTTCTCCGGATAATTTTAAAAACAACATTGGTCTTCCAACTCCCCTCACTGTTCAGCGCACAGTGAATGGGAACCCCCCCATCCCCACCCCACCCAGGGTCAGACCATGGGGGATCAATCTTTTGGCCTCATTTCCCTCCTCCCAGTGAGGGCTGGGTTTTGCCAGAGACAGAACAGCCTCTAGGCAGCATCAAAGGCACGATGGCAGGATTTCCTTACTTGGAAATAGTCTTCAAGCAGACCTGTAAACTCTGTTCAAGTTTGCTTTATGGTGCCAGGGTAGTACAAAACAGCCCTAGCATCTGGCCTCAGGGGCTCAATCAGTTCTGTATGAATACTCATATGATACAGTTATCATCTGCAAAGCTCATAGCTAAGCGCCTTGCTACCAAGTCTCATGGCTTTGATTTGAGGAGCTCCCAGTAATCTGGGACACTACAATTAACATATTTAATAGAGCGACTAATGGGAAAGAAAGAAGGGGGAAAACCTGTATACTACAGCTTAAGCTGATGCTAGGGTGGGAAAGGAACAAAGCCCAGAAGTTTCAGACTAAAATGGTACACATGAACTAGTTAGATTCTCCCTTTTATTGTGCACTATATATATATATATATATACATATATATATATATATATATAAAGGAGTCACAAAAATTAATTAATAGCTGGTAGACTCAGCCAGATTAATCTATATTTACAGAGTTAACATTTGAGATTTAAATATTCACAAGCCTGCTCATCAAAAGGCAGGTGATCTGCACTTGCTGGACACCAAAGCCTTCCAAACTGTTTCACATGGTGGCACACAAATGATGCACATCTTTATATACCTGGGTTCCCTACATGCAGAAGACCACAAAGTCTGCAGCTGGGTAATTAAAAGAGTTAGGCAACAACTGGGCATTCAATAAAGGTATCTGTAGTTTTTCCAGGTATCTTGTTTATAAACAGGACATAAATAAAAGAAAAGTAGAAGCAATCCCCTAGATATGAACGGGCAAATTTATTGTAATTATAATAAATCAAACACAGCTCTTCTGGTCAGTCAGGGACTTATTGCACTGATTTTGCTAGGAAAGCAAGCCCAGCTTCAGCTGGCTTGGAGAAGCAGCCAACAGTTCATCTGATCAATGGCCAGGTAATAATAATATATTGCATACCATAATGCTGACTTACAGTATTACAGTGCTGTAACAATTGCCAGACAAAAACTGCGGCAAGATAGCCATATGACTAAGTACATATTTATCTTGTACAGTGTCTTTTACATGATTATTTAATTATCTCGAAAGTATTCTAAACCTAAGAAATAGTTTCAAATGCTATTCAAATGTGTACCTAAATAACCTTAATTCTGCCTTGGTTTTGCTGTATTCAGTACAGTACGTAGCACATTCATTACATATTGTTATTATACCTAGTAAATATAAAATTATGATAAAGCCACTGCAGCAATTATGGTGCCAGATTAGATAAAATGACTCTTTGGGTAAGGTATTCCAGATTTCTAATATAATGCCTTCGGTTCATCCCTCTCTGGAGAATGAAAGCAAGCTGTCCTTAGAAAAGAGGTTAAGCTCTGTTCAAATGACAAAGAGAAGCAGTGGTCGTTTTTGCTTAAAGCACTCTGGAGTTTTATTCCTTCTAGAAACAATAGAAGAGAGAAGTGATGTTGAGAGATGGCAAGCCTTTAAGGAATTTCCTCCAGCAGAACATGATTTTTCAGTGTTGGCAAGAAACTACATTTGGCAAATGACACAAAATGGAGGATGATCATATTTCTTTAACAGTGTAACCTACAAAGATTTTTCTTTTTTTCCATCGTTAACATAGGTCCAATGTTAGGTGCTTACAGAATCTGTTCATAATCAAACTACTTAGTGGATTTATTTGTAAACTCAGACAATACATGAACATAAATAAAGGGTAAGAGCAGACTCATCTGAGCTCACTTTAGCAATCGAAGAGTTAGGCAGTTGGGTCAGCTGGGCATCTGGACTCCCTCACAGAGGACAGAAAGAGCATCTCAGCAGCAAGGAGCTGATTTATTACATGGGATAGGGCTCTTGCTCTCCAGACATGCCCAGTGTCCATATGCACACCTGTTTTTTAGTAGAGTTAGACAAAATCCATCCCAATAAATTAAGAGTGGATTATGATGTTTTCAGTCCTTTGGCAGCAGCATTTGTTAGAAGTTTCTGCCCCTGCCCCCACCATCCACACTCACCCCTGCCACCTCCCATCCCCTAGGAAGTTCAGTTATCTCTCTCCTTTGCACCAGCTCAGTTAACACAGAGACGTAGAATGGCCTGGTCCTAAAGAAGCACTTTTTTCCTATTATCTATCTATTTTTCTATGCACTTCTTGCTATAATTTACCTATTTTCACCACTCTTGGTCACACCAGGAATAGGCATGGCAGCAGAGGCAGCCCCCTTGCTTGGGAGCAGGGACAGGGTATAGAGAGGGTATTTTGGATCTGCTAATGAAGGATCCTTAACATGGAGCTGCACCCTAATTCTTAAGAGGACACTGCACTTTTTGTGTTCATTTACAAAACAAAGAGGCTACAAGCAATAATCAGCACTGCCTGGATTACAGATCCACAGTATCTTCTTCATGGTAAGAGTAGTTTGATCAGCCTCCTTCTTCAGTGACTGTGTATCCCTCATCTTCGAGTACAAAGTGCCTGAGAGAGGTTTGCAAAGTCTCCTTGCTCAATCAGCCATCGATGAGACAAGCCTCTGACACTCTGGCACCATTCCGGTCTTCCTACTGCCCTCCACCCTTTTTACAAGACATGCGATCCCTTGGGCATCAAAAGGCATCTCCCACCACCCTCCTTCAGAATGACCCCTGAAAGCCCAATCCTCACTTCCAGGGGCCAGGAAATGTTAAAGAAGTTGCATTTCTTTAGCATTTCCTTATGCTGCCTTGAGCAGTGGTATCCACTATTGCACCCTCTGCAGAGTGGATTTGTGCTGTGGCCTGAGCCAGAGGAGCAGAGGTTCCTTCGTGCTCATGAGTCCCCTGCCTGGATGAGAACAGCTCTCCTGGGGGTGGTGCGTGGTCTTGTCAGATGTTACAGGAAGTTTCTTCTCAAAAATTTCGTAGAAAGAGCAAAATACCTCCTTGATACCTCACTGTTACCCGAGGTAGAGTGATTCCAGGGATGAGCTGAGTATACTGGAAGAGGAAAAATATATGCAAAGTAGCAAATATATAAATAATTTCCATAAATATATTTACACACACTCATAAACGTACAGTGGGATTTTACAACTTAATTTGCTTTTGAATGGCACTGGACTGATTCAATGTGGTTGCTATAGTACACGTGTCCCCTAAACAGTAACTGAGCACACAGAGAATTATGTTTCTTCACGCATCAACATTTTTGAGTTAAGATCCTTTTTTATTCCTAAGATTGTTGATTAGGCCCCTTTCAAACTCAGTATCCACTGTCTGTGCATTACGTGAATCATGTTCAGCACAGGGCATTGCTGAATCTCTGTCACAAACAACCTAGGAATAAAAGATCGGCATTTCAGTTTATTTTTCCTGCATCTTGTTAAAAAATGTACTAGGAATTTTGAAGAAATCTAATGCATAAATACATAGTTTGTCTGATTCAATAGCATATACAATTCAAATGACACCGCATTAGAAAACCAAGGGGCTGCTGTTATTCACCAGCACTGTAAATAGGAGCAATTTATTTCTTTACCTTGACATTATCCAGAGGGCCAAATCGGACTATCGTGATGTAACAACACTGAGCTGCTTGCCCCACTGTCCCCCCAGCAAGTAACCAGAAAACTACCAACCCCACCAGCACAAAATGCTGTTTCTTTAATCTTATCACCACCATCTCTTCTGAGCGGTGAGGACAATAACAGATTGGTATTAACAATCTCAGCCCTTCTCAGACAGTTGGAAGCTTGCATATCTTAACTGATGTGCCTAATTAGATACAGCAGTGATTCAGCCGTCAGCTGCAGGTCTGCGGTTTTGCTTCCAGTGTGCATCAGCATGCTTCGCATCACCCTGTGACTGAGGTGTTTACTCTTTGTCACAATAGCTGTTATCTGTCAGAAGTGATACTGGACTGGTTTCCAAAGAATACTGCTCCTTCATTTATTTATTTGGAAGGACTTTCACCAGCAGGTGCAAGTTATCTTTGACTGAATGTTATTCTGGTGGAAGGTAATAGCCTGTAAATCTTGGTGTCTTCCAGCCCTGGACAGAAAAGTCTACCCAGCTTTCCAGAGGTGTCACGGAGGAGCGTTTAGCCATGTCATTCAGCTGCCGTGCCCACTCACTCCACTTAGTGTCAGGGAAAGTTTCATCACAGCGCTTGTAGACTTGTGAACGGCTTACCTGCCATGAACTGAATGAGATTTATTTATTTATTTATTTTTAATTAGGTGAAATGACTTTCAGTAGCTAGCAGCATGAACTAGATAAGAACTGCTATTCTAGAGGGGAAAGGGTCTGTATGTCATTAACCTTGTCACCCTCTGTTGACATAGCAGAGAATGTAAGGAAAAAAAAATAAGTTCTCCCAAAGCAAGAAAAAAACTTGATACTCAGTGTTTTCTCAGGCTTTATCCTAGGTAGATTACAATAGCAAGAATACTCTTTCTCCATCAAGCTTCAAAAGTTTGAAAGTGATGGTAGATAACACTTTATGTATCTAGATTTAAATTTCAACAGTCCATAGCTAAGGATCTAGGAGCCACATCTTCAGATGGGGTGAAAAACCACAGCTCTGCTGAAGTCTGAAGATGACACCTATTTATATCAGCCACAGATATTGCTCTCAATATCAAAGCATATTATCACTTCTGCTTACCTGCCAGTTGCTACATTTAGTAATCTGTTTTCCATTGCAATAGTAGACCTTTATGGGAAGATAGAAAATGCAACTCTTTATCAGTGATGTTTTCAACACAATAGGAAATGTATAAGGCCCTGAACTCAGCTTTTGTGAATAAAAAGGTTTTTAATTCATCTTTAAGGAAACAATTAGAGATCATCCAGAGCATATAAATTAATCTGATTTTCCTTTCCCTCTAACAAAGCCATTATATATATATATCTTTTCTTTTTCTTCCAGGTTGGCTTATATTTTCTCTCAGGTGCAACTGCAGTTTCCTAAGGCAATGAACTGAAAAAAAATCAGCAACATCTGGAATTATCTGCACTTATGCCAAATAAAATGAACACATCTGAAGAGGACAGTTTCTCAGAACGAAAAGAGAAGTGATGACTAATAAGGAAATGCAATTTACCAAAAATATCTCATTTAGCTTTTTCTTAAATATATCAGCCTTGCAAGTCTCCTCTACCCCCTAAAAGTCCTACTTGGATTAAGAAGCAACAAGATTTGTTGGGAAAATAATTGTTTGGCAGTTTTGTTAGCTATCTGAGGTGAATGCAAGTTTACAGACTGCTTGATAGCATCTGATAAAACCTAGACTCCACATCTGAGTTAACGGCCCTCATCTCCTTTTCATCAACAGAAAGAAACTGGTAAGGTAGGAGTCATCTCACTTTCAAACAAATATCTAAAATAGCTCAGCTGAACTGCTGAGCAGTTCCCTGAAAGCAGTGGTTTCTCTCCTTTGACTCAAAAGCAAACTCGGGACAACTAGCTCATCCATGACATCAACATCTGTAGATGTCTAATATTAACTGAGATGACAGTGACCCCTCAAAGCTGTCTCACAGACTCACGCCCCCTTGCCTTCCTCCCCATTTAGCCTCTCCATGTTATCATTGTCACTCTTCTGGAAAGGAGGGAGCAAGAGAGGTTGTTTGTCTTCCTCTATAAGAAGTTTTCTTTGGAGTCCTTAACAAAGAGGTGATGTGGCCATTAGCATTTATTAATATATCACTTAGGTGTATTCAACTTAAATTCCTTGTTCCTACTTCCAAGACCTATCCCTCTTCACCACCCTTTCTCTTTGTCCCATCTAAAATCCCATTCTCTAGGAGTCCCTCCAAAAAATCATTCTTATTTGGTTGGCTACATTAGTCCTGACCTAATGTCTTCACAGCTCTGCCAAACACAGTTAATGGAACCATCCAAGTGTGCACCTCCCTTAAAAAGAAATTAAAGGATCTTATCACTTACAAATTGTCCTGTCCTAAGTTTTACTTATCATCTCAGTGAATATGGATTACACTCATCCCTCCTAACACTTAGACAAGAGACCTACATTAGGTATGTAGTCACTCAAGTCAATGAAGCAACAGTCCCCTCCAAAGGGGCTCTCAGATCTTGCACAGTTTTAATTGCCTCATGAAGATACCTATTTCTTTCACTTGTTACATAAAAGGAGGCCTAAGCAGCAGAATTTCTTATTTTGGGATATGCATTATGTGCCAGAAGATGGACACAGTGAACCTGAGCTTATATGTTTTCCTCTTATAGGAATACACCTTAAAATTATTTGAATACTTGGAAATAATAAATACAGACAACTATAGATGCACAGAATTTTTAGTTGCTTCGGGGCAGTATATCTCTGAAGCTTATTCTTGCCTCAAGTTTGGTTATTCTTCAGCCCCTATTGATGTTAAGAGGAGTGCAACATCTGAAAAAATTAGGCCTATTACTGATGAACCTCACCAACTGTCAATGTAAAGAAGGAAAAAAAAACATAACAATGGGAAGGAAAAGGAAAATCAAACCAGGTTTATACCTTTAATAAAAGCTTCTAGTATCATCCTTCTATCATTACAAAAGCTGAGGGACATTGCAAATCTGGATATACTCTTTGGAGTGCTATTTTCTTTTCTTTGTTGCTGTTGATTCTCCGTGAAAGGAATGAAACCGCAGTACTTTCTTTTCCTGGCCTTCAACACAATAAAGAGAGACAGCCTGGCATGAAAACATGAGCAGTGCCATGAGTTGCTGCTCTCCCGTTGGCTACAGGAGGATGGGTGCTAAGACTAGGAAAGGTTATCCCAAAAGGCAGAAGGGATTCAGAGTGAGGTGGTCTTGCAGTGGCTTTTGCAGGGATCAAGCGCATCACCCTTTGGCACCACCTAAGCTAAACTAAGCACCACACAGCTAAGCAGTGTGAGGCAAAAACTGTAACCACCTGAGAGCAAACTTCTAGTCAGAAGCAAGACAAACTGTTGACCATTTTCCATTTCATTTTTTTTGTTATTTGAGGGATGCAAGAGAAAATCACATAAACCATTTAGACTAATTTGCATAAACTTAGAGATGCACATGGCTTGAGTCTTATAGCCTTTTCTTTCTTTTCTTATCATTAGCATTTTTCATGCTAACCTCAGCATTTTGTTGGGCTCATGGAACAAGACTGAGGACTGTCCTGTAGCTAATTTGAGGCCTGCCTATTCCCTGTGACTGCAAACAAAATCTGTAGCTTACTGGATAAAGTGTCATCTTTCTATTTCAAAAATAGTCAGTACAAATCCAATTAAAGATGTTTCTTTTCTTTCAAATATTATATTGTTCTGAGTGTTTCTGTGTAAGCAGGGAACCCTGGATTACATTCCTCTCCAGGGGATCCTAAATGTTTATACAAATCACAGTAGGCAGCATTACAACACTTCCAACTTTTGCCACATGCACTTTGTCTTAACTCGAACTTGGTCAGAAATCTGTCAGACTGCAAACTGTAAAAAAGAGAAATGAAAGGAAACTGTCTTATTTCTGTTCCTTTTGAGGATGTAATTCTATTAACAGTTCTGTACGTCTTTTCCCCATCAATTTAATTGCAGATTAATTAATTCTTAGCAGTTTTCTAAAGCCCAGCAAAATATCGTCTGACCCAAAACATTTCACAGCAGGGAAAAAAGCCAAGTTAGATAAAGAGAAAATTCATCCTTTGGAAAAAAATGGTGTTTAGAAGAACAGGCAAGAGTAGAAAAAGATCATCTCTCTCTTTTCCTCAGCAAGCACGTGTCTCTGCATGTCTCACTCATTAGTTTTCACTTCTTTCTATTCCTGCACATCATGCCCCAGATTGATCTTAACCACAAACTGGTGATAGATAGGACATCCATGAGCCTGCCATTTTAGACTTTTCCCTGCTTGAAGACATCAGCATCCCAGCAGTTTAGGTACAACCATAGCCGTGGCTGGCAATGCCACAGGCGACAGGATGGTAATTTGCCATGGGTTTCATGCCATGGTCATGGACCTCTTTCTGAACAGGCACAAAAAGACTGACTGAGCCAGGAACTGCAACCCAGATGATTTAGTTTGGCTCTGAGGCTGACGCAACTTGGTGAGAAATAGAGAGGTCTACATTAGAAAGAAGCCAAATAAGCAAGCTCTGGCAAGGGCTACGTTCATTGTTGCCTGAGATAGCCCCAGGAAGGGGTTGAGTTTGCACCCTCTTCTGTGAGCTCATGTGTTGCTTCTAACATGCAGGTTGAGACTGCCGTCTGCTTACATTTATGTTTTTATAGGGTCTTTTATCACAGGGCTCCCAAAGCACTTTACACACTTACACCTCGATTCTCTGTTGTAACAGTAGGCAGGCTTAAATTAAAATAACGTGCAGGTCGTAATCTAGGAATTGGGCTTCAGAGCCTCCTTTTTCGCCTCTCAAGTGGGGTTGTTATGAAGAAGGTACAAAAAAACAGAGGCAGGCATTGCAAACCACAGTATGAAAAATGAAGATATTTCTGAGAGTGGAGAAGACAGAAAGACTTAGGAAAAAAAAAAGAAAGAAAGAAAGAAAGAAAAGAAAGAAAGAAAAGAAAGAAAGAAAGAAAGAAAGAAAGAAAGAAAGAAAGAAAGAAAGAAAGAAAGAGAAAGAAAGAAAGAAGGAAGGAAGGAAGGAAGGAAAGAAAGAAAAGAAAGAAAGAAAGAAAGAAAGAAAGAAAGAAAGAAAAAGAAAGAAAAAGAAAGAAAGAAAACCACATTTTGCACGCATAGCATGCAAAATAATGTTCACAATGTAAAAGAGAAGCACATCTACGCCATTTGGTCATTGTTGTGCAAGAGAGTAGCTCTCTGCCATGAAGAAAAGGAAGCACAGCTCAAGCAAGCACCCAATGCCTGGTGTAGGGGTTGATTACTGTGTATCACACGGAAGAATGAAGGAAGAAGTCTCCTTGCAGCAAATAGCTGCCCCATTTCGGTAAAGGAGGAGCTGGTGCTCGCAGTTCTTGGAGCAGGACAGAGTGACAGGCCAGGAAATATGAGAGATGTGATAACATTGAGATGTTCCCTTCCTAATGTGGAAAACTGGGGTGCAGAGGACAGAAATTCATCCTTCAGAGTGCTTCCGCAGCGCCCTGGCTGGGCCAAGCAGGGAGAGCATGGCATTCCCCTGGGCAAGTGGCCGATGCTCGCAGCAGAGCTAATGCAGAGAAGCATTTTCCTTAGGGAAACACTTCCTGTCTTCCTGTATCAATGAAAAATGGGGCAAATGATTTGCACCCTGCAAGTGCCTACTTCATTCTATCTGGAGTCAGGAGAAAGTTTGTCTCTTGCCTTACACCCTGCAGAATAAGCCAGTGAATCTTTTCTAGGTGGCAATTCCAACAGGAAACATTTTTCCAACATGAAGAGTTAAAAAGAAAATAATAATAATAATAACTCCCCTGTGAAAATTAGAAGTCATCACACATAACTAGGTCTTCGAAAAACACAGCCATACACAAGCTGAGCCCTAGGAAGAGCAAGCAGTCATTTTACACCATGGACCACCAATTCAGCTTCCCAGATCAAAGAACCTGGTCAGGAGGAAAGGCTGAGAAGCTAAAAAAGGGCTGGGAATAGGAGGTGAGAAGGCATGGGGTAAAGGATAAGGAGAGGCAGTGGAATCAGTGAGATCAGTGGAAAAATGGTATCAGAGAGCAAGAAGAAAGCAAAAAAGGTGCAACAATGGAGACCTGGTTTTCTACCGACATCTTTTCTCCCTGCTCTGAGTTAAATCTTTTCCCTGTCCTCCCTGACCCTTGCTTCTGCTCTCCTGTGGCTCACTCCCACACTTCTTGCACCGGCTGCAGTTCGGTTCACTCCTTCACCTGCCCAGCCTCAACGCCACCCACAGAAAAATTCCCCAAACATCACAACCTGGGGTGTGTTCTGGAGCTGGGGGGACTCCTGCTGACACCCCACCAACTCCGATAAATAAATGAGTGCTTGCCAGAGACAGGACTGGAGCCCAGCTCCTCTGGCTGTTTTATGAAACTCTCACTGTTCCTTGCCTTTGCTTTTCAAAAAGTGCACAAAATGAAATGGCTTGTTTCAGGGCAAATGACACAATTGTGCTAAACGGCATGATTTGTTTGTTTGTTTCATCCCAGGAGGGGAGGAGGAGGGAAGGAATGTATATTTGATCCGATCCAAACCATTTTTTGTTTGTTTTTGTTGTTTCTGCTAAACTCGAAAAAAAAAAAAATCAATGGCTCGAACTGCCCTACACAAAAGAAGTTGGAGAGGGAAAGAGAGATGAGACCCCATTTCTCTCTTAAGACTCGTTTGACCTGCTGACACCCCAGCCTGGGAGGGACTCACTTATGAAACCCAGCGTTCAGAAATAAATTAGAAAAATAGCCCGAACTGCTCCACATTCAGGAGAAAAGCTGATTGTTTACTTTGTCTTCCCCTTCAGCACCCGGGTGCCTGTGTCGGACCATGCCCTGCATTGCCCACTGACCCACTTTCCCCCGATGAAGAGCCGTGCCCGCCCTGCTGGGGGGCTCTCCCGTAGCCCTCCCCACCATCACACCACTACCACGGCACCTAAGTGGGTAATGGCCTGGGCTGCCGAAACATGCTTTAAGTGGATAGCCAGCCAAGTGTGTATTAATTAAACTTAAAAGTTCTATTTATTGCCAAACACAGGGGGATTACGCACACAACAAGTGGCAGAAAGTACTCCAAAATGTTCTCACCCCTTTAATTACTGTGCTATAGTTAGCCCAGCGCACTGATGTATAATCAGCACTGCTGCACGTAGTGTTTACAGCAAGCACTCAGGAGAAGCAGACTTCTGACTTGACAGCCTCTGCAAGCAGCTGCAATGTTTGGAGGTGCAGGATGAGCACAGAAAGCCCCAAACCGCCTCTTATTCATCCCCTCCTGGAAACCATCAGCAGGGGGTGAGGCTGCTCACCTCCAGCGCCCCACTGTGCTCCCTGGCCTCGGGGGCCCACTGCCAGCCCATGTCCCCAGTGCAACCCTTTCAACCCATCACACCAAGCCCCTGTGGTGCCCAACAAGTGTTGAAATAAGAGCCTGCCATCCTGGAAGTTATCTTTACTCCACATTTTCCTGCCAGCATCTTTTAAAGCTGGGCATCGTAGGAGGTTGAATTTATTTCCCACCTCGGTGTTCGATGTTCTCACAGCTCATGGGTTTCACATACAAGCTGAGTGGTGAAGTGTAGAGGCCAGGTAGGTCTGGACCATCGAGAGGCTGGTCCTGATCCCCTGAGTCCGTCCCCGGGACTAGCCCCTAGAATTCAGCAAGATCCACACTAGATCCTGTGATGTGACAACACTTGGTTCCTCTTAGGGCAGCTGAGCATCTTGCAATCCCTCACCAAAGGTGAATCCTCTTTATTAAAAATGAAGATGAAAAAAATCAGCAAAAACCTGTAAAAATTTAATAGCTGGGTTTGAAATAGCCCTGCTCTCACTCACATATACAACACACAGAGTTAATAGCCCTGACCTCTGTGCTCCGTTTCCCTGTCTCCCAGCAGTGCAAGAAGCTTGCAAGAAGCAGCACATTGCTGTCTCCTGCTACTCAACCTGGCTGCCTTCAGCACCAGCAATTCATTTTCCCTCCCTGAATCCTCAACCCCCCAATTCAGTTCCAGGTGTTTTCATTGCAATAGCATAATGAAGACGAGATACATGCACCTGTCAACAAGCCACCAAAAAGAAAACCTTTCATCCTCTTTCATTTTCACAACTGATCACAACCCAAAAAACAATATGCATTTTCTGCATGACCCTGGGCCTATGTTTCAGAGGTCCTAACCCTTCCCAAGTAGCCAAATTTGTTGACCTGGATAACCTGAACAATAGAGATAGCTGAGGGTAAATGAAATCATGGTAAGCATGGGAAACAGCTTAGTAAATCGCATTAAAGCACCGCAAAGTCTGCCACTACTACTATCCTTGTGTCAAGCAGCCCGAGGCATCTTATATGTTTAGTACCTCCACCCTCATATCCTTAGCAGCTCGTCAGGCAGCACTCATCTTTAACCTTCACTAAAAAAGCCTGACCCTGTTGTTCAGGACCTCAGCATCTCCCTCCAAAGGCCCAACAAGCATCTCTTCTGCAACACAGAATGTGGTGGTGCTATAAATGTCCTCAGCTTCATGCTGTGGGGTTCTTTCTCAGCGAGATAGGGTCTCCTCTCCTACAGCACTGCCCTGGAGCCACTGGTCCTGGGAGCCCAAGGCAGCAGCTCACTGACAAGTTATATCTCACGTTGCTCTCCATCCCACCAAGCAGCAGTAGAGCTATGGAGCTGCTGGGAATTTCTTTAGTATTTCTTTGGTTTGCTTGGTTTAATGCACATCCCATGATGAAATAAGAGCACTTCCTTCCGACTGAACTCCCAAATTTTAGCTAGCTATATATTCAGTGTCTATATTGATATTCTCTGGGCCAAGAGGCAAAATCTGTAAACGTCCAAAATACTTTGAGACTTACTAAAAATGCCCTGAGAGGAATAGCTGGCAGATCAGCAAATTGAACAACCCCAAATTATACCGATGTTCTTGCATATGTGTGCATGTGCACGTACCTCCTTACAAACTGACAGCAAATGTTCCCTGTCATAGGACCAACGTTGCGTAAGTGGTATTAACATGCAGAATTACTTTGTGTCTGCATCTGGCACAGCCTTTGCTGGACAGATGACTCATATTCATTCTGCTCTTAATTGCTGAGTCCTTTGAAGCAAATTCTTACACTGTTCTTTCTTCCAGCAATGGGTAAAACACTAATTTATTTGTATATGGTGCTATGCCCACAGCCAGGTGTTGCTGTGAACCAGGTGACAGTCCATCATGCTCTGAATCTTGACTGTGTTTCACAGGTTTGCTGGAGAATCACAGAATCAAAGAATGGTCTGGGTTGGAAGGGGCTTTAAAGATCATCTAGTTTCAACCCCATGCCATGGGCAGGGACACCTTCCACTAGAAGGTGTCATGAAGGTACTTTGAGATGCAGGAAAGATGGCAGTTTGCTTTCTCCTTAGAGTCCAACAAATACAAGTGCTGCCAGAAATTTGTTATATACGTGAGTGTTGATGTACTAAATGTACTCAGTTGTCCCAGGGTTGTTTGCAATGAGGGTGGTGGTCATAGTGGGTGTTATCAGCCTCAGAGTGTGAAGATGCAGATAGCCCCAGAGACCTTCTTTAGACATTTAGAAAGATGTTTTGCTCCCTGGGCACTAAGCATGGCCAATCTGCCAAAGACAAGAGAGGGGATCTTTATGCCTCTTGCAAGTCTTCTCCCAGGCCCAGTCCTGGGAGCTGCAGGCCCCCTCAGTCATTCCGTCCATTGCTGTGGATTTCCTCAGGCATATGCACAAGGTCCAGTTTCCCTAGCAATGCCCACTCCTGCTGGCCTCTGGTTTCTTCACACCCCATTCCCTGCCTTTTTTTCATCTTCACGCTGCTGCAGCAGCTGAGGTACAGCAGTCAGCGCCTGGCAGAGCCACCCCCAGCCCTGGGTGTCCCACCTCTTCCTACTCCCCGTTACAGAGGTGGCAACAACCAAGCAGGGCTGAGTCACACAGCACCCAACGAAGATCCAGCAGTTCCTCTATGAGTGGCAGGCACTCCGCAATCCAAATAAATAAAAGGTCTTGTGTAAACTTAGCACACAGCAATGCTGTCACCGATTTGCAGGTAAAACAGCAAAGCACAGCTCCGCTTCTTTTGTAAGATTGAGGGCTGTCTTGAGATATTAATCAGTAGTTGGTTTATACCTGGTTTCACCCCTAGGACCAATGCTCCCTGATATTGATATTTAAAGAAGCGCTTTCTTCATCTCGGCTGCAATCCAGGGTGGATTTTTATTTTTTATGCTGGCTTCAAACAAGCTGTGGGTGTCTGGGTGGGTGGGTTGAGTGACATATTAGTGAGGAAGCTTCCTCCCCTTTCAGAGCTACATGGAGAAGTCAGAAAGACATCATTTGAAAAATTGACAGGCAGATCATGTTGGACAATTGCTGATAAAAAAGGGATTAAATCCATCAAGAATCCTGAATTTGGAACTGCACTGCTACAGAGAACGGGGTGAAGTGAACTTCACTAACCTCTATAAATATTATTTCTCTTTTAATTTGAGATACGCTCCTCGAAAAGCCTTTCAAAATGCACACTCCCTCCTTTCAGCTTCTGGCATCCAATCAAACTAGATATCTAACAACAAGGAACTGAGGATGTCTGTCCTTCGCCTCCATTTAGAAGTGAAAGATTCCCCCTTTCCTCCCACCCCCCTCCCCCAGCTCTGAAGGTCTTCCAATTATCTCCTTTACCTGCCGCATTAAAAAGTAAAGCATATGAGTTGCCGGAGATACAGAGTCTGAGGACAAGCCACTGTGGCAAAGCCATGACATTAGAACAGATGGAAAACTTCTCGGGAACAAAATGTGCACAAAAAAATGGGTTCTGGCTTTGAAGTGTATATTCACGGTGGGTGCTTTCATGTCTTTTGAAAAGCCCTAGCTCAAATCTGACCTACTTAGGCAACATTCTTATTTATGTCTCCGACTAAGGAGCTGTATATTTAGCAAATGAGAGGAAATCATCCCCCTGTCATGTTTATAGATTGGAGCAAACTTTGCTGTTTAATTCTTCAACAGATTTGTCTCCATAAAAGTGGATGTAATTTAAACACTGTTAAAAAAAATCAATAAATTCCAGAAACTTAGGATAAATGGAATCATAATTTCAAATATATATATATAGATATTATATATGTACAGACATACATACAGAGGAAGAAAGAGAGAACATTTATTCAGTAGACTGCAGTTAAACCATATTTATTTAACTGGTTCAAGAGTAATGGATAAAGCTGAGCAAAGGTGGAGAGCGGATCATAAGACTTTGCCATTTTAATTGATACTAAATGCTAACAATATGCAGTAAGATACTGAGGAACAGAGAAAACCTTAACTCTTCACAGACTAGGAAGGCTTATCTGGACTAAAATGAAAAGAAATTAAAAGAAAATGGAAATGAAATTAAAAGATGCTTAAGTTCAAGAAATTGAAGCTGAAAGGCACCTCAGGAGGTCACCTAGTCCATCTCTGTCTCCAAAAGGCAAGATGAATTAGATCCATGTTATTCTGGACTGATATCAGTCTAACCTCCAGAGGTGGACATTTGGTAAGCTTCCAAGCAGCCAATTTCTCCATTTTGCCATTATCACCAGTAAAAGGATTTTGCTGGCATCTAAGCTATGTCTCTCTCACTGCAGTTAAAGCCCATTACCCATTGTCCCAGTAGACAAAGATGACAGATTATTTCTTCCTTCTTTCCAGTTGTCTTTCAAGACAACTTTAGTTTAGTCCCTCCCCTTTAGTTTAGGCAACCCAATTTGTTCGATCTTCCCTCAAGGATCACGTTTCCAGTTATCACAATCATGTGGCCCTATTGAGTCACATTTCATGTGTAGTCTATTTCACGTGAAATCTATTCAAAGATGATCTACCCTAAGACACAGATCCTTCTGTCCAGGACAGATGCTTTGCAAGAATTTCCTATTATTGTATTAATGCTGATGAGTATTCCTATCCCAACAGAGAGCTTTGCATTTGTCCTCACAGCCTTGCATCCCGGTCTGTCCAGGCCATTCACCTGATTTGACCAGATTATTTTTCATTCTGAACCCAATCTCCTCCCTGCATTCAGCTCATCCTAGCTCACAAACCAAATGAGAACCCTCTGCCTTCCACCATCCCAGCCATTAAAAACAAACACGTGCATGGCACTGACCCAGCACAGATCTCAAAGAACACCACTCAAAACCCAATTTCAGTTTCACAGCTAATCATCAGTAATCACTGCTCTCTGACCACAGCTTGCCAGCCAGTTGTGCATTGACCTAAGAGGACAGTTTCTTCTTGTCATCATCTCTCCAGGCTGCCTATGACAATGTCTTGTAAAACTGTATCAAAAGCCTTATTAAAATTGGGACATGTGACATCCAATGCCTTTTTCCTACTCACAAGGTTTGTTGCCTTGTCATAGAAGGAAAAGAGATTGGTGTTGGCTGTTCTACTCACAACGTTGGTACCTTTTTGAGGCACTTACACATCAATCATTTGATTGTTTGTTCCATGTATTGGCAGGTTGCTGACTTGATTACAAATCTGTGGATTTGGCTTTTTCTCCATGTTATAGATAGACACTATCTCTGCCTGTTTTCCATCCTCCAGAATCTCACCTGTCCTCCATGACTTCTGGGGATAAACACCAAACTATCTGGGATTGTTTCAGCCAGTTCTCTATATACCCTGGGCTGAATTTCATAAGACCCAATGAATTAAAAACCATTTGGTTTATCCCAATATTAACTAATCTCCTCTATCTCTACTGTAGCCTGAACTATTATAGGTAGTCACTGGCTGTATTAAGCCCCTAATCGTATTTGAACTTTTCAATGAATGTTGATTCAGAAGTTGGGTTCAGATAAAGCTACTTATTTTAGGGGATAATCTAGTCTTTCACAACTTTTTCAGGCTAACCGTATCAGCTCTCAGGTCATTTCTCAGCTACCTGGTACCCAAGAAACCCCTTAATATCCTAAATGGAAAGGAGTGCTTGGCATCTTACAAAATCAAGCCCCCAGTTGGGGCAGATACTTTGACAGAAATGGGATATTACAAGAGAAATATCCCAAAAATGGGATATTTCAGGAAGGATCACAAATCAGGAAGAATTCTTCCTGACCAAACTTGAGCTGAAAACTCTGTAAGAATATTTATCTTGTTGCTTATGTTGCAGCCAGACTTAGAAGGGCTGCAGTGTGCAGAAATAGAAGGACATCTTCAAAACCCTGATAAATTCTATACACATTTTCAGGAGAGATCCAAAATTTCTTCTGCAGTCCAACTATTTGGCCTACCTCAAACTGTGCTTAATTCTCCCACCTCACCCTCCCAAGCCATAGCATTATATTTATTCTTGTCTCCTTAATACGTGTTTAGAGAACACCTATAAATCCACTGATGAAATTAGGAAGAAAAAAAAAGAAAAAGAAAGAAAGATACATGCTCCCTTAAAAGGGATTAGAACATTGTCAGGTCCCTTGAAGTTAATGAATGAATACTATTCCTTAGAGCTGTTTTTATGCCTTTTGATATCCTAAATGATGCTGAAGCAGAAAGGGAAAAGTAACTGAAATCCAGATATGTTAGTTTCTGCTCCATTAGGAAAAGGAAAAATCAATTTGGCCAAACATAAAGGAAGAAAATCAATAGAAAAAGAAATTTTGTTTTCAGCTGAGGAGTAAGAATATATTACAAACAATGGTGAGTGAAGATTATTCATTGATTTGTATAACACCTTTTACAAGCCCAAAAAGTGCTCCAAAGAATTATAGATTATTTAAATCTAAGGATCACTTACTGCCAAAATGCACCTATCTCTGGGGTGGAGTGCAGCTGCTACAAAATTGCACTAGCAAACACTACACCAGAGCTTTAGGGCATGAATGCTTTATCTGAAGATGCGCCAAGGGAAGTTGAAAATGCAGAATGGAATTAACCAGGCTGGAATATGAACATGGTGCGACTACATCGATTTCAGTTTAAGTTTAAACTCATGGAAGATAGGCCCATCAGCCCATTAAACAAACTTTGTCTCACAGGGTCCCTAAAACACTCTTTGTCAGAAGCTGGGATAATATGCCAGATGATGGGTCATTTTGTGTTTGCCCTGTTCCTTCTGCTCTTTCCCTGATCTCTGTCAGAAACATGACGACACTGGGCTAGACGGACCTTTGGCCTGACCCAGCATAGCTGTTCCTAAATCCTGAGCTAGCGTGCTTTGAGCTGCAGCAAATCCGAAGCTGGCACACCTTGCATGTGTTGACTCAGAGGCAGGGCAGCAATCTCTGGCAGAAGGGCAGGTGGAGAAGCCGACAAGGCAGTCTTTTGTGTTCTCCGGCATGAATCACCATACTCATCCGGAGGCATGCTAAATCCTCAGTGTTAAGCACACATTAAGCTGTTGCAGGATATGGGCCACATTTACAACACTGTCATTAGTAACAAGGGCTTGCACTGCATAAAATTACACAAAGTACCTTTTGTACCTCAAGATGTACTTAGCAAGCAAACTCCTAGGGGCAGGGAATGTACAATCTTCTGTTTCTCTAAAGCACCTTATTCAATTACAGCAATATAAAAATGATTTATAACAATCTATTAAAAATACAACTCAAATGACTTATCTCTCCTGGGGTCCTGGGAATACACTGTAGGATTTGCCATTTAATTGTAAATCAAGCCTAGTGGCCAGTACCTCATGTTCTACAGAAAGATGAAAACTAACTATACACCTCACCGACTGCACGTGCAGCGTGTCTTGGTGATATGATCTGGGTAGTCATCCAAGACATGACTTGAGGGAAGAGGAAACGGAGAAGAAAGTGGCAGACATTTCTGCTCCCTGCAGTCTGTAATCCAACCCTTTCTTCCACTGATCAGGAAGTTTCCAGAACTCCAAGGGCTGCCGTGGGGCAGGTGGGCAGGCACACCAAAAACACTTGCTGTCACTGCTGTCTCCCATTGTGTGTCTTTCTCCCTCAGCTTCCTGTGGAAAGGCTTCTTGGGAAGATTGAAGTCCAAAACAGCAGGAAGACAGAGACAACAGCTTGCCTAAATAGCCACAAACTGGGCTGGAAAGAGATCTACTAAGCACCCTGCACATGTAGTCCTGAGCAACCTGCACTGCACAGGATCTTCCTGGGCCCTTGGGGACAGCTGAGGCTATGAATTAGGTAGAAATACAGCACCTACTTCTTCTCATCCAGTTCAACAACCCAATCTACCTGTCCCTGTGCTGAGAAAGATGAAGGAAACATATAACAAGAAAATGTTAAGCAATCGAATTAGAGCTAAGCAATCGAATTAGAAAACTGGCCTCTCTCTTCTTCAGCTTCATCTCTCAGCTTCACCTCTCGTTTCTGTCTTCCACTGTTCCTTCCCTCAATTAATGAGCTTTGTCCCCACAGGTAGGATACTCAGGGGTGAGAACCCTTAAAAATCTTCTCTTCCTAAGGAAAATTCAAAGACAAAGGCCATGACTAGCATAAAATAAACCTTCTCCTCTGCAGCAAAATTGGCACAGTTTGCTTCCTATGGGTCTCTTTGCCCAGTTCTCTAGGGATTAGCATAATACCAGTGATAACTGATGCTCTCTCTCCCCACAATTAGATTTCCACATAGAAGTCCTGTGTAGATCCTCTAGCACCTAATACGGGCTTGCACTATACCTCTTCCTTGGTGAGGGCATGCTCTTACCTAAATAGCTGACATTTTTTCTGAGAACTTTCTCTTGAGATCACCTGCCCTTTGGCTGGTTTTGGCTGAAGCAGGCCAACTAGTTCAAAACCACTGAGAGGACAGCTACACACCTCACCGCCACACAGGGAAACATACAAACCTCATTTTCTAAGGAAATGAGGCTAAAGAAAAAAAAAAAAAAGAAAAAAAAAAGGATCTTTTGGTCTCTCACTCCCTACAAATCTAATGTTCATCTGTGTAACTACCTCCTTCTGACAGGAATTGCCTTTATCTGTATTTTGTAAAGCTTTGAGCATATTGCCAGCACTTTAATAATAAAATATCATAGAGAACCATATATCTGAATATTATTATGCAGAAAATATGTGCATGTTCACACAGACAGCAGATGTATAAAAATATAGAATATGTAATTCAAGACCATAATGGTGCGTAAGTTTGTAGGTCAAACATAGGGCAAAGTCTCTTCTATTATGCACAAAACCTACAACTATACTGGACTGAAAGAAAGCACATAAACTCCTTTAATTTTGGATGCTAAAAGGTGCAAGTTCTAACTAGAGTTTGGATGGGCGATTTCCCCAGGGAACCCCAGGTGTCCTGGTTACAAGCCAAGCAGTTATTGCTGAGCACTGGGGCTGAGGTTCACCTCGCCTAACCTTAGCCATCCGTCTCCCTGTGGAGGCTTGGGCACCTCCAGAGGGTGATACCTGGGAGGATGGAATGAATCGCCCTGCCTGAGTCTCACCACTGGCTACAGAGGCGGCCAAGACTACTCAGATAACCATGTAATTTTTGAATAACTACGGTTAGGCACAACAAATGCCAAATGTGGTTATTAGGCCACAAAAACCGAGTGAGTAGGAAGACTTCACATCACGGCTGGATGGGAGTAAGAAAGAGCAAACCATAAACCCAAAATTCTCAGCTTCTGTGTGGGAGCAAGAACTAACTTCAACTGCGTGAAGGGGTCTTCATAATAACCAAATAAATATTGCTAATGCAACTGCTGGTAGCATTTAAAATATTCTTGATAACAATGAAAGTCAGAAGCATTTTTCCTATGGCTCGCAGTTACTGAAAGAAAAGTGATCGTAGGCAGAAAATGGCGTAAGACTAATTCCTACTTCGGTACTGAGTTGTATAATTCCCATTTAGCCACCACAAAAATCAGAATGAAGACCTAGAGGGAAAAAAAAGAAATCTACACAACTTGAACTGGACTCTGCAGCTGAAGTCTCTAATTGCTTTACCTCCCCCATGTTTCAGGCACAAAGGATAACACGTGACACACTGGGCAGTGAGTTAAAAGTTGTTCCTCATCCACTCATTTCTGCAGTTGAATTTGTTGGTTTTTGAGCAATTCTATTGGCTTCAAAGCTCTGCTTCCCATTAGTGCTATCGACCATGAGATATTGTTAGGGCTTTTTTGTGTGCTTTTTTTTACCTTCACTGGCTGAAACACAGCTTATCCCCATGTCCATTAAATATACATTTGAACAGCATTTCCACCTGCACTTTGTCACCTTGGGTTCTCAAGGGGTGTACCTCCACTTGGCTCTGAGCTCAAGGGCGCCCTTGATATGAGCCTGAGAGTGCCAACAGGCATGCTAATGCCCATTTGAAACAGCTTTTCCTTTGCCTCAGATGTTTCTATGCACTCAATGAATAAAAAGTCTCTGCTTCGCTCCGTCTGCGGTGTTGTAGGACAACCTCACCTCATTCTGTCAGTGAGCTACAGTTGCTTTCAGGCACCTCCAAGACTTTGCTTCCCTTTCTGGAGTTCCACCCCCTCCTGCTTTAAGATCCGACTTAGCAAGTGGCCTTGTGTGTATTGATCTAAGCTTACCTTCATGTAGATGCTTACTCCACTGCTGCTAAGCCTGTATTTCTTTTCCAAATATCCATGCTCCCTGGAAAATTAGAAACGCCCTGTAGTTATGACATGCTTCTGAAGATGAACAAACATAAATTGCAAAAAGGGAACAAAAAGCTGAATTTTCTGGAAACAAAACTTTGTCAGTAAAGACAATTTTTTCCTCTGCTGTGAATAAGAGGTGTCTATATGGGTCACTGCAGAGGTTCTTTGCTGGGAATAAGTTAAATTCAGAAACTACCATCTTGTCCTGTGGGTGAAGCATGCTATCTCAAATACGCAATACAACCCAAACTGGGTGTCATTTTCTTTTTTAACTTTCTTTTTTTATGAATCAGTTCCACGTCTTGGGGGAAGGACATCACGACAGACAGTTCCTCAACAAAGAACTGACGTGAGAACAAAAGCTATTCCTGAAGAGCTCCCAAAATAAAAGTGAGACAGATGAGTGAGAAAAAGTTGCATGGGTGTTTCTTCAAACAAGAACATGGTCAGAAAAGAGATTTCAGAAAATGTAGATTCATTAAAACTGAAATGCCTTACAAAATTGTCAGTTTTGCAGAAATGTGTTTGGGAAAAAAACACAAGAAACCTCCAGCACTGTGAATATGTCAGATTTGAACACCTTTAGAGCTAGCAGCATCAGTGTTTCCACTTAAAAATGACTTTCCATTTTACATACATTTGTATATTTTACGTTCTAATGCTGTATTTGATAGCAACACCAGCACAGTTGAGTTAGAGCAATCCTTCCTCAAATTTTCTATCAGAAGGAATATCAAAATTTGCGAGCTTCATTTGCAATTGAACCCAAAGTAAATTTCCAAAATCTTGAAATCCTTTGCAAAATGGAATTTCCATTCCTCGTCCAACACTATTTTTAAACCCAGTCTTCTGTCAACAGTGAAGGCAAGCTTTGGGAAGTGCTAGCATTTTCCTGAAGAAGGGTTCCTTCTCAGCTTCCTTTTTCAATGGCATTTGGTAAGGACTGCATTGCTGGAGATCTAGGCAAAAGCCGCTAAGTAGTTGTCCTGAAAAACCACAAATAGTTAAGCACTTGGCCATATTCTGGACCCTGGGTAATATCTTTCCCTATAATTATTTCTGCTGTTGTCATTAGCTCCAGCACTCTCACTATTTATTACCGTAGGTATTTCGAGACTCATAAAAATGTGATCTTACTCAAGGCTTAAGCAACACATGAAATAAATCAGCAGCACTGAACATTGGCTGACACTGGATGAAACCTGGCTGGGAACAGCTGGATTGCTCTCTTGACTAAATATTTACAAAAGCCATGATTATATCACTGAGTGACACTGTGTGAATATAACAATTTATCAATCATCATGTTTAACTCAAATCCCTGCAGGAGGGGATGGCATTCTCACTTAACAATAAGTATCTACTGTATGCTAATTAAGTGACTTATTTTTCAGCTAAGGTTACTTCAGGGATATGTGGGCTTTTTAACCACCCATTTCCTGAGCACTGCTACTCCTTCAGAGGCACTGAAAACACAGAGTTCAGCTGGGCTGTCACTTGCAGCAGCATCCATCCCATACCAACCCTGGAATTACTTTGGGTGCACGCTGAAGCAAAGACATACACAAACCAGTGCACAATTTTTGTTTCCCATGTTATCCCTCCTGTTCTCCAGTCCCCTGCATGGTGCCCATGGGTGGCAGCTACCACTGCATCCACCTCACAATCCTTCCCACTGCTGTTGGCCTTGCTTCCCTCCAGCCCCAGCAGTGAATTCAGCATTGTTTTCATCTGAGCTGGTTAACCCTGACCAGGTAACCCTAAACTTGCACCTCCACAGATGGTTAGTGGCTGCTGAGTATGAGCATGCTGCTGCCAGGAGAGAAGGGCTGGAACCTGAAGAAGCAAGCTTTGCCAAGCTGTGGCATTGCCAAGAAACGTAAGAATCGAGTTCATACAGACCAGAGCAGCAAGCAGACCTGATCAGAGCATCAGGAGGAGAACATTTCCTTGAAGATAAAGCCAGCACACCATACTGACGGGAGGTTCATATTTGGGCACCAGAAACCTCTACCAAATGACAGGAGCTTTTTATAAAATCTTCCACCTTCTGCTTCATGCCAGATTAACTCACTTGCGCCTGCAACTACCTTCCTGTCTCCTTCAGATTATGGGTATTAGTGCAATGCAAGAGAGAACATGTATTTCCCCTCCACCACTCACACAGCACAAACACTTAAAAAGTTTTTCCTCAAAATGTCATACAGGTATGTGGATGGTGCTGCAGGTTTGTGGGGCTAATGTTCAAAATGAACAGGTGGCATCTGTGGCTCCCCTCTGGGAACTACTTTTAAACTTCATCTTTCTTTCCAGAGATCATTATTTAAGAAGAAGGAAAAGTTTGGGGTGATTAAGTCTGTGGTCCCTTGACAGCTTGAAAAAAAGTTTGCCTCATATGGGTCTTAGAGGCAGATTTAACTTCCCATTTTGTACATGTTGAGAGTTTACATAATAATTGTATTTTAGCCTTTGGAGCCCATCTGCCACCAAAAGGGAAATTTCACCTTCTTCTTTCTACCTACAGAGAGGTTTATAAATCAGCAAGCACACAGACATGGGAGCTCAGGACTTGGTTGCCCTTCCAGGAGCCCTTAATAGCTCAGAAAATCACAGCAAGTGCTCTTTTCAGAAACACAGGGAGGGGGGGAGAGAAGTTATGATAAATTTAGTTTTCCTTTGAAGTTAATAACCTCCTACAAAGGCTTTTGGTAAAACACAGACACCTTAACATTTTTTTCCCTTTCAAACAATTTCTTCCTCTATTTTTCCCTCAGATGGTAAAATCTGAGGAAACCTGTCTCTTCAGAAGTAACTGCTTTGTGCGAATGACATCAGCAGACCACGAGGTTACCACTGGTAAGTCGGCACCCTGAGGGGGATGAAATGAAATCTCTTATCAGCCTACTTGCTCGTCTTCTTTTCTACATTTGGTGCCTTTTGTAATATGCAAAGCGAAGGAAATGTTTTGCTCTCCTTGATTTTTTTTTCACCTCTTGTTTTTTTTCCCTAAGGAAAAAAAAAAAAAGACAATACATTTGACTGGTTTCTCCAAAGTCTCAGCTGCTGCTTTGGGTCTATTTGGTACCTCACTCAGAGGTGAATGATTTAGAAATTTCAGTTCAACCTCCTCCTTTTCTCCCTCACACTAGACCTTATCTCACCCACCAGTGACTTCTTCAGAGATGCATTTCAGGCAGCTTGAAAAACCAAGGACACTTCACCTGATCCTTTCCCCTCTCCTCCCATGGAAAAAGAACCTCCGTAACTGTGGCTAATGTTATAGAAACTCTCCATCACAGCAAAGGCAGCGATGTCTTGACTTCAAAACTGCGGTAGATAAAAGCTCTTACCAGTTTCTCAGCATGGATATCCTGTCGTCACTCACTTCCTTCAGGCCTCTCTGAAGTCAGAACATTTCAGCACCAGAAACTGTTGGTGTGGAAGGGAGAGGATGTGGAGGAGACAAGGGGTAAATATAAAGAAAAGTGGCTACAGGACAAGGAGGATTCCTTTCCCTGTGTATGGGATATCCAACAGGTGGAATCAGTAAGGCTACCACCTACAAAAAGAGGGGAATAATGTGAAAGGTGAAAGCTCCAAGGTAAGATGGCAAGAGGGAGAGTCTATGGTTCACTGCAGGAAAACATTTGAAGTAATGAACCTACCTCAACTCACTTTGCCATGATGTTGGCTTCCCGTTTACCAGCCACTACCCCCAGGAGTGGACATTGGAGGTTGGGACTTTCTGCATAATGTTTTTAGTAAGTCTCATGCACTCAGCAAGCACACATTTTCCTGCCTCAAAGCATCCAGCATAGCCAAAGAGTTTGTTAAAAGAACCAAAGAGAAGTCTGGACTACAGCAGGGGAGACTGGACATCATGGGGAGGATTGCTCGCATACTGGCACATACAGCTCCTCAGCAGGTGAGGGAACATGTGGAAGCAGGGAGAGTACAGTAGCTGGAGGTGGGGTTGAGGAGAACTTCCAAAAACCTGCAAGGGAAGATTAAAGGTAAAGGGGAGGAAGCATACACACACAGAAATCTACTGCTTTTACAAATAGCATGCTTTTATAAACTATGTAAAGAAATGTGTATTTTCCTTTTTGAATAAAATAATAAGAACCATGCACTTTTTCTTTTTGAAGAAGCTATTTCTGAGGCACTACACCCACCTGACACTACTTGACACTTGCAGAGCAGAAGACATCTGTATCCCTGTGCATGCTCTGAGAAGTATCCCCCAGGGCAAGGAGCAGAAAGCCAGGCCTGGTTTTGGAGCTGTGAACCAGTGAAGAACAAGAGAAGGTGTCAGCCACCTTGTAAGTGTGACAAGGGAAGAAAGTGGGCTGAAGCTAACAGGTAACTTCTGCACATGGCAGAGACATGATAGAAAGGCATGAGGGATGAGATAGTAAAGACACTGTTTTTTGTAGGCTGGCACATTTTAAAGCAGAATAATTTTGGTCAAATGTTTATCACAGTCTCTGCAGGAACCTTCACTGTTCCTGATTATCAATTTTAATGGGACGGTATCTGCAGCTCCCAATCAGAGCCAAGGATCCTCTGACACATGCACAAGAGGATGGCGCCCAACCATGCACAGCATATAGAGTAGAAAGATAAAGGCTAGAGCAGTAAGATAAAGCTACCTACATGAGTTTTGGAGCCTTTGAGAGTCCTTTATTTATTTATTTATTTATTTTATTTTCTGCAGAAAATTCTTCTGTTGCAAAAAAAAACAAACAACCCTGCCCTAATTGCAAACAAGGCAGAATACCACATTTTAAATTTACAAAGCAGAAAAAAAGATTTAACTTCAAAACAAGTACTTCTTCAATTGTACTCTGATGATTCTCTAGTCTAGGTTCTTGTTAAGCCATGCATTCTGACTAACCTGAGCAGTTCTACGTAAACACACATATACATTATGTGCATACACGCATTTGCAGTTTTTAAAAATATAAATAGACATCCCCACCTGTCTCTCTGCTTTGTTGCAGCTGTGCCCTCTTTATGTCTCCCCAAGAAATCATGATTTGACACAGAAAAAAATCTTCCACCTAGTAGCCTGCCTTGAAGCTTGTAAAGACACCCACAGATGCAACAGGGGTGAAGACGACAGCATCCCAGAGACACTGAGGAGAGGGACGTAGGACCTATTCCTGAAACCTGGAGTGCTCAACAGTCACAAGCACAGACTGTCAGCCTGCCACTGGCAGGTTTTACCATTTCTGATGGCAAAAATGAGGAAGGACATGAAGAGGTGGGATTGATCTACCCTAGTTTTAACTCCCCGGAAGTCCAGGCAGCTAGCAGAGAGCACTAGTCATCTAGGCTCCCTTTATACTCAGTGGAGAGAAAGCAATCCCTCCAGAGGGAGATTCATCCCTTCCTAAGATGGATGCCTGAGGCACATGGGATGAATCACCCTCTGAAGGGGCTTCTCTCTCCCTGTAGAGAGTCCCGCTGCTACTACAGAGGGGCCTCAGACCTCAAGCCTGGATTCGATACCTGTTAGAAGCAAGATGAGATGAAAACCTCCTGAAGTGACTCTTTCAAAGCATTGCCAGTGCCATCCACACAGCATTTAAGGATGACCCAGCTCAGTCCCCTACTCTGTGTGCTGTGTCTTTCTGCCACGGTAGTTTATACCAGTAGGCAGGGAATGGGTTAGTTTACACTGATGGCAAATGCTGAAAATCTGTGTGCCAAAACTGCACACCATGTTTGCAGAATTAATTATTGAGCTTTTTATTCTGGCTGTTGTATCACCACAAAGTCACATTCTGGCCCCAAACACTTTTCCGCTGTTTAAACCTACAAGAGATATTCGTTGTATTAATTCCAAACTTGTGCCCATCCTGATGAGGTCTGAGCGTAGTTTCACCGTTTGTTATTATATATCAAACGCTGGCAATTCCTTGTGGTAAGAAATAAAATCACTCCCATTTTTTTCCTGTCCTTCAATGTAAGTCTGTCACACATTAGGAAATACTGACAAGGGAGTCAGGGTTACTGTATCTCTTTACAGAGGTACAAGCTACAAGGAATATGTTACATAAACCAACTTAATTTTACAAGTGTTAGTCATATTCTTTTATATTTTCCACTTCAGGGACCATCTGGATTCCTCAAGACCAGTAAAGTCATTTTTTTAATCTTTGCGAATGCTAAAGGATTAAAAGATTAATTCAGATGTTTAAAGGCAGGTAACAGTGATGGATGCAATGTCAGAAAGCCTGCTTCACAGTGAGCCCTCCAGTGAGCTGCTCTGCAGCCTTGAACAAATCACTTCACCTCTCTGCGTTTCTGTTTACTTGTCGATATTTTTGCCTGCTTAAATATGTGGTTTCTGGGGCAACTCCTGTGCACTTGTGGAGTTCCTATTCATATAGCCTCACAGTACCAAGCAGGGTGACACCATAGTAAAATCATAAAGACTGTAAAAATTTGTGAAGTAGAAGGATCTGACAGGAATTCTGTACAATTTCTTTAAACTGCTGATGCTATTGGGGTCTTCAGGTCTCCAAGCTCTGAAGGTGCAGCAGTTGTTTGAAGGAATAAGTGCCTGTCCTAGATCATTATGGGGGCAAATGTAGTCATCTATTTTTTTATGGCTGGTCTATACCACTTGGCTTGGTCATGTTTAATATCTGTGGAGCAGGTGATTTTAATAAATACAAAAAGACGGAAAGACAGAAAGACAGACAGAAGGACAGGAAAGAAAGACAGACAGACAGAAAGACTGACAGAAGGACAGGAAAGAACAAAAGACAGAAAAACAGAAATACAGAAGGAAAGAAGGAAATAAAGAAAGAATGAAGGAGAGAAAGAGAGAAAGAGAGAGAGAGAGAAAGAAAGAAAGAAAGAAAAAGAGAGAAAGAAAGAAAGAGAGAGAAAGAGAAAAGAAAGAAAGAAAGAAAGAAAGAAAGAAAGAAAGAAAGAAAGAAAGAAAGAAAGAGAGAAAGAAAGAGAGGGAGAAAGCGTCAGCATGAGGCTGGGTACAGAATTATTAAGAACAGGAGTGTAAATGTGTCAAGGAAATCCCCAGTGATCCAAGAGGGAATGCAAGTAGCTTTGCAAGCAGCAAGAGCAAGCTGTAATAATTGTGCAGGGGTCTTAGGAATGGAGAAAGATTTTCATTTCTCAAACTGTAAATCAAACCAAATTAAATCAAAACCTACATTTCTATAGCACCTCTCATACCAGGCTCCCAAGGCACTTTTTCACAGAAGGCAAGGCTGCTCAAGTGTTTATGAATGCAGCAGGTCAAAAAAGCGTGCCCTGAGCTGAGGTGTAAAAGCTGGATGCACGGCAGCTCCAGGAGACAGCCCAGGCTGAGCGATTCTTGTACAATGGGGCCAGGCCTTGGCCATGCTCAGAAAGACCAGAAAGAGAGGATCCCACATAGCTTCTCACTGCCGGACTGCTGCCGAGGAGGACTCCTGACCTGTCCTGACACAGAGGAGAGCTCATGGCTGCAGGCAGCATGTGCTGTCCTCCAACAAGGCCCTGAACTTGCACATCTCTATGGAAGAAGGAAATGCTGCCTTCCTTTGCCATGAAAAGGTCATGAGGCTCTTGCTCTAAAAATGTTTAATGTAGCGTGGCTAGTCATAGCCTAGTCTCTATTAGAGAATCACAGCTCTTATGGAGTGGCTGAGGTGGGGAGGCCCCTCAGGAGATTGCCCAGTCCAACCCACCTGCCCAGAGCCAGGTCACGCACAGCGAGTTGACCAGGACTGCATCCTGTCAAGGATGCCTTGTACCTTCTCTGGGCAACCTGTTGCAGTGTTTGGATACCTCCACAGTAAAGTCTTTTCTGAAGTGGGATTTCCTATATTTCAATTTGTGGCCTTGTTCTTTTGTCCTGGGAGTGGGCACCACTGAGAAGACTTTGGCTCTCGTTACTCCCCCCATCAGGTATTTATACACACTAAGTTCACCCTGAGCCTTCTTTTCTCCTGGCTAAGCTGTCCCAGCTCTCTCAGCTTCTCCTGTCATGAAGGAAGCTCCAGTCCTTTCAAGATGTGTGGTCCTTCACTGGACCCACTCCAGCACATCCATGCCTCTCTTGTACTGGGGAGGCCAAAACTGGACCCTGTACTCCAGATGCGTCTCATCAGTGCTGAATAAAGGGGAAGGATCATCTCCCTCAACTCTCTGGCAATGCTCTTCCTAATGCAGTCTCCCAGGAGACTGTTGGCCTCCTTTGCCACAAAGACACACTGCAGCCTTGGCTTACCAGGAAAGGCTGTAGGAACGCAGCCCCAGCTGCCACCTGGAAGCGACATCCCTGTGTCAAGGCAAGTGAAGTAAAGGCAATGGAGGGGAAGAGACTCAGATGTTGGGTAAGGAAAGGCAAGTCATGGCACATCAAGGTGGCTTTTTCATTTGGAGGAAAGACTGTCTTTGCACCAAAATAAGAGAAAAAATAAGCTCTTGAGTGTAAAAACTACAAAAACACTAAGAGCCTTTCACCAGTGACTCCAGGCAGGCTCACCTTTTCTAAGGTAAATTTCATCTCTGCTAATCCTATCAGTTAATATTGAAATCAAATACAATACGGTATTTGATATGACAGTCTCCTTCTTATGAAGTCAGCTGCAGCATTTCTTTATTTGCATATGATTTAATTACATTTTCATTTCAGGTCTCCCATTCTGTGTATTGTGGGCAAAAGCATATGAACTCTGTATGATAGTAGTGGTGGGAGATATTATAAAACTTTGAATAATGCTGCAATGTTAAGAAATAAGGAAGAGAAGTATTGCTGTTTTAGGAATGAGCCTCCAGGATGGTGGGTAAAGTGAATAAACATCACCATCCCATTACTGAAAGACACATAGCAACATTTCCACTGTCTATATCATTTTCAAGATAGCCACAGCCTTTCCCTGTAAGACGTTGTGCCTTGTTTACAGGCTTGATCTAACCCAATACTTGAGGAGAAAAAGCTCACAAAGAGCACAGCAGCAGGTCACCTCAATTCCAGGCAGCATGCAACTATAGCACTGTGAGACTTATTCTTTATGTTCACAAGAGGCGGTCTGTGGGTGAGGGAGTATCTCTGCTCTAGGTTCTCCAGTGTGCATGTCTGCTCCCAGATTAACGGGGCGTGTTGGAAATTGTAAAGATGTTCTCCATAGTCTGAACAGAAAATACAGTGTTCGTAACAGAAGGAAACAGCCGAGCAAACAGCTGGATTCTGTGCACCAGAGACCATTATTTATGGTCACTGGTTATGAAAGGTGTTAAGACCTCTCCAAGCCAAACACTTGCTTATTAGCTGAAGGCACACACACAACATTCAAGCAAAATAATATTTCAAGCCACTTGTAAATAGTAGCACATAATATAGAATAACTTCACTCTGTCATACCAGTTTTGGCCTTCAAGTGAGACAGTAAAGCTGGGAGCTTGATGGAACAGCTGCAAGAAAGTGGTGATAAGGACAAGCCCCTAGCTGTTTTGCATGCAGGGAAAGGGTTTTGTTTAGACCTGGGATAAAAAGTTTGATTCCCACACCCAGTCACTCATGTCCTCAAATCTTCACATCAAGAGCTGCTACTCAAATAAGTTTAGGTTTGTTTGTTTGTTAAAAGTAAATAAATAAATAAATCTGAACTTGTTTTATTACACATGTTATTCATTTGTCTCCCACATCAGAAAGAGTTAAGGGAAGGAAAATGCTGCATCCTTATAGATTCAAACAATACAGTGGAATGGGCAATGGGAAATATTTTTGGTCTTTGTCTTGTTTCTGGATTTTGTTCCTTGCTGAGTTCATGACTTCTTGGCGTTTACTGCCTTAGCTTACCCATTAGTAGGCTGGGTATAATAATAACACCACTTCTTCTTAATTCAGAGTTCATGTTTTCACAGTAAGCTGAGACAAACAGAAGATGCTTTAAAAACATAAAATATTGATTTTTTTCCCCAGTTTGCACAAGGTATAGAACATCATATAGTAGATAACATGTTCCTTGAACACAGTGTAAACTTCCTTCTTTTTTGTAGCAAAAGGACATTCAGAAAGACAAAGTCAATTCAAGCATGACTGCCTGCCTAAAAAGAATGTGGATGAAAAGCCAATTTCAGTTATTTTAGTTTTAAATGTTCCAGTCATGACAATCTTGGTCATTGGTCAGCAAAGGTTGGATGGCATGGCATAATTAAACTTCCTGCATTTCTAAATTTTAAAGAGAATAATGTATTTCCTATTCCTTTAGGATCACAAGGGATATTTATCTGTATTATCCTAGTTAATAAGAAGGAAAACTCTTAAAGTGAACTCCCAAGCATTTATTCTTGAAAACTTTTTATTCATGATGGAGCTTAAAATGATTTGAAGTCAATGCTCCAGTGTGCAAAGCTTTCAGTGTTAATGTTTCACCAGTGCTAAATGCATTTCCTCCAGTGCTGGCATTCTGAATACAAGGAAACAGAAAAACAGGCAACAGTTTTCTCTGGATTAGCCATTTCTGTGATGCACATGAAGGCTGTGAAAAGTTGAGAATCAAATTTGGAAAATTGTTGCTTCCTCTGAGGATAAGGGAAGAACTGATTAAGACATAAATATGGAACAATTCCAATTAATGATTGTTAACAGTTAAAAGATGTGAATAACAGATTTCTAAGTGGTAAAAGGTTTTTTTTTTTGGAAGAAGGCTCATGGTCCTGTATTTTTTCAGCATCAGATCAGTACTTCTTGCCACCTTAAACATTTTACAGTCCGTTTCTGGAGCTGTAATTTTAGCCTTCCATAAAGGCAGTATATCAATAAACTCTTCTTTTCATGCACACAGACATTTCAACCGAAATATATTCACTGAGCAAACATGTGCTAAACATAGGCAAGGCAGCACAACCCTCTACTACAACCACATGCATGCTCACACACAGAGAAATACTTCAACACAAAAGGTAAAGGGGTTATTGATTTCACACAATAAGTTGAACAACTAAACAGTTCAAGCTCATTAATACTTGTGAGGCATTTTTGCACCATAACTGGACATAGGATTGTAGCAAAGGGAGAACTAGTCTAACTACTACGAGAAGTGACTCGCCAACAACACAAAAGGTTGTGCTGTTGGAGTACATCACGGACTTTATATACATACTTTATACGCAAGGTTGAAGCCCATACTCTTAGGAGGCTTCACAGCTCTTGCTACCCAAACTGGCCAGAGTAATACTACAAATGTTTCAGATAAAGGTAGATAAAGTCTCATGTATCTGGACAACAAGATAAGCAAGCTCAGTACTTGTGCTTCATGAGTAAACCACTGTAAATAATAAGCTGACCTTCACTATGTAAATTATCTCAACCTCATTTTCCATGCAAGGATTTTGCTAGATGAAAGCAAATCAGAGGAACTGGATTTTCCCATAGATGTTTCAGTCTTATAACAAGGAATGATTAGTCCCATCTTTCTCTTTCCCTGCTTCTCACACCCCAGGACAGCTCTGTTTCTTACTGTAATGTTGGCAGAGGGGTGTGAGTAGTTCTTGTAATTCAGTCATCAAGCTTTAAGACCGCTTCCCAAGACTAAATGGAAGCCAAATCTCAAAGCTGCATGCATCCTATGGCCTACTGGGACCTAAATGCAACTAATTTCTGCTGGCTGAACTGTAATAATGAAGATTGTGAGTGCTCAGTGATAAAATTGGGGAGGCCTTATTTAAGGCAATGGAAGTTTTACCATGTGCAAAATCCTATTCCCCAGGCTGAGGTGGAAATGCTGTTGCTGAATGTTGCAAGGATAAGACAGAAGAAGAGTATAATTTATGCATTCTAATTGAAATCAAGGAAGCATTTCCTGCTAATGCTGTCATGCCTGCTTTGCAAGGCTAACCCTAATGACCAACAATTGTACTTTTTAATACTATTTCCAAAGCAAGTGGTGGCTAGGGAATAGTCCCATTGGAACACACACCACACATGCCTCCCCTACATTTCTTCATGTACAATTCACAGATGATTGCTTTCCAAGACTGCGGATGCACAACTTATGCACTCTGGAAGAGGGAAGAGTCCCATAAAAGCATGTACTAATAGACTCTCTGGCAGAAAAACCCACCTCAGAGCAGTTCCAAGCCACTCTAAACTTATTTTAATCACCTAATGAACAGTGTTTCCCTTTCACTGTTAGGAATGGACAGGAAGGCTTGGAAAACAATAAGAACCAATCCAAATCACCATCCACAAATGTGGCTGGACATTTTTGCAGTAAAAAATAAAAAATGAAATGAAATGAAATGAAATGAAATGAAATGAAATGAAATAAAATAAAATAAATAAACACCCTGCACCCTTCTAGTTTAAATAGGAAACAGAACAATTCATTATTTCTTTGTATTTCTGACCCAGCAAAAGGCCATAAAAAGAAATGCCCCAGGAAAACCATGTTGTCAAGACTTTTGGATCAAGGTTTACAGGTCCTTTAGCTCAAGGCTGAAGATGTTCAGGCTGCATATTTTCTTTGGGGATAATCATATGATGCTCCAAAAACCATCACTATTTGCTGAAGGGATAAGAACAGTCACTTCTTACAAGTACTAGGCAGGGTAGCTTTAAGGAATGGGATTATTCAGCTATAACCTAAACAAACCCTTAAATATCACACAGATGGAACAAAAAATCATGGACAACAGCCTGATTCTTCCCACTCACCTTTCTAATTCTTTCAGTATACAACCAACAACAGGCTTTATCTACTGCCTGATGTTGTTTTCATTTGCCTGTGCTCAGACAAGCGGTCATCTCTAGTACTAGGGTCAATCTAAGGAGGTATATTTAGGCCAAAGGATGGTAAGAGCCACATCCTCACATTTCCTTCCTTCTTATCACTTCGACTTAGCCCTTACTTGTTTCTGCAGCAATAACTACTTATAGCAAGAGTATTAGCAAATGATGTAGCAAATCATTGATAAAAGACACTGGTCATTAAAAAAAGAAGGCATCCTGGGTTTGAGCATGAATAAGAGGGCATTAGCAATGTAATTACTGTCACATTAGACAACATTAATGCCACATCCATATCTTTACTAGCCAACTCTTGGAAATCTTTTTTCAAAATTATTTTTCATTATGCTTTTGTCTCTTATGATTTCCCTGACTGGCTAGTCAGGCTCTCCCTTTGCTCAGAGATCTTACATAGAGAAGTGTGTTGGCTCCCAGCAAGGTGAAATAACTGAACATAAAAAAAATCCTAAATCTTCCCTAGTTCTTATCTGCTGAAAAACATACACGAAAGATTCATGGATACATCCATACTAGTGTTGACATATCATAGAAAGCAATAAGACAGCTAAGAGAAATCAGGTTTTATGTAGTTGTGTCTGCCAAGACTAAAATCTTTTCCACCTCCAGTCACTAAGGTTCTTCCTAGAGTAAAATCCTTTTTGGATCCTAAATTAGACTGCCTTTGATTTTATTCCGTCTAGTAGAAGATCCTCCTTGCTCCTGAATGTAAAGATACAGGATCAATAATTTCATCATAGCAATAATTTCTACTCTGTGTCAGATAGGAATTGTTGACAGATGATGCTCCATCTGTCACAGTATTTTACAGTAACAAGCCAAAACACAGCAAAAAATTATTGTAAACTGTACTGTTAGGAACCATCTCAACAGAGCATTTTGCTTTTTTTGGTAAATAAAATTTATTAAAATGAAAAGGCCCCAATTTAAAGCTCAGATCTTGGGACAGGTATAGCTATTCAGTATCTTTCCCAAAGGGTTTGAAGTCTATTTATAGTAGATTTCCATGGACAGGTACAGACAACAACACGCCTGCTCTCTTCACACTTGGAATCGGGAAGTGTAAGCTAGACCCTATCCAGAAGCCATGCTACCGTGCTCACATGATGCCAAGCCCCAGCTAACACTCCAGGTGTGTATTCCTATTCTTCTGGATTGACAAATAAGTGGAGTAGTCATGTAATGGTCTTTGTCTACATATTCAGCATGCGTAGGGCCACGTGTTCAATGGGGATTAGCCAACAAGTAAGGGGGGTAGGGATGGCAGATGGTAAAGAAGCAGAGTAAACTGTGGGAAGGCCAGAGATGTACAATCCCGCTGGAACATGCTAGTGAGGAGAGCATTCATTTCTGACCTTATTCCTTTCTCCTCCTTGCCCCATTAGGGTAGCATTAGCCATGATGGGTTCAGCATCTTGTTCCTCCCCAGGGGTACACCCTTTAAAATGAATGCCTCTTTCTAACCTTAAAGCATGGTTCATCCTTTAATTTCAGTCTCATTCAAACTTCTAACCCACATGTGCATCCTCTTCTCTTCCAGAACCTCAGAAGGTTCACGCCTGGAAAGACAGACGATCCTACGCTAGAACCAGCACTCACTGTTCAAGTCAGCTTTCTAACTGTGGGCTCCATGCTAAAGCTGTTTCCTACTAAAATACATAGATGTGTATACAAATAAAACAAAACACCTGATGCCATATAACATACTGGAATTAAAATTTAAATTTTAAATTTAACACTTCATGCAAGTCACACAAACAAGAACCGTTCAGCCTTGCACAATCCTAGACGCAGCTCTCAGCAGAAAAAGAAGCAGAGCACGACAAGGAAAAAAAGGCACAGAAAGATAAAAAATGGCATCAAACTTGACTTGTTTTCTGCATTTGCCAGTATATTCTGGGCTTAATTCTTCTTGTATCACAGCTGTTTTCCTCCTTTCCACCAAGCCTAGTCCGAATGGCACAGCTTCCTCAATGTTTTCTCTGTGTTTGCTGGGTGAGCAAAGCCTTTTCATTTCACACATCATTTACAGCTTGCTGCTGTGATTTCAGAAAGTCAGTGGGCTTTTACCAAGCTAACAAGTGAGATAAACATTTTGAGTCTTTGCTAATTCTAAAAGTTCTGCAGATTTTATGACAGTAGGTACCCTGAGCAGTCACGGAAATTCAGTGGTTTCATTTCAATTTGCACCACATGGCAAACAAGTTTGCCCAGAAGTCAGTAAATAAATCAGGAAGAAAGGGAGGGAAATTAAGAACAGGCTCTTCAAAGTTGTATCCTATTCCAATAATGCAAACCTAATTCCTCTCAACTATCGGTGTATTTTACATTCCTCACTGAATTTATTCACTTGCTCCTGATTTGAACCAGTGGACAGAAGGTAGAAATTTCTTTCTCTCTTTACCATCCCTGAGCCAGATCTAGAGATCTCCTACTGGTGCAAGATAATGACTATTCACTCAGGAACCAATGCTGGATTATGCATCCAGCTGCCCTGTGTGTCCAAGTTGAGCTTATATTTTCAAGGTCATAAAGCATGAAAGGCGTAAGAAACTGGATGTCTAATATGTACATATAGGATTCTATCTGGTGCACACCAAACTCAATGGTAAAAGTCCTATTTATTTTAAAGGTGCAGAACTGGAGCCATATATGTACATATGCAAATTGGAAAACTGCATGTGCAAATAACAGCCTGATTTATACAGGCAAATTATGGATGCAAGTGAGGTGTGAGTTTTAGGTATGTCCAGCTTACATCCAAAGCTTGAATGTGTGGTTCTGTTTGAAGAAAGAGAAACAAATAATGTGATACAAAACAGCAAAATTGTGAATCTTTCAAGTGTTTTTTCATGTGAGAAGACCTGAGTCCATTCTCCCATGCAGCCAGAGATAGGACCACTTACAGTCAGTATACCACTGTATATTAAATGAAGACAAAATCCCTAAAAATTTTGCTGCCTGGGTGTTTATTTTCACATCACTAGTAGCACCCTCCTACACACAATGAGCTTTGGCACTGCAAAAGGACTAATTCTTTCTGGATTCTTAGAATGTCGTCACCATCAAACCTCATCATCAAAACTACTAAATGAAAGAATTACATGTCTTATTTATTAACAACAAGAGAAGAAAAGGAATGGATGAGCATTTCAAACCCTAGGCCAGCAATAGGAAAGTAAAGGGCCTGATTCTGTTACTTTCATTTAACTTAATTTAACAGCATAAATAGGCATGATCACAGCTAGCAGAATTGGCAATAAAATGGCTATTCAAATTTAATCAGTATGGGAGAATAAGTACTAAAAAAAGGATGAGGAAAAAATGGATGGATGCCTTCTATCTGGCATCGCAGTCCAGAGAGACTGGGAAGTGATGATTGTCTCATGTTCCCTGTTTCACACAGCAATATGTTGTACAGAGGATGGAACCAGTCACATATGTTCTGGGCCTGGCTAGGATGCATCTGTTTTTTACGAGCATGAAAAGAATGTTTCTCCACATTAATAAGGACTTAAGGAAATACATAGCTACATCTTCCAAACCAAACAAGAGAAAGCCAGTCAAGAACATGCAACCTTCTGAAGCAAAGTTATGCTTAAGGCAAACCTCAAGAAATTGGAAGTGAAAGGCACCCCCCATAAACTTTAGCCTCATGTCCCCTTTGCCCTGACAGTGCTCAGAGAAGCATCCATATTGCTGAGGGAAAACTCTTGCGTATATATCCCCAGGAAACTAAAGCTAATTTAGGAAAATATTATGTACATGCTCAAACATAAGCATGTGCTTAAATGTCTTCCTGAAAAAAAGCTCTAGTTGCTTAACCAGTGTATTCCACTATCATCAATCCTTACTAGCTAAAAACTGAGCCATCAGCATTTTAGTTATATTACATTAGAGCTAATTCTTAAGTTTCTCTTTTGAAGGATGCTGACTGCTGTATCTAAAATATCCAAGGTCTTTTTCTTTTGGAGAGAGGAAATGTAGTAGATCAGGTAGAAATGCACAGGGGTCTCTGAATATTTTTGCTAGAGATTGTTGTGGAAAACCAATTATTTCATAAATTTAAAAAGAATGTAAAGCAGAATATTTCAAACAGGAAAAAAACATAAGCAGCACTGTTTTTTGAAAGAAATAATCATGTTATTATGGAATACTAATCCAAGTAAGCTTCTCTATGTTCCAAAATATTGTTTTGTACATGGCATTTTGTATTCTTTTTGGTGTGTCTTTTAAAAGAGACACAATATTTAGGAATTGAACTATCAGACCTCTGCAAGGCTGTTATCTCAGGAAAAGAGAGACTGAATGCAAGTACTTGAGAAAGACAATAAAACAGTGAAGTGAAAAATGCCTCCAGTGCCAAAGATATTTTTAAGATATCACTGAACAATGTTAGCAAAATTAACACTTGTAAGAAAGCAGAAAAAGAGAGAGAAGCAGGGCTCAGGCAAATGCTAATTGGTGAGTTTTTCAAATTCCTGTTCAGAGACACAGAACAGTCTCCTGGGTAGAGCTCCCCTGGGATTCAGGAGCCATTACCCTGAATCACCGGTGACCCTTCGCGTTCATAGCTGAGGCATTCCCTTATTTGTAGAACAAGAAGCACAAACTTTGTGGAAGGAGCATGTGGACATTTGCCATTGCAAAATTCTGCGTGAGGAAAAGGAATTCCAAAATCTGTAATTAGTTACACACACGGGTATAGCATAAAGCAGGAGCAGACATTTTTACCACCAGATTTTCTTTTGAAATCTGTTTAAAATTTAAGTGCGCAATAGTAAGATGCCTGAGCCTTGTCTCCATTACAGCCTGGAACCAGCAGGAAGCCCTAAAGTTGAATTATTGCTTCCAATTTTTGCCTGTGTATATTAAAATCCCCATATTTCAGTTGTTCTGAAGGTCAATATAATAATATTTTTAAATGGCATTTATATGAAGCTTTTTTCTCTCAAGATACTTTCTCAGGTATTCACAGCTCACACCTCATTACGTCTTTGAGAGGTAAATAACTACAACACCCATGAAAGGGGAATGCACGAAGTAAAGAGAAGTAGCTTGCCTATATCTCCCAAAACAGTGGCCAGGGCAGAAATGGCTTCCAAATCCCTGAAATTTCCAAGGAAATATTTGTGCAATGCTACAGGATGTGTTTAAACAACAATGTTTAAAGAATGTGTTTAAAACAACAAAAAAAAATAAAGTCATTGTTGGTAAATTTGAGGCTGCAGCTGTTAATAGTAGATAAGAAATAAATTATGTAGGCCTTCATTTGCACTGTGCAGCTGCAGTTCATGTCAGTGGAAGCCATCCGCATACCTTGAGGACAGACTGATGCAAAACATTGCACCTTCAAAAGCAGAGGAGCTGTTATTGGGATTCTGGTATTCCAACTGGGCACTCCTGAAAATGCTACCCATAACCATACGTGTGCTGATGTAATCTTTACGTGGCTCTTTTTTTTTTTTTTTTTTTTTAAGTGGGCACCTCAAACTTCACTTAAAATGTACAAGTTAATTTTCCTTCCTTTTCTGTTCCTCTTACTGGGACCTACCAGTGGGTAATTTCTGCGAGTTTATAGCAGGTGAGAGAGAAAAATAATAACTTTAAATTGCATAAGAAAAATTTGCCTTACTTTTTAATGTGAATATGGCCAAACAGGTGAGTCTTTAGTGGAAAGGTATTTTAAAGCCTGCCTACAAAAATACTTTGTCCCCCTTCCCTATGGCAGTCTCCTTCTCCCTCATATCTTCCCAGCTGCACTGAAGTTATGCATATTAGAACAAAGGTACCACTTATTTCTGGATTGAAAATTAATGTGGTCCTTCTCTTACATATTAATTGCCAGGAATGGGATCAGAAAGAAATACTGAGGTGAAACCTAGATATAATGGTGTTAACAATAAATATTCCTCAACTCTTCTGACCTCAGTCATAAGATTAAATGTCCCTATAACTCTTGGCCTAATACCTCAGCCAAACCTACAGCACTGCTGTACCTTTGTAGCAAAAGCAGGCCTCTTTTTTAGTTTCTATTCTTTTTCACCACTCATTAGACTTTGGGACTCTAAAATGGCCTTTTTTCCTGCCAGCAACATTCTCCCTTCATCCAGATTAAGGATTCATGCACTTCCTTTACAGTAATGTGGCTTTTTATATCTAGTATAACCTTCTGACAATTGTGCACAGCTGCTGTATAGTAGGGGAGATATTTTCCAATGTCTCCATTCAATTATTAGTGTCATTTGTAATGAACTATGCCAGTTAAATTGCAGAATTTGTATTTGTTGCACTAAGGACAAAATAAAACACAATAGAACATTAATTTAAAAAGAAAAAACAATGTCCACAGAAATAAGAAATATTCCAAAACTCAGGGTCCTTTTTCAGTTTGCTCCATTTGATGAAGTGATTCTTCTGAGAAGATGATTAGGCTCATAAACCTGGTGTACAGAGGGTTTGACACACGAACAAACATGAGCTTGTGCATTTGTAAAAGAACGGCACACATCAGAACTGCAATACAGCAAGTATCTCCACATTACAGGGAAATGTTCTAGGGAGAGTATTTGATGTTCAGCCTTGGACAGATCAATGTTTATATCAAGTGATTTAACAAAATCAAAAGTGGTAAAGTGGCATCTGTCTGGGAGGTGGCACAATTTACATTTAGGGCAGCATTGTGGAGAGGCTAAAACTGGATTCACTTTGATTGCAGTGTATTCATTTTTCACCTTGAAGTGAAAATGTCATCATTCATGTCTTTTTTTTTTTTTAATGCAGTTGCCACATTGGAGGACTACATTTACTGTGATTTCAGACTGATTTTTTTCAGCTTTGGTACATTCAAGTCTCCCATGTAAAGTCTCCCATGTCTTCAACAGTAGCTGTACAGGAGCAAAGTTTGACTTTTACAGGACAAAAGGGTTGGGCATACAGTGCCCCAGATCCCATATTACCCTATGTTGTCAATGTGTTTGGTAGTTAGTCTGGACAATATTCTTCTTTCACATACACGCACACACACAGTGATTTTCCAGTCCTCTCCAAATACCAAAATATTAAGATTAAAGAATGCACTAAACTGAGCACAGAGAAAGGCTTCTGAAAACACTGCCTTAACTCTTCAGTGCACCTTTTGTTAGTAAAATGGCCATAATCCTTACATCATATTATCTAATGTTACCTAATGCCTCTATGTACAATATCCTGCAAGACCCAGGGATGACAGAGCCTATAAAACCGTATTGTTACCCATTTTTCCTATTAATGGAGCACCACTTCTTCTGTTTGTTACCCGTCAGGCACCCTGCTGTACAATGTCATGTATAATGCATTTCTATAGCATGCTGCTGAGCAGCTCTCTTCCATTGGCTCAGTCTTGCTTTGGAAGGAACAACTTGCCAGAAAACGCTAAGACCCTTCATACAAACAACCAGAAATTAAGGCTCCACGGGGGACCACATAGCTTCTGTACAGCAAGGAAATAAGGAGGGCTACGGCTGCCCATGAACCTATCGTCTTTTATCTCAGTTTAGTCAGCCATCCTCACAGCAGCTTTTCTGCATTTCCTATTCTTTCATTTTCATCCAGTAAATGGGCTCCCATGGCTGAGGTAGAAGGTCCTTGACATTCATGTCCTGTCAGCATTGTATCACAAACCTTCAGGAGCACCACTGAATGTCTTGTTTCACCACCACCACCAAAGCAGTAATGGCGTCTCCCTCAAATGCATCATCAGCTGAGGTAACTGTCATATCTATTTAATATCTCATGTAGTTTCTATTCAGGACTCTCCTCTGGTGTCAGGGGGATGAACTAACTACTCACTTGTGTCTCCAATGTGTGTAAATTAGCATTTACATGATATAATTCCCCATCTGCACACACATTAAAGAGACGTATTTCAAAGCAACTCTTCCAGGACATACATTGATTCACACCACACAAAGTCATCTCCTCTCAGGGCAAGAGGATTTGATTTACACATTACCCCTCAGTACACAAGGAGAGGTCAAGCTGCCATGAGCTATAATCCTGCCTGAAATCTCCCTGGATCTGTAGGAATGGTGCTGGCCGCTTACTCTGAGCTCCATGCCCACGGTCTGCTGCAAGGGAGAAGTGCAGTCAAGGTCATAGCAACACTTTCAGGGCAACACGCATCCTTGTCATTGCCTTAAGGGAAACATCTCTCTGCTCCACTGACTAGAGAGCCTACCCCTTTCTGTAAGACAAGGAGTTTCCGGGACTTCGCTCCTCCAACACAGCAACATAAGTGCTGTGTAGGTCAGTCATCACATGTCCCTCTCTGAGCAGCGAGGTTTAATAGTCCTCTCCTGACATCTTCTTTAATAAGCAGCCTGACAGGTTATGCAGCTTCCAGTCGTTTTATTGCTACGAGCTGGGTAAAAGCTAGTGGAAGATGGTGGGTGTAACACTTCATCCTTTCATTCAGAATAAATTCAGAGAAGACATTAAGGTTCTTTATGAAGCCAGATGTTTGAAACAATAATGATCTCCACCCCAAACATAACTACATGCCATCTCCCAAAACAAAGACACATGTGGACAGAGAGGTTTCACAGGCAATTATGCTGTGAGGGATTGTGCGTGACAGAAACAGCAAGACCAGAAAAGCTGAGGAGGAAGACAAAAAAAGACCACATAGCAATTCTGACAAAATGGGAAAGAACAAGCATCTGGATGAGCGCTGGCTGGGGCAGAGAGACCTGACCCTGTGTGTAAAGAGATTATTTCCTGCCTGATTCCCCGCAGGTTCAAGGGAGCAGTTCCTCATGCATTCTTTGTCATAATACAAGATTTCATCAAGATCGCCTGATTGTCTCATCGATCTCTTCTCCTAACACAAAGAGCAGCAATATCCTGAACTTTGGCTAACTTCTCAGGTCAGATATGCATAATGATCCAACCTAAAGCACTTTATTATCTGTGCTCATACATGCCATCCAATGAGTGAATTAAACTCAGATCATGAGTAGAGATATTTTGGGCGTCTGGAGTTTTTTTAACCACTACACATTTGCAGTGCAAATTTCCACTGTCTCTCCTGCACTACACACAGTTCAGAAATAAACCACCCAGCCCTGGAGGACACTGAAGTCCAAAATGGAAATTTGTTAAGCGTTTGTTGATCCCAGTTAATTTGCAATCACAGTAAATTTTTTTCATTTCCTTCCACAAAAGCAATATGCACCTAAAGACTGCTCAGGTGTAATGACTGTATTCTCTAGTCAGTAATAATCAAAGGACTAGCATTTATTTAGCAGACATTCATAATGGTCATGTACAAGTTTTTAAAGAGAAAAAGTGGAGGAGAGGGTAGAAAGGGGGGGCAGTCATTCCACGAGCATACACTGTACACTCTTCACAAATCAGTTTCTTTTATTGGCAGTACATTTTTAGCCATTGGATGGATCTATTGCTATTCAAAGCCATCAGATCACTCCTTTTATTTTTCCTCTTCTTACAGCTCAGAATAGTGCAACCTCAGGAAAGTAGCACTTTGGACCACTTATAGTGGTAACACAGGAGAGCACATCCTAGCTCTTGAGCTAACCACGCACCACAATCATTGACAAGCCTTTCCTGTCTCACCGTATGAGAGCAGCCAGCTTACAAAAATGCCCCTTCCTTGGCTACCCCAAAGCGTTATGTCTCTCCCAGCCTTTCTCCTACACCAGTGCCTCCTCCCCGTGTTAGCCATCACCTTCTGCCTCTGCGTGTCCTCCATTGCCTCCAGATCGCTCTTAGGAAGAGACAGAAGACTTTGCATTTCTCCATTCACCATGAGAGCAGTGCCTTCGATCTCTGACTCCAAAAAGGAATAAACCCACAACCCTTTGCTGTTTTCCTCAGCCCTTAATTTCTAAAACTTCCCCATCCCAGGCACTGTTCCCTCCTACACCCTGCAGTTGCTTGTGTGAATCTCCTCACTCCACTTACTGGCTCCCATCCCTGGCTTCCCCAGCTGCAGCCTGTTAGAAGGAAGTATAAGATTTTGTCTGCAATTGAATTTAATTCTTTCCCTCATGCTGCCCCTGCAGGCACTGGTTTGCCAGCCCAGCTGTGGCACTGCGCTAAATCCGTTCTCCCTCACGCACAGCATTCCCTCAACAAGCTGTGACTGATCGGGGAGGGACAAACGCACAAGTATATTCATACTCATTTCTTTGCACACTCTGGAGTTTTCTTACAGTATGACGCCTATCAGAAGAAAACATCTGCTTTGTTTGTTTTTCAAGGTAATCGTTTCCTCTGCAGCGTCTGAAATGCAAACACAGCATTTGGCCTACTGGGGAGAGCTAGACCGGCTGCAAACTGAAAGTGAAACGGGTGACGGCAGCTTCATTGTTCAAGCAAAAGGAAATTACAGAATGATAAGGAAAACAAAGCAATGTTAGATGGGTAGTCGATGGGTTTCTGAATACTGTTTTTGTTGTAAGGCCCTAAGATGTTGTTTTAAGGAGCAGAGTGGGAGGAAGAAACATGAAGTTTTCCTTCCAAGCACCAACTTTCTAGAACAGTTATGATGAGACAGAGTGAATTTGGCTGGAGCAAGGCCACAGCTTTCTTGTCTGCCAAAGCAGAAGGCTCCCCAAGTCTTCTTGTGCATCAAGTTGCCTAACGGGTGAGAAGGCCGCAGTGCTAGCCCATACCTGGTGTAACACCTAGGCCTGTGGCCTGCCAGACCAGCCCTAGTCACTCGCTGCTTACTGTCAGGGCCTCTCATTTTGTGACCCCAGCCCCATGCCAGGTCTTCTGACCTGAAGGTCCCTTCATCCGCTGGCAGCTGCCTGCAAGGCCCAGCACCAGGAGGCAGCCTACAACTTAAGCACCATGTCAGAAAAGAGTGAGATAAAGGGGACATAGCACAAAAGTCAGTGGTGTGTGTCATACCTGGCACATGAAATTTCAGTTATCATTGAAAGTATCATTCTCCTAGCTAGCTTTCAGTAACAGTGAAACTGTACCCAGACCAGAAAAAAAGTAAGCCTTAGTATAAGCACACGTGCCATTTTGTAATTAAAAAAAAAAAAAAAAAAGTATTGATTACATGAGCATTTCCCATGACAGAAGGAAATGGATGAGGATGATACAGGATATCATCAATGGATACAGGGTGAGAACTGTATTCCTGAACTTCTGCTCTGTCCCAGAGGGAGTGTGAGTGCAGAGCCCTTGAGGACCTGTCAGTCAGGGACTAACCTGCAGAGACCAAGAACCAGGAAAGGTGCTCAGGTCCTCTGTGAAGCCAGGACTAGACGGAATGAACAGCAGAACAAAGCCCGCACAACAAAACTATGCAAGAGCGGTTGAAGGATGCCATTAAAAACTGTGGATGGGTGCATGGATGTCCAGAACCCCCCACATATCCTAAAACCTGATGCATGGAGCAAAAGAAAGTAAAGTAGAAGGATGATCTTGAAGAGAGGAGGTCAGACAAGTGAGTGTAATACCACAGGACTTGCTTTTCAAAACAGATTAGACTTGTGGAGTGATGCCGAACCTGTTTTGTAAAGAACATAATCTCTGTAAACAGATGGCATAATTTTGCAATGAAACCCTGTATCTGTAGGAACTGGGGATGCTAACAGAAAATGGTGGTACCCACAGTGTCCCAGACCAGTCCTAGACTTGGTCTTTAGGAAGCAAACCAAGGACATGGTTTTAGAATGGCTCTTATATTGACATCATGCCTAGCTTCACAAGTTACTTAATGTTCTTATGTATTGTGGAAATAAGGAGAGATCATAGGACTTCATGGTGCTCAGTGTGTGACACAAAGGGGTGTGCACATTTTTCAGTGCAAACCGTGGTGTATCCAAATACTAAGTATGAGCAAGTGAATAGTTGTGCTACTTCATCGATTGATCTCGTCTTAGAAAGGGAAACCTGTGGAAGGATCCTGCTGGACATTCCCAGATAACCATTACTAATATGAGGTAGCTTATTCAGCATTTCATCCAAAGACCCTCAACTAATCTTAAGAGCTTTAAGTAAGGAAACAGACTTTAAGCTTTGTTATGTGCCAACAGTAGTTGTCTTGCAGTACTCCTTAGATCTTGCTATTTGAGAGGCATTTTGGGATAGGGACAGCAGAAATAATAATTTGCAAATCTTCTTGCTGAAATATATTTAAATACAAATGCTGCCATTTTACTGAAACTAAACTTTTCCAGTAGAGGGAATGTATAAGAAAGGCAGGCTGACCCTTCCTGTCTTGGATGATAAATATTAAGTCTACTTGAACTCTAGTAATTTACATAAATTGAAGCAACAAACAGAAAAGGACTGGCTGAACCTAAAAGAATGGGAACATTCCTCAGTGCTCTGGGAGCCCTTTCTCATTGCAGTGTGGCTCATCGTTCTTGGCTATATTTTCTACCTTCCTGAAGATGAAATACTGAAGCCATTCAGCGTTTTGCCACTGTTGCAAACATGGGAAGAAGGAAAGTGAAATTACAGGAGCAGAGATGCCTTCTGTTATCATGCTTAAGTTCTACTGTCATTTACTCCAATTTTGAAGAGCAGTATTTGTAGCAAAAAGGAAAACTCACTCCAGCATTTAAAGCCAATCAGAAATAAACAGAAAAATATTTTGGGGGGAAATACATGATTTTTATCTGAGGACCAATTGCCAGCCTTAATTGTGAATGGGGAATACTGGTCAACCCTCAGATAAATGGCCATCAAACTTTCATCTACTGGGAACAGTAACAACTGCCTGAATATGAATTAATTCTATTGCATGAAACTGAATTTCATGTTTACCACTGCCTGAGAATGAAAAGAGATGGCGTGCTTAACGTGTTTATCTATGAAGAAACTCCTCTATGAAGAACCACACACCAAGATTATAATTATTAAAGTGAAGGACTCAGTGAGATGTGGAGCAGTTGTCATTCCCACAGCAGTAATTTGCCACAGGGCACTTAAAAGATGCATCCCTCAGGATTTGTCTCTGACTTGGGACACGTAACATCCTGACATTTTCTGCTGAAGGGTTCCCAGGCAATCAGAGCATGGGGATGTATGTGTGCTCGGGAGGTAGCCAGTATGGGAATATCAGCTTGTTGTTCCTCAGCGATGGACTGGAAGGACTGGAATAGCAGTTGGTGGCTTGCAGGATGAAGGAATAGAGGGTTACCCCATCCCTATTTGAACTCTTCATTATCATTCTACATTCGCAGTGTGCCATACAGCTCCCGCCTGCTGCGAACACCAATCTTATTTATGACACAGCACACAGCCCCTGCAGTAAGTGAGGTACTCCGGCCCTCAGACAGTGTTTCATAAAAAACTGCCTTGCACTGCATTAGCATGCAAAATGAATGAGGCGGGAGCCCAGCTCCAACACCTCCCCAAAATATTATGCGACAACCTAATTAAACTTTATTGTAACTCTACAAGCCAGGAAACAGAATTAAGGCTCGATAGGCAAGCTCAAATTTGTTATTTCCTTAGCTTTTCAGTATTTGCAATTTGATAGTCTTGTCATGCAGGGTTTTTAATAGAATTTCTTGCATTTTTAGAAGGTAAATTGAATGATGAACTTCTACACTGATTAGCTTCTGCTAGACCAGCACACTGGACCAACACAAAAACTTGCGCAATCGGTTGGGCAGGTTCACTGCTTCCTTTCATGCTGACTTTTTTAATGCAACTGTCTAATGCAGGTGCTCGCTTTTCTTCCCCGTTATCTTACTGGTCAAAGAAAGAGATTTCCTGAGCTACAAATGGGAGCAAAGTACTAGCATGATTTGGTATACAGACAACAGAGTTTGCATATATAGAATACACCCTGTGACCACTAGCTAGTAACATTCAATTGTACCAGAACAGCAAAGAGATACCTAAAACACCAGCCTGTCTCCTCATGCACCAGTTGTCTATGAGAACTGTTAAAATTACATAGGCAAAGGTGTCATTTTTTAAGAAATCTTTGTTCATGTACCTATCTCAACTTACACTTTCCAATTAAAAAATTGCTTCTGGGCTTGTTATTGAATGTTCAAAATTGCAGCCAGAAACATAAGCAATTTAAAATAACCCCCTTAAAATGGAAACTCTTGTACATCCTTCATACTGCTACGCTTAGTGTACTCTGCCAATAAGATGCCGAAAAAGAGGGAGAGAAAACCAGGGTGGGAGTGAAGGGAACAGGAATTAGACCGAAAAGGAGTGAAAGGGAATCCCACAGAGAGCGGGCAGAAAAGCTCCAGACGTTCTGGCAGTTCTAACAGTTTGTTCCAGGTGGCAAAATAGACACTCTAGGGGGATTTTTGATGGAAAAGGACTGGGGACTTCAGGGCACGGGCCTTAGGAGACCTTCAGTAACTCTCCGAATCTCTGCTGCATTGTCTGCTACAGCATATGATTAGCTTCCTGTACTGTAGTGCATTGTAAAGCACTTTATAAAGCAATGAATTACACAGCTGAAGTGGAGTAACCACATGCAAGCAAATACGACAACCATTATGCTCTCAGCGACATCCCCCACACAGCCACAAACATTTGCATTAGTGCCAATTAATCTGAGGTGGTACAAACTCAGCGAGGCATAGGATTTGTTCTTTGGTGTGAAGGAGGAAGGGAGGGGAGAAAAATATCCTTTTGTCTTCAGAGAGGAAACATCTGTAGGAGTTTTCAAGGGCTTCGGTGACTTTGTTTAGCTTAGAGCGGGGGAGCATGCTATTGAGTGCTTTGATCTCACCAGCAGGTGACACTGCAGCAAGTGGGAGCAGCTATAAAAAGTTTGAAGCGTTCTAGGGACGAGTCGCACAACCGGAGCGCAAATGTGTTTTACGCGTGTGACTCACAGTTGCCGAGAAGTGGGAACACGCAGCACGGGCTGGGCTTTAGGTTTTAGCTTCTCGTTGTGTACTAATGTCTTCCTTTTCCCCTCGCTGCCCACCACCACTGCTTTCAAACGCGGTGGTGAAGCACAGGATCAGGAAGGACGCCAAGTCTTTTAACCCCACTGCATGTGGAAACACATATGGCTAAAGCAACTCTAGGGAAAACTGTTTAAACAGCCCTACCTCTCGCTGAAGTCAGCAGGAAAGCCATATCCTTTCACGTCAGTGCATAATGTCAAGAGGAGCCTACCACGCACAAAATGGGGGGTCGTGCTTTTCCAGCTCTGCTTTTCGACCAGCCTTTCTGTTTCAGAAAACAATGATGGCATTTGTGAAACACATGTTCTCCTGCGATGTATTTTTTTAATCTTATTATTAATACAAAAGAAAGCAGATGAAATATCTGAGAATCAATAATGGATTTACCACTCCGTCATGACTGCAACCACCAGGATGACTGACCCTAAGTAACCCAGGGCTCTGGGACCTGTGCCACCGGGGACTCAGGAAGATCAACCTATTTCTATGCGAACCTCCACTTCCACTAAAGAAAAAGCCTCCTGCAGCTGGACATCCTATGCACAAAAGTTTCCAAGAGCTAACTTAGGAGGCAAGGCTTGCTCTGCAGATCCTGGTGAGGGTCCGTGGCTGCTGCACACTGCCACAGGCAGAGTGAAGAGGCTCTGATTCCTTCAGTCAGGCTTCCCTCAGGTGCAAAGGGGATATAGGCAGAGCTGCCAAGTTTTGTTCAGCTCCCTGCATGATATATTGATTATATAAGTGGGTTAATGAACTGAATTACCACTTTCTAGATAATTTGCATGAAGCCTCCAGTTGACTTTCCCAGTCAAGTCACCCTGCTCCAAACACCATCAAGGAATTGGGAACAGATCCCTGCTTCTGTGCCCAGGGGAGTCCAAAAGTCCTTCTGTGAGAATCTAAAGGTGATGGGAGGCTGCAGGGCACTGGCAGGCATAGGTGGGTGCCCACATAGGGCTTAATGGCAGAAGCATATGTAACAGCTTGCACTGTCAGTCTTGGATGGGTGCCCTGTGCCAGGTATGCCTGGTACAGGGAAAGAGTGGGTTTCTGGAACAGCACGGCCAGAGTGAGTACCTGTTGCCTGCTTGAAGCTTATGGCAATGTGAACGGAACATGTCAGCCCATGACAGAAGTACCAAAACCAGGGTGCTGGGCAAGAAGCGCGGTCACAGGCAGTCCTACGTGGTGTAAGGACTCCAAATGGCTCCACACATGGCTGAGAGAATTCGAGCCTCAGAAAGTGCTTCTACTTAAGCCACTAAACTGAGGGATATGAATAGCCCTTCCGTAACATTTTACACACATCTTTGGAATTATTATTTTTTTTTACTATTATCTGAACTATAATGCTGTAGAGCATCAAAAAAGAAGCTCTCTTGGGAGAGCCAGAAGCAGTTTTAAATCTAATCACTTAAAAAGAATACATTTGCAGCACTAAACCTCCTCCTGTGTCCACTGCAAGTGCCTATGGTTTTACATTCACGCCTTCCCATCTATGTAAAGAGTCACACAGACAAGGGAAAATGGCCAGGATGAAGAAACTCAAAGCTGATTTTGCAATGAAAGCAAACACCTAGCATAAACCAGTTGAGAACCTACACTTTTTCATTGATTATTTTGCCTGAGAGCCCTTGGAGACATCACAAGATCTGTGATGACCGTAGGTAAAAAGCCACACATTGCCTGAACTGTGACTCTTCTGCTGAAGGTGTTCGTTCATCGACTACAAGACACAAAGAAGGACTTCATTGTTTCGTGTCCTTGGTGGAGACCTGCCTTGCAATATCTCATGCGCACTGAAGCAGACAGGTGAGTTTATATACGCCTGATACAACACTTTGTTTACATTAAACAATCAGAATTACAAAACTGCCATGTAGGTTGCCTATCTTTCAACACACGGAAAGAGAAAGAAAGGGGCAAACAGCAAAAGGGCCAGGCAGTTTTTCTCTTCATCATTCCCACTTCCTACATGAAAGGTTCCCTGGCAAAATTTGCTCCTAAATTGCATTTTTTTGGAACAGCACTCTCTAGTCGCATAAACAACACTTTACTTTTCCAAGTGTAGTTATTTAGTTTCTTCACATTTGAGTGTTCATGTCACTTCTCTTCCCCTCTGTAGTTTTTGCTTTTTTAAACAGTGCGAACACGTTCTGTAATTATTGCTGACAGCCCGATGTTTAATGGTGTCGAGTGTCTTTTATGGCACAGTCAGACGTTCGTTTTGGAGGCAGCTGCCTCTGCTTAAGCAGTCGCTGCCCCTTAACCATTTATCACTGCCCCCACAGCTCAGATGTGGCAACCCTCCCTACCTGCGAAGGGTTGGAGCCAGCCTGTTTTCCCCCGCACTGCAACAGCCGGGCAGAGCCCACGTATTCAGTTACTGCGCCCCGGCAGAGGGGAGCAGTAACAAATAGCTGATCAAGCAGTAACTTGTTAAACCACCGCAGCTGTTTCTCCGGCAAACATCCGACCGTGCCCTCGGAGGCAGCGCGGAGCACGCGGAGCTGGAACGGAAGAGATTCCCAAGGCTGCGAGATGTTGTGGGAGCCGTCCCACATTCCTCCCCGGCCTCAGCTGAAAGCCAACCGCTGCGCTGCGACCGCTGCTTTTCATCCTCACCACTTCGGCCTCCAAGCTTCCTCACGGCGTTCAATTTTTTTTTTTTTGAATTTTTTTTTTTTTTTCCCGTAAGCGCAAGAAAAGTAGCACCACGTCCTCAAAGCGCAGCTGAACTTTTCCAGCCATTTCACGGGAACGCATTCGGTATGGCACCCGTCCCAGCTGTTTTCACACAAGACTGGCCCGGGCAAGCACCGCTCGAGATAGGCTGGGTGTGCCTGATTACCTGGTACACCAGCCAGGCGGTGATTCGATTGGCACCGGTCCCGAGCAAAGTGAAGTAACACAAAACTCATCCATCACCGTGTGCTGCTTACCAGGTGAACCTTCCTGACAAAAACTTGCCCGACCTGATAATACGGCATTATCCCCAATAATTACGTGCGTGAATACAAGCGCCGATTACCCACCGGGGAAGGGGAGGGGGAGGGCAAGTGCAGCCATCTGTGTTTGTTTGCCTGCGCGTTCCCATAAAAATGTTCTCAGCGTACAGCCTGCTCGTAAGCTGCGATCTTCAAAGGGCGCCGGGAAGCTGTTCCGCGGGGCAGCGCTGTGCCACCCCGAGCGTTGTCAAACTGCGCTCCTGACGCTGCCGACTCGTTTTGTGTGTCTCGAGGTTCTTGAACTGCGGCAGAAAGGGAGACGTGGAGGGGGAGAGAAACTAAGGCCATTCCTCTGCTGAACAGAAAAACCTAATCCCTCGCCACAGTCTTTTATATTGCAACAAAGGCAACTAATACATTTTTGTGTTATCTGCTCTCTTGCTCTGCACTTCAGTGAAGTTAGTTTAGAGCAATTAGCGACTTGCCTGCGCTGTCTGAAAGAGCAGGCACTTTCTAGTCGCCTTTCAGCTTACCAGAATACTTGCCAGAATTATTTTTTAAAATTAATTCCTTCATTGTATCAGAACAGTGGAATGTGGGCCTAATACTTTCACCATTTTTAAGTCAGCCTATGATTTTATACAATTCATGCAGTGCCCTAAGAAATGAAAGCACGCATGCTGACAGTCCCCTATGCAAATGCTTTGCAGGATTTTCTGAATCATTAGGACCAAAAAGGACCACTGCATCCATCTTATCCAACCTCACCTGCCATATAGTACAGGCCACAGATTTCAGCCTGCATCTATTTCTGCTTAATTAGTTATAGCTTGCATAGAGCAATTCTTGACCTAAACATTTCTAATGGCAGAGCATCCACCATGTCCACTGCCCTCCTTTAACGTTAGAAAGACAGTTCTTACACTTAACCTGCAGGATGGAGAGAGTTCAGGAGCCACACACTCCACACTGGAAGTGTTCTGCGAGATGGTCCTTCTTGTGTGCGATATAACAGAGGAATACAGCATTGCAACACATTTCCCACTTGCTTCCACCTTCCCATCACTCTTAACCTCCAATTGATCCAGGAAGAGTTAAATCCAAAAATACTACAACGGGTTTCTTTGACTCAACACTGATGTCAGTTTCACAGTAAAAACAATATTCGGCTTTTAAGAAATTGCTCCTAATATACAGAGACGTAAAATTACTCTAGTCTCTTCTCATTTGGCTTTGAATCATCCCACAGAGTTGGGTGGTAGAGATGGTGTTTTGCTTTTAAATCTGTAGGATTTTTCCATTAAGTTCTTTATAGTTTTTCATAAGTTTGCTGTAGCTAGAACCAAACTGCACAGCTTTCTCCCTTCCCAAAGTAGGAAACAAATACTTTTGTTTAATAAAATTGTCAGAGGAGATGCTGGGAAGTCCTCCTAAAGATGGTAGAATGCCATAATTGCATATACATTTATAATTGATGCTTTACCGTGAAAATTAAAATTTGGAAACAAGATCATCTTAGAAATAGAAACCAACAAGTAGAACTCTGCAAAGACTCATCTTGAAAACCTCAGCATTGTGAAGTGCTCAAGGCATGGACCCAACACTTCTGCTGTAGTAATTCTGCAGATAGCATGTGGTGTGTATTATATGTATCACTCTCATCTGTGCCTGGACATTTAGGACTATTATCACGATAAAAATCCCCGGCACCATCGCAGACCTTTCTAAAAGCCATGGGTTTCACAAAGGAAAATCTAAAAGGCTCCATGGGTATTCAGTTTATTCAGCAGAACAGCTGATAACTGATCCTGCAGCCCGTACTCAGGAAAGAATCTAATTCCTAAGGGGAATTCAAGTGAGCTCCATTAGCTCAAACGCTCTCCACAAAACAACCAGTAGCCCCAGAAGACTGGAGAGAGATAAAGATAATTCTTCCCTAAACCTAGTTGCCAAATGGAGTCAGCTGAAATTTTTCAAATGGAATTTCTACAAGGGCTTAAAATTAAAGATACTTTAGTCTGAGTAGGGCAGCAAAATCAGATCTCTAACAAGGCAAAGAGTCTAAAAATTTCAGTATTGTTCAAGCCACTCTGCTTCAGCTGTATGGGACTGCATCTTCAGAAACTGCGTTTTGCTGATCTTGGTGCTTGCTCCAGAAACTACATACCACACCAGAAGTAAGTTATAGCCATTTCCAACTGTGTTATACACAGTATATTTCTGCAGCATTCAGAAAGATGATAGCAACAGCGTTGCAGGGCATTTAGGTTCATTAGTATGGTAGGCAAGAAGATAAAAGGAGGCTAGAGTTCAACGATTAAGATGTGGTTATAACAGCATGCTTCCCGCTTTGCTGAGTTCCCAGTCCTGGAATTTTCAGTCATGCAAGCGCACCACTAATTTCATCAGCACTGGCTGAATGTGCAGAGAGCAGTCTTTTCCAAAAAGTTGTAGGATGCAGCCATAAAGCTGTTCTTCGGAGACTAAATGAACGATTTCTTTTTTTTCACAAAGCATCATCTTCGAAGTGCAAATCAGTTCCAAATAGTCATGTAGGCCAGTCAGGGATGGGAAAAATTCTCCAGACCTTACAAGAGTGTCAAGAGCAGTTCACAGAGAGCAAAATTAATGCCACTAGAGACAGCCAAAGTTCACCTATGAGCAATTCTCTGATGGGTGATTGCTTCTTCCATTTTGCTTTTACAAGCCTTAAGGTGCATAGGTAGAATAAGATCACAGAGTGACTGAGATGTTTTTATAACTGTGGACAAAGAAGGCAATTTTAAATCTTTTCTGAGGTGTGTATAATTACAAGTGCCTTTCAGATGTTGTTAATATGCTTAGGTGCTTAGGGAAAGCAATCTTACATGAAAGATAACCTTTTAATAGATTGCTTTATTATAGCAGCACTCAGCTTCACCGCTATGTTCAGGGTTGAGTTAGCCTCCCATGTTTTCTAGAGGTTTATAACTTGGCTGTAAAAAAAAAAAAAAAATCATTTGAGTTGAATATTCATGCCAGCTCATAAAATTTCTATACTAATTGGCAAAAACACAAAACTGGTTAATCTTTTACATTTACGAATACCTACTGGCTAAGGAATTAAAGAAGCTTTTTTTACTTTTCTTTTATTCTTTCTATTTTGGCAGCTACCTAACTTCAGAACCATTTCCCTGTAAGATGTATTTCGCAAATGATTAGCACATATTGATTAGTTATTACACAGGAGAACTGTTATTGCTGAGGTGTTTTTTTAAAACTTCATCAAAGCCTGCATTAGACAACAGATTGCAAAAGCTCCAAAGGAACCATTAATAAAAGCTTTAAAAAAAAATTAAGTGAATTTAGTACTTATGAAAGGATGAGATCGTTGGACCTGGCCAGGGCCAGTGATGTACAGACCTCCCATAAATCTTTGCCAATACGTTATGGTCCTGGACCAAGGCTTTCTTATTATTTCAGCCATGAATCCTCTCTGATCAGGCACCGTTGTTTGCAACAAACTGCAAGGCAGGCTTGTGATGTAGGACAAACGGTTTCTAGAATTGCATTCCTGGTCTGGGAAGCAACCCTGCTTACCTTAACCGTGCAGTAGTCCTGCCTGATGCCAGCAGCCCCACTCACGTGAGCAGGATTTGGCTCCATACTTTTAGCTATGACTTCAGCTCTAGCTTGAAGCCAGCTTCCCAGGACAGTTTGGCAAGCACTCATAGTACGTCAAGTGGATTTTCAGTGGTGCAGCTACAATACTTGATAATTCAGTTCTGCAGAAGCAACCTGCTCACCTCCCTCTCAGGAGCAGTCTGTTTAAAATCAGTTGGGCTGCTGGCACAGGTGGAGTAAGCAGGATTTTCTTCTCAAATTCCCTGCTTTTTCATGACATGACTAGTCTTCTGTACAGCATGAGAGAAACAAAACTCTTAGGACATTTATTGGAGCTCTTTAAAGCTCTTTGGGTTTTTACTTTCTCTTTTCTATTTGCCTTGTGCATTAAGTACTTTAAAAAGTAAGTTCCTGCTTGTGATATCCATGTCTGCCCCTGTATTTTGAAGAAGATAGCAAAGACCACCTAAATACTACCACTTAAATGCTAGCTCCTGAGCATGCACATGCTTCCCCTGAGATAATACCTTAGGTTTCCACAAAAACAGCAGTGTTACCTGTCTACACTCAAGTAAATTAAGGTCAGTCATCTGCTTAACAGCAATAGTGTAGGGTGGGAAAGATCTTGGTATCTCTAGTGCACACATATGCCCTGCCTGGTCTAACTCTTTTTTTCCCCACTTATAAAGATGATGGTGATGTTTCTCTACCTTTCAGAGCTGTTGCCACAACTGATGCTGTAAAACACTATTGTGTGATGCTCAGATAGAACTATGGATACTGGCTAAGTAATAATAACCATAAAATAAACATTTTCCCAATATCTTTTCAGCCAAGAAAGAGGAAGGCAGGTAAAGCCCTTGGAGTTTGTCTTTTCAGTTCCTTGCAAGGGCCCAAATAGGAGAACTGTCAAGTAACTTCTTGGCTTCTGTACCTCAAGAAAAATATGCTCACGTGTCAATACACAGACCTACCACACGGGAGGTCACAGGAGGGATTTTAACGTGGATCATTAGTGGCATTGTAAAGTTTTCATATGAGTAGAGTAATATGTTTAATGGTACTCCAAAGGATCCATTATGCTCCACCAGTACAAATTCACTTTTTACACAAAGGTTTGGCATGATTAATGATCTGTTATGGTCTATTGATTAAATATTACCTGTTACAGAATTGCTTAAATACATATTTACAAGATAAACTGGAACAGCTCACACTCATTACAGTCTTTGTGGTAATTAATAGGAATGTTATGTAAATACACATTTAAGTGATTTATATAATAGGGCTCCAAATAAGCTGTTACAATCTATCTTGCTGTAATGAATTAGCTCCTTTACAGTAGGTAGGTATCTGACCTCTACTGGAGTATGAAAGACCTGCTTATGTGTCTCACTTCTCTTTTCCGGCTTCAACAGCAAACTATTCCTGAAAAAGTTGCTATGACAGAACTCAAAGAGCAAAAGAAAAGTGCACATGATGCAGTGGTAGTAGTAAAACAGGTCCTAAAAATCTCTGTAGTCAGCTCAGCTAAGGAATAAATGAACACCACTTTGACTGACTCACCTCCACCAGCAAAGGGCCCAGGAAGGCAGCAGGAAAGATTAAACCCACAAAGACTGAGGAATGTGAGGACCATTGCACCAGCCTGGACCTGGGAACTGGCCTGGACCTAGAAACCTGACAGAGGCAAGCTACAAATCCTCTGCAGTGCTGATGCTCACAGTGCCCAAGTGTGGGAGAGCCTCCACTGCTCTCTCTTGGTTAGTGCCTAACCCACAGACAGCTAGTTCACACAGTGCTTCCCAGGAATGGCAATGCAGAAACCGTCTTTGGTCTGGGACTTACTATGGGGATTTCCAGTCATCCGCCCAAAAAGGAAATTTGAGGAAACTGTTAGACATCACAGAGTAGATGTTGGAATTCATTTTTAGCTGTAGCACTTGTCTTCAGTGACAGTTATAGTTCATTGTCACTCTCTACATTTTCAGTTTCCCAGAAAAAATATTAAGTTACTTCTACTAATTGTGGAGTGTCTTCTTCACTTCAGTTTTGGAACAGTCAGACATGCAATGAGATAACCAGGCTCTCAGTTACATTCATGGCTTCTTAGGACAACCTTTTTTGTGTTTTGTTCAAGAAAGGGATGATAATTATCTATTCTAAGAATTCTTATTACATTTCATGCTTTCCCCTTCAAAACGTTGCCCCGGCACATACTCCACACAAAGAAGTTAAGCTTTCTCTGACCTCACAGAGTGCAGACAAAGGCCTGATTCAGCTATTATTTACCTTGATGAGGCTATCTTTCATATGTTATTCAACTTACTGGGCAGTGACTGGAACAAAATCATGAACATTATTTCCTAATGGAAATTGGACTTGGTGGGTCATTAGACACTCTATGCAGCTACAGGATTCAGAGGCACGGGGGATGAAGCATAAGCATGTTTCGGCATAACAGAGGCACCCCCTGAGCCCCAAGACAGTGAACTGAGGCCAGTTAGCTGCATGATAATATGGAAGAAGACCCTCAGAAGGCCCAAACATCTCAGGGCGTGCAGCAGAGCGAGCCCTGGTTCATTTCTGCCTAACGAGGAGAAAGGAAAGGCGAGCGACATATGACCACAAGCATTCACCAGCTGCTGGGCTGTGGGTGCAGGAGCACCGACGAGGCTGGCTGCTGTCCCAGGGCCACAGATGCAGCTCTTGGAGCAGCTCTGACAGAGGTGAGGGTGGTCCTCCCTGCAGCCACTTCTGCGCTCATCTCAGCTAACCCTGGTGGGGGCAGCTCGGAGCCCTCAGCTGGTAGGCAGGCACTAATGAAATCCATTAAACTGTCAACATTTAGGGAACACTGTTTTACAAAACCACTTAAACATACCATGCAACAGACAGCTGAATTAGGCCTGTCTGCCTGTGTGGAGTCAGAAAGAGCCATGTTACTCTTCAGGGGATTGGAAACTACTTTACAGAGCAGAGTCCTGATTTTTTCATTTTATTTTTAGCAATTATTCAAATGTACTTAAAATGGACAAGTACATTTTCACTCACTTCATAGTAAAAAAAAAAAAAAAAAAAAAAAGAAAATCCTTCAACCAGTATCTCCCAAAAAGAAAGAAAAACCCAAGCCACTGCTACCAAATGGGTTTTGAAAGGTGGTTTGAAAGGGTGGAAAGATATCATCAAAGAGGGTGAATGCATGCATGCCATTGAAGCTACAGCAGCAGAGTCTTTTCTGATGCACTGAGAGAGGTCAGAGCCTATTGCAGGTAGCAGACAGCAGCGTAGCAAGCCGGTGTGCAGGAAAAGCGAGTCAGAATCCCAGGGCCCCAGGCCACTGGCAGCTGCTGTGTGTGTGTGTGTCACAGTGACAGAAATGACAAACCTAGTCACAGGAGAGAGAGCAGAGCAGCCCAACTCACTTTGCAAGAAGCCCCTGCAGGGAGAGCGGCGGTGTGCGACCAGCATGAGCTGCAGAAGGAGCAGTCCACCCGCCTCCTTCTTTGCTGGTGGTGAGGGACTGCCACTCGACCAAGAGGTCACTTCCCGTAGATTTTTGAGGTGTGGAAAATTATTTGGAGCGTAAAGGGCAAAAGGTGGAAGAAGTACTCGCTACCTTTCCAGTTTCTACCCAGCAAGGTCTGGATTTATCAGATCCGCTTTCTGAATGTCTTAAAGGAAGCTAGTTTCCCAGAGGCTGTCTTGTGGTCATCTCTTACTGAAAGATCGGGGCAGGGAGGACAGCGGGTTAAGCAGTATCTGGCAAAAAAAAAAAAAAAAAAAAAAAAAGCTACAATGGGTGTCCCAAAAGAAATAATGGGTCTATTTCCATTCCCAGTCTCCAAATGCATTTAGTCTTTCAGACCTTCACTTCTGTGACATCATTGTTGTCTGCACAGCAATGAGCAGTGATGTCACAGGACAAGCATTAAAGGACAAGCATCTGCAGAGACATAAAATAAATAGTCAAAGCAGGTAAACACTGCAAAAAACACACAACCAATTTTCATGCAAATTTCCCCAGTTATAACAAATGAACGAAGGGGGAAAGCAGAAAAATAAATGATATACCTGCACGATTGGTCCTAAATAGAATGTTTTTCAAAGCTCACCAAGAGACATCGCCGACTCTTTAACGTTTGCTTTTCCACTAATTTGTATCCTGTCAATTTACAAGCTATTTCAAACACCACCTTTATTTAATAAAAATGCAAAACACAATGGGGAATTTATGTAAACAAGGTTGGCGAAATATCTTTGTAGGACATTCCGGAAGGAGTAAGGAAATGAATGAATTAATGAATGAACATTTTAGTAGTTCAGTGTAACTGGAATATTGCCTAGCTGAAACAGTAGGCCTGACATTTAGTTACCATATAAATATCCATAGAAGAGGACTTTGACACGGTAAAACTATCTTAAATCCACTCTGGTGGGAAGCCACTGGCCTCCTAGACCTTTAAAAATATATGTTGCAATGGCAATACTAATTATTATTATTGAACAGCAACATAAACAAAATACTTTTCACTCAAAAATCATTAAGCGTTTGACAAAAATTATGGATCATTATTCTCAGGATATGAGTAGAAGATTAAGGTCTAGATTTGAAAAGTGTCTACCAATTTAAAATGTCTTACGCAAGTTAACATTTAAAGCTAAAATGACCTGACTGGTCACAAGGCTTCTTGGAGTACAATAGAGAAAGAACGAAAATTGGATTTTCTCCATGATGGATGAGCCTAGGAAAGCCCCATGGGAATTATTGCCTTGTGTTTTTCAAAAGATTTGCTTTTTGATTTCATGATGGTGGACAAAGGAAGACTATTCAAAGAACCTGCTTCCGTTCTCCGGCTGGTTAAGCTGTCCACAAGACTACAGAGCCCCATTATTTGTGTCCCCAAACCGATTCTTTTGCTGGATTGAAGTCAGCCCCAGCTGACTGCAGTCAGCAGCCATTTAAACCAAAGAATCCCTTCTACAAATATATCATGGCCACACATGATGTTCTTGGAGATATAAAATTGACAAAGAAACAATACTTTTATGTTATAGAGGTCAAAGGTACATTAAATGTACATGAATGGGTGTATTATAGACCATTTTAAGCATTATTTAAAAAAAAAAAACAACTTGCTGGACACTATAGGAACTGATCAGTCATTTATAGAAATGGCTACTAGTCATTTACTAACCCTTTATTAACTTTCTCCATGTAAAGCCCCAATATAAGCTGTAGCTTATGCAGTCTCAAATTAAAAAAAAAAATCAAAAAATCTGTTCCCAGCTCCATATTTAATAAGCAAAAGGTCTTGTTTTCCAGATTGCTGAGTAGTCTGTAATTCTCTTCACTTCACTGGGAGCTGTTGTAGACTCAGCATTTTCCAAAGCAGGCTAATTATTTAGTTGCCCAAACATGATAAAAGAAAACTAACTCACAGTTAACTATAAAAAAGTAACCATCTTGCAAAAAGTGGCCAAATTCTGGTTGGAATTCACAGGAGAAGGGAAATAAGAGACCAAGATCTCTGAGGACAATGGGTATGTTCCAGCGTGTTATCAAGACATAGCAGTTGGGTTGGCAAATAAATTAGCTAGCGTTACTGAGCTCTGCATTGCCACAGCCAGACTACTCCCTGCACCTGTGCTAACTGCTTTAAAGCCACTTCAGGTTTCTCCCCGTGCTGCTGCTACCTGCCAGTGCAGCACACTCAGCGAGAAAGCATTAGCACCATTGAAGAGGCTGCTTGTCTCAAAAAGAACAGAAACGGGAGACCACTTTTTCTCCCTCCCACAGCTGCTGGTGCTACACAGGGGGTACATAGCTTAACTTTTTAAAGACCTCAGGATAGTCTCAGTTTCCTTCCCCATCACACCTGTAAGCTGTCTTTCTCCTTCACATATAAAATATCTTCATCTATAACCTGTATTATGCATTTGTATGTCACTCATTTTAGGAGGAAGAAATTGGCTCCTAAGCAGGGATGAACGCATTTCTGAGATAGAATTTTCATAGCAAAATTCTTGAAAGCCATGGAAGGATGTAAGAATCCAAGTTGTAGTGGCCTTTGGGTTACTCTTGAGACAGATACTCAAAAGAGCTCAAATCTCAGACACTACAATAAGAGTCAGGTTTCTAATAAAGCTCAATATGCTGAGCTCATTTGAAAAAATCCTCATTTAATTCAGCGCCTAAATCAGAGTCCAGGTCTTTTAGAGAGACAATACCTATCCACCAAGGAATTCAGCAAGTTAACTGCTGGATGTCCATAAACACAGAGGATATCACAAGCTGTGTCACATATGGACCATCTACCTACACAGTACTGGAAAAAAATACGGAACATATTTAGTGGATGAGGGACACCCACTCTTCATTTCGGGGGGAGGGGGTTGGGAAGAGTTGAGTCTGAAGGAAATAAATGACCACATCATCTTGCTTCACCTTACATCCAAAGTGTCTGCAGCCCGAGAAAATTCTGAAAATTCTTGCTAAAGCACACAGAGTCAGTTTTAAAGTGCCCTTTAAAGTGGAAGCCCTCTGTATTGTCTTAAAAAATAAGTGCAGTGAAGTTCCAGAAGCTTTTCTCAGACATAGGCATTTTGTTTCCTCATTTCGTAACTATTTTAGCACTGAGAGGGCTGAGTAAAGTGAGAAACGGTTCCCTTCCAGCAACTACTTCCATGATATCCAGTTTCCTTTCAATATCTGAAACACAGCAGAGCACTTTGTTACTTAGAGCTGTTACTCTCTCCTGTGCTATCTCAGAAGACACAAAAGGAGCGCGTAGAGCAGAGCAGCTCAGATAACTGAGATTTTAGATACCTAGTAAAGTGGAATATGGCTGTCTAAGACTGCTCAGGAGTACGGACAGCTGGCAAACAGTATGTCAGGCTTTTAAAGTCGATGCCCAGAAGAAGTAGCCAACACCACACAAGGCAAATTCCACCTGCATCTACCTGCCTGTTCTCCTACATATGCATGAATCCCACCATTACCACTGATCGAGCCCTCGGTGACATCCTTGATTACAGTCAAGACCAACCCACCATCAGCTATCATCTACAGTGTGGATATACATTCTTCTATAGCCATTGGTTCCCAAGAGAACATTAATTTACTCTGCATTCTGTCTGGCTTTGTCTGACTTTATTTTTATTAAAGCTAACTGTGGTAGCTTTACCACAGTTTAAGCTAATGGTTAACCAGACAGATGAAATCTCATGAAAGGTTGTTGTTGGACTGGCTCACTGAGACATGAGCAAGTTCAGTGAAAGTACTGAGCCTTGAAGAAGACAAATGCTTCACTGACCACGCCTGATCATGGAGAGACTTCCTTACATGCTGTCTTGCCATTAAAACCATGCTTGCTTTATAAAGTTGACAAATGATGACTGAATACTAATAGAAAATCTCAGGAATCAGTACTTGTGCAAAGCCATGCGCTACACCTGGCTCTTCATATAGGAAAAAACAGCAGCAAGTTCCATATTCAGACCTGGACAACTGGACTAGCTAGCTAGATGAAACAAACAAGCACTAAGCTAGGCTCAGTGTAATTATACCTTTATCTGTATTTCTGTATTCCTCTTTTTTAACTATTTGAAGATCTCATTACTCTTTTTTTTTTTTTCTCCTGGTGAGAGGGAACTACTCCAAGGAGGTTTGAAGCCTGATTTATCACTACTTTCTTAGCTTCAGTGCTGTCATGCCGGTGTAAAACTGGAGTAAATATATAGTAAGTCAGATTTCTGGATCCTTTAGTTTCTGAAAATTTTGGCTGAAAACTGCCCATAAATGACTGGACCTAGGATTGCCATGATAAAGCTTTTTCATGACAATAGTCTCATATGTAGTATAAGCCCATTCTATGTTGCATTTCATAACTTACACAACCCATAAAAACAATTTTGGGGAAGAATTCCTCTGGAATCTGACCCACAATTAAAGCTGTAGCTACTGTGTAAAGACAAACTAGGCCTGAATCCCAATGCATTACAAAGAAATGTCAAAGATGTGCCTGAGCACTTCAGAAAGTTCTTGGGTCCGTCAAGTAAGTGGAAAAGAGAGGAAAAGCAAAGAAGCCTCAAAGGCAGTTTAGTTCTGTAGCAATGAGTAGAAGAGGATGGAGCTCAGTTCATTCTCAGTCATAGACCGAGGACCTGCATAAATGAGAAAGATGTCACATGGGAAAACAGGATGTCAACTGACTCAGTTCCAGCTCCTCTGCCCTTCTATTTCCCAATGTGGTCACTCTCTGCCCACACACTTCACTTGGAGTTACTTAAAAACAGAAGTATTTTAATAGATCCTTAGATAATCACCCAAATACTCATCACAGAGTAGGGTGGGCTTTGTAAATTCATACTTTCACACACAGCAATCACTCTCCAAGACAAGTGCACAGTCTGATCTTGGATAAGTCACTTGGTCAATAAATCCCAGTTTCCCACCCATAAAATCGGGATGAGAGAATAATTTTCTTGATCTGATGAGTAGACTTTAGTTTCAAGCACTCTGTGGCAGAAACCATTCCTCTGAAACATCCTGGCAAAACAGGAGACATACCAGGGACGACCACACAAATGATCATAGATATGAGTTTGAAAGAACTCATTTATGTTTGTGATGAAAGAGCTGTCTGAATAGATAACTTGAGGTGAATGCCCTCTGTGTCTATAGCTACCAATTTGCAAAAATAAATTTAAATGATCCCACCTGTTCAGAACCAAACTTTTGTTAACATGAGTTTTTTGTAACCTCACTTTCCTCTACCGGGTTCCAAATATGTTGTGGATTCTTTTTTACTTAATTTGATTTTCAGTCTTTTTTTTTTTTTCATAATGTACTTCACCAGTTTCCCATCGTTGTTGCTGCTACATAACCACTCACAACAAACTGTGGTGTCAAAATAGCCGTTGGGCTGTACTTGTTGGGTTGTAGGGTCCCTTGGGTTTTGCCTGAGCAAAACATGCGTGCAGCCCTTGGAGTGGTATCAAATAAGAACCTTGGCACTAAGGCTTTGACAAGTTGCCTGCCGTTGCTCGAGTCCTACATCTCTGTAAGTACACAGCACTGGAAATATGGAGGCTGTCGCCTTCTTCCCCTGGGCAATCACCTGTACAATCAGAAGGAACATTTGCCATTACTGTTAGTGTACCTTCCAGAGTGCTGACACCTACCATGTAACTCCAGAGGGAGAGGGAGAGAGAGAGAAATACCACTGTAGAAACAACACCAAAGCTTGAAGTTGTGACCTCAGAACCTGGGATCTGCTAAGCCATTAATTTATCTGAAATGTCTTTGCCTTAAAAAAACACAACATATGTTATACATACATAGGCAAAATGTTTCTTACAAGCTCTGTAAAGGAAGGATTCTCTTTTACTATACCTCAGCATGGTTGCTTTTGTAAAACCCATGATACAGCCTGACTAACAAATAAAAAAATAAAAAAGAGAATGGCACTGTTAGTTCAAAAAACACATAAGTTGTTGTTAGCAGGAGAAAAAAAAAAATGTTTGCATTCTTGACCTTTACAGAGGTAAGACAAAAACAACTACTTTTTTATACTAATAGCGTTCTGTGCCTGTCCCTTGTATATTTTCTTTTAAACTTGCCATTTTGCTGTTGCAGCTGGGCTTGTCAGTTTTCAGCACTAATGGGTTGTGATATGGTGTCAGGGGAAGTCAACAATCAATGTTGGAAAAAAGGGCTATCACTGCTGACACAGCCAAGGATGGAAACACAATGGCCTTAGTTTGGAGAGAAACAGAAGAAAAATCCTGACTTGTATCTTGCTTTGAAGATTAGTAGAGATTTAGCCTTCACTGACCAAGCTATCACTTTCAACCCTTCCTGCCTCACCCTGTCCTCCCACTGGCCTCTAACATTACTGCACATCTCACCCACAAGACAGGCTTCCAGTTTAATGAAGAAAAAAAAAAAAGAAAAAGAAAAAGAAAAGCATTTTATAACAAACATTTTAAAGGACCATAGTCCACATTTCTGTTAACAGTTATTACAGCTATTATCTTTTGCAAAGATGAAAAAAGGCTGGGTTGCACAGTGAATGCCTATGGAGCAGCATGGCAGAAAAAACATTCTGGATGCCTTTTCCACTGCCTTGGCGTGAATCAGATCAGTGCTGAGCCCCTCAGCTCCAGCTGAACTCAACACAAGCCATGGACACACAGCAGCTGTTAAATCAGATGCCACAGGCAGAATTGTGAAAGATAAACAATGTGCAAAGGCATTCAATAATAATAATGGCAAAATTATTTATTTCCATAGTTTCATGTCAGAAAACCTGACTAGATCTAAGACTCTCAGAGTCCTAGAGAGACAAGGAGATAGTATGATTATTTTAGTTTCCAGATGAGAAAATTGTGACAAGTACATTCTTTAAGATCACACCAGGATCTTACACACAGGCAAGAACAGAAATCAGTAGTCATCACCATAAATGCATTACCAGGCTTCATAGCTTCCTTCCCTCAAAACTGTATCTGTCCAGTGTCATTACTGATCTTTTTATATCAGAAGATAAAAAGGTCAGCTACAGATTCTCTTCTTCCTTTAATGAAACAGACAGAGATTGATTTCAGAAAATTCAACATCTTCAAAGTAGAAAGGACTACCTGAATTTTCCCTCTTCCACACCAAGAAATTCGTTTCTCAAAGATGTTTCTGCATGCCTAACACCACTGATATCCCCAGAATATCTGTACCAAAACCAATGTCTTTTTTCTAGCAAGAAAAAAGCCCCTAAATGTGGACTCACACTTACTCTTCTTATTAATTCTATATGTAATTCTGTAATCACAGCCTACCTTCATCAAAAGCCAGTTGCACAGAAGGGTTTCTTCAGCTATAAGGACGCAGTAGGGCCATGGCAATAAAAGCAAAGGGAGGGGAAAGAGTGGCTAAGGTCGAAAAAGGAAGGAAAACTAGCAGCACTGAGAAATCTGGGTTGATAGTGAAAGGAATCAGGAGAAATCTCAGGAGGTGCTGAGGTTTTTAGGGTGACTTGTCCCCTTGGGTGGTATTTTTCTCTGCAGCATTTCTTTCTCCATCATTCAACAGACTAAAAAAGGGCTACAAGTAGATCCAGGGAAAGGAACAAGATGGAAAACATTTTTCACAGTGTTTCTCCTCCTTCCTGCCTCTTCCAATTTCCTCCACAGCCTTCGCTGCCCAAACCTGTCTAACCATTAAATGTTTTTTTGCAGGCAATCACTATGTGCTAAATTTACAATGGCATCACTAAGCCATGTAGCTCTAAGAACATTCTTACTACTGCACAGCTTTGACACCAGCCCTTAAATAAAAAGCTGCTTTTTCAAAATACTGTGAGCAACAGTACTTTTGGCCGGCTGCTCCAGTAAAATACAGAGCAGCACCTGGGAACATGGCTGCCACAGGAGACCCTACAGTAGACAAAGAAAGCACCTCCGAGTTAGTCTTGAAGGCTTCCTCTCTTATACCAAAGGAGTCTCCCCCCCCACTCCAGTGGGCTTTCTGTCGTGCTGCTTCAAGGAGAGGGGAAGAGAAAGTGACTTTACAGGTAGCTTCAAGAACACTCTGTCCTGTGTGATTTTTAATCATAAAAATACAGAGAAAAAAAAAATGAACATCGGTTCACAGAATTTATCTACACAGTCCTCTTGTTAGAAACAAGGAAAGAAGATGTGGCCAGTCTCTAATGTTCAAAGCTAGCTGAGGTCTGCAGAGAAAAGAGGAGCACATCATCATGAAACAAAGAGCTTAACAAACAACCAAAGGAAGTATGGGAAATAAAGAGTGGTGTTTGCAAACTTGAGCTTGAGAGAAGAAGCAACAAAGCTTCACCGATCAGGACACAAAGGGAAGGGAAAGCATGACAACTTTGAAGCACATAAAAAAAATAATAATAATAAATACGAAAACTAGGGACCATTTTGCATTCCATTTTTTTCAGCCTGAAGCAGCCATTTCTCTCCCCATACAGTTGTCTAATTCATTATTGCTATTACACTGGGAAGGAGCATCCATCACATCTGTGCTGTGAAGGAAAAGGAGGAAAGGTCATGGAGCTAAGTCCTACAAAACATCTTCAAAACTGTAATGAGTCTCTTACAAAAAATCTAACTAAAATTGACTTGAAGCTGAGTCCTGTGACCTGGATGGAAAAAGTAGCGGAATGACTGTAAGCAGCAGGTAATGATGGGAGGTGATATATTGAGCTGGGTTGCTGTAGGGGCATGGGTTTGGTCTGCTCTTATTAAATATCTCAATTAATGATGTGGAAAAGGAGGTAAATAGCACATTAATGAAATTCACAAATGACAATAAACCAGGAGGCTTGCAAACGTCAAGAGAGGATAGCAATAATATAAATGGAAACTAACAAGATTAGATATGTAGGCAGGCAATAAAATGAGATTCAACTTGGAAAAATATAGACTAATACACTGAGGAAAAATAATCAGAAACCTGGATGTCCAAGGGAAAGCAAAACCTGGAAAGCATCTGGGCAGAAAGATATCTAAGGGTGATAATGAATAACAAATTTAATGAGTTCACAAAGAGATGTATCGGTTTAAAAGACCAATGCAATTTTGGCCTGCATTATGCAGGGAGTAATGTCAGGACAGGAAAATGATTCTCTATGAATTTGGGAAGACCTCTGTTGAATATTGCATCCACTTATAAACACCTCCATAAGACAAAGTTGCCAGCATGCTGGAAAGGACTTCAGAGAGGAGCAACAAAACTGATTAGAGAAGGACAGGGGACTGATTTATTAATCTAGGTGACAAGGACAAAACGACAACTGTCTAGAAATACATGAAAGATGAACAGAGAGAATGGAGGGGAATTTCTTCATTGATAACATGTGCATTGGTACAGCTAAATGTAATGGGACGAAACGAAGGAAAAACAAAAATTGGACAAAGTATCAGGTAGCTTCCCAGAAGCCATGCGATTCCATCTAGAGGACATTTTTCAAATGGAAACATGCGAAGTCCCATCAAATACAATATTTAAAACATGAGAGGATAAAGCATCCAAAGGCAAACTGTGGCAAACAGTCGTGCACTTGCAGGAAGTTGAGCTCCCTGACCTATGGGGGTCATTTCCATGCTTAAATTCTCTGATTCTGCGGCTGTGCTGATACACAGCCCCATTACTGGATTTACTCTGTTACTGGGTTTGCAAACACAGTGGTGTTTTCCAAGAAAATCCATATCACATGCTTCAGTCCTAGTCCAAAGTATTATTGTATAGTAAAAGCTAACTGACGGCATGCATTGACTACTTAAAGTATTCAGACACAACCAGATGCATGATACAAAAATACTTCTTTTTTAGCAGATGTGGTTCTTTACTGACATGATTCTTCAGTGTAAAGTCATTTTGTTTATCTTAAGGAAAATGTGATTACATTATTTATTTGCTTATTTATGCCTACCACCTTTTCTTTTTTACATTGTTCACACTTTAACATTTTTATTCATTCACATGTAATATACTGGAACTTGCCTAGTTACAGTAGAGGTCTATTCACAGTGAAAAATGAAGCCTTTAATGCTGTAGTGCATCATAATATGCCAAGACCTTGGTCTTAAAAGTAACAGGGAGGAAAAAAAAGGTCGAAACTGGTAATGTAAGCTAAGAAATGCGCAGATATAGTTTTCCTTTTATAGAAGAATGTGACTTTGCCAATATGGTGCTCTGTGTGTATTGCTGTGTGCACACTTTACCAAGTTTCCCATTTTTATGCTGCCCAGCTAAGCCCCCTTTTATGAACGTCTACCTTAGTCTTTACAAAAACTGTTCCCCTATTCTTCCACGGAGAACAAAGAAGTTAAAGGTTTTTCAAAGTTTTCCTGTCCTTCTCACTTCCCCTGGGGGTGGTTGAAGAGCTGAGGAAGGAGGAAAGCTTATTGAGAAGAAAGCTCCTGGTTTTTTACTGTAATAAAAGGTGGCAATCTTATCATGTATAGATGCTCAAATGATGTATAGACAAAGGATGTTTGCAGTGAGGATTGCCATAGGCAAAACAGCAGATCTAATCAAAAGCTCTACACGCATGGATGTAGCCAGCCTCTGGGAAAGGAAAGCACTTGCAGCACAGAATCTGGAATTGCTCTTCTGTCTCTCCGTGGCTTCCCCACTAGTGCGCAGGAGAAACTAGGAGCCTTGGTATTTTAGATAGAGAGGTGCCCAACCATCACAATAACTCTCTGTCACTGTGTGACAGAAAGCTATTAGTGTAATAGTGGTTTTACTTTTTTCTTTCTTTTCTTTTTTTTTTTTTTTTGCATGGAAGCACTTGCTGATAGCTACCTCATATCAATAAAGTCGGTAGAATGAGGTGGTGTTTGCATGGGGAGTGCTGTAGAAATAGTTACATTGTACAAAATAAATTACAGACCAAACAAATATGTAAAAAAAAAAAATAATAATTAACCTTTAGAACATTGGCATTTTCAAAACTGTCAGACAAATGAATGTATGTATGTCCTCAGGCTCTCAGAGATTACTAGAAGTCAGGGCACAAACCAACAGAAGCAAAGCACTCACAGCTAAAGGTACCGCAGAGTTCCTCCTTCACCCCACTGAGAGCAATGTGCTCACCTAGGTATCCCAAAATAGTCAGAGGTCTTACACAATCTGTGTGCTACACAATCTGAGAACAATGGCTGAGAACAATGAAGTAAAACTAAGTGTGTTAAGGTACGTGGCAGACACACCTTGGATCTTTTTCTGTTAATTTTTGTTAATTTGCCTTGCAAAGGAAGGTGTTTTTATCTAACTGCACAGGCAATTCACACTGTACTCATTTCTGGAACTGTCAAAGAACACAGTCTGTAAGTCAACACACAGCTTTTTTGTTTGAGTTTGTTTTGGGGTTGGTTTTTTTGTTTTGTTTTTTGGTGGTTTTTTTTTGGTTTGTTTATTTGTTTTGGTTTGTTGTTTGTTGTTGTTGTTGTTTGGTATGCCTCCGTCTCACGTCCTTGCTTGTCTTGTCTATTTAGATTGTATATTCCTCAGGTGGCAGGACGTAGTACCACAGCTTACACAGTGCCAAGCACAGCAGGCTCCAGTTTTTACTGGGCCGTGTGAACTGCCATGAAGCAACAAGTAAATAATAATAACAGCTTACCACACATCACTGTTGCAGAACTGCATGAAACCAAGGGCCAGAAACTCCAATGGGATAAGCTGGCAGGAGGAAGCCTGCACTGCGTGCCTCTGCCTGACAGGTGATAGTCTTTGACTGGAGACTTCTCCTCTCCTCCCAGTGCCCTCACTCTGAACATGTAACATAAACTGCATCCCTGTGCAGGGATGGCAAAACCAGCTCTACTTCGGCTCAACACAGCAGTAACTCCAGCTCCTCCAGCACCGCCTGCCTGGTGCGAGGCAGGCAACAGGATGTTTAATGGCCTACGCTGCCGTCCAAGCCAGACACATGAGCTGAAACTCTGTCTCTCCACATGCAACTTGGATATCTGGCAAGTCTCAGCGAGACACATTTTCCTCTTGGCCTCCTCTCCTTATTTCTAGGCCCGCTGTTCATATTCAAGGGAGCAGAAAAGGGGGGTGGGGGGGAAGCCAAACAAAGAGATGCAGCCTGCAGAGGCCCAAGGAAACCAAAGGGAACGGAGGATACGTTCTCAGAAAATGTAAAACCTGAGAAAATGTGCTTGGCTACAGCATAAAAACAGATTTGGAAGGGGTGACAGGGGCTGACTACCACTCAGTATCACGTCGTCAGAGGGAGGGAAGAGACATCAGGCAGGGGGCTGGGAGGTAGCAACCAGCTGCCCCATATGGTCAGCTCTTGGTAAGCAATTTGATTTTCATTTTCTCCACTGATTGTGCTCATCCCTGTGGTATCTGGATGGAAAAACAATGGTGGAGATAATAGCACAGGATTGCCCAGGGCATTTTTAAGGGCTTGAGAGCCATTCATTCATAGATCAAATCTAGGCCAGAATGGAAGCAGGTAATCTGCTGACTGTTTGTTGGCTTATATGAAATGTTCCAGCGGTATTTCACAAGTATCCACATAAAAATTGAATAATTCACAACTTTCTTAGCATTCTCAGCAGATAGCTCAGCCTCCGCAGCGTCTTAGGACTCCACAGCCTCTTAGTACTAATGACTTAGCTCTACAAATAAATTTAAGCATGCAAGTCTATGCAGGTTCCAGGTGTAATTGTGGTCTATCCCAAAAATGGTTTCAGGCAGTGAAGAGTAAGGTAAGGTGTGGGAAAGATCCCGTGATTGTACCTGTTCTGAGAATAAAAGGAGTCCTTCGTTCTCCTCAGCTATTAATCTGGTACCTTCCATGAGCACAGACCTAGAAGAGTTAATTTAGATACTTGACCTTCCATTGTCTTCCATGTGTTTGCAGGATAATAAGTGACAATGGCAGCTCACTATATCCCATATTCTATTGCAGTTTGTCTTGCAGAGACAAGAGAATTTATTATTGTTGTCATCACCATTTTAAAATAAATGAATTACATCTAATACTAGAAAAAAGCCTTATGCTATTATGAAATAGTCATCCTCAACTTGTCACGTTATCTAATACTGCCTTTCCAATAGTTTTCTCTAAGCACCACCAAAATAAAGATTAACTAAAATAGGTCTGAACACGTAAATAAAAATTGAAACAACAACAAAAATCAAGCCACTAAAGCAGAGTTGGTCAACCTTTTTGCTGTCTCCTGCCAGATGCAAAGAAAGGACATTATAAAATCTCATTGGCAACACCCAAGTATCTGCCAGTGGCAAACCTAGCTGAGTACCCACAGTTCAGCATCATTCCTCTAGCGAAAAAGTCATCTTACGGTGACCAGACCACAGTGGGGTAAATAAATTATGAGAAGTATTTGCCCTTCGGAACACCCAAAGATGTGCCCCAAAATATTTCTATTTAAATAAACACTGGGTAAAAACTACAAAGATTAAAAAAGTGCTTCCCATTTCTTATTCATGATGGAAATCTTCATTGCTTCTGCAATTCACCTAGGGATGTTTGAACACCTGGTGAGACAGCACAGCCTACATCTACCCAGGAGATAGTCAGGAGACTTCTGTGGCCTTAAACAACTCATCTGTGCTATATTTTTCTGCCCACTCTGTCTCCCCTTTTTAAAAGCTGGGTGTTAACCACGGTTCCTGCCCTGATGCAGGACTGGTAGAGACTGATGTAAAACAGCTAACAGCAACAATTCTGAGTTACGCTGGAGAAGGCTTCCCCAGCAGCTAGGGAGAGCCATGCAGGAAGGCGACAACAGAAGTGGCAAAAGAAGATGAAACTTGAAGCGTTTCCCATTTGGATAAAAGCATGGCACACTGACAATGCCCTCTTGCTATGGCGGCGGGCAGCATCCACTCCTCCTGCCAGCAATTCTCCTCCCGGCGTGTGCGTGTGCATGAGCACAAGCCTGGAAGAGAGGCCAGTTTTTGCTGTTAATGCGCAGGGCGGGCGATTCAAGTCTTTGTGTAGGAAGTTGACTCACCTCCTTCTGAACAACAACAACAAAAATGTTCTTCAACACAATTGTAACTCCTTCTTTTTTTCACACGGAGTCAGGCAATGTATATGGAACCCTCCAGCTTGGTATTTCCTAAAGAGTGAAAACGTGCTTGGAAAGTTTCGCCACAAAAACCTGTGACTGCAACGAAACAGAGGGCTTGGCCTTGCGCGTCGGGAATCGCGAATCCCTGCGGCTCGGCAGCAGGGAGGAAAACGGGGAAGGGGGGGGGGAGAAAAAGCACGTTGGCCTGTTCAGGGCTGGTTTAATGGTGCCCCAATAAGCAGTGTAAGCAGTAACCCTTCGGAGCACGCTGCTTTAAATTTGCGCGCTGCCGCTCGAAGGGTTGCACAAACTCCTGACGGCCTGCCTCCAGCACACGCCGGGGGCGGCTGGGAAAGCTGCCTTTCTGCTCGCTCGGGCTGTTTACTTGTATTTAAGCAAGTCGCGGACGTGGAAAAATAAATAAATAAAGAAAAGAACCGACCCACACGCACAGCATTTTTAATCAACACCTTTTAATCAACATTTCCTCCCCGGACCTTGCAATCCTTCATGGACTGCCATTAAAACGCTTTTCGATTGCCATTAAAACGCTTTTCTCCCATCGCCGCCGACGGGATTTTGGGGCAGGCAGGCCAGGCCGCCCCCCTCCCGCAGCTCAGAGGGCTGCATTACACCGCAGCAGGATCCCGAGCAGGATCCCTCCCGCAACACCCCCCTCTGCATCGCAATTAGCGCGGGGGAGAGGAATCCTGATTATTTTTATTTTTTGCCAACGTTCTCGCTTTGGATCCTCGGGGCGGGGGGGGGAGAAGTGGTGGGAGGGGGAAGAGAACAAAAGCCAGCTCTTTTTAACCCGGGGATGACGTCAGGGTGGTTTTTCTGACAACTATCGGTGCGTGCGGACCAAGGGCGGCCCCAAAAAAGAGCCTCCGGCCCCCCCCAGGGCCCCCTCAGCGAGGGGGGGGGGCGTGAGGGGAGGGGGGCGGGGCGGCGACCGTTGGGCCCCCGCCCGCGCGCGGCCTGCGGCGGGGAGGGAGCGGGAGCGCGCGGGGCTCCGCCGGCCGAGCGGGGCGGCGCGGCTGCGCGCAAAACCCGGCCTGGAGCCGGCCCGGAGCGCACGGAGCGGGGCGGCCGGGAGGGGCCAAGGAGGGGATGGGGGTGGTGAAAGCGGCGGGGCGGGGGCGGGGGGAGGCGCCCAGGCGCCTCGGGGAGGGGGGTCTCGGTGCGAGGTGACGGGGAGGAGGTGCCCAAGGGGCTGCCCGGGGCTCTCAGTGCAGCGCGAGGGCGTTGGGAGAGGGTGCTGCCCTTCCCAGAGCCCTCCCCTGCAACCCCGCTGTTCCCTTAACGTATTAATTGCAATCTGTTAATTAGCAAGCGTGCAGGTCGCTTGGGGTTTCTCTGCCGTGGGGCACGGGGCCCTTTGGAGCAAGGTGAAGCCGTGAGGTCAGTGTGCAGCCCTCACCTCTCCCACAGGTGGGCTCTCTGTGAGACACGTTGTGGGTTCTGGGGCTCCTTCGTGCTGATGATGTTATCTAGTAGAAAACCTGCAGTGCTTCGTTTCCACGACTCAACCAAGAGTTTGACTTTCGTCTGAGGAAAAAAAGTCTGTTTCTGGGCCTCTTGGTCGCAGCAAAAACTTGAAATGTGTCCTGTAGTGGCTCCAGAACCGAAGGGAAAGAACAAAAAAAAGCCATAAACGTATTACTACAACCATCAGTGGTATTGTTTTATTTTAGCTCTCCTGATACTTGTGTCCCTGATTCTTTTTAACCTGGTACTAGTTAAGATGAGGCAGGGATAAATGGACTTGTGCAGCTCACACAAGGCCTTGTTTGTCTCTGTGGATGTCTCCAGTATATTTTAAGGTGAGACAAATAAGCATTATTACTTATTACTTACAAGTGTGACGCATTCAGTGTCACAGTGTTTTTCTCTGCAAAATCAAGGTGTGTTTCTGTTTCATTGCTTTGAGGGAGTATAGTCACGGTAGCTGGGTGTAGGATCCTGTCCAAGTGGTTGCATTTCTTTAAAAATAAGTCTACGATTTTTACAGGTTGGTATCTCAGTAGAAAGCTGAGAGAAGGCTGTTGTTGTACTAGGAGAGATGCCATTTTCTCTAGCTGTTTGTAGCTTGCAGTAGCTTTTCGCAGTTTGCTGTGGGAGAGATCTTCAGGAGTTTTTCAGCCCCTCAGACATTTCTCTGCAGCAGCCACAAGTGGAAGAGATGTTTCTTTACATGGGTTAACCTTGTCATATCTTAGCTGTCCACCATCAGCAGATGGCCTGTTACGTTTTTCTACACTTGCTAAGCAAATTTGCCCTTACTGTTTTGTACCACAAGACCATTTGCCTGTCCTTTAATGGCTCTGACTCCTCACCTTGCCACAGCCAGGCTGACAAACCCTGACCACACGCACTCATAAGCGTGCTCCCCACCTTTGGAAGATGGGTGGCCATGCAGTTTGAGAAGAGGGGCCATCCTCTGTCAAGGGCCTGCACTGCTACCGTCACAGTTCAGGGCACCCTTCCACCGACTGCCTGAGTCTCTCTGCATTTAGGTTCCCGTTCCCCAACTCCCTTGTGCCCCCTTGTTTGGCTGGTTGCAGCATCCACCTCGTCGCAGGCTCCAAGCGTTATGGCAGCACCGGAGGAAAGAGTAGGTTCACTCCATCGCTGCCATAGCAACACTTTCCAAAGATGCAGCCTACAGTCCTTGTGAGTCTTCCAATTTTCCATGGCAGCCCTGCTTCTCAGAGGCTACGTCTACCCCAGGAATAAGCAGTTTGCTAAATACGCAAGTTGCTCTTCAGTAAAATATGCCCTTACCGTGTGCAAAAACGGCTGCACTTTAAACAAGCAGAGGGCTACGTATAAGTGCCGGGAAGTTAATTTAAGAGCTGAACAAAAGGAAAAGGTGGAGAGGGTTCGTTTAGCTTCTACTTAAGAAAGGGCCTGTCCTTAATCAGCCAAAATACTTATAAAGCAAAAATCTTGGTTGTTCTCACGTACTGTTAAAGCAGCACAGAAAAAAATACTCGTTGGTCTTTCTGCTGCCTGTTTCCTGAAGATACGTGATTCCTCTGAGGCCCCATACTTGGACACCTGTGGACCTAGGGAGTTTAAAAGCAAACATTTTGGTTGGCTGTCCTGCTGTACCAAGCCAAACTACCAAATTCAGGGAGCTCTTGAATTCTGAAAATGTTCAGGTGTGACTTGAAGTTGTCTTTGTATGCTTTAATAAGGTTTATTACATCATACATTCATAAGAGAAATGTCAAGAGTTTGAAATAACACACAGAGAAGGTTGGGACTAACACATCGTGAGCCAAAGTGATTTTCTAGAAGAGATGGAGAAGGAAAGCAAACTTCTTACAGAGCCATATAGCCTATACTATCAAGTAAAAAGAGCAGCTCTTATTGCCTGAAGTGGCACTGGATTTGGGTATTGATATCTGCAGTCAATCTCTAGCCTCAGGTAATGTTGGATTCGGCAGCAGTGTGTTTTACAGTGACTGTGTAGATATTCAGTTCCCAAATTTGAGATCTTGACCTGTATTTCTATTCTGAGTTTCTTTTGATTTGGGCGATGGGCAGGCAGTAGATGGTCTCTCTTTTCACTAATGCACATCACAGCTGGCTCGTGCAGCAGCACCATGCCACAGTTTTGTTCCACAGGTACTACTGAGGTTTATCTGTATTTTAACCAAAATTGTTTCCTCTGAAATATTTGGTAATGGAAACAGTTCTGTCACAGTTCAGTCAGTAACAAGTTATTTGACAGAGAGCCTAAATTTTGAGCTGAATGTAGGAGGAACCTTTTCAACTTGCATCCCAGTTGTTTACAGCCCTTCCACGTGGGAGATTTCTTTTTCTCTCACTCAGACCTGCTAGATCGCCTGTTTGCTCAAGAGCAGGAGATGTCATTCCAGCTGGAGAATCTAATGCTGTTGCTGTCGAATTAACTGGGAGGACAATTGTTCTGTGTGCTCATGCCAACTGTATGTGGGGTGTCTAATTATACTGGGTGCTATTTTAAATGGCAAAGGAGCTTAGGGTTTTTTTTACCGTGTCCAGATTCAACTCGTTTGTCAGCACGATGCATTTTATTAGACTCATCAGGTCTTTTTTTTTCCCCAAGGGGAAAAAAAGCCAAGCCTCCTTTAATTTTATAAAAGTCAGAATTCCTTCTAACTAGTAGGTCTTCTGTTTAGCTAAGACCATGAAAGGTGTCCTTTCCACTGTACATTTATTTGAGGAAGAACATATCTGCTATGCCAGTACATTTTTCAGTAGCACCTTTTAGTCTAAGACAATAAGGATCCACCCATAAGTCTTGGACTGACAGACATGCTCCTGAAGGAGAGATTACCCTTTCAAGATATCCTCAGGAGCTGTATCCAACCACAGCATACCGCGGATGTTACATTTTTTGTACAATGCAGCTTTGCCAATATTTGAATACAAGCCATAATTCAGCGGCCGTATAAATAACTTCCATTCAGAGAGGTGGATGCCGAGGTAGCAGGCCAAATTGTAAACCTTGTCCATGCTTGCATTTTTACTTTACCAACCACACAGCATAATATGATGCTCCTTATTTAAATCTTCCATGCAAATGTTGCAATGGGTTAATTGACAAGGAAGTGGATTTGATCGTGTGCATCCCTTGATTCTTGGGATATTGTGGATGTGGATGTAATGATCATGGGGTTATGGTTCTCTGCAGTAAGAGATGAATAAGTCTGTGGGTCAAAATGCAAACTGAAGCTCGGGGGGGGAGCATCAACTTACATGCCAGCTTAGACTGATATAATAATTTTTTATAGGGACGGAGCATGGTTGGATGTAGAGGAGTTGACCTTGTACCTGATTTGTTTTTTGGAAAGCATAACTTTATGCTGAGTTAACAGCATGGTGTTAAGAATCGGTACCAGCGTAAACACAGAGGATGATGGCTTTATGTTAGCCGTTGTCATGCAATATTTCACAGTTGTTGAAATCATTTCATTTTCAACCAGGTTGCTTTGGCTTTGTCAGACTATCAGCAAAGACTGAGAGAAGTGCAGCACTGGAAATGAGGTGAAACTCCCAACACTCCAGATATGTCAGTGATGGCACTTCTGTTGAGCCAGCGTTGTTTAACAGCACTTCCTAATTCCAGTTTATGTAATAGTCATTTGCTGTTTTACTTTTTTCTCTGAAGTTCATAGTTACATTGCTAAGCTTTTATATGAACTTGTGCCACACTGAGTCAGAGGGAGCAAGGAGAGGAGGGAGATGAACTAAGGAAAAGAGTAAAACAGGACACAGGGAAAGACTATGAGATGAGAATTAGGAAGGAGAAACAGGGGACATGAGGAGCAAAAGATTAAGAAAAAAAGGTGAACAGCATATCATAGGAGAGGCAAGAACAAAAACAAAGCAGATGTAACAAGTATAAAATAGAATAGGGGAAATTAATACACACGACGGAAAAAATAAGAAACAACTTTCATTTCTTGCAGGAATATTTTAGGCTTATCTGTAGCAATCATACTTGCTGCAGTTCCCTGTGTTTGGCTCATACCTCAGAAATACACCTCTTCATAATGAGTTTCCCCCTTTCATTTTGGCACCTAGCTTGCTCTTGCATAGGACTAGGCCTCCAGAGGTCACTGAGGAGAATTGGTTTCTAATAATGCTCCTCCATACCAGAGTTCAAAAGCTCTCCCACAGTGTAGTACACAATGAAAATTGACACCATCAAATGGCTTTAGCTTCCCTCTTTACTTTGTTTTTCTTTTTTTTTAATGTTATGCACTTTTTTGGCATCTGCATATCTGACTTTTTTCTGCTGAATATTGAGCCGATGGGGTGAAAAAGTAAGCTCTAACCCAAATATATGACAGCTTTCTATAAGGTGTATTTTTCTAATTGTGTGAGAATAAGCAGATGTGAGAGCTTCCTCTATTATGAACATTTATATGAGCTGTGTGGTCAGAGGTGCTTAGCAGTGAATTTGGCTCAGGGCAAGGGAACAACAGCAGTAATGTGAGGGGTGATTTACTCCTGTTAACACTTTTCAGAATTGGCAATAAAATCAGTTCAGTGCTCTTAAGATGGGAAGGGCTGCATTTTAAGCAAAATACAGCAGATAACATATCTTCTGTATTTGTATCAGCCTGAAATGCAGGCGAGTGAAAAACTGCTTGTTATTAATACTTTTAAAAATCCATATTATATTTCCAACAAGTGAATGATAATGAAAGGGCTGCTCCCCTTTCCTAGAAATGATTAAGTTTCATTGCCCTTCTGGTTTGGCTGCTTTTCGGCTATTGCTTATGTAAAACAGAACACCTCCTAAACCGTCATTTACTAAACAGAGTCTTCGGCTTCTAATCTCACGCTACACGAGGAGGTAAATTGTATTCTGCGAAAGGAGCTTTAAATGTGAACATAATGGAAGGGGGATATACACCAAGACAAAGACACACCTCCAGAAACAACAAAGAAAGTAAGTTGAAGCTGGCTTAAATTTGAATTTTCATAGGTGAAGAGTAGAATTCAAACGTGAAAAAAAAATCAACTTTCGTTAGCCCCCCAGGTATATATTTTCACAATTTGAATTTTGCTGTTGTCTGTTAGCACAGCCATGTGACAGAGTTTGTTGAATGGAGGAGGACAGTTCTGCCCTGAAATGATGAAATGCTTTTCTGAGAGATCAGCTTGCAAAGGTGACAATTTGGGGGCACAGCAGGGACACCGACTGCTCAGCTCTGAGTGCTCTTAAATGTTAGGGAATTCTCATAGCTGTGAGCTGGCAGTGATGAAGTCATGACCACATCCAGCTGTGCTATCAATACGACGGGTTGGGTTGCTCAGCTGCTCGACTGTAACTCTGACATGCGAGCAGATAAGGTGCATGGCATAGGCATTAAGGAGTACCCAGTCTTCCAGGCACACCGGTAAATCTGTGCTTTTGTGAGCATCTCATCTTCAGTCTGCAGGCTGACTCCATGCAAAAAGTATGTTGTATTAGGTGGTGATAGCCGTCCGCTGACGTGTCACAAAGTACACGAATGCCAAGGTGTCTCTGTACTGCGTGCTGTGTATGCACAGAAGCAGTCTTCTGTGATAGCCATCAGCTTAGAGGAGGAACAAGCTCAGTCCCAGGAAATACAGAAAAAAGTGTAAGTGCAATTCTTGCTCCTATAGGCACAGGTATTTCATCTCGTCAGTCATACTAGAGCTGCTGAGAATAGCTACAGGCAAAGTATTGCAATATAGGAATGACTCCAAGGAGTTACTGCAGTGAAGTTTGACCCACGCTGATGCATTAGAGTTAGAAACGCAGGGCTAAATGAGAGAAAATCCACAAATAGTAGCGTATGAGGCTGGACATAGTGTTAAACTGACGGACGGGATTACTTGAATGACGGTGAATTCTCCATTACCTGTGTGTGGATGTGGGACTGGGACAGTGCTCCCCAAGAATAAGTGGAGGTAGAGATAAAATGAGGAGAAAAAAAGGACAGTTTGCTTTGGATCCTGTGCTTTGGGGTTGGCAAAGACCTCATCTCATTCCAGCCTGATACACACACGGTCATCACCAGAGCTGCGCACCGAGCGCGTGGAATCACTGCGTGTTTCCTGGCTGTGAGATGCACAGAGCTCTGCCTGCTAATTGAGGGCACAGGGAGATCAGCAACGTGCTCTGGAGAACTTGTAGCAGCATCCCTCTGTTCACAAGTCATAAAAGTTGTACCACGTACTCTGAGGCTGCCCGCCTGGCATTGCCCAGCAGCCGTGTAGAAGGTTGTAGCAATGCATGTCACAGCAGAGAACTACCTCCTTCAAGAAGGAGTTTCTTCTCTGAAATTAGCTCTTGAGATGTGCCAGAAATGTGCTCAGCATAGTCAGGAGGACTGGGCAGGAGCAAAGGGAAAATCAGTAACTTTTCTCAGAAATTATGAGGTAATTTTCTTTTCTCTCTGGAACCAGACATAGAAGTCCCTGGCAGACAGCGATACCTGAGAAAGCTTTGTAGTGAAAGAGTACTCATATTTTTTCCTGAAAACAAAACAGCTGAAAGAAAGGAATCAGTAAAAGATGCTTCTTCTGAAGAACTCTGTGCAAACGTGCTTAGCCACTAAACATTCAAGACATACCCAACACACTTGTCGAGGACACTGCTGAGAGAGGGACAGCAGGCTACGTAGACTGTGGAGGAAGTCAGAGGGAGGAATTGGGACCTTATCATGGCTGATTTGCAAACATCCAGGAGAGCCCTCCTTGTACCTGGGGGGCTAGGGGCCCAGATAGTTAGCGAATAAATGTGGTATTTTGTGTGGAGCCATGTCGCACAGAATATATCCTTCCTAGAGAGCTGTGCCTGGTACCTGCATTGTTTTCCTCATTCATCGTACACCAGGCGTACATTAGTGACAGCACCGTAGGAAATTGTATTCTTCATGCTAAATTGCATATATCTACCTGTCAGAAGCCCACATGTTGTCCCAATAAGGGCCAAGGCTTAACTGCCTCTTAGTAGTCTGGTGCAGAAGCGGATATTACACAACTACCCTCTGTGTTCAAACGAGCCAATACCTCAGATAGTAGCTGTTGCAAACCGGGATGGCAGCTGTCTGCGAACATAATCACCACTGAAGACATACTGCCAGGGCTTCTGTGTCCTGGTTGCACAGCTAGGGGCAGAGCACTCAAATATTTCTAAAGCTAGATATGCAAATGCCTCTGGAATGAAGCCTTTTACAGTTCTGCTCTCATTAACCTGATTTGCATATGTAAATGACCTCTTGCCACATGATAATGAGGTCTGCTCGTGCAGAGATGTTCAGCATATAAGGAGAGGGTTTTCAGTGACAATCACAGCGTTTTGGCCAAAGCAGCTGGTACAGGGACAGGACCGAGAAAAAGGTAGAGGCAGGATCCAGGGATAACAGGGCAGAGAAGCAGAAAGAAGCAGAAGAAAATCAAATGTTGGAGACAACCCCCCCAAATGCCATCTTCAGTTCTAGTGCCCCATCCCTTACTGGAGCAATTTCACAGAGGTGCCTGTGCAATGGGGGCAGCTGGAGGACGTTGACAACTGGGAAGTGACGTGTGGCATGGAGCTACCCAGAAGATAACTGTTGTCCCAGAACAGCAAACGCACGATCTAGCATTCACTGGCTGGTTTAAAGCAGCCACTTCCAGCTCCTCCTGTGAGCACCACCACAGAGAATGGAGAGCTGGACACAAGGAGATGGGTCATTCCTGCTTTGAGAGCAGCCTCCACTCTGACCACTTCTCCGTGAATATCTCCCTGCCACTAGCACACTCATCCGGAGGTGACACTTCTCACTGTCATGTACTGCTCTGCTTCTCACCGTAACTGTGCTTCACTTAATGCATTTGGTGGCAAGACAAAACTCCTCCTAGGTTACCCTTCTTGGATACTATGCCACTTACAGAGAAGTGACTGTTTGTCTCCTGAGACAACTTGCCATGTTTAAATCTTGGTTCCTGGGTCTGCTACAGGACACAGCTGATGACAATTTGCTGAGCTGGAGCTCTCCAAAGCCTACTTGACCAAGCACCATCCTCGCCTAGCTCAGAAAAAGGGACTGATCAGTTCCACTCAGACTCATCCAGTCCTCTCAGGTAGGAATATGGCCATTATTTCAAAGGGGAAATGGCTGTGGAGGACAGGTCTCAAAGCCAGCTGGGAGCCGTTGTAGCTGACAGACAATATCTGCTATTGCCAACAACAAAAATTATGGGCTAACTCAGGATTTGCCTGCGTAAGAGCTTTCATATGTCTTGTCAGTTGACTGCCAGCTGTTGATAGTTGCACTTGGGAAGGTGAGTGTGGTTGTTTCCTATTTGTCACTGGAAGAAAAGTAGAAAAAATGGTAGCCAGGATTAAATAATCAGGGACCTGTTCACAGCTGGTAAGCAACCAAACTGAGGTTGAAAAAAAAAGTCTAGTATGGATGCACATCACAGTCAAGAAACAAGAAGCTGTGTTCCCATCTTGATAAACAAGCTAGAGTTAGCTGCATTAAGTTAAATAACAGTGAAGGCAAGACAACTTGGATATTAAATTAATTTAGGAAGCTGAATTCAAGACTATAGAGGAAATAAGTTCATTTCATGACTACTTTTGATTCACTCCCACTATTGCCAAAGGGAAGATAATGCATACGGGAGACAGAGAAACCTGACACACTCATATTTCATTACCTGTCCACTGCTGACAAACATATGCAGTGTGACTACAAGTAATGGTTAACTTCAAAGCACTAAAAACTGATTGTCAAACATGCCCCATCCTTTCCGCACATCAGTAGGCAGTTTCTGGAGCAGCCACTGGCCCAGGCCCAACTCATCTGTGTTCCACCAGTCAGTGTGGTAATTACACAGAGAACTGGTGGTGTAATCCCTCCCCGTCGTGTCCACCAGCTTAAGCATGAGATTGGATCTTACTGTATCCACACAGTCAGTATTGCATTTCCCAGCCAGTAGTACCACGTAGACTCATGCTTGTCCCTTCCTAAAAAGCCTCCAGGTCTTGTTCCCAATTTTCTAAGGTTACATCCCAAAGCCTTCTTAACGCTGAAAGCACAGCTTTTAACAAAAGCATCAGTCTCGCATATCTATGCTAATATTAATTTGTTTGGTGCTTGTAAGGAAGGAGCAATGTTCAGAATGACCTACAAATGAGTAGTGTCTGAACAGCGTAGTCTGGACCTGGTGGCTTATTCATATAAATAAATCAGAAGGATCTGGCAGAGCACACAGGGTCCTTTGAGTGTTTCCATATAGCCTGTCTGAGCAGCAAGCCCTTAACCACACACTCAGACAACCTCTGGGAGCACTCAGTCAATTTGGGCAACTAACAACCTGTCCTAAAACTGAGCCTTCAAGCATTTGCCATTCAAAAAAGGCTGCCAGCCAACTAAGCCAAAAGCTCATGGAAATTCTTGCACTTATGAGGTGCCATCTTTAAAACACCTTTTGTTTATTTTCAGTTGTTTAATAGACAGGCTTTTTTCTTCCTTGCTGGTAGGGACTTTAATCAGACAAGTTTTATGGGGCTATTCTGAGAAAAGGCATTTAATTAATTCCAGACCTTTCTTTTCCTTTCTCCTGTCCAGCTTTTGTTCATCTACATACCTGCCTGTAACAACTGAGGGAAAAATCCTATGAGACTTCTGAGAAGCTTGGTTCATCTTTCATTAGATCACAGCAGAACTGAACCATATTCTCTCACCGCTAAACATTTTTTGAACTAGGCTTTTCCCATCTCACTGGGGTATGCATGTGAGCTGGAAAGCTTCGTGATGCATTAAGATTTCATGAGGGCCTAATTCTGTTCTCTCTTACGCTGCCCTGAATCTTCAGCACACAGTGCTCCTGCTTCGTCATCACATAACTGAGCATAACCAAGCTCCACTGAATGGACCATCCGAAAACTGGCGCTCTAGCCATGCATTTTGTGATTTTTATCTTGAACAGACAAAAGTTTAGTGTCATGACTTCATTCCTATTAGATAAGTGTTTCGGAGACAGGAAAGACATTTTGGCTTACACTAAAGACTTTTCTTCCAAATGTGCTCTTTTCTCTGTTTTAGAAAAAAAAAATAAAATTGAGGGATCTTATTTTGTATTAAATAGTCAATGTCTCTTCATTATTTTGGCAGGGCTAGGTTGCATATGGTGCTTCTGTATGAGCTCACACAAGAAGGCACCGAATCCTTCCCTTCTTTGTCTGTCCTATGTCAGGATACACTTGCAGATTTCGTGGTTTCATGTGAGGTGCCAGGTCAGAACAGGACCTGGGCATCTTGTAGACCTGGAATCAGCGAGGACTTCCGTTCAACATATTATTAGAAGAGCAAACAAGACAAAAAATTTATGTCACAGAATCTGTTCCCTGCCCCCACAAAGAGCTGTAGGCACCTCAGTTTCTCCTACTCCTGTCTATAGCACACAACAGTTTAGTCACCAGGAAAGTAAGTGCTGTGGTTTTAAGTAAAATAGCTGATGAGAAACTGAGTAGATGGAGGAGTTCTTAATTAAGTAATTAGACAAATAAGGGGAGAGGATTGCATGGTACAAAATGATGAACAGAACAGAAAAAGTAGGTCAGGAATTTCTGTTCTCACTATATCATGACGCAAGAACAAAATGACATGCAATGAAGTTCAGAGGTGAGAAATTCAAAGCTCATGAGGAAATAGTGTCAGGTAACTGGTAATTAGCTAGTGGAAGTTTTTCACTCCTGGACGTCCCCGATGCCAAGAGTTTATCAAGTTTAGCATTGAGACTAAACTATCCAGAATTATCATAGTTGGAGATAATAACAGCTTGACAAAGAATTAATCCTTGCTTCTGGTTTTAATCCAGTCTTAACTATGAAAGCAAACTCCTTTAGCTCTGACACCTCCCTTAGAGCTATCCGGTAACAGCCTTTGTCTGAGACAGGTCATTGGAGCAGGGACATCTGATCCAGCGTGGTGATTCTTGTACTTACATCTGTAGAAAAGTTCCCTTTATATTTGTTTTGGGGTGCAGGACAGTGCTCCATCCCAGAGACGTTTACAGGCCAGGTTTGCTCTAAGGGCTACAGCCCCATCCAAGTGAGCACAGCAATGAATACAGTTTCTCAGCAGCCACAGGAGATATCCAGCTGGAGGACGATTTCCCCCCTACAACAAACGTCAGCCCTCTCAGCCAGATTTTCAGAGGCATCCATATTACCTGTCTTGGAAAATGGGCCATCTGTCTGCTGATCTATAAGCCCCTGGGATCCTTCTCATGTCACCAGGAGCTCAAAGATCTGAGGTCTCATTATTGCTGCTGTTCCATCAGAGCAGATTTGCTGCAAATGCACATTTTTTCTGCACCTTACATATTATTCCAGACATTCAAAGCCAACGCTCACAAGCTGACCCAAGTGTATTATGGTGCATTTAAATCTGATGTAAATCGTAAATTTGCTGAGGACAAGCTGCTTTATATTTTCAATAAACTTTTGGTTCATGTTCTTTAAGTGTGCTTTAGAGCTTTACACACCTTCATCAAAACCAGATGATTTGATTCTTTTTCATATTCATAGCGTACCGTTGCTTTGCCTGCATGTTTACAGCAGCTACTAAAACAGATGAAAGTCACCATGGCCTTCAGAAGGATCAAGGTAATCACATCCACCAGCAAAACACATCAATTTTCAGCCCTTTCCAGCAAGGGATGCAAGAAGAAAATTGTCAGGAATCAAAACTATCGGATACAGTTGTATTGCTCGGAGCATGGGGATGGCGGACTCTTACAGCTTGGTGGCATTTGTTGTGACAGGGGTGATGACAGAGACTGACTTCTTGTCATGTTGGAAGGAGAGCTACCTGTTGAAACTGACAGCACGAATAGCAGTTCAACCGGCACTTAAATCCAGAGATTATTTCTATGTTCCTAAATAAATACACTTTCGTTTCTCCTGGAAAGAACCTTCCAGGCTGTGCAGCTCTGGGATTTACTCACGTGCATCCTACCTGACATGGGATGCTGAAGTGCAGTTACACAGTAAAGGAATCATCATCCTGCATTAATGTGAAAAGACACATCTCAACCAAAACCAATAGAGTCTGCTTAAGGCAAACCAGGTCTGGATTTTGCTTGAAGATTTTGAAAACATCAGCATCTATCAAAGAAGGTATAGATCTGGGATTCTCTGTTGTAAGCACACAGTAGTGTTATGCACTGAAAACATAAGCTCCCAAGTGATAGAGACTACAGTCAGGAACCTACCAGTGCTTTTAAGCCTCTTCCAGCAAGAAATAAAAGGCGACAATTGTCAAGAATCCAAGCTACTGGATAGAATTACATCACCTGGAGCATGGAGATGTGAAGCTATGATGATCTCATTACCTATTGGTATCCATTTGGAGTTACTCACAGTAATACCTCACCGTGACAACTTACTTTGTCGGCAGAGATGAAAGTTCGGAGAAATTTTAATTTGAATATTAATTATTTCTTAAATGAATTCACTTAGGAGAAGGGCTCTTACTCATACTGCGTGGCACCCTTTGTAGTGCTTGTTGCCCTGGTGAAAGCTGAGACGTTTAGGCTCTGTCTGTACTGAGAGGAGAGAGCTTCACATGACACGCCTCAAAGTCCTGTCTCTTCTAACGTCAAGACAAGAGACCTAGCTGCAGTACACCACCTCTCTCTGCTAGTCCATGCATTCACACGTGTCTTCCCTGAAAACACAGCCATCAAAGTGATAGGAAGAGGAAGCGCCTGGCTCTTATCCTGATACGGAGTCAAGATAGAGTTGTAGTGTGCACCTGGCTCTGCCAAGAGGTCCACTGCTTTTGGTTAAGCTAGCAATGTAATCCTGGCAGTGTTTCTGCTGCTAAAAGTCACAGCCCTATCTCCCAGTTCCTCATCATCCTTTCTGGCGTAGGATTGCATCTTCTCTGCACTAGTGCTGCCAGTCATCTGACTACTAAGTTGGTTCGGGTCACCACATTACATTTTTTCTTTTTTTTTTCCTTTACATTTTTTTACATTTTTTCTTCTTCTCTGCCGCTTTTGTGAGCTGAATGACTTGCTGAGAGGATAGATGGGCGCAGCAGGGGCCACAGAGAGAGGACAGAGCTGGAGCAGGAGGAAGGAGGAAAGGAGCAGGATTTTCCCCCTTGGCAGCTGCAAGCTGTAGATCAGCTCAGCTACAATATGAAAACTCGCCCTACTGCAGCCTATCCTAAGGGCATGCCCAGTAGATGTGCTTTCTAGTTTCATTTACAACTATACACCTCTCAGACTTTTCACCTTCTGTACTTTTATAGAATGTTGTAACACAGCCACTTCATTTAAATCGAAAGGTGTTTCCCCTTCCTGAGCCTGGTGAAGGCTTTGGAAAAACTTGTTCACAGAAGGGGAGGAGGAAATTTAAAAGAGAAAAAAAATAAAAAAAGAGCAAGAGATGACATTGGCCCATAAAGAAGCAAATTACAGATGCTCTCCTTTTCCAGCATTTTGGAAAAATAAGGTTTATTTTTAAAAATAAGGTTTAAAACAGCCCCCAAGCATATATTAACCTAAGTAATCAACACTTCCACGGTAGGTCACTAGAGGTCTTGCTGACCTTGGCAGTGTTACAGGAGGGGGAGGGCGCATTTTCACACACCTCACTGTTCTTCAGCAGTTTCTCTAGTGTGGGGGAAACCAAGCAGGTTTTTCATTAACAGAAGACAAACATGTCTTTCCAACACTTTTCCTTTTTTTTCTTTTTTTTTTTTTAATGGTAAAGGTAATTTCTCATTTTTTATAATGCCTTCCATCCCAAAGGGTCTCAAATAACTTTACAAGATATTTACAGGAATCTTGTCACCCACCAGTGAAGCACAGCTAGCTCCGCGGCTGAACGTAGCACCATCTCCTTCAGCTTTACAGTGGTGTTACACTAAAATTTAGGACAGAAAAAAAAGAACCTTGTAGCCAGTTGAAACTGCTGTGAGGATCTGCAATAGTTGGTTCCTATGAACTGATCTACCCTGGAAATCTGATAGGACAATGTAGAAAATGCTCCAAGCTGACACTGGAGTTTGAAAATTGTAGGGAACATGCTACATTTGGAAAAAATAGGAGAGGGAGCAACCACCATTAGGGGGAGCTCTGTTACATATTCCCGTGGGTTGGTTTCTTTCCCCAGTTATCACCAGTCTGGGGGTCTTTAAACTTTTGCACTTCCAGGTCGACCACTTTAAAAGATTCAGAACTCCAGTTCTCTTGTGTTTTAATTGGAATGAAATCCCTGATTTTAAGGAATCAAAACTCCTTAGGCAGCTTAAGAAATCGTAAGAACAGCGTGAAATGGTTAATATCATCATTTTGCATATGGGTAACTCAGTGTAGTCTCAGATACATGCTATTGCAAGCAGGCTCTTATTGATCATGCAATTAATTCCTAGAAGGTGAATGTGAGTTTCTAATTGACTAACACTTGGTTGGAAAAATTTACTCGTGGTTCCTTTGGTGCCGTATCTTGCCATTGCTCAAGTTACTCAAAAGGTATCTGTAGAAGTCAGATACAATGATGGAAATCTTAGTATGGAATGATAAAAATGATGGGTTTTCCCTACCTATGTTACTTAAAGTAAGTGGCAGTTTAACTACGGGTACCTGATCCAGTAGGACCCAGCATGATGAACACTGAATTATTTGCTAAGGTGTTCTCTATGAATAATCTATGGCCAATTTTGGGGATATTTACAGTACAAACATGTAGAACTATCTCAGTAGAAGATAGTGCTGAAAAAAGAGTTTGAAGGAAGACAATTCAAGGTAAGCTATATCTCAGTAAAATACTTAAGTGTTGTTCAAACACAATGCCAGACAGAGAACCAAAGAGGAGCACGGGACTGCAGAAAGACTGCAGCAGTTCAACAAGAGACTCTCGCTAGGACAGCAGCTGTTGGAGCTCTTCAACCTGGCTCAGGCAGCCACAGGCACTTCTAGGTATGTTAGTTTCAGCAGGGTGTCAGGCCCCGGTCTTGAGGTGAAACAAATGTGTGCCTTGACTTCTTGATACTTCAGCAACCAGTTATTTTCATGAAGTTTGTTCCTCTTGTGAAGCAAAAATTGTAACACTTTGGTTACTGTCCTCTGCAGTACTGAGCTGGGAAGGCTATCATGGCTAAGCACAAGTATGCAATCTCCTGAAGCATTGGGTTAGATTTAACACTGGGCATGTCCCTGAATCCCACCCCAGAGAGATTAAAACCATGAGGCCAGAATTTTATGTGCGGTATTATTATAGAGAAACAGCTCAACCACTGCATACGTCATCTAGGTTTGCTCTCCACAGTCACTTTTCTTCCAAACTCTTTGACCATGCATGCAGTTTTTGCAAGATGTTTGCCAACAATTTGTTTTATTTGCATAGTTAAATTTAACTTCCTCAGGGTAAAGTGATATCCTAAGTAAAATCCAGCCTGCTCTAGAAAAAAGAAAGGGGGGGGAGAAGGGGGGGAGTAAACAAAAGATGCTCTAAAAAAAATAATAAAAAAAAATCTGTGCACTCTGAGAGGTTATGGTAACCAACCAGCGAGAAAGTGGTCAATACAGTGCAATGACCATCTTCCATAACTCTAAGGTGAATTTGTGCCTTTCTGTATCCTCCTGAAATCATATTTGGAGATAACAGCTCTGTAAAATATTTGTGGAGTTTTTGCTTTGGGCATCACTGATGTTATGTATATAAACAACCATCTGTACCTTTTATTTCACAGAAGGCTCAGGAAAGATAGTGCCTCAGTTGTGAGCTGTGTTACTGGTGAACAGAAGACTTCTCTCCAGCATTTCCATTTACGATTCCTAGTCCACACAAGATTCATTCACGCTTCCAATAAACCTTGGGACTACGTCTAGCCCCCGTTTCACAAAATAGTTATCTCTGTTTATGTCAATGAGTAGGAAACAATTAGCACAGTTCAGTGATACAGAAAAGCCACTCAAACCTTCAAATTGGCTTTGAAGATTTCTTGGAAAGATGCTTTGCCACAAGAGAAATGTATGTGCATCTCAAAAAACTTACCAATAAATTGAAAGGCATCGCTAAAAGATCCTCTTTCAGCAACATCCTTTCACTATCTGTTGGTACAAAAATATAAACAGCTATGCACACACAGGGGAAGGGAGAGAACACACTGCAGTTTGGGGAGTTCATTTACTCATTCTAGTACATTGCATTTACAATTTTATCATGAAAAAATACAATTTTGTAGAATTTCATTCCTCATCAACGTTTCAATGTGTTCAAATGAGATTTAACTACAAGACCATCTTTCTAATTTCTAGGCATGCTACTGGTAGATTTTTGGAGTAAAGTAAAAAGGCAAAAATGTATTTTTCTCCTGTTCACATGTAAGTGCAAAATCAGCTTTTCTCCCAAGCACTACAGACAATCATGAACAGCTCGAAATCTCATAAATGGGCATAGGTTGTGCATTTCAAGAAAAGCTGAAAGAACTGAGTGGGAGAGAAATGTTTTATGTTGTTCTTTATTTATTTATTTATTTATTTTATTGCTAGAAACTGCTGTCTCTTTACATTTTCTTCTCCTGAAAAAGAGGTTGCACTCAGTGGCTAAATCTGTCCTCCCAGGGGAGAATGCATTACTACTGCAGCAGCAGAGGTGGAGGCAGCCCTGGCCCAGAGTAAGTCTCAGCCAGTAATCACTGGCCCTTTTCTTAAAGCTAAGAACTCAGTTCCAGCCTATTCTTGGTCTGTAACAAGAGAAAGGGAAAAAAATGAATGCAATTACAAGAACTGATGATAAATTGTGATTAAGCATATAAAACCAAGACAAAGAATTAATTACTTATTTAAAGATTTGCTCAGCTCTACGCAGCAGTGTTTATGCTAACTTCTTACGCTGTTTTAACCTTCTTTGCTCTGCTTTAGCACTAATTCCAGGTCTGTATCTTTGGAGTTTTCATAGTACTTTGTTTATCACTAGGATGTGGAGACAACACACTTTTTTTCCTAGCACGGAAACTGCTATCAGTCTTAGTATTTTAGTTTTGACTGTCATTTCCTTCTGTTCACCTTTCCTACCACAGTAGATACTTAGCATAAAGGAGAAGCAAGGCATTGGGTAGATAATTTAGAGACAGCTCTGTAGTCTTCCAGGTTTCCTTTATTACACAGAGTAAGATATTTAATTAGTTCATTGTAAGTGGCTTTGGTGCAGCCTTCATCATTGTTTGTCAGCTCTCCACATCTGGAAGAGCACTTTAATAGTACTGTTTCCAGGATCTATCAGCCCACAGGCCACAACCTGTTATTCAGAGGCCTTATGTTTCCGTGCTGGTTCCCCTCCCCTCTCCCTGTTCCCTGAAAGCTGGAATGTTTTCCCCAGCACTTTCCTCAAAGGGGTATTTCCCAGCTGAGAAGAGTCCAAGAAACATAACCATAAGGTAACATAGGTAACCATGATAACCATAAGGTAACATAGCCAGAGCTATATTATCTCCGTGGAGCTCAAATGCAGAGGAGAAGAGGGGAATCCAGTTCTGAAAAGTGTGGAATCTGAACAAGTGCCCCAAAATGGGAAAGAAAAGTATTAAGGTAAGTTGCAGAGATGGACTGCCAAAACACTGAGTACAGCCTGCTATCCAACCCATAACATTTCATTTAGCTGCAAATGGTGTGGCATTCAAGCAGAATATGATACAAACGAGTGACTAGCCTTTGTCGAGTAATGACCAAATGTTATCATTAGTTTAGGGGCAGATGTGTCTCGTGACACATAAAACACATTCACAAACATAGTCCTACATTTAGAGACAGAAGTCTAATAAAGTTTCAGATGTTTGGTTCAGATGTTCATGTGAGTTACTTTGATTTATAAGTCTTTGGGTTTTATTTTTTGTTTTGGTTTGGTTTGTTTTTTTTTTTTTTGCTGGAGGGATGGGGAATATCTTAAAATTTGCTATTCTTAGCATGCTTTAATAGTTGAGATTCCATTATTAGGTAAAACTGGAGAGTGACTGAAGTGATAATAAAAAGTCTGGATTAAAAAAATATATATATATACCTCTGAGGACAGTGAGCAGGTCTAACAAATACTGACTGTCACAAGTCAGTGTGCTGTCTCTTCTACAATCCACATTCATCACTCTCCCAAAATGACTCTAGCTAGCTATAATGGTAGTTGGGCAGCACATCCCACAACTATAGAAGTCACAGCTATTTAACGTGTGCATTTTCCAAGAGTCAGCACAGGACTTGCATGGGTAAAGTGCAATCTGTGTCACACGTTCCTGCTAATGACCTAAAGGACTATGCTCTCACAGCAGAAGAAGGGAAAATTAATCTTCACCACAATTGTTCCATTTCTCAAACTTCTTTTCAGCAAAGATATAAATTGTGCCAAAAATCTATCAGTTTTATGATGACAAGACCATCAAACTTGTTTCATTAAACACCCTCCCCCCTCTTACAACTGTCTAAACAAGATTTTTCCATTTAGTACCCTATCAATCCAGAGTTATGATTATTCAGTAACTGAGGGGATCTCTTGTATTTAAATATTAATGTTTGTGTAGTTATTAAAGTATTTGATGATTTGTCCAGGGGCACTGTAAAATTAAATATAGCATGTCATTTATGGTAATACAGAGGAGAATAATAAAAAATCTTTTTCATTCTGGTTTTGTGTCTGGCTCTGCATGTTACTTTCACTGCTTATTTGATGTCTTAGGGTATTGTGTGTTTTTAAATCCCTTTAAATGTAGGATTTCAGAGCATATTGTTAGGAGCATATAAAAGATTATCTCCCAAGTTATGACTTTGTGTTGCTGTGTATGAACTGTTGTCTGACAGTTTTACTGCTAAAGGGGAAGGCAGTTTTCCAAAATATATGTATCATGTCCTGGGTGTAGCAGCACAGTAAGCCCAGAAATATTTTGGGAAGCTCGCTTCGGTCCATGTTGTATTTGCTTTCAGAAATCACCTCAGCCTACCAGAGCACAAATATGTATATGTAATTAGGTTTTTCAAGTTACATATATTTTAAGAACAAGATTTAGGCTGTGACTAGCTCATACTATAAAGAACAAAAAAGAGAGAGAGCAGGCGGGAGAGAGAGAAAGCAGCTTACCTGAGGCAAACACTTGACTGGCATATGTAGAGGTGTGTAGCTTCTTCAGGAGTACATTTTTGAGGTGGGATAATGGAAAAAAAAAAAAGTGCTTATGTTTGGCCCATTCTGCTGGGAAACATCTCTCAGACCATTTAAAAACAATAGTAGATAAAAATGACTTTCATAAGGTCACCCAGAGACAGAGCCAAGAATAGAAAGCAGGTCACATAAATCCAAGTGAAAGCACTTTCTATGAGACCAGAGTGGTGTTTCCTGCTGAAAAAATAAAATGAGTTAAAATTGTGCTTTTACTGCATAACAGGGGGGGGTTGATTGAGGTCTCCTTCAGCTCTTTCGTATAGGTCAGTGCAAAAAGATTCTGGGGCTAATGATGGACAGCTGTCACAGGATGCACCTCTCCTTGGTAAAAAGGTGTAGCAAACTGTAATAAATTTGTTAAAATATGCCTGTCAAACTGAATTAATATAATTACAGCAGAAGCACTTGCTATATATAAGGCTGATGTATTATTTTCATTCCAAGCCTATTTTTAAAGCCGATCATAACTTTCAGAGTGTATATATATATGAATGTGTGTAAGGTAGCAAAATTACAGTAAAGCAGCTTTGTTTATAAATTGCAACTGTGCAGAAGTCAGGACATTCACTTAGTGTTCTTGATGCACCAATAATTCACCTATCTTGTTAACACAGAGTATAGAAAATTGCTGTAGTTGATGTTAACTGTGATGGTAAGATACTGAGTGCATTTTTTTTAAAGGCTTAACTGGAAACACTTCACAGGAGGTTTGAGATCCTCATTATGTAACAGCAATTTAGAAAATTTTAATTAAGGATGTATATGCATGTGAGACATCCGGATTATGGTTCCAATCCAAAGCCCACTGCAGGCAATGGAAAGACTCCCATCAAGCACATGAATCACTTGATCAAAGCCCGAATGCTTACAGTGGAAATAACACAGGAATTAGGGTTACTGCCTTTTTCAAAGGACAGATTAATCTACACAGACCTCTGTGCTACCACAGCGAGGCTGCTTCCCATTTAAAATGGGCTCATATATGTTTACGTTACACCTTGGTATGCAGTGTGGCTATGCACAACTACCATGTCTGAAAGGACGAGAATGGCATTATGGCAAAGCATCTATAGCCTCGGGCTGGAGAGGGCTTTACCATGAGCAGTGAAGAATGGAGACCACATTGATCAGAGATGAATGTGGTATGTAAATCTTCACTGTGTTGCAACTGGGTCTTAAGGCACATATGCGAACACGGTGAATGTTTTAGCTCAGAACCAAGCAAGAGCACAAGCTGCTCTCTTGCTAAAACAGTTACAAAGCACAGAACTGGGGTTTGTGCCATGGAGGCCACAGAAAGTCCATGTTAGAGTCCGTGTCCTCACAACATCCTGCAGGATAGCTAAGAAACATGGGAGTTTTGTCAAAATAAAAAATAAAAAATAAAATAATTGAAAAACAGATGCTCTTACAGCTTAAGAACTGCAATAGCCTGAACCAAATAGCTTTATCAAAACATACCTGTTGTCTTCTGTCTTGGCATTTCAGTCCTGGCACCTCACTTCAGTGTTAGTGCATGCTTACGTTTTACACTTCAAACCCAAATTCACTTCAGTCTTTCTCTTCAGGGTTTATCCCTGTCTCATCCACCACGACTTCATACCATAAATTAGAATCCTTAGCTCTCACCTCACTTTTACCAAAGGTGAAATGCTTCTCATCCCATTTTCTTATGAAGGTATTTTCCCATCCCTCTACACCCACATGTGAAGAAGACCTTAAAAAAGTCTGCCTGTTCACCTCATCAATGGCCTTCAAATCATTCTCTTGCTCTCACTACTGTGATGACTAAAAAATTATACGAGAATGACTAAACAGCTGTTGTGCTATGACCACCACTTCTTATAGTAATTGTAATCCTCTCACTGTAACCTCGTGATGTCCCTGTCTCAGTGTAGTATCCATCTGTTGTCTCTTATCATACACTTGTACTGCAAAGTATCTGGGATAGGAACCAGCATTTTTAACTTATACAAAATCGTGCACAAACCCACACGAACAGGCACGTACGAATAAGATTAGGGCTTTACACTCTAATATCCCCACCACCATCACTGCTGGGTTCCCTGACTGTTTGAGAAAATAGATTTTAAGAGAATTATATACACGTGATATATTTACTCTGGTTTTATATAAGAAATTACTTACTTTATGCTCATTTATCAGTGTATGATACTCCAGATAGGTCTACATGGATATGGATATAAGATATACATAACACATAGGTCATGTATCAGACCTTAATGCATCATTAAAAGTTAGTGGAAATGATTGCATTGTGCACAGCTACATACCTCTAACATTTGGATAATAATTGTCCACCTCTTAAGGGTGTTGCAAAGATTAGTTAACAAACTAGTATTTATAAAGCACTTTGAATATGAGAAGAGCTAGATAAACATGCTTTCTTATTGTTTATTATTATTATTTCATATTTATTCTAATTTGTCAACATAATTAAATATGCAAAATCTATGTGTTTTTTTTATTGGTTGGTTGGTTGGTTGGTTGGTTTTTTATGTAACAATGGCGTTCTCTGCATGCTATGAAGGACTGTGTGATGTTTTATCTGGCGAAAAGATTTCCCTGGCAGCATGTGACCCTCTTCCTGCTAGTTACATATATAAAAAGTGATGGGTAGGTGTTACTGAAACTTTACATCTTTGTCTTTGTAACCTCTAGAAATGTCACCACAAAAAACTCAGGGGCAAAGGAGAACGATTGCCTGGACCAAAGGTTACCAAAGAAGCACTGTCCTCTCTGTTGTAATTAGAGATGTGCCAATCCCAAACTGTGATTAAACAGGTCCTCTGTTGAGTAGAGATTTGTTGTTTAGAGAACTCCTAGGAAAGGACAGGGAAAGAGCCGTCATTCCAAGTCCCATGCCGAATGGCTGCATTGCAACGTGCATTATTCTCAGTGGAGGGTAAGTGACACAAAATTAAATGGCACGTAAAACCAAAGCAAAACAATTTATAGCCCCAGCCCCAGAAGGAACTGGCCTCTTCTGAGCCCTTCCCAGCTTCTGCCTCCTGCACCCTCTGCTGCTGTGGCCCAGCGGCTCAACACCCACGGCAGTAATAGCAGGGCTTGGACAGCCCTGTCCCCAAAGGGACAGACTGGCTCCTCCATTCTGGGAAGCTTTCTGTGGAGCACGTACTTTTCCTCACCAGCTGCATTAAACCTCTAAACTTGGTGACCTGGTCAGTACCCCCGGTACTTCTGGAAAAGAGCATTTGATCATGGTCTGTTGCTATGTAGCTGGGTAGCAGTTGGCATTATCAGACCCCAGTTGCCTAGACTAAAGCTCAGTGCTAAAAGAAGCTAATGGGAATAAAATATATTGATTAAAATGACGAGCTTTGCCCTACCACCATATTATTATGACAGGAGCACTGCAGTAATTTCCATTCACAGACAGGACACACACACACATACAGAGCCATGGAGGAAGTTACAACACACACATTGGGTAGGAAGAAATGACTCGATCAAACCAAATGTTGGAGTGAGGACAGATCAAATAATGCCACATGGAAAATTATGGTTTGGAATGAAAAAGTGGTCCATTTAACAGTACATAAAGTCTCTGTAATATGCATAAAATCAGCAGCTAGCAGATGTTTTCTGACACAGTGCATCTGCATGAAGCTGAAGCGTATTCAATTCCACTGTAGCAATACGCAGAGCAGATATAATGGCAGACCCTCCAGACAGATGAAGGCAGCCCTGCCCTCCTCTAATAATAACAATAAATAATAACTTGTATTAATTTGCAATCAGGATTTTAATGATGGACTCAGAGGTAATTATAGGAGGTATCATACAAAGGATGAAAGGAAAGCCTAGTATCCATTGGTAACAGACAGGATGAGAAAAAAAAATGGTGACAGCTCTCTATTTAATAAGATCTTGCTGAAAATATCACCTTGGGGTTAAAGTTCTCCATTCACACCTTCTGGCCAAAGGTAACTTCTTTTAAATCTCAGGAAAATTTCTTCAGCCATTTTAACTCTGCAGAAATGCAAAGGAAAATATTTTTTCTTCATTTTAAAATAATATTGCACATTCCATTCCATAGAGGTGGCTGAGGTTTGAGAAGGTACTTGTCCTGAGTGTGACGGTTGATTTAAAGAACTGATACAGCAAGGACATTTTTCTTTCCTGTCAGCTGGGAGCAAGTGGAGGAAAATATAGTACGGTCCTGCCTCTCTAGTGTCCTAAATAGCCATTCATGCCTATCCATGACACAATCTAGGCCACACACAGTAGGCAGTGCAGGTCTTCAGAATTTGATCTTGGTTCTTCAGTGGAGTTACCACAAGAAGTAATACTTAATGACTGAGAGACTTAACATGTCAGAATTAGTGCTTGAATGGTCATGATTACCATAACCAACGTAAATATGGAAGTTCTCAATACTTTGAATTATTATTTCAGGTCATCTGCACACTCAAGCAGAGGCCAATGTACCAGGAGGATGGCAATTACCATGGAGTCCACCAGCACTTGTGACAACCTAATTTATTCCAAATCAACATGCGAAGGCTGAAGCCAATTGGACAAAGAATTGCATTAACAGCTTGACTTGGCCAAACCCACTTAAGAAGCATTGAGTATTGGTCACAATGACATCGTGTCTTGGGTACAGTACAGCCATGCATTTGTGGCTTCCAAGGATCATATGCATCAGGGATGGAGACATTAAAAGCTTCAGTCATGCAAAATTCAGGAGCTCTTATACTACGGACTGCAGATCGTGCATCCTCTTTAGCCACTGTTTAATGATTTTTAAGATTCTCATCTATTTTCACAGCCCTTTGTGGGACAGGTCTGAGAGAGTTAGGATCCTCTTCAGCCAAGACTACCGTGACTTCTCAAGGCATCTCTCTGAAACAACTGTCTGCCATAAGAATGAGAGGTGTCAGCAAAGGAAGCTGAAAACTGGATGAGGAACTAACTCCCTTTTGAAAGCTCTAGACTAGTCGCAGATCTTCCTGCCATGAGACCTCTTTTTCTTTCCAATAGATGCAACAGAAATACAGAACTATAAATACAATAGCCAAATTCAGTGCTAACTGGAAGATATAAATGTAGGGGAGGGTGAGGAGGAAGTACCTCTGTGCATAATTGCTGAATTATATTAGGTATCATGTAGGCAAGTTGGATATGGCTGCCTTAACAGACACAAAGGGTTAAGTTTTACCCAACAGATTTAGAGTAATGAAGAGAAAGAAGCTTTAAAATGGGACACACACATCCCAGAAAAGATTGTCAGAGCTAGCAGTGAAAAATGAGTATACGTAGAAAGCACAGTTAAACTGAGCTTCGTGCTAACTTTTTGTGCTTCAGACAACAATGCCTCACTTCTCCAGCAGTGTCTGCAGTGTTGCCATTGTTCCACTGGTTGCCAATTGCCAAGGACTTTTTAAATAGAAAATTGAATTATTTTTACTCTGGAAACTTTATTCTTATTGAGTGTGATTTACTGTAGTGTTGCTGAGGTCTCATTGTCACCCGATCATATCTTTTCACAACCAACGAGATTACTGTCAGGAAGAAAGCTGCTCATTCCAAGCGACATTTGGTAATAAATTGATTACTGACTTAATGCTTGTATTCTACAGAAAGAGAAATCAACGAAGTATCTGCCATCACTCAATTGCCCATTTGCATGTTAGAAAGGCACGCAAAATAATCTCTAAATGATTACACATGGCAACTGGACTGGACTGTGTGAAATCAGCTTAGACGAACATATGATTACAAAGTGTTTTACGCAGACTTTGAAAGCTACAACTTAAAAAACAATGACTGCAGATAGCCACGTGTAACAGCTGGGTTGTGAAGGTCTCTTGCTCTACCTCATTTTAGCACAGAATACTCAGTACTGTTTACACGCGCAGAGTAAAAGTTATTTTTAACAACCACTAATGAGTTTAAACATCCCACCCCCTATTTCACATTTAGTATTCCTTTTCAGATCTACTATTACACTGTCCTGACAAATTCAGCAGGCCTCTGGGAGACCCCTTCCTTGCCCTGTAACCATGCCTGAGGGACCTGCTGCTGCTCCTCCCACGGCATTGTTTGCGCTGACTTCAGGGGACATGCACATGGAAGCGCACCAGGATATGAGCTCCACATCAAGTAAAACCAGTGTAAAAGGAAACTCATTGCAGATCTCTTTTCTGCCTATCTGTCTAAGACATAGAGAGATTTACTCAAAGAGCATCATCACTCCCAGATGACAAAAAAAAAAAAAAAAAAGTGAGATTGTCTGCCACTCCCAAGCAGGAGTTCTAACAGGTTCTACTCTGCATTCTTATTTTCAATGTATTATGTTTTTTTTTCTTTCTCTTTTTCTCATAATGAAAAATTAAGGGCATTTGACTTTTCCAGAAGAGTCACTGCCTAGTACTTGCGAGCATGAAGCCCATTAATCCCCCTCCACCCTCAGAAAGGTAAAATCCAGGCTGACTTGAGCTCCAGTCCGTCTTTCTCTGAGGTTTCATTCCCCAGTTTTAATACAACAGTGTAATTGCCAGGAAATTCTAAAAACTATTTGGAAAATTAGCTGTCTAACAGCAATTAACTGAACAGGGGAAGTTAAAGACAGCAGGGCCCCCGGCAAATGGCTTAAAGCAGAGTGTTGGGGAGTGATGTGTAGGAGAAGGGGGAGGGAGCACCTGCGGGTTGCAATGGCAATGGTACGGACGGAGAGGGAGGAACCTCAGGGAGGAAAGACGAGCAGTTAGTTGCAAGGTGAGCAGGAGGGGATGGATTTGAACAGTCATAGAGTGGCAATGAGCTCTCAGTTACTAGGACGTGTCCCAGTAAAGGGTCTGTAGATAGGGAGTACGTTCAAGTTGTACACACAGCTGTTCCTACCATGTCTCTGGAAAGAGGCAACAGCAGGGTCAAAAGGTTGGTGCAGCTTTTCATAGAGTATAACCATTTATTTTAGGCCCAGTTTCCAGAAGTGATTTAGCACTCCGTTTGATTGTTAGGTTTTAAATTCTGAATGAAGACAGATTCTCCTGGAAAAGAAAAATACCAACAAGCAAGGAACTCTAGCACCAGCTCTCATTAGCAAGAACATGCAGGAAGACAAGGGCAATGAGTCCAAAAGTTACCTGTTAAAACAGTAATGACAGAGCTGTAAATATTCACAATGAGGACGGAAATAGGGATGAAGAATGAGGACTGGACCGAGAAATATTTGTGGAGAAATCTGGAAAAATCTTTACATGAGGAATGTGCTATTGATTATAAGTTCTGAAAGGACAACTACAACTGTAACAGTAATTGTAATAATAGTTATATGGTTCCTTTCTTCCAAGCTTCTTTCTTCCAAATTTCCATACTGTATGTTATCCTGATATACTTGTAGAAACAGAGCATAAAAAGGCCAAGTGATTGGACAGGAGTCACAGGTGGACTTGATGATCTTAAGAGGTCTTTTCCAACCAAAATGATTCTATGATTAACGTGGTATCAAATAAGCCAGTGGTGCATGCATTGCATGCATTGCAACGTGGAGATGCATTGTCTCGTAACCTACTAAGTATATTCCACTAGAATTGCATAATTAAAATTCTGTGAATCCTGAGGCTCTTCCATCTAGACGAAAAGATGTCTGGCATGACTTTACTTCTGCTAGTAGAGGATTCCTTAAAAGTAGTATCAAAGGATTTCTTAAAAGTATCTGCCCCGAGTCCAGGAAGTGCTGAAGCAGTAGGTGGTATTTTTCTCAGAAGGAGCTGAAAGTGCTGCACAAGTCTCAGTGGCTCCAGCTGAAGCGCAGTGATACAAAAACCATGTGGCACCTCCAGCTACTTGATGACAGATATCCTCTTGTGTTTGGCCATACACTTACAATACATTTATTCTTGGGATTATGTCACTGAGCATGAGCTGCTTTCAGGCATTAGATCATACACCTGGTCCTTCCCCAAATGCTGTTTTAACCATTTGCTGAAAGCACCAGTTGAAAGGATGATTTGACTAAGTGACTAATTTGACTGAATGCCTATAACACTTGTAAACTACTTTTAAGCCATTTAAAGAGCTTTGTCTGATAGATTTGGGCAAAAGCTGCATAAATTGTGAGTCAGCACAAAGCAGCAATTCACAGATGGGACTCCATTAAAAAATAAATAAAATACTGTGTTTGGAAGTATATGCTCCTATACCAATTCAAACTAGTACTATACACTTCTTTCCTCTCATGGATAAAACACGCAACATCTTCAAAAGAAAGTATATTTTTAAAAATATGTAAGAATGGGAGGTTTTCAAAGGTACAAATGGGAGTTACGTGTTTAAGAGGCCTTCATTGGGAATTTAATATTTACATTCTCTGTTTTTTAACCACTATGCAACTAATATACACAGGCACCCGGATAAAAATGTTTGAGTTGCTCCATGTAACAGCAGTTCCTATGCACTCACTCAATACTGCTTACCTTCCCGTGAAATAAACATCAGCCCATTTTAACTTGGGGTAGTCATATTCTGCTCCTGCTGCTATCTGTTCAGCATCTGCACTGATTCACATAGACGCTAATATTTGATAGCCATGTTCCATTAATTCTGTGGGATTCATATAGCTAAAGGAGATACCGAGTAACAAAGAACCAGGCACTCGGTTTAAAAACAGGCACTCCGTTTCTGGCAGTGGGCAGGATAGCAAGAAAGCCTTTAATTTGAGCCTTTGAGTGTATCCATGCAACATAAAGTACAAGCGTGAGAGGAACATGCTGATAGTTCTGCATGATCCCTAACAGCACTGAGATGCAACAAGAAAGAAAATCTAAGTGCACGCTCGTTTTATTAGAGAACCTTCCCATTACAGCCACCGAGGGTGCCATTTTAGATGTTGGTCCAGGGTACCCTTTCTGGGTGTCCAGTTTCCATAGCAAGTGAGAAACTTTACTGCTTACATTGTGTGTTATTTATACTGCAGCAGCGCATGAAGAAATTCAAAATGCTTTTACATGCTTGTATGTGTAGTAATACCAAGTGACTCAAAAGCAGAAATTGATTTGATTACAGAAGCATCGCAAACAGTAAAATCTAAAAAGTGTCTATCTTTAGGGATCTGACATGGAACAAGTTACAGATGGATTTAAACACTATGGACTGTGAAGTGATTGCAGAAAATTTCTAGAAAGTTATTAATGTCATCTGCAGGAATAAACTTTCCTGCCCAAACTGTGCAGAGAAGAATAAGCAGATGTATTTAGCTGAGAGTGATGGTCATTCTTTTTGAGGACTCCTATATATTCAAAAGGTAGGGGATATATCTCATATACCACAAAAGAAGAGGTGGGGAATTTGCAGTTCTATATTTATGTTCAGTTGGATGCAAGCTAGAGGGAGCTTTTATTTTTCCATTATTTCTCATTTTCAGAAATAATCTAGATTGAAAACAGCAGATTTTGTTCTTTGTGCAGGGGACACATGGTGAAATCCAGGTCTAAGCAGACGGCTTAAAGAGCATTGTTAGTTTCTGAAGTGACTGTTCCTCCCAAGCAAGAGACAGGAGAGAAAAAATTGGGTCTTGACAATACATGAAGTAGATTTCTAAAAGGTTTTCCCTTCCAACTCAAATATTTTATGGAACTGAAGAAACATCAGGCTCCACTTGTAAAAAGAATAAAATAAGAGGATAATGGATACAACAGTGAGAAAAATTACTCCGAGACAGTGTCAGAAGAAAGATTTGAAACAAGTAGAAGCATCCCAGATTAACCCATCCATTATTTTCAAGATTCCACGAGCCCCCAGGTTAGGCACTTACCCTGTACCAACAGTAAGTAGCAATATTAATTTACCAGCTTTATTGCTCACTCAAACCATTAATCACTACAAATAGCCCTCAAAAATATGGAGGATTTAGAGAAACAGGAAAGGACGTGGACTGTCTCAATATACAAATGACTGTTTTTTGTTTACCTGGCACCCCAAGTCCTTGTTGTATCAGCTGCCTCAGAGAGCAAGTGGGCTTAGATTCTTGATGCAGTTGTACAAATCAGATTTTGTTTTGGTATTGTTTCCAGCTGAAAGCCTCTTCTTTATTCTAGTGGTAGGAGACTTTCTTCCTATTAAATGCTTCAATGGTGGATTTAAATATTTAGAGGATCCACATTACAGGAGAACTGTCTGAGAGCATCACAAAGAAACCATTAGTTAAATCCATTAAGGATCTACTTAAGTGGAATTCCCTGCTGTTATCTACATGATAGCCACATAAAAAGATACTGTGCGGAGAAAATGTTGGGGAAAATATTCCTCCTCATATACTGTATCTGTGAAAAATCCAGTCTTACTGAAGGATCCTTTTTTGATTCTCTCAAGATTTCAGCTGTGAGTTGACATTCTTTCAGCTGAATTAGAGTAGGGGGAACAATATGGCTTGGTTTCAGTTGTGCTTTTGCCCATCTCCTTTTCAAGTACACTCAGCTCAGACAAATTCTTTTGTTAGAGCAGAAGGTATGGGAACTCTTATTGTTTTGGACACTGCATAAACGATCAAAGTTGTATTCACTGTGCAAGACACATCAGGAATACAAAGAGTCTTTGTGTTGTCTATTTTTAAATGCATGTAAGTGGTAGCAGTATGGATAAGATGTTCTTTCGTCCAACTCCTAGAGAAAGGCACTTGAGCCATTTGAATTTTAAAACTTACACTGTCTTTCAGGTTGCTCTTGTTTTTACAAAGGAGAAGAACTTGAACTCCACGAACTTGTTTTTCCATTCTCTACAATCATGGGTTGATACATGCCCAAGAAGGCAGTTGTATTCTTCAGAATCTTTCTGTTCTTTATCAGTTATGTAACATTTCCTATTTTTGAATGCTCAGGAATCTCTGATGTGATTTAGGCTTATGGATAAGATGAGAGCACTAAAGACAGTATATACGATGCATAACCATCTATATCGGTTGTAATATTTATATCCCTAACCTATCTGTAAATCAACATATAGTGTTTCTGATCATTGATTTTCTCTCTGACCCCCATTTTGAGTACATATTATAAAACCCGAGAGAGAAAGCCCTGTTCTTTCTTTCTAAGTCATTAAACAAAGTATTTCTTTTGTATTGGAGGATGGGATACTCAGAAGTCTTGGTTCATTGATACACGTAGATGTACACACAGAGGAACACGCAAAAACAGTACTCCCGCTTTGTCCTCTCAATTAGATTGTAGCTGACAGGTCCCATGCAGATGAGAAGAACCACATCAGCAGATCAGTTACTACAGGGTCAGCAACCTACAGGAGGGAGGAAACAGCAAATGGGCAGTTCATGAGCGTCACAAAGTGAGGACAGCAGTGTGAGCCATGGTGGTTTGAGAGAGGTGTCTATGATAGGCAGCGGCTCCTGGCTGCAAAAGCCTGGATACTGAAGGGGCTATGTCCTGTGAGGGAAGATACTACTGATCAGCTGGCCAGGGGCCTTTTGCCACTGGAAGAAATGGTGCTTTGTCACTCATACTACATTCTTATCTTGTCCACAAAGAGCTAGGAAACTGGGACACAATCCAGTGCCAGGTAGTACTGCCAACCCAAGAAATTACAGAATTGGGAGTCACACCACTTCCTCAGACCAATACAGGACTGAGAAACAAACAGTAACTATTGGTGTCTTCTGGCACACCAGCCATTGAGGAGTATACTTCAGTAGCATTTCTACTTTGTCACTACAAACTGAAAGCCTTTTTTTTTTCTTAAATAAAACTTAAGATATTTAATTTCTTGTATGACTGCAGAACGATGAGTTGCTATGAGAGCATCACCTGTCAAGACTGTCACTGTAACTTTACAACTAAAATCATACAACAGTGGCAACGATGGGACATGGCTGCTCTGTGGAGCAGTGGTATCACAACTTCTTCCTTGCCTGCTCCCAAAACCAGCATCAGGAAATAATCCCCACCAAACAGTGAATGGAGCAGAAAGACACCACAGCCCTTTAAGACCTAGGGAGAAAATGGTTGCATTTCCATAGGGCCATACAATATTTGGAGAATGCTTATTATTGATTAGTAAGGGTCTTGCTGTATATTTACAATTTTAGCATTCAAGGTGTGATAAAGCCAACACTCTTTGTTTAATATCTCTATTGATTTTATATTGGTGTTTGTAACCCTTTGAAATTTTCACTTCTGTGCTCTTTGTACTCTATATAAAAAATTTAAGTCTCTTGCTTTTTTTTCCATTTATAGTCCTTCAAAGCAACTGGCTGATTTATAACTCCTATTCCTACACGCATTTCTCTACTGACAATAGGTTTGCTGAGTCTCATGATGTGGAACTTAAATGGCGACCCTGTTTCAAAAACGTTTACTTCTTAGAACATGAAATATGTGTACTGGCAAGAGGTAAGATGTTGAAAAAATAAAAAAAAAAAAAATTGGAGACCACGGTTAGCGGGTGAGCAAGTGGCATAAGTCACTACGCATCCCTTGCCTAGTGGCACCAGGCTGCCAGGCAGCGGCAGATGATACAGCACCATACCCTCAAAATACAAAAAGAAGGTAAACATGTAACGCCTGTGAAGCGTTTTATCTCTGCTCCAGTCTGATTACAGACGGACAGCCACGGGTATGGGGGCAGAGAAAGCCGGGACAGCACAGGCAAGAGGAGCCGGCATGAGGCACCCCCTCGCCCTACCCGCACCCTGTGGTGCGCGACATGGCTGCCGCTCCCGGCAGGCACCGCGGCCGCACCGCGGCGGGGCACGGGGCGCCACCGGGCCGACGGCCGCAAGATGGCGCTCGGCGGAGCGCTGCAGCGCCGCGCCCGGGTGCCCTGGCGGCTCGCGTAGCTGGCACGGCAGTTGTTTCGGTTAATTTATTGTTTGTATAAAGTGTTCTGGGCGCATTATAAATAGCACCAGATTCAGGGCAGTTGTGTTGCGCTGGATTGAATTAGTTTAAAGATACAAGCTTATTTGCCCACTTAACCTAGGATTCCGTATAAATACTGCCACACATATTAAGTGCATTATGACAGTCTGGGATCTATGTTGTTCACACTCCCAAAATCTTTATGTTAAAATGACTTTTTTTTTTTTTTGTGGAGCAAATTTACAACACATGACTATAAGTGATACTTGAATTCACTGTTTCAGCCACTGTGGCTTGTTTTATTAATCATGCTCTCATATTCCAGTGAAAGCTAACACAGCTCTAGTCGAGCAACGCTTCCATCTCTGACAAAGGCTCTTGCCTCTAAAACCTCTTCCCAGCCTGAGTGTCCTTGCAAGAGGCCGCGTGGTGCTGGCAGTCCGAGCCGGAGGCCACTTGCCCAAGGTGTCAGCTGGCACAGCCCTGCCAGGCGTCTCCCTCTTCACCCCCCAGCTTTGGCCCTGCTTGAGCCACTATGGGGTTTGTGCTGGGCTGCCTCCCGTACTGGGTGGGCTGCTGGTACATGTCCTGCCCTGCTTTGGCCATAGCAGCTGAGGGCTTGCTGTCCCCAGAGAAAGGTGGCTCCCCTTCTGTCCCATCAGGGAGCTGTGGGGATGATGGAGGGAAGTGGGTGAAGAGTCAGAGCTGCGATGTTGGGAACAGGGAGAACTGAGGTCCCCATGGTGACTAAGCCCCGTAAGGCATGAAGGGTTCAGAGAGACAGATGCAAGAAGCAGTCAGAGCAGCAAAGGTGCTTTGTCTCCCCCAGGCCATTGCATCTAGCTCCCCACAAAAAGTCTGTAGCTTGAAAATGCATCTCCAGCCTTGCAAACACATTCCCAACTGTTCCATCATCACTTCTGAATTGTTACTGTATCCCCAGAGGTTCAGCCTTTGAGTCAGGTTCCTCCATGAGAAGTGCTGAGGAAGGAGAACCAAATTCCTCAGGGGTGAGTGAAAGCTCCAGTATGCAGCCAGCCACCATTTTGGCCAGGGGAATAATTCCTAAACCTGTAGAAGCGGTGAAGGAGAAAAGCTGTGTCGGAGTACTAGAAGGCTTAAAGAAGTTTACTAGGGACAAAAAAAAAAAAAAAAAAAAGTAGGAACACAGAACATCATACAATGTTGTTAAGGAAGAGTAAGGGTTGAGTAGCGATCATGCCCTTCCAAAATATATACTGCCTAGGCATGAACTGTGAAAATCAAGAGCTGTACATTCAAGCACCAGCTCCATACACTCTGCATTTGCTGGGCTGGTACCAGAACTGCACACCCACATTTTGGGAGCTGTCTGGAAGTGGAGCCCATGGGCATGGCTGAGTGAAGAGCATCACAAAGCGCTCCACAAAGGCAAGGCTCACAAGTGGGTCACACAGTCTGATTGGGTGCGACGCATCTGGCCTACACTTAAAGGCCAAAGTGGTTATATTCCCTCCTCACCCCCTGCTCCTGAGCCGTATGCTAACTGGTTTCACCCTTCACACTTCCCCCTAGGGTCTCTACTGAGAGCAAGTTTACACCACAAAAGATTTTCCACATATATATAGCTGTGATTACTAAAACCACGGAGACTATGCAATTTATTCCAGTGTCATTTTTTTGCCAGTATTGCTAAACCTTTGCTCCAAATGACAGAATCTGTTTTAGAAGAAGAACTTTTTGTTGTTGTTGTTGTTACTTATTGTTTCTCCTGACTTTATTCAGTCTGATCTTTTTACACTGCTCCCTGACAAAACTATTTGGCAAACAGATTTAGCCTAGACTTCTCCTTAAACTCTCTCCACACTCTCATGTATTGAATGCTGTCATGTACGATACCACAAAGCTGACAGTGGTCAGGGCCAGTTACACACCCTATCTCTGGCAACGCCACCAAAATTGATTAGTTTGGGAATCGTTGAGGGGAGTGCTTTGCTGTGAATACTAAAATCCTAGGCAGTTTAGTGTGAATACACCTATATTAGCAAGCAATATATTCTGCTAGTAGAATAAAACAATCTCCCACTGCCGGCAAAAATAAAGTATTGGTAAAAATACAGTTTTACTGGTACAACTGTGTCTATACCAGTGAATTCTGTTGACACAGCTACGCCTGTCAGGGCTGGCATCTCTTTACAGCTACACTAGTCAGTCCTGTAAACACAGTCCTGGTCTCTCAGAACCCGCGTTCACCTCTTCTCAGCTCACAGTGACAACTCTATCCCATGACTGCATTTGGTACAGTTACTCACAAGACAGTAAATGCAAATAAAGATGCAAATGCATGTTGTAATTCAAATCAGTGAAACAACATCCTATTCTGCCATTCCTTCCTTACAGCTACTTAATGTAGATTCATAAAATTTAAGGTCAGAAGATACCTTTAGGTCATACAAACGGAGGTATGACACAAGTCAAGTAATTTTATGTAATTAACGCTAATGATTCGTAGATGAGCAAGCATCTTCTAGAAACCATTTTTAAGTCAAAGATACCAAGTGAAGAAATCATCATTTTCGTTACTAGCTTATTAACTTTTGCCTCACATTACTGACTCCAGGGCTATAATAAGACATTTTGACCCCTGTGATGCCCTCTTCTGTGCGGGTGCCTCTCCTTGGAGTTCCTCCTCTCTCTGATCCTTTCCTTGATCATTCTTAGACTCTTTCTAGCTGCAGTCTTCTAGGTAACACTGTAATTCCTTTTCCAGTGTCAGACCTGCAATACCCCTGTCAGAGCAGCATAAAACAGGAGGCTGAAACACTAACACCTATCCCCCCTGTCTTTTGGGTGTCCTCTGACTGGAGTGGGAGAATACCCTTGTGACAGAATCATTCTCAGTGGGTACTGTCAGCTCTGTGAGCAGGGTTGCAATACCATCAGCTGGGTGGTGTGTTTTTCTGTAGCTTCTGGTGGCCAAGTGTGTATACTGCACTGGTCTCTATGCTTTGCAAAGGTAATAAGCATGCCTGGGCAATTAGAACTCTCTATTTGTTAAGTTTGGGGATATTTCACAGATATAAATCTTAATAAGTTTATTCCAAAATACAGAGAGTAAGGGTTTTGGATGATGTATATTTGTAGGTACAAAGGTACAGTTCATATTAAATTCACATTATTAAAGCATTTACAAGAGAAGCAGCCAAGCAGAAGATGGCAAGCTTAAAAGAGATACCATTGTGATGACAGAAAGGCAGGAAAAACAAACAGAATTCCTCCTTTACTTTCATTCTTTCTATCCTGTAAAGTGTTTATGAGTAGCAGTTTAACTATTCCTACCTTCACTGAAGTAATCAATAAAGGAACACCTTGTGTAGAGAAGCATGCATTTTCTGCAGTTATAGCTAAACAGAATAGATTTGAACAAATTCCTCAGGATCTACTTTCATTATTAGAGAAGAGACTGAATTTTTTAGCTCTGCAAATAACCAGCTGAATAGCCTATAACTCGATTTTTATGAACATCCAGTTGTCTGTCACATACCTCAAAGTCCAAGTGTCCCTCTGTATACTGTTCCTGAATGCTTGACATCAGACAGCTGGTAATTTTCTCAATATGATGTATAAAAAGTGACTTTATTGTGATAATTTAGGACAGACCCTGTAGAACATGTAAAAGAGTTCTTGTCTGGGAGCTGTTTCTCCAAATCTATCTGAGAAATAGCTTGCAATCTTACTCATCTTCACAGGTGTTTGATGCCATCGATTTACAATTTTATATTGCAATTCTAACAGGTTAGCTGAAATAGAACATACACGTACAAAGGACATTATTGAGTCCAATATCTCCAGCTCAAGAGAATGAGATAGTTCCCTTTCCCATTTAATCATAAATGTTTCTTTAGTGGGCAATAAAGAAAAAGCAATGGCTTTATACAATCACCCCACAATGTTCTGAGATTCATTGCTAAGGAATAAGATTTGCTCAGATAAAAAGTATTCTCTAATACAAGTAGATTTAACATCAGACTGAATAAAGGAACTCCTGAACTGGAAGTAAAGAAACAAAAAGAGAAGTCTAGCATGTTCCACCTTAGCTGTATTTCTGAGTGAAACATGAATTGTCTTTAATGAAGGGTTGAGTAAATATGCCAAAACACTGAAACCAGTTGTTTTTGCAGTCTTTCAAGATTATAGGAGAAAAATATACAAAATACTTTTGAGAGACAGAGAGATTGAGAGAGAGAGGCAGGTTACTTTTAAACTGGTACAGATATCACCCTAGGAACAGAGGTCTTGGATTCAGGTCTGGTCCATAAGAACTGCAATTTTCACACCAGCCAACTCACGATCCCTCTGTTTTCAAAATCTACCTGGAAAATCAGTTCCCCTCAGCTGAGTAATAAACTGGATTTATACATTTGTAACAGAATCCACCATACTCAAGAGGCTTGCATAGTGCTTTGAATGATCCCCTTTCCTGCCCGAGTGAAGTTAGTAGTAAGTCTTGAAAGCAGGATGAAGTACTGAATAGGGTGATGTTCACAATGGTGAACTTCAAAACAGACATAAAATAGAGATCACCTAATTCATTCATACTGATCCAACCTAATTAATCAGCAGTGCTTTTCAAATACACGGCTCCATGGAGCTGTGCAAATAAGATCCATGTATAAAAATGATACATATTAAAATTAAATCAGAAAATGTTTAGCACCGGTATCACTTTGCTTCTGCTGAACTCTAATTCCACTGTCAGAAGGTGCTTTGAAAATCCCCATTCAGTGGGAACAGCCCTTCACTGAAAAGCAAAAAGGAGAAGATTTTGATGATTTTACATTATGTGGCCTTTCCCAGAACGAGTGCAGTCCCTGATTTCTAGCTCATGAGAATCACCATGGATAGCGGTTCCCAAATTAGGCTCCTTTCTTCTTGGACATATGCACAGTAAGTTTACGCCAAGCATAGAATGGTGTGGCAATTTAAATTTAAATGTGGTTAAATGAAAATCACGTTTGTCCAATCCTCTGGATGAGACGAAAACAGCTGTAACATGGCAAAAAGATATGCACACATTTCATTTTTTATGAAGGCCGCTGAAAAGACAGAATCAAGATTAGAAAAATCTTAATAATATTTGTCCATTACTTTTTAAAATGAGAGAGAAGCTCATATTATGCCATTCACTTATAATGTTCCTAAAATCCACCAAGAGAGATAAAATATTAGGGATGGTCTGTTTGGAATGAAAAACAAACAGCAAAAAATTAATTAGTGTACAAAGCAAGCCCATTGTCAGTCCCTGAGTCTCCTGAGTCTTCGCTGCCTCTGAATATAGCATCTGGATTTGTTAATGCAGATGACTCACATTGTTAAGTCTTTGTTAAATAACTAGATGATATTTTGGATTAATAAAATGGTCATTCTAATTTTAATAACATTCCTTTTTAAATTTAAACGAGAAGAAACAGATGTTTTAAGCAGACCAATCCTCGCCACATGATAGCTGCTCAAGTTCTGTCACTAAATGTCATGGCTTAACAGGAGGAAGGACCACGAGAACTAGTAGACATTTTCAGGATCAGGCCCTAAACTAGTGACATACCGAGATTTTTTAGAGACGTGTATCTTGAAGGAGTTTGCATCCATGATGTAAAATAATCTTCTCTTAGCACGGCTCAGATCTTAGCTCAGCTGAAGCAGGGAGCCAGCCGTGGGGGATGCTTTTCTTGAGAAATAGTTTGCCCTCGTAGCAAGGATGAGACTGTGGCTTTGACAATCAGAGGTGTCGTGGCAGAGGGGATGTGAAAGTGAAGCACCCGAGCGGCAGTTGGTGGCAGCGTCCTGTTTGGGGGGGACAGGAGCAAGCTCAAAGCGTCCATGGGCAGCACGTGCATAACCGGCAGCCCCGCAGGAGCAAGGCTTTCTCCTGCAACAGCCCCTGCCAGCAAAGCCGTGGCTGCCCCTTCTCCAGCTGGTGTGTGGATCATCTTCGACCAGATTAACCTCTCCCCATGAATTTGGAGATGGCAGGCATTTCAGCTGCCTCCTGCGCAAGGAGCAACTCCCACCTTGCACGCTTAGGCAAGAACATTGAGCTCCCTTTTGCAGCTTAGAGGCTCCATTGAGCCACTGTACGAGTAAAGAGAATGGCCTGGCAGACGTGACTTACTTATGTGTACCGTGCTCTACATCACCATGTCCAACACTTAGGGCCTAAAGGGATGCAAGCCCTCACAGATGTTGTGCTTATTGAAGAGGCAACTGCCACCTACCAGCTATTTATTGTCCCTCTGCTGGAGTCAGCTGTTTCCTCAGATCTGTTGGCTCACTTTATCCTAATCTTATTTAGGTAAATGGGTCTGAGCTAATGCAGAGTAAGTCTGGTAACCTGGCTCATTTGATCTGAAGTGGGTCGGGGAACACACATACCAGCAACTGCACCAGCAGATGCGAGGAGCATTAGTATCTGGTAAGGGTGATGCTGGCAAAAAGTTAGGATAGTAATTTTTTTACTGGCTCAGCTGGGCTGATAGACTTCATAGTCTTAGTGCATCACATTTCTTGTGGCAGTAGTGCTGGCTGAACAGGTCCTGTGCATCTCCCCCTGTCTCCAGACCCCGTCATCGGTCAAACAGCAAGCAGCGGGTAACGCCCCGTGGGTAACGCTCGGCCCCTTCTCTTCACCCTTCCTGTTATGCCAATGCTACTGGTCGGGCCGTTGGGTGAGTCAGTGCAAGGATCTGGATAAAAATAAATTTTCTCCCCCTCTCCTCCCCCCCCGCCCCCCCTTGAGTTCCTGGCACACTGTGCAGCTGCACTGACTGTTGCACCAGCACCCCGAAGGTCCATGCCAGGTGGTTACAGCAGTCACCGGAGCTGCTGGAGCGGGCGCTGCAGCTGAAAGAAATGTTCGTGCACCTCAGCCTTCCTCCCTCGTGTCTCCTTTCCACAAGGGTGAAGTGGGAGGAATTGGAGTTTTCAGTCTGCAGGAGTGCTTAAAGGATAAATGTGTCAAAGCAACAGCTCAAAGTTTGGAGGTTGCCTGCTTGGGAGAGCAAAGGGATGGCTGGGATGAAGAAGTCTTGAGAAAACTTCATCTGGCCTCTCCCTGCTCTCTCCTCCATCATCCTCTTCCGGCTTTTCCAGTTCCTCCCTCTCTTCCCTGAAAGCATCCTCTTCATGTCCCCTACACAGAGGGGCTACAGAAAGTTGGCACTACGGGGAACTTGGAGGATAGGACTTGGAGGTTTGGAGAGAAAGCAGCAGTATGAGTGATAGTCAGGAGTGATACAGCATGACCATACTTCGGGAGGCTGAGGCAACTGAAAATTGGCCTGCAGGAATTTGGGGTTACCCAGAGAGTGAATGTGCATGTACGTGCAAAGGGTGGGGAATGAAGGTAAGGTGTGGGAAGGAGGGAATTACTAACCATTACTGCAAAGGAGGAAGGCGGGGCTCCATCTAAAGGACTCGGGGCTGCTGAATTAGAGATTGTGAATGGTGAAATACTACAGAAATGGGTCAGAAATAGAGCACATCAGGTAAAATCATAATTCTGACTCCCTTGCAAATATTCAGAATCGCATACAAACTATAGTCATAGGAAAGGAAATTCAGTTTGCAAAGGAAAAAAAAAAAAAAAAAAGATATCTCCTATTAAAATCCATGTATTTTTGGCTGTACATACAAATATCCTACAAATCATTTTTCTCAGTGAAGACTTGGAAGCAACTGTAATCTGTTCCTAGAAACAGCACTTGATAAATATTGCAGACTATAGATAATAGTTGTGTTGTGCATCTAAAAAGTATAAATATACTGTTGAAAAAGTTTAGGAAAAAAAAGCGGATTTTTTTATTAGTATTATTCTTGGAAGACCCAGGTTGCTTACAGCTAAGGTACTGATCTTGTTTATATTACGAGTTTGAAAACTGTATTGTCAGCCTGACTGTTTCTTCTGTGCATCACTCAAGCCTGCCTGCCACAGCTGACGACAGAAAGGATCTCTGACCAATAAGTAGCTAACTGCAAACATTTCTTTTGGTTTCCCCATGGTTTAGCTCCGTCTCTTGCTCAGCAAAGAAAAGATCTGTAACAGACAGGAAAGAGGGGAAGAAACATTGGCAGAGAACTCTATGATTACTGTTGTACTGAATCTCGTTTAAGTTTTCCAATTTGTAAATGAACGGGATCATAAATTACTCATTTAAAGGAAGGCTGGCCTTTTCCTAGGTTTCCCCCAAATACAATGCTGTTCCCAGACAATGACATAGGATCCACAAATATTAGTGAAATTTGGTTTAAAGGCTCAGATTTTGCCGGTGGGCAAACCCAGAAATCAACACCACTTAACTGTTACTGCCAAGTGGGAGATTTTGTTTTGATTTAGCAAAGTGCATGGGCTGCTATCTCACCGAAGTACAGACTCCGGAGCTGTTTTTCCTAGAGGCCTCGGTCCACAGAAGCACTTAATCAGGGCTTAACTTTAAGGAAGTGAGTGATCTTATTGACTTCAATGGATGATGCGCATTTGTAAAATTGCGGCATTTAAACGTTCTATTCAAGTGGTCCAAATCCAGCGAGGAAGAAAATGGCTAATGTTGCATTTCCCTAATAAAATCATGTATGACATTCTTGAGATGGAGACAGTGAGGTTTTGAAGTCCTTTTGTTTATGCGTTGCCAGAAGAAATTGATTAAATTGCCCGGGATTAGCGGCTGCTAAAGAATGGATTTTAATTAAACGGTAGAATGTGTCACTCTCTACACATTTTAGGCCACAATCTGTCGGCGTAAACTGCGTTTTTTCAAAGTTCGTTGTGACCAGATGAAATAAAATTATTACACTAGCCTTTACACCTGAAAGATTCTTGCTTATCAGCCAGGTATCAACTGCAGTTGTTTACATATTGCATTTGTGACTGAAATGTAAATATTACATAATAAAGAAAATACTATTATGTTATATATTGACCACATAAGAGTTCTCCTAAATGGAAAATCCCATTACTACAGCTCCAAATACCAAGCTAAAGCATAAAGCTAAAGCTCTGAGCTGGCTGCTTACTTTTCTGTGATCTGATTTATGCCTTATTGAAATCAATTAAAAGATTTGCACCGACTTCGGAATGATTTGGATTGGGTGTTTAACTAGTAAAAGAAGTGATAATTTAATAAAAGCCCACATACTTCTCTCTTTTTTTCTCATTAAATCTAATACCAATCTAAAGGAAGGAAATTGAGAATTACGGTGAATTTGACAACTGTTTCATCTAACCGCACAGTGGATTTAAACATAAAGCACGAGAACCAAACAAAAAAGGGTTTTTGGATAAAGGGATTTCTCAGACACTTGTGGACGCCCGGGTCAGATGCAACAGGCTCCTGAACCTGGCTGTGTTTTCACCTTAAAATAAATAAATAAGTAAAATAAAAATAAAAATTAAGGAGCCCGACGATGCTGTTTCTTCCAGCATCTCTAAGATAACTCTTTGGAGCTCTTAAAACATCGTTTTGTTTTCTGTACCTCTCTTTGGTGTTACTCTTTGTATGGTTTCAAAGCAACTGCTCTGACCCAACAGAAAGACGGCTGCCACACTGCTGTGCAACACGGCTCACTTTCATAGGGGCCTAGGGGTCTGTACGGATGGCACAGTCAATGTTGCACACAAACTGCCAACACTAAGTTCAGAAAATTGTACTCTTTATTCTGGAAAGGGATCCTGGAACACGGGAGTTTACGGTTTATCGGGGAAAAACAATCAAGGGAAGAAACAATGCATGGACAACGTTGGTTTATAGAAAATAATTAAATCGAAGAAACAATGAAAACGGAACTAAAGTTGAAACTGCACACTTGTGATATCAAATATCAATGCAATCATTTTGCAGCAGATAATATGCATGGCAATTAGAGCTTTTTTACATTATATTATAATAAATTCATAATTCATGCATACAACGAGAGCTTTTGGAAAGGAGAATTTGAATTTAACAAACACTACCACTCATCATCCGAGCAAAGATGGCAAAAGGAATTTCAACATTATTTGTGATCTACAAAATTGAACCATCGTTGCTTTGTGTTGTGCTTCCCTTGCACAGACTGCAGTGCCTTCTGTCTGCTTTAGGGTGTGGCATCTGCCATTGGGGAGGAAAAACTGGCATGTGTTGCCTTTTATAGCAGACTGATTTCATTGTGCTGAGGGCCTCTATTTTATAGCCTCTTACTTCCAATCTTGTAGTGGAGTTGCTGAAACAAATGGAAGGAATAGGAGTGGTATAAACTCTTTGGCTTAAAGCGTCATCTTTTTTTTTTTTCCTTTTTTTTTTTTTTCCAGGGGAAAACGTTCGCAAATAAATCTGCATTAAACTTTGTGGGTTATTTTCCTGGTCAGAAGAGTTGTGGAGTATGTCAGGAAGTATTGCAAACCTCAGCTGGGGCGCTATCAGTACACGTTGCCGGGTTTTAAATGTATATATTTTTGCTTGAATATAAATGTCTTAAGGTATAAATGTGTAATTGATTTTTTATTTTATTTGCGAGTACACGTGTAAATAAATACACACAAGTAGACATCTATATTTATATTTGCATATGAAAGACTTCAAAAAATCAACTTAGGTGGTTTAATGTGTATAATTAGCGCGCATTTGAATATCGAAAAGAAGAAAATCCAGGAGAAAATGTCAAAAAGGCTCACTAACAAAGATGTAGTATTCTCTTGGCAAAAGCTGATGAATGATTTGGCATGAATTCATCTTACAGTTCTGTTATTCTCTCTCCTGCAAAGATGATATACCCCTTTCCAGCAGTTTGCATAGAACTGCAATTTGCTGTTGTTACAGACTGTAATGACCCTTGGGTATGCACCTGATTCCCCCCACTAGAATTACTCACCATTTTTTTCCCCCAGTCTATGTTTTTCCAGTAGCCAGATAACATTTCTGCACTCGCAAAGAGCACCAAAAGAAGACAAATACAACTGTAACAGAAGTGTTATCAAGGTGGACTTGATGAACGCTGAGACTTTTCAAAACTGGCTCCATGATGGAAATCTGAATATTTCCGACTTTTCAGACAGAAATAAAATTAATAGACGTTGGAATCACACTGTTCATACATTTATCAGTGATCTTTGTGGGTAATTCAACATTAGAGCATGAAGCTTCTGCTCTTTAATGTTTCCACAGTGGGTACAATGAAGCCTACCAGCTCATGACGGCATCGCTCTCGAGATGCTGCATTTTTCTCAACCGTTATTATCGAGTCTCCTATTTAACCATTTTGAAATTTGAAAATGGGGTTACCTTTGGCCGAGTGCATAGAAATATTCATCTAAAGCAGCGCATCTTAGCCCCTTGCTATATTGAAAATGTTTGCTAATATCCCGGTTTGCTATCTACGCTCATAGCAGAGTATTTGATCTCCCCGATGCTTTCATTAGTTTAATGTAGTGTGTGACTATTACTTTTTCGTATACCGGGGTATCATTTGTAGTAAGATAGCTATAAAAAAAAACCCTCCAAGCCGCCCTGAAAGATGGCTCAAAAATGTAGGTCATCAGCAACAGCTTTCCATTTGGAGCGAAAGTTATTTGGATGACGTATTTTGATTTTTCTGTGTGTGTGTGTGTGTGTATTGCTGCTCTTTCATGAATGTCCTGCGCACGCTGGAAATTACATTGTTTCGGGAAACAATTACCAGACTGCGAACGCCTCTCTCTCCCGCTGGTCTGCGGGGAACATCTTGAGAACGGCCCCGTGTATAGAGGCGTAATTAGCGCGAATGACCATTAGGCTGGGGAGACAGCTGGACCATGTGGACACAACCGCGAGGATGCGGAATCTGGGTTAAATTTTAGAAACGTCTGCGCACAAAATGGGGGAAAAAAAAAAATAAAAAAATAAGGGGGGAAAAAAAAAGGGGGGAAAGTGCGTTTTTCGGTGAAATCAGGAGCGTTTCCCTGCCGGGGGAAAAGCGACACGCTGGCTGGGGGTTGCAGAGCGGAGCCTCCCCAAGTTTGCCCCGCGGGGCCGCCCGCTCCCGGTGCCCCCCCCCCCCCGTGTGTGTCCCCCCCCGGTGTCCCCGGGGGTGGCGGCGGATCCGCGCGCCGCGGGATCCAGTCCGCGTTTTGCGGGTGCGCGGGGCGCGGAGGGGGGCGATGGCTGCCGGGGCTCGCCCGCCCGTGCCATGCTGGGCCGGCGCGGCGCGGCCGGGCGTGCGCCTACCCATATCCGGGCTGGGGAGGAAAGGAGGAAAAAAAAAAAAAAAAAAAAAAAAAAAAGGAGAGAGAGAGAGAGAAAAAAAAAAGTTTCGTTTAAACCCGAACTCGCGCACACACACACACAAAAAAAAAACTTTCAACGTGAAATCGCGGAGCGGGAACGGGCGCGGGGCGCTGTGACCGGGGCCACGCGTGGCGCTGCCAGGCCCCGCTCCGACCCCCTCTTTCTGAGGGCGGCGGCCCAGCTTTTGTCATTTTTATTATTATTTTCCATTTTTTAATTTTTTTTTTAAACTTTTTATTCTACCCCCCCCGCCCCCCCCCCGCCGGTGTGCCGGGTCCCCCAGCCCCGCGATGTCGCGCTGATCATGGCCGCGCAAGTGGCAGCGGCCCCGGCGGGCGCCGCCAAGGGCACGGCGCCGAGCCTGCCCGCCGAGCGGGGGCCGGGGGGCGCCGGCAGCAGCCCCGCGGGGGCTCCCGGGGCTCCCGGCGGCGTGAATAATGTAGAGCAGCACGTCCCGCACCACCGGCAGCGGCACGGCGAGCCGCCGGACATGGCCAATAACGCCGCTCCCGCCGCCGGGAACGGGGACGGCTCCGCCGCCGCCGCCTCCGCCTCGGAGCCGGCTGCGAAGGAAGGTGGAAGCTCCTCGGCGCTGCCTCCGCGCTCCTCGCCGCCTTCCTCCTCCTCCTCCTCCTCCTCCAACCCGGGCCCGGCCATGGAGACGGGGCTGCTCCCCAACCACAAGCTGAAGAGCGTCGGAGGCGATCACCCCGCCGCGCCGCCCCAGCACCACCACCACCACCACCACCGTGCCCAGCACCCGCAGCACCATGCCCACCACCACCACCGTGCCCACCACCCGCACCACCACCACCACCAGCACCACCACCACCACCGCCCGCCGCAGCAGCAGCAGCAGCAGCAGCAGCAGCAGCTAAATCAATTCCCGCCGCCGCCGCCGCCGCAGCAGCCGCCGCCTCAGCACCATCCCGTGCAGAATAACAACAGCAGCCTCGGCGGCGGCGGCGGCGGCGGCAGCAACAACAACGGCGGTGGCGGTGGCGGCGCTGCTCAGCCCAGTGCAGACATGGAGCAGCAGCAACATGGAGGAAAAGACAGTGTTTTGGGCGCTCAGGCCGAGCCCCCGCAGCAGCCGCAGCAACTGCTGAATAAAGGCGCCGACGAGGAGGAGATGCCCGGCAAAATGGGCGAGCCCATCGGCGGCCGCTACGACCACCCCGGCTTGGGACCCCTGGGCGGACAGCAGCAGCCCCAGCAGCCGCCCCCGAGCGCTGGGAGCGGCGGCGGCGGCGGCCTCGGCGGCGGCGGCGGTGGGAGCGGGGGAGGCGGCGGCGGCCCCTCCGCGGTGGGTGTCTCGGAGTTCAATAGCTATTATGGCAACGCTGCCCCTGCCCCTGCCAGCAGCGCTACGGCGAGCCGCGCCGGGCCTTGCTTTGATCAACATGGCGGACAACAAAGCCCCGGGATGGGGATAATGCACCCCGCGGCGGCCCCCAACAGCATGGACCCCCTGCAGAACTCGCACGAAGGGTACCCCAACAGCCAGTACAACCACTACCCGGCCTACGCCCGCGGCCCCGGCGGCCCCGGCGGCGGCGGCGGCGCGGGCGGCGGCGGCGCGGGAGCCGTGGCGGCGGCGGCGGCAGCGGCGGCGGCCGCCGGGGCAGGCGGCGGAGGAGGCGGCGGAGGAGGAGGCGGCGGCGGAGGCTACGGGGGCTCGGCGGCCGGCTACGGGGTGCTGAGCTCCCCGCGGCAGCCGGGCGGCGGCATGATGATGGGCCCCGGCGGCGGGGCCGGCCTCGGCAAGGCTGCTGCCGGCGCGGCGGCGGCGGCGGCCGGCGGCTTCGCGCGGTTCTCCGGGCAGAACCAGCACCCGTCCGGGGCCACCCCTACCTTGAACCAGCTGCTCACGTCCCCCAGCCCCATGATGCGGAGCTACGGCGGCAGCTACCCCGACTACAGCAGCCCCAGCGCCCCGCCGCCGCCGCAGCCCCAGCCCCAGGCAGCGGCGGCCGCCCCGGGCAGCCAGCAGGCAGCGGCGGGCATGGGCATGGGCAAGGACATGGGCGCCCAGTACGGGGCGGCCAACCCGGCCTGGGCAGCGGCGCAACAAAGAAATCACCCGGCCATGAGCCCCGGCAGCACCGGGCAGACCATCAGCAGGACACAGGTAACCAGCCCCCCGCGCTCGATCCGCCGCGGCTCCGTGCCGAGCTCTCAGTTTCTTTATCCCTCACTTTCCTGCCCCTCTCCCACCCTTTTCCCTCTTTCTTTTCTTTATTTATTTTTTTCTTTCTTTTTCTTTTATTCCACCCCCCCCCCCCCCCCCCCACTCCTGCGGGGCCGAGCCTGCCGCTCGCAGCCTCCCCAGCGCGGGTGAGCGGCGCGCAGCGCACCGCCCCGCCGAGGCTGGAGGGAGGCAGCGGGGAGCCGCTTTCGCCGCCGAAATTGGGCTGTTGGCGAACCCGGTTCATTATTTTTTCCCTCCACTCCGAAATAGCGACGGACAGGCGCGGGGCCCGGCGGAGGAGCGGCTCGGGACGAGGGGGGGGGATTTTTGTCAGAGCTCCCGCAGGATGATACTCATTATCTTCCAGCAGGGCTTTTTTTTTTTTCCTTTTTTTCTTTTTTTTTTTTTTTCTCTGTTGTTGTTTTCCTCGTTTCTCTCTGTGTAGCCTGGTATTTTTCGTTTATTTATTTATTTTTTCCCCATTTATTTATTTATTTATTGGATTTTTTTAAATTATTTATTTATTTATTTATTTATTTTTTGCACGGAACGAGTTGCGCGCTCCCCTAGCACAATTAGTTTCGTCCCCGGCCGACTCGCCGCGTCGCAAAGCCCACTAAAAGCAGCCGGATCCCCCCTTTTATATATATATAATATATTTTTAATTTATTTTTTTCCTTGTTTTTTTTTTTTTTTTTTTTCCCCAACCCCCCCATCGCACACCCCTCCTCTCTCTCTGTGTGTGCGCGTGTGTGCGCCTGAGTCACCGCGCTCGTGTGGCGCCCCGCCGCCGCGCTCGGCTGCCCCGAAAACCGCCTTTTTCTCCCCAAAACCCCTCGGCAGCCCGAGCCGGGCCTCCCCAAGCCCTGGGCGGCCGGAGCGGGGCGCGGACAGGCCGCCGGCGGCCGCTCCCTGTCCCGAGGGGGCTCCTGCCCCGGGGGGGCGGCGAATTGTGGGGGGAGGGGGGAGGCACCCCGAAGTTGGGGGGCGTCCGAGCGGCCGCCGTGTCCGTGCGGGGGTCGCGGGGGGCCGTGCGCGGCGGCGGCCGGGTGTCGCTGCTCGGCGAGGCTGGGAATTTGAATTGTGGAGGTAAACGGGCTGCAACCGTCTCCAGACAGCTGCCTCCGAGCTGACATCCAATCTGCCGCCTGATTGGCTCCCCGCTCGCCATTGGGCACTCGGCGCCGCCGATGTAAATAGCAGCGCCCGCACCCGCACCCCGCTGACGGGACGGGGCCTGACGGGACGGGGACGGGCCCCGCTGGCCGGGCCCCGCTGGTGTCCCGTCCCCCCCCCCCTCCCCCGCTGGTCCCCTCCCGGTGGTCCCCCTCCGGGTGTGACGGAGCCGGGAGCCTCAAGCCGTGCCCTTCGAAAACCGATTTGTAACGTCGCGGGCTGTGGATGTTACGCAAGGGGCTAGGTTTCTGTATAAACCAACAGAAATACCATCCCTAACGTTAACTTCGCTTGTGTGAGCTCGGTGCCTAACCGAACGCAACCTCGTCCGCACGTAGCTGCAGCCCTGGAGTGAGAAAACAGCACGTATTGCACGAGGAAGGCAAAAAGGAGTCGTCCTGTCAGGCACCGCGTCTCCGGAGAACCCAGATAGTTTGGGGGGACCGGGACAGAACCGTGGCCACGACGCTGCAAGAAGCACCCGGAGTTGTTGATCTCGTTGTTTTTGTACACAAGCATGAGATTACGCTTGAATTCTCAGTAGGAGAGTGAATCGTGTTAAATGGAGTAGGGCATTAGAATTTTATGGCTTGCTTTTCCCTTCAACGAGATCTTTCTGTTAAATCTTTCAATAGCTTTTAGCAGTGAGGACTAGCAGGAGCAAACGCAGGTGGACGCTTTTGGGGTCCTCAGACAGCTGGATCTTTCTATAAAGTATGTTCTTCAGTGAGCAAAACCTGGAGAAAACGTTGGATGATATTACAACTGGTGTATTAATCCTAAAAAATAGTCATAGAAACCTTGGACAGGCTGCCTGTGTGTGTTTGCCTACTTCCAATGGAGCACTCCTGTCATGTTTTATAGATTTTATTCCACTTCCACAAAGTATGATTTTTTTTTGTGAATGTTAATTTTTACCTTTTTAAAATTTGCAATGATAAATGGGGTCACTGGAAGCCATCAGATAATAAGGCTTCATGTGCATACCCTTTCATAATTAATCCAAAAAATTCTGCATTGTTTGCTTGCTTTTAAACACAGGTGGTTCACAATTCATGCCTTTGAAAGCTGGGAAAATTGTAGTCCGATAGAGATGGCACATACTACTTCAGAGTGCTATTTCTCATGGCAGAAATTGTTAAAAGTATTTTATTTTTATTGGCGTGAGAGTAAATTCATTATGTCCTCAGTATGACCCTTAGAAATGCTTTCTTGTATTTATGGGTTTATGTCCTCTCTCACAGGTTTCTTTGTTGTTTTTTTGTGTGTGTATTTTTTTTTTTGTGGTACCGTAAGAAATAGGATGCAGCCTAGAAAGAACAGTCTTGCAAGGGCACTATTCTTTGATGTTTTTATTTTTATTTTTTTCCTCAAAATAATTGTAATAAAGGCAACTCAACAGTGTTCTTTATAATAAGATTTTTCCATCTAAGTAGTAAGCGGTCAAGATAAGATTTTCTTAGATTTTAGTTAATATTTTTAATGTAGAAAATGGGTTGTATAAAATAAAAAATAAATACTTGCTGTCAGCTTACAGAACACGATTATTTCTGTACATTGTCTTCTGTTTTTAATTCCCAAGTGGCCACCTCCAGGTATGTTGTAGCAGTAAGTAGAGAAATTGATTGCTTTTTGAAAGAGTGAAAGGGAATATTCAGTCCAGCATTCGAACGTAAGGCTTCTCTCCTTTTTTTTTTTTTGATAATCACCTGTGCGTATGCTGTGTATATGTGTATACACACATTAGAATACACTCACTTGTCATGTGTCTTTGCAAAGCAGATGATGATTGGCCCCATGCCTATAGAAACTATTGTGCTGTGAACAGGAAAAAAAAAAGGGGGGGGGACGACTGTCAGTAGGCTACAGCATCCGAGATACTTGCTCAGGAAATTCTTGCCTCAGCGTGGGCAATTTTTGTAAATGTTCAGGACTGTGGCGTCCCACTCTGCACTGAATTCTGTGTTTGTCCAGCCTTTTAAATTATTTAAGGAAATTTTGCTTCAGTTTCATTTAGTGTCCTTACCCAGCAGTGAGATGAGATCTGTAAGCTCGAAAAAGAGGCCTCTTGTTTCCGAAGAAACACACATTTTCAAAGCAGATGGATCTTGCTCATGCTGATATGTTGATGCGATTGTGGAGGAGGTTTGTGATGCTAGTACAGTACCTTGTCACTCAGTTATTTTGATTATCGACGAATTCCTTGGCAGTGTACAAATACTGAACGTCCTGAGGCTCCTTTTATTCCACGGCTCCGATTTGCACTGCAGCAGCTTAACACGTTAGGTGGCCTATCTGTGCGCTGTACGTACCTCTTTCTCCTTTGTGCACGTGCGTAAGGTTTACGAACACCTTACACGCAGAGAGAGAACTTGGGTCTTTCCAGGAGCACCCACGTAACACAGGGTGCTGACCTGGTGTTAGAAAAAAATCCGTCGAGCTGCTCTCAGTCTGTGTGCGTGTGGATCAGTCGTCTGTTTTGCAACAGAGAAACTCGGAGTGTGCCCCATTGTGCAGCTTTTTGTGCCGAATAGGTTGCCTTTACCGGGAGTTCTGGCTAAGTTGGGGCTGCGGAGTCCTGACCTGTGTCTGAAGGCCATTAAACAGCTGTTAGTGTGGCAAATAGATTCTTGATGTCTCAGCGGGAGAATAAAATACATTTTTCCCTGTGCATTTTCGAATAAACAGCCTACTATTCACATAGCTTCTATTTAGAAGCTGCAAATAGCAGTATTCTCAGTTAGTAGCATCTATATATATATTATGACTATGTATTTGACACTTTGTGGTTTGGTGTTAGTTATTGGTTTCTGTAGCATCGCTTATGTGCCTACATGTTGAACAGCAGGACCCTGTCTGCAGGGTACAGCGAAGAAGGAGAGATGCAGACCCGTCCGCTGTATTACCACCTCCATCGTGTTACAATTCCACCAGCGAGTAGTCGATTAGCGTCTTTCTGGCATTCTGATCCAAATCTGCGGGGAGGAAGCACTAACGCATTAATCCGTCACTAAATTTTCTAGTCACATGTGTGACATAAAATTTTTGAAATTACTGAGCACGGTCTGTTGGGTGATGCTGTTTCCTTCTGAAATAGTATCTTAACTTAAAACTAGATGAAAGTCATGCCATGAAAACAAGCCTTTGCTACTGATAGATCTGTTTCTTTTTCACATTTGTGTCTCAAATATTTCATCATCGGTATTTTGAGATTCCCATTGCTAGCATGACGACAGTAGTTTATTTATCATTATGTCCTTAAGATTGTACCTGTGTCCTAGCGAGTTACATTTCATTACTTTTTCAAAATGTGCCGTTTATCAGGAGGCTTTGAAGATTCTCTGTGGATATGTAAAGCAGTGTTGCCTCACTTGCTGTGCATGCACGCTCAAGGCTTCAGAATTTCAGTAGCATGTGTTTGTGGTAGGCTAGCTAGCTGGAATGTATTTTAGAATTGTGATTATTAAGGTACTTGGGAAAAAAAAAACTTTTTCTTTCAATTTTGGGGCTATTTGCATAGTGCTAAATACATGTTTTGGTAGGATTGAATGAGGACTTTAATTAAACTTAAATTAAAAGTATACCTTAGTGGTTTTCGAATTTGTTTTGAAAACTGGTAATAGAAAAGTGGTATCAAGAAGCATTGTTCCTGTATTGCAGAGAAAAGCAAATAAATTTAAAACGTGAAAATCTTGTGGAGCCAATCGTATTGGAGTAAAATTTATTTTAGAGAAGCCTTGCCTGTTATTAAATGTAAATATTATATTTTAGTAAAACTGAAGGGTTTCTGTGCATCAGGTGCACATTTTGGTGTTCTGATCATAAGGCTACCTTCTGAATTTCTCTGATACATTCCTGTTACCCGTTCACACTCTGTTTTACACGCAAATGCTCACGTGCTGGCACAGTAATGCAGCGGTTGAGTTGCAGGTGGGCCAGAGGATTGCTTTTGTTTTTCTTCCAGTTCTGGGACTGTGGCATTTAGTGGCCACCAGGAACACGTTACCTCTGGAAAGGCCACATCCACCCAGGATGGTATTCTGCAGCCGTCGAGGAATCCCTAGGGATCAAATTATCCCAAGATACCTTTGTAATTTGCGAACAGCGCATTTTGGGGACGGTGGACGAGTGATGCTCCAACACCTACTTTTAGCTAACTTTGCTCTCTCAACAGCAGCGTTTGTGCCGCACAGAATCCCACCCGCGTTCCTCGCACTGCAGCCCGCCACTGTTCCCTCTGTTGTGCAGGGTGGGGACACAGCCACGTAAGGCGTACCTGCAGGCAGGCATGCCTTGGCACAACTGGAAGCGCGCTTCTCTCGGGAATAAATACGGCCTCGGTGCCATAAACATTAGCTTTTGAATAAATCCAGTCTTACTGTGATTGCATTGTGCTCTGGGAGAATGTGAGTGTTACAGGCATCCATTTACTTTCTCTGTTCAGGCAGCTGAAAAGGCAAGTGGCTGAATGAAACGAGGGATTTGTCTGTTGTGGCAGCGCAGCATAGGCACCCTTTAAACCAAAGGCACCATCACCTGAAATTCAAGTATTCCTCGTGCCATTTTGTGATTATGTACTCAGTGTCATCCGTATAAAGCCACTGGGTTTCTTGCAGAAATTAAGCTCTGAGAACTGGGCTGAACAAGTGTCCAGGAGCTCAGCTGGTGCTGCAGAGCGTGCTTCCTGATGAATGTGGTGTAAAGAGTGCAAGTACATGCTGGGGGGTGCGGGGGGCATGCGCAGACTTCCCTTGCCACCAAGTCCCGTCGTTTTATCTGGCAGACAAATCGTCTTCATTTTTTAAAGTGGACAAATTTGATCCAGAACACAGCGAGGCGTAATGAACACAAAGCGCAAGAAAATTACAAGCGACTTTTCAGTTTAGAGCCGCACTTTATCATAGGCGCTGCCTATATTCCTGCTGGGAGAATGACGAGAAGCTGAGTCAAGGTGTCCTTCCGTCCCAGGCTGTGTATCTTTCTCTTTTTAAACAGAAATCCTGCTAATGGTGTCTGTGGAAAAAGCTTGGAGGAATCTGGTTTCAGTTTCAATGCTTTCTTGTGGGGGGGTAACAGCAAGCATCAGTCTTACACCCCTTTGATTCTGAACTTTGAGAAAAGGCATTTTTTTGTGTGTGTACAAATCACAGTTACTGTATCTTGCTTAAAGATTGCTTTTCAGATGAGAATTGTTCTTACAGCGAGTATAAAGTACCCTTTAGCAAGCCCTGTATTCCCTATATAGCTTCGTCTGAAGGCACCTGCAACTATTTAGAAAATTGTCTGATGTAAGATCATTATCCTGATGCTATTATCAAAATGTTTCATTTATATGTTTATTAAAACTGATGCGGAATCTGTGTAAAAGTTTTCAGCATGCACGGTTTGAAAGAGTGCTGATATATAGTGCATTTATGCTCCAAGTGCGGTGGGAATGTTAATTCTCTAATAACCACCAAGCCAAGTTGTGAGGCTGCTGAATTTCTGAATGGGCAGCAGCTCATCTGTGGGTGCACAGCAGAGTTTGGTGGTTCTGCAGCACGTGCGAGGAATTGCTTTCAGTACAGAGCTATCAGCGTTTGATCTGCTTTCATATCACTGCTTGCGTTTGAGTCATGGTGAGCCTGGTAAATCTGTCAGGAGGACTGAGCATGTTTAGAGGTGTGTAATCTATTTATTCCTTTCCTTTCTTCAATTTCAGCAACTATTAGTTAATCTTTCGCACCTGGGCTTGCCAAATTGCCCAACGGTGTTCTGCCTTTAAGAGTTTGCTGCTGGCCTGCCTCTGCCCTGCTTTGGAGTCCTCTCAGGTTCACAGAGGCATGGCGTTTAGGCTCGTGAGCTGGTGGTTGTTTGTGGAGATGCTCCTGGGAGCTGCAGGCCCTCTCACCCTCCTGCTTGTGAGGCTGTATCTCTGGTTTCCCCATGGCCTCCCCCTGCCATCCCCATTGGCCTTTTTCTGATTACTGGAGCTGCTGGTGAGGGGGAAGGAGTTTTCTGCTATTTTTTTTCTGCTGTTAAAAAAATAAATAAATTAGGTATATGTGGGGTTTTTGATTGTTACTTCTTTCCTTTAGCATGTTTGCTCAGAAAACAAACAAACAAACAAAAAACCACAAACAAGAAGTTTAGGAAAATTCTTGTGTAAAACTACTAGTAGGAGCTTGTAAGCTGTTACTTTAAACTGTTACACTTTTTCCTTGAGAGCTTTCCTTGGAATTTATTTTAGGTGTCTGCTTACTGAACAATAATTCTGTAGCTGGTTATTGTTGAATGACAGTGGGTTTTTTACCTATATTAGCTACAAAATGATTTATACTCTGTGAAGTTATTGTATCGAGTTGCTTGCCCTTTGAAGACCATGTGGCCAGGTTTGCTGTTGAGGCTGTGCTGTTAGGTTCGGGCAGCCAATGGCTTCCCTGACTAATAGCTGCTGTGGCAAAACCCTTTCTGCTTAGCTTCTTGTTGGGGTGGTAGTGACTGCTCTGGCAACACAGCAGCCTCTCAGGGGTTTGCAGCTATGGCTGCTGTGATACAGGTGGGTGCCTGAGACTGGCACCAGGTAGGCTCCTTCCACAGCATGGCTTTGGTCACATCTTCAAAATGCGAAGTAATCTGTGATGTGCAAGGTGTGGAGGGCTTTCTTACTGTAGCCAGCTGTATAGGGGACTGCGCTTTCCCTGAAAGTCCTGAAAATTAAGCTGCCTTTTTTTTTTCTTCTTTTTGAGTAAAGAAGGAGAATTGATTTAGAAAATCCCAAAAGGAAACCCTGTTTTAAAACATAGTTGTAGTCATGTGTACCATTCCCAGTGTGGACATGCTTAAATTCACAGATTGATTGAAATGGAATAGTGCCTCTTTTGCACAAGCAGTGAATTCAGCCATGGCAAGTAAATTACGTGACTTCAGAAAAATGGTATTAAGTAGAGGTTTGGTGCGGGAATTCTGCATAGCTGCCTGCTGACTGCATGATCTAAAGATAGCTGCTTTGACTGGAGGATACCTCAGTTTCCCTCTGTAGAGATAAGGATAATATTTGCCTTTTTTAATTGTTTGGGATCAGAGTGCTGTTTCAATATACAGTGCCAAGGAAAATAATTAGGCAGCCTAAGTACTTGTTATGTGTGAAGGTATTCAGTCTGTGTTGTACCTTCCTTTTTTTCTCTCTTTCTCCTTTTTATTTATTTATTTTTGATTTGGATGGGATCTGAGCTGAGGTGTTCCCAACACTGATCATATTATTTGGCTAGATTGTCAGACTTTGTTGTTTGTAAGCAGGGTGCTGAAACATCGGTGCTGAAAATTACTTCTGAAAGCAAAAGGACAGGATTTGTAGTTCTTAAATTTTATTCTTTTAAAGTTAAAAATAAAGATAAGGAGGTTTGTTTTGACAGCATCAAAGGAATCTGCTGGTTTATTTGCAGCCTTTGATTTGAGCAGAATGTAAGGAGTTCTGTTGTGTGTGCGTAGCAATTTATGCCGTGAATATTTTGGATATTCTCTGTTGATATGAAACATTAGTATCGATGGCTGGCTTTCAGGCATGATTTATGGAAAATAATTGTGCTTCCATGACTGACTCCCTTGCGTCTCACCGTTCCTTAGCCACTTGAAATCCCCACCTCCACAAAAACGAGGGTGGCCCTCAGGGGTGCCGCGGTTTCGGCGTACTCTGTGAGGGGGCGATGGCAGATTTGGCTGTCTGAAGGGCAGGAGGACAGCGGTGGGGGTCGGGAGGTGCTGCTGTGGGGTACCTGCGGGGCTGCGGGCAGGGGATCAGGACCGGGGTGCAGCACCCCACAGCCCTTGTGGGGCCGGCCTCGCTGGCCTCCTCACAGAGAGGCGGGGCGCCGGGCCGGGCCGCGGGGCCGATTCTAAGCGTGGTGTTGGTAGCGCCTGTGAAAGTTTCGCACATGAAGCAAACTAGTTAGCTTGTGCGGCGTCACATGATCAAAATATTTTCCCCCTCGCCGCTGCCAGCAGCTATCTATTGCTTTTCAACAACCTCGCTGGCCGGGCGGCGAGCCAGGACGCCGGGACGGCCCCGTGCGTGCGCGGCTCCCTCCTCACTGCCTCCTCCTCCTCCTCTTCTTCCTCCTCTTCCTCCTCATCCGGGCAGCTTCGTCCCGGGACCTCCCCGCTCCCGGCCCGGCCGGGTTTGCAGCCCTGCTTTGCAGCTCTGCCCTGCTGCATCCCCTCCCATCCCCGGGCGCCACCGGGGGCAGCCCCCCGGCCCGGCCCGGAGGGGTTTTCCTCCTCACAGACTCCAAGACCTACCTTTTCGGTGATATTTGGGGAATTTTTAACTTTCTGCGGAATGCTTTTTTTGTTGTTGAGCATGTGGTATGCAAATACAGGGGGAATAGAGTACTACAGAGCATTTTGTTGTGGTTCTTTTAAGTATTAAAAACACATTTTGCTTTTCTAATAAACCCCATAACCAGGCCTTTTAATGTTTTGATATAAATAGCAATTACACTAACTGAGATTCAACCACAAAGAAAAAGAAAACGCTTAAAATCATTCAGAAGAGAAATTCCCAACTTAATTGAGTTCTTCCTTTAAAGAGGAGGGGCTGGTGAGGCAGCATCTGGAGCGAGCTGCCCTGTATTGGAGAGTCACTTTTGTGGCGTTCTCAATGTGTATGGATGCCAATATTTTAAAAAATAAATAAAAAAAGATTATTATTAGTGTGGGACCTGAGTGCTGCAACAGTCCAAGGCGTCAGGGGTTTCGTGTACGAATGCTGTTGGCAATTGGAGCACTCCTTGGATGAACTGCAACCCCCTGTAAATTTTAGGCATTTTGCTTGGTTGTCACATGTGTTGGGGCAGTGTTCAGGGATTCGACTGAATGTGAGGAACTCACCAAATGCAGTGCTTTTTGAGCAAACTGCCTGCCCCCAGAAGGTTCCGCATTGCCCCCATTCCTCCTCGTAATTCTTCAAAGCTCCCTTCCCTAGGAAGCTTCCCTGTTGGGAGGGAGGTCAGAGGGGGCCTGAGTGCACTGTTACTCCAGGAGGGTGTGGGCAGCGTCACGGCACTGGATGCCCTCTCCTCTCCTTTTTCTGAAGAAGCTAACACTTACATGTCACCTCTGTTATGGGATGTGGTTGCTCAAGCCTTTTCCTCTGCTTTTTCTCCTGCAGGGAGAGCGAAATGTGGTTGTCGAGTACTTGCTTCTGTCTCACTTCTTTCCTCAGCAGAGCTCTGCTACTTTCTTTTATCCAAACACTGTGATCTTTTTTGTTCCTTTGTCTTGTGTGATACTTTGTTTTCCTTCTTCAAAATTTCATGTTATCTCCAAATTCATCTTTCTCACTTTCCAACTCATTGGAGTGATGGAAAAGCCATCCATATTATCTTCTGCCATTTTAGAGTTGTGTGAAAGCGAGCAGCGTGACCACATATCCAGGGAGAAGATAGCTTTTGAGTGACCCCGGTATCCATCGCTGCCTCCGACTTGCATTTGCTCCTCTCTGTCCTCCAAGAAATCTTTGCACAAAAATGGGTAGGGAATGAATGACGGCGGGGAGAGTGAGCTCACTAGACAGCCGCCTGCGTAGGTAGCTCTCCTGGCAAGAGGTTAAGTTGGGTTTGAAAAAACAAAACCCCAAATCCTAATAGGATTAGGAGGAGTCATAAAAGTAGCTACCTGTGGGTGATGGTGCCATTTTTTTCAGGTTCCTCTAAAGCTGATGCTCTTATGTAATAGTGGACAGAGGGAAAAGAGGGAAACAAACAAAGGAGACAAAAGACAAAATGTAAATGTGACATGGACAGTCTGTCTTTTTCCCCTGACATGGCAGTTGTAGTTAAAAATCTGTTTGCCCAAAAGATATCTGAAAACGTCAGCGTGAAAACTAAGTGTGGCGTTGCACCACATGTAGAAAGTGTAGAAAAGACAGGACCTGAGGAGAGGGGAAAAACGTTTTGCATCCAGTTGTTTGTTTAGTGAATGTGATGTGCTAGAAGCAGTCTGTGCAGTTTTATAGTACCTAATATTTCATTTCAGAATTTCTTAATTCTTTTCATAAGATTGGGGTGTGGAGGGAAGCACGCTGCTATTAATGTTTGGTTGTTATTACACCATACTGCATTTTCTTTGGGGATGTTTGTTTAAGATGGTGAATGAAACCTGTTTAAAAGTTAGTTAAGGTGCTATCATTCTTCTAGGAAAATATCTTAGCAGTTCAAATAAGAACAAAGGCCCATTTCTCCTTGCATGGTGACTTCTAAATTCTGCTTTGCTTCTAAAAGGACTGAGATGTGTCTCTGCAAAAATTCTTGTTCCTTAGAGAAATCTCAGGCTTGCCTGTGATAGTTACTGGTCTTTTAGCTTTAAAAAAAGCAAGCATCTGACTCATCCTGTTTGTTCCTTCTCTCTGCTCCAATTCAACTTTTTTCTTTTCTTTGGGTTGATGTCTTCGCTTGAGGAGATGGAGAAAGAAAGTAGATGCTTCTTGTTAAAGGCTACAGCTGGTCATGGTATCATAACAGAAGAGTCAAATAATTATGATTTCTGATCACTCTGATTTTTCTTTTTACCTTCTTGAAGTCCTTGAGCACATAGATTTGACTTATTTTAGCGAGTCGTCTCAGCCTGAGTGCCAGGAATACGGAGAAATGTAGTTTTCTTTTTAGAAATGAGGTTATCTTAGGTGCTTATCTTGGGGTTTCTTAGATGGAAGGAGACAGCATTTTTTCCCCCAATTTATATCTGATACAGACCATTCAGTGACATGTTTTGCCTATTCCTCTGATATCCTGTGGATATTCCTCTGAAAGGCAGCTTATTATTCTTTTTGACTTCTGAGGGTCAGGAGCTGAAACTAAGAAAAAATTATCAGGAGAAAGGTTGAAACACGTAAATGTACAGGACAATATGTATTGAACTAAACAGGCATGTGCCTTTTGTGTAGCCATCAAGTCAGAATTTCTTTAGGAAGAACTGAAGTCAACTCAAAGGTGTGGTTTGTTTTCCCTGCTTGTTTGTATTTCTCTGTAGCTGCTTCTTAACACTGCTTGGGCACTCTATCATAGAACTGTGTTGCTAAAAGATCTTGCACCTTGTAGTGAGGTTCATGGTCATATGAAGGTGATCCAAGACTTTACCTCTGTCGAAAAGACCGGTCCCATCCTTTTATCAACTCCCTGCTGCTTCCCTTCTGTCCTAAGGTGAGCCTCATCAGCTCGATGATTTGTGTGAAGACAAATCCCACGAAACAAAACCCATGAACGATTACCTTTCAGGTCAGCCATTGAGCTGATCTGACTTGCGACATGGTTTTGCAGGGCCAGGGCAAGCTCCCCCCAGGGTGGGGGTCAGGGCAGGACATCCTCTCTGGATGGTGCTACAGACCTGAGTCAGCTTATGCTCCTCGTGAGACTGCATCTTGAGCATAAAAGTACTCTGTGCATAAAGACGGATGTTTTAATTTCTCAATGCTTCTCTGGAGCAGGGAATCAAAGTTACTTCTCTTAAATAGAACAGAAACTGAGGCACAGAGTGAAAAGAGACTTTCTTTCCTCCCCCCCAAAGATGGTAATTACAGAGAATGCACTGGTTGCAGTGGCTGAATAGGCATTCAGTATCTTCTAAAAAAAAAAAAAAAAAAAAAAAAAACACAAACAGAACCCCAACAAAAACTATCTTCCAAGGGTGGGACTCATCTGACCATATGTATTGCAGGCATTTATACCTGATCTTATTGTGTGGGCTTGTCTTTGGTGTAAAGAAATAGTCATTTCTTGGTGTGAATCATCTCAACCTGAAGCAGGCACCTAATACAGGTCTAATGAGTCATGCTCCTAAAGCTCCACATTTTCTCACTCACTGTAAAGAAAGTCTAAGCTGATAAGTTCAGGTGTTGATGCCAAAGGGGAGGTGAAGTTAATTCCTTCCACTGTTTGTAAAATTTTCAAATCATAGAGGTAAATGAATCCAAATTTGTTTGGAGTTGTGGAGTAACCTTTCTCATTACCTTGGTATAACATTAGAACTAAGGGTTTTAATAGCCATTTCTTGTTAAGTTTAAGACGCATTAATGTTCTTTTTTTGTATGCCTGTTCAGAGATTTTCCTGCCGTTGCTTTTGTTATACGTTAATTTTTTTTTCCATGTAAGAACTGTCAGTGTTTCTTTTCAAGAGTATTTGTAGACACAAAGCATTCTGTCACGTCTGAAAATATTGGGATGAATTTTCGCAGCACTTGACCTAAACATTTAGGTTTGCGATTTCTGTGCATAGATACAAGCTTTTGATTTGGAATTGGGGCAGTGATTTTGTCCTGCAGGTATTGCTCCACAGTCCATTGAAAAACTGCATGTGTTGCTGGTGCTCAAGCTAAATGGACCCATCCTTGCCATAGCTGCCCACAGTGATGCTCCTGCTGCTCTCCAGCCCTCCTGTCAGTGATCTTGGTTCCGTGGGGTGACAAAAACGTGCATGTAGTGAGTCCCTTATTGGTTCACAGGGGCTGTGCTTTTGGTGCAAGAAGGGAGGGAGCCCACCTGCGAAGTGGAGAGGTGCCACTGAGGGAGCCTGTCTATGTGGGAACAAACGAGTCGCCTACTGGGGACGTGATCCAGAACCAAAATTAAGGAACCTGGTGTAATTCAGAGGGATAACATTCTTCAGAAGAACAAAGGAAAACATGGGGGTGACTATTCTGCAAAGAGCTCTTTCATTTTTAATGCATTAAAAAAAAAGTTGAAAAAACAGTTAAAAAACAGTTTTGTAAAAGGGATTTACCCGCACTTCTTACAAAATGGTTACCATAATCCTTAATTATCTCTAGGGTCACTTAACCTTTCTTAGCAGAGTGTTTAAAATGCCCAACCTGAAGTATTATGCCATTAATAATTTCACTGACATCTCTGTGGCAAGGTTTCTTTTCTTTCTACTTTTCCGAGGCTGGCGTAATGGGTATTTCTGTTTGCTCCCTTTTTAAGGGATCTTTCTCATAAACTGTGTCAATTTATTCGGGTTAAGCTTAGGTTTTTTGAGCTCTATATCCTCTGAAAAGTTGCATGTTTTCAAAAGAGTCTGAGGAGCCTTTTGTAGTTTTAGAGTTTGAAGTTCAACTAGTGGCATGGTTTTTAGATGTACTTCCCCCACCCCCCCAGTGTGTATGAAGGTGGAAGGAGGAAGCACGGCTTCCTCAAGGTTGGCTGAAATGTTTTAACTTCTGTAGCAAATGAGGTGAGAATGAAATTGTCAAAAGGATAGAAACTAAATTATTGAAGCACTGACTGTTTTAAAGTAGCTGCAATATACTGTAAAAGGCGAGAGTCTTTTGTCAAGTGTGTAAACAGCATCCTATTCTTTCCTTGAACCTGGTTTCTCACCACTTGCTTTATATTACGGGAGCCTAAATCAGTGCGGGAGCTATCACAGCCATTCTCAAAGTGTTGGTTTATGATGCTTCCACCGGAAGAATAATCTGTTACCATATAGGATAGTAGAGAGAAAAGCATTTGCAAGGAAGATTAATTGAAGTAATTCATCACTTTAAAATGAAGAAGGTTCATCAGACAAAAATAAAAGCGAAGTGTTTCATGTGCCTCCATTGGAATTTGATAACCATTTGTTTTGCTAGAAAATGTATGTGGACTGGGCGCCTAGTGCTTGTCTACAGGAGGAAATTTACCAGTACAACTATGTGCTATGATTATATGCTATAATTATACCAATATAACTCCCTATGGAGATACTCTTATACCAGAATAAGAGTTTTCGTGGTCTATCTTATTCTGCTTCCAAAGCACGTAGGCTTAAGTGGAAAAGGGTACTCTTACACCGGAGCAAGCTTCCACACTGAGTTAGTTATATTGGTATAATTATGCATTTTTTTCCTTCAGTGTAGACAAGTCCCTAGTGTCTTTTCAACTTTGAACTTTAGTTAAGAATTTCTTGGTTGTGATAAGTGTCTAAGCATTTTCATAGTACATTTTTATAATGGGGCTTGGGTATTTAAACCAATTACTTAGGCCAATTAACATGTTCCTAGGTTGCAGATAACAATAAGATATAAAAAGAGATCAAAATTCATGTTCTTAGCTGCTTGGATATACCTGCATGTTTTTTCCCCTCTCTGGTTTTGCAAGTACTCAGTGTATAATGCAACAGGTGGAATAGTCTGTAGCTGTATAATAAATCTGGCTGGACACTCTTTGTCTCCTGTTTCTCATTATTCCTTGCGTTTTGTTGTGCTGTTTCTAATTGCACACATCTCAGAGGAGCACAGAAAGAGGCTTCCTTGATGAAGTTGAAAAAAATGCTTCCAAAAACATGAGTTGTTTGGAGAATTACTGAAATCTAATGACTTACACACAAGGCAGGACCATAACTGACTTGCTAGGCACCAGTTGTGCAACAAGCAGCTCAAACTGGATGCAGAGGGAAGGCAAGGTGTAGGTGCAGGTCTCTTCTGGTGCGTGGTGCAGTCAGAGGAAGGCTGGTGATGTCCAGAAGATGTTTGGTGTGGGTGATCTCTCTGGCCTGGTATGGTCAGAAGTGTGTAGCTAGACCTGGGTGTCAAAGGGATCAGCGCCTTGATGTTGGCCACCTACTCTGGTTCTCTTCTGCCCATATCTCCTGTGGTGCCTAGAACACACTGCACTCATCCTCACCTTCACACCTCCCCAAAAACAAATTGCTAAATGCTTCTCATTTTAGCAGTTTCCACAAACATCAACATCAATTCCTTAGTAACAGTTTTTCTTATCTTTTTTACTTCTTACTAAACTGTTTTGAAAATGCCTTTTGTCCCCTTGCTTTTTTTTATCAATATTTTTAGTATGTCTGTAGCGTTATAATTTCCATGTTGTTTCATTATGCCAGAAGTTGAGGATTATGACTTCAAATGAAAAGCAAATTGCAGAAACAGGAGAAACCTTAAAATAAAAAAGATGATGTAGTAATACCCAAAACGTAGAAGAGCAAGGCTGGAAGGGACATCAAGAGGTCATTTAATCCATCCCTCTGCTCTGAGGCAGGATAAGTTGGGCATAAAGCATTCATGACGGATGTTGCTGTATCCTGTTTTACTGTAGTAGTAAACCATTGAGCAAAAAGGAATGCTGAAAGTTATTTATACATATGCTTCCCCCCCCCCCCCCCCCCCCCCCAAAAAAAAAAAATCAACAAACTTTTTGCGAGATAGAATTAGTGAGAGCATATGGTGGTTCATACAGGATTACTTTAAGTATCTGGGTTGTTTCTGGTTTCTGGAAACTTAATGCTTTCTGTCAAAATAGTCTAATTATGTTTGTGCGGTGTTGAGTGTAATACCCATTTCTAAAATTAACTGGTAGTCTGGTTTTCAGGTATATTTATTCCTGAAATTATTCTTTTTCTGTGTTGCCTTTTTAACAAGTGTCTTATCTTCTTGGGCATTGGGAGATTTAGTTTAAGAATGCATAGCATTTCTTTTTCATATTTGACAGTATTTCTGGTGTGTAATCAGTTTTGGTTTTCCTTTTTATTTAGTTTCTTTTCCTGTGTGAAAGAACTGAGCAAAAAAACTAGGGGTGGGAGTGTAAAGGGAGAAGGGGAAGAATGTACTCAAGAAATCATAGTAGCTGGCAGAAGAGCCGGGTTTAGCTATAATGCCAGGTTAGATATGAAGTGAATAACGTGGCTTTAAGAAAAGTTTTTTTCCCTTTGAAGAATAAAGGGAACGTACGTTTCAGAGCCTTACACGTTGTATGTGCATCTCTCTAATTCTAAAATGAAGTTTGCAAATGAGTGTCAGATGAATAACATCTTTCTAAATTGAACGATACCTAAAATCAGAATTGCAGATACCCTGTTGCTAAAATGAGTCTTTGGGCTTGTTTGCTCTATTCTGCCTCTTAGTTATATCAGCTGAGAAACATCTGTCTTTGCTGCTAAATGACCTCTTCTGGCTAGGCCAAGTGATTCTGGCAGAATGAACTGTCTCCAGCCCTCATCAGCAGCAGGAGGAGGCTGCTGTAAGTTGCAGCCTTGGAGAAGGGAGAAAGATGAGATGTAAATACGCTCAAGTTGCTGTTTGCCACAGAAATAGCTTACTCAGGCATACAGGAAAGATTCCCCGTACCTGGACTGCCTCAGTGATTTTGAAGGCTGTCGCTTCCTTGTCTTTCCTCCCATTTAATTTGGTTGTTGACTTTTAACTCTGCTCTAGGTTTGGTGACTTTTAGGAAGCTGGGAATGCTGTATTTTGGGCTGTGGCCAAGAGGGACTCCTAGGCCCTGGGTGTCCTCTCCGGCAAATAACGGAGTTTGTCTGAAGTGCTTTTAGGAAATGTGTGCTGGTGTTTTCACGTGATGGCTAATGTGGGCTCTCTTAAGGACTGGGAAACAAGAGATGGGCTCAGAAGTGGAAAGAAGCCAAGAGTTCCCAGGCAGACTAAATCTGAAAGTAGTGATCCCTACTGCGAGAGAGGAGGAAATCCTATGGTTACGGTATATTCAGGTTTCCTGTTAACTGGTCTCTTGGATGAGAAATACTGAAGAACTGGGTCAGCTTTCCTGCTTTTATACTTCTCAAACCAGATACTTGCATGCTGTTTATTAATTTTAAATGCTGCAATATTAAAAGAAAATTACAATCATATAGCGAACATATCTTTGTAAACTGAAGGTTCTTGATAGTATCTATGGTAAAAACAAACTCTTAATTATAAACATCCAGGATAACTTATTGCAGAGGTGTTTCTGCACTTACCATACGCGGATGTTATGTGCACGTGTTTCTTTGTGCTGAGGTGCTCTAGATGCTCTCATAGGCTGCTTGTGGTTGTGGAAGAATTTCTCCCTTCTGGAGACTATGAGAAGAGGAACGAGGACCTGGCAGCTTTCACCTGTTCCAAGTGAGAAGCAGGTGAAGTCACTAGGGTTAAACCAGAGTTTCATCTGTTTCAAATCCAGGTCAGATTTTTTTCCTGAGTAAGCCATAGGGAACTTTGTATTAATATGCAAATAAATTTTTAGAGGTCTATTCTGGACAGCTCTCTGGGAGTCCTTCCCAAACCTCTAAATTTATAAGTTTGTTTAAAACCTGTGAATATTGGAGCTGATGATCTTTTTTTTTTAAATCAGCAAAGCTTTTAATATTTTTGCTACCATTATTTATTTTGCTTACAAAGTATGTTTGTACAAATACATGTGTTGATCTAAAGAGCTTTTTCTCTTGAAGAAATCAAAGTTTAAGTCTGTGAATTAGATCCCTTAATACTTGGAGTCGTTGACTCGCTATGCGTGTCTCTCGGTAGGGCTGCTACATGCTAAGTGCACTCATCACTCTGTTCAGAATTACCCTGTTGCAGGCTGTTCTTGCCACTGCCTTCAAAGGGAAATTTACAACTCCTGTAATATTTGTCCTTTTAATTCTAAAATCCAGATGAAGCATAATCCCAGGAGTGTTGTTCCACTGTTGCAATGTAATCTTTTTCAGATGATACATGATTTAGTTGGAAACAAATTAGCAGCTATGCATGCCTAAAGAAAGCAATTTAATAAACAAGATTTTTGTAAGACCTAATCAGAATTGTAAAATGATACTTGGGAATCAGTTACATTATACAAAGGAGCTGGTGCGAACGTAGGCATGTGTGTGAATTGATGGTTTCCAATCACATTGTTCTCTCAAGTACTACAGAAGCTTTGACCTTCAGCCTACTGTTTCTTCTGATTTATTTCTTAACTTAAATATTTTCGATCAATAATGAAAAATTCTAGTCATAACTGTAGTTTGTTCTGGTGATTGATTTTAATTTTTTGTAAGCCACTGAAAAAAGCTATTTCCTTTTCTAATGCTTTAAATCACCTGCTGCTGGTAAATTTTTTTTGTTTTGTTCCATTGCAGAAAGTTAGTTTTGTGGTCCTGAGAGTGTCTGTGTTGATGAGGAAGGTCACTTATAACTGCAGAAGAGTCACAGGCAGCTACTCCATGGAAATGTGTTGCTCCAGCTCCACAGCAAGGGTGTCTAGCCCCAGACTCAGGTTTACCTCTGTCTGTTTGACCCTTGGACAGCTTGAGCTGTTGGTATGCTTCAAGCTGGGACAGCGGGTTTTTTATGACATCCAACCAACGTGATACAAAACTACTGTGGCATGAAAGTTCTTAAAAACAGTTAAAAAAAAAAAAAAGCCAGTTAGTTTCCAGGTAACTATTAATATTTTGTGCTATTTACAACCAAGTTTTTTTCAGTCTCTACAGGAAACAGTTTTAACATAGAAAATATGTTACAAGAGGAACAGTTTCTTGGCAGTTGGAGAAGTGACAGGGCTTCTGTTGTAGATCTGAATTTGCCTTCCAATTATCCTGATCCTAAATATATCCTTTAGGAATTTTGTGTGTATTGGCTCTGGCTAGGGGCTTTCCCCTGTTTTCTTACTTAATTAAAACCATTTCTTCCATAATGGGGGGGCGGGGGGGGGGGGAAGTTCAGGCTAAAGAGAGAAAAAGCTAGTTTAATGAGTAAGCTACCTGCTAAGAGGCAAAAACTGATGAATACAGCAAGTCAGTGCTCTACGCTTCTTTTTTAACATCCCAGTCTCACAGTGTGAGTAGGGTAACTGATTTTTCTCCTTTGTGTGATCTTCTCTTCCTGGTGTGTCAGAGGAATATAGCTCTCTGGCAACCATTTCTCAGTGGGGGCAGAACTTTGTGAACTTCCCTTAGCTGCAATCTCACATTACTGCTACGAGCAAGGAAAACAACTTACTGCTTTGTTTGCCTGGTGGAGTTGTCCATTCTGTTATCCTTCTATGCCTCTTTATCCCAGTAGCCTATCTATTTTGCATGTGTGTTTTTTTTTTCCTTCTGATTTTAATCATCGTGAACTCGGAGACCTGCAAAAAGAGATGAAAATTGCATCAGTCTGCTCGTACCAAAGCAACCTGTGCTGTGCGCACGCAGGGAATGACAGGGCACTTGGCAGAGAGCAGTGTCAGGGGGAGAGCAGGAGCTTGGGGGTGGGGAGCTGTGTTTTCTGGAATGCCCCCTAGATTCGCGTGTGATCGGGACTCTGGCTGATCCTGGAATTGCGTCTGATGAGGTGCATTACAAATGCCACCAATAGGTATAAATCACTTAGAGTTGCTGTTTGCTTTTTTTTTTAATAATACTGTAGTCTCAGAGCATGGCCTAGATGTTTTGAATTCATTTTATTCAGGAGTACTTGATGCAATCCAGTGCTTAAAGCTGAACTTGAGAAGTTGAGGGGCTTATTTTGGAGTTGTCTCAAAAATAGGTCTGTTTCTCGGAGGCATTGATAGTGTTTTAAGAGGTCTAGCTGAAGCTTAGGTTGTATTTTTCTAAATAAGTTTACTTTGTGAAGGTAGCTTTCTGAAAATCTAGAGCACACGGTTAGAGCATTTGTGATTTCTCCTTTTAAAAACTTCCGGAGTTTTTTCTCTCCCATAGCCTACCATTTCTGACTCCAAATCCTGATTCTTGCGGATGGTAACTGACATCGGCCTTCCCCGAAGTCTTCCCATCTTCTTCCTTGCTAAGAGAGCGTATAATACTTGTTGTTACGAGAGTGAAAACCCAGTCACAGAAAGGTGAAGTGCTGTGCTCGTGTTTGCATAGCAGGTCAGCTGCTGAGCCAGGAATAGCAGCCCTGTCTTATGACTCAGTGCCCCGGCCGCTGGCCTGCCGGGCTCTGCGGAGCAGTGGGCTTTTCCAAGAATGCCGCAGCTGTGGGGCACGGAGGGAGCTGCAGCAGGCGGAGGAGCTCTGCTTCCAGCTCCAGCGGGGCTTCGAGGCTCATACGGAGCTTCAAAATGCTGCGGGAGGGAAACCAACCAACCAAACGAAAGCTTTAAAGGAGGTCCTAGATAGAAAAGTTGTGGTTTTCCTTTGGTCTGACTGAAAACAACAACAACAAAAAATCTGCTTGGAAATAACTTTCCAGAAGGTTGTGGATGTAGAAAAAGTTCCACGCGTTTGAAAGTCAAACTCTGCTCTGCAAACAACCTTAGAGTGGCCTGTGATTAAATCTTTTGTATAGTCAACAACAAACTCATTTTATGCAACCACAACTATGATAAAATTGAATTAAATGGACCTGCTTCTAAGAAAAGTGACTGAATAGCTGAGTACTACATTATTCAATGAGTGGAAAAGGGGGAGGCTGTCTGAAACTGATACGAAATGGTTTTAACATTCTATCGGGCTAAAAAGCAACTCTGTGAAATCACTGTATTTGTTTCCCCCCTACCTCCCCGCCCTCAATTTTTAAATAGCAGTGCTCTTCATACTGTCAGGATTCAGTGTTGTGACACCCCTACTCAAAAGTTATGACAGCAGTGTAATGACAGCTACTGCCTCTTGAGAATCAATCAGGCAATTAATTTTGTAAATGAAATGCTGATTATACAAAGCTTCACATGAGAGGCCCAGTGATTAAAATCAATTTAACAAATTGTTTCAGGTGGGACTTGATTAATAATTTGCCATAAATGCTGAGGATATATGACCAGCATACCTTTTTGTGTGTGTGTTAATACAGAACTATATATAACATTTGGAGTGGGGAAAAAAAACTCTGCAGCTAACTGTGGTGTATAGTTCTGGCTTGTGACCTAGTTGTGATGGGCTATACGTTTTTGTGGGCACGCTGTTTTCCCCAGTGTTGGTAATGTCACTTTCTCAGCTAGGGCTTTCCCCGGCTATTAAATACATCTAACCTTTAATTTTAATTCTGCTGATAAAGTCAAGTAACTGAGAAAGTGTATTCAAATCCAGTTGAATATTTATTAGGCTTAGAGGTTTTTTTTCCCTTAATCTGGAGCTGATGTGGAATATTTTTTCCTCCTTCTGTCTCTCACTGGCTTCCAGGACTTTGTGCTTTCCCCTCCCACTCCAGGACAGCTCTGCAGGGAGCCTTCCTGCAGCACTCCCCTCCTTCCATTCGAGGCTGCTCTCTGCTCCTTCCCTGACAGACACTATTTTTAGTGCATCCTTTTCTGTCCATCTAACCCCGTGTTTGTGTAAGAGCTGTACAAAGTAGGTAAGGGAATTTTTTTTTGAGTTCCAGATGGCAGCCATGCACAGTGAGTGAAGGTGTTTACTTGTCTAGGAAGCTGAGAACCTCTTTGCCAGACAAAATAGAAGTAACTAGTATTCTGGGTGGGGTTCTGCTTTTTTTAACGTACAATTTTCTGGGTTTATGAATGGATTTTTCTCTTCCTTGTTGAGCTGTAGCATTGGCTACTGAGAGAGCCTCAGGGCTGTGACACATCCTCTGGTGAATCTAGCCTGAGAACTTCAAGGTACTGTTTTTTCCCTAGCTGTATGCCTTGCTCTCCTGCCGAGGGTTGTGATTTAGGTGTCAGAAATGGCAGAATGAGAAGTTGGAGCACTTGCACGTGAAGTTGAGGCATGGGCAAGTGCCAAAGCTGTTGTGTTGGCGAAAACCACCCTGTGCTGACAGTTTGTGGTGCAGATGGTGGGCTATGAATGGAAGTATCTAAAGCAAGGCCATGATCCGGCAAAAAGAGGGATACAGGCAGCTGGAAGCAGTGACATGTCAGATGGCTGCAGACATTCCCTGGGAGATGCCTGTAAAGACCCTAGATTCTGCTACGCTAGAAATTACTGATAACTTGCTGGAGAGCACTTCTGCAGCAGGAAGCAAGAGCTTTTACGTGGCTAAAGGAAAGAGGTCTCCTTTTAGGAGCATCTCAGCTGGTGTCGGGGTGGGGTGGGGAGAAGGGAAGAGAATTTCCAGGTCCTCCTGGAAGAAGTTTGGATTAGGAAAGTAGGTTACAGAAGAAGGTAAGAAGGTTGACACTTCAGGCATGATGGGGAAGGATGACGTGTCTTGAGTTGGCTTCAGAGCAATGAGGGTATTGTCACTGCCAACTGCTGACATACAGGTAATAAAAGCGACTCGAAGGGCAGTACTCCTGAGCTGTATTGCCATGTGAACTTGTCAGAGACATGGGATTGTTTTGGCTTTCAGGTGTGATAAATGTGTATAATTACTTTTCGATGTTGTCTTAACCTTTGTTTGCACTCATAGTGGCAACATGAAGAGATTACTTGTGCGTAGTTCATTAAAAACAGATTTCTCTTCTTTGCTGTTTGTTGTGATTCGTTCTTTCAGTAGTCATTTCAGGTTTATCTATCTACAAAATAATAACTAGAGGGTGGTGGTTTCATTGATCTTCCAATTTTTAGGTTGTGTTAAGGGGGACCTAGTGGAAAACTGGAAAACAAGTATACCTATGTCCTTCTCCTCCACCCTGCTGAGACACTTTCCTGTATTATTACTTTTAAAAGTTCTAGTGGAGAAGTAGTTGATTCTTGGTGGGGCATAGCGTTGCTTTTCTCCTCTTCCCCTTTTTAATTATGTACTTTCTGTTTTGAGTGGAAAACCATCTTTCTGATGTCTTCCCGCAGCTGAAATCATACAGTATGCAGAGCCTTTAAGACGAGGAAAATTAAAATTTTTGTTAAATCTCTTCTAGTATATGCCTCTTCATTCACTGGATTTTCCTTCATCATAGGCTTATGTTGAACTTGGCTCTTCGTTCTTGATTATTCCTTGCTGTACTTGTGTAACTGACTTATTTTGCTTTCAGTTTTATTAAAGCCCAGATAGTAGACTTCCTATCTGAAAATACAGGAAGCTTGTTTGCCAGTCACCTCTATTATTTTAATACTAATATAAGACAGATTTTAGTATTGCGTATTCACACATTTTATAGTTGCGTCTTTCTTAAATGGATATTTAAAACACATAACAAGTGTTGTGTTTTGAAACGCTTTTGTCGTGTAAAAACGTTGGCTGAGGAGTCCTTGTACATGTTCATACAAATGATGGCATTATCTAGGAATGGATTATCTTTTCCCCAGTTGCGTCCTCATGCCAGCTGTGTCATTGTATTATAGTGAATACTTGTGATTATCTCTAGCGATAAATTTGTAACTTGGTGCCTGACCTAGAGCTGAGAGCTCCATGCCCATCTTTCTTGGAATGTCGGTAGCTGATTGTCAGCTGTCTTTATTATGAGGTTTCAAGGCTTTGGTATTAATAAGAGCCTGCTTTTTTAATACAGAGACAGAAGCTTTGGCTGCAGATCAATGAATAAACAAAGAGTTATTGTATTCAGCAGCTCTAGGAGTTTGAGGGCAAGCCTATTGCAGAGTGTTGAGTTCATGTTGTTTTGTTACAGGCGCAAATGATGTAGCTTTAGTTGTTGGGATGCACTGTGGCTTATAGTCACTTTAAATTGGTGCGTTTGCTGTTGTCAGCCAAACCAATGCTTCTTTCATTTTTTAAAAAACAAACAGAAAAGCACACTTTCTCTCTGAAGAGTAGTTGTATCTGATGTGTCTGTTCTTGTCTTGTAGTGAATTGCTCTGTCTTCCTCGTGTAAGGGCTGTCGTCATGCCTGAATCCCACTGTGTCCTTTGTAAAGTGTCTCCCACTCTTCCCTGCCCTAGGACATCAGTGATGGGGTTCTTTTGGCATCGTTAAACGACAAGTCATGTTTGGGGACTGTGACCAGTATTGTTCATGTATGTAAATATCTTCCAAATTTTCAAATAAAGGTTTTGGTATTAGAAGTGGAGTTTACAATGATAACTCAGTATGTATAATACATAACATAAATGGAATAGCCCATGTATCTTGGTCAGATAGCTGTTGAAATCACCCTCCCTTAGATCTGAGAGGAGATAAGGTATCAGGGAAAACACTGGTTAAATAACGAGAAAATAGTATTTTTTCTATTATTTTAGAAGAGGCAAAGTTGAATCCAGAGATACTTTGGAGAAGGTGATTTGTTTGGTTCTTTTGGCTGGTAGTAGCAGTGGTGGTACTGAGTTTACAAGTGGGTGTAAATGTTTTCTACTTCTGCTTATAGCGGGGATGCTGAGTTTATGCCTCCTTTAACACAAAACACTGAAAAGAGGAGCAGGTAATAGAAAAAGTTTGCCAGCTACTATCTGTAGGCAGTGTAGACTTTTCTGCATCTTACCTTAATGGTGGGACTGTCAGTGTAAAGACTGGGAGTGAAATCTTGGCCCTATTGAAATCATTAGCACACCTTCCAATAGGTGCTTTAATGTGCTCCCAAGGCACATAATAGGCGAGGACTCTTATGAAATGCTCCGTTCTTACAAAGCCTGGTACGTGTGCAAATGAATCTGATTCTGACATAAGATAGGCACTGTAATAAAGGGGTTATAAATTATAATATTATTGCAGACTGAAGCAAAGAACAAGACTGAGGTATTTTGAGGAACTGCAGATCTATGCAAAGTTTAAATGAAATGCAGCAAGTTGAAAAGGAGGTGCAGAGGCAGAAGGAAAATGCAGAATCCACTCAGACTTGCCTGGCAGAATATGGCAGTAAAAATTAGGATATGCAAACTAAATTGGCAAAAATGTGTGTATTTCTGTAAAGGAAGGGAAATAAATGGATATTGATAACTGCAATGACACTAAAATAAAACCAAAAAGTAATTAAAACATTCTGATATAGTATGTGATAGAATAAAGTAAAGGCATGAAAGATGTACACAGCATCCCTTCATGATAATATACATCCACTGGGATTTGGAAAAATACAGTGCAGTTATAGCAACACTGTCATCTTTGAAAAGTGTTAGAGTGGGTGTGGAGGGGTTGGTTGTTGATCCCTACAACACGCAGAGGTTGATACTGGTCATAATGATCCTGCCACCCAAAACTTGTCTTTGAACATTGTTGGAACTAATGTTAGAAAAAAGATATTTGAACTTGTAAATGCTAAAGGAACCTTCATATAGGATTATAATACATATTTCTTAGCTTTTCAGAACATTGTGGATGAAACTTTCTATAAAAATAAAACTTTTAAAGAGTGCTAAAGCTAAAAATTGAGCATGCGTTAAAGTTAGAAAAAGTTATAATTAAACTTTTACCTCCACCGTACAGGACACACAGTACTCAGGGAGCTGAGTAACACTTCTGTTAAGTGTATGGCTCCAGGTCTTTCTTACCATGCACTGTTCTGAAGACAACTTCTTTTTTTTTTGAGAGTTTTCTATGGTATTGATCACAGTCATATTAAATTCTAAAATCACTTCTCTAGTGAAGAAGTAATGACTTTTTTTCATTTTTACAGTTGGGAAACTGAGGCACTACTGAAGGAAGTTTGAGTAGCCTGTTTATGATGGCTGTAGGTCAAATTTTCTGCAACATACAGCTCTTCAAAAGCACATCTCATCAAATTCAAAAGTAGCTGCAGTTATATGAAGCATTTCTGCAAATTAAATTGCATGACTCCAAGTGAGGAAGTGATGCACTAAACTGCTACATTTTGAAAATTCGTTGTTTTAATAATTTATTCAACATTAGGTAAAAACTGTGGCAGATGGAGGGGTAGAATCCAGTTTTGGCTGAGCAGCATATGATCACCTCAATCAGCTTTCCTCATCCCACTGTTTTCTGCTTTGTTTGCTACCTATCTTCTAACTTGTATAATAAATGTTGTGTTTGGTCCTGTAGCATGCAACAGCCCCCTTCCCTGCACTGCTGCTGACCCGTCCCTCGAACAGACCCATCCAGTGACCATCCTCCTGTGAAGGAAACAGGAGAAACAGTGAGGGAAAACTTGCTTCCAACAGTTCTTAACTCAGTACATGACTCTGCAATGATAAAGTTTCTTAAAGCTGGGGGAGAGGGGGGCGGCGTTGTGAGTTACTTGGTTTTGTTAGGCCACGCAGAAATATGTTGACAGCCACTGGTAGGTGTCTTCACCTGGACCTGCAGCGCACAGACAGTCATGAGTTCATCTGGATGGAGTCAGTAATAGCAGTGGTAGGTTGCCGCACTCCGTGGGGACCGACCAGTGCATGGATAAGATGTGCATCCTCGCTGGGTTGTTTGTAGGGGTTCTTTGATGCTAGGAGATTGCTGAGACTTCACTTATTCTTAGGTTTCATTCCAGTTTTTTTTTCTTGTGGTACGTACAATAAAGTGTTCTCAACTGCAGTGCAGGCCTCCCTGTCTGTGTGTGAGTGTGCTTCAGGTGGGTGCAGTGCTGAGTTAGGCTTAGTGTCTCCCTCAGGACCACCTGCCTCCTCGTGCTCCTCAGGAGAAGAAAATGGGGCGAAGTGGGCCATCCTTCTCGGCTGTGGCTTTGGATCATGTTACTTAATGCCACAGTCTTACTTCACCAGTCCTAAACATGGTCAGAGGACTTTACTGTACTGCTTCTTACTGTTTCCCTGGGGTCTTGGAGGGTGGAGGGAAGAATCAGCACTGGCAAGCAGGAGTGGTTCTCTCTGGCTTGTCCCAGCCATTTGCCTGGTCCTATCTATTGCTTTCATCTTCAGTATCTCCAGTCCTTGGTCCTGGTGCATTGCTTGCAGTGTGCACAGTAAGTTCTGAGTGTGCCCAGGTCCCTTGTTGCCCGTGTCCATTGTTAGCCATATGCAGTGACCACAAGCCCCTTTGGTTTCAGAAGGGTTCAGCAGCAGCTCAGGCTCTTCAGGCCTCCACCTTTCTGAGCCTTCACATCACCTGAGGGCAAGAGGGGCAGCTCTCCTGGAGAGCGCAAGGAGAAGCAGGAGCTGAAGAAGCAGCAGCAGGTTAGGGAGAAGAAAGCAGGGAAGAACGAAATGTCAGGGAGGCTTACCCTCCAAACCAACTAATGAACAAACAGAAGACCTCCACTGCTTGGAGGTCACTAGTCCAGTGGACGGAGTCTCTTCAGCCTGTATCCATTTAACCTCCTGACCTTGTTTCCACTTTCCTTCAGTTCTTCCTCTCCCAGTTCTCTCTTCTCTGCTTTTTTTAACCCATTGTCCTTTCTTTGGCAAATTTCAGGCCACCTTCTTATACCTTGCAGCTCCTTTGATCTGGTCTTGCTGTGTTCTGTGCACCTTGCACTCTCTGGTTTCCTCCTACTCCTCCACTCCTATGGATCGCGTGGAATTCAGGGGTTCATAGGGATACATGTTTTATATTTCCTTAAAATCCATTGTCACCCTGGCGAATTAAAATTGTTTACCCCAAAACATGGTATTCGAGAGGTATTTTTAAGTATTTTGTGTAAGAACATAAGTGATGTATTCTTCTGTGACCTCATTCTAAGACATAGCTGAACTGTTTCAGCTGAATTTTCCAGAGAATTTCAGCCTCAGGCATACATATGGCCTGGAAAATTTCAGCCTAAATACTTGAAGTTTGGCGAAGTCTATACCCACCTGAAAATAGTCTTCATAATGGAAAGAAAATGTCAGACTATTTTAGCTGTAATTATCTGCATTGTTTATGGTACTATTTAAGTATTGGATGGGGAGTGGAAAATATTACACTCAAAATTAATTAAAATTAAATTTGACTGGATTTGTTATAGGAAGTGAGACCTGGAAACAATACACTGAAACAGAAGATGGTGGCAATCAGCAGGGGTATTGGGCTTCATAAGAATCTCATGAGGGAAACCCAAAACTTGCTTTAAACAAGGATTTATATTTGAGGAGAGGAATACAACAGGTGGTACCCAGAATGAACATGGAAACACTGAAATAAACACAGAGAAACTATCTTGGTCTACAGAAGGGTAATTTAAGTTGTCCCTTGGGAACATGTCAGAAGGTATCTCCAGTTCATCCACTAAACTTTGATGTCTGTCTGCTCTCAGTTAAAAGTTTGAGATGCACAATGGCCTAATAAAAATAAAAGATGTGTTGGTAGAGGTCAGACGGCCTAAAGTGGTTGGGGAACCATGGAATTTGAAAAGTGTGAAATATAAATAATATGTTACCCAGAGACATTTAGTGGTGAAAAATAGAAAGTTCTGATCTGGCCACAAAAAAAGGCAAATAATAAAGTGGATAATTGCTGAGTAATACCCCAAATTAGAAGTGAATGTGCAATTCTCTATGGTGGCAAAAAAAAAGGGGTGGGTGCAGTCCACTTCTGAAGTGAATAGAGGTGTTGTGTGAGAACGAGGTTATAATTTCCACCTGTGCAGGTGTAGTATGGCAACATTTGAGATACTATATTTGGTTTGGGTCACGTTCCTAGCAAATAGGTGTTGGTAGAGATAGGGAAAGCTGGAGAAGACAGGGAGAAAGGTTTGAGTTACTCCCTTGCAAGGAATAAGTAGTAAGAACAATATGTAACTGTTTGTTAAGCAGTGACTAGTTTAGGGGGGAAATACCTGTTTGTATTATGGGGGGAAAAAAAGCATAATGTTTTAGTAGTACAAACAGCAATAATGAAAAGAAACAGGGATGGGAGTGAGAAAGTAATTTATTGTCATAGTAACTATTACATCAGAACATAGCAGCCGAAAAGGCCTTGTAGAAGTCACGTTACGCCGGAGACTTTAAAATAAAGCTGGTCAGCAGTGCACTGTTGGAAAAAACGTACAAAATATGCCATAAGAAGGAATCCTGCTACCGGCGGGAAGGTAGACTGGTTGGATGAATTAATACACCTTTTTCTGGGGAGGGAAGGGGGGAAATCTCATTAAGATGAAACTGTGGTAGGCTTTTAAAAAAGGAAAAAGAAAAAATAACCCACACACATTTTTTCTTGTTTGAATACAACTGTTTGGCACTCAGGAATTAAAAAATGGGCATCATATTAACAGTGCAGTGCTGCTACACTTGACAAAAGTATATTTTTTTCTGGTTCAGTTAGTCCTCAGTAATAAAATGTGAGAGTAATGCCACACAATGGTTGACACCCGTCCTGAAGCCGTTATGGTGTTTGGTAAGTCCTGCCAAGAAGTCTAAAAATAAATCTTCCATCCCTTGCTTCCCATCCCCCTCCATCAGTGATTTCAGTTTGGATTTTCTGAGGTCTGTTAAGGAGGCAAATAAATGTCTATGTAAATTTTGGGTTATGACTTGCCTTATGATCTGGAAACTTACTAATGCATATGATAGTGATGTGAAGGCTCTGAAATAGCGCATTCTGTATGCATTGTACTTTTTGGAAACTTCCTTTTCTTTACACTTGCCCCTTTTTTCAAGGAAAGAAAATAGACATTTTCTCAAGGTTGAATGGTTTCCCATTACATGTATCTCTCTTGATAGACGTGATTTGATGTGTGTTTACACGTTGAAGTCAATGTTGCTAATCAGTTTACAACAGTATACTTAATTATTTCTTAAGCTGGGATTTATTGGGTAATTATCATACCTGTCTTTGTAGGTGAGAGACGTCTAAACTTGAGTGCAAAGTTCATTTTATTTATTTATATTTGAACGTAAGTCCCAAACTCACCATTCAGAAACTCATGCAACTAATTACGGTACTTTGCCTGTTTGCGTGCCACGTTGATTTTTGATCTTTTTGGGAGAAAGGTATAAAGTATTGAGCAAATGCCTGTATGACCTGTCTGCAATGAGTGTGACTGTTCTGACCTGTTTCTTCCAGTATCTTTAAACCTTTTATTTGCTTGTGTTCACTAACAGGGCAGTCCAATGGATCCAATGGTGATGAAGAGACCTCAGTTGTACGGCATGGGCAATAACCCTCACTCTCAGACGCAGCAGAGCAGCCCCTACCCCGGGCAGTCCTACGGCCCTCCCGGCCCCCAGCGCTACCCCGTGGGAATGCAGGGACGAGCCCCGGCCGCCATGGGAGGAATGCAGTATCCGCAGCAACAGGTTTGTGGAGGGTTTCGCTCTGTTGCTTGGGTTTCCCTTCTCTCCGACATTGTGGTAGTGCAGTGGGTGCAAGGGAAAAATTCAGAGATAAGTATGTCGCTTCCAGAAGGAGGGTGAAGGACTGTTTCAAAAGTAAATACCTTGTGTTGACATTGTAAATGTTTTCCAAAACTGCGTACAGTCAGAAAAGAGGTTAGTTTGTTGCTGGTATCTTTTCGGAGAGGGAAATAGGTCAAACATCATCAGTTGTCTTTCTCGGTTGACATCACTTAGCCTTGTATATTTCTTTAATTTATTTTTTTAATTCTTTCTCTCTGGCTCACAACTTATTTATCTAAAAGATGAAAACCTAGAGCTGATGTCAGCATAGCGACACTAGCGTTGTCCAGCACATGCAAATGTGTTAGGTATTTCTATCAGATGTTCTCTTTTTTTCTCCCCCATCCTCCTCTTGTAAGAGTTTTCTGTAACTTTTCTTATTTTTTTCCCCCTCACCAACTCTTTCAAAAATTATTCTGATTTTTTGGTACCGAGGAACATGTAAGAATCTCCTTTAATCTACATGGATTTCACTGTTGATGATGCTCTTGTGCAGTTTTTTCCTGCACTTTTAAGAGAAGGTTATTACAGTGTCCATACCATACGTGCTAAGGAAGATACAGTAATTTTCTAGAGTGGGACAGAAACTAATTTATCCAAAAGTTACACTGGCAAATTTTTCCTAGATTTTTTTTTTTTTAAGGGTTGCAAGTGTAGGCAATAGGAGCTCTGAGCTCTTTACTATGTTGTGAGCATAGCAAGCTAATAAGTTGATGATTAATGGGAAGCAGCATTTTGTTTTGTGCAACTGACTAGTTGCAGATCAGTTTCTTTTTAGGTCATTTATTGTTAAATGTAGAGAAGAAAAGAAGATTATGGACTCCCAGACAGGTGCCTGGCTAGTTCTAGTTATTTATGTTAATTCTGTCTGCTGGTACAGGGTGTTCATCAAGTGCTCAGTTAGCTAGTAATTTCAAATACACTAGTTGAGTGACTATTACCTTTGTCAAGAGTTCTCATTTTTGTTCTTTTCTGTTGTTAAATAGATATTTAGTTGTAAGGAAGTGGTCATTTCATTTAGAAATATCAAACAGCAGACGTGGTTCTCACTTCAGACAGCACAGCATTTTGTCAGTCGTAAAGGAGGAGAAACTGGTAAAAGGAGGCCATAGCCAAACTAAAGTTATTAAAACATATTTTTAATTTTAAAATGAGTTATTCTGCGTTATGTGGAGATGAGTGTTGAATTTTCACTTCATTTGCTAATTGCTTGATAATTATAAATTATCCGTCAGCAGGCAGTGACCTGGCACAGCGATTGGCTGCGGGCCCTATCTGTCTTCTAACGGCATTAATGTAATTGGCCGAGCAGCAGCACGGTTCTGAGCACTAATGCTCTTCGGGGGGGAAAAAGTGAGAGGATAATTATGACATTGAATTTTTATTGAACGGACATCACCACCTAGGCATGATTTTGTTTTGGACAGCCTCCAAAGCTTCGCGTGTTTGGTTTGTGAACCTCTAATGATCTGAATCCAGTTCTTTTCATATTGCTCATATATTACCACCTTTCTACAAAGGATTAAAATGCAGGAATGCAGGTTTGTAAATTGAATTGCCAACTTACCAGCTGAGTGGTAAGTTGTCTTTGGCACAGGATGCCACAGTTTGATTCCTGGCTGGATTTTTACTCCTGTGACATGAATATTAAATAAGGAGAGCCTAGCTTTGCCTGTTAAAATTGGCTGCATAGTATGTGCCTACTCCTAGATATAATATTATATATAAAAAATAATCTTGCCAAAAGTTTCAGAAGATGAATCTCAGCACTTTCTGAAAATGGGAGTCCTTCACAGTGTCACGTTGAATTAATGAAAACCACAAGACACTTCCGAAAACTTGATTGGTTAAATCATCCTGGGCCCTTAACATACACCTTCTTTGGTTTTAAGTATGGTGCAAAAAGGGCATTGGGTAGGTGGGTTATGAGGGTGGAAAGCTGCACTGTAGGAAGGGAGGGAAACATTTCTGAGGGAGGTTGTTCTTATTTTAAGTTATAGCTTGCTGTTTTCCAGAGATAGCTGAGGGTGTCAGTTCCGTTTTCGTGGATGGAACGAGGAGGCTTTTTGTTAGGCTGTAAAGATATTTGAATCTTGAAGAAGACCTTGAAATGTTAAGTCTAGCTCTTTGTCAGTCAGTGCTGTGGCTTGAGGTTGAAGCTATGGGACTTGACAGATTTTAACTTGCAGGCTCTGCTATCGGATGCTACAGGTGGACAAACAGAAATGGAAAAACATCACCCTAATGATCCACCTGAAATTAATGAAAATGAAGGTAATTGCCTAGATGTAGGTAGCTGGTGGGGTCATGCTGCAGCAGGGAATAGTGTGTTCCTATTGGAAGCCCTTCATTGCAGCCTGCCAGCCAGAGGTGGAGGAGAGATGTGGGGAGGGAGTCCTCCGACATCAGAAAGTTTAAAGAGTGGAAAAGATGAAATGTTGTCATTCTGCCTATCTGCAGCATGGGTGTTGAGCATAGCTTGCTAACCTGTTGAAAAAGTGGTCTCTACATAATGCAGCAGACATCTTCTTCAGACTTCTGTTTGTTGTAGGCATGCTTGATAATAAAAATTTTGAAATAAAACCCCAAATTTCCTTAGAATTCTGTGTGGAAATGTCAGGATGTTGAAGGAAGTGCAGAAAGTACAGGTTGGATACGTTCTGTGAAATGGCTACAGCGTTTTGTCTGATATTAAGGGCATGTCCAGTTAATTCAGTATGAGTTAAATATGTAAAGAATTTGGACTGATTTCAGTAAAATTGTCTTCATGGGCTAGGATATTAAAGATCAAATGATTTTATAAAGTGTACCTGCATAAAAAGGGAAGTATAAGAGAGGAAGCTATTACTAGAAGCATCATATGCTTTATTTGTAGGGTTGCAGACTTGATAGTTCATCTCTCTTTTGTCAGCAGGCAATAGATGTTGTCGATGAATTACTTAACAAAGATGATTTCTGAATGTTGTTAGGAAGGTTAGGTTTTCTTTGCTTTCCCTCGATTCAGTGGGAGGAGAGGGAAAGGAGGCAAGGCAAACCCAGCAGCAAGTTCACCTGTGTCTAGGTCGTGAGTTTCAACATGATTGAAGCACAAGTTGCAGCAAGGCATCCCAGGGTTTTAAAATGCTGGTCTTGCATGTGAATCTTAATACTGCTACTTCATGTACTCTCCCTTCTGGTTTGCATAGGAGGAATGCAATTTTGGGATTACTAGCACTACTTTCCCAGGGCATCAGGAAGATTACAGTATGTATGTGAAAACAGAAAACAAACACATACTTCCAGGTTTAACTTTCATTTTCTAAGCTCTCAGATCATAGAATCACAGAATGGTTTGGGTTGGAAGGGACCTTAAGGACCACCGAGTTCCAGCCCCCCTGCCGTGGGCAGGGACACCACCCACTAGATCAGGTTGCCCAGGGCATCATCCAACCTGGTCCTGAACACCTCCGGGGATGGGGCATCCACAGCTTCTCTGGGCAGCCTGTGCCAGTGCCTCACCACCCTCTGAGTGAAGAATTTCTTCCTAACATCTGATCTAAATGCCCCTTCTTTTAGTTTGGAGCCATTCCCCCTTGTCCTGTCATTGTATGCCTGAGCAAAAAGTTGCTCTCCATCTTTTTTATAAGCCCCCTTTAAGTATTGAAAAGCTGCAATACGGTCACTCCAGAGCCTTGTCTTCTTCAGGCTGAATAGCCCCAGCTTTTTCATACTTTCTTCAGATGCTTCTTGGAATTGCAAAGAGTGATGTCAAAATTAAGAAGACTAATATGCAGGGATACTTAGCAACTTCACACTTCAGGCATAGTTCTGCAATATATTTCACTGTAGTGTGAATATTAAGATCTGATTAAAAAAACCAATAATTTCCTTTTCATTTAGCTACTTATTCCCCCTCCCCACCTTTTGGACCTTCACCAAGTCAGTTTTGATGCCCTAATCAGTTTTCCAGTTTTGATTCTGATGACCTTTCAAGGTGTTTCTGTGCTGTGGGAAGTGTTCTGATACTTTGTAAAAAACACTTGCATTAAAACTGAGAGTATCTACTAAAAGACGGTTTTTCTGTCATTGTCTGATGTTGCGTTTTCAGGTTAATAGCATGTAATAATTTAGTTTGTGCTGAATTCCATTAAGCTTAAAAATCAGCTCCTTGTAATACGCTATATGTGTAGGTTTTGGAAGTTTGTAGCAAAGTCTGAAGGCCTGGATTTATGAGTATGTTTGAAAGAATTGAATGGTATGATGTGGCTGTTTAATCAGATGATCATTGCCTAATTGATTTTTTTAGGATGCATTAAAAATTCTTGTGTACTTGATGGACTGGAACAACAACTCATTGTGTAAATAGGATCATGTTGCTATAACGCATGGTAAATTCCTTTATGAAGGATAGTTGCATGGATATGTACAATAGCCATTTCTAATAGCTGTTTAAAATGCAGTATTTCAGTACTTTTTCACTTCAGTACTCATCATGCACTCATCTCAGAGCCTTGAGCCTGCTAGCACTAATTCAGTTATGAGGTTTGAGCCTCAGTCTGTTCTTTCTTTTTCAGTATATAAATACTGTAGAGTGCAACTGTGCTAGTCACTTGTCCCTTTCACATTTCTTGTATTCTCGATTTGCAGAACGCAGAAATGAACCTTGTCAATGTCCTCAGTTTTAAAAGTGGAACTGTAAATATTCAGAGAAATAATTTTTCTCTATCTTTTTTTGTACATTTTTGAGGATTAAGTAAGAAAAATTTGCTAGTTTTTTTGTTTGTTTTTGAGGTCTTATGTGACAGATTTCAGCTAGGAGTAACTTTTTTTTTTAAAGGTGCAGAGAAGTTACAAAACCTCTGGGAATGTGCTGCAAGGATTTATTGTAATGGAAACTGCAACTCAACCAGAACTATAGAAGCACCAATGTGATTACCTCATTTAGGAAAGGGTTTACAGTCCTCATATTGGGTAATGTCCCAGATTGTAAATGTCGAATTTATGCCAAGGAAATCAATTGGCTATTGGCTTGGCAGGTAGTTTTAAAGCTAGCAAGCACAAATGTGTTTACTATTGGGTGGCTGGTTGTGTGCGTTATTTTCTGAAATAATTTTAATTCTAGAAGGTTGAAATATTCAAAGAAATTGAGGCTGACTGTAAAGTTTTGCTGTGAACTATTAACTGAAATGTAGTGCGTGTATACGGTGAGTGCTAGTCAAGTGGTATGTTTGTTGTCTTGTGTGTATGCAATTGCCTTCACCTGCTAGAGAATATTGAATAGATTGCAGTTTTTTGTGCTCCCAAGCAGCTTTTAGCACAGATGATGTTGTTATTGGTTAAGGGAGTAGATATACGAAATAAGCAGAGTTTTCATTTCTTAGCCTATTTATTTTGCAAGGGCAGAGAATGAATCAATATGATTGATTCTTAAAAAGAACTGGCGGAGGACAAAGCATTGAGATGTGTTGCCGTTTCGTAAAGACCGAAAGATGCATTTCATACATTCACATAAAAAGAAATTGTGAAGCTTTGATCATCACATGCTTCAGAATTTTTTTTCCCCAAGATTTTTGTTTGATTTGCCTTGGGTGTGTTTTGTTTATTTTGTTTTGCATTTTTCCTGGACATTTAGTTGGAGCTCTGATTATTAGCTTGTGGGCCTTCTTTAGTAGCAAGCAGAAGTTGAAAATCTTAAAGGTGAATCTTTTCCCAATTTTCTCTTCCATTAAAAACATACTTTGAATGAAAATAATTTCTCAGAATACTTTATTTGAATGATGTGTGCTGTTCTGTCAAACTGCTACAAACTGCCAGCAAAAAAGCTGTAGTTGAAATAAGTAGAAGAAATACTTCCTGGAGAGCGTAAAGTTTGAGTCCTTCCTTTTATGAATCAGAAAAAGGGGACAAGAAGTCACAGCGATTTGTCTTCCTTGTAAGGTCATCTTTAAGAATGGATCTTTTGATGGTCAAGTGTTAATAACTGCAAAGAAAAGTTGGTGCTCTTTGTCATGTAAAGAAATGGGGTTTTTAAATTTCAGATTTCAGAAAATGCTAAATAGTGTGCTTGTGCAGACTGTAGGAAAATGTTTAGTATGGTTCTTTCTTTTCGGTATACTAAGCCTCATTGACTAAATTGAAAAAAAGGCTGCTACTTTAGTTCATGGCAGGATAAGGCTTTATGTTGTATTGTCTCCGTTAGAATTATCCCTTTCATTGAGTGTAATTCACTCTATAGAGAGAGGTGAGCCCAGATTACAGATAATCACAGAATCAAATTTGACATAAGTTTCAGGTCTTTATGGTAGCTTAGCTCTTCATCTTAATGCTGGTCATCTGAGATTGTTTACCGAAGGAAAATCCCTAAAGTAGTGGAATTGCATTATTATGGTAAATAGAAACATTTCAGTAGCTTCTATCATTTCTTTGAAATGGTGCTTAAAAAAAAGTAGGATGAAAAGGGAAAACAACTGATTCTTCAACTGGTGATAGGCTGCTCGGAAATGAGACAGGGTTGACGTTTTTATCTGTTCGCTTACTGATGTTCAGTGAATGCTAATTTTTATATCTGTCCTGGAGTAAGCAGCAGCCTACATTTGTATAGAAAGTGTGTAAGAACCATCAACATACTATGCCAAACAAAAAATTATTTTCGTTACTGCTAAATGACTGTACTTTGTGTTGAATACTTAATAGCTATAACCACATATGCAAAGCCCACGGGTTGCTGTTAAGGAAGCAGCAGTTATTCTGATGTTGAGAACTTTGTTTAGGAGAAGTATTAGCTGTCAGCCTAAATTGGAGTTAGGTAGGAAATAGATTTTGGTGATTAGAAGTGGAGAACAGAGGGTCATTCGCTGCTTTGCTAGGAAGATACAAAATCATTTACCTGTGAGCAGCTCATTTTACATGGAAGCACAGGACGGGAGTTTATTTACATTTGAAGTTAAATAAGCATCATGCTTTAAGAAAACTCTGCTTCATTGCTCCATTCAACAGCTGCCATGCAGTGACTATGCCAGGAAGGTTTTAAAGTGTAGGTAAGGAATAATTAACTGTTACTCTTAATATTATGTTTATAGTAGTTTTCTGTTAATAATATTCATCAAAGACTAATTGGCACTCCAAACTACCAAAATTACATCCAGACCCATCACGCACACGTTAAGATTTTTGTAACCATACTTTCTGTAATGTCCCTGGGGGGCAGTTCAGGTTTTTTTTGCCTTTTTTTTTGAAGTCTTCATATAAGTTTCTCAGAAGATATTATCAATTGCCCATAAATTTGAACTTGCTTAGAGGATGCAAGGGAGGCAATAGAATTTGCTTTTTTAAAAAACAGGGAGTGTGTTTCCCACAGCTGAAAATAGGGCTAAAGATAAGAAGGTGAAACCTGCCTGAAGTTGATGGGAAATCTGCTGTGACTTCAGCAGAGCCCATGATTTCACTCAAGGGCTATGGGGTTGTTGGCTGAATTGTCTTCAGCTGACGGCAACGTAGGCAGAATCGTCTGTTTAAGTCAGTTAAACAATTTCAGACTGAAACGGGTCAGTATCCTTCACTTTGGTGACTTCGGGACAGTCAGGTAGCTTTCTTGGGACGATAGACCTTTCAGAAATATCAGATATTTCAGGAGCTCACAACTAGGCTCTCATTGCTGCCAGCACCTTTAAAAAAAAAAAATAAAATAAAAAGTTAGATTTAGCTTCAGCCAAAGTTCTGTAAAAATAGTTTCACAGTAGTATTTAAAAAGTTGCAAGAAATGGAAAACGTTTTCCATGCCTTTTTCTTTAAAGTCAGTCTTAAATGACATGGGTCCCATGCAGTGTAATCAAAGCATGCTCAGTGACCTGCTTCAGTGCTGTATGTTTTATCACCTAAAACATTAAGGTTTTTTTGTGGGGATAAAAGAATTATAAAATCTCTCATAAAGAAAAGAATTTTAAATATGTTTTAAACCACATTTTCCTTAGGTCACTTTTTCTAAAACCAATTGTATTGCTCCTTATGACTATATTAACTGGAGGCATATAAAGATTCTAACGTAAATACTTTAATCTTCTGGTCTTTTATTGTTTTTTAAGAACAGTGAAAAAAAGGTTTGAGAACTTAAGGAATAACTTCAATGTACAGCTCATTCAATTTTTGTAGGCTTTTATTCATATGTTACCTTATGTGACCCCATTTTTGGGTGCCTCTCTACTACTTATGCATTTTATTCATTGCTTTGCCTGGAATAGAACAAATGTGTTAAATGCTTGCATTCTAGCTGGTAAGTGTTTGATCTCTGAATCTTATAAAGCATTTTGGGGGTGGGGAAGAGGAGTGAGGAGGAAATCCGTGTCTGTTTTATTTCTTTGTGTGCTCCATCCTTTTCTTCCTCTTCTGAATATTGTCACTTAATGCTCTTTGCATTTGTGTGTTAAGAACAAACAAGTAACAGGTAATATAGTGACTGGACAATATTAAAAAGTGTATTTGAATCTTATATTGAAATATACCTTTGGGGAAGTGAGTGAATTTGGCTTTGTTGTATATGTCAAAGGGACAAATTGCTCTTGTTATTAGTATGTTTCACAAAGCAGTGATGGAGAGATTTCTGCTTATTTCTTGGCAAACTGTAATATAGCATGTCTTTTGAGACAAGAATCCAATCAAAATAAACAAGGTTTATATGGCCACTCAGGGAAGATGTTGTTTTAATTATAGAAGTGACATTACTTATCTTGACTCTGTGTACGCGTGTGTTTTACAGACCCGATTGGCAAATGCATGTTTTATAGGACAGGTTAGCAAAACTGCCTCGTTCTTTGCACTGGGTTACCTCTGTGCCTGAGATGTTTTGCTCTGCGCATGTGGTCTTTAGTAAAAATAAGTAGGTGAGGATTGATGCCAAAAACACATTGAATCTGTGTGTAGAGAAAGCAAGCGAGGTTCCTCAGAAAGCACCTCTGCTGCTTTGGAGCTCCTGTTCCCCCTTTTGAGGGGTGCCGCTGTGCGTCTCTGCTCTTGCTCCTAGCTTTCTCATCTGTCAGCATGAAATTTGGTATCTTTTGAACTCTTCCAACTTACTGGAGAGTATTTAAAAGGACTGACACAAATTGACTGGTTTCTGTTTTTTTCATTGGTTTCATTTTATTGCTGGTTGGCAAAACTGAAGAGTATCAGAGGCCAAGATATCCCTCTACAGAGTTGGGAAGTGTGTACTTAATAGATTTATGGTCGTTTTATGTTTGGAAAGTTGTCCTAGGAAGGAAGCTATTATTTTAATTCAACCTTAATTTCTGCAGAAAGTGATAATTCAGACTTTGTGCTCACCAAGGAGAAAGTCATATCTGATGTTAGAGAGCAGGCAGGTGGGTTTTCAGCCGTCCAAGGTGATGCTGTGAAAAAAAAATCCCATGTATCCTTCTCAAATTGAAGATTAAGGTTTATGACCTGAGTAAATGTTGAAGAGTAGATTCAGAAAATGCCAAGACTGTGTGGATACTTGGCCTTTCTTTTTTGATTTTATTTTTTTTTTACATTACAGGAAAAAGAATGTTTTCTAACATTGCTTTAGGCCTATAACTCAGGGGTTACAAGAGGAATATAACCATAAAAAGTAATTGAAGAATATCCAAGGAAAGATTATATATACTTGTGTTGGCTTTTCTTTGTTCTTTCTCTGTCATATTGTCATCTCATTTTTGTCCTTCACATATATAAGTAAGTAAAAATACGTTCTTATTCTTGACATGTATTGCGATCCTGTATGGCAAAATACCTGACTAAATATCACAGCCCTGTGTACATATAAGTTGCTCTGTTTTTACTGGAATTCCTGCAGACAAATCTAAAGCAACTCAAACTTCTGCATTCTGTAAAACAGGTTTAAAAAAAACAGCCCAGAGGATAAAAACTAGTTATTGTTAAGGAACCTTGTTGTAAGACTGTTTATAAGAATGTGGAAAGATGCACACTGCATGTAATGTTTTACTTAGTGAAGAAAACAAGTTTTTACTTGAAAAGATTGTCTACGTATAAGAAAAAACTATTCAACTTGCATCCATAGGCAGAATTCTTGTGTGTAATAAATTTAAGTGTTCTGAAGATTCTTATATATATTTGCTGAAAGAAGGGACAAAAAATTTTGGCACTTGTTAATCCTGTAGTAATAAAATGCTATAAATGATAGGTTTTTATTGCATTGTGGTTTTCTTAGATACTTTTTATTGTCTCAGATGCAATATTTCACTAGACAGTACTGAAAATGGCAAACAGTCTCTGAAAAGGGGGGGGGTGCTAGGTCTTAAATGGCAGAGTTTGGTAAAAATGGAAAGGAGAAGACCACCAGTAGGTAAGCAGTATCAGCAGCACTATCGCTGATAACGTAAGGAGTGATCATCCGCTCCATGCATGTCAATAAAAATGCAGGAGAACACCTTTCTTGACGTGGGGGTTGCTGAAACATCAGTGCTGTCTCTTTTTGTAATACTCTTGTGGATGTTTTTGCACAAAGTGGTATCTGTCAGAGCTTGAAATACTCTTGCGCAGTTCCCTTTGAACAGGTAGCTCAGGACAAGTTCTAGCACATAGTTACTTGACATGGGGCCGCCTACTGCGGGGAAGGAATGTCTTGCTTACATACATCCGAGCTGATGTGCTAAGAACTTTGCCAGTCACTTTGCCGTTTACATATTGGGCTGTAAATAATTACTGAACTTCCATTTTGAATCGCTGCTTTCTTCTTTTTTTCCCTCCTCCCGTTAAGGGAAGACAATAGCAGTGGGAAGTACTGAGGATGCTTGTAACAGTTTGTGATTAGCCTGGAGATATTTTTATGGTGAATCTAACGTAAATCTGCACATTTCTATTGTATGCTGTCTTTGTTTTTGAAATGCACTGTTTACTCTCCCTATGTTGTTTTCAGTAGTACTGTTCATCTAGTAATACACGTGGTGTGGAGTATGTCAAATTGCAGTTGAAAACAAATATTGTGAATGACTCACCTAAAGGATGCAGTAAGAGTGCTAAGATTGAATATTTTTCCTTAGAGATACCTTTCTTTGTTATTTTCATACACTCGGCGATAGATTGTCACTGGTATTTGAACAGTGGCTTTATTCAAAGCGTAGTCTTGTTTCTGCTCACTTGTGGAGTTCTTTATCTATGCTGTTAGCGTCTTGTTTTGCAAATTGAGATATTCAGACCCTGGAATGTGATATTTTGTGCAAATCCCAGTTGTGCTGAAAAAGGCAGAATGAATTGGGTGATGGAGACCCTTGAAAGGACGTGAATTCACTCTTGTCCCATAATTTTTCCTACAGTTGAAGTCAGTGTAACTGCTTATGGGAGTAAGCAAGGTACAACTGTGTTTTTGTGCCATTATCTTGATGGATTTTTTCTTTTTTTTCTCTTTTTTTTTTTTTAAGTTTCCCTGTTTGGGGCAACTTTATCTGTGTGGCTGCAGGTGAAATTAGCCTTGCAAATATATTTGTCAGCTGAGGCATAAGTGTACTTCTTTGCCCTTATTGCAATGTTAGTATCGTTAGTTACACTATACTTGCTCATGGAGAAAAAAACCATATGAATCACGGAAGCCTGCAGCATTATTCTTCACAGTTGTTGTGGACACGTGGTCAGGCTTCTGTTTGCTGTCCCCTCTCTGTGAGGAACCGGTGTCACTTGGGGGGGACAACCCGTTTGTGTTTGGGAATGCCACCACTCGCCCATTGGTTTCCAAGACCTTGAGTGAAATTCGTCTGAGGTTGTGCAGTCCCTGTCAATTTTGCCCTCACGGCTGCGGTACATCTAGATGCACAGGAGGCTTTCTGCATTCACAGGCAGCCAGGGGAGAGGCTACTGCTGCCCACTCTCCCTCTGGCAAGCCGTTCGCAGAGTAACTTAGTGAAAATACCATGGTGGTTATCAGCTGGTCTGCCTCAAGGGGCTACATGTCTCCCTTCCAGGTGTGAGGCATCGAGGTAATGCAGTGACAGTAGGCCGAGGAAAAATCTAAGCCTGTGTTGAAAAAAGTGTATCTGGATGCAGAGATAAAACGGTGGTTGCTTTGTTGGGGCCATATTTTCGTACCTATTCAGAAAAAGAACTACCATGTGAAGGTAAGCGTGCAAATGTAAATCTTAAGCAAATAAAAAGTTGATAATCCTCCTGAATGAAGCTGGTGATGGTACATGACTGTCTTGATGCTGCAGTTCAATGTCTTCATCCGGACTGGAAACCTTCAGACACCTCACTTTAACACTGATTTAGAGTCTTAGATCTGAGACTGTGTAGAATATCGAGGCAAGGACTTCTTTTGTCTAGTACAGAAAAGTGAGGGAATGCATCAGAGAAATTTCAAGGTAAAAGAATTAAGTGGATGAAATCCATGTTGTGGGATAGGAGGGGTTTGTTGGAGCTGAACTGCTTAAATGGCTCCACTGGCTGGAAAATAAACTGAGACAGGCTTTTTCTGGCCCAAGGAGAGGAAGGTATGGGTCACACTTTAGAATTGGTGAGATTCCCAGATGATGATGTCCAAGGGACAGTTCCAAGTCTCAAAACTTTACACAAGACAGAAGAAAATGTACTTTTCCCATTAGGTGCACGAAACCTAGGCAACAACCCCCTACCACCAGAAGTCACTTCTGTCTTTTGACTTCTTTTTGGAAGAATTCACATTAGTAAGGTAGGTTATGATGCCAGTTGCCAGGAGGCCACAGCCTTTAGAAAGTCTCTTTATCCAGTTGATGTGTCTGAAGAAACTTCCTTTCCATTAAGCAAAACAGAAGCAAAGGTGAAAGTTTCTGGAATTGACCTGCTGATATGGTAGACCATAAAATGTAGAAAGTTTGGGGGTTTTGGAGAAACAAGTTATCATCTGTGAAGAGAAGGGAGTGTGCTGGGCTGAGCTGCTTCCCATAGATGAACCAATTTGCTGAGGCCAGGGCAGGTGGAAGGACTCTAAGATAGAGCAATAAGGGTGGAGGGTAAAACTAAAGCAACAGATAAGCACACATGGAAATCTACATCATGGCCTTGTGAGCAAAAGTGATCACAACTATTTAATTGCCTATACTCTTAATGCTGGCAGAAAGGGTAATAAACAAGAGGAAAAGAAATTTCTCATTTGCGATTATAAATTTCATCTACTTGGTATTACTTGAAATCTAGTGGGAAGGTTCACAGGACTGGAATGTTAAAATAAATGGTTATAACCCATTTAGAGAGAATTGAATGCGTAGAAGGGGAGGGAAAGTGGAACTCTGTATCAGGAGCAATATTATGTATTTCTGAATCACTGAGCGCTCAAAAGCAAATGATTTTATATGCTTCTGAACTACTGTCCCGGCAGAGAAGGCTTGAGATCAGGGTGCTAGCTAGTATCTGCTAGATACCACTGAAATAAAGTAGAAGTGGGATAACCAGTTCTTTAAGAATGGTACCTGTGCTGGGGAGCAGAGACGGAACACCTTGTGCTGCCAGTATTAAAAGCTTTGAGATTCTTTTTTTTTTTTTTTTTGAAAAGCATGTGTGTGTAAATGCAGGTGACAATTTATCTTGAAATGCTTTGTCTGGCACTGAGGAATTCAAAGGCAGATGAACTTGTTACAAGGCTAAATTACTTTTTTTTTTTTTTTTTAATTTTAAGGACCACAGTTTAACTGTGTTGCCTGCAGAAAGAATTGAGCTCAAATAAGGAAAGCATAATCAATGACCGTGGATGCATAAAGATTTGCAGATGTACTGCGTACACTTAAAAACATGCGTCTATTACTTTCAGAGAGACAGCTACAGAGAGATGGAATGGACATAAGCTAAATCATTTCAGAGAAATTTTTTTTGTTCAGTTTCTATAGACGATACTTAGAAATTGCTTAAAGGTATTTTACAAAATGAATAACAGAGAACTTAATTCTCTCCTGCTGTTTCTGTCTCCAGCATTTGTCAGAATTGTAGAACTAGTAGGAAAAAATACTGTCAGCTCTTGAAGCTATTTCTTGTTTTGTTTAACAAAGATATTTTGAATGTGGATCAAGTTTATTTTAGAGTGGTTTCTTTAACTAACGAAGACCCGTTTTTAAAAGGAGTCAAATTCCTTCAACTATAAATGAGTGCTAATTGTAAACTTAAAAAATGGTCTGCTAAGAAAGAAATGTTCTGTTTACCATTTTTCTAATGTAATAAGCATGTTAAATTTAAGATCTGAATAAATATTTGTCTAAGTGCATAATTGCTTAAATAAGTGTGTGTGGACACTTAAATGTGTTTTTCTGGTTAGCAAAAAGACTTGCCAAGCATAGTGTAAAAGCTATAGCTAATAATAAAACAAAATTCAATATTTACCAATCAGTGCGACTAAATGTTTCTTTAAAAGAATAACCAAAAAATAATTAATGCAAAGCAAGATTAGAATATATTACTCATGCCAGATTTTCTGCTTGCCAATTCAAATGATGATAAGGCTGGACTAATATTCAGTACCTTGATTTGAATCAGTCCACTGTGATGTAGGAACTGAAAGGCAGGTCTCGCTTACAGGATATCGCTTTCTTCTGGAAAGCAGGGACAGAGAAAGCTTTGAAGGTCATGGCAGATAATAAGTTGAATGCAAGTTCCTTGTGCAGTCCTGCAGTTTAAAAGCATTGATATGATATTTGGCTGAGTAAAAGAAAGTGATACCGGAAAGCTGAATCTAGTTTGGGGTCCTTTAGAATGGCTGCTGGAGATGGAGCTCAGACAGAGAGCTACAATGGCTACAGCAAGCTGGAGAATGTTGTCCATCATCAGTTCCCAAGAACTGAATGCCCTTTTAGGTTGAGAAAGAGAATATTCCCATCTCTTGGTGTGAATCTTTGTATATCTGGATCTGTGGAACAGACATTTTTAGGAAGAATTTTTCAGTCCAACTTTGGTCTGTACTTTCACAGATAAAGAAAGCACATTGACTGGAGCACGGTGGCCAGATGCAGGTGCAGTGTCAGGCTTGCCATCTTCTTCCAGTGTTGCAGGATATCTTCAAACAATCAAAATAACCCCAAAAGATCTGAAAAAATTAACTTGATCTTTTTAAGTATTAAGTGATGTAAATGTGAAGTCACTTTCCTTCTGCTTTATTGCAGTCAGAGTATTTGTTTTTCTCTCTAGTGAATCTCATGTTCCAGCAGTGTGGTCAATTTATTAAAGCTGTAACACATTGTTATGCCTTCAGAAACCAGGAACTTTTAATTACTAAAAATAAAGTAAAGTGGTTCTTAATTTTACAAAGAAAACGTGAGTGCTTATTTTTTTTTTGTGGAGACTGGTTCTCTGTGCCTGAGATGTTTGTCGTCAGGCAAATATTTCATTTTAAAATGCATGTAGAAGGTATGAAAATCCTGGAGATTGAATGCACTTTTGCTTCTTTTACAATACAACAGGTAAATTGTAAGAATTCGGAAGGCGCAGAAATGTCATTTTTTTGGCTCACTTGGAATCATGAACAAGATAATATCTGCATCACCTAGAAAAAAACAAACTTTGAGAAGGCAGCTTGATTCTCTCTGCTTCTTAAACTAGAAGAGAAATAAAAATAACAAGTAAAAGTTTACTAAATTCCATGCAAGAATGCATGCAGGCATACGCATACTAAGTATTCCTGTCTGCTCGTCTATTTTCGCATGCATTGGGAGTAAGTAGTGTCTTTATATTGTTTAACAGTTTACTTTCCAAAATTGACCACAAGGAAGCAAGTTAAACAAATTCATAAAACTATACAGTAGATTAAGCTATGATTTGATCATATCAATTTAGTCTGGCTCTATTAATAGCTAATAAATGTCTTTATTTTTTTAATGCCTGGGAGCCATGTTACAGTATACTCAAGTTATTATTTCAGATAATAACCTCTACTTCTGGTAGGCAATGAATAGACAGTTATTACTGTTTTTATATTAAATATAATGCTTCATTTTAGAACTTTTTTTGGTATTTTGAAGAATAAATTAAGCTTAATACACAATTTATTACAATTTTATATGTAAATTTAGTCTTTAATAGTTCAGTTTTCTTTCAAATTTCTGTAAACCTAATAAAAATGTAACTGTAGTTATATATTTATGATAATTTCATTTGTGTGCTTTTAGTGATGCATGTATACTACATACTAATGAGCAAATGAGATAACACATTAGAGTTGGAATATAGAAAGAATCCTGGTAATTAGGATGCTTGGGTACAAATTTTGACTCTGCTGCTGAACTGTTATGCTAATTTATTATAAAATGCATAATACTTGCAAATAAATGATAAAATAGCTACCTGGTGCTGCATATTCAGTAACATTTTATCCAAATAATGTTTGTTGAGCAGAAATCGTGTTCTTGCAAAATACAGAAGCAAAATACAAGTTTTAAGCTTGCTGAAATTCTACCATGCTTTGAACAAACATACTCTTATACATCGGGTGGAAACACTTGTGTTGTAGATGCAACAATTAATTGCTTTTATCACAACACTTAATTTCATCTTTTTTTTTCCCCTGTTACTGCAGTCTTACTTTTTAAATCTTTTCAGTCTCAAATGAAGTGACAGGTAAAAATGTGCCTTGTTCCCATCATGAGAAACTGTCCTTGTCTGGCACTAGGGTTCTAGATGAGCAGGGGAAGCAGAAGCCAGCAACGACATACACAATGGATGATACGGTTAATGCAGAGTTGAGTAAATGTCTGCAGGAGTAGAGGACAGCAGGGTAACAAAATTGGTGTGATTGCACAGGAGAGGAATGTTACTGTAACTGTGACATGAATTGACAAGGCCGAGTGAGATGTTCCTTCCTATGCAGGCCAGGGAAGCTGTTAATTTTAGGTACTGTTGCTCTGGATGAAGCATCAAGGTGTTGGAATAACTAATGCAGTAATTATTGAGGTAGGAATGCCTGCTGTTTTACTTAGACATAATTAGTGGTATGTTTTTTTTCACACTTTACTGATGTAGGATGTTACTGTAACCCGGGATGATACATACATTGGCGTGGGCACGTAGGTGCATGTAACTTGTTGGAGCAGTATGTGTAAAAAGATTTACGCATTTTATTTAGTTAAGTAGTATAAGTGATCAAACTGGCATTTTTTCATAAAAACACAGGGACTTAAGCATAAAATTTTAGCAGTTTCCATTTAATTTTCAATGGTAAGTTGTTTAGATTCCTTCGGGAATAGGCGGGAGTCCTGGAGAGATGACTAGAAGAAAACAATCTTGGCATGCAGTATAGATAAGGAGAATTGTGCATGTGGGCATCCCCTTTGAGCAATATTGGTAGTTGGTAGATCCCTAAGAACAATTCATCACGTATTTGTCTTTTCATCTGGTCGCAGTTTTGCTGAAGTTTGTCTTTGACATAGGTATATACGTAAATCATATATATATGTGTACACGCAGTCACTCTACATATGGTGGTGTGTATATTTCCCCATCCAGAAACCTCCCCACTGCATGGATTCTGGGCAGTGGCAGGCACTGCTCCTAGTAATGGCACTGGCTGTTCTTGGCTCTGTGTCAGGCTGGGTGATGCTTTAAATCTGGGATTTGCTGTCACAATTAAATACAGACCATGTATAGCTCACAAATCCACCTCTTCCATGACCCCAGATATTGATTTATTTGATTGGACAGTTGGAAAACGATTCAGCATTATCTGTGGAGCAAGCAGCATTTTGAAACCAGTCATTATTAGTGTTAAAATGATTTATTGCTTCTTATCTTTAAAATCGTTTGGGTTTGAGGGTGCATCTGACATTGCATAAATCTCTAGGTAGTGGTGGGTGTTTGAACAAATTTTATGCAGTCTGCTTATTCACTTTAAATTTTCAAAACAAGTACTCAAAAGCTACTTCATTTGAAAGGACAGAGTTTTCACAGCTTACCAGGCTGCAGATTTAATAACAATGAACTTCAGAGAAGCTTTAGCCAGGACAAGTGCATGCATCTTTGCATTGTTACACAATTTGGTAGTTTAGCTTAGAAATAAATTGTAAATGTCAGATCCAAAGAGGGGCCTGTGCGACTGTAAATTAGCGTGTGTGGTTTTTTCCCAGCTACTTCAGTTAGCCTGGTAAGACATCTTCTCCCCCTACACGCGCTTTGCTTTATTTATTCCATGTGTGCTGTTATTTGTTTATTTATGTATTTATTTTTAAGTATCGTTTGTATTCCAGTCTAAATGTGCTTGAAAATTACCATCTGCTCTCCTGCTATTTAGATAGGGCATGCTACAACTGAGGTGAAGAGCTGTCACATCAAATATTTTCATTCTAGCTTTCGCACCTTTGATATCTAGTTACATAATTGCAGAGCAGGACCATTTCCAGGGATTCCTTATTTTCTTTTTAACCCTCCCTTGCCTCCCCCCAGTCTTCACTGTTTTTTTTTGCTGCATTTTCCAGTGTGGATGGAAGTCTTATGGGAGTCTGATGGGTGGTAGATGCCAGTGGGTCTGAGCTCTACCCCTCCAGAAGGGCTCTGCTTTTGGTTGCATGCTAAAACTCAGCAGAATAAGCAGGAATAGAAGAACAAAGTGTGCATGCTTATAGTGCAAAATGTTTATATACAAATAAGACATTCTAGGTTGCGTTGGGGTCCCTCCACCCCTGTAGTTCTTGTTCCTAGAGTAAAATACAGCAGTTCAGTTAAGTGACGCATGCCGAATATATTTTCCGTAATGCTAAGGTGAGTCTGCTAATGTGTCTTTTGCTTTTGAGTTTTGTTAGTCTTCTGAGTTCAAATAGGAGGGGAGGTGGAAATCACTGCCAACATTAGATTATTATAAAAATGAACAGATCATCAGTATTCACGTTGACAGTCGCTTTGGGTTGGATTGGAATAATTCATCTGCCAGAAGATGGTGTTGGGAAATGAAACACGATGGAAAGCAGTTAGCATAAACTGACCAAAAGCTTCTCATAGTCAGGAAAAGAACACCATTAGAAAGTGGGGCTTGTGCCAATGAAGAAAAAAAAAGGTAAGGTAAATTAATGACCTTACAGTACGGAGCGTAAGGTTGGTGCACGTCATCCGTTGTCATCTTCCCCCCACACCCCGCAGTTAGCTCTGCAATACCTTACTGTAGGTGTAGCCATTCCATGTCTGCAGACCTGAGAAAGTGAAGGCAGCGGATCTGTGAGCACCAAGTTGTGGGCAGAGGGAAGGGTATTTTTAACGTGTTTTGGCGCACCATGTTTTCAAGATGCTGCACATCCAACTTGTTTGGGCCCGCTGGGGCTCTGCTAGCACAAACTGCGGCCTGCCCTCTCCCTGTAGCACCAGGCAGCTCTGCTGCCTGCTCACTCGGGGGCTTCCCAGGCCATCTCCTTCTCTCTTCCAAACAGGGCTGGGGTGGTCCTTTGTTTGAAGTGTTGTTGTTTTTTCTTACCCTGAAGTAGTGGATGCAAGACGTGTAATTAGTTTGATGTGATGGAGGACACGCTCCTGCGGCCTGTACTGCAGAGGGATCTGCTGTTGAACTGGAGACTCCATGTGCCCTCTCGAGCACTGCTGCAAGCCGCGACAGGGCTTTGGTGGCAGGTCTGTGCTGCCAGAGCCTCCTGCACGGACATGGGATGGGCGTCCCACCGCTCTGCCCTTTGGGCACCTCCTGGCTAGCCTGACTGGGGGCAGGATGGAGAAGCCAGGCGGTAGGACAGAGCTGGGGTCCTGGGGTGGGGAAGCACTAGCACGGCGGGTGGGCATTTCCACATCACCACCCTTTGTTCATGTTTTACCTCTGGGAAAAAAAAAACACACATGCCCCAGACGCTTCAGACGAAGTTCTTTCTCTCATGGCTGTCTGTAATTAACAAGTGTTGTATCCAAGCCGGTTGGGTAGCTGTGACCTCCGATCTGGAAAGATGAGCAACATCTCGGGCTGTATCATCAGCGCGTGCATGTGGCGTGGGCGTGCTTTCTGCCTTTTAAAGCGGTACATGAGGGATTTTCCCTGTCTTTCCTAGCCACTTAGCTGTGTCCGAACCCTGCGTTGTGGGTGCTGTTGTAGATGCAGAAAGGGTAAACATGGTTGGATCCTGGTTTGATCCTATTTTCTGAGCAGTGTCGGGAAGCTTTATTCTGTCTCAGAGACACTGATTCATCATTTCAGCCTGAGTGCTTTCTCCCTTGGTCAGCTCTCTTCTGTTGGGGGATAGTGGCCACCCAGTGCCATATCCTTCTGTCCTAAGGCTACTGTGTCAATACCACACCCAGCTGTGTCCAAGGCATAGCCAAAATCAATGCCCAAAGTGGTTGTGTATTTGTAGTATCACCTTGACATTGTTCTTTCCCAGGAAAACAAAAAAAAATTTCAGCCTCTATTGGCTGATGAATTCTCTTTTTCTGCAGAAGAAATAGAGCATTGTAAAAATAAGTGTCTAAACACTAGGAGCTGGGAGCTGCACGGCAGAGCTAGGTTTGTTTCCTTAAATCTAATCCTTCTCCTCTTAGGAAGGACTCATGTACTTGTGGTAATTGAATGGGCTGCAGGGTACATCGGGAGCTGTAGTTTTTCAGTGTTTTGTGCTCTGAAGATTAATAATCTTGCAGCCCTCTGAGGGAGATAAAGAGAAGATGTTCTCTGACAAATTGTTATCTTGTATTTCAGAAATGTGCTTTGAGCGCTGAGCATACCTTCAATTCATCCCTTCAGTTTTTACCTTGATATCCTTAGTAATGGCAATATATTAAACATCCAAGCTTGTCTTCCTCCTTCATCCCTCCTTGTTTTCTGCCACTGCTTTGAATTGTTTTGGAGATGTTTCACCTACAACAGTTGCATCTTTCAGAAAACAGTTCTTGAAATACAAAACTTAAGGGGAAAATGTTAAGCATGTTGTTGTTTAGTTTTGTAACCATCTAGACACACAAGGCTCAAATTGGATAAATCAGACGTCAGCCTTTTATTTCTGAACGGTGTTGGCAATCTCCCAATAAAAGGGTTTCAAAGAATAATTTATGTCATCTCTCTAAGTTTCAGATGGTTTCTGGCTTTTCTCTGCCAGTGGTTTCAGCAGGCTTTTGTTATGAAGTTTTTGGGTTTTGTTAACTGTTGGTTTTGGTCTAGCTGCTGGAATAAGCTGTTGCTGAGCAGCTGAAGCTGGCTGAACACCCGGGTCCCGGGAGCAGTCAGAGGTGACCGTGGGGCTTGTTCCATCCCTTTGCGTTTACACCGGGGAGCTGCAGAGATTTTCATGGCTTACAGAAAAACCACAAATTCTTTATTGTTTCTGTGCTTTTAACACATACTTAAAAGTGGCTAGGAATAAATGCAAGTACTTAGAAAAATGTAACTCTAGGCTGGTTGGCTGAACCAAAACTCTTACTGCCTTATTTATTTTTCTTAACACCTTTCACATCCCTTAAGGCGCTTTATAACTTTGGATTATATATGTGCATTGACTACGTAAGTGCATCAAAAACTACTGTGCGCTAGGCACACTACAGTGTATTTGGAAGAAAGTAAATGGGGGGAAAAATATTTAGCAAACTAAATCAGTAGAAGATAAACAGGCAAAATGTAATTCGGTATAGGGAGAATTTATTCTAAAACACTTGAAGTAAGCAGTGGGTTTCATAGCTCTGACACGCATTTGAACAAAAGATTTAATATGCTGTCTCTATTGAAATGGTAATGCTAGCTTCACCAATATATTTTATAATTTGTTATGAATTAATGAAGATTTTTCAGCTGAAGGACTAATTACTAACAAATATCAGGATGTCTGTGTTTAGGTATAGATGTGTGTATATATATGATGGAGTCATTTTTTTCTGAGATTTTCTTACGCTTTGCGTGATGCAAAATACAGCATGCACCAGTCACATCACTGCTGCGTGGCATTTTGCTGGTGTTACAAATCTGAGTCAGAACCCGGGTGGTGTGGGAAACAGCTTCCTTAATTCTGGACAGTTTTCTGTTCTCTGCTGCGCACTTTGATTCAGTTTGGATCTCCTGCCCTCCCTGTGGATGATGCATAGAGGTACAGTGCCTGATTTGAGTGAAGTTCGGCAGTGCTTTGCTGAACTGGCAGGAGACTTTCCTTTTTTTTGTGGAGAAGGAAGGGAGGAGGTTCAGTTTTCTGATGGTTTTGTGTGCTGAAATGGCTCAGCTCAGGCCGGTGCCAGGGACAGCTCAGAGAGATGGGGAGGAAAGTGAATCTGTGGCACCTGGCAGTCGGATCAGCTTGCTTTGCTGCATTGCCACAGTCAGAACAATTTGAAAATAAGCAGTAATTCGCTAGTTAAAGTTCATGTCCTTGCGTAAGGCTGTGTCTGGGTCTGCCAAAACTATGTGGTGATGCTGTGTGCTCTTCTGTCCAGAAATTCCATTCTGGACCCAATAAATGTTTAAAAGAAATTGATGTTTCCATTATTTTTTCCTGTTTTTATAGAGCAGTCTTTTGTAAAGATGCTTTGTCTGACTATTCTCAAACCAGATGTATTCAGAAGGATGACAACTGACTGATAACTATTGTAAAATACATTAGCATAGGACTTTTCTTTGACAGTCCCGTTTGTGAGAAGTAATGAGGTCACTGCACAAGAAGTTTTGGCTATAATTTGGCATGTTTTGGCAGGCTGTTAGAAAACCATTGTTTAGGTAGGCATTGCTAGTAGTCAAGACAGTAGTTTGTTTTGTTGGTTTTTAAATTATTTTTGTAAAGAAAATGTGTTATCTGCACACTCTTACATTTCATTACTGAAGTGGGACTCAGCTTGCGAACCTGGTCTTTGTACAGGAGATCCACTTAAAAAATTTTTGTCTGCCCCATCTGGCTATTTGAAATATTTCTTTCTACTTAATTCTGACAAGGAGAAGAATCTGTGCAACACTGATCATGGAGGAAAAATAACAAAAGAGTGAAAATCCTAGCAGCTGGCCCTCTTCGCTGCTTTGTACATGGGTACTGGCTATTCTGTGTCGAAAGGAAAAATTGCAAAAGTCACTAACTAGCCAGGTTTTTTTAGCTGTGTTTGGTCTACCGTGTGTAACAGAAATAGGCAAATACATTAAATTAATATATCTGTTAATTTTCTTAATATCCTAGTGCAAGTAACATATTATAAGATCCTCAGGACTGTTTGGAAAACTTGATTTTTTTTCATCGCATTTCCCAAATAGATCTTAAGAATCTAAACATCAGGCAGTCTGTTATTTGACATGAATTTGTTGTCATATTCCATATCTGCCTTGGATCACAGCAGAATTGACTTCATAAAATCTCTTCCTACTTCTCATTTCTTTTTCTTTTTAAATGGCACCACATCAAATGTTGTCCAAAACCTGACTCACTGCTGAAGAAAGTCTTCAAAAAAGACAGATGGAGAAAGCAAATGTTGTTAAAAATGTTGTCTGCAGTATTGTAGCTGTGTTAATAGTCAATTTTTATCATAATTGGTGTACAGATTTTTTTAGTTTATTTTTTGTTCTACACTGTTTCTTAGGGGAGAGGTAGCATATAGCTCTATCTACAGTGCTGTTGTTTTGGCTATACCATAACCAATACGTTAATGTGGAATTTCTCAGTTAAGCAATAAGCAAAAGGAGAGATTCTGTATCACAGGAGAACAGATTTAAAACATTTCTTCAAAGAGATTTCAGTTTTGCCTACTAGAGTTTTTACTGTTCTTCTTTTTAAACTGCAGGCCTGTAGTATTTTATTGTTTAATGGAATTTGTGGATATCTTTAAACATCTAAAAATTCCTAATTAGAACATCTCGTAGGCATACACAGTGTGATTTCTTATTAAATTCATAATACTGTGGGGAAAACTATGACTGAGATTTAAAATGAGTGTGTGTTGAACTGGTAACACTATTCATGTTGCAGTTCATTTATTAGTTTCTCCAAATTCTGCACGTCTGTCTTACTCTATTGATTTTTAAAAGAAAGGCAGGAGGATTTTTCTTTTTTCCATGTAGATAGTATTTTCAATCAGGAATATTTCTCGACTGTGATGTTCTTTTCAATTATAAAATAGTATTCTACTTTTATAGCTGAGTATTAAATAAATTTAAAAATAGGATCAGCACGACTGAAATAAGATCTTTTTGTTAAGATTTATGTGTGCATGCAGAAATACTGCATTTCTGAGTACAGCAAATATGTCAAGTCTGAGCCACAAAATAGGAATGTAGATGGATCCTTGCAGTGTGTGTATTTCATTGTTACTTTCCCAGTGATTTTTCTTTCATGTAGATTGACATAAAGACAAATATGTACTTTCCTTTAGATATTAAACCCACTATCTCACCTGTGAGGGATTGTAAAATTATATCCCTTTAAAAAAGGATACATCAATCTACAAAAAAATTGCATCTTCAAGGCAAGGTCTTCCTTATTTCTCTGTTCCTAAGTGTATTCAGAAACAAAGAGAAAGATACAGGATTAAGTCAGTCTGAAGATTGCATCAAATACTAGGAGTCCTCCAATTTTGCTGTAAAGTTATGTAGTATATTCACATTTTTTCACTCTTCTTTGGGTATATGCAAAGAGACATTCATTTTGTGAGTATCTGTTCAACAAGTGTTGTGTTTTTGTTTCTCTTTTAAAGGACCTTTCTTAAAGAACCATCAAAGGTTCTTGCCACAAATTTAAAAGGATGTAAAGGTTTCTGTGGTACCATAAGCAGTATAATAAACAATTAGTTGAAGAGGCAGCTTCTAAAATTGGGTCTTTTGGGTAGGGAGAAATGTTTAATTTGAGGATGTTGCTAGTAAGTAGTTCTTAATGGTAATTTGAAACTATTGAAGTAAGAGTTTACACAGAACATTAATTAAAGTAATCCAATCCAAACCTTGCAGTAATAGGCAGTGGCTGCCATCTATCCATGTGCTTTGTTTGTTTGTTTTCCTTGTTTGTTTTTTAAATCATATGTATCAAACTACCATTAACTCCTTGCCTAGCCTCTATTTGGAGTGCAGATTTGCATCCTAATACATGAAACCTTCCTTGATGTGGGTAAATGCCTAAGACCTGCTTACTTTTCCAACTATACCCTTAATCTAGAGACAGTTTCATAGCCTAATCTTACAATTTACTATAAATGAAAAAAACATTTTTGAGGTGCATGCACTGTTGCCTTGTCAATGTGTCTCCATATGCCCACCCCCTTTGCAGCCATTGCCTTTCTGTCCTTTTGTTAATTACAGTTTGGTCATCAGTGGAAAAACCCCTGAAGACGGAGGGCAGTTGTGACTTCTGTGCTTCGTTGTTCGGTTAGGTTAAGGATGAGGACAACCGTTTGCTTTTGGAGCTGCTCACCGTGGTGGAGCTTGTACCAGTCCAATCCATTACCCAAATTGAGCGGGGAGTAGATGGGGACAAGCAGCTGGATATTGTCCTTAAAGCTTGCAGTTCTTCTGTGTGCGAGCTGGTTAGGATTAGAAGAGACACACTTAGGTATTTTAATACCTGTTTGGTTGGGAGCTCAGATGATATTCAAGAGGCGGTTTTGTGGCCCTGGGGTGGGAGAAACAATAGCTTTTGAGGCTTTTTTTTGCTCAGCGCTCACGATTCAGCTGAAATCTCATCTATGAAAAACCTACCAGCCATGTGGCCCAAACACAGGGTGTCGGGCTGCATTATTTCTGGCCTGAAAACATGTTCACCAGTGTCATTCAGGGCTTGCCTTCAGAGTAATTTTGGGAAGTGAGGGTGCCAGATGCTTCGGTATAAGCATGACTCAGTATTCACTAACTTTGTGAGAATGATTCCTTCAATTCCTTTTATTGATGTATATTTTATATATATATATATATATATATATATATATATATATATATATATAAATAAAATAATATATATAATATATATATTATATATTATATAAAATTATATATATATATATATATATATATATATATAAAATATGTATAATATATATATATATATATTGTTCCAGAGAAATGGAGCTAGAAAGGGCCCGTGAATGTTGTGGAGCTGTGTATATGGGGACAGCACTTTGGCATGTTAAAATTACTGTAACATCGAGGAAAGTCATGTCCTGCTCTGACTGGGTTCATTGCGTGTCTGCCTGCAGGTTTACAGAGACTCCATTAAACTATTAGAGAGATATACATGTAACTCAAGAAGCTTAGTTTTGTGCTGCACAAGTCCATGTTGTTAAATCCACATTAATTTTGTCTGTATTAAGTGCTTATTCATTTTGAATATATCAGAATTTTACCTGGTGTACAGCAATGCACTACACTGGATACCTGTAAGCTGCTGTAAAAGCATGGTTAGTGTAATTCTCTGTCAGACAACAAATTTTTGTCTAAGTATCTTTGAAAGAAAATTGATTCCCTGTTCGAGGAGGAAGGAGTTGAAAAGTTCTTTTTTTTTCAGAAGAGTATTTTTTCTTTTCAATGATTTTTTTTCCAGTTGTACTTTGTAACTTGTATGTTCTTAACAATTGTAGTCTAATCTAAATATTAATATTTTATGACTTTTTCAGTTTTCTTTTTTGTCAGTCTTTGAGTTTTTCTGTGTGTATGTGTAAAACTTGCTTTTATCCTGGTTTGAAATTTTCCAAAACCACTATTAATAGTTTCTGCCATGTTTTAGTGCTGAACTTAAAAATGATGATGATATTAAAAAAAAAAATCAACCCTCGGTGTTTTCACATCTGCATATCAGACTTGTAGCCATGTAACTTAAACTTCTAAGAGAAGGGTGGTGTTTGCAGGTTTTCTACTTCAGTGTGTCATAGACATTTTTTCCCCTCATCCTGTCTTGCACTTTGCAGAACTCTGAAGGCACTATTAATCTTCAGCCTTACCCTTAACATTTCCTAAGCCTTTTTTGAAAGCTCCTGCATTTTTGAATTAGGAGTCCTATCTCAGTTTGCCAACTTTCTTTAACATGGTAGAGTGGGGAGAGATAATGGTGAGAGGAGAGCTGCTCTGCCTACGGCTGGGAGGGTTTCTCTCCATTAGCTGTGCTGCGTTGCCTTCCTTGTCTGAGGTAGGGCAGGCTGTGATGGATCTGCTAATATGAGCATCATCTTCCAACACAGAGCATGGGAATGGATTAGCCTAGAGGGTACAAGAGTAGTTCTCTAGACAGTATTTTAAGGAGGGCATCGCTGACAATTCTACTTCATATCCACTTTTCTTGTGTTTTGCCAGCAGTGTTCTGTATGTGTATTTGTAGCTTTAAAATAATTTCCTACTCTTAGATGTTAAAATAACTAAAGAATACATTTCTTTGTCTTTGATCCATTCACTCTCAGCCTTATCCTTTCAGATGACATACTGCCTGCTTATATGAAAAACAATTAGGGGAATGTTTAAATGGAGTTATTCGGTTCTTTTTCTGAGTCAGAGGGACTTTCTTCTAGCATCTTGGTGTCCATAGCCTTGAAATAGTTTCTTAGTAATTAACCACAGAAAGAAGGTGGGGGGGGGGGGGTGGTAATTGTGCTTGTTGAACTGGAAGTCCTGCTGGAATATGAAGATCTCAGGCAGAACAAATTCAAAAGTGAAGAGACACTGCTGGGATAAACCTTGGGGCAGAACTTAGCCTGTGGTACAGCTTACTGGGGTCTAGCATCTGAAGTATTTGGAGATGTTGAAAACAAATAAAGGGTGGGAGACTGTAGTATTGTGCTGGAATTATTAAGGAAAAAATGTTTGTTTTTGCTGTTTTGTAACAATTCTTCATTGTCCTAAAAACTATTTAATATTTATATATAAGAAAAAGGAAACCAATGTTTAGCTAGTAAAGTGCAAATTTGGTTATTTAAAACATAAACTGTGTGTGATTTATTAAAGATTTACTTATCTTTATTAAAAAAAATATCATGGATTGCTGCTCTTGTTGTGTAGCTATTTTCTAGTTGGGAAGAGATTGTCACTGACTTCTGAGATGCAGTGGCTGATCAGGACCCTTGACCTGAACAGCTATTTTGAATGGCTGCCAAATGATAGTACTCCCTCCTTCTTTAGTTTACTGTTGCAGATTGTCACAGGTCCTAGGGAAGTCTTCTAAGCCTTTTGCTTTTTTTTTGTAGACACGGTAATAATGGAAGTAGTACTGAAAGAGCAAAACAAACAAGAAAAGGAAAATGCAGTACAAATAAAAGAGAATCCGTGTATTATAAAGCAAACCTAAGGAGAGGCTGTGTCTAGAGAGACCTGCAGAGTGAAAACAGAGCACAGGGAGAGACCGAGGAGGAGTTCCCCTGCAGTCAGGGCGCTGTTGGTCGTGGGTAGACCCTGTCTTACTGAGCCCAGCGGTGGGCTGCGGCTGGAAGGCGGCGAGCCTGTGCTGTGAGCGGCCTGGGGGCAAGAGGGCCGGGGTGTGCAGCATGGCTGGGGGCACCTCCAGCCCTGCTTTTGCTTCTGCAAACCCCGCTGGGCAAGGCCAGCGCCCACCAGGCGCAGCGATGGTGGCGAGCTGCTTGACCTGCGCTCGCTGGTGGCAGCCGGGAGGACAAAGCCAGCTTTCCCTTGTGGCTGTCCTCCCGTCCCGCTGCTGCCGTGCCCTCCCTTGGGGCTCTCTGGGGTTTTCTTCTTGTTCGTGTTGGGTTTTAGGTCCGAGTTGCTCCCTGTAATTTCATTCCCCTTCAACAAGCGTGGCTGAAAGCACTTTGTTAATATCGCTGAGGTGTTTTACTGCAGCGGCAGCGGTGATTACAAGACTATTACGTTTTGGCTAACAAATGCAATAAATGTGTTGAAAATTCCCCCGTGTTTTACATTTCACTGTGTAACGTGTTTATATAACATGTTAAATACTTCTGTCTAAAGAACAGCTTTCCACAAAGGTAAAAATGTGTTTTCCATGGTGCTTTTCAGCATTACTGTGGGGAAGGGTAATTCCTACTCGCTTCTCTCTTCCCCCCTCATATCTAAACCTAAATCCTCCAGTATTTCAAAACACATGTTTTCCTATTTTTCCCGTCTGCCTTTGAAGTCTGATTTTCCCGTGTGTCTCTCAGTTTTATGAGGTGCGAGGCCGCTGCCCAGGGGCAGCCGGCAAGCCTGCGAAGGCGCTGGGCCTAGCGCTGGGCCGAGCTCCGTGCCATTGTGCGAGCGCTAATTCGGCTTTTTGTATTCCTGTCCCGTCTGTTTGTGGTATTTAATGCTCCAACATCTCTCTGGTTGGGCGAACCCATATGTCATTCAAATGGGAACCTGTGCGCTGCCATTGGCCTGACAGCCAGTCAGCCATGGAGTACAGTGATAAAATTATGAAAACTGTGTCTCTGTTCATTGGACCAGGGGAATTTACAAGCGTTTTTTTTTTTTTTTCCTAGATGTGCCTAAACGCTGTATTGCCATGCCTTGGCTCACGTGGCGTTTTTTTTCTGGAGTATAAGCCTTGTCAATAGTGTGAAAGCTCGCTCATGTTTTTCCCCTCTGCCTCCCCCCTTCTTTTTTTCCTTTATTTATAGACATGTGCTCCTTACAGATGAAATCAAAAGTCAGCTGCCTGAATGCTTTGATGGTTACAAAAATAACAATTTTGTTTATATATTTTAAAATAAAAGCAGGGATATTTTTGTGATAGGCAGCATTTTAATGCTGCTCAGTTCTGTCAATGTATTTAACAGTCAGTATTGAGAAATGTTAATTTATAGACCGATTCTGTTTACTTCGGCATTATTTATAAAGCAGTGCTGTGTGATGATAAAGCCACGTCTGTAAGGTAATGGTTTTGCTTCGTGTGTTCCTTCTTGTGGTATGGCACATGTTACAGATACATAACTCAAACATAAATGTTATTTGATGGAAGGGAATAAAACTATTTTCAGCTCATGAAAAAAAATCTCATTAGTATGAACTTGAAAAGCTGTTTCTCAAAATCACCACTGCCAAACTTGTATCAAATTTCTGCTGTAGTGTAGCCTTACTTTTTTGCTTGTGGTCGAAATGCCATGTTAATAATCAATTTGTCTTCTAAAAGTTAATAATATGCTTACTAATATTTGGTAGTCAAACAAAACTGCAGTCTGAATGTATTAGCGAGGTATAATTTTGCTGAAGTAGTTTTGGCTTTTGTTTCTCTGTATCTTGCTTGCTTTGGGTACCTTGTCATTGGTTCAGTTTAGAAATCCGTGACAATATTCCCAGTAATTAAAATTATCAAGACAGAATTTCCTGCACTTTCTGCATGTGAACTTACTGTTCAAAGCTAGAAATGGCATGGAATGTTTACTGCAATGTATATGCTGAAATACCAGAGAAAAATTGACAGACTAATTATTGATTTTTTTCCCCCCTTTAATACCTCTAATTTTTCCCCCTGTTTTTATTAAATGAATAAACATAAGAGTAGGAAAAATGCAAGGAGGGAGTATTTAGTGTAGTGGAAACTTTTTTTTAATGGTAGTAGTATAGTCTGCTTTTATTTTATTGGAATTACCTTGCTTTTGACAAAAGTAGGCAAAAAGAAAAACACTTGGGAATGGCTACTGGGGGAGGGAAAAAAAACAAACCGGTTTCTGCTTTGTCTTCCAAATAATTGTAAATTTATTGTATTGTAGCTTGTATAGTACTGTTCCTGACTTCTTGACTTCTTCATCATCATTGGAAAGGATTGTGGAGATCCTTTTAGTCTGACTCACTACAGAGCTTTTTCTGGGCTTTCTGCTGTACTCTTTGGGCTTGCTGGTGGTAGAGTAACAGCGGCTTTGTCTTTCATGTTGATGATCTATGAAAATTTTTAAACGGAATTTTTGTTTATTTGCTGTTTGCTGCCAGAATCATGTGCTTCTTTGTGAAATGTAGACAAATCCATATTCCTTGCCCCAAGGATATTGCAGTATAAATCCTCAGTTCATACTTTTGTTTGTGTGTGCATCACCAGTTATGCTAGTGTTATGGGTACCGTTGAGCTCAGCAGCACCACTTGTATGATTAAAATTTAAAAATGCATAGCAGTTTGTAGAACTTGAACTTGAATAATATGTAATGGAAATAAATGAGGATGTGGGTGGCAAAGATGTGTAGAAAAGGTTGTAGGTTGTGCTGAGTTTGTAGGGCTTCTTTGGAAACCTATGCATTTCAACTGGGACTTGCTTTATGGTTTTATTTCTAATACAAACTTTAATAAATTATAAGACCTATATAGCAAGTACTTTGAATTCATGTATTTCATGAATCCAGCTGTAATATGCTTTGTAGGGTTCTGCAAAGCACTGCACTACATTGTGTGCCTGCCCTGTTGATGTACTGAATTTCTTTCCTACTCCTTTTATATTACTGCACTTGAGAGAGTTTCCACTTGCTAGTTGGAACAGAAGCTGAAGGGGATCTTTAGGAAAGCACAGTCAAGCAGACATAATAAATTTTGAAAGGCATAAAAACCTACCTCCCAGTTGAGGGAGGTAAAGATTTACAATACATCATAGAAATACTTTTTTTTTTTTTTGATAGAGCAAAAATCTTCTGACTTTGCAAAGCTTTTCTTAGAGAAAGCCAGTGGAAGAGCCACTCAGTGTAACAAGTTGTTTTCTTTTTGACTTGAAGATGAAACGAGATTATTTTCAGATCAGTTACAAGCAACAAAGTAGAAGAAGCAATGCTTTTAAATCGGTGCTTATTTAGCTTTTTTTTTTCCTCTGATACACAGAATGGTTGCATTGAGTGCTAATTAGTTGATTGTATTCCTTTTCTTCTGAAGAGACCGTCTAGGTACACCGCACTAAATCAGCTTGTCTTTTCACAAGCGAGCCAGGTCCACAACGAAATGCTTCTCAGGAAGAAGAAAAAACACTGTGGAAACTTGCAAGTGTTTCATTTGAGAGGCCATCTCTAGCAGCACACACCTGATAGCGTGAAGTTACAAACCTGAGTTGTTTTTAAGAGTCTTCTGTTGACAGCTTCCTTAAAAACAAAACAAACAAACAGAAAAAACTATCCCAAAACATTAAGATATATTTTCTCAACATTTCCAAATTTCCAGGCTAACCAGAGCGTCTATCTTTTAAGTCTGAAGACAGCTTCTTTTCTTAGATTGATCATTTAATGACATTCGCCACATATCGGAGCTGTTGAGAGAATTGGATTATAAAGATTTGTAGATTGCTTTTAACAACATAGACTATTAATTTGTTTTACCTTTCCAACATTCCTGTTACTTTGAAATGTTTCTTTTTAAAGAGCTGTTATATTTTATCATAAAGCATTCCTGCTTTCACAGCAAAAGTGTATTTATTGCTGCTTTCCTTCTAGGTGAAATGTGATGACATCATCTTTTCCCATCTATTTTAAATGTAGTAAAAGGGGTACATTTTGCAAGCACGCTACTATACGTGAGGAGATGGAAAACAAAAAAGAGGTTGACGTTAAAAATGTTCTGTAATGGGGTCTTATCCAATAGAGACTTCCCTTACTGTAATGTGGTATAAAAATACATTTATCTCACATATGTGAAAATCTCCAGTTTCACCTTTTTAATACCCATTTAAGATTGTTAATGCTATTCATTTATAATAGTATTTTTATGGACCTTTGAAGGTATTCGTGTGGTTGTTCAGCTATTTCTGAGTCACAAATATTTTACACATTCTTTAGCTTACTAAATCTCTTCAAATACCATGATCTTGGTGAGTAAATAGTAGCACATGCCATATTTTATTTTTATTTGTATCTGTTCTCTCCAAAATTGCAGCTTTTGAAAGACTTGATAATTTTAAACTGAGGGGATTTAGTTTATTTTTACCTATTGACATGAAAGAAAAGCTGAGTAGAAGCTAAAGGGCTAGACTGTGAAAAAGCACAGATTTAGTTGTTTTTGTTTTTATTTGCCAGTGCTCCTATTCCTTTCCTTTTTCCCACTTGATCCTCTCCCCCCTCCCCCAATTTCTGTGCTGAATGTTTAAACCAGAGGTCAGTTTGGCTCCATGCGTTGTTTAAAATGCACTGCAACCGAACTGTTAAATGAAACGATGGTATCAGCATAGACTGTATTAGGTCTGAGAGGACGGAAGGGAGCATAGATTATCAATAAATACCCAAATCAAAGTGAGCTTACTCTATGGATGTATTTTTTCATAGTGAACTAACAGTGTTTTTGAGCTCCAGTCCCCTTCTCATCACAGAGTAATGATCCCGTGTTCTCTCCTTTTCTTTCTTCTAACTCCCATAGCACAGCTTTTTCAATCCAGCATTCACTGCACATGTTCCAGTCATGAGGTTACAAAGCTGACATTGCAGTCTCAGCAGAGGTTATCTCTTTAAAATTCCCTAAAATTCCCCTTTGGCACATCCAGTTTGGCAGCTGGGTTTCTGTAGGAAACTGATGGAGCCGCCCCCTCCCCTTATGTCCTTTATAAAAATAGAAATCTATTAAACCTCTGGCCAGAAGGGCAGATGGGTAAGTACTCCCTCCAAAACAGACAGTGCTTCTTCCTCAGCTTTTCCCCCCAGTTTTATTCTCTCAAAAAAACAGATTTTTGTACTTCAGAGACAGCTAAGTAGTAAAAATATCTGCTTTTAAAATTAAAATGCAGCTTGCTTCTTATGGTTTGGGACATATGAATTCTCTGCTCTGAAGGGTATATACAGCTGCTGAGAAACATTGGCCTGTTTTTTGAAATATTTTAAATAGGTATGCAATGGCAAAATCAGGAGCTTAATTTAAACTTAGAAGCTCATTCCTGAACAGTGTTGTTGCCAGTAAGAGAAAGACTTGCCAAACCGAATGGGAGACTTCAGCATCAAACTACCGACATACAACAGTGATCACTGACCTAGTAATACTCAAAACCTAATCAAAACAGGTATTGTCCATTTGCATTAAAAAAAAAAAAACACTTTATTTTCCTTATAAAAATGTCCCTGGAATGCATTAATTGTTTGTTTCTGCTTCCTGCAAGGCATGAGAGGAGAGAGAGTTGTGTGTGTGTGTGTGTGTGTGTGTGTCCCTCCCCTTGGGTGCCACCCTTGGTGAGAGCTGCAGTGACTGCTTTGCTGCATAAAATGGGTTACATTTTATGGCTGGATGTCAGTGTCTGAGCTGAGGAGGCCTGAAGAGCCAATGTCCTCCCTGAAAGCCAAGGAGAAAGGTTTCTCTTGTAGCTTCGCTTTGGGCTTGCAGTGTTCTTGTGACACCTGTATCACTCCTCTGGGGAGCTGGGAGCTGTTAGCTTGTGTATGCTGCGCTTTTTAGCAAAGTGGAAATGGTGGATTTGAATTCACAGGATGAGGAGAGCCCAGGAAAACCATAACCAAGGACCCTGCAGTTCAATAGAGTTCAATAGCTGGCAAAGCCAACCCAAGTGGTAGCCGCAGTGTCACTTCCTTTTGTTGCCTCTGGGCTCATCTGGCTATGTTGAGTTGTTTCTGTGCACTAAGCCAGCAGGAGGCTGTTTGTTAACTTTCTGCTATTTCAGTGTGGTAGAAAGGCTTGGTAGAGGATCAGACAATTTTTGGGACCAGCCATGGGGAGCTGACAGGCTGGGAGAAGAGAGAAGGCAGCAGGGCCTCTGGAGCTGCAGTAAGATTGGCATGGCGCTGTAGACCGGGTGTCTCGGTGCTTCAGCCTCTGAAGCCCTCTACAAAAGGGGGGCAGCCCCCCACTGCATGTATCCTGCTGTCTTCCCAGAAGAGAGAGTCCTGCTTTTTGTGGCTCCTGCTGTCGGGAGACACCCTCCTTCTCCAGACCAAGGATGCAGAGGTGGGCACTGCGCATTCCCGGGGCAGGAACCCACTCTGTGGGGTGGGTGAGGAGCTCAAGGGCATTTCACACCTACCTGTTTCCTGGGCTATAGCTTAGAATGGCTTCCTCCTGAGAACATGAGCTTTTTCCAACACCATTGGAAGAGCTTAGCGCTCTGTCGGCCCTCTGAAATACTGCAACAGCAACTGCTATTTTCACTGGTGCTTGCTGTCTCTTGGAGGACAGGCCTCTGAATAGGCTCTCCTCAGCTCCTTGGTGGTCAACAAGAAATGATTACATGCCCCTCTCGAATGATTTGCACAGAGCGTTGCATTTTTTCACCGTAGGTTGCCATGTATGTTTTGTTGATTTGTTGAGGAAAGTGTTTGCTGCATGGCATAACTCCATATTCGTCCTTGAATCAGCCTGAAGCACTTTTCTTTGTATGCTGCTCTTTAATGCAATGAATTGTCTAGATTGTTATGCTTACAATTTTTCCCATTTCTAATTTTCCCACCTCTTTCTTACTAAGATCTTGATAATGGGTTTGTCGTAGGAAACAACTAAATAATGTTGTCGTCCTTATCTTCCTCTATCTCCATGTGAATTTGTTTAAAAGCAAGAAAAAAAAAAACAAAACAAAAAGCTAGAATTGTTCTAATAAACTGAATAACAGAAGAAACTACATTTTAATGACTAAACTGGGAGGAAAAAGCGTAGCACATCATGTGAGCGCTTGCAGTGCATTTCAGTGCAAATTCAGATGAGTTAACATAGATTTCCCTTCTTTACCACATGTGTAGAAATACATTTATGTAACAAAAAAAAAAGTATTGACAGTCTCCTCATGCAGCTTTTCTGGAAAAGGGAGTCTCTTAGCAGTATTCTGTAATGAGAAGTGAGAATGCAAAGGACTGAATATTCAAAGACTGTGGGGTGAGGGAGGAGTTGGGATTATTTTGGGAGTGACATGAGGAAGGTGTAGGGTCCTCACTTGTACAGCGCAGACATCCTTAATCACCTTTCTGAACAAGCTTAAGTCTGGGTCCCTTTTGTATTTAGCAGTATAAGACAAAGGCTACCTGGGACACCTTTATTATACGAAAGTAAGATGAACTACTCTGTTTCCTGCTTGACTGTTACTTCTGGTGAAATACACCGAACCAGACAGCTCCCACCGTTCCTTACAATCTGGATGTCTTTGAGTAAAAAGCCAAAGTTGATTTGGTTTCTTTGTTTTTAACTGAAAGATTTCCCCTTAATGCAGCTGTTTTGACAGAAGACACTCTTACAGACTTTACAGTTTGGAAGTATTGAATGCTCCTGATAGATCCTTTTAAGTGTTTTAAAGTGCATAATTGGGGCACTTGAGCATAAAACTACAATTATACACTTGCGTGTTAATTTTGCGTACAGATAGATATGACTTCAGTCTGGACATAAATGAGAAGGAAGCATTTTACTCTGAGTCTAAGAATTTGTTTTGTGAATGCTTTAAAAAAAAAAAAAAGATATTCAGATAGTAGCCTGAAATGACCAGACTTGTTGGGGTTTTAAGCTTCCAAGAAAGGGAAGGAGCACGCATAGATACAGTGGAAATTCTTGAATGCCTTGAAAGAATAGTAGGTATTATAAAGATTGTCTGATGAAGCACATATATGAGTTGGGGTTAATTTAACAAGAACAACAAAAAAATTATTAGGGTGGCAGTCTGTCTGAATGAACTTGGTCTTTGATTGGTCTTGGACTTTGATAAGTTTTCAAGTGGGCTATTTTAAATTAATCAGGACAGGTCATTTTTAGTGAGTGATGTTATAACTATAAAGTGGCTTGCTTGTTCTTCTGTTCTATTTTGAGGATAATGTTACATGAATTGCATTATCAGTATTCAGATACTTATATTTAGCAGATGTTTCTAAGACTTACTTGTGGTAACCAATATGAGGAATAATTTACAATAATCATCTTAGCCTGAGTATAATAAAAATGTAATTATTTAAGGAATTATTATGTGCTATATGGTTTCAACTATGAATTTATAAGATTGATGTCTTTGATGTTTCTGTCAGGGATCTTTTGATGTTTTCCAGTGCTAAGTAATAGGTCAAATTAAATAAGAGAAGTGGAATAATTCAAATATCTAAACTCTGCGAGTATAGGGAGGAGTTTGAAATTTTTCTTAAAAATACTTGCAGCAATATTTGAAGTCATAACTATATTATAGTTGTAACATGTAGTGTTTGGCCGATTATGTAAGTGATCTTTTTTAAGAGGCTGACTTTTTTTTTTCTCCTGTTCTGAATAGAGAAAGGGAGAGAGAAGCCAGCACAGAGAAAACTTACATATTTTCTTTTTTTTTTAATTGCTGATGTTGTTCTAAAGATGAAGAGTTTGGGGTAGGGCTGCTTTTTTTTTTTTTGTAGGAATGTTAGCGTTGAGGGACTGTACTATGGGAATGGGATCTGGATCTCAGGCAGTTAATTTATCATCCAGCATAGAGTTATGCTGGGCTGGTAGAGACGTAATCAAATTCTCTTTTCCAGTTGGTTCACCCGATCATTCTGTTTGCCTCAGAATTCCTTGCTGTGGGGAATTTTTAGTGTCCAGATAAAAAGTATGATTTTGATCTTGCTTGAGCAGAGGAAACTAGTCGAGTTTGGACTGTACAAATGACTAAATTTGTCACAGAAATTGCTGAAACTAGATGATAGCTGTGAGAGGTTACGCCTGTTCCTTTTGCGTTGACCTTTTGTGCTGTGGACACTATTTGGGGTTTGAAATCCATAATGAGAACACAAAGAGCTGTAAATCTGCTCTCCTAGTGCATGTACATAGCAAGTTTTTTGTGATTAGAAGTGTGATATCCCTTAGAAAAATGAAGGACTAGAACTGGCAATGACTTGCTTGCATAACACCAACCTGCTGCTGTGCTGGTTCAGAGCCTGGCCCAGGAGGCAGAGCTAATCCAAATGTGGAGATCTTGTCAGAGATCAACAGAAACTGGATGTGTCCCTTGCCTGTTAACTTTGCACAAAGACTCTAAATTGAGGTATGTTTAGAGCAGCTTGACATTATTAAGTCACAGAATCTCAGAATGGTTGAGACTGGAAGGGATCTCTGGTCAAACTGCCCTGCAGGGTCGCTCAGAGCAGGTTGCTCGGGTCTGTGTCCCAGTGGCTTTTGAGTATCTCCGAGGATGGAGACTCTCAACCTTTCTGGGCAGCCTGCTACAGTGCAATAAAAAGATGTTTCCTAATGTTCAGACAGAAGCTCCTGTATTTATTTGTGCCCACTGCCTCTTGTCCTGGCACTGGGCACCACTGAAAAGAGCCTGGCTCTGACTACTTTGCACCTTACCTTCAGGTATTTATATACCTGAAGGCTGAACAGTCCCAGCTCTCAGCCTTTCCTCATAGGAGAGGTGCTCCAGTCCCTTAAATATTTCTCTTGGGCTCTCTCTGGTAGCTCTCTCTTGTACTGAGGAGCCCAAAAGCGGTGTGGCCTCACCACTGATGAGCAGATGGATGACCTTCCTTGACCTGCGGGCAGCACTCCTTCTAATGCAGCCTGGGAGTGCATTCACAGTTTTTGCCCCAGGGGCACATAAGTGGTTCATATTCACCTTGTTGTCCACCAGGACCCCCAGATCCTTTTCTGCAAAGCTGCTTTCCACCTGACTGGCCTCCAGTGTTTACTGATGCCTGAGGCTATTCCTCCCCAGGTGTGGGGTTTTACACTTCCTTGTTGTTGAACTTTGTCAGCCTGTCAACCAGGTTTCTTGGGCCCCTCTTCACCTCCACAGTCAAATGGGATTCTTCCAAACAGATTCTTCAGGAGAACGAAGTCAGCTCTCCTGAAGTCTCCTGAAGGGTTATGATCATTCTTTTTTAGTCCTCCTCCATCTTCTCAGGATCCTGAACTCCACTGTCTCATGACTATTGTAAGGCAGCCTTCAACCTTCACATCACCAACAAGCTCCTCCTTGTTTGTGAGGACGAGGTCTAGCAGAGCACCTCTCCTTGTTGTCTGGACATTGTCATCGATGCTGTACAGGAACCTCCTGGACTGCTTATGCCCCGCTGTGCTGTCCCTCCAGCAGATGCTGGGGTTTTTGAAGCCCCCCCCCAAATGAGGACTGGGGCTTCTGAACGTGGGATTGCTTCTAGCTGTGTGTCTTCCTGGCCAGGTGGCCTACAGCAGATGTCCACCCATTGTTGCCCATGCTGGTCTGATCTTCAGTCTTTACCCCTCATGATGTATCCCCAGATAGAGCTCCATACATTCTAGCTGTTCTTTCATATAAAGGACCACTCCTTTTCCTCATCTTCCCATCCTGTCGTTCTTTAAAAGCCTGTATCCCTCCATTGCAGCACTTCAGCTGTGGGAGCCATACCCCCGTGTCTCCATGATCCCAGCAGGATCATAGCTCTGCAGCTGCACCCAGATCTCGAACTCGTCGTCTTTATTCCACATGCTGCATGCATTCGTGTGCAGGCGCTTGAGAGAGGCACCCCAGCATGCTAATTTCCCACAAAGGGTCTGTCATTTTTTCCTTTCACCATATTTCTCAAAGGCCTTGGAGCCCCAAGAGGATGGAAGAGTGGCAACTGCAGTTCTGTAACATCAAAAGTGAGGCGCTAGAATGCATAAGCAAGCACATCCATCACCACAGGTGAACTCAAGTGGACAGGGGCTTGGTGGGGGTGTGGAAAGAGCAATAAATAAGAATGTAGAAGATAAACAGCCATAAAAGAGAGAGTGCATGCATTGTGAAGGTCTCTGGAACTCCATAGTCTAGCGAAACTCAGGAAGTTTGGGTAGGAAGAGAAGAAGGGCATGGGCTGCTGAAGATTACACAGCAGCATTCCCCATAGAAAATATTTTATGTTCATCTCTTGCTGTTTTTAAGAAGTATAGTGAAGGGCTATGTAAATGATCCCAGGTGATTTAGCTCTGAAAGCCATTGAACTTAGATATAGTAAGGACAGTATTCATCAAGATTGATATCTTCGGAAAAGCGTATGAATGAATTAGAAAGCATTCACCTTCCGTCTTGAAAGAGACTGGAAGAAAGAAAGAAAACTCAAGGATGTGCAAGATACTGGGTAAGCAATGGTAAACAGGGTGTGTGTGCATTTTTCCTTTTCCCGCTACTGCAATTAAATAATAATATTTGCATTTCTTCCAGCTACCAAGATCGTATGTCAGAAGAGATGTAGAGTGAAAGGGATTTTTGAGTCTCCAGTACTTAAGTGTTGCGAGTCTTTCTGTGTATAAATACATAAAAATGGAGCATTACTCATGCAGTTAGATTACCTGCTACTCAGACTCAACCCATACCTCTCATTTGTGTTCCTTGCTTTAGAAGGTTTGAATGGCTCTGCAAAGCTTGTCTGAAGAAAAATGTTAGCATGTGTATTTTTTTAACCAATTTCTTTAACCATCATATGAGAAATAGTGGTCAGAACTGTTGGCACTCTGTTCCCTGGAGAATAAATGGTAGATACAAGATTTGGGGACCTAAGATTGTTTCATAGTCTATTTGTAGATGCACAATAAATTCCCTTTAATAAATTATTTTTTTAATGATTACAAGTCAGGTTAAATACAAGCTTTTGCATTTTTCTTCAGTTGATGGCTGTCGTTTCATTGGTGGGTTTCATGCTATTAATGCTGTGAGGGATGAGACTTCTTGTATGCTTTTTAATGAAGCACCAACCATTGGCGACACCATAGGAATCAGGAAGAGCTGGCATTCTTTGTGGCAGTTGCGATGTGCTTTTTTTAAATTGGTTCGAAAAATGAAAATCAAGTACTTAAGCAGATAACATGATCCCTTTTAATTGTTTTGATTGTTTAAAAAAAAAAAAAGAAAAAGGAAGAAGAGGAAGGCAGAGGATAAGAATAGATATGTGACTCATTTAAGCGTGTGTGTATATATAGGCACTGTGATTTCTCTCTATTTTTAATACAATATATCAAAATAGCTCTTCTGAAAAAAAAAACCTGCAAAGTTTCAATATTCTCTATGGTATTGGTCTGAGGGGATGGGTATGACAGTATGGAATTCTGTTACTAGAAATTAGCTTATTTTCATCTCTTCCTTTACAAAAAGGACCAAATGTTGCATTAGTACAAACTGTAATGCAGTGTACAAATCAGCAATATCAGGCTCTTGTGTGGGAAAAATTTCTTCCTATTGTTTTAGACTCAGCTGTTTACCTCTCCCTTGAAACTAATTTTAGCTCATCTAAAACATGCAAATTTTTTTTTTATTTTTGTTTGTTTGCTGTTTTTAGGGGAAGGTGGGAGTAGGAGGTGGTTGTGATATTGGCATAGATTTAGCATTTACAGCAGAGGTAGTTTTCATCAATTTCTGACAGGGGAATCAAAGTGTTCTTTTTTGGAAGGAGAGATATTGCTTTTCCTTATAAATGATTGACTATTTTGTGGTGGTAGTCTTTATTTATTTGGCTCTTATCATGAAGAATAGCAAACTTATTCAAAATCTCAGTACATCAAAAATATGTCAATACATAAAACATAAGTACTATTCCATACTACAGTCTATGCAAAAAACTATGTTAATAAGATGTGAAGGCTGCATAGCTAAGAAGTCAGAAAACATAAATGATAAGATTCTAGCAGCCACATTAACTGAGCCACATTTCACATCCTCTATATTTTATGAAATGCCTTTGACAACATAAATCAGAAATAGAAGGTGCTATATATGTGCAACATGGCTCAGTTAATGTTACTTTTGGAACCTTAACATCTATATTTTCTGACTGGAGAGTTTTTTAATCATGTAATCTTAGTAGTTTTTTACATTCTATTTTTTTATAGTTTCTCTATTTTTTGAAAGAGAGGAAAATTGCCTGTACTAATAATGGGTTAGCTCGTGTTGCTTTGATTTAAGCTACAGTAAAAGGCAGTATATAGAGAGCACCTCGTGACAGGTACATATTTGATGCCGTATACATTGCTCTGACAGGTAGTGTAATCATGCTGCTGCGCACCCTTCGAGGAAAAGGGGTCTGTAGACGTGTTTGAAGTCCTGTCCTTTCTGTCCTGCACATTACAGTAGTACAGGCGATGACTGCATTGCAGACTGCAGCGTAGTGTGGAGATACTTGAGCTACCTTTTTAAATGAACTGGCTTGTGTACAAGAAGCATCCTGTCTACAAGAGCGTGGATCTATGCGTGACCTAGTTCACCCTTCGACAGAGCAAGGCAAATTAGCCTAGCATGGCTTTTGGTGTAGGCTTCTTCCAGTATCTGAGCTAGTTTGCAGATCGGTGTGCTGCACTGCAGTCTTCAACATAGACGTACATTTAATGACTCTGCAAAATCTGCTCCCTTGCACGTTCTGGAATGAGGATTGTTGTGCTGCGGCATAGAAACACGCCTCCTACCCCTTTCCTTTGTGGCCCTGGGTCAGGGTAGGCCAACATTGAGCCCAATGTTAATATTTTAAAGGCTCTTAATAAGATTTTGAAGTTCACACTTCACTGTAAAGGCAAGCAGTCTAGGAAAGACAGTAACATAAGTGAACGTTGTGACCAGTGTATTGTCAAAAGGTCAAAGATGTAAGCGATGAGTAGTAATAGAATTTATAGAATGTATGAATAAGATGCCTTAGCATCAGGATTTCTGATTTACTTCTGATTAATAGTCTTGGCGTTAACACAGAGCTTTTACTTGATTTCCTTTTAGATTTTTTTGCCATTGTGAGAAGGATTTGTAGCTTTCGTTAGGACTGTATGTGCACGAGCACACTGGGGTTTGACATAGTTATTATACCATGGTCCCCTTTCTCAAATCGCTATAACAGTCTCTATTGCCACTGAATGTATGCTGAAGGATTTTCCTGTGCTGCAAGCATGCTACGCTTTCCTCTTACTGTACTGCAGCTAAAGGTACTGCTGAAGACCTGTGCTTATGTGAACTTGAAAGTTCTAGATATGAGCTGAATTTTTATAAGTGAAAGAGAGTGATAACTTTCCCATAAAATTTTCTAATTAAATGTATGGAGAAATGAATGATTTGAATGTGTGGGGAAAATACTTTTGTTTTGGCGGAGTTATGGTTTTGGAAGTGTAAGATTGAAGGAGTAAATATTTCACATAAAACTGGTGATTTTCTGAGGGTTTGATGGGAACTGTGTGACAACTTTCTTTACAGCTAATACTGAAGTTACCCCTGTAAAATTAAAATAATTAGGATTAAATTTGGATATAGCATTTGCTGACTGCAAGAATGTACTGTTTTAACTCCTCGAGTGAATTACCAGGTGTTTTTTTCCCCGCGGGGAATTCCAATCACTATACATTTTGTATTTTAATTTCTATGTAATTACAGTGTTATAGTTGCTAGGAAAGTGGAATGTTACTGATGATTACTTTTCTGAAAACAGTACTTATTTCACAATGTTTGGATCTATTTCCCTGTTTCTCAGCAAAGTAGGTCATTGCATCAAGTAGTGTCACCCTTCCCTCTGACTGTCAGCCCTGCCATTGGAGTTATCTTTCTGGAAATGTGGCTTAATGCTAATCAGGCCAAACACACCGTTTTTGGGGATTTTTATATTATGACAGTATGGTTCAAACTTCTGAACTGTGCTGTTGCCTGCTAGTGAAGTTATGCAGGATCTGTCCACGTTTTTGGGCACCGAATAGACTGCATGCAGTCTAATAGAAGCAATGGCCAGTCAGTGTTGCCAGGACCCTTTCCTTGCTGTGAGCATCTCATGGTGACTGAGATGTTCAGGTAGGTCCCAAAGTGGCTTGGCAGAGCTTTTTGTGTTAGGGAACATGTAAAGTTTCTTCCATTATTGACTGGAACTACCCGTTAGGATGATTAAAGAGTGTAGTAGCTGCATATTGCTGTTATTATTAGTGTACCTGTGCTATCATGCTAATTCTGTTGCATTTTAATTTAAAAAAATTATTATAATGACTATAATGCTGTCTAATCATCCTTCTCCTTTGACATCAGTTATGGATTATGCATGCAAAAAATTGCTTAAAACTTCCATTACTATCAAGGTTTTACTTGGACAAAGAATGTCTGCCAGAAGACCCCTTGTTCGAGCAAGAATTAAAGATAATGGACTAAGTTATGGGTTTAATTGGATTTCTCCCACCTCTTCATTCTGGCTGCCAATTTTGTTCCTCTTTTATTCTCCTCCTTTCTTTCTTTGCAGTCAGAGTGGCTTAATCACTGATAGTCGGTCATACTTCTCCCCAAATAATGCTGTTGGTACTGTGCAAGTCAGATAGGAGGCGAAGCAATTATTACAGCTTCTGTGCTTGCCTAGAAATAGATTGAAACTGGGATCTGTTCTCGCCATACTGTCCCAAGAACGTATGTGCTGCCACAGGCATGCTGAAGTTTCCCAAACGCTGGTCACCTGTGTTGTGTAGGCCACAAAGAGTGTGGGTGGAAGGGAGAAAGGGAGGGAACAATTACCTTAAGAAGAAAGATGATGCTTGGGTCATTCACTCCAGGCATTGTAAGTAATTGGCTTCAGATTTGTTTTGTTCTGGGGAGATTTTAATTAAGCTTTTTTATATGCTGTTTAATAAACATTTGTCCATAAGCGGTATCTTGTGATCCACATCAGTAAAGCAGGAGGATTAATTTGCATGTTGTTGTTTATTTATTTAAATAGCCACAGAAATTATACTGAGCCTTCTACTAAGGCAGCTGTGATGGGTCGCTGCACTGTATGTATGCCATCTAAAAGTACATGTAATGTCAGGATTATTGGGGGGGATAGGTCTTGTTTGTGCTTTTTTCTTGTTTTCCTCTCTAAACAGCTTGGGTTGAGAGAACACGGAGGAAAATTCTGACGTAAATAACTGATACGTAAGGTCAGAAGAGCCCAGTACCCTCTTTCGCACCACTGTCTGGAAGCAGGGGTAGCGTTTAAGGACTTGGAGCAATCTCCCAGCTTCTGGCAATAAAGGTGTTATTGCCTCTTCAGGTTACTTAATTTGTTACCGAGGTGTCTTGCAGGCCAGAGCTCCCTTGCTTTCTCAAGGGAGACAAACACGTATTGCAAAGAGACAGTTAGAACACAGGGATGGCCGCACTGGGTCAGATGAAGGTTTCATGTAGCCCCGTATCCCATCTCCAGCAGAAGCTCTAATTGGATGCCTAGAGAAGAGTCAGAGCAAAGCAAGCATATGATACTTCCCCCAGTGCTCTTCAACCCTCCAGCTGTTTTCAGCTCAGAGACTTTCTGAGCCAGATGTGGCTCTGTATATTTGGTAACCCTCAGAGGATCTATCTTCTCTGAAATTGTCCAGTCTTTGCTTGAGCCCACGTGAACTTTCAGTTTTCAAAACACTGTTTGGCAAGGAGTTTCAAACGCCTGCTACTGGAGACCCTGCCTGTGTCTTGTTGTGAAGTTTACTTCTACCAGCTTCATTTAATGCCTTCTGGTTGTTGCGTTGGACATGATGATTGTTAGCTTTCTATCATATTCTCATTTCCCGGTGTCTTTTCCAGACTTGAAGGGTTCTAGCTTGCTATGCTCCTTGTGTGGACACTGTTCTACGCCTTTGATTCTTGTAGCATTTCTCAGAACCTTGTGTTTGACCCTTCCTAATAAATTGAAGAAGTCAAGAGGGATTTTTCCCTTGCAAAAGCTATGTTGATGTTTTGTAATTCTCATCTTCATTCTTGCTTGTACTCATTTATCCAGTACAGCCATCAATCCTTTACAGTCTTAAATTCCTCAAATCTCTCTTTAAAAAAAAAAACACAACCAAAAACGTATTTCAGTTCTCGCATACCAAGGCAGCTCTGAGTTAGAGGTTACATACCATCATTCATAATTCAGCTATTTCATTCTTGAATTCGTTTAGACCTCTGGGATGTATCGTCTTGAGCATTTCGTACTGTTCATTTGTCAGTTTGTTCCATGAATAGTTCCATCATATTCAGGCACATTCTTTGAGTCCTTCACAAAGAAGGACTCCAGCATGGGAACCTCCCAAGATTTTTCCACAGTGCACACTAGTGAAGAAAAAAAAATCATTAAGCTTCTCTGTGATGTCCTCATTTTCTCTGAATCTCCTCTTATACCTTGATCATCACTTGGCACTTCAGACTTTCTGGCAGACCTCCTGCTCCTGATGTGCTTGAAGAAATGATTCATTACTCATTTGATTTGCTTTCCTAGCTGTTTCTCCAATTCCTTCTGGCCTGCCTTATTACATGTGAAGTGCCAGAGTTTACATTCTTTTTTGTTTTCTACTTTTGGACTTGGTGTCCAAATGGCTTATTGAAGGATGCCTTTTTGCTTCTGGAAACCTGCTATGAGCCACGTTGATGTCCCTTTGCTCTTCTCAAGTCTTTCTTAATAGGTGGCGAATATCGGTTCTGTGCTTTCCATGTGGTGGTTGTTAACCAGCTTTGATGCTGCCACTCAGGTTTTATTTCTCCTAGCAGGCTGTTAGAGCTTCCTGTGTTGGGTTCCACTTGCTCAGTCTACGTGCAAGCAGTTGCAGTCTCCCAGTGCTCCTTTATGCCCTGCCTTTGCTGATCTCTCTCGGTGTGCTGCTGTCAGTGTCACCACAGTCCGGCAGTGCCTGGAGGCCCCAGCACTCGATCTTGGGTTTTGGAACAAAGTCCATGTTTTTGGAACTCTACTGCTTCGTGAGGGGGAGTTCTGTTGTAATTCATTTCTAAACTCTGTAGTATATGCTATTACTATGTCATCAGCTGTCTTCCCTATGTATTTGTATCCTGGCATGATGCAAAATAGCGTCCTGCTAGTTGCCTCCATTAACCAGATTTCTCATGGGACTACGGTTAGTGCTTCTGTTTGAGGCTTGATGCTCCAGTGATCCAGTTTCTCTTCTACTCTCACTCTTGGTGTAGAAGGCAATGTATTGTTGGGTTTACTACTTGTCACCCTGTTTAGTCTGCAATCTGTCTGTCTGTGTGCCTGTCTTCATTCTTTGATTCTTCTGACCAGCTTTTCTCGGTAACCCGGAATCTCCATGTCGTCGTTTGCAACAGCAGTGTCATGCTTTTGAACCATGTGTTCTTCTAAACCCCTCTCTTCAGTTTAAAAGTCCACTGTCTTGATTCTTAGGTACCAGCAGCCTGGATCCTATGTTGAGGTGAGCTCTGTTCTCCTGTACGAGTATCTTTATTCCAGAAGTGCTCCAGTTCCTTCTTGCTTTCTTGACTTCTTGCTTTGTCATCATCGTGTCAACCAAGCATTGAGATTCTCTCACCCTCTTCCCAGTAGCCCATACTTAGCTGCCAGCATCTCTTCCCTTCTCTTCCCAATGCTATTGGGACCCAGATGGACCGCAGCATAGGTTTCTCCTCAACATTTCCTCGGAACCAGTCCAGGCTTTGTGACCTTTGCAGCTGACAAGCAAATCACCTTATGGCCCTCTGTCAGGCCCCACACTCCAGCTGTTTGCCTGGTGAAACCCTTTTCAGTTTGCATTCTGACTGGCTCACTTATACATCAGCAGAGGAAGAGGGTATTTGTCAGAAAGAGTTAGTGTGGTCATACAAAAATGCCAGTGATGGAGGAAATTGAGAAATTGATGTGCAAGCAAGGAGAGCAAGTGCAAATGTGGGGCTGAAGTGTTGACATGAGGAGTTCACAAGAACTAGGACTACCAACTCCTGGCAGAAGTAGTAGTAACAAATCAAGGTGTGATGGTTAAAAACCAACCAAACAAAAAAAACACAAACAGAAAAACCCCAAACACCTAAACATATGTTAAAATTTGACTTTGTATTGTGATTATTGCCTAGTAAATATTACTGTATTGTTGAGTGAATATCATAAGCTAACTTTAGGTAAAACCAGGTATGTGTTTGTATGTTGAGTAAACAGATTTATCAGAGTATCAGAGTCTTGGTGGGAACAATTTCGGGATCAAAGCATTTCAGATGCACTCAGGTATCCAAAACGTTTGCTTAGGGCAGAGATGTGCAGGACCAGTGGGAGATCCATTCTCAATGGGGGGGGAAATCCTATATTGCATATTTCATTCACCTGAGATGCTATAAATGCCAGTGTCGGGGGGGGAGGAACGGGTATCTAAAATAGGGGCAATACAGATGCAATATCAGGAGATTACTTAAAGTCTGTTATTTTTTAAAATATCTCATGAAAATGTCAATGTCTATTGATACAAGGCTCAACGCCTAAACCGTAAAAGAAAAATTCATCTGATAAATTGTAATGGGCTTGATTGTGGTTATAACTTAAATTCTCAGTGTGCAGGGAAGATTTCTTAGTGTATGATGCATGTGCTGATTTGTCTGTTAATAGGACTTTTTAACAGTTTATGTTGTGCTCTTTTGTGTGCTTTTCGTTTTGCTTAAAAAGATTTATCTTAGTGGGGATAGGAGAAAGAGATTGATCTTGACAAATACAAAAGCCTGCCGAACCTTAATTTTTTTTGTCTAAATGTTAAACACACATGTATGCACAAAAGCTAAAAATCTGAGGGTTTTGTGCAAAAAAAAAAAATTTAAAAAATCACCAAAAGCTAGTATTTTATTGCTCTAGAAAAATGGCATTTCTCTTTCAATGTCTATTTTAGAGTTGTGCTATCCAGTTCTGCTTTTGGGTCAGTGTACCAAAATGATTCCTCTGTAGATTTGGCTCAGTGGTGTGCCTATGGAGTGCAAACTTTAAAATAACTGCCTCTGTATTTTAAGACTGGACGTTATGGGATCATGATGTTCAGAAGCATAGAGTTTTCCTTAGAAATCCTTCCTGAAAAGGGAAACTGTGCAGAGAGCACTCCGGCTTGCTCCTCTTGCTCAGGCGAGAGGATCTAAGGGCTTGCGTTAACTCTTGGGTACAAGAGTTGAACAGGTGGGTCAGGGCTGCAGCTGAGGATATCGCGCCTAGCCTGGTTAAAGTACAGGTGTAACTGAGCTCAGCTTCACGTCTCCTGTGACTCGACTCACATATTTGCTCTGCTTGTCTCTTCTAACAGATACCGCCTCAGTATGGTCAGCAAGGCGTGAGTGGCTACTGCCAGCAGGGCCAGCAACCGTATTACAACCAGCAGCCGCAGCACCTGCCGCCCCAGGCGCAGTATCTGTCGCAGGCCCAGCAGAGGTACCAGGCCCAGCAGGTAAGCGCCGTCCCGGAGTGCGAAATGTTTTCTGCAAGGCAAACAAAACCTGCCTGACCTCTTTTCGAGATAACACTGGTATAAACAAAATCAAACTCACGCGGAGTCAGACAACATCCTTCTGAGAAGTCTTTGGGCATATACATACAAATACATGCATGCACACTTTCAGGATTTATTCTATATCAGTTTTTTTTTGTTGTTGTTTTTTTAATAAGGCCAGTATTTGTACCCCAGCAACTATTCATTCTGCATTTAAAAACAACCAAGTTGCTTGATCAGATGTCAGTAGAAGCTGAAGATTTTCCTTGTTTTTCACATTTTCCCCTCACAAGGCAGATGCTGAGAGCTCTAATATGGTCACTGGTTTGTTCTTTGTGTTGTTTCATTTTTGAGGATAGATGAGTTGAACGCATTTTGCAGCTGCTTTGCCAAGGGAGCTTCTTAGGAGCTATTTTTATAATTGATATCACAGCTATTAATTTGAATGTTTTCAGTTTGCCCATCCAGGTAGTAAAACTTCATAATTCAGTATCCACTGCCATTCTTGAATTATGCTTTATGTGTTAGCTGTTAAAATTCATTTTAAATGATTCTATTTTTAACTAAGATCAGAACTGGTAGTATATGGGTCTGCTTCCTGGAGCTAGAGAAACACTCAGATTGTAGATACTGAACAAAATGGATGTCCATAGCTGATACAACTGCAATGTGTAGGCTAAGGTCCGTCTGCAGCCTCAGCTCTGTTAATCACGGAGAGCTGATCTGGAAATGGAAGGATGAAGCTAAAGCATGCTCACCATCCTGGGAAATCTAACAAAAGTAAGTTGCTCAAGACTGGGTATTAGTGAAAGCATCAGCATTTGCTGCGGATCACTGGGGAATTCTGTCAGGCATGGCTGATTAACATTTTGTGATAATGCTCGTGCAAAGAAGAAATCTCAGCTTGAAATAAAAATAGTGTACAAAATAAAGTTAACAAAAGATGCCATGAGGTAGGAATGATACAGGAAGTTCCTCTCCTTTGATTTTAAAATAAAGCTATGATAATTTCACTGTGTAATTACATGTTAATTTTTCTTCATCTACATTTTAAAATTCGATTGAGAATTAACTTTTTTTCATTAAAATGCTGGATCGTTTATGAAATAGAATTCTTAATTGTGTCTGTGATATCCTTTAAATGTCATACCTTTCCATCTTTTGGATTATACGTAACTCACTTTAAATATTGCAGTTGTCTTAATTTTATTCCTTTTTACTTTGGCATTGAATACTTAAATTCTTTATGACTTGAAAATACTGTTCATGAGCATCTTGGTAAAGTCTTAGCTGATAAAGTCCTAGTAATACATCCTGTGAGTGAGAAGAAACACAGTGTTTACACATCACAGTTTGTGAAACTGAAATGTATTTTCCTGCCTTGGACAGCTCATCATATTTTAAATATTGTCAGTTGAATGGATAGAGTATTTTAATTTAAAAGTATACAAAATTTGCTGACTATACAGAACTTATAAAATAGCAAGATACTGATTTATCTGTTGATATGCATTCCAATTACATAATTTTTTGCTATTATAGCCAGTAAAATGAAGGCTTGTGCAGTGAAGTGAAGGGTATCATAGAAGGAGGGTAAAGGCAAAATGGGAGTAAAGCCTCCCATATATTATGGCCTTCAGAGAACTGAGATAGAGGAAGAAAGGGAGATTCACAGGTAGAAGATATCAGCCTTGCTGTAGACAAACTACTCCTTTGAAGATCCTGAGAAAGCTCAGGGAAGATCTTACTGCTGTTTACAACTTCCTAATGGGAGGATGTAGGAGAGAGCACAGCCAAACTCATCTCAGAGGTGCACAGTGGAAGGACAAGAGGCAATGGACACAGGCTGAGGCAAGGGAGATTTTAACTCTGTAAAAGAAAAAACAATACTGTTAAAATATTGAGCCACAGAGACAGGAATCTCCATCCTTGGAGATGCTCAAAATTTGGCTGGACAAGATCCCCATGCACCTTGTTCTTGCTAGACTAGCTTGGAACCAGAGGCTTGACTACCTGACCTCTCTCTGAAGGTCTCTCCAAAACCTAAGTGACTCTGATTTAATATTGGCTTTACATATTTTAAATATAACTTAAAAATAAGCTATGAAGTCATATAATACCTGTTTAACCAGTTAGAGTATTTTTTCTCCCCCACTCTGTTAAAATACTATTTCCTGTTTATCTGATTCTGGCAATTAGAAAATGTGGGACAATCTCGATTATACAGAGACTGGTTCTGCCATCCTTAGTTTTGCTCTTCTTTTCATCCTGAAAATGAACTTCATCCATGTCTTCTGTATTCCATTAACCATTTTCTTGTCTTTTTTATATTGATTTTGTTGGGTTTTGCACTCAGAATTGGTATTAGCATGTCCTACTATTGAATTGTCACAACTTTGAGGAATGTGAAAGTCAATAGTTTCAGCATATTAGCCTCAAGAAGAGACACTGGCCTCTGAAGATGTTTTTGCTGCATGCTGGCTAGCCAGAGTCATGTGAAAGCTGTAGACTTACAAAATGTGGCAAACAAAATGTGGCAACAGGTGAAGTCAGATTAGTAAGGGAGGTATAAATAAGAAAGACAGTAATGCTCAGAGTAGCAAACAGTGGTCTGAGACTTCAGAGATGGGAACTACCTGTCATTGGTGTGTAGGCTAGTAACGTGGAAGGCATTCATTTGGTTCATTCTTGTATTAGGATATTCCTTTTATTCTACTGCTGCAGCAGAAAACTGCATTTCAAGAATATGAATGTTTGCTTGGTTCATGATCCGATACCTTGAATAATGGCCAAATGCTCATTAGTTTTAACAAGAGATGTTCTTTTCTTTCCCAGTGTTGGAAAATGCTGACTACAGTTGCCTGCCCTCTGGACAAGGGAAATCAGTTTGAATTAAAAAAAGAAAAAAGTATTAATTTTGAATAGAAAATGCAATTACTGTGAATGATTATTGAGGTTTGGGTGGCACAAACTCTCCCAATTAGTAATAGGTAAACAATAATTGTTTTCAGTCCACGTTGTAGTCAGGGAGAAACAAAAGATTAATCTGCTGCGGAAGGTACTGAGGGAGGAGTAAAAAATAAGGAAGAGAAAATCTTTCTCATTGTCTTTTGCTGTCAAAAAAAAAATTAAATGTTGGACAAAGCTTCTTATATACATTGACATAGATTGACTGAGCTGATTTTAAAAGTCTCAGAATTGTATTTTCTTAAGTCTTAGCTGATATTAAAGGATTCCCAAATATAAATAAGTTTGTCCTATGCAATTTGATCAGTTTTTCTACTGAAAATCTACGGGCATCCATGGATCCTATTCTGTGCCCGATGGACTGGAAGCTGAACTTGCTTGTAACAGGGGAGCAGCTGTGAGGTGAAGTTCCATGTTGTGTTTAGGGTAAATAATCCATCTACATGATTGCATTGTTTGTGATGTGAGTGTAATTGAATGGGTTTTACTTCCAGATAAAAGAGAGATGCCAGATTGGAGAAAGGGGTCTGCTCAGTAAATACCTTATTTTCCCTACTTTTTCCAGTGTATTTGTTTTGGAGTTTATCAAACTGAAAGTAGGGTTTATTTTGGATAGGTGATGGGCTTTTTTGTGCCATCAGTTTCCTTTTATATAAAATCCTGTAGTGTGATTTACGGAGTATTTTATTATGTGAACAAAAATTAATAGGAAATTTCATACAGATGATGTTTTATTTTTGCTCTGTTAGAATGCGAGTGAGTTTCTGCAGTCAGGTGTAACTCCTAGTGTTGTGCCTTGGAATTGGTGCTCATCTTCATTTCTCACGTATCATGGATGTGTGAAACTGTTGCTCCTTTTCCTTGACTCACTTGAATTCAATATGCAATCTTGTCAATAAAAGTAAATGGATAAAATAATTTCTGGGTCTGTTCCAGTGACTTGTGATTTCCCGTTCTTCAAATAAGCATAGAGGAGAAGAAGGAAAGCGGAATTTATTTGAATGTTTAAACCGTAAGCTGTTTAGATCTTTGTTAAATTGATTGCTTGGTGGGTAGGAAGGGAGTTTCATAAGGGGTGATTTGATAGTAATACTGGCATAGTTTACTACAGAGCCATATTGTAAGCCAGCATCAGTCATCCCCTCTTTGAATCAGGAGCCTGCTGTGTTAAAAAAAATAAAAATAAAAATGAAAACCATTAAAGGAAGAGCTTTGTTTTAAGCAAATTTATTGCATTAGCAGCAGATTCATTGTTCATTAGATATTGCCAGTAGATGTAGGTATCTCCTTGTTTTAATTTTTTTTTCTTTTACCTTTACTGCTCCTTAAAAGAAAAAAAGACAAAGATGTGTGTTATACTACTAGAGTGTTGCCCTTGGCAGGGTTTTTCATCTTGAAATGGCATATAAATGAATAAATGCTTCAGTTGTTTTTGCAGTTTTAAATCTTTTGCCATAACTAGAAGTGATATTTTGCTCAAGAATGTCATGTAATTGCAAACTTAAACTGTCATCATTAAACATTATTTTGTTAAGATAGTGTGATGTATATTTTGGGTTATTATGCTTTCCAAATGGCTTTTAAACAGCCATGTTTATATATTTTCTTGTTTTATGTAGCATGTGTTCGTACATATCGAGAGAGGATCGTGCCTTTGAGATTTAATGTGTAATTTTACGAGTTGGGACCGTATCACTCTTTTGACAGATAAAGTAGATCTGAAAAATAATTATGGTCTCACTCTTGTTTAAACAAAAATGGTGATTTTATTCTACACCTGTTCCTGTTATCCTGAAGTCATCTTTAGCTTGAAGTATTCCTGGAAGCTTTCTGCTTGCAAACTTGCAGGATAGAGTGGGATTATGCTGATCCCTGCTCTCTCAGGCAGGCATGAGATTAAAAGCAGAGGAGAGCGTGGTGGATCCTTGAGGTGCAGCAGGTGTGCGCGCTTTTCTGGGGCATTGGTCTTCCTGGTTAAGTGTGCACGAAGAGGCTGTGTGCATGTATTTTTAAACCATTCCTTTGTGGTTACCATTATTTAAAATGTGGTTACCATTATTTAAAAAAAAAAAAAAAAAAAAAAAAAAAAAAAAGCTTAAAGAAACAGGTCACTCAGGCTCAGTCCTTAGTTTGATTTTATTTTAAAGGATAAGATGTTTTGTAAACAAGCAAACAGACAAGGTGCCCTCACTATCGGGTTTTATTAAAATGATTTAAAAGCTGGCCAAAGCCCTGGGGCTGGGTAATGGTGTTGGGGAGCACCATCTTCCCCATCTGCAGTCAGTTGGTGCCTGCCGAGCTGGGGCTGGGGAATGCATCGTGTGCTGTACCTGGAAGGTGCTGCAGTGGCTTTCCAGAAGAAAGCTCAACATACTGGTGGGGTCAGCAGGCATTTCCAGTGCTCTGTGGGCCATCAGCAGCATGGGACAATGGGGCAGGGGCCGCCTTCTCCTGCTGAGGACTGCAGGGCACCACATCCCTGTGCCCCGGCGACCCGGCCGCAGGGGAGGAGGATCAGCAATGGGATGCTGCCCCCAAGGTCATAGCGGGCAAAGAGGGTCCATGCATCGCTCAGGTCTCCCGTTATTTTTAACAAGGTGCTTGTTACGCAGCAATAGCTGGAAGGAATTGATTTGGTTCTGTGCAGGGGGTCACTGAAAGCCAGAAATCTCAGGTTTGTTTCTGAAGTGGCGGCGATGGATTGAGCCAGTCTCAGTCGGCAGCCTGAGTGTTGTGGGCTTGTTCCCATGTGGACATCTGTTTCTAGCACTGAGTCAGTGCAAGGTAGGACAGATACAACATTACCCCACTTGAAACAGTCTTTGAAAATGTGAACAAAATGTGAAACTAATTAATTGCTTTTCATGTCCAAGCTGTATGGCTGTCATGAAAACAGAACAAACTGTATTGTGGCAAAATGCATCAAATTGCTGAAGTGATTTTGGTACCAGGAGGATGAAGTTTTGTTTTGCGATTTCATGTGAGCTGCTAAAGTTCCTTTAACAGTGTAATAAGCAGCATGTTAATTAACATTGTCAAGCTGTTTTGGGGTGTAACACAGTATAAAAATGCTGTTGTTGTAAGTTAGGAATAGTTGTGTTGCATGCAAATATCACATTCATTAGTAAGTAACAGATAATCCTCAGTGAGTCCAAATTAAAGCTTTATACCTCAACTCAATTATTCTTTTTAATAAAATCCCCACTCTCTTATTAGAAACTGGCACAGAATTAGCCGTCGACAGTACTGTAGTTCAGTCTTAACTCCCGCAGAATTTAATTTAAACTTCTTTCAGAATATATGGGGCCTTGCAAGTAACATGTAGCTGCCCGAGGCTTAAAGTTATAATAAGGATTGTTTGTCCTTCTCTCCTTTTAACTCTTGTGTTTGCAGTCATCCACCACTGACGAGTGGTTGCGCTTAATGTTTGTTGTGTTATGAACCACAGGAAATCTGGGAAGGAACACGCCTGCATGTTAATCTGACATTTGCTGCCAGCCATATAGGAAAGCATTCTTTGTGAAAGTTGGCTATTACAGTTATATGAGAACTCATAAGCAAGTTTAATGTTCAGAAGAGATTGGTGCTTGTCGCCATCAACAGTGACTGACACCACTGCTTGTGCACCGTAAATCCTTCATGGCTTCCATTGTCTCCACAACAGAGATGGTGTTTTGAAATGCTGGGCTTATTTTCATTTCAGAGGTAATTATTTTCTTTCCAAGGTAAAGAGGAATAAGGAAGAAGCGATTCCTTTGAGCCATTCAACCCCAAATCCATAGCATTAAGAACTCGTGCTTCTGATGCGTACCTGTTGGTTGGCTTTTACAAATCAGAGCTGCCTGTATGTAGTGAGCAGGGAAATCCCTGAGAAGAAAGTGGCGGGGTGAAAACTCTCACACAGCTGGGTTCTTCTGCCAGCTTTTCCAGCCTCCTTTCTGTGGGACCTGAATTAAGAGTCAAGGAAAAACAACAGTATAACCTCTTTTTATAAAGGCATCCGTTTTGGTACACTGAGCACTTTGTTGTCAGCGTACTTCAGAGATATCGGATATCAAAAGCCAGGGTGCAGTCTTGACTTTTTGCATCTGTAATAAAGCTTGGAGAGATTTGTGGGGACGAAGGAGTGGGAGAGCAGTCTTTCAGCAACTGGCTCTCAAACTCTCACACCATGACTTAAATCTTGGCTTCTAGACATGTCACCAATGGCCAGCACCTCTGAAAGAAAGTTGTCTCCTTACCATGGTAAACACTGCAGTGATTTAAAAAACAAAACAAACAAACAAAACCACAAAACGACTGGGGAAATATTTAGGAACCATACTTGTGCATAAAATTAACTTTTATATTTTTTTTAACCTTTAAGTGTGTAACATTTTCAGGAGGGGCAAATGAGGTTTGAACCTCTGTAGGTTCAATGAATGCTTAACTGATTGAACTCTTTGCCAGTTCGTCAGGTTTCAGCTTTTAGAAAGTCTTATTTCATAAGCACGATACTGCCATAATACCGAAAAAGTGCTAAGCATATGACTGTTTATCTCTGTGGCTGAGGTTTCTTGATCAGCTCAGGAGTTCAGTGAAACCACGACTCCTGTTGTGCTGCATCTTCTCCCAGTAATGGGAATAGCTGCTTATGGTCCATTTGGGGAATGCTCTGTTTGTTCAGTGTTGTTTGTATCATTCCAGGAAATGTCAAGCTCTTCTCTTTTATCCTCAGAGGTTTATTTATAATCGATGCTAGCTCGTCAGGCTTGGAGAGCCATCTTCCAAAGTCAAGGGACTGGAAGGATTAGGTGCAGGCGGAAGAAGCAAGGACCGTTTCCTGTGAACTCACACCCGAGCATGAACACAAAATGGGGGCGTACCGTGAAGCAGCACTAGCACCAGTGTGGGCTTATTTTTGCTGAAGGCACATTGACCGAACCCAAAAACATGCATTCAGATTTTGGGAAGACTTTCTTGGCCCTGTTGTTTTAAAGTGATTGTTCGCAGACATGGTGATAGGTAAAGCAAGATAAAAAAAATAACTCTAGTCTATTGGGTTTGAAACCTTTAATGTTAGCATGTGTAATAGCCCTTTGTATGCATCTAACTCTGTAGTAAACCTGGATTTGTTAAATGGTATTCCTGGGAAATGAGAAATATTTTGTCTTGTTGAGTGGTGCTACTGCTTATGTATAAAGTGTACCGAAGTTGTTTATACCTCTGTTTGATAATCTTCCAAAAGCACAGCCAGTGTATCATACGTGATGAAAGTATGTGTTTGTTCGCTTCTATGTTGTCTAACGATTCTGTCACCGCAGTTTAAAGATCCCCAGCTGTAGTTAGGAGACATTTTTTCATTCACTTAATTCTTTTACCGTGTTCACCTACTAGTGATTTTCTGCTGAAAGCGGGCTTTTCCACCTGCAGTTTGAGGAAGGGATGTAAAGGTCTGCTTTCTTCTCCCACAAAAGCAGTTAGTCTACCTCCCCAAGCATCTGCTGCCAGTGGGGCTTGGTGAGGGTGAGCGGGCTGCTCGGAGGAGCTCGGCCAGAGCACACTGCACACCTGCTTGGCAGTGGAGTTAATGGCAGCCTGGACCCTGCTGGCTTTTAATTTTAATTCCCTATTTTGTATCATTCTGAACCTGGTAAGCACATATCACAGCTCTTGGGATTGTAAGATGAGCATGGAAGAAAGGCCCTAGTCCTTATGAGCTTTTTTTTTTTTTTTCCATGTACGAAACAAAGTTAGCCCTCAGTATTATAAAGAAAGACTGGCAATATGAGCCTCCTCTTTGCTAAATGGGAAGAGAGAAAATCTAGTCTGGGGGAAAAGGGGAAGTCTTAACTCCTGTTTGCTCCTTTTTGGTAAGCAGCCAGTTGTTTACACGCAACCAGTTTGCAGGCATAGTGGACAGTAGGAAAAATCTCTGCAAAGCACTGAAACACAAAAGATGGGGATGCTGTACTTAAATATTTTTTTATAAACCAAAAAATTTGGTATTTATAAGTAAATAATCCTGAAAGGAAACATTTTTAACCTTAACTACAAAAAAAAACCATGAAAATCTATCATGGATGTAGAGTGTTATGTCTAGAGAAAAGTCTTTTTCAAGGTTACAAATACAGTAAAATGCACATGTTTCAATGTGTTTTTCGGAGTTCTCAAGTCAGTTAGCGGTTTGGCTTTGATCCACAGAATAGTAGTATTGTTGTTACAGTGGCATTATTATTTAAAGTTTCTAAATTCTGATTTCTTTCAGTATTTAAATCACAGAAGGTTAATTAAAGCAGTTCTTTATTCTGCAACTGCTTGGGAATATTAACCTCACAAAGCCTGCATTAAATCACTGAAGTGATAGAATTGCATTTGCTTTATAAAATAACCCTACAAGAGCAAAGACAAAGCCATTTATAGTTCAGTGCCATTAATTGCTTGGCATTTAGATATTAGTGTAGGAGTCTATTAATTAACTTGATAGTAAAACTCTTGGAATGCAGGCTGATAAAAACTATTTTGTTTTAGGAGATTAGTAATCATAACTAGTGTTGTTCCCCTTACCACTCTCCTTATTACCCAATGATGATTTTATTTTACTGTTATGGAGACCAAAATTAATATCCCAGAAATAATTTTATCTATACCTTTGAAATGTAGCGGTAAGTTAAACAGAATAGTAAGCAGAATAGTAAGTTTTTCAAAAGATACCTGATCACATAATAGTCATTTACTTTATGATCCATTAATCTGGTGGCTCTTTTTAGACAAATGTGTCCACACAAATGTTCTAGAATATAAATGCACAAATCCCGGTCTAAGAAAAATTTTGAAATGTGAATGGTGTGTACAGTGTGTACAGTGAATTAAGTGATAACGTTGTGAATTCTGAAAAATGTTAATAGATCTGGATGTGTTTTTTTTGTATGTGAGCGGTATATATTCCAGATTTTAGTGGTCTTGTAAATTACACCTTATGGCCAGTTGCAATGCAGCAATATTCTCTTATGGCCTTTAAATTAACACACGTTATTTTCCTCAGAGGTGGGGAAAATAAGTTTGTTAATATCTCCTGGTATAAAATTTACCACTGTGGGTTTTTTTTGCTGCTCATATTTTCTTTAGTAATCAAAGATGTTTGCTGTATGTATACTTAGTTTTATTTTCCGTATCCTGAACTGGGATTTTGTTGTTAAGACAATGTATTATCTGAATATAGGTCAGCATATATTTAATATATATTCATTATCCTTCCGTGTACTTCCCCTTTACTACATTTCTGTCCTACCATAGCGGGATTTGGAATGTGCAGCTGAAACCTTAGAGGGTTTGTTCGTTGTTGCGATCAGGTGTGACCACCGAAGAATGAAACAGCAAATCAAGGTGAATAAGATACCGCTTCAAAACCAAGCTATCTGTACGTGTTGACAAAACTGCTTGGTGGAGAGAGGAGAAAAACCGCTGGTCTTTGTGAGCTGTCCTTCAGTAAGTCAAGCTATGAGAGAGTACAGCCTCTCTCTCCACCTCTTCCTATGACTTCTTCCTGATTGCCAAGTACCCATCTACAACCCCTGTTCCACATGCATGTTTTGGGGTAGAAAATGAAATACAGGTATAAGGTTTTATGGTTTTGGGTGTCTGCCTACAGAATTCACAAAGGTCTTGCTTTTTCACCCTCAGAAGAAAAAAAAAAAAAAAAAAAAAGGTTTCCTCTTCCCTTATTACCGAGCACTCCTTTACCAACTTTCAGCGAATATCACTAGTTTGTTTGTTTGTTTGTTTTCAGGGATGTGTTAGAGAATAGTCAGTGGTCTGGCCACAGTTGAGGTTTAAGTTTTCATCGCTTATTCTCCACAGCCCTGCCCTCTGCCACTCCCAATGCCAGCCCAGTTGGGAATACTTTTTATTGAAAAAATTGTGGTTGTGGCAATGGTGGTGAAGACTTTTCTACCTCAGAGATGAAAGAAATGGTTCACCTCTGTTGGTTTAAACTTTCGTATTGTGCAGTCGGTTGGATTGCTCCTGCAGCTAGGTGCTTACGTCTGTAAATTATTGTCCTCTGTAAATTACTGTTCTCTTTCCACTCCTCGGACTAAGACATTTTTCCATGTGGCGGCTGGGTTTAAAAATTGTTTTGCAGGCACTCCTTCTTCAAGGACTGCGGAGGAAGAGCGGAGAGGAATGCAGCTAATGCTCTACCTCCAGTAGCCCCACATGTCCCACGCTAACCCTCTCACGTTCCAAAAATTTAAGTTAACTCAGATGGCAGAGTCCAGCTGAGAAAACCCTCTTCACCGGTGTTCTTGCAGGCTTTTCTACATCTGAATTTCACTTCCTTCCCTTGCGATTCTCCCGTTGATGAGTAGTGGGTAAGCCTCATGTCGGTCATTTCTTTTAAGAGACTCTGTGGTGGAGTATTAGGGAATGACATAACAGATGACATTGGACTGTGATATAGGTGGTGTCTATCACATAATGAGCTTTATATTTAGGGGAAAAAAATAAAAGCGAGAAAATAAAAGGAAACAAAGCCCCCTCACCACTCAGTTTTTATGTGACCGCAGTGATTTTTTTGTGTTGCTTGCAGCCCTTCCTTACAGAGTCGCAGGTTTTCCTGAGCCTTCGGGTGAAGTCCTGGCTCACCCTGCCGTGCCCCAAAGAAAACGCTGCAAAAATATTTCCCAGCCTCGAGTGCGGAAGTCTCCTCCTTGGGTACCTCGCTGGATTGGCCCGGAGGTAGCAGCTGCTCTCAGAGCAGCTTTTCTCTTTATTCCGTAAGCTGGCGGCAGGGCCCCAGCCCCGCTGTAAGCTGCGGGCAGTCCCTGACCTCGTTTCTGCCAGCCAGCCGTATGCTCCGAGAGCCGCCTCCGCCGCGGCGGGCGTCTGGGGCTGAATCCTGCCCTCTGGGGCACGCGGCTCCCCGGCTCAGCGCCGACTCTGAGGAAAGGGCAGGCTTCAAATCCTGCCCCGCTCCGGCCTCCTGTCGCTTCCAGCTCTGTCCGGGGGTCTCGGCCCAGCTTGGCGTCTCGGGCCTGCCGAAGAGCGCGTCCCTCCCCGAGCGTTAGGAAGGAGTAGTTTGGCAGGGCAGGACACCGGATGGCACAAAATCTGTAAGTCATCGCATTAATGTGGTAGCTTGTCCCAAATGAATAGAAAGAATAGAAAGTTTAAAAAAAAAAAAAAAAAAAACAACCAACTGCCAACGCTCTTTTTCTTTGTTTGTTTTTCTTTTAAATATAGCTCTGTCAGTTAAAGGATGGGCAGGGAAAGGAAATACTGGGTGTAGAAAATGAAAGCGTGGTTGGACTGCCCAGCCTCGTAGGGTTTTTTAGGAAAAGTCCAAAAGGCTCTCTAAACATGGGGAAATTCATGGAAATAAAAGGCTTGCTTTACCTCTTACTTCCAAGTTATATTTATAGTTCTCAGATTGCATCGTCAGGTTTTCTCTCATCTCCTCATTCATACTTGAACATCATGTCTGCGGAACAAAGAAGGTGTACCTTTTTTTTGGCCTGTAAATTAAGAATTGACAGCCATTTATCAGGCTGTGAAATGTTAAACAGTCACATTTTAATACAAACACCAAACTTGCACATTTTTTTTTCATGTGGAATGTTACGAGAGAATAAAACTAGAAGAAATGTCTCGTCTCTGATTAAATCCACTACTGATATGCTCTGTGATCCGTGGAATGCAATAGTGGGGGAAGGAGAATAGCAAGATAAGGGCTTCAGAGAAGGGTTTCATCTTTGAGCTCTTCCTGCATCATTAGCTTAACGTGGCTCCTGGAGGCCATACAGGCAAGACATATGTAAAAATGGACTAGAGTGTTTAGGAAGAGGGACCCATCTTTCTTGTTAGCTGTTTCAGATTACCTGATATATGACTGGAAGCTACCCTGTCCAAACAAATAATGTTCTTCCTCAGATGTGGGAGACTTTTTTTGACCCTATCTGCGTTTAATGTGCTTTCAGTGTATTCTGCTGGGGAAAACTTTCCATAGTTTGGTAGTCTGAGTTTCTAATGACTTCCTGAATGTTTAGATGGCTTATGGACATATGTAAGCAAATACGTGATTGAGGCTGAGATAATTATAATTTGCACCAACTTCTGCCTGCTACAAGTACAGTTTTTTTCTTCTCTCTCCTGTGCCTTGAGACTTAACTCACTTATCGATTTGTGATAAGGGGGGATCATGAAGGGACAAAATGGTGTTCCCATTGTTGTAGACGTATGTGGATTAGCTTAAAAAAAGAAATCTAGGAAGCACAACTGTTTTGAATGAAACTGCAGATATCTTGGAAGGGGCGACATTAATTACACTGAAGATCAGATTTCTTACTAATGGTGACTGCTCTATGCCTGAGACATCGAAACTGCAGCTTTTCCAGGTTTCTCCAGGTGCTTGCTGTACCTCAGGACAGCTGCTCTCTTTGTCTCCGTTCAGGTGGTGGTAGCGGGCTGGCTTAAAGAGATCTACATATTCTGATTATGAGAAGGGTTTATTTACTTCATCACTTAAACATAGACTATCACGCTGAAGGGGATTACTGGACTGCACTGGTAATCAACCTAAAGTGGTTTTGTTGGCATGGGACCTACCAAATCCTTTTTTCCTGCCATCACCTGTTCTGTCTCTGCACTTAAAGAGACTTGCTCGCTGGCTTGTGCACAGTGCTTGCACAGTATCTTGCACAGCTGCAAGATACAAGTTTCCTTTTCTTTAAAGCTTTGTTTTTGTTCTCCCCCCCTTTCTGATTCATAAAGGTCAAAGTTCAAGACATATATGTGCATCTCTTCCTGACCCAGCATCTACACCCTGTGGGACCTCTGCAGACCATCTGCCTGAGATTCAGGCAAACCCCTCTGCTCTTTTGTCCTTAGTGGACCATTCCCCACAGGTTTGCATTCTGTTGCCTGCTTGCGTGAGCCTCGGCGTTGCTTGTGCCCTTGGGCGTAACACTTTTTTCTGAGTACAGCCTTACCTGCAATATAGCTCTAGCAGGTTGGCTGTGCTTTGTTGCTTTGTGCTGTCGGAGCATACGACTTAGGAGGTAATGTTTCAGGGATCATGGCTGGGCCAGAAGCTGGCTGTGTGGAGACATGCCACCGTTTAGGTAAGGAATTGTTTTTATTGCAGCTTTTTGCATCAGAAGGTGGAAGGGAGGAGAAATGTTTTGGCGGGTATTTGCTATCACAGCACAAACAGTTACTTTGGTAAGTGATAAGAAGGAATGTCTTTCTGTATCCAATGAGATATGACTTGCCTCTTTCCTCTTCCATAGTATCCCTTCAGAGATGAGTAAAATAATTTTGTATAGCAGGGCTGTATGCTTCTTTTGGCTTTTATACTGGGTCCTGACCTCCATTCTCAAGTGATGTGGGGGGAAAAATTAACATTTGCTTCCAATTTTGCTGTTGTCACATTGCTGTAGAATTCAGCGCTCTCACACTTGAAGTCTTTTGTAGATCAACCAAATGAATCAAGGACACAAGCTAAAATAGTTTTTAATGAGTTCTTCAAATTGAAAAGTAGTATATTATCTTCCATAAATTATTTTGCTTCTACTTAACCATCGTGGTACTTATCTTCCTGGGTGGTCATGTTATCCCTCTGAAATTTACTGCAGTAGAAGTGGACGAAGCCTGAATGATATTTCTCACCCAGCCGTTCTTTAAATGTGGTTTCCCCAAAACATTAATGATTTCCCTATGCTTTCATTTTCCATTAAGAATAATTTAAACTGCTCCATAATTAGATCCTAATTTCTTTAGCAGAACTTAAAACAAGTGTGCATTCCATCTACACGGTTTTGAGCATTATCAGCACTATATTCATTCAGTTTTGCGTAGGAAACAAAAATTTGGAGAGAATTCTTGTTTTAAACTAGGCCCAGCTAGGGAATGAAAGCATGACACTAATTATATTATTAGCATTGCACATTACAAAGGAGAAGGTTGCCTGTCTGTGGCCTGCTCCAGAAGGGTTGCCGTGCTGTTGACCTGGGCTACAATTTGGTGGTCGGTGGAGCCAGGCTCATGGCTCCTTCATCTCTTCCTCTCACCCAACCCTTCCAGGGGCCATTCCTGCTCAGAAAACAAAGCTGGGAGGCAGGGGGGTTAGTCTTCTTGCAAGCTTTAAGTTGCACCATTTCACAAAGTGGTCCTGTAAGGACCCAACACAGGAAGGTGGTGGTGGTGGTGCCCAGTGCCAAGAATGGGAGAGGCAGGAGCAAGGAGCTTTTGACTTCCCTGCAGGCCAATGCATTGGCCCATTTTTTTTCCTCAAAACCTGTTAGTGACACCCCACATCAGAATTAGAGACTCAGAAAGTTAGTAAAATGAATATAGTGTTAGAGAACAAAAGCTAAGAAAATACCCTTCCGTTTTCTTCCATACTCCTAAGAGTACACAAATCACGAGCTCCATATAGCCCAGTTAGTCCAAGGTAAAAAAGCACATAAGCAGGAGGTGAATAACTGGCTCTATGGATGATGAGTAATTGATTGTTACTGCCCAAATATAATAGTTGTACATGGACTGATTTCTGAACAGCTTATCCACTTTGTAGGTTTTAGGTATTATACACATAGGCATGTTCATTTTTTTCTTTTTTGGTTTACCTGTTTCAGAGTATAAATATTTTTCGAAAACAGGCTGAACTTCGTCTATTTTGGGCTACATGTTTATGACTTGCTGATTATTTCTCCCGATGTCTTTTCTAAAATCTGATGGGGGAAACCCTGCTTTTAGTTATTTTACAACTTTGTTGACAGTTTGTGCTGTAACAGCTATGATATGATTGGATTTGTGCCAAGTTGGGAAGTTCTGAGTGGAAACTTGTAGCCTTCTGTTTATGAAAGCCTGGATTTCTGTCACACACATACTTGTCTTCTATGGGAGGAAGGTTTTTTCTGTGATTCATTAGAAAAAATCAGAAGCTTTGTCCTGAAATCTGATATCATTGATGGATAAAATATTGGGAGTCAAAGGAAGAGAAAAACAAAACCACAGGGATCCTGGGAGAAGATTGAGCCTCGGTACCAATGGGGGACTTCTCAGCCATGGCTATAGCGCACATGTGGCAACACGTTCCCCTTCCCCTTATGTTTCCCCTTTGCCCCCTGACAAATCCATTCCTAGATGCTAGAAAGAAAAATGACCTTTCAGAACTGAAAGTGAGTATTGCCAATTCCGTGCATTTCTTCAGTGACGGACAATTTACCCTAATACCTCTGTACTTATGTCTTATTTATCTCTCAAAATCTTTTTATCTAGTCTGTAATATGCTGAATGTTAACAAAATTTTCAAACACAGAAAAACTGAAGAAAGACGGTAGGGATTTTCTCTCTCTGTTTTTTCAGGGAGAATGATATTAAGCACTGTTTTGGTTTTGAAGCCAACCTCTTAGTGTAACATGCTATTATTTAATCGTCATTATGTTTATTATATAAATGAACTGTTTTTATTGGACACTGCATATGTATAAACACATAAAATTATTCACATAGCCCCATGCACATTTCTTCTGGGAGATTCCTGTGTCTGAAACTTAGAGAGCAGACTGATTTTTCACTTAAGAGCTACTTTCCAAGTTTCCAGTCATCAAAGTATCTAATGGCTTTATAGTGAATATAGGGAAATAGGATGTGATTTCAGTCCTACTTGGAGTGCACAGGTATCCCCATCATAACAAACACAGATGTCTGCAGTATTTGTTTCCAAACCTAATAGAGAATTGAGCAAATAGATTTGGTTTTTCAACAGTCAGAAGGGGAGGCACTGTGAACGTTATGCATTTAAAAAGACAAAGGCTGCCATGTCCAGCTTCTTTTATGTGCACTCAGCATGTGCAAAGATGCTCCACAGATAGTCTTCAAATACCCAGGTAAAAGTAAATTCCATTCAACATACAGTATTTCTCGTGAAAAAGCACACTGTCTCTGCTCTCTCCCTTCTCTCCCCTGGAAGCTTCAGTAGGAAGTGAGGTTTCAAGTAAAATCTCGCAAATGCGGGAAAACCCATGCTTGGTACTTCATCAGGAATAATAGCTCTTGACTTCTCAACGTACAAAACATGTTTTGCTTCACAGGAAAAAAAAAAGTCCTAAGCCTGTAGTGTCTATGGAAAATGAAATAATTGTATTTCTAGAATGATGTGTCCTAAGTGGAATACTCCCTTTATCCTTTTTTCACCACTCCTGGTGGTTTTTTTTCTTTTGTTTCGGTTGGTGATTTAACAAGTGGTTCTTTTTTTGTACTTTGCATGTTTGTAAAGAACTAGGGGAGCGAGCAGCAGGGCGAGCTGGAAGCGCAGACCTCAGGTGGCAGGGTTTGTTACAGATGTCTGTGCAGGGACAACCGGCGTGCACGCGAGTGCGCGTGTGTTGTGAAATAAAGGGGAAAGCAGAGGTTTGCTCATTTGTTTGCCCATTGTGAAGCTGTCCTGCACCTTTCTCCTCCTTTGTGGCAGGGTGAAGGCTGCTGAATGGCGGCCTTGTGCCGTTTGTTGGTTTTAAACCTCGCTGCTAATCCACAGGAACCTGCTGGTGCGCGCAGCAGGAGAGCTGTGTGACAAGTGGAGATCTGGGCGGGGGGCGCGCAGGGGGTCACCGGGGATAATCATCATTCAGCCAGCAGCCTTTGTCACCCCTAAGCCTAATTGTTACCCTCTGCTGGTAACCACATTGAAGTGCTGGCCTTTTAAGTGCTGCTTGATTTTGCTTGGCACGGGCTCGCAGACCGGATCGTTCGTCGTTGGGTTTACATCCTCTCAGCTCCGCTGGGTTTTGTTTTGAGCCTCGCTGAGTTTTCGGCACCCCCTGAAGTAACTCAGGAGAGCCCAAAGCGGCGGAAGGAGCCGGATGGAAACAGTGCTATCGTTAACAAGTTTCTCCCTGTCAGGAGCAGGGCTCAAAATGAGGCAGAAAGCTTTCCTGCTCTGCAAGCCGGCTGGCCTGTGCAGCCTGTGTACGAGCAGTAACTTGGCACCGATAGGGACACTGGACTGCAAGAGCAACCCTCTGCCAGCAGCAGCAATGTAGTCTTCACGGTGAGGATGGGGGTGGCAGGGACACTTCCATGTCCCTCCCCGTGCCCCCCGCCTGGCCGCTCGCAGGCGCTGACCGAAGCTGAGGCCGTGAGAGGATGGCCTGAGCAAATTGCACTGCCGGTGTGTGGGGAGGGGGAGAAGAGAATCGAATGATTTAAAAACAATAAAGAAAAAACTGTAAGGAGTGATATCTTTTTCTAACAGTCGGGAACTGGTTCTTCAACTTTCCTTGCCAGTTACCCATGCTGAAGTAGGTTTTGCACTTTGTTTTCCTTGAAGAAGTTAGTGCAGGAGCAGCTAATGTGAAGTATAGCAGCTACAGCGGAGCCTGAACCTAAGGCTTTGCAATGGGCAAGTATCTTGCACGTCGAGTAAGTTTGTGGGGTGGGAGAGGGTTCTTCGGTGTCCCCCCAGCCCCTTGGCAGTGGGTTGTGTGCCAGGCCATTACCTAACACTGCTCGGGCTTGCACCGGGAGGAAAATCCCTAAGTTGCTGGTACGGGCTGTGGAGCTGCTTTTGGTCAAATACACTTGCCTCCGAAGCACTCGGATGCCATGCGACTGTCGTCTCTGCCGCCCTTTGACAGGCAGCTTTTGAAAGTCAGTAGTACTGATGGTAAATCCAGGGTTGCTACAGGCATCTGATTACACAGAATGGTTACAATCTTATTTTCAAGTCCAGTCCTTCCACCTGGCTCAGTATTTCATCAGGAGGCTGGATAATACATCAAAGAGTAGGATGAACGTTTTGACCTCTTAGTGCTTGCTCCTCTTAGGGTAGAAGGGGGCCATTAATTTAGCAGGCTTGTCTCTGTGCGTTGCCCCATGTTGCAGTGGTCTGATTCCCTGCCACCCCTTGGCACGTCTGCCTGCTGCAGGGATTTCTTCACAAACCATGCCAGTCGTAGTGGTACCTGTGTGGGCTCGGCACTTCCATCAGGAAGATGTAACTAGTAAAAACTTGTGATTTAAAAATAAAAAATGAGCGCTCAGCTGTTGTATTTTCACCCTTCTGTGATGTGCATTTAATTGTAATTACTGAATCAGGTTAATAACTCTGTTGCAACTGTTTTTGCAGGACATGTCTCAGGAAGGCTATGGAACCAGATCTCAACCCCCTATGGCCCCAGGAAAGCCTAACCATGAAGACTTGAATCTAATCCAGCAAGAAAGACCATCGAGCTTACCAGTAAGAAACTAATGTTTCTGTTACCATACAATATCTTTAAATGAAAGCACTTTATCTAGGACCTCATTGCACCTAGAATAAGTGGATGAGAAGTACTGAAAAGAGCAATAATAAACAAAGTTGATCGGAATTATTATTAAAAAAAAAAAAAAAGGGTGGGGGGGAGAACAGACAGCCTGTGTATGAGTGGACTTAGCTTAGGATTTTACTGGTCCAAAATATCCCTGTGCACCCACATTTTATGTTTGTGCACATGTATTTGCATAGAGGAAATGGATTGATATTTCTTTTTGTCTTCAGGAATTCTGTACTTGCACAAAACAATCTGGTGAGAAAGAGGCTTTTTTCTGTGCCCTTTTCTAAGGATTTCAGTGTATTTTGATTTAGAATACTGCCGCCATGAGTTATTTGTTCCAAACCCTGAGCATAAATAACGAGTTTGACATGTTAATTCTGCTACGGTCTATTACTACAGTCAGAAGCGCAGAAGAGGGAATGGTAATGATACTTTGGCTAGGTTGATTGTTTGGCTAGAAGATTATTTTGGACTAACCTTTCTTAGTTTTCTGAGCTCTGTGCATTCTGCTGTGGGGGAAACAGCACACATTAATACACTTCGCAAAGACACTGCAGCTACTTGCATTGTTGAAGGTCTTATTTCACTGTAATGGACAAAGTACTCTTTGGATTTGTTTCTACTCTTTGGATTTGTTTCTACTGTTGTTTTAGGGATTTTCTTGTTTTTTTGGTAGTAAAACAGCATGAATTGCAACCAACCAGAATGCGGTCAGCTTGAAAGATGAAAACTGTTCATAAATTACATGCCCTCTGGCTCAGAATAATGTATGGCAAACCTATAGGATGTTTCCCCCAGTTCACTGAGTGTGTATTCATTTCCAGTTAGCACAGGGATTCCTCTGAAGAGTTTACCTTATCGAGACAATGAATGTATGTGTGAAATCTGGTAGACTGTTGTATATTTTACCTCTGACACATGGCACTATTGTCAACCCTTAAAAATAGGGTAATAACTTTAAAACGCCATGAAGATGTTTATCTCTTTGGCACCTAGGAGAGTACATACGCCACAAATTCTTTCTTTACATGATGTTAAAACATGTATGCTTCAGGAGAAGCTATGAAAACTGGTGTGAGAAGAGCTATCCGTTTGCTTTGAACTAGTATTAATTTTGACAGTTTTTCAGGGAAGCCTTTTTTAAGAAGACTAATTTCTCTGAACAGGTCTCAAAAGTGAACAGTAGCAATTACTTTAAAAATAGTAGTTATTGGACATGGAACTGTTCTGGCAACAACTAACTACTTTAAAAGGAATAATATTAAAAAGGACTTTTTACCTCAGTTTTTCATGAACGGTGTTTATAAGGATAGATAGAAATAGTTATTTATCAGCTAATGTTCTAATTTGCCTATGTTTTTTCTTAAACAATTGTCCTACTTTTAATCCATACTCTGTCCTACCTCCATCATCATGATACCTAAGCAGACTGTTGGGTATTATCTGTGTCCCTAAGTGTTTGGTATATTTAGTAGCTCATTATTATTCTAGGTAAGAGTAAGCTGGTGTGGTATTAACAGTGAATATTAACCATTTTGGCCATGCTTAAACTGTAGGTTTGTCCTAAATGCTGTTATTCAAGCACTTCACTACTGAAAAGCTTTAATCCATAGATCACTTATATACTGAAAAACCTTGCTGTTTGGACAGGGATGAGCGGTATTACCATTTTGTGTTTTGTTTTTGTTCCAAATCTAAATACAGTTGCAACCCTTCACATACGGTGACACTGTTTTTTTAGTAATGTGAGCAAACTTCCTTACTTCCCAGGAAAATGCCTTAGAAATTAGGAATAGTACATACATGCATAATATGGTGAGCATGATGAAGATTTTAATGTAACTCTGTTGGGGGTGAGGATAGCTTGACTATATAAATATTTTTTTCTCCCCTTGAGCAAGAGGTCTGTATTCAGTTTTCAGCTGCTTATGAAAGCCTCTGATCACTATTCCTCATTTAGTTCATTCCTAGCTATAGTGTCAGTTTGGAATGCTAAATGTGGCTTCTTAAACTTGCTTTCAAGATAATGCTGTTCTTGAGGGTAGTCAGTAAGTCATCTTTGTATATTGAAGCTTGAAATGATAGTGGTGTTAAGCTTTTAATAAAATTTGGTAATGTTTTGTTTCATGGTATTCTGATATTTATACAATTTGCCCGTTATCTTTTTATTTCTTAAGGGCACTGTGTAAAGTCACAGCAGCTACATAGTGAGCTTATACGAATGTTTAAAAACAACAAAAGAGATGTAACACTAAATGCTGAATGGTGTTCTCTGATGTGGCTTTGAAAAAAGAGTTTCCCTTTGATGAATTTGGAGAGGAGCTGGCCACTTTCTGCAGCACTGAATGCTGACTTGTGTCATCCTTTTGGAGAGTTTTTTCAGTAGGTTTGTGTCACAGTAAGCACAGCTAAACAGCTCAATAGTTGTTCCGTTTCCTTCACACGTTGTATATAAAAGTCCTGGCATGAATGTTCCCATAAAGTTCAAAGCGGACAAATTTGTAATGTGGGTTGGTAGCAAATGGCTACAAACAAAATATGGCTTTATTAGCTACTTCTAATGGCCTGTCAGATTCTATACAATGCTTGCTTTCCTTCTCCTAAATGCTCTGATATCTGAAAGGTTTGACCTAGAGGTCTTTAACCATGTGGAGTCACTGAGAGCCCAAATGAAAAGTTGCATAGAATAGTGCTCCGAGCACTTTTGTTAGGGTCACAATTAGAAGGAAATCTCAGGCTTTTGAGAAAACATGGGAGTTAGGTACTCTGTGAAGGAAAGGAAGTAATAAACAGAAACTGTTCCCTGTTAGAGTGGAGGAATAAAGGGGGAGAAGCCTGAATGCAATTGTCTGGAGAACAGCTACTACCGAATATATTTACTGAGATTTAAGGGATAATAGCCAAATACACATTTCTGCTATTGTGACAAAGATAGAACAGACTTAACGGGAAAAACCTTCCAAACGATATATCTGCAAATTTGTTGTTGCAGTGAAGGAGCTTATATCAGTATAGGCTGTGTGTGTCTGTGAAGACTAATACTTTGTTTTGCCTTTAATGAGTAATTTTGTAAATGTTCTTGTTGGATTGTGCTGATAGAACGAAGGGCGGAAAACATGGGTGAATTTAATTTTTTATTGGCATCAGTATGAAAGCCGTTTCAGATAGACATATTTTTTTTGCCATTACTTTGCTTTAATAAGGTCCTTTTTGTGCTCAGCACCAAGCGTGGTTGTTGGAGGTGTGAGGTCAAACGGCCTACCCAAGGCTGCCAGACTTTTGAAACGAGGGTTTCTGCTGATTTCGTCTTGTTGCAACCTATGGGTGAGGTTCTTGAGCTGCTGTAAGTCCAGGCGGTTGCAGCCCTGCCGTGTGCCCCACAGGGTGCCCGCTGCGCCCTACCACCTCCTCCGCCCTCACTGCTGCGACTCGGGAACAGGCCCAGCTCAGAAATAATCGCCCTTCTTATTTCTGGGTTAGTTTTTGACTGAATCACTGTAATTGTGTGAGCATCCCTGGTACCGCGGAGGGGGAGATGGGAATGTATAGGTACGGTGGGAGAGTGGGACTGCAACAGCTTTGGTTTTAGCCACATCCTAAAGGACTGTGTGGTCTTGCTGGAGGGGTTTGAGGTGCTGTCATCCTGTCAGCTGAGACATGGTGACAAAACAGTGCTCTTAGTCCTGCCCCACAGCAGTCACAGGGCTCTAAACAGGCAGAAGACGGCTCGATCAGAGTAAGCTGTAGTGAAATCACGGCCTCGGTCTTGTCAGCTAGCTTGGGTGTTGTATCATGCTTACTGGAGGTCATGCTGTGGTGAAGGTGGAAGGCTGTATCTGGAGTGGAGGGAACTGGTGCTTTGCTAGGTCACTCAGATGTCAGTGCTCACACGTTAATTCTGATATCACATTTTCACTGGGTCTTTTCATGGAGGCAGAGCAATCTTTATGTGAAACAAAACAACAGCTAGCATGCTGTTCATATACGTGGAAATGCATGGAAAGGTTTGGGAATCCACACTCCCTGTCTAATGTCCAGAATATGAAGTAGCTTGGAAAATCGTCTCCCTCAAGAAGAGTTCTCCCTGAACAAGTGCCATTGGTGGCTGAAGTCTTTATAGACCAGGAAAACAGTTTCCAGTATAGTTAGAGTAACTGTAGTTAAGAGTTAGTAGGAGATGTCTCTTCTTTTCTCAGAGGTTAAACTGCTGGGATGAAGGACTCTGGTGACATTTATACAGAGCTTAGTTCAGTAAGCCCTAATCATGGTGGAGGGCGTGGGCACTACCATAATGTAAACATTAATTACCACTGTAGCCCCTCTGGTGAGGAAAAATGATCATAAAAAGAGAGATGGTACAGCAACAGTCTTTGTAGACCATGTCAAGGTAAGCAGGTAAGCAAAAGTAGAAAACTTGATTCAAATTTAAGTGATACTTTAAAATCCAGGATGTTGTTTCTGGTTTAAGAAAAAAGAGGGGGAAAATCTGTAAATGGATCCCTGGTAACTCACGGGAGGTAAAAGCGGTGTGCAGTTGATAGAACTGTGGTAGCAGTTGTGTCCTGTAGTTCTGTGCTATTTGTGTCTCCATCTGAAAATAACTGGGAGTATGTTAAACCATGAACAAGAAGGAAACACATGTAATACTTGTGAATTAAATTCTCCATTGTTTTTACACCAAGTAGGATAAGACTGGTGTGCCTCTTTCCCGCTTTCCTTTCTTTTTCTGCAGTGTTGTAAAATAACTGAATGATCTTGTTTTCCTTTGTTTGGGTCAAGAAATTTTAGCTGAAAATTGTTACTCTGTGAAAGAAGATTATTGACTCAACAAGCCTTCAATTTTCAGTGAATAACACTCCCACCCTCTAGCTTCAGGAACATGTGGTGCATGCATTCTATTTTAAAGTACAGACTGTAATTTAAAACTGAGGCAGTTTGATGCCCCACTGAACTTTGTTTAAGCCTGGAATAAAAGGAAAAAAGCCTCAAGTTGCAAAGAAGTGACTAAGCTTTCTCAAATGCTTTTCTTAGCTGTTATGCATGGAGTTGGAAAAAGTTGCTATTTTCTCCAAGTCACGTTAATTCCAGATCGAGCGTGGTTGATCTAGCTTTTCTCTTTTCTTGCCATTCCATGTAATAAACCTGTTGCTAGAATAATTTTCATGCAAATCGTATGTATTGCAGAGATACCAAGTGTATGTATTTCTGAGTGTTTCTGAGGTGCAAAACATTGGTGCTGGTGTTCATACAGGTTCTGGACATGACCTCCTGTTTATGTCCTGGAGTAGGTGTGAACAGTGGGCTGAACTCAGTGCAGCTTCACTGAAATAATATCCCCCATGATATTACAGGAGGGATGAGCTTAGCTTTGTGTGTATGTGACATTGAAAATCTTGGCCCACTCAATGTTCATGCGTTTTTACATTCGACTTCTGTGGGGGCCAGGATTTTCATGTAGGTGATCAAACTGATTCCATCATAGAGTCCGCCTATATATTCATTTTTAAGTCCTATTTTTGGGCAAAAGTATGATTAAAGTAGTGCAGAGCAGCCCTGAGCTTGTTCTGTGTGTGTAGTGGTAAAGCAAAATACTGAAACTAAAATAGTTGATACTTGAATTTAGTAGTGTTGCTATAAAAATTAAACTTCATAATGTGAAGAAGAGACAGTCCTGTTGTTAATCATCTGTGTTTTGTGCTTTACAGGATTGCTTGGTTTTGCTTGATAGGGTGATCATATTTATATTAAAAACAGTGTTATGGCTGCTATTGAAGTATGAAAACTAATTTCATTAAGTACTGTAAAAAAAAAAAAAGATGCTTGGTTATTCCATCAAGTTTTCAGTTTTCAAAACACTCTGCATTTATAATGGTTGCATTTGTCTGTAATAACAAGATCACTCATTTAGGATCTAAGAAAATTTAGAAATGCAAGTAGAAATACTTAGTCTGACCTCTACGTGAAACTTACTTGGGAAACCTGATAAGGGATTATAGATCCCAGTAGCGGATAATGTTGCAAAAACTTGTATTTAAATAGGCCAATATTGTCCTAGGTGGAATATTAAAGTATTAGTAGCTTTTTTCCTGCAGTGTTTTTTTGAAGCCATTAGGAATTGCCTCAATGTGCTTTTTGCCTCCGAATACCAAGGCAGTATTGATTTTGACTCAAGAATTAAAGAAACTAGATCAAGTCTGGGTGGTTGAAGCGTATTTCCCTTCCAGCTGTTCCCTCCTCAGAGGCTGCCACCCACATAGCAGGGCAACTGGCCTGCACTTGTGGCGGCCTGCAGCACAAAATGGGGGGTGAGCCGGAGCCCCCCACGTTACTGAAACGTGCAGGGCCAGGAGCTGCTGCAGTGCAGGTGCCTCTGCATGCACGGCTCAGAGGTACCTACCTGCCACACCAGCTGTCCTTTTGGCCTGCCTCAGTTTCCAAGTCAGTCCCTTTAGGTTGTGGATTTGGGAATCTCATTCGAAAATGGTTGGGGCTTTGGATTTCCTGGGGGTGATTGCTTGTTTTTTGGATTTGTTTTCTTTTTTTTTTTTTCTGGAATATTTTGCACACTGTGTGTACATACATATTGTTGTATGAAGGCGTGCATGCCTCATCTGTTTTGCTATTTGTATATTTTGAGTTGATAGCATGCTCTAAATTCCAAAGTTTAATATATTCACTGGCCCATATTTTTTGTTCATGCCTGTGTGAACTTTGGGATTGCCAAACAGAAAGTAAGACAAAAGAGTATTACTGGAATACCATTTCAGGAAGTACCTGAGACACTGTAATTGTGCTTTTTTTTTTTTTTCCTTTATTTTTACCACAAGTACTCCTGTAAGATAAGATATTTTTTTTCCTCCTAGAATGACTCCTTTACTTGGTCTCGCCAGCTGTCCAGAGAGGTGACCTCAGCTTTATAACCTTGACTAAACACAGTACCTCATTCCGGCCAGCAACATCTGAAGCCTAACAGTAGATGCCTTTTCTTTTTCTTCTGCCATCCGTCCCTGCTTACTTGGAATGAGCTGGCTTCTGGTGCTATTGTTGCAACTCTCCTTTTAAAAACAAAACCAAAAAAACATGACTAGTCTTTGATCTGAGGCTCTCTTCTGAGTGGTCCTGTTTCTGTGCAAGCAGGTGTCAGTGCGTTCACGCTCATAGTGTTAAGGTTTCACAGTGCTTTTCTACTGTTTATGGTGTATCCACAATTGCCAGGGATTTGGGTACAGCCACAGTGCAAATGCTAGGTGTTTGTCATGTGTTACTTGTTTGGCAGTACTATGCTGGAATCCCAATGAAGTTGGTCCTGTAATGTGAGGCCGTTCACGTTTTGCTTTATTTTTCTATAGTTTGAAACTGTTTTTACAGTTTTCTCAAATGTGCTTTCTTGAAATCTAATGTCTTCTGTAACGCTTAATTCTCTTAAAATTTCCTTCCTTTGCTGGAGCTGTGTTAGATTCACTGTGAAGTCTTCCCTTAAAGAAGACTAGTCACGATGGCTTTTGTAGTCTATGCTGTGTGCACTGTGGCACACTGCAACTTACTGCATCAGTTTTCGTTAATGCCATACAGATTAATAGGTGCCATTTCCGCATAATTCCAAACCCAGCACCAGTCCCACCCGGCTGAGGGTCCTGTTTGAATTGGCAATGTCATTTCAGGGAGTGAAACATCGTAACGTGTTGAAATCAAGATAGAAAAGCTGGTAACATCAGGAGAAGGCTACTTTCAGTTCGCAGTGTTTAGGCTTTTGATCTCTTTCCTTCCATGCAAACAATTGCAGATGACCCTTTTAATCATCTCAACCTATGAAATGAGACTTATTGTGCTAAATTAGCATGAGGACCTGAATTTTGATGCACATTTGAATAATTGCATTAGTATAGAAAAATATGTCATTCTGGATCATTTATTTCACATCTTAGTTAAGTGGCATGAATTTATAACTGAACATGTTTTGTTTTTTTTTCCACTTCTCAAAAGGGAAATTCTCTTAATAGTGTGTCTTCTACTGTATTATTGAAGCTAACATTTGGGAAGTTATATAAAGATAAGCATACATGAGATTATGTATTTATATGTTTGCATGTAATAATACATTATGCATCTGTAAGCTTTATAAAGGTTTGCTGAATACGCAGCAGTGGACCTAGTTAAGAGAACAAAGCTTATTTCATATCATAGCATCGTAAGATGTACACTCGTGTGTACATCTATATTACCATAAATGATGAACACCTTTTGTATGAAACGTAACGAAAGAGGTTTGAAGCATTCCTGGTTTTGTTTATTAAACTGCAAACTAGAGAGTAGCCAGTACTTGTTTTCCGCAAGTATGGGAATAAAGGAACTGAAAGCAATCTGAGATTTTTAGATTCACTTGTGAAATCAAAATAACTTTGCAAGATTATATAGGTAGATAAAATGGTGTATGGATTAAGTGCACACATTAGCCCTAGTGAACTAGTATGTTATGGGTTATAACAACGCCAAATGTTATCCCTCCATTTTAGACTTTCATAGTGAACTGAAAGCCTTACCAGCTTTTCATACCATGCTGCAATGGAGGTGGAAGAAAAACTCCAGATTCTCTTTCCCTTGTTTAATTTACAGACCATGTCAAGATTTTAATAATAGTGCTTAATGAAAACTTTATAAAAGCCTATTTTTTTTCCCATCCTCCTTGTTTATTGTATCATTAGATGCCTACATGAAAGTAGGAAAAAAGAAAGTTCAGTGCAATTTTCAGCACAGTTCTCCAGGATTTATTGAAACAGGGCTATAAAATTGTAGGATCTGTTTTTGTTTGTTTGTTTTTTTAATAAGTAACATCTCATAGTTGTGGCTTCATTTGGATTCTCTCTTAGTCCATTTTCCCTCGATCTTCACTCTTCCTTTGTTTTGCTTTTGCCTTTATAGATAGAAGGCTTAGGAAGACTGTGTATATACCATACTGGTGTTTTTAAATGACTGCCAATTCTTCCGGTGTGGCTCATTAGACATTTTGTCCTGTTGGAAATCACAGTAACAGCCTTTTTGTTCCTATTCTGAGGTATGACAAAGTACAGATATTTTTTTTTTTGCTCTGGAAGACTTCATCTGCCTCTGGCCAGAGGGCTCTTTGGCAGTCGGACTGCAGCATGGGGTGCGAGGGCCTGTTTAGGCTGCCCATGGAGCAGTCTTGCTCAGCTGCAAAGAGACAGAGGTCACATACCAGATCCCATGAAAGGCACTTCTTACATATACTTACAAACACTTGAGCTCTTTAATTTTTTACCGGTTAGATTACAGAAGAAGAACCTGTTCAAAAAAAAAATTAAAGAAAATCAAGTAGTGGTTTCTAGTGCCTGCTTTTTAATGCCTGTTTTCACAGCAGTATAGGTCAGATTGAAGTAAATCCTGTAGAACCCTTACCTTATTTTTGCCAGAAAAAATGAACTTTCCCCTCCTGTATAATAATCTTGATTGCTTGACCTCCATTTCCATGGAGATGTGGTCAGAGGGCTGTAGTCAGCTAGCCACTCAGGGTGAGAGCTATCTTCTGTCACTTACAGTGTACAGTGACACTACAGGTTTGAAATGTAATTAAAGCACCTATAGGCTGACACTCTTTCTTTCCTCACCACCCACATCCATGAAAAATGTAACTTGGAAACAAAACATGAACAGCTACGTGAAGGTTTTTAAAAAAATATTCAGTTAAAATAAAAACGCAACCCTCCTCTTATATTTAGTCTTTAACTTTGCTAGAAAAGCAGTCCTTGTTTAAACTAAGACATCGTGCATAAGCTCTGTGCGTTTGAATTTATCGCAGGCTCCAGATTCCTGCATGCTCTAAAATAGATGCCACGGGCTCAGTTTTGTCAGAATCTGGGTTTTGTAGCCCTCAAAGCTTATGCATTCGTGATTAGCCAAGGGCAGATCGGGCTGCTTAATGTATCCCACAAGCTCCGTCTGGGTTTGCTGGCTGGGTTCAAGCACCAGTCCCAGCTCATGCTTGAGTGCATCCCAGCCTTACCAGGATGGGTGACCAGACCTAACAGCAGGCGCTGCCCCTCGTCACACTGTGGATGGGGAGAGCACAGTTCAGTGCCACGATGGGCTGTACGTGGCTGCTCCTGCGGTGAAAAGGAGGCAGCATACTGTGGTATCCGGGATGTAGGTGTCTTTGAACACTGCGGGGCCCTGTGGTACTTCGTGACCAGCGGGGAGGGAAGCAAAGGGGCTCAGCTCCTGAGGGTCTGAGGCCCCGGGGGCAGAGCCGTGCTCCCCTGTGAGGCCTGGGTGAAGCAGGCAGGATAAAAACATCTCGGGGGCCTGAAGCGGTGGCTGCTGGGCAGCGTGCCCTCCTGCTGCTGGGCGGCGAGGCCCGCGCCACGCATCGATTTCCGCGTGGGCATCTTTGTCACGCTTGGTACGGCTGTATTGATGAGGCAGGAGCACATGGGCTAAGATAATCTCCATTTTTCTGCGTTACTGCTGCTGTTTATTGCTATCTGAAAGCCTTCTCCTTCCCTGCGAGCGTTTTCCTCCACCGAATCCATCTTGCGCGTCTCTGCTCTTTTAATTCAGCACAAACAGAAGTGAAAACCGCCCCCTCCCTCGCCCCACGCTGGATCCCCACTAAAATCTAAAACCAGAGGCCGGCTGCTCGGTCCCCCCTCTCCCTTCCCGGGGCTGCCCGCTGACCCCGCGGGGCATTTTCTCCGCCCGGCGGGGCCCCCCCCGGTGCTGCCGGGGCGCCCCCGGGCCGGCTGACAGGACGGCGCCGCCTTTGAAGCCGGGCGCTCCGGCGGCGTTGCCAGGGCGACGGGGCGGGCAATGGCCTCCGCCGAGCGGCGGCCGGCACCGAGCGCCCGGCCGGGCCCGGAGCTGAGGGGCTGCGCCGCCGCCTGCTCCTGCCGCGTTAAGGGGCACGGCTCAGTTCGCTTCAACTGCAAGGATAAAAGCCTTGTGCTGTTAAATGGGCAGATTTTTTGCTTTTTTTCCCCTTCTTCTCTCCCGTCCTTCGGTTTATGCATTATTAACACCCGCTTTCCTGTTTTGCTTGTAACATTTTATGGGCTTTCTCAAACACGTAGTCAGATTTGCTCTGTTGCTCCTCTGTTCTTCGGGGCTTAACCCCTTCTCTCCTTGATCTTCAAAAACTTGAGGGAAGGCCTCAAACGCTTCCGACTGCTCCCATTTAAAATGTTAAAAACCGGAAAAGGTTTTTTTAAACTATTTTTTTTTTTGAAGAACTCTGCATTTTTTGAAGCGTTCTAGAAAGCAGCACAGATTGCTCAGCTTCTGGCGTTTCACTGAAGTCAGCACGCGTGAGCCTCGCTACAGCTGCAAAGGGTTCAAACCGAGGAAGTATTTTGGCTGCGCGTTGTAATGTCTGTGCCCGTTTTATCCCCTCTCCGCGGCGTTATCCCATTCTCTGCATATGCAGAGTTCTGTTAGCAGAGAAGCACCTCATGGCTGAAGAAACGGGGACCAAAAAAAAACCAGAACAATTCTGGGGGTGTGTTGTTTACCCCCGTCACCTTCCTCTTTAACACAGAGCTGGCGAAGTGCATCTAGATAGGTAGAAATATTATAAACACAAGCTGCAGGCTTTGTTTTGCTTTTCCAGAGCTCTAAAATATAGCTTTCATTTTAGTCTCTAGTAGGAGGCATATATCCAAGTGCTGTCAAATGCTGCGGATACAGGGATTCAGTCGTCCCTTAAGACACAGTCCCTGTACAAAAACTTGGAGGCTAACAAGCAAGCCTAGCATTCATAATTCCCCCTAGCACCCTCATTTTTAGGTTCTGGGTGTGGGATTGTGAATTTGTTATTACAGGGAGGTACTTACCGGCACCTAGAGGACCTTGCTTTGTCCGTCTGAATCTAGCACAGATCCTGCTTGTCCAAATACTTCAAAGTACATCTCAGGAAAAAAACAGACGTTCCTCAATTTTTGTCTTTTTTTTTTTTTCAACAACGTGTAGTGATGTCGATATGAACAATACCTCCATCTTCAACGCTCGGTGTCTCAAAGCACTGCATTTGTTTTTTCATGTAGCTCTTTTGTGTGAAGCCAACATGCGCTCTCAGTGCTGGTTGGAACAACTCAAGTAAATGAATTCCCTACCTCAGGGAGGCCCTGGGATAGGTGGATGATGGATAGTCACCCTGGCTCCTTGGCCACCTGAGACCAGCACAAAGCCCACCTCTACTCTCGGCCAACAGCAGTTGTGGGCTGTGTTGCAGCCTAGCCTGGAGTCAGTGTTTTGTAGTGTTGTAGAACATGGCAATAACATGTTTTTAAAAGATATTTTTATGTATACTTTTTAAAGAATGTTTAATCTGCTCTGCGTGGATATTGTATTGTACAACTGAATATATTAAATAGGCTGGACTGGAGGTTTACTCTCATCTGGCATTGTGGGTATGAATTTCATCCTTTGAGTTGCATTCCCCTTGAATGTGCAAATTTGGGGAAAATTAGAGAAAACAGTTTACATTCCATTAATAAGAAATTACTAATTGCTTATAAAACAGGCATATCTTTATCTGCACAGCTCTTTTCAAAGTTGCTGCTTAATCTTTTTTCTTTTTTAATCACTAAACAAACATGTCTCAGCAGTCGCTGCATGTGAAACCAAAACCTGGACGTGGACAAAAAGCAAACATACTACACTAATTTTCATTAGCATATCCTATCTCCTAGAACATTTATTTTTTCATCTCCTTGTAAATTGATTTTTCACATGCTTGTGACTGATATTTGAACTGTGTGTTTGTAGTAACTGACTTCTATAAAAGCTAGGTCCTGGATCTCCCAACATGAATATATTATGGAGGTGACCTAGTGGGCCTATAGTTAAGGTTGCGTGGAGTTTTCACTTAAAACAATGTTTAAATCCCTTAATTAAACATTAAAACTCGCACAAATTCTCAAACATGGACTGTTTCAATAAAGAGGATAAACTTTAATTATTTAGGTACTCAATGTTCTTCTTAGTGCTGTATTTGCAGAATTCAGAACAACTTAAAATTATTCCGTACTCAGATTTTTCCAGAGTTCCTAGTGTTTTCAGTTTCTCCATTTTCTTAAATCTTTTGGCTAAGCCTTTCATTGATGCAAGTTTTCATATCTTTGCTGGCTTCATAAAACCATGAGAATTTACATAAAATGTTTTAACAAAAAGCAGTTCAGTTTTATTTATAATAATGCACAGTACAGAAGAGCGTTTAGAAGGTACAAGTTGAGAACAGTATAGTGGTTATTTGTAGCTGATACTAGTCTTTGACACCAGCGATTTGGAATCAAAAGAACAGACTGGAGAGCCTATTAAAAAGAGAAATACCACATGGAAGCAAAATTCAGATCTGTGCCTAAAAACTAGTAGCATCTTTTCTGTACAGAGGATTGTTTCCAAATCAGTCAATTAACACCAACTGCAGTAGTCCCAAACTGGTGTAAACTCCTCGTTGCTTTCCTCTATCTACTTATGCCTTGAGGGCCCGGTTCAAACTCTGCTGAAATCAGTCTTTCACTGATTTCCATAAGTTTTGGATTAGGCCAATTAATTCTTATGTTCATTCTGTCCAGTTGTCACCCTGCTCCTCTGCATTAACAGATGTTTTGAGCCTTTTTGTTTGGACAGGGTCTGTAAACCTACCGTTTCCATCTGTGCCTGTTGTACCTGTAGTGATCAGCGAGTACGGTTCCCATTGTTAACACTTGCAGCCTTCTGGCTGAGCTATAATCACGTTCTTCAGCACAGGCGGAAGTCCTGCTGAAAACAGTGTATTTGCAAACCATTCATAAATGAAGAAAAATTCCTTTAGAAACCAGTATTACATGTGTAAGTAGTGTCTGTATCCAGACTCCTTAGCCTCCAGCAATTCCTCCAACTAGCTGGAAATACAGACAAAATGGCCAGGAAAAAAAATATTCCTCAGTAGCTTACAGTGTGTGGAAAATTTTTCATTTAAGTCTTTTAGGCCAGGATGTGTTTTCCCATCGTTTCCAGCTGACTGCCACTGTGGTCACGTATGCTTGTTAGTTCATGTCTCCTGTCCATTGAAACACTGCAGCAAATACAGTCTGCAAAAATGCTTACGTGAGAAAGCGTTGCTTCAGAGTATGCTAGTTCTGGAATTTTGGAAAACGCAAGTGCTATAGACTGTGATTTCACACCAATACCATAGAAATTAAAAGTTACTTATTAGTTTGAAGAATTGCTTATTACTCCAGGCATTGGATGAGGAGTGAAATTCACAGGAAGTTCTTGTTATCTCCACCATATGAGTAGGTTCTCAAGCTCTTCCAGAGTAGGGATTGAAATGTTGGAAGTGAAAAGGGCTGCCCGTTGCAAGGTTCACGTGGAGAAAAGCAAGTGAAACAAGCCGCTGGGCCTGAAATGTTCCTTTGTTGGTGATGTTCCTGCTTTTAACTGACTCTGCTGTGTGTGAGCAGACTGAAGCAATGCGTGGTGGGGAAGAATACGTGAGAGCACCTGGGAGTGGAATAATGCAGAGTCAAATGTTTATGGGTTAGAATCTTTGGCAGTATTACCATTTTTATTTTTTATTTATTTGGGGGGGGGGGGGAGGGGGGCTGTTAGGCTGTGCAAATTCTCTTCATTCTTTTTGGGGGTGTGTGTGTTTGAAAAATAGGTCCAAACACATTGTATACATTGTGGTAGTAAGGGGTTAAAGAGATGTAATTATGCATTCCTCAGTAAGTGCTCCGCAGTCAGCAGTACAGCAAGGATTTTATAGAAGCTTAAAAAAAAAAAAAGATGACGGAGGGAGAATATGGAGAGAAGGTCAGATCCAAGGATTCTCCTAGGGTTTGCTCTTCCTTTGTGGCTCATTATGCTCTCTCCTGGTAGAAACAGAAGAAAGCATTATGGCCTGTTGGTTCCTCCTACTGATAATGTATATTTGATCTTTTTGCTTTGTGGTAGTGGTAGAGGTGAATTTATGGATTTAGTTCCTGAAGGAGTTCTTGAGCCATCCTAGTGCCTGCCATGGTCCTTGTATATTCCCCAGCTCTTTTTTATTACAAGAAGTGCATTGCAGCCCTGTGAACACCGAACATTTCAACAAACACCCTTTCTCAGCTGTGGTTTACCCATTTTGTTTGAGAGGATTTGAATTTCCAGCAAACCCATCTACTGGGAATAGTTTGTTTTGGACTGTTTGGGAGTGATATTCGGCTGGATGAGTGGAAGTTTTTGCACTCAGTATTTCAGACCGACCTGGCTGGTAAAGGTAAGCTTTCATTACTGATGACTTAGCTTTTGAGGTTCCAAGGGAAAAAGTAATTTATTTTTTTCCCTGCGTTCCATGATTGTCCTTTTGTTCTTCCAGGTTGTGGGTTGTTCTGGAACGGTTGCAGTAGCACAGCAGAACAGCACTCAAAATGGGCAGGACGCTCGGGACGCGGGTTATCCCGCACTTCCATCCTGGGAGCTAGCCCGAGCTCTGACTTGCTGAGTCATTCAGTGTACCAGATCCTTCTTTTTTATTGAACTAATTTGATTTGCAGTTGGATTTCAACATAACAGCAAAGCCTTTCTGGGAGATATTTGTGTGTTCAGTAGCACAGTAGTCTGAAAAACTGTTTTTTTTGCTTTCTCTTTCATTTGATAGAATTTTCTTTTTTTTTTTTTTCTTGCGTACTTTCCCTGTTTAATTTTTATGGGAAAGAACTGCAAACAATTAAGTGAATAGGATTTCTCTTGCCTCATTCTTTCCTGGAAAAAAAAGAAAATCCCAACACCCTTCCCCTCCCCCCAGCAGCTCTTCTTTTGGGTTAAGGATCCTTAGACTTGCCATTGACCTTATCAGGACGGGCTCTTGCGATCTCTCCTGTGAGAGGGCAGGGAGAGTTTGCAAGTTTACATAGTGGTGCGGAGTGCCTGGCAGTAAGAGCTGCTGGGTTAAGTTAGTTAATTGCAAGGGTCTTCTGAAACGCAGCGTTAGCAAACAGTCTCTACCCCTAAGGACAACGGAAACTTTTCCTCCCACCCTTGTTAAATGCCGGTTTAAAGCTATTGATTTCTTTCCCCTAGAAAAATAAAAGTTAACTCCCATCATGCTTCTCCTTTCCTTCTCTCTCTTTTAACTTTCTTATTTTTTTCTCTTCTGTCTTTATCATTTTAACGCTGGAAAATTCTGAAAGGATTGCTGCGAGGAGGAAGGATAGCCTGATAAGTGTATTTCCTAAAGCTTTTGGCCTTTCAAGGTTTCTCTTATGGGTAAGGTTGAACTGTGCCTACATCTTGGATTGAGACGACAGGGGAGTAGTGTGTAATACTTTCTGCTTCCGATAGCTCTTTGTTGATCTAAGAGAGAGCACTTAGAGAGTGGTAGGTCATTTATGTGATTATGAAGAGCACTTGGTTCTCTCTTATTCAAGATGGAAAAATAATAGTTTTTGAATAAGAGGTCGCTGTCAAGATGACATTGAATGTGACTTCTCTTCCCTCTTCATTCCCTCCCCCACTAAAAGAAAAGCAGCACTGCAACTACTCATGATAGGGCTAAATTTTTCCAACTCCATACGTCTTTTTCTTTTCTTCTGTTCTTTGTTCATTTTATTACTTACCGTTTCCTCTGCGTATAATGTTTATGCTCTCTGATGGTGTCTAGATATTTATGGTAACTAGAAATTTAAAAATAAATGTAATGCATGTAAGGTTTTGTGTTGTTTTAAGTGTTGTTTTTCCACTTGAAAAATTAAGCTGTGAATGTGTGATGTGGTATCTGCTTGGGTGACAGATGTCCATTCCTGAATGATGCTGTGTTCCCTTTGTGCTTTATTTATGGAGTGATTTGCTTCTAAAATAATCTCTTAATCTTTTCCAAACTACATTTCTGTATATGCTCTTTTCACATATGCCATCATTTAGGGTAACAGGCTAAAAACTGAAATTACTCCTAAATGCTTCATTTCTAAAGCTAATAATAGTGATATAACACTGTCATTTTTGGCTTGATGTGTCCTTTTAGAAGTAGGTTAAGTGTGTAGTTTGTTTTGGCTTTGGTGTTTTCTGTGCATTTGTTTGCTGTAGCACTGCCATAATGAAATTGTATTTTAATTTCATTCATTTACCAAATGAAAAGACAACACTAATTTGTCTTTTTTTCATGTTAGGTTAGCTTTTATACCTCAGAAAAGGAGCTGTAACCCCAAATTAGGATGAAATTGCCCAGAGTACAGAACAAAATAGATATTTTACGAAACTGATTAACAGTTACTCTAGGGTTCATTTGCTTAAGCAGGTGTTGAACATCTGTCAATGCTCTGTTTCATCACATATTTACTTTTAGTAAACTTCATGGTTTAAACTTGGAGAAGGGCAGGTCAGCAGAATATGTGTATTTGTAATTCCTTACAGCGGTAAAGACCTTTTTATGATTTTCTTACTTGCACTCTAAAGTCAAGTCTCTATGAAGCATGTTAAGATTTTCACACGATTATCTGTTGACACATTGAAAAAACCCACTTGTACTTTTGAAATAGTGTTTTTTGGAAAACCAACGCAGTTTTGAAGTTGGTTTGTTGAAAGACAGCACTGGATCCTTTGCTTAGGTTTTCTTTCTAAACTGCTAATTTTGTACAGTATATTTTTGAAAAACTATGGATATTAGAAATGAAAGATAATTTAAATTTCTGATCAAGACATCTCAAAGTTAAATAGGAAGTGTTTAGAACTTTCATGATTATTAGTCAGCCATCAGAAAATAACAGAAAATTGGTTACGTGCCTTAGAAGGAAGAGTGATGCCATTGGTCTTGGGTCTTGGGTCCAGGCTGTAGGAACTTCTGTTAGCTGGACTTGGCCTCCTATAGGCAGTAATTTCACTTAAGTTCAGTCAGAGATTTAGGATTTTTTTTGGATAGTAGTACTTAATGTTTTCTTTACTACCTATGAAACCTCAGGAGTAGCTGTGGGTACAGCTGGCCCGTATCGAGCTGTTGGCACCGACCAGGGCAGTCATGCTGGCTGCCTCACGTCACTTCTTACTGGGGTGTTGGCCGTGCTGTGACCTGTGAAGCTAGCAAGAGCTGCCTCGCTCACAGTTTTGGGGGAAATTCACTCAGTTCCTTTAGGACGTTCCTTCCCAGAAACATGGCCTTGCCCTGTCAGCGGCAGCTGGAGCCGTTTGGTTCATCTGGTGTCGGGGTGGGACTGGATGAACGTTTCACTCCTGTCAGAGCAGGCCTTTGAAGAGACCCTCCCTGTTGTGCCCCGCGACCGTGCTTCGATTCACATCACCCTGCAGGCACAGAGCGAGCAGGGTTCCTTCTGGATGAAATGAAACCGCGAAAACGTGCCCCAGGAGCCCACCCAGTGGGCTGCGGGTGCTTGGTCCCCGGGCCTGGGCTAGGCCTGGCCCCAAACACAGCGCTGGTGCCGGCACGGCCTTCCCTCTGCTGCGTTGCCGCTCAGCGCTTCACCTCGCGTCCGGAGCCGGCGGCCTTTGAAGTCTTTGAGTGACTTCCATTGGCTTTAATAGGCTTTGTGGCAGGCCCTAATGATTTGGTTGTGATCTGAAAAGGGATGTGCAGAGACTTTCATATAATGAGAAAATGTTACCTTTTAAAGAGCCGGGTTCAAACAGGCTGATCAGTTCTCGAGTGGAAGTGAGCTCCTTTCTGTCTCCTGGAATCCTTTTGTCCCTGTCAAAAAAAAAAGTCAGAAAATTAGTACTCATTTTGCAAGTACGGTCTGGGGTTGAAATTAGCAGAGGAGTTTTAGGTCATGGATTGAACTGCACTGACAAGCAGTGGAGAGATTTGCACAGCACAACTGTCTGCGCCTCTTAAAATTGCGCGGTGAGCCCCTCATTCTCGTGAGCCGTCGCTTTGTTCACGGTTTTGAAGTAAAAAGGCAGGAGAGAGGAAGGAAAAACCAAGCTTAGTTCACTCGTACTAACATTGCTCAGAGATAAGTGATGCCTAGGAATAAAAATCATGGCTAACTAAAAATCACAAGTTTGTTTTTAAAGGAGAAGATGGAACAGAGGACATTTCACTGTCCTACTAACTGAGTAACGAGACTGCTAGTTCTTTCTATGTCCCTGTGTCTCACAGGTTCCCCTCTAAGTTTTCTCTCTTTTCCAGAAATGTCGATCAAATAATTTTGTGTGTAATTACTTTTTTTTTTTCTCATGTAAGGTATTCTGTTTGATCAGTATCCAGAAAAGCTTTCTTTTCAGCATCCTCAGAATCCTTTCATGTGAGCTGGGAAATCAATTTATGGCTCTAACAAATTAATGTGGGCAGCTTGGATCTGTTGAACTTCTGCTTCTTCGTTTACTGTATTATTTTGTGTACTAAATCTGTCTTCCCTAAATTAAAAGATTGGTGCTTTTTTTCCTTTCCAAAACAGGTGTGTACTGTAATAATCATGTTCAAACAATCTAGTAATAAATGGTCAGGAACAGCGTAGCTCCATTTCATCATTGGATGCGGGGATCTAGCAGAATCTGTATTTACGATTACATGCAATAGCATGTGTCTTCCTATAATGGTTCGTCTTAATATTTTTATTTGTACATGTTTTGAGGCGTGGAAGAGTTCCTCTGAATGTGCAGTGGGACTGATTTATCGCAGTGATCATCCTTGTTTTACATCTATGTAATTACTTTGAAGTCACTGAACTTATGCCGATACAAAATCGTAGGAGCGGTGAATTAGGGTGGCTCTTTTGATGGTGCTTTTTATTCTGGTTGAAATATTTTACAGATCCAGGTGAGGATGAAATGCTGTACTGAGCTGCGAGATGTTTTCCTGATTGGGTTCATGCTGCTTATCTGTCAGCACTTCCCCTTCTTAGAAGCTGTATTTAATGCGGTTGTTTCTGCTTGCCTTGGAAATGCAAAGGAGAGTTAGTTGTTCGTACAAGAGGAGAGTTAAATCAAAATCCCTTGGTTTCTAGTGCCAGCTGTAGCTGAACAAGGTGGTTCTGCGCTGTATTTTTGGTAGAAGCATTATTCTGTCCTTCATCTTCAAGTACAACGGTGAGCTAGCTTCAATAAAATAAAAATGCAGAGACCTTCTTTAGACTCCTCTCATTTTTCCCGTGTGCTCAAAGCCGTGAATTAGCTTGTTAGAAGGAAAGCATGGGGCGGTATTATCAGAAGGTGGAGGGTGTTGGTGGCATTCAGAACCAATAAATGCGGTGTGTGCGGGACGTGGGGCATTGGAGCCTTCATTAGCTGGTTGCAGCGCTCTTCTCACCTCTGAGCTGCGGACCTTGGCGCTGATGGAAGGAGGCCAGCTGAGAGCCAGGGCTAAGCCAGCCCCAACTAAGCCAGCCCTGCTGCCCGCACCTTCCCTTCCCTACCTTCCCGAGCCCCTCTGCCAGAGGAAGCAGCCCCCATCCTTCACCCAGGCCCGGGCAGTGCTGCTGGGAGCTGGGGTTCAGCGCTGCGGTGGTCCCAGCCACTGAGGTGGCTTTCCCCCTGCCCATCAGGCTGGGGAAGGCAGGTGCTGAGCCTCGTTCCGAGAATTTATTGTTATCTGTTGCTGACGCTTTAGAGACCACTCTGCTTACCCGCCTAATAGCCAAATGCGAGCTAATAGTCTGTACAGGCCATTGAAGCCTAAAATCCTGCTAATTCCTTCCTCTAATGAATAATCCCTGATCTCTGTATGTGCCTTGACTGCGGAAGGGCTAATTATGAAATTCATTGTAAGGAAAATTTAGAACTCGTGATTTCTGTGACTGGGGTTTATAAATAAATAATGTCTGCGTGTATACGGTGTACACAGCACAGCTTTTGCATGGAAAGTTAAATATCCCTGAAGATATTTAGTTAAAATAAGTGGAATTGTAAGGCACTTCATTGCTCGTTGGAATAATCGCTCATAGTTTAGGGAATGGGCTGCCCATTCCACCCAGAAAGGTCGCTTGTAACCCTGAGCAGAGACACTGGACCTTCTGCTGTTGAGTTTGTGTAAATAGCTTGGGTGAACGAAGCTGTTCCCCGATGAAGGTGAGTTGGTGGGATTCGGAGCGGGGCCCGAGGAGCCCCTGAGCTGGTTTCTGGAGATGCTGTTGCTCTTCCGTGCAGACTATTCAGAGCACATGTTACTGTAGCACGTCCAGAAGTGTAAGAGGATGGTAAATCTGGTTCTTTGGGTTTAAGGAATGCTTCTACGAAACAATTCTAGTGATTCTTTTCATTTGAATGTTAGAAACGGGAGGAAAATATCTAAGCAACCGAAGTATTGGGGTAGAGATGGTGCATAAATTATAATGAGCACCAGAGGACACAGGATGTGTTCATTCCCAAGCTGCATGATTATTTCGTGTTGTGAAGGGTTAGCTTTTCAATTGCAAAGCTTAATCACTTTTCAAATGAATATTTCATAACAGTTATTTTTTCATCAAATACACAACGACATGCTTATTTTGTGCCTCATGTGGTAGACATTAGTTTTCAGCAGCTTTAAATTCCTTTTATTTTCCCTCATCTCCTATTCTTGTTTTCAGCCATGGATGGGCAAGAAAATATTCTTGAATATGTCCTGACAAGTGGCTAACAGATAGGAAGAGCCCAGAAGTTTTAGTAATAATAATCACAAATTCTTAAAAAAAATTCTAGTGTCATTGGTGCTGAGTGCAGCTTACATGACTGATTTAAGATATTTTGAACGTAATTTAAAATGAAAACACAACTGTTGGAGACCTCTGCCTCTACTAGAAAATGCTGTTTAGTGGTACGGCACAGCTGTAGTACTCATTACTTTTTGTTCCTGGATGATTAAAGTTATCATAAAAAGACAAGAGGCTGACTAACCTTAGTACAGCTTCTTCTTTCTAGAAGAGTTGTGCAAGGGGGACTCTGTATAGTTAAGTATATACATCTATACTGATCTGTATATAGGTATTTGAGAATTGCCCACGCTTAGGGTGTATTTTGGATAGTAAAGTGGTGATGTACTTGCCCTACTACATATCCTTTAGACCCAGAGTTGGGGGAGTTTCTGTAGCACTGTTGTATTGTCTAATGGCTCCTTTCTAGATCTCTTGAGTGCTTTGGCAGATAGATGAAAATTAAATCAGCTTGGAGGTTTTGAATTATACTAACGGGCTAAACTGGCTTGAAAATAGGAGAAATGCAAAGCTGACCTTAAGGCACCCTTGCTGCTTTTTCAGTTCTTGTGTTCAAGAATTCTTTGATACTCACCTGTCCAGCCTGTTGTTCAAAATCAAAATTTAATTTTCTTTGAAGTATGCAATAAAAGAAATATTTATAAAAATATCAAGTGTTGTTTTGACTAGACAGCACTTACTCTTTTTGTCTAGCTATTTTGTTCTCATACCTGAGAATATATTTCATTGTGCACTTTGAAGCATACAAAATGCAGTATTTCTCATTTTTCCTTCAAAACAGAACATATCAGTCTCATTTTATCATTTATGTAAGAGACAAGTCTGGAGCTGAGAGTAGTGCAATGTGTTGCATATATCCATGCATATTAAAACCAGTGGTCTGAATGAAGACTGAAGTCCTCAAAGCTATTGACGCTCTTTCTGGAAGGAGTATTTTAGTGGATTTTCTAGCCACATACTGGTGTATATGCAGCAATTGTGTTTGGAATTTCAGCGCATTCAAGTCTTGGATGGTCTGTTTAATGGCAGTTGTGTCAGGGTTGTCTGTCCAGTATTCCCTAGTGTTCTTCCTCTTTTCCTTTCACACGTAGCGATGCCTTATTTGCCAAGATGGCCTACGTTATTTTTTTCAGTCCAGTCCAGGACCCGCAAGCTCCTCATGACACCATTGCTCTTGTCTTGTGTTCTTGCACGTGTGAGGCACTTCCGTCTGTCTTTTGTCCACGTAGTCGAAGTTGACTGTGGGACCACATTAAAAAGCAGTCATTTTTTTCCTGTTCAATTCTCAGTTAATACAGAAACCGTTGAAAAAATTGATACTTTTTGATCAGTTATTTTTGAAATTGTGGTTGTCTATATATTAAACGTTTTCTGTGCATGAAATAAATAAAATAAATACCTTCTAGATGTCTCAGACACAAATACTTTTCCAGTCCAGTACATATCTATCTGATAAAGGCATAGGAATTACTGGCTCTTTCAACTTTGTACTATGCGGTTAGTAGACATAAGTGACAAGTACATAACGTACCATTCCTGTATGTTGTCACACTAATAATTCAGGTTTCTTTAGAATTTCAGGTTCTTTAGTACATAAAACAATCTGTAAAAATAGCTGCCTTGCTGTTAGGAATTGGGTAGTGTTGGGCTGTTGTTGTGAGTGCTCTGATACTGTAAACAAAGTAGATGTTAGTCCATGTGACCTAAGAGGGAGGGAGCTGACCTCAAAGCACTAGTGAATTTCTCCTCACAACAGTCCTGGGAGGTAGGAAGTAATATTATTACTATCCCTGCTGAGTATCTGTGGCACAGAAAGATTGATTGATTTGCCCAAGGTCGGGGAGGAAGTCTGAGGCAGAGGTGGAATTGCATCCAGATACATTCTGCATCCCGTCAGATGCCTTCATCACACACCCCTAACCCTCTCCCACTCGTGATTTTGCTTCTTTGGCGAGGTGCTCTCCTGGTGGTGTCTCTGAAAGCCTTACTCTGCCTAGCTACACACTGTGTGCTTTGTCCTAAAATAAAGGAAAAAAGGATTTTTAGAGACCTCAGGTTTGAGTGCTGTCTGTTCTTTCATATCTATTAATTGTAAAATCACAGGTAGTTGTGCTTTGTTTCATTGAGTAAATCAGACTGCTGAAAATGCAGTATGAGCAAAATAGGTATTTTTTTTTCTTTAATTAATATATTTTTCCCCCCAATGTTTTTGTGGGAGAGAATTCATCATAATAAATGATTAAACTGTCAAAAGAATATTAGCTGCTAGTGGCCGGCTGATCCATTATATGCCTTCATATGCTGGGAGTCATTGCGCTCCACGGCGAGCTGGAGATGCGGCTGTCCGAGGGGAGCACCACAGTGACCATTAGCAGCTGATTAAAAGGGAAGCGTATGCAGCGAGGAACCGCTCATAAATTACGTCGTTCCAGCTGGAGTTTATCCGTGTAACAGGGCCGCCAGCATCCTTATTTGTTCATTTGGCATCTGAAAACGTACGTGCAGCGAGAAGCGCCGGGTAATATTCTGTGACAAATGTCAGCGTGTGCGCCTACCTTGTGCGTGCACCACGCTCACGCGCGCTGCCCGCCAGGAGCGCCATCCCTCCATGGGCCCTGGGAGACGGGGCCACGCGGAGCAGCCGGCAGTGCGAGCCCACGCCTTGGCTTGCCCCCAAGGCGTAACTAACTGTTTCTGGGCCGTACGAGAGGTTTGATCTTTCCTGTCCAGGCAGCGAACGATTTGGCCACGGGGAAATCTGCATGAAGGCTTTGCAGCTTGTGGTCAAAGTGGATTTTCAATCGCTAGCCCAAGGCGTGCGCTTAATATATGGAGTGCCTTGATGTGGTGCCCTGCTTTGCCACAGACACTTTTGAACCTCAAAGAAATCTCCTAACGCTATAGATGTTCGAGAACAATAATGTTGAATGATTTTTTTTCTTCCTTCATTCAGTATTTATATTCAGTCTCCCTTTACACGAAAAAGAAAGTACTGAAAAGTTACATGAAGTGAATTCCAGTCAAAGGTGTTTAACGTATGTGAAGGAAATGAAGCTTAGATTTCAAGCAGTGATCAATGAAGTATAGTATTGTATGATCATTACCGAGCAATAAAGCAGGGAAGGAATTATCACAAGGATGTATGTGCCATTCATCATACCTTTTTAATACCTCTTTTTCTTGCTTGCTTTCTTTTTATTGTCTCCTCTGTTTTATATTCTTTGATCCTATATTTGGTACCGAGTTCCCTCCTCCTTTCTGACACTTTCACCTACTGTTACACAATGCCAGCTTACAACGGTACTTCAGGGGGAGAAAGTCTGTATAGTATGTGCTTTAAAACTTCGGATAGAATTAAAAAACCTTATGCTTCGGGTTTTGCAAATATTATGAGAAATACTGCTGTGCTGTCTTTATTCCGTGTGCCGTAAGAAACTTAGTGCCTTTGCTGAAAAACAAATGTACTGAAAAATAGAATAAAATGTCAGCATCGTGTTTTTGTTCTAGATTTGCTGTGAAAACTTATATAGTGCCAAAACACGCTGTACCGTATTTGCTAAGGTAGGACAATAGAAGGAGGCATCTGGGTTTCTTTAATTCCATTTTCTGGTTTTTCCACTGCAATTCTTTGTGCCCTGTTTGGTGACCAAGATCGCTGAGGTTTTTCACTGTGTATCATATGAAAGTAATTAAGCACCCATGAGTTGTTGTGTATGTAACGAGGCTTGAGAGCCTGAGATGAAAGAAACAATGCTATAAATGCCCTCTTACGGCCTCTCAGGCCTGTGTTCCCCCCTAGATTTATTTTGACATGCTTTGCTCAGATCTGAACTGGTATTGTCCAGCAAAACTGGACATCAGTCAGTATCATGGCAGTCCTTCTGCAGAGGCAGTGCGGCTAATCATCGTCAATTTAGGGCTTGCAGCATAATCTTAAGCGATGCCTACTGTAATGTAAATTACTCGAGTTTGTTTGACAATGAGCAAATGCACAGACCTGTTCTCAGAAGGAAGGGTGACTCAGCCATATTCCTGAATTCATGTATCAGACTTCAGTGACATCTTAAAATTTGACAGCAGGCCTATTAAGGAGAAAAATAGTAATTTCTCGTTTCTGGGATAAATTAGTAGTTAGTATTATACCCTGGAAGTTTTTTCTTCTGGTAAATAACATTTAAAAGATATTTACAGCATCATTTCGAATGAACAGAACTTGGAGGAATCTGTCTCGAAATGTTCTTAATTAAGATGCTAAGAAATTTATCTCGGTGCACTGTGTAGATATTAATCAGTGTAGGTGGAAAATGGGAACATACATGATTAGTGATAGTATTTTACCTTTAAACATTGAAAACTGCTTAAAACGAAACAGTATTAAATCCCTTGTCACTCCCAAACTATGTACCACACCATTTTGACTCTCTAATTACCAAGCCTAATTTGTTAATTTCAAAGGGGAACACAGCAACCTATAAAGGCTCACAGTACTCTTTTGAAAAGAGCAATGTGATATAATCAAAATGATCAAGTGGATCTAATTCTGTTTGGGGGGGGGGGGAGAGATGTCTTCCCTCGTAAGGTTACTTCAAATTGAATTGGAGTTGGCATATATAGCCTTTAATGAGGTAACATCCCCAGATAAAACATCTGACTTGCTGTTTATTTTAGTCTACATTTATTTGCAGGCTTTTATAGCAGGAGAGCTCTGGCTAATGGTCCTACCAACCCGAGTGCTGCTTCCAGCTTAGCAATTGGCCTGCTGCGTGGCTTGGGAGAGCACCGCGTTCCCGATCGGAAAATTGGTTTATGCGTGTTTCTGATGCATCCATCACGGCGACAATTACGCTCAAGAAAAAGCAAAATGCTGAAGGGATGCTCCTGGTGGCCCTTTTCGTGGGCAGTGGTGGTGAAAGCACAGGACAGGACATGTCCTTCCCGTCTGCCTTCACTGAGTTGCTGCCTCAACTGAAGTTACGCTTTGGCCAGAATTTTCTCAGTAAATATTTTTCAACTGTATTTTTCCGGCCTAATGTAGATTTGATTTCCCGATGGGCATTGGGCATCCATCTTACAAAATTCTGCTGTTCATTTAGGGGCTGATAATACCTGGCTGGAGGTGGCACATTCGTTTGATCACTTTCTGGTTTAGTCGTGTCCCCCCCCCCAGTTTGAGTTTATGAGTAAACATCTTTCTGGGCTTTAAACTCCTGTGAATATAGTTCTGTCTGTTGTATGCTAAAAAGATAAATACATAATCTGGATAACTCCATAATCAAAACACTTGACTGACTACAGTAGGAGGTTTCTTGTTTTGTTTTAACTCTTCTGGGTGTTTTATCTTATAAAGCCCTGTAATAATAAAGCCATATGAATCCTCAGCTTATTATTCATTTTCCTTAGTGTGTCACAAAGGAGACATTACGGAGCCTTGCGTTTTAAAATAAAACAATGGGTGAAAAGAATGAAGTTTCTCTCGTAAGGAGCCTTTATGATCAGTGTACGTGGCAGGCTGGCGGGGAGAGGGAGCGGCAGCAGCAGGGCTGGGGCTGGGGTCCGAAACGCAGCCTCCCTTTTGTTCCCGGGCAGACCTTTACGCTCGCCCGCACACACACAGACACCCTTTTGGCCCATCTCCTGGTGGAGCGGGGAGGCTGTAATTAATAGATATCTGAGTCCCGAGGAGGCAGGAGCGAGTGCCTGACAGGTGCTTGCCTTTCTAGCTCAGCGGTTGTTTTGTACGGGAAGGCAGTGCTAATGCTGCGACCAGTTGGTATCACCTGGGAGAGCAGAGGTTAATGTTTCAAAGGAGGAGGAAAAGCTGTTTGTATGCAAGTGACATTGAAAGGAGATATGAATATTTTAATACCCGTGGTCAAGGCCAGTGGGTTGCAGTACGCGCACATGTTCCATTTTGGCTGGACCCCTCCTGAGCTCCAGTTGTCTGAGCTGTGGAGACGTAGCGGAGGTCTGCATTAACACGTACATTATAATGCTGCTCTCTTCCTTTTCTCATGTACGTAGTAAAACTTTCATAAAAGAAGGGGCCAGAAAGATTTGATAATGATGTATGGCCTTTTACCGTAATCATCTTAGCGAGCGATTGCTGCCTGTGATGTCTGAAGCGATGGTAAACTAATACTGTGCTGCTTAGGCAGGCAGGGAAATGCATGTCATCAGAAACGCCAGCATCTGTAAAGGCTTTAGGGTTGTTCCTAATATTTTTGTTTCTGTTGATGTTAAACAATGTTAGCAGCATTTGTGATGGAAAGCAAATCAAGAGTAGGCATGAAAAGGAACCCTCCCGCTCATGCATTATTTTTCTTTCTCGGCTTGCTTTTATTGTATCGCGCCCGAGAAAGACACAGGTAACGAAGCAGTGATTCTGTCTACAGCAGTCTGAAATAATTACTTTCCCACTACTCAGTAGAAAGCTGAAATAGGTAGCTGCAGTAAAACAAAAATAAGTTGGGAGAATATTAATAAACATATCTAATATGCTACTAGCCTGCATCCACCACTATTTATTAGAAGCTTTTGCTGTCCATTTTTTTCCAAATTATTCTTATAAAATGTTTGAGAAGAAAGGGAAGACAGAGGTGCAAAGTGCAAATTATAAGACAAAATATATATATATATATAAATTCAGTAGATATAATATTTAGTGGATCTATAATGCAGCTGTAGATCTGTAATTTAAAGTAATGTAATTATTTTTGCATTCTATTTTTTTTCATTTCTGGTGTGCAAATGAGTGTAGGTAGTAAGAGTAATGCTCAGAACCCTGCTTTCTAACGGTGTACGGTATAACGGTGCCTGTATACGGTAGGAAAAATGCAGTGTTTAAAAAAAAAAAAGTGGATTACATTTAAAATCTTTTTTTTTTTGTTTGTTTCTTTAACATGTCTAGCGACTACTGAGCCAGCTATGTAGAAGCCTTTACCCTCCTAGGTCAGATTCCAGCAAAGTCTCGTTGCTTTTATAGTATAATGCCATACGGCAAACTGACTCAGCTTTAAGCACTGCATATGGTCCCGAGGGGAGAAATTACCCATCCAAATGACGGGTAGATGGCAGGCAGGCAAGTTAGGATGTAGCTGCTATGTGCTCATATTCTGTTTCACTAGGGCTGCAAACATTCAGAATAGCTACTTGGTGTATTTGAATTTGATCCTCATAACAGCAAGTAGCATAAGGGGATTGGAAATAAAATAAGAACAATAGCTATTTCTCTTTACACTGCTTCTGTAAAGTACTTTTGATATATTGAAGAGAATTAATGTCTTTTGGCATGGTTTATTTCATTTTCTGGAGTGGATCTGGTAAGTGAATGGGAATCAAATACAATTATAATAGCCCATTTCTCTTTCCTAAATAAAGTTTGTTATGCTCATATTAACTCATATGTCAGTAGTTGTTTAGTTCACATGAGCAAAAGTCGGTTTATAGTAGCTAGGAATTGGACTTTATTTTGTCATACTCGAGGTTTTCTTGGGAACCTACAGCTGTGAAGAATTAGGTTGAGTTTCAGCCTACATTAAATGAGTAGAATAGCAGAAAGTGAATTTACATGTTCTGTGCTTTTAAAGAGACAAGAAGTAAATAATGAGCACTAAAAGACGTGTTCCAAAACGGAGAATGTTTGGGGGATAAAATAGCTGTTCTGTTGATTTGACAATTCTATAATACAGCCTGTAATTGCCATAAAATCTGAGTCAAACCAGTAATGTTGCTTGATAAATTCATTAGCTAAAGCACATTAATGGTAGTTGCCCTGCAGTCTCGCAGTACTCAAACACTATTGCTCCCCATTTGTTTTAAAATAATTGTCGGACCTTCTAACTATGCAATTATAATTTGGGCAAGGCAACGAGGTGCTTACTGCTCATTGTCTAAGGGAAACTGCGCTTCAGCTGGTGGCAGTCGGTGCGCTCGGTGGAGGACTGCGGCGAGGATTAGGGCGTGCTGTGCAGGGCTGAGACCGCAGACATGAAGAAGGCAATGAAGCTGCTCCAGGAGGGCTGCTGAAACGTGAGGTATTTGGTGGTGCTGCTTCGGTTTGAGATCTTCCATCTACTCTGGTTAGCTTTTCCCCTTTCCCCGGCATATTTTCTGCAGTCTGTGGGCTGGGGGGTTTGGGAAGCCTGCTCTTCTGCATTGGGGCCTAAGCCACCCCTCAGAGCTACCCCTGTGGTAAACCCTCATGAGGCTGTGAGATGGACTGTGCCCTGCTTCCTCCTGTCACAGGCATGACCACGTCTTCCAATTCATCTTGGCTCTGAAGAGCAGTTTATTGAAGAACTGATAACGCGGCTTTGTTTTACTTGCATGCATTTTAATTTCCTGCTCACCCAGTCTTGATTTTTATAACCGGGCATACTGACAAGTGAAATCCTTGGTTTCAGTTGCACAGATAGCAACGTTGACTCCTCCCAAAATCTTGGAAAGTGTAAAAACAGTAGAGTGCTGTCTATACTGCTTTAGGTTTCTAAGAACTTGTCTGGATGTGCAAGTAGCGTGGACGTGTTGCAGAGTTTACATCATCCTAATCTACTGAGAGACAAAATATCATGTGCCATTTATATTACCTTGGATTTTTTAACTAGAAAAAAACACTTTTTGCATTTACTGTGTGGCATGGACTACTGATCTTGTCGTGTCCTGACCATTAACTGAGACCGAAGATGTTTCGGTTTCCAAAGATTTGTACTGAAGGTACACTCTAGGTATTGAAGGGAATAACACCGTTCTAGTGCAAGCTGAACCATTGTTGTTTTGGTAGGCTCGTTTAAGTAACACAAGCATCCTGGAAACTTTGTGAATAAATACATCTAGTAGAAAAAAAAAAAAAAAAAAAGTACATCTGGGCAAAATTTGTTTTAACTATTCATGAAGGTATGAAATTTTTTTCAAATTTCATTCCCCGCTTCCAGTGAAATGAGCAAATTTCAGAAAATTCAATTGTAATGCAAAATAGATTTTGCAATTAATCTGTTGAAAACAGTGTTGTTTGTTTTCATGGGCAGAATCTTCTATCTACTCAGTATCAAAAACAGGCTATCATAATCATTTAGTGCCCTTTTTCCCCTCCCAAAGTTGCAAGCTATGTGGTTCTTGCAAGTGCTCGTGGTACGTGGTATTGTGACTGCAAAGTATTTGGATTCTCTCCACATCAGTTGACCTCCTGTATCATCTGTACCTCTTCTTCCTCTGAGGAAAAAAAATTCTCAGTTCTCTAATTTCAGTATAGCACTAACTTGAAATAGTGTATTTTCTGCTTACTGAAGTAAGGCTAAAAGCCGATAAGAGGAGTCTTTAAAATCCTATTTTAGAGTGAGTACTAGATCATATGCTTGAAAGGAAGTGAATAGGTATCTTTTACTGATGACAACCAGGACAGATGGAATTCACTTTCTGGGCTAACGTAGTTTTTCAGGTTGCATTCAAAAAGCTGGGCACTGCAACCATTCAGGTATCACTGACCAAATCCATGAAAGGGAAATAATTTGTGTAAAAAGGCACAATAGGAAGCTACTGTTCTAAAAAATAAATAAATGCTATTGGTCTTTATTTTTCTTTTTTCTTTTTTTTTCTTAATTTGATTTCATTTTCTGCGTCATTGGAAACTGAGAACATCCCTAGACCGTCCTGGCCTTTTATTTAAGTTTTAGACTGATGGTGGAGGGTCGAGGAGCAAGGCTGTCTATAAAGTAAAGAATGAGGTAGAGGAATTTGGTACAGCAGCTGGGAGAGAGGAGTGAGAAGCAGCCCTGCAGACCCCAAGGTCGTTGGAGAGGAGGGCAGGGGGTGCTCCAGGCAGGCAGCAGCAGTTCCCCTGCGGCCTGTGGAGAGGCCCCTGGTGGAGCAGGCTGTCCCCCTGCAGCCCATGGGTCCCACACGGAGCAGATCTCCACGCTGCAGCCCCCCCGTGGAGGAGCCCCCGGTGGAGCAGGTGGATGTGGCCTGGAGGAGGCTGCAGCCCATGGAGAGCCCCCGCAGGAGCAGGCTCCTTGACAAGATCAGTAGTCCATGCCACAGAGAAACACTGTCATTTCTTTCTGGAAAGGCCTGTGGCCTGTTCAAGCTCCATGTTCTTCCGCATTTCTATCTTCTCCCTCCTTATTAGTGGGATCCGGAAGAAGGTTTTTAGTATCTCTGTACTGTGGATACTTATTCTTTGTCCTCTTCTTAGGCTAGTAATATTGTTCCCAAAATCTTGCAAAGCTGGTCTTTTTCTTCAAAGCTTGAAATCATTAAACTCATTTCTGAAGTGTCTGGCATAAGCAATAAAGCTCGGCTAGTGTGTGTTTGCAGGGATCAGTCCTGGGAACATACATCTGTCTGCACATCTTCCGATGTCTTCTGATGGGTGGTAGGTGGGTCTACTCTATTTCTACCCTACCCTACATATGTGGTCCTTATATTTAAGGTGCTTATCTTTACACAAGTGCTGGGCAATTTTTAGATCTCCATCAGATGATTTCTAGATATGTTACTGAGGGGACTGGATGTTGAGCTGGTTACTTCGGTGGTTGAGAGAGTTAGGAGCCCGATTGTTTCTGGTGGTGAGTTCACAAGGAGTTTCTTTTCTTTCCTGTTAGTAGAGAACTCATTTATTACCACTATTACTGTTTGCCTTTTGGACAAGCATTACACTATTCACTAACTCAAGGCATGTTTTTGTGGTCACTTACTGATGGACTTCCTGAGTTGGTGTTTCATGTGAAGACTCAGTGCCTTTGTCGCAGTGTTACTGAGAGGAACCTGAAATAGTTTCTACTGACTTCAGGAACTGAATTCTTTGCAACACACAGTTCTTGAGCGAGGAATATGCTTTCATGTAAAATGGTCTTCTAGCCAGTACTCTGGGAGAAATTGTATCTTGAAAGATGTTTCCAGTGCATATGGTTTACATTTAGCTGACCACAGATTACAGTTTGAGGGACTGAAGAGCTGATGTGAGCTGAAGAGTTATGTAGTGTCTCCTAAGTGTATCAGGAATCCCTGCCTTGACATTTGCAAGCTCGGTGCTGCTCAAATAATCTTCCTCACCTTGAAATACAGATTGCATAAACATCCTGCCTTGCTCAGCAGGGTAGTAGTGTCTATGAAAGTGAACCAAGCAGGAGCTGAAGAACAACTTTGCTAAATTGGGTTGCTTCTCTGACTGCATTGGACAAATTTGAACCTTCCTGTTCCAGGAAAGGAATCAATAAAATCAAATTAGGTAATCATCTCTTTTAAAACGTACTTGTTCAGATGATAATGTTTGGAAGAGCCAAGAAAAAAAACTAAACCTCCTACTCTAAGGACCAACAGGAAAAGGGGAAGGGGAAGTCTTAAGCACGATCCATGTTTCCATTGGCCGTGTAAGCAACTTGGCTGTTGAACTTGTTTATGGATACAGAAAGGTGAAAGGCCAGGACTGCTAGTGAAGTCCTTTTTTCTGTATTGACTTATTGAAAGAAAAGCATTGTAGTCACTTTCATTTCACTGAAGGCAGTCCTTCTGTGCTGTGTCCTCTTCCTAGAGAAGAGCTCTGACCATCTGATGTGTATGGGGCCCATAAGGCCAATTTACCTAGAATAGCTGGACCAGCTTCGCTTCCCTTAGGCTGGAAAAAGAAAGGCAGGGTTTGCAATGAAAACTGGAGAAAAACAAAACAAAAAAACAACACCAGAAACTGCTGTTTCCATTGGTTTATCATCTGTTTGTATATTCTCTGAGCACTTGTTCGATCTGACATTTTGCCATGTGAATATTTTGTGGGCATCGTGCAGTGGCCAACATTTGAATTTCATTTCCTGTAGTTTGGTACATTTTACTTGTTCTCTAAATTTTAATTTTTCAAGACAGGAGAAGGAACAGTGCTGTTGAAGGGTGTTCTGACAGTTGGTTTTCCTGTGCAACTAAAAAGGTTTCTAAGAGCTGAATGTAACCCATGTACCCTTGCAATTCTTAGTCTCCATATTTTTAGACTACGGCTATATGTAAATTCCATTCAGGCAGTATCACTGAGAGATAGGGCACCAAAAAAATCTTATTAATTATATTTTTCTTCTGACTTCCATTTCCATTCATGCAATGACCCTTTTTGTTGTCAGCAAAACATTGTGAATTTGTGTTGATGCATGTTGTATCTTTTGTTTTTCAAGATTTTAATCGTTGGGATATTTTTAGAGTGAAGAGGTAGGCAAGAGCTTTGTCTCCTGTTCAGCATAAGGTTTCGCTAGTTACAGATTTACCATAGGAAGAGGCAGGACTGGCAGATCACTGCTTGTGTTTTTCTAACTATTTAGAGAAATAAATGGCACCAAGAAGGAAGAAATCTGAAATTTGAGTTGTGACAATTTATATAAGGAAATTTAAACTTCAGGAATGTAAGGAACCATGCCTGTGTATGCGAGGACAATATAAACCCTAGAAGAAGCAGAAATAAATCTTTGAAGTGTAATTGCAAGGCAGTCTTCTCCCATTTAATTGATATTTAAACATTGGCTAACATGGATCTTTTCCGCTTAACTGACATTAACGACCTTGGTTAACTTTTGGTTTTGAGCTTTTTATTTTATTACACTGGTTTGTTTGTTTTATGTTAATTTCACTTTAGTGCTTAGATCCTTGTAAAATAGATTTTTTTTCTCTCCAAAAACAAACATCAAACATCCAGAATATCTGTTTTGTTTTAATATTTAAACATTTACACGCATCTTGGGCATAATTGTATATGCATTTTATAGCATGAAAAAGTGAACCATATTGATTGTAAATCCTAAACATCTGCATTGCAAACCAAAACCATACTTTTTTTTTTGGTGCACCTTGCTTTTTCTATTTTTTTTCTCATCATATTTTACTCCATTTTTATTAAGTAATTGCTGGTGTTACTTTTGGCTTATCTCACGCCTCCTCTATTTTTTTCTCTTTTCTCCCCATCTGTTCTCTGCATTGATACCTTCTTTTGAGTAAACAAATCTTAAAACAGATTTTTTGACCACAGTTCTGTTGTTGGTATAACTAAGCAATGCAGTGAGCAGCGTGCAGCAGCTGAGGACACTTGTGGCACGGCAGTGTGGCCTTTTCAGCATCTGTGTGCTCCCTGCTCCTACGTACGGACATGCCAACTTACCATGAGGCAAGCAAGGGCACAAACTTGTGATGGGCTCCCAATCTGTGGTCACCCTTGGTGCATTGCACCAGCACCAATGCCACCAGTAGCTCTCAGACAGGTGTGAGACAAGAGTGAAAGACTCATGTCGCATAGACACTCATGTGTCCACACTTCTCTTTCCAGGACTGGACACTGGAACCTCATTAGGTGGCTTCTAATTGTCTGTTCAATAGGCAAAGAGAGAAGTGCTTTCTGCACCAAATACAGCATAGCACCTATTCTGCATTAATGTCAATCAGATATTGATGTCAGTGGCAGCTGGTTTAGATGCGTTAGAATACTGTTGGCAAAAGGTTCACCCCCGACATGAGTTTGTATTTTAATTTTTCTGTAAAGCAATCTATATGCTTGCTTTTCCTGGTTTTAGCGAGCTTTGGGATTGCCACAGTATTTCAAGTAGCTGGGAAGGTGTTTGTTATAAAGGATATGTCTGCACATAAAACTTCTTCACATTAGGTTAACTGTCTCGATACAGCAGCAACATCCTGGTACCTCAGGACAGTGCTTCTCAGCACTGTTCGGTATTGTTCCAAATTTTCTGGGAACGAAACTCAGCCTCATTTCTCCTATATTTGCCTAGTCATCGTCTTTTCTGTTGGTCGAGCTGATCCATTGCAATTGTGGTTGAGTATCTGATGATATGTTTGCATTTTCATATTGTCTTCGTATCAGATATTCTTCACCTATGGTTTTTTGGGTTTTATTTTTGCTGATGATATGTGTAGATTCTCGTATATAGCTGTAGTTATAAGCCACAGTGCTTACAGCATGAGAGAGAGCATCAGTGTGCTGACACTGCTCGTTTCTTGTAGGGGTTCGGTTGTGGTGGAACATCTGATGAAGTTGCCGCAGAACAGAGCAGCTTTAGTGCTGCCTAAAGAAATTTCATTATCTGTCATTTCTCTTCCTTTTCTCCTTCTGATCTTCCACAAGCTTAGTCTATTACTTAAAATGACACAAAAAGCCCATTTTGATCCATTTAGACACTCAGGCATGAGGACATCATGTTTGGACACGTTGAACTAGCTGTTGTAGCAGAAGAGCGATGGAAACAAAGGACCACTGTAGGCAGCTAGATGACATAGGCCTCTTCAAAAATGGATTGAGCTCCGTCTTTAAACTGGTTGCTTTACTTGCACCTGCTTTGCTCTGTTTGGATAGCTGCCCCAGTATTTGCCAAAACTGTCTTCTGTGGTTTTTGCGTTTCTTTCTGTGGGTTTGCCTTTGAAGTAGACTCAACCAGCTATCTGCAGCCTTCACTGTGAGCTATTGTCTGTCAGCACTAATTAAGGCCTCTGTAACAAGTAAGAATTAGAGCGCATCTGGACTTTGAGCACTGTAAGTGATGCAACTGTGTTGGTCAATTCTGGATGTTTGATGTGTCAGTGGCTGAGAGCTACTTTTTTGTTGTTGCTCCGTTCTTTCCTCATGAAAGCTGTGCGTTCCTCCTCTGTTGAATTTGTTGGCTGAGTTTCATAGGGTTGCCGTCACACTTAACTAGGTCAGTGTACTACAAACAAACATTGCATGGCATGTAATGTGGATGTACAGCAGTCTCCAGCACTTACAGACAATCTCTTGTCCCCCAAAACAACAACAAAAAAACACCCCCAAAAAACTCTTCCATTTGAAGTTATTTGCTTAGCAGTATTCAAAAATTCCTCTATGTTCTAGAAATAAATAATAATAGTAAAAAAGAGAATGGCTGAGATTTACAGATGACATATTTCTTCAGAAATCATTTAGGCATTGAGCTCGATCACATGTCAGAAACTGCGTTTATAAATGACACACATTATAACTGTTTATAAAACATGGGGTTCAGGTTTAACTGATGAAGTACCACAGGTGTAACTGTGGAATCCTAATCACTGTTTACCTTCTTCATCTGGTCAAGTGTTTGACTCCTTAGAATTTTTTTTCAAATAATTAAGTCTTTAAAACAAATTCCCTCAGTGAATAACAAAGCACAAAAGTGCCTTGAAAGAACCCCATATTTGTATTTTCTGATATAAAGTATCCATGTTCAAAGCAATGAGGTAATGCAAAGTTTGGGGAGAATACCACAGTTCAAATTTTAGGTTTGAGTTTTTATGTGATGAATGCTTTATTTTGTTGAAAACAACTTTTGAAAGACTTTGTACAAGTACAGTATTTTCAGATGTTGTTTACATATGCTTTACATGTCTGTGTGTGTGTGTTTGTGCCCGAACTGGCTTTCATCAGCACAAGAAAGATTCAAATGCTGATTCAAACTTCGCAGTATTTAAGCACAATAGTGCACAATTTAAATAAATACGCATGTTGCATGGGCACGTTACAGATCTATTAAAATCTCTCTTTTGAGTTGTTGCTTTTGATTATGAACATACCATAAGGAATCTTGCTCTTTCTGGCCTGAGACTTGAAATTACAATAAATTACTTATTCCTTTACCTTGATTTTGTTCGTAATGTGAAATAGGTTTTAATTTTCAGGAGATACTTGGTAAGTTTTTTTGTATAAATTTTTATGTAATTTCCTGAAGCAATGTAGATTTGTCTTTAGAAGTAGGTACTGGTTAGTTTTGTTCTGGGGAGTTGGACACTGCCTAAGTAAATTCATAGTCTTGTTTTCAATATATTGAAGAGTTATTTAATTTTTGTAAAAATGCATCATGAGAAAATTGTCCTCAATACGTACTTATATTAGACTACAGAAATCACTGTTTAAATGTAAGTAAAGTATTGATTTGAGCTGGATAAACTTATATACTATTCTAGACCTTGACTCAGTGAAAGTTCAGACGAGTTCTGTTGCAGTACTTCTAAGTAGCATTCTATTTCTGGTAATGTTATATTTTGACTTTTTCAATACAATAAATGTTTTCAAGTTAAGGAGGTTGTGAAATTAGGCTGAAGTTGCATTGACTGATGTAGAACTAGATTTTGGGGATCTTTGGGGGCAGAAATAAAGAATGCTGATGTAGAGATTTCTTGGTTGTTATAAGGTTGATTTTGAATTCCAGTATAAATTTATCTATGGAAATTCAAACTAAAGTTGATATTCCCCACAGTGCACAAATGTAACTTGTGTAAATAAAATCGTATATAGTTTGTTTACTCAAAGGTAGGCTGCTTTTTTTGAGTTGCAAGATTTTTTTCTTCAACAGTGAAGCAGCTTTAGTTAGGCTGGAAAATGCCTTTTTGTCACCCTTGTTCACAAAGTGAGAGGGGGATTAAAAATGTGAATTTTACATACCAGGCTGGCAAACTAGCATTTCTTTTAAATATTGTTCACATTTGTGTTCATGGAAAACAGAAAGGACCTGTAGGTTTGTGAGACGTAATATGAGAGAAACTCTGTTTTGGTGTCTAGCGTCTGGTACAGCATCCCTTGAAATAATGCAAAGGTTGACATTGACTCCACTGGGCTTTTAGGTGGCTATATACCAGTGTGTTAAGAGAGTTTCTGAAGGAGATGTGATACGTATTTTTTGTACTGCTCCGCGTAAGTGTAGCATGTACTTCAGTGTGACATAGCCACTAGGAAAGTTATTATTTCCTGGCAGTAAATAGGTATTTTCCTTTTTTAGGCAATTTTATATTTCTGTGATTCTAAAGGATTTTGAAGTTTCATGAATACAAATCACAACAATTAAAAATGTCAGTGTTTTCAGTCTTGTTGCAATACTTTGTCTCAGGTAAAATACCAAATAATTCTGGGTAAGTGCATATTTCATGGCTTGTCGGTCCCATGAATGGTGTCTGACAGAGCAAATGCCATCTTCTGCTGGGAAGAGCTGGGGTACTCAATTTTTTCAACATCTTTGGCTTTCATATTTATAGACAGGAGAGGAAAGACCAACAATGCTTTGTGCTCTGAGGTGATCTCTGCAGTTCACGGTCTCTCCCACTGCAGCAGGCCGACGGGGGGCATTGCCAGTGGGTGCCCGCCTGTCAGAGCCACGCTCTTGTCATGATGGCAATGGCTGGCTCGATGCTCCTCTCATCCGTTCATCCCGGCAGTGGGCCCAAGGTGCCCTGTCCCTCCTTGGGGCTGCGGACCGTGGGGAGCAGCCACCGGCCTGCAGTGTCCCTGTCAGGCCTGTAAGTGAGCGTGGTGACGGGGCGCCCGTAAACCCGGGCAAGGGCCTGGCTCCACGGCCCTGCAGCATCGTGCTGACGCAAAGCCAGAGTCTCTCGTTGTAATCCACGTGTTGTGTTGTCTTCGACAACTGTGTTATCACAGTGGAAGCACTAGCTATGGGGAGGAGAAAATTTGTATTGTGTTGCTCAGACTTGCAGAGCCTGGAGAACTCTTGCTGTGTACCATGCGACTTTGTGCATACAGCATCACACGGGGTTAGCTGGTGGGACATCCACGTGGCACTGATGGCCATGGAAAACCAAGGCTATATGTGGTCTTCCCTACTGCTTTTTTGGTATAGGCATACTTCTGCTGTTACAAAGAATTTATGAGTGCAGTGGTTGTTTTAAACCACGCACTTGGTTGCATTTCCCTTCCCTTGCAAGGCTCCACAGTTTAACAAAAGTAGTGATATGATTCCTGCCCTAGAAATTTAGTTTCCTGTGCATAAAATCTGTTGTTGAGTCTGGAAGGTCTGAGAGGAAGATTGCTGAGATCAGGAAGACGTGGCAGAAGATAATAAAAAAGCTCAAAGAGAGAAAATGAATAGAAAGATGAGGGGAGCATGCACCTGGCAGAGCAGTGTAAGAGCTGAAAAGCTGTCAAATGAGCTAAGAAGCTAAGTCCTTGCAGGTGAGGAAAGTGAATCTTCAGTTGTCCATTAGACGTAGTTGTTGCTTGTTATATTAAAGAGGACCTGAATATTGTGATATACTTGTGAAACATGGGATTGCCATGCATTTAAGCAATAAACATGAAAGCTGTAGGAACAGTGTGACTGACAGACTTGTCTTCTGTCATGGTTCCCCAGCCAGGAGAAGAATCACGTCCTCAGTTACTGCGTCTCTTATAGCTCCATCAGTAGGTGTGTAGGTTTGCTGTGTATCTGAGTTCTCAAAAATAAATAAATAAGAATGAAAAACTAAATCCCAGAAGTTGCAAGGTAATTAAACAGCTGAAAAGAAATAGGTTTTATCCTCCACAGGAAGTGCCCGTGAGTTTAACAGAATCTCGGTCTGATGATTGGGATAGGTTGCAACAAACACCTTTGGGGTAGTCCAGAAGCACACTGGACGCTGCTGCTGCTTGATTTGATTCCTAGTTGATGGTTGACGTGACCGTCAGTGCATATGACACATTTGAAGATGCAGGACACAGCAATTTAAACTGACATGGAAGATGCAGCATAAACAAAACCAAACAAAATCTGCTCAGAGCTGTGTCACAGGCTTTTTACACCAAAGTTTTGTGGCAGAAAGTTGAAGGGGGTACAAGAAAAGCAATATCATGTTCAAAACTGTCTTTATTTGAACTGAGAAGTGGCTCATCTTCACAGATGAATTGCTTTAAAAGCATATTTAGATGAATATATATACAATGACAGAGAATAAATGGATTTTGTTCTCCTTTTTGTGATGAGACCACTCTTCAGAAAGTATATTTTAAATTAATCATTGTGTTGAAATCATCAGAAAGGAAGACTCAATTGCACAGAAAACATAAACGGAACAAGCAATGCAGAATCTGAGAGCAGAAGCTAGGTTATGAAATCACATTCACTGAACTCCATTTTTTATAGCGCTACAATGAGCCCGGCTCTGGTTTGTTTGAAATGTGGAAATCTACCTGAAGTAGCTACACTGAAGTCAAGACTTTTATGAACAGTTAAACTCTCAATACCTTAAGTACACTGTGGAAACATGGATAGATGAAACTGAATGTTAGATAAAATTGGATTTGGCATAGTGAATTTATATAGACTTTTTAGGTCTGTGCTATTTCTGTGGGATGCTGTTCTGTTTTGAATCTAATTTTAGCTTGGAGAACTCATTTGATTTCCTTTTTCACATCCATATGGGCTCATATGGTGAATTTATAGTCTTTTTACTAGGTTTTCATTATGTTAACTCTATTATAGCACTATTGAAGCAATGCCATAGTTCATATTGAGATATAAGCTCTTGTATTTCGTCAGTGGAAGTATTTTTAGTGTTAGTTAAACATTCCAATATCAGGAATGATGAGTTGAAAACAGTGTTGTTGTTTTATTAATGTAAATGGATGCAAGAGGAAGGCATGGTAAAATTTGGAAATAACAGATTTTTTGTCCGATTAATCAAATAATTAAGAAGTGCTGAAATTTAAATGTAGCACTTAAATAGAATTAATATGCTTTGCAAATGTTGAAAGACATTATTTAACTAATAAAGAAAACAACTGAAAGCAGCATCCTCAAAGTACATGGTACCCTGTTCCCTTTTAGTGGTTTGATGGCTCGTGGTGGGTGCATCTCTTCATAGAGGTGCATGAGATCCTCCTGCTCAGTCCTTCCCGTTGTGCATGTACATGTTCCTGTCTTGTCGTTGTCTTCTGTCTTCAAGGTGGGGCTGGAGTGAGAACAGCAGCTCTGACAGTGTTTCTTCCTCACATATCAATGCCAAGGATTACATTTCAAGTGCTCTGTGAAATGCGGTGTTCTGTGGAGAGTCTGTTATGAAAAGTGCAAGATTTATACAAATACAGCTTGACAGTTATGTGTTTCTCTAAAAATACCGGCTACTTTCTCTGCACTTCTGTGGTCTTCCTGACTTAGTGCTGTTGCCCTCCCCAAGGCGTCCGGTTTGGGTGTATAAAACGCCGTGTCCAAGGCTCATAGATCTCTTTCCAAGAGATGACAGAAAATTGGAAGCAGCCCTCCCAGGAGTGTGCCAGAGACGTTCCCGGAGGCGGGATCGGCATGGAGGAGGGATGGGCGCCTGGACGAGGACCGGGCAGCCCTGAGAAGGGCCCAGGAGGGAGCCCGCCAGCATCCCTTTCACGACGGAGGGTGGGAATGGCCGGGCCTTCGGGAGGACATCTGGGGAAGAGGAGTTGGAGTGGACATCGAGCAGCGGGAGTTTGTCTAAAAAATAAAACAGAGGGTGAAAATGGAGGTGGGGACATGGGAAGTCATTGTGAAAATGGGCTCGCTGATGAACGAGAGATGGGAGGTGAGGTATTAGTTGATGAAGTTGCCAGGTAATTTTATTTGTTCCCCATGTTTTGGGAGAATAAATTGCCCATCTCTTGTGAGGACTCCTGTACAATTTCTTTCTGATATTGGATAATTCTTCTTCGCGGTCTCCGGCCTCGCAGATATATCTGTGAAATCTCTCCCAGTTGTACCGCTGCTGGTGCTTGCGTTCCGGCGTTTTTATTGAATCGTTTTGTGCCTCGCCGCAAACAGCCCACGTGACGCGATGGCAATAATGTCCGAGTGCTGCCTGCGCCAGGATTCCCGTCACGTGCGGCGTAATGAAGGCAGGTTTTAATAAGGAGACGGCAGCGCGCTCGCCGTCTGCATCGAGGCAGAAGGCAGTGCGTGTCACATATTTTATGGTCGTATTTTGATACCCCAACGGCCCCCGTGTTTGCGCGGATCGTTTTTACAGCCAAACTCTGGAATGAGCTGCAGATGAGCATTCCTGTTTAGGGCACTTCTGTGCCACCATGGCAATCTTTTTTGGCCTTGTTGCTTCTCCCTCAACAGTATATGAAAAAGTTTTATCATCAGCTTTTCTTTTGCAATGAAGAAGCATGTGCAGGGAAATAAAACATAATTGCATAATTTGCTGGGCAGGCTTTGACCTGAGCTTAAAGGCTTAAATGACTAGAAAAACCTACCTATTGCTGTGTGTTTGTTTTTTAATTAAAAACGTGTGAAAGGAAGATGTATCCTACACCGCTGCATAATTAACAAAATATGCTTAACCTGAAATATAATAGAGAACATAAATGGATGAACAGAAGCAGAAACAGCAAGTCTTGCAGAGAAGTCACTGAGGACTTCTGTTGTTTATTGATATTTAACAGGAAAGCGATACAGTAGGAACAGATTCGTTTTTAGCCTGAGGCTGAAGCACGGATCTTTTCACCATTCAGAACTTTTTAGCAGGATCTATTTGTGTCTGCAGCGTGCCTTTGAGGAAGGACAAACAGAATGAAGTTGTATGTATCGTTTTTACATTAATTTAAAAAAAAATTAAAATCTTTCGTCTGTGGAAGTATGGGCAACTGTATGAAATAATGCATGTAATTCAGGTTATATGATGTCAGGTTTCCTTAAAATATTTTCTTAGTTTGTCTTTCCCCATGCTTTTCTCTCTCCCTTCTTAACCTTCCAACACCTCTCCCACCCCCAATAAGAAGGGAAAAAGAAGAGAGAAGAGGAGAAGGAAAGGAAGGAAAAGGAGTTAACTTGCTAATGCTTGCACGTTCACTCTGAAACTGAAAATTCATTTCTGCAAGGTCAGACACGCTCCCTCTCCGCGTGGGACAGATGGGGAACTTGCACGCTGTGCTCGTGTAAGACCGCGCAGGCTCCGTTCACATGGCTGTGCGCGCTGCACGTTGCCGTGCCTCACTCTGAACACGGAGCTCCTTGCATTCGCTACCCTGGCTCGGAGGTTGCTCTATTACTTAGGAACTTTTTGCTCACTGCCAGCTTAAGTGCAAATCTTACTGGGAGTTTATTTCCATCTCTGCTTGTGCCAGATCGTCCTTTCTCTTACTTAACTATCTTCCCTCTTGCATTTATATTTATCTTCTGATGCATTTGCCAGGCATAATTTTAATGTAGATGGTTTATTTTACTGTAACTTTTTTAAACAGGTATGCTTCATTTGTAACTAATGATGTACATAAAAAATAGCAGTCTAATTTTTCTGCAGATTAGGAGTAGCTCTCTGTACAGTAATAGTTTTGGAAACCATTCATAACACAACATGCAGTATTTCAGAGCTGGTCAACTTCTGACATCCTTTTTGCTGTCCTTGGTTATTATGTTGTTATTTATAGCATCTGAATTCCAAACTGTTAAAATTTATTATACCTCGGGAAGTCATGTGGATTAAATGTGAAGAAATATATTTTTATATGTAATCTTTTCTCTTCCCCTGCAGTGATACTGTGTAGTAAGAGCACACCAATTTTATTGCTGGAGACCAAGCCTTTGCCTCTTGTTATGTTTTCAGAGGAGCACAAGCAATGTCAGACTTACGGTCTGGCACACCATTATCAGAAGTTAGTCTGTACATTTTGTCTCCCCCTGGACTCCTTTAACCCCTCTTTGGATATTTCATTAGAGTTCCTTCACATAAATAGTAAATATTTTGCCAGTGCTAGGTTGCCCTACAGGTAATTTTCATACACTGTGGAGCATATGAAATAGCTAAACCAGGTATTTCATGGACCTGTAGAGAAATAGAAGATTGAAATTTGTTCTGTATTTAGAAAAACTAAGCACTGTAATTCAAAAGTTCAGGTTCAGGATAGTGACCCTGGCTGCTCTGATTCTTGGCTTTTGAGGTAAAAGGCTGGTTTGTGTCTTTTGATCTTTGAGGTTTCTGGTTTTATACAGCTATGAGAACATCCCACAGATGCTGTCTTTGTTTTACGGTGAGGAAGACCGTTTTTAATTCCAAATTGTCTCCTTGTCTACTACAGAGAGCAGCCTAACAAAACTGTTCTTACCTCAGGAATTCACTATCCTTTTCATTTTATCTGAACAACTTCTTGATGAAGGAATCTTCCAGCCTTTCTGTAATAGTATTTTATGTCTGAACAGTTGAAAGTGTAAAGATGAATGCTAACAGCCAACAGCTGACTCCCGTCCAGGCTTTAAAGATCATTGTGGAGAGACGGGATTCAGTAGCTCAAAGGTCTTTGTGCAACAGGGTAGCTTTTAGACCATGTTTTGTTTGTCTTGGCCTCCTGACTTTTTTCCAGTCGATACAGTTTGGTTCAGTCCTTCTACAACATGTAGCTTCATAAATGGATGTGAAGCCTAAAATCCTGGGTTCACACTGTCTCCTGGTTTGCGAGGAATGTGGAGATGTCTCAGTTTATGGTCGGTTGGTCCATCCCTCAGTAAGGAAGCCTGTGTCTCAGGACTGGACAGCCCCACAACTGGAAACCCTTCGGCTCTGCCTGGCTGAGGTCTGTTGTGACAGATACGGCATTTGTAACCACGGAGCGCGTTTTTGCTGCGAGCACGTGGGGCTGAGGGAGTGGAATTTCTTACTCCTGTCCTTGATGGCAGGATCATGTGAAATGAACTGGCATTTCTAGCCTATTTTTAAAATGATTTTCTTCATGTGGTGATAGATAGAACCGCCCCCATGTCCTTTCTTTCTCTCTGCTCTCTTTGGCCTACCTTTCAAACCACAAGAATTTTTCTTCTTTCACCCTCCTGTGGAGGTGACCTTCCTTTTGCACTTACCTTTTCCAGGGAGGGGTAAGAAATCCCAGCCCTTGCTGCTGACCCTCCCAGGCTGTGTTCTGGCTGGGCAGCAGGTTCCTGCGCCCCTTCCCGAGTTTCTCCACAGGGTGGTTTTGAATCCCCCCTAAACCCAGATAGCTGTCAACCCGCGCGTGTGTGCAGCCGGGCCATTTGCTCCCAGTGCCAAGGCCCCCTTCCCATCCACACCGTCTGAAGGTGCATGCCCTCTGCAGTGGCAGAAGCAGACCAGTCCCTGCAGATGTTCGTAGCAAATAACGAAAGGCCGAGGAACACAACTATATCCACGCAGAGACGGCTGGACCGGATGTTTTAAAGTCTGTCAGGGGGAGACCCCTTTGTTCATACAGCGTGCTCAGGCTCCTTCAGCAGCCTTGCTGAGCAGTACACGGCTCCTGGCCCCTTCCAAGGCCCCGCCTGGGGCTCTGTCTAAAACACCGTGGAGCTTGTCCCAGGCTCCAGAGGGGCTCTGGGAGGCAGGTCCCACAGCTGGGCTCTGCCTGAAGGACTCCGGGACCTCTGCTAGCTGTGTGAGTGTGCGTGGGGCACCTTCCTGGACCTCTACGCTTTAGGAATGTAACCGGGGGTTTGAAAACAGGCGAACTTCTAGTAATTGGAGTTCTTTAAAACTTGTAGCCCATGTGAGTGTTCAGTCCTGGCATTCCTCTTCCCCTCCCTCCCCTCTGCCGCCCAAAAATTCTTCTGAAACTCCTGTCTGGGTGCAGTGGGGTTGAAAACCGAGGTGGTGCTGAGCACGCTCTCCCATATACACAAGGGAGTACGGGGGGGTAAGGCGGTGTCGGTACGGCAGGCAGGCACCCTGCCCAGGCATCCCTCCCTGGGTGACGGCGTGTGTCTGTACCTGCTCCAGCAGCGGGCCACGAGCTGTGTGCATGTCGAAGGACTGGAACTGCGATACACGACCTCTCTTTTCCTCTCGAAATCTCTCTCTTGGTTGTTTCCCATTATCTTCAGTGAAGTTTCGCTGTGCTCAAGTTTTACGTTCAGGCAAATCTGTCATCGGTCGTTAAAATGTTTGGTTGGTTTTAAAACAAGGCTCCCTCCTGTTCAGAAGCACACCGTCCCATTTACTCGAACATGCCTAGCCATGTTCCTGAGCCTCGCTCATGTTCTAAATGAAAATGTCACACTTCCTTTTCCAGCAAACTTGTGAAACTGGTCGAACTAGCCTGACACAGCAGCGTAATGCTGCACTCGCTGCTTCTTTAGCTTTGTAGACAAAATGCAACCCTAACAATGCCCGTGTCTGGCTCGGGGTAGATTAAAGCGTGTGCTTTCTTGTAGGATAAATGATGTGGAAATCTAACTCACCTTGATGTGTCCTTTCTGTCTTTCTCTCTTTTTCTCCCTCCCTCTTTTCTTTTTCCGCTGCCCCTATCTCTTTTGAAAATTGTGGAGAAAAGTTCAAAGAGATGAGGCTTGCTCTTCCGCCATGTGGAGTGAATGAGGGGTGATAGCTGGGGGAATGGAGAGAGGAAAACACAGCCCAACTACTGAGGCTGAGATGGCGGCTTGCTCCTCGCCGGGTTTTTAAGCCCGCAGAAGATGGGAAGAGATAGCCCATTTGAGGAGGGGGGAAATCCTACTGTGGGTCACTTGAGACCCAGTGCACTTTGAAGTAGTTTGGGATCTTCAGCTTTGTGACATTCTTACTAATGCTATTTACACAATATTCCTTTTTGACTGCTTAACCCAGGAAGGTGGAGGTCAGAGAAGTGATTATCATTGGCAGCCCCCTCATTTCCCATTTATGTGACGGAACGGAGCAATTCTCGGGTTTCCAAAGCTAACACTAAACCATTTCCAGCAATATATATTGAATTTCTTCATAGTCTGCCTGTTGTCTTCCACTCTCTCCAATGTACTTATTTAATGTACGCTTCTGTTCCCCTTTGTCCTCCCCCACCCAGCAATGCATACCTCACATGCACGTTTAACACAGCAGTAAGCTGGAAACGAGTATTAATGCTGCGATGATAAACTGAGCTAAGATGTCCCTTCTAATTGCCAGTATCTTTTGTAAATTTAAATATCCCAGAATGTCAAAAGTTGCTTACTTAGCTGTAGTGCTTAGAAGCATGGAGATTAATGTTTGCCATATTAGAAAAACGGGGGAAGGGAGGGAGTAAAAGAGTTGTGCAGTTCTAAGGACAGAATCCAGAACAAGTTTCGCAAAACAGCACTAAGTTCTTGCATGTGGTGATCAAAATGGCAATGGCACGACTTACTTTTAATGGCCCAATTTGCAAACTGAAGAATGACCATGAAAAATATCTTTTAGGATTTTGAGGCCGATGTAGATACCTTCCACGTGTAGATTAAAGAAAAGAAAAAAAAAAGGCAGACTTTTGGTTAGTGCCAGGCTGTTTAAAAAGCAAAGCAAACCAAAAAAGGTGGGTAGATAGGAAGCGTATTGAATGGCAAAAATGGTACGTTCGTGTATTTGAAGTATGTGCAAAAATATACTCTATCCCCTCCTCTCCTTTATTTTCACTTCAGGGTAACAGTAAATAAGAAAGTATACCAAGACTTCAATCCTGTGTTTTAGTTTATTAAAATTTATAGAAGCTAAATACTGTTTCTTGCTGTTTGTTTCATGTTCCCAGGGCTGGTTTGTTTATCCCCAGGAAGAGGTGGGAGTGTCTCTTGGGATGCTAACCTCACAGTCTGAGTCTGGGAACAAATTCATCTAACACAGCACTCCTAAATTAAAAGAAGAGTTACTGGTTGGTGGTTATGGAAATCTGTTTAGGTGAAGTTTTTCCACAGAATCTAAATTTAATTTGGAAATTATTATGGGCAGGCGTGATAGCACCTAATATTCAGGGTGTCTGACATTTCCTATTGTAAGAGCCTGTTCTTAAGTTGCTTACAGATCATTTTTTTAAATGTTGAAAATTTCACAAAAAACAGCTCAGCTTTTTCTTTAAAAGGAGTTTTAAGAAAAATGTGTTTAGACTTAATTGAAAAAAAAACAAACACAACTCCTTCTCTTTAAAACAGATCTTGCAGTGCCATTGTTTTTTAGCAAAAGCATAAAAAACCAACTGTGCCTGTGGTCGGTGTGCAGGGTAGATCACTTACCGTTGCCACGAATTTGCCCACGTTACCCACATCTGGAAGATCTGAGCTCATACGGACGCCTGCTCAGCCTAGGAGTGCTGCTAAATTCCTCCAAGAGCCTTTCAGCATCCCCTTCTCCCATGCCAGCAGCCATGGGCTGCACCTGGTGACCTAGTTTTAGTGACCTAGTGTAATGTTCTAACACCCAGGGTTCTGGTGGGTGGTGTTAAAAATACCCGACCTTGGAAAAACGTAGAGTACCTTCACTGTATGAGCATCTGGAAGAACACAGCCTGTATTTCATGAAGTACGTGTTGAACAGCCATGGTCTCCAGCGTTCACGTTCTAATCAGTCACGATACATCTTGAGATTTGCATGTTTTTTTAGAGGGAAGAATTCAGAGAAATAAGCCGACTGCAATCTGAAGCAAATATATCTGAAATTTTCCCTTATGAGATCTACAGATCATTTTTATGTCCCAAGATTTTAGTTTGGGTTGGCTGTTTCTATGAAGTTGCCTTTAAACTGATGTAAAGGCTTGAGTTACAATGAACGTGGTTACCAAAAGCCTTCCTGCAGGTGGGAAGGCTGTGTTAAATGTGATTATTAGACTTATTGGTACTGTTTTCCAAGCTAGTTATGAACCTTACTTTAATATCGTGCTCTTCCAGCTTTCACTATGACTTTGGCACATAAAGAAGCCTTTTGTAAAAAAGGTAGGGTTTCATACAGGCTTTTTTTCCTTGCTTCCGAATGTTAATATAGCTCTTTTCACTGCTTAATACAAATTTTAAATATCTGAAATATTCCACTGATAGGCTGTTAGTCACAGTGGGAGCCAAGATAATCTGTGCTCCTGAAAGGCCATTGAAGCAAATACTTCTATCAGGAATGAGTTTGGGCCCGAGGGTTAACTGCTGCCTCTGTTAACACCTGTTATATAGAGCAAAGGGAGAAAACTTGATCAGCTTTGACTACAGCCTTTTATACAGCAAAAATCTCTCTGCCTTTTTACAGATTTATATATATATATATATATATATATGTATATATATTTTACCTTTAAAGTACCTGACTTTAAAGGGGATATCCAAATGTCTCTCTGTGGAGACTTAAAACAGCCTTTGTGGAAGTATTTTGAGCAGTGTTAATAACAATGGTTTCTGGCAATTGCAAAATGGGATCTGACCAATTTTAGTAAAATAGTGGCACTGAACCCACAGAGCTTGCTTTTGAAATGGTGTTTCAGTTTGAACTGAGTTAAAGTGATGTTTTAAGTAACAGTTCTGCACCTTGCTGTAAATGATAGACAGCTGCTAGAGGAGGTAATGATCTGTCTTCATGTTTGATGCCTTCTTTTATCAGTCCAAGGCTTTTCACTGAGTCAGATCTATTGATTAGCATTAGTTTACTTCCCAGGAAGCCTGCTTTGCATTGAAATGTCGTGGGCTTGGGATACTAAATGCACGCCAAGCAAGAGCTTGAACTCAGTCTAATGCTGCCTGGTAAATTACATGTTTGCTGAGAGTTTAGCAAGGGTAATAGCTTTGTAACCCCCAAAATGTTAAACGGGGTCATTTTTATCTCCCGTGAACAAATATTGGGGGAAAAAATAATGGGGTCATATAGAAGGTATCCTATGCTTCCCTTTGCTTTATGGAGTATACCTTGTGGAGTTGTGGTGGGACTGGATCTCTAGAAAGTTTGGGGTAAAATCTCTGCTTCACAGCAACGGGTGTGTTCAAAAGAATGAAAATGGAAGAGTGGGAGGAGAAAGGCGATCTAAATCATCACTAGTAATGAAATTAAGTTACCTCTTCAAAAACAAAAAGAAGTTTTTAAAATGAAAGAACACAGAAACAACGTGGGGAGACAGAAATTTGGTTGGATGCAATGTTTAAATCTAAAATACTAGGGGGCTTGCTTTGTTTTTCCTGTTGTGCTTGCAGGGTTCCAGGTGCAACGCTCTAAATATATATGGTCACTTTGAAAGCAGAAGCTTAAATATAATGCTGCTCAGTAATTATGTTAACTGCATTGATGGAGGTTAGCAGAAAGCTAATTGTAACCTTGGGGAGGAGGAAAATAATCTGGATATAGCGAACAGGATTTTTAACAACACATTATTTTACATTTGTTTTAACTTTTAACAAGAATGTATTAATACTCTATATAGTATAATAATATAGATTTTTTGAGATTCTGGAAATTCTATTGTTGTAAGACAGATTGGAATGTTAACATTCATATTCGCTGATTTAATCTGATGCTTTATCTTTTACTTGTGTGCTTTTCAGACGGCTGCCCCCCTTTGCTCCCTTTCTGTGCTTTCATGTGTTTTCGGTAGCTTCTGTTTCCATACCAGATTTTACACTTCACCATACCGTGATGAACATTCATAGATTGGGTCAGTGCCTAACATATACTTTTTGCACTATTTGAAAATACTGAACTATTTTTTTTAAACATTTTAATTTCTTTTCATGTTATAGACAGCATATTTTGCTTAGCTGGTCATTACAAGAGATTTATGTAGGATGCACAGTAGGTGATATTGATTCCTTGCGATTTCTGGTACTCTGATTCCACGTGCACACCCCCCACCCCCCACTCACCAGCATTACAATTAGAAACAATTTAGAATACAGGTTAAAAAAAAGCAATTTACGATAAAGAGATTCTTTAAAATAAAATGTCAGGATACAGTCTCTTTTTGTTTGTACAACTTTTAAGCCATTTCCAAGAACAATGCAGTTAAGCTGTACAAATGTGCCGTGAGTGCTTACAAAAAAAATGTTTGCTTCTGTTTAATACTTAATTTTAAATAATAAAGGACATAGTGTTATTTAAGCTCGCAGATAACATCATCTGAGAAAGGTGGCTATTAATTTCAAAGAGAAGATGTGATCAAAATAGGGGAGAAAAAGGGAGGGGCGAGCATCTCATGATGGTTCCTGAAAGAAGATGCATCCCATTCTGTGTATCTGTGGAGAAAAACGAACTGCAAATGCTGAAATTTGCTAACAGTTTTAAAGTAGAGCTAATGTGTGGCATGCCTTGGCAAGCTGCATCTTGCCAATTTTTCTTCATCCCCTCAAGCATATGCCTTGCTTGCATAACCAGTTTTTTAGCCACATGGATTCGGTGTTCCACGCTGCACGGAGGCTGTGCAGATTTATCGCTAATACTAAAAGAACATTCATGTTAAGTTGTTTGGAATAGCAAATTAGCTCTAAAAAAAATCCTAGGTATTATGTTAAAAGTAAAAAGGTGATCTGACGAGCAGTGGGGATGCTCCACAGAGTATGTCACCCATCTCTGCATTCACCAGCTCTGCGCTGGAGAGATCTTTGCCTTGTGAGGAAACTCCCTCTAAATCTCAGGCTGCCCCTCAATGGTCTTCAGCTTGGCCGGAAAATACTGAAGGCCATATGGCCCTCTAACCTTTTGCTAATGCTCTTCCAAATCTTGGTAAAAGCCTTTCTTTCCAGCAATGCTAGTGTCTTGCCTGAATCAAATTAACTTTTAGTTCCTTGAAAGAAAATGTTATCAGCCTTCCTAGCAGCTGTGAGAATTGTGCTATGCTGATTAGATGTGACACACAGAAGAAAAACTGCTCGAGCAAGTGGTGCTTGTGATTCAGTAGGTGACGCTCTTCTCTCTGGAGCAGCGCCCAGTCGGTGCCCGGAGTGGTGTCAGGGGGCAGCACGGCTTTCCCTGGCCCTGCCTTCCGGGTGAGGTGTGAAACCAGAGTCCTCCAGTCAGGAAAACCAAATGGAAGAAAGGAGGCTATCCTCCCAGCAGCACGAGAGCTTAACTTGTGCCTAGCAAGCGCCCACAGCAGCCTGCCTGCCTTCTGCCCACACGCTGGGCCCCAGGTCGGGGCCTACGGCATGGCCAGGAGGGGCCTGGCGGTCCTGAGGAGGAGGAGAGGCCGAGCTGTGGCCTTCTGGGTGGAGTCGGGCTCCCGGTTTTCATGGGGGGAGGTTTCCTGCTCTGAAGCATCGGGAGGTTCTAGGGGCAGCAACCGGTTTATTCCCATAACCTTACCTTTCACTGAAGTCCGCCGCGTCTGCCTTTCTCCATCTGGAGAAACTTCCACAAGAACTTAGTGTGGGCCTAGGCTTTTGACCTTCCTGTAATTCCGAAGTATTAATAATAAAACGGCATAGGTGGAAACAGGAGCTATTCTGAAAATCCGTTCTTGTTACGTTATGAATGATAGTGGGCTCTGCATGAACTTAAGGGTTTTCAAACCGTTCTGTGAAGTGCCACGAAGACTCCGCTTTGTGTTTGCTTTGTTTTGTGGTTGTCTGGGGTTTTGGTTGGTTGTTGTGGTTTTTTTTTTGTTTGTTTGTTTGTTGTTGTTTTGTTTTGTTTTTTGACTGGAGAATACCAAGTGTGAGAACGCTGCTAGTTTTAAGATAAGTCAGAAATTGTGTACTGAAGTACAGTTGGAAGCATTTGCAGAATGGCAAGACAGATGAAGTACGTGTATTGAAGGAAGCTATTAATCCTCCTTCAGAATACCCTATGCAAGCAAGAATATTTCTAAAAATTAAGCAAATTCTACATACGTATGGTCAAGAGGGCTAGCATGAGTTCAAAAGGCATGCAATAGCAAGAAGATCCAGTATTCTTACAGAAGATTACACTGTCACATATTACAGCATCTGAGTATCTCAAAAGATTTAAAGCTTATTTTGTTACATTGAATACAGAGCATATGTGACTTGCCATGAGTCTGTAAAAGTCTTTTTAGAAATGCAGTTTAGGAGTGTCTCAAAGAAAGCATCAGACTGGTACTTGAAGCTCCAAGGATATTATTACTCCTTTCTCTCCCAAAACTTGATGCCACTGGACTGCTTCTACCAGTGGAGGATGAGTGGGCTCTACCCCATCATTACTATTTTTTTGAGCTAGGCGTAAATCTGGCAAGCAATACAAAAGGTACTTGCTGAGCTGGAAATTATATATATTTTTTTAATTTTCAAATGTATTATTGCAGAAAGTTAATTGTGTTTTAATGTTTATTTTTTTATTACTAACTCTAGTGAGTAACAGTGAGTGAAGAGATCTCCTGAGCTCTGATTCCACAGTCACCGAAACAGATAGCTAAATGGATCTACCCATGCCCAAATGGAAGTTGTTTTTGCTTAGTAAAATCTAAAAAGGGAAAATGACGCATGGAATCAGTGTGTCCTGTTTCTTCTTCCACCTGCACACATGCTTGCATCCCGGTCTATTACCATAGTCACAGCGTTGGTTGTTTCCTAGTAAGTGACTGAATAAAAGCATGGTTGCTCTTCCCAGATCAATTTGAAGTCCTAAATTGCTGTCTAATTCTGAACAACATGCGTGCGGTACCCACCCTCTTGTCCATGAGAATAACCATGTATTTCAGATGCAGCCAAGCTTCCCGTCAGTTTAGTTAAAGCAGCTTGTGCAAATTTATCTAAACCAAGCGTGTGTATAAGCGTGCGCATGTGTGAAAATGAAAAATCTTTTCTCTGAGCAGCTAATCCTCAGTGGTGGGGGACTAAGCACGGTTTCTGTTGTTTTTTCTATGAAAAATAATCAGTGGTGTTTCCCTATAGGCCATTTTCCAAATGCTGGGGAAGAAAAGAAACATCATATTCCTTTCCCCGCTGTCTCTTCTTTTCTAGTATTTTGTTATTGCTGCTGCTGTTAACAAGTACAAATAAGAATGTTATATTATTTGGCTGCTTTGGCTTTTTAGGAAATCTGTAAATTATGAATAATCTCCGTTCTTGGGTATTTAAAAATAAACAACAACAACAACAAATCCAAAGCCCGAACAAACAAACAAAGCATTCAACATGGTTATCTGTTAATTGCTCTCTATTTTTTCCACAGCCTGAAGAAGGCCCCAAGGCTTACATGCCACTTACGAGCTAGCTTTTGACTTGCAATATGTGTCTTACAAGCCTGTCTTCCTATTCTCGTTTCATTTTCTTGCCTATTTGCTGATGCAACACATCTATTGAGTTGACTTCTTTGGGAGCTGTGGTGTGGGAGAGACCAGTATGAGATGACTTATTTTTAACTTTTAAGGTAGAGTGGCTTTTTTTTTTTTTTTTTTTTTAAGTTACCGGAGCTCAACAGAAAACAAGTAGGCTTTTTTTTTCCCTTCCCTGTGATTTTGAAACATGGAAGGTCTAAAAGCCGAGGCATAGGAAGAGCCTAGCTCACGTCAGATCCTTCGTGTAGGATGGACCGAAGGGGACGTGGTGTGGAGCGCTCAGCCCCGCGCACAGTGTGCCTTGCAGTCACGGTCCCACAGTGCGTGGCTGCTGCAGGCGCGAGTCAAGGTAAATACTTGCACCGTTTGGCCCCAAAGAATTGATTTCATTATGACTGTAGAACAAAAAGGGGGAGCTTTTCAGGCATAGAGGTTGCCAGTATATTAAACTAGTAGGGAAAACATTGTTCTTTGGGACTTTGGGAGGAGTACTTACAAAATTCAGAAGAGAGTTACTGCCAGCAGATTTTCATTTATTAATTGCATGTGTTTACAGCCCAGACACCGTGAGCTGTAAACTATTAATTCCAAAGACAAGCGGCTATCCAACAGCCTGTCATTTTGCATGAAAACACAAATATTTTGTGCTCTTCTGTGTGGGATTAAGTATCTGACTTTTAATATATTCCGGCATATAGGAATATATTTTCTACCAAACGCTGTTGAAAAGTGAATATGAGTGAGTTGCATTCTTTCCTTAACCTTCTCTCCCTTTATTTTCCGCCTCTCATTAATGGACTGTCTTATTAGGTGCCGTGTACTGGTCACTTAAGTGCACCAGCTGGAGAATGTGTGTGAAATGAAAATTGAGATGTTGATGACTTGAAGGAAACTGTGGATCATTAGCAGAGCCTTCCCTCATCCTTTTGCTCTTCTAGATGCTTGTGTGAACGGGGGGTGGAGATAAAGAGAATTTTCTTCAGACTATTCAGTGAAACGCTCTAACTATGCAGGTACCATCCGTCAGGAGAGTGCTTGTGTGTGCATGTGTGTACATGCAGGGAACTGGAGGAGATGGAAAATTCAGTATCATCGCGTCTCGCAAAGCTGTATTCCATTACCTTAATACATAGCAGAGCATAAAAGCAGTGCGGGTATTAAAAGATTTACTAACATTAACGTTTTGCATCTCACTCTGAAAATACCAGTTATTTTAAACATAACAGCTTTTGTGAATAATTGTGAAAATTAGTTTTCCTGTATTTGTGACAGAAAGATGACTGAATTATATGGTTTGGGGTCTTACCAGTTAGTTGGAAATACTTTTTTTTTTTTTTTTTTGTATTATGCAAACAACTGTTTTTACACAGGTTTGTCTTAAGACCATAACACACAAACTCTATAGAAAGAGTAGTGTTTACATGCTGATTTTTGTAAAATGCAGCAGATTTACTGCAGCCATCCTAATTTTTCACCCTGTGGAGGTGCAGCGTGGAGCCCTGTGTGCTGAGACATGCACGCTTTGCAGGCTGCAGCTCGTTACTAAAGATGATGCTATCTGCGCAGCAGAACGGTGGATCTCATTTTGCTCGCTTGTGGTTTTCAGATTTTTGCCTTTGTGACATAGAGGTCTGGATGGGTTTTCAGGAAGGCAGCGTGGACTTACATATTTAGTGCTGAGAGAGAACAAAAGTTAGAGTTCTGTAAAGGTTTGTACGTTATGTTAACTGAGGTCTGCGGAGGAGAACCACATCTAGGGGGGTGGGTGTGTATTCATAAAGCTATTTTACCAAGAATGTAATATTCTCTACTATTTGTGTTTTGACTGATTGCAGAATTTGCATGGAAACGTGGGTGCAGCAAGGCTAGAGAACAAAATCTAATCAGGCCAAATGGAGTTAATTCCCATAACTGAAACTCAGAAGACTTGTAGTTGTGATGTTAGCGTCAGCTGCCTTTTGCGAAGACAAGTAAATTGTGTGCCCTGTAGAACAGGGAGGATTTTGCACTGAAAGGTAGTCTGTAAGATCCAAAGCCAAATTTAATGTAAGTCTGCCTCACCTTTGCAGTCATCATCCTCCTCTGCCTAAAATAACCTCCAGCTCATGCACTGCTTTGAACGGTAGCTTCTGTTAAAGAATTGCACTAAGAAATTATTTTTATATGCATATATATAGATACACAGATGCTAATGCTGTGGAGGTGAGAAGACATCTGCCTGATAGCTCTGAGCTGTCATAGTTGGATCTGAATTAACACCGTTTCGGTAGTAAATTTTGTGTTGTATTTTGCTCTTGTTTTGAAGAGTTTGTCTTCGTCGTTATCCCAAGAAGGCTGGCCATGTAATCCAACAGGTACTTTACCCCCTTCAAAATGGGATTAGGTTAGACTCATGGTCTTCATATTCAGCAGGCCTCCATGAAGACAAGAAACGTAAGAAAGAGCCAGAACGCGTTTTCTTTTATTCCTACTTACTATGAGCTATCAAATTAAAAAGTTATTGTAGCTACTCTTGATAAAAGTGAAACTGGGAAGGGGGAGGGTTTGAAGATGAAAGAAAAAATGATCTGTTAACTTTATAATGGCTTATTTTCCAGTACAGCGTTATCTCTAAGGATAGGACTGATAAACCTATGCATTTTTTCTTTTAAGATGATGTTAATAGCTTCAGTTTGCCCAAAAAAATGTATCCTCAAAAGGAACGAAATACTGGCAATCATACCAAAATTTTGCTAATACCTTCAGAGTTATTTACCTTTCCTCATAAATAGCTCTGAATACAAAATTTGGGAAATCTCATGATTTAAACAAAGTAAATTGTGTTCTGCATTTAGTCAATTAGTTCAGGTTTCACCAAGGTATGCCACACAAACATTCTTCCTCTGGTAAGGCGAGTGTGAATTAGTCAATGTAACAAGTTCTAATAATCATTCATCCCTTCTCCTAAGGCAAAAGTTTAAAAAGTTGTTTTATCTTAAACACCGGAGTGAATTAACCTTTCAGACTGAGCTTTCCAAGATGGAACGGCTGGCTTTGCCTAAGAGGCTTCCTGGACTCTGCCTAACAAAGCCTTTTAGAAGAGTGTAATCTTCACCCCCATACTTCTTGGCATGTGTTTTGGGCTCCCTTAGCTTGTAATAGCAACACCAAAGTGTCAGGACACCAGGTTTAGTGCTTGCGATTTGTTGCTCTGGCCCAGCTTTGTAACAGCAATAAGTGAGCAGGAGTAGGAACTGTGCTGCACCTGGAGTCCTCTGATTCCCACCTGGAGTCTTCACAGGAACAGGTCCCCCACTCATAAAAGATACCTGTGTGTGCGCGTTATATCTGTACGTGGGTGCTTGGCTTACAGGGACTATTTCTGAGGGAAGAGTATTTATGGGGTGGTTTAGGGTCCACGTTCTGCTGTTCCGGGACCAAATGTGCGTGTGCAGAAGTTCTGTCTCGAGGTGCCATTTCAGAAACACCTGGAAATTCTGGATGCTTCTGTCTCTTCCAAAGCAAGGTAGCACACTGCAAATAAACAGAGAGCCTTCTATTTAACATCAAATTAAGCTGTAGAAATCTGTGGTGCAGGGTGTTGCAGATGCCACAAAAAGTATATGGGTTTGAAATAAAGATAGGATAAATTAGGGGAAGAAAACTCCATCAAACATTACTTAGTACAAAGGTGTGACCTCTGGTTCAGAAAGTCATGAATTAAAAATGACTGAAGATAGGAGAGATATCTTAAATGGATGCATATAGCCAAATAAACCACACTTCTCAGCTTAGTGGGTGGCTGGAATTGTGAGTGAACCCATATGCATGCAAAGAAAGCCAGAAAAAAAATACTTCCTCAGCAGTATCTGCCGAGGAACAAAACAAACGTGACCCCTGCTTTAGGTTGCTCTGCCCAGTACTTCGGATTGCTTGCTGGAGCTGAAGAGAGGAGGGCCTCTGTTCAGTTCGCTCAGGTTGCGCTCGCTCTCCCGCTCTGCCTGGAACTCCCAAGTAGCGATTTTCTTGGTGCTAACGCATCCCACCCTCCGGAGAGCTCTGACGGATCTGTTCTCTTTTCTCTGGCTGAGGAGTAGCTCCCTCAGTGAAATGTCAGCACCATCCTTGCGTTCTGGATTGTTCGTCTCCTACAGCCAGTGTCCACCTGCCCTCTCTGCTAGTATTGCAGAGAAGCCGATGGTCTTCATCGTGTCCACATAATCTTGGCCAAAAGGAGAGGAGAGATCGGGGCCTTGTCAGGGGCCCTTATTTATTTACTTCTCAGGACAAGGTAAAAAATCCTAGCACACAAGGCGAGTTTTGTCCCGAGGCAATGTCAGAACTCCACGTGAGTCGCAGGGGCTTACGTGCTCGTGTTTTCCTCCAAGGGTTTGAGGCTTACTTTTATGTCTTATGTGTTTTGTAATCAAGACAAAAAGGAAAAGCATTGTAAGCTGAGGACTCCCTCAGCTTTCTGGATCTGTGGCCAAATATATTTGTGCCTGGTGCTCCCACCTCAGAGGTTGTCACCAGCTCAGTGACGCAGCAAGGGTCAGTTATGGAAGTGGAAGGCATGCGATGACCCAAGCATGCTCCACCATGCCTCGGGCATCGCCAGCAGACTTTTTCTCTCAAGTTTTAGAGATTACCTTGAGTTTTTTCTTACGTTTACCAAGCACTGCACCCTGTTAGAGCGTGAGTGATTGCTGCTAGATTTGGGAGAGCAGAGCTTCCATCTCCCGTGGATTCTGGAACCTTCCTTTAGGTAAATGGTATTTGGTGGGAAGTGCGACTTGGAGCTTACTCTAAGGGCTATTTGAAGGAGATGGAAGAGTTATTTACTCATAGCCGTCCTGCCTCTAAGCTGTGTTCCTCTCATGTACTGTCACAACATGGTAACATCCTGTTACCCCTCTCCTTGGACTCCCTTAGGGGAAAAAAGAAAAAAAAAAACGGGTTAGGAACTGAAAGTGAGGAGCACACACCATCGATTTCGTAGCAGTATGCAGGGCACGTGGAGGGGGTCATGTTTGTCTTCCTCCTCTGCAGATACTGCTGAGATAATAAAATTCTTAGGCTTTCTGTGCTTGCATATGGTTTCACTCACAATGAGAATGTACACATAGACAATATTTATACAAGAACAGTTACCTATAACTGTAAAATACACAGTTAAAAACAATTATTGAAGAATTTTATGCTTGAACATTTCCAAATAAAAGCCATGTTTATGAAAGGTTGTGGGGAACCTAATGAAGGATATTTCATTCTGATGGAATAAATTAGCTTTGTTTCAAGTTTCTTCTTTCAGAAATTGGTCCCATTGTGCTGTGGAGCATGTAGAGTTCTGTTTGTAAATCTCTGGATGCATGGTAGAAGATGAGAACTTCAGTAAGTTGTTGAATTACTAAGCTGTAGCTGCTTTGGCTTTCTCCATATCCATTTGCGTGCCTGGTTTTTGTACACTATTAAGACAGCCATGGTTTTCCAAACCCTAAAAGAGACTCAGGTTCCTCCAATGACCACGAATTCTCATTTTTGCCCAGATCTACTGCAATAGGGTTATTTTCAGGAAAAACAAAAAACAAACAAAACAAACAAACAAACAAAAAAAACCTGCTACTGAGACTGTGTAGTCCATATGAGGACTTCTCTTGCATACAGCAGCTTGGCGGGATCAGCAAGTAAGTTGTTTATTTGTGTTTTGGGGTTGTTTCCTACCCCCATGTGAGCACTGACGATGAGACTTGTTCAAATCGGGTGGAGGTATCTAGGAGCAGTGGCAATCATCTCACAGTTGGTCTCCTAAGGTTGTATCCACCTAACCTCTCTGCTGCTTTTCTGCTGATCTTTCATTACTGAAGAGCTTTGAGTTGCTTGAAGTGAATTATAAATAATGCATTTCTGTATTGTTCTCATGTTTCTTCTTTACCTGTACCTTTAGGGGTTTAGGTTTTCAGTGTTATGTATGGTAAAACAAGTATCTTGGCTTTTTTTTCTTCAAGAATCATTGTCCAGTCTGTTAGTTACTTGTTCCTCCACTAGAAAAAACACGATGCCTTTCAAAGGGTTTTCTTCTGATATGGGTTGCACTTGGAGGACTGTACTAACTGGCTTTGTCTTCTGTTTCAATCTTGCTTTATTAAGTTGATGATATTGGGACTGACACTCTGCTAATGACAATTTCATTTAGTGGGAGAAGGAAGGGGATGGACGGCAGCACTCATCTAATCAAGCGGCCATTCGTCTGCATTGGCTCCTTTCACACGTTCTCTATTTTCATAAGTTTTAAGAGGATTGGACCAGTCTGTCAAATATTTATGCGTATATACTTTATTTCCCCCTTCAAGTGCTAGTTCCACAGCATGGACAGAGATGTGAATAATTCCTACGAGGCAATACTGTCTTTCTTAGAACTTTTATTTAAAATCATTTTTTCAGAGCTTTGCAATGGTGTGTGTTCAATGTTGCTATTGAATTTCGGAAGATTTGGAAATGGAGATCTAGTTACCAGCAAGGGCGTATTTTTAAGCTCTCCTAGAATTTTGGAAAGCTTATTTCAAGGAGTGGGGTCACTTTGTTTAACATGCACTGAAAGGGATAGCATTTGTTGTTGTTTTTTTATGCTTTGTATCTTGTAATGGTCTTGTTGGCAGTTACAGATAGTCGTACGTACAAAGAATTAGTGTTTTCATTTGAAAATGTTGTAAGCCAATATAGTCTATGTAATAGGTATCTGGCATTTCTAGCATAAACAGTCCATTTGCTTTCTGTGGGCTGTAGTTGCATGATTTTTCAGTTGTTACTGACTTGTTTCAGTACAAGAGTGAAAAAAGTATCTTCTTCTGTCTTAAAGTCACATCTGCTGCTTCCAGGTCACTGCATCTGAATTTATAATCGTGCATGTTAAAGCACTGATAAAATGCAGGTGTGTTCTTTTCCGGAAAGATGGTGGACACTCGTATTTTTTCCCCTACGTCAGAGTATTAAAGGCCTTTCAGTTCCTGAAGCTTTTTTCCCCTAGGCCTCACCACTGACCATTAGCTGAGATCGTCTTAGAGAGCCTGCAGAGGCCTATAAAGTGTCAGCTCATCGCTCCTGCAGGGCCCCTCAGAGCTGCTGGGGGGAAGCAAGCACAGTGGGTGAGGCTGTACAGTGTGCCTTTAAGGGCTTGCCATCAAAGAGCAGCATTCTTAGCAAGTTAACTACCATGAGGTAATATGATGAGGATGAGATAATTTGGGTTTTTCAAACAATTTAGCAGGTCAAGGTAACCCTTAGGTTCCTCTGAGGATTTCAGCTTTGTTAGATCCATTAAAAACTACACGAAGGTGGCTAGGAGTTGTGCCGGACGTTGGCCATCCTGCATGGAGCATGCAGCTTCTTGCCCTTGCTAGCCACCTTCCCCCAGTGCAGCAGGGCCGGGGCAGGATTCCTGGAGGAAACCTGTCAAACCGTCCCCTGCAGTCTGTGTGCCTGCGAGGCCCAACAGCAAGGAGCTCCAGTGCTGCTTAAGCCACTGCAGTTCACTTTTCCCTGCGTGGAGGGCCTAGGTGAAGCCAAAGGTAGTACCTAAGGATCACAGCGGGTGACTGGCTTCCTTTTTTCTGGTGAGGGTGGCGGAAGGTGACCGCTGGCACTGCCCCGCATGGGGAGAGGCACGAGCCTCCCTCTGCCTCCTCTGGGGGTCACGGCCGCCTGCTCGCAGGGCGCTTTGACTCGGGACAGTGCTGGAGGGTGTTCGTTTCAGGGCAGAGGGGGGGGAAGAGATGAGGATAGAACAGGGCTGGATTTTTGTGTCTTTGACAGCTCAAAAACAAAAGCAGAAAAACCTTCAGCCTTGGCATTCCAGTGCTTGTAGGGGGGCATTTTTTAGGTCTTGTAAAATGGAGGGGGAGGGATGTGAAAATAATGATCCAAGTACCTATTACAGGTTCACGAACTGTATAAAAAAGAATCTGAAGCTGGTTCCAAAATGTTTCATGTTTTGTAAAGCTTTTTCCTTGTTTTGAGCCCAAACTTGGGATTTTTGAGTGCTTCCGCTTGGTAAAATTGACTCCAGTTCTGGCAGAAGGCAAGAAACATGATTATTTTTGGCATTTCTCAAGAATCTTTTTTTCCGCTATTTCTAATACTGGTCTTCAGAGCCATGCCTGTGCCCTGCCCAAACTTACAGAAAAGTTCATTTCACATGGTGGGAAAAACAGCCCGTGTACAGTTAGGAGTAACAATTGCATTAGATTCAGTCAGGTATATATATATAATGCACACATGGCAGTCCTTAATCAGTTTGCCTTTTCTCCTCTTTAAAGCAGAGGAGTTTTTTTTTTTTTTTAATTCCTTTGTGGGAAAATGTGCACTAAGTGTGATTAATATGGCCAAAGGTTTTGGGTCAGTCCTGACAATTTGTAAATGTGGGCTTTGTTTTCTGTCAGGGTGGGAGTTGTTTATATTAACCTTTTCCACAGCAATAACTGGAACCAATCTAAGGAAGAGATTCACACAGAGCTTTGAATATTCTTAATGTAATTGTCATGTGGCTTCCGTGGCATTAGATACCGTCACCCAATACATATATTCTTTCCCTTTCTAGTCACTCCACATTTAATATTAAGTAATTATGCCGGTATTTGGATGTAATTGTTTTTTTTTGTTGTTGTTGGGTTTGTTTTGTTTGTTTCAGAGAGAGAAAGACAAAATTTTCAAACCTAGGTCATATTAGATACATAGTGGCCTGATTTTCAGAGATGTGAAATTAATTGAAAATGCGAGTGCTTATCATTTCTGAAAATTAGGCCAATTATTTCAGTGACTAAATATGAACATAGGTATCTACTTGTAGGCAATCGAGTCTGAAAATTTGTAGCATTAGCTTTTATATCTGGGAATCAATTCCTTGCTTGTCTAGTGCGATCTCAAGTGCTAAACATCAGTGAAATTAATTTGTTACGGTGTGTGCACAGGAAAATGTTTGGACACTTGAAAAATAAACAGCTACACAAGACGTAAGTTTTGCCTGACACGTTTAGTACCAGAACAAAGCGCACAGACGTTTATCTCCCAACCTTTGCAGTTAATACTTTATTTTTCCCAACTTAGCAGCGCCCTTTCCACGTGCGTTTTTATCTCGTCCTGGCTTTCCCCCAGTCCCTGTCAGCACGCCCCCCCCCCCCCCCCCCTTAAATGTGTAGTTAGAGGAGTTAGGATTATTTTGCTTCGAGCTGGCAGGCCCGAAAGGGATTTTTGAGCCCTCGCGGAAGAGCCGCACGGCCACAAAGGCTGATTTTAAAGAAAAATACCCCAAAAACCCCCACCGCGGGCAGGCAGCGGCCGGCCGGGCACCGATCGCCTCACGGCGGGCGCGTTCCCGGCAGCCCCCGCGCCGCCGCCCCTCCCCCGCCGAGGCTCCGCTGCGGCGCGGGCCTCTCCTCTCCTCCCCCGCCGCTCCCGCTCCCCTCCCCCGCACGTAGGCGCTTGGAAAGGGGGAGAAAAAAAATTAAAAAAAAAAAAAAATCTCCCAGCCTGACTAGAAAATCAGCCTTGTTTCCTCAGAAACCGCAGCTGCTGCGAGCAGAAAACACGTCAGGCCGGCCCTCCGGCACGCACAGATGTGCCTTTGTACGCCCGCCTCAGCGCTGCGCAGGGCGGGGGGCGCTGCCCGCACCGCGCCGGGCACAGGCAGCCCCTCAGCCCCCAGGGCAGCCCCTCACGGCGGCCCCTGCCCAGCGCCGGCCGCTCGTGAGGAAACTTGAGGAGCCCAGCCGCGGGGGGCGGCCGGCCGAGCCCCTCTGCTCCTCCTCGCCCCCCTTCATTTTTTATTTTTTTATTCTTTTTATGTTTCGTGTGGGCCCCACAGACACTGATGGTCCCCGAGAGCTGGGGGTGGCAGCAGGGCTGAGCCCGGAGAAAGCCTCAAAGCGGCGAGCCCTCAGCCGCCACTGTCCCCTTGCCCCTGCCCCGCGCCCCCCTTTCTGAGCACAACTTCGGGCCCGGATGGGCCGCGGCTCGCTGCGCGTAATTAACGCGAGCGGAGGGTGGCGGGGAAGCGATGGAAAAACCAGGCCGGGGGGGGTGGGGGGGCAGGGAAGGGGGAGGAGGAGGAGGAGGAGGAGGAGGAGGGCGGGAGGAAGCGGCGCGGCCCGGAGCGCCGCCGCCGCAGACAAAAACAGGTCTGGTCGCGCCGCGGCGGGGGAGGGGCGCGCGGGCCGCCATTGGCGCGCGGCGGGGCGCGGGCGCAGCTGCGGGCGCGGGCGCCGGGCGGCCGTTGGGGCGCCGGCACCGCGCGGCCATTTGGCGGGCGGGCGGGCGGGCGGCAGCCTTCGGCGGGAGAGCCCGCTCCGGGCCCTGCCTCGGCTCTTTTTTTTTTTTTTTTCTTTTTTTCCTCTTTTTTTTTTCTCTGTCTTTTCAGTAACGCACAAACGAAGCTCGCAAAGCGCCCCTCCTCCCCTCGCCCCCCCCTCCCCGTTAACCCGCTGTTGTTTACTTCCCTCTCCTCACAATGGCCTTACAGCATTGTTTTACATTATTTTGGTACTTCCTGCGAAAATATTCCTTCCCTTCAACGAAATCCGGCACATCCCGGATAGCACGAGTTACGCACGAAGCACCCAGCCTAGTCGAGCGCTCCTCATCCCTCATTTCAGCAGTGAGCCAGCTTGGCTGACTAGCTTCTTAATTTTAAACCCACTTTTCCCCTAAAAGTACGTCTGTGGGGGACAGTTGTGGCTGGTTGGGGCCCTTCCCAGCAGCCGTAACCCTGGGCCCACCGGAGCAAGGCCACCATGGGGCCTGCGCCCCGCTGGCCCTTAGCTCCCGTCCACGGCTCTGTGGGGGGAGCCAGGCCAACAGCACTCGGCAGAGCAAAACTCGGGCCCTTAAAACTTCACATCGCACACTAATGCAGCTAACGAGACCCGGCGCTAGGGTGGATGTGAGCTGTGCTTGCTTGTTTTCGCTCCGAGTGAAAATAAAGGGCCTCGTCACTTTGGACGGAGTGGCTTGGTAGACACGCACACAGTTCTTGCTTTCAGGAAGCCATTGCTCGCTGGTACGGAAACAAGTTTTCAAATTGAGCCCTACCATATAAACATCTCGTTATTTTTTATTTTTTTCCCTCACAAAAAGCTGCGCACGAGTTAAAAAAAAGGAAACACCAGGGTCTCTCCTTTTTTTTTTTTTTTTTACCTCCCCGTGTGCTTCCCCCCCCTCCGTGTAATGAGTAGGAGGGACGGAACTTGTGACAGGGCAGGTACTGATTAGTTGCTGTCAGTCCGCGCAGATTAACACCTATTTTTAGGTTTCTGAACCTCTTGAGTAATACTAGTTAAATTGGCACAGGTTAATAAGTTGGGGTCCGCAGAGCCTCTTAACTGTTCGCTGCGAAATCTGAATTAAAGAGACAGTCTTGCTTTCTCAAAACGATGGAAAAGGGTTACGTACCCCACATTCACCGCGTGTGTGTGCGTGTGTGTATGCACACAACACGCAGAGGTCCAGAAAACAAAAGCTGAAGTCGATCACTTTGGGGATACTAACACAAACGTGTGTGAAGCACAGGATCTGTGCAGAATACATCACTAGTGAAATAGAAAGTCTCTGAAAGGAGATGTTTTCTCTGTTTTTTTTTTTTTTATATCGATGTAACATTTAAAAATAAAACTTAATCTATGTTTCTTCGTGGTTTTTCTGCATGTCCTCCCCCCATTATATCATTATACTGTTACACTGACACCCACTGGTAAAAGTTGATCCGAGATCATGAGTGTAAACCGAGCTTCTTGATGAAGGGACAGCTATTATTCCTGAATAAAAAATAAAATACGGATGGAATAATAGCTGCTTTGCCTCCCTCCCCCTGGGGGGGGAAAAAAAAGTCTTGTAATGAAGGTTATTCATTTGTATTTGATTTTGTTTTATGAAGAGTAGGTATGTGGATGCCCCAGATGTAAGAAGGGAGGCCTCGTTGTTTTTCTCTAAAAACAACAACATAGAAGTATCTGCACTAGCAGTTTTTCTAGATGTTGGTATGTTTGGGCATAGACAACAGGCTGGCACAGAGGAGAACAGGAAAAATCATTAGTACATTAGTAGCTGCGGTGTTTAACATCATTTCCCAGGTAAAGCAACTTGAAGAAAAACAGAAATAATGGTCACGCAATAAATATATTTGTGTGGGCACTGACCTGATTGTATCAAAGCGGAGATGAATGCCTGTGCTGTGCGTGTCTTATTTAGTCTGTTTACCATTTAATTCAAAGTTGTCAGTGGTCTTGAAAGCCACTTGTGTTGGAGAAACAAGGCTCATTTTATCAAAATCTACCACTGCACCAAAATCTGGTTTGCGAGAGCGTCGTTCCATAGCCCTGCCTAGCACAAGAACAATACCGTGCAATTACACTGTTTCAGGCTCTGAAATAGGCTTTCTTCCAAAACGCCCTCCCCTTATATTATGAGATGTTCCTATTAATGCAATGATTGATTGAAAATCTTCCTGTGTTTATGTTGTTTGGGCAGCAGTAGTTTGGATTTCCCCTGTCTAGACTAAAATTGTATCCAGTGGAGATGCATGGGACAGCTGTTTGTAAACTCTTAGTGGGACGTAACAAATGAGCTGCTGCAAAAACTGTCAATGACTGGCTTTCTTATAAATGCAGTGGTACCTTCTTTGTTTGGAGGGGGAAGGGGAACCTTAGCAGAAATACATGCAGAAACAAAATGGACTCCGCAGAGCACAAGTGTGGAAAAGACCTGCCAGGGCTGCGCAGTTCAGAAATTAAAACTCTAGCCTTTCACCTCCGAGATTGCAGTTCGAGTTTTTCTTTACATTCTGAGCAAAACGAGCTTAAAATGAGTATAAAAATCAGTCTCCAGGGTTGCCAACTTACTGTTATAATTGGTGCAGATACTGTAATTGGAAAACAGGGTGAGTGCTGGGGTTTAGTTCTTCGGGAGAAGTTACAGGAAGATTTGTTGCTCAGGTGCTTCCTTTATCTTCGTCTTTCAGACTAACCTGTGCGATGCGTGTGTGTAAAGAAAAAAAGCCTTTACGAAAAAGCTTGTTGAAGTTTAGGATTTATACAAGGTTCTCGTGTCTGAACAGGTACAGCTGCACGGAATATCGCCGTATACGCACACCATCGTGCAGAAATGCTAAGTTTAGAAAACCGCACGAGGCTGTTAGCAATTGATTTGTTTTGCTGTTTTACCTTGCATAATAATACAACCATGAATAGGGGGGTTACTTTGTAATCGAGACAGGCTGGAAAAAAAAGCCGGCTTGTATCCTGTAATTATCCAGAAGCACCCTTGTAGACCCAGAATAAAACTCACGAAGAGGCGCAGAGCACAATGAAGAAGCAGAGTTTGCGAGGAGGTGGAGTGTCAATAGCCTGCCACATCCTCTCTCATCTCCTCCGTCCCCGAGTGTCATGCTCGTTCTGTTTGCAGGAAGAAACTGCAGCAAACTAATAAGAGGGAAAAGGGGGTGGGGGCAGGAAAAAGAACATTTATAGTTCATATTGCAGTATTCAAATAAAATATTAAAAATGCTATAAACAGTTTTATAGTCATTGTTTATGGACTCTAGAATTTTTAATATTTTAACATGTAATTGAATTCTGAAGCCAAGATTCTGCAATTAATCAGGCTTTTATAAGCGAGCTGCTATTTGCTGGGAGTAACTTCGAGAAGAATTTGGGCTCAATTTTTTTGGTTTGTTTTGTGGGGATATCAGAAATGTTAAATGCTGAAGTGGCCTGCAAAATTGTACATTGCGCGCTCACTCGCTTGACTGAGTGAAAGTCCCAATTTGTGTAAGTAGTTCAGGCGTTCAGGGAACCTAATTGTTTGATTCCTGTATGCAAATTCAGGCTTTGTGTATGTGAAGCGTGGAACGTGTGTTTTTGGAGGACGTGTTCTCAGTGCTGCGCTCATTTTCCTCTACCACAACAGATAGAGAACTCGAGTAAAATGGAAAGAGAACACAGTTTGCCAGTTTATCTGGACTCGTATTATTCCGGGCCCTACTTAGGACTGAAGTGACTCCTTGGAATTTTTTTTCTTTTTTTAATTTTTGCCTGCCCCTTTGAAATCTTCAGCATAGAGCCGGCCTAGGGTTGAGAGCTTTTTTCCCTTCAGTTCTGAGGAAGTGTTTTGCTCTTGTGAACTAGAACAGTGTGGAGGAGTTATGGCACTGACAGGAGCACTTGTTCTTTCCCAGTAAACTCTTAAATCCTGCTATCAGAAGGGTCAAAAACTGGCCAGCTGCGACATCTGAATAATTTTTAAAGCGGTTAATCCAGTCAGAGTATTTCCTAATCTTTGCACCTTGTGGGGAGGCGAGGAGGATGCAGCTGAAAATAAGTCAAGAGAAAAAGCTCAGATCGTTGGCAAAAATAATTCAGTTCGTCTGAGTCCTGTTCCACAGATTTACCCTTTCAAGTTATGGTATGAAATACAGAACAGTGCCCAGGGGATTCCTCCCGTGTGACTCTTTGGCAGGTGTGTTGATGCTTTGTTGTGGAAACCATCCCTTCCAAACCTGTGCTGCCGGGCTGACGATGCCCAGACGATGCCCAAATGAATTTCCCAGACGCTGTCAGTATTAGCCACCCGCTATATATGGCCTGATAGCGACACGGGAGGGAAACGGGCCGCAGGAAGAGCTGGCTGGCTGGTTGGGAAGGTAGGGATCAGGTTCTCGGGGCCTGGTACATCCCTGCTGGCCATCGCCTCGGCCATTTTCCCCATAACTTAGGGCTCTGCGGACCACGTTGGTTCTGTTCTCGGCCACATCACGCTCCTAGGGCAGCTGCCTTGATTTAGCTGAGCGTGCGATATTACACGTGCATTTAGGGTGTTTTCATTGTCTTCAGAGAAGTAGGTTTTGGCCTCTTTTGTATACAGGTGGACGCTTCCCTTGCTTTTAATTATTACTCATCTCCCTTCCTATCTGTTCTGATTTTACTTTTTTTCCAGATGAAAAAGGAAAGGGTCATTTTTGTGTTAACCAGTTTTCTCAAAAGCGTGCTTCAGAAAGGTACAATTTACTGGTCCTGCGAGGGAAGGTGGAGAGAGGGGGCACAGAGGTATAATAAGGAATCAGTTTCTCCTCCTGACTCAGAATTAGGTTGTGAGTGAACAGAACCATCCACGATCTAGAAAAAAAAATTAATAAGAACGTCAGCGCTATGTAGGGTAGGTCCTCTGGTGACAAGTTTTGCCTCAGCGTGACTTTTTTTGCATATTTGTGTTTTATTCTCAAAAAGTACCTTTTTTTTTTTTTTTCCCTTCCAGATGAAGCAGTCCTTGTAGGGCAGGAGTTGAAAGTACTGTGGAGACAGTGCTAAATTACAAAAAGGTGCTCAAAAAGGTGTTCTTCTTTTCCCGTTCTTTCTGAGATTCAGCTAGGTTGTGTAAGTTACCCATTCCATTAAAAGTAGGAATAAAGAATTCAATTTACAGTTGGAATCGGTTGTGAGACACAGCAAAGGTTTTGAAGTTGAAACCATGTTTCTGAAACAGAGCGCTCTCTCTCCACATTGTGTGCCTCCTCGCCTAAAAAATCTTTTTAACCCACATACCCAAAATAATGTTGTCTAAGGTGCTGGGAAGCTTTTTCTCCCGAGCACAATAGGAATATGTTGAATCTTTTGAAAACAGTTTCTGTTTTTCAAACACCTTTTCTTTTTCAGCATAGATAATTAACGCCTTCTTCACAGTGCTTGGTGCCCTTGATACATCTGTTACCTTTGACAGATCCTTTCTGTTTGCCACCTCTTCTTAACATGCTTCCAATATTTTCAGCACAAAATAGCTTAGTATCTTTGATGTTGGGTGTATACCGGCTCAATTAAATAAGAAAGCTGCTGACAGAATGGTGTAGAGTTGAAACTTCAAGCTTTGTTTCTGTAAAGATTCTGTCCTTGGTCACTTATCTTCAATTTTTTGCTGCAAATTGTTTGACTTCGCTTAGGCGAGGTTGTTCAGACACGCCGTTTTGCCTAGGACTGTACGTGTCTTCATTTTCCCAGCTGGCGCGTACAGACGTTATGCAGAGAGGCAGGAAGAGGGGACCGGGGGGAGCAGCTCTCGCAGCCCTACAAAGCAAAAGCCCTCCCTGCGGGTGAGGGTGGCGTTAAAATAAGCCTTTGGGGAGCTTTCTGGAATTTCCAAAATAGAAACCACGATGGCACTGCAGCTGTTCGTTACCACCCCCTAGTTGCTGGTGGATGGCACCCCCAATTTACGCGAAGCAAGCTGACTGTCTGAAAAGGGCTGCGAGGGCGGTTGGCCCCTTGGGTTGCCAGAGCCGTGAGGTGGGAACCTCCAGCCCTGTGGGGCGAGGGCAGCGAAGTTTTAACCCCTTTTGGTGTTTTCCTCAGCAGCGTCGCTCTGCAGGCTGACAGCGTGATGGTGCGTGACGGAGGCTGCTTGTAGAGACCTTTTGCAGTGGACTTTGGTGGGTGAGGTTGTATGGCTCACCGTTCTGGAGCTGCTGGAGCAAAAGGAAGCAATGGTATTCAACAAAAGAGTGAGAAATGCAAAGGGGTTCGAAAAGATGCAGACACAATACCTAAATAAAAGGCTTAACGTTTGCAGTAATTGTTACTGCTCATGTCACATAGCATAATGACAGTTTTTCAGGATTTCCCATATATTAGAATGCTTGTGGATGAAAGGTTTGAATTTTGTATTTAATAGTATCTACCACTCTTTTCTTAAGGCAAATTAAATAGTGACTGCTCCTAGATTTCAGTCTCAGTACAACAGTCATTTTGATCTCTACATTGTCAAACAAATAAATATCAAAAGCTAATTTTCGGTGCAGTTACTCTGTTTTATGCAGCACTCTAGTGTGAAAGAACTAATTGTATGTTACATATCTTTGCATATGTATGAAAAACAGTGCATGACAGAAAAAATACAAAAGATTTGAACTGTGAATGTGTTTACAGCGGCGTCCACGCATGTGTATACGTATGTCTGCGTGTATGTACCTTACCTGCTTCATCTATCTTCTCATGACAAGAGCAGATGGACATGCTACTGCTGTGAATTTGCTGCTGATCAGAGATGTCTGTGGTAGCTGTGGAGGAATAAGTTACCCCAGAGCTGGGAGGGGTAGGAGCACGCAGGGCATGCTCGCGGGTAGTTCTGGTAGGTCCCGCTGCAGCGACTGGTGAGCGTGCGCTGATCAGACACGCGCACAGTCTCAAATGTCCATTTATCCCCGGTTTGCAATGGCTGTTTCCTGGTGCTGATCTAACTCTGTCTCTTTCTTTCTGTTTGAGGTCACAGGAATTGCCCCATCGCCATCTAATCCACAACTTTTTATTCTCCCCGGTTGCTTCTAATACATATGTAATTCTGTAGTGAGTATTGTATCCCACAAGGCTAATGGTTATTGCTTTTAGTTAGCTAATATCTAGAGTCTGGTTTTTTTGCTTCTTAGGGATTGGCCTCATTCCCAGGATTTTGCAAAATATTTGCAATGGGAGACTAAAACAGCAGGTTAGTCAATATTATGTCCAAGACAGTGTATAAGGCACAATGTTGAAGATGTGAATGATTTATTTTTTTTTTTTTGTAAATCAGCTTCCACAAAAACATCGGCATTTAAGAATTTTAAAAATACGAGCAGGACAGATCTGCTCTGCTGTACAGCTTTGAAGAACATGAGGCATCGTTGTGCTTTATCTCTAACGCTGGCTGACCAAGCACAGAGCTGCTTCAGCGAGCTGTCCTTGAGCTGCTCTGTTGTCTGTACATGCTAATAAGGAGAATGAGGAGAATTAATAAGCAAGTGTGAAATGCAGCATAGTTTCTGAAAATCGTTTCAAACCCTTTTAACACAAAATAGCACACAGTTGTTCTATCATTGAAAAAGAGATTTTTTTGTTGCTTAAAGTGTATTTTGGGAGCTAAAAGTTGCGGCTTCAGAAATTTGAACACTGATCTTTGTTATTTCTAACCCTGGTGAAGTAGAAGATAAATAACTGACATCACAAAGAACTGGCAAAAGAAAGGGAAAGTTTAAGAAAAAGTGGGTGCTAGATTTAAAGAGCGTCTTGAAATGGGTCACGTTGTCCCGTTGTTACAGGGGCCAACCTGTAAGGAGCTGGCATTTACTTGTCCAAAAGGCCTCGACTAAGTAGTTTCCATGGACTTTGTATGAAAAGTGAGGAAAACGCAGCTGATTTCTCCTTAATTCATGAGGCTGATACTGTGCAACTACCTCACCTTTAATTCAGACATAGATTCAGGGTGGTAACGGAGGTGTCTTTGGTATGTTTGTTTCAAGGATTGCCTGGGGAGTATGCCTGGTCTTCACTTGCTGCAGGCTTGGAACCTGACTTGAAGAACATGCATGATAGCCATTAAAAATAAACCGGTGGCAGTTAGCAGAGAAAAAAGGGAAGGAAAGGTTGTCTCAGTTACCAAAGTTTATTCCTACGTAGTCCTGCATATGCTAAAAGCAGTGTACAAGCTCAGTAAGTCCTTGAAGAATTGCCAAAAATTAGCGTGGGTCATTTAAGTTTGTCCCTGCTCCAAGGAGAAGGGCAACCATGTTCTACAATTGTTGAATCCTAAATTACTTTAAAAGCGAGGCAAAGAATGCAAATGTTACAGCTAGGTAGGCTGGGCTTCATGAAGATACGAATGACTATAGCAATATTTATCTTCGAAATAAACTTTCTAAGGGCACCGAAAAATGAAAGCAGGATTAATTTATTGTCCCTCTTGTTTAAAAAAAGATGAGTCCAGAACTGGTTGTGGGGGACAGAGCTTAAAAGCTGAGAATTTGAACTGGAGAAGGTTTGTGGGGTTATAGCTGCACCACGCGCTGCAGCATCTTGCACGTACCCAGGTGTCCAGGCTGGTTCCAGCAGGTAGCTTGGCAAGGCTGGTGTGCGGGCACGGCGGCTGGAGGTGCGTTTGCATCTCGCCGTGCCCAGACCGATGAGTCCCGTTTGTAAGTCGCCGAGACCACGGAGCTTCCCCCACCCACCCACCTGCCAAGAAGCCCCGTGAAGTGAGAGGGCAAACTGGGTACAGGAGCAGGTAATTTGGTTGTGAATTGGCCAGCGTGATGCAGGTTGTCTTATCGCGACCCGGCGGCGAGGTGATTTGACAGCAATTCAGGTGGCAACCCCTGTATTTCCTCATTCTTTCATGATTTTGTTATCATGGGGAAGAGAGTCCTTTCTGATCTGCTTGATCTTTGTGATACGGTGAATACAAAAGTATTACAAAATGTGAGCATTAACACACACGTTTATTTTGTTTTGAACCTATCTTAGAAGTGCCAGAGGCATTCCTTCTTAGCAAGCAGGCAGTTGGCAAAAACCCTCTAGGTATCAGAGAGGCCATGTGCTATAATTTTTCTAGAATAATAGTGTCAAACAAATGACAATAGAAAGCCTGTGAAACTGGCAGCCAGCTGGGCAAATTCTCATGTGTGACCCACAGAAACTGCAAGTGCCTGCGCAGAATATTTTGTCGGGATCGGAGCTGCACCAGCCTGCTGCGTGTCTTGCCGTAGCTCCGGCCCCGTCAGCCGCCAGTCGCAGTGGCTCCATTAAGTGAAGGGCTCAGACCCACGGCTGAGGGCAGTGCTAAGCGTGCCTTGTACTGGGAGGTATTGCCTGGGTAGTTAAATGCAGATCAATGATCCTTTTCAGCATTAATGGTAACAGGATATTATACAGCAATCCGCATCCACCTGAAATGATTATTAGTGCTTATTTTCAGATTCCATGAGGAGAAAAAAAAAAAAAAAAGAAGATGATAGAGAGGGGTTCTGTGACCTGTGTCTCCTGTGAGTTAGTTATTTCGTCCTTGAGTACTTGCCACTTCGTATTCTCTTGTTTGGATAACAGTCGGAGTATTAAGCACAGCTGTAATTTTCTTTTTGTTAATGGTATTCCACTTCCTGTGGCTCTTGCTCAGTTTCAGCTAATCCCATCTCAAACAAACTCTTGATGAGCCAAGAAGGAGCTGGGCTGAATCGAGGACCGAATCGTTGCTGAGTGTGGCTTTGGAGATGACCACATTATTATAATTCCTTGTGTCATCTAATCGCAAGGCTGTAAAACTGTTTCAAAAAGGTATTGTTTAGCATTGCTCTTCAACGTTTTGATCTGTCACAAATCCTTTTCTCTGGGATAGGGAGGTAAAAATTGCTCATGATTTACTGTAAGCCTGCTGGTGGTGATGCGATACTGTTTCTCGGACTGCGGGCTGCCCGACTCCTTTATTTAAGAGCAAAACAAAAGTACTAAGTAAGTGTCATTTATTCTGATAAAAAGAGACTCGGGGCTACTACCCAACTTTTTTCAGGGTACTCCACACGTTATTCATGAGAGATCTCTAGGATGACACCACGAACCCTTGCATTAGGAGGTGGAAGAACTCCCCCCACCTCTTACCACCTGCAACAGCCTCCTGGCCCAGGGCTGCAGCCTGCTGCAGAGGGGTTGCGTTTTCTTTATCAGCAGCAAAAAGGCTGCCGGATTCGTTAGAGAAAACACGAACGAATAGCGATTACAAGTCAGTTTGTATCCAAATAAGACACGGGGCAAGCAGGCCCATTCGGCTGTATCCCAGTATGGTGAGGAGCGGGCCCAAAGCGGAGGTGGTGGGGCCTCAGCAAAGGGCCAGGGCAGCGCCTAGGGGCGAGCGGCTGGGTCTGGTGCCGGCACGTGGACTCGGCAGAGCCTCGTCAGTCACCCAGCCTGCTTTTTTAACGATGCAGGGGATTTTTCGCTGCAAAAGGAAAACAACCCCCTGCCCAAGATCATGTATTTACATGTGTACAGTGAGGCAACTAAAATAGGAAATGTTTGACTGCCACAAGTAAGTATATAATGAGAAGTTCTTAATTAATGTCTGATTATCTTGAAGCAGTAATGAATCTGTAGTTCATTTTTTGTTTATTGGAACCAAAGTGATATATTTTGGAGATGATTAAGAGAAAGATGGTGCTTGCCTGATTCTTAAGGACACAAAGTTTTCTATTCTTGGGTAATGTGGGTGTTGATTGAAGTACACTCTCATTCCCACTAGAGGGGGGTCCTCTCAGGCCAGGTTGTAATGTGTTTTGTGGTGGTTTTGGTTGTGTTTTTTTTGGAAGTCAGCATGAGAAAAGTATCACATTGTCCCACATCTTGTATCAGTACTTTACACTGTGTATCTTACAGTGTCAGCAGTTACTTGTCTCTTACTGATCCCTGATGCATTTTACACAGAGGTGAAAACCGAAATGGAGGGACTAATACGGTAATACACGAGTAAACGCAGTAGTAACTAAGAATGCAGAGGGTGTTTTATCGCATCATCCTCAACGAGAGACAAGTATTTTATCACGGCAGTGGTGTGATTGCTCTTGGAAAAGCAGAAATGCCATTGCCAGACCTGTTCAATAACGCTTTTTAAATCGGGATTACCATCTACACCAATAGCTGCACTCTGAACCATTTTGTTGTCCCTGTGAGCGTTTACATTTCTAAGCAAAAATGAAAATATTTCTGCCTGTGAAAGAGACCACGGTGATGTATGCTACACCACCTTCAGCTTCTGGTTTACTGTTTGATGTCCCAGTTTGTTCCTCTTCTCAGTTCCTTGGTGAAAAGAAGGAGACCTGAGTCTTGCAAATGTGCTGCTTGTCACGTCACCTTCATGTGCATGTTTCAAACCGAGGGCAGCCACAAATGTCCCCTTGCCACTGAGTGAACAGGATCTCAATTAGCACAGCCCGTTTTTGACAGTGCCACCTTCCCACACAGTGACGGTCCCCTCGTGGTGAAGTGGCCTCCCCAGAGAAGAGACAAAGCCTGGAGCCCCAGCAAAGATCTGGCTGATCTTTGCGGGGTTTTCGTGCCATCCATGTTGGGGCCATCAGCACTGCTGGGGGCAGGAGGGGGTCTGAGAGGGAGCCAGTGGCACGGGTTCATGTTTTGGGGTCTGTGTGGTTATGGTAGCGAGATGTTTTACCAGAACAAACAGCCTGGTGAAAATGAACTCTCGGTTTGGATGGGTACCGCATTAACCCTAGCTGGGCTGCCTCTGATACTGGAATTACTTGAGGATCCGAATAGGGCACTGTATTCTGACAAGCAATCATACTGCTATTTCCAATCCAGTGTCTGATTATTCTCTTTTTGGCCTTGGGCAAGTCACTTAACCTTCTGTCTGTTTCTTCATCTGTAAAATATATTATGGATATTTATCAGTCTCACCAGGACTGATTGTTTAATATTTATAAAGTGCCTAAAGGATTAGAAGCTTAATATAAGTAGCTAATACGTATCATTTCAGATTGATTTTATTTACTTGGATGGTTTTTTTCTACCTCCTATTGAATGAGATCCTCTTTTGTAGCCTCTTACTGCCATTCCTAATCAGCCGGACAGGTCACAATTGGGTAACTTCAGGTTCATTTTCTGCTTTTATTCTTCGTTCCTATAAATGCTTCATCTCCTCCTCCCTTTTTTAATTTAGAGATGAAGGGATACCATATGTTGCTAGATCATGACATAAATATATTTAAGTGCTGCCATCATTGTTAGTTTATCAGCCTTTCCATTATAAACCCTCTTGTTCAGGGGTTTATAACTCTGGCATTATAATGTGCTTCAGGCTGAAACTTGACATTCATTTTTTCCCTCTTGATTTGCTTTAAATCCTTCACTCTTCTTAAGTTAAACTGGAACTGGAGATTAGATACATTAGTTATAGTTATACTAGTTGTATAAATTATAATGCAGCAGTAGGCATTTTAAATAGGATGTAAATCAGAGAAATAGAGAATTTCCTAGTTGTTAAACTATGAGCCTGGGAGTAGAAATCTGGGATTCTTTTCATGAGCGTGTCCCTTGTTTGGCACATGACTGCTGAGAAATTATTTAACCTCTTTCTGCCTCACTCTTCTTGCTGTATATTGGGATTATGACATTTCCTACCTCACCGGTGTATTGAGAAGCTTAATTAATTAGAATTCATAAAAGCGCTGAGATTCTCAGGTGAAAGGTGCTGATGTGTGAAGTATTTTTAAGGAGACTAATGAAAAAGCCGGCACGCCTGCCTTTCTATGCCTGTTGTCCCAGATTAACGCGTAGCAACTCCTGGAGCGGTGGGATACGCGGCGAGCAGCAAGGCATTGGATTTGGGGCACCGCCAGGTCACTTAACACCTTGTTTTCCTCAGCCTTTCCGATGTGCACTGCATCTTGTGGCCTCGGCCTCTGCCTGGGCAGCCTTTCTTCCCTGAACTCCACAGATTTTAAAGGATTTGCTTTGCTCCAGGCAGGAGAGGGGCCCGTGAGTGAGGCCTGGGCTGCTGAGTTTGCTGACTGAGTTGTTCAGCCGATGCTGGAGCACCCGGCCTCGCCCGACAATAACGAGAGGGGAAGAGCTCAGGTGCTGCCAGCCTTTTGTTTTAGAGGGAGACACCACAGCAGGAGATTCTGGTGGTGCTCGGGCAGCTTTTTGGTGTAGCCAAAACTCCCCTTGGAGATCAGTGTTGCAGCTGCAGTACAGCCCTTTTTGGGGCACCAACAGGTAGATGCTTTTTATAGCATTGAGGCTGAGAAACCTGGTCTGTGTTGTGAGTTTCTGAGTTTCCTCTCGTGAAGATTTCTGTTGTCAGCTGTCAGTTCAGCATGTGCTGTCGTATGCAGGCTTTCCGAGGGTCGGTCCAGGCTGGTGTCTTCATTTGGAGAAGCCTGCTTTGCCTGGGCTGTGGTGCTGCGCTCAGGAGAGGTGGTTGGTAGTGGCTACATTTCAAATGATCTTTCTCCTTATAATTTCAGGTTGAAGTCTTGGCCTCCGAGGATGCTACATTTGGACACAAGGTGTGTAGTTTGATGCAGTTTTGTTCTATAGGTCCCTTCCGTTTAAATTGTTGGATGTGATGGTACAGAAGACGACAATTTTCAGCCCGAGAATTGAGGATCCCTGTTAATTACATCCACCAATTCAGAAACCTCCCCGAACGTGTGGTGTTCTGCAGAGGGCACACAGGCTGTCTGAGTCCTGTTATTCTGTGTAGAACATTTGAGCAAATCTTACTTGGGGAAGCCCGTGTGGAAGTATGGAACTTCAGTTTTGTAGTAACTTTTAAGACTGGAGCTGCCTCCGTGCTGGGTTTGTTCTTGTTTCATAGATTTGCAGCTCAAAAATCCCAGTCGTTTCCTGCTTTGTAACAGTCTGTTGAGTAAGCCACTTTGTTCACGATCCTTTTTCACAGTGCATCGCAAATAGGATGTATACATTGAGCAGCTGCATCACCCTGTGTTCAATTGTAGATCAATGTATGGCATACAGTATGCGTGTCGGAGAGACCATTTAGACCTGCTCTGCGAAATGGGTGGCAGTATCCTAGTTATTGCCTGAGTTTCTTTGGCCATCGAGCTCTACAGTGACAACCACGGTTTTAATTAAGCACTAATAGCAGATGATTTTAGGAAAAGGCAGATTGTGTGTAGGCTACATCTATTTAGCTAGGAAGGGAGTGGGGAGGGGAGGGGAAAGAGGAGATTGTAGAAACAGTAGGCTAAATCATGACAATGAAGAGTTTCCTGCTGCTGAAGGCCCCCTTGCTGTGATACTACTGCAGGTGAGAAAATAATAGTCTATTACTACCGAGGTAAAAAAAAATAAAATCAGAAGATGAAAGAAGTTTTCCAAGTTTATACAGAATACAGTAAACAAAATTAACCCACAGAAAAAAAGCTTTAAAAGCATCTAAATATTCATGATGCCAGAATTTACAGTTGTGTCTGTATTGTACATTTTTATGTTGATATGTGATAAAGTGATTTAAATTATTAAAAAATGAAAAGAGCTACGCCAGTATTATTTGAAGTATGTAACATATGGTCGTCTGCAGTATCTTCCTTTTTTTTACTTAATACCCAGCATTCATACAGGATATTCATTGAATATTTAATAAACCTGGAGGGTCAGCTCTTGTGAACTCATCTCCATAATCCTTCAGACTATAGGTAGGTAAACAGAAATATTACTGCAGATTATTGTAGCCAGTCACTCGCACAACTAAAACACCATGGAAGAGGCTTCTTGCTATTTTTCGTGTGGCTAAACTTGCAAGGTGTTTTTCAGTTTAGCAGTCATCTTGATGAACACCATTTAAAGTTCCTTTTTATTGCCTAAAGTTTCAGGAATTTTCTGTTGCTAAGCTTTAATTTAACAAAACCAAATCAGTACCTTTGCCAGCTCTTAACTGTATCTTCCAGAGTCCCAGGCAAATTGTACCAAGAGGGTCTTGTTGCTCTCTTGAAGAAGTAGCCTTACATTATGTACTAAACTAGATATGTCATGTACTTTTTCTCAATCAAGAAAAAAGGTAAATGTATCATTCCAAATTTGTTAATCTTGGAATCTATCTTGGCTGCCTACGTAGGCATCCTGTGAAAGCACTTTCTTTCCCGCTCTTCCTTAAACACTTCCTCTACTGTCTGTTGCAATGACACACAAATGTTAGCATCTCTGTTACGTTAGCAAATCAGTTGGTACAATCATGGGAAGTACATATAAGCACATATTTAAAGCACGTTTTTAAAAATTAAAAGTGTTTTTTAGTTTACAACTCAGAAAATAAGTTTGACAAATACCATGTAACATAGTTGAGGAGGATGGATGTAAGGTTATAGTTTACGCAATTGTAATGCTTTCCTCAATACAGGTTTTCAGCCTGAATTTCCCTCCAGGTCTAATGCAGATTACTGGGGAGCTATCTTGATGGTTTGGGGCACGTGCTTCAGCTTCTAACATTTTAAGTCCCTTCTGTATGCGTAAGGAGAAGCATAATGTGTGGCAGAGGGTGACTCTTTTTTTGACTATATCCATTCCACCGACCCTTAAACGCTTATCGCTTAGTTTTAGGGTTGTTGACAGGCTGTGTTTCCTGTAGATACCGATTACTGTTAAAAAAAATAATAATTCTAAACTGCAGAAAGAACTTACAATGTTATCTGTTAGTCTTAAATTCTCCTTGTTTTTCATTTCATGGTAAATATGCATGCTGGCAGCGAATGGGGCCGTTTCCCAGGAAAACATGCTGAATGAGACAGCACAACATTGTTCAGTCTCACCATAGTTATCATCTGGGAAGGGAAGATCTGGATGATGCAGGCTTTTGAGTCTTTGATGCGGAGGATAAGCACATGTAGAAATCAGCTGCAAGAGGGTCTTTGATGTAGGATATGCATTTTGATCAGGCAAAATATTTTTTATTTTAGCAAAGAAAATTAAAACAAAAGCCATTGTTTCACACTGTCAACAAACCCAGAGGAGAGGTACCTTGAAGTGCCAGAGCTTGTTTTTACTCTGCAAGCACAGAACAGGTGCAAATCACAGAGTGTTAGTAGTAGTCCTTCAAAATGTTCCCTCCGCCTCACTTTTTTAATAAGAAAGCAGTCTTCCCAAAACAAAGATAAAATAGACAATTTATTGGGATAAAAGTGATGTTTTTAATATCAACTTCTTTTTGTTGAAAGTGTAAGCAGTTTAAATAAAAGGTGTTGTTTGAGTATGAAGACTCAGAAATTCGATAGTGTTACTGTCCAAACCTTTCCTTTGGTTGAACGGTAGGAAGAAAAAGCATTCAGCTTCCTTTGCAGCTAATTTTGCAGAAGGGGTAAGCTGTTAGTGTGCTGTAATAGCATTTTGGAAGATGGAACACGTGGCATTCGGTTTTATTTATACATGCGTTTGTGTGTGTGTTTGTATGCGTGTTTGATCTTTAAAGGAAAAAAAAAATCCAGCTTTTGACTGATCTTTCAGCTTCAGTATTTAGAGTGGCTGTGATGTGCATGGCTGTTTATGGAGGGACGTGGGGGAAATGACCACCCAGCAGGTCATGGACAGGTGGTAGGGTGATGTGGGGCAGGCCTAGCGGTTGGGCACGGTTCATTCAGCTTCTGCTGACTGCCAGCTTATGCGTACAGGAAGTTTCTTCGAACCCAGAGCTGCGGAGAAACTCAGGTAGGATAAGAGTGACTGGATGGAGCAGTATCTGCCTGGGTCTGCAGTCAGCACGCAAGAATGTATTTAAAAGTTGGAAGCCCTTTCAGTCCCGTTAATCTTATTAGAGCCTAATGATGACATGTAAAATGCTAACAGTACCGATTTATTTTGTGTTGGTTTTAGCTGGAATAGGAGGACAGATTTTAGCAGATGGGACCAGTGCTCCCAGATGGCAGAGAAAATTAGGAGGGATACAAAGATGTGAAAAAGAAAAGAGGATAAAGAATAAGGTGCACAGAGCAGAAATAAGAGGTAAAAGGTTTAACTGTTGAGAACAACGCCAATACAAACACCAAGGCAATGGACAAATGAAAATACCTGTGTCTGAGTTTTTTAAATCCTGAGATTTAGACGCTCAGTTCTCATCAGAACATTTTAATCCCTCAGTTAGAATGGAAAACCTGAGTCTGAGAGGTTGGTCGTGATGCAAAGATTTAATCCACACCTTGTTGTAGGAGTCTCACGTTGGCATCGGTTGGCGTGGCAGTGTGGAAAGCCGGCGGTACGTGCTCCAGGTGGGCTAAAATCGATGTCTGGCCCTACCTGGGGAAGGAGATGCCGGGCTGTTTTCCAGTCGGAGCTCAGTTCCCTGTCCTCTTCCCCTCCCTTTCCCCACGGCTTTTGCTGTCAGCACCGACCTGACCCAAATCCGGCCGGGTAACAGCAGCTTGGCCCAGCCGGAGAGGGCGATGCCGCCTCTCCCACGCGTCCCGGCCTCTCGGCGGAGGCGCCGGCCACCCATGGGTGCTGCAGCCCTTGGTCAGAGCCTGCAGCCGTCCCCGCGTGGCGTGGCAGTGCTGCGGGGCGCCGTGCTGGTGGCAGCCCAGCGGCGACATGTCGGGAGGCTCGCGACTCGGGGCGAGGGGAAGGGAGCCGCCGATGCTCCCGCAGCGGGGGAGCTCCAGCCAGAACAGGGCGCTCGTGTTTGGTCGCCGGCTTTAATCCTTCCATTGTGTGTGCTTTTAAGCTGCGTTGTGATGTAATTGGCTTAATCATTACTATTATGTTGCTCCGCGCAAGTTGGGATTGTAATTTGACATATGGAAATAAACGGCGACTGGATTAGCCATTCGCAGGTGTCATTTAAAAGCAGGGGCAGGCGAGAAAGCCTTGCCTGTTTTGCAAGGGGGGTGTTGCTGCCGTGCGGAGGCACAATTATCTGCAGCACTGCGTCTGGCGCCGTCTTGAAGTCGGAGCCGGCTTCACCTGGTCGCTTCTGGGGCCGCGCTGCTGGGCTCGAGGAACCAGGATCCCGTTCCCGATGGACGCGCTTGCTGGCGGAGAGATTTTGCGTTTCCTTCGGAGAAGACAAGTACAGGAAGAAAGATTTCTCTTCGACAGGGAAATCCATGCCATGGAGCCACCATTCTGTTAAAGAAATGCAATGAGGGTGGCATTTCTGACGTGGCTGTGTCAGCACCGTGGAGCTGTGGGCATTGCTCATGGAAGTGGCCGGATTTTGGTTCTGTGACGCAGCAGAAAGCGATGACCTCATCTCCATAATTTAATAACTCTGGAAGTTGTTGAGGGAGGCTGCTCCTAAGTCTTTTCAAATATCTGCTGCCGGGATGCATTTTTTTAGTGCTTTCTCTCTGACACGGGATATACAATTTTAAGAATCACGTGTGCTCAGGACTGAAACCTCTTCTTTGCTCCCAACCATGCTACTTTTACTTGAGTTCACTAAGCTTTCATTTTTTATTTTTTTCTTCCCTCCACCTTGCAAACGATGCTGTATTGCAATACTCAGCACATCACAGTGCATCTTCTGTAGCCTGCTTATTCTCACAGCCCCAGCTACCAGAAGTTCAAATCCCGAGGGGAAATTCAGCTGCGCGGTGTAGCTACGTGTCAGCTTCCTGGTTTGAAGCGTAGGACACCAAAGAGAATACATTTAGTGGCTGACTGTGAGTTATGACTGTGCAAATCTAGAAGGAAACTGTTGTTCTAACGGTATCCATAATACGGAAGCCTTGAGCTGCGAGATGGAGTAGAGATGCCATTTGAGAAAATTGAGAAAATGTGTTCTCGAGAGATTTTCGTGTTTGTTAATTTTTCTGTTTTTATTTTCGGAGATTTGTACTAGATCGATTGGCACAAAATAGCACTTAATTCTTGGAAAGAAGGAGGAAAGAAGCTATTCAAGGAGAAGAAAAAGTAGGCATAAAAATTGTTTTCTTTTTAATGCTTGCCTTGTTTAAGACGGCTTTCTTTTGTTGAAGTCTCTAAGCAGCCTCTGCTTCTGCCATCTGGTGGTTGCTTCTAAAAGTTGCATCTTCAAAGCCAAATTAAATTGTTTTAAAGCCAATTAATCCTTTTCAGAAGAGGATGTTTTCGAGTGTCTGAATTATCTCTGTCTTGATATGTTGACACTTGGAGTGTCTATGTGTGTGTTTAGTATATAGGAAAATACAGAGAAATGAGCCCTCATTTACATCTGTCTGTGCACTGTTGACTTAGGTAGGAATCCGGGGCTTGTAAATAAGTTTTTGGATTTGTTTCAGCTCAGAAAGAATAGATGTTCCTACTAGCCTCCAGTAACTTCTGTTTCGCTGCTCAGAGCAAAATTAGGATTACATGTTTCACCAGTTCTGTTGCTGCTGTCTTCTTTGTGGAGTTGTGTTATCTGAGGTGTTCAGAGATGACTAAAAGGATTTCCCAGCCTTCTTTCTTTGAGCCATTTTAAAGCTGTGTTTTAGGATCGCTGAAGCCTTCTGAGTGCCCTTTGTGCCGGCTGATTTCTAAGAGGAGAGAAGGGCGCCTTAGCGGGGAATATGGTGCTCTTTGGACACGCTCTTTTAGGATTCTCAGCGGGGCTCAGGGACCCCTTACAGATGTGCCAAAGCGGTTTGCAATAGTTACGGCTAAGTGAGTAGCAGTGACTTCAGCATGTTTCTGCCCGGACCTATGCGTATCACTGCTGGGGTATTCAGGGCAACCCGAGAAAACTCGGGGCTGAGTGATGGCGATCGTGTTCTGGAAACTTCACCTGCGTAATCAGTAGTTCCTAATGTTTGGGAATTTCAGCCTCAGGATTTTTTTTTCCAATTCACTCTATAGAAGTGAAGGGGCAATAGCAAAAGATTTGGCAGATGGAGAGGAACATAGAGCACTCGGTCCTGTAACCGTGGTCCAGCTTCATCCTGAGGGCTGTAGAGGAAGAGTGTGCGCAACCACTTTGCGTGGAGGATGGAGTCGGAGCAAGAGTCCGGTACCCCATCAAAATCCTCTCCAGACAGCTCCTGTATGTTGTAGTGCCCTGCTCCTCACAGACAGCCCCACCTCCAGTATGTGGAGGATTTTAAAGCTCTATTGGAGGATACGGAAAAAAGTGAGGTTTTACTGGCTCATCACGCAGTGGTGGTGGATCTGGACAACTGCAAAACAACCTTGCACGAGGAAGAGAAGATGGAACGATACACAGTAGAGGAAAGAAAGCCACGTTAGCTGGGAACCCCCAAATGTGGAAATGTCAAGGTGCAGTGGATAAATGGCACAGCAGCAGCTGGCTCTTTGCTCCCTGCGCTCTCTCTCCCAGTCAGTGACACTGGCTGTGCACGCACTCCCACACTGCAGTCTCAGGGAAGTCGAGGCAAGGCTTTAGGGAGGAACTGTCTCCTGTGGCAGTGTCCCCATGAGGGGACAGCATGCTGGGCTTTTTCCTAGATATATTCCCTTGTTTCTTCTGCTAGACATCTCTCCAGTGACCCAAAGTACTGATAAATATATGCTTAATGCTCCTTTTCAGTGTGAAGCAGCTACTGATGCTTGCAGAATAAATACTGGCGGCCTCGGGGTTAGGCTTGGGCAGCTGGCATGGGGATGTGGAAGTGCTTTGCTTTCCAAAAGCTCCTCTGAGCGCACTGTGGAGGGCTGGTGTGAGCAGAGCTGGTGAGCATCACCCCCGTCTCCGAGTCCTCAAAACTTGCTGTTGTGTGGTTTGCCATCAGCTGGGAACTAGCGCTAAAAAATAAATAAATAAATAAACTGCTGGCTTTCTTCCTGTATCATCTCTACTTTAAGAACAGGAACATGATGAGCAGCCATCGCCAACAATGCTGCATAGTTTGTATTACCAAGATGTGGCTGGGACCACGCGTGGCTTTTTGATGGAAGCTGAAAGCTGCCACTGCCCTTCGGAGAGTCCGAGGGGTCAGCAACTGGCGCGCAGCTTTCCTAAACACACGTGTATGCGTCTCGGGACATTGCTCAGTTTTTCCTGAAGCGACGTCTGCAACTATTTATGCCTTTCTGATGACGTGTATCCCCCTTCCGTCAGTACTTCTGCTGCGTTTCTGCGCTGAGTTAAGCCGACGCTTTGTTTAAACGTGCTGCCGCAGCCCCTGACCAGCCAGCGCTCGTGGCAGCGCCGGCTCGTGCCTCCGTCCGCCTCCTTCGGTCCTGTCTCGACGAGCTGCTCTGCGACGTGCATGGGGGGTTAGCCCTTTGCCAGGCTCTGTAGAAATGCCCCAAAAGCACAGCATCTGACGCTCTTCTCCTGATGCGAACGCACGTCAGCTTGAGGATCTGACTGAACCCACCATTTCACATCAGTCCCTACAGTGCAGCAATGAGAATTACCAACACCAAAAAAAGGGGGAAGGGGGATTTATTTTCTCAGTCTTTCCTCTGTTACTCTACACTTTTCATTGGTGGGGTGCTGAGACCTCGCAGCCCCACGTTCCTCGCCTAGTTTGCCAGTATTTAGCTCAGCTTTCTGTTCCTGGTAGTTTGCAGCTGAACTGCAGGCTGTTAAATTGTAACCAGGATGCTGTCAGTGCGATAGCGCGGCCCTTTGCAGTCCTGTGTGGCCCGTTTGATTTATATGGCTGTTTTGAACTTTGAGGGAATATCAGATTTACCGAGAACTCATCTGACAACTGGAACGCAGTGCTTGCTTGTAAATACCTGCAAATTTTAAATAAATGTTTAGGCAGGTGGTCTCTTTGTTTGGGGGTGGGAAGAGGGCAGGACAGAAGGCTTGCAAATACCTTGCTGTTCTTTCTTGATTAGGAGAGCGGGTTAGACCAGATTTCTTTTTTCTTCTGCAAATGTCTCCCTGACTGCATAACTGGTGCGACCAGAACTGCTGCCCGGAGCAAGGAACCCCACCTTCGTGCAGGAAGCCTGCTCCTGTTGGTATTGCGACTAAAAACCACGACAACAAAGAAACCGCAACTTTTTTAATTTCTCTGCTGTTCATTCTTTTGTTTTTTTGGACGGTATTTCTTTTCAACAGCACGAAACAGGAATTCACATATAGAAGGATTCAGATTTTGTGCGATGTGGCTGCTTACGCTGATTGCATAGTCAGCTTGTTAAAACTAATACTAGGTTTGAAGAGCAGAAATTGCAGAGAGGAACGTGAGAAAGTTGTTGGGTAGACAGATGTGATTTAGGATTTAATTTCCCTTTTTTCTGAGATGAGGTCAGGTGTGTATCATGCTTCAGAACTGTACTGTGCGTGAAAAAGTACTGGTGACATGCCATGGATTTCACAGAGGACGAAACAATGACAATACTGCGTAAGCTTGAGTTTCAGCTGAACATACATTTCCTTTGCAAAAAGATCATTTAGTAACTTCGAAGCTTCAATTATTCCATTTTTTTTGTTTGGTTTTGGTTTGGCTTTGTTTTTTAAGAAATTCTTCATGTGAGACAGGGTTTTCTAGCGAATTAGGGATTTTGATGAATAATTGTATTGGGTTCGAATGACACTGGGAGATCTTGTTTTTCAAGGTCATTTCTTTGGTTTTCTTGGTGAGTGGTGAATTATATTGGATCGTAATAATGTATTTTCGTTATATAGGAGGATCAAAATTACACATGGTTCAGGCATAATTTCCATACTATTGCAATACTTGTAATTGCTTACTATATGCATGTAACCAGTTGTGATACATTTCTAGTGTAATAATCTTTCTGTTTGTTTTGCAATTCTACTACAGAATCCTTGATGCTACCTGAAACAGAAAGCAGACAGATTTATAGTCTCTGTAGTAAAACTTGCCTTAACATTTTAATCTGGAGCACAATAAGCATCATCCCTGCCGTTCAATTTAATGTGACTCTGTTTTCATTCCACCAGCTGATTCCCCCCCACCCCTTTATCAAGATGTATTTGAATCTTCCCGAGCCTTCTGTGAAACTTCGCGCGGTATTATTCCTCGTGTCAGAACAGATGAACTGATTACCCTGTAAATGTAACCTATATCTACAGTGGTTTTACAACTCTAATCCTTGTGCAAGGGCTGTGCTCCGGTGGAGGGATGTACGCCTCAGAAACACTTGTGAGAACAGAGTCAGAATATGTACTAATTTAAAAATTAATAAAGGTATTTTGAGAAATGTCTAACTGCTGTTTATGAAGGCAAGCAATGAAGTGAATCGTGTGGAACTGGCTTTTGTAGCAGCTAAGTGACTAAATATCATTATAGCACATATGATTGCATGCAGAAGCTTTACAGTAATGTAGCTATGGGTGTTTATATGGTTATTAACTCTTAGTTTTTAGCTGTAGTGTGTGCAGAATGCTGCCAAGGTCACAGTTGTTAAGCTGCCCCAAGTACTGCTGAGGAAGGAATTATGTTAGCTAAAGCTTTTTTTTTTTTTTTAAGTAAAATCTTTTTTTTTTTTTTTTAACCAATAATGTTGTGGAAGAGGATCTTGAAGGAGAAATTTGGGGACACCGTGCTTGGAAATGGCATGAAATCCAGGAAATTAAGAAGCATTAGAACTGATATCTTTGGTGGAATAAATGTTGCAGGCAGTCATGATACTCTTAGGATCCTGTGTGCTGCCAGGCTTAGTTATGCAAAGGTTTGAAAGTGAGAAGAAGTTTAAACTTGATACAGTGAGCAAGGGGAAAGCTAATGGAGCACATTAAAAATGCAAGCTGACCTAGATATGCTGTTGAATGGTACCATGTGGCATGCAGCTTTATATGGCAGGCTGCAGTGTCTTGTTCACCAGAATAAAGGTAAAACAGCTGAAAATATGGCACTGGTTACAAATCCAACAACAAGATTTAAGAATTGGACCATTCCATTCTGGTTTGTAGGTGATGTTATGAAAAACACCACTATTAGAGCTTTTTACTATGAAAGCAGCTATTGATTTCTGTTAAGTGTATGCAATGTGTGTTTAAAAAAAAATCTACAGAAATTACGTCGGGGGAATGATTAATGTGCATGCCCCATAGCCACAAGTGTGTCTACTTTCTATTCAATCTAAACTACACGTACACAGAGCCCTGAAAGATGTAAGAAAAATTAGTATTATGTTAAGAGTTGGTTGACGGGAGCTAAATGTTGAAATTCTTTCTTTCTGGAATGTGATGATATAGGAAAGGGTAGCAGAATCTGGCCATTAATTTTATGGTACTTTTAATTTCAGATTAACTTTGAAGAACTATTTGAAGAGATGTCAAAGTATCAGAAAATGTTAATATGATATTATTTTTTCAGATAATGGATATTAAAATAGCTTTTAGCTGCTCTTTGAAACTTGATGGAAAATAATTCCTTTTGGTATTTAGACAGTTTCAACTTCAAATGATTATCTTAGCTTATTGATAAATAGCAAAAAAAAAAAAAGCTTACAGAGAAAGGGTTGACCTTCTTTCTCACTCCCCCTTGCACCTCCCTCAGCCTCCACTGAAGCTGTATGAATGCCAGTATATATGAGTGGGATATTACGTATTTTTATAGGACTAGGAGGTTTAAAATGTGTGGTTTTTTTCTCTAGGTCTGTAAGTTATAATGTGTTTTCAGTTGGAACAATAATAATAAAAAAGGCTTGCATGTACCTGTGATGCATTTGATTCCTCCCTGCAGTGACTCATTGTGGATCTCTCTTACAGCTAAGTGCTTGTTCCTTGTGATCAGAGGAAAATGCTACACACCTTCTGCTTCGTGCCTATTAAATTCAAGCTTCTATTGTAGGCAGCATTACACAGCTATCTTTGAGAATTAAAGGGGAAAAAAATAAAGAACAGTAGCTGAATTGAAAATTTCAAAAGCCACTTTGTTCCCCCTCAACCCTAATGTCGATTCTTAATGCATTTCTGTTTTCATGCTTTCCTCTTCCAAATTTACAAATTTTTCTTCCTTCCTGTTCAGAGCAACTGTTTTTGGTACCCTATTGAAATCAGTGAACATAATGGTGATTGTTTTTTTTTCTCTCCAAATGAACTTAAATGATGGATACCAACCTTTTTAATCTCATCATATTAAGCAGAACATACAGTTCTTATATCTAGACCAGTATTTTGAAATGAAGAGGGGACTGTTTTCTCCTTTTCGTTACCTTTTTCCCCCTCACCTTTTTCATTCCCTTAGGGAATGGTCTGGAGAACAAAGTGTCCATGTTCCTTGAAATAGAAATAGAATGATCCATTCATAATTTAGTGATCTATTTCTGTTTGGCAGTTAAGCGCATGCTTAACTTCAGGTCTGTGATTACATCTCAATGACTTCAGTACGACTTAAATGCTTTGCAAAACTGTGGCTTTTCCCATCTCACCATCCTACCATTGCTTCTGTCTCATTGCTCTTCTTTTTTTTTTTTTTTTCCTCTTCTGCTGCGCTGCAAGTTGACTGTGCTTAGTGTCAGCAGTTTATGTTCTGCATGTTTAATGAAGGCCATGGCTCAGCTCAGCATAGCCCTTCCCCTTACACTAACAGAATTTTGATAAATGAGATTTCCTCGTGTGGAGAGCTGAGAATGGGCTTTGATGGGAAAAGGCAGGGCATGAAATCAGCAGGTGTCAGGGTGTGCAAATTATGGCCATTTAAAAACAAAAACGAAATAAAGAGCTTGCTATGACCAACCATCTTAAAAATGTGTATCTTCCAGTGAAGCAAAAAAAAAGATTTAACAATATACTAGCAAAGCAAAAGCAAATTCAGTAAGTGGTAATCTGAATCAACATATTCCTACCTTCCTTTTTGCTCCGTATTCCCCATGCCTGCCACCGTAATAGTCAGAGTATGCTATACAAGCAATTGGATGGCAGTAATCATTGCTGAATTTAGCACATGGAAATACATTTCAGTTGTTTTATATCCTGTGCTGATCTAAACTATTAGAAATTCTCTATTTTATGCCCACTCAAACTGTTGATTGTGGTAGAATAACATCTAGTTGCACAGATGAAAAGAAACTGCCAGCAGATATTGCTAGAAACCTTTTCAACTAAGGTACATTCCTGTGGTCCTTCTCCCTTTTTCAATTCTGTTTTCATTTTTCCGATACTGCTTACTACATCCTCCCTCTCTGCACCCCCCCCCCCACCACCCTCCCCAGCTCTTTCAGTCTTTCTCCTTCATGCAGATTTAGCTTGTTCCGTGACTGGTCTCCTATTCAGAGTATATTGCTGTGTAATTTGAAAAAACAATCTTTTAGCCTGCTTGCATGTGCCAGTGGAGTTATTGGATTGTTCAAATAATGCAGACCTCTTCAATTGAGATTATAATCTGACACAAGTGATTGAAGGCTGGAAATGGATACTGCGGCCCTAAAACTGGAGCTATTTTATTACCTTATGTAACGTTTCATAAAGGTTTCTGTGACTGGAATGAATTAGGAATGAATTGTTTTTATTGGAGAGATGAAGAGAAAGGACAGTTGGTATGGTTATAATAATTAATAAATAACACAGTTAATTACTGTGCTGGCTCTCCAGTATGTTCAGAGATTAATTTAAATCAATTTGTGCTTGTTTCTATTAAAATACTCAAAAATGTATTTTTACGCAAATATATGTGAACGTACATCCTCAGAGCTGTGTATTTTTATATATGTATCTATGTATACTTTTATTTCCTGTGTATTTATATTTAGTTGCTTAGTTTCTCTTTCTTGGCAGGCTCTTTGAATGGATTGAAGGCAGGGGGATAATTGCCGATCCCGCAGCATTTTCTGTGCCGGTTCATGCCGTAGCTGTGCACTGAGTCCTCCCGTAAGGAGTTTCAGAGCAGCACAGAGGAGGCCACGGCACAGCCTGGGTGTGAGGTGGTTGCTCGGTGCTCCAGCACCGCCGGGCCTTGGCATGCTTGGTTTTGTGGTTTTCCTGGTTTTGGTGCTGAAACAGAGGGGTACAAAGCGGTACGAGTGGCATTATCGTTAGGCACACGTGTACATGGCATGGCACCGGTCCGGTTGGTGTTTCAGGCCCCTCTGGATGTGCAGGGCTATGTGATTTGTGAACGACTCGCCTCGCTAGCTCTAGTGGGAGTTGGTGCCATTTGAAGTCACTGGTGTACTGCTGGGGCTGGCTTCGGTCACCCTTTTCTGTGACACCTCATGATAGCCGAAGATGGCCCCCGGGCTTGGTGGGACCCTCGGCAGAAGGCAGCTGTGCTTGCCTCGTGCCTGAGGCGAGGTGGCCACACGCCCTGCGGTGGGAGCAGCTTCATCTGCAGGGCCCGTCCTTACTGAAATTGTGGTAAAATGGCTTTTCTACACCACAGGCCTGACTTCTGTGGGATTGTGAGCTGGGACTTGAACACACGCAACAAAATCTTCAGTCCAGCAGAGGGTTGCTTCAGAAGGGTGTAATGCATTCCTTCTGCAGCTATTCCTAGAATATTAGATGACCTTGCGATATAATTACGAGTAATTAAGAACAACCCTTTGTATGTTGTCATGTGGTTCCTTTTCTTTTTTTTTTCTGCTGCACCTACAGCCACAGCTCCTCTGTGGTGGTGCTAACGGTGATCCCATGGTGTTGTACCACACGCGGGGCAGGGTCGGCAGCTGGGTGAGGATGAGGGTCCTCGGGCCCTGCCGAGGCGGCCTTGTCACGGACATTTGATGAATGCAAGCAGAGGGGAATTTTTCTGACTTTCTTATGTCCTTAGCTGGCTGCTGTTTCACTCGGTTTTGTAGGCTTCAATGATTTTTGTCTGATGACCAGCTAGTGTACCTAGCTTGTGTTGTCCTTGCTTTGGGCCTCCAGTTTCCTCTTTTCAAACAGAGCCTCAAAGCAGTGTGCTCCAGCTTGGCCCTAAATATGTGACCCTAAATATGAGGCCCTAATCCCCTCAGTTGGAGGGACTTTTCAAATATAGAAAGTTATGGGGAGCCAGAAGTCTCTCCAGATTTGGGGGCCGTGGCATGCGAAATGTGAAAAGGACTTTTGGTGAGGCCCAGATAATTGCTATACTTACAAGAGAAGAAAGGTTAGCGTTCTGTTTTTTCCTATTGGCACATATTTAAGGTTAAAAGAAAAAAAGAAAAGCCTCTGAGATCAGTACAGATTTCCAGATCTTTCTCCTGGTTAAAATTGTCTCTTCTTATTTTAGTCTTGCACTTCCAATTTTGCTCTGCAAAGTTATTTGAGTTCAGCGTGTTCTAATTTAGAAGTGAAAGATGGTTTTTGCTACACTGAAATACGTGTGGTCATCTGAGTGCAGTCTCCTTGCATACTTCAGCAGTCTTGGATTGTCTCACCCAGGGCTTGCTGCCCTTAAGGCTCATCTCTTTTCCGTGTTTTGGTACGGAGATGAAAGGAGCAGAGAAGGGCTGGTGTTGGATGCAAGTTTGTTGTCATGATCTTTGATTTATGCCCATATCTAGATGTAGAATATCTTACGCCTAAATATTTTAGTAACTTAAAGGAAGGAGATGTGAAATAATATGTTTTTTTCTAAATGTAATTTTCCAAATGCCAACAAGCTCAGTACATTCTGGGACACGTAACCTCAAAGCGCAGAGAGTTTAAGTGAGCCACTCGTCTATTTAAATTGATCAAACACCAGTCAGTAGATTGAAGTGTACATATTTGCATATGTACGCTCGTATGTGATACTTGGTCTAAAAGAGGGTGGATTTGCTTTGCTGGAAAGACATCCAGTAAAAGCAAAATATGACCGTTTTGACATCTGGGCTAATCAACTTAAGAGCAGGTTGCCTTCTGTAATTGTTTTTGACCCTTTGTCATTTTATTAATAAAAAAATAATTTTAAAGGGTTGTTTCTATAATTGTTTTTCCCCTTTGTTTTTTTTTTTTAATGGTACCCCAAAATAACAAGAAATAGTTTGTCTATTCGCATTTCAAAGTCACAGCTCCCCAACTGTACGCTAAAGTTTGTGCAATGAAATGTACGTGGAGAAGCTAAGTTGGTTTTCTGTTAATTTTCTGACTTCTTTATGCATATACTCTCAATTTTTATGCTTTCACTGAGAAGATCTTGCAAAAGACTTACGTATATAAAGTTCTGCCTGCCTAGCTGTTGAGCTGTATGTGTGCAAGCTGAAGCAACAAAACCAAAGACTTTCTGTACCTTGGGTCCATTTTGTACCTACTGGTGCTTGTCTCAGTCCCAAAGCTGGCACGTGCTATTGTTGGAGCAAAGAAGAAAAGTTCTTGGTTTTGAGTCATTCTGCAACAACAGAAAGACAGCTTTTTTTTTTTTTTAATTTATTTTTAAGTGCAGTTTGAAGGTTAGTTTGACATTTGAAGTATATTCAAAATCTGCACATAGGATTTCTGGGATTCAAAAATGCTTCACTTTCTAATTATTATTTATATTTCTCTAGTACATCGCCATCAAGGAATTACTATTAAAGGGATTAAAAATGGTTTATATTCTTAAATAAATACAATGTTGCAAATCAGAAAGCAAGCAATATTTTAGAGGAGAAGCGGTTTTAAAAGGGACCTGCATTAGCATTTTTTGTTCTGTAGTTGTATATCATCTTCACTAAAAAAAATACTTGTTAATATCTAGAACCAGTTTGCAAGGAAATTGTAAAGTAGCTCATGTGATGAGTATATGTCTGATTCCAAAATGTTATCCTGACATTCTCTGGGCTTTGGAATGTTTTTCAGAGAGGAGGCCACGAACAGTTTTTAACGATTCCATCCAGAGAAAGCATTTGTTGTGACTGTTCCTTGAATTCAGTTACTTTATTGATTTTCCTAATTTCTTTAGCATTGTTTATAAAAGAAAACAGAAATTTTGCTAACCTTGCTTTAAGAAGATGTAGGTTACTTAATAATATGGATTTTGAAAGTCCTAGATAACCAAAGATTAGATCATTTCCTTGATAGCATATGTATACTAAACGAAAGAACCACATGTGCCTGCTTTGCCCTTTCATTCATGCACAAATAGGGGATGACAAGAGCTACATGTAGAATGGGCTGCAGAGACCTCAAAACAACTATATTTTCCCTTTGATGGCAAATGCTGTTACTTTTGTATCCCCATGTCATTGGTGTGGCTGTGGTGAAAGAGCCATGGAAAAAATGAGGCATTTTTTCTGGTAACAGTAGAAGACAGCTAGCAGAGAAATCTTCTAAATTGCAAGAGGTTCCTGTTGTTTCCGACCTTCCTCTCATGTTGGATGATTTGGGGACATGAATGCATGTCAATCCCCCCCAAGAAAGAAGGAGCAGGAACATTTGTCAAATTCACAGTGAGAAAACAAAATCCTAGCGAATGAATTTGTGCTCCCAGCATTGTCTCACCGGTTCTGTTTCACTCCGGAAAAGTAGTGGCTGAGTGTTGCTTTGACGTTACATCTACGCAGTTTATCAAAGCTTATGGGATTTTTGCTTGGGTTACAGAAGGCTAATTAGTCGTCAAGTCAATTGAACATAGGTCATAATTATTACACTATTAGAGCATTCTTGAAAAAGATAAATAAGCACTAGGGTCGTAAGATCTGTTGGAAGAAAAGGAAGAAAAGTATTTTGAGAAAAATTGCGGTATTTTAACATTTCTCAGGTCTACAAAACAAATGCGAACCTGACTTTCAAATGAATTATAGCACTACGATAATCATAAAAGTTCAGTGATAAAGGGATGCTGCTGCCTCCCTTGCTAAACAGAAGCCAGTGCAGTTGAGAAGGAAGGAACTGTACTTATTCTGTTCCTCTAGGACCATCCGTAGAGAGGATGCGAAGAATTTGCACCCAGGAGAGAATTGCTCTGCTACCAGCACCTTTGCAAATCCACACGCGTCAGCAGTCATTAAATTCTAGTTGGAGTCATAGGTTATGGTTCTCTACTAAAATCTTCCACCTAAGAACACATCTTCCCATCAGCCTGTGGATTTATCTTGCGTGCCTTTTCTGCAGAGCAGTCTTTTGCACTCAAACACCACAGTGATGCCTACTACCAGCAGAATGGTGTTCAGAGAAGCAAAGACTAATTTACAGAATTCCTTGTCATTGCTGTAGAGCTGAGATGGGTGATGCACTCTGTTTTACTCATATTTTTTTCCCCCAAGCTTGCTTCTCTGACTACAGTGCTGTATAGCTTATGTCTCTGTGTTTTTATAGTTTGGCAGACAAGCATTGTCCAAAAGTACGAGAATGTATCTCATAATGTGCAAGGCAGCTGCAGCATGTCACATTTGCACTTTTTAAACCTCAACACAGAAATCCCCTTGCTGGATAGAAATTTGCATGCAGCTTGAAGGCATTAAAATACTGCGTCTCTAGGAAGTCTTGGTGGAACGTGATCCATTCGTGGCTTACAGAATCATGGTCTTGGATGAAAGGAAATGTTGTTTCTGAATTTTGGTTGTTGGTTGTTCCAAATAACGTAGATCAGGAAATTTCTTTTTAGGCAGTTTTTCATTCTAGATGTTGCTGGAGGGATTTCTATGGCGTGTTCTCTGTCCATCTGAGGTTCTGGGATCTTGTCTTAACAGCTACTGTTTCCAAAATCTTTCATATTCCAGAGCCTTTCCTTGCCCATGGTTTTGGATTTCGTTACGAGATGAATTATCCATTTCTCAAAAATACGGAATATGATCTGTGCCTGGAAACACCATTAACTAGGTGACACACAGAGCTTAGACTAACGTTTTGATGACACCACCGTGTGATGAGCCTCCCTTTGGTTTGCTTCTTCTGGTCAGCTGAGATCAGCCAGGGTGTAACACAGCGTTGTAGAACGCTCTGGGGTTTTGAGGATCTTTGCATCTCTTCAGATTAGGTGCCTACCAGGAGGTGTTTTGACAAATGTTATGACACGAGCGCAGGGTGTTACTACCCCTGGCTGCTGACTGGCAGAAGCTGCCAATCTTACGACAGATGGAAATACACTGCAGTAGTCCAGGCAGTCACAGATCACAGCTTAAAACATGGATTCAGTTTGGGTTCAGGCATTCTGGGGACACATTTTCTTACAATGAATTCTCTGTGAAAGCAGCAAAGTGGTGAGGTAGTTGTGGAACAGCCCCGAATTGCCCCAGCTGGATCTGCTGTCATCTGTGTAAGTGAAGCACACTAACAGGGCTTCTTGCACCTCCAAATACTTCATCAGTTCCTGGGAAGGCTTTCTGTTGTAGGCTGCCAAATCCCTCACTTTTTTTTTTCCTTTTTTTTTTTTTTTTCAGAATTATCCATTTAGAAATTCTTCTGACATCTGCAAAATTGTGTTTGGTCTTAGTCTGTTCCTCCACAGAGAAGTTATTAATTTCCTAAAACTAGATGGTGATCTTCAGGGTAACAGAAAGATGAAAAGGAAGAACAAAACAGAAGATGCCTTTCTTTAGCACAGGGAGATGTGAAGGACAGTGTTGGTGAAGCTCGTTGGGTGACGCTACTCTTTTCTTACACTGCAGAAATGAAGAGACCTCTTCTCAATAGCTATTGAACAGTTTTTATGAGCAGTAAATGCAGTGCAGAAAGAAAAGCAGTGTATGTAGGGCTTTATAATGGTTCCTGTAACAGCGTCTAACTTAGGGGTGTTTTTTTTCCCAACGTAACCTGTTATGACCTAGTTGACCAGCCTTCATTCAGCTCTCTGGGTTTTATACAGAAGAAGAGGAGGAGTGAAATTGGCGATCACAGGAGAAGAAAAAAATTATTATTTTTTTTTAATCTTTCTATCAGTTCAAAGCCAAGATTTAAAGCCAATTTTTAATGGCTTTTTTTCTTCCCCCTGTTGATTGGCTTCTTCCCAGCTCACATCATTTTCAGTGAATCTGTTGAGAGCACAGTGCCTGACATTATAAGAGGTAATAAGTTGGAGTCTGGAAAGGATCATCCATCTATTTGTATGAAGTAAGCAGACTTGGAAGGAGACGCAAGAGTAACACCGGGACTTTAAAAAACAGTGAAAATTGTATTTGTATAGCCACCCCGTGCTTATTTTTTAAGCAAAAATGAGAACAAGGAAAGGCTTGAGATGAAAGGAGTTGGAATGGTACAGCTTGTATGCCTTTTGCTCTTCAGCACTTAGCAGAAGAGACAGGCTTTGGCCCTGGGAGGCTCCTCAGTGGCACAAAAGAAAGAAGCAGCACTGAAAGCTGAATAATTGCCTCATCTTCGTGGGCACTCATCTCCGTCGAGGGGAAGGAGTCCAAGAATCCTCCACCAGCATTTCCAAAGTGTCAAACAGCTGCGAGCCTCTCTTCCCCCTTCTCGCTGTGTGCTGTAGCTGCAGCAGCCTGTGTGTGGCAAGCAGGTGTAGTTCAGGAGGTTAGGCTTTGTGGGAGACGTGGGGTAAGGAGAGTCTTTGTTCTGTAAATACACAAGCTTCTGTTCTTCCCTCCCTGGCTTTGCAACAGTAGTTTAATACCAAATTGTTTGCCTAGCTTCATTGCTTGGCAGTGCTGGCACACAGAGCTATATGATGAGACACCATACAAGATGAGTTTGTTTTTTTTTTAAAAAAAAAAGAAGTCCGTGTCTTGTTCAGCTCCATTTTGGGAAGCAGGAATGGGAAGATCACCACTGATTAAATGTATCTGCTGTAATTCTGTTGACTACAAAGAAATTACAATTAGATAAGGTAGAGATTTGAAAGTGATTTAGGGAAAACAGTTATGGGGGACAGGAGGAGGTTAGGAAGAAAATGAAACATTAAAAGCTATGTTCGAATTAGGATGTTGTGTTCTAGCTAAAATAATGAGTAAGATCTCAACCATTTAGCACAAGGAGGTAAAAGCAACCCCCTCCATTTATACTGAAACAGGTACATGACTTGCCTAAACCTTGCTTCCAGAAAGTCTTTTCCTCATTTAGTGCAATTTGACCTTATAGTGGTTTTGCATAATCCTGTACAAGCAGCAGGAATGCACCGCACTGATGGTCTGGCTATAAGTCTAATTGCCCGTTTTCTTCAGTAGCATTTCATTCTGTCTTTGGGGCTGAAGTGGTCATCTAAAAAGTCATTAGAAAAGCCATCTAAATATGCACAACCAAAATGTGCTACCACCGATGGCAACAGCACACAAATCATAAATCTCCCTTAGAATTTCAAAGAAGAGAATTTGTCCATTGGATTTCAGACAGCTTTCCCCACACTTGCAATACATTTGAAAATTTCAGCTGTCCTGAGGTAGTATTGTTGAAAACTTTCTTTTAAATGCATGTCCTGATTTCCCCAGGTACTTTGCATTCCCTAAACTTCCTTCTGTTCAGAAGATCCCAGGCTGTGCGGGGCTGGCGCACCCCTGCCCTGTAGGATGAGCAGATCCCAGGCCATGGGTGGTCCCACCTCAGTGTCCACAAGTGGCAGCATCGGAGTATGACTCTCGAGACCTGGAGCAGGGAGGTGTTGGAGCAGGGACCCACCTCAGCTGGATGCTGTGGCACTAGTTTGAGAGCCGCTGGAAGAGCACACATCCAGGGATCTGTTACCGTGGAGGGTTTTTGTTGATACTCCCATTTGCTCAGATTGAACACGGGAGACAGCAATTTGATGTTAATTTACCTGTGTTTATTTGTTTAACAAATGAAACATTTGTTTTATGTTCATATATAAAAAAAAATATGTAAATATACATATATATATTCATGTATATATAAAATATATATGTAGGATTTTAATCCAGATGTTTTAAAAAGAAAACAACTAAAAACGAGGCTTTGTGGGCATCTTGCTAGCGTTGAAAAACAGAAGGTAATGTCTGCAGCAAGCAGTACCATCTAAAACAGTACCTAACTGTGTTAGATCTACTAAAACCTTTATACTTAAAGGAAAAGAAATTCTGCTTGCTCTAACATGAAATGTATAAGTTTCCACCTCAAGCAACAAACCCATCTGTCAAAGCTAGTCTGTGGAGCGGAGCCTGGCTGGATGATCTGAAGGGCAGAAAATAGGCGCACTATGTTACAAGCTTCCGTTTGTTAGCAAATAGCGTTTTGGTAATTTTTATCAACCTGCATGGTCCTCCTTGAAGGGAAATAAAATTAGTTGTGTGTGTATGTGCTGCGAAGTTTAGCCCTGAAGAATAAGTTTTAAAAGGCAGAAGGAAATGGAGACCTGCCAAGCTTGTTGGCTAGAGTCATGGACAAGAGCAAGGCCTGTCTGAACTGCCACTCAGTTTTTATTCTGCGAGTTTGCAGGGTTGGTGATTAGAGTGGCTTTCGCCCAATTATGCTGTGATTATTCCGCTGCACTGTAATTGACTGGGGAGATATGCTAATACCTGTCATTTGGGATGATAAAAGATGAGCGGAGGACGCAATGCATTATTTAGCTGGCTGTGTGATAGATGAGGGATGCGCAGAGTGCTTTAATTGCTGAGAAGAGAGGTTAAGCTGAACGAACGGATGAATTAGAAATGAGTTTTTTTATGGCTTGTGGAAAAGTGAAATAAAGGAAAATGTGCTTTAAAACTGTAGCAGCAGATAGAAGGAAACACAACAAGACGAGATCTTTCAGGCAGCTTACTCTCTTAATTTAAATATATAAGACAAAACACAGTTTAGTGTTCAGTAAATAATAATAGCAATAATGATAAGAAATGCTCGGTGAGTTCATATCCTTGCCAAAAAAAATTTGTTGTTAAAGGAGCTGTTTTCATTTGAGGTGATATTTGGTAATTTGGAACAGTTTCAATTTCTCTGGCAGTTCCTTATTTCTGAGGACTGCAGTACCGCTGCTGAATATTGTGTTTTTTGTGTGCATAGGTCAGATATAGATTTACATAAATAACATCACTCACATATATACATATATACACATATAAAATCTCTGGGGTATATGTGTTATACAGTTAATAAGTGCACACAGAGAGGAGTGAGATAAAATGAATATTCATAATGATTGGAGGAGTGTAGCAATACAATTAGCAAGAGTATACAAATAACTCATAAGTGACAAAGCTCTTACCCTTTTGGGTGGGAAGGTCATTAGAAACAGCATCTTCTTCTAAAAAAATTACCTTGTGAAAAACAATGAAGGCAACCGTAGTAATTTTCCCCTTGTGGCATTCTTTCCATTTATAGTGTCAGGACGTGGGCCTTTGCCCATGGTTTAGAAAAACATTTGGAGTCTGTTCCATGAACACATGTGTGGGATAGTTTTTTGAGAAGGCCCTTCAATTTGCAGTTTTGTGTGTACATCCTCTTAGCAGAGAGTTTGTCGTGAGCATCCAAAATGCAGTTGAAAGAATAACCTCCAAAGTTCCATGAAAATGGATGCATGAATTCAGGCTTTGTAGAAACAGAGACTTCCAGTACTTTATTTTTAAAAAAAATAATAATAATTAAAAAGAAAAGCAGATTGATGGAGAATATTACCCCACCGTTACACCATTGCAATTCAGTACTAATGTTCTAGAAAAATAAGGCATCTGTGTGTATTGGGACTGAACCTTTATAAAATGGAGGAAATGATCTCCTGTGTGGCTGACTTCTCCCTGAGCCAGTCTAACTGCTGTGAGGCTGCTGCTTCTCCATTGTAGCACATTTTTTCAGAAAATAATGGCTCTCGAGCCATTATTATTGAATGATGATGGATTTGACTAGAATATCATGCCCATTGAGCTGGATGCCAGCTTTAGACAGATGCACTACTCCGCTGCTGAAGTAGGGTCTACGGGGCCTGATCACTTCTCCAAATATAATTGTCACCTTGTCTTCTCATACTTGCTGCAGTTCACCAAAATTTCTTTATGGCTGCTTTTCATCATCTTAGTCAGGGATTGGCAACTTATTTTACAGCTGTGCAGACCATTGTTAACTTAATTTTTTTTTTTGTTAAGTTGGCTTTAAAAGAGCAGTTTATAAGGCAGTATGCTGCTTTTATGGAGCGATTTATATTACTATGTGCTGCTTAATATAATTTTTGTAAAATGACCACTCGGATTTCAAAACGCGAGTGCTTCTGGTTGCGCTTTGGCTCCTTTCCATCAGCTGAATGGATGCAGCTCTCAGGAAAGCTGTGCATCTTTGAAGAAAGAAGTAGTAAAACGTTCTAATGTTATTGTTTTATGGAGTGTTATATAGAAAAATCTAACTTTTAAAAATCCCTTATTAGCCATTTTTAAAGATGTTATAGGAGAAAGTTTATTCTATGTGACTTGGTTAGTAACAGGACATGGAACGTAGGCAGTGATTCTGCCCCGAGAGACGCAGGCCCCGCGGTCACACCGCCAGGCCTCATGGCAGGCGCTCGGCCTGCTGCAGGCCGTCAGCCACACGTGGCTCACGACAGCCGGCCACATCTTCATGCTGCAGGGTCTGTGTGGTCTAAAACAGCTCCGGTGTAAGCTGTGGTGCCAGCTTGACAGCACATAGAGGAGGAGAGAGAGCTTGCAGGGAAGGGAGCACGAGCGTGATGCCTCACCTCGGGGACCACGGAGTATCTGCAGAAGCAGGAGAGCTGTCTGAAAGTGGTGCCTACGTGGCATCTGGCATTTTCTAACATGGCAGGTAACACTTTTGGGGGGTCTAAATCCATCTGCTGTTTTTGTGGTTTGCGGGTTTTTGCAGTTTCCGTAACAGCCCAGGTTGCAATGACCCCCTGCAGTCAGGAGGGGAATGGGGCCCCATCCTGCTCGCTTGTAGATAGCGCTAGCAGTGAAGTGATCCTGTCCAACTGCGTGTGCCCAGTGAGCTCTTCATGTGCTTCCATGTAAGTGCGTGTAGTCATACAAGCAGGATAAGACTACTAACTTCTTTTTTTCAGTCTTTTCTAGTCCAAATTCCCTGGAAAGCATTATTTTCGCTCACTGCATTATGCCATGTATAAAGCATCAGATGACTTTCAGCGTGTTGTAACTATGAAATCAGCATGCAGTTTAAAGGATTTTCATTCTTATTGAACAATAAATTTTAACTCACCCAAGAAAATAAAAATCACTTACGATACAACAGCGAAGCTGCAAGTGACGCATTTTTCAGTACCCAGCTTTGCCAATTAAAACATTTGTCTTCGTTATATATATCGTTTGTATATTTGTATGCATGTACGTTTGCATAAAGTTACGTGAACACTGAATACATTAATTTCTGTGTTACAGTGTGATGCAAATGGCTGTCTATCAGAGAATTTATTTTTTTCGTCTGTGCTCTATGAGATACCTACCATAAGAACAGATGGGAAGATTAATGTAAAACAAAGAGCACAATACCTGAACTAAACACCTTGCTTATGATCAGCTGAAATTAATCAGGAAAGAACACAATGTTCGCTCATAATAGTTAATCTTTGTGGTTTTTTTTTAAATACATTGTTAGGTCAATTGGAAGATATTACTCCTAAATTGTTGCTTGGCTTAGTGTTATTTCTCTACATTTAAGTATCTATAATTTAGATTCCAAGGCAAAAATAACTTTATTTTGTTACTGATAAAAGATGAAACATATTTGACTGACATTGGAAATCAGTGATAAGAAACTTTAACAGATCTATCAATCAAAACAGCAGTTTTATTTCTTGTATTATTAGCTCCCAAGGCTTTGCTGCAGCGCGTGAGAGGTAATTTCTTACCGTAGGCTTTTCTTACTGTGCACTTGATGTACTTCTGGGGTGGGCGGTGAAAACTGTACATTTTATTTTGTTTTCAGTGTTTCAGTCATAAGGTTTTGATGATCTCAGCTTGTTCCTTTAGTAGTTATGTCTGGGTATGATCTAAAGAATCTTCAAAACCCACTAAGGCAATAAGAAACAGAGGTCATGAGAGAACTGAGTAATTTCGTAGACTTAAAAACATTGGAGAAGGGGGGAGGGGACAGAACTGGTCTTACAATGCTTTATGAAAGCAAACCGACAGCAAATCTTGAGAATTTCAAAGCATCCGTTCTTTTTCATAGTTTTCCATCAGGACTCTATATACATTTTATGGCACGGCTGTAGTCTCCATTTGTGAAGTGCATTCTGAATTACGTGAGTTATGCTTGTGTTAGTTTTTTGATCCCTAGATCAATCCCAGTTGTGAGAGTTTATTGAAGCCTCTAGTGGGTGAAACGCAGGATGAGGAAGCAGAAGCTCCTTTGATTATGCCTAGGTAGCTAATTAGAAGAGGTAGCAGTGTCATCCAAAAGAAGCTATTATGGAACCACTAAGAGCGGGACTAGGGAGAGAGAGCACTTTCCTTGAGTCATCTAGCACAGACATGAACCTCATGTAGATTTTTCTTTCAAGAGAGAGCGAAAATTCCTTCCCCTCCCCATATTTTTAAATAATTCTAAACAGCGTCGGCCCAGATCCTTCCTTATTTGAATTTGAAATTATTTAGCTATATTAAAATGAATAGACAGTGCTGTGTCTACAGCCAGGCTCATGATTCCAGAGCTTAGGCTTGGATGGAAACCTCTTACATTGATTCTCTGTAGAAAAACATGAGTATGGCATTCCGGACTCCTACTTCTATGCAGTTCTTTATCTGTTGATCCCTTCAGACAGTTTTAACCATGTTTACCACGTAACTTAAATTAAAAACTATGATGAAAGTAATTTCGGTAGATAAAGGTTTAGCGGTATTTTTAAAATCTGTATGGATTTTAAAGCATGTGGTGTGGAAGGTCTAGACTTTAAGAACAATATTCCTCATTCAGTTGACAGATTAAAAAACAGTGCAGTTACCTACCTACCGTCACTATTTCTGTTTAAATAATGCTTTCAACAATTTAAGTGCTGGAATATTCAAAATCCAGTTTATTTTGGACCAATTATGTTGTTAAGGTGTTTGTTATTACTTTTGCGGCTTGATTTTACTCCTCTATGTAAGTGGATCCCAAGATCATAAGCACCCTCTGAGCATGTTCCCTTCCTCAGAAAAGCCAGAGAGGAGCGATGGGCGAGTTGATTCATCAGGGTTTGCTTTGCAGGATGATTGCTTGAAGAGGAGGGGTGGAAAGCATAGGCTAGAAACGGCTAGATGTAAACTATCTGCTTTGTTGGTTAAAATTAAACAGAGGAGGAAGAAGGGGAAATGTCTGGTTTTTGAAGCCATTCATAAGTAAGAAGTAAATGTCTGTTGAACGTGTAGCTTTGTGAACCTTCTCTAGTCACCTGAGTATACTGGCCAGATCAGCTGTATCTGTGCCTCGTGATTGATTTGCTGGTCAGTCACATTTCAACACCTTAAAAATAATAATAATAGTCCTGCTGGTCCTATCATGAAAGACGATTTAATCTGTTCTGCAACTGACAGCGGCCAGAACCAAATGCTTCAAAAAGAGGGTAGGAGGAACTGCTCAGTGTGCGAGTGCTGGAACTGCTCCTTCACGTGAGAACTTATTTAAAGTGAACCTGAATTCTGCTGGAGGTTGGAAGCCAATGTTTGCCTCTAGACATTGCTGATGAAAGTTACCAGATGTTAGTATAACATCTATACTAGAATTTATGGTTTTGTTAGCTAATGTAATGCAGTGCAAAGTATGCAGGTGAAAATTGAACAGTTTCCTTATCTCCAGTGGAGAAAGGCTTTTCGTTTCCAGAAGGAGGAAACTAGCATACAGTGTAAGAGGCTAAGCCCAAGACCTGAGACAGAGGTGTTATTTTATTATTTTATTAAGAACAACTGTGAATTAGAAGTGAATGTATAGGGAAAGTAAAAAATTGCCATTCGTCTCTGGCAAACAGTACATTTTAAAAATTCTGACTGTAGAGGACAAGATAGTTAGTATCCAGTGGAAGTGGTATATTGGGTGGCTATACTTTATACTTTCGTTTTTAATGAATTGTTGTTCTGTGTTAAACATGCTCGGGTGGTTACCAAGTGTTTTGGTATGTAGTGAATAATGTCTATGAGAAGTAGGTGCTGAGTCATGATACAAAGTTAGCATTTTGGTGGGAGATTGAAGGGGAGTATGAACCAGCTGTATGTGCGGCTTGGAAAAAAAATGTTCCTGCAGTTCTCACCAGACAGTCTCCGGAGCTGGTGAACAGAAAATGCTTCTGTTTGGAGGTCTGAAATTCTGAGTTCTCATTTATTTTAAATGTTCCAAAGGTAATAAAACACTTTCTAGGAGTCTAAATGAGATGTAATGAATTTGATTTTAGGGGGAAGGGAATTTATTTCTGTGGTTGTTGCTTAATCAACATCTATTCTGCCACTTCACATCAGCTTCTGTCCTTTCCAAGCGAATTAGTTCTTTGGGCAGCACGTTAAGAGGAAGTGTATTGTTCTTGGCAGGGCGCTTGAATTTCTAATTACCAGATTCCTGCCTTAATTGCAATTACCTGGACACCCAGGCAGGGTGAACTTTTGGAAAAGAATGTAATTAGTGCAGAAGAAACCTTGCTGCCAACTGCTTGTCCGGATGTCTACGCTAAGCAGAACCGTGATAAGTTCACATCTCTGCAGACAAGCTATCAATCCACAGAGAAGATGCCCAAATGTTGTACGAGCCTGTTGTAATGTGCATGATTCCTGTATGGCCTCAGACCTGGTGTGGAGTAAAAGAAAACTATTTGTTATTCCGTTCCCACCTGAACTGAGGGATGAAGGGGGACTTGTATGAGGGAAAGGCCTTCGGCTTCTTTGTTGTAGGTGCTCACCAATGCGGAGTTCATCAGGTGCAGAATTTGTTTGAATAAATGGCTATCGTAAATTGTGGTCTGCATGAGATAAACGAGGTGCACACCGAGTAATTCAATTCCAGTAAAAACAAACAAACTAGGTCATTTCTTTCCAATAAAGCTTGTAGTGTGCCGTTCTTTGCATACAATTGCATGAGCAAAGTGTTACCAGTCCAAAAGATAGGTTGCAAAACCACACTTTTGAGCAGAGGTGGAGGTGTAGTAAGGGAGTTGTTGAAAACAGGTTGTATCCTGATTGTAAGCTGAAGTCACGTGGCTTAAGGGCCTCTGGAAAGGTTTGCTGCATCAGGCTTTTATTGACAATTCCCTTGTGTTGACTCACAGGAAAATTAAATTTAATTGATGAAAAACAGGGGGGGAAAAAAAGGATTACTACTTTAAAAAAGATTACTGAAAACTTGCCTTTCTCTAATGGTGTCCATTTAATAATTCAGCTTTCAAATAATGGTGCTGATGAGGAAATCAAAAACCTTCTGTGTTAAAGTACTTTTTGTACTGGGGCTTGAGTTGTTTGTGGGGGTGCTTTTTTTTCGTTGATCCTTTTTAATTTAACAACAAAGTGAAAAACAAGCAAACAAACAAACACACAAAAAAACCAAAGAGCACAGAAACATTGATGTGATTGATCCCAATGAGGTCAGGAATGGACAGACTTCGTCTCCATGGTGGTAGCCACTTCTAGCATACCGGTGTCACTTATTGGTGGACGGAAAATAAGAGAAGCCATCAGATAAGTGCCTTCTGTTTTTATGGAGAAGAGTTATAAAACTGCTTTGTTCTTTCAGAAAAGCAGTTAAGAGCACTTCAAATGAACTGCTCAAATGCCAGGCTCCCCAAGCTCCTGTAATGGCAAAAGGGTCATGATGGGAAGGGTGGTGGTGTAAAACTATTCCAGCTGCTTTTAAACAGTGCAGGGGTAGAGGAGATGGAGGAGGTAAGCTGGTAGAGCAAAATATAACCCTGGTGCATAGTTACCTGGTTTAAATTCAATTACTGTGGTGTTCAAATCGTTAACAAGTACATCAATATGGCTTTTATTAGCAGAAGTTTTCCTGTCACATATGGAGTGGTTGGCAGCAAGAATTTGTTCTCAGCCAGCCTGGTCACATATACAAAACTCATTCAATTAGATTCCAGGGTTTGTTGCCCAGTCCTCAGTTTTGCCATAATAGGAGTGAGAATGCTAAATGCTTAGGGAGGTATTTCACGAGATTCAAAGTCAACAAGCCTGACGGGCGGGCTCAGTACTGGGGGTTTTTACATAGCTTTTAAATTTTGATTATGCGAATAGGAGATGCTTTAAAAAGTTGGGGTATTGCATTGTTGTCATAATCATTTTCTCTCTATTCCCAGTCTAAGTCTGTATCACCAAAAGAATTGCGTGTGTGCATATAGCTTCCCTCCCTTGTTGTTACAAGTAATCTGCATTTATTAGCTCCGCTTGGTGCATGCTAGCCATGGGCAGAGCTTCTGACGACTAGCATCAGCTGAGCTGTTACCATGGCCTTGCCTGATTGCTTCATGCAGGCTTTTGAATGGTGAAGACCTTCTTAAGAGAGTTATTTTTAGTATTCTCATATTTATTTTAATTTGCATGTTTGCTGGTAAGAAGGGACATAATTTTTCCCCTCTTTTCCCCTCCGTCTTTCATTAGGAACAAGCACAGGCTATCTTTCAGTGTTCGTATTTCTGTGCTCTTACTGCATCTCCTTTTGTACTGTTAGCTCTACTTCCTCATACCTTTCTTTCTAAAAAAGCACATAATAAATTTCAATGTTGAGGACCACTGGACAAATAAATAAACAAATAAATAAATGCATCTACTTTTAATCTGTGCCTGGAAACGGATGGTTGGAGAAGCAGTACTTGTAACTGATAATTTTGCTCTTTCCTGTAAAGGTAAAATAAGACACAGGTTAAAAAAATTAAAAGTGGAATGACATCTGGATGATCTTTTATTTCCCGGTTACTGCAAGTCTTGATATTTCTGTCTAGAGTCACCGGGTGCGTAATATTGAAGTGCTTGGATACAACAGGAGCCTGTTTGGAATCAAGTAGTGAATCCTTTCACTAAGGATACTTACTAAGGATAGAAAGGCTGTCTCGTCTGAGGATGAACGGGGACTGTTTGTCCTAGGATGATTGCTGGTTCTGCACCTAGGCTAAAATAAATCTCTCATGTATGTATCTGTGTGCTGCTGAAGTGAGCAGAGTAGACATTATGATTTGCTCTTTGCTTCCTTTTGTTTTGAATTCAAAGGCCATCCCTAATTGATGGAGGTTTCCTTTACGATGCACTTATTTTCAAATCCATCATGCAGTGCTTGTGCTGCCCCTTGTCTTCATGGATGCGCTGGTCTTTGACCCAGAACTGGTAAATGAACCCTGCAGGGAAATCATTAGAGAATTGGAACGGTTGTGGTGGAGGGACCAAGGGTCAAACCATTACCTCCCCGCAGGACCGTCGACTTAAATTGGACTTCTTGCTTTTCAGAAGCAGGTCAAGTGTCAGGGACGGCTGAAGTGGTCAGGTACAAACCAATACAGATCATGGACAGAGTTTGGGCTTTTTTTAGCTTAAAAAATTGAGGCTAGGCAGGATGGACTTAGTCTGATGATGCCTTCTCCTTTTCTCTCCTCTTTTCTCCCTTTAAAAAGTAACGTTAAAATCCCGAGAAGTCAATGGAGCCAGCACTCTGACACTAACTTGACATTTGTGATCTTTTGGCAGAGTCATAATTTTTTAGAGTAGTCGGTTCACCTTTTTAGTTTGTCCTTGCAGTTTTCTTTGATAGAAATATAACAAATGATACTTTGTAACAAGAAATACATCCATATTTTTTGCAGGAAATACACCCCTGCTCTTTTTTCACTTTCTCAACTTTCTTTTGCGTAATTTTTTCACACTCTTAAACTCAACAGGAATGTAAAGTGACCTTTTTCAGAATGTACAAAATAATTATTTCCTGATTCTAGAGAAAAAACTCCGCAATAGCATGTTTATGGTAATGAAATATAATGCTTACCATGAGAAAGCATTTAATGGTTCAGCTTAGAAATCTGTAGCCCTTGAAACATTTTTTTTTCTATCCTCAAATTCTGAGCATGGCGAACTTAAATATAACATAAGCTTAAAATACCAAAAATGTCAAAAAGCTGTGAGTGTCGTACTACTGAAATACGACCACAAATACTGAAGCGCCAAACAAATTGTACAAAAAAAAGAGGGAGGGAGGGATAGATTAATCTGTAAAACCTGAAGTTCTTTTCAGTGCAACTTCAAAGCGCTCCCTCCACAGCCACGAGCTGCTGTGGAAGATGATTCAGAGCCCAGGCTGGGTTCCTGCCTTCAATAGCTCCTGCAGAGGGGAAATTTCCCTCCGCTGATTAGAAGCTCGTCCGCATGTGCCTGCAATTACCCAGCGGAGAGATCCTCCTCTTCTGCTCCGGACTTGGTAGCCTGGAGCTGCGTTCTGACTTGCATAGGGGGTTCTTCCCTTCTGGAATAATTCATGAGGCGCAAAACATTAACCCAAGCGCACGTTTGAGTTAGTGGGCCAAAACTGAGCTCTTCTGTTGAAATGGGTGGCAGAGGAGTGTTTCTAGAGAATTAAACATGTCTTGATCAGAGGAGTTAAAATACTTGCAACGTGACTGACAGGTAAATGTTTTTTGAAATATTAACGCCAAAAAAAAAATCAAGGAAAGAAACATGTAAGTGCTATTTTGGTTGGCGTATCCCGCTCAGAAACACGTGAGCTTGAGATCCGCTGGTCAGGGAGGCGCAGAGCTCGGACATCACCGTGCTGTTCCTTGCCGTGCCTGGTAGGTCCAGATGGCACGTCCATGTCCCGTGCCTTTGTGTGTCCATGTCCTATGCCTTTGTGTGTCCGTGTCATGTCCCGGCCACGTGTGTGCTGCCCACAGGGAGCTGAGCATCGCAGCTGAGGGCCCGATGCGAGGTGCTGCAGAGCCAGGGACCTTGGGGCGGCCCTGAAGAGAAGGCGCTGGAAACACAAACGGGTCTCGGTTTCCGTGCTTGCAGAAGGGATTACAGCGCATCCTGTGCTGTGGCTGCACCTTGTCTGGTGATAGAGGGAGGCCGAGAAAGTAACCAGCTGGAATCAATTATCTTTTATTCCAGCTTCTTTCACTTCCAGCAGCTCTCTCCTCTCCAGCAGGCTGGAGCTGAGAAGTACACAATTGCGGGTGTGCAGAAAGAAATCTGCTTTTGTAACACCTCCGGTATTGTGTCTGGTGGAAGCCAGCTTAAAAGGGTAAGCAATTTGGAAAATAGCTCCTTGCACAGCAGCGTGCGGGAGGGCCCCGCTCGGCTGTGTCGGGGTGGGCAGCGCAGGCAGGAGCGGCTGGCCGGGGCGGCACCGAACCTCTCTGAGCACCGAGGAGGAAGAGGAGGAGGAGGAGGAGAGCCGACCTGCGGTCTGTAAAAGTAAATACGGAGAACTTCCATTCGCAGGAGCTGCTCCAGCTTTTGATGTTGATGATGATGAATGGCGTGTAATGAACGGGCCGCGCAGCTGAGAGGAGCAGCTCTTTGAACACGGCTTTTCCGTTGTAGCGCGTCAGCACTAACAACCCGGCTTCCTTTGATAGGAGACGGTGGGCCAGGAAGCAGGCTGGAAGGAAAATGATTTTCGTGAGCTCCTCACAGAAAGTATACAAGGCGTCAGGGCTTTCGCTTGTCAGTCAGTCATGCAATCTGTTTTAAAAGGTGAGGATTTGAAATAGCGCAGATCGCAGTAATAGTCATGTTGGTCAAGTTTTACCCGCTGGAAAAGTAGACAAGGCCGTTTCATTATATCTGTGCAGGGAGGTCGAAGTGTGCTTTGGTGTTGAGTACAGTTCTCAAAAGGGAACGGTGTTTGGGTTTTCCTGGCAGGTGGGTAATTATGTCCCCCCCTACTTTTGTGGTACTGAAAGTGACCGTGATGGAGCGCTGCTCTGGCTGTGGTCAGGCATCCCATGTTACCTGCTCTGGAGCAGACGGGCTGTGCATAGTATACTTGTGTTTAACATAATGGCACTGTTTCCAAGGTTGTGAACCTTTGGGCTTTCTTCAAGTCTTTACAGGTATATTCCAGCATAATAAACAGAAAACAAAAATATTCTGGAGATAGCATTGCTGGTACTTAAATTTAATGTAATATTCTGAAAAGCCCTACGTATGCATCTTGAAATCAGTATGCACTACATTTTAGTGTTAATTTATTTAAATTATTTCTAGTTTTACACAAATCTCACTTTTAATTCACATATATATATGTATGTAGATGTATAGATAGGTATGTATGCGTACGGAAGAGAGAAGATGCTTTCACGTGACTGTTTGTTAACTTTTGACAGGAGATAAAGGACTGGCACTTGAAATACTGAGAACTTTTCCTTTCCATTTTTTGCTTGTTTGTACCCCTAGAACCACTGGTACTGTCCTCTCTCCGCTTTAAAATTCAGGCACAAAAAGAAGTTAACACTAAATGTCATTTTATAATTGCAATAATGGTCACACAGCTGTGCTTTCCTCGTTTTGTAATGCACGTCAGGATCAGTTTAGGAGCTCAGCCTCATTTCCTGCCCAGATGTAATGCTGGTGACCATTATTACAGTAAGAAAGTTCTTCTTGTTCATTATGGCTGGAGTCAGGCGGATGCCTGGGCGGTGTAATGAAGGCCAGCGTAAAAGGATGCTGCAGTTCTGGGTTAACTGGGCGTAAGCTTTCAGTCAGTTTGGGAAGCATGCCTGTGGATATACGGACAGCAGAGCTATAGGAAGCTCATGCACATGTGCTTCTGTGTGTTTGAGAAACAGTAATAAAATAAAATAAAAAAATAAGTTAGATGTGCTATTCTTTCGTGAGTTAAGAAATGTTTTCGTTATTTATGAGTATGTGAAATTCTGAGGAGGAGCTCTTACACTTAAATGAACCTGTGAGCAGCCCATAGAAAAGCAAGTGCCTGCAGCGCTAATAATGAGAACTGACAAGGCAATCCTGCTGTGTTTATTTATGACCTTCTGCCTTTGTTAGCTCTTGTGAGAAATTCCTTTCTAACCATAACAATATTGCTGGAGTTTGGCACTGTGCTGAGAAATCCTACGGAGCCCTGAGGCCCGCTAACTGGCAGTGGTACAGCTCCTAACAGATTGGCGTGATTGTTGAAATTTTTACATGTTTTTTTCTTTATTTATTTCTTTACCTAATTCATAAGACTGTTTGTTCCTTTGGTGCATTCATTTATTCTGCCAATCACCCTTCAGACTTGTTTTGGGACTTTGTGACAATCCCAACTTACTGATTTGCTTTCCCCCCTCTTTTTGGTGGTCTTTCTACTGAATAACTCAGAGGATGAAATGAGCTTTCGTTTGATAGTTCATCAGTTAGATCTTTGTAAGAAAAGTTGTGAGAAAGGTAGTGTTTTGTTTCGTCTTTTACAGAAAGACAGCAGTGTAGAAATGGTGCCCCATCCGTAGTCTTCTCAACGTGGAAGAGCACGAACAGGCGGCTAGAATGAGTGCTCAGGCAGCAATGCAGCTAAGCAGCGATGACTTTACAAGCCACAGAGCAAAACTTTGATCGGGCTAAGACCCATATCCTTCTCAGGCTGTATCTCTTACAAACCATGACGTGATGCAGTTGGCTCTTTGCCCATCTTTCTGTCCCACGCATGCCCCTGCAGACCTCTCAGCCCTGCTCCCTGAGCTCCGTTGCACTGCTCAAACGCAGGTTTGGAAGTTAGAGCATCAGCAGGAGGTGGGGAAGCACCTGAAGTTTTTGCAGGGCTAAAATCTGCTTTGGCTTCATCATGCAATGACTGGGATGCGGATGTCGATGGTGGTTCAGCGGTCTGCTGTGTGTGGCATGGGGGTTTCCAGCAGCAGGAGAGGAAGGGAAATGAGCACTGCCTTGCAAGGGCTTTGCAGGCCCTCTTTCAAAGGAGCTTCCAATGCAGCCCTTTATTTCTTCTACCTTTTCTCTGCCACATTACCCGGCATGTTTTTTCTCACCGTGCATGAACACCCTCAAAATTCAGTACGGCTAGGGTGGACTTTGGTGGGGAAAGAGAGTTTTCTGTTAACTCTGTTTACAAATATTTCATACCAGTGACTTACAAGTGCAAAATCCACAAAGTCTTTTTGGCCTTGTGGTACCACAGTGGTGCTTGCTGGAGGGAACCACAGCATGTCCACGGCCTGGCAGGTGTTGGGGAAGGACAACTGGCACCTCAGTTCCAGGGCTAGGTAGCGCACAGTGGTGCGATGGGGCAGGTGGGGAACTCCTGTTCAATATGGCTCCACCAAGTAAGTGTCCGCTCATCAGAGTCCATGGAGCAGCAGCCACATTTTGGCCAATGCTGTATGCTGCATATCCTCCCTCGGATTTCTTCGAGTTTTTTCATAGTGTGTTTATTACCATTGCATTGATTTGTAGTTCAGTGTAATACCAACCTCCTTCCTCAAGCCAAGAAAACTTCTGGAGGAACAGTCTCATTGAAAGCTTTATCTAGGAGATCTTGGGACTCCTTGTATTTTCTATAAGAAGAAAAGTATGCAACTTTCAAGAGTGCTGAGGCACTCAGAAACTCACAGAAAGCTGGCTTTCACAATCTACCATTGAAGTCTTTTCTTTCTATAATCTAGTAATTAAAGAGCAACAGTAATTGGCATATGTTGGTGATTTGTTTTGTGTTTTTTTTTTAATGTAAATTTCATAGTCAGTATAGTTTAAGACTTCTGTAACAACCTTTCCTGTTTCTCCTCATGTGTTGGAGTTCAGAACTGTGCCTAAAATTGCGAACCTGCTGGATAAAGATTGGCTTAATGCATCCAGTGATCAGGACAACAGTGTTGTTGCCTTAGCCTCAGGATAACTCTTCCCACCCCAAACACAAAGTTTGTGAACCACATCTAGGACAGCATGCTTAACAGGAGGCAGAGGAGGGTATTGGCCTTTGAGATTTTTTTCTTAAAGCTTAATTGAAGGAAGCACTACAGGTTATCCTTCCTACTGGTGTAATCAAGATACTATTTCAAAAGAAATCTGAGGCCGAGACACCTTTCTAAGATTTCAAAAGCCTTTTGAAATTTATACAGAGGTTTCCGAAATGTAAGTTCTACCCAAGTCTGTTAAAGCCGTATCATCTCAAAATATCACGTTCCCTTGCAGCTCAATTATTTCGCACAATAGTGTGCCCAACCAGGACTGAATTACGGTGAGGAGATGTGGACTACAGAATTTGGGGTGATTAGGGAATCTGGTTCTAGCTAGCGCGTGTGAGAAAAGAGCTGAAAGTTTTTCTGCCTTATTACTGCCTTGAATTTCATTTGCCATCCTTTTCCCAGGTTACTTGGAAATGAAAAGGTAGGAGGGGTGAGTGAACAGCTCTTGAAGCATAATCATTTGATTTTGCTGTTATGGCCCATAAACCTCAGAAAGGAGTAAGCAGTTTGTGTACATGTGGGTGTGCGTGAAGCGATCAGCCCCGTTTGTTTGTGCTCCACTGGTCGTTGAACTGGGCACCCCTGGAGTCGTGTTAGCTTCAGAAAAACGAAAGGAAGCCCAGGAGGGAGGAGCGTGAGAGAGTCCTGCGTGATGCCGAGAGAATGAGTCTGGAGAGGCAAATTTAACTGAATTTATTGCGGTGAACATTGTGACACTAATTTCTGCCTGCTCCACCAGTATAGCAGAGCATATCCAGTTAGTTCCAGTTTTGTTAAATAAGGCTTGTTAATTAATGCTGTTCTCTGAGGCAAGGCTCTTTATTCAGTCTCTTAAAAAACAGGCATTTCTGACATCTACCACTGTTCTTGGTGTATACGTTTTCACCTGCTTTCAGCATGTGATTAAAGAGGAAGAGGTGAAAAGTTACTGGAGCACTTGTGTTTTTGAAGTTCAAGATGTGTCTCTGGTTTATCTTGTGTAATTGTGGTGTTTGGTTACACAGATTTGTGGGGGAGAGAGAAGAGAGGCACACTATGATGCATGCACAACACCTAAGCTAATGGAAAACTGTGTTTTGTAAATCTTCATTCTCACGCTCACCTGCTGGGACATCTCCTTTATCAAACCATGGCTCCTACAAAGGGTATTAATATGCCAAAAAAAAGGCAAGTGCTGTAGATCAAGGGCTTTTAAACCTTGGGTGTACAGGTTCATCAGTTGTTTTGTTCTTTAGTGTGGTCCACATACAGCTTCGGGCTACCAGAGCAGCCCACTTGTTATCAACGTGCCTAGTTTACTGTGGGATGGAAAGGTCTGTCTTCAGTGATCAGCGGGCGATTGATTGTTGGACCAACACCTTTTCTGTTTTCTCAACTCCAAAGCTCCAAATCAAATGGTATTGTAGGTCCAAACTTATTTTAACAGCCTGGCTGATGCCTCCTGAATGCAGTACGGGGTAATCTGAGAAGCAGGTATGGAAAGACATTAACTTATAATTGCAAGGTAGGTGCGCTGTGATGCAGTAGTAAACAGTAGTAGTAGATGGTAGGGTACATAGAGCCGTGCGAGGTTGTGTGGCCATATTGAAAGAGCTTCTCCTACATGAACTGCCCTTCGCAGACCTGTTGAGGATCTCGGCGCTGCAATCAAGTGTAGGCATGCTGCAGTATAGACATACTGTGAATTTTATCACATTTCATGCCATGGTATCCTGAAGTGATATTTGCTTCTTGCTTGAGCTGCACCTGCAAAGTCTCAGGTTTTTGAATACGTAGTCTCGAGACAGATGGTCTATTTCTGACTGCCTGTGCTGCAAGCTTCCACGAGTATGGGAGCCAAAGTAAAGGGAATAAAGGGAGTAAGTAATAATTCCTCATTCATGTCACTGCTGCTCCTGCCGAAATTTTAGGTCTTTTTCAGACCTACTGACCCATATATTCTTCTAATGTCTTCTTCTTCTGTCTCATACCCTTTTGTCCAAATTAATACTCGTCTGTCTTGTGACTCAGTACTCCTCCTCTTGCCTGCTTGTTCAGATATCTCTCAAAGACAATTGTGAAAGCAGAGCAAGTAACAGGAAGGGGAGGAGGAGGCATACAGTGTTTTCCTTGTGGCTTTGTGATGCTCGGTTCAAAGTAGGGTCAGGACAGAAAGAGAAGCAGGTTGGACTGACCAGCAGTGCAGCTGTCCAATGGCCATGCAAATTTTAAGCTTACTGAAGGAGGATGGTGATCTCCAAAACAATAAGCTCCAAAGAGCTTGAAAGGTTCTAGATTAATGCCTACTTACCTTCAGTCTGCTTCCTTTCTGTGTTATCCTGCCAGTTGAGCCTGCCTTCCCCATGGGAAGTAGGACATGATCTAGAAAATGGTTGTAACCCAACGAGGTGCGAAGGAAGGAAGTTACATCGTACCTCGTTGTTCTTCAAATGAAAAAACTCAGCTGTAATGGAAGGGATTTCGTGTTTGCGTATGTTTGACACTGAGGAAGCTGAATGAGTAGTAGTATGAGCGCGACCAGATTTTATTAGGTCGCTGTTACGCAAATTCAACTTTTCTTTCCTAGACTTGGCGGCAGTTTGTTGTTTTCATTGATTTGGGTGTTTTAAATGTTGATTATTTATTTGCTGTAGCTATGAGAGTTGTTGGCTGAGAATTTTTCTTTGCTATAATACCGAGGAAACAAATGGCTCCTAAGGGTTCCTGGCTGTTTGTTTTTAAATTTTATTCCCAGAAATTCTACGTGCTAAGCATTCTGCTTCAGAGATAAACAGTGAGGTTTGTATCCTGAGAGATGCAGTGTTATTGTTTTCCTGTTCTGGAGATTTACTGTTTACTTCCGATATAAAAAAGTATTGTTGTCAGACAAGCTCTGCATCTTACCTGTTTACAGTCCTTGCTAGGCTTTGTCAATTTGCTTTGATAGCACATGGGTCATTACTATTTATTGTTTCATACATGGGAGTCGATGTTTGTAAAGTATCAACTTTTTTATGGCATTAGGAGCTTTTGTGATGCAGCTGGAGACCTCAGAAGACCCCTTCCCATTAACTGTCAGGGAACTGCAGACCACATAATGCCGGGCACGCAGCACTGCCAGCGAGGTGCGCAGCTGGCCATGCTTTCGTGTGATTTTTGAAGCTACTGTGTCGGTTCTGAATTTCTAATTGCCCTAAGTTGTTTCTGATGTAAAGCTCTCATCTGGACGAGCAAGTCACATCCCATTGTGGAGCAGCGCAAGCACAGGAGCGTGACCGTATCCGTCTTTACAACCTCTACTAGTCTCATGTCTGGCAGACGTGGGCATATCACAAGCTGGTTAGATTGCTGTAGCATTGCTGGTCAATTCATATGGGTTTGGATTTGCAGGAACCACATGGTATAAACCAGTCGTATGTCATCCAAAGAAATGGAGAGAAATTACCAGTATAGTTTAAAATAGTTAAAAATACATGCAATAGTTTAAAATACACAAAAAGAAGCTTTGCCCTGAATACACACAGGTTTATGCTAGGATAAGTTCCTAAAAAATCAATGTAGTTTTTGAAATTATAGGATCTAGCAGTTTGTGCAGTGTGGTCCAAGTCCATCCAGATACGAGCACTGGAGTGAATTTGCTGTGGTTACACCTAGCTTTTCTTGTTGGACATCTGTATCAGGTCAACAGTTGTTTGGTCTGGATTTTGTGTTTGAATTAAAGTTGTCATGCAAACAGAGATCCCTTGCTTGTCAAGCAAATGTAGCAAGAAACAATTCTCTCTTTTTAAAATGAATTGGGAATTGCTTGCCACTGTGAGACGCCGTATCAAGGAGAAGAAAATTGTGCACCTGGTTCAGGTAGCAGCCAGGCCTGTGGGCACACCTGCAGGGAGGAATGCCTTCAGCCAGAGCCTCTCCTCCTGCATAGTCCTAACAGCTTGGATGCCTAAACATCTCCGTGCTCAGGAAGAAATAGTTGGCTGTTGCCTCGTGAATGGCTTCTCTGTGTCCTGCGTGGAAAGGTAGCAGGTGAGGTGGCCCTGTGCCAGAGGCCCTTGAGGTCTTTGTGGTGTGTGAGTGAGCAGAACAGGGCCAGGTCCTGCCGTCAGCTCTCCCTAAGGTCTCAGCCATTGAGGCTACGCGCTGCTTCATCATGTGTGCTCTGGTGTTCATGTTGTAGGACCAGGGGTTACCTTAAAAAAAAATACTAATAATGGTATAGCTGTTACTTTCTGACTTTGCATTGAGTCTACTTATATTTGCCAGATGAAACATTCCCTTTCACTGAATGTTCAGAGAAAACCCAGGCCAGTTAAAATCAGCACAGAAATTCATATCAGCTTGAGTTTTAAAAAACAAAAAAGTCAGCCCTCCTTTGTGCTTTCCTCGCTCTCTGCAGGTATTTATTTATTAGGACTCACTTTTCTTAGAAAAAAATATTTTCTGTGCTTCTTTAACCAGAGGGATTTTTTAAGACTGGGAATTAATTTCATATCCAAATTAAGTAAGAACTGTCCAAAACAGTCATTTGCTTAGTGATTAGGTAGTAAGCTGTGACTTGAATCTGCTTTCCCAGGTTGTCTTTTTGTAGATAATTTCTGGAATACTGGTGTGATTCCAGAATCCCACAGGTTGAAAAGAAAGAAGGCTGAGCACTGGCACTGCGTTATTTGCTTATATACTTTCTCAGTTGCTTAAGTGAGTACATGGCTTGGTGGAAAAAGGTTTTGCATCCTGGGGGACTTCCCTGTGTAACTTCTCAGAGAAGGTATTTGATACTGATAGGAGCCTTCACAACACGTTTCAGCTGTTTTAAGGAAGCGTGTGAGGTCTGCAGATGGAAGGAAGCATGCTTCCCTAGCAATCATGCATACTACACACCACTTTGTCACTAACATTAGTGCAAGAAGCTAGTGTTTTTACCATTTACTTAGAATTTACTTCATCTAGACTATTGCACAAGTAGTTTACTATATACAGGTTAAAATTAAAATTGTGTTTAGCAACACTAAAACATAGTAAGTGGGATGAAGTAGGTCTGCCAAGCACCATGACTAGCTAAACAATACCTCTGCCCAAATATTATCAAAGTTTGGGTTTGTCCTAACGCATGTCCCGTTAAGCAAGATTTTTTAAGGATGTGCATTAATTATGTTTGGCATATTCACAACGCATCTGGCCTGGTGGGAGGACACCTGTTGAGGGGGTGGGAGGCTGTGACCACGAAGGGGTTTTCCTCGTCCCCATGGCTCGGTGCCTGTGTGTTTTCCCAGTTGCACAGGAAGCGGGAGGCTGTTAGCTCGCTTGCTGTCTAGACAATGTGACCAGCAGGGCCTTTGGAAGTCTTCTTGAAACGTGCTATTATAGGCTTCTTTGTGATGAAAAGAGGTCTTACAAATATCTTGAAATTTAAACAGAGCTATTGTGGGTTTTTTCTTTGTGCGCGTATGTGTGTATGTCAGCCAAATGATTTGTTCAAAGTTAATCTCAATTACAGAGCATATTGTTCATAATCCCCCGTGGTTCCAAAACAATAGCCGAGTGGATGTCTGCGTGAATGTATATTTACATACTTATATGTAAAATACGTTTGTGTGTATATATAATTTCACTGCTGAAGCGGTGACTCGTGTTGAGGCGATGGATATTTCGCGCAGGACTCTGCCTTTTAACCAGTACCGTCCTCAGTCCTAACAAAAACACCGCGGCCTGGGTGGAGTAAGGGCGGCTTGGGTCCTGCAGGCAGGCAGGTTTAAGTTTAAATAACCCCCGCTCTGTGTACGCTATGCAGAAGCCCATTGAGAGATCCCCCAAGTCCCAGTAACCTGTCAGTGAACTTAAGCTGTCATTTAGCAGTACAGGACCTCATTTAGCAAGGTGCTGGCTATCTGCTAGACCTGTTGGGCACTTTTCAGTTTTACTGACTTCGGAGGAGGCACTCATCATTTTTCGGCTGTAGGTATTTAGCAAGGGATTCCTCCAGTAAAATCTTGTTTATGTTTTATGGCTGCTGGGACACTCCTGAGCAAAACCAGCAACTGCGTGAAGTGTTTGCAGTGTAAATTTTTGCTCCGTAGTGAGTGCTCTAATCCTGTCACAGTCTGTGTGTAAAATCATGGTGGTGTTAGCAAGTTACTGAAGTCTCTTTGCTATTTATTGGATTGAGGAATACTCCTTGGTTAAGATTATATTATATTGCATTGTATTATATTATTATATATGAGTGTCTGTGTGTTTTCTCTTGTGCTCTGTTTGCAGGTAACGGCGGGTTTTGTGCCTCTGTGCAGTTTACTTCCTTCTACCCCTTGCTGGCTGTGTTGCAATTGTAAATTGGTGTGCTATTCCAAGAGTGGCTCTCTTGTCAGCCTGATAAGATCATACCACCGGGAAGGCATAACATTATAATCCTGAGCACAATGTGATCCTGTTCATTTTAGCTCTTGTACTTGTCACAGGGACAAGGATAAAGGTTGTGCATGGGTGGAAGGTGAGGCTAGAAGTGAAGGTAGAGATAAAACACTTAACTAAAAGAGAGAACTCCTGCATAGGGACATTTCAGTTTATAGTCAAGGTGTAATCTCGAAATGAACTTGGAAAGCTGTTTGGGGTGTCCTGAATAATACAGAATGTAAAGCTGACAGAGAATACAGAATTTTGATATGGATATGTGATGGAGAAAAAAAATGTCCTCTCTTTTTCCTTAGATTTGGTATCACATTTGAAAATACAGCCATACCAATACCATAGGCAAGAGCAGTAAAATTATTCAAGAACCAGGTCTGTATAACAAAAGGTTTCTGGTAATTCTAGACTTGCTACGTTTTACTCAAAGAAATGAGTGCTTTCCGGATAAAACCTCTGAAAACAGGCAAAATTTAAGACATGCCTTAGGGTACGGGGACTTCAGCCCCTTAAAAGAATCCCTGCAATTACCTAACCTGCCAACTTTCCAACAAGATAAATGGAAGCACTGTAGCTTGAAGGTGCCTTGGTTTGAATGAGATGCAGTAAGTAAGGTCTCTCTGTTCTTTACAGGCATCATAGATCTGATAGTACTTATAAAAGAAGAATAGAGTTGGTGCCCTGCTGACTAAATTGTCCTCTAGAGGAGTATTAGTTACAGAGCTTCTTTGTTAACTAGGCTGTATGCTTAAACCACTGTGAATTTCTCTTATTAGCAAGCTTTTTAATAGCTTTACATATGGATATGCTAAGTAAATGCAAGTAAATCCATATAATTTACATATATGATGTGTATGTGTACAATATCTTCTCTACAAATAAATGTTTGGGATGTGGAAGTGGCACGACTTCATTACCGTTCTGCTACGCTGAGGGAAAAGCGGGCATTAAAATACTGATAATAGGAGAACAGAAAGCCAACTTGTGCTCTTTCGGTCCAGGTGCTTCACATAAAGTCTTTCTTCTTCTGCTCTTTAATTTCCCAATTAGCTTTTGTGGATAACGGAGGTGTTTCTAAAGCCTTTGTATGCTGAAAGTTTCCCGGTTGCTCACCTGCTCATGCTTTCTGCCTTAAAAGACTAGGTAAGGCCATGAAGCACAGGTTAGGAAAAAACACACAGTAATGGTTCACAAACTACCCTGAGCAGAGTGGCAGATGGTTCTCGTTTTAGCCCCCTGTAACACAACGTAGAGGTTGTGGAGCGTTGCACAGGCATCCCTATAGACAAGAGCCCTTCGTGCTGGCCTAGAAGCAGCCTTATTATCAGTGTTCGCGATTGATCTGGTTCATCCCATTGCCGTGATAACACCCTCGGCAGATGAGTTCGATGAATTGGACGTGTCCCTGTGCGTTTCCTGGCCTCAAAAGGAAATCCTGCTGTTCGTGCTGCCGTGAGGTGCGCCGTGACTGGGGCCTGCCTGGCAGCTGCGCCCGCCATTTCTGGGGGCAGGGTGGCGCAGTGTGGCACTTTAAGTTGGCTGGCATCATGTAAGCTTTCCTCTTCCCTTCTTTTCTGCTTTTATGAATGAGTTGCACCAGGTTCGTGAGGAAATCCCTTGAAGGCATGCACTTGAGGAAATGCCTGGGACTTGTCAGTCATGCCACCCCCACAGGAGATTAGCGGAACGAGGAGCCATAATGCGGCCTGATGGAGAAATGAACCTCGCTCCTGGCCCCACGTTCTCCCACATCCACACTCAGCAAGCCAGGGAGATGCTGGGGTGAACGGGCAAGTTTTACCTCAATCTCTGAACAGATAATTTCCTCATGGACACTACTACTTCATGGGTTTTCCTTATTTTGGTTTGCTGGTTTTTCAAGTACTTTGTGGCTTACTGCAGCAAGTGAACGCTTTAATCCAAACACCATTTTAAAACTTTGTTATTCTAAACATAAATCCAAGTGTTTTCAGTATCTTTTATCAGTTGGGTGCCCATCTAGTTTTTTACGCAGAATTTGTGTTCGTTTTGAATAGGCTCTCTTCTGCGGCATTCGGCTTTCGGGGTTTTATTACATGCTTTTCAGCAGCATTTGTTTTATCAGCACTTCCTGCAGCGTTTGTTACACGTTACGACAGCAGCGATTTGATTCCATTTCAAAGAATGCCGTGTGATGTATGGAAAAGCAGTAATTGCTTACCCATTTGTCAGGTACCTTCTACTGTGAAAATCTCTGGCGTTACTGTATGCAGCATCAAACGGTGGTGTTTACATTTCCTAAAGTTAATAGTTTCAGAAAAGAAACAATGAAAATAGTTTATTGCCAGCATCACAATTAAATTTCCATTTGTAGGGACTTGGAACTCTATTCTCAAGTGAATGCAGAGTTCACACGTAAATTAAGTTCGAAAACTTCAATCTTTTTTTTTCATATGCCTAATGAAATACAAATACAATTTTGTGCTTGTCGGAAAAAGCAAAATGAAGCTGTGGTGAGAGCTGTACCTGCAGTCTTGTGTCTAATTCACGTTTGGAAATACGGTCTGTGAGGTGTCCTGGAGAGAGCTAAGTTGGGTCAGTTGTATTGAAGTACACCTTTACGCGAAGGAGGAGTAGCACATAGCATTCTAGGTGGGTTTTTATGAATGTTCCTGGTGTTTAAACTGCTAATCCTACTATGTCCATGCCTTGGAAGACTGAGTGTCTATTAGGGGAGACTAACTGGGAGCCCCTTGTAATGGGGATCAGGCAGCACTCTTACTCTGAATACACCACTTTGAATTTTGTCCAGGTTGCATAACTTCTAAAAATAACTTTATTTTTGTTACAAAGATGAGGTAGCACTAAGTCCTTGCTTCTTGAGCTCCTTGCCCAGGCAAAGCCCAGCTGTCTTTGCACTCCTCAAGTCTCTGGTCCCGTTGTCTCCAGTGGAACAACTTGCATGAGTCAGACAAATGAAATAACTATCAACAAAAGCAACACGCTGTGTGTCATTCCAATTACTTGAAGCCCCAAAGGTCATTTCATGATTTGTCTTACACGTGAAATAGCTCTCTGCCTTAATTCACTAACAGAAATAGCAGTGTGCTCCCTAACTTGTGTCTCGCCAACAGTTGATGGAGGCATGGCTATCTTTACGCTTTTCTGTTTGCTTGAGATCTTTTTGTCATGCTCAGGAATTAACATTTTTCCTGAGAGTTAAGGGGCACATTCTTGCTTTGTCACAACATTCTTGTTTCCTCTTATCTGATTTTACAATGATTTAAAAGCAAATTACTCCCACAGATCCAAAGAACAGTGTTAACTATAGCTTTAGGGAATATGCCCAGCAACTTGTAGTTAGAATTGAGATGTGCTTTGACCACTGGAGGAAATTTCTCATTGAAAACATTGAAAATGCAACAGTTATGAACTGAAATGAAGCAGCTGTTTCACAGTGCACTCAAATGAAATTGTAGAGAAACTGTGAACTTGGATGCTAGTCAAACTGGTATTTGCGGGAAGTCAAGAAGCAGCCTTCCTTACTTCTAGGTGGCCAATGGGTCCTGTATTGCTGCACAGGGTTGGACCTTGTTTTTGTCTCTCTTCTGCAAGGCAAAGGAGCTGAACAGGAGTATTACGAGGGCTGCGCATTTTATACCTTTATTCTGTCATTCGGGTGGTGGTTTAAAGAGTGAAGTGAATAAGCTGTGATTCTAACGGGAGCAAACCCCAAAACGAAATACTGTGTGAAAGTGAAACTGAAGTATCATTTTCATTAGCTTTAGTATGCTCGGGCAGAATTTGTGGGATTAATTTTGAAAGCTTAATCCAGATGGAAAAGGTTAAATTTAATGTTGAGTGTATTTGGTTCCAATTCATTTGTTACCCTTGCTTGTTCTTTTTCTCAAAAGAATTAGAGATTAAGCTGAGAATTGTACATACTATCCTCATTTTCTGCCATCATTTAACTACATGAACCAGCATTAAAGAAAACCTTTTAGTTATCTGCTGTAATAAGTAAACAAATGGACCTTGTCACCGTGCCAGTTCTCATGTCCTGTGGCTCGTGTATTAGTTCTTACTTAGGTTCTTTCTCCTTTTTCCTCAGGATTTGTCTGGATCCATTGATGACTTGCCGACTGGAACTGAAGCAACGCTGAGCTCAGCTGTTAGCGCATCAGGCTCTACAAGCAGCCAAGGGGAGCAGAGCAACCCTGCACAGTCTCCATTCTCCCCTCATGCTTCTCCACATCTCTCTGGCATCCCCGGGGGCCCATCGCCTTCCCCTGTAGGCTCTCCTGTTGGAAGCAACCAGTCGAGGTCTGGTCCTATTTCTCCAGCAAGTATTCCAGGTAAGCTTGTTCCAACAAATAAAATCAATACAAAGGTTTATAGTTATATACATATATTTTTTTAAAATACTTTTAGATTGATAATTCATCAGTTTAGGAAAATCCTGCATTTTCAAGGTCTTTTTTGGAAAAAAAAAAAAAAAGCATATATAAAGCAGGGATAATTTCCGCTACCAAGCACCCAGAGCTCTCAAAATTCTGAACGTGACTCCACATGTATATTTGTTAAATGTCTTATTCATGGGCCGGTCCAAATAATTGATCCTAATTTTTGTGTTTGGTTCATTTATCATCCATCTGTCACGTTCCTCTGTTACTTGCAGAGTCCCATTTTTATTTTTACTATGTATTTTTATTGTCTTCGGCTCTTGGAATTGTATGGTGGCTTAAGACCCCTTAGTACGAGGCAGAGGTTTTCCAACCCTGTGTTGAGAAAATGTTATTTGGGGTAAAATTTGAGTGTAATATTTCTTATGAGATATTAAGTTATATTTGCAAAGGTCAACATGTTACTAGGAATTCAGCTCCACTCAAAGTAATGTAAATGATGGTGGCATGTTTGCCACTTGCTCTCTTGTGCCACATAGGGTTGACACAAGATCATTAATGTACATTCAGAAATTTGTGAAAATGTTTTAAGGTACCCAGAAGAAAAAAATGGCATGTTTGGTATTTCAGATGAGTTTGTTCCCTTTCTGATGCTCGATTTTTTATTGTTTTCTGACATTTTGAATGCTAAGAATAGAACAGTGCTAGCATTACCCTGGGGTGGTATCAGTAGCTGACAAAAAAAAAAAATCAGCATTGAAGCTCAGTTAAAAAACAAAAATAGTAATGTCTTTTCATTAGATGTGCTGTAAATCAAATGCAAGTTAAGATGTAGTGAGCAGTGTGTGTTTTGGTATTCAGTACAAAGGTATGCGAGTGAAATGTACATGCCGAACTATAAACAGAGGTCAAACTAGCTAAGCAAAGGGGAGTAAGCTCAGCGCACACATGAAGGTTGCATCCTAAATGCGTGTGTCAAGCCCTGATGCTGCACACATGCCCTGCAGTCATTTCTTTCCCCTCCAGCCCCTCGGGCTGGCAGGATGTGCTCAGGTGGGGCAGGAACAGCAGGAAGAGCGATAGGACAGGAGCCCTGTGCATTACAGGAAGGGTGGTGACCCTGTATTCGTGGCGCATCTCCCACTGTGCGGCATCAAAGCCCGTCCCTGTTGTTGAGTGAAGTCAAATAGTCCACCTAGGAGGAAAGGTAACAGTTCCCACAGCCTGAGCTAATCCTTGCACTTTACAGTCGGGACCCAGATTTGTTGGCTTTACAGGAAGTCGTGACTTCTGTTTGCGGACTGATGTTCTGATTTCTTGGAAAATTCTCAGCTTGATTAAATTTTGAATATCTCTGAACAGTCAGATTCAGGCAAATAAATTGATTGATATTTTAGCAGCCCGGCTGCTGAATACAGGAAGAGTGTTGTGAAGTTGAAAATAGCTTTATTGTAACCATGACAGATAAGGATGTGAGCAGGACAGTTTGTAGGGAAAAGTAATAACTTTTATCAAACCAGTTAATTCCTTTGGGGTAAAAATAGAAGGGCTTTGGTCTGAAAGGTCAGGGTTAGAGTCACTTCGCTTGAGCTGAGCCCAAAAGCTTGTTTTTGTGACTGGCCTAATGAAAAGTATTAGCTCTTCATACAAACCGTGTCACCATTTTGAATGCCAATTTTCTAGTCTGTTACGGTAACACAAAGCACCTCTTACTCAGGAAGCATTTTTAGGAATGGCACTAAATCAAAATCGCCTGCCACTGGTTCCCCGGCTCGGGCTAATTCCCGCTCTCTATAGCTGTTTTGATAAAGGTGGGCTCTCAGGTGAGGGCTAATGCATCGCTGTCTTCTGAAGAAAACCAGGCAGCTGCATTAGCTCTGCTGCTGCTGTTGCTTCTCTCGAGCTACAAAATGAAATGAGTAAAACTGCTATTTAAAACCCCGTGACTAGTGGGACGCTGCTGGGTGCTCGGGTTTCCAAGCCATGTGAACGATGCTGTGCTCATCATTCTCCCCATTCACCTGACTGCATTCCCACCGTTGTGCTTCGTTACTAGGGTTTTGTGGCTCTTCTCATCTGCCATATTCACGAAACACTGAAAAGCAAGTAATACAGAGCTTGTTTGCATTTCTGGGGCTGTTCGCAGTGCTCAGGTTGTAGCTGTTTTTAAACATACATTGTGTGTAGTCTAGCATCTCTCCTTTAATAATTTTGTTCGCTGCTATTTTCCTCTCCCTTCTCACCCTACCCTTGTTTGTTCTGACCTCATTCCTCTCCTATTACCTCCTGCGATGTTGTGCCACAGCTTCTCCATGTGACATAGATTGGCTCTTTCAATCATTCTCTCTCCAGCAAGTCATTGTAAAATGAGCAGCTGTTGTGTTGCTGATAGCTATGGCTGGGGAAAGCCAAAATGTTGCAGGGGGTTCTTGGTGGGAAGGCCGTTAAAATAAAGGTGTTGCTTTCCCAGGGTTTACTGGAAGAGAAGCATCCTTTTCCCGATGCCTCCTTCACTGCAACAAAATTGACGACTAATTGAACATCAAAAGGGCAGACAAACAGGCAGCCCCTTAATAAACCTCCCAAATGGCTGATTCGGTTCCACTGCCTGTTTAAGCCGCTTCCCCACCCCACTGCAAATCTGCCTTCCCGTATTGCTTTCTGTCACACATTGTGAATTTCATGGGAATGGACTGGCACAGGCAACACGGGCTTTGGCACATCCCTAGCTCAGTGGGCATTTCCTTCCTGTACTCTTTGAAATACTGGACAGATATTTCGTGTGGTAAGTGGCACACATATACAGCCTTTGTTTCCATGCACGTTACTGGAATAGATCGGGGAGATTAACCCCTAAGAGCAGAAAAAGCAACTTTGCCGTGTTTAATTTTGAAAGAGAATTGTTAACCATTTTCTCTCAAAATTCTCTTTCAGACACATTTTTGTTACAGAACTGAAATCTTACTCTTTTATGATTTTTAAAGATGTAAAATGGCATTCTGATTTCCTATTAAGTGGATCATTATTCTGCTTTGCCAGAATTCCCTGTCTCTTTATTTTGTAGCCATCTTTGTAATTAGGGTACATGTTCTTCCAAAAAATGAGATGCGATGCCCTGCACTGCTTTAGGTCTTGAACTGTGCCTGATTCAACCCTAAACCATTAGTGGAAGCTGACACAGCACATCATCAAAATGCACTGCTGTTGCCAGAAGATTTAGTAGATGTTAATTTCACTTTTTTTTTTTTTTTTACTGTTTTTTTTTTTTTATGCCTCCTGCTCCAACCATTCCGGTTTACTAACAAAGCAAAAATGTAAATAAGCTAAACTACACTTTCTCCCCCTCAAGCATCCCCAGTTTTGATCTCACCGGCCAAAGGCTTTTGTCAGCTCTTTCTCCCTTGTGGTGCAAGCAGCAAAAATTTTTAATATTGAGAGTTGTGTGGAAGATTGCTGATAGGCCAGGGATCCCTTAACCCATGATGGATGAGCAGATTTTGTATGAGTTAAGAGATTATATTATTTTTAAACCTCTGCAGCAGTTTTTATTTGTACAGAAAATAAGAATATGCTATACTAATAATAAGTAACAAACGCTGTCTTTAGAAATATATAAAAGTATTTTCACATAGATCAGTATTTTGACTTTCGCTTTTATTACATTTACTTTCTGAACAAACAAGGTTGTTTTCACTCTGTTAAGCATCAACTGCGCTGTAGCTCTTATTATTACAATTATATTGATGTCTCCTTACACAAAGGAGCCTGAATACAGCTGGAGTTACAGTTTTCGGGAAGAAATCCATGGGTGGATTCTCTCACGTAGGAATGGTACTGTCAGTCACCTTGATTTACGCTGACCAGTGGTGAGCACCCCCCTCTGAGTAACAGTCCCGCAGGTTCTTACATGAGGCAGTGGATGTGTGCCGTTCAGCGACCAGCTCTGCTCTCTTCAGACCAGGGGGTCTTCCCTTCCTATCGTGGACAGAATTACGACAGCACTCCAGGCAAAAAAAAAGGAGCAAAAGGGGAATGGGGTGCCCTGAGAGGGCTGTACCAGGACTTCTTGCCTCAGTGTGCATGTTAGTCAATGTGTGGTGGATAGGCTAATGAAGTAAGTAGTGAGAGAGAGAATAAAAAATGAGTAATGGTTCATCTGTCTTAAAGTCTTAAAGGACATTTTAAAGCAAAAATCGGAATGGGAACAATGCTTTATTTCATGCTGTATCAAAGGAGAAGCCTTATAATTGTCATGTTTCCAGAAATGGCTGCAGCAAGACAAGCCGATTAGACTGATCTTGCTTTAAACAAGAATTTGGAAAAATCTTTTGCTTGGCATGGAGCTGTTCCACATGCTTGCTTCATTGACCACAGCTACGGGTACATTATACAGCATGGACCCTTCTCAAACATTGAGGGAGAGAAGACTACCGTATGAAAGTGAATTTGCAATGCTGTATTCTTTGTTGAAGTGTTACAGATACCTTAACAGAGTTGCAAAACAAGAATGAGGGTTATATCCTTTTAAAATGGCCGTGGTCCCCCTGTCTAGAAAGATTATTTTAATACATCTATCAATATTTCCCCCTTGGCTTCTCCGGAGGCAAAAACCTTGCAACAGCTTGTTGCAAGGAGGATGCATGCTGTTCATTGGCATCGAGACCAGAAAAAAACACAAGACACAAAATGCCATTGACGTAGCTATGTTCTTAATCACTACTAGTGCACAAAACATCTATTCAGCAGTTTTGCAAATCTAGAATGCTTACGAATGAAATACACGAATGTTTCACATAACAATCATTTAAAACCCTTTCTTTTGAAGGGTTTGAACAATACATAGAGTTTTTCTTTATTTTAAGAGGAAAAACAGGTAAGCTTTAAGCACTCTGTCTGGAGGCATTGATTCTAGGATACAGAGCATCTAACCTGTGTTACCTATTAGAATTCAGCCTGGGTCACGACTGATTAACAACCTGTTGGCTCAGGGCATCATGAAATAAGCAAATAGTCTCAGTCTGTTTTCTCGAGGAGAGCCCGTGCTACAGAAGGCACTGGCAAAGCTGCTCTCTTCCTTGCGAGCTGGTCGGAGAGATCAGGGAGGTGTCCTTCTCTGCAGAGGTGGTCTTCCCAGAACAGGTGCAGGAAATGAAATGAGACACGCTGTTCAAGTTCCTCCTGTTGTATTTTCCTTACAATAGAGGGTTTCATATTCCAGAGCCATCAACCTGCTGTTTTTCGTCATCGCTGAGTTAAGCTTCGGATAGAAAAACAAACAAACCAAAAATATCACCAAACCCAGCATGCCCTGGGTGGTGGTTTTCAGTGGCAGTTTTTATTTTTCAGTTTCTAGTGTTTTCACTTGCTTAATGTAACTGGTTTGTCACCATTTACATTTCACAGCCAGACAGTGCAGTATTGGCTTTTAATTGCAGTGTGAGATGAGACAGTGGGGATGACTGCTTCTGCCCCATCAGCTGGCCATCCTGCAGGGGCCACCCAGCACAGCACAGAGGCTCATCCAGCACCCTACAAGCCTTTTACGTAAACCCTACAAACCCTTCACGTCAACCTGCCCCAGACAGACAAATCCACACACCTCCCCCTGGCCGTGCTTTGTCCCGTTCATTATTTGTCTCCCCGGACTCCTGCCAGGCCTGTTTTCGCCATCCTGGCCATTGCAAAACGTCTGGGGCAGCAGCTGATGAGCGTGCCCTGGCAGCGTGCGTGCAGCAGGCCGCTTCTTGAAGCTCCGTGACTCACCGCTAGCCCTGCGCTGGTACGAATCCACCTGGAGTAAGGCGACTGTCGAAATCCAATTAAAATCTTTGCATAATTATGCATGTGCTCTGGTTCACATGGCAAAATTCAAATAGACTTACCAGAGCCGCCAAGATTTGACAGATACATTTGTATACTTTAAGGCTGTCATTGAACTGTTACTGTTTACATTTAATCATTGACCCATTCATTTATTTCTTTTTTTGTGAAGCCCACTTACGTTTTTTTCCAGAAATTTAAGATAGCGTATATTTTTTTTTGAAAGTTTGATTTTTTTTCCTGTCATTCTTATTTGCCTACACAAACACAGATCCTCTTTGCTTCTTTTTCTGTGTTGCAAATAGAGCATTAATTTGTGTATTATCATTAATTAAAAGGTTTGTCTTTCACTCCCTCCTCCTTTGCAATATTAAGCAGTGATTGATCGGTGAACGGGAAGTCTCTCATGTTCCCACTGGAAGTTTTTCGGTGATGTTGAAAGATGGCTGTTATACCCAGATAAAATGCAGCATAAGTGTAGTAAGTGGCTTGTTTCTGTGATGGGGTGGGCTGTTAGTTTTTCAGGGTTAATGTGGACTGTGTATCACTGCCATTAGAGATATTTAAAGCGTCCTTCGTACTTCATGGTTAGTGTCAGAACTGACTAGACAGGTACGTGTTACATCCCTCCTTAGAAGAAGGAACCTGAATAATTGCAAAGGTGGCTCGAATTAATTCTAGCTCAGCTAGAAAACAGGCATTTAGCCTCAAAAAGAGAACATTTCTACTACCTCCAGATAATATTTTTAAAACAAAATAATGAAAAGCAAGGTATTCTCTCTCCTCCTTAGGGACCGAGCTTATGCGGGTTGAACTGTTGAAGGCTTCGGACGGCTCTTTGACAGGTTTGCTCCGTAGGTAGATAAGGAGTTGGAATTGCCAAGTGGGTTTTCAGAAAGTAACCAGGAGAGAGCAACTGGCTCTGACAGCGAGCTTTGCTGTTTGCTCCCCATCCCCAGATAACAGTGGACTCAAATTATTGTGATGTGTTGATTGATTACAGCCGTTAAGTTTCTTAGTAATCAGTTTCATCACTTATTCTCAATTCACGCTTGCACCTTTGATTTTTCTTCCACAACAGGGTGATGCGGGTTGTCGTTGACTAATGAAGAACAGAATTGGTTTCGGCATGAGACAAACGGAATGCCGACACCAATCCCAAAATGCATTAATCTTTAATAATCCACATCTGCATGTTTATAAATGATATAACCAGGGGTTGCTAATGTTGATCCTCCCCCTTCCAAACAGCAAGTGACACGGGAGCGGTGTCGGCGGGCGGCAGGCGGGGCGAGCGGCTGTGTGCCGCCCGCGCGACCTTGCGGAGGGAGCGACCCGGAGGAAAGTTCCCAGCTGATGAAAAACGCGTGGGGAACCGCTCTGCTTCTGCACCAGGCTGAGGAGCTTATCGCTGTTGGGCAAGATGAAATGTGGCATGATAGATCTTGTCTTCAGGAAGATCAGACCCACCAAATGTTTGTTGGAGGCTGGGTTGCCTCCAGGTGCTTTCAGCCTTTTTGCATGCAACTCGCCATTTCCCCCTCTTCCCTGAGAACTGCGCTGGCTGTGCAATGTGCATTTTAATGCAGTAAGAGAAACTACAGATCGTCTAAGAAGGGTTTGTTCCTTTTGAGGATAGGATTAATGAGAGCGCACGCATTTTACTACTTAAATGCCTATTAATCACAGGCGATAGAGTAGTACAAGAAGTAGCAGGCAGGACAGGCAAAATAGTTCGTTGCCACATATCAGCTCTGCTCCACTTTCCACCTACCTGCCCGAACTTGAGAGGCTCAGAAGCAGGGAGGAGTGAAACTCCACCAGAGCTAACGCCACCTGATGATTAATATTGATTCGGAACAATTCCTGCATGGAGACGGATCAAAGAAAAAAGAAATACGGATTAAAAAATGCAATTTGATTTCACGTTTACATTTCTTTGGCATCTTGCGTGATTTTACACCGGAAATATTATAAATGAAAGTTGATACATGGTTTTGTTAAAATTTGGCAATAATAAAATCAGGACTGAAGGTTTCTGTTAGGTGACAGATACTGGAAGTTTCTTGTGCTTCTCAGGCTCTTAAAACTGGTAGCTACAATGAGGAACAGTTTAGAGAAAAACTTTCCTTGTAGTAATAAATGAAGCCTAGAGAATGGGCACGGATAATGAAAAATTCTTTCTTTTGGAACTTGGATTTACTTCCTAAATGGAATTCTTGTGCTTTAAGTTTCAGGTGTGCGACAGGGTAGGTTTCGTTTCTGGAAGGAAGAAATGAGCAAAATATAATGAGGAAATACTGCCCTGTCCTTTGTTAAGAGCGTTTAGTTATTTAGCACTTGCATCAATAGGAGTTTTATATTCTGGTTAACTGACATTTTATAAAGAAGTTGAGAATGTTTTTTCTCTAGCTGAAGCATATGCTTTTTGCTTTAACAAACATGTAATGTCACGTCCCGAGTAATTACGAATGACTAAATCCATGCAGCCTTTCAGTCTAAACGTGAGCAAAGCTATCATTTTTATGAAAGGCTTAAAGGGACAGTGTAAGAAATACGGTGCGGTTCCAGGGCTTGGATCAGTCACTAAAGAACACAGACGCTTCTCTCGCTGTTTTACACTGATTTCAGAAAATACAGCTTAGAAAATCTAAAGGCAATTCAAAGGTACTGTGGAGGTGTGAGAGAATGCGCTGGCTGGGCGAGCTGCTGCCGCAGCCTCTCCAGCCCCCTCTCATCCCAATTTGCACCGTTGCTTTGGAGGGACGCGGTGGCACAGAGTGCAAAACATGTGGCGGGGCGGTTAAATGAGACTTTAGAAAAGAAAAAAAAAATGAAGTCAGTGGCTGAGCTTTGAAGAGGTCTGTCTAGTGCGGAGCAGTGAGCGAGTGGGGAAAAAAGGAGCAAGCGCCTCATCTAATCTTTCTCCTGGGGACCCAGGTGGACAAATTGGCAACCCTGTTCACAGCCCTCCCCCCCTTCTCCTTTGTACCGTAAGAACTGCTAATCGGATCCATGCTGCTGCAACTGTGGTTAGTTATTAACAGAATAAAAGCAGATTTCTTCAAAAGAACGGGTTGGGGAAAACGGCTATACAAAATTGCAAGGTTGTTAGAATCTTAAATGCACAGCGGTCGATTTTTTCCTATTCTGAATTATACGCTGAATACAGTCTTTCATCTGTCACTGTGCCCGTTTCTTCAGAAGGCAGCCAAACATTAAGCTTCTCAAACAAAAAAAAAGTGTTTGAAAGAGGAAAAATATTGGGGAGGAGGAAGAATAGGAAAATGAGGAGGAGAAATCAGGTTTTGTTTTTATTAATTTGGCCTGGTGAGAGAAATACGAGCTTGCCGCTTCTATTCAGTTCCTGCGTGCCAGCCTCCGTGAGCCACCATTTCTGAATGCAGGGATTAGAGAAGATTTAACTGGTTGCTATCCTGGGCTGCGCGAGTCTGGATTGGCCTCCAGCAGAAATAGCGTGTGCTGTGAACTCTCCCGAGCTTCATGGAAATAATGCATTAAATGAGCGCGGAGCTAGGCAGGGGTGGGAGTCGAAAGAATTTGATCCCCCGAAATGAAACTTCTCATAACTGTAAAGTGAAATTACAGGTCTAGAAGGGGTGTTATTGAGGATAGGGAAGCAGTGATCCCTAGGTTTAGGCTGACTTACGCCTTCGCTTATATAAATAAATAAATGACGTGCCCTTAATTTTGAGGGGCTCTAGTGCCTTCCTGGTTTGCAGCAGGATTTCGAAATTTGCTGGAGAGGAATAATAGTTGTCAAGCAGACAGGTGCTCTCTGTGGCCTGCTGAAAATCCATTCGTATTTGGATGAGTCGCAGCCTTTTGAAAATTTCTATTGACAGCTGACTTCGGGCTTCTTGCCAAAATCTCAGGAAAAAAAAAATAAAAAAATCGGTGATGCTGCTGCGGTGCTCCACTTCGGTCCAAACGCCAAGGTGGCTGCTGGATGGGGTGTAGATGAAACAGGGCCTCCTGCCGCGGCTGTGCTGCTCCCTTTCCCTCCCAAGCAAAGAAAGCTTTTGCCTGCGGGGCAATATTTGCTTTCCTGCAACTTGACACTCAGCCCATTGTCAGTTTAGGTGGTACTAGCAATTATTTCACTTTATACTCCTGAGTATTTCTTAATAGTCTTCATACCTTCCTCAGGGGTTATACAACCTGGGAATAAAACATGGACGGCCAATTTGGCAGATACCAGCTTCAGCCACATAATTCTCTTCCCCCCCCCCTTTTTTTTTTAACAAGAAAATGGCCTATAATACAATGAATTATTCTGTAGCGAGGGTGACATTTGGATGGTGTTCCATAAGTAATACCTTGGGACCACACGCTGAATAATGAGGATGAAACAAGATACTGAATAGCTACCTCGTCCTGTCAGTGTCATCTTTGTTTTAGAACTGAATGTTATATCATGTCAAACAAGTAGCTCCTGGTCATGAAATAAAGATGTTTATGCTGTTGCATATGTGTGAAGAAAAGTCAGAGTTAAGGTTCTGTGGGACACCGTAACTCAGTGTTGCATATTTTTTAATGCAGATTTTAGAGTAATTTAGCCCTTGAGTTATGGTGACTTCTGTGGTACTTGATCAGAACCCAGTCCTTGATATGTTGAATATAATACAAACACGAAGAACATGTAGTGTAACCTTTAAGGATTAGCAGTCAGAATTACGTACTGTGACAATATTTTTACCTGTTGATGATTTTAAATGTCTTGTGAGCGATACTCACGTATGTTGGTGAATCCGGTGTCTTTGGAGAATGATGCATTTGTTTTAAGAGGCAATATGGAAAATCAGGGCCAGGCCCAACAATATTTTTGATAACTTTGCAATGTGGAACATCCCTAAATTTGGCTGAAGTTGACAATCTCCACACTTGCAGCCGCTTTGCGCTGCTGCAGTGGAACAAATCGGCTGCTTGCGGTCTCACCTTCAGGCAGCCACGCGGCCACCGGCCAAAACCACCCCAAGGCTGGAGGGCTCCGGGCTCCTCCGGAGCTCCCAGGTCGCAGAGGTGGAAATTGGCTGAGTGAGAAGGCAGCAGTGGATTGCCAGCGCTGCCGTCAGCAGCAAGGGGTTGTCAGCTGCAGCACGGTGCTGAGCGGAGCCAGCAGGCTTGGTTCGAGCACAGGTGCCTGCGTTTCCCTCCCGGGTGGTGCAGCAGGGCCCTGGCTGTGTGAATAGCCAAGATATGGTCTGAAAATCTGAAAAGGTGCTCATGCTGCTGACCTTTTAAAGTATCTGTTACGATGTGATTACAAGGAAGACTTTAATATTTCGTGCGTCTTAATTTGAGGAAACGCAGACAACACTTGGTTTTTGTTCACATGAGTACGTCACTTTAAAAATACTGATGATACAACAGGAAGCTTGGTTACAATGCATAAATTAAGGAAGAAAATAATCTTTCTTCTTCAGAGGTCACAGGCTCTGTAAGATGAAAGAGATAACACAAACCACATGATCAGTCTCCCTTTATGCTGCCCATAGAAAAACTTCTTTCCTTTAAGGTCATTTGCACCTCACTTCCAATTTCCTGAAAAGCCCATTTAAAACAATCCCATACAGAAGCCTATTTATGATCTTTCATTTCTGATGTAGGGATCTGAGACCGAGTGTCCCTTCCGGTCTGTGAGCCTTTACTGTCACATTGACTGTGATATAATCCCATTATTTTATCAGGTTTCATCTTAATACTCACTAGGTTTCCTGGACCTCATTATTCCTAAAAGGAAGTTGTTTCAAATTCCAGTAATGGTTTGATGATCATCCTAAACATTGTGCTCTCTTCCCTCCCTGATATTTAGCTGCAAATACATTTTAAAAAAGACGTCACAAAATAACAGCTTTACTTTTTGCCATGCTAACTAATATGCCTTCCTTCAGTCTCCCGTCATGTCATGCTCATAGCCATTCTCAGTTCCCATTCCAGTTAGCATTAGGCTTTTTTTAATTTTGTGTTCGTGAGGGCTCATCAATGGCACATCAGCAGTGGCGTATGTTTCCTTACCTCCACTGGAAATAATTCTCCTAATTCATCCTAATAATATATATTTTTTTTGATTCAGGGTGACAGCAAATGGTTAGTTGTAATTATCAAAAAATATAGTCAGATTTTCCCTCCTTGCCTTCTCCCATTTATAATTGATAATCCTATAGCTTTTCAGTTAGAAAAGGCCTCTTTCTGGTCTGTAAGTATAGATCTTTGCATTTTTGTTACTCCAGCACAAAAGGTGGTCCAGTTTCCTAGATAGTATTTTGATCATCTGTGTTATTATTGACTATGCTTCCCTACTTAGTAGTTAACCAATGTGATTAATAGAGTCCTAGTGCTTAATTCCTAAAATAGATTGAGAATTGTCCCAAATACGACCCACAAGATCTTTAACTTCTGACTTTCCTACAGCCTGATGTTCCCCTTTCAACACAGTCTGTTTCTGTGATCAGTCCCCCTGGTCCCCATTTCCCAGTTTCTTACGCATCTTAAAATTCTTGTACTGATATCCCTCCTTCCCTCTTTAACCAGTAATTTCCCAGGGGGAACCTGTTATCACTGAAGTGCTTTCTTGATTCAATTGTTCAGGCGCAATTCTGTGAGGTATTGTCCAGAGCAGTACCGAGCACTGCTACCAAGCATCCTCCAGCGTCATTACATTGATGGGAGCAGAGAGCCCTCAGCATGTTTCAAAACGTTACTGATTTGGGCAGTAACTCATCGTAAGGACCCCTCCCCAGCAGGATATCAAAGGTCTGCTCTTTCTTGCTACGTTGGCTCTAAGGAATTTACTTTTTACACTTTAACTGCAAATTTCATGGCTACCGTTATAATGCAATCACCGTTTAGTACTTTTCTCAGACCACCTTTTCCAAAGGTACAATGAATGCAGTCTTCTATTTCAAGCAAAGATTTACAGAGTCTCATGCAAAATGTTTAAAAGCATTTCTAACATAATTTTTAAAATAGAAAACCAGCTTATAACTATGTTATTAAGTAGTTCAAATTGTCTCACCTCGTCAACTGAGTTTACTTTGTTAAAAAAAAAAAAAAAGTACAATGTATAAGGTAAGCTGCTGCTTTCAGTAGTTTTAGCAACTAATTTTAAGATAGTTATATACATTTTAAAATCATTTTGCTCCTCTGTTAAATCTAGGTGAAAGAATGAGTGTGGCATTATCTACCCTTTTAACATGCATTATTGTATTTGCTGTGATTTTGCATAAGAAAAATATTGTGAAACATCAGTAGTGTTTACTTTGCAGAAGTTTTGGCGGGTAAAGTATCTCAGCAGTGTGATAACAACACTATACAAAACATGGGAAAAGGGCATTCCTGTTTAAACTTCCATCTGCGTACCATTGGGTCAAAAGAGGCAGCAGTCTGTCAGTGAAAAAAACGGTGTTTTTTTTTTTCCTCTTACATAGCCGTAGAAATGATGTTTAAAAAGAAAATAGATTGTTTTCTTTTGTAGAAGTTTTCCTTCCCTAATAAAATACAAAAGTCTGTTCATGTATAATTTAAAGCAGCTTCCAAGAATACCAGCTACTGTACTGGCTGAAAGGGAGAAGGATTAATATCATTTAAAGGAAAGAAATAAAAAATCTTTAAGGTCATTTCTTTTCTTGACAAAGGAACTTTGAAAGCATGGCAGACAGGATCTTCAAAGGTTTTTAAAAGTCCCATCATCCACTCCCAATCAATAGGAGTTAGATACCCAAATTAAGAGTTCAGTTAAAGCCTTCAAAGGTATTTGGGTGCTTAACTTCCTTTTACTTTTCAGATCACTTCTAAGGATAGAATGACAGGCCAACTGAAAATATTTTTGTGCAGTACTCCGTGTGTCCAGCACCTGGATAATTTGTAGTACCCAGTGATAATTAACATAATGGCCACTTCTGTTGCAAATTCATTCCTTGTTTGAATGTGTGTAGAGTTGGTTGTCTCGTTTATGAAATTGTTTTCTTGTGTGAAACAACAACTTTGGTTTCCAGTTTCTTTCAATACCAAAAAACAAACAAACAAACAGAATGCAGACTTTAAAAATGAACTAAAATAGCATTAATGTTTACAGAGGTTATAAACATTTTCAGTGAATTTGCAAAACTCCTGAGGTTGGATTCCCAAAGGATGCAGATGAAAATAATTTTTGTAACATGTCGTATATGCTCAGTTCTAGAGTTTGACTTTCCCTGTCTGTGCTTGCACATCTGCATGTGCAGGATAAGGCTTCTGCCAGATAATTGAACTTATTATCAATGTAAAAAGTTAAAGACCTGCTATAAATGTAGTCAAAATATGTTGCCTAGTACAGATCTTCCATGCCATATTAATGTCTCTTAAAGTTTGCCAAGCCTCCACCTGGTGGGGTCCCACTGGGAGCTGTGGGGTGCAATCAGGAGTACCTCTGCCTCTACTATTAAGTATTTTGAAAAATCTTAGATGGTTTTCAGGGAAAAAAAAAAAAAAAAAAAAAAACAGTCAAAATTTACTGGAAGCACTCTGTCTGATAGCGGTGCCTCGGGCATGCGCGGTGGTAGTGGCAGCTTGCTGTGCGTTAGCATGGCGCTACTTCTTGTGTTCAGTTCGAGCCACCGAATCCTTTCTGTCAAGCAGAAGGTGTTCACTACAGTGCAGGCACGTACTGTTGCCACAGCCTGCCCATGAGTGTCATCGAAACAAGTCTGTTTGTTCAGTCACACACCCTGGGGCTCCCGGCCAGGCCGTGGATCCCGGACCTGCGGGCGCCAAGTGGCATCGTTGGGCCTCCAGCCCAGCGTCAGTGTCTCTGAGACCACTGTCACAGCCGCTCATGCTCGTGTTGCCCGTCATGTTTCTTAGCACACAGGCACCTCAGCTGAGTAGTTAGGAGGTGGTCACACCCTACATTTTATGGTTTTTCCTTTTGTTCATTGCAGTTCTCTCATTGCTTTGGCTCCAGTGCACAGGCCTGCCATAGCTGGTGGCTCTGAGGCCGGGAAGCGGCAGGGCAGGGAAGGGCAGGGCAGGCACATCCCCTTTCCCCAGTTTTATTTCCAGCTTTGGGCACTTTGTAGCTCTAAAGAAAGAGCAACCCCTGCTGGCTCTCCTTCAGCTCTGCTCCCAGCTCCAGAAATAGCCACAGGATCCTCGCTTCAGCCATTAAAAATGGTGGCTGCTAAGCACGAGGAAATGATTCTCAGCAGGCACAAATCTATTTCATGTGTTTTTATTCTTTCCATTTCTTTTAAACGGAAAACAATCTGAGCAGTTTCTGAGGATGAGGGATATAAATCTGTCTGCTGCTATTTATACCGTGCTCGTCACTGCAGTGGCTAAGTGCTTAAAATATATACTTGCTGCCTAACCTGCGGTGGTCTTCAAGCTGCTATGGCTGTCGAGAGGAGAGGCGACTCAAACCAGCAGCGACCAGGAGGCCAGGAGATGCCCAGCTCTTGGTCTTCTTCCTCCTATGGGGTGCGAAGCTGCTGCCGTGCTGTAGCAGTGCAATGGGGGTGGCGAGGGCCCTGTGCTGGACGCGGCATTGAATTGTGGCCCAGAGAAGGGACTTCAAGGAGCACCTGCTTCGAGCACTGCGTAGCACTATTGAAAGGGAAGATTTAGTGTCCTAAGCCTCACAGGCAGCATTGTGTGTGCCATTCTTCCTCTTTGGGTGGGTAGACAGCTGTGGGTAAACTGGGGGTGTCTTTGAACAAGGCCATAGAAATGAGCCTGTCTGTTCTGGATGGATATTTCAGTAAGCAAATATCTTCCCTTTGCCTTATTTGAATAATAAGATACCCCTTTTCTGTCTGCTCCCTTTCAAACATGCTTCACGTTTACCATGCACACCTACGTATTACTCTTTATTCCCATGTTCTGTGTGGACATTCAAATAACATTAAAACCACTGATTCATTGAAATACTTTTTATTGTTGTTAGTCATTTTTGTATTGACTGAATTTTTCATTGGTAATATTGCTGGCAGTGGGCCATGTCTGCCTGGCTGGAGGCCAGTTTAAGCTCGGCAGGATGAGCCCTATTGTTCAGCAGACTTGGATTTTGTTAAACTCTCTAACAGAAATATGTGTCAGGAGATTTGCAGCTATAAATTGGATCATGTCGGTGAGGTTGGGAACTCGCTCAATACAAAATTGTACATTCCGCCATGCCTGTTGCTAAATATGTTTATGCATCTTTCCTCCGTGGGTTTCCAAAGCAAAAAATGAAGAAAAAAAAAATGAAAAAAGCTGAACCTGTTGAGCTCTGTTTTTAACTTATACAGCTGGTACTTTCTTTGATGTTAAGTGGTTTAAAAATGCAGCAAGGCTTGGTTTTGTGCATTGCAATGTTAAAAGCAAGTCTATTTTCCCTTTCTTCTCTGTGTGTTACAGGCAGTCAGATGCCACCGCAGCCTCCTGGCAGCCAGTCAGAATCCAGCTCCCACCCTGCTTTGAGCCAGTCACCAATGCCACAGGACCGAGGTTTGTTAGGTGTTTGGGTTTTTTTTATAGTTGGTGCCGAGTTCAGTCTTCATTTTAAGTTGCACATTAGTAATGTGAGATTTCCTGGTATTTTTTTTTCCTTTTCCCAGAGAAAATAATGCCAATCCTTATTTTAAAAGGCTCTGGGGGTTTCCTTCTCTGGGGAAAGAGCAATTGAATAGCAGGTTTTACCAAAACATAACTGGAAACAAGGTCTTTTTAAAATACAGTGAATACCCAGAGTATAAAAGCAGTTTTCTGTAAATGATTGATTTATGTCCTAGAAAATTCAACTTTTTGTTATCTGTCTTGGAATGGAGATCTACAGAAAGTACTATAGAAATTTTAGTAGCTACAAGCACTGTAGTTTTGATACTGTTCTTAGAATTCTCGTCTCTGATGTCTTTGCACGGACGTGATAGCTAGTGCTCTAGCCAGTTCTAGAAATAAAAATATCTTTAAATATAAAGGGAAATAAACTATTTAGGTCAAATAGTTCGAAGATTTGGAAATTCTACAAGGAAAAACCTTGCAGGCAGTAGCACTGTTCTAAAACATTGCTTCCTAGCAAGCGCTCACCAAAATAAATGGAGAAATATTTTTTCTTAATGTTACTGTTTGTAAACGTTAAGCCCTTTTCCTTTTGCCTCCTTCCTCCCTAGCTCACAAAAAAAAGAATTATTACAGCCTTCTCACAAGGCCATATGATCAACTGCTGTAAACTGGGCATCCTGTCCATGCAGTGGTTAACATGTGCTAGCAACAAGCTTGCAAAACAGACACATGATAACTGTGATAAACATGGAGTTATTTATGAAATGCCCCTCCTAAAATGTCTTGCTACCAGAAATATTCCAAGTAGCACCATATGGGGATACCATAAATACTAGAAGTTTTCTCACAGTGAAACAAGTTGAACTCACAGAATGACAAATTTCTGGGACAGCATCCAGGAGAAACGAAGAGGATTCACAAAGAGGAGGAAAGAGTCCTAATTTTTGCTATTTTTCTGTGTTGGATGTCACCTCCTCCAGGAATGCTGATTAATGAGAACATTAAATAGAGAATTCCACATTCAACTCATTTATTTTATTTCCTTTGCAGGTCATTCTTCATACATAGTTAGTGCAGGGACTTACTTTCCCTTAAAATGTGTTTTAGAGTAACGTACGTGCTTGGTGAAGAAGAGTGGCCTCATTACCCGATACAAAAGTGTTATGTTTTGTAGGACAGAATGTCACAAGACAGTGGGAGTGCATCAGGTTGAGGCTTTGAAGACCCAAGCGTCTCCGAAAGATGTGTGCATTTCTTGGCATGATTGGGTCTTGGCACTAAATGTGGCACTGCTCAGTAATAAGTGTTTCTGCAGTGTGTGTTTCTCTCCTGGCGTTGGGGGATGAGTTAGGTGGATCTGACTGAGCTGTACGGTTTGGTTGAACCTTTTGACTGTTCTTACAGGACAAAACCGGGCATCGGTATATGGTCAGGGGAGACAGAGAGGCATGCAGAAGTAAAATAAAGAAGACAGCTACTAAAACTGGGAAGTCAAACAAGTATATAACAGCGAGGAAAATAAAATTTACAGGTTGATTTAGTGTTGTTCTTCATCTATGGGGGGAATAATTGTGGGCATGTTCTTAGAGGGAATGTGTTCGGGAATGTTAACACAATTTTTTCACATTTCATATGTAGAATCTGGTGTAATATGCATGATCCTTGTGACCCATCTTGTACAAGAAGTTCATTTGTTTCATGCAGAAGATATGAAATTTGTAACTAGCTAGGTCATATTGATTTTGCAGAATGCGTTCCCCAAAGCTTCCCTAAAGTCTGCGCTATACGTGCATAAACACGCGTGCATTCCCTTTTGCGCCCTGTCATTGATTAGAGGCTCCTTTGAAATGGAAAACTTCACCTTTTAAAAAGGCTGTTACATTAGTTGATTCCTTTGCTTGCTTGAACTGGTTTCCACTGAACTTGAAGACAGGAAGGAGGGGGAGTAATGGGGACTCAAAGGGAAGGTGCTTGTCATTTACTGATAAAAACCTGAGCAGAAAATCGTTGCTGCTAAGGACACCTGATCCATAGGCATTTGTTACAGTAATTTAAACTCATGGCTTACTGATGCACTTTCTACCAAAAAAAAAAGGAAAAAAATGAAAACAAAAAGCCTAGAGACCCTTCATAGGATAAGGTAAAGTTATTTGGTTTAGTACTTTGTATAACATTTCTTTCCTTATTTAGAGAGATAATTGAATGAATAACAGGCTGCTAACAGTTTCCTGAAGAGAATCCTTTGCTCTCAATGCTTGAAAAAAAAAATGTTATCTATCAGATATTGTAAAATTTGATTATCAGGTGGAGTCTGAACTGTAGCACTTCTGGATGCTAAACCACTACCTTGAACCATTAAGTTTACACATCTTTATTATTGAAGTGTTTGATTATATTTTATCCTACTTTACATGGTTACTCAGCACCCAGCTGGGACTTCTTATGTTTGCCTGCCTAAGGCTATACATCCCTGTCATACAGTGCAGTATGAAGCAATGGGCATATGAAAAGCATGTGAAAATGAGCATATGAGCACGTGAAAATGTAGTCGTGGCTGTTGAAGCTAGTCATTGAAACTTACTGCTGGGAGGGATCCATGTTTTGCTCTTTGTTTCTCATATAGCTACTCCAGGTTTTTCTTTACTGTGACCAAAAGTAGATTTTTTATTTTCTGTATTTATAAATTTTAGTTACATCAGCCTCTAGAAGTAGGGAAGCAGCAGTACCTCAGCTGTGGTACCCATTTGGCGAATACTTGAAGTACAGGGACTTAGGTTCCCTATTCTCAACTGCACCAACCTACCTGATCTGTTGAAGTTTTGGAAGCTGCACTTTGAGGATGTGCTCAGTAGCCAAAACTGCTCCGTGGGCCAGAAAGTGTCTGTATGGATGAAATAGAAACCAGCATATCCAAATTAACCCTCTGAGCTAGTTTCCTGAAGTGTGAAAAGGAAGTCTTCTATCCTGAGCTTTAGTTTATACTCCCACTCTTACTTTTGCAACCTAAGGGAGATGTCCATTACCAGATGTGTGTATGGATATTCACGTATGTAACCACTACTAGGAGAAAACGTGTCACAATAATGCTGAAACAGACACTTTCACTCTGGGAGAAATGAATGGTTCCTTACCTAATTTTGAAAAAGCATAGAAAACATACCAATTTTAAGTAATATTTTTCATGCTTTTCAAGTTGGGTATCCACACGTCCAGTTTCAATCTCGTATTAAAATAGTGAATTGGGAGCTCCTGAAAACCATTGAATTTAATGGAAACAGTTAATGACTTCGTGTTATTACTCCAGCAAGCACCCTCATAATGGGGATACTTACAGAAGCCTTATTTATTAGTGCAAATGTATATGGGTCAGAATTAATTTTTAAAAAATCTTTAATTGTTTTCCCCTTATAATTTTCACAGCGGTATGTAGTTAAATATTCATGATAATGCTGATGATATGCTAAAGGTCTGAAATAGATCTGGAGCCTCAAAATCAACACAGGTTATTTAACCCTTTTCATCTAATGCACCATTGGGGACTTGCTCAGTGAAATCCCAGAGCACTGGAATAATTAGAAGATAGTAATGAGGATTTAATTAGTCCTTGAGATATGCTGAAATAGGACCACTGAGAACTTTTCTGTTTGGACATGGATTGCAAGCAGAATTGATGGCGTTGCAGCTGCTGTGATGTGCTGGAAAATGTATTCTGTAGCTGGAGGCAGTTTCATGGCACCATTCTGTGCCTGTCAGATCTGTGTGGAAAGTGCCCGGAGTAAGCACCTCCAAAATTGTTGAATAGTAGCCTTCCTCTTCTCCATCACCTTCTCCCAGTACCTTTTCTTTTTTCTATTTTTTCTTTTTCCTTTTTTTCTTTTTTTTTCTTTTTTTTCTTTTTGTCATCCTTTCCATTCTGGCTGTTTATTTCTGTCTGCTGTTGACACGATCTAGCTTTTGAGGATTGTTGTACAGTTATATGCTCTGTGAAAACATATCACAAACAGGGACAAGGAGTAAGAACAGGCTTGTAGGAGTACAGGTGTTATACTAAGCAAAATTGGGATCTTTTTGACACAAGTGCTTGTAAGCTTTATCTTCAGATCTAGACCTTATTTAGCATTATATCTTCACAGAAGTGATATTTATCAGTAGCTGCAATATAGTAAATTTAAATAGCTTTTTTGGCAGCCAAGATGTTATCCAGCAAGAGGTAGTAACAGATGGGATGTGATCAGGCATTTTGATGTTCTCTTTGTGCTTCCCTATAAACACTAAGTAGCAACTGAATTTCTCTAACTACAATTTCCTAATTTGCCCATTAGATTTCATACAGGTATTTTTATCCCCTTGAACTGTTTTGTGGGCATGCTTATTTATACATGGTCATCACATAAATTCCACTGTCATATATCTAACAAAATATAAATGTTTTTTCCTGCATTGAGGACACAGAATACCAATCTGGTATTTTGCCCCTACGATTTCTGATCAGATTTATGGTTTAATACTGACATTTGATGGTAGAGATTCTTTTCCCTGAAATCTATTTTCTTCTTAAAAAAAAAAAAAAAGAAACTAGAAGGAAGAAAATAGATCAAAGAATTCTTAGTGCAACAAAAAAGATACTTATAGTTTGCTTTTAGATCTTAAAAAGACTTTTTCCCTGCGAATACCTTTTTTGCTGCCATTTGGGGATTTGGGATCTATTCAGAGCACTGAGGAGCTAGAGAATAAAATGATTCTTGTCATTAAAATTCTTCTGCTTGCCATGTTAACGATGACACCACTTAAGGTTAAATCAGACTTGGTAATAAGTTTACTTGATGTAGACTGAAGTGTTTCAGGCTCTTAAAGAAAGATGCTTGAGACATGCACTGAGTGCAAAGCCACAGGTATGTGTGAGTGCCTCTTCTGCACATTGTATTCTCCAAGTGGGTCAGTACAGGGGAGCTAAGCTCCAGCTGGTATACAGGAACACCGTGCCAGGCTGGGAGAAAAATCTTCATGCCCAGAAAACTGGGGTTAGATGAATTGTGCCCTCAACAGCCAGAAAAGTGCTTCGTGTAAGGAGAAAAAGTAGGCTGTAGTTGAAGATGTCACATGTCTTTTGAGGGAATTATTCCATTACAAGGTTAGCCGTGTAGAACATCTCTTTCATCACAAGTGATGTGACAGACCGTATCAGCACTCCCATCCCCACTTCTTTTAAAGGATGCACAGGAACATACAGAATTGATCTGTATGTGAAGGCAGGGCCATGCATGGAGCCATGCACTGAACTTCTTCAGTGACTCAAAAAGTTACGTTAGTTTCTCAATTCAGTAAGCATTAAATTTATCAGCAGTCTTCAAAAGCATCAGTCCATCCTTTTTTTTTAACTGTTTTTTTTTAATTGATTGAAAATTTATTTTTTTTTTAAATTGACTGAAAAAGTCCTGATGCTTTAACTTAGATATAAAAAAGTAATTTAATCTTCCTTTCATTTGAAATGTGTTGGTCTGATGAGCAGGGCTGTTGTTTGTTGCTTTTTTAATGTAAACACACTTCTTTGCTGTTTTTGTTGCAGTAGCATCCAAAGGCCCCATTTTTGTACCCGTTGTAGTGTACTGCATCATACACCAACGTAAGCTTTTGCTGTGCAATGTGTGTGCCTTACAATGAAGAATCAAGACCTTTGGGATCACAGGTTACTGGTTCTCACACAGAGCTGTGGGAGAGAAGAGTTTTGTGCCTGTTTTTCTGTCATGCGTTGAAGGAAGGCTTGCTCTTCTGGCTTTGAACGTATTTGGAGTGATACTACTGTGCCAAACCAGGTTAATTCTTAAAGGAATCAGTCGCCATTTCAGGATGTTGGCTGCAGGCTGTACTTGGATTTCAGACATATACCAGCCAGAGTCAGCTTTAGGTTGATCTGATTAGTTGTGGTGTGCACTAAATATGCAGCAGTGCTGGCTGTCTGCAAGAGGACAGGGTATGATTTGCATGTGATAAGGCACTCTGGGAGAGGGCAAACCTGCAGAAGTAGGATTTGAAATAGGTAATAATATCTGTACATTCAAAACCTGGAGTCAGGTCTCCCAAGTAAATTCTGTATACTAGCAGCTGGTCATTGCTTTCTTCTTGCTGATGTTAAATCTTGTTATGCTTGGGGATGAATCTTTATTTCATTTTTTAAACTAAATTGGGGATTCTCTTTTTGAGATTAGGGAGTAGAATTGAATTATTCTGAGAGTTTATATAGTTGCCAGCACAGAGACTTCTCAATAGAAAAGTTTCCACTGACTTCATTAGACAGACTTCAGATTCCCTGCCCCTGGGCTCAGGGAGTGAAGTAAGCCACAAGCCGCCATCGATGAAGGACTTGACAAAGCATCACTCGATGTTCCTGCCACCAGGCTCACTGCAAAGTTGTGAGCACCGTCCATGTCCCTGGGACAGCCTCCCATCATGGCCTATAAAACTCCGAGCCACCTGTGCTCTGCCTGCGTAACAGCATCATTGCTTCAAGGACGCCCTGCTCCCTCGGCACCTGGGTTAACCTTTTTATGAAGCTTCTCTAAAAATAAAGAACTTTGGATCTAAGGTCCTTTATGTCTTTTTAAGTTCATATGTAGGGCAGTGAGCTGAAATCTATATAATAATGTGTGTATTAATAGCTAACACTAGATAGTTCTTTTCATCCCAAAGGATCCCAAAAGGCTGCAGAATAAACACTTGTCAGGGAACAGCTGCAAATCAAGGAAGGGAAGAATCAGTCAAATCATAACTCATGGTAAAATAAGACCGAGACTAAGACATTTGGGACTGAGGACAACATGCTGATTTTGTATTTTTGAAAAATATTATGATTTATTTTACGTGCATACAAGACAGAAATGAGACACTGTATGTATTTTAGTCGTGTCCACAAAATCCATATATATCTCACGGTATTCAATATATTTACTTCATGAAAAGGAAGATCTGAGTTGAGCCATGGAACCTTTGAACAGAAGTCTCTGGGGAGGTTAAATTTTTCAAACCTGAAATTTAGACCATTAAGCCTGCAGGCCTTGCACATTACACATTGAAAAATGCTGTTCCTTCTTTGCTCTCCTCCGTGATTTTCATAAGTATGCATGTTATTAGGGAAACTTAGACAAATGTTGATTGTATAAAGCAGGCAGGCTCCTCAGGTTTTTCACGTTGCTGCTCAGATTAATTCCAGCAGCCCAAGCTACCCAGTGGAATCGAGGATTTGCTTCAGCTGGGGAGGTGTGAGGGGGTTTGCTTTCGTACTGCAATTCACCATTACCCAGATTTTCCAAGCACTGTAGTAAAAGCATCATGCATAAGGCATGTTACAGTAACAAATTATGTGCAAGATAGTGGATGAGCAATGAGTTTTTGCTCTGTCTGTTTATCAACATCTCTGCAAATGTCTTTCCTTCTCTGAACTTAAAATTTACATCAGAGAGCATTAGGCAAGGTTTGCATTAGGAAAAGGTTAGATATTTCTTCTCCAGCTACCATATGGGTAATCTGTCTGATCCTTCCCCAGATTCTAATTTATCAGTGATAGATTATATGAATTTCAAGGCTAGGCAGTAGCTGAGGGAGGTTTAGGGGTGGGAAAATTTTAAACATTATTGCATGCTATACATAGACAGGGTTTTGTAATATCAGAGAGAGGGAAGCAGGGGAGATTCAGCCAGTTAACCTAATAGCACAGCTGGTAAAACACCAGGGGGTCTGGGTTAAAACCTTAGCTAGGTCATTAGTTTCCATCTTCCCCAAAGCTATTCACATAGTGAAGAGAAGCAGTCAGACAAATACACAGTGAAGAGTCTGTAAGATACATAATGAAGCATAATAAGAAAATACTTTAAAAATAAATAAAACCAATCCAGCGCTTTTTCTTAAATAGAACATTGATCCTTTTGTGAAAAGGAAGAAATACCTCAGTGATCTTTGCAGGAAGCACATATTTTGCTAAAGTGATGTTTTCCAAAACTGCTATTTTATGTACGCAAAGAAACATCGCTGAATGGGTGTGAAGAAATGTGGCAGTCATTCTGCAGACATTAGCTGATGCCAACGTGAAAATGGATTGTCCAGGTACAAAAGAGAAACCGTGTTGCTGTTACTCCGGCCCAGAGAACTTTGCATGTTTTTAGTAGCACCCTGTGCACTTGGAGAAGAAGGAAAGGCTTTATATTTCATGAAGAAATTGCCCAGTGTAGAAATTAATTAATTTTTTTTTTCAGTTAATGGGGAAACAACAAAGAAAAACTTTTTTTTTTGGTGGTGTTTTTTTTTTCTTTTTTTTTCTTTTTTTGTAAAATAGACTGCGATTGGAGAAAGAAGTGAGGAATATATATATTTTTTTAGCTTTTATAAAAATAAAAAATGTATATATCAAGAAGATTATTAGCCTTCTTTAAAGACTAAAGAATAAGCCTCTTAATTTCTCCAGCGTCAGTGGTCTCAGTGCATTCTTTCATGCTGCTACCCTTCAGTTGTAGGAGTTGCTTCTCAGCAGAAGTGTTCACTCGGTAGCAGGGATATTAGCAGAGCTCTAGTGTAGTCACTGCCTGTGTATTACCCGTGTCATTGTTGCTGCTTGGGACACATCTAACAGGCTCATACCAAAGCCATCCAAAGATATTTTATTGGCGCAGTGCTGTAACTTAGCTGTGCTAAATATGGATCAGAATCTTGTTTGCCATCTGTTTGTGAAGGTGTTTTATTGGATTTTTTTTTTTTACCAGCCTATTAACTGGACAGAAATATTGAGAATTAGTATTTACATCATCTAACTGAGGTTTACACTCCAGAAGCTGATCTATTTGGGCTCACCAAGCCATCACCCTGTTGTATATATTACTAAGCTGTATGTTCCATGCATGACAAACATAGGTTTTGTATATACTGTCACCAGTCCAGCTGGGCATATTTTCATAAGGCTATCCTCAAGAAAGTGAGAATAAGAGCTGAGAAAAGTACATCATCTTTAATGTGAAGAAATCTTGTGACTCTGGAGGCCAGTTCTCTCATGCCACCTACGTGGTTTCACTGGATTTACTTGGGCTGCATTCTGGTAGATGGGTCAGACCTTCCCCAGGTTATTCATTACTGTTATTTGTTTAGTCTTGTATAAAATTTCTGGCAGCTTAGATTTTTTTTTTCCCAATATCTAAGTATCTTTCACTGTGACCTTTTTAATGAGCCATTCTGGTGTTGACCACACTGTTAGAAGGCGTTCGTTGTGATACCACCACCGGTCTGTGCAGACAACCTGGTTTCATACTTAGGGTCCTGGTATCTCAGGTTCATGCAACAGTAACAAACTCTTTCAATTACTGAAACTCTCTGTTAGTGTTTGATTTTGTTCTGCTGGGTGTTTCCTCACAGTGCTCTGAGGTGATGACTGTGGGCTGGACAAAAACCCTGATAATGGTTCACCAGTCCAAAGACCTCCTCAGCTGAGGTGCCACCTGAGACTTGCCATCGGAGATGGGCAAGCTAGGGAGAGTTGCAGACTAGCTATGATATTCCTGAGCATCCTTCCATGGTATCAGCTTGCCAAATTTTATTACATTAAGTGCACAGAATATTCTTTCTTGTTTGTTTAGCTCTATCCTGCTACTTCTCATCCAGTGTTGTGTACCTGTGGACAAGCTGCATTTGGAATTTGCTGCTCTAGATCCATCTCAATTCTGTTGTGTTCTGGAAATCCTGGGACAGTGAATACAGCCCAGATGGCTGTCTGAGGAAGGAATGTCTGCCAGGAACTGTGTCACAAGTGTGCAAACATTTGCTCTTTTTTCTCGGGGGTACCGGTCAACGTCGTGTTAACACACTAAGCATTGGTAGTTTGTGTGATTTCCCCCCTACACCTCCTGCAAGTTTTTCCTTTATCGGTAGCGAAAACCAACTCTCTTTTCACATTTAATTCTTTTGAGCTGACTTCTAAGTAGAAAATTTCATGTTATTTTTCTGTAGTTATTTGATGTTTAGAAAATGTATCCAACATGTTTCTGCTTTTCTCACTCCATGATTTCCAGAGTAGTAAGTAGACCTAGCCCCTTCCTTAGCATCTGCCCTCAAACAAGAGGAACTTTCCTTTGCCCAATTCAGAAGGGTTCATGGGTTGTTTTGGTCCCATGCTCTTCCACTAGCCATACCTTCCTAAAAAGAGCAATAAGCAATAGCCTGATGTATTTTTTTTTCTCACATAAGTTCTTTTTTTGCGAAGTACCATGGCAAGTTGTATCTTACCTCATTTTTTATTTATCAAATTTGTAATTTAATGATGATCTGCTATTGCTGTAAACTCCAAAGTTTTCCTGAGCTTAAAATGAATAAGTGTTGTGTGTGTTTTCAGTTTTAAGTCATTCATGAAAATCAATGAACTACTCCTGGCTAAATCAAAAGACCTCTCATTGACTGTGGGTTAAGTGTGTGCCAGTAGAGAGTTACTGTCTATCAGCAGATATACAATAACTTGTTACTTTGCAATCACTTCCTTTGCATTTTAGATCCTGCTTTCCTGGAAGGGCTTTTTCATATTCAAGCCAAGGCTTTAAAAGATCAGAAGAATCCATTTCAGACTTCACAGCAACACCCAGCACATTCTATAGAGTTTTTTCGTGGTTAATACTAAAGAGATAGTATTCAGCAGATGATTTTGTATTGGTCATTGTAGAAATGTAATTAAGAGAGCCTTAGCGCATAATTTCTTGAAAGGCTAGTAACTCACTGTTGTTAATCTCTTTTATGTCTACGTATACATAAGGGAAAAAGAAGATTTTTGATGTTTTACAAAGGCACCATGTATGATATTAGCTATATGATGTGTGCTAAAAGGTGTTAGTAATATATAGGACATTGGGAAGTTCATTTTTGTCTTTTTCCTCCTCAAAGGAGAAGAAACACTTTTCTCACAAATATCATAAGCTTTATCTATTGTGTATTACATCTCTGCATTTTGCCAAAAAGGAAGAAGATAAATAAGCTGCTGTGTGACCGTTTTGAAACATTGTATGTATGTTCTATCAGAACTTACAAACACATTATCATTAATAATAGTGAGCTAATTGTTAATAGTATGCTACTGTTTCATTTGTAACTGAAAAAAAAAAAAGCAAAGATGGCTTTACAACTTCAATTGGGTTCTAATAAAAAGATCATTCTTTAGGTGTATGAATATAGTATAAAAATAGCTAGAATATGAGAGTACTTCTGGAAGGCTCAATATATTCAGCTACTCCTGAAATAGCTTAGTTTGCTGAATTCCACTCAAGTGTTTTCTTGGTAAGTAATCTCTTGTAGTGATGGCAAGTAAAGCATCATCTATACCTCTTTTATCACTAACATTAGGGGAAGGGAGTAGGGTTTGCTCACTGATGAGCATGTTGCCGTTGCAATTTTTAAAGCCTTAACTCCTGGCTGTTTCCTATCAATTTCTCTAAAAAACAATGACAAGAAAAAAACACCCTGTTGTCATAGAGGTTGACATGTCAGATGCAGTCTGGCTGTTTAATCATTCTACCGCCTTTACTCCAGTGCATTTCTAATGTAATCCTACTTCCCTTCTTTAAAAAAGCAAACTTTATCTTAGATCTAATTTTCTGGAAAGAAAATTTATTTCTGTTTGTATCGGTTATAAAATGAAGTTGAACACTAGGGAAAATGTGTGTAAATAAAGAAAAATGAATGTATGCCAGCTGCTCCCTTTCATTTCTGATCAGATTTCTAGAATTGATGTTGTTTTCTCTTTCTGATGCAAGCATGCTAACATTTTGACCAGGAACCCTTTTTCTCTCTCAGACATCTGAGCTTTCTGCAGATACTTGAAGCGCTTCAGACACGTGCACTGATCTCTGAAGATTTAGTGTGCTCTCACTGATAGATGAGGATAGAGTCATCTTAGTTCTAAGGGAATTCAGATCACATTATGGACCTGGTCTACCTTCTTCTCCATGTCATATCTGTAACTGAAATAACTCCTCTACTCTCTGGGAAGAGGTTGGAGCAGATCCTATTTTAAGGCCGTGTTTCAACATAACATACAGACAGTAATATGGCACAGATATTCTTCCTGCATTTCAGGCTTCCTTTTTTGTTAATTCTCCACCTGCCCATGCTCAAGAGAAGATAGCAAAGCCAACCTCATTTGAGCACAGTCTCACACCCTCTGGGATGATGACACTGGTGCTTCACGTCAATAGCAGTTAAGGAGTCTGTTCTGTTTGTGTTAATCCAAGCCCCAGAGCTTACCTGCTCCACCTCTCTTGCAGCATCTGTATAAACTGAAGTCAGAGCATGGGCCTGGGTAGTGTCACACAGTTATCTCTGCTGTGTAATTACCGGCATGGCATGCTTTTGGCCCATGCCTGTGAGTGCTTCCTGAGCCACAGCCCACGGCAGAGATGAGGCAGAACAAGGACTGCGTACAAGAGGCACATGGATAGTACTGCTAGGACTGAGTGGGGAGGTTTAGCCAAATGGACACAAGTGTCCCACACCACTCTCTAGGCCAGGGAATGCACCTGACGTGTTTTATTTATGACTGTGCATATAGCCTGGCGGTCCACTCCACAGCATCGGAAACAGATGAGAAGAATTTTCCTGAAGAAGACGTCATTGGGGTGGAAACATTTATTCCATTTATTACTCCAGTCCCTTCAGGAGCTGTTCTGACAACAGCAGAGCTGGCTAAAACTGATGTCCATGTTCTCCACTAGACTCAACGACCAGCAATTCCTCAGCATCTCCACTGGAAATCCCCACAACCCATGCAAGCTATAGCTTGTCAATGTGTCATCCATCCTTGTGTTAAGAAAAGTACGGCCCGTGATAACATAACTGGGCTGAAAACCCTCTATCACTAACACAATGTTTGCAAAGTTATCTCTCATTGATTAAAAGGCCCATGGTGAACAGAAAACACTCACTTCTTACTAGATACAGGACTGAGTTTACTATCTTTATAATAAAAAGCTTAGTGTGACCAGTACAAAATTTTTCATTTAAATGGATCCCGTGAGTGTGATATATATATGGTGTATGTGTGTCTGGAATGTGAGCATTTATTTCCTACAGACATGCAATTGTATTAGGTTTTTAAATTAGTTATAGTACTGTCAGAAGCAGACATAGGCTTTATAATAAGATTTGTGTGAAAGTGGAACTATTTTAAAAAAAGAGGGGTCTGTTTCAAAATCAAGCTAAATGGAGAAGTTCATATGAGCTTTTCTTTGCAGAAGTGTAGAGAAGTGTCAAGTGCCAATATTTACTAGTTCCCAAGCCTCCATTTCTCCTTCAGTTACTTGGCTTGCCCTCTCCCAGTGAGCACGGTTGGGCTTCCTTCAAAGCAGGTGTCGAGCTCTGACTTCACAGTTCACGTGTGATCAAATCAGTTGTCTGAGGTCAGGAAAACTCTGTGCATATTCTACCCAAAGTTACGGTTGTTAGAGTTTAAGTATGTTATGAGTTGAACTTTTCATAGTACAAAAGAACTGGGCACTAGTTGGAGCAAGGCCATCTTAGTGCTCATTTCTTTCCTTACAACTTGTGGCATTGAGCTTATTGTCTCTTTGATGGAGTTTCGGTGGCTGGAGAAACATGTTAATGGAAGAAAAGTGTGTGGAGGGCTCAAAAACTATATGCTATATATTTTGTTTGGACTCAAAGCGTAATTTCTGGTAACGTACACACCATTTTTCATTTGTACAACTTCGAGATACTGTCCCGTTCTGTGAAGCACTTTGTCATGGGTTTGCAAACAGGCATGCAACGTGAAGAAAGCCAGGAAGGTCGTTCAACTGGTATCACATCAGTAGCAGCAGTGTTAGGACAACAAGCTTACCCCTTTCCCTTTGGGACATGCTCATCGGAGCTGTGGTCTTCTCCCTGAGGGGAGATCTTCGAGCTGCCTGCAGTCCCCACGGGCGGTGGAGGCAGCTCGCCGGTCAGAGGAGCTGTAGTACCTTGATGTTTTCAGGTGCTAGTTTGATCACACATCCGCATGTAGCTCAGAAAATAAGTTTTTTTTATTCTGCTTTTTCTAATCCTCCTTTCAGCAGCATCCAGTTATCTACTGACTGTCAGGGGGTTCGTTCTTACCTTTCTCCCGTCCCTTCGCTGATGGAAGGAAAGGCCCAACCAATGCTGACAGGCCGGGTGTCTCCCTCGGCTTTCAACTTCAGACCTCCGCACACACACGCGCCACTAAAAGCGCTGGAGGGAAGAGGAAACAGGCGCCTTCCACAAACACTGTTTCAGCCCTCTGCTATGGCAAAGCAGGGGTGCCTGGACAAGCTTCAAGGCAGGCCAGAATGCAGATTTGCTCGTGCACGTTTTCTTACCTCACAGCAATGTGTGGTATCTCACGCTTCCCTGGGCAAGGGCGAGCCGTCAGGAGGCCTTTCATGGAGCTGGTTGCAGCAGAGCAAATACTGTGCCTCTGCATACCCCTGTTTTGCCCCACAGAAATACGAAGATGAAATTTCATATGCAAACAGAACAGGAAAGAACACGGATTTCCTCAAGAAATAGGAAAATAACTTGCTGTCTCATCAGTACGTCCTCTTCAACACTGAAAGCAGCACTAAAACTTATCAGGATGAAATACTACAAAACCATCATCCCTTCATAGATGGTTCACGGGCAGGATTGCAAGATTTCTCCCATTTTACGAAAACTTAAAAGAATAAACAGAAAAACCTTCTTCTACCTCTCATTTACTCGGCTTGGTTCTGTTCCTTTGTATGAAGTTTCCAGATTTTATAGCATTTTACTAGGTATTTGCTGCAGCTTTTGAACCTTAAATTAAATTGGGATTCGTTAATACATTTATGAAAGGAGAAGGAAGAGAGAATGTAGTGCAGACATGCTGGTGACAGACTGGAAGAAGGACCTAGAGCACAGATATATGCCAAAGTGACCTTTTTTCTGGCTGGTTTGGCTGGTCTTCACATAAAGGGAAATCTTAGCTTCTGAGGATGTGTGGGCAATAGGAATCTTTACAGTGGACTTTTGTAGGCTGAAGGTATGCATTTTAGTAGCAAACTGTATTTTTGGAAGTTATGATATTCCTATCATCAGTCAGGCAAATTCACTACTATTTGTTAGTTAATGCAGACATTTGCCTTTTTATTTTTTCTTCTAGAGATCATTCTAGTTTTAAAATCAGCAGCCATTTGTAACTAAGCAGGACTCCCCTGTCTTTCTTTTACAACTAAAAGCTTGTGAAGCTTGTATACAAGTTTTGGTTACTGAGACAGTTTTGCTGATTTCGAGGTGCATTTATTTCTGTTGTATGAACAATACTGGTTTTCTGGATATTTTTAGTCTGAAAATAACTAAGGAGTTTTGTTTGGTTTTTGTTTGTTTCTGGAATGTCAAGGATTTCTTAAATAAAGAACAGTCACATTAATATTAAATTTTACTTTGGTGCTTTTTTCCATTTAGGTTTTATGGCAGGCATACAGAGGAACCCCCAAATGTCACAGTATGGACCTCAACAAACTGGACCTTCCATGTCACCACACCCCTCACCTGGAGGCCAAGTGCATCCTGGAATTGGTAGCTTTCAGCAGAGTAATTCAAGTGGTACTTATGGGCCTCAGATGAGCCAGTATGGACCACAAGGTAAAATCCTTGCTGCTAATACTTATATTTTCATATACATATATATGTTTGTAAAAAAAAAAAAGAGAGAGATGTATCATGTATATAAGAAGACAGGTAGGTGTGTGACTTAATAAAAATATAAATAAATAAATAAAATCCACATACACACAACACCCCCATGCCCTGTCCTTTAAAAAAAAAAATAAAAAAGGTCATTCAGAGATGGAGCTACACCTCGTGGAAGCAACTGTTTCTGTTATTAGCACCTTTGTATAAAAATAGTGCTGATAAACTGAGCAAGGAAGTGATGAATCTGTTGCATTGCCAGGGCTATTGTTTAGGAGGCCTAGCATGTCATGTCTGCGATGAGGCTGAGTTTGACCACGCATGGAACAAGGGTCCGAACGCCAATCCCAAAATAGGACTTCTTTTCTTAGATGGAATCCCAAGGCCAATCTGAGATAGTGCAGTGACTGCGAGGGTTAAGTCTTCTAACGAGCATAATAATACTGTGGCTACTGTGGGAATATAATATTGAGCTCTAATGCATACGGTTTGTGAATTTTAACTAACCCTTCAGACTGAGAGACAGTTCCTTTTATTTTGCTTGTTTGACAAAATTGTTGAAGGACTAAAACAAAAACAGAAGAAACAATTTCTGCCCCTGGATGTTCAATGTATGCAACCTTGAACTTGTCGTTTTGCCTTTAATGGATAACCCCTATAAAGCATACATCTGTTTAGAGGTTTAATTTGACTTCAAGTCAAGCTGCAGAATATATAAGGGGAAGTATTTTCTTTAAAGGTACATCAAGAACCTCTCCTATTTCAGCAATTCCTACTATTTCTTTCTTATTGAAAATCATTAAAAAGGATTGGAACCAGAAATGGGAAATTCCATAAGGGCCCAGTGGCTTGCCCATGCTAGCAAGGATGGTTATTTCGGTCTCCAGGGTTTCTGAGAACTAGTTCTGTTGTTTGAAGGGCATCTTGCTGCCCTATGCAATGTTCCTTTTTTTTTCATCTCTGGGTTGCATTTGTTTTAGTCTTCTGAGCACAGGGCTACAGGCCAAACTCTCCTACTTGCTAATTTTGGCTCTGCCTTTTACTCGATCTTTCAACTTAGGCAAGTAGATTCATTTCTCTGCTTTGCTTTCCTTAACTGTAAAATGGGGCTAGTAATGCCTTATAGCCATGTGTGAAGATTAATTACCCAACTCTAGTTGACTGGTGCTTTCCTTTTATTTGGAAAGCGTTTTGTGGCCATAAAATGCTGTCCAAGTGCTTATTTTTATCTGCACAGAGAGCAACTAGCTTAACTGGTAAAAATCCAGTGGATTTATGATGTGCTATCCTGACTTCCAGCTGTACGGCTGCTGCTGAGATTCCGAACCATGGGAATAGTGGGTGTCAAGTGCAGTAAAACATTAGCCATCCACACTGATTGAGTGGAAAGGTTTTTGTACTAAATCAATGCATTTAAGTAACACGCCGAATACTACTTTCTTTTTTGCTTGAGTTCAGCAGTTCTTTTCCTCTCGCTGTAGATGAAAGTGCCTATGTAATGATTTTATGGGTCGCGGTCAGGAAGAAACAGCTATTAAAAAGTGAACTTGAGGGGCAGGAAGAAAATGAGCATCATTGTCATTAACAGGCCGTTTCAGAGGGGTCTGGTGAATAGTGTGATGGATGAAAAGCATGTTCTTTTGCCAGCTCTCAGAGAGTACTGGTGATCCTGTGCACTGGTCATCATAAAATTAGGGCCCTGCAGGCTTTAAGCTCTACAGGTAACAAATAGAGCAGAAGAATACTGCGTTTTCACTGGGCGAATGTGACCATTAATAAAATACTGGAATGAATATGATGATATTTCAGTCATATACTTACCTGGATTTAAGATTTTAATAGCATTTTTCATTTTTAATGAAAGTAATCTGTAATTACATCTCTTAACATACTCTCTTACAAAGCACAATTATATGCCGGTGTTGATGAATTTATAATACTGTATCCCCATTTACTTTTTATTGCCAAAATAACAAATAAATTAAAAACCACCTGGGTTGCAAACTAGTTCTTAAATTATTAAACTACAGTAATTCTCAAGGATTTTGTTTGCTTTTCTCATTTTACTCACATAGGCATTCCTCCAGAATATTGTTAAGCATTGGCTGAGTTGGATAGGACTGCTTGTATTTTTATATATGTGTCAAAGCATTTTGTGACATTAAGCTTAAATGTTGAGTTTAAACATAGTCTAAATATTGTATTTTGCTATGTGTTCAGTCCTGGAAACTAACGCTTAAGTCTGCTGTCTTTCTCTGCAATGGAATTGCTCGCTGTGGTGAAGACTACACCAGTAAGTTTGAGTTGGAAGAATTAACCCACAGTTCACAAGAGCAGAATGATCCATCAGATGCATATAGTTGATTTATTTGTTCTTTGTGTGTTTACATGACATTTAGATCTATAAAAAGAGTAGAACATATTTGCCCAGGAAGCAATTCTGGACTGGGGACCTAGCCCAATGCTGTGAAAGCATTTCCCACAAAAATAAAAAATGGCTTTGGCTGCACACTTCTATATGTCTGTGATATAAAACAGGAGCATAGAGTACAGAACAGTAGTTTAATTTTTGGTTAACTCCCAGCAGTTTTCTGTCCCCAAGAATAAAAAGAAGCAAAGTGAGAATCGGAGCTGAAAGAAACAGCCTTTCTGTTTTGTATTTGGGCAACATCTAGCTTGTGAGCTAATGAAGCTCTGGACTATGACCCGAGTATCAAACTGCTGTCACAGCAAAATGTCCTTTAAATGCACTCGGGAGAGCAGTCAGATACTACAGTCGGTTGGATCTTTTAAAACCAGGGCAGAAAAAAACTTACTGCAGATCCGTAAAAGCTGTCGGAAATGCATCCCATCTCCCTACCTTTTCCTGCTGAATTCAGCAGTAACACTGTTCTGTTTGGGTATAACAAAGAGAAGAACCACTAGTGAATGTATTTGAACCCAAACCCCAAAACTTCATGGTAAGTTAAACACCCTTTTGTTTGTGGTAAAGTAGTATGAATGAGTATTTGTGCTTTGTAACCTTTAATGTTGGACTGTAACTTTAATGTTGAACTCATTTCACAGAAGCACTTTGATATCTTGCTCCCACTGATTTCAAGAGCCTAGATTTCAAAGTGGTAGCATCTTAAGGATGAGCTGCCCTAACTATTTTGAGAGTCTGGACCTCTGAGTTCAGTCCCACACGTGCTACAGTCCGTGGAGTTAAGACTTAAAAACCAGCCATGCCTACTGAATTCCCCTAGGTGAAATACTTTACAAGGAATTCAGCACAATATATTTAAATTGTCTGTATCTGTATGGGGAAAACTTGATGGTTAAGTGAACATATAAACAATTCTAAAATGTCTTTTAGATACTATTTTTAATACCATGAATCTGACGTCTCTCCCTAAAGCAGAGAGCAAAGCTAGCAGGCAGTTCTCACATTGCCCTCTCTTTGGCTCCCCTAGAAATGGCAAGGTATCAGAGCACTTTGTTCAGCAAACCTGGACAAAGTGGACTGAAGTTTCAGCATGAACATCTGTCTTTGGCAGGTTGTTAGTAGGCTTTTTCATGTTTTATCTTCACTATGCTTCTTTTTTTCCTCCTGATTCCAGTTACCATGTTGTTTTCTGATTCATTTGAGACACCGTGTCTGTGGGCACAATTCTGCTCTGGTTGGGGGAGCTGGAATCAAAAATCCCTTTGATATGGAGGGGAGGAGTTGTTCGGTGGTATTGTACAGCCGCTGTTGCCAGGCTTGTACCCACTTGAAAAGTGTGGGCTCTTGGACTTGGCTGCCTGACACGTCCAGCTGATGTGGGCTGGCCTAGCATCTGCTGCATTCATTGTGTTTAATGCTGCATCCATCTGTTTTCTGTCAAAGCCACTGCCAACAAATTACTAATCTATTAGAGAAACATGGAAATAAGATTGCACTCCTCATTCCTGGCAATTCCTCTTGTATTTTGTTTGGCTTTTATTTTGCCTTTTTTGTGGTTTGGGAAAGGTATAAGAATAGCTAGTACTTGAGGTATTGAGGAAATGCTTAGGAAAAAAAAAAACATGGAAAAAACATTGAAACTTGTTTTCCTTACTGAGAAGATACCACTTCCCTGTGCTCTTGGACGTGTATCCCTGGAGATGAATGATTAGGAGCTATTTTAACTGAGCCACATATTTTTGTGGAGAAGATTCCACTGCTTTTTTTTTTCTGTGTTGTGCTTATGCTGGAGAAGCCAAAACATGAAAGAAGAGATTTTATGTCCCAATCCAAAATAGCATCAAAACAGCAATAGTGTTTAGCATTGGTGTTTGCTCCTCCAAGTGTGCTGCTGAACCGTACTTTGTAGAGCTGAACTGACAAAACAAATTGGCTTTATGTAAATTGGACTGACAGTAGCTCCCAGTAATTATGGATATCAGGTCTGCTAGTGCAGGGAATGAATTTGCTTCACTTTTGGAAGCAGTGTTTCTAATAGCACATACATAAAATGTGTTAACTGGGTGCATGTAATCCTCGAGCGTACATACACTCCACCTTACTGCATTGTATTTTTCTTGCAGAAAGCAACTGGGAAACCAGAGCAACATCCGAGTTCTGTGTTACAGGTTTAACACTAAGCAGAGCAGTAAGAAACTAACAAGCCCTTTGGTTTGTGGGCATATACAGGCACATACGTTGGATCAGAGGTGTGGCTTGAGCAGGTCTCAGCAAACAGAACCCTGGTTAGGAGCGATGGCTCGCTGCACAGCAAACGGTCAGCTGGCAGCAGCTGAGCCTAGAGGAGGAGAAGAAAAGACAGGGCGGTCTGAAGTCATCACGCAGCTGAATCTTCAGCCTTTCATCTCTGTTAAACCACATCTCGTGGATCCCTCTGTGAAAAAAAAAACACGCATGGCCAAATTTGGTTTCTAGAACAGAAGTGAAGCATTGTTCCATTTCCTTGGAAAGCGTAGGTCACACATGTTTTTGCTGAAGAGAACTTCTACCAGAGTGAGTCAGTTGCTGGGTGGGGAGGAGGGGAGGATTAGCCAAAGCACAGCAGCAGGAGCGTATGAATTAATTATGTGTGCATTCAAATGCTGAATGAATATATTTATTTTAAATATAAACAGGAGTTGCATGCCGCTGACTCCTCTGCCTGGTAGCTGAGGCCTGAGGAAAGATATAGCTGATTTCCACGCTCAGGAAGAGTCCACTGGCTGCCGCCTTCAAACGAGCGTGGGAATATCTAAGAGTAGTCAGGAAACTCTGCTCTGAGGCATCCCACAGGGAGGGAATGGGTCACATTTCCACTAATCTGGATGAGATGGAAATAAAGACGAGTCAAATCTGATGACCGAAGTAGTGTAATGCGATCCGTTTCTTAAAATACTTTTCTGTCATATCTTTACCATTTTTCTTTCTTTTCTCATGCTGTTTGGATCTGTTTCTAAAACTCTGAATGCCATATACTTACTTTTTCTTAGCTCTCAATATGATAGGAAAGTCAGTACTCAGGTAATCAAGTACTCAATTTAAGCTGCTGCAAGTGGTGTAGTTGGTTCCGGTGACAATGGAGACTGGGGTCAGCCAGGTTTTCATGCCATCCTTCATAAGGCACCTCTTTATATTAGCATCTTTGTAGTATTGGTGATTACTCCTGTAATACTAGTTTCCCCAGAAGAACCTCACTGTAAGCTAAGATGCTTTTTGCTGGCAGAGCCAAGCTTTTCACTTACCAGGGTGAGGGTGGGAGGGAGAGGGAATGTTCCTAAGGGCCTGGCAATAGGTCAGTCCAAAGCATCTCTGACACAAATGGACAGAATGGTTAGGAGCAAGGATCCAGTGAGAATAGCCTGTTGCAGAAATTGCAGGAAGATGAAGAATGAGGACATGAAATTACAAAAGTAAGACTCTCTCTTGAGCTTTTGTAATGGGCTTCTTACATGCCGTGTATCTCTACTGCACAAGGCGTTTTTGAACTGTGTGCTGTGTTGTTAACCCTCTGGAGGCCGTGTTTTTCTGTATTTGCTGTTATCCCATGACATTTATTAGGCAGAAAATGTTTAAGGGTACGTGGAAATGGTGTTCATAGGATAATTCAGGTTGGAAGGGTGCTCAGGAGATTTTCTAGGCCAATCTTGTACTCTAATCGGGGTCAGATGTAAGATCAGAGCAGGTTACTCAGGATTTTATCCAGATGGGTCTCAGGGGAATCCAAACAGCGTCTTTGGGCAGCTTGTCCCGTTCCATGCCTGTCCTCATGGCGACAAAGTCACTCCGACTTGGGTCCTGCATGGTTCCCTTCAGTTCGTATGTGTCACTTCTGCGGCTGCTAATGTCCTAAACAGAAATCTTTGCTCAAAGGCTTAATGTTATTCTCTGTTCTTTTTATCATTTTGTTTAGGAAACTACTCCAGACCACCAACATACACTGGCGTGCCCAACACAAGCTACAGTGGCCCAGGACCCGGCATGGGTATAAATGCCAACAGTCAGATGCATGGACAGGGGCCAAGCCAGCCTTGTAGTACCATGCCCCTGGGACGGATGCCATCAGCTGGGATGCAGAGCAGACCATTTCCTGGAAACATGAGCAGTATGACCCCCAATTCTCCTGGCATGTCTCAGCAGGGAGGCCCCGGGATGGGCCCACCCATGCCAACTGTGAACCGTAAGGCACAGGAGGCAGCTGCTGCAGTGATGCAGGCTGCTGCAAACTCCGCTCAGAGCAGGTATGCAACCAGGTGAAAGGAGCTGAAACGAGTGGCAGTGCTTTTCTTTATCATTTCTGAAGCAACGGTGCTGTAGAGGTGCACACATATGCGTTTATACATGTTCTGTCTGTGCCCTTGTCTCCGAGAGATGGTGTGTGGGAAGAATATTTTCTTTAAATGCAAGGGGAAAGCATGCCGTTGGATATTTGAGTTACACTCTCAAAAAGCAGCTGTGATGACGAAGATGACAGGCACTTCCATTTTGGTTCTTGGCACTGTAGGCTTTAGGAAAACCCACAGGGTTGTGGTGACATTAGGAGTTGAAAACAAGCCCTGTACAACTTGAAACCCATGAGCTGGATATGTGTGTTTGATCTTTGGTAGAGAGAGGGCCAGCACGTCCCTGGCAGCTCGCCCCTGCCAGGGAGTAAGGAAGCTTATGAAGCTGCCCATCAAGTCTTGTGCTTACTGCCCACGTTGTGAGTGGCAGCCATGATGACAGTTCTCTTCTACGGGATGTTCTTGTTCCTAGGCAGGCATGCTATGGGGAGCAGCTGGAGGGGAAAGGCAGAAGGAGGCATAAAATCAATGTGTAGTTATCTGGAGTTGATAACTGCCACCTATGCATCTGTAAGAGAGAATCTGCAAATTTAGGATTGTGGAGGCTGGAGCCACTGTCTGGCTTCTTGTCTCCCCTTTGGACAGCATAACTGCATACTGCCATTTGTGCGTGGATTTTGGCAAAGGCATTTTTCTGTCCATGGTTATTAAGATGACTGAATACTTACAGTGAAATCATATTTTCTGGGAAATTTTCGGATGAAGTAATTTCCACATTTCCCTGGACTGAAATAATTCCTGCTATATTTATTATCTTTTTTTTTTTTATGTTAAGAGAAGTTCCATTGCATTTGAGAATTACACAAAGCTGGTTCTACTGTTCTGGTAAGCGAGTTTATGTGTGTGTGAGTATCAAGCATCTTGCATTCATTTATGCATATGCATACACATGTACACATACACACATACAGGTATTTATCATTCAAGACCAGTGTTTGTGGACACGAGAGTTGCTGTGATTCCAAGACACAACGTAGAAACAAAAACAGCAACTTAATGTGTCCCTCTATCTGTTGCTTTCTTGCTTTGTAAATTTGGAAGGCAGGTGGCTTCTGGTGATAAGCAACAGCAAACTTCTAAAACAATAACAGTAAATTTAGTGCACTTCGTGTTCTTCTTCAGAGAGACAGAACCACGCTCCTTTAAAATAGACCATGCTTCTGCAGATATTTGTGAACCAGCAGTCTCTTGCTTGTGTTGGGTGTTTTAACAGACCTGTCTGGTCAGATTTACAGAAGTCTGCTTCTGGCTGGCTGGTTAGGCTGTAAGCTGATAGGTCAGGCAAGAAGGAATAAATGGGCCATTGCTGCAGCTGCAGGGACACTTTCTTTATAATCACATAATGAAAGGAAAAGGACATATTTGTTGGTGTTTGCAGCAAGACTTGGTTTGTAATAAGTACAAGGTATTTGGTTGTGATTCAGCTTACACTTCAGGCATAGTGTGTGGTGTTTGATCAAAAACTAGATTAACTGATCACCGCTCCTATCTCTCAAACCTTCCTCCCAAGTCAGTTTTGTAGAACTGCTTTTGGATTCTAGCTTTGCCTGGGCAAAAATGCACCATTTCAGAGCCTTTTCATCACAGAACGCTCATTCCAGTGATCCAGCACCTGTAGAGGAAATGCACTCATCAAATACCTATTGCAAATACTGGCTATATATAGGGCCATTTATAAACTGCAAATGGAGCGAAACCTGTCACCCCCCTCTGATGCCACAAGCACGCTGTTTTCCCCTCAATCTCAAGTCATCTGTAAGGGAGAAAGCACGATGGCTTCTGGCTATTACTGCAAGTCCTCCTTCCCTTGTACACTGAAGGAATGTACTTGTCAGTGATTCGTATTTGTGATACCGAGCAAATCCAAAGAGGCTGTTCTTTTGTTCTGCTTTAGGCCACCATACATTAGGTCGCCTGCTTATCCCAGCCAGGCTGGGGCTGGCGGACACCCCATGTTTTCTTCACAGCACCCCACCTATGGCAACGCTCAGGCTCCCGTGATGCACCAGCCTGGTCAGTACCAGTAGGTAGCTATATAAACTGGACTTGCTGTGCGACCTCGGCTTTTTTTTTTTTTTATGTTTATGAACATGCCATCTGGCAGCTGAAGGAATATAAAAACCATGTGAAAGATACACACATACTTGCATTATAGAGGGGATTTAGTTTTTTGTTATCTTTTTGCTAACAGCACTGTCGGAGTATGGTGAAAATCCGCATGCCTCTCGCTCACAGACATTCTGCATGGCTTTTGGCATGGCTTTGCTTCCTTCATGCCTGAGAGGGAAATGAAGAAGCTCATCACCAAGAAAGAATGGGTTCCCCCCTCTCTCCCCATCCTCCCTGCAACCCAGGCATCATCTCTCTCTCCTTTTGGTGATGTTTTTGCCTCGCGGCAGGGCTGTGCAACGTCATTCTCCTGACTTGTTAATGTTTTTGTCATTATGGTCTCAGCAGTGAGCCACTCCCCCGAAGTGTGATACCTTTCTGACGTGATTTACTGCAGAAGTGATGACAGGATTTCTTAATGGGATTTTGAAGTTTTGAAATTTCTTTGAAGTTTTATTACACTGTAATTGAGCGTGAACATCTTTGAAAAATTTCAGCCAGTAGCTAAAAGGATTTTTAGGAGTATTAGGTATTCGGTCCAAAACATTGCCTGAAATGTAGCTACTGTTTTTTCAACAAAGTCCTTCCAACTGTGATTTCTGTAACCATATTATAAGTTAAAGCGCAGGGAGAATGTATCTACACTGGCTGATAGCCTGTTGCTTGCTCACAACCTTGTCTAGTTTCACTTGAGATTCATGTTTCATGGACTTCCCTGCCATCAGATTACTTCATTTACTACCTCTGTAGGAAATCTGTAATACCCAGATTACTGCTGCCTTCATGGTTATTAACAAGTTCTAATCACCAGTTTTCCATAGCTGCTTTTGTTTGTGTTGTATTTTTTTTTCTTTCATTAATAACATCATTCATATATGTGCACATGAAAAAGTAAAAAGCAAAACAAAAAATGAAAACAGAATTCTACTGGTTCTTCTGTTTAAAAAGCAGAAATCAGTGAAATGGGAGAAAACTTGCACCATACTATTTTCTCTAATTGAAAAGACATCTACTGTTATATGCCAAAATGCTTGAATAATATCCAGCCTTTTTCTTTGTATGTCTTGAGTTGATAAGATTCAGCTGTGGAGTTCACAAACTGTTGGGTTTTCATTACCACAAAACACACCCCTCTATGTGGAATTAAGGGGAAAATGAAATGGTTGTGTCAGAGTCATGGTTACACAGCAGTATTTCTATACAAGTTGGTTGTGATCCCCTTCAAGGTCAACTTGTTGAATCAGTAGCCAAGTATCAATAGGGGAGAGAAATTTATCTTCAGCTGCTAATCCACAGGATTTGTCCTTTACCAACTCAGGAGTCTCATTTAGACATAGAAAGTTGGTTTGCCTCTGCTTTGCCAAGCCACATTAAGCAGCTGTGTAAAATGAATTTAAATGGCATGCATCAGAATGAAATCACTTCCACTGGGGCAGAAAATCAATGTTAGTTAACAAGGGCTGGATGATCAAGATCTAAGTGTCAGCTGGTTATACCTAGGTATCATCATCAGTGCAGACCACTACTCTTATTTAGGAAAGATGAAAATATGAAAGTAGAAGCAGTGGATGTGGAAGATAGTAGGCTTACACCATTTGAGTTAGCCTTTGACCTCACCAGGAGATCAGCTCTATATCAAGCTTGGATTGCTTTCTACAGCTACAGAACACCTTTCCTGTAACCTAAAATCTTAAAATGTACTACCCTCCCATGCACCCAGGCCAGCATTTCCCAAATGAGATCTCACATGTCAGGCTGAAAGAAAGAGTTGTCTTTCAGAGATCTCTTTGTTGGACCAGCAATATCTGTGGTTTCACACTGCCAAGGATGTTTAAGCTTGGTCTGGGTAACAGTTTACAACAGGCTACGCAAAGTAACTCTCTAATACACTGTATTGTAATTCTACTTATTTTCAGGAAGACAGTGTGAAGGAACTGCAAAATTGTGTTTTCCTTTTTGTTTCTTGGTTGCAACACACCTGTTGACTGATAAGGACTGTACATTGAAGGCCTAATATATCCACTGAACTCCAAGCAAATACTTTTGGTAACTTCTGTTAGCGCTGGCCAGGACACCAGAGGCTGGTTCTGCTGTTGGAGGTCGCAACTCAGTGGAGACCTCTAAAGACAAGATGGTTTCAAAATATTAAATCTTTTAGCACACTATAATTCGTGCAACGATAGACATATTTATAGTGATATATAAATATTTATGTGTGTACAGATCTGCAACACAGTGATTCTTCAGTAAAATCAAGCATTTTAAACAAACAAGATAGCATTTTCTCTGCTAGTGGGGATGTGAAAGGCAGCAAATTTAGCCAGTATCTTCTCAAAACTCTAGCCAGTTATGAGTTCCTCAGTTCGTGGATGCTCATCTTGAAACTTCTGGGAACTGTGTGTTCACTGTGAGCTTTTATGTTTACTGCAACAGTAAATGCGCAGTACAGACATTAGAGAATTGATTGTTAGTTTGACAACTGAAGTCAATAGACATTTTTGGAGCTACGTGCTTGTCAACATCATGTTCAGTACGTCTCTGCCAGCAGGGAGTGTCATTCTGAATATGTCTTAACAGTTGAAGATGTGACTGTGGTATATGGAAATAAAAAGAAAATGGTTGTGAAATAGCCATGTTGTAACATTGTTAGCAGCATGGCCTTAGGAAGACTTAATTCTGTACTAGCTGGCAGTAAAGTACACATCCAACTAGATGGGTAAGTGAGCCTTTTGCTGGTGCAACTACAGTCATCAATACCTGAACTAATTACTTTAAAATGAGTTTTGATGTGCCTACAAGAGGAGCAATCCTATCTTTGAATGCAGTGTTTTTGAACTCAGTGAATTCTATTTTAATATGCTTCTTGGGATTGCATGTTCCAATTTTGTAAATTAAAGCAATTTTTTTTAATATAGATTGAATGAATTTAGAATTCAATTTCATTGATTTTAGAGAAGACAATTTAGACATAGTAGTTTATTAAAGAGAGGAATTGGGATCCAGCTTAGCTATTTGCAACCTCTGGCCATTTTAAATCCTGGTGATCGGGTTGCTAAATCTAAGATGGATATTTATATTATTGTTCACTGTTCCCTATGCCACCTGAGAGATGGTGTTCAGTCTCTGTAGTAATATATGGTGTTGCATTGCTTTGACATATTTTTAGGCACTTTAAAACGTGGTTCTGTCTAAACTGCTCAGCAGTTGGTTCACCATAATTTGAGCAAAGTGCATTACAAAAGGTGAGTAATCATAGACGATACATACATGTGTGTGCTTTCCATGATTCTAAAACATAAAAACTCTGAAGTTCCCATCCAGCTGTAGAGAAGTAGATTTTTTAACTTCCAGATTTTTAGTTCACTGGCAGCTTGACAAGATAAGTCCTCAGGAACACAGAGGCCTTTAGAGTCTACTACCACTAAGTAAGGCTTCGTGGAGCCACGGGGCTGGCTCTGACTTGAGTTGTTCCCCCAAATACAGGGAAAACAAGGGCTGCAGGATCATACTAGCTGATCAATCTGCCCTTCAGTCACAGAACTCAAAACTTTCTATTCTATGCTAGAATTTGGTATTAAGTGTATTAAGAGATAAGTAAAGTCTTGGGGGACATTTGACAAGAGTGGCAATCTAGTCCATTTATGCTGTTGATGATTATAGATTATATGGGTTATAGATTATATGGAGAAGGGTAGCCACAATTTAAAGGACAGAGAAAGACATGCTACGTGGGCTGCCTTTCTAGGATTACTCTCTGCATTTTGTGTAAGGACACTGGAAGGACAGATTGCCTATAGATGTTAGTTCTTGCTACTTATTTACTTGGGGAGCGGGGAGGCAAAGAGAGCGGTAGAAGAATCTAGTGCAGCAACCTGCCCACTGCCATCATCCTTACCTTTTGTGTAGATCTTTGACAAGTTCCTTCAGCTTCAGTATAAAAAGGACTCCAAGGCCAACAGCCTCAAAACTTTGGGGGGAACCCCATATGCAGAGATCCCACAACCTGAGGAAAAAATATATAGTTGTTTTTGGACTTACCCATGAGGAATGTGTGCAGTTGTATATGAATAGGTTTTACATCCATCTCTTTATAAAATGAAATCTTAAAATATTTGTTTTATCATCTTAAGCAACAGACATTTTTCCTTTCTAATGAAAAGGCATACTGTTTTGTCCATAGTTAATGGATAATTAAGCCCATAGCCATACTGGGAGCCCATGACTGGCTCCCAGTACTTGTTCAGGACAGTGAGAGTACATACTACAGCCTCATCGTGGTGAGCTGAAAATAATATAGATAAGTTTGTATTCAGTCCTCAAACTGATCTAAAAAAGCTGCAATGATATTAGAGGGTTTCTGTTGTACAGAGAGAGAGTTAAAATTAGCGTAAATGAGATAAAAACATGTATTCTATATGTCTTCTTTATAGCCTGTGTGTATATATATGCACACGCACGCTCACACACATACACAGACTAACCTTCCATCAGCGTTTCTCTGCTGCTATGTATGTATAATTCATACTCCATGTCGCTGGTGCCAGCAAAGCACTTTTTCCATATTATTTTCTTCAACGGCAGGGTAATGCAGCACTGCTGATGGACTAGAAGGTACTGGTGAGGAAATATAGTAATGGACACGGTGCATTAAAATGTCAAAAGGAAAAAGATCAAGGCGAAAATTGCAAATAAATTTTTAAAAAAGAATAATATAAATAAAAAACAGAACTCTTTCAGGTGTTTAACATCCTAGATCCTGTCAATTTCTATGCAGTATTTTCCAGTCTAGCCTTTTTGATCTTGAAACTTTGAGTTTAAAATTCTAATTGTGATTTTAAAAAGCTGTAGTTATGTGGCAGGAAGACTTGAAGTGCTACAATAAAACTTCATGTCTTTAATCCCTGGAGAGGGCATGTATTTTCCATTGTTTTCCCTTTTCCTCTTAAGCTTGGAGGTGCTGTTCTCTGCTGGGAAGTGCGCTGGAGTGCAGGAAGGTTAAGTACTCATTCAAGTTTCTTTGCTTATTCAAACCAGGCTTCTTCTAGATGAAAGGCTGCCCACTGTGAAATCCCCAAAGTAAACGGAGGCTAGGATAGGACTGGGAGCCATAATTGGAGCCAGCGCTGGGGTGCGTTATCTGTTGTCTTTGAAATAAGCCCCTGGCAGAAAGGCTCTTTCTGCCCAGTCTTTTAGTTAGCATTCATATGCAGTTACTGGGAAGGAATCACTCCTGTTCAAATTCAGCCCATTCCCAGTTCTCAAGCCTCAAGGTGTCGGGTTGTTTGCCCCCCATCCCACCTGTCCAAAGATCTCTTTAGGGATCCTGACAGATTTCATTGAAATAAGCCCTACTTTGCTTTCTGGTAGCACTGTTTGAATATCCAAGCAGTAAATTCCAGTCAGTGAAGCTTCATTTTGGCTTCCAAAATAAAATAAAATAAAAAAGGTCCCTGTATAGTGTAATTGGATGAAGCACTATTGCTTCTTGGCCTAAGTGACTGTATGGCATTGCTGTGAGCTGAGGGTAGCTCCTGCGCTTGTTCCACCTGAGGGTGGCTGCAGCAAGGGGTGGAATATTTTCTCTCTGTGCCAAGTTTGTGATTTGAAGTCCAAATATTAATGATTCCTGTAACTGTAATTTCTAGGTCCATGCTTCTTCCGTCTTCACAAGAAACAGCCATTTAGGTCAAGCTATGTGTTTTTTATTTTCTTTTTTTGAAAGGGCACTTCCCACTTCCTTTCCTCATGTTTTTGCTTTTCAAAGCAGAACCATACTTGGATTGTTTCTGCAATGTATTAGGAGGGGTAAAGCACAACTTAGCTTGTATGCATTTACTATAGCAAAGGGGGAGCTGGAAACACTCTTTTGTGATTTATTTTTTTTTTAATGGAGATGCATTTTGTAGACCAGCTCAAAATTGCTGATAAAATTGTGTAAGGATGGGGAGAAACTTTACGTGCTGAGCCAACCAAAGCCATTTCTTGTGGGAGACTGAGAGAAATATGTTTTTATCTGGAATTTTGTTTCGCTAAAAGGTAAATCCATCATTTTGGAGCCCTGAATGTCACCATACTGCAGAGCTCATGCAGGCAACCAGTGATTTGGGGAGACGTTTTTTTCTAGTTTGGTTACTCATCAATCAAGTAGACTGCTGTATGCTGTTCATGCCATTAGAGATTAACCACAGACCTCAAGAGTCCTACTCCTTCCCTCCTTTGGAAAGTAACAATTCGTAAATTGTGAAAGTGAGAGTATGTTGGGAAGGAAGGGTGATTTTCAGAATCATGAATGAGAATTTTCAGTCATCTCAGAGACTATTCTAATTTGATTATTATTGTGTAAGGATTATTTTTGGCTTGATTTGGTTATTTAGGAGAGCTGTTGTCCTCTATAGAAGTGCTGCAGCGTAGGGCTCTGTAGTTTATTAACATTTTGCCTCTGAATCAGATGTTACATAGAAATTCTGTATTTCAAAATATGATCTTCGGGGTATTAAGAATGGAGTACTTCATTAATTATTTTTTACATAAAAGTAAAGAATACAGGAGAACTTCAGGTCAAATGCTCATTCGTTGGTTGGCAAGAAATGCTTCAGGTGAGGAAACCAGATTTTCACTTTGTTTGTCTTTTTGTCTACTAGCCAGAAGATCTACTGGTTAAAATCACTGAACTAGTCAGAAGAGAACAGGAGAATAGCCATCTGTTTAATGGGACTTATGAAGAAAGCTAATGCCATGACTGCCATGTGTGATTTGGCACATATATTCTGCAAGTACAAGGCTGTGACTGAACAGTCTAGGGTTTTTGTGACAGAAAGTGAGAGACATAAAAAATGGTAGGCGGGTTTCAGGTTTTACAGTGGTGTTAAGGTTTTACGCTGTTTTACAATGGTGATCATTGAAAGAACGTTAAATAATTTTTAGCAATGCTACCTTGGGAAATATGAATGGGAAGAGCCCTTCACTTCAGTAATAGGGTTCAGCTGGGGAGCATCGGTTCAAACTTGCCATGTAAGTAACTTTGTAAGAGTCATATTAAACAGTTAACAGCAGTAAGGTAGGTTGTTTTATTCTTTCTTGTGTGTTTTTTTTGTTTTTTTTTAAGAGAGCCACCACTTTCACTAACACATTAATTACCTGTTGCAGTTGTCACAGTAGGTTTCAGGCATCTTCTGAGCCAAAGATGAAGAAAAGAGCCAGCTGAAACTATGTTGACATATGCACCGCACTGCTGTTGTGAAACTGTCTGGAGTGCCAAAATGCTGAGACTGATGGTAGTAGTGGTAGTAATAATATTGATAAACATGTAATAGCTCCAGGCTATTGGGCAAAGATAGGTAAGTGAAAATGTGTCTGCTGGGAAATCCCTTTGGAGAACTTCCTCTCCATGCTGCTGCACATGCACAGTTGTGTTCAGCGTGCTGTCAGCCAGATGACATTTACTATGAAAAGATACATTGAGGAGCTGGCATGAAATGATCAGGATTTTATTAGATTTTCAGCTGGTTGCCAGCACAGTGAGCTCAGTGGAGCTGAGTGGTGCTCAAAAGCAGTGCGAGAATATGACTGAGCATTGCAAGGATGAGGTGAGAGGCAGCAAGAGAATTGCATCCCAAGATGAAAGAGCAGGGAGCACGGGAGTCAAGCCTCTCTGAGGTGGTGCCACACCAGAGGAGCCTGAATCGATGAAATGCACAGTGTGTCCTTAGGTTCCTGCAGCTTTTTAGCACCACGCTTTGGTGACCTCCTAGCTATCAGTGTACTGGGAACAGACTCTTACCCACTTTCAAGTCATCATTCTGGGAGAGAGTTCATAGGGCCTTCCGACTTCTTAATAAAGCTATTTATAAACATACACAAAAATAGAAGGTACATAGTGAGAGAGTCATATGAGTCATTCCTCACTTTGATATCAAGTCACACCAGGCTAAATCACCCTTCATGGCATTCTGATTCAGCTTGGCTGCACCATGCGTAGAAGGCTTTATTTTATTTTATTTTATTTTTGCTAGAAACACAGTTTCTGCATGCTTCTGCTTACTGTACAGCATCCCTCTTTCACCCATCACACACTTGGACTAAGAAATGCATCTCCTTTTAGTGCAGAGACATCCTATCGGAAGGGGACAGGTGCAAGCAGCTGCCTTGAGAGCTGCAGTTTAAATCCACATTGTCAGGCAGGTAGGCAGGGGTCACTAAGAGCAGAGCTTCGATGGGATTACAAGGCATTTGACTTGGCCTGCTTTTCAGTAGTCCTGTGTTTCCTGTCACACAGCATTATATTGCATTTATCTAGCAGAGGTTGCAATGACTACAGAGGACTTTGTTCTTATACAAATAAACTCAAGTGTGGAGGTCTCGCTGCAAGTGTAAGAATGCTGTTTAATAAAGGCATTTCAGGGAATCCCTGGGGGTTTGAAGACTGGCGACCAAATGCTGCAGTCACTGTGAAATTCAGACCAAAAAGACTCTAATTAACACAGAAGGAGCTCTATAAAAAAAAAATACTACTGTATTTCACTGAATATCCTTCATGTCTTTCAGTCACACACCGTTATATCAGCAGGATCAAACGAAGTTAAGGATTTGTTTCTGCGGGCTTGTGCTGTTTTCCTCATTGTATTCAACTACTTTATTATTCTTCTGGCTGTATTTTAGACCATTACTAATCTTGGATTTCTTCCTCAGTTTTTGTTATCTGTAAAATGGGACAGAGACATTTATTCTGATTTTAACTTGCATTCAGCAGTACAAATGTTGTATAGCTGTATTGTTATTAGCATCAATATTCATGAATTACATATGCCTCTTCTGTTGCTCTTCCAGTGTTTGATGCGGTGTAACACTCTTATGTTATGTTTTATTGGGCTTTAAATAAGTATCAAGAAAGGTAGCCTGTCAGGCAGATGTTTTCACTGCAAAAATGGTTAATGTGATGATAATAGCACATAAACAAACATAAGGTTTTGTGGCTGCTTTTCTGAGGGACTAAGCATCAAATCAGTCTGATAGGAGCAACTCATTTTTTATTTTTTCTCCCTCCTTGGCTGTTTCTTAGTGAAATATAAATAATGATGATGATGCTAAAGGCAAAAATATTTGCATAATCAGAAGAAAAGGAGTATATTTAGAAAAGCTATTTCTGTTATTCTTCCAAAAAAGTATGCTATGTAATAATCTTTAGATCAGTCAGACCAAGAAACAGGCAGTTTACTTGGTCAGATTGCATGCAGTGGATTACAAGATGATGTGCACTGTCATATAATTATGATGCTAGAAAATTATTCCCTGTTTTTAGCATTGCCATTGTCATTGTGCAGAATAGTCTGGCTTTCATTCTGTGTACCAGGTGTCAGCAGACAGACACACACACACACACAGAGTACAAATCTGTATGATTTTTCATTTTTGTTTCATGGTGTTTTTTCAGTGTCGTGTGCATTTCAGAGCCTTGGCCTGCCTTTTCACGCATGCACACACATAAGTATAAAATTCTCTTTCTCCTTCTAACCTGAAAAATGGATTTCATCAAAAGCCTCATGGCAGAGCTAACACCTGTAACATCACCAGCTTTCATGGCTGCTTTTCTAAAACTTTGTTATTGCAAGTGGTGAGCTTCCCTGCTGAACAAAGGGAGGAAATGGAAATCCAGGTTAGTACATTTATAGTAGCAGCTAACGAGAGAGGAAGATACTTAGCTTTCATATGTGGTATTTTGAATTTGTTTGTTTTATTTACATGGGAATTGCCTTTAATGCCTTTTTATAGCTTTTCGAGACAGTATTCAGATTTCGTGTGTGTTGGCCTTTGGTAACAGTGATGACTCACTGATGAACTTCCAGTCAGAGCAAAGCAAGAAACATTGCTTTTTATATTCCCTTGTTCTCTTCTCCCTCCTCCAGTTCTCCCATATCCCCCAATGACAGAAACGGTGTCACTTCTCCAAGGAAGCTCATAATACAGCAAGAAGGAAAATCCATAACAAAAGAGCATATGTATCTGCATGCACATGTTTACGTGTCAGTTCTCCAGGGAGAAAGCATTTGCAGGTCTCACTCCTGAATTACTCTCATTATAATAATCCATTTGGTGTCAAAGTATGACAGATTATAAGCGCTTAAGGCTAGTCCCAGCTCAAGACAGATTTAAATAAAGTACTTCTAGTTATTGTGCAGGTCAGTGTGTTTAAATAACAACCCCCCAAATCATACTTTGACATTTAAAAGAGAGAGGAAATATTGTCGTGCTGCAGACCTGGCACAGATAAGCACAGGGCAATTTGGTCAGTACACTGTGATTTGTGAGCGCAGCCTAACGCAGTCATTTTCACAGTTTGTAATCAAGTAGCCACCTTAGCAGTGTGTCAGCATTAAAAAAAAAACGTTCCTTTTAAAATGTTTACACAAATTACTCCCCAGAGATGCTACAGTGCATTCGTTGCAAAACCAATGTAGGTTAAAGATCTGGAGCGAGAATGGCAAACTTCCATGAGCTTGTGGGCCTTTTTTTTTTTTTTTTCTTCCCCCCCCCCCCCCCCCCCCCACCAGCCAATTGCTCAGGTGGCCAGGTCACGGTAACAGGGTAATTTTTCAGGTCCAGTGCCTAGGGCTGGATAACTGAGAGAAATCACTGCCTTACGCAAGTGCTGTGAAAAGCATCAGGCAGCACAATGCAGAGGTGTCCAAATAATCCTAGGTGCAAGCTTGTGGCTGCCAGGACGTGTGTGACTCGGTGGTGGCTCTTCCCGACCTCAGCTCATTCCTGCAGGTCTCCCTGGTAGTGTCCCCTGCCGGCCCATCACGGAGGCTGGGACAAGGGTGGCGAGTTCACACCAGCCGTTCCCCAACCCAGGAGCACCGCCAGCCTCGCAGAGACCGCAGCCGCACCCTTCCCACCCCACACGGCCATGGAGACAACTGTGGGCCCCACACGCCTCCAGCACCACTCCTTCCTTGTCACCTCGCTGTCCCGTGCTGCCAGCCTGGGGCCTTGCGGCCAGGCCCTTGGCTGTGCACCCGAGCAGCAGAGCTGAGGGAAGGCCCCACTCTTACAGCACCCTGCTTTTGAGGCTCCCCTGTGAATCCCTCCCATCCCTTGCGCAGACCTGGCTGAGAGGCCCCAGTTCTGTGCTTGGATGTGTTTCCATACAGAAAGTTGAGTTTTCATTTCTTGTCCTTCTGAGAAAGGTAGGTTCATAGCTAAGCTGGACCTACCTCTGGACTCCATTTTGTAGACAGTTGCCTGTTCAAATCTGAGGAAGATGACAATAAAAACCTTCATCAGATGGCAACTCTGAGGAGACACTAAATCAGATACCAGCAGGCGTTCAACACAATGTGCTCAGTGCCACAGAGTGACTTCTGTGTGGCAGCTGGACACAACGCACTAACCTACTGGTGATTTCGGGCCCAGTTAAAGAAAGACATCCCCATATGAGAGACACTGCTCAGCAGCTGAGGTCACTTGTGTGCTTCTTTGTACTGTCAGTGCTCTTCTTACGATTTGTTTGTTGTGCTTTTTAACGATGACCAGATCTTGCATGTCATCCCCTCTTTACAAATACGTGGACTTCTGCATTAGCTCAGAAGTCACAATTAGATCTGGTGCTACTTGTTTTGCAGAGAAAATAGATTAAGTGCAGATTAAGCTTCGGGTAGATTGCAAATGAAGGAAAACAAAAGGGCAGAACACGACCTTCTTAAAAGGGAATGTTTTGAATTTGACCATTTTTATTTTGGACCTGATAGTATACCAGACCATCAACAGCACAATGAGGATGACAGTTTAGGACCACAGGGTCATTCAGGCTGGAAGGGACCTCAGTAAGTCTCTGGTCCAACCTCTTCCTCACTGCAGGCTCACCTGAGAGCTCAGGGCTTTATCCAGTCAGGTCTTGAAAACCTCCAAGGACAGAGAGACTGCACAACATCTCTTGGCCCCCTGATCCAATGTCAGACTGTTTTCACTGGGAAAAAGGTTTACTTATACCCAGTCTAAATTTCTCATGTTTTAACTCTTGCCCGTTGTCTTGTGTCCTCCCACCATATTTCACTGTAAAGAGTCCAGCTCCATCTTTTTGCTGACCTCCTCGTAGGTTCAGGAGGGTTGCTGTTAGGTGTTCCCTCCACCCCCCCGAAGCTGTCTCTGCCTCAGGCTGTACCAGCCCTGGCCCCTCAGTCCATCCAGGGCAAGTACTCCAGCTCTGACCATCTTAAGGGCCCTCTGTGAAAGTTACTCCAGTTTATCATCCTCTCCTTTACTGGGGGGTCTGTAGCCGGACATGATACTCTAGATGCAGCCTAGTGAGTGCTGAGTAAAGGAGGAGGATCAGTTCTCTTCACCTCTGGCTGTGCTCCTGGTCACACAGCCCAGGATGTTGTTGGCCCTCTTTGCTGCCAGGGCACACTGCTGGCTCATGCTCAGCTCCCTGTCTGCCAGCACCCCCCAAGGGCCTTTTCAGCAAAGCTGCTCACCCCCGTCAAGCCCCAGCCAGCATCGCTGCAGGGGGCTCTTCCTTGTGAGGTGTACCTGTCATCGTTGAATTTCATAAGGTTCCTGTCAGCCCATTCCTCCAGCCTCTCTAGGTCCCCCTGGGTGGCAGCCCTTTCCTCTAGCGTATCAACTGGCTCTGACGTTATGCAAGTGCTGTAAATTAGTAAATTCTCAACAGAGCAGCAAGAAGATCCCCCCCCACCCCCTTCCCATTTTTAATCTTTTCTATTTGCAGAAAACATGGACATCTTGTAACAGTAGAGCAGAAAGAAGAAATGCGTAGGCTTAAGTATGGTGTTTAAACTGGTAGCATAATCCTAAATTTGTATTAGCCAGCTGCTTTTTCTTCTAAATGGGGGAAAATATATGATCTGGGATCACAGTATTAGAGAAGTTAGAGCTGGAAAATACCTGACAGGTCATCTAGCACGTACATAATGCAGGGTTTCTCTGACCATTACATTTTCTAATGTGTTGTGTTGTCTGTGTGCAAAAGGCAAAAGGGTCAAGTACTGGGGTTTAGTTCACTCCCTTGGAGGATAGCTGCATCTCACCACGAAGACAATTTTTATTATGCTCACATAAATGTTTCTTTTTTTATTTTCTTCCTATTATTCCTAATTATCACTTGTGTTATTCCTAAGCAACCCAACCATTGGTGTTTATGTGGTAAATACTGTGACGTCCTATAGTTAATGGGGTTTGTTCAGCTATGGAATTCATAGCCAGTCTGTTGAATTTTTGCCATTAGATGTCACTACATGTACAGCAAACAGTTTTTAATAGACTTCATTTTTGTTTAGCCTTCCAGAAAAATGGGGGAGGGAATTGAGAGATGTAGGAGAGAGTCTGGTAGTATACTTTGAGATAACTACTTCTTAAATAGTATATTGAATATTCCTTTACTAAAAGCAGCACAGAAGGAAACATAAGATTTTTGACTTAACTCCAACAACCAACAGATGATGCTGTGACCTTAAGCATATATAAATATGTTTAGCAGCTGCTGTGTAACATATTTATAAGTGTTTAGTGACCTGGAGGTTAATCAAAATGAGTTTGGTGATCTCAGCTCAGTTCTTAATGGACTCCACTTCATATTATAGCACTGATGCAGCACAATTTGTCACAGTTGGCAGTCTTTACTCAAAGGAGGCCCACTGTGGAGTGAGAATTAAAGGCTGAAGTAATACCTGATTATTTCTCCCTGAAGAAACTTTCCATTCTAGGCCATCATAGAGCAGAATAATATGTGGAGGAACTCTGTACTGCACACTGCACCCGATCTCAGAATAATTTAACATTTATTTTTACAGGTTGTCGCCTTTCAAAGTTGCTGAATTAGCTCATGCGTGCCCTGGTCAGTGCTGTGATAGGGAAAGGGGGAAGAACGAAGTTCTGCAAGGGATGGTGCTGAGTCTTTTCACTTGCTGGGCCCTTTCCAGAGATTGAGAGCTGTCTGCCTTCTAAGTGTGGCATTACATGGGAGGATGAAAGGGAAAGTCATTGCCTTGCCAGATGAAATTTCAGAATTAGGTTCTGCCATTCAGGTCTTTCAGGGTATGGAAGCAATTTTTTTTAGACTTTGGTTGTTTTCTTGCTGTCCTGGCCAAAGCTAGTATATTCCTTTTATTTAATTTCCACTCTGTCTAAACTGGAAATAGTTTCCTACTTTCTGATTTAGAGCTGTTGTACAGCAGTGTGCTTTCATGAGCTACAATTGAGATTGATGTACATAGTGGGTAACATGAAATAGGTTGTACCTCAATTTGAGACAATGAACAGCCCCACAGCTTAGAAGATATACATGCTATAGGAAGTAATAGTGTTGAAATATTAGTAGGTCGAGACCAATTTCAGCTTACCTGCAAGGTACAAGTCTCATGTGTATTTTTAAAGCAAATGAAGGACACTGGAGAGACAGATACCTGTAGAGACTTCTGTCTTTTCCAGAATTCCATCCGCACGCCATAAAAGATCCTTTCAAAATCTATTATTTCTTTTTTAGAACATAAAAATGCAATTGCACAGTTTCTTCATCTGTGCTCATATCTTTACCCAGTAATGGGAAGGAGCTCACTTACCCAGCATGGAAAGAACTTTTCAGTTCACTGCATTTGTTGAAATACAACAATTTTCAGCTAGAAAAGGGGGAGGGGTATATTAAGATACAATATTTACATAAGAAAAGCTTGCTTGTATGACTGAAATCTTTAAAAGTTGTTGCCAAATGGTCCTCCTCTTCTCTTTTCCCTTTGTAATTTTCCCTTGGAGCATTGCACCACTGCATTTTAAATCTTTTCCCTCCACTACACATTACAAGCTTCATCAGGGAAATGACATTGTATGGCAGTTGTCTCCTTCATATCAAAAGAAAGCCTTTGCCTCTTTGCAAGAGTGAAGAAAAGTTTGTCTTCAGAAAGCAAAGGACAAAACTGACTTGGAAAAAAATGCTTTATTTAGATAACACATTCTCTTTTCCTTTGAAGAAATTCACAATGTGCCAAGAAAAATTAGGCCAAATAGTGCTTTAATGGTCTTCCTCCTCTACCTCCTAAAAAAAAAAAATCCGTTTCTGCCAATTGTGTTAAGAATCTGCCTTGAGTTTGGGGAAGACAAGAAGCCATCGAAGTAATTCAGGGTTGTTGGTTTGCAGGGGGGTATCTGTTTTGTTTGAATACTGTGAAATAATGAACAGCAGAATTTATACCAAAACTGCGTCTTCCTACAACAATGTGCAACTTTCGCTGCCTATTTAATAAAATTAAATTGTTCTGGTTTTCTTTGGAGGGGGAAAAATGCAGACAGGTACCAAAGCTATGGAAGGGGAAGGGGGGGAGTTGCTTCCTTTTTTATCTTACTTATTTGAAAAACAGCATAAATTCACGGGGGTACATTGAAGAAAGAGATCTGAATTTTATATTTTCCTATGTAGGCTATGAATATACAAGTAAGTATATTTGTGCATGTCTTTTTATTTAAGCATACAATTATACATATATAACTATATACTCATATAGGTATCATAAAATTGTATCATCTTTAATGATACCAAGAAAAGGTAGATAATTGTATTGTGGATGAAAAGAGTAAAAGGCTATTTTTGAAGTTGGGTGAAGCATTACATTGGGTTACTCTGCTTACTTGGGTTCGATTATTTTCTTTCATGCACCTCAGTTTCTCTATAGAGTTTGCTAAATCAATTACAGGTGTACTTACCTACTGAAGTTCTAAAAAGTATCTAAGGTTTAGTCTTCAAAAATATTTCATCTGAAATCTTCACATTTGAAGATGTGGAGAATTGCTTCCATTTTTTGGACAAACTTAAATCTCAGTTATGATAGCATTATACAGATACATGATTAACTTTCAAAATCAAAAAGGTTTCTTGTTTAAACAGTGCATTGTATGTACATAGTTTTTTGAAAGATTGAACCTAAACAGCACACACAATATGGGCATTTTATTCAGTGCTGCAGTCAGGTCTGTGGTCATTATAATGGCGTTTGCTAAATGACTGTGACTTTGGGCCCTAAATCAATACCGGAAACAGGAACATCTGTTGTGTTATTAACAAAAAAATCCGTTTTGAAGGAGAAAAGAAGCAGGAATTTACATCTATATGATTTCATTGGGACTTTTGTGAATGCCGCTTCTGGTCCTGAAGTTACACTCAAGATAAATGTTCATGTGCAGTTATTTTTTTCTCTTGAGTCCTGGGACTGGCAGTGTTTACAGGAAACAAGGTGTGTTAGATAACATCAGATAAAGAAATCTGAAAGAGATTCTATGGCACCCATTTTTCTTCTGGTCATTTCATTGCATTTTGAGCTATGGCAGGCAAAGATTTCTGTTAAATGGTCAAAACTTCCATTCACTCTGAAATTTTTATACGCCAAACCTAGGTTCTAATTTTGACTCCTGATCACGTTGCTGTCTAGGGTAAATAACATGAGCTGTATTTTTGTGCTGATAGGTTGTGACATATAAAAACACCATATACATTTCTTGAAATTTATGTTCAGTCCAATTCTGTCTCAGATATACAGTGACTAATTCAAGACTAATAGCTCCCCATGTAGGTAAAATGAACTAATTGCGTGCCTTCTCCTTAGCTATTTGCAAACAATAGGAGATGTATTCTGTGACAAACCACAGTATCTTCAGCGATGAGGTACGTAATGAGACTGTGTGTGTGTGCTTTTTCTTCTCGTAGGCAAGGCAATTTTCCTGCCATGAATCAAAGCGGTATTATGGGATCCAGCTCCCCCTACACTCAGCCGATGAACAACAGCTCTGGCTTGATGAACCCGCAGGCTCCTCCATACAGCATGGCACCTAACATGGTGAACAGTTCCACAGGTAATGGTGGGTAACGTTTCAGGAGTGGCCTTCCTCCAAAAACTTGTTTAAAGGTACCAGCCCTGAGCTGATGGCAAAGGATAGCCTTCTTCATTCGATTCACCCCTACCGGGGTAGTTTGGAGTGACTCGAAACTAGGCTGAGGTATTTGCGTTTTTTGTACAGTAACTCATGCATTTTTCATGAAGTCCTTTCACACAGCATGTAGATGAGTACAATGTTTTGAAAGTTATAGCAACACTCGGACCCAGTTTGACGTAGGTGTTGACTAGCAAGTATTATGTATATTTGTGTGCGTGTCTGCAAGAGGGGGAAAGAGAAAAATCTCATCTCTGAAGAGGCTGCTGTTGCTTTTCAGTGTCTTGCTTCCTAAGGTTGCAATTTGAGATATTTAATGTAGTGCTGTTTTTAAAAAAAGAGATGTGCACCTGCTCTGATTTGAAGATGCTGTAAGTTGGGCACTTAAAATAATTGCTCTGTTCTGAAAATATAGGCCTTATTTTCTGTGCTTCCAAAATTCATATAACCATCTATAGGGTTTCTGATGTTATTTAAATATCAGTATATGAAATTTAATCATAGTTTACTTCAGCAAACAAAGCATATTTAACATAGATGTTGGATTTATCTTTCATATTGTGACTTGTGAATTCAGAATTATTTACAGATTTGTGTGCAACTTTGAAGACAGGTGAATATAATTCTGTGCAAATATGCTTCATCGTCCTTATTCAGCTTAACATCCTAACAATTATCTTCTATTGAGATGATACTTCAGTAAAGACCAGTTCTTTGATGAGGGAGGGTTCGGATGGAGTTTCAGTAACCCTAAAGTGGATCTTCCAGTCGTGGAGTTTCTGTGCTTTACTGATTACATTAGCCTTTTTTGAAAATTAGTTTTTTAAAGTATTTAAAGTATTTTAAAGTATTTTAAAGTATTTTTAAAGTATTTTTGAAAGCTGGACAGGTTGTGCTAATGTGATTTGATTTCTTAAGTTGGATGTGCTTCTACTTGGTTTATTTCTTTACAGATACCTTGTTGCTTAAATTGTACATTACCAAGAGCCTGTGTTACAGTATCTTCCTCTCTGCCCTGCCTAGCTTGTTCCATTCTTTCATCCTTTGCCTCCTTCCCTGCCTTTCCTTCCTCTCAATTTTATATGCCTCTGCTTCTTAGGCAGAAAATGGCCATGTGAAATTCTAGTGTCTAGTATGTTCAGAGGGCTTCTTTCCTGTGTTTAGGAGCTCCCAAGATACTTAAGGGTGTCTTATTTTTCAAGAATATGATGTTACATCTTTGTTAGCAGAAGAAACTGAATAGAAGCTGTTAATCAGCAAGCTTTTTTTTTTTTTTTTAAAAAAAAAAAGACCAAAAAGGCTTTTTTCAGTCTTTCTTGAAAGCCATTGGTTAGTCCAGACAGCACAGCACACTTGTACTGTCTGGATGAAGAGGGAAAAGCTATTGAAAAGACCATTAGATAATAGCTTGCTTTTCCCCCACCAGAGCTGTCCCAGGTAATATTATGTTTTGTTTGTGTAGTTATGTGTTTTGTCTGGCTTGCTGAAATAAAATTACTTCTGAGCATTGAAACTGTGCTATAAATTCTGTTTTGCTATTAGCAGAAGTAATTTTTCCCCCTTTTCCTTTGGCCCCCAGAGCTGCAAAAATAACCAACAGCAAACAGATGGCAGAGTGCCTTGCCTAAGAAGATTTATGTATTCCTAAGGAATAACCAGTTTAAAGGAAGATTCACAGAGGTTTTTTTGTTCAGATAATTCAGCCATTCGTTATTTCATACAGTGGAAATCTGTTCAATGCAAGGCCATTTATCCTAGCAGTCTTTTGTATGGGGTAGTCATACTCTTTTTATTGTGTTATGCATTCTGAAATATTGGATTTTTAATAATTTAAACATTTATCAGGTTTTTTTTTTCTGCCAGTGCATTTGTGAGGTTTTCTTTTGTTCCAGTTTTATTAATTCAAAGATTACCCAATAGAAAGTAAGTATGAGATGAACCGGAGGAGTTCAGTGCACCTCTTCTCCTCTGTGTGTGAGCAGACACGCATCTAGATTACACTCTATTGCTTTACACGGCTGGCCTCCAACAGCACAGAGCGTGGTGGTGCAGAGGGGAAAAAAAGAGAAAATGAGGCATGGGTACACTGCTGGGGGCACATGCAGTGGGAACGCTGCCATTGCCCATATGCTGAGTCGTCATTCTGCTGGGGTCAAAGAAACGAAGGGCTGAGCTTAAGACAAGTGTCAATACAGGACTTAAAATGATATTGTCTTGAGCCAGGGGAGCACTGCAGGCTCCGCTCTCGCCCATGCACTGCATTTGATGAGGTGGAGAACATGCAGATGGTGCCTGCTTACAGGCCGAAAGCGGCATTATCTGTGACACAAAGAGCAACGCTGCTGTCTGGCTCTTTTTCCCACTAGTTTAAAGCCACACCAGCCGGGAAAAACAGGGTTCAGTTAGTGCGTAGGGCCAAAAAAAGCAACTGAGTAGCTGCTGGTGGAGTCAAGTGAGAGGGTTAACATGCTGACATGCACTGAGCATGAACAACTGTTGTTTCAGTAACAGGCCAATGAAAAAATAAGGTAAGCAACATGGAGAAGTTGGTTTCTTGGTTTTCTGGGGTTTGAGAGTGCAATTATGTTGCCTGTTTTGGGGATGGAAGGTAGGTTTTGGTTTATTTGTTGTAATCAAATGCAGTCAGTTTTAGGTTTTGGTCTGTAAAACAGAGGAAGATTGCAGATGCTGTTTGGAATTTACATGGTTGCAGAACTTCAGTACAGCTGAGTATAACACTTTTTGCCACCTGTTTTTATTAGTATTTATAACTCCTCATTACCAGTTGACCTTATTTTATTATTACTATTATATTTTAATTAATATCATTATCAAAAGGAATATCATGTTGCAGTTCAGCATCCTGGTATTTCAGCAGTGACTGAAGTGGATCAAAGAACACATCACCAGCTTTTGCTGATGTAGAGCAGTTTAGGAACACAGAAATTATGAGATTAAAGCAGATGGGTCCTTCTGATAGAGTATCCCAACCATACCAATACCAAAAGCTTCAAGAACAAGTGCCAGAATCCTTTCACAATTATGGAACAAACTGCCATACAGAGAAATGGTATAAACTCCACTGTCCTTTTGTTAAAGAGAGGTTCACATTCTCGTATGTAATTTATATATTTTTCCCCTCCATTTTTCAATTTTAGGCTTTAAAAATATAATAAAAGGAAACTTACAAAACCAACATCAATACAATAACAAATTCACGCTTCTAACCTTGGTAATTCTTGTGAAAATTAGCATTAAAAAGAAGTAATATGGAGTTCGTATCTCATAGATTTCCATATTGTACTTGCACAGAGAGTGGCACCCAAAACCTCTTCTACTACCCCTGGAGGTGAACCTACAGTAGAAAGGCATTCATACTGCCTGTACCTCTGTTGTACCCAAACCTTTCATTTTTCTGGGTTTTGTTATTTCAAGAAAATTTTGAACATTGGAATACTTAAAACATGAAGCTCTAAAAAAAGTAAAGGAATTAAAAGGACACTCTTTAAAACAGATACAATGTTTACATTTTCATATATATTTTCGACTTTGTATTCATTTGGCTGAACCCCTGATAGAGAGAAAGCAATTATATTTATAAATGTGAAGCATTTTTTAGAAGTCTAAATTGTTTTTCTCTGTTTTGCGGCTTGGTTGGTTTTCATTTTTCAGAAGAATGAAGAACTCCATTTATTTTATTTTTTTCTGTGACACGTACCTTCATGTGAGCTATTCTATAATGCACATATAAACACAGTTTTCAGAGGACACCAGTAGTTGGTAGCAGGTTAAATATCGCATCACCTGCAGTCCAAACAGGCAATGACCATAATTTGGTGGTCACCGTGTGACTGTAAGTCAAGCCAGCTCTTACGGTACACGTACCTGCATCCCAAAACGCATGCACTTGTCATCCCACAGTCCAGAGGGTTGGTAGGCAGAAAGGAGGTGTGGCGCTGACATCCTTGGCCGCCTGCACACCCATTTCACAATAAGGAGCCCGAGCATCCTCGGCTGCGTTTTTACCCACAGGGGAATGGTCAGTTATGGCAGGATGTTAGGCAATGCTGTTCTGCTGTTGTCCTGTTGTCACTGTTCTGTTGTGGTTTGTTTTTTTTTGTGGGTATAAAAGCAGTGGGGATTCTTTTGCCAGCTCCATATGAGTCATAAATTCTCTGCTTTTTCTTTTTTTTCCTTTTTTTATTTTTTTTGGAGGGAGAGTGCTAGGGGCAGGAGGGAGGGAGAAATGTCTTACAAAGGATGTAATATTCTGTTTTGTAGAGCGTGATTTGTTATTGCACTAGCAATAAAGAGAAAAACAATGTTTGTGTATTGCTGCTCTTACAGTATTTCATCATCTTCTGGGACTGATAGTGCAGCCTTTAGCAAAAAAGAATACTTCGCTGCAGTTTCACTCTTGTCAATATATGCCTTTGAGTACATTAAATTCAGCGTGGAATAGTTAATTCAGGACCTTGACCCATACTTGCTTTTTGAAACCATTCTGGCTCTTAAATTCTTATAATAAGCCAGAGGCTAGTACTTGAAACCTATTCACAGTATGCTACAGCACTTTTTAAGTCAAGATTTCCCTGTTATCCTCTTCTCTAAAATGTTTTATCTTTTGGTCTGTACTTCACACGCAGAATTATTAGTACCTATGTAGAAAGAGAGCGTGTCTTAATTTAGCACTTTCGTGACAATAACAGTATTTCGCTGCTCGGAAAGGGTCAAAACAATGTTCTTGCTGTACTGCTTTGCTAAAAAGTGAAGGAGTGTCTGTTTGCAAATCACTGGAGAATACGTTTGCAAGAAGTTATGAAACAGCATTTCAACAGTGGATGGAAAAGTAGCTGTGGAAACATGTTAGGTAAAAGCTATAGGGAGACCTTACAGTTTGCTAGTAAAACCCTTGCAGTTCTCCTCTTCAAAGTAGAAAGAAGTGGTGTAGATGAAGCAAATAGTTTAGAACAAAAAGTGGAACAGATTTGTGAAGCCATATTAATTTTTTCATAATTGTCTCCAACTCCTGATAGATGGAGATGAAATTATATATGCAAATACCACAAAACAAGAAATATGCGATACACAAAATGAATTGGTGTTTTTACATTCCCAAACCTGAATAATATAGTCAGAATATGTGGTTCATTGCAGACTAGAGTCCCTCGCCCTTTACATGAGATGTTAACTGAAACCTCGCTGGAAGAGAGATTTTATAAAGGAGCTCTGATGGAAACAGGACTACCAGGAATGGGCAGAATTATGCTATTCTTTTATAATAGAAATACAATGTGCCAACCTAGATAACAGTGAGAGATCAACAGAGGATTTAGCCATGCAGAACTCTGGTGAAGAAGTGTCGTTGTTAACTTTACTTTGTTTGACCTCTCTAAAATAGCTTTAGAGGAGAAGGGTCATTTTTGGTTTGCTTTTAACTAAAACTAAGATGTCTTTTTAGCACTTTCACAACATGAAATGTGTTAAAATGGATTTTGTATAACAGTTTTGCATCCCAGTTTGAAACCAGACTGTGGCATATATTTGACCATTTTGCTATGTACATTTAAAAAAATCTCTAAAAGAAAAGTAACTTTTTTTAAACTGTAGAATTCAAAACTAAAATGTGTTAGGCTGCCATCCTTCACTCCATAATGGTCACAAGCTGCCCCAACTCTTCAAACAGTATAAGGTCAAAATGCGTACAAATCACATGCGTAGTGGATGCTGGCTTCCCAGTATAATATTGCTTGGCTGTTTTGTTGAGGTTTCACACACATACATAAAAATAACAGCATTTTTAGCTGATTCCAATAGATTTTCTCTGCAGCTGCATCACTTGAAAAAGGCTTTTTGTTCAATTCTTGAAGTCTTAAGTATTGCAAGTAAATTTTTTTTAAGCTCAATTATGAATTATGTGTTGTGATGACTTTAAGGGCTTGATTGGGCTACAAATGTGCTTTGAAAAAACAAGAAAATGTGCCCATGAAAAACACCAGCAGTTCAAAGCTGAATATTGAGCATACAGTTGTAAACTCACATGGCACATGGCTGGGTAGGTTTTTTTGGCAGACCCATAGTCTCAACCTGCAGTGATGCTAAAGATATTAGCAAATTAGCACTGCAAAGCTTGCCAGCGTATTCGCCAGAGTCCTGCTCATGCTCTCACTGCTGTAATTAAAACTAATTATTTTCTAAAACATAGTAATACATGAATATGTGCAATAATCATTTTGTAGTGGGCAATCTGTGAAGCATTTTTAAAGCTTCTTTTCCCCCTCCTCTCTTTGGCTTGCTATGCAGTGTGCCTGCTGCCTAGTGTGAGCCAGCATTGTCATTTTGCAGAGGCACACTAGGTCTGGTAATGATCACATTCTTATTTTTTTTTCCCCTTTTTTATTTTTTTTAAGCAACGATGCTTTGCTGATTCTTAAAATTTGTGAGCTTGGGATACGTATTTTTTTTCTTTCTCATTTCTTTATAGGTTATTCTAGCCTATGTTTTTCTTATCTCAGATCCTTCTTTGAAAGCAGGACATGAGGGGGAGAAAAAAGAGCGAGAGGGAGGGAAGATAATCCAGTCTTTCATAAATGCTGTGCACATGGTTTTCTGCAGGAAAAGAATCGCCTGGTGTCTTGCTGTTGTTCTTTGGTTATTTGCATTGATTCAGTGTCATGGCACCTCCTCGCATCTGCTCTGCCCAGTATTTTCTGTGTATTTATCTGAATGTTTCTTCTTGCGTCCTTCTAGAAATCCAGGAACCCAGCAGCTCTGCAGCAATAATACTACACTTAGCACTCGCATCTTCAAATATATGTAAAAAAAAAAAAAAACCTTAAACTCCTCACACCCCTGGGAAGCAACTGCGTGCCATTATCAGGGAAAGACATTTGTGCGTTCATTATAGTCCCACCTCATTTTGGCAGGAGGGGAAAAGTTGACTGCTGTTTCTCAGAGTAGAGTTTGCAGCTTGTAATTCCGTAGTTAAAGCTCACAAGGCTGAGCAACTTGTCCTGAAGATAGTCGGGGCAGTAATTACCTGCTGGACACCAGTCTTAATGCAGAAGCGCAATTGGGAAATCCAGCCTTTTTCTCGGATTCAAAATTGAAAGTAAAATCTACGTCATTTTCGTCTCCGTTAGTCTGTTGCTAAAGGGAAAGTGCAGGAGTAACTGAGGTAGTCTGCTGGTCTGGTAAACTGTACTGGTAAACTGCCCTTGGGTAGCTGCAGACCACCAGCGCCACGAGAAACAAATTTTCCTTCGTAAAATGTTTTTTATCATTGTTGTATGGTGCTTGCATTCTTCCTTTGTTCTTTTTCTTTTATTTCCTCACTTTTCTTTTATTTCCTCACTTCCACTGAAGAGGTGTGCAGGTTTCCGGATGCTAGGATAAAAGGATGGAGGTGGGATAACCTCTGCCTCACGTGTGCCCACAGGCTGGCAGCAGGAAGCGTTTTTTTCCTACCGAGCCAAACACAGTCATGCTTAACTGTTTCTCCTGTTTTCGATTAGCACCTATGGGTCTTGCAGATATGATGACACCCGGTGAGTCCAAACTACCCCTTCCTCTCAAAGCAGATGGCAAAGAAGAAGGAGCGCCTCAGCCCGAGAGCAAGTCAAAGGTATTTACCACCTCCGCACGTGGTGTTGGTTCAGCCCGCAGGAGTCTGCTGTGTTGTCTCCATCTTCTGGTTTTGGCCTACCCACTTCTGTTCTCTCCTGCATGCCTTTCCATTCACGTGCAATCTCTTTGTTTGTTTCTTTTTTTTTTTTTTCCCTTCATTGTGTGGATCTGAAAGTTACTAGTTCTTACGGCATTTTAACTTGCGGGGGCAAAGCATCCCAAGCCAAAAGTTGCGTGGGGATTCGGCTGTGCCAGGTGGGTGGGGAAGAAGGGTCTTTGCCTGGTTTTAATCCTTGCAGCCATTTTTCTCTGCCTTCAGTTATAGCTTACTGTTTTGGCCGCCTCAGCAGCAGCAACATACTTTAATATTTTGCTTTCCTGCCTTATTTGATAAAATAAGGTGAACAGCTTGTTTTTTTTCTTTCTTTCATAAGGGGAAACCCATGCTTAGCATTCCATGTGGGCTTGAAATAAGCATGGTGGCTTAGTGACTTTAGCCAAGCATCCAGCAAACTTTCCAAATTATACTAATTAAGAATGTTGTTTTAATACTTTATATATATATAAATATATTTATATATGTGTGTGTTTTCTGTATGTGTCTCTCTGTTTATATATATTTTATATATAAAAAATTGGTCAGTCTGTTAAACTGGATGTATTTTTTTTTGTTTTTAATAAAGTTTGCCCTGCCTTTGTCATATTATTTTTTTTTTATTCCTCTACCACAGGATAGCTACAGCTCTCAGGGTATTTCTCAGCCCCCAACCCCAGGCAACCTGCCAGTCCCTTCCCCAATGTCCCCAAGCTCTGCTAGCATCTCCTCATTTCATGGAGATGAAAGTGATAGCATTAGCAGCCCAGGCTGGCCAAAGACTCCATCAAGCCCTGTAAGTGGCTCTGGTTTTTTTGGTTTTTGTTTATTTTTTTGTAATTAATTATATTTTAATGCTTGCTTGTTTGTTTTATGAATTCCTTTTCTTCATTATTTATCCACTAAACAGTTTTCTTTCTTTATAACACTGGGTACAAATTCTGCTCTCGGACACATGACTGTAAGTTCCACTGCCTGGCTTCAGTGGGGCCTGAGCATGCTTATCCAAGGGCAAAATTTGTCCCAACAGTACTTTGAAATAAGAAAGAGTAAAATTGCGTGCATCATGCAAGTGTGCTGTCTGGTAATACAGCAGTTGTTGTGAAGAAAACATCCTGTTAATGCATCAGCTTCCAAGCATGCGGACTGTGTTGTTAAGGACAAATCCATTTCTGTTCCTGGGCCCAAACTCCTTCACACAACTGTCTTCACTCTGGTTGCTGCATTTGTCTTTGCTAGTGTTATTTGGGGGCGGGAGGGGGGAAGGGGGAAAGGGGGGAAAAAAAGATACATGAAAGTTTGAATTGTAGACTTAGCACCACAAAAAAGCTGCCATGTATATTTTCAAAACATTTTATATTTTGAATTGTGTATGTGGAAATACATGTATTAGGTTCTCGGGATATGATCTAAAACAAAATTGTTTCTGATTTGCTTCTTTCAATTATTTAGAAATAACCCAGATTGTGGGTAGAATAAAACTGGTGTGTGTAAGTTCTTAGAAAACTATTTTTAGGTGAATAATGTTTAGTCATTCTCGTACAAGAAAAACCTGAGAGATGTGCATGGAACTGAAAAAATAAATGTCATATGTATATATATATATATGCACATAGAACAATCTATGTACATATATAGACATGTATAGAAAAGAGAATGTTGCCTTAAGACTATATGGCCTATGGGAAGCAAATGTCTACTTGGCCATTTTTGCTTTTTGTGTTCTTTAATAGGAAAATGTATGTTGTTCTTCTATTATTTTCTTTCTGCTAAAAATAATAATGATAATAGTTTCTTTGTAGCAAAATACTGCAATATTTTTTTTGAGAAATATAAAGTGGTTTTTTTTTTCCAATGTTGATGTTCACTTAAAATAGCAACAATTCTTTGGTAACAATTTAGTTTTCACAAAGCGATATGTTACAGAGTATGTCTTAAAAACAGAGGAAGGCCAATTGGAGTAACAAAGGTCTACCCATCCAAAAGCCAGATGTGAATGCCCTGAGCAGAGGGGCGGCGTGGCATGAAATGCACCACCTCGATGTTTTGATGTTTATTTGGCAGCAACTTTGAGTCTCAGAAGGCAGCTGGTGTTACTTGTTCCCACAAAGTCTCATTCTTACAGTGTTTCTAAGAGGGTGATACCAAAAATGGGGTTAGTTTTCTTTGTAAGAGTGTTTTGAGCTTGGTAGGTTTTCTGGAGGAAAGCAAAAGATCTATTGCATAGGCTGTGTGACCCATCAAGTCCTTCTGCAATGCATTCCTGAGCTCATTGTATAAACTACACAACAAATCCTAGAGCCATTGTGAACATATGTAGAGTTTTTTTTCCATGTAAATATGGCAAAGTTTAGTGTTGGAAAAAATGAATAGAGAAAGTTGGTGTTCTCAGTGTAAAAGCTTCTCTTCGGAATGCCCTTCTCTTCAAGTGCCGCTAGACCTTTAGCTTCAGTTAGGTTCTTAGTGCACAGGTAGGGATAAATACAGTGCTTCGGAATGATGGAAAAATGAGTGCTGTAAATTAGCTGATCTCTTTTTACCTATGAAGGCCAGTGTATTGGATAACTTCATCGACTTCAACAGCAGCCTGACATAGACTGGAAGATTGATTGCAGGCGTTTTGTTACACTTGAAAACAGGCCAAATTTGTTCATTAAATCCCAGAGCTGCTTCTTGGGCTACAACTTCTCCATTCCAGCAGAGGATAAAAGCAAGGGTGAATGGACTCACAATATCCCTGTGATGCTACTAAGTGGATCCTCTCTTTCAGCAGTTCTATATGGAACCGAGACATAACAAAATGTAAAGAAGGAACTGTTTTGTGTTACATTGTGAGGGCTCTTAAGGTGTATAGGTAAAAGGACATTTCTGCTCTGCTAATTTTACATGTAGTGTTCATCCCTGACAGTCTGAGAATCTTCAAAATCCTTTAAAAGAGAATTTGAAAGTGGGTCTGCACTATGCAGGGTCACTCCAACACAAGGATTATGTAGCCTCACCATGCAAGGGTCTGTATTAGAGCTATACAACTTCAGTAGGGGATAGGTGTATTGAAAATAAAGTATGAGCTTAGGGAAATTTAATAGGGGAATTGGCTTTGGTATCCACATTCTTTGTTGTTGTTTTTTTAATCACCCGTTAAACATAGCCAGTCGTATCTGTAGAATGACTGGGAATTGAGGGCAGAATAGGATACAACCAAGTTAGTGAAGGTATGTGCTACAGGATTGCACCAGCATTCTTTTATCACCAAAATTATCAACAAACTTTACAAAAGAAATGTTCATGATCTGTGTTCTTCCAGCATTGCCTGGTATGCCCTCACTTGAGCTAACAATCTGTTAATGGTATCATCTTGTAATAAACCCCTATTTTCCAGGGGTTAACATTGACCTATAGGCAAATTTAGTCTTCCAGCTGAATGTGCCCATGTGGATCTGGGGTTTGTTTGTGTGTAGACTAGCTTGCACACATCTGTCATTTTTATGTTTACATTTATAAAAAATAGAGAAGAGAAAAAGATCTTTACTCTTGAGGAATAGCATTTTTCCCTCTAGTGCATTCTTCTAAAGTTAACATTTCATTTTAGAAGAAAATTGCACCCATTTTACAAAGCCTGACAACCTGAAAGCTCACACAGTAAGAAACACTTCTTACCTTCTGTAAGCTGTGAAAAGTTTTCAGATTATACTGTCATCTTAGAGCCTGCTGCCACATTGCTGAGAAGCAACATTATTTGAGACATACAGTGGAAGAACCCAGAATGAAAAATTCTTGACTGGTCTCCATTCTGCTCTGAATCTGATTTGAAAAAGAAAATCTTAGTGCATAAAAAAAGAAAATGTAAAACTGGGAAATCTGAACATTCTTAATAGTGAATTACCATAAAAGTGAAATAGAAACTTCTTTGTTGCCTTGCATGTTAAAATAAAAGGCCATACAAAATTTGCTGTGTAAAAGCTGGAATTTCCCGCCTTGATTTGTATAGGAGTTCTGTAGCATCTTAAGTATGAGATTAAAATTAATGCTAATGCTGATGAACAGTAGAGTAACTTTGTTATTGCTGCAGTTGGTAGAGGAGTAGCATCAGTTTATTCTGCTGTTCAAGTCTGTGATCGTGTATCTGTTTTTGTTACAAAATCAAATTAGTAGCAATAGGACTTGCCTACTGCCCACTTTCCACCCACCACCAAATAAATCTTTGACAAAGCGTATTTGTTGAAAAGAGTTATACTGATTTACTTAAACACCCAAATACATAGCAAGTGATGCTTTGAGTAAAGTAGTTGCCATTACAGAGTCAGTTTGTGCTTCCATTGCATAATCAAAGTCCGCAGGACTCACGTCAGAACGCTTTCCTGCCAGCCCCTTAGAATTAGAGTTCAGCCTCGACTCTGGCACCAGTAGGATCTATAACACAACTGAATCTGACTCAAGTGAATTCAGGAGTGTGTCTTATTTCTAAGTGAAGAAGGTAGTAGCATCTGTCTGTAGGAAGGACTACTGCAAAGGAGTCACAGTGTCAGGAGACAAGGCAGAAGACTTTACAGGAGGCTATTTATTTAATTAAAATGAATATCCATTCACTGGAAAGAACAGCAATGGCTCATGGAACTGCTGGGTCACCCCCTCTTGGCTTCGTGTTTCATTTCTCCTGGCTCTCCTCCAGTATTGCCAAGTTTCAGCTGGAGAGAGATACAGAGCCTGTCATATTTTCCAGGCTAATGTGCAAGATGAATGGTGGCAATGCTTTTAAAATCCTTGGCAGTTGGATGCTACCACACCGCATCTTTCATGGTGTCAAGTGCCAGCCCTCACCAGCGCTGTGTGGGGACGAGGACAGGTGGGTGGCTCTGTAGCATCCGTGAGGTACGTCTAGGGTCTTGTTCAGAAGTGTTCGACTAGAAATAAGTTACTGTTTACTTCAAAGAAGTACTGTATCCTGTTCAAAGTAAGGGAAGGCAAAGAAGGGAAAGAGTGATTGACTAGATGATTTTGAAGTGTCTACTGCAATCAACAATCAAGATTAGGATTTTACTACGTAGATAGAAAGCGTATGTTTCCTTTCATGTGTTTGGCTCCTTTCCCAAAGCTTTATATCAATCTTTCTCTCTTGTGTTTAATTCTGAGCCACTCCATCTCCCACTGCTGAGCAAATCTTCACCTTGTGCAAGCAGGAGGGTCTCTTCCTGTAGCAACAGCCCCTCTCCGTTGTCTGACCAGAGGCACCTCAGTGCCTGGTCCATCCACGCGTGGCACAAAGCCCAGCTCACAGATGGAAAAAGAAGATATGGTGAGAAGATCTGTGTTCCAGCCCCTGTAGCAGCCTCAGTGCTTTCTGCCATCTCTAGATTGAGAAGAAAAGGACATCAGGATAGCATGAGCTTTTGTTAGCTGTAAAGCTGGAACAGCAGCAACAGAAGGGCTTCACTCCTGCACTTCTGCCACACATGAAAGTATTCTGCTCTTTCCACCTCTTTCAGTTTTCCTGTGGTTCAGCTCTGATTGCTCTGAATCCTGTTTTTCCCTGGGTCATAATACACAAAGAGTATTGCCACCAATCTTCTTGTACTGTAGGCACTCTTCATCTTCTTTCTGTTAACCAGCAGTGGTGTGGACAGACAGTAAAACATTACCATTTATGACTCTAAATTGAGTACTACTCCCTAGTGTATTAGACTGCCATAATTTATGCTTTAGGATATTCTTGTGCATTTCCTGTTCTGGTGGAACACTTTCGGGTTTTCTAGCCCCTCTTTGGGTAGAAAGGCAGTGTTCATTTCATTTGTTTTTAGGATTAAGATAAGTTGAATGGGACAAGTTTGTTTTATTTTTGCCCAAATTACTGCTTGCAAAGCACTTTAAGATAAGTGGACATGAAGGACTATGTGAGAACTACCTGTTATTAAAATGAAATGAGGCAACACATCAGAAACCTGCCTTCTGGGATCCAAAGTTCAGATCGGTGAAAGAAACATGAAAATGGGGAGTTTGGGCCCTTTTAATTAAAAAGCTGAATTTTCAGTATATGGACAGAATGTACTGTTTGTGCCTGAACTAGTAGCCTTCATTCCTGACTGTTGTGTGATAGCTTTAGTTTGTTTGACATCTTCTCTTTTTCAATGTTGTGAGTTTCTTACTTTCTTTTCCCTCCCCCTCCCACCCTTCCCCCAACTTTTTTTTTTCTTTTTGCAATTCAGAAATCAAGTTCCTCTACCACAACTGGAGAGAAGATCACAAAAGTCTATGAACTAGGAAACGAACCAGAGCGCAAGATGTGGGTAGACCGGTACCTCACATTCATGGAGGAGAGGGGCACACCTGTGGCCAGTCTGCCTGCTGTGGGCAAGAAGCCCTTGGACCTGTTCAGGCTGTATGTCTGTGTCAAAGAGATCGGAGGTTTAGCACAGGTGAGAATTGCTTAAAAGCCAACCTTTTGAAGAGGCAATACACAATTTTCTAGAATGTTTCTTGCTGGTTACACAACTTCATTTTCAGCTCTGACAATAGAGTTGATGTAGAGTTTCAACATATTCATGCTTTTATATTTGTCTGGAGTTCATATTTGGCTGCATAATTGCTCTAAAATTCTACAGTTTGAATCAAAATTGATCAAGTCTGTAGACAGATGAAGCTGTTACCTGTTCAGGTTACCTGTTCAGGGTAATCCAGTAATACTGCTAAGAAAAGAGAAGAGAAAAAGACCGTTGTATCAGAGTCACATGTAGAAAACAGATGATAGAGCTGAAAGGAATTCAGCTGAAAGAAAAAGGAGATTTTGAAATCCATCCTTCCCAGATAGGTATGCTGCCTCTGGGACAAATCAGTTCATTTCTCCAGAGAAGTGGCAGAGAGATTCTTGAAAACAGTCCTTCTTCCCAAATCTCTCATCTCCAATTGTCTCTATACAGTACAATTGTGTTTTAAGCAGAGACTGTGCTCTCCTTGTGTTCGGAAAACACTTAGAGGATATTTCAGTTTGCCTTACAAACATAATCATTACAAAGAAAAGGTGATTTACTTAATTGAGAGGAAGGAAAAGGAAAGTAGGAAGAGCTGTAAATAAAAAAGTGCAATGTTAGAATACAGAATATACAATTTTCTCTGGCCTTGTTCTTCTGCTGAGCTTATTTGCTATGCCACAGATGGGAGAAGCTTTCGTTTGTATTCTCACCAGTTAACTGGAACTTTGCAAAGGGGTATATGGAAATAATTTATGTAAGGTTCTATATGACTGACCACCACAGAGCAAAAACTAAATGTTTTTTGACTAGCACCATCAAAAGGGAAAGCAGGAGTAAATGGTCAGCATTTGCAGACTTACCTTGTGTATTTGATATTAGCTGATGATTTCCTGATGCTTACTAAACATACTTTGCATCTACAGGATCAGTCTGGCTAGATGCTAGAAGCTACAGTGAAATGCTGAGACCCATAATTTCTGTGGATTGAAAAATGTCTGTGGATGTCCAATGCTTTGTAGGACTAGGTCTTAAAGACAGGTGTATAGATAAATATCTGTGTAGTATTTAATGGTATATATATGTATATATAATTTTACACTAATTATAAAATACTAAGTCAAAAATATGGCAAATCAAATTAGATCCTCAGAAAGAGAGCACATCTTAATGATTTATCTGGTTAGTTCAGGAAAGAAACTTCCAACATCAATTAATACCATTTTTACTGCTGTTTTTAATGGTACACTTCACAACATAGGACTTGACTACTGAATTAGATCATTGGCCCTTCAAGTCCAGAAATGCTAGCTATTGCTGTTACTAGGGGAAGACAGAGAAACCTAATACAGTTCACCTTGCCAGTTGTTAAATGCTATATATGGGTAAGGGATGGTATCCTGACATTTTTAGTGATCAGCTCATGCCCCCCAGCATCATAAAGATTTGATTACTTTTAGCTCAGAAACTTTATTACAGGTAAATCATATCATGCAGCTGCTCTGCCTCGTACAGCGAGATTGCGCCCGTAGCCTGACTCGGTATCAAAAATAAAGCAAGGGGGACACATGGGATGTTCTAGAGAACCGTTAATGTTTGCTTATCACATGGAAATGTATTTTATTTTGAGACACTCAGTGTTAATTTGCAATGATAGACGTTATGCATTGCCAAAGAATAGATGCTGTTCGCTTAGCCTGATTTTTGAAGGATCTGGAGTTACAAATTCGTGTGCTTCAGTACTGATAAGAATTGACATTGAAAGTAAAGGCTTCTGTTTTTGCTGGTATGCCCACATGAATGATCACCATGTTTATCTGTTCGGGCCTACTGAGAGGCAAAGTGCTTTGCTTGATGAGATTTATTTAAATGCATCTGAGTGATGTTCTTCTAAAAAGTTGTTGCTCCAGCTGCTACGCTCCACATCTCCTGATTCTGCCTAGAAAGTGACAGGGAACGTGGCTGAGCAGCAGCAGTACATGTTCTCTGAATACGTGCAGCTGATGGGGTCCCAACATGAACAGACCAGCTGCTGGCAGTCTTCTTTTAAATGCCAGTACAGTGGGCATTTAGGCATGAATGTTCCTGTTTGCGTTATACGTGTTCATTACGTACCACTTAGCTGTAAGTCAGTGGGCACAAAGGGCTGTGTAACTGGATTTCAAGCCTCAGCAGGGGCAGTTTATGAAAATCTCTTCTCCTTTAACTCCTGAGTTCTTGCAGGATCTACCAGAGAACTAAAAACACTTCACACAGCCATGCCAATCTGCCTACTATTAATGCCATCCCCAAAATATCTTCACTGACTGGCAGCAATTATGATGTTATTAAACACAGAGAGAAATGTAAGAAATAGTTCTTTTGCTGGCACAAAGGCACAAGAACAGTGTGGCTAATGATAACCTTTGTAGCTAGAAAAGTTACGCTGCAATCATAAAATCTCAGGCCTCAGGGCAAGTACAAGGCCTCAGGGCAAGTATCGTGGCATGCAAGAATCAGGATTCTTCCCCAGCATCAGCCCAGATGCTCAGATGTTCATAGCCCATTTATTTCAGCGCTGTCTCCCCTCCTTGGATCATACCTAGCCATTGCACAACTGCCTGAATGAACTTTGGGGCATCAGGTGTTACAGCAAAATACTCTCTGCTACGACTGGTACAGCTGAGTGAGCCAGTGGCGTCATCCAGGATGACAAATGAACTGAGCTGTTATTGCAGATCAGCTGTGTTTGAAGAACTCAGGAACAGATTCTTCGGATATTCTCAGCCGTGCACTGTAAACAAGACTCACAGTGGAGCTGTGCAGTCAGCAATGTAATACAGGGTATTGCTGGGCTAGCCCTGCATGTTTGAAGTCTGCCTTAATTAGTCAAGGGGCCTCACTTCACTCTGCCTCTCATCTAGCAAAAGGATCATTGATCTGTCCCTGCAAGATGCCCTTAAGTCAAAGGACTCAAACCAGGAATTATAGGCTAAACTGTCTGACAGCTGGTGGCTAGTTTGGAGAAAAAAAAATATTTTTCATATCAGTGCTCAAACACTTAAATTGCACAATAGCACTGTTATTGCTTTTTAAATTAGTTTTTAGAAGCTGCTTTTTAATTAGAATGGGGTGGGTGTGGGTGGGTGTCAGAGTAAGAGTGAGTGTGCATTTGCTTGGAGATAAATTGCTAACTGAAGAGCACAGGCCCTGGAAGAGTGCAAGGCATTTAAAAGATGCACCATGCAGAAGACTCTCAACAAGCAAAGCTTTTTATGTAGCTATCAGCAGGTTCCTTAATGGTTTTATAACTGTAAATGCTGTCTATGCATTACTTCGTGTGGGAGTAATGAGCATTAGTTAGAAGAGGAAAATAAATAAAAAAAAAAGTAAACCAAGGCATTAAGTACTTTTTTTTTCTTCTTTTGTCTCCTGACTTTTAAACAAGCCAGTCTGCTGCAAACCAATGATTCTGCCATTTCTTGTGCTAGGTTAATAAAAACAAGAAGTGGCGTGAGCTGGCAACAACATTGAACGTTGGCACTTCGAGCAGTGCAGCCAGCTCCCTGAAAAAACAATACATTCAGTACCTGTTTGCCTTCGAGTGCAAGATCGAGCGAGGGGAGGAGCCCCCTCCAGAAGTCTTCAGCACTGGAGATACCAAGAAACAACCTAAGATTCAGCCGCCATCTCCTGGTAAGTAGAAAAAACTGCAGCCTCTTACACAACCATTTTTAAATGCGCAAGATATTCACTAGGTTGCAGTTTTTATATTTAGAAGCATGTCTTGCTAATATTAGACAAACTGTGAGGATAAATATGTTGTTGGCATCTTGTTTTCCAACTTGAACCAGCTCCTGAGTTGAGTCAGATTTAACTCTGAAGAGCCATCCACGGTTATGTATCTAGTCTTTGCTCAAGATGCGTGTACCAACATACCCCTGAAATTCAAAGAGTTACGTTGTTCCAGTAAAAATGATAGCATTCTGCAAGGCCGTGCTGGTGCTGTAAGACATGAGGCAGCCAGCACCAGGAGGAGTTTCCATTTATCTAAAGATGAGGTCCTCTTGCCTGCACCTTCACTGCTGTGACTCCGAAGCTGCATTTTCAGCATGGCTGTTGCTCGGTAGAACTTCAGTTGGAGGCAGGACGGCAGATGCTGGGCTAATGAGTGGATCTCAGATGGTTGCTCTGATGTGGCTCGTGTTGAATGTGTGACAGATGGAGGGAGCTGAGAGTATGGTGTATCCCCACGGCCAGACATTGTAGTCTTGAGGCACGCTCTCTATTCTGTTGTTGTTAATCCTGTATGTCAGATAAGTTGTTAGCATCACCATTTTTATCTTCTCTGAAAAATCAGAACATGAATTGATTGATTTGGGCCATTCTTTTTGCGTGTACAGTGTAGTTTCTTTCTAAATTAATTTAACTTGAGACTTGCAAGATTTGATAGTCATGATTGATATTCAACACAGGAAAATTCTTTAGTAGTGACATTTTAAGTATATAGGAAAAGGTGTAGTAAGTATTAGTCTGTTAAGTTGACTTCTGAAAAATTTTCCTTTGATTTGCTGGTTATTAGACTTATCTGAGCAACAAAATAATTTTGCTAATACCTAGCTTCACATTTACTGTTAGGTAGACTGCCTTCTGTTATTGCCAAGAGAACATAATTCTGGAATGTTTATAGCAGTTCCCTATGTTAGAAGGCAGTATTGGAAAAGTATTTAATAACTTAATTTCTGTTATTTCAGTTCACTGGCTGAAAATGGGAGGTGGAGAGTGGGGGACCCAGCAAGCTCTCGAGGTATTTTGCTGGCTGTATCGCCCCAGTTTGATAATTCCTATTGTGGATACCAGAAAATTTGCAAAAACCTTTATCATCATATAATACAGTTCTGGCCTTTACAAGATCATTTCATATGATAGTGCTTTGTCACTACAGAAGAAGATAAAAGCAATAAGGCTTAAATCTTTTTCAGCGTGACGTATTTGGTGTAAGGATTTGGGGGAGCATTAGTTAAACACTCCTAGATACATCTCTTCATGTAATACTTTAAATAGTTCCACTTCCTCGTTAATACCTACAGTTATCAGGTACCCCAATGTTGATTATTTAATATAGAAGATAACTAGATGACTTCGCAAGGCAATTTTAGAATGTGGAGAAAAACACATAATACAAGAAGTGAAGCCTATAGTCCAAATGTTTATCAGTCTGAAATGAGCATAGCACGCCCAGAGTGTGCCCCACTGCAAAAATTAAAAGATGTAGCGTTTGCCTCTCATTCCCAAGAAGGCTGGTAAGGGGAGTGAAACTGTTTAGACTTGCTAAGGAGCGTCAAGAGGAAATTAATCTCTTTCTAAAACTAAGAAGCACTACTAAAAACGAAAGGGTATTGTGCTGTGCTGTCTCCTCCCTTGCCCGTCCCCCTCCAACACTGCGCTCAGCAGTTTGTTCGGGGACAATTCCCGTGAATCGGCTGAACTTTGAGATGAAGAATCCTGATTTAAATACGTAGACCAGAAACAAAGGAACAGAAATACCGCACGTATCATTTTTACAGCGTCCTTTTGTATCATGATGCCACAGATTAAAATGATAAAGTCCGAGTTTAAATTTATCATAACATTCAAGGAAGCCTCCTATGAGGAGAACTGAAACTATTTTTCTAAAATAAAAACACAGCAGGACATAGAGACTAGAAGAGGGGGAAGCAAGCAAAGATCTCAAGGTTTGTTTTGTTGGCTAGAAAAGGACTCGTGTCACTGAATGGACTGCACTTCTGTATGCAGAAAGGCTTTCCCAGTGTGTATCAGCTTTAGTACATGAAATCCCGCTGAGGTATAGATGCTGCAGAGAGTGCAAGCCTGTTCTTTTTAATAGTCAGCTTTTTTTTCTCGCTCCCTTTTCTTTGGTTTATACCCACATTAACATTTTAACTGCACAAAAGAAGTAGAGTTGTGGATGTACTTTAGATAATCTGTTACTCTTTGGCATTCAGAGGGAACAGGAGCCCGGTACAACATGGAACAGTAGCCTCGTAAGGTCCTCCTTTTAACCGTTAGCCTCTGTTGTGCAGTTAGCTCAGTGTAGGCAGAGCCACTTTAAAGCAGAAACCATTTGCAAAGAACTAGTTGGCAGCATTAGTGCTTTGGGTAATTTGATAAGAAAGCAGGGGGACTTGTCTCAGAGAGGGGGTGTTGTATTTTGTCTGTGAGAGACAGTGCAAAAAGCATAGCAAGCAGAGCCCAGCAGAAGAAGAACCTGCTCAGGAAAAGGATGTGATGTGCGAGTCAAATCCAGGGGACTGCGATGCAGTAGTGTGGGTTCATTTGCTTGTAGCACTGTATTTGGGATTTCCCATCACTTTTGTTTTTTACATCACTAACTCTAATAAGATAAATGATATGTAAAGGAGTGAATAGTTTAGTGCTGTGTACAGTGCAATTCAGAATAGTGTCAGCAATTATATAAAGTTGAAAAAGGGAATCAGAGTAGCCAGTTTGCACTGTAGAAAAGGTATTAATGATAGGATTAGCTGCCTATTTTAATAAACATTCTGGCTTCATAGTACTGTTGGATCCTCTTCTGTTCTTTCAGAAAACTGCCAGGCAGAGGTGGGGGCCCGAAGGTGTTGGAGTGTGTCTTGCACTGCTTTGAGGCTGTGCAAGCTGGAGATGTGCTTGTGGTAGGCTGAGACCTTGATATCACACCTTGGGTCTGTCTGGGTCAGGTTGTACCACCAGCAGAGAAGGCCAGCAGCAGATGCCTAATGCCAGGCTAGCTATTAGAGGACCCCTGCTGGCCCTGTGTCCTGATTGTTGGGTCTGTGCCAAGGTCCGTGCCAACTGTTGAGTGTTATTTTGCTGTGTAGGCATTCCTTTATGGAGAGAAAGGCACCGTAGGTCTTCGTAAGCATCCTTCTAGGGCTCCAGTACTTTCCAGAAGTGGGTACAAAGGCAAAATGTTCTTCCCATCATGTGCATTCGATAGTTTTGACCCAAACACGCACAGATCACGTGGCAAGTCCTAAACTGAAAATAATTCCCAGTAACCATTCCGCTAGGCACTAATGGGTGGAAGAGGAGAAGAAGCCGGCCAAACACCGGCATGGAGGCGATGCTTCCCATCGCTGTGCCGTGGCACTGTGAATTCATAGCCACAGCGTGCGGTTAGGCGTGCGTGGCTCTCAGGCACGCGGTGTGAGTGGGTTACCCCACATGGAGCGAGTGGGGTGGGCACCATGGCACCGTCAGCTTGCTCCCGAGGAGCAGGGCCAGCAGGGCTGCCTCTCAGCCGGCCTGGAAAGCAGCTCCGGAGGGAGAGAGGCAGGGAGCGCCCGCAGCGAGCTCCCCGTGTTTCCCTGGCAGCAGAGAAGCAGGACCTGGGGAGGGGGACGGTGGCAGGTGGCTGACCGACCTGCTGTTATTAGCAGGCAGGTGATGTCACGGAGCGTGCCACCAGGCCAGCCAGGGAATCCCCACGGAAGATGGATGGGCGAGGGGTCGGAGGACATGGGGGCAGGCAGAGGTGCCCCCATGCCTGTGCCCGCGCCCGCCAGGGGGGCCCTGCCGCAGCCAGCGGCCCCCAGCCCGGCCAAACTGGGGCACGGGGTTCATGCTGTGTGAATTATCTTCCCAGCGTGGCGGCTGGCTGCTCACTCTGAAGTACGCGAATGTGCTTAACCTTCAGTAACCTTTCCATTGTTTACTTTAGAGTATACATTTGTAGCTTCTGGCAAAAGGTAGGGATATCCTAGAGAGCACGTCAGGCCTCCTATTAATGGCGTTTCAAGAGGTTGAATTCTTTTTTTTTCCTCCTTTTTTTTTTTTTTTCCCTGGAGGGAAAAAATTGCTGGCAAGAGAAATCTTTTTTATATATTTATTTTTTTAACTGCATATTTCTGGTAAATAAAGGGTCTTTCCTGAAAGCAACCCATGCTGCCATTCAGGCTTTGCAAGGAAAAAGCCATGGCAGTACTGCAATTCCATGCTGCTGGGAATAACACGGGCCGTTGAGTGAACTGTGGGAAGGGTTTGTAGGACTTCACTTCTCACTAACAGAAATGCTCCTTTTATTTCTTTTTGGATGGATTTTAAATTCCTAAAAGCATACTCTTACAGATCTGCTATGACACTTAAGAGAGAAGCATTACTTAGACACAGACGTGAGATGAAGAATTCATTAGCTATGTATACACAGTTTTTTTTTCCTGGACATCCACAAGTGAGCTGCAGTCATGTACACAGAGATTACCTATTCTAAAAGAACATTAGTGTTTGTCTTTCTTATTCATTCTTTGTTTAGTACTGAAGCTTATAAAGCACTTTAAAATATAGGGCTTCTGTTTCAGGATGTCCACGATCAAAACGAAACAGCTAGCATAATAAAATACCTGCAAGAATAGATGTAAAGAATTCAGAGAATAGATTAACAAATGTAAAATTTAAGGTGAAACATGAAAAAAGGAATCTGGCAATTTCTTACAAAGAAGAAGGTTGTTTCCATATCCTTGAGAACTAGAAAACATTGCTAATAGCAATGTGTGTGGAATGTATGAGTATGTGTGAGGGAACATAAGTAATCTGCATTTAGTGTGTGCACATGCTATATCCAAAAACTGGTCAAAGTATATTGTTTTGTTGCAAAGTCTAGTGCTCAAATGTTAAGAAATGCCAAAAGTGAGATATAATCATTGTAACCTTAATTATGTTTCCTTGTGCATCTACAGTTCAATACACTCTTAATCATGCGGTCACATTGATATTTTTTCTGTGAAATGTCTGTGTCATTCAGTGCACAAAATAAACAAATGTTCAACAAATGAGAAGCTATTCAGTATTTTGTGTTACCCTCACCTTTCAGTACTTGTGCCACAGTTTTCAGACAGCCTCAGAGAATTATAACTTTACTCCATGTTTTTTTTCTCTTGGTCTTCATTATAACTGTATTTGAGGGCTTTAAAAGCATTGATCAACCTTTGCAATACCCATCTGAGAGGAAAAGGAGTATGATTCCTGTTCTACAGATGAAGAGATGGGCCACCAAAAAAGTTTCGTCATGAGTATCAGCTCATTCTGGGTGCCAGTTTTCTAAGTTTTGCCATGTATTGCCCTTTATATGATCTCACCTGTTGCCCTATTGTGTTCTGCATGGCCACAAATCAGCATCTCTAAAGAGACGCTCTGAGGAAAGGACCACACATCTAAGAACCTCTTGTGAAAAAAATAATTTCACTCATATGCCCAGTATTGCACGTGCATTTTTTACAGGAGCAAGAAAAAAAAATAGCTTGAGGGGAAGATCCATCTGGATAACTTCCTTGTGATTGTCTGAAGCATGGTAAAGGTTTAAGTAACTGAAAATCACATCCTACAAGAAAGAGTTCCGTTACTTAAAGAATGTAGGTCATACCCACTCTTGGTCTCTTCTTGTTAGCTGATGACCTGATCCAGAGGTTGAAGCAGTTGCAGGCCCTAGTCTGTAGAAGTGTGCCTTACCCAGCAGGGACCTAGAGCAAAACACATTAACAAAGCAATACCAGAAACTTGGCACTTCCTGTAATAGTATTTGCCTTCCATTTTTTAGATATTTATAAACAGTCGTTTAGAAGGGGTTCAGGGTCAGGGCAAATAACTATAACTACCACCCAGCAGATAGAAATTTAACTTGCAGGTTCTCTGTTGGACATCTTCTTTCTGTTTTTAAATCTTTCCTTGTAGAAGAGGTTTCTAAAAACCACCTTACTCCTAATAAAGATACTATGTATTCAAGCAGCCCATAAATAGTGAAAGAATATTTTGCTTGTTTTATTTGGGTTTACTTTAGATACAAATTAAGGTTTTGCTCAGGTAGAATAGGGAAGAACTTAACTGCTGCATAAGAGCCAATCATAAGAGAAATGTGCAGGGTGAAGCAATATCATATTTTACAGCAAGTATATGGATAAACCAAGATGTTTGCTTACACAGTTCTAATATGACAAGATGGTGTGTGACAACTCAGAAATGCCTTCAAGCTTTTTAGAAGTAATCTAGAACTGTGTTTAAAGCACAATAGGCCTTGAAATACAAAAGGGTGGGAGAATGATCCTGTCTTACTCAGGGGTCATATATACAAAGGGTTCATTTTACGTGAACATGATGATTTTCTTTATTATTTCATGGATTTGTTTCGTTATAGCACTAAAGCCTTCAGTCAACTGTAGCCTGAATTGTTGCAAATGTTGTTGTTACTGTACTAATGCAATCAGAGAGCTTTTCTTGAACTTTTTTTTGAACGTCATTTCTATGTGAGCATAATCCAAACATGCCTTAGAAAGTTGAGGACAGGAACAACATGGTCTACAAAATGTGCATTTTACATATGCACTTGCTACTGAGACTGATTTCCAGATAGTGGAACATGTGTTACAGATATAAATGAAACACATAAAAAGGGTGTTCTTCAGTTAAAAACAAGCTCTGCCTGTCAAGATGATGAGTGTTCTAGGAGTCTGAGTCAATTATAAACTACTCTCTCTTTCACATGCAGAAGAAAAGCCCATACTGCTTCTTCCAATTTTTCCTCTAACAGTAATTTATGAAGTTTTGTTAATTGGCTGTTGAACGTAGATAGTCAGGTACTATAAAATGCTTACATGACAGTTCATAAGAAAAAAAAAAAGAAAAAAAAAAGAAAAAAAAAAGACCTTTCAAGCCAAAGCCATGTCTTTCTAAGTCTATTAGGTTTGTGATTTTTTCTGTTTGAAGATTGCATCCATAGACTTGACCCTACAACTTCTCGGGACGAATTCCTGCTACGAGCACCAAACAAGCAGACAAGGCCAGTCTGATCCAAGGTTTAGACACTGTTAATGATACCCTTCTACTGCCTTCTATATCAGAAAAATACTACATCAAATGTTGGGGGGTAATCCTCTCAGCATTCATATAAAAAGAGTAATTTCAAGTGTGTACTTTAAAAGACTGGTCTGAACATGTTTTATCATTAGCTTATGTGATATATTCATTTAATGCTCTTGTTACTGTTGGAATAGAACATTCTATGCTTTTCTCCACTCGTTGTCATATCAGGGATATAGCTATTTACCATGGTTGAGGAGGACAGTAGTGCAGGTACGCTACTACTCTCTGAGACCTCAATGTAAAAGTTTTCGCAGACGAAATAGGTGGCTTTGCAGAACTGACCTGGTCTTGTTACACATGCTCTACAGTGATCCTAGCTACATTTTGTTAAGTTGTACTTTACTATTTATACAATTTTAGTAGGAATGTGTGCCATAGCTCCTGTTCATATTCTACTTCCAGTGGTTGCTTTCTTCTTATCCCAGATCGTCTTCTGCATTTCTTGAATACAATCTTTTGCCACGCTGTCTCAAAACTCACATAGAGTTGCAGTGTGCCACTAACCATTTGCCATGTTTCACCTCAGAAATGTCTGCCTTCTAGTAGTAAATGAAATTATGTTCTTATATTAATACAGCAGTTTAAATTTGTAGGAAAAGCTTCTGGCTGAAATTTGCCGTATAAATGTCTGTGTTGTGGTAGTGATTATATAAAGAAGCTGTGCCGAAGAACAACCTTTCATTTACTCTGTTGTAAACTGTAGACAATTAACTCTGTATCTCTGACCTCTGTTTTAAATGATCCTTCATCTAGATGATTTCTATTCATGTTGCTTCAGGCATCAGATTTAATTCATGGTTCTAGGAAAGATGATGGCTATTACTGCACAGCATATCCTGATCTCAGAGGATCTGTGGAAGTTATAAAGTATTGAGATGCATGGTATAAGCAGGCTCATGGGGGAAAGAACTAGCTTCTCTCACTGATGATTATTATTTCCACAGTAATTTGGCTTCTACCTTTTAATATTTCCTTTTTCTTTCATCTCCCAGCTAATTCTGGTTCCTTGCAAGGTCCACAGACTCCACAGTCTACTGGTAGTAATTCCATGACAGAAGTGCCAGGCGATTTGAAGCCCCCAACACCAGCATCAACACCTCATGGACAGATGACACCTATGCAGGGTGGCAGGTATGAGAAGGGCTTTGCTTCATTTTCTCTTACGCTGTAGTTATACAAAAGTTTAAGCCAGTCTTTCCTTTTCCCAACTGCTCAGGCACTCGTTTGATTCTGTGCTGAACCAGTCCAGCCTTAGAAGTGGCAGAAAATCATCTCTCTTTGGAGGGGAGATTGGGAAAGAGAGGAAGAAGTAGGAGCTGCTTTAGCTTTCTAAGCACCAGAGAAGGATCAAACAAGCACCAGTGCAAAGGAAAGAATGTGAATATGTCAAGAGTGGGAAGGAATGTGGAACCCAGCAGCACCGGCTTAGAACCACAGCCTTGCTTCTTGGGTATACAGGTCTGGACCTGTATACCCAATCAAAAAAGTATTACATTAACAGTGAGGTAGCAGAGGATTCAGCTGGATGGACCGAGATTTATTTCAGTTCTCTGTCCTACAAGTCACACAGGCCAGCTTGATCTGAAGTCTTCTCTCCATTCAAAAAGAATTGTTAGCCCATGGACGTCCAGCAGAAAAAACGTTCTTGTTGACTTCAGCAGGAACATACCTGAGCTTTGAACTATTTACAAGATCACTCAGAACTTAACATACTTAGATTCTTTTTTCTTCATCTCCAATAGCTCAGAACAGATAACCAGAACTTTCTTAATCGTCTGTAATTCAGACTGAGTTTTCTTCCATTGTGAAAAATATTTTCTTTTGCATTAAGAATAAATTTGGTAGTTAATAGTGAAAATTCATTTTCCAAGCCAAATTTGTAAGGGCTTTAGAATAAAGCTAGCTGCAGCCATAAAAGTTAGTGCCTCTCCATAACAGGAAATGGTATTTGGGAGGTAAATCAAATGTAGCTGTTTAGTCTTTAGTAGGAGAGCAAGGGAATAGTAAATTGGTAACCTTGCAATCATTACCTTTCAATTGGTAAATTTGAAACTGATCAACAGTCATTCTGTTTTGACACAGCATGTAATTAACCTGTGCTTGTGAGGACAACAGCTTAATGAAAATTCAGAAAAGTTTAGACTTCTACATGACTAATAGGAATATGCACAGTTGAATTAGATGAAAAACACTGATCTTTAATGTAAGTAGCCAGATAAGCATGGGGGAAAAAATGGGTAGATTTTTTAATGATGGTGAAAGTTGTTTTCATCTTCCTCAGGTGTATCCTGCACTGCTGAAGATAGCGTCATGGACTAGGCATATTATAGTCCAGTCTGTTTTCACAGTTCTTACAAATATATGATGATGTTAATGCCTCCTTCTTCTCCTCTGCTAGAAACAGTGCAGTTAGTGTGCACGATCCCTTTTCTGATGTAAGTGATTCAGCATTCCCGAAGCGAAACTCCATGACGCCAAATGCACCATACCAGCAGGGAATAAACATGCCAGATATGATGGGAAGGATGCCATATGAGCCGAATAAAGATCCTTTCGGTGGAATGAGAAAAGGTATTTTCTTTGTGGGAGTTTAAGTGTTCTTACATCGATTTAATCAGGATATTCTAGTCATCAGAATGAGCTGCACACTTTGCTGATTCTAACACTGGTAAAATGGGATGCTTATAGCAAAAAGAGAGATGCAGTGCAATTCTGTTTCATTCTGCTCTGATCATATTTTCCCCTCTCAGAGTCATATTGTGTATTTTAGAGGAACTTAACTGTTTCCTAAAACTGTTTCCAGGAACACATTTCAGGAATGACGGCATAAATTCCTAGGGTAAGATTTTATGCAATGCAGTATGCTTCTTGAAGGTGGTTAGCTACTCTGCAAATCGGATCCTGGACTTCAGTGTTAGAATATGAAACTCTGAAGCAACAGGCCTGGGTGTAGTAGGGCTCAACTGGGAGTTCACTGTGTGGAACGGAGCAAGTCTCCTTATGTTGTCTGTCTGTTTACATATTTTTCAGAATAGGAAAGCTAATTTTTTTCTCACTTAGACAACCCTTGAAAAAAGGTGGTAAACATGCTCAAAGGTTGTTCATTTTTAGAAAGCCAAAACTAAAATTAATGTCAAATCTGACTCTTATCCTTTTGGGCACTTAACCTACAGGTGTTTTTGCAGATACTATAAAATGTGCTTAAAATGAATCAGTCTTGTATACCTTGTATATAGGAAAGTGGGAGGAAGGAACACAAGTAGGGCTCACAATGGCTGCAAATAGAAGAGTAAATAGAGGAGGTGAAATTAAGAAGTGGAAACAGAAAGAGAGCAAAGGGGAGACATAGGAAGAAAAGGTCCATAAATCAAGGGAAGGATACGGAGTGGAATGGAATGGAATGGTTGAAAGGGACATACAAAGATTGAGTCCAATTGCCTGATATGTGATGAACTGGAGAGATAAGTTAAAATAGATAGTTAGCCTGATGTGATCTTTTAAACCTTTCCTTTAAATCCTTTTGCCTGGACTGCAGAGACTAGCACAATGTGGTTGGAGTCAGGGGAAGGTCTTCTCTGTCTTGGATTCATTTTAGTTGTTATATCCGTCTGAGATTAAGTGGGCTTATTCCTTCAGTAAGCAAGTTCTGATATATGTAGGTATATAAGTGCTTTATGAGAAAAAGAAGAACCTAATCCCTACAGCTTTATAATTCAAACTATGAGACTTGCTTTCATCTGTTTGTAGGGTTCATGTTTGCGTTCATATTTAGCATTGTTTGGGGTGAAAAGAGCAAGAGCAAGTTCATCTTCAGCTATAAAGACCACAGGGAAGAAGCTGCCTTGGTGCCTGTTGAGTTCAGTTCGATATGATGAGATTACTTTCTTCGTTTGCAGCTCCTATATAATATTATAACCATCATCTTGGTAGTGGTGCTGCTTCATGTGTTTTCATCAGGCCCTGGAGAGCTTGTCAGACACCAGCTAATTCTCCTTGGCAGTGTTAGGGATCTGAACATTATTTTAAAATATATCATTTAATAAAAAGATATCTTCAAACATCCAGAATAATATATTTAATTTCCTTTACTGTTTCAGTGCCTGGAAGCAATGAGCCTTTCATGACCCCTGGACAAATGCCCAACAGTGGAATACAGGATATGTATAACCAGAGTCCATCTGGAGCGATGTCCAACATGAGCATGAGCCAGCGACAGCAGTTCTCTTATGGAAGTGGCTATGACAGGAGGTGAGTTAATCTTCAGGAGAAAGGAAAGCACATTAGTGAAAACAATCATCTCCCCTTCTCATTTTCCCATCTCACCTTGCAGAGAACATAGCGGCCTATATTTCCTACAGCATCTTACTAAATCACTGGGAGTTAAACCGTTGGTAGTGACAGTGTCTAGCTGTTTACAGAAATTAATAAAGAGGAATTGTTGCACTTCAGAATTCACTCGAGCTGCAGCAGATCAGCAAATGGGTGTGTTTGACAGCTGCCTTCAGCTGGCTGCTGTGCTGGGCTGTGATGCTGTAAAGTAGCACTTGAGTTAGTCTTCTTGCCATGTTTTCACGTAAACAGTTGTTGGTGGGCTTTTTTTGAAAAACAAAACACACAGCCTAACTGTGTTTGGTTTGCGGTCTGTTAGTGGATTGTCTTTGGAAATTCTGTAGTCTGCTGTCTGAGCTGTAGGGGCACTGGTCTTTCAGTGTGTCCATCAGGACCCTCGTAAGTTTGCCTTTCAGTGAAGTAAGCAAGAATAAATTTGGTTCTCTTTCGTTTATGCTGGGAAGGCCTTTGGAAAAAATAATAATAAAGAAAAAAACAGTAAAATCACTGATGAATGAGCATTGTTACATAGCAAGCAGAGAGGTTTGAGACTGTTTGGATTTTATTAAGCATTCCAGTAGGTTTTGCAGCTCTGGCTATATTCCCACTTATACTCTCATTAGATTGTGTACTTTAGCTTCCTTTTTTGTTTCCTGGTGGTAGCCAAAGTGATGCAGAGTTGGACTTTTAAGTGTAACAGTGAAGTTGAGTTTTCACTCATAGTTTGAAGTAGTAAGTGTGTAGACTAACACAACTGTCATGTTCAACAGGTCATATTGCTGGGGAGTCAGTGAGATTAAAGTTTCCAGCGGAAGGTGATAAGTCCAGCAAATGTTTTCTTTAAGGGGTGTGTTTTGTTTTCTTGGCAATTTTGGAGAATAAGTGCTTTTTACAGAATGAGGTTTCCTTTGTCATTTTTTAGGTCGGATCATGGGCTGGGTCCTGAAGGCAGTATGGGACCACCTGGTCAAAGCAACATGGTGCCTTCAAACAGTGACCCAAGCATGTACTCTCCTAATCGTTACCCTGGCCAGCAAAGGTGAACACTGATTTCTCTGTTTGTAATATCTGCAATAACCAGCTAATGAGTGCTAGCAGCCTCTGTGGGAGCACATAGAATATGCGGCCTCTTGGTGTTGCTTATGCTTTGTCTGTTCTTATTCAGGCTTTTACCGTTGGTTCAGTTTCTTGGGGGTACAGAGGCTTGGGAGAATCAGTTGGCTTTGTGTAGCTATAGCACCATAGACGTTAGAAAAGGAGTATACATACTGCCTTGTGCATCTCCCTGCCAACACTGAACTGAACATATATTATAGCCCCAAGTTCTCCAGTGCAGCATTAAATGACACCAATTCTGAAGCTTCCACAGCTTCATTTGGATTGTGGTTATCCTGTGGCTAACAAAACTAACATTTAGAAAATGTTTCCTTATGTATATAATGTACATGTACCTTTGCGCATTTTTATCGTGTAGCACATAAAATCTTTGACAAGTGTAGACAGTTCCTATCAGGTATATTGTTCTTTTAACTGTCACTAGGTATTTTCTCTCCATCCACATGATAATTTTAGGAAATACTAAACAGCTATTGCTTTCACTCCGGTCAACGCACAAAAACTGTGAATTTTCTATGCTTTTGGAAAAGCCATGTCCCATGAGATCTTTTAATGTGTCAGGTTCCCCAGTCTTCTTTGTTTCTCTGACTCTCCGTGATATATTACTTCCATAATTATACTCAAATGGTAGCTATGTTCTTACTGGTAATGTGCAGAGTGGAATTACTGACATACTGGTCTGCAATACAGTGTTAATTTTTCAGTCTAAATACTTTCCAAGCACTTCATTTCAGCAAATTAAATTTCATTCAGATGTGCTAAAAATACTGCAGTTGCACTGCAGTGCCCCTCAGAGGTCATAAAGGGCCACAGGTAAGTTTCCAAGTGCAGCTCAATTCTGCCTCCTATGTGTATGCTTCATTTATGTAGCTTTAGTTAAAAATTAAATGAATCTTAGCAAAATCATAAAAGTACTGTTTTCACTCAGTGATAATGTGTTCAAATGTTACATATTGTAATATAATAATATTTGTACTAACTTTCTGTCACTATGGTCCAACTAAAATCACAATTTAGAATCACAGAATTTCACTTTAAATCAGCAGTTAGGTATTGATTATATACATAACCTACATACCTATATGTTAATTACATTCTTAATCCAGAAAATAGTCTTCATGGAGATCTACTCTTTAAACACAAGCATCTTGACTTGCAACGTCTGAGCTATACATCAAGTACTTGTCCTGCTACAGCTGGTTCCCAGTGTCACTGTAGCTACCTGTCTTACCTCTTTGCTGACCATACTCTGTTTCCGTTCCTGACAGCTACCCCTAAATCTGTCTGCTGCATCTTCATTGCTTCTCCTTCCTTCTATCTGCTTTACCTCCTTCCTTTGACTGCCAGCTCCAGCAGAGCTTACTACTCTAGGCTCTGGACCATACCACACTGTACCTTCACTGTGTTTCCAAAGGGCAAATATCTTCAACGTGCGAGATCATCAGAGCAATTTCCTTTTCCTGGTGGCTTGGAAATTCCATCAGCTCTAAGTGTTGATTTGAATGCTTCATTTTAGGCATGAACCATACGGGCAGCAGTATCCAGGACAAGGACCTCCCTCAGGACAGCCACCATATGGAGGACATCAACCTGGAATGTATCCACAGCAGCAGGTAGGAAAAGGGGAAACAGCTATATTCATAATATTTGTTTAATAAATGTCACCCCAAAGTTCTGTATACACTCAAAACATTGTTTATAGAATGTATGTCTTTTGGCACAAAGGAGCACTGTAGTTCTGGTCAGAATCACAGCCCATATGGATAAGCAGTGTATATGCAGCTATAGGAGAATATGTTCATAACACTGAAAGAGCATAAATTTTAACAGATGTTCTGTGGCTTTGGATGTGTGTCAAGTGAATGTCCCAAGTTAATAACCAGCAGACTGGGAAAGTATAACTCATAGGCTAGTAAAGTGATGCTGCCTCACTTTCAGAAACAAATAGGAAAGCTGCTTGACTGGCAGATTGAAGGGCCTCAAATTATGTCATGCAGCCAAGTGAACCCAACAGAAAACCGGAACAGAGTAAATCATGCAGTACTCGCAATTATTTTGAATGCTGCGGTGGGTCATGTGCATTACCTATCTTTAATATATATCAGATGGTATATTCCCTCTGTGTTCTCTAGTAATATGTTACCAATACATAAGAGGTGTTATTAGTGTTAAAAATAACCTAAACAGTTTGCACATTTCAGTCTCTCTGTGTAAGATCTTTGAAAATACAAGTGATACTAAAATTTAAGGTTTTTGTAAGATGCATCATTAGTACCTTGTGGGTGAAATCCCTTCTTGTAAGTCAATAGCAAAACTACACTGACTTCAACAAGGTCAGAGTTTCATCTTGCATGTTATAAGTTCCAGTTATACAGTAATCGAAATTAGCTTCCAAAGTAGAAAACATTTCCTTATAATACAATATCAGAATGTAAGCTTGTTTTCAGACAATTCCAAATAGTCCTTTTCAGTTTGGGATAGAGTTTTACTAGGAAATTTAGGAAAGAAAAAAGAAAAAGGAGCTCTTAGGCTACGTTGTACCAAAAAGGTTTAAAATGTTCAGTTTCTTACCTATCTCTTTGGTTCAAACATCTCTAAAATAGCACAATCAAAAAAGTGATGTGTTGTTCTTTACAATGAGCATATGCTAGCAGTCGAGATGATTTAATGGGGAAATTGCAAAGATGCATAACAGAAGTTTGTGATATTCCATGCTAACATAGGTAGGTTATATATTAACTACATGTTCATTTAAGCAAGAAGGCAGCTTAAATTTGTGTGTATGTATATATATATATATTTGGTCCTGTCCCTAGTGCTGTTTATGTGCTTTGTGTAATGTCTCTTGAATGCAAAATGCATTCATTTAAGCGTGAATGCAAAAAAGCATTGAAGAATGAAGGGCAGGAATCCTGGCCTTGGCCCCTCCCAGAGGGGGCTCCCACTCCCGGAGGATTCCCCCCTTCCACTTAGCTAGGGATCAGGTTGCCCCTTCCTTATTCTATTTCCTAAGTTTCTTTCTGTAGCATTCAAGAAGAATGTGAAAAATGGCCCTTTCAAAGCCTTATCTACAGCCTGAAGGCTGGGGAATGAGTAGGAAGGAGGTGCTTGGAGCATGAACCCCTGGGGCTAATGAAGCACTTTGAGCCAGTTTTTTCAATTCTTGTATGAATGCTCGGAGCCTGAGAGTTATTACACAGCAGGTGACCGGTGTTGGTGTCTTTTTGTCTGTTGCAAGATCTCACAATTCCACTTTCCCAGTGGAGAGAGGCACATTGTGTAGCCCCGGTCACCCCGCTGAACCTTTACACGGGAGGGGGAATTGAGGTGCATCACTGCCCTCAGCACTGGTTACCTTTAGGCATAAAGCAGTATGTACTTGCCACTGTGGTTGCCACTACATAGACAAGAGCACTGAACATCTTTTATAAAGGTACGTGCTTCATTCCCAAGTGTCTGCTTTAAGCATTCTGAATCACTGGTAAAACAAACGCTTTCTCAGATGTGGCAACTACCAAGTCAGTTCTCAATGTATGAATTGGCCCAAAGTGTGGAATTTGCCACAGCAAGTAGCTTATGTAAGGCTGAAAAGGCTATTCTCAAATAGCCAGACAGCTCTATAGCAAGTTTAAAAAAAAATACTTTCAAGCAATGTAGCAGTTGCATTTTTATGTGCACCAAAGTTGGAAGATGAGTTTATGAATCCCAGAGCTGTTTTAACTGACCCATATTGAATACATACTGAATTTTATCTGTATGTAGATATAGATACCAGGGGAGCCATAACTTTGAATTTAACATAGATCATATATTCAAAAATTGCCCGTTTAATTCAAATGCTGCATTCGGTGTGGTTTGAACTGTGCAACAAATTCCCAAAGGATTCAAGGACCCCCCAAAACTTTACCACTCTCCCCTCAAATTGCAACAACATTTTTTTTTGTCCTGCTGTCTTAAATACAGACAAACTTGTATGATTTAAAAACAACTCGGCTCCCCCCACAGTGTAACAGCTTACCTCACACAACATTCCCCAGTTGAGAGGGTGAGAAACAAAGATGGAATAAACCATGGGTGGCAGCTGTTAGTTACATTGCTTCATTCATCACTGATCAGCAGTGTAAGAACCTGCATAAACTAGGGTAGAATGTTTGGATGTGACCGGTTTTTAAAATAATCTCACATTTAATTAAAAGTGCTTAGGATGATTTGGGAAGGAGGGCTGGTTGCCCAAGCAGGACCGTGTTCCCAGGAATTATGCAGAGTAACAAATGAAGGAGAATGTTTTCTCCTAATAGTATAGATATTGTGTGTAGTTTATGCTCTATCATAATCCAGTGTTTCAACCTTACGTGCTTGTGGCATATCCTGTTATTTTAAGAGTTCATTCAGTGCTTGTCCTTTGAAAAGATTAATTGAGTGGTTTTGATTTTTTTTGAAATTTGTCTTCTTAGCAGACTAAGCATAAAAAAGAGTGAAAATATCTTAGTTGGTGAGGACTGCTGCCTTTCTATGCATGTCTTAAATGGCCAATGGAATTTTATCTGACAGATAGGAAAGGAAGGGGAAAGGGGGAAAACAAGAGCAAACATAAGAAAATTCAGCCCAAGGATAAGTTTCCTGTCAATATTAAGTTATAAATGCAGCACAACAGAGGCTTAAAAAGAAAGCCCTCGATCAAGCCTAACTATAGCACTGTGTGCCTGACTGGAATCAGCATGATCCTTCCGGAACAAGGAGCCTTCAGCTTTTTAAATGAGCTTCCAGATGATCTATTTGATTTTGTATGGAGTAAAAGTGACAAATCTTTCATTTTATTATTTTTTTTCAGAACTATAAGCGACACATGGATGGCATGTATGGGCCCCCAGCCAAGCGCCATGAAGGGGATATGTATAACATGCAGTATGGCAACCAGCAACAGGAAATGTATAACCAGTACAGCAATGCTTACACTGGGCCTGACAGGAGGCCCATGCAGGGACAGTATCCGTATCCATATAACAGGGAGAGGATGCAGGGCCCAGGGCAAATGCAGCAGCATGGAATACCTCCCCAGATGATTGGTGGCCCCATGCAGTCGTCATCCTCCAGCGAAGGTCCTCAGCAGAACATGTGGCCAACACGAAACGATATGCCTTACCCTTACCAGAATAGGCAAGGTCCAGGAGGCCCTGCACAGGCCCCGCCGTATCCAGGGATGAATCGCACTGATGATATGATGGTACCTGACCAGAGGATAAACCACGAGAGTCAGTGGCCTTCTCATGTCAACCAACGTCAGCCTTCTTATATGTCATCCTCAGCCTCCATGCAGCCTATCACTAGACCTCCTCAGTCATCCTACCAGACGCCACCCTCTATGCCAAATCACATCTCTAGAGCTCCAAGTCCAGCATCCTTCCAGCGCTCTTTGGAAAACCGTATGTCTCCAAGCAAGTCTCCTTTCCTACCCTCCATGAAGATGCAAAAGGTTATACCCACAGTTCCGGTGTCACAGGTCACAGGACCTCCACCCCAACCACCACCAATTAGGCGAGAAATTACCTTCCCCCCAGGCTCTGTAGAAGCATCGCAACCAGTCTTAAAACCAAGACGAAAGATTACCTCAAAAGATATTGGTAAGCATCAAAACAAAAGCCAAATACCGAAACAGGTTGGGAAAAAGGGACTTTGATCTTTATTTTATTTTACATTTAAGACTATTTTGGCAAACAGCTAACTTTGGTAACTATTATGTGATAATGTTCAATAAAAATGTAATAATACATGCATCAGGAGGATGATACTTAAAACTCGCCCCAGCAAATTTGACCTGAAAGGAAATCAGTTTTTAATATGGAGACGTGAGGTGTCAAAAAAAGCATATTTATATTAAAAATGAAGTTTTTCTCAGACTTCCAAAGGTTATGTGTTGAAAGTTCCATAGGAATGTCTGTTAAATCACCAGTGCAACATTTCTACATTCTTGTCCCATGGAAGCTCACAACAGAGCTAATGCTGTTCTGTTGCATACTTACAGTGTCTACCTTCCTTGAGTGGCCCATTTTTTCATTCCATATTATTTGTCTTTTTTTTTTCTCCCCATATTCTTTCCCAAGTATCTACTTATCTTGAATTCCTGTTACATTTCGCACATTCAAGTTCTCATACTTCAAATTCCCATACTCCTGACAGAGTATTCTACTTGTGTTTATGGATTGTTTGCTTTGGTCAACTTCTCAAAAGTTTGTAAGATGATTTCATCTTCAGCAAAGTAGGAAGAATGGCCCTGTTAAGGTATTCTCCGGAATTAAGTCTAAGCAGCAGTTATAGAAAAACAGAATGAAGCTAAGTGGTGAAACCAGGGTTTTAAACAAGCAGTGTTTCGGTAACTATGCTTCATTTGTATTTTGCATCTTCAGAAAGTCACAGCTTGTTCTTTCAAAACTCATTAACAGTCTGCGAGAATGCACTAATACTGTTTTATTTTTATCCTTTCTTTCTCCAGTAACTCCTGAGGCCTGGAGAGTGATGATGTCTCTTAAATCTGGTCTTTTGGCTGAAAGTACCTGGGCGCTAGACACTATTAATATTCTTCTGTATGATGACAGCACTGTCGCTACTTTCAACCTCTCTCAGGTAGGTGGGAAAGCAAAATACCTTTCAGCCTTCCAAGGAAAGCAAGCGCCAATACGATACATATAAAAAGCTGAAGTCTCTTAAAATTGATCATAATTAACATAAAACTGAATATTGCAAAAATTCCATTTGTGATTATTGGTAACAGTGAGCAACAAAACATGCTTCAGGGTGGAACAGGGGAAATAAGCTTAAAAGGGACGGTATCTCTTGTAGAAAGGGACACATAGGAATGTAAGAATTTTATCACTGGCAGAAGACTAATGTGTAAATTCACATTTGTTGTAGTTCAAGGACAATCCCAGAAAACAGCAGTCCTGCGTTTCCAAAAAAAGGCATTGCAGAACAATGTTAAATCTACTTGAGACTGCCTTTCAGTCACTATTGTCTGACTCAGTAGTCCCATACTAGGCTGTAAGATTTTCTTAATCACATATTTTTTGTTTCATTTCTTCTTCCAGTAAATTAAGTTTTTACAGAAATTTCAGATTTATAAGATGATTTTAAGTCTAAAACCCACTGTTTGTCCACAGGACACAAGTAACATGCAATTTAACAGTGTATGCTTTTGCCTCACTACCTCCCAGCATTTTTCAGCCCTGCTCTACCCATTGGCCTATTAGGTGGCGGTAATAGAGGGTATGCTGGTAATGCACATAATCTAAAATTTGTACAAATGAAATATTCAGTTTCTCTGCTCCATTCATTCCTTGGTTACTAATAGCGTAACTCATCATTTTTTAAATATAATGACCTTTTTTTTTTTTTCAAATACAGACACAGATGGTACATTTCATCCCACCTAACTTTAGAACAAGGGATATCTATAGCATGATTCATCTCATCCTAAAGTAGAGATCTAAAATAGGTCAGATGAATCATACCCTAGAAATGGCCTCTAAAAGATCATGGACTATAAAAGGAATCTAGACAATTAGGTTAGGTGTGTAACTGTTGCAGGTGTTTGGAGTTAAGCGAGGCGAATCTCATCTGAATTCTCTCTGTTAGAGATTGCATTAATGCACCTTGTGCAAATTACACAGAATACCAGATTATTTTAGATTTTGGGGGGGTTACTTTTGCCTCAAACACAATTTCCAATGGCAGTCAGGACTCTTTATGATGACTGATAATCCCTGCAGTTCATAAGGATTTGTTTGTTCTTAATTCTTTGTGGGTTTTGGCAGTGGTTAGAGAATTCAGAATGGACAAAAGGATACATTTTGCTGAACACCTATTAGTCTACAATTAAAACAACATTTAGAAGGCAGACAATCAGGCTGAATATATCATAACAGTAAAGAATTTTTAATAATAAAGCCACTGAGGATAATTAGTACCAAGTCCAACTACTGCCTTTCCATGAGAAAATGATTACAAGTTAATAAAGAGGATTAAAGCTAAATGAAAACTGTTTCTGAAGGATGACTTACAGCACCAGGCTCCAATAACAATTTTAAAATACTGCCAGGCAAAAAGAGAACCATTCCAGTCGAGGTGGGATATTAATCTAGGATGTTAGTTCCTTGAGCCCGAACTGCAGATTCCTACAGAGCAGTTGGTTTTAGAGGCTGAGAGGCAAAGAAGAATTGTCAACTTTAGGATTCGAATAAAAGTACAATTCAGAAAAGCAAAGTGAGTCTGAAACTTCAGTACTCTGAACAGACAATAAAGAATACTAGGCACTTCCCAGGGGACAGAACAGCTAGGCTAGGTGTCTACTGCAGCTTAAAGGAGGCATATGAATAAAAGTATTGTACTTCTCATAGCTGTTACAGTTTAAGCAATTGGAGCCATGATAGTCTGACATTATATACTGATGGGACAGAAACTAAAAGAATTTCCTTTGATTCACTTCTGCCATACAGGGCCTAGCCACAAGTCCACAGCAGGAGGAGGAAAATATTCACAGATGTATGCTTTGGTGCTCCTAGTAAAATTCCATGCAGACAAAAATATTTATCTGTTTTTTGTTTGTTTGTTTGTTTTTCTTCTCCCCTTAGTTGTCTGGATTTCTAGAGCTTTTAGTAGAATATTTTAGAAAATGCCTGATTGACATTTTTGGAATCCTTATGGAATATGAAGTGGGAGATCCAGGTCACAAAGCACTTGATCAGAAAGCAGCCAAGAAAGATGATAGCCAGTCCTTGGCAGAGGATACTGGAAAAGAGGAGAACGATGAATGTATTGACTATTTTGATGAAGAGGAGGAGGAGGGGGATGATGAAAAGGTAGAAGAAGAAAAAAGCATTGTTTTTTCCACTCCTGGTGCCATTGCTGATCCAAGCGAGAGGCCAAAACAAGCCAGTAAATTTGACAAGCTGCCAATAAAGATTGTAAAGAAAAATAATCTATTTGTTGTTGACCGATCTGACAAACTTGGACGCGTTCAGGAATTTGATAGTGGACTTCTCCACTGGCAGCTTGGTGGTGGTGACACAACTGAGCATATCCAGACTCACTTTGAAAGCAAGATGGAGATTCCTCCACGCAGGAAAGCCCCTCCTCCCTTGAACTCTCCAAGCAAAAAGAAGGACCTCGAGGGGAAAGGTGAATCTGAGGAACAGCAAGAAAAAAGTATAACAGCAACCATTGACGATGTCCTCTCAGCCCGGCCAGGAGCATTGCCTGAAGACTCAAACTCTGGTTCCCAAACAGAGAGCAGTAAATTTCCCTTCGGGATCCATCAAGCCAAAAGCCACCGGAATATTAAACTGCTAGAGGATGAGCCAAGGAGCCGGGATGAGACTCCTCTATGCACCATAACTCACTGGCAAGACTCCTTGGCCAAACGCTGCATCTGTGTGTCAAATATCGTCCGTAGCTTGTCTTTTGTGCCTGGCAATGACACCGAAATGTCCAAACATCCAGGCTTGGTGCTGATCCTGGGAAAGTTGATCCTTCTTCACCATGAGCATCCAGAAAGAAAGCGAGCGCCGCAGACTTACGAGAAAGAGGAAGAGGAGGACAAAGGGGTGGCCTGCAGCAAGGATGAGTGGTGGTGGGACTGCCTCGAGGTCTTAAGGGATAATACATTGGTCACGTTAGCCAACATTTCTGGGCAGCTAGACTTGTCTGCTTACACAGAAAGCATCTGTTTGCCAATTTTGGATGGCTTGCTGCACTGGATGGTGTGCCCATCTGCGGAGGCACAGGATCCTTTTCCAACCGTGGGGCCCAACTCAGTTCTTTCGCCTCAGAGACTTGTGCTGGAGACCCTGTGTAAGCTCAGTATCCAGGACAATAATGTGGACCTTATCTTGGCCACCCCCCCATTCAGTCGTCAGGAGAAACTCTACGCTACTTTAGTTAGGTACGTTGGGGATCGCAAAAACCCGGTCTGCCGAGAAATGTCCATGGCGCTCTTATCGAACCTTGCCCAGGGGGACACATTAGCAGCAAGGGCAATAGCTGTGCAGAAGGGAAGCATCGGAAACTTGATAAGCTTCCTGGAGGATGGGGTCACCATGGCCCAGTACCAGCAGAGCCAGCATAACCTCATGCACATGCAGCCTCCGCCTCTGGAGCCACCTAGCGTAGACATGATGTGCAGGGCAGCCAAGGCCTTGCTGGCCATGGCTAGAGTGGACGAGAACCGCTCAGAGTTCCTTTTGCACGAGGGTCGTTTGCTGGATATCTCAATATCTGCTGTCCTGAACTCTCTGGTTGCATCTGTCATCTGTGATGTACTTTTTCAGATTGGGCAGTTATGACATAAGTGAGAAGCCAAGCATGTGTGAGTGGAGATTAGAGGGTCACATATAACTGGCTGTTTTCTGTTCTTGTTTATCCAATGTAGGAAGAAGGAAAAAAAAGAATCTTTGCTCCTCTGCCCCATTCACTATTTACCAATTGGGAATTAAAGAAATTATTAATTTGAACAGTTATGAAATTAATATTTGCTGTCTATGTGTATAAGTACATCTTTTTATTTTATTTTTTTTAACCAAAGTTGCTGTCTAGTACATTCAAAGGTCACACTTTTTTTTTTTCCATAGATATCCTTTTCAATGTTCTTTTCCATGTTTGTATTGCATATTTTTTGGGAAGCGAACTAGTGACTTTTTAAAAAAAATGTTATGGCAAACCATTGTATGATGGAAAAAAATCTCACCACTTTGAAACGAAAAGGTGAAAAATAACCAACATACCAAGTTCCTGTGTGTTTTATTTTTTCAAATAAGGAAAAAATAAAAAAAAACTTGTATACCATCACCCAAAGCTCTGTGCAATAGAAGATTCTAGTGATGTAGGTGTAGGGGATCAAGGAGGGTGTCAGTCAGTAGTCAAAATACAAAACGATATGGGTTTCTCCTCAGGAGAAATGGTTACATTAGGCTAGGAGCAAAACAAAACAAAAAATTCAAGTTAAAAGATTTTTAAACAAAACCTGACGATAAACATCAATTGCTTCCTCACCAGAACTGTCTTGTCTACATCTGTTCTTTTTTTTTTTTTTGACCTTCCACAATGACAGTTCTTCACGATTCCTTTAATCATTTTTTAAAATATTTTTTTATTGCCTAAGGGCCGTGATGTATATAGAAGTTGTACATTAAACATACCCTCATTTTTTTTTTTAGTACAAAGTTTTTAGTTTCTTTTTCATGATGTGGTACCTACAAAGTGATAGTAGAATTATTTTTTCTTTCATTTGGGCCATATCTCCAAAAAATAATAAAATAAAAAAAAAGAAAAAAGAAAAAACCCAACACAGAAAACCAACAACTGAGGGTAATGTACAAGTTTCTGTATGTATAAAGTCATGCTCTATTTCGGGAGAGCAGCCGATCACAATTTGCTTTATAAATCAAGGTGTGGAAATGGTTACGTATGGATTGATTTAAGAAAATGGTTACCAGTCTACAGACAAAAAATATATACAGGAAAAAAAGGAAGAAACACAACTTCAAAGATTTTTCAGTGACAAGAATCTGCATTTGTATTTCAAGATAATGTAGTTAAAAAAGAAAAAACTTGATGTAAATTCCTCCTTTTCCTCTGGCTTAATGAATTTCATTTATTCAGTATAAAATCTTTATATGTTCCACATGTTAAGAATAAATGTACATTAAATCTTGTTAAGCACTGTGATGGGTGTTCTTGAATAATGTTCTAGTTGCAATGTGGGATATCGGAAAGCAGACTAATTGCAAGAAAGAGCAATAATGATTATTCTCTTTCCCCTCCTTTATTATTATGACCTTCAGAAATATTACTCTGCTGTTCAAGTATTCTAGCAACTTGCTCTCGTTTTAGAAAAAGCTTCTCAAATCACAGAGAAGTGTTTCTAATTATTATTTATAAAACCACGGAGCCTCAAAGGGGAAGACATGGCTGGCAAATAGTCCTGACCATGCAGGTATCCAGTCTCAGTGCTGCGTTTGGGAGGATGTTAGAAAAAGTGACAGAAGATTTTGTTAAAGCAATAACCAACTTGAAGAAATTGATCTGTATTCACTACCTGTAATCCTCTCTGTTGGTTAAAGGTGCAAATACCCCAGTGATGTGGGTATTTAGAATAAACACCCCCCCACTTCTCGATACTGTATGTGTCATTGCATACTTGCATGGCCTCTCATCCTGGGATTCCCCCGGTTAAGTGGATCAGGCTTTAATAGAGCACATCCATCGCTGCAGTTGGTGGGAGATGGCCATTTCAGTTTCAGGAACTATCTGGTTTCCACTCTCACCTGGTGACATCTTGTTGCTGAATATTGTTCAAGCACTAATTTTTGCTGTTTCATCTTGGATCATTGACTTTGTTAGTGTGATCATAAAAAGCTAATAATAATCAATTTCTCTGGAATTGCCACATAATTACACTGTTAGTGGACATCGTCCTCCCCTCTCCAATCACAGTGCGGAGGTAGTTGAAAATTACATCCCCCTTTGGCATACTGCCCGTCTTGTTCATACGGATTGCTGTAACATTAATATATGTAAGAGAATTTCAGAGACAGGTAAAGTACATACAATTATAAGCCGAGTTTGAAACGTGACTCCCTAGAGTCACGAAAAGTAATTTCTCCTTCTAGCTTTTCTTATTCAGTAATCTCTCCACTCCCACATCGCCTGCTGCAGCGGTCTTTCTTTCTCTTGCGTAACAAAGCATTCAGAAATAGGTGGTGAATTATAACCCACTTGTAACTCTTCATCACAGAAGGAGGCATATTTCAGGGGTGATTTTTACTGCTTAATACTAGGCAGTGTAGAAGTAGTATCCCCTACTAAACCCATTTCTTACTAACATTTTACTGCTTGATATTACCCTGTGGATACAAGCAAGCTGTTAAACAAACCCTCTGCAGAGCAATACTCACCCCTTTCTTGTCAAGGACATCTTGAGCCTGTTCTCTTTTCTCTTCAGCATTCAGACCCAGAGTTCTCTGGGGGAAAAACCACACCTGTGGCAAAACACTTGCGAGCTGTCAGAGCCAGAGCTTTAATGTTATTCAGGACTGCTCTGAGCTTGGTTAAACAATGTGGTGAGGGAAAAAAAAAAAAAGCCATCTAGCCAGCCAGCCACATGATGTCCATCTGTATGTAACATTGCTGCCACTTTTCCAGGTGGACCAAGGAGTAGAACTGCCTGTGGAACTGGAAGACTGGAAAGGAAAGGTTAATAATACAGATGCTGCCTGAATGTGATTTACAGTAGTAACAGTAAATTATTTAAATCACTGGTTAATATTACAAAACATTTATCAGAAGAAAGGCAAAATGTAAGAACTCCTCTCTGTTGTCAATTTATGATTTCACATCTCTTACTAATGTTTTCTTAAGCCTTTGGGGAACTACTCACGAGACTTGTGAACTTAACATGTTCTGACTGAATCCTGAACAAGTCTGAGCTGCTGTTGGTATTGTTCCTATGAGAGAGACTTAGTTTTTCAGTTAAAAAAAATTTACATTTTTGTGCTGATGTGATCACAGGTACGGTGTAGCGAAAGTCAGACTAGTGCTAACAAGAGGGTGTGATATTTGACTTTCTAAAACCATAACAAGTTGCTTAGGAGAAAGCAACCAATTAGTATTTTAGGCAATAATCAAACCCACAAGTATTTGACTGTATCAATAAGCTACCCATTGTTTGGCAGGACCAAGCAACTAATTGCTTATAGATTAAAATAGCAGCACTGAGATATGTGGAGTCCCTGAATCTCACTGACCTTTAGAATCACATCAGGAGCTAAAACATGACTATCCCTTTTGGCAGGAAAATATGTTTTTGTTTCTTATTAGCATAGGTCAGCTTGATGATCTTGAAGGTCTTTTCCAATCCAAATGATTTTATGATTTCCTACAATGTCCTTAAAAAAAAAAAAAAAAAACTGCTCAGAAACACCATTTTCAACTATCCAAAAGGAAGGATGTGGAAGAAAAATTCACCCACATTTAAAAGCCTTTGCACTTTCTCTTCCATCTTCTTTAGGTATTTTACACCACAATTGGTGACTTCTGTGCCATACATCACTTCTATGGGTCCATTATCTTTTTGCCCTGGATACCTCCAGAAGATCTAATTACACACAAATATTGTAGCAAAGCATATGTTTGTCTTTCACATGAGGGATTCACTTAGAACATTTTCACAGAGCAATTCAGAACAGACCTCTTACTTTATAATAATACGAAAATACTACTTAGTGACAGGGAATCGAGTGAACCTGACATTTTTGACAAAAACACTTCCATCCAATAAAGGTCCAGCTGTTGCAGGGATAGGTGCAGGAGTTCATTTCAGCCTTTGCTTTAACCCTTTGTCACTGTGCTTCACGCAGCTGTTTCATTCGGAAGCTGCTGTTCAGTGTTACTCAGTGGCAGAGAAGAAATTACTCACTGTTTCCTCCTTCCCCCCTGTAAAAGAGGAGGGGCTGTAAACATCCACAGTGCAGATGACCAAGCTAACATGGAACTGAACTGGAACTTCGCAGCTGAAGTGAGGTGGCACACGCTAGTTCAACCTTTCAAGAAGCCGTGTGCTGCTTCATTACCTCACTATTGGTGTATCCTAAGAAGTAATACACACCTATTGCCCCAACACTGTAATAATATTGTTACAATCACAAAACTCATTTTTTTCTTTATATTAAACAGGAGAATAGTCTCAGGTTTTGAAACAAATTCTTCAGAGAGGTATGATGACTGCTATTTCTATCACCGTCAACGTGGTAATGCCATCTATGTGGAAACCACACACAAAACTACAAAGTAGTCCCTGCTGCAAGAAGTTTATGTTCCAAGTCATGAACAAGTAAATGCAGGTGGAGACAGATGGGATAAAATGGAAACAGAAGCAACAGTAAACTAAAAATACAGGAACCACATACAGAGTGCAATTATAAAAAGCTAGAATATGGTCCCATACCACTTGCAAGTTCAATTTTCCTCAAGATAATTTGTGAGGTTTCTGGGGGCTTCCCCACTTCATTTTTCTGATGAAATCTTACACCTCTCATGCCCAATTCCTTTCCCTCTATCCATCACAAAGATATGTTTAGGGATGGTTGAATCTGAAGAAAGGAGCAAGAGAAGTACTGAGGGAGGAACGGGAGAAAAGACATGGTGACTTGGAGAAAGGGAGGCAGAATATGAAGATCAAGCTAAAAGAAAAGCATCCTATGTCCCTGCTGCATCACTCTGTTTTCACATTTGGGTCATTCCAAAGAAACACATAATTAAACCAAGCCAAGAGAATTTGGCATTTCATTGGTTGCTGGTATAAAGGAGAAGGAAGTAAAAGAGATTTTAAGAGGTGGGGAGAGGAGAGGAAGGGAAGGAAAAGGAAAAGATGAGCCGCCACATGCAGGCTGGTAAATTTAATTTTTCCTTAATTATGTTTACCTTTCAAATTTCCAGGACAGCAGGAATGGGGAAGGATTAATATCGACTTTGTTGTTAAATTCATGCTCATTTGTTTATTTGTGCATCATCAGGAAAGGGTTTTCAAATCCTGGCCTTCCTTTCTGTAACCGTCAGCAACTGTGGGTACACATATTTTGGACTGCTTACGAGATCTAACTAGCTACATGCCTAAATGACTTGGTTTGTGCTTCCAGTTATTTGTTCTAACATAAATCTAAAATGTATTTCATTTCTGCACGGTTGTACAGTGTAAAAATGTTTTCTACTTCACATTGTTTTTAACTGGCCTAAACTTATGAGATGAATGGGCAAGATCCTCATCCAATGCCTTCAGCAGAGTTACAACATCTTGCCCTGCATTTGTTAATTTACTCAGTCTGTCATTACTTTTAGTATATATTGCATTTCCATTAATTAAGGATAGTTATTTACATTAAAAGGGTGATGGGGTGGAATTGCCTAGCTAGCAGAGCAAATCCCAAATGGCTCAGGCATCTCTGTAATGTTTATTCAGGTCTGCAAAGAGACTCCTGAAGGACAAACATTCTGACTTCTGCTCCACTATGGAGTATGTTTAAAAGGCAAGTTTATATATAATCATGCCAGGAGAAAGATACATGTTTATTTAACATGAAAAACTGTTAGACACATGCTAGGAAAAGCTTACTCCATGATGCAGTTCCACTGTACATGTAGCAATTTGTTTCTCAGTTCTATATATAAATCTGCAACTGAGAAGAACAAAGAAAAATAAATAAATCTAGTACAAGTTTTACTGTCATTATAATAGCAATCTGCAAAGTTAACTACTAAATCTAAGAGAACTTGCAAAGAAACCATGTTCTATTTGTTGTATCACTACTACTAAAGCTTACATTGGACTTCTTATAAAAGATTCTTTTTGGTTTTTGCTTTTTATATGAAAGATGAAGCACTGTAGGAACGAGACACAGCAAGTGAGAAATAACAAGTACAACAAGGCTTCATCAGCAGAACCAGCTCTATATATTCTATATATTGTTAGGAAAGACAGAGACTTTTATTAACTTTAATTTTTAATTTTTTATTAAATTATTTTTTTTATTAAATTAATTTTTTATTAACTTTAATTTTAATTTAATTTGTTATCAATATCTTGTAACCACCTACAACGTTCTATTCCCCATACTTCCATCCATTTTTTATAGCCATGCATGTTTCACTGTCATACCTCCTAAGAGGACAAGGCAGGAGAAAAAAAGTGCTTCTCTTTCATTCTTTTTTTTTTTCCCCTAACATTTACTCCCTAAGCCACTTATGTTGCTTTCTTCCCTTCCCCTAAGCATCAGTAACAAATACAGAATCCCAATTTTTAAGTTACTGAATTGCCTGGATTTTGTCTGTTATCGATATCTTTTGGTATATAGAGAGGTTTATTCATTGTGCTGGATTTTATAACCAGTTCTTGAGACAGCAGCATCCCCTGAAGGTTCTTATCCTGCAGGAAAAAGTGACTACAATCGTTTGCCAGCCTTAACAGTGTGGAGGTGGTTGAGATCTGTCAAGGAGAGGTAGAGAAAAAAAGCTTCATCATACATCTTACATTTCTACACCTCTTCAAAAGATGGATATGTTACTTATGGTAAGCATGAATAACCAACCTTTCCAGTCAGTAACTATAACCTCCTCAGCTTTTCTGTTATATAGGGTCTTTGGGGTAAATAGTTTTCTTTGAATATCAATAAAACTGCCAGTTTAAAAGCACTTAGATGCATGACCAGTGTACCCTGTGAAAATAATATTATGGCCTCCATGTCAGCTCAGCCACAGCTTATTCTGTGCCCCAAGTGGCTAACACATATTTATCAGCCTGGCATATTCCTGCCTTCCACAATATCCATACCTTGTCTAGGAAAGGAAAACCCCAGAACCAAGACATTGACTAGTAGACCATCAGCTGAGATATATTTTGTATCTAGGGCATAAAGAGGAAAATGTACCAATAAGTAATGTGTACATAAGGATCAATTTCATTAAATACCTTCATTTATACAGAAGACGGTTAAGTCCAAACATGCTCGGAGCCACTGTGCCCATTTTTGCCTGGAAGAAGAATGGTAATAATGCATAAATGCAGCTGGTGTCATTATTTTGACTTCAAGGAAGCCGCAGCTGCATGTACTTGCTACCTGAAGAGCTGAAGTCAGATTGAGCTTTCCTGTCCACAAGGGCCAGAATCCCCAGCTAGGCTGGGTCAGTGACCTCCTGGAGTTGTGCAGGTCTGCACCACCAGCAGAGCTCGGATCGTGCATGTGTAGTGCGCCCATCTGTGTACTCACACTGGGTCCCCACCCACGCAGTCTGCTTGACTCCACTGGGGTGGGTTGTGATTCATTGCCATAACTGCTAACAGAGCACAGGTGCTCACACTGGGCATGTTTACCTGCACCCTGCTTCTGTTGGTCTGCAGGTAGAAAGTGTCTTTTTATAAAGCCAGCTACTGTGGTATGTTCTGGCATAAGTCCTGAGATAAATCTCCTGGCGTATCAGTTTCCCTGCCTTTGTGCCCCGGAAGTTATATAGCCTAATGGAAGTCAATGGTAGAATTTACTCACATGAACTGGGAAATAGCAGGAATCTTCTTTCATCAGCTTATTTTATCTTCAGCTGCAGTCAGGTGTGCTCTCCTGGCTGTGGCCTTACCTGAGGAGGTTCCCATCCCCAGCCTGTTCCTCCTAGAAGTTATTATCAAACATGACAGCACTACTGCTAGTGGTACTGCTTCTAATGTAGTCGAGGCAAAGTGGGTTAAGTGCCTGATGCATTCAGGCATTGGGTTTGCTTTTTTGTTGTTGTTTGTTCGGTTGTTTTTTTTGTTGTTGTTGTTTTGTTTTGTTTTTTACCCAATACATGGGTTTTTTGATGAACAAATGTTTTTTTTTTTTTTTTTACCCATTTTGACAGCTGCTATGACTGTACACTCATTCACCCATTACACTATGAACGGTGATTTGCTGCTGGCTGCAAACTCTCCAGGAGCTGGTTGATTTGATTTACCCCCCCAAAGCCGCCCAATACCTAGCGTAAGAGGGAGCTGAGAGGCACTGCACCTTCATCCTGATTGCACAAAGTGCAGCACAGCTTCTTGTCCCAGGTACAAGTAGATGAGGTGATGCTAGTGTGATAGAGTCATGCTGAAAAGGTGCCACAAAATATACTGATAAATTGTGATCTAAGGAGACTGCACAACTCCCATTAAATTCTTCTAATGTTGGCAGTCTAACCTGCGCTGTTTGGTTGGTTGTCAATGTCTGGGCCTGCCATTTGTGAAGCAGTACTGCCTACTGCAAGAACAGAAGGAAGGCTTCTCATTGCCCTTTCATCCTGGGTAGGGGAGCAGCCCGTGGGCCAGCCACCACATGGGTGGCACAGCACCCAGAAGGCCATGGCTGCGCTTCTGGACAGCGGGGCCATCACGGCGCAGACATGGAAGGAAGCTGGTAATCCCCTTTTGTATAAACTCGACATTTCCTCTCCAGCAGCAGCACTCTGTGCCTCAGGGCTCAAAGTAGCAAGGGTCCTTGGAGGGAGGGTTGTTCCCTACTTTCAATTTTCAATTATTTGTTAGCTTTCCTCCCCACGTCAGTGACACGGGCGATGACAAGAATGCCCAGCAAGATGGCTCCCCTTGGCCGCACACTCGAGGCCTGCTCCCCACCGGAGTGGAGCAGCCCTTTTGTGCTCTTCACGGCCTGCCCCATACCTTCAGCCCACCTTCCAGAACCTTCCGCTTGCCTCCACAGCAGCCTTCATGTGGGGCTAACCACATGGTGGTCCCACACACTGCCCACCCAGGGCCCCTCAGGGAGCGGGGGCACCCGCCTGACGCCCAGGACAGTTTTCTTTTTGGGGAGCTTCTGTTTCACACAGCACAGCCTGCGTTTCCCCCTCAAGCCTGTGTTTCAACTGCGCTCAAACCCGTTAATTCAATTACCATAAGCTTAAATTCATTGTTTAAAATGGTACTCGGGCTTAATGCTTTTTCAATACATCTTTGTTATTTGAAATCAATTCATAAAACTCTCTACATGTACTATTTAAATTAACTTTAATTCAAAGTCTTAGCAGAATCAATATTTAGCAGGTTTCGGCAAGCTGTCCAACTCTATTTACATAGGGAAAATATTGCTGCTGCTGCGTCTGAGGCAGGAGCGGCCACCAGAGCCTCCGGGGGCCGTCAGGCTGGGGGTGCCGGCCCGAGGGGCTCAACACAACGCAGTCTGCAGGTGTTATACAGCCCTGATCCAGCTCTTTAATCAAATTCCATCAGCTGAATAATGTTGGTGATTTCCTGGCAAGTCAATTTTATCCTATTTTATTTCCTTCAGAAAAGGATCAAGTTGAGGGCAATGTTTGTTCAATGCAACTCAAAATGGGGAGGCGGGTATAAAAGCTTATGTATAGCTTTGAATTATTATTTTTTTCCTTTCATGAGAATGTGTTTATGTAAGAACTCTATTTATGACCAAAGCTTTTTTCTTCAGTCTTTGGTAACCCAGCAATTAACAAACTATATCAAACTTAAGGTTGTTCAAGTTCAGCTTATTCTAATTTAAAAAAAAAAAAAAAAAAAAAAAAGCTCATAATGAAATAAATATGAGTAGTAGCCATTCACTGAAAGAACCATTTTATCATACTTAATCTCTTAAAAGCTGCAGTCCTCACCTCCTCTTTGTAAGTATCTGATAATACGTAACATTTTAAGACACTTTCACTGGCATGGTGAGGTATTATAGACACACCCCTTCGTTTTCATAGAATCAAAAGTTGATGGAAATATCTCCTGTTGTTCTGAAACTCTTTGGCTGACAAGGAAAAAGCAAGTCGTAACATTTATTATACAACACTTGAAATCAAACAGTGATTTTGCTATAGTAAATTATGAAGAACGCGAGCAGAAAATCACCTGAAGACAAACTTTCATTTTCTAATGAGCTGTTAGGCAGTGGTATTTACTAAAATTAGTATTAACGTTATCAGCTGCAGACAAGTCAAAGTTAAAAATACATGATATTACTGTATCTTCAAATTTTTTAACATTTTTGGGAATTTCAGTACTCTTTTGAAAAATAATCAAATTAATAGTGACTCATTCCCCCTTTAACCGTATAGTAACAAATGAAGTGTTGTAATATTTTGACATTTCTATGGCTCAAGGCACTGTGTGGCTGCAGAGTAGGATACTTTTTTACTAGAAACACAATGTAGTTGCAGCAACATACAACAAATAAAGTGATGGGAATTTGCTAAGTAAATAAATAAAACCTGCCTGAAATAGCAAAGGTCTCTGTAAAGACTCTGAGATTTAAGTCTAGATGAAAAAGCATATATTGACTGCTTTCTATCTGAACATCTTCCTCCACAACATAATTTGAGAGAGTATGAAATGGTATGGATCAGTCTTTACACCTCCCATGGAAGTTCTGCTTAGATGCACCCTTTCGACCACAGGGCTCTGTATGGACTGCCCTTCATTATAGTGCTCTTTGTGAGGCATTAAAAAGGTTTGCAGCACTCTGAGCTTCTCCCTAACTCTTCCCTTCTTTAGCCTGAAGGAAGGTTGACAAGAGTTTAAAGGACCGCAAGGCACAAGCTGGTCTGTGGCTTGCCAACTGCTAATCACTCTGCCCGGGTTTGCCCTTACAATGTTCTTCCATTGTTAAAATAGATGTGTTAACTGAAACCATCCTTGCATGACACTCACCCTGGAAGTTGTGGGTTCTTTGGACTTTGAATCAAATAATGCATCCATCATGTTAAGAGAACCCTTCTGTATTTCATTAATTTGTCATGAAGTAAGAGAAGGCTGAATCAATCAAAGTTCTCAGAACAACAGTAAGTGGAAATAACAACACAGTTTTCAGTGCAGAGATTTCAGTAACTGAGATTTTTATAACTAGAAGGAAAGCCTATATGATTCTAACTTTATTTCTTATATTCCAGAGAGTATTCTCCAGTTTTGAAGCAAGCCTTGAATAAAGGTAGGAAGCTGTTTTGTTAAGACACAGTTTGCAAGGCTTTTTGTAATTTTGAAACATCGATAAATAAAAAATGTGTTGCTTCAGTACTGAATAGTAATAGGTGATGTGTCTATAATACTCTTGCAACAGTGATATTTAATGTTATACAGAAAGATGGGAAGTTAATCAAAATAATATGTGAGTTATTTTGTCCACAAAGAAGATTCAAATGTTTTAAACATGATCAAAACAAAACATTAAATTCAGCTGGTTTGTTCTGAATTTTTCCCCTAACAAAAATATACTAGAAAGCAGAAAATTATTTCTATGATTCTACAAAACTTGTCAATTGTGGTGAAAGTTCAGTCCCTGATTGAGAAAACACAAACCTTAACCCAGAAAAAAAAAAAGTGTTGACTTGATCTCATTAAGGATAGGAGTAACAGAAGGAAGTAAAGAGAATGTGATGGAGAAGCTTATTAAAATCTCTGCTGTCAGTACTCCCTAAGCAGTGATAAATGTTATTTCAAGCAAAGAAAAGGCAAGTGAACATTACGATAGTCTGGATGGTGCTAAGCATGCTATTGCCAAGGCATCACCATTTTTCTACGAGTTCCTTGTCAGCTGTATGAGCTGCAGAAGCCACGTTAGCATAGCAGCAGGTAACCAACCAGCTGTACCTTTGCTTCACCTGGTTACAGCGCTGGGGAATTCAGAGCTTTACAGTTCCCTGCTGGCAGACGCACTCTGTCTCAGTGGCACATAAACTTGGGTCTGGCCTGCCCTAGATTTTAGTCTAGCTGACATGTAGCCATAAAGTTAATCAATAGCCCCTGATTCTGCTGAGTTTACACTGAAATATGCAACATGCCGTTACAGAGCTGCTGATTTCCCACCGCCATTTCAGGTAGGCCATGGGAACTCACCTTCACAGCTGGAGTTTGCACAGAAATTGTTGTGTGCCTACCTCCGGCACTGGGCTGGGAGCTGCGGGAAGGCAGCCGCCCACTGGCTTCTTCACCTGTGGGTGCCTGCAGGACCCACTGGGCATGGGAGGGGTGCATCCTGACACTGTTTTTTACACCTGTCGCATCTGACAGGTAGGTTTTTTCTGAAAGGTTGGTTATCCTGTTCCAGTCGGAATGAAACTTGGCACCTTTGGGTCTGTTTTGCTGCGTTTATCATAAGGAAAAGATACTGACTGATTTTCCTTAACGTGCTGACCAGCCCAAGCCTTTCACAGATGCTGATCCTACTCTAGAAAGCTCGTATAAGTGATGCCATTCATTCCCACCTTATAAGAGACAGTTACTTAGCAAAATGACAAAAAGACAGACTAATGTCCCATCTACATTAGCGTGTGTTGTGGCAATATTTGCCATACCAGGCAAGTGAAGTAGTTAAAGACACTTCTCCCAGTCAGTCTGTGTATTCAAAGAAACAGAAATGATTTGGAGATACAGAAAGGGGCCTGGAAGTAAGGAAGACCAAAAAAGTATCACTGTGATGGGTTGTTGCAGACTCAGGAGCCAACTCAGGACAGCATCAAGAACATACTGAAGTCATATACCTGCAAGATGAATTCAGACATATTTTTGAAGTTCAGTATATGCTTAAAAAACTTAGCAAATTTGATTAACATGCAGAAACTTAAAAAAATATCTCCTGGCACTTTTGTGCCATCTTTCTGCCCACGGGTGACAGCTGTGGCCACTGGACACCTTTAGATACCCTGGCTTTAGAAAGCATTTCCCTAATTTCTGAAGCTTTTAAATGATGTGACATAATGAAACAGCAAAGCTATGTCAATTTGGCTTTGTTGTGTTTCTTTTTGTTGCTGTTGTTGCTGCTGTTGCTTTGGTTCTTATTTTTTTTCACTTGCTGTTTCTGTTCTTTTAACAGACTTTAGAGTAACTATCTAAAGTGTAAAAATTAGCACTCTCAACGTGGATTTCTTACTTCTGGCTTCTTACTTGTAACTTATTTTCATTGAAATTCAAACAAACACAACCTTCATTTGATAAGATACTTACCACACAAAATACTACCAAAATGAAGGGAAAAAAAATTCTTTGAATCTCAACAGAGAGGTGAGAACTTGACATTCTTTTTGTCTTTAGTTTGAAAAAAAAATCTCTTTAAAAGGAGAAAAGAACGTCAAAAGAAACTTAAGTCCAACAGTCTTTTAATTTCTTTACAGCATAAAAATAAAGTTTTCAAACTCTCTTTGTTCTCAACTAAGTAATACATGGCATTTGTTTAAACAACTAAATGTATAAATAATAAACATTTTGTAAGTCTTATTCTGAAATAGTGTCATTGAAGGAAACTCTTTGAAGTGTGAATAGTCCCCCCCATGGCCTTCTCCCCCCAGATCTTCTTCAGATCTTGCAGAACACTTTGCTGAGTCCCGAGAGACGCTTTTGGTCTATTGAAGATTCTAGCTAAAGTAAATAAAGATGTTTAAATGTTTTAAGTGAGTTTTTGGGGTAGCACTAAATTAAAATTGTACATCTTTCACTTTTCCAGACTTTCACTGCTCTGTTATTTAAGCTTCAAAGTTCAATTGACTGAAGAACTATTCATAATTTATAGCTCAGCTGAGTATCTCTTTCCCTTATTTAAGTTTAGTTCTCGGGCAAGAATAAGAGACAGATGTTTTGAGCAGAGTGCACATGGATGTATTCTTTGTGAAGACCACCCTGAGGGGAGGTGTTCAAGGCTGACCATAAGGTTAGCGGGCTTCTCTTCTGAAAAGCTCACCTGGAGACATCTGAAGGGTGTTTGGCCCTTTTGGAAGGTCAACCACTTGAAAACCTTTCCCATTTGTTATCTAACAAGCTTTATAAAAATAAAGCTTCCCTTCCTGGGGATCTAGTCCCAGTATTTGTCCACAGACCGAGTCACTTCGTAGGTGTTATTGGGTTACCCAATAAGCACACTTCACATCATGACAGAGAAGAGTCGGTCTGTGGACTACAAGTAAATTCTTGCATCTTTTTTTTTCCCCTGAATTTCCTGAATCTATCGGCAGTATGACAACATGGGAATGGGGCACGGCGGAGGAAGGAGGTTATGAGATGCGAACTCCCGTTGTTCAGGAGCTAGGTTCCAGTCATAAAGTTCTCGATTCTTGCTAGTAGGGCAGATGCCTGCGTAAAGCCCCATTTGAGTTAATGGGATTCTGCATCGGTCGATGAACCTGCATTTGTACATCAATATCATGAGAACATCAGTATCATGAGATCGGAGTCTGACATTTCTCCTTGGAAAAAGATACTCTGGGCTATTAAACACCCGCAGCTACCCAGGCCCAATGACCTGTGCTTTCTAGCACTCATGCAAGTACCAGCAAGCTGAGCTTTATTATATGCTGGATTAGAAATAATTAAAAAGAGCAAGAAAATGATTTTTATTTAAAAGTGTCAATTTAGGAAGGCTTTTAAAAATAGTGTTTATAGGAAAGAGCAAATGCATAGCATGTTAACATTACTGATTAGTTTAAAACATTGAGTACAATAATCCATTATTTTAATTAGTTTTCCAAATTGCTGGCAAATATAACAGAGAGATGCTATCTGTGGAGAGGTAAATGCTTCCTTGTAATTGTTTTGGATTTTGCTCTAACCTTTAATGAATTTATTCTTGCGATGACAAGAACATCATTTTTATTCCCGCACGTACGTTAGGGAAGTTCACATAAAAGAACGAGACATCTGGGAACTCGGCAGAGCTGTGCTTTGACAAATGACCTCATTGACTGTGTTGACAAACACTGACTGTACTGACGGATGACCGAACCGCAGATGTTGGTGTTGCGGACAGCTCTGATTTAAGCCATCGCTACCCACCGACTGCCTGTTGCTGCCCCTTTCCTGTGCTGTGCCATCGCCGCTGCCCTGCTGGGGAGCTGCTTGCGCGAGCTCTCCCTCATCTGCTTCAAATAAAAAGAGACAGGAAAAGTCACACTTTTTTTTTATTTCAACATATTTCAACTGTTTACCCTAGCCTGGCTGATTTTGCCTGGATCAGGTGATCCGAGCCCTCATGCAAACTACTGCAGCAGCAGAATGGTAGCAATTCTTCCCGACTGGGAAGTTGACATGCCTTAGTGATGCCTCATGCCTTCCCGTGGCTGGGTTTTGTGTGTGCGTCTGAGCTTACTGTGTAACCTGCAGGCATACTTCTTCGGGAGGGTAGGCAGGATTTTCTTGCAGAGGACGCAAGGGTCCAGGTAACTTAGAGGAGAAAGAGGCCCGGGTGAGAGAAGTTTGTGCGTCACCTGTGGAGGGAGAATGATGAATCCTGAAGGGGCCGCTGGTCAGTGGAGGTGGGAAAGTGTGCACTGGCATCTTGATCTGAGAACAGAGGACATTCTCTTCCACATACCACCGCATCATGTGCATTTGTGGAGTACAGTAGGGAACTGGTGCTTCCTCTGGTGATCGGTACTTTGATCCACTGAGCAGACTCACCCAATGCATAGGGTAACAGAAGAGGAGAGAGAGACTGTGGTACTGTGCAAGCACATGCTCTCCCGCAGCAGTGCACCACTTCCTACCCTGTTCTGTGACTGGGGTCACCGGGTGCATCACCCTTACAGACCACAGCGCCTTCTCGTGTGTGTTGGAAGATGTGAGAAAGGAAGCAGGGTATGTGAAAGTGAGCGGCAGAGGGAAGTCAGTCCCTGAGATTGCCTTGTCATAAAAATGTGGGCTTCATTGTGAACATGTTTGTAAGCAAGGAGTACTTTGCTCTGAAAATAAATGCTGAAATTGCCTTCTGTTATGCAAAATGATGATAGTGTAGAGTGCATTGGGCTTAATGCAATCCACTGAAATCTGTGCTAAGTTTCCCAGTGGCTGCTCTGTGATAAAGCAAATGATGCCGGGAAGTCTTTTGATATTCATTTGTGCATTCACACAAGCACCAAATGAAAGCCAGCTATTCCAAGGATTTTCTCTGTTTAAATACAGTATTGTAATTTTAGGGTTTGGGTTTTGTTGGTTTTTTTTAGACATCTGAAAAATCACAAATTTTCATTGGTAAATAGTTTCGTCATGTTAAGAAAATGTTGGTTTGGTTATAGATGTTACCCTGTGGGTTTCACAGAGATGGGGTTCAGGAGGGGGAGAGAGAGAGAGAGAGAGAAAGAGAGAATTGCTGCCTGGGGGAGGGGAAGAGTAAATTTAAGATACCAGAGATGGGACATAGTTAATATGGCTGGGGAGAAATGGATAGGAGAATAGAGTGTGCATGCTGGCCCTGTTGGTTTTGCCCTGTATTAAATCTTTGGAGCGCTGTCTTTTTCCTGTGCTGTTTAGTGCAAGGTCAATGATTATTAAAGCTCTGTGTCTGATTTTCCTGCTCGGTCCCCCCGTTCTCCTCTCAGCTGCTGCTCTCTGAACTCTGTTCTGCTCCAGCCTTCTGCTTACCCTGTTTATCCAGCTCGTGTTTTCATGCCTATAGGTGATTTCTGCCCCTCACAGATGGCATGCAGACAGTAAAATTTGTCTTTCCCATTCTTGCTTACTCATGTCTTTGTTCAGGCCTTCTGACAATGCTTTAGAAAAAATAGTAATAGTATAGATCATTACAAATCTTGAAAACAAAGCATGTCAGAAATTAAATCAATGCAAATCGTCTTTCTGTGGGAATAACTCTTCTCACCCCAAAGCCATTTTCAGCCTTTCTTTGTATTTATTGATTTCTTCCTTCCACCATTACTTTGTCCTGTCATAATGTCCTGTTACTCTTCTACGGTGTTTTTGGCCTAATTTAGGACAATATTCTGAGAGTCTGAATGCAGATAACTGCATCTATACATGGATGTACCACAGTTCACATATGGTACCAGAGAGCATAGCTTATTCCTGAGACTACTCACTGTGGTGTGTTACAGAGTGTAGTGCATGAAAATAAATCTTCCTTTACTTCTTGCAAACTGTGTCAGTATTAAGGGGTTGTAATAAAGCAATTATTTCAGTGCAGTGTTAATTTCCCTCATGTTACAGGTTCTGTAGGACAGAGGGGCAAGGATCAATGGCTTGATACTGTATAGTAAAATACAATGTGCAGCTTGGGTAGGTTTAAATAATAAATGACAATCCTTCCCTGGCTTTCTCCCAGACTAACTATAACTGGTCTGTATCTATGTGTATCTTCTTATGTGTATCATCCTTATGGTGACAAAAGTACTCATCTTCTTGGTTCACTAACCTTAATAATATGCAAGGAGACATTTGGAAACATAAGTGCGTTTCTAAGCATACATAGCATATCATTACTCTGAAACTGATTTCACAGAGCATTCATAATGTGTGGTATCACAAATGCTCCACTGAGACAGAGTGTTAGAAAAGAAAGAAGGTTTTGCATTGACATCAATTTGAGGAGAAATGGGAGTCACAGGAATGGAAAAGCAATAAGAAAACAAGAGGATGAGCTTAGAGACTGCAGATAGATAAGCCTTATGAAAGGTTGGATGGAGAATATAGTGTTTTCTCTCATGTGAAGGAATAATCTGAAAGCAGCCTTTAGACCTTCAGAGATATAAAATGCACAGGCAGTAGTCAATAGGAAATGGGAATTTGCTGGTTCGCATTACAAAAATTCACTACTTTCTGTTTAAAGAAGGTGCAGAAAAGCTCTGATCGCAAACCACTGTCCCAAGGCAAGAGGAACAAGCAAGGGAGGGACGTGTCACTTCCAAACAGTACCTGATTCAGTACTCCCTGAATGTGAAGAAATGAAAGACAGTCTGAAGAATGTGTGGCTCCTGTTGTTTCATTTGCACACTGCTCAGGTCTCAAACCTATTAACACAGCTCCAGGAAATCTTGAATTTCAAATGTCTGACTGCATTGAGCTTTGCACTTGACTAATCAAGTCAAACATTGTCTGCTAATCAGATTTACAGGTGTGAACCTGTCAGCATGTGGGGATAGGCCACGTAAACACGCAGAGAGATTCAGATAGCTGCCCAGCAGTATCTGAAATTACAACCTGACCAAGAGAGCTGAGTACTGGATTCCTAATTTTCAAGCACACTGATATAGAGATCGAGAGAATTACCCACATTTTCTTCCACATCCTGTGCTTCAGATAACTGGTTCTTTAAAGAACCCATTCCTTGAAATAAATGAATAAATGTATAAATATATCTTCTGGTAGCTCATATTCTTGGATAATCTGTACTTCCAAATAATACGTTCAAAATCAGAGGCAAAAACAAGGAACTATTGGCAAAGGAAGAAAAGGTTACTGGGGATTAAAAATGGAAAAGCTATTAAAGAAGTGTCCCTCTGGGATAAACTTCCCCTTGTAGTGTTTACACACAGACATATTACCTACACAGATACTAACCAGTGTTTGGGGATTTTACAGATAACCTGGGAGTTACATGTGTGACAGTATGATAAACTGATTTCCATCTAGATATTTCCATTCTTCACTTTCTAACTGCATCTCACAAAAACAAGTGTTTTTCTGCAAACAGATCTCATTTTGGTTATGTGCTTTGGATGCTTAATCAGAGTCTGGTGATACAATCATGATACAATCATACAAAAATATATTCTAAAACTTTTTGAAAGCAAATCAAGGCATATTTAGATTAAGGTACTTACAGAGGCATCCATAAATGGTGTAAAGCGAAGTACACCAATTCAGAGTCCATTTATAGTTGCCTTTGATCATACTAGATGTTCAAGCACGTGTTTTAATAACTACATATTATTAAATATCTCATATATAGTGTGGGGTCATTGTTGCCTTCTTACTCCATATGCATCACAAGTCAATGCTTAAGGAAGCTGACCTAAGAGAAGCAACAGAAATGTAGTTTGATCTGTAAGCCACTGAAAAGTGTCCCCCTCTGTGAACAGAATGATTAGATATGGTTCTGGGTAAAACACATTTCTGGAAAATGTTCCTGAGTCTAGCTGTGATTCTCTATATTGACAAATCTTATGGGTGGGATAGAATAAAAGAAACCTCCTCCATATTTATCAAAGCTGTGAAGGGTTTAACTATTCTGTGTCTACAATCACTGTGTTTTAGTTTTTTATTTCATTCTCTATAGAGTTGCTTTTCCCACAGTAAAAGAGAGTCTTTACTCTTAGAACTGCTGGCAATATTTAAAAATTGAGTTCTTGCAACATATGCTATCAGTAGTCCAGGAAGCTAACTACATATAGAGGCGAGTGCCTGCCAGCACAGAGATCAAGAGATAAAGATGGTCCAGAGTCAAAACGCATTCCCTTTGCCCTCTCTCTTCAAGTCTAGTTTACCACTGGCAGAGTCTGCAGTAGAACAGGGCACATCATCTTCAGAAAGGTTATTCTACTCCAAACTGCAACATTCGAGCATTACTATCTTCAAGAATAGTTTAAACAGAGCCCATGCTTTGCTCTGTGACAACCTTTTATAGAGCCTTTTTTTTTTTTAACATACAGAATTTAATCTACTGAGATCTGAGACATTTCAGTATCTCCTCCAGGAAATATATAAATTGCAAGTTTAATTGAGAAAGACTGATCCCTAGAATAATTATGACTAATTACATTTCTCCTTTCATAATTAAAAAACTCAGAAATATTTTATATGTTAGTTGTTTGCCCTCAGTTCCAATGTAAAAAATACGTTTTCTGGGGACAAAAATAAAAATTAAGACCACATTTAATATTTCTTATAGTATAATTATTTGATAGACATTTGTAATTATAATTTTTAAAGTTTGGAGAAGTTTGTAGAAAGCTGAGGCGTGACATTGCTTACTTTATATTTCTCCATAGCATTGGGTCAGGGTGGCGGTGGTGGTGCTGGGAATAATTATGCAAACCATATGTCTTTTCCATACATAAATCCTACAGAGTGCAAGTTCCTTGCTTTTTCTGGTTTCTGACACCATGGAGGAGAGACCTATACAAGTCTGTAGGCAATGAAAAGTTCCACTTATTTTAAAGTAGATATACTCTGTTTATACAGAAAAGATGATTTTTATTTTATTTTATTTTTACTATTCATGGCTTTCTAGATTATGTATCTTTATTAATCAAGTAATATTACGAAAGTGGTAAATGATTTGACCTCTGATAGCCAAGAAAACACCACTGAAATAGTTTAGTAAAATGACATGGCTGATTTATGATGACTAATTTCTATGGACACTGTTAAAATAATGCTTTGTAGAAGTGTTTAGCTTGACTATATTAACTGTAAGTGTGGCTGGCTACAGTTCTTTGAGGGCTCAAAATTCCCTACAGTGCCTTTCTCTTATGGGCTTTTTCATGCTTAGTAATAGCATTGTTTTGGCTTTTGCATTATTATTTTTTTCCAGCACTCCATTCAAAGTTTTCAGATTCCCATTTCATTTTCTGAAAAGAGAATTCACTAGATACAAACTCCCCACAGCTACAGTTTTCCTCTCGAGGCTATAAACACAAAGGCACAGTCATTCCCAGAATATGTATTGCCAGTCTCAAAAAGACTTTTCTGCTTATTCAGGAGGGGAGAGAGAAAAGAAGAAACACGAAATATACTGAAAGTGAAATTAAAATCCAGAGTACCTGTTACCTGAACTAATGGCTGACACTGAACATCCATCCTTGCTTCACTAGTTTACTAATAGCTGAATCTTACAGTTTTAACTGCATCAGCTGAAAATGCTAAGCCAAGTGAAACACCACATGATTTGGACCTTGGCTGGTGTCACAGTGTCATCACCTAGAACTTCACTGGTTTTACAGTTACTTCCTTTTTTTTTTTTCTTAAGGCTGTAGTTTCTGGAGTCAGGCAGTAAGCTTTCTTTTTAAAAGTTAACTTTTTCAACTCACTATTGCTGAAAAAATAAACATGAAAACAGAATCCCTACTTTACTGAAAGACTCCTTATTATCCTTATTTGGAAGACTCCAAATTTTCCCTATTTTTTTAACCTAATAATTTGTAATGCCATCTCATCGTTTCTTGGAACCCAACCCAATGCTTCTGAGTTGTTGGATTTTTGTTTGCTATTTTGCTGTTTCTTGTTGGTCTTTTTTGTTTGTCTCTTTGGTGGTTGATACACTTTGCATGTGTGTATTGGCAAAATACAGGTTTCAGGAGTCTCTCTAACTTCAGATGTAGGAGAGGAAAAAATAAACCATATTTTCCTAAGAACTTGTGACATATGAGGCCAGTACGTTTTAACTCATGGACTTTGGACAGATGGTATCTATATAACAGTAAATTCTCTCACAAATTTTTCAAAGTAGTATTATGCAGTGTTTTAAATGGTGCCACACAAATGAGTGAGCTATAGGCACATTAGATTGTTCTGCATTTAAACAGCTGTAATTACACAACACAGAAACTGAAGACGTAACCCTGACCCAACAGTGACGAATTTACATCTGGATGAAGATGTAAAACAATCATGCTTTCATACACTGTTTGCTCCTAATGCTCTGAGCTGCACAGCCTGGTGAAATTTGTTTCAGGTTTATACCTTGGCTTTCTCCTTTTCCCTTGGGTCTACAGCCTAGGAAAGATACATCCAGTATTTATTTCTTAAGTTGAGAACTAAGTGGGTCAACTGCTTTCTGTGACAAGCACACATCCTGCAGCCTTTCCTTTTAACTAGCAATAATATGAATGAATAGTTTGTTCAGGTGGAAATAATCTCGTTAATTTAGTGAATTTAACCCAGTGGGCCAAGCATCTGGTGAGCAGAATGTGTACTTGTAGTCACATTTTATATGTTTTTTGGTGGTTTTTTTTTATTATTATTATTCTTTTTCTCAGACTGTTAGTATGTTTAATATCAGTACAGACTCACAATTTAACTTAGGGGGTTCCTTTACTAGGTCCCCACCTCTGCAAGGAGCTTTCACCCCTCTGCTGGAGGTGGAAAGGTTCCTGTGCCCAGAGCATGGCTGGGGGATATGGAGGGGTGGAGGATGCATGCAGGTATCAGGGGTTGCCTTGGGCCATGTGGCACGAAGGTGAGGGAGCACTACCCACCTAGTGAGGTAAGTGATGGGAGTGAGGAAAGGTGGGGAATGGCTTCCACGGGAGAAATTGCTAGACTGGGTTGGTTCAGCCAGGGGAGCAGTGCCTGAAACTGGTGCTGATCCTGATCTGTGAACCTGCCTGAGATGTGGGGAGGTGGGCTGGAAGACATCACATTTTCCAATCCAAGGAGCAGGTGTTGCTCCTGGGACTAGCAAATGGATTATTGAAAGCAACAAAATGAGATACTTTTGTTAAAAGACAGTATGTTACAGTTTGCACCTGCTTGGACTCATGTAGAAGTCTGAAGTTTATTTGAGTTCAAAAAGCAATTAGCCAGATTCCTACAAGAGGAGTTTGCGATGCTACCTCTGGCTTTATATAACAACCTGCGTTGTTATATTCTGCCCTAGGCATCTGCGGTTAAGAGACAGCATTGTATGCTAGACAGATCTCTGTTATGTTCTCTCAGCACTGCTCCTCTTAAGGTGCAATTGTAGCCTGCAGTTCAGCTACATGATTGCAGCGTGATGGTAACTACAGCCTTACAGGGTTTGACATAGGCTGCCGAGCCCATCGGGGAGCCTGCATAGTATTTGGCAGCTGAAAGCTCTTGCCTACAGGGGCTGCAGTTAAGCCTCCGAATTGCCGCGCGCCCGGGTGAATTCAGCAGGCAGGTCGGGGCTGGGAGGGCACAGGGCCTAGGCCTCCGCCGCAGGCCGCGGCCTCTGCTTGGTTCGCATCCTGCCATTGTAGGACGAGCTGCAGGAGCGGTGCTGAGGTGGGCTGACATGGAGCGGCGGAGAGCTGCACCCAGACAAGCGCTGGGGAAAACAGCCTAAGCTGCTGCAGCTAGGGCTGTCGGCGCTCATCTGTCAGCTCCCTTAAAAATGCATGACCTGGAAGAGTGCTTGTTATAGGAAAAGATCATTAGCGGTGCAGTTTCGGAGTTGCGTCTGCTGTAGCTTGTAAGGTTTTGACTGCTCCAGGAAAAGGGTTAGGTCTTCACATCAGGCAGGTTTCTTGCTGTTTTTCATAGGGTGCTGACTTAGCTTTAAGTAACATACTGTTTTTCTTTGTATGTTCCAGTCTTCCACCAGGAAAAATGTGAAGCAGTTCTTTCCAAAACCTAGACGTATCAAACTATCTGCCAACCCTCTTGTGCTTACGGATCAGCTGTGGTTTTCTTTACCACATGATATGGGAGCAGGCTATGACTGACTAAGCAGAATGCATGCTTCCAGTTCACTTGGGCATTATCAGTTTTCATCTGATTCTTTCAAGAATCTATAATGTAAAAATTCACTTTGTTGATTTTAACCTCATGAGCCGATATCCCATTTGAGAGATAAACAGTGCCTCAGCAGTCTGTGCAGAAAATACTGTATATCTGTCTCTGCAGAATGATACCAATTTGTTGTTGCACAGATTTCAAAAGAGTCTCTCAGTTAATAAACCATTTAAATACATTTTAGTAGCCATATTACAGGCTCAAAATCTGTGAGAAGATAGTTTATTAAGGGAAAGACTTACCTGGCTGAGCACCAAAACATTGTTAGACGTACAACACAACCAGACTGTTTCTTGTATTTTTTTCCAAGAATGGCAGTCACTTCTGAGCTGATCATATTTGTGATTCTGCAATGGTTCTGTATGAAGGGGGGGGAAAGAAAGCTCTGGTCATGGCTGCACAAAGCCAAACATCTCCATTTTCTAAGTTGTCAGTCTCCCTGATTCAGAGCCCAAGCCATCAGCTGTGTGCGTCACCCTGGGCATCTCCTTCAATCACAACTCCCTGCTTCCAAAACGAGTATAATAGTAACCTACCCACAGGATACTCGATTGATCCATACAAATGTGTTATTACCTGCTCAGTATTTATTTTGTTAGTGTAAAAGAGATGACATTAAATTTATGGTGCTTGGTGATAATTTGTGCAACTAATTAAAAACTGGGGTAAGTTGTACTGCTTTTTGAAATGCTTAACCAGTCACACAAATGCTACCTCCATTCATGAAAACAAATGCTAAAATAAATAGCTTCCGATAATTTATGTTTTAAAATAATAAAAAGCCCAAAGAAGTTAAGTATCAACCTAACGTTAACTTTCAGTATAAAACAGTTTGCTGAAACTAGGAAGCAATTAAAACATACTGTTTTATAGAGTCCTTTATAGCAAGATAGTTTTTATAGGTCTGCGTCTGCTTTTTTTGGAGGGTGAGCCACAGTTCAGCTTTGCCCAGGAAATAACAAATGGTATTAAAAACACATCAAAAGAGCAGCTGTTTTCAGGAGGAAAAGTGTGGGGGGTTGTTGTCTGGGGGGAGGGTGCGGGGCGGAGCAAATAAATCCGGCAGGCAAAGCTTCCCAAGTCATTAAGGAAGGGACTTCTCTCCTCTCAGAGCCTCCAGAGTACTACAGTATGTACACACTTATCATGTGTCCTGGCTCATCCAAAGTGTCATTCTTGCACAGAAGGCATGGTTTTGAAGTACTGCTCTGTCACAAAGCTAGGTGCTTGGCCTTTTCACCTGCAGCTTAAGAGATCTGCTCTTTTTACTATTAAAAAATTAAATAATTGTCAGCTGTGCTTCTCAAGAGATACATAAGAATAATCATAAATCTGATTATGCTAATAAATATGAAAATCACACATAAGCAGCATGACAGATATAATTCCTTTTTATTTTTCCACTTTAACACATATCTCTTATTCATGCAGGGAGCCAGTGTTTTCTATGAATTTATACTTTTGGTGTACGCTTTGCTTGATGGGACCCCTGCAGGAACAAAAGGGCTTTGAAATGAAATCATATATGGTATTGTAGCTGGATACAATATTGCTGTGCTGGAAAGTGTCAGTGACTGCTGTCAAGCAAGCTGTCTGCCGTTAAGCAAGCCTGTGATCTCTAGGCCATGACAGCTGTAGATAAAGGTGTGCTGAACACCCCTAATTCTGGCTAAAAGGAAGGCTTTATTAAGCCCCTTTATACAAATGAAATAGCTGGAAAGAGCAGGAGTTCCTTTCACTAGCAAAAGGCTTCATGTTAGGGCGTGATTCAAACTTAGGTTGTGTGCCATGAGGAATTCTCCAACTAAGGTAGAGATACTAGGTGCTTGCTTGGCCTCAATAGGGAATAGAAGAATGGAAAAGACTTTCTGGGGCTCAGAACAGGCTGGGAAGACAAACCTGGCAATTTTGAGTCTTATATCGCCTATGTTTGTTTTGCGTTTGGAGTGTATCTCCAAATAATGTGTTTTTAATATCTATTGCTCCTTGGGCCAAACTGCGCATGCAAATACAAGAGATTACATATAAAATTTCAGACAGAGCGTATTGAAATAATTTGTGTTAAAATTCATTAGAAATGTGTCTGCTGCCACCAATTAGTCACTCAACATGAGATTTTTGGGGAGTCCCTAATAACCTTCACACAGAATATTACAGGCTTTTCAAACTTCCCCTGAAATTGAAGCTTACTGAGTACAGTGCATTGCTAGTATTTGAGACCCTTTGCAGAGAAGAGATGGAAGGAAAAAGTATACAATTCTGAAGTTTCCTCTAGCAGAGGCTGGCATATAATATCCATAAAAGACCTGGTCCTTGCTCAAAATCTCTGCTCTTCCTAGTTTTTTCACTGGGACAGAGACACCAGCCAAAACACTCAGAATGACCTTTCCAAAAATATTTCCATCACCCTTTCTTCTGCATGGGATGTTGATAACAGTACTTCCTAGCAAAGACTAGTTGCTGTCACCATTTGCTCCTTCTTGATGTTTCTATCCAGCACACAGTATCAAAAGCCATTGTTATCCTTCCTGATGGGAACATTACTTTTCTCCCATTCCGTTGAGAAGAAATGATCAATAGGGTGGCCAGAAAGAGAAATAGGAAGCAGCAGTCACCTTTAAAACATCTTTCAGAAAGAAAGTAAATGTACTTTGTTCCTTTATCAGTTCTCAGAGGTAGTCCAATTGTTATAGAACAGGATATATATATATATATATATATATATATATATACACATATATATATATAACATTTTTTAGTGTTTTGTTTCACACTTGAGGTAATTAGAGCTAACCTAAACCATTTATGATGACACTCATTTTCACTCCAATTTCCAGACTGGGCCACAGGCACCATTATTGTCACATCTTGTTTAAGTAATTCCAATAGGCATGGAAACACATTGCTTTCGGTTTCTGGACTTTCTGTAATACATGTTTTCCAGGCAGTTCAGGTATGTTAAAGCAGAATCTAAATAAGAAATTTTCAATGACCACCCCTATCCTATGCCCATAAACATCCCAGGCAGCAATCAGTGAGGTTGTCAAAACCTGTTAGAAGACTTGTTCCTTTTAATTTCCATAATTCATAATGTATGATAAGCTAACATTACCAAGTAAATAATGTAAACTAAATCTTGTCAGTTGACTTGCAAATGAAACAGACACTGCTATTCCCAATCTCCTTTGTAGGGACTACCCTTTAACATACAGCCATGGGAAGGCAGAAGACAGTACAAGCTGACTAAATTGAAATAAGTTTGCAAAAGATCACAGTAACCAAACAGATATCAGCATAACTTAGAGTTCTCTTCTCTTCTCCTTAACAAATTTACTCTGTCAAATGAGAAAAGAGGACAAAATTCAAGGCAAAATAAAAAAATCAGGACAACCAGAAGCAGGAGAAAATGTATTAGAGAGAAAAGGACCATAATGGAAAAGACCGAGTATATGGATTAAAGAAGGAGTGGTAGAAATTTTAACGGTGTAGATGAGGGCTAGTTAAGTATGACCAACACAAGTTTTTCTACTTTTAAATATAAGTATTAATTCTTAATGTTACAATTTTTACACCTCCTGATGTGTTGAAGGCATTTTTCAAACACCAAGGAAAAGAATGACCTCTGACAGCCTACTGGCATAGCAGTGCTAATGGCTGGCTTGTCCTAAGCATGTGTCCCGTTGATTTTAATGGGACTACTACTCAGATTAAAAGGTATATCTAAATGAATATAGATTTGCATATCTACGTCTTAAATTAGAAAAGAACACAATGAGAAAAACAGTGAAGAAAGGTAATGTGCATTATGAAATATTTGAAGTTGATATTTTTTTCTTTAATCTCATATTGTAAGGATAAAAAAGGAATTGTCTGCTCTGCTAGAAGTTTCACAGATCCTTTTCTTAAAACAACAGATCTGCTGCTATTTAGATTAAAGGCTTCTCATAAAAGCCAGAAGATTCCATGGTCCATTCTCCTCAAGGATTTTGGAAAATATTTGGTTCCTTAGATTTTGTATTCATACTTATCATTCAATTATCTTTCTTTTTTAATTCTTAACATAGTTAAATAAAACAATTTAAAATATCAGTATATATTTTAATAAAAGCTAGAAACATTTTCTTTTCTTGTAAGAAAACATTTTCCCTAACATCCTTTTTATAGGAACAAAGAGCAGGGGAGAAATTACAGCAGCTATAAATCAGTTTTGTGTTTTTGATAATTTAATACATTTTTCACGGATTGCTTTCTCTGTTTGGCATCCTCATAACAACTCAGTTGGCATGCAGCTTTGCAATCAATCTCATCTTTTCCCTCCACCCTCCCTTCCTTCCCAATATCATACACTTAAAAGGAGTTCAGATTCCAAGAAGTGTTTTGCCATGTGTACAATCCAAAGACTCATCTTTTAATCATTGACATTCACATGATCCCTTTTATGTAGATTAAAATTATTTCATGCCTATATTACGTGGACAGAACATTGAGAATTATTGTAGGGTTAACTACTCTCTGTGGTTATACTGATGAACTAATTTAATCCCTTGGAAAGGAATAATAGGGTAATAAAGCACTAAGGGATAATCTTAGTCACGTCTCTCTGGTATTCTGACAATTGCACCCTCTTCTAAAGCAGTTTCATGCAAAGCCACCAAAGTAAAAATGCCTGTAGTCGTCAACTGCACAGATGAAGGAAACGTCCATGGCTGTGTCAGTCATTTTAATGAGTCACAGGAGGAGGGAAAGTGGAGGAACAAATTAAAAACAACAGTATTTTTCTCCCTTCCCCCCAACAGAAGAAAGTGAGAATAGTTGCAATTTCATTTGCTTTTAAAGCACAGCACTTGGGTAATAAACGTCCCCTGCAAATGTGCTGAGCAAACACCTCCACATTCATCAATATGCGGGAGCTGTTTATTGCCTCATAAACTTGGAAGCAAGTGATATTGTCTCTTAAATCAGTGGCTGCGTGGACATCCTAGGCACTGTAGGAGAACAGTACATCCAGACAACACTGATACTTAAATTAATGGCTCTAGTAATGACTGAAAGGTGCTTCGTCACAACTAAAAAGTTAGACGTAGATTAAAAGTATGCCTAGGACACAGCGTATATATGTTGTGATAGGGATGTGTGTTTGTGTGTGTCTCATTACAGTTTTTATTACTTTGGCATAAAATGTACTATTCCATGCAGTTTTGATTTAAATATGGGTTGGGCTGCCAGTACTAGCAGGGACAAACTTGGTTTAAGCCTAGCTTATGCAAAAACCTGTCTTCTAAATCTATGGGGAAGATGGCTTGGCTTGTGAAACTGTTAGCTTTACCAGTCTCAAGCCAGATTAAGGAGCCAATAATAATCTGAATTCTTCTATGGCATCTCTTATCTGAAAATGATTCAGAAACACTAAGGAATTAGCTGACATTGTACTGTGAGTTTCTCATCTACAGAGTGTCTCAAGCTGATCGTATCTTCTCCTTTATCTGAAAGGAAGAGCATTGCTCCTGGGCTGCAACTGGTAGTGTTCGGAGCAGAAAGTCAACGTAGGAGAGGCTGTGACAAGGATCAAGGAAGGGCTGACTGATCAAGGACTGTGTTTCGCTTTCTGCATAGTCTCAGTGTCTATACCATAACAAGGACTAATTGCTTCCTGAACAACCGTAACTTTAATAACAGCAGTGAAATGCAGTGCAATGTACATTTACATCTGCTGCTCTTGCATCTTCTCAAGGCAATCATCCATGCTGCTAAAGAATTCCCCCTTTTGCAGAGGAATAGTTCAAAGGTACTGAAGGAAGAAATACTCCTCCTTAGCCCCTTCTCATCTCTTACCGTAAAACGATGTACAAATAGTAATGAAGTAGTCTGCACTATGTGGATGTTCCTCATCTGCAGATTGTTCCAGCCAGATCCTACTCTGTGCATCTAAAGGAAGAACAGTATAAAAAGCTGTGGCTGGTAGCACAGTACTCTATTTGAAATAATCTATGCATACTTATTTAAGGAGTATTTTCTTTTGATAAGTAGCATTTTGAAAGATCCTATGTATTTACTGTCAGAACTTTCACTTTTGTATGCAACAATGCACCGTTGATAATGTCCCAGGAGTGCACTGTATAAACTCTTTACCAAGCCTATGTACAATCCCAATTTTAGTCTTTAATTTCAAGTCCTTTTTGAATTAGCCATGTCCACTGGAGCATTAGAATTGTTTACTAATTAGTAAAAAAAACAAACAAACAAAAAAAAACTGTTTCTTTTGTTCAGGTAGCTTAAGATCTGAGAAGGCTTTCTTCGAACTGTGCAAAGCAAAAACCTCATTTCCATTAAGTGAAACTGTTAGCTCCAATAGGTAAATATTTTGCTAAACTTCAGACCTCTCATAATATAACAGCCTTTAAAAAAAAAAAAAAAGAAAGGAAAAAAATAAAATTTCTGGGTAAAGTCCCCAGTAGTCCAATTCAGATTTCAGATTTTTTTAAATGACATCATTACCAGCATTCAAGCCGTGCTCAGAAAGGGTGTAAATCGGCTGAATAGCCTTATACCACTGTCTTCCATATTGTTAAGAGGTAATAGTGAAGAGAAAATTAAGCATGCATATGTAGCATAACACAGTTGCAATGAAGCGTGGCATAATTTCAGGCTGCATGTGCAAAAGCTGTGCATCACTGAGCCCTGTCTTAATAGCCCTCTGTGTGCAGTTTTGTTGTAGCCTGGCTAGAGTACTGGGTATGTGTTTGATTTAGCATGTTGCTAGAGCACGACTGGTAAACTAAGGGAAATCCTGAGAAGGACAACAGGAAGATGAACCAGCCTGGAAAAAATAACACAGCCATGTCTACGCAACTATGTGAAAGAGTAACTGAGATGAACTGTAACAAGTTTCAAATGTTTAAAGGATGTAAATGCTCAGGAGAAAGAGGTATTACCTTATTGTAAAGCAAAGACTTTAGGAATAATGGAGTATACTCCCAGAAGGATTAGCAGGTGACCTGTCCATTGGGAATATAAATTAGTTTGAAAATGAATCTCAAATGCAGTTCTCTGATAGTGGGATTTGTTTTTGATGATGTAACAACTTTTCTCTCTTGTTACCTCTCAGGGAGTGAAATTAGTGCTTTATTGGTGCTTTCTCAATACAGAAAAGAAAATAATTTAATAAATTTATATTGCCTAGTGAAGCAGCAGATTAATATTTGTATTTCTGCTTGGAGAAGCATTGCAAGATTTTAACAGGTGAAATACAGTTTTTCACATGAGCAGAGCTGCCCCTGCTGTTGCCTCCTCATCCCGGAGGAGGCAGTCTCCAGAGAGACTTCAACTGTGGCACCATTGACATACAGAAGATGAGTGCTATAGATGCTGAATGTTTAAGATGTACATAAGTTTCATACTTTTTGAAAAACAAACAAACACAACAAACAAAAACAGACAAACACAGCAGATTTTATAGCTACAAAGTGAGCAGATGCAGAGCTATGATGATATTGTGTCACAAACACAGAATACCTCTCTCTTTCCATAGACACATCCTGAGTCTCACCCTTTCCTGTCAGGGCCCTCAGTTCAGCCTACCCGATGGCAACCACCTCTGCTTTGCCTATAGTGGCTCTGAGTCCTCATTACCTATACCCTTCTTTTCTCCTCATCTGCAGTTCCTGCCATGTTTGATCCTCTTCTGCTCCTTTTCCACTCCTATCTGCATCCTTTCTCCCCCACTTTCTCATCTCTGGTCCTTTCTTGCCCTACCTATAGTTTCTCCATCACTCCTGCCCTAATATTCATCAGCTTTCTGCCGTTTTTCCTCTGGTGCTGTTTTAACCCATATAAATTAGATGTGATCACGGAGACTGCATTCATTTGTCTCCCTTTCAGTTAGAAATTAGCTGTTCTTAGCCCCGTAGAAGTCAAATGGAGGTATTGCCTTTGATTTCAGCAGGGCCAGAATTTCAAGCTTACACTTCTTGCATTTCTTGACTGTCTCAAAAGCAGGAAATTAGCAAGTCCCTAGACAGTACAAATACAATACCATGCAAAAGATTTGCCTAGTTATAAGAGTATTGCTTTCCTGGATTTTTGGTACTATTAGAATACTTTGGCAGGCTTTCTGCTAAGGGTAACAAAAATAGATAAATAAGGGCTTGGTGTGTACTTAGATACTTTATCATTCAGTAATGTGTCTCGCTATACCTGTTTATTCAGCCAGAAGGATGTTGGCCATGGTTCTGATTCATTTCTAAATGTTGGCATGCTAACTATAATGAAGGTATTTCATTTAACAGGATTGATTTACAGCAAAATGGAGTTCTGTACTCCTTGCAGCTTCAGGTCCTTCAAAAATGAAGGAACATTGAACCTGGGAAGAAAAATAGTAACACTGTATTTTGCCCCCACTACCTTATTTTCTGTTCTTTTTCCACATTCTTCACGGAAATCTTCTCTTCCCTCCTCTTCCTTTCATAACTGTTACTACCTCATTCTTCCTCATGTTTGAAGGCTCTGTGGCAGGTCATCCCTTTCGCTTCATTCTTGATGCCTGATTTCTCATTTCCCTGGCCAAAGCTAAAATCACCTTATCTCTTTTTCTGACCTTGTAGGATTTGGGTACACAGATTAGTGGGGAAGACTACAGTCCATAGATGCTCAGTATTAAAACTGAAAACAGAGTGGTTGTAATTTAAGCAGAATAAGAGGAGAGAGACAGAGGAAAAAGGGTGGGGGAATGGAAGTGGTTGAGAACACCCAAAAGAAAGAAAAGAGGATGAAAAACAACACCTGAGGGAAGAAAACCAAGAGGAAATGAAACAAGAAAAGGAAGGATCTGTGATAGAAGTGGGGACTGTAGTCAAGGTTTATATAGAAGATGTGGTCAAACTTTATATAGAAGGAAAACAAACCACAGAAAATGTAGGATGCCCCTTACTGGGGAAAAGAAATGTGGAGGGAGGAAAGAAAGACAAAGGTAGGGAAATGAAAGGTTGTTTCATTGTATTATGTTACAGAATTTGATGGAAAAGTTACATACATGAGATCCACATAAGATAATAGGTATGTATAAAATCTCAAAAGATTTAATTATTATTTATGTAAACCACACATACAATTTAGTTCCTTATTAAATACAACACTCAAGCACTGGCTTAATTCCCATGAAGTCAAGCAAAACTAAGTATTTTATTCAAGATGAGCCTAAGCTCCTGCAAGATTACTCAAGATGTGTTGCTTGAATACCCTGCACTGAATGTTCAGAATTTGCCTTGTTCAAATGCCAGATGCCTTTTAAGGCTTCTCAGTGATTTTATAAAAACAGGTAAATAGGAAAGGGCTTGAAGGAAACAGTGGAGCTGGGCTGGTTACTCAAGGATGCAACTTGCTGCTTTTGTAGCCCCACTGGGGGAGAGGTTACTCTTTCCTTCTTCCTCCCAGCAGCACCTTTTACTCCAGCATCTCCTTTGGTACTAACTAAAGCTCTGCCATATTCGAAGTAGATGGCCATTTCACTGCTATATGCCTTGATTCCCTGTGTGCTCCCCTCCAGGTGTTTTTTTCCATGAGCCAAGAGAAAAGTTGTGCTCCAGGTCTTACGGTCCTGGGGAGCACTTAACTGCACTAACATAAAATTGAAGTTCCCTGGATCCTTATCCAGCTGAGCACTAACACAGCACTGAGTTTCATTTTCATCCTTGTAGCAGTTCTACTCCCTTCCTTACCCAACAGCCTACTATCCTCGACCAATAGTCCATCAGATGAAATCACAGTAAAAAGGAATCAAAGAAATTCCATCTATTTATAGCAGAACAAAAGATGCTAAATATGGGATTCCACAGGTAAGTTCATGCACTAAACCCCAAATATAACTCCGCTCAAGCTTTGCAAACAAATTTGTAAATGAATAATGTAATACAAAGCCCTGGTTACCACCTGATGTTCACCTCAACACCCACAGGAGTTGAGGGCCACTCAGCCCTCAGTACTTATTTCCTGTTCCCAAGTGGAGTGGGGGTGTCAGTTTTGCCCCCTTGTCACTTGCTGTGTACCTGGAAAATCTTTAGCTTTCTTGGGCACCCTACAGATCAGGAGCTTTCAGTTGAGCAGAAAGGAAGTTTTTCAATAGGCAGCAAGAGAGATAAGAAATCTCCTAATAAAGATTTCATTTCTCACTGAAATAAACATCCACACAGTCAGGAAGCAGGTTGAAGGCATACAGTCAGCAGATAAATCCTCCAGCTCCACTTTCCTTATCCCATCTCTGCAGCACAATGCATTGAGTTGTCATCTGCCATTTGTGTATTCATTCTAATTCTTTCTACCTTGTTATTCTGTCAATTTCTTAATCTATTTACACTGACTTTATTTTCAGTGTGTCTATTGTGACAGCAAATCCTGGAATTGCCTTGGGTGTTGTCTGAAAATGGCCATTATCAAATCATAATGCCTACCCAGATGAGGAACTGTAAAGGCCCTAGGCATCAGTAGGAGTCCTTAACAGCTGCCTGCAGTTTAGACCTGCATATCAATTTCCACCTTAGAGGATCTGCTACAGCATTGTAAGGTGAATGGGAACTACGTGTATTAAAATTTGGATTAGCAGTTCAACCAAAACGCTCACTTTCCCTCCCTCTCTGTCTCTCTCTCTTTTTTCACATTAATAAACTTGCTATCTCTATCTTTTGTTGGTATACTATATAAAAATGCAAATGATCCAGAATCCAATTAATTTCTGGAAGGTTGCAGCTGTTTTGGGCCCTATTCACAAAGACATGTGGTGTGCGTGCGTGCGTGTGTGTGTATGCATGTGTATGCATCTGATTGCTAAGAAAATCAGGCCTTATTATTGAAGCCTTGACTCTCAAAATTTGAGCTATTGTTCATTGCCAGTGCTGATGCAAACAGATAATTTCCAAATTGTATTCCACGTTTATTAAAGTGGTAGAAAATGTGGCTAATTTCAGACAAAGCTGAGAAAAGGTGGAGCTTGAGAGCTGAAATAGGAGATCTGGGAAATCTGTTTCTATTACAACAAAGAAAAGTTTATCTAATATCTCAAAAAGCATTAATTACTGTGAGGCGCAGGCGAACACATTGTGGATTTCTTCATTGGTTTTGTCATTCTTCATTGCTTTATTCTACTGCTGTGAATTGTTTGGCTTCATTTCATGTTTTGTTTTGTGTGTGTGTATGGTGGTTGTGTTTTTTTGTTGTTGTTGTTTTTTGTTTTTGCTTACGCCTAATATGTAGTTATGAAATTGAGACCATCCTGGGAATATTTTTCATTACCTCAGCTCAGGCTTGGAACAGAAATTTATCTAGACCAGGCAGTTTGAAGCAATGTTTGTAATTGTTCCCGTCATTGGTTGAACTTGGGCAAGACGTTCAAGACTGATTCTTTAATCCATATTTTTATATTAAGGGTTTATGTCCACGGCTGCCCAGTTTGCATCAGCACCTGGAACCATAAATATTACAGCACAAAAAACTAACAACTTTGTGAGAAAATAGGTCTTGATCTCCCATTTGTCTGTCCTCCCCATATTAATATTATCCTTGAGCAACAAAATCAACAGCATCTGATTTTCTATATTTATGTCTTCCTATGCTCCTGTTTGCCTTCCCTAGTATCTAATATGGCTTAAACATGTTTCTGTCAGTGGGATATTAGTAATCTCTCTCCCCTACCTAGTGAAACTCAAAGGAGCTTAATATCCATGAGACCTCTCCCCCATGCCCTTCTATCTGTTTGAGTTGGCCAACTGTTCAAAATTTATGCAAGGGAAGGGAGCCAGGGCTGACAGCAGCATGATCATATACTAGGCTGAAAAGGGGACAGTTTTCTTAGTTGTAAATAACCTGGGAATCCTCTTTCATTTACTCTTAAAATAAGGTTTTGGTATTTTTCTGCAACAGTCACTAAAGAAGCACAGATGCCGCTGACAATGAGAGCTGAACTTACAAACATCATTTGTCTTTTTTATTGTGCTACAAGCATTTGGTGAAATTTTAGTCATCATGGAAATCCTACATTTAAGATACACAGTAGCCTATTAGACACATGTAGAACAAGCCCTCCTCAATTTATTATAGTCAGCAATTTCAGCAGTGAGGGCATACAAGGCCTTGTGCAGAAAGCTTGTGTCAGGTCGAAGCACCATATAAATCCCACTTGAACTCTAAAAATAGAATTCCAAAGTAGAATTTAAAGCTTTGTGATAGCTTCTGGTGCAGGCAAGAATTTAACGAAGAGGAGATTGTTTTTGCCACGGTTGTGATACCTTCTCTAAATACAGTCTCTACAGCCTCTTCTCTAAATACAGCAAGTGCCACAGAGGCAGCAACCAGGCCAGTTTCACTAAGCATGGCTATTCATTGAATAATCCGCTGAGGTGCCTTGATTAATAAGAATAGGCTTCTCTCTGGGCAATAAACCGAAGGCTGCTCTTTCCCTGGGAAAGAGCCAAAGCTTTTGATCAGATAAGCTAGGTTTTTAAGTTTAATATTTTACAGTGAGAGCTTTTCTTCTTTTGGCTTTGTTGTAACTGATAATGCACAGAGATAATGCATATTGGGAGCACTGATAACAGAAAGAATAAGCAGATCTATAGCAAGAAAAATGGGAGAGAGGTTTCCATCTCAAGCAGTGTTCTGGAAAGACTGGGAGGAGAGAGAGAATCGGTAAGGTTGTGTGGGGATCTGCTGTAACTGCTTGTCTTGCTGCCAAAGCAGAAATGGATATAGAGCCTTGCAGGTGAGCTTGCCATTATAGGGTGAAACCAGCGTGGAAGACACTGGTTGTTGTACTTGTGTAGGATACTTTACTTCCACTACACCTGTAGTAGTTTCTTTGCATAAAGAGTAGTCAGGGTTCAGGCAATTTCTTCATTGAGAAGCACCAAAATTGTTCCCAGAGTAACAGCTCTGGCAGAGACACTGACTGGGACAGGGAGCGAACTGCTCTGCTGCTTCCCACAGTCCGGTGTACAGAAATTACTCCATGAAATTATGCTGTATATAGGTCTTAAAATCAAGAAGGTCCCTGCATGCAAAGAAAGAGAAATTAGAGGACTGTAAGTAACAGCTCCATCTGGTGATGTCATCTTTATAGCATTCAAGTCTCTTTTATATAGTGTCATCCCCCCCAAGTCTTCATTCAAATATAGATCCTTTTCCTCTTTCCCAGTTGGCTTCATTATCTGAAATCATTCAGATTTCATTACAGTGAACAAAGTATAAATATTTCTTCAAGATAGAGCATATACTGGAAGATTATGGGAGAGCCTGGCAAATTGTCCCAGATCACCAAATGAGGTGATCTCTGTCATAATTCATTGGAAAGCAGAAGGAGGAAAAGTATCTCTCTCTGGTAGAAGAAATGTCCTGTTAACATAATAAGAAAATGATGAGATTGATTGATATGAGTTAAGAAATATGTGAAGCTGTATAATTTTCTTAAAGGGCTTACTTCTGCAGCTACTAGTTATCCTTAATCAGAATTGACATAAAGTTTGAGAAGCCTACCACTTCTCTGAATCATGTCACGTGTGTTATTCATTCCTTCATCTTTCCTCTCTCATCTTAGTCAGTCAACCAGATTTTTAATATCCCAGATGGGGCAATCTGTTAGAAGGTAAGATCATACTGAGAGCTCTTACTATAAGACCAAAGGCACTTCTAGCCCATCACCTGTCTCTGCATGATGCTTCCTCTTGCTGCTCTCCCAGCCTCCAGCTATGTCCACCTCAAGGGACATCCTGAATTGATGTAGTCTCTGTATTTTCAGTAACTCTCCTACTTGTCTAGTATCCCCCTTTATTTCATGCATCCACAGCATCATCAAGCAGTGAATTAACCACCTACTGCACAAAGAAGTGCTTATGTTTGTTCTGAATACAGCTCCTACTATCTTCATTTTATGTTCCCCAGTTCTCTTATGAGAAGGATCAAGATCCATCTTCTCCATTCTATTCATGACTTCTCAGGCTTCTGTCATCTTCTTACAGGTCATACTTTTTCCAGAATTAAGTGTGCCAACATCCCCTGTTGTAGTTGCTGAGTAACTTTTCATAATATGAAGTCTACTCTACAGCTTCCTGTCATCTTTGTTGCTTTCCTCTGAAATGTCCTGTTTTACCTGTATCCTTTTGAAGAGACAGGATAGTATTCAGCACAAAGTATTCAACCTGGGGTTGAGTGATTCTTTTCTATAGCAGCACAGTGATGTTCTCTGTTTTGTTCTCCATTTATTTCCTAATAATTTCTTAACATTTGACTTTCCTTCTTGACTGTTATTGAGCATCGGGTTGACATTTTCATAAGACTATCTATCATAAGACCAGATCTATCTCCTAAGTGGTAATGATCAACTCTATCATATTAATATGTGGAGTTAGAACTGTTTTTCCAACATGCATTGCTTTCCATTTATCTACATTGAGTTTCATTTGCCATTTAGTTGCTCAGCTACTCAACCTCATAAGGTTTTTCTGTAGTTTTTCGTGTTTTTTTTTTCTTTTGGCCACTGCTTGTCCTTGTTACCTTGAGTAACTCTGTATGACCATCAGACTTCCTGAACTCACTTCTCATCCACTTTCCCAAATGACTTATGAATGCCTTGACTATCTCAGGTGCTAGATCAGACCCCATTGCAACTCCAAGGGTGGAATGCACCCTGTTGAAAAAAAAATCTCTTCACTTTTCCTCTCTTTGCCCTATCCTTTAACTAGTTAGCTATCCATACAGACATCTTTCCCTTTGTTCCACCACTGCTTAGCTTTCTTAAAAAACTTTTGTGAAGGATTCTGTAGAAGTCCTTTAGGAATCTATATAGATTATATCAGCTGAATAAACACCATCCACATATGCATTGATCTCTGTAGAGAACTCCAGTAAGCTTGGAAGATAAGACGCTCCATTATAAAAGTGATGTTGATTTTCCTGAGTGAATTAATGTTATTACCTGCCCTTGTTTAGGACAATACTGATTTTCTTATCTGAGAGGTGTTATATAGATGATTGGGCAGGAGGGATAGTAATATGTTAGTTGGTATATATGCTTTTTCCATGCTGAACTCAGTTCTATTTACTATGTTACAGACCCCACAAATCTGAGTGAATGAACTAGAGGTATCTACTGACACTGACTGCTTGGCGGCATATGCATTGGTGATTACTTGTCAGAGTTGCATGCATCCCTGCATGCCGAGAAGATTAAGTCATCTCAAATGACTGAGTGACTTCTGTTACCGCCTTAGTTTAGCATTAGGACAGTGGTGCAAAAGGTGACATAAAAATCTACCTAGAACAGTCATTTGCAATCTGTGCACTCTGCTATGCTAAATATTTCTGAGTGTTAAGCACTGTCAATTTATCTATTTACCTTATCTATTTTGCACATAACATAATGCAGCAATAACCTATTGATTTGCCATGATATAAAGTTTGGCATTAGGACTAAGTCCTCTATTAAATCTACTGTCATTTTATTCAGACTGGTAAAAAAGACATAGGAACAATGATGAAAAACAACAAAAACAAAAAGACAGTTTTGAGGGTTAGCTCTCTTTTTGTCTGTGTCTGCACCCTATTAATGTGCCATCTGCTTCTAGGACATAGATTCATTTACCATTACAGTGTTCTAACATGATTACCTTTTTTCCCCCTCAAAAGCCACAAAGGGGCTAAATATAGATTTACTTAAAATTCTAGGGAAAGAGGCGGTCCTTGCCCTAGACACAATTGTTCTCTTGATTTTCAGAGCATTACCACTAGCATTAAATGTAATTTACTTATCTGATGACAGTTTGCTGAACAAGATCTTAAGTTTTAATAGGATCAGGACATAGATGGTAAGCGGAGAGAAGAGAAAAGCATTGTGGGTGGAATTCATCCCACCCCATTACTCCTTCCTTAACTAAGAACAAATTGAGCACAAAGAGATTAGGCAGTCTCCAGGAGGTGGGCCAAGTTAGAGGGCATCAGCACATCCAGTCTCCAGGCTGGAACAGAGTCTGACACCCTGCTGCATTTCCCCTGGTGGTTTGTTGCCCTGTTGTAGTACAGTTGTGAACTCATTACTCAGATATATGCTTCTCTCCTCTCTATTCACCATTGCACTCCTAATTACCCTCTAGTTTATGATAGCTAGTACAGGCTCATGCAGTTGCTCAGATTACCTGCTCTGTAAGCCATGCACTCCTTGCACAGCAGAACCTTTTTTTTTTTTTTTTTTTTTATATCTCACACTATCATGGGCAAATTTCATAGTATGATAAAGCCCTTCACCAATCAAAGCATCTAGTGTTAGAGGAGAAATTGGTTTCTCATTCAGAGTTATGGGACTATTATGACCTCCCACATTACTGCTGGTTCATTTGCAATCAGCTTTTTCATTATCTTTCAGCTACACCGGACCAGAATTATGTTAATTGCCCATTAACTACAGTTGGGTGATTCATTTATTCTTTTAATTTAGAGTATCGAAAATGGATCTAACCTCTATTTTGCTTTTAAAACTTTCTGATACAATCCGTGCCATTGCAGAGGTGAAAGTAAAAACAAGATATCAATAAAGCCATGTCCTTCGCTGTGTACGGAGCCTCCATGGACAGCACAAGATCCTGTACGTCTTGCCTCTCTCTGCAAGGTATTCTGCAAAGAATGACAAATGAGTTTATCAGACGAGTTCATTTCTTTTTCTCTCCTTCTCTACTGGAGTAGATTTTCCTGCATGCATTCTGAAGCTTCTTAATTTTGTTTTTCACTTCATTATTTCTGCCCCTTAAAGGGGTTTGTGATTCAAGGCTTAAATCATCCTCTACCTCAAAAAAAAAATAGGATAAGCCTTCTGCATGACAAGCTTATCAAATATCTTTGTGGAGTTTTCTGCAGGTGGGTTGTGTGGCCAGTCTCATCCAGAGAACAATTCCAACATTGTTTTTGTTCTTTAAGTTGTTGGGTTTCTTGAGCCTTGTATTCCTGTGTGAGGAAAGGGCGGTAATTGAATATTTTTCTTGCAGATGCTTTTTCTTTGGATGTCTCAGAATTGTGGACTGGGAGCATTCTCATCTCTATTATCTGCAACAGATTGCAATTTAATTTGAGTTTTCCCCTGTAGCAACATGTAGGTGTTTGTGATAATTGTCAAAGGTAGAGTTCTCAATGGAAGTGTAGCTTCAGTCCTACAAATACTTAAGTATAACTTTACTCAAGTGAATTAGCCTAATTGATATGACTCCAGCATTTATGTGAATGAATGTACCACTTATAAGGATGAACATATTCATCTTTAACTAATTGCAGTCTCTGAAAGAAGAACTTTCTACATTTTCCCAATAGCCTATTTGTATGATCATAATAATACACAGGAACCTTGACTAAGGATCCAGGTACCACTTTATTCAATGCTGTACAAGTGAGTAAGAAAGAATACACAGTGAGCCTCTGAGAGCTTATATTCCAAGTGTGATACGTCAAAGGAGGTGACAGAATAGGCAAGGGATTTGGGGGACAGGAGGAGCACAAGATGAGAGAGGTCATTTGTACTCTGTGCACTGGAAGGTATCTGGGGTGGGGAGCCCCAGAGTATCTAAAAAAGATAAAGAACGGGCTGAAAGTAGGTTTGAGGGAAGCCAGGTATCACTGTGGGATAGAGTCATTAAGGCACCTGCAAGGCCCGTGGAATGTATAAGAAACTTTGAATGCATCAGGAGGAAAAAAAGGAAGGTCACAGCACATCACATTGACATTTTGCTGTATGCAGGACAAAATTTCTAGGCAGAGCTGTTATCTTTCATTGGACCAGTTGGAACTGGAAAAATCAGATAAGCTTTTGGGGGCACAGGTGCACCTGCAGGTTTGAAAAAGCTAACATTTGAGTATATCAAATTTTCTCCTCTTTAACTGGAGTTCTTAGGGAAGGAAAAGTAATAAGTAAAAGGAAGAAGTGCTAGAGTATACAAGAAGCAAATAAGCAGCATTTTACTTTATCATGTTGGGGGGATTTAAAACTACTGTGATTATTAGATTACAAATACTATACATTTAAAACAGTAATTTTCAACAGAAAAGAATGCAATGACATGTATGTGGTTTTCTGAGCTATATAGATAATGTATTTATGAAACATGTCTAAATTCCAGAATATATATTACGTCAAATTTTGTCTTCTCTTTTTCCATGTCATCCTTCCTTTTTTTCCCCCTCCTTTTTCTAGTTCTTTTATTTATTCTCTCTCTCTCTCTCTCTCTCTCTCTCTCTCTCTTTCTGCATGTTTTTGTTGCCCATCTTTCTTTAACATCTGTTTTCTTTTCAATTAACTTCTAATTTCCCTTTTCTATTCATCCTCAGGCCCTGGTTTTGCAAACCCTTGTACAAGACTGATCACATTGAAATCAGGAGAATTTTTATCACATGGATAAATTTAGTGCTTCCGATTTTGGAATAAAATATCACTGACCTGGATATTAAACCCTAGTTTTTCAACAGATCTTTTTCTTTTCTCAGATATACTAGAAGTGTGTAGACCTTTATTATTCTGAACACTGAAGTGTTGCATACACAGCCAATTGAATTTTTGAGTTTTTTTCACATCAATATCTTTTTTTATCAAAAAGACACAGAGCAGAAATCCACTTTATGCTGTATTCTCATCTCCACAGGTTGCACTGTGATTCAAGTTTTATCATGATTTTGCACTATGGCAAAAACCACAAGATCAGTAAATTTGATAGTCAGTGTCACAAAACCATACATAAAATTCGCAAGTTTGTTCTCTGCTCAGTCAGTCAGCTTCTACCCATTACCATGAATTACACCTATGGAAAGCAGGTGTGACAGAGTGAAAAATCTCACACAGTTATGGGTGTACTCCAGAAGTCCAGAGGTTAATTCAGCCTCTTAAAACATGGCTGTTGCTTCTAGCAACAGCAACTGTCCCTTTAACTTCTCTTTATGTTGCAACGCTTCCCAAACTCTTTCTTGATCTCCTAGTCAGTTGTCATCTTGGAGAGGGTGGCAGCCTTGTAGATTAATCAACTGTGTATTGTGACTGGAACATCCAAACCACCTGCCTGTCTCCCAGCATCTTTATAGTGGGTGGCACCGCCCTGTTTGTAAAGTTAAGCACAATCACATTGTAAAGGCATAAATTCAGACAAAGTGACAGCTAGAAGCTAGAAGGAAGGAGGGCCACAGATAAGCAGAGTAGCTCCAGTGTGGCTCAGTGCCTATACACGGGCTAATTTCTTGCAGGTGCCATATATTAATGCAGCCAGATTACATTACTGAAAGAACAAAACTGGAAAGATGAAACACAGAAAAAAATAGGCTCCAAGAATCATATTAATTTAGCTGCTTTGCATGAATTGATTATTTTCCCACTCTACTTTTTAAAAACCAGGGACCTAGAAGGACTTAATAAAGCAGCTCAGGTATGTGTCTGCTGGAACACACATTGTCTCATTGATCTGCTATACACACAGATATACATACACAAGTGTGTGTTCACCACCTTCTGAATTGAGGTCCCCATCTCTGATTGGGATTGATTGATTTAGACACTCCTAAATTGTCTATATTTAATCACCACAATAATCAATGTTCTAATACTGTCTGCATTTTAAAATATGCAGAGTGCAAGATATAGAGTTCAAGGCAACTTTGCTTCTGGAATCTTAATTATTTCATTGCTGATAATTTTCATTTAAATGTGTGATCTCAAATCTTGACTTAACTTTTTTAATATAATACTTTTCCATATTTTATTAAGTGTTCAGGATTGGATGATTAGTTCATCTACCTATGAACTAAATCGAAGGGAAAAGGCTGAGATTCCCAGCTTTTCTGAAAGATGCAGCAGAAAGCACTTTTTGGAGGTGCATTTTTCTATATACGAATGCTACCCTCTGCTGGAGAACTGGTACATTACGGCTTAGTTTTCTTCATTACTCGTCTGAGCAACTTCTCCCAGACTAACTGTAGGTAACAATGGTAAGGATTTACCGTCCTGCTTCCCAACTTTCCTTGCTCTGAATGCCAGCTGCAGTCATGCTTTAGCTGCCCTCCCTGCGAAAGACACGACTTCTAAGAGGTATCTCTTAGAAGGCTTCTTTGCAAGGCTCTGAAAACAAAACATGTCATGGTTACCTCTCACACAGGTTTCTGCTGTTAAGCACATCGCTCTTTCCCTGCACTGCTGATGGGCTTTGTAATGGGAAGCTCGGTTATGTGGCTGCAAACACTGGAGGCTGCTGCCCAGAGGTGCTGAATGAACAAAGAGTACGGGACCGTTTTCAAAGTCTCGCTCTAAATTTGATCTCGTAACTGACAAGTAACATGGCTGCCTGTGTTTTCCTCCCGAGAAGCAAGTCTACGCTGTGCCCGGGCAGGGGCCCGGGAGAAGGACTGCTACGTGGTGGTGACACTGCACATAGCCCTTCTTGCCTCCATCTCATCCCCACGCCACCATAACGAGCCGATCCAAATGCTGACTTCCCTGCATCTGGTGTTTACTTGCATGGAAAGGATCCGCTTGGATCTGACTCCACTTCTAGTTTTCATTCTTTCCCTTCAGAGTCTCCCCAGTGTGCCTTCTTGGCAGCCTACCCTTTTCGGGGTGGCTGCCTAGTTCAGCAGGAAGAGGAGCTGAGTGGACAGGTATATGATTCTTACCAGCCACTGGGGCTTCTGGCTCTGACATGCAAAGATTTCACTGTTTCTGAATTAGGTTTAAGCAAGATGACTTTTCAGTCATAGTTTAGAGGGTAAGAATAGAGTACAACCCAGAGAGAATGTAACACAATGCAATCAACGTGCCAAAGAGCCAAAAGAAAGTGTAATTTATGCCAATTTACACTACCTTGATGGATAAGCCCAGCAGAATATATTAACAAATGATACTTCTACAGGTTTCTGGTGCCATCTGCTATAATTTAATGTATAATTATGCCTTTGGTACAGAACACTAAAGGATGGTTTAAAAAACTATAGAACATATCTCAGAATTACAGTAATTTCTGTTGATCCCAATTATGCCTCATAAAGCCCCGTTGGTGGGTTTTTTTGTTTTTGTTTTCTTTTTCTTAAAGTACAGACTGTTTTCAAAAAGGAGTATTTAACTCTGGTTTCCAAACTTCATAAGGAGTATTTAATTCTGGTTTACAGACTTCATAAGCTTACTTCATAGCACAATCAGCCATATTTATCCCACTGTTGCAATATGAATTTCTCATATTGGGCAGAAATAAAGCAGGATACTTATAGTATGGAGACCCATTACATGCAAAGGTACAAAATTCAGTTTCATATTTTCAAATGAAAATTCATTTTCAGATTTTGCTATAAACACAGACCAGTCAGCTTTCTTGCAGAACTCAGGCCTGGTGTTGTATTAGTCTGAGCTATTTTAGAATTTGCCTTAGAGCCCATGTCATTCATGTCTGTCATTACAAAATGCATAAAACATGGCAGATTTTTTTTCCTTGAGCTTTTAGATAATTCTTGATGGGGATTAAACCACAGGAAAAAGCATGTTCCATCATTAGTAGAAAAAAGGAATTATTTCTACTTCCCTAGAGCAGAAAGGAAGCATGCTCCCCTTATAGTGTCATGTTATTGCTTTTAAATGCTCTTGTTATCATTGTCAAAGTTTTTATTTTCCTTTGATTTACCAAAGTATTGGAAAATAACTACGAAACCTTTCCAAAATTACTAGCACATGCAAAGAGTCAGTAGATTCAAAAACTTTGTGTGATTGCTTCTAAGATACAAAAGATGGGTATTAGGCCTTTTAGCTGTAACTTGAACAAATTACTGAGAACATTCCATAGTATTTTGAGCTGTGGTAAATTTTGATCCTTATTGTTTATTTCCAAAGCAAGAAAATAAAGCACTGTATTATAAAACTTTGTTGCCAACTATGTAAAGATGTTCTGAAACCTCAAGTATGCATCAGGTAAACAAATATATTCCACAAGACCTTCAAAATTTAGTAACATCTTGTTGAATGATGCAAAAAATAAAAAGTAATGGACATACTACATTAAGACACATGGTTATAATGGGATCAAGAGTGAAGTGTTTTTAATAAAATATTAGAGGAAATTAGAACAGGAAATCTCTCTTCTTTCCTCTCTCTCTTTTCTTTTTGTTTTTTTGGTGTTCATGTTTCCTGAGAAAAAATGGCAGAAATGTTATCTGAAAGTGTAGTTCCACACGTGTTTGCTATGGATGTATTCATAGCCTTTTAGCACAGTTATTTGTTTTCATGTCTAGCCTGAAAACAAATGCATGAAAAGTTTCCTTTAAATTCCTAGACAAAATATATATTAACATTAAAGTCAGGACAGTTTATACAAGTACAAGATATCATCTGGTTTATAGTATCCTCCTGCTTCACTGTTTTTCATTGGTAAAGTATCTTTTGAAGTAATATTTTTAGTGAAAGATAGCCAAATACGTTGATACAAAAATGGGCCTTAGGAAATAATTAGACAAAGTCAGGTTTCAGAACAAATGGGTAAAAGGTAGCTATGAATGCAATGAGGCTGGAAATTAGAAGAGAGATCCTAGTTATCAGGGAACCCTGTTGGAACAGCCTTTCAGTGGGAATAGTAAGAACAGCCCCAACAAAAATCTCCGATTCAGGAAATGGGGAATATAATGCAGCTTTTGCAGCCACAGGGTCTTGGGAACCCAGGAGGTCTCTTCCACTGCTGTGTTCCTAAAAATACAGTGTGTGTTTGTAGTGAGAGCAGTTGATTGTAAACGGCCATGAAAACTTGCTGAGAGAAAGACGGTTCTAACATATAATCTTGGCACAGTGTTTGTTAACCTTTCCCTTCCCATGGTTTTCCATTTCTACCCTCTTCTTTATCAGAATGAGATCTGAACTGTCTTCTGGCATCCGTGGATCTTGGTATCCAGCCTTGACACCACAGCTCAGACCACTGTTATATAAACACCATAGCACCTGACATTACAAACGGAGTATCTCCTCATTACAGATGTTTTCTCTAATTAAAGAGAAGAGGTTTTGCTCCTAATGATCACTTTCTGAACACCAGCTGGTAGAGGAGAGTAGATTCCTCAGAGTTGCCTGGAATGGCTTTCCTATGACCGTGAGGTGAGCCTGCTACTTACCCTGGATTTCCTGATCCCCTCTGAGTCTCAGTAGCACTGTGGGAAGCCATCTCTGGATCCTTGTCTACCACCTATCCTATTTCATCTTTTAAAGCACAAAACCCACAAGATATGATCAAACCCTCTGTTAACTTTTTGGTTTTGGAAGGTACTGGCAGAGACATCCCCAGGTATGATGCAGAATAATCTCTTGCCCTGAAACTACATCAGCTGTAAAAACTTGATCTGGATACTTATTTCCTCCTGTGGTCCATTTATGGTGGCTGTAAGATTGAAAAAAAAAAAATGGAGCCTGTCTTTATCATGTCTTTCTTTTTCCCCATCTGCATTCTAACAGACTTGAGCAGGCCTAAAGGTCACTCTGCATGTAGCCACAGTAGCTTTTTAAAAATCTTTGAATGTTAATCCAGCTCTGAACTGCTCTGCATTTGCATATTTGCTTAATCAGAAGTGTGTAAGGTCAACACGGGAGCTTCATTAGGATATTCATGGTTAAAATTGCTCTCCTCATCACTTCCCTTGCAGCGTTCAGCCAGGCTCTGCACAGGTTGCAGACCTCCCTCGTGCCCCTGCTGGGAGTGGCAGCGGGAATAAGAACAGATGCAGAAATAAGTGGGGCGGCTGGACTCCTCCAGCAAGCAGGGGGACAGAGGCAGCTTGTATCATGCTAGCCGTGCTTTCAGCTGTGCTATTTTAGCTGTTTAGAAAATCGGAATAAAGTCTATCTGAGAAGGTAGAAGGACAAATCTGCAAAGGTAAGGAAGCTAAGATATGCAGATGACTGGGAGCAAGTTGTGTTGAAGAAACCTTAATTGTTAGACAGCAGTGATTCAGGGGTGGCCTCTGGGGGTGGCTTCAAACGTATCCACTGGAATATTCCTTCCAAGGAGGCAGCACTTTTCAGAAATCTGCAATACCACCTGATAACTGGCTGACTCCTACTTGTGTAACTGTGGTGTTGACTATACTAATGCAACTGACCAGGCAGTGTTGTGTGAAACAGCAGACTCTGGACATCTTTTACTTTAGTCTGTGTGTCTTCAAGGAAGAGACAGTGTCCTTTCCAAAGATTTTGGTCTTACTGGGACCTTCAGTCAATCCAAGTTCTTCACCCACTGCAAACATCCATTTCTTCTTCTCTCTGCTCTTTCTACCCTTGTTTTTGCCAACAGCCATTGATGCAAAGCCTACCTGTCTAAATATTTTATTAAAAAGGATAGAATATAGAGGTGGAGAATAGAAAATGCTAGCAAATATATTAAAGGAAATGCCTATTTTAGAAAAATTAAAACTTAGGGAGCAGTTCTGCTACAATATATGACCTTTCATACCACTACCTATCATATGGGAGGCATGCATCCAATGGGTTCATTTGGCTGGCAGGACACGAAATGGCATTCTGTGATACTTCCCTTACTTGTTAAGCCATTAATCACACATATTGACTTCTATCATATGATGCAAAATAGCAGAAAAACTCTATTTCAGGGCAAGTGCAAGTAGTATCAGATATATATTTCATGCTCAAATGTTTCTTTACCATGTGAACAGCCAACCCATTTCTTTTGTGACAACTTGGAATTATTAAAGCCTGTTAAGGCTTTCAACTTTATATTTCAGAATGAATAGAGACTCTAAGAATTACAGCCACTGCCCATACTGCAAAAAGCTATTCTGTGAGGATGTTTGAATACTGTTTTGTTTTTTTTCAAAATAGGGAAATGGCAGTAGAAGCTTTCAGTGCAGATTTTAAGAGGATACTACAGACACAATGTGGAGGTATTATAAGAAAACTTGTAATTCTGAGAATATAATGCCAATTAGTAGAGTTAAGAGGAATTACAGAACATACATGTAGAAAAACTGAACATCTGCTATGGATGAGAAGGCTTTTTTAAATGGAAAGTGGAGTAATGCTAACAGATTGCCAGCAGGATGATAAAAATAAAAAGTAAATGTTAATTCCAAACATTGTCTTACAAGATGAGATTCTGGTGCTCATCACATAATACTTTGTTCAGGTGTATTTTTCAAAATGATTTTCTAAAAATTAATCATTGTACCTCTGCCATTGTCACGTCCTTCCCCCTTCCTTGCCATTCACCCTTCTAAAGCTTAATGTTTCAGTGGACAGAGATTTGCCTTTCAAAAACGTTTGGTGCACAGTGATTAAAGCCAGCAGAATTTAGTTCATGTAACCATGCAGAACTGCAGTGGGATTTCCTGTTCTTCAGGGTCATGATTTTACAGTTAAAGGCTCCAGATCTGTCTTCACTAAGATCATGGTTTGCCTGGCATTTCATTCCTGCCCAAAAATAGTCCCTATCCCTTCCCTACCTCGTGCACTGTGCCAGCACAAGCTGAGGAGCTGGGATGTACTCGGTCAGGAAAGCAGAGCAGCTGGGAAATAAAACTGTGGGGAGACATTGCCTTTCAGCTTGAATCTCCTCCGATTTGTTCTGTTACTCAGCTGCACAACTGATGCTGCTAGCTCAGAGGAGGGGATGGCAAAGTGTGGCAATATGTGGCTTGAGGAAGAGAAGGCATAGGGGCTACTTTTCCCTGCAGCAATATCCCCTTAAACGAATGTTCCATTAAAACCTTAAGTGAAGCCAGCAGGAATTTTAATGAGGATTAAGCAAATGGTTCAAGGTTGGCACATCAACAGAGACAGGTCATGAGTAGAACTAATACAGCTCCATCCTGATCCAAACCATCTCATTTGTCAGAGCCTACACTTAGAAGAAGTCTGTTTTCTTAACAACATTTAAAGTGACACATAATAGGAAAAAATCATCACTCCAGAGAGATTTTGCCCATGAAAATTTTGGGCTGAAGCTTTTGCAAACTGTTTGTGTGATTATTGCCGTGATTGCACTCAGTCTGCTTTTGTGATTTGGCCTTGAATTTGAACAGCCGCATGCTAGCTATGACACTACCTCCTCACAGCCTGAACACTGCCTCCCCTATGTGTGAGCAGGTGTAAGTTCTGCACAGCTGACTAACGAGGCAGATTGGATGAGCTGTTGTTCATACAACAGGATCTAGATTTATGAACATTTATTTTTGGTCATTTGGTAGAACTGCTACTTTCTCTTGATGAAACTTTCTCTCGATTAACAACAACAACAAAAATCTTTAGAAAATCTGATTCATGTATTTTGCCTCTTAGTTTCTTAGACTATAATGAAATATTGCTATCATGTAATTCAGGGATCTATGGTGATAAAAAAGACATCATGAAACATTGCCAAAAAATAAAAAAAATAAAAATAAAAATAAATAAAAAGGATATACACATGATTAAGTAAACAGATAAAAATTGAAGCTCTACTGTTAGATCAATTGTTTTCAGTAGTTGGCTTTAGATGAAAACCCTCTGGTATCCCTCTCACAAGACAATCCCTAGATTTTTTTAGAGGGGAACATGGGTTTCTCTATCAAAAAAATGTGGGCAACAGTGCAAAAAGCTCTTGTGTAATAAAGGATTTTCAGGAACACATATTTAGTTTAATGGTTATAGAGCTTACAACAGCTAAGGATGTGGCAACTCACGAAATATTCCGTCTGTCTAGAGCTCAGCAAGGAAGACAGTTCTGAAATAGAAATCTATCTTTTGATCTTAAAATGACAAGATCTGAATAGTAAAACCCCCTCTCACAAGAAACACAGGCTGTAATTATGGCACATCTATTATTTAAAATGTTCTTGAAAATTCACATAAAAGCTGTTCAAAACAAAGTACAGCATTAGGTCGGGAAGTGGTCTGTAATACAGAGAATATTTTTTTAAATCAATTTCTGCCTTCTTTACCCAAGCAAGTGTTTGCTTGCAGTAAATTGCCATTCAATAAGTGAAACGTTTGGTCCAAACAGGTTGGCTCATTCCTTGTAAAAAATAGATTCTTAGTTATTCTGTTTTATTTTACAGAAGATCCTAGACATGCAAAGTTTCTGAAGAGGCTCAGGTCTTTCCCTTCCTATAGCCTCTCCTCCCAGACAGCTGAGCTATGTTTGTGCCTGATAGCCGGCAAATCTGGCAGAGTCACTGTTAACATGTTAGCCACAGCTATTATAAACAAAATTCTGCAATGTAATCGCCTCACAGCAGACATCAAATAACCTAGGAAAACAAGTGAGCTGGAGCTTAGTCATATTTGATAATTAATGTGCGATGGTTTCCAACCAAAATTAATTTAGTGATGGAGTAAAACATATGGAATAATGCTTAAGCTTACATCAAAGGCAAATATTGAATACATTAGGATACATTATCTCTACTCTTTCTGGAGTACATTATGTTCTATTAAGATGTGATGTTCTGAATTTCTGCCTGGGCTTCTCTGAGAATTTGTGTGATGGCTCACAAATGTGTTCCCCAGTGCCCTCCTATCTAGCACTCTTCCAATTCAGCTATCATTTTTTGTTTCATATGAAGCATTAACACTCATTATCTGTCAGCAGAATAAAAAAGAAAACAAAACAAAACCAAAAAGACCCAACAACACTTTTTTTTTTAGATGAAACATCTTTCCTGGATGACACTTCTGATGCTATCAGTAGGAAAAGCCTTCAAAGAAAATGGGTATCAAGCCTGAAACATTACATAATGCTGAGTTGAAAGACAAAGTGTTTTCTGGAATTCTAAATTTTTAAGCAGCTGCCTTTAAGTGAACACAGCCATCACTGTTATAAAATATTCAAAGCCTCATACATATCAAACAGAGACACAGTTACTAGGGCAAACAATCTCATGTATCAGTTAAACAAACATTTGGAATTTTTCCTGAGCCCACTCTAGGTCCTTGTAACACTTCTAGTTTTAATCGATTTTTTTATCCGGTGCCCTTTTTTTTTTTTTTTTTTTTTTAAATGACAATTTTCAGTTTTCCAGGACCCTTCTGGTTTTGTGAGGGAGCGGGCTGGCTTGCAGTCATGGATGCCAGAGATTAAAAGACTTCTCCATCTTAGGTCATTAGCCACTCCTCCTGCTGTACCATAGCTCATTTTCCCATTCCTAATTGATCACTTCATTGATCAGACATTATGGAGATGGCTTAGTAACCTAAGCTTTAGCTTTGAAATGCAGTAGAGACTGCAATTACCTGACAGTCTTCAAGGGAGCCTGCAATTTTCAGACAGTTGGAGGCTCAGTTAATCAAGGATTCTGGCTAATGGAAAGGAGGGAGAGGAGCTGTTTGAGCTGGGCTCCCTAAGGTCAAGAGAGATCGGGAGAGAGAAGATAAATGTGCTTATAAAATGTTCTGTGCCAAAGTCTTGTGTGATGCCAGCGGATGTTTAGAAGCAATGCAGAAGCCCCTGTTCTGATGACAGATCGGCATAGCTCAGAGCATGAAACACCTGCTGAGCCATCCCAGGGTTAGAGTTATCGCACCCAGGAATCCGAAATGGTTCCCGAAGGGCTGTTCTGCCCCTGGTGGTCAGATCCTCTCTGCTCGCCACCACGTCTTCACATGTGCTGTCTGCCCTGCAGGGTCTTGAAGGGTAGAGGGGCGTCGGGGTGCTTGGAGTGTGGAAAGCTGAGGAGACCTGAGGTCTGGGATGAGCACAGGGCTGAAGCAGCCTTCCCAGTTGCACGTGTGTGTGTACTGAGGCTTCGGTTGTCACACTGTGCATGTGTGTGTGCCCTTGCATATGTGCACATGTATAGAAACTGCCTGGATCCTGTCTGTGTCTTTTCCTCTTAGAATCTTTCACAGGGCAAAGCCCTGCAGGGATGCAGTCTCAAACTAACTGAATCTAATGGCTAACTGGAACTGAGGTAATGTTGGGGACTGAGGTGACAGTGCTGACATACTGCCCTTGTGGTTCCTATGAGTCCCTCAAAGATGCCTCTCTTTCCAGTTTAGGTAAGTGTGCATGAAAAAGTGAGGCCTTTACTATTTTCTCTGGTATTACAGATCCCACCAAATAATGTATTCTTCAGTATTGGCTAATTATTCTCCTGCTTGTTAATATACGTTATGCTATGGGTCATCATCTACTCTGAAGACTGGTTTTCAGTGGTGTGCACATTGTGATATAGAGGATAAGAGATTTCTCTTTGAAGGCAGTTTATAAATCTTATTGGGCTCCTTCATGATGAAAGGCACTATAGATACATAAGAGATCAAAGCTGTGTAAAGATCAGTGGTATTTGTTTGCATGAGCTTTCTCTTTCTGTTCCTTCTGAGGATTTTGAGCTTCAAAGTTTCAGCTTTAAAGAAACTCAAAAACCAAAAGAAAACCCTAACAACCCACCATGTTGCAGCTGGTTTGAGGTCAGGCCAGCCAAGTGCCACATGATTCTGACCTGGACACAAAACCTCAAAACCTTTTCTGCTACATCCTTCTATTTGCCTACAAAAGTTGGTGCAGAGAAAACTTTTACTCATTTTTAATGACAGTGAGGGCCCAGAGAAGAAAGTTTTGGAGAGGAGGAATGCTGCTTAACAACAAAGAGGGAAAATCAGCTTAGCTTAACTCAAAACATAAGTGTTTCTATTGTGACTTGTCAGTCTGCTAGCAAAATGATTATCATTTGTGAGTATACATTAGCAATTGGCCTAAAAAGCATATGTATTTAATTATACAGTTTCTGGTATGTTTGTCTGAAGTACAGTTTACTCTGCATTTAAATCAAATGTTTAAATATTTAGAATTTCAATGTGTCTTTCTGTAGATGTCTGCAGGAATTAGGAGCGTAAATCCAGTGCATTCCTTGGAAAGAATCAGCTGCATGTAATACGGGCTTTGACTACCTTTGGTATCATACCTAGAGTTTAGCATAGCGTAAGTCATCCCTGATATGTGAGCTTTTATTTTTCGACAGGATCACTGCAGTTTTATTTATTTATTTATTTATTTATATTTTTGCTTCTAGTGTGATCTCATAAATGACATTTAAATAAACCTGTGACCCACAAAAAGAGCTTTTTATGTTAGATCCATACTATGGTCACACAGAACATACAGATGTATTACATAATGTAATAAGCCAAAATTAAATAATTAAAAAAAAAAAAAAAAAGAACAAGTGACCCTGTGTGCCCAATCTGAAAATCTTTCTTCTTTAAAGTGCTGCAAAAATTGTGGGTCAATATTGGCTGGTTATCCATCATCATTAAAGCTCTCACTGTGAATTAAAGGGGAAGGAGAAGCAACTAGAACTGTTATGGATCTATGCTCGTCTCTGTAGAGCAACGTAGTGTGAAAGCAGGTGAATCCCAGACTTTCTGCGTATCATCTACACATTATTCTTGAGATAACAAACAATAAATAAGCTGTGTAGCCAAGCAGAATAGAGAACAATAAACTGTCTGCTACACTTTATCAATATATAGTCATAGTCCAACAGCCAAGGGGAAGCACAGTAAACAGGAACTGGGCTTAATCAGTTGCTATTGCTTGCAAGAACTCCAGAGGCCTTACAGAAGAGAAGAATGTAAATCTAGTCCGGTGGTACAGGATTTAAAAAGTTCAGTCTTCAGCTGAAGATGTTTCTTTTCACAGAGAATATAGGAAATGTTTCCATACTAGAAGAATCCACCCAACCATGAAAATAAATGTTCCCAGTCTGAGTTATTTGCTCTATTATTTATTTATTTATTTCGTAAGGAAAAAAAAAAAAAAAACACAAACTAAGAGCAAAGCAGAAAGCATAAAATATGAAACAGGTCTCCATGTCCCAGGAGGCTGTCCTAGGGTGTATCCCAAGCAGGAGGCCCCCATCTTCGCTGTGAAAGCTGTCCCTCTTTCTGTTAATTATTCTTGAGCTTTACCTGTCTGTATCCCAAGTGAATACCTTGATCACAAAATTGTCATGTTTCTATGGTTTCTATGTTTTTACTATGTTTTTATGGTTTTACTTTGGCGCATTTGTAGCAGTGGTACAAGGCACTGCTAGGCAATCAGTGCTTAGTCAAAAAGTAAACGTGTGTTTTGTCACAACCCTCTACAGCCAGTACTGCCTTCTCACTCTTGTTACTTTATAATCTAGGGCTAGCGTCATAGGAGAAGAATTGTTCCCATATCCAGATTGTTAATGGTAAAATGTCTCCTCCCTGCTTTGCTGATGATCAGAAAAAAAACACATCAGACTGGAAGGAAAGTAAGGTTCCCAGTTGTCAGACCGATGAATAACTGAACCAGTTCTCAAGAATCTCAAATACTAGCAAAACTTCTCCCATAGAAATGTGTCCAACCAAACAGAAAAGGGTGATTTTAGGACATGAAGGATTAAAACTTTCTGTTACACTTTCTGTTTTACAGTCTACAAAAGCCGATTTTTCTATTTCCTTCCAGAATTTTACGGTGAGCCCCCAAGTATGCTTGACTGAAGTCCCTTCAAATAGCTTTATTTAGATGTGAAGGGAAAAACAACTTGTCTCGTTCACTTTGGTCTAGGTTTCTAGTGCTCAGTGCCCACGAAGTGGATTGCATATGGGGAGATAATGTCTTTTTTGTACCTTCCAACGTCTGTGAAAAATGTCATCCTGGCTAATAGGTTGATTAAAACTCTATATGCTCCAGAAGATAAATATGATTGTTTATCATACTCGCCCAAGATAATGACGGTAGAGAAGACAAGGTTGAAATTCTGTACGATTTCCTCTCTTCCGCGTCTAGGGACGTTCAGCAGACAATACACAGATGGTGCTCCACATAAAGCATCGCATTAACTGGTAAACATTTTTCTTCCCATTAGCTAATTTAACAATATGTTCTTGCTATTAAAGAAATAGACAAATCACAGAAAACTTGTCAGCTTAATCCTGATTGCTGAAATAGACCATTGGCCCAGATGGGATTGTTTTCTGGCCTATCAGGCTTAAAACATCCAGGAATTTTGCAACCGCCAGCCCAAACTCTGGCAGTGTTGATTCAGCTCTTCAGCCTTAATTGAGTTTCAGGCACTTAGCTCTCTGGAGATTTTTGAATGACAGCCTAAATATCGAAGGCTACTCCTCTCTGTGTGTATGTTAGGTGACCTGCACTTTCAAAAACGATGAGCTCTGAGGAGTCTGGTTTAAGTCAGCAGATGCCGTAGGTGACAAAAATCACAGCAGAAGCCCCTGAGATGTTTTTGCCAGAGTGGGCAGTGGAGCAAATTAAACAAGCATTTCCAGTTTGTTTTCATTTGTCACCTTTTACAGCAAAGACACTGTTACTGACCTTGGGACTGGCGGTGTTGCGCAGACTTCCTTCAGAACCACGCGAAGGGTGGTGGAGCCTGCACATCAGGGTTTCTCGCACAGCCATTTTCCATACTGGTCTCTTCATCATCCTTTCCCCACATCTCCTTCATCTTCTAAGCAACATAGCAGCATGGAGGGAGCTCATGTATTATTAAGTATTAGCCTGCAGGCTAATTTTAGGAACACATGTGGCCTCCATTATTCTTACAACTAAATGTGCCCAGAAAGTTGGTGAAAAACAGAGTAAATGAAACAGAGGCCCACTGAAAAGTGACAATGAAACTCATTGTGGCTGTGCTGTATTACACACTTTTAATAGCAGTGTCACAAACATCCCTTTATTTAGTGCAACTCTTTGCACAGGAAAAGTTGATAATGAAAATAAACTTCCTCTTACAAGTTTCATTCATATACTCCCTTGATGGAGAAAGAAATTAAAAGATAAAATATTTTTTAAATATAAGAGGAAGCAATTAATGAGCCACTGGACCCCAAAACTTTTTTGTTTCACTGTCTAATTCTAGTATTTAAATCTTGAAAACTTATTTACATTTTAATTTATATTGTCTGTTGTTGCATTTAGCTTAATTTTATTTGCTCAGTTGCAATAACTACATACATTGTGGTATTTAGCTGCTATTGGCATACTATGTACTTTTTTCGTTCCTTTTCTACAAAGAATGGCATATTTTCTAGGGTTTTGTTGTGGTTTCCAGTAGCTGTGCCAAATATTTTCAGAAAAAGAAAATAAGCAACATCCCCAAACCAACAGAATGTTCACCTAGTGAATAGAACTGCACAGTGCAAGAAAGAAATTCCAGGCCTCCCATGTTTTTCATGTAGATTGAGACTTGATTTACTTTTAAATTATGCTCTCACTCTTCTACCCAAGCCTTCATCTAGGAAAAGAAAAGAAAAGAAAAGAAAAGAAAAGAAAAGAAAAGAAAAGAAAAGAAAAGAAAAGAAAAGAAAAGAAAAAAGAAAAAAAGGGAAAAGATAAGAAAAGAAAAGCACTTCCAGCCCATAGCGTACAATCAAACTTGGAATAATATGATCTTAATTCCTCACTCACTCTTTGGGAAATGTTTTATGTTCAACCTTAACACAGATTTACCAGATGACTCTCTACTTGGCCTACCAGTGTGATTCTATTTTAAAGATTTGTCTGCTAATTTCACTAGGTTCAAATTTTTTGAAAATCATCATCTGATATGTATGTATAACTGGACACCTCCAGATTTAATTCATCCTATCTGTCATAAGGGAATTCTTCTGTAATATAGTTAGACTCACCCAATGGTTAATCATTACCAGAAGGGACAGCTCTCTTGTGCCAGGACTAACACTAATCTAACCCCCAGGACTCTGTGCTAGAAAACTAGAAAAATCTAGTGCCAGAAAACGACTCATTTTTCTTAAGAGTTTCTCCTGAACTGTGTTCTCGTGTAGTCACTGAACTGATGGAAGGTAAGCTAGAGCAGAGTGACTCTTTTCAGAGGCAGCTGGCACAGTTCAGGTGCTTTGTAAAATTCCAGGACCAGCTGTTCGTTTTAGTACAGAGTGAGTTGCCCTCTGACCACTGCTGTCTTTCTCAAATCGACTGTGCAGGGAACTTGGATGACTAATTTAGATGAGATTTTACCAGAAGTTATTTTGTACAGATAAAGCCAAGTAATCTGAATCCCACCTTAGAAACTAAAGGTGACCAACCTTTAGTTGGCATCATGAGATCTGCATTTATTTACTTCAGTTAGGTACTTGATCAGTTTCCATGGCATAGCTACTTGTTAAACGTGATTAACTCAGCAATATTACTGATATGTGTATGCACAGGCACTGCGCATGCAAAATAGAAATATGAAAACAGTACCATTGTTCATGTGCATAGGATGGCAGTATTCACCACAATTTATTTCATATTGGATTACAAACATCAAGCCATGGAAAAGATGTCAACTATTATACATCAGCTGCTTTAAAGATATTATTCTAGTGCTGTCATGTTTTGTAGGAAAACCATACTTCTCTATTATTCATCTGACATTTAAAGCTTTTTTTTAAAACATTTTTTCCTAGGAATATAAAGATTTAATCACAAAGGACAGGTTTGAAGAGGACTTTATTAAATCTGACAGCTGCTTTAATTGGACTGTGTGCAATTAATAAAAAAACTGATAATTGAGCATTCAACAAAGGATTGTTCACTGATGGTATTTTTTTTTTTTTAATTTCTGCAATTTTACAGATCTACAGTTCTGCAAATACAATGTTTGAGACATTATTCTTCCTAGTTTACACCCACGATTCATAAGATTACTGCAGTTTGGAAAATGACACATTATTTTTCCTAATAGAAGAGCCACAGGAACCACTGAAATACAAAGTTTTTTTCACCTAAAACTTAACATTTCCATACAAATATAGTAGAGGCTTTTATGCAGATTCCCAATTGCGGGATCCAATAAAAAGTCTACTACTGAGGAAAGAGAGTGCACTTTGTTGAGATCTTTGCTGCTGCTCTACAGAGGAGCTCAGTAGATCATTACTTCCCTATTGGAAGTATTTAAACTTTCCCATCAGACATACAAAAATAGCTTGGTTTAGACACTTTTTCTGTTACAACTTTAAATATCTCCTCTATTTTTAGCAGAGTGCACTGTGTGCTTTCCCTTCAGGCTCATTAATGCATCTTTTGTAACTGTCTTATGTTTATATTCTTAATGGTACGTGTAAATGGCACTGGAAGTACTGTTGTTTCCTAGAGAAATTCCCTAAAATTTCTCTGAAAAGGTGGATGTGATAGTTTATTGGGGTTTTGTCCTCATACTTACTACTGAGGTTAGTTTCTTCTTTAAGTCTTCATAAGATACAGTCTTTTTTCTAGTTGAATCAAACTTGTCTTGGACGGTTCATTTCCTCCCAAATCAACTATAAAACATGCTGAAGAAGTACAGTATAAATAATTATTTTAATTCTCTTGCTGTTAGATGTTAACTGGCATCCCCAAGTTCAGTGGACTCTGCCAGTAACTTGCTCAGTCTGAGCTTTCTTCTCTTTTTTTCATATGGGACACTTCTGCTACTTCTGCTGTTGTTGTTGCTGAAAGAGCCATCTCCAAATGCTTTTGATTCTTTCACTTTGATTTAAGTAAGTCTTCCCATTCAACGGTGGACTCACTATTTTTAGGAATTGCTGGAAACATTGATTGCATTTTAGTTCGGAATTCTTTCATCTATAAAAGAGATTAAAAAATAAAAACTGTCAGCTGTTAAGAAGTAGCAAATAAAGTAGTACCATGAAACATGGGCTTATTCCACAAAATATGTCTGTGTGAGGTAAAGAAGAGGCAAAAAGGCCTTAAAAATTACAGCAAATTAAGACATTCCTTCTGATTATGCTGGTTCAACTAAGTGAAAAGAAGTATAAAGAGACCCACAACAATCCCCACTTCTAAAGCACTACACTGGGGTGCCTAATTTGGACCACTTGTCTGAATGATTCACTACTATTATATGAACTATTATGTGTGTGTGTATATATATATACACACATTTTTTTGTTTTGTTTGTAGGAAAATTACTTCAATAGAACGTGCCCATATTTTGAATTCAGTGCCTTATTCTACACTTTCTATGGATAAAAGGGCCACTAGGTCTGTTCAAGAATTTTAAAGAAAGTTTAAAGAAAAAAATGTTTAGGTTTATCTAACAATATGGATATAGGTGACAAAACAAAATTTGTATATTAGTAGGAGGGAAAATAAGATTCATAACTACATGTAGGACCATGCTTTTCTTTCTTTGTTGGTAAATTAAAATGTCTGCTATAGAAGAGAAAGATTGCTGGTTTTATATTCTGTGTATCAACACATTAAAACCAATCACCAAATCTATATTTATGGCAACCATTTTATCACCAATATTTTATTCGATTGTCTTGGCAAGCCAAAACTGAGATTTAATTTCTTTAAAAATCACTTGTATTTGAAGATACTATTTAGATTTAGTGGGCACCTCTCTTCCAATATTTTTATATGTAGTATATTTTTAAAGGATAGACATGGAAGAACCATATCAGTACAAATCCTGTTAAATGAAGAGCAGGATGTGCAAGGGAAGATCTGAACTACTATTTTTAGGACATGCTGCAGAATCTATGACATTCACGCACAGAAGACAGGATGTGTGGTATTAAAACACAGATGCAATGACCTCTTCAAGACAAAACACTGTCTCAAGCACTATGTCCCATGGACGGGCTCCAAGAAATCTAGATATTCTAAATAGCCAAAGAGACACCTTCTCTAATACACCAAACTTTTGTGTGTTATGGGCCATCATTTTTTTAACAAATACCTACGGGCATTTTCTATTCAAGCCCTTCTGTGTATGAATAATTCTAGCAGGCAATTGGTACTTGCTGGAATGCAATTATTCAAGTTACAGATGACACAATGAAAGAAACAGTTTACAAAGAAATTTTAAAAATCTTTGCTAAGACAAGAATTAATTATGATGGAGGAAAACATTTTAGATTCCACGTTTTTGTGTAAAAATGCCTAGGTACTGCTAATTAAGTAAAAATACGTTATATAAAGTAGGAGGAAAATTCAGAGCCAAATTATCTTTTTTGTTTTATCCTGTCTTTGTTCTTATGCAAAAAGTAAGCTGCTCTCTACTTTACATTTTATTTTGATCAGATAGCTGTTTCGATTCATTTATTGGTTTGTTGTTTGTTGTTGTTGTTGTTTTTAAATCTTGGCACTCAACACAATAGTTACTAACCTAGTATCTTTGCTACTTAGTTAAAACTAAAAAGCTTTCATAGACAGGTAGTATTTACAAATATACTAAACACCAGTATCAGAGACGATGTAGAACAGTCAAAATTACATTACACAATTGCTGACAATTGAATACAAGTATTTACAGTATGAAATGCTTTAGGAACTTTGTTTTTCCCCAACCGTTTTTTCTAGTCTTCTGTAATTAAGTTATCTGAGTTTTCTGATGTGTGGAAAGTATTTAACATATTTAACATTTTTTACTTCCTAGAGAGTGAACCAAGCTCTCTCATCTCACTCTAAGTATTATCTGTGTATTTGATAACATAGGAATAGTCAGATCCTAACCTGATCTGCCATAGCTCAATTGGTAAAACTGGAAATAAACATTTTATACCAGCTAATGATCTGGTGTAATCTATTTCTTTTTTGTTGTTGTTGTTGCTTTTTTTTTGGCTGCTTCTAAACTCTGATTTTTAATTTGTTTTTAGCCCCACAGGACACCTCTATTACTCTACTGACAACACAAGATATCAAAGGAAAATTAAAGCAATTACATAAGGCCTCCAAAAAAAAGGATGATGGGTAGGGAAGCCATTCAGTGAACTACAGTGCTGCCTCACTCTAACAGCTAACTCATAATTACAAATATGTCAAACCCTAACCCTTAAATGCACGAAGCAATCTTGTCTAGGAAATAAAATACTACAGGTCTATTCTGAAAGAAAAAAAAAGGAAAAAATTATTTATTTAGAAAGCACTAAAACACTACTAGCAACTGCAGATTTAAAAACATGCAGATTTTTTCTCTCCCTTCAGAATGCTAATTTATGTTCTGCAGGTAAAAGCAACTCATTTTCTAGAAAAGCAATTTTCTTTTAACACATGGACAAAATTTGAACTGTTCAATGTCTTTTTTTTTTCTTTAGTTTTAAGACCCCTTGAAAAATTTCCTCAGCCTTATCTCCTTAGATTCTAATGCTATTTATAAAACCACTTTGCAAGTGAAGTCAGACTCTCATTGATCACTTCCTCTCTTGCAAGCATCTAAGTCCTTTTCCATGTACCCTACTATTTCTCTCCACAATAGTTTTTGAGTTTTTAAGAAACACATTGAGCAACGTACCTAGTACTACTCATGGACGGACTTTTATTTTCTCTCTATCCCTCCAGTACGAAACGGTACTACAGGACTTCATTAGGGCTTTGATTTGGACTTCTAAGGTATTTCCCCTTTCTCTTCTGTTCCACTAATATCACCAGCTTTTCAGTTTCTTCCCCCATTTCCATGTTTGTGCTTGTTGCACAAACTCAATGTACTTCTAAATCCTGGCCACTGTCCTCCCTGCACTCAGAGCTCCTCTACAGCTCACTTCCCACACTGCCTAAATGCACGGAGACAACCAAAAACCAGCTTTTTTCTGATGGGTGGGACCAGTGTATGCACACATAAACAACCAGGGAAACTGCAACCCAGAGTTCCTCTCCCTTCATCCCACAGTGACAGTGTTTGTCTGCTTATGAACCCTCCTCGCATCAAATTTTAGGCTGACTTCTTTCAGTCAGAGACCATGATCTGAGTATGTTGGGCCTTGACTGGCATTTATATATATATACTGCATTTAGTATAGGACCACATTTGGCCTTCAAAATAACTCACAGCTTCAGAGGATCCTTTTAGTGAGGGAAAAAATTTTTCACTAGTGATATGAGTTAGTTATCCTTCCATGAAATGGATTTCCTGGTATCTATTCAGCCTCCCACACTGTGGTGAGATTCTTGTGAAAATGATAAATTTAGCTTTATATTCTATGAATACTGCACATTCTTGATGAGGAAATGCTGCAATTGTGAATCCATGTCTTGCCTTGCCTTTTTTTAGGTAGACATCCCATTTGTAAGGTCTCCTCTCCCTTCTCCGACCCAGAAATCTTCCCCTGTATTTTCTCCAGATTCCCAAATACACATGCCACTGGTCTCAATTCAAAAAGCATTAATTTAATTAGCAAAGCTAATATGCTATCCACTAAACACTGGAATGTTTTGAAATAATTCACTGAAATGGCTGCCTTTTTATTATTGCCAGCCACACAGACCCTGGGGTACTCAGTTCAACTGTAATAATGTCTCTGATTAATAGCAGAGTAAACCAAGCACTAAAAGCTGAATGTATGCTACCTCCTTCTGCTGCCTTCAGGATCGCAGGCCGCTCTCTCAAATCCTGCTTCTGCACCTAGTGGTACATGAACGATTTGTAGCACATTTCTTGATTTAACATTCCAGCATTCGCTTTTCCTGCAGGCAACTCTCTGAAGTCAATTTCATTCGAGTGATTTTTTTTTTTTTATCATAGATATTGCAAAGCTTGACGCTGTTTTTTCCTGCCAAATAAATTACAGTAACTGTTCCACCTCTGACTGTCAGGCTTCTTTCTAAAAGGGTATCATCTACCTTACTGCATTAAATAATCTGTAATAGCTACAGATCACTGCTATTTTCTTATCTTAACCTAATGATCCTGCCTCAGGTGGCAAAAATATGGGGACCTAAAAGCATCTTCCATTTAATAATGTCTTTTTAATGTACATCGTTGACAGAATGTCACACAAAAATTGGGATAGCACTATTACTGAGAGCACTTACGTGGCCGTTCGTATTAAAATGAATGGAAGAGGGGCTAAAAGAGTCTGTTTGAATCCTAGAATGAAAGTTTTATGAAGAAATGTTCTCTTTAATGTCTGGCATTCATAATAGGCCAACCCAGATTCTAGGAATTATTAGCTTCCTATTTTAGTACTTGTACCAGTAGGAACTGCTTACATTAGCTTCCAGGCGAAATGGGGTTAGATGCCCTGAACTGGAGTATCAGCTGGATACGGTGTGTCCGTGCCACATGTTCTCATCAGCCACCTTCTACCTCACAAGGCATGAAGATGAGACAGGCTGCCCTGGATTTAAGAGCATCAGCGAGGATTGTTCTGGCCACCATTTTCCAAATCTTAAAAATGATTGCTGTCACCTTTGTTATCAAACGTTTATCAAAGCCTGCATACAGAAATAGCAAGTTATTTGCAGAAAACAGCGAGCACCGAGCCCTTACAGCACTCCAAGTGCAGGGCAGATAGCCTGCCAGCTGAAGGCGATTCCCCGACTGTCAAGGTAAAATGGAGCACTCGGTGCAGGGCAGCCTCTGCCTGCTCCCACGCTGACCTCTGAAGCAAGCATGGAAAACAGTGCTCTGATCCATATTCTTAGGTCTTACACTTCACTGGCAAAGGCATTCCCAATGTTTTGACTACTCGGAATCTGTGTATCTTGTGAATGGGAAGCAAGCTGCTCTGCATCACAAACTGAATACATAAAAAAAGGAGGTCGTTAGCTATTTATTATCAATGGGAAAAACAGACATTAATTTATATACACCAGGACAGTAATCTTGTAAACCACAATCTTAAAAAGGCAACTTATTTTCTGGAAAAGCTCTCCTTAGCTTCAGAGATATATGAGTATACTTTAAATTTCTGTAAATCTCCCAGTTGATTTTTCTGAAATGAAAGGCCAAGAACTTCGGTTTTTTTAGTATATGATATTTCAAATCTGATGATGTTAGTGTTTCATTCTCAAGCCCATTCCCATCGAGTTCAGTGATGCTGCACCAGGCTTCAAAATAAAAATAATGGTACAAAGTTTGGGCTATACTGCAAAAGGCCTTCATGCCATGCAGAAAAATGGAGTGAAATATTTTTGAAATCACTGAGGACCTTGCCATTTATTTCTGTAGAATCTTACTTTCTAATCTGGGTGCCTGAAAAGAACATCCACATGATTAGTCTATTATTGTGTATTACTCGTTGCTCCTTAGTCACCCAGGGCAATTTGAAAAATTAATGTAATCTAAAATTTAAAATAGTTAAATATCTAAATGTATAAAGCATGTTGGTTAATGGACCCAAAGCATGAGGATGAGCATCCCCACTGTATAAGCTCTTGTGTGCTGTAATTTGGACTTCTGAATTAAATGAAAAACATGAATTGTCTGCAAGTAGGTAGTTCCTGAAAAGGGTAACCTGAGTAATTTTTTTCCTCTCTATGTCCAGGAATTCACAGCATGCATCAGCCACAAGTGAGATTCATGGCTGAGAAAAGAGCCAGCACAAAAATAAAGCCCTGTTCTTAAGTGATGCATAAGCCCCGATGCCTGAAGCAGCGCTGTACTGCACACAGCTGACCCACCAGAGTTCGTGCTGCACAAAGATGGGGACGACTGGGTGCTTTCAGTCCAGCACAGCAGCCTGGGTCCTAGACCACAGCAGCATATGGTGAGCACAGCCATCCTGCCACGCTTCATGGAGCACAGGAAGACCCCACGGTACCAAGATGTAGCACAAGGAATTCGCACCAGACAGATAAGCTTTTATTCAGACTTTAGTTTTACATGTGTAGTTTGCACTACGTGCAGCCAAGAAGCGCGCTGATCCACCTGCACACTTCCAGAGACCTGGAACTGCTCCACAGAGGCAATTTCAGACCAAAGGCTGAACGCTGCTGTATTCTATCTGCCTTCCTAACACGTTGTTGGCAGCTGACAGCGACGAGTCTCTTCCAAGACACAGTAAAATAATTCCTCGAGAGAGCTACTGCTACAGCCTTCCTATATTCTTAAAATACTTCCTTACAGCTGTCCCTACTGATAATGCAGGTGTAGCAGCTTTCCAGGAAGAAAATGATGGTCTTATTCCTTGAATAAGCATTCTGCTCTATCAAGTACACAGTGAAGTTCACAGGTTCCTTGTTTTTAATTTTTACTTCTTGTGCAAAATGCTAGCAGTACATATGTGTGGAGGCAAGTCTTCCCCTCGCCAAACTAATTAGGCAATACAAGCAGTACAGAAAAACTGTGTATAAACAGGAGGAAGTGCTAACTTGTACTAGTACTCCATCTTCTTTCAAAAATTTGGAATTTAAGTATTGAGGAAGTAAAACAATGTCAAAAAAAAAGGGCAAATTTGAATTATTTTGAGTTCTGTGATCATGAAATAGGAAAGAAAAGATTTTATTGTGCAATCAAACATAAGCATGGTAAGGAATAGAAAAGTAATGAATAGGTGGGGATTAAATACAAGGAAAATTAAAAACTAATAGTAAAAAACATCTAGGAATGACACTATGATGATTCTAGAATGATTCTAGAAGATACAATGCTTTTATGGCGGCATTTCTTTTACAAATTTTATCCTTTATATTTTCTATATTTTCTATTATATATATATTTTATATTATATAGCAGCATATGCTATTTATGAAAACGTAAGCCTCTGCAGTATGTCTATACTTGGTTGAGATCTGTAGGTAGTAGTACTGTTTATGGATGATGCTAAACCCAGTAATTTGTGAATTTTTCTCTGTGTTCTCATTTCATTTTTGAAAATCATCCACCCTTAAACCCAATATTCTTTTGTATTTATATTGTACCTATGAATATAGTCTCACAGAAATTATATCAAGTATCTCCCAAAATAGCTGAGGGGATGCTAACAGTGTTATACTTAAAATGATGATTTAGAGGCTAGGTTTCCTCTAGAGAAAAGCAGCCCGCCTAGGAATTGTCCCTACCAACAAAACCATGGCAAGCCTATATTCTCCATATCATTTTTAATTGTTTTAGATGTCTCTACACAGCTGTGCAATTGTGTTAGGCTGTTAATATTTTAAAGGTTAAGATCAATGAAAAAGAGGATATTTCATTAGGAGTCACCATAAAAATGATAAACTAATATTTTGTAACTATATTAGTCACAAATTACTAGGCAATTCTTCTCAGTATTTTCCCAGCTTTCCATAGAACAGATATATAAGCAACAAGACACGATCTCACAAACCTACGGATGAATCATCCCAACCCTTCTCCTATGGGAGAACAAATGCTTTTATTTCTGAGGAAATAAAACCTAATTTACAGAGGGCATGGAGAGCAAAAGGGCTCTTAAAGCACAATCTATCTTGTTTGTTAATTGTTAAATGCCTCAGTGTGCAAGTGCTGAAGCATTGTCCTGCTTTAAAAAAAAAAAAAAAGGTTCATAATTGCTGGTATGTAAAAAAAATACTAATACCAACAGGCATTCAGAGGTATGTTTTAGTATTTGTCAAGTATTCTGTAGCTGCAAGTATTTAATTAAAAACAAAACCCTGCTTATTTAAAATAAAGCTTTACAAGTTAACTGTAACTTCTAGAAAACTGTGAAACATTTTTCCATGTTATTTGGTACTGCTGACAAATGGCAGCCATATTGTAAGGAAACTGGAATTCAACTTAATGTGATTATCACCATCAGTTACTCCTGTAAAATAAGCACACCGAATGCAATACAGGGATAAATTTAAACAATGTATTGATGACAGTCAGCTACAGGGGAATCAGACTATGCAACTCCTCTAAAGTCAGAGGGTTGAGGACTAAGAAAAAGAAAGCACTTGCGGACAGAGGGATGAGTCAAAAAGGTCTTTTTCAAAAAACAAGGAATCATTTATTTCACAAAAGTAGACCCTGCCCATTTCACTCACCAAATAAAGCAAGAGAACACCATGGTGTGCACCCTGCTTGTACAGAGTTAACAAATGCTATGTTTCTGCCTTTAAAAAGACATGTTTAAGCAGCAGGGAAGGCAGGAGACAGACCAGATAAATCACTCAAACTGTATTAGCTCCAGCAAGTCTGCTCTGCATTAGACTTTTAATTTAGATTTTACACTTTTACTATAACTTTAGCTTAATTAAAGTGTTTAATATGAAGTAATATTACAGAAATAAAACAATAGATTTTGGGCCTCATTCAGAGACAAAACATTTTTTTTTCTCCAAGTTTCCAGGACTATGCCATGACCACCAATTTCACCACGTATTTTAACAGTACACTCACAGACACGGTTTGCGTTGCTGCAAATGTACTACGCTGTGTGCCTTCATGGATGGAGCTGAGATCAGAACTGTTTCAATGCCACAATTTTTAGACAATTTATCATCAGAAAATGATTTATAAAAGAGTACGTGCCATTTCCTTTTTGATCAGTTACTTCTCACCTCTGATAACCCGATGATTTTAGATACTGAAAGGTTGCATTTCAGCACAACACGTAACTACACAAGCCTACTGTAATAATACATGACGACCTGAGATCTAAGACCAGTCTGTCCCTGAAACAGACGGTGCCACCCATGGGACACGGGACATACCCGTGCCATGGGACAAGGCTAGAGTCAGCCCAGATTTTAAAAATCCTCTAGATATGGTTGTAGGTGTCCCCGGACCCAAACTGCTTCACTGACCCAGTGCTGTTATTGGATGATACTTGCTAATACAGAGCTGCTAAGCCCTGGGATAGTCGAAGGTGGACCTGCTTTAAAATATTTTCCTAAGAAATTGTGGGAAGCAAGTGAAAAAAGTTATTCTAACTGTTAATGACAGCTGGATAATTTCTGCACAGGGTACAATGTAAAAATAAATAACCACAAGCTCCTACATTCTGAAAATTAAGATTTCTTTTTCACGTTAATGAAAAACAGAATTTAAACCATTTTCAAACCAAGTCCTCACTGACCCATCACTTCTCAGTTTAGGGATAACTATTCACAGGAATTTATGAGGGTTTATTACTTACCAGCATATTCTAGAATTACAATAGTGATAACTGCAGTCAGGGGATATTAACAACCCATCCTGAGACAGCATAAAATCTTTTATATCCCTTACCAAGATATAAAGATCAGTTGCTCACTGTCACTCCTGGGTTTTCATGCTAGCATAAAATCAGTAGGCTGTACAGCTATGGGGAACCACCCTTAACAATAAAGCCATTTAAGAGCTGGAAGTAGGCATCGTCACAGCACTGTTTTAAGAACCAATAAACCACAAAGATTAAATAAAAACTTAGTATCGCCAAAGCTGGAGCATCATCCTAGCGTCCAGAACAGATCTTAGCAATGACTGCTCTGTGCCTGCTTCTCCAGCAAATGCAGGCTGCGTCAGAAGGCGTAAGGACAAAGCATTTTCACAGCACTGCAGTTTCAGTTTCCTTCCACAACACGAACTGCTGAGTACTCGCAATGCTGCTTCAGAACCACAGACGCAGATTAATTACGGCAATTATAACTTATCAAGGAAATACCGCGCCGGTTTGTTCTTGTCGTTCCATCTCTGACTTCGTAAGTGATGACAAGATAATTTAAACAGGCACAAAGCTTACAGTCATACATATCTTTATCAGTCACCCTGTCCTGTTGATAATTGATGCTCACAGGGACCACAGCCCAGAACATTAAAAATCACAGTATTTTGGCAGTGATACCAAGTGAAAAGCGCTCTTCTGGGCTCTAACCAGTGGCAACAGCATTTGCCACTAGGGTAATACTTGTTTGAGAAAACGGGTCGTTATAAGGCCATTAAAAACACTCATTCAATAAGCGTGAAAAATAAAACTGGCTTATTCCTAAAGATATTGAATGTACTGACGTTCTCTCCTGCCGCCAGCAGATGTAGCTGCAGTGCAAGACAGACAAACTATACGCATACATCCCCAAGTCCCCCGGCACCCGTGTGCATAGGGGCCCGCAGCCCCTGCCCTCCTCCTGCACACCAGCGCCTGTGGGGAATCTGCTTTGCCCAGGAGGGCATAACAGACAGGCACTTGACAGATAGGAATTATACAGACTTTTTTTTTTAGTTTCTTTAAAAAAAAGATGTACCAGCCTCATTGCTGGTTTTAGTTTTGTCTTGCCAGGTGAGTGGAAGGTGCTTACCACTTCTTTCAATGGGCACAAATATGACCAAAATGGATTAACGGCAAGCACACTGATTACAACAATTGGTGGACACCAGTTAAGTAGCCCACCACTACAAACCAGTGCATGGCTAAAGTGAGCAGTGTTCGAAGGACACAGAGCACATCGTTTGCTGCACTTCTCCAACTTTACTGCCCAGCTTTGCTTCCCCTTTAAAGTCAGAGCAATCTCTGGTGTGCATGAACTTCAGCAGTTTATGTGGATGATCAGTCAGGGGGAAAACTGCCCAATAGTGTTGCTGGCCAGACAGCTATTGCTTTGAGATCTCCAACCCACCACACGATTTCCCACTGTGGCTTCTTGTGCTTTACTCCCTGAGATGGTATTAGGCATTACACCACAGAGCAGCTCGGTTTTACTTGACTCAGAACTCCCCTCCGAACTGTACGTGAAAGTCAGTCCTTTATTCACTGAGGTCCCACCCAGACACTCACAAGGACAGAGTTGACAATGAATTGGAGAACGCGCTGGTGTTAATGCATCTTTATGTGTGACAGACGCAGCTTCTTTTTTGCTAAACGAAACATCGGTGGTGTTTACAATTAGAATTTTATTATGCTTAACAACTTAATATTGAAGCACCATATGAGCTGTCATAATATTGTTACCAATATTACCAGTAGCTCTTAAACAAATGAAGTTGGTGCCCAGCTGAGAGAGGATAGCAGCAGGGCCAGATCACTAATTAGCAGGTCCCAAAGGCAGCTGGTTGCTGTTAAAGGCAGTAAGGTGAAGGGGCAGGGCAGCAAGCTCTTCTTCTCTTTGTCCAGCTGCCAAAAGTTTAGTTATTAAGATCTCACAGGTTCCTGGCATCAAAATGAATCAAGCTTTCCCTAAAGTCATGTATAATACAGTGCTTTCAGGGACTAAAGTCTGCTTTGAAGTCATAGCTTTCAAATCTATGTGTATAGTGCTTAGCTTGAAATTGTAATTTCCATTTCTACAGGTACTTTAGAACCTGCAACTGTTACTGTGCAAGTGAACTCACAGCAGTCAATTACACTGAAGACATAAGATGTTTTTATTTAGGTAAGCCTGTAAGAGCCTCTTTTCAAAATGTTGAACTGAAATTAAAATTTGAAATGTGGAGCTTAGTGTAAAATCAGAAATGTCTTCTGTGGTCTGAAAAGTTAATATGTAAAGAAACTTTATTTCACTAAGCAATAACGCCAGTAAATAGTTCACACAACTTAAACTTGATTTATTTTTGTGGTTATCTAACAATTATTAGATGCAATGAATGCATTTAATATGGGTCCCTAAAAGTTAGTATTGTAACTGACCAATCACTAGTATATTGTCTCTGCTTACGTGACAGCAATGAAGAATTTTCAAATGTCTTGTGTTACCCCATGAAATATCTTTCATGAGTCAATATTAGCTCTGACTGTTATGTTAAAGCATTATGCAAAAAGTGTCAACAACAATCAAAAATGCCTTATTCTAGAAATATTCTAAATTCTAAAGAATGTCTTCTCTTTGGTCAGAGTACTTCATTTTTAACACTTCTGACTTTGTATCTTCAGCTACTTTAAACATGTATGTTTGGTTTTAACGGACATAAGGTAAAACAGGATAAAGAATGACGTGCCAGCCAATTTACAAATGCCAATTGTTGTTTTTTAGCACTATTATACAGGTTTCTTTCCTGCAGCTGGAATTTAAGTCTATAATGAAAGCAATAAATGTGTCATAAGCAGGGAGACGGCTGTTCAAAATCACATGTGGTCACAGAGTCTTGACAGAAATCTGCTTCCTTCAGGGTCTGCAGTTCTAACTGTGCCTTGTTGTAAAACGTAAGCAGCCTACAACAGGCACTTGCAGCAGCTTTTTTAGAGTTGCCCCCATTTCCTTTCAACACTAACACAACGCAGAATATAGATAAGGAACGACTCTTTGACAAGGAATGTTCAACAAGTTGCTAAAAGGCCATTCACTGTGCTGCATGCTTAAGACCCGAGAGCCACTGCTGTCAGGAAGTTCCCTGTCAGCCTGTGACATGTCCTGGGACTTGGCCATCTCAAGTTTATGCAGTTGTTCCTTGTCATACAGTCTCAAGGAAAGTGGCCTCACAAGAAAAGTAAGCAACTGTGGGTCCAGGTCAGCATTTCTCAAAGAAAATAAAAATTAAGCTTACTGACCAAAAGTAAACAGAAACTGCTGACTAGAGTCATATTTTGCTATCCTCTGGCAGGACCAGAAGTACTCTAACAGAATTAATCCTCTTGGATGATGATATACTGAGAGGAAATTGAGTGGCTGTTGTAGCCCAGCATGCAGAGTATAAATTGGTATTCCCACTTGTCTTACCCCTTTTCTGCTATTCCACTATAGCTTGACAAAGACTTGAGTATAAACAAAATGCATTGTAGCTGCAGGCTGTGTTCTGCTATGCTTTGCTGTGTTCTGCCTGCATGTAATGGCTGTTAGTGAGATTCAACACTGGAGACCAAGGAAGATGTGACTGTATCTTGGGACCCAAATGGTAACCCACAAGATTCATTGGCAGAGTGGACAAGAAGTGAGAACTTGAATAAAGCTATTAATGAGCATCAGGATGAAGTAATATCTTGCTTCTTTTAGTGTCTGGAGAGCATGAAATGCTTTGCTGAATATAGAACTAATTTGTCACAGAAAGTAGAGGAAGTCTATTCATTCCTACCCCTTAGAAGGATGTAGACAGTTCTGCCAAACAGCTGCAGGGGAACTCCTCAGTCATGGGCTCGTTACTAGGGGCAAACTAAAATGCTTACATGAACTCTAGTGTTCACACTCAATGCTGTGAAACACTGGAACGTAAGCACTTTGCTAAAGATAGCCTTGGCCCCTTGAGACATACAGATGCTTTCCAAGTTTCTTTGCCTTGACATGGCATGTCATGGAATAGCGCTCTGTTACACATCTTCTGCCCCTTTGCCCCTTACAGAAACACACTAGAAAGAAAGCTGTCTTCCTTGCAGTTTTTATGTCCCTCGTGTCCTGATGCAGAAAATGGACCTTGAACAAATAAACAGGCAGCTCTAAAGATAGGACTCGGGGGTAGCCTTCAATTCAGTAAGCACAGGATACAGAAAGCTTGCAGCTACTATTTTAGTCTCTGAAGTAGAACACTGAGTTTTTTCTGAAGAATCTGAAACATCTGTGTAAATAAACATAAACAGGACAAAACTGTTCTTTCCCCCAGATTGTCTCTTCCCACAACATCCCACTTAGGGAAGATGCAAGAATGACTTTCCAGACTGCAGAGCCCTCAAGTTAGTCACTCTATAGCTGGGGAATGAAGGGGTGCTGCCAGGCTGAAGGAGTACAGAGATGCCACCCCAAGATGACTGATTCTAGGAAAATATGGTATTTGAGAGGATCATGCTTGGTACTCACACTGTGAACACCCAGAGCCTTCCAGATGGCAAAACTTAGCAATCCAACTCCACACCATGCATAGAGTGAGCCCCATCCTAGGGCTCGTAAGGCCAATGATGAACCACTTTCTGGTAATGCAGCTGTGGCAGTAATACCCTAGAAGCAAAAACAGAGTGATCAAGACAAATTGAATAATAATTGGTTTAAAAAAAAAAACAACTAAAACATTTAACTTAGTGCTCTGTAATTTTTCCTGTCCTGCCAGCTGTAGTAGTGTGGCCACAAACTTGTTATGGATGCCAGCAGGCCCAAACAGACGCAAGTAGGTGTATAAGCTGCTTTCCCACCAAGAACAGCTTTTATGGCTGCCAGTAGCATATGGAGATGATTTCTGTTACCCAGAAACATCGAAGCGAACTGTTTCACGGGCACAAGAATCTGACAGTAATCCCACCACTCAAAATACAAAATTGGATCAGGATTAAAACCTTAAACTGGATCACAAGCCCTTATGCCAGAAACGTCAGAACACAATCACTTTACAAAACTGATTTTGGTACTTTTTACTGGGGGAGGGGAGGGGGAGTATGAGTAGGTCGAGGCCTTCAGTCCATTATGTCTTTGTCTGCACTCCTGAAGTAGCAAATTAGAAAACTGGATGAGCCTACGTAGCTTTCAGTTTGAGGCAGAATGTAACTGTGACTGAAAGACTAATTTTGAGGGGCTGCAATTCTGCAGGAGCTCTACAAACTGTTTAGGAGATTTTTGAAAAGAACAAGCAGCAACATTAAACCCTATCCCCTGCAGAGTTCACTAAGTGGCAACAAAGATAATGCTGTTCAGTGTTCATACTTCTGTTTTTCTCAGAAATAAGAGTGGGTGTTTTTAAGATTCTGCTCCTTGAGAGTCTTCCATGAGATGTGCCCTGAAAACACAAAAACACTTGGGGATGTCATCTCAGGCCAAGAAGAATGGAGCCTCAACCACGACTGAGTCCCAACCACGACGAAACCTTTTCTGTCACAGCACATCAGGGCACAGTGCAGCTATGAAGTGCACGAACGCGTGCTGGCTTACATCAGTCAATTCACACTGCATGTTTGCTGCTAGCCGGCCGTTCTCGGATCACAATGCCCACTTCTCTCTACTTATGGGCTGCAGGAGAGCTTCAATCTGTGTAGCCTATAGCAGCAGTAGGACATAATCCTCTCACTCCTAGTGGTAAATGTCAGTAAAAGGATTTGGGTTTTCTTTTTTTTTTCCCCTCAGACGGAACACTGTTCAATTCTTCACACGGAAACATAGATTTAAGAAGGTAACAACAAAAGGCTTGCATCTGTGGTCCTCACACAACTGAATAGTCCTACTTATTTACTGGGTATTAAAAAAAAAACCAGCAATTATTTCTTAGAGGTAAACTAATGAGAGTACAGGCATACAAATACATACACAGAAATGAAAACTCTTTAGTAGTCTAAAATATGGAAAAGTGAAATTAACTTGTGGGAAGATTGTAAACTAAAAGAGGGGAAATTTAGTTTAGATGTCAGGAGGAAATCTTTCACTCAGAGCGGGGTGAGGCACTGGGAGAGGTTGCCCGGAGAAGCTGTGGATGCCCCATCCCTGGAGGTGCTCAAGGCCAGGCTGGATGGGGCTTTGGGCAACCTGGTCTGGTGGGAGGTGTCCCTGCCCATGGCAGGGGGTTGGGACTGGGTGGGCTTTGAGGTCCCTTCCAACCCGAGCCATTCCATGAAAGATCTAAAATAATTTTCTTCTAAAATATGCCAAAGAACTGCACTTTTCTGTTTATCACAAAAAGTAGGAAAAAATCTTCTGCGTTCTCTATAAGACTTTTTTTTTAATTGTTCTTTGACGTAATTCAGCACATGAACAGTGCTTATCAGTGTGATATTTGATCAGTGAAAAAGCATCAGGTGTTTTTTTTTCTCTTGGCTTTGTATTTATCAAAATGTTAAAATGATCCTGAGATAGTGCTCAGTACTAACGCCTGTCCTTTGGATTTAGTTCTAGGCAGTTACCCAAGGATAAATACACGCTTGTAAAGGGCACAAGCAAAATCTACCTTGATCCTTATTTATTCTGATTTGGACATCCCAAAAGTGGAAGCTGATAACAAAACAGTGCTCTGTAAGCATGTGTATATACATACACATATGTGCACAGACACAAACACCGGAGATCTCTAGTTACACCATTAAACCACGTCCTATTATTTCCTTACCACAGCTAATGAACTTTCTTAACTCTTTCAGTAGAGATTGCATTGAGTAGATCTAAAAATGCTGATGATTATTTCTGACATTTTCCTGCCTCAAGAGTCTAAACATATACAACATGTAGAAGAATTTCTCCCCCTTGGAAGATGGAAAAAGAATGGACAAAAATATCCTCTACACAGAATCTTTAAATAGAAGTCATTATCTGTGAAAATTACTGGCAAAAAAAACTCGAATGCTATTTAAATGCTTGATTGTCCCAGAAAAAATAAGTGCTATGTAGAAACAGTTGATTTGGTTTTACTGACAGCACTCAGACAGTGTTTGGTCAAAAGCTGATTCCTCAGTGTTATTAAATATAAAGATCTCTGTAAACACCAAAATTTGTTATATGATTATCAGATCCTGTGTTTGGAGCATCAAGAATCCTAATTAATGAAATGCTAAAAAAAAAATAAGACGATGAGTAAACTAGTATGATATCATGGGGGAAAAAGGCATTACCAACAAAAGAACATTCTTAAGAAAACAGTTTTATTCATAAACCTGTTATTCTACACACAGATTTTCTCTTCATTACTGCTCCTACACTGAAAAAAAAATAAAACTCTTTGATTTAAAAAGCAGGTATTAATCAGTACCAAAATATGTGCTCCACACTGTTTTGTTTTGTTTTGTTTTGTTTTTGTTTTTTTCTTTTCCTGGAAGATACAAGCAGGAAATGGGAGAACAAGAAATGACTTTTTTTTTTTTTTTTTCAGACACAGGCCTCAATCCTGTAAACATTCTCTTGTGTATATGAATGTATCTGAAAGGAAGCAGTGCCTAAAACAAATGAATGGTAAGTTGAACTGCTTTGGTTGACTGTATTCAGTGTGTTCGCTGCTTTATATGACCTAACCCATTGTAAAATTAAACACCTGACTAAATGCTGGTAAAATTGGATGCTTCTCATAGGAAGTCTGCTGCATTTGACCATTTAATTTTAACACACATCCCAAAACATAATTTCTTAACTGAAGGCCTCTGCAGTCGTTCACAAAACAGGATTATGTAGCCTCATTTTTAAGTAAATATGGGGCTCTGGTTCTACAGATTCTTATGATACTTAGTTAAGTCCACTGCCATGGAGGAGGTACAATAAGTTCAATTTCAGCTTAATCGCTTGCCAGTAATATAGATGCTGTTCTGTAAGACTAGGGTCTCATACTGTTGCTGCCTCAAAATATGAAAGCAATCATGAAATCATGATGCTGTGATGCTACAACTCCTCCATTAAATTGCTATTTTTTCTCCCATCAAACTATTTAAATTGGTCCCAGGCCACATTACATTTGCTTCTTGTATGCTGTCGTTTCACTGGCACAAAAGGTAGCACAAACCAGCAAAGATGCTGAAAGAATAGGTCTTTTATTTCTTTCCAGCATTAATTCTGGGATGGTTGGGTTACTTCTTCGAACAGCACTGCTGGCTTATGTTTGTCTGAAGTACCTGCCAAGCTACGGCCTCACCTTAAATGGAAAAAATACTGTTTAAGCATTAAGCATCTAATAAGGATGCAATCATCTTTAGTTATTCATAGTTACACTTTTATTATTATACGTAATGTGTCATTAAAAATAATAGGCAATGACCTGCAGTAACTCTACATTTAAGTAAGAATGCTACTGCAAAACTTAACCTCTTCGGTAACAAAACCTCAGAGAGCCTCTATAGACATTCTCAAAGTCTCGTCTTCCCTTTTGAAATTGCTCACCTACAAGTACCTTGACAAAATATATCACCTTCTTTCTACACTCCGCAGTATTAAAGTTGAGGGACCCAGGAATCATATATTTTTTTCTTAGCAAACTGTTGAAATTACTTTGCACAGATAGTAGCAGGTACTGGTTTTCAGTAAAAATTTAAACGGTATGTATCATTTGGAGCCACTTCCAGCAAATGTATTTTTGGATGTCAATGTAATGTCACTCTTGATAAATCACAGTGCTAACAGGACAGGTCTGACAGCCAAGAATATAAAATATCTGGAAAAATGCAATGTCCAAGATAAAGGACTTTAAAAAAAAAATATACAAAAAAAGAGAACTTCTTTATTTTAATACATTCTTGTAGCCTGTGAAACAACCTCTCATAGTGTTTTATTTTTTCATATTACGTATTCCACATCTTATAGGCTTTCTGCCTCTTCGTTCCATCGTTACTCCATAGTTACCTCTCTTCCCAATTCATGATAGCACCACAGGACTGCATGGTAAGTTGGATCACTGATGCTCACATCACAGGATCAAAATAGATCATTGAGTACATTCCATTATATAGCAGTACTATGATTAAAGCTAACAGTCTAAGCATAATGTTGTTTTATTTCAACTAATCTCAAGTACTAAAGTATTTAGTAGTGCCAACTCTAAATTGATTTTTTAACCTAATCTTTCTCCTGTTGACTTAAAGTCTAGCGCTCTTACCATCAACTTTGGACTGCCAAATTCTACATGTATCAACATTTTTATAAAGCAATTTTTTGCATTTTTTTTCCATGTGTCACAACTGGAAAACAGTTTAAAAGGAACAAACCTTACTGAACCAGTTTGGATTCTTCTTTTTTGTCATGGCAAGTGTGGTGCCAAAACCTGCTATCATTCCTGCTGTTGCAACAGTACCTAGAAAAATTCCACCTGCCGAGAAAAGTTTAAGAAATAAAAATTAAGATTTTGTTTTCTAGGGTGAAAAAAAGTAAAACCTGTTTTGAAAATTACAACTGAAAAAGGAGAATCTGTCAGCACATGCTGAAGGGAAAGGATGTTGTCCAAATTATTTACATTAACTCAGTACAGGAAGTAGGACAGAATTATTTTGAAATAGAGCACTTTGAAAATGAATAGCAAATGTTTATTTGCAAAACAGGGAATGCAGAAGTCTTTCAAATCCTCGGATGCCTTTTCACAGTACTTCCAAATTTCCACTGCTTCCTCGATAGCCTCTCTCACTCCAGAGCCAGGCTACTAAAATCATCTTGCTCTATGACCATGCTTTACCCTTCCCCTAAAGGAAGATGTATGTAATTCTTCTGCTACACCATTCGATACTTCGAAGAGACATCTGAGGAATCCATGAGTACCTCAGAAAACCATTCTGTAAGCAACACCACTTCTTTGCTTTTGTCCATTTTCTGTTCTAAGGCTCTTTTCCAAAATAATAATTAAAAAAAGGCATGAGCTTTCCCAAGATACAAAGCGCCCCTCACTTTCAGTTCTTCAGTGTTTCCAAAGTTACTTGGGGTCCCTTGATCCCTCTGCTTTTTGCATCAGAAAGGCATGTATAGCCATAACCAGATCACTTTTAAGAAAAAGATGCACTACAAAGACTGGGTGCAGTGTACAAAAGCATCTGGTTCATATTAAAATCCTCTCTATAGGGGGCTGTAAGTTCATCCTTTGTGAACACTGATATCCAGCCTGTGCTGGGTAAAAAATTAAACAGATGTCGGGTTTAAAAAAAAAATGACCCGAATAGAAAGCAAGAAGCAAAACGTTCTTATGTTAGGTCCTACATTTTAAAAATGAACCCTATTTTAATTAACCTATTAAAAATCACTCTATTAATGTGATGGAACAGTTTGCTGTAGTCATGTCAATGAAGCACGTGAAGTACCTCAGCCAGTGTCAGCACACGGGACGCCCCGTGCATTTTACACTTCAGGGTCTAATAACCAGCAACCTTTTCCTGATTTCGGAAACAACCACCGGTTTTTAATTAACTCCTGCCCTCAGCAGAGGAGGAGCTCCACGCGTGCCCTGCAGGGCTGGAGCCGGGGCCTCCACTCAGCGCCCCCGGGGCAGCGGGAGCGGGACCCCGGCCCGGCGGAGCCGGAGACGCACCGGGGGCGCTCCGGGGGACTCTGGTCCTCGGCCGGGGCCAGCCCGGGCCGGCTCCTTCTCGCCACCGATCCCCGCCCGAGCGCGGCGGCCCCGCACCTTTGATGAGGAAGAGCTCGTCCTCGGCGGCCGCGGAGCTCCCGGCGCCCCGGGGCAGGGCCGGCCCCAGCCCCGCGTCCAGAGGAGCCGCCGCGGCGCTCTGTGGGGCGTCCCCCATGGCCCGGGAGGAGGCGGTGGCGGCGGCTAACCCGGAAGGGAAGGCAGCGGGGCAGGGACAGGCAGCCGCCCTTCCTCCTCCTCCTCCTCCTCCTCCATCTCGGCTGAGACGCCGCCACCGCGGTGTGCAGTCTTTAGGGGGCTCTAATTTCATTTTTTTGCCCGTCACGCAGGGCTAAAGTCGCCAAAGCCTCTCTTAAAACCAGCCTTTTCTGTTGTCCTCCTAAGGGTTTTTGTGTGTGGGCAGGGAGGCGGCCGAGCGCAGCCCCCACGGGTGTTTCCTCGCCGGCTTCCCTCAGTGCACTTCCCCGTGAGCCTCCGGAGTTTGTACCCAAGCGGCTCATTGCGGGGGATTGGGTTGCTAGGCGAAAAATCGAGTATTTTGGGAAATTTCCTGGTCGCCGTGCTTGTGAAAGCCAACCCAGAGCCTGTCCTGACAGGGCGTGTGCTGCGCCGGCTGCACGGCGTTTGTGCATCAAGAAGCAGTTGTGAGAGAAACAGAAGCTCTCTCTCTGTATATATATATATATATATATGTATGTATATATATATATAAAATAATTACTTTTTATTGTATCTCAAGGCAGAAGTGTATATGGTTATATAAAGTATTTAGATGTTATTAGTATGCATAAAACTGAAACAACAGCATGCATACATTTCGAGTGTAAATTGTGCCCAAATCACCACTGTATTTGCAAGGAGAATCATTGAACTGTCGAGGTAATGACCTCTTTTTTTGTCCTTGATGATAAAATCCTGGATTTTCTTCTCAGGATAGTTTTTTGAGTTCGCATCAATCAACACATCACTTTCTTTCAAATCTCCAGGACAAGGGAGAAAGAGATGAGAAAAGGAATAATTATGTTAGTTAATCTTGGTTTGAACAATGCCAAGAATCTATCTTTGAGAGAGTCAGATAAGATCTGTCTCTATTAATCATTCACAAAGACTTAAAGTAGAGCATAAAACCCATGAAATCCACTCTGTCTTGCTGAGTAACTTAAAATTCCTAGTGTTATAAAATAAATTGTCTTGCTTTAAAAAAAAATGTTCAGCAGAATTGTGTCCATTTAGGTTGCAATATTAATCTCTTCTTGCTCTCCTTTGAAATATAATTTACCCAGGAATAATTACTCTTATTCCTTCTCAGTCACTGTTACAGTACACATGTGAACAGACTGGTTTACATATAGCTACTCAGAATTAACCAATTATCTTTTCTAAGATTCAGCTATCTTTCTCTAAAAACAGACACATTTTGTTTGAAAGATTGATTTTTATGATTCTGGTATCAAATACCCAAATCTTCATAAAATGAGGGCATGAAAATATATATGCAAATAAGGTTATATAGGTGATGATAGAATTGATAAATGCATTATTTTTTACTAATTTAATTTGACTACAAGTCTGAATTTAGACAACATCAGTAAATGACAATTGCCAGATTCAGTCACTGTGTGCATGTTTAATATTTGTTAAAGTTTGCTGTGGCGAGGATGCCAAGTTTCACAACAAAGCAATTGTGGATGGAAGACTTCCTTCTGTGGTATTCTTTTATTATAAAAAAGAAATGGTAAGGCAAAATCAGACAGTATGAAGCAACCAAAATTTTCAGCTTCAAAGTATGTATAAATCTCCATCCATGATTCTGCAGTTGTGTTTAGGATTTTTACATCAACTCTTGGGTTTTCATGAAAAATTGGTAACACAGTGCATCTCTTAAGGAAGTTCATAAAGCATACACTATTTATGAGGGTGAGATGTGGAAACACAATAAGCAAGAGCACAAGGAGGAAAAGAAACTTAAGAAAAATACAGAAGAAACAGGTTTGCATAAAGACGTTCCCTAAGTTGTGTGTTGTTTTATTGTTGTTTGTTTGGGGTATTTTTAATAATCCTTGTGAATATGTGGTATTCCTGCCTATAAGCAGCTAACCCAAGAAATAAGAACACTGTGTGCAAACTTCTTAACATAATGCTGCAAAATATTTCAGTCCCGACCTGTTTTTCTCCTGCTCCACGTCCTCTTATGAGCAGACGGACAGCTAATTGTGCAGGAGTGCACAATGACATGAGAACACCAGCAATTCACGCTGAAGGCTGGTTTCACTTGAGGACCAGGGCTGACATCCAGATCTTTAGAAGGGAAAGAGCTAGTTTACAAGCTCACTGGGACATAATAAATATATTTACTGAACTATCCAACTGTCTGATAGTATGTATCCAGAACAGCCTTCAGTGCCACTGCAGAGAAAGTTGGCAGATGAAGCACAGCATCAGGCTTGGAGATAGAAAATCCAATTCAAAACATACAGGAGGTTGATTTGAATACTGGTTAAAATGACGTGTTCGCTAACAGAATTTAATTATGTAAAAGAATTTTAGAAGGAGCCAAATGCTGGTTTTGGAAGAAGAAAAATACAGCAGTTGAGCTACTTGTTAGCTCTTGGGTGAGTTGAATTTTACTCTTTGACTGAGTTGGGTCATTTCCTGTATTTATGAAAGCTTTGATATTCCTGAAAGTACAGGGCACCCTTAGCTTTGTGTACAGATGGAGGCATGAGGAAACTGGTTAAGCATTTCAGATCAATTTTCTGGTCTATTGGACAAGAAATGGAAGCATTCTGCAACTATGGTTTTGTTTCTACAGTAGTTTCTGGTTTTATGGTAATAAGAAATAAGCTGGTTACTGTTGTGCCTCTCTTAAGACTTTGGTGTCTGAAATTCCCATGCTGAGAATAAGTCCTCAGATCTCTTTTAGGAAAGATCTGGTCACTGAATAATGATTTATAGGATTTAGACAGAGATATCCTGACAAAGTCAGTGATCATTTGTCAGACACAAGAACAAATATAGTAAGAGCTTTGCATCTGAGAAGCAGAAGATACTTCAAAAATATTGATTGAGCTAGCTTCACAGATTTATGTGAGGGGTATTTTTCCATTTAGAGAAGAGGAAGTGAAGAAATCAATCATTTTGCACAAAGTTTTGCTGTAGTTCTTTGGCAAAAGAATAGGCTGGGAGGATGGATCTCTGGGTCTCCTTCAGGTCTTCTTCTTCAGCACAGGTCTGTTTTTCTACCTTATCATTTACTTCTGCAGAAGTCGAAATGATTCTTTTTTTTATTTCACTTTTCCATTTGGTTATTCGGTAGGTCAGGCTTAACCTAGGACAAGACTGGCTGTGCCTGACTGTTGCATTGACACCACAGCGTCCTTGCTTTGTAAGGCCAGAGCCTGGCCACAGTTCAGTAAATGGCAGAAGTCCCATTGGCAGTGTGGCCAGAGCTCCAGTTATAAATCCCAAATTAGCACTCATGTGTTATGACATTAAGGTTGATCAGAGGCACACTGCAAATTTCAGAGATGTTGATGTCACATGTTGGGGCTGTCACATATCTTGGACTGCGTTCGTGTGGCTCTGCAGAGATGGGGACACCTGGGGAGCGCTGACTGGCATTTGTGGCTGCAGGAGATAGGGGCTTCTGTGGGATGGTTCTGAGGACATCGCAGGGGTTTCTTGCACATATGTGTATCTACTTATTTTCTATTCTTATCCCTTACTAAATTACATGTTTTATTACCTGCTCAATGTTTAGGATGCTCCTTCTCTGCGAGTAAAATATGCCCTCATCTATTTGGCTGTGTCCACATTCCTTTCTTAACTACAGAGACAAATCATAGACCCCTCTCCAATTCCTGTGATGCTACCATTGCTTTAGAGACCTAGCAAATATTTATGAGCTCTTTTTTATTATTTTTTACTGAATACCATGTCTTTAAGGATTTCAGTATGTATTTCATTACAGAATGAAATAATATCTATCAACTTTTAATAATTATTTTGCTGTACTAGAAAAGCCTTTAACATGGTCCAGAGAAAAATGTATTTCTGGTTAATTTCAAAAAAGAAACAGCAAAAAATAATTTATTATTGCCGTGGTGCCCATAAAGCATGGTCTGGGACTTCAGACTCAGCCAGTCTGCCTTTACGTCTGACCTGAGGTAACAAAGGTGGTCTGGCACCACCAGTTAGATGGTGAGCTGTTGTCACCTGGCAATAGCCTGGAATAAAGATTTTCTGTGGAGAAAAGTCTGTGGTCAGAAGAGGCCTCTTGGTGACAGCCCAATATGTAGGGTTGTGTATCCTGTGTGTGCGTTTCCTGCTGTGGGCTTCACGAGATACTTCCGAGTCCACCGCTCAAAGAGGTCCCCACGACCGTCCCTCATGAGGGCAGTCGGGCTCAGATCAGGCTGCCCATAGAGGCTGTTCAGTTTCCTTTCTAGGTTTTCAAAACCTGTCTGGTTAAAGCCCTGAGCGACCTGGTCTGAGCTCTCAGTTGACCCTGCTTGGAGAGGAGGCTGGGCTGGAGACCTCCAGGGTTCCCTGTCACCCTGGGCGACTTGGTACAGTCGCGCACGTTCCCCCGCAAATCCAGCATGAGTTAGTCAGAGGGGCTGCGTAAGAGTGACATCAAACTTGGCTCATTGTCATCTGATTCAGATGTAACTCACGAAGTTATGATGCCTTCCAGTGTCGGAGGAACATGTTACCGTCATGGGCCAACGCTCAGCAGCAGAAGCATCTCCAGGGCCATTTTCAGAAGTGCTCTGTTGGATGTCTGGATGGGCCAGGAGGAGAGCTGCTGTGCCCAGCCCATGCCACTGGGTGTCCTCATGAGGCCAGCTACATTGGTCTGGGGGCCTTCGGCGGTGGCACATGTTGCAAAACACTCGGGAAAGAGATTGGGCTGGTGTTTTATTTGTCGTTGGGAGATGGCCAACATAAAACTGACTCATATACTACATCACCCGCCGAGAAACCCAGCCACAAAATTAATTGGCATGAATATGAAATGTATACTTCTCCTAATCAGCTTCAGCGAAGATTATATCCAAAGGCCCTTTTTGCGGTCATTCACAGAGCTTAATTGCTATAGTTAATATTACAATTAAAAAAAGGCCTGGGAGGAGAGCTGAATATTAGGCTCATGATGAATGATAATTATCGCTTTGTGTAGATGGGTGAAAAACGTTTCTAATTAAATTATTCTTGTAGCATAAATTAATAGCATGATCTGGATAAAGCACTTCTGATTTCCCATTTAGAATATTTCTAAAAGTGCCACGTTTGTGCCAGAATTTCAGCCTGTAGGTCAACTTGCCTTTTAAAAATACCTGATTTTTCAATGAATTTAGCTGCTTATCACAGCTTTCTGCAGCGAAGATGTTCTGCAATAATGGGATGGTTCAAATGTTGCATGGAGAATAAAATCAACTATGCAACTAATAGTTCTTTGAGCTGGGGAATTCATAGTGTAATTGGCAGGGTTTCATAGCATAACTGTCACATCTTATTCCTATATCAATTTCACCTCTGTCTGAGGATTTTTGCAAGACACAAACCATTAAGCTAATACCCTAAAAACAGGAAAGCTCATTAGCAGCTCTAGGGAAGGGGGTGAGATGGGTGCTGAAGGTGCCGGTCGTTAAGGTTTGAGAGAAAAGGAAGCGTGAAAGTTGCTAGGAAGAATTATTCTACATGCACTCGCTCTGTGCTCGGGAAAAATCCAATCATTTTTGTATACCTAGCATTTCTTCCTCATCAGTGAGAGCCGCAGTGAGTAAAGCAAACAGGCCAATGTAGCGGGCTCAGCGGAAAGTGTCAGCCTGCACTTCAAGCAGTGGATTACAGATAATGACTCTCAGTTGACCAGTAGCTCCGTGGCCTAATATATACAGCTGACTTGTTAGGTGTTGACAGCAGCCTTTTCTAGCAGGCCTCGGTAGACATTCATCTTAAGTTTCTAAAGCAACTGTCCCTGCCTGCAACAGGCGATTTTGAAGGTTGTAAGTGGGAGATAGATGGCCACTTTCTGTCAAGATAATGGGAATTTTGTGTCAGAGCCCTCTCTGTGCGTATGGAAGACTGTCCCTGAGATTTTCTGCACGCATGCCTTCTTGTGTATGCAGTACATTAGCGCTTACTGTATATATCAAAATTTGGCACTGCTGTATCTCTCTAAACATTGCATTAATCCATCTGTCTGTCACCATGGTAACAAGGCTCCCTATTGATGACTGAAGACGAGCTGAACCATTACAACTAAATGTGCACGGTTAAAGAGAAGTGAGGAAGCTCACTTTGTGTGAGCTGCAGGGACACCATGGACATACGGTAGAAAATGGGCTGATTAATGTTCTCTATGCATTATTTTTATTCATGGTCATCCGAAATAAAGCCTATTGCTACAACAGTCCTTAAATCTGATCTTTGCTTGCTCACTTCTATTTATTACAATTTCTGAAGAACTCAACATTAAAGAATGTGTATTTTTTCAGAAGTTTACATGTTCTGTGGTACAGATTTCTCCCAGAGGGGGGAAAGATGAAATGAATAACTTAAAGATCCCAAGTACAAAGCAGACCAGAAATGTTGCTGAATATTTCAAGGCACATATTCTCTCTCTCTCTCAATTCCATGCTTGTAACATTGCCAAAGTAAAATCAGTAAAGTGCATGCATTCATTAAACGATCAATGTCTAACTGAACACTGGTAGTTAGTTGGACCTGAGATTTTGGAGAACCATAATGTTGTGGAAACTCTAACATGAATTACTGTACTTCGTAAATCATTCTTAGACAATGAATTTCCATTTTTTATTACTCTGGCGCCATGCATGCTATTAATGGTAGACTCGAGTCTATAATTCTATTAGGCTATAAAGAGGTCTTTGGTTTTAGACCAGAAATAAAGCTTAAAACTAACCACTGGCATCTCATCTCTTTCTGTGTTTGTTGGACAAGGCTTTTTGTTCTCTAGAAGAATGCTGTGTATTTTTTGACCCTCTGCAGATCTTCTTTTCTAAGCCTCTCTGCTTTGCTGGCAAAGTTAACACTTAAAGACAGCTACAAAGTAGATAAAATGAGTGACTAGAGAAAGAAACAGGAATACTTAATTTTAGAAGCGCTTTGCTGCATTCACAGAGCTGAAAGTATGATTAATTTTTTTTTTTTAACGTCAGGATTTCCAGCTCTTTGAAATCTGTTTTAAGCTATGGCCCTGTTACAACAAGCGCTTGGGTCAGGATGTGGCTGACAAGGCCGTTTTATCTGCCCCAGGGAAGCCTCGTTGGTTAGGCGGTCAGCTGGGGGCATTGCTCCCAATGTGAGGGTGCAGGCTGCGTACACTTGCCTACATGCTGGATGTATCCATAGCAGGCAGATTTTATGACATCTGGTGTCATGCTGGGCAAACATAGGGCTTTTGCTCTGTTGGAGGGTATATGAACCCCTGGAAGGCCAAGGTCTGCTGGACCTACATGGCCTAACAGAGAGATGCAGAAACTTCCAACCAGCCTAGGGTTTCTGATTCACAGCTGACATTTCAGGTGCTTTCAGCTCAGCAAGAGGGAGGAAACAAACAAAAAAACTAACAAAACCTCTTCAAGTAAACACAGGTGATCTCTTGAACTGATAGGAAAGAGTACTGCTGCCTGATATGAAGTAGAGGGGAGTTGCAAGGAAGAAGCAATAACTGAAGAGAATCTTTCTAGTTTTATCTTTGACAGAAAATTAAACATTAATTCTGAAATTTATAAATGCCAGGGTTGTAGCTTTTGTTGCTCTGGATAGACAGAGACATGACAACATCATCTGGCCTCAAATATCTTTGGGGGTACAAAAGCAGCACCTGGCCATGCAGATGATGCCCATCTGTACTGTGTGCTATAATATAATGCCTTGGTTCCAAGTGGTACTCCACCTCCATCCCTGGGTGCAGCAGGCCCTCCAGGACAGCAAAGAGCTACAGCCACAGACACAATTTCTCAGAGTTCCTCTAGTAAGTTAAGCTTTCAAATGTTAAAGCAGCAGTGCAACATATGTTCCCCTGATAAAATGAATTTCAATCAGTTTATTATGTAAACAATCTTACAGTACAGTCAAATGGAGTTGCTAGGGATGGGAGGAACTTTGATTTATACTTACAAAATTATACATTTTAGTAACTTTTAAATTAAATTGTTAACCATTGCGCTAAAATACAAAATTTAAAAGCCTTACCAGTTAAAAACTTTATTATTCCCTCCCTAAGTCAATATTGAATAAAGCATATCTTTAAAAAGAAAAAGCAACAAGTGTTTTTAATAATTTTTAGAAATTACAAAATCTCTGATTTTTTTAAGCTGAATTTTGCAAAATTTCACTCTCCAGTGAATTCCTGTCTCTCTTGAAACTCTTGAAATCTAAAAACTTCCTTCAAACCATACCATTGCAATAAAAATTTGTTTCAAATCCTGACCTAGCACAAGAGAGTTATGTCCTTGCCAGCTGTATTTCTCTCTTCAAGCTATGCAGTACTTATGTCCTCTCACTACAGATGGGAGAAATTTGAGAGTCTATAGGAGACATGCTTCTGCCCTGCCCATACGTTTGGCTGCTATTCATATAAGATGGTGCTTGTTCACATCCATTTCAGTCCTCAACCACTCAACAGAGAGAAAGTATTTCATGATCAAAGATTTTATTCAAGCAACACAGTACTGCTCTTTGTGTACTTGTTTTTCGGCCAGCTGGGATTCTTGCAGCAGCATTCCTATGTTTCCAGCTGTCTGATGCTGATGCCCTCTCCCCAAATTTAATTTTATCCTTGTGCTGTGTGAACCGTACTCCAAACGCACACGGAAGCATCTTTGGTGCGTTTCAGGTAAATGTTCAGCCTGACAGCTCCTGGGGATATCGGTCAGGCTGGACTCCAGGACCTATGTTGCCTCTTCCCACCCGGAATAGAAGCCTCTGCTTTCACAGCATCTCCCAGGGCTGCAAATAGCATGTTCTAGGCAGGTACCAGGTGAGGCCTTGGGGGGCTCTTTGCATTGCTTTCCCTGATCTCAGCTCCAGGGCTGGCCTCCTCAAGTGGGATAGCAGGGAATATGGGCTGCCTCGGTCCAGAGGGTATATGGGTTGGGCAGCAAAGCAACAGGATACTGTCCACATGCCTGAGAACTTGGGTTTTGTTCATACATGAGCCTTGACCACAAGCCTTGATGTTGGCCTGTGCAAAGAGTATTCCTGAACCTGCCACCTGCTCAGAGATAGGAGGGGACTTAAGCTTATGAGGGTTAAGGAGATGGAGAGTTGTATACTTGGGGTAGGTTGGTGAGGAGGAGAGAATCTGGTGCTTTTCATGACTTTGAGAGTGGGTGGGAAAAGAAAGTGGGTGTCTTTTGTGCAAAGAGGGCCAGGAAACTCTTGCTTTTGTGTTCCCGAGGAGGTGCAGAGGAAGGAAGGAAATTTGTGCTCAGGACTGATTGGAGGCAGCAGCAGTGCTGAGATGGATATATACAGACTGAAAGACTCATGGGAGTAATCCATATCTAAGCATTCACCACCTCTTTCGTAGAGAGATACATCAGGTCACAGGGATTCTTGCAGAATGTAGGAATTGGCATCTGATGAGAGAAAGCAGGCCACGTGGGCGGCGAGCTGAGGTCACGGTCCCTTGCATCACTGCACATGTGCAGCTTGGCTGGGAAAGGGCACTTCATCCAAGATAAAAAAGCTGCAATGCCTGAAATAAACACAGGCTCCCTGGCTTTGCAGAAGCCCAGGTTCTGCAAAGGGGGAGAGTGCCAGCTACCCACTTTGGAAGAGTGAAGAGCTGAAAATGACAACGATAGCTTCTCTCTTAGTGTAGTTATAAGAACCATACAGAGACAGCTGCTGGGAACGTGAATCCCATCTTTTGTTCCCTGCAACAGGGGAATCCACACTGGGAAAAGAGCTGACAATATTTTCAGTGTTGCTGAAGAGGATTGTACGGGAATACAGGCATTGGGCAGTGGCTTTGAAGATCTTGACTGCAAACAGACCCACCTTGGATCTGCAAAAGCAGCAGCTGCCTCCTGAATATGCATGGGTGCCCAGATTGCTAGCACTGAATGGCAGGTGCTAACTCAGACAGGCATCTTACACGTGGCTTCCTGTGGCCAAGAATTCTTGATTATCTGCTTCTCAGCTCAGATACAGAGCCCAGATATATGGCATGGTGCCATGAGGAAAGTTGGTCTCCAAGATGCAAAACCTCCTAAGTCGTGAAATATTGGTTGTTGTCTTCAGAATAGTAAATAAATGAATAAATAAAGAAATTCTACTTCATGTAAATCTAGAAGCTTTGGCAACATGTGGAGAGGTGACATCTAGAGATGACTTACCTGGACCTGGCAGGCTCAGAAGAGGCCTGAAATGCTGTCATGGTTTCCTGAGCTGTTGCAAGAGGAGCAGTGTCACCTGCAGCAAGCAAAACAACAGCAGGTGGGGCGTGCTCACAGTGTGTGCTATGCAAAGGTTACCGGTGTGTGTTAGGTTTATTCTGAGCATCTGAGCAACATGTTGTGGTCAGGTATCATGGTTAGAGCAGACAATTGCTGAGTGTTCTGCATGGTGCATAATAAAGCTGTGGTGGGTAGACAACAACAAAAAAAAAAAAAGTGGGGGTTGGATTTTGCATTAACGCGTGCTTCACTGAGTATGGAAAAAAAAAAGAAAAAAAAGAAAGAAAAAAGGGTAAGGACGAAGCCAGTCTGCTCAGGAAAGCCCTAACTTTTATGCCAAAAGCTGGTCTGCACCAGTTGGCCTGGATGAGAACCACAAAAAATGGGGCTAAAGCAGGTTCTCATGAACACCATGAGCTACCCCTTCATGCCACTGGTAATTTGCTCCTTGACAGCATTCATCTGGACAAATCCTTCTGGTGCAGTTACTTCTGAAAGTGGAGAAATGCAGCTTTTTACAGATGACACCCCTCCCCCCAAGATGTTTTTTTATGTAAGGTATTCCTAAAAATCCACCTGCAACTTATCACACGGGCAGCAGGTGCTTCATATTTCCTGTCCTGATGTCATTGGGCCCTACTCCTCAGCTCTGAGCAGCCACCTGAAGCTTCAGCCATTGACTTTACCAAGTATACACCACCTCAGAGGCACACAGGGCTGATGTTGTTTGCCTGAAGGACTCGGGCTTCTCATTATGTGTATTTGGAAACTTCCTTCTTCTATGCATGCACCCAGTTTATAAATTTCCACATGTAAATATCTATTGAAGTTATCACAAAGTTATCTCAAAGGTAAAAAGGGAGCCTATTTACTGGTAACTGAAGCTCTTCAAGCTTGGACGTTCACACAAGCATCCCCCTCCTGCAGTCCCCTCCTCTGATGTTGCTGGTCACTTGGGGTTCTGTGGCTGAGAGACAACTGACGTAGGACGTTCCACTTATCTGCTCGAAGCTGGAGGGAAGGTAGGTCTGAGCGTAACCTGCTATAGTTGATGTCGTAGAATCACAGAATGGTTTGGGTTGGAAGGGACCTTAAAGCCCACCCAGTTCCAACCCCCCTGCCGTGGGCAGGGACACCTCCCACCAGACCAGGTTGCCTAAGGCCCCATCCAGCCTGGCCTTGAGCACCTCCAGGGATGGGGCACCCACAGCTTCTCTGGGCAGCCTGTGCCAGTGCCCTCATCATGAAGAATTTGTTCCCTATATCTAATCTAAATCTACCTTCTTTTAGATTTAAACCATTGCTTCTTGTCCTATCACTACACTGTCTGATAGAGTCCCCCCTCATCTTTCTTGTAAGCTGCCTTTAATTACCAGAAGGCTTTTATAAGATCTCCACAGAAAGTGGAAAGATTTCTCCAGTTTCTACTTACGAACACTTGTGATACAAACGAATATGTGAATTTCACAGAGGGAGGGACTCTGGTTACTGGTAAGCAATTTCATTGCCTATACCTCAAATCTGAGTTTAAATTGTTCTCCCAAGCTTTTTTTTTTTTTTTTTCTGAAGCTAATGTTTCTGTTTTTTTTTTCTTCTTCTGTTTTATTCCTGTTAGTATTATAATGCTTCCAAGTGTAATCTTTGCATATTATTTATTGCATTAATAATTTTCTTTAGAATTCTGAACGGATTTCTTGGATTTGATGCTTACAGTTTTATTGGTTTAAGATACGATTATGCTACAGGCTGCCATTTGCTCATCAGAATTAATTTATATGAATGCTACTAGATAAGTATAAACTAATTCAAAAAAAAAAAAGATTTATAAACTCATTCTCCTATTTTGGTGTGAAAAGCAGATGTTCTAAAGCCTTTACAAGTCATTCTCCAAATCTTGGTCAAAACTTTGTCTTAACCACACATGTAATCCCATGCCTTTTCCATTCCATTTAGTTCATAAAAATAATTAATGAATAATAGTCTTAGAGTAAAAAATAGAAATATGTCTTATGAGGCCAACTTGGGAATATCTGAAGAATGCAAGCTTCTGAGAACACTTAAAAGTGAGCCACTGTACTCATTGTGGTATGAAAAACTTCTATGAATTGAAAAGTACATTTCCATCTGAAAAAGTTGCATTCAGTACTAGTATAAGTAATTGCTAAACTTCTGATGTCACAAGCTTCTGAGAAGAGCAAAGCCCATCCATTTATGTGTTCACAAAAATACGTGAATGAACAATATAGTAAATAAATGAACAAAGACACAGGGAAAATGTGTTTGTTTTATGTCTCTGACCACACTTGTATATCATCTGTGTCACATTTCTGTTGATTGTCAGACTTCCTTTCTCTACTGCAGTGTTGTCAGCCATATGATTCATGAGTCATGTCTAGTCCTTTGTTTACAGAGCTCATTGAATATTCATATTTGAGAGTATAAATGATAAGTTTCTTATTCTGTTGGGGGTGGGGGGAAGGAGGTAGACCTTCGAAATTCAACATTAATTTGGTCCTTGCTGCACCCCTGAGTCTGTCATGGCTTATTGTCCTGAAAACAATAGCTTTCCGAGGTGTAAAATGACCTGTTCTCCCTTTTTATTTTTGCTCTTTGTTTTATGGCAGAAGGTGGGGAAGAGAGATGGGTATGAAACCCAAGACCTTGCTGTTTGCTGGGGGGAAGTATATGTGGCAGGGGAGGGCAGGTGTAGAAGAGACGCAAAACCAAGTTGAAGACGGGAAAAGGAATATGGGAAAGAAAAGAAGGGAGCAGGAGAAAAGCAATGATACAATGCTAAATCTTCCCAGTTAATGACGTTGAATTGTGACAATGAAGCATTAAAGAGATTTTCAAAAGCAGTTAGCTCGATTTTCAGATGGCCTAGTTAAGTGTTCAGTGATGCAGATAGCCCCCCTCTGGGATTTTCAAAAGTCTCTAATGGCCTAATTCCTCCAAGGAAAACTATTATGCACTTTGTGTTACTCCGCATCAACGCGTCACGGATGTGTTCCACTGACAGCGATGGCTGCTTGAAGCGTGGAGTTCAAAACAGCGAAGCAGCCCACGACTGCAATTATAACGGAGGCTTTTCTCTAAATGAGCGTCATGCTCCTGCAGGAGCCGGGTGGCAACACTTTCCTGCACTCCACTGCAGAACACGAGCTGCTTTTCCCCAGCACTGCAAGAGGGTCTTCGCTGGGGCAGCAGAGAAGAGAAAGGAAGCAGCAGCCAGGAAACATACACAGAGGTGGGGAGAAAAGGTCATAGATGAGATAAACTTGAGCATCTTTGCGGTTGTGCTTTGATCTACCAAGAGTCTCGTCCCTTCTATAACCCACGGTAGGAAACAAGAGTTTAAAAAAAAAAACACCACCTGTGAAAGGGATACTCTTTCAAGCAAGAGATATTATTTAAAGAACTCTAACCCAAAACATTTTTACTATTTTAATTGTTTTGGTTACTTAAAATAATTGTAGTTGACAGCACCACGCTAATCACACAAGCCTTTGCAGGTATGCACTGTTGGTGGTGGTGGGTTTTGTTGGTTTCCTTTTGCAATGGACTTACACAACGGTTTAAAGCGTCGGTGAGACTTCCCTGCTCTCTCTAAAGAAGGACATTGTAACTTGCTCAGATAAACAGGAAAAAGAGTAGAAGTTTCAAGTATAATTAAATTTTTAAAAGTTTCCTAAAAACCTACGAGAGAGAGAAAGGCAAATTAATGCCAACGCTGTGGGGAGAACTTGGCCCCTATATATTGCCACCCTCAGCAAGTCTTAATGATAAGCCTGAGCTTATCTAACAGTTCACCACCACCCAGCAGGGGAAGGTCATGCTCTCCCTTCCTTTTCTGCTTTTAAGCTGTGTGTTGTCTCCTCTCGCTTTTTGCCAGCACCTAGGGGATGCCTCCATGAGCAGGTCTGGCTGAGTCTGAAGTTCAGGGGCAGCCTAGCCTGATCCAACTGCTGGCTGCAGTCCTGCTCCCTGCCCCTTTGTTCTCCTCTTTCCTCTTTCACTTCCCTTTTGCAGGGCAATGTGTTCCTCCTGCCCCTCCCTTGTGACAGTTCTGGATGCTTTGTCATGTCCTCTGATGAGTAGTTCCAACATGATAAGATGGCAGAAAATTTAGGGGAATTGAAAAAGAAAAAAAAAAAAAGGTACGTTTTTCTGCTGATACCTCTGTGCCAAGACAGTTCAGCAAAAAGCCTGAGAAGCAGTGGAGAGACTGCAAGCGAGAGGGTGGAACTACATGAGTGGGTGGAAGGGTCAGAGGAGAGGACAGGACAGGACAACTGCCACCCTTCACTGTCAGTTTCGGAGAGTGTTATTCTCCTCACCACAAGGTTATTGTGATGGGAAAGGAAATCTAGCTTCGTTGCACCCATTCCTCCCACAGCCACTTGTTTCCATATTGAATGTGCTGCACAGAAGAAGTGAGGCCTATCTCAATGACAAGGAATTTCCAGTCCGTGCTGGAGACACCGAGAAATCAGAAAGCATATGTGCTGTGAAGAGTATACAGATGGGCATGACCCATGATCATATGCTTACTTCTCTGAAAACTAAGCTCATTTCCTGTACGTATTGTGAAAAAAAGAAAAAAAAATAGTGTGGTTTTAAAGAGGAAGTTTACAGTAGAAAAGGTAACGGTTTGGTGATCTGGGATTAGGATAGAGCTGTACAAACCATGTTAGTCAAGAATCAGTAAAATATCCTTATTACAGACCTTCGGTGGAGTGTATAGAAATTTCTGTATAGCACCGACCGATAAAATGGAGCTGCTCTGCTTCAAGCAATGAGGAATGCAATGCTCTTCACATGGTAGCAAAACTACAAACAAAATATAATTCCCTCCACTACACTAATGCAGGATTTAAGATTTACGGATTTAAGGAGGAAAATTATTTCCTGGCTCCAGTGAGGGATCATTTTATGTGCTCCAACACTGATAAGAGTGGAAATATTTTTTCCTCACGTAACTTTACTCTCCTCCTGGTCCTTTCTTTTTCTTTACTTGCATGTTATGTGAACTTCCCAAAATGAACAATTTTTTCTTCTTCCTTTCACTCATATTAGTGCAAGAAGGACTGTTAAATAGGGTTAAAATACCACAGCGATAACCTCACGTAATGCTTGTGTTTGTTTTTTCAGTTGAAATTGTAAGATTTTGAGGCTGTATCTCCTGAACTTTGGAAGCAGTCATTGATCATGGAAGCATGCCCAATTCTGAAAACTTTTGGATTTTAATTGTATTTTTAAGGAGAATTATGATCTTCTGCTGGAATAAATGAAAATATCCATAGATTTTGAATTCTATCCAAAGCAGTGAAGCCATATGTTAAGAAGCCAAAGTTGTAAGCTGAAAACTGTAGAAATATTCCATATTCTATATGATTAAGCCATTTCAGACATTCAAGTTATAAACAGCTATTTCTCCAATGCTTCAAAAGAGAAAACAAAACAAAAAATACACCACCAACAACCATGAGATATGGTTTATGATAAGTGGGTAAACTGTAAATACAAAATTGATTTTGGTCTCCAGAAATTGAAAAGTTTCCTTACCTCCTCTTGCCTGTTTAATTCACTGCAGAGAAGCAGTGTATGTATTGCTTTGTTGGAAGGCTGTACTAGACACATTGCTCTTTCAATAGCAAGACTTAAGAGACACTTTAAAGTCTTTTGGACCTGCTTAAGCTGATTATGTTTTAGAAATGACAACCTCTGTTTACTTTTTTGATTCCTTAGATAGTGTTTCAGATGTGCAGTGTCTCACTCTCACTTCTTCATTTTCTTTTCTTTTTTTTTTTTCTTAATGTTCATCATGCCTAATATTATCTAGTCTCTTAGGACTTACTGCACTGGCAATTTTAAATTCAACGGTCATGAGTTGGACAGTTTTCTCTAGGGATGTGGCCTATCTGAAAAACAAATCTGTCATTTCAAAGAAAGTTAGTGCTGTTGGTACTGAAGTTGCGTACGTAATTTCATTTTCAGTTTTCTTGACAAAAACCACAAAAAGTTATTTTATACTCTGCAAAATATTTAGCTACATTTTTTAGAGAAGTATAATGATTTTAACAAAACTAAGCTCTTTTTTTTTTTTTAATGGGATAACATTAAAAGTAGGAAACTGAACTATTTACTTCCAGGAGGAGTAATGGGAAAACAAAAACAAAATAACTTTTCCTCCAAGGCTATTTGGCAACTTTTATGAAATTTAGTAATATTTCCAGTTTTACCCCAAACAGTTTGAAGGAAATGAAGTACTTTCACAAAAGGAACAGTTGGTATTGGTAAGAAGCTAAAATGATGATTTGTTGGCCAAGCAGTGGTAGAGAGTTACTTTTGAAAAACATCAGAGAAAAATGAGAAAAATGTTTGTTGAGGGAAAAAGAAGAAAATTCTTAGTATTAAAATTGTAAAAACTCTTAACATTATGTAAGTGCTACTGACATTACAAACTGGCATGTATGGTGTACTTCTGTACTATTGAACAGGTTTGAAACTGCAAGGCTTCTTTCAGTGCCTTGCCTGACAATAATAATACTTTTTACTTTTATTTTTTTTCCAAAAACTAATTGTGAAAGATTTGTAAAATGTCCCTAGAACCCATGTCTGTGGCAGTACCTTGATGTCTTTCCACCTGTGAGAATATTGGATCTTTCAGTTCAATACCTGCTATTTCCTCCTTTTTTCATTAGAAGCACTTGGTTTGGCAACGTAGGATGTGTGGAGTACAGACATCTTATGTATGTTCAAAATTCTACATTTTTTTACTTTGTGATTATCTAATCATTTAAATACCTTTTCTGATTACGCTCACACCACTGTCAAGCTGATTCTGTCATGAAGCATGGCAACGCTCTATACACATAAGGTGACTTGTCATTTCAGCAAATTAGCTGCTGTTTTAAGAATTGCCCTTATGACACCTCCACACGGAAGACAGGGTAAGAGACAGCAAGTTTCAGTGGTAACAACTCTTCCATTGTCATTTTCTCAACAAAAAGATAGGCTTTTTTCTTTTAACTATCTGTTGCTGCACCATATTCTTCCATTGCATGGAGATCAACCTGAGACACAGAAAAGAAATCAGAAAAGTACATACCAGAACACATGATCCTACAAAGTTTTATGAAGAGAGAATCTATTTGTCCTACCTACTGTGTTTATGATTTAATCTGTTTGGTGCCTCAAAACAATTTTCATTAATATTGTGAATGAATTATAAAAAATGCTTTCAAAAATACCATCAAATGGTAACTATTAGTTGTATAAAATACCTTTGTACAGGAGTTTTCAAGTGATATTAAAAGCAATTTTAAAAAGGTGTTTATACTGTCTTCAAATTATTTGCAAAAGGATCGTACTCTGAATTCCAAGGCAGGACTGGTACAAATTAGATACTAGTACAGGCTTTCTGTGTGAAAAGTACCACAGGTAGCACTGGATGATCATAATAGAGTCAAAATACATTGCCTATTGAAAGCAGTAGAAGTTGGACTTTCACTCTTGAGTTTTACTTTTCAAATTATTTGTTGGGGCACTCCTCAGATTCTTTTACATATTCCTCTCAATTAACATGACTGAAGTTCACTTCACAACCACAGTGTCTTAAACAAAACCCAAGTGAAATACTGTGGAGTAGATAGCAGCTTGAATGAGGTGCTGGTATTGTTTGCAAATGTTTTGTTTCTGAAGAGCGTTTCTGAAATTAGCTGGAGTGCTACCAATGAAGATAAGCCAACAATGACATTTTTACATGAACTGTCTGCTCTGTTTTCTGAATGCCTGAAATATTTCATAACCTCTGGAGAGAACAGAGCTATTTCACATCATACAACCATTAATATTGTCAGAGTACAGATCTCAGCAATGTGCTAATAAAAACCTGATAAAGACTAAAACACTTGTCAGTGAATCACATTTCTATCAGCAGCCTTCTGCTGGCATGTATTGATGCCGTATTCAGGAAGACAGGAAGAAAACTCACCAGTTGTTTATAAAGAACATTTCAAAGAATGAAAATGCTGTGATGTGAATTGCCTATATGTGTAAGTTATGAGATAGCAGGCAAAGAGATGACAATAAGCACTGGGGGGAGGAGGAGGATATGGAAAGGAGTAGTGCAGCAGCACCTACTATAATAAATAAATAAATAAAATAAATAAAAAAGGGGATGCCATTGCATTTTCACAAGAGATGCTATCATGAGCTGGTTTTGCATCCTGCTGCCTGCTTACCACAGGATTACTCCTTTAAACCTTACAGAGTGAGACACCCCTCCATACTTTTCCTATGTGGCATGAACATTTCCAAAATGATTCTTGCATATCAATAATTGGGGTGGCAGACCCACCAGGAGAGTGTCTGCCAGGTCAGTCTGTACTATTTGGTTACCAAAGTTATGAATTTTCACTAAGGAAAGGCGAGTATCCAGTGCTGGTCAGCCTGTTCCAAAGTTCCTTTGTTATCAGTCATTCTTTACGGATAAAGAATTAGTTTATTGCATTAAAGGGATAAATATCTGCAAAATTAGAAGTGGAATTATGAAAGCAGAAATCGCTGCCCACACACAGGAGTTCAGCTGCGCCCTCACACCGTTTACTTTTCGGTGTCTCCCCTAGGACAGCACTCAACCACGTGGGGCTGTAATAGAGCCTAATTTACTTGGACATTTGATGGGCACGCTTTGTGGTTGTTGGGACTGCTGCGGACGTGCCCCAGGGCAGGGCAGGGCTGCCCCGACCCGAGGGAATTTGGGTACGGGCGCAACCACCTCAGCCCCACCGCGGAGCCACCTCAGCGCCCCAACCGCTCAGCCGGGCTCCGCCCCGCCCCCCGCCGCCAGCAGGGCTCGCGGGGCACGCTGGGACTTGTAGTCCATTCCTCCGCCCTCCCCTCCTCCGGGGCCGCTCGGCGGAGGGGGGCAGCCAAACTACAGCTCCCAGCGGGCGGAGGGAGGGTGGTCCCGCTCGGCCGGGCCGCGCGGGCGGGGCCTCTCCGCGCCGAGCGCTCCCCCGCACACCTCGCCCGCCTGCGGCCGGGGCTGACGGGAGGCTCCGCGTGCCCGTGCGTGCGCGCGCGGGGGCGGCTGGTTGCGAGGGGGGCGGTGAGGGCAGAGCAGTTGGGCGGGCGGGCGGGCCGTCGGACGGGGGGGGGCTTCGCCCGCCGCTCCGCTTCACCGATGAAGAGGCGGCTGGCGGCGGGGGATAAGCCCGGGTAGAGGGCGGGGAGGATGGTAAGGGGCCGGCGGGGTCCCGGCGCAGCTCTCCCGGCGGCGGCGCCCTCCGCCCCTCTCCCGCTCCGCCCTCGCTTCGAGGAGCCGCGCCGCGGGGGGAGGCGGGGGCTCGGGCAGCCGGCGCCGCCCGGGGCGCGGGGCGTGAGGCGGGGACGCGGCGGGGCGGGGGGATGAGGAGCCGGCGGGCAGCCGCCGCCTGCCGGGCCCCGGCCCGGCCCCGGCCCGCCGCCCTGCCCTGAGGCGGATCGCGGCCGGCCGTGCCGCGGCGGTCTGTGAAGGATCGGGGGCTCCGCGGGGCTCCCCGGGGAGCGGTCGCCGTGCGGCGGACGAGGAGGGTTTTGGTCGCCAGGCGCCGCCGCGGATGGTGGAGCCGCTCCCGCACCGTGCCTCGGCCAGCCTGCGGACCGCGGGGACGTCTGCCTCTCGGGGTGTGTGTGTGGGGAGGAAGAAGAAACCTTCCCGCTCGAAAATAAACTCGGAGAAAAAAAAAAAAAAGACTTTTTTTTTTTTTTCGGACAGCCTAACTGCTTTATATATCTTTTTATTTTTCTCTCGTTTTGCGATACGTCCCTTTAAAAAAGGATTGTCCTGCGTGGTGGTTTTGTAACGGGTGGAGCAAGGACGGAGCCCTCTCAAACACTGCTGACATGACAGCTGTGGTGTCTGAAGAGTTAACCGGGGTCTGCGTGGTGCACCTACCGCTGGCCTGGTAGCAGGCTCTTCCTTTTTAACTGGGGCTGGTGGAGAGGGTTACCTTGGTCAGAAGAAGCTTTGCACACTATATATATATTGTACCTGCTTTTTGGTGGGGTTCTCCCCACATTTTACTTTCTCTTGATGACTCCTGGAGGTGGCAGTGGGCCCATGAAAGACTGCGAATACAGTCAGATCAGCACGCACAGCTCTTCGTCTCCCATGGAGTCTCCCCATAAGAAAAAGAAAACAGCTCCCAAGAGAAAATGGGAGGTTTTTCCTGGAAGGAACAAATTCTTCTGCAATGGGAGGATCATGATGGCTCGACAGACTGGAGTCTTCTACCTGACTCTCGTTCTCATCCTGGTCACCAGTGGACTCTTCTTTGCATTTGAGTAAGTGACGTTAAAGTCTTCATGTCTTCGCGCTCTTCCTGTAGCTATTTACTTGCTGACTGAAAGCAACATAAACATACTTATCCAGATGTCATAGGGGGTGCTGGCTGAAATCAGCTACCGTCGGTTTATGTAATTGAGAATGTGTTGTGGTAAGGTGCTGAGGGGCATGCAGTCCTGTTTTCGTTACTGTGCTCTGTGGAAAACTCAGCTCTGAGGATGAAGGCGGTACGGCTTTTATACTGCAGATTTCCAGCTCTTGTTCTTGTTGCAAGAGGAGCGTAAAACAACAGGTTTGGGACGGTCAGGAAATGAGGTAGCTGTTTGTCCGTCAGTAACTCTGATTAGAATCAAAACTGGCAGGTGCAAAAATACTGACCTTTTGTCACAGAACCGAGTGCGAGGAAAGCAGTGTCTTTTGTTAGTTCATAAATCAGGCTTTTTTCCCCATCTTTTCCTTCTTGAAGTCATTTAATAGCTTGTGGATAAGAATTCCAGGTTAGTTAAATAAAAGGCAGAGCTATACCATTTTGTATGTACCTAGCTTTTCACCACTAGGTAACAGCATTACTTTGTTTGTGATGGTAACTTGTTGTGCGTGAGGTGGGTCTTATTGTAAGCAATGTTTGTCTTGGAGTTTCAGATTTATTTTTTAAGCAGGTTTCTGGCATCCTCATAGGGCCTTTTTCTCTGTTGCTGTGAGTCTTCAGGAATCTTTTTCATCTCTATCAAGTGAAGACACAGTGGCAGCAAATCTAAAGTACTGATTTTTTTTTTTCCAATTATATTGGAGCGGCTAAATTAATTATGCATGCCAATAATTAGGTACTTGATATGGAAAATGCAGTTCACCTTTTATTTAGTTATTTAAAGCACTGAGTTACGATGGTGCTCAGACTGCTAAAATACTTGCTATAGGAACTACTGAGTTCTTTTTAAAGATATCGTCCTGCTTCATCTGTTTAAAACTATCCTAGCTTGATTTGTGGTTTGTGGCAGGAAAAAAAAATACAGTTGAACAGCATAGGTTACTACTTGATGCCTTTAAAGAAAGAGATAGCGACATTAGCAGGCTCTGACTTGTGCCAGTTAAATGTAGAAGACAATCTTAACATACTAGTAGCATTTAAGAAGGTAAAAACGCTCAGCAGGTGATCAGAGTCTAAATCCGTGTGACCGGAAAAGGTGTCCGTGAATTCCTCAGGTGAATTGTCTTCAATGGGCTCCGGGTGATGTTAGCGGGGTGATTCATTGTAAATCTTCTGCAGACATTATGAAACTTCTTGAGCATCCTTTGAGTAATTGCAATAGCAGAGTGGATGATGGTGTCCATTTACTGCACGTGCGCTTACTTTTCTGTTTTTAAAGGGGTATCGAAGGTGTCTGCTGATAGCATTGCATCAGGACTGGCTGCTACTCTGTTCTGGTTGTTGTGATTAGGCCTAATTTTGGAAAGGTTTTCCGTGTGGGCAGACGCTCACATCTGTGTGTGGTCTCATCACCTTCGCTAGAGCCTCCAAAGGCAAGTGCTGGACTTCCCATAAACACCAGAATGTAAATGTAGGATCAGAAGTGTAATGTTTTATAGTCGTGATTGTAAAACTTATTTGCCAAACCACCATTTACGGCTTATTTACGTGTTTTAAAGCTTTGATCCTTCAGAGAGAAATATTCTCTGCAGTTGCATGATTCAGAACTGCTAGAGCAGGATGAGCCGCTAGCTCTTCGTCACCTGATTTCATTACCACTGTGAGTTATGTGCTCTTTGAGACTCGAATGCTCCAACTGGTATTGTGTCTTTGAGCTTATCTGCAGTGTAACTGTATGCGATGGACCAGACCATGTTTGGAGTCAAGTTAGAGCATTTTGATACAAAACTGGTTAGAAAAAGTACCAGAAATCTTGAAGCAAGGAGAAATCTTTGGCTTTAAATAACTGTATGAGCAAAGCATGTGTACTGCTTGAGTCGTTCTTGTATCACTTGCACTCTTCTTTTAAGGAAATTAAAAATAGAGGGCAGCAATGATATTTAATTTTTACAATAATGGTAAGGTAGGTTTGGTGTTTAAAAAGCACTTATGCTGGAATTATTGTGTATCCTCTGAAGGCACAATCAAACGAAAAAACCTACACCAAATCCCTCAAACTTTGAGACTGGGAATGGTGTTCAGCATGTTTGCAGTGTTTGAACTACAAAAGCTTGGTAAGGTTATAAAGGGAAGAGGGGACTCTCCTTGCTTAAAAAGTGTTATTCTGAAGCAGTTTCTCATTGTATCACTCGTTAGTGGTCTGAAGTTGCTATTTATTGATCAGCTGAGAAGGTCTTGAGTTGTTAGAATGTCTCTTCTGTTATTTAACTGATTTGGTTAGGAAGCTGCTCCTCAACCAGCCCTTTACAGGATGTGATAGCAAAGTGCTTCAGTCCTTTGTGTACACGTGGGCCCAAGTGATTTTTAAATGGATGTATGCCTTGTGTATCTGAACTGTAAGGTGAAGCTCTCAGTGAAGAGGAAGATATCGTGTATGTTCTTGCAATTGTTCTTCGCTACAATTGGAAGAAAGGACTTTGTCCACTTGGGTTTTGGAAACTGGAAAATAGGTGCTAACGTTCCAAGTCATTCCCCAATTGCAGACAATGAAGAGGGGGACTAGGAAAGAGATGAACCTGACAGCTGATTCCTGAGAGTCGTGCAAACAAACACTTGTCCTTTATCCTTTTGGCTTCATTTGTTCCTCTAACGTCATCTCTTCCTGTACCTCTTATTTTGCTCTGACACCCATTCATCCAGAGCTATTTCATGTGCTTTCAACTCATCTCCAGGGTAGAAATGCATTTCACTGAATCAACAAATTGTAGCTCTCCGAAAGCAAACACATCTTGACCTGCATAGCTTTTGACTTTGAATCATGCCTTTGTAATCTTCATGTTTCTTCATATTTATGCTTCTGTGCTTTTTCCTGCCTACTTTTTTTTTCCACTTCCTGCTTTCTGCTGTTTTTATTCCTTTCTCTCTGTTGGTGTTTTTCTCCCCAGGTACATCACTAGGTACATCTCCCGAGGTACATCACTACTTCTTCCTTTTGACGTTTCGCTATTCTTTTTCATTTGCAAAGAGGTAAAAGAGATTTTGCTTTAAAACCAAACACCACCAACAAAAAAAAACAACAAACAATACCTTAAGCTTCCAAGCAGTTGCAGTCTAATTGCTGCATATTCCCCTGCTTCTGAAGGAAGGAAATGCAAATAAGCAGTTTTATTTCTGTAACCTCTCTATTAAATATAACATGATGTATTGCAAGTACTTGGGGGACCCAACAGAGATGTTGTGCTTGAGGTACTCTTAAAAATTACATCTATTTCAAAATGCTCAGGACTAAGCACCACAATTCACTTCAATCGGTCTTTAAAATTTGGGTATATTACTTTATCTTGGAAATACAGTTCCTGACTCTAACCTTATGATGTTTTCCTTTTTCTTTCTTGCAAATTTGGCTCAATGATGGACTTTGCTTTGCCTTGCCCCATTATACAGAGACACAGTTTTCTTAAAAATAACTATTCAGTGCTCATGTTTAAGTATCTGCATGACAAGTTTGGAAAACAAATTCCTTTCCCCAGAGCAGAGATAGCATCAGTAACTGAAGGGCAGATATTACTGCTGTGCCTAGTCCATTCAACCACTGTATTTGCGTATATGTAAAGCCCTTTATTGGTGCAATAAAGACAGGCAAAATTAAGGCACTTCATACTTACTGCTTTTATTCAGCTAGGTATGCATTCTCAAAAGAGAAGAGAACCCTTCATGCTTAGGGTCATTTGGGCTACTGTAGGTTACAGAAAAGCAACAAGGAGGCTGGATGGCATATTTAACACAGGAAGATGTGTAAAACAGGCATCTTGTTAAACGGCAGGTCTCGTACGGATGCAGAAGCTTCACTAGTTTGGAGGTGTGGTGGGTGGGCTGCGAGCTCTGCTGCTGTGAGCTGCCCCTGGCTGCCAGCACAGCTCCTTCTTGGAGCCAGCACAGGAGGAAACGTGTCTGCACCGGAGCTGCTTTGGTTCAGGCTTCCAATGAAAGGTGGATGTGAGTGAGGATGCTGACAGAATAGAACTGGCTCGGGCACAGTCAGGTTTTCTTCTGTCAGCTCTGTTGCAGGGTCAGTAACTCGGAGAAGGTTGGAGCAGATGGCTGGATGCCGGCAGGGCTGAAGCAGTGCAGCTCTTTTCTCTGTAAATGTGAGTCACAGCACTATCACTTCTGATATAATTTGACGCTTGCACTGATTCAACCGACTGGAGAGTTTTGTCTGAGGTAGTTAAAACGTGATTTTGGTGGGCATCTGTGTAATTGCACTGTTTTCCCAAAGGTGGATGTTGGAAAATTATTTAAACTGAGATTGTGCCTGCGCATATGTGTGTACAAAGCATTGCTTCCTATCTGCTCTTATGGTTGCTGGCAACCTCTGCCATCCCTCCTACTTTGAAAACCAGTGTGACTGGAGGACATTCGTGAGTCACGCTTTCTGATGCGATGTAGGTGGTTCAATATTGAGCTCCTATAGCACACGCGACGGTAAAGTGGTGCAACTTGCTGCTCACTGTGACGAGCCTCTGTGTGTAAACACCGATGTTAGCAAGCTGAGTGTTTTCACCGTGGCATCAACAGGCATCTTCATCTCGTGGCTTGTGCTTCGTGCTCTTACGAGATGTGGATTTTTAGTGTGAGGCTGTGTTCCAAGTAGGTGGCATGTGCTCCATCTAGTAACCTCCTTCGTCTTTCTTCCTCTGCTTTTAAGATGAGCACCTTAAGGACGTGGTCATTTTAGGATGTAAGTAAACTGTGCGTTGCTTAGAAGGAAGTGCTACCAGTTCTGACTTCAGCTGTTAAAGGCTACTATAAGCTCGCAGGACGATTCCTGCTGAAGATGTCAAGATGGCCTTTAAAATAAAACTTACAACATAGAAACTAAAATGAGTGTTCAGCGGAGAACTGCATCCTTTCCTATACAGAAGGCTACTTAGTAGTGCTTAATGGCATAGGCAAAAGCAATGATGAATAGGCATTTTTCCCCCCAGTATTTTTTGTTCAAAGAAGTGTAATTAAAATGAAAACAGAGCGATATTTCAATTTTTCATTTTGCCATGTTAGTGAAAAAGACATGGAATGCAATAAGCCTAGTCTTTTGGGTTTACTTTTTGAACATAGTTTACATAGATCTACCAAATGATATAGCAAATTCATAATGCGTTCTGAGCAGGTGTTGTTTATTCTTTGCACTTAATTTACCCTGAAAATATTAACTGTCAGAATCAAATATCTTTCAGGGGCAAAGTCTATTTAATACTGTTTTCCTTGACAGGTGATTTTCCTTTTCTTGATCACAAAAAGCTTGCTTGCTTCATATATTGTAAGTTTTTCAAGGTTCTGTGAGAAGACGTCACCCATAGTTTCTGTCTGGCCAAAAGGGAGCAGTTTTGTTTTAGCCTGTTTCGAAGTAGCACTTCACTGAGCAGGTAAGCTTGTTTAAGCTTTTAAACCAGCTTTGAATGAATTATGTCATACAAAATTAAATCCTTTTAACCTGGAAATATACCAATAGCATTTGATATTAGGCCATGCACTGGTGTGTTTCAAGGCTGGGTCTTTTTTATCTGGAAATGGATAATTATTAAATTCTTCACTTTTTTCCCAGAGTAAAATTCTATGAGGATAACAGAAGGATAACCTCTCCTATTTTTGGAAGTCATGCATTCTCTAGTTCCTCTGAAACTGCAGAGGCATTTTATGGTTTTGTAACACTTTAACTCCTTTTCCAAAAGACAGTGAAATGTTAAAAAGCTTTTTATTATTATTACATTTTTGATGGCCTCGTAATAGTCCATAGAGAAATCATCTTTTAATTTGCTCCTTTCTCACTTAGTGTTCTACTTACTTTTCAGCTTCAGCTTCTCCACTTTTTTCCCCCCTTTTCTTTGTGGGGGTGGAGGGACATGAAAAAAGAGAATATAGCTGTGCGTGGGAAGTCATGTTGGCTCCTCAGCTACCATGCCCTCTCAGGACCTCGAGGAACTTACTGTATGGCTTTTGATCGTTGATGCATGTGTATCTGTGGAGTGAAACATGAAGGTCTGTGGTCTCCTTTGCTTGATGTCTCTCTTTCTTCAAAAGGAAGAGTGAAAATTACACAGCAGTCTGGTGGGGGACAGTTGGCTGCTTTTGTTGTCGCTCAGCGTGGTTGCTGTAGGTAGGTGTAAATTCTCATCTTTGATTCATGGTACCCATTTCAGAGTGAGAAACAGGTCATTTCAAAAGTTTGGTTGGTCTTCTTACCTTTATGTCTTCAAATATCCATTGCTTGTGCGTAATACTTTGTACATCTTCAGCCTCCAAACTGTGAGATTAGATGTGTAATTTTGTGAAAGTTGTTTGACTAAAAATCTATTTCAATAAAAATCTATTTCAATTCATCACTCAGAACTTGGAGGCTTATATCCATGTAATCTGTATAGTGTGTCTGTTTTGTTTTGGATTTCTCTGAGTAGGTACTGCTGCTCCTTTATGTTAACAAGTGGGTAGTGAGTGTGTCTTCTAGAGACTGGTATGGGGAGAATCATGTTAGATTTACATTACCAGAAAAAATAATTCCTATTACTGTTTCTTAGAAGGCTAGCATTCCCATGTGACCTGATCTGGGACTCCTCTCATGTCCGCCCCTCGGTAATTTTCATACTTTGAAGAAAAGTTGTTTATTTTTTTTTCAAATGTTTTCTTTTTTTTTTTTTAAGTCAGCTTCTCAGGGACCATATTACATTTTTAGCTTCATGTAAAATGTTCCTTTTACTCATTTTTAAATTTGGGTTCATAGTGGGAAAAATACCTGTGTTGTTACATGATTTATTTTCTGTAATAGCTGTGTTGCATTACTGTTTTGTAAATGGCATTTCATACAAAATATAAAGTACATGGATGATGCTGGTCTTTGGATGATTGAGAAGTTGTCATCCTTTAGAATGAAAAGATAAATTATTAGTCTGTGTAGGACTTGAACAAAAGTAGTCTTTTCACTCTATTTTTGGGCAGAAAAATATTTTGTTAAAAATGTCTAGACTCATAGATTCAGTAGGAACTGATACACTGAAATTTGAACTGGACATTTTAAAACATAAATTCCTTTTTAACAGCTAAGTTATACCTTTTAGGTAGTTAAAACAACATCAAAACAAAGCCTTTTATACTGTCTTTCTAATGGAAAGGGGCTCTATTCTAGTGCGGATTTAAACTGTTAGTCTGAACATTCAAATGTGAACTAAGTAATGAGAAATTGAAGGTGATTGCAGAAGAAGAGAAAGCTGTGAGAATATTTTTAACTTTCTAAGCTGCGTGGTTGTTTCAAGATAGCCTAGTCAAAAAAAAAAAAAAACAATCTTGAAGTACCGGGACATTAATGATAAAAATACTAAGAAGCTTAAACTGTTCTATCAACACTATCTAGGAAATTTTTGTTATCCTGACTGGTGATTCGTATAGTGAAGTGAAGCTGCAGTAGCTGATGATCACTAAAGTTCAAGGCTCCCAACAAAGGTTTGTGCATAATGCTGCTGCTCATCTTTCTTTCGGTGAAAAAGGGGAAAAATTCCCTGAAGTCAGCTGGAAACACCAAAATTTATTAAACTCTATATAATTATAGCACTTTTTTTTTTCAGAACTTAATACAGAAACTGGAAAGCGGTTAAACTGTTTACAAACCAAAGAAACAGACCGAAATCAAGATAAAGTCGGTGTGTAATAGCTGAAAAATAAAATTGTCTTTGTTTTTCTCACATAGTGGAAATATTAAATGTTACTAACATTAAAAACTTAGAGGACCTCTTAGGCCAAATTATCAGAAGGAAAGCTGAAGCATTTTGGAGTTTCAGTTTTGTTTTAGACACCCTCTTCCTTACTCAGTTGTACATCTTCGTGCTGGAAGAGGCTTTGATGCACCCAGAGCTCCTGTTTGTGCTGCTGGCACGAGGCGAGGGATGCTCTGTGCCTGAGGAGCCTGACCGTGGGATTTCAGCTGTGTGCCTCGCTGGGTATCTCGCCCAATTTCATTCCGGCACTTTAACTGCTTGGTTGGCAGTGGGCTGCAGCGCTATATGATTATTTGGCTTTTGGTCCGTGATTGCTTCCTTTTCATTAGTGTCTGCAGGGTTTATTCACATTATTGTGGGATGGTGGCTAATGAGGTCTTACCTAATGAGCTTGGCTAATGAGATCACAGCTGTTTTTGTTTTGTTTTTCCATTCCTGCCCTCCCCTTAAGGTGGTTACTGCAGCGAATGCTGGCAGAATGCATTTATTGTGGTGAATGCGCGGTAGCTCTGCTCTTTTAATGAAAATACTTGCAGTAGATTCAGTATAATATGGAGAATTAAATTGAAAACTGAGAACCTGAACTCAGAAGTTAAGAAATGCAAAATCTGCAGTTTGGGAATTTCTTGTTACAGTTTAAATGTAAGATAACTGTTATATTGTTTGTATTGAGTGAATGTATGAAATTACATGCTTGTTATACATATCAATACATCTTGGTTCCTAGGAAATTAAGAGTAGGGAACAGATATACTAGAATTTTATTATTTTGGTATGATCACTCAATATATTACTAGGAGTTATGGATGTAGGTTAAATGCCACTGGCAAGGGGCTGAAATTTTTTTGTTTTCCAATTGAAAAAGGAATAGAAATGAGACACTATACAAAACTTTTGTTACTGATAGCAATAAATTTTGTGTACCCTCCCCACTGAGACGCCGGGATGTCAGGGAACAGCAGTCCTGCTTGTGTGTGTCCAGTACACTTGTCAGATACCCCACTGGTTATGAATGCCGTGTTTGAGGGAAGAAGCAAGCGTAAGACCAGCCCGTATTTAAATTTCAGTGGTATGCTTGTGGTATGGTGTGGGTTTTCATGGCATAGCTATCTATGCAGATGTTCCTTAGTAAACGCTGTCTTATTGGTAAAAAGGGCTTTCTAGCGTTGTAATAGAATGTGGAAGAGTTATATTTTTTCCTCAGGTGGAGCTATGCAAAATAGTTAAAAGCAAGAAGAAGAGTAAAAGCTGGAGTAGTATCGATTTCTCTTGCATCGGTATTATTATTCTGCGATAAACTTTCTTCACATGTACATGGTTTATTCAGGGCTGCCACTCATAATGCTTCTATATGGTGACAAAATACAACTTTTAAGATACTTTTAGCATCGGACAAGATCTGAACTCTCTCCAGGGCTGGGCAGGCACTGAGTGGGGAAACAAAGTAAACTTGGATCATTGCTCTGAGTAGACTGGTGCATAAAACATGTTGTATGGTATGCTATAAAGATTGGAGTGTGCAGTGTAAAAAGCGTATTCACTTCTGGTTTGCCTCGCTGGATTACCTTGGGGAAGAGAAAACTCAGAGGGATATTAAAGTGTGTAAGTACCTGACTGCGGGAGGGGAAGTTAAAATAACAAAAACAAAACAAAATGGAACAACTGACTGTTCTCAGTGGTGTCCAAGGACGAGACAAGAGGTAATGAACACAAAATGAAGTAACATTTAAACATGAGAAAAAGGGGGTTTGTTGTTGTTTGTTTTTGTTTTGTTTGCCCAGAGAGCACAGGTTGCCTAGAGAGGCTGTGGAGGTGCTGAAACCTGACCAGCTACAGACCTGAGCAGCCTCATCTAGCTGCTCCCGCTTTGAGCGGAGGGGTTGGAGTAAATGATAGCCAGAGGTCCCTTCCTGCCTCAGCCGTTCTGTATTTTCTGTAGTAATTCTGACAACTTCTTCCCGTAAGACAGTAAAAGGTATATGTAGGGAGGTAATTTTAATCTCATTTTAGTTCCTAAGAACTAAGAACCCACTTATTACATGCATATTTCACGAGAACTTAGTTCAGCATCATCTAGTCTTAGGATTTGAACTTTAAGCCTCACTCCAATAAAATTTAAAACCTTAGAAGTGAAATAGTCATAGTTCTTCTTTCTACCCCCTCCTTTCTTACCTTTGAATATAGCTTTCTCAGTTCAAAGCGCATTTTCCAAGAATTCTGGTGTGTTTTTTTTTTCCTGCTTTCTTTGACTTACCTACCATTCCTCATCAGGTTTTGTCTTCTGCTATCCATCTGGCTTATGCTGAATTGTATTGGTGTCTTATCAAGTGAACAGCAGCAGCAATTTTAAATAAAATCAATTTCACTCTTGTCCCTGAATGCAATTGTTGCAACAGTATGTTGTGTTCATCAGTTTGTCCGTATCTCACTTAAATTTTGTGAACTTTTCTTTCCTTCCATCTAACTTCCCTAGCCACTTATTTGCTTTTAATAGCCTAATAGCGCTGTTGCTGTGGAAGAGGTAGGGAGGGAGTAAAGGTGAAGGCGAAAGACTTGTTTTTTCCCCTTTGTCCTGTGGAAGCAATGAACACACGCTTCTTCTTTCCATGAGTATTTGTGATTTATATTGCATTTGCCTATATCATTGTGCAGCTGTGTAAAGTCGTGGGGTCTTTCTCTCAATGCTTGAGCCAGTTCATAAAGTTGTTCACATTCTGCAGGTTCAGCTTCCTCCTCCAGCCTGCTGCTGGATGTTTCCAGCTTCAGACTGACCCAATTCTGTAACACAACACAGGCAATAGCCGATGCAATTCTTCCTGCGTCCCTGCCCATGTAGTCTCTCAGTTCCCCACAGCCAGACTGTGGAGCCAATGTATTGCATTGCTTCAATAAGAAAGCCCATGGAAAAAGCTGCATGAGCACTTCTTCACCTGCTTTTGTGTGAAAACAGCTGAGTTAGCTCAAAATATATGCTAAGCTGAATCAGGAAAAGAGTGTTCTCATAATCCTTGCCATTTCTGCCACGCTTCAGATGAGACAGCAAGTGACCTGGGGAAATTGCCTGTTTCTTCAGTTTCATTCAGCTGTGTAGTTGGGTGGTTTTTGTGTTCTTGGTTTGATTGGTATCGTTAATGTTGAAAGTTTAACCTTAGGAGGATGGAGGAAGAATCGTAAAGCAGTTAATGGAAAATTGAACGGTCTGCATGAGAGAGACAGTTGGAGTGGATGTCTCTATTCACAGTGCAATAAAAGAATTGGCCTTTAAAATGATTTTGTTAAATAAGACACCTAAAACTAATCAGAGCAGAAGGAATCGTCTATAGAGCAGGAGACGGGCAAAAAGCTGCGGACTGAAATCTGACAGAGATGAATCTAATTCAATATAAGACCTTGAGAGGATAATCATTCTTCTTTTACAAGGCATGAAGCTCAGAAGGCTCTCTTTTCTTTAGCCTGGGCTGGGGAGGCTAAGAAGAGTTTCAACCGCTGCTGTGAGTGTTCGCCTTTAAAGTAAAAGATGTTTTTGCTCTGATGTAAGGAACCCCAGCCCCTTTTAAGAACAGCCTACCCCGTGCGTTGGTTTTTAATGCCAGTTGCTAGAAGCTGGAACCTAGCTTCCAATACTTGAGTACATCAAAATATGCGTTCTGGGAGTGGAAAGGCATTTCAGAGGAAAGTGTATAAAAATTGGGCGGGATAAAATATTTTGCTTTTTTTCCTCAGCTCACACTTGAGGAGTTTGGGAAACAGGCATTTGGCTGTGAACGAGGAAAAACAAAACAGCCTGATATGAGGAAGGCAGCTGACATGCTTGGATCCCAGTAAGTGAGACTGTAGTGCGCCAACATCTAGCTTGATTGGAAGATAAACATGCCCTTCCCAATACGCATACCTTTCTGTTATTGCAGCCTAGAAAACTTTAACCAACAGTTCAGGTTGCTAAATGATAGTCTGGAGGTGCGATATTACCTAATACTTGACTGTTCTTGGCAAAAGTATGTTTATTTTCTCTTCTGAAACATTTTTTTTAAACAGTTGTTGGCACTAGACGTTGTTACAGCAAAGAAATGTTGTCTGTGGAAGGAGAACATGGGTTCGTAACTTCTCAGCTCTATACAAAGAGATTAATTGAGGCAACATCTGTTGCAAAGGTAACTCACTGTTGAAATAAGCTTTTAATTTCAGCTTTATTGCAAGTATTTTTTGACTGCAAAATAAAGGTCAAAGACTTAAGGAGCATGGAAACTTGCCACTGAAGTTGATCTTGCCAGATAAGAGTTATGCTATGCTTCCAGAATGAGTGCGTCTCTAAGCCAGCTCTTCTTGCCTTCCTATCTTGAAAGATAAAAAGAGTGACACTGACAATTTCAGAAGATTTTTCAACGCCTGCGGAAGAGTTTGAAGGAAAAAAAAATAAGTAGTGGGGTGGAGCTGACACATCTGTAGTATTTGGTTTTGAAAATTAATTTCACTCACTTCAGAGACAGTTATATGTCCATGTTTGGTTAGTACCTATAAATAAGCTAATAATAACTTCTGATATACGTAGTGGATTTTTCAGTTATTGCTAATGTGTCCAGCACATTGTATGTTGAACCATACAGCAAGATACTTAAGCTACATTGCACGCTGGAATGTTAATGTATGTTCTATGCTACCAACATATCTCTTGGTAGAGGGTAAAAATGAAAAATAAACATGGCGATAATAGACTTGTGAATAGAAAGGAAGGTGTGACCATAAACTATTACTGAGGCATTAATCAGAATCAAATATATTAATGCAGGTATGGGAAAACAAAATGCTTCTAAAAGAAAGCCTGAATATGACCTCCCCAGTAAATACTCATTGCAGTGTAGGAAGTACCACACAGTATTAAAATTCAGCAGTAAAGGAGTATAGGCTGACAGTTCATCAGATTAAGTGAAAGATTTTCCCTTACAGTTTAGGTACAGTTCCAAAACATTCTTATTGATATTTTTTAATGAGTAATATGCAAATACTTCCCAGCTGTAAAAATTGCGTTAAACTATCTAATACATACTGTATACATAAGATACATTACATATTAAAGTAAATGGCACAACAACTATTCAAGGGAAAAACCCAGCCAAATAAAAGGACGTAATAAATGTGAATAAATGTGAATTTGTCCTGTTATCAGATCTCTGAATTGTGGAAAGGTGGACATTCTAAAGGCATGAGGTTACGGAAAGGGAATTATTTCAAGGCAGAAATGCCAGATTGTACTTGGCCTCTAAACGTGTGCTGTATGTGCAGAAAGCAGTTTTCGTGTGTAAGACTTCTTTGCAGTCCAAGCCCTGTAGGATTGTTTTAGCACATGGAAATTGAGAGTGTGGCTGAAGTGTTTTCATTGTTACTAAGCTGAAACATGAGGAGTTGATTAAAATAGACACAGCCTTAAAGTTTAGAACTTGTATTATTATTTTCCAGTACTGCTAACTGTCTGGGTGGGGAGATAAACATATTTGATGGGGATCCTGCCAAGAAAAGGTTAAACAGGTGCTTCTAATTCATGTTCGCTGTGGGTTATGTGTATTACATATGAGTGCTGAAATGGCCCACGAAGATGCACTGGCAGTCCTAGTTTATCAGCACTGAATTGAGAACTCTGGGAGTGGCAGTGTGATGCATAGATCTTCATTATTTTTTTCTTTTTGGAGTTTGGTTATTTATATATGTGTGTATGTGTGTATATACATATGCATATGTGTGTATATATATATATATATATATCAAGAGTAGGTCAGAAAAGGCAGCTGTTAAGGACAGTAATACCAGTAGTGCTGTAGAGTTTCAAAATTTTTTGTGGGTGTTTTTCAGTCCTGAAATATTTTTCTTACTGTTCCTCATTTATCTTGTGCTAATCTCTTCTGACAGTGAAGCTCCGTGGCTCTGGCCAAAGATGTCCTCGTGAGGGACAGACCTAGAAGGCAGGCTTGTAGGTAGCGTTACAGATGAGACAGTGGATTATTCTGCATCTTTGTTATACGCAGGCAGGAGTCTGCAAAACTTTGTCTTTCACTGTTAATTCAGAATGCTTTTTCTGACCTTGTGCACCCCAAGGCACAGCAGTGCATGTGCCTTCTGCGCACCTTGCCAGGTGGAATGCGACTGTGTTCATTCTCAAGGTAGTATAAAAGCATAAACGCAAAATAAATGTTTTGAGTAATTCGGCTGGCTTCTCGCAGTTTGCACAGTGAAGAACAAAAACGGTATAGTTATTTGTTTAGAACAATAGGCAAGTTTGATTTCAAGCTACCTGGCGTTTTCTGTTGGAAAATCCACTATTGGGTTAGCTAGAGGTTAGTAAAGTCATTAAAGGTGTGGCTGGAATCAAAGTGCAAAACCGTGACATGGAGGATGAAAAAATCAACCTAAATGGTTAAGTCATTTTTATGAATGAAATAATGAACGTTAGTGTGTTTATTGGCAGATGACAGAGGGGTCTGTCTTGTATTTTACTCTTAAACTGATGCACATTTCTTTTGAAGGCACCTTGTTGCTGTCATATGTAATGGTTCTAAATTTATTTTCAGTCTGTAAGACGACTCCACCTTCTGATAGCGCTGTTGGTTGAAATGGAGTAAAGTTCATTTGCCAGCGCAGGAAACAGAGGAGGTCAGCTTGGTTCTCCAGTGACAGCACTGGCCTAGTATGTGTGAGATTTTCCTCAGCTGTGTTAATCAAAAGGTACAACAACTAGTTTATACTAAACAGCTGGCAGGAGTGAGTAGCAAAGCAACTTTTGCTTTGCTGTTTGTTGTTATTATTACATTATTATACTATGGTTTGGTGTTTTGTTTTGTTTTTGCAATAGGATTGGCACTGGCTGCTTCCTTAGCTAGTTGTCAGGGCTCCCTGCCATCTGGGGTTTATTTTTCTTGCACAAAGCCTGGGAAAAATGATGAACCTTGCTCTGAAGGTCACGATGTCCAGGCTTCTTTCTGACCAGTGGGAGTGAATGTGTTTCAGAACTACTGACCTTTCGTGTACAATGTTGTGCCGCTGCCTGCCCTCACTTAAAGCAAGGACCCTCAGGACACTGAGGAGGTTTCAGCAGCTGTAAAAAATGAAAGAGGAGCATATCCTAAGGTAGCTGAATGCAGCCTTCTGTTGTGCTGGCAGGTTCCACTGGAATCTTTCTTTAAGCAAAAATATTATCCAGAAGCAAACCTTTTTCTCTATTTGAAAACAGAGTTTTAAAGGGACTGTCTATTTCTAAGGGTGAAATATCAATGAAATTTAAGCACTATTTGTGACTTAATTTGAAATGGGAGGTTAGCTTCTGGGAAAGCTTGAATTTAATCACCTGCGTATCTTTAGATCTCTGCTTATGTTTGTGAACAGAACTATGTCACCACGTTAATAAGGTGTACCTGTAGACTGGAATGTGACACAAGGTTGAATCTTTCCAAAGAAGAAAAGGACCACTGAAAATGCAGCCCCAATTATATATATATATATAAAAATTATATATATAATATATATATATATAAATATTTTTTTTTGGTTGGGGAAGAACATAATGCGTCCTTTCCTGAGAAGTGTCTGAAATGCAGTGTTCTAGAAATGTGGTTTTGTAGCACAGTTCATGCTACAAATTGAAGGCCAACTTCAAGGTCTTGTTTATTGCAGCCAAAAATATCTTTTGGAATGCACTGTGTTTTAAGATGTTATCTTCCCAATTTTTTTGTTTCTTCAGGCTCTTTTCACATGCTCAAGCTTTAAATTGTTCTTCAGAAACTCTGTTTTCAGTTTGTAGTCTGCTAGCTGGGCCAGCCTAGTCAAATGAAACTCCTCAAAATAGTAAATTTCTCCTTCCAGCATTGCTTGGTTAGATTCAGGATAGCAGTTCAACAAATCATCTTTGCTCTGTTTTGTCCAAAACAACAATAAAGACGTGGTCTAAAGAGAAATCTGTTGGAGACAAGTGGACTTCTCTTTTGGTGTTGCTGAACTATGACTGATAAGGCACTAAGAACCCATGCAGAGACCAGATTATGTCGAGTTACCCTTTTCAGACTGGAGTGCAATTCTCTTAAACTACTGGACTGAAATCTTAACATACTTGAAACAATTCACAGGCAATGCTTACAATGTGTACTAAAAAAGTTAAATGCTGTCAGTGTCAGTGGAAATTGTTACTGTAGATCAGAACTGGTGTGTACTTAATTGCGTGAACACGTGCTTGTTTCTGTTGCTTTTACAGGAGAATTGTCTCATCCCTTGTAGTCCTTGTGCTTGGGGTGATGTGCAGCTGCTAGGTAATGAAGGATGCTGTCTTCCCTTGGGTACTGCTTCTCTTCAGTAGATGATAAATTAGTTTGTTAAACTGAGAAATGCCTTGAATTTTTTAATTTCAATTTTCTGAACCTCTTCCCTTCTATTTTTCTTAAAATTAGAGAACCTACCAGGTTCTCTAAAGAAACAAACTGGCAGCTTCTTTGTCATGAGCATTTCTTCCTTCTCATCCCCTAAACTCCTCCCACACCCCATGTACTTCAAAAAGCCATGGCTTTTGAAAGTCAGGATTTCTTTTAGAGAGGACTATGCTGAGAGAGTTATGGTGCTTGCCTTTGGATATGCAGAAGGATGATGATAAATACTTCAACACATTGCTTGGGATGTGGCAGGAAGCTCTGACTTTGAGTTGCAACAGGAGGTATTCAGGTTAGAGGTTAGTAGATGTTAGGGGAAAAAACCCTTTCCAAGCGTAAGGATGGATAAGGACTGAAATAAATTTCCTGGGGAGATTGTGGAGTTGTCATCATTAGAAGTTTTCACAAAGCAGGCTAGATGAAGCTTCGTCTGAGGTTGTTCCCATACAGCTGATCTTTCCTTGGAGAAAGGTAGCTTCCAAAGGTCACTGCGTTGCTATTACTCAGGAATATATCTATAAAACAGTAGAAGGATATTAGCTGAAACTCTTCTTTCTCATGTCTTTATTAATAATGCAGTAGTTTTAGGGGTGGGGAGAGGAAAGCATCTGTACTGTGTATTGAGTAGAATGTAATTTGTCGATTCATGCATTCGTGGTTCATGTGTTATGACTGTTACCACGTACAGGCAATGTCAGAAAGAACTTGTTAACTTCTGAAGGAAGGGGGAGGACTATTGGTGACTCATATTAAATAGTTATAAAATGAACCTAAAATCTAGAGTTTGGGGTTGTCAACAACTATTCATGTGGGAATAAATCAATCTATAAATATTCACTGATGTCTTAGGAAAGGTAATTAATGGAGAATGACGTGAAAAATTTAGTAGGTTACAAAAGTGACCAGATGGTGTTTTCCAGTCCTGCTGCATACAGTAGAAAAATCTAATTTTATTATAAAGCATGTACTCTTCTGTTTTCATATTAATCAACTAGTTAAACATTTTTTATTAGTTGGAAAAATCATGCTCCACTAGTAAACATACAGTTGTCTTACTGCCTAGTAAGACAATACACCTATCCATCTTCTGTGAAGCCTGAGGACTCTTTAGAAGCAAGTGGTACTAGACTTCTGGGCATCACTTTTCTTGGAGAAAGATGTCACCTGTGATGTATATCTAGTCTTAATACAGAAGAATTGGACCCCTCCATTCCCTCCTTCAAGAAAAATGGCAGATGGGAACAGCTTGCTGATGCCTGCAGGGACTTTGGTGTGTAGGGGTAGATTGGACCAAGTAATCAGAGTAGTGTTTAGTTCCTGCCTACCTGACTTTTCAGATAGCTCAGGCATAGTATCTAGTAAACCCTGGAGTTACTGTCTATCTGCTTTCCAGCTTTCTTGACATATAGCAGGGAAAAGGCAGCCATTGTAGAATTGTAGAATGATTAAGGTTGGAAAAGAAAAAGACTTCCAAGATCACCTGGTCCAACCATCCCCTTACTACCAATGTCACCCACTAAACCATGTCCCTAAGCACCACATCCAACCATTCCTTAAACACCCCCAGGGACGGTGATGCCACCACCTCCCTGGGCAACCCGTCCCAACGCCTGACCGCTCTTTCTGAGAAGAAATGTCTCCTAATCTCCAACCTGAACCTCCCCTGGCGCAACTTGAGGCCATTCCCTCTTGTCCTAATGGCCTGAAAAGGGATTCTTCTGCCACAAAAGAGATTCATAGAGTTGCCTTATTAGAAACGGTGTGATCTGGCATCTTAAATATATTGAACTAAAATCAAGGATGGGACATGAAACCTGAAAAACTTGCAAAGCACTTATGTGGCTCATGTGATACACTGAGCTCTAAATATCTGAATTTTTAAAGTAAAATACGTATTATCCAGTGAGTTTCAGTAGCACTTGTGAGAGGGAGTTTAAAAATGAATAGTGTGAAACCATGAATTCTTGTTTTGACCTACATAAAGTAGTCATGGAATCCACTCTTCTGATCACTGTTCCCAGTACTGAGCATATGAATTGCAATGAACCATTTCTTAGTTGTGTTTTTTTTTAACATGTCTAAGCAGGTTTACCTGTCTGACGTTAACATTGGAATGAGAATGAATAATGGAAACCTTAATTTAACAAGGCGACTTTGAGTTAGAGGAAGACAAGCAATGAAAGCGCTGGCAAACAAATGGCCGGAACAGTCCTGAATTGACTGGGAGGACAGTAGACTGATCCACAGTGGCAAGCATAAGAGAGCTTGCTATTCTCTTAGACTCTTGAAGTATTTTGGGGACAAGCTGTCAGGGTTTTTACAGGAAATAACCTCTTAAATTGCTGTTGGGGCAATTTGGGAGCGAGAGGACACTTTTGGATTGAGTGGTATGGCTGTAATTATTATACATAATTTTTGTATTCTAATAATTAATTTGGACATTTAAGCAGCCACTTCTGGATCTCTTGTTTTGTACATCTTTGGGATCTCATGTTTTTCCTGTGTAGTTAAGTGTTTGCGTTCAGTATTTCAAATTTACAGTAAAAAAACACTGGCTATCAGGTTATTTAGATTTCAAAAAAAATTAAGTGTTTGTGAATATTAAGTATGCTTAAAAGAAAACCTCTGAAGTGTATTTATTATCTTTAATACTTCATTTGCATTGAAAGAAAATTATGTAGTAATCTTTATTTTATGGAGATATTCTGAAGTATATAACTTCAGATGAGCTGATGGTTGGCCAGATGATCTTGATGTCTTTTCCAACCTTTATGATTCTATGAAAACTTTCTACATTAAAAAGATCTTGATCTCTCAGCACCTTCAAACCAGTAGGCAGTTGTTTGTAAAAACCTATTTTCTTATATTCTGTTTTTTGTTGATGCAAGATTTAAATAGCCATAATGAATCTGACTGGCATGTGATTTAGAGCAGTTATTATGGTACACTTCAAGTCTGCTTTATTAACTGTGTTTTCACGCTGCCTTATTTTAACTTCAGTCCATGTTCTAGGAATGTATAATGCGATTAGTAAAATTCTTTGGAAAATCTTCTGTGTCATTTCATAGTGACAGAATTATGTCTTCATTATTTTAGATCAGAAATGTAGTCACCAGAGTGGTTATTTTATCTTCCTTGTTTGACAGCCCTTGGGTTTTATGTGTGAGATTTACCAACCGTGCATAGTTTGATTCTGGAGGGTGAGTAGCTCTAGGCTATTTTGGAAACTAGCACAGTTAGTTTCCAAATCTCCTTTGATTGTCATTAAGTGTTTTCTAAAACAGTAAAAAATAATAATAAAAAATAACTCTGTGTCATTGCTATATCCTTGTAAAAGAGAAAGTATAACATCTCTTGTATGTTTGCCAGTTTCATTCCCACTGAAAGATGCAAAATATTTCTTTGAGCATTGTAGATTTTTGCAAAAAAAAGAGAAAGATTAACTCCTTTGGTCTAGGACAGAGGGTTATGAAACTAACAATGTGGTGGTTATTTTTTTTATAAACTAACATTTAAATCTCAAGTTGTTGGTTAGGTTTACAATCGATAATTGCTGTCATATTCAAGGCAGAAACATGGACATTTTGATGAGCAAGTTCATGCTGTCTGTTCTTGCCTTCTTTTGAAATCCTGCAAGGATCCTTTCTTTAACTTTAATGGCTTTGCATTGTACAGCTTTTTGTATGTTGCCAAAGATTTTTCTTTTGATGTAAAAGTTCTTTCTGATATTCATCTGTGATATAGTCCTCTCTGAATATCTGTATCTGAGGGAGCTGGGCTTGTTTAGCTTGGAGAAAAGGAGGCTCAGGGGAGACTTTATCACACTTAACAACTACCTTAAAGGAAGCTATAGTGAGGTGGGGATTGGTTTCTTCTCCCAAGCACTGTGATAAGACAAGAGGAAATGGTCTCAAGTTGCCCCAGGGGAGGTTTAGGTTGGATATTAGGCTAAACTTCTTCACTGTAAGTTTTGTGAAGCATTGGAGCAGGCTGCCTAGGGAAGTGGTTGGGTCACCATCCCTGGAGGTCTTCGTAGTGCTTAGGGACATGGTTTAATGGTGGACTTGGCGGTGCTAGGTTAAAGGTTGGACCAGATGATCTTAGATCCAACCTAAATGATTCTATGATTACTTTGTGGTTGGTCTTTGAGGAGATCTCCTACTTTGCATCTTGGCTGGTTGAGCAAGGATGTTGTTTAAATAGATCTGGGTCTTCCTTTATAGCAGATAATGAGGATCATATCAAATAAGCTCTAAAATCTCTCTTGCACGTGTCCTAGTGTCTTACATCCTCACCAGTGGAGGGATAGGTTGGCTTCTCATGATTGATTTTATTTATTTTTGGATGCAAACTATTTAGGATATAAGTAGCACACATGGAATTATTCTATTTCTAGCATGTCTCTTGTTCAAGATTTCCAAGAAGAGGCCACTGAAACAAAAGAACAATTTTCACAGCTGCATTGTTTACCTTGTCCTGTCAGCAGCTTTTGAAGTCACAATCCATGCTGTTTTTGATTTTTATTTTTGGGTAAGATAACCCAAAGACAAAATACAGAGAAGAAAAAAAAAGGTGAGGGGAAAAAACGGTACACAAACAATTCCCTTCAAAACCTCAACAGAACAACCAAGGTACTTTAGAGTCAGAACTAGAAGTAAATGGTCACGGAAGGCAGAATAACAAAGCCCACTGCTGTCCTTGTGGTGACAGTAATTCAGATACATCTGTCTGTGCAGATGGCTGGTTAGGCACTTCTGGTGCCTAACCTGATGTCTCAGCCTCGTTCTCTGAGATTTTCTTGTGGATATCCAACTGTCAACTCAGGCTTAGCATGAGTCAGAGAAAGCACCATTTACCTCCTTTCCCCACTTCCTCTTCGATCACTAGGAGCTGTAAACCTACTTCCTACAGATTTCTGGTTTGTTGGCATTGAGTGATGGTCACTGTAAATCGGATGCCACAAATGCAGTTCTCCAATTTGCATTTTCTCATGTGTGATGGCAGTAACAGCAGGAGGGTTTGGTCTTGCATATAGGCAGAGAGAAGCACTCTGCTTGAGCGCTTTGTTCACGTAGCCCCTAGCTGTCTTGCTATTTGCACAGCAGTTTACTTTTGGTGGCCTGCCAGAAGCCTACTGGGATTTAGTCATCTATAGATGAAGAAGGGTTTGTAAAATGCCTGCTGCAAACTCATGGGAAGGTGTACAGGAAATATCTTTACAGAAGACATGCTATATATTTGTAGAAGTGTTTATAGGTGATAGTGCTTTTGACTGTATGGATATAACGTCTATGTTTGGATGTGAAAGAAAACTCATTTTTTGGCTATTTTATTTGACTGCCATCTGCAGAACCTGACCTCTGGTTGCAGATTCTTGTGCAGTCCTGTCCACAGTTAATCTGTAGTGTGTAGTCAGGACTGAAGGACATGACAGCAAGACTAATTAAATATCAAGAAGTGGATAAAGCAATCTTGTGGAGCAGTTGTAATATTTTTCATTTTTGGTAAACAGTGCTTTTCAGCACTGCTTTTCAGAGAGCCTAAGTGTGAAGAGTCCTGACCCATGAGTTCTTCTGAGTACTATAATTATCAAAATCCGCTCTTGGATGGTTGCTTATGTGAAAAAACAAACACTTTTCTTTGTTACAGTCAGCAGAGATGTGAATAACTCCTGCCAAAATAGAAATTAGCCCAATTTATTTTGGGGGACATGTCAGTCATTTCCAGAGAGTAAGAGACGAGTGTCCTGCTTTGGCACAGTCTTTTATTTCAGACATTTAGCCTTGTCAACAAAATTGGTTCTTCACTCCTTACAGTGCAAGACGTTACCTTAAATTAAACTTCATAGAAATACAGCCAAAAATGTAATCGTATTTCCAAAGTTTCACAATAATCAGAATCACATTAGGTTTTTACAATATGTAAATATTATAAATATAATATATATGATATATCAAATATAAATCAAATCAAAATTGAAACTATCAAAAAAATCAAATATAAATGATTATATTTAATCTTTTTTTTTTTTACTTATTGACAGGACTTTCATTACTCATAATACATGTGCTCCAAAGAAATATTTCTTCTAATAAGTTTTGGTTTTTCATGTTTTTTTCTGTTTTTTTTTTAAGCAAAGATGATAACTTTTGTCTTTGGCCTATTGGAAGGAATAATGTTAATTATGTAACATATATACACTAAGTGGAGTATTAACAGCAATATAAATGGAGTTATTTGTAGAAGAGATTAGATAAAGTCTTATTAGGGAATGGTCTACGTCGATTATAATTGCTTCCAGAGTTCATTTAATACAAATACTGGAAACATTTTACCATATAAACAGATGTTTGCTTACATGAGTTTCCTTTTTCATAAATACCATGTCTAACTAGATCATGTCTAGAATGGTAACATTAAAACAAATGTGATGGTGCCCTTTCATTTTTTGTAAATATGCAACTTAAATGGGAAGTATGATGTAGTTTGATTTTAAACTCAGACTTAAATATTCATACAATTTTGGGATAAGTTTTTGTGCCCTGTCTTCTTTATTGACAGCTGACTGGAGATACAATTTAACAATGTTTCTGTGAAAGCAGTGTTGATTGTTCAGATGGCAAGCTATTCGTTATGTTTTTATATATGTTTTTAATATGTTAATATGTTTAATATGTTTAATATGTTTAATATGTTAATATGTTTTTAATATGTTATGTTTTTCTTTCAGTTTTGTTAACAAGAAAGGTGCATGGCAGGATAAACCAAACAATATTTGAAAGTCTTGCAGTAGCCAGAGAAAAATCGTAGATATATTGTAATGATATTGCTGGAAAAATAAAAATCGAAGGATTTTTTTATAGCAATTGACAGCATTTCCTGTTTTCTCCCTTTTGAGATTAAAACAAAACACCTAGACAAACCAGGACCTATTTTTTATTTTTTCATCGTCCCTACACTTTGTCTAATAGGTATGTCTATGTTCTGTAACATAGATGTGTCTGTGATTGTATAATACTTTATACAGTCTGTGATTGTATAATACTTTATACAGTCTGTGATTGTATAATACTCTACTGTTGAACTGCACCAACAAACTTAACATGTTTTTGTAATTAGTACTTGTGACTTCTAGCTTAAGTGTGAAAGCAATGTTTTGAACATGATGGCAGTGCCATACCCAGGCATGTGCTTCCCCTAAGGAAATTTCCTAAGGAATGACGTAGATACCAGCGTTGAATAATCCTCTAATAAGATCATCTGCTTTTTATTATTAAAACGTGCAGATGGAAACATATGATTATTATTGAGAATTACAGTACAGTTGTGACTTTGGTTCTGTTTCCCTCATTGCTTATAGAAAACAGCATTGCAAAATTTGGATTGACTACTGAAGACCTAAACGTGTTGTTTAAGCAGGTTATATTTCTAACCCTTTGGTGCTCTTGTGTTGTAGGGGAAATAAATTTTAGAAAGCTAGGATTTGCATATGGGAAACAGTTAATCTGTCAAGAAGACAGTGAAGCAAATGGGACTTAACTTTTCTACAGATCCTGAGTTAGGTTCTAGACCCAAGAGAAAACATTTCTTGGAGCATTTTGAGTCATTTTTGTAAAACAAGTGGGTCTTCATATGGGGGAAATAGTGAAGGGTTGGTGCTTTTGTTCTTTTTTTTTTGACTCCTCATCTACAAATCCTTTCAGAACAACTCCACCTTCTCTCCGTGAAAATGCCATGCCCTTGGTTCTCTAGAGAATCCTCAGATATGATACCTGCCACCAGTGGCCTTGTATCCTTGTTCCCACAGTATCTCCTGTACAAAAGATAACTGGGCAGCAGCTGTTGCTTTGGTGGACTGCTAATTTGTTTGTCTTCTCTACCTTTTAATTTTCGTTAGAGCAAACAAGCTTTTAGATATCCTTCACTCCTTTATACATCGTCAAAATCAGATGGCAGGTTTGTCCTGGTCTTTTGGAAGTTATAGAAAAAAGCTGGAAGAGAAAGAGTAGGTGGATAGCATGGTCCTTAGAAAAGCTGAGATGAAAATAGTTTAATTTTGTTTCAGTTCTTCACCTTCCTTGTGTGGTGGAAATAGCCACCAGAGGATTTTGAATGATTTTTGTGTAGACGCACATATTGTACCAGATGTTTCCAAGTGAGGTGAAAATACACAAGTAAAATTTACTGCAAAACTAATGTGCTGTTGCATATTTTCCTTTTAAATGGAGGCAGATAATTAGCTGGAAGCTTTAAAAAGGATTTTTGAAAAACAGAAAGCCCAAATATCATGCTCCTTCTTTTATGACTGTTGTCTCAGCCTGAGTGGAAAGAGGATGTGTGCTAAGTAGCAGATCTGCAGACTATAAACAAAGAAATGTAATCCAAGTGAAAGATTGATACTGGTTTCAATAGTGTGTTTTTTTTTCCTTGTGAAAATGATACGCCAAATACAATGGTTTGGGGTTCTTCTTTGTGTCTTTGTTCCCAAAATCATGTATTTTGTTTCAGTAGCAAAATAATTACTGAGATGCTTTGAGGTGGCAGATTAAAATCTCAGCTTTAGGCCACATGTAATAGTTAGTCTGCCTCCTTCTCAGAAAAATGTATGTATGCTTTTGGATGTTGCTAAATTAACCTAAAATGTATGCATGAGAACTCAGTAATTGCACATCCTGCCCAGCCAAGGAATTCTGTGACTGTTACGACAACTGGATTGGTGACCTGAAACAGGAACTACTGTAGATGTCTGCCACAGGGTGTTTTCTTAGAATTTAGTTACCTGCTTTTTTCTTTTCTTTTTTATAGGAGTTGTGCAGAGACAGGCGATCCTTTGCAGTTTATGCTTTCATGTGTATTTGACTGAAGCACTCAGTCTCCCAACTGCCACATTTTTGGTTTAACAGGGAACCTCAAGAGTGCTCTGAACTTACCAGTTAAATAAAATTTTAACATGCACCTGAGTAGTGTCATACAGATTTTCATCATTTTCTCCACTGCTTGGGTTTAATGGTATTGAGTTCTGTAGAGGACAGAGGGATTGGCAAGTTTGTTTTCAGCAAGCGCGTGTCATCCACTTGGCCTGAACAGGAATCTTACGCCCTTTATTTTAGCATAATTCCCTGTCCTTTTGGTAACTTCAGATTGTCAGCTCCCAGTTGTGATGTATTAATGAGATTTCTATTTGAAAGAATCTCTTATATCATGCTACTGTTGTTTGTTTCTACAGAACAACAAAATAAACTTCTGTCTTTGTCATAATAAAGCTGATTTATATAGGATTAAAGTACAAGTAGACTCTGATCCATAGAGATATTTAGATATCTGGCATTCTGCTGGAATCAGAGAGAGACCTTAAAGACCCTTCTGAAGCTGGTCACAAGTACTTTAAATACTTTTTATTCATAATGATCACTTTGCATTAGAAGTATGATCGCTTAAGCTTCTTCAGCAAGAGACATTGATACAATATTATATATCACAGAGAATACCATGAAGAATAAATGTATTTCAAAATGATTATCTATCTTCGAATGCAGTTTTCTTTGCTTGCTAACAGCACAGGTGCTGTTCTGTTCTCGGAGGGTAACTTGACTTTGCGTTAGGAGCTGAGACAGACAGTTACTGTTTTGATGAGTAGACATAGTTTGCATATTGCAGTAGATTCAGAATCATTTAGGTTTGAAAAGACCCTTAAAATCATCAGTTCCAGCTGTCAGCCAAACATTGCCAAGTCCCCCAATAAACCATGTTCCTAAGTGCCATGTCCACAAGTAAGGCTGCTGCCTGTTGACAAAAAATAGTCTAATTGGGAAAGTAATGAAAAAAAAACACACCACACCGCTTACTTCTGTTTTTTAAAGAGCAGCGTGCGTAAGCAAGATACAGAGAAGGGGGTAAGTTCAAGTATACAGCAGATTGCATTTGGAGATGAGAAATAAAGGAGGAAAATGTAGGCCATTCATCTGTCTAGTCTACCTTGTGATAACACCTCTAGAGGGGAGCAATGAGAACAGTGAGGGACGCTTAGCCATGCTCACATTCATTAATCTTAATTGATCATAATGATGCATTTATTGTATGGTTTCCTTTGGGATAGTTCTTGATACTGTTTATGCCCAGAAGAGAATATTAAATCATCTGGTCTGCCCATCTTTACATACTACAGGTCTTTGTTTCATCCAGTTGTCCTAATGAGCCTTTTGACTTATCTGACCAAAGCACACTTTGTGCTTAGCTAAAGATATCCATGCTCCACTCAAAGGGATGCTTCATGCTTCATCAAGGGATGAAGACGACACTATTTTTTGTGCTAGTTTTATTCCGATGATTACTTGAGCTCCTTTAGAAACAAGCAAGCAAAAGATTTAAAGGTATTGCTTTATTACAACAGTGATTTAAAGTTGATCATCTTGGGATAGTAACAGTTTTTACATCTGTCTTTATAATAAAACCGTGTATGACTAAAACCAGTTGCTTATTCTTAGTTTTAATTCCATGTAATGTATTTTGGTTCTTGGGAATTCTGTTATATTCCCTTTGGCATTTACATGGGATGCGTGGATATAGTACAAAAGTCACAAACTGATGGAAGTTAAAAGATTTTGTTGTAGTTCCATCTTGTAAGTTCCATCTTGTACAAGCTTTTTATAAAATTATGGAGATTCATGAAATAATAACAGCATGATTCTTTCAGAGCTTCCTCTTAAATGCCCTTCTCTCTGAAACCAGTCCCAGCATAGAGCTTCTGTTACCCAGTCCTGCTACTGTTTAACACAAACCTTAGCTATCAGATGTTAATAACTTTTGCCTCGTATTTGTATTTTAACATGTGCTGTCCCAAGAGCATCTATAACCTCTCTAGCTTTTCACAATGTTCTCCAAAAGTATTTTTTTTTAATCTGCATTAGGTTGTTGCATGTCAGCTGTGTGTGACCGTAGTACTTGGCATTTCCCACACTGGATGTGTACTGGAAAAAGCATTGCATTGGCTGGCATGTCCAGCTGCTTTGCTATGAGAGTGCTCCTGTCAGTCCGTTTTTGAGTTGCTAAAATATGCCCTGCGTGGTAGTAATAAGGTATCAAATATGGAGTATTTTTCTGTTTGGCATACGATTGCACTGAGGTGCAAAATTGCTTTCAGGGTGTAGGTTTTGGTACTCTAAACCAAAACTAACTCTAGTTTTCTGTGTGTTGGTTCCCGCCCCACCCGTTACAAAATTTCAGCCTTTCTTGTGTAATCCTCTTATTTTTAGTTTGGTGACCTACATTTTTTTGCCCAAGTATGTATTTGAGGAGCCTGAGACTACCAGCCGTATCATCAACTTGGCTTTAGAATTTAATTACAGAGTACAGCTCAGTGCAGTGCTGAAAGCTGGACTTATTCCTACCTTTTCCAGCATTCTTATGAGGAATTGCTTAAAATCAGAATTTCTGTAGGTGGGCACTACTTATATTTTTCTTCTGTTTCAGCTTAAGAACCTGCAATGTAAACTTGCAAAAGTGAGTGCTATGTGGTCTCAGCTGCAATTGAATTCATGGTAATATTGTGCTGACTAAACATCAAGTACAGCTCGTATATGGGGGTTGGACAAGCTTATCTTTAAGGTTCCTTCCAACCCAAACCATTCTATGTTTCTATAGTGAAAACACTATGCAAAGCTACCTGGTCTGGAAAATATGCTGTATTTTTTTCCTTTTTGTGGCTGAATTGTCCCATCTCAAATCTTGGAGTAGATTTCTAGGGGCTCTGTAGATTTCATAGACGTATTTTGAGGACAGTGTTTTACAACATGTTGAGTTGATATAACAATGAATGTTGTAGAATATCACACCAGGAAGCTGAGGATTCCACCTTCATAGAAATGCCTGAATAGTGCTCAGTGTGTAAGGTATTGGGCTACGTTTTGAATGCCAGAAGAAAATAAAATATTGAGTAGTTGCTTGGTAAATACATTGAGGATTTTTGTTGTTTGGTGTTTCTTGTTTGTGTTTTTTTTTTTTTTAAATTTATTTTTCAACTGAATCAAGGAGCAGTCTTGTAGGGGAGATAGGATGTGGTCATATAATTAAAAACTTAATCGTAAAGTATACACACAGGGCAAATTAAGGATCCAAGGCATTTTGCATGTTGTTTCTGGCAATGCCTTTGTCATTTGTTGACTTTGGAGAGCTTGATTTTGCAACTTAATGTTTTTTGTTTGTAATTGTATAACTCCAGGAATAGCCTACAGAACCTATGACATTAATGAGATATGGTACGGAGCAGGCTTTCAAAGTTTATTTTGACAAGGTCTGTTATTGGGTTGGAAAGAAAAGGGTCGTGCCAGAAAAAAAGAGGGCCAGGCATTTTTGAATTAAGAACAAATGACTGATATGCCACTGTGTTAGTACATTGTGGTAAATCATTGCTGCGGACAATCCATAACTTATCTGCCACTAAGGAAAAGGAACATGAAATTTCCTTCTCAGAATGAGCAGTCTAGTGTGGGAGCTATTCATTGGAGTTTGAATGTCAGGAAGGTCATGGGAAGAGATTTGTAAAAATTTTCATAATTCCAGAAATAACTCCGTCGGCATCCAAAAAGTAACTTGAATGTTTAGGAAAGAACCCGTCGTCCATCTGATACCATCCTGCGGGCGGGTGGGCCAGCTCTGAGCAGTGGAGGTTGCACCCAGCCGAGCCGTGCGGTCACATCCCCCTCCCTTCCACCCGACAGGAGGAGAGGGAGGCAGCACGCCTGTATTTTGTGCGTGCCAAGCAGCGTTCATGCCCTCTGCTGCATATATCCTTATTTTGATTTTGCTGCTCTCTCTGAAAACCACCAGTGTACTTCAGAGTCTATATTAAACTTGCTGTTAATTAAGTTGTGAGAAATTTTTCCCAGCAGGAGTATTTTTAGTTGGAAAGATGGAAAATGGAGCTCTCGCATAGAGCATCCTCCTGTAACCTGCTGTGTTCTCTGTCGAGGCTCTCCATATCTACAACATCAGAAAAGTTAGATATTCAGTAGCCCTTTTATTAATATTTTCTCCTTTCAGTAGGCAGACACATTATAAAAGAATTCGCTTTTGTTGCTCCAAATATTTCCTTCCTCTGTTCAGTTTTCTCATGGCTCCCAATTGTCCTCACTTCTGAACACACGGTCTGTGTCAAAGTTGTTTTCCTGCTATCTTTTATCATGTTTCTTCTCTTAAACTATTATTATTCTATGATCAAAGATAGGAAAATTAAGTAGATTCCAGAGATTTTTTCACAGAATCACAGAATGGTTAAGGTTGGAAGGGACCTCTGGGGATCATCTGGTCCAACCCCACTGCCGAGCAGGATCACCCAGAGCATATTGCACAGGATGGCATCCAGGCGAGTTTTGAATATCTCCAGAGAAGGAGACTCCACAGCCTCTCTGGGCAACCTGTTTTTTCCCTGGATTAAGTATATCAAGATGCAAGCTACTCATTATAAATTTATTTGTAAGCTTCACTTGAAAAATCCAACTTTCAAAGAGCTTAGTATGAGGAATCATTATTAGTCCTGTTTTATTCAGTCTTTTTTCACTCCCTCAACAGCTGAACTAATCTTTGTGATCAGTGTTAATGCAGGTGATCGCAAAAAAATAAAAATATTCTTTCTAAAATAATAGTAACAGAAATAATTTAGTTTCTTTTCTTTAAAAGCAAAATATGTGGCCTTTTAGTATAAGAAAAAGATATAGCATAATTGGAGCAAACTGATTTCAAGTTGAAGTCTGCATACAGGATTTAATGTACAGAAAAGAAGCTGCTTTCAATTTCCCTATATTTTTTCCCCCCTTCCTTTTTTATGGCTGTTTTGTACAAATCCGTAGGGTAATGTGTCTGCAGTGTCAAGATAAAGGAACCTTTGCTACATAATTTGTAGGTCAATATACATCTTTTGGGGAAGGATTTAACTCCAATAGGCAGCACTGCCGTAAATAAATCCTCTTAACAAGTTCCAGATCAGCATTGTATAGGTCTCTTCCTGCCAGACTTTTTAATTAGCTTTTTGGGTAGACCTCGTTGACAGCCGATGTAACAAGGTGGGCAGAGAGCAGAGTTAATTCAGGAACATCTTAAGGTCTTTCCTTACAGTTTTCACTGGAGGAAGACCAGCATATAACAAGGTTTTAAAAATTTTCTCTTGTCCACGACTGGAAGCTGTTATATAGCATATGCAAAAAAAAAAAAAAAAGCTTTAAGAAAAGGCAGTAGTTTTAAGAGTTAAAATTTTAATTTAAAATTTAAAACCTGTTGGAGGACATTCCACCAAAATATCCCAAGGGCTTTCAGTGAAGCAATTGGAAAATAAAGATAACAGTAAAGAAAAATTTCATCTTCCTGTATGGGTTACAATGTGGGGGGGTTGTTTGTTTCTAATAACACACAATATTACATTAATGTTTTTTATTATCCCTGCTTTGGCAACCTTTTCTGCATCCAATTTCATCATCTATGTGATGCTCTGTGCCATTTTTCCCCTTGTTTTCATAATACAGACTGCAGCCTGGCAATTTTGTTCTTCCTGTACAGTGCATTATTTCTGATATTTGACACTTTGTAGTAAAACATAGGCACAAATTTAGCAAAGCCTTATCTGTAGGATTGCTTTGTACAGGAGTTGTAAATTTACAGCCATATGTTAATGCTGGATAAGTTTACATAGATTGCAGCTTTAATTGATGCTTTGAAATGCCTGGACTCTACAGAAAGTGGCTCTAGAAAGGATGAAAATGGCAATTCTTTGGCTGAATTAGTAGAACCCAGGAAGTGCTGTGTAATGGCTTGATGATTCACAGTACATTTATTTTTAGACACACACACACAAAAAAAAATTACAACCTGGTGGTATTTTGAAAAGCTGTGATAGTGAAAGAAATGAAAATATTTGTTCTGGAATATATCGCTTGTATTCCAAAGTAAAAATGCGTTTACAGTCACTAATGAGATTTTTTTTTTTTACATTTGACCTTTTTAATAATCCAATTATAATTTTTTTGAAGATAGAATTTGTTAAGATACAACTTTTTTAATGGACTTTTTATAACCAAAGAAGAATATGATTTATGTACCTGTGGAGTCATGCTATCAGTTTTACTTCCTGTAACTTGTATCAATTCCATTTTGCAGCAAACTTGCTGTTTTTAAACCAATTGCACTTTAGAATAGTTATTTCTGGTCAACTAACAGTTTCAGAAATATTTCTAGTGACTATTCTCCATCAGATAGCCTGGAAGAGAAGAGAATTCCAGCTTTGCTATGCTCAGGACAAATATATTTTTCTTACTCAGAATGTCCTTTCTGATTATTCTTAGTAGCACCATAGTATGAATTTAGGAATGCATAGCCCTCAATCAGTAAGGACTCCCACTGATGCTCAGACATACAGCTTAATAAAGGTCAGAAGCTGCAAGTTTTTTGATAACGACTTCTCATATATTATTTTTAGTACGTTTTTGTCAACTTCCCTCTTGTAGAGGGTTAGGTCAGCTTTATATTGTTGGTAAAAATATGCTTGACAATGGAACTGCCGGTGCCAAATGTCTACTTTTGATTCTTTGTCTTCCTCCAGTTTCTCTAGTTCTTCTGGAGTAGCGAATGCTTGTGTAATCTGTCTTTATTGGTTTTCAGACATAAAACTTTGAATTAACTTTGAAAAAAAAAAAAACTTTGAAAAAAACTTTGAATTAAGATTATTCCACAGTTAGATGTAGTTGTCATGGAAATACTTCTTAGACTTTCTTGAGGCTGTGAGAATATATGTGCATACATGTGTACACTCGCATGTACATAAGCATATATGCATATAAGTAATTCTGTACAGAATGTAAAATTCACGTAAATCTGAGTATGTATATTTGATCCTGAAAAGCATGTTTTCTGTGAGACCCATGAATGCATGAAGAAGTTCAGTGAATTCCTTGGGGTTGAGATTTACACATACAACTATTTCAGAAGAGTTCAGAGGTGATTTTAATTCATGCTTTGCACAGCGGAATAATTCCTGGTGCAAAAGGCGTGTTTTCATTCCCTATTTTGTCAAGGCATCTAGCCTGTTATGGAGATCAGTGAAGATGCTTGGCAGGAGCTGAAACTTCTGTAACCGTGGCCATCACTTTGGAAGCTTTAGTAAAAGACCAGTCTTCTTGTAGCTGAGAAGTTCCCCAAGATCGGATATTTAGTTTAACATATTATGTTGTGCTGTATTTGGTGTACACCGATTGTATCTAGTGTGTGGTTGTCAGCTTTTCTGATTGTTTTGGTTTTAGTGTGATGTAATGTGTCGAGAGTGAAAGTGTTATTTATAATTAACGTGTTCTTCTAAGGTCTTAGCTGTGTCTAGCAATATCAGGAGTAAAAATAATAGTTCAAAGTGGTTTTGAGGAAGCAAAATAAAATATCGAGGAGAAATGATTACTTAATGGCTTATTGCTTTAAAATGGTGGCTGCTCTTACAGCTAGATTTCTTCAGGAGTGAGACAGCATCAAGCAAACACAGTACTTGAAAAAAGGCTTAAAATGCATTTTTAATTGTGTGCTGGTTGTCTGCTAGGGATGAATCTCACGCTCAGTGAGAGAATATCACAGAAAGGTTTGGGCTGGAAGGGACCTTAAAGATCGCCTAGTTCCAGGGTCTGAGAGACATGGGAAGTTTCACTGCCAGTGAAGACAGGGAATCCCTACACATACAGACAGTATGTACCCCTGTACTTTTCCAGGCCACGTGTCCCTGCTTCCACTGTGCACGCGTTTCCTTCTTCCACCCCAGTTTGCCCAGCAGGTTCTTGCTCAGCCATGTGGTTTCCTCCTTCCCTGCTTAATTTCTTACACCTAGAGATGGAGAGCTCTTGCACTCTAAGTGTCCTTAAAGAGCTGCCAGCTCTGACCTGTTCCTCTGTTTGTAAGGACACTGTCCCAAGGGATCTCATCCACTAATTCTTAAAGTAGCTGGAAGTGCGCTTTTCAGAAGTTCAGGGTCCTGTCTTTGTTCTTTGCCGGGCCCGTGTTCGTTGAGGTCATGAACTCAACCAGGGCATGGTTGCTGCAGCCCAGACAGCCTCTAATCTCAACCTCTTTCATGAGTTCATCTGCATTCATGAGCACCAGGTCCAGTAACACTTCTCTGGTTGGTTTGTCAGTTCCTGGCCCTGGAAGCTGTCCTCAACCCACTCACTCCTCAAACCACTCACTCCAGGAGTCTCCTGGACTGCTTGCAGCCTGTTATGCTGCTTTCCCAGCAATAAATAAATAAATATATATTATGGGATGAAAGGATGAAACCTTTCCCAGTGCAGCTTGTACCTCTTGCTCCTTATGAAGAGACAGCCTCTCTCCTCTTTGTAGCCATCCTTTAAGTACTGGAATACTGTGCTGAGGTCCCTCCTCAGCCTTTTATTCTCCAGGGTAAAAAAGACCAAACTCCTTCAGTCTTTCCCCACAGGGCAGTTTCTGCAGCCCTTTGGTCATCTTTGTGGGCCACTTTTGGACCCTCTGTCTTGTTTTTTTTTTTTTTTTGAATTGTGGAGACTAGAAATGGGCACAGTGTTCCATGTGTGGCCTGGCAGGCGCTGAGTGGAGTGGGATGATCACCTCTACCTCTGCTAGTAATGTCCCTGAGGATGCAGCCCAGGATCCTGCAAGACTTGCTTTCATTGCCGCAGCAGCACACCACTGACGAATTGTGTGCAGCTTGTTGTTCGCTGGGACCCCGGGTCCCTTTCAGCGAGGCTGCCCCCTGGCCACGCAGATCCTAGCCTGGGCTGGGCTCTTGGGTTATGTTGTCACAGGTGCAGGACCTTGCATGTGTTCTTGTTAAACTTCACGCAGTTCTTTCTTGCCCACACCTCCTGCCTGCCCAAGTCTGTCTGTAAGGTGGCTCTGTTAATCTAGGGGTTAGTATTCGTTTCCTGTAGAGTAAACAATTTAGATGAGAATAGTTCCTTCGGTCATGCAAAAGTATGTAAATGTGCAGCTTTACCATTATCCCTGAATGTTTCTTAGAGGCAACATTTTACTATTTTTATACAATTTAGTCATTATTAAAAAGACTGCTATTTAATAGTAGTTTTTTCCAGGTTTTCAAACAGTTGCCAATAACATACTTTTATCTCTTATCACAAAATGTTTATCTAAATAACTGTAATCAACTTGTACCTTTCCCTAACTCACTTTATTTACTATAAGTCAGAAATACTGACTTTTTAATTGTCAGTTTTTGGGGTACTTTACAGAATACATAATTTTCTGTAGTCAGTGGCTTGTTTTATATTATGTATATGCATCACTTGCATATTATTGTGTATATGTAATCACTTAGTTCTCTGAGAAAATATTTTTATCTTTCTGTATTTTTTCTTCTGCATAAAATTGGATGTAAACAGCTGTTTCTGGTGATGCTGATTTCTGTGTCTATTTAAATCAACTTTTCTTCATAACAGTCCTTTTAATAAATTAGGGTTCTTTAGTGTAGCAGTAATCTAGGATCAGTAATCTGCTTTTAAAAAGTGTACTAATTTGACACAAAGTCATTGAAGCAGGCTGTCAGATACACAGTCAGTACTTTACACTGGTGTTTTGATGACTTATGCATGGAAAATTGAAATTGCAAAAGCAACTATAGTTAAAATGTGATTGTGTAAGTAAAAATAATGGATGGTGCTCTTCAGAAATTTCTCCTAGACTGCTCTAATAGGTAAGCTCCTGATACTGTCTTTTAATTTTAATGAATCGTTCTCATGATGTGAGCGTCTCTTATGATTTAGGTGAGGTAGAGATTTTTGGCAAGTCTGAGCAGCGTGAAGTTTTGGGATACTGTGTAGGTCCTTGCAAAACGGGGTATGATTTGGATTTAGATGGTGTGAATGTAGGTCTGGGTAGGACAAGGAGTAGGAATTCCTTCGGTAGTTTTAATAGTGAAGAAATCCAAGTTCATGTGTGTCACTGGAGTATAACTGATTTTACACATTGACTTAATTATCATTGGTTCACCTCAGTTGAGGAGTAAATGCAGGAAGAATAATGGTGTGAGATGGGACTTCTGTTGTCCCATTTCAATTTTGGGTGTATTACACAGTGGCTAGTGTCATTATGAGTATTTGGCAGTCTTTACTTCAGCTCTGTTTAAGTCCTTGTTCTGTATCCACCAGTAAGCATTTGAATATTTAAAGTCTTGTAGATAGAAATAAAACAAGAGCCCCTTGGTTTGTAGCCTTGCATTTTCGATTTCTAGAGTTTATGGTTTATAGGCCTGTCTTTGTGTTCTGTGTAGGAATAATAAAACTGAGTTACTTCAGTGGTTTGGTTGGTGTCTGTTTATCCTAAATGCTGTAAAGTTCTTAAATGAGAGGTTCTCTCAAAGATGAGTAGTTTCTTTTGTTAGAAGTCAGCTGAATGGCTTGTCTGTATCTCAGCGAAGGAAGGAAAGCCCCGTATTTGCTGTTTGAGTTATTTGAAATAAGTGATGTATTCCTCCTTCCTGCTTCCTCAAATACACCATCTGCACTTTTATATTTCTGTATCTGTGGTTGCACTTCATGAACTCTCAGCAATGTAAAATATGTGAAAAAATATGTGAATAGCAAGTCTCTTTTCTTTCAAGTAGTGAATGACAATACCAGCACTCTTTCCAGGGTAGCATATGACCATGGTGTTATGCCAGCCTGAGTGCTCAGGAATGTAAGCAGTTACAGGGGCAAACACACACCTGAAAACAAACACAGACAGGACACACCGAAATACAGTATTCCAGTGTCACCACTGCTGTGCATAACTTTTTGTGTCATTTCCCTGCTCTTGTCTGTCATCACATTTGGTGCCTTCACGGCCACATCCTCGTCGGTGGCCCAGAGGCTCCCTGTTCCCTCTATCACTCTTCCTGTCATGTCTGGTACGTGAGTCACCACAGCATGGCAGAAATTCCTTCTATTGCTTTCTGTGAGAATTGCCCCAGTCTTTGTGCTATAGTGATTAATTTCCCTGTGTTTAATATCCAGTCCTCTGGAGTGCTCTGTGCACTAAAAACATCTTGCATGCATGCACCAATTTTATTGTGTCAGTAAAACTGCTCCTGACACTTGAAGAGCTCTGTGAGTATCCTTGTTCGGTCCTGGTAATTCATCTTATGGTATCATCATCATTCTTTCTCTACCAAGTTTCTTACCCTGCTTACCACTGTTGTACAGTCTTCATTCTCCTTCAAGTCGGATTATATCATACACTTTTTTACTGAAGTCTAGATAGACTAGGTCGGATTGCATCTGCTTTGTCTAGATATCCGCCTTTGATGAGATTAAAAAAATATTGAACCACCTTGTAGTCCATCTCTGTTTACTTTCTATTTCTGTAGTTACTTATTTCAAAATACATTCCAAAGTTTTTAAAGGTATTTAGGGAAAATTTAGGGTTCTAGGTTTGTCAGAATTGTTTTCATAAATCCAATTCTTTGCTACTTGCTAGTCATATGATAACATACAGCTAATTTCATCGTTTTGTTATGAAATCTTCCTATGTAGTTTCTGCTTTAATACACTGCTTTTTCAGTTTTCTGGATTATCAGCCCCACAGTAGAGCATGGCACGGTCTCAAATCACCGACTGTGTTATCTTTTCTTTTAATTTCAGTGGTTAAAAAAAATGACTCGCTTTAATACCAATTTATTTTCCATGACCTGTTCCTCTGTAAAGTCCTTCCTGCAATCTAAAACCATATTGTAATTAACATTGCTTCTTTGTTAGAGCAGTGCTTTTTCATTGAAGAAGCCTTTGTCTATCAGGAACGCTACTGTTGATACTAGTTGGTTTTTGGTCTATTTGTGAAAATGAGATTTTTTTTTCTTCTAACCTCTATTCATCTCCCAGCCCAATTACAGTGAACCATTAGCAGTACTGTAAGTAACCTTTTTAAACAATCATTTCCCTAAGTGATTCTGACCAAAGCTAATTGCGCTTTATGCGAGGAATCCTTATTTTTAGTTGGAAACACATTCCTAGTCACTTCAGTGTCTGACTTTCCTGGATACGATACACCCTTCAGCTTTGACATTGACATCCTAGTATCTTTTTCTGTAGTTTCTTTAGTGTGGTGAATTTAGTATCAATTGAATTGATATTGATAATATTGATATTGATAATTGAAATGAATTTAGTATTTTTTAGTATTTCTAACTTCGTATTGTGTTTTCCTGGGTTCTTACATTCAAGTGTAAATGTCTGTCATTGCTCTCTAACGTCTCCTGAAAGAGCGGGTTCAGGTTCAGTTTCTTCATGAACCACTGCTATGACTACAGCTCCCACTGATATCAGGACCTCTTCCTGTGCTCTCCTTGTAGGTGGAGAATTCCTCAGCCCTCTGTTGTGTTCCTGACTTGCCTTGGGTGTGAAAACAAAAAACCCTTTGGGACTCGTAGAATCCTCAAACCTGCCACGATACTGACTTCACGTGAAAAGTTAATTTAAGTTTCAGCTTGTACACACAGGGGGAAGTTTCCATACTTTCTACGTAATGGCTGTTGTAGGCATTTTTGCTTTGGTCTACTGAATTGCACATAAATTAGCTTGGAGTGGATTGGTGATTTGCCTATAGGGTATAAAGCTGCTTCAACTTGCTTAAAATCCCGCCTTTAATTAAGATGATGCAACTGAGGAGTGCAGATGAGACCTGGTTAAAGCCCAAAGTGCAATTGATAGTGTTTCCATTCTCCATTGTCAGACCAAGCAAAAAACAGGTGCCTGAAAAATTGTAATAGAAGTTGAAATAATTTACAAAGCTCATCTGATAACATATAAACATATAACTGCATAACATATAAAATTCATAATCTGAATTTGTCTTTATGTGAAGCATACTTTTGTACACTTTATCAACAGGGCAGTACTTGTTGGTCATATTCATTGTGCTGACCTAATTAACTTAATATCGTGTCACTTAATAAAACAGTAGCAGTGGTATGCAGGTAGTTGCCAGGGATACTTAAAGAAAAGCGAATATTGGTAACAAAGGATTGTCTGTCTCTTGAATGTTTGCATTTGTTCAGGGATCTTACCTCCCTTGTTTTGAAGCTCGAGGCTATACAAGGACATATTTTTGTATGGCATTCATCATTCACTGCAATGTCGTTTTTTCTCTTTCTCTTTCCCATTTAAGACTTTGTCATTGATTGCACAGTCACGGAGTGAGCTGCAGGGCAGAGAGGGAAATGTACTTTTCTGTCGCTCAAAATTTGCTTTTGTTGGAGAAAGAAACAGTGCTGAAAGGAACAAAAATGAAGCTTTCAGTGCTGTATTGAAAACACCTTCAAAAAAAAAAAAGAAAAGATTTTTCTCTCTTCATTATAGGTCTATAACACTTGGATATTGTTCTTTCCTGCCAGATTGGGATCATTAAAATTGTGGAGTTATGACATCTTCACATATAAAGAGCCTCTCAGCTGTAGTCATCTCTGTAGTTGTTTCCCTGCTGAGCAGAGGGAATGGTCCCCTGGTTGGAGACTGGACAGCTGGAGTGCTGAAGTATTTGTCAGGTGCCGAGGTAGGCTTGCCAGGCTAACTATGAAAAAAAATTCATTTTTTATTTGTGAGAACTGATTATCAGGATGCTTCCCTAGACAGCTGTACTGTTGTTACCTTCTGAAGGATTCATTTCAACACGAACAAGGCACTCTTTTTAAAGGCTGATGTGCACGGGGGGTGTTGAAGGACAACGCTTGGGACTCTTGAACCCTAGCAGTGGGGATTGTCTCTTCGCTCCACAGACAGTGAAGTCCAGTTTGTGGAAAAGACTGGGATGTAAGGATGTGAGTTGTTTCTTTAATCATCTAAATTATGGCACGCAGCAAGTACTGCTTTGTAAATAATTGAATAGCCTTTATTAATATCTGCCGCTCCCTTTAAAGATTTTTGTTAGATTATTAGATTCTTGCAGGTCCAGTGCTTATGCAGAATACTTTAGGGATTACAGCTGTACCTTATAATGTTACTGCACAGTACTTAGTACACTGTCAGGCTGTACTTAGTCCTATGGCATGTTTCAATCAAATGGAGATACCTGATTTTGCCAATGAGTATTTTGCTGTTTTTCTCTGCTATGGGTATGTTTACAATTTACCTGAAGATGATTTCAGATCTTTGAAGGCTGTTGATCAACTGTTTATGACAATCTAAAATATGAGAGGCAAAATTAAAACAATGAAAACCAAAAATGTTTTCAACAACCATTTAACTTGTTGCCCTAGCACACTTCCTGCTCTTCCTTTTTTCCTGGGGAGGGTGTCAGTCGGGACTGTTTCCTAGTTCACCGTGTAGCTGCAAAAACAGTTGTGTCAGCACAAGGCAGGGGTGGAAATGGATGGGCTGGGTGAGAGGAAAAGGAGCTTAAGCTGGCACTGTCAACAGAGTTAGTCACTGTCAGCGTGCCGGGGAAGGAAATCACTTTGGTCTGTAGAGACTACTGTTACTCTTTGCAGTGGCATATACTTAATATTTGATTGTTTCCAGGCTCAGACATTGTAATCCAGAAAGTTTAGGGTTTTTTTATTACGATACTTTCTTGGAGCATGCATGTTTCTCAAGATCACTCATTTCACAGAAAGAAAAAAAAAGAGAGAATTACAGTATCTCAAGAAACTTTTCCCCCCAGAACTTTAAAGTAATTTCTGCAGAACTATTGTCTAAAATATTTGACAGACATGCACTGGCTATATTTGGAAAGAAACTATTGCTAACATATCTGTCAACATCAGGTTCCTATTAAGTGAATGTTTTTGCAAACCAGTTAAGTTCTTGTCTAAGCCTGATTCAGTATCGTTTTAGAAAATACGATTTAAATTTATAAAGGACAAACACCCTGTCTCTTTATGAGAGGCTGAAATGCTTCTGGTTCCATGTATTTTCTCATTTATTTTTTTTAACCACAGTAGGTTTTTCCTGAGACAACTAATAATCAGCACAGTAACATATGGAGTTACTATTTTAAGTCCTCCTCCTTTTTTGTTCCTATTGTATTGTATAAGCCAAGCTGTGTATCCTGTTAACAATTATTTGTAATTCAGTATTGCCTAGAGATTCCAGCTGATCTGCTTGTTGCTTGGATAGTGTTTTTGTACAGTAGAGTCCAAGACCATGATCAGGATTCATTGGCAACAAAAACAAAACAGCAAAAAAAAAAAACCAACACTGAAAATAAATAACTGGTGTGTGTGTGTATTTTTATAGTCATACAGAATTTGGCACATACTTATCCTGTCTCGCTTGTGTCCTGGATAGGTGTATGCTCCAAAAAACCAAAGGGATATTAGGTGAGTTGGCTTTGCTCAAGGTCACACAACAGATTCCTGGCTGATCCAGGAAGAGAACTTTCTGTTTCTGGTCCTGTCCTATCCACCGAACTGCTGCTGACTTCTCTTGAATGGGCTTCTCTTAGGTTAATCCGTCACCCTTTTGAGAGAAAACAAAATATTTCATCAACCAAAAACGAAGTCCAAAGCCTACCCTCTCCGCCCTTCAAGAGAGACAAAAGAAGCAAAGATGGATGTTGCATTTAGGAACAGTTAGAGGACGTGGCATTGTTTGCGCAATACTCTTGGGGTCTCCAGAGATTCTTTCCTAAGCACAGAAAGGCTGAGGAAGTGGACTCACTGGCATGGTGTCGAGGCAGCTGTAGAGGGTTGGCTAAGCTACAAGCATCTGAGCGCAGAATAGATCAAAAAATAAGGAATGCTGCTTTGTTTTTTGAAAGAATATATAGTCTTAGCTAATTTTAGCATGAGTAGTATGTCATATACAAAATAGAGATGATTGCAATGCAGGATATTCACAGGAAGTGCACCAACAACTAGTGTTTAAGCCATACATTTTCAATACTTCTTAAAATTTGCTTCCCTAATCTAGGCTTTTTCTTGTACCAGTTTGACTGCAGCAGATCACCTTTGGCCAGCCATGCTTCCAGAGCCTCGGTTTACGCTTCACTTACGCTTGTTGGCTTTGCTTAGAATGGAGATTTTTATTTTTATTTTTTACTTTAGTCTTAAATGAAATAGAAATAATCCTTCAGAATTATGAATTTTATTTTATTATAGTTTTAAGGTTTAACTTCTTTTATCTTCAGTGATAGGTGGGAAGTATTTAACAAGAGCAATGTGTCCAGCTTTTCAAGAACGATAAAGAAAAATGAAGGAAAGAGCCCAAGTCCTTTGCTTTAGAGAGAGTGTTTTGGTGAAGAAGTAGCATTTAAACCAATAAAAGAATCTATATAAAAGTATTTGCTGTTCTTCAGCTTTCTTAAAAAATAAAAAATAAAAACTGTTTTCTGGTCATTTTTGTCTCTTCTATTCTAAAGATTGTTTCATTTATGGTTTTATTGCAGTTTTTAACGTAGCTGTAATTACCGTGAAAATTTTGTGATGATCATTCTTTACGCACAACAGGAACGCAGGTCATTCAGTTTATGGACCTCCGTCTCAGAGGGCATTCCATTTTGTTGGTCTTAATATCTAGCTAGGTGCTAAGTTTTGGAACATCAAGTTGTGGACACAATTTTATTCCAATTAATATGATCATGTGTGTATGTGTGTTGCCAGAAAAGGAAGAGAAGGGGGTTCGTAGAGGATGGATTAATAAAACTCTCTCAAAGATTAGACTTATGTTGGCATCTAGGTCCCATTGCAGTCAGTAGTAATCATGTACCTAGATGCTGCTTTTTGAAACTGGGACCATATCCCGGTTTAGAACAGGCTTGCAGAATAAGTGTTTACATTTTCTAGGTTACTGATCCAAATAAAGATGTTGTGAATAATTATTACTGCTGTGGAGAAACAACATAGTGTGTTGACTGCAAAGAGCGAGATTTGTGCTGACCTGGGGATGTTCACAGTGAGCTCATTGTACCCTTCTGTGCAGTACATGAGCCCAAAACACAAGCCTGGAACTCAAGCTTAGCAGATACGGAATATTTATTTCATTTTAATGGCTATTCACTGTTCTAACAGATTGAAAAAAAAATTGCACAGAGGTCTTATCTTGGTGTTTGTCTGGATCTGGACACCAATAACGGGCCTCACATGAATTAATGGCTATGAACCCAAACCATTCTGTGATCGTTCAATTTTAGTTCCGAGGTGGCTATATTAATTTTTTTGTTGGGAATGGATGCAGTTATACCAACAGCTTGGCCTTCGGCACTCTGAGATTTCTAGCTTTCTGAATAGAAAACTGCACTCTGCTCTTGCATATTTACTTCAGTCCCCCCTCCATCTCCCGTTTTCTGCATGTTTTAAACAAGTTAATAGATGGTTAGTATGTATTTGGGACATAAATGATAGCGATGTTGTTTTGCAATCCAGAGCAAAATGCAATGTTTAGAATTTTAATTAGCATACATTTGAAATGTGAATTTCTCTCTAGATTATAGTGTGTGGTTTAGGATCATGTCTGCTGTCTGTAAGCTGTGTAGTCTTCAGTCATTTTTTCATCCTTTCAGCAAAATCTTGTTAGAAGCTTCTGTCTGCTAGTAAGAAGCTTTCTTTCTATAGAGAGAAAGGGAATGTACTTGACAGTGTCAAATAGGAGAATAGCATGGAAGTGGTCCAGTAGTGAGAATAATTTGTTTTATTACTTTAAGAAGGGCTTTAAAAAAAAAAAAAAAAACAAGCACAAGTTCAGTACTCAGTTCATCAAATGAGTAGTTCAGTTTCCTGGCGTTGCTTCTGGGTTTTGATTTGTGAATGTGTTCAGTGATACGATGAATTATTTTATGTGTGCTTCATACCTGTGAATGCTTTGAGGGTTTGATACTTTTCAGGATAATGAGACAGGAGGTAACATTATTGTTTAATCGATGTGAAAAAGGAAGTTTTGTTTTCAAGTATAAGAGGGCAGAATAATTGCTCTTGGAGGAATAAGTGCACATAATATTATTTAAGCTTGTAATGTCAAGTTCAATAGACCTAAAATTAGATTTACAGCTGTGTTTTGATTTAAGGTTGCTTGCATGACAGTCCATTCGTCCTTGTTCTTCTATTTCTGTTCTTTTATTTTCCTCTGCAGACAAAGCAGAGTGAGTATTGAAAGAATGCTATACTTCAGTTGCAAAGCAGAATACTTACCTGTGCTTTGGGAGGAAAAAGGGTTTTCTGTACTTCAGAAGAAATAGTGTCGTGCTCCTGGTCTTTTTATTTAGAAATAGAAATCACTTCTGCTGCTGCCCTGTTGTATGTGTCTTTCATACAATTTGCTTTATCACATGCTCATTGTGAGCATTTGCATGATGCTTATACACACTAAAATACTGTCATTTTTTGCACTTTACATACACTGTGTTTTTACAAAATTGTTTTATTTTTGCATTGGTGACCTCAAGTAAGATTTTTGTATGGATTTTGCTTTCAAATTGTAACCGTGAATAACTACTATGCAGATTCTTATAAATGAAAACAATGAAAACGAAAGTTTCCTAAGTTGTAGTAAGTAATATTTGAAAGTAAATATGAAGTTGTCCTAAGATTTAAATATTTTTTTAGAGTTCCAAGTGTTCCTTAAAATCAAATAAAAAAAAAAAACGACAAACAAAACACCCTGACTTTCATAGTATTTGACATACAGACTCCAAGAATCGTGTCAGGTGTGAAATCTAATATATGCCTCTTTGAAGAGTGTATACATGCTGTCAGCTTTTGTCTGCGTGAAGCTTTCCTTCTTATACTGATATTCCCTATAACCAGGAACATGATGCACCAAGGTCTCTTTCTGACCGTGCAGACAGAATATGCTCTAAATCCCCATTATGTTGTACCTTTACCCAGGAAAGCTATTGAAAAACAAGGGGCAGCTCCAGACCTCACCTGTACTTTGAGTCACGTTTGGGAGGGCACAGGGAGGAAGGAGGAAGAACACGCAGGGCATTGCCATTTCGTTCAGGCCAACTATCTCAAGTTGCAGTAAACAAATTAAATTGACAAAATAGTAATTTTAGTATCAATTATGTTTGATTCATTATTGATCATTAGTTATTAATGATTATTAATATTTTTTATTGAAATAACCAGCACATTTCTTATTCTTAGAGGTAGGTCGTCTCTTTGAACATTCAAGTATTTTGTTTTGCAGACCCCAAAGGCAAACATTTCCATGGAGAACAGACTTAATCAGAGCACAGGCTAGAAGAAAACAACTGCAGAAAATTACCAAACAGTGGAACTTCCTCCTGTTTAGGGTCTGTTGCTGTGAGCTTGGGAGAGGCTGGAGAAAGGAAGGCAAGCCTGGCTAAAGACAAACCATTGGCAGAAGATGGGGCTCGTGAAGCCAGCGCTTGGAAGACTCAGTTTTATGTAGTCAGAAGATCTCCGTTTCTGTCAAACTGCTTTCCTGTCTTTATGAACGTGCCGAAGAGCAGCCCAAGAGCTGCAGAGGTGTTTGCATGGTTGAGTGTGTCTGGGAGAAACTGTTTACACAGCAGCATCTCAAGCTGGGCGGACAAGGGAGCGCGCTGGACAATGGCGAGCCAGAGAGCAAGTCTTGTGTTGCAATTCCCCAGAGGGTATTCTGGGAACAATGAAGTAACTGAGCTTTGCTCTGGTTTTTCAAGGCTGGCTAGCCTTAGGGATAGCGATCACATTATTCCACTTGCAAAATCATCTACTAACATTTCAGTATAAATAGTGGCAGAAGAAATTGTCTTTCAGCGGGCCTTGGGATTGTGTTGTATAGGCAGTAACAGGTTATGTAATTAAAATGCTGAAAGAAAAAGGTTGAAATTTACAGTTACAATGGATATAATAAAGACCTTCATTGCTTGCTTCACCTTCTTGTGACACATTTTTTGGCAGTCTGACAAAAATAAGCAGACATTAAATTGAAGAAGTAAATTACACCTCTGAGGAAGGGTGGCAGTTTGTTATTCTCTGATACCTGTGGTGCTGTGGTTCAGTTTACATTAAAATTTAGGTTTGGTGGTAATTACTGAACAAAATTGCAATAACTCAATTAGGAAAATTTTAATGAAATACTAGAAAGCAAAAATTCCATAGGAAGTAAAATGCACCCTTGGTTAAGTATTTAAATTAAATGTAATGTTTTTGAGAAACAGTGTAGAAGCTGGGCATTTCTTTATTGTCCATCTTCCATTCAGGTCTCGTTACATGCGTTGGCAGTCAAAATATTTAGTTACTGTGCAGGAGCTAGCTGTAAGGTACCTGTGGTTCCTAATGAATGAATGTCATCCCCTTAAATGTGTCTTTTTTTTTTTTGCTGTTGAGCTTGTTACAGAATCTTCTGTGATACTCTCAACTTTTAACCATTAGTATGAATGATTTTCATTCTGTTTATAATTTTAAAATAACACCTGTTATAACTTTAAGTGTATTTTTCCATTTTATTTATTTCTTGATTTAGTTGGCTTAAGAGAAAATACGCTAGAAAATGTTTCCCTTATTTAAATGGGTTATATAAATCAGATTTTTTTTATGGTAGAAGTAACATTTGGTGAATTATACAAATGTCCAGCGAGGGAATATGTAATGTAAAATTTCAGTCAGTGGTCTTTGTCAAGAAGAAAGGGCCTGTTCTTGGTGTATTTTTGGAACTACAGAGAAAAGCATGATGTGCTAAAGCTACTGATTTTAAATGTGAACATGCTTATTTAGGTTTTGTAACTGAATATTTAACACAAAAGTCTCTACAGAGCATTTTATCTCATCCTTTAAAAAAAAAATGAAAAAAAATCAGATAAAAATATTTCTGTACTCAGAGCAATGTTCCTTTTCTCCTCACATCCCTGGAGGTAATGAAGTGCTATGACATTGCTAACTCTGGTGATTTAGAAGCAGTCTTGCAGGGTATAGTATTTCTTAAAGTTTTAACGCTTGGACTCGTGTGACTTGCATACAAACCTCAGTTGTAATGCAAAATACTAAAAGGCTATTACTAGTTGCTTAAATTACATCTTGCTAACCAAAATATTTGTAGTGGTAGAGCTTTATGTGTAGGTGAAGCTTTGAGTGCATTATTTTTTCCATGAAAGAAAAGATTTGCCTCAAACTGGTCTTGCAATTTATTTATTTTTAACCTGACTCATTTTAGATATGGATTTAGATATAGAGAGCTGGCACTGCTTTGGCATGATGCATGCCAATTAGGTTTTGGGTTTTGTTTTTTAAATCTGAAGTAGCCTGTAGGATGCCAGTCTGCTTGTCGAGTGAGTGCTTAGGCTGGGATAAGAGAGTCGTGATGCTGTGAGGCAGTGCTGAGAGTTCTGGTGATGCAGTGCAGAAAAAGAGGATGCCATTTCAGGTAAAACTCTGTCAGCACTTAGTGAAACCCAAGCTTGTGAGGTTAATGCAGACATGCCTAAGACTGTTGGAAGGATGACCAGTTCACTGAATTGTTGCTACTTAACCCTGCTTCTTTTAGGAAACATGAGGTTTAAAATCTTTTGTTGTTGTTGTTGTTGTGCTTCTTGTCTTATGCTCCTAGTTGCTTTATTTATAACAATGTGTTGTACACTTCTGATGTGTAGTGTGGGCAGGATCTTCAGTTCTCTCTCTTTCTTTCTTTTATTTTTTGATAAGTAAAGGAGCCCCAGGAAGTGGTGTGTCTGAAGCTTAGCTATGTTTTCCAATGAAATGCAAAGGCTTCTGTTTTAGTGCATTCCATTGAGTAGTTATCTTTAATCTAAAATACAGGGGAAAAGTATTAAAACTTTATTTTGTGTGTTTTATGCAAAAGACTGGCAATTATGCGGAAGTGCAGGGGGAAAAACAAGAGAGTAAGAAGATAAGATCCTTATAGGACACTGGATGTGGTATCCTTAGGCCCTTATGACTGTATCTAGGATTTCATTTTATAGCTAAGCTCACTCACGTAGTGGATGAATGCCTCTGAAAATGGCAATTCAACTCATCCATCCTTCCTGGATGACTGGCACTCATTTCATCATGCTGTGACGTTGAAAAATAAAAGGAAACAAATGTGGTTTTTTTAGGAAGGGGAAGGGACTGAGAGCAGTTCCTCTGTCCAGAATACCCATTGCTGGCCAGTTCACTCCCCATACAAGGGAAGTGACAGCAGAGTGTGGCGCTGGGTAGGGATTGCACTGGCAGGCCTTTGCATTTTAGCAAGAGTTAGGCTTTACATTTGGTCATTTAGCAGGGCGAACACAAAATGTTACTTGTTGAAAATTCAGTGCCCACTGTCTGGGAGCAGTTTACTTGCATAGGTTTTGATATCCAGAGAATCCAGTGGAAAATCACCTGAAAGTTTGTTCTTCAGGAACTCGTGGTTATCATACAAGACATTTCCCTTTGTTTTGGCCCAGTTTTCATTTGTGCTCATAAGTACTTAGGATTAAACTGATGGTTTAATTAGAAAATCACATAACAGGAAATAATAAGAAATAATAAGGAAGTAATATGAAGCATAACAGGAAAAACAAGTGTTCTACATGAGCTGTTTAAAACAAATTGAGATCTTGTGCACCTAATAGAATTTATTAATTGGTAGTCTTTTACTATGGAAACCAGACCTTTTGCAGCATGCAAAAACAGAATTAAAGTACAAATACATTTCTAGCTTTTCAAGTAATTAGTCAGTGAGCAGAAATTGAAAAAAAGAAAGCCTCTATTTGCTGCGTGGTTGGAAGACTTGCTTTTTCTAAGTTTGTCTTTCAAGGATATGTCATATGTGCATTGGCTTTCCATAAAGAAGCTGGTAAGACTCAGGCTCTTGATGTAGTTAGTTAGATATTTCCCATTTCCTTACTACCTTGCTTTGAAATTTCTGTCCAACAGCTGATGCAATCAGTATCTTAAAATTGCTTAGTACAAACAAAGCTCCTTCTCTATATAACAAAATAAAAGTTAATTGCCCTTGTAGGAGCTTCAATAACCACATCTGTTTTGTAGAAGCCTCTTTTTGCATTATGCATTTTCTGTCCCAGCTTTGAAGTTTGACAGTGGTTCATTAGAGTTGATTAATGTAGCAATGAAAATTGGGAGATCACACAAGGGTATTACTTTGATTGTTGCGTATCTGCTACGATAGATTGCTAAGACCTTTACTTGTAAAGGTAAACTTGTGGTTTATCTTATACAATGTCGTAATCTACAGTGGTTGCTTAGTTTCACCTAAACTTCTCCATCGAAATTCAGCCAGTGTAAATCTGTTTTCAATGGTAACGCACTAAATGGAATCATGGAATGGAAATCAATGGGGCTAACAGCTCCATTGAACCCTTGCTGGTTTTTGAGTAAGGGAGAGGGAGGTCCCTGTCAGTCTTTTACCTTTGGAAATTGCTCAGGTGTTTTGACATTTGGCAGCTGAATATGAGCCAGCAGTGTGCTCAGGTGGCCAAGAAGGCCAACAGCATCCTGGCTTGTATAAGAAGCAGCGTGGCCAGCAGGCCTAGGGAGGTGATTGTCCCCCTGTACTCTGCTCTGGTGAGGCTGCACCTCGAATACTGTGTTCAGTTTTGGGCCCCTCGCTACAAGAAGGACATGGAAGGTGCTCGAGAGAGTCCAGAGAAGGGCGACAAGGCTGGTGTGGGGTCTGGAGAACAAGTCTTACGAGGAGCGGCTGAGGGAGCTGGGGTTGTTTAGCCTGGAGAAGAGGAGGCTCAGGGGAGACCTCATCGCTCTCTATAGGTACCTTAAAGGAGGCTGTAGAGAGGTGGGGGTTGGTCTGTTCTCCCACGTGCCTGGTGACAGGACGAGGGGGAATGGGCTCAAGTTGCGCCAGGGGAGGTTTATGTTGGATATTAGGAAGAACTTCTTTACTGAAAGGGTTGTTAGGCATTGGAATGGGCTGCCCAGGGAAGTAGTTGAGTCGCCATCCCTGGAGGTCTTTAAAAGACGTTTAGATGTAGTCCTTAGTGATACGGTTTAGTGGAGGTTTTGTTAGTGTTAGGACAGAGGTTGGACTAGATGATCTTGGAGGTCTCTTCCAACCTAGACGATTCTGTGATTCTGCGATTCTGTGACATCAGTATTAAAGACCAAACTGTGTCAGGCTTTCACATGAACTTTCAAGACTGGTTGTTGAGGTTTTGCTGTTCAGGATAGCATTAAGCTAATTTTATTTTTCACTAGTTTTGAGAGAACTTCTAAATTATCTAATTTATTAGTTTTCAGTAATCTGTACGATTTCATCATATTGATCTTTTTTTAAAGTAATTTCTAAGTGTTTGGAGAGTCTGGGATGCTTGTATGCACCATATAACTACTGTTACTATGTATGTATGCCCACTTAAAAATGATTGTTAATTAGAATTAAAATTAAGTGGAGTTGCCCCCAAGCAATATAACAAATACAGAAAAAATAAGGTATGTCTGTTATCTTAAAGTATAGAATAACTTGTAAAGCATTCAAGCAAGGTTAAATGCTTCTTGCCTGAACCTATTCAATAAAACTGTATTTATGATTAGGGTATAATATTTTTCGGATTTTACAGGAGATAAAATTCTCTCTATTCCTTCCTTTCCTGCTGTCATTCTCTCTTTTGTTAGCTATTGTTTTTTCCATAGTCCTTACATGTTTGGAATGCTGATTCCAAATTTCCTGGCTTTGGAATGATGCAAGTATTAGAGGAGTGATATTTGTTGTGTTGTTTTATCAAACAAGTTTTTTGAATTTTATTGACCATTCGGAAGTGAAGAAGTGTATGATAGATTGCCCAGAGAAGTTGTGGAGTCACCCTCCTTGGAGATCTTCAAAAGCTGCTTGGACATGATCATGGGCAACCTGCTCTAGGTGACCCTGCCTGAGCAGGGGGGCTGGACCAGATGGCCTCCAGGGGTCCCTTCCAACTTCAAACAGTCTGTGATTCTGTGATATTCCAAATAGTTCAAAACACAAAGAAGAATGAAATAAATCAAATTTCTAAGCACATTTCAAATCCCATTGAATATAGTCTGTGTCTTCCTTAATCTTTCAAAAATTCAAATAGGAATTTTAAAGGCTATATAAAAGTATCAGGCAGATGGAGGAAACTAATGCAGAACTTCTCTAGCTAATCTTGTTAGGCACTTCGTGTAACATTAGTTGGACTAATCTGTGCTCAAATTACATCCTGTTTTCTGTGTGCCAAGAGCATATTTATGAGGAATCAACCATAAGCTGGTTAATGCACAGCAAGTTGTTTCCCACTGTAACTTTTTCTTGTTAGATATTTCTGAAGAGTTTCTTCACCTTAACTTTAAAATAAGGTCCTCTCAAAAAGGTAGTTGTAGGATGCTGGAATTTCTGGGTTGGGGGTGAAAACATGAGCATCCCAAAAAATACTGACTGAAGAACTGGTACCATGAAATGTTTTGATAAATCTTAGATTTACAAAAATGTTCATGTTTTTCCTCACTTTCAGAAGTTACAGTGCAGAGATAGAACAAAATTAACTCTGCTTTAGATGAGGCAGTTCTGTGTCTTTAATATTTTAAGATTGTTTTGGTATTTTCTGTGGTAAATTATTTTGACAATCCTCTTATGTCTGCATTTGATTTTACTTCTTACCATCTTGACCGTGAACAACACTGTCCATACAAAAATGATTTTTCCTATAGAAATGTGCAGTTCTTGTTACACAGAATAAACTGGGAGGACAGAGAGAAAGAGGAGAGAAGAAAGATGGACCTCCCAACACCTGTTAGCTAGTCTGTCAGCACAAATGCAGCCTTCATAGCACAGGTGCAAAACTTCATGTGTAACATCATCCAGCCATCTCATACGGAGTGTTTCTCTACAGCTGGGTTCTTGGGTTCTTGTCATGGCCCTGAGGGCACCAACAGGCCATAATGGTCCTGAGCAGCATCACCTGGGTTCTCTCTTCTACCCCTATGGGCTCAGGAGGTCTACTTAAGCTCAGCCTAGGGTCTTTAGTCCCTGCTGAGCTGTTGCAGGGTCTCTGGCTCAACCATGACCGTGCCACTGCCCGGCCATGGAGCCCCTTGATCCAGACCTCAGCCCACAAACAGACTGACTGGCTTAATTTCAGCCCAGCTTCATCACTGTGGTCCTGTCTGAAAACCGCTGGACCTGATCCAAACCCTGGTGGAAAACAATTAAAAAAGACAGGCCTACAACCCTACAGCAGTGAAATTATTTCACTCTGATAATTCCCACTGTCCCATTTGTCATCCTTTGTCAGGGGCAGCCTTCAAGGTTCTTGCTGTACCCTCATGTTTTGCCCATCCTCACATCTTCCACTGTTTCTATGTGCTGTGGTCTGCATGCACATCTTTGGCTGCTTTCTTTGAACTGGTAACTTGTCATTAGAAAACTAGATTATAGGGCATTTCTGCTGTTCTAGTCCAGAGTCTGGATTTGTCTTTGATCTATCTATATAGGCACTCTGTTGCCATCTGTAATTTGAAAGAGATGAATATTTCAAAAAAGGCAGCAGTCTGAATGAAAAGCTTACTGAAGCTGCTGAAATTAAGGTCTTCTTTCTCCATCCAAGCTTCTGTCTCCTAGTTTTTGTATGTACTTCTGTTTCTCCTGCCTTATGCTAACATCGGTGCTCTGGAGACTTTTCCAAGAGCATGTGTGATTTGTCAGACAGACATCAACAAAATGGTACAGTTTTCTTACATTTTAGTAAACTAACTTGGCTCACAAAAGAACCTGACAAAGATTTATGTTGACATCAGATCAGAAGCATGGGACTGAGTGACTTGGAGCAATGATGCAGAGGAGGTGAAAGGAAGGGGAAGTTGAGAGAAGCCATGAATAAGAGTGGGAGGGCAAGCAAACCCCTTGTGTTAATTTAAGGAAAGTGACATGGTCTCATTTAGAAGTTAGCTTTTAACACGTAGAACTGATTTCAGTTTTTTCTCTTAGCCTTGGACAGCACCCACACACCAATATCTACCACTACGTTAAATAGGCAATATCTGCCAAAACCGAAATTCAATTGATGATGGAGGAAAATGAGCAGTTGGTAATTCTTTGTTTGATGGTACATGGTCCTACTATACATACTATATTATGCTTTTCCTGGAGTACTTTTTTTTTTAATGTCTGCTGCAAAGAGTTTTTTGTCGGTGAAAAGCTTGACATATAGTATCCTATTATTGGTCTCACCAGTCAAGCTCATAGATCTCTCTCTATTTTTTAAATTAGTATAATTGTGATGGCTACGTCTTTGCATAAAATCTGTATTTTCATTGTTTTTTGTCTGCTAACTTGGCAAATAATAATATCTCAGGGATCTCAGGTCAGCAAGTTTCGCAGGGGTATAAAGCCTTGTCTTTTTCTATTCTGGAGTAGTAGCTATATTTATTAGTAATTTTTGTTTTTTTTTTGTAACTATGGAGTCTCTCTCCAAGTTAGAGAGTCTAAGTATCCATTATTTATACTGGATAGAGTTGTCATTTATTATATCTCCCCATCAGTGAATAACAATGACTGTCAGTGAACTGTTCAGGAAAGCCTTTATCTTTCCAGGACAGGCCTGAAGCAGGCTTCTTTTGTTTTTCCGTTTTCTAGTGAAAGAGCTCGAAAATTGTAGGATTCCCAGTGTGCGCACACTTCAATACAGTTACTACATGTATTTTTCTGCTCATCTTGGTAGCCACAGGGAGCATGCTTATGCAGTTAAGAGGGTTGCTGGGTGATAAAGAATTACTTTTGTTGTTCTTCTGCATCCTTCGTTCACGGGCATGATACTTGATAATTATCTCTTAAATGCCAACGTGTTTTTATTTTTATCTAGCTGTGACAGACTAGTCTTCCAGCAGATTTTATTTCCCTCCTACACTCATGCAAACTTTCACATGATGCTTCAAAAAAGGAGCTGAGAAGCCAGGCAAAATCCAGGGATGATCTGTACAAAGCCTTAATTAATTAAAAACCTTATTTAATAAATTGAAACTTTAGGATGTATTACTCGTTGCTATGTGCAAACCAAACATTGTTCTCTGAGGAAGTCATTTGTACAGTAGCATTTGTAGCGGGATCTCTGGCCACAGAATACGTCCTAAAAATGTATTTTCTGGGATGGCCCCTATCAGTACTTGTTCTGTGCTATCACTACAAATACTGATTAAGGCTAATTGTTTTCCTGAGTCTAAGATGTAAAGTGGGGCTGTTAGTTCATGTCTAGTGGTTATCAAGAAATGAGGTTAAAAGATTTGTCTGTACTTGCTGTGCTGATGTGGGGGACAAGGATTTGTTTCCATGCTGCTTTGTCATTGATGGTGCTGCCAACAGGGGACTGGCAGTGTTCAGAAGTTCTGAAATTTGCTGTCAGGAAATATCTGCTAGTATTTACGTGGAAAAAATAGTAATCTGAAAATACCGCCCAGAAAGAAATTTTCAATAATACATGAGGAAAGCTCTAATCCCTAATGGGATGCAAACTCAACTGAAGTAAATTAATTAAGGAATTTGAGCAAATACTAGAAATAATGTGTTTTTTGTGTATAGTGTTTGGCCATTCTGAAAGTAGAATGATAGATAATTTAAATAGCTTAAAGAAATTGCTTAAAATAACATTGAACTTAATGTACCAATACAAATGCATTTGTTATATGAATATGCAAATACAAATTCTATAAATGCAAGTGCATTTCTACAGATGTATTGATAATTTTGAGCTAAAATCCAAATTTTTAATTTGAAGTTGTTTTAATGGATTTATTTTTTTAATAGCCCAGAAAAAAAAAAAGAAAGAAAGAAAAAAAAGAAAAGGAGGAAAAAATAGTTAATCAAAGGGAACATACTTAGCTATACTTTCCTCACCCTGCAAAGTCTGGGGCAGAAAGTCCATATGAACTTCCCAGAGCTGTCTGTGATCTCTTATCTGTCTTCATACTCACAGAAAAAAGGACTACACAGGGTGCTGTCAAATGCAGAAAGTGAATGATGTATACGCTTTCTGTTTCTTTGAATTTAACTGACAGGAATTGGAAAAATTAATTGGGCCTTTCTAAAAGGTAGATGTCATTGTCTGCAGGCCCATGTAATATTGTAGGGCCTGTTGCTATTTAGGTCAGACTGGACTGAATGGTCCTGTCTGGGTTTCCTATCTGAATCTCTGTGCAGACTGTTTTTTCGATTTGAATTAATTTCTGACCTCATGGAGCATTGTTTGGTTATTACTGCCAAAGATCACATCTTCAATCTTTTTTTAACAGGCATAAAGTACAGAAAAAATTCCAAGCCAAAGTTAATAAATTTCAAGGTTTTATACCCTGAAAACACCTTTAGGAGAAGCAGATTACCTTACAGTTGCATATGGTGAAGAGTGTGCAGGGCTTTTTGAGTGTTTTCTCATTGCAGATGGACTGTGATTCAGCGTGGCACAGACAGACGTATTCATGTATTTTTTCCTGTAGTGAAATCATCACTTTCCAGCAATGCAAGGCTTTCATAGTATTTCAGTATAGGAATTGGTTCTTTCTACCAATTCCATATGAAGATATTGTTAAAACACTTTACTATTCTGATGACCCTTCGGTTTCTGCTCTGTGTGTATCACTGAGAAGTTGAGATGTAAGCTGTGTAGGTTGACAATGCTGCTATTTTTGCACTGGTATCTAAACCGTATCGCACCTACCATGCTAGCCTAAGATTACCTCCCGGGTGCCTTTCACACACATACAGTTCTTGTTTGGTCAACAAACTTCAGCACAGTTGCAGTTTCTTTGGTATGTGTAATGAATAATGCAGTAGAAGAATAAGAGCACTGTGCTATATTTAGTGTTCATTAATGTACATGCTCCCTCTAATCCTTTTAAAAATATGTTCTTGCAGCATATTTGTACTCTTGTCTGAGCGTATTACAGTAGTTTTTATTTCAATGATCCTTTGTGGCAAGAAATGAAATGAGCAGTAGGGTGTTTGTGTGCCGTGAAAGCTTCCTTTTGGTTGTTCGTTCTGACTGGCTTCTCTGATGGTAGGGGAACAAGGCCTACATCTACCAGCTGTCTTGCTGCTGCTTCCCTTAGCACTGGTTTCATGGATCTGGCTCTTAGAAGCAGATTTCTGAAGAGCGTGCATTTTCAAGTGTGTTTCCAAGTATTTAAACAGTCTATCCTGTCTAAGAATTCCCCCCGCCCCCCTTCTTAATTTTAATACACAATTGTCTGTTTAATCTTTTGTTGACTGTAATATTACATTCATGCAGGGTGAAAGGGTGGTCCACCACAGGGGTGGTATGACGTGCCATGTAATGTATTTGGACTTGTATCCATTAAATCCACTGTTCTAGGAAGCATCCAAGTGCATTTAATGGGGTGGTGCAGGAAGATAAATGCTTGGTACGTGGTAGCTGGTAGGAAAAGTGCTTCCTTTCCCTCCCCATCCCATCGGCTGCAGTGCTGGGCAGTGAAGTTGACATTGTCATCGCTTGCTCAGAGTTAACATCTCACTGAGGATAACATGCGGTGCAGAAGCTGGCACGTCTGAATCATCGTTTAAGGCGGCAAACAGAAACAGGGAAGACGATGATAATTAAACTTGATTGATGCCTGGAAACTGGAGACAAAGCCGTAAGGCCTAGAGCTTGTTGGTGTTAGGCTTGTGTCATTTTTAGGCTTATGTTACGACTCCTCATGCAGACATCAGAAATACATGAAGCAATCTGTGTGTTTTGTCCCTTCTGCTTAATAGAGGAGCTAAGAAGAGAATGTTCATTCTGTGCGTTTTCTGAGATGATCCTACAGTGCTTATTATATGACTCAGATTAACTGGTGGTGTACTGTGTAATATGTAAGTTTTCATATACCCATATTCCTTTTGCACAACCATAAGGAGATATTTATATTTATGTGTTGTGTAGATTCTGATGTTGCTGTCTACTCTGTTTTTACTACATGTGAAATACAGAGGAAAATTGCTAAAACTGTTATATAATTCTAAAACCTGTAATTATATTGTAAATCTGGTAACTGTAGAGCCTGTGCTGGTAAAGGGCTGTGGATGCTGCCCTAGACCAGCTGGATTGTTTGTTTCCAGGTGTGTTGCAGTGCACTCTCATTACACTTACCTTGCTTTGCAAATGAGTAAACAAGCTTATTAAGCTGCAAGAAATGGATTAAGAGAATCAGTAGGCTTTGGGACACTGTCCACTGGTGTTATAATATTAATATATATAACAAGGCTATTATAGGAATGTGCCACAGGTGTTAAGATCTTGAGCACCTTCTTTTTGGTGAACTACAAATTCACTTTCTAGACTTAATTACATTTTTAGTTTGTATTGTTTCATCATGTTATCTGCTTTACTCTTCATGGCTGAATATTTTCAGTCTACTTCCTGTCCCTTCTTCCCCTTCCTCTCCTCCCATATTGACTTCATGCAAGTTTGCAATAAATATATTAGCTCATAATATCCTGTAATAAAAACATTTTCTTATGTAACTGCATGTATTGCGTATTAGGAAGATCGTTGCTATGCTGTTTCAACCTGTATTATACTAAACAGATTATGAGAAATTTCAGAAGTGTCACAAACAGAAACAGAAATGTCAGCTTTCATAAATGTTCCAAAGAAGGTAGTGTATCCATGTGAGAAAGTGAATTCCTGATATGCATTTATGATGGTAAACAGTTGTTGAGAACAAGTTGCATTATTTGTTATTGATTGTTTAATCTTTTTTCTTTTTCCAGTTGTCCGTATTTATCAGAGAAGATTACACCTGCTATACCTGCAATTGGTGGGATTCTTTTCTTTTTCGTGATGGGGACCCTGCTGCGTACTAGTTTCAGTGATCCTGGTGTCCTCCCACGCGCAACACCAGATGAAGCAGCAGATCTAGAGAGACAAATAGGTAACAATGAAGGTCTGTTGTCTCTTCGCTTTCCTCCCGAGGGTGTATGTGCTGTGTGAAGGTAGCGTGCTGCTCTGCTCCTGGGAAGAGTTACTCCTATCTTGCCACAGTAATTGTCCTGGAGTTGCCATGTCTGATGACACTGCAGTGATTCCTGTGGAAAGATGGTCGATCAGCTCTTAGCTAAGAAAGGCAGTAAACAAAATACCAAACCTGGAGAGTGATAGTTATTACTGTAAATACTTTTCAACAGGTATGGTAGAAGTTTCCCTGTAATGCACAAGTGAATACTTTTAAAAGTGTTTTTGGCAAGCAAATTGATATGGCAAAGGTTGTAAAGTTGTGTATCTTTTAAAGTAATGTACCCTCAGAGTTTAACAGAATTTAATTACATTGTTATTTATATTGTGAAAGGGTCAGATAAGTCTCTGTATTAATATACAGTGTTGTAAGTTGATGTAATCTTGGGAAGGTTGTACTTCAGTATCTGTGTAAAGCCTGCACAATTAAAGGACAGTGAACTAGATTTTAATCAGCCTCGTTTATCAGGAGAGTCGACAACTAAATTCTAGTTGTGGAATTTCTACAGATACACTAAATAGTTCGAATATGCTACCTAGATAAGAAAACACAGGGCAAGTTTGCAGAGCTGCTTCATAAAACAGTGTGTTTGCTTATTTTTGTAGTAGACTACTAAAGGTTAGTAATGGCTACTATATCTACTTTGAAATGGTGGCCATTGGAAATTGTGTGAACTGAAGTCATTTCAGAGGAACTCTTACTCATATAATTGAAAAGACAGGTAACAGGTGTATGCAAGCACAGGAGTACTACCTGTGGGGTCCCTGATCTTAGACTTCATCTACCATGACAAATAACTGAAGGCAGTAAAAGCAAAAGAGTGGACTAAGGCTGTTGTTGCAAACAATCCTACATCAATAATGTATGAATTTGAGAGGTTTACTTCAGACAAGGTTTCGTCTTGTTCTCTAGACTAAATGTCCTCCACAACACACTGGTGAAACTGTGTGGGGGCAAAGTCATTGATTTGGACTCTCATAGCATGATTTGGGGTAGAGCTCGTTTATTGTACATGTGTAGCAGAAGTTCTGGTTTTGTTTCCTCAGAAATCAAATGTGGTTTGTGCACAACAAAATCATGCTGAATCATGCTTGTAAGTGAAGAATGGTAGGGCAATTCATGTCAAAACAGCAAATGTTCACATCAGTATGGCATTAGTTTCCTCAGACTCAGCTGATAAGAGTGCGGGCATGATGTAGGCATCCTGAAGCTGTGCATTCCACTTAAGAAATGTGTTGGACAAAGAAATGTTGTTAAGGTAAAACAAGAAAGCTGACAACTTTAATTAATTATTTTAAGCCTTTCTGAGCCTTTAACACCAAGGAAGAGTAACAAGTTTGTTTTTAATAGCTTACGTACTTTAGTGGTCGTTTGCATCTCACAGTTTCATTGTCACTAAAAATTTTTTTCTGATGGGCTCAGTTTCAGAAAATTGCTGTTGGAGGAGGAAGAATAATTTTATTTTCTGGAAAGATGCATGTTACCTTTGTTATGGATTATTTTAAGAAATAGAATTTCAAAATATAGTGATGAATTTGTTGGTGGTCGCTACAGTGAGATCATTTTCTTTCATCAGATTTGGAAGGTCCTGAACACAGCTGTAACAGTCTGCTAAGTCATAGGATAGAAGGGGGGTTGTATAACAAACAGCATTTTGTATACTTCAATGAAGTGAAGCCAATGCTTTTGCAACATACTAGGTACAGCAGCTATTTTTATTTGCTCCATGTGTTCTTTGTGTAGGTTTGAGGCTTTTGGAACTGTGTGACCATGTAACAGTTGTATTTGTTGAACTTTGTGAGACGAGATGTTTCCCCCGTGGGTTTGTGAAGTCTGATGTGCAGTTCACCAATTTTTATAGATCCGGTGTAGCTTTTTTTAAAAACAGAGCGTTTTGTTGGCATTCATATTTCAGTAAGACAATCTGTATTGTTCTTATTCATTGCTTGGAGTAATTGTGCAGAACCCAGAGCCAGCTGACATTGCCATGACAGGAAGAAGGTGACATCTAGCCAGATGGAGAAGAATTTGTGCCTACTCTAATGTGAGGTCGTTGTAAGGAAAAGTTGGAGCATAATTTTATGTGAAGAAAAATGTATTTGGTGAGGGAAGTTATCTTAACTCTGGTTAAAGTAAGAATAACCCTTCTGTTGCTTACCCTTCTGAGAAAAGTATGCTGTGTAAAATAAAATGGTCCTCAGTTTAGAAGAGAAGGGCAGGTTTGGTGGTTTGAATTGGGCCACCTACACTGATGACTGAGAGTTCAGCTGTAGAAAATCATAGCTGTAATTCTTTAAACTGTTTCAAAACTAATGAAATAAAATTTTCCCAAACAACAGGTTTTCACACCTTCATTTGAGAGGAATAGAGTGGAGAGTAAGAAAAACTGGAAAGAACAGTAGTATCTATTTAGGCACTGCTCTATGTTCCCCATCATTTCTGTAGGTGCTTTTCCATCTCTGTTTCTTTCTTTGAATTTCTTGAGACAGTTAAGGAAAATGAAATTAAAATCCATTAATGAAGGTGCTCCCAAAATTTACTCTCTGATTATCTACCAGAAATAATAATGATGGTGCAGATGAGGAAAAAAATTGTTCTGAACAAAAACTTATATAGCCTGTTCATTTTATGTAAAGCAGCCAGGCTTTCTAATGGAAATGCACCTTTTCGGTAATTACATATAAAGGTAATAATGATAGTGGTCTGTTAAAAGAGATTGCAAGCAAGTTGTTGAAGTGTAGCTATTAGCATTTAGCTATCTTTCTGTGACAGGTATTTTTCACTACTATATCCAGCTACTTGGTGAAATGCAGGAGCATTCTGGAGCTCATGTTTTAAATATGCTTTTATTAAAGGATTGCCCCAATTGAAGCACAGCAAATGAATTCTTCAGGTTTTATATCCAGTATTCATATATGTAATACTTAATTGAATCTATGGTTTTGAAACGGCTGTGGTGTAATAGTCACTTTAGGGTTTTTATGATGTGCAATTCAATTCCCTGCTCTTACACAGCGGCAGAAATATAAACAGGCTTATGAATACCAACTGGGTGTGTTCTTGTCCCCATTTGAAGGATAAGGTATTTTGAATGCTTGCTAATTGGCACAGGAAGTGTCTTAGATGCATTGTTTTCATAATCCAGTGGTTATAAAGATGCAAAAAAAGAATCCAAAAGGAAGAGATAAATGTTCTTTGAATAATAAAACCCTCGACAGATAAAGGCAGAAGGCAGCACTGTAGCAATGCGCTTCTTGTTATGAGGGCCTTGACACAGAAACAAGTTACCACAGGTTGTTCCAAGAAGTGCTTTGGCTTGCTGGAAGAGTTGGTGTCCCTCTGCTCCAGATGAAGGAAAGCGGTGACCACACCCAGGATTTTCTATTCAGATCCTGTGCAAGCAAACAAAACCCTAGCTCTTCTATCACACAGGCAAATAAAGGAGCTGGTTGCTGCTGCTCCAGGCATTATTCAGACTCGAAGATTCCTGGAGATCTCCATTGCTTCAGGATTTGATTTAAATTTGGTTCCTTACAACCGTGTTTCTAGCTATTGATAGCTTTTGTTTCCTTTGGGCTTTATTCACATACTTTCACTGGTCTCTGTTTACGGAGTTCCCCCAGACACAGGACTGGGATTGTTTCCCAGATAATTATAAAAGTTTAATTTATGACTTTCTTTTATTCTGGAGGGCAGTGAGGGAAGGAGCTTCTTAGCATTCCTCTAGTTCAGAGGGCTGGCACCTTCCCATCCTAAATTGTTTCCTGTGCTGCTGACAACTTTAATGGTTTCAGAAATTCGCTATAAAAATGTTGATTCCTGTTATTCATTGAAAAAGCTTCTGTGTGAACTTAATATGGATGCCACACTACAGTAAGGCACGTTAGCTGCCTCCAGTCACAACAGTACATTTAAAATTTGAAAGCTTAAAACTTTTAAAAACTGTTTTAACTTGCTTGAACCTAAAAAAAAAAAAAAAAAAAAACATGTCATACACATACATGTATTTCCTGGTTGTTCGGAAAATGTCTGTGGTATGTCTGTAAGGGCCTTTTACTTCCAGACCTTTGCTCCTGGCTTCCACCAGCAGGTGTCAGCTGCTGGGTGGGGGTTGCTGTGCTAATTCCCAGTGTTGGCAAAAAAAACACCTGCGCAGACTGATAGGGACTATGGGGCTGAGCTGGGGAAGCTTATGACCTGCAGCAACTTGCTCGTCTGTCTCAGGACGGTGTTTTAGTGGTTTTTATATATGTGTTTGTCAAAATGAAAAGGGAAGAGTGAATTTTTCCGGGCTGGATTGGACATGTGTTGGAGAGCAGTGGTGGCTGGTTCTAACAGGCTTTAGTAAAAATAGAAATCCAAAACAATGTCATGAAATTAATTATTATATTTACAAAAGATATTCTTGATGGGTTCAAATTCAGGTTGGACAGATGATCTCCAGCCGACTTACCTTAATATCATTTGGAGAGTACTTGATTTATAAACAATGTTTATTAATAATTTTTCTTTTTTTTCTGTAATTTCCTTGAGTCCGCAGGGCTATTAAAATAACTGATAAGCGATTCCTTCATGGCAAGATCTATGATTCTAGGGTAGGGTAGACTGAGGACATACTTTACCAGTGGGTTTTGGTTCCTGTTTGCGGAGCATCCTGTGCTTTCTGGTGCTGGGTCCCTTTTGTAGCTCTCTTTTGCCTCTTATTCCTGTTGTATCTATTAGGTACACACGCCCTGAGTTCTCCTCTCTTTCCTGTGTTTCTGCTCAGCCCTGCTTCCATGACTCTTAACTGGCTCCTACTTGGTTACATCATTTGCTGTCCATCATTCTTTCTTCTTTTTCTGATACTTCCTTTCTTCCTTCCACTCTGCTTTTTGCTCACCTTGTGATACCGTGATGGAGCTTCCTTGAAGCCTTTCCTTTTTCTGGACTGGGCAGGTGCCTCCTCTTTCGTGTTGAGGTAGTGGGAAGCAGTCAGGTTCCTTGCCCCAAGTGCTCGATGGCAGCAGTCTCCAGTGAACCCACTTCTCATCGAATGTGGCATCCTTGGCTTCTCTGGAGTGGTGGAGTACTCATAAAAGGAGTTAGTCTGAGCTCTACAGTAAAGAAATATGAAAGTTAACTCTGTAGCTTGTAACAAGCTGCTGCTGCATATGTATGAATTATGACCCTCCTTGTGCCCCTTCTGCCAAGATTTGTACAGAAAAAGTTGTGTGCTAAGCTCAAACGCTGCAGTTTGTGCCAGGTTTCAGCTCCTTTCTTCAAAGTCTCTGTGATAGTGGTATTAACATGTTCACTGTTCATCTGAATTTCTGCAGTGGTTGAATCATCTAACTCAAGCATCTGCAAACCTCACAATAAAATACATACTTTAGACTATAAAAACTTAACAAGTCATTTTTTATTGTTGTTAAATGTTTAAAAATACAGAAGAATATAGTGAAGTATTCATTTGATACCTTTTGCTAATCAGTGTTGCTGTCTAGTTTCGTTAAGCTCTCTCATGGAATCTTTTTCCTAGAATAAGGTCCCAGCTTTAATCCAAAATACAGGCAGCAGTTCCTGTTCAGATAATTGTTTATTTCCCCTGTGTTCAAAGACACATTCGTCTATGTCAGGAAACAGATTATTTCAAATAAGCGGCTGACAATAATAATTTTTGCCTCACAGAAAGTGACTGTCAGATACAGAGATTTAGATATGCAAAATGAAAAGTATAAATTTGGTGATTTTTTTTTTCCTAGAATCCAAGATAATATTAAAAAGTTGATTAGGGGACTCAAGATGTTTCCATGTGGGGGTGTTTCAGAGCTTCCATTTAAATTTGCTTTAAAAATTATGGTAGCACAAAGCTTGCTTCACAGGCACAGACCACTCAGCTAATCAAAAATACTGTCTTTTCTTTAGCAGCAAAACTTGTGGTCTTCCAAAAAGGGCCAATGGAGTCTTGAAATGAGGAGCTACATTGTCAGCAAGTGTGGAGTCTGGGGCTCAAGTTCCCAGACATGGGGGCTTATGACAATTCTTATGGAGAGGAATAAGCTTAGTAATTTCGACAAATCCTTCTGTGAAAGGAAGTGCATAAAAATTAGGAATATCCCCAAAGTGAAAGAGAACTCTGTTATTGAAAAATGTTTCCATAACTATTATATTGATATATTATTTTAAATATATTAATTTAATTATTTTAAATTCAAACTATGCTCATATAGAGGTAGGTTGGGAAGAGTAGTAAGAGGCCATTCTGGCTGTATTACTGTTGCATGAAGAGTGCAGTCAAAAAAAGTACTTGTATCGGAAATGGAGACAATTTCAAAGATGACTCAAAAGAGGTAGCACAAGCGTGTAGTGAAAGTGTCAGAAAGGCAAAAGTGGGGAAAGAAATGTTAGTTAAAACTAGCTAGGAACGTTTGAAGATGACAGGATTGGCTCTGTTAGAGGAAGAAAGAAGCTGAATGCACGCTATGTAATTTGGAAATGAGAGATAACCAGAGGGGAATCTGAAGTATTCAACGCTGCTTTGATCTCAGGAGAGAAACTGCACAGTTCTTGCCTGCTGATAGGAAATGCAGGTCAGTGAGGAAAAGTAGTAGTTCAGAGGGCAAAACAAAACAAAAATTCTACTATGCTATATGTATATCTGTCTATTAGCTATTCTACTATATGGAAATCTGTTATATTTCTGGAAACTATTTCGTCTCTGAAAAGACTTGGGGTAAACTGTGAAATAATAAAATTCTAAGAATTGGGGCCGCAGCAGGGTTGTGGCCATTTAAGGCTTGAAATGAGCAGCATAGTGTTTCAAGAAAAGTCAATTATAACTGAAACAGTGCCCTTCGTTGAGGGAGTAACTGTCTTAGTGGAAAAGAAGAAGCAGATAAGCTAAATTTTGACTGTAACAGAGCTCTTGATATGGTCCTGCATAGGATTTTTTCCATGCAGGTTTTGGAAATAAGGTGTAGGTGAAGTTACAACAAAGCCAGTGAGCAACTTTCCAAAAATATACTCTCAGTGGCAAACAGTTAAGTGATAAAGTATGATCTTGCAGAGGTTGATTATGGGCTCAAGAAAAAGGGAATATGCTTGACTCTGAAGATGATGCTGGGTTGGGGGAATTTGCAAGTGTTCTGATTGATTTATTTATTTTTTATACTCTAAATAGTCTTAGCAAATGTAATGAACAAGTAGAGAATGTATGATTAGAAATGCAAATCAAATACTAACAAAAAGGATTCGAGCTAGTGAATGGTAGAGTAAAAGGGGACTTGAGTTTTATCCACAGATTGTGATACCATGATAAAAAGGGAAAATCATTTGGTGATGTATTAAAAGAATAATCATACATAAACCAGGAAAGGTATGATTCTGTACTACCTAGTCATTATGAGGGCTCTGTTCACTGTGAGTTTTTTGGCACCATATGTGGAAGCTCAAGGGGAAGGCAGCAAGAAAGAGAAACAAAGAAAACATGACCTATAAGGAAATATTTAAGAATATGTTTGTATGTGTTTGGCCTAGGAGAGGAAAGGAGCATAGGTCTTAAAGCAGTGTATGTTTTTCTCATGATATAGAACAAAAGCAACTAGATGCATGAGGCTTGTATAATGCAAAATCACTGGAGATAATGTAGAGTTATTTACTGTTAAAGTGCCATAATCTTAGTCAAATGCAGCAGGACCTATTAATATTTTTTTCCAAATGAGAAACTAAACTTGTTGATGTAGTATTTTTACTTAATTATAATTTTCATGAAAAAACTTTCTTGGCGTTGCCCTGGAAAAAAAATAGTTGCATTTTTTTCATGGTGTGTATGTGGGTTCTGTGGTCCCATAACATACTGTATTGAGAAGGGCTGTTGTTTTTATGGGAGCATGAAAACAGGAGCAGCCCTACGTGACCAGATCAGTAGTCCATCTATAGCCTGATGTCTGATCAGTGATAGTGACAAGTAACACGCACAGAAAGAATTGAGGAGCCCTGCTATACCCTCATTGCTCCCCATAACCTACAGAAGTCCTTAGGGACTTCTAAAGTTAAGGGTTGTATATGTATATTTTTTTTATAAGGTTTTGTTCTTTATTAATTTCTTTCTTTTTTCTGAAGCTGATGAAACTTGGAATGCTATTTAGATTTTGAGTTTGCAAGTTAAACAAGAAGTACTGCTGCTTCGTTTTAAGTGCTGCCTGATTATTTCATTTGACACCAAGTAATTCTTTTCCTGACATTGAACAGTTGCTCCCGTGCTTTTTCTTTTTCTATTTTACATGTTCAATCAGTCATCTCTTCTCAAGCCTGAGAATGCATCATTTGTGTAATCTTCTCTGGTATGAAAGCTGTTCCACACATTTGATCTTCTTTTCCATTTTTTCTCTGTTTTAGTTCAATTGCTTCTATATCATTTTAAGATGCAGGAAGCAGGATTCTGTAAGTCTTCAGTATAAAGAAGCATTGTGCATTAGTATAGCACCAGCCCATCATATTTTCTACCTTTCATTGCTTTTTAACCATACTTGAGTATTGAGCTGCCTTTCTGTTGTAATGGCCACAGTAATTCCAAGACGCATTTTGGAAGGTTCTGCGACTGTTTTGCAGGGCCATTTATAGCATAATAAATAGGCTTGTTTAGTCCTGTGTGCATTACATTGCATTATCAACACTGAATTTCACAAATCTTTATCACTTGGAATTTCATAACCTCTTTGCAGTTATAATTTTTGTCTCTTGCGGTTCATTTAGCATGGAGTGTTCTTCAAAATTTGAAAAAAAAAAAATGTTTCTAGGATAATATACTTCTAAATATGAAGGTGTAAAAGAATAACCAAACCCATCAGAATAGGTTTTCAAGATGGGAAATCATTTGTTCATTTGATGTATATAAGATTTAACAATTCTACAATATTTGTATTTATTTGCATTTGATGAGTGATGTAGATAAATAAAAAAAAATGGCCACTTTAAGTTTTCCTTCCAGCCTTAAAAAGGCCCATATATAATGAAGAAATACTTTGGAATTTTCTTCAGGGTAACTGTCTAACTTAGGTGTATCCTCACCATTTATTCTGTACAAGCAGTTCAGTTTCTGCTCACTTTCTTTCTTGTCCTTCCAAAAGCCCCAAACTCAATATGTTAGCTACATCAGCATGCCATCTCTAAGGGTTCTTTTTGTTTTGTCTCTCTAATTTCATTGATGCTTAGGACTGCCTTTGAGACTTATCCACAGTTCCCCCTCCTGTCTTTCATTTGTTTTGAAATGCACAGTCTGATTTCCTTAGAGCCTCATAAAATTAAATCTGTGTGGCCACCACAACATAGGCATTTCAGAGAATTGCACAATAGCCTAAAGAAATACTGCTTATGAGTGCAACTTGCTAATGTTTTCCCCCTTTTCCCAAGATGGGATACCAGCCTAACTGTCATACCTGATATTGCATGTTTTAAATAACATTCATAAAATAAATCTAATAAAATTACACCGTGCATCAAGAAAGTCTTTCAGAAAGCTCTTGCACTCAAGGCTTCTTTCCCCCAGCAAATCAATCACTGAAGATTACATTTACTTCTGGGAGTGAGAATATGTTTCACACAAAATTCTAGGCCTAAAGAAGATGATGCAGTGCAGCTCTTCAGAAAATAACGTGTAGCGTTTTCCAAAGTCAAGGCAGTAAGTCTTTTATCTAAAGTCAGGAGCAGTAGTTGGTCAGTATTTCTTGTTGCCTATCAGATGAAGAGTTATTTGAAGAATGCAGTTAGCAGCTGCTAGTGGCTGTCTAAGCCAGGTTCCCAGTATTGTTAGTCCCTGAGATTACTGTCTGGAAACAGACAAATGTTAAGTTCTTTTCACTTTATAAAATGACTCTTCCTCTTGAACCCCCAGTTGTTAAGTACGTAGCTTAACTTTAAGTCGTTCAACACAGAGAAGACATTTCTTAGAGGAAGTTTATATTTTTGCAGATTTTTTTTTTGCTCTTGTTCTTCAGATGTTGTAGGTCATACTTGAAGGTTTTTCATTGCATTCTGTTTTCCTCAGCAGGAAACATTACAAGTATTCATAGGTACTGATTTTTCTAATGATTGAAGATTGAAATTGTCACTTTTAAGTTGACAACAAACCTTGCATGATATGGTCATTGGCAAGTTTGTATGAAGAAAATGTGGAGATACCTTCTAGAGTGTGTGTGTGTGTGTGTTCTTAAGATCTTAGGAAAACTGACCAAAATAGCAAATGTTTGAGTGAAAGGATCCTGCATGTATACGAAATTCCAGCTCCCGTCTCTCATCTAAACAGCACCTCCAATTAGTAATCAGTATTATAATTTGAGAGAACTACGTGGAGTATGTTATAATGTTATATGAGAAGGTTGCGGGACTGCTGTCTCTCCACTAAATACACGCAGCAAGTTTCTTGCAGCAATTCAGGTACCTTGGTCCTACAAGGATATGGATCATGTCCTTTGTGGTTTGTTTTTTTTTTCCTAAAATAAAAATGATGGAGTCCATCTAGTGCATGAACATTTAATGCTGTTAGATACGTTTTATAAAATTTATCAAAGCAAAGTACCATGGAAGATGGAAGGCAATTCCATTAGTGGGAGAATTTTACCCTTTTTATAAAATAGCTTGCCTAACTGCATCAGTAGTGGATTGGAAGAGAAAAATGTAAAAAGCAGTGGTCAAACAGAGGTTTATTTGGGGAAGGCAATTCTGTGAAGGTTAATCTCAGTATGCATTAAAGGGACTGCATATATTAAAAGATTTGGCCGTGTTAGAACACAAGTATGAGCAGTCCAACTGAAGGCTAATTGCAGTCTGAAAATCATTGTGAGATGAGGACAAGGCATGTTTAGCACACGCAGTATAGATAAATCTGATTAAATCCAAGCACATTTGACTTTGTCCTGTTATTGTTTCCAGAAAAAAAAAAGTTAAACATGAATGGCTGAGTCTTTCAGGTTTGATTATGCAATTTAGGATTGTGGGGAAAATTCTGACTCCAAGGAAAATCAGCAAGACTGTTTTCATTAATTTAATTTGCATCAGCTTTTGCACTTGGATTTTCAGATTAATTTGCCTCAGTTAGAGAGCTGGGATTGGCTGTCTCTGTGAACTTGAACTTCATGGCACAGGTTAGGAAGGAAATCCTCTTAGAAAACCAGCATTGTAAGCATAACAGGCTGGCCAGTAGTCTCCCTTTTGCACCAGAGGAAAGGAAAGTTGCCTTTGAGATTCTGCCAGAGCACATTTTAAAATAAAGTAAATACAGGGGACTTTCTGAACTTCTGAAAGTTTTTTTTTTTCAGTTGATGTGGATTTTTTATGAATAAATGTTTCAAGAGGGGGGAAAAAAGTGAATTCACCTAGACTGTGATTTGAAAGTCATTTCCAAGTAACATTTTCTGAGAGAAAAAAAAAATAATGTTAGTGTTATTTCACAAAATTCAGTGCATTGGCATTTCTAAACAGTATTGAAAGCTGCAATTGTATACCTCAATTTGACTATACGTATCAAATGGAAAACATTGGTTTAACGAACTAGTAGTCACGAACATGTTTGGATGAAAAGCTAATTAGGGCTAATGACCTGCATTTGTGTTCACAACTTAGTCTGTCTTGACCCTTATGGTCAGGAATGGACATTACCCTGTTTTTTGTAAGGTCCGTGGACTTATGTAAAGACTAACGGGTATTACAAGCCTGCTTGTGATGATATCACTGAAGGTACAGCATATAGAAGCATATTTATCTTTTACAGTGATAGCAACTAAAATCAGCAATAGAGGATTTTCATAACCATGACTTTGACAGTTTTCTCCCCTAAAAAGTATTATATTGTCTCATGTGGACTAGTACTCCTCCTACAAGTTATTTCACCATTTCACAAAGCATATAACTTGTTCTACAGAGAAAAAATGTTCTCTGTAAATATGAAAGATTTTCTTTAAACGTAACTCCACAATTATAAGAAATTCTTCCCTGTTTTCCCTGTGTCTCTGCAAAGCTTTATACAGTATAAGTGCACTTGTGCTACACCCTCAAAAGAATGTCTTTTCAGCTTAGTTCTGAATAACAAAACAAAAGCAAAAAGTTACTTAACTCAAACCAATGTGTAATAAGGGTAAATTGTATGCACGCAAAAAATGGTTCTCAGTGTAACCTGAAGAAATTAAATGACTCCTATTGACCTTATCAAATTCATGTATCTGTTTAGAGTGCTTTAAAGTCAGTCATTTAACTAAGTTTCTTTTAAGAAGCATAATTATGAAAAAGCTAGGAAACTTAAGATAATGTCCATATTGCACATTAAACAACTTTTATTGTAGAGATATGCTTAGACATGTAGCTACACTAGTAGCTTACAGTGCAACACTTGTTAAATCATAAATACTATAGCAAGTAGTACTGGCCTCGAGGTCAAAATCCGTGTTATTGATTGCTGGGGGAGCCACACAGCAACCCTCTGCTTCCACGTGCAGATCATAGGACCTGGCTCAGCATCCCAGCAACAGAGCAGGGACTGGTTCAGATCCAACAGGATCCATGCACCTCGGCAGGGTCTAAGCAGCTGTTTCTTCAGTACCCACCTCTTCTTTCCCCTCAGGAATGCTTCATATCCTGGTTTCCATATGTGCAGCTATTGCTTCCCTCCATCCACCTTCTCCAAGAAAATTTTCTGAAGTGCAGTTGTTTCAGTGGTCAAATTCACAGTGGCATCCCACGGATACTTCTATTGATGCGTGCTTACCAAGTGGGTGAGCAGCAGGTTGGGACACGTTAAAGCAGCTGTGCAGGTGACCCTGACTTTGCAATGCAGTTTCAGTCATGTACTGGAAAATAATTGTCTTTGTCTTCCTATTGGTTTTACTGTTCTTCCTGTCTGAAAGTAATAAATTGTTTTCCCACTTCTGTGGTCTTATTTGACTGTGATTGTACGAGAACTGGTATATGGAGAAAAAGGTACTGTTTGTACACATTCACCTTGCACAGCATAGCTCAGCTTGGGAGCATTTAAAGGACAGAACTGAACTTCTTTGATGTAGCCTAATCAGTCCTTTAGTTACTGGAAAAACAAATGCCGATGTCCTAAAATCAAAAAGAAAGCCCAAATCCCACCACTTTTACCGCATGAGCTGGTTGGAAACTATTTTTATGAGGAAAAACAAACAAAAAAAACCCACCTTCAAAATATATACAAGTAAAATTGGGGGGTAGATTTTAAATTTCAGAAAAGCAAGATCTATAAATGTGCTCCATTGTAAATAATGTAAATAGTTTCTTGCTGGTCAGTCCACTCTCATTTTCAGAGATGAATATCTTCCTTGGAGCAACCTTGTCTTTCGAGGTCAAACTAAATAAAGTCTTTTGGAAAAACATCTATTTTCAACCATCCTGTACCAATAGCCATAATTGTCTGTGATGTATACTTCATGAACTAGTAGGAAATATGCAAATTTCTAGCATAGAAATTTGGTGATCTATGTAGCTTTCAGTTTTTGAGACTTGGATTTGAGTGTTTCCTTTTTTCTCTTTAATTCAAATTAGTTGGTTATGGATGCTGTTTGTAATCATCTCTTTGCTATCTGTAAAAGTTCTTATTTTAGGAGAATGAGAAGGAAAAAAAAAAGTAGTTTATTAATATGGAGTTCATATAAATTTGTGACTTGCTATAGATTGCCATCAAGGATGATTATGCGTATACAGTATAGTTTGTGTGCAAAACTTAATGTGTTGCATTTCCATGTTTAGATATTGCAAATGGCTCCAGTTCAGGAGGATACCGCCCCCCTCCCAGAACAAAAGAAGTGATCATCAATGGACAGACAGTGAAACTAAAATACTGTTTTACTTGCAAGATTTTCCGCCCACCTCGTGCCTCACATTGCAGCCTTTGTGATAACTGCGTAGGTGAGTAAAAAAAAAAAAGATATGGCATATGTTCGACTTAGTTGCTTATATGTTTTGAATACTTTCGATATTAGAGAGAAAAGAAGAAATCTGAGTTAGTGACAAGATTACTCATGAGGTCACTTGCTGTGTTCATCCTTTTTCCTACGAGCTCTGTTAAACGTTAAGAGCTTGAGAGGAGGCAGAGGAGGAGGAGAACATTCCAGTGCAGAGGGAACTGAGTTTTGCACATGTCTCAGGATTGTTTCCTTCCCCAAACTAGATTGCAGACAAGGAGCTGCTTTTCCCTTTAATTTAAGACCAGCTCTGCAAGGCGTAGTTCAAATGGCTAGGGTTGCACTCTGACCAAACACACACCATAGGTAATTCCTACCTTTGAACAGTTTTAAGACTAGGGTTTTTTAAGTCAGAATCCATATGAAATTACTGGACAAGCATGCTATATTTAGAGAGTAAATAGATGATGTCAGGACCTAAGCATATTTTGTAATGATGGGGGCTTTTTTTTCCCTCTGAACATCTTGTCTTTTTCATGACTGTTGCTTTGGAGGGCAGGCAAGGTGATTAAGATATGCTTGGATTTAAAAGCAAACTTTTAAAAAAAAAAAAAAAAAAAAAAAAAGAACCACCAATCAAATCTGAGTAGTTTTCTAGTTAATTAGATCCCATTTAGAGTTTAGTGCAGCTGATTAGCACACCGTTGAGCCTGGATCTTATGCATTCAAGAAAATAATGTAGCAAGATGTCTCCAGCTGAGAGATGTAATTGCAGCATTCAGCAGTGATATTTTTAGATATAAAGCAGTCACTGGAAGAATCACAGTTTCGTATGTAGATGATATTCATGGAGTGAGTATGCTTACATGAGAGCAAGAAGTGTAGCCTTTTGGCCTTGTGCCATCAGTTGGTATCTGTAGATGCTTCCCTCGGTGTTGCTGCTGTTAGAGTTTTCTAAGTGTTGTAAAAGCTGTTGGATGTGGCAAGGAGAGATGTTTATGAATTGCAGTTGACGCCTCTTCAGGAAAGTATCATATCAAATGTGTAACCTGGATATTATAGTGTGGTGGTATTGCTCAAAAAAGCTGACAACATGAAAATGCAGCTGTTGGCCAGTGCAGTAAATAAATGCTATTGTCCTCATCAAGAGAGTCCATCATAAGTAAGAGCAACCCTCCCATGCATACCTATTTTAAGATAACGTTTTGGCTATTTTAATAAACGACGACTTTCTCTACAGGTTATGTGCAATCTGGTTATGTCCTCTTGATATTAAATTTTGTAGTCTACTCTAAGAAATAATTGGTGATGGAGGGGGGGAAAACCAACTTAAAACAGTTTCTATCTTCTGATTTTATCTGTATCGAAGCAACAGCTGTGAATTTGTATGAATATATATATATCAGAGAAGAGGCTGAGCCAAGTGACTCATATAAGTGATAACTGTATCCAACAGGATTAGATTTTTCTACTCATAAAATAGGTGAGATGATTGCAATTTGTTCTTACACAATTTTGATTTAAAGCTTTTTTTTAATAATTCATTTATTGGAATGAATTTCCTGTGTTTTTTTCTCATCAGCTTTTATAATGAGAATTATGATAAACTGTGACTTTTCAGGGTATATTACATAGTACTTTGTTTCCTGTCTAGGTGCAGGCATTTGTCATACAAATGTTCATATGTATTTAATGCAATAAGTGAAATCTATAAGTATTTGTAACCAATTTTCTATGAAAAATGGATGTCAGGAGAATTGGATTGCTCACATACTTTGAAAAACTAACAATGCAAGAGTGTACAGTTACTCAGAACATGTTATGAGGTTTGCTTCCATTCTTAAGAGTCAGCATTGTCTATATGATAATGCTTTTATTTAATTTTAGTTCAACATATCTTACAATAGCTGTGAGTATTCTTCTGTCGTTATAATTTGCTAGTTCCTTAATTAAACCAGTGCAAAAACACTCCTGCTTCACACATCTACGGACACTTGAGTAACTTATGTTTGCAACCCACTACCAATATGCTTACGCATTCCTTTGTACCGTCTTGTTAGTTCCTGATGCTTTTGCTGCATAATAATTAACTACAGAGAGTGTGTGATAAAGGAATGGAGTCTTTCTTCAAATCAGCACTCATTACACAGGAAAAAAAACAACTTACTACCTTTCCCTAAAGGTGTTTTATGATACTGGACAAATTAATGCAGTGTGACAGGTTCTTTCATTCAGTGTTTTCTGTTGATGCTTTTTTCCTGTAAGGAATCCTTAGCAGTGTTTTTAACATGTGAGTACCTGCGAAAACTAATTCATGTTTTTTCCCCTTTATTAGTTGTACCACCTTTCCAGTAAGCCTATCTGTTACTTCTTGGCACTGTTTCTGATTTTCATCTTATCACTCATTTTTATATGTAACCATGTAGCTTATTTACACAAAAGGTCATGTAGCTTATTTACACAAAAATAATGTATTTTTAAAAACTACCTAATTAGAATTGTACATATAGTAGCAATTTCAAACTCCTTTAGCTTTACAATGTTTTCATAGTAGTATCCAGAAAAATCTGGATTTCCATGCAAATGCAGTTCGTTGCATTTGTATGTAATGCCTTCAAAAATTTGGTCAGTTCCCCTCAGTCAAACATCTTGGATGTATTCCTGACTTGCTTTTTTTTTAACTGCCTTTATGAATGGCAGTTGGAAGTTAGCCCCTCAAGGGCTTTCTGTGTGCAATATGTTGCTTAAAAATTATAAGCAAATTTAAAATAACATACATATAAACACAAGAGCTAAAGGAGGAAAAAAAAAAAAAAAAAAGAAATAACCCCAGCAATCAACTTCTCAGCCTGGGCTAGTTATTGCTGAGTTTTGACAACTGAATGTTGATGCTTTATCTGATGCTATTAAAAATCCAATTGTCAGGTTTCCTTCTGAAATTACTTTTTCTTTATATTTTTGGTGATTTCAACATCAACTTTCTTTTGTGATAAATAATTTTAGATTTCTTTAATTTTATTTTTATAATAAAAGCTGAACAAGAGGCAGTTGATTGTTTCCAAACTATTTCCCCAGATATAGTATGGAATGACTAAGCAAAAATAGTGACTGATGATTAGCAAGCAGTAAATCAACTTAGTCCAAAAAATAGATGTCTAAAGCTTTCTTTGTATTCACATGCCACAGTTTTGCCTATCGAGCAAAGTAACTGGCTTAGACCAAGGCAAAAATGTTAGAAGAAGAGAACTACCATTTATATTCCTAAAATAGAATTTGTCCTTATTTATTCTTTTTTTTTAATGTATGTCATAAATTTGTGTGTGATTCATGGATAAAGATAGCTTCTCTTGTCAGGTTCCACTGTGTTTCTTTCAACGCAGGTGACTTTTTCCAGAGAGGATTGAAAGCTCAAATTTTTGAAGATGGCTTCTTTTTGATATGTTTTCATTAGGATTACTAAGAAATCACTTTGATTTGTCAGAGATCCATTATGAGCATGAGAATGGCATGCTAAGCTAGACCAAAGGTTTCAGTTGGTGCAGCAGCCTGTTTCCTGCCATGGCCAGAGTGGATCCCCAGGGAAGAACAGAAGAAGAGGGCAAGCATGCAGTGATACTTCCTGCAGAATATTCTCACGCTTTCAGAAATTTTCAAAATAGGCTTTCCTGAGCATTTGAGGGTTAACACTTTGTTTTCCGTAGCTCTTGATGGATTTGAGGTAGCCTTCTTCATCAATCCTACCAATGGTTCTGTTTTTTGTAGGAAATAGGATTCTTCTCACTTGTAAGTTTGGTTGCTTTTCTAAAGATCCTAAACATGAAAACAAGTGTCAAGATTTTATTAGACTGGCAGGGGTCTGGGTTGTTTTTTCCAGTTTTTATGTTCTTACAGTTGAAGAAATTGGGTGTTATGTAAAGACTTAAAGATATAGGTGAGTCTAGAAAATCTAAGTCTTTGAGCTTAGTTTCTTTTCTCTTTTGATTCCTTTAACCATATATTATACAGTTAGCATAGAGTATTAATTATTTTATATCCAACTGTAAAATTATGTATGCTACTTTCTGGGGGCGTTGATGAAATGGAAATATTGTTTCAGATTTTCGTTAGCTTGGATTTCTCTTAGAAGCTAGACATTACAGTGGGGAGCATGCCAGGGAAAAAAAAGAAGCTAGATCCTTGGGAGCAGGGAGAAATACTTGAGGTCAAAATATAGTAAAACTGCTGGTCCTTTAATAATCAAAACCATATTTGAATATATGAGGATATACGTCAATAGTAAAGAAATTATCCTTTTTAACCCGATATTGGAAAGCTAAAAGTGAGTTGTATTACTGAGGTCCTTAAGCATACGAAGGAGTATTTGATTAAAAAGTAGTAAAATATAGTACAGGTTGGTCTAGGACATTGAGGATATTTTAGTGGGTTTGGTGATCAGAATCAATGAGCTGTTATGGAAGACAAAGCAGTGGATTACGTAAGCAAGAGCAAATGGTTTCTGTGTAAAAAACAAAACCAGAAAATATGCTATATTAGAAGCAAATAGACACCCCCTTTCTGGTTAAATCATCACTTCCCTAAAGCATTTTGACTAGGCAGTTGTAGCCATAGTCTTGTTTCTGATCCTGGCTGGATTACATCGATGTATTGTTTTGAAAATACTGTGTGTCATGTACTTAACAGTATGCCAAACAGCAGATTCTGGATAAAAATCACTGTTCTAAAAAAACAGGTTCCTTGGTTAAGCACTAATGTTGTAAATGTATTTTCTTCAAATGGGGAATTATTGATTAAAATGTACATAACATCTAACACGCGATGCAAGACATAGTCAGAATTACCTGTGTGTTCTGGGAGCAGCTCTGCACAGACATCATTCCAGACACCACCATCTTCCAGCCAGGAAAACACTAGTTTCTTCAAAAGCAGGCTGAGGGGTGGCATTGTAAGTTTTTGTGTTTGTTTTGTTTTGTTTTGTTTTTTTTATAACACTGACACTGTGTCTGAGAGTAATTTGCCCAAGACTTCCTGGTCTTTTATAACCAACGTACATTTACTTGATGTGAGGGCTTCATTTTGCTTGGGTTTAATTCCATTCTGTAGCACTCTTCCTTCGTTCCCTTATTATCTCTCTTTTTACTGTCAAAGCTTTTTCATGACCTTTGCCTATTTCTTTTCTTACATTTTCTGGGTTTAGATACAGCTATGAAGTACTGCTATGAAAAGAGTGTAATTTTCACTTCATTAAGGGGCCTGATTTTTGAACCTGTTAAGCCTTAGCTCCAGGTCTCTTGAAAAGTGACTCTTTAGCTCAGCTGTTAAAACTACAAGGTTAGCTGCTATGTCCTTTTTTCCTTTTTTTTTCCCCTCTTTAGTTTTCTCTCCAGTTTTCACAGGTGAGAAATGGCTATGTCTCTTCTTGTTGAAGGTGTGCTACCTTTTTGGGGCACCAAAGAGGCTGCCAGATGGAACACACAGCAGCATTTCCAGACGTATATTATTTGTCTATGATTGTGCCATCTATATACCAGACGTATTTTAGAAGTTCAGGGAGCATGGTATATGTGTCAAAGAGATTGTTTTTATTTTTTAAGTTTAGGCCAAAGCGCTGGGCAGAAAGTCTCTTTAAAACATGGTATGGTGTCCAAGGTTACTTCAGAGAAATATATTACAGCTAAGGTGTTGGTCTGAATATGTGTACAAAAGAGCAGAGATTATTGAAATCCCTGAGTATGTAAATGATGCTGTAAATCTCAGAAGTCAGAGTAGAGATTTCTGAGAGGGGAAAAAAAAGAGAGAAATAACTAGGAGAAAATGCAAAAGAATATTATTAGAAACTGAAATAAATAACCAATATTTACATTTGGTGCAATAACATTTTGAAAGATGGTTAAGGAATTAGAAGGTAGGTACAAGGCAACGGTAGAAGTATGTAAAAGAAAAAAAATGCTTTTCAGTAGAATAAAAGAGGAATAAAGCCATGAACTTTGTAGAGGTTGATGCATGGTTACCACACTTACCTTAGGAATGAGTTGGGTTTTTTTGAGCTCTCCTCCTTCATGATTTGGGTGTGTGTCTGGCAATTTTATGGCTCCTAATGTGTTATATTTGTGTGTAACTTAGCATATTTACAAAAGTATGTGTACAAGGAGAAGCTGGTTAAGCAGTGAGGTCCTTTGCTGTGCACTCTTATTCTGAACTGCTGCTGCTGCCTTTGAAAGTGTCACCATTAGTGTGCTTGCAGTCAACGGGATTTATTGTTAATTAGTCAACATTGATTATTGGAGGTAACAGTGAAGTGGGCTATGTGTCAGTAGAGTTTAATTACTGTGAGCATGCTAAGGCAATGTTTGGATGTTTTCCTAATAAATCGTTATTTTTTATTAACAAAATTAAGTGTGTTTATTTTCTTTTTGTGAGTAACATTAGTCTGCCACTATTGAAGTTGATTAGAGTGGAAAAAGTTGACATTGCAACTGATTTTCTTAAAAATCCACACAAATAGCTTAGATTTCTGGGGTAGTACTTATGCAGTAGTTGGAGTAAAATGTGTTGAGTATCCCTTGCATTTGCATCTCTGAATGACTTTTTGGTATAAATATCCATGCACATTATTAATTTATTTCATTAATTAAGGAGGCCTATTTTCCCCAATGTTACATTGCTGTTTCACTTTGTATCATTTTGTAGAAATCAGTTTAGTGTCTAGAAAGTAATCTGGAGTAAACCTTTGGTGCATATTTCCCGAGTGTAAACTTGAGGCCAGGAGGTTCGCTCTGTTCCATTTTGTTTTCTTGGGGTGTTTTAGCTGGGAATCAGAATACAAAAGTACTAAAGCTTGGTGGTTTAAAGGATCTATTGTGCATTGTCCCTAACAGATGTTCTAAAATAACATCAGCATGCATATGAATGTAACTTGCAATCAGTCTTCTGTTATTCACTTCAACATAAATTTCTAATCCAATTTCATTTGAAGTAACAGCAAAGGCATTGTTAGGAGGATGACAGTCTCACAGGTGAATGCTGTGTATATTAAGTGATGCAAATTGATCCATGTTTTTGATTGCTGTTGCCAGTTGATGGCAAGTCCCATCAGTCTTTTTATACAAAAATTTTTCTTATGAGTAAGGACTTTTAAGTCAATGGAACGAAACAGCTGATCTAAGGATATTTTTTTTATGAATAAGCTATGAAGAATGGATACAAGACTTTTTTATTAGTTATGTCAAACTGACTGTAAAGGCTTTAATGCCATGGTTATATTTGGTTTTGTGCATGTGTACATGATTCAGGCTGTTGAGATTGAATTACTGTATCTTAGAAGGAAAAATACTTTTTGTAATTAAAAAAAAAACCCTCATTTGTGTTCCTTAGCATTTCAAGAGCAACCAAATTCTGAAAATACCCTTTGTCATACAAAATACTAAGTCAAGAAGCATAAATAGATGTGGTCATATCATGACATCATAGTTCTACAAAGAGCTTTAATTGTCATTATAATAAATATGTGCAGATGTGTTGGTATCTCTACATAATTGCTCAGTGTGCATCCAGAACAAAGGATCTCGTGGTCCTATCTTGTCCTGCTACTATCAAAAGTAATTTCAGTTAGAGCTGTCTTGGTTACTTCAGTAGGAATGTGAGTTTGACTGTCACAAAATTTGAATAGCGGGCTGTTGACTCTTCCCCATCCTAGGGTGCATGTTTTCATGTGCTCAACAAAGCACAGTAAACATTCAGTGAATGCCTTAGGTTTGTGTCTTTGCTATGCAATGCTTTAATTGAATGAGATGGGGGAATTGCCAAGTGAATTCTGACTTGTGCTCACTGGAATCTGCAATTTAATGTGAAATTGTACCTGCAGGCCTTTTGTCTTCCTTAGACCTGCCTTCACATTAAGCTTCAGAAAACATATGTTGGTGTGCAGGGATCCAGTCGAGCAAAGGCAAAAGGAAGCAGTTCATAAATAATAATAAACGTTTCTGAAATCACAACGCATCCAGACAACAAAAGCTGCAAGGACTAGGCTGGCCTGTAAAATTTCTGTGTAAAAACACTTTTTTGTTCTTAGTAAGTTAGAAAGCTTTTACTGAGTGCTTTGAAAGAAGGAAGAAAGCTTTAGAGTCATTTTGTATGTGGTTTCCTGGAGCTCAGGGATTGAAAAGTGGAAGCTGAGCATTTAAGAACTTAAGGAGTCTCCATGCTGTGCTGTGGAAAAGCAGAGGTTTGGCTCTTTGCTTCTGAGCATCAAGGAACAAGCTTCCATGTGGCTTCTAAAGGAAACACTCTGCTTCTATAAGGCCCAAACGCTCCATTGCTTATTAAAATGGGAGATGTTATCATTTTTGGTTTTATCTGTGATATTCAGCAGTTAACGTTTCTTAGGCAAGTTATCAGATCTAAATGTTTCAGGGAAGTTAAAAAGTGAGAGAAGTGTCTAAAGCATGATGTAACTTGTGTGTTCTTCTATGTGGTCCCAATCCCATATATCACTGGGTGAGTTTTAATGAGACCACTGGGTCGTGCCGGCAGCTCACCGCTTCTAGGGCAACACCATCTGAACTTCCTCCTTCTTTCCCCCTCTCACGTGATTCTCGCCTTTGTGCCCATTCATACAGCCCTTACTAACACAGCTGCTGGTAAGCCAGTTTTACTCACTGAGCAACCAACAGAATAATTTCCTTTTTTTCTTTCCTGCCAGTTCGGTGAACTGAGCTGACTCAGCAGCAACTTAGACAATGAAAGAAGGAAGTGGGATGAGGTGACAGGAAGGGCAGCACGGGACCACCTCTTTCACTACTACTGAGCTTTTAGGTTGGCTCAGTTATCCTGTGAGGCCTCACACTTGGGCTTTAGTTACAAAGGTGCTGGTTAGCCAAATTCCAAGCTAGATCACTTGGGACAAACTGGTAAAATAAAGTCACTGTTGGAGGTTTGCTGACATCTCTTGAGATTTCTTACATCTTTGGTTTTCTGTGGTCTTTACAGCAGCAATTTTAGTCTCCATTTACCTGTCTCCTTTTTTCATTGATCCTTCACCTTATAAACTGTTCACACATTTTTTCAGTCTTTTTGTTTACATCTGCTTTTGTTCTCAGACTCTGAAAAGTTCATTAAAACTGAATTTCTCCTGCGGTCCTGGCAAGTGTTAACCAGCAGTAAGGTTGATGTTAGAGCTGAGCTGAATTAACACTGAGCTGCTTCAGAAAGGGTCATCCCTTCTCTGGCAGTGTGTTCTTTCTTCTTCACTTGTGTCAGCTTTGGTGTTTGTCTGATACTGGGATGAGCTGGTTTGGGGAGCTAAGCAACGGAAAATTAACCCTAGTTTTAAGACAGTCTGACATTGTGAACCAGGCCCCCACAAGGTAAAACATGCACCAGTCTTGGTCTATGGAAGGAGAACACACAGACAAGAGGTTGTTCATAGGATTTCTAGAAGATGAGAAGCAGGACTGTCTTTCTCAGTAGTTCTCTATTAGGTCGTTATGGTTGTAACACCATACCACATCCTGAAGCAGATACCTGGCTTATTCGCTTAAAATTGAGTGCATGACGATGATCTGTCAAAGCTGCTTTGTTCCTGAGATGCTTCCATAGACAAACTCCAGACCTTGTAGCTCCTTCTTTCCTCATTAAGTTCTAATATACTTTCTATTAACAAGAGCTTGTATTAGCAGTATTTTGATTTTTTTCATTTGCTGCAAACATTTTTACATTAAGTTTGGCATAAGTGTATAAATACAGCAACTATGCCAGGATACTTTATAAATTCAAACCAAAACCACAACCATCACCTCCAAACAGTCCATGATTCTTCATAACATGGATCAGTTGCATTTGTATTTGCCCAGCATTTTTGGTTCACAAGGGCCAGAATTCCCAGCTTCTCTCAGCATTGGTATTTTTCTCATTTCTCAATGAAGGTGAATCTTGATTTTTGTTACCAGCATTGTCCAGGCCAAAGGCAAAAGCTTCCTTTTCCAAATTGTTGTTTGTTCAGTTTGCAGGCTTCTGGAGGGGAACGTGATGATACTTTATTTCTTCATTGATACTTATTAAGTTAGTACTTTTTGCAAGGAAGAAGAAAGAGCTCTAGTCTTAAGAGAGTTTATATTTCTCAACAGTGCTAGGAGTTTCTGCTTAGTATGTGTCTGCTCATTTTGCCAGGATTGGCTGTTTTCTAATCCCTTGCTATTTAAGATACTGTTTTGTGGCATTATAGCATAAATGTCACATCCCTTTGTATTTTATGACTGTCTGGGAAAAAGGAGGCCTGGTTTATTCATAACTCACATAAATCCTCTAGTACTTCTCTTGCTTTGTTAGACTTGTTTCACATTTAGCACTGTAGTGATGTTTTTTCAACTAGCCTTTTCTGTACATTTCTGCTTTATAAATATACTAGGTAGTTACTTGACTCCACAATTTGAGCAAGGTATTTACTGAGCAATCAGAGCCTTCAGCTTACCAAAAAAGTTTGAAGACAGAAATAGAGAGGAGGGGCAAATAAGTCAAAATACGTCTCTATTAAGAAGTATATGTTTATGTGTATGCATCTGCATATAGGTGTGTGTATTTGCATAGGTGTGTGCTTGTATGTGTGCATTTATCTGCATCTATCAAACACATACATATATTTAAATATGTTTCACAGCTAGAAACTGAGCTTTATGTCAGTAGAATTTGTTGATTCCTACTGTGCGAGCATAGAAGAGAATTAATGTGAATGTATGGAATTAATTTTCTAAAGACGTTGTGATTTTTTTTTATTATTTTTCCTGAAGCACTAGGGTGCAAAAGTACCCAGGGATTATACTTTTAGAAGTCTCTATAACTGTATTTTTCTTTGTGGTATTATTTGCTCATGTGTTATGTTAGGTACTCATTAAATGAAGTAAAGTGTTTATCAGAGAATAAGGACTCATTCAGAAGCACAAATGTAAAAATCAACACTACTGAAATATAGTGGCTACTTATTTTGGAAATAACAGCGTATTCCACTGAATAAATTGCCGACTCTTAGATATTGGAGGTATTTAGTTCTTGGTATTCTTAGCAGTCTCTCTAAATCAAAGTGTTTCTGAAGCCTTATCCTAAGTTCAGCAACTTCACCTTGAATAGCCCCATTGGAATTTGAAACAGATTTATGGCAGAAACATGTGGTCCAAACATCTGTTACACAAAACCATTAAAAAACCCGAAAGTCTGGTGAACTCAGAAATCTGTTGTTCCTGTTGTTTTGATGTCTTTTTTTCCTAAATGGAGATAATCCTAAATACATCCTTCAAGGAAAACCTCCCATGTAGGTCTTTAACATAAAGCCATAGTTAAAATAAACTGGTGTGTTTGAACAGATGTGCCTTTTTAACATAGAGCTTAAGGACTTCAAATTTATAGCTTGCCTTTCCTGTGCAATTACAAATAGTTTGATATTGTACGTCAGTGGAAGCATAAAAGTCACAGAAAACAAAACAGGGTTTGGATGAGGATCAGAGGGTGAGAGTCAGTCAGCATGAGAGCATCTGTCATGTGTTATGATCTTGGATTTGATTAGAAATTTAAAATTCTGACATTATGGCAGTGTAATCTCTCCAGTTACGAAAGGCCCTTTTGTTTCCTGACAATCGCTCCATTTTCATTACCCAGAGTTTTGGGACGAGGGGGTTCCCGGCTGCCTGGAGCTGCAGGGCTCACTGGTCCCACTGCTGTTTTCCAGCACCGGTGTTTGGGACGCTCGATACTGAACTGCCCTGGCGTCTTCCTGTCCCATTAACACGTTAACCTCTCAGGGAAATAAAGGGAAAGGGTTCAGTTTAGTAAAGGAAAAGTATAAGCAAATTTTACAAGGCTGCCTAAATCTTAATGCTTGAAAAATGGTTTGTGTGAATGGTTTTACTGTTCTGAATGGGTTTGTAAGGCAGCATCAACTCTTAGTTGAAAAATAGGTGGTCTGGAATGGAAAATACTTTGAGTAAAGCGATAAAAAAGAAAGTGGGAGGGTGTGAATATTTCATATGCCGTAATTAATGGATGGGATGGTAGTGGGCATAAAAGTCAGATGTCATCGTGACAGATGTAAATACGAAAACTAATTCTGAGTAGGAGAGTCACTGGAAGAAAATATCCTTGCTTTGAAAAAAATGCAATTGAGTTGGTACTGCTCCATGTAACAGTGGATAAATACAAGCTTTTTGGTCTGACTGCACAATTTATCATAATAATGCTGCAAGTTCAATGGGAGCTCACCTCAGTCATACTTTAATTTATTCAAGAGCTGTAAGTTTTCATTAAAATATTCCTTTTTTCTTTTCTTTTTCCCTTCTAAGTAAGAATTTCTCTGGGGCTAGTTGCAAATGCCAATTAAATCGTGAGTTTTAATAAAGTATTCAGAGAGCTTTTTTCCAAGTAAACAGCATTTTATTAATTGTTTTCCATTTTTTTCTTCTGCCTCTCATTTCAGAACGGTTTGATCACCACTGTCCCTGGGTAGGCAACTGTGTGGGGAAAAGAAACTACAGATTTTTTTATATGTTTATTTTATCTCTGTCCTTTCTGACAGTCTTTATATTTGCATTCGTTATCACCCACGTCATCCTTCGTAAGTATGCTGGTGAAATCAGATTACGTATGTAGCCATTTACTTGAGTTTTTTACTTTTAAGTTAATCTTTTGATCATTCAGGGTTTGTTTATTTATTTATTTATTTGCCTTTTCTCTGAAGCTTCACAACCCCCAGTGACTCCCACTCTGGTCTGTAGCAGACCCTGGTCATGGTAGTCATTGATCTAGTACTGACGTTACCTTAATAGAGTGTTAATTTTCTGATCTTTTTTGTCCTTTTGTAGACAGTTTATTGAAAAAGCAGCACATATACTGCATGTCTAAGTATACAGTTAGCATCATTTTCCCAAGGAACTTTTTTTTGTTTAAGAGTAAGTATAGGTCAGTTGTCATCCAAACAAAAAGGTAAACTACTAGAAACTAGTTTTGACCTATTTTACGCTTTTTTGTTCACTGTTCAGTTTTACATCTTTTACCCTATTTTTAACATGTTACTTTCATTTGCATGACATTCTGAGAATGACCAATTTATAATGGAGTGAATCAGATAAGCTATAGGTAGATGAATATGCATAAGTTTGAGATTGATTTTTATTTGTATTCTGAATTTGGTTTAAAGAAGATATTTCCCAGACTTCTGGGTGTTCTTTTTTGTTATTTTGGTTTTTTGTTGTTGTTTTAACACATAACAAATTGTGTTAGCTCCTGTATGATGATGATCTAATCTGTGGTGATAGGTTATGAACTGTCATAAAAAGAAGTCCTTTTGTATATAGTAAGGGGTTTTTAACCCATTTTCATTAGGACACATTAAAATATTTCACTAATTATATAGGATATTGCCTTGAACAGTATTTCTTCAGTCATTTTGGAAATGTGATCTTTTCATTTCTTTATATTCTGTATTACAATGGAAGCTTGATAGAAGTAATAATTCTAGTTTATAACACATTTATAGAGCTAACTTGATAATGGCAATATTTAGAGAATGCTTTACTGAAAAATATGTCAGATTATGTTTAATTTCCTAAATAATTTACGCTGTGAAGGGATGGAAGTTTATAGTTTGAAAAACACAACTACTACTCTTGTTCGTGCTTCACAAAAGAAGGGCAAAAGTACTGAGTGGCTGTCACAGTTCAGAAGTGCAGCACTAGAGCTAGGGGCAGTGATTTTGGGGAGTCTGGATCAGCAAGTTGTTCTCGCTGCCAGATAAGTCCTTTCTAATGTCAGTTTAAAGAGATGAGGAAAAAACTACCCAATTGTTTAAAAGGGAAAAGTAATTATTGGAAAGAGAACACTTTCCGTTAATATTCAAAATTTATTTGGGCATACATGTGCATGTATTTGCATACCTTTTACAGTTAAGGCATCAGCATGTTTTTTGTCACCTTACTTTGCTAAAATTCAGCAGTTGAAAACAATTGGTCTGACAATATAAAGCTACTTTTGAAGCTAATCTACCTTTATTTCACAAAAACTACAATGCTTTTTTTTTGCAGTTTTCAGCATAAGAATTACCAATATTATGCCAGTATTTCATATTTTGTATATCATGTTGATTTATCTAGTGGATTTTTACTTCACAGCATACATATCTAATTCTAAGTGTGAATTAGACAAAGATCAGAGAGATTAATTTTGCCTCTGTGTGGCTGAGAAGAACTTCAGCTTTGTATAAGTGTTAGAGGTAACACACAGTAAATGTTAAGTGCTAACTTGTCTAAGTGTATCGGCTGTAAAACATTCTCACTATGGAGGTTTATCTACCTTGGATGAGACAGCAAAAATGTCCATAATTCTAAAGACTGTTTGGTCCTCAAAGGCAATGGGAGCAGGTATGAACTGTGAGTATTTCCTTGATGTTTACTACATTTGAGCTTCAAGTTCAGCATTCAAATTTATCTAATATATTCTTGACTGTATCAAAAAAATATTCAGCCCATATTGGGCTGAATGCCTTTGGAGAATATCCTTTTGAGAAGGGGCTGAGGGATGTTTACAAGCAACTTGAAGGCATTTGTGTTTTTTTTTAATCTCTCATAGTTCATCCTAATAGAGAAGTTCCTTCTCTGACATTGTTGATTACATAGGAAACCTATTTAATTTTAAATATCTCTTGATATAGACAAGTTGTTGAAATCTGTGTAATTTTTTTTTTATAAGTCTTACATGCTGCCACTTTAATAATTTTTTGTAAACCCATGTGGTAATGAGATATGAGATGCAGCAAACTTCTTGTTTTCTGTGGCGTTATTTTCAAGACATCCCTTGGAAATTTGCCCTTTCCAGGATTAAGAATCTTTGCACATAGTATTATTAAAGATAATAAATAGACTTTGTAAGTCAGCTAATTGAAAGGTATTGTATTGCAAGATTTTCTTCCATCTCTCCCTAAAACATTTTCAATACTAGTATGTCTTCAGTTTTTCATCTTTGTTTGAGGTATCAGTACTTCAGCTGTATGTTGGAGTGAGGAAACTTCCTCTTCTGATACACTGGGAACTGCTTGTAAGTGACCAGCACTAGGGAATAGAGATCACAACTACCTGCTGCCATTGCAGTTAAGGATCCTAAAAATAGTAAGAAGCTAGGGGAAAGTTCCACTAGTCTCGTGCCTTGAGGCTAAGACCAAGTTATGAGAGTCTGAAAAGACTCAAAATACAAGGTAAGTAACATTCTCTTTTTAACGATAAACAGAAAAATTGACTTCACAGGTCAGATATCAGGATATACACACTTTTTTCTTTGAAAGACATCTTGATTAATCAGGATTCTGCTCTCCTCAGACAACCCTTCAGATAGATTTAGCTAACGGGAAATACTTTCAACTTGATGCATTTATATAATTTAAATTGCACACTAAAACACAACAAGTATGTGTCTTATGTGACACTGAATCAATTTCTACAAATTCACTTGCTGCATATGTATCAGCCAGCAGTCAAATTGTCCTTTTTGATAAATATCTCATGGTTGTGGAACTGAACTCTCCATCTCCAGATCATTGGAGCATGCTGTTCTGGAGCTCTTTTCAGCTAGTAGATATCTTTTATTTTCCAGAGGCAATTAGCACCTACTAAAAGGGGGGGGGGGGGGTAAAAGAAATGTCTACACAGGTGCAGTAGGAGCAGAATTATAGTCTAGAGAACTTTGTCTGTTTCCAGAATAAAGGAGGGAAAGCTGAGAATCTGGGTTTTTGGTGTAAATTTTCCAAGTCAAGAGGCTGCTCTTGAAAACTGGTATTCCAAAATTAAAGAATTAGCTTACAATTTTTTGTTTCGATATTAGATCTGAAAAAAACAGGGATAATCAGAAATCTTATTCAAAGGAAAGTATGCATGCATCAATTTGGTATTACTGAGAAAATATTCTGCAGATGTTAGACCTGATAACATACACAAGTGTTTTTTTCTGATTTGTTGCTGCTGAATAACATAATCTCGGATTCACTTTAGTAAACCCTAAACTATGATTATTCAGTTGTTCTTCAAATGCTGTGTATGCACTATGGTGAAAACAGCCTGTAGTCCAATTTCTTACTGAGTTGGTAATTTGGGTTCTGTTCCTACAGGTTCTCAACAAACAGGGTTCCTCAATGCCCTCAAGGACAGTCCTGCAAGATATCCTTTCATTGAAACAGGTTTTAGATCTTATTGTAAAGTAACATCTGAGATGTGTTTTTGTTTTGTTGCTTTTGTTGGATATGTACATTTGGGATTTTATCAATTAATGATTTCATCACTTCTTGCACAACAGGATTTCTCACCACATGTTAGAGGTAGGAAAGGGACTAGTCTGGGTTTTTCTTACTCATCATCTTTTGCAAGCAGTACCCTTAACAAAGGTCTGTAGTTTTCATGTGTGAGGGAAATATGTTCCATGTATTTGTGATGGAATTCATGAATATATTTCACGTTATGCCCATGCTGTGGTTTCATTTGAAATATCAAAAGATTCTTCTGCTCTTACAGTAAAAAAATATCTGAAATGGCTGATTCTTGTCGGAATAGAAAAAATATATTGTGAAACAACTGTCTCTGAAGAGTTCAATTCCTAGAAGTATCTTTACATTGACTTACTGTTTTTAGGGAAGTCCCTTTCAAGTGTCAACTTCTGTTAAGTTACATAGAAGTAAGCACATGCATACTGGGGGACTACTATCCTCTAAATGCCCGGTGTTCTATTTATCATTTCATGGGAGCTTTTTGTATATTTTCCACTAAGTGAGAATGGAAAAGGATCTTCCTGATCCTACCTGAAAGCAGCTAACATAACAGAAAAATGGGAAGCTGACAGAAATTCTCTTTAATTTCTTCCTTACATTTCTCTACAGACTGTAACCTTTGCACTTCTTATGGATGTGTTTTGAATGGTTTATGTCAGAATAAGCAGTTTGCGCCTCTCATAAAGCTATTATAAAAATAATTCTTTTCCATACTCCTGCCAAGAAAACTTCTTCTGGACACTGTACATCATAAAGTTTTCTCTTTTTGACAGTAGATGAAAAGAAACTCCCATCCTGTTTGCTCAGTCATTTGTAGCTGGTTATAAAGGCAAATCACTCTTTCCAGGTAGATTTTCCAAGTGTCAAATTCTACAAATTCTGTACATACGATTTTCTTTAATGTGTGTTTGTTAGGTAGAGCCCACGAGCTGCAAACTCCCTTTTAAGCAAAACCAGTGTTTAAATTTTCTTAGTGTGCAAATAATTTTACAAACCACAAACAAACTATTCTAAGTAGCACAACAGTAGCTTCCAAATGAAACTATTACAATTACTTCTTACAAAAGATTATTCTTTCATACGTTGTTCAAACAAGAATAGCTTTCAATTGTCCTTAAATCAAAAGGTAATTGACTACGCACTTGAGGACCCTTGTACAGGAACAATAGGCTGCTTGTTCATAGTTTGCATTCAGGGATGTGCCAATTTGACAGGCTCTGTAGTCAATCTTGTTGAAATGGCCTGGTTTGATAGTGACACATTGGACAATTTAATAGCTTGGTTACAATTCAGAACAGTAAAAAATTAAATTGTCTGAATGGTATTGGGAATGTTGCATCAGTTCATTCAGATACGGAGAACATTGCATGTCTGTATTGCTAAAAAGCCTGTGCAAGATACCATGTTATGCTAAAAAGCTATGCTTTATATTGAGAATATTGCTTTTTTTTGTATTGGATTTTTATTTAACAGACTCAGTCATGCTAAGCTATCATAAAACCACCTGCTCTAGAGATCTTCCAGTTCCTCAAACCAAGATCCAAAAAGAAGTCTGAGGAATTCCGTTTTCTGTCAGTAGGAAACTAACTTTTGTATTTTGACCCTCTGGAGTGTAATCATGGCAAGAAACAGCTTGTTACTGGTGTGCTCATTCTGCTGATGAGGTTGCAGAGAGCATCCCTCCCTCTCAGGTTCCTCTTCTGACCAAGTGATTCATCCTCTTGGTCTTGGTGTGTAGATTCTACTGAGCAGTGCTCATCTACAGTCCTTCTTACGATTTCTACCCTCTCAAAGCCCAATTAGGTGGACTTGTACTGTGTCCAGTTTTGGGGGGCTGTTTTACACCTTCTGAACTGCCTGCTAACGACAATCTGCTTCCTTAGCCATTTTCAGTTATTCTTGCTTTAAGCTATGGCTGTTGCACAGTCAACTGAGAGTAATTTCCTAGCTTGCGTTGGTTTGGTTCTCCACATGGTTTGAAGAGGAGATGACAGAGTAGTCAGAACATGCTGCTCAGCAGTGCACTTCGGTCATTTGGCTGCTGTTGAAACAGATTGGGTCATAAAGCAAACAGCTCTTTTCTGTTTTTTAAACCACTTTAAAATTATACAGACAGTTCATGTATTTCCCAATTCATTAGGTCAGAGCAGACATGCAGTACAAGACTCTTCACTGTTAACTAATATTAGGATATTTTATTGCGATTAATTATGTCCATCCATGTATTTTCCAGCCTGTGTCTCTGTATAATGGTGAGGAGCTGTCATATTTCTCTTCTGTTGATAGCTTCAGTGGTAAGAATGTTATTTGTATCTTTTAAGGCTGTGTCCTTGTTCTGGAATATTTTGGATTACTGTTGTCTTGGAAACTGACTTCTTTAAAGGTTAGCATACAGTTAGTATACAGATTATTTTTATCTTATTCTTTTCGCATTGTCTTGTTCTAACTGATTTATTCTATCAATTTTTCTAGCAACCAAAACCTTTTCTGCTTTTGATTCATGCTCCCTAAAAAAATTCACTATTTAAGGGTTGCAGAAAATAGCATAGTAGAAGCAAATGTATTCTGCATTCATGGCTGTTGTAGGTAAATGAAACTAAATAAAAATAAAAAATAATAATGATTAAAAAAAAAAAAGCGAGAAGGAAACCTTCCATAAAACCTTCCATAGAAACTTGCTTTTTGCCTGAGTATATGAAGTTTAGAAGCTACTTTGTTGTCTTGCTGTTGAGATGATGACTCCTTTAGAGTTAAAGGAATTATATAAACTGTAGTAAGTATGCAACACTGGGTGCTGACTGACTTTCTTAGTATAACAATCTATTAAAATGTAGTTACTTCTTTGTGGCTTTCAGGTTATGCAGTTTGTAAGGAGTGAAAACAGAAGCAGTTTGAAAGCAAATGAAAGGAGTAACAGATGCAAGATGAAAAACAGACAATCTAATAGCATAGCCTGTTTTTTTGTTTGTTTGTTTGTTTTTAACTTTTATGCTAAATTTAGGAAGGTAATTCTGTGCTTTTCATTTGCATTGTTCCCATTGGGAGAAGTTAGAAGAGGTGAAGGTTACTCTTGCATTGAAAAACCATTCAGTTCATGGAGTTTAAACCAAACCAGGGTTGAAGCAGCTTATTGATTCACTGATGACATATAATTAGCTAGCAATCAATTGGGGGTTCCCAGTCTTCCTATCAGTTTTGGACAAATACTGTACAGTTCTGAGTATTCAAGCCTAACCTAACTAAGGCTGAGAGAGTTGGAGTCATTCATCCTGAAGAGGGGAGGGCTCTGGGAGACTTTATTCCAGCCTTTCAAAAGTTAAATGGGGGCCTACAAGAATGACAGACTTTTTACTAGAGCCTGTAGTAACAGGATAGGGTGTAGATATTTTAGACTGAAGGAGGGTAGGTTCAGATTAGATACAAGGAAGAAATTCTTCACTCAGAGGGTGGTGAGGCCCTGGCACAGGTTGCCCAGAGAAGCTGTGGATGCCCCATCCCTGGAAGTTCAAGGCCAGGCTGGATGGGGCTTTGGGCAACCTGGTCTGGTGGGAGGTGTCCCTGCCCATGGCAGGGGGTTGGGACTGGGTGGGCTTTAAGGTCCCTTCCAACCCAAACCAGTCTGTGATTTTGTTTACGCTCACAAGCTTAACAGTTATTGTCCTGGCTATTTGCCAAGGCTGGGCCATTTGGACACCCCCACAGTTATAGAGTAGAATGTATTCAGTTATTATATGTCCGGGGGGGGTTGAGAGAGCAAGTGAATTTTGTATTTTAGTTGGACTAACGCACTTTGATGCTAGTGTTAGCATCATGTTCTGCATCTTAACCACAGTAACAGAAGAAAGACAGGACAGTTAGTTAAATATAACTGGGATGCAGCTTTCTGACTTCGTATTTTATGAGAACAGATCTAGAGCCCATAGTGCTTGCTCAAGATCCCCGTTGTACACTAAATATTTTTACAAACATATCTGCTCAGTCTTTGCTACTTAGTTAGACTTTGAACACCTATATTGTATTTGATGTTCCCCTCAGCCCATCAGAAGTATTATTTACTGTTATTTCTCAATGTACCTATCTTAAAAGAAGTGTGATAACATTACAGAACGAACGTTTAAGTTTGAATTTCAGCAGTTGAGATCAGAACCACTCAGTAGTTTGTCCTTTTTCAGTGTGCAGACCCTTAAACGTTTGCTGGTCTCAGTGGTGTTCAGTGGTCTGTGTACCAAAGCATAACGACAATAGGTTTGCTTTTCTGAGTTTGGCTTTTGCTGACCCCTTTGAAGTGCCCTAAAGATCTCAAGACAGCTGGGGACTAGAAGTTGCCTACACTGAACTTTGTGATTGTAACTGCTTGTTATTGGATATAATATATTTTTTTTCATTTGCATATATTTCCTTGACTTTCAATTACTGTGTTGGAAGCTGTGGTGTGTTTTTTCTCTGTATGGTCCATTGTAGGCCTCTCAGGTTTTCACACGTATTTGATCAGCTCCAATCAAACAACAAATGAAGATGTAAGTTCATAGTATATTTCTACATACGTGTTTCTGTATTGTAGTGATGAGGAGATCTCTAATTTTAATCATATGCAGTTTTTCTCTGTAATTCTCAGAGCACTCCACTCGTAGATGCATAGTGTTGTGAATGCCTGACTAGTGAAGAAGGAAGTAACCTGGTCATGCTTGATTCGAAATACAAGAAGAGCTCCTACGGACTGTAGTTGTGGCTTGAAGATGTAGTGGTTACACAGTGCATCCATTATGATTTACACCCCCAGGACCTGTATCTTGAAATAGGAAATGTAGTACAGAAGAGAGAAGACAAATTAGTATATTTCATATGCTTCAATTCAGTAGAAAATTACTAAATTTTCAGTATTTTTCTTTACCTAGAGTCCTAAATACCATTTGACTCAAAAATCACTTACTTTAGTAAACGTTGAATTCTCAAAATTAAAATTTCATCTTTTATCATATTTTTCCTTTGAAATATCTTTGTCTCTCTAAGATCTAAAACCTCTAGTGAGGAGTATGTAATTAATTCAAAGGTCAACTTTCTCATTTCTACAGTTGTCTTATTTTGCACATAGGTTTCTGTTGTTTCAGTGTGAAATTATATTTAACTATGTGTGGAGGCTTGGTGTGTCTTTCCCTCACTAACAGGTGAAATAGCAAATGAATGAAAGAAGGAAATAAAGCTAGTTAGCTAATGTTAGAAAGCATGTTGGAACTGAGCAAATAATCTAACAAATTACTGCAAATTTAAAATTACTGTAATTTTCTGTTGTACTTTTCTCATAGGTATTTTTTGAATGTAGAAGTAGCGTCTTTGAGACTGTCAAATCTGTGTTTTGTTATTATTTTAAGGTCACAGTTAGAGTTGTAAACTTGAAAAAAATACCAATCAACCAGGAAAAACTTACCAAGCAGGCATGGAATTAATTGTACCTCTGTATCAGGTATCCAACCAAGGAGCTCTCAAATCTCTTTTGAACTGTTGAAAGTCAGAGAGCAGGGAACTGTAGGAGTGTAACATGTCTGAATTTCAAGTAAACTCTTCTGTAATTTCATTTAAGGCACACATTTCCAGCTGAATACAGGAAGGTATATTATCCAGGCTCTCAAGCACCTCACAAACAGAAAAGTAAGATTGTCTAAAAGAAAGCATAGTATGGACTAAAAGGCAGTAATGACTGCAATTACTACATAATATTTTAGAGCCATTTGTGGGCTGTAGAAGCAAATGATGTTGTGTGGTATTGGACAGCTTGAGAAGTAACCCAAGGGTATGGGAAACAAGTGCTCTATTGCTGGCTATAATGGTATGTTGCAGTCAAACCTCTTCTGTAGAACAGTCTGTAATATTTGTAAAATTAAACTTAGACCATTATGCAAAACATGTTTAGATGCTGAAATTCCTGCTGTGAGTATATTTGTCCTTTGAGATTTGGGGCTGTCTAAATCTATTGAGGTAAAGCCTGTGCTTGCTTGTAAGATTTTAGGTTCCAGCTTTCATAACAGTCCAAAGCTGTTAGGAAAGTGTAATCATGGGTTTTCTCTGGTCTGCCTCTGATGTCAGCACCATGCTTCTGCTTTGGTAACCCTTAAATTGCCTCTGTCATTTTCCATATTGTATTACATGTGATGCATCTTGTTCATATCTCTTCAGATTAAAGGATCATGGTCAAATAAAAGAGGTAAAGAAAACTATAATCCATACAGTTATGGCAACATCTTTACTAATTGCTGTGCTGCACTCTGTGGGCCCCTCTCTCCAAGGTAAGAATATCAAAAATACTGTTAGTGTAAATGAAGACAGGTGATGATCGATAGAAAAATATTCTTTCAGACTTCTTGAGTTTACTCAACTAAAATAATGTTTTGTTTTACTGTCTGTTAGAAGTGTTAACTAAAACTTTTCTTCAGTATTAAAGAGACACAGCAAATTGTGGTTAGACTAAGTTAGTGATCAGATCCTGTAAAATATGTGGATTTAAGGTTGATGTCTGAAATTAAAATAAACTTACTTCTTCTTTGAACCTTTGCCACTGCAGTTAATAACTGCTGGCAAAAAAAAAAAGTAGTAGTAATTAGATGTTACATGATGGGCTATTGAAAGTTAATTAGACTCATATATATCTAACAGATGTGACATGAGTCTAGAAGAGCAATACACTTGGAACCTTGATTCTACAACTAGTTTGATAATTGTTCATATTGCCTTTTCACTCAGAAATCTGTTATTTAAATTGACAATATTTTTTATTTGTGCTACTCTTAACATATACACACCACGTTGATTTTGGTTCTCTTAAACCAAAGTAATTCCAGAGAAAGCTTACTGGATTAATTTCTGCTGCATACGTTTTTCACGTTACAGATCCAAAACATTTGTATAGTCAAGGTTGTTTATGTTTTTGTTTTTTCATCTTGAATTAAATATAAGACAAAGTAAACACTAGAGGAAAAAAACACTGGCATCAGGAAAGGCACAACTTTCTTCTTACCTCAGTGCCCAGTGGTTAGATAGCTCATCTAATAAGTGTACAGTAGAGGCCTAGTTCCTCTGTAGATGGATTTCTACATGTAGATGTAGAAATGATTTCATCCTGTAGATTATTTTTGTGACAATACTCATCTATTGAAGCTGGTTTGCTTTGTCTGGAATAATGTAGGTATGAATCTGTACTATTGAGAAAGAAAGAGGAATTGACTTTATAGTCCAGTGGCCAAGGTTTTTCACGCAAGTGGGATTTCTCTCTTTGCTCTTGTGAATACCAGAGATTCTTCCACAGAGCAGCAGGAGGTCAGCAGGAGAGGCTGGCATCTTTTCCTAAGGAGACAGATACCTGAGATGATATTTCCTCGTACTGGGTTAATGCTGTAATCCCTGTAAAGAGTAACCCTGCCTCTGCTTCCTGCCTCTGGGAATGGGGTCAGAAGCCAACCCTTTAATCCTGCTCTTTTGCTTTTCATAGAAGTATGTGACATAAAAACTCAATGCCTTGCTTCAAATTCTTTTGACTCCACATGGAAATAGTTATTAAAAGTATATAATGTTTCTCAGTATTTGAAATAACTGCTTTGACTGATACAATTAGCCACACACAATAAACCAGAGTGGCACTGGCTCCTGTGTTTTCACAGAGGTTGCACATTTTTTTTCCTAAATTTCATATACTAATATAATTTCTTTTAGATGATAAAGTAAACGTAGAGTTTCTGCAGGGAGATATTTTGTGACTATAAGAATTTTCTGACTTCAAAACAAAAGTTATAGCCTTACTTTTTTTTGGTTCTTGCTCCTTCCTGATTTGAAATCTAACAAAGAATCTAATCTTCCGCTTGTGAACGAGATCACTCTGAAATATTTAATCTCAGGTGCATGCCAAATCACTAGATATTCAAGTTTGGTTTTTTCCTCAAATAACCGTAAAATAGCTTACTAGTGATCGCAGCTTAAAATGCAAAAGGTTCAAGTGCCTTTGAAAATGGATTGCAAATTGAGATAATAATTTAAAGTCTCCTCACTTCCTTTAAATATCGTGTTTCTCATTTGAAACCCGTGCTAGCAAATTCAGAGTGCATTTTACAAGTCCTCAACAGTAACTTTCAAATCTTAATTTGATTCATAGCTGTCAACATAGGTCTAACTAGTGATCTGATATAATAACACACTTTCTTCAAGCATCTGATTTTGGAAGGAGTGCTTTCCACAAGACAGATTTTAATTTCAGATGGATTTTTAAGTGGCGTACATTAAAAACCTGTTCTGCAAAGCTTCTTGACAAGAGCTTAAATTGTTTTTTGAGTGGTGGATACATCATTGGCTTTGGAGAGGGGAAACGCCTTAGATTTTTCTGTACGTCCTGTTCTTATCTTTTAAAATTGAGGTTGTCTTGACCTAGAGGGGATTTAGAGGTTCCATAAATCAGCAAATAAAACCAATTCTATGCTGACTTTAGCTCTTATGACAGGAATGCCTTAAAACACCTTAGGTTTTAGTAACAGGAAGGATAAAACCTCCAGTTAAAATTTGTTATCCTGGGTTAAAAGGGAGGTATACCTTTTATCTTTTAACACACACACACACACTAAGAAAAATTTTACAGCATTCTTGATTTCTCAAGCTTGCAGTTTTCCAGATGGGAAGCAACACTGTTCATGTCACAGGAAAATAACATTATCATTTATGAATTAAAAATGTACGGAACTATAATTGAAACTATATTTAATTAAAACATCTTTGAATTGAAGCATAAACAAAAAAAGTTTTGAGAAGTTTTTGTTTTGAGTAGAAGTGATATGAGCTAATCCACATGTAGAATACAGTACTGGTGTCTGTACATTCAGCTTTTTATATAATTATTAAATGGCAAAACCATAGTAACTCAGGTAGTTTTCAAACTGAGGGTAAAATTGTATGTGGAATTTTAGCAAAATCTTTAGCTACATCAGGTGATTCCATTCATTTCTTTTATATAATCTTACATAGATTCTTACTTCTTTCTATCAATTTATCCACAAACCCTTTTATTTTTCTTTGATTTTCTTATGAGTACATCACTTTGATAAGAATAGTGGAGAACTATGAGCAGTGTTAGATAGCTGTCATGAAGCACCTGGCAAGTAAGTTGTCTGAACAAAAGTTCCTCTTTCTTTCTTTCTAAATGTTGTGATTAATTAGCTGTTAAGAAATCAGTATTTTTGGACTTGAGCTTTAATTTTGAGGTTTAGGAACAGAATAATAATTTAAAAAAACTTTAAAATAGATTCTGATTCAAAACGCACTAATGAGATTTGTAATTTGTTTTCACACCTGTGGTTTAAAATGCATGTTTTCATGGTATCTGCTGGTCAGCTTCTAAATTTTTTGTCCCTGATAAACCTCCAGAGAAGTAGCAGCACATTATAACTATATGGAGAGTAATATTACAAGGAAGGACTTACCTTGATGATGAGTAGAAATGAAGTCTTGCACTTCTTCAGTTGATTGAAAGGGACATTTGAAGTTATTGGTAGTGTATTAAGGTTTGTTGTATGCTATAATTTTTTTCTTTCCTTTAATTGAGGAGTTATTGATCTGAAGTATTTCTAACTCTTTTTTTCTTTATTTTGATTATTCCATAGTTTAATTGACAGAAGAGGATTTATACAACCAGATACACCCCAATTAGCAGGACCATCAAATGGCATCACTATGTATGGGGCCACACAATCTCAGAGCAACATGGTAGGAATCATCCCATAGTGTTCGTCAAGATCCCTGTGAATGTTTTCCTTCTCCACTTTCATGTGAACTAATCAAGTAATAACTAACTGGATACAGCTGACACTGGGTAGAATGACTTGTTTATTAACAGTAAAGAAAGAAAAACAAGGCTTTTTTTAATGTGTTTCACAAAGTGTAATAGCTAATGCTCATGGATTCTTAAAAAAAGTTTTTCTACACTGTTGGTTTATTGAATATACCGACATTTTGACTTGTACTGTTGACACATGCTATGTTTTGAACTGGAATATTCAAGTATTATGGATTTGCTCTGGTTCATCAGTTTCCAACTGATTGTTATTTGATGTAGCACTTTTCTCGTACTATCTTTCCTCCTTTGTTTGTATACTGCAGTTTTGCATAGACTAATGTGCTTTAAAAAGCAAAGATGAACAAAGAGGGAGAAGTGTATTGAATAAAGAGCAGGAGGACACTGAACTTCCAATGAACAAAACATGGCAACTGGGTTGTAACAACAAAACTTTTAAACATTTTTGAAACAGTGCCAATAGTTTTTACTGGTGGTTTTTGGTTTTGTTTTGCTGGTAGCAATGGCTGTTATAATGGACGCTAGGATTTCCAGTGCCAAGGAGAATAACTGAAAGAGATCTTTTTCCAGAGGCAAGAATCTTACATATGTGCCTACTTCTGAATTGTTTTCCACCTATCTTTACATTATCATGGGTTCTAAGATTTTGTCCAAGAAGCCATGAGTTATGTACCCCCTTCCTCTGCCACAAGGAGGAGGCCACAAAGCCTTCTAACATCTTCACAGACAGATAGTTTCAGTGTTGCTGATAAACTGGTATAAAAATTTTACTCTAGTTACTAACCTGTTTTTGCTTATTATTTTGAGAATTAAATGGAAGCTTAGTTAGTCTCCTTAATGAGAAAATGTATTAGGGACACATTAAGTCTGAATCTTCTGTGAGATGCATTTGTGCAGAACAAGGTAATGCTCTGTGCAAATTTTTCTCAAAAAATTAACCCTGAAAAGAGAAGGGGAAGTTAAAGGAAGAAAAGAAAGCAAAACTTAAAAATAGCCTGAGGTCTTTCAGGGTTTACCTGAACTTCCTGACTTTGTCAAGACTAATTATTTATGATCATCAGCCCTCAATAAGTTCTTAGCATTAAATTATCTTAACATTATAGCAATTAAACTCACATTGTAAGAAGATACTATCATTATGAGATGTTAATGAGCAAACCTTTTTTCAGTTAAATAGAAGATTGTCTAAATTTATCTCTGGAAATGGAGAAATCTTTTATGGTATTACTTTGTCAAACAGGCAGCTGTTATGATTTTAGAGTGTAGTACCTGTAAATACGCAAATGCATTTCTTCAAGGATTTGAACTTCTTATATCCTTGTATCATGGTACTTAAGGCAAGAAAGGTTTAGGTTCTTTAACAGTTGTTAGAGATGCTTTGAAATGTGCAGCTTTCATTCCTGAAAATGATCTCACAAAACAAGTTTTTAAAATGTAACAGGCCATGTCTTGTATGGAGGAACTCTTTGAGACAGTGATACCATTACATCTCAGGGTGTTATTCCTGGTCTCTATGGAAGACCAGTTGGATTCTAGTGGCAGCTGCATATTAGCGTTAAAATTTCTCCATTGTTGTGTTGCAAACTGTTAAAGACCTGCTTAATCTCTCTAGCACTGTTTTCTCTTCCCTATTTAAAATCTTACATTCTTTCCTGAATTGTTCGAAGCATAAGAAATTATAAATGCGTTTCCTGCTGGCAACAGTGCAGTGGAACATAACTTTGCCTTTTATTTGTTCTTGTTTCACATTTTCCTTTTTCTTTTTTCTAAGGTGGATGTTTTTGCTCTTCTCAGTGGACCTTGTACCTATCTTTGTTCTTCTCTTTCCTGTCTCATAAAGCAGCAAACAACAAAACTGATTTCCCTAATCCGCAGTTAAGATCTCGATCTCATCCACATAATGGGACTTTTTTGTGTGTGTAAACAAAATTAATTCACCTTACTGCTAGCTTAGCTTTCATCCATTCTGCTTGGTTACCAGATTTCCCGTTCCAATTTAAATTTAGACAGAATTAATCAAGTAAAACTTGATCATTCTGTTTAAAACTTTTTCCCACAAAGTGACCTCTATTGCTTTTCCAAGCTTTACATTACCAGTCTCTCTCATCTATCTTCCCAGTACACAATCTTAGATTCTTCTTCAGGACTTTGGGAGCAGCAGTGCTAGGAACACCAGCCATTCACTTGCTCTCCTCTGAAAAGAGACTGCTGGAGTTTCTCAAATGAAAGGCAGTGGAGTACGCTTCATGGCAGAGGGGAAAAAAAAAGGCACACAACATCCCATTTATTTTAGAGAAGGAATCTCTGCAAGATTCTCTAGAATTCCTTTTGCTGGGAGTTCAGAAGCGAACATCAAAATTTCCTTTGGTGATTGAAAGTTTAAAGCATTGACTGGCTCAAGCCCAAGACTGTAGTGGATGGAGAATGGTAGAGGCAAAGTCTTTGTGGAAGAAGAGGTTTCCTTTTTACCAGCTGTCCTCGCTGACAAAGGTTATGCAATACACGGAATAAGATTCCATCCTCCCCTCTGGAAGGTTGCATACCTCTTGGAAATAAAGACAGAGGCCTAAACTGAAAAATGCATTCTTGGAGCTGAGACAGGTAGGCCCCAAAGAACTGGCTGGTTGAAGGAGCTGAGTCTGAAACTGCAGCTCGTATTAGTGTGGGTTCAGAAAAGGACAAAGAAAGTTAAATTTCTTAAATTAAGATCATATGTGGGTCAGAGCCTTAGTCCATAAATACTGTTTAAATGGGCAGAGGTTTAGCCATTTATACATCACCAGAGATGATAATGTTATTTTAGCAATTTACCTCTGAGTCCAGGAAGTCATTTATCAGAGATCTGGAGTGTGTTCCAGTACACCTTTATGGCATGTCTCCTAGGATTTTATTGCAGAATGCATTACATCTTATGTCTATATTGACTCTTAATTTCTAACCGTTATACTAAATCCGAATAGTGTGCTAAAATGTCTCTTGCACTTTGATATTAAAGATCTTAATGAGCATTTGCTCTCTCACTGTGTTTTCTTGTTCCATTCCTTCCCTCTTTCCATCCCTTCCCTTAAATCTTTTACCCACTGAATGGTATCTTTCTAAATAGAATTCTAGTGCCTCATCCAACCAGCCCCTGGTCATTTCTTAAGTCTCTGGAGGTTACTTAGTATTATATTCTGTTCTCATTTATTTTAATACATCTAGCAGATCATCATTTTTGCATTTAAGTTCAAAACAAGTATCATTCTACGTTTAAAGTTGCCAGACACTTGTTTTCAGTGCAATAAATTCTCTTATTCAGCATACCATCTGTGAGGCATTATTATTATATTTAAAAGCTTTAATGATAATTTTGCCTTTAAAACTTCAAATATTTCATATAGGCTCTATTCTTGCTATTGACTCTGTTTACCACAGTCTCAAAAGTCAGGGCTTTTCTTATCATCAGGGCTTCACAGACCCATACTATTTCGTAATTTTTTTAGATCTCATTTTAAAAAAAAAAAAAAAGAGCTTTTTCTCCTGGTCTCTTCTTAGTATCTACCTTATTCTACTAAGGGATGAAGCTATATTTACCTTTTTGAAGGCTGGTACCACATAATTTTTTTTCTTGGTATATTCCCAGTGTTTTTGATCTTTTTCCCAACATAATTTTAAATTAATCCAGCAAATTAATTAGCCAGCTTCTTAATATCCAAGTGACAAGCATGGTCTCTTAGAGCTAATAACCTGTAGATCTGATGTTTCCAAAGTATTTCCCTATAGCATTTTATTGCAAGCTCTTCATTAGTTTAATTGCCTGAGCATCTCTCCTCTTGTTCTAAAAAGTTTGCTGTTTTGTTTTGTTTTGTTTTTTGCATGACAGGCAGTATCTCAACCATTATGAAATCATAATTTTCTAAGTATGTTCAATTCTTTCTTTCCTTTTTCATTTTAAGGTTTAATTTTCTTTGTATTATGGAAAGGTTCTTATTTCAGCATAAACCCGTCAGCTACTATTACCTGAATCTGACTTCTGTAGTACTTAGCTTTATCTTAAAAGCCTGAGTTGATTCTTGGGTTTTAATACACAGGGTCTTTTCTTTAGTAATGTTATGAAGAAACACAGAATCCATCTCACTCCGTGTACATTTTTTTAAAGAGGTATGGGTTTGGTTTATTTTTACTATGATGTCTCTAGGAGTCCTCTAACGCCTTAAGTGCTAGATTTTACTTCCATCTGCCTTTATATCAGGACAGGTTCATTTCTTTGTTTTAAAGAAATTTACTTGTACTCCTGTGTTCTAGGTATCTTCTTAATGCGTAGGTAGCGGCTTGTGTGCCAAATTACCTTATACCCAGTCCTCCCTTTCTCAGATGCAAGTTCTTTAGTTAGAGAGTTTGTTTTCTTTCTTACGCATACCACTGTGAATCATAGGAACCATTATAGTACATGTGCAGCTGTTTCTTACCAGTGAGACATGCAGCAAGTCCTCTCCCAAATGTTCATATCAGTATTTCTAGCAGTGATCTGCCAAAAAGAATCCAGCTGATGCAGGGAACATTAACTGACAATCCCAGTGTGCTACTATGATAGTACAAAAATCAGCAAGGTTTGGAGCCCCACTTTGCTGAGAGTTTTACAGGTGTTTCCCTCAATATTTACAGTTGTACTTGACAAATATGCTTTTTCATTGCCCCAGACAGAATTTAGGGATCTTACCAAGTCAGCATTACTATGGCCAAGGTTGATAGAAATTTTTCATTAAAGCATTTTACTTCATAGTTAAAACAGGTTAAGGGCACATGCAGTTAATTGTCTTTAGTATTTTGCTTTGAATCGCAAAGAAGCGATTCTTTTGATCGTGCATGTTTGCTGCATTTTTGTTCCCAACACAGAGCAAGATCAGAGCACATGGACTAGGCTGCTTGCAGATGTGCTCCTGGAATGCCCCCAGTGTGTTCTAAACATTCATGGGCTCTCGGTCCATAAAAGCAAACTGTAGCTAGTCTGAAGTAAAATCCCTGAAAGAGGAGTGATTTCACCTTTGCATCAGAGCTGTTTCTCTTCATAGTTCCACTCTTATTGCACTGTACTTCTTGCTAGTGAAGCTACTGTCTTGCTGGGCTTGTGGCTTGGTTTTTGCACAGTACCTGATTCTTGGTGCGGAATCCTACAGCCCTTGTGAACAGTTATGCAGCTCCATTCCTCCACTCTTTACCCATCTGTTGTATCCATCTAGTATGGTATTTCAGCATCCTTTCTGTTACTGCTCAGCACTGTCAGTCAATGCTGTGAGATCTCTGATTTTTTTGGTGTTTGTACTTTATTCAGAGGTGCTGAGATAATTCAACTTTTTTTTTCCTCCATCTTTGAGAACTGTAAAAATTCTTCAATGTTACCAGTGTTAGAAAAAATTTTAAGTTAATTTTAAATTCAAAGTAAACAAACTCTGGTTTAGCATTAGAAATGTGAAAAAAAAAAACATATTGCCATGTTCAAGGGCTTTGTTAACGTAACGTGTATGTTTTTTGTAGCTTAGGAAAAAAGCTGACTTCAGAAAAACAAAATTGAAAGTATTGTTTCAGGCAGAGTTGTTTGTATTTATTTGTGAAATAAACTCAGAATTTTAGGCTTTGTCTAATTTGCTTTGGTTTGTGCCTTTTAATGCAAAATAGAGATGGCTGAAATTTTCTGTGCGTATATATTTAATTGAATTTCTGTACTTGTAGAATTTATTAAACTTGTCTTACCTTTGGAATCTGCTGTTCCTCTGAAACAGTGAAAATTGCAAATGGAAAATAAAAATCAGTAGATCTGAAGTAAGAAGGTACTGCTGGAATAATTTATACAGTAGATTTTTAACTATTTAGATTTCAGAGCTTGGCTTCCTTTTTCTGGTTAACAAGATTATCTTGTTGACAGATTTCTGCTCATAGATTTCATTTAGTTAAAAAACCAAATATGGAATCCAGGAAAAACCACCATGCCAGCCCTATAAACAAATCTGATTTCTTTCTTTAGTTTTGTGTTAGCTGTTTAGGCTGCAGAATAGTCTGCTTGTATAGTATGTGCTCTTTTTATCGTATGTTTTTGAGAGCTTCATTTAACACATCTACCTTTTCTAGTATAAGCCCCAACTCTAATCACTTTTGAAAGCTGATTACAGCCTTTTCTGTTTACATAAGATATTTCATGATGATCATTGTTCATTAAATAAAAAATAGGTAAAAAAAAGAAAATTGAAATTGTGTATCTGAATAAGAGCAGAGGCTTTAGGGAAGTCAGATCCGTGGAAAATGAAGAGAGATATAGTACCTGCAAAAGTTTTGTAACATTCTGTTTAGTGGAGCTTTATAAGGCTGCTTTATCTTTTCCATGTTGATTCAGTTGAAATGCAGTAGAGTACAATAATAATAAAATTAATTCAGACTATACAAAGAATTCAAGTAAATTATCTCCAGCTATTTTAAAGCTGTGTATTTGTATTGTCTGAACACATGAAGTAATGGTTTGCTTTTGAAGATCAGTGCTGAAGCTTCACTAAAGCCGACTAAGTCAGCTGAGATTGGTGTGGTTTTTTTCAATGTACCCCAGTGGTTATGGGCAGTCCTTTGTTATTTAACATGCACCTTAGCTATTGCTTTTCAGAGCAGATGGATTTTGTCTTTTTGAGGTTTGAAAAACCAGTTAACAGATTTTTAAGTCTGCATAGTAAGGTTAGTTCAAGGGGTATGGTTTAATTTAAATGAGCAGGGATGAATAACAGTATATTAATCAAGAGTGAGTTATTCACAGCGAATTACTAATTGAAAGCATGACTTTAAAGACTCCTGAACAATTTTCTCCTTAGTAAGGTGCTTATGCAGGGTTTTGGCTTTAAGCCTGTGATTAATCCCTCTGAAATTTACCCCATCCCTGGAAGCGTTCAAGGCCAGGTTCGATGGGGCGCTGCACAAGGTGATCTAGTGGGTGGCATCTTTGCCCGTGGCAGGGGGGTTGGATCTGGATGGTCTTTAAGGTCCCTTCCAACCCAAGCCATTCTATGATTCTATGAAGTTATATGGAACTACTTAAATTGTTTGGCTGAGGCTGTTCATAATTTTGTGGGGGCAAAAAATTGCCTGAAACTTGCATAAACTTAATATATGTAACAAAGTGAGTGCATTTGTCTTTCTGAAAGCGTAAGTGTTGGAAAATACATAACTGAGTAAGGGTCAGACTTCTGCCTGTCAGAAAGTAGTTGGTGTCAGGGTCCTAAACCGCTCAGATGTGTTTAAAATACTACCTGTCTACTGTAACCAAGCAGTCAGCTTGCACTCTGTATGAATATAATGTGTGTGCATCCACCATTAACCTATGGAATTAACCTGTAGAATCAGAGGACCTGAAAATATCAGAGGAACCTTTCATAGTGATGGTTTTCATCATAGACGAGGGGAAGCAAAAGTTTTAATAAGAGTTTGCATAGTGTATATCACAGTGGCTTATTAAATAATGGGCACTATAGGAAATTGCTGCAATGTCGGTAGCAGTGGTTACTGATGATTGGCAATATCTTGAATACATGTTGGATTTGTAAAGTCTTTCAGGAATATGATATAGATTGAAGAAATCAGTTGTAAAGTAGAGTATATTTAACGGAATCCTTGAAATAATAGTAAATAGGCATGTCCTACGTCAGGATATGTTTATTTTTACTGTTTGCTTCCAAATTTTCTTTGCTGCATTGGATTTATAGTTGTATTCGATCAGTGTAGCATTTCTCTTGCACAGCAGAACAGTAGTGTGGCAAATGAATCAAACGGGATTTTAAAAATCTGCAGATGTTACAACTGATCGGGCTGTGAAGTAAATATATATTAAATATAAATATATTAAATATATTATATTAAATATATATTGTCTGGAAGCTCTCAAAAATCATGCCAGTTAGAAAGAAGAACTTAAACTGAAATAGGCAATAGATTTACTAGCCACCTAGCCAGCTGAAACACCCGCCTGTCTTGTCATCTCAAGGAATGAATGACAACTTTGTGTAAACAGTGCTTAGGAATGATGCAGAGCCAAAAGCATTCCTGGTAGTACTCACTGAGCTTAATTGGATTTATATAATGCTGAATTTGGCCTGCTACTGTGAAAGTGCTTGCCAGAAAACTTTTGTTTAGTAGCTTGACTGTCTGTATTGTCAAGATTAAATTAATAAAGAAACAGCCTAAAAATCATGAAAGCTATTTTTCTATCAAATTAATAAATATGCAGTACTGTCTTATTTCTACATGTCTTCTAGAATAAGAATATAATGTATTAAATTGGAAAATAAAAATTGAGATCACAGAGGCTGTGTCGACACCTATATCTGTATAAAACCATCTGCATCAAAGGAATTCTTGTTCTGGAAAACGTCTGTAGCACCTTAACTCCTACATGTGAAAACCAGTAAAATAAGACACACGCCTTGTGTTTTTGACTTTGGAATGATGCTTGAATTTTGCCTTTGGGCCTCTCTGAACTGCCAGTTACTCGAGGATAAAAATGAGTAGAGCAGAAGTGATTCGCCTGCCTGCTTCCCTCACCTAGAGCCAGGGAGGTTTTGAGGTGCCCCATGCAGTGAGTTACACAAGGACTGCTAGCTAGGCTTTCCAGATTGCTTTGAACAAGACTAAGCAAAGTATCTGAATTACAGTACTTACAAAAGTAAGGATTTTGGAGGTAATCCAAAATCTCTTATGTGAACACTGTAAACGTTTATTATAATTTACTTTGATAAAAATCCAAAGCACCAGCTTAGTTATGCATGGTTTTTTTTCCTGGGTAGCATGCAATGAGATTTTTGGGTGGCTAACCACGGAATGGTACTAATGGCTCTCTCTTTTTCTCTTCACATCCCATTCTTTTCCATGTCTTTTGTCCATTTTCCTCCTTTTTTTTTTTTACCCTGTTTTCTTTGCCTTATAATTTTGACACCCTTCCATTCTACAGTGTGACCAAGACCAGTGCATTCAGAGCACTAAATTCGTTTTGCAGGCTGCTGCCACCCCTCTACTACAGAGTGAGCCCAGCATAACTAGTGAAGAGCTACCTTTACCTGGAAAGACTTCTCTCAGTGGGCCTTGTGCAACTCTAACTCTAGGGCAACCAACACCACCATCTTCCATGCCAAATCTCACATCAGACACAGGTTTGACAGACATGATACCTTTAAAAGAGGAACACGAAGGCCATCAGTTTCTTACTCCTGAAGAAGCTCCGTCACCCCCTGGGATGCTGCCAAGTGGAAGTCCTATTACACACAGCCATACAATGCATGTCCTGAGTCTAGCCAGCCAGGATTCATTGCATGAAGACTCAGTACGTGGTCTCGTGAAGCTTAGCTCGGTTTGAACAGCTTTTATGAACATCGCACCACTTCATGGTGTCTACACAAACCTTTAACAGGAATGACGCTGCAGTACCACTGTAAGACTTCATAACATGGCTATAGTGGAAACTTTGTTGCATAATGGAGTCTACTAAAAAGACAAGTTATTTTTTCCATTGGAGCTATGGCATTTTTTTGACCAGGTTGTTAATAGCAATGCTTTGGTGGTGACTGTATCTTATTTTTAAGCAAAACCAGAAATGGTCAATAAACTTGTTTCCTGCAGTTTGGGTACAGCAAGTTGGAATTCAGCCTGTAACAAAGACCATGTACAGTACAAAAGAGAGATTCTTGGATGTAAGTGTCATGCTCTGTGTTCTATGCTCTTGTAATACACACTTGTTAAGGCTTACCACACTTGTGGCCAGAATGATCTGCACTTACATGTTATGCTACTAATATTTGAGGTAGAAAATTACCATTCCATTTGTTAATATAAAATTAAAAAAAAAAAAAGACTGCAGATATGGATTTGCATGCCACGCTACAGTATGTGTTACGGTGGTGTTGGTATTAAGAGAAAGTGCTGCTTTTTTATTTGTGACTTTCAAAGTGCTGTTTCATTTAAAGACAGTGCAACAAACAAATTAATGGACTATATTATTTTTTCAATTTATTAAAGTTTATTTTAAATTTATCAGTGGTGCCTAGAAGATGGAAAGTTACTGATTTGATCATGTTGCATATCATTTAACCTTCTGTTTAAGTGTTTAGAGTGAGGTATTGTGTTGTGCCATACCATAAGATTCTTCCACTCCCTAATGTGATACAATTACCTGTGGACCTCCAATAAAATGACATCCTCTATTTCTTGGACACGTGTACAGTTATCCTTCCAGTTTTTCTGGGGAAAGAGGGGAAGATCGTGATTGTTGACATAGTTTGTAAAGGGTTTAACTGGGATATGTTTACTTAATGAAACCAAACTTCGGAGGAAAAGTTGGTTATGATGAGTTTTGCTTCAGAATCTCTTACATCTTTGTTTGAGATGTGTATTTGTACCCATCACAAGTCTGTATTTGGAAACAGTAGAGTAAGAATTAAAGTCCAAGCAGACACTATGTTCCTTATGTGGCTGAAGGTGAGGAGCTTGTGATTCAAGAGAGAGGCAGCGTTGTGAAGTACAAATGTTTAACAATATGCCGTAGCTGCCTTCTGGCCATCACACTTCACTTGTATTTGTCCTCTTGTATTTCAAATGCAAATGTTGATTTCAGATCATTCTTCTGTAGTTTTTTGTTGTTGTTTGTTTCTTTGTTTTAAGTAAAGCACAATGAAAAGGTTAAGGAGATTATTTGTTTTGATAATAGCTGAAGAGAACCTTAGTTAAGCTGGGAGAGCTTAATAGCTTTAATACTGTATTTGCCATGCTTTTCAGGATGTGGGACCTGCATTCTTCTTTTCTCAGGACAAACTTAGTGCAGAATGAACTTTATCTGATGCTTCTGTAGTGTGAAAATATTGACCAGTTCAGAAACGTGACAGTTCTTTATTGTTCACTGATGGTCATTCACTGACACCAAGCTAAATATCTGGTTTTATTTCCATTATTGACAATGAGGACAGTCAGCCTGCAGAAGATCAGCCATGCATATCTGAAGTATCTGTCTGAAGTATCAGACAAGATATTGTCAAAACCTGTTTCTCTTAAGATTTCATAAGCAGTCTGTTTCATTAATTGATAATGGTAGTTTTCACCTTATTCAGTGTGTGGAACATAGCGACACTGTCTGACTTTATCTGCAGTAATGGGTCCACCGAAGAATCTGTGGCAGAGAAATCTGTCCCAGCTATTATAGCCACCCTCCAAGCACATTTCAGAAGCTGGGACAGTCTCAAGTTCTTTCCACCTGCCCCTTACCTGTAGTAAGTGACATGTCCCTGTTGACTGGTCTCCCAATAAGCCCCAAGTATGATTTCTTTATTTCTGTATATGCTCTTGTAGATGAGTCATTGATGCTCATCACCTTGATTTCATCTTTCCCTGATTTTTTTCTCATGTATGACGCCAGGAACATCTGCATTAAAGCAGGTGTAATGGATTGAGTGTTGGAGATACTGGTCTGATAGGCCTGGCTAAAGAATCCCTGCTTTGAGTTTGTTGACCAGTACCTGACTGAGTCATCTCAGTGCCTATGGCTGCTTACCTATGGATGCATTGCCCACGATGTAGAAGGACAAGTCAAATATTTTTAATGTGCTATCCTAACTTCCCACTCATAATAGTAATGCTAAGGATCACTGTTTCTAGCAAAATTGTTCCTTTCTTAAGTCTCCCTTAAAATCCCTGAGGGATTTTATGCTTCCAAGAATACGAGCTTTGTGACAACACTTGTGTGTCATTGCCACCAGGGAGTAGTGTAGAAAGCTGCACATCAGCTCTGAGTACATGATAAAATTAGTGTCCGTTTTAACATGAAACAGGAGGGAGAAAGACAGGATTAGCGACCTTATACTGCTATGTGCAACTTGTGATCATGCTTTTTACCATCATTTTTTCAATCTTCTGTTTTGTTTATAATTGAGATATAAGAACTACCTAACAAGACTGAAACAGATGTGCTACTGAAAACAGATGTGCTAGTTATGTATTTGTTCACGTGACTTTTTAGCTTTTAAGATGACCGCCTTATGTTTTTTAACATGCTGCCTAGTTTTTTTTTAAGTTTGGCACTTCAGAATCAATTAAATACTTTTATCTGTCTACGTATGTGTATTGCCCTTACTGTAAGTCTATTTACCTTCCCATCTCAGTGCTTTTTAAGTGGTGACATCTCTAACCTCCCTGCCACAACTGCCTTGTGAGGACATCTGCTGGAAGATTTTGGAATTAAGTCTATTAACAACATGGTGTGGTACTTGCAGTCTTGGATTGACAGCACACAGTGATTTAGCAGCAGGTTGACTGAAGAGTTGCCTCCAAAAGGATAAAAGGATCTTTGGGCCATTCCCCTCACCTCCAGCTCAGCTGGCATCAGTCGTGGGAGCTCCCATACTTGGAACTTGTGTATACATCTGGAATGAGTCAGCAGAGTAACTATTCATCACCTACTCCACAGATTTTATTTTATGTTGTTTAATTTTTTGAGCTATGAGTACAAAACATTCACACTATGGATTCATAATGATAATCCTAGTCAATATTGCACAGGGGTTTTTCTGTTGTTTTATTTTCCTTTGTCGATTAGTGCCCTAATATTAAATAGTTGTAATATTCATCTGAATTATAAAAGTAGACTGAATTAGAAGTGTGGACTTACAGTTAAAGTTGATATTTTCAAAAAAAAGTATTTTTTCTGAAAAAGCTAAAATCTTTCAATGTGTAGTAACTGGTTAATTTATCTGGCAAAAGCTGTTTATTCTGATTTGTTGTTTTTTACGTAAGTTTTTCCTTCTAGGTGTTTATATAATATATGTAGAATGAAACCATGTTTTGTGAAATGTTTTTAAGGGTTCTTTAGTCCTGTGATTTCTCAAAGACATATCTATTTTAAGAGGGAGTTTTATGTGCATATCAGTTCACCAGTAATGTAATGTATGTCAAATTATTATTGTATTTTTGTATGTTAGTGCATCCATTATCAGTTTTTCATCTGTTCATGTTAAATGATGATAGGGGCAGATGTGTTTCTACATAAAGCGGTTACTGGATTCATTGAAAGTAGTTTTCTAAATGGAAGATTAGCTGTTTCGCAGTTTTAATGAACGATCCTACAAGAAACAAAATGATCTCATAAACCAAAGACCTGTGTGCAGCGTATGTTACAAGGAAGATGACCAACGTGTTACTGCAGAGACTTACTTTTTAAATCTACAGAGTAGGTATAATAGTTCTTGGTAAGTAAATTATCGTCTAATATTCAAAATACTAAATGAAAGAGCATCTCTGCAGAACTTATAAATCTGAGCTTCTGTTTGTCTTTTAGTTCCCCAAATCAATACAGCTTTAAGAACTCAGCAGAGGGATCTAATCCTTATTCTAGTTCTCTTCTGGTGTAAACTATAGGTGGGAACCATCATCATGATTTTATTGTTCCCCACCTCCTCTTTTTATCAGTGGTACTCTGAACACAAGCATGGTGTACGCAGGCTCAGACCGGTCTCTCTCTGTTTTAAATGTCAATAGCTGCCCAAATTATTCTTTTTTTGTTTTTAGGAACAAACTGAAATAAGGTAGCATACTTCAACATGCTTTCAAATACTCTGAAGCCCCAAGTATGAATGGACTGTGGTTTAGTTGCATATAGATTTAGTTCATTTGAACTGGAGCTGTCCTATTTTCCAGGATCCATCTGGGTCAGTGCTCCCCACCTGTGATTGCTTGTTTGTCCGCAAAGACTTTGCAGTTTGACATCTGGCTGAGCACACTGCCTGGACTTCCAAAAGACTGATGGGATTAAGTGAGCTGTTTAAACCTGTGCAAAGCTCATTTAATTCCAAGATGATGCAGCAATTCAGTTCTGTCCCCAGAAGGCAGCTATCTTCAGCTACTTGTGAACTTGTGTTCACCACCAGCAATGCAAGGTGGTGAGCAGAACAACTTTCGGGTGCTACAAAGAGAGAAAATAAGTGTGTTTCTAAGGTAGGTCAGTGGGGACAGGAATAAGAAAATGAAAGGAAGACAACCGAGTGAAAGCAGACCAGAGGAGATTAGCCGGTGACATGGAGTAAGAGGGGAATTACCTGTAAGCTGTGAGAGAAGAAGGACGGGAAATAAAAAAGCCACGTGGGGAAAAATGAGGACAGCTGTCGATGTTAACTGAACAAAATTATAAAAAGAAATCAAGAGAATTGCTTGCAATTTTATTATTTTTGTTGCTGAGAAATTTAAAAATCATTCTGGAAATAAAAAAGAAATAAGGTCAGACTTCTGAGAGAACTGTAAGAAGATGATGAGAAAAATTTGAGTGAGTGATCTGCCCACAAGCTCCTCTCCCCTACTGTATTTTCCTACTTCTGTTTTGAAAATACATTTGTAAACATAAAGAAGCGTGGTTCCTTTGATGGGAAGCTTAAAACATTGACTGTGCTTAAAAATGGGAATCTCATTAGTGTTTTCCTCACTAGTAATTGTTTTAGCATTCTGTATTTCCATACCAGAAGTGTTATCACACTGGGGAGATTAATAGCGTGGTGTGGTTTTGTGTTTCTTGGTGATTCCTTCGTTAAATTTGCTCACTTTTGAGTGAAAGTGCTTTCCTTTGTAGTAGCATAGTCAATTGGACCTAAAATCTGGAATTCAGACAGAATTTCTTTGACTAGTGTGAAAATACGAATTAAGACTGCTAGATAAACTTTATGGTTTACAAACTAAATAGCTCTGTCCCACAGATATGTTTGTTTTGCCGTATGTACTGAAGTCAGTTTCACTAGCTAAAAATATAAATGTCAGTACTGTCTCAGTGTATCTTAGGCCTTTCCTGAGCTGAGAAGCATTGCTTCTTCTGAAAACAAGGGAAAATAGAACTAATTAACCTAAAATAGAACTAAGTTTAACCTCACTTTAGTTTAAATATCCCCAAACCTGAAGCTGGTAACAGCTGCTGGGAGTTACCTGTGTGAAGTCAGGTGTTAGAAATACAAAAAGGCGTGAAGGGACCACTCTAAAGCAACTTGGCTGTGATGTGAGAAGTCTTGGAGCTTTTCTTGGGCTCATCTCAAAAGCACTAAATACATTATCAAACCATATACAATTGAGAAAAGGACATGAATTTAACATACTCAGAAGTATCTCACTTTGCTATCACCCCCCGTAGCCTGTCCTTAGTAATATATAGGGATCTTACTGCTGTTGGGAGGTGGAAGATGAGGTGAAATATTTAGGTTTCATACTTGCACGGGAATGAACTTCAAAGAATGGTGTCTGGTCCAGTGGAGGTGTAGTTAGAGGAGTGTTTGTGCAAAGGGTGTAAGGGATTAATTCCTGTTAAGTAAGTGTTTGTGAAGCACAAGGGGTTTGGTGGCCAACGTGCTGGGATGTGTTTCCTGAGCACTCTGCACTGTCAGCAGAGAGAGCAGGAGAGCACAGTGGGTGCACACAGCTTGTCACTAGGGAATTTCATTTATGCTTAAAAAATAATGCTGCTTATAGGTGAGAATATTTATTTGATGCCATGTAAGCATGTGCAGTTAGTGAATGGGTTTCACGCTGAGCGACAATTTTGTTGCAATAAGCAGAAAAGTGATTGTAGGATTTTTCATGTTCCCCCCCTGCTCGGTGCCTTGTCACGGTGCGGCAGCTGGCTGCAGGTGCTGCTGGAGATGGGAGGGAGGAGCTGCTGGCAGGAACCACAGCTAGAAGAGCTGGGTGGTTGTTCCACTCCCTCCCACCCACCCCAAAATGCTAAGTTTCCCTCTAGGTAGGTCACAGAAAATGAAAAACAAGCTCAGCAGAGCTGACTAACCTCCTCAGTTTCTAGGGTGCAGAAAACACCCAGTGTTTGTGTGCGCTTGGTTTTCATTCTAGATGGAAAGGAAAAAACAACGTTCTGAAAAGTTTCCACAGCTGCTGAAAACTTCATCTGAAAAAAACTTTGTTTGGAACACAAATGATGTTTAAACTTAAAATAAATAGTGAGTTTAGATATTTAGTATTGTATTTAATGTCCATGTGACTTTCCATCTCTATTGAAATAATACTTTTATATATTATATATAATATACAATAGCAACATCTCAGATTCCTGCTGTCATTTTCACATTCACAATGTCAGTCTTTTATTATAGCTACCCTTAAAGAAGGAAACATGGTTAAATGCTTTTATTCCATAGCTATATGAGTAGCAGCTCTTTCTAATATTCTTGTCTTACTCTCGAATATATTTTCTCATATCAAAGATTAGAATCCTCCTCCATTCCTACATAAATATTCTGTAACACAGCATACCTTTATTCATTATTTAATAGTCCTAAAACCAGTTTATACAGCTAAATTGGAAAAAATAAAAACAATTTTTAAGTACTTGTGTCACAAACCTTTACTGCACAACAGCAATAGAACTAGTGCCGTTGATATAAGACCACCTCCTCCAGATTCTAGGATTTGATACTTGATTTATATTTTATTTGGATTCAGCTGTCAAGACTGATGATTGCATTTTTTCTCCTTACATGTTTCCACTGGCTGTAGTATCCTACATAGTGATAGTATGCTGCAGAATTTTTCTAACAGACATTTCGATATAATTAAGGAGCACAGTGCTGATTAGAATACATATATAAAAAGTCTTAGATATGCATTTCTCTCAATGACTGTAAGGAAATAACATCAGACTGCACTAGAGAAAATAGAAACATTCCGTAGCTTTTTAGATTTTATCTAATTTTATATGAGTGCTGTCATATTTGTACAAACTGATACTTGTCTGTGGTTACTGGTATTGGTGAGAATGTAAAGGAAGTCAAGTTTAGAGATACTGCAGATGGTTAGTATCGCCTGTACAGGGACAGATGCATTGCGTATGATGATTGATGAAGACTATGTTGAAGACAAGGGTGACACTCAAGCATACCTGTGACTAATGACTTATTTTTAAGTATGAGTCAGACACCGATTCTTGCTTGCTGATCTGTTGTTTCCTTCTACAGAATTCATATAGTTCAGAGGATAACTCAAAAATAAATAAAATGAAGAGCTTTACAAACCATTCATCAAGGTTATAATTAAGCAGCTTTATATAACTAAGATGACTAAAATGTTTGAGTACTAACACGCAATAAAGAACATGCAGTGTATGTAAAATGATGAGTTATTAGTTATTAAGATTAATTTTACAATTGGAAAGTAATTTAGAAATATAACTATATGCATGTCTGTGTGTAAAATCAGAATTTTGGATATTTCTCTTTAGAGTTCGAAAGTTCAGATAAGATGTGGAATTTCCAATGGAAAAATATATTTTGGTGGACAAAATTTCCATCCCAGTGCAGGCAGCCCTCATGTATGCTTGAAGGATGCTTATTTATTTTGGTTTTACCTTCTATGGTAAATGTATGTATGTATGTATGTAAATGGCAAATAGTGTGCTGGTATATTATTAATCATATGTAGACTATTCTAATTAAATGACTGAACCATGTTTTCTGAGTAAGATACAAGGTTAAAAGCAGAGTACAGTTCTCTAGTGTAGAAAGTCTGATTGCTTTTTTTAGAAAAACAAAGAATTTCAACATTGTGTCTTTTGCGTTGAATAAAGTATAACGCAAATCAGCAATAAAGCAGATTTGGTCCCTCACTAAGGTGCTCTGCTGACCTTGCAGAGCCAGGCATTGTCCCAAGACAGTGTCATGGTGTAGGTTTGAGGTGCTTTTCTCTTCTCACAGCTTTAGGCAGTGTTTTGCTTCTTGAGTTTCAATGGTAAATCTTCTTCTAACAGACAATGTGATCACTCATAGTTCTGTCCCAAACAAGGAGCAGGAAATGTTTTCAGGCTTGAGTTGCATAGTTACGTCTAGAATTTTTCATGTGCTTTCGTCTAGGTGGCAGTGACCGATTCCTGATGTTTCTCTGTCCTGCTTTGTTTTTCTGATTTCATTGTAAGGGGATGCTCTACCAGAAAGTTTCTTCTAAGCAACATTTATCTATGTTCCTCTTTTGATTTCTAATTGCATCTCTCTGTAGGAGGAATCAACCATAAATGTGGTTTCAGATGTTCAGTTCTTAAGTCAAAGAGTACGTCTGTAGCCTTCAACTGGGCATCAAATGTCATGTTTTATATTTCAGACAGGACTTTATTTAGTTGTTTTTTCTTTTCTCCAGCTTGTGTAGGTCTTCATTAGTTTTTTAGTGAACAGAGGAACTTACAGGTATAGTATAAATGCAGTTATTCATGACCAAGTGAGCAGATAAATTTTTAATTTTTTGTAATGCATGAATTTAAAAAGGTTTCCCTTTTGTATATGTTTCCACATTTGTATAGATTTCAAAGAACCGGGGAGATAAAGAAAACAAAAAAATTATATTGTCTCTGTCAATGAATTATGTTTTTGAGGGAGGAGGAAAAAAGCTGCTATACTACATTTCTGGGCTTTGCAAGTAGTCTTTTTTTTTCTGACCATGCTTACCTTTGTTACTTGCACTTAAATGTCACTTGGCACCATTACTCCAGTCAGTGTTTGTAATTGCTTCCTAAACTGGAAATGGACCTATTTTAAGGCTGAGCTAAGTGATGGAAGAACCTATTGTCTCCTTCTCTTCACATCAAGGCCACATGCTATCAGTTTCTCAACTGAGGCTTGTATTTTTTATGATTCTCTTGCAACAGCAACTTGACAGTCTCCCACAGCCTTACGACACCACTTACTGTAGTGTTGCAGGGGTTATTTTGTTCTGGATGCTGGAGTCTGCCTGTGTCCTAGCTGGATTTTCACAGCTAACCCAGCCCTCTGAGAGGCAGCCCTGGGCTGCAACCCCATGCAACAGTTTGGTGTTGTCATTCTCCGGTGGTTTCAAGGTCATTATGAGGATGCACGCTCATGTGCACACACTCAAGTTCAGCACAATTGCATAAGTTAATTTTTCCTTAGAAAATGCGTCTAAACTATCTATATAATTTTGCTTTATGCTTTGGTTTCCATTCCATGTAAGTTCACAAAAGCATGACATTTTAGCCACATGCATCTAATGCTAATAGTGGACTTTCTTTTCTACTTGAAGAAAATATGCCATGACTCGGAGCTGATCTTGGTGTGCTTCTGTACCTCCCCAGTCTGTCCAGGTTTCAACTCCAATTATTTCTTGAGCTGATTTTGAAAGTCTGCTGAAAGCTTCAAGATAGTAGATTACTTTCTCTAAGTGGTTTGGTGGATGACCCAACCTATAAATGATTTAGTACCTGTCTTTCCAGAAGGGATAAATTTAGGTTGTGTTCTATAATTCAGAGAATATTTAACACTTGAGTGAACAGGCATATACAAAAAGAAACACGATTCACTCAGTATTAAAGCAAATCTGTTGCTTGTAGATATTTTTTTCTTTGATCATTTGCTCGATGTTCAATGATATCAGGACTATAGAGTTATGGGCCTAGGACTAGAAGGCAGGGGAACAACAAGAGCAGAGCTGTGTTTAATTGTGTTACTATGCTGGAGCATGTAAAACTTACCAGATAGAAAAAAAATGCTGTGAGAGTTTTCTGTTTTGAATTCCAGAATAACTGCTTATTACAGAGCAGTTGTGTTCAGTGATGTGCTAGTTCAGTTGCACAGAAAACATAGTGGTTCTTTTCCTGTGAAAATATATTGAACATATCTGTGCTGTGAACAAGTGTATGCTTATCACAACATCCTAAGATGCATGGTATTTATTCCATTTGTTTAAGTAAATGTTTGTTTACTGGATTATAAATAACAACCACTGTAAGCTTTAAAAAGGAATGTTCCCAGGCAGTAATTGTGCCCACTTGCAACAATATGGGAAGTTTCTAATGCAGTTTTTCATTAGATTGCTCAGTGAAAAACCACTCTGTGAAGAGGGCCCACTTGTCTGTGTCTGCAGTCTCTATCTCTTTATGACTTAAAGACCTTATTCTCCAAATGAGAGTTTCAATGGGATTTTAATATATTTGCCATTCAAAGAAAAATAATTACGTTTTTCAGGATCTGATCTAGACAGTTATGTAGAAGGCATTTCAGGCAAATGAAAAAAGAGACCACAGAAAACTCACCTCTACTATTCATAACCACTTTTACAACAGTAGGGTATTTAAAATGAGCTTTTGTTTTGTAATGTGTTTTGTCCTGCATCAGCAAGCATTACAACCCCAAAAACATGCTTTGACTAAATCGCAATAACAGAGGAATTCATGAGTTGCTAGCATATGGTAGCTCTCCAGTGAGCAGGAAAGAGTTTGTAATCATTCATATGTCAAAATAAATAAATAAATAAAACAGACCCCACTAAGGAACCCACTTCGAAGAGATTAAATTTTGTCTGCAGCATTTCTTCTGAAAGTCTTTTTCTTTTATGCTGCAAAATTGGTTAAGCAATTTTAGTTTTGCCCACTGTATGTAATAGGTATTGGAAAACAGCACACTCAGTATTGTACAAGACCTTGTCAACCAGTGAATTAATGAGACAAGATTTAGGTAAGATTTACAATTAGGAAAAAAAAAGAAAAATCCCTTTTCATACGACCTCTCCGTTGCTATATATGCCAAGGTTTGAATCACAGTTGCCTCAGGTTAATTTTTTACAACAATTATATGAATAGGTTTACACCGATGCCAAGTTAAATTCTTAAAATCTACAATCAGTACTCTGCTGTGGTGAGAGTTGGATGCATGCATGAGCTAGTAAGCAGATTACATTTTGCAGTCCTCTCTCATTTGTTGTTTTATTTTTGCTCTTGGTAAACTAAGATTTGGAGTTCTGATTTATCTTTTATAATTTACAAGAAAGCAAGAAGCTTTTGTGTCTTTTGGGAAATTATCTGGTTGGTTTTCCTGCCTGAAACCTCCCGGTATTAAAATGGGGGCCATTTGTTCTTATTTAATCCATGTCTCAGGCTCTGAGAAGAAAAGGTATCATTGTACAAGGAAGTGAAATGTATTTTGTGTTTTTTGTTGTTCCCCCCTCTCTGTTTTCCCTGTGAGGAAAGTAAATTAGAGATGTGTGGCCTATTAAAGAAGTTAAACTGCCATTAGTACTGCAGTACATTATATTTTACAGAAATCAAAAGATATTGATTGAAAGTGTTAAACCATAAGTTAAATTCAGGAAAAAGTCATTAAGAAGTATTGCTGGAAGGGACCTTGAGAGCATCTAACCTCTCCTCATGTCCCAACACACATGAATGCCTGTTCTGTAACGCCTGAAAGATTTTTGTTTGTACAGTGTGCAATGCCTTCCCAGCCTCTCCAGGCTTACCCTTTCTACCGCTTCAGTAGCCTCACCATTAGATAAACTTCCTCAGTGTGTAAATGGCATCTCCCTCAAGGTAATTCACTCCCATGACCTCGTGTTGTGGCCATTTGGGGTGCACTGGGCAGGCTGCTCTTATCTCTGCATCAGCAGCTGCGTCCTCGCCCTGAGGCGAGCGCTCCGCTGGGCTGCTCTGGTGGGGCTCCGGGTCTATGGCCAGAAGGGTGCAAGGCCTGTGTAAAGCCAGGCACCAGACTCAGCTGAGCCCTCGTCAGTGCTGAGTGAAGCAGAGCATCTGTCCACATAGCAGAAACCTATCCTTCCCTTACCAGTTAGGACACTTGCAGTTTGGTAACAGCTTGAAGGCCTACATTTCTTGCTGAAGAACTGGTGCAAATTCTCTTCCAAAATTCGTAAGACAAGTAGCATGATTCCTCAGAAGGAGATCTGGTGGTTGTCATCATAGAGTTGCAATTGAAGTTTCAACACAACACAGATCCTCGTTCCTTGCTCTAAGACGGGTGATAGTGTGGAGGACTTCAATCTCCAACGGTTTTGAGAGTCTCTTGGAGGTGATCAGGTAAGTGAGTCTTACCTTAGGTAGCACTGTACGGTGACAGAAGAGACTTTACATTGGTACATCTCTGTCAGATACTATCACCTATAGTGCTTTCAGAAAGGCTGCATGGGTTGTGTATACGATCCTAATAGTTCCTGTGCTGTGGAGAAGGGATATTTTGTGAGGTAGGATTTTTGTGCCCTGAGAGGGCAAGTCAGGCTCTGGTTCAGCTCAACGCTCAGCAGAAAAGTGCTTCTGAAAAGGTGTCATCTCAGTGAGCACAGACGGAAGTGAAGGTCCTCAAAAATCCTGTAAAAATTAACACAGAAAGACCAGATCTCTGAACCAGCCACTTGGCTGAAGCTGTAGATTACACAGGAAAAACAGTAGGAAACATGAAGAAAAAAATATAGCAGCCATTGCTGTGGGAATGTGATGCTTCATATACACCCTGTCCCTCATGATCTTTCAGGTTGTGTTTCTTCTTCTAATTGGAAAGAAATGAAAGTCTTCTTGTGAATACCGGACAGTAATACTAAAGGGTTTTTATTTTTTATTTTTTTTTTGTGAGAGACTTTTAAGGCATGTTTGCACAGTAACCGTAGTCGATCTAATCTTGGTGCTCAGTCAGTAGAGCCAGTCACCTGGGATAAGTGTGCTGTGTACATCCACTGTTGGTGACTAAGTCCTAGGACTCAGGAAGCTGGATCACTGAGTGTGTGATCTCAGGCAAGTTGTTTATTGTCAGCATGTTTACTGTACCAGATGTTCTACAGACTGGTTGGGTTCATTCTGGGAACTAACATTGTGTTACAAAACAAAGACACAGTTCCCAGGAAGAAAAGCAATTTAGCTTAATCCTCTCTTTCCTCATAACGTAAAATATGGCTTCTCGCTTTCCTCCTGTCCCCTCAGCGAAGAGTTGAGTTTAGTTAAAATCACTTAGTGCAGTGAAAATCACTACCAGCAATTTATAATTTGGGAATTCTGGGGTTCAGGTTTACCATGTTCTGCATTCCCCCAGGTGCTCCAGGAGTAGTATATGCTGTACTGTGGTTTAAGTATACACCAAATCATAGAGTCATCACAGATCAACTATTTTTTACTCAGGCGTTTACCATATTTATTTTGCATGTGGATATGTACATGCACACCTTTACCTCCAGACATTTAAATAACTCTATTTGTGTGTAGACAAACACATTTTGACATTAGTAGTCACAGTAGGTTACAGCAACAAAGTGAGGAAAATTGTTGGCCTACCTGAATTACAGTCAGGCATTAAATTGTCTTCATTCCAGGAGGTTTTATTCTTGTGCTGTCCCATCAGGAGACAACACGTGAAAATGTTGCACTTCAATGTTTATTTTATCAACGTGAAGTGGCATTATATTTCTAAAGTAGCAAGTATTTCCTATGGATCACTGCTGAAAGCAAGTCTGTGGTAACCTGGGTCACGATGTGTTAGATGCTATATAGAGATCTAATGGTATCTAAAATGTCAGGAGATAAATTTAACAGTCTAATGGTTTACAAATTCTAGTTCTCAGACCATCTGTAATTCTTGGACTTCATGTCAGTAGTCTATAAAAAATGAGCTGGTCTTATTTGCTCTTGCTGCTGCACTGGACTTATATATATGAATACACACACACATATTGTGGGCTTCTTTTGTTACTACCTTGATAAGAAATATATGGCTGTCACTGCCATAAAAAGATGGTATCAGTCACTTGCAGAAGGGATAGCAGCCATCTTCACAGTCTAGGAACAGAATTGGCAACCTCTAGCTCTGATGAACTTTTCCAGGTGGTTCTTTTCTGGTGTTTTTGACATTGCCATCTGCCAAGTTACCTGATTTTACACTTAGCTAAAACCTATTCCTGCCCTTCCCGTATCTGTGGGGGCAGGTGCAGTTCAGGTTCAGAAGATATTAGTGCAAATCTGCAGCTCTGCTGGCTTCATTATAGATCTATCTTCCAGATTGCTGAGAGTTGCACAGGGGTTCAAATGTGCCAAGATGTTGAAATGCTAAATTACATCTCTTCCCCCTAGCTGCTTCTCCAAGGCATAGGAGGAGTGATTTTCTGAGGCATATCACCACCACCCTCCAGATCTTGAAACAGTTCTTGCAAGGTCCTTGTTGCTTATGTCACATAGGAAAAAAGGTGGATCCTATGCTCCCATCATAGGATAGATGGCTGTTGTACTCTGGGGGGAAATTATACAAAAGTGACTTCAGACTCCAGTGCCCCAACCAGAGATAGCTGTACACTGTCACTTTGTGAGAAGAATGCTGGTGTCCTTTAAACTGCTGCTGCCCAGGCTTAGCTGATAATGTCTTCAGAAATCTAGTGCAGTAGAAAAGAGCTGGCAGTGTGCAAGGATCCAGGCTTCCTCATCCAAGAGGAATGCAGTGCAGATGCTATGCGGTGCCACTGGAGGTTTAATCTCCAGCGTGGAGACCTTGCAATGACACTAGCCTTGGAGCCTTTTAGCATTGCCAGGGTAGTTCAAAGCACTGACTGTGCAAGCCAGAATCCAGGCCAGTCCTTTATTAAATAATACATGGGGCTGGAAATGAAGAGGGAATATTCTGGCTTTTCTTATTTGGGCCATGGCCGGAATACATCTTGTTGTTGGCATAGATCAACTATATTCACTAAGGTCTGGCAAATTTGACTGTTGAGGAACCTGAGAAGCAGTGATGAAATGGTATTGTCCTAATGCTAGGACTGTCCTTAACAGATGTGAAATAGGAAAAGGAAGAAAGGCAAACCTACTTACAACTTTTTTCTAGGCAGTCTAGATCTAACTATCTCCAATGTGGAGAGTAAGTTTTCAGGTACCAATAACTGTGGCTCCTTCCACAACTTCATGGTTATCCAGAGTTGAATGTGTGCCTGTGCTGTAGCTATCCTTGTTATTAGCCTTCTGGACCCTTTCTATTACCTTCTAAGAGGGTGCAGACCAGTAGGTCTTGTGATCCACATTCCTGCATGGTACACAGATCTGTATCCTCAAAATAGTCTTATTTCTGCACGTCACTTTCTGTCCTTTCAAGCCACGTTTCAAGATTATTCAGATATCTTAATGTTTGCTAAAATTGCTACACCTTTCAGGGAAGACTATCAATCTGTATGTCTATTTCCAGTCCATCATTAAATGTATTGAAACCCAAATGCTGGTTTTCCAGGCTGTAACTTTCAGTTGTAGCATTGGTCTTTAGCAGAGAGGAGTGGGTTTTTTGTTAGTTTTTGTTGGTATGTTTGTTTGATTGTTCTGCCTTTCTTTAAGGGACTCCGTTGTGAAAAGAAAGTGAATTGCAAAGAGAGGATGGGCCGTGCCTGATGGATACGTGCCTATGACAGACATTGGGGAATGAGGACCAGCTGTAGCTACTTGGCTTACAGCAATGCTCCAAATGCCCAAATGAACAAGAAAAGATGTTGACAGCTCAGTAAATTTTATTTCATTCTGAAGCATTGGCTCTACACAGATTAGCTTACTAAATTTTTTTCTCCACTAGCAAAAAGACAAGGAAACAGCAAACAACTTTTCGAAGTTAAGCTTAATTCAGCAAACTACAGGGGGAAAAATAATAGTTTTATTTATCTTTTTCCCGAGTACTAGTGTAAAAGTAATAGTTGTTAGGTAGAAAAGTTTTGATGGAGAGGGCAATTTGCTTCCCCTAATCATCAGCTAGTAGATCAAATCTGCTCAGAATAAACTGAATTTAAATATGTATTTCTTCTGAATTAATTCCCTGTCAGCAGGTTGGGTGGCATCTGCAGTGTCCTAATAAATCATTTAGTCCAACTCAATCAGGTTTTGCATGAAAATGTTCCCGGAACTGGTTAATTTCTTTATTAGCTTATTAAAGTAATCAGGATACTTTTAATCAGTTGAGGTGTCTCTGCACAATTAATAAAATACTAAATCAGAACAAATTTCAGAAGTAAGCTGAATTACAAATGCAGAATAGAGCAGCAGCAATTCTCAGGTCATTGATCTGTTTAGACCAGTGATGTTTGTTTGCAGTGACCAGAGGGAAAATGCATGATATCCTGCCATGAGCAGCCAGGAAATAATCTCTCCTAGGAAGTGTAGGCCTGAGATGTGAAACCTGATCCTTTTCAGCCATTCCATAACATCCAGGATAACGATGTTTGTAACAAACAAAAAACCTTCAAGTATTTCTATTGTTTCCTAGAAATCTCTGATGCTTTTGATTCCTAAGAATCAAAAAGATTATAAGATCGTGGCATCTGTGATACACGTGGTAGGGAATTTCCCTAATTACTGAATACATGTCATTTCCCCCAAATATTTTTTTCCTCATTTTTGATGTCCATATTAAAACTGGTTTCTGTGTCCTTCGTGCCCCCCACCCTCCTCCCACCCCCTTGTTTTCTGAGGAAAAGTAAATAGGTGCCTTGCTTGCCCAAGGTTCCAGGTGATCTGCTTACCTGTAGAGATGGATGTGGAGGCAGTGCTTGCGAAGAGCAGTGCTTGCAGAACACACACACGTTCCTCAGCTCTTACCCCTTCTCAAGCACAGGACCCACTGGGCTGTCTCCAGAAACAGCTCTCTTTAGGATTGGCATTAAGTCAATTTAAAAAATAAGTGTTCAGCTGTCAATCTCCTTTGCTGAGATTTGCCCCAAGGAAACTCCCCCCGAATTCCTAGGCTTCTGAGGTGGACCTGGGGTATGAAAAGCTTTGTGCAGCTGCCCAGCAGTACAAGTAACTGTGGAGCTTTAACCTTCAAAGTGCGCATTTAAATGTACACTCCTGCAGCAGAGGCTGAGAAAAGATAAATTATGTTCTCTATAGAGGATCTTTCACCGTAACATGGACAGGTGGTTTCTTACATGGCACTTTCACAGTGCCTGCACAGGAAGCTGCAGTGTTAACTAGGCTCTACAAACACTGCAGATGTACCTCCATGACTGGTTCCCAGCAGTGCGATCATTTCATCAGTCCTGGCAAAAGGAACAGAAAAGAACGAGCTGGGAGACCAGGTAAACCTCCCCAGCAAGGCCTGGCCATCGGGGGCTGTTTGCACCATCACCTCCTATGCCTTACCTGTTCTGTAATGAAGCTGACTTCAATTTCATTGAGGTAGGTCAACCATTAATCAAGGATCAACTTACTGCCTGTGAAGTTTAAAAGCACTTTCATTATTTCTAGGAAATTTGGAAAGTTTCCCATTACGAAACTGTATTTTAGATTTATTTCTTTTATTTTTCTTGTTATCAATATGGATATTTGTGTAAAAGCAGGGTTTTTTTTTTTTTTTTTTACTCTTCAGGAGCTTGCTTCTGTTTGGGCCTATTTCATGTTCTCCACCTGGAGGCAGAGTTTGCTAGTGCTGTTGTTGAGACTGGTTCCTTGCGCAGCAGTTGTCATCATCCCTGTTCCAGCTGGAATCAGCTCCTGCACCATCATCACACCCATGCACAAATGGGCCAGAACTTTTACTGCATGCAGGTCAGCTACATACAGCTACTATGTAATGAACAAATGCTTAGGTTTTTTGAAAAGAAAAAAAAAAAAAACAGAAAAAAAAGAAAAAAAATTTTTGAAAAGAATGCATAAGGGTCAATAATTTTAAATTTACATGATGACTGGCCTTTGCAATCTCTGAGGCAATTAGGCAATAGATACAACTTTTGCATTGTCCTACATTTTCATATTGTGTTGGTATACGCTACATCGAGTCAGCAATAGAGTTGCTGAGCAATCAATGTATGTCAAACAACATTTGGTTTGGCTGTTTCTGTGCTGTTGGGTTCTGTGTTGGGTGAAACTAAGGGTTACTGGGTAAGAGGAGATACCAGAAATGGTTATATCTTAGAATTAAAGCATCTTTTCCAGACTCCTCCTGAAGAAGCTCATGTAAGTGTCTGTATTACCTTCCAATAAGTGTGGTAAGACATTCATAGGAGAGAGTGGTGACTGTTTCAACCTGAATGCTTTACCATGCTGTATCTTCGGTTTCTTGGTATTCTGCACTTCTGTAAAATCAGCTGTGTCTTTTCCTGATGATGGTAAGCCTCTTTGAGTCTATGACTTCTGCACCTGCTAGGTCCCAGAATCGATTAGTTTTTGTGCTTACTGAGATCTACTCATCCCTGCTTCAAACTGCTGACAGCAACACTAAGCACGCTTGCTTACTGACACTAGAAAGTGACTGGGGACCATCATTCCCACAATTTGTGGGTAACACTGATTCACCCTGTGACTTCTGGCCCCGTGGTATTTGTGCAGCTGTGTCACAAACCAGTATCTGTCACCCAACAAGCCCTGTGCTTCAGCTGCTGATGTGTTATTTGCTCTTAGGATACATTTCTGTAAATCCACAGGGGTTTCGGCTCAGGCCGCTGTAATCAAGAGAGCATTAATTATGCCAATGTTTTCCCTTTTCTCTCCCCATGTGCATTCTTTTACTGCAATGAGGCATTCTGATCAGAAGGGCAGGACAGGTTGACAGCCAAGACTGGTCACAGCAGGCAGATCTGCTCCTGCTTTCCTCCCAGGCCAGCAAGAGGCTGGGGCAAGAAGGGTTTGGCTGCAAATGGTTGCTTGTATCATTCATTGCTCAAAGCAGTTCTGAGAAGGCAAAAATAGATTACCTGAATGTCCAGATTCTCATACCACTTATGCATGAGGCTGGCCATTATCTAGCATTTTTAACAGAAAGGAGCTATCTGCTATCTGCTGCACAGATATTCAGCTGGAATAACTCTGCCACTAGTCTAGTGAACAAAGTAGTTCTGTCTGAACAAGTAACTTTCTTAGTGACTAAAAGCAGAAGAGTCTCACTCTCAGCAGAAGTTGTTTTAGGTCACATCCCACACTAATGGCACTGTACTGTACCCTGACTGCCCAACTTTCTGAGGTAATTTGAGGCTTGATCAAGTGTCTCTGCAGAAGGTATTCCCTAAGCAAATCACCCCCAAAATAACTGTGCTCTGAAATGACTTTACTTTTACCAAGACTGAATCATGACCTTTTCCTTATCACTTTGCCATGCTCAGTAAGGCGTGCTTGCGGAGTCATTACTTTTTTTTGGCAATTGTTCCAAATCTCCTTTAGGTTCTTATAAAAGACAGTAAGGAAAGCCAGACTTGCTCATTTTACAGGAAAAATCTTCTGGATTTCATCTTATCTAGGTGACAAACTGTAAACACTAGACAGGACACTAAAAGTCCTAGAAAGGATTTTATCATGCTATATATTCTGCACTCTTAAGGTACAGTTTGTATATGTTGTGTCTCTTCCCTTCAGGGTGTATTTACAAGAGAGAACATTAGATTAACAAAGCAGGATCATTATCATCTCCTTTTTTTTTTTTTCTTTTTACCTTTGAGCCTATAGTTTGTTTTCCTTCTGCCAAACTTTTTGCTGTCCTCTCCTGTTTCAGCCTGACCATGTGCAGTTACTGCCTTCCCAAATGTTAAGCTCAGTTGAGTAACTACTGCTTCAGTGCCAACCTGAGCCCTAACAGATTGCAAACCCACTGTGAAGCAGAATGTCTTTCTGCATGGGGCTTTCATATTCCAGATTGCAGATTTTTTTCACATAATGATTCCTGTATTTGATATGAGCATATGAATTTATGGGGCAATGTATAGTAGGATTTGTCAAGTGAAATTCATGGGATTTAATGCATAGAGCCAATTACTGTGGACACACTATTAATTAAATTCTTTCACTGCAGTATAGGCTCTGTGAGGAACAGCTCGCCCCAAACCCTACTTCTGAAACAGACAGTGAATTATCTCTCCATGTGACATATTAGTCATTGCAAAATCTTTTAATCAGGCTTTTAATCAGCATGCCTTGGCTTTTCTTCACCAAAATGTGCCATCTGAAATGTTACCTAAGACCAAATTATCCTTTCTGGAGGAAAAAATAAATAAATAAATAAATAAACTGAGGTAAACTGAGGGGAAAACAGTCTCTGTCAACAGACTGCAGCATGTTCTCTGGCTGAGACAGGAGCTGAGGTGCAGTCACCTCCCTGACAGGGACGTAGCCCTGGGAGTTTCTAAGGCCTTGTGGAGGACTCTCTGCTTCTCTGTAGGAGCTACCCACATTTCAATTCCCAGATCTGTGGTTGCCTTGGGACATTCAGTTGTTGCGGTGTGGTTATTATTTTATGGGTGGCAGTTGCTCAAATTCCTCTGCAGAGTTCCTGTGAAGCATCTGACTTCGAGGCAGTGTTGGAGAAGGGAACTGAGGTAGGTCTTCCAAGGCCAATATGCTACTTATTGGACTGAATTTCCTTTTCTGACCTCTGCTTGATCTCCTCTGGAGATGAAGGAAGTTAAGTCTTCTCTTCCTGGCCCATCTCAGCTGCACTTGGTCCTCAGAGCAAGCCCCTTGCCTTGTGGGCGGAAGCATGTAATTGAACCTGCCCATGGATGGTGCCATGCACGGATAGGATGTGTGGGGTGCACGTGTCAGAGTTATTCCTGATTCCCACCCTTGCTGGGTGCTTCATTGCTGTGAGAGCGATAAGAATTATGAAGCAGTCAGCCAGCCAGCGCCCTGGCAAGTGTTCAAGCACCGCTTAGTGTGGCTGTGTTGGCCAGAACTACTTAGTTCCCTGTTCCACCTTCATCCAGGCTGAATAGATGTAGAAAGACACCCCTCAGTTACAGAACATTTTGGTTCCTTCACTGTCGCTTTGAAATATTTTCCCATCTCTTCTATCTGTTAATATTGGCAAGTGCCTATGTTGGCAGGTTCTTGTGTTGCCAGCTTTCATGCTTTTGTCAAAAAGCTATTGAGTTGCTCTGCTAAGCTTCAGCTTCTGAAGCCAAAGGATAAATTACAACCTCTAGCCTTGTTTTTTTACAGCTAAGGAGAACCGTATCAGAATTTAAAAATCTAGAAACTAGAAAGGAAAAGAACTGTTTGTTCATTGTTGTTAATAGTGATTAAAAAACATGTTGTTATACTGCCAGTCATATTATGTGTGGGGGCATGGGCTCCACAAAGCTACCTGTTAAACTGGCTTAGTTCTCTTGGAAGACTTCTTGCCAACGGTCACAGAATATACATTTTATCATGACATTTTGCTAGGAGGAAAGCTTCACAACACAGTGACCCAAATCATGATTTTATTTCGGTTCGGCCGTTCAGGCAGAACTTCTCCTTGTCTCTCATGCTGTAGGTTTGTCAGTGTGCTCATGGGTATGTACAAGGTCCCTAATTTTTATCAGCGTTGTTTAGGGTATTTTCTGAGGCAGAGAACTTCCCTTGCTCCAGTTGTCTCTTATGTCCATGGCAAAGGCTGGCTAGTTGGTCCTACCTGCAGCCCTTTCTGTGACCCTCTCCTTCCCAGTGGGGGCGGACAAACAGCTGCCCCCTCCAATTTTCAGTGTCATGCTGAAGCTTCGTGTCTATTTTATGCCAGCTACAGGGAGCTGTGCTGCTGGAACCCAGGAAAATCACTTTCAGAGGTTAAAGATTAGTAGTGGTGTATCACTGGTCACAGTTTGAGTCTGCCCCTTGCACTTTGCTCCGTTCCTGCTGTGGCAGGCTGCCCTGCGGAGAGAACTGCTCCTGTTCTCCACAACACTCGCTGGGTTGGTTTCCTGAGGAGAGCTGTCTTGCTGAGTCAAATCCAGCTTTTTTTGGTCCTTTTTTTCAGTGAAGGAACTAAAGTCAGAGAGGTTAAATGACTAAGTGATGCCAAATCACGAGTCAATACCAGAAGTCAAGCTGAAAACCAGGAGCTCTTGGCTTCTGTTGCTGTTTTCTCTCCTGCTTGAAGAGATGGGAAGTTGTGAGACAAGCACCTCTCAGAGGTAGTGTGCTGAGGACTGAATAAATACTTGCTTGTGTGCGAGTGAGCACAACCTCATCTGTCTGTGACTGGTGCTCAGAGAACAAGTTTTACGTACATTCCTGTGATTCTTGCACAGAGCCAGATCCTCTCCTGCTCTGCAGCTGCTTGATACTGCATGGAGGAGTGTGGTCCCAAAGCTGACACTGCTGGGCAAAGAGGATCACCTGGGGCTTGTGGTGCTCTGACAGATTTGCTAGGCACCACTGGAGGGCTAGTACCTGGGAAAAAAGACAGAGGACTTGTTTGCACCCCAGATGGCAGTAGGGGAGCAAGCTGTGATGCTCCTCCAAGCTCTGTAAGTGGTGTGAGGACTGGGCAGCTCACGAGGATGAAGTTAGAAGACAAGGAGAAGAAAATATTGCAGTATTAATTCAATAGATGAAAATAGCTCCTCTGAAAGTGCTGCATGCTTTTGGTTAGTATTATTAATATTATGAATCCAGAAGGTCTGATGCCAGATTTCAGTCCAGATTGGAGCATTTACAGCTGAGATCAATCCTCTCAATGAGGGAGTTGCTCATGGAAAGAGCAATAGACCTCAAAGTGTGGTGAATGGCGATGTTGGAAATCACTTTCTTGCAGTGTTACTTTATGTGCAGATAAAATGAAAAAACATGATTGCTTTACATATTTAACATAGGACTAATTTAAATCAGAATAATTTGTCAGAGGATAGTATGATTCTTGATCTAAATAAAGCTGGGTTGTTTGTATTCTTGGTTCTGGCTGTATGAGGTGACTAAAAGGTTATTTGTTTATTCCCCTGCCTTTTTCTTCCAAGATACTTTTGACTGTTTCCTGGTTTTGTTTAGCAGAAGCATCCAGTCCTGTCACTGATCTAGCAGTCACGGAGGGTGTCGTGCTATATTTATGCTTTACGCAATATTCATGTCAAAAAGTCTCAGTCTGAGCAGACCCGATGTCAGTAAAAGATGACCCTGAAACAAATGGAGAAGTCCCAGAAAGCTGATCTTTCCCAAAAGTGAGTAATGTCAGGCAAATGGAAAATGCTGGTCTTAAACAACTCAAATCCAGCTGAGTGAATCTGATTAAAAACATCAATTTCTGGACATCTAAATTAAATAGAATATGAAACATTTTGATTAAGCAAAAAACAGAGGAAACTGTTACTGCCTTCATTATGTTTTTAAATTTATCAGTATCAACTATCTGATGTCTTCAGTATCTATTTAAATGGACTACAGTATTCAGAAAAAATGTGCTAGAACTTCTATCCAAAACTACTTTTGCTTGAATCCAAGCTGGAAATTCCTATCCCTCTTGACTGTCCATCTCAAGATCAAATACAGCTGTTTTTCCCGCAATTCTATTTCTCCTGTCCAGCTGGCCTTCTGTACTGCTTTTGTTTTTTCCGACCTTGTATAGGTCCATCTGTAGTGTTTTGACTATACATTGCACTCTACATAATCACAGGAGTGGCTCTCCAAATCTTTTTATGTGCATAGTAAAGAATAAAGACTGAGGATATCTGAGGACACAGCTGGGAGAGAAAAAGGCAAAAGAAGGAAAACAAGTAATTTCAAACAGAAAATATGATTATCAGTATATCTTAATTCAACTAAAGTCATGTCATTGTGTATATACAATTTTGGAAAGAGCTGAAAATGCTTCTTGTAAATAGGGTACCATTCTTCTTTGGACTTAGGGTACCCTTACTCCAGTATCTTGAGTGTTTGTGTGCCCTCTGTCAGTCTGTACCTGCTACTCAGTGTTACACTGTTAAACAAAAAACATGCTTGGTTCTTCAGCTGAACACTAATTCTAATTCTTAAGGTGTATTCTCCACTTATTTAACGTATCAATAATTGTAATCATCTGCTTCTGAAAATGAATGTAGCCTTTACAACCAAACTATTGGATATGGGGAGTGACACCAGTTGTGGCATGGATTATTTCAGAAAAGATTGACACTTCTTTCACAAATAACACAAAGTGCAATATTGATAGCACATTTTCAGGAAGCAGAGCTGCATAAACTACTCTGCCCTGCTAAAATTTGGGCAGGTGGCCTGACAGGGGATTCTGTGAAGCATGCAAGAGGCTGATGCTCCTTCTAGTCATGATGCATTCTGACAAGAAAGATAAAAAATTTGATTTAGGAACCAGTTTTCAGGAAATTCAGTCTCTGGTGAGCAGCTTGGGATACAGAGCAGAAGAGTACAGCAAATCAAAGCAGTATGAAATGTTATATGCTAATACCTATGTGTGGGTTTTAATAATTTATGTTAAAAGCATTAGTGAGAGAGCAGGGAGGATTTGCTCCTGGATCCATCGTGAAGTGGTTTCACAACTCTCCTAAAGAAAGAATAGGAGCTACCTCGGTACAGTAGCCCTGACTTCTGTCCAATACTTTTTTGGGGAAAATGGTGAGGTGGTCCATCACACAAAGTGCAAGAGAATGTCTTCAGCTGTTTCAGAGGATGGGGGGGGGGGGGGAAAAGTTGCCTCTGACCAAATCTATCTAAATTCATCTGTACTTACTGTCTCCATAGTAAGTTTTACCATTTCTGTAACAATGCAGAGATAACAGTTCAGTCCTAATCCCACTGGTGTATTTACCCAAAGGCAGACAAGGAGATTAACCTAAATCTAGCGTGATATGATTCAAAAAATAACCACGTCTCTCCTTTATTTATATATTTATTTCCACAAGTAAGACGTACAGTTCTGACGAGTAGAGAAGGTAGGAAAAGGAAATTCTTTTTATAAAAAATAGAGGTCTGTTAATTGCAGGATGCCATCCATCTTCTCAGGAAGTGTCTGACACTGAATTTCCTTTACCGACTTGTGGAAAGAAATACCTTATCAAACATCCTGAATTTTGCTCCTGCTTGGTCTAATTACGTAATTTGCTAGCAAGGGTGATTCTGTGATAGATAATTAAATATGCAAAGGTTGTGAAACTCCTTGAAGATCTTTTTCAAAATTAGTTTGTAATTATACATAAAAAGAGTTTGAAACAGATGCATACAGATACATCAGTAAAGGATGATTAAAGGTATGTAAATCATTACGGTGAGATTCAAGATCTGTTAGAGACTGAGTTGTGTTGGTTGGTTCATATTCTCACCACCTCTACTGGATGCAACCTTGCTAGCTGCAGCTTGATTTTAGAAGAAAAAAAAAAGCCCAAGTATCTGTGTTAAATATATTCCTTCTGATGGAAATCTAATTATAATCTAAATTATATAAATTCCTGTTGTGTATAATAATTTCTGCTCCCTGCAAAGTATTTGGCCAGCATCATAACAGATATCAAAGGATGGCTTTTCTAAGGTTTCTATGCACAGAGTGCAAAATTCTTTTGAAACCTTTTTGTTTGGTTGGTTGGTTGGTTACTGCTTACATAAAAGTTGAACCCTTTTGAAAATCTAAGTTTGGATATATTTGAAAAGTTTATGCTACGCTGGAAAAAAATATCAAATATTCCATATAGATAATCTGTATGGAGTCATCTCTGCTTTTACTCATGTCAGTTGGATCATCTTCGGCACGAGTTTACAAGGACCTTACTGCAAGAATAGGGGACAGCTGACACTGTTCTGTAGGTGAAGATCAGCACTGGAAACCCAAGGGACACCAGACCTGCACGTTTGCATTACCCCAGTATGTGTTGCCTCTCAGAGATAGGATCTTTCACTATGTTTTTCAAGCTCCTTCTGGCTTTCTTATCACGTTGTCCTCATTTGTGGCTAGAGTTAATAGACTGTTTTGTCTGATAGTGGTGGAGGAAAGATTTGGCAGAGCAGTGTGATTCACTCCATGAAGAAATTTGTCCAGCGAGTCATTAAATCACTCTCACACGCACGCCCCTAGAACAAAACATGTGATGCCCCCAGAGCCAAATATCTAGGGAGGATATGTAAATAACAAGTACTGGAGAATCAGTTAAAGGACTGCTGGCCCATGAGAGGTAAACAACCGAGAAAAGGAAGTTGCCTACAATTCAGAGCAAAGCATGTGATGAAATAGCAGCAGGCTCATGATTTAGGAATCCCTGAGTGGCTAATCCAGCCTTTCCAGGCCGCAGCGGTGAATCACCAAATGTTTGTCTGGCCGTGAGCCTTCAGGTGACTGGAGGATGTTGGCTGGAGTAGAAGTGACCTCAACAAAGAGCTAGCTGGCACAGATCTGGGGTGTTCCTAAACCAGAAATGCAGTGGGTCGAAGGAGTATGGACAGAGCAACACCCTGCACACAGCTAGGCCTTAATTGCGGCTGTAAGGTTAGAATTAAAGAAACGTTTGTCAAGCCTTAAGAATGCAGCTCTATTACATGTCTGAGACTAGACAGGTGCTGTTAGCATCCACCTCAGCAAATGATAATTATATGTGCTGCCTGCAGTAAGAAAGTAATTTAAACTGGAATGAAACAAAGTTTTAACTGCAGCAGTGACTGGGTATGAACCGTGAGGGGATTTTCACTTTGCCATTCTTAAGTACTAATGGTGAGACATTCAGTTGTTTTGTGGGTTGTGGTTGTTGTTTTTGTTTGGTTTTGTTTTGTTTTTTTTGAAAGCTTATGATCAAATTTAACTTTATTGTAGTACCATCTCCAAATTCATGTAATTGCATTAAGGATAGATTCAGTTGCCTTTGATGACAAAATGCTGTATCCTTCTTAAAGCTATAATACATGAACAAAATTTTGAGAAAGTTTGACATGCTCCAGAGTCTTTAAAATGAATATATATATATATCTATTATTTAAATACCTTCAAAAATAGGCTGATAAAAAGCAAATAAAAAGCTAGCAGCTAGCACAGCAATCTATAACCTACACAAACTACATGAAGCTCAGAAGAATATTCTGAGCTCCAGGAGAATAGGCATCCCTACGGAAAGCAGGGAGAGGACTTGCTCCTTAACGGGTTCTTGAGCCCTTCCAAACCTTGTTGCTGACAGAAGTTCCTGTTGTCTGGGCAGAGCTGCTGCTCATGTGGCACACCAGCACTCTCGCTGGAGAGGTCTAAGTGAGAAGGACAATGAGGGGAAACTGTGTTAATACATGACAACTCACTGCTCTCACTCACTCTTACAGGAACTGTAATAAGTCAGAAAACACAGGATTTATTCCTATATATCTCCTAAAGAGCCATGTAGGAGAGGAAGGTCCACAGACAGCAAAAGTCTAGCTCTGCAGCCCTCTGCAAAACTGGTTGTTCTAAAGGGCAATCGATTTAAATTTTATAAAAGGATGTCTCTGCCTGTTGACAGGCAATGACTGCCTGCTTGCTGTACCGAGACATGCTCCCCACAACTAAGAGAGGTGGATCTATCCATTCAGCAGCAGCTCTGACTTGTGGTTCACATTGGGCTTGATCCAAAGCTTGTCTACGGTCAGTAAGGTGTGTGTCAGGAACATGAAAATTATTTTTACTGATGAAATACTCAAATTAACTAATACTTTATTAAAAGACTTTCATAAGGGGGAGGGTATTTTCTTCTTGTGCTCAAGAAAATATGTCATTTACAGGCATTAACCTTTTCCTGTTTGTAAAATTAGACAGTGCAGTGTAACCCCTATACGCGAATCAAGCTTTACTGAGAGGAAATCTATATGAGATTTCCCAGTGTCAGAGAAAATCTGTGCAAGGCCTTTTTGACTATAGAAAGGTCCACATAGCGTTTAAGCTTTAGAAATCAACGTGAAGAGTGCAGACTTGAGCAGAGTGTGGTTTAAAAGTGTCTGAGCAGCATCAGTGCCAGTACACCAGTGAATGGAGTTAATTCAAGGATTCCTTTCCTCACCAGGCCCTAACAAACATAGCCTCTATAAACAAACACTTAATGTTTCAGCTCTATTTATGCTATTATGAAAAGCTGGAAAAATGAAACATTAAAAAAAAAAAAGCACAAAGAAGCATTTTACAATTTCCTGAAATTTGAGAAAATGTAAGAAGCTTTATTTTGTCTTGAACTGCTGTTTAAGTGCAAAAAAAGTAATTTTTTGTAATCAGAAATTCTCTCTGCTTTAGTAAATTGCAATATACACATTCCAGCAGCTCAGGCAAAGCCAAAAGTGTTTGAAACTTGGCAGAAGGTTTTCCTAATGAACAATTAGCATTTATCTCACAAATAATATTGCTTTGTTTCAGTCTTACATAGGGCAAAAACAAGTCTGAGTTTTAAAAGCCTCCTCAAGAAATCATTGCTGTAAACTTGAAAACATCCTTTGCACTTGAGAACAGGGAAAATAGTGTGGGGTATGCTGGCAGTGCCCCCCTTTAATTCTCCATCTCTCAGATGACCCTAGACAAAATGATGCTGCCTCCTACCCCAGCACCTGCCCTAGCATTTTTCAGTGGTAAGAGAGGAGCAGATCTAGTCTGGGTCCATAATCTCTTGTGGGGACAAGTTATCTGCCAAAAGCCAGAAAGAGGTGACTGGAAGAGTGAAGCTGGTACAGGGCACTTTGCAAAGTTGCTGCAATGCCATGGCTGAGACACTCTCAGTCTTTTAGCACTTTGAATTTAAATATCACCGTCACTTTCACAAAATTTTTCTTCCACTTAATAATTACACCATCCCTGAGAAAATGAAGCCCTATGTAAGCTTTTTGTTTAGGAAGTATATCAATCCAATAGTATCATAAAATATTACTTGTGCATTAGTTTATGTTTCCATCACAGACCTGGTTAGTGATTTTCCTAGGTTAGAACCAAGAACCTTGATTCAGAGGTAGACTCATTCCACCTACATTGACACTCATCAAATCCAGGTAGATATGTGGCTTCACTGCTTCAGGTCCGCTGACATCTGTTGTGAAAGGTCTTGCTCTGGCTGTTGGATAGCAAAAAATGTTTTTTGGGATCAGCCCCTCCAACCAGTAAAACCCTTAATGTCACAGAGAAGACTTTGCTGACTGAATTGTGATTTCCTACAGGGGTGTCTGCAATTTTGGGTGATGCTTATCCACAGGTCCCTTTTTGTTGTTTTTTCTTAACTCTTTCATTCATTCGCTACTCCTTGCAACTAGATTATACCCCAGGAACTGATTTGATATTTTAATATTGTTGAACTGTTGCCTGTTTGATCAGCAGAAGTTCTGAAATCAGGAGGCTGCTGAGGGCCATCCCACATAGGTTCCATATAACACTATGTATCAGGCATTTGGGCTGGGCAGTATCAGCCTTACTCATGCTAATGAGCAATTAAAACACTGACTGAGATGCCTAAGACATGAACATGTGATCCCTGACCTTAGCAAAGGTTGTGAAATCTCTTTTCTGCACCTGGATTAACTAGCAGGAAACTATTATTTAACTCCCTTGCTGAGCAGAGTAAGTTAAAACATCTTAGCAGCTTGAGAAGAAAGGTACTGTGGAGGGGCAGTGGACTGCCAGGATAAAGTTATTAGGTTCCTCATCTTGTGTTGTGGTGTTCTGTAGCCCCAGGAATGCTCTCTCTAAAGCCCAGAACAGGAGGCATCCTCTCAGATGTGAGAAATTCTGAGTCAAGGTCCAATTACTTATTTCTTTCTTACCTAGTCTCCTGTGGAGCTTTCCCCTCAGATCAAGCACAATTTCCACATTCTTAAAGCTCACAAATTATTTTTCTTTGGAATATATTACTAAAAAGCTTGTCTGGAAACCATTCAGAATACATCCATTTCCCACAAAAATTAAACATTTGCCTGATACAGTTTTTGTTTGTCAGTTTCCCTTTGGAAATTAAAACAAACAAACAAACAAAACCCAACCAACCAAAAAACCACCACCACAACAAAAGTTCTGTGTCCAGTTTGGGAAAACAGGTCAGAAGTGGGTTAATGTATCCTTAACACCCCCAAACAAACTAATTGTCAATGCTATTTGAAACAGGTTTAACATATCTCGGAGATTAGGATCAGTCTTTGTCTCTACCCTAGCTAGCTTGCTTTTAAATGTGACTTCCTTTTCTCATCTAGACACACATGCTCTTTGTCTGCTGGGACCACTCTGCTGTAAACCCATCCTGACAGCTACCTTGCTTCCCAGTCTCTCCCAGAGGACCAAGACTCTTCCAAGTGGTTTCCTCAGACTGAAAAGACTATAATTAGCTGCTTCCCCCTTTTTCCTCTGTTTAAAACTGGCATTATACATTCTTCCTATCTATAGCAATCTCATCTCCCATCCTCTCCTGCTTAGGAATATATGTGAAAGGAAACACTATGCTGTGGGAGTAAAAGTGCATTGTTTGATGAAGACAAAAATAGCAAATTTTATATTAAAGAATCAGTATTTTCTTCCTTTCCCATTAGGCTGTAACTTACCCTTCTGTCACCCAAAATGCACATTACCCTCTTGTTTCTGAAATATTACTTTCTCCAAATTTTTGTTTGCTTTTTGTAAGTTGAAATTGCTTTTTTAAGTTGAATATAAGTTCTCCTTTATTGCTGTAGTATATTGCTGTCCCCTATAGCTAAGTAATTATGTATCAAGTTTTCCTCTCTGTTCCTATCAGTGAAATGTCTTTTGAAAATGTAAATCCAGAAGCAATACTCCCACATTCAAAGATTTCAGCTTAGACTGTGTTTTAAAAGAGCTCTGGGGGCAATTTTGGGGGCTTATAATGGATTTGAAGCTGAGAAGTCTCCAAACTCTTATAAGCAGAGAAATTCTCTTACAAGAGTCCATGTCAATGTCAGAGATATCAATGTTTGTTTAGGAGAAATAATGTCAGTATTTAGTTTTAAGCTTCCCCGAAAAGAAAATACATTTCTAAAAACTAACTCTACAAATTTGTGAAGCTTATCTTAGTTAAAGCAAATTATACGTCAGCTTTTCAGATTTTCCCTGCTCAAATATGCAAGTATCAAAGCGCTCAACTCACCAAAAAATGACTGAAAAGCTATTTTAAGTTATTTCACTTGTCAGTTTATCCAAGTCAAGCTTTGTAATCAAAATGTGACGATTATCAGCATTCTTTTGTGATTCAATACAAATGTATTCCTTTATGATTTATTACAAATTTATTCCTTTGTAATTACTACAAAGGAGGAAATCTTTACAAAATAATTTTCTAGCTTTTTGCATAGGCTTTGGCAAGTACACTGTGTTTGAAAATAAATGTGCGGCAGTTCAAATAGCAATTCTGAATTACCATGAAAGCATAGCTGTTACTATATGGTTTTTTGGTGGTTTTTTTTTTTTTTCTAATCTGACTAGCTTGGGATATTTTGTAGGACATGTGTTCACTCTGCTAATGAAAGCAAAAACCCAAGTAGAATACTGCAGTTTGAGATTTCAAAATAGGAAGGGGGTGAAATAAGAAAAAGTCAGTGAAATTCCAGACCTTAGAATAGACCAGAGAGAACATTTTCCAAAACGTCTATGATCTAGATACTTGCAAAAGCATCTTTGAATAATTGAAGACAAGAGGATGGGAATTTTCTTCAGAAGAAAATGTTTCCTCTTTAATAAGTCATAAGATGCTGAAATTTTTCATGAGAGAATCTAGGCTGAGTTCATTTCATAGAAAGCAGATCTAAAAGAAATAAAACTGTCAATCAGTCAAAAAATCCAATGTTTTCATTTAAAAACAAAAGGTTTCCATTGTCATAATCCTAAAACCAGGAACTATATAATTGCAGTCATATCTGAGTGATTTGGGCCTCATGTCCCATGTTCAGAAGTGACTCCAGGTCACTAGTCCAGTGCAGGCACCCAAACTATGTGAATCCCTTCTGAACTTGGGATCTACGCAGTGACAGTCCTGTGTTAGTTTTACTCTTGAGAAACCCTAAATATTGTTGTTCATTTCCACACTTCCATCCTATTCATTATACCTGTTGGTCATCAAATCTGAAGTCTTTCATTTGCTGAATACATTTCCACCCAGTCCAAAAGGATTCTGAAGGTTTATATACGCTGATTTCCAAGTTAATTTCCCTATCAGAACCATAGAATAAACACCCATTTCAGTTTTCTCTTTCAAACTACACAGAAGATTACATACCAGACAATTCTCACTCATTTCCTATCTGCTGTGCCGCAGGAAATCTGGTTCCATCTTTTCTGCTGAGACTTTTGCCCTGACAGAGTCTTCAGTCAAACAAGAACTGGCCCAAATACCCAGAGATACAGAAGATGAATTTAAGCCACTTACAAGACAGTGGGATGCCTGAGGAATATCATGGTGAACAAACAATGACTGTTTTAACCTTAGATAACTCTGGGAAGGCTTTGTCTGCCTACTGGCTACATTCATAATATTCCAGGCAGCAGGTTAAAAGGTGGGAGAATGGAGAAGGGCAATTGAGCCAATCAAGGACGTGGAGAAAAAACTGTTATATGAAGAGAGTGAAAAGGTGAGGAATGTTTTCCTCAGCAAATGAGATGATGGATAAGTGGTGAGCTGATGGAAGGATGTCCATCAGGGAATGCGTGTGGAAAAAGAGAAGCTCCCAATATCATAATCCCAAAAATAAAGTGGCTGTCTGATGAAATTCAGATATCAAAGAACAAAGGTGATAAAAGGTGGCAAAGAAAACTACCTTCCTGGTGAAAGAAAGGAAGCGTTGCAAAACAAACAATGTGGCTTCCCAAATAAAATTAATGGAGGGATTTAATTAATTAATGGAGGGATTTAAGGACTAACTCTTCAACAGGAGATCATCTAGAATGTGAGCATTTTCGTACAGTCTTTTGCCAAACTCAGGGACTATTTGAGGTCTTTATTTTACTCATTATCTAAACCCAAGCTTATTCCTGAATTTTGACAGTCAGGCTGTCCGGTATTGTAGCTTATATATACTAGCAAGCTATGTGTATTCTCTGTATACCCTAGCAAATTAAGTGCTTCTGGGAATGTCCCCAGCCACTGGGGCCAATTGGCATGGCATAGCTCTCATCCGTGCTTGTCTATACCCTTAGCCTTCGCAGCAGAGTGGTCTCTGTAATGTTATGATTTTCAAACTCTATTCACAAGTAGTTTAGGAGAGCATTTATTAGCTAAGGCCAAAATTTACCCAGGGAACAAGCTGTTTACCAGTATAAATGTCTGCATTTAACCTGCTAGTATGGACAGTCACAGAAGACCAAAGAATCTCTCTGACCTGCAATGATAAAAGGAGCACTGCAGAGTTTTGGTTCTGTTTAATCACTATTGGCACAGACGTATCCTGCAGTGAGTGATGCTCAGAGCGAGAGCAGGGGTCCAGATCCACAGATTTTGTGACTGTGTGGCATCAGAAAAGAGAATTAGTAAGTGTCGCAGGGAGCACTTCTGGTGAAGTTATGGGAACCCCCATGAGCTGTTCCGCCATAAGAACTGCAAAGTAAAATTATTTTATTCTTGTTTGTCTGATGAGACACCTATTTGATTTAAACAGGAATACATATGACATCATTTTTAGTGGAGAAAACTTTCTATGCAAGAGGCATATTAAGAGCAGCCGAATTGTGGTACAGGAACACAAAGCTGACATCAACAAGCAGAAAAGGCAATGCACTTTCAACTTTTATTTTTAAAGGACCTTCAGCCCTTAGTACAGCCAGGGCACTTCCCCATGTACTTCTGCCATAGACAGCTGATAATAAGCCTTAGAGAGCAAATTGCAGCAGCAGCATCCCTGCCAGGGCCCAGCCCTCTGCTGATTCAGGTTGTCACTGTGCCAGCAGAAATTTTCATCACACAGCCATTAATCTACTGATGCTTTAAAACACAACTGCATCTTCCCTCCTCACTTGAGTGGCTTACTGAAAGCCAGCAGCAGAATCTGCTGGTTTAGCTTTCCCACAGGACAGGACCATACAAATTACTTCGATGTTGTGAAACCTGGACTCTGCTAAGCGTGTAGGAAAAAGAAATGCCCGTTAGGTTACTCTGAAACGTCTGTTGGTATTCATGTTCCAGAAGCCAATGAGTAAGGAAAACAAATGCGGGGTTGGTTATTTTGGAAACAAAAACTGTTGGTTCATGGGGGTACCTGAAGGAGGCATGCTGTCAGAAAAATGTAGTTGGAAACAGCCTGAAGTGTCCCTTCTCACATCCTTCAGTTAAAGGTAACAGAAGTCAAGATTTCTTTTCAGACAAAACACCCACAAAAAGGACTTTACTTCTTACAGGAAAAGAAATGAGAAAACTATCCCAGCATACTATAGCCAAGGCTGTAGCACAGCCAGAGGCTTCTGACCAAGCACAGCGAGCCAGCAGCGACCGCTGCAGGGTAGGCCGCTGCAGCCCCAGCTGCAGCCATGTTTCCTGGCAGCCAGCGGGTGCAAGGGGAACAGCAGCATCTACGTGGGCTGGAGGCACTGCTGCTGGTTCAGACCAGCACCTTCCAACTGCTAAATTAAAGAAGCAGGCCTCTTTGTGTGAAGGAAACACGTCTGCCTGTCGCATACACAGGGACTGATCTGTCTGTGTAAGGGAACAGCTCTGGAGCCCAGAGGAACAACTTTTCAGCCCAAGTTCCTCTCTGCCTGTTCTTCATCCTCTTCCAGATCACACGACTGAGAGTCTGGAGAGTTCAAGCGTACAAATCATCTGGCCTGGAGGAGAAGCCTGCAGTTATAGCTGCTTTTGTACAAGGAGGCTTCTGAGCAGCTGTAGCCTGAGGGAAAAACAACAAATGGTTGCTGCCAGCTGGTTCAGAGCCGCAGCTCAGCAGGGCCTGGCTGGGGCCTGCCCAGGAGAGGCAGTGGGAGAAGTGGCCTGAAGGATGTGGCCACAGGTGGGTTTCTGCGTGGGGGACAAAACAGGTCAGCAGGTTAGAAACCCTGTTGAGACCAACGAGGGAAGGCCCTGATTTTTGTCTGTGCTGCAGCTGCATCACTGACTCGGGGCAGCCTGCAGTACCATGCCAAGGCCTTGACTTGCATGCACAGTAATGATCTCAGTTGCAACCAACCCAGCCGCTGAAGTAATATAACAAGGAAAATTTCTCTTGCTATCTGGGAATGAAATAACCAAATACATTCCTTCAGCCTGAAGTACCCAAAATGCCTTGATTAAAAATGCAGACAAAGAAGTGTAGCGATGTGATTCATTTAGTGGACGGGGCACAGCCAGGTAGAGAGCTTGTGGTCACACTGCTCCAAAGCATCTGTCTGGATCATGGGGGAAAAAAAGATAAAATAAAGTGAATGCTAGATGTTCATGCTGGAAATCAAAGCCTGGAAATAGAAGATTCACAAGCAAAATTCCAAATAATAGTAGGTTCCATGCCTCACTGCAGTGCTCAAAGGTTTGTTTGTTTTGTGTGTGTTTTTTTTTTTCTTTCTTTAAATGCCAGATTCCAGGCCCATTTCCTCTTTCATTTGTTATGATAACTTTAAAGGAGTATCCTTTCAACTTAACCCTTCTGTGACAACATGGTCTGTAGCAACATGATTTTAATGTTGTAAAATCTTGGACTGACATGGCAATGACAGGCAAAAGACAGAAAACTTGTGATAAAGAACCCCTTTTGGGTAAGCAGATTATTGTAGACAAACAATGATGTGTTATGGTGAAAAATGTACAGGTGGGCTCAAGCAAACTAGAAAAGGTGTTTTGTGGTACAGCAGGTCCTTTTCATCCCCAGCATTTCTTAGGTAAACTCATAGCAATGGACTCAAAATTTCATCTGTTAGCTGGGTAGAATAGAGATTTTTTTATATCTTCAATGACTATTTTTTTATGTCAAGACCAGCTGTGTTCAGTCTTTCGTCTTTTAAACAACACCAAAAAAAAAAAAAAAGAGTGTAGCTTAGCTCTGAAAAAATTGGCTTTGTGTGGGTAACCACAAACAAGGCACATGACTGAATGCTGCATCTGGTATGTCCCCCTCAAGTTCAAAAACCTTGGACAAGAGTATTCTGCAAACTTAAAGGGGAAGTCTCGTTTTACAGAGTGCATTTCTTGCTCTTCATTTAAGTAAATGTCAGATTTTTATGATCTGTACCCCAAAAATTAGAAAATCTGCACTCTGCAAAAGAAAGCTGTGGAATTTCTCTCTGTCTCCTTTCTTTAACTTCATTGTAAGGGTCATATTTCCAGGAAATTTTTGTAGATTTTTGGACACCTGCCTTTAGAGGGTAGGAAAAAATACTTCTAGGGCTGGTTTTATTAATTTGAAGAAAAGAACTATCAGCTAGTGTGAACATCTTGATATTCACATACAGAAAGATATGAAGCATTTAAATCCCTAGGGTATCATTTTTATTTTAGCACTGGTAATAAATGAAATGCTTGACTAGACTTGCTACTAATAGTGGATTTTCAAAAGGATTTGAAAACCTGTTTCTAAAATGTGTCTTGGAAGTGCCAACTGTAAGCTTGATACTCCTACTAATGAACTGTCCTGTGCCCTGCAACCAGAGAAATTTTTAATTCTTTTTTTTGCAAACCCAAATCTGAGGCACTGATTATAAACAATTACTTAGATATTTAAAATTTTCTGACCTGCCCACAGTCGCATAATTCCTCAGTAAAAATGTAAGGTATGCAGCCTACAAAGCCTGTTTTGTAGATGATCATCCACAGGCTTTGCTTTTTCCTCTGTTGTACAATATCTTTACTAGGGTAACGTGGTTTTATTGGCTATAACTTGCAAGACCAATTCACAAAAAGTAGGGTAAAAAGGGACTTCAGGATTCCAAGCTTATTCCTTAAGACAGGAAAAACACCTAGTTATACAATAATGAAATTCATGAAGCTTTCAGTTTATCCCTTTTCTTTATTCCTTTTTGGGGTTTTCTGAGAGAGAAGGCTGTTTATGCACTGGAGATCTAACATGGGCTGATGTAAGAGAGAAATATATGGGCACTAGAAAGAGGCTTCATAACTCTTCCTCTAGCTGCAGACACCTTAACCCTACTAGAGAAAGCACAGGTCGCTCCTGGAAATTAACATTAATTTGCATTTGCTTTCTTTTCTTCTTGACCTGTGTTCATTAAATATGGGCATGAATCCTGGGGGTGTGCTGATCAAGAATTTCTTTCTATGCAGTAATTTCATTGTCAATTATTTCTGAAGGAAACAACAGCTCACAGCAAGATTTAAGGGGCAATGGACACTAAGGCCTGGTCCAATCTTTTAGTGACCTCACTATAATAGTGCCACAGCACTGAATTTCCTGTGCATGGAAACACAGTCATCTAGCAACCCTGAAATCTCCCAAATTTCCATGATGAAAGCACAAAAATTTGTAATAAAGTAATAAATCTGTTAGGATTGGAAAGACACAGGCAGTTTGAAAACTAAGAATCACATTACCACAAAATGTCTGTCTGTGTCACAGGAAAAGAAGCATGAAGGCTGCATGCTGGAAGACTGGAGAACAAGTATTAAACCAAGGACAAAATACGTTCAAGATCCATGTTTGTCAGGTAGGTAAAATGGTAATTCTTATTTTTATAAAGGAGAACACCTGAATTAGTTTATTTATAGTAAAAAACACACTAATGACAAACATTTTTTCTATAGGGTCTGCAGCTTTGTGTTATCACTATCACACTGCAGAATGAAGTGATCCTTACTTTGGTTTGATACATACCGTGTTGTTAAATTGGGCATAAATGAAATATATATTGAGGTCCCCTAGGCCTGTGTTTGCTGAGCTTCCTTCTTTCATTATGCTTTCTTGCAACCTGCAGCCTGGTAGTATGCTGGCAGGCTCATAGTGTGCCACTGCTCCCCGCTGTGAGAGCTCAGAAACCAGAGCAAGAGGGCTTGGATCTCTAACGTTAGTCCTGTGACCTTCTGCAGCTTTCTCATCTTTACCTGTAGTACAATTAGCAGTCTATGTTTTGGAAGACAATTTGGGTGCCATCCTTGGCTTTTTAAAGTTAACAGGACCTTTAGATATCCTCGCAGTCAGTTGGAGCATGGAGCAGAACATGCTCCTCTCCTATCGCTTTGCTAGTTGAGCTGCAGGTCCCTGATGCTCCACAGACTTTCCACCATAACAGGAAAAAAAAATGGAAATAAGCCACAGGCAGTCAGCATTTCTGATGGAGGGAGTCTGTAGTCGTAAGGATCGATAGCCCTGGTGGTTCCTCACTTTTCCTAAAGCTAGCAAACATCAAATTAGAAACAGTGTGTTTGTACTTTTTGAATATTCTCTTTACCAACCTGTATTCAAGTTTTCTGAAAAGCTGAGTCCAAAACCTATTGAACTCAGCAGACATTGTGTTGAGACCCAAATGAATACAAAATATTAACAAAAAATCCAAATGCAGACCAAATAAAGTGTGTGATAATGTACACATGTATATATACATAATATACTAACAATCAGTGTGCAGGCCAGAAAGGAGTGCAGAAAGTAAGATTGATATTAGTGTTAAATGTTTCAGGTTATCTGTTTTGTTGCTTGCACAAGAAACCATGACTTTTTAATACATTTTTTTTTCAAAGCTTATACTGCTAAATATGTATATCTCTATATATCCCTGATTATTCTGCTATAAGAGCAGAAAAAGAATAATAGAGGGTGTAAAAACATTTATTACACTTACAAGAACAAAAAGAGAGAAAAAAATTGTTTTGCACACTGTTATCTAAAGGAGTAGATTGTCATGACCAAGCAAACACAAAACCGTTGCAGTTGTTGTCACCCATAAAGATCATGACCTTTGTGATCAGCTTCTCCGCCCTCCAAGAAAAAACGAACAAACAAACAAACAAAAAAAAAAAACGCAAAAGATCGACAGTGTCCAAAAGCGTATTGCAACAGCGTTTTGTTTCTGGAACACCTCCTTTTTTTTTTTTATTTTTCAGTGTAAGTTTTTCACATCTTCAATAGTCAGCAGTTTTTTTAATGGGCTTTTGAAAGGGAAAACTGAGCCCAGGAAGTCTAGCATGATTTAAAACTGTTGGTTTTCACAAAAATGTGTTAAAAAAAAACCCACACCCTCAGAGCACAGGATTTTAGACTGGCATAGCTTAATGTTTTCCCTCCAGTGTAAAGAAAACAGTATATTAATACACAATACAGAACCAATCCTGGCTGTGAATTTATTAAAAATATAACCATGTCAAATCCGAACATAATACAAAAATGACCACATAGCATGCCAGAGTTCAGATAATAATGGTGCTCGGTTACTAGCTGTAAGGATACAAAACCCTTAAGTCCAAAGCAAATGCACAAAACACAGGTTTTCTCAGAAGTGCTTATTCAGAGAAAATTTTGAGACTGAAAAACTCAGAGGAATTTGGATACGATTCTGGGTGCATTTGTCTAGAGCAGCATTTAAGAGCTGGGGAAATCTTAACCTAACATCCTATGGTATTTCAAGATCGGCTGGCTTGCTGGTTTGGTAGTGATTTTTCAGCACCAGCTGCAGAGTATGATTTAAAAGTGTGTCTGCAGTTTCTGGAGCATCATTTCAAACCGGCACAGAATTCTGGCTAAGTGAGAGGCAGTAGTGCTTTGGTGCAGATATACTACATGATTCAAGAGTTTGGAGCCTTTCTGGCCAAAGACTCACAACATAAAATAAAGGAAAACGATCATGTTTTTCCTTTGAATGTTTCATTAGATATATTTTTTCATACAAAATGTGCAGAGGATGCCACATTGTACAGAGCAATGCACACAGGGTTCACCAGCTTCTCCCCTGTTGCTCCATGAAGCTAAGATTAGGTTTCATGTATATGGCAACTCCTGTAGTTTTCTGTCCAATTTTGGGGAGGGGAGGAGAGGAAAGATAGGAGGTATTTGATCCATATTGCTCTCTGGCAAACTTCTAAGAAACACCAAGGAAATAGCATTAACCCAACACTGAAACAGAGACTCTGGTCAGCTGAGAGGAAACACAAGGGTGCTCAAAGAACCTCTTGGGTCAGGTAGGTGAAACCATGTATGTGGCTTCTGGAGATGAAAAATATCCCACTGTTATTTCTGATTTGTAAATTAAGTCATTGTCTAAAGGGTTCATTTCAAGGCTTTGGAGATTTGAAATCTGTACCCCTTTTTTAAAACAAAACAAAACAAAAAACAAGAGGTGTAGCAGATGATTAAGGTAAACATCACAATTAAGAAGGAGTACAAAAAGTTTGAAATCTTTTTTAATTAATCCCTAGTCACTGTTAGGTTTTCCCAATCATCATAGTTAGAACTGGTTTTCATTCTTGAGCGAACAGCACATAGTATGGAACTGATTTTATCTTCCACATCCCATAGATAGCCTCTCAAGCAGGAAAGAAGAAAAATCACTTCTCACTTCATGAAGCACCTTTGAAAATGAAGGGCTGGAACAATATGTTCTCTCAGTATGTTTCTTGCAAAGGCTTTGACATTAGGTGTGTTTGACACCCTGCTCCATTTGCAAAGTTGATGCCACTTATTCGACCAAAGATAATTAAATTGTTCCATACAATGAACACTGAAAAACTGGGAATTTTTCAGTATCACCTGTCCTTCCATGGGTCATCCTCAATGCGTTGTCTGGCTGATCCTAAGGGCACAGCCTGCTAGCAGGGAGAAATCTAAGGTGCACCACCTCATGGCACTCGTGAGGACAGTAACTCAGAGACACACAGACCATAGTTCTTTCTCCGGATGGTTTCAGCTTGAAGGTTATCAGGATAACACTATTTTTTTCTTTATCATTCCCTACCAAGCTTGCATAAGTCAGCAGCTACAAGGACACTGACTTGCAGTGTTCTTGAGGCTACAGGCAGGCCTTGCCCAGCAGAGAACAGTGTTTGGCAAACATTCTCTGTATCCTTTCCCAGAGTCCATCTTTAATTAAAGAAATTTGCATAGCACTGTTGGTAGGAGCTTTATACTTCATTAGGGTCTGCAACAGATCACTTCCCACTGAACTCTGCAGCAGCAGTTGTTCCTGGAAATTGCTGCAGACAAGTTAACTGCAAAAATACAGGCTTAGTAGAAAACTATAGAGAGAATATTAACAAATAAATAAATTAGGCATTTGATAAAGGATTTTCTTCTGTTGTTGACGTATTTTTTTCTGAGGTGCAGATATTTAACTATTAAAGCATACTTCGGGGCTTTAGTGCAAAGTGCATAATGAGCCAACTGTGTTTGAAAGCTGATAAGCTCCATGCAGAATGCTCTGTTTCCAGCCTACAAAAATGCTTACGCATGTGAGCAACCCAGCTGAAGTCACTAAGTTTTCTTGTATGTATGTAGAGCTAAGCAAACATCTAGTCTTAATTAACTAGGACTCAGCCTGGTAGCAGAAAATTAGCCAATTTAGAAAGTTTTGGAAATACTAAGTGACCATCATTGGCAATTCATTGTTATTTGGCCCTTCGCATTAAGCAATAATAAAATTTGCAGCTAGGAAGAGATACATTTATTTGCAATCCAAAGTGATTCCTAAGAATGTCTTTATTAATGCAAGAATTAAGGGCAATTAATTGCAAATAGTATTGGAAAGAAAACACCAATCTAATATTCTCAGAACATTCTTTCACCCTGAACTTCAAACTTGTCAAGCAAGAATTATTTCTGTGAGCAATTCACAGTGGAAAACTGTAAACTGGAGATTTCAGGCATATAGAGAGGCTGAATAAATCATGGCTTTGTTCTTTATTCCCCAGAAGGGCAAGCAGTGCTCTGTTAAAGCATACTGGTTAGCGGCTGTCAACCGAGCTTTTCTGGCAGTTATCCCGACCACAGGTGAAGAATGACACAGGCCCCAAATGATGCAAAAGCCACAAGTTTTTTATAAATCATACCAAAACATAGCGTCTGGTAAATGGATAGAGGCTGCTTCACACACCTCTGTCAGTTGGGGAACCCTAAATAAGAAGGAGGATGCTGGGCCTCTTGATTTCACACCTCCATCATTTTATAGCATTCAAGGTTTCCATAACTACATACCGGTCCTTCTTGGACCTACAGCCTGCTGCCACACCTTACGCCTGTGAGAATCAGCCTTTAACCCTTGTCCATATCAGGTTAGGCCCACTTATAGGAGAAATAACCTAAATCTCCACATTGCTCAACTCTAACCTACCTAGCTAACTTGCTGTTAAACCACTCCAACTCTCTGTCAGCCAGACAAATTTGCTGTCCTGGGAGCTAATCCCAAGCAGTGTGGACATGAGTGACTTACTCAAATCAGAAATCAGTCCCAGGCTCTTTTTTCCTTGCTAGCACTATGGAGATAGCTATGCTTCCTTTAAACTGTGGCAAATTTAGATGTCACTCGTGTCTAGGATCTCTATCCCAACAGCTCATACTGTGAAGAATGCCTCCATCCAAGCAGACATAAGAAGTTCTGTTCTTTTACCCAGAAGCTTCCTTTTTCTGGCCCTAAAAATGCTGGAGACAAAATAAATCTGTAATGCACAATCTTTATTTCCATCTGTGGATAAATCCCTAGGAAGCAAACAGGCTGTTTGCTACTAGCTTTGATGCCCCTTCTCTCAGCCTTCTTCCATTGCTCAGCCAGATTTTGCTGGGCTGTTTCCTGGGTAGCAGAAGGATGGAGTGGGGACAATCTCCACTGAACTGGTACTGAGGTCTGCAAAAATCCTCATCAGGTCGCCACACGACCAATTTCACAACGCGTGATGTTGAAAAGATTGTTGGCAAGAAAGAAGAAGGTCGGGGTCCCTAAGCATAAAGAGGAAGCAGAGCTTCAGAGGGGTTTGCTCATGAAGGGATGCTGAAGTGGATGAAATACCAGGCTGGGAGGGACCACACGGCAAAACCAGTCCTCAATACCATACCTCAAATTAAAGGCAGTACCATAAAAGGTCTTTTGTGGTCCACAGGCAAAGGTTTTACTTTAGATACTGCTGTCATAAGGAATACAAGGTTGGAACCATTGTACGCATTTAAATGAATTCTGAAAAAGTTAAGAACTGAAGAGATGGAGTTCAAAAACTTCTCTAGTTAATCGGTTCAATGATTTGAAAAATAGTGGTGACCACTCTGGATTCTTCTGAATTCCTCCTCCTCACTCTCCATGAATCTCTTGATGCTGTTTTCCATTGCCAATAGCTGCTGTACACCAAGGCCCGGCCGCACCGGGGGTCTTGGGCGAAGCACCTCTCGGCGACAGCTGCACAGGGACAGACACTGTCCTCGCTGTTGCTTCGAAATTTTTATTCAGAAGCCACCGAGGGACAACAGCCCCGCATAGACAACTGAAGAGCGCTGTGAGGAGTTTCCAGTGGCCTCTGACGGCAGGAGCGGGGCTGCCCGTAACTCCGCCACCGCAGCACCGGGAATTTGAGGCCAAATCCCACCGAAACGGCAAAACCCTCACCGCCCTGTGCCGGCGGGAGGCATCCCGGGAGCCCTCCCACCGCCGGGGCGGCTCCCGCCGGGGGGCTGTGCGGAGGCAGGGGGCACAGCCCCCGCCTGCCCAGCGCCGGGGCCGGCTGCTGAGCCGCCCAGCGGCCCACAGGCGGCGGCGACGCCGAGGAGGAGCCGCCTGCGCGGCCCAGCGGCGGGCGGGCCGGACACGCCGAGCGAGGCGAGGCGAAGCGAGGCGAGCAGCCGCGGGCCGCGGCGGGGACGGGAGAGCGGCGGCCGAGCCCGCAGCGGCAGCGCCATGGCCACCAAGGTGAGCGGCTCCCGGGGGGGGGGGGACCCGGCGGGAGAAGGGGGCTGCTCCCCACACCGGGCACCGGCCGTCCCGCCTGCCTGCCCCCGCTCGGGCTCGCCGGAGGGCCGTGGGGCGGCGGGAGAAGGGCGAGGGGAGCCCCCGGGGCTCGGCCGCGCCGTGAGGGGCGGCGGGCGGGGGGGTCCTGGCCACGGCCGGGGCGGCCCTGCCCGGGCGGCGGCTGCTGGCGGGGGAGAGGCCTCGGGTAGGCCGCGGAGCGGCGGCAGCCGGGGGGGCTCCGCCGCCGGGCTGGGTGAGGCGGGGGGTGACGGGGAAGTGAAATTACGCCGCTGGGTTCCTCGGCGGTGCCGGCTGTTGGGGCAGCAAGTCGGAATTAGCCCGGCCTGTCCGAAAGCGGTGGCTTTCTAAATTAGCAATGCTTGTTCACTGTGCTGGTTGGTGAAGGGGCTGCGCTGTTTTGTCTCTGCCCGTGTAGGTGAGAAAGCGGCGCCTCCAAGTTGTCTAAATATTGTGGAAGGCTTCCTGGGTTTGAAGCAATACTTGCAGATTCATCTGAGTCCGCAACCTTGGCCAGCCGTTCACAAACTTCATTTTACTGAGGCAGTTCCCATACAGCGCACTGTTTATACTGTTTTTCAGTGTCAGAAATCCTGCATCTCGAATGGGTTAAAACGTAACATCTAAGTAGCAGCCCCTAACCATCTAAGTAGATGGCTGGGCGTGTTTTGGTAAACTTTCAGATGTGCAGAAGAAGGTGGTCTAGGCTTCAAAATCACGTAGTTAATTTAAAAAGCATTAATATGGTGAAATTCTTGTTCTATACAGGCTCTATGATATTGTTAATATATTTGTTTAGGATATTGTTAGTGTTTTATTATTGGTAATTTCCACTGATTTGTGGGATGTGAGTATGAATAACATGTAAACACACTTAACCTACCTACAGTAGGTAGCAATAAAAACAAAACTCCCAGGTATATATGTAATACGTAATACATAGTACACTAGGCAGACACTATGCTAAAATGGTTTAAAGCTTTTTCACCTGGCTTTGAGGTACAGCATCCTCACGGGATCACGTGAAGCCATTTTGTCCTTATATCTGAAAGCTTTCACTTTGCTTTTTACGAAATAAATTTTTGTGGTCATCATGGCCTTGCAATAAAAGGTGCGTCATTTCTTACTTACGAACCAGGACTGTATTGAAACCAGGCAGTGCAAGGCTTTTTCATTCTACGTTTTGCAAGTTACAGTATTTTACTTGAGCTTGCGTGTTAAAATTGGGAAGTGATAGTCAAGACTTGATTTTTTTTTTTTTGTTATGTTGATACGCTCGTGACTGAGAGCATTACTGAAGAGAAGCTTGCTTTATTTTTTGTAGGCTTCACCCATGACTTAGATCCCTCTCAGCTGCTGTGGGTTTTAATTTGCTAAATTTATTGGAACGTCAGCTGTAATAAAGGATACATTTTTGCAGCAGTGTAAGGGGGTGACTGGCTCAATGAATAGTCTTTAGAAACTCTGCCAAATAAGAAGTTACCATTTCACTTGGAAATTAAGTTTTGCTTTTTAAATTGTAAACAAACTTGCCACCTTCTACTTGCTCTCCTTCCAAAATATCTTTGGAATTTAAAAGAAAAGGCTTATTGGAATTGCACAAGAGAATGTTAACAAAATTATACTGTAACTAGTCACCTGGAGTCTGAATTTCTGAAACTTTTAACAGCATTAAAACCTATGTAGCTGGTAGGGATGACCGACAATCAGGCTGCACAGGCTACTAGTGCTTCCTGAATTAATTCCTGTTTAAACTAGAATATACTTTCCAAGAAGGAGGGGGAGAATTCAGTCTTAATTTGAACGCTTTCAGTGATGGAAAGTCCAGCTTTTTTTTTTTTTTTAAACCATCAACTTTCTTGCTGTTGACACTTCTTGTTTTGAATCTAAACCTGCCTGGCTTCTGTTTCCAGTTTTATCCTTTTATCTGCTAGGTTTACAAAGTCTCTTATCAAAGTGTTGGGGTTTCTGGGGTTGGGCAAGGAGAAACTGGGGTTTCTTCCATAAATTGTTTGTAAACTCTGGCTAGTTTTCTTGCCTTTCTCCTTGGTAAACCATGTCAATTGAGTTCCTAGAGCACTCCAGTCTGATGCACTCTAGGAACTGAAGCACTGATATGATTTAGTCTCCTCATCTCCTGGCTCTTCCCTGTACCATAGAAGTGCATGAGATTTCTTACTGAAGCAGTAAAAGCTTCCTGGGGAAAGAACTACAGTTTTCATGCAAAAAAAAAAAAAAACAAACAAAAAAAAAAAAAAAACCTTTACCAATGCTCTCCTGGCATATTTGTTAATTGGCAACTTTGCAGGGAGCCACTTGTTGAAGTTGGGCAAGGAAGGGTCAGAGGCCCCACATCCTCTGAAGGCCGTAGAGGTTGTTGCTGCTGTGAGCAGACCCAGCAGTCACCACAGCTCCTTCTCCTTCCCTGCACTAATCCCATGCTCTCTGTACAGGTGGTGACTCCAACAGGGTGACTTGTCAGGCCTGTCTTTGAGCTATTATAAGTTGTTAAAACAGCAAAAGATTACCTGAAGGAGAGCAGCGAGACAGTTTCATCCAGTTCCAGCAAGTAAAGTAGCTAAAAGTTTGCTCAGAGCTGATGCAAAAGGTTTGGTGTGTGTGGAGTGGGGGAGATTTTCATGGCGAAGGCTGGAAGTATAGCAGGAAAGTAGAAAACAGAGGATCTGAGGCTTCTCGTGGCAGTTCTTAGATCTGCTAGAGCCTTACTGTAACTTGGCAGCGGCCTTTCTGATTCCCTGAAGTCTTTCACAAGGTCACATGCTCTAAAAGCTGAAGCAAGTTTAAAAAAAAAAAAAGAAGGATTGTTTAGGAGATCCTAACTTCCAAAGTTTTACAGTACTTTAACTGAACCTGACTTAAGAGGTGGACATTTCATGTCCATGTTGCATATGTTATTTTGGATGCTTCCATCAGAGATGGAGCTGAGCTTACAAATCCCTTATTTTTAACTGTGCGCTAAAAAGACAAAAAGTTTCTGAGCTTAAAAGTACGTAATGAAGCCGAAAAATTTTTCAAAACTCAGTCACAAAGAAAATGCAATATCGTAAATGTGTTTCTCTGGTATTTGCTTGGAGAAGTCACATTCTGAATGCTTCTGTTTTCCACCTTGCCTTCCCTGGCCTTTCCTCTTTCTCTTTCCCCTGCACAGTTTGCAAAGTCCCAACTTTTACTCATGTCCTTTCTTTTGTTTTTGAGATTCATTGCATAGGGAGAGCAAGAAATCTCAGGAAGTGTTATGCTGACTTTGAAATAACATGCTCCCTACCTTGGTCTATTTTTAGAGGCATTTGTTTAAAAGCGCAGGCAGGTCCATTTCTTGATAAGGCTGAAGTTTTGCCCTTTGTGAGGCTGGAGTTTCAGGAGTGCAGTTATCAAGGGACGGAGGCACAATTATCAAGGGAAGCTGGTAGGTGAGTGCACATTGGTGGTCAAAGACAGTTCTTCTGGAACCTGTGCTGCTAATTAATGTGCAGTGAGGGGTTTAATGTAAAAGCTGGAGATGAAGTTAGGAGCTGATAACCTCTAATTTATAGGAGTTGTGCTATTGAAGCAGGTGACGTTACTTTCATAAGATAGGTATTTCACAAGGTGAAATACACCTGTATCCCACCATGATGCGCTTGGCTGTTCAGTGGTCTGTCTACTTCAGGGACTCAGTTTTATCTGGTTCTGGTTATAGGACTGGGCCCTTTTTCATGGGAAGAAGTCTCTTGAGGTGAAAGCTATTAAGCGGGATATTCTGTTCTTAAAAGAAGATATAGCTTAGCAATTTTTAATACACAAATATTTTGTTGTTTAAGGCTTTTTGTCCATCTAATGACCTTGGAATAGCTTTTGTGAATGTCATTAACCAGGTATAATTGAATGTAGCATGGTTCTTCTAATTGTGTTGAGGGAAGCTCACTTTATGTATGAGGATTTCAGATAGAAAAAAATATCAGTATTTTAGACTTCAATAATAGGAAGGGTTATCTTTAATTTTTCCATTCCTGTACTGATGTAAGGCTCACCAAAAGAAGCCTCCATTTTCATTTGTACTATCGTGAAGCTGTCTGTGTGTTTACGTTATGAATCAGGCAGAAACAATTCTTCGTTCTGATTTGCAGCTGGGAAGTGAAATATCCCTCTGCGCCAAGTGCTCCAAAATACCCAAACTTTGCACTGTGCAAGTCCGCCTTCTGTGCTGTCATAACTTTGACTGCAGTAAGTCTCTCCTAGGAAACTGTATTTTGGGAAAATACTCAGTTAATCAATCTTAATATTATCTGTGAGTTGGAAAGAACTTAAACTGTGCAGATCACTTTGTCCTCTAGTCAGCATGTTCCACTGTTCGAATTCAGCAAAGTAAGACTTAACCATGATTTTGTTCTTTGCATTTACAAGTGTGGGCTGTGATGGAACAAAACTGATTAGGTTAAGTAGTCATTTTAGTTTAATGGTCTTACTCACATTAGAAGTTGTGGGTTTTGTTTGTTTTTTTTTTTTTGCCAAGCTATAATTAAATAGGTGTAAAAATATTTCTTTGTATTTTTTAAGGGGCAGCGGGAGTAGGAGAGTGGGTGAAAATGCTTGGTAATGCAAATTTACTTTAAATACCTGACCCGTTGATACAGTGAGGTGTTAGGATGAGTTCAACCACACAAGAACTTAACACTGACACATCTTACTAAGATGCAGGTTTTCTGTTCTTTTGCCTTTGAACTTCTGATCTTTTAAAAGTTCAGTGATAAGTGGGTTACTTTACGTCCCAGTAATTATTAGTGCAAGGCTTCTTGTTTGACAGCCGGCTGTTGGGCTAGGAAGCTGGCGAGTTGATGGGGTTCTGTATGATGTTATGCTTGGGTAATGATTCCTCTGACTCAATTTTTCAAAGTTATTTGAAGCACCTGGGCATTGAGTCATCAGAGGCTCATTACCAGAGGTCGTCACTTAAAAATATGATTACAGCAGTGAAGGAGAAGGAAATCTGGTATCAGATGCTATCATGTTTCATGGTTCATCTGGTTTGTATGCTCAGTGATTCAGATTTTCACGCTGGTAGAATTTTTCCATGTATCAGTAAAGTTTGAGCAATAAGTCTTTACAGTTAGCTGTGGCTTGGTAATAAATGTTATTTTACTCCATTCTTTCAATGTTTTTCTTTGGGAGTTGTCACCTCTTTTAGAACCTTTGTTTTTAATGTCTTCGAAAATCTGCTTAAATTAGAACATCCGCACGTTCTTCTGTCTATGAAAACTTCCTTATTTGATTAGGGTGTCTGGCAAATCTCAAAAAGCAAAGTTTACACAGAGACAAAGGGAACGTATATGAGAATTTTGCTGTTTTAAATATATCAGTTCCCTCCTATATTGTATTTGCCCTCAATTGCAACATTGCTGTTGGAAGCAGTCTTGGAAAAGATTACAAAAGCAGGTAGTAGAGATTGTAAAATAGTGGGAGTGATTTGTTTCAGTCAGCACTGCAGTAAGACAGATTAAATAATTCCAGATATCTAAATGGTAGAGTGAATAATTATTGCAGTGCTCTGCGTTTAAAGCCTCGACTTTTCTATGTCAAATCACGTTTTGCAATTAGAAGGTCATTCAACTTCACTTTCAACTTTTCTGAAAGGGGCAAAAATCAAAGCTTGTGCTTTTACCTTCTTTAGTTGTATTCCAGCTCTCTCAGCAATTTGTGACCAAAAAGGAGCTTCCCGAGTAACACAAAGTTCAAAAAGCAAGGCATTCTTGTAGTAATTCAACAAGCAAAGCTCAAGTGCTACTGAGGAGAAGGATCTCTGCATACTGCTCACTGGAAAATTGAACTGGAGCTCTGAGCCTTATTTTTTCCAAAACGGTAAGAGGAAAAGGGCACGAGACATAAATTTTCTTGTAGGGAGTTGCCTTCGTGCAGGCTGCTCCAGCTGTTCGGTGGCCGAGAGGGGACCTTCAGGACTTTGCCTGGCGTGAAGGTCACACGAGCAGTCCTGGGCACTGCTAGTAAGAGGGTGTGTGCTCGTAGCAGGTCAAAGCAGTGACTCTCTGTGTGAGCAGATGTTTTGTTTTGCTAAGTTGGTTAGGGAAACTTTTTATTTTCCTCCTGTATTTCAGAGCAGCTCTTCAGAAGGAGGCTAAGGGCAGAGCTTCCCCCGCCAATAAAAGCAGCTGCTTTACCGGAGGATTTTCCAGTATGCAAAATGCGGCTGGAAGGAGGAGAGGGCCGCTGGGAGATGCTGGGCCCTGCAGCTTAAGGCAGGTCCCGGGGGAGTCTGAGCAAAACAGCTGCATGTGGGGACGGGCAGCGGTGCCTGACCTGGGGTTTCTGCAAGCGGGACTTGCCCGGGTGAAATCATTCAGTCCCCTCTCTTGTAAAACGTGGGACTCGTGTACAGCCTGGTGACGGGCGTTTTCTCGCGACTTATCTCTGTGTTGCTGACTTCTGCTCTGACTTGCCATCTGCTCCTCCTTGGCAAAGGAACTGTTGTGCTTGTATTTTGTGTCTTCACGCGGTATCTCTGTTTATACACAGCAGGTTTTGAAGTTGCTCTCCTTTTCCCAGCACTTAGAGACTGCAGTTCTCAATGTTCAGAGCGAAAATAAGCTGTCCTCTTCATTCTAGTTAAACTCAAGCAAAATGTTTGTTTTCTTGGCCTACACAATAAAAATGGCTAATTTTCAAGGGAAAAAAAGCTGTAAAAATTCTCTTAGGTGCCTGGTTCTCTCTTCTGTATGAGAGTTTTTCCCATTTGTCATGCAGGCAGTCAATGAGACTATCACATTTATTGTCTCTGCTAGTTCTGATTCAGCCATGGCATTCCATGAAGAGCCTGTACAATTGACCTTTCTGCAGCACCGAGGCCGTGAATGATGAGGCAATTCATTTTGTTCTAGAGCTTGATCAGGTCTGAGAATTAAGCTTAAATGTTTTATCTCCTCCACCGGATTAAACATTTTTTTTGGGGGGGGGGGGGTGTTGCTGCTGGCTAAGACTGAAGTAATTGAAAATCACGATACCATATGATATATTAGTACAGTTAGCGTTTGGCTAGTTACAACACAATTCTTTTAGCAGTACTGTCATTTCCTCCCGTAACAGCCCTGTATTTGTCTGCTGAAAATGGTTGCTTACGGAACACAAAATGAAGCATCTTTCTCACTGCAGATAAGGAGACCGTCTTTTTGGAAGTTTGTAAACAGGAGCTGAATTGTAACTGCTAGATCAGCAGCTCTGCCACCTTCTGTCAAGCTTCCAGGTTTTCTAGAAACTTGTAAGGAAGGAGCAGTTTAAACTTTCTTTTCTGACTTTTTTTTTTCATTTCTTTTACCAGTAACCTCTATAGTGACAGACAGAGAGTTTCTGGGGTATCCACTTTAAATCCATTCCTAGATAATGGAAGACGGTGATCTGTAAAAGAGAAACCTCAAAAGGTATATGACTTGCTGAAATGTGGCTCTTCCAGTTGTCATTAAAGTACTGTTTTTTGTGATGCTTCTGTCCAGACACTTTATTTTTTTTTAGTGTAGCGGGATAGGACAGTACTGCTAGCGTGCACGCTGCATGAAGTTGTAGGTGAGCAATGTCCGGTTTCAGTGCTGGCTGTTCTCCAGCTGGGCCTAGTGACTGAGCTTTGCGCACGTGAGCTGCTGTGGAAGGCGACAGGTTCGTAACTCCTGGGCTTTTCTACAGTGTCAACAGAAAAGCCTAGAACAGCTGTAACCTGGGGGTATGTTAGAACCCAAAAAACCTGAACATTGCCCATTTATATAGTAAAGTGACTTCATGTGATAAAGTGATAATGTATTTACATTGGTAAGACAGTTTCCTTGCTTGTTTTCGTAATATAAAAATAAACCTAGAAATGGTTCAATTATCAGGCTTTCATGAATTTTTTTGCTTTTTTTGTTTCTTGAAGGACTGAGAGATCACAAAACATTTAATGTCTTGATTAACGTTGGTTACTCAATTAACAGAGAATTTAGCAGAACTCCACGCTGAGGATCTGCTTTGCTGCATTTTAATTTTTTCTCTTGGATGTTTTCAGCTAGAATATTCCTGAGCACTTGTTTCCCAGTTAGTGTTACCAGTGTCTGGCCTTTCGGAGTTGTAAGGCTGTTCCATTCTGTAATTTACCTGCAGGTCGAGTTGTATTTGAAGTAGCATCATTTTAGCATGCAGGTTGGGCGCTCTGCAAGTTCTACATTCGCATCTAGGTTGGCCTCTGCAGCTGGCGTATGGAGATGCATGACCTGTAATAGTGTGGTGAGTCTGCAAAGGCTTGAAATTCATTAGCCTGCCTTGGTGAAACTTCATGTCTCACTAATTATTGGGATAATTGCAGTTCTGTAATCTCCTCTCACAGAGGAAGCACTCTTGTGTGACAACAGGCTGTCTTAATGAGTAGGTCAGGACATGACAGATTTTCTGGTGAATGCTGCAGGCATCTTCTCAAAACCTTTGCTTCTTCCTAGCTTTGTTCTTCAGGGCTGGGTTTGCGAGGGTTTAATGCCAACAATTGCACGGTCTCAGGCTAATACCAGAAGTCAACATGGCAGGCTCCTGAAATACACAGATAAACTTTGGGTCGGCAAACAGCTGCAAGGGGGTAGTTTGATTGCAGAGACACGGTAGTGATTGAATCTGGGCAGAGATTGTAATCGCCCTTGAGATAAATGTATCCTGCCTAACATCCATAAAACAAAGCCATGCTGCACTCACTCCAGTTGAGCATGCTGGTGTAACTGGAATTAATCTTCTCAGGTTGGAAATTGTTTAGATGTGGACCTGTTATAGATCTGTATTCAGAAAGGAAAACACGAGGCAGTGTGGGCATGCAGAACAGTGCAGTAAATTGGTTTTGAGAAATGTCTTCTGACAGAGTTGGAGCTCCTCACCCATGGTTAAAGTATTGCAATACATTGTTAATTGATAACTGGTTTGTAACTAATGCTTTGAACAAGAAGAAAAAAAAAGTTTGTGCTTAACCCAATAGAAAGCTCAGATGTGATGAGCAGGAGTACCTAAGTCAGTATTTGGAAACGTCTCTAAATTGCATGGGTATGATGCGTGTATTTCTGCAGCTGCATTTCCCTTGCGTCTGTACTGCCTGGGTGCGTGCAGATCCTGTTACCTGGTTCCCCAGTGCTCCATCAGTACGTCTGTATGGGCACTGCAAAAGGTATCTGAGCACCTCTGTTAAAGGAACTTCGTGGTTAAAACTTCAAAGTGCACGATGGCTCTTTTGCAAGTATCACGCCTGAATGCTGCTTTTTAAAACTACCGACCTGCTTATAGGTGATCTGCGAGCTTCAAAATCCTTAAGCTTGGTCATGAGCGTGCAAATAAAACCTGCTGTGTTTTCCATTGTTCCTGCTCGTGGCAGTGGTTATCTACCCACCTGTATTGCTAACTGCAGGGAAAGGAGCTATAATTCCCTTTAAGAGATCTTAAAATCTTAAAGTATTACATTCCAACACTTGTAAGAGATCTTTAGCATAGGCATAGGCTGATAACTTTGAGTCCTTATTGTGCCTTGTAATGTTTAGCCCCAGATGGTTGAGCCGAGCAGTGGGATCCCCGAGGTGTAGGAATTCACCTGAAGGCAAGCTCTCAGTGTGAGAGCTGCCTGTTGTGCTGGCCAGCAGTCTGTCTGCTTGTGTTGGCGCCGGGCGTGCCAATGTTTGCTTATGGGGAAGCAGCTATAAAGAAGTCCAGGGTCTGTAAATCAAGAGGGAGGTACGTAACCAGAAGCAAGCAGGACTCATTTAACTGAATGCCTGTCGTCTTCTCTCTCTGAGAGCTGCTGGCAGTAGCTGAAGGGGCTCCTCGGGTCCCTTGCCCTCCTGGCCTTCCAAGCTCAGCCATGGTATCCCTATATTTTGGCTCTGCCAAAGCTGCCTGTACTTCAGCTTGGTCCTTTCACAGAACTAGCACTTGCTGCAAGGAGTTAAGTGGTCTCCCTGCCTTATTGGGAAATGCTCTTAGATGTCAATGACCAGCTTTCCTCAGAAAGAACCTGTGCCAAGAGCCACGAGGAGCTTCCAGGGGTTATCAGCTGTGGGTGTGCCTGGGGAGGTTCTTTCAGCAAGTAAAAAGCCCTCTTCAGGAGCTCGCTCTTCCTCAGCTCTGAAGAGCCAGTCTGTCCTCACACAACAAAAGCATGAGTTGCTGAAGAAGGTTAATAAGCCGTTGCCCTTATGACTAAGGAAAATGTTTTTCAAGTCTCTTTAGCACTTGAAAACTTGCTTAGTCATTTGTTTCTCTCAGAAGAACATGTAGAAGTAACTTTAAGGTATGCATATTACAACTGTATTCTAATTTTAAAGAGTTGTTGGTTTAAGCCACACGCGTTTTGGTGGGAATCAAGTATGTCAGTACCGTCCCTTACCTCATAAACACTTCAAACTTTGCACCTTGTACCTTTTGGAACCTCTTTATGCTCTGTTAACCTTTCCCTTGGATTACGAGGTAGGTCTTTTAATCCAGTGCCATTATTTAATTACGTATCTGCCTGAAGTCTTGGAGGCACGTGCAGCTTCTGAGGGAGAAGCGGAGTTCCCTGCCCTCTCCTCTTGTCTGCAAGCATGTTTTATTAGCAGGATGAAATGATGCAAGTCCTTGTTTCTTTGCTTTTTATCTGTGTTTAATTTGCTCCTAATGTGATTATAGTCAGCGTTGTTACCTCCAAATGACTAGCTGCAGGCTACCAGACTATTTTAGAGTTGAAAAATTGCTCAGAAGAAAGCGAGCCAGCAGGCCAAGAGAACGCTTTTCAGTCTGGATTTGCAGAGTAATGGGGGGATCCTGCAGCTGCTGGGGGGACTTAAGGTAATGATAGCAGAAGGCTGTGATCTCTGCTGGTCCAGAAGAGGAGCTCTTCACTAAACGATGTTTCACTTTTTGGGTGAGTTTGTTTTAATTCTGGTGTTGTTGAAAGCAAAAAAAGCAATTGTGTTAGTAAAGAAATGTAGCACTCAAGGGAGCTTTTTATTAAACAAGTGAATTTTAGCTTTCAGTTGCTCTTTAATAAAATTGTAGTATGAAACAAATTTGAAGGGGTAGTTCAGTTTCTTCAGCCTGGCGGGTTTGTCTGGGTAGGTGTTGAGCACACCTACAAGAACAGCGATGCCTAGCATTGCACATGCAATACACATTTTCTCAGTCTGCTCTGTATTAGTTTACACATTTAAATGATCCTAATCTTTTAATTTCTTTACTGTAGCCAAGACAGAAAGTAGCTACCTTTCCAGGCTGAGAGGCATAAGCACTTTCAGAGCCATTTGACGTTTCCGCTTAGGCTATCCAAGTATGCACTTAATCCAGCAGTCTGATACAATTGTGATGGATGGACTAACATGAGGAGGCAGTTTTGTTAAATCATGTCCCCAGATGCTGCAGTTGCTGCAATAAAAAACTGTTCAGTCTTGGAGTACTGAGTGGCTTTTGGGTGAGCCTGGGTTTTAGAAAAAGAAGGGGGGAGAAGGTTAAGTATAGCTAAGTGATAGCCACTGATGGAAGTACACTGAGGTGGGAAAAAAGGGATGTCTCCTACTTTATGTTCCTAAAGCATTTTTCTTTTTGTTCCTCAGCTCTTCGGACACTAGTTGTTTTAATTCTTCACCTTCTCACAGTTCCCTTAGTAATAGCAACTGTGCGACTTAGCGAGCATCTTGACTTGCCTGAGAGCTCTTTTCGAAGATGAGGGAGCATAGGAAAGAGAACGGAGCCAGTTTATTGGATCTTCTGCACTTCAAATCTGCTCACTGTCATGGCTATTTAAAATTTAAGGAGTTTAGTTGAGAAGAAGAGTCCTAGCTCAAAAAAAGTCAGTGCTTTTTTTTTTTTTTTTTTGGAAGACATTTTGCTGGGCTTCCCAATTCATGATTTCTGCTTCTCTAGTGGGTTGCAGATTTCTTCAAAAAGATTTATCTGCCCCAGTTACTTTCTGGAAAAATGATACAGAATTTGATCTTTCTATGAATCTGGGAATCGCTGCTACCAGCATAGCATAGCATACCAGCATAGAAAGTAGAACACGATGCTGGAGAGCAAGCATGAACCTGCAGTCTACTGCTCTCATTTCTACTGTGATGTGATGCTGCAGTTGCCTTTAAGACAAGTGGCACCAAGCAGACTAAACTTGTAAATCCTGGTCCCTTGAGAAGTGCAATACCGAATGGCTGAAGCTCCAAATCATGTGCTATCTGCTAAAAGGAAGGCATGCATTTATTAGAGGAATTTCATGCTTTGAACCTTTTATGGACATTTTCTTTGCACTGTGCTGCTGCCAGCTATCCTAGAGAAGCTGTCATCTTGTGGCGTAAGTTCCTTAAACACTAACACGTGGCTGAAAACCATGACTCTGGCATAACACAAGATCTTTCTAATAGAATGAAATCCTGTCCATGGGGAAAGTGTTTTCAAAGATAAGTTCAAATTTTGGGTGGGTATCACTGACATGCTCCAGTTTTGATGCTGCTCTCAAATTTGTGCAGCTGGTGGGCTGCGCCTGTGCACATCAGGATTGTCAGACCTGGGGGTAAGCTGCTCTTCTGCCTGAGATAGTTGTCTCACTGCTGATGCGCCTTAGAAAAGACGTAAAGGTTCCTTTTATGAGAAATAGGAGCAACTGCTCCCTCTCCTCCTCCAGGGTGCTGGGACAAGCAGAGAGGATCTGGTCCGCCAGGATGCCTGTAGAGATCTCAAACTCACATATCGTAGTGGTAATGCAGTCCTTCATTAGAATTTCATTTTAATGACTCTTGCAGCCAAATTCCCACTTAATTTATGCTAAGCATCTCGACATGCTGCCAGTTGCAGTTCCATAGCCTTATGTCTGTTTGCAGAAATCAGTTGGCAAGTGGTCGTGGTTATTTTTTTCCTCTTGGAAAGAAAAGGGGTGGGAGGAGCAGAAGATGTGCAAGTCTGACAGATGTAAATAATGGATAAAAGCTAACTGCTCCAAACTTGCAGAGGAACAGCGCTTTGACTAGTCCAGGTACTGCTTTTCAATATGAAGAATCTTTGTATTTTAGATGCTATTTAGTGCTAATAATGCTTAGACACTGTTACTGTTATTTTAAAAAGATGGCAATGATGATTGATTGCAATACTTAGTGTGAAGTCTAACTTCTGTAAATTCTAAGTCAGTAGATCTGTAACAGCAGCCCAGATGTGTAACTCAACAGCACATGGAACCAGTTCCCGAGGATGCTGGTGTACCACTGAGAAGCATTAGTTTCCATTTCTGAATGAGCTTTTCAGCAGTGTGGCTGTAGGCATTTTCCTTCAATAAGATCTCCTGTCTTTAATTTGCAGAGAAAACTGCCATCTTCCTCTCCTTCCAGACAAACTATAATGTATGCTAAGCATCAGGTGTTTGTTTTTCTTCTTGTTAGGTGGTGAGCAGCTGGTACTTGTTTTGTGGATTTGCAATGTTCTGTAACTGAAGCAATGGCCTTTATTCCGAGAAATGAACGTTTGAATCTCTGAAGTTCCTATCGTTCTTGGATTTTTAGATCCTTTTACATATGATCAGATGTAAATATGAAGTAAAACTGTTACTGTAACACTTTCTTAAACTATGTTTTGAAGAAGTTATGTTTGTACGTTTGTGGTCATTTTGTATTATTTGGAATTGTCTTTGCTATTTCAGCAGTTCCCATTTTATAGGTGTTCAAAATGTCTATAAACTTTGACCTCATATCCAATGTATATATTGCAGTACCCAGGAGCTAAAATCTTTTTCTGGTTGAGTGCTTTCTTCTCTCCATATACGTATGCTATTTTGCAATGATCTAACTCTAAGCTATGAGTACCACTTGGATGCAATATCTGCGGCTAGTAAGTAGGAAATGGTTTGTTGCCAAACCACACCATTTTCCTTTGTCATGTTTTGGAACTGATTGTCAAAAAATCAGATAGGTGTGGGGCTGTTGTCTCAGTGCAAGGAAATGCCAGAGGAAGGGCTTTTTCCGCTGTTAACAATGCACTTATTAGATGGAGCGAGTCACCTATAAACTCAACCAATTATAATTTATAATTTTATAATAATCCATGTTTGTATTACTATGAATCCTTTTTTCAATTTGTCAAAATGCAGTAGGGCAAAAATTGAGTTTGCATTTTCTTCCCTTTTCCTATTTCTCTTTTAACAACTTCTGAAATAGGAATCTGGAGCAGGTGAATGAATAGATTTGGCACGAGGGCTTTATTAAATTCTGTGCATCTCTCTTGGTCTTTCCTTCCATACGTGCTGAATACTTCCAGATTTCTCTGCATAACTTAATCTCCTTGGAGAGCAAAGTATTTGCACATGATATCTAAGTTATTAGACACAAATATTTTAGCTTTCCAGTCTGGTCATTACTGTAGGGTGTTGAGACACTTCTGAAGACTAAAAATTTGGTCATGTCCTGGTGAACTCCTATTGCCCATGAACAAAAGCCTCAACTTGATATCATCTTGTACTGCTTGAGGGATGTGAAGAAGGCTGCTTGCCCCATAGGCCAGATGCCCAAGCTGTGTTCAGGTGACTTGTGTAATGGGATATATATGGGTAATCTGCTGTAAAAATGACATGTTCAACACCTTTACGTCTTAATGCTGAGGGGAGAGGGCTGGTGAATGGTGCTTCTTACAGCCCTACCTAAGTTGTTCCTGCAGTTCAAAAGGTATGTTTCTTATCTTCAATTTTATTGCTTTAAGGAGAGTAAGGAGGGTTGTTCTTCCATCTGCAGGGAGGCCTGATTTTCTGCTGGGAGGAAGGCAGTCGGTGGTGTTATTGAAAACAGTTTTCTCTTCTTCGTCTTGGTTTTGCATGGCGTAATCCGAAAGTGCTGAAAGCCTCCTTTCTAAAGGAAGAAAAATAATAATAGGAAGCATTAAATGTGCTTAGGACACATGGTTTTCTTAAACGTTGTGCTTCTCTAGTAGAAAAGACCAAGTGCTTGACTTGTGCGTGTCGCTCCTGATTAGCTTTGTCAGCTGAGCTACAGGATGTGCTTTTTTCCTCTTTGTTTTTATTTACACTGAAGTGAAGTATCTTGACCAGACAAATATTTCTACATGATACTTACGAAATTAAGATGTGAGGAATGGAAGCTGTGTTTTTTCTGGGTTTATGTCAGAAGGGATGCCTGGAAGGGGATCATAACAACTTTCAGTTTTGAGGCTTGATGAATGTCTGCCTTCTGGTATCTTTTCCTTTTTTTTTTCTTTTTTCCTATTATATAGTTCGCTTTTAAGCGGAAATAATGATTTTACTGTGATATTTATGGCAAAAACTATTTGTTTCACTTTTTTCTTCCCCTGACCTCCAAGTGCAAGAAGGCCCTCATTGCTGTGGGCAGTGCCTGACGTTGTTAGTAATGCTGTCATAAAATTGGCTTTTGTTTTTGGCTTATTTCCTGCTGATAAAATATATATAATAATCCCTTTCTGCTGCTCATAATCTTATATGAGCTGGTGGGGAGGAGGTTTCTTTTCCTTTTCTGTGGATTTGGGGCCTGCGAAACAATGATTGCAGTTCCAGTTTTAGAGGCCTTCGTATACACCCACAGATCTCTGCAACTTTGTTTTTAGAAATGACTTCTCTCCTAAACTTCAAGCTACTAAGGACTCTTTTTTTTTTTCTTGTTACTGGGTTTATAGCTTGTTATTTTAGTTGCACAAGTAAATCTATTTGTTAGCACTGTCTGGTAACACGTGTACTTTTCCTGCTTGACTTTCTTGACCAGTCGTCTAGCTTTCTGTTTTGTTGCTCTGTGGTAAGCAGCATTGGCACCAATGGGATAAAATAAGTATTGATCACTTCTGGGGCACCTGGCTAATGTGACAACTTGAGATATAAGTTATAAGGTTTTTATTATTTATAAGTTCTGTTTTATTTCCAGGAAAGGCAAGCACAGATAAACTTCAAACCTGACCAAACAAGACAGCATGAAACCCTTTATCTAATACACCACTTTAATGGCAGAATCTTCCTTTAAGATTCTAGGGTGAATTACATGTGATTTTTGTCAGATTCTCTCTGCATCAATCTGAACAGTTTGTGAGGAAGTAGTCACTTTTAATTCCTGATAGCCTTCTCAACTTTAGATTGGAAGGTAATGTAATAGAAGACAATGAAATGATAATTGGGAATATAACCTTACACCGTGCCACAACTCTTTGTATATAGCAGCTCTGGTCTTTAAACATTAGACAACTTTGTCAGTGTTTCTAACAACATTTTTTTTAATGTAGTGCAATTGCAGAGTCACTACACAGTAAAGACTTTTGTGTCTAAATACTTGAAAATTAAGTTGTTCTTTTTGTTTGTTTCTCCCCCCACGCCTGTGCCAGTATGTAACAGGCCCGCTCTGTTTGTGCGTTTCATAGAATAGTTCCTCCTGATTACTGAGTATCTCAAAACATCACTGTACGTATTACTATTTGTGTGCAGCAGTGATTACTCACATGTGCAATCATTTCTGATTTACTCTGTCCGAATTGCTTGCTCTATGAAACAGTCCCCTTTACCCAAATTGGAGTTGGAATGTGTCTTGTAGAATAAAATATTAATTGGATTGTTTGCTAAAGTTAGAAGCCTTTCCTTCTTCCCCTTGGAAAAAGCTGTACAGACAATTTTGGACAGGGCAGAGAACAGCAAGTTTAATATTGTGAATCTTCCAGGAAAAAAGTGGTTATCTGTAAGAGCTGTGCAGGAGATTTTCGTCTCGTAAAGTTTGCATTAGTGTTCAGTTTGGAGCTCTAATTTAGGAGATATTAGCCTCCACCATGCTGAGTTGCTCTTCGTACATCCAGCCCCTCCCCACCTAGTATTTCTGCTGTTTAACAATGAGTCTTCTGTGCAGTCATCTAAATAACATGGAAGGCTCACTGGTGTGTTCTTTTCACTTATAGGCTCGTGTTATGTATGACTTTGCTGCTGAGCCTGGAAACAACGAGCTGACCGTCAGTGAAGGGGAGATCATCATAATTACCAACCCGGTAAGAAAAATGACATGGAAACAGGGCTTCACTGCAGTGTCCTGGCCTAATTCAGCAGGTGAAGGAAAAGATGTGCTAGGTGACTCTGTGAATCCGTGACTACCTTCCACTGAAGAATTAGTACACGAACTAAAACCAAAGAATTTTCTAATAGTGTTGTGGAAACAAATGCAATTAGCATGATTCTGGAGGTCAGGGGCCCTCTCAGCCTGTGCCTACACACTTTGGAATTCGTTGCTCAGCTTTTTTATTCTGCTAAATAGAGCAGAGCGCCAAGGCAGAAAGAGCTAATGATAGTGATACCCTTTACATCTGAGTGTTGTCTTTTTTTCTTGTGCCTAGTGTTCCACATTTTGTGTTTATGTAGTCTCTCACGTTTGCCACTTGAATTTAAATAATTCTGACATGCCAGCTCCCTTAAAGGTTTTGCGTTTTTTAATTAATGGCTTCAGTATTCCAAGTTTCTTTAAAGAACTTGTCACAAAATTTCTAAATATGTTTCTAAATATGTGCATTCTTCCATAATTAAAGCAATGTGCACAAGGTACAGGGAAGGGGTGGGGAAAATATTAAGGTAATGTTACCAAGGAAAATTTCAATTATTCTTAAAGTATGTTTGAGCAGGGCTATTTGATTTATTAATGTCAGCGTGCTTTTATTCTCCTATATAATTCTTACAATTGAACAGAAGTGTTAGTTGAATCTTCTGTGCTTCTGAATCTTTAGTGATATGGCTCAATGAATAGGCTTTCTTTTTGAAACAAACAAAATCCCCTCATCTGGATGCCAGATTTTATTTATCTGGTTGCATAGGAAATGTACAGACGAAACAAATTTTTGAAAGAACATAATCGTGTATAATCCTGATACTTTTTAATTCCACAGACTTTAAATATTTGAAGCAGATATTTAATGGAATCAGCACCCTCTTGAATAGGATGCTGTACTGTAGCAGAGGTAACTTTTTAAATAATTCAGAAGTTTTATGTTGCTTCACAATAGTTTACAGCTTTTAAATTTGCTTTTGCTGAAAAAGCTGTCTGTGTGAGAAGACAATAACCCAAAACCAAGTAAAAAATTATTTCATGCTGTCTATGATTAAACTGTGGCATAGATTGCCACAAAGGTTCTAGATCTTTTTTGATGTAAAAAGTTTATAGACAGCAATGACAAAAGTCATGGAATTCCATTGTTGGAATGCTAATAAGCGCAGTGGTACTAATGTGACTTCTGGCTGAAGATGTCATCACCCCTGTAGATTAACCAAACTAGTTGAATTTTAATCTGAGATACCTACTTGTTTGTGTTTTTAAGTGTAATCTTTTAGGTATATAAGAAAAAGCAATTGAAAGTTTGTTATTTCAATAACTGGTTGGTCTTTACTATTTAAACTCATAAATACATGAGCAGACTTCTCTTTATTATGTGCAGGATTATAGAAAATTTCTAAGTAAAAGAAAAAAATTTTGCATAAACAAATATATCAGTTAAAAAACAAATTGAGAACCTGAAATTCAGTAATTACTGTCCAGCATATGTAGTTCCAGTTCTCAGCTCTGAATTAGCTTGACATGTAACTCTGTTCAAGAAACAGCTTGATTTTATTTTTATTTTTAAACAGAACTGGCTTATTCTAGATAATGTTGTCTTGGAATTGACTTCGCTTAACTGCAGAGTTCTGCAAAGGCTTTCTAATGTATGTAGAATGTGTTTAAAAAAAAAAAAAAAGCCAGTCACAGGTTGCACCACTGAGGTCTGAACTGTGTTAGCTTTTTTCCAAACTGATGGTCTGAGACCTGCCTCTGTGGTATTGAATGTAAAGTAGGAGTGTCTCCAGATGCTGTGCGGCATATGCCTCTGAACCTTGAGATTATCCTTACTGTTCTTGTGCTATAGCTGCCTCTCATCGCACTCCTGCACCTTCCACAGATGAAGTCCAGATTATACAAATGTTACCAGTAGCTTAATTCCCTGAGTCTCCTTTCTTTATAATCTGTTGAATTAAATGAATACTTTGGGAACAGCCTTCTAATAGCTGTGTTTTGATGATGGCTGTGCAGAGAATTGGCTGTGCATAATGCATAAATGATTGAGTGCTCAAAATTAAGCTTTTTCCCCTCATGCTTATTAAAGTCCTCCATAGCCATGTGAAACAATCATGGCCTGTGTCCTGTTTAAATGAGTATCTGCTTATTCAGCAACTTTAAGCAAGCTTGTTCATGGTCATATAGTCAGACCTGTCTATTGAACCTTGCGTTCCACATTTAATAGAAAGCCAGTGCTCCCTTCTGAGTTTAAATCATGCTGTGTGATCCATCTAGCAAAAGTATTTCCATATTGTTGTTGGTTTTTTTTTTAGGATGTCGGTGGAGGCTGGTTAGAAGGAAAAAACAGCCAAGGAGAGAGAGGACTTGTTCCAACAGATTATGTTGAGGTAAGCGACTGCATCGCTATGCACTAAGAAAGCAGAACTACTGAAGAAGCAACCCTTTGGTTTGCTGATCAAACTCTTAATGCTCAAATGTGAAACTTCCAGTGTTAAAGCTCAGAATGTATATTACTGAAGCAGCTGTAGCTGACTTTGGAGATCAGTGCAAACATGTCATCTAAAGCTACTGTGCTTCTTAGTGGTTTCCCAAGAAATGCAACAGGAGGTTAACCATAGTGAATATCAGTGATCTGCAGAACGTGAGCTATTTTGAGTTTGTTTCTGGTTTTCTGTCTCGTGATCCAATGATTTTGTTTTGTCTGAAGATGCAGATGTAGAAGTGGAGTGAGTAATACAAGTTACACTGGCGTTGCTGTGGCTGACTTGCCACATGCTCATTAATCTCTAGAATGGAACTGCATTTCAGGGGCTCAGGATATGGGATCCCAAATCCAGGGACTGTTCATCATCTTCCTGAGGGCCTGTACTGTCTCTTCAGTATTGATCTGCTCGTTGCTTAAGGACTGCTGTTAATGGGGTGGGGATGGAACAGGTCTCTGAAAGTAAAGCCTGGAATCTAATTCACTCTTGGAACGCATGGTGTCTGCAGGTTGGCAGCTTACTGTATTCAGTTTGTTAGCTTCTAAGTAGCTTCTGGCTCTCCAAATTGGTTATCCCAAACTGATTGTCTGAGTATTGAGTTCCCAATCTCCAAGCAGTAATGTTAGCTACCTTGTTAATCCCTTGTTAACTTATAGATAGGTGTTTACTGCCACGAATATGTTAAGCTATGATAATGCAAACCAGTTCTACCTGTCATGGAAATAAATCCTCTAGATTTACTTCGGTCAACTTCTTGTAAAAGGTACTATTGAATTTGAATTCAGGGTGTATGCTGCCATCATAACATCTAGTGTTAGAAGGTTATATGTAATTGGATCAATGGAAGCATAAAATCTCTTGCAACTTTTTCCATTTCAGATTATAACCGACAGTACAAAAGATGGAATTAGTTGTGGTAACTCATTAGCTGACCAAGCCTTTTTTGATTCCCTCTCTTCAAATACAGCTCAGACCAACTCGGCTGCAAAAAGCAGTAATCAGGTATGTCTCCAGGTTTTTTGGCAACAGTGGGCATGGCAGTTTGTTGACATAACTGCTTGCACTTCTCCATTGTGCTGTACCATATTTGTGAACCCTCATAAAAGTACTAATTTAAATAATTGTGTTTTCCCTAGGGATCGCTTCTGTTGAATGTTAATGGTGTGTATGTCTCTTCAGCTACTGTCACTGCTGGAAAAAGGAGCATTCTATCACTTTCAAAAATAGAGCTCAAAAATAGAGCATTTTATTTTTTTTTCCTGTCTGCAACCATAGAAATCCGTGACTACCTCAGTCTCTGTACCCCAGTTGTGTGTAAATCACTCTTGGTAACTTTTGTTAATATGCTTACCTTTTTAAGAAACTATGCTTTTCCTTTCTTTTTCTTCTTTTTTTCTTTTAATTTCTACTATAATTGAGTGTTCTACGCATCATCAGCCAGTGATGTGTATACATCTTGTTCAGAATTTGAGTAAGGTTTGTTTGTTTGATTAAAAAAAGGTAAAGTAATTTCAGGCATTATTTCTAGTTTGTCGAAGAAGAGGCTGACTTTGTTTTTGCTGGAAGACTGTTTTCCTTTGCTTTTCTGCCTTTTTCCTTTATTCACAGCTTTTTGTCCAGTGTCAATTTATCAAGCAGCAAGTATTTGGTTTCATGTTACATATCCAGGGCAGACATCATCTTAAACACAGGCTGTTTGTTATGGTCTACGCATTACTGCATGTCTTACACGTAGGAACAGTTAAACATGTCAAAGTCCATAGGTCAATAGGAGAATGAAACCTGCTCTTTCCATCAGCAGCATGCAAAGGTCTCAGGTGTTGGAAAGTAAATGCTTCACTCATTGTAGCAGCTGGGAACACACCTAGTTCATAGAGCACTTAAAAAATAGTTATTAGTTTTCTTAACTGTAACTTGCACTACCGGGACTTTGAGATGAAGTGAGATCTCTTGAAAAGTGTGTATCGACTGTCATGCAGAAATGCCCCATGTAACAGTTCATTGACTATATGGCATTTCATTTATGCTTCCTTGTATTGAGCTAGACAATGCCAGGGGTAATACAAGACTTCCTTAACTTTCATTTAAAAGTTTCTAACTGTTCTTCAGTGATCATTTGTAGTTTGCCTTGTTGTGACTGTCTAAAAGAAAAGGTGGTAGAGTAGGGGGGAGATCCTGGTGGTACTTGTAAGCGCTCCCTGATGGCATGCTCCAGGCAAAGTCATGGGAGGAAAAGTTAAAACAAAGGTATCTGTTTTGTGGGAAATAAAGAATTAATGTGGCAGTGTAGTTTTGGAAGATGAATTTTTCGAGGAGGGAAAAGCTTGAAAATGCAGGGATCATAGGATCAGTAGTTTACTGACTCTGTAATACAAACGAATTTGCCGTTTCTTCACAAGTTTTGGAATGGAGTAACTTCAGGTGAACAGCGTGTCTCATCTCTGTCAGTAAATTATTCTTATTTGTCTGATCCCTCTCCATTATTCTTCAAATGCTTCGTGAGACAGTTTGGAGAACCTGTGTACCATGGTGTATTACGGTAAAGTTATACTGCTGACATCAATAGGAGAGAGGGGAGGGTGCGCCTGGATGCGGGCAAGGTCATGCAAGATGTGGGGGAAACTAATCAATTTTCTCAGGCTAGTATGTTTGGGGTTTCTGTTTTCCTGCTTTTTCATTACAGAAACCATCCTGTTGCATGGTCAGGATTTTGTCATGATTTCAATTTTCTCAAGTTTTTTCTTTTAACTGAGTTCAGTAAACTGCTGTTCGGTTGTATGTATATATTCTAGAAAAGCAGTAGGTCCTGCTTTGAAGTTTTTTCAGCTTCTGACGTTCATCTGGTAGCCTGTTCCTGTAGTTTATTGGTAATAAGAATTTAATTTGTATACTGAGCAGTCTGGCTTCAGCTTTTGGCTATTACGCCTTTCTCCAAGATCAGAGAGCTCTGTAGTACGTGGCATTTTCTCCCTGCAAAAGTTCTATGGTTAATTGCCGTCATGATTAAGAAGCTCTGTCTGTTTGCTTCTTCATGTAAGAAGTTTTTCCTTCCATGAAAAGCTGCCTTCTGCGATCTTTCTGATCTTGTGACTAATCTGTAAAATGAAGATACTGGAATTTTATGCATTCCTCCTGTGTACATCACATGACTCAAAACAGAGGTTTAATATTGCTGTTCTGGTATAGAAAAGCCTGATATACTGAAAGATTGCATCGGCTCTTGTGGTGTTGCATCACGAGGTCAGAGTTGTTCATCCACTGCATACTAGCTTCTCTTTTAGAGCTGTTGCCTCTAAGAATACAGCTTTCTACTTTCTGGGTGCAGAAGCTTTTCCTCGATGCAGTACTCCACACTCAGTTGTGTTAACATTTACATTGTTTAATGTCAGTTTGTTCAGGCGCTCTGGGTTCAACTGTATTCAGATGCACAGTTGCAAGCAATTGACTTACTATTTTCAAGTTGATTTAATGAGTGACTGAGTCAATATACAAAGTCCTTCATCTACAAATGCAATTTGTGTGTTCTGGCTCTGGAGGGCATAGAAATATGACAAATTAGTTGCTAATATAAACAGAATTGATGAAGGAAGTGCTACAGTAGTGGAAACTAAAATGTTCGTAGGTACAGTCTTGTGCACTGAATAAGAAATGTCAGCGTTCCTAACTGCTGACATTTTGTTACCTGCCACTTTATAGTAACATGGGATTTCAAGTTTATTACAAGAAGATTTTATAAAAGCACTTGTAAATGAACAGGGTGTTTTTAGGATTTTTCTTACTACTGCTGTATTGAAGTCACTTTAATGTACATGTAATCATATAACATTCACAGCCCCCCCAATTTTAGTAAGGCAAAAAGACATCTTAATTCTTGAAATGCCTACAGTTCTTCTAACAGTAAGGAAAAACATGGACTCTCACACAGTCTTTCAGTACCAAACCTTATTAAAAATAATAGATTTATCTAAGTTAGCGTGTTGGGTTATTTGGTTCCCTTTTTTAGGAGACCTGCTTTTATCAAGTAGCAATGCTGTATATGGTACAGAACCTTAAATCACGACAGTTTTCCCAAATCAGTTCCTGTGCATGCATCTCAAAACAAACAAACAAAACCTCTAAATTGTTCCCTCTATCTACACCCATCCCATTTTGCTTTCCAGACAAACAACAGATCTTTGGTTTCCCACTATGGACCATTTTTCTTTTTGGTATTTAAAAAAACACAACACATCAGTATGAACAGTGCTGCCTGTCTTTCCTTTTCTAAGATGTTTTGTTGTCATTCAGCAAATTGTCTCCTGAGAAATAATTAGTAAGCAATACATAACAGAGCTCTACTTCCTTTTTTTTTTTTCCTATGAGAAATATATAATGACCACAACAACATTTTGGTTTTGTGCTGTACCTGGGTTTGCCACAAATGTAAAGTGACAATAGAAATGGAGCATAGAGGTACTTCCTAAAGAGAAGGAAAGAATTTGGCACAACTTGGCAGTTTACTCTTCCTCAGTTAATTCCTGGAGTCAGTAGTGTCTCAGCAATAAATGTCTTGGTAGAACTTGCAGCTGCTCCTTAAAGGAGTCTCAAGCAGATAACAGAGACTCACGCCCAGATAGCCAGGAGGAGGTGAATGTTTCCAAGAACTATGTGTAGAAAACACTGGGGGAGATGAAAGCAACCAGAGGAAGCACTAAAACTAATTATATGCAAACAAGGAAAAAAATTACTGAATGTGACTATTTTTACACCTAGAGAAGAAAAGCAGATGTGAGATCTTAGTGTTACATCTGCCCATTGTGTTCGTGGTTTCACGTCTGAAAAGCCTGTGGAAAATATTAGTCAACAAAACATAATTTAAGTGACCCCTAGCTGGCAAAGATGGAGGCTGTTAAATGTCTTGACCTTGTAGCTCTTACACAAAGGAAGTAAAGGAATGAAAAGTTTTTCTTCTCTGTCAACCCACTGTTCCTCTGAGTGATAATTCAGGCTTGCTAATTTGTAGTCATTTGAAACAACCAGTGAGTAAGTATATCAGCACTCTGGTTTTTTGTTTGTTAGAATTGCATATATACATTAAAGAAAGTTGCCTGTGAACTTTTCTGGTGTTAAAATAACACTGGCAATAATGGCACTGGAATGAATTTAAATTATTGTAATACATCAAACCTGAAATTTCTCAATTCTGATGAAAGACAAGTGGTATTTTTTTTTCTTGTGCTGAATTGTTTCCAGGGGCTGTAGCACAACAGATATCTTTTTAGGCACTTTTGTTTAATAGTATTTCCTATTGCAATTGACTAAGAAGCTAGCTTGGTTGTATTTGGAGTGTTGGTACTTAAATTATGTATGGAAATACAAGCATTAATCTAAAATTCCTTCTGAGTAGTCTCTTCTGGTTTTTTTTTTTGTGTGTGTTTGGGAATCTGCACTTGAGAGATCAAGAATATTGCTTCTTGAGACAGATGCACTTGCATTTATTTTGCACGTGTTCCGGGTTCAGAAACTGCTATTTTAACAGTGACGATCTTTCTCCATTCTGAACCACAACTTGTGGTGTTCTTTCATTTATTTAAATTAACATGTTTTAAAAGTTGTGAACAAAGGGAAGCTTGCCATTTTTAAATGGTGTATATCTGACTAAATTACAATTACGTTGGCCCAAATGAGTTCTTTTTACGAAGCTAAGCCTTTTTTGTCTGAGCAGTAGTCTCACTAGTGGTATGTAAACAAACTGTATGTACAGTTAGTCACAATGTAGTCCTGCTACCTACAGCCTGTGTTGCATGTTTGAACACAGAAGTGCTAAAGACTTCAACATATTATATTTTAGCATGTATGGTTTCTACTCCCTCCTCCTTACAGCTTAACATCAAGTCTTTTTTTCCTCCCTCTGAAGAATCAAAAATCAGTATTAAAAATGCATAAATGAAGTTAAAGTGGAATACTGCCTATCAGTTTCAGTGTGGAAGTGGATCACCAGCTATATGTGTAAGAGCTGTAGATGTGGCTTCACAGTACTTAAGATATAAAAGTAGTCCTTGTAACTAACCATAAGTTGCGTTTGTAGAGGAGTTTGTTCCTTTTTCTTGACGTTGATTTTCTGATCACTGCCAAGTGCACTTCTGTATAAAGATGACTGTACAGCTCTTTTAGTTCTTGGTAAAATACGTATTCTGCAAGTTAGCTTTTTTGTGAATTGCAGATTTGTCAGTTAATTCCAGAGTGACCTTGGTGAGCCCACATGTAGTATGTCTTCAAATATGTTGTAGGCTGACCAACAAGGGCCCAGGAGTAGGTACACGAAGCAATTAACAGAAACCTCTTGTTCATTTTGTCTTATCCACTGGTAAGTGAAATCACTTGGGATGGTTTCTCTCCTATTTGGAGAATACAAAAATATATGGACTCTCTTAAGTGTAGAAGATTATTTCCCTTCAGAATACCGTGGGACTTCTGTATGGGCAGGATGAATCAGCAATAGTAAAAACCATCTAGTTTGGTGTGCAGGAACCGAGGCAACTCTTAAGTTACGAGATGTGTAGGACATACATTGTTGAACATGCATATGGAGGACGCTGAGAAAGCTATTCCCATAGTTGTACTTCATATCTTTTCCAATTGTAGCAGCTTAATGCAAGTTGCAGTCATTAATTTGTATACCATGCCTGCCCAGAACTGCTATGAAAAGCACTAGATATTAAGAGTTAAGAAAATAAATATAATTATAGTGTTCTTACTAAGAGTGCGTGATACTGCTGCTGTGGAAACTGACACACGTTACTGCGTTCCTGTGAGAGCATTTCCATTCTCTGATATTGCTACGTGTGTGCAGTGAGGTACGAGTATTGTGGGAAATGTGTGACTCACTCATGTTTGGTTGAGTCCAGTCTGTCTTGTTAAACCAGTATGCTAAAATATCTTATAACATATGCAGGTAGGATCACCATGGAAGTTGCAGTTGTAATTTTTGATGGACTTTGGAAACATGCTTCCCTAAATAATAAACCTTGACTCTGTGTAAATGTGTATTTTTGCAAGTTTTTAAGCGCACGCAGAGGTAACTTTACATTAATCATCTCTTGAAGGGTTTAGTGTAAAAGATATCTAAGGAAGTACAAGCAAAACTAGTGGGTTAGAACTGTTGGTAAGCCACAAAAATACCCGGTGTTTTATGCTAGTTTGCTGGTTTTCGTGATTAGTAACTTCCAGTTCGTGTTACAGATGATGGCACTACAACATCCTTCGTTGCTCCATGTAGTTTGAACTCAATGCTTTTTTCCCCACGTCTAAGTCACAATATTGCACTCAGACTTGTATCAGGAATTTGTGACCAACTCTTTTTAGCAAAAACACCAGGCAGCTTATGACTTCCATAAAACACTGGAAACACTGGCTTGCTTGCCTTGGAATGAAATGCATTCACATACTAAAAAATAACTGTCCAAAATAAGACAGTGATTATACCTGTCCAAATTACAGAGCTGTCTTTTTTGAGTTTCCCAGTGGAATAAAGGCTCAGGCAGCATGTTGTTAAACTATAGATCACTCTTCATCTTCATCACGCACCCATACCATCAAGCAAAATCTGAATATTCCTGAAATAATCTTCTCACAATTTAGTGTTTGCATGCTCTCTTGTAGACTTGTTTTCGTTTGATTTCTTGTTTTGTGAGCTAGCCTTGTGGCGTGTGTGGTTCCAGCAATATACTGTTTCTGATTTTTAAGTTTCTTCTTGCTCATTAAATGCTTTTTACTTTTAAGGTGATATCTTTAGCATTTGTAATTGAGAGTGATAATCTGAAAAGTCTTGGCTAGTCACACTCTTCAGCTTTCCTCCTCCAGAAAGCACAACATGGGAAATCCATGTTCTCTGTTGCCCCCCCCCCCCCCCCCCCCCCCCCCCAAAAAAAAAAAAAAAGGTAAAGCCTTGTTTAATCTTTGTAGCCTGACCTTTGGATGCCTAAAGAACATCAAGGAGGAACAGGGAGTTTTTCTTGTTTCTGGCTTTGCTGTGACTGCTGTTTGAAAAACTGTCTGAAATTCCTCACCTGTGTATTGAGAAGAAGCCATTAGGGACTGAAATGAAGTTGAGAGAAGACAAGAATATGGAGGTGACTCGGTTGCCGTTTACATATTCCTGTGTGGGTAACAAAAACAGAAGCTTGAGAGAACCTCACTGAATAAACATATATGGGATTTTTAGTGACAAAGTTGAAGCTAAGCAGACTTGAGAGGGGGAAAAAAAATGACTTCCTCTAAGCAGTGAGGGTGACAATAGACGTGCTTTTTCCCTTGCCTCACCCGATCACTGAGGTGTGGGGTGGTTTTTGCTGTTTTTTCCTCTCTGAAGTCTAAATGATGTATCCTTCTATAAAGTCCACGCTCTGTCACAAACATGTTTTTTTTGAGTTAAATCAGAAGTTAATAGATGGAAATCCACCGTGAAGCAGCTTTTAGGCTACTTTGTCAGTGAATAACTTCACGGATAAAGAAATGGGATTGGAATTGGGAAAATAACAAAATATGAACTGCTTTGCTCTTCATGGTATGGTAGTAACCCAATTCTTCCACCTGAATGCAAGGAGTGTCCTGTGGGTGGGCCTTGGCTACGTATAACATGCGAGCAGGCAAAGTCCAACTCCTTTACAGGGACTGCTTTTTGGGAAAGTGGAGGTGGGGGCTGAAAGCGGGGGTGCTGGGTAATGGTTTGCTCTGGAAGGAAGTAAAGATGACAGGAGCAGCTGAGGAACAAATACGTTCTTTGGACAGCATTGCTGCTGCCTTGTCAGCTGCGTCTGGAGGTCCTCTCCTGTGTTTATCAGCAGGAATGTTCCCGTGTGCGAGTCCAAAAGGTTGGTTGTCCCTTAGCCAAGCCTGTTCCCACTTCTCGTTTTTCCTAGAGGATTCCTTTAAGGAGAAAACGTGTTCAAATGGTGCAGTAGAAAAGAGGGCCTTCCTTCAGGAGTTAAAAGAGGTACCCACAATGCCAAGGTAATGATTTACCAGGAAGTAATCCTGGACATAAAACATCATGGGCATGACAGCCACTTCAGTATCTGTTAATGCGCACGCTTGCTCCATGGTCAATACAGCTAGTGAACGCAGCTGGGTGATGGCTGCAGAGCAGGCTTTTCAGCCTTCAAGTTCCTTCTTGAAGAAAGAAGGTTGACTTTTTTTAAGGTGACTGTCTGTTTACTCTCTGTACGTATCTCTTCAGAGGTGTTATCCAAAGAACTTGAGGTTAATAATGTCTGAATATGCCGAACGCTTTGCCTTAGTTGTGTGCACGGAGACAGCTATAAAACTGGACGATAGCGAAGATATCACTACTTCTTGTTTCATTCATGATTCACTTGTTGAAGATACTGACTTTCCATCTCCAAGCTGAGGATTTTCCTGTTGTGGTGGAATTCTTTTCCTCATTCAACTATAATTAGATCTTTAAAAACACACTAGACTTTTCCCCTCCATCCTCCAGCCCCCCACCAGCAACAATCTGGTTCTAAAGTGAATTTGAATCTGCATTTGAAGGAAGACTCTTGACATATTTAGCAATGTGTTGCCTCTATTGTCTTTTCCCCAAATAGCTTTTTTGTTCTAGTTTTTCTCCTAGAGCAGTAGGAGTGAGCCAAGCAAGGCAGTAGTAGTATACACCAGGGAAAATTGGCTGCCTTTAAGGAGTTTATCCTTGAATTTAATCTGTTTACTTGTTTGATGTTGCCTTGAGGAGCAGAGATGTAATATTTCATTTGAAGGCTGATTACTTTCTTAACTGTGCATGGTGTGGCATTTTCCTTTTGTGCATTTGCATTTGAGATTGCTTTATGTACTTGGATGTTAGGTATGCTCTGTCAACTTCTATTGACTAAATAGTTTCTTGAAAGGACTTTTCCTCTTTTCTGTGCTGACTAAAGAAAGATCAAAAGATTATCAATTTCAGTTATGGAAAACTGAAAGGTGAAAACTTGTAATTTAATCGCTTATAAAATACTTGCTGGCTTAATTAAGGTTTATTCAACCGGAGCTAAGCCACAGAAATGGTTTCTCTTATGGAATTTGTCAGCTGCTGAGATCTGCAGAACTGCTGAATGGAGCAGAGATTACCCCTTTAATAAATGCTGTGTCTTTGCATGGGCCTCCATGGTGTTGTGGGGGACTTTGAGGATAGGAGGCTGTTGGATTGCTTAACCCTTCTCCACATTTACTGATTTTTGGCTTCCACTTAGAAGTGTCCACAGCATGTCTGTATCTGGGCAAACATTTGATGAAACATGAAAGGAAACCTGTAAATGCTCCTTGAAACGTATTGTCTATGTACGTATTCCTAACCCATCTCTCACCCTCTTCCCCCTTGCCTTTGAAAGAATTGTGAGCCCTTCAGCTGAAAGAAGCTGGGTGAGAACATCATATTCCACACCTTTTATAGCCTGGACATGATGTGCCCAGGAGAAAGAGCTTACCCCTGAGCTTCCTCAGACGCCTCAGAGGTAAAACTCTGATTTAAGTAGTTCTTCCATATAGGCACAGATGTAAAACATCTCAAAGAGTCGTTTAAGTGATCTGCTTCCTCTTGCTGTATAGCATTTAATGTATATCAGTAACTGTCTGCAAGTTCAGTGATGATGATCAGTTCTGACAGTCGTTCTTCAGTGCTGTACTCAGTATTAATATTATTGCCTCCCCCTTGTTTTGCAGCCGATCTTAAGGTTTTGCTGCCACCCACTCATGTACCAGATTTCACATGAACCACAGAGAAGAGGAAAACTTTACTCAGCCTCTTGGCAATCATCCCACTTCTGGGCTTTCATTTGCCAGTGATCAGCACAACATATATTGCAGAAGTGTATGCAAAGAATATTATGTAAACTACTCTTTTCTAGATGCTCTAAGTTATGTTAGGAGTAGGAATGCTTTTCAATGTGGTTGAGCTCCAGCGTATGTGTCTTCCTTCAGCAAAGGTGATGAACTCTGGCGTGTATTTTTTTTCACTATGTAAACTTGTATGAGGAGAGCATCATAGGATGAGCAGGCTGATACCCTGTAAGCTATCAGCAGGTTGTTTGTAATTGCTGAGAGTAGCGCTGTGTGTCAGCTATCTAAGAATTAGGTAGACCTCAACTATATAGCTCCACTAGTCTCCTAGGGAGTAACGTGCCTATGTTCTTGCATCAGTTTCATCAAAAAATAGAATAAGCGTAGAAGCTGTCCAATAGCTCTCTGTCAGTTCCTAGACACCCACTGCTGCCTTGTTTGTTTATTTCTCTTGAGTCTTCTGAATGACAATTTTCCCTCATCTTGAAGTTTTGGCCTTGATTCCCAGTTTCTGGGGACTCTGTGCCTGAAGAACAGGTGCTGTGCGATATCAACAACATAGGTCCAAAGCGTTATCAAGCCTTACGGGTTTGGTAGTGTCTTTCAAATCTTGGTGGCAGGAGGCTTTGTTTTAGGGGAATCTAAAGCAAGAGCTCACATTCCTAAGGATTACCTCAAAGAACTATTGAAAACTAATGGATCAGCATAACTAAAGCTGTGTGAGATAGAAAAGAGTGTTTGTTTTTCTGAGTGGTGGATAAAGTGTGGTGTTCTTACTATAACTGCAGCTTTGACATTTGGTAGCATTAAGAAGTATAAAAAAGAAAGTCACAGGTGCAGCTGTTTAAGTTTTGTGTGTGTGCATTTTTTAATGGACTGAATACCTGAAAAAATTTGTAATGTTTACCTTCTGAGCATTTTTGTTGCACAGTTTTTTTGCGCTTATGGCTTATCAGAGAATGTTTCAAACTTGTGTAACATACCAGTTCTTACTCAGAAATTTGCAGAAAAATGGACTTACGGGTAAGCTGAAATAAGAATGGAGAATTTCAGTGAAGAAAAAGGGAATGTAGAATAGCTGCATCTTTTTTTTGTAAGAAACAAGCATCCAACACTTCTGCAGGATTTGGGGAGAGTAAGTTGGCTTTTAGTGGGAGTCTTGTTAAATCTTCTGGCAAATGCTCTAAGCTCTGTGTCAATGTTACAGTTTCACATAAGTTGTTAAAGCAATTAATTTATATTAGGCATCCCTTCTTTGATGTGCTGCTTCATGATACAGACAATGCACTGGATTTTGTAGGCTTTGAGATTTCTTTTTTTTCCTCTCTTACAAAACACAGTTCCTCCCTCTGCTGAACAAGACAAGCTTTGTAGGCTTTGTTTTCTTTCCTTCCCCTTCTCCTCCTCCTTCCTCCTACACTTTGTGTGTGTGGGTTTTGATTTGGTTTGTGGGTTTTTTGTTGTTGGTTGGTTTTTGGTTGTTTTTGGTCGTGTTCTTTTTTCCTATTTCTGCCACCTAGTCTGCTCCGAACACAGTGCAGAGACTGTATTTAGCTAGTCGATGATTTTTTCAAAGTATGGTGTTAAAATGAGTTTGCAGAGCAGGATGCTAAGCTATTAATCCAGTTTGCTGATAGGTAAGCCTGAGAAATCAGTGCAGTAGTTAGAGACACGTCTGTTGTACGCTCTTTCCCTGAGGTTTCCACCTCCACAGCAACATCAGTAGAAGGGCATGTGATTGCCTTCACCAGAAGCTTATGCTGAGGGAGTAGGTCTACACGGAGATGTCAGACTGTTTCATGATAGGTTTTTGTTTCCTTCCCTCATCTTTGCTGCAAATGACTTAAGCTCTGACAAGGAAACAGAGCAAGTTGCTGGCCATAGCTGATACACCAGTAGTGATGGTGTGGATGATTTGCTTTTAGTAAAGCTACTAATTTGCTTTTGATAAAATAAACTTTCAATAAAATACTAATCCTTGACTTCTGACATTTTGGTTCAAGCGTGCTAACTAGTCTGTGGTTTTATGTACTTAAGAGTTCGCATGCATTGTACTTCTGGTTTTGGTGTAAAATAATTACCATGGGTAAGAGTGCTTCTTAACACTGTTGGCTTAAATGGCTTAAGTTCCCTAAGGAGATGTAACACTTATTGCCATGTACTGGTGTCCCATTGCTGGAGAGCTGATCAGTTCTTCCAGGTGCTAGCTGCATTTAACAGCTGTGTAGCTGGGAACATAAGATTTGTCTGCAGCTACTGAACCAAACAAGTGTGAAATGCTAAATTCAAGCCCACAGTCTTACCAGCAGGAGATGAAGGACTTCAGGGAGAAAGTAAGTGGTCTTTACTCATTTCTTCAGCAATTCCTTCCTTACCTTTTGTCTTCTGTTTAAACAATGTAGGCAAACAATGCCAGTGATCCTTGGTCAAGCTGGAATGTTGGGAAGTCTGGGAACTGGGATAATGGAAACTCTGGTGACGGCTGGGCAACGAAACCTGAAAGTGCAGCTGGCCAGAGGAACAGTGCTTCAAATAACTGGGATACAGCAGCAGCATTTGGTCATCCACAGGCATATCAAGGACCAGGTGTGCTAATAATGCTCTTATTTTTTAATAAATTAGAGTAGGTGGACAGTGGATGTGGGAATACTTTCCTGGTAGCAAATTACCAAGTGGATAAACTGAATACTAAAATAATGCTTTTCCTTTAATATTTTAAAAATTAATTTAGTTTAAAAAAAAAATCAGATCCACAATAACAAATGTCTCAAACATGTATGGAAATCTGGCAAGCCGAAGTCTTGTGCACAAATGATCTATTCTCAGGCATGTTGTTCAACTTGCATAACTGGAACTTAAACGCCCTTGAATTTGTACCCTCAGGCCTGTGAAGGAGAAGTCTCCAAGTCCTTGATTTTTAGGAAGTATCTAGCCTTTCAGAAGGCTCCTCACTTTTTTTGTAGTAAAGACCTAAATTAAGAGGAGAACTCATAACTGGGGAACACTAACCTGGAGTATATGAATATGGAAGACCAGTGATTTTTTTTGTTTATTTTTTTAACACACCAGCATCTCTCTTTAATGTCTGCCTTCCTCCTCCCCCTCCCTCACATCCCAATGGATTTCTAGCGTAGTGTTTTGCAGGATGTATTTGGTGGGGATGATGATAACTGAAGAAGAATCAAAAAATACAAAGTTCAACTAACTCTTCAGTATTATTACATTGTTGATCGTGTATGAGTGCTGAGAAGGCTGCTTCTGCTTTATAAAGAGAAAACATTTAACTTTTTTCTTCACCTACTTTAGCAGCTGCTGATGACGATGATTGGGATGATGACTGGGATGACCCAAAATCATCTTCACCATCTTATCTTGGTTACAAGGAGACTGAGTCGTCAGAGGCTGGGGGTTCTCAGCGTGGAAACTCTCGTGCAGCTGCTATGAAGTTACCACTTAACAAGTAATGGAAAATGCAGGATGAATGTGTATTTAGTGAAGAGAATTGGAATTTGTAGAGTTGTATAAATGTATTCCTATTAAACCTTCTTGAAATATGCAATGTACGTATTAGTTTTGGGGTAAAAATGGAGGTGGATTCAGCACTGACTCTTTGTGATCAGAAAATGCACGTTCATGAAAGCCTGAAATTACATGACAACCTATTTTTGGAAATGTTACACAGGCAAATGATGCTTTTACAAGTGCTGAATTTCTGGACCCACTGTTCTTTAAATTTTTAATGATCTTTAGCACTACATGTGCTTAGTGAAAATGAAAGGTGATGGATGGCGTGTTCGTACAGCAAGACTAATCAGGCATGCTGCTCCAGAATTATTGAGCAATTAGTGTTGCTAGGAGTGGGAAGTTGTTCTGCTGTCTTGTGAGTATCAGCCCAGGTTGATTCTTAAGCCATAGGAAGATTGATTTTATTTTTAGATTGGCAAATGTAGATAAAATCTTACAGTAGCATAAAGCTTGGTCTGGGTTATGCATTATTTTATATTACAACTTAATGTATGTTTATTCTAAAATTACTGTTACTCTGAGAAGTTACTGTGTGGTAATCTTTAAATGAATGAAAGCAGAACAGAAAACGGTTTTACAACGATGGTCTCCCCAGGTACATAACTAAAATTAATGACTGGTCATGCAGAGATGGTTGATTTTGTTGATCAGTGGATGTTTTGTGCAGTTTTGCAAGAGTACCTCTCCATCATTGTGACATCTACTTGTTGCAAACTCATTTAGTATGACCAGCATAAACACACTTTAAGAGCTTTATTTGTCTGTAAAGTAAGTCATACTTCCAGTGTTTCTGCAAGCAAACAGTAGGTAGGCAGTGCTTCAAGGGCTAAGTATCTTCTTAATTAAAAAAGAACCACTGTTTGCTTTTTGTAAAGCTTTTTACAGCTTTTTACACAGACTTTAAGAACGCTGGTGGTTTTTGTGGTTTTATTTCTAATTATTTAACTCGTGTTTAGAAGTACTTGTTAAATCTAAAACGTGTTGTTCTTTCGGATGATTGAATTTCTCATTGTCTGAAACAGCAAGAAGGTGTGCGTGTGCACATGGGCACATGTGCTTGTGTGTACTCCTGCAGACTGGGCTGCAGTGAACGAAGTGGCAAATGCTGCTTCATGTTCTACTATTACATTTGCTCTGATGGGCTGCAGAGCACAAGTAGCTACATCTGCCCTTCAGGAAGTGGGCTGCATTCTGTAGATAAAAGCTGGCAGTTAGTAGCTCAAACTGTTCTACTTTTTCAGGGCAAATAGTTGATAATCTGTTATAGTTCTTTTCTGTTCTTGAGAAATGCTAAGCTTTATTCTTAGTGGTTGGGAATTCTGTACATATCAAAAGGGAATGTGGAGTAAACTTACCACTTTGTTTTCGTTAGATTTCCTGGATTTGCAAAACCTGGAATGGAACAGTATCTGTTGGCAAAGCAGCTAGCGAAACCAAAAGAGAAGATTCCCATAATTGTAAGTTGTATATGTGGGGCTCTTGTTTGGTGGGTTAATTGTTTTTTTTTATTATTTTTATTTTGGGGGTGGGGTGGGGGGAGGTTGAAGAGGGATGTGAAGGGAAGTGGTGGTGGTTGCTTTTTGTTTTTTTTTTCCTTCCTTTTTTTTCTTTCTCCCCACCCTTCCATTCTTCCCCATGTTAACTGTTAGGCTTAGGCTAGTCGTATGTATCTGGGTTAGATGAAATGGGTGCTTAACCCATAACTAGAAATACAACCATCATCATGAAACTGTACACTATTTAAGCATTTTAGTGTCACATAGACAACACTTCAGAGTACCACTGAGGGGTTTCGTCAGGGTCAAGTCCTAACTCCTTTCTTCTAAGTGTGCTGATATTTTTTAAAATTCTTCTTAGTTTTTCTTACCTGCGTTAATTGTGGTTGTGAAAATAAGCCTTTTTGAGGTGAAGGGTGCAGAACAAATGTATTACACCATCTATCAGCTTTTTAGATAGCTGTCGAATACAGTAGAACTGCATTCAAAAAGGTTTGCAATATTCAGTCATGATGGCCAGGTCATCTTCTGATCTAATAAACAGACTGTTCTAGATATATGCTATGATAGTGAAATGTGGTTGAAGTAGCAATTCCTACAATTCACTGCTCCTTTACTATTTGGGAAAAATGGCAAAATACAGAGAACATGAACACAACTGTGGTGAATTATCTTCAGCTGCAAGAAACGTCTGTTTCCTGACTCTCAGGTTCTCGCTGAAATCAATGGAAATTTTTAAATGAAGAGAGTTAGGAACTCTGTTTTCAAAATACTCATAATTCATACTGAAAGTATTGTATTCCTTGTTTGCAGCTGGTACAACATGATATGTTGAATTAAACACAATAATATTTGCAATTTCTTGCAGATCGGTGATTATGGCCCAATGTGGGTTTATCCTACCTCTACATTTGACTGTGTCGTGGCAGATCCCAAAAAAGGTTCTAAAATGTATGGTCTCAAGAGCTACATTGAGTATCAGCTGACCTGCACTGTAAGTGTATCTAAAACAGGATCATCTCTCACAAATATGGGTCATTTCTACATATAATACAGTTCATGTGAGTTGGTAGCAGGGTTGTAAGTGATAGTTTTTACAAGTTTCCCACCAGGGAGTTGTTTTATTTTCTAGCATTTCAAGTTCTTCTGTAGCTATAGATTCAAGGCTGTAAATCAAATTTTATTTATATTCCACATATTTACTGTTCCGGTCACACTTGTTTCATGCCACTCTCTATTGATGCCTGTCAAAATTCAGAGTTGTCTTTCTTTTACAGAACACTAATCGGTCTGTCAACCACAGATACAAGCACTTTGACTGGTTGTATGAGCGTCTCCTGGTTAAATTTGGATTAGCCATTCCAATTCCATCTCTTCCAGATAAGCAAGTAACAGGTAAATGTTTCCCAGCTGTGGATTCACGGGAAGAGAAATCAGGAGATAACTTTTGTTCAAGGTTCAATTATTTCTGTTTGTTTTTTTCCCTGTTTAAAGAAGATATTAGAAAAAAAACCTTTTGCTAACAAAACACCACTACTAAAACTCAGGTTTATTATTTCAATAATTTAATTTTAAATTATTTAAAACTAGGCCTTTGATTTAAAAACAAACAGTGGGTCTAAAAAAATCCTTATTATTACAGAAGAGAATATTTATTGGAGAGAAGGGATAACTACTAATGTTCTGTATTTGCAGTTTTTTCTGGAGGAATGATATTGAGATTTTTGGTGCTGCTTTTCTTTTTCATTTGATTGCAAAGGTGCTGTGTTGTAGGACCTTTAAAGCAAAGCTCCCTGAGGAAAGGGAGCATCCTCCTACAAATTGTTCTTTGCTTATAAATAAAATGTTGCAGCTGTTCCTCCTTTTGATTGATTTTTTTTTTTACGGTTGTTTTAGAAAGCATCTTTCATTTGTATAATACTGTGCTCCAGTTTCTGCTCGAGCTGGATGGGCATCGTTCTCTGAAGCCTATGGAATCCTGTTGTTCTTAGTTCAAGGAAAGTGGGATTGGACACCTTAAATGCTCATGAATTCAGTCATTGCAATTGAATATGCTAATGCCTGTGCATTTTCAATGGTCTCTAGCTCATCTTTCTACAAGGGGGAGTGGGTGTTTGTGAAGAAACGAATGGGCACCTGTATAGGAGGAAAATGCATTACTTCTGCATGTTTCCACTGGTGTGTTTAGTAGTAGGATTTTTATAAAGCCTTTAGGACAACCAGCTAAAACCAAACATGTGACAGAGGGCATGTAGCCAACCATGTAGCTGTGAGCATAAAAAATGCAGCATCTCTGTCGTGTTTGAAGAAAGATAAGCATTGATGCAAATGCTGGGATAAATGCCGAGGAAACTGAAAAGTGAGGAAGTGACCCTTTCCTCCCCTTTGTTAGCCTCGTGTTTAGAATTCACCAATATTGTTAGACCAACTTGTGTGTGTGGACTAAAAGGAAACCAGAAGACCTGATGGGGTCTGTAGATTTCATTGTGATTATCTTAAGACTCAGGAGTTTGGCATCTTGACTAAACTTTGTCTGTGGCTTTTTGTCTTTTGGAGTCTGTGGGAGAGGATAACTTGTAACATTTCAAAAAGAAATGAGACAGGAAACACTGAAAAATGGTGTTTTATCTTTCACACTGTTGAGGAGGGTTCCTTCCGAAGACTGTCTAGAAATGTCTCTTTCTGTCCACTAGTCTTAGCACTGTGAGACTCTGACTGTCATTGCTCAGAATCATGATTTTGCTGGCAATTATATGCCTAATGACTAGCACAAAACTTCCAAATATTACTTAAAGGAATGCTGCTATTTCAGTATAGTTGAAGGGTGGAACAAGGTATGAGTGTGGGTTATATAGTCTCTCTTACATAGTACTTGATTTTTTTTTCTAGTTAATTTGCAGGAAATGTACCTATACTTCATTTTTCACTAATGGTGTTCTTTACTTGCTATAGTCATGCCAATTTCCATATTTGCAATTGGAAAAAAAAAACACTCTCATAGATCTGCTGCCACAGTAACTATACAGTAGAATTACATTGAAAGTACATGCATTCAAGTTTTGTCATCTGTGCTGCTATGGAAATTAGAAGAGTTGGTGTGCTGGAGGAATCTCTCATTCCTTTCAAATACGTCTTATTCACTCTATGCTCTAGAAGTCTGATACGGTGCTTTTTTTTAATTAGAAATGATTCTCTTAAGACGTTCTCCCTTAACCAATTTGTGTTAAACTAAAAGGTTCTTGTAAATACACAGTGCTGAAGCACTACTGGCTTAAAAAATATTTTTGATTAACTAGTGATAAAATCTAACTGACAAAACAATTAGTTACCGAGTATTACATATATGTACTCTAACCAGTTTATACATATGGTTTATTGAGATTTTTTAAATTACTTTCAAACATTCATGGTAAATGAACAGGTAATAGATAGAATTATGTTTGTGGGAGGTATCATCTTCTAAAATCTGTTGTTTAAAATTGGACTGCTTACATACAAAAGCTCTGTTAGCTAGGGTGCGATGTCTTGAGAGCTGGGTAGTTCCTTTTTCTCTGTTATGAAACTGACATTGACCAAGAATTTTTAAGACTGACAGAAAAATGCCTTCATTCTGAGTTTGTGCCTAGCTTCTGTCTTGAGTCATTTGACTATCTAATTTTTCCATCCACAAGTTTATTAATCTTTTTTTCCTAAAAGCTATTTGAACCGTGGGTGAGGATTATGTTCCTTTAGTGTTTCCTGACTATCTTTAAAAGGAGCAGTTCCCAGACTATAATCAATATACTGTACTCTAAGGTTCTTCTGATTTGTCAGCATAATGTAAGTCAAGAACTTACTTCATGTAAGTTCTGCATCCGTTCAATAACTCACTAGATGAATTAAAGGATCTGTGTGTATAGATATATATATATGCACTAAATGTGTGTATGTACGTGAATATAAAAAAAAAAATAGCAACCCAACCTTGTCTAAGTGGAAATGTAACAATTATTGTTCAATGTATAACAGGGCGCTTCGAAGAAGAATTTATCAAAATGCGCATGGAGAGACTGCAAGCTTGGATGACAAGGATGTGTCGCCATCCTGTTGTCTCAGAAAGTGAAGTTTTCCAGCAATTTCTCAATTTCCGAGATGAAAAGGTAGGAAAGACTGGGATTGAGGATCTGTTTCCCCCCCACTACCATTCCCTCTTTGAAATAAGAATTTGGCTTCGTAGCTGCCTCGTTTGTCTGCCCCCCTGTGGGCAGTAGTGAAGATCTGTAAACTGCTGCTGGGCTTGGTGTATTTAGCTGACTGATGAAAATCAGGCATAAAGTTACTAGTCTGAAATGCTCTATGCCATTCTAACAGATGTGCTCTTGAAAGTAGCTTTGCTGCGAGTCTTTAAGAACAGTTTGTGTCCTCCAGCAGAAAGGAGACATATATAAGAGATCTTTTGGCTGTTTTCCCTAATGCATCTCTGTCAGACTTACTAATTACTGCAGTCCTCTGACTGGTACTGCTTTGCTAACAGAAGCTATTCCACAGCAGAACTGGGATGTCTGATCCTGTATTATACTTAAAAACAAACAAAAAAATCCCAAACACAGTTTTAAATGGAATCAGTGGTAATAGGATTATGCTGCAGTCTTATCTGATAAAAGAAGCCCTTTTGATTTCCTCCCTGCCTCCTCCCTTCATTTCTTCGTGGGTTTGGTTTTTTTGAGGGATTTAGTATTTTCACCTTCAGTAAATAATAATTTTTTTGCGATTGAGATGCAGCTCCATTAATAATTTAGCTATCTACTGATGAGGAAATAAACAAGAAAATTCTGTTCTTTTCTCCACAAAATAATTATACTAAATACACAGACATTCTACTCAAAAAGTAAATGATCCTTGGAGGTTTTTTAAGACCAGACTGGATAAAGCCCTCAGGTCACACCTGATTCTTTTTGAGTAGGAGGTTGAACTGCAGACCTCCTGAAGTCAATTCCAAACTTGATTATTCTGTTAAGTAAAGGTTTAATAACATAATAATTGCAGTCCTAATGAAGTGCTACTTGGATGGCCAGTGGAGAGTTGTATAATTGTGCTAGTTAATCAGTGGTTCTTAGCGTCTAACTTACGGAGTGATGTAAACAGAACAGATGTGATACATCTGGAATATTTTATCTTTTTGACTGTTCCCATTAAGAACTTAGTATGACAATTGCATAATAGTCTCGTGATCATCTTGAGAAGGTTCTGATATCAGCACCATCACATGCACATACAGCTGAAAATAATTGTCCTTAAACTGTATTTCAGTAATATACAAAAAGGGTCTGTTTACCCCCAGAATCTAGAAAACAAAATGCACAAGGAGGGGGGAGGGTAACTCTAAGAAACGTTGCCCCTGCTGAAACTTTCATTTAAAATGTTTTCATGTATGGGTGGTCTGTTCTCCAAGAGATTTCATTCACTGCTTCAGCACGTCCTTAAAGTTTGATGAGCAGCGATGGTCAATTTTTAATTTTTTCTTTCCTCAAGGAGTGGAAAACTGGAAAGCGGAAGGCAGAAAAAGATGAAACTGTAGGAGTCATGATCTTTTCTACAATGGAACCAGACGCTCCTGACCTGGACATGGTAGAAATGTAAGGTGTTATGTTTTTTTTTTTTTAAGCTGTTTGATTGTGTCTGTTGTTTGGTTGGTTTTAGTTTTGTTTTTTTTTTTTATGGATATTATGTGCTTGTATAGGCAACATATACTGACTTAATATAAAACTGAAATAGTAAGTATGCACACACATATTCTTGTATTTGAAAAGGTGTTTATGAAGGCAGAGCTGAAAAATTTCTTGCATATGAGATTTTCCTATAAACCCTTCCAAAACGTGGAATTCTGTGTGATGTCTCTTCGACTTTAGTGGCTGAATACTGATCTTAAAAATATTTATGCAAAACTAGTTGATGAGGGATTACTGACAGATCCCATGGAATTATATTTTGTACTGCTGAGGGGCTGTATTTTGTTCTTCTAATCCTTCAACTGTGAACAGTTCTGAAGTGTGCTAGACCTGTCAGGTAGCTTAGGATAACAGTAAACCATCAAGGAATACAGTATTTCTGTGCTTAAAAAACAAGCAACAACAACAAAAAACTACTTGCATAGAATATACACACAGTATTGTTCTAATGGCTAGAATGCAAGGAAAGAAATTACAAACGAAAAATGATTTAAATGATCAAGACTCATTTAAAATGAGTTACTACATTTTTTGCACATTGTCCTGGAAGTGTAAATGGATATATATTTCATACACGTGTATGTATAGCATACGTGCACTGTTTGTGTAGTTCTCTCAGTGGTAGACCTTGGGTTTCATACTCTACGGAAGACTGGGTTTATTCTGCAGCCTCTATTTCACTCCTTCAGTCTTAACCATTTTTCTTAGTAGGTATGTAGTATGCGTGACACGCTTTCCTTGCTGTTGTGGAACACAAAAACTTGGATAATGTTTTGGGTCTGAAATGATGGATAAAACTACTGGGACAGAATTAGAAGTGTTTATAGTAGCAAAACAATAGCGTGCCTTCACATGGAAACAGCCCAGCATGGACTTCATCCAAGCGGCGCAGTGCCTTTTAAGGTACATGTAATAGCTGTGCTGTGGCAGTTGTGTACTAATAAAAAGGATGGATGTTTGTAGGTCACTTCCACTTTGAAAGCAATGATTACAAACTTTTCTGCTTTTCTCAAGTGATGTGCTTTAATTATCCCAGTGGTATAAAAGCTGAGGAGGTGAACCAGAGGGAGGAGTTTGTGCAGAAGGGTGCACATATTGTATACCTATAGGCATACAAGTGAAATCCTTGTAAAACTTCATTTAGTGTGCCAGCTTTTTCTGTTGTTTATACATGGGGCTTGGGTGCCTGACACTGAATTGCACCTTAGGTATCTGAACATAAATGGCTTGAATTCCTCTTGATATACCCGAGAGAGAGAACACTGATCTGAACATTGGCAAGAAGCCCATCACTTCTGTGAGGCTGCCAGTAGGACAGACTTCATGTAGTGGCATCACTTTACTGCTTCTAGGCCTGACCCCATCAGCCCTGTTACTGTTTCCCTGGGAGACCCCACTGCAAACTGGGTGACTCCACCAGAGTCTCTGCCCGCTGGCACGTGAGCTGTGCTGGGGAACGCGACCAGCCTCTGTGCTGATAAACAGTCCCCAGACGGCGAGGGCAGGCGGGCTGCCTACAGGGAATGCTTGCCAGAGGGCTCCCGGGCTGGGGCAGGAAGCTTGGGGCGGTGCTGGGGGCCTGCCTGCCTGCTTTCAGGGTGGCTGTGGCACCACAGACACGCACACCACGTTCCAGAGCCTGGGAACCTCTCAGGGTGCTATTGGAAAACGCACGTAGGAACACACATTAGTACGGGTATAGCAATGTTGTCATTTGGCTAGTCTGCTCTGTCACTGATCCTATGCTGTTAACTGTAACAAAGAGGTGGTTGTACACCTTAATCCATGCTTTTTTAGTTAGGAAGGAATAGTTAAAGGAGAACCTCCAAGTTTAAAGGGTAAGGAGGTCCTGATTCATATAACGAAAGAAACTTGAAAAGTGTACTTAAATGTATCTTAGCTTAAAAGATAACTTCGTGGTTTCTTTTACTTCAAAGAAAAAAATATTGTGACTGTAACATGCCAATGTTTCCCAAAGTCAGCCCAAAAATAGGACCGCTTCTGTAATCACTTAAAGTGATGGCATCTTCTGGAAAAACAAGAATGAAAATAATACAGTGAGAACAGCTTGCTGAATCTTTGAAACTAGTCAGCTTTATAGCATTGTTGGTATAACATTAAGTATTTTGGAGTAAGCTCTTTCCATCTTGATTTTTTTTTTTTTTGAGTTCAGGCTCCCTCATTTAATAATTTTTCTAAGCCTGTGGTGTTAAGCATGAAAAGAGAAAAGCTCATGCATGAGCTTCAGCATACAGTTTCGTAATAATCTTAAACTCTTTGGCCATTCTTTTTCCGTCACCTTAGCTTTGTATTTTCTGTACAGGGGTTTTGTTGCTGTTGTGCCAGGCTGGGGAAAGGAAGATGCAGTGATCTGTCTACTTAGTTTCCCAGAAGATCACTTAAAGCATCTCACTAGTTCTAATCAAAGTAGATACAGTAGCGATAGTAGAGAAGACTGCATGTAAATCTTCATGCTGCCTTGAGGGCCTTGCTGGAGGTCAGTCAGATGCCCTTTCTTTCTGTGAAACTGCACAATTTCACTTTTCACCTGTGTCATTCCTTAGTCTATTTGGGTGTGCAGCTGTGGTGTATTTTTGTGTCTTTCCTCAAATGGTTTGTCCTCTTTCCAAAGAGGATAACTTTGCCCTTGAATAAAACATGAAATATTATTTTTATAGTCTTGAAAGTCATAACTTCTGTAACTGGACAAGTCAACTTGTTCAACAGTTCCTAGGTGAGAATTCTTCAGTGTTGAATAGTTCTTGAATGAGAAGATGTTGTTTACTGAAACAATTTTGCTAGTACTTTGGCAGTCCTTTATCATGATACCATTAAAAGAATGGTTTGCTACTGGGGAAACCAGAGTAAGACAAGGGCTTCTTGGAAAGCCCAGGTTGTTCTTGTGCAAGTAACTCTTCAGGCAGAGTCACCAGCTGAGGGCAGGAGGTGCAGGTGGGGCCGTGGAAGATTGGGCCACAGCTTGAGATGCTGGGACCCCAGCTCTGGGGATTTGCTTAGGGTCGCCTTGTTGCAAGAGCAAGAGGCCAAGGAGCTGTCTTGTACAGGCTTTGACTGAGAGCAGAACTTTCAAGATCTGATGCAGTTTGAATAATTAACATTGAAAATTACAAAACGTGTCTAGTTTTATTTTGTAAAGTTCATGGAGTGTTGCTATGTATTCAGTGCTACATTAAGTGGAAAAGTTTTGGTAGCCGTATGAAAACAGAGGGGTAGAAAGACACATGCAAATAAAGAACTCTCTTTCGAGCATAACTTTTTTTTTCCTCTCTAACACAACTGAAGATAGCAGTATTGCCAATACAATATGTATGCTGAAGTTTATATTTCCCTAGAAAAACTACTCTAATTTTTATTCCCGTCAACGTGGGGTGCTTCTGCTAGTGTTTAGTGCTTTAGGGATGCATTCACTTCAAATCGGATTTTGCTGCTCTGTTATTTGATCCCATTGCGGTGGATGTTTAACTACCAGCGTTATTTGTTTGCTTGTTTTGTTTTGTCTCTAAGGTAAGAGTCAATAATAAGAATGACAGTCCAGATCTACATGTTTAAGAGAGGGGGAGAAAAATAGAATGAAAAATGCCTGGGACTGAAGATGGAGATTCTGTCCTCAGTGAAATGACAATGATTTCATGGAATTTATTTCTTTGATTTTTAAAGCATAGTTGACACTCCTAAATATTTCAGTATTGTGTTTAGAGAGTAATGCATCTGTTTAAACTGCTTTTTGTTTTTGCTTTTTTCCAAATACTATAGAGAACAGAAATGTGATGCAGTGGGTAGATTCACCAAAGCAATGGATGATGGAGTTAAAGAGCTGCTGACAGTGGGACAAGAGCACTGGAAGAGGTGTACAGGGCGTAAGTATTCCTTCTGAACTCAGTGGTGTTTTCAGTCTTGTTTTTCTGATGTGGGTTTTTATGTGTGTGTACATATATATATATATATATAACTTGAAGCACAGCTTAAAACTAAAGGAAATTCTAGATTATTATGAGAATCGTATGCCTTTCTTGCTGCTTTCAGTGCCTGAAAGTATAAGTTGTGTACATTTTTGTTTTGGTTTGGTTTTTTGCCCATAACAGAAATATCTGGTCCCCGCCCATAGTTTTAAAAATACTATAAGCTAAATAATTCTCATCATCCATCTAAAATCCTTGGTGTACCTGTTCAACTATGCCATTCATCTACATTTTAGTGACATGAGCAAAGTAGATCCATCTCTTTGATCAAGTCGTAAATGGTTGCACTTTATTAACCCCTTTTTCTTGCATGCCAGGAGGAGTAATTTAAAGGTGGAAAGAGTTTAAAAAGCAGAAAAAAGGAAAAACAAAAAAAATCAAGAAGCTTAATTATAACTTATCCTTTAGCCCAATTCTTTTTTTTTTTCTCTCTCCTATCTCTTCCTTTCTGCAGATATTTAGGGTTGCAGAACTTCACACCAAGTCCCTATGACTCTGCCTGGGCTCTAATTTCCTAGTCCACAGCAGTATTCAGTGTTTGTGGCCACCACAAGGCAGCTATTGAAAGGAAGCAGGTACTACAGCTGAGGATCATAATAAATACTTCATGGCAGGCTGTAGTGTCTGGCTACCAAAGACCTATCACATAAGTCTCCTCAATGTTTCCCCCACCCCTTTTTGTTTTGTTGCTTCCCCTTTTTAATTCTCACCAAAAATATATATATATCCCCAGCGTAGCAGTAAGTACATCTCCTGAGTTATCTCTTTGCCACTATCTAATCTTACATTGCAGTTGAATATCTGGGGCTGACCAGAAGGAACGGGAAGCGTAGGAGCTGTTTCTTCTAGCAGTGATTATGTTAGCACCTGAAGGATATGGTTTTAAATTATTTACATTCTCCACTTGATTAAAGAGGGTTTTCTCCTACACATCACTGACCTTCCTGGTTCTAAGATCAAAAATAGGCTAAGCCTTAAGTCTCTCATCTCACAGGACGCACAACTCTAACATCGTACAACTCTCACTTTGTGAGGGAATCACTGAGGGGAAAGCAAAGGGCAGGGGAAGGAAGAGCATCTCTCAGAAACGACTAGAAAAATAGTGTTGCTTTGCAGTCACAGTAGAAATGACCAAAACACCATAGTTAAGGGATGGCTGTGACTTGTGCTTACAGTGGGAATTCAGTATTTTGTTCGCTGCTAAAATCTCCTTAAACGTATGACAGTACTGCTTTAGGTATGGAATGATTTTTCTAATAGTCACAGCTAATAATTAGCTTGCCTAAATACAGTAAGTCAAAAGTGATTGTGTTGGCAGTTTTAACTTTTCTGATATTCATACTGAATAGAAAAAGGCAGACTGGTAAATCTGGATTTGCAAAACTGAAGAATTTCAGTAGTCTCTTAAAAACTTAATTTCCACGTCAGCTCTAGTCACAACTCCTAGTCAGAATTATTTTTGGCACTTCTTGAGCAATACTTATGTGCGTTCCGTTCTATAATATATGAATTGACTGACAATGGGAACTTCCAAAATGCAAGTGAAGAAAAAACAGGATGTTCTTCACTGACGTTATCACTGGAGATTCAGTAATGAGTTAATGGCTGATAACAGAGCTTTAGTAGTCTGAATGGTACTTGTTCCATAAGGAAATACCAGTTTTCATAAATAATCTAGCTCCTGGGAAAGAATTTGATACAAGATGATCAATAAAATTACACTTTTTGGACTACATTAGGGTCCCCCTGAAAATCTGATTGTGTGAGATGCTGGAGCAACTGAAAAGCGCTATTTACCCAGGCAGCATATCCTGTGAACACAGATGTCTGACAATAAAAAGCAAATCTACTTTTTTTTTCTACTGACATAGGTAATTTATTTAAAAAACAAAACAAAAAAACCAAGCTGCTTTAACTCTTCAGATTGCTGTTTAGGCCTCTTGGGTGGTAGTGGTCAAAATGTTAATAATGAACACGTGCTCATAAATCAGTTTATTGACTTCATTGTGAGGAAGCAATTTATGCATGCATTTTTAAAATTCACTTTATAAATCAATTTTATCATTCAGATAGTTGCATCAACTTTTATTCCATGATAACCTTGGTTTCTATCAAATCCATAATTTGAGGAGAGTTTAGGTATTATAGGTCTGTAAGATAATCCCTTCTTTAAAATAGTTAGATTTCTGCTTCATGTCACTGTTGCCCTTTTTTTTATAGGGGGCGGGGGGAGAAGAAATTCTCACTGCCTAAGCTGGAAGGCTGAGCTAGGAGTACAGTGAGATTTTTATAGCATTCACACACTGTTCTTCAATTATTTGTGGCTTTTGAGAATCTGGATTCCAATAGCTTTATCCAGTTTTTGAACTTGTGTAGCAGGGAAGGGGGGTGAGAATGCAACTGTAAACACTTCACTAGCACGAATGTACTGATCGTTTTTGACATCAGCTTCTATCAAGGTTTGGAAATGCTACAGGCTTAAACTTGTCGGTTTTGCTTCTGTTTCCCTCTTTTCCCATCCCTTTATCCCTTTCAGCACTACCCAAGGAATACCAGAAGATTGGAAAAGCACTGCAGAGCCTGGCAGTGGTCTTCAGCACTAGCGGATACCAAGGTAATTCTTATAGCTTCATTTGTACTTTACTTAGCAAAATACATTTAAATTATGTCATGCTACATTTTTTGGCAAAGGTCTCAATGCTTTCCTCTTTGAATGTAGATGTCAGTCATGTTTCTGGAAAAATACTGAAACCATGTGTATTACAGGGCTTCTTATATTCCAGTCTGTGGTCTCGTTTTGTTTTCTCTCGTTCTGTAATCATGTGGTAGGTTATTGGTGGTGGAGTTTAGTTAGATCTTACTAACATGTAATCTGTTTGCTGACCTGACTGACAAAACATGCTGTAGCATTTTTGCGACCTATATTTCTGTCATATCAAAAGAAAGGAGAAAATGCAGCCTTGAAAATAGCTGCCACAGAACTACATTGTGAAACAGCAACTCCACACAAGGATGGAAAACTTTTGTATGCCATTATCTGAGGTGGAGGGTTGGCTACTGTAGCCTTTCCTTGTCTTTCACCCTTCTTTCTTTCTCTGAGAGCCCTGAAACAGAGCTTGTCACATTAGGTATGAAAGCTGTGGGAGAGAAATGGAGGGAATCAGTTGCAGTTTCTTTTTGCAAACTTCTCAAAGTTCTTCTAAAATTTAGTCTTTAAGACAAACTTAAAATCCTGCTCTGGTATCCTAAATTCTGCTGATGTTTTCTAGTTATCTGGAAAACATTCTTCATATCCTAAAGGGAGCTAATTGGGTCTGTTTTCTCTGGGATTCTTAGGTCAAATACATTTTTTTTCCTATATTTAATAGCAAAATTAATCTGTTCTAAAACATAGCATAGAGGCTTACTCTAATCTTCATATCTTAGGACTTTTAAACAGTACCTATTTTGACTACCTGTCTGTCCCTTGGTCTGTACTCATAAAACTTTTTGCCCAGTAATCTATGTATTAAAATGCAACTAGTTTTGAAACTCAGGAGCTCTGCTGCTGGAAATGCTGGAAACAGACGTTGTACTCCTTGTAGTTTGTTCTCATCTTTGTCCTGTACTTGCTGAAAATGTTACTTTTGGATGTAAGAACCAAGTAGTGGATTTGCATGCTTATGTATACTCAGTGTAGGTTAGAAAACTGTAAATCCTATCCAGATAAATTCTGAAGCAACAATTCTTGAGAAAGGACTGAAAATTTCTTGAACTATAATGCATGTTCTTTTACCAGGTTAAAGGGAAAACACGATTTAAACCTAGGATGCAAATTTGCAGATCAACCTTACAAAGGAAAGTTTCAATTTGAACAGCATGAAAAAAAACATGCTGCTTGGGAGCAAAGCAAGGATATTGCTCTTTGCTGTTTGCCCAGCTGTACCTGGTTGTACACTGGTATCTTGCTGAGAAAAATGCTCTCTGCTTACAGCCTCTGTTCCAATTCTGTATATGTTACTCTTTTTTAATAACTGGTACACCACTGTATTTTTTTCACAACTAAGAATATGTGGGACTTTGCTTTTTAAGTTCAGCTTCCAGGAAGAGAGAACAAGTGCAGTGCACATGTTGCCTTCAGTGTCTTCATCACTGCTGCCCTCGCTCTGTCCTGCCTGCTGTCTGTGTACAATTTCATTTGATGGCTACTTCAGACAGAGATCTGTGTGTTGAACAGACTGTGCAAGAGAGAGAAGCTCCTGGATTTAAACTGATGGAATGCAACTTTTCCTGATCTCAATATACAAACGTGGCACTGGACCTATTCCTTCAAACAAAGTACTATTTAGGCTGAATATGGGGTGTGGTTTCTCTGGACTGTTGTTGAAGAGGATTGTTTCTTTCAGCCATACTTAAAGGCACTGAGTTCCATTTCCATTGGTAGCTGAATCTCTTCATCCTCTTCTTTGTAATACTGACTCAGATACCCATCTCCCCTCTGCATATTTACCTTTGAAGATTAAGTTCTCAAAGTTTAAGCATGTAGCTCATTGAAGGTGGCAATGATTGATTTGGTTACGTGAACAATTTCAGCTACCGGTAGCTGACTTCTAACAGTGTATCTGGTATATCAGTTGGTTCATTTGGACAGTTTGTATGGGACGGACACATCTGTTGTCCTTACCTCTTTCACCAGTGCTGCCTGCTTGCTCTGCAAAGCCTGGCGTGGTGAATGTCTACTGCCTTCTCTCATAACTTCAGCCTAAAATGTTTAAGATAGCAGTAGTCAAGAAGTGCTTGTTAAACTGACACAATTAAGCAATTTTTCTTATGCTGCAGAATGAGTCTTATCAATTCGTTCCCACCCACAGTGCATATAAGGAATTCAGCCCCAGTATTTGCAGAGGTAAGGGTACCTTTAAAACTATTAATGACACATTGAAAGCGTCTCCTTTAATTTGACCATGGGCATATGCACTGTCCAGTCTGTTTTAGGAACAAGTGCTTTGTACATGTGATCCTGGCCCCAAAAGCATATTGGACAGTTCCAGAACATGACTGGAAGTGTCTTGCAGCCTAGCACTACATTGCCTATTTTATTGCATCATGTGATGCTCCAAGGTTAAATAGCATGGCTTCTCTTCTGTGGTGTCAAATCTAGGCAAGTCTTCTATATTAAGAAAACATGAATGGCTATGGAAGGCCACTCAACCAAAGTGAGATCTAATCCTATATCATTCCTCAAGCATTTTCTTAGGCAGTTGCATGTAAGTTTCACAATCATACCAGTTAGCAACAAGCAAGTCTTGCCTTCCATGCTGCTTCTGTGCTGAATGATGTCAATCTCAGGTGTACTTTTCAGAAAAAAATCTTACTGTGGTATTGTTCCACAGTACATCATTCTTAATCATTTTTCTACTCCTGGTTTCTCTTAAAACATGCTTTGGTGGAGAGAGAATGGCACAAAAACCTCTTGTGAAAAAAATCTGCTATCCTAATCAAGCCTTACAGATTATTAGTTCCCTCAGTATGCCTGGTGTATTCCTTGATTACCACTGCCATTTACCAACCAGTTAAACTGATAAGAGATGCTCCTCAAAAACATCTCCCTAAGACTCCTCATACTTCTACATCTTCCTTCATCTCCCTTGTGAAGCAATGAAAATAACAGTTTCTCCTCATGGCTGAGCTAAAATATCTGTAGAATATTATCAGCCATTTTAACTGGTCTTTTTACAAGTGTCTTTTACCAATGCTTTGAAGCCCTCTCTGTTTCTCTTGGGGATACAAGCAATGCACACTGCTCTAGTTTTGCTGTAAATGTCAGTAGTGTGTTGGTTAGGGCTTTCTGCTTTTCTGTTGATGAAAGAGCCCCTGACATCCTGGTATAGCCTTGCACTAGGACCCAGCTCAGTCTTCATGGTTCAAGTTAAGCAGCCCATTTGCAGCTTCACATCTTGTACAGCTCTCTAGAAGGTGAGAATGTTAGAAACATGACCTTGTCCAAGTAATAAGACTCTTAGCAAAACCCATGCTGACAACACTTAATGGGAGCAATCTGCTGGTGGAATTCAAGTTGCTTTGATGGGTGAGTGTGTGGATTGTATGCAATAACTTTGAAAAGGTGGTGGGGTATTAAGGGGTGACTGACTGAGCATGACATGACTCTGCGGATACGTATTAGAACTTGAAGGATGCAGCAAGTGACAGGTAAAATCTGACTCTTTAAGATTGCCCTGGCATGACCTGAGAAGTAGACTGTAGAAGACCAGGATGCAGTGTGAGGAGCTGTAGATACTCTTCTACCGCTTGTGTGCCTGTCTACTGTTGGGATCCATTGTCTGGAACAACTTTTACACGTACCATCAAGGGTACGCTTCTGTAGGAGAGTGAATGCCTCTGCTAGTAGTAGAAACTTAATAAATTCTGTTCCGTCTACAAGCTGACTCTGTGCCTCACTGCCCCCACATGAGAGATATTTGGAGGGTTTAACTAGATTCTTCGCCGCTCCAGTCCCTTGGGTGAATTCTGCACACAAGTGGCGAGTTACTTTTTCTACTCAAATACAAACACTCTTATTCCCTCTTTGTATTCAGGTAGGAGAAGATATTTTCTTTTTACAGCATTACAACATAAATAGCAATATCTAGACCAGTCTGGTTTCTGAATCAAGCTAATGCTATACCATGTTTTTGTCCCCAAAATCTAGCAGTTGCCTAAGCAGCATTTAAGCTAAACTCAAGGTTTCACGGTTACTTTTGTGTAATTCCAAAATAATGAAATCATTTCTTTACCTGAATGAAATTGATCTGATTTTTTTTGTAGTTTAACAATGAGAAGATAACTTCCAAATTCTGTAGTTTTTAGGTCTCGCAATGAGATTCACGTTGGTTTTTTCTTATCCAGACAGGCTTAAATAGTAGAAAGCCATTTTATAGTGATGTTTGTATTGCTGGACTTACTAGTGCTGAGGATCAGTAGCTTTCTGTCAAAGCTTTTGGCTTCATAAAAACAGTCTACTGGAAAGTAAGAATCGATTGATAGACCTGAAGCAATATTTAGTCATTACCCTGTTTCCTTTAGGACACGCTAAAATGAAATAATCGTATATAATAGATCTCTAATAGATTATTTTCTTTGTCATAGTAAAATAAACTATTTTAATGTTCAAATCAATCATTAAAGAAATCAATGTTTGGTAATTTTCAGTTAAGTCACTGATTAATGTCTATAGAATAAAAACAAAATGTTCTTAAGACTATTAACTGTGCCAAATACCAGGACATGTCTGAAAGAATAACCTTTTCTTGAGCTAATAGTTGGTATCTGCAAATTATACCTTCCCCCTTCTCTACCTCAATTTGCTTTCCGTACTGTTGACCGCAAGCTTTGGACAAGCTAACAAGGATGGAAAAAACTGGTGTTTTGGGAAGGTGAAGTGATGTGAAAAAACAAGAATGTAAGGCTTGTTTCCATCTTTGTCCCACATAGCCGTGTCCTGCTAGTAATACAGTGTTATGAGCACTTGTGGTGTTGTCTAGCTTAGGATTTGTGGTGATGTTTGTATTTTTAGATTGTGGGGCCTTTGATTTATTTCACGTGACAGCAAAAGTTAGAAACCCGTTTTAAAAAAGATTCTTACAGAGTTTGAGAATGTTATCCAATAGTTCTCTAAAGGCTGAAAAATCTTGTTGGCAATGAAAAAAAATGTTATTTGAGCCTCCTTTTCCCTCTCTGGCCTTTTAATAATTGTGATCCAGGACTGCTGAAGAGCTTAAGGTTATTATCACTTCTCCATAGGGCATTGTGGAGAATTTACTGCTTATCAGGTATGAAAATCATTTGTTAAAAACCAGAACAGTAGATCTCCTTGGAGCTTTGGTCTATCTTCTGGTGTCACCCTCCTTGTATTCCCTTCCTTCCAATTCTGGTAGGCTTTCTGTTGTCCCCTGTGGGGGAATACCTGTGTATTTAAACTACATATAGTTATGAAATGTGGAGCTGAATAGCGCTACTATGGCAGAACAGGGTATAAATAGTCCCTTCAGCATCCAGTATACAAGATCTTTAGGGTTTTTCTTTAATGGTATAAAACCAGTATTTTTCCAACCTCTTCATTATTCCCAGTTATAAAATGGTGAATGGATTTTATTATTATAAGATAAGCTATTTTAGAAACTTGCCTTGAATCAAGATGTGACCTACTGTAATTTGAAAACTGATGTTTACTTCCAGGGGAATCTGATCTCAATGAAGCAATAACAGAAGCAGGAAAAACCTACGAAGAAATCGCCAGTCTTGTAGCAGATCAGGTATAAGCATTATGAATACACTGAAATAGTGTGTACAAACATGTGTCCTGTGTGGATAACTTCTGACTTGTTTTTCTGTTTTTCTTTCCTATTAAGACATAATAAACGTTAATGCTGCATACTACTTAAGTGAAATTATTGTTAATACTTTTAAATGCACCCTCATCTTCTCTAGTATGTCTGCTCTGGGGAGAAGTAATGGGAGGGTATTTTTCTTGGATCAGAAAACTCACATTCTGGTTTCTAAAACACTAAAATGTTTGCTTTCTCTTTAATTGTTTTCTGATGTTAGTGAACTGTCTTCATTATTGATACAACAGAGTGAGATTTAATCAAGGATAGGGTTTCCATTTCTCTCTGCGTTCCCCAAATATCTACAGGATCCAAATCTTGCAACTTTTCATTGTCTTGACTTGTAACTGCCTGCTTCAGTAACAATCTGTCTTAAATAAATCTTGATTTTATGTCAGTATTCAAGTTAGAGATGAGTGTTTACAGTGTGTTAAGCTTAGTCTCTGTACTGGGTCTGGCTGGGATGTTAACTCCTCTTCTAAGGAGGAGGAGTCAGAGAGCAGTTGTGGTGGAGTTCAGCTGCCTAGCACGGTAAAACCACCACAGTCTCCAAAATGTAGAGCCTTTTAATTTTGATGTTGAATAAGTTGTTCTTAAACAGCTTTCCAAGTCAGCAACTAAGATGTACCCATGCACGTACACATCTGCATGTGCAAGGACGTTATTGCTTGAAATTGCCATTGCTAGAACTGGTAACTCCAAAGAAACGTTGAGGTAAAACACCTCCCTTCATAAGCCAGTGTTAAGTAAAACAAAGAATGGAGGCATCTGCTCTCTGGTGCTCAGTGCCTTACTCCAAAAAGCTTAAATATCAATAAGGACCTGTTTACCTCTGGAAAAATCTGCCATAAGCAATAGAGATTTTTCTTCCTTCTATTCTTTAATTCCCTTTTTTGGCATCATCATTTCTTTTCTGTGCTTGTGTTATTACTGTCACGGATATTTTTACTAACATGCGTACTTTGTATATTAGCCGAAGAAAGACCTGCACTTTCTGATGGAAACAAATCATGAATATAAGGGATTTCTTGGTTGCTTCCCTGACATCATAGGAGCTCATAAGGTATGTGAGCGTGTCTTTCCTGGTAAGGGTTGGGCAGTGGGAAGACCTGCATAGGGAGCAGCAAAAGTGGTGGTATCGATCACTGCATGCGTGCAACAGCCTGGCCCCTGATTCCAGTCACACTGTGAAAGTTTCTGTGAAGCTGGCATGTTCATTTTTAAAATAAAAAATATTTGGGGGGTGAGGAGGAGGGGAAGCTAGAACTTGTCTCAAGATTTGAGAATACCTCTACTGTCTGCTATTGTAGAGCACTAGAAGCTTCAGGTTTTTCTCCAGGATAGCTTCGCATGCCTATATGGTGAATGGCAGTGGTAAAAATTTCTAGTATTTAGGAATCTTACGTGGTGATTGATACTAAAGCACGGTGGTATTGTAGGAAAAGTGTGTATACTTGCATGGTTTGCTCATTGATATGTGATAATCATGGACTGCTTAGAAGTGTCTTAATATTTAAAAAAAAAAAAAAGATAATTTGTTCCCTGTACTATGAAAGTCATCAAATAGTAAAACAGTAAAATTGGCTATTGTGTCTAGTTTTGAATATTCTCGTTTCCTACTTTTATCCTAGAGATGTCCTCACGTTCATGTGCTTGCTGTATCATGTTTCAGGAAACTACAAATATTTGAAGTATTAAACAAGTACACACAAATGTTTTTTCTACCACTGGAAATATTGAATGTATAAAACAAGAACATATTTTTGCAAGACCAAAAACATAAAAGCATGTCACATTTATGTGCATTCTTTCTTCACGACTCTAATGGTCCCCAACGCTACTGAAAACCTTTTGAGGAAAGTAGTATAAATAAAATGCAGAAAAAATGTGTTTAAAACTTGAATCTCAAACCTTTTGCTAAGAGATCTGTAAATAGATATTTTTGAATATTGTTTGGCATGAAGCGGAAAGTGCAATATAAATATATTGTGAAGGGGAAGGCATTTCTTTTTACCCTTCTTGCTTGTGACATAAGGATTTTCCTGAATCACGTTACATATTGCAATGAATTGTAGTTTCTTGGAAAGCAGTGTGTGTTTTCTGAATGTTGTATAACATGCTGATAAGGTTTTAGAGGTGTTTGATAGTTTGAAGCTTTTGGTATACGCTGTGTCAGTCAGCTGGATTTTGCAACCTGGTTCTTTTTTCTGTGTGTGTATCCTTGTGTATTACCGCCTTTATCGATCTTTATTTCTTGGTGACTGTGTTAATGCCTGTGTTTTAAGTCACTTCTTGGAAGCTGTTAAGACTCTTGAAAGCAATACAGCGAAATAACAAACCTTGGGTGTACATATGGGAAGGCTGAATCAGTCATTGCATGCATATAGTGTGCAACCTCAAAATGTTGGCCAGTGACATTTTCAATGACTATAGAGACCTTTAAGTTGACTTCTTTTAATCTTCCTGCATTTGGTTTCTACAGGGAGCAATAGAAAGAGTGAAGGAAAGTGATAAACTAGTTGCAACCAGTAAAATAACCCCACAAGACAAACAGAATATGGTGAAACGTGTGAGCACCATGGCTTATGCACTACAAGGTAAAACAAATTTTGGGGTAAATGGCAATGTTGTAGACCTGAAGGGCATCTCTTAAGTAACAAACTTTGACAAAGAATCTTTGTTCTACCAGGAATGATAATAATACCTAGCTCTTATTTATTACCTTTGTTTTCCTAGAATTGCAGTTATTTTACTGTCCTGTCCCCCCTCCTTTAAAAAAAAAAAAAAGTTGCAATTCCAAAACATGTATCTTCTGCAATAGTAAAATGATATTTGGAACAAAAACGCCCTGGGCTACTCGTTATTTCATTTTGAAATGTCAGTGAGTCTCAAAGAAAAAGCACAGGCCCTGATACAGGAAGCACTTCAGCACATGCGTAAGTGTTTTTCTGACTCATGGTTTAATCAGATGTGATCCAGTTGAGATTAATATTCTTGTGGATAAGATTTCATTTCCTGGATGTTCTTTGAACTTCTCCTCTTCAGGTTAGAGATGTTGTAAGTGCGATGTAATAGTCTGCAACTGAAAAATGGGAAGTGAGGAGTCAGGGTTCAGTCCTGCAGGATACCAGGCCCGTAAGTGTGTCCTGAGTCTTCAGTGGGATTACTCATTGCTGAGAGAGTTCTGTCTTCTTTAGCTGACTTAAAGCTGAGAGTATTTAGTATTTTACAGGATAGAGTCAGAGCAGAACACAAAGCCAATTTAAGAAAAAATAACAAAAATATTCCCCTTTTCCTTCCCCTCCTTTTCTTCCTGGTCACAGCGATGCAAAAGGACTTCATTTAAGTGGTAATCATGAGAAAAGACCTCCAGGATTGTTGCAATCTCAAATGTTTTTTCTCCCTCTATTGGTATCTCAGAATATATTTAGTGTTTTATTTCAGCCATAAACTGTGATCTGACAAGAGATGCAGAAAGTAGTGGAAAGTGTTACAAATCCAGTAATGCAGTTTCTCAGTTTCATACTGAAACAGCTGCACTCAAGAATGGGTCAAACAGTACTGGCTGTGCCTTTTTTTTTTTTTTTTTGGAACATTTATAACTCTGCCTTACAACAACTACAGCCTTGGAAATCTGAGGGCTGTAGCCACCAAATGCTGGTTGAAAAACAGTTAACTCCAACAGGACAAAATTGTGCTTGTTTTTCTTTATCAAATCTTTGTATACCAAAGTATTATAACAAGAACCTGGCTTTATCCAGGAAGTGCCTGAATTTTAGCATGAGTAATTGACACCCTACCAATTTTATGAACGGTTCCATCAAAACTTGAGTGTTGTAGGCAAATGTTGTAGGCAAAACAGATTGGAAGCATGAGAACAGTAAATATACTGCCAGGGCTGGACGCTGAGCTTGTTGCACGCTAACCAATCTGAGCTGAGTGAAACTGTTCCTAATTATGAACACTTCTCTTAAATAATTTGCTTTCTGGGTCCAATTGCAGCTGAGATGAATCACTTCCACAGTAACCGGATTTATGACTACAACAGTGTCATTCGTCTTTATCTGGAGCAGCAGGCACAGTTTTATGAAACGGTAAGATGTAGTATTTCAGTGCCATTTTCCTGGCACATACTGTGCTGCTACTTTTATGAGAAATACTCACTGTACTTAATCATCTTTCTGTATGAACCTCTCCCAGAGAGCAGATATTTGAAAAAGAATTATAAAAGGAGGAGGAAAAAAAAGCCTACATGAAAGAAGAATGAATTGAAAAAATATTTTCTTGTAGATGCTATTCCTATGTACATGGCTATATGATATTAGATATTAGCTTGGTGTTTCTGGGTGTGGGCGTTGTTGTTGTTTTCTTTTTTTCAGTGCCAGTACTAAAGTTACAAAGAATTTGTTTTAGTGTTGTGCACACAGATTTTTCAAAACTGAGTTTGGATAATTTGCTGTAAATAAGACCTGCAGCAATGAATACAGCAATAAAGCATTTGAATGGTTTGGAAGGACAAAGGGAAACTTCTGAGATTTAAAGCCTGATGTATAGATGTGTTGGGTGAGGGATCAGAGTGGCTTAGTGACTTACTAAGCACGTCAACTCTGAGCACTAAACCTGCTACCTTAGTTCTCATTTAACATGCTTCTTATGACTGTTCTTTGTATTTTATTAAATGAAGCTTGAGAACAATTTTTCTAATGCGATAATTCCAATGTGACAGTGAATAGTTAAATCTGTATAGATCCTTGTTTGGTGCCCATGTTGCATGTGGAAATAGCAGCATGTCTGCTTCCTGCGTCTCAGTACGCAGGAAAAAAATAAGCTGCAGAGAATTCATACGCATTTGTAACGACCATTTGTAGTAGATCCTTAACTGGAAGAAGAGCTGTATTAGACACAGAGCCAGGAAAGAAGCTTAGCTTCATTGCTCTGCTCTACCAGGTTATCTCAACAGTGTTAGTGCTGTGACGTGAAGAGAGATGTAGCTTACAAATACAACGAAATTTGGAGGAGGAAAAAGGACTACTACTTCAGTTTTCCTCATACCTGAGTGCACCTGGGATTTTGAACTAGAATATCTGTAGTAAAACAAATAAAATCAGTTATTTTCCTTGTGAGAGCAAGTTGAACTGCTGAAGGACTGCTGGTAGCTTGTAAACTTGTATCAAAGACAGGAACACTTTTAAGTCATTACCAACCACATTTATTGATTACATCTTTTTGCTGAACAGATGATTGCTTTCCAAGACCAAAGCCATGCATTACCACAAACTAAACAACACTTTTGGTGACAGCTCTGACATTTGGCCTTTTCAAGAGAAGGCAGCAACAGGTCAGAGTTGGAGTATACTGACTGCACAGCACTCCCTGCTCAGATGCCGTGTTGTATCTGGCAGTGTTAAGAGAGCAGCTGAACATAGTGTTGTCAGTCTTGTACACATTAAGGGTACTGAGGAAAGACTACAATTTTTGGAAGACAAGGGAACAATCTGTTTAATCTCAGCCTGAAATCTTGTTTCTGCATAGGGTAAAGTGACTACATATTAAATATGTTCTGTTTCTTTGTTTCAGATTGCACAGAAGCTGAGGCAGGCACTCAGCCGCTTTCCTGTGATGTAGAGAATAACGAGTAGCCAACAATGAAGAACAACCCCGAAGTGCTTTTCTGATTTGGGGGCAATGCCAATAAACTTGTTAGCCTTTGCCAGCCAAAAAATAACAGTTGTGGGGAAAAAATGAATTATTTAAAATGTTTACTTTATCAGCCTCAATCCATAAGATAAGATTCTTTTTTATCTTGAATGCTCTACCCTTTGTATCATTATTTAAGTAAAAACAGCAAGAAAATGCTGTCAGTTGTAGGGATCTAACTGGTTTGTTGCCATGGACTTCATGAAGACTTGCATCTCTCAGATGTTTTTCCACAATCCCTTCATCAGTGTCAGAATTACAGTTTTAAGTGGGGAAGTAGACAAGCCTCAGAAAATGACTTTACTGCTCATTATATTCAGTTTTTCTCTCTAGCAATTCAGTAGCCTGGAGGAATTATATTTGTATATGTTTCTGGTACATGTTCATGATAATCTCCTGAAACACTTGTTCTGTTTTGCTTCCCACATGCAGCCATGGCATGGGTCATAGTGAGAAGTCCCATTATGACTTCTAGTAAATATCATTCATTCTCCCCTTTCTTCTTTTCCTTATAACTAAACTTTGTTCTTGTGGCACAACACCTCAGAGCTTATATCAAGGCTCCTCCTTTCATGCTATGCACTGTGTAAAAAGACAAAGTACAAACATAGAGCCATTCAAGAAGGTGTGAAAAACAGTTTTCCATGCCTGCATTTTGACACCTACGCAATGTTATGCCATAAGGCACTGGTGTTCTTCAGTGCTGTACCTCTTAGAGAGTTTTAAGCCTTTCAGTAAAGGGGACACTGTCACATATAACACAAACTGATAGAAGTCCCCAGATTCCAACAGAGCTCAGGTTTTCACAAAGCAGTATGGTATGCTGTTGGCTTGGGTTTACTTTTGTTACCTTCTAATATGAACTAAAAGGTGACAAAGGTACTGAATAACATCAGTTATCACACAGACTCTGTGCTTTGATCGTCTCTTATCAAGTGCCCCACTGCCATCTTTCTTACTACTGAAATATCACTTGAGGCCTGGGCTTTTTTGACCAAAAACCCCAGCCCCAGTCCTGTTCGAAATGGGCACCAACTACAGTAATTCATTTAATGTCATAAGCAATCAGAAAAGCCAAAGTGCAATTTTTGCTAAAAATGTGCCTAGAACATAAACATTTTAGCAAAAAACTAACTTTAAAGCAAAGGCATTTTCCCACAAGCCATTCTAAGTGACGGGTACAGTCTGCTGGCTGAATAGTTGCCTTACTCTATTTTGCATTGGTGTTATTTTTGTGTGCTAGAAGGAAAATCTAGGTCTGCCTGAATAACCTGAAACCAAAACAAGCAAGACTTAAGCCTAAGTCCAGATGCTTTTCAGTGTCACGGGTCTTGTTCACGTTTTATAAACCTTGTCTTTTCCCCCTCCCAATTTTAGTTGTTTGCTTCCAAAATTCCATAGCGCAGTGTTGTTTGATACAGCCATTTAAATATGTACAAATTGTAAAGAATGTGTATAAATGTTTTACACCAAATGTAAGATCTGCTTGCATGTAGAAGCAGCTTATATAATAAATTGTTACAATGTGTACAGTAAATCCTGAAATCACTTTTTCAAGCCAGCATTTTTTTTTAGCTTTTGTATATTCACTTTTTGGTAAGGAAATCTCTTTGTAACAGATTCTCAATTTGGGAGGGGGAACGGGGGGTCTTTTTTACCAATCTTTGAATAGCTCCATATGCACTACAGTTGAAGGTTCTTTATCTTGAATAGATTGTTTTGAAATTTAAGTGTAAGCTGTGCATTCCCAGTGCAGGGAAGCTATGATAGTAGCAACTGTGTCAGAGATGCAACGTTTTGGCAAAAAAAGAAAAACTGTTTAAGGACTTCTAGTAAAATGAAGTAAATGATAATAAATATTTATGTATACCCACAAGACTATTTTTTTTTCTTTTAAATCACCACATTGCTTTTTAACAGGGTGATGCAGAATGAAGCAAAGCCTCTTTATAAGCTTTTCATCAGCTTATGGGCACTGGCTAGTGGAAGAATGAGAAAGCGTCCATGTGCCTTCCCTCAAGCAGGCATCAGAACATAATGGTATAATAGTGCTAGTTGACTGCCAAACAGCAAAAGCTATGCGTGTGTTGTAAGCTTTCATTATTCAGGTCAGCCCAGCTCGTGGTTGATGGAGCCCTCCTGACTGCAAATAAGTAGGAGAGCACAGTGCTGCTGTGTATTCCTGGCTTTGTGTCAGCATGGTGTTGACCCAGAATAGAAATTAGATTGTCTTTGGTAGTTGTTTTTTTAATTAGACATGAATAGTGGCATAGTTAAGTTGAGTGATTTGGGAGCAACAGAAAATCTTCGCTCTGAAGACGCAGTCATAAAACAAAAACAATTTACAGTAAGACTTGAGCAGTGCCCTTCAGTATTTCATTTGTCATAACTGAATAATTAATCTCTGGAGTAGCAAAAAGCCTTAAAACTGTTTCCTGATTTACACTTTTCCTGAAAGGTAAGGTATATCCAAACAGTGACGCCATCCCAGTGACTGTAAAACATGTCAAATGCCTTAGCTGTTTGGTTTAATTTCTTAATAGTTTATTCCGTTACAAAGTTCATTATTTAACAATAAAAAATTAGCTGTACTAAAGGAAGTGCTACATGTATTTCTTGTCTGCAGCAACACCTACCGTGTGGGGATTAGACTGCAGCAGTAGACTTGTTGCAATGTATGATGTTTTTTTTTGGAAGAGTACTTGCTGTATTGCAATTAGAATATTCTTTCATGTTATAACGAGGCTTAGCTTTGCATGAACACTGGAACTTGGACATTACTGAGCAATTTGTTTTCAATGACAAAGTTCTTCAGCAAATAGTACCTTATCCTACACTTTATACTCCTACACTATCCTACACTTTATACTGTACATTACGATGAAATAATATACATCTGTTCTACTGCTACCAAAATCAGTTTTGCACAGTGCAGCATGATGGTTCAGACTAACAGCCTTGTAAAGAAAGGAGCTGCATCTCCTGGGGTGTAGTTTGAAGTACACCAGGCAGTCTGGATGGGCCAAAAGCACTCCACAGCCTTGTGGTGTGCATCCGTCTGCTGGAAGCAAAGGACGGCGAGCATCCTGCTACTGCAGCTTCTGCCTGCCTCAGTGCTTCACGCTGAGATGGGCGAGCATGTGCCAGGGGAAGGTGAGTTATCTGCAGCTTTAGAATTGGTTGTTTTCTACGCTCTATGTACTCTCCACATTTTTCTGTAACTCTTCTTGTATAATTAGCACTAATGACACTAATAAAATTGCAAACAAGCATGGAACAGTAGAGGTAATGTGTTCAGCAGGAAAAAAAAAACTTTTTTTCTGTCTAAAGAATCCCTAAAAAAACCGACCTTATAGAATTAGAAACATACAGACTGGCTGGAGATCAAGCTGTAGGTTCCATACTATGACAGTATCAATTATAGCCAGACTATTTTAAAGGACATATGAGTCATAGACACACACTTTATAATACGGGGATTCCAGAACATGCCAGCATAGCCCTTTTCAGTAGACCAGCATGTTATCACTTAGAAAGATTTCCCTTACATCCATCACTTACGTAAGTTGTGCATATGTAAAATGCTACCTTAAAGCTTTATTTTTTTCAGCTAGAACAGTTAATGTCTAATAATTCTTACGTACTAGATGTCTTGCTATATCCCTTCAGCAATCTGTTTAACATAAACCATTCTGTTTTAGTAATTCTTCCCTCCTATCAATGTGTATCACCTCTCTTCCCAGGGGTGCATGAAACAAACAAACAAAAAGGAGTCTTCCTGAAACTTTTCTGTGATACATACGGTGAGATCTGTCCTCTTCCTTGTGCAAGCACCGTTAATACATGCCAGAATGAGGACTGTAGTTCTCACCTCCTGCTGTCTCATCAGTTTATGGTATTAACTCCTGTGTTGCTCTGTGTTGCTGCCTGGCTGGGTAACTTCCATACAGAGTTCATATAGTATGTATAGAGCTTTGTGCAACTAGAACAAATGAACTGTAATTCCCAGCCATGTTTTCAGTTTACGATATTCAGTTCTGTCTCTCTCTTCAACCCAGACCAAACTGAGTTTTGTTTTTTTTTGCTTTTGATAAGTTTATTAATAATTATATTCCAAGTAAGTCAATTCTAAGCTTGTTTTACACCTTCCTGGTAGTCGTCATGTTTAGAATATATTCCTTTAAGTTTCTTATAACACTTGAATGTGGGTAATCTCTCAAAATTAGTACTAAAACCCTTCTGTATTGTACTTCTATATTCCCTGCTTTTAGTTTGACTAGAAGACTAGTCTGAGGAAGTTGACTGTTTACATTGATTCTTCTCAACAAACTCAGATAAGCCTTTTTTTTTTTTTAACCTTTTTATCCTATGGCTATTTGCACATCAATTGTTTAAGTACTGTTCTAGCATCCTTGGTGTACTGAATTTAAGCTGACAATTTCCTTATTTCATAAACAATGTGTTTACTGATTTTTAATTTCTTGGCCTTTTAATCTGTCCTAATTGGTCGTGTTTTCTTAAACTATCATTTTTTTAAAAATATATATATATTTTTTGCCTTCCTTCAGATTACTGCTTGCATATCTACCATCTTCCTGGAGTTCTTTTTGAACTCCAGGTTCCTGTCATCTACACAGATAACAAGTAGTTACTTCAAGATAGACTTGACAAGTTTTATTGAATCAGGTCCAGTCAATCTAAATCCAGCTATGTCATGTTTACTAAACACTGTGCTTTCCTGATTCTGGTCTGTGGCTATATTCTTCTGTTAAAATACGTTTCAATAAGTCCAATTTTTCAGTTAGGGCTGAAGCAAGGTGGTGTATTATTTATTGTATGATCATAACAGCACACTTTTGCTTCCCTTAGTTTTCCTCTTGTACCTGCTGCCTTTAGACACTTGCACTTTTTAAAATCATTTGCTAATGAACTTATTTTGTCTTCACAAATATTTATCAATTCGAGGTCACTTTTAATTGGCATTACCTTCTGTTGCAATTGAATCTCAGCAGATGCAGATCTAAAACTGTTATTCTTCATTAGTATAGTTTGTCTTTGAAACATCTCTCTCCTCCTGCCTTGAAAAAATAACAGCAAATAATTTGACTGTTATTCCAAGACATACTTTTTGCTAAAAATATAATAGAATACAATTAAAATGTGTATATAGATTGTGGAGACTTTTAAAAAGTATTACAGAAGTACTATGTGGTTGGGTTACTTTTCAGTTTTGATCCTGCCCCCAAGGCACTGGCCCAGAGGAACAGAGGACACACGGCGTATCTGTATGCATATATGCAGCAAGGCGCAGTGCTTGTGCTAGGTAAGGATGCTGAGCAGTCCCAGTGGGCTGACAAGGCTGTGCAGCGAGTGTGGCAAAGAAAGGCATCAACTTGGAAAGCAGACCTGCCAAGCAAGCAAGTAACCAGGCAGGTTCTTTGACCACGTAGCAGAATTGGTAAAAGGGAAGGAGGGCTGCAAAAGAGGGTATTTGTCATCAGGCAGCTCAGAAGAGGGTTGGCCACAGCAGTGGAAGAGTGTTGCCTGAAGCCGTTGGAGAGGCAGAGCAAGTCTGTGACTCCGGAGTAAAATAAATAAATAGTCTCTTTTAGGGTTCTGACATCCTTTTTAGGGATTCCTGAAAAGATTTGCCCAAAGGCAGGCCAGAAATAGTGAGAGAGGGCAATGGTTAACTTTTAGCTGTACAGGTTCCTGCCAGAAATAACTACACTTTGGAGCCCTTTTATGCACTTTCAGCCATGATACGTTTCTTAGGAAAACATCTTTGTGCTGCACTACCTGGAAGGGGTGTGCTTAAGCTGTTGGGATAAAAAAAGAAGGGGTGGCCCTGGTTTTGGAGTTGTGGAGAAGGTGGGCTGTGCAGGCCCGTGTACATAGAGGGGTGACAACAGAAAGGCTGTGTCTGTAAACATGGCACTTGGTGCAGGGAAGGAAGAGCACAGCATGTTACCAAAACCAAAAGTATCCTGGGACAGAAAGGTGCCTGGGGCACCTCCTCACCCTCTCTACCCCTTCAGCTGAAGGAGAAGAACTCCAGAGCTCCTGATGGTTTGTAATGGTAAAGTTTCTGACACATGCAAAAAGTACCTATTAAATTGCTTGTCATAGTGTCCACCCACATCCACCTGCAATTACATGATGCCTCAGTGACTAATGAAGTTGGTCACCCACAGGCACCTCGAAAATAGCAAGGCAGCGGACCGGAGTTTACATGATAGGGACTGTCAAGAGCACGCTCTTATTCTTTCTGGGCTAAAGGAGAGGATAAAAGGACTGAAAAGGGGACCTTTATAATTTGAGGGGCTACCCTTTCATTTGTAATCAATTATAGTAGAAGATCAGTCCGTTCAAAAAAAAAATTGTTACATTTGTGGATAAAACAGGATGTTAAACACAATGGTACTTCTAATGCAGAAGCTAAGTAGCAGGCTTTCAGATTTGTAATCACATCAAGATAACTAGGTTGCTTAAGGTACTCAAGGTCAGTTAAGGTACTCAATGTTGTACTCTATAGTCCTTTGTATAACAGAGTGGTGGCATCTTAGAATCATAGGGGTTAGAATCATTAAGGTTGAAAAAGACCTTCTCGACCATCTGGTCCAATCATCCCCCTACTACCACTGTCGCCCACTAAACCATGTCCCTAAGCACCATGTCCAACCTTTCCTTGAACACCCCCAGGGATGGTGACGCCACCACCTCCCTGGACAACCCATTTCAATGCCTGACTGCTCTTTCTGAGAAGAAATGTCTCCTCATTTCCAGCCTGAACCTCCACTGGCACAAGTTGAGGCCATTCCCTCTAGTCCTATCACTAAGTATCTGCAAGAAGAGGCCAACCATTTCAGGTAGTTGTAGAGGGCAATAAGGTCTCCTAGGACTATGAATTACCCTAGGACAATAATCAGGTTAAAATGATTAGCAAATAATATTTCTGTTTCAAGCCTAGCTCAACAAATCACAAACTCTTTGTAATATTTGTAAATCTAGATAGAATTAAAAAGAGCTGAACTATCTATGAACTGAAAAAGTTAAGTAAAATGCATCCCTTCATTCTGTTTACCTCTCTGCTTTACGTGTTTTTGGGGAAGAGGACCTCCCTGCTCCCATGTGATCCTTGTGCATTGTCTGCTCATCTAGTCTTTTCTGGACTTGTGAAAATTTTTTGCATGCCTAATGTAAATTGCACTAGACTCACTTTGCCAGCATGTCTGAGGTCCCATGTCTCATAGGGCAGAAGGACATGGTTGTTGGTATGTTCTCACCATTCTGTAGGGCTATGTGGAGGGCTTTGGTTAGGCTTAAGGTTCCTTATCATAATACCTGCAGTCACAACTGTACTAGGAACCTGAAATATTTACTGGCATTTCTCAAAGTCCCTTGAAATGTTTATATGAGAATCCTCCTCTCCCCACCCACTTTTTTCTTAGCTGCCACTATAATTCCTAATGACATGCTGGAAGCACAGACCTTCGGAAGCCCAGAACAAGACCCCCTGTTTATCCACTGTTCATCTATTTTATTATTTTTAGTGAAATTCTTTCCAAGCCAGACCCAGGATCTCATCAAATTTGGTGCATCCAATAACACAATGATTCACCAAATAGTTAAACTATTGCCAAAGGGGAAGGCACCTCAGAAGTGGGGGCTGTACAGGGGTCAGGGACAGCTTTCTAACTGATGATTAGTTTGTGACTAGCTGACTATTATTTCTAAGCTCAGATTTTGTTTAAAAACTAAACAGCTGGAAGAGAAGAAGTTAAATACAGCATCTGTTGCGCTGTAGTAGCAAAATACAAACCACACAACTTGCTGTCGGGGGGAGCTGTGGAGCTTGACCCTGCCCCAGGAGGGTCCATCTGATCCTGCTCCACGGGACTGCACCGCTCAGGATTCATCCTGCCTACAAAGAAAGATGAGAAGGAAGGAAGCTCTTCATTTGTCTTCCCTGTTTAAACAGCGACACTTCCCTGGCTGTTCCCCAATTGCACCTACCAAACGTACAGCAGGGACTTTTTCATCTAAGACAAACCTTTGAGAAGGAGGTAGGAATAGAAAGCTTCTTCCCTAGCTTGCACATGCTTGTGTTTACTTGGCACTAGATAAGCTTTACTAGTAAGAACTAGTGCCAGGCTAGCTACTGCTTATAAACACAGCCTTAACTCTTGGCAGAAAGGAGAAGAGGAGGGGATTAAAAAATAAATAAATAAAAAAATAAGTGTCCAAGAAAGTCTCCCAAAATTTAAACCAAATTCACGATCAGTAAGAGGAAGTTGCTAGCTAAAGAATGCTATGGTGCAACATAAACCTCCAGCTTGGATGTGTGGCATCTATTCTAACGTGGTGCAAATCCATCATGAGGAAAGGGCAACTTGTGAGGACTGCGCTGGTTTCAGAGGGGATTGAGGGTCTAGAACAGTTCCTAGAAGAGTTCAGAAAAGCTGTGTTTGTAGGTGCTGTCTGGCACCACTCTTCTCTGAATGAGCTACTGCATTCATATTGTAATTATCTAGTGTTAGTGTCTGTAATAAAAATGATTAGTAATAAACCTTTCTCCGGCATGGGGAAAGACAGGGCGGACGTGTGTCACCTCGGTCTGCTTCCCCTCAGCCCCAGGGTGCAAGGGCACCTTGGCCGGCCCCGTGTGCAGCCAAAGATCCTCCAAAGCCTTTGGGCTCTGCTCTGCGCCCTGCAAGAGCGGCTGTGTGAGGTGGCTGCTGGCCCGGTCAGCCTTCTGAGCTGCTAGGACTGAACCAAGCTTTAGTTACCCTCTCGTCTAGGAGGCATTTTAGGCTCACGGAGCATCTCTGCTTTTATTTGGGCACACTATGAGCTCTCTGCATCAGTCTTTCCATGTGGAAAAGCTCTGCACCAGTTCTGGCCCTTCTGTGTAGTTTGCAATAAATCTCCAGGCCCAGATGAAGTTTATTTCCAGTTTCTGGAAGGAGTAAAGAGAGAATTCAGCTGAACTCCTACCAAAATATGCAGCGAAAGCTACTCTGAAAGAAAAGCACATGAAAGCTGTTGTTGCGCCCATCTTTTTAAAAGCCACAGGAAGGAACTGCAGGGATGGCCAAGACGCCGCTCTCCCCGTGCGCCAGGATCACTAATAACAAAAAGTAAAGACCAGGGGAGTGACAGGACAGAAAGCAGCAGAGAACAAAGCGGGGAGAAGGGAGGGGTAGCAACAAAGAGTACGGGTAAAGGCAGTGGAAGGCGCGGGAAACTCTTCCAGCCACACTCATGAGCCCCCTTTCCGCTCCCCCTCACCCCCCCCTTGCTCTAACCATGCTGCTGGGATTATTCAGGCCTGCCCAGGTGCTGTGCTCACCCCCTCCCACCTGGGGTATCGGGAACTCCTGAACAGTAGCTGGAACCAAAAGCCAGCAAACGTCCTAGGAACAGAGCACAGACCACAGGGAACACTGGTTTCTCACCCCCCTTCTGCCCTGCAATTTTTGAGCCTCACTCCCTGGAGTACGAGCAGGATAACAGTCTTAAAATGAGTTCAGCTGTAATTCCTGCAGCCTTCAATCAGCAGGGTCAGGGAGCTCTAGACTAGCCTGCCCACCTATGTGGGGTGAACGCTTCTGCCACGTGTGCTATGAGCAGTCCTCACACCAGCAGAGATTGCACGAAGACTACAGACAGTGCAATCCAAGCCTTCTGCACTCTGGGGTAGGAATGGATCGTCCTTAGCCAACCTCAAACTCCCCTTATGGTTTGCATGTTAACAGCAGCCATGGCAAGGGTTAGAAGTACAAGCAAATCTTTTTATAAACGCAATGCAATATCTTTTTTACTGGAGCAGAACGGCACACCTAAACAAACAAGTCAAATTGTCAAAAAAACAAATACTGACAAGCAAGCCAAATGAAAGCCTCTCTGCTTACTTGTCCGTGGGTTTAACTGGTGCATTAGGAATAATACAGCATACCAAAACAGTTGTTCAAATGACTTTAAACCACGGTATTTCCTCAGCACTTCTCTTTTCTGGTCTGTTCCCCTCACTTACACGCTCTGTGCTATTTAGCCAGCCCCCCCTTCCCAGCAGTGCTGACAGAAATAACAGTTCTTCCTGGAGAACTCCTTTCCTTTCAAGAAAAGCAATGCTGTTCACTCTGCACTCACCATATAGATGCAAATAAACTGCAGGGCTGTGAAGCAGCTCGGCTTCTTAGCCAGATTGCTCCTTCTCCTACATGGCCTAGCACTTCTCCAGTTCATGGCTGGTGTTGTACTGAGGAACCCCACTGAGGACGCTGGTTTGAACTGGTTCACATTCAGTGTCACTTCAGACTACTCAGTCTAAGTCAGTTTGTCATAAAGCTGCTGACAAGAAGAAGAATTTTTGAGATTTATTGCCCAATGCCATTTTTACGAGACTTATAAAAATGTACAGAAAATAGTAAAAAAACAACCCTTAGTCTTTCAGGTAAACGAAAATGTTCTCCTTCCTTCACATGAATGTGTTATTACACTGCCTCTTGCTCTCTGGTCTGAAACTCATCCCAAATCTGAAAATTAATGGGCAGGGCTTTCTAAATCACGAGGCATAAACACCACACAGCCTCTGTTTATAGAATGAAATGAGAGAAAGAGGCTTACCTTGAACTTAAAAGCACCACATATGTTGTACTGGAAACAACTAAAATGGAAAAAAAATGTTGACGTGATGTGATAATAGAAGAGAGAATGTGTGCGCAGGACAGTTTGGGTTGTTTTGAGAGGGTGACTGAATACACGGCATTTTTCTGCGTGGTTAATATCTGGTATACAACCAGATCCGGGCCCATTATCAAAGGCGCTGCCTTTGATACAATCCTGTATTGTAAGGAATATGCAGCTAAAAAACTCCTGAACCTTGCACCTAAGGAATGTTCCCCATCGACCTTAGATATGAGAACTGGGTTTCTGGATTATATTTAAGATTTGGGAAAAATTACCCTAATCGCAGAGATACAAGGCTCCTTTTGTCAGTGGTTGTAGGGCGGTGGTACTGGCTGCTAGATAGCAGTTGGGTTCTCCCGTGCTTCTGGCACAGATCACCGCTGCCACATGCTCTGTTTAAAGCACTTTTAAAGAAAGACCTATGAGACCTGTCTGAAGAAAAGTACAGAAGAAGTAAAAGTGCTAAAAAAAAAAGTGCTAAAAAAAGAAGTAAAATATTATCATAATATATTCATCCACACAAGAGGAAGTATGAGTCAAAGAATAGCAATACGCTTTTCTGCCTTGTGTTCCCCAAAGTAGGTTACTATTTCTTTTGGAAAGCAGTGATCTCATGCACGCTTGGTACAAAGTCATGTTTCACAAGGTAAGCACTTAGCTTCTAAAAACCTACTGATGTCATGATTTGATCGTATAAAAGTGGTGCTCTCCAAACAGACCATTCTCTTGTCTTCCTTACCCACCCTTTTTCCTAAATATTTGAGCAAATCTGAAACTTTTGTACAAGTTGTGTCCAACAGTCATTTCTGTTCAAAAAAAAAAAAAAAAGATTAGTTTTACTTTATCTTTGTGTTATGTGTGCAAGAAAAAAAAGACTGGCTCAAGACTACTTTAAAATATCAGTTTCCTTGCTTTTATATATACATTTCTGTGGACACAGAAGATGTGCTCACCTAACTAACAAAATCCTATTAGAACATGCTACAAATGTAAATAGCAAGCAAGTGAAAATAAATGCCCAATTATCCTCACAAATGTTCAAACAACTCCCACTAATGCTTATACACTGAAATTCTTAGAATATATGCTCCCTCAAACGTCCAATTGCACTGAGGGCAGACTGTAAATAAGCTTTAAATAAATTAACATGAATTAGAATTACATATTGAGCATGGAAGCTCCGTTATCCTTGCCCTCTCTTCCCATCCCTCGTTTTTAAGTGCCTCACTGGAGGACCCATCTGCTCTTTATACTCCTCTTTTCTGATGGGTAGCCTCTGTATTACCCAACGACAACTAATGGAAGACTCTTGTGTTAACATAATTCATTTACATATGAATCACAGTGAAAGGCATCAGAAGCTAACATTTTCTCAAGAAATCACATACTATGCCATGAAAATCAACCTTGTATATATGAAACCCTGCTGTGACTTGATTGGCTTTATTTTCTCCTCAACTTTTCCAATTTTTGTATGACTTGGTTAGTCTAAAAAAATACAAGTTTGTTTTCTGTTCTTTTCAATTATTTACATGTACATTAATCTTCTATATAATAATCAGCTTCTAGTTGTATCTGTGCATTTTCTACCCTTGTATTCACCTGCTTGTTTAGCTAGCTATAACACCTCAAGACAATGAAAGTCACGGATTCTAAACAACCAGGAAATCTCTATTCTTCCTTCCTACAAATAGGGAGAATTAATAGAACAGTTCAATTCTTATTTAGGAATGAATTTAGGCATGACTTCGCTGCATTGGGCCAGCGGTTTGTCTCCTCCAGTTCTCTGTAACAATGGTATGTGCCATATACAAGAGAAATGCCACAACAGGCAGTCTGCGATTGCCTCTCTCTGAAATTTTCTTCATAGTTGGCTCACGGACAAGAGGGAGGCCTCCTATGCCTTATCAATACCATACACCTTGATATGGGTAATCACAAAGCTGCTATCGCTGTTCACGTTCAACAGAAGTGTGCACAATTTGACAGAAGATAAAAAAGACCTTTTGCTCACCAGAAAAAAGTGCCAACTTACATGCGACATCTCTGTCCGCACAGATACTGAGCAGTTCGCTTTAAATCTGAACTTTCTATTTTACCAAGCATCTTGGTTTTCCTATAAGGAGTTCCAGAAGACTAGGCAAGAAGCTGTGGAAAACTTTGTGGCTTCCTAGTCCTTTGAACATGAGAGAGGAGTACCTACAACTAATCATAAGCACGTCCGTCTGGAAGAAAGAATAACATTTGTATCTGGTTGTCTGGTCACTATTACTGCCTGAAAAAATGCCGCCTGACTAATGCTGCTCATCTGCACATAGTTTTGGGATGAAGAACGTTAATATTTAAAACAGCTGCTGTTACTGAAAATAGTATCTTAAGAAAAGGCTAGTCTCTGCAAATGCAATGCCTGCCTTGCTAGATAGATCTCTGATTTAGCACGCACACAGTTAAACTACAAGTAAGTGGAAGAGGAGGTGAGAAATTCCACTGACCTCCCAACAACACTTCACACACAGCTTTTTCATTAGCAGCATTTACAAAACGGTCAGCACTCCACCAGAGCATCCCTCAGCCACTGCTGGTACAAGTTCAGAGCCTGAATTCACAGCCCAGTCCTCTGCCAGTCTGGAAGTACAGCCTGAGGCCAGAGAGGCTGAGTCTAAAGCCAGTTGGCTTCCAGTCCAACCACCTTCAGCAGCTGAACCTGCAATGTTTGTTCACTTGACAAGTCTCACCCAAGAAAGGCGCTGTGAGATTTAAACTACTCACATAGTTAAAGCTAGGCATACATTTAAGTGTTCTGCTAAACTGGAAGATCAGGTCTGCTTCATTAACCCACCCCTCTCCATTCCAAATAATTTGTTAAAGGGTAATACCAATACAAAAATATTAGTATTTAGTTTCTTTTTCCTGCTGTGAAGATCACAGACTGCAGGGGTGAGGAGTAAGGGACCCTCGTTGGGAAAGGCTGTAAAAGAGTGGCAAGTGGAAAATACTGCCACTGTCTTAAGTGAAGAAAGTGTCTCTGCATCACTCCTCTTACGCTCCTGGCAAGGTCAAATGTTCCTTGTCAGCTTCTAAACAGACAAATAAAGCATGCTAATTTATCGCGTGTGCTTCTTACACTTCCCACAGTTATTTTAAAGGAGATGTTGTTGACTTTGTCGAGAAACGGTGACCTAGCTCAAAGTATATCAAACTTTTTCTGTAACAAAGTACCAGATGTCTTTTGCACACAAAGTTCTTTACACAGGCAAGACAAGCGTAACCAACTAGAATAGAAACCTCTTCTCTCAGTTTCACTGGGAATGTAAGAGGTGACAAGAAAAACCCACAGCTACTTTCAGAGCAACACTTGAGCACTTCAGCCTACAAATTCTTCTCTGTGGCAAACTCAGCTTAAAATAAGTTACTCCAATATTAACCAGAAAATGTGAAAACAATAAAAGGTTTTGCATATTAGCAACACAAACTTATTGTTTCAGATGTCATGCAGGAAAAGCTAGGCTGAGATATTTCCCCTATTTCTTCTTTGCTCTGTGTAGTCACAAGTTTCTCGGAAAAAGGCAAAACCCAAAATATTTTCAATGACCTTGCAGGCGCGCACATTTCCTGAGGAATTTGTGATCACTAAGGCCCTTTGGGACCACATGTCAGGTGGCCGTAAGTCTCCAGGAAATGCCCTCACAAGTAATCTTTGATATTTGGTTTCAGAGCTTTAAAAAGAATTACCATTGCTTCTTTTTCCACACTGTTTTTTATTTGTTTCTACTGTATACCAGCATTTTTGTAGGCAAGTCTCCCTGTTTGCATAGATCGCTCGATAGCACATAAAGACAAATGAATACGTGGACATTCATTTGTTCCATGCCCCAAAGCCTAGAATATGGAGTTCACACAGCTCTTCCAGACATCCTAGTAGACAGCTAGGCATAACACAACCAGCTCTCCCCAATTCTGCTCCACTCTGATATTTAACACCTCTGCTGTTCCCCTTCTGTGCCCTTCTGATCAACGTACGTGATCCGTGTCTCTGGACCGATGTTCAAAGCCACCTGCTAATCAGCACGCAGGACTCTGTCATCAAGGTGGTTAGCCAGGCCTCGTAAACATCCATTTCCATAAGGACCTAGGAGTGGAAGTCATTAAATGCATAGCAAGTTTCAGAGGTAAACAAGCAGTTGGGGAGATGAAGGGATTGAAAATAAGAGCGAACTGAGTAATGACTTAGAAGGTAGAAGTGTTCAGAAATCACAGCTGCCCATGGCAGCTGAGGTAACATCTGAATTTCTAATTACAGCAAAAGAACTAGGCTTAAAAATCCATGTACATACAGTATATATATATTCAACACAGTTCGCAACAGGTGAGTTAACAGGAAGCAAACTTTATTAGTTGAACGCTTTCCTTCTACCACAGAGGCTAGCCTTCTAACATATCAGTGCTGCAATTTTGTTTGAATTGCATTTCACATAACTGTGGTCAGCAAACAAGAGATCTTAAGAATTCCTCCCTGCCTGATAGGGAGATCGATAGAAGGATTTCCCTCCCTCTCCTGTAGATACAGGACTTACAAATGGAGTTGGAAGGAAAACAGGAGAGCAAAGGAGTGTTACTGCTGCCAAGAGATAATCCACTCTTCAAACACTCCTGCTGTTCCCTGCATGCAGAACAGCAGAGTTCACCCACTGACCTGTTGCTTCTGTCAGCTAGAGGCAGCAGAAACATCAGAACATCACCTCCCAATATTTAGCTATGAGAACATTCAGATAATGATGCAAAATATTTGTGGCTGCTCAGATGTAGAAAAAGTGATTACAAAAAAAAAGACATGAATGTGAAGAGTGTCAGAGAAACTAATATGAAGAAACTATCAAAGCAAATGATTAAAGAAAAGGAAAAGTTCACTGAGAAAGGAAGATGAAATAAAAAAATATCAAGGAGTCAGTAAAGGTTTATGGCCCATGTGAAAACAGCTGTTCTGGGAAAGAGAATGATTTCACCTGGGGGACTCCTCAGCTCAGGAATTAATCAGTTTCTACATTACTCACATATAAAAGCTCCACAGCAAAAGACAACTCAGCTCCAAACATCACCTAAATGGTGAGCCATTAATCTCAATATTTTCACTTAAATATGGATTTTTGTGTTGAGTGACGTTTGGTTTGGTTAGATGAAAAGGTTTTGTCTACCATAAAACAAAGAAAACCTTTGCATGCCCCCCTTGTATATCAATCAAGCCCCTCACTGTCCTTGGAGTCTTCAAAAAAAAAGGACATGGTCCTAGGCAGCCTGCTCTCAGTAACCCGGCTTGAACAGGGGCATTGGATTAGGCGACCGCCAGAGGTCCCTTCCAGCCTCAACCATTCTGTGATGTTTCTAAGGCAACTGACCTGTGAGATATCTAATTAACTGACTTACTGCTTTTTCAGTAATTGTGACATCACTCCTTTAAAAACACATCTTTCTGTACTTTGGATGTTTTATACCCAGAACCCTCCAAAAAGGTCTGATCATAGCAGGTTTCTTTTAATTCTTTTAATTAAATTTAATTAAAAGGATTCTTTTAATGAGCTTTGTCATTTATGCTGCTAAGGGGGTCCATTTTTCCACCTTCATCTGAGTTTTCCTCTCATATCTTCATTTCCTCACATGCATTTGAGGTGCTGAAAACACTATTATCCAAGGTGCACCAGTTCTTTCACTTCTAGTATTTTGTTCAACAACTCTGACAACATGCTTTTTTAATAATCCTTAATTACGTATTGTTAATTACGTATTGTTGTGGTTTAACCCCAGCAGACAGCTAAGCACCACCCAGCTGCTCTCTCACTCTCCCCAGCTGGGATGTGGTCTCTCACCACATCTCACAAAAGTGTGAAAACTTGTGGGTTGAGATAAAGACAGTTCACTAGGTAAAGCAAAAGCTGTGGTGTACAAGCAAAGAAAAACAAGGAATTCGTTTGCTACTTTCCATTGACAGGGAGGTGTTCAGCCACTTCCAGGAAAGCAGGGCTCATCATGTCATGGTTTCTTGGAAAGACAAACATCATCACTCTGAATGTCCCCCTCCTTTTTTACCCCAGCTTGTATTGCTGAGCATGACACCACATGGTGTGGGACATCCCTCTGGTTATTCTGGGTTCCCTGTCCAACTTGTGTCTCCTCCCCGCTAGCTCCTTGTGCACCCCCAGCCTCCTCACTGGCAGGGCAGCATGAGAAGCTGAAAAATCCTTGACTGTGCAATCAGTGTTCTGCAACAACCAAAAAACATCAGTATGTTTTCATATGTTATCATCAACACCTTCATAAAAAATCCCAAACACAGCATTCTATACACCTCTATGAAGAAAATTAACTTAACTAGGAGAATGATGTGTTCTTGTGAGTTGCTGCAAAAAGCCCTACTGACAAAAACTGCTAATGAATTACAAACATGGGCAAGAGTGACATGCCAGTGCCCTCAAAGTGATGGTTTACTCTCATAATGGAGTTTACAGAGGATGATGAAGCATCATTCCTCAAGGGCAAAAGAAACATCAAAAAAGACTTTTTGTTGTTGTTGTTGTTATTTTTAAACACATAAGTGAATGATCCAGGGCAACTTTTTAAAATCATACGATACAGTTGTCTTTGGCATCTCTGATTATTTAAGTGATTCTTTCAGCATTTTATCTCTAGTAGGCACTTTTCTCTATGAAAAGAATTCACGGTGAAAGATGTAAACAGATTCTTCTTGTGCTTTTTCCATAAGTCAGCTTTAAGAAAGCCATGTCTCTCTTTTCTGTTTAAAAGTACACGTGATTAATTCGCACTCTTTCTTACATCCTCCAAGACCCCCAGACTTTGGGCAAGCTGCGTGCTTTCACTCATCACACTTGTTTCATCTGCGTATAAACAAGATTACTCTTTCTGATAGAAAGCACATCAGATCGTCTCTCATCTGCACGTACTTGCGTATGTGTGCCTAACCTCGTCGATCTATTCCTTATGGCTGAACTCTGCAAATACTTCATCCTCTACAGTTTCAGCACAGATTTGTGACAGGAATCCTGCGAAACTAAAGAAAAAAAAGTAGTATTTTTACACGAAGGGGCACTGTTTTTGATCGTTATTCAAGTCAAAAGGGAAAACGGCGCCTTCCAACCCCAAAAGCTCTGCTGCCAGCCGGCAGGACGGCGTTTTGGAGGCCCGGCCGCAGCCCTCCGTGCCTGCGGGGCGCGACGTGACGGGCAGGCGGGGATGGCTTCACCGCCATGCCGGGGCAGGCCCGGCCGCTCCGCTCCGCCCTGGAAGCGGCGGGGGAACGGAGCCGACCCGGGGCAGCGGCCTGAGCCTCCCGCACCGGCGGGGGAGACGGTTGCGGTGCGTCCAGGGCCCCTCGCTTGTCCCCGGCTTCACGGGGGGCAAACGGCCCGAGGACACACGGAGGGCTGCGGGCAGGGCAGCGGGGCGGTGGCGGCCGCCGCTCCTCCTCCCCGTCCCGGCGGCTCCTACCTGTCCCGGGGGAGGAGGAGGAGGAGGAGCTGCCGGGAGCCGGAGGGACAAAGTTGACTCTCGAAAGTTTCCAAGGGACCGTGGGTGGGAAGAGAAAGGGAAGAGGGGAGGGGAAGGGAAAAGAAGGGAAGGGCGATCCCGGACTCGGCGGGGGACCGGCAGCCGGCAGCTCTCCGCCAGGCGCCTCCCGGCGGCCCGCCGAGGTGACCGCCTGCCGCGGGCGGCCTCCGGGCACCGAGCCTCCCCCGCCGTGCCCAGCGGCCCCCATGGCGCTGAGCAAAGGGCTGCGGCTGCTCTGGAAGCAGGAGCCGGGGCCGAGCGCCCTGCTGGAGGCTCGCAGCCGCAGGGACTGCCTGTTGCTGGAGGCCGGCACCGTGGCGGCGCTCAGTAAGTGCCCGGCGGGGCGGGCGGGGACCCGGTGCGCCACACGCGGGGGGCCCGGTACACGCGTGGGGGCCCTGTGTGGGCACCGGGCTCGGGGCACTCGTCCCGAGCCGCTCACGGCAGAGCCTGGCCCTTCACAGCCCTCCCCCGGGCCTGCTGCTCTCTGCCCGGGCAGTGGAAGGCGCTCACGGGCGTCCTGGGAATTGTCTGGTCCTGGGCTTCGGCACCTGCCGCCCAGGAGTTAATGCAGCGGTAGCGCAGAAAAATGGGGTGATTTGAGAGTGTTTGGGCACGAAAAATGCAGGGGAAGGTGTCGCGGTCGTGCCAGGTTCAATGGTTTGGCACGTAGCGCTTACCTGCGCCTGCAGTGGTGCCGCTGGTTGTGGTGTGGAGGGGGTCTGTGTTCAGGCAGCTCAAAGGAAAGGGGTGAGGCTTAAACCGTGGGTTTTGTGGTAAAAACTGTCCGTACGTTGTGGTTTGTGCAATGCCGGTCACATTGATCACTGAGGAGAGCAACAGGGCACGAGGAAGCTGAATCAGATCTTCCATGGCAGGCGGTGGCAGGACATCCAGGCCAAAATGCCCCATTTCCAGGTGTTAGGATTTATATGAACGGGGAAAACCAACAAGCTGTACGGGAGGCCAATGATTTGCATGAGAACAAGCTCCAAGAGTGCAAATCTTTTGAAGTGTCCTGATAAATATGTTGTTATTGTCACAGCCTGCATTTTTTTAATTGTTATGGGAATGTTATATTGTGTGGTACGTTGAGGGTTCAGTTTCTTGTTAGATTCATTGGTCACGGTGGACATTAATCTGCAGAAAAATGTGTTACATTTTTCTATATGTTTTGCCGTCAGTTTTAAGTGAACTGTCAAAGCGATAGGTCTGGTAGTACTGACCAGCATTTTACTCACTTCCCCTGGTCCAAAAACGTTTTGACATTAAAACTCTCCATTGACATCAATGAATTTTGATCTGGCTTTTGTTATTCTGGTATACATCCAAAGCAATTCCACCATCTAAAGCCAATGTGCATGAATAATACTGAGAGACCAGCGTTCATCTAGCGACCCCAAGCCATTTGTATGACCAGTAGTTGGGAAGATTATTTGTAATCTTACTAATTTAAGGAATCACCAACTTAAAATAGATATTTCTTTCCCAGTGTTGCTATCCTTCATCTAAATAGCCATAGCTAGAAGTGATTAGAGAACTTATACAGTTTCTTTTAAAATACACGTTAATTTGCTACATGAATTTTGAAGTAATGATCTGTATGGTGGCTAGTGTAAAGGCTTGTTTCTCATGCCTTTTGAAAGTCCAATCTCACCTCTTGAGATAACTGTAATCATTTATGCATTGGCACCCAACCTACTCCGTGTTAATAGCTTTGCCATTTTAATTCATCTAGTTTCTCTTCCTGCCTGGGTTTGTTCCTGTATTGTGGGAAGAGCTAGTTTATCCAGTTGAGCCTGTTTAATTCATTTCTTCTCTTTATGAAGCAAAGGACCAGAAAAGGAGGGAAAAACAGCAGTAGGTATTGTGATGGTAAATTTACAAGAATTGCAAAGAAGAAACTCCACAGCCAGGGTGACAACAGAAACAACACGAATTCTGTTTTGACTGGCTTTAGGTTGTTACTGGCCATAAAACACCTCAGTAGAAGATTAACATTTCTGAATAGTGATGCAATATGATGGCCACACAATTTTCAGTTAAACAGTATTTTTAAGGACAGTAGGTTTTTTCCCTTCCTCTTCTCATGATGACGCTGTAGGGTAAAACTTACTGTTTTGCATTTAAAAGTACATTTTGCAAGAGGCTTTATTTTGCAACCCTAAGGCTTTAGACCTGTCCAGAAGGATGGGTGACAGCATAAACAATTCTTCCAGGAATTCGCTGAACTAGAACATCAATAAGTAGCTTCTGTTACAGAAGAAACTTACAGTCATGAAGATTGAGGAAAAATTGTCGTTGATTTAGAAGCTTTTGCTTACACAAGGGGGAATATAGATTCAAAATGCTGTGCTACTTTCAACACGTTACAGTTTTAACACTTCATAGATGAACTGAAATGTATACTAAAGCTAGAGTGCTGAAAATATAGGTATTTAACTTTATTGTAGCAGGTGAAATGCAGTCAAGAGAAGTGCTCCACAGAGCAGCCTCGTGCCTCCCCTGCCGCCTCGGTTGCAGGTAGAGCTGTGTGGTTCCCTGCTAGGGCCGGGGGAAATCAGGGCATAGCCTTGTGGGGCAGGGATGCAAAACCAGGAAGTGGCAGGTATTTACCTACGGATCTTTATTGTACAGAAAGCCGTTTCTGTGCTGTGTGTACATTCAATGTTTACAATTAGTTTTAGTTTTGTAATTATATGTACAAATATATCACTGAGCGGGGTTTTTGAAATCAAACATTAATACTTGTGCAAACATATTGTGAATATATTTCTGTGTGCTATCAAAAACAATGAGCCGTACAGCATGACTCATTTTACTCTTATGCCAGGATATTTATATAACTAGTCTCCTTATTATATTTGTATTTCTAAAACTTACTAAAATTTGTAAAAAGAAAAAAAAATTATAAATTTTTCTGTGGTTTAGTGGTGTTCAAACTTTTCCTGTTTGTGGATTCCTACAAACCATGCACTAGAAATAATCTGCTTGACAGAAGCCTTGCTTTTCTGGGTTACACTGTCAATGTTTCTGTGTTAATATATGTGATATATAACAGGAACCACATGGTCAAGTTCTAGGGGAATGACTTAGAGACTTATCTCTATGTTCTTGACTGCCTGCAGACCACAGGAGTGGCCAGTACAAACCTTTTTTTTTTTTTTTTTTTTTAAACCCTTTCTTTTTTGGCTGTGAATAAATATATTAATATACAGGTATGAAAATATAATCCCTTACTAGAAACAGTGTTTTCCATCTAATATAGAAAGCTGGTGAACCAACCTTTTCAAAATGCTCCTTTTTTGATTTGTTTGCAATGTTTTCAAGCAGGCAGTACACTTTCTAGGAAATATATATGGTAAAAAATATTGCTTAACATTTAGAACATCCAGACTCTCTTAACTGTAAGTCTGCCCACAGACTTCTTCCCAACCCTATGTTGCTTGATGTATATGCTATTACATAATCCAGCCTGACTTGCACAATGCCTACATAGCTTGGATTGGATGTGAATGGGAAGACTTCAGCAGTGAAAGACTATGAACGTAAATGAAAATACAACAAAGGGCTTTGGGTTTGTCCGAGGATGACAGAAAACAGGAGCTGGAAGCAAGTTAATGATCTGAACTCATATAACACCAGACGTTGAACGTATTTCTAGGTTATTATGCTGGACATAGTGTATATATTTTTTTTCTCAAGTGTTTTTGTATATGAAACTTGTTTGATTATGCATTTATTCATTCTCATAAAAATTCACACCTCTGTCACCAAAATGCTGAAAGAAGCACAAATAAAGGAAACAAGCTCCTTGATACCCTTGTCACGTCAATCCAATTGGGCTCTACAAATACTTACAAACACTTCAGAGCATGTATGCATGGCTGTACCTACGGCTAAGCAGGTGTCTAAATATTTCCAGAGTCAGGCTGAAAAAAGAGGGAAGAACCAGCATCTGTAAGCCAGTCCCAGGCTTTTTTTATTAAAGAGCTCTTTCTGTGGTTTTACCTGGAAGTTTTAGGTTTCTATGTCTGTCCTTAATGTTCGGCTTGGGCTGGTGGTACCTTTCTGCCCCCTTCCTGCAGTCACGGAGCTTCCTGGGCACCGCATGTCTGAGAGCCCTGGTGGTTCCTGCTGAAGCCTGGGAGATGAGCCCTAAGGAAGGGTTGGATAAAGGAAGCTGCATATGCCTGGCCAGCTCCTGCTAGCCATTAAATCGAATTTGCAGCCTGTCTAAGCAGGAAGTCGCACTTGGATAGCAGGTATATGTCTTCTCGTGGTGTTTTCCTTTGGCTCTGAAACATTTTATGCTTGGAAAAAGGTCACTTTCAGTTGAGTTTATTATAGCTTGTTTTTATTGAATTATTGTGCACCTTTTGTTTTGCAAGAGTTAATAATTTCACCTAAGATGCTAACCTTATATATAATTTACATCAGGAGATTTTAAATAATTAACATTAAAAAAGCACTTGAGGAATGCACACTGTGTGCAGTTCTCTAATGCTGTTATGAACACACAACACAGTTGTAATTAGTGCAGAAGGGTGGATACTCAATTATATGTTTAGTGGAAGGAAAGATTGCTAAAAAGTATCAGTGGGAAGCTTTTGGCGAAGTTTGGTAATTACCAGGTGTACTCTGTAGTACCTGAAGCCATTGTTAAGCAATAAACAAATGCACCATGTATTTGGAAAACTCAACTTGTCCTCCAAGTAGACATCTTCATGGTAAATTTCAATAACTTCTGTAGCACCTACTTCCACTAACAATATATATATATATTTCCATTGTTTGAAAAAGGAAGGATTTTACCTGTGAGTAGAATGTAGTTAGACCTCCATTATTTGTCCTAGGTTTTTAGGCAGACAGCACTCATTGCCTCTGCATTTCAGGCCTTTTGTGAAAGCCCTTACAGAATGAAAACTCTGACAATGGAAACTTCAACAGAAAAACACATAATATTTTTTTTGTTACTGATTAGAAAAGACCTTTGTCTTTGGACATACCCAGCTGTCAAATGTTGTCACTAAGGCAGTGTTTACAATATTGTTCAGCCTCGTCCAATATGCTTTATATTCTCCCTATGTGTCAACAATCCTTCTGTAGTATTTTTTCCCCTTACCTCTGCTATTTGTTCAGCGAAGGCAATAGCACATAGGCTAGCTTTGTTCTGTTTCTAGTCACTTGCTTTCTGATGCCGTCTCTATTGTCCTAGCATTGCTTGCAAATAGTCTAGGAGATGCTTAAGGCCAGGTTTTGGTGAAACTTTAGATTTCTTTAAGAAATTTTATAGATTTTTAAATAGTTCTCTTTAATAATAAGCTACGAAATTGGCTCAAGCCATCTGCAATGTTCTTTAAAGTCAGGCTTCGGTCATCCTTTCAGTGTAACATTTTTTATAGTGGTTGTTGGGGATTCCTCCTCCTCCCTCCAAAAAGACAAAGATGGGCTGGGATACGTGCGGATCCATCTAGGGCTCCCCAGCACTTGGAGGGAAGGCACCGTGCTCTGACCTGCCCACCACCAGGGCACAGAGTGAGACCAGGCCAAGCTGGGGGGCATGAGGGAGGAACGAGCCCCCTGGACCTCGAGGGGCCATTTTGAAGGTTGTGCCGGGGGGGCACTGTGCCTGACCCCTGCTGCGCGGGGCCTGGGCCCTGGCCCAAGCAGAAGGGCAGCGATCAAAGTGCATCTCAGGAGTTCGTGAAGCACCTGGGTGTATAATGGGACCAGAGTCTTCAGTTTCTATAACAGATTATGTTTCTTTTTTTTCCACACAAAAGTTTGGTCTCTGCGCAGTAACATATTGTGGGCTGTCTGCGTGCTGGGTGAGGCCTGAGGAGCGCGCTGCTCTCCAGGGGGCACACAGAGGTGGTGGGGGGAAGATCCCTTTGTCCCTTCTTTGGTTTCTGAATCCAAATTGGTTTAGGAGCAAAATGAACCCGGAATAAATAACAGGATCTGCTATGTGGTAGAAATTTTGGTGAGTTGTTAGCCAGCCAGAAAAAGAGCCAGCAGAGCCCAGAGTCCTCCCAGAGCTTTGCACTGGGAGCCTGCTCCTCTCTTTCAGGCAGCTCCTCTGGTACTGATGCCCTGACCGATGCTGCTGGGCTGGTAAATCCTCTTTTAACTGGTCTGCCCAGGACACAGCCTGTTTCTGTGCCGCTGTCGGCAAAACCCAGCTGTTTGTTTGTCTGCCCTTGGAGAAGTGCCGTGCCAAGAGCTGATGTGCATGTGATGCTGCTGGCTTGACCAAGGAAACTTTGGTGGCTTCTGTACATGCCAGTGTCAGGTGCTTCTTGCCATTAGCTGCATGACTTTTGTGTTGCTTATTTCCACAAATTCTGTTCTTTTGGATCATGTGGTTACCAGGCATGTTAATGGCCAGCTTTCCAACTCGTAATTTTATTTTGAAGAGTATTGCTGTGCTTTCAAGATGTCTCTTAAATGCTTTCAGGTTGTGCCTAGCCTGAAGGTTTGCAAGGTCCTGCATCAGTCTGAGATCTAAATCTCTCACTATTTCTGTCATTCCCTATTTCTTCCTAAAGGTGGAATGTTTGGAGCAAGAATTTAGTGTATGCTTTTTCTTTTTTTCTTTCAAACTATAGAGTTTGAAAGAGGAGAACAAATTTAAGAAAAATATCAGTATCTTTTTGCTGCTTTTTTTCTAGTTACTGAATATGACAGAGAGACATTACTTTTTTAACCTCTTGTCTTTTATTTAATACATAAGAAAGGCCTGACAATCTTTTTTTATTTTTTTGATGAGACACTCTATCTTAACTGTTGTTGCAGAAGTTTTGTCTGAAGTGAGCTTTCAGAGTCTCAGCTCTTAAGAGATGCTGTTACTGAATATTTAAACTGTTGCTCTCCAGAGGTTTACATTAAACAATAAAAATCCCTTTATTTGCTTCCTGTTGCTTATGTTTCACTTCACTGGTGTGTGTGGTATCAACATTTTGCTGGGTTTGTGTGATTCACTCAGTGTTTGTAAGAATGCAAAATAGATTGTGAAAGTCTGGTGGCAAAAATAAAATTGAGAAAAGAATTAACAACTCTTCCTTATTCAACACAGATGCAAAAACAGAGACAAATGCGTTTTCATTTCCTTTGGGGGTTGCCTCTACTAAGGACTCTACAGGAATTGTGCAAGTGGAAGCGTCCTTGCCTTCACTTCAAAATGTCAGAGATGAGATACTTATTTCTTTTCCATGCTTCTCACTGAGCTACTTTGCCTCTTGACGTTCATAAAGAAAAGCCTGCTTCTTTATTTGCTGTCATCCTCTGCGAGCAGTTCAGCTTGTCGTTTATCGGCCAGGGGGTTTTAAATTTTTTTAACTGCTGAAGTTTGCAAGGAGCATAAGATTTTAAAGCGTTAGCTAACCTGTGAAAGAACCATGTGTCTGTTTATTTGCAGTCAAGAAGTAAACGGACGTTTGAGGGTCACAGTCTTGTTTTACTCATTCATGAGGCTAAATTTGCTCCTCATTAGGAAATATGTACAAAATGCAGGCTTACTGGTTCAGGATGTACTTGATTTTTCCCTAAAGTAGCAGTGACAAGCTTGAGGCATGTTCTGGCTTAATATTCAGTCAATCTAAGTGTTCAGCTTGTGCCCATTGAAGTCATTTATTGCAGAAATACACAAATCTTACAACAGCATTTGATCCTCTAATTTTATTTATTTATTTTTAAACAGTTAGTTCTTACTTGATTGAGATATAAGTTTAGTTCCTCTAGAAATCAGCATCCGATTTGCCTACATCAAATTATGTTATCTTGCATAAAAGATTCTGATTCTGTTTGAAATTATGCTGTGAGAATCTGGAAACAGAAACCATCTCTTTTTGTACATCAGGAAAAGATATATTATATTTTAGTTCATGGCCAGGCAATTTTTTGTTGTTGCTCTTGTTTTTGAACAGTGTAAAGTTTAAATATATGTATACATTCCTTTACACATTGTGAAACTAGTGTGGCATCTGCTAACATCTCCACCGTAGAATTAGGGCATTACTAATAATTGTGTGTCCTGGAAAAGTAGTGCGTGCCCTTCTTTTTTCTAGGTTGGTGGGAGGAGAGGCTATATGCTTCTGTCCCATTGCTTTTTAATGTTCTTAAACATTAAAACAACACATGCTGTGTTTTTGCAGCATTTTAGCTCTACTAATGTAATTTTTTTTTCTGACTGAGATCAGCTGGGATGGATTGGTGTAGACTACAGCAATCTTAAAATTTGATAAGGACCAGAACACTAACGTTTGCTGTCTTTTCTTTTGTATCTCAGCTCCAGAAGAAAAGGATGCAATTAAAGGACAATATGAAAAACTCATGGATGCTTATGGCTGTTTAGGAGAGCTTCAGCTTAAATGTGGTAAGTGACCATCTGTATGACTAAGATTATAAAAATGTCCAGACAGTGCTGGCATGCTGTAGCACCAAATGGCTAAAGTTGTCCAGTTCCTTAACATTTCAAAGCTAATTGCAGCTTGTTATGTGTAGTCTGGAAGAGATCTACTTCTTTTTCTATGCTGTGCCAAAAGCGTACTGCCAAGTGATAGTCTAAGCATTTTTGGATTTTTTTTTTGCTTTTGTTTTGTCTGACATTCTTAGCTGCCTGAAGATAATTGTCTCTTTTTTTTTTTTTTACTGCAATCATCCAAGGCAAACTCTGATTTCTCAATTTTTTTTTGAAGGATCATATTTAAACAGTGATTAATCATTGCCATCTGAAACTGCAGATTCCTAGTCTTTGCTATAATGCCCAATTGCCTTTAATTGTGTAATTCACATGGAAAAAGATTTGCAGAAGCAGTCCTTGAACTTCAACTAGTAAGGAATAGTAAGGAATATTTATTGTCATTACTTTAATTTTCTGTACAGTTTGGGAATCTTGATTTAGCAAAGGTTTTGCTATTATGCTGCCTACAGGAATTTTAATGGAAATAGCATGTTTTAGGCACAGGACTGCAGTCACTGATTCGAAGGTAATAGTACCTTGCACAGCAGACATCAAATCCACTGATGAAAAGGATGCATTAAAACAAAAGGTTAGTGGTATTAAAACATGGTATAGTTCAAACTTTTTCTGTGTTCATTAAGGAAAGCTGTATAAGACTTGATCTCGTGGTCTCAGAGTAAACCTTAATTTTGACTTGGAGGAATGACAAGACTGATTTTCATATAACTTAGTGCTTAATCAAGGAATCTGCCGAAGGCAATGGTGGTATAAGCACTGGCTTATTTAGACCAGTACATGTGTATCTTTTTATAGATCACCTACCATTTTATGGCTCAAGGAATATGATGCAAGATTGATCTGAAGAGGTGGCTGCAGTCTGAAAGATTTCTGTGTCGTAATTTAAAACTCCATGCCCGTCTAGTCTTTTAAATGAATGTGGGCTTTTTGTTTGTTTTGTTTCTTGTGGAATTAATTAGGCATTTCTATGGAGATGTATATCAATTTGTTAATGCAATTAAAAATGGAGGATTTGTGTTTGTTTTTTCTTGGCACTTGGACCTGTTTTTCCTCATAGGAGTCTAATTAATCCTGTTGTAATAGCAAAGGAATGCAGCTATTGAAGTCAAGCTCTTCAAGCTACAAATGAGAGTAGTTTCTTGTACGTGATGGGAGCTAAATATATCTGGTTTTAGTCTCCATATTAGAATGTGAATTATTTCAGTTGGGATATGAAATATACTCAGCCTTATCTTTTCTTCTTTTCTCCTTCTATTTCTGTGTTGCCATGTCCCTACTTCTTTTTGAACAACACCTGCTTAACTTCAGTGCCTGTGAAGAGTGAGTCTTTTCATCTCTGAGCTCTGTCACTGTACCTTTGTCTTGTCCTACTGTTAAATTACAAGTCCTGGTACAGGACTTCCTTTGGAAAGGATTGTTTAAAATTGTATTGGTAATTGGATGATAAAAAAAAAAAAAGTTTACTGCTGGAGGTCAACTCCTAATTTTGACTGAGTGAAAAGTCAGGAGGGTCATGCTGTAATGGTAAGCAAAGGTAAGCAAAGATTTTCAGCTGCCGAACATGTTTAAAAAAGCACAGATGATTGCCTGCCTGCTATTTGACCAGTAAAGAAGTAGCCCATTTTTTTCACAGTCTCAGTTAGTTTTTCCATCTTGCCTGTAAGTATACGCCATCCTTTTAGCTGTTGCTTACGTAAAAGATTAATACTACCAAAAATGTATGTAATATAACTTTTTGCTTTCTTAGGTAATATATTCTATGCAAACAAGGGCATAATTGGCCAGCTCTTCACTGACCATCAGTTGTCAGATACATTTTGTTCAGAAGTATCACTAGTGTTTTTTTTACAGCTGGAAATCTGCAGATCACAAGTACTAAATTAACTGAAAATATTTGTATAAGTACATTCCACAGGGATATTAAAAGAGTATATTTGTAGAGCAGAAGGGGAGACTTTTTCAAGACATGAAAGATGTCTCTGAGCACTTCAATTAATCTGTAAATATTGCTACTTAGGAATCCAAATAAATCACATTGTAAGTGTGCCGGAATAGATCTTGCTTTTCACAAGAAAGTAGATGAAATATGTGAAGCTGACTCACAAAGTTAGTGTTTCCCAGCAGTGATAACATTCACTTCTATGTACTTATGTCTGTTAACATGACTCACTGAGTTCTTCTGCTTTCTTTTGTGAGATGGATGGCAGCAGGATGAATTGTACAGTGTTTCGGAGCTGTATCTCAGCCAAGATTTTGCTGCCAAAGAAGATCTTGCAGTGGCAAATACATTTTAAGCAAAGTGTTAAGAGCTGACTTTGCAGCATTTGGTTTAAACACTGTGATGTCAGGAAGGGGTTCGTATATAAAGTAGTATTTCGGCAACATCACCAAGTAGGTTGCTTAGTTTAATACAGCTGCTGTATTTGGGGAGGTGCTCTGAATTAACTTGGCTGTATATACTCTTGCTTTTGTGCATACAATGTGTTTGATGGTCTAAAGGAAGAATTCTCAAAGCAAAAAAGGACAACTAAGTACCTGTTTTCTATTCCTCTTAATCATTTCCTAATATATAATTTTACTTAGGAGAGGGAGAAAGAGCGTCTTTGAGGCTAAAACTGTAGTTTGGAAAATCTTGGTTCTTTTTATGATTCTGCTATAGGTTTCCTCAGAGATTTTCAGCCTGTTGCTTAGAATCAGATCCTCTGCTTCACTCTGTGGCTAATTTTGGAGGGAGATGAGAGGCGTAAATACCTTTGAAAACTGTTTTTCAGTGGACTATAAAGTGAAGTGGAGATATGTGGGGAGTGAAGATGAAATGCAGTGGAAATGAAACATGCCGAGGGAACATAAGGAAATGTCATGACTGTTGGAATGGAGAAGGAATAAAAATTGGAGTGGATTCATTTATAAAAGAAAAAGGCAGTCGAGTGAAATATTGACAGTTAAAAAGGACAAAATAAGAATTGGATATTGCCTTTTCACTGTAGCTCATAACGGGCAGCTCTAAAGTCATCCCATAAACTGCAGGGGAAACAATTGTCTGGAGTCATGTAGACAGGTTAAATACAGAAACTGCAGCTTATTATTGTAGGTGTGACGTACCAGAACTGCATTTCCTGTGGCAGGCTTGCTGAACTTCCATTAAGGCAGTTGGCTTCACAAGAGCTTTTAGAAAAGAAGAAAGGATAGAAGTTATTTTCGTCTTGTTTCTCTGCCAAATATTCTCCCTCTTCTGCCTCCCTTGCGCAACCCAATAAAAGGGCATTCAGTGCATATTGCTGCGAACAATGCATTTCTAATATTTCTTTGAAAGGGTTCTTTACAGATGATAGCGGTGATTTATAGCTGTAACAGGGCAAAATAATGATCTTGGTCACAATACATGAACATTTATATCCATGTATCTGAGATCAAAATTTGGTCCATAAATAAGTTTTAAACATTTTTTTTTTCTTCAGCACTTTCAGTGGATCCTGCTTTTTCATAGGTGTATTGCTATGGAAAGAATGGGCACTAAGGAACACTTCACTTCTTGCTCTGATATCTTTTCAGAGATTTCTTTAAAACATTCAAGATGGTATCCCAAGGAAATGAGAGACATTTCTACAGTCGTGATCTTCTGTTGCAATTCTTATGTTCCTAAATCACTTTCATCTATGTGAAAGTTTAGAAAAGCTGATAAAAAGTAGGACTGTATATTAAATTACTTGTAAAAGGTGTTTTTTTTTAAAGAAAAGATATTTGGTTTCTAAGGTGAGGACATAGTAAAGAGTCCGGAGCTGATACGATTGTTGGTACAAAGTCAAGGGTAGGAGCCACACCTGGAGCCTTGAGCACTTCACAGGAAAAAAGTTTTATGGGATGCTTTTCATTGACCTTAGTGCTGGTCCCATTTATCGTGGACTTTGCAGCTGTCAGCTGAAAGCAGCATGCTTTCTGCTACTGTACGGCACGTTGACATCAAGGAAAAATTACCATAATTTTGCTCCCAGTATACTTAGTTACTTTTTTTTGTGATAACAGTTGTGGGCTTCTGTTTTAAGAAATAAGACTGGAGTTTGGTCTGTCTCCTAGTTCAAATATGCAGGGAGCTCCTGAGAGTAGGAAGCCTTGGTTAAATTTGATTAAAAGTTTTCTCTCCGCCCCCACCCCCCCTTTTCTTTTTTAAATCCATTTAGCTATTGACGTTTTGGACAGAACAAACATAAATACCCTGCATACTGTTTAACTCCTTTCAAAAGTTGTAGTCCCATAATGTGCTTTATAATGCTGCTGCCAGGTGGATCTGACTGGACTGTATGAAGTATTTTCGTAGTGACTGGTGTTAGTATGGGACTTCAAGTGCTCCTTGCATAAGAACAGTTTCACTGGAAACTTCAGTAGTATTTTTAATGTATTGGTAGCGAGCTGCAGTTTTGAAAAATTTAGGCTGCAGGAATTAATGGAATAGTCTTGGCTGTTTTAAGGGGAAATATCTTTCTGCTTTAAGGAATGTCTGGATATTTCAATTTTATTAAAATTGTGATATTTTCAGAGTTAGCTCAGCAAAAACAATTCTTTTAAAAAATCCTCTCTTTCTCGTGCTGTGGCCTCACAAATCCTTATACCGTAGGAAATTTCGTGTTGTGTTGAGAGCAGGAGATTTTTTGTGGGGGAGGGTTTAGTAAGCCAGGAATGCAACTTCTTGCATTCTTTTGTGAGATTTACTGGGTAATAAAAATGAATTGTGTAGGAACTAAAAGAATTTTTCAGTAAATTCCTGTCAGCTAAAAATGTTATTTTCCCTCCATTGAATGACCAATTACCCAAGAATTTAGCATCTGCAATTCTTAGAAATGGAGAAAATCAATTTTATTTTGCTTCTTATAAAAGTTACTTGCACCAGTAACAGCATCTGTCCTGGCTGGAGCAATTTCTCCTTGTAAATTTAAATGCATTTAGGTAGGGTTGTGGTTGATACTTCTGTTTCCATGTTAAGTAGTTATTTTTCAACAGGAAATGTTATGGCCTGTTGATGTTTACATACCAGAAAAGAAACCACACTGGCTTTTTAAAGTTTAAATTTAGATGTAAAAGGATTGTGGTTTGTTTGTTTGTTTTTGTTTGTTTGTTTTAGTATATCCACAATGATAATCAGACTTCCAGTGACTAGCAATAAGCAGAAGCATTTGTCTTATGTCTGGTAATGTTAAGTTTCTGCCATACGAGGTACTGTTTGGATATGTAATAGTTCTGTTTTTCCTTTGGAGTAGCATTTTCAAGCTGAGAAAATGCCTAAGTGAAACCGTGAATGGCTGTAGCTTGGTTACCATTTCCATCACAAACTTGTCCAATGCAGTTATCAGTATATTTAAAAACATTGGCAGCTTGGGTCAAAGGGAGAGAGACACAGGGGCCAGAAAGTGTGAGGAAAAACAGATTTGGGATTGAAAGAAGAGACCCCCATATATAAACTGAGGTGCTGGCAAAGAAGGAAGCACAGAGGAAAACTGTATTTTGCAGTGTACGGCTGCATAGCTTAGTGATAAGTAATTTCTTAGGTTTTGATGCAGACATGGTTAGAAGATGGATAGCTGAATAGTGTTTTGGTAGCATTAATTTTGCCCCGTTTTTCTTTAATGTTCTAGGTTGTAAGTGTGAGACATGACACTGTACTCCTTTGCCAGCCTGTCGCTGTTCTAAGGTGTCATGAAAAGTACGTGAAGGATGAAGGCTTCTCTATAATTTGCTACTCCTTTCCAAGTACTGCAGATGGAGTTATTCTGTGGAAGTAAGGGGCTACTACACGGTGGCAGGAAAGACTGTCACAGCTTCAGAAAGCTGCCAGTCTCCTCACGTATCGGGGACAATGCGGCAGCTCCTTAGCTGTGATTTCTATTTTTGAGCTCAGTAGCTAGTGGTTTGGCGGAGGAGAGATGCTGGACCTCTGCATGCGTAAATGTGACTCCCTTTTTGAGAGTGAGTAAATAAGTGGAGGAGGCAGTGAAAAGAGTCTAGAGTCTCTGCCAGGGATTAGCAAGCTTCTAGGTAAGGCAATACTGCATATAGATTTGATCATCTTTTCCCTCATGCTGTGCTTTTTTCCTACACTGCCTTCCTAAACTAAGGAATTGCTTTGTTTAGACCCAGTTATTTCCATCTGGTTACAAGCTCCTTGAAGGACAGAACCACAGGTAATGAGCCCACCAGTACTAAGTTTTAGTACTTACTGGCTATTTTAATGTTGACTTTCCCTCTCATTCTCTTCTGAATCCTCTAGAAAAGGTCGCTGAAGCCAATGCAAGTGCTTGTACTCTTTGTCTCAGCATCCCAGCCAGACAGCTCTTCAGGTCTGACCCTAGTGGTTTTCTATCCCTCAAGCTGACTGATAGTAAAGCATATTAATAGTGTTTCTATACATTTTTTCCAAATGAGTATTGCAGGGTTTCACCGAAGTCACAAAAGCTATTGGCTGCAAGAGATGGTATGAAGATATGAGCTAACACTGTGATAACTGATGTAGTCATCAACTTAATCCATTGTAATTATGTACATTCCTATGCAAAGGAGGAAAAAACTATCAGGTTATAAGTATTTTTAACCCTCTGCTACTGTGTCATCTAGAAAGGTCTAGAAGATGTGCTTTAAAACCCTCAGAAAGGAGAACACAGCAAACCCTTGTTACAGAAAGAAATGTGGTGAACAAAGCTTTTTGATAAACACCACCTACACTGGGCTGAAGCAAATGCAAAACCGAAGTCAGCAGAAGAGAATGAATAAGGTCTAACCTCCCACCCTGTCCTGCTGTCCCAGCCCCATGTGCCTACACAAATACTCTGGCCCTGCTGAAAACCACCCCGACTTCAGTTTCTGTAGCCCACTGTGCGATCTGGAAGCAAGGGCTCCCCTGCTGACGTTTCAGGAACAAACTAGTTGTTGCGTGAGAGCTGGTCTGTGGTTTTGGACTTTTTCCACTGAGGAGTGTTGAAAAGCAGTCCTACAAAGCATGCCCTTAGGGCACAGTGACAGGCTATTGGCAGGTCAGACCTTGTTTCTGCTTTAGTAAAGCGATAAATCTTGGCTCACTCCTACTATTTCTTACTAACTGGAGAGCGTTGGGATGGCATTGTCTCTGTAGGATGGCATTGTCTCTGTACGAGACCAGTTCAAGTGTATCACAGAATGGTTTGGGTTGGAAGGGACCTGAACGATCATCTAATTCCAGCCCCCTTGCCGTGGGGAGATTGGCGGAGGAATCAAATAGTTTCTTCCAAGTAAAACTAGTGTTGTAAGAACAATTGTTCTGCTGCTTCTTAATTATTTATCATTTCAGGGAGAATGAACAGAGGTTGAAATCCTTCTGTGTACTAGAAATCTGATGGTGGTGGTGGTCTCAAACTTCAAAATTTGTCTTTTAGTTGTGGGGCTCTGGAGTTCAGCTGCTTCATGATTTCATGCTTTCCTTCACAACCGTGAGAGCTAGAATTGTTTCTAATGATGCTTGAGATTGTCATCTAATTGCATACACTCTGCTTTGTGACACAAAAAAGTAAAATCTCAGGAACTGATAATACTGAAACTTTTTGAATGGCTGAAAACAGCCGGCTTCAGAGGAAACCAGTAAGAAATTTGAGTGCTTGATATCTTTAAAATTCAGAAGTCAATTGAAAGATACATAGGGAGGTATACACTTTATCTCATAATTGATCAGAGTTCTTATCTTTTCCTTGAATCAAATCCAGTGAAAACTGTACATTCTCCAGAGGGTGAAATCTGATTTTGAGTAGTGATCCAATACAGAGCTCGCCCTAAGTGGGGAAAAATGCACTCTAATACAGCAAAGGATAGAAATGTAAAAATATGTGGATTATTATGCAAATTTGCCCACTTACCTGCAGTCAAAAGAAACTTGGAAATGTAAATGAGCATTGGTGATGTGTTTGTGGTTTGTATTTTTTTTTTTTCTTTTTCCTGAAGCAGAGATACTGTCCTCTGCTGGAGCCCTGTCAGCATTACATATGACAAGACTGATTGGAAATGACAAAGCCTGTGTCCTCCTGTAACGCTTCTGTAACTATCACCTTCTAGGTAACGCTCGGCTGCACTTTCTGGTCCTGGTGACAGGCTGTTCGTCGGTGGGAAAAATCCTGGACGCTGAAGTTTACAAAATTACTGCAACAGATTTCTGTCCTCTCCAGGAAGAAACAAAGGAAGAGGAGCGTGTTACTGCCTTGAAGAAAATACTGAACTCTGGGATGTTCTATTTCTCCTGGCCTAATGCAGGCTCAAACTTTGACCTGACTGTGCGAGCTCAGAAGCAGGGTGATAACCACTATGAATCTGGTAACTCGTTCTTCTGGTTAGTACTGCATGTTTGTACCAAAGTCTTCCGTCAGCCCCATCTGTATGTTATTGGTCAAACGTCCTCAGAGAGAAATGAACATGTGTATTCCAGGTGTGCCACCTTTCATTTCATTGTCATGTCACTTTACGGGGCCTGTGGCCTTACTGAATTCATGGTAAAACAGTGACAAAAAAGTAATTTCCATTTAATTAAAATTAATCTGACAGTGAAATGCAATTCTAATAACTGGATTTTTTGTGTTTTTAAGAAGGAAACACGAGATTTCTTGTTCACACTACAGAAATGTTTCTCTGTGTGTTAAGAATAGTTTCCCTTGTGGTAATAATTTACTTTAAAAGTTATCTAACAGTAACCTGCACTTGAACTGTTCATAAATCACATCACCTGTAGACATATTTTTTATTTTTTAAAATATTTTTTAAAGTGTATGAGTTTAAAGTCTGCATTTCAATCTTTCAATACTGTGCCCTAGTTTTGTGTTGGAAGCATCAATATTAATATGTTTGCAGCTCAGTGTAAAAGTATGTTACACAGAAGGAAACTCCAGTGATCCACTGCTTTGCAATTCTTACTTTCTTGTGCTTACAAAGCAAAGTAAAAGCATTTCTTGTAAATATTAGTTGAGTGGAAAGGAAAACACAACTGCTGGGTTTTGTCTCTGTTAGGTGGGTTCCCCATTAAAGTAATTCAGTTTGTTTGCTTTACAAGTTCTGGCAGGTTTGTTTGTTTGTTTATTTTAAACAAAAAGCTACGCAGGAAACATAGCTGTACTGGAAACAAATGAGTGCTGTATGGTGTAGATGGGAAATAACTGCCCAAGTTTAATGTGGGTGTACTGCTAGAATGTGTGATATGTCTTGTGGCCTAAAGTAGGTGAATATCAAATTGCCAAAAAAGTTCATAATGGGTGATAAATAAACATGAGAGGAACAGTTCAGTCAGGCTAAATAGTCCTTCTGCCCTTCTCTTACAAATGGTAAGATACAGAGTTTTGAGTTTCACTCAGAAGGGAGATAAATAAAAACTTGCTTTCAGCTGTGCTAATTACGCATTCCTCTCAAAACGCTCTCTAAGCACGTCAAGTCTGACATGTGGCACAAACGAGCTGTGTTCCAGTGTAGAATCTCCTAAGGTGACAACGTCTCTTAATAAAAAAAGCAACTGTCTTACCTGTCCCATCTTTTGAAATGTTTCATCTTGGAAGATAAGTATTTGAACTTCTCTTTGCTGCATCTGACTAATCTAGCAGTACCCCGTGAAGAGGTTCCACTTTGCTGTGTGTTGTAGAGCAGGCACGAATGGTGACAACGTCACATCTAGGGCAAAAAGGTGTTCCAAAGAAAATTGATTGTGAGGCATTTATGTGATATGGGGAATGTTAAACTGAACAGCAGATTGTTGGAAAAAGCAAACAGTGGGATAAATGGTTATATGATGAAAAGCTTCAGACAGCCTTAATTATAAGCAATGCAACCTGTCTGTTAAATGAACTGCAACAACAACAAAAAAATCTACTGGAATTTGTCTGTGTCCTCGCTGGGACTTGCTCTTTGAATAGAGCTAGGAAAAGGAGCTGGTAGAGATAACAAAAATCATTTTAGAGTTGCTTTTATTTAGTTACTGATTTAGCTTAAAAATATAGGATTGACTTGCACCCTGTCAGAGAAATGCTGTACTCTAGAAGAATACTTCAGGGGTTTTCCAAAGGTATAATAACTCTTGTACAGATCTGCTGTTGAGCAATAAATGATCATAAGAGGGATTTTCTTGGCCTTCATCTGTGACTAAAGTCACATTTTGAAAAATGAGATGAGGAATAAGTCATAACAGAAGAGACCAGCATCACTGTTAACCAGCATGATGGGTTTCTTGGGTTGTTGATTTTAAAATAATTTGAAGGTTAAAACAGACATTCTTCTTAATTTCAATAGCACTTTTTGTGACATCTGGAGTTAAAAGAGACAAAGTTTGCATAAGCTGAATTATAAGGCAGAGGGGCAAAGAGAGCAGTTTGGCAGTAGCTGGGCTATTAAAATTTGCCACACTCTTTTCATTGTAGCAGTTCACAAACATTTCCTACTGATATTTCTTCATTTCAGATAAGGTATAACTGCAACAGAAAAGGGGTCACAAAAACTTGCTTAAATTAGTGATTGTTGTGGGATGGGCCCCATGCCTGTCGGTCTTATTTTATTGAGTACACCATACATGTCTTGTTGAATTTTACAGGAACCAACTACTGCATGTCCCCTTCAAACACTACCAGGTGAACTGCTCTGACTGGTTGCTGAAAGTGATCTGTGGTGTAGTGGACGTTCGCACTGTTTACGCTTCCCACAAGAAGGCAAAAGCCTGCCTTATCTCTCGGATCAGCTGTGAGCGAGCTGGTGCCCGGTTTCACATTCGAGGGGTCAATGATGATGGACATGTGTCTAACTTCGTTGAGACAGAGCAGGTAAGCAAATGTATCCAATAGCCTTGAATAATTCACTCCACTCTAGTTTAGCTGGGACAGGGTTTCCAACAAGAATTAAAGGAGTTCAGCATTTTTTTTCCCCAAGAATATTTAAAATATTATTACACAACAGATCTATTTATGCCCATAAAGCATTTCTTTGCAATCTGTTCTTTTTGTGTATTTCTGGCCTTTCCATGCACAGTGTTTTCATTCATACTTTTGAATTTTTCCTGAATGTGAAAGTCACGGCCATTTGATATTGTGGTGAAATATAAACATGGGTTTTTGAATTACTCAGAGAGCTGTGGGTGTTAATTCATGTGAAACCAACATGTGTAACAAGAAGGGTCTTGATTACAAGAGACTTGCTTAGAAGTATCAGTCATGAGGCCCATGTGTTACACAAATGAGTGTTTTGAAAGCTATTCCAGAATAAACGTTGTGCTTTTATACATTCTATGTATGTTTTAAAGTATTGTTTTACTAAAATTCGTCATGCTTCCCATGCTAGAGGACATTGGATAAATGTTCTCCCTGTGCTCAGATATATCATACTAGTCAGGAGAAAGCTGCCCAGAGAAGGAGCTGTGGTTGTTAGGAGTAAAGTCATCTTTGGCCAGTAAAGAAAACAGAGAAAAAACAGAGTCTTCTCACAGTCGGGCAAATTCCAGTGCAACTCATTTTGGAATGGACTTTGCTTTATATGCCCCTTTAATTTGTGGGTTAATTCTCTCCAGAGAGAGATGATATGGTGCAGGTTTTGTAAATTTTTGGCAGAAACTTTATTTCCAGATGAGGCTGAAATATATGGGTGAAATCCATTCAGCAGGCTCACTTGATGGACAAAGCAAAGCAAAATAACACAGAGACTGTTGGTTTTACTGTACATGGTTTAGCTTTCTACTTTGAAAATGAACAAAAAGCACTGGACCCTGGAGAATCTGAAATCTTTTGTGCCAGCTGAAATGAGTGGTTTCCTTTTTGAATGGAAACAGAAATTACTAGCAGTCAGAGCCATCATACTTAATATACAGAAATAGATGTCTCCATAAATGGAATAGGGAAATGGCCGGTAGGAGTTCTCAACAAAGGGCAAGGATTTCGTAAAATTTAGTTGTTTTCAGTGTCTTCTGGGCAGCTCTACAAAACCGTGTACGTAGCATAACATATTTTTCTATACGTATGTGCCTACATATGCACATACAGGTACAATTGAAGTGGATTACTTAGGGGAGGGTGGTGAAACCTCTCTACATGACACAGTTGAGTGTGGCATAGAGATTCTTAAGCTAGCTGTGTCTTTACTTGTTCCAGGAGAGTTAGAGCTGTGTCACTGTAGGACTGTCTGATTGCTGAGGGTGACGACCTGCCTCCAAAGTGTCCCTCCTGGGGCACTAGTGTTTCCTCATGGCATTGAGTGAACGTAGCAGCTCATGCAGTTCTGTCATTTATATATCCCTTCTTTTCCTGCTTTGCCTGCATTTTCAGTAGGCTGGCCTGGCTGCTTTCTACTTAGTGTTCGGGCTTCCATGACTTGTGCTTTTTGGATGCCAGACTCTTCCCCTGCAGCGTTTGGGTCTCTAATGTCAGCCAGGGAATTCTCTGCTAACAATTCTCTTTTGTGCCTCTGCTCCAAAGAAACTTCAAGTTGACTCCTGCAGCATCTACATCTTTTCTAGGAAGTCATTTCAAAACACATTGGGAGGTGCAGATAGGTCTGCTCACCAAAAAGTGGAATTTTCCTCTAGGACTTGGAAACAGAAAAAAAGACGTGTGCCATTTTAACTAATAACTTGGTACAGTCTGCTATTTTAGTTGAGTGCCTTCTCACGAGCATTAGTGCAAAGTGCATTACTCAGGATCTGAAGAATGTTCTCTCACTGAAATGCAAAGGAAAGAAAATGTTAAAGAAGGTTGTCAGCTTTCTTTCAAGTCAGTCTCACGTTTATGGCCCTACAGTTAACAGTTGTCTAATTATAGGAAGTACTTCTGCAGTCCTGCTCACTGGTTGGGTCAAAAGTTGCTCATTCTATTGAATTACATTCTTGGAGTACGTTATGTTGCAAATGATTAGCATGAAAAGTAAGTTGGCCTTTGCATCACAGCAGAAACCCTGAGGATTGGCTCCTGGTGCAAGGCAACAGCACTTGGTTGCTAATGCTTCCCTTCGCTGGGGCTGGGTCAGATTCTTCACAGGAGCTGCTGTGCTTTGTTCCAGTTCAGCCAGGGGCTGCCGTGAGGTGGGAGGACTGAAGGCTTTTGAGCATTGCAATTGGTTAAGAAAAAGAGCAAGAGTGAAATGGTTGTAGGGTGAACGGCTCGAGTAGGTTGAAAATTATCACAAGGCTTTGCAATTTTAAAGGATTGTGGTTTCGTTTTTTTTGTTTTTAAAGAAGAAAATAAGTTTGCTGTTGCTAATGGTGATAAACACTAGCTCTACCAAGCTAAGTGTCCTAAGAAAGCAAAGCTGGGCTAACCGCTGGGATGCCTGAGATCTAGTTCAAGCTGGCACCCGCTTAGCTGAGGAAGGAAGAGTCCTAGAATAAACTCTCTCCTACTTTCATAGTAGACTACTGACTAATCGCCTATGAGGTAATATCTTGGCTGAATAACATTTTGTTTCCATTTGCTGCAGCCTCTACAATATAATGGCATGCTGGCTGTGTGCTTTCATGGATAAATAGCACCCTAGGATTTTGAAAAGCCAGGACTTTTCCCCCCTTTATAGGAATTACTTCTAACGTTTTGCTGTTTTTAGAAGAAGGAGAAACAATTAGTCTTATCTCCAGGCAGCTCTTTTATGCATGGATGGTATGCTTTTGTCTCCCACTGAGTTAGCCTTGTGGCATTTTAGCTCTGCAATGAGTCATTTTTTTGTGGGCTCACTTAACTGCTGTGACTCAGTGTTTGAGAAGAAGGGGGAAAAAGTTAAATGTCTCACTTCACTTTTGCTTTTCAAAATAAAACACCAAAAGAAAGAAAACCAACGACCCTCTACCAGTGGATCTCTTGGATATTTGATCATTTGGCTTGCTTCTTTAGAAAGAATAAAGAAAGAAAAAAAAAAGTAGGGAAGACAAAAATAAAACATGAAGGGAGGGCTTTCTGGAAATCCCTGTAATGTGTACTTCCAACTTTGTTGCTAGTATTTAGAAAGGGCTGCCATTCTATTACAAAGTGCAGTGTTGCAGATAATCCTCAAGTAAAGTTTTAAAATCAGTCAGGTGCCCAGTTATAACTTAAAAAATAAATTTTTGCTTTGTTCATGTTTGAGAGGTACCCGCTGACAACAAAGTTTTCTTTGCCAGGATTTCTCCTTTCCCATCACCTCCCCTATCAATCTGCTGAGTTGAGACTGTGTCACATTCTTTGAATTCTTCTCTGCTGATAACGTTGAGAAGAAGGCATGCTTTCCTCATTTAGTTTTGTGCCTGTCACTGTTTACATTTCATCTCCTTCCCCAGTTATCCTCCAAAGAGTGGGGGTAAACTCTTAATATCTTAGCGTATGACGTAAGGGGAACAACTCCAATTTAACAAAAATTAATGAACGGTTTCATTTGTTCTCCCCTTCATGGAACTGTTTGATGAAGCATTTAAAATGGAAACCTTGACAGACATCAAAAAGAAATGCCATGAATTTGGGTTAACCCTCCTTTTATACCAGTTGGAGAAAAAATGTTGGACACTGATTAAGAAAAATGATCCCTGTTTCACAATAACTCTTAGACCATGTTGTATAGCTCTCCAGGAGAGGAATGGATGCAATCATGTGGTTAATTTATTTTCTGGATCCAGTCTTACTGTGGCCCCAGGCAGGACAAAGAAGATTATTTTGGCAAGTGTATCATTGGATCCTGTGGTCTGAGTTAAAGGGGCTCATGGAGAGGTATGTTTAGGCCATCTGTTATCCATGCTCTTTGTGAGTTGTGTGGCAGAGCTGGAGATCTCAGTAACAGCCATGCAAGTATGTGTTTTGTCTGTGTCCCTTGAATATGTGACGAATTCTGCCACTGGAAGTTGTGATTGGATAATTATTTCCTTCTAATGAAGCTGAGTGAGAGATAGAGGTTGGTGAATAAATTATCCTGAGCAATGAATAGGAGCAGTACACTGGGATTAGAACAACAGCTAGATGAAATAGATGTCTGCTTCTTGGTCAAAGCCAATAAGCAGTACCTGTACATGAAGCGTGAGCTTTCACTGTGTACCAGCAGAGGTGCTTGGATCAGAGGGGTGAGGTCTGCCCCTATACCACTGAATATAAAGGGTGAGAAACTTGTCCTCCTGAGTCATCAGCACCCTTTAGAGTCAGAGGAAGAAGCCACAAAAAGAATCTTAAGATGGTAGGAGTCAAAAGAAACACATGGCAATTTCTAACGCCACAGGTCAGAGGACAGGGAATTTGTCCTCAAGGCAAAGAGGTCCTCCGCATGGGCTAAGTATCCAGTTGCTATTATGTTGTCTGATTGGAAACTGCAGGAGACATGTCTGAAAATAAATCCATCCAGCTAAATGGATTGCATTGTTCTGTGGCCCAGGCCCATTGAGATCAATGAAGCAGTCCTCCTTCAGTGTTTTGAGGTTTTGATAAGAATGAACATTCTCCCTGGGACAGGTAGGCAACAGCTTGCTGTCATTTTGGAGGTAAGACAAAAGATAAGATTCCACAACTGAGTAGTTCTTTGAAGCCTAAGGACAAAGGCATAACATTAGCAGTATGTATCAACCCTAATGACAAAGTGTTGTTCAAAATATAGGTGATTGTTGTTGAATGGGTAGAGGAAAACCCATGTGATCTTCTTGGATGTATTTTATGTCCGTGACTTAAGGAAAATTGAGGACATGAAAATTCTGGAAATAAACTGTTGTTTAAGAAGGAATAGTTTCTTTTCTTAAAGCACTGTTCATCTTTTGTGTAGTGCCTTAGAATAAGAGACATGGATTTGCTAGGGCACAGGGCAACGAAGTCAAAACTAGAATGACAAAAAATGCAGGACAGATATGTGCTTGTAGAAAACACGACATTGTGAATGATCAAGAGTTAGAAGAATAAGATAAAACAAATTCTGTACTTATCCATGCATAAATGCTAGAATTGCATAAGCAACAAAGTTGGAATCTTTTATTTATAAGTGTAATTATAACCTGGATGTGTTATCAGTGTTAATTTAAGAGTTTAAAAAATTGTTTTATTATAGTGTATATAGGTGTTAAGACAATGTCTGTTCCTGAACTGGGAAGCCTTCTTAATCTTGGTCTTTGAACCTGCTCAGTTAGGACGTCTGCTGGGAGGAAGGTTCTTGCCACTGTTATTGTTAGGGCCAAGGGGCATGCATAGCAGAACGCAGTGTCAAGATCAGGGGTCAAGTTCCTTGTGGTGGTGAATGAAGGATAATGGATATTGCTGAAATTCAGGGAAGGTTTGCACAGTTGTAATGCCTAATAAAATGTTTACAGTCTGTTTAGGAAGGAGTGACTTGCAAAAATAGTGTTATCCTCCCACTCATTAAAAATTACTAGGTCTCTTTCCAACTCGCTGGCAGCTTTGAAGAAAATAATTTTGGATTCATCTGGGTCACGAGAATGAGGTGAGAGAATTGTGAAAGACCACAGAATTGCTCCAGAGAACAGAATGAAAAAAAAAAAGTGCTAATGTGGAGAACTTTCTTGTGAGTGATCTGTAGTGAGGAGGCCATGCTCCCAGTTCAAAAACCTCATCTGAATTTCTAAAAGCTACATGTTAATGTGCATAAATATATCTTTTCTTTTTTTAAATGCCTTATCATCATAGAGGAGTTCTATATTAGACCTCATCCTGACAGAGGACTTCACATCCATCACATTAGGTTGGGGGAATCGTGTTTTTACGTGACAGAAATGATCCACACATGGTTTGAATAATTTTTTTTTCAGTTCTCCAGTGGACAGCTTAATAGAGAAGAAAACAGAAGACTTAATGGGTGAGAAACAGTGAACAGAAAACATGAATAATAATAGAAACAAACATCTGTTAAATCTGACAATGTTGAATCACTGGTAAATGGAACTATGAGCAGAATATAAATTCTATTAATGCAGAAAAGCAGAAATGTTTGGTCAGTATTTTTCTTCTGTATTTGGCGTAAAGAAGGCAGGATATATACTCATGGTCTATAAACTGTGATGAAATACTTGCCACTTAAAGTATAGCTCAGGAAGATGTTAAACTTCAGGTATTAAAATTAGAATTATTGTTATTTTAATCAGTAGGTCTAGAGAATTTGGAGCTGAGACTTTAAAAAGAGCTGGCCAAAGAGATATTTGAGCTGTCAAGTTTTCAGTTAGTTATGGAAGCCGGGATGCTCCAGAAGACAGTAAGGAAGCTGATCCTCTGTGGTAAGCTGTTTGAGTGGCCAGATTGTACTTCATGTGAAGCTTTGTCTGTAGTCATCATCAAGTGTTAAGATTTTGTTTCAACTCATCACTAAGGTGATTATTGTCAAATTTTGAAGTGAGCCAGTCTTATCTCTTCTTTGTATAGATTCAAGACCAGATCCTTGCTTAGTATGAGTCAGGAAAACGCTGGGGCTGTCAGCGGAGTGACACAAATTTGCTTTGCCTTAGAGTTGTCTCCTGAGGGTCCATGACTGCGCATGAAAAGATGATTCAGTGTTTAGAAGTCACTGACTCACCTTGTGACAGCCTGTTGCAGTGAGGAAATGAAGAGGAAGCAGGTGGGCCTGCTCGCTCCTCCAGCAGTCCAGCTGCAGGATGGTCATGGGGCCGGGAGCTGGGCTTGATGATCCTTGTGGGTCTCTTCCAGCTCCGGATGTTCCAGGATTCTTTGATTCTGTTATCTCTTCTGAGCACAGAAATGCAAAGAAAGAGTGTTGCCATGGTAATTAGTTCTTGCATTCAGGTACGGGCAATTTTAAAAATTTTTTATCGTGAGAGTGTGTTTTAGACCCGTATTTCTGAAGCTGCGAGGCCTCACCAGTAGGCTTCTGTCAGCAACAAATTAGCACCTGCCCTCTCTTCCAGGAGTTGTAGGAGGATGAGATGCAACATAGAAGGGTTCTTAATTCCTTGGTGTGAGGTGGAAAACATACAATTTTGCAGTACATCTGGGCTAGATGTCATTCGAACGTGGACTCTGTCCTTGGCAAAGCCACTTAAAACTTTCATCTTAGTGAAATGGAGGTAGTTGTGAGTGCTCTGCAAAAATATTGTTAACTGTTGGCAAAATGTCTAAATACCTACCTCTCTGATGTAGGTATATGCTTCTTTTCACATGTGCAGCTTTAGAAATTGTACACTGGTGGTGAGGTCAAGGTCGGGGTTCAGGTAAATGAAGGCGCTTCATTTGAGCCACCCAACCAGAATGCCTAGTGGCAAATCCCAAAGCACAAGCCGCAGTAAAGCGGTATGGTAACCCATTTTCATGTTCTTTTCTATTTTGGGGGTTACCAGCCAGCTGGCAGCTGTTCTGCTAAGTGATGTGATGCAGTTAGAGAAGCAGCTACCTGGGTGACCTGTATGGATACCATGCCTCCCTGGGGCTGCAGAAGACTCGCCGCGATGCAGGAGATAACAGAGATGTGTATCATGCGTATCGTGTGTCGCATGTGGAAAACAGCCAGGATTCCACTGCTAAGTATAGGCCAGGAGAGAGAGCCAGGCTTTGCACAGTTGCTCTGTGGTTATACCCTGTCTGAAGATAGTACCTTTTGTGCTAAGTTAACATATAATGCAATGCTTTGCTTGGGGGCGGCAGAGGGGGAAGGTAAAGGGGAAATTGGTCTTTGTACTTCACGTGAATTTGATTAGAAATCAGTTCGTTAGCTGTGGTCATAAAAAATATAAAGGGAGAGGTTGAATTCTGGTCTGGGAATGAAATGGAGAGTTTGGAGCCTTTCACTGTAAACCTTGTTGAAGAGAAATAGATCACATACTGTTCACTGTATCTCGGGATGGGAGTGGTGAAGCTGCTGGTTTCACTGAGATTTGTTTGGGCACTCTGACATGCATGACATGCAGTGAAATAAGAAATAGTAAATAAAGCAAGGGATAAGCTTATCCCACACCTGACATTACCCATCACCGGTCACAAGGAGCAATGACATTTTGCAGTTAAATTTTTTGAGAGAGACAGAGGGAGACTATGTCCTGGTCTTCCCGAGCCTCTTCACCGGTAGATCAAATCCATCTTCATTGTGGCTGAAAGATCCCTTCCACATTGCCAGTGGTGGTGTTTCAAATTCTCTCTGATTTCCGGTGAGTAGTGAATTGAGTCTGCTGTGATGACATGAAAGCAAATACGTTGTGCTTTGTTCCAATGTGTGTGAGACTATGGAAAAGTGGCTGAGCGGTAAGGGGATACAGTGAGATAGACTGTTTACTTTTTTCACCCTTCGTGTTCAGTGTCTTAAACTGTCATTTGATGAAGGAGACACAGACTGATAGCTCTAACTGGAGAACTCCTTCCATTTATTTTATTTTTTTCAGACAATTTACTTGGATGATGATGTCTCTTCCTTTGTGCAGATCAGAGGTTCTGTTCCACTGTTTTGGGAGCAACCAGGGCTGCAGGTAAACAAATAAATCAAAAAGCCTACCTTGCTTACCTCTCTTGCTACTTATAATTTAGAAGTTCCATAAAATTTGTGTACTTTTTAAAATGAGATGCAGAGCTCATTCTTTGAAAATGCTGAACTATTTCTTTTCAGGTTTACTTTGTAGGAAATTGTTCATGTTTAGATAAACAGGAAAAAAAAAAAAACAACAGGCAAATAGTTATAGTTATTGAGGTTTAACATTTAATGTGTTTGTGTGCCTCTGCAGGAAAGTCTATGTAAGGGACTGTGTCCTGATGTCCTAAACTGAAGGTTACAGCAATGCCTTCATAATGTTTTTTATTTGATTTGGAATAACCTTTCATTATGAAATGCCTGGTTAGCAGGATCATTATGCCATCTCATGATACTGACCTGCAGAATAAAATTGGAGTCTCTATCAATACCAGCAGCACTTTGACTTCAAATAAAGTATAATGTTGGGGTGGTGTGTTTGCTAGATTTTGATCATACAGTAATGATGATCTGATCTTCTGCAAGGCAAAGTTGTAGCGTTTCATCAGGAGATAAATGCATCAACTGTAGCAGGTTACATATGTGTTATAGTTTATAACCAGTTAAAAGCTCAAATAAGAGTCATCCTAGCATGCTTCACGTTCTCTGAGCAGAGGGATGAGCAACTAGACTGAGTACGCACATATATGCATATGTGTTAGTGCAGAGAAGATGTTATAAAACTTTTTTTTTTTTAGATTCTTCAAAGATCATTTGATACTTTTTTATCATTAAATCTAGCGCCTAAGAACCATTCAGGACTACTGGATTTAGTACAAAAGAAAGATGACTGTGTTCCCTCTGTTAGCAGCATCCAGGGCAATACTTTTTTATAAAGGAGGTTTGTCCCTGTGATTGTGCACGCTTCCTTCCCATGTTGTAGCTGTATCCAGCACTGTTGTTCTCTGTGTTATGAAGCCATAGAGTTTTTTCCCCATATATTTTTGGCTAGTGTACAGCATCTTTGGTTAAACAGAATTTTCAACTTTTTAGCAAGGACATGATCTGCATTTTTGCTTAATCTGGATTAGAATATGCAGCTTTCATTTATGTTGGTGAATACTAGTAACTCTTACTCCTTGGATGTGAGTGTGCTGGCACTGGTGGTGAATATGGTGGTGAAGAATTGCATAAACCAACCTCATGAAAAATAAAGAAAGATGATGGTGTACAGGAAACAATACATGATCTTAAAAACAATTAGCAGTGTAGATTGATGGTACGGGATTTTAACCATCAAGTTTTCAAAGGACTGTTCCGATAATTTTTGGTTTCTGTAAATAACAAAACAATGAAATAACTCAGTACACACAGTCCATGGAAATGGCATAACTGCAGCCTTTTCTGATGAGTGAAGGGCAGGAAGAATGCTGGGCACACAGCATATTCGTGTGATACGGTGTGGGATATTTGCTAGAGGAAGTTGGCAAGGGGATATGATTTATTTGGCCATGAAAAAGATGTGTAGATATCCCTTTGCTTAATAATAATCATGTTTTCACTTGTAATTGTAAATGTTGTTGTCTAATAAAAGCTGTGGCTTTTGTGTTAAGTGTATTATATGTGTGGGTGTGTGGAGTCTGTTAGGGGTATCTGGTGCTGTTAAAGAAATGTTTTCTGTGAAGGAAAAAGGGAGACATCTAGTGATTTAGGACTTCAGCAAATTTCTCTCTTTTCTTTCCATTATTTTATTTAGGTGGGTTCTCATCATCTAAGGCTTAACAGAGGTCTGGAAGCTAATGCTCCTGCCTTTGACAGGTAAGCTTCATGCAGCTTTGGCAATAACACAGCAACCTGGTATTTAACCAAGATTCCACAACTTCGTGCCTTCCTAGTAAATCCTTAGAGATGTGAAACATCCCTTATATGATGTAGCCAATCTCCCAGGTGTTGCAGGATTATGTAGGTTTATTTATTGACTTATTTTTATGCATTTTCTTTTCCTCTTTCAATGCTAATTGAAACAATTTGGTCTCCTACCTTCTTTCTGAAAAACCTGAGAAATGCTGAGTGGTACGAAAAAGAAAGGTCTGTGTAACCCTTTGCAACATTTCAACAAATGTGAATTTACATTTACAGTACACAGAGCATGTGTTCTTCTTTACCCCTGTAACCCAGACAGTTAAAAATTAAACACTGCTTCTGAACCATTCAGGATTTGCTTTTCTCACTGTTGTACTGCTACACAGAAATAACAGCATGTTATTCTCTAACCAGTGTTGCGTGATGTTGTCATGCTGATGGTCTGCTTTACCCAGAGACTGGCTTGTAAACCTTTTTAAGTCATTAAGACTGCGTGGCAGCTGGAAACCATAAAAAAATCCATCTGTCAGCATGATTTCTTGGAATATCTGACTGAAATGCTGTCCTTTAAGGGCAAACTCCCATGGACATCAGTGAAAACGTTGCCTGAAGGATTTGGCCTCTTGGAAAATTTTGACTTGTAAGTGCCAGGTCATGTGATTCATTTCTGTTTTGTTCTGGTTTTGGCAAATGAGTTCTTATGTCCAAGCTAAAAAGTGCTTTTAGGTGAGTCCTCTTGATTCCATGGCTCCATGTACTGCAACTTTTACCAAACATGACCTCAGTAACTGTTAATAGTTTTGCAGCACGGAAGGACCCCAAACAGGGACTGCAGCTAAACGGTCTGTGTACCATAGCAGTCCCTGCTCCAAAGGGACTTAGTCCAGATTCTGAAAGCTCTTTAAGACTCATAAATCCTATTGAATTCAAATGTGTTTGAGGCTCATGATCTTGCTGTCACCCGGTGCCATGTTAAGTTGCTTTGCCAGTTTCCTGAATCTTCATTGTAGAGGTTTGCATTCTGCAGCAGAGATAATTCGTGTAAAAAGAAAACAGTAACTTGTTAGCATCCTCTTTGTGCTTCCCCACAAATTGGGAGTACCTCAGCAAGGAACAACTCTGTAACACCATTTAGCTCAGAGTATCTGATCTCTGTGACCTCAATGCAACTGGTGAATTAGTTTCTTCCAAGAAACATGAGCGTGAGGATCAGCTCACACTATTCTTTCTTCTCCTTGTACACAGAAAAGCCTCTAGTTTGGGTGAAGTTAAGAATCTCTCTGCTTACAGAACTGCAAAAGACAGTTCTTTGGAAATGGACAAAGAACAAGCAACTATTTATATGGAAAGAGGCACCGAGACTTAGCCTGCTACAGTGTGTTAGAGTGGGTTTAGCCTGTTAAATTTTCCTATCTGATAGGTTAATGTGTTGAGAAGGCACTGTGAGAAGCGAATGGTAATCTTGTTAGTGGATCTTTTTTCGTCCCCTCTTCCCGATAAACCCTTGGGGAGTTCTTCTCATAGTACTCAAGCAGATGACCTGAGTGTCAGCAGTTTTGGTCTTCAGAAATAACGTAAGTGGAGAAACAGGATCCTATGGTGGGATCCGAGGTGTGCAAATGTACAGGAAGAGTTGGTATGCAGAGAACTAGCTGCAGAACCAGAAGCACAAACAACACCAGAAAATACATTTACCGTGTTTCTTGAAACATATGCTGCTAACTTTTTCTTTAATTTCTCCATTTCCATGGTTAGTGTGGCTTATTTCTGGTTATAGGATTTAAAGATGCATGCCATAAGATGTGTACTTGCTGACTTTCTGACATTTGGCCGTTCCTTGTCGCTTTGCAGCATGTAATAGCTTTTTATTTGTGTGAGATATTTTATTTTTCTTGTCTATTCTTATCCGTCTTCCTCTTAATTATCGCTGTGGTGGTAGTATGTGGCATAAGAGGTCTTTAAGATCTTACTGTTTATTAATAAACTAGCACAGCTCCTGTAGCACAGGCATACCAACTTGAAAAGAATGTATTGAGGGGAGAATGGGTGTCTCTGTATCTGGCTAAAAACTCTCGACTTGCAAGTCCCTAAATGTCAGGCTTTGAGAGGCTGGCGATACATGCCAGATGAAATATCACTTTATACTTGTCCTGTTTGTGTTTGTCCTGAAGGATCTGGACCGGGCCACTTGGCTAAAGGGACCTTTGGTCTGATCCACTGTAGCAGTACTTATGTTTAATAACATTCCTCCGTAATTAAAAGTAAGCTGCAAGTGACTATCTCAGGGTTGCAGTAGCTCAGAAATACTTGAGCCCTGTCACCTATGGCATGTTTGCACCTCTGTGGTCATGACACTGGAGTCCTAGACCCCATTGCTGCCACTGGCTCTTTGTTGGCTCATCCCTAAGATGCAGGACAATTCCTGCTGTAATATGTTTTCCTCTCTGGTTGTCTTTCCTGTGCAGCCTCCAGGCTGAGAGCCAAGAGGTGGGTGCACGCAAGGACAGTGTCAAAGCTAACAGTGGCATAAAAGATCAGGGGCCTGCTTTCTAAGATGCTTCTTTATTTATAGCACAAAATACCATGTTCCTTAATTTCACACTTGCACAACTTGCACTTTAATAATTGATTGCAAGGAAACTGAGGAAGATGTCTATAGCCGCTGGGGCTGAAACCTGCTAGATGGAACAACCAGTGATCTCTCATTCTGTGGTTTGAAAAAGTTAGCAGGCAATGTTACATAGTTTTGTTCTGTATGTTCTGTGCTTACTATGGTTACTTTTGCTGTAGGCATATGATGCTTCTGAAAGAGCAATATGGAAAACAAGTGATTGTTAACCTATTGGGAAGCAGAGGAGGAGAGGAGGTGCTTAACAGAGCTTTCAAGGTAAAAGCAATGATTTTTTTTTCTTTTTTGTTTTTTTTGGTTAAACTGCTGACTTCTTGAGCCTCCATGTTCTGTTCCCTTTCTGGACAAGTACATGATGAATACTACATCTGAAGAAATTGTGTTGTCTCTTTATTAGATATTAGATACAGGAGAATGATGCTTTATAGCCTCAGGGGCTTGATTTCCAGCACTGTCTTCTTGCTTATTTCCTCATATCTTTATACACTCTCTCTTCAACCAGGCTATTTTTAAAGAAAAAAAAAAGCCCTATATATCCTAAGAAGTAGTGCATGTTTGGAAAAATGAATTGTGGTCAGCTTTGTCATAGTATGTAGTCACCAATGCAGTGACCTGTAGTCAGGTGCCTCATGAGATTGTCAGAACTGGCATTGGGACGGGTTGCCCAGGGAGTTGGTGGCGTCACCATCCCTGGGGGTGTTCAAGGAAAGGCTGGACCTGGTGCTTAGGGACATGGTTTAGTGGGTGACATTGGTGGTAGGGGGATGGTTGGACCAGATGATCTTGGAGGTCTTTTCCAACCTTAATGATTCTGTGATTCTATGAACTGCTTTGGGACCAGTCCCTGACCCTGGCTTACTAAGAGGAAGCTCTGATTGTAATGGCAAACAGCTATCCAGTACTGGTTGTGATGGGAATTAACTGCCACAGCACCAGCTCACAGCCTGGTGTATATTGAGAGAGATTTTCCTTCCCCCTAAATGTCCCTAGGCACAACTAATACCTGAAAGCATCTGGGTTGTCTTTTCAGGATGTCAAGCATTGTAGAATTAAAGCTGCACTGAATTTTAGTGCAGGATGGCCAGATTTTAAAAAACAATGTGTGCTTGAAGCTAGGGATTGTCACTCAGTAGGATTTGTGCAAGTTCACAGCTGCCTGCATCTGCCTGGAGGCTGATGGCGGTCTGCCTCCAAAGTGCCTAATTGCTTTAGAAGTCAGGCCTACATGCTTTGAAGTATATCTTACAAAGAATAATACGAAGAATGTTTTACGTACACACCTGTAGTAAGTGTTACATGTAAATATCATTGGTAAAGACTGGTAAAACAGATCTGAGTTCAAATGTTTACTCTGTGAAATTAAGCGAAATGAAAATTCTTGTTAAATAATAATTACTGTTTGTTTTACCTCTCTATTGGAATAATGTGCTTGAGGCAAGGAGCGTTTTAATGGCAGTTTTTCTGTGTGACCCTTTCTTCCTCCTCCAAAAGAGCGGGTAGGAATCACCAGCTTCGCCAGTAGAAAATGACACAATCAAGGTGTCCCCCTGTATGGAATATGGCCACATACAGTGACTGAAGTAAGCGAGCCAGTGAGGAAGGTACAGAAATGAAGTCAGGTCCTAGCTTCTGATTGCAGCTTTTTACCGAATTTTTGCTTGACACAGCTAAGCCTCTAAACCCTATTGGTTTTGTTCTCTTTAAAATAGTTTTTATAGTTTATTTTGGAAAAACATTGGAATTTAGTGGTAAGAGATGATAAGTAAGAAGTTGAAATAACTATAAGGATACAAACCTGACATTTCTTGTAAATTTAATACCAATATTTTATCAAATATTTCAGTTCTTGAAAACAGTGTTCTGGTCAGTATCATACAACCTGAAATTAAGTCAGAAATAGGACATTTCTGGAGTAAACACCTTGCATTCACTCATTTCCTTTAAATAAAGATCTGGTTTAACTAAATTGTTAAACTTTATCCCTGTTTAAAAAAAAGAAAGTACTTTCTTGGATGAAAGGGGTTGGATTGACAGCATTGGAAAGTGAAGATTTGTACCAACTGAATCCAACCGACTCTTAGTTTTGTCTTTACCTTTGTGATTTAATAAATGAATGATTAGAAAGAATATGTAGTTTTTAGTTTGATTTTAAAGGGCTCAGATTAAAAGTAAAGAAATTATAGGGAAATGACCAGGAATTAAAACTTTTCTTCTTTCCTGTCATTAGTTTATTTCGTTGTTTCTCCATCTTCCCTTGGGTGCTTGTACTCTTCTCCCAATGGTTGCTGCAATCTTAACATGTCTTATCTGAGTTGCTTCAAAATATCAAAATATTCTTGTAATTACTGACACTGCTACTGGGTTCACATGATCAGAATGCCTGCACTACCATTAGGTTATGCAACAGAAGCAAATAAAAAATTGGAAATCACCAGCTTAACTTCAGCTGTTACACAAATCAGCTGTTACCAGGCCAGAAATCGATAGTGTTCCCAGTAATGCTGTTCTTCTCACAAACATCACCCATAACAGATGTAGTTATGCTTACAGTAAAAGCACTGCCGTAGTGTACACCATGATTTACACTGAGGCAGTGGGTAAATGCCATTGTCAAGTGCATCGCCGGTGGCTCTAACAGCAAGTTGGGGTGTTGACAGAAATGAAACAGATACCAAGTGTTTTGACTTTTGTAATAGTGTAATGAAGTATATTTTACATTTTCCTCTCCAGACATCACACAGCACCTTTAGATTTGTTTCTGGAGGGAAGGTTGAAGGGCTAACTTGATACAATTATACCGGTGTAACTGCTGCACCTACACTCTTAACATAATATCAGATGGGTTTTTGTTCAGTTTGTATCACAGTCTAAGTGGAAAAAGCATCCTTCTCTTGAGATGAGAATGTGCAGATGGGAAGGGCGTCGACAAAGGTTTATATAGTTAGAGTTAATATAGCAATTCTCTCTGGCTTTGCCATGAGGAGCAGGATGTGTTATTGTCGTATCTATTACAGATACATTAATGAGATTTGTGGTGATTACGGAAATGCATGTGAGGTCATGGAAATAGGAGATGAAATAATGAGGCTATTTGTGTCTCTTCTTTCACTTTTGTGGTTTACCACAAAATTTTATAATATGTTTCCTGGGACATCATTTCTCTCTTATTTCCTCCCCAGCCACACTCCACCTAAATTTAGGGCCACATATTCTTATGTCTCGGCACTTAAGGAATGGTTACAAAATAAACCTGTGCACGGTTATGTTCACGTACCTTAAGAAGCTCTGGACATCCTTCCTATCAGGGCCCTTGTCCTGAGTTGGCCCAGAGCACCACTATTTTTGTACAGACGTAGTAGGCCACTGCTGCAGGGCTGCCACTAGCCAAGGCACAGACAGCAGCAGTTCTGAGGTGAACTTTGCAGCTACAGTTCGAGTTCCCTTGCAGGAAAATTGGGGTCTAACAAACCAGTTTACTTTTGGAAAGGAAACAAATAGGGAACTTTCACTGCTGTTTCCATGTCTGGTATTTCAAACTTGCGAACTTGTCAAAACTGTGGTAAACTGTCTGAGTTTACTAACAATGAAAAGCATGCTGTCATCAATCCTTATGCTGTGGCTTGAACAGGATTTGTTCTTCTTCTTTCAATTTTTAAACAGAAACTGCTATGGGCCTCTTCCCATGCAGCAGACACTCCCATGATAAACTTTGACTACCACCAATTTGCAAAAGGTGGGAAAACTGAAAAACTGGAAAATTTACTGAGGCCTCAACTGAAGTTACACTGGGAAGACTTTGGCATCTTCGCAAAGGGCGAGAATGTAAGTCCACGGTGAGTGTACCCTGCCACTGTGTCTAAGCATAGCCGGGCATCACCCCTCCTAGCCTTCCCTGGTTCATCACTGTGTTTGGACCAGGAACATAAATGTTCTTGAAATGTCTTGAAATATAATCTTTAGGTGAAGTGTCGTCTTGGTGCTAGATAGATTATTTAGCTGAACTGCATTTGCATTGTTTAGAAATTGGAAAATTGCCAGTACATGGATTAGCTGACACGGTGTTGTAGACGTAGTCAAGATATGTAATGGAATACACTATGCACAATGTGCTTGCACTGTGAAATTGTGGGTGGGTATATTCAGGCTGAACACTTGATGATCTTGTTCAATCAACATGTTATTTTTATTGTTATTTTTAAAATATACCTTTATACCTTGTTATTTTTAAAATATACCTTTTCTTTTCCTCCCTCTTCCTTTGTTTGGTTACTGAAGTCTGCAGACAGGTACTTTTCGAATGAATTGTTTGGACTGCCTGGATCGTACTAACAGCGTACAGTCCTTTGTTGCACTGGAGGTGAGTTTGTCAGAGGACCTTTCATGGATGCCCATGCTCTGTAAGTTGCCTGTTCCACAGGAAAGACAAGAAAGGGGGCATAAGCCTCAGTGATACAAGTCTTTCTTGCCAGCTCTGTGTTACAGAATCATGTTGGCTGGAATACTTAAACTGAGAATAAAAAACAAAAGCATATTTAAAAACGTTGTTGTTTTTTTTGTTGTTGTTGTTTTTCTGCACCAAATCCAGATCCTGCTTACTCAATTAGAGAGCCTTGGATTGAACTCTAAATCTATAGTTGAGCGCTTTGTGGAATCGTACAAAGCAATGTGGACTCTCAACGGTCATAATCTGAGCAGAGTGTTTACTGGCAGCCGTGCCCTTGAGGGAAAGCACAAGGTAAAGAAAAATGGCAAAGCTGTTTCCTCAGAAGTGACTGTAAAGAAAAGCGTCTGGTTTACTCTACACTGTCACTTGCGCTGTTGATTTTGGTCTGATGTAGGTTGGGAAACTCAAGGATGGAGCCCGGTCTGTGTCTCGTACCATTCAGTCAAATTTTTTTGATGCAGTAAAGCAGGAAGCCATCAAGCTGCTACTCATGGGTGACTTCTTCAGTGAGGAATATGCAGACAAAGGCAAAATGCTTATGGACCAGACTGCACTGCTGGGTGAGGCCTGTGTAAACCCTCCAGTTTTCTTTTGTCTGTTTTTGACTGTCACATATAAGCAATTGCATCCTTTTGAAAATAAAATAAAATAAACTACTTTAAGGACTTCTGACCAGGCTAGAGAGCCATGACAGTGCCAGCTTTGAAGATGTGATGTGAGACTCAGCTACTCTCCACCTTTCCCCCCACTCTAAATTTCTTACGGCTTGGATTTAAGTTGTAAGCTGTGGCATGCTCAGTCTCTGTAGGCTCAACTGATAAAGACTAAGGGAGGAAAAATAATTTGTTAGGTCATTGCTAGAAGAAGTGCTGGAAAACATGCTGAAAGTGAGTGACCCATCTTTCACAGATAAAACTGCTTTGATAGGGTTTGATAGGGTGCCTGGTTTCCTGAAGAGGAATTGATGGCATCAGCTCCAATTATCTCAGAGATATCGCCATTGCCACTGGAGTCAGTCTTTAGCTTTTGCGTTGTTGCCACTAGGGTAATGTCATTACTTCACAGTGACTTACATGTCACTGCTGGCTGTATCCTTTCTTTCCTTTTACCACACATTTTTGTTTTACATGCCCTTTTTCTCTCTCCCCTCTTCCATCAGTAACTCCGAGTATTTTGAAGGCCATGTCAGAGCGTCAGTTTGAATTCACAAGCTTCAAGCGTGTTCGTGTTGCCATGGGGACCTGGAACGTGAATGGAGGGAAGCAGTTTCGAAGCAACATCCTCGGTACCAGCGAGCTGACAGACTGGCTGCTGGATTCTCCTAAGCTCTCTGGAGTTTCTGAATTTCAGGGTAAGACTTCAGAGTCAAAACGTGCAGGAAATACTTGCATTTCTACGGACAGCTAGTTGGGACACCAGATTTGACCAGTTGATGCTTTCAAAGTCAAGACATCATCTTGGATGGCATTTTCTGTCAACCCTAAGGGATGTATTCAACTCCATTTAGACTTGTCCAGCATCCGCTCAGCAGTGGAGTGGTATGTGGAGGGTTGCTTACAGTCAGAACGATTTGTGGGTCTATACCGGGTGATCCTGTTTTGAACCGGCAGCAGGTCAGAATTTAGAGATCTCTTTCATGCCATGATGGGGTGTATCTGCTTATTCTGTATCACGTAGTCTCTCTTATTCCTCAATTTCTCCATCCTTGGTTCTTCATTTTGAGTGGGAGCTATGTACTTAAGTGCTCTCAGAATATCTCCTTGGTCTTTATCCGAAGCTAAGAAGGCAGAGCTAGGGTATGACAGTGCAAATGGTTGCATTCATGGTAATGTCCGTGCAGTTCATGCATAAATAGTTAAGTATTTAAAAACAGATGCTCATAATCACTAATGGGAAGTAAGTAGTTAATGTGACAGTGTTACATTAAGCCAATGTTAAGCCAATAAAGAAGGCTAGCTGGCATCTGCTAGTTTGACACTCGTATGTATAAAGAGTAGTTGTATATTATACTTCTCTTTCTGTTCTTATTTTCTGAGGCAGGTCTGACTTAAGTTCCTATGGTTTTCTACAATTCATGTTGAATTAAGTTACTGTTATCTTAGGCGTATGACTGTTTAAACAAAAGACAAAATCTAAAACAAACAAAACATCCCACAACCCATCAGGCAATGGACAGATCTGATGGGTCAACAGATATGCTTCATACTATTATATGAGAGCATTTCATCTTTGGTGTTTTACGTGGCAATATCCACATGTTTGGGCCAGGGAAGGCAGAGACTGTGCTCTAGAGTGACCTAACCTAAGAAGATAAGGAGAAACTTTGAAGGCTTCCTTAAAGTCACGGATAAATTTACTAAATACATTGAGAGGGAAGGGACATACTGGGGCATGGGCAGTAAGTTCAGTTACTTAGGAATCAGCGTCAAAAAAGAAAAGGAAAAGGATAAGCAAGTTGGGTGAAAAGTGGGTGAAAAATGGTGGGTGGTGAGATGTTGGGCCTTTGGTATGTGTGGGGTGAGGGAGAAAGAACAGTGAATATTTTCTCATCTTAACACTGCTACAATATAATGTTCTGTTCTGAACCGCTTCCTGCAAGAGAGATGGAGACCAACTGGTGGGAGAAAGGCAGGAAAAAAAAATCAGAGGAACTGCAGGGGTTGTTTGTGAGATTAGATTAAAGGAGCAATGAATATGTATAAGCTTGGCAGGGAATACACAAGATAGAACTACAGGAATGATCTCTGGCAGAAATTAGAAAACAAGTTGTTAGAAGAAACAACAAAATAGTAACTCTTGTGTGACTTTTCCCCCTTCTCAACAGATGATGAGAGCAGTCCTCCTGACATATTTGCAGTGGGATTTGAAGAGATGGTTGAATTAAGTGCAGGAAATATTGTGAATGCCAGGTAGGTTAAAAAAAAAAAAAACACAAGCCCCCATTCTTCAAAAGAACCATCCAACAAAAGCCTCCAGAGTTGCGCTTTGTCTGGTCAGGTATACAGAATGCTTCCTTCCAAGTCTGTAGCATGTTATCATAGCTAGAAATACGTTTAACAAATGGCACTGGGACTGTGCTGGAAGTGCTATTTCAGCCTCCATACAGTAGGACACACTGGTTTTTAAGTCTTTTAAATCTTTGCGTTGGCAGAGAAGGATTCTGATGTTTGACATTGTTTTAACACTTGTCCTTAAACCCCTGTCTAGTGTTGGAAAAATGTGCTTGGTGTCTCTAAACATAATTGACATTCATGTGGGAATTCTAAAAAGGAACAAAATGTCCCTGTGGCTAATCATATTTGTGAAAATTATTGCTCAAGGAGTTAAAGGCAAAGTCTGAGCTTAGCATGTCAGCGTATACAGTAGGTTGTGATCCATGAGAGTCCCTTCAATTCTGAAGGAGGAGTTGGGGTAGATCCTGAAAATGGTATTTCCCATGCTGATTCATCAGGCTGACTAGTTGTCTTTTTTAGGCGTGACAATTTACAGTAGTGTTTAGCAGGACTACTGAGCTGTCAGTGTACCTGCATGTATCAGTTGACTCTGGAGATAAGAAAAGGCTAGGTCTGAAAAACTGAAGGTAGATGCACAAGGCTTCAGCTGAGAACAGTTGATAGCTAACTCCTCTGAGGAGAACCAGTCACCTTCAAGTCAGAGAAGATCCAGAGATCTCTTTACTGAGCACAAGAAATCTTACAAGTCATGAGATTTGACATGCTTTTTTTTTCTTCTTATGATTACTACAGTCAGCTTACAGCATGGATCATTCCTTAACATAGCTGACAAAATTCCATCTCGTGTCCAGAAGTGGGATAGGCAGAAATACAGCTGTGCCTTGGCTCACTGACCCTGCTTGTCTGGGCTGGCTCACAAGCTGTCTCTGACATGCATCCTACAGCACTTCCAGTTCTGGAGGCAGCATGTGTAGAGCCTAATGGATTGTCTGTAAACCTAAAGCACAGTTAATCTGCTCATTTCATTGATTGTATGTGGTTTCTTTTGATTCCATTAAATGATTTTTTGTTTGTTCCAGTACAACGAATAGAAAGATGTGGGGAGAACAGCTTCAAAAGGCAATTTCCAGGACTCATCGTTACATTCAGCTGACATCAGCACAACTTGTTGGGGTTTGTCTTTTCATCTTCGTACGGCCCTTTCATGTCCCCTTCATCAGGTAATAAAAATAATTAATGAAGTTTGCATCTTCAGTAATGTCTGCTGTTGGAGTTTGGCCTAAGAGGGCAGGAGTGATTTTTCAGCTTGACGGGAATTGTACAGACCCGAATTCCAGTGTGGGAGAGACTTGTTTCCAGGTAGTGTGTTTGGTCGGGCATGCTCTAGGTGTGCACTTAGGGTTTACTATCTTCTTTGGAAAAAGAATGACCTGACCCAGTAAGTCCAAGAGTGTTTTGAGCATCAAGTGAAGGCATGTGCCCGTCTCTGCCTGAAGAGCAAGGTTTTACTTTCTAGCCCTCTCTTTATTGTTTCTGTGCAGAAAGAGGTCTGCTTCCAGACTTGAAAAGAATGATGGAAAAGGTGGAAAGAGAGGGTAAAGGGAGAGAGCTAATTTTGCCCACTGACATGTTACAGAATTGAGAGCTACAAGAGCCCATTAAGTGTTTGTCTCTACCAGAGTTCACATGAAACAGAACTATGTGCCTAGTTAGGAGGGTGCAGAGATGGTTGTCCTCAGCTTGCTAGAACTGATGTCCCTGGAGCCTGACCAAACTCCTCTTGCTCCTGGAAGATTCTCATTTTTATTAAAGAGGAAAGGTAAAGAGTACCAAGCCACAGGGATTTGTGCATAAAATGCCTTTGCCGTGGGCAAGAATTATTCACTAACTGAGAATTGGTAGGAAATGAGTAATTAGCTAGATCTATCCTAAGGCATCTATCTGTCCTAAAGTCTAGAGTGATCTAAACAGTGCTTTCCATTCCACATTAGGAGCACTGCATTTTGTGATTAAAATTTCAAGAGATGCCCTCTCTTCCCACTGATCTCATATCTACGGAGAAGATCAGTGCAGAGCTTGTGCAACAGCAAGTTCTTGCTGTAGGCTAGGTAGGGTAATGCCATCCTGGTAAACCTAACGGTCTTGCATGGCTGCATTCACAGTAATCTTTCTTCAGTGTGATTTTAAAAATGAATTATTTTGTTGATATTGTCCAGAGGAGGAGTGTTTCTGCCAGTATGTAACCTGGCTCACCAGAAATCTGAATAATCCACTAGGAAGTGCATGGTTTAAATGGAGATCAAAATCAGAAGCAGAATAGCACAGTGGTTCCCCTGCAGCTGTCAAGATGCTAGGAATTGGATGTAGCTCTTTGAAACTGAGAGAAAAAAGGAAGAGTTTGATTGTAGCAACTGAGTTTTGTTATTTAATGCTGGTGTGCTGCTACATATTATGTGAGTGTAATCAAACCTAACCTGTATGGTTCTGTAGCTTTTTCCGTGTCCAGAAAAGGAAAACAAAAATGATCAGAAGTGCGCAAAAAAAAAAGCTTCTGTACTTACAGAGATTGAAGAGATTGAGACAGAAGTTGGAGAGTACAGAAATAAAATGAGAGAATGGCAGAAGTTTATACAGCACTGAAAGGACTGAGGAAATACAAGTAGTTGAATGTACAGTGGGTTATCTCAACATAACCTTTGCCATGAATGAAAGTCCAATAAATATCAGTCAGCAATTGGATAGGCAGGCAGCAGGAAGGGAGCAGGAGTGAAAAGACGGAGCACCTGCTTCTTTCAGAGTACGTGAAACCCAACTTATCATAGAAAATCTTCATGGTCCTCTTTTGCCTCCCTGAGGGTGTCTTCTGGTGGTTTTCTGCAGTCAGGAAAGACAGGAAAATAAAGAGGAAAAAGAGGCAGGAGGGTAGAAAAGACAGGGAAAAGAGATACAGAAGATGGGGGAAAAAGAAAGATGAAAATATGAAGAGAGACACAAAGAGAGCCTGTAACATCCTGCATCATTCAGTCATCAATGCCTGACAGCAATGACTTAGTGTTTTTCCCCCTGCCCCTTGCTTAAAGCCAGTAGTACTCTAGTCTAGAGCTACTTGACTTCTATCTGGAAAGTAAAATTTTCTCAATGAGAAGGACATGTACACGGTGCTGGGGTTGATTTACAGCAGTGATCTCATCATTTGCTTATCTGATCAGACAGGCATGGTTTATTCTTCAAGTAGGCTGTCTGTCTGAGAGAAATTATCCTACAAGCAGGTGGCCTGCTTTGCCAAGCAAGTCACCTTCCTTCAGTAAAGAGTCTAAGTGTATGCTAATCATTACAGTGAAGCAGCATGTAATTAGCAACATGGAAGACCTAAGCAATTTGTCATCAAAACAGAACTCATCTTAGGAGTTAGGTGTCCAATAATCACTGATTCTATTGTATCTGATTTAACAAATTATGGGTTATGATCTGTTGCTTTTCAATTGACTGAAAAATCTGGCGCCAGCTGTAAAGTTGGGTTTCAACACATAGTTACACCAGTTGAATTGTTAACTGTCTGAAAATGGATTCCCATGTGGTCAAAACTGTAAAGGGGAATGTAATGGTAAAATTAGTTAATGTCACTAAGATCCTGATAAAGATAAACTTGAAATGTATAACCTGCAGAAGTTCCAACCCACTATTTCAGAAATAATGTTTTGCTGTAATGTTTGGAAGGACAAGAGGGTTGGGTAATATAATTTCAAGTAGTTTTATTTCTAGGCTATTATATTATACTTCATTTGAAACTTAAGTATTTGAACATTAAGAAACGTCACAGTCTGAAAGTTGTGCCAAACAACAGCAAGCTTTCGGTTCAGGTATCAGTTCATGGAGGGAAGGGACATGGCACTGTAAGCAGGCTTTAACTTTCTGTTGTAGTAAAAGTTAATTGAATGTTTGTCCCTGCAGCCATTTACTCTCCTCTCTTCTCTCTCTCTCTCTCCCCCTCTCTTTTTTATACAGGGATGTGGCAATAGACACTGTGAAGACAGGAATGGGAGGAAAGGCTGGAAATAAAGGGGCTGTGAGCATTCGTTTTCAGTTCTATAGTACTAGTTTCTGCTTTATATGCAGTCACTTAACTGCTGGGCAGACTCAGGTGAAGGAGAGGAACGAAGACTATAAAGAAATCACGCAGAAACTCAGCTTCCCAATGGTAAGAGTAAGTGTATATATGCTGAAAACATGGGAGGTAAAGGCTGTATCCTTACATTGGGAATGTTGGTCTTACGCTGTCTTTGCTGTCTTAGCACCCAATATAGCACTCGCTTTACAAAAGTTGTACACCTTTCAGAAAATACAGGTGCTGCACTGCTTGGAAGGTCCTGGCCTTTGGAGAGTTTTCAAGCTGATCCTTCAGGACAGTGAGGCTTAACTGACAAATCTGTAAGGCCTCATGGATGATATCTAGGTGACTGGTGGTAGAGCCAGAGAGCCTAGTATTGGTAGCTCTTGCTGGCACTAGTTAGTGGGGGTTCCTAACAGACCATCCGTGCAGCTCAGTACAGCAGTGCTTTAGCTGCTCCTGCCTGGGTATGGTGTATCAGTTCTTGGTCACCGAGAGGGGTACATTCTGTTCTCTACATTTTGTCCTCCGGAATGTGTCACTTTCAAGGAACTTCTGGCATTTCTCAGTGTGGCAAGTAGATGCTATTGGTCTGTATGAATAATTTTTCCTGTGAATGGTGTCAAATCGATCACTCTAGTGTTTTATTTCACACTTACCTCCTCAGGCCAGCAATTAACCCATGGGATATGCTAGTAGTGCTTCTTTTCCTCCCTTAATGTTGGTTGCTCTGATTTCCACAGTGTTTTCTTTTCCAGACCCCTTGGGAGTGGTCCTAAACCAGGGAGGGAGTGGACCGGTTTGTGTGTTCTGGATAGTCAGCAGAAAAGGGCATTTAAGTTGCAAAGCATAAAATTTTAACTCCCTGTGGTTTGCAAGGTTTAGGGAGTTGGCACATGCAGCATATGAATTAGTTGTGTTTTATGTAAAAAGCAATACTGACAGTTTGGAAGTCCTGCATAGAATATCTGTTCTATGTGATCATAAAGTTGTGCTTATAGTAGTTTTTCCTTGTAATACCTCATTAACTATTTTATGTCCTCTACCCTTACAATAGCTAAATGTACCTCGTGTGTCTAATACGTATAAAGAGTGCCCTCTAGTGCTATGACAGCTACAGCTCTGAAACGTTTCCTTTATGAATCCCTGGGTTTTAAGATGTTTATAGATTGAAAGAAAATGACTGGATAGAATATAGGATGGTAAACTTAGGACTGGAGTGAATTTTTATTGATATTTTATTTTAGTACATTTTCAAAACTATGGCATGTGCACCTAAGATCAAATGTGGAGTTTGTTCTTAATCAAGATCTTTGTTGCTTAATGTGCCTTGGTACATGTAGCAAGCACATTTTGTGTTTCATTTAGAGTAAGTAAATATATATATGTGAAATGTGCTAGGAAAACAGATTTTTAATGTATATACATGATAGCTAAACTGTGAATTTAAAACTGAAGTCCCAGTTCAGACATACCTTCAGAAAAGAGGGGGCAGAATCTGTAAACTGAATTGTTTACAAAATTCATCTCAGTGGGATGCAAAAGACAGTGAAGTAACTAGTTCTTTCTGAGATGAATTTTAATAAGTAGAATATGGTAAGTATGTGTTTCAGTATGTAGTAATCCAGAGAGACCGAGTTGTACATTTCACTTTAAAAGTTGTTTTCTTGAATGTGATTTAACATTAACCATTTTCTGTAACTGTAAACTAGGGACGGAATGTGTTCTCACACGACTATGTCTTCTGGTGTGGTGATTTTAACTATCGCATTGATCTAACATACGAGGAAGTCTTTTATTTTCTCAAACGTCAAGATTGGAAAACACTTCTGGAATTTGATCAACTGCAACAGCAAAAATCCAGTGGAAAAGTAAGGCAGCATGTCTCATTTGCTTGTGCTTTAAAGTTACCATCTTTTTGAATACCTGCATGTTGGCTTGTTCTGATTCCATGAGAGAAAGAAAAAGACACATTTTCAGATATTTGTTTGTAGTACATGAATGTAGTAATTTGTTTAAAAGTCAGAATGCTGCCTGTTCACGAGAAAATTGATAGATCACAATGGCACCTACCTCATCTATAACTTAATCAAAGAGATGGTATTTCTTTTCATAGATTTTTAAAGACTTCCATGAAGGGACTATTAATTTTGGACCAACATATAAATATGACGTTGGCTCAGAGGCTTACGATACAAGTGATAAGTGCAGAACCCCAGCCTGGACTGACCGAGTTCTTTGGTGGAGAAAGAAACTGCCTTTTGAAAAAACAGGTGTGTAGGGTCTTTTTTCCTTCCTTATTTGGAAATTGTTTCAATTTTCATCCAGAAGACATGTAAAGAAGGGGGAGTTGTGAATTCTGGGCTTCGAGAGCTATCTTTAGATGTGTCTCCTAGGCTTAGTCAAATTGCAGTGGCTTTACTAAAGATGTTATTTCAGCTTCATTGGAATAACTTGCAGAGATAGAGAGCCCTTTATTCTTGAATGTGTGAACAAAGACTTCATAACACAGACTGAAAAGGTGGTAGGAGCTAGCTGAAGAACTGAAAACAACCTAGCTGTGGCAATCTAGAAATTATTGTGTTGCTTTTCAACAGAATTATTACTCCACATAAAGTTCCTATGCTATAAAGGCCAGATTCATAGTTTGTCTTGTCCTCAGTAGTTGTGTAAGCACTTTTCTGTAACTTCTTGTGCCTTGGTAACTCCTAGGAACATTTCTGCTACTTTCTGGACTGGGGGGAGATTTCATTAATTAGTGCTTAGAAAGTACTTGGAGATCATTTGTGGCCAGCACAACAGACGTACCATATACAATTTTCATTTGTTATTCAGAAGATACAATAGCAAAGTGAGAAAGTATTTCTTTGTGTGTCCAGGGACAGTTTTCATAACTGTTCTCTCAGTCTGTAGGTACATCTGTGTCCAACTATTTATAAAGTCTGCACAACTTCATATTAAAAGTGTTATCACTGGAGAAGTAATTTGGTTTGTGCCTGCAGATGTGATTTTTTTTCACAAGTCAGGGAGCTACTACCTGTAATCCAAGTCATACCATGAGTACTTCTAATTAAGTGTAAAAACTACAAAGCAAAACGGAGAAGACATGTTGATATGATACCGAGTTATTCACACTTATTTAAGGAAATCAAAATAAAGTAAAACAAGGAGCTTAAACGATTTATAGAGGTGTAAGGAGACATAATGAAGTTAAAACATTGTGAGCATCTCTCTTGTGCTGGCTGTCCCTATTTTAGGAGAAGGAAAACCCTTCAGCATTTTCAAATCTTGTTATTTATTTTGCATGGCAAGACCAGCCTTTGGGAGGACTTCAGTGAATGGAATGCACGCAGAATGTGGGACCCATCTAGCTGGTCTGCAAGAGCCCACTCTGTGTAGGAGTGGAGGCAGGTTCCTTGCTTTGGAGCTTGTAGGCCTTCCACAGCCAGCTCATGTGGGGATATGACTGTTTGCCCCTCTTCCCAACCCTGCTAGGGTTTTCTAATCAGTTTGTCACCAGAGTTCTCCTTTCTGCTGGTGGCAAAGCTCTTTTGCCTCTCAGCTCCAATTCTTTTCCCTTGCTTTTTTTTTTTTTTCTTTTTCTTTTTAGCTATAGGCTAGAGGACTACTTGCTTTCTAAAAGGAAAGTGCAGCCCCAATGTGAGTGATTAGGGAGAAATGCCATATTCCATGTTAACTCATTTTCAGCTCCGCAGGCAAGAAATACAGTTATCCATTAGCCCAAACAGTGACCTAAAACCTTTTATTGTTATTGACAGCAATGTAATACCTCACTGCAGCATAATGTCTGGAGCACTTTCTGTCACCTTAGTGCCTTACAAAGAAAGTATTTTTAGTTTGGATTTGCATGAGGTTGCTTTTTCCTTTTCTCTTCACTCCCTGCGTACTGTTAAGGTGTGCAGTGTATTTCACAAGTACCGTGTCTGTTTCCATGCTCAATAAGGGGCCAGGAGGAAAAATACTAATATGAGCTTTGGTCAACCCCAATTGTGCAGGTAATTGACTGAGGGACATTCAGATTACCATTTTGCAGGTGTCTTAATCTAGTGATCACCTGTCTCTTTTGCACTCCCTGTCCTTTCTGTATTTTGCTTTCTATTTCCTAATTTCTAAATCTTTTGGGATACAAGCTCTTCTTTGAATGGCATACACTGGAACAATTGGGGGGAAAAAAAAACCCACCTCCTCCCACTGCTAGGGTATACGAAGTACTTCTTAATAAAATCTCTCTTCACTGTTAGTAAAAACAGCTTTAAGTGGGTTTGAAATTATGTTTTGTGCTGCACAGCTGGAGAAATCAATCTTCTAGACAGTGATCTGAATGCAGAAACTAAAGTCAGGCACACTTGGACCCCTGGAGCCTTGATGTACTATGGGAGAGCGGAGCTACAAGCGTCTGACCACAGGTAAAGTCCTAAGCAAATAATCAGAAGTGCCACAAGGCTCGAATGTGTCATACCCAATTGTACCTTCAGAGTGAGGGATGGAGTCTGATTCTAACAGGCACTCCATGCTTATTATCTGTTCACTGTCCTGTTTGGATTATTCTTGCGGTGTTTTTTTTTTTTTTTTAACCATGGTGGAGAGTATCTATGGTTCTGTATTTGTTTCTGCTGCACTGTAATCTCAGCAAGGGTTGGATAAGTTGCAGCAACAGGGATAGAAAATTGAGGGCTTTCTGTTGCTTGCTTTTGGAAAGCTCCAATACCAAACCAGGCTGCTTTCATAGACTCCCACTCAGCTTGCTGTGGGAGGAGAGGGTGGTGGGCCAGTGTGGCCTGAAGGGGTGTAAGCCATGTACATAGGGCCAGGTGTGACCTCTTCATAGTAATAGTGTTAAGCTTCTGGTCTTCCCTTAGAAATGGAGATTGCAGAAGGAGGTGAAAACAAAGACCAGTGCCTCTGGCTGGTCCCTATCTCATTAGCTTCTCTTTAGGGATATGAATGACCTTTCTTTGGTAAACTTGCTACTGCTTCACTTCTGTGAAACAAATTCTCTAATAAATACACCCTGAAAGTGCCCTTGTGTTCAGAATAATCTTTGTCGCAGCCCTTCTAGCCCTCTGGAAGTACTACGATATTGTTCCTCCCAGCAGCGCTCGGTGACCCACCGTAAGTGGTTCTGTGGTCCTCATGGCGCTCTTGCATGCGAGGACTGTTCTGTATTCCTCCAGCAATGAAAGAACATGCCTCTTGCAATCAATTTCTCTGTGTCAAGGCTTTGACATTGCTGTGTTCGGCAAAGCACAGTGGAACTGCCGCACTCATTATATAGGACCCTGAGGATGCAATCTGTGAAACACGGCTCTCGTACGTTGGTTTTCTATTTCAGCAAACTTGACCGCAAAAAGTGCTTTTTAATTACAGTCAGCAGGTTTGTTTTCCCAAGGTTTGTGCTGGAAGAAAAAGGCTTAGCTATATCTTTGTGACATATGGAAATGCATTATGATTCACTGTGTTTGTAGAAATAGCTAACTTTCCTATATGCTTTTTTTTTATAGTGAATGGTGCAAAGCTGAGCCAGAGGAGGTTCAGACTAGATATAAGGGAAAATTTCTTTACAGTGAGGGTTGTCAAACACTGGAACAGGCTTCCTACCGAGGTGGTTGATGCCCCATGCCTGTCAGTGCTCAAGAGGCATTTGAATGATGCCCTCAATAATCTGCTTTAACTTTTGGTTAGCCCTGAAGTGGTCAGGCAGTTGGACTTGATCTTTGAAGGTCCCTTCCAACTGAACTACTCTACTCTACTCTACTACCACATTATACACATAGAGAATTTTGTCCTTAGGTTTTGGAAGACAGACATCTTTACGTGGCCATGTCTAGCAGAAAATAATGTATTGCCATCCTATTCTGTTTAAGAATGAGCAAACTATCCTGGTATTTTTGTCTAGGGGTTAGCCAGAAGTGCTACACACAATTGTTACTTGAATTTGTCTGTGGTGTGTCCTTACTGTTACACTCAGCTTATGCAGGACTGGTGAATATAATTAATCTACTCAAGGCATGGTTTTCCACTGCAGGAAAAATGAAACAGTCCATCAGACTCCAAACTTCTGGGCTATATTGCCAGCTGCAGTGCTTTCTTGCTGTGAGACCTTAAGTAATTTGTTCTGCCTCTCTTTCTGTGTAGAAGATAAATAATAATCACTTCTTTCTAAGGTATACCAGGCTTAATTAAATATTTGTAATGAACTTTGACATTGTGGAGTTAAAAATGAGCACAGATACATGGAGTTGATATGTTTGTCCTTCACACAACCAAATTCTTGCATGTCCTACTGTTTAACATTGTTTTTAATGTCATATAAGCATTTCCTATTGGGTTACGTTAATTTTAAATAAGCATTTTTCCTTTGTTTCACGTAGGCCTGTGTTAGCTATTGTAGAAGTGGAAGTTCAGGAAGTTAATCAAGCTGCTCGTGAGAGTGTTTTCCAGGAAGTGTCATCTTTCCAGGGACCGCTGGATGCCACAGTAGTGGTAAATCTGCTGTCACCAACGCCAGAAGAGAAAAACGATTTTCCTGAGGACTTGCGTACAGAGCTCATGCAAATGTTTGAGGATTATGGCACTATTGTTCTGGTCAGGTAAATCTGAGATCTGAGATGGCATACCATCATCATTCAAAAACACAGACTAGCAATTCCCTTTTTGTCCCGACAGAATTAATTTTGTATTAGGAAGTAGTACGTGGAATTCCTTTACTGCAGGTTGAATTCTTCATTAGAAATGTATATACGCATGTTTTGAGTATCTTTTACCTCTCGTCAGCCCGTTAAAGAAAGGGTCTACCAACATTCCTGTCTAAATGAAAGAGAACTTTATTCAGTACAGCACCACAAAGCAGAGGCTTTGATGTGAGTCATCACCTTTAGACTCAGGCCTCATTTACGGGCATTGCTTCTGCTGGCCTTGCTTCACTTCCCCTGAGGAGGTCTGCTGTCTTCCAGCACTCTTTCACACTCACTAGGATTTCCTGGCTGGCTCTCATTTCTTCTGAGGGTTGTTTTGCTTGTTTTGGGTTGTTTTTGAAGAGTATGGAGGATGCCTGATCCTTCTGCAGAACACCGCAGAGCAGTTTAATTTCATTCTGGTTGATTCTGTACAGGGTTCCAGCATAGTTATGGGACTTCTATTATTGAGAAACACAGGCAAAACAGGACAAGATCTGAAAGGTGACCTGGAAAACAAGACTAGAAAATTGTTACGTTTTATTTGACCCACTTATTGATAGAGAAAACTGACAACCATCAGGTATTATGAAGTACCAAATATAAGTCGAGGGTCCAAAAGGAGCCCTGCAGGAACAGCACCACCTTGCTTGTGAAGGAATGGAGCAAGAAAAGAAGATGCTTTAGTTTCTGTTTTTGTTTTAAATTGCTTGACAGCTTGATGGGATACTAATACTAGGGGACACTGCATGCTCTCTGATGTGAGAGAGATGCAGAGCCAAGGAAGGTAGTACAGAGGGAGTATGGTTAGCAGACTAGATATCCTATCAATATCTGCTGAGATGTTAGTACTGCTGCTTCAGGGACAACCTAGTTAAGGGCATGATGCTGGGTTCACACAGGAGAGGATGGGGGAAGAGGAAGAGCTCAGCTGGAATTCACAGATCACTTGCTCCTCCTTGAAAAATTGTGAGTAAAAACACAATGAAAACCAAATAAAATAGCTGTACTGTGGTTGCATTTAAGGCTTTTTATTCACTTGTGAAGTGAGATGCGCTGTTTTCTCTCCTCTGCCTTTTTTTTTATTTACTAGGATCAGTGGAGGTCAAATGCTGGTGACGTTTGAGGACAGCCAGTCAGCGCTTCGTGTTATGGATATAGATGGTGTCAAGGTAAGACCACCTCAAACCTATCATCATAATTTCCTACCAGATTTCTCAGAAGTGGTTACTTAGAATGAGGTAGTTAAGTTTCTAGCTAAATCAAGTGACGTTATTTTGAAGAAGTGTAGTGCTTACAAAGTCCTTAGCTTTCGCAGCTGCTGAGGCTTTTAATGAAATATTTATTTCAGGAGGTCAGGAAGTCACTTTTCTTGGAGCTCCCAAGCAGTGCTTAGGAACTGGCCTGCGATAACGCTGCAGAATACATGGGCTTGGTCATTGTTTTGGCACTTGAAGCAGTTCTCTAGAGGTTATGTGACTTGATACTGTTGCCAAAGCATCCTCCTGATTATTGTTTAGAGATTTTTGTTTCTCTTAAGTGTACGAAATAAACTTCTACCAAGCTCAAACAACGTGATTCATTGTCCTCCACGGTAAACTCAGCACTAGCTGTAAGTGTTTACCTTTTTGGCCCCTGCTCTTCCTTCCCACACATAGACACTACACTTCATCAACCCCCTCATTCATGCTGACTGTGTGTGGGGCTGCATTGTAAACTTAACACTGAAGTAATGGATTTAACCCTTTGTTCTTCTTTCATATTTGGAGTTTCATCTTTGAATTGGGCTCATTTAATCAATTAATTTATAGCACAAAATCAAACACAGTTGTACGTGTACAATGTGTCAAGAGACTCAGAACCAGAGACAGGAACTTTCCAAATGAATGTGGCTGCCAAAGCTGCTGTTTTGGATACACCTTACCCCAAAATGTCATGAAGCAACTCACATAAGCAGCTGCAATCTTTATCTGTTCAATAATATACTTTATGTATACACAAACCATCATATTTGGGATTTCTGAGGAAAGACTCTCCTTACAGATTGCAGCAGGTAGCAAGTTTCTATCTGTTTTAAAGCTACTGACTCAAAAATGGAACCCTCCCACACCATTATTACTATCGCAGTATCATTTTGATGATAGCTGATATTTCACCTATTTCTCAAGTAATTCCCAAATGCAGCAGCACAGCTTTTGAGCTTTGAAGCTAATTTTCTTTCAAGAATATTGTTACAGTCTGAAAACTTGGTTATGGGGGTAGGAGGTGTGCTTCCTTTTCATTTATCTTCTGAGATGAAGCTTTAGTTATATCAGTTTCTGTCAGGACTTGCTTATTTTGTTCAGGTGTACTTATTTTGTGAAATCGCTTGGCAAAGGGGAAACAATTTTGTTTGTTTTAGGTTAGAGGCAGAACAGTGAAGATCCGACCCAAGACCAAGGACTGGCTAAAGGGACTTCAGGAGGAAATTGCTCGAAAACGGGACAGCATTGTCCCCATGTCCCCCACAGCAAACTCCTGTCTTCTGGAAGAAAATTTTGACTTCTCAAGTTTGGACTATGACTCAGAAGGTGAGAAGCAGGTTTCTAAGCCTAGCTGTGAGAAATTGTTTCGCCGACTTTGATTGCACAGAGCAGGTACAGTATGAGTGCAATCAGTATCTTCATTTGCAATAAAACCACGCTTCTTAAAAAGAAGATTGTAACTAAAGCCATGGTTAGGATTGTCCTAACAATTTAGTGTTATAAACTACGTTAGCAAATCCTACGTGTGGTACAGTTGTCTGTGTAGAAACAAAATGTAGTGAAGTGCAGGTTACAAAAAGAGCTTGCCCAACCTGTATATTAAATTAATTCATTGATAATAAGGAGAGACGGAGAATGTATTTGCTCATTAAATCTGTGTATTTTATGTTTTAATTCAGGTGATATAGTGGAGGATGAAGATGATTATTTAGATGATGCTTTGTGTCAACAGTTAGAAGCAGACTCAGCAGAAGATTTGCCTGATGGCTCTGGACACTTTGCATCCGCAGCTTTTTCAAACAAATCTGGACAAAACCCACAGCTGTACAAAGGTAAATTATGTACATTCCTTAAAGTAAGACCTGGATGTTTGTTGTTTGTTCTCCTCTTGTCTGTATTCCCCTGTTCATTTATATTTTGATTGTAGGTCCTTCAAAGATAATGATCATCTTTTTGATACATATCTGTACAGTGCTCAACCCCTATCAAGTTTGTGACTGTAACTGAGGCCCTCAGGCAACAAGAACAATACAAATAATAAAGCTTAGATTCTCCTTCTCTTCAGCCCAGGGCAAAGTAGTAATGCTTAGAAATGCTGGTTTCCGTTTAAAGTCATGAGAAATTAAGTCTTTTTATCCATTTGGTGCTGTTGTACAGCACCAGGGCATAAAATACAAAATCATCTGTACTTTATTTTCTCATTGGTGAGGGACAGAGCAAAATCAAACGAAAGGATTGCTGTTGATTTGGTGATGGGCTTTGCCTGTATATGTAAAGGGTATTGCTTACCCTTTAAGCAATAGTTGTGGCAGTGCAGTCTGGAGTAAGCTGGACTGTCCAGGAAGTTTTGTTCAAACTGACTTCAAAAGAAGCCTAAAATTACTCCTTTACTGCTATTTTATTTCTGAAGAAGTCAAGGTTCACACTGCAGGTGTATTCATTCTTTTAGTGCTTTGCAAGTGTGTTGCCCTTTTTGTCTGGTCACCTGGCTTGTTTGCATATTACTACGAAATTACTTGGTAAAGAGAAGTTAATGCTGTGAAAAGAATACTGATATAAACTGCAGCAGGAACTAGCCACAGCAGCAGTTTTATTATGTTGGGGTGCGATCAGGACATGCTTTACTGGCCAAGCATGGACAGGACGGATCACACATCAAACACTTCCCCAGTGATTCAGGAGCTGTCTTTCTGCACTCTCACAGAAGTGAGTTTTATGGCATAAAAGTGCAAACTTTTATACCTTCAAAGGGTGAGTCAGAAGTAGAGTTCGTAAAGATTAAATAAAACTGCTAAGTTTACACAGACAGATGTTCCAAGCCATCGCAGTGATGTACAGCTCTCCTGCCCACCTGAAGTCACATGCTGCGTGCAACGTGGGAACAGACCCAGAAACAAAGCCCCGAGCCAAGGAGTGATCTGTCATTATTAAATGCAGTGAAAACAATCACTTTGTGTTATAGGATGAGTTGCCCTCCGAGCACCTCTGGCCTGCTCTGTGAGGATTCATTATGCCACAGAGAATTGCAGTGATTCTTTTCACCCATGCTAACTCTTCTCCAGCAAAGATATCAAAAAGTAAATAGAGGCTATAAAGTATAGTTTGAAGGAGGTGAAGGTTGGTGTCACGCTCTCACACAAGTCAAAATATGATACATTCAATCCATCTTGAAAGTCTCTGCAATTTCAGATGCCTCCATAAAGCTTCCAATTCTACCTGAGTGTCTTGTAATCAAAGGTGTGGTGATTGTAGAGCTGGTGTTAGACATGGATGGAAACCAAGGACAGGAGCACGGTGGTGTGTGTGTGTGTGTTTCAGAGGTCAGAGAATAGCCTCACAAAACTGATGTTCCTGGGAGCCACTGCCAAAAACCAGCAGTCTTTTTAGGGGGGGGGGATTGAATGGCGATGGCTGACTTTTTTGTGTTTTGCTCAGTGTTACTGCCAGAATTTCAAGCTGCGCCTTTAGGTGTCTGCATGACTCCTTGGATCCTACTGATGAGGCCATAGCTGTTGCTTAGAAGTACAGAAAATGCGGAGGGAGGAGGGGGTAGGTTGGGCAGATCACAGGCTGCGTCTCTGCGGCTGCCATCCGGTGCTGAGTGGGAGCAGGAAATTGTGAGGGAGCTCAGCATTCCCTGCAGAGCACGGCTTTTTGAAAAACGGGAATTTTTGTACAAATGCCTAAAGCATGAGGGACTGCTGTTTCTCAATTCCTTCCCCATCCTCTCCAAACCACAGGGACAAAACTAAACCCAGTGGATTTATGGCCCTAGAGACTGTATCTGCATGGCTGGGCAGGGAAGGGAGGTGAGAGAACCGAGGTGAAAGATCTCAGTGCAGCCGACTGGGAGAATAAGCAATCCCTACTCCTCTCCTCTCCAGCTGTCAGAGAGGCTTAGGTGGGATGAAAGGGCAATAGTCTAGTCATTTAAGGTGCAATCAAGGGCTGTCACATTGAGGCAGGTGTTCCTGTTATGAAACATTGCTGGAAAGCAGAGATGTGATGAGTGAGCGATTCTGACAGGTTTTTCTCTGGCATGAAAACAGTTCTGAGCAAGGAAAGCTGCCTAATCTTCAGAGGGAATTTCAGTGTTCAGGAAGGAGGAGCAGGGAACCGACCATGACGAGCCTTCTCGTGGCTGCACGTCACAGTTTGAATGATGCCAGTTGCTGAAGTCTGCCTCTGAAAAGCCGACAGTGTAACGAGGTGACCAGTAACCCTGAAATCAAAGGCGGGCAGTCTTTTTGTCAGTGGCAATGCCGATAAATGCTGGAGAAGGAGAAAGAGAAATAAATGTTTGACAAAAGGGTAGATGTTTCTTGGAGTGGGAGACGTTCAGGGGGAGCAGAGCAGTACAAAAAAGGAGCCGCCCAGATTTGGTGCATTTCCTCCAGTGAGTATCTGACACAGACCCTTTCTATAATTTCCCTAGATGATACAGCCCTGGCTGACCTGAAGCAGGAGCTGGAGCGAAGTGGGGAGCGCCACCGCCGCTCTCCAAGCAGGTCCCTGTCCGTTCCTAACCGGCCTCGGCCGCTTCAGCCACCGCAGAGGCCTCCTCCTCCTGGTGAGTTTCACTTTCTTAACTGGGTGTTTTCCCCAACTCAACAGTTAATTATGTGCCATTGCTGGGTGACAAAGAAAGTTAAATTGTTCTGAAATGTCAGGCTGTTGATACGCTCGCTTCCCAGTCTGTTTCAGTCTGACTATGGCTGCAGCTAGCAATGGGAGAAGGTCTGTCCTTAGGACGACAGATGCTCCACAGAGAAAGGCCCTGTGCTTTAGTGAGGATGGAGTGACCTTACTAACTCATCACTCAATAAAAATAGTACCATTATTTATTCCTGATGACTTAAAAAGTTATGTTTTCTTACAGTTTTTTGTTTGTTTGTTTCTGACGTAATTGTAGTCTTCTTTTAAAAAGCTTTAACAAAAATTCTTGTTCTGCACAGTATCTGTCCTTTTCTGCCTGGCAAGCAATTCTTGCTTGTTGTTGTGTTCAGTGAGGCACAAGGAGAATGGAGCTGTTTACCAAAACTCTACTCACCTGAGGGGCCATCAGTGCTGTACAGCTCCTGTTTTTATGGATGCTTCTGGATGAGTGATGATTGCTAGATCAGCATAATCACGTCAGCCTTCTGCATAACAGAAGCTATGCACCGCTTTTTTTTCATCCCAAAAGCCTCTCTTCTTTACATATTTTCCAGTCTTAATTTAAAAGTTCTGTCAGACTCGCTGGTATCAGTACTTCTGTGCCTGGAAGGCAGCGTTAACGCTCGGCTGAGGTAACCAAATTGTTAAATGAAAGCAAGGCTAACTAGGAAACTGCTTCCTGAAACAGTTCAAGATACCATCATTTTATTTTTTCACCTGAGACTAAACCAGTAACAGTTTCAGCTCATGACTCCTCCTAGATCAAAGTGTTTTTGCTCTTGGCACCAGGACAGAGGGACTCAAGGTCCCTGGTGTCCCTCAGGAAGGTCTTGCCTAAACGTGCCCGTTGCCTGGAGGAGCAGGAGGGTGGCAGCATCTCCTTCATTTCCCAAAAACCCTTTCAAAGAGCATGGGGTTTGCACCATAGCAGGTACAACATTGTACCAGCTGTTGAATCTAACAGGCCGTTTTTGTTCCTCTTTCAGCTGGAACATCAGGCAAAAAGTCCTCCTCGGATGGTTCCCTCTCCTCAGGAAACCACTCCACCTGCTCCATCTTGGCAACGGCGAAGCTGCTACCTGGAGCCCCTCAGCAGCCGGTGAGCCCTGCCCCTCTGCGGCCGCGTGGCATCATCCCGATCTCCCCCATCCACACAGACACCGAGCATCACGTACATGATGCACCTGTCATACAAGGAAGGAAGACAATCGCTTGCCTGAGCTAGAAAGGCCAAGATGAATGCGTTGTACTGTCAGACCAGACTGCAGGACCTGATGCACCCCAGAAAAAAATGTATTAAATTGTAAAAAATTAAAAAGGCCAAAGACAGGGAGAGAGAACAGTGCACAACCAGGGCACTCTTCTTGGTTTATCTCACATGTTGCTTTCTGACAGATGCTAACTTGAATTTTGAGCACCATGATAATGTGCTTTAATTCTTTTCTTACCTCTTTTGGATGGGCTACACTAGTGTCTAGCATGTGGGAAGAGTTCACTCACCATTGCCAGCAAGGCTGCCAGCCCTCTCAGCAGGGAAACCAAGACCTGAATGTGGAAACACCTCCCCCCTCCTCTCTTCTTAGATGGAAACCCTAACATACTGAACGAGGGATGGCTGAGGACCAGGTGTGGTCGTAAGCCATCCACGCGTCTCCTCAGCAGATAACCAAGACCTAATACCTGCCAAAAGACTCCCCACCCTTTCCATAGTGTTCATAGATTGTTAAATAGCCACTGGCAAAACCAGAACTTTACAGGTGTTTGAGCTTAACCGTAAGATTACAGGTGTACCAGAAAGAACAGTTCTCTCCAGATTACTCATTCTTGTATTTCTTTAAAGCCTAAAGTCCGGACTGGGATAAGCAAACCTTACAATGTCAAGCAGATCAAAACCACCACAGCTGAGGAAGCAGAAGAAGCTATTAGATGTCTTATGGAAGCTAAAGGAGGTGAGCACAGATTCGTAACGGACTTCCAAAAATCTTGAAATAAAGAAGTCTGTAGGTGTATTTATCTTTCCCCCAGATGCATTTATTTCTATTCAGAAGCTCAGCTGAACACTGACATACACGTTCTTGCAAGATTGTGCTTAGTGTTAGTCACTGTCAGTTTTGATAATGCTAGCCTTTTTTTTTTTTTCCTAGATGAGTTGTATATTTTCTTGTAGAAGCTGTTACTAGGAGCAGCTTGGGTTATTTATGTCCAGATTCAGTCTGAAAAATTGAAAGATAAAGATGGGATCTTCCTCAACTGCTTGTGTTACCTGAGAGTTGCATAAAAGATAGTTGCTGCTCCATTTATTGAATGCTCACTATTCTGAGCAGAACTTACAGACCAAGTACAGCTGTGGGGGAAATAACCTGGATTCTGCTCGCATTTGAACAGGAATTGTAGTTGTTACCTAGATAGAAGTTTGTACTACTTTTAGCTTCAGAATCTCTGCTGAAAGGCTACTTCATGTATTAGGATCTATACCTAGGCCCTAGAGATAAAAGGGCAAATTAGAACAGGAAACTAGGTAGAGCTTCGTTTCTGAAACTCGAGCCCTGTGAGTATACCCTCCAGGGTTGGAAGTAGTCTTTTTTTTGCTGATGCATATAAAAGAAAGAATGCAGTATGATGGGAGGTTGCTATGTGAGTTTGCAAGGCTCTCTGTTTACAAACAAAAAGGGCCATTTTTTTTCTTGTAAATACAGCTAATGCAGTCTGGAACGATCCAATTTAATTAGAAATATCTTTAAGGCATTTTGATGTTTGTTCCTCAGAGAGTGCCGTGCCTTTATCTGTGAAGTCAGATATACTCCCTGTTAATTCTGAAATTCACATAAAGCATTTCACTCAGCTTGTGTAAGGAAACTTACCTGGTCAGCATCACTTTCAATTGCCCGTGCTCTACCACGCAGTAGGATTTACAGTTCTCCACAAATGATCTCCAAGAGGTGCTCAGTGCTGTTATCTGTTTGATCCAGATCAGGAAACCCAGGCAAAAGGAGACTCAGGACTTGAGCCCAGTGCTTCAGAACCCCCAGGCAGGGTTCATCCACTGGGCCAAATGGCTGACACAGCACTGCTGTGTTGGCATGAAGTATTTCAAACAGGGAAATTCTTCCCTAACTGCTGTTTACAAATGTAAACGTTCTAGAGACAGGCTCGCCAAGGTCCATTTATTTCTAAACCCTACATTCCATACCTGAGCACTGTTCCCTTCAGGCATGCACAGTTTGGAAAACACGATTGTGAAAGAAATCATCTTGATGCTACATTTCTGATCAAGCCAAGACAGTAACTGGTTTTGCTTTTCAGGATTACAGGAAGATGCACCGAAGCCTGCTCCAGCTAGAAACCAAATGTTGACCAAACCCGAGCCTCTCCCCAGCATCACAAAGTCACCATCATTCCCAGGGTCGCAGACAGGACCAGTGCTTGTGCCCCATCGCCCACCACCCAAAGTTCCAACCACAAGGAAGCCAGCACCGCTACAAAGGACCGGAGTCAAGATGGAAAACGTGAGTTGCAGCAAAAGGCATCCAACCTTCCTTTACACAGGGTGAGGAAGGGGCAGGCTGCTAAACAGTTTTTAGGAAGCCCTGTTATTTAAAGTGTACCCAGTTCTTATTCAATGGGCACTGAAATGGTTTCGTGTATTGCAGTCTTTAAGGGCATAACAAGATACCAGGCAGTCAGAAAGGAAAGGAGCCTGAGTTCCTTACTCAGCCTGTTTGTTGGTCTCTTCTCTTAGATTTTGTTACTTTTCTTCTGTTTTGGCTAAACATTGTCAAAGCGTATGGAACTGAATGTAAAAATGGCTTGTCTCTAACGCTCTACTTCCCCTATATCTCCAGATCGCATCACATTCATTTCATAGATTCACCGAATGGTTTCAGGTGGAAGGGACCTTAAAGCCTACCTAGTTCCTGCCCCCTGCCATGGGCAGGGACACCTCCCACCAGACCAGGTTGCCCAAAGCCCCATCCAGCCTGGCCTTGAGCACCTCCAGGGATGGGGCATCCACAGCTTCTCTGGGCAGTCTGTGCCAGGGCCTCACTGCCCTCACAGTAAAGCATTTCTTCCTTATATCTGATCTAAATCTAACCTTTTTTAGTTTAAAGCCATTACCCCATGGCCTGTTGCTTCACTCCCTGACAGAGTCCCTCCCCAGCTTCCTGCAGGCCCCCTTTAGGTACTGGAAGGCCGCTGTAAGGTCTCCCTGGAGCCTTCTCTTCTCCAGGCTGAACAACCCCAGCTCTTTCAGCCTTTTTTCATAGGAGAGGTGCTCCAGCCCTCAGATCATCTTCGTGGCCCTCCTCTGGACTCATTCTAATACTTCCATGTCCTTCTTGTGCTGGGGGCCCCAGAGCTGAACGCAGCGCTCCAGGTGGGGGTCTCACATGAGCAGAACCTGTTCCTAAGGAACACCCTTTATTACCGATCTCCACCTGGACATTGAGCAGTTGACCACAACTTTGAGTGCAAGCATCCAGCCAATTCCTTACCCACGGGGTGGTCCATCTGTCAAATCCATGTCTCCCCACTTTAGAGACGAGCATATCATGTGGGACAGTGTCAGATGCTTTGCGTGAGTCCAGGCAAATGATGTCAGTTGCTCTTCCTCTATCCACTAATGCTGTAACCCTGTCACAGAAAGCCACCAGATTTGTCAGGCAAATTACTTCTAGGACGGTGCACCAAGAATGGCTATCTCATTTGGGAGCCATCTCCCATGGTGCTTTTTCTCTTCCTGTGTTTCTACTCATTTGATTATGAAGCATCAGAACCATCTTCACATCACATGTATCTAGGGTTTTTTTAGTAAAATTGGGAAGAAAGACTTTCTTGCTCTACAAAGAATTACTGTTTCAGTCAATCTCAACAGTTCTGTTTTTTCTTTTTGAGTTATTTCTGCTATCTAAAGACTGTAGTTCAAATCAGAGACAAAACTGCTTAGAAATGTCTGATTTTTTCAGTATCAGCACTCTTTGGCTGAGTATTAAATTAAAGAACTGAGTCTAGCTGCCTTACTAACAGGCAGAGCAGAGGCATACATCTTCAGGTTAGAGTTCTGCCATGAATCCCAATTAGAGAGAGGCAGCTGATGTGCAGGATTAAGACTCATCCCTTCTTTATCAGTGTTTACTTTTAATCACATCAAGAGTGTTCTGTTCTGTATTGTGGCAGCTTCTTGATCTGTATACAGTTCTGCGTCCTGTTCAGAGACATCCAACTTCTCTCACATGCCTTATAATGGGATTCAACATTTCACTTTGGATTCTACTCAGCAGTTGAAGTTCTTAAAAATACTCACCCGTAGGCGTGGGTTTTTAATCTGTCAGGTCTCTACAATGGCTGTATTTCTTCACCTCCTAGGGCTGCTGAAATGATTATTTAATGGCGAAAGCCATTTAAGTACAAGAGAGGCACAAATGTAACCTTCCAGAGTCCTCCTTTGACAGAAACTCAGCAAGCTCTGTTCCAAGTTGTTAGGAATTCTGCCTTACCTTCCTTTGCCAAGGCATTCACCCCTTCTCTGTAATGGAGTTTGTGCCATCTCCACTGAGCAAAAACACAAAAAGAAAAAACAGACACCAGTGTGTGCTTTTTCCTTAATCATTCAATAACAATGAATGGTCTAGTTGTTTTCTGTTTATTTTGCACTCACTCCCAGGGCCCTCCTGCAAAGTGTTGTCTTGGTGTTAGTTATATGAAATCTCTTGCAGGAATTTGTCTATTTAAAGTTTGACTCTGGTATCAGACTTACACATTCCTCCATCCGAGTGAGTTCAGATGTGAGTCCTGTACGTGAACACCTCTACCCAACCCACCTCAATCGTTCAAACAGCCACGCACTCAAAAGCGTGCATTGTTACAAACAGAAATGACAGGGGATGTGCCCATCGTGAAATACTGATAAAAAGCCTGTGCATTATCTTTAGCACTATGGGACAGCAATAAAGAATTAAAATGTTTGCATTCAGTCACAGTGAGTACACTGAGAAATCTGAAGCAACCCCTGCCCTCTTGGTCTGATGTGGGCTCCAGTTTTGTATTTTTAAATAGCGGATATATTCTAAATTGCACTTGGAGAGTTTACTTTTAGTTTCAGTTGCTAGCATCAGTGAGACACGACAGGGCCATTAACGCATTTCTTGGGTTAGCTTAGGCTAATTGTCCTTCAACCTTATGTATCAGGACATACCCAAAGACATGAGCTAATGCCACCCCCATTAATTTAGCCCTCCCTATGCATTCTTGCTTAAATAATACTAGTCAGCAGGGAGATGTAACAAATAAATAACTCCTCAGAACTGCGTCAACTTGACCTGGAGCTAAATCCTAACATGAAAGAGAGATGGTCAGAAAGAGCTATTTTTCATACAGGGAGTGAACAGGCTGTAGGATCCTTGTCCTCACATAGCACCCTATAAATGAACACTGGTCCAAGGCACGATGGCTGAGGCAGAACTAAGCAGGTACAGTTTCAAACTGTGCTGTCAAGCCTCCTCTTTGTACTGTTTTTTTCTTCCAGAACTGTCAGCTTTTCTCAGTAACGCCATAAATAAAACTTGCGCTAAAAGTGACTCACAGCTTAAGGTACCATTTTTGTTCTCAAACTTCTTGTTCCTTTTCCCCCCCTCAGGCCATGTCTACAGATGAGCAATTTGACCAACAGGCAGCACAGAATCCTTTTGGCTCAACAGAGCCCTGGCTAGAAGCCGCAGCTATTCTTAGTCCGACCAAGATTACTCCCATCCCAAAGCCCAGAACAGCACAACCTGGGAAGCCTCAGGAGAGCAGTGAAAAGCAGCTCCCTTCACCAAGCAGAGCTGAGGCCAGTGCGCTGCCTCCCCAGAGCACATCCTTTGTCCCAAAGGTGCCACCACGAAGAAAGAAGTCGGCTCCTGCAGCTCTTCACCTGCAAGTTCTGCAGAGCAGTGACAGCCCGCTTCTTAGAGGGTTAATGTTCAACTCTAACAACAACAATCCTGGGTTCTGCCCCCAGCCTCAGGACTCCGATGTCCTTCACGCTGCCCCCACGCAGTCTGCCCTCTTAGCCCCTACGTTCTCTGCCAGCCCAGAAAACAGTACAACGAAACAGTTGGCACCAAATACAGAACGGATCGCGAACCTTCAGGGTCCTGCTCCTCTACCAGAAGGTCAGCGTCCCCAGCTCTCAGATACCAGCTCCCTTGCAAAGAACACCAGTCTTTTGGACCTGGATTCTTCCTGCCATCTTTCCCTACAGGCAGCATCAACTACTTCTTCAGCACACACTCCAGAAAACTTAAAAGTCCCCAGCTCAAAAGATTTCAGTCACTGGGTTACGTTCAGTGATGACGAAGACAATGCTGCGCTGTCAGAAGGGTTCGACAAACTGCTTGTCTTAGAGCAAAACAAAAACGCCTTGGCGAACACAAATAATAATTTAGAATTGTAAAATTTGTCCCCTTAATGTTAATCTCCATAATTATGATGCAAAATAAAAACCTTTTGCACAAAGCTTTATATTTAAGGAAATACCATCTGTCCATGCTACATTTCATTGCCATGTTTAAAGACAAAGATGCTGCCCCTGGAGGGAAGTGTACAGAGCAACCTAACATTATCTGCAGTCTGTTTGAGAAGTTCTTTATTCTAAGTTATTTCTTTTTATTAATCCATCTTAAGATGTTTTATTTCAGTTACAAGTCATATTTTAGAACATGTAATGATATATGGAAAAAAAGATATTAAGAAAAACATTTTTCTGTAAAATATATATTAACCTATTTCTGTCACCTAAAATAAAGCACCCTTATCTTGACTAGTTAGACCGCTATAGTTATTCTGGAACAAACATCCCTAGGGGGAATACACACCAGCATAACTTACAGCAGTAGCACTGCTAGTGTTCTGCTAGTAAGTTTCCACTGGGGAAAGGCTTAGGCGTTGTCTTCCTGGAGACAGCTGCAGTCTTGACGATCCCTAGCACTTACCTTGTTACCTCAGTCCTGTGTTGAAAACAGGTGGGTACTATGAGAATGGAAGCAGAACTACAAGCAACGTTGCCCAGACATCAGCCATGCAGTCTGTTTATTCCGTACCTGGGAAGCATCCGCCACGTGCTTCTTATTAACCTCTGCAGCTTTTTTAAGCCACACTGCAGAGGGCCAAGTCGACCCGAGAAGCTGTGACTATGAGCGGGGCAAACTAGAAGTGGAGCTAGAAACAGGCAACTGCGTCTATGACTCCAGACAAATTTCAGAAGCATGCATAAACAGATCTGTTGCTCGGGTGCACCGTGCATCAGTAGAGGGAGTGTCCCTAGGAGGCAGTTAAAACGCACAGTATAAGACTGCATAACCTGTTCTATGCAGGTTCTTGCAAACAAAAGGCATTTGTTTAAAAGTTTAAAAGGTGAGTGTGTTCTATGATTCAGAATATGACACCCTAGCAGGGGAAGCATCACCCCTGTTACCACTGGAGAAACTCCAGGCAAGTACTCCTGTGTGTACTGCTGCTGTGCTTCTCCCTTGCATTTTTCCATCTGAGCCTATGGGGACAGTGTTCCAGGTGAGTCTAGCTATCGGTCACTTACCACGGTGCGCTCATGAAGTAGGGCTGCTCAGCTCAAAGCAGGCTTGATCTTCATAACGAAGCATCAGTCATCCTTCTCAGAAGCCCAAGATTTCAGTGAGGATACCCGTGGTGCTAAAATGTCTGTCATCTGCCGTAGCTGTGCAGGCTCTTACCTCACCTGTGCAGTAAAACTGTTCAGGAGCGGTGCCATTTGTTTGAAGCAAGCAGTTAAATATGATTGCAACATCTTGTGGTAATTTGTTAATTTAATAATAAAAGCTCTTGATGCCTCTCTTAAAGAGAATGTTTTAAAGCAGTAGGTATGGCTAAAAAAAATTCCTCTCTCATTTTCAGGTTCCCTGCAGAAAAGCTGTATTAAAAGAAAGTTCAGAGCTTTTTTTTTTTTTTTTTTTTCCCCTACAGGAAAATTATTTGACTTGTTCTCAGTTGCTTGGAAACTGGGATTCAGGCACTTCCCTACTATTAATACCTCGCTATCTCACTGCCATGACCAAATTTTGAACACAAGGCATCCTGTAAGAGAGGATGCTGCCTTTGTCTGAGCACCTGCCGTCCTCTGCTCTCTCGTTCCCCAGCACCCAACACCAATAAAACCCGGAGCTAAGCTCCTTACAGAAGTGCCAGTTTAGCACAGCAGCCGGCTGGTGAATCACGAAGCAGCAGGTTAGTCAACTCCCTACAATGTGACACAGCCCCTTACCCTCGTCATCCTCCCCTTAAAAAATGCAGTGATTATTTATGGGCACAGTTCAGTATAAAACACTAAGAGCAATAAAAAAGAAAGAGTACCTTATATGACCATGGCCAACATCTTCTGCTAAGATAATTAGCAGCTCTAGGACAGCTAATTTACATGGTAATGAAAGTGTTAGCAGGAAAGCCAATTAAAGTGGATTTACACAAGTCAAATAAAATCTACTTTATTACTCTCCTTGACTAAGAAAAATATCTGGCCTTTACCATTTTCCCTTATGTCTGTGTACGTGGCAAGCTGCCCGTTAAAGTACAAATCCCTACTTTATACCACCAGTGACAGCACACGCTGTTCAATCACAGCAAACCAAGGGAAAGTAACTGTCCAGCTGAAGAGGATGGAGCAAAGAATGAAGAATCACCTCCCTCACTGCATTACCTTTCACATTGTGCCCAACACGTCAGCCAGGAGCTTTTCAGAGGCAGGTACTTGTGACCTGGACAAGTGAAGCAGGGCCAGGCTTGCTCTGCATTTGGGGAACCATCGCAGAAGACTCAGGCTGCAGGAGGGAGGGATTCTTTCCTCCTTGTTCTGGACTAAGCCCGGCCCCGCCACAACGTGAACAAAGGCCGAGTGACCGACAGTGTAACTGTTCCATACCTGCTCCCCTTTTCTTCTGTTGAGATTTGTTTTCATCAGCTTCCTGCTCACATCACGCTACGGAAATGCCATTTCCACCAGGCTAGTGATTTCTGGGAAATCAACTCCTTTTCTGTAGGCAGTACAGCAGTGCTGATTTTTATAAAAGATACGGAGAATAAAAAACCTCCACAACAATCAGTGCAGTCACACACGGAAAAGCTTGGGAAATAAAGAAAAGTGGGAGCTTCAGTCAAGTTTTGTTTGTTCTCCATCTCATTATTAATATTACTTGTGACAGTCTCAGTAGCTATCATACCCAGTGCACTGCAATCACTGTGTAACTGTAACCAGAAGAGCTAGTTACAGTTTAAGCTTAAAATTTAATATTAAGCTTAAAATTTAATACAGTTAAAGCTTAAAATTTAAGCTTTTTATACTGTTGGTCAGTGTTGACTATTTAGATGTATACTTCGCAGCAAGAGCGGTGTCTTATTTTGGAACAGTAGAGCAGTAAGATAAGGTGGGTAAGAAATCTTCCTTCAGCATGTATACTTTTAATGCAAAACATCTTTCTCAACTTTCCTTCAGGGAAAAAAACAACAACTGTATTTTGCCAGCTGCAAATAGTCAGCCAGCTCCTTATAGTCTGATGAGCTTTTTAGGTAGGGGCTCACCAAAACGAAAAAAGAGAACCAAAACCAAAATATTTTTTTTAGAATATCCACTGATAAAACTATTTTTTCCTTTTTTTTTTTGTACAAAATTGACATTTTCACCAATGAAAAATTCTCCTTTCCTAGCTAGCTACACTGCCTAGCACCACAAAGTGCAAATCACAGTGAAAGCCTGTTTAAACAGCAATTAAAACTTGATCACTATTGCTGCTAGAAATATCAGTACAGGTACACAACAGTGCCGGACAACCCCACGCAGGAGGACTGACAAATTCCTCTCAGCGTTCCCTTCCTGCCTTACCATTTGTGTCCCACAGTGCAGACAACTCCCACCTCCTCAGACAACTCCCACATACCTCCTAGCCACATCTGCAGCCGGGTCCCCAGCTGGGTGGGATTAAGGACAATGTTTGAGTTGCAAGAATTTGCACAAAGGTACTATATTCTGAATTAACGCGACACCAGAGAAGCACAAGAGCTTTACGTGTCTAACGGGAAGCGAACAAGAACGCTGCAGCAGACCCGTATGGCTCTAGAGCCAGTGACTGTACACAGTTCAGGAGGCGCTTCTGCAAAACCTAAAAGCGCAACTGCAAACCTGTTCAGTCTGGCAAAACACCAGTGACGAACTGTACCCCTCAATGCTCTTCCTTTAGACGAAGGGTAAACATTACCTTGCTCCAGCACGAGAATCACTGAGAAATAATGCAGGTCTTTAATAAACGTGACCACGAAGCAGAGCATTCTTTTCACAGATCGTTCACCTTTAATACGTTTTGTGGCATATCTAATACATTTTTAAAAACACATTTAATTACCATACACGGAAAAAACACCCTGAAAGTTAATTTTAAAAGTTACACATATATACACACACGATAACAAAAAGGAGAAAGTTGTCTCAAGTTCCAGTTACAGTAACAAAACACAGATGCATTACTGAACAAGATTAATGTTATGTCATTGATCTGAGTCCCCTGAAGCCAAAGAACTCTATTAAAATCAATACAAGACTTGTCACACTGAACACAGTTATTAGAAGTCCTGTCTATCGGCAATGAATTCAACATACCTTTTACTTTGTGAATACAAAGTGTGCTGATATATTTACCCTCTGAAGTTTAAACCACGGTGTAAACAGGATAAACCTCTTTAGAAATTAGGAAAAGATTCTGGTACATTTTCTATTTGAAATACTGCCATCTAGCGTTCTTTCCTGTATCTCGCTTAGGGGGAAAAATGCTCTTTTTGCTAGTGCAGTCCTGCACGTTCTCTGTACTGCTGCGAGCTGTGAATTTTACCATGCAGCTCCAGCAGGTCAAGGCTCAACTTCTAAAGATGTATTTTGTTACGCAGTGTCCTCCTGGACTAGAGTGCTCTGAAGTGAGAAGAGCTGAGGGGGCCTCAGAACCTGGCAGGACTGCAATGGCCACTGACCCCCACACCAAGCCCACACAGAACTGCAAGGAGCATCGCATCTCTGGCGGTTTTTATAGCCGTAATTCCAAGGCCAGTAATATCAGATCCATCTCACATAAGCGATGCTAAGAGGTGTCTTCAGCCTGTCATCAATACAGGCCTTATTTAACAACTCGTCAGCCAGGGGAGCATAGCCTAACCATAGCCTATGCTTGTCGCCAGAGAGAGTTGGGGGTGGAAGGGAAGGAAGGAAGGAAGGAGACCACAGTTAGACTAGCTTCTCTTAACTATGTTGCAAACTATCTGTGCCTTTAAAAAAGTGGCTGAGCAGTGCCATGTTTTCATCTAAAAATAATTATTTCTCATCAGTACTGTTAAGGTATCCTTACCATAAAGTCAAACAAGAGACCACTTCCGTCTTTCGCTGTATCTACACCAGTAAATACACTTGGGCACCAGAAACCGAATGCTTGGGATCCTCTGCATTTTCACCAAGGCAAATTACAAAAACGCCTGTACTTGGGCCACTGACCGAAACGCTACCTTCACTCACTTGGATAAATGTCCTCAGGCTTCTGTCACACACTACTGAACATGGACAGTAAACCAAAGCTTGAAGACAGCCACGTGCTTTTTCCCCCTTTTTACTCAACAAATAACCATCTCAATTAATTGTTTCTGATTCTCAACATAAGACTTTAATCCCAAATGTATACTGACTTTAACGAGACTACCTACCTTCAGAGCAACCTTTCCTGGCTAAAAGGAGATGCACAGGCACCCTCCAGAGTCTACTTATTACTCCAGAGGGATATCTGTATACTGAGTGAAACTTATTTTCCACTGACTCCCCATCCCTTCTCTGCCAGATTGCTGGAGAATTTGCACACTTTTTGTCAACAGATCATGGTTACTCTAAGCCAACATTCACTTTCTTTTTGCCAAGTTTATGGGACTGTCTTTCAGTTTGTATTCGTTTTGAAAATATTTTAGAAGTAAGTTAGAGAGGTCTCTAAATTGGAGATGTAGTAAAAATTGTTTTAGCAGCAGATACTATTGACGTAGCATCTCTGTGGTTCTGCGGATCTTCTAACAAATGTTAGGAGAACTTACTGTGTTACACCAAATAGTGGAAATAAGTAGACAAGGATGGCAAAAACCTCAGTCTCCGAGCTCTGTGGCTAAAACGTCCTGAATGAACTTCAGCGTGCGCTGGTACAGGAAAGCATTCTTATTCTTTGGCTTACAAACATTAAGATGATTTACATCCACTGGAATAAGGTCTCCAATACCTAACCCTGTGAGAGAGAAAAGAGATGAAGAAAAAACTACCAAAGTTCGCAAGATCACCTAGACTGAAAAGCACGTGTTGTGCTAGCACTTTATCTCTCAAAAGTAATTTCTCCTGCCTTCTGTTTAACTGGCTTTGCTCGGTTATTTTTTAACGTGCTAAAAGCATCAATACATGCTGTCAATAACCTGATAGGCTGCAAAACCCACGTTGTTTGTAAACCATTAGGTCCAGAGTTCTTCTGTCTTTATCAGGAACTCACAGATGTACATTTCTCCATAGAGACAACTTTGAAGAATCAAAACTTTATTTAGCAGCACCCAGCCACTGGTTAATACCTAACTGTACTTTAAGCACTGACATGAACACGGACAGGGTTTAACCCAGGGTACCCACATTCTGAAAGTCTAAATCAATGTTGTTTCACACATCACTACTAATTGCCCATATTCCTTATGAAGTATTTTGATGTGGAGATTAAAAAGAGAACTAGGGTGAAGCTGAAATATGCCACAGATCACTACACACAGTTCCAAGGAGATTAAAAGCTTGCCTTGCTCGGCTGTAGAATACAAGCATTCCATTTTCAGTGACAGATCTTGGGGCACACTGTTGCATTCACTCTTTCCTGACAGCTATCACCACTAGTTTACATTTCCCTTAGGTTGCTCTAACTGCCACGTTCCAGTTTATTATCTATTCATTCCATTTCCTGTGAAATCCTTCATTTTGCTTGGAACTTTGTATTTTTAGCCACACAAAATTACACTGGAGCAGGATCTAGGTTTGCTTTCACGTGCACACACACATATGTAAGAAACACTGAGTGTACTGCTCGTCAGCCTGATTTTTGAAAAAAAGTGAGCAGGGTATCACTGAACCATCATGAACCCTAAAAACACTTTGGAGAGAGCTGCACTGTATCATCAATAGAAGAGGAGAAATATACTACAAAATTATTAAACACGCAGTGCTTATTTGTGCACTCTGTTATCCAGCCCTCTTTTTTTTTTTTTTTCCCTACTAAAGGCAAAACAGTGGAGGGAACTTTTCAGAAAGCAAACTCTATATTAAACCATGTTAATTAACCACCTTAAATATGGAAGATAAAGGCTTCTTAACAATGCAAAACAGGTTAGTGACTTTTTATTTCTATAAGCAGTTTACTAATTTTCATTGTTATTTTTTAAAAGGAGAAAATAGCTGGAATTTTTGGGAGCTTCTGAAACACTATTCAGCCTACCTATGCAAGGATGAACAACAGTTACTCATTATTATAAAGGAAAGGACTACACCACTGTAACACCAGACCTGCTTTTTTCAATAAGCAAGCTTTACTGGCACTTGGAAAAATCAAACAATTGGTATTGTAAGACACAAACATAGCTTCCCTCTGATCTCAGCAGGGGGACTGTAGTTTAAATTCAGCCAAAAGTTTAAACAAACAAACAAAAAAACACAACAAAATGTAACACGTGTATTTTTCTAGGTCTTTCTACCATAGAATCCTTCCTCATAATCAATGCTTACATGAATATATACAAAAGTAAAGTTGACTTACTTGCTGATTCTAGCGGTACGACATGCAGTTTTATCATGCTGCCTATGTGTGTGGGTAAGGTTTCGGCAAAACTCAGCACTGGAAATTCCTTATCTTTGGCGAAAGACAGGAAGTCATCATTCAGCTCTTTAAGGGCGGGAGAATCTGAGAAAGAGTAACAATTTTTGCAGTGGTATCTTGAACAGAAGATTAGAACTTTTGTCTGCAAGATTCCATTCCCAACAAGATATTTTGGAAAAACTAAAGACTCCAGTAAAAAGAATCTTATTTAAAAAAAAAAAAAAATCATTTTTCCAGAAATCGTTTGCAACACATTGTTTACTTCTGCATTGCATGGAATTTATTTAGAAGATAGGATTCGGAAGTCCAGCACGTTACCTTGCTAAATGAACTAAACTACTCTTCTATAAACTTGCTCTGACTCCTTTTTTTCCCCCCCCAACATGTGCCATCAAATAAAAAAGTTACTCTTGTCAATTCAACACAAACATAAGAAGGGTGTTTGTTGTTTTTAATCCAGCTTTTTCCTGATAGCACAATAAAAAAATTAATAAACATCGTGAACAGATTAGCACAGATCCCTGCCGTTAAATGGAAGCAAAGTGAGCATACCCTTGCTGAGTTCTTTAACCTCCACAGAAGGAAAGAGAAGATATCTGGCATTTATAGAATATTCAGCCAGCTGGGAACCATGGTGAGGTACACTATAAAATATGATTCCTCTTGTGTTGTTTACAATTTTATCCATTTCTGGATTCTTGGAAGCATCCACCAGCATCTTTTTGACTAGAAGACCTGGCAACAGAAACTGAATTAATGCAGGAATTTAAACCACCGTGAAAATAATGATCATGTTATATTATCCATGAAGCAACTAAAGCATATTCTTGCCTCAGTTGATCAGTCCTTGGTTTGTCAAATCTGTAAGATTAAGTCAGAAACAACGACTGAGACATTAAAATGAAATGTCAACAAATGACGCAAATCCATTTCTACAAACTTTTATGATTCGCTTTAAGCCTGCTAATGACATTTAATGTATGACAGATCATGGAGAAAATTTTGCCTCTGAATTGCCACTTATGTGGATTTCAACTCATTGATTTTGTTTTTTTTTAAATCAGCACAGTACAAACAAACAGGAGACAAATCCATTCAGTGTGTGTTATTGAATATAATGCAACAAGAAAAGTAGAAATCTATTCTGCGTTTTTAGATCTTCGTAAATTTTTTACCTAAACTAGATTTTAGGTAAAAAACTTGGTTTTAAACCTAGTTTTACCTAAACTATTCCAAATAATTGCCTTTCAGACTGAATTTGGTTACCAGCTTATTCTGAAATGTAACAGCAGATAAATACATTATATCAGACAGGCAACATGCTTACCACCCATGCTGTGTGACACCCATACTAGGGGTCTATCTCCAATCCCAGCAGCTCTGAGCTTCTCAAGAAGCTCATTGCTCCTGTAAGCAATCGACTTCCTGTAAAGAATAAACAAACACGAGCACAATGAAGCGTAAGTTGAATAGCAATGTTAAGCAGAATAAATTTTCAGTGCTGCAGGTTCATGAAAGTGAATTCAGTAGATAAAACATTAATTACTTAATTATTGTTACTACATTGAAAACTAAAATTGTCAAAAACTTTTGCAAGCTCAGCTTCACAAGGATGATAGGAATTTAAATACATTCAGTTTCTTGGTCTTGCTTGAAAGCGTTATTTTAATTTCACTCATTTCCTTTAGCTTTAGTTCTGCAAATCTCTTTTAAAAATTTTAAATGAAAGTAGCTACACGTTTTTACAAAATTATGTTTTAATTTTACAAAAGCATCATCAATGCATAATAAACTTTACCCCCTGAAACAAGAATATGCCTAATAATCTGATAAAATTGTACTTTGCTAAACAATGCTCAAATTGTGGAACAAAGTTATTCAGGAAATTAATAACTAATTGCATGGTCAACCAATACATTAAAAAAAATGAAAGATGATGTCTGTAATACTTTTCCAAATAATTATCTTTAAATTCTTTGTACTAGAACAGGATAAAACCATAATGATCTCTACTTTATAACTGAATAGACTGAGCTCTGGAAAGGATAAGTAAGCTACATGTTAAAGGTTGAAAATGAATCTGTGATAGAACCACAACAAAACCACAGCAACTCAATCCCCAACCTAAGCTTGAAAGGGTGACATCATTACTCCTTGCATAGTGTAACAATAATCAGACACAGAAGGAAGACGCTTTGCTAATGGAAACATCAGGATATGGGGGCAACCACTGTGCAAAGCCTAATTCATTTCATCTCCTTTGGTTCTCAGCATTCTCACTTGAAATAGCTCTAAGATAACACATACGAAAAGGACACTCAATTGTGCTTTTTCAGCTAAGCAATAGGCTTTAGGATAGCTGAGGGACTTAAAAACCTCACTTCTGAAACTCTAAATGATTTAGCCTGTACACTTAGAGCAATTACAAGGTTGTGAGTCTACTGCTACATTTTTGCTGCTGCAAGTTAAAATATCTTCACTATCTTTCATTTTTATGAACCATGTCAAACTATAAGATAAATACTGTATGTGTGGGTGACTGTATGCAGCAGGTAATGTAATTTTCCACTTTGTAATGAAAAAGACTTCATCGTAAAACAAATACATACACATTTATTTATTTTTCAAATTTTCTTCCATTATCCATACTCCAGATGGACATAGGAAAAAAGTTCTCTTGTGGAGGTACCCATCTACATGTTTGTTACTGTCACTGTTCTGCCTAATTTCAAGTAGAGATATTAACAGCCACATCTTCCTTATTTTTTCCCCGCTTATATCTTTACTTCCATTCAATAATTGCATCATTTTGTTGTGTATCATTAGGGAGGAGGGAATTAACAAGTGCCAAGCTCTCAAGCTCTTATACACGTGGTGCTTTTTTTCTCCGCTACACAAAACATAATTAATTTTCAGATTCTTAACTTGTCAGCAATCACACACATGTTTTTATGGAAGTACCCGAGCTGAATCTAGTTACACACTTATGTATCTGCGTAACAGATTGAAGGACTCAGATTAGGACTTGATTCAAAGATCACTGAAGTCAATTACTGAGTCTAAAATCCATTCAAACCAGATCATCTTTACAGACTCAAAGTATTTTTATTTTTTAGAAGTAACATGTTTGGAGGTAGTGTCTTCCTCTGATCTATCTGGTTTGTGGTCAGTAAAACACAGTTCCTCTGACAAAGGCAGTAGTTTTATTACACTATTTGACCAAATCTCAGTGTGAGTTTGAGATTTAATTAATTATTTCTTCATGTGTGTCTAAACCTTAATTTCTTACAAAAATTCCTAGTTTAATAATGTCTAAAACACTCTTATTTGAGACTAAATCTTAAAACAGTTGCTGTGTTTCATCTGTCAAAGACTTATTGAAATCCCTTTCCAGGAATTAACATTTCTTGAATAGAATAATATGCTTTGTTTTACCATGAGTATAATGTCATAGTACAGCAAACATTTTTGCTGTGCTTACGAAGGAAGGTTGGGTCATTTTTAAGTTTAAGAAATACTCCCCTTAACATGCAAAACTGATGTTGTATCTACATCTGATAGAATGGTTTAGTGTCTGCTCTAAACATGAAGCAGAACAGGCTGTCAGAAATTAGGAAGTTGCCACAAGTTAAGCCATGAGGTTAAAAAGTTCACATAAACCATGACTGTACCCTAGGTTTTTCTAAGTCTGATTTTCAAAGGCAACAGGAAAAGTTAATTTCACTGTTTCACCCTAGGGGATGCAAAGAATTAGCTTTACAGGTCTCCCTCCTGTTTCCCCTTCAAACTGCAACCATTTCATTTGTTACCTGTGAGGCTCAACAGGACATTTTGCTTTCCAGTCACTCAAGCGTGTGTCATATTCCACAGATATGATTCTAAGGGTGGGACAGTCTGAAGCCAGCCATGTCTAAATTAAAGAAAAAACACCACCAAAAGGAGCTTATAATTGAAGTACTTAAACTCTTGCAAGCACTTTCTAAGCAACGGAGCAAAGTTGTTATTATGAGGATAGTATCAAGCAAGATTTCTGCTCTTCATTAAAACCCCAATACATCTTACACCTAGACTATTATTCTTTTATTGCATTCTGGCAAGCTCTAGCCAGCTCCTCAGCCAAAAGTAGGTAGAAGCTGGAGATGGATTAATTTGTGCGTTCCTGGCTCCATCTTCTGGGTGACACAAGAATTACTAAAACTACCAAAGAACGATTAGTTCAAGTTTTAAAGAGGTACTTTGGTGGTTATACCAATATGAATTGTTTGAAGCAGTAACGACTTATTTACCAATAATATTTATGTAGCAATCTGCAAAAATTGAAATACTCAGACACTGACATAAGAAAACATAGTTAACTTGTTTAAAGATGTAATTTTATGTATCTTTCTAAGCAGTAACATTCCATCAAAAAGAATGAGAGTATGAGGTAGGTGGACATTGCCTCTTGTTTCACCAGCAGAAGAATGATGTTGAGAGCACTAACTTGAGCAGGGATTTTCCGTTGCAAGAACCTGCTCCAGATTTCAGCTTGCTAACAAAAATACATGAGGAACTCAAAAACTGCTACTTGCGTAACAGATTAAAAGTCATTTGATTCAAAATAGACAACTGCCAGACAGCGTAATTCTAGATCATCTGGATCATTTCTCCTTAAAGAGAAAACACCAACTGTATGTGAAAACGTGTCTTTTTTTTTCTTTTACCTTTGGCCAGCACTGGCTGTATTCCTCTTCCACTTCTGAAGCCTTTTTATCCAAAGGCTGGTCAACGTCTTGCTGTCGCCAGGTTTTAAATGCTGCTCCCAAAAGACCGTGAACAAAAAGGATATCTGCTCTGATGGGCTGACTGATATAGAAAGGAATTTTTAAAGAGACGCATGGTACATATTCTTTTAGCAAATTAAATTTACACAGAACATTTAACCCAGGGGATACCAAAATGCTATTTCTAACACTATACATGATTACCTGTCTTATGGACAACACGTCATGACATTTCATGATATTTCAAAGAGGATACTCAGATCAAGACAAACAACAGGGATTCACACAGAAGAGAGATCTAGAAAGAGGTATGTTAAGTAACAACCTCCATATATTTCTATAACGAAAAATGCCATTCTCTGTACCGACTACTGATGCAGCTTAGTAGTTCCTGCTTTGTCATTGAATTAGACTTTCACTGACTCCCCTGTCTTCAGTGACTAGCACCAATGACGCAGGGCATAATAGTTACTAAGTGACATACCACTTGGAGACTGCTTCAGTCCCAGATAAACAATCACTACTAAAAGAAGCTGATAAACGATCACTACTAAAAGATGAGGCTTCTTTTACTGCAGCTTAGACCGACGTGCAGCTGCCAACAGAATAATTATAAGGCACTGTGTCCCAAGACAGCCAGTGCAAAGGTTAAATGTATGCAAAGCAATAATTCATTTCACGGTTTGTGTCTGGATTTTTCCAAGCAATACAATAATACTCCTCTCACAGCTACTGGCTGCTCTAAAGCACTTCCATTGTTTTTATTTATTTATTTATTTATTTATTTTATTTGAGATCTAAATTGAGTCACCTCAACCCATCAAAGAGCCAGAGGAACAGGTGACAGGAGTACAGCTGCATTCTGACTCAACTCTTCTGCAGTTTTAACTGAATGTTATAGCAAGTAACTCCAAGTACAGCACGTAAAATTTCTTTTGCTTTACCTGCTACGATATTGTGGATGTAAGATGTAAACACCATCTGGATACTTCTCTTGTACCGTGTCCCTGTCTAGATTAGCCAAAGCTCTAGATGCATGAGAAGACTGAATGACGTGTGGGGATTTCATTACTTCAGCAAGCACAGAAACCCAACCTACATTGAAAAAATAAAGCGGCAGGTTGACTAATTAGAAACATCAGCCAGACAAGAGAATTCAGAAACATCATCCTTCATAGTAATAATTGTGAAAATAGATATTAGAACATAAAAATGGTAATATCAAAACATTATTTCAACCCACTTCTCTTTACTGCGGGAAAGCCAGTGCTACGTAAGTGAAAATGCTAAAATTAAAAATCCAGAGTGGTGAGAAGGCAACGTATTTTACTACTGTTCAGCTTATGATCTGAAGCAGAACCTCTTCTCAGAAGGAAAATCGAGTGTATCAGCAGGTCAGCACGGTAGTCAAAGAGAAAGAACAGATCTCAACTCTCTTTTTGCAGGTAAGATGCAAGAAAGACAGTGAAAAGAAATGTCCTCAAAGAGAAAATGAAACCTGAATCACAGGAAAGAAAGAAAACAACCCACCAGAATAATGGCAGGTGGAAAAACTGATGCTTGCTGTTAACAGCCACTTTTAATTTTAAATACCAAAGTGTGTAAAATTTGTTTAAGGAATTAAAATGTCCCCACTCTTCTAACAATAACATACCATTTATATTTGACAAACGTAAGAGAATAAATGATGGAAACCTTTGAATACATTCCTCAAAGTTTTAAGTCATAGCTAACTCAAGAAAAAACAGACATTTTATAGTATCTCGCCTAATGACACAGTTTCTTAGATATGGATGAGGATGTTCATAGACTACTGAGAAATGCAAAGTAATATCTTTTACACACACACACAAATATGACATTTAAAAGCTTTAAGAGAAAACTGAGTCAGATTGATTGTATGGATCTGTGATGAATGAGGAGAAAAACATTAAAACCTAGGCAGACAAAAACCAACAGAGTATTCAGAGCACACACACAAACAAAAAGGGAAAAGGGTGAAATCTGACAAAAATTTTTCATGAAGAAAAATTTCTTAAATTAAAAATAAGCTTGCTCGTAGAGTGGATTGAAGAATAATTTAAGTGCTGCCAAGAATCTCGTGGAAAACATCCTCAGCAGGAGATAGCTGGGTAGGGGGTTAGGCTGCAAACTGGAACAGCTGTGAGAACACGATGCATGAGCAGCACAAACAGCAGGACGTGAAGGAGCCCAGAGGCACCAGAAGTTATGCAGGCTCATCTCTGTCTCCTACCACAGCGATGGTTCTGGCTTCTTACACTCCAACTACCTCACGGAGGGGCAGCAACACAGCTCCTGGCAGTCCCCAGGTTCCTCTGCTTTCTGCCTCTGCTTTCCTCCCCACCATGGTGCAGTCTCAGCACCACACCAGGCCCTACCCTGCTCATGCTGCTGGCAAGATGTTCTGCAATGCCCTGGCCAGGGTGAGACCTTCTGCAGAAACCATCCAACTAGAGTGAGGAAAGGAGCAGAAAGTATGTTGAAATGTTTGAAAATTGCTTCTTACAGCAAACCACGAGAAAACATACTCAAAAAATAAGATTTAAGAATGTTCATCAGAATATACTTGAGAAAAAATCCAAGATACAGATTTCAACCTGCAACATTTTTAAAGATTTACGTGTCTGCTGCTGCATAATTTTTTACCTGAGCCTTCACACTTCCCCCCAGATACCAAAACTTGAGCCTCCCAGAGTGCTCATATTTTTGGAATCACTGGTATTTTGGTTCACCAAGAAGTGAAAATAAACTTAAAATTAATATAAAAATAAGCAAACACCAGGCAGAATAGATTAAGAAGTTGTATTGCAAGGTTTTATTTCCTATAATTAACCCTGATAATCCTTGTTGCTACTAGCAAGAGTGGTATATAAATCATGATTATGTTACAGTCAAGTTGATGTATAAAACCTGGAAAGACTTCGAAGAAAAATTTTCAAATAGAGGCTATTTTGAAAAAGAAGAAAAATTAAATAATGACCACTGTTCCAAAATAACGCACGGTATGTTGCTACTAGTATAACCAGTAAGTTGCTAATTCCAGATAGTTAGTTCATTGCAGATTTAGGAAAAGAACGAATTGACGTGAGCTTTGTTTAAATGAAAGTACCTTTGAGAACATACAATGATCACTTTTCTTCTTCCTCCTGTGCCATCAGCTTTTACAAAGGAAAAAAAAGCCTCAGGGGTCTGCAGAATCACAGAACAGTTTGGGTTGGAGGGGATGTTAAAGCCCACCCAGTCCCAACCCCCTGCCATGGGCAGGGACACCTCCCACCAGACCAGGTTGCCCAAAGCCCCATCCAGCCTGGCCTTGAGCACCTCCAGGGATGGGGCATCCACAGCTTCTCTGGGCAACCTGTGCCAGGGCCTCACTGTCCTCTTAGTGATGAATTTCTTCCTGATGTCTAGTCTAAATCTACCCTCTTTTAGTTTGAAGTGGTTACCTCTTGTCTTTCCACTGCACACCCTGGTAGAGTCCCTCCCCATCTTTCTCGTAGGCCCTCTATGTATTAGCAAGCCACAATAAGATCCTTTCAGAACCTTCTCCTCTCCAGGCTAAGCAACCCCAACTCTCTCAGCCTTTCTCCATAGGAGAGGTGCTCCAGCCCTCTGATCATCCTCACAGTCCTTCTCTGGACCCGCTCCAAGAACTCCGTTACTGTCTTGTGCTGTGGGCCCAGAGGTGGATGCAGCACTCCAGGTGGGGCCTCATGAGGGCCGAGCAGACTGGGAGAATCACCTCTCGTGACCTGCTGGCAACTCTTCTTTTGATGCAGCCCACGACCCGGTTGGCTTTTGGGGCTGCAAGCGCCCACTGTTGCTTCACATCAAGCTTTTCATCCACCAGTACTCGCTAGTCCTTCTCCACAGGGCAGAGGTTCTTTCTTCCTATGCATCATCTAGCAACAAATGGCAAGTCTTATCGGTTCATCAGCAGCAGCATCCAGCTGCTCATCTCTGGAGTCCAGTGCACAGCCTAAAATTCTGTTTATACTAACAGCTTTGTCCCAGAGACCTCCTTACTCTTCTGTTATGATCTCTTCCTCCATAAATATGGTTTCATCAGTCTCCGTAGTAACGTAAGAACGGTCCTACAGCTCAGACCAAAGGCCTCTGCAGTCCCAGCTGTCCTTCTCTAAAAGACAGCAGTAATGGCAGTTGTGGAAAGATAAAAGAATAGAACAATAAAAAGACAAGCATATAGTGCTGATTTTCCACTACACCTCCTCAGCTTTCTGCAGGCAGCTTGGGATTTTCTGAGATACAGGCAGCATCCGTGCATACAAGCTTTATGGATTTTTCTTTCCATTAATTTTTCTAATAAATTTTTCAAAGCTTTGCAAGTCTTCAGCAACCACAATGTTTTGTATCAAGTTTTAGTTTGGTTATGTGCTATATGGAAAAAATGCATATTTTATTTGTTTTACCTCTTGATAATTTAACGTACAAGAACCTTTGGTCCTGCACTACAAGAAACAGCAGATTATCATTCCCTCTCTGCCTTCTCTACCCCAGTGAGGACTTTACAAATCTTTACCATGTTCTCCTTTATTTTTTTTCCAGGCAAAGTGTCTTAGTCATTTGTTCTTTATACCACAGACATTGCAAATTTTCAGACATCCTTATCATCTTTCACTGTACCTCTGCTACTTCTCCTTTTTGCAAAAATGCACACTGGTTAAGAGGTAGATACCAGCTTGGATGCACACAAAAAGCAGAATATCGATACTTCCCATTTTTCTTTTTATTTCTTTCCTAATAAAACATTGGGAATTATTTGTTTGGTGCAGAACAAGAAGGAAGAATTTCACTCTGATCTCTAGGGGCCAATAAAATAAAGGGCCAAATAAAATAATAAAAGGGGCCTCAGAGCAAAGGGGCCTCAGAGCAAAGCTTACCAGAAGTTACTTGCCTAACACGAAACAAGGGAGAGTGGGAAGCCACGTTTTACTTTATTCCAAAATGTGAGGACTACAAGCTGGTCCTTCATGAGACTAAAACACGGTTTAATTAAAATGTAGTATCCATAAGGTAGATGATCTGTGAGAGTAGGAGATTCAAAAGACTTTTGCCAGTAACCTGAACCAAGCATCAAAAACGTCCAAATTTTCACCATTCATTAAAGACCTCTGCAGCACTGACATATATTGGCTAGACAGCATACAGAAGTTTTTAAATCAACAGTCTAAACTATGTGTATGTTTTGTGTAAAAACGAACAAACAAATAAGAAAAAGACGCACACAGAAAACATATATAAAAGACACACTATTACCACAGTCCTTTGCATTTCACAATAGTACTGAATCCACTGAAAAATTTAATATAGAGACCTAACGCTCAGGCTGCTTGCACTTGCTTTCTTTCCTTTTACCTGCACGTACTATGGATGAATGAAGACGTTCATCCAAAGCCATATTTCCAATAATGCGAATTATGTTCCTCTGTATTTTTGCAGAATCTTTACGTAGCTGGTATATCCTCTGTAGCAGCTGAAGGCCTCCTTGAGCTTCAATTTTATCACAGTGAGAAGAAACCTGGCATCATACAGCAAATACAACAATAAATAGATGCTCTAAAAAAGGTTCTTTGTGATGCTTTTAATACAGAAAATAGGGAGCTTTTAAGAGCTGATGTCATACACAGTCCTTATTACATAAAAATTCTTATTAATCTAGCATTTATTATGTCATAGTCAAAAAGGGAGTAAATATTTTAATACGTTAAATTACAAGCATGATTTCTACAGATTGACGACCTGAAAGATACTGAGCACCATCACTCTACTCTCCTCCACATCTGTGGGAGACGAGATCACTAACCACTTGGCATGATGAAATTTCACGTAAAGTTCAAGAGTCTGAGCAGAACAATCGTCTGCATTTGTTAAAGCACTAAGTCAACAGGACTTACAGATGTATGCAGGCATATTACAGGGGAACTTTTACAGGCAAATTAGAAATAATAACAGAACTTACAGATAACTTACACACATGATTCATATCAGTCTCAGTTGTCTGAAAGCTCTTACAAATAGATGAGGGGTGGGAGACAAGAAAATAACTCCTTCCCAGTACACAGGAGCCTTAGAAAGGAGTGTTTATAAATGTAGATTTTCAGTTATAGAAATATTACCTTAGAATGTTGCACTAAAGCTTGCAAGCAGAAGAGTTCTACTGTCTCTGAAGGAATTTTACTCAATGTCTCACAATATGGAAGTCCATTTCCCCCAAAACACCATAAGCCTCCCTGAAATGAGAATCAGTAAAAATGATAACACATTCCAAACGGTTACATAAAATAAGCATTTCTAAAGTAAAATGTTAAGTGTGTAATGACCTGTAGAAATTGCTACAGAGTGCTCAGCATATACGCATTTTTTAAATGTACAAATTATACAGCAGCATACCATAAAAATGTCTATTTTTAACTGAAATTATTAAATAGATTTTCAATCAGAAGTCTCCATAGTCTATTAACCTCAAAACATACAATAAAGGGAGAAAAATGTAGGATTTTTATTCATGTTAATGAACGTCATCTTTTAAGATTGTTTGCTTAATGGTAAGAAGAGAGATTCAGACTTCAGCTAGACTTCCATAGCCGCAAAAATTAGAAGAGGAGGAAAATAAGGTCTTCAGCACTTAGCATAGTCTCAGAAGCCCAGTCTGTCTCAATCATATGGCAGGAAGGCCAGAATAACTTTGAGAAAGAACAATTTTAAGGAAAGGTTGGATGTGGTACTTAGGGACATGGTTTAGTGGATAATGTTAGTGGTAGGGGAACAGTTTGACCAGATGATCTTGGAGGTCTTTTCCAACTTTAATGATTCTATGATTTTTTAGGACTGTGTGATTATGCAAAATATTTCCAAGTGTGGCCTTACCAGAGATCTTTTTGTAGCAAGAGCCCTTGCTGTGTAAACAATAATAGAATCTCAGTGTAAAGATATTACATATTGTTTGTGTCATAGGAAATAAAGAGTTCTTGCATTCTGAAATCTCTAAATAAAACCTGTTAGGCGTCGTTATTACAATATGACAGTCATTTTTATTATTACATCTTTCAAAAATAATAGTCACTTGTTACAAAAATCACAACTTCCTTACTTGGGTGCTGGCAACAGTAACCTGTTACAGGAAGGCACTTCCATGTGACAGATACAACAGTTTACTACCACTGGCGTGCAAATAATTTATTAGTTTGCTAGTAAGACTTTAAAATGTTGAATCTTCTTAGCAGTAAAAGAACAAACAATGGTAAGATGAAATGTGAAAAATCACTTTATGAATACTGCAAGGGGAAGGAAGTATTCTGGATAAAGTGCTGAAATACCTGCTTTATGGGAAGGCTTGTAGATTATCTCATTAGACCAACTAGTGCAGTTGGGAAAAATAAACAAGCTTTCAAACACACAGACTGTACAAAGGAGAGATTTTACTAAGTTGTAACGTCACAATGTCTCTGTATTTCTCTTCCTCTTATAATGCTCAAAAATATGGAAATCAGTTTGTATCTTTGAGCTCTGCAGGAACAAGAAACCAAATAGTTCTGTTCTGCAGATGGAAACTCACCCTTTGTGCAGCAAGAGTCTGACTACTTTCACGTAAAGCAAGAGATGTAAAGTACTGGACACATGGATCAAGACCAGTCTGAGGCAATGACACTAACAACAAACGAAGCTGATCTTCTATGAGATAATCCTGTGAAAAATAAAACAAAATAATTGTTAATTCTGTCCAAAGCATGAAACAAAACATGACACAAAAGAACAGAAAGATCTTAAATAATTCAAGCAGCTAAATTAATAAGGACTGGATTTCAGTGCTCTGCAACTTGGGTTTAATAGTTATACTCCTGTAAAAACTTTGAAGACTGATAATTCTAAAACCACACGATTGATGAAAAGTAAGATGTAAGCTTCATACTTTGGTGGCCTTTTTCTAGTAATTGTGGAAAGGAAAAAGAAAGAATGGGATGCTCTTGGCGCAAGAAGCTTAAAAGTTCACCCATACCTACACAGCAATTTTGATGCTGCTGTATTAAAATGACCGTGTAGATTACTAGTCAAAACTACAGGCACTATTACTTTTTTATCTTCAAAATACTCACACAGGTGCTCATTTAGTAATCCATGGTAGGTGACAGGAGAACAGATTCAACAAAGTAATTTTATTTGCACACAGACATAGAACTTCTAGTTATTCTAATTCTTGCTACAAACAGAGATGGAGATCTGTCTGACGTGCAGAGCAACACGTGCTGCCACAATGATTTCCTTCAACTTCCTAAGTAACAGCTTGGTAACTGTAACTCCAATCACCCAGCAATCATACTGCTGTAAAAATAAAGCATATACACAACCATATACTAGTATAACCTAGTACATCAGAACTGATAGGTACAGATTCACCATTATGTAATGCTACAAAAATAATAAGCTGAAAAGAAAAAAGTCACTACCAATCAAAGCTGATTTTCAGAGTTTTATTGCCTAAGATGTACAGGTATTCTATGACAGTAACTTTTGCCAGCATTTGTTCTATTAGCATTGCAGAAGACTTCTTATCGTAGGCTTTGTGTGCCAATTCTGTGTATTTAAGAAGCTGACCTGATGCCAGGATTGCTCAAAACATCATATATACATACTTAGTGATTTACATAAAACCAAAGCAAGGTCAAATCTATCCAATAGATTGGTAGCCAAAAGCTGGGAAAAAAAGACGTGGGCCTATAGCATGCCTAGATATAAAGAAAACAAGTCAGGTAGACATTACTGTACGTAAAAAGGATGGAGAAGACCCATATCTCCAACTCAGAATCTCTGAAAGCATTCAGGAATTTAAGACAGGTAACTTAAAGCTATTCTAGACGTTACAAATTTGCTTAACTGATTAATCTGAGTCACTGTATCAAGGTACAAAGCATTTCTGCAGCTAAAAATCACACCAACTGAATTTTCTGTTGGAATACTATTCAGTTAGATCTAACAAGTACTGTGATAAGTCAGTTAAAGCTTACTTCATAGTAATAACAGCAAAGCTCATCTCCAAGCACTTTCTGTGATTTCTAAATGCAAAAATAAGTAGGTTAAGATATCAAAAGGAGACAGAAGTGGTTTTGGTGAAAAGCAGGTGTTACTAAATTAGTAACTCAACATGTTGGAAGAATTTTTCCAGGCAGCAAATTTGCCTTGCATCCGCACTTGGCAGTCATATGGTACACTCAAAACGGTTTCCATACCTACATAGCCAGGGTTACAGCTGTGTGCCAGAGCACTATTCAGAGCACAGTGTGGATGCAAGGTCCTCCAGGAGTGCTCTCTGCATGTAGGTTTCTGTCAGAATCAACAAGGCAATCTAGGATGACTTAATATAAGGCTGCTTTGCATTGCCTGTCAGGTACGGACAGGCAGCGCATGCATCAGACTTGTGACTGGAACAAGCTTCATTGCTGCTGAACATGTAATTCGGACATACGGTCAAAGAACAATAATTGATTAAACCTCCACTCCTAGCTTGTTGCATCACGCCATTCCCTAATACAGATACACTCCAGAGGTGTACCACTATATTCTAGTTTTGTAATTTGGTCCTCATTTCAGTACTAATTTTCTCCTCCAGAAAAACTCCACTCAGTATGGTCACAAACAATGGAAGTCCTAAAAACAAAAAAGTAAGCAGAAATCAACTAATACCTACTTTTCATTTACTTACATTCTTCATTTTTGGCAGCGATGGTGGAGGCAGGAAAAAGCGAAGGTCGACATCTTTGGATCGAGCCAAACCTATAGCAGTCCTCTGATCACAGGCTTGAGCAACTGTACCATATTGATAATCTGTAGTACAAAAACTTCAGCGTTAGGGTTAAAACTGACTGTAAATATCTCCTTTGGTTTTAAATGTGGTTTCTGATCAGTCATGAATTCCAAAAGGTGAAACAGCACTTGTTAGACCAGCACTATGCTGAAACGAAATATACCTGAGCACTAATTGTTCATGATACACCAGTTTGACAAAGATCCTCAGATGTAAGTACAAAACATGCAAAAGCAAATGTTCAGTACTGCCACTGTGAAAAAAATGCAAGGACTACAAATCCAAGCTTAAAATCCCAGACTTGAGTTAAAACTTGAAAGGTTTTTTTTTTTCCCGTGCATACAGTATTAAAAATCTGAGTCTTAAATTCAAATGCTGCCAAGACATAGGCATATAACTTTAAACAATATAAAAAGCTGTGTTTCAACACAATTGTTAAAATAAAAAAAATAGGGCAACCTCAGAAAATGCAAGATATTATCACAGTGCAGTTTTAAGTAGCCCTCACTTACTGAAGATATAGGACAAATTTTCAGTCATCCTGCTGAGGGGAAACGACGTAACCAGTAACTAGTGTTCCTTTCCAAACCCTACCTATTTTACAGCTGGAGAAATTGAAAGATACAGACTGACATTAAGTGGCAAACTGAAGGAAAATATAATATTTAAGTGGATTGACACTTGAAAAAAAAAAAAAGCACATACTTTCAGTCTCAATCTCCACTGGAATAGGTTTTGGAATATCAGATAAAAAAAAGCCATTTTCTTCATGAGGTAGTTGACAAAAACGATTTTGGTTTGTAACAGATCCAAATTCTAGAGCAATGAACGCTACAGAGAAAAGAATATACCAAAGGGCAATTAGATTCCTGTGTACTGGCCACCTTGGGCATTGAATGATACGGGAGACCTTCAGAGAAAGGATTCTGAGATAAATCTGCTAACAGGTAAGTCTTCTCCCATAAACACAAGACAATCGTACAAAATGAGTACCTCCTAGCTTTCAAATATTTTCAAACAGAGCTTTTTGATGTACAGTTTGGGGTAATTAATCAGAATTGAAAGAGACAGTCTGGAACAACATAAATCCCATTTTGTGGCATTGCACAGCAAGAGTGACAGGTCCTCAACCAAATGGATTACCAGAACAATCAGAGTCAAGATTACAGAATCATCTAGTTTATCCAGACTAGGGATGGTGTGGGGAGAAGGACACACACGCATAACCTCTACTTGGGGTTTCCAGGATATTTGCTGCTGAGACACAGCAAGAACACAGAGACTTAAGGATCTTAAATTCTACACCAGGCTTTAGAGGGTGGTTTACATGACAGGAAAGTGGGTAACAATGGGGAAAAGACCACAAAAGAAAGGCAGATTTCCCTATTTAATGGTAAGTTATGATATATAATGGAATTGATAATATCAAAACATTAAAATTCTGTGGAATATGCTTGTGAAGAGTTAGGAATCCTTAGAACTTCTTCCTACTGAAGCGACAAAAATAACCAGGATAGAAAAGAGCTTACAAATAATGCTTGCACATACAAGTCCTCTACCTCTAGTTTGTCATTACTACCTTGCTATGATGGCCTGTCAGCTCCTACCCAATTTTTATTAACTGAAGAACAGCCTTAAAACCCTTTGCTACAGAGCCTTGTAATGATCTCTGCCAGAATTAGCGGCCTAGTTAGCAGTCCCAATAGAAAGACCAAGGAAATAATGAACCTCAACTGCTCTCCAACACCAAGGCAACGTCATTCTAACCGGTGGTTGCAACTCACTGGTGGGGAAGCAGAGAGAGGCCTGCACTGCAGACGCACACTCTGTATGAGGGTATTAGGAAAAAAACCATGCTTGATCTGTAAATAAAAACACATTCTAGACCAAATTACAGAGCGCATTACACTCCTCGCAGCTCCTAGGCTTTTTTGGTGTTGGCAGAGGATTTGCAGCAGCTAACTGAGACTTGCTGCATTTCTGAGCTGAGTTAAGCTACATCAGCAGACATTACCATGCCAGTGAGCGTTCTTTGCCAGATCCTGTACAGCCTGTAGTCGCACCTCTTTGTTTTCTGACTGAGTCCTTTTCAAGAGGAGCCATAAGGCACATTCATGATCTTCTCCATCAAACGTACTGAAGTGTTCTTTACCGGAAAACAAATAAAAACCAAATTATTATTATTAAAGAGCATTTTAACAGTCACATTTCTATTCCTTGAATAAAAACATTTGTTCCTTCCAATATTTCAATATTAGCTGTTAACAATAATTTGGAGTATATTATTTTAACATTAAAGTGGTACAATAACAATGACAATGATATTAGTAAAATGCTGATCCTTAATTTATAATTGGATGTTTTTAATTCAGTTTAATGTCACTAACTTGGAATTCTGTATATCTGCTACATACACGTACTGGCTGGCACTTACCAATCAGATTTATCAGCTTCCAGAAAGAGCTGAAAATGGTTAGCAACTTTGAAGCTCTGACCTTGAACAATTAATTACATAGCACTGTACTAGAGGTACTTATTGTTATAACCATTTAACAGATGGTTAAATGAGACTAGATAGTATGCCTGATGAGCAGTTTTTTAATTAGAATGAATTTCTTATTTTAAATTACTCTAAAAAGCATGCCTTTATAAAAAGACCATGCTGCTTTAAGTTAATGTTGGCAATTCTGATGAAAGAATAACATACTTTTCTAAAATGAAATTTTAGTGATTATTTCAACTCCAAAACACCTTTCATAGAATCACAGAATGGTTTGGGTTGGAAGGGACCTTAAAGAACACCCAGTTCCAACCCCCTGCCATGGGCAGGGACACCTCCCACCAGACCAGGTTGCCCAAGGCCCCATCCAGCCTGGCCTTGAACACCTCCAGGGATGGGGCATCCACAGCTTCTCTGGGCAGCCTGTGCCAGGGCCTCACCACCCTTACAATAAAGAATTTCTTCCTAACACCTAATCTTAATCTACTGTCTTTCAGTTAAAAACTGTTACCCTTTGTTCTATCACTACACTCCCTGAAAAAAAAAATCCTTTGGAATATGACATTTGGGTATCAAATATTAACTTGGCATCATAAGCTTCAAATCTCTTCTGAAACAGAAAAATAATCTCAAATTTCTTCAACAAATCTCTCCTTAACCATCATTTTTACTTCCTTAAGGAAAAAGAATGGTTTCAATATGTATAAAATCAATATTCTGTATTAATACAGGAAGTTATATTAAAAGCTATTAAATAGTATTTCCACTGTTTCAAACACAATAGAAAATGTTAAGTTCTTAAGAAAAAATATTTTACCTTCTAAAAGGCTTACGTTTTACTATTCAAAATCAATATTCATGGATAAAGCTGTGCCTTTAATACCTACCATTATAAGGCCTCCAGAAAAGTTTAGCTTCTGTTTCTAGAATTTTCCTCACTGCTTTATGGATTTCTTTTCTGGCATGGTATGTGATCCCTAAAAGAGTATTTTCAGGTTACTTGAAGTTTGAAAGACAGCTATCTCACATTATTTCTTTTATTCTATTCTATTATTCTATTCTATTATTCTATTCTATTATTCTATTCTATTATTCTATTCTATTATTCTATTCTATTATTCTATTCTATTATTCTATTATTCTTATATATATATATATATACATACACACATACACACACACGTAGCTATAAAGTACATTATATATGTAAGTGCATATAGGACTATATTAAAAAAACAGGTAGCAGCTTAAAATAAATTAGGTGACATTGTGGAGGATATTATTTTCGTGGAAATATTATTTTTGTAACAGATCTCAAGAAATATATCTTCCTTGATATAAGGGTGAATTCCAGAAATATTCTATTCTCTTAAAATTTTATTTTTAGATTCCAAACAATTATGTATCTTACCTTGATATTCACTTGGATTTAGAGAAGATGGTCGTATATATACATGGGATTTAAGTTTTTCTTGATGTATAGCTTGAGTATCGATTTGGAGTAATTTCTTTAAGGACAGAACTTCATATGTAATGAATACAAAACCTCTTTAAATAAAAGAGAACTGTACATGAATATTATTTACAAAATAAAAACCACGGCAAAAATGTTAACAATCATTTTAGTATAAATCATTCTTTGTAAACACCAGATTTTACCAAATACATGAGTCTACAAATTATTTCAACTCAGCACAGTATAGAAAAATAAATAAATAAATAAAATAAATAATTACCAGAGAATATGCTTCAAAACTATATTCTATCATGCCTAGAGGTCCCATAATAGTCACATTTTTGAAAGTAACATGCATTAAAATTTTAACTGTATACATAAGTCACATATAAACTTGTTAGTTACAACTTACCCTAGTACAAGTGATCCAGTTACCTTTGCAACTTTTCCTTGAAAAATGAAAAAAATCACATCAAAGTCATGTGCATCATCCCAATAAAAACTTGGCATTTGATTACCAAACAGTAAGAATTTCAGCAATTAAGAGTAAGCTTTATAATGTTTTTCTATTTCTCCATGGCTTTCAGGAAATCCCTACCAAAATTTACCAATAATTAAAACATTATTCAATTAGAATTTCTTGCTCTCCTAAACCAGGCTATAAAACGTGTCTCATCAGTGTTATTTACTTTGATTATTGATTTTGATTCATAGCCTAGCTGCTGGAATTAACAGTAAAAATTCTATCTATATCACTAGCATTCACTTGAGACTCCATGTTATTTTAAGTTCACTTTTCCTTACATTACTTGGGTGTTTCTTCACTGTATGTGAAAAGTCCTGCAGAATCACCCTAAGAAAATACATATTTCAAATAATTCCATTGAAACTAATTTATAAAGGAAAGAGTTGAATGAACACATGCCCCTTGCAGCAGTTTCCCTTTTAAATCGCAAGATTCCTGTCAGATTTGAAGTATTTGTGCTGGACAGAGTTCAGCTGATTATCTGGATGTAAGGATCTCAATCCAAAACAACTCTATTAATAACAGTAGCCGCAAACCCAACAGAACATATCTCACCTATCATGAAAAATTGATTTTCTTCAGCAAGAACTGGGTGGTTTGCCCCATACCCGCTGTCACCAGGTTCTGCCTTTGCAAGGCTTTAAGAACTTTGCCATGCAGACAAGAGGCAGATACATGCTGAAGAAATAACTGGCGGAGAAGGTTGAAGAGAGAGAAAATAAATAAATGCAACGCTTCCTGTCAAGCAGAAGTGGAAATATCCTACCTTTTAGTGCTGGAAAATAAACTTTAGAATTGTATGAATTCTCATTCTCTACAGAAGGTACCAAAGAAAGCAGAAACTTAGCAGGAAAGACTGGAGAACTAAAATCAGTAAATATGGAGAAAGAAACAAAAGAAATTTAAATGTTTATTCAAGTGTTGCCCCGTGACTAACAGTTTATAGATACAATGGTTTCATTGCACGATAGGTTAAAAAAAGAAATAAGAAAAAAAAAAAAGGATGAAAAATTGAGTTTAAAATAATTTAATGAGACTGTATTTTGGGGAAACTCTCATCATCCAGGTAACCTACTGGTATCATTATTGCTATGCAAAGCGAGGTCAGAAGCAGACATCCAGTTCAGGCAAGCAAAAGCTTCTGATCATAAATTATGCAGAGATTTAGATCTTTTTGTAGCATTTAATTATGCGTAGCGTTATACCAATACAGATTTCTTCCCTTTTTATTAACAAATAACTCTGAACGATACTTACGAAACTGTACTTACTTATATCATTCCAGGGTAAGGTTTTTTGGGTCGGTGGACCAGAGGTTCTTATCTGCCTACAGCAAAATATACAGTAAGCAGCCACTGACATTCTGTTAAAAATAATAATAATAAAAAAAAAGTAATTATTGATTTGAGAATTACAACAGAAAACCTGTAGTAGTTCCCCCCCGTCTTTTTACAGCAAAGGTCACAACAATAAAGGTCGTAATAAACAGCAAAGGTCATAAACCAGATTTATGTCATTTTGTTCCACATAAACCGCTCTAATTAAACTAGTCTATAAACTCCTGAATTTAATAGGCTGCACTTCAATTACAGTAGAAGTCTACAGCAGTGTTTCATGCAATTATATGTTACTGTTGATATTAGTAAGTATGCTTCCCCAATTAACTTCTGTTTTCCTACTTCTTAGTAACTCTCCCTTAAATACCAGATATGGTCACATCTCCATGAAGACAGTACTCAGTATGACACACATTTTAATACAGCTCAGTAACAGACTGGTTTTAAAGGCCTGATTTAATTGATTCTGTCTTAACACATCTATTATTTTGATTTACTAGGCTCCAAAAACATAGTTTTGTCATTAAAAGGCAAATCAGACTAACATTTACATGTTTCTTCTGCTGACAAAATACACTTCAAGAAGACAAAATCTCTATAGCTAATAGAGGCTTCATTTTAACCTCTATACAAGGAGCTCCTATGAAAGCATAGCTGTGAAGCATTAAGAAACAAGGCAATTTAAGCCTTTACATTTTATCTATAGCAGAAAAACTTACCTAAAGTTACGAAAATATCCAAATTTGCTTTGGCTACCGACAACAATAATCAAAGTCCGTATGTTACTTCTACTAAAGACTTCATCTGAATTCTTAATAGTCTGAATGAATTTTCAGTGCAAGAAGTGCTCTGAAATCCACCAAGAATATTAAACATTTATAATAATCGCAAAACACACAAAAATCTATTGCTGTATGTGCTGCAGAAGAAACATGAAATTTTTACGGTAGGTGAAATTTTAGTGTTTGCATTGACACACTTATGCTGATTGTGAAATATTAAGTGAATCTGTTCAGATTTAAATCACACCACTATTGATATTTAGCATATTTAGCAAATGTTTACGTTGAAAATATAGATGTCCTTATATCAAATATAGTCTGTATTGCCACAATGACAATTAACTGAAAATGACAAAGTATCACGTGTGTAAATATTGGTCAGTAAGTCTGATCTCGGAACACGGGAGCCCCTGATGCTTTCATTGAATTTAAGGTAGTCTCTAAAAGAGGAATAAATAAACTAACTTATGATTGCTTTTAAGGACAGTGCCCAATTCCTTGAAACAGGGGGACTTCTTTGTTTCCTTCTATTAATACCTAGAGTCATTAAGGTTGGAAAAGACCTCCAAGATCCATCCGGTCCAACCATCCCCTTACTACCAATGTCACCCACTAAACCATGTCCCTGAGCACCACGTCCAACCTTTCCTTAAACACCCCCAGGGGCGGTAACGCCGCCACCTCCCTGGGCAACCCGTCCCAACGCCTGACCGCTCTTTCTGAGAAGAAATGTCTCCTCATTTCCAACCTGAACCTCCCCTGAGGCAACCCGAAGCCACTCTCCACACGCCCCCCAACCCCGCGCCCCCTCCCCCCCTCCCCCCCTCCCCCGCTACCTTCCGCCTCCTCCCGCCGCCGGCCCCGCCGCTCCCCTCGCGCTCCGCCGTGACGCCAGCGCGCCGCGGGCCGCCCGCCCAGTGAGAGCCCGAGGAGGGCGGAGGAGGGAGGGGCGAGGGCCGGCGCCTGCGCTGTGCGCGCGCGGCCGGAGCGGCGGGGACGTGCGTGCGGGTGCGTGCGGCGCGGGGGCGGGGGCGCGCGCGGCGGGAGCGAGCGGGGGCCTGGGGTCGCGCCCCCCACCCCCACCCCCTCACGCCAGGCGGGGCGGGCTCCGAGGCCCCAGGCCCCGGCGGTGCCGGGTGCGCCCGCGGCTCCGTTCTCCTTCCTCCTCCTTCCTTCTCCCTGCAGGCCTCCCCTGCCTGCGTCTGTCCAGCCCGTGCCTCCCGGGAGCCGTGCGAGAGCCGCGAGGATGGTGAACGTGCTGAAGGGCGTGCTCATCGAGTGGTGAGTGGCGCCCTGCCCCTGCTGCGGGCGCTCCGGGATTTTCTTGCTAGGGCCTTGTTATTTTCCACTTATCCACTTATTTTCCACTGCTGTTTTTCCACCGTCACATGTTCCTCTTGTTCCTTGCAAGTAGTGTTCGTTGGTTTGGTTCCTGGGCCACGTGTCCCTTTAGTGATTCTAGAGGGAAAATAGATCATTTTCCATCCTTTCTTTTCATGGGTTCCAGCCCAAATTCCATGCAAGGCTGATGTGTGGCTCTGTAGATCATGCTCTAAAAGGAGTACGCTTGTAGCTTGTACAAATAAGCTATTGATAAACACACAACACATCTATTTACATGCAGGCTAGACTAAGGATCTGATAATTGCTTACCTCCACATTAAAGGAACCATCAGTCAAGGTTTGTGGAGGCATTACAAATCATTACATGACATAATATATCTGCTGTACACTTAAATTGTAAACACGTTTACAGGCTATAACTGCAAAAGGGCAGAAGCAACCGTGTGCTTGCTGTCTTAACTTCCAGGCTGACTGGACGTGGGCCAGCTCACATCTGGATATCTAATGGCTGTGTGTGAGCAGCTCAGGGCCTGAATTCTGCCATAATAAAAAGCTTATCTGCTCAAATTTGTCCCCACTGTAGTATGGTGACAAACCTGAACACAAGAAAGCGTCTATGTGACTATGTAGGTGCTTCGGTGACTATGTAAAGGTGCCCAAAGCAGAACTGTTGACTGACAAAGCAAGAAGTTCTGATATCTCAGGCAGTTAGCACAATGTTGTGTTTTGCACCTTATTTGTTTTTCACATACTGAAAGATCTGTGTTCTTGTACAGCCTTGTGGCCACTTTCCTGTTAGTGTTAGAATGGAACTTAATCATCCTCCCTGGAAGGGAAAGGAATCTTCTATGTGATAACAAATCTGCGCTGTTTGTTATGCCATCAGACAGTTTTGACAGCCCCTTGGGAAACTAATCTTTGTGTTGGATGTTTCTTGTTTTCTCCCTGCCATTGCATAAGGGTGGCCAATGACTGGGCACGAAGTTCCGTCCTAGAAGAAAATGCAAGATTCTTGCTGTCCCCTTGTTTACGCTTCAAATACAAGTTTTTTACAATCCAAATTTTTGAGGATGTTCAAGATAACAAGCAGGCAGAGAGTGGGGAAAAAATAGATGCTTCTGAATGTTTAAATCACACAAACAAAACAGTGAAATGCTGATACTGCAGGTCTTTTTTTTTTATATTATTCCACTATATAGCTAAGCTGTTCTTGGGACAAAATAGCAGGGGTTATAATCTCCAAATACTGAACAAGATCAGCGTTTCTGCTGGCACTGATTACAGCTCTGTACGTTGATTGTGTGAAAACCAGTCTGTGCATATTGCCTAACATCATACAGGCTGGTCATACCAACTAGGACAAGTACCATCTAGTACTACTAGCACCTTGGGAAGATACAGCTGAATGAATCAAGCAAAAAGAAACCTCCCTGCACCCATCAAAAAGGGGGCGTGGAAGAAGCATGGGAACCACATAATTCTATTATCTGATTTGTCTCAAATCTTTTGTGTAATCTTTTACTTCTCTTCTTACATGCCAGAACACATAAGGAGTAACTTTGCTAAAGAAGATAGAGATTACAGACTTGCCGATTCTCCTTGCCTCAAAATTATTTTGTACTTTACAGACTCATCTTGTTCTAATCATACTTGTACAAGTTTGAAGCTAATATTAAAGATTGGTTTTTTGAGTTGCCGGTGGCCGAGCATGGAGAGGGGTTTGGTTTCATAGTGTATGCCTTTATTGTCATATATATCTTTTAGGTAAGGGGATGTTGGTCCTTACACTGCATTTAAAAGAGACAATTGACCAAGGAATTCTTTTGAGGTGGTGTTGCCAATTACTACTTTGTCAAAACAACCACATTCATAATTTTAAAGTGTTCTGAGCTACCCAGCTGCAATTTCCTGCACATATTCATACACCAGTTATTGCAACCCAGTACTGAGTGTTACCAAAACCCATGCTTTTCCTGTTTTGTTTTAAAAAAGATATTGGCAGAATAATATTATATCTGAATTCGTCAAAATTTCAGAGGATCAAAGCTTATATTTTGAAGTTATTTTTTCTTTATCTAGCTCCTCAGTATAATGCAGGCACCTCAGTTATGTAATTTGCATACTTCTGAAATGTTCTCTTCTATACACTTAAATTTAACTTCCAAGGTGATATCATGACAAAGAAGGGACTGTTCAGTTGGTGTGGTAAATGTACAGTTCATATATGACCACTTGCCTTCTGTGCTATTCTACTTCAAGATGTTTGTTCTACTGGGTCTCAGTTACACTTAAACAAAAATATGGTTCAAAGTGCTATTTCTGAAAACAGAAATGTAAGTTTAAACTCGCCTTGTTAAGGTGAGGCTTTTTTTTTAAGCTACATTTGTAATAGCAGTGTAGTGGCACTTCTCTTCCAATCAAGCAGCCCATTCTTTTTAGACGTGGTTATAAATTATGTTTTTATCTCTACAGTAACCAGAACAATTTTTTATTTCCAGAGTAAAAAACGTTTTCAAAAGCTTCATAATCTTTCTTAAGATTGTAAGCAGCTCTCGACGTTAGTATTATTTCCCAAACAACTTTGGGAGTGTCTTAAAAGGGTGTGGGTTTTGGTTTGTTTTTAGCTTTATCTTATTACAATGAGGTGCAATCTGATGTGTGTTTGTCTCTACAGCGACCCAGCAATGAAGCAGTTTCTGCTCTACTTGGATGAGTCAAATGCGCTGGGAAAGAAGTTCATCATACAAGACCTGGATGAAACTCATGTCTTTGTTTTAGCCGAGTTGGTTAACTTCCTCCAGGAGAGAGTGGGCGAGCTAATGGACCAGAACTCTTTTCCTATTACTCAGAAGTAAAAAGGCTAGAGAAATGAGATTACTGCCAGTTTGGGAATAGTGAATTTCAATAACTTGGGTTGTTACTGTTTTAATAGATAAATCGTGGTTAGTAAGTTCTACATGAAAGTGGCTATTCTAGAAAATTGATAATTTTCAAAATATTCTTGAATTTTGTTTCTCACTTTGAAAGATTATGGTATCGTTATTAAAATCCATAAAATGATATACTTGAGGTCTTGCATAGAGTGTTTTTTTGATGCATGCTTTCTGTTTTTCCTTTAGGATTATCTTGTTAAATGGTATGACCCAAAAACTAGAGTGGTGTTTCAGTTTTGGAATGCTATATGAACTTTCCTGACATGTTATATTCCTGTGGAATTGATTAAATCTGGTTATAGTGTGACTGATAGAATGTAAAGAATGTCTGTTAAAGTATCTGTGCTTGATGGAACATCCCTGTAAGTTGAAGGTACGGTCAGAAGAAATCGGATATTGTTTTAACTTCATGAGTTTTATACATCAAATTTTTTTGTCAAACATTTTACAGATACCCCATAATAATTGTCTAGTTTTACTAAGGCTATGGCTTCTGTGTTCTGGGTTTGGGGAGTGTGGTGGGAATTTGGTGGGAATTTAGGGTTTTGTCAGGTAGAGGCAAAATCTGTTACCCTGCATCATAACATGAGTTGTAAACTGCTTAGTTCCATCAACAATAGCAAGTTAAAAGGGGAACATAAATTGGAGACCAATCCTTTAGATGTCACTGCTTGTATTTTTTTTTACTGAAGCTACTACCTAATCACAAGAAGCTATGTGAACAGGAAGGGGAAAATAAAGAATTGGTTGCTCTATTTACAAAAAATCTGATTTTGGTTTTTTCTTTTTTTTTTTCTGGTTCAGTTTATCTGTTTCTCCTTTGTTGCTTGTTTGATAAAACCTGCAAAGAAAAGGCCTCATTTTTTTTATGCTGAAAGTTTGCATCTGTAACTCGCTAATTTAAGCACTGGCTTATTCAGTAAGTCAGCTAGTGCATGATGATAAAACCTGCAAAGATTTCTGTCTGCAAATATGACAGATACAGGTTACAGAAACGAGAATAATGCATTACATTTTTTCTTTCTTACCCTGCTTCCTATCCAGAATATCCAAATGTATTGGATTTATGAATGATCATTTATAATTGAAAGACTTCCAGGACATTGCTTCAAAAGAAAGCTTGGTTTTCAGAGCTGCTCATTGATGTTGGAGAGATGCCATCTTCCCTTTCGGGGAAAAAACAATTGTAAATAGAATGGCTTTTTTAAGTAATAGTGTTTTTTTTTTTTTTTTTATCTGACTCTCACACCATTGCATTTTTGGTTATCCAGTAGATAGCAAGGTGTTTTTCTTCTTTCGTTTGAGAATTTTGAAACTTCAGGAGAAAATCTTTTTAGATGTTTTTGATCAAAAAGCTTTCTAAAGAAGGTTCTGCAAAATTGTATGTATTCAGGCTTCCGTGGAAGAATGAATAATCCTGTAGAATCGAGCTTCCTGTAAATTCTGGAGTTGTCATTCCTGCCCTTTCTTTCCCCCACCTCTGTATAGAACAATGGATTTGGGTCCAGATTGTTTCATCTTTTACAAGTGAATGCTTCCCTGCTCATGTAGATCAAGAACCAGCTACATGTTTTTATTGAAATAAAAAGTTGAAAATTGTTATCTATGCCAATGAGGAAGTGGTCTTGAAGAGAGAGTAATGGTTTATGGTTCCTAAACTCTTTCTTGAAATTGCTCAGATATTGACCCCGTAACTAATTTTGTAGAATGTTCTTTAGGTGCTTATCAATAGTGTGTCTTAACATTTTATGATAATTTAATACAGTTTATTTAAGTGTCTTATCCTTTCTTTGAAATTCTATTTTATTTTCTATCCAGATTTCAATGAAAGGTAAATGATCCTTCTCATCAAATGACAGTATTTGAAAAATCATGTTAGAATTACACCTATTAAACTTCTGTCTATTTAGCATGTCTAGTGCTACAGTTGTATTGTGATTTTTCATTTTGAGTCTGGTAAAGTTGTTGCAGTTCTTGTCTTTTCTCATGGTTAATTGTACGACATTATTATTGCATATATTTTGGGTTACACTTCTGGCAATAATTGGCCTGTGTAATGCAGAGGGATAGAATTTCTACCCTGTATAAATATGCATGCATTCTTATACCATTTTTTTTCCTGAGTAAACAGGTTTATGGTTTTCAACTTCTAAACCTGTAGAGCCTTAGATCTTTCCTACAATCAAACTGGATTTAACTGATCTTATAATGGAAGAATAAACAAGTTAAAAGATATAAATGAGCAAATTGTTATCTTATGGGGTCTAAAGAACTAGGGGGGAAAAAAGTCTTTAATCTTGTAGTATGATGATGAAAATCCCATGAGGAAAAACAAAACAAAAACACAAAATACGGGTACGGTTTTGAGGTTGAGTAAGTTTGGATCCCAGAAAGCCTTTTTTTAATGCATATAATCACAGAAGTTTTGTGCTTTAAAAAATATGTATCTATTGTCCAGATGAGAGGAAGGTAAATGCTAGCTTTAAGAATGTTGAGATGGTGATTATTTACACTTACAAATTTTTAATATTTTTGATAGCTTTCTTTTAGGTATGAAGTAGTATTGGTGAGTAGTGCTCAGGAAATGAAACTGTGTTATCAATCTCTTAGGTTTTCAAAGACCAGAATCATTTGAAATTGATGAGGAAGGTTATGGTGATCATTAGAATAGAATCACAGACTGGTTTGGGTTGGAAGGGACATTAAAGCCCACCCAGTCCCAACCCCCTGCCATGGGCAGGGACACCTCCCACCAGACCAGGTTGCCCAAAGCCCCATCCAGCCTGGCCTTGAGCACCTCCAGGGATGGGGCATCCACAGCTTCTCTGGGCAGCCTGTGCCAGGGCCTCACCACCCTCTGAGTAAAGAATTTCCTCCTTATGTACAATCTAAACCTAATCTAATCTCTTTTAGTTTAAAGCCATTACCCCATGGCGTGTCGCTTCACTCCCTGACAAAGAGTCCCCCCCCAGCTTTCCTGTAGGCCCCCTTTATGTACTGGAAGGCTGCTGTAAGGTCTCCCTGGAGCCTTCTCTTCTCCAGGCTGAACAACCTCAACTCCCTTAGCAAGTCTTCTAAATAGTAATTTAACATTTCTATCCTTGTCTAGTGAAGTTTTTGTTTTGTTTTGTTTTGTTTTTGCTGGTATCCAGCTTAGGGCCAGGGTCAGGCCCTGCTTGAGCCTTGGAAACAGAACTTGAATAACAGACTTCTTTGTTGCTTCTTGGTGAAGCAGCACACCTTATCTTGATGAGCTTTCACTGCTAGGGGTTGAGGTGGTGCTCAGCATCGTGCCTTCAGTCTGAGTTGAAAACACCTAGAAAAAGGAACTAGAAAACAAGACTTATGAGGAGCAGCTGAGGGAACCGGGATTGCTCAGTCTGGAGAAAAGTAGGCTTAGGGGAGACTTCATTGCTCCCTACAACTACCTGAAAGGAGGTTGTAGTGAGGTGAGTGTCAGTCTCTTTTCTCAGGTGTCAAGTGACAAGACACAAGGAAATGGCCTGAAGGTGCGCCAGGGGAAGTTCAGACTGGACGTCAGGAAGAATTTCTTTGTGGAGAGGCTGGTCAAGCATTCAGATGGGCTGCCCAGGGAAGTGTCCCCATCCCTGAAGGCATTTAAGAAATGTGTGGATGTGGTACTTAGGGGCATGGTTCAGTGGTGGACTTGGTAGTGTTAAAGTGATGGTTAGATTTGATGATTTTGAAGGTGTTTTCCAACCTAAATGATTCTGTGATATAGCCTAATGGAGGAATAGCACGGTAGGGCTATCACCTAAGGGACGCTTACTTGAACTTCATTTGTTACCTTCTAATTACTTATACTTAGTAGTTCTAAAAAACCTTGTAAGTTCACTTGGTTGTGTTTTTTGATATAAACAGTTGCTTTTGAGTAGTAATTAACTTTAAACAGATTGATCAATATCACTTTCATAAACACAAATGCAGATTATAATTAATTTCTTGTCATGGTATGAACACACAAGACCCCTTTTCTTCCCTCTAGCGCAACAGTAAGCCAAGGGAGACTAATTGTCCAGTGCAGTAATGGAGGAAAAAAACAAACATCCTTAAAGAGAATTGATGCAGGCATAAAGATAAACTGTTGAAAGAAAACTGAGAGAATGCTTCAACAAATTATACCGTTTTACCTGAGAGAACCCAGATTAAGTGGCTTTGCAGCTAAGCTGTCAGTGTTTTTTCGTAAAAAGGTAAGCATCTGAATCCATGTGTAATGGAGAATGATGAGGCTTTTATTTGATTTAATGTGCTTCCATGTATAATGATAGCTTGTTTTTTGTTCCATGTAGCACAGTGCTAAAAGCCAGATGGCTACAATGTGATATGCTGTACAAAAATTTCTCCAAGCTCTGTACATTAAGAAACAATTTTACAATTTTTGCAGAATTGCAGGGTATATTCTAAGGCATATCTTCTGATTCTTTTTTCTTTAATGCGGCATAACGACAGATTTTACTGTTTTTTCTCATTCGTGTTAACTCTGTGGGGCCACCTCAAGTATGCGAGAACAAACTAGGGAACGTGTTTTATGCATTAACAAGATTGTTCACTGTGACTTGTAGATAATGGGATTTCATGGCATCATTAAAAATGGCTTATTTTAACTTTTCTTAGTTGTCACCATCACCATAAGTGTCCAATTTCAGTCAGCCTCGAGGCTGAGCCTGCAGAAGTAAATCTCTAAAAACCTAATCTAAAAATATATTGATATAATCTGTCCACGTAAAAATACATATACAAACGGAGACTGAGAGGTAAATTTTCCTTTTCCAAACAGACAATAGGCCATTGAAGAAAAGCAGTAAGCTTCTTGTAATAAATCTTTTTGCATTTTCCAATTCCACAGCAGGTTCTGATCTTTTCTCCCCAATGACTAGTTCGTTATCCCACAAATGATCCCATTAAAGCTGGTGGAGTTTGCTGTGAAATGAGGCATTACTCAGTGTGTCAGAATTGGGTCTCCCTGTCTGTTCTGTATTTCAGGCTTTGGCAAAGCTTACACAATTAAGATTCAATAAATTGGAGAAGTTTATGATAGAAGAACAAATTTGTCCCAAATTAAGTCATCTTAAAGACACTATCTTTGGTCTTATGACTTAGAATTGATGAGAAAAGTAAAAGGAATAGGCGCTCTGATAGAAATATAATGTGGAGCTCTTTTTTTCATGTGGAATAGAATTAATATTTTACCCATCTTTGTCTCACATCAGAAGAGGTTCAGGATTGAAGGCTTAACAATTCAAAGGCAGACCAGTAAGGGGAGCTCTTACCAATATTTTAAACTTTTTTATAAAATTGCTGCAGCATAGGTAATGGTAGGTCACAGATATATTGTGCTTTGAAACATTAATATCTTTCACTCTGCATATGCTTTAAGCTAGAGATGGACAATTTTAACTACAAAGGATCCCACTAGAAAGATATTTATAGACAGGGAGTTTGGAATGCAGTCTCTTTACCTCTGAAATTTCTTCGATTGTTAGTTATCTAATGTTTTCTTTCTATGCTTAGGTGCAGAATTCTGCCACATTATAATGATGTCTGAAACTTGGTCTTCATTTCAGATGTTACTACCGGTCTGAGTGTCTCCACACCACTAGCCTGCCTTTGGACTTGCTCTGTATTAAGTTACATCGGTTTTAGCGAGTGTAAATCAGAGGAAGACATTGCTGATCCAGTCAGATGTACCTTCTGTGAAGTTTTTATTATTTCCTCATCATACAAAATGCATGTGATTTTAGGGTAGCTGGATTTTTTTGGTCCACGTACTTACATAAGCTATTCAGCCATACTGTATTGCAGTCTGCACTGAGGTTTTCTGTATCCCCAGGGTGTTGCTACTAGTACATAAAAATGAGGCATGGAACATTTTCCCTGATTTCCCCCCAGAGTAAACAGCTTTATTGAGTTTGGTTTACCTTTATATACAAGTGGGAAAAAAAAAGTCAATTATGTTTCCTAAAAACCAACAGCAACTACAACAACAAAAACTTTGAAAAACATCTACTAATTAAGTTTTAATATGAGGAGGAAAAAAACACAAAAAACACACGAACTAGTATCTTGGACACTAGGGGTTGTATTTTTCATGTAGGAAAAAAATGTGATAATTTTCTCTGCCCTGCTTGTGTAACAGTAATAAGCAGATTAATTGCAGAATAGAAACTGACTCTAAAATTGCTATTCGATAAACATTTTTTTTAAGTGAAAATTTCACAGTGTTGCTAGCTCTTAGCTTTTTGTGCTTGAGCAATCTAGGTGTTAGTGACAACAGCAAGTATAAAGTTCCAGGAAGAAATGTCATTTTCAAATTAATAGCTTTATTTTACTAAAAGAAAGGCTAATAATACATATGTAGGAATGAGTTTGAACGCATGGAAGAAAATCCACCCAAAACTGAAACACTGACAGGTAATTGATTTACTGTTTAACTAGTCTCCTGGGAAGGAAACGGCAAGCAAAATTTCTGGATGACTATAGATTGAAGAAGCTGACAGCTAGACTTACAGTTGTTCATTTTTCTGTTACAGCAAAGATGGACCCAGTTGTAAATTACAGGAAATTGGGAATGATGTCTACCTTTGTAGCAGTGAAGAGATGACTTGCAGACAAGAAAAGTGTTGCAAATCTGTGCAATGTTGGCATAGCTCATATCCTGTCGGTAGTGACAGGTAAACTTACTAAGCAAACCACTGTGATCTGTCAGCAGTGTTGGTTGTATTCCTGCTGTTTTGAAGGCAGAGGGTGTGAGAGCAGGATAAAAGAGAAAAGAGGAAGAAAAGAGGCTTGCAACTGGCATTTCCTGTTAATTCTGAAATTGAACAAGGTCAGAAGGAGCATAAGAAAAAAAATGGAGATTACACTCAAAAAATAATTTTGTATCCAAAAAAAACCCAACTTGCAATTAACTAGAATTTAATTGGCTTACAGAAGGTCCCGTATTTATCATCAGAGTCAACACATCATGATGACTGTGAGAGCAAGTTTTTTTCATGCTAGGACTATTATTCTATTCTGATTCTGCCCTAGATGGGACTGTCTTTCTAAGCGGAATGATAATGTAGTTTTGCTCCATATTAATCTCTGGTTTCTCCTACATTGGCAACTTTATTGGGTGTTAAATATGTTTTGCCTGCATGTGGTGTGAGTGAATGACTAGGTATATAGGTATCCTAGAACTTAGGGATTCAGCAGCGATGAGTAACACTACAATAATGACAGCCTTCTCTCAGTATCATCAACCAGTTTGAAATTAAGATATGAAAGAAAAATCATCTCTCTTTAGCTGTATTGTGAAGCATGCTCCCTGCATTTGATTTTGCTTACTGGTTGGTATGAACTGAGACTAGTTATATCATTTAATTTTGGGAAAGTCTTAAAGTCTGTATAAAATCAAGAAAAGAGAGGCCTGGTTCCTCAGTATTCAAGGGATACTTGAAATGGACGTTGTCAAACACAGCCAGTGTGACAGGATTCTGACATCTTTCTGATGATGACTAGGTTGCCGTTTGGGAAAAGGCAGTTGCAAACAACATTTGAGAAGACCAGGAGAGTAGGGATGAAGTGCAAGCAAAGCTCAACACATGAACGAATCTGTGCAGAGGATCAGGGAATGTGAAGATTTGCAATCTTGTAAATGTTTTCCCTTTTGGCTTTGAATAGCTTTTATTTTTATTTTATTTTTTTAATGTCATAGAATCATAGAAAAATTAAGGTTGGAAAAGACCTTCAAGATTATCTGGTCCAACCATCACCCTACTACCAATGTCACCCACTAAACCATGTCCCTACGCACCAGGTCCAACCTTTCCTTGAACACCCCCAGGGATGGTGACTTCACCACTTCCTTGGGCAACGCGTTCCAATGCCTGGCTGCTTTTTCTGAGAATAAATGTCTCCTACTTGTTTTAATTGTTGAAGAGTAGTGCTCTTTGTTCAATTCTTTGTTTTAATTGTTGAAGAGTAGGGGCATGACGTTTCCCGTTTTCCACTCACCAGGGACATCACCCAAGCGCCAGGACTTTTCAACTGTGATGGAGAGAGGCTTGGCAACTCCATCAGCCAGTTCCCTCAGGACCCTGGGATTCATGTCATCAGGTCCCATAGACTTGTACCTGTTTAGATTCATCAGGTGGTCTCGAACCTGCTCTTTACTTACAGTGGGTGGGACTTTGATCCCCCAGCCTCCATCTACGGGTTCAGGGAAATGAAAGACTTGGGAAGCCCGTCTACCAGTGCAGACGGAGGCAAAGAAGTTGCTGAGTACCTCAGCCTTCTCCATGTCTGTCATTACCAATTACTCAGATACAGAAACTCGCTCCTAATATAAGAAATTAGCCACCTATTATTACTTACACACTACTATTTTCACCCCTCAGTCTATTTTCACAAATGTTAAAGGTGCATGATGGCCCTCGGGGACTCCTCCTGTCACCCCAGCACAGCAGCCCGAAGGAACCTGGGTCCTCTCTTGTGCTCTTCCTCGAGGCTCTGTGCACAAGGGATGCCGCCTCTCGCACCACAGCTAGGGGAAGGGAAAGAAGCAGTCACGCAACCCCTGAGAATTGGCAACAGAGTTCTTTATTGCCAGGACATCTTGCAGGTAAGCCTGCTGGATGTCCATGATGTTTGGCGGCTCCAAGTTAATGCTTGGCATGGAGCTTGAGCGACGAGTAGGGAGCTCGCCAGGCACTGCTGCAACGCTGTTTGAGTGCTCTGATGGCAGAGAGCAGTGACATGCCAGGGTAGTCACAGGTCTGCTCTGGCCGAGGTGGATCCACTTCCATCAGTTCCTCCACATCTCGTGGATCCAGCTCCATGGGCTCCACGGTGTTTGGCAGCAGGACAAGCCAGTCCTTGCCCGGGACTGCCCAGATGGGATGCCTTCCATCTGGAATGTTTTCAAGCCAGGGTGCTGAACCAGGGGGTCGCCCAGTTCTATGCCGAGGTCCCATGCCACTGTCCGATTGATTTTCATGCATGGGTTCAACGCTGCTGTCTGTTTTAAGGCCATGCCTGGGTCCCACGCTGTATTCTGGATTATGGGCGCACCGGATCTCCACGCGGCTGTCCGGCTGACGCTCCTGCCTTCGCCCCATGCCATCGTTGCACCAACGGGAAGGCCCAGGCCCCCTGTCGCTGTGTGGCTGAGGGGGCGGCCTGTTTCCCGCGTTGCTGCAGTGCCAGTGGTACCGCCTGTAAGTGTCTGTGGGCTGGGTGCCAGAGGTCCCCTGAGCACTGGTGTCAGTTGTGCTCCAGGCGCTTTCCCTCTACCCACGACACTTCTTCTTGTTAGGTGCGTTCCTTCTCGGTGCTTCCTCAGACTGCATTGCTGTCCTCACACCGAGGAGGCCTGTCGCTCGCCTTACTGCTTCTGGTCTTCCTCCTGCTGCAGATGCTGGCCGTCAGAGTGCCTAGAAGCTCAGCGAATGGTGGGCCAGCTGCAGGGGTCCTGTTTTATAGGGCCCAGAGCAAAGGCGGGGCAGTGGTGGCCACTGTGACCTCAGCAAGCCCCTGTGATGGAGTGGCCCACAGGTGGCCAAAGGCGGCTATGTTGGGAGCAGCCTGGAAGATGCCCTCTTGTGGAATAAGGAGGAGGGTTGGGAGGGCTGAGGGTCCCTTTTCTGGGGCAGGCTCCCCCAGGCCATTTGGCTTGCCACAGAGAAAAGCTGCCCCTCGGCCACAGGGACTGCCCTCCACATCCCATCCTGTGCCCTGGGTTTATTTTTAACACTGGTTTTTAGGTAATTTCATGCTATTCTTTACAGAAAAGAACAGAAGCAAGGTGCATCTTCAGCCCTAATTCCCATGTGTGCTTTGTGCTCTGAGTGAAGAATTTCTTCCTCACATCACATCCAATCTAAATCTCCCCTCCATTTGTTCAAAGCCATTATTCCTTGTTCCATGGCTACACTCCCTGACAGAGTCCCTCTCCAGCTTTCTTTTAGGCTTCTTTTATGGGTTAGATTAGGTGGCAAAACTGCAGGACCTTGCAAATTGCAGCCTTATCTACCTTGTTCCACATGTTTTCCAGCTCAGGCTCTAGCCTCTCATCAGTGTAACATAGAATCATAGAAACATTAAGGTTGGAAAAGACCTCCAAGATCACCTGGTCCAACCATCACCCTACTACCAATGTCACCCGCTAATCCATGTCCCTAAGCACCAGGTCCAACCTTTCCTTGAACACCCCCAGGGACGGTGACTCGACCACTTCCCTGAACAACGCGTTCCAATGCCTGACCACTCTTTCTGAGAAGAAATGTCTCCTACTTGTTTTAATTGTTGCAGAGCAGTGCTTACATGGAGTCAAGGACTTTTCAGCTTCTCACCCTGCCCTGCCAGTGAGGAGGCTAGGGGGTGCGGCAGGAGCTGGGAGGGGACAGACTCTGGATCACTGACCCCGACTGGACAAAGGGGTGTTCTGTACCATACGGCGTCATGTAAAGACATTTCTGCCTGCTTAGTCTCCTGTGTGACAGTAGAATGAGAAGAAGCTGTAGGGGGTGGGAAGGAGAGATTCTGAGGGTGTATCTGTTTCAGAAGGTGGTTCCTAAAGTTGTTTGCTACAAGTATTAAAAATCTTGTCAATATGTAGAATTACTCTACTTCGTTTCTTTCTTTAAATGTACTATAAAACAAAAAACTGTGAAGGTGCCAGAGAGAACTTTGGTTATTTATATTGCTAAGCACAAGAAGCAACAGTGAATGAGTCATTCATGTAGTGGAATTATTCATTATTGTCATAGTTACATGGAGATCATAACCAAACAAGTCATAGAAGCAAAGAGAAGACTATACAGAGATATAAAGGGTATAAATACGAGACAAGTAGTCAGACATTGGCAACATTTCACCTTTGCTCAAGCTTGAGATTGATCACTTGTGCCAGTATTTTAAAGTTTCTACTAGTAAGGATGCTTGCCTTGGGACATCTGGGGCAGAATCATACATTAAATTTGTATGCAGCATATTCAGCATAATCTTGCAGTGCGTTCTCCTACTGTTAAATCTACAGACGGAAATTATTTTATCAGTAGAGTTAAAGGGCTTAAATGATCATGTTAGTTTATAGGACTACCCACAGCAAATGTAGATATCAGGATGTAAATATTTTATTTATTAGGAACTGATAATTTGAGTTTGCAACCATCTCCGTATTTGTTATTCCGACTATGCAGGGTGATAGTACAGAGGATACTTATTTCGGGTTTTAGTGATAAACTGTTGTTATAATTGTGGTGTTTAACACCTTTTCATGTCTTAGATGAGTATTTTGATGACTTATCTCTTACTCTTTCATATTTTTCATGAATGCTGTTTTTTGTACTTGTATGTTGTCAACATTGAATTTGAGAAAAAAGGATTGGTTAAGCTTTGCTATGCCATCTTCTTGGACTACTTGTGAGACCACACTTTGAAATGATAAGAGGTTTTGAAGAATCTATAAATATGATATGGTTCTCCGTAGATTTAAGCTAAAAAATATCAAAATTTGTCAGCCATGAAAGCATTTGTCTGAGAAATGTAGGGAGCTTAGAAATACTTCCATCAGCTGCTATTTATTTTATTACTTTAATGTGGGCTTTGCTGAGAAAGCTATATTAATAGCTTTTTTTATATTCAAAGGTCTTACTTTCAACTAGGGTTTCGTAATACTAAACTTAGGGGTCCTAAGCTGGTGTAGCAAATGAAATAGGCAAAAATAGACTGTCTGCTTAATAGAGTAACATATAGACAGAATCATGTCTGTCTCTCCTGGCCCTTCTCTGTGTGCATTTCAGGTTTAATTTGTATTTCTTCGGTATCAGTGATCACAACTGTATGCAGTATTTTAGGTGATGTCTTCACAGTACCAGTGCGACAGCATTTATATTCCGGATTCCTCTTGGAAAAAAAAAAAAAAACCTCATTTGATACTCCCCTGGGAGTATCATCCTTTTTCTTGATCTCTTCAGATTGATGCCTTGTGGATATTCTGTTATTGACGGGCTGGGCAGATACAAATTTTTCTTGTCGTTTCTTTCCAGCTGATGCTTTCAGTTTAAAATTAACACTTTAAAGTCCTTAAGTTCATGATTTTGAACTCTGTACTCCTATTCCATCCCTTTTTTATTAGTCTGCTTCTACATGCCATCTATTCTTTTCTGATACATACTCTGACTCTAATCTGTATTGTTTCTCTTCAGGTTTGTCTCATCAGTAAATTTTCTTAGCATACTCATGTTTTTGCTCTAATGTCAACTAAAAACTATTAAACAGTATTATGGCTGATTGCTCAGGGACTCCATTTGTAGCATCTCTTCAGTCTGCTTTCTTTTGAGCACAATCCACTACCATCCTTACTAGTTCCTCTTCCTTGCCATCTGTACTAATCCTCATCTCTTCAGTTTAATTAAACTTGCCATTTCAAATGCTGAGTTAGGACATACATGAATATATCTACCTTGTTTAGTACCTCAGCTACCTGATGAAGCAAACATACAAAGGCTGCAGTTCTATTCAAATTAGTGTATATTGTCCCATTTTCCTGTTTAGTAAAGTGTCTTGTTGTTCCCTGCAAAATGTTTTTCAAATCCTTATGTGCCATTTAAACCAGATAAATAATTCTGAATTTGCCCTCATTGTTCCCTTTCCTGAATACAGGTACTGTGTCTTCTCTTGTATATCCTAGGGTTGGCACACTTGATTTAAAAACAAAACAAAAACAAAGCTGTTGCTCCTATCAGTTCTCTCAGTATTCTGGGATGGTATTTTGTTTTCCCTGTTCCAGTTACATTAAGCTCCTCAAAGAGGGAAAAAAAATGCACGTGAAGGTATGGAACTGCTTCTACAATGAAAATGCAGCAGGAGGAAGCTGGAACAAAAGCCAGTCAACTGGAGGTTCTGGTTAATTGTCAGTCAGCCTGGCTATTCTCCTCAACTACTGAGGAAATCCTTGCTCTTTTGGGGAACCTTCCCAGGCAGGCTGACCTGCTTCCTTCTCTGATGCATTCCCCTGTGGTAGAGGAAAAATGTGAGGTTAGTTACATGAAAGTGCCTTTGAGAGTCAGTGTATAAAACAAATAAAAATGAGTTAAGTTTTCATGTGGAAAAACTACGAGTAATTTGTGTTTGAAGCATTGAGCAAGATTGTCTGTGAAACTCTCCAATGAATTAAGAACAGGACAACCATTGCTATAAGCATAAGAGTTTTCGTCTTCTGTTTTTGCTTTGGAAGCTGAGGCCATTTCTTAACTGCAAGGATACTCCTAGGTTCCAGTCGCTCAAATCAAGGACTTTATTTGAGCTTGCTGTTATTCTGTTTCCGCATGTGCTGTAGTCCCTCCCTGATCTGGAATCAGGACTTGTTGACTCACACATGCAGAGGAAAAAATATGGGGCATTGCTCCCTTGTTGCAAAGTTTAAACATAGCCTCTGGTTCTTGTTCCAGAGACTCGTGCACATCTGTGTGAATTTGTTTTTGGAAAATGAAGGTATTATGTTGATGGCATGAGCTCCAGGGATGATGAGATAGTCAGTCCTCCTTCCTGTTTATTTTCCTTCAGTTCTCAGCGTGTACTAGGGTACAGGATGGGTAGGAACACTGCAAGGTAGCACTCAAAGTCATGATCATAGTTTATGGTGGCTGGTGAACAAATACCGAGCAGAGTTTTCTCCTGTGATTTTCGAACCCAGCTGCAGAGGACTTCTGACAGAGCTGAGGGAAGAGACTAACGGGCAGTGCAGTTACTGTGTGTAGTAGTTCCTGCGCTGCTGGGGAAGAGGACAGGAATACAAAGGTGGTTAAAGGTGCAGTCGTGTTTTGGAAACCTCTTGGTGACGCTTTTTGCATCTGTTACCTAAAATCGATGCTCATGACAGCCAGTGAGTTTGCAATTGACCTAAGGTACGGATGGCTTCAGTTAAACCCAAGAGCTGATAAACGAATTCAGCGATAGCGATAAGTGTTTTTAGCCCCTCAAAATTTTATGCTGAACACCAGAACAACCAATTTAAGCCTGCCGGTCAGGGCGTATCTCCTTTGTTGCCGCTGCCTGTGGCAGCAATCGCGGCGGTAACTCAGGGGCGCTGCTCTCCTCAGCTCACGGGCGGGCGATGCCCGTGCTAGCACACTGGGAAATGGAGTCCCACCTCTCCGACAAGCCCGCCTTTGGCTGTCGGGCCGCTCTGCGGGACGCCCGACCCGTTACGCCGCGCGTCCTAGCTGACACCCTTCGCTAAGGGTTGCCCCTAACGCCCTGTCCCTGACCGGGACCCCGAACCCCATGCACAACCCCCCTGTCCGCCATTTTGAGCCTCGGCAGCCCCTCAACTGCGCGCCCCCCTCCTTCACGAACTCGGTGGGCGGGGCCGGGAGGGGTCACGTGACGGCGGGGTCACGTGGCGGGGGAGCCGGGCCCAGCCGCCGCCGCTGCCGCCGCTCCGGGAGCGGCGAGAGACGGAGCCGGGCGGGCGGGCGCGGGGAGGGGGCCCGGGGCTGCGCGCGGCCGCCGCCGCCGCCACCACCACCACCACTGGCACCGCCACCACCGAGGTGAGTACGGGGGGCTGCTGCCGCTGCGGGCGGCTCCGCAGCTGCCGTCCTTTTGTTCCGGTGGGCGGCCCCGGGAGGGCAGCCGGTGGCGGGCGGGGGGCTCGGCCGTTAACGGCACGGTAACGGCTGCGGCCGCGCCGAGCTGGGCGGCGGGCCGCCGGTACAACCCCTACCCCCCAAATATCCCCCCCATATCCCCGCTAAGCCCCGCCGCCGCTCAGCCCCGGTACCCCCCGGTGTCCCCCCGGTTCCCGCGGGGGTTTCGGTAAGGAAAAGGAGGAGGCCTCCGGTGCCGCTGCTCCGATCGGTGTAACCGCTCCCGGAGGCGCTCGTTCCGTCCTGCCACGGTGAGATCCGCCCGGCCGAGAGGCGCCCTGCCGTGCCGTGCCGTGCCGGGTTAGGTAAGAGCTCCGTGGGAGTGATGGCTGTGGGGGGTGAACCCGCTGCCTAATGGCTGGCTGCGAAAGTCAGTCCTGAAATTCAAGGCTTCAAGCCTAAAATAGCCCTTTTAACGGAAGGCAGAGTGGCAAGGACTTGCGCGGAATTCGCAAAAACTTGCTCAGAAAAGCGAGGCTTTTCCCATACTATTGACACCTCCGAAGACGATTATAAGAACCACTAACCTTTAACTACTTCTATTTAAACTTAAATACTCAATTTCTCTTTTAAAAATGTGCTAATGGAACAGATTTCTCATTGCATCAAGATTTCTGGTCAAACTGTTTCGATAATGCCATCACAGGTCTTTCTGTAATAGCAAAATCCTGGTGGTCCCTAGGGACGCCAGCGGACAGCTCGATCCTGCAACCCTGAGTCGAGAAGTAACTTCGTGCCAGCAGCTCCTAGCCTGCTGACGGCTCTCACGAGGAGGATTTGCACGAGTGGACCTCGTTCTTCATAGGCGATGTGAATGTCAAGTGTGGTAGAGTTGCTTCAAGAAATTGTGTATTTCCCCCTGCCTCCAGTGGGGTTTTGTAAGGAGGTGGCTGTCGGTGTTTGTGGGGCTGAGGGGAGGTAGTGGGTATGTGTGTGGATAGATATTTTAAAAACTGAAAATAGGTTACAAAACTGACAGCTCTAACTGTTGACTGACTCTAACTGAATGACTAAATAACTGTTGACTGACTCTAACTGAATGACTTTCTTGGAAAGGATTTCTTTTTTTTTTTTTTTTTTGGTACAATACGTTGCTGCCTCAAGCAACAGCCTGTGGAATTCGTTCTCACCTAGTCAACAGATGTTTAAAACCCTTCAAATATTTAACTGTTCTAAAAAAGCCTATTTATTTTGTGAACTGAGTTCACGATGGGTTGTTTATTCAATGTATTTTCTTCAGGAAGATGATGAATGGATTTAAGTGGTTCTCTTTTAGGTTTCCAGCAAGAAAATTGTTGCAACGTAACTTCCCTAATCTCGCTGAATTATTTGTCTATTACAGAAATGATTGGTTCTGCTGAACTTCCAAATAAAAGTAATTTTGTTTATAACTAGCCTCTAGGAAAAAGTAGTACTTGTTTTATGTAATTATTAGGCATACTTAAAATACACAGCTTTTTAAAAGTACTTTTCATTAGTAGGTCTCAAAACACCTTGCAAAAGAATTCGGTGTAATTATTCTTTTCTTATCTGAGGGTAATTATTCTCATCTTATCTACTGCTCATAAAGAGATCATTGTCTGCCTATGATTGCTCTAAGAAACCCTATAAAAAGGTTGAACAATAAAATCAGATTTTTTATTACAAGAAATGATAAACTCACATTTGTTTTGTACATTTTTTGTTGTACTTTTTTTTTTGCTTAATGACACCTGAGGTCATTTCATACTATACCTTCCATACCAAGGTTGGGAGCTAAGCCTGTGCTGTAAGTAGAGCAGACTTCTCTGCTTAGTGTCAGAAGAGACCCTGCAGAAGACTTAACCAAATTCATTGATGAGTTAGAGAATGATTTGAGAGAGGTTTCTGTTCAGATACTCGAAGTAATCATGGTGCACACCTCCCGTTTCCACAGAGCTTGGCTGCAAAGAGGGTTTGTACAGTTGTCTTCTGATATCTATTAGAAAGAGGCAGGTGTGGGGATTTTGAATGAGTTACTTGTGTAGCCAGGATCTTCCTATTTTTGTGGTTTCCTTCCTCTTCAACTTGGAAAGCTGGTCAGGCACAGTGATTTGGAATCTCACATTTATTTATTTATTTATTTATTTTTGGGACTGTGTTTCTTCTACTTGTCCTATTTTTTTGTAATGCTTCTGGTAGCAGAACAAACCTCTGGTACTAGAGGTCCAACGTACACACACTAAAATGGTTGTTTTTCCAACTACATCTACCAGTTTTAGTGTGCAGATTATTATCACTGATTATATTATGGGTGCGTTTTAATAGACAGTTAAGTTTAAGACTTGAGATCCTCTACAGTGGTTTGATGGTTTCTTAAATAGAACAGAAAACCATTCATTTGTGCTTTAATGCAAGACAATGAAAGCATTGTCATTTAGGGATAAAAGTACAAGTTAGGAAATACACTTCCAATATCAAATGTTTTGTGTTACGGTTTTATTTGTATGGGAACTCCTTGTGATCCTATCCAAAAACAATAGCTCATGTGACTTGGCATCTGAGCTGTAAATCCTTTATTGATGAGGAACTAGGGCTTATCTACTGTAAGGAAACATTTGTGGACAGCCTTGTAGGTGTCATCAGTGATTTCAGTTGACTCCATGTCCAAGCATGGCATGCTTGTAGCCAGAGTAGGATCTAGACTCGTTAGGTCTGCATTGATTCAAATTACTTGGGGGGGGGAGGGGGGAGAAGGTCCAAGAGCTCCAGTTTCCAAGAGGAAACTTTTCTGCAAATTTTTGTTTTCATTTTGTGACCCAGCATCCCCGCTCTTGGGTGTGTGGGGCCATTGTTTTCATCCTTGCTTGTATACTTGATCGGTTATTTCTGTGTTATTTTTAACTATTGCCTTTGTTTACAGCACTTCACAATACTTAAAAGTTTAATATCTTTTAAATGGTCTATAATAATAGTTTTCGCTTTGTGCTTATACCTACAAAAGACCTTAGTGCTCCTCAGCTGCACATCAAATCCTTGATATAGCTGTAATACATCAAAGCTGGTCTGGAGAACTTCCCACTGGAAACCTGGGCTGTTTGCATGGCATGGAGGTCCCGGTTCGTTTGTGAATGTTGTCTCCTGCACAGTTTGAGAGCTAGCAGATCCTGCTGGGAGTCATATGCTCTGCTAGTTTCCTGGGTTCAAGTCATCCCTGATGTCCTTGTCTAGTGCAGAGCACTCTTTGCAAAACGTGCGTTTGAAGATTAACTTTCCCATTAGAATAGAAGAGATTTAGCACTTCTCAGTACTGTCAGTCCATCCTGTCACTTCTCTTTTTGCTTTGTACATGTGATGGAATAGAGTCCTCTCCTTTGAAGACATTCTTCTCATTAAATATTTGCCGAAGCAAATATCTTGACAGCTAAACTGATTTCTAAGTAAAATCTTCAAATATCTCATTTCATTAGTTTGAATAATAATTGCAAAGTAAAATTTAGAAGAAGGCCAAACACATATCTATTCACTTAGGCCATTTGAAGAAAATTACTGCAAATACTTTCCTGGTGTTACTTGGCACCATTTAAGCAGATGAAAACTGTAGGAAGGACTAATGAGCGTTGGATGCAATATGAAACAAGAGGTGTTTTGCATGTATACTAAAAATATTGTTGAAGAAGTGCGTGGGAAGACAAGCAGGAATAAAGTCATTGCCAAAAGCAGAGGTGGGTTGCCCACCGTGGTTGTGGTGGATCACAGTCTGCAGGAGGCTCTTTAGTTGGAAAAAGACCTCAGCTGACAAGGTTCTTAAATTGGGAGGGGGCAGTGTGAGAGGTTACTTGTGTTCATGTTTGTGTTGGGGGGGTGTCCACACAGTGGGAGCCCTGAGCTGCCGGGCACCTAAGTGTCGCTTGTAATGTTCCTACTGCCTGTACTCAATAAAGAACAGGTCTCCCTGTTTCAGTGGCATGGTGGAATGACCTCTAGGAAATCCTTGCAATTATAAATAACTGAAAAACAAAACACAACCCCGAAGATCTACCTGTCTAATATCTGGGTAAAATACATGAAAGGGAGGTTGACTAACACGAACTCGCTGTTGCAGACAAGATAGGCTGTGGATAATAGTTAACGTTGTATAAAAATATCAGAAATGTTACTCAGAAAGCTATTTTAGGTGTTAAGTAAAACTTGAAAGGGGGAGTGATTTCAGCTAAGGGAGAAGGAGGAAGAGATATATATTTGTGGTGTCTTCCCCTGCTCTCATGAGTGATGTAAGTATATTAAGAACTGCTGCTGTATAAATATCTTGGCTGCCATACAAGTGCCCTACATAGTGTTTGGAAATGAGGGAATTGAACAATGTAGGTGTTGAAGCAGCTTTAGATATTTTACCTTCCTTTCTCCCGTGCATAGAAATACGGACCAAAGAACAGTATATGAGCTCAGACCAAAGATGTTTTCTACATCAGTGTCTTGGCTTTCGGACAGTGGAGTATAGCAGATGGCTACGGAAAAGTATCATAGGGCATGCAGGTAGCTGGTATCTGAAGGAAATATCACCAGCTTCTAGCGGGATATAGTTTAGGGGTCTCTGAGCAGATGATTTGGTATTTAATCATTTAGCTTTTACTAGTTGTGAATTTATGCATTTCTTTTTCTTTTACCCTCGAAAGCTTTAGCATCTGCAGCATCTGATGGTGCAAGAATGACAAAAGCACAAGTGATCATTTTTAGTTACTCTGGTGCCAGGTTGAAAGTTTCATTCCTCTACTCCTTTCACTTTGCATAGTATAGAAGTTTGGTATTTTTAATTTTTAAAATTTGATATCAAACTTGTCAGGATAAAGCTGACTGCTTTGTGGGTACATCTGGAATTTCAGACCTTGTGTGCCAACTCTATCCTATTTACCGGGAAATATAACTCGTTAGAACATCTCACTTCTAGTAATGTCCAGTTTGCTTACACTTTGCATTTCTATTAAGCAGTTCTCAGGTTCCATTTTGTAGACAGTTTTGAACTTAGAAATATATCTTTTTGTACAGACTTCAGAGTTCATATCTGTATATGAATCATATCTGCAGAAAGGTTGCAAGCCCTTGAAAGTTTTGTGAATATTTAGGAGAATGGAAAAAGTCTTGATTCAAATCTTGGTGTGCAGTTTCTGTAGTTGAATGGCAGAGGACTGGTGTTATACTGGTTTTATCACACGGTCATCCTCCCAAAATAAGACATTCCTGAATAATCTGGAAACAGAACGGTATGTAATGAAATGGCTCTTTCCCGTAGTCATTACTTGAATTTTCACTTCAATTGTAAAGAAAGAATGATGTAAATCGTTGTTTGGGTTTGATTTGTTTTTCCAGGCTTAGATTGCTCTGGAGACTTCCTAGCACTTTCCCTGTTTGATGTGAACTTATCCCTGGCTTGGATTTTTCCTTCCTCCTCTTCATTGTTGGTGTTTGTTAGTAGATCTTTAAGGATGTTTTCATTGACACTTACGGCACTGTATTCTTATTTTTTAATTCATCGGAATAGAAAATGGGGATACAGCTCCTATTGTCTGGTAACTCTACAAAATTAATTAGATGAAGCAATAAAGGTAGTTGAATTCTAGGAGAGAGATTTAAATACATGCATTTAAATCTTATAAAGACATGGGAAGCTATGCAGTGAAAATCTGCTGTCTTGGATGAACGATCAAGGGACAGAATTGAACAAGCTTATGTTACTAGTATGAGATTTGGAACCATTTGCAGCTTTTCCAAAGTGGAGCTAAAAATGGGGGAAAAGATTTGGTTCTTCTAAAGATACCTATAGCAAGCCCTATTATGATAATAGGCCACCTCGAGTAAGAATAGGCTGTTTCTGTGAACCAAAAAAAATTCTGTGCAGCAACAGGGTTCTATTAAAAGCAAATACAAATCATAGGATTAAGTGATTAAGTCATCTTCCTCTGAGTTACAGACCTCTCAGAGGTGGATTCCTTCCAGATTTTGCCAACCTGCTGAGGAGCTGTTCTTTCTTTCTTTATAGCAGTAGAATACCTCTGTGGAACATATATTAAATCCAATATACGTCGTTTCCCAGTGTTGCAAAGAGAATTGGGGGGTTTGGAAGTCTTCACTGGACCTGTGGTAAGATCGAGGAAAGTACGCTGTATAAGAACATACGCTTTGAGCTTGGTACTAGTGCTAGGAGTATGCCTGTACAATATTAGTCCCCCCCTTATGTTTCCAGAAGATCAAGCACTTCTTTTTATTAATAAAGAAATTGTCTTGGAAATTGCTCTTTCTTCAGAGGAGATAAACGAGAGACCACTGATGTAAGAACAACGTTATAGCACTGGAGGTGATTAAGAAGATTATATTGGAAAGTCTCATAATAGTTTTGTTTTCAGTGCTGTGTTGGTGAGTTTTGCAATTGTTGTTAGTAATACAGAGAGCAGATGGCCAGAACAGTGGTTGTTCGGGCTAGAAGTGACCAGTAATGCTTCAAGATTTCATAAAAGATAGTGTCCTGTTTTCACAGGATGCAAAAGTGTTTAGTCGCTATCATCAGGAGGTTGAATGCTTCACTTTATTCACTCATCCCCTTTCCCCTTTGGAATGTGGTTTAAATGCTTCTGGTGTGAGGAAACTTCTAGTTGGTTTGGAGAAAAAATATTTGTGATTTGATTGTCTAGTGTTGTGGCGACAGAACGAGCTCTTGCCGGTTTTAAAATCGCAAATAGCGTTGCTCATTGTAGCTCTAGAAATACTGGGAAAGCTTTGTTCTCTGGTGTGCATTTGAATGTGTTCTTCCTTCTCGTCCAAGGATGAGAGTGAAAAACGAGAATCTGTATTGCTGGAAATGGCCAATTTTCTTCCTGTTGGGTGGAGATTGAGCACTCTCCTAAAACAATCACGGGACCTTTGCATGGGAAGTGATAACGGGCTTGTTATAATAAGTCTCCAGGAGAAGATCTTTTACTCATAAGGTTTTAGAAAGGAAAGATGTAATGGAAGAGATGCGTTGTGAGGATTTGGGTTGTACTGATTTGCCTCTAGCTGCGTTGTCACAGTTTTGACAAATATCACCTGATGACTGAGTGTCCGTACTGATGTGGAACTGTCTGTTTTCACTGGTGTTTACTTCTGCTTTGATTTGTTGGGTATGTAGACGAAGATTTCATTGCTTTCTGAGCCTAACACTTACGCAAGCTCTTGGAATTCTCCCCTGGAATATTTTTAAGAGGCTTGCTTTACTGCCTTTTTTCGCTGGCAGGACTAGTATGAAAGCATTCAATGAAAGATCTTTAAATGCTGATAATGCTCAGTTCTGTCTCTCTTTTGATTACCCCAAATTACATTGTTGAATGCATTTTTCCATACATAGGGTGATAACGCTGTTGATAAAATTAGGCCTGAGATGATGCAGGTGGGATTGAGAAAGTGCTGGAGAATGTACTAAAGAGTATATGACTTCTGAGCTTGTGTCCTTAGGCTATGTGTGTGAGAGCTTGTTTTTGTGTTTTGTGTTTTTTTTTTTTCTTCACTGATTAGGACAATTTCTTCCCATCTTTCTGGTTAAGAGTTCTGACCCCATTTCATGGTTTCCCTTCATTGAAATTTGCAATTTTGTGGTATGGTAGGAGAGAATATGTTTTATAATTGCTTCCTTGTTTCCTCTACATCTTTATAGCAAATGCAGTTGGGAAAGAAATCTTCTGATTTTGTTTCAAAACACCTCATTATGTTAGCTGATCTAAGGATCTAGCTGGAAAGTTGTCCCAGCTTAGAAATAAATAACAATTGCATGCACACATACTTGGCTGCACAGCGAGATCTATCTTTAGAAAACGGTTCTGTCCTATTTTCACTTAATTTTAATGATGTTGAGTTTTACCTTCGTTTGAGACACCCTAATGACTTCTGGATCTTATCCAGTCCTTCCTAATAGATAAGTGTGTGAGTCCTCTGAATCAGATTTCAGAGTCGTTTGTGTAGGGGAAGCCCCATTTATCTGCCAGATAACCTCAGGTATTTCAGTAATTCCTGGGCTATGTCCGAGGTGCTGCCTCTGCTTGCCTGGTGTTTACTGTAGCAGTGTCTTGTGACTGGGAAGCCAAAGGCAGGCTGCGAGAGGTTGCTGCCACATAAATCTAACATACTAGAAAGCAACTGCAGTCCCATGTAGATTAGTATTCTGATGAAGTGTTTTTCCTTTTTTTTTTTTTTTTTTAAATGAACCTGTGTTAGTCGAAGTTGACAGTTACGTTTGGGTTTTGTTTTTGTTATGCATTGTTGATGGTTACAGCGGTAAACTGGGACTGCTTTTCTCCCAGTTCTGTCATGACCTTCTGTATTGCCTTGAGGTGCTTAATTGTCTTTTACTCAGCTGTATGCTATTAGAATAATGTTGTTTTCATACTTCTCCTAGGATCGCTGAGGGTATTGTAGCATTTTCAGGACACTGGATTAAAGATGTAAGGTTCAGGGTCATATTAAAAGAAACCATCATGTAGTTGGGCGCAAGTCGAACATTCACTCAACTGAGGATGAATAGGCTGGGTAAGGGTTTAAAAAAAAATGGAAAAAAGGAGGGGAGCAAATTATGAGAGGGTGAGCTATAAATACTGTTATGCAACTCCTTATTTCCTTTGCTACTTGGTGATTCTTGGGATTGTGAGCTTGCAGGATGTCTCTTAATGTCTGTAAACCATCAGACAGAGCAATGATGCTGTGAAGTAATGATTATTTGAAAAGACTGGCAAAAAAATGCATCCTGTGTGAGGCGTAATCAGACATCTCCACTAAAGCACTACTTTAGTTGATATACTCCTCCACCTGTTCGTAGTAGATAGTGAATCAAGGAGAGGGTTCGAACTGTTGCTGAATTAAATGCAGTGTGTTGTGAGCCCTAGGTGTTAGCAGCGACGAGCCTGTATCGATCACTCATTGGCAAGGATGCGCTTTTGACAGAAGGGTTGATTGGGCAGCTTAGTGCATTTCTCTCTCCTGTGTAGTAGGAAACACAGCTATTGACTATTCAACTTTTTTTTTTTTTTATCCATAGAGATGCCTTTTGGCCACAGGCTTTTGGGTAAGGAGTGTTTTCATTTTCCATGATTCTTGTGTGATGTCTGTGTTTGCTGAAACAGAACGAATAAAGCAGGGATGCTCTTTGCTTGAAAATCTCATCCTACCTGCTTAGCATTGTTTCTGGAGGACAGACTCTTAATTCCTGTAACAGTTTTCTTTGATATTTACTCAGCTATTATGCCTCAAATTTGTTTGTACAGTATATGAAATGCGAAATCCATTCTATCTTTGTCATAGGTTAAGGCCAGAATTAAGCATTAAGGTTATGTAGCCTAAACTTCTAAATGGAACTGTTTGCATTTTATGCGAAGGAGTTGGGTGTTGGTGGAAGCAGTCTTAGTTTTTTTGCATCCCCACCCTGCCTTTACTCCTTCCCGAGAGAGTAATTATGGGATTTTCTATTGTCATTAGACTTAAATTCATGCTACAGGTGTGATGCTCGTTCTGTCATGCAGTCACATGTTAATAGGTTTGATGTGTTTGTTCTTTTGATATGTTTGTTCTATTCTTTATTCAGGTACAGGTAGAGACCTTGCAAAAAGGAGAATTATACTTCAAGGCAACGAGGCAAAGACAAAATCCCTAGGTCGTGGAGAGGAGTAAGAAAAGGCAAGGAGGTCCTTGCTTCTCGTTTTGAGACTCATCAGTGTTTCAGTGCAGATGTTTATCTAGAAATGGGAGAAACAAGATTGCATTCTTTCATGATAATTTTCCTTGCTAGGTTTTTCAAATTGTGGTGCGAGGCTTCCCGGGTGTTTTGCCTTGAGCTGCTTGCCTGCTCTCTTTGTAAGGTGTCTTGTTTACCTCTCTTTTTCCTTTCTATTTTTGGAGAGACTTACTCTCTCACTCTATAGAGGTTTACTTGCCATCTTTGAATAGCTGAGTGAATTCAGGGTTCTCTCAGGGGCTTAAATTTGTCAAAAGATGATACCCCTGTCATGTTTCTGGCCTCGTCCCTCTGCATTTTTGAGATTTTCTTTCAGGACAAGCTCCTGTGGCTGTGCTATTGATACTGTGCATTGTTCCTCAGAGTGATACTGTTGAAGGCTTTTGCTGTCTGTACTCTGATGTTTGTTAGGTGGCCTGTACTGTAGCACTTCAGTCTTCTCTTTCAAGCTTTTCTTGTGGGATGTTTCAAAGCTGTCCGTTCTAAAGTGTGGGTAAGTGCTAACAGGGAGGAGTAATAAAAAGCTGTGGGAGATGCTGATTTCCATACCAAATACAACTCTCAGAAGTGCACAGCTTATTGGGCAACATTAAGATATCTAGTGCGCTTTGCAGCACACTTGCTGTGAGCTGACAGCCAAAGACCTTTTGTTCAGTGTTTTGGAAAATTTCAGGCCCAGAACTCTAGTGTTGACCTAGTCAAAACACTACTCTGACAAAAACAGACTATATCCATATATTTTCACACTTAATACGCAGATATCCCCCGCTCTGTGTTGTTTGGAGGATCAGAGGCTTAAGAAACATTATGATACTTCAAACTTGGAGAGTTGTTTGCCCTAGCATCCATTCACATGGAATATTTTCTGCATAATTTTTCTGATATTTACAAACAAAGTGGGAGAAAGCTTAAATTTTCTTAGAGTAATTTGTTTAGTCTGTTTGATTTTGTCCTCTAAATTTTGAAGTCCTTGTTTATAATTAGACTCATCACTAAGATGTTCTCTCTTGCTGGTGATAAGTCTAAATCTGCCTTGGGACAGTTGCCTCTTCTTTAACATGATGCCAGAGGAAAGCCTGAAATTGCTCCAATATAGCAGCTTTCTTTATCAGCTAGAAAAGGAAAGTTTATTACAAGTGGCTTGTTAGGTCCTTGGTATTATGGAAGTTCATTTTGTATAGTATATGGTAGTCATAACATCCTTCAGTCAAACATTGTGGCTCTTTGTGGTTATGAGCAAAATCATCAGTATCCAAGTGTGTTCGGACCTTGAGCATGCGGGGACATATTTTGCTGAACCTATGTCTTGATCAGTTGTAAAGCTCATTTCCTGCTTTCCACTGCTGGTTTTTGGTGCATGTATGTGTTGTGCAGAAATGAAAATTAAATTAAGATATTCATTATATGCAGTTTTGGGCTGGGACAGGCATACTGTTTGAAAAGAGGTATTTTTTTGTTCTGTCCTGTTCCCCTGGCCCCAGCTGTGGTATATGATTACAGCGATAACCAAAAATCATAGAATCGTAATGATCCTGGAAAATGCCTGGAAAGAATCCAGCATGAGGATAACACTCCTTTCAGGTGTCTGCAATTTATATTCATTTTTTAAAGCAAACACATTGTATACTTCTATCAGTTGGGTCGTTATGGGAATAATATGAAAGGAATCACTGCCATCTTAATTTTTTCATCAGTATTTTCTCTGTTTTGCTAATTTTTTTTCTAATAACATACTCCCGTCTCCCTATATGAATGTAAAGTGTCTCATTTATTGAGACAGGATTATCTTGCTGGATTTTATGGACATCTCATTTCTCACGTCAGATGATTTAACATTTCATCAGCACGCTCATAAAAATTGCTTCAATAATTTTGATTATGTTTTTACTTCTTCGAGTGTAAGAGTGTCTTCTAAATGTTGTTGCTAGAATGAAGGGCACAGATTTTTTCCCCACCCTGTGTCCCTAGGAAGCTAATGCATCATCCCTTATATTAGGTGGCAGATGACAGTGTAGTATGTGCTCTTGGCATGTTTACTCAGCCCAGGAAACTGATACCGTGCCTGAAGTCTGATTCAGAGCTTTAGCACCATGGCTTCAAAACGAGATGGCTAAAATCCCATGTGTTCATCTTTTTATCCTACTCTTCTACAACAGGCACCTGCTTGCTCCCTGTATGGCCTTAATTTATCGCCCCAGAAGGAGACCTGCTCCTTGTGCCTCTGCTGTCCTCAGAGGGATTCCCTCTGGCTTGTAGGGAGCTGCCTGGTGGGTGATGCTGTGACCTGATCTCTGCGGGAGGGGAGCAGATTAGTCACTGCTCCGGCTGGAGCCAGCTTCTAAAGATTGGCCGTACTGCTGCCACATGACACTGCAGAGCTCGACAAATAATTTAAAATTTTTCTTCTCGTGTTTGTGCAAGTAGATTGCTTTGATTTGGGGTGGGGGAGAAGGCGGAACTACTGATTTCCGCTTGGCCTCTCTAAGTGTCTGAGAAGAGTGATGTTGATGCCACGTTCGTCCATGTGAAACTTTGCATATGTTGAGGTTTGAGGTATGAAGAATTTCTCCCTTCCTGGTTTAAACAAAACAAAAAACCAGAACTAATCAAAACCAAAACAAAAAAGCACCCTAGTCTGTCTAAAGGGCTTTAGCAGACAAATCATGCTGAAGTCTGGCTGTGACAGTCTGATATTTCTTTTCCTGCTGTACCTGGTGGAGACTATCACCGCTCCACTGCTGATTCATTAGGAGAGAATTTGTGCCTGCATCTCATACAGGTCACTCCATAATTTGACTTTTTAGCTCAGCCTTATCTTTGTTGCCAGCTTTTAAACTGAGATTGAGAACCTTTTTGTGTTGTGGTGGCAGTGCAGATGTGTCCTAAATGGAGGAGGAGATTTTTCTAGCCCAAACTTCTTTCATTTTATTTTTCACTGGGATATGTTAGAGGGCATTTGCAGAGTAGCTAAGACAGGATACAAAAATATTTTAAGTGCTAATTTATATCTAAGTCTTGTAGTAAATTTAGCCTTTAGCATAAGTCATCAAATTTAATTAAAATAGCTTTGCTAAGAAGTATGACTGTGTATTGCTTAACTATTTTTTGTTGAATTTTTAAAGTATATCAGATCACCAAAATGAGGGAAATCGTGGGGTAAATATTTGGATTCAGGTTGCTGAAGGGGCATATCAGCTTGCAACAGATTTTCTTCAGTAGGCACAGACAGAAAATTGTGTGTTTATTTCAGTGTAGTTTTTGTGAATTTTTTTCTTCAAAATGAGAAACTGTGAAAAGGCTCGTTTTAAAATTGTAGCGAAAATGAAATGTGATGTTGAGATCTAGTAATTCTGTTAGGGATGTAGTGTCCAGAAACAGTCACCTCAGTCTACTAGCTAAAGATAGCGCTTCCTTTGTTAACAAGACAAAACAAAACCAAACTTATAATTCAGTTTTTAATGCAAAACATAATAAAGGTATGTGCATCCAAAATGTCTAATGTAGCTTGTTTATAAGTAACATTGTCTAAATCTCAAAAATCTGGATTTGTTTAAATGGAATTGTAGTGTCCTTTGAAACCAACCTGACACTGTTGTGAGTTTGCAAAATGATCCTCTACTGTAATCCTTTACAATACTGCAACTTTTTTTCTAGCCCCAGCAACCGTGGTGAGATTGGATTTGACAGTTGGCAGTGGTAATTTCTTGTTCTAGGCTGGGTATTGTAATGCTCATGAGTTTCCATGTGTAATTCCAGTGGTAGGGGTGTGCCTACGGTGTTTGTCAGTGGTACCTATATGGCAGCTCAGAGAGCATCTGGCCCAGAAAATGGGAAGGAACATTTACTGTTCATTAACATCAAATGTGAAAATCATCAACCTGAATAAATGTGTTTAAATTATGTAATTACTTAAATGGGAATGCATTATGGCATTCCAGTTAGCAAAATGTGTCAAATGTGGGGTGTAAGCTATGCTTGCTTGAAAATCAACATCAGTTTAAGGTTGCTATCTAGCAGTAGGCTTTCTGTCAGAAAAGGGAGGAGCAGACATGCAGAATCAAAATTATATATTTAAATCAAGTTTCGTTGCTTGATGATTGAAATAATAACCACACTTGGATGCGGTAAATTGTTTTGAATTAACCTGGCCTGAGTGTGTATCTTCCTGCAGTGAACCGCAGGAGAAGCGTTTTGACACACAATGTGTTTCACCAAATGTTGATGGATATTTTTAAATCGGAGAACAAAAAGCAGAATATTGGTTATGGCCTTTCTTGTGAATCTGTAACAAGTAAGTTCTGAAGCTAGATGGAAACAGGAAAACATCAGAAGAACTGTTCTGATTGAGTGACAGGATCATAGCACAGACTGGATGCCGGTAACGGTAAACTCTTGCTGCTTATTTTGATGCTATCTTCCCCTGCAGTGTTAAGGAAGATGCTCCATCTCTGTCCCATGGAGAATGTCTGCTGTCCAGCTGGACTGATCTAACCTTTTGCTGTTTCTAAAAGGTCTCCCCACACCCAAGCCTTGTGGGTCCTGCCTGCCGCAGCTCTGACGCTCAGCTGACCCTTCAGTGAGTTGATTCAGTTCCCTCAGCTCAGTTAATACTCCTCACTTTATTTTCAGATATTTATTTTCTGCTGGTTTAAGATGCTGAATCTGCCCAAGGAGGAGTCAGACAGGCACCAGGCAGCAAGAAGAGGGATGAGGACCAAACAAATCTGGGAAAACAAATTGCAATAGGTCATGGGAGTGTCGGAGGTTAAGAAATCTTTGCGGCATTGGCTGCTTTGAACGGTTTGCTTTCCTTGTAGGCCTATGCCTTTAGTTTCTTCATCTGCTACAACAGGAATCATGCTCGACTACCTTACAAGACTGCTAAAAAGGTTTTATAATGTGTGCATTCAAGACATCATAAATGCTGAGAAAGGGCTTACAGAAGCAATCCTGCCTTGCTGTATGCTGAATGTGCTGCTATTTTGCTGTAAAGAAATATTCCTTAAGAGATATTATAAAGATATTGAATTACCATTGATAATAGCAATTCTGCTGTCCCATGTCAGCTGTGCAGTCACTTAAGGAGGAAGAACTTCAACATCTGTAAACTGGTGGATTCCAAAAGATAGGAAATATTAATAGACGTCACTACCAAATTTAAATAAAATAGTTCTGAAAGTGTTGCAGAACTTTGTGTGTATTTAGGAGAACATCTTATTTAAAAATAATGGAAGAATGTGAAAAAGTGAGCCGTTTGAGTGTAATTAAAGTTCTGCAATAAAATAAACTAAGAATTAAAAAAGCCAAGACTCTGTCACTTTGTTGTGAAGTGCTGTGAAAAATCGTAATTAAAGATAATAGTGAGGCCTTATTTGCTCTTAGAGCAAAATGTCCTAGTGCCCTGACATAGACAGAAATGTTTTTCTAAGAAGGTTGTTCTGCTGCTGCTGGAGAAGGGTGAAGCGCTCCTAGTATTAATAATGCTGTGGGAAGAGCAGGGCTAGCTACTTGAATCATTGAAGGTTGCTATGTGAAACCCAGTAGTGTTTCCATAGGGCATACCGATGTAATTATAGAAGCTTCCTTTGAAAATTGATAAGGCTTCAGTTATTTCCAGCTCTGCTTCAGAGCAAATAAAGCAACAAATGTTGAACAGAGCTGACCTGTGTGTATCCTGATTTTATTTGCAACTGCATGAGGGCTTACAAAAGATAGACTAAAAGCAAACTCAAGCCTGTTAGAGCTTTGGCCATTTTGGGCACAGTTCTGAGAAGCACTAATAAAGGATATTCGCTATCAACCCAGAGCTGTTCTTTGTACTTGCCTTTTGGCTCTTGCAAGGAGAGCAGCAGATCCAAGAATCGCAGAACACATTGTATAAGGGGAATGTTATGAAACTATAAGTGTCGTGCTACACTCTGCTTAAAAATTGTGGTAAATTTAAATGGGGAAGCACTGAGCAGCAATAATCCTGTGACATCTGTAAGGCTCTGTGTAAGAAACAAATGCTGCTTTAGTGTAGAACATCCCAATGTATGTGCTCCCTGTCCCCGTGGGAGACTGGCTGCCTAGCAGGGGATGCTGCTTGTAATCAGATCCCTGCAGCTCAGCGTTGCTCTGGCACGTTGGTCTGTAATCTAGTGATGCCTAGCTTTATTTTACTGTTCCTATTGCTCTCTGTTAGATGGACTTCTTCATCTGAAATGAAAATCTCTAAGCATAGAAGTGCAAACTAAAGCTTGTGTATTACTTTTATAAAAACCCACATTACTGGGTGTGATGAAAGTCATAGAGATATCTGTTTAACATATGCAGTAGCATTTTCCAGATGTGAGCTTTAGCTTCTCAAACTTTGATCAACAGAGGACATGGGGTGATAGTATTAGCTCTCTAGTGTTTTCTTGCTTCCATCAGTTACAAGGCTTCAGATAGTAATTGCAGTTTAGCAACTGAAAAGAAATCTGATGATTGGATATGATGTTATCATTTCATTGGTATTTCCCCTTAAAAAAATCACAAATGTTGTTAATGCTGTCTCCTACAGTAGAAATATATATCCAGTAGAAATAACAAAATTATCCGTTAGAAATAACAAATATTTCATATATGCAAGAGACTTAAATGGACCAGATGTTGTTGCTGTGATGGTCTATGGCTATAGGCAAGACAGGGTATTTAAGTGTAATATCTTTTTATTACATTGCTTTAGAAAAAGGTAGGCTGTTTTTAAGCAAACAAATAATTTTTGATTCTATGCAAGGTACAACAGACTTCTCTTGTTGTATTTTTTATGGTTTTAATCAACGAAATCAGCATCTGTATTGAGTATTATTTGAGGTTTTAGAATCATCAAGTAGATTTTTTTCCGAATTTAATTTTTTTTCATTCTTTTAGTTTTAAGAATAGAATTTCTGTATTCTGACATGGTAATTTCTGTTTGTTCATCAGCCTTATTTCATGCTGCCATTCTGTAGAACAGTAAGTGGAAGATAATGGCATTTTTGTTGTTGGGGTAGAATTTTCTTAAAATGTCACTTTGGGTTATCCTATTTCAGAACCTTTGCCTCAGCTTTATGAAATACTGTATTGCATATTTTTTGTCTGCCTTTTTTGTTTTATGCATCTATCTACTAGAGATCAAATGTAATGGCTGTTTCAAACAGATGCTGTGGTGTAGATTTCATTGCAGTCTAGTTAATAAAGATAACAAGAAAGCATGTAGCTTTTTCTGACTAGCCTCCTATTATTTTATGGTCTGTGGGTAATATGTAGTTAATGGAGAAAGTATTACAGTGTCATAACAGCATTAGATACTGAAGTACTATACCATCTTATGTTCCCTGAATCTCAGAAGAAGCTGGAATATACTGATCCTCTTAAGCTGTAGAATTGAACTCCTGAAGATGTTTTCATGTAATTTGTTTTAATAGACTTTGTGAGCTCAAGGGGACCACTGACACTGTGAGATTAAGATGTTACTTTGCCAAGCTGCTTACCAGGAAAAGCAGCAGCATTTTCCTTGAGCAGTTTGCAAGCAGACTTTTCAACATAGAAAAGGAACCTACGCTACAGATGTGGAGTTTCATAGTGGGAACGGTCAGGGTGGATTGTGTGTTACTAGTTTTTTATTTTTATTATTTCCATCTGGGTGTTCTGCTTTTCACCCTTTAACTATAGACATACAGAAATATATTTGGATATAGCAAATATTATGTTTTTATACAGATGTGGAGCTATTTTGTGAAGTATTTACTAAATAGAAAAATAATTGTACAAGTATTTAGTAATGCTAGGTGTAGAAAGAAATTTTAAAGCCATCTTACATAGTGTGTTCAAGTCAAAATTATTTATGAAGTGACCTCATTCCTTTTCTTTTCCTAATTGCTACTTTTGGGTAGAATTTGTAAATGTGATGGAATCCTAAGGAATTTATTATCATGTTCAAAAAGAGAAAAGGGCAAAAAAAACTATCTGGAAGCTGTAGATTTAGCTGCTACGATGAATCTTCCCTTTTGATTTTTACACTTCATAGATTCTGAAGCTGGGCTTCACCAGAAAATCTCACTAGCGTAGATTAGGTGAAGATAATGAAAGGTATTGAGAGTGTTGTGTAGAAGAAGAGAAATAATTGGATCCAAGAAGTTGGCAGTTACTGCATTTATATAACTTCCCAAGGAAAACAAGTGAAAAGCAATTAAAGGACTAGTTATAAAGCAGTGAGAATATTACTTTTACTTAAAAAAAAGTCAATCTACAACATTTCTTTCTTGATGAAATCTTGTTTGTTCAAAAGAATATTTTCAATAACTTTGGGATTATAAATAGAAGGAAGTGCTATCTGATGGTTGCAGTTATGAATTATATGAAGTTTGAATGTCTTGGGATGCTAACATGTTAAGAAATGGATATACCAATACAATTTCGAATGAATACATTTTATATTAAAAGTTATACCTGTCAAAGGCTTGCTTATTTGCAGATTGACAAAGCTGAATGGGAAGAATTGGCATCCCGACTAAATCTTAACTTAATTCTAAAAATGAATTTTATAAACAAAATTGAAATAGTCTCTTTTTTACAATGACAGCATTTAAGTGAAATTTTTAGAATTTCTTTTAAAACTAACTAATTCCTTGAACATGTTTTTCCAGAGTTTCTGAACATCTTTGTTCATCTTCATCTGCGATCATCTAACACATTTTATATCATTTTGAATGACAGAGCTGTTTGCAGCTATAGCATACTGCCAGGTACCTAAATCTTTCATATGTCTAATAGGAGCACTTGGCCAGGATGAAGAGAGAATCATAACTGTGAAGACCTTTACAGAGTGAAAACACTTGGACACAAGACTGCTGTACCAATTTACGTAGGTGTGGATCTCCCGTTCTGGCAAATACCCGTGAGAGTATTACTGTGCATAGCGAGAGGATGCCTGCTTCTTGCTGGCCTCATTGCTTCTGTTTGTAGAGGTGACCAGTCGACATTTGCCATATTAACGTAGACAAAGCATTTCAAAACCATCATTTACCTCCCTGGGCACTTATGTGCACGGCTAATCGGATGCCCTCCAAGCCTTGCTGGTGTGACAAGTCACTTCTGTACCCAAGTCTGTGCTTGTTGCAAGCATTCATTTAAAGCTCCCAGGTTTTACAAAGGCCTCTTTAGAGGCTCGCTTCTCAAGGTCGCTATAAGGCAACCACTCTTTGAGTCTGTCTTCATGACATGTTATTCTTTTAACCCAGAGCCCTTTCCATAAGCTTTCAGACCCCTGAGCAGAAAACGTAGAATTGAAACAGAAGGGGGCAGTTATGGGGAGGAGACGAAGTTGTTCCTTAGCTTTGGATCTCTTTTATGTGAATGTAGGGACCTTGAAGTAGGTCCTCTGCATCTAGACCTCCAAGCAGTGGTTGAGAGATGGATGCAAGTCCTCCAACACAGGCTGAAATGTTCAGTTATGGCACACTTAAGGGACAGTCAACACTAGAGCGAAGTTCTTAATTCCCCCACCCAAAGATTGAGAAATCTGAACTGCTTGAGAACTGTCTCTCTGATCTTTTTGTACTTAAAAAAATATTTAAAATATCCATCCCACTCTGTGAGAGGTGCCTTGCTTCACAGCTCGAGCAGAGCAGCCTGCCAGCAGCAAGGGGCTGGGCGGTGGGAAGCTGGTACCCACGGTCGGCCTCATGCCTGTGATTCAGCTCGCAGCATCACCTGGAGCTCCCTCCCCGCAGGCTGATGCAGTGTCCCTCCCTGCTGCAACGTGCTGCACTTGGACTGCTCCACAGCACATTAAGTAGATACCCCCTGTTTAGCAAATTTCTGACTGAAGCACGTCTTGCTGTCCAACAGAAATAATTCTACTTTATGGGGCTTTTCTGAATTTTAAAAACTGGTGGCTCCTGCTGTTTTCTTCAGTCACCTCCCCCTCCTGTTTTTTTATTATTTATTTCCAGTGTTGCAATGCAAGTGTCACATACAAAGGTGTATTGGGATTTTGGGGGAGGATAGCAAAACTTCAACGTATGTTCATAAGAAAGTGTTAAGAGAGCCTGTGGGCAGATACTGGAGATAATTAGGAACTACACAGAACTGCTGCAGGCTCGAGGGATGTTTGCAGGCTGCAGAGAGTTCCGCAGGGAAAGAAAGTGCTCTGTAATTACAGGCAAGGTCAGAGTAGTCAGTTCAGTGGAAAAGAGATAGTAAGAGCTGGGGCTCTGGTGAAGATTTTTGAATGTCATTACCAAGACACAGTTGTTTTCACTTTTTAAAATGATCGTCCTCTGCAGTATACATTGTGTAAGTGTTCTCTGCTGTGAAGATTTTGGCCCTTTTTTGAGAGAGATGATTCACACTTGGAAGTGAAGGGAGTTTCTTGGTCACACTTTACATTTCTTTTTGGCTCTAAAGATTTTAAATGTGTGCTTCAGTGGTGTAAATTTGCATTTTGTTTAAAAAGGTAATACGCTTCATTTGTACATTTGGAACATCTCGTTCAACATCTGAGGTGTTTCAGCCCACCTCAGGTTATTTGAAGGTGAGGTATGTGTCCTGGCCTTTGCTCCAGGACATTTTGGTGACCATCTCAAATTCATCCCTCAAGAGAGAAACTTTTGCTTTCTTTCTTTATGAGGGCAGTGCCTTGAGTTTAGAAACTCTCTGTGCCCAAATTTTATCCTAGAAAGTATTCAAATGGCGATAGTGGTTGCAAGTTCTCTTCCTCTACTTCTCATTTCTCCCTTCTGTTGTACGGCTCCATCTTCACAATTTTACCAGTGCAGCTGAACATGGGACCATGCTGGGACTGCGTTAGGGGTTGATTCAGCTTGAAACAAAAAAAAAAAAAAAAAAAGGAAAAGTGTTTAAGTACAGCTCAAAGTGAGCCATCTAGGCTGCTGTGGACTCTACCTCCCACCCCAATTTTGCATCAGGAGGGTGCTGCTGCATGTGCATGGTCAGTTGATTCAAGGCACTGATCCAGATAGAAGTCAGTTGCTGTTTTAGGAGGATGTGTTTTTGACTAGCTCAGCTTACTGAACTGTTTGGTTGGGAGAGTGCTAGTGCCTCTCTGAGGAGAGGCTGGAGGGACCTGGATTGTTTCAAGGGAAGGTGAGAGTGGGACTGAATCCAGCAAACCAGATTTATGTTGGTTAAGCTGTTGTGAAGCTTCACGTCTGAGCCTTCGAATTAGATCCTTTCCCTGATGTAGTTCACGTTGAAGCACCTTGAATGATTGTCCTGGCATAAATGAGGGCATGGTGATGTGAGGATTCAGAAAGAAGTGGTGAGGAGAAGAAATGTCTTCAGCTTCTTGCAGCTGGGAGTGTTTGACCAGTAACAGATTAAAGGGACTTGCAGCAGGCCTTTCAAAAATAGGTGTAATAGTTAATCAGCTAAAGTAGAGTTGCTAAAGTAAGTGATTAAAAACAAAAGGCTAAGTATTATCTCTTCTGTATGTTTTGGTAGTTTCTGTTTAGCTCAAATATCTTTAACTTTTGGGCTGGACGAGACAATTTCTGCAGTGCCTTTATCTCTTCTAACTTCTCATGAACAACGTAACTGCTCGTTTACTTCAGTTCCTCCAGAGGCCAGGTTTTAACAATTTACCGTCTTTCATGTCTCCAGGCCCCCGCCTTTTGGAGAATGTGTGTGTAAATTTGGCAACTGCCAGTTAATAGCTTCTAACAGTTTGCTTAAGAACCCTCGGTGTTTTTCTTGGAAGTATTTTTCCTGAAGACATTTTTAATTTTTTCTTGCTTGTTCTTCCTAAGTGTATTTTTAATGCAGCCCCCATTAAGTCAGATGGTGTAGCATCAAGCAGCAGAAGTGGGATAGATCTAATAGTTCTAGAAATAATACAAATGTTGCCCTTATCTTTCATATAAGACAGCTGTGCATGAGAAAAGGTCTTTCGCTTTTAGAAATGTACAAAGTGTACAAATGTTGCTGCCTTCCCTGTTAAAAGAAGCCCAGAAGGTCATTCAGCACAACAGCTATGATCAGCTATTAGTATTTTTACTTGGTGGAGGAGGTGGTTGTGTGTTAGAACATTGCATTGAAGTCAATTCTCTCAGTATTCACAACAAATGTCTGCTGAACAGCCGCTAATATAAGCTTCATTTCTCTCCATATGCCAACAAATGCATTTTTCTGTCTCTCTTATTCGCTTAACAATATGTCACAGTGCATAACTGACAGTACAGCGTCTGTATTAATGGACTGGCAGTTAGGATCACAGTGCCTGGGGTTGCGCCTTTGCTGTGGATCTGTTTCTGTGCAGCTCTGGTGGTGTTACCAACCTCCTCACATCTCCGATTAGCACAGCTGACTGTCCTGCCCTGCCTGTGCAGCTGTCTTGGAGCAGGGGAGGAATGTCTAGAGTTACCCAGGGATGAAAGCTGTGGAGAGAGAACCATTTAAGAACATACAGAACAAACATTGAACGTCTTCTGACATTTTTCTCTTCCTCTACCTAGGAGTGAAGAACATTTTTACAGCCTTATTGGTATATGTTTAGAATTGTCCTCCAAATTGTATGTTGTTATGTAATATGAAAGAAATACAGAACCTCAATGGGGCCTATAGTGCAATGGAAGGTGAATGAAGTAAGGATAATTAGAGGAGATGAGTGAAAGAAAAGGAAAATCGGTAGTTACGCAGTTCAAAATTACACTTTATCCCCATGGAATTGTCTCTTTTTTAGTAGGAAAGAAATCTCACCCCCAAACCAGTTATCTTTTCTTCTATCTACTTCAGCCTTTTAGGAACTGAGTAGTTAATTTTGTTAAATAACTTGGATAGGATTGGATAGTTGGATGTTGGATAGGATTTCTTAACTTATTTTACTTTGTAAGTTGGGTTACATAAACAACCAAGTGTGTCAGCTGGCCATCTCTCAGCTCTGAAGTGTATAGCCTGTAATAGAATGACTGCACGATCAGAAGTGCCACTTCTGTAGTACTGTGTTCAGCAGTAACCTTGAAGGTTAATCCCACAGTCACTGTCTGATAGCTAGTGGGATCATCTGCCATCAGCTTGTGCAGAACCATTTGTGGTTTGATCCTTCAGATCAAAATGCAATTTTGTGGTCTCTCTTTTTCTAATTTTATTTTTTCGCATTTTCTCAGTGTCTTGCCATCGTTATGGGTTCTGATGTGTATCTTTTCCCATCTTAGTCTGCAAGGGGAGGGAAAATTTCTGTTTCCTTTGCCCTCATGCAAGTTTGACAGGAAGGAAATTTGGTTAGGCTGAAAAAGCCTGAAATCTGGTAGCTTGACTTTTCAAAGACTCTGTAGCTTACAGTTCTTTCCATAAGATTGCTGGGTGGTCAGAATCTTAAAAATGTGTCCTGTTGTGAGGTGTGTGTTTTTTTTTTTTTTTTTTTTTTAAGATAATTTAGAAATGTTGTGTACTTACCTGGATTTGCCTTCTCCGCTTTCCTTCTTTTACCAGTCTCCTTATATCATCACCTTCAGATACTCTATTCTGAAGCTGTGAAGAGTGAGGTTTTCAATAAACATAAAATGCTGAAGAGCTTGCTGCAGTATTGGTACACTTGGCTGTGCATGACTCCTTTCTGTCAACAAAAGAGGAGACACCTCAATGAAAGATGCATGAGAACAAGCAAATGTTTTTTCTGGCTGTCTAACTGGCTTAACACTTGCACTTTATATAAGTTAACAGAAGCACTTAGGAGGTAAAAATGATGAGTTAAATATTGACACTGAAACATGAGAGCCACTGTTAATATTTTTTTATTATTTTTAACTTAAATTAATATCTGAATTCATTCCTGTAGTGTGGGAACATAACTTTTTGCTGGTTTTGCATGGAAGAAGAGCTATATTGGCAAAGCAAAATTGAATCAAATTATTGTGGATCCTTCTTTTTTCCCGTGTTGCAGGCCTAATATGTTTTTGTCTCATTAGGTATCTCTGCCTAAGAAATGTTTTACATCACTGCCCTTTAAGTGAGAGTAAAAGTACATTACTGCAATTTCTTGATATTTAGTGTCTGACTAGTGCTAGAAATAATTTACCAGTTAAAAAAAAAAAAAAAAAAAAAAAAAAACCAAATATTTCTTCAGGATCTAGTGAACTTCCAGGGTTGGTCCCTTCCCTGCCCTGAAAGAATAGGTGCATAAAGCCTGGCTATAAAATCCTACAGTAGGAAATTTAGTTTGAACATTTCATCTGAAAAGCTAAGTTCTTTATATGGGGAGCCCAGCCTGAATTCTTACTAGTGGTACGATTACACAAATAACAGCTAGCTCTTACGTAATACTTTTTATTGTTAGTTCTTCCACATGCCTTGCAACAGAGGTAGTAACTGTTAATTTGTATTTTATTGTGGGGAAAAAGAAGGCAAAAAGCTTGCTTTGAACTAGTGGAACAGACCAGGACTGTAGGACTGCTGTGATGGCAAAAGAGAAGGGGTGCGTGTGTCTAAATCAGATACTGATCTTCTTGGGGGAAGACTAGCATTTAAATATTTTAATTAGATTATTTCTTAGGAAATACTGGATGGGTAGAAATGAAGGAGAGGAGAATAGAAAGAATTAAACCTTAATATATAATCTTAATTTGGCTTATCTTTTCTGTACTTAACGCTACTGTCTTAGCAGTATTTTTTTTTAACTTGGCTGCTGAATTCAAATGCAACATAAAGGAAGTGTTGACCCTCACTGATTTAAACAGATGTCCTGTCTTGTAGGGAGAAAGGTATTTGAATAATAGCTGAGTTTATTCCTTTTGTACTTAGATTTTGTCATCTCTGCCTGTCCAGCTTTCCTGATGCAGTTAAGAGTATTTTTAAGAAGAGAAGCCTTTGGTTTCTCTAATCCTGAAAGTGACGGCAAATGAGACTCAGATGAGAGAAATCTGCTGGCCAAGATGTAGAAGGGTCCTTTTCTCAAACTTGTTGATTTTCTACGCAGTGATTGAGGGCAGATATTGCATTCAGAGGTTGTGCAAAGCCACTGGATCTACAGTTGTATTTTAAAATCCGCTTGAAGTTATGGTACTTTCACAGTTCAAACGTTTCTGTTTACTTAACTCATACTGCTCTTACTGATGTTTCGGAGACTTCTTAATAAAAAGTGTTGTTGTCTCAGTAGGATAAAGCTTGCATTATAATATAGATGCTGGTATTATAAAATGTTTACTCCTGAATGCAAATCTGTTCAGGAGGAACACGCCAGTGGGTATGGAAATAATAGCTCTGATTTTCCAGGTACAGGATCAAGTTTGTTTATAGGATAAATGCAGTTTTTCTTCTTCAAACTATTGTGTTCTGAAAGTTTTTTCTGATTTTTCTGTAATACGAACTGTCTTTGGAATGCAATTGAAAAGCACCATAGATCTGGGAAATCTACATAGCATTTCTTATATCCTCCTCATGGTATGATGGGGGGAAAAAAAAGGTAACAACTATTGTTTTTAAATCTTGGCTAGTTGTAATGCTGAAAAGTCTGAAATGACTAACCAAACCTCGTGGATAGTTTTCCTGATAAGTATGCTAGCCAAATTGTTCTGTAAACCATCTTATGGCCTTGCCTTGTTATCTACCTATCCATCCATGTTTATTTATTAAATTATTATTGGTACATCTATGCTAAACTGAAAAAAAAGTGGTCACCTACTCAAAAGGTGAGACTAATAGTGTTATATGTAGTATAGACAAGACCATTTTTACAGTTCCAATGAATGTAACAAATGCAATTCTTAATTTAAATGAGTTCCCTTTAGCAGCATCTGTATAGATGTAATAACTGTTCATTTGCACTTCAGATATATCTCTGGAATATCCTGGGCACCCTTTTGTTTGATCTCTTTTACTCTAGTTATACGCTTTACATATAAACAGAATTGGGGTAATTTTTTCCACTTTTTCAAATGGAGAATTAAGTAGGATTTGAGTAGTCTTTAAAGTCCATCTGTATTTATTCAAACATCTAGGCTTTAATTTTGTAGCATCTTAGACTTCCTGAAAGCAGTAATACAAAGACAGATGATTGCTTTATTCTTTCGAGACTGTTATGTTTAACACACTTCCTCATAGTTTGGAGCATCTCTTATATGAAAAACGACTGGGAGGGCCAGGACTGTTCAGACTGGAGGAGAAAAGTCTGGGGGGAGGATCTGATCCATGTCTATAAATACCTGAAGGAAAGGTGCAATGAGGATGGAGCCTGGCTCTTTTTGGTGGTGCCCAGTGCCGGGATAAAAGGCAGTGCGTACCAGCTGGAGCACGGGAGGCTTCTCCTGAACATCAGGAGGCACTTTACTGTGAGGGTAGGGTTATCAAACATTGGCACGAGTTGTTCAGAGATATTACAAAATCTCTGGGCGTGTTACAGATGTTACAGAGAATTTCTTGGAAATCTTCAAAAGCTGCCTGGATGTGGTCCTGGGCAGCCTGCTCTGGGTGGCCCTTCTTGAGCAGAGGGTTGGACCAGATGGCCTCCAGAGGTCCCAGCCAGTCTGTGATCCTGGTTTTGTCTCTTGGGATCTAACTCTGCATCTGTTCTGCTGCTGTCACCTCCCTTCCCGACCCTTGCCCCACAAAGTGGCAATCATTTCCTAAGAGTTTTCCTCAGTGACTGTGGACAACAAAATTTTCTTTCATAACGTATCCTTCCTGGATACATTTCATTAGTTATACATATCAATTGTGAAAAAGAAAATATTGTACTGTGTGTCTGAATATTGCATGTATCTATATACAACATATATATTTTATAGGAGCCCTATATAAAATCCTTAAAACATAATTCTTAGAGATACAGGAACTACTGTGACAGTAATCAAAGTTGTTTTGTGGCTTATTTTCTTATTTTTTTACTTTTTTCTTGTGTGTGTATGTGTGTGTGCTTTGTCTTTCAGAGTTGGAAGAACACAGGGATTTCAAGCTTTGAATGTCGGGCGTCTTACAAGATTACCGCAGCTAAGCTGAGAAGACAGATGCAGCTCTGAGTACCAGATTGATTGAGCTGGTGTGTACTGCATGTACATGAAAACGCACATATCCTTGTCATCACATAGACTTGCTCTTGTGTATTCCTGAGAGCTTTGCAATTGATGAAAATTAATTTAAGAATCAGATGGAGCACCTTTCCAGCACAGGAATCGGTAACCCATGGAAAGACAGCTGCCAGTAATGTTCAGCTTTCCCCATGGTCTTCACGGGTGAAAAAAGTTTGCAAGAAGAGGAAGAAAAAACACGCTACACACTGAAAAGGCCTAATAAATACCTCCACAATCTAAATCAATAACTGTGAGGGAAACAGAAGAATACCGAGGGCAGAGGAAACTGATTTTGTTATTGCAGAGGAATAATGTATGATCTTTGGCACATTTTGCTTTGGCCTCAATAGTTTGTGAATGGACTAATAAATCGTGACCACATGTTGAGCAATGATGACTGGAAGTAAGTAAGTTGAGGAACTATGGGACAAGTCTGGGCATTGAACTGAGCAAACCTCGTCATCCTTCTTGAGTTAACCAGGTCATCGCCTTGCATATTCTTTCTCCCTCTCCTTTTTCCTCTTTTCACTTAGTGTGGTATAAATACTAATTGATTGAGCTCATAAATGTTACTCAAATAAAACGATTGGAATACTTCATATGTTTCCTTCTTGTACAGCTGCAAATGTTGTGTCTGGAACTATGAATCTGTGCTGTAGACAAGCATCAAGAAGGAAAGATCCGATCAAACAAGCAAGGAGAATACCTAGAGAAATAGTGAAACCAGGAAGTCAGATTTTTAATGCTGCTTCTTTTTCTTTTTTAGATGATTATATTTCTTCCTTCCTTGAATTTTAGAAGATTTTGAAAGAGTGCTTACTTGATGTGCTTTAATTCTGGCATTTGTTTTTTACAGTAGGATGAAAAGTCTGTGATTCCTTGTAGCAGAAAAAAGGGAAAAGTAAAGGAAAACAAGCTTGACATTTTAGCCTGTTTTGGAGGAGAGACAACTTCATGGTTCACCTGAGGCAAACTTACCTGCTTTGAAAGCTAAAAGCTTTAGAGTGTTTTTGATTCCACTATAAATGAAGAGGGGGTTTCTTTTTCATTCGTGTGTGGCGGCAAAAAGTGGGAAAGCAGGCAAGATAGCGTGATAAACAGTTCAGGCTGTGTTGGGTCTCTGGTGGAAAAAAAGTGCTGCAATGAAAATTGGATTGGCTTTGGATTGCAAAAACTTTTGAGTCCAACGAGCAGTTCAAGAGGGATTTCACATCTGGCCTGGCACACCAGTGCCTGCACAAGTTTGGGTCTGTTGTTTCGCACGGTTTGTGTGCCTTTTTTTCCCTTTATGCAATCTCTTTCAGCTTTAGCAGCAGAAATACATCAGATGGAAAAGATATGCCAGAGGGCAGCTTGGAAAAGATGAATGTCATATATATACATATATATGTATGTGCGTGTGTTTAAATTTCTGCAACTGAACTTTTGAAGAAAATCTGACTGGAGGAAATCTTAAAAGCCTTAAGTTACTTGAAACCTACACATTTGCAACTCTTTGTCTCTGGAATTGCATTACGCTAAACTGGAATCTCAGGCTGTATAAAGATTATATCAAGTTGAGCAAAAAGATGACTTAACCATTTCTTGAGCGCCTCTTATGAAGTAGCTGTTTCTCCAAAGGATAAGTGCACCCTCACTCTACAGACTCGAAAACAAAAATGAACCTGAATTTTTTTTTAAGCGTTACTTTTTCTTAGCCAACTGCCATCATCTTTTATAGAGGAATTTTTCACTATGCATTTGGTGGATATTTATAAACACTGACCCCATCCTCCTCCCTTTCAATGATCTATCCCAGGTCAGTCTTATCAATAAAAAAAAAAATTGATTTAAATTTTGTGCACTAGACACATTACTTTCTTATGTCAAAAAATAAAATATTTAAAAAGCATGTATGCAGCAGTGGAACATGGGCCTGTTCTTTGCAGCGATTCCAACATCCTCTGCCTCTCCTGGAAAGGGAGAGTTCCCAAAAGCGAGAAGGAGAAGCCCGTGTGCAGGAGGCGGTACTATGAGGAAGGCTGGTTGGCAACAGGCAATGGCAGAGGAGTTGTAGGCGTCACTTTTACTTCCAGCCATTGCAGGAGGGACCGGAACACCCCTCAGAGAATCAACTTCAATTTGAGGGGCCACAACAGCGAGGTAAGCAAACCGTGTGTTACGGTTTAACAATCGAGCTTGGAGCTGGCTTCGGAAATAATAGCAGTAATTCTTGTAGAGCATTTCTGCTTGTAACCTGGTGGGGGAGGAGTATGGAGGAGGCTCAGGACTAATCCAAATGTGTTTGGAGGTTTTTTTTGATAGATTGAAAAGCTTGAGGTTTATGGTGAGGATGTTCTTTGGAAGCAGGTCTGGAGTTTGCCCAATTTCCAGGCAAACTCGACAAATGCGTTTAAGAGCATTAAAAACTGTGATAGCTGACTGCTTTTGCATAACATTAAAGTCTGGCTTCGAAGAGTAATGGAAAGGCAGAGGGGTGAGAAAGGAGCTCAGATATAGCCTGCCAGTTTTCAGAAACTGCATACCAGACTGTCCTGCAGCAGGCGGCAGTGTCGTCTTAGCTGTCACCTGCAGGAAAATTTAAGTTTGTTAGTAAATGGAACAAATGGGACATACCAGAAAAATGATAAGGTGCCGTGCAGTACAATACTGTAACTTCAGGATGCAAGGCGTTGTCCTGATTACAATGATACAAAACCTCTTCAGTGTATTTTTTCTGAAAGGGGTAAATCTGTTGGGAAAAGCTGGTATTTCAGCAGTGCTTTATTGTCTTCTGGGCACCTGTCTGTTTCTCTGCATAACGCTTCAAGGGGAGTGTCAAGGATGCCCAGTAGTGTACAGGCTGTTAAGGGCAGGTGTAAGAATTCTTTTCTTGCTGTGTTGAGCCCGCGTTTTAGTTAAGCTACGTTTGCATTGGATATGCTCTTCGAAAAGAGTTTGTCTGTATCAAAGCTCTGCTCCTAGATCTGCAGGAGGAATAATGTCATATGTTCTGAAGTTAAAACCAAAGATACAATGCTCTTTTTCTTGTCTCTTGTGCTACTTATTTGTTTGACTGTAATACATGTTGCCCTTTTGACGTAAGCAGCACCTAAGATCGAGGGGTGGATGGGTTTGGTTCTTGTGTTAATACCAATGATGATCCAGTTTTTAAGGAAAAAAGGAGTGAGGGATAATTATTTAGTCTTAAATAACTACTTGCACACACTTTGTACACAGGTATGTATAGACTGGGGTGTATTGTATGTTACATAGATTATCTTTATAGATGAGAGACAGATTCATGTACATATTTGTATGGAATACAATCAAAAAAACTTGCATGCGCCTCTTCCTGAAGGGAGGAGCTGTGTTTTAATCTAGCAGTCTGCTCTGGGCCACCTTGCGTTCTCAGTAGAACTTTCAGTTGCAGATTTGATTTTGTTTTTGAAATGCGAGATGCAAAGATCACATTTTCATTTCTCCTTATTTTCTTCTCTAACTGTTCTGTGAACTGGGCCCCTATTTTTCTGCTTTTGCATAATATGTGTATTGGAAACAACAGAGGAAGTGCTGTTTATGGGAACGTGATATCTTGTTGCAGAATGTGAAAATACAAGGGTAGGCTTAAGTACATGCCAGTTAAGTGAAAAAGATGCTGATGTGCATGCTGCCCTTTGGTTTGGGCTAGTTTTGCTTTACTTATGCAGTCGGCCGTGAGATTCTCTTTCTGGGTCGCTGCATCATTGCTCTGTATATTGAGCTGTGCTGTTTGTGCATCCTTTCCCCTCACAGTGATTGGCACAAGAATCTCAAATGAAATGAAAATGTGTGATTTTTTTTTTTTTTCCCCCCGATTTGGGCTCTTAAATTGTGCTGAGTCAAGCTTGTCGTAAATAAAAAGGGTTGTGTTTCTGTAAACAATCTTTCTGGTAGCAGCAAATGTAAGAATGACCAGAATAGAGACCACCAATTCACTTCTCTGTACAAGGCTGCTGTGGTGGTGTCAAAAATGTGCCCTACCTAAGGAAGAAGGGAAATGGCTTTTGGAGCAACTAGCTTTGTGGTGAGTCTGTGGCTGCTGTCAGATTTTCCTGCTGCGGTACTTTTTGGGCATTGGTGTAGTAATGCGAAATGATTCATTATAAAATACTTTTCATCAGGCTTACTGAGTGTTTTCCTGTCTCTTATGGAATAATCCTACTGGTTTTCCTAGGAATGAAACTGAAATGCAAGGGTTGGTACTACTTAGAGGTAAATAGTGGAATGTACAAGAAAATAGTTATAGGAGGAAAGATGTTTTCTAAAGAAACGATCTGTTGAAAGATTCTTTAAATAAAATGTTGAACAGCGCTTATTGCTGATGTTTGCATAAGTAGTAGTACATGTTTTTCTTTTCCCTTCTCATCTTAAAAAGGAAGCCAACAGCAACCTTGTCTTTTGTGTATTACCTCGTGCAATGAAAAATGCTAATTTTACAAGCATGTCCTGGTGTATGTGTCTGACTAAAGTTGCGTTTGTTGTACAGAAAATGCCCAAAGGGTGTCTTTGACTTAAACATGTAAGTGCCTGTGTATTTCAGTGACCACTTGCGGGATTGCATTGTGTTGTCTTGTTCTCAGAAATGATGATTTACACATCTGCATATTTTTCTTTGGGATAATGTTAGTGTGACAAGTAAAGTTTTTTGCTTTTTCTGACATACATTGCTGCTTTAATATTAGTATGCATTCAATTATAAAGAATCAAATGCAGTAATGAACAAGCAGGAGAGGTGAAAACACAGAAGCTAAATGCTTTCCGTTTGGGGTATAATTAGTAATGTGCTGTGGGCAGAGCAGTACATTGTATTTCAGTTTTAGGGTGAAAATCTTGAAAAGGTAAAAGCAGCACTGCTTAGGGGCAAGAACATGAGCCTGTTTTTAAGCAGGTTGTGAAGGTGGGTGCTAGTCATGTATTTCTGTGATGTTTTTATGGTTGCTGAAAAGATTCACTGAAACCTTTTGGTACACAGCTCCTTTTCTGCTATAGGCATGCTGGTACAGACATATCAGAACAAATGGGAATGAAGAATCCCTAGGACTGAGTTACTGACAGGCATGTTGCAGTGGTGGATTCGCATGATTCATTGCATCGGACAGTAATTGCGACTGAAATGCTTGGTAGTTTGAGCCAAGGTTGTTTTTTTCATTTGCTTCAAGGTTGGTTATTAGAATTGGAAGCTAGGAAGTGGCTGCTTTATTACTTTAATTAACAGCCTGATGTTTCTGTAGTTTCTAGGGAGAACAAAGGATAAAAATAAGCATATTCCATTTGTTCTATGGCAGGAAGTGAAAATACCACATTTTGTGACAGATCCCTTTTATTTAAAAAAAAATATATTTATAATCCTGATTCTCATTAATGTAAGGGTAAGCATTCTAACAATTAAAATTAAAATTGATGTGTATCAAAGGCAGAGGTAACTGTGGTGCAGAAGGAAGGAGACACATGTGCCGTGCAGCTGCGGCTGTTTCATGTTTGGTAGGAGCAAGCACCTCCCGTCCCTGGCCGTGGCAGGGGACGTGTCTCGGGGCACACAGTGGATGGAGCAGGTGGGAAAGGCCACGGAGGTGCACGGTTCTGTTTGGCTCTGGAGCAATTCCCTTGACCTCTGAGAAGAGACTGGTGGAGGCTGCTGGTCTGGGGGTTTCTTAAGTGTGGGAGAAAGGCTAGAAGTCGGGGAGATGTGCCCTTGTACCACAAGGCAGCCAGGGAGCTGCTGAGGTGTGGTGGCCTAAAATATTCCTTCCCCTTCCCTGCATGTGTAAACACAATGCTGTGCAGGAACTGGAGTGATATGTAGAAGTCTCTGATTTTGACCTCACATGGCTTCTCTTGACTGTATTGGGAAACAGCGTTAGAAAAGTACTTGAGTACTTTCCTTTTCTGACTCTGTAGTAAATTACAGATTAAATGCAAAATATGTGGTCATTTCAGCAAGGTCAGGGTTTCACCTGGTGTGACCAGTAGGTTCTGAAGGCTGAATAATTTTGTACAATACCATCTGGTCCATCCTGAGGTCTCAGGGGAGCTATTTCCAAGGAGGTCTGTGAAAGATGATTAAAAGAAAAAACACCCTACACCTTATCCTCTGTAGACATCAATTAGCTTTACAGGGATCTTCCCTCCCAGTGAAAGATTTACAAGATGCCCGCAAATCAAATTGGTTGGATGGTGCTGTTGTAGGCATTTATTTTAATGGATTCTGTTGTGTCTAGTGTATTAAGATGCTAATGGTTCTATGGCACTTGATGTTTCTTAATCATTAGTATTTTAAAATGTTTTGCAGGTGTATATTTTTCATTGTGCGAACTAAAAAGCCATCTTTGATGTATTTAGTAAGATTCAGTATGCTTATTGCTGGACTGAAACATTACCAAGTAGTGCAAGAATATGCAAATTCTGATGCAGTGAATTAAGTAACATGCTGAATACATTAGCGAGTATGCATAACGATTTTTACTGTAAACATAAAGTGAAGTGCTCATTTATTTGACTTTCTTGGAGTGTCGAAGTGCATGACTGTAGCTGCAGAAAAAAAACACAACACCCTGTTTTGTTTAGCACAGGATTTAGAAGTGAAAAGGGATGTAAGTGTATCTCAGCTAAGGTGTCAAATGAATTATTTTTAGTTACAGCTTTTCAGAGGAACACTGTCCTTTCAAAAAGTATTCAATAAATGCTGCTTCTCATACTACTTTTGTTATGGAAGTCTCTGGACAGTTCTTGGTTTGGTTTTGTTTTAGAGTGGAAGGAGGTTACAAATCCTTTTTTTCCTGTATTACAAAGAAAGCTTTCCTTTAGTGTGCCTACCTTTTGGGGGTTGCGTGCGAAAGTTCAGAGCAGGCTCTTTCTGCAAGTCCATTAAAACCAAAACCAACAAATAAACCTTCTCAGCAGTGTTTGTTGGTTTGTAGTGTTACTGGTAAGAACATAGGAAAAAATACAGGTTTAAAAAAAAAAAAAAAAAACACAACAACTTTGCTTTAATTGTAACTTGCATTTGAATCTTAAGTGTGATTTCTGTTATGGTTAGAAAAAAAGGAGTTGACTTGTGAGTCGACAGCATGGGTACCTCGTATCGGTCGCTGTCCTCAGACACGTCTGGAACAGCTGCCATTTGTGAACGCTTAAGAAATCTTGAGGTAGAGAGATGCCGTAATGATGCCTTTTGGCTATAGGCACCTCGGTGGTACAAGGCACATGGTGATGTAAACTGCAGTGGTACTGCAGATCTTCTCTCCTGCTTTCCAGACACTGCACAGAGAAGACAGGACAAGGTTTGTAGGCAGAATTACTATCTTTTTATTAAGGCAGGCTGGTGTAATTGGAAAAGTAAGGTATGCTTTTGGGCATACAAGCGCTTGTATTTCTGAAAGCTTGCCTAGTTTTTACAACACTGCTAGCTAATACAATAAAAGTTGTGAAATCTGTCTACAAACCATGCCCTTCCTCTGTCCTCAAATGGTTGTAGCCACAAAAAAAAAAATTTTGGGCTGCAGAGAGAGGCAGAATTGGTGCTTCTGTGAGAAGGGACCTGCAGGAGAACGGGTCCTGTGCCTGACTGGGTTGGTTCTGTTAACTTTTTGCTTTGTGACTAATGTTGCCAGGCTTTTCTCAGTCGTTATTTGCAGAAAGGACAAACACTGAGATTTTATGCAGGCTCCTTTATTACAACTTTTTCTGAACTGTCTGTGTGGGCTTAGGCTGTGTGCTTTTAATTTCTTAATGCAAGCATTAAAAGAGCTAAGATACATTTTAATCCTCTTTATTAAGAGGATTATTTAGTCTTTTTCTTACTAGTATTTTAAATTATTAATTTTAAATCAAACTTCTGATGAAGCTTACATATGTTCCACAGCATGCAAAAAGTGTCTTTCGTAGCCTTTTCTTTAAGTTTAACGATTAGAAACCCTATAGGTATAGTAAAGAGGTGAGATTACTGCTGTGTTCATATCTAAGCTTGGTATATGAGCACCTTAATAAGGAAAGTCACAACTAAATATGTAATTGTGAAGGCCTTGTATATGTATAGGTACAGGATCTGCGGAGCATTTGAATAGTGGAGAAATCAGGTTTTATGATAGCTTTTCTGAGCCATAGTAGTCATTAAGGACACTGCCTTACTTTAAACGGTTCCCAGAGGAATTCATCAAATTACAGATAGTCTGAGCAGATAAGATACCCATTACAAACTATAAACATTTCACAATATAATTGAACATAAAGCACCAAGTAATTGCTTGTCAAGTATAGACAGAACGTAGTAGGATAGACAAAAAACAGTACAGGCACTTGTCCTTGGGCAACCAGCATCTCTGCTCTCATAGCGTCTTTTATGAACGTGTGCAAAATTTCTGAGGGAATTCTTAGTATTCCCTTTGCATTACAAGTTTCTTTGAAGAGAGGTAATCTGTTTGTCTAGCAAATTTTACAGGAAGTAACAATAATTAATTTTATTTGAGAAACCTTATGTTTGTGAATTTTCAAACAGAATTGGTAGTCTTACAATTTCAGTATAGAATTGTGACAGTCCAGCTCTGGAATTATTTGAGAAATGAGTGTATTGGAAAACTATCCCTATACATCCCCCCCCCCCGCTTTTTTTTTTTTTGCATTTTAAGGGAATTAAATTTACACAGATGACGTTATTAATGAAGAAGATTGTAGCTTTGTTTAGCCTAGTCAGATTGTAATGGAACTCAAAAGTACAGTTGATTCATTGCTATTCAAGAGACGTGCCAGCAGGAAGGAACTTAAACCACGGACCCTGATGAACAGCAGGGTTCTCAGGTTGGTGGTGGAGGATGTGCATTGGTGGAGCCTCAATTGGCATTTTTGGTAGCTCTCTGCAGACAGCAGAAAGCTGTCTGTAAATCTAGGTGAAAGCCTTTGGTTCTAAACTGGTGGAGTGACATCAAAAACCCTAACTCTTGGAGGCAGGCAGGAAGTGATACAGATGTAGAAGTATGAAGAGATGCAATTTGACTTTGGCTAAAATGAGGGAACAAACTGATGTGCCAGAGGAGGCAGAGAACATCTTTCTCAGGATAAATCCAGATGATATTCTAAGTTGTCAAGCAGTTGAAGAGCACAGTCAAAATCCTCACAAGAAATTAATGGTAGAGATGATTAAAATGCAGAAAGTCAAAGCTGTTGGCTGTGAGGATAACTTAACAAGGGAAGCAGAATTTGAGAAGGAAATTCCTTACTAAGCAGCTGAAGAGGGGAAGAAACTGTCCACATGGCACAAGGACCAATAAAACCCATGCCCCTTGGAAAGCAGTTTTTGTAGAAGCTGCAGAGCATAAGTCTGTTGTAAGGTATATAAATCTGCAGCTCTGGGTAAAATGAAGTCATAAATACAAAATGTAGGCAGGGGAAGATCTGACTTCTGAGGGAAATTGTGTCACAAGATAGTAGTGCCCTAATTACTGCATTGGCTCAAATGTGTGTAAAATAAGATGGCAAGAAACTGTTCTGTCAAGGACAGACAAAATAGGATTGCCAATAAATCTGCAGCCAGCACATCAGCACTACCTTGGGTAAATGTGTGCATGTACCTGCGTGTGTGTGGGAGAGAGACGCAGATGTAGCTGGAGTAGAACCAGTCTCAGAAATGTCTTGCTCTGCGGTTCAGAAGTATTCTGGGAGCCTATGAGGAAGGTGTGCTTTCAGCTGCTGCACTCAAGTGATAAGGTTAAATACCTTGTTAATTAATGTGTTGCTGTGGGAGGAATTGTATTTACTTTTGAGACTGGATGCTCAAAATGTGGTTCCCTGAAATACAAGGTCCTTAAAAGTATGCAGAGGGTGACTAAGTGGCTAAGAAGGGCTGCAGTTTGCAAGTACCTATCACTTCTCGTTCTGGTTACAGCATGAGTTACAGGAATATAGTTCATGACCAAAGTGGACCGGTACTGAAGCAAGTGTATGAAATGGAGGGACATTTGATGTTACGTTACTGGCACAGACTGCTTTACTGTACAAAGTGAGCAGTTAGCATAAGTTATGTTTAGCAGTGCATAAGATAAATGCTTTCTCACGTATGTCATCTTAACAAGTCTACTTTTGCCTGCAGACACCCCATTGATCACAGATGTTCAAGTAGGAATTGCTCTTTTCTCATGGAATGCTATCAACCCTATACAGGATTTATTTAAATTTCATTGCATTTCCAGAATTCTTACTGCTTCCAGAATAATATCCTGCAGTTTCTTCAGACTTAGTAGTCCTTTTACTAAATAGGGAGTGTAGACCCTGCACTCCACTTGTAAGAGAAGTCTGCATGTCATAGGGTCTCTTGAATATTAACAATATTTAAAAACATTTTAAAAACTTAGCACTTGTTTATTGAGAATTATATATTAGAATATATATGTTGGTTTTGTCTGAGGGAAATGAGAAGTCTTCCTGGCCTGTATTAGAAATAGTGTAGCCAGCAGGACCAGGGAGGTGATCGTTCCCCTGTACTCTGCTCTGGTGAGGTCGCACCTCAAGTACTGTGTTCAGTTTTGGGCCCCTCACTACAAGAAGGACATTGAGGCTCTGGAGTGTGTCCAGAGAAGGGCTACGAAGCTGGTGAAGGGCCTGGAGCACAAGTCCTGTGAGGAGCGGCTGAGGGAACTGGGGGTGTTTGGTCTGGAGAAGAGGAGGCTCAGGGCAGACCTCATTGCTCTCTACAACTTCCTGAAGGGAGGTTGTGATGAGGAGGGGGTCAGCCTCTTCTCCCAGATAACTAATGATAGGACTCAAGGAAATGGCCACAAGTTGTGCCTAGGTAGATTTAGATTAGATATCAGGAAAAGCTGTTTCTCTCAGAGTGGTCAGGCACTGGAACGGCCTGCCCAGGGAGGTGGTGGGGTCACCGTCCCTGGCGATGTTCAAGAAGCACCTGGACAAGGTGCTACAAGATATGATTTAGTAGCTTAGTGGGTAGTACTGGTGATATGAGGATGGTGGGACTAGATGATCTTGTAGGTCCTTTCCAACCTTGTGTTTCTATGATTCTGTGAAACAGTGTTTCAAATTAAGAAAGGTTAAGGTTAAAATTTGTCCTCCTGTGTTGTAAATACTTACTACGGAAGAAATGCATCCACATGGAGGGTTAACAAATTAGAACATTGTAATTTTAATAAGTACTACTTATTCAAATTGTTAGGTGTTATGGTGTCCATAACATCATTCTGTTGATTTAAACACATTCAGATTAGGCTTTGGCACCTTATTATTATGTATTACTGAAGGCCCTACATGAAACTGGAATCTCATTGGGTTAATGGGTTAATCGTGGTAACAGTTCCAGTAGTCCCTGTGGTCACTTCGTACATACTCAGCCAGCTCACTGCTCAGCGCCTGAAGGGTAAAGAAGGAAAGGACTAAGCTTTCTGTTCCTCTATTTTGCTTGCTCAGCTGCCTTGTTTTGAAGGAAATAATGCCTGCTCTTCCTATAGCCATTCATATACTTTCAGTGTTACTTTCCTACAAGTTGCCCATTTTTAGTGTCATAAAGACTCAGTGGTAATAACAACTGAAACTAAACACCTTTTTGATATATATACCCAAGATGAAAACTATCACTGTGCAGGAACAGGCATTTTGTTACTTCACTTGAGATATTTTATTAAGGCAGTTTCTCAGAGTGAGGCTTTAGTACTGAAAAGCAGAGAGATTTAATAGCAAGTGTATCTGTCTGAAAATGATAAGACACTTAAGATATTTTAAACTTGGTATTTTGGGGTAGCTGTTATTTTTAAGTTTCTTGTGGTCCTTATGTTTGTAATCTTCAGGACAGAACACTGAAAACTTTTTTTTTTAATACCAAAGCTGCCTTGTTTCTTAGGTTGATTTTTTTCTAATACTACTAGTAATATTAGAAATAGGTTGCTATTAAAATGTTGTTCTTAAATTACTGTTGCAAATAATGGTAGCATTTGAGTTTTGAGCATTATTTCCACTCATTCTCCAGAAGTTGTAAGCTTTCCTATATTAGTTTACTGTTGGAAAATTGAAAATTTTACGTGATGTGCATCCATTATTATTTTTGCTGTTTTTATTAAAGTAGGGGTATGTTAACCAGTTTGATGTAGGGAACTGTAATTATTCATTAACTGATAACAATGTCCATAAGAACAGGGAAAGAGTTGAGAATTTATGCAGAGGTGGGAATGAGTGGGACCTGGGGAACAGAGCAGCCTGGAGGGTTGGGTGGGAGTTTGGGACTGTTTGGCTGTAAGGCACAGGAATAACTGGAGGGGATAGAGTATAAAAACCTGCTGTTTTTATAACAAGACTTTCTGCCATACCCTGGAGTTGGACCTATTGTTCTGAAGTCCCAAATTCCCTTTGTTTTGTGCACAGCTATCAAGTTATGGTCAGAATAGCTTTATCTTCTGTAGTGAGTGATCAAAACCAGAGATGACAACTTTAATAGTTGTTAGTTAAATGTAGATAGTGGATATCAGTCCTGTCATTTTGTGGATTGATGGTGGATGTCAGGAGCAACGTGAAGGTTTTCTTTCTTTTGTAAAGCTTAAACAATTTGTCAGACATCCACTGTGTATCAGGATGATTAAGCTATCAGAAGTTATGAAATGTCAGAATTATCTGCAGTTGATTTACCATGTCAATTCATTTCTTGTGTTTGTACATATGCATTATGATTCAATTTTTAATTATCTGACCAAATCCTTTTTTTCTTGAATTCTCATCCATTGAGTGCATGGATGGTATCTTGTAGATGAGGGACGGTTTACTGAACAAACTCTGTATTATTTGCTTTGAAAATCAATAAATATGCAGTGAAGGACACGGACTGCTTGAGGATACATGAAGTCATGTGGTCAAGGCAGCTGAATGTTGTTGTGGAGAATTGGGTTCTTGCTGATCTTTTCACCATAACCAGGATGTATTTCTCATTTTCTGAGTAATGGAAGTAATGATTTTAACATGTTCAGAGCTGTGAAGAAGAATTAATTAATTTTCTTATATGCTCAGATACTATATCATTCCACACAGCCAGCATTTCTTGGTCTTAAAGCATTTGCTTTTGTCGCTCCATCTTGGTATTCTTCTGGGGATCTGATTTCACAAGCCAATTTTAAAATAAATGTTCATGACTCATCTTCAGAGATTGGTCATGAGTAATATGTGGCCCCACAGCACGTGGGCACCAATGCAGTGCTTCTGTGGCATATATCTAGCTAATTTTGAGCTATTCCTTGATGGATAGCATGGCTAAGTTTAAAACTTGAAACTTAAGGCTTATAACAGTCAGAGTATGGAGATTTTTTTTTTTAGTTGTATTTTATATTCAGCTTATTGTAATTCAGTCGCAATAAGTCTGTCAGCTTCGAAATTACTTGTTCGGAGCTTCAGAACAATTCCAGTGATGCAGATCGCGCCCAGCGGAGGTGTAAGAGTTCTTGCTAATGGGAGGTTTTAGTAACTGAGTTCAGTGCTGATACCGACGGCATTAGAGTTGTTAGATCTAACTCGTCCTGTTGAGCTTGACTCTTAAAGTGTTCTTTAAAAATTTTGTGATGTACTTAATGTGCTGCAGTGGTTATTAAGAGTGCAAATCAGAGATGGGTAATTGAATCTGAAGCGCGGTAGCGTGGCTCCCTTGGGAAGGCCTGGAAGCTGGAGAACGTAAGGTAGCATGTGGGGAGAAGCTGCTTGTTTTCAGCTAACTCAAGAGTCCCCTGAGAAATGCAGACAGTTTACCACAAACTAGCTCCATCCTCACCAGTGCTGCAAATGCCATGTTAGACTGAAAATCAAGTTGAGCTCTTAATCCTCACCAGTAATCAAGGTTTTGTGGATTAATGTAGGCCAGGTCTCTTATGCCATCTCTTCAACATGGGTCTTTAGTGGTCTTAAGCAGACGCAGTGGCATGAACTGTTGTATTTAATAGCAAAGAGATTCATTTGGTTGTGGGAACAACAAAAGCATGTATTCTTTTTTTTCTTTACTATGCTAACTCTGCAGTGATAACTTCGTACCTTGAATGTCAGCAGAGGTGAGTTTTGAATACACATAGGGTGAAAATTTATTGAGTAAACAGTTGCTATTGTTAAATAAATCACCCTTAAGGCTGGAGGTGCATTTTAAAGCCCTTATATTGCCAGAGTGAGGCAGAGGCCCATAAAGTTCCAGATAGGTGTGCAAGCAGTAGAGGAGGCTTTAAAAAGTGGGTAAAGCATTTTTTTTAAATGCTCTTCGTGTTTCCAAGTGGTTGTGGAGGGGGCTTTTTGGGGTTCACTATCCAATGTGATGGTGGGTAATTTTCCAAATTATTTGGACAAGTGTTCTTTAGTAACAATTCCACTGTACTGTGCTGTGGCACTTGTGGGTATCTTGCCTCTGTCAGTATAGATTTAGCTGTCTTTGTTGCAAAATGAAATTATTCCCTAATAATTTTCTATAATAGAGAAAGGTGGGTTGTTGTTATTTATTTATTAACTATTCCCATGGCCAGTACTCATTTTAATGGGTCATGATGGGTTATGTAAAACATTCATCTACTCTGTTGATAGTTGATATTTTGTTTTGCAGCTGTTTTGCCTATTTTTTTCTACTTCTTAGAAGAGGAAAAAAATTAAAGAAACAGATAAAGAGAAAAAGTTAGATTTTTTCCCCCAATTTGAAAGTATTGAACTTAAAAAAATATTTTTTTTCAAAAACCATGCTACTCAATCTTCTTGATCTTTGTAATTCTTCTTAAAGAAAGGCTGCTTTCTTTGTTCACTACTTGAAATAAATAGGGAGGGGAAACCTTGAAATACTTGAAATAAAATTGAAGATCTTTATTTTCCATTTCTGCAAGCCAGTAATAGTTTAAGTTGAAAGTAAGAGACCTGTTCTGAAATAAAAATTGCTTCCAAGATTTTTTTAATCAACTGACAATTTTTGGAACAAGGCTTATCATGGCAACCACGCAATTGTTTGACGGAAGGCTGTTCACCAATTTCTATTCATTTCTGGGTGGCTAGGATGAGGCTAATAACTGTGGGATCTGTTCTGAAATTTCCTATCACTTCTCATTTTTAAATGTGTTGTTCCAAGGGATCAGATGGGGATTTTAAGCCACGCTTCTCATTGGCAGCAATGAGGAGTGTGATGTGTCTGGACCAGCAATGCCTGATCTTTCTACCCAAAGAGCTGTAGGCTATGCTCTTTACTGTGTTCTGCTGAACGTGCTAGGAATGCGGAGCCCTGGCATTCATGATTCGTCAAGACTGTGCTATCGAAGGAAATGTGACTGCCCTGCTCCCACTGGCAGGGATGAAGTGTCGTGCCTTACACAGCCGCAGGAGCCAGGCACTCTATGTGTGATGGTAGGGTTCTGTGCTGCAGCTGCTCTGTCGCTGGAGACCGGCTGTTCCTGTAGCTGGACAGTAGCAGAGGATTTGGGTTTGCTTCCCCCATTCTATAGGGTTTTTGTCACTGAAGGACCCCAGTGGTAAGAGACTGAGTCAAGCTAAAGAGCAGAAATGACCACGGCAGGAACTCTCAATCACCAGGATGCTGAACCGTCTGACATCCAAAGGCTGTTAAATGCTGTGGGTATATGACAAACTCTAGTACAAATAGCATGCTAGATCTTTCAGAATATTAATCTGTTTTATGATCTCCTTTTATTTATAAAGCTATATAATAAAGTGCTCCAGGGTCCTTTCAGATGAAAGGCATTAGATAATGGCGCCTTTGGATGTTTACCTCTTGTCTGGGTCTTTTAATTCATTTATCACTGAAATGCTCTATTGCAGCAACTCTGTTCTTGCCCATGTGTGGTGTGAAACCATTTGAATGTCATCCTTATTTATTTTAGCTCATTTCTTAAGTTTCCTATTGTGAGGCATCTATGGGCTGAATTAAAACAGATATGAAACACTCAAAGCAAATCCCTGCATAAAACTGCCAAATAAAACACAACCAGGCAAGATTAAAAATAAAAAAATAAGATAATCGGGCACAAGGACAAACTCAACAGACCTCTTGCAAACCACCCACAAAGGGATTAGTTCCCAGCTACCCAAAGGAATGGGAAAAACACGGGTAGCAGCTAAAAAGAGTGAAAGGGAAGGGACCCAAACCAGATAAAAATAGCTCTGTTGAAAGAAACAAGACTCGCAGTGGAGGCAGCCAGAAAAGGACAAGAAAAGAAGGGCATGGTGAAATGAGGCAGAGATGCAAGTTGTTAAACACGGCTGGAAGCTGCCTTGCGATGCGGGATGCTGGTCCTGTAACTGATGAGGAGCAGGCTGGCACCTCCCTGCCCCTTGCCTTTGGGTTGTTCTGCCTGCCTAGGGACTGCTGGCTGCAAGGAGGGGGCCTGTGGTGCTGGTACTAGTCAGGACGCTGCTTTTCCAAAACACAGGTCTGCTTTCTGTGGTTGGATTTATGGTATCAGGGCCCTTATCCCACCCACTGCGCACAAAAGACCCACCTACCAAAATGTTTTGCAGGATGAGGTCTAGAATGTGAAAAAGATGCCTCCTCTGGAGGTTTTGGATTTTTCTGGTGTTGCTGATTTCTTCTCTTCTTTCTCCAGAAAACCCTTTGTAGCTGTCTGAAGGCTATGGGCAAGTGAAGACCAAGTACAAATGCTTCTCTAAAACATCCTATTTTTAATTAAGTATTTCTTCACGGATAGACCCTTCCTATTATAAGATCATTTAAATGAAATCTGTGTTGGTGCCAGGCCTGTAATCCGAACTGTAGTACTTCACCTGGGCCAAGTTCTCATCCCAAAGCAGGTTCAGTTAGTGAGGGCTGGAGAAGAGCCTAACATGTGGCTTGGCGTTTTTGGTAGGATCCACCCATTTGAAAACAAACACACCCTGAACGTTATGCTGTTCCTTTATTAAACCTTTTGGCAATCTACATCTGGTTTCTGCTTTGCATAGTTGCTGCTTTATGGAATTCTTACTGACTGTTATTTTTTCCACTTGCCCTATTTAGGTACGTATTTTAATGTTAGCAATAATAATAGCAATAAGTATATCTTTAGTTCCACTGCTGGTTTTTCTCAAGTAACATTCCTGTAGTTTTCTCTCCCTCTCCCCCCTTGCAATAACACCCTTTTGCATTAAAAGTATTTTAATGTTTTCAGTTGTTACCATATTCTGCCGTTCTGCCTTCATTCCTTTTAAATCTGTTTATGTGAAATGTGTGCTTGGGAAAGCTGGAAGTTGCTTGTTTTCATTTGAAACATACATTCATTAAAATAGCTAAGAGTATATAAAGGAGCAATTTCTGTTGCATCAAGCAGAACTTTGACTTTATTGAAGCTCTCTTTGGCCCTTAAGCTGTCTTCATAAATCAAAACTCGTCATACCCATAGGAAGCTCCGTTCTGTTTGTTGTAGCTTTGAACACAAGGATTGATGCTACCTATGGTCAACTATCCAGGAGTGTGGTGTAAAAGGAGGATGATGAAAGGAAGAGTCTTTTACACCCTCGTATGTAACCTAAAATTTAGCATGTCTCAATTCCTGTTCTTCACTGGTAGTATTATGTGAGACTTCGGAAAACTATTACTTTGGTACTGGCTTGTGGCTGTGATGAAACACACCGCAGTCTTCAGAGCTTTCTGATAAGCTGCTGTTTGAAAATGGAACAGCAATAGTCAACGGTATTTTTTTCATTTTATCTGTCATTTTGGCATTTACAAATTCCATTTTTCCTGTATTCCTCGTAGTTTCCGTTCTCATTTTGGAATTCGAGGAGCTTTTCAGCCTTAGTTGGCAATTAGTGTCTGTTTGTCTTGCTGGTCTGATTCATCTCAATTACATCAGCTCCAGAGCCCATAGATATTTCTAAAACAGTTCTGTTCCACTTTCTGGTGTGCCAACTCAACTTCCACTGCTTACTGATGGATTTGTTTGGGTCAGAGTTTTCTGCCTGGACTTTCTGGAGGCAATGCAATGAAAGGAGTCTTGCAAGGTGTTAGGGTATTCACTATAACTGTGGTTTTGGGCATTTGGCTTGGTAAGGCTGTGTTGAGATGTGTTGTAGAAACAGGTGTATGTGCAGCTGTCTGCTTTGTTGCTGGCAATTGCAACTGGCAATTTTTAGAATTAATTTGTAGCTGCCTGCGTGTCTCCAGTTTGAGACAGGACAGCATGCCGTCCTAGATGCTGAAGGCTTTGTCCACAGTAGTAAAGAGCATCCATAGAGTATCAGATCAAATGTGCAGATGGCAGTGTCCTGCCTCTCTGGAAATGACTGGTACCAATGTGTAGGAGAGAGCTGAGGCACTGGTGAGCTCACAGTTATACTTTCCCAACGGAGCCCCTTGCTCTCCAGGAGTCTGTAGCTCGGGAGCTTCCTGGGCCAGGTGTGCAGACTTTGTGTCCGCACCACTTTTACCTAACTGCTTTTTTGCATCTGTTTAAAATTTTGACATATATAATGAATTGTACATTTTACCTACGAGTTCTGTGAAAAAGTACATTCTTTTGTTATTTGAATATCCATCCGTCTCATTTGCTTCAATGACCTTCATTTTCTGCACTGCAAAAAGCAGTAACAGTTGTTACCTATTTATTCCATGCCGCTCATTAGTTAATAGACCTATGTGAAAGCCCTTTATAGTGATTTATTTTACTCGTTTCAATAGTGCTAGTCTGTAGCTCATACAGAACCTAATCTATTCCATCCATTTGAATTTTCTTTTTTTTCTGTACTCTCGATGTGTTTTCAAGTTGCCTTATATCCATTTTAAGACTAGAGGCACAAGAAGTACACATAATAGAAACGAAAACCCACACAGTGGCATAATGATGGTTTCTGTTTTCCCTATTTTCTTCCACCCCCTTACAGCTGTGAATGGTGGCCAATGTAATAATGACAATTACCACTTATTGTAGTTAGAGCTTATGTGTTTCTTTGAAACAGAGTCTAGTGGGGGACATTTTAACCGGTGATGGATAGAGGACCTGAGGTGGACTCCCAGTACAGTTCCTACTTCTTTGTTTCATGTAATATTTGTCAAAACAGCGGCGACAGATTATGATTTTTTGCAGCATGAAGGATGGCTGCATTCAGCACGCACGTACGCAGATAAAAGACGTTGAACAGCTTCAAAAGCTCAGTCAGTCAGTCTGTCAGAATTGCACTGGCAGACCTGGAGCGTTGTACGTACAGGTGGGAGCTGCAACTGAGATCTCTTTGTTCATGGGAGAAAAGGGAGTTTGGTTTGACAAGGTTACTGCTGAGAGGTGCCGGATTGCTTGGCTCTGACCACGTCTTCACAGGCCTTGCAAGAGGCTTGCCCTAAATCTCTTCTGGCAAGCCGTGTTTCCCTTCTGGAAGTGCATAGCCTTCGTGTGCCTGTCCTCTGGGGTGCCACCTGACCTGATGGCCCTGGTCCTGGGGTCTCCCCAGAGCTGTCTCTGTCACAGCCATGCCTTTGCTCGTGCTTTGAAGGGTCCACGGGGAAGCTACTTTTCCACCTAGGGGAGTTAGGGAAGAAAAGCAACAAATATGGCAAGTGTACTTTGACTTCTTCCAGAATCAGTCTTCCTCTGAGACCCTAACTGTTTAGTGAATTTTGTGGTGAAGAGGCATGTGCCTATGCTCAATAACCCCATCCCATGCAGTTTGGAGAAGTTTTTTTAAACAGCATCAAGCCTTAGAACTGGGCAGAAGTTACTTACCTGCTCGCTAGAAGGTTCTGAGGGCTTGTTACAGGATTGACAATTCAGAGAAGCTGTTCTCTTGTCGAGTTAATGGAAATATATTTTTGAAGTAACTGTGTTGAAGATGTTTTTCTCATATCTACAGCTTTTATTTATAAGATATAGAAATCAGATAATCTTTATTTGATGTGAAAGGTGACCATTTAAAAATGTGTTATGCAGGCAGCATACTTGATTTGTCTCTCTTGACCAAGTTATAGGTATGTGCCGTTTTGCAAACGTGCTCCAGAGTAATACTGATGTACTGAAGTATTGATCTGTTTTCCACCAAGTAGTTTTGGTGACTGCCTTTATCGGAAAGGTCTAATGCATGAGGGGAAGACCCGTGGATCTTGTTAGAGGTGTACACGTCCCAGCTTTGATCATGTTGGGTATAGTGGCATAAAGACATCTGTGTTTCCTGATAGGGCTACTTTACCCTGATTTCAGCTGGCAGATCCCTTGATTCAGTAATATTTGTCTACCTGGAGAATGGATCTCATTAAGATTCAAGTAGGTGAAGAAGACAGGCACCTACAGACTCAAGCAAAAGTATAAATAAATAAAATTCTAGTAAGAGAAATTTGTAAAGATCAGAAAAAAAGCCAATACTCAAAAGTAGGTAAAAGGACAAAACCTGTAAGTTTTCCTATAAGGAAACAGAAATACAGAAATTTGGCAAAGAAATTCAGACAGGAACATAAATTAGGTTACTTTTTACTTAAATTTTCTTTGAAATATCAAACTCGTCTTCATTTTCCTTTAAGACCTTGGGAAGGCTGACTTTTTTTTTTTTTTTTTTGTTTTTTTTTTTGTTTTGGCTGAGTAGAGAGCTGAGTAGTGCCCAGTGGCAGAACAAGAGGCAATGGGCCCAAACTGGAACACAGGAGGTTCCTCCTGAATATCGGGAAGCACTTGTTTGCTACAAGGGTCGATGGAGCAACTAGCACAGGTTGCCCAGAGAGGCTATAGAGTTTCCAGCACTGGAGATCTTCAAAAGCCCATGGTCCTGGGCCACCTGCTCTAGGTGGCCCTGCATGAGCAAGCAGTTGGACCAAATGGCTTCCAGAGGTCCCCACCAACCTCAACCGAAGCTTCAGACCTTCATGTGAATTTGGAGCTCCATCTCCTTTAGCTGTAAAATAGAATTTTTTTGGTAACACTTGATTAAACCTACCTTGTTATGGAGAATGCTTTACGGAAATAACCTTGGTGGGGTCTTTCGTTAGCAGGATTGAGTAGATATTTGGTATTTATGACTCACAGGGATGCTTACTAATGTTTTCTTGATGGGATCTGCAGACTCTTGTCCAAGAAACATTTTTTTAACTAGGAGAACAAAATTAATTAGATTAATTGGCATCCAAATTGGATTATTTGGCAGGACTTTGTGCATAAATACCTCAGTATTGGTGCGTGATTTAAAATGATGATGACATTGATACTAAAATGTAAAGCATTGAAATTTAAAGTTACTTTAGAGTTACTCAAGTACTATTTTAAAATCAATTCTTCAGTCTTAGCTGCAGGCTGTAGACAGCAGTATTTGCTTTTGATAAAGGATACAGACAAAATTGATTGAAGGCTTACTGAGGAACAGAATTGTTGCAGGTTTGCAAAGTTAGACGAGGTATAGCACTTTGGAGAGGATTCTAGAGGAAAAGCCTGCTTCCTAACAGGCATAATAAGCTTGTATGATCCAAGAGATGCAATCTAACTGGCTGACCTTACTGAATTTTCTATGAAGTTGGCTTGAAAAGGCGAGAAATAACTTCCATTTGAAGGAAATTGTCTGCTTCTTTGAACTTCATTCTGTGACTTGCGTTTGTAATTATTGATATAGCTTGAGCTGAACTGCAGCTTTTTTCTAATGGCGTAGTATGTTTTGATTTTAGTTAGTTGGTGTTTTTGCAGTGTTTTGAATGTGAAAAATGCTACATAAGTGCAAAGTGTTGCTTATTATTTTCGGACCAGTAGTCTTGGTTTATTTACTTGCATGAATTTGTGCCCCAATTCCAGTTTCACTGTCGTTTTCTTTATCTTTTACCACGTGTTGCTTAGTATAGATGGCTTAGCCGAGACTCGAGGTGGATTTTTTTTTCATTCTTCTAAGAATCACTTAATATATCTTTATGATGCTGGTTTCACTGATGCATGTTTTCCCTGTTTTCAAGCCTTCAAGTTGTGTCCCAGTGTTTTGATATAAATCTTATTTCTTTCCTTTTTTTCTCAATTGCCATGAGTATGTTCTTCATTTAGGAAAAAAAACTTTTAATATGAAATGCTTTATTTAATTTTAGTTCTCTGATGTGTGACACAACAGTAATAAAATATATTTTACCTCATTCTCCGTATGAGAGTTTTAGATAACACTTGAGTCTTCTGTGACCATGAAGATTTATAAAATGTAGACTCTGCTTTGATGCAGAAGTTACTGTTTTATAGGATACCAGACCTTGCTTCTCATATGGCCCCACCACCTTAGTGTCCCTATAAATGATGGATGCAAATCCATCTACAGTTCAACTGTGACAGTCTGTCTTGCGGCATGCTACAAGATAAATTTGATTTCTATGGAGCAATTTAATATTTTGATAGGAGCATTTAAACGCATGAGAGGATGTTGCTTTTGACATCTGAAGAACCAAATTTTTACCTTGATAGGTCTTTTTAAAGAAAGAAAATACTGTGAAAGCCTAAGTTCTTTTTACTATTTTGAACAAATTTAGGTAAGAAAAATTAGCTTTCTGTTCAGTTAGATAGTACATGCATACTCTTTAGATGGCCATTTATGCGGAAAGGTGCTGTCTGCTGTTTTTACAAATCAAACCACCCAATTGTGGCTTCTGTATTAGCTCATAAATGGAAGAAATTCAAAAATTGAAACTGGTCAGCTGTTGCCTCATGGCCTCAGTCAGTTGGAAAAGAAATGTTTCGTAGGGAATCTAATAGATGTTTACTTGGAAAAAAATGGTGCTAATAGTAATGACCATTTGCAAAAGGTATTAACGGCAGGAACTTTGCTTACGAAATCTTATAAAAAGCATTGTGTAGTTAAATGCTTTGACGTGACCGGGGGGAACATAAAGGAAGCTGGCTCTGGCTGCCCTTTTATCGCTGTGGTGTTCCAGTGTGGTGAGAGAAAGGAGATTAAAGCTGGAGCTCTCACTATAAGGAGGAAGAACGTGTCCATCAAGACCCCATTTGCCTTTGTCCCTCCTCCCATTTGATGGTGTTGAAAAGTAATGTTCCCACCAGAGTGGGAACATTAGCCTTGCTTTTTAAGTGATGGCTTCCAGGAATTTTCAGTTGGGAGTAAATAGATCTGCGCGTGGCCAGGACTTGATAGCTCTTTTTATAGGCAGGATCTATTTTTGTTATGACCTATTTTTGTTAGTGCTTTACTTTCTTTAGTTCACTTGAGAAATGCAGCTTATTTTTCATCTGAGTTGTCGTTCAGTAGTCACATTTTCCATGGCTTTGGAAGCCTCTGTTGAGTTGTTTTGGAAGTAAATGGTGGTTTGTTTTGGTTTGGTTGATGCCTTGGAGCTGTACTAAGTTCTTGTCAGGACACCAAGCTCATTGGTGATTAATAGGCTTATTTTAACATCAGTTGATTTTAATTTTTCTCAGCAGACCTGTGATGGCCAGTGCTGGTAAATTCTGTCATTATCTGTGGGGCTTTGGTCTTGGATGCTCTTCTCTAGGAGTCTACTAGGAAACAAACTCAAATCACTGGCTCTGGTTTTTGAAAACCTTAAAGAAACCATTTGAACAAAGTTAATTAAAAAAAAAAGATCAAAAGTTACAAAAGCTAACAGGCTTACGTGGTCATTTTGAGAAAGAAAGTAGATGAGTAGATTGAGTAGAAAGTAGATCATCTGAATTTATATCAAAACAAAATTCATTTGCTGCTAGTATTTATTTCAGCTATTTGCTAATGTCAGTGTGAACAGTGATGAGAAGTTCTTTATGAATGTCTACATTGGGCATCATCCAGTCTGACCAGGAGCATGGCACAAACTGTAACAGCTCAGTGCAGACTGTAGTAACTTGGTAGTTTGGTCACCCAGCGTATATTGGATAAAAAAATCTCTTGCAGTTGAAAAAAAGTACATTCCTTTTGTCCCAGATGTTGAAGTTTCCATTTCATTGAAGAAATGAAATTTGTAAGCCCTTGGAATATTTTATTTTTACCTCTAGGTAGGTATCCAGTGGCAATAGTATTGATAATCTGTACATTGCTTCAAAGTACTACTGAAACACTAACTGAGGAGAGAAATGTGGAAGGCTGAGGCAGATGAACTGGTAGCAGTTAATGGCACCCTAGGGCTAGCTGCCGGTAGCTGTGTGCTCGGGTAACCAGATGCTCCTCTCCCAGTGTTGTCTTTCGATACTGTCAGAGCTCTTTGAAAATTGTCTATCATTGTTCTAATGAAAGACCGCAGAATTTTCACAAAATCAATTACTTCAGTATTTTCCTTTGGGGAAAGGGAAATTGAAGTAGCGTTTAATGTGATTGCTGAATTGACTACCCAAAGTGCCCCACACCAGTCCTTTACATGAGCAGACAACTCAGCAAGTGCTGTCATTTTTCCGCTTATATATGGACTGTGGAGAGATGAAAATGTAAGTGCAATGGAGCTGAGTTATACCTATTAAACACACTGCATAAAAATCTCTTAGGCTACACTAAGTTCCTGGGAAATTAATGCATTCAGTTAGGATTATGGAAAAAGCTGCTCTGCATAATGGCTCTTCTTGGAGGTGCACGCATGGGTGCATTTGTTGGTTTGTTTCGTAGGCTGCCTACGTTTTAGAGCTTAGAACAGGTACAGAGATTGTCACCTGTTATATTTTTTAGGTTTTAGGACATTTTCTAAAGGAAGAAGATAAATAATGAACGTTAAATCTAAGCAGTGAATTCATTTGTGTGGAGCTCAGTGAAAATCGATTTAGTTTTTGCTCATCCTCCTTAAACTTGATTTGTATTCTGCCTGTAGGGGAACAGTGCTACTATGCATTTTAATAGTGCAAAATAAGTTATTAATTTTGGAGTGTTAACTTGACAGCATTTCTATGCAATTACGTTCTCTTATAGATTGGTTGAGGTTCTTTTTTCTTTTTCAGCCTAGCGTTGGGATGAGACTTACTTCAGAGCCTGTCAGCACTGATCTGTATTCAGCTGGAAGAGTGGCAATTGAGTTGAGCACTGAGCTGAGAGCGTGGCTTCAGCAGCAATCCCATTTCCTGCGGTCCTGGGCAGGCAACCCTAAGAAAGAGAGCTGAATTGTGCTCTCAGGAGAACTGGTGCAGCATCAGTAAAGCCAGTGGCGCCGAAGGCTGCTTAATGCTTCTGTATTTTGGGACAGTTGTTCCAGTGTCTCCTTTTGGACAGTGGTAAACTGGCCCCTTTGCACAGCCCGTGCAGTGACAGTTGTGGATGAGAGGAAGGGTTGCATTACTTCTGCTCCTTTTCTTGATGTACAGTGCCTAAGCAAGGTGCAAGAATTGGCTTCGCTATCACACTGAGTTTGTCGCCTCCTCAGCTGCTTTGAGGGTGAACCACAAATTTTGGGTCAAATCTTGAGCCCACCAAAGGTTGTGAAAATTATCTTCTGATTCCAATAGAATCAGTCATGGTTTTAGCTTTAAACTAAGTAATGTATCTGTGAAAAGATGCACATCCTTAAAAATATTCTATGCAATAGTTGTCTTTTAGGGCTTTTCCTTTAAGAAGATCAGTTAGTAATAAAAAATGCTTCTGTAGTATTATATGATCTTGTATTGCACACAGCATATTAAGGGCAGATGACAGTTGTCACATTTTATTGCTACTGAAAAAGTAGCTCTGGATTGAGCTTCTTTGTGTCTTGATATCTTTAATCCTAACTGAGAGAAGAGTCCAATGCCCAAATGGTTTGGTGCGTTGAACTTGAAAGCATCTGACAGGCTGGTAAGCCGTTTTCTCACTCATGAAATGCTTACATTTTATCTGAAATAGAATTGTACTAGGCTGTTGCTTGGCATGTTACACCTGTTCTAGTGTTGAAATGAGTGGGCATAATGTATTTTAAAAATTGTGAAAGAACACTATGACAGATGAAATACGGAGTGCACAAATGTCACAAAACTCCTGAATTAAATTGGGCTGTGTGACATGAATTCTGTACTTTATGCACAGGCATTGGGAGCTAGTCTTTAATTATACAACCACATAGTGGGTTTTCCTCCCTTTCATACTACAGAATGACTGGTTTGCTTGCATTTATTCCGGGAGCCTCCAAACCAACTTGTAATTAGCACTTGTAATAATAGATGGTGTTCAAAAGTAAAAAGACTAGCCAGAAGTGCTAACTCATGTTAAGTGCAAAGTCACCACCAGTTGCCTATGGTTTTGTAGAATGCTTTAAAAATAACGTTTAGATCAGTGATTGGCATGTAGTAAGGGATTCGTTAACAAGGTTCGCTTGGTAGAGTCGTTGCACATAAGCATGGAGATGTGTCAGGATTTGCAGCTATGAAGAACCACGTCCATTTCACATGTGACACTGACAGGTGCTTAAAAAAAATAAGAAAATTGTGTTTTTTACTCTATTCTCTAGAGAAATTGAAATAAAAATATCATTACAGGCTAATGATGAAGCATCAAGCTGAGTCAGGTGTTCAAAGGTTGGAATTGCACTGGTAAAAGCCAGTAATAGGCTTTAATCTCCTGCAAGTGACCTAATTTTGAAACTGTCTCATTTTGGAGCCAGTGAGACTGGACTGGGGCTGTGCTCCCTAAACACTACAAGGTGGTGAGCGCTTGCACAGGCTCTCAGACACGAGAACAGATTTGGGAGGATGAAGACCTGTTCCTCATTTCTCCAATTCACAGTCATTTTCTATGCGTGTGCTCTTAGCCTGCAGCAAACATGAGGTAATTGATGTTAGCTCATTAAACTTGCGCTTACTAACCAAGTTATTTATTAATGCTGATCCTCCATGTTAAAGCCAAGAGGATCTTAAGAGGCAAGGAGGCCGTTGTGCCCTTGCTGCTTTCTCTGCAGCAGGTTGAGCGCTTAGCAGCCTCAGGGAGGGTCTGCTGAGCCCATGGAAAACTAATTCCTTAGGGGAAGGAAAAGGCACTGGTCATTACTTCCCTCCAAGAGTCAGTTTTACTGTAAGGATTGTCGTCTGCATGAGCTGTTCATCATTTCTTTCTCCGATTGTTTAGCAGTTTGTGGGCACTTCAGTCTTGCGCACTGTAAACATTAATCTGCTAAGCCAGTCATTGGAGTTTTATGTGGCAGCAGTTAGGTAATAACATGGTCTGAGTTTAGTTGTGAATGCCATTTGAAGGGGAAAGGAGAAGCACAAAACCACCAAATATTTTCAAGGGAAGTAGGAAAGAAAGGGAAGGAACGCTGTGGCTGGAAGGCGGTTTGATAGAAGCTGGCATCCTGCTCAGGCTGTCCCACAAGGTGAAAGAAATAATGACCCTGCATTGCTACAGCCTGGAAAAAGGAACTCTAAGGGTACTTAAATTAAAAGTACAAGTTTGCCAATAAGCTCAAGGGAGAAGGTGAAGGTGTTATTTTAAACCAGTGTAACCACAGGATAGGTCAGGTTCCCATCCATTAGGGCTGTTTCAGGGACAATGGCAACGTTTCTGCTATTCAGCAGCAAAATACCTGGCTGAACAGCTGAGTTCTTCTGAAACTGAAAAAAGATGAGCACATGTGGTATTGATTATTTAGCAGCTGTGGTAAATACAAGGTTCAGAGTAAACTCTTGTTGGTTTAGAGGCTCTCTTGGGAGCTGCATCTTTGGTGTCAGTTCAGCCTAGCCAGTCTGATTTGTACATTGAATGTAGATTTGCTTTCTCCAGTCTGTCTTTCTTTTTGTGATTAGATGAGGTAGTTTCTCAGTCATTTCCTTACAGTGAATTATTTCTGCTCTTTTCATTTGCATGGAGATTTCTGTATGTGGATAAAAGCTCTTTTTTTTACCAGCTTGTTCCTTTACAGCCAGGGATGCTTCTCCCCTTGTAGTGGGAGACCAGAAGCTCTCAGGACTTGTGGTGTTCCTCACCAATATCTATAAATATCTATATTTAGATATTTCACCAATATCTCACCAATATCTATAAAAGCTCACAGAGGAGGCAGACAGTCTTTCAGTAAGCAATAAATCATGACTCAGGGCCAAGTCCAACTGATCAGTCTTGTAGTGACTGTTTTGGTGATAATGTGTTTTTTGTGTTCTTCCCTCCACCCCTACCTCCCTTCATAAAATGTGAATAGCATTAATTCCCTTTTGCCATCTTTTTGTTTGTAGATCTTAAACTTCTGGGACTCTGTCACAGTGTATTTGCACAGAATCTAGCACATTGGGATCCTCATCTTAGCTAAGTCTCACTAACATGACTAGCGGTAGAAATAATAAGCACCATCCCCTCCTTAGCCCAAACCTTAAGACAAGCAAGAGCTCTTGAGGTTGATGCTCAAGTAAGACCCAGCAGACTGCTGAAGGTTTTATGCAGGAATTTTTTATCGCATGAGCTCGTCTGAACAAGAGGTGAATTCACAAAATATTGTAAAGATCAGAAACAAGCCTGACTTTAAAGATGGAAACCCCCAAATGCTAAAAGTTCTGAATCAAATGTTAAATTTTGTGCATTTAGCTTTCTTCTGAGATCAGAAATACGTAGTCGATATACATGAACTACCTGTCTTCTGCAGAGCTGTTTAGTAATAGGAGAATTGTGACTCTGTCTTATTGTGTTCTGGTTTGGATCAGGCTGATTAATTTAGAAAGAAAAATTGATTGCAATGTTTTATTTTTTTCCCCTTGTTTATAGCCAGAAAATAAAAAGAAAATATTTTAGGTGGATTAGCAAAGCCATTCCTTGTGGTGTATTCTTTCCCTTATGGAGGATGGTGGCTGTTTAGAAAGAAGAGGCTGTCATCCTTCCTAAAGCCAGATCTTGTCATTGGTCCTTGGGGTGCACAGGGACACAACCATCCTTTTGTGGTGCAGTTCGTAATGGAATTTTCTGCTACGCAGCAGAAGTCATCAGTCCCTGATAGCTTAAAAAGAGTGGGGGAAGATGCCATAGACATTAATCCTTAAACAGATATATAAGCAAAATTTTTGAATGATGCATGAGATTTTAGGGAGCTTTTACAATATGAGGCAGTATTGCCCTACGATCACTTGGGACAAAGGAGCGATTTAAAGCAAGATATTCGGCATTTTAGTAACCTGATTTCAGTTTAAATTATACCTAGGCTTACCCTCCTGAGTTCTGAATTTTCTTGAAGTATTGCACCTGCTTATATTGGTATATACTGTATTATTCATGTGTAACTGTGGTTGAATCTTTGCTTTACCTAGAAAGCCTTACAACATTTAAAAAAAAAAAAAAAAAAGAAAAAGGTAGTTGGTATTTCTGCAGTACAGGAAGGTCAGAACTTGAAATTTGTACTTGAAAAGGGGGGGGGAGGGTGTATCTGAAAGCTCTACTCCCTGTAATTATGTTGTTATAAATTAGTCCAGAAATACTGCACTTAGCCCCTGCTGAGACCAAACGTTGTAAATATTTAATTTTTTGATTAATAGCCCCTTCTCATAATCTAAAATTCATAAATTTGCAGTTTACATTTTGTCTCACTTTGTTACCAGCCTCATTTTTTAATTTTAAAGACAATCTCCAGCTGAGCTGAAATATCAGTTGTCTCATCGGTAGAATCAGGCTATCACCTGGGAAGACCTTCAGTATATCTGCTGACTTGAAACACAGAGATAATCTGCTGCAGAAATAAAAATAGTCTGAATTATCCAGAGGAGGCAGAGGATGACACTACCAGATTATAGCACTGCTAATTTGTATGCAAATGTACCATCTTCCTTCCAGAATTTGATCCGTAAGAGCTGTTAATATGGAAGAGTAAAGTATGAAAGCCATTCCTGGAACTGATCCAGGCAGATATGGGTTAGTGCTGGGTGGCTACATCCTGGTGCACGTATATGGGATTATCTGAAAAAATGCTACATTTGAAAACAATCTGCATTTGAAAAGGCCAAGTTGACTGCTGTGGGAGAGTGCAGTGCTGCATCTACCTCTGCTTAGGCTAATGGTCCTGTATGACTTTAATCATGACTTTCATTTGCTAGAAAATTTCAGTGCCTGGAAAATCAAGTGATAAATGTCTGCTTTTTTGCTACTGAACGTTGTTGATTACCTATGACTGAACATTACCCAAATGAATGGAAACATTTTTGTGGAAGGATTTTTTTTTCTGACTTGAATAATTTTTTTTTCTACAGAAGGCTGAGGGAAAAGAAACAGCAGCAAAATGTAAATACTCAGCCTTAGAGACTTATCTTAGAGCCAAACCTATTTGCACATTTGAATCTTCTGGAAGCTTTACTGCTCTGTTCAATTATCTGAATTTCAGGCTCTGTTGACTGAGTTCCACTCCCTTTTAATCTACAGTGGAGTTTGCCATGGTGAAATTCCATGGCACAAAAATATACCCAAATAACTCTACACACGTGGTTGTGTGGTCTTTACATTGCATTCTGTCCATACCTAAGAATAGATAGGCTCAGGGATTTTCATTTCCCACAGTTTATTTGCTATCATGATTAACCCTCATGTCATGAAGTAACAGCTTTGTATTTTGCTGTAGCAAGAAAAAATGAGGATACAAAAGTCAAGGAAAACAAAACAATTTGCAAGGAAAGTAAGGATGTGAAGTCAAGAAAAGGAGAATTAATGTTAGAATTCAGGTTATTAGTCTGTCCTCAAATTTTCTTCATATGTGTTATGGCTCTTTTACTACACCAATACTGTATTTCTTAGGTATCATTCTTTGGGTCCTTTGCCTTGCACAGGACACGTTGTGAGTGGTGCACAACGTGAGCAAAAAGTTATGTCTACAGCTTGGGACGCTGGTGAAGGACAGACCAGCAGCATGCCTCCAGACTGTGCAATGTTGGGCAGCAACTTCTGCTTCAGTGTCTGCATGCGGAACAGGCAGGGAACGATGATGTGCACGCATGGACTCACCATCCCAAATTCATGTGTTCCACAGCTGGAAAATGTTGCTTTCTTTTAATTCAGAGATTTGTTTTCTGAATTTGTGACTTTTTAAGATAAATGAAATATTCTGATGTGAAATTTGAAGAGAGATTTGCAATATTTTCTGGGTGCATTGGACAATACTATTTTGCCTTAAAGCGCAGAATACGATAAATACGTAATTATACAGGCAATAATCTAAGCACTTTCAAGGGGTTGTCATTTCCTAATATTTGCATTATTATATGTTAACTTTAACTTGTCCTCAGCATGTTTTTGCTTTTACCTCCAGTTAATCTTAATGAGTAGGACTTTCCATTAGGTAGTTGCAATATTCAACCTCTAAAATCACGCTTTCAGTATAGCCCTGGTCATGGGATCACTTTGTTAAAAGTGGTTATTGGTCTTTAGCACTTGATGTAAAATTGAGAAAAGTCATCTGAAAAAAAATTATCACAGAGGAAGAAAGTGTGTTATGTATGTACTTGTTTTCTTTGGCTAGTGGACTTCACAGTCTGTTACCTCTCCATTTGTGTGACTTATCTCCCATTTGATTTCATCTTCCCTTTTACCTCCTGGCAAATAGCAGTGTGCCTCAGCATAAGGATACTGGGGGGGGGTGGTCAAAGCAGAAAAGGTTAAAATAAAAATAAAAAACACTCCTTCCTGCTTTCCAAATTCAGAAATGAAAATAGAAAGTAGTTAATATCTGTTGTTCAGGAGAATTAAAAATAATTCATTTTGGGTATAAAAAAAAAAAGCCAAATGTATTTCAAAAATTGTCCTTATTATGTTTTTCTGTGATATGTAAATATTTTTATGTGAATATAAAATAATTTAGAAGTGATGCTGAAAGAAAAAGATAAACAGGAAGATAATCAGCTCCTGAAAACACTTTGTGTAGCTTTTATTTCAGTGAGACTTCAGAGAGGCTTAAAGCTAAAGTATGTTGAACTATTTACAGGATGAACCATGGGGTACATGAACCAAAATACAGTGCATGCAGAGTAGTTGGAGTCCATCGAGGCTTGGAACAATATTTTAAATGAACATATCCACTTATCCTTTGCTAATGTGGACCTGGCACAACTGCTGAAGTTGTGAGCTTGACATTGGCTTGTACGTGAATTGACAAGACCTTCTGAATGATGCATATGGTGGGTGTTAGGTGGTCAATGAACTGGTGGCTTGTGACTGATGTATGTGATGAGGGGAGAAGAGGTTAGGACAGCACAAGGTTAGAAATACCCTTTTGTGCCTCCTTGACTTCGGGATCTTACACATCAGGAATAGAAAGAAAGAGAAGAAAAAGGGCTACGGTGCCCTTTGGGTCATGTTAGCATGTTTATCTTGTATATTCCTGAAGTAGGATTTGATGTCATATCTCACAGTGTTAGGTTAACACTGTGGTGTGCTGTACGGATGCATCTGTGTGAGGGGTTTTGGTAACACAGTTACGTCAACGGTTGTCTTATAACTAGGCTTTTTCTGACCACACTATACACCTGAGACAGACCTTACTCATGAAGATAGTATAGGAGAGAAGAGGGAAATAACATTTTGTGTGTGTGTATTCTAAGGTATCCCATTGTAAATGTTCTTTAGCTCTCCTCTCCTTTCAATGTATTTAAGAATGCTTTTGAAGATGCGTTATCCAAATTGTCCTCCCTTTACTCATTGATTGCTTTAGAGAATTGTGTAATTGGCACTCTTTCAAACTTTCATGAAAAGTAGAAAGTTCCTGAAACATTAACAAAGAAGGATTTTGCTCAAATACTGCCTAGCCTGTATTTGACTGCAGCTTATCAGAACTGAATAATGAAGAGTCTTACACACCGAACAAAATGATTTTCACTTTTCAAATCTCCCTGTTTTAGCCTCTTGTAGCCTACACAGGTATATCTTTTATAGTGGTATACAAGGCTTGCCAATTCTTATGTAAATGTGTTTTTTATTATTATTGTTAAAGCATCCCACACAAGTAATGCTAACTATGCCAAAATCAAACCACTTCATGTTTTTGTACGTGCACATGAAATGCATAGTTCTGTAGAGGTTTTCTTTATGCCCACCTATGTTTCTGGAAAAAAGCCTCCACTCAAGCACCAATATTTAAATGGGATAAAGCCTCATTCTGCTGAGTTTATCTGAAAGTGTAACTGTACAGAATCACAGAATATTCAAGGCTGGCAGAAACCTCTGGACATTGTCCAGTCCATCCCCTGAGCCCAAAGGAGTATCAGCTGGAGCAGACCTGGGTATCCGCAAGAGTTGTGACTCCACAACTTCTCTGAGCTCAAATTGGGGTAGCACAATATGTGCTATGAAATACTGAATATTGAACAGAAGGTGAAACGACGAACCAAATTTTATGGTTCCGGTCCATGGGAGTGTTTAAGCCCACATTTTGGTCTCAAAATTTAAGTTCAGGTGTAGGTGCAGTTCAGGTTTAGGTGCGTTACTGTGCTGGAATATTTAGTAATGTTTATTTTCATGTGTAACTGGGTATTCTTGGGTATTCCTTACAGATTTTAAACGTAGTATTCAGTTGCAGAAATCAGATGGACCATTGTCGGACCACTGTCAGTTCTGCTGTCTTATTCCATGCTTTTTATTTCCCTAATGTTAGTGGAAAGGACTACCTTTGGGAACCAAATACAACAGTATATTCCTACGGGCTTTGGTCAATTTGATGAGTAGTGACTAGGAGTACCTTTTCATTTTGATTGCTATAATGATACATAGAAATGTAGGCGACTGTAATCTTTGCATATTAAGAGGTGTCATTTATTTATAACGTGTGCAGTAATATTTTTCATGCCAAATACATTTACATAAACCCTTTGAAAGACCAATCAGGCTGCAGCAGTTTGTGCAATAATCTTGTAATCATTAAACTGTTTTTCAAAGCACTGCTTCTCGAGCTGTTATGTGGGATATTTCCATTGATTTTGCTGATGGCATTCCTCGTGTCCACTTACATTGCAACCCCAGACAGACCTCTTTAGAAAAACAGATGAAGCGGTTTATATATAGCACTCCATTTATTCCTGATGAAATCAAACAGCCTTGTGGCCAGGACTTCAGTTAAAAAGAGCAGTTTATTGAGAAAGAGAATCTCTAAATAGAATAAAAAGGGTAACAAATGGTGCTGTATTCCCCTGCTGGTTAGTTTTTCAGTATCATATGGAAAAATTCCCTTTGAAATGGAAAGAATTCACTGCTCCCTGCTTGCTTAGAGGTGATACACTTCTCCCCAAAGGTTTTGTAAACAAAAGAAAAAAGGTACACCACATGTGGCACAGAACATCAGGGACACCAGAGTAACCAGTGTGAAATATTCATCAGGTTTCCCGGTATTCATTCATAAGCAGAAATATATGACTTCATTTTAATTGAGATTAAAAGACAATTAAAAAATTATATACTTTGAAATTTTATTGCAGCTACTGAATTTGGAAGATAAACCTGAGAAATACCTGTTTCTAACTCTGTAGTCAACATCAGCATGTGACGTGCTGGAAGGGGCACAAAGACCATCATGGTTCCTTGTGGACAGAGCTCTAAACTGAAAGTACCCTTGTCAATGTCTGTGTCATCCCCAATGTATACAATTAGATATATTTACACAAATACTGGTGTGGGTATGTTGTGCATAATTACTCTATACAGTGCTTTGCTGTGGGAAGAATTTTAGGATTGCCCCTAGGTCATTAACTGGAAGAAATGCTGATGTTGAATCCGTGTTTTTTTTTTTTTTGACAGAATGAGTCAGGTGATGCATGAAGTTCAAACCTATGCAATTAGTGTGTGAAAAGTCATCTGTTTGCCTTATTAACTGTACTTTATCTTGAGATGGAAAGGTCTGAATTTGTCTCTTGTATCTAAAGCCCTTAGTACTAGTAACATAATTGAATTGTCTGCTTGAAGAGTTTGTTCTTCTAATTGGCTTCTAATATCATTTAATTATTTTGAGTTCAATTAATTGTTATATGGCTGCATAATTTAATAAAAAAAAAAAACTAAAACAGAGTAATTCTACTGCTCTATAAATGTAATATGTTATCTTGTGTATTTATTCTCTGTCATTATTCCAGTTCATACCAGTCTATGCATCTTAAAACTGATTTCCCATACAAAAAGACTTTCTCCCTGGATATATTTCATTATACGTTTTCTTGAGGTCAGTACTGGCTTTCCACCTGTTCCTTTGCTCTTCGGGTGACAAGTGATAGGATGCAAGAAAACAGCCTCAAGTCGTGCTAGGGGAGATTAGATTAGACATTATGAAGAGGAGGTTTAGATTTGATGTTAAGAAGAATTTCTTTATGGTTATGGAGAAGGTGGTGAAGCTGCCCAGGGAAATGGGGGAGTCCCCATCCCTGGAGGTATTTAAGAGATGTGTGGATGTGGCACTAAAAGACATGGTTTATTGATGGGACTCAGTAGATCTGATTAATGGTTGGACTTCGTGATCTTGAGGATCTTTTCCAATTTAGATAATTCTGTGGTTCTTCGCTCTTCTCTCTGTTTTTTAGCATTTAGACTTATTAGATAAGATTTATCTTAAAGGGACAGTTGATCAGGACAGTTGATTCAGACTTGGAACCAAACTTGGGAAATAAAGCAGGGGCTGTTATTCTAATATTTTGCTCCAAATAGGAAATAAACAGTTTGGATTTCTTTCTGTTTTTATAATGTGATTTTTTTTATTTTTTCTAGGATCCTAGTTCTACGCTGTTTACGATGTTTAGACTGTATCTTTCTTAAGACTTATCTCTGTCCGACTCTACAGCCTCTTTCTGGACTAGCCATGTAAGAGAGCATTTTAAGATTTAGTATTATAATGAATATAAAACTCCTGTTGAGTGCTCTGGGTCACTTCTTATGTCTAGCATGCACATGTGGATAACTGAGGCTGAGCAAGAGCACAGCGGCAGTTAATTCTTTTACCTTTGGAAATCTTTGGTCTGTTATAAGTCAGCTGCAACGGCAGCCACCATGGAATTGAAGACTTGTTCTGAGTAAGGTTGTATTCCTGGAAATATGCTCTATAGTGGTGAGGGGGAAGCCTAACCAGCTCTGAGCTGGTTTGCTGTTTCAGCATACGCTCTCCAGTATATGTTAATTTCTAGGCTTTCTGCAGAGCAAAGCATCTGCTCTCCTGTTGAGGACACAAGGGGTTTGCCAAGCAATCCTTATGTGGGAGGAAAGAGCTATCTGCTATATTTTGTGGTGCTCAAGGGCTGGCGTTTGACAGGAACGCCAACGAGAGAAATTGGGAGAAGAAACACCAGAAAGCTTGAGGGAGAGAAACTATATTCAAAACCCATCTAGGAAGGAAGAGATGCGAGTTTAGAAGAGTTATTTGCCTCCTTTCTCCAGGTGTGACCTGTCTTCTCGCTGGTGTATGTTGTTGGAAAGGACTGGCAGTCTTCTTAAAATATAATTTTTTTCAACTCCCTGCTCTTCTGGCTGGGAATCTAGTTTGAATTCTACCTAGTGATCTGTAAATTTAAGGCTATTTCACTGGTTCTCTGACACTGAACGGTGTGACGTTTTTAAACTACTTCAAGCAGTATGGGTTTGCTTACAGCTGCGGTATTGGCTCTAAACTCAGGAGAAACCTGTCAAGGCATAGTAGGCGCAGGGGAAGGTCTTCAGCAAGGCTCTGTAGCCCACTCCTTCCTGCCCCATTTGTTGTGCTGTCTTCTGGGCTGTGCAAGACCTCTTCCGTGTGGGTTGGTGGAGCTGTTTTTTTCAACCACAGGACACTGCTCTTCTGCTTGTCCTCAGCCCTCAAACCACACTTAGTTGTCCAGTGATATTACAAGTACTGTTTCCCAGATCTCGTGTTCAGGCTTTCATTTAAAAATTGAATGAGAGACTGCAGCTAGATCTAAGCTCACTTTGTTTGTTCCTTTCCTAGTATAGAAGAGATTTCATTCTCTCTTAGGTATTGTTTTTCTCTGTTTACCAACCCAAAATTAGCCAGATATCAATATGAACAGTACACTGTAATCTTTGTAGAAGACATGAAAAACAGACCCATTGGCAGCCTGTAGAGATGGGACTGGAACCTGAGGACGGTTACTTCTGAATGAAGGGATTTACAATATTTTGGGGACAACAGGATGACTGTGGGTTTTATTTCTTTTTTCCCTTAAAAAAAAAATCAACCAAACAAAAAACCCCACCACCACCAAGCCCCACCTTCCTGAGGGTGTAATTCCAGAGCATTATGACTCAAGGTGTGCTCCTTGGCTGTGTTCAGCAGAGACCCCTGCGTGCTCACCCCAGCACGTGCTTAAGGAGCCGTTCAGCTGGAGCCTGGAGAATGGGCTGCTGTCAGCCTGATTCATTTGTCTGCTTGAAGTGTGGTTGTTAGTTTGGAGCTTTCAAATAGGCACTGATAATGAAAAGAAATCATTTTCTAGTTAATCATACTCTGCTGGAAAGCAAGTAAACAACCAAAATCACTGCAAGAAACAAAATATACAGGGGGCGCAGGCAAGAGTAGATAATTGGGAGAGAGATAATTGCTGATAAAGTGTCTTAGACCTTAAGTAGATGGAAAAGAGAAGGTAAATGCATATGCTGAAATTCATACCAGTTTATATTGTAATGTCAGGGTATGCTTTGTAGCTGGAGCAAGAGCTTTACCATAAATTCAAACCAATTCTGTTTGGTCTGTAAGTAGCAGAATGAGGAATGACTCATTCCTCCTCTGAATTTGTGTACTGTTATTGCTACCGAAGGAATGTGCCGCCTGTCGTACTCTATGGGAACGCAGGTGTTTCCCCGAGTACTTTGGATGCCATGGGTCTTGCCAGGTCATGCTTGGCAGTGAGGAGGTTTGCTCTGGCTATGAATCACCCTTCTGGAACACCCTGGCAAATGTGTTGTTTTTTAGAACGTTCAGATTAGAGTTCAGAAAATGCAAGTGGTGTAAAAGGAGGAAAAAAAAAATCACAATTGTCTGGCTATTCTGGCTATTAGGTTAAATCAGAGTAGTCCTTCTTGACTGTGTGGTACAGGTCATGGGCTGTTAGAAGCTGATGACCCTTTGTGGAGAAGCTGTTTCCCAAGGAAGCCTCTGTTCCTAGGTTGTAGCAGCGGAAGGAGGGTTAAGGGAAAGCATGAGGTATTAAACTTCAACCATTTTTGTTCTTTGCTTGCATTTCATTCATAGTTAAATCTCTCTTACTTTTCCCTCTTTCCTACACCCACATAAGGATTACTGACCCAAAGCTGGGGGCAGTTTTAGGTGTCTTTTGATCTGTAAAATGGTCTCACTTTGAAAATAGCAGGATCCCTTTGGTAGGCTAGAGGCAGTGGTTACTCAACTGACTGCTACTGAACCATTTGTTTATTGAAGGGGAAACCATGCTTTTGCCCGGTAAGGAAACACACAAATCTCAGGTTAAAGTCTTTGCATAGTGCAAGCATTCAGTTCAGCAACTTCGTACAGCCACGTACAACATACATGCAGCTCGTTCCTGGCTCTTGAATGAATCTAGTCGTGACTCTCTGTAGGACACTTCGGGATGAAAAAGGGTTTAGGATGGCTGCCCACGACCCTTTTTTCTTTAGAGAAACCATTTGCCGTTTTTTTTTTTTTTTTTTTTGGCTCATTTTCCTGAAAGTCTTAGATTGAACTTACTGCTTCTCATGTGATGGCAATATAAAAATTGTGATTCCTGTTCTAGGGTTAGATACTCAGTCTCTGAATTTGAAGCTTTTTCAGATATAACGATGAGTCATTTCTGACCGTGTTAACATACGCATTAACGGTTGCTCTAGCCATACTTGTACACTAAGCTTTTTTCATTAAGGATATTCTGCAACCGGGTTTTCTGTTATGAACTGAAGACTGTTCATACGAACTGAAGACTCTGTGGGCCTCACAGGAAATATTACCCAAAAAATCTGACACCTTTGAGTAGCTAACTGATTAAATGCAGTAGATTTGCCCTTTACGCTTTGAAGACCGTAATATAAGAATTATTTCCTTAATTTTGTACAAATATTTTGCTTTGCTGTTGCCTAACTTCTGTAAAAAAAAAAAAAAAAAAAAAAATTATATCACTATCCTGAGTTATACTATGGACATTTGAAATATATTGTGCATAGATTTATAATCCTTCAGGTATAAAATAAGCCTTTGATGGGACCATTCACTGAAACTGCAGTGTGGGCAAATCTTTAAATGGAAGAAGGTGAGATTTTAAATTAGAATACTAATGCATTTGTAGTAACCATTCGGACTGAAATGCTGAATTCATTATATTAGACCTATTTTTAACACCTATTTATGATCTGCAGCAAACTTTTAGAGAATGTTCATCTCCTGATATTTGTTAGATGATTGTGTGACTGTATTGTGGTTGTGTTTTGATATGCTTCCCATCTTTATCTTGTCATTTGATGTTTTCTTGAAAGAAAATACCTCCATGCCTTGTAGTCAACCACCTCTGCCTAATGAGTTTTTTTTGCTGAAAAAGCGGTGGGGTGAGGGAGTGGGAGTCAGTGAGGGAAAGCAGCTGCTGGTCTTGGTGTTCCCTCATGAGGTGTTAGGTATTTCCAACCATAATGCTGGAAGTCAAGCAGACCTTTTGAGGTCAGCAACTTTTTCTCCTCTCTGAACTTGCGTGTAGGCTGTTCTGTAGTAACCCCAGCGTGCTGTTTTATTAAGCAAGGCACTATTGCTGAGTGTGGTTTTTGGTATCTGGAAAAAAATCTTACTTCAGTGATTGCTGGATTTGTTTGTTTATTTTTTAGGCATGCTGTTGAATGAATGAAAAAAATGAGAAAAAAAAAAGCAGTCATCTGGTTATTTGCTTAGTTTTGGAAAGAAAAGATCCAGTATTGTTTTTATTTATAGTGGTGTAAATCCCAAGCCCCTCTACTAACTTCGTTGGTGTGTCTTTGTAGATGCTTCAAAGTGTCTGAGACCAAAAGACAGCCTATAATTTAACATCAGAAAGACCCTTCAGAAATCGTTTTTAAAATTAATTCTCTTGCACTGATCTGGTAAGGTGAGAACTCTTCACGTTGCTTGGCATAGCTTTTACTTTTGGTCTACAGCCAGCAAATGCTGAAAGTTTCTTAATACTTGTGCTCTGCGATACTTCGCAAAAGACAGAGTAAATCGACAGATTATTAATGTCCTCCTGTAATTACTTTTTGCTCTTTTTGTATTTAATTTTCCACTGAATGAAGTGTTCCTTAGAGTAATTCATATGTTGATTAGTTAAATGGATTATTCATGATGGAAAAAATTTTAATTGAAGTGAAAGCAAACATCATTGTATGTGTGTACAAATCCAAGCAATAGTTATTTGCAAAGCTTGTGTATTTTTAGCAGATTTACAGCATCATTTGAGTTCACCATTTGAGGACATGTCTCTGATACACTTCTGTTACCAGAGCTACGCTTGCTGACTGGAGGTTTTAGTTAGACTAATAGAAATTATAATTAAGCCATACATCCTCATGAAACTCTGACTTCACTGTTTTCAAATTATCTAAAATAATTGACCAAGTGGGCTTTGCATGCACTGGTCATGTTCTGGATTTAGTGTAGATAATCACAGAAATACTGTTCTGGAAAGGTTTTTTTCTCCATTCTAGATGATTGTTGTCAGCTGAAATGCTTTCAGCTGAAAATAAAGTTCTGTCGTTACTCTGTGGGATTTTTTGGCATCTCAGCATTTCTAAATTTCAAACAAGCGAAGTAAATTAAGCTCTTCAGGAGCATGTTTTGATAGGAGCCAAAAATATTTTAAATTGCTTGAAAAATGCAAAGCCCTCTCTGTGTTTACAGCAATGTAAAGCAGGGAGACACCAAGCTGATTATCCCTGTTTCAGCCCTGTTCAAGCAACTAGTTACTGATTTCCAGTTCTGCATACATCAGCACTTCTGACTTCACCCTCCTGTTGAAATAGCTTGCTCATGTCATTTCAGTTCTAATCAGAATCTAGCAATGCTAGCAGCATAATCAGCATTGTTCACAATGTGGAGCAGGGCCCTGTTCGTGTCCCAGAGGTGCTGCTGGAGCTTTAAGCTTCTCCAGGGCACAGCAAGGGTTCACGCTTTCTTGCTCATGCTCTTGACCTGTTGCTCCCAGTGCTGGGTCAAACACACAGTGAAAAAACTGAGTGGACTGCGGACAATTTATAGTGGTTTGGTCTTTGGTACATTATGTAAATCTGGACTAATTCCATTGACTCCGTACCAGAATTACATCAGTGAATTACATCATTGAAATTTAGATAACCTGGATCTATTATGAGTAGTTTTTGCTGAATTTTTGTGTGGTCAGCTTTCCAGGTTTTAACGTAGCCACAGTTACCGTTTGGGATTATTGGTGCGTGATCAGTCATTGCAGCATGATATTTACAAAAGGTTTCCTAAAATGTACTCTCTGAACAGTTAAGATTGCACAGCATTCTTACAGACAGCCCCAGATCATCGCTATTGACTTTACTTGGAACAAGAATGCACTTAAAAATTCACCATTATTCTGAATGCTAGCAAATATTCTTTAAAGAAAAGATGGTAGAAAACAGAGGTGTGATGAGGTAACATCTTACTGAAGTCAAGGTTCTACTTTGGTCACAGATGCCTGGAGTGGTTGGGCTGCCAGCTGTTGATGCTACTATAGGCTGAACGTTTAGTATAATTTAAAGAGTTTGAAGCCAGTATGTAGAGTTAATGGGCTGGGTACTTAGATGTGTGTGACAGCCAGGTGAAAGCTAGGAGTGTTCAGGAGGTAGCTTTTGTAATGCATGTAGTTACCGAGTTCTCGCCTGAGAACAGAACTTTCTTAATTTGTTTTTGACATACTGCTTGTATGTTCACTGCTGCTAGAGAGGACCTGCTAAGGAGAAGAATGTCACCACGATTCAAAGCCTCTGATTTCTTAGTGCACAGCAAGTAGACGAGTCTAGTGGAAAAAAGAAAAAAAAGAAAAAAAAAACTTGCCAGATTAAGTAAATTATATAATTGCATCAAATACTTTACCTTCATTGAGATCATTATACTGAATTTTCAAAAAAGTTTTTTTTTCTCTCAGCCAAACTTATGCCAGCAAAGAGGGAGTCCTTACCTCTTCTTTCCCCTCCTGCTCATCTCAAAATCTTCCTATCTGAAGTTAAGTAATTTTAATTTCGGAAGGTTTTACTGTTTTAAAATGAGTATTTCTGAAGACAACAGTTGTATGCTAATAGTGTGCAAACCAGAAGCTGATACTGCTATGGCAATTTCACTGAATATTAATAGATCTATTCTGGTACAGCTTCGTTTAGCTTGGAAAATCCATATTGTGAACTTTCTATGCAGAGGATGTATTTCAGGGGCAAAGCATACATAAAGTTGTTATTTAGTGTGTGAACAATAGAGTGGGCACAGCAGACGCTGCTGCTGCTCCTTGGAATAAGTACAGATAGGGTTACCAGAGGATGCTTTGCTGGGAGGGGAATTATGCCTTGGTGTCCTGGGTAAAGCAGCAAGCTACTCTTAGGTGGAAGCTCTGCCTGTTACTGGGGTTGTCTGACACCTCTCGTTAGGAGGCTGTGTTTTACAGTGCTTACAAGTGTGTCAGCTGGAACCACTTGGGCTGAAACTTTTATGAGCTGCATATCTAGCTCGGGATGACATTTTTTTTCTTTGATCACTGCTGTTATCTCTGTAGCATGGAACGGGGATTTCTGTCTCCAAGCCTGTTAAATTGACCAATTTCTAACTCCTTGTAATCTTTAGCTGTTAGATCTTCCTTGTTAGATTTCTTCCTTGTTGACTGTCTTCCCGTCTCTTTGGGACCAGTGCACATGTAACTTGACCAGCACACGAAGTGGCTCCATACAGTGATGCTACAAGGATGAGGTTGGACTGTTCCTGCTTTGGTTGCTTCTGCATTGAGACAAGTGAGCTCAGGGTGGGAATAGGGAAAACAGGGAGCACAGTAGAGATGAAAGTGATATGCAGAAAGTTGAAAGGAGGCACCAGAGGGAGGGGAGGCCAACAGAGCTGTTTGTGAGGAAGAGCTGGGGGTGGGGGGGAACTGAAAAAATCTAGGAAAAGAGATAGAAAGATGAGCCAAAGTATACTGGGGAGGGCAGGAGGGGTCTGAAATGGAAGCCCTACAGGGGAGTTGAGCGGGAACTGCCAATGGGGAAAATGGAGGAAGTGATGGAGGGACGGATGGTTCTTTGCAAGGACCTTGGGATGTGAGGAGTGGAGGGAGTGAGGTCAGAGGATGATCTGAGGGTGGGGAAGAAATAGGATGGTGGCCAAGGACAGTTTGAGTAGAAAGTGGAGGAAGAACCTTATGCGTGGTGTGAAAAGGCAGACCATATCAGTATTAAGCAACATGGTCTGCTGTAGCTGTGATGAAACCCTGCATTCGCCAATCTCTGTTGTCAGCAAACATTTGTGAAGCCCACCAGTAATATCTCCCAGCATTGTGTAGAGATGTGGGTCTACAGGGCACCAGGCTGCTGACATTGAGTTACTCTATTGGTTTATATGGCAGAGAGACGTCAGATCAACATGCAAGGGCCGTTAGGGTAGAAAAATCTGCTGTTCGGAGTTGTCAAAATGGCAGAATTCAGGTGGCCTTTTGACCCAATATAGCATACAAGAACCTGAAAGTATCAGAGCAGAATTGCCACTGCCTTATCTACCTGGTGCCATTTAGAAGTCAGTGTACGACAGCATCAGATCTTCCTCGTTCTTCCTGCGCAGTTAATGACCAGAACTGACCACCCTGTTGGAGATGGTGTTTTGGGACTACAGCTGCAGGGGTTTTTATCCAAAGCCTGTGCCTCACAGGCTGTATGATTTCAGACTACTGAATTCACCTTAATGTGCTTTATTTTCCTCATCAATAATTTGGGGATAATGATCTCAAACCACCCTCTGTAGAGGCCATTAAGCTCGCTGAATGCAGCAGTTTACATAAGAGCCAAAGATACTGCCAGCGTTATTAATGACAGTTTCTTTGTATCTCGCTGGTGGCTATTTCATTCTCCTCTTTGAATCATTGTGTAACTGTGGTAGGATAGAAACTGAGAAGAAAGGAAGGACTTGCTGCATCTAATAGGTACAGTGTGGCTGTGGCAGCTTTTGTCTGTTACCCAGACTTACTGTGCAGCCAGCACTGGGCGCATTTGCATCTGCAGCCGGACTGACTCAGACTTCATAGAGAGTCATTTCAAAGGCACACAGGCCTCCCTACTGACACACAGTTTATATGAAATCATTTAGAAGAGTCTGGCCTTATGAAGCAGTTGTGAATGGCTTGGCCCCTGGTGCTGAGCACGCGTTGTGAAGCCGGTGCAATAATGTCGCTTGTGCTGCCAACACGTAGGCGGCGGGGCTCCACACGGCCAGGTGAGAGACTGGGCTGGGCAGGGGGGCACTGCAGAACAGCACCTTTATCTTCCTACATTGTTACACAGAAGTTTTAAGAACTTTATACAGCTGCACTTAGTTTGAACTAGGTAGCATTTTTATTTCTTGTTTATTCTTGAACTGTTTACTGTTCACAGCTCTCTTCAAGCACTGAGTGCGTCAGTGCGGTGCCATAGACTTAGGATTCTGGTTTATGACACAGATATCTATATTTATGAATTTGGACTTGAATTTAAATGAGGATCTGTTTCAAGGTATTTGGCAACAAACAGAAGTAATTGTATCTGAGTGCTTTGTGTGTTATGTTTTGTACAATTGTTATATTTCCTACCCTTTCATCTTCTACTTCTGTCAAAGAATCACTGAGGAACACTTTTAGGTCAGAAAGTTTTTGGTATGTTATTGGTAGAGGAGGAGATGCTATCATATGTACTATAAAGGTCAAGAAAGTATCTCATTTGCTACTGGCTTTTGAAGTAGAAATCAGTGCATCCTCTCATCCACATGAGTCTGAGCAAGTAGTCAGACTCGAAAGGCAGTTGGCTGAGGGAAGCTCAGAAGCTTCCAAGCTGTTGCTGTGCCACCAGCTCTCCCATCAGATTAAGATCTTTGTCTCTTTCCTGTTTTTTTTTTGTTGTTGTGTTGTACTTGAGATCCAATGCTTGTAGATGAGTCCCTGCTGGAGCACAGCAGATTGTACAACTTCCTTCTGCAGCTCTGCATCTGTGCTGCTGCTTCACCATTGCGAGTTTGGTCCTGAACCAAACCTTCCAGCTCTGCTGTGAAGTTGATACGAGAACAGGTTAAAGCTCTCAGATGTTCTTTTTTGGGAACAAGCCCAGTTCTGCTGGTTTTGAAGAGCCGTGTACTTGTGAACTTTAGAGTCTGGTATCTCTCTCGACTTTAGTATTTCTTTCTGCCTCTTTCTTTAGTTGTCACTGTCCTAGCTCATCTTTGGTAACCTGTCCTTGTGAGGTAACACAAGCAAAGACTTGGGTAAAGTATTTTGACATTTTGTCTTAAATCTGGATGAAAAGATACAGATGCTGAATATTTTTCAGGGAAAAGAAAGTTCTGCAAAACATTATATTGGAGACACTAAATAAATCACATTTTATGTTGCATTTCCATATAGTGCTGCTTTACTGTGAGAGGGCTGTTACCTGTATGCCTTATGATGCAGTTCTTCCTTGAAAGCCTGACTCTGTGGCTGACTACATTTCTTATGATGTGCCTGCAGTTATGCTGAGGAGTCTTTAAAATTGCTCTGCCAAGTTGATGTGCTTGCTTTTTTAATACTTTTCTGTGGTCATAATACTTGCCTCAATGCGTTGTGGATTGAAAATAGTCACTAAGCTGTTCCAAGTCGTTCAGTCCAGTACCACAGAGTGGTCGTCTTTGTGCACTGACCACTTACTACAAAAACATTTTCTTTGGATCACCTCCTCTCATCTATTTTAAGCTAGGAGAGGGCGGTTGTAATTCCTGAATGCTATTCACAGCTCCCAAGTTGAGAACTTCTGTCCTAGAATAAACGCTTCCAGGGACATGGTGCAAGAAGCAACAGCAGCACCGCAGGAGTGCTGAGCTGCACTTACCCCAGCAGCCATCAGTCGTGGGGTACCTTCACCAGTGAACAAAATATGGTACTGTACATCGTGGGTAATGTTACACAGTGCTGGCATAAAGTGGACACCAAAGCACAGATGATGTATGCTTCAGGAAAAGAGAATGTAATCAGGAAAGATGGTTTAACTGCTATGGATTTGTTTTAGCAGGAGGACAAAAAAATATAAAGAAGTTTGTTGAAATAATCTTAGTATGTGATCAGTGGAAGACCCTTAATTTTCCTTTCTCTTCTTAGGAGCGGCATTGCAATCCCGTTAGCTAGTGACTACAAATTAAATAGCAGTTCTTTATCACTAAAAAATAAAAACATGTTTTATCAATTTTTCCTTTTTTCTGGAGCTCTGTTCTCATTTGCTGGGTAGTGATAGCTCCCTGCGAAAAAAACAGGAATTACGTATATTGCATATCCAGAGAGTCAGGTTGCTGGCTCTGAGGTTCACCAGAAATGCTCAACAGTATTATGCAGCCTCCCAATGCTTGGACTGTATAAGCAGGGAGGAGGCTAAAATGAGAGTCATGTTGAATAGTGAGAGTATGCACAGCTTGAGTCTTTGAGCAGTGCAGATTTAGCTCACAGAAAGCCAATTAGGAAGAAAATCTCTTCACTGTGGATGAGTTACCATATCCTCTAGCTTCGGGCCCATGCTGAGTGGGTGGCAAGTTAGCCTGGAACACTTAGCTGCCTGAAAATAAAGTTTTTGTAGGGCACGCTGTGGAGTATATATTTCTGGCCCTCAACCTTTTTTAATTCACTTCACGTGAGAGTTGTGCATTATTTATAGTGAATGTGGGAGATGGAAAGAGTGCTGTGGGAGAAAAAAATAAACCTTTCAATCATCAATTCTCTTTTTGGTTGTGCTGCCAGTTTGGGGCAAGATTCCACCCGAAATAGAAGTGCTAAGATCCCCCCAAAATTCACCAGTCTCACTCATGATCTGAATGTTTCTCCAAGTATAGTTAGGAAAGAATCTTGAGGCATGTGTGAGCCTAGTGATGAGAACAGCAGATAATCCTCTTTTAACTCACAGATGCCTTCCTGCTACTTTGAATCGATTTTGATGGCCAGAGATGACTTCGGTGTTAGATGTTGTCAAGACTACTGGGCTGTTAAAACGAACAGACACCTCAAGTTTGTGTTCCCCCATGCGGGGTGCTCCACACCATGGGTCCGACCTCAGCAACAGGCTTACTCCTGGCAAGGGGTACAGAAAGCTCCCCTGGGAGGCACATGGGTTTGGGAGCTATGCCATGCTCCAGCCTTCCTTCAGCCCTGGAGTTTACCAAGGCAGACAGAACTGGTTAGGAGTTGGGCATAGGAGGCCATCACCATGGGGTGAATGTGGTCCATTGTGCTGCCAGCATGCGCTTTTGTCACTGCACTGATGCCAAAGAAGCATGCATACAGTTTTATGTACGGCTTTTTGGTATCAGAACTCATTCAAGAGGTTTATTATTCTGTGCCGTAGTTCAGCAATGCTTAGTTATTACTAGAGATTATTTCTGTCATCTGATTTACCATGTGACCACTTGCGCAGTTGCATTGGCAGAAATGAAGGAACAGTAAGATGTGAAACAGGCGTGGGAATAAGCAGCAGAGATGGGAGCTTTGCCCACTGAAGAAAATTTATACAGCTTCTCTTCCTGAGTCTGCTCTAAAGCACGGCACTTGGCAGCTCTGACCTGAGCAGCCTGGGAGTGGTTGTGCAGCACAGATCCAAAGCACTGCACGGGCACTATTCAACAGCTCTAAGTTGTTGTTGAAAGCATATAGCAGTTCGTACTGCTTCACGCATACCTCATTTTGCTTACGGCTGAACCAAGTTCATTCTGTTTAGTGCTACAGTAAAAATTAGTTTAAGCATCACAGCCCTGTTGTTTAGAAAACTGTAGTACTGCACAGTGCAGCTGTCAAGTCAGGTTACTTTTATGAAAGGCAATGCCCTGTATTGTTAAAGCAAGTCAAATGTCATTTATTTTGAGCCTGTTCATAGTCTAATAAACACTTGTTCAGGCTAAAGAAGGTGGAATGTGAAGGTGTGTTACGCTTATAAATAAAGGATCAAGTAATGTGGAGCTTTCCTTTTTTTTTAAGCACACATTGTACTGTTACCATACCCTACATGTTCTCCTGGTGTCTCTGCTAGAGGCCACAAAGGGAGATACATCATGTCTGTAGTGTTGTATGTATAGATACTGTATAAATGTTGTGAGCAGGGCAAAGAGCAAGAGAGTGTTTCAGCCTGAATCTAGGGTGGAGCTGTTAACTCTTATCTTGTACGAAAGAGACCATGGGGGACCATCTAATTACTTGTCTTGCATTTCTTAGTCAAGGTCTATAGTATGTCTTCGCACAAGCATTGAAAAGTCATGGCTCAAGCCCAAAATGTATGAAGTTGTCTTAAAAATATTAAATTTGTACGTCTTTCTGTCTTTTGAACTGTTAATATCCATTATTCTACCCCTGATGACTGCAGAAAAATACTTGAAATTGTTTTCTGTTAAACTACAAATGAAATTTCTTTGTCACCCTTTGTGCTTTGAGATAAAACAAATGTGGAGAAAGTTACAATAAAATATGAGGTTTGGGCAGGATAGTGCTTCCTTACACAAACCCATGCGCCAAGAGCATTTGTTCCCTGTATTGCTGCATGTGAGAGGAGCAGGGAAGGACGAGGCTGAGCAGTTCTCCCAGCCACAGCAGGTCCTTGACTGTCGCTCTGCACTGGAGTCCCCCAGTAAGGACCCAGTAACCTTACGGTCATCTGCGTGCACCTTGTATGGACTGGCCATATTGTGAGAGAAAGGAAAAACCCTCTTTTCAGAAGGTTTTCATCTGTAGGACTCTTAAAGGAAAATAAGCACTGTAAGATAATCCTACACCAGGGAAACATGGACTCAATTCAGAGTGAAATGCAGGTGGTGGAGCACATAGCCTGAAGTTGGTGAGAGAAGTGGTGGACACGCAGAAGGCGCAAATCAGCAGAGTAGAGGATTGCAGAGACGTTCAATTATTTATCAGTACCAGTCCTCGCTGCAGATGTGCATTCAGATTTGTTGAGAGAGAACAACACTGAATGACTAAGGTGTTAGACAAAAATAAATTAATTCTTATTAGAAATAATGTAATAAAAATATGAAACTAAATCTGTTAGAAGGCTCTAGGAAGCACCTGGAGACTTACAGCCCATGCAGTCCATGCTGGTGGCTGGGAAATGAGCTGAAATGGTAGTCACCAACAGATCATGATTCACAGTCTCCAGCCATCAAGATTGCCACGGAAGAAAATGGTGTCATGTGAAGCTGAAGTGGAAGAAGGCGTTAGGAAAGATAAAAAATCATGTGATTTAACTGATGTAGGCTCTTCAAAAATTTAATTGTCCTATGGAGATGGTCTAACAAAAACTGGTAGGAGATGGAAAGAAAAGGCACATTAACTCATTAGCTTCTAACAGTGGTATATCAATCAATTCACCCTTTTAAGCTGTTGCGGACTGGTCCATTTATAATGCCGTGAAACTACGTAAGAGTAGGATTGTGCCTGCCCCGCTAGCCCTGCCAAAAGGCAGAATCCAGAAGTGTATAAATGGTGTCTGATCCCTAATCATAGGGAGCTATGAGGCAGCCATACACCTTCCATGGAGGCTTTGATTTGAGGACAGAGCTGGACCTCAGAATAGAAAACTCCCCCTCAGTATGCAGCTGACTTAAAAAATGCAGTAGTAGAAGAAAAAGATGCCGGTAATTCTGAAAGTGTACCATTAAGACTAAGAAAAGTGATAAAGAATAGCATGGAGAATGTTACCAAAAGTAAAAGCTGTTATATCAAGAACGCCCTCATCTCACCTCAAAATAGTATTGAGGAGTTGGTGGGAGTTCTGGGAACACAAGCCGAAACTGAATAAAGATCGGGGAAATCTTGGTTGTGGAGAGTGGCTGAAGAAAATCGTGAGTGTTTGCCTTAGAAAGCAGATGAGTCAGAAGAGACACATGCTGAAGCTGTAAAAAAAAAAAAAAAGAGTAAATGGTAATAGAGAAGATAGAATGGGATAGTGTCTGATTTCTTTGTCTTAAAGCATAAAAGCAGGTAGATAGAGAAATGAAAAATCGGTAAATTTCAAAATGGTAAAAGGAAATTTTTGTTCAGATCTATGATCAAATTATAAAAAGTCACTATGGCAGTAAGTTGTTAGGCTGAAGAATTTAACAAGGTTTTAAAAGGGTTGTTTCAAGGAATATCAGAAATATTTACAGCTGCTGTAATCCATGCTGACAAATTTTGAAGGGGATGTTAAGCCTCATATTTAAGTTTTCAAGATGATCTCTAGCTACTAGGAATACATTTCTGTTCCGTCGCTGGTGGTTGTTCTTCTTTCCCAGGGTAAAGTGTTAGACAGGAGTTCAGTGCTGTAATTCATGTCATATTTGTATAAAAGGTGTGAGAATAGTTTTGGTTTCCAGTAGCACAAACCTCAGTGATAATCCTACAGGGTGTCCTGTGTGGGTAATCCCTGAGTTCAGAGACATACAGGCTGTCCCCAGGAGCTGGCTGAACAGAGCAGCCCAGGGCATCATAGTAGTGGTGCCTGGCATCTCTGGGGTGACTAAACAGAAGCGTGTGGGTGTGGGATGCCAGAACTGCGATAATGTCAGGAGCTGACGTGACTCTGAATTTGGGTAGCCAGTATCGCGTGGCTTTTTTTGTCCATATGTACGTTATGTCTATGAGTAAAAGCTCTTCATCTCATCAAATGCCCTTAAAGCAGGAGCATGTTCTGCATTTGCATTCCGGAGTTCATTTCACTGAGAGTGACTCAGAGGCATGACATAAGCAACTGTTGTCTTTACGTGAAGTCCTCAGATAAATTGTTGAAGAGAATAGGCAACCCTAAATGAAGGAAGATTTGTCTTGGCAGAATACAAATGCGCGTCTCCTCTGTGCAGTTACAGCCAGTGTGATTTTTCTGGATATTCATTCATGCCTACATGTACGTGCGAATACATGGCAGTGATCGTTTTTGTCAGGGTTTCGGTTGTATTGAATGATCTTTGTCCCTAAATGATTTTGACTCTGTGGCTGATACTTACCAAACGTCAGACAGTCAGCTCATGCCGTCCTGTCATTTCACCTGATAGCAACATCCTCGGAAATTGTGCATTCATCTCAGTGTCGGTCTACAGCTACTCTCTGAGCTGTGCTTCTTTTTAGGCAACATGATATTTCAAGATCATTCAAAGGCATGAAAGGACTTTTGGAATCAAATCCTCTTGATAAAGGAAAACTATATTGAAAAAAAAAAAAGTAATTTCTACTTAAATGACAGAAGATAAGGTAATTCCAAAATGTTAATGGAATTTTTTGATATTTGGCCTTCAAATAACAACCATAACACAAACCTGATGATTGGAATCAGTAAAATGATAGGGGAAAAAACATCCTGCTTAGGAGTTTTACGAAATCAAAGGGCAGTATATTGTGCCTATGCAGTAATCATAGAATTTGGGGAAAGGTGTAAAGGCTGCCATTACAATTTCTGTTGAAATGGTGTTAACTAACAGGCTCATAACTGCAAATGAAACTCTAGATGACTGGCTCAGTTACAGTATCTCATCTATCATGGTTTCCCTGCATAGGTCACAGAATCATCTAGGTAGGAAGAGACCTCCAAGATCGCCTAGTCCAACCTCTGACCTAACACTAACAAGTCCACAAAAAATAGCAGTGTGTGAGTCCACATCAGACAGTTTTATTTTTAGTGCCGATATATCTAATATTTCAAGATCCCGTGAGGCTGTCAGTCAGGATGGGCACAGGGGGTTGTCAGCAGCCTGCCTCTTCTGCTCTCCCTTGCTGTCTGCTGAGGTGCAACATCCAGGACTCCCCGACTTGTGCTCTTTCCCATTGACAAAGGCGTCAGCTTCAAACAGAGGGGAGTTTGCATTGAAAACAAAATTGTTCTTCAGAGGCTGAATTTAGATTTGTCGGCATGTGCAGTGTCACGAGTGTTGGCTGGGTGCCCCTTCCGCGGCCCACTCAAAGCAGCGGGCAAGGTGTTGGCATCACACATACCATGGGCATAATCGGCTACAACAACATTTTGCTGGTATTTTCTACAGAAACGTACTATGAGTGAATTACAGTGTAATAATAACAAATAGTCACTTAAAAAAAAAAAAAAAGCTCCCTTTTTTCTGTTACCTTCTTTGGAGAAGGGAGACAGTGTAATTACTATATTATGACATGATCTGCTCAGAACCACCTCATAAGATTAGCTCCCTTTCCCTTCAAAGATCACTGGATGTTTAGTAATAAGAACGAATCATTTCCAAAAGGATTTGTTTGGTCAGCTGCTGGTGCTGTCACTGCTTTGTGGAATGGCTTTGGAAGAAGTGAGTGACTCCCGTACTTCATCCGTTGTTCTATAGGAAGACATTGTACTTTGAAAATGCCAGCACACTGACATTTTGAAGCATAAGGAGGAGCACGCACACAACAAACCCTACTGGAATGGCTGATTGCTTGCAGATCTGCATGCAATCATGCAGACAACTTGCAGACCATTTAGGCAGCCATCATCTTGACCCCCGGTCTACAGATAAACACAAAAATTGTGATTTAATCATAGTTTATAAAGACACAGATCATTTCACCTTGCCCTCATGCACAGACCAGGGTGCTATCTTCCTTTTTACCACATACTGAAATAATGCATCTTTATTCCATATCTGCACAACACTACAGCACTCAAGGGAGCTTTAAGGTGTTATAGTTCTATAAACATTAGAAAATAAAAAAAAGGTATTTGTTATTGATAAAAGATATTGCTTAAATCTCAGTAAATGAATAAGAAAGTAATATTCTAGCAGTGTAATCACTGAATGGCAATAGCCATGTGTAGTCAGTTAACAACAACAAAGTAAGCCTCAGCAATATACTTTCTAATGCTATGTAAAAATGTGTATAAAGTGTTTCCAAAGCTTGGTTTCATTCTACATTTTCTTTTGGAAGATTGTTCAACCATTACTTTCATTGCTGGAAGCTTTTCTTGGTATTTAATCTAAAATATGGTTTCCTGAATATCATCCTACTACTTACAGTAACATTTAATAGTCTTCCCTTCTTTTTTTTCCACATCATTCCAGTACTTGCTGACTCTTCTTATGACTCTGTGTTGCCAGTATGCATATTTTTTGTTTATTTTAATCCAATATCTCAAAATCTTCAATTACTTACATTGCTTTTTAAATCCATTTAAGAATGTTAAAAACAAACAAAAAAAAACACCATTACTTTCAAACCTGTAAATTATCAAGAGGAAAGAAAGCAAAATTTTGCACAGAATAAAGAAAAATATTTTCTTCAGCCCAGTCTGAGGTAATGCCATTGTTGCTTGATGAGAGAATGTCTCGGTGTCAGTGGTTTTTGCTTTGAAATTGGACTTCATAGAATTGTGGCAATCAGAAAGAACAGCCTGGAGCGCACGTGGACAACTTCTTGCATTATGGCAGTGTTTATTTAATGGTAACTGTTAAATGCATGTTGTATATCTACAGTATTGAATACTTTAAAGGTGTTTGTTCCACATTTTCTTGCAGAATCTTATTTTATTTCATTGTTCTTCTGGTTAATATAAAGGTGTTTTTTTCTTTTTTTTTCTTTTCTCAAAGGCATCAGAAATGATGCAGATGAATAGTAGAAAATCAGTGTTTGCAAAGAGAATAACAGAGATAATGGTTGAAGAGTTAGAGAGAACATGTCAAAGTGGAGGCAGAAGAAAGCTTTGTTGTGGGAGACAAGTTGAAATGAGTTGATACAGAAGATTTGGTAGCACAGCTGCTGACAGGCGAGGATAGCACCTGGGCATATGTATACTTAACTGTTTGAGGCAGTTGTTTTCAAGTTGGTAACTCTAACTCTTTAAAGGTCTTTGACAGAAATGTAGAAATTGTCAGGTCAAAACCATCATTTAAATGGCAATATCTTTGCTTTGAAATAAATTGGTAGAAATGTTTTGCCTGGTGAAACTTTCTTAAAGATTCTCCTGGGAAAAAAAGAGAACTTTATGTACTTCTCATCACTTTTCCTCTCTTTTTGTGTGAACTGAAGGATAAACTGTCTAGATTAGAAAAATTACTTTGCAGTGATGCCATGCTTATATAAGCTAAATGGCTCAGGCTTTCGGATGTGGATCAGACAACTTTCATCTCTAGTCTGTGGTTCATGTACCAGCTGAACTGTTAGAAGTTGAATATTGTTTCGCTTGGCTTCTGAGAAACAGGTCAATTTTAGCTCAGTTCCTTGAAAACTGCTTTCTGCGCCGCAGGTAATCAGTGCCTTTGTTAACATTTGCATTGGGTGTTGTCCTAGGCAGGCAGGCGCGCATTTCCTATCATCCTCATGGCCAACATCTGGTAGCCTCACAGTGACCCTTACATCGCATTAGGGCACACAGGGATTGCAGTCCCGAACTGTGGTTCAGCCCTCTCAAATGTGTTGAACAAGTACAGTCATTTTACATGTTGGGAGAGCTAGCCATACCTGCAGTGCTTCCTTAGTCTGCTTTTTGCTTTGTCTTCAAGACCAAAAACTTAAAGGACTGTCCTTTTCAATGGGCTGTGTAGTTCCAGCAACGTGGGGGTTTCTTTTGGTCGATGTTTCTTTATGCTACAGCGATAAAAAAGAGCAGCAGCAATTCTTGCCTTTCAGGGTTGTCCAGTTTCCCTGTTGCAATCTTTCTATCTGTGTAACAGATTGAACTCCTTATTTATTGCTCCCTTGTGTTCTCTGGAAAGTCAAACAGAAGTAAAATTATTGGTCACTTGGCCAGCTGCATCATGATACAGTTTTTATTTCATAAGAAATGGAGACAAAGCTGCTAACAGGGTTAGCTGTGAATACAGTCCATAAAGAATTGCAGGCCAGCCAAAACAGGGGTGACATTTTAAAAATCTGCTATTTGGCATTTCGTAGGGTATCGCACTTTCTTAGCTGGTGTTCACATTGTTGGAAGTCTGTACTGCATCCATTGCAAATGAAGTGGGCGCCAGCGTATCTCAAACCTGAATCAGAGCCTCTGTGTTGGTAATATATAATAGCAAAGTAATTCCTGGTAGGTATCTGGTATCTTATTTATCATGATACGCTAAACTGAATGTCTTGCTCGTAAATACTTTGATTTTTAGTTATTTGTATCGTGGTCACAGCTGGGGATTATGATAATTCAGAAACTTATGAGATGGCTGCTGCTTCAAAGTAAAAGCTGAAAAGAGCCCAGGGAGATTCATCGTGCTTCCAGCGCATGGGTCATGTAGCTGTTGTCCCTGCCTCTCCTCGCCGGCAGGGACCAGGGGTCTGTCTGGTAATGCTGAAGATCTTCCAAGGTTATCTGAGTTGCTCATCCCTTTCGTCGTTGTAGATACTGCAGCAGATACCTGAAAGTTATACGCTAGTGTGAACAGTCCTAACCTTAGGTTCCTCAGGAGCTTCATCAAGGAGAGGAATCTCTGCACAAAAAGAATAAAAGGAGTTTTCTCCCTGTGTCTTAGTAATAGTGAAATATATCTTTGTGGCTGAAATGGTGGGTGGAGGCTTGAGTCCATTCCGAGCTAGACAGCCTTCACCTTCATAAATAATGTTGCTGTAATAAAGGATGATAAACTTTTTATAAAACCATCTTTTCACCTCTTCTTAAAAGATTAATCTGTTGGAAGAAAAACATGAAGTGTACTGAAAACATGGAGGTTTGTGTGTGTGTGTTTTGAGTGCAAAAGTTTGCACTTACGTCACTTTTATATATACACAGCTGGCAAACTGGATGTTTTTTTGAGTGTATGGAGTAGTTGTTTTTTGAGACTCACTTGTTGTCATCCCTAACAAAGCAGATTCACTTTGGCAAGGTTGGATAACTGTACAACCAGTGGTCTCCTCTGCTAGGAGAGAGAAGGAGAGACTCTGTGTTTAGGCTGTCATCTCTCTACCGTTGGCTAGAGCACAATGCATTTCCAAACGACAGCTCTTCAAGTGCTTTTTTTTTTGCCAGTAACTGACCTATTGCCCTGCCACAGTCGCTTACACACAGACGAGAAGCATCAGAAAAGCAGGGGCCTGGCTCCCCTTCCTGGCGGTGAGGGCCAGCAGAGGACTCTGCATGGCTGCAGTGCTGCTGGCTGCTCAAACCACTGCTGCTGGGCTGTCTGCAGCTGGGAGGGTTTCTCACCTCCCAGGGGCATTACTTTAAACGGACGTCTAAAGGGACGTCTGGGAACAAGGTCAGAAAATATGCTGAACTCTTTGGGTGAAGCAGAAGATCACAAGGAAAAAAAAAAAAGAAGGGTCCCTGCACCAAAACTGTGGGTGGAGACGTTCGAGTGACAGAAGGGCAGCTTTTGTACAGCATAGGTTTATACCATATAGCAACTTCTTTGAGGGGGGAAAAAAGTAAATTTTGAACTATAACTGCCTGGACTACAGATTTCAGCTTAACCAGACATATTTTGCACTCTAAATAGTAAACTTATTTAAGATGGTGGTAACTAAAATAAACATAAAGGGAGGTACATCAGTGTTACTACCCACCCCCCCAAAAAAAAGAAAAAAAAGAGCAATTTCTTGCTTTTGTCTTGTTCCATTTCTTTATCATCATCCTTCTTTTTCTGCCTTCTTCCCTTTTTCTCCATTTCTTTTAGTCTGGAAAACAGCTCTTTCTCTTTTTAGCTTGTCTTAGCTAGTTCTGGATATGTATGCAGTCAGGACACCTTTTGTCAGTGATTGACAACCTTTGGTAATGGAGGTGCTAAAATTTTTCTCACGGACCTGCATGGGTGGACACGCTTGATGACGAGTTGGTAAATTGTATTATTTAATACAGTTCTGTTGACTGGCAGCCAGCTGCTTGTCCTGGCCTCCCATCAGCTCTGCAGTTTGGGAGCCACTGATTTGTGCTCACTTTCGTGGAAATTAACACCTCTTGAGCTCTAGACTGATATTTTTATCCGTGTTAATCAATATGACAGTCATCCTGGATTCTGGGTAATATACCTGCACTGCTGTGGTTGCACCCTTGTCTTGCTTAGCTGGGATAAGTGTGAAAACTTCTCCATCCTTTCTGCACCAAGGGTTGCTTCAAAGAAGCACAGAGGAGTAGCGGCAGCTGTGTGAGGTCGGTCTGCATCCTGTTGGAGGATGACGATGTTAGCAGCTTCAGAGTTGTGCTGCTTTTACGTTTGCCTGTGCTTTTTTCCTGATGGATCGGCTGACTAGAGCTGAGATGGGTGCTTCACCAGACCTGTTGGGTTTGTGTGTGGGAAGTGAACAAGGGGCAACACTTCAGATTCAGATAGACTGTATTTCATTTTTTACTTCATTTTCTAAGTCCGTGTCTGCAATTATACAGGCACCTGAAGAGCTGCCCCAGATGCTGCTAGCTGAACATCATATACACAGACCCACACAGGGGCAGCTGGCTGGGGTTCAGGTGGTGGCTTCACAATGGGTGTTAAAGCTGCTGTCCTGCCTTTGCAAATTAATTTGGTTAAATTTCATCGTTCTCACAAAAAGTTTAGGAACTCGGTGTCTCTGTGGGTCATGCAAAGGCAGCCCAAGCAGTCAAATAAAGATTATACTAATGCTTTCTTTTCTCAGTTTCTGTGACTAATTTACAGTCCCTGGTATTCCTCAGATTGCTAGGAATGTTCTACAATTGCACGTAATTCACTTAGAAGTCTCATCGTTGAACTTCATGATCAGGATAATGATAGTTTAGCATTTCTTTGGCAATTTGGGATAGTAAAATAGTCCCACTTCAGCAGTGAAATGCCCAGCTATACTATTTGTCTGCATTCTGCCTTATAACTCACTTTAATTAGTTTAGTGCACAGCTATTATCACCTGAGAAATGTTAATAGATTTGAAGTGCAGATCTGTGCTCTTATTGAAGTTTGGATTATTTTTATTTCCTTGTGTTTGAAAAAAAATAGTAAAGGTAGAAGTGTTGTAGCTGTCAGAGAAATAATCATATTTGAACAACAGTTTTTGACACGTGCCTCTGAATTTTAAGGTCTTTTATGTTTACACTGCTGGAAAAATAAAAATAAAAACAACTCAAGTTTTTACTGCAGTTCTTTATGGAGAAAGTTCACCTCTTGGGAGACGGCCTGCACAGAGTTTGTGCTGCAGTCACATCCCATATAACACTTGTCTGGAGGACTGTTGCAGTCATTTCAGTGAAGTAGGTGCAAGCTAAGTTACATTCTACCCTGTAAAATCATCAAGGGAATCATTGGCTGACTTCAGATTATATATATATATTTTTTCTAGAATAACGTTCTTGTGCATGTCTATAGACATATAAAGTTGTAAGATTATATTTCACTATTCTATAAACACTTCATCAGGAATTTTTAACCACCAAACTGCAAAGATCAAATAGAAGGAAGAATGCTTGTCCTAGACTCTTCACTGACTTTTTCCAGTGATTCATTACCCTGGGGTTATTCCCAAACAAGATAACATTTACTAAGTAGATAGTAAGGATTCCCCAAGTAACTGCTTTTGAGAAAGCTGAGTAGATCTATTTCATTTCAATAGTTTTCAGTAATGTTTATTGTTATCCTGTCTTTGTGTGTGTGTGTAATTATTTGGTGATCCATTGTTTTGAATATAATACTTTGTAGTTGATTGCATACTTTTAGGAAGAACAGATGGAATAAAAGCCATAGATGGGATCTGCTACAGGGCATCTGTGACCCTGCATCCAATGTTTTTTCTGAATTTTTACCCTGAGAAGAAGAAGAAAAAAAGTCTTGTGTGGTGGATTTAGGTTGGTTTTCTCGCCCCCTCATCTTAGAACTTCTAACGAAGATGTGCATTGCTGTGAATTAAAGTATGGTTATAGTGCATAGGTGGATGTCACTAAGTGTTATTTAGTTCTTTTTTTTAAAGCTTGAAATACATTTACAGGACTTTCTTTTACATAGCCCAAAAATGAATGTAAATGTTGATGCTGTAAAGTGGTCTTGATTTGTATCATCTGTAAGGTGACTTTATGAGACCTTAGTGAAATGAGCTTTGGGCTCATGGACTTTTAATATAATGTAGGCTAAATAAGGAAGAATTTTAAATCTGGTGCTTTTTTCTTGTTTTGTTTTCATATTTCGTTCAAACCCAAATGCTTGAACCCCAGGAACTCTCAGCTCTGCTTGGTTATTGCATGTCTTATTTCTAACAGTGGTGGATCTTTCTTTAGTCTCTTTCTCTACTGTGCTGATTTTATCTGTACAGAAATGAGAGCAAAGCAAAATCTTATGTCTTAAAAAGGAATGAGATGAATGTGCTATTTTATCCTTTGCTCATCCTTATCAACATTCAGCTTTGATTTATTTTTAGGGAACTTGGGATTGCCTCTGCACTTTCAGAGAGTGTGTACAGGCAATTAAATAGAAGTATCTTGCAGGAATGCTTCCGGATAGGAGGACCCTTAATTAGAGACAGTGGTAGCAGTGTACATACTACAAAGGAGTTTCCCTCACTGGAAGTGAGCATGACATAGCTGTAAAAAAATAAAATCAAATTCCATGGAAACAGGTATCTTTTTTGTGAAAGAGCTTTTGGAACTTAAGCCTTCCTGTGAAGGGATGTGAGTCAAGAGCGGACCATATAAAATTATAAGCCTTATCACTGTAGTTCTCTTGTCTCTCAGATGGGAGAAGCAGCAGACCTCTACCAGTTTCCCCTCCAAGAACGTACTACACAGATAGCTTGTGCTTATGGGTGATTGAATTCGTGCCTTAATACATTTTCTTAGATTATACTCAACTATTTTCCTTAATATCCCTTGAAGGAATAGTTAGGAAATTTATTTAAATGAAAACTTATGAAACAGATAACAACATCTTGCCATCCACTTTATGTTTGTATCACATCTCATTTCCATTTCTTGCATGCAACTTCCAGTTCTGACAAGTGATCTGACAGAGCTCCTCAACTGCCCAAATGCATTTATTGGTTATACCTTGGATGTAGCCATTCCAATTTGGTTTAGAAAATGTCCAATGTCCCCTACAGCTCTAGTTCTTTGAAGCCTCAATTAAGCATGGTGATTCTGAAGTGGAAATAATTCCTTTGGGACTGGCTCTGTGAGCCTCTTCATTTTTAGGTGTGTAGCATTTCTTGTTTGGTACCTGTGAGGGGTACCAGGGATGCTTTCCTCTTAGGTAGGTGGTGTGGCAAATCCTTTTAACACTGGGATTAATACACTTTCGGCATGTATTTCTTGAGATCAAGTGTATGACTTAAGGAATGTAAGATTTGTAAAGCTTTAGAGTCTTTTTGAGTCCTCGTGTTGTCAGTTTACTATCAAGGCCCCTAAATGTATTCAGTGAGATGTTGACAGCCTAGGTATTTTTAAAAAGACTTCTTACTCACGCTAAGTACATTTTATCCTCAAAGTAGTTATCAAACAAACAAGTTTTTCTTGCAGTTGCCGAGTTGCCAAAATCATCCCCTAGTGCCTTTAAAGGTCAGACTGCCTTCAGACTGCCTTCCATTGGGGATTGGATGCCAACTGTATGATACCTTTTAAAAATAGGCATATGTGGCGGGTGGGATGCCATCCCCAAGATACCTTTTAAAAATAGGCATACGTGGCATTCATCTGCAAAGCAAATAAACAAAACTTGCTGGGGAGCATCAACACTCTTCCCAGTGTATGAGCAACTGTACTGTTACTTGCAAAGGGTACCAGCTGCTCGCATGAAGAGTGGATGAATCACAGAAGCGTCTTGATTGGAAAAGACCTTCAAGATCATTGAGTCCAACCATCAGCCTGACTCATCAAGTCCCATCACTAAACCACGCCCCTTGGCACCACATCCACACATCTCTTACATACCTCCAGGGATGGGGACTCCACCACTTCTCTAGGCAGCCTGTTCCAATGCCTTACCACCCTCTACAAGAAGAAATTTTTCCTGACATCCAAATCTAAACCTCCCCTGACAGAACTTGAGGCTGCTTCTATGTGTCCCATCAATGTAACCTGAGAAAAGAGACTGACATCTACCTCGCTGCAACCTCCTTTCAGGTAGTCTCTCCTCAGCCTCCTCTTCTCCAGACTAAAGAACTTGAGTTCCCTCAGGTGCTCCTCAAATACCTTGTTTTCTCATCCCTTCAGCAGGTTTGTTGCTCTTCTCTGAAGGCATTCCAGCAACTCAATGTCCACCTTATAGCGAGAGGCCCAAAACGAAACACAGTACTTGAGGTGCGGTCTCACCAGTGTTGCGTATGAAGTAACAGATGCTTCCCTGGTCCTGCTGGCCACGCTATTTCTGATGCAGGCCAGGAGCCATTGGCTTTCTTGGCTACCTGGGCAAGAATGGTTACCTCCTGTGGGCTTACTGACAAAGTTATTGCTGGTAAACTGGTCTGCTGCTCCCTGGCCTCTTCTCTTTCTGGAGCTGAACAGATGATCTGAGTCTTTGCCAGCCTCATTCATGCGCTGAGCGTTGTGAAAGAAAACACGAAAGGGGAAAAAATGAGAGCAAGGATATCCAACAAGATGGCACATAGTTTCTTAAGCCTGAGGTGTTTCAAACACCTGAGGTGCTTGTATTAGTAATTAGTTTGAATTAGTGAAATGTACTTGCTTTGGAGTAGATTTTCACATGAAGCCACAGAGTAGTCTGTGGTCAGAAGAAGGTGCAGAGTTGGACCTGGATCTTTCAGGTCTGGTAGGGTCAGCACCTTATGGCTGGTCCAGCCTCCCCTCTGATCACACTTAGGTTGGGTCCCCAGCTGGGACACATGCCACACTTAGCTTATTGATAACATTATACCACAAAATTAGATTTCCAGTTAAAGGGAAGGGAAGGAAAAGTTAGCTATTTGGACCTTGTGAGGATTTCTCTGTATTTTTAAAACACTAAAGTTAGTACCTTTTACACGATCTCTCACATGAATCTTGCTTTATTTGTCTAAATAGAATTTATAGCAATTGAAGCTCCTTTTAGAAGAGCAGAAAAAGCAAACTGACAGCTGCTGGCAGAATAATATACTGTTTTCAAGTAAAAAGTGGAATCCTGTGATAAAGCATCAGGCCCTTAATGTAGGATGTGGAGTGGAAGCTGCTGCCCACTGCAGCAGGTGTGCCCGTGGGCTGTGGGCAGCTGCAGTGCCGTCAGTGCACATAGATGGTGACAGTAGTTTTTCTGAATGCCAGTGGCAGAGGTAAGGGTTATTAAAGGCCACCCCTGAAATATCTGGAGACTACTTCAGTCTTTCCAGGAAGAAAGTTAATTTTCTTATTATTTAGACTAAAGGAGACAGAGAATTTCTTTCTCTGAAGATGGAAAAAGACTTTAACAGGGCTTGTATACACAGAAAAGGGGCAACAGATGTAAATTGAAAGCAATTTAGATTGGCTCTAAGAAATTTTTCAGTATGAGGGTGGTGAGGCAGTGGCGCAGGTTGCCCAGAGAAGCTGTGGATGCCCCATCCCTGGAAGTGTTGAAGGCCAGGCTGGATGGGGCTTTGGGCAACCTGGTCTGGTGGGAGGTGTCCCTGCCCATGGCAGGGGGTTGGAACTAAATGATCTTCAGGGTCCCTTCCAGCCCAAACCATTCTGTGATTCTGTGAATTTGGATGGTGTTTTCTGGTAATGAAACATCTGTCTCGGTTAATGTCTTCACCATCCATTTGACCACAGTCTGCATGCAGCCGCTGCTGTGAGCTGGCAGCTTTACTCAGCGTCTTCCCAGGAATTCCCTGTGCTCCAAAGTGAGAAATCAGGATCTAAGCCTGGGTCAGCACGAATTGCTCCAGCTGTCACTGCTTTTGCAGGAAGCTACAAAAGTCAGCATAACTGCTTCTGGAGAGCTCAGGAAAACCCTTTTGAAGCCAAGGAAAGGATTTGCGATGTTTTTCTTGCTGTGTGTCTTGGTGGGCTGAGTTCCTCCATATCAGACATGTCCCAAAGATGCCTTCAAGCAGTGCATGCTCCAAGGCATGAAGAAAATGGTGTAAGATTAAAAAAAAAAAAAACAAAAAACCAACTTTTTTACTGGTTCAGTCTTTGACTGTTGATACAGTTCTGGTCCCATCTCTTCCCCTCCCTAACAAATTTAACCCCAAATATGCAAAATTATCCATGGTACAGCTACTTTCCAAACTATAGGAAGAAAACCCCATTTCTTTTTCTTAATTGAGCAATCTGTCTGAATGTTCCTCAGTCGCCTTCATTAATGCCAGCTCTCAGAAAGCTTTTCCCATGCTCTTCAGTGGGAGCTGTGACTTCACTTTGATGTGCTTAGTAAAAATGATGAAAGATGGGGAAAGAAAGCAAGAAATTTAGACACTGACTGTTCTAAATTTACAGTTCTTCAGCTGCAGCACAGTGTTTGTTATTAATAGTAGTAGTTTTCTTCTTAATAATAATTCCTTTATGCGTATTGTACCTTGGAAACTGACAGCTACATATGTAAAGCGAACCACTTCTACCTGGGTGTAATGTCGCTGGAAACAAAAAGTCAAAGCTATGCGTGTGTGTGAGAGACATTGAGGGTATCATTAGGGAAGGCGATATAAGAAAAGTAGGATAGGAACTTGGGTGTGCCACCCCAAGAGAGGTAGTCTGGCTGTCTGTCTACTGTATCTGCTGATTTTTTGTCTAGTACTATTAGGAGGAAGAATACCTACATAATGCTCTTCATCTGCACAATTGAAGTAATTTGAATGGAGAGAATTATCAAGACGCTATTACCATGGCAAGAAGTAAAGATCATAAATGAAGATGAAAGGAAGAAAAATTGCAAGCAACTTATTTACAGCATGGGAAATTAGGAGGGAGAGACTTGAATAGCTTTTGTTTTAAGAATACTGATATTTAAAAAGTAGATGAACTTTTCATTTCATTGAAATAAGCATATGCAGAACCAATTTTCCTGAAAATTAACAGAGAATCATCGTTCAGTTGCGGACTGTCCAGAACCACAAAATTTCTTTCATCTTTTAGAACACCTAAAAACCCACGTTTTCCCATGGAAAGCACTGGTTGTCACAGAGCACGCGTAGATAATTCATATGAAATCTGCACGGATGGGTCTTGCTGCAAGACAGGAGCTGTGATTTTTACAGCGATTGCCATTTATCGCCTCTTACAGTGATGAGAAATCTGCAGGGCTGAGCTGACAGCTTGTCCCAGCTAAAGCAAGCGGTGGCAGAGCTTGCAGCCAGGCTGCTGTGCTCCAGGTCTCCCTCCTGAACTTCCTGGGTGGGGAAATGAGTCACTTCCCGGGTTCTTTTGGGAAGCAAGCCTGAAACCGTTGTTTGAGCCAGTTTTGTTTGCACTGATGGGCTGGGAGTCAGAAACGGGGCTCTGGAGTCGAGGTGTCCTTGAGAATCTGTTCAGAACCCAGCATTGCTTATAGGAAACGTATAGAGGGAAGGAACAGCTTGTTAACTGCTATTGCTTATTTTGGGCACCTGTTGTCATGTCTATATTGCATTCTAATTATAAAAATTCACTTTGATTAGCTAACAAGTCACAAAATGTGCAAGATCGATGTAATTTCCTCAAGGATTTAATAGGGGTATGCATTCACGCACACACTCATATTATATGTAAGTAAAATACATAATACACTATATGTGTCTCTCTATATAATGTATAAAGCTACACTGAACTGTATTAGCAAATAGAGGTGGTTATTGGTTCCTCTGATCCCTTTGCTTTTGTGTTTCATTTTTGTTCCCCCCTGCACACTCGTCTTTTGCCTTTGCTGTATACCTACACATCTCTTCATCTTTGTTGTCACTCATAAACCAGTGTGGGCCAGTGTGGTGCATGCGCTATGTGCATGCATTTCTGTATGTTTGTAAATATGAGTGAAGATCAATCTACTTATTAGGGGATTGCATAATATGATTAGTCAATCTAGCGAATCTTGATGCTTGGGCAATTCTAGATAGATTTTCCAGTCCTCTTTCCCAATGCTTTGTTCCAGGCCTTGTATTTTCCTTTAAAAATGTAGGTGCTTCCTTAAAAGTACAGGACTGGAGGAAGCCTTCAGATAGACTGAGTCCTGTACTCATAGGCATTATGAAATGTAATCTTCTTCTGCAGTTTTTTTGTTTCTATCCTAGGAACAGTCAGGTATTTTGCCTTCACTGCACGGAAGGTGGACTCATACCAGCACTCTCAGTAGCACTAGAAAAGTAGTATGATTTAAAGGGGGAAGAAAGGCCAGCAATTGCACCGGTTGTGTAATACTGTATGTGCTCAGTGGAGTTATAGTGCGTCAAATCCCGTGCAGCCTGAAAAGATGCCTAGTTCACTGGTAGTTTCAGAAATGCTAGCACCGGATAAAGGAATTCAGCTCTCCTTGTGTGGCAAATCATGTTGTGATCGAGTATTTCCCATCAAGCGTTCTCCACTCTTTACTGCTGCAGTAGTCCATATACAAGCAGATCTCCATAGCTTATGTTGCTAAGGGAAGAGCAATGCTGAGGAAGACTTGTATTGTTAGCGTATGCCTGCTCTCCGGTAAAATGGATGGAGGATCAGATGTGGAAAAAAATTACTCACTACAGTGCCTGCACTTTTTTTCTGTAATAACATCTTCCTAAATTTGATAATTGCTTTAGCTATTTATTCATTTATTTTCTCTAGATGTTTGTCCCTTGCCTCTGTAGCAATTATAGATGGCATATTTTAAGAACTGCAGAGGTAAGATTTCAGTAATTAATATCATATGGCATTCTAGATTAAGGACTTCTGCTCTTGGAATATTGATTGCTGTAATATTTTCAGCTACCTCCTCCAAAAACTCTAGTGAAATTAGGGATAAGAAAAGCTCTCAGAATATCATAAATTTTAGCAAAGTCCAGTATTGTGCTATAGAATATGGGGGGAAAAGCCCTCAATATTATGTAATTAATTTAAATCACCAAACCTGGCTTCTATTGGGAAGAAGCCACAGTTACTACAAATGATATGTTTGCCACCTCAAAACTGAGATTACTCAAGAGTTTTGGTCTAACACTTTAATAAATACTATCGTTACTAGCTGGATGATGGTATTTCTCTGGCAGTGTCTTTCTAAGAAACTTAATGATCTTCCAGGCCAGTGACTGATCAGACTTCGTTTTGTTATTTGAAGTCATGGACCAAAAAGCTTTAGAATAGAATAAAAATGGAAATTTTAAAGGATAATTAAGTAATCTTAAAAATAAATGTCTGCTGCTTTTAAATCATAATAAAACAGGTGTTTCCTTTGCCATATGACAAGGCCTTTTCCAAATGGAGTGTCTGTGAAGGCAAGAAGTAACTGTTGTTCATAAACTGTTCGTGTTTGCACATTTTTTATTGAGAAGTGTTATCAATTATTTTTGTTTTGATTACTCTGTTATAGTGGAAGTGAATGCATATTAGTTGCCAGTGTTTTCCACTTTAATTTTATGCATAAACAAGTTTTTTAATGTTGTAAGGAGCAAATCTTGGGCCAGCTGAGATGACTAGAGAGAATGTAACTGGGAGAGGGCTGAAAGGAAGCTAGACTAAAATCACGAAGGTAGTTACTAAACCCAGGTACCATCAAGTTATGCTTCTAATCCATTGCAGTTTACCAAATGGCTTCCAAGGACCAAGATTTCACCAGCTGTGGTGTTACTGACCATGGATGGGAATGATCATGGTGTGCAGGTCCTGATTGCGGTGCAGGGAGGCTGCTGATGCCCTGTTGCTCCCAGAGGGTGGCTGGGTTTTCCCTAGAGATGGTCAGAATTTTTACAATGTGAGTGTTTGGCTGAAAATGAACATTAATCAAAATAGAAGCTTTAAATAAATAAATAAATAAATAAATAAAAATACATATATATGTGTCATTTGGAAAGAAAAATTCAAAAGCATGTAGTTTTTGGTGATTTTTCCAAGTTCCATACGATTTTTAAAAAAGCCATAATAATCCTTTAACATTTGCCATACATGTATAAAAAGTGCAGGAAACAATTTGCACGCAGAAATTGCAGAACAGGAAAATACTATATCTAAAATTTTCCAAGATTAAACCTTTCACATTTATTCAAGTTTTTCATTTCCCAACCTAAAGTTCACATTCTTTTCACATTGTAAATGCTCTAAACTTCAAGGTACAGCTTCATACTTAGCTATTTCCTTCAAAGATTTCTACTAGAGGATTCTTCTTTATTAGAATAATTTTAATGACTTGTATTTTATGTGACGTTCATTAACTTTGTCTGAAACAGCAGCAGCAAAAAGGAATATCCATTGGTAAGAAGTTGTGCTGCCACCTTTCTGTGATCTCTTATTAAGGCGTGTTCATTCAGAAGGTTTTTTTGGAGATGAATGGTTTCACTGCTGAGTTGGTGGACACTAGCAGAGCTTGGCAATTAGTCCCATACACAGTGGAAAGTGGTGCCAAGCTGAGTGACGGAGGAGAACGAATGTCCATCACACTGCAAATATCTCAATATTACCAGAAGAGATGGAGATGAAAGGATAGTTGTACCCGAGCTTCCTTTTTTCTTGTATGCATGTGTGAATAAAAGATGTTAAGGATGTGGTACTGAACATTAGCGTGGTGGGATTCAATGGGAGAAAAGGAACAAATACCTTCAGAGTGGCTTTATCAGGGAAGCGCTCTCAAAATGGGAATCCACGCCCCCCATCAGCATGAGGGGAATGTGATAGCCCAGCGCGTTTGTATCCTGGCTTCTTTGGTCTCTGCTGGGGTTTTGCTTGCCATTAACAAGCTTGGACTCTTCTAGGAAATAAAAATTTAAAGCAGAAACTGGAACGGTTTGTAAAATCGTGTATGCGTTTGCTGTTTCACCTAGTGAATTACACCTGATTTCTTACAAATTGTCTACGTGCTTTGGAATAATGGTAGTTTCTATGTAGTATGTACCTTTCTTTGGTAAATAGCCATGTACCTTTAGAGAATCAAAAGCAGCAAAAGATAAAAAGTGAATTGTAACTAGTCAACCAAATTTATATCTGAAGTTGATGCAGATACTTAAACATCTGCCTTCATTCTTCTTCTGTATAATATGCAGTCAGTTCTTGGGGAAAGTTTCTAGCATCTTTACCATTAACTAAATTTAATTCCTGAAATTCAAGCTGGCAACTAAAACAGAGCTATATATGATGCTAAATGTTCCACTTTTCAATAAACTTTTCACTTCTAAGCATTGTCTAAAAAGGAGCTCAAAGAAAACGCAAGACCTTGATTCAAAAGCTCCTTGAACTTCATGGCAAAAATCCTATTTGGTATGATGCATTGGCCTTTACTCTGTACTTAAATGAGTATATTGGGCTAGGAGTTATTTGGTATTTTATTTATGGGAGATTGCCTTCTGCATGAGATACCAATTTAGAAGCTGATTAATGTCTGTAATACAAAATTTTTATAGAGTAGAACAAGGACAATTGGTAATTTTATAGGTAATTTAAAAAAAATAAATACATAAATAGCCAGTATGCAAAGGCTGTGCAGACCACACGGCCCACAGACAACTTTCTTTGGCATGCCAACATTTTTTTTCCTTTCATTACAAGATAAAACAGTTTATTCCTTGAGTACCTGTGGGAAGATGCTGAATGAGAAGCAGAGAACCATAAAGGTAGCAGAAGTAAAGATGGGGCCCCTGTGACTTGAAGCTGTTACTGAAAGTAACAATGTCTTTGCGTTATGGGCTAGCAGTAAAATTCTTCTTTCTGGAGGGCTAGTTCAAGCTTATACATTTACGTGCACTGGCAACGGAACATGTTTTCATACGGTTTATGTTCTAACCAACATAAAAGACAAAAGTTGTCATAATACTTAGGGCAGACCTTCTTCTTTTCTTAGTCTCTGCTTCAGTATGTTAAGTGCCTCAAATGCAATTGGAAATACCCAAAGCAGCTGTAGAGTCAGCACCTGGAGTCAGATGTTAAATGTAAATGATGAAAACAGCTTTAAAATGACCTCATAAAATGGTAGCATTTGCTCTGTGTTTTAAGAAGTTGAATTTTCAAATTGCAAAATGACTTCCTTATGAGCATATTATCAGAAGTCATATAAAATCATTGTCTCATTTTCATTTGTAATTATAAAGTGGTAAGATTATTACTCTTAAAGCCAGGGGCTTATTGGTGTTTTGACCTTTGTAGCTCACCAGACAGAGGTTTTGGAAGTTACTAATTGGGAAGGAGGGAGGAGAGCACTCGTAGTATTATTTACATTGAAATGTGTCCTTGGATGTTTTGTCAAATTGAGGGAAAATACAGGTAGAACAGCATTTCATTCAGAATTTATCTTCTAGCTTTAAGAAGATTCCTATTTAAAATAGAAAAGATGCAAATCACATCAAGGTAATTCCTGTCACTTTGCCCATAATTCATATCATTAAGTCAGCTGGTTTGTCTAATCTATAAAATCATATGCTTGTCTCAAATCTTTGTCAGATAAAGCAGGGCAATTTTGAGGCAGATAGTGGTACCTTTGATGGTGTTCATCAAAAAGCATAATGTTATTTGAACTAGTTTTATCTTTTGTTCCTAAATCCTCTAGCAATTTATTTTGTTTGATCTATGAAATGTCCAGTGTGGGGACCATCTAATCATTAAAGGTCTGATTTTCAGTGGTAATAAGTGCCTTCAATTCTATGTAGAGTCATTGTTAGCCTTAGCTGCTGCCAACCTTCGAAAGCCAGGTTTTTCAGTTATCCTGATGTTATGTATGGGGTTTTCTTCACTTTGCTAATGCCATTAGGCAATACTGGCAAGTGCAATTATGTAGTGGTTATGTTTTGTCTCAGGGTGGCTGAAATGATGGCTGTGTGCATATGAGTTACAAGAAATAGAAAAAAAAAAAAAAAATTTGTGCTGTTCTTGTTTAGACAGAAGAACTAGAGTGAATCCTCAACCAAAATACAGCTGCTTATATTACTATGCTGGAATATTTTATTTACTGCTCTTCCAAAAACAAACAAAAAAAAAGAAAAAAAAAAAAAGCAAGTATGATACAATCCATATAGTGTCACAATATAATCCACCCAACTGTAGGCAGGACGAGCACCTTGGCGTTGGGTTCTACTTGGTTCAAGTAAAGCAAAGCATTTTTCTGCAGGATCTCAAATGGGATTCTTCCTAGCTGCATAGCAACAGAGGGTGTAGTTTGTCATATTCACTCCTCCCTATAATCTTTATGTATGCATGAAGAAACAGTTTTCTTTTAGCCTTTTAATCGTTCAAGGGTTGATCCTCCAGGACTGGAGGGCTGCACTGATTTGCATGTTTTGCAGTTGTGACCCATAGCACTCTGCGAATAAGTGTAGCGCTCCTTCAATAAGTGTAAGAGCATCTTTTTTTTTAGCTGTCAAGTTTTGGTTTCAGGCATGCATATTTATATCCTAATTCTGAAAACTGCTGTTTTCATTGTGAAGTCTGGTGGATCTGTGTACGCAGAGTTCATTTTAGGACTGGAACATTAGGAGCATCATTGCTTCCCAGTAAACATCAGAATATATTTCAGGAAAGTCTTCTCTTTCTGTCTTTTTTAAGTGATTAATTATCTATTTAGATTTATGAAAAAGCATCATTAGATCTGGGTGCCCATTAAGTAGTTGAAATAACACTCTACTGATTGAGAATTTCATATTTGTTTTCTTTGTTTGTATATGCTATATCTCTGTAACGTAACTGGCGGAAAAGCTCATTGTGTATGAATGTGAGCATCCCAACCATATCAGAATGTTTTTGAAATAGAACTAATTTGGAAAAAAGGCTCTAAGAAAAAGTCATTAACAGAAGGTAAATGGTTTTACAGCTAATTTCTGCTTCAGGCACTAGGATGACGTGGTTTTTTTCAGTTCTATACTGAGGCCTTGAGAGATAGTGTATTTGTTAAATTGATATTAATTATAAATGAGAGAGCAATTTGGCAGCTTTGGACTTGATTAGGTTCTCCAGAAAAGCTCAGATAGCTCTAATGCACAGAGTAGAGAGCCTAAAACTGCTTTGTATTCCTTCTGCACTCAGAAGCAAAGCAATTTCTCTATGAAATTTCTGTATTTTAACAAGCTGGGACTCTAGAAAATTTTTTCATGTCACTGGTGACATGAGTATTCAAATTTGATCTTGTATCAGTGCTTGTAACTTCATTTGCAGAGTTGAGACTTGGAGATTGTGATGAGGGAAATCATGATGAGGAAAATTTGAAAGTGGTTTGGGTACGGGGCCTTCAGTTTGCCGTTTCTGTAATGAAATGCTACATTCCAGCATAGTGTGTGTTTTTCTTAAAAGCATGTGATGCCTTCCAAAAAGGCCTGATTGGGGAGAGAGCCTATCTTCGCTGACAGTCATGACAAAATGATTCCAGCTGTTCTTGAGAGACGCCTACTGCTGTGCTGAAAATTACTGTTTTGTACATCTTCTTCGGAATTTAAATGCAATGTTGTTTATTTTGCAGTATTGTTTAACTGCTTCTTGTAAAATAGCTGTTAGCACTCTACACAGTTTTGGTAATGCTGTTTTTGTTTGTAATCTTTTAAGGTTGTGCTGGTTAGATGGAACGAACCATTTCAGAAATTAGCAACCTGCGATGCAGATGGAGGAATATTTGTTTGGATACAATACGAAGGCAGATGGTCTGTGGAGCTTGTGAATGATCGTGGGGCACAGGTTGGTATGCATGTTTTCTCTTCAGTCCAGAATGATCAAGTCCCGAGTGACAAAATGAAGAGGACAATGAATAGTACTTTATACCTTTTGAAATGTGCAGGAGAAAATGAAACATTTCTTTAATGAAAGGAGTATGCAAGAAGTGTCAAAGACACTTTGCAAAGACAGTTGCTTTATCTGATAGCCATGAAATCAGAACTGCTACTGGGCTAAGGAGTTGTCCTGCCTATCTCTGTGCAGTGCTACCTTTTATCAAAACAATGAAAAATTACTCCATGGCTAATACATCTATTTTCTTATCTTTGATATATTAAGGTAAGCGACTTTACATGGAGCCATGATGGGACTCAAGCCCTTATCTCCTACAGAGATGGATTTGTGCTGGTCGGTTCAGTCAGCGGACAAAGACACTGGTCTTCAGAAATAAACTTGGAGAGTCAGATCACGTGTGGCATATGGACTCCAGACGACCAACAGGTAATGGGGCTTTTAGAAGCTATTAATTATATCACAGTGGTATGCTGTAGAATACACCTCTGAAAAAGTCGTTAAATAAAATGTCCACTTCGTAAGAACAGTTTCTGTCAAAACTGGTGCTCCCACAGATCGTGAAAATTAAATCCATCCTATTGTTCTCATTAGTCAAATATACTAATGTACCAAGTTGCCTATCATCAGTTTTCACCCTGATTCACATGCAGTCTTATTCAGAGTCAGTTGTTTGAGATGGGAATCTGTAATTGTACCCCTAATTCATTGATGCAGCTATTGTGAAAATATGTATTTGAGCAGAGATACAGCATAGACTAGTAAACATCAGAGCAGCTGCTTCAGTATAGAGCTGCCCAGTTTGCACTTGCAGCAAAAGCAGTTCAACTGACATACAGTGATGTTTGCCTTCTCATGAGCAAAGGGATCAAACTGTGTCAGAGGTCAGAAGGGCCTCTCAGCCTTATGCAAAACACATCATTTTTAAAAAGGCCATTTTTTAACCGTTGAGCCCAAAACTTGCTGAGCTTTGAAAAAGACGGTTTAAAAAAATCTTCTTTACTGCTTTTCTAATAAAGCGTATCATATTGGTCACTTCACCATTTATAGTGGGGCTTGAGCTAGCCCATTGGTTTCATTTGCAGAATTTGCAATGGCCCTTTGCCGTTCAGCTGTTGACCTTTGCGGAATGGTCTTCCCTTCCACATACTTGCTATCGTTATGGTTAATGTGCGTGAAATATAGTACAGAAAGAAATGAAGGGAGTAGAATAGTGCGAAGAGAATTTGCATTATGATCAAGACTAGATTATTTTCCTTTCTTCATTTTACACCTTCAAGACAACATACTAGTTCAGGACATACTAGTTCCTGGCCTGTATAAGAAGCAGTGTGGCCAGCAGGTCTAGGGAAGTGATTGTGCCCCTGTACTCGGCTCTGGTGAGGCCGCACCTTGAGTACTGTGTTCAGTTTTGGGCCCCTCGCTACAGGAAGGACATGGAGGTGCTCGAGCGAGTCCAGAGAAGGGCGACCAAGCTGGTGAGGGGTCTGGAGAACAAGTCTTACGAGGAGCGGCTGAGGGAGCTGGGCTTGTTCAGCCTGGAGAAGAGGAGGCTCAGGGGCGACCTTATCGCTCTCTACAGTTACCTTAAAGGAGGCTGTAGAGAGGTGGGGGTTGGTCTGTTCTCCCACGTGCCTGGTGACAGGACGAGGGGGAATGGGCGAAAGTTGCGACAGGGGAGTTTTAGGTTGGATGTTAGGAAGTACTTCTTTACCGAAAGGGTTATTAAGCATTGGAACGGGCTGCCCAGGGAGGTGGTGGAGTCACCATCCCTGGAGGTCTTTAAAAGACGTTTAGATGTAGAGCTTAGCGATATGGTTTAGTGGAGTACTTAGTGTTAGGTCGGAGGTTGGACTCGATGATCTTGAGGTCTCTTCCAACCTAGAAATCTGTGTCTGTGTCTGTCTGACTCAAGGTACCACTGACTTTAATTCAAAATACTACAAATCCATACAAGATATATGCAGGCTTATTTTGAGAATTGCTAGTGGAGTACAGTAGGACTAATAATATGCATTTCTACAGCTGCATCTAATAATTTTAGAGTGCTCTGCAAAGAATAATGAATTAATTATTGCAGCACTGCTCTGTAAAGCCAGGGAGTCTAACTGCCTCTTTTTGAATCTGTGGAGATTCGAGTCTTGGCAATAAATAATTTACTCAAGATCAAGAGGAAAAGACAAGCAGCAGAAGTAGGAGAGAAACTAACATCTAATAGCTCTCAGTCTTATGTTTTAAATATGAGGCTACCCCATTTGTATGATTCTTGGTTGTAGTTCGCTGCTGTATTTGGAAATATCACTTGAGTGCTTAATTTGCAGTGACTGACTGCCTTTTAATTCAAATTAGCCAATATGTTTGTACTTTCTAAACTGGATGCTCCATAAGTGCTTATTCCATAAAACAAACACTTGTTCAGTGTCCAGATAAGCACATGTGAACATAGTGGCCAATTCCAGCTGTGTGAAAATCACTTGCTTGATTTAGGAGATTCTGTTGTTGACGAACTCACTGAAATAGAAACCAAAACCAGCCACAGGTTTGATGTTAATCTCTACAGTTCTCCAAACTATGGGGCTTGCATGTTAACTGATTATGAATCCTTGTGCTGTTCTCCAGAGTTGGTGAAGAGAAGAGATCTTCTAATACGTATTTAGATGTATTTGTCTCCGGAGACACAAAGAAATATAATTCACTGAGATTCTTAGGAGAGACTATGCTCTGTTCATACTGAAAATTGAAATTTTGGGGAAAAAAGACTTTGCATTTATTACACACAAATAAGCTCATACAGAAATGGATACACTTACTAACTTATCTCCTTGTCTAATTTCTCTCCTGATTTGTCTGTGCAAATGAGATAAGAATGTTCTAGTATAGTGTAGCTTCAGCATGTTCCCTATTGCCTAATATAATCGATTTCTCTGTACAGAGAGTGAAAGGTAAATGTGAAAATTTAAATTTGTATTATTATTTTTGTCACCCCTCTGGCACCATGAAAATTGCTACTGAAAGTATTTCTGGAAAACTACACCCCATAGCACCTTGACCTCTGACACAATTAATTTGGAGAGCTAAATTTCCAAGGGAAATGTGCTGTTCAGTATTACTTTTCTATTGTCTTCTTAAAAATGCACTCAATATAGACTGTTCTTTCACCTCACTCTTCAGTTCTTTCAACTTTCTCCCTCAGTCATCTGCAGCGTGCATCCTCCTCTTTGCTTCCAGTCTCATTTTCTGTCTTTTCTCCCATCTGACACCAGTAGTCTATCACTGACTGCTGTAGCTGCTCTCTGGCAGTTCTACAAGAAGAGAATTTCCTACAACTATCTTTCTGGTGCAGGAGAAGAATGGTTGGAGCTACAGTATTGCTAACCATCTTCTTGTTTTGACATAAAGGTGAGTTAGCAATACTTTCATGTCAAATATGGCAAATAGAGAGTCAAACTCTTAACCGTGTCTGTGATGATGGTAGAGCGTATGTGCCCTCTGGATTTTTGTCTTCCTGTGCTCTGATACAGGCTTGTGCATGAGGCCTCCAAGGTAGTGGTTGATGCCACCTGTGGTTGAAACTCTGTAGTTAATACTTCCCCAAGTCTCTGAGTCCCAAAGTCTTTTCTCCTTGTGTGTTGGGGACAAACTTACTATGAGTCAGAGGAGACTTGGTACAATCTGGTTGACTGCAACGCTTTCTTTCTCAGCATCCTGTGTCAACAAGTGATCTTGTGAAGGTCACTGGCAGATTTTTGCTGTAGTTCACACCTAGGTCTTGAGTCTGGACATCGAGCTTGGGATTCTTTAGCTAATTCTAAACAGAGGCCTTTTGATTGTAATTCTGCATGTTAATTGAAGAGGACTAGGATTTAATTTTGTCATTTTCATTGTGTTTCTGCAGTCCTGCCAGAGTGGAGGGCTTTAGCAGTTTCCTATTCCTGTATACTCTATATCCAGAGCACGCTTCTGGCCAAAGCACACAGCCCCATTATACCAATGGACTCTTGAGGATAATGAGCAAATACACACAATATGAAAACTTCACAGGACTGGGTCCTCCATATCTTGAGCAGAGTGAAGTTTGTATTACACTTGGATGGGTGGGATCACTCAGGAATGTGACCTCCCTTTCTGTTTTTTTTGAATTGATTTTTCAAGGGCTACAGGAGGCTACAGAGCCTACTTCCTCAGGGTGATGTAGAGTGGAAACTCAGAGACTTACCAGGATTCTCTTTGACCAAGATACGTCAGACAATGAGTACACGTGAACTTTCTTCTGTTTGCTTTGAAAATAAATGTACAAGCAGTTAACTAATGTGATTCACATCCTGCCTGGCACAATATTAACTGTTGTATATGGTCCCACTGCAATACAAAGTACACTAGTCCTAAGAATGTGTGAATAAAGGCCCGTAGTTTGAACCTGTTATGTGTCTAATTGTGTAGAATACTGATCTTGGTGGAAGAGAAAACAAGCACAGCATTAGGAAAAGATACTGTGTGCACTGTAAGGTCTTATGAGAAATTGGAAGAAAAACGATGAGACCAATTGCAGATAAAATTGTTTTGTCTGAAAATGCAGGCTGCAGGAGGTCTGTGTTTTTTGTTTTAATCTTTTGTAGCTTGCAGTAGCTGTGCAGGAAGGCAGTTTCTAGGCTGTTAGTCACTCCTGCTCCTGGCGCTTGCCGTCCCTACTCCCATGGCAACCACAGAAACTTCAGCATTTTTTCCCTGACAGGCACAGAGCAGAGGCAGGTTGCAGTGCCTTCCTTCTGCCGGGAGCACCCCATGCTTCAGGGCAGAGCCCTGCACCCAGAGAGGAGCTCACGTGAAGGAGGGGAGCCTGGACCTCTCTGGGTCCAGCAGTGCAGTCCACAAGGACTCCCCCCAGCTGAGGCAGATCTCTTTCCCCAAGGTGATTCCCACCTTGACTCCACAACCGAAGTCGCCTTTGCCTGGTCTGTCCGGCCTGATAGGGGCTGGGCTGAGGCAGCTCCAGCAAGGTGAATGCAGGTTGCTGCTGACCTTCACAAGGCATCAATTTTCATAGTCATAAGCTCATAATATGACATTTAGTCATGTCACTATTTTCGCCAAGTCATCACAGCCTTAGCAAATCTCAGGCCTGGAGGTAATAGCTAATTAACAAGAAGCACTGTCAAACGGCTACCGTGGCACCAGGCTTTTCATGAGTTTGCCTGTCTGGTTCTATGGTTTTGGTGTGGTTTTAGTCCCTGGGAGGAATAACTAATAAATCCATGGCCATTTGAGTACAGTCTGCTTTTGGATCCCCCCATTTTTATCCACAGTCCATGACTTGCAGTTGCTACAGCCTTTTCAGGGAAAGAGTTACTCTAAACCACCCCTACACTGAAAGTAGGAATAGTAGCCTTACCTAGCTTCCAGAACATGGCTTAAAAATAAGGAATTTTTAAGTGTTTGAAAATGTTGCATCTATTTGTGCCAAGATGTCATCCTCCCACCTGTGCTTTCTTTTGCCTGATGCTCTGGAATGAGGAATTTGTGCTTCCATTCCCCCTACCATTTTGATTTTAATCAGGTGCTGTAGCTCACATCTGATTCAGGCAGTCACTGCTATTGCAGGAGTCACACTGATCAAGTATAACTATGCTCAGACATCTAGCTGTGTGGAAAAAAGATCTCGAAGACAGCCTTCTAATGAGTTGACAGAATGATGAAAGAGGCAAACAGGCAACTGGGGCAGTATAGGAAAGGGAAATATGTATCTTAATCATTATGAGTATTGGAAGGTTTGGAAGGACAAAAGGAAAAAAAAATTACAGATGGTAAAATTTGAAAGTATAAGCAATGATTTTGGTCTTTATTAGAATGTTCCTTGTCCCTACCAAGAATCTTTGTAGGTTCAGATAAAGGAGCCTATAAAATGCCAGGAAATACCTCAATTTTTGTTTCTTAACATGTAGAAATACATCTTTTCCCTCATCAATTTTGGGTGCAGTGACTATCAAGTGACCCTACATATGTATTTACAATGAGTAGAGCTGCCCAAAACTGTAGTGTAAGGTACAGTTGTTGAGGAAAAACTGAAAGACTTATTTTCATTGATGGGTGAATTACACAAATTATTGGGAAAAAATGGCTAGAGGCTTTTTATAGCATTGAAGAAGTGTCATTAATTAACTATGCGGTTTGTTCAAGCCACAAGGACTTCAGAAAATGGTTAAATCATATAAGAATTTTAACATTGCATGCTCCATAATTGAGAAGTACTGTTAAAATGCAAAAAGAGGACAGAGAAGAGAGACTTCTTTTAAGATAAATCTGTTTGTTATATAAAACACATAGATAAGCAAAACCCAACACAATTATCATGATATTTTGGACTATTTTCAGAAGCATTTCAGGTCTTTGTGGCAGACTTGATATTAAAATTATTTCTTCTTGCTTACACTAAGTATTCTATGAATGTTTACTATCCTATTGTACCCTTTTATAGACAAAATATGTGATTTTTTTTTTTAACATAGAATGTTTGAATGTTTTTTTGCATAGACTGTAGTGGTCTTTAAGGCCAGGCTGGATGGGGCTTTGAGCAACCTGGTCTAGTGGGAGGTGTCCCTGCCCATGGCAGGGGGGGTGGAATTAGATGATCTTTAAGATCCCTTCCAACCCAAACCATTCTGGGATTCTGTGATTCTTGATTTATATTTATACGTACTGCAAGCCAGTAACACTGGTTTTGTTCTTTGCTTGGTGACTTGATTTTTACGATGCCACGTAATAGTGACAGACAGTTTTTATGTGAAAAAAGTAATGCGAATTTTAAGCGTTATTTAGCCTTTCTTTCTCCCATCTCTTTTTATTATATTGTTTTAAAGCTTCATTATGCAGCTATTTCTGAAATAATAGATTTCTTTTCTGGTGTCTATATATAATTTCATTAGCATTGTCTTTTCTCGCTTTTCTGTCTCAAGTAGCTGTTCGTGCATCATTCTGCTGAGAATACGGCTTACAAAAAGAAGGAAGCAAAAGAGTTAAATAGCTTGGTGCTCTGTGTCTCTTTTCAGTTGTGCTCTCCTTTTCTCACTAGCAATGAACGGCTTTACTGCAGATTTTAGTACTCAGCTGAGGACTTTATAGGCTTTGCCTTGCGTTTTGGGGAGGAAAGAAAGTAAATATGCTCTCTCTGGAGCTTCTAGGGTTCATTTGCGGCTCCAGGAGCCATAGCATCTCTCTGTGGGTTTATTCCAGACAAGGTTTTCTTCTGCCAGAAACCCTGGCCAATAATGCACAATTATTGAGCAGATAGTTGAAGGAGCAGAGCAACAAGGTGATTCTTCAATGTGTTTTGTTCTTCCCACTAGCTTCATCTGTGCCTTGCCTAATATTTCCCTTGATGCTCCTCAACCTGTCTATAGTGGCAAGGCACTGAGAGAGCTGGCGAGATGGAGCTATTTGTTCTCATCACAAGGGCTGTAAGATAGGGCTGTTTACGTGCTGACGGCATCCTGGCTCATGGTTTCGCATTGCTGCTGCAATGTTTCATGTCAACGTTGTATCAGATGAGTCTTGCAAAGATTTTTTTTTCCCTTAATGACTCTGTCTGAAAAGAAGAATACGAATGTTTTAATGTTTTGCTCCTCGTTGCAGTCTCCTGTAGACAGGATAAAGGGATTTAATGTTTGTTACTGCAAAAAGCAAATGGCAGAAAGGATTTCTGCATCCTCTTGGATGCACAATGTACAAGGATGTTCAGATCACCTTCAACACTCTATCTCCTAACTCTTTACCTTGATCTGGCATGACACTTGGATAGGTCACAATATTCTCATTTTAGCTGGCCAGAATCTAGGGTTTATTAAGCCCTGTGCACATCTTTCCTCTGTCAGAAAGAAAGAAAGGATGTTAATGGAAATGACAAACCCGAGATGGAGAAAGAGCTGAAGACTCATTGTGCCGTTCAGTTATTGTGTCCACTTAGCATTTTTATACCCAGTACTGTTTCACATTTTTGGACCGTCAGTATTTGAATCAGCAAAATAAAGGTGAGTGCAAATAGACACACTGCCAGTCTTTCTGTGGGAAGTGTCAGGAAGACAGGAATAGTTTGCTTCTCTGCTCACCTTGCTAGTACTTGTATAGAAGGATTTGCTCATGTAGCCTGAAGTCTTCAGCTCTTTGGGACAAGGAACGCTCACTTGTAACTGTGTTTCTGAACAGCATTGTGTTATGCTTCAGCTCTGGGGCAAACAGTAGGAGCAAGGATTTGCAGTCTACCTGTGCAAAGTGGCAGCAAATGCTTATGCTGGTTTTTAGGTAGTTCAGGCAAAAATGGCACCTGCTGTAGAAATCACCTTTCTTCCTGAAAAGTCATTTATAAAATCAGAATTTTATTTTCCTTTAATTTGTTTGGTCACATTTTGAGTTGGTCAGGAAACGGCATGTGAGTAGAAGTTTTTCTTTCTTACACAGGAAAAATGTTCTAAACTGTGAATATTTAGAGCATTTATCAGAAACAGTCTGTGTTATTCCATTTCCAAAGCCATTTGACTGAGAATGCTTTGGCCCCAGGACTCATTTGGTTCATCCAGAGCTTTGTGATCTTTATGGTTCAAAAGAAATGCAGCTGCTGGCATGGTTAGTTTAAACCTTGTTAGCAATGCAACTTGATCTGTGAATTTTTGGGGATGTTAGTAACAAGACAGGGAGCCAACATGGGTCCTGAATTTGGGTATGATTTTCATGCCTGTGCGTAGTCTAAATCATGCATGGGGAGAAAGGATTATAGTGATTGAATATGGAAGAGGACATTTGTGGATTTCTGCAGTAGGTCTTGTCTTGGAAAACAAGGCCAATTCATGTAGTAAACGGAAGTCGAAAGGTGGTATTTTTGGTAAGCGATACCATGTGGTCTTTCCTCAGATTTGTCAACAAGAGGTAGTGCACCAATGGAAAGTGGAAACAGCATCTCTTTATTCCCCAAACCCTTTTCCATCAGGGTGTCATCCTGTGTGGTAGATTCAACTTGTGCTCTTTGCTCTTTGTCCAGGAACCAGTTTCTTGTTGGTATTCTGATGTTCAGGGATTGTGGACAGCTGCATCAGCTGGAAAGGGGTTAATCCTTCCCTGCTTTCCTTGCTTTTGGGAGGAAAGTCATTCTTCTTCAGTGCCTCATTTTGGTAACAGCTTATTACTCAACGTATCTCCCTGTTGACTCCCTTATACTTGACCTCACCCTTTCTACATATTTCCTGCCTGTGCTGTGTTACCCCTCTCTGCCAACACCAAAGACCTAGAAAGAGAATGCAGTTGGGGCACTTGCTTCCATCAGCATATAGCTTGCTTGACCCTGGAGCTTCTTGATTCTGTATTATGAAAGTCAAAACAGCAAGGACTTTGTTTCTAAAATACTTCGTGTTGCATTTTCACTGGTCCAGAGTGCAATCCTTGTTGCTAAGTAATATCATTTTCAGTTAGGAAAAAAAAAATCCCAGCAAAAACTCTGACTTCTAAAACTCCGAAGGTGATTTTAACTTCAGCAGACAACATATCTTTCAGGAAATAGCTAAACCCTGGCTTGGGAACAGTACAGGAGACTGCCAAGTGTATGTGAGCACTCTGGGTATCAGTTGACTCATTTGCCTGATTGAGTGGTTGTTGGTAAAACTAATTACATTTTCCCACCTACCAGTACCAAATAGTTCTTTTTGTTGCTATGTATAATTTGATATATGTGAAGAATACATTCTTCATACGTATGTGTGCATTTTCCTGGCAGAGTTTAGTGAGAGTACAGAAAACCACGTTGCTTGAAGAGCGTTCCAACATACTTCTGGTGTGGGTCCAGGCCTGGAGTTCTGTCCTTGTTAAAAGCTACAGAAGATGTTCTGGAGAAGATGTTCCAGCTGCTGGTTTTAGTTCATTTTGCATGCTGCTTTAAATGCGATTTGAAACATAACACAGGTTAAAAAAATAAAAGGGTGACTCTTTTCAATGCCTAGAGTAAAATGAGGCATATTGTAAATTTAGTAAACATTATATAGAAGGTTTGCTCTTTTCACTGAAAAATCTGTTATAGGATACTTTCTAAAAAATGTCTCGAGTGAAGAAAGAATATAGAAGTGTGTGTGCCAGTAAATATACAAGTCAGAATCAGTGTGGGTATAATTACAGGGGCATATAATAATCATTTCTGTAATTTGCCAGATTGCCTCAAATAACATTATCTTCACCTGCACAATTGCTTCCATCCTCACGTGTCCAGAGCAGTTGTATAATCTGAGATCCTGCTCTGAGAAACTACTGGTGTTTCTGACTTCTGAAACAAAGTGTGAAGCTGTATCTCATTTACAGTCATTCAACTATGTTATACTATTTTAGAGAGAAATAAAGCCAGTGTGGTTTGAATCCCCAGGTTTTAGAGTTTCAATTTGTATTAAACAGATTTGTCACCAGAATCTCCAGTGTATTTACTTTGTCTTCTCATTTGAGGGCTCTATAATAGTTATCTAAACCCTATGGAATTTGTAAGGGAGAGAAAGAACAAGCCTGAAAGTAGGTAACTAAACCAGCGCTGTTTCTGAAAGTTTTAACAGTCTCAAATGGGAATTTCAGTGCTCTGTATATATGCAGTTAGCTGGATGATCTCATGGTGTATTGTCCATGAGCAGCCTGGCAACTCCTCATTTCTAAAGGAGACAGAAAATTCTTGCCATTTTTTTTGACAAAAAGTCAGTCAAAAAAAAAAAAAAGCTAGTTCTTTTTGCCACCCGAGTTTTTTGTGTGAATTGTGGTGATGTCTCTTTTAGTGTCAGTTCAAGAAATCATTTTACAGCAGTTCAATTTTTAATGGAAATAAAAAGTACTCAGCAGAAAAGCAGCTGTCTCCCTCTGTTTGGTTCTCTCTTTACCTCTGCATTGTGAGGTAAAAAAAATAAAGGCAGAGATACCACACTAAGAAAAAAAAATGTTTTTCACTTTTTTATGTATCCTAAGAGGCTGCTAATGCATTGTCTCATGCTTTCTGATGGAGAAAAAATAAACAAGAAGAGCACAAAAAATGCAAAATGCTAATACTGCAACTAAACGGACTGCAAAATGTCTTAACTCAACCTTTGCAAGACTGGCAGGCTTTTTTGTTTGGCTAGTACTAGGGAACGAAAATATTTAAAGGCAATCGTTTTCCACATATTTCCCATGCTACTAAGCATATCTGCATAAATAGAAGTTTGATCCATCATTTTGTATATTAATCAGTTTATAATTCAGTTAATCTTGAATTGGCGAAATAGATTTATCTCTATTAGTATGATGGCATTGTGGTGATGACTGTAAAGCTTGTTCCTAGCATGAATGTGAATGTTTGGCCAGATGGCTAAATTAAAGGAAACAGAACTAATTCAGCTTTCTGGAACTGCTCAGCATCTTCTGGCACTGCAAACGCACACAGTTGACTTTATTAGCATTTTTGCAGAACCTAATTTCTGAAGTTCAGTGCTGACTTTCTCCTTTTGAAGGTCTAGGGGGAGGAGGCTAAAGGAAACGCATAAAGACAGGTCTAAAATTTGAAAGAGGAATGGCAGTGAGACAAACTTCAGGCAAGGTGGCTGCAAATTCAGAGGTACACAGGATAAACAGTTAGTGGCAGCATTGGTGCTACCTGGTACAATGGTAACAAGGTTTCAGCAGATGTGGGGCCAGACAGAAAAAGAACCAGAAAGGCAGAAAGTAAAACAAAATGCTGAAAAAGCAAGGTTTGCAAAATGTGTGGTAAAAGAGGAACCCTTCAAAGTCTGGAAATGCAACTGTGGAGAATGTTTGAAACCAGTAAGTCAGAGCAGGTAAAAAAACATGAGAGAAATTGGAGGCCTCCAACTAGAGTTTGTGGAAAAAATTTTGTAGAAAATGTTCTTAAAACGCAAGTTTAGACCTAGTATTGATAAGAACAGTAGCACTGTGAGATCATCCACGATTTCCTTAGTCACAAGATGCTGGTGAGATTTGTGCCCTGGACTACTATTTCACTGTTAAGAAACTCCTAACAGTCTGAGGAAATTAAAAAGGGGTCCTGGGACAGGTTATTTTGAAATTCATCAAGTCCCTCTATCCAACTGGTACATGCAAATGCAAGTTGTCAATGCAACTTGCACTGGATTCTAAATTAAACTTATAATTGGGACCTGTCTGTCTCTTAGTCTTAGTGGGATCCCACTTGAATTAGTACCTGCAGTCAGAGACCCTAAGAGCATATCAGAATGGATAAGGAGTACAAAACTGTTGCAGTACTGTTACATTAGTCAATGCTGTGGTCTTGCTTGAAACATTCTGTGCAGGGTAAGTCACTGTCTTCTAAAAGGAAAATGGAGAAAATTGAAAGCAGAACTAGAAGACTCAGGAGTTGAGAACTGCAAAGCATCTTCTGCTCACTCCTTTCCAAACCAGGTCTCTTGACTAGTTCCCTCAGATAGAGACCAACAAGGAAGTCCCGTGTCTCTGTAAAAATTTTGGTTTTAAAATAACCAAATAATACTAGGATATATTCATTTTCAATGTTGTTTTAATTAGCTGAGTCTGTGAAGTTGTTTTGCTTCCCTCAGTTGTCAAATGTACATTCTTAAAAAGTTAAAGGGGTTCTTTTAAAAATCCTGGTCCATCATTAAGTAGAGCAGATGTTCCTTTTCTGGTCCTGTAGCATCACAGTACTGGACTCTCTTTCAAGAAGAGCTATCCTGACTTCAGCATGAACTTTAAACAAAGACTCGGTCATTGCCCTGATACTTTAGTAGAAGGCACGTGTTCCAAAAATGTATTGACCAGATTTCCTGGGAGTTTTGTTTGACTAGCAACATTTGAAACCTTCAGTGTTGATATATATGTCATGAAGGCAACATCTTATTCTATCAATATCCTTCTGCAGCACTATTGACTATTCAGTTTGTACAACCCAAATGTTAGATCGGAAGTAATTCTGTCTTTTAACTCTTTATATCAAGTCATCAAAAACATTATTGCTGGGATTGGATTATCCTCAGTTACTGTGAAAGTCAAAGTGACTAGTTCTGGAAAGCTTTGACAATGAGGACAGGCTATGATGTAGGAATGAACAGTGGCTAGATTTTCTGCAGATAGAGCTCAACACAGCTTCATTTACTTAATTCAATTATTACGATTTATAGACTTTTCTCATCTACTGTGTATGATCAGATGTGGAAAGATGGTGGGATCTCCCACATTCCTACTGTAGTGGTTTATTAAAATTAACATAAAGCTTGAGCATTCTTAGTGTTGATGAGTTCATTTTATGGACATTAAACCAAATTAAATAACAACAAAATCATTTTCATGCCAAAATATCATCATCTTTAGTAAATTCTAGTTGAATTATGAAGTAGTGGGCCTCCTGAGCTGGACCTTCAGTGCACTAGATGTTCGGTTACTCTGTTATAGCTCCATAAATTTCAGTGCTGCCAAACCATTTATACTAACACTGTATCTGATCCAGATGCATTACAGCATCACAACAGATCTTATGGGAATAGCAGCAGTTCAGCACAACAGATACATGCATACCAAAGTCACGGAACAGGTTCGAGTTGCTTTTCTTGAACTGAATTATTTAGCTTCTTGGCTGTTCTAATATGCATCTCTTCATAAAAAAATAACTTCAGAGTGGAATAACCCAACTTTCAATTACCACGCCTTTTAGGAATTGGTGCATTTTTGGCTGCAAATTGAAGACTTTTTGAAATCTTGGGAATTAAAGGGTATTGCCATCTTGAATGATAATTCCATGGATAATAGTTTCAAAACTGATGAAACCCCTCTTTAGTTACCAAAACTAGCTTATGAAACTCATCACAAGTTACCTCAGAGGCTAAGAGGTCAGCAGATTTCAGAGAAGGTTGTTTTTCAGATAGCCAGATTTTTTATAATAAATAGAAATCAACACAAGCGTGGGTTTCATGAGGAACCCAGACACCTGTGTTTGAGGACTTAACCCAACTTTCAGCTCTCAGTGTGCTTAGAAAATGTCGAATGAATTATCACAGTGCTGTCTATCAGTTTTCCCTTCTAAGCATACAGCGTCAGGGCACCATTGGAGACTGCTCTAGAAATGGTACCTCTTTTGTTTCCTGCATTCATATGACCTTTAATCAGCTACAGCTTCACTACAGTACAGGACTCATTATGTCTGATATGTTTTGCAAGGAAATAACTGTATTTGTGTTGTCTAACTGAGTCACACTTTAAATGTATATGTGATTTAAGGTGTTTTATTATCAGATTTTGTATTATTCATCAAATGCAATTCTGCAAGCGGTAATACATGTAATAACAGTTGAAATAATGAACAGTATGAAAGGAGGGGAGATGAGACAAATAGAAGAACAGAACAAAGGGCCAAAGAACCACTTCATAATAAGTACTTGGAATTTTTTTTAATTACTATTATTATTGTTTAGTTTGTGTATTTGAGAGTTAACAAACCAGTATGACTTGTTCATTACCTTTTTCCATCATTCCCTCAGACTTCATAGATCTGCAAATACCTGAAAAATATGAATGTAGGCAGCTAAAATACAGCCATTTAACTTTTCCATTGGATCTTTCGAGTATACCCTGTGGCTTGACCTTTTCTTCTGAAGGTCAAGAGAGCTTTATTCATCTGACATAACGTAGCTTGAGTATGGCATTTATAGCCTGGGTAATGTTATGGATGATAACACCATTAGACATTTATACAGCTTCAGCAGGAGTTCAGCCAGCAGGGCTATCAGCCTGATAAATGCTTTCCTCAAAAAGGTTGTATTGCTACAATAACCTGAAAACTTAAAGCTGCTCCTTGAAACCTATAGCTTGGCTAAAGAGATAAGGAGTACCCTCTGACATTTCTAAGTTGCTGAAGAGCTATCTTAGGTCCCAGTGCAAGAATTAAGATGCCCGCATGCAGCTGTTCTGATCTGAGTTAGAAATTAATGTAGAAGTTCATAATTTTAAATGAATTGGGGGCAGTGCTACTCAAAAGCTTTAGACTGAGATTAGACTAAACTTTGGGTAAAGAGTCCCAACATTTTATTCCTACCCAATTAGAAAGTGTTTCTACAGAATTTTAGGAGACAGAACTCATATACTGATATTTTTCGAAACACCAGAAAGTCTTGCCTCCTCTATCTAGCTATTTTGCACTTATAAAAACTCATAGGAGACTGCTAAAAAGCTAGTCTATAGGCTTGGTTGAAAGTGGTGTGAGAATCTAGCAATGACAACCTGTAGGATTTGGGCTTTGTAGAATTTATTTTGTAGAGAGTTCTCAATGTAGATAATGAAAGTGGTTATACACTGATTATGGATGAAAAAGCAGTTGAACAGCATGAAAATAGATGGTATGATACAAGTGGAAGAAGAGTAGAATAAAGGACCAAAAGGAAAGGGAGTGGGCAATGAAAGCTTGAGTTCTTACGTATGTTCGATCTTACATGGGCATAGTCGACATGGGCTCGTGAAGGGAAAGTCCTATCTTACTAATTCGATATCCTTCTGCAATAATGTCACCCACTTGGTGGATGAAGGAAAAGCAGTGGATGTAATCTTTCTGGATTTTAGTAAGGCCTTTGATACTGTCCCTCACAGCATCCTTCTGGACAAAGTGTTCATCTGTGAGATAAACGGGTTCATGTTACGCTGGGTGATGAACTGACTTGGTGGTAGAGCTCAAAGGGTAGTGAATGGGGCAACATCTGGCTGGTGACTGGTTGCTTGTGGTACATGGAGCAAGAGGACTTGCAGAGGGATCTAGGTACACTGGAGCACTGGGCAATTATCAAAGGCATGAAAATCAACTAGGGCAAATGCCGAGTTCTGCACCTGGGATAGAGTAATGCTGGGCATAGGTACAGACGGGGAGACGAGTGGCTGGAGAGCGTCTCAGCAGGAAGGGCTCTGGGGGTACTGGTCAACAGTAGGCTCAATATGAGCCAGCAGTATGCCCTGGCAGCTGAGAGGGTAAACTGCATTTTGGGATACATTAAATACAGCATAGTGAGCCAGTCAGAAGAGGTGATTCTCCCGCTATATTTAGCGTTGGTGCGGCCTCATCTTGAATATGCAAAGGAGGGCAACGAAGCTGGCAAAATGGCTGGAAGACATCCTGTGAGGAGAGGATGTGGACTCTTGGGTTGTCCAGTCTGGAGAAAAAGAGGCTGAGAGACGACCCCGTTGCTCGCTGCAACTTCCTGAGGAGGGGAAGTGGAGAGGGGGGTGCCGATCTCTTCTCACTGGTATCCAATGATGGAACACAAGGGAATGGTGCAAAGCTGAGCCAGATGAGGTACAGACCAGATATAAGGGAAAATTTCTTTACAGTGAGGGTTGTCAAACACTGGAACAGGCTACCTAGCAAGGTGGTTGATGCCCTATGCCTGTCAGTGCTCAAGAGGCATTTGGATGATGCCCTCAATAATCTGCTTTAACTTCTGGTTAGTCCTGAAGTGGTCGGGTAGTTGGACTTGATGGTCTTTGTAGGTCCCTTCCAAGTGAATTATTCTAATTATAATTCTAATTTACTTTTATAGCTAAGAATAAAAGTCTGAGGCTCATAACAAACTTCACCTGCTGTTTTAACCCAGCAGCTATTTAACGTAAGGATATTCATATCATGTAGTGATTACAGTTAAGGAAGCCACGTACTGCTTTTTGGTTGTGTGTGTTCATGTGAAATGACTCCATTGATTTCCTTAAGATGTTAATAACTTCACTGGAGTTCGTCTTATTGAATCCCTCCTCTGGTTTGCAACTTTCTGTGTTTCTTGATCACCACCTGTAGAAAAACATGTAGTATTTCTTATTTTTGTCTGAGACCTTTGAAGCCAGACTTCCTTTCTGAAATTTCCAAAAGAGCAGCAATGACAGTTGCTTTCTATGTAAGTACTATTGCATAGATAGGGGACAATTATCCTGTATTTCTCATAGCGTTAAGAGGTAAAGGTTACCCAGTGAAACTACCAGTTAGCAAGCTTTAAACAAAGAAGAGGTTGTGTTTTTTATCTGAAGCTACATGAGTATGCAGGGAAGGTGCCTGCTCGGTACATCCTGTACCTTTATTCTTCTCCAAATACTTGATCACTGTTAGAGATAAGATATAAGGCTAGATGAATTTTTGATCTGGGTATGCAATTGTTAGAATCTTAAATCTACACGTCCCTTCACAGAGAAATGATAAAACCTGTGCTTCAGACATTTTCTTTCCAATGTATAGACAATTTGCCCTTCAGTTTGTACACTTCTTTAACATGGCAACGGAGAAATCAAGTTATGTGAAAGGGTGATTATAAAACCAAAATATATAGTAGACTGAAGGGCAGGTATAAGATTTGACCTTCCTTTTAGCTTCCTTTTAAATTCTGGCTAGTTTTCAAATTGATGAGTGCCTTTAATTTTCCTTTAAAACTTATTTGTCTAGAATTATGTGGTAGCAGCAACAGCCTTGGCTAATGCATTTATTATTTGGTGGATTTATTAATCCTTATTTCCTGAAGTTTTTCTAAAATTCATCAAATATACAGGATCTTAACTTGTTCAAAACCTCAGGACAGAAAATGTTCATAAAAGAGAAATTGTAGATTCCTGTCAGTCTGACTTCAATCAGCACACATTGCCTACAGAGCAGTTTAAGGGCATGAAAAAAACACTTGTCTTATCCATTTTGTATTTGAAATGGTGGGTGGAAGCTCTTCTTCACTATTCCTGAACACGTAACATATTGCCTTCCTCCTAGGCTGTAATAATCTACTTCCAGTTGAGTGATCATACTGTTTTTGCCTCTGTTTTTGGAAGACATTCTCCCACCTTCTTTCTGCTCATCAGTCGAATAACCTGTCCTCCTCTATTCAGCTTTCTGTTTCTCACGAGCTGTTTGATCTCTCTGCTAGGATTTCGTTTTTGTCAGATGTGTCTTTTGATTTTGTTAGAACTGAAGCATACCATAATTTCTGCCACCGATTTTAGAAATTTCTGTATAATCCAAGAATACTTTAGAGTCTGTGATAGCCCTTCTACCAGCTTGCTTTACTGGTAGTAATGGCCAAGTTCAAATAAAGTGCAATGGCTCCTATTAAAGTAAACAAAATCAATCCCACTGTAAGACATTACTTGCTCACAGATTTTAGGAGTTTACCTTTTAGACCCTGTCACTTTTTGTTCCTCTGTCAGCTTCTCTTGCAAGAAACATCAAATAGGCCTGCATGTTTTCTTTTGAGATACATAATAAAATAAACAACTATGGCAATTTGTAGATTCTCATTGCTCACTACTCTGCACAAGTACTAACTGGACACAAATTTTCTCCCATGTCAGCTGTCTCTGAGTCAGCGGAAGCTGCTTTTAATGCTTACGCGCAAGAGACGCGAAGTCCGATGACTTCTGGCTTTTCCGAATCCAAGCAAATTAGATTTTGCTGCTTAGTCTTCATTCGTCATATACATCTTTGATGGGTTGCAGTGTCTTATTATGGCACCAGTTCAAACCCCTGGCTGCTTTGGTTTTAATTTATTTCCAGAATAGCAGGTTAATTGCAAGATGCATTCAAAGGAGGGTCTGGTCACTGACCTCTGATGGGACTGGGGGCTGTTCTGTTATTTTCAGGTACTGTTTGGCACTGCTGATGGTCAGGTTATCGTCATGGACTGCCATGGCCGAATGCTGGCCCATGTGCTCCTTCACGAGTCAGATGGCATCCTCAGCATGTCCTGGAACTACCCCAGCTTCCTGGTGGAGGACAGCAGCGAGAGCGACACAGACTCCGACGACTATTCCCCACCGCAAGGTAGGATTGTTTGCAGGTCCTTCTGCTTCAGCTTTGCTGACAGTCATAAAGACATCTTGAACACCAGGGAGTGGTCATGTTGTACTGTAACAGCAGGATGGCCATGGTTTTAAGCTGGTAGAAGAGGAAAGACAGTGCATTCCTGTTGAGGTACAGTCAGAGATGGAGCAGAATAGTGGTATGAGAGAGTGGGTTCATCCCCAGCTCTGCCAGTAGCCCTGCTGTATGACTTGCTGTGAGTCATACCTCATCTGTGCTGCTCTGCCTCCAATTGTGCAAATGAGGTAACAGCACAAAACTCAAAGCTTTTTGGGAGGGCAAGTGAAAAACACTAGATAAGGGCACATCAGGTGTCACTGATAAGCAGACATAATGTATTCCAGTGGTTCATATGTATGAAGGTAGTCAGAGGACAGTCACAAAACTGAATGCATTATTATATTGATTTCTGTGCAAAGACATCCGTACTAGACATGGCAGAAGGTGCTACATCTTTAAAGGTATCCTGTGAAGTGGAGTTAATACTCATAACTATAGTCCCGTCCTTGATAGTCATGCCAAAAATAGCTCAATAAATTTCAGAGAAGAATGGAAATAAAAGTATTTCCTGCAACTACATGTGGTAGAAAGAGGATAACTTGAGCCGTCTGGAGTTACTAATTCCCATGCCTCAGAGCACATTGCCAGTTTGGCAGTTAGGAAGAAATCCTTCCTGACCGCTAAGTATAAAACTAATTGTGTGACATGTTTTGATTTTAAACTGTTTGGAAATCATAAATAGCGAAGACCTAGCAGGCAACTGTGTGTGCATGGTCTGGGATAGGATATGTCATTGCTTCTTTCATCCCCATCCTTCTCAGTCCAAGTAATAGTAATAATGCTTTTTGTAAATGCTGTTGATTATTCTATAAGATGTAGGTAAGCTGTGTCTGTGTTCCAGTATATGATGTCTGAACTAAATTAAGGGCTATTATATCAGTGGTTGTACTAAATCATGGAAAATTTGAATATGTAATTGCTATAAATGATTCTGAATGTGCGTCTCACATCTGAACCACTGAATTGAGAACTCTTGCAGTTTTAGGTCTAATTTGGGTCCAATCCAAAAATGTATCTTTTCCAGAATCACCTGTATGTATGTCAATATAATAAACGTATGTATTTAATAAATACTGATAGAAGATGATGTGATCATCTGAAAAAAGTGTTAGCATCTTTTGGCCTGAGGTTTGTTTGGCTTTCATATCTCACTTTTGGTGAGGTTTGTTACCTTAGAAGAAAAGAAACAGACTTCCAGGTTTCCTAGCAAGCTTCTAATGCAAGACAAGGAACAACATTAAATTGTCTTTTTATTGTTTCTTTAAAATCCAGTTGGGGGATGGTGAAGTTGCAGAGTACACAGATGAGAACTTAAATGATCCAAATGTGCTAGCTTTTTGAGTCAGTCAGGGGGTAGGTGTACTCGTTAGAAGCCTACAAGTCTACTTTTCATGATTACCCAAACATGATGTGTTTTCTTTAGAGCAGATGCAGCATAAACCTCTCAAAGGTGACAAGCCTTTGACTCACACAGAAGTGTAGGAAGGACTGCAAGTTTGATGTTTTTTTCTTACCTTAACTATATACACACATGGAGCTGCTAATTGCTAGATATCGTTCTCTGAAGTGCTTTTTGATCATCTCTTTTGCAACTTCAGGAAGCAATATTACTTTTAAGTGTCTGTTCTATTTTTGATGACTGAAAAGGTGCTGGTCAGGCCTTGTGAGCACTTTATCAGGGGCCAGCAGCATCTCCTGTCAAAGTTTGTAAAAAAAAATGAGTTAAACAGTGAATGGTGCAGATGGTGATATTGGTCATTAAGTATTTGAACAAATGAATTTTGGTGAATGCTGAAAAGTAAGCTCAGAGGAGCAGAGACTTTCTAGAGATAGCTTGGGAAGCAAAGTATGCCATTTGAGCTCATCTCCACCTTTGAGTGCATTGGATCCTGTTGTGAAGGATGGCATGCAATTTTTTATGCTGCTGCCTAGCTCTTAACATTTAAAATACAGTAATTTGTGAAAGGTCAGTATGTTCTCTTAGAAGCTCTTACGAAGTCTCTAGTGACTTCAGGAGTCCCCAGCACTTGCCTAAGCAGAAAATTTATGTAACAAGTAGCTTTTGGCATGATTATACTGTTTATTATGCTGTCTTTCAACTTTGGGTCCAAGGAAACCTTCCAAAGCACCAGCTTTCAATTTGGGAAGCTCACAGTGAAAAAATATAGAAAACCACCTTTATGCATCATAACAGAAGATCCATAAATCTCTTTGGATTTGCTGTAGTGAAAATGCAAAAAGAAAAAATGTTGGGGTTTCACAAAACCAGACAAACTGACTAGCTGCACCTGCTTTGCTTTTGCTTACAGACATTACAGAAATAAGCCTGTAGAGTTTGAGGCTTGGAACCATTCCTGATGAGGATAAGCTTAATTGCAGTGTCTCTCAACCTGGATGTAATTACTTCGGTTGTTCACTTTTCGCTCACTCCAGAGCCTTGTTTTTGCAGATGGACCAGCCGCATACCCAGTCCCAGTGCAGAACACCAAGCCACTACTGACTGTCAGCTTCACGTCAGGAGACATCAGTTTAATGAACAATTACGATGACCTCTCTCCTACTATCATCCGCTCAGGGTTGAAAGGTACAAAAGGAAGACATCTCACCCCCTTCCTATGCTCTGTTTTACTTGTACTTTTAATTATGTGTGTATAGGTTATGTTTTTCTGTTCGTCTCTCTTAACCCAGGAGCTCTTACCACCCAGAGCTCAGCTGCTGGTATTGCCGTTATCAGCACTGACACCTGCTGGTGAAGGAGCTGGTGAAGGAGCAGTGCTTGGTTAATAGATTTTTTTTGTATTTGGAAAAATGTTTAAATTTTTGAGATCGTGTTTTTATGGGAGCTTTCTAGAGCAAATAGATCTGTTTGCCTTTTTTCAGCTGAATGTGCTAATAAGTTTATGCTTGCTTCTGTCAATGGCCCTCTTATATAACACTTTGTTTATATTTTTAATTCACAATGTCTCTTCCCATGCTTTTAGTAACCAGGTATGAATCACAACATTCTTTTGGATATCTTACAAATTTTGGAAACTTTCTAAAATTATTGATTATAAAGAGGCAAGTTATGCTGACAGAAGGAAAATTCCACTGATTATTACTATACCATCTTGCTAAGTGATGTGTGAATGTTTGTAAAATCAGCATTCCATGTAAAATCTTTAATTTATATTGAAATCTTTACTGTTCTTACCTATCAAAAAGTCCCTTACCTTGCCAGCACCCTCAGTAAAATTTATAGTGTTTTGCCTGCAGAGAAGTTTTAATTCACTAAGGCACATAAGTGAATACATAAATATGGGCTCCATTGATTCTTTTTGATCTCTACAGGTAAATCAGTTTTATATTAGATGCAAAAAAAAAAGGGAAATCTAAACTGTCAGAGCAAACCCTTAGCTTTTCTGTAATAGTATGGTATTGGTGAAAAGTTATGCTAATTCCAGCACAGTAGTTTTTGGGTGATCAGCTATTCACGGGAGTCTTAGGAGGTAAAAAGTCACCTTTGAGAATTCTGTCCCACTCCTGCTTCTATCTGTCCCAACACAAGAAGCATGTGGCTGGCAAAAAGTAGCTTCATGAGGCAACCCTGTGATCCAGAAAACTAGTTCAGCCAGAAAGGCTGCTTTTAAAGTCTGGGAAAATCGGAACCAATTCAGAGAAGCTCTTGTGATATCCACCTGTGTGCCCAGCATCACTATAGAATTACAGTAAATCGGGTGAGTAGTCTTGAGTTAGCATCTAGTCTGTGTTTCTGGCTACAGTAGGAGAAACTTGTTCACTGTTTAGAGTTGTGGAGCTCCTACTTGCTGAGCATGGCTTGTCTTGTTTCACTAATGATAGAAGATCCCTTAATTACATCACCTTCCACTAGCAAAATATTAGTGCGCAAGCTACAGTAGAAGTATTTTTATGGACTGTAAACGTGACTGCATCACTGACATCAGTAGAGGAAGAATGTGCAACATCTTGCTGGATTGGCAGAATGTGTAAGAAAGAGAAAGGTGATTGGGTTATCACTGTCTTGTTTTGAAGCTAACCATTGCATGATGAAAAGTATTTTACATATAGTTGTAATATAGATATACACATTTTCTGTACCTTCTTATCAAAAATGTTGTCAAGCAACTGTCATTTTGCTGGTTGTTATCACATGTAAGAATGTGCAACCCACCCAGCAGAGGACCTCCGTCCTCTTCAGCCACTTGGAGCTCAGCTAAGAGTGTATCTTCAGTATTGTATGTGAGTCAATTCATGTGTTTCTGTCTGAAATGTGTAAGTATTGCATTGTGGTCTCTGTAGCAGATGCCCTTGTCTTTATGGGCTGCTGTAGGCTACTAAATGTATTTTTAAAGCAGGCAACTATAAAATTCTTTCATGCAATACCAATATATTTTTGCTGTTCTACTAGCTTTGCATAGCTGTCATGTTACTGACAATATTCACATTAAATTGATGTATGAAAGCTTTTGCTGTTGGATGAGAATTTGATTACCCAAATACAAGTTCTTCTCTTCATCCAGCTTAAACACTCCTGGAAGTTTTGTCTATTCTAGCAGAGGTCCTGAACTGTTCAGCTGTATTCTTTCTTTTTTCATACTTTTTAACTCAGTGATTCTTAGTGCTACCTACTGAAATACATCAACTAGGTGTACTAGTTAGCTGCAGCTGCTACCTGCAGAGCTATTGCACATTTGGAGCGCTCTCTGTTAAAGAGTTGTTAATATTCACACTGTGAATACTGTGTTAATCACTGTGAATACTGTGTTAATATCCACACCTGTGATGGTTGGCAACTAGCTTTGAGGGATGACTGTGATCCACTGATTCATTTGCAGATCAGTACCCTAGATGAAATGTCCACCTGATTTTTAATCTCTGTGCTTGCACTGAGACCTGGTTATGCGTTGAGCTATTTTATCTCAAGGTTAAATAGTCTAAGACCCCATTGGTGGTGCAACATGCTGTGGAGTCACTCTGTCCCAGGGGAATGCTGTGGACCACATCTGGTTCTTCTATGCCTTTGCAGCAGCCTTGCTCTAGGAGTTTGGAGAGAGAGAGAAAATTGGTGGACGCAATAATCGCTCCTCTTTCTCTTGATGTGGGGATCAATGGAAAGTTTTCCTTGAAGACAGTTAGCCAAATGAGATTCTTGTTTCACTTTGGTAGTTGTGTAGTTAAGCTAATTACCACAAGTGGAGTTGATCTGCTTGCCCCACTGATTCCTAAAATACCTATCATCAAACTCTGAGAAAGATGGATGAAATTCCATTGTAGATTACTTAGAGGGCCGAGGTCCAAGAGAAAAAGAGGCATACAATGCCTAGCTCTGAAAAAATTATCTTGAGAAACCTGTGTCTTGCTTCTGATACATACAGAAGCATGATTCCCATGAGAAATATGAGAAAGATGAAATAATACAAAACCATTTTAAATTGCACATAAAAGTCTCTGAAAATGACAAGTTGACAACTTGAAACAATTTTGAGATCCTTCCTGCCAACTCTTATTTCTCTCCTGCTTCTTCATTTGAAGACAGCTTCTCGCCCACAAGTGTCTTCAAAAGGTTCTTGGCAGATTGAGCATCCCAGAGCACAAAAGTTTTGTCTTTACCGTCACTTTGTCTCCGCACAAAATAGCTGCCTTTCACCTCCGGTTTAAGAGTAAAAATGTTTAAAGACTAGCTCAGTATTCCTTGCACATGCAAATCTGCCTTTGAAACACAAGCAGAAACACAAAACACTGTTTTGGTGCTCTTGTTGAAGTGTGACAAAGAGCTGGAGGATATAACGGTTTGAAATTAGCATCCCCAAATTAAGCTGTGGGCGTTCCTCATTATGAGGTGCCTGTAGGAGAAGTAACTGATATGTATATTCATATCCATGTGTATGAGAGTCTAAGCAATCCCTGTGTGCTTCTGGCAAACTTCTGCTAGACAAAGGAGTAGATTTTCAGAAGTCCTGTCAAATGAAAAGCTATGACTTCGAGGCCATATGAACTTATGGACAAAAATCCAAGGCTTTCAAGTTTGATGTTACAAAACTTGGGTTATATTATAAGTTAAATTCACAGAGTGAGAAAATGAAGTATTGCAAAATATGCTGCTTTTTTGCACTGTAGGCTTCTCCAGACAAATAGTATTTGCTACTCCCTTAGTCAGTGAGGGTATTTATCTGGGCATTAAATTGATTTCACTTATTTAGCCCAAAGCTATACACATTGTATCTTCCACACCAGTTTTAACATCACAAATAAATTCTTGTACTTAACGTATTTAGGATTTACATTCTATACTCATTATAGAGATAGAGAAATTAGTGGGTTTTTATGCGTTTTTTTGTAATCCACAAAATAAAAAGGAAGAGACATTCTCAGAAGTGCATATACAGCATATTTGCTACTATTTTGATGAAAAGATTTAGGTTTTTAAGTACACAAGTAACCTCTGAGAGTATAATTCAGATTATCAAATCACTTTTGTGCATCTGGAAATACTGTTCCTATTGATTCTAATAACTGGTTACTGCAAACTTTCTTTGCTCTTTCAGATGTGGTGGTCCAGTGGTGTACGCAAGGAGACCTACTTGCAGTAGCAGGGATGGAGAAGCAGTGTCAGCTTGTTGAACTTAGCAATGGCTCCCTGTTGAAAAGCGCACTTGTCAAGTTCTACAACGTGCGTGGGGAACATATCTACACTTTGGAGACACCTGTGCAGGTAGGAGGTATTTTTTAAGTCAGTTCTTAATGCTTTACTGACATGATTTTTCCACATTGGCTTTTAGGTGTAGACCTGCAATATGAAAACGATTGCAAAATGCCCTTAGTGAATTGGAAAATACAATATATATATAAAAGCACTGTAAATAATTATTTGTATTACAGTAGATATCCAAGAGTACATCTGATTCCAAGGCTAGGTATTGTATGATATGAAATAAGAAACATTCTGTTTCCTAAAACCATCGGGCAATGAGTGGACAAGATAGAAAAGGGAAATGGGGTTATTCACAGGAAATGGGTGAGGACAAAAATCTAGATAACTTGCTTGATGCTGTAGCAGTGCCAAGAAGTGGACTAAAATATTCCAAGTCCAGTATCAGTACCACAAGGTTATTCTCTCTTTGTTAGTGCTATAATTTCCTAATGTATTATCAGTTGATCTGATGCAATATTTTACTTGTTAGGCATCAAATGGAGAAGGGTGAATTAGGAAGTCTTGTTTCTGTTCCCACGTACTGTACAGATTTTCACTGTAACCTTGGTCATGTTACTTGACAAGCAAATGTCAACATGTGTGTTGCACAGGAGCACGTGCTTCATAAGTCTTCACTGATACTTCAAAAAACAGTGAACATCATTCTACAGTTTATTTCTTTTTTTTTGCAGAATAGAGACAACTCCATCCCGATTTCTGACTGTTACTAGTGAAACTTAATTTATAATAACTTCGAAATCCAAAAGTGGCAAAAAATGTTAGATATTTTTACTTAATTATGATTAATGATGTTACTATCTATTACTGTTTCCTTTTCAGTACCGTGATCTGAGATGGATACAAAAGGATGACACAGTAAACCAGCTGCTGAGCTTTTGTGTTTACTTACATTTAGCATTAATCTGTGCTTATTAGTAGTAGTGCTCTAATTTAGATAGAATTCTTTCGTTCTATAATGTGTAAAATAACATTGTCTAAAGCTAACCTAAATATGTGCAGAGATACCTAATGCCGATTTAGGTATCTAGAAGACTTACCCATACACACAGTTTTATTGTTGTAAACGTAGCCCTTTAAGCAACGTAGCACAGCCCTATCCTCAGTGGATCACTTCTGGAGAAAACATATTTATACCAGTGCAGCTCATTCCCAGACCAGGTTAAAAACAAACTGTATTCTGTTACTTTAGTTCTCGGATACAGTATGTCCATGTTAGCTGTTGAACTGGTATAACACTTCGGTGTTGAGCTGTGAAATCAAGTTGTTGGTTGAGCAGTGGAACGGATGGGGACAGGTTGCCTTAAGATGTACATCTGTACAGACTCATCTCTTATTGCTCTCTCCCCCAATGTGTTTGCAATAACCTCAAATTCTCTTTTGCTTCAGTGCTTTCATTTCCTCTAGTTCTTCCAACATCCCTTCGCTTCATATTTTTCAGCTCTTCTCCTTTCCATTCTATTTATAACCACATATTGTGGCTGGTGTGAGAGGTAATTATTCTGCCATTAAATGAGTACTCATAGGACAAACTGACAGGTCATACAGAACAGGTAACTGCGCCACAATGCAGTATGTCTCATAGTGAAAATAATTAACCAGAGCTCCTCTGCTTTTCCAGCTGCCAATTTTCACTGAAATTTTAGCAGTATTTTATTATCATGGAGATTTCCCTCTCTTTTTCAACTTCTGATGACAGCCTACAGCTTCAGAGGTTACTAAGCAAGGATGGAAGTGAAAGATAGGGCGATGGAAATCACCAATTAATATCACAATCACGGAGTCTCATTTCCATAGGAAACCAGGCTAAAAATAACAATCAAACTCTTATATTTATGTTAATTTAAAAACTGTGTGCATAAACCTGCCTAAAATTAAAGCCACTCCTCTCCTGTCATTAGTCAATGTTTATTCTCTTTATTTAGTGCACTTAAATTCGTATTTACTGAGCTGCAGGAGGAAGTGAGGGGGTCTTGAAGGACACCTGTATCTGCTTATGTGGACTTCATGCTTCTATGTATTTGAATGCTGGTCTAACAATATTATCACCTAAATAGGTATGCTAAAACATTGCAAAGTGTTCAGTCTACTAACAGAACCAGATAAAGACTGCTGTTGCAGAAATATTGCTAGTAACTTCCGTTCTTCTGTAGATCTGTTCCAAAGATGTATATGCAAAGATGACAGTGAGTCAGTGGTCCCAGTGATTTTTCTGATGACAAATTCATCAAAGTAAATTCATTAGTTTTCTATAATATGGCAGTCAGCCTTGTAATGGGATTTCATAAAATTCATCACTGGTTATTGAAAGCAAATGGAAGAAAAGAATTTCCACGTCTCAAACTCTTCTATTTAAACTGTTTCTTCTGAAGCAAGCAAATGTGGGACTGGAAAAGCACATTTATTCCAAATGAGCATTGTTCCGAATATAAAGGTCAAAGAAAGTAAAGCAACAACAAATGTAGAAAATAGGGGATTACTGGTGCAAAACTATGTGGTTCTCTGTCCCAGTCCTTTGATAAAGCAGATGTCTGAAATTTTTATCAGTAAAATATACTCAGCTATCTCTGTTTCTGCTATTCGTCTATCCTGTGTATCTTGGTGGGGTATTCAGGAAACAAGAAATTTTATTGAATTGTTTATAGCAAAAGTCAATCTAAAACTGATGTGGGATTTATATGCAACTTGGCTGGTATGTTACGTAGCATAAAGTCACTGCAAACCCCAATGTAGAATAGATTAGGGTACTGCAGTTTACTGATCCCGATGATGGCTGTTGTCATGGTTCCCTTAAAGGTGTTTTATATGCCACCTTCTCCTCCAGCTTTAATATGTTTTTGACATCCTCCATATCATTTGATTAACTCTCTTAAGCACCTTCAGTGTAGGATTTTACGGTTCATAAACCCAGTTTGCTGACTATAAAACCCTAGGTAGGGAAATTGCACTTGTTTAGAAGTATCCAAGTGAACACTGAAAAATAATATTCATAAACAGAATGATAGAGTTAGCATATTGTAACTGTCTCTAGTTCTCTGCACTGGGGCTTCAGCCTGCCACCCTGACATTCTGAAAAAAATCTATTTGCAGAATATAGTGCAATGAACTGAAAAAGCATTGCTAAAATTTAGGCAAATGAAGAACTTCTGCTACACAGAGTCAAACTGCTTTGCACTGTGAAAGAATGTTGACAAAATTCCTGAACTCCCTTCAGAAAGTCACACCAGACTTCTATATTATCGGAAGCAATTATATCAAAAACAGGTCCATATTGTGACTCCCAAGAGTCAACACTGATTATTTATTTTATAAAAAGAGCGTATCTTAAAGGTTGTTGGTCAGCTGATAACTATGCAAAAATATACTATCAATTTCTGTAAATCTTAGTACTTTCTGTTCTCGCCCCTGTGTATAGAAACATCAACCTGATGAACTAAAATTGTGACCAGTTGTTTTAGGTGACAGCTTTTTTCATGGTCCTGCTTTCCCAGCATTTAAAACTGTTATTAAAACTGCAGGCTGCCCTGCTGGTTGTAATTTCTTTTTTTTTTCTTTTTTCTTTTTTTATTGGAAGAATGTTTATTTCTTATGCTATTTGTTAAATCCTCATAACTTTTTCCTGGCAATAAGTAGGGATGGGAATAATATTAATAGGCCTCATTCAACACTGTTACAGTCTTGCTAAAATTGTTTCCTGGAAACGCTGCAGTCGAGTTCTGTCACTTCAGAATTTCTCATCTGATGTGCAAACAGGTTATTTATTATATCAATGAACCATACCTACTGTCATAAAATTCACTTCTGAGTGGATACAACTGCTTCACGTCTTCCTGTTTGGACTTCAAACTCAAGAGTCTCCTGCAGGACCACTTAAAAATTGACTATCTACTGACTTCACCAAACGTGTGAAGTTATTCTGTTTGATGATTCACATTTTCTGCTTATATTTCAGTTTCCTTCTCAGTTTTTTATGATTTTCTTTCTTGCATGTCCCAAAGAGGAACTGGGGAAGAAGATCGTGGATTTAGAAACCCTGATACTGATCTCATCTATACATTTATAATCCTAGAGTAAATTTACATTAGCCTATGATTTTATACTGCTGTGTAACTGCTGTAGGAACAGATTAGACCTAAAGTGCAAAGAAGAAGAAAGATAAGAGTGAGCTGAGCTCAGCACGTTCCAGAATCAGATGTTGTACGGACAACAAGATATGATGCAGAAAAACTGTAGTCACAGTTTTCTCAGTGTAGTAGTTTAAACCCTAATCCAGAGTTTTGTACCAAAGGCTAAATCTTTATGGGAGAAGGTCTGGGGAGTCTTTGAGAAGACCCACTTTCTCTAACCATGCTGCTGTCAGCAGAAGCCCTCGTGATGTTTTATGGACTGCTCCTGTGCTGGAAACGTCCTGGCATCTGAACAGTTAGATTTTAAGACAGTGTGCTTCTGCAGAAACCTGATAATTGTGTAAAATCCATTTGACTAAGGCCTGAGAAGGAAGGTACAATTTTAGGTTAAATTCAGATCAAAAGGACTTTGAGAGAAGAGGCTGCCTTTTATGTTACCCAGCTGAGCTGACCTTGCTTACTTTGTCTTCATCTATATCACATACAGTGTTCAGGGTTGTTGCTTCTGAATTGTCTTTCATTTTCTATTGGCTGAAGTTAATCCTATTCAGTTGTCATTGGATGACACCAAAGTTTCAAAGATTTTATTTACAGAAATAAAAGAGTTACAGGATGAAAAACAAGAGCAACAGCTTAGAACTATCTGGCGTAACAGTCCTTTGGGATATCAATAAGGACCTTGGTGTTTTCTGTATAGGCCATAAGATCATTTCTGACTGCTACACAAATGGGTCATGATCAGGACTGCAAAATACAGCCTTTCTTTCTATACTTGGTTAGGTACAGCTTCATTCTGCTAGGATGGAATCTCATAGTTATACTGAAATCTAAACAACAACAACAAAGTCACTGTAGAAACAGAGGATATAAGAAAAACCTGCAAATCAAATGAATTTGCTGCATGAAAAATCATGTAAGGCCACAGCATTTCTGACCATGTCATAGTCTTTATTGCTTTTATCACCATCAATTCTCTTGCTAGTTAATATTATTCCCACTGTAAATATGGGTAACAGAAGAATGAAGATGTTAAATTACTTTCCAACAATTATCCTTGAACTCTACAGCAGTGCAGAGATGTGCACACAACATTCAGAAGAGCCAGGTGGGCACTGTAGCCATTGCACCTTCTGGTTTCTCTGAAAAAAAGCAGGGAGAAAGGCAAAGTATGCATCTCCACAACACCAATGTACAGTGAGAGAAAGCAGACTGTGTCCATTAGGGTTTTCACTTGTACGTACCATTCAGTAGGTACAATTTTGCAGTTGGGTTATTTGTCCTGAGAAAAATCCCAGTCTTTGCTGGACTTTCTGCCTTGGAATACTGTTTTTGTTTATCTCATTACCAGTGGGACTTCCAGTTCTAGTAATCAAGGAACTAGTGCAAGCATCAGACAAGCCACGTAGCTCAGGATTTCTGAGCTGAAGGAATGCAGCAAGGAACAGCTTGAACAGTGTTGTCTTTGAGTGAACTGTATACAAGCGATGACAAGTAGATAAATTGTTTTTCCTCCTGTAAGAGAGACAGATGAATGGCATTGAGTAGATGTATCTGACTTTTAAACCCACTCGAAATAATGGAAATAAATGCATGCTTTATAAGGAACAATACTTGTGCTTCGGACATGGCAGATCAATTGCTTTTCTTCTGCATAGTTTGGAGTTATTAGCTGAAGCCAGCTAATAACTGACTTGCAGTAGTAATTGATTCATATCCATGTCCTTCAAAGGAAAGAGTGGGAAGCCTAGTTATTGAGAAATATTATTGGAGCAGTACATTTAAAGGTCAGGTCAGATCTGGCATTTGGGTGATCTTTTATTTACCCAGGCCTTTAATCATGAGCTAATTTTCTCTGAACCTCATTGTAAGTCCTAGACCTCCCCTGAAAATGAAGTGTTGCTGTATATTAGACTTGAGGAGTACTGGGGGACAGACCATTCCATAGAAAAAGAAGGCAAGGCCTGCCTGGGGAATCAGTACACAAAGGCAAACCAATATTTTACAAGCGCCACTTGATGAGGCTGAGTATATAAAGGTTAAAATGTGAGGTATGTGGGCAGACTAAATATACAAATGGAAGAGTGGAAATGTCATGATTTACAAACAGTTCTTCCCTTGTAAGTATTATATCTTTATCTGTTTAGTATCTTTATCTATGACTTGGACAGTTGGATCGAGTGCACCCTCAGCAGGTTTGCAGATGACACCGAGCTAAGGGGTGCAGTCGATACACCAGAAGGAAGGGGTACCATCCAAAGGGACCTGGGCAAGCTAAATAAGTGGGCCCACATAAGCCTAATGAGGTTCAGCAAGTCCAAGTGCAAGGTGCTGCACTTGGGTCGGAGCAATCCCAGACATGAGCACAGACTAGGAGAAGAACACTAAGAGCAGCCCTGCAGAGAAGGACTTGGGGGTTCTGGTGGACAGAAAGCTCGACATGAGCCAGCAGCGCGTGCTTGGAGCCCAGAAGGCCAACTGCATCCTGGGCTGCATCAACAGAGGTATGGCCAGCAGGTGGAGGGAGGGGATTGTCCCCCTCTGCTCTGCCCTTGTGCTGGTGTGCTGCATCCAGGTCGGGGGCCCCCAGCACCAGAAAGATGTGGGGCTGTTGGAGCAGACCCAGAGGAGGGCTACAAAGATGATCAGAGGGCTGGAGCAGCTCTCCTGTGCAGAAAGGCTGAGAGAGCTGGGGATGTTCAGCCTGAAGAAGAGAAGGCTCTGGGGAGACATCATTGCGGCCTTTCAGTACTTAAATGGGGCTTATAAAAAAGATGTGGAGGGATTTTTTACACAGACAGTTAATGATAGGAGAAGGGGGAACAGTTTTAAACTAAAAGAGAGGAGATTTAGATTAGATGTTAGGAGGAAATTCTTTACTCAGAGGGCGGTGAGGCACTGGCACAGGTTGCCCGGAGAAGCTGTGGATGCCCCATCCCTGGAGGTGTTCAAGGCCAGGCTGGATGGGGCTTTGGGCAGCCTGGTGTGGTGGGAGGTGTCCCTGCCCATGGCAGGGGGGTTGGAACTACATGATCTTTAAGGTCCTTTCCAATCCAGGCCATTCTATGATTCTATGTGTGTGTGTTTATTTAAACATGCACCCACTCATGCATATATTGTTAACATAAAAATGCATGCACATACATAAAAAATACCTAAATAATGCTGTCATGTGTTCAAAAGTTAGAAGATGGGTGAGTTATGGTTGCCTATTGGGAATTTGAGATGAAATCATGCAGTGAGACATGCAGTAAGTGTTTTGGCTTTTGGCTTTCTAACTGTTCCTCAGCTCCACAGTGCTTTATTGCCAAAGGTCCCACGCAGCATTTCAAAGCTACTGAAAAAGTTTCTCCTTGGGAGTATGTTTTAGATTGCACAGGTTTTTGCACTGATACTGTCTGCATCTCTGCTCTTCCCTGCATGCTGCATTAACCTGAGAGACATGGTTTCATTTGATCCAGATAACTGGATGAGAAGAGGGCTATCTTGGTGTATTATAATATTATGTTATAATAGCTGAGATGCTAGACTTCATGGTAGGGCTGTCTGGGTGTGGTGTATTGAATTATGATAGCTGGGATATTAGACTTCATAATCTCTTCTGGCATTAAACTTTATGTAAGCAATAAATGTTTTTGTGCTAAGTCACACATTTGTTTATTCCCTCACCTTATTTATAGGTAAGCTTTGCTTGATCCAGTGTGACCAGAGGGATGTGGTTTGGTTCCCACAGTAACTATCAGGCAGATAGTTCTGCCCATGCTGGAAGTCAGTCCTTGAGGAAATCAGGGTCGCTTCTCCTAGTGCCTTCCTCAGGCTGTTGTACACTATAACTGGCAGGTACCTAACTTTTGTCAGTGCCTTTCCAATCATATTTATTTTGCAAGCAGCATGAACTGTCTCATTACTGCCAGGCAGTATGAGGGTTGAGCACACTCTCAAATAATGAAAATACCCATCAGTAGGGACATTTTATGTGATCACTCATCAAATCCGAGACCCTGTCCCACAAATTATGGTTATGACAAGCTATGTAATAATTATTGATGGTACATGAAGGATTTCTCAATTCTTTTGAAGTTCTCCACTACAAAATGCCTTTAGCAATTACTGTGAAAATCACAATGTTCACATGTTGTTGCTTTTCATTTGCATATCAGTCAGCCTGAAGGTTTCTGCCCCCATAGAACTGTTTGTAGCGTTGTCTCTGAAGCTCTTTATTCGTCCCACTTTAAAACCAATATTTTCTTTGAAATTTAAATCTAGGATAAGATGACGTAGCAGGGAAGATCTTTCTTCTGAAAAAGTTCTGTCATCCAGTCCTTTATCTTGATGATAGACATCAATGTCATTCTGTGCAACTGCATTTTGCTTTATAGGATTCACAGAAAAAAAACCATCGTGTTTTCGTTTCTCATCTTTAAGCATTTTGAATTTGTAAGCTAGATTAGTAACTTCTAACTAGATTAGTAATTTCTAACTCCAAACTAGATTAGTAACTTCTGGGCTAATCCAAACCGTGTGTCTGGGTACCATATTACTGGAGAGGAGTGGATAAAGGTTACTCCTGATGGTGCCTTAACTTTTATCTTCTACGTAGTTAATTCTTGTTTGCTACATTATGATATTCCGAAGAGACCCTGACCTTTCAGTAAATACAGTTCATAATTAGCTAAAGAATATGTTCGCTTAAACTTTTGAATGTCAAGGATTGTGAAAAGAAGGGAGCCCTTCACAGGAAGGAGTAAACCTTTTGCAGTTCACCAGTTACAGCCCGCTGGACAGTATTCTTCATGGAGTGAGTGTTTCTTCCTCTCACTATGTATATACTATGTATATATATATATACACACTGTGTGTATATATATATATATATATATATATATCGTATAGAGATAGCAGCTGTAGGATTGAGATTCCATAGGGTATGTGTATATATGCAAGTAAAGAGTTTTGCAACACTGAAGGCAGGAGATGACATGTGGCTGCAGCTAACCCTCTTGAAGGGCAAAAATAATAGTAGTAGTGCTATAAGAGGTCACAACACACCAGTGCTGTGCATCAAGAAGGTGGGGTTTAGCATGATAGTTTAAAAAACTTCTTGTGAGCACAAGTAGCTGTCTGGGAAAGAGCTCAGAGATGTTTGTGGGACAGCTTTACTCATGAGGATCGTCTTGCACCCCAAAGCACAAGTTTACTCATGTTACAGAATCACACAGAATCACACAATTGTAGGGGTTGGAAAGGACCTCTGGGATCATCGAGCCCAACCCGCCTGCTAAAAACAGGTTCCCATATCTCTTAAGAGCTGGTGTTCATTAGATTATCCAGTCTGTTCAGTTTTTAGTCAGGCTGTTACTTGAGACCTGCAATGAAATCCTTTTTCATGGTTCTAAATTTGCACACAACTCACTATTATCATGTAAACTCTTCATATTCCTTCAGCAGAGAATGATGTCCGAAGGGGGGGTTGAGCTGAATTTTGGTATATGGCTCTGAGTTCTGACACTTTGTCCCAATCACCTCTGACTCTATTTCTGTGCTTAATGCCACGAACTTAGACATTTTTTAGTGTGGACAAACAGGAGAAAACACGGCCATTCTTCTTTTTGCCCATGGTGGTCTTTTACAATTCACTTCCTCTGGGAATGGTTCAAAAAAGACATTGCGTGGCAGAAGACTCAGTGCAACACAAGCAAACTAATTGGATTTTGTTCACTAGTCTACTAATTGTCTCTGGGCATGTAGTTTGAATTTCAGTTGTAAACAATGAGCCATCACCAGTGGATGAAGATTGATTAGATGACTGAAAAAACAATCTGGATGGGGCCTCAAAGGATCCTGCTTTTTAACACTGTGTGACTTTTAAGTCACATATCCTCGTAGTGCCTCATTTTCCCCATCTGGGTTATGAAATGGATAGACAGTTCCTTGTGTGAAGCGCTTTAAGCCTTATGAGTAAAAAGCATGATATAAATATCAACCACTGTTACCAATAATTTCAGATGTTCACGTTTTTTCTCACTTTTGTGGACAATAACGTGCACGTTTAAGTTTCTGGAAGATGAAAGGGAGCATAGTTGGTGCTGAACTTGTATGAACACTTCCTGCACAATTGTTTGGGTGAAAGTATATGATCTTTTTAAGTTATGCCCTCTTCCTCTTCATGCAGCGTCCCATCATCTCGATCTGCTGGGGTCACAGGGATTCACGCCTGCTGATGGCTTCTGGACCGGCGTTATACGTTGTCAGAGTAGAGCACAGGGTCTCCAGTCTGCAGCTCCTGTGCCAGCAGACCATCGCTAGCTGTCTGCGGGATGACAAGGATATCAGCAAGCTGACCCTGCCCCCTCGGCTCTGCTCATACCTCACCACTGCCTTCATACCAACAATCAAGGTGAAAGGAAAGAAGCATGTGTATGTGTGGAAGGGGAAGGGGTTGCTTGATTTTCTTCCCCCATGCTGCTCCTAAGTGACAAAGGATAAAATCCTGGCTCCACATAATTATGATAAAAAAGGTTGATTAAGGGTAATTCCTCTCCTCTCAATGACATCATGGATCAGTGATCAGTGTGGTGCCAACTAAAATCTGAAAAGAGGGCTCACACCCTGATCTGTGCTAAACTGTGTGTATGGCCTTTCCAAGGACACAATATGCTGTGTCCCAAGGGTACAAAATGCTGTTGACTTGTGCAGACTACCAAAGAAGCTCATGCCAACGATAGTACTGTGTCACAGTTCAGGAGAGATTCACAGTGGCAAAACTGTTGCCTCCCTGCATGTTACATGAGTCCGTAAGACCTGTGGCTGCCCAAATATCTCTACTGACAATGAGTTCTGCTAACCTTACTGCTCCAGCAGTGCTATGGGAAAATGAAGCAGTTATTACACCTTTTCCTGTACATTAGCAGAGCTGCTTGCAGAGCCATCTGCTCAACCCCATTTTTTCGTATTTTTGCCCTCAGGCACATCTCAGGATTTCAAAACTCTTTATCACAGCCTGTAAACCAGAGCATTAGCTAGTAAATGGCCTACATTCAAATATGTATTTTTGTGTTATGTATTTTTTGTGTGTGTATTACAGCATTTTCTCTGAGTTTCAGGTCCTTGTTAAAACAATATAGATCTAGAATAACTAATTGGAAATCTGTGGAGTTGGCCAAGCTTAAATGAGATCAAATTATGCCTATAATATAATGATTCAACACAGTTCCATTTGTGTACTGCAAATCAGGGCAATTTATGCAATTGTGAAACATCCCACTTCTCAAAGAAGAATAAATACATTACTGTAACCATGACTCCTTGATCTCCAAAGACACAGAGCATTAAGTAGAATAGTGGTAAAGAAACACACATTACTAGTATTTGTGTCGTAGAGGCTGTATTGTCTTAGACAAAAACAGTTTAGTTGCTTTAGGACTGAGCTCTTCATGGATTAATACAGCCTGCTGGCAAGCAGGGCAAAGTAACCCACCTTGAGCTTTGGGCTCATATTTCTCAACACAGCATGCAAAAAGGCCCTCATCAAAGATGGGTCATGTACTTGGAAATGAATGGGATGATAGAAGAGGTACAAGTTTTTTCCAGAGCTGACAGCATCGTAGCATAGTGGCATAGCATGCACCAGTACTAACTAGGAATGGGAACAAGAGTTGCTAAGTTCACGTGGGGGGACAGCAAGAGGCGAGATACTCTGACTTTGACCTGTTGACCACATTACCCAAGTTAAAACAGAAGTTTGTGATAGAGCTGGGACTTCAATACAGGTTTGTTGTCTAATTCAATTCTGCAACCACAAGTCCTACCTTTCTCTTTGATGTAATTAGTTCTAGTTTTGTAGTTTTGAGCTGCTTTTAACCTAACTAAATAGTATACAGCACCTCTGTCTTGCATGTGGGTCTTGCATATCTCACGCAGTAACCTGTACTAATCTTGATCTGCCAAGTTAGAAGTGGATTCAGATTCAGTTAGTCATGTCAGGATTAAGTTGCCACAGACAAAAAAAACAATAACCTATAGGAAACTTTCTCTTTCCTTCCTTCATTTACTTAAGCCTCCTATCCCAGACCCAAACAATATGAGAGATTTTGTCAGCTACCCAACAGCTGGCAATGAACGGCTTCACTGCACGATGAAGCGGACAGAAGATGACCCAGAGGTCGGTGGTCCATGTTATACTCTGTACTTGGAATATCTTGGGGGACTGGTGCCCATCCTCAAAGGACGTCGTATCAGCAAGTTGCGGCCAGAGTTTGTCATCATGGATCCTAAAACAGATGGAAAAGCAGGTAGGAGTGAATTGTAGCTCTGTATAAAAAATTATTTAGAAAGACACACTTTAGATATTAAAACCTCAAGAATTAAAGAAAATCTGTGTATGCAATATAGAAGCTAGCATCCGATCTTTATTTTTTCTGATGAGAAAAAGTTTTTAGCATGACCTAAGCTCAAGCCTCTCAAATTATACCATACAGTCTTCTGTCTTACAAAAAGGGAACTTCTTGTATTTTGAATAGATTGCTAATCAGCAGAAAATATTCTTTAGTCTTAATTTTGAAGTCATTTGAATGCGATTCACCCATCTGAATCATGTGCACTTGAGTTCAGACCATTGGAAACTTGGACTTTATACAAGGCAAGGTGAAGAACAGTTAATTATGTCTGTATAGTTTTATCTTGTCTACTGCATGTGGATCGGATTTATGCTTCGGATGACTGATAGTTGTAATTGATACCAGTTTTCTGAAGCAGAACTTACATTTTCTGGGGCCTGTCTTGATAGATGAAATCTATGGAAACAGCTTGATTTCCACTGTGATTGACAGCTGCAACTGCTCTGACTCCAGCGATATCGAACTGAGTGATGACTGGGCAGCAAAAAAGTCTCCCAAAATCAGTCGAGCTAGCAAATCACCCAAACTCCCCAGGTAATCATTGCTTGGATATTTCATCATCTTTTTTTTGCCAAGTTTTCTTCCTTTCCTTTTTTTTCTTTTTTTTTTCTTTTTTTTTCTTTTTTTTTCTTTTTTTTCTTTCTTTAAACAGTGTCTTAACACCTCAGAAAGTTAAAAGCGAACTCCTTTGGGCAGATAGGAGCAGTTGGGTCCTCTGCAGTGTGCAGTTCTGCAGTGATCTGAGACTGGCGTTAAGGTGGACTTTGGGGAAAGTTGTGGGGCAGAAAGTAATGGGAAACAATAGGCACCATTCTTCCCCAGCAGTCTCAAGGAAAAGCTTTATGAACTCTCCAACCACTGCCTTTGCTGTATGTGAACTCTTGACACCACTAAATGTTACCTGTGTTAGATAGTCCATGTTTTTATGTGCTCTGTGCTTAGAATCCCTGGTCTAGTTAGTCCCTGGCCTGTACTTTCTCAGGGGTATTTTAAAGTTCAAAAGTCCACACAATTGATCCTGGCCTAGGTGGCACTGCTGATGTGGCAACCTTGCAAGGAAGACTCAGCAAACTTCCTCCTAAACATTGGGTTGACCGGGCTCTGTAACAATATGAAAAACAAGTTTCTAAGCTATTTATTGGTCTGGTTGCTTTCCTGCCAGCTCTTCATATTTATTATGTGTGTAGACAGAAACCCCCACCTGCACAGCCTCACTGATGTCCATGATGGTTCTCACAGGCACTGATGTCTGTCTGCCAGCTTCACGTTGCGGGATTGTGGCACTGAGGCCTTCTAGTTGCAGCTTTTCCAAAGACATTATAGTATGAGACTGTCCTAGAATGAGGCAAAGGAAATGCATCCCTTTATATGTGAATGGAATGTGTAAATCACCAAAGTTTTATTTCAGTAGTCCTTGACAGCAGAACCACGAATTCCTGTGCCTAAAACAGAAATAGTTCAGGGAAATGAAGAATCTTGTTGTCTTGGTTTTCTAAGAGCGTATTTTTCAAATATAATTTTTGTTCTTTATTTTTGCCACCAATTATCTTTTTCGGTTGCATGATCCCCTTATTTGTGGCTCCCTTTGTATAACATGGGCTAGGAGTAACTTTTGACTTAGAGTGAGAGCACTGATGAAGTTTGTGGAGCCTTGGATTGCTGTGCTATTGCAGAGATCTGCCAGCTCAAGTGTCATGTTTCCATTTCTTGAGGCTTTGCTCAAAGTCTGCAGAGCTGAAATAATTCAGCCTTACACCTTTTTATGGATTCGTGGAGGATATATTGCATCTGGTAGAGCTGCTGTAAGCTTCGTTAAATGAATCTGAAGGCATCCGATCTGAGTTACTGCAAATGTGTTGGGCTTTTTATGTCTTCAAAATTTGCACCGTAACTCTCCGTCCTGTAGACTATGCAGTCTTCATTAATCACCTAGAGAACACCATACCGGTTGTCTTCATTACCATCTTTATATTCATCCAAGACATGGATTTTTTTGCATTTTTGCATACCAATTGATGATTCTAATTATTGCTTTATATGCAGAATCAATATAGAAGCTCGCAAATCTCCAAAGATGTCACGAGCCACGCAGGAGATATCAAGATCACCAAGGTTACCAATAAGGAAACCTTCTATTGGTTCACCAAGCCTAACCCGAAGAGAGTTTCCTTTAGAAGATATTACTCAGGTATTGTGTGCATTGTTACCAGACCTGAGTCCAAATGCGTTGCTTTCCAGAGGCAGCAATCTGTGATATAGATCCAGTGATCACCAATAGAATAGTTTCATTTAATTACATCTACTAGATGGAACAGCTATAGAATCACATTTTCTAAGTCAATATTGATGGTCTAAAGTATCAATGGAGTATCAAGCATTGTTTGATAAGTCTTTCCCCAATTACTTCTGCCAATGTGAATCCATGTGAGAGATTTTATTCTAGTTGATGTTGTTGGCTGTTTGAAAGTATACATGAAAGTGTTTCTTACTCAGTTTTTGCAGAGCTGTTCTAATGCCACCATAGTTCTCTGCTTTGCTAGGATTCTGCAGAGACAGGGAAATGATTGCTCTACAGGGCCAAATTTTCTGTTTCATAATTGCTTGGAACAGCCTTAATTGGAAGGAAGGCAAGAAATTAGCATTTTGTGTTCTTTGTGTTGTTCACGTTCTGTGGGTAAATGAAACTTAGCAGCCTGTAAAACTGTCTGGGTTACTCATTTCATTAATACCAATCTGAATTCTTTTCATTTTATTTTCTATTGTTTCAGTTGCTGTTTTTTCCATTCTGTCATTTCACTTTTTCCTTCATACTAAAATGTTCTCGGTCAGTTACATAGCAGTGGTAGATAAAACCAAAAGTCCTTTGAATAGCATAGGAGGGCAAAGGCTTAGATCCTGTTCCTGATGCTGATGGCATAACTCTTGGACTTTAAAATTTCTTAATCTTTTGTAGCCGTAATTTGATTACCATGGAAGCAGTGGTTTGGGAAACTGCTTTGGAAGCTCATTATGAATTCATTTCTGTCTTATTTATTGTGCTGTAAAGTGATTTTTAAGCATAGAACCAAAGGGCAGGCAGCATTTCTTTCTGAAATACAAAATAGCTGGACTCTTACTGTGTGGAAGAAGCAAACATCTGAAAACAGTCTTATTCTCACTAAGCAGCTATCATGTTCTTCTGCACTTCAACAGCTTTAAGCAGCCTATATGATTGTTGACATAATTTCTGATGGTGTTCAGATATCAAAATGAGGCTTCTTAATGACTGGGTATAATAGTTGCTACAAAGACACTTCAGGCTGTTTCAATGAAATAAAAGAAGCTGCAACTGTATTATCACTTGCAATAGCTTTACTGCTCTGCAGGTTTTTATTAGGACTTCATGCAGATTTTATCAGGTGAAAAAGATCTTGTTTTTTCTTTGCAGCACAACTACCTTGCTCAGGTCACATCTAACATCTGGGGAACCAAATTTAAAATTGTGGGTTTGGCTGCTTTCCTACCAACGAACCTTGGTGCAGGTAAAAGTAAATTCTTTTGATTTTTTGCATATCAATGTTTCTAACAAATAACGAATTTACACTGTATGATTCTTTTTAGGTGATCAGAGATCTTCTTTAACAAAGCAGTTATTTTCTGTGGACAGTAGAAATTAGATTTTACAAATTTTCACTGTAGCTAAAAGAGATTCAAATCTATAAATACAATAACAAGATAACAAATAAATACAATAACAAAGTCTCAGCTGTAATGAACAGATTAATTAATAGTAAAGTCCAGACCTTAATTTTTACAGTGTATTTGAACAACAGTAACAACAACAACAACAAAAAAAGAATAAACAAAATTTTTGCAAGACTGTAAAAATCACAGGGTTTTAGTTACTGTAATAGAAGTATTTTTAAAAATCCAATTTTTGTGGTCATTTAGCTGTTAACTATACCAAAATAATGTAAAAACTCTTACAGCATCGTGCTCAAGATTCTTCAGATCAATGCCTAGAGTATTCACATGGTTCTCCTGCTGGGTCATCAGTAAACTGATAGCCTTCATTAAAAGTAAAAATTGTCTAGTCTCAACCTTTTCCTGAGTCGGCCTTTTCTCCCTAGATAGTCCTGTTGAAAGGAAAAAGGCTAAGCAAAGAACAGGGTACCACCTAGAATTAGTAGCAGAACTGAGCTCTGAATTGGAATACTAATATAATTATAGGAGTTTTAAGAGCTCTTTGGAAAATGTATTTGTTCCTGAGCTGAATTATGTACGTAGGTCAGGACTACATAACGATGCCCTGGATGCAGAATTAGTTAAACAGTTATCTTCTGTGTCTATACTGACTACCATCAGACAAGAGATGGAGTCTCAGCTCCTGGCAAGACAACCCGCTCTGACCCAGCCTCCAAACAAAGGTTGTCCTCGGGATGTTGTCACCCTGGGGTCAACCAGTGTTACTACTATAGGGCAATGGCACTCACTATTTACTAAAGTGTTACACAAACTCTCAGGTTAATTCCAGCCTCTGTTTTTCAAGTCAATTATCACTTTTTGACATCCACATTTCCAATGGTTGTCAAAAGATAGTGTAAGAGTGACCCTACTGTGCCAGATCAGATGTCTTTCTAATTCAATTTTCTCTCAGTATCAGTGATAAATACATGTGGAAGGAGTGTGGAGTAAGTAAATACGTGTGGAGTAAGTGTGTAGAGGTATTTCCTTCAGATATTCTCCCAGTCTTCAAGGCTTAGGTCCCACAGGCTGAGCCAGGAGGGTTTTTTTTGTATGTGATAACAGCAGGAAATTCTTTACTCAGAGGGTGATGAGGCACTGGCACAGGTTGCCCTGAGAAGCTGTGGATGCCCCATCCCTGGAGGTGTTCAGGACCAGATTGGACGGGACCCTGGGCAACCTGATCTAGTGGGTGGCATCCCAGCCTATGGCAGGGGCTTGGAACTAGATGGTCTTCAGGGTCCCTTCCAACCTGAGCCGTTCTATGATTCTATCATTCTGTGGTAACCCTCAACAGATTTCCTTTCTGAGACCTTTCCGGTTTTCCCCTGAGTTCATATAAGTCTGTAGAATCCTGTGGTCAAGAGTTCCAAAAGTAGAATGGAAGAAATATTTTCCTTTCCTAAATATAGATGCAAATACAGGATGAAGTAATTTAGTATTTCCACAGCTTATTTAACTAAAGAGAGGCTGCTTCTGTTTAAGGAGAAATAGCTGAAAGAAACAATCCTTTTTATCCTATTTATGCAAAAATAACATTACATAGTGATTTGGTTAAGAATGGCCCATACATGCATTTGTTCATAAATAAATTATATAACAATAGTCATAACCCTTCTATCTGCTTTGAATTAATTCTCTCTCTCAGCTTTAGATGCTCTTTGTGTGACAGATTTCTTTTATTTTTTTTATTTCTTGTTATACTCTGTCTCCAGTAATATATAAAACCAGTTTGCTGCACCTTCAGCCCAGGCAGATGACAATATATCTCCCAGAAGTACGGAAGATTTCAATGGACTACATTAACCTGCCTGTCTTTAATCCAAATGTTTTCAGTGAAGATGAAGATGATTTACCGGGTAAGGAAGAACTGGAGGTCTTTCAAATTATGCGTTAAGATAGCTGGAGGACAGATCATTTGTGTCACTAGCTCCCTCTGGTAAATACACACATCAAAATCTCTTACTCTGATGGAGTCCTGTAGAATAGAATTAGGACAAGGCTAATATGTATTACGGACATTGTTTTTATAAAAATACATGGAAAGTATAATCCACATAGAGCTACTAAGTTTCAAGTTCATTAGAACATTAATCATCTTCTGTTTAGTTCACTAAGAATTCTCTGTAGATTGAAGCCTTGCATTCCCCATCTTTGTAGACCAGAATTATGTTGTGTCAGAAGCCCAGAAGGGTTGTTCTTGTGACCTGATGGCATCAAAGCACAATCTGCTGACAGGAGCCTGGGGAGGTTCGTGACTTACTCAGCCACATTTTGAGATGTGTTAAAAGCCCATTTGGATTTTTATCAGTAAAGAGTCTTACAGAGAGGCTAAAATAGTGTATTGTATAAACGAGGGGGGTCAGGAAGGAATTTCTAATTTCACTGAGGTGGAAGGTAGCAGAACATTTAAGCAGTGCAGGGAAGGCTTGGTTGCAGGTGATATGGGTGTGACAGATATGTGTGGGGTGATAAGAGTGTGGACTAAAAGTACTGAAGACCTTCTCCAATCAAAAAAAAAAAATCATGCAAATAAAATGAATATGTAATTGCCAAAAAGTTAAAATAATACAATTTCAGAATTCTCACATCAATGAAGAATTCCTTTTTCTCATGTCACAGTTTTTTTGAACTATAGGAGCAGCCTTCATGGACAGCCAGTACTCTTTAAGGGGGAAGAAGTGTGAGCACTGCAAAGCAATTATAAGCTTGAGATAGAATCTAATGAAATAAATAGAAATTCTCACATTATTGTGTACCATCATTTTGACTGCTGAAAGCACCCAAGCTTGTGAATAACCCAAGGATCAGAGTAGGTCTCTGAATTTTTAAAGAAATATTCATGTGCTTAAAAGGAAGCCCATTCCCTCATGATTTGAGCCTTGGCTTGTTTAATTTATGCCTACCTAATATGAACCTGTAGGATTTGAAGAAAGAAATAGTTTCTTCAGAAAGATCTGAAAAAAAGTAATAACATTTTCTAATATGAAACCTGATTCAAGCATACAGAACATAATAGAAAATTTGAATAGGAAAAAAATAAAAAGTTTTCTTGTCCCTTCATGGGAATTGGATCTGCAATATCATTTCTTTTTATATTATTAAAAGAGCTGAAACAGTATTGTGAATCAAAAGTTGGTAAACACCACAGAAATATGGGGAAAATTGATAGAGTTTTGTTCCAGCTCTTTGAGAAAGGTAATAGAAGAGTCACATTACCCAGCCCTCTATAAGAATCTTCCTCTTCTGGCCACTTTTTCCTTTGAAGTTTCTTCTGAACATTCATTTCTGACTTGCCTACTTAAATTTTAAAACCTTTTGGAGATACCCTTTCTTAAAGCATGTATATAATGGAAGTGCCTTATACTAACAGGAAAATATATTGCAGTGTAGATAATGATTACATAACAGATTTAAAACAAGTAAACCAAGAACAAAAATAGTAGAAAGCTGCTCTTGGGCAGTGGAATTTATTAGTGAAGTACTCTTGGGACAAGTGCTTTTTAATGTAGTCAGTAAAGACTTGGCAAGGCAAACAGACAGCGAATTGATTTAACTTGCAAATTATGCAAACAAATCAATTAAAAACCATTGGAGAAATGAGAAAACATTGGATTTAAACACATTGGGATATTATGCAACACCATCACAAATGAGGTGTTATTTGGATAGGCTTAATACCCATGACAGCAACGTTCGGGATTGCTCAAGCCAAGCTAACAATTAAACTTCAGGCTCTGGAGGATAAATTGCTAACCTGCAGGCATTGGGATGAGTGCATGGCCTGCCAGCCAGGCACAGAATCACACTGCCTCAGGGTCCGTGAAGTTTAGCTGTCAGCCTTCTTCTAAAGGAATGAGCAGAGCTACCGTAAAAGCTAGCCAGCATAGCCACAAACATCTGTACACCTACTATCTTTTGCTGGGGTGACTGATGTTGATAAGAACCTAATGCTATTTAAGATGTAATTATAGAGTATGGATAGGTGACTAGAATTTTAATTAGAAATTAATTAGGAACTGGGCAGTGGCTGGAGGAGTTCTGGCTAATGGATTCTTTGCCTGATCGCATCTTGCAGATCAGAAGTCTTCACAGAATTTCCACACACATGTGATCATGGATACAACTCACTTATCATTTTCCTTTTTTTTTTTTTTTAATACGGGAAAACTAATAAGGACTCTGCAACATTCTTAGGTTCTTTTTTTGTTTATATATTACTTACTCTTTTCCCTCATTATTATGTTAATTCTTATTTTGACTTCTGCACCTGTACTTGCTTCCAACTTTCTCATTTCCCTTTTGCTCTCTAGCTTTTCAATGGTAGCTCCTGTTGAAATCAGTCTGGCCCCTTTTAGCAGAAGGAATTGCAAGCAATTGGAGCAAATTCCATGCTTTGTGCTTAAAATTGTCAGAACTGCTTCTTGCTGCACTGTCACTTGTTCACCACCATGTATGGGAAACTTTTCATATAGTCGTCTGCTTCTTTTTGCATTTCTGATTGCAGCCCAACCAAATATTGAAGCTGAAAGTGCCCTGACTATAATACCTACTTCTTGAATCTTTCTGGATTCCTTTCTATTTCCTTACATCTCTTCCACAAGAACTTGCTTTCAATAACTTCTATGTGTTTTGTCTGTATTTCATTCCATCATATTCCTCCCTCTGTTTCGTTTTCCTTATTTTATTGTGTTGCTTTGTCATTCACTGTACTCAAGGGATAATAATACTTCCCTTTGGCCAGCTGGTGTCTGTATTCTCCAGTTTGCCTAAGCTCATTGAATTTGGGAACATTATACTAACGATTTATACAGTGCCTTCAGTGCAAGCTTTCCACTTTCTTCTTTTCCTTCACTTTTTTTTTAAAGACAATATTCATCAAACACCTAAGTCAGAGCTGCAAATTGCCATCAGATCAGAGAGTAGGCTTGAGGAGCATCACTGCATCCTCTGAGTAAAGCTCGGTCTCTAGCCTGACTGGCTCTAGAGAGTGTCAGCCTGGGCAGGTGGGGACTGCTTGTGCCCTACCATCACATAGCAGCAGCCCTAGAGAAAGTCAGGGAGCTACGTTGGGTGGTCCTAGTACAAAGACCAAAGAAAAAGTGGCAGCAGCCAGGGGTCTGTGAGTGGATTTTCTTTTCTATTGTATGTTAATGTATTTATTATCAAAAAACTTGCCTGAAAAGTAATGTGAGTTGTGATTCAGAAAACCTTTTATTCCTTTGATTATGGTAGTTACAACTGGATGATGAGTGAGTGGTAGGTCAGACCCCTCAGGTACACTCATTTCTCTGGGAAAGTCCAGAATCAGTGCAGGCTGAACGAAGGCCCTGAAACACCACTGCTAGAAGTTAACTTAAAGCTGATCAACAGCTGTTGTGCAATGGGAGTCAGTGAAGATAGGTTCGCTTAATTGCTCCAACTAATGTCTGATTTCAGAGGCTGATAGCAGCCCATCCAAACACAGCAGAGCGCTTAAGCAAGTACAGAAGATAAGCAGGCTATTTAAGCAGTCAAAGGTAAAGCGGAACAACAAAGTACAAAAGACAGGCCATGGTTTTCTTCTCACTAGCTTTAAAAACAATTCTCTCCAATTCCTGAATTTCGTGTAAACACTGCCATGAAATTTTCCAGTGCTGCATTTTTTAGCCTCCCACATGCCTTCCGCAGAGTGCTGGAGAAAACCAAATGGCACGTGAGGCATTTCTGGAACATGCCCAGGTTTGGCGCCTGCTGTCCTTGTGCTTGCCTAAGCGCTGCACTCAGCAAAGGCCCAGGGGCTGGGCGAGCGGGATGTGAGCGGCCTCGCCACATGTGAGGAGGCCATCGGTTGACTGAATGTGTTGTTCCTCGCAGTGCCTGGGGCGCCCGGAGCCCCCGCCAGCAGCCCGCCCTGCACCGTCAACATCCCCATCGCGCCCATCCACAGCTCGGCCCAGGCCATGTCGCCCACGCAGAGCATTGGCCTGGTGCAGTCACTGCTGGCTAACCAGAACGTGCAGCTGGACGTGCTGGCCAACCCGCCGGCCGAGGCGGGTGGCGAGGGGACGGGACCCTTCCCGGGGGCCCCGGGGCGCTTCCCTGGCCCTGGCCCCGGCCCTGGGGCGATGGCAGCAGTGGCGGCGGCGGCCAGCGGGGAGCTGGGCCGCACCATCCCTGCGCCCCCCACCATTGCCCCGCCACCCCCCGCCATGGCCCTCGCTGACCTCCGGGACCACGGTGACCGCGATCACGAGCCCCCTCCCAAGGCCAAGGCCCCGCGGCCAGGGCCGCAGCTGGTGGAAGGCGATGCCGTCATCTTTGGGGCCGCCCAGGAGCTGCAGCTGAACAAGATGAACCCCCCGCCACCATACCCCGGCACCGTTCCTCCTGCCGGGCCCCCGCCACCACCGCCCGGCCCCCCGCCGCCGCCCCTTGACCTCTGCCTGAAAAAGGGGGAGTTCTCCCTCTACCCAGCCGGGCACTACCAGCCACCGCTGGGGTACGAGCGGATAACGACGTTCGACAGCAGCGGGAACGTGGAGGAGGTGTGCCGGCCTCGCACACGGATGCTCTGCGCCCAGGGCACCTACACCCTGCCAGGGCCTGGCAGCTCCGCCACCCTGCGTATCACCGCTGCTGAGAAGAAGATGCAGCAGCCCTGCACCAGCGCCACCCTGAACCGGCTGACAGTTCCCCGTTACTCCATCCCCACCGGGGACCCGCCGCCGTACCCTGACATCGCCAGCCAGCTGTCGCAGGGCAGGAGCATTGCGCAGAGGCTGGACAGCACTATCATTCACGCCACTCTGCGGAGGAACAGCAGGGAGGCGGCGCTGAAAATGGCCCAGCTGGTGGATGGCCAGAGAGCCACCTTGCAACTTCCCCCCAAAGCCAAGAGCAGCGTGGTGACAGCGCAGTACCAGCAGAGAGTACCCACTGCCCTGTACACCTGCAGCCAGTGCAGCAGCAGCGGCAGCACTGCGAGCGCTGGTGGTATGGGCAGCATGGCTAACGCCAATGCGAGCAACAGCACTTCCAGTATTGGTGGCATGAGACCTGATCTGGGCACGGGGAGTGGCTCCCAGCACAGCTCTGTCCTCGCTCACTCCGTCAGCACTTCGCCTCTGGCCTCCCAGTCCTCCTACAACCTGCTGAGCCCGCCTGACAATTCCCGTGACCGGGCGGATTATATCAACTCCGCCTTCACGGAAGATGAGGCCCTTTCTCAGCACTGCCCAGTGGAAAAATCAATACGGCACGTACCCGTGGCCTTGACGGAGGCTGCCATCAGTGTAAAACGGCCACCGCCCTACCAGTGGGACCCTATGGTGAGTGAAGAGATATGGGTTCCTCAGGAAAGGACATCTCAGAGCTCAGTGCCCAACCCTCTAAAACCGGCTCCTCTCATCATCGGACAAGCGCAGCATCTGGATATGTCTCGAGTGCCATTCGTCTCCCCTAAGTCTCCGACCAGTCCCACTGCCACTTTCCAGACGAGTTATGGGGTTGGAGTACCATACCCAGGAAGCTACAGTGCCCCCCCCCTTCAGGGAATGCAGCCCCCCTGCTCCCCCAAAGAAGCTCTGGCCCCCACACAGTTTGCACAGCAGGAGCCAACCGTAGTGCTTCAGCCAGGTTACCCGCCCAACCTCTCCTATTGCCCTCTGCCACCCATGTATCCGGGAAGTAGCGCCTGCTCTAGTTTACAGCTGCCACCGATAGCCTTGCACCCGTGGAGCTCCTACAGCGCATGCCCACCCGTGCAGAACCCCCAGGGCACTCTGCCCCCCAAGCCGCTCCTCGTGGTGGAGAAGCCGGTCATGTCTCCCCCGCCGGCAGAGCTTCAGGGCCACGTGGGCACAGAGGTAATGGTGGAGACGGCGGACACCTTCCAGGAGGTGCTCTCCTTGACTGAAAGCCCTGTTCCTCAAAGGACAGATAAATTCGGCAAGAAGAGCCGGAAGCGACTCGATAGTCGCGCTGAGGAAGGAAATGTGCAGGCTATCACTGAGGGCAAGGTCAAAAAAGAGGCAAGGACACTGACTGACTTCAATTCGCTAATATCCAGCCCAAGGCTGGGGAGAGAGAAGAAGAAAGTCAAGAGCCAGAAAGACCAGCTGAAGTCCAAGAAGCTGAACAAGACAAATGAATTTCAGGATAGTTCAGAGAGCGAGCCAGAGCTTTTTATCAGTGGGGACGAACTGATGAACCAGAGTCAGGGCAGCAAAAAGGGTTGGAAAACCAAAAGGAATTTGAGGACAGCCAGTGAGCTGGATGAGTTCAAGTGCCGTAAGGCCAGCGAGAAGGAGGACGGGAGGCTGGGGAGCCAGGGCTTTGTGTATGTGATGGCCAACAAGCAGCCGCTCTGGAACGAGGCAACGCAAGTCTACCAGCTGGATTTCGGAGGGCGGGTGACCCAGGAGTCTGCAAAAAACTTCCAGATTGAGCTGGAAGGGCGACAGGTAGGAGGGCGGCAGCAAACGCTGCGGGTGGGAGGGCAGGGGGGAAAGCTGGGCCAGAATGCCATCTGCCCCTCGTGTGGCAGAGTGCCTCTAGCTCGTGTTAGCAGCTCTTTGAAAAAACTTTGCTTTGCACAGAAAGTAATCCATAAAAGCCAGCAATCAGACGTCTAGATTCAGAACTAAGGGCAAAGTTCAGCTGTAAAGTAAATTTACCAAGTATGTTTTGAATTACTCCAGTCAGACATAGGAGCAAAGGCCTCCTTTAATCTGACTAGCTTTTACTTCTGAAGGTAAATGGTTTTTGTAATAGAGTGCAAGGGAAAATGCAATACATTTCCCCAGCTGTAGTTGCATTTGAAGTCAGTTATTGCAGATGATAGTTTAATGAGCACTGCTCAGTTCTTGTGATGGTTACACAGGTCAGCTCCATTCAACAGATAACTAAGACAGATAGACATACAATTAGGTTCCCTTGTTCAGAATTTCCCCTCATGAGTTCCCAGGCCTCTGGGGCTGGTTCTTAATCCTAAAGGAACAAATGGGAGCTCTGATCTTCCCCTAGCAAGAGCAGCTTGTGGCCTGCTACGTATGGCCTGTGGGTAGAGGAGTTTGTGGAAAGTTCAGAAAATCAAAGTATTTAGTTTTAGGCTCTCTCACCTTGGCCTGAATGGGATGTTACCACATCAAAACCAGGCCATTAATTGATACAAATAAGCAGGACACCAAACTGAATCTCGGGAGATATAGATTTAATTCCTAGTTCAGTTGTACCATCTCTGAACATCTCTTCTGATTTATTACAAACGTCGAAGCTCTCAGCTCCCTCTGATTTAACTTGGGAGTTCAGTGTCTTAAATATCCAATGGAATGACCAGTGGTAGTCTCTTGGTTTTGTCCATCTGGAACAACTCATTGAAAAGGAAGCGACCATGGAAACGTGCCCGTGAAAAACCATGCTGGCCATAGGCATTGCTGGTGATGGGACAAAGCCTGCCTCCACTTGCAGACAGCCTCCATTCTAGCTCAAGGAACTTCACTGCAGGAAAAATATGATCTGGGCTTCTGATTAAGCCAATGAAAAAGCAGCAATAGGAGGCCAAACTTCAGATATTGCTTGCAGCAGAACAACCTGAGTCACCACGCTTTACATTTCAAGCAGCTCCCATTGCCCCTCTGCTAATTCATTCTCAGTGTAATTATGTGCTAGGGAAATTTACGCAAAAGAGGAAGTATAACTTATTGGGTCTGAAGTGCTGTGGTCAGGAGGTTGGTTATTCCCCTTCCCTGAAAGCTCCTTCCTTTAAAAACAAAATCTCTTTTCCTCATGGGATGATGTCAGGATCTCTCCAAGAGAAAATCATTTTCTTACTGGAAGAAAGATGTTGGTGTGGCCTACATCTGTTGAAGTCATTGGTAACAATCTGCTTACACCCGTGCTTTATAAAGTCTAGCATATTCAAAAGCTCAATTTATAGAGTCAAATACTACAGTCAAGTACTCTGTGTGGTCCAGTATTACTCTTCTTTGGCTTCATACCCCATTCTGTGAACAGCCCCACTCACATTAGTTGAGGATGATTAACAGCAGTGTTCTTACAAAAGAGTAAAAACATTTCATTATTCTCTGTTTTCTTTGCTGTGATTCACTTTTTATGACCTTGTTCTCTTTTTCCTTCCCTCCTCCTCTTCCCCTGCTTCCCAGGTGATGCAGTTTGGAAGGATTGATGGCAATGCTTATATTTTGGACTTTCAGTATCCATTTTCTGCAGTGCAAGCCTTTGCTGTTGCTCTGGCTAATGTGACTCAACGCCTCAAATGAACAAGCAGAGACTGGAGAGAGAAAAATGTTGACAAAACCTTCTCGTAAAGTCCAAACCGGAAAATGTCAGAGCAGCCTGCTTTAGGTGCACAGAGGTGCCTGGGAGCGAAGAAGGCCGTAAAACTGGAAAAGTCTCTTGGTGCCCAACACAAGGGCATTAACTCTAATCAGTCATGGGGTGGAGGGTGGGGGGCTTTTTTCTGTTTTGTTTGTTTGTTTGTTTTCAAGTGTTTTCTTTTTTTAAAGCATCGTGCTGGGTTTCAGAAAGAGCAAAGGGTTGAGAGCCATTCAGTGTTATGTGGAGAAGTGTGGCTTTTGGCTTGTTGTGGTGGTTCTGCCGTGTTTGCTACAATAGCTGATGTAAGCTCGTAGGGGGATTAAAAAAGACTGCTCTTTTTGATAGACTGCCTTATATCATGCTGTTCTTTTTAAAACAGGGAACATAACTTTTTTTCTGGTCCAGTTTGTACTACTACTACTACATCAAAGATAGCAGCAAAAAAAAGAAAAAAAAAAGAAGCTATAATACTTGAAGACACGTGTTTCTTCTCTGATCTCTGATAATAACTGAGCACCACAAGTTCCAAGGAGGCTTATGTAGGTCAATATTTAATTTATAAATAATGATGTGTTATTCAGAAGAGAAACAAAACTGTTACCAATGGGTGGTTTTAAAACCCAGTGTATCAAAGAAATTGATGTCTGCTTGTTTTGTGTGCTGTTATTGGGGATAAACATCTTTAATTGGGTGACAGAAAAGACGGGAAGAAATAATTATGAGCTTCTTTGCTCATATTGATCAGCAGTATTCTTCGATTTGGCCTGCAGCTGGGAGAGGTACAGTGTGGCCAGATGTACCTCCAAGGCCACTCCTATACATGCTCCTCATTTAAATGTGTTTACACTTTATAAACAAAGTTGTTCAAGTGAATGAGAAGGCCCAGTGTATTCATCTTCCTAGCAATCAATACAAATTGAGTTCCACAACATTGTACCTGTGCTAAAATTAGGAAGGAGACAGAAGCATAGCAAGTCATTACAGGAAGTAATTTGATCAGGAAGGCAATTTCATTACAGGAAACAACATCATGTCTGGCAGGAGAACAAATGAGTTAAAAGTGGAAGGAAAAATTGGACAGAGTCATCCCTTTTATCACCTTCCTACTTGAGTAGTCCTTGTGACTGTTGTTTGAGAATATAACGCTCCAGATAAGAGTGGCAAGCCAAAGTTTAAATGGAGTGTTACAGGTGAAGGCTTATTAACAGTAGCACAGCTCTTTCTGGCTGCAGTTTTTTTCTGGTGGACATGCAGACCTGCTGAGCATTTCAGAAGGGTTGCTTGCACAGAAGAGTTTCTGTGTCGTCCATTTTTTGTGTACATGTTTATTTGCTTTCTCTCTTTCCTCCTTAACTGCATTTTGCTATGGAATATGTTCTGATACGGAAGCAGTTTCCTCAGTAATACACAAAAACATAATCATTCATGTAATTGTTTGGATATTAGATTACAAAATGCAACTGCAGATTTCCTTCAGAAATTACTTTTTTGACATGAAAGGCACACAGAGGAAGATAGGTTGGTTGAGGTGTTGATGGCTGCTTTGTCTTTGTCTTTCATCCGGTTTAACTTCTTACTTGAAAAACTGTATAACTTAAGATGAATAGATGTGATTCTCTCATTGCTTTTTTAAAATTCTAGTGGTAGGACAGATCTGTGTTGCACCTGATTCCTTCTAGACAAACATCACTGAAGAGAGGACCCTGCTGTAGCAGAAGTTACCAAAATGCAGTGAGGTAGTAACTTCTGCTCTGCTGAGGCTTCTAAAGCTGTGCAGCACAGAGGGAACGATACCAGTCATAGAGGAGTTTCAAGTTACTGCCAAGAGAGATGACGAGGCAGATCATCCACAGGTAACGTCCTGCAGGGTGAGTCCAGAAAGAACCCTCTGCAAGGTGGTTTCCTTGGAGAGAGGAAGTAGAGGTAGGAAAGAAGGAGGGGGGAATAGACGGCTCCATGCCTGTATTATGCCAAAGCTGAGCAGCTTCTGCTTGCATGTCAGGCACAACATTCCCCTAGGCATCTAACAGACTGCTGTTTGCTTTAATTAATTAGTTTTGTTGAATTTCTATCCGTTGTCTGGGCCCATTTGTATTCCTTCTCACATGCATGACTTACTCAGCAGTTTGCCTGCCTATATGTGTAATGTGTGTGGGACAGAGGAACCAAAATGGATTTGGTCCTGTTCCCTTTTAAATCTGTGGAAATTGTTCTCTCTGATTTTTGTGGAGGAAGCACTATTAAGCCCCTTGTTTATATTGAGTTACACGCTGTGCAAACAGTCGGTTGAATTCTCGGGTCCATTGATTTCAGTACACGAGAAGGAAAGTTGGCTGATGAGTGTCCTTTCCTGCCCAAAGGTCTCTGCTAACCAGTCGGACCCTAATTAGAATATAACAGGCATATGCTGAACGCCATAAGACAAGAAACATATTGTGGCATGCTGAAAGGAATATTGCCTGTAGTTTTAAGCCAACATTTTTATCACATGCAAAGAACATGAATGTTTTCTTGTGTGTTTTTTTTCTTTTCTTTTCTTTTTTTTTTTTTTCTGAACAAAACCTAATGTAAGAAGACAGACTTCTGTGTGCAGTTTCTTTAACTTTCCAGGGAATGGTATTCCTCTTTACTTGGTTCATAATCATTTTTTTCCAATTATCAACAGATTTATGCTAATGTGAAAACAGAAACTGAAACCAGATATATCAAGTGACAGCATTAGTAATGTGGTTTCATTGGCCAAGGTTGGGATTGTATCATTCTGGTAGCACTTACAAAGATCCTTGGCATAGAAAGAGACATTGTTCTTTGGCCCAACAAAGCACAAAGAATAATTATCATAAATCGGGAAAATAAATGCAATTTCCAATCTTCCTGTTTACTTGTCAGAAGGTATTATAGAATAAGATAATTCTTTTGTCTTTTTGAAAATACTTTGACAGAGTCCCTTTAATTGAGGATTTTAATAGTGTAGGGAATACCCAGTATTAGAGATATAAAACTATAATAAATATAAACTGTCCTCAAATATGTAGAATTGTAAAAAAATGGGTGGAAATTATGTAAATTCTGAGAATGGAACTGGATCCTCAATTATACAAAGAACAAGTGAAAGCAGCAGTTCTTTTATTTTTTCATTGAGATGCAATATGAGAAACAAATTTAAAAGCTCCCCACAAAATAATCACTTAAATCCTGAAGATTGCTGTTGCATTCAGCCAATAGATAGATTTTATATTTTATATTTAGTTAGTAAAATCCAGGTTTTTTGTAGATAACTAAGTTCTTCTAGGAAGAATGTAGCAAGGTGTTCAGAAATACGTAGTTCTTTTATACACACAGTAATTTCCAGTGGTTGAATATGTTTTTCCAAAGCTTTTTTTTTTTTTTTTGGTTGTGCAATAATTGTGACAGTCCTAGGGGTTTTATGGTTTTTATGTTGTTGTTGTTTGTTTTATTTTGCCTTTTTTTTTTTTGAGGGATTTTTTTAAAATAATTTAATGCAGAATTCCTGTTAACGTCCAAAAGACAAATTATTTATCTTGTGTAATGTAATAAGTGATTTAGGGATTATTTTATTACTATGTATCGGTGAGTTATACACACTTTCTTATTTATATTTAAAGAGCATCTTTGTAAGTAATTGTTTGCTAGCAGTATGTTTTGCTGCGAGAAGTTCAAAATGCAGATAGGAAGACCTGGTTTTGTGAGATATTATGCAAAATTTCATAATTCAGGCAGGCAAAAATATTTTTTTGGCAGCTGAAAGCAGTGAGTTTGCTCTGGGGGACTGCGTAGACTACGAAGAGTATAGACAACTTCTTTGGGACCTGCAGAAATCTGTCCTTCTGCATTGTGTATTCTCCTGTGTTTCAAACTATATATTTCAGCTGGGAGTGCTTTTAAAAATATAAAGCTTTCCTTCTTCTTTAGTACAATGTTTTTTTTTTCTTGAAATATAAAATATGGTGGCTTATGTGATAAAAGAGGGTATAATACAGGCTCAGTTTGTAAGGAGTTCATTGCATAGCTTAGTAGTGTTTAACAATGGCATACTTCATTGCTGTGCAGAGACACACAAACTAGCTTGGTATAAGCTGGCTGTGGCACAAGAAAGAGTGCAGCAGGACGTGTTTCCCTCTGCTCAGACTAACACACTCCTTCAGCTGGGCTCAGCTGATTCCAGCATAGCCACAGTGCTGCAGGCACCCAAGCTAGTGCTGCACAGAGCTGACTGAGCAGAGCCCTGACACTGCCTACAGCAGCTTGGCCTCTTTGAGGTGCTCCACCAGAGACCTGGAGGAGCAGGTCTTCCTCCACTCTTCCTTCCAGTTCAGCTCCAAGAGCAGCATTGAGCTGCAACAAGGTTTAGCTGCAGCAGCTTTAGGCAGAGAAAGCTCCACTGTGTCAGCTGGTGGCCATTTGGAGTCAAGAGTCTGCTCCACTGGAGTTGCAAGGGATGCAATGGAAAACCTGATACGTTAAAAAAAAAAATCCTCAAAATAAAGCTCCTAACAGAGTATGAAGATTGGTACTTAAAGTCTTGCATGAAGTGCACCACACACAGAGTAACCAACTCAATCTTGAAACAGTGGGAATATCATGTTTCTACAATGCTCCAAGAAAGTATGGGAGGGAGGGGGATGAAAGAGTCAGAAAAGGAACTGGCACGTTAATAGTTTTTCTCTGAGTTCCAGAGGCAGCAGTAAGAGGTGCCTCGAACTGCCTGAATATCGACTGTCTGACAGCAAATCTGCACATAGGTTCATCCAGTTAGTAAGCCTTCTGTGATGCAGGCACAGGAAAGTAATTCCACATTTCTCTCTCCAGTTTTGTTCCATTGTTTCTATGAAGATGCAAGAAGGCACACAGGTGTCAGACAAAGATACCTGCCTTGAGCCTTCACTTTCCACAGGCCCAGGCTTTCCTTGGTGTGTTTTTTTAGTGTCCTCTCAGAAATTCCAGACAAATCTGGGAGCTTGCCTGGTTGTTGCCTCAGACAACTTCCGCGCGTTTGCTTTTTTTTTTGCAGCCTGATATGTGTAATCCTATGTTATCTTGGTGCCCTGTTACCTGTCAGCAACAGTTTAAATCCTTGTGTGAAGGGAGCAATGCGTGCTAAAACTGACTTGATTAAGAGAAAAAGGAGAGAAGACAGAGTAAGTTTTTATTAGCTTTTAAGAATGTGTGTGCCAGAGCAACAGTTTGGAAATCACACATTTCTGCAGAGCCCAAATGACTCCAGACCAGCAAATCTGAGTTGGAGGTGAGTAACAGATGAGCCATTTGCTTGGGGTGCTAACAAAGGGCCAGCTTCTAGCCTCACTGGGTGGTTACACCAAGATACGTAACAGTGGAACCTGACTCCAAATGTACTTTACTGTCACTGCATGATTATAAGGTAAGAATGACTTACTTGACCCATATACCCACTTAAGAAAATCATAAAGCATTAACCAACAACCATATTGACAATTCTGTATAAGCCCCCCCCAAGAACACTAGAAGTAAAATTGCAGCCACAGTAGTCTTTCAGAATTTTGTCTTTTATTCTCATTTCTAGGACTCCCTCACAGGAGATTAAGCTGGTTTTATTTAGAGGTTGGCATACTGGTTTTCCCAATATAGGAGAGCAAATAATATCACACTGCTTTCAAAAATGGAACAATTCTGGTAGAGGAATTTTTTCATTTTTAAGTCCCTTCACCTTCAAGGCAAGCACAATCTTCCATCAGCACATACCGGTCTGGAGTCCTACTGCCCTTGGGAGTAGTCTGCAGGTAGGCACCACAGGTCCTTCTTGAAGGTTTGGAATTCACATGCATCATTCTTGAAGGAATAACATTAATTACTACTTGTGAACGATGGGCTATGTGAATGATTTTATCTTCATGTTTATTTAATTTTCCTCTAAAAAAAATCCTGCAGAGAAGTTTAAGATTAAAAGACTCAGCTTTGCATGTTGCCTGGTACCTCTGAAGATGTATTAGGAGAACATTTATTTGGGCAGCTGGATTGTTGGTACATTTAGGAGGTTAGATTTTTAAGACAAGAGCAATTAACCAAATAAGAGAATAAAATAGGATTCAGCAAAGCAATTCTTGCTATGAAAATTTAAAACTTCTCCCTTTAACTTTTGATTTTTCATATGGATCTATAATGACAGATTTGTGCTTCCAGGCAAACCGATTGTTATGAAGCTCTATGCAAATGCAAAGGTTTGCTGACCCAGAGCTAGCTGACTGCAGGATCAAAACAACATGATTTTGTGAGAGTTAAAATTAAATAAATGAAAATACTGAATACTTACCTGTCCAAAGTGCTCAATGAAAAAATTAGATGGTATGATATTAAAGCCTGCCAGTTTATTCTTAATCTTTGCCCTCCCATTTACATAACTACAAATTTAAAAACGTTGTCTAATTCAGCGATTCTGAATCCTGACAAATGTTGTTTATTTGTGGAATATTTTTCTTACTGTCCAAATAGATGGTTGTTTCTGGTAATATGGATTAACATTAAAAGAGAAACATTTTCTACCAGTGTGCAGACACCTGAGTTTCAAGTATTTCATTGAGATAGCGCTCGGTTTGTAATTCTTTCTATGTTGTTTCAAGCTATTTGTTCAGAACTTTCCTAATTTTCCCTTCATTTATTTTATTTGCTTGATGCGTGTTTTGCCTTTGGTTTCCCTTCACTTCACTGTTTCCTCATTCATTTTGTCATTTTGTTTTTTTTGTGTTGTGCATTTGGGAAAGGGTTTGTCTGTTCAAGATCTCGTTGTTTGTTGTAGATAAAATATATGGTGTTGTGGCACAGCATGGAGATGCATCTGATTGAAAAGGCACTGTAGTGTTTCCTGAAAAAAAAGTAGTGGAGTTGCATTTGTTTATAAATGCATTATTTTGGTACTACAACTTTGAACATGATTTTGGATTTTTTTTCCATTTCTTTTTATTTAATGAGCACGCATAGTCATGCAGGTGCATGCGTTTTTAAGCTAGCAAGCCCGGCATGTTTTTCTTAAGGCTTTTGAAAATTTGGTACACAATTTGTGTACTTTTACATACCTATACAATTTTTTAAACATATTTTCGGGAGTCTCATGTGTTTTTTGTTTTTTGTTTTTTTTTTCCCTCCTCAATATACCATGATATACCTGGTTTCCATTGTACTTAAATCATCCTTTGGTCTGCCTCTCCTTTTATGTATCTTGTGTACTAGATTTTGCAGGAGGTGCCTAGAAAGCATTGTTGGTTTCCCTATAAAAATGTGGTTTGTCCAAATTCTTTACTGTCTACATGACTGAGAGATGGACTGATTGCCCTATTTTTTCCTTGATGATTTGGAGTTGTAAGAGTTGTCCAGCTGTTGCTTAATAAAATTTTGCAGACTAGAAAATTCCTGACTTGCTTTTGTTACATTCTGCATCATGTCAAACACCTTAAATGCTTTCAAAGCTGATGACAAACCTGCACTGGAACGACCTGAATAATAAATAGCCAGATGCCCCTGTGCTTTCTGTTTTCAATAACTGTATCCACGAGTTCCACTGGACCTGATCTGTGTACCAGCCCATCATACTTTGTGTCATTCATATGGGAGGATGGATGGCAAAGGTGTCTTGGTAATAATGTTCCTATCTGCCTGGATATCAGCCAGTTCTTGTGCTATTTCTCCTGCGCTGGCTTTCCTTTTTGAGGAGATTACCTTTGGGTTTTGTGGTACTTCTCATATTGTCACTGATATGCTGGAAACTTTAACATTACCACAAGGGATTCCTCTGTCCTGTGATCTTTAATAACAGAATAAAATGCTGTGATGGTTAGCATTCCTTCTCTGGTTTTTAACTAACATAAACATTCTGGGGGCTGAGGAAATAAAAAGGTAGTAAAGTAGCTTACCTGGCATAATGCACGTCCCAGTTGCGGCATAAATGAGAGAACCGTGGTGTGGATTCTCCTTGTAATCTTTTTGATTGTTCTTGTAACGGGCCCGGTTCCCCTGTGGAGTTTTACAGGGGTCTCTGCTGGATCCTGCCCTGTTTAACACATGCTTGGGTGTCCTTGGAAAGAGCCTGAACATCGAGGTACAAAGTTTACTGATGACATGAAGTTACTCGAAATACTGAAGGCAGTGGCTAATAACGAAGAATCTTAGAAGGTCTTTATCAAACTTGGCAATAAAATGGCAGGTGATGCTCAGAAGGTAGGTAGATACACTGTAAAGTGATGCACGTGAGGAAAAAGAATAGCAGTCCTAGCTTCATGTTTACGGTAATGGTCTCTCAAATGACCTCCACCAGTCAGGACAGACATCTAAAGTTTGATAGATAGCTCTGTGAAAACGTCAGGTTGGTGCTGAGCAGAGTAAAAGGAAGAAAATACAGAGAATGATCAGGAAAAGAGCTGACAGCAAAACAGAAAATACAAGGTCACTGTATAAAACTGTAGTTCACTACACTTTGTGTACTGTGCAGTACCAGTCCCCTTGTCTTAGAAAAGGTAGGTTAGACCTAGAGAGGATTCACAGGAAGGCAACAAGGACAATTAAAGGCATAAATCAGCTTCTGTCAGGAGTGGCTGCGAAGGCTGAGACTCCTCAGCCTGGAAGAGACATCTTAAAGGTACTGCTGGAGACCCACCAGAACAGGATCACTGTGGGAGGGCAGGTAGAGGTTGTCTCTTCCTGCCCAAAAGCTGGGAGCCATGAAATGAAAACAAAGTGAGGTGCCGGTGGGGCAGGAAGTCCAGCCAAAGGAGGCGGCTCTTCAAGGAGGTGAGCAGCAGAGCACTTGGCCGAAGGATGCTGTGATAGAGGAAGTTTATAGCGATTCCAGTGAGACTGGAAAAGTGCAGGAAAGAGATCCGTGGGGATACTAAACACACTACAGCAGGGGCAGAGAGTTCCCTAAGCTGACAGTAGTCAGAGGCTGGGGGAGCATTAGGGGGAAGCACCATATGAATTTGCTTAGTTCCTGCTCTTCCCGAGGAATCTGCAAATGGTTTTTGTAAGAGAGAACACTGCTAAAATGGATTCTCGTTTTGAACCAGTGTGACTGTTCTCATGCCAGCATTTCTAAAGCAAGCTTAATCCTGGAGCCTATTGTATAGTGGGGACAAGTCTTCTAACTTTAATTTACTGTATGTCATTACAGTTAGGAGTTGTGTCATCATCCATTTCTGGGAGAAAAATGCCACACCTTTGCTGGCTTTGCTTTTTGACTACTGATGTCACGTACGTATAAAAGTAAGGACAGCACAGCTGCACTGTGCTAATAACACGGTCACCTGCTTACTCTGGAGATGTCTCTGATTTGACTTTTCCAAAAAACAGTGAAGTGACATTGCCAAAACCAACACTGTCAGCAGTGCTCTTGAGTTGAGCATTCAGCAAAATAAGCAGCATAAAAAAGAGGGAAGGGACCAGCATGGGAACATGAAGAGATATGGTAAGATTAACATTACTTGCTGGGCTCTGACTTTAGGAGGAAAGAGGAATTTTCATTCTGGCAGCTATATGGAAGAAAAGTCTGGAGAAGAGCTGAATCTTTCTATTGCCCTGTTGCAATTAGGTTGTCTGAGATTTGCCAGTGTCCTCTGCCTAACTCATGCTTTGCATTACCTGCCTCCCAGCGGGGTTTTGCAGCACAGAGGAAAAGAATCTGCTCCTCTGGGGCTGAGGAGAAGGGGAAAGCTCCTAGCCTGGGGTCTGAGTGCCTTGCACTGCAAACAGGAAAAGTCCTTTTCTAGCATCAGTGCTGCTCAGACAGTGAGTGGCGGGGCCAACAACTATGAAATCTCCCGTAGCTCCAGATGAGTTTTCAGGAAAAAATAAAGTCCTGCCAAAATGCAGAGATTATGAAATGAGTTGCTCTGTCCCTAAGAGAAGTGGAGCAGCCATACAGCTACTGGTCATGGCACTGTTTTGGCCTTGTGCCTTTTTATTATTTATTTATTTGTTTGTTTGTTTATTTGTTTGTTCCTCTTTGGCTAGTTTCTGTGTTTCTTTAAGCAAATAACTGCCCAGATGAGCTACAGAGTTGATTCATGCAGTTTCCTTTTAGATCAAGGATCCAGCACTTTTCAGGTTTTTCCTTTTTTGTCCAGGATATTGGCTTCAAATGTAGTCATATCCTGCTTCCCCATCCATTTTTAGTGTGAATTTGTGGTTTTCTGCCAGGTACAGTACTGGTAGTTGATTCAAGCAGGGCAACAATTTGTGATGCCTTTGCTCTTGGCATTGAGCTAATGAACTTTGGTTCATTGCTCTGTAAGATCATTTTTGGCAGGCCCCTCTCTGCTGGGCGGAACTAGCTAAATTTAACATGTGGCCACTAGTTGTTTGTAAATAAATGTGGTTGTGGTTGTTGATAATAGTGCTATCTTATTTTTATGATTTAGGTAAATACAAGGGCTGTCTGTGCCCTGAGCCCTCTAATTATGCTGTCTGGTTTAGAGGTAAGAAGGAAATATGCAGACATTGAGGAAACAATATTTAAACAGTGGCTCTTTAAAGAGAAGCTGAGAATACAGCAGCTGTACATATATTTAAGCTTGTATACATGATTTAATAACTACTAGCTGGACCATGAGCTTTTTCACCATGACAGGTTATTGTTGGTGGTGTTCTCTGGTCAATGGCCTATTCCATTTCCTGTTGGCATTACTACCAAAATCACTATCAATATTAAAATAGCAATCTTTTCTTACTGCAGTTTTTTTCAGCAGCAGACCAGCTTTCTATATTCAGTCTTAACAGGAGAGGTGCAGGAGCTAAGTAAGCAATTACCTAATTGTGAGGGAGTTGCATAAGATCAGAAAAATAAAAATAAAAATGGAGCACTTTATGCAATTGAAATTCATCTCAGCCCTTTCATCTGACTCCTCATCCATTATGGCTGTGTGTTCCGTATTCTCATTTCTGCTCTGTTTAAGAGAGGCACATTTTCGTATCTTTTTTTGTTTGATCAAAGGGAAACTTATTCATCTGGGGGAATGTTTTGCTTTGTGCATCTCCTGATATTTTTAGCCTTTCTAATGGTTCCACGCTTTCCTCCATTTCTCACTTTCCCCATGGATAAGGAGAAATCTGAACTGCAGTAAATTCTTCTTTGTTCTCCTGTTTTGTTGCGTTCTGTAGTGATAGTCTTCTTCCTCTGAAACAAGAGAATCTTTGTTCCCTTTGCTGCACAGTTTGGTGAGATTAATTTCTATGTTTTTCTTTCAAAGCTGTCTAGGACTTTTTTACTTTTGTTATCTGGAAGGATGTTTATTTCAGAGAAGAGTCTGTATGAGTTGGTTGTAGCAAAGGGGAGATGTTAAAGATCATTCAAACATCCTAGAGTCTCTAATTGCCTCACTTGGAGGCAGCCAAATGCAGAGTCTTGTCTTCAGAAGTGACATAACTGTGATTTGACTTGTCTGTCTCTCATTATTTTATGACACTTTCTAATGGGGGAAGCATGCCTGCTTTCTTCAGGTCTTTAAACATAGCTTAAGATTTTTTCCCTTGACCTGCTGTGGTAGCTAGTATAATCTGAGGTGGAAAACATTCATTTTGGCAGGCTCTATTTGTATGACTTGGAGAGTATTCTGTAACCTGTCCATATAGTCACTAAAACCAAGGTGCCAGTTTTGTTCATAAACCTGCTGCTACTGTTCCTATTTACACGGTACTAATAACTTTATTTGCAGTTTATAAAAAAAAAAAAAAAAAAAAAAAACAAGTTTTTGCAGATTTATGTCTAATCAACAGAACTCAACAGTGAGTGTGAAAAAGGAGACATCTTTCTAAAATCATGGGTTATGTATAGTTCACATCGGAAATTCGGTTACGAATTTCAGAAGTTCCAGATGCCAGTGAAGTGTCCCTAGGGAGACAGTTCAGAGAGTATCCTTTTGAGAGCTGCCAGAACCCACAATCTGATTCCACCTCTGGAGACTGCGGTGGATAGCATGAGTGTGAGTAAAATGCCACGGCCTGAGTATCATTGGATATACATCAGTATCATGACGAAAAAGCCATCCAAACAGCAAGGCAGTAGCCACTGAGAAAGGACAGAGTTCTGGGAAATCTGTAAGGCTGGCTGGGGTGGATCAGCAGCAGAGACAGAACTTACCTTACTTCAGAAAAACAGATTTTTGAAAGAACAAAAAAACTCCTAAGCTGATGCGTAAGTGTAAATCACTTGCATTCAGACATAGCAATGCAAAATGCTACAATGATGGTCATCCTCACCATCACCACTAGGAAGACAGCAGCTATGGAAGCTTGTTTTTTTGTTGTTGTTTTGTTTTTTTTTTTTTCAGAAATTGTTCCCACATGAACATTATTAGGAAAGTATTTTTATTTTTCTAAGGATAATAACAACAAACAACCTCATAGCAAGATTGCTTGCATCTGTGAGGCTACAGGTAAACCAATGAAGAAAAGATCCAAGAAGTACAGCTGTCCTAAGCTGGAGGCTAGGTCTGAAAGACCAAAACATGGAATCCACTATTAAACATGTACTCAAATTGCTTCATTAATCTACTCTGCGTAGCCTACTCAGTGCAAGAGACAAAGTCAAAAACAATTTAGTCAAAAGAACAGATGTTTAAAATGGTTTTAAGTACAGTTTTACAGACAACTGATGACATCAACTGTCTTTAAATCGTGTCTCTAAATTCTTTTGAAAGACTCTTAGTGTGGCAGGCAATTGAGAAATAATCATTTAAAGAGACTCAGAGAACAGGATGTACAATGAAATTTACTCTCAAAATAGTTAAGTTAGGAAGTAATTATATGAATGAGGTAGTAATCATATGAAACAACGGAGAGGCACAATTTAACTAATTACTTTCAAAATAACTCATGAAGACCCATAAGTACATACGATCTTAAGTTATTGGGTGGGTGTTGAAGCCTTGTTTGAAAAGTTTGAACAGAGTAGTAGATGAATGCAGGCAGTGCTAATGAGGCAGATTCTGTCAGTGTGCTAACTGCCCAATTTCCTCTCCGATGTTGTTGTAACCTATTAAAGTACATAAAGTAAGGGAAGGAACACATAACGACTTCAAGAGGAATTGTTATAGAAATGATTCATCTTCATAGAAACATTATGACTAGATGTCTAAGTAGAAATTTACGATGTTTTCAAGTAACAACAGAAAGAATGGAGTTGGAAATTGCTCAGGAAAGGATGTTGGAGGAATTTGTTAGGAAAAATAATTGTTTTGTGACACAGAGAACCAAAGGAGTCCCTGTGTATTCCCTGGGCACTGGCAACATTGGATACATTACATAGTATGGCCCCTACTGAGATCATCATTGTTTCTGTTACTACAGAATTAATTTAATCCAAAGAATAAAGAGTGTTAATGAGGCATTGACATCACAGGATCATTCGCACTACCAGATGATACAGAAGCTGCAAAATTTATGTCATGTTTGATGTTTCCAAAAAATGACAATAAAAGGTGCAGAGAGATGCAACAGAACATCCAAAACAAGTTTTCATTTCAAGAACATAACTGTTTGGGAATGGAGAAAGGTTTTTAATCTCATCGGCAACTCATCAAGTCATCAGCAGAAGAAAGTCAGTTTAAGGGATGAATTCTTCATGTCACAAATGAGACCCTGAGCTAATCAGTGACCATTGTAAGGACTCAGACTTCCTAAATTCTCTCATGAAAGGCTGATGGTCTTTTCTGTGTGTAGCTTGTGCCCCAAGTGATGGGTACATATCAGCCATAATTCCCACTGAAGACATTCTTGAGCTTGGCCTTGGATTCAGTAATTTTGTATCTTGCCCAGAATATCAGGTGGTTGGAACACAGGCCTAGACAATATTCACAGGAATTCATGAAGTTCAGTGCTCTGAGGTTGGTGTTTGTGGAGCAGTAGCAAGTCTGTGGGTTTTGGGAGGATGTAACACTGCTAATGCTTTTACAGGTGCTGATAGAAAACTCCTGCAGATATAGCTCCAACCACAGGAGTTTTCATCGGGTGTCTTTAAAACATAGGTGACATGAAATCCCATGATGTGCAATCCCATGGTGTCAATATGGTTTTTGTTTGTTTGTTTTATTTGCCTTTCTCAAAAATGAATGCAGTAGGCCCCATCTGTCTTTGGGTGTGCAAAGATTGTCAGTTTGCTCTGTGTACCATTACACTGGAATTCGGAGACAGGTGCTGCAGTGCAAATGTGTTTTGCTCAGTCCTCTAAGCTGTGGCTGAACAACTGACGGCAAAGAGAATCTGGACACCGAGTGGATGTTTGGACCATCACAGCTGCCTTTCATGTTTGTTAAAGTTGGGGGCATCGTCCTCTGTCAATGCACGTGTCCAAATCAGTTACGCTGTTGCTTGTACAAAGAGGTGCAAATTCCAACTCAATCCCTACCAGGAGGTTGAAGATAAAGAGAGATACTGAGTAAGATTATTTCACTGAAGATTTGTAAGACATGGAGGTGAATTATTTTGTTTGAAATAGAATCTTGCAAGTGTTTGATAGTATTTTAACAAGTCAAGGAAAAATATTAAGTTGTGTGCTTATGGTGTTTTTAAACAATGGGTGTGTATCATTGTATTAAGAATCAATTTTTGACTGATAAATATGTAAAGCTTAAATGTTCTAATGGACAAAATTGTCATCAACAGGCAGGGTACCATTGTTAAAAGCTTAATCATCACTTGCAGGCTGGCAAAGGCTGTAGAATCTGAACAAAGCCCTGCAGCACTGATGTCTTCAAAAAGCATTATTAAACTTTGCAACTTCAAATGACACCAGTAGCTGAATTTTCTGACCTTGGTTCATTGAGCCTGTGAGGTCAATGCTACTTCCAGGATCTTTATACACAGCAAGCTCACCAAATTAACTGGTTTTTCCTCCCAGGTGGTTCCTGACTCTTTTTTTTTTTAACACAAGGACACAGAGAAGCCCTATAACAACTGTTATCTGTGCCTGACTCAGCATGGTAGAATAATCCATTATTTCAGCTCCTTAGTGTTTCATCCTAATAGCTTTCCCTTCATCTGCCATGTTCTTTATGTCCCTTCATGTATTCATCAAGCCATAAAAAAATAAAAATAAAAACATCTTCAACACAATGCTCTGGCTTCCTATTGTGTGATACACCCAATCTATCTCTAAGCCTCAAAGGAACATGATCTGCACTGTTCTTGCAGTGTGGCAGGATGCAGTGCTTTCATAACAATACATAAGGACTGAGGAGAGCATCTCTCTTCATAGTTGTAGATGGAAAGCGGGCAGGCAGATCCACCTCCAGTTCTCAAGGCACAAAACTGATAGGCACAGGAATGCAGGACAGCTTACCCTATTTCATCATGTCTGAGTGGATTCACCCAGAGGGAAGCCTTCCTATGGAGCAGCTGGTGAAAGAACATGTAAACTGCAGCTGTAAGTGACCAAACATCACCTTCGGAAAGACAGAGGAGGTCAGGGAACTGCAGGCTGCAGCAGTGTCTTACCAACACAAAAGTAAACATGAAACACAGCTTCTCACTGCAACAGAAATCACCTGGGACTGCAAAGCAGTGGATTTCAGCAAACTAGCAGAAGGAATATTCACTGTAATTCCCTGAGGACCAGACAGTACGCCCACAGGCAGCCAGGAGAGGCAGCTTGAATCAACAAAGAATTTGAGCTCTGAGAGCAATGCAGAGATGTGAGAAAGCAACTCGCATGGTGTCCAGTTGTTCGTAGTGCAGATGAAATGAGCAGTAACCAGGAGCTGGACTTAGTTCGTGACTGATCCCAAGAGTTATAATTTTAATAATTCTCGGCCATTTCTTGTGAGCAGCAGTGACTGGATGGAAAACTACTACTGCTTGACACTTATTGTACAACCCCAAAATAAAATGCTTCTCAAGAAATTCCTTTCTCGCACAAAGAAGCAAAAGGTACATGGAGGCAATGAGCAGCGTGTCAAGCGATTCCAAGCTGCAGAGCCAGTTTTAGCTCTATAAGAACGTCTCTCTCATGAGGCAAGCTACAAAGCATATGAGAAAAGTTCATGAAAAAAATGTGGGGATTGACTAGCTATATTTTGTCACCCACAGCAATTCAAGATGGTATCACATACTACTGTTGGAGAACATACTGCTAGACTTGAACACTTTTAATGCCTTCCTTCCTTTTCTGCTAAAACAGATGGATTTACTCTTGTGTTTAGAATTAAGTACAAAATGGATGTCCTGCCAAACTCGCTCCTTAGGCAGTATAGTTACTGAGTTGCACTGATGTCCAAAATTGATCTATGTCAGTTTGTCCTGTTTCACTCTTTTTTTCAGAAGGCTGAGAATTGGCTGTTTTTTTTGGTCAAGAGTGGTATAGAGCAGGCTGAAGACAATTCCAGACGGATGTTCATTTTTATTAACATATATAACCTGAGAAATTCCAGGATCATGAGAAAATGCTTAGCTAACAATATTTGAAAAAATTAAATATGTAGCAGGCCAGACATGCTGACCCCAAGCACTAGGCAAAATAATAAAATGGATGATACAGGAGTCAGTTAAAAACTGAAATATAAGGATGTAAACCATAAGAAATTAATTTTAAGTGCAATTTGCAGATATAATTTCTTTCATAGGGCATTTGGTGAAGCATTGCCTGTGATGCCAAAGAAGAAATTAGCAATAATTAGTGTGAATAAGGTGTACTTTAAATAGATTAATTGCAAGATCTCACGAAGTAGCCTGCAAGATGGCATCATCACTAAACAGAGAGTTTCTGATAAGATTTTGCAGAGATGGGTACTAGATCGGACAATAATCAGGACTCAAATGCAAATACAGAACTGTGGCTGATAAAATGTGGACCTGCCACAAAACTGCCAGATGGCAAATAGCACTAAGACAGGGCAGTGAGACATTACAGACAAAATGTACTTTCCATATAGACAAACGTGAAGTTAGGTGTTTAAGAGCAAGGAATGTGGACATATCTTCAGAATCAGTAATTTAGCTCAGAAAGCTGCAGGTCTGATGAGGAGGAACAGGTCAGAATGGACAAGTGTCTCAATGTGGTATGTTAGCAATCCTAAGAGATGTTCTTGCAAAAAGAGATAGCACAATCCTTAGATTGGCAAGTAGGGCAGTGAAAGTAGGAAATTAATTTCACCTGGTGGAATACTGGGTCTACTTCTGACATCCAGGCTTTTAAACTATCTTGGAAGAAGGGGGAGCGTCAAAAAATGTGAAGTTCAAAGACTGAATAAAGACCTTGCAGCAAGAGTTTTGTTTATTTAGCTTATTTCAGAGAAGAGCATCATTAAATAATTCTCAGTATCTTCATAAACCTAACTGAACTAAAATATTGGTATCAAAAGGCACTTTAATTTATCAGGAAAAAGCAAATCAAGCACTAATGACTGGGGGTTGAAGACAAGTACAAAGAAAAGTAAGACACATTTAATGATGAAAATTATTAACACTGGAACAAACTCAAGAAAGTGATGGGGTCTCCATCCTGTAAAGTGCTCCAATCAAGACTGCTCTGTTCAAATGCATTTTGGATAGATAGGTTAAATGTGTGGAAATGCATGATGGCAAAAGGAGAACTGGCTCCAGAGGCAAATGTCAGTATTTGCCAAGGTCTTGGTGCGCCCATCAGCCAAGTGTTGACCTGGCTGAAGGATGCTCCTGGTTCCTTCACTGTCTGCACACCCAAGTTTCTTTCCTTCCTTCAAGGGAGAGAGAAACAAGGGCCTGAGGATGAGGAGGTCCTGCCTTGTGTGGGCTCCTAATTTAGCTGCACATATGCCAAGATCCAGGAGCTTAGAAATACACCCGAGTCCTGCAAATTAGCTGTAGTCATAAATGGCTGAGTAGGAAACACAATTGCTGGTTTGTGCAGGCAAGAGGTAGTTCACTCTACTGTGTTGGTACTTCTGCAACATGTTCAACAAAACTGGTATCATCTACATTTTTCCATTACAGTTTTTAAAAGAAATGTTACTGCATGTCGTGTGTTGTATAGAATTGTATCTGTGGTTCAGAATTGGCTGGAGAGAGGAGACTTCCAGGCGCAGAGTAAGACCCTTGTGTTACTGTGTGTTTCTGATTCGATCTAGCAGTACCTAAAGGTCCTTGTCATTAAGGCATGTGTGACTGCGTATGTAGGCAATAAAAAGGGGAAGAGAAGCTTTCCAAAATGTTTGGTGCTTTTCACTGTTTCCACATTAGTTTTAATTGCTTCCCTTGAGATAAACATAAAACAGTTCAGAAACAAACACTAGTATTATAAATAATGAAAAAGAATCATTCTATGGGAATAATAACATATTTTTTAGTGTTTAAATAGCAAGGTGCTGGCAGCGGGGCTGCAGGGCTCCTCTGTGAGGCGAGGCTGGGGCTGCCCTGTGCTGGACAGAGCCGGCTCCAGCAGCCCCATGGCAGGTCTCTGCCGGGCCCAGCAGCCAAAATGGCGGCACCATGGGGAAGGTGTATTTACAGGAGGGTAGAAAATGGCGGACAGAGAGAGGAGGGGGAACACCAAGGCCAGAGGAAAAGGAGGAGGAGGTACTCCAGGATAGGAACTCCGCCAAAGGGACTGCTGCTCATGGAGAGGACTCAATATTGATCTCAAGTGACAATAAATGTAGATTATCCGATCAAGGCTGTTTTGCACCTGACAGAAACTTCTAAGTGATGTCCCTGTCTTTATCTCAGCACAGGAGATTTCCTGCTCCTGTTCTGGTTTTCTCCCCTGCCCAGCTGGTAGCGAGGCAGCTGGGGGAGGGAGCAGGCAGCTGGGTGCGAGTCTGGCTGCCCAGCCAGGGCCAACCCACCACATATTTTTAGTCTGATGTGGTATAATTTGCACTATTGTTAGTCAGTTAACCCTACATATTATTGAGAAATGAGATTATATCTCACAAGGGACCTGACTTTTGAAAGAAGGACAATGAGCATCTTAAAATCAACACAATGGTATTTTGTTTAAAATAGACGCAATTAAACTGGCAGCATTTAACACTACCTGTATTTTCTCAAACATTTTTAAACCTTTTAGAAAATAAAGCTATGCCATTCGAACATTGTTTTTCAAAGTTTATCTAAAGTATGCTTGCGGCATTATGCTGTATGAGAACTGAAAAGTAAAAATGGTGATTTATTTCATTGGTTGAGGTAACCAAAACACAAAACTTAAACTGTAATTAAAAATATGTGGGTACTTTTCTGTGTTCACTGTTTGTTATTTGGATATCACAAGTTTTTAAGTTTTTATCATCCCTTACAAGTATTGCTTTTAATACAAGTGGGATATTTAAGGTAATGTATGCATTGGAAATTTTTATTCCAAGTATAATTGACATTTGAAATACAGTAATCATACCGAAACACCATGTTAAAATGAAAATTTATATATAGGACAGAAAGCTTCATCATGCTCCCAATTAGACCATTTCAGTCTTCCCTTTGCTTTCCATGTGACGGTCAAGAAAAGAGCAGCCAAGTCATACTAAGATATATAGAAGCATGTGAATCAACTGTGACTATGGTTTCCCTTTTTTCCATCCTTGAAATCACCTTTCAAGAGATTCTTCTTATCTTTTGATCAAAAGAGATTATAAATCTTCTTTTATTTTCTTGTCCTCACATCTCTTTAAAGCAGATTAGATTCAGGAAAGGTTCATCTCCAAAGATAGAAAGAGAAATGAGTGCTTCTTGCTATGGATCTGAGGGTCAGGACTCCCAGCTGCAGCCAGTTGTGTAAAGCTTCATTCCTCACAGTGATGACAAGCCCAGCCATGGCTCCAAAGCATCTGTCAGCATGGAGATGATTTGTTAAGGATGATCTGTCAGTGGCTGTCCCAGCTGATGTCTCTGTGCTACTCTTCAAATAAACGAGAAGCCTTGCATCACTGTGAGTGCTGCTCCTGCTGAGTTCTCCCTGACATTTCTGTCCCCAGCATGCTCCCGTGATCCTCTGCAGGAGCAGGAAGGATTATGTGGCTATGGCTGCAGGCACATAACTGATTATCTGTGACCAAGTGGTTTTCTGACAGGAGGGAATGGTCAAACCACAGTGGTTTGGGGTGAGGCAGGGGTTATCTTCTTCCAGAATCAAGGCAGCAGTGAAGCAGATGGTAGGATAGACCACAGTCCTGAGGTTCCTCTGGGGCTGAGCATGATTTCTACTCATCCAGTTCAGGGATGTTCACTGACAACTGCTGTGGGCAACTAGACTCAGAAGCATATTTGCAGCCTGATGGCAGCAGCTTATACTCTTTTACCTTGGGAGAGTCAGCATGAACATACACTCTTTTCTATGCAAACTGATATGTCAGTCCTCAGCTCCCCTCTGAAGGAAAACAGCAGTTGTTGCAGTCTGCAGCTACCACTATAGCCTCTCTCCAGCTCAGAACAATTTTGAAGGGAAAAGTATTTGCTAAACAGCTGTGTCTGTTTGTGGATTTTGTTCCTCTGCTGAAAAAAAGAGGGACCTCAGTTGGCGGCATTTATTCCCTTACCTTCTCAGCACCAGCTGCCATTCCTTCTGAAAGAGCCAAGAGTAATAATCCTGATGCATTTACTTGGATTGCCAAGCTTTGTGTTTAGATACTGTCACAATCTAACACAAGTGGCTGATGCTGTAAAATGCTAATTAAACTCAGGGGGAGAATCACAAAGAAAAATTATGCCAGGGACTTCTGTTAAGCTCCACCTCCAAAATAAACTCTGTCCACATGACATGATGTGCTGCTTGCACTGAACAGATGCTGGGTTTGATCTCGTCTTAGCCGTAGACTCCTGGGGCTTTCCTCCCCCTCGCTGGAGTCTGGGAGCACCCAGGGGATGTATGGAGTTCCAGGCATTTACCTTCTAGCTGAGATTTACAGGATTCTTGGTACCTCTTTAGATTGGCTTGTTCCTCAATGCAATTTGAAGCTGCCTCTCTCTTATCATGTGCTGTAAAAAGCAGCAAAACACAAACAAGGTTGACACAGACGCTGCTGTGCTTGGTGAGATGTGCTAGGGTGCTCTGAAATGCACCCGGCAGGTTGTGCTGCTCAAAGTCCCTGCGCAGGTACTTGGCTGGCTGCTCTTGCATTTTGTCATCAAAGCTGTCTGTGAAACTTTGACCTCCCTTTGCTTTTACTGAAGTCATGCTACCTGCAGGACCAAATGCTTTTCTGTGCCATGACTGTACTGGACAGGAAAGAATGACAAGCAATAAAGGTAGCAACATAATCTGTTAGCATCTGAGGGTTTATAAGTATGTGAACAGCTAATTAAAGTGTTCCATTCATTAGGCTTTGGCTAAAGAAAATAAACTGGCTGCTTTAATAGAAGTGATTGTCTAATATTAAGTATGTTTTAATATTTTTCTCATTTAAAGAAAAAAAAGGAAAGGAAAAAAAAAGACTGAAATGTCTTTGAAGAAATTACTCGGATGGAAAATATACTTTTTTTCCTTAAAAATGGTACCTAGGAGCTGCTACTGTGTATCAAGAACTGCACTTAAAAAAAAAAAAAGAAAAAAAGAAAAAAAAAAGAAAAATAGCAGCAGAGCAGATTTGTAACTACTGAACTACTGCATCATTTTCTCAAAATCACTTTCGAGTGGCTGAGTTTCCCAAACCACTCATGCTCTTAGCCTGTGGCTGTTTTGTTGACTGCACAAGGCATGCCACTGCAGCTCTGCCTGCTGCAGTGTCTGGTCATTCCCCAGGCAGAAGAGGCCATACACCGAAAACAGCTGATTTGCACGTTAGTATTTGCATGATATTTGATATTGCTTGTTTTATCAAACCGTTGACCTTCAGAAACTCTAAATGAATCCCTTTCCTTCTTAGAGTCTTTCAACGTTTAATACGGACCACAGTGAGACTATGCACTTAGTTTGTGTCTTCACATAGTTATGCTATTCATAAGCCTAGATTTATTTATTTTTGATTTATTTTTTGTTGTTGTTGGTTTTGGTAGCAGAAGTTGGTAGGTTAATAACAGATGGTCAGTGCTAACACTTTCTCCATGGAAGTAACCTACCAGCTCGATTGTCATCCTTCTACAGTGGCTGTGATGTCCTCCTCTGGCACCAGAGAGCACTCAGGATGGTGCAGGAGAGAGACAGGGTTTGAAGCCAGTCTGGGTAATGTTCAGCACAACAGGGAGGAGACTAGATTGCATCTCTGTAATGGTGCTGCTCTGGGCCTTCAAGTAAACCCTGTTTTTTTTTTTTTTTTTTTCTTATTCCGTGTTTTTTTTTTTTAGAAATAAATGCAGTAAAGATGTAAAGATCACTTAGCTGTAAGTAATTAAATGGTAATCAGTTTTTAATCTTTGAGCATATTTTTTATTACTTTGCGATTGCTACACTAATTGCATAACTCCCAGCAGTGAATGTTTGTACTCAGATGAAGCCTTAAATGTTTAATTTCCTCCTTTTGGTAAATATTTAAAAATCCCACTGATAACTCCTACCTCTGAGCCTGAGATCTGCAAGCAGGATATTCATCACATACAACAAAGATTTTAAATTTTTGCTTTGAGGGAAAACATGATTTAGTCTTAATCACAACTGAAACATTTACATTGGAATAAACACTTCCAGGGAAGACCTATGTGACAACATCGGCCAGGTGTATCGTAATGGGCTCAGAAGTAGTAAAATGTAGAAAAACAGTGTGGTGTGAGGGACCTGCTGAGCTGCTGAGACCTCTCCCCAGCTTTCAGAGTGGTTTCGGAGGCTGATCAAGCTCTGCCCTAAGAACGGCGAGGCTCTTTGCTCCTCTTTGGAGCTTGTTCTAGAACAGTCCCAAGGGTGTTTGTAGCCCTCTAGTTTCCAGCCTAACAGGGTGTGTGGCTTTTGCTGTTGCTACGTCTTTTCAGGCTTAGAAACGTTCAGAGTTAGGAAGAAGAATTTCTCATTTAAAGGTGATTTTTCCTTTCTCTACCCCACCTGTGGGAGATGTATTGTCCCCCTCCCTTTACACCACCCGAAGTGATGCCTTGCACCCTGCATATTGGTGAGACGTGGAAGTGGGCTGCTACTTACAGGTGCAAGTTGTAGTGTTAGCGTGGGATAAAATACAGACCGAGGACAAGGCTGAAACAAACAAAAACCAACTAACAAACAAAAACCAACCAAAACCAAACCAATCCAGCTTCCTGAACCCAAATGGGGATGGTATTTCCACAGGAGGGGCGTTAAAGTAGGCTTCTCTCTTTATAGTTATACTCTCTGGAAAACGTAATGCCAGATCACCAGCAGGATGTTTTCGTTTGCAGTGTGGGTGCCACAGCTGGCGGCAATTTAATTCGTGGCGAACATTAAGGCTGGAATCAATGTTTTTAATTGGTGTATTTGGGAATGAGAAGACAAAGGGTTTGGGGATAAGAAACGAAGGGTTTGATTAAGTAACTCTGTGTACATATGTGTGTATATGTACACAGTACGTCTGGCAGGGGTACAGGCCCTCCACCTCCCAAGGGAGCGGGAGGCGGTGCCGGAGGAGGCCGGGTGCCGGAGGAGGCCGTTCCCCGTCAGAGGCCGTCCCCCGGCAGCCTCCCCCCGCGGCCGCCGCCGCCTCCCCGGCTCGTCCCGGCCCTGTCCGCGGTGCTGAAGCGGCCCCGCCGTGCTCGGGGGCCGGCCCCGCCGCGGAGCAGCGCCGTGAGGGGCGGTGGGGCGGCGCCATGGCGGAGCGCGGCGCCTGAGGCGGCATGGAGGCGGATTTCGCCGCCTTCGGCAGCCCGCTCTGCGGCGAGCTCAAGCGCTTCTGCAAGCGGCTGCGGGAGGCCTACAGGGAGATCAAGGAGGACCTCACGCCCTACAGGGATGACCGCTACTACCGGTACGGGCGGGCAAGGGGGGCACCGGTAGCCGTGGCTGTAGAAGCCATGAAGTGGGGCTGGAAGGGGTAGAAGAAGAGCAGGGGGATCCATTGCTAAGGGATGAGGTGCGAACGAGCAGGCTGTGTGCGTGCTTCGCCCCTGCCTGGCTCCATCTCCTGTGTCCACTAATGGTGGTGGATGGACGGTGTTGGCATTTGGAGATGACACGAAGCGAGGCGTGCCGGAGGGCTGAGATCAAATGGAAACGTGGATCAGAGAAAGGGGCTTGAAAGATAGGGTGTAAATCGGGAGAAATGCCAGGAGTTACACAAATGCAGGTTGGGGAATGAGCAGTTATATAACATTTCCCTATTAAAGGGGATGGGAATTATAGTGCCTCATCAAATAACCACGCACCAAGAAAGATGTAGATGTGGTGCATACTCTGTTCAGACAACAGGAAAGATTAGGTCCCCTGCGAGGTCCCTTCCAGCTCAATTTTACCATGACTCTGAGCATAAATACTTGTGTCAGAGTGCTTGTGCACAGCGTCCCAGTTCTGCTTACACCGCTGGACTTCAGCGTGCCGTGCCTGCTTTCCCCAGTGAAGGATATGGTCTGCCATATTGAATCCGACTCGTTTTTCTCAGTAGCAAAGGCTACAGAGAGTCAGGCAGGTTGGAAATGCCGCCTGGCAGCTTGGTGGAGACAACCACCGTCCCCCTGTCAGAACAGGGGCTCCTTGTACCTGAGCATGGCGTGTGAAGTCATGGGAGGCAACAAGGCATGATGAGTGTACAATAATGAATATTGGCACTAGAATGAGAAAAGAAGGGAGAAATAAGCTTTGGATTAACAAACGAGAGGCCCTGGGAAATGCATGTGGTCAGCTTTCTTGCCAGAAAACACCCAAGCTCTCTGACGTAGATTCCCATTTACTCATTTTGATGACTACAAATGTGTAAGAAAGGCCTTTCTGTGTTGAACAGAGAAGACATGACTCCACTGAATCAAATGGGCTTGTGGAGTTAGTGCTAGATTGCCCTTCTTTCAGTGAGGGTGTCCCGAGAGGTATCAGCTGGAGAACCTGTAGGATGAAAGGTGCTGTAATCAAGAGATTTTGTGCTCTTGGGGAGGAGATAACTTTTTATGGTGTAGACAGCATGCTACTACTCCTCTGCATTCCCAGGCCCTTAGCCTAACTGACCTAATGTGGAATAAGTTTATTGCTACTGTCACTGCATACCTGCTGTTCTTGTGTTTCCCTTTAGCATTCTGGATGGATGTCTGGAGTAATCAGGTTACTAAAGTTGTCTGAAGCAATTAGGTTACTAAAAACAAGTAACATCTTGTATCAGACCAACAAGGTGAAGAGACAGTAAAACCGTATGGTTTTTCCTCTCACACACTGTGTCCACAAATGTGTGGCTCTCAACCGCTGTCTTAACTCCCCTCCCACTGGGTGAGCAAGCCATTTGGCATCAGCTGGCACTTTCCATTGCCTTTAAGGAAATTGAGATCTCTATTAAGTGGTAGGGAACAAGGGGGTGTGGCAAGGCATTAGCTTGCAAGTAATCAATATTTTCCAGAAAAGAAAAGATAAATAAAAAGTTGGCTGCTGTAGTCTCACTTCTGAGTTATGTAAGGACATCCTTCTTGGGGTGCCAACAGGGATAAGGAAAGCTCAAAACTGGAAGGCTTTAGGGCAGAGGTGATACAGAAATGGAAAAATACAAAGCTGTCCCCTTTGGGACTGGAGGGCAGTAGCTCTGCTTGACCCAGACATGCTGCTGACACATTGGGAGTGCTCATCTGCAGTGATAGGGAGTGGGTGAGAGGAGATGACCTCGCCCAGAGGCGGCTGATGAAGCTCTTACCCCAGGTGACTGCGGTCATGCTGCATGGGTGGCTGAGTCCTTTCTGATTCAGCTCTGAGGCTGTCCCAGTTCAGTGACACCTTTTGGGTGATGGTTTCCTTTAAAGCACCATGCTCTTTAATGTGTGGTTCAGCATTCATCTCTGAGCGGCCTGTTCCTTGGGCATGGGTGATACTAAGGGTGACAGGCTCATCTGCCATCTCAAGCTGGGCCATCCTCACTATGCCACACTGTTAGATGAAGGGGAGGCCATGTCAGTGAGTTTGTTCTGTCCAATAACCCAGAGCAGTCTCTAAACTGTGTCCCCTGGTGTACGTCCCCGTGAACAAGCGTCAGCTTCCCCAGCCGTCTGGCAGAGGACAGGGAGAGCGGGGCCAGCCATGTCTCAGCGCACCGATTAATGCCGTCTGTCTAGGTTAATAGTTCCCTTGGGCAGACATGGCACTTCGTAAAAGAGACGTTTACAGATTAATGGGTGTGATACTAAATAACCTCACTGGTGACCCAAATACAAGGTTGGTCTGGACTTAGTATGCCTAAAATTAGTCTGTAATACACCAGGAGATGCTTGGTGCAGTAGATAAGCTCAGAGAAGGCAGAAGAAGGGAAAAGTGGTACATTCTCCTATCAGTCCTGCGGACTGCCACAAAGCCTGTCAGCCCTTGATTTATTACAGCAGCTTCAGGATTTGTTCTAACTCATACCCCTGAAAAATCACTCCGAACAAGCCACTTCAGTGAACACTGTCCCCCGCTGTCCCTCCCTCCCACTCCAGCATGTTCCTTCCTCCGCTAGCATGCCTGTTGGGCTGGATGGCAGGGCAGGACAAGCTGATGGAGGCCTGGCAGCTAATGATTCCCTGCATGGCGTTAAGTAATTTTCAGTAAAACATTGGTACCAAATGAGCTTACTACCAATGGTGATATAACATCTACGCTTTTCTCTCTTGATCATATGCAAAGCTTACTGGAAGGTACAGCCTTGAAATCAGCTGACGGTTATTTCAGTGGGAGTTTCATAACTCTGTCCCCTAGCTAACGTTGTTGAGTTCAGCATGCTGAAAAAAACATTTTGATGGGAAAGCGAGCAATTGAAGTACCTACCTGATACCAGGAAAGAGCACGGGGTGGCCAAGTTGTGGCCTGACATCGGAGTTGCTCGACTATAAGTAACAACTTGGCATTCATGAAAAAACAATTTCTAGGTTAATGAACATAGCCCACTGGCCAATCAGCTTATACAGGGAAGCACCACATTGATGTGGAGTTTAGTAATAATACCCGGAGATTAAGATAAATGACCTACAGTCTGCCCTGTTTTAAAGAAGAGATACATTATGAACTTCTGTCAAATAATATCACATTTTTTACCTCAGAAAAACTATATATATGACATTATTGAAACATACTATTTCACTTGCAGCTTTACTTAATGCTTGATGTTGCTTATATGAGTAACAGAAGAGGTAATTATATATGATACTGGTATTCTTAACTTCTTAACACCTCCTGTTAGTGTTTCTGGTTTGTTAAAATATAGCTAACCTTCTAAACATTTGGGAAAAGTTCATGCATGGTGATTCTGCTGCTTTTGGGAAAAGGCTGGAGAACAGACTATAATTTGACTCAGCAATAAAGAGAAGCTGTTAATTTTTTCCTTAAAGAAACTCCAGTGCCTGCATGCTTCAGAGAACAGACTTGAAGTTTGCCAGATAGAGTTGTTCTGATAAGGATACAATTCTTTCCACCTTCACAAAATCCTTGCCAAGTTCTCAAAGTGTACGTCTGTGAGAAGCCAAGTCAGGGTCAGTGGGAACTTGTTGAAGAATTGCGGTCAAATTCCCTGGAGGTTCATGCTGCTTTTCAGCCTAGGACCTTCAAGGTGCTTCAAGCCACAGCTGGTACCTGTCTTGTTCTTCCAGAGCTAACTGCTGGGTCTCAGCAACTGGGGGAAGAACCTGAAAGACACCAATGTGAAGGACACAGCTAGGGCTGAATGGCTTGAAGCAGCAGCAGAAAGAGCAGACTAACAGTACAGCTTCGTGTGATGGGTTTAAGTTGTCGTAAAGTGGCTCTGCCACTGAGAAAAGCAGCCGTAGCTCTCCTTTCCCTAGTCACACATTTCTGCTGTCTTCCTCACCTGCCACCAATATGCGTATAGCTGTTGTGACTGAACAACTGATCCAGCTGAACACTTTTTGTTCTGCGTGACTTCCAACTTGGATCATTTCCATGATCTGGGTCAACACTCAGCTGCACAAACATTTGTGCTGGCAAAAGTCAAAGAGCTACAGTGAGGCTGGAGTTTTTCTTTTGTCACTTGTGCTGCAGGTAAAGAGTATAAACTGGCCATGAAATGATGGCGTAAGTGTTCAGGTGGTTAATGAAAGTAGAGGTCAGGCTGAGAGAGCATTCAGCCTGTTTCCTTTCAAGCCTCATCCACTGTTCACTTCCAGTTTTTACGACAAAGGAGGCAGACACTTCCTGCACAAATTCCCCCCAGCGCAGGTCAGACAGGGCACCGAGTGAGGCATGTTCTTGTGAGGAGCCAAGCAGAGTGAGACTGTGACTATTTAGAGGGATAGGATTTTCACAGGCACTTCCACTGAAACCGTGCCTTGCCTCTCAGCGTTTAATTTGTAAAACCAGGAACATTATTTTCACAAAATGTACAGGGTGCAACGTAAGCGTTTAAAATGTAACTCTTCGGAAGCTGGTAGATGGCAAAGAGGAATGTGGTCCCATGGCTAAGTGAAGTTGGATTTCAAGCTCTGCCACTTACACTGTTTTGCAAGTGACTTTTGTCAAGTCTTGGTCTCTCTCTCCCTCAGGTTTCTATCTGTTCAGTGAGAAGAATGTATTTTTTTTTTGGTGGGGTACGAGGACAATAAATTCGGGCATGTGTGTGAGAGAACTGAGCGCCAGAGGGATTGGAGCAGCCATGCAACGGCTCAGACGTGTGTATGTAAATGGCAGCAGCCGTAACTCTGCAGCTGGGCTACCCAGAGCAGCAGAAACGGCCGCAGATGCAGACGTTAGACGCAGATGTTTTTCTGTCAGTTTCTGGCCAGGGACAACTTGCTGGAAACGCCTGAAGCGGGCTGAGGGCTACCTGCTGCAACTCACAGCCACCGGTGACCCAATCCCTTCAAGCGGTGGCTCGGCAGCGCCGCGTGGAAAAAAAATATAAAACTAAAACCCATCGCCGGGTGCGGGGAGGACGGTTTTAAGGAGCGTGCCCCGCGCACCGCACCCCCCCCCCCCCGGCTCCCCGCGCGCAGCGGCCGCCATTTGCGTAGCGCGGAGCGGGCGCCGCGCTCCCGCCGCCCCGTGTCCCCTCGGGCGCGCCGTAGCCTCCTCCCCCCCGCAGCGTCGCCCTTCGCCCCGCGGCGGCGGCGGTGCCGGCGGTGACGTGTCGGCCAGCCGCGTGGCGGCCGCGTGACGCAGGCGGAAGGCGCCGCGAGGCACGGCCGGCGGGCGGGGGGCGGGGGCGGCGAGCGCACTGCGCATGCGGCAACGGCATGGAGCCGTGAGTGGGGGTGGCGGGGGGGGACGGGGCGGTGTGAGGTGGGGGTGCTGCGGGTTTTGGGTAGCAGAGAGGGGCGTTTAGATCAAAGGGGTTGGGTGGGAAGGGGCCCGCAGGGGAGGAGAGGAGCTGGAGGTGTCTGAGGGTGTGAGGTGTCTGAGTACAGCGCGTCTCTGCGCTGCTCGCTGCCCTTCTGCAGTTAGCATTAGGCACTAGTGTCGGTTTAAAATACTGACTTGCTGCCTGAGGTATTTTAAAACGCAGTACGGGGCGTAAAAGCTGACTGACAAATCTGCGAGCACCTGGGCAGCTCGTCTTGGGCTTTAGGCTGCTTTGGCTGGGCTAAAAGCATCTTCCGTACTCTGAACAACTGCTTCCAAAATGAGGCTTCTTTTTTAGCTTTTCCCATCGATGCCTCTCGAATGTTTCATCTTTTAGGCCTTTCAGATGTTAAAAAAAGACAAGCTGTTGGTGGGAAATCATCTGCTCACATTTATGTACACTCATAAATTTTGTATAATCTCCTTCCAAAAGGCAGGTGTTGAACAACGAACACACAGGAGGATTGTTTTATCTGCCTGTTATGTCAGCTGGCGATAGGTTGGAAGGAGATACTTCAACGTGATAAGGAAGTTCTGTTATTGCAGGCAGGGACAATGAAAAATACAGCACCCTGTAGGAACACTAAATATTGTTGTTTGCTGTCAGGATAGCTGCAATTAAGATTTGGCTGAGGTCTTTCATTTGCTCTTAGAAAAATTGTTACAGGATTGCCATGACTAAAAACAGTGAGGTGTTATTACCAAGCGTCTCTGAAAGTTTTCTGGCACAGCACTCTTAGTGCTTGAGCACTGATGGAAATGTTGGGGTGTGAGCTGCTGGGTTCCAGCGTTGCTGCCTTTGTCAATAAAAGTCACAATGTTTAGCTGTGTTTTGGCCTAAGCCACCACCTGACGGCTTAGTTTAAGATCTAGCCTCATAGCAAATGGCTTCTGAGGTGAGTGAGGTTATACATGTAAATGTTTAGAGAATACACCAGAATGGACTTTGCTGCTGTGTCAGTAGACATTTCTGAAGGACCACTATCAAGGTGGTCACACAACCAGTTATGTCTGCTAATTCTTTCTGCATAGTATGGTTCTGCCGGCCAGCTGCATGCTGCGCAATCGTGGATTCACAGGCTGGCTTAGGGAATGAGGCTCTGCAGTTATCCTACCTGATCACGTAAGGTTATAGTTCACAGGTGCAGGGTTTCCATCAGATCCAACATAGGTCAATATTTATCAGTGAGTTTTAAGTTACCTGAAACCCCACAGAAATGTTCTGTCAGTCTGACTTACTGTTCTTGTTCCCCTTTCTATTTTTGTTGGTTTTACTTTCCAACCTTGACTCTCACTTGCTAATACTTCATTTCCTTCTATCCTTTCTGAACTCCGTCTTGCTGGCAGTTATGGCTTTTTCAGAAGATGTGTGTGCATGTGATTTTTGTGTGTGTAGTTGGTACTTCCAGCTTGCTCAAAAATTGCACACAGTTGTGAGAAATGAGGAAATAAAATACGAATAGCTTGCCTTTTGTGTTTCACATACCTTGTGTTTGGCTCTTGCGCCTCTAGAAGTTCTTATTTTCAAACTCTAAGGGCCAGAAATCAATGGATTTCTTTCAAAGAGCTGAAAGTCTTCTGTTACAAGATCCCACAGACTGAAGTTTTAAAGAACGCTCCTCCGCTTTAGAAGGCCATAGACTTTGTGGTTTATGATTAAATCTGTGATTGCTGGCAGTATGGCAATGCGAGCACCAGATTCTGATAGCTGCTGATATAACAGCCTGAGATGGGTAAGAGTTGAGTCCGAGGAACTCTAATTCCCCATGCTCAAGTCTGTGAGCAAACCCTGTGCATACTTTTCAGTATGTATCTTAACCTCTTCTTACAAAATCCTTCCGTGGATTGCTTCAAGAAATGTTCTTTTTCTCGCATGAGCTATTTCATCTTCTTGTTGTTTTTGTTTTTTTGTTTGTTTGTTTTTCTCCTTTTTCTTCTTATCCTGATCTTCTGCCATTTAAATTCTTCTGGACAGATCTGTGCAGCCTTATTGACCTGTGAAATAGCACATACACCCGGTTGCTGAAATGGGACTTTAAAGAGTACCCATATGAAGGAAGAGAAAAAAAGGCACAGCATGTCCATACTCTGTCTGGTCTCCTCTCCTTGTAAAGTGTCAGCACGCCTGTTCTTCACGTGTATTCGTACCCATCTTGACTGCTAGGTCCGGAGATGCTGGAATAAAGAACGAGCCAATGTCTGGAACGTGCTTCTTTGAAAGATTGTGAGCAGATCTGTGCTCTGGCGCAAGAGTAAGCCAAGGCGATGTCTGCTGATAGCTGTGAGTGTTGGCTGAGTGAGCTCTGGCGGCTTTCCCATAAGGACTGTGGAGATGAAGCTGCTTTTCGTGTTCACCTTATACACCTCTCTGCAAAAACTGGGGAAACAGGAAGCTCATGAAGAGAACCAAAAATGTGCTTAGCAAGTCAAAAGTATCCTGCACCAGACAGTAGCTGTTAAGCTTGTTCCCAGATGTAAGCTGTTAAGATACGCATGAGCTTATGTGACACTTCCCTGCATATATGTTATGAGACTCCTGTCTTCAGCTGTTATCAACCCAGGGGCTTTCCAATTTCAGACCTGGTTTCTGTGTATTGAATAGTCCCCAGTGGTTGCTCTTCCGTGAAGGATTTGGTATCCACTCAAACCCTTACATTTAATTTAGGTGTGTCAACATTTTTATATGATTTTTATATACCAGGCATTTTCTTGTTTAGATCAGTATTTGTGTGTCTCAAGAGAATACCCCATATGTGTCTTCTTCGTAGATGAGGAGTACCGGGTCATCTGTGGAACTGAAGGGGCCAGTGAAAAATTATGAATAGGAAATTACTTCTGAGGGTGGTTTTTTTCTTTTTTTTCCCCCTTTCATTTCCCCACCACCTTGGTGAGCTAAGTTGCGGTTTGAATCCTTTACGTTTTACCATACAGAAAAAACGTCGTTTGTTCTGTAGCACCTCATTGGGAGAGACTGCAGTGATTCTTAAATAACATTTAGATTATTATTAATAATCCCAGTCCCTTGTGAGGCAGTCCTGAAGGGCAAAGGAGTCCAGGAAGGCTGGGCGCTCTTCAAGAAGGAAATCCTTAAGGCAGAGGAGCAGGCTGACCCCATGTGCCGAGAGATGAGCCGGCAGGGAAGAAGGCTGGCCTGGCTGAAGAGAGAGCTGTGGCTAGAGATTGGGAAGAAAAAGACAGTTTATAACCTTTAGAAGAAGGGCAGGGTGCTCAGGAAGACTACAAAGATGATGTGAGGCTCTGCAGGGACCAAATTAGAAGCTCCAAAGCGCGTCTGGAGCTTAATCTGGCTACTGCCATTAAAGCCAATAAAGCATGCTTCTGTAAATACATAAACAAGAAAAGGAGGACTGAGGAGAATCTCAGTCCTTTGTTGGATGTGGGGGGAGACAGTGACAAGATGAGGGAAAGGTTGAGGAACTTAATGCCTTCTTTGCCTTGGTCTTTAGCAGCAAGACCAGTTGTTGTCTGGGTACTCGGCCCCCTGAGGTGGTAGATAGGGATGGGGAGCAGAATGAAGCCCTCATAATCCACGGGGAAATGGTTAGTGACCTACTGCTCCATGTAGAGGTACACAGGTCCGTGGGGCCAGATGGGATCCACCCAAGGGTATGGAGGGAGCTGCCGGAAGTGCTCGCCAGGACGCTTTCCATCATTTCTCAGCAGGAAAGCTGCCCAGCAGAAGGGGCCCTGGGGGTATTGGTTGATAGCTGGCTGAATGTGAGCCGGCAGTGTGCCCAGGTGGCCAAGAAGGCCAGTGGCACCCTGGCTTGTATCAGGAATAATGTAGCCAGCAGGACCAGGGGGGTGATCGTTCCCCTGTACTCTGCTCTGGTGAGGCCGCACCTCGAGTACTGTGTTCAGCTTTGGGCCCCTCACTACAAGAAGGACATCGAGGCGCTGGAGCGTGTCCAGAGAAGGGCAACAAGGCTGGTGAAGGGCCTGGAACACAAGTCCTGTGAGGAGCGGCTGAGGGAGCTGGGGGTGTTTGGTCTGGAGAAGAGGAGGCTCAGGGGAGACCTGACCATGCTCTACACCTACTTGAAAGGAGGTTGTGGTGAGGTTGGTATCAGTCTGTTCTCCCAAGCAACAAGTGATAGGATGAGAGGAAGTGGGCTCAAGTTGCACCAGGGGAGGTTTAGGTTAGACATTAGGAGACATTTCTTCATGAAAAAGGTTGTGAAGCGTTGGAACAGGCTGCCTAGGGAAGTGGTTGAGTCACCATCCCTGAAGGTATAAAAGAGGAGGTATATACCTGGAAGCGTAAAGGATGCGTGGATGTGGTGCTTAGGGGCATGGTTTTATGGTAGGCTTGGCAGTGCTAGGTTAACAGTTGGACCTGATAATCTTAGACGTCTTTGCCAGCCTAAATGATTCTATGGTTATACGCTTTTACTGGTTAAAAGTGAATTAATTGCTTGCCTTGCATGTTCCCAGGCGTGCAGGGCCAGGGGTACCTGCTCCCAGAATTTGGGATGGGCTTTTGGAAAGGATGCCACCACTTTTAATGCATTTATTTCTTCATTAATCTGGTTGACCAGCACGAACTCCACTGTCAGATGGTGAAAAGAAATTTTATCCCAAGCTGATCACTGTGCTTCATCTTAATGCTTTCGCTTCTTTCCATGATGGTGCAGTCGTGTATCGCTCCTACAGCTTTATTAGAAAACAACAACTCTCCACCCTCACTGCTCCTAAATCCTACAACTTTCCTGTATAAACAGGGCAGCTTTCTATACCGACTGCTATAGCAGCAGAAAATTAACTGTGCCACAGCTCAGTTCTGGCACAGCTCAAAACTAAATGTTGGATCACAAGATCCTGTGCAGGTAAGCGGGTTGTTAGTGATATTGATCCTTGTATGTTAAGCTGGCATTGTGGCAAACATGGTATTTTGGATGTTTAAATGATTAATTTATGAACTAAAAATAGTGACTTTTTCTCCCTGTGAGTTAAGAAATCCTTTCTTACTCAAGTTTTAGGACAATAGAGAATCCTAGTATTAAAAAAAATGTGCAAAATGAATCTGCTTCACGATGCAGGTATGCGTGCCCCTACGTATGTCTGATAATCCCTGGTAGCGTTAATGTGTTTTCTTTTCTTAGTGTTACATGTTACCACAGAGATTGATCTAATTTTCTTTCTGGAGGAATGGATAGTGAATGGGATTTTTTTTTTCTTTAGAAATGTGACTGACAGCTAATTCTGTGCTTTCTTTTGCTTCCTGTAGGTTGGCACCGATGCGGTTATATACACTATCCAAAAGACATTTTGTCCTGGTCTTTGTAGTATTCTTTATCTGTTTTGGTTTGACAGTCTTCATAGGAATAGCGGGTAAGAATGTTGCCTTCTTAAAACATTAAGTTTTTGCATGCTTTATCTATATGTGTTGATATTTACAGAGGTGTGTAAATGCTAGTGAGCTTACTGCCCTTGAGATATCTGAGGAAATAGTACTTTTTACGGGGAGGGGGAGGTGTTTTGTATGTCACACGGTTTTTCATAGGGTTACTTACTACCTGCACAGATTAGGTATTTGCAACTGCTTTGCAGGGGGAGTCAGAAAGAAAAACAAAACAAAATCTTTGTAACAGAATTTTTCAGCTGAGTACTACATTAATTTTCTTATTTACATTTTAGTCTGTAAAATAATAGTGCTAATACTGGATTTCCTTTGAGAGAAGTTCATAACTATAAAGTCTTCTAAATTTTGGAGGTATAAGTGCAACAGAAATTAAAAACATTTATATTTTAGTAATGTAATAGTACAAACTTCTTTTGTTGAACACATGAACTCAGGTCCCTAATTCCAAAAACCTCTGTGGGAGTCATGATAAGATCTAGGACGCTGAGCACTTAGTGGCTGGATCTTGTCCTGGATATCAGAGATACTTCTGGAAGTCTGACATTTCATGTCAGAGAACTTTTCTGGGTCTAAAATACACTTGGAAGAGGAGTCTGCATACTATCACTGAAGTTTTAGCATGCTAACACTCTGCTGTCGGGATAGCTTCAACACAGAAGTTAAACAGCAGACAGGGAGAGGGAAAGGGAGGGACCGGTTGCACTCTTTAAGCAACCTGACCCCATTTAACAAACATTTAAGATTTTTATCAAGTCCCCCAAATTGGGGAGGACTTAGCTGCTGTAAGCAATGCTCAGTCGTCTGCACGGTGCTGGGGTTCCAGGACTTGCCTGCGATTCCCTTCAGGAGCTGGAATGGTTGAGGAATTCCTGTCCCTGTGAGGTTGGTTTGCTGGATGCCTTTGTCGACAAAGCATGGACGCAGTTCATTATAATAATTTAATTATTTTTAAAAGAAAGGTGTTTACCTTGGGAGGAGAACCATTGAGTGAATGCTTAAACTGCAATGATTTTTAATGGCTTTTGTTGACAATTTCATGCTTGCTGTGAACAGAGGGAGGGGCATGAACAATAGAGTATTCACTCTTCAAAGGGCACAGAGTGAGTAAAACTCACCAAACCCACTATGTAAATGAAAAGGTGATGCATTCATTTTTTCTGTGATGCCTGTATATGCCATTCCCCATACTCAGCATGTCTATCTGCAATTTGGGAAGAGTAGCAGAAGTCTTACTACTCATCTGAGTAAAGAAGATAGCTTAATCTGAGGTGACTGATGCTCTTTGGTTCTTGTAACCCAAGACAGATGCAGATTTGTTTTTTTCCCAACTTACACTTGTTCTCTTTCCCTTTTCCTAATGTGTCTTTGTCATCTTTGGGGTGAGATGAGTACAGAACTCATTTTCTGTACCTTTGCAGTTTTCATGTTCCCCACCTCAGAGTGATTGCCTGCTTTCAGATAGGATTCTGTTAACAAGACTAAAAGGAAAGCAATAACAATATAGTTTAATCTTTTCTCTGTGTGGGTGTGTGTGTATGTTTTTGTTTTTTAGTAAGACCACAGCATCTTTTTAGTCAGTTGCTTTAGAAAGCTTTAGTGTATTGCTTGCTAAAGGAGCAGCAGTGATGGCAGCAGAACCTCCTTATTGTTTTGGTTGCTGTTCTTGAAAACCATGATTACGATCTTTCTACTCCAGTATCTTTTCATATCTTTTGGTTTAAAAAAAAAAAAGTTCATTCTGTTGTTTTTGTTAACAGTTACTGAAATAAGATGATTTATCAACTTCGAGCACTTACTGAACTACAATTATGCGTTTCAAAACAAAAATACTTTCCGAAAAGCTGTCCAAGCACTTTGTATGTACTTGAGAACTGAAAAGTTCAGTAGCTCAGAACTGACTTTGTAGCAGGTGTCTGTTTAGTGAAGTTGAGCTGAAGGTGTAATATGAAGCTTTGAATGTGATAGGATGAGTATGTCATTTTTCCATTTAAAGTCTGGTAAGGTGGTTAATACTGTAGTTAGTGCTTATAGAAGCTCAAGCAATGCTGAATGTTTAGAGCTGTCGTGACAGCTAACCTAAAATAATACTTACCCCCAAAACGAGCCTATGTCACTCATAAACCCTTCTTTTCTGTTCTTCCTCTGTACCAACGTTGAAGTCCATGGTCTTTGTGAAAAACTGTCTTTCTTACAAAATATTGTAATACTAAGTTTTTAACTGAAACAGCATGTTTTAAGGATTAATAACTTACGTTAAATCCCCAGACCAAGTAGATAAGGGAGAGACCATTTGGATAGAGAAATATGTGACTGGGAAGCCTTTAGGGTGACCCACATGCACATATACAAGTCTTGCCTATGTCCCTACTTGCTGTACATCTACTCTGTTTGTTCACACCCCAGTATATAGATGCAGACCTTTTCCTACTATTCCCCTTGATTTTTCCGTGTAAGTCCATTTGTGTAGTATGTCCATGTGCTTCCCTGATTAGCTTTTCCTCTTCTCCCTAGCACTATGTATTCTTGCATACTTAAGAAGGCTAAGGGGAGACTTGCTTACCATATCAGAGGAGACAGAAAAGATGGGACTAGCCTCTTCTCATAGGTCCATGGTGACAGGGAGAGAGGCAACAGATGCGAACTGGAATGTGTGGAATTCCAGTTAGATATTAGGAAAAAAAATATTTTTACTGTGAAAGTGCTTGAATACTGGAACAGGCTGCCCAGAGAGGTTCTGGGAGTCTCTGTCCTTGGGGGTTTTCAAGACGCGTCTAGATGTGACTCCGAGCAATGTGATCTAATTACACTTGTTTTGAGCAGGAGGTAGGACTAGACAGCCTCTGGAGGTTTCTTCTAAAATAAAGTAAGACCTTGTGGTTTCCCCATTTACTGCATACAGATCTAGGGGCAGGGCATGAGTGGGCAGATGCAGTTGATCAGTACGTGTTATGTGTGCGTGTCTGTGTCTGGAATGACTGGAGGAGTGGTTGCCCTGAGAGCAGGAGTCTGGGGGAGTAAGCTGGACATCTGCTACAATTGGACGTGAAACTCCATTGCTTGAATGGCTTGTGTGTTTTAGGAGAAATTGTTTCTAGAACCTCTATGCAATTACACTTATATGCAGTTATGTGATTTTAAAAATTGCAAATAAATGCAATATATTATAGCCCCAGGTTCCTACAGAAAGGAAGGGTCCCAATCTGTGTAGTCTGAGCGCTGTTTCTAAATGGACCTGCGGGTAACTTTACTTGAACAGACCAATGTGCTGAACATCCAGCACAAGCTAAAAAAGTACTGTTATTTGGTTCTACAGTTAAGTGTGCTGTACATACATAAAAAGGCATTATCATCATGTAGTCAAACACAATGGGATGTGTTTGCCAAGGTGCCCCAGTCATGGGTGCAATGCAATGTGGACATCATCCTCCTCTAAGTAAATCACATAATGGTAGCAGTTTGGCCATAAAAAATGGGGAGTTAAATGCAATTGAGCTGTTTTTTTCAAATCTTTTTGCAGCCCTTGATTGAGCTTCAAGCTGTTCTAACAACAGTGCCACTGATACTTAGCTAGCTTCTTTAATAATTTACATATTATTAAATCACTCTTGGGAATGAGCTTCCTTAAAGGAAGTTGGTGGTGGAAAACTTTCAGGCCAAGTTTGTTAATGCTATTGAGAAACCTAAGTGATTTACCCTTCAGTTTAAACATCTGCAAAGTGGGATACTATTTACCTGCTTTACAGGAAGGTATTTAGTACAGTGTTTTGAAATCCTGTATTTGTATTATTACTTTAATATTATTGTTTTTCTTCTTAAATATTTTGCAGGTCCTAATGTAGTTGAAACTTCTGTAGCAAGAACTGACTTAAATAACAGCCTAAAGGTAAGAATAGATAAATAGTGCTGGATTATTATGCAAATGGCTTTACTTGGTATCAGTAATGTTAAAAATCCCCTTGCCCCTAGCCTCGTTATTTTTACTAGTTAGATTTTTACTAGAAAGCTTCTTGGCCACATGATGCTTTCCAGATTGAAACTGATCACGCAGTGTTTTTATTACCACTGCATTACTTCATGAGTGACCCAGCAACATTTTCTAGCCTATTACTTTGTGAGCAGGTAAGGTAGAGAATTTTATGACGGGATGATGTTTCTTCAAGTCTTGATAGGATTCCCTGGTGAGCTCATACTGGAGCTTCTTGTAAGGATCCAAAAGAAGAAACTGAGAACAGAAACAGAAAAACAGTGATCTTAGTGACAAATACTGATAATTCTCCTCTGATTTACCCTTTCTATCAGCTGGGAAGGAATGTTTCTTCTTTTTTAATTGTTCACTGTCAAGTGATCAAGACGGTACGATCTGGCTTCCTACGATGAACCTTCGCATTCATTCTCCTGAAAACATGTATATTAAGCTTTCATTTTCTGATTCTCAGTTTCTCTGTCTCTATTTCTTTCTAGCTCATTTTTTGTAAAGGCACTAATAAATTAATAAATTCCAGTATAGTTGTGTAAACTTGTGGGGTTTTTTTGTTGTTCCATAAGTCACCTATCTATGTTTGAATTGGTACTGTGCTATGGGTGGATTTTAAAATATTAATAATAAAATATATATATATTATATCAAATAAGAAAAGGCTTTCCTGTATGTAGATTTTATCTGTTAACCATATCTCCCATGCTTTTGACTGGAATTTCTAGAAAACCTAATGGAAAAATAGTTGTTTTTTCATACTTAATCTTCAAACCGCTTCAACGTTGTAGCAGATGGGGGTGGGGGGTGTCACAAATCTCACTCAATGTAAAGTGCTAGAAATATACTTTTTTCAGGCTAAGTCTTAGGTTTTTGACTTTCATATCTCAACTGTTTTTATTGCTGATGCTTTTATGTGCTTTAAGTACTCATGCCTTACTTTTTATTTTGCTGGTCAAAATACATATGCTGCTTTAGCTACTTCTCTGGAAGACTTATATTTGGGGTGCTTATCATACTGTCCACACAGCATATATTAAATCTATTCCCAAAAATATTGACACTAGCATACCTTTTATCATTATTAGTGCAGATGCGTCTTGTAACAGAATAATGACTGGTGATAACCCTGTGGTGTTTTTGTGTTTTGTTTTGTTTTTTACAGCTAAAGCCTTTTAATTTAAGTTCACCACCATTATCTACTTACAACCAGCAACTGTGGCTGACCTGTGTAGTTGAATTGGATCAGCACGATGGTGAGAATCTTACCTAGTTTTAAAGAAACTGTTATAACAACCTAATTTTGTATACTATAATTTCCTTAATTTCATCTGCCACATATGTGATCCTGTTGCTTCATGGCTGTTAATGGTTTTTTCCTGACACAGTCTCTCCCCCTTCACCCCTTGTCCTCAGTAAAGGCATGGCCTGAACTAATCTTGAGAACTGGATGCAACAGTTTTATGGGATAGGTTGATTGTTATTTCTGTGAAAACAGTAGTATGTAGAGAATGTGTGTCTGTTTCTTCGTTATGGGGGGGATTACATACATATACATATATATATATATATATATATATAATTACTGTTTTTAATGATATGAATTGCACAGTAAAGCTTCCCTGTAAATGCATGAGCAATAATGTAATCAGGAATTCTTTAATTTGTTAAGATTCAGTACAGGGCATTTGTGACTTACTGCCTAAATACATAATGAAAAGGTTGGTGTATTTTGTTGTTATTATTAATCAATATAATAGAACCTTACTCCTGTAAGGTATAACCAAGTAATCTTTGGATATCGTACGTATTTTAAATTTTATTTGGAACTCTTTTTGAGTTCATACTTCTGCATGTGACAATAGCTTAACCTTTTATTTTTTTTAATTACAGTATCACTCAAAAGAAATGTTAGTATGACAGTGAAAGTACTCGGAGTGGTGAAGGATGGAAGTACGCCATATGTTAATAATCAAGCTCACAACCGGACAAGGTTACTCAGCTGTGCACAAGTATGTGCCTGCTTGAAGAAAACTCTGATGCAGTACTTCTTGTTTTAATTATCTGTGTGCATGCTACATTATGTTGTCAATGAGAAGAAGGTATCTTTAAGCACATCTCAGGAAAGACTCTGGAGTAGGGTTTCATTTGCAGTTGCAACCTAGCTAGCAATGCTAAGCAGGATATCTATCTGTCTATCCATCTTTTTTTTTTCCTGTTTGTTTCCTTCTGTGGTTTGTGTCTATTACCTCTAAAAGACCCCTCTTTCTTGTTAGTGCAGTTCTTCTGCCAATGAAGCAGTGTGTGCTGCTTGGACACTTCAACAGATTAGTAATACTGTAAAAAGGAATATTTGATTAGAAGATTGGGTATAGGGCTCCAGGGGAGAGAGAAGTTCATGTCCACTGCCTAGCACAAAGACTGCTTTAAATCAGCTAGCATTTGTGTTTTGGAAAAAAACAATTTTCTTTCCACCGGAGAAGAAATGTTGAGGGTTTTGATTTTCTACTGTAATTTTAACTGTAAGTTTTGAGTTTAGAGACATTGGAAACAACTTGCCATATTTGAATCCTTTAGGAAGGGAAGAGCTGAAGTTTTTTTGTGATAAGTGTAAAGTGTAAATCAAATTTGTGTGTATGTGAGTGTGTGTGTGTATGCACAGGCAGAAGTCTACAGAAATTAAAGAACACAGATTTAGTTGCACGCGGCCAAGAGAGCAGTATGTTTGGGTTTTCTCTTTCTTCCTGCTATCCTTTATAAATAAGTTAGTACAAGATTGCCACATCTCACAGTTCAGTGACCTAGACCTTGACAGACAGTTATCCAAATCCTCCTTGGTGCTGCAGGCAGTTTCTTTCACCAGCTTTAGTCAAAAGTTTGTTTATCAGTTCCACTTTTGATTCTGCTGACTCACTTTATCAGTTTCTTCTGATAAAGAAAGAAGAAACTGATATCTGTTATCTTTCGAGGAATTTTTATCTGTGGGTCTTGTTTAAATCTTGCTTTGACTGATCAAGTTTGGTAAGACACATTATAAACATCATTTATGTTTGCCTATTCAGAAACAAATTCTCCAGCCTATGCTACCAGTAGATATTGTAGAACAAATTGAAGGCTTTTACATATTATTCTTCGTTGTATGTGTTCACAGAAATGCAGTGAAATCATTGTTGCTCACCTTGGCTACCTGAACTATACTCAGTACAACATATTTGTTAGCTTTGAAGATCTATATAAATTAACATACGTGAAGAATATTACTTTCACAGTAAGTATAAAGTTTTAGACTAGCAAAAGTCTAAACTCTTACTTTAATTACCGATGGTGTAGAAGCATGCTTTAACTGTAATAAAAAGTTACCTCATTTCATCGTAATGAAGCTTTTTGTCACTACTAATTTCAGAACTATTTTATCATTTGCTGTTAATAATGTTCTAATCCAATATTTTTCTTTATAAAGAAACGTTTTCCTTTCAGAACTCCTAATGCTGTTTTCTGGGACAGATAATTTTGGTGTAATTCCTGGGAAATATTTAACAGTAGGCAAGCTAGACTAGAAATTCCAGTTTTCTGCAGTTCCTTATGGGGATGTTGCCTCTCTACAGCACGGTATCTTTTTCAGTCTTTCCAGTAGGTGTATCTGAATCAACAAGATTTTTCCAGACTTTTTCTAGGGCCAGAAAGATTTAACAGACTCAAATGAAGAACTTTTTTTTTGTCTGTGCTTAAGAGGAAGAGAAAAATGTTTATTTAGTTAAAATAAGCAGGCAATCCCTAGTGGAACATCTAGCTCAGTTCATAGTGGTAAAGGTTGCTTGTGAAGCAGTTAAAATCACTGGTGTGTGTTGAGTGACTCCAAAAAGTTTAGAAACATTTGCATTAGGAGCAAATGAAACTAAACTGAACTTACTGTACAGGTTATTGTGTTGTATTCTACCTGTATATAACATTGTGTCAGAGTAGGCAGGCGGCAAGCAAAAGCTACTGTAAAGCAAAAGTGTTTTTACATACTAAGTGAGCTTCCTGAATATTGATATTTGAAATGCTCCAATTTGTAAAGTGCATCACTAAAAATAAGCTGAGGGTTGAAAACAATCTCACAAGTTCTTTGCTTTGCTCCAGATTCAAGCAGGATGAAGTGTTGGGGCACTTATAGTTGTATGGTTTATCATCTTGCTTTGCAGTTTTCCTTTAATGTAGACTTGTACACAAAACCAGAAACCTAATTCAAAAGCTCTACTTTCCCACAGCAAGAAAAATTATCAATTTATTTCATTAGTACAGTGGTTTATGTTGATCCCGGTTGAAATAATTGATTTCCTTTTGTACATCAGGATTCTCCACATCAAATTTTCATTCTGCATTTGCAATTTAAAAAGACAAGACAGAGGCTGACAGACTAAATCAATTGAAAGGTAAAGCTTCTTGTCAGATGGGCAGAGCATGTGCATTACAGAAGTGGTTTCAAAAGAGAAGCATGCCAGGTGTAACATAATCTGTCAACAGAACGGAGCTTATATTAATATCTCTGCCTCAGAATAATTAGAGGACTAAAGGACCTTTTGCTGTTTAACCTGTGAAAAAGTTCTTCACTTCTGGTTGGCTCATTTAATCTTCCCTTACTCTATTTTCAGTGAAACGGAAGATTTAAGTAAGCTTTAAGAACACAGACTCATTACAGGAAGTACAACTGTACCTTATCATCATCTTCATAATCAATTTATGCATTTGACATTGGTAATAAAGAAGAACACACTGGACTTATTCAATTGTTGGAGTTCAAACTTTGAATATGAAACAGAAGTCAATAAAGAACATCCTTTTTGATCTGAGAAGTGCGTTAAGATATGACAGCACAATGAGTGTGTTACAAAGTGGCAGGGTAAAAGAGAAGCAAAGATGCTAGGCTGCTTTGGTTATCTTGGTTATCTTTTCATTGGCTAGTCCCTTTTTTTTTTTTTTTTCCTTCTTATTCAGAGAAAGCTTTAACTTGGAAGAAAATGGGTATGAATTTATCTTTGTCTTTCCATAGTGACATGGTGGAATTTGGTTATACCTTCAAATTTTGAAAAGCCAAAAGACTTTTCAGTAACTGCAAAATGTGTTAATTATTGATGTTGTGTGAATCCTCTTAATATGTTAAACTATTTTTCTTTTGTTTTCTTGTAGTGGAAGACCTACAATCCAACTTTTTCACAAGTAGAAATCTGGTTCCGATTTGTTTTTGTGGTTCTTACTTTTATGGTCACGGTAAGATTTTCTTTTAGTTATTTTGGAGTATATTATGTAGGCAGCTGGTAAATGCTGCACTGTAGTGCTGTGTTTAGTAACTTAGCCCCAGGCAGTATAGTTGAGATACTGCTGAAGGAGTGTTAAAAATGTTTCTAAAATACTTACTTAGTTGCTGCTTCTATGGTTTTTATAAGTGGCATTGAAGGGGCATGAAGAAAATAGAATAAATGGGGAAAGCTTGTTTTTTTTTTTAAACTCTGATTTTAAATTTGAGACAGAATTTTGTTCAAATAACTGAAATTCTGATTAGATGCTAGAAAAAAAAAAAATTGGTAGTGCAGGTGGGCTCAGACATTAGAATAGGATGTCCAGAGTGTGTGTTGGCTCACTGTCTTTGAAAATGGGCAAAACTCAGTTGAATATGACCTTATCATAGAATCATTAGGGTTGGAAAAGACCTCCTAGATCACCTGGTCCAACCATCCCCCTACCACCAATATCACCCACTAAACCATGTCCCTAAGCACCACATCCAACCATTCCTTAAACACCTCCAGGGATGGTGACTCCACCACCTCCCTGGGCAACCCGTCCCAATGCCTGACCACTCTTTCTGAGAAGAAATGTCTCCTCATTTCCAACCCAAACCTCCCCTGGCGCAACTTGAGGCCATTCCCTCTAGTCCTATTGCTAGTTATCTGTAACAAGAGGCCAACCCCCAGCTCCCCACACCTTCCTTTCAGGCAGTTGTAGAGAGCAGTGAGGTCTCTCCTGAGCCTCCTCTTCTCCAGACTAAACACCCCCAGTTCCATCAGCCGCTCCTCACAGGACTTATGCTCCAGGCCCTTCACCAGCCTCGTTGCCCTTCTCTGGACATGCTCCAGAGCCTCGATGTCCTTCTTGTAGTGAGGGGCCCAAAACTGAACACAGTACTCGAGGTGCGGCCTCACCAGAGCTGAGTAAAGGGGGACGATCACCCCCCTGGTCCTGCTGGCTGCACTACTCCTGATACAAGCCAGGATGCCATTGGCCTTCTTGGTCACCTGGGCACACTGCCGGCTCATGTTCAGGTAAGCATTGACCAACGCCCTCAGATCCTTTTCCTCTGCACAGCTTTCGAGCCACTCTGCCCCAAGCCTGTAGCGCTGCATGGGGTTGTTGTGGCCAAAATGCAGGACCCGGCACTTAGCCATGTTGAACCTCATCCCATTGGCCTCTGCCCATCGACCCATCCTGTCCAGGCCTCTCTGCAGGGCCTTCCTGCCCTCCGGCAGATAGACACTTCCCCACAACTTGGTGTCATCTGTGAACTTACTGAGGATGCACTCAATTCCCTCATCCAAGTCATCAATAAAGATATTAAAGAGGATGGGCCCCAACACCAACCCCTGGGGAACACCACTCGTGACCAGTCGCCAGCTCGATTTAACTCCGTAAACCTTCATCTAACTTCAGAGTTGTCACTGCCTTGAGTGGGAGGGTGGACCAGAGACCTGCAGAGGTCCCTTACAAACCTAAATTACACTGCGATTTAGATTATCTATCTTCTCCTAGTTTTGCCCCTGGAATAGAAGTTTTTTGGGGAGAATAAACAACATAGACAACTAAAATACAGAATTCTCATAGTAAGGGTACTAAAGCACTTAATACTTGCATAGCATTTCATTCACATACGTGATGTCACTCACTGAGCAACTGTGAATGTTAGTGTAGTATCTGGATTTTTTTTAATGGGTGAGTTTAATGAAGTGGAAGTTGTTCATAGTGTGTGACCAGTATTTAGTGGCTGGTTTCCTTTTCAATTTGCTATAGGGTAATTTGCATTGGGTTAAGCCAGCAAAATTGATGCAGAAGTAGAAGCTAGGAGATGTGGCTCTTCTTTTACTGTTAACAGTGTCAGAACTTGTGAAATAGTGTTTGCAATGTGCTGTAGTATCTCTTTACTGTGATAAAACCATTAAAGCTATTTTCCTTCCTTGTAAGATTGTGGGGTTTTGTTTGTTTTATAGTGTCTGTTTGCACATTCTCTACGAAAATTCTCCATGAGAGACTGGGGTATTGAACAGAAATGGATGTCCATCCTCCTTCCTCTCCTCCTTCTTTACAACGGTAGTTGTGTCCTGGAATTTTTATAAAAGCTCTTTAATAAATAAATAAAAAAAGAAAGAGAGACAAGGCTGTTTGGCCTTGAACTTGCAAGGCTTCAGAAAGCTCATTTATAAAAAGCAACCCTTTTTAAGTGTATCAAATTTAAGGGCATAATCAATAGGTAGATTTCATTATTTTCATTCCTGTGAGTGTCAACTCTATTTGTTTAAAACTGGTTGGAGTAGAAGGCTGCAACCATAATGAACCTTCCACATATCAGGCAAATACAGAAACTGCACTTATAAGCCTTACTTCTTTATTTTTCAGATATGCACGCTTTATTTAAAAATGAAAGTTGCTTTTGATCTTGTAAAGTACATCAAATTCTAGGACTTCTATCAGTACCAAAGAATATTTGCCTTTCAGTCGTTCTGTGGTAATTTTTAGTTTGTCACCAAGAACAGTGGCTTAGCAGAAGGTCTTATAAAACATGAAATATTCTAGAAATGTAGGCAACTATTTTAGACTAGTTTTACAGTATAGACTTGCTGCTGGAGGCACCATTTCCTTTGCAAATTACTTTAAGATACAGCAGACTTCAACTTCATTTACTGGTGTAATTTGTAAAATCTGTGTTTTTTTTTAATCTCTTTCCTCTGAAGATGGATTCTACTTTACATACTAAAAAGTGTGTGCTTTTTCATTTCTGTTTAACCTTTTTTTTCTTACTTTATTACAGATCCATTTTTTCCCCTTTCTTTTCTGGTGAACAGTTGGTTTCCTGGAATGCTTGATGATCTATTCCAGTCGCTGTTTCTGTGCGCATTGTTGTTGTTCTGGCTTTGTGTCTACCATGGTATAAGAGTACAGGTAGGGGTGCAACAGTATCTACTACTCACTGAGAAGACAGTATTTGTTTGTTCAGTTCTCTCAAAAAGTGACAAATGTAAAAGCAATTTTAAGGAAAAAAGTGACATTCTAATTTTAAAGTAAAATGTGACAGAATTAAAATGATTTGAAGTGAAATAGATTGTCATGAGACAATTGCACCTAAATGAGATAGTTGGGACAATCCACTCTAACCTATTGCAAGCCAGTCTTTGGAATTATTATACCATTATGCTTTGCTTTTCTTTGAAGGTTACTGTTGTTGTAGATGGCGGTTGGTTTTGTTGTTGTTGTTTTTAAAAACGACTATAAGATACTACATAAGAGAAATAGGAATTCTGGAGCATATTCCGGTAGTTTCAATATCAGTAAAATATGTGGGACCTTATGAATAGGATATCCCAAATCTCCTGTATTTTGCCTTTAACACAAGTGATTATACAGTTTTTTGTATTCTGCACTTAACCATGCAGGTTAAAAGTACTGAACATGAATTTCTTAATCTAGTTCTAATCTTGAATGAAACAAAGAAAATAGTTATTTTATTCTGTCAAGAATGAATCAAATCTCAAATATGAGTTCACACTTTAACTACACTATTGTTTTATTAACAGGGGGAAAGGAAGTGCTTAACTTTCTATCTGCCCAAATTATTTATTGTTGGACTATTGTGGCTTGCCTCTGTTACATTAGGAATATGGCAAACGTAAGTAATTTAGAATTTTGGTGCAAAAGTAATGAACTGAAATTATTCAGGAATGAGAAGATTGTTTATAATTAATGACACCTGTTTCTTAATACTTTGTGGTATAGGAGTAGAGTTCAAATTCTTATTTTCTATTTTTCAAAATGTGGCTGATTTGAAAACAGTTCTTCATGGACAATCTAGAAGTACATAGTTTTAAAAATTACAGTGAAAGCTAGAGATTGCTACTTTGCCGGTAGGTTATGGCTCCCTACAACACACCCTTACAGTTAGCTTTTAGTATTTGAAGCAGCAGTTCCTCTGCAGTTAACTACTGCAGTTCGACAAAACTTTCTTAACAATTCGACCTGCACAATTGCTATTGACAGAGCATAGCCAGATCCTCCTCAAAACTGACTTATTTTGCCACGTTCAGTGTTTCTCTTCTCTTTCTCTGTTTCACTCACAAGATGTTGTCAATATTCCCCACGCAGAAAAAATTCTCAGTTTTGGAACCATTTTACTCTCAAGTGTTTGCCTATTATTTTATTTCTCAATATATATATAACGCCTTCTCCATGCCATTGTGTGTTGTGTACAATGAAAGCAGGGAATGCTGGTACTAATGTCCTGTCAGCAGAATTTGTATGAATTAAAGGCTTAAACAGCAGTTATTTCTTAGGTATGGTTCTTATCACCAAGGGTAACATTGAAACACTGAATCCTGAAGGCTTATGGGTATTTACAAGATTATGCATTTTCTAAAAATTAGGTAGAAAAATAAATCATCTACTTTGAAAAGACTCTTAAGATCATCAAGTCCAACCATCAGCCTGACCTACTGAGTCCCATCAGTAAACCATGTTCATAAGTGCCACATCCACACATCTCTTAAATATCTCCAGGGACGGAGACTCCACCACTTCCCTGGGCAGCCCAATCCAGTGCTTTTACCTTCTCTGTGAAGAAATTATTCCTAATATAATAAAGAAATAAATCCTCCATATTCTTTGCAAATTGAGGTTTAGAAAGGAGGAGGATGTCATGTAATGTAAGCTGTCATTAGAATCAGTGGCATTGCACTAATTTATACAGCCAAGATCTTTAGTTATAAGCTTTGTATAGTAACTTTAAACGCTTTCTTTGTTAGTGTTTTTTTTTTTTGACCTTGTTTTTTGTAAGGATGTAACAACCTTTTTTTTTCATTTTGAATCTTTCCTAGCGTCAATGAAGTACGTGATCCTACATACCAATACAGGGTTGACACAGGTAACTTCCAGGTAAGTCAAAAATGTTTCCTTGCTTTTAAATTGTCAAATGTAGTTAGACAAAATGAGGAGGGATTTGCTCTTCCATTGAAATCTATACTGCAGTTTAGAAAATATCACATGCTGGCCAGGTGGTCTAACTTTGCCTCGTGTACTTTACATTTTTCTTCAGATCATGCATAGGCCATAGTGAGCTCCATCCCATATGAGAACAGTAATTGTCTTGCAATAACCTTGGGCGTCTGGAGACTCAACACCAGAAGTTTAGTCATGGACTCACGACTGTTGGGACTGAAAGACAATTTTTTTAAGCCTCTTATTAAGTCAGTTTTGTGTATCTTGACTCTTGCCAAAATCCTCTGTCCTAGTAAATTTCAGAATTCCTTGTTGTAGGGGAGGATACAATTTACATGGTTTCTTGTATCATTCTTGGGAAATCCATTTTTAGATAATCCTTGAGATTCAGCTCTCAGTGAATTCAGTGAACAAAATGACCTCTTCTAGTAAACATCCTTTCTTTATGTTCCTCAAGAAGCTACCTTCACATATAGCCGTCCTTTCATGAACATACTTTCCCTGAATAAACGCACCAATCCATGTTGTGCTTTGGAAAATGATTTCTGTTTGTAGGATATAAAAGAAGAAAGGAGAAATAGGCCAAATCTTGTTAAATAATAAAAACTACTAATCTTTTTATAGGGAATGAAAATCTTCTTCCTTGTGGTGGCAACCACATACATTCTTTACCTTTTGTTCCTGATAGTGAGGGCATGTTCAGAACTCCGTAACATGCCTTATGTTGGTAAGTATTTTTTGGGGTTCTTCACTAAACAGGCTGTTGTCTTCTACACAAAGGTGTAAATTCTCTAATAACTTTTCTCGATCTTTTTCAGATCTCAGGTTAAAGTTCTTGACTGCATTAACCTTCATAGTGCTTGTCATTAGGTAAGGCATTTCAGAGTACATTTCTCAATACTCTAACTTTCAAAGCCCTGAAAAGAAGGTTATAAGTATGTTTTTTTGATAATAAAAATCTTCAGTGAAACTGAGAAATGTCTTTTTGATATGATAGCTATGTTTAGCACTTCTTAATTTTTGAACCCTTTCTTAAGGCTCTTAAAGCTAGCTTTATGTTATTTCTACTACCACCATAATACGGTACAAGACTTAAGAGATTCACTTAGCAGAGATGTTTTCTGTACTGCTGAGTGGTCTGCAGTGCACTGTTGATCTCTTTTGGAGCTTTGTAAGCTTCACTTAGTTAAAGCAGAGGTTTAGAATTAGTTTCTTAGATTATTGTTAGTATTTGTCTCCCATGCTTCAAGCAGTTCTTTCAAATTGCTGTTGACTCTTTAATTTTCTTTACTGATGAAATCTGATGTAAAATAGACCAAACGTGGTGTATTTTTCTATATGAAAGCAAAATATGTCTTACAATAAGTGACTGGCTTTTTAAAATAATTTTCTCATAGGAAAAAGGTCAGGGAGTGTAGCGAGAGGATAAGAAGTAATGGTTTTAAACTAAAAAATGGTAGATTTAGATTAGATATTTGGAAGCGATTCTTTGCTATGAGGCACTGGAACAGGTTGTCCAGAGAAGCTGAGGATGCCCCATCCCTGGAAGCGTTCAAGGCCAGGTTGGATGGGGCCCTGGGCAACCTGTTGTAGTGGGAAGTATCCCTGCCCATGGCAGGGGGATTGGAACTACATGATCTTTAAGGTCCCATCCAACCCAAACTGTTCTATGACTCTATGGTATACAGTTCTATCAAGCTACTATTTCAATTTTGAAGTTTAAAGGCACAGTATATATGCTGTCACTTTTTTTTCCTCCCACAGCATTGTTATACTCTATCTGCGCTTTGGAGCACAAGTTCTACAGGACAACTTTGTTGCTGAGCTATCAACTCATTATCAGAATTATATCCTTTTGTTGTGATGCTGCTCAACTAGGAATGTTAATCAGGTTTTATTTAGAAGGTACTTAAAGATGATGTACCTAAGGACTGAGTCCTTTGACTTCTAGGTGGGCTTTTGATACTCAATCAATTTTGATCAAGGTTTCTTGTCATCATTTTCTAATGGCTATTTGTAAAGATTATGAGCTGAGTTTCAGTTTAATTTGTTTCCACCAAATAAACCGCAGCTGCGTTTGATACTCTTCAAAAGGAATGAAGACCCATATATGCATGCATTCAAGTCATTTTTAACAATTTATAGTGAAAAAATTGACTATTTTCTGCTTGAATTCAACTTATCAGTTGGTAAGGGGTATACCAAAATACCTGAGAAATTAACAGTTTAGAAGTCACCAGAAATGTGTTTGTGTATTGGTGCAGTCTACGTGTGGAAGAGGTCATATCAGAGAATTTAAGTGTCTCCAGAGAGACTATTTCTGATATCTGTTGGCAATAGAATTACAGAGTACATTTATGGATCCTAACCATAAGATCCTAGTTCATTGTACTTTCTGAAATTGTCTACGTCACTGCAACTGATCCTGTTACTGATAAGCTTTAGATATGTGTTAGGAGCTAGTAGAGATCAGTAAGCAAAGCCTCTATTATATTCCCAAAGTGAAGGCAAGAACCCATCTTGAGTTCTGTGTGTACATAGTCCTTCTCCTTCCTTCTCAACTGATATGCCCACAAGAACTCCATTTTCAAGATGATAATAATAAAACAGAACCTCTCACCCAATCACTCCCTTAACTCAGCTTTCTTTTAGCAGTGAAGGTAGAACTATTCAATTATACCATGCATTCCACTAAAGAGTAGGCCTTACCTCTGCAAATTTTACTTGGGTTAAAACGAAAGATTTACCTTCAGTTAGAGCTATACCTAGAAATAGCTTGAGTACACTAGTTGTCATTAAATTAAAATAAAATGCAGTTGTGTTTAGTCATTCATACTCTCAAACTTTAGTATGATAAACATCCTTTCCATTGAAGCGACTTACACATGTTTTGGATCTTGTTTCCAAAGTTAATGTGTATGGAGTTATATTGAGCAGAATCCTTGACACTTACTACCAGCAGAATTCTTATCATTTTATGGTTTACTGAACTTCTATCTGTACACATTAGCCTTCGTGTATTCCCCCTCAAAGAATGCACTGTATGGTGAGTGTAAGCAACTGTTTGTTAAACTTACATGACAAGATCTGGCATATTAGTTCATACCGTGTGATATCCTTATATTTTTCTTGCCTCATTACCATTTCAATTTGCTTTGGGTTGACATAAACAGAGGCTGCACTGCTCCTGGGCGATTTAGTATTGGAAATATGAAGGAATGCTAAAATGTATGCAACTAATTAGCTAGCCTTGAATTCTTGTGCTCTTCTCTGATGAAGTTTATAGTCAATATGTTTGCATATAATGCTCTAACTTGTAACTGACTTGCAGACAGCCTTTAAGGAGCAAGAATACGTCACTCATACTTTGTTCTAACGATAAAGTTAATATATTGATATGCTGACAAAGTTGACTGAAATACGAAAAACAGGGTGATGGAAAAATAGGACTTAAGCTGATCTCTAATGTGGGGGGAACTAGGAGGAACATGCTGTGGAGGGGTACACAGCCCTCTTTTTTTTGCTTCCCTAAGTAGAGGATGTAATCTGATTCACATGATGATTATGAAGCATTGTTCCTCTCTAACAGATAAAGATTCTGTAAAATATTCATACAGAGTGCATTCTCTGCTTTAAGTAAGCACTGAGTTTAAAATATACTGGGAAGTATGATGAGGAGTAGCATTGTGGAGCTGGTGCTTTCTCTAAACTTTTTAGAGTTGAGATGAATCGAACTGTTACATAAAGATGCTCTTTTTCTGTTAAAAAAGACAAGACAAACTGTTGGGTGAGGATAAAGGGTTGCAAGAAGCATTAGCCTACAGATGTTATGAAGTAAAAACCTTCCAGGAAAAAGATGTTTTTGACAAATTGATGGATTGAATTTTACTTGCGTATTATTACAAACAGCAGCTAAGGAGGAACAGATTATACAAGAAATTGTGGTCTTGAAACAGGGCAGAGGGATTTGTCATAAATAGATAATGAAAAGTATGTGCTTCCTTTTATCTCACAATAAGGCTTCCTTCATCTATTGCAAGGATGAAAAACAACTGGCTAGTCGTTGACTTACATACAGAGGATTACAACTTTGGTCTACTGTCTTTATAACAAGTTCATGAAGACTATGATTTTTAAATAAGTATGAACTTCTGAATAATCAGAACAATGAAGTATGACTTAATTATATGCAAGTTGAAATGATATGACATGAAACGGCACAACAGAGGAAATCTGCTTATGCAACATGGAGAATTATCTATCTAAAAATAAAAAGCGAGAGTTATTTCATTTCCTTAAATCTTAAGAACATCACGATGTTGTGGGCTGAATGGTGAAGAATTTACAGCAAAGAATTCCGTGATATTTTTGTTGCATTGTAGTCATGACTGCCTTTGAAGCTGTTGAGGCTGTTGCTTCAGTGTTAGATTAGAAGTGCAGCCATGTTTCTACATTTAATGCGTTAAATTAACCCTTATTTGTATTTTCCAGAATCACAGTTGAAAGACAATCCTGCTTTTTCTATGCTGAACGATTCAGATGATGATGTGATTTATGGGTAAGATTATAGAATACCTATAGAGAGGATTTTTTTGGCGTGTTATTTTTGTAATGTTCTTTTCCATATTTGTTAAATAATTGAAGGCTTCGTAGGTTGTTAGTGAAAGTAAGCCGCCTAAAGAACAGAAACAGGCATATCCTGAAACAGAAATGCAATGAGGATGTGTGTTATTTTGGTTTTTCTTTGGTTTCTCAAAGGGATTGCCATGGCACTGATACAAACGGGTAAGTATGAGGATGCTGGTAGGTCACGGAGTGAAGGCAGCAAGAGATGTGAATGGGAAGGAATCCCTTTCAAGTTGGGAAAGATCACAGGAGTCAGGTGGAGTTAGCAAAGGGTCAGCTCATACAGAAATGCTGCAGAGAAGGATAAAGGCTCGCTCTTCTTAACTGTCCATCACTCTCTGAAATAAAAATAACCAAGTCTAGCAAAACTTCCTGGACGTGTGTGAGTTTATGTAATACAAAAACTATAGTATCACTTAAAAACCCATCCAGGTCATGTCTGCCTTTGCTAGACACCAAACAAATTCATTATCTGCCCTTGATGTTTTCACCTTTTACCAAGGACACTGAAGTGGCTCAACAGTGAAGATGGGTTAATACTGCAGAAAGCTGGAGAGAGGCTGTCAGGGACTGTAGCGATAGGACAAGGAGTAAAATGAGAAAAGGCCACATTTAGAATAGATATAAGGAAGAAATTAATTACTCAGAGGGTGGTGAGGCCCTGGCACAGGTTGCCCAGAGAAGCTGTGGATGCCTTCTCCCTGGAAGGGTTTCAGGCCAGGCTGGATGGGGCTTTGGGCAACCTGGTCTGGTGGGAGGTGTCCCTGCCCATGGCGGGGGGGTTGGAGCTAGGTGGTCCTTAAGGTCCCTTCCAACCCAAAGCATTCTGTGATTCTAACTTGAACAAGCTTGTGCTAGAGCAACTAGCATTGTCTGAGATGGCTTGCCTTTGTTTAGTTAGGTGGTGGTAGTACCAGTCTGCTTCTGCACTCTAATCCTTGTCAGTGGTGGCTTGTAGCTGCTGGGATAAATTTTATTATATACCAGTCTCTGGAGAGAAGTCATATATATTTTTCATATACCCAACAAGGAAGCAAAACAAATACAAACTTTTTACTCAAGTAACAATTTGATGCTTCAGTGCATTTTAGAACTTCCCTGGTTAGTTTAGAATTAATAAAACTTCAGAACATGGTGATCAGTTAAAAAAAAATAAATCTGTTTCACAGGAGTGACTATGAAGAAATGCCACTTCAGAATGGCCAAGCTATTAGAGCCAAATATAAAGAGGAGTCGGACAGTGATTGATTGATTTTGATGTAGAAAGACTTGTTCAGCTGGAATTAAAGCAATTATGAAGTTTTCCTAGAAGGACCACTTCCTTGGTTTTCTTACAGTCTGCTGTTACCTGAACACCAAATCCCAGGAAGGACATCTTGTTTCTGTTTCTGTTTACAAAGTTAAAACTGAAAAAAAAAAAAAAGAATGCTTGAAAAGGTTGTGTTGGAAACTTAGGAAACCAAAATTTATACACATCTTATAAAATGTCTGATGGCAGGATGTCTATGGACTAAAATCTTTGAGTCTAATTCAATTTCGAGGTGTCATTGATTATATACTGATTTTAAAATTGCTTCTTTGCTGCCTGGTGGTTTTTTTTTCCCTGTTGGGATTATGTAGAATATAATGTCTTTAATCTCTTGCATTTTGCTAGCTCCTTTGTATATTGTCCTCTGCTGTATGAAGTGCCTCTTTTCCCTTTCAATTTTGTACATTAGTCATTGTCAGTTGAACTGGAGGCAGGGAACGATGTGCTTTAGCTTTCTCTCTGTTCCCCCCCCCCCCTTTTTTTTTTTTAAGAAATGCAGGAAAACAAGCTTTCCATTCCTTCTAAGAGGTGGTGTAGTCTTAAAACCATTCTTTTAACTCATTTAACAGGATTTACTAGGTATGTTCTAAGTGTGAGATACGTGCAAGTAGTCAAGTTCTAGTGAGCCAAAATAGTCTGTGGTCCAAAATTATTTGTATAACGTAGGTTTCATAACATGCTTTATCACCACAGCAAAACTGTTTTGTTAGTTCTGTTTTGTTTTCAAACAGCCCTCTCAAATGAAAATATTTGGGCAGAAACAAATCTCAGAAGGAAGCCAGTACTTTTTTTTCTTTTTGTGATTGTGTGCTGGAGGAGATTGTTACACTTACAAGAATATGGTACAGAGTTTCATAGAGAAGTACAATTTCATATTTCCAAACATTTCATTTTTAGAGGCTTTTTCTACATCAAAATTGTTCATGAAGTTGTATTAATAGGCAGTTATCTGCTTGGCTGCTCATGTATTGAACTTGTGTAACAGCTTCTGAGCATGTTCTGTGCATAGACTTCTCTCTCATACCACAGTTGCCACCTCTACTGCTTGAAATTTTTACAAGTACATTTTACAATCTGTATTCCAGTCTGTGCTGGAACAATTATATGGGAATTCATTATTCCTAGTACAATGCTGCTGCTTCTCAGCTTAAGAGCTGTTTTTATCCTCCCACACTACTGTTCGGCGCTGTATTTAAGTGGATGCTATTTGTTTCTAACTAATTCTATGTTCTCAAGTACTTGACCTGTCTGAAAGTCTTTCTTTTTTCCTTTTTGAATGGATTCATAACTTCAGCTTACTCTTGTAGAATCTCTCTGCCCTGCTGCTCTAGAAGACAGTAAAAAGTACTGTTTAGGTAGAAAATGATGCTGGCTTACACTAGTAAATCATGCTTATGATTGAACTAGTTTAAGCAGAATGGTGCAATGAAGGCCTGCTAGACTTGCTGAATTATATTGGGGGGGAAGAGTAGATTTGTTCTGCTTTTGTGCAACGGTTTTAGGCCATAGCAGCTGCAATAACCTCCTGGTAGCTGTTCAGGAGCATTAAAGAGAGACCTCACAGGGAGCAATTTGCTTACAGAAGACCAAAGGAACTGCTTCATATGGTTGCATCCTTGCTGTCGTAAGAATAGTTCAGATTAAATCAGTGATCTGTTAAAGACAAGTGTGGTAAGATTGCGTATGTGTGTGTAATGCAGACCTCTGAATTCTTTGAGGATATTTGGAATTTAAAACTTACTGTAACAGAGATAATGTATTTGTTACAAGCCAAAGTACCATTATACAATAATGCTAAAACAAAGAAAATGCTGGGGGGGGGTAAATGTCTTAATTAATTGGCATCAGTTTAGAATATATAGGAAAACCATTACAGAGGTATGCAAGTTTGTGGGGGTTTTGTCAGTGAACTGTACTAAGCTGTACCTTCAGCATTTATTTTCAGATATTTTTTTTAACAAGTATAGGGGATGATCTTTTATCCTACAAGAGAGACCATTCGCATTTTATTATTCCCTAGATGATTTTCTTGGTGTGTATGGTTGTTTGAATTTGCAGTCAGACTCTGCAGCCAACTAGACACTGTTTGTGTATCCCAAGCCCCTTTGACTTCCATTGAAGCGAGTACGGGAATTAGGTCTTCAAAAATTCAGATTTACGTGATCCTTACGTATTCAAATCTCTCTCATATTAATTCTCTTCTGTGCTGTTTTGAATTGATAAAATACTTGATTTGACAAATGTGCAAAGTATACTGCTTCTTATGACGGTTGGAGTTGGTTGTTACAGTTGACCCTGAAATAGTGTCATGCTTTGTGAATTCATTGACTAAAAGCATTTCTAATCTAACTGTGAAATAATGATTTTTCAAAGCTGTTTTCAGCCGATTTTACTTGCCATTTTGTCTACCTTCACTTTTCTACATGACTGTATTCAAAATGAAAATAGGAGAGCTGAGATAGGAAAATGTGCACTTCAAATAAGTATCTCACCAAAAATAACTTCCTTTCTAATTTTTTTAGAGATTATATTTAAGCAATGTTTGCCATACAAAATAGGTTTGTATTTTAGATGTGCTAGAGTGTAATGGTAAGGTTAGTCGAAGAACTGTCATATCAAATTCAGTGCATAGTCAAAAAGCAAAAGCAGTGAAGCAGGTAGTTCGGCTAGCAAGAAATTTTGATTTCACTCCCCTTATCTGTAAACAATTGGAAAGCAGAGACAGTATTTGAGGAATATTACAGAATGGATTACCAACAGCTTCAGAGTAGGTGGCATAAATTCACTGCTGAGTAATATGTTGTAACCTAAGGGTAAAACAGAAAAGATCTGGATAAGAAACTAATCTGGCTTTCCTTTAGCTACAGTTAAAAGGAATTCAGTATCTCCAGCCCTCCCGGAGCTGTGTAAAATGAGAAAAGTGTACAAAAGGCCTCACAGTATATAGCGTTACTGCTCTACAGGAGATGCTTTCTATTAAATAACTGTAAGACTTCCATGTACATTGTGATCAAGATGGACTTTAAAGAAATCGATTATAATTGAGGATGAGCCCATTAATGGCAACGGTTTTCTGTAGTGTTTGCTTTAAAAATACAGTTGGAATTCCTAGGGCTGGCAAAGAATAGGAAGGAAGCATATGGCTCAGTGCAGTAAGGAAGAGCTAGTCCACCAGACCTGCGAACTAATACAGGGGGAAAATGGAAAGGTGTTTCCAGCTAGAAAAGGTTTTGATCAGTTATCTCTGAGCCAAAACACAACCTTGAATCCATAACCACCTAGTTTTTGCCCACTTTTTTTGCTTGTGCCAGTAATAACCATTGCATTACTGTAAAAATTTTAGAGGTTTGTAAATATGTAAAATTAAGATAAAATATGGAATTTTTGTGTACCAAAATGGTATAAAATGTGTAAGATAAATGCTCTGTTTAATGAGAAGCTGTAAATTAAATGCTGCTTTGAAAAAGTGTGCATGGGGACGTGTTAAATATTCTGTCTAGAAAGTGTGTTAATGACAGGAAATAGTCCATTATGTTGGAAAACTTCATCCTAGTATGGAATATGAAGCAAAACTAGTATTTCAAGCAAGTTGAGTACTGAGTTTCTTGGAAGACTTCATGTGTATAAGCATTGTTAAATACTCAGAATAAAGTTTTATATCTTTATATCGTATCTTGGGTTTTATTTCCCTTCTCGTGTATGACTAAAACTTAAACACATTTTTACTTTGAGTAGTTTCTTATTCAAGTAACCCAGTTTGAACATATATAAGGATTGAATCTAGGAGGCTGTGTCAGCACAGAGGCACCAGAGAATTGGGGCAGGGGGGAGTGTTTGTTTTTTATTGCCTGGGCTTGAAGGTGGAAGGCTGCTTGCTACTATTCCTGAGAAACATGCTAGCCAGCTTACGAAGGGGAAGTGGAACTCTTAAAAACTCCAGAAGGGTTACGTTTAAACAAGTCACACCAATGGTTATGAATTTCAATAATTTAATGCTAACCAAGAGTACAAAGTGTGAAAGTCAGTGTCTTATTTATATTGGTCTTAAAAAAAGAAATCTAGAGAAAGTGTTTACACTGCAGCAGATTTCAGAATTAGCACCTTAAAGAGAAGTTCTTGAAGTGTTAAGACAGCATGGCGCCACTGGTACAATACCAAGTACAAACATAAACCATGTAACAGCATGTTTTCACATTTGAAAAAAGTTACATAAAAAGTATATTAAAACCAGAAGTTGTTCAGTGCATTCACAGTTTGAGCTGAGATGGAATCAAGTGCTTGCTGGAGTAGAAAAGAGTTGAAGGATGACTGATTCCAAGGCAATTATATTGCAAGTCCAAAGGCACTGACAATACAGTACATGGTCTTATTCTCCCATCTCACAGTACAAGTTCCTACAAAGACAAAAAAAGAGTTTCAGAGACGGGAGAAAGAGCGATTAATATGAAAATGTATGCTCTTGTATACATATTTGTTTACTTTAAGAATCTTAAGAATGTAGCTTGCACAACAGCTAAGTACTTCATGTATTAGAAGAGTTAGCATCACAGCCACATGGAAAAAATGCCAAACTGTACGCTACTCCTCCAGAACAATAGCAGTCAGAAAACTGACACGGCCTAGTCTCAAGGGGACTAGCGTTAACGTTGCAAGTTGAAGCATCCAACAGTTTCACTCCTTACCATCACTGGAGTTGTCCCAGAAGCAAGAGCTCGCTGTATGTAGCCCAGCACCATTCTTTTGCATAATCACACAGGTCACTGTTTATCAGTAGAGAAGCTTTTATTAGTTTACTGCTTTTATCAATTACCATTTAGCTACATTTATGCTTAGCACAGTACGTACATACACAAACGTACATGCTTATGAGTAGTTAATAGCCATGGTTCTTGCTAAGCTTTTTCGTTGTTGTTAAGTTCTTATCAGTCTACTTTACCCGCTTAAACAGAAAAAGTTGAGCTCACCAATATACTTGAAGGGTTTCCCCAGCTTTGTGAGCTGGCTTAGAGTTTGTTCCACCACACTTGTTGTCCACTGGTTCACTTTGCTGTGCTGGTAGGCATTGCCACCGATCGCACTTTCTATGGCCTGTTGGTGACAAACACACAAAATAAGCCCCCTTGTTGTCACTCTCCGAGGATCCCATTTATCTATCTGAACATGATACACTGAGGATGAGACGCCGTACTCGTAGAAAATATCCTAAATACTCTTTGTCCATACTGATTGCTGGAACTGTTTTCAAATGTTACAGAACTTGCAATTCAGAGTTTGAGCCAGGCACAGAAGGTACAATATATTCCTTCCTCTTTTCACTGTTATATCTTGATTTTTCCTTTCTAATTCCTATTCCAACGTCCTGGAGCCAGACTTACGAAAAGGCCCTTGCATTTAAACAGTCCTGAAGAGACTGAAAAAAACGCACAGAACGACGGCCTATCCACCCATATTCTTTAGAAATGAACTTCAGATTTTTCAGCAACGTCATTTTTGGAAAACAAATCAAAACAAGAGACCCATGTAATTGCTGGTTACTAACAGAACAGAAGCCTTTAGCCAAACAGTCCATTTTACTAATGAGAATTCCCCTTTAAGGCACAAAAGTACATTAAGCTTGCAGATTTTTTCATTGATACATTTTTTTCTTCCAGAAATTATTTTTAAAATAACCACAAAGTTGTTTCAGATTCAGAAGGGACAGGAACAGGTATTAGAGCACGCCTAGCCAATTTACAGGAAGTCTGACCTAAACAGTTGTTTTGCAACACGTAAAAGGTGCTTGTCTGCTCTATGAGAGGAACTCTAGATGCAAAACCCAAACCTCTCTGGAAAATTTACAGACAGGAAATTCAGGTTTCTTAGCAACAAGAAGAGTTGTTTCAAACAAACAACTCATTTTGGAGGAAAAGCATCTCAGAAGACCACAGTAACATGCATATGCAGACAGTTCGTACAGAACACAGATTTTATGCCTCAGTAGCATGCAATCTGTACAGCTTTTAGCATACAACAGCTGCCTAGGAGTAGGCATACACTGCAGAGAGGAGCGTAGGAAATTATTTTAATCATCTTTTGGGTTTGTAATACATATCACAACCACAGCTAGGTATTATTTCTACTTAAAGCGTCCACAGTGGTTAAATTAACCAATGATTACCTACACTTCCATAATAACCTATCTTGAACTAATCACATACCAGTCACTAGATTTTGTTGACTTCTTTTTAGCACACAGCACACAACATAGCATGCTTTCACACCAAAGTGAAAATGTTTACCTCTTTAATGATGTTACTGACTTCATCAACGACAAAGGAAGTCTACAAAGAAGCAAAATTGAAAATTATCAGTGAATGCATTCTTCCATTTACACAGTTCAAGCTTTGTAAAGAAAACAGACTTCAAGCTTAATTAATGCTTGATAGGTTTATTGCAAGTCACATGATGCCTACTCTTCCTTTTGTGCTCATAACTTAACTGTACTTACCTGAATCCAGTCAAGTGAACATTCTTAACAAAATAATGGAAAGTAAGAGAAGAAGTAACATTGGCTGGACTTCTAAGTCAAAGTTTTCAAATTTTAACTGGAGAGTATTTTAAAGTAATACGCATAGCACTTCCATACACGTATAAACCCATCTTACAATAACCATTAATGTCTATGGTTCACTGAACGGGCTGCAGAGATAACCTCAGTGCACAGACACGGCTCACCGTTAAATGAAACCCACATCTTCTGGGCACTGATGTGGACAAAGCATCAATTCACAGCTCAAGGAAAAGCTGTCACTACAATTTCAGCTGGGATACAAAGAAAATTGCTTCTTGAAAAGAGGGGGAAATCTAGCTTCTGCATCTCCTACCACCTTCAGCATTCTCTCAGGCTCCAGGCAGTAGAGATGAAGCAAAGGGAAGTTGGACAGGGAAGGCCCCAGCATTTTACTGACCTTAAAACTACTACCTGTTTTTCCGTGTGGTTAGGATACCTTTCTGTCCTAGTCCCTCAGCTGCTACCATGCCCCGCGTTGGCTCTTGCGTGCTGGCAGCAGCACAACCAGGCAGCCAGCCTCCTGCCCTGGTCACAACAGCACGGGGGAGCAGTGACACTGGGCACAGTGACGCTCTGTCACAAAGTCCCACTGGGCACTCACGCATGCCCAGGGTTTTACTTCTGACTTCTCTTTTTTGACTAAGCTCTCGCTTGAAGGTCTCGCAGCTTCTCTAGCTGGCAATCATGAATAAAAGCACAATTAGGGTGTTCAGGGGTGCCACAACTAAACCCGCTCAGACGTTGGTCAGACGGTGAACTGTCTAGCCAGCTTCAAAGATGTGCGACTTCAGAAAGATGCAAGCAGCTGAGTGTTCTCCATGACAAAAGCAGCAACGCGCCAAGGGAGAAAGGCAGGCAACGCCTTTTTAACAACTGTTCAGAGGCACTAACCTGCTAGCACACCTCAACATTTCTAAAAGCTTTCATATACTGCGTAGCAAACTTGCTTTTATTCTCAGCTTCTTGACTTCGATTTAATAACTCATATTCATTTTCACACTACTTAATTTTACAGGTGCTTACATGTTAAGGTGCACCACTGTATTTATCCAAATAAGAGCTAGAATTATCACGGTGTTCTTTCCCACAGAGCAGAAACTGAGAACATATATGCCAGACACGCCGGCAGACATGCAGCATGCTGCCAGGCCAGATGACAAACTGTATGTTTTTTCTCCACAAAGTCTAGAACTTTGCTCAGAAATGCCTGGGTAAGCACAAACGAAATTCACCAAACTAAACTGAATTAAATTCAGACCGCATTCCCAAAGGTATTTAGTTCTGTTTTTTGATTAAAAACAGTGGGAAAGGGAGAGTCATAGATAAACTCCAGAACTTGGTTCAGGGGGTTCTGTTACTTCTCAAAACCTCCCCCTTGTTTAGGATGAAAACATACGTGGGTTTAAATACGTGAGCCTGAACATTGAGTCCTGATACCTAGCATTATGATTTGTGTGTTGTAAATAAGGTGCCAAATAATACAAGTGTTCCACCTTTTAATAAGACAATACCAACATTTTTTTCTTTAAAAAATAAAGGGGAAAAACACAGAAGCTTTGTGATTTCTGACGCACCCCTCCAGTACAAGGAAAGCGGACTCAATGTTTCCAACACCTTGTTTGAAAAGGGTGTTCCCAGGCAACAAACGTGAACTGCAAAGCGATTTTTTTCAGTAATCCTGAAGACGTCTCTAAAGACATCTATAAGAGTGATTTTTGAATTGTTAATTATCACCTATTAATGCAGCTGCACGACACAGGCCAGGCCCATCGGTCAGGTTAAGGATTTAGCACAGCCTGACCTGACACACCTCCATCTCCAAGGCTGCTTTGCTATCACCCGCCGCAGCCGGAGAACAATGCAGCGAGAAAAAGGGGCCCTCTGCGGGAGCAACACCCCCCGGGCAGCCACCGGCACGAAACGGACCCCGCTTTGTCTCAGCCTGCGCCACCTCTACCGGCGCGTTCAGCAGCAGCCCAGGCGCTTCAGACCCCTCCTTCCCCACCGGCACCCTGCTCGGGCCGCACACCGGGGCAGGGCAGCGACATGCCGGAGCCCCCTGCCCGCCCGCCCCGGGGCCGTTACCTCGTCCCCCGCCTGGAAGTCGTCCATCGCCCCGCCGCCACCGCCCGGCCGCCGAGACGCCTGCGCGCTCCGCTCCCCGCCTCCCGGGCCGCGCCCAAGATGGCGCCGTCCCCATAGCGACAGCCCGGGGGCGGTGGCGGGGGGCGCCGCCGTGGTGCTGCCCGGCGGGCCGAGGCGACCAGCAACGCCCTGGTTTTCGTGTAGCTGGTTTACCGGTTGCGTCCCGGGCGCTGCTGGGGAGGTGGGAGAGAGGTCCCCCGTGGTTTTGAAAACAAACCTTGAAAGGAAGGGCTGAGGTCATCACGTGCGTTCACAAACTGGAATTTAAAAAAATAAAACAGGGAAAGACATAAAGAATCTGTGTGTTCTTACAGTTTCAAGCCAACCTCTCTCTCTCTTTCTCCCTCCTTTTTTTTTTTTTTTTTTTAACATCCCGAATCAGAATTTGGACAATGGAATTAAAGAGTACCCTTTTTACAGTTTATGGATTTGTGAGTGTGCAATTTTTACACATAACCCAGATTACCACTGATACGAATTTCTGGGAGGCTGTGTACATGGTGCTGTTGAGGTTCAGAATGGCCCAGATGAAGTGGAGAAATGCTCTGAAGAAAGCAGAAAATAACTTAATGGGTGCACGCACAAAGGCCTACGCCGAGGCAGGAATAATCAGCCCTGTGAATGAGACAGGGTGGGGACTAGCTGACTCGGTAGCCCTGCCATGGAGCAGGGTGTAGAGGGGCATATCAGATGCGATTTACTTTGGTCTGACCTATGAAGCTGCTGTTAAAAAAAAGGAGGTGCCGTGCTGGGAAGTGTAGCTCACAGGATGGGGCAAGCAGCGTTCCTGTTGTACTCTATGCAGTAAGGCATCACAGGGAATACCATGTCTAATTTTAGACATTGTATTTCAAGAATAATCAAGGTTGGAAAAGACCTCCAAGATCATCTAGTCCAACCATCCCCCTACCACCATTGTCACCCACTAAGCCATGTCCCTAAGCACCACATCCAACTTTTCCTTAAGCACCCTCAGGGATGGTGACTCCACCACTTCCCTGGGCAACCCCCTTTCAATGCCCGACTGCTCTTTCTGAGAGGAAATGTCTTCTAATTTCCAACCTAATTTTCCACCTAACACCATTGTGAGTTACAGTCTTGGGGCCCTAAGAGCACACAGATGGGCCCCAGCTGCACCAGTCACCCCACTGCAGCCTCTGCTCCAGGCCCATCTCTGGGGTGCACCTCAGCCCTGTATCCCCACCCCTGTGTCCAGCCCCATCTCCTGACCTGTGTCCCAGGACAGATCCTGCCTGATCACCTCACACTGGGACTGTCGATGGATCCTGCTGGCAGCTCCCACCCTGGTCAGATGCCTTGGGATGGTCCCCGGTTGCTGCGCTTCCTCTCAGCTCCCCCTTACCTCTCTCCTCAGAGCTGCTCCCGCTGGCAGAGAGCTAGCAGTATAGATAACAAACCATGTGAAGTCCTCCTCAATGGAAGTCTACAAGAGTAGATAATTATTTCTGACCTACTCTGGTAGATGTAACAATGTTGGCTCCAGGTATAAAGATGGACTGGACAACTGTGACATTCTTCCCCTAGGCCAGCTTTACAAGCCTGTCACTGAAGGTGATTAGACTCCTTGGTTTATTTGCAGTCTTTCATTTAGTTAAAGCTTAGCCTGAAATGAAGGCCCAAATCATCCATCTTTTCTTTGTTGGGTTTAGTTCTATATATACCCTACTAGCAGTTGCTCTTTCTTTAGTAATACAGTTGAAGAACATGATTAAGTTTGATGAGCACAGGTGGAAGTATTTGAATCTATGGAAAGTAATGGGTTTGTAAGATTGAAGGCTGATCAATTTTTGCTGTGTGAGTAAAATTGCAGGGCTTTATTTTATTTTAAACTAAAAGCAGCGTATCTTGTAACACTCAAAACAGTAATAAGGCTTTCTGTAGTCTATATGGAGTTTATCTGGTAGAACTAGTCTGTAGGAAAGGACCTTCCAGACAAATTTCCAGACTTTGAAATAAATGAATAAAACTTTGAAATTCATTACTCACACTTAGTTCTGTAATAGACTGAACTAGGATATCCCATCCAAATGAAATTTCAACTTTTTATGTGACATCAGGTTTACTACTGGTAGGTAGACTAATTTTCTGCTTTTCACTAGTGCATAAAAATGAATTCTTTTGAATTGTCTGCCGTCCTCTGTTTGTCTATGTTAATTGCTTTTTTATTCAGAGTTGCAAAATTTGTTTTCAAGAAAGAACCATGTGTGATACAGATGGTGTTCTCTGTGCGAGTTCTGGGGACATTGAGGTTAGTAGTATTTTCACATCTATAGTATCAGAAAAAGAAATTATGTAGAACTCAAAGCCACTTCTCTTCCTGTGTGTGGCTTGAAGACTGAGTATATTTTGCTGATATCAGTCAGCTTTTATATTCTGTTGTGCTGAGTCTCTTTTTGATGTTAGAAAAACGAATAACTTCCCATTGATTGTTAGTTGCTGTTGCTGGGAACAAAACCAGAGACTTTGCAGAAGCTGTTGTAACACCAGAGCTGCTCTTTGATTACATTTGCTTTTATCTCTTTTGGGGATGCTCTTCTGTGCATACTTCAGTCTAATTTTGGTGTCAAAGGAAGGAAAGGGGGTGGAGAACTGCCACCGGTTTTCTTTAAGGAAAGATAAACAAATAGTAAGAGTGCAACTCATCTCTTAAAAGCAGTTTACTTCCACGCATCTTTCTTTGATGGCTGCTGAAAAGGTAAGGACGTTTTTTAACTGTCCTATATGATATTACGTAGGGGAATGAATTCTTATTTACTGAAATGGCGTTGGTTAGACTGCAAATATTTTATGGAAAGACCACAACTGCTACTTAAAATAGTGTCTTTAATGCTTATAATTTTCTTAACTAAGATTAAATTTATTTGATTTTCCTCTACAAAATATAAAATAGCCATACATTCCAGTAGCATTTGTGAACATTTTTATTCTGAACCTCCTGAATCTGTGTCCTAGCTACTAATGTATTATATCTGTCTTGTGGGTTAATGGATAGAGTAATCCAATTACCTCAGGTCAGCAAAGGCTCTGTGAATCTTTAGATGATTTGTTTATTTGTACTTATTTATTGGTCATTATTTTGCTAATGCTTAAGGATCTGAAAGGAGGGAGAAAGAAGTTCAATATCACATTACGTGCAAAATTGCTTTGAAAGAAGTTTGTTAAGTCAAGCATTTGTAAGCTTAAAAACTTGTAAAATACGCTGCTTTTTGCACTTTAACTTGTCCTAGGCCTTCTGATTAACCTCCAGTTACATAATTACATACCATCTTAGTTTGATTTAAAAGAAAAGACCATAGTCTTTTCCGATTACACTGTATGCATGCACACCTCCCTCTCCTAAGAAGTGACCATGTTGGTTCTCTCATCTCCTTTACAACAGCTCAGCGTGATATTCTAAGAAAGCTACTCATCTATCTGTCTGACACTAGGGTTATTTTAAAGACATGATTTAAAGTAACGTGTGAACAAAATACTTTAGATGAGCTTTGTGATGAAGAGGAAGAAGGATCGTGGTATTTGCTAACTAGGTTGCTGTTACTTTTGGTTTTACAAAGAAGGTGCTTGGCTTTATGAGGTTAGCGGGCTGTGTAAGGTAGCTAGCTAGCTAGATTGCCTGATTCGATGGGTAAATATGAAGGGAGAACATCTGTAGATATCTTTAAGATTGTTTTTTTCTGTCAAGAAGTGTCATTACTGGAAACACCACTTCTTTAATACTACCAAAACCTAATTTAATGCAGACAACTTCAGTGTTAGAAAAGCTTTTTTTTTTTTTTTTTTTTTTTTTTTTTTTTTTTTTCAGCCATGGTTTGCTTCTCAGTTCACCTTGAATTCTTCCTTGAAATGACTAAGAACTCAAATCTGCTGTGAAGCACAAGGATTATCCTATTTTGGGGAAAGGAGTATTTTATTTGTTCTAGAAGCTACTTCATCATTAAGTTAGATTTTGAGTTATCTTCGAATGTACAAGAAAAAGTGACAGAACACAATGGTTGTGCTTAAATCTTCATAAAAATTAAAAAACTGTAGGGATGTGCAGGTGCAGTAATCATACAGCTGCTGGCTCTGTGATGGATTTTATGCTTTGTTCTGTGCAGTGCATGATGCAGTGAGACTCATGGAGCCTTTTTGTCTCTCTGCATAGTGCAGATGCTGTTGGATGCAGGGCCCCTGGCACTTCTCTCTGCAGTAAATTTGTTCTGCTGTTTGGTGTCAGAAGATGATCCTAGTCTTTCCATCCTAGTCTCTTTTGGCAGTCTACTGCTGGCATTAGATGCAGTGCTTATATGAATTATCACTGTGAATGGAATATGAGGTATTGCAATAAACCAGCTGTTTTGAATGGTGGTGTTTGCAGCATCTCCGATGGGCTGAGGTTAAAAGCCTTTTGGTGGAAAGAGAGTATAGCTGCAAGGAAGACAAAATGGAAACAAGGGAAGGCTCCAAACTGTTCTTTCCCTCACACCATTTAAATTTGTACAAGCTTGAACAGCTGAAAACATAATTTAAAAATATATTTATATATGCATTTCTAAGTAAGATTCTTTATGCCCCCAATATTTTTTTATACTCTAAGAAGTCATCTGAAATCCATTTCCCAAAATAGGCTTGAAACATGGACATGTTGGGGCTTCCCTGTGAAGAAGGAATTTGCAGGAGATAATCAAACGGCAACTATTTCTGTACTTTCTTGAAAGCAGATGTTCCTTTTTGTAGCTGTTGTAGAGGGACGGTAGCTCTATAAGATGTTTGTATGTTTTCTGAAAGATCACTAGAGCAGTTTTCTTTGATTTCCACCCCCCCCTCCCCCCCCCCAATAATGACTATCGTGAATTTGCTAGCTCATTCTGATGCTTCAGCAGGATTTTCTGATAACATTGTACATATACCAGCCCTTGGAAATTCTGGGAGTTTACAGAAAGCCTAACTTTCAAATACTGTAATGGCAGTTGTGGTATCCTGTACGGTGTAGAGGCTGTATTGACTTAAATGGAATTGAAGGCTGAGGCATGTTAATTAATTCTTGGAGATATCCTTGAGATAAAAGATTAAAGCAGGTGGAGGTGGCAGAGGTCTTTGAAAACAACACACATTGTGTTAAAAATTGCTAGGGCTTTTTAGGTTTTAACTGAGTAATATCCTGTGAAATTGCAGTTGTTAAGGAAATAAATTGTGATTATGCCTATCTCTGTGTCTTTTGTTTCCACAGGAAACCGATCTTTTTTTTACTTCTTAACACTTCTGTGAAATGCTTTGTCCTTTTGGTGTCTGTTGAAGAGTTTCATGAAAAAAATATAAAAGAATGGAATGCATACTGTTTATATCAATATCAATTATTGCCTCCTGTTTTGTTTGTTTGGTTTTAACCTTAAAACTCTCGTTAATATTTTAAAATAATGATCCATTTGGTTAGATTCTCAGCTGAGGTACATCAGTGAAATATCTGTAACTGCTTCAGTAAACTTTTATCCTTTTGTCTTAGTGGAAAGTCTAACACTATGTATTTAGTTCATATTAACTTTGAAACACCTAACCTGTTTTCATATAGGTATCTTTAATATTTGGTATAGCGTAACTGGAACACTCGTACACTTCCTGTAGTACATACTAAACCTTAGACAGTAGTAATAAAACTGGATATGGTGTCTTAACTGAATTGGATTCAACGATCACGTTCTTTCTCTACTTCACCGCATTAAAATTATTTTATGTTTTTAGTAAGAGTTTTACAAAAGTGAAGGTTATAAAATATATCCAAAGCATGGTTGTGAATCTGTTTTGATTTTTATACTTCTCCTATATTTGTACATTAATATCATCAGTTTGATACAAAAGTTGTTAGTGCGCTGAGCTAGAAATATTACCCATCTTAACTCTTTAGCGTTGGCGTGCATTAACAAAGATAATGGCATTATTGTGTGATAAATGCTTTATCTAGTCTTAACAGAAATCAGGTTATTATTAGAAACGACTCTCAAAGCGTATTTCTCTTCTTTCTCTTAGGCTTGTGGTATTTTGTCTTTTCAGTAAGATGAGATTAGAAAGGGGCATTTCTGTCTCAACCAGCATGGCTTTTCCTGTCATGGCGCCTCGAGGCCTGTGCTTGAAACTAAGATAATCTTTGTTGGTTGTTTCATGTTGACTACCTGAAAAATACGGAGATATGTGGCTGAGTGTTAAAGGACATTACAGTGAGACTCTCTAAAGAACAGCACTGTCTTGAAACCTCTCCCGTGTCTGAATTCCTGTATGAAAGGACTGAGTATAGCAAAATGTGGTCTACAGAAAGTATTACTCAAATGCTATTTGAAATGTCTTGAAGAAGTGAGGAGAAGGGACAATGATGTGTTATTTTTTTCCCTAGATCATGGAATTCCAAATCTACAAGACCAAGTAAGGCAAACCATTTCCCCAAATCCTTCATGCTGCCTCCTGGTGATAGCTAAAGCCGTACCTGGGACCTTGCTGCATGCTCGCATCCCTTTTGGAACCACTCTCAGCAAAAGAAAAAAAAAAAAAAAAAAAAGAAGAAGAACAAGAAGTTCTTTGATATGAAAAAGTCAAGTGCTGTGACCTTGTAACTGTTCATATTCCCTGGGTAGCAGAGATGCTTAAATGATCACTTGTGTGAAGACAGGCATAGTTATTTTTTCCCTCAAGTGTATGACACAGTGAAACATATCACCAATCAAGGAAGAAGACAGACTCTTGATAAACACTCAGATCTCGAGAGCCACATTATATTCTCTAAAGTAGTATCCATCATTTTGAATATAGTAGAGCAGTGTGTCAGGAGTCTGCAAAATAAGTGGAGTTTGGCAAAAATGGCCTGTGAATTTAATCTAAACTTCCTTAAAGAATTGGAGCGAGAGGCTGTTCTAGAAGTCCTGTACCGTGACCAGATGGTGAGAAAAACAGAGGAAGAAAGAGTAAGGTATCTGACACTCCCCTTTTCATGCATTTCTGATCCTTTTTTTTTTTTTTTTTCCTCAGGAGTACTTTTCTTTCGCTTTGCTGTCCTTCTGGGTGTATTCCTTCTTTTATTTGTTGTTAATACTAAGTTTTTATTCTTTGGGAAAATGAGGGGTTATCCAGAGCCTCTTGGATTTACCATGCTACTGACTACTCTGTATTAAAGATGGTCAAATACTGCTCTGTGAATAATCTACTTAATGATTTTTAGTTCTAGGATTTGTAGAAAGTTCAGTTGCTACCTGTATTTCTTCCTCAGTGAGGGCTTTATGACATCCTCATCGTGCTCCTACATATGCCTATACAGTCCTGATAATGAAGAACACTTTCAGATCTGTGGCTGGCTTATTTAACTTATGTTGTGCCAAGACTGAAGTTAAGAATTGTTGGATACCTCCTCATTGTGCTGAATTCATCTCTGTTCCTTCTCCTATTCGACAGAGAGCAAGAGTACTGTGCTTTCTCAGAGGATGTCAATAGGTGACATTGTCTAGGAAAAGGATTTTATTTAACTATTTCACACTATACAAGTGTCTCAGTAGTGAAGGATAAAGGATAATCCTTCAGCATTTTATTTGCTTTGTATTAGCTCTTGTGTAAGGGTTTCCTTGCAGTTTGAACACTGCTTTGTCACAGTGCATCCCCATACAAAACAAGGTATTTGTATTGCTAAGTTAGAAGTTTGTAGTCGTACTTAAATGTGGAAACTTAACCGTTGTTTACAGCAAATGTTTGTGTATATATAACTGGACTTATAAAATGATTGTGAAAAGTAAGTAAGGGCTTATAAACAAAATCTGAATTAGTTAGAAAGTCACTGACATCTGTTGGTGATGTAGGTAACAAAAACATAGATCTTGACTCTTGGTACTTGTCATGGAAGCAAGGTTAACGAAAGGGAAAGGTTTAGATATTTTGGTCAGATGTATTTTTTATTTGACCTTCAGGTGTTGTTTGTTGTCAAATAATCTTGATAAATATGATAATAAACATCACCAAAAGTGACCACAATTTAGTCTCAATTTTTGTATGTGAATGACATGAACACTCGCATACATAATTTTGGTGCTCTGTCCTGAGTGTACGTGACTGACGTGAACAGGACCCCACTTATGCTAGCCTATTACTCTGTATGCACAGTTGTGGTTGCATATATAGCCATAGTGCAAAAAATGCTGTGTGCAGACGCCTTCAGACAGTGCCCACAATAAGGTCAAACTTGAAGGTATAGTTCCAGCTGGTAGTGACATTGCGCAAACAGGGCATTAGCTTGTGACCTACATGGGTCTTGTTTTGTTCTGTTTTGTCTTATTTTATTTATTTTTACGTGGCTGATTAGGAAATTGAAAATGCAGCTGCAGCAGCTTCGATGGAAAGGGGCAAGAAATGTAAGCCATGAATACCAGGAGAGATCTTGTGCCCGATGTCAGAAATCCCTTGGGTTGTTGATGAACAGAGGTGCAGTATGCAACGGGTGTAGTCATCGAGTGTGCTCTGAATGCCGTGTCTGCCTGAACCCCTGCATTTGGAAATGCACTGTTTGTTATGCTCATGGGTAAGAAATGTTAATGGTTTTGATAAGTTCTTGTTTATGCTGATTTTGTTTACATTGGTTTAAATGCTGGATATGCAGTTTGTGTGTGTATCTGTTGCTTTAAACAGTTAATGAACCAAAACCTCTCGTAGAATGAAAATGTTGGATGAAGTCCTGGCAGCAAAGAAGTTGGTAGGAATTTGGCCTTGCTCTTCATGTAGTCAGGACTTCCCTTCCTGTGTTCAGCAAAATGGAACTTCAGGGTAGGCCAGAGGTGGCGTCACCTCTTTTACAAAGATGTTAATTGCAAAACACAGAACAGTCTTAATAACTGAACTCTAGATGGCACTCGTGCTCCTGAGTCAATATCTGACATGCATCAAAGCTAGTTGTTGAAGGTGCTTTTTCTACATAGTATAGCCAATTGCTTGACAATTTCCTAGTCATTATTATTATTTGCTTCATACTGCAGAGGTGAGAAACCTGGATTAATGAATAGTGTGAAGTCATATTTTGTATATATTTTTTAAAAATATGTTAATAACACTATCAGCAACTTTTAAAATATGGTCAGAACAGAGATCCAAGTTTGTTTACGCTGAATTTGTTGTGTTTTTTTTTTCCTTTACTATGTCACCTTGGTTTTGTTTTCCTGGAAACAGGAAGCAATCTTTCTTTTACTGTATTAGTACAATTTTCATATCAAAACACTCCATCATAGTCCCTTCTATTAATCAGAGTCTTGTTAAACCAAATGGTGATGATATCTTTCCACCTTTGATGAAAAATATTTATTATTCTGTATGCAAAGACAGCAAGTCTTGAAAATGAGTCAATGGTTGTGCTAGATGATATAAATCAGTGTATAAAGGGGGAGAATTTGGGTGGAATTTTACTTTATGCCAACACAAGAGTAATGCACCACTTTATTCCCTCTTAAGATGCCAAAATGACGTTTAAATAATGCCTGGGAAATTTAAGGCAAAGTAGCAGTCTTAAGCTAAATGAATTTCTACTAGTAAATTGAAGTAATTTTCTATGCTTTAGAAGAGACTGTAAACCATCACTGAAAAGAAGCTCTCTGAATCCTCAGTTTATTTTGCAGCTTACACATAAAATAGGCAAATTAGCCTCACCTATATTTAGTACAAAGCAGTTGCTAAATTTTTAATGTGTGTATCAAACTTTATACATCTGTTTATACATCATTTATTTGTCTGTTTATTTATACATCAAAAATTATACTATCTGTACCTCATGCTATAAGCACTAAAAAGAAAGGTTAAAAAGTAAACTTTCTTTCTGTCTAGATCGTTCCCTCCACTTGTTATTCTTTTAAATTAGTTTCAGATCATTTGGAAATCTCTAGAGAGCAGCTAGTTATTAAACTGCCTTGTCATAGTGCTGTGAACCCTTAATTATTTCATAAGTTTGTCCAAATATTTAATGGTGAAAACGGGAAGGTGTTATATAAATGGATTTTAAAAAACATTCTGACTTTGAGGAAGTTGTATTTTCTATCTTGCTGATGCAGAGGAATTTTTCGGTGGAATAGACATTATAGCAAAGAAATGGTACAGGATTCACATTTGATCTTGCTTAGTCCCAGTGCGAAGTCCATTAAACTCGGTCACACTTCTTCAGTTGCCTTCAGTTAGCTTTGCATGAGGGCTGCAAATCTTGGGAAATGCAGCAGTGTGGTAAATACTAGTCAGCACCTTTTGTTTACTCTGGTGAGGGAAAAATAGGGTGACTAAGAAATGTAAGAGCTGATTTTCAGGTCCTGGGCAACCATAATTTTAAGTCTTGGTTACTGCTAGAGTTGTTTATTCTGAACAAAACACTACCATCAGCAGCACTACTGAGAGTCTCTCCTACAGACAAATATTGCAGTCCCACACAGTAAATTATTTGGGGCATCTGACTTTATTTCTCACGCAATTGACACTGAGTGGTAAAAAGCAATAGAGAGGTTTCAGCAGTTTCAAAATTCATGTACCTCATGGAGCTGACAGAAAGCACCGGGTCGGGTGATGCTGACACAGGGCCGAGAGGACTGAAGCTGTGCCATGGATGGGCAGAGGCAGGTTGCCGTCTTCCTGCTCCGTGTGCCGAGAGTGCTGCCATGTCCCCAGACAGCTTGGGGCAGCAGGGAAGGGCAGGCCAGGCAGCACTGGCCTGCAAGCCCATGCCAGAGGGAAGAGGCCTTTGGAGAGGCCTCCTGGTGCCAGAACATGGCCTGTCAGAGGTTTCAGGAGTAGCTGAATATCTCATAGGAAAGCCATCATTCACCTGTCCCTGTGTACGCTTCCACCCAGTTGTTTAAACGTGTTTGTTGTGTTTACAAAATACAAAATTAAAAAAGCCTCATGTACTGACAATGCCTGTGCTTTCACCTAGAAGAGGCATAAATGTGAATGGAGCTGGTATGTCATATTTTCTAAAGGAATCCTATAGTTTGTCTGTTTTAACATAGAATAAAGCAGTGCATGGAACGGCAGGCCCAGGAATTTTGTTTCAGATCTCTGCCTAGAGCAGAATTTGTTGTTTTACATGAGCAGTCCCACACAAAAAAAAGGAGGAGCAAGGGAAAAAAATAATAATAAAAAAAAATAGAAGAGAAGAGTGGAGGGAGCCCTTTGTTTGCAAACTCACAGCAAGATCAGTCAATGTTGTGAGCAGTCACGAAATCTTCGTTTTCTGGTAGGATTAAGGACTGTTGGATGGTTAAGTGGTTACTAAACACTTCAAGAAATGCACTTTATTCATTCAAATATGTTTTGCTTGTTTTTCAGAGATGTGAAAGTAAAGGCTGGTGAATGGTTTTTTGAGGAAAGAGCAAAGAAATATCCAGATGAAGGTAATCACTGGAACAGGCCATAAACTGTTGTGCATTTTGTAGTCCTCATTTAAGTAAAATATAGAATGTAGTCTACTACTATATTTAATGTTTCATACATTTGGTGGGAGACCTCTCAGAAGTTATCTTGCCTTGTCTGCCTGTACAATAAATGAAGCGTAAATGCAAGCTAGCAGAAAGCATTTGAAAGTATAATTTATTTTGTGTGAGTAATCAGAATAAGAAAACTATTGGCCATATCGATTTGGATAAATGAACATGTAAGGCTACTAAGAAATTCAATGACACGTGAAGTAAGTATGGAAATGTCAAAATATATGTGCAGGACGGAAATGATCTTGCATTCATTGTTTGTCAAAGTTAAAACTTAGGTTGTTTTCGCTCAGAAAGTTTCAAAGCTTAAAGAAATGATGGAGTGGAATAGAGAAACATGCATAGTTGTAAATCAACAGAAAGCTAAACACCTACTGTTTCTTTACATTCAGCCAGCTGTGCATTTGCCTTCTGTTCAGTCTTTTCAGTGCAATTAAAAATACAAAGCACTAAAAGAAATTATAGAGGATGTGGATGGATTGCCCTATGGGAATGTGATTCACAAATCAAGGAGCTGTTAGTCTTCATTTTTCACCTGCAGTGACTAATGAGGTGGAGAGGATTTCCTTTATCTTTCTGTTAAAGCTCCACTTCAGATAGGCAGCTATTTCCCTTTTGTACACGACTGTACCTTAATATTACAATTTCACTTGCAATATCTGTATCTGACTTAAATTTAAGAATAGCTGGTAAAAAGGAAAGCACTGGACCTTAAATATATCTTGGGAGACTTGAATAAGAAGTTTATAAATGGAAGAATGTAATCAGGCAAATCTTGAGTAGTAGTTATTTGCCAAAGGTAGCGGCTAACATATTAAGAAACTGAATTGCAGTTTCTGCTAAACAATTCATTTAGAAATAAATAAATAAATCACTTAATTCCGTTCTAGCTAAGACAATTTCTAATTTTAATGTATTAGTTGACCAATCTTTTAAAGTGCAGTTGTATTCCATAACCATTGTTAATAATTTTTTCTCATATTCTTTTAGAGAGTCTAAAGCTGGTAATTTTAACATTCTCTAACAGTTACTAGAAAATATGTTGTTCTCAGATATTGAACCTGATATTGCAAGGCACTGAATGTCCCTCTTTCCAGTGAAAAAGTTCTCACCTTGCATTATCAAAGCTTTGTGGGTACTTTGAAGCATTTTGCTTAGTTAATCTAATAGTAAAGTTGTTGAAGTCACAAAGTTCTAAGGATATACAGAAGGTAAGCCTGTAGGGAGAAATATGTTTTGTTTGGTTCCTTTGATTAGACCAACTGATGTAGTTAAAGGAGTTAAAAAATTGAAAACTTTCAAACAGCATTCATCTTAGCTATGTATCCTTCAAGCCTGGAGAGGCAGTGCCCTCTTCTGGTGTAATAATATAACACAAGCGATGTATTCACTGCAAAATAAGTTAAACTGAAACAGTACATTTTACAGTGAAGTTTTCTCATGTTGCAGAGTCAAAAAATGTTACGTGTGTGTGCTTTTTATTAATTTTCTGTAGCTTCTATCTAAAAATTGTATTCTCATAAAAGTGGTAGATTGCCTTTACTGACTAGTAAGTTAAAAATCTAAGAAATCATTTAATGCTACAGTAGCTCAAGATATCAAATATTACATATTAATAATAGAGCATTAACTCTGGAGTTATGTTTGAAATTTGTAACATCAGTAAGTTGATTATTGTTTCTACCACCACCAGGATATGCTACTTGTATGTAAGTAATATAATTAATGATGTCTCCAGCAATGCATGGGTCTCGTGCTGCTGTCTGTATTGTTATTATTAGGAATGATTAGTGATTAAAACCAGTCCAGCTGGCTGTTTGTTGCATGCATTTGGCCCTTCTTTCTGTTTGTGATTACTCAGGAACAAGCTACATTTTCATGAGCCTTCATTGTTCGTGCCTGATGGAGCGCTTGCTCCTTGCTGTTCTTTACATCATGTGGCTGCTCACCTGAGGAATGTGACATGGTTGCTGTTTCCCTACAGGGACAGCCTTAGCAAAGGTTTTTTGCCTGTGTTTGTGAGCTAGTCCATCACCACAGCTGTTTAGTTCTCTAGTAGATAAAAATGAAAGAATTTTTCATAAGAAGCAAGAAATTACAACGTGCCTACTCTTGCACCATATTTTCAAGCTTTCCATAGTGTTTGAATTTTATGGTTTAATTGCATTTCCATGCACTACCTGCTTCCTAGCCCTCAGGAGGCCTAGGGCACTTAGCAACCTGAAGAAGTAGGCCTATTAGCATCCCTACGTGATCGTCCTCAGGGTTTGTGAAGAGCTAGGCTGAATGTGCCCCCTGAAAAAGGGGAAGGTGAAATCATGACAGAATTTGTGTTGCAGGAGAGACGTGTGTTGCCTGGCGTATATATTGATATGTGAGATGGGGATTGATTTCGCTCCTCATTTGCATGTGCATGAACTTCTGTAAATACAGGGGAGTTCCTGAAAAGGCACTGATTTTAAGAAGTGCTATGCAGGCAAGCATTGGTAACTGCTGTTGTTGCAAAGTGACCTTTTTTTCCCCCCCTCTCCTTCACAGGCAGACATGAAACAGCTGGTGCAAAGCTCTTGAAATCTTATCAGAAACTGAGGTAAGACTCATAAAAGGATAAAAGGACAAAAGGTCCTAGAACACTGAGACTTCATATAGGCAATAGGTTGTATGTTATAAACCAGCCAGGAGTTTGTATTTTTTGATTATAAAGAATACATTTCCTTACCTTTTGAGTACAGATAAAAAAGCATAGAAAAATTGACACTGTTATCTCTTGGCAACACATAGAAAGGATCTCAAGCATGGAAGAGAGTATTATTTTTAGAGTAATAGTTTCTTATTTATTTGAAATGAAGGAATGTGCAATATTTTTGTTATATCTCCTTATATTTTCTGTTTACCTATTTTCATCAGTATCATTCAAATTTACACACTACATTCAAATGATGAGAGGTGAAAATTATCAGGTATAATAATTATTAGGTATAGCAATTATTATGTATAATAGTATTTATATTTGCTCAATGGCAGATTTTGCTGATTCAGTAGTTTCAGAGTAAGTATGAGACAAGAAACTCTGTATGCAGGAAGATGCATCTGTTTACCAAAATTTAATACAAGTAAAAAATCCACTTTATACTGAATAAATATTTTGAAGGTTTGAGGCCTAAGCATAACTATGCCTAAGATATTACCAGTGATATGTAATGCAATAACAGTCTACTTAAACTATGTTGTACAAAAGAAAACCTATTCCTTTAAAAAAAAAAAAAAAGATACAAAGATGGCAACAATTTTCTGATAATTATCTGGCAAAGCATAGCTGCATAAGATAGAAACTTGTAGACAGATAGATAAGATCCTAAACTGGGCTGCATAAGGCCTTGCTTTTACCTAGATACAGTAAAAGTAAAAGCAAATCAAACTTTACTGGCTGCCTTTAGGGTCTGTGATTGTTTTGTGATAACAGACTGTAGTCAGATTTTTTTTTTTTTTTTCTTTAACAGACCAGGGCTATTTACAACAGACGAAATGGCTGGAATGCTGTAAAAGGGCTCTGACAGCCCTGGGCCCAGGCAAGGAAGGGTCTTTACAGTATTGTAAATAAAGATAGCTGTTTTCTGACAACATCTCTGAAACAGAAATGGGGCACGTTACACATGGGTTGTGTTTCAGCACTTGGGACACAAATTGTAATGCTGCCAAACAAAGTCTGTCCTGAATTAGATCTTTCTCACTGTTGTAAGTTAATAATTCTGCCTAGAGAAGATAGAAAGGCAATCTTAATTCTTACAAGCACAGGCAGTAAGCCTGTGCTGCAGCTCTTAAAGACACAAGATCTTAACCCAGATCCTCATATTTCAGGAGAGACAGATAATAAAGATACTGTGCATGTATTTGGCTCATTTATCCATTTATTAGCATAATACATTGATTTTTGCACTGTTTGTTGTCTCTTACATTTCTAGTAAAATTTCTGTTGTACCTCCAACTCCACCTCCTTTCACTGAATGCTCTGCAGGAAGTAACGCGAAGGTAAATGTACATATGTGTGAAATATAAGTACATATTCGTGCACCTCTTAGAGGGCCATCATATGAAAAGACTGTCTGCAGAAATGCAGTAAACGGCAACAGCTGCTCTAACATCATATTGCAATATAAAAACTGTCTTCTGCTTCTGTCACTTTTTTTATGCTGTATTGGTAGTAGGTTGGAGTCTCATGAGACATGTTTTCAATTAGTTCTCAGTTGTTGAGGGAAGTGATTAACCCCTTCTACTTGGCACTTGCATCTAGAGTACTGCCTCTGGTTTTGGATTCCTCACTATAGAATAGGAAAGATATTGGTGAATTGGGAGCACGTTTAGTAGAGAGGCACCAAGAAGGGTGGGGTTCAAGCACTTCTGTAAGGAAAAGCTGGTGGACTGGGGCTTCTTCAACCTGGGGCAAAGATGGCTTTAGTGGATCTGACCTCTTTAGCATTTATGGGGGGGTCAGCAAGATGACAGAGCTGGGCTCTTCCCAACAGTTCATGGCAGGAGGAGGGGACACAACAGGCACAAGTCGAAATAAGAGAGGTTCAGACCATAATCCAGGAATCCCTTCCTCGCCCTGAGGATGGTTAGGCAGCAGATCAGGTTGCCCAGAGATGCTGTGTGGTCTCTATAATCTCTGCCTGGAGAGTTTCAAGGCCCAACAGGAGAGAGCACTGAGCAACCTGGTCTGAGCTCACAGCTGAGCCTGCTGCAACTGGGAGGTTGGATTTAGACCTTTTGAGCTTCCCTCCAGCCTGGGTGATGTTGTGATCCTACGATATTCAGCAGTTATTGATAAAGCGATCATTATTGTGTGTTACTTTGATTGCTGAGAGAAAAAAAAGTGATTTTGATGGTTTGTGTTACAGCTTTTGCATAAGAGTTGCTAGTGGACAGGATAGTAGGGCACACTTACCATTTGCTTGTTATGTGACCATGGAAACTTTAAAACAGCAAATACTATGTTTTCTTACTCATGGACTCTCATCTGCAGGATCTCAGTCAGTCCAAAAGTTTTAATAAATCTGTGGAAAACTTGTTCTTGTCTCTCACAACGCGTATAAAAAGTAAGTAGATTTCACTACTTTGTCATCCTAGGATAACTTAGTCAAATGCTTCATTTTTTTGGGCCAAATTGATGTCCGTAAGATAGTTATAAACAAAGGGTATTGACTAATGGTTGAAATGACTAATGCCAAGACTGAGCCAAGCAGAAAAATAATACAGTAAGTCTAATTCTCCTTCAGTATTCTGCTGTTTATTTAATAAGCTGATGCTACCAACCAAAAATGCCTTTCTTGTAAAGATGTAAAAAGACTGCATAATGTTATTTTAAAGTTTACTGGATGTTCAGATGCAGTGTATTTAACTCAAGTTACTACAGAGTAATACCTACCTTCTCCTGTGGTGATCTTCATGTTAACTATTTAACTGAACTCAACTGATCCCGTGAGTGAACCTATCGTGTAATGGAAGTAGAGTTTAACATTTTATTGTTTAACATTTTATTTCTCTAGCATTTTTCAAGAGGTCTTCTTTCTCAGTCTGTCCAGTGGTATTTTTTTTCCTTTTTTTTTTTTTTTTTCAGTGTGCACTTTTAAGAACCTGCCAGTCCTAACTCTTTGTTCATTCTGATACTTTTGGTTCCTTCCATTCACTTTTGCTGCCTGTTGTTCTTTAGGCTGCAGGCTGTGTATGTACCTCTAAGGCTTACTACACTGGGGACAGCCTGTCTGTGTGAAGAAGAGATTGAAGGCATCAATGACCAGAGGAAAACTACCTCTGAGCTTTATGAAGATTACAGGAGCTTGCAGATTTGCATGCATTTGAACCAACCTTAGCATTTTCTTACTAGCTTCATCTTAGACAACCCCAAATATAAGACTAGACCTGAATAAATATGGCTTTAGTGTTTCCCCCTAACTCTTTTCTTAGCCCTTAATCACAGTTTCCTCTGACTTCTTCCATCAATCCTATTAACTACACAAATTTAATGTTGTGTATATATGAACAAATATTAAAGATATGCAGAGACATAATATCTGCCTCCCCTGAACAGAAGTGTGGTGCAGGGTGCCATAGGATACTTCGTTACTGGAATTGCATAGCCGAAGCAGCACAGAGTTGGATGCAAATTAATTTCCTCTGCTTTCTGTTAGTTTGCAGCCTGGTCATAACCTGCAGTTACTGGACTGCAGTCCAGACCCCATCAGGACTGCAGCAAGCGACTTTAATAGTAAAAGGAAGGTCCTACTCCCCCCGCATCTTTCCTCTGTCATGTTTCTGGTCTCATGCTGCCATTGCTTAACCTGAATTAGCACCAGTGTTTCTAGACCTCTCTGGAAGCTAATTTAGCTAATTAAAAGAGCAGACCAAACAAATGGGTAGTTTTCTGCTGCTTTATTGAGTTAAATAGGCTGAAGGTTGGAGCCTGCACAATAGTGGGTGCTGGGCCATGTGGCCAGGAGCCAGGGAGCACAAAGCAGTGGTTGCAGAGGGGTACGGCAGCAAGTTGTTAGGTCAGCTCTTCTGTATGTGAAACCCCACTCAATTGCTGTCATCCTCAGTTAGGATAAGAACCTTTTAATTTGTGAGAAAATAACAGGCTGCTACAATCACTAAAGTCAATAATTAAAAGGTATAGAAGGTCCTTTAGAGAGAAAGGCTTAGGTTCCTTGACCAAAGAAAACAGCTTTTTCAGACAATGTGGTCTCTTAATAAAACCCGGTACTGTGATGATAAATGCTTTCAGTCACAAGTGTCTAAACTTAGTGCCCTATATCTTATCTCGATAAAAATGTCCTGGTTTGCAGAGGTATGTCATACACCCAGCTCTTGGGTATTGCAGTAAATAAATGTGGAGAACCTCGTTCTGAACCTGACTCTGATTCTATCGCTGCAGCCAGTGTGTGTGCATGTCTGAGAGCAGCAGGAACAAAGGATTAGCGTGTGCAGCACAATGCCTCTGTTGTACAGTCTGTTTTTGATGGTATTACCTCCTGTTCTGGCACAGTTTGGCAGCAATGGGAGATTATAATCCAATGGTTGCTATTTGGGGGGACGTGAAATGAGTTGCTAGTTGTAGTTTTATTTGCAGTGCAAAATTGCTCTTGCAACTAGTGATAGTGCCCATTATACTATCTATCTGTGCAGAGGTGCTGAAGGAGGGAGGAATAGTTCTGAAAAATGAATATGCTTTTTTTTTTTCCCCTCACTATAATCTGTTTTGTAACTTGTTCGTTTTAAGAGAGTATGAGGGAAGCTTTTGTTAAACTACTCAAATTATGTTTACTCCATTAGATATCTCACTCCAGTCTCTTTTATGGTCTCTGACTTCACTGTGTATTTTAAAAATCTGGTTTGATTTACAGTGAGAGATGACTTAATTGAGCTTGCCTATGAATATGTCATGTGATGCCTTAATGGTGCACACAGAGTACAGTAAACATCTGACAATTGATTGCTGCTAAGAACAAAACTAACCCAAAGTGGCTTTAAAAATCACCCTTAAGAGTGCCATTGTTTTTAAGTACCAAATAATGACGTATTGTCTACTGTCTGAGGTTCCTCCACAGAGATTTATGTTATGGGAGAAATATTTATTCTGAATGAATTAAACATGTGATAGCTATTTTGTGTACCACTTAAAAATTATTAATTCTTTGTGAGAGACTGGAGGATTTACAACAAAGTGTCTGCTGCTAAGCCTACTGGTTTTTAACCCCAGAAATCATACATGAATGCTGCCCTTCCCTTTAAATGAAGTTCTGACTGTACCCTAAGGAGTAAGAAACAAAAAGTGATGCACTAAATGTCCAATTGTGCTAATATCTAGTATATTGTCAAATAAATCTATAGGAAAGTGCTAATTCAATCACATACTTAAGGGTGGACATAAGCTTATTTGTATGACTAATGTTAATTGAAGTCAATGAGGGCTACTTCTGTTCTTAAAATTATGTGTGGTTTGGGACCAGAGTACATAATATCTCTACTTTCGTCCATGTTTTGGATTAATTTCTAAATATTTTCCAATATACTCTTTCTAATTTCCACTGGCTGGTCACTATATGTTGTTATAACGATCTTGCTTTTATCCTGAACCAAACCAAACTGCTTTTCAAATCAAACTATATATAAAGACTGTAGAAGCTATTTCTGCGAGAAAACTGTATTTGATAGCATAAAATAATTCCTTACAGTAGCTATAAAGAAAAGAAGTAAAGACTATAATTTCCAGTTAGAACAACAATTTAGGTAAGCAAAATATAATTATACAAAATGGGACAAGTACTTGCCTTCCCCTCTTTCTTACTCTTAGGAGATGAGTACTGAAACTGTAGGATGAAAGTTTGAAAGATGCATTATTTGCCTATAAATCTACAGATTTGCTTGCAATGTTTGTTATAGCTACTTCTCTCTTTGTATTCTCTTCAGAAATCTCTAAGTCCCAGAATGATATGGCTGACAGAAGTCTCCTAACAACAGATTATGGGCAGAATGCGGAAAGAAGGAAGCAAAGGAGGAGCCAGTCTGACACTGCCATCAACATTACAAGCAGGGTATCCAAATCGTTATACACAGTCTCTAACTCTAAGGGCTGTTTCAGGAATGGAATATATTTATAAGAATCATGATTTACACAGTGGGATTTTACTTTTATTTATGAGCTGGGCTTAGCTGATGTTCACTAACTGTCGAGAACTCTGATTCTTGACATGGTTTTTGACTGAGTCTCCACACTTGATCTCAGCCCAGAGCTGAAATATTAGACTGAGATTTTACAAAGACCCTGACATGGGGAGGGAGGGGATGGATTGCTTTGCTCTCAGGTGCTCACAGACTGTGTGTTGGTGCTGGCTGACATCTGCTCTATGTGATCATTAGGCTGTGGGGAGGTTATCTGTCTCTTGTTCTTCTGCTCTTCTTGCTGCTGAACAGAACTAAGCTATGGCCATCCAAAACCCATCCTGACACTCACTAAGCACTTATTTTTTTTATTTTTTTTTTTGGCAAGGATTAAATAGTGACTGCTGCTTGTTGTTGGGCAACTTCCATTTTCCTTTCTGGTTACAGTCTCTAGCTTTCAGTGTCTTCACAGAATCATAGAATATCGAGAGTTGGAAGGGACCCACAAGGATCATTGAGTCCAACTCCTGGCTGCACACAGGACCACCCAAAAATCAGACCCTATGTCTCAGAATTGTCCAAACACTTCTTGAAATCCATCAGGCTCCATGCCCTGACCACTGCCCTGGGGAGCCTGTTCCAGTGCCTGACCACCCTCTTGGTGAAGAACCTTTTCCTAACACCCAGCCTGAAACTGCCCCTGTTGCAGCTCCACACTGTTCTCTGGGGTCCTGTCACTGTCTCCAGAGAGAAGAGATCATGAGGAAGCTGTAGGCCATCATGAGGCCTCCCCTCAGTCTCCTCTTCTCTAGGCCAAATGATCCAAGTGACTTTAGCGGCTTCTCATATATCTTGGTAGCCCTTCTTTTGATGTGCTCTAATAGTTTTATGTCCTTATGTTGTGGTGCCCAAACCTACACACAGTATTTGAGGTGAGGCCATACCACTGCAGAGTAGAGCGGGATAATCCCTTCCCTTGACCAGCTAGCAATGCCATGGCATTGCCATGGGCACACTGCATGGCTGCCAGGGCACACTGCTGGCTCATATTGCTGTCAACCAGAACCCCCAGCTCTCTTTCTGTGGGTATGCTCTCTAGCTTCTTGTCCCCTCGTCTCTACATATATCCAGGGTTGCGTCATCCCCTGTGCAGAATCCGGCACTTGCCCTTGTTAAACTTCACATGGTTGGTGATTGCCCAACCCTCTCGTTTGTCAAGATCGCTCTGCAAGGCCTCTCTGCCCTCGAGGGAGTCAATAGCTCCTCCTAATTTAGTATCATCTGCAAACTTACTTCATGTGCATTCAGATCCTGAGTCCAGATCATTTATAAAAGCATTGAGGAGAAATGACCCCAAAATGGAGCCCCAGGGAACTCCACTAGTAACTGGCCGCCAGCCTGATGTAACCCCATTTACTATAAGGCTTTGAGCCCAACCAACCCATCAGCCATCTGTTCACCCATTGTATGTATGTACTTGTGTAGCTGTGTGCTGGACATTTTGTCCAGAAAGATACTGTGAGAAGTTGCTTGAGAAGTTTGTGAAAAATAGTCTTTTCATAAGGTAGGCAAGGATGAGTACAATGTTATATATCTGCTTTAAAGCTACACTGAAAAATTTGTTTTGAATGCTTTCACCTCTCAAATGACTGAACTTTCTCTAGACTCAGTTTTCCACATTGTGCATACTTACTGAATTGCCTTGCTCAACTTTATGAGGTAAATGCAGTCTGCCAAGTGGCTGAATTTAAGAAGAGCATTCACTTGGGGCCAGACCTCATGGCAGATATTACTCACAGCTACCTTAGTGCACGCGTTTTACTCTCCTCCATAATGTTATGTATTGATAAATGGAAGAGACAGGATGTCAGATAGCATGAGCTAGTGATTTGGATTGGCCCAGCAATGTCTGCAAACTCTTGGAAATTAATTCTGGTAGTTATGCATGCAATTACACATAAAATTAGCAACATTAACTACCCAAGTGGTGTTTTCATTGTGGCAAACTATATACACATTACTGTTACTTTATCTACTATTCCACTGGCAGAGCACTGCTCTCTTAATGCATTGAAAAACATCAGTTTATAAAACATTATTTGTAGATAATATGGACTTTTAACTGTTTCATTGCATGATGATCAAAGGCAGCCTGTCATCTTTAAAAGATAGATGGATTTTTTGGGTTGGCAAATGTATGTAGGAGATAAAAAATTGCTTGTGTCAGATTGTAATTGCCTATTTAAAGGTTTAGGGCTCAATTTATGTCCACCCTTTGCATTATAGGTTTTGAAAGTTAGATTTCAATGTTCTTCGTGTTGTCAGAGCTCTATTTCTATGATTCGGGGACCTTTTGTTTCATTCAAACCAGTTAGACTATATCTAAACTAGAATTTTAGTTTTGCTAGAATTACTGTTGGTCTTTTTTTTTCTTGTGAATATCATCTTTGCCATTTAGGTGTTTTCATATTGAAGGAAACTTTACTTGCCTGTCCCTGCACTTACATGATGGCTTTCTGTATCTTTGCTGTGACTTTAAAAATTATTAATCCCTGTCAATAGCAATATTGCATTATTCTTCCATTTGTATTTCTTCCAGTTGCCCTTTTCATTTAACAAGGGCAGATATTTACATCGTTGCTAGAACCATGTTTACATCATGCTAGAACTAAAACTAGAGAAAAAAAATGTTTTAAATTATGAAACACCTTTGAAAATTAATTACTCAAATTTAGAACAAAATATAATGTAGAAATCTTATTGGTTGTGATTTACACCACAGATAGTACTTACTTTCATTTTCAGAGAATGAATTGAAACAATATTTTTTCCCCTAGAAAGTATGCATGTTTCTCCTAGAAATGACTGGGAAACAATAGCTGTAACTGCCATTTTGAATGTGCAGGATAAAAGACTGGGGCACCACTTCAGTCTCAAGAGCAAGATCCGTTTCTCAAGTAAGTTTTCCATATTTGTCATATGGAAAGTCTGAGCTTGATTCCTTTAGGTTAAAGTTGAAAGAGATTATGTTTAAATTCAGTAATAGTGGGGAAAAAAATTCACCAGCAAGAACTACTAACCCCTGTAAAGTCTGAATTTAGGAAGTTAATTAAGTAGTGTTTTCTAGGGTCTCTCACTATCAGACTCTTTAAGCTCATTAGAGGGACTTAAAGTAGGTGCAATTATACCTACCTCGCTGGGGGAACAAGCAGAAATGTGCTAGCTTTGGAAGCTCTTTGTGGTGTGTCAATACCTGTGGGTTACTGCTCCTGTGACAGTGGATTCATACTGTTGCAGATAATTCTAATGAATTAGGCTTGGTGGCAGTCTTGCTTATGACCTGATGCTAACTTTAGGGCTGGTATTCATGTCGCATTGTCAGTCACTTATTTTCTGTTTAACAAAATTGAGAAGTCTTTCTGAACCAAGTATAGAAGCTAAAATTCAGTGTGTAGCACTTTGTTTTGGTTAGGAAGTGAAATTGGTGGTGTTTCAGATTTTTAAAAGTGAGAAGAAAATTTCTCTACTGAGAAATATTATGTTTTGGGGTTTTCTTTTTAAGTCTATATCCTGAACACATTTTTTTTCTGTCTGTTTCCTTTTCAAAAGGGAACTTAATGAATTCTTACATCTATTTTTAAGGTAGGGCAGTTATTACACATAACAACTTCTGCGTACTATAATAACAGCACACTGCTTTCGATTTTCCACATCCTGTTTTTTTTTTTTTTTTTTTAAGTAATCTCAACATATTATCTCTTCTGCTGTCCTTATTCTTTAGTGCTTTCTGCTGATGGTGCAGAAGAGGTTCTTAGGACTGTTAAATGTTTGTTATCTATTTCTGATGCAAATAAGTTCTGTTCCCTTTGTTGATTCAGTCACACTGTAGTCTTTCTAGTCTTTTGGGTAATCCTTGTTATACAATTATTCTCTTAGATCCTCACTCTGTAAAACTTCTCACCTCACTCTTTTCCTACCCACTGAACTGTGAACATACTTTTTGTAGATTGTATCATACAGGGGTAATGGTGTGTCAGAATGACCCCAAACCCATTTTCAGCATATCTCCAGCCATGTATGTCAGTCTTTTGGCACTTCAGTAACAACAGGGTTCATAGAATGATAACAGAGGTGGCTGAAGGAAAATCTCAAGTTCTGCTACTATACAATTTTCAACAAGTTATCAAGGCTTTCGTGGGAAGATTGGGAAAGTGAATGAACTTAAAGTCAAAGCAAAGTCAAGAAAACATCAGAAGTTTGTTTGTTTGTTTATTTGTAAAATTACTGTTTTGTTAAAGATTAATAAGGCATTTTATTGGTGTATTGCTACATTTGGTGTATTGTTAGTAGACTGTTGTTAGCACTTACTGTGGTAGTAGTGATCCATAGCTTAGGTGGTCGAGTGTTGGTTTTAGAAAGTTATCAATATAATGAATGTACTACTAGCTGGCATGAGAATGTTGTAAATCAAAGTTTAAATTAAGTTACTACACTTTCTTTGAAAGTGTGCCACCTGCATGACATTGATCAGAGTGAGTTGTAGCTATTTACTGAACTTTCTTGTGATAGCATTGCTGAAGGAATAGGAGCTTTTTTCTTAAACAAAACAAAATTAATTGCTGAATTTCTTACAGATGAAAAGTACACCCAGTCTTCAACAGCTCATCACTGGGGCCCAAAATGATAATGAAATCCTTACCAAAAGGAGTTGCAAGCAAGAAGACGACATAACAACCAGTCCCACAAGTGATGCAGTTTTCTGTGATGGCAGGAAGCATGTAAGTTGAAGTGCAAAGCACAACAGAATAGGTACCAAATGAGGACAAATATAAAAGCTAGTATTTTGGATTGTATTACAAAATGAAATAGGGATTTTACTTGAGTTTCTCTCTGATAAAAGGCTGACTGCCTTTGGCATAATCCTTGTGGAAGCAATGTGAGCTTTTTACAGCATAAGCCAAATCAAATTAATAATAGATAATTGATAGATGGATGTATCCATTAATAATGAATAACTGATGTGTCTGGTTCTTCTGAATTTTGCTAATTCAACTAACAGTCTTTCGGTTTTGTATTACTGTTGGGATCCTGAATGTGTTTCTTTCTAGATTAGTAGCTGGCTTTTTTTCTTAAAACATTATTTAACAGAGGGATTTTGTTATTCTGCAAGGGCTGTGGTAATGCAAATGTCAGTGGAAATTCAAATGTCAGCATGTCAGTGAATGAAGAGGAAGCAAAGAGTTACAGAAGTCAGGGGAGCAGTTCATAGGCTCAGAGGATGTCACTGAAACCTCCCCTCATGGATGACATTTTGAATACTGCAAATGACAGAGAGGGAAGCCAGCTGTAAATGAATTCAGTACACGCTTTAAAGTCTTGATGATTAACTGTGGAAGATAATTTTTACATATTAGTGATGAGGTTAAGCAGGGTGAAGTGGCCAAGGAGAATCCACGACTGATATTGTAAAGAAAGGAAATAAAATGGCTTTTAGGGAATCAAAATTAACCAGACTGCTCGCTTTGCAGAGGAGTGAAAACACACACAAGGCCTTTGGCGCTCTCACAGTTTACTGTGCTGTGGAGTCTGAGATGTTGCACAGACAAATGAATAACTATTTTGGATGACATTTGTGATTCTACTGGCAACAATTTGAACTTTACTGTAGACAATCCAGTCTTAAAAGTGAAATATTTTCTACTGTCTTATAGAGGCGGAAAGGTCAAGTTCCATTAAACTTCTCTTTATGGGTGTTTGATATTGATGACCACTTCATGAAAATATGTCTTCCAAAGCATAAGATGCCATTGCTTCCAGTCATGCCAGCAGAAGTACAATACATAAAGTCATTGCTAAATCCCTGTTCACTGAAGCAAGAGTGATTCCTACATTGAACATATTTAATTTCTGATCAGGTGGGAGATGTATGTAGTGTTTTCAGTCCTAACATCATTAATCAGAATAACTCTCCAGTTTCTATGAATAAATAAGAGGTTCTGTGCAAAAAAATTTGGAGCACTTCTGCAGAACTTCTGTTAAGACATATGAGATAACAAAAAGGTCTATTTGCATTCCTTTGTCATGAAGGATTTTTGAAGAAAATAAACTTTTTTTTTTTGTCAGATGAATAAAAATATTCTTTGTCAGGGAGTGAAAGAGCAGAACTGAACAAAGGGAGATCTCCCTGCAAGGGAGATAGATTGCACTGATACACACATCTTGAAGAGGGAGCAAGATTACACGCAACAAGCAGCAGGTCAAAACAGCCCTAACACTACTTGTGACTTCCTTAATAAGCACTCTGACCCTTCTTTCATCAGGTTTCTATGTTGCTTAGAGCTTATAAGATAGCCTAGATAGCTTCTTTAATTTAAGTAAACTGTTCATGTGAATTGTAATGTATTTGGCAAGCTGCACATCTGCAGCATTGGCAAGAGCATCTGCATGGAAGATAGATATGATCTTATAAACACTTCTCTGCACTTTTAGCTGCTGGGTTGTGCAAGCAGAACTCCTTGGTTAAACCAGTCCTGTGTGGGCTGGTATTTTTTTTTTTCAGACAGAGGAGTGATCTAACGCAGATATCTTAACAATCTAGGATGATATTGTTGTGAGATTAATCCCAACAGCAACTGTGTCTTCATGACATATGATATGTAAAAAAATCCTAGAGCCTACCTTAAAGAGTACCATTATAAATGAATGGAGACCAAGCTATTTTGATTGAGTTGATAATTTGTTACAGTGAAGATGGCTAGATAGCACCAGCAAGTTACATGCCTGTGCTGGGCCACAGAAAAGACCATAGTCTCTTCATTCATTTCAGTTTCATGGCTTCTGTAAATGCTAGAAACAAATACTGTTTATATATAACCAGATGGAGAGCATCTAAACCTTTGCCCTGTAGGTGAAAGTAAGTAGATGAAAAGAGGAAAAAAGTGGCTGAGGTGAGCCAGGAAACACCTTCTTAATGCACTAACTTATGACAGCTGGATATCTTTGTATGTTAATTTTTCCTGAACAGTATGGAGTCTGTCATTTTACATGGAATTGGGTGATCTCGTAGCGTATTTGCTGGATGTGCAATGCTGCTTTTGTTACCATTAATACCTAATAGAACCTGGCATCTCAGCAGTGGTGCTATGAGCATCACTATTAACAGCAGTCTAGTTCTGTAGTTCATACATTCCTAGATTTCAGAGCCTTTTCTGAAACCATCACTGGGAGACAGTACTTTCTTCCTGTCAGACACTTTACCCATTTTTCTGATGGGAAGCCACAAAGCAATTTTATTGGGAGACAATTTTTAGATCTAGAAGTTATCTAAGAAAGCACTTTGTTAGCTCAGAGAGTTTGCTGAAAAGGTAAAGCAGTAGAAATGCAATTAGTTATAATTTTCAGGGTTGTTACAGAAGCAATAGAATGATTTTATACAGTTAACATAAAAACCTCATGATTTACAACTGCTCTGCAGTCATGGCACTAAAGATACTGGCATTTGAAGGAAATAAATGTTTTGTCCTATTAGATCTGAAGCTACTTTTCTCAAACATTTGTTTTTTCTTAGGGGAGTTTGTATAGTCTTAACAGCACTTGCACTGAATCTGGCAACTTTGGCAAAGCTGACATCACAGGAGAAATAGAGTTTGCCATAAGATACATCTTCAAGGCTCGCATCTTAGAAATTTGCATCAAGGGGTGCAAGAATCTGGCTTATGGAGAAGAGAAGAAGAAAAAATGTAATCCGTAAGTATTTTGTAGAGAAAGAAAAAGAAATAATAAGCAAAATATTTTGGTTTTAAGATACATAAATATAGAAATGGATTGATATATGATGGTATGCCATGTTAGCACTCTCAGAACGTCCAGTGTATATATCTGCACTTTTTACAGCTACACACTGCAAGGCAAACAGGTTTCATACCAGCACTTTTTGATTTCTGTTCTGACCATTTTCTGCTATTACTTGTCTGTTCCCCTGCCTGTGAGCAGGCAGTTGGTTATCTGTGTTGCTGATGAGCAACTTTGGATCTTGAGAGCAACTGTTTAGATTCTAGCTCGTAAGTTGTGCCTGCAAGATTAATATACACGTGACTAAACCATGAGATGGAAAATTGAAATGTGAGTCATGTTGCTAATTCATCCACTGACTCATTGTGGGTTACTGGGTGATTGCCATACTACTTCTGTGCTTCCATCTGTAATAAGAATGGAAATTTCAGATACTGCAACACATTTTAAAATCTAAAGTTGGTTAATAATTACATATCACAAGAGGAAGAAGTACCTACTCCTGTGGATAAAATAGGTCACAGGAATGATTAGTTGGACAGTTAAGCCTTGGTGGTTTGTTTGTTTGTTTATTACTAATTGATCCTCTCTGACCGTGCAGCAATCACTTGTGGAAAATCACCAAGCAGAATACCTAACAATGTATTCTACCCCTGCTGTCATGTGGTGTTTGAGCACTTGAGTGACCACACTGGAAATTGCAGAGTTGCAATCACCTTCCCCCGGAAGGAATGTGGCTTTGAATATCTTGCAGAGTAAGGTCATAAAGATGAGCTTTGTGTTGAAAAAAGCCCTGCTGGAACAGCAGCTTACGAAGTGGAACAGTTTGGGAGTGTTTTGGGGTGGGTCAAGGTTCTTTAAGTCCCCTGGTAATAAATTTGGGCAAACAGTTGCAGGAAGTCTGAAAGGTGATGTGGGAAGAGCTGTGTACTGGACATTATGTTCTCTGATGGTATATATTTATGTATTCTGTTGGTTCCCAAACCAACAGAAAAAAGTACAGTCAGTGCACTCAGAGCACTTGACAGAAAACAAACTTCTAAGTGATGTTTAAAATGTGTTGAATTGTTTGACTGGTTTGAGATCTGATTGTCTACTTGTTACTCTGTCACCCCAGATCAGTTTAAGAGGCTAAAAATTCTACTACCTGAATATTTTAAGTAGTTCTTCCCTATGGATAGGTTTGGAAAAAATAGGGAAGATGTGTAAGTTCTGATTATATGAAATACAACTGACTGTAAATTAGCCAGGAAGTTAATCAAGAGGCTGTTTTGAAATTGGTTTAAATCATATTATCTGAAATTTATACCAAAAATACAGTTGCTAAGCTGTGAGCCAGCACTCCCTACTGCTAATACTCTTCGGTTTTGAAGCTGTAATATAAATACAGCCCACTGAACTTATACTAAGGGGAAAGTTTAAGTATTAATTTTGACATGACCTACACATGAGAAACTTTGGGTAGTTGTCATTGGTGCTTGATACTTGTTCAACTCAGCTTCCAGAAGAATTTCATTTTTTTTACTGTTATTTCCTTGAATAAGCACTAAAGCAATTTTGAACATTTTACACACTCTTCTACTATCATTCTAGTGGTTATTACAACAATTAGCATTTGTAAGTTATGAATTATTACGCATTAAATGTGTGATTATACCTTTTATTTGCCACGTTACTTAATTCTGTGAACAATCAGCACAAACAGCAATGAACCTAAAGGGTTTTGAGTTGTTTTTTTTTTTCTTTGAGCACATAATACGCTCTGTGCTTTCCTCACAAAGCTGCCACTACAAATGACAAGGTGACATTCTTGGTGGCTATTTTATCGGAGGCCAAGAGTGTGTAAATAGAAGATTCGCATTCAGAGCCTAATTCTTTCCCAATTAGAATAGGATTGAAACCCATTATCTGAATGATATACAGAGACCTTTATAGCCTGACTGTTTATTTTAGTGAAAATGGATACAAATCACAATTTGCCATTTTATTGCTTAGAAAATTACAAACTCAATAAAATTGTTTGAATTAAATAATTCATTGTTCTCTTTTAAATAAATCATTTTTCTTGTTAGTTTGATTTTTTTTTTTCCCTTCTGGTCACATTCCATATATCCACTCTATTTACAAGCTATGTCAAGATTTATTTACTTCCTGATAAATCGCCTCGGAGTAAGCGGAAGACAGCTGTCAGAAAGAACACAGTGGATCCAGAATTTGATGAGACTTTGAAGGTACTGCTTGCAATTGTGTGTCGCTAAAAGCACTCTTCCATCGTAATGTCTCCTTTTATAATGTGCAATCCTGCAAGTTCAGCATTGTCCTGATGGGGCAATTGCAGGAGTCAGTGACAACAGTCATTAAGAAATGGTTGGTTTCAGTTCAGATAACTTTTGGACTGAAAATGCTTTTAAAGTTACAGTAGTGAATTGTGCACCCTCAAAAGAGTCTTCCTTTGTGCATGAAACAGGCTTAAAGGTATTGTTCTGAGTTATCTTGTAGCAAAAGCAAAGTGTCCTTTATAGACATGTTTCTGGTGCGTTCAGGAACTGAGTGTATTGCAGAGCAGAGTGAGTATTTTACACAGGTGTCCCTTTCAAATGATGCCCTTTGTTTTCCGTGTCACTGGGAGTCTGCAGTTAGGATGGGGCGCCCCTGGATTAGTTTTGTTGTTTCCAGTTTTGTGCCCAGGTCACTACAAAACCTCTTTTTGTGCGTTTGTGCATCAGTGAGCTGCAGCAACACCTAATTTTCTGTGAAGTGTAGTCTTGGAAGAGATGTGAAACAAAATTAATGGACAAACTTACATTATTTCTCCTTGAGCTACATGAAAGTTTCAGTGTGTATGAACATCACCAATTTGTAGCAAGTGAAACAGGCAAAATGTTTGAAAAGAACATTGTTAAAAATTGATAACAACAAAAAGATGTATACAATCTATGTAATTCGCATATATCTCAAAGTCTGCAGATAGTGTTTAAGTTGGTAGAAAAAAGCACCTAACACTGAAATAATTGGCTCCTATTCTATAGTCACTTTTCAATGCCAGAGCGATGCAGAACTGGTAGAGTGAGAGCCATGCCTGAGTTGGCTGTGTGAACACTAAGGGTAGATGAATTAGAAATGATTTAAATTGGTTTAAACAAGCAGAAATGGTCAAACGAGCATAGTGCTAGTGCAGCACACTAGCACACTCACAGCACTGAGATCCAACTCAGTGGGATCTGTCTGCAAATGAAGGCGCCTTCACTTGGGTACGTGCATTTGTGAGGAGCACAAGTGCTCTTAAGAGTTGCTGGAAGCTAGGTATGGTGAATCAGGGTCATTCTTCCCAGAGCCTACACCCAGCCTGTGATTCAGCAGCCCAAATGTCGGTAGGGATGCCCGCAGCCATGTCATTTGCCTCGTTTTCAGTCCAGGTGGGTGCAGGTTACCAGACTCGTGTGGGTATCTCGGATACCCAGCGACATCTCAAAGAGCTCTTAACTGTGCTTAGGGAGTAGATCAGGGCTTTAAGGACTGGTCTCCTGAATTACTGCCTTGCTCCTGCTGACTGCATTGAGTAAATTTCCACTGACCAGAATGGAAGTTTTAGCACCTTTGTCAGGTGTCTTAATCTTGACCTGACCTCCAACCAGAGCAGCCAAATTGTACTGGGAGTACAAAACAGAAAAGTAATTTATAAAGAACAATGGTCAAGAATTATTTAAAGTTCTGGATGAATTAAAATCTTTAGCAATGGAAGCCAAGGTATTCCTGGAATGTTGTTTCATATTTGCATGGGCATTATTTTAGCATTTAAGGAGTGAGGTAACATGGAAATTGCAAGGCACGTTCAGACAGCATAGTTCTGTCTGCATCCTGATGCCTTCAGCCATGTTGTGGTCAGGCTGCCTTTGAGCAGGCTGTGAGCATGGCTCTGCGTTCACCCTCTGTGTTGCTTTATAAATGCTGTTTATCTTTCCAGTACAAGATTGAATACTCCCAGCTGGGAAGTCGGCAGCTTCAGATCTCTGTGTGGCACGCAGGAGCTCTAAAGTACAGGGTGTTTTTGGGGGAAGTGGTGATTCCATTGGCCACGTGGAATTTTGAAGATAACTCGATGGAGTCATTCAACTGGTACCAGCTAAAATCCAAGGTGACTGTTAATTCTTGTGCTTGTATCTTAAGAACATGATGTTGTGAAAGTTACGGAAGAGATCACCCTTCTGAGGTCATTGAGGGAAGAATGCTGTCTATCCAGCCCATGAGTAACACCTGTTATAAATATAAACGAGCTGTGAGAATGATGTGGAATAGTATGTAATGCCAATTTCTGTATGTCTCTTCTTTCAGCTTGAAAAGCCTGAACATAGTCTTAGCCAGTACAGTGGAGAACTCCTGGTGTCTGCAAGACTGTCGGTACCAGCCCAGTATAAAAATTTCCAGTTTGAAAGATGGATGAGAGAAGGTATCAAGCATTCCAGAATACACGAATCCGTTGGCTAGTAAAGAATTAGGATCAGTGAAGGACAATGTGCCTACTTCACCTTTTTGTTCTTTTTAATGCCAGCAAAAGTTGATAATTTCAATAGTTACAGTATGATGCATCCAGATGTTTGGCAAGCTTGTACCTGTTATGGTGTTACCAGTAGAACTTAGTCTGGAGGTGGTGTAGTAGTTTCTCTGCTCAAGGTACTAGCAATTTAGGTGAAAGGTGGAAGGGAAATGGCTGCAAGGGTACTGGACCAGCCCCTTGGCTTCCTCCAGTGGTCTCACTTGAGAGAGATTGTTTCACTTGGAAGATGACTGCTTCAAAATGCACAGGATTCAGTTTTTGATAATGGAAGACTTGTACGATACATTAAACATTGAAATAATGCGTCAGAGCAAGCATCTGCTGATGGAGAAATATAAACACATTGAGGGTAGTGGATAGGGCAACCTTACCTTTCTTACCTCCCTAGTTCATAGTAAGGTGCGGAGAGCTCCAGAGCTCTAGTAATGCTGTGTTTGGGAGCACAGAACAGGTAGAGACCACTAGAAAGATCTTAATTTGCTGTTAGCTTTATTTTGTTCCCCCCCTTTTTTTTTTTTCTTCCAAGCAATCCCAAAGTCATCAGCTTGCTTTCTTCCATTTTTCTTCCCTACTCATGCCTGCTGTGCCTCTGCTCTACAAACAGAGCTGTAACAGAGGAGCACTATCACATCACGGGTTGGGCTGTTTCTCCTGCTTCTGGCTTTATATCAGGGAAATGCTCCTGTGGGTACTGCCCTGTGGGTACTTTTTGCAAAACAACTGAAAGCTCTGTGTTTGGAACAGGAGTCACAGAGCAATCTGCTATTCACTGCTTGCTTGCTTTGTGTGAATCGTGACCTGTATAAGCAGGTTCAACTCTTTCAAATGATCTTAATACAGCACTGAGTCCTTATTTCAGTTGTAGCACTTAATAATTTTCCTGCTTAATTACAGGGGCATGTTATGTTATCAGCTGAACGAACTGGTTATTTAATGTGATAAATTCCCCTGTTTCAGGAAAAAAAGACCAAGGAGTTCCCAACTGCCAGCTTCAGGTTATGATATTTGGGGCCAAGAACTTGCCTGTGCTGAGACCTGCTGGAATGCTGAACTCTTTCGTTAAAGGGTATGTATGAGACTTAACACTTCAAATGGGAAGTGTCACAAACATGCTGTGCAAAGGTAAGAATTAACTCGCTTTCATCAGGAGACTGCTGTGTGGAAGTGGCACTGTCCACGCTCTTAGTCAGACTTGCTTGTAATTGTGACAGTTTACATTTGAGTGTCTGCATAACAGCAGCATGCAGCAGGACACTGAAGGGTCCTGAGTGGAACATCACAATTTACTGTTGGCATTAAAGTTTAGAGTTCACTATTTTAAACATCTGCTTTTTAGATATTAGGAGGAAAAAAATGTGTGACACGAGAGGGAGGTGAAAATACTGTATTTTTATTCCTGGTTTCAGCTGTGCCCTTGCACAATTTAATACAGCTTTGGAAAGCAAGAAGAAAATTTTGGTCTACGCATTTTAAAAGAGGAAGGACTGAATTTTTCTTCAGTGTGCTCTGTGCTTAGTATGCGGGGCCATTTTACTTTCTGGATGTCAGACATTACTGTGTTAAAATATCTCCTACAGCCACTTCACCTGCTGTGGTACCTATCTTCAGTGAAGTGGGTGAGCATTTTATCTACTGAACAGGCAGGTTTCGGACAGCATTGGGTAACAGAACTGAGAGTAAGGGCTCCCTCATCAGCCAGTGTCAACAGAGGAAAAACAGAAAGAAGACCAGCACTGAAGGCAGACGGGAGCCAAAGTTCCCAAAAGAAACAAACTAGCATCATGTTCTACCTTGCACTTAGCTGAACTTTTTGCTATTTAAGGCGAAGTGAAGGGTCCTGGTTGAGTAGCGCACATTCTGTTTTCTGATTGAGTAAAACTTGCTTGGCTCAGCAAACTTGCTGAACTCTCATTGTTTTTTTTGGGGGGGAAGCTGCCTTATCCTTCCAGACCAAGCAGAGTTAAAGCAAAAGTCACCTGTCCTGAAGAAAGAAGACTGTCCTCAGTGGAAACATTTGTTTGTCTTTGATGATGTTACCCCAGCACAGCTACAGCAGTCATGTCTGCATTTGACCGTCTGGGACCAGTCAACTTTTGGCTCACAGGATCAGTTCCTAGGGGGAGCCAAGCTTGGTGCAAGTAAGTTCTTCATCACTAAATGTTGAAGATAGATATTTTGGGGGGGAAAAACATTTATTTTACATTCTAAAATTAGTATTTGCACTGTGCTATTATCTGTCATGTTCCTACACATACAACCCCCAGTCCCTGACCTAAGCAACTTGTAGTCTCAGACTTTGATCCTGCAAGTACCAGTGCACGTGTTTTAGTTCAGGCCTGTGCAGAAGCTCCGGGCTGTCAGTGTCAGAATTAACATAACAGTGTCAGAATTGTCAGGCAAAGACATTTGTTAACATGGTAACATTCAGGGACAGAGCCTGGCCATACAGAAGACAGGAACAGAACAGGTGGGTGCATCAACTCATCTGGAGATCCCTATGTATTTTTCAAGACTTGTTCCCTGAGCAGTTTTCTGTGACTTGGCTATTTTTAAAATAATAGCAATCACGTCAGAAGTAAGCATATGAATTTCAACCTTGCAGGTATCTGTGCTTATTGCTTTATATCCACAAATCCTTCCAATGAAACTTGCTCAGAAGCCCTAAAGGGAGGGAGTAACTGCACCTGTGAGCATTAGGTTCTGGTCTAACATCAAAAAGAGCCTTCTTTCTCAAAAGGTTGGAAATGTCTGAGAAATGCTCTAGAATTGAGAGCAGCAGCTTGTTTGTTGTCCAGCCATTTGGGCCAGAAGTAGTACAGAGCTAGACCTATATAAGTCTTTGGGTAAGGCCAAATGAAAAGTAACCCTGTGACCTTCCCTTTTGCTTTCTTGCAGAGGAATCGCTTGGACCTGCAGACCCTGTTTCTCAGTCAGTGCTTCAATGGCAGGAAGTGCTCGGCAGGCCAAACACGTGGATGGACTTTACACTTGTACTGCATTCAAACATGGAAAACTTTAAATCGTGAGAAATTACTGCACAACAACTTTTCCTTCCCCATGTGTGATGCTTTAAATTCAAGTGCCATATACACATGCCAGGTCTGGGGAAAAGGTGCACTACAACAGTACCTACCCCAGCATCTAGGGAGTAGTTATACATACATTTGAAAGGGTGTGACACGGAAGGTTGTATTTCTCCAAAAACTAAGGCTTTGTTATCTGTACCTCTAGGTGGGATGTAAGGTTAGTATTGTTTCTTCAGGACTAACAAACTTTGAAACGGATTATGCTGGCAAGGCCCTAGCAGACAGATGGTATGCAGCTTCCTGTGTCTGGGTATAGAACTGTAGTTACTTGAAGACAGATTAGAATACTTCATAGGGAAAAATTCCTATCCTTTAAGTTACATGATTTCATTCTGGTTTTGATGCTTCATGTGTGACCAGAGAGGAATGGAAACTAGATCACTTTTAACAGTTTGCTGTAAATTAGTGATGCTAACACCTCTATGCTTCAGAATTACCTCTAGTGCCCGTACTACTTCACATAACCCTAAAAAACTTCTGCCTTGGTGGCCCACCTCTCTTTCAAATGTGTGCTGTACTAAGGGGCTTTCAACCAGGTAAATGTATAAATTCTCCTTCAGTAGGGGAGTGCAGGACATCAGCTAGTAAAATAAACGTGGTTACAGAAAGTTCCTTGTTCTTCTCAGCTGCTGGTGTGAACCAGTATTAACAAGCCTGACTGATCCATATGGTGTATGGCCCAGCTAAGCTTATCACTTATTCATGTGAACTACTGGCAATGCAAACCTAACGCCAACGTGCCCTGTCAGCTCCCTTTGCCTCAGATGAAGCAGGGTTACAGGCAGCAGAAGCTTTGTATATACAACTGTAACTAGTACTGCCGTTACCTACCTCTTTTCCCTGTGACTGAAGTGAAGATTCCAGCATGTGCTATCCTTTCTTCCTTTCCAGAACAGGATGGTGGTTAAGGACGCAGAAGTGAGAGACAGGGATTCATATGCTAGCCTCAGAATCTTAGAAACCAGCACACCTTACACAGCATCCACCTTACACAAGAAACACTCGACTCCACATCCTTTGTTACTCTGCAGATCTTTTATTTAGATGTTTGCTGCTGCAAATAAAAAACCACCACACAACAAAACTCAACTGGAGTATAAAGCAGCACAGATGTTGTAAATGGAAGAGAAGAGCTGACAACATACTGTATCTCACTTTCTAACAGATTTTCAAGGAAAGGGGGAGATTAGTGGGGAAGGAATAGTCACAGAAATGCTCTCTAATAGAGAGAATACAACTGTGATATAAACAAGCAGTCCCTTCATGTTTGGAGTCTGAAACTTTAAATCAAACGTTTAAAAAATTAGAAAATTTGTTAGAAAAATAGGTGCAGTAAAATTGTATATATTGGATCATGTGTACATATCAATTTTCATCATTAAGTAAAAAAAGTGATCTTTACAAATAATGCTTTATAGTAAATCAGTTGCACTGCAGACTACAGTGTTTAGACTTCTTTACAGATGCAAGTCTCATTAAATCTGAAAAGTAACAAAATATACAGAGCAAAACTATTTCCCTTTTAAACTAGTACAGCAATCCACGTATTGCATATTTTATATATATATAAATACTACACTATAACTGATCAGTAATGAAGCTGGAATGCAAACACAGTAGTGTATTATTCCAACAGAGTATCTGCCTAGTTGTTATGTAAGGAGGGTGTCAGTGTTCCTACGCCACACTTGTGAGCTGTCACTGCAGAATACCTCCAATTGAGCACAGTAACCAGAAGAAGCCTTATTCCCATGCAAAGTAGTTCTGAGGCGTTGTCAGTTCTTTTGTGTATCGGGGAAGGTGGGCATGAAGACGAAGGAAAAAAAAATAAGGTGCATGCACAAGCACACACATAGGTGTTTGCAGTTCCTGAGTTGTCTTCTCAACTGTTGGACTTTACACTGTGACTGTAACACAGAGACATATGGCACAAAATTCATCCACAGTTGCTTATTTTTAGACCAAGCTGAATCCAGCACCTGCACAGGACCTGCATCTACAACTAGATGTTTGTAGGTTTGCAGGTTTGTGTTGCTTAAAGAGAGATGTGACGTAAGCGTAAGGCCTTTTGGCACTAAGCAAAGGCATGAGCAAGTTACCAGGATCAGTGGTATGATGAATTTTTAACTATACCAAATTTAACACACAGTATGGAATAAAGTGGAGATGCAAACACCTCTGGGTTTAGAGGACATTTGTTAAATATCATAGTAACCCCTCCTCAGGGAAAACAACAACAAACAAAAACACAGCATTAAGATCTGCCTTTCCCACAGTCTTGGTTTCTTGTTATAAGCATCATTACATTGCCTCAAACTCATCAATTCTCTGCTTGGTGTTGCCTTGTCGGATTTGTCGCAGTGTCTTGTACTTGTCACGTCCCTGTCGCACGTTCTCTGAGTGGATAATATCATTTTGGGTCCTCTTATCTTCATCTCTAGCCTGTGCCAGCTCATCTGTCAGTGCCTGCAAAATAAAGAACATTAAAAACAGATTATACCAAGAAGCTTTCAGCTCATGACAGCAGTGATTCTGGTGAGACTTAACAGTCTTTAAATGAGCTTCTGCTTCTCATAAGTAAAGTTATCATGCTTTGTGTATTTAACCAAGTGGTTAAATTATCCATTCTCCAGGAATAATTTCTTCCATTACTCTCCCTCCTCCAAAACATTTTCTTACCCTCAATTGCCTCTGTACACGCTCGTTCTTCTCAGCCTCAGTAATGCGCTTCTCCTCATTGCGGTCATTCCTGATCCCCTCACTGGACAACTCTGCGCTGTAGGCAGAGTACTCGGACCCTTCATCGTGCAAGTTATCGTGGACATGGTAGTTCACGGTCTCATAGACAGGTGGGGGTGGAGGTGGAGCAGTCATTACCAAGTGCAGTTCCTCCTTTGTCTTTACCAGATCCTCCTGGGCTTCCCTTGCCTAGGGAAAAAAAGTAAAGAATATTTTAATACATTTCTTGATTTAAACAAGCTTTATGAACACTTCAATGCTATCTTCCCAGTTTTCTACAATGTCATTCTACAATGTAAAGCAAGAAATAAGGAATTAAAGTCTCCATCTGACAGTACTTTGTGGCTTTCTTAAGCAGATTTTTTTTTTTTTGCTAGTGACAGTATCATTATCCACAGCATAATATGCAGGGTAGCTAAACTAAGAAACCTTCTCCAATAAAATAGTCTAGGAAAATTTGTTTTGTAGAAAGTTACGGTTATCTTCATCCTGTTCTCCATTTGAAGAGGTGCAGGTTGTAAATATGGGTTCCGGAGAGCAAGAACCTAGATTCCTGAGTTGGCACGTGTAACAAGGTTATGCAGTAGGAAGACAGCTTTCTTGCTTCTTCAGTGGTTCTACCCTCCCATTCAGTCTGCAGTGATAGTTACGTGGCGCTGGGAGCACCAGACATTCCCAGCCTTGCGTGGTTTATTCTCAGTTTTACTGTGTCTAGTTATGCAGTTCTCCAGACGCAGGTATTAGGAAGCCACTGACAGCAGCCTCAAGGCTGGTGCCCACTCCATGATGATCACATTTTTAGGTTTTATACAGACTCCCACTTTAAATTTTGACTAAAAGCTCGTTGAAGTAAATGTTTTGGAGGCATACTGCACATTAACCACAAGTCTGCCCTTCTCTGATGGTGCATGGATGTGTGTCTCCACATATGACGGAAGTTATACCAGGCTAAGCACCATGGTATGCTCTGCCCACATGCGGAACTTCAGAGCAGCTTTGACAAGGATACTCACTCTGATTTGCCATTCTTCAACCTCGCTCTCTTTACGCTTCCTTGCCTCTTCAAGAAGTGCAATCTTGGCTGTATACTCTGCGAGCTCTGTAGCCTGTTAAGTAATAGAACTGGGATTATAAGGACTCAAAAAAAAAACCCACAAAAACACACAAGTAAGAAGCCTGTTTGACTGAGAAAACATCCAAGTATTATACTCCACTCTTATAAACACTGAACAGGAAATTAAGAACAAAAAGTAGGTTGCTTGTGATAGAATCATTGTGGCACTAGCTTCTTTCTGTCAGATGGTCTAGTACTTCACTGCACTACCTTTTTATTTTATTCCCCCTTGGAGTCTGAGGCTTTGCCTTATTCAAAGGGCACAGTAACATGCTGCCTTTGTATCTTACCCACAAGTGACTGGGTCTTACCAGCTGTTCCTGGCTCTTTATCTGGTCAATAGTCTGTCTCTCCAGCTCTTCCTTGGCTTGCAGAACAGCCAAACGATCAGCTTCCAAACGTTCTGCTTCCTCCTGGGCTCGTCTCCTTTCCTCCTCCAGCTGAATAGCTCTTTGGATCTGAGCTGAGAGCTCTGGGAAAAGACAGAGCAGTGCTGTTAGTCCACAGGCCTGGCCAAAGCAAAGACAGGCTCTTAGGTAACTGCAGAAGTCACGACAGGCACATGGCTGCAGCCTACAACCTCTTCATTACACCTGTAAGTAGTTATCACACAATACATCAAATAACTGAATTCAGAGGCAGTCAGCTGCACATTATAATTAGATCTTCTACATGGTATTTTTGCCAGAGCCTGTAACACTGACATGATTCTGGTGCCCTTGGTTGACAGTTTATTGTAAGGACCAGATGTTGCTGTCTCCAGTCTGCTCATCTGTGCATTGAAACAGAAGCTTCCATTTCACTGGAAAGACTTGTTCCCAACGTACTTTTTCTGTTAGGTGTTAAGTAAAAAGCACTTGAGAGCTGAGCTCTGTTTCTCTCTGCTGCAAGAGGTTATGCTACTAAAACCCTCTCAGTAACAGTGGAAAAAAAAGTTGGTGTGACCTTAAATTCCCAGTTAAATGAACAGATTTTGTGACTTTTATGCTTTGGACGATCTCAGCAGTGCATGCGTGTGTGTGTATTTATCCACAGAGATAGATATTAGTGTGTGTTGCCAAGAGATCCAGTGTCACCAGCTTTAGGCTGTGGAACCCAACACACGTGATCTGCTCAGACAGTGTAAGTACTTTACCTTTCTCTGCTTTCTGAGTCTTCACTTCATACTCTTGTAGCCTCACCAGCAGCTCTTCCTTCTCCCTCAACATTTGCTCTTTCTCTCTCTCAATCGTCTCCCTCCTCTTCTTTTCATTTTCTAGTTGTTGCCTGTTAGAAACAGATATCATGCTTGAAGCTCACTTACAGACACGAGCTACAGCAAGCTAAGAAAGCTGGCTGGACATCTCTCCAGACAGTTCAATGGGAAGCGACCATATGACTGCCACAAAACAAGAGAGGGAAGACAGAAATGCTTATGGCCTGTTGTCTTGGGTTTGCCTGGGACAGAGTTAATCTCCTTTGTAGAGACTCACACAATTCTGTGTTTTGTATTTTTGATGAAAATAGTGGTGATAATGGCGATAACACACGGATGTTTTAGCTGCTGCAGAGCAGTGCTTACACACAGAGCCAAGGCCTTTTCTGCTCCCTCGCTGCCCAGCCAGGAGGAGGCTGGGGGTGCCCCAGGAGCTGGGAGGGGACACGGCCAGGACAGCTGGCCCGGGCTGACCAGGGAGATATCCCACACCGTGTGGTGTCGTGCTCAGCAGTAACAGCTGGGGTAAAGAAGGAGGAAGGGGGGGCATCCAGAGCAACAGTGTTCGTCTTCCCAGGAAACTGCAGACGTGATGAGCCCTGCCTTCCTAAAAGTGGCTGAGCAGCTGCCTGCAGATGGGAAGAAGTGAATGAACTCCTTGTTTTGCCTTGCTTGCATGCACAGCTTTTGCTTTACCTAGTGAACTGATTTTATCTCAAGCCACAAGTTCTCACACTTTTACCTCTCTGATTCTCTCCCCATCCCACCTGAAGAGACTGAGTAAGCAGCTGCATGGTACTTAGCTGCCTGCCTGGGTTAAATCCCAACATTTGTTAATCACTTCAGAATTAGTTCTCAGTTTTTGGATACCTGCATTTCATTAAAATATTTGTATTTTCTGTTGCCTGCCCCAGAAACTTAGGATACCAAAAAAACACAAAACAGTAAATACAGAGAAAAAACAAAAACAGCGTTCTGTACTACACAGCAGATTTCTTTTGTTCTGTCATAAGGAAAAATCAAGGACGCATAGAAACAAGAGCACTGGGAAATGAAGACTAACAAGTCGCCAATACAGGATGAAAGCAGTATGATTTCTTGAATCATAAGCAACCGGCAGCCGGTCACAGGGAGACCAGTAGAACTACTAATCCTTTTCCCCTGCCTCTAAGAGGTCTCCCACTCCCCCCTTGCCTGCTCACAGCATACACACGTGCTCCCTGTGGAGTTTGCTCCCTCCAATGCACAGATCAGGCCCTAACAGAGAAGGGTCAGGAGAACCCCTCTGTAGGTATATGGCTGTCCACAAGAGCCCAGTGACTTTACTGGCACGAATCCTTGAATGTCCAGCTCTCAAGGCTGCAGACAGGAGAGCCGACCACACCGGCCACAGGTCTGAGCCCGAAGAGTAATTCTTACGTTCCCACTGGGACTTGAGATACCCTGCAACGCTGTGAGCCAGAGCTCTGGGGCCACACACACACACACCTTACTCAAAGTGAGATGGCGGGATGGCTCGTATCTTTGTCTAAAGCTACCCAAGGAACCCTGGCAGTTTTCTACCATTTAACTCTGCCTCCCCATCCCACCGTCTGTACTCAAGCTCACCTTTCCAGCTGTTTCTGGTGCTTCTCCTCCCGGGCCTGGGCTTTCATCTGTTGCACCTCGATGGTGTCAGGCTTCCTGCGCCGCATATACAGTTCATGGTTGCCCATGCAGAGCTGCAGGATCCTCTTGTTAATTCTCAGACGAGGGGCGTAAAACACGAAGTCCTAGAAGAGACACCACACAGTCAATTTTTCAGGTGCATTCTCCCGTCTCCCAGCTGACTGCAGACAGATCATCCTGCCACTACTGTCGCTGCCATCGAGGCATACACACATGCTATTTAAATATCTCAGCAAGGACCACTAAGATTATCTGCAGCCGAAGCAGTTTGTTATTTATACAACCCATCTCAAGTCTATATAGAATTGACAAATTACTCTTCTAGAAAAAGACACTTTTATAGAAAATTAACAGTCTCAAATGTCTGCATGTAGAAGACACTGCTGAGTTGGACCTGTTGCAGAAGACGCTGGGTTAGCAGGTAAACATCTGGGCAACTCACAGACCTCTACTAATTGCTTTATAGTTTTTACGTTTGCATGGTTTTGTGACTGAAAGATAAAGCATGAAACAAAAAACGTGTTGCAGACTTTTACCGTAACATCACAGAATTTCCTGGTCTATTTGTATCAGTATTCAAGACACCATCTATGTGTTGTTTTTTTTTTTTTTCCCTAAGAGAAAGAGAAATGCCACGATGCAAAAATACCCTACAAAAGCATTCTTTCCTCAGCATGGCACTTCTTAGTTAAGCTGACTGAGGCCATTACAACATCAAAAGTTATTTTTTGAACCACCAAACATGGACTACTTTGAATACTGCATTACACACAGTAGGCAAAACCCATTCTGCAATTTCTGGTTCTGCAAAGAGAACGGCCCCAAGTTTCTTATCATCTGTATTATCAAGGCGATCGTCCGTATTATCAAGGCTATTATGGACACTACGCAGCAGGCTAGATCTTCTAAATGTACATCTGCTAAGAAAAAGATATGGAGGACCAACTTCATTACCTGCCTGATAATTTTTATGAGTCCACGTTTTTATACATGCTTAGGATACTGTCTGAACTTAAACAATAAAAAAACCAACATATTTTTCTGCCTCTATTTGCATACTATGTGGATGCTGATATAAGCAATAGGCAAGGTACCAGATTACCACCAAAGCCAGGTACTCACTCCTTAAAATTACTCTTGTATTGGCTGCCTCATTGTTAACAAGAAACTGAACTGAGAAGGAGCAGACAGAAGCTGCGTGCATTTGCATGGCAGCAGCAATCACATTTTTAACTGCCCGAGTTCAGAAACACAATTTGTGGCTATGTCTGGAAAAACTAGAAGTCACACCAGAAGCAATGGAAAATGCTCCAAGTCCTGTTAAGATGAGCATGAATTTGCTGACAAAGAGTCATTTTCTTCAAAGCATTTTTCTTATTCACATATTGACTGCAAAAATGCCATCAGCAAGGTGTGCAGTGCCCAAATCCTGTCAGAGGCATTCTGAGCTGCACACGTCTAATACTGCTAGCTGAGACTGTAAGCTATTCATCTGACCTCCGATTCCTAACAAGTAATTTAAAAAACAAATGGGTTGTGTACATTGTGAGGAACAGATCCTATCTTGAAGCTAGGTTCACTTCCAGTGAAAGCGAATACTGAGGGCACAGACGGTGGCTGCATTCATCATTTAGTGGTATTCATGTAAGAACATAAAAGAATCTCCCTCCCTTCCTCATCATCCCCCGGTCTAGCACAACTGGGAGCACTGCAGCTCAATATATTAAAAATGTGCTAAAGATGCTGGGGTATGTGGGCAGATAGGCCTAAAAATTGAAAAACTGACTCTGGGCAAGATGCCACAGAATGCTACCCGTTGAATTAGCATCCATTTTAACACTGACATGGACAATCTTCCAAGTTAAAGGGGAGCTTCCAACTCACATCTAGGGTACACTGCGCATTTTTGCTTTATTTATAAATACTTGAGTTTTTGAAAAGAGATGCAAGCAGATGAAATGATCTAGACAGCTTCCTGACTGTTCAGAATTAGTGCCCATATAAATTCTTCTTTCAGACAGTTTTAAACATAACACCACCCAGAGGGAAAAGGACAACTGAGACAACAGAGAAAGGAATCATAGTTGATGTTTACAATGTTAACACCTTGCTGTATTGGCCTCTTGTAAGTCTTCCAGTTCAAATTCAGTCAGATTTACTGTTAGGGAGCCGAAGGAATGCTGTGATCCATAAACAGGAGATTAATATTTTGTACTGTATACAACACGTCCAAAATCATAAAGGGGCTCTTTTACTGAGAAATGTATTCCTGGGGAAGACATCTTTCTACCTCTGTGGAGTTTTGCTGGTTCTCACTAATAGCATCAAGAAAAGCCCCTCTCCCCCCCAAACCCCAGGTTATCATCTGAAGGAAAGGATGCCTCACACCAGGAGCCCTGAAGCACGCTCTGTTAGCATCATTCAGATTACTGGGAGGATCTTTTCCTGTCAGAGAAATTTGAGACATCACCCTTTACCAAAGCCAAACTACTTATTATTTCTCAGGGCTGTATTTATCCACCAAGGCCAAGAACTGGGGTGGAGGAAGGGAAAGAGAGGAGGCCTTTCTCAACTATTACTATAGTTTCACAAGGCTGACAGAACGAGAACCACCTACACCAGTTATTCCACTTCAAGTTCTCAGCAGCTCAAAATAAGTCACAAGTTCTTCACTAAAATAACTGAAAACAGGTGGGAAAACATTGAAAAGTAACATTCATGAGTAGCTACATTTAAAATTCTTCACAGAAATCATATTCTTACTACTTATCCTACTATTCAGGTAAGGAAATGAACACCATGGTCCTTAACTTACTTCTAGTATTTCTGTAGGGCCAAAGCGAGCATTAAATGCGAAGCCATATGTATACATGTGGCTTTGCAGTAACATTTGCATGACTTTTTATTTTAAAATTAACAACAAAAAAGTTACCCATCAGCTTCTATGCACAGAAGGAAGTGAGGAGAGTAGTAGTCTCAGAGTATAATCCAGCTATACAAAAGACTCAAGACTAGCAAAGAATCTCAGGTTTAAGCATGTCTACCTAGTTTGTCAGGGAAAAAAACGGGGACTCCGCACCTGTAAATTCCTTGTCTTTCTCCATGTTGGATAAGGCCATAAGCCCTTTACCTAAGCTGCACAGAAAAATGGACATCTCTAAATACATCTTCAATACTGATGCTCAATTTTGCATCTAGAATATCTGCAGCTTTCTTCTCTCCACAGACAACTTTGTTTTGAAATAAAACAGTATTAGTTGCTGATATGCAGTATCCAATCCATTCTCAGTATACTTACAGGTGCCTTCTTGTCAATAGGTTTTATAACAAACTTCTTGTCATTGAAGGAGATGTTTCTGATTTCACTCCAGGGGAAACCAATCTTTGGAGTCAGTCTGGAAAGAAGAGGAATATTTTACGAGACGTTGCAATGAACTCTTTCTCACCACATTACTTCTAAAACACAGACTCAGTGGGATGCAGCACTTGACAGAGCTCGCCCAACAATGAGAGAGAAGTAGACGAAACAAAACCCCATACGGAGCAGCAAAAGATGCCCAATCGCCTCCTTTACAGAATCTCTTCTCATTTTGATCAGCCACCCTACTGACCTATGCATTGGGGCTGGTTTAATTACATGCCCTGTCTTTCAGAAGCAGATGCACTGAAGAACCATCCAAAGATCTTACTTATTCCCCCCCCACATCCCCTCACAGGCCCTCAAACAAAACACACCAGGTTAGCAGAGCCTAGTTTTGAGCACCTATACTAAACAGAATCCTGTTGCCTGAAGTAATTAGGGAGCAACTCAGCAAAAGATCTGTCACAGGAAGGGCAGAGGGAAAAACCCTCCACACAAGTTCAGCATCACAGTACTCTTTTTAAAGCCCTGACTTTTCTAGATTCCCTAGATCCTCAGCAATGCAAACAAGTGACAGAGGCAATGTACTTTAGCACCTACCATTGGGCCTCCTGGCTTCCAGAGTTAAATGATACTCAAAAGTATGATTTTAGCACAGAAATTGGCATCTATTCTGACAGACCACATGATGAATGGGGTCTATGGGGTGTCCAGATTCAACTGCCAGAAGCCACACATGCAACTTTCTGAAACACTTTAAGTTCATTTCTTTGAAATCAGGCCCTAAAACCCCCAGCATGCAGAGTTGAGATGCATGTCCTGTGCTTCCAGAAGGCTTCTGCTACATGATGGGAGGCATAACCCGAAGTAACTCAGACACTATCATCCTCCATCCCCTGCATATAAGTCTACCTGGCTGTTTCTTCACTGCTGTGCTACAGCTAAGCTCCATGAAGCCTTCACTGCTGAAGTGCTGGGCAGGCATAAGCACAGTTAGTAGAAGCAGATTTTTTGTCTTATGTTCCCTGCCACAGATTACAGGCAAGACTAGCAGGAGAGAGAAACCTGCTATTTCCTTCCATGCAAACTGCTCTTTCAGCCCATTCCACTAGTCACAAAGCAGAACTTCACACACTGGTCTTACAACAGTCCATGGCTCTTCTGTTGGAAAAACCATCACAACAATGCAAAGGCCAAGTGTCAGACTCCCACCTTTTCCTCACCGCTTACGAGCTCAGATCTGTTGGTGTACTTAAAATCTCCCATGAAGCTTCTCCAGTGAAGCTTAAAGACGTAATTTTTTTTTTTAATTATTTCTCTAGACTCTTGCATATAAAAAGCATCAAGTTATGAGATCACGTGCTTCTAAGCTATTCTACTACTTTACCTCTACATACCTGCACAGATCCAAAACAAGTTCAAATATTACAAGGGCTTGTGTATTTGAACATAAATTCCTTCAATTCCCCCTGCCCCAAACAAATATTTCATGTATATGTTTAATGTCACATACTTCTTTTATTGTTCCCTTATCAAGGGAAGATAACTGCTATCTCTAGAGAACATAATTATCAAGAATTAGGTCTTACACAAATATTAATACCAACAAACAATCTTCCTGTTATTATCTCTCCCCCCCTCAATGTATGTCTCTTCGGCACACTGAAGTGCTGACAATTATTTCTAGCAAACTGGTTGAATGCATAACGATTTAATGTTTAGTGCTTAAAGAAGCGCATAGCATCATGGTGAATCACTCAAGCTCTGTAAGAATCCTTTCTATAGATTTCATCAGTTAAGGAAAAAAAGCTGGTAATTTTGGAGGAATTTGCCTCATCTTTACAAGGATGGAAAGCTACTATGCATCATGATTTCATTGGGCCCAAGCATAAGATAACCTGGTTAATTTTTATCAGAAGTCAAGAATAAAGTGTACTCTTCAGAATTTACCATTCCCTGACCTTTAACTTAACTGCAAGATTATGCAATAGTGTGTCTGTGTAACATGAAGTAAGAACCGTACCGCAAATGGTTTGATTAGGCTAAGATTAGCAATTACTCCAGCCTCCTTCACAGTACCTTAAGAGTTTCAGCCCTAGACAATACAGTATGAAATTAACCAAACTATTTTAGTTGTCTAAGTTCTATTGCAGATTCTCCTCCTTACTGCAGAGGAAAAGCTTGAAAATACCTCGTAGCAGAAGACTGACGTACACTAAGTACAGAGGCTTGCATGCCTGTAGCACAGTATCATTTTCCTCAGGTTGAACTTCAACAATGAAGTCTTTGCTTTTCCACCTTTGCCCCAAACCCAAGATTTTGCACGTACAAGCCACAGGTGGGGTACACACTATCATTTTTCTAGTCCTTGTATCTGCTCAAAAGACTTAATTACATAGTTAGCAAGAGTTATGGCAGAAACAAGCAATTTACTCCAGCACTATATTTGTTTTGCAAACACTCTTGATAGCTCTTCAGATGAGGGCTGTATTCTGTCTGCTTCTGCAGCTCGAAAAACCTGTTTGTGAGACCATGGTTACCTAGCACAACTAGTCATTCAAGACTGAAGTATTACATGAGCGAAACTACTTTTCTTTCAAGTGACACTCCTTGTTTTCCAGGTGACAGCACATATTAGCATTGCAGGGAAGTCTGCATTTCTCTTTGCCATCTTAACAGAAGCTCCAGAAAGTTCCAATTAGTATTTGCGTTGCATTCAAAGCTTTTTGAAGGCAAACAAACAGAGCAAGTGAAATCCCCTCTGTATTACAATGACAGTCTGTTACAGACTTATTACATGAAACCAAGACCTGGAACACTAAAAAAAAGAAGAGCATACAATCCAGACAGAAACCCTTCCTTTAAAAAAAAAAAAAAAAAAAAGGGTATTTTCAGTCCCCTTCGAACCATGGAGTATTAGAAGTGACTTGTAGGCTTAGATACAGCTGCTCTCATCTTCCTTTTATGTTTATTTATAGATGCAGTCTATTATTTCCCACCTACTATCCAATTACTAATGGATATAACAGAAGGGTTCTGTCTTTAACAGAAGGGTTGACTAAAATTATGCGTACTTCAGCAAGACCTCATTTCATTCTCTGCTTTATGGTCAACTCCTCCCTGGATTCTGGGTATTACCTGGCTTTGGTTTCACGTCCACCCCATTACACCTTACTTTTTCAAGAACAGGCAGTTGTACATGCGTCTATTAACTTCATTAACTTCAGTATAGGAATGGCCTTAATCCTAACACTTTGCAGATACATTTGCCTATCTAGGTTCTCAAATTGTATTCACCACTGGCATACCTGGCAACCTGACTAAAGGAAAAGCTTGGTCAACTCCTTATCTTGGTGTTCAGGTCTATAACTGCACTTGCTTTACTAGATGACATTTTACAACTGACATCTGTTCTTCTATTAGCAGATCAAGCTATGAAGATCAGGAAAGTCATGAAAGCATAAATGAAATGAAGTGCTTGTTTCCTAGCACAGTTTCACCTCCTACTAGAAAACAAGCAAGTTCTAAACTTTGCCCTGATCATGTAAAATGAGAAATGCCCTTTGGCTCCCACACCAGCCCTCGCTCCAGTAGATCAGAGGTGAAAACAAAAGCCTTACTTGTCATCCTTTTCATAGATGTTGAGCCCCAAGGCATCAACTCCCAGCCAGAGGTCAGTTCCTTTCTTATTCTTGATTTCAAAGTAGTTGATTCCATACATCTCCAGGTCTTGAGCAATCTTCAAGTATTCCAGCATGGCATTCTCTCTAGTTGAGGCAGGAAGGAGAGCAGATGTTAGTCAGAAAAATAAAAAGCTATCTCAGAAAGAAAAAGAGTCTTCAGAAAAAAAAAAAAAGCAGCAACTTTTCCTAAACCAACACAAATGCAGAAGTTAAAACTGAACATTCAGCATTGGGGATTCACTTCAGGAGTTATGTTACACCTCTGTTCACACACACATTCACTCTACTTCCATTTGCCAAGCCCTAGTATTTCTAGACAGGAAGTTAGCAACTTTCATCTCTTCAAGCATTTATCCTTGTCTCAAGACACCATCAGTGGGAAAGGTACAGTACCTGAACTTTCCCCATCTGCCAATGCAAATGCTTCAATGAACTTAAGGTTAGAGACACACCTTTACTTTTATCCACTCAGTCATCACTGATGCACTGTACCTAGGTGCCAGCTTTTTCAGAAAGCTATGAGACTGTTCTCAGCACCAGTGTGGAAATCTGACTCAATTTTACCATTTGCTTCAATGTTAGACTAGAAAATACACACCACAAGATCCCCACACAAGGGACTCTTGGAGTCTTACAAAAGCATGTTGTTGAACTGCAAGCTTAAGACAACTAATCAACAAAGTGACCAATATGAAACACTTACTTCAGCATACCACTGTGTTCAGCATGCCAAACCTGGATCCGTTCTTCCCACTGGTCTCTGGAGAGTTTATGCTGATCCATCACCCTAACACATGGCAAGAGATATCGGCAAGATTAGACTGTGTTCTGCTATATCCATCGATGTCTATCTTTGCTATAGACCCACCCATGAAGTCTTACTGAAACTAAGAGAATAGCCTACCCAGCCCAAAGCTGTACTGTGAAGCAGAGCCATTCAGAATGAACAAAAACCACCTTCATTCTCTGTGAAGCCTTTCTGGTTGCTGCCCAGAGACACGAGAGGAGTAATGCAGAACATCGCAAATAGAATCACATGCATGCTGCAGACACGAGGGTTAAAGCAAAGCAAAAGTAGGTGTGGTGTCTAATTCCGGGAATAACAGAGTGCCATCACGAGGTTATGACACTTGTCTTATAACATACACTTCTCCTCTGTGGGGATGGACTACCTATATCTAGCCTCATAACATGCTTTTCAGATATGGGATTTGACTGTACATTTTGACTAAGAACATGCAACCCAAACTTCTCCAGGGGTAACGTTCATAACTGCTGCCTGCTCTTTCCTTCTTAAAGAAGAGACACACACACTGCCAGTTACCAGAACTGCAGCGCTGTTGAGGAAAGAAAAGAAGAATTGTGTGTTTCTTCTCCTGAGCTCACCCAGCTACCTTTCCCTAAGCAACCCCAAACAGGCAGCACAAAAATGTACTTTTAACATAACAGATAGAATTAAAAGGAGGATAAAAACCATGTATATACAGCTCAAAAAAAAAATGTTTTCAGTGAAACTCTGTGTAACTAGAATGCAAACTCTTGACCCCTTTTTTATTATTATTAAAGGGAAACTGAGTCAAACAATTCCTTTACCTCTGGGGGATCAGACGCTCTGAATTGAGGTATCCAGGCTTGTGCACTTCTTTGTTGTAATCTCCAAACTTGGCCTGCACAGCATAAGAGCCAAGAAGAACTGCTGTTTCAGGAGGACAGTAGATCTCATCACTGAGGATCCCTTCCTTCACCTGCAGAAAGAAGAGCTTCTGCGTGATGTCCTGTATCAGCTCTTCAGACACATCTTCTGGGAAGAACTTGGCACGGAACTTGAACTGGAGGGGATTCTCCTTTCTGATTTCTTGAGCAGACACCTGAGGACAGTGGTGACACCACAACTAAGCAGGGTTGTAAACAATAGAATAAACTGCTTCTACACAGAAAAAGGGATTTAGGGCATTTGCCTTAAAAAGGCATCAGTTTTCAAAAATGTGTTTCTGCAGTAATCTGGGCCCATATGCTACAGTGAGAACTCTCAAGCACACACAGGAGCACTTTCACCTTCATTCATCTAGAGGCACGAAGCTCCCTGCAGAGTTTTGGCTAAACACACTCCAGCACTATATTAATCATTTAAGAAGTCAGTCTCTAAAAAGAGAGGTACAGACATACTCCCCACCATCTCTTTTCTTTCACTGAGACAAAGAGGTGCACTTCAGAGTGAAACAGCTACCCTCTGCCCAGCATACCTCCTGCAAGCTGTGCTGGTTGGCATGAGATAAAGAAGGTGCAATGGCCTTCGCACCCTGGGAAAAAGATTCCAAGGGTACAGTCCACAGGCCTCCCACAGCTTCATATCAGCCAAGTGTCTGACAACTAATTGCTGTCATTCCTTAATTCCAGCTGCTCACTTGTATGAGAACCCAGGGAAGATGCATTGCGTTTTCCAATTAAGTCAGCAAAATTTTGCTTGTACACTGAAATTTTGCTCGGTCACTGAAAAACGTAGGATTTGCCAAGTTGCATCAGACGGCAAACCCATTTAGTATTGTATGTGTTTGACAGAACAGCCCCCTTACACTGAACAGGTAAGTCACTGGCTGCCCCATCAGGAAAAACAGTTCGTATCCTCATAAGAATTGGAAGTTCATGAACAAGAGCACATTAGAGGTATCTGAGCTCCATGTTACAACTGCCCAGCCTTGAAGCATCCTATCTGTCTGACCAGTGCAGCAACTAATTCCGCACAAGCAGAGATTAAAACTGTTACTAGTCATGATGTTCCTCCAGACACAGAAAGCTAGCTGTTTCTGCACATTAAGGGACAGCATTAAGCTGCTGCTGCGCATAGGACGAGTACAGTAAAGCTTTCCACCACTCACACAGAGAGAAAAGAGTAAGCCTCCACCATGCCACACCTCACACAAACAGTTCCCACAGAGGTCATGAAATTCTCTCCAGAAATAATCCTTAAATTATGCATATTAAAGAACAATAAACAAGTACAAGGTTTATGAAGTCACAGACAATAACACATCAGGAATCATGTAAGCTTTAACCTTTACTCAGCAATTACCTTTTTATCTAGCTTCAGCCAAGTCTGGAATCCCTTGTTATCCACATACTGAAGACCAAAGTACCACACTTCTCGCAAACCTATTGTTTTAACCACCTATAACAGAAAAGTAAAAAAAAGTTATTGCAGGGAGCAGTTCACCTGTACGTCTTGCCCAGGTATCCTCTCAAGTCCCAGAACCACTGAATCTGCAGGCAACTGCCTAAACATACTCATCTTGCATCAATTAGTTTCATCTTGTCAACAAAAACACACAATTGCCTGAGAAGATAGCAATGTCGTCAGCTATATTCATATATTGTAAATACCAACCAGATAAAAGATCCAGAAACACCCTTGTTGACTGGATTGTACATTTACTAGTGACAATAGCCCTGTTTAGACAAGTTCCTTTTCCTCAGTAGAGATAGCTTAACAGTCCCCAACCTCCTCCTACTCTCGCTTGTTATTATTCCTCAGTAGTTTGCTGCCAGCTCATCTGCCTGCAAAGCCATGCCCTAGACAGAGCTGTGATCTGGGAAGATCCACTACACACATCTGGATTATTTCCTTGATGTTATTTGCAAAGTAGCCCCTCACAGTGATGTGGGCATCACCACAGGGAGCTGAACTGAGTGGAAAGCAAGAGGGTTTTTGTTTGTTTTTTTAAAAAAAAAACAACACTTTGCAACTTAGGGAAGCAAGACAAACTCAAGGATGTAGATACATGGACTAAGATCTCAAACTAGGATCTGTTTCACCCTCCCCATGTGTAGTATTGCTAGTATGTAGTATGAGACACTACAGCCAGAGAGCAGACTTACTGGAACGAACTTTCTGTGCTAACTGCACGCTCTTTGAGCAATGCAAGCATTTTGTTCCACAGCTCAAGACAATGATTTGGGGATACTTAATTAGTTTTTGCTGTAGTTTCCATTAAATTTGCTTACCAGTGAGCTAGAAGCCAGGAGTTTGTACCCAAGGGCTTCCTGGGGTTGGTAAGGGACATGGGGAAAGTGGGGAAAGAAACCATGCTGGCTAGCACCCTGAGAATTACTGTTTATATATGCCATTTTTTAATTAACAGGTAACATACAAGGTTTAGTGATATAAGCAGACCAAGGAAATTGCATAGACATTAATGTGAAAAACATCATTAAGCAAATGCCCCTTTCAAGACTACAAAGATCTGTGCCTACTAGCTGAGGAAATCGAGTATCTTCCTAGCTGAGCACTGGGCTGTTTTCAGCAGGCTATGATTTACACATTCTACTTTCTATAAGCAACTAGCTACAGTGAACTAGAGTTTGTGTTAAAAACAACAAAAACAACCATCCCAAACCCCACAAATCCGTCAAAAAAAAAAAAGAGCTGGGCTCTGAAAAAAATTCAACATTTTTGACTGAAATTCCTTTGCCCTTCTTTCCCAAACTGGCTTGTTTCACCATAGAAGTACCAAGTTTTCTGAAGGCAACATGCATTTTTTTTAAAAGGGTCAGAACCAGGCTTTACTCAACCTAGCAGAAATGCAAGGGTATGTTGAATGCGGTGCACCCCATTGCACAAAAATAGTGTTGCAACATGTTAAAATGAAGAGTTGCACAAATCAAGCAGTTATCAGGTCATTATCTCTGGGCATCTCTTACAAAGAAAAAATACTCCTCTATAAACCAAGACAGCTGGAAAGCTTACAGAAGTTATGACCCCTCAAGTTCTTCCCAAAACATAAAGGCAAGGAAACAAAAAGCATTACACTAGACTTCAAATTTCAGCACTTGGGGTCAAATACCAAGAACAAAGATGAGACTGTTTTAGCCTGTATTCTGGGAAACAGGTTTGCAAAGCTTCCTCCATAGCTAAACAAACAAAAAAACCCTAAGAACCAAAGTGTTTCTTAGATTCAAGATAACTGGGGGGAGGGGAGGAGGTTATCCACAAAAATGCACAGAGGAGCAAATCTTGAACCTGCCCATTCTACCCAAACTGACAAAGAAAATCTCAAAACTGTGGCTGGAGCTTAAGGCACATTCACTCAATAGAGACAGGCAAGTTCTCATTTAATGAGGCCTTTCAATTGTCAGTCATTTGATGCTCTCTTGATCAGATTATCTGCTCAAAAGGAATAGTGCAATTGCTTTAAGAAACTAAATTAGCTCATGGGCCACAGGTCTTGGCATACTCGTGCTGGCACATAAGGCACTGGCTACCTCAGTACACTTCCGAAACTGCTGGTGGCACTCTCCCCTTCACTGGAATTTCTTCCCCTTGTTGCCAGAAAGGTGCAGGACTGCCAGGACTAGCCAAGGGGATGTACTCGAGCCAGCTCCAGAGACCACTCCATGGGTTCCCAGAACACCTCAGATGTAGCTGCGGCTTGAGCAGAGCTGAACTCAACGTTCGGAGGCTTCACTATTTTCCCCTTCTGTTAAAAGGGAGTCATGATCTGTCTTATGTGCAGCATACATTTAAGATAGCAAAGCCAATAAGCACAAGGGCACTGCCTGAGTAATTCTGTTAGCTGACAGCCAGGCCAAGAAATCATCTCGTGGTTTTTAAAGACAGCCCTTCTTCTTCCATACCCTTTCCCCCCCCCTCAGTGGTTCTGCATTTCAAGTTGGGCCACTCCCCATTCCAGGGAAAACCTGTTGCCTCCATAGGCTTTAACTGGGTGTCAACTCCACCTCCAAGATCAGGGTCCAGTAAAAGCCATGCACAGCAGAAGGGAAGAGGGGCTGTCAGAACAGTTGAAATTAAACAGTCTTTAGCTGCTCCAGTCTGTGCTGCCATTATACCAAAGTCTGTCTCCTCTTGATGTGCAGAAGTACAACCCAACAAGGTAAAGGCCACCGGTAATTTTCCGATCACACATTTTAAATCCCAGCTACAGGACGAAAGGACCAAGTCTTCATGAGGTGATTTTCCATCCCAGAGCACACCAAGTACTACAACAAGCACTATTTTCACGAGAACTACCTAGACAGCAGACTAGAAGTATCTTGGATCTGAAGAATCCTGCCTGTTTCCATCTTCTCAGGAGTTTGTGCTTCTCTAGTTTCTCTTCTGACAGAGAAAAGATGCTGACTCTTTACAGATAGAAATGTAACAAATATGTGGGCAAAAAAAAAAAAAAAACTTTTTGAACCTTTGTCATCAGGAATACAGGACGTATTTATACTCTCTGGTCTAGGCATTGCTTTTAAACACCTAGCTTTTAGACACTTGGATTGTTGTACCCTCAGAGATGAAACTTGATGAAGCCATGCTAACGGGGGGGGGGGGGGGGGGGAAGTTACCCAAATGCAATGGTAGTCAGCAGGCTATAGAAGGTCAAACACTAAATGCTGGTTGCATAAAAACACACGTTTCAGATGCAATTCAACAAATTTCCAGTGAATACTTGAAGTTTATCCCACATCAGTGACAATGAAAAGGACTTACTTAGAACTAGTGCTAAACAAAGAACGTGTAGTACTCTATTGCATACCGCAAAGTTTCTCAATGATTATAATTTAGTTTCCTCCTTTCACTCCATGAAATAAAGAAATTTTTTTTTTTCAGTGGGTGGAGAGGAGTACTTCTTACCACAATCTGTACAATTGCCATAACACTTAACAAATTCTAGCTAACTCACTGAAATGAGAAACTACCAAGAAAAACTTGGAAGAAATGAATGTTGTTTAGCCAGCTTCACCTACTTGAGTTAAAGCTCAACCACCCTTTGCTATCAAGGCTACCAGGGGACAAGGGGAGAAGTGCAAAGTAATTGCTGCAGTGCTTCATGAACAATATGCCTAAGTATTCACAAGTCTGCACAGATCAACTTAGTTTTCAGTTTCAGCAGCAATATTTAGAAGCAAGCTCTTAATTTTTTTTTTTCTTTTTTGAATTCCAGATGTTGATTTTTTTCTGCTGAAATCTAGATCTTAAATCAGTTTTATAAGGGCAAGGTACATAGGACTAACGAAGTTCCACAAAGCGCTCTTTGTTTGGTTTAGTTGTCTTTACCTGACCTTTGGTAGGTGTATCTCTAAACAGACCTGTATATTGTTAATGCAGTCACAGGACGAGTAACAGTAAGAGCGGGGAGTCCCTTGAAGGACTCATGTCCTCCGCTTCCTTAGGAATCCCTGGAGGCAGACTGGATAAGCCTCCACTCTGTCCTGCTGCATACGGGCTTCTTAAAAGGCGTGATGCTATAGCTTCTGTATGGTGATCAAACTCTTCTATTTTTCTAATAGTGTGGCAAACTCAAACATCCATGGCAAGTAGCAACCTCCAACTCAGCTTCTTAATGAATCCAGCTGCACCTTCACCAACCCCCTAAAGACTTGATTCCGAAGAGTTTTATGTACAGGGACAACACTCGAACTTGAAAGTTTCAGTAATGAATAAAAGTTAAGCTGTATTTCACACTACCTGTGCTGTCCAGATCTAGACATGTCTAGATGCCTTATGACACTTCATCACCCAACACTGCTAGGAAGACAGGTTTCACTGGAACATAACACCTGCAAGAATCTTCAGTTATTTCTTTCACTGTGATGGAATTTAGAGAACTTAGGAACAGGGCCCTTTGATTAGGAGGTAGAGAAAGGTAGGTTTGGAATTCAGTCTTAAGAAAACATTATACTCTCCAATATACTCTAAATTTAAGCAAAAAGAGCCCATACCAACACTGTACTGACCTGGTCAAACAGCTGTTTGCCTGTAGTGTTCGGCTGGATGGCAAACTCCAGCTCTGCATCCACAGTAACAACTCGAACATTGATCTAGGGAGAAAAACAAAAAGCATTGTTTTAGGTAGATTGAAAGCTATTTCTCAACGTTAACACAGTACTTTGCATACAATACAGTCTCCATGCTTTGAGGTACTACCAAAACCCTTATAATGTACACACTTAAGATTAGATTTTTGTTATCACATCAGCAAATTTAACTGGGGCACTGACTTAGCTGTCTTATCCAAATTGCTCTGCAGGTTCTCCTATTCAATGCAGGATTGGATTTGGCTTTAGGTTAAATGAGGGGGCATCTTAGAGTTGGCTGTCTTCAGGCCTAAAACCCCTTGGACTAAGGGTTTCTTCAAGCACACGGCATAGTTGCCTGCAGGCCATCCCTTGGATTACAGAAGGCCCTAATGACTAAATTAAATTTGAGACTTATAATTTAACTGTCATTATATTAGAGCTGGAATTAATCTGGGGCTTTAAAGGCAAAAGGCTACAGATTATTCTTATGAAGCAATCACCATTAACCTGAAAAACATTCATTCTTCCTGTCATAAAAATCTATTCAGCAAAGTGACAGCGGTTATGGATACTGACTGATACTATAGGGCATGAATTCACTTACAGCTAACGCTGTTAGTGAAGAAGCACCTTGGCCAGACTTGTTGCAATAACAGAAGTAGAGTGCAAGACTGAGGTTAGCATTGTATGCAGAAGACAAGAGTGTTTAACTAATCAGTAGAAAAAGTCTATTAGCAGTTAAATCAGAAGACAAAAGAAACAACCAAGCTTGCAGGGAACAGCATAATGACCAGCAAGGTAATGACAAATCAAGAGAGGATTCTCTCTAACTCTCACAACTATAGAAAACTATACCACTTGCAATATTATACTATATCTCAATAAATAAATAACATCCCCAAACAAATTAAGAGCCCAAAACCAGATGATCATGCAGTATCCTTCTAATAAGTCAGATTTGTAACCTGGTGTCTCAAAAAAAAGAAAAAAGAGTACTTGTAAATACAAGACCAGACAACAGGTAATCTAAACACTGATAAGATTTCAAGACATTTTCCCAACATCTTTATAAATGTCATGTTAAAGACAGCAAGAGCTGACAGACCCGGAGAGCCTGCCCCAGCTGCAGCACTGGCATCCAGTGCAGGGGCACATCTCTGAAGAAACAAGAGGATGTGGTAGAATAGGGACCAAATCACTCGCTACAAAACCTTGACACTGCAGCAGTTTCCAGTCACTTCATTATGTATATTTAAACTCTAGGGTAAGTGTCAGGTGAACTAACATGTTACAGTTAACAGAGAAGCGTGAATAAAACAAGTTGCCTCAGCTTGTTTGAGTCAAATGTAATGCAAAATTGTGATCTTTTTCAGGGAGCAAGGAAGGCATCAACTGTCTTTTAACCTTCATAGAGATGTTTTTCTAATGTTTTCCCAGGTGACAGACTCTCCTAGAGAAAGATGACTCGAAGTAGTTTCCAGGTCACGGAACCCCAGAACTGAACCAGAGAAGGTAACTGCTTAGGTGTCCTGTCACTTTCAAGCTGCATTTTTAAAGCAGCATCCTTAAAAAATAAAATCCTAATTTAAATAAATTGCTTTAAACACAGTAAAAGTAAAATCTTTCCTGATTGCCCGAGGAGCTCCTTTTCACAGCTGTAGCACTTGGGATCTCTAAGGACTCACGGCAGTATGCTTAAGGTTTTCTTCCTGTACCATAGGAACCAAAGGTTTCCCCAAACAGTGTAATGAGTGTAGCAAGGGAAGGGAAGTTCAGATACCAAATTCTCAAGAACAATAAGACTGCAATTTGAAGATGTGACCTTAAAAAGCTCCTGTTGCTTAATCCCTCTCAGCAATAAATCCCTAATCATATTCTAATCCCTTCCTACCCCCCTCAAGGAAACATATGCTCATAATCCGCTGTTTTGTGTGGTACAAGTTACTTGTACTTCTGGATACAACACCACAGTAGGTGTAAAATAAGTATTACCTTACAAATTAAAAGAATTGAAAGGACGTGCTTCTCAAACCTTACCAGAGAAGGTTTGGGCTGTCGGCTGAGCACTGAACTCCAATCAGTACCAGGATGCTCATCTTTTACTTTATCTCCTTAATGGTTATTTATTAGTTCAAAACAAAACATTCTCTATCCTAAAGGAATATCCTACATTACTTCAACTCTAAAAGATCCTTCTGGATACAGTCCCCTTCCTAAAAGATCAGCTACACAGTGAGCTAGTTAGTGCTTAGAATCCACCTGCTACATCTTTCAAAAATGTTTTTAGCATTAAGACCAAAAATGGAAGTCATCCTCTTTACACTTCAATTACGTAGTCGTAAGCATGGAGAACATGACTGCTTGGTCATCGAAAAGCTCCCAAGGACACTTGGGGCATGTGGTAAAGGTTAACTTCTGTGTTCTCCAAAGGGCTGAATGACCAGCAGGATACAGAGGAATTCCCTTGTGTGCCAGCAGACAAGCCCTGAGCCACACGAGAGGCAGACTAAGGAGAGACAGGATATCTAGCAGTTGTCATTTCCATGAGTAGATGGTTGCCTGGAAAAATCCGTTGAGCCTCCTTCCTGCCGTATTACATCCTTTTGCTTCTCATCTCCAAACCCGAGTCTGGATTTCAAGAAGAACATAATGGTTTTAGCAGTATTTCTAAATGTATGTCCTACAACCACTCCACATGAGCTTTTAGCACAGAGAAGCTAGTAATGAAACAGGCAACCTGAGCTTAATTCACTTGAAACCCTGGTTTGGGCACTCTAAAAAAACTTCTATGTCTCTCAAGCAAAGAGGAGATCAATGTGGAATACAGCTCAGACCGTAAGAAACTCGCCGTGGCACCAAGATGATTAAATCAAAGCCCAACATGAAAAACAATTCAAGGTATTGCTGGGGAGGGAACAACTCAGACTAATTCCTACCAGCAACAAAAAGAGCAGGACACAGTTAAGAAAACTTTGACAATTGAAACTCTGCTTATCCCATGTAGGCAAGGCAAAGCAGGTCATTTTTAAGATCCCTACCAAGTCCCAGCAGTATCCCAGGACAAAAACTTAAGCAAGCAGTTTTTAATTGTTTCGTAACAGCGAGAGGGGAGAGATGGCAAAGAAGAATGCATGACTTACACATGAAGTAAGTTTTTAAATGCACATAAGAGGCTAAAAATCCTAGACAGATAGATATAGCTTCCCAATCCACAGGCTCATGCCATAAAACTTTGATTACACTTCTATGCCCAAGACTAACATACTTAAAACAAATCAAAAATAAGGCCTTAGAGGACTTGTGTGTTCTGAAACATTACAGAACACAAGGCTTTCATTTTCCTGTCTTAGGATGCATAAAATTACTAAGAAATTTGATCCAGAGGGGGGAAAAATAAACAAACATGCAGTTGAAAACACAATGCCATTTGCATTAAAAGGAAAATAAGCTCTGTGAGTCATAAAGACAACAGAAACTGAAGAGTTTATTCCACTGAATTACTGAATGCTAATTCCATGAATTCAGGCTGTTCAGGATAGACTTATCTACATTTCCAACTGGGAGAGGAAAGTGGAAGTAAAATTAAAGATGGACTGGAGAGAACTTTAAAATAAACTTTATATAATCTTAAAACAATGGAGAGTTCCTGTACTAGAAGTTGCAGTAGTTAGAATGGGATCTCCCTTTCTTCAGTAGTGCCCTCAGGTCTTGCTTGTTTTTGTTTTCTGCCCCTTGAGCCATCTCCTCTAACACTAAACCAGGAGATCACTCTGTGGGACACTGCAGCCTTTTGGAGATTGTGCACCACACCGTAACCTAGAAAATTAAAAGTGCCATCTGAAAAACAGGTTCAGAAAACTCTCTCTTTAAGGAGGCAACGTGTTGCCAACCAGCTAAGTTGCAACATCTCTGCGCAAGACCTGAGACGTAGATAACAACCCAAGATGACATTGCCTCAGTCCCTCTCTCTCATAAATGCGTTGATTCCCAGGTGTGCTGGGCACTGTATACGCACAGGTAACTTTTTGACTGAAGCCTGACTCTTGGGCTATGGCTTGTTGGTCCAGAATCCATCTCTGGTTGCAGCCAACAAGGTATCTTTGGAGTTGACCATCTACCTCCTGATATTGAGCTACTCTATTGTAAAACATCCCACGCTGAAGGGGAAAAGGAGGGTGGAATGAGGGTGTGGGTGGGTGGGTGGGGAGAACAACACATGTACCCCATACACAGCAAGCCACTGGGGATATTTTACATACTGATGCTTGAAAGAAACCCAATTGCGCAAGTTCATAGTTCACTGAACTATTTTATTATACAAGTGAAGCTTTGCAAGTCATTTAAAATACTATACTATTTATTTCCATACGATAAAGGGCAGTAAATACCAACCTTTACACGTATACATAGGGAAACCAGTACTTTGTATGTTCCATATTGTTATTATGCAGCTCTAAACACCTCTGATAATGCTCAGGAATGCTTTCTTCCTCTTTTCAAGGAGAGGTAAAGACCAGAGTCTCTTAAATAGCAGGTTTGCAGGTACAAATGCTAGTGAAGCATCTTTCCGAGTGGTGGCAACTAGCACTTCATAATGGAGAAACCTAGATAGGAATGCCTTCTTTCTTCAGTCACTGGAAATTCCAGGTAAGCTGCGAGTACACATAGGCAAACCGACCACCTAGCACAGAGGGGACAAGGAGTTGTTGAAGTGCTGCACCTGTACAGCACTCACTGTGAAAAATATGTATGTGGGCCTATTAAGGCTCCTTGAATGCACCCAAAGTGTCTGTATAGCACATGGATGTGCTTGTGCTGAAAAAATACAGCTGTCTTAACAAGAAAGAATTGAAAACAGTAGTAGTAGGAATCAGACCAAGTCAGCCTGGCTTGCATCCTCACCTCTGCAGGTTCGTACGCTATTTCTGCTCCTCCGCCACGCACACAACTACTATTATATTTGTAATAAATAACAGACAGGCTTTTTGCCCTGAGTTGCAATGTGTCTGCATGGATGGAGTAATTACATTTCAACCTTAGCAACCAGACCTGTTTGCAGATGTTTATACCGATTAGGCATCTGGTAACAGGAGAGGCAATTTCACATAGCAGCATCGGGAAGGGCACTGAAACTGCTCCCTGTGCCTCTGCCTTCTATGTATTAACAGCGTTCATTGATTCCAGACCCACCCATAATGAGAGAACATTGCCAGCTCTGTCTGATGACAGCTACTGTGCTGCTAACTGATAGAGTAACTACAGTTCCTGCAGCTGGATAGTATTTTGGAAAAAAAAACAGATTTGTTTAGGTAAAAAACAAAACAAAACCACCACCACAAAAACACACTAGATGCTCCAGAGCTCAGACCCAACCTGCTAACACTTCACTGTCTCCACAAGTCACTGAAGTCAACAGCCAGTGGTTCAGGGACTGTGGAAGGGCAAGCAGAACTCTGGGAGTATAAGTAGCTTGAATAGCCCAAGAAAACAGAGAGAGATTAGTTCAATTTATTATGTTATTCCTTAGTACCTATAGACACTGACATGTCAAGAACACATCACTCAGAGCCAGTTCTACTTCTTCTTTGACCAAATAACGTGCCTAATGGATCAAGCTTCATCTAGTAACGTATGTGATGTGGTCCTATATGACACAGACTAGGTACACAACAAATCTAAGCAACGTGAATATTACAACTGACAAGTCATGCACCTAAATACTCCATAGCTCCTGACAAGGCAGGAGACAATGTTGTATCAGGCCAGCAATCAGTTCTCCCTGCTGCAGGGTTGCCAAAACACGACTTCCAGCCTGACTGGACTCAGTACTTTCATCTTGCTGGAACACGAATTAGGGACATGCACTCTGACCTGGTCATGGCTGGCCAACGTCTTGAAAGTGGAATGTGTGTGTGGGCTGGAGTGCAGTGAGCAAGAAAATGTGGTTAAGTACTCTCACAGTCCCTGAAGATGGAGCACACTCACAAGTCTGCACAGAGCATCCAGTGGAAAACAAGAACTGTTTAGGAGGCCAGGGCTAGAATTCAAAGATCTTGCTAAGTCTTAGAAATAGTTGCAAATGTTTCATGTGGGAAGGTGAGAACAGACAAGAAATAGACAAGGAGATGAACAAATTACAACAATTTACTTTCAAACAACGGGCTGTTTGCCCCAAACCAGCAGGACTGTAGATAAGGATGCGGTCTATTATTAATCCCCCCAAGAACACCGCATTTCCTGGTGTGATGCTATTGCATAGAAAGAAAAATTGCATTCTTGAGTGTATTTGTCAGCGGAAGCATTACTGAAGATGACTACTCTGTTCTGCTTGCCTGGTGACTTGCCAGCTGGAATGCTGTCACCCACATTTGAATGCTTCTTTAGGAAGGAAACAAGTTAATCAAGGAAAGTCTGCACTAAACCATAGGTCAGTTTTTTTCCTAACCTATGAAAAACTGGATTTGATTTGATAGCATGTCACTGATCTCTTTTAAAGGGGAGCCATCTGAAACACAGCAATTTTTAAACCCAAAAGCAGAACAACAAAAAGACTCGAGCAGTTTGGTGACAGGAGAGGAAACAGCCTCATCAGCTCACAAAACATGAGCAGGGAACGGCCTCACCAGCACCCACTTGACTGACCAGGTAAGCTCACTGCGCCGATTCAACCGACCCAGTTTCTCAGCACACCGCATTAAATCAAAAAGACCTGACTGAACCAAAGGCCGTGCTCCATTTCAGGTCTCATTGTGTTAAACGCTGCTTCCTCATGGCAAATAAATGGGAACATTAAGTCACGTTCCCCAGGAATTCCTCCGAGTTTATGAAGCAGAGTTAGATACCGCTGCATTCGTGGCTGGTAAGATTAGAGTTGAACAGGCTGGTCTTCGTTCTTTAAAAACCCGCTCACCTTCCCGTGAGAGGGGAAAATACCACTGAGGGTAAATACAGGGGTATATAATAGTCTAGAAAGCTGGCAGTTTCAGATTGTTCAGCATGGTTCTTAGCCACATCTACTAGTCACCTCTAAAGCAACAGCTTGTACAACTGTAACTTTTTTGTAGTAATCTTCAGTATTTATGGAGCTACACTTAAATTAAGTTTCTTAGGTTTACTTAGGGCAGTGAAAGTCCAGGTACTTGCTGCTTGCATGTAAGGTGAAAAAGCCTTATAACAGGTTACGTGGAAATTCTTCTGAAGACAGAAAAAGTACTTTGACGGGAAGCCAAGAATAATTTTGACATGAAATTGGAAAGCTAAAGACTCTCCTGGATGAAGGCTGGGGGTTGTACACATGGGCAGGAAAACCTTGAACACCCAGATCTGGGGAGTCATCTAGAAATTCCAGTTTTAGCAGAACAGGCTGAATTTTCAGGACAAAGTTACCCCCCACCCCATACACAGATTACAAGAAAGCTGATATATTGAGTTTGATTTTGCTGTCAGGTCACTTGGCTCTTCTTTGTGAGATAGCGTGAAACCTTCCATACAATCAAACATGAAAATAATCCTAGAATGTGATTTCAAACTTATTTAGTTTAGATATGCAGAAGATGAAATGTCACACTAAATTACACGCCTATTTCAGTTTCCTTTACCAAAGCCTGACATATCTTCTATTAGCAAACAATAAAACCGAGTAGCAGACATCTGTGTGAAAAGCTGAGCAGCAGTTATAGATGCACTTTGGTTCTTAATGTAAGGCCAAGCAGTAACACCCTGCATGCCGCAAGATCATGAACACTTCATGCAGCTCTGGAACTGTGTATAACCCTACATCTTTAACCACCCTTGCTCCCAAATGAGTCCATCTCAGCTGCAGGCATCCAACAGTGCCCACCTGTGTTCAAGTAACATTTGCTCCTCAGTGGAGCTGCAAAGACAAAAAATGCTCTTTCCAGGAAGAAAAATAAATAAAACTTTTCTTCACTAACCGAAGTTTCCCCAACTCTTTCCTAACACACAAACTGTATCATTCTGTCTCCAGTTATATAGAAAATTAAAAATTGAGACAGTAGTTTTTATTTTTATTTTTTTAATTTAAGATTACCTAGGGGCATCCCTATGCCCTAACAAGACATAAAGCAACACAATTTAACCCTGAAATGCCCCTAGATATTACCCTTAAACAACCCCCTTTTAAATTAGGGAGATCAGATGTTTTCCACAAAAACCACTTGATCCGACTTTCTCTGAGGGCAGGAGGGATGATTTGCTCTCAACACAGACCAAGTCAGGAACTAGTCTGAGGGCTTAATGTGTTCTGTTGAAAAAAAGTAACACTTGAAGTCTCTCTGATGCTGTGCAATAGGAGTATCTGCATATAAGCAACAGATCTCTTTAAAGAGCAAGCACGCAGCCAGTGACAGCAGACTCGTCGTGGCACTGCTGCTTGGACGAGCCATCTGCCCCCAGTGCGCGTTAGGACAGATTTAAGAACACAGACTGCAGCAACAACAGGTCCTTTGTACCTAAAGGATAAATACAGAGGGAAGCTGGAGGCCTCTAGATCAAACTGCTCCACACACAGACTGTTTTGTCATGACAACCATCACATCCAATTAAACATAATGAAGTTGCAAGCTAAGGCTCTACGCATGAAGTTTAAAGGAAATCCCACAACCAATCCTCAAATAAGCCTCATCTCACCATGTCAGAATTCAGTAGGAACCAGACGGTTTTTGTGGTTTTCCATCAGAAATATTGGCATGAGGCCAAGTGCAGATATTGATGTTCAAGCTCTTAACTTTTATTCTAGTTTCATAATCTTTTAAAGTAACTTTACATCTCTAATACTTATGTTAGTCATCTAAGTAACATGATCCTTCTGCAATCCCCACAAGAGAAAAACAAAATATTTGAGTATCTCATCGTCTTGATCCAGAACAAAAACAACACTTCATATCTATGTTGTTTCCAAACGAAAATGCTGAGCAGGCAGGCACTGATTTATGCAGCAGCTGAATTTCACAGTAGCAGCTAGCAACAAACAGGAACAGTGGCTGAAGGCATGAATTACCTGAACAAAAGCTGCAAGAGCCTCGGAGCTTTCCATGAATACTAGCACTAATATTGGCACCTTTTATTCCAATGCTTATGCAGAGGTGTAGATTCTATAGTGCAGTATGCACAAATAAAGGAAAAAAAATAATAATTCTTAAGAGTCAAAATATACTCACCTTGATACTGTGCAACAAGTAACCTGCGAGCACTCAACACTTTTTCAGTAGACCCTGCATGAGCAGTACTAGCACGAGATACAATGATTGTTCTTCTGCAGTAGAAGAACAGCACATTAGACTGCAGCAGAACGGGCTGTGTGACCACAAGGAGAGGCTGTGACTTATTTTCTTAAGATTATGCTCTGAGAGTCTGAGGAGACCAAGAACCGACTGTTGGAAAGAAGCTTTCAATAGCGGTGCTCTTCCCAGATGTAGACATCACAAGAGGCAGAACTATTTTGCACAAGACATGAACCGGAAAAAGTTTACAAAGAACAACTAAATACTATGCAAGGATCAACCAAGTGCATCAGGACTTCTCAGTTTGGAAGGAAGTTAACACAGGCTAGGACGTAAGAGCACAAAGTCACGACAGACATGGACAGAGTGGACAAGGACCAAGTGTGTTCACTGCCTGTAACAACAGAAAAAGCAGGGCTCATCAAAGCTGGTCAGTTCTGAACAAGAGAAATCAGTTCTTCAAACAGCGCTGCAGCAAGGAGTTTTGTAGGTAACTTCTCAAACATCGTGAAGGTTATCTAGGACAGCCTCACAGATGCTGGAGTTCACATGTTTTCAAGGGGAGACTGGAAAAGTGCACAGAAATCCATTTAGTAACTCATTATGTAGGAACTTCAGGCCTCCAATACCCCAGCAGCTCAGAGGAAAGCAATGGTGCATATCTTTCAAACACTCTTCCTCAGGCATCAGCTTTTGGCCAACAACAGAGGCGCAGCATTAGGCTGGAGGGGCTTTCCGCCTGACCCGGTGGGGCCAGCCACATTCTTACAGAAGTCAAAGTGCAGGAAGAACATGAACTGCATTTGCTTAAGGAGAAATAGCAGTGCAACATGTCACACCAGCCCGGGTAATGATGTGTGTTTGTTCATCATTGTAGTTATGAATCCATTTGTCAGAGAGGGATTTATTGATTTGATACCTCACCCCTCTGTTTTACCTGTTCTATAATCAGGTTCTTTCACTTTATCTCGTGGACTTCGGCGGAACACATCACATGGCATTCGCAAAATTTATGAGTGGGATTATATGATGTGATCGCCTCCAATAGCCCGACAGCCTGATACACGCCCAACTCGCTGCAGTGCTTAAACTTCCCAGCCAGGTACTTTAAACACTATGTGACAGGTACTGTTTGCAGGCCACTGCAAGTCCTGGAACGTCAGCTAATCACAAGAAGGTTGCTCTTGCAACATTATAGGCAATACAGGAAAAGTTGGAAAGATTGGTGAAATACCCGTCTGACTCCTAAAAATGCTTATGGGGTTCTGACATGAAACTTCACAGGCCCTTCGCTACTGAAATGTGATGCCAAACATAGGTCCTAGTGATTCACAAAAGGCATACAGAGCACAGAGGGGGCAGAAAAAGTAGCTCTGGAAACTCTGCCCTGCAAGGCTGCATTGGTTTTAAAGGGGAAAGCTATTTTCCCCGATGCTGAGATCATTATATATCAATTATGCAAACCCACCTGCCAATTTATACCACATACTCTGTGGATCAGGAACATTGTATAATCACTTCTCTCTACAAAGAGAAAAAGTTAAGCCAGCTAAGCTTTCACGATTAAAGTGCATTCAGCAAGATGTTAAAGAATAACTTGAGCTCCCACAAAGAACTCTGAAGTGGCTGCAGTACAGCCTGTGAAGTCCTCTGCTGGCCTTGTCAGGCTAAATACCGGCACCCCAGCACAAGCTTGAGATTCTTCAATCCCTACATCTTCAGGGTGGGCAGCCCACAGATCTGCTCCGTGCGTCTGCTGGTCTCTTGGCAGAGCTGAGCAGCTCTGTTCTGCCCAAGATTCATCAACTGGATGTCCACACACATCCCATGCCGAGGTTAGGACTGCTGCAGTGAACGGGGACATTTCCATGCTATAAATCAAGAGAGGAAGAGACTGTATTGGCAATGTTGCTCGGTTTTTACACTATAGCTAGAGCACTTGCTCATGAAAGTTGGAGGGAGAATCAAGTGCACAGTAATCCTGTAGGGCAATTCCATACTGACATCTCAAAGCTAGCAGAAAGCTATGGAACACGTGTAAGTGGTCCTAAATACAACGGTCATTGGTATTAAGCAACAGTTTGTCCTCCTCACTCAGGAGAGTCCACTATTTTAATTTTGACTCAGGATTTTTATTTTAATTGACAGCTGACAGAGTCAGGTGCTCAGCAGTCCCAGCCGAGCACATGCTACTCATGCTCTCTCAAAGATGAAAGCAGATGATACTTTCCATTGTGAAGCAGGGACTAGAAAGAGAAACAAAATCTGGATCTGAACAAGCGAGCACTGTGGAGGCAGTATCGTTAGCTGTTACACCAGGCTAAGCCTTCCTTCTAGGCTCACACAGTAACAATTTTCTCCCCCTCCTAGAAGGAGAAAATCCTGTGCACTGCTCAGTAAAATCCTGAAACCTCAGCCGCTTCAGCAGAGAGATGTATTTCTCAGCTCACAGACTAAACATTACCTAATGCTGAAACCAGGTTTCAAAAACAAGAACACAACCCAGCCAAGATATATTACTTAACAGTGTGCAGCGTGGTTCAATGATCTCGGGCAGCACTGCCTTCCTTCAAGGTCAATTCAGTGATTATGGGATTTACAGTGCGCTTAAAGCTCTTTGGACACAGAGTGCCAAACAAGAGTGACACTGATGCAGGAGTCTTCAATGGTCATCAAGAAGATTTATTCTCAAGAAGTCCTGGTTTATCACTGTGGTTTGTTTTTTTTTTTTTTTTCTTCATTTTCGTGTGCATGTGTGTGGACAGAGGAAGATGTTCATGTGGGCAGAGGAAGAAGAATGGGAAGGCTCATCTCCCCTCTCTGCCCTTTAAGAAGTCTAAGAAATTCTTTGAGTACTGGCTAACATTAACAGTTCACACCCTTGACTTCTCTGCAGCAGCTAGAGAACAAGCTGACCTCAGAAATGCTTATTCAGCTCATACAATAATTTGAGTTTCTGGCACAATTGTGAGCTCTTTCTCTTACAACTTTATCTGTGAACTACTCCCTACTTTTCCTATTAATAGAATCCTTCACCTTCCTTTTGCAGCCATGACTAGGACTTTGCACATATGATAAATATAAACTTCTTTACTTTTTGCACTAGATTATACACCTCCTGGTACCAAGTACACTAAATACCGTATCATCTGGTGTACTGCAATTTGTGCTTACAAGGAAAGGCAAAAATCTTATTACTGTCTAAATGTAAAGCTATCCATAAGCTAAGAGTATTTTAATTATTTATGAGAACTTATGGTTATGATTTTTTTAATTTCAGTACAATTATAGCAACCTGATTTGAAGAAATTGAAGATAAAACATATGTGCAGTTAGAAGACACACAGTCAAGAACAAATTGGGAAGATCTGGGAAATACCAATAATCACTATTATTTGCATTTTGACTGAATTCCTGTTGCTACACTCACCTCTTGAATTGTAATGCCAAAAGGTGCTCACAGAGACCAAAAGGCTTGGCAAAAGACCTGCACGCAGTCTTCATGTTCATTTTGAGAACGCATGTATATTCAACAGCAAACAGGTATGGAGGACTCGTCTAACCACTTAATACCAAGCACACACTAGCACATTAATAACAACACAGGACTGGGAAAAACCTTTTGAGTCATCAGTTCCAGTTCCGCACTCCTACATACAGCAGCATTAAAACATATCCTTGTCAGACTTTATCTTTAAGGGTGTTAAGTCTTGGAATAGTCTCCTAATAAGACCAAGGCAGAGGGGAGGGGGGTGACAGGGGAAGGAAAAGCAACCAAAAAGTTAACTGCTCTAATGTTTAAGAGTCTCCTAAACAACGAGTCTTGCTTAAAGCATTTCTTCCTTCTCTTTGTCATTTAAACCCTTTATTTTAAAGGGGAGAGAGCAGGTAACTTAATTCTACCAGGCTAAACTAGCCCAGCATTCTTTTTGTGAGGAGGCTTTCTGCCTCCAGTCATCCTCAAAGCCTTTTGTAGGTTCATCTTTGGATTTGTATTTTCTGGACAATGAAATGTCATTGAAAATGGTAACATATCTTCTATGAAAGCTATCACTAGCATCTTCTATTAGTGCTTTCCATTAGAGAAACCCCACAGATTATAGGTCAATGGACAGGAACAGCCATTCTATCAACGACCAATCCACATCCTTTTAGCCCATATAGCGAGGGACCTTCTTCCACCCCTCCAAGTTTAACCACTGAAATGGGGCTTTTACACCCCTTTATATGGTAGCCCTCTGCATCACCAATACCACCACCACAGCATTGACGCATTTCATTAGCATGCTTGGCTTTCTGAACACAGGCCGTTAGTAAATATATTAGAAAAGGGTGCCTCTCCGTATTATTCACCTGTGTTCTCTTTAGCACCACAAGCTGTTAGATTGCATTTACTGCTGTTCTCTCTTTAGCATTATATACGTGCATACAAGTATTAAAGGTTTTTGTGTGACACTACAGAAAATGCTCTGCTGCAAAGCTGACTTCATTTCTTGTAAGGCTTTTTTTCCTAAGAGATTTTCTAAGAAAAAATACACCTTCGAAAACAGTAACAGAGCATGCCAATAGGTCTGATCAAATTAAGAGGTCTATAGAACAGAGATCACATTTCCTTCTCCTTCTGTAAGTAACGTTCAACAGTCCACAGCCCTGCAATTCTATTTATTAGATTGGTTTGGTTTGCAAAAGAACGTAATTCAGCTAAAATACCATCTACATAATGAGTGAAACATAAATGAACTAGATTCATATTGATATAGGAAAAATGCAGTGAGCACAGGCACTCTAGTAACGAACAGATATGAGGCTGATCAATTAAGTTTATTGAGCATTTCACTTGTTTTCAGATAACAAAACAAGATTTGGACAAGGTGATGTCTCTTGCGCTTTTGTACGTAATAATTCACCATTTGCAAAACCTGATGAACTACGGTACAAATTAGATGGAAATTAAGCATCTGAACTGTTGATGAACTCCCAGTTAAAAACCCTTATGAACTGGGAACAAGAAGTTATACATATATAGCTTACCTCAGAGATCTTGTTGTTATGCAACTGCTATACATAGCAGAATGTCTGTGTTAAATTACACATTAACTTGCCTTTATTATAAAAAAGTTACTTTAGAGTTATTTTCTGGAAGGTTTCTAAGATTTATTTTGAGCACTCTAGACATGCATCAGATCCAACTAATTACAACTAAATGCTACCACAGAGTCTGGAATATATTTTGCTTTATAGCATTTCACTGTGGTATACTATTAAAATACAAAATCACTAATGTTCTAGTGTTAGTGGACTTAATAGTTTACTGTGAAAGACTAAATTCCAATCATGATCTGTAAGTGCCTTGGTGCACAATTTGTTAAAATAAAAGATTTACACAGAGGTTTACCTTAGTTTTCTTAGGGGTAGGGAGAAGATGATTGACAAAACTTTGTTTCTTGCTAAGAAATAAAGATTTTAAGATGACAACTGATGACCAGCTTGTCAAACTGTAACCCACATCAACATGAGATCTGCCAAACAACATTGTATTTACTTATGCCAAGCTGACAAGACATGCAAACAGCTGTACGTAGCAAATATTTAGTACCCATATATTCGACCGATCAGAAACTAAAACTGCCTCCCTGTGTTTCCAGAGTTCATGCTATCATTCCTCACAAAGGCTGTTATCATGCTCTCTCTAAGCACAATTTTGCCTTTGGAGTGATATCTTTACATCCTTTCCACCGTACCCTGCAAACGGTCTGAAATCCTTTTTAGCTGTATTAAGAGCAAATGAGGTGGGTTGGAAGGTCACAAATTCACTGTCTCAGTCTGAAGCAGTCACATTAAATTGTTGTATTAAAATAGTCGTGGCAAAATTCCCCTTTTCTGTTTCCAGTACGATGGCAGTTAGCCCCACTGAACAGAGGATTAAATGCAGATTGCAAAAAAAGTGCTTACACTACACAAACTATTGACAGAGTCTTCACCATGAATTCCAGACGGTAGGTCACATCTCAGAAATCATCTGAGTACAGTTGTCCTTCCCCTGTGGAAGGGGGCTTACAATATTCACCTTTGTTATTCACTGGTGAGTCAGCCAACAAACAAAAATATCACCCTCTGTGAAGGAATAAGAGCATACCCAGACCAGATAAAATGGGCTTTTTTTTTTTTTTTTGAGAGATTAAAGATTTTTTCCACTTATCCATGGCTTCCAGTACAACTTAATCCTGAACTAAGTTGTGCTTTTCAAGAAAAGCACCCTGGAATTAGCAAATGACTAATAATACTAAGAGAGATATTATCCACACACAAACACAAAATTTTATGTCCATGCTTTGTAAATTACGTATTTTCTCCCCCACCTGCAGAAGGGCCCTTGCAATACACACTTTTCTATGCTGTAATACGTCATCTCCTATTGTCTAAATACATCCAGGGAGACTGGAGATTTAGCATTTCTTAAAAAGACTGGGTGCATTACTTTTTTTTTTTTTTTTTTGGAAGTTTACAGGAACTACAGTGCAAGATAATTTAAGCACTTCTGTTTCGAAAAAAAGTAAGTTAAACCAAGTTCAATGCTATGGCGGTAGAACGCCCATTGCTTATGACCATGAAGATAAGCTTGCTCATTCCAATTCCACAGGGCGTAGCTAATAATCACATTACTCCTTTACTGCACTGCATTTTAAGAGGCACTGCCTCTGTTGCAAACAGAGGGCCACAGCAATCTGCTCTGATTACGGTCGTCGGGGTTCAGAAGCACGTCTGCCCCAGCGAATACCCACAGCTTTGCATTAGGCAGTTAGCTCCTCAGGAGAATTCGTGTTTCTAACTGGCAGAGCGTAGCAGGCTTTAAAAACAAAACAAAACAAAAAAAACACTAGCAAGCCCTTGGGGGAGGAAGCTCAAAAAAGTAAATGAGGAGTAATTAAAAAAAAAAAAAAAAAAGCTAAGTTTAAGCAAACTTATCTGTCTTCAATAGTAATAAAAAGTTACTTATTTTTACCTTTTTTTTTTTTTTTAATAGTAGAGACTACCTGGCAATAGACCCACCAGTAGCACCGTGGCAAAAGGCATTAATGCCCTGGAATTTAGCTTTTAATCGCGAAGATGAAGCGTTTACCCTACGCTTTCAGATGCGCGTTTCACGTATACAAGCGCACGCCGATACCAAACGGACACCAGGGCAGTTCTGCCATCCCGGACTAGCGGAGAAGCCCCAAACCTCTCCGCCTGAGAACCCCTGGAGGCGGCTGCACACCCCCGAGGAGGCAGGAGGGCGGCGGGGGGCAGCGGCGAAGGGCTCCGTGTCGCTCCGAGGGGACGCTCCCCGCACGCCGTTAAGCCGCCGCGGTGCTCCTGGTGCCTAAAGCTTACCGGCTTGGGCATTTTCAGCGCTTTCGGTGCTTCCCCGGCTCGAGAGGGACACGCTCATGCAGCAGCTGCCGAACGCCCTGTGAGGAGGAGGAGGAGGAGGGGTTGAGGATGAAGAGGAGGAAGGAGCCGCTCCCGGCCACGGCGGCAGCGCAGCCCACGAGTGCGGCGCCAGCCGCCCGGCGGCGGTTAAGTACGCAGGTGGGGCCGCGGCAGTGACTCACCACCGCCGGCCATTACCCGCCGCTCCCCCAGCGCCCTCCGAGCTGCGGAGCCGGCCCCGCTCCGACGCCCCACGGCGGAGAAGGGGGGAGAAGAAGCCGGCTCCTCGAGGGGATCCCGGCCGCCCCCTACCCCCCCCCACCGGGGCGGGGCTGCCCTCGAAGCGACGGGCAACAGGTGCCTGCGGGCGGGGTGGCGACGCCGGGCGGCTGCCTTTGCCCGCCGGGTTGCCGGGGCGGCTCCGTCTCCTCCTCCTCGTTCCCCTCCGTGCCCTTCGCCCGCGGGCGCTGCCTCCCCTCAGCCCCCCGCGGGGAGCCCCCGGCGCCCTGCCCTGTCACAACATGGCCGCCGGGCCGCGCCCCGCCTGCACCTGTGTCCCAACAGTTAGCGTGTTCCCAGAAGTCCAAAATCAAGAGATGGGATTACTTAAGAACATGACAGGTTTGTGTATCGAAGCACGTTTTCAGCAAGAAAGAAAAGTTCGAAAATCCAAGCTCAGTACAAAGCAACAGGACTAATTCAGTTGGCCGTTGAGACCAAAAGATATTGTGCAACCAGCCTAACAATTCATAGACACGCAAAGATGACACACAGTCCGTGTCTCTGCCCCTTGTTCCTTGCCCTCCTTCATCCATAAACACGCTCCTGCAGATAAAGTATCAGTGAGTTCTGCAGGAGCTGCGGGCCTCCTGCAGCATCTCCTCGCTTGGCTGGGCGTAAGAGCAGCTCGTATTTACATAGTCATGGGCAACAGCGTGTAGGACGCAGCTCTTCCGCTGTGCCGGCGATGGCATGTAGTTGAGCTGTGAGGTTAAGGAAATCATGCAGCCTGCACCCAAGCCGCTGCCTGCAACATCCCCATTTCAAGCGGCATGCGGCTGTTTGGTGAGAAAAGGCATGGGACGAGAATGGGGAGCTGCAAAGCAAAGCGAGTAACAACCAGTAAATGGAAAAAATATAAGGCAGGGGAGACCCTGAAAGATATCAAGGGCTGGTAAGAAAAAAGACACCCCTGTGTTTTCTTCAGGTCCCGCATTAGAAAAGATCCAAACGGTGTCCTCCCTCACAGACTGCTCCAGGCAGCAACTGGAAGTGCCACATTCAAATGAAAGACATGTTACTGCATCAGGTCTGTCAGAGAAAGGGGAGGGGAGCAGAGCTGGAGACTGACAGAATTCGCAGCTATGTTCCTTTCCTGTTGCATGGTCCCAAGGGATTAGAAGAAGCTTTATACTGTCAAAACTGAGCCAGCGGCATGACAGCATGTAACAGCAGGCGAGAAGAAATAGTCTAAGCGAAACGGCTTCTAAGAAAGGTTCATTGGATAAAACATCTTTGGGGAACAGACACGGCTTCCATTTTCAGATGGAACAAATGCACTGAGATGTTCTTTCATCATGTTAATTTAATAAAATATGATTTATGAGGATACTTTCTGTACTCTTTTTTTTAAGCAATAAGTTAATGCTGGGATTCAGTAGGATTCAGTGGGTATTGGACACGGGACATGGACCAGACCAGAATACCACTGTTTTGGGTAAACTGCCAAGCACAAGAAACAACTGTTCCAAGTAAGAAATACTTAAACAACCCAGTTTTTGTAGCTTTCACTCAGAAATCCAAGTAGTGTTTTTGGATTATTTTTGGGGGGGGGGGGGGAATACATGGATGCAAAAAATATACAGATGAGATATTTTTATTCCTTAGTGTTAACATCCATATTTTGGCTTTTTTTTGGAAAAAAAGAAAAGCCAAAATATGTTTGTGTCCGCAAACCGTAGAAACAGGGGATTTTGCACAGATTTAAGGGGAAGCCCATTTTGATCCAGGGAGATTTCCATTCTCCAAATCTTTTCCTTTCTGAAGCTCAGCATGGGCTCGGAAACCATCAACCAGGGGCTCCATATTGGAGTGATGCCTCATTTAAGAGATCCTAATCTCTTCAATGACTTGAATCAGTCAGGTAAGCTTGTTTCCATGTTATTTATGTACCCAAGCTTAACCCCCTGAATTTTTATTACGCTTACCATTGCTTCCTAATCACACAGAGGTAGAGGCAAAAGGAATTTAGATGACTAATAATTAAGTGTGGCAACATACAATCTTTAGGTTCCTGTTTGCCACAGCACCTAACCCTGTGCCATTCTCCTACAATCACCTGCAATATATGGGGAAAGATAGATACCTCAATGGTATCCATAACCACCGGCTTACTCAACACCACTCCACCCAAACGCAACCAACAAGAACATGTTGAATGCATACAGGCAGAATTGTCTTCTGTGGAAGGAGCGAGAAACAACTGACAGGTTGGAGCACATGTTAGAGACTCTTAGCTTCCCTCTTGGGCTTTTGCCTTGTGTGAGGTATGTTTTCAAACCACCTTGGCTGCAGAGCACCAGTGACTTACTAAACTCTCAGTTTGGCAGGGTATTCTGTTACAGTAAGAAACTCTCTTCTGTAGCTGATTTTCTCTTCTGTAGCTGATCCCTGATTTTCTTCCTTTACGTTTCACTCCCCACCTCCCCCAAAAATGGATGGAAAGGAATATAATGTTATCCCCTTCTTCTCTTTTATATAGAAGTCTATGCATTCTTTGCAGATGCAGTGCAGCCAGTCTAGCTCCTGTTTCCAGAGAGGGGATGAAAGCCCTCTGTTCTCTTGCTTTCTGGAGAGTGTCCTGACAGTCAGCACACTGAATTTTTGGAGCATGGGCATCACGTATAATACTGATGAGCATTGTCTAAGATTGCTTACGGACTGAATCCCCATTGGAGTCTGGGTGGGGGAACGTCAGAGCAGTCATGCAATCAACTCCCATCAAAAAAGTCTAGGGCAGAAATAGCAATATGAAAAAACATACAAATGTAGAAGCTGGGGGAATTTTCATATGAAAAATCTACGGTTACTTCTAGATGTAGGCATTGGCTAAGCAGGAGAGTGCTTTTATAGCCACCCTAACTACAGCATTTTCTGTCAGATCTCACAGTCAAGCATAAGACCCAAATCAAAATGAAGCCTTTAAGTTACAGGATTAAGAGCCACTCTGATCCAACACTTAACCTTCTTTATTAAGAGGATAGCATTACTAACAATTTACAGGAATTACTAAAGCAGAGGAGGTGATGAAAGGACCTAGATTGCTCAGCAGGTCAGTAGCAGAACCCAGTTTCTGTTTTCTTCCCTGTAACAGCTCTTGTGCCCTACTGCCCTCTAACCAAACTGCATTTTAAGAACCTAATCAAGCCTGCCTTCCCTTTTTTAAAGAAAGACCCATTTAATTTTGCTGTTCTACTTAAACTTATCATTATAAAGTGGCTTTTGCTTAACAGGTTTGGCGCCAGCCAGGTTTTAGTCAAAATAAAACTTCCTAAGCTTGATCATCCTGGAACTGGGAAATATGGAATCTTGTATCCTAAAACCACCATTCTTGGTTGCTCATGCAAAATCAGTGGTCTCAACAAGAGACAGACTTGAACTCCTCCTTTCTACACATATGAAGCTTTATCCAGGTTTAGAGTTTTTGGCAAGGCGTGGTTGGAAGAGTTTTGTAGCATCTCTGGTGATTTCTTTGCATTTTTACTCCAGGGTTTTTTTTTTGTTTGTTAGTTTTTTTAAACTGGAAATTTAGAGTGGCTAACTCTGCCCCCTCGACAACTCGCAGGCATTCAGTATAGCAGGTAAAAGGAAGGGTACCACATTCTGAGCCACTTTATATAGATCTAAAGAGATTTGCTCTCACCTAGGACAGTCAAGAGGATGATTTTCTTTGTCAATTGCAACAGCTGTGGGAGGAAAAGGAATTGTAACATATTGACAATAGCTTCTCTTTCATCGTGCATGACTGTGAATAGGCAATTTATTCCTCATTACAATTCCTGAAATATTGGCATTATAATTCCTGAAATGTCACACTTCAGGAAGTGTGGCCAAGGATCTGGTGAGTTCTAGTTCTGCCTGAACTGAAAGCTGCTTCCTCATTACCCACACTGAGCTTATTGAAAACCCGACAAATTCAGGTCACCGTGGACCAGCATTTTCTGTCAAAGCACTGTTGACATTCTCCAGGTTTCTTTTGAAGGGGATATACAAGGTAAAAGAGCTCAAAGCTTGTTCCTCATTTTAGGTTGTTCCTAATTGAGAAGCTTCTGCCAAGTTCAATCAATGCGTTTTTCCAGTAAGTGTGGATTCCCACAAGTCCATTTTGTACTAAGAAATGGGTAGGTGAATGCAGGCCTGGAAATAAACCCTGTTAAATTATCTAATGGTTACATGCTGGAAGACCCGTATCTTTGCATTCGTTTTATTTTCCAGCTGCACCCACAAGTATTTCTTGAGACTACATTACCCTCTGGCTCACCATCACAGAGCTGTATGGGGACATGCTAAGTAAAGGCAGGTTTAAACTTACATGTGATCAGGTAGGGAAAATCTATGGTAATGGTCTCTGTAACTGAAATCCACAGTGAATTATTGATCTTAACAACAAAGATAAACAAACAGAAAAAGTAATGAGAGTTTTCCAAATCTATTGAAGGAGAACAATCACATCACAAAGCATTGTTTAAAAATGTATAAAGTGACAAACGAAATTCACGATGTGCTGAATTTGTGGAGATTATACCACACATGTAAATCCAGCCATGTTTGTCCAAGACTTGAAGCAAATGGAAACTAGGGGCAACACAGCTTTTACGTCTCAAAATGAAATAATGATCTTAATGCATACGATAAGAAAGGAAAGAGGAAGGGAGTTCCCCTGGATAGGTAATCTCTATTTTACCTTGATATCTTCCTTTGTGCTTTTATATTTGGAGTCTGATTAAAAGCAGAGCTCAGTGCCATATATTGCAAATATTCCCTGCAAGTCTGAACTCCTTCTACAGGGACCAGCTCTTTCACTTTTTTTCTCTCTCTTTTTTTTTTTCTTTCTTTCTTTTTTTTTTTTTTTTTAACATCAAACCAGAGATGTATAAAGACAGTGTTGACAAAAAGAGCAGGTCAGATAATGTTGACTAACTTAGTTCACATGCTTCTATATGCTTACAGCAGGTGTTAGTAGTAAAGGAGGTGGAGGCAAAAAAAGAGTACTCACTAGTTGATATATAGGAAAAAAAATAATCTACATACCAGAGGATTTTTTTTTACTCCAAGTTGTTTTATAATTGTATATACTGCTGGTCTTTATATTGCTCTCACTGTGGGGATGAGTCTGTAAGAGTTCAAAAATACAAACAATAAGCTATTTCAGCTTAACTAAGAGCACCAAAATTCAGAATTTCAGGGCTAAAATAAGCATGCAGAATAAAATGTACAATTAATGGATATCAAGTACATTTTCTTTTCCTGTGATATCGTACTGACTCACAGCTTTTAAGATCAGAAGGACCATGTTGTTTGACTTTCAGCATAAAGTAAGCTGTTGAGTTTCGCCCAGTGATTCTCAAATCAAGCCTATAACATTAGAAGGGCCTTAAATCTCAGACTCAAGACCGAGTGACAGTGATTCTGACACCTTTCCAGTTCTCCACGGCTAAATGCTCTTTCAGTAGAAGTTCTGGAAGTTGTTTGCATTGACTGGTGCTTGTATTTCTCATTCCACTCCAGAACATGCAGTATCAATAATGCAATTTGCAGTTAAATACTGAGCCAGGATAAAACATCTAGCATGGCTCTTGCCTCACCTAAGTCAGTAATATATGTTGTGCATTACTATGCCATTTAATGTCAGCTATGTCAATGAAAGATTGTTTTCCATTATTTTTTCTAATTTAAACTGGAGGAATTGCCTGAGGTAGAGGTTACTAGGTAAAGCTCAGAGAGTCCCAGTTGTCACTCCACCCTATTTTTCCACTCAGGACCATCTCTTTCAGATGTTTTCTCCATATCTTGCCTAGTCTCAAATATTTAAAAGCTGTATACAACAAGACCTTTCCCCTTTGAACATTATATGTTAGGTTTACTTTGTAGCATAAGATTGGTTGGCCTTAAAAAATACATCAAATAACAAGAGAAATAGAAAACAAGTAATATTTGGGTTGCTATTTATTACTGGTATTACATTAACCTCACTACTCTGCATCACTTGCTTCTGCTGTAGAAAAAAGCATGTCAAAGCAACACTTGCCCCTCAGTACAAGAAGGACATCGAGGCCCTGGAGCGTGTCCAGAGGAGGGCTACGAAGCTGGTGAGGGGCCTGGAGCACAAGTCCTGTGAGGAGCAGCTGACGGAACTGGGGTTGTTTGGTCAGAGAAGAGGAGGCTCAGGGGAGACCTCATTGCTCTCTACAACTGCCTGAAAGGAAGGTGTGGGGAGCTGGGGGTCGGCCTCTTCTTGCAGATACCTAGTGATAGGACTAGAGGGAATGGCCTCCAGTTGTGCCAGGGGAGGTTTAGTTTGGAAATTAGGAGACATTTCTTCTCAGGCATTGGAATGGGTTGCCCAGGAAAGTGGTGGAGTCATCGTCCCTGGGGGTGTTTAAGGAAGGGTTGGTCCTGGTGGCTGGGGACATGGTTTAGTGGGTGGCATTGGTAGTAGGGTGATGGTTGGACCAGATGATCTTGAAGGTCTTTTCCAACCTTTATGATTCTACGATTAGGAGCAAAATCTCTTTCTGCTTCACTCAGACTGCAGCTGGCCCAAGGCAATTCAGTCTTCACAGGGAACAACTAGTGCAGAATCAGAAGAGAATATACAGTAGAAGGTTTTCTTGCAGGTAAAGGAAGGCAATTTTGACCTTGGTATATCACGAGTCAGACACTAAGCTGGAGGCTGAAGTACAAGAATCCTTCTGTCTCTTAGGAAATCCTCTGTTTGCTCTATGATAACACAATAATGTTGAAAACAGGCGGGCACTGATAAATACGTAAGACCAAATACAAGGCAGGTATAAGCAGGGTGACATTGCTAAACAAAGCAGAACACTGCTTACTTTCACCAGACCCAAATTCTAACTCTGATATTTTGTACGGACTTACCTGGACTTCAATTAAATATTCATTCATGGGAAAAAGCTATTTGTGTTTCATAGCAAACAGCTCATATACAATTTACAAATGGATACATATATCCTTAATTAGTTTTCAACAAGCCTGCTAAACAGTAAGGGCAAACTAAATTCATTTTATTTAAAGGCTGCAGATACAGTCACCTTATCTAATCAGCTCCAGCTGCCTTAAGGCCAGTAACTCAGAAACAAAGAGGCTACCAAACCCAGTAACTTCTGTGAGGCCTCACTGGAGGAGAAGGGGATCAGGTTGATTATTGCTCACCTGCTGCACTGAGGCATTCAGGTAACCTGAAACAAAGGGAGTTTTCAGTGCTTCCCAATGACACACCTAGTTTGTGAAGTAATTACCTCTGACGCATGACACAAAAGGTAAACACCAGAGTCTTGTAGCGTGTTGGCTAGCAACTCCTTTAAACACTTCGGAAAAATAGTATCATTATGCTACCTTTAAAATAGCAGGTGAATTTCACCTGTCTGCAGTAGGTAACTCAGGACCTAGGTGCTAATTTGGTACCACTTGAACCTTTGAAATAGAATTGGAGTGCTGCCTAAGATGTAACCAGTATTTCACACAAAGATGATTTGCTCCTAGGCAAAACAGAGCTCAGCTCTGTGTTTCACTTACTGATGTGTTGATTATCTTTAAAAGGTTGCATGATGAATTGTTTGGTCTCTTAATAAAAGACAAAAGTAAGATGAGGGGAAAAAAATCTATTTGATTACGCATAACATGTAACCGTATGATCACCTTTTGTGCCATGGTTTCCTCTGCATGACCTCCCAGCAATTGCTAGCAATGCCTTTGGAGTCAGATTTGCTGGTCCATGGCTCTCTTTTGACCTTCAATCACTTATGGTGTGGGAGGAGAAGGGCGAGGTGCTACTGGACTCCAGAAACAGGGTGTTGTGTCCCTCTATCTGGTCTCAGTTGAGACTGAGGATCTGCTGACCCCAGAGCTGATGGTTCATGAGCTAATTGGTATGTTTAATTACCCTGCTGTGGTAAAAACACTGTAGTTGCAGCAATCGAACATGAAGTAGAGTCTCTGTATCCAAGAAGTTTGTCTGTTTTTCCCAACGTCATTTGGCCTTGCAGATTTTACATTGCATGTTTTAGCACAAACATATGGTCATTAGAGACCATCGTAGACTTGCCTTGGATTATCTCCAAAGCCAGCTGCACCTTGATCCTTGATCGGAGGAAGACCAGGAGCTCAAGAGCTGGAACATCTTGTAGACATGCGTGAAACATGTTGGCCCAAAGGCATGCGTACATGGTTATGTGTGGCACTTTCCTATGCGAGAGTGGGTTGCCCTGTGTTATTCTCCCTGACTGTGGTCCCTCTGCCAGGGCAGATGAGGAGTGAGGTCGAAGTACAGTGTTAGCCATGGCCTTTTTTGCAGAGGTCATTTCTAAGGCCAAAGACTGTTCTCATGTAGATGTGGTTAACGTAAGGGCTTTGTAGTAGGCCACACCAGGTAACATGGCCTGGTTTTGACACCGCATGTTGAAACGCAGACACCCTAGGTGTGACCTCACTTCAGAGTGTCTGAGTGCGCTGGGCCTGGGGCTGTGAGCAGCTTCTTGGCTACCGTCTGTGGGAAATTGGTCTCTGAGGCCTGTTGGCAAGAGCCTGCGAGAAGGGCTCAGCCGACTCCAGGCAGACACGGCAGTGCAGGCCTGTGGGGCACTTCTGCTGCCCAGCCCTCCACGGCTGCTCTGCAAGGCAGGGCAGCAGCACTGAGAAGGGTGGAAAGACCAACAGTGACCTAGGTTCACTTCACCTGCCGTATGCTATGAGACAAGAAAACGCCAAACGGCCCTTAGATACGACAACAAAACTGGGTGTGCATGTGCAGCTGATTCACGGGGTGGAGTAAGAGCTGGACGTGCTCGCGAGGAATGCCACTCGTCCTTACGTGGGGACCCCCCTCACAGGAGGTGTGCCTGGGAGGAGTTGGAGGCATCCTGGAGACCTGCAGATAAGGTTCCCCAGGAAAGCAATGTGGACAGGACTAACAAAACCTCCATCCTGGTCATCACTCAGCACCCAAGCTCCTTCTCTCCGAGTGCAACCACCTCCAGCAATGCAGTATTTTTTCCAGTTACGTTCAACGTGATAGCAACTCTCCTGATCCTTTAGGAGACGGTCCCATAAGTGAGCAATGTCCCAGCAAGGAATGCTTTTCTATTGTATTACCCTTGCTGACATCTAAAAGTGCTCTTTCCTTGTGTTGCTCTCCACCCTCCACCCCTATTGCCTGAAATAACTGCTCACTCATCACTGCAGTGGGTTTAGCTGTGCTGTATGGGTCCGTAGAGATAAGGAACAGTGTTCTTTAGATAACAGCACAGACTCTTGCACAAAGTTCTTTCTTGTCTCAGAGTTCAGTCTTCACCCTTATTTTGAAAAAAAAGAACAAAACAAAAAAATCCTTCTGTACAGGAATTATGTTAAAACGCAGTACGCAGTATCATTAGTGCAGTGCTTAGGACTTTTGAAATAGTGCTGTTTCAAGTAAGATTACGCCGACCATTTCCCCACAGTAGCTTATGTGTAGTATTTGAAACGATCTCTTTTTCTATGCTCCAAGCAGCAATTAAGTATTGTGTTTCAAATGCCACTGCACAGCTATGGTAGGTAAATAATGGCTTAAATAAGAAGTAAGAAAAAGTTTTGTTTGCTTTTGCAGGTGTTAAATTTCAGCAGAACAATCTAACTCAAACAAAGCCCTAAACAAAAGTTACTGGCATTGCTGACTGAGTTTCATGTTAGCTGAGGCAAATAATCAAAATTCTCCTGGCTCTAAAATCTCTAAACACTGATTTTTACCAGAGCTGTAAAATTCTGAGGTTGAGGTTTTTAACTTCAGGTATAACATTTTTCTTTAAATTGTTAATGCATAGGAAAAAAATTGCAGCAACTACATGTGCTTAAGCAATGTATTTCTGTAATAGGTATCCTTGAAGAACCCAATAAAACTTGCACTGACAAGCATATTGCAGGATTGAAAAGTGAATTTAGCTTATTTTCATGTTCTTCTAATAACCTGGTTATTCCTCTTTTGCGAAGAAATGCAATGCCATGTATTCAACTCCCAGATGGATTCAAATTCAGCCTGTAAGCAATCTCAGAACATTAGGAAAGAGGTGATTGAATCGTTTTTAGGTCCACTAAATAATTCTGTAGAACCCATTTATGGCAAACTCAGCTGTAGTGAAACTCTGCTTGCAGAAAAGAAAATGAAAGCTCTGGAAGCTGTTTCAATGCAAGTGAGCAATGCTTGTAAGTGAACCCTTTCTCACAGGACTCAGACTTGAAGTCCTGCCTCAATGTCAAAGCCCTTCACAGTCAAGACCAGGACTGTAACCGAGAGGTCTTGTGGAGAAAATTCCATGACTTCAGTACAGGCTCCCATTGTAATTCTTAACTGGTTACTTTAGATTGCTCTCTCAGACAACCCTTGTTAATGTGAAATGATAACCTTGGACTGTGTTCATGGTTTAAGCATTATCCAAAGACCTGCACCCAGCATACAGGGACAAAGTCAGAAATTCTTTTGCACATGCGTGAGGTCAGAATCAGACTGATTCTGTCAGTCTGAGTGTAGGATGACAGCAATCCACCTGTTCATGGGCCTTATCAAATACTAAATTAAGAGTTTGTGCATGACAATCCGAAGGTAGTAAGAGTTTACAGGCCTGATGCTGCTTTTAGTCATGGTGCTATTGCCTGATTTCTTCTGCAGTCTTATTTAAGCACAAGTAGAGGTGGAAGGGCTGAGCTGTCAGTTCTTTGGAAAACTAAGATGACATGAATGGAACATATCAGGGCTTCAGAAATGATAAAGAGCTGCGACAACTAGGGGATTTTGAAGTGATGCTGGTCAGAACTGTTGTCCTGTTAGTTTTAAGCTCAAGCTAAATGCCCATGTGTGTTGTTTGTCCTGGAATGAGAGGGGAGAAATTATTTAAAATAACAGCTTCGTTTCCTTTTAATCTGATCTTCAACATAATGACTTTCAGGTTTCCTTTTTTTTTTTCTTTTTCCCCAGTGTGTTCTGTTGTATATACATTAATTACTTCTGGTATTTATGTGCATAGACTCCTTTTTTGGGAAGGCTCGTTAGATGGTGTTTGGTGGCAGTGCTCATGGGAGGGAGGTCAGCCAGATTTGGCTCACACCTAAGTAAAAACAGGGAGAGAGAAGGTAAATATAAGCCTACTATTTGAATTATTGAAGTTTCTCCTTCTCCCTGCTTCCAGGCTAATTATGTACACAAGATTTCCAGCTTGGAGCTATGCTCCTCAGCACCCACATGCTGCTTCCTGGGGCCCTCAAAAGCCTGGCTGCTCGGCTCTGCTCCACAATTTGTTTTGCAACCTCCAACCCAAAGCTGCTTTTTCTCCACTTGCTTGCCCAGTGCCTGCTCTGTTCCCAGTCACAGCCTGTCAATGGTGCTCTTCAAGCCACCCTGCCGCGCAGCTCTTCTTGCCTCTTCCCATGCCTCCTTGACCCCTCGCTCCTCACCCCAGCTGGGAGCTGCGCCGAGGGCCTCTGTTCACGCCCCAGGCGAGGAGGGGCAGGAGGTGATGGTGCAGCGAGGCATGGAGCAATCCTTGTTCCCAAGAAGGAAGTAGGGTGTTGCTCATCCTGAATTTGCTTTAAACACTCTCTCACTGGAGGATAGACGACAACCAGGAAGGAGGTTTGCCACGTGAGGATTGCTTGGAATTACCCACGAAGGCCCTGCCACAACGGCCCTGTCAGACGAAGAGTTTTGTTCTGTGTAAGCAGTTAATAAAACCCTTGCCATAAACAGGGTGAGTTTGGTGCAGGTGCTCGGGGCTGGGAAGAGACTGCTGCGGGACGCTTGAGGACCTTCACTGTTGCAAGCATATGGGGCAGCATTGGCAAGAGAGAGAAAAAGGGCCTGCTACAGCAACCAGTAAATATTGTATTATCCTAGCAGCATAACAAGTTGGTTTTACTATTCTTCTTGTTTTGTTTTTCATTAATAATTGATACCCAATTAATACAGCAGTGAGCAGAATGTACCCCCCGGTATATCCATAAAGGAAGTAATTTATGGCCTGCTTTACAACAGCACTGTGTAAACACTTGAGTTGTGTTAAGTACTGCATTTCTATGGGAGTACTGGCACAGTCAGGTGAGCAAACACAAGACTTTGGAGAAAACCAAGTGCTTTTGGTCCAGCCCAAGCTCTGCTACCAGCCTACAACCACGTGAGAGTAAATCAACTTTGTCAATGACAAAATCGAGGAACTGGAAATGATCACAACATGCCTTTTAAACTCAATGTTTCTCTTATTTCTACATGAGTTCTGCTTTACATAGCTTGAATGCAGCATATGACAGACCCTGGCCTTACTCCAAGTCTTATGAATTTCAGTCAGTCAGGATCAGGCCCAGGATGGGCAACTGAAAGTGAAGACTGAGAAAGGAAACACAAGGGGTCATGATTACTGCCCAACATTAGACTGATTTCTTACAAGCATCTTAAAATATTCTTCAAAAAATGGAAGTATTTATAAATACGTAATTGCACAAACCCCATATCGTCCTGTCATATTTGCCACTGTGTGAAAGGCAGATTTTCCTCTATTTTTGTTCCCTAAATCACAGAGCAAGTTTCAGATTTCATTATTCTTTTTTGTTTGTTTGTTTGTTTCTCCACAGGAGTAACACTGCTTGACTAATCCAGACTAATCCATATTGGTACAGCAGACAGACAACTTCTAGTGACTATGATCTTCAGTAAAAACTGAAAATTTCTTTATAGTGTCTGCACATCATAAGTCTCTGTGGCATACAAACTGCCCTGTTTTCTTGCAGACATAGGACTTTCTCTGATATTTACTCTCTATCCTCCCACATTCCGGTGCAATTCCTTTCCTTAATGAGCATGCATACAAAATGACCTCTGTGTTCTCTTCTACAAAATTGCGCGCTGTTTCCCCGAACTCTGGAGCTCACATTTTCATGATAAAAGGTGCAATTATTTTCCTATGCAGCAACACTCACAACAAGCAACAAGACTGGCTTTGCAAACAGATTTTCAGACTCTCATTAGGTTGCCAAGAATTGGTTCACTGTGGTAAGAAACCTTTGTGTGTGACAAATTCCCTTAATGTAAGCGCCCCTTACAATAGTCTTTTAAAAGAGCCGCCTTCTGAATGCAAGGACAGAGACTACTACTCAGTCTACCCTTCCTGTGCATTACAAATTGTATATTAATGAGGCAGGTAGAATGTGATTTTATGCATTTGATTATGAATGTGTGAACAATTGTAACCTAAAATAATCACCCTTCATGACTAAAACATCATTCCTTAACTTTCCTCAATTACAAGCTGTTCTTTAACGGTTACAGTTAACTCTCTGCCATTCTGGGGTTTCAGAAAACTAAGCTGTGCACTACACTGGTGGCCAAGGCGCTGGCAAGACAGGAACTGGATCTACGTAATTTTTTCAACACTACTCACAGCCAGATGTAGTAGCTGCAGTAGATGAGTTTCTCAGTGAGTGTAAAACTTCACTGGCATTCTTTGGTGATGCCTTTGTCTTGTGGTGGTGGTAAAACTTAGTTGCAGTAACCTACAATTATGATATTTAAGAGATAAAAAACGAATCAACGCTTCCATTAACAATGCAGTTTCACATTTTTAATGTTGGGGAATTACCTGCATTTTACTTTTGGCACAGGCCCTGATTTAATTCCCAGTAAAGTCAATGAGAGCCTTGAGAATCTAAGTTTGCTTCAGTTATAGGGGATAAGCCCAACAGTCAAGGTTTATTTTCCAAATATCATCAGATGTGCTCAGCTTGAGCAGGCACTTGATATAGTTAGCTTGAAGGCTGGAAAATCTTCATCCAAATAAAAACTTTTTTGAGGTCTTAGTTGACAGATGGTTTTCTAAGCTGATAAGAAAGTCTTGATTTTCTTTTTAAACTGTCGTTAATTGAAGCATTTGGGAGGTGTGGATCATTCCAAAACCACTCCTTGAGGAACAAGACTGAAGTTATGTTGCATACTCAGGAACATTAATGTCAATGAATCTGGACTTTCCAGTCAATGGAAATTGTCTTAAAATTAAGACTATTGTTAATCAGGAACCTACTTTTATTTTTGTTTGGATAGAGCAGCTTAAGACACATGGCATGGGTAGAGCTAACCAGATAAGACGCAGATTATGTGAAAACTGCAAAATTTACTTTCTGCTCCATCTCAAACTTTGTCCAAGTAAAGACAATTTAGCACTGAGCTTTATAAAAAAGTTCACTGAGGGCATGTCCTCAATTATACTAAAATTCTTGAAAGGACTCTCATACGTTTCAATTGACTTTTAATGACGCTTTGAATGTGAGAGGAAAGAGATCCCAAATTTTATTGTCTAGATGTGATTATCAGTGATGGAAGAGCCCAGCTCTGTGAAGTGCTGTGTAAAATTTTACAGTACACTGTTTTATATGGCTTGGTAGTGGTACAGATGTGACAGCCTGGGAAACCCCATGGTATAGACTATGGAAATTTCTGAATGAACTGCCTTCTGAAAGAAGAAAACTTTATTTTAATGAATCAATGGGCAGATGCTCGGAATAATGCATTTCTCTGTCCTTCTTTCAGCAGTACTTCATATGTAAATACAAATAAAGCATGACACAGCTCTAAATGTGTGCATAAAAGACGCATAACCAGGATCGTTCTCTAGAACTATCAAATGACCAGTAGCAAATGTTTTGCTTTAAACAATTAAATACTTTGGAGAATAATTAGTTTTTTTAAGCCATAACAGAAATAGGTTCTGAAATCCTGTGACAGAAGCTGGACAAACAGAAACAGCTTCTGCAAAGTTTATATATTATGTTGTAACTCCACTTGCCAAAAACATGGTCTAAATCAGGAAATGGTGTGAACTGAACCAGTCAAAGTCCAATTAATATTCTACTATAGCTTTTAGTACACAAGACTGTAAAAAGACTTTCTTCCATATCTTTTCTCCCTTTGTTCCCTGCGTGCTAAGCACGTGGTAGGTCTATCCCCTGGCAGATGCCCTCCAGGATTCTTTTGGCTCAGGCTCCAGATTAACACAGATCTTGCCTGCACAGACAAATTCCTCTGGGAGATGAAGGGTTTATACATGTAAGTATCATAAGGCCACACCAGTATGTTGTTGGATTTCGAACCTGTTTGACTACCAGAAGCAGCTCTGGCTGTAGAAATAGGGATTTCCCACAACACCCATCTGCAGCTTGACTGCTGCAACCTCTTGATTACTACGTCCAAGGACTCCAGGGATGATGATTTCCACAAGATTTAAGGGGGGCAATTATCACTGCTTGGTGAGCCTTCTGCTAGGTTTGCCAAGCTAATACTTGCAGTTGGGGCTTTCTGAGTGCTGCCTTAGTTGATAAGAATTTGATCAACTGGAGAATAATCCACACCCACGTAAGAATACCAGGCAATTATATCTCATCTGTCATCCCAGAATGGGGTAGCACACAGCAGTTAGTGTTGAGCTCTGACCGCACAAAATGGCAATCTTAGTCTTTCATCTTTCCTAGGGAAGTTTTCTGACCTTAGTATCAGATGCATACCGATATACTAGCAGACCTGCTGGAGACAAGAGGGACTGCAGCTACTGAAAACATCCCAACCATAATCACAAACTGTTTCTATAAATACAGAGTATGAAAATAACACATCTTTTATCTGCCAGGTGTTCTGGAAGCTATTTTTGAGTGGCGCTGAGTTCTGGTAACACACTTAGTCCATGTGGTAAATGTTCTCAAGAAGGTTGTGCTATATGCCAAAAATAAACCTTTAGTGACCTGAGCCATAAGATGCTGTGCCATCCTGTCCTGGAGGAGTGGGCTAATTGTGAGTGCTCCTATCTGGAAACCAAAATCAGCGAAGCTTCATCAACTTAAGGCTGTGTGTATTTACATCTAGAGATGGACACAGTGGGGACACTTCTGCAGGTTCATTTCAGCAGCGTCAGAGGTCTGCATAAGCACATATGTGTGGCACTTCTGTCATGATGTTCCTGTAAACCTTGGGCACTTGCTCCCTGGGGGTCCCACGGCACACATTCACAGCTAGGTCGACACCCAAAGCAATTGTGGAAGCCGCAGGTCCCCTCACGGTCATGCCCACAGCCCCATTTCTCGGGGGTGGATGCCTTCTACCCCTTCCCCGCTACAAGGGCATCGATAGACAGGTGACAGCAGCATCATGAGGTGTTCTCGCCCTCGGTGGGCGCTGCCCCCTCAGCCCCGCGCCCGCCCTGGCGGGAACCTCCCCTCACCCCCGCCGCCATTTTGAGCGCGGAGCCGAACAGCCCACAGGCGGCAGAGGGTCACGGGGCGACTCCCGCCTGCCCCATGCCCAGCTGGGGAGGACGCCGCAGCATCCCTGCCCTCCGCACCGAGGCCTGCATAGCGCAGCCCACGCCCCGGGAGCCGCTCCCGAGGGGGCCCCGCCGGAGCCGAGCCGGGACTCCCCCACCGGGCTCCCTACCGCCCAGGCACTGCGCACGCGCGCGGCGGCCGCCATTAAGCGCCATACCCCGGCTACCACCCTGAGGAGCGGGGGGGGTGGGGGGGGGAGGGAGCGCAGGGACTTTGCCCCGGGAGAGCCGGCGGCGTCATGCGGACGTCGGCCAATGAGCGGGCGCGATTAAAATAGCGCGCTATAAATAGCGGGCGGCGGGCGGCGGCCGCGCAGTGAGGGGCAGGTGCGGGGGAGGCTGAGGGAGGCTGGCATGCTGCTCCGCTTCGCCTCAGGGGCACGGGGGCTCCGCCGGGCTTAGCTCGTTCGTTGCTTCTTTAGATCACGCTCCCCTTCTCCCTCATGCCTTCCTCATGCGTTGAGGGTGCCACTGTGGAAAAAACTGGCAGTAATTTCTTGTCCGCGCTCTTAAAATGATTATCCGTGTAAGGCTGGCTGTTACTGGTGAAGGAAGCGGAGCGATAAATCTTATCACCTCAGCCTGTGCTCCGCCATCGTTCCACCATCAGTCTGGGCTGTTCTGTGGCAGAGCGTGGTTTCAGGGATACTACAGGGCCAGGCTTTCTTGGGTAAGGTCCTGCTGGCGAGATGCAGGCCTGCCCTAAGTGTTCAGGGCTTGTTGCTTAAGCCTGTCAATCCTACAGATTGTATTTAGGTTTACGCAGTCATCATACACAATGATTGTATAAATCAAGTGTATGGAGAAACATAAGGTCAGGTTTTCTTTTTGTCCCGTTTCCCTCTGTGAAATACCGGTGTGCATCACTAAGGAGTAGAGGAGAGCTCTATTAAACTCTAGAAACGTGACTGACAATGGAAATGGTCTATTTGAGGATTTTTGCATTAGTACAGGCCAGGACGATTTTACCAATACGCTGAGTTCATGACTATATACAAGACTGCAAGTGGTAGAAGTGCTGTGGGTCACTTAAGAGATGTGTTTCTGCTTGCTTACCGTAGCACACCTGTTCTTGGTCTGTGCTATGCACTTGTGTTGCATGTGTTCTCACCTTACAAATTGCAAATACTGCATTGCTACTATTGAATTGGATAAGGTATCTCTGCTAGGATCACCAGTGTTTGCTTTTGGTGAGACCTAGTAAGCTAATAAAGAGCCTATGTTTGCTGTTTAGGAAGATTGGTGGTGCATCTTACATACTCAGAGATGTATGTATGTTTTAGAGAACTGAATTTTCTAAATGTGAAATCCATTTTTTAAAGGAAGTTTCCTACGGGATTCAAGGTGAAGTATTTACTGAAATGGTTAATGAGACAGCGGGGGGGAAGAGGGATCATCAAATGAGATTATGAGGCGACAGGTTCAAAAGAAGATGCCTCTTCACACAAAATGCAATTAAATCTTGGAACACATTGCTACAGGATGTTGGGGATGTGAGAAGTTCAAAATGCAATTAGGTACGATCATAGAAGAAAAATCCATGCGGGGATATCCGACACAAATGCCTCTGATTCAGGACCTCTTTGAGGTGCAAATGCACATCCTGCGGAAGCGTTTTGGGGAGCAGCCTCCCAAGCCCTCACTCTGTCATTAGGTGATTCCTGTCGGCTGCTGTAGGAGATAATCCTGGATGGGGACTAGAAATGCTGCTCCTCTGACCTAACACAGGCATCCCTATGTTTAACCGTCATTTCATTCAAACGTTTTCCCACAATCTTTAATCAATAACAAACAGCAATTCTGGTAATAAACTTTTGCGGTACCTCAGTGGTGTTTTCTTGTGTGTTTGTTCTTCGCCGCCTGCTGCTTTGATTGTGGGCCGGAAGGAGGGTGGGAGGTTGTTTGGCCATTTGTTTGTATAGCACCAGTTTATCAAACCGAGCACTGATCTGTGTCCGCGTTTTCCAGCATCCGTATTCTTTGATATAAATAAATGACTGATCTATGTTTCTGAGGATGGCCACAAGCCAAAAGGCTTGCTGCTGATATAAACATCCACAGTAAGAAAACAGGGAGCTCCACTTGTTGGCTGGCAGAACCAGCCAGGTGGGTGGCTTGAGGTGGCTTGGCCTCTGCCCCAAGGGTCTGCACGCACAAGAGGTCTTCTACTCCACATCCACATGTGACTGCCCTTGTGTTGGGTGCTTTTGGTGGAAAGGACAGGGTGTCCCTGGGAAGGCGTGGATGGTCTTTTGGAGGTTGCATGGGCACTCGCTGAGGACCGTGCACTGACAGGAGGCTCAGAAATTGTGAATTGGGTCAGCTGGGCTTGGTCCTCAGGTTTTCCCTTGTAGCAGGGAGATACAGTTGCCTTGTTGTGCAACGCAGGTTGCTCCTGTTCCAGCCTCGCTGCCAGAGGGAGATGGGTTCACGCACACGTTTTCCATTGAGGAGTCAGTTGTCCATATTCTTTTTTTTTTTTTTTTTTCCGAAAGACAAGCCTAAATTTTAATGCTCAGGAATGGGAGTGCCCTGAGGTCGTATGGGGAACAGGTACACAATCATCTCACTGTATTGAACAGTATTCACAAGAGAACTTCTGAAAAAGCCCTAATTCCTTTCTGTCCAAGGCTGGAGAGCCGCCGTACAGAGTCATGCTGGCTTTAAACATAATGGAAATCCAGTGTATCAATCCTAGGGTGATGGAGGGGAACAGCCCAGGGGGAAGATCCCTTCCCTAAGCAGGACTGAAGAAGGAAGGGCATGGAATTCTGCTGAGGAGTATCCTTGACATATTGATAGGATTTCATACCAATGTAGAGCCCTCAGCCCAAAGGCACAACCATCAGTGTACACGACGATCCAGCTCAGGATGGATATGCGTAACCCAGCAAAAGCCAAACGATAGGCCTTTTTCCTGTTTGTCTCATCTGCTTTCCTGTTGCTCTGTTGGTTTTGCAGGAGATTGGCTCCTGCAAGAGAGAAGAGGCTGCACACATATACATTGAGACTTGGCGTGTGCTTCTGGAGGCTGACAATGAAAGCCAGTCCTGCTGCAAAGCTGCATTTCCTTTATGCAACTGCCATTTGTGCTGCTGGTAGCCACGCGTACCATGGCTTTCACAGCCCCCCAGAAGTAGCAGTTTCGTTAAGGGTGAGAAATTCTTCAACGACTGCTTAAACATGCAAGTGCACCTGGGACTCAGATGTTTTGTACAACGCCTTTCTTCAGGAGAGAGTTAGCGTATGCTGTAACTATGGCAATAAAACTGAATTTATTCTGTAGGTGGAGGGCACAGGACTGGAGGCAAGGAGGCAGGTCACTGAGCTCAGTCTCACGGGACCAGCAGTGGGGATTGGGCTTCAGTCCAGAGAGTGCTGAGAGTGGTTATTCCACCTGCCCCACACTCAGCATACGCTTACACCCCATTGCACCCTGCACACCCGTCGCCGCCTTCTGTACTTCCCATTAACAAGCCTAAAACTGTTAGGAGATGTCCAAAAATCACAAGTATGAGGTACCATGGGAAGAGAGGAGAGATCATAAGCGCTGGCAGTGGCTCCCTGTGGTTGAGGGGTTTTCCAGGCACATCATGCATTGCTGTGGCACTGCATGATTTTTCTTTCAGAGACTCTTGTCGCCAGTCCTGAAGTGCCTATGTCTTAAAAGTTGTTTGAGATGGGGGTTCTTATCATACTAATATGATGAGCCAAATTTTTCCTTTATATATTCTTTTAATTTGTACTTTTTACATTTTAACAATTGATATTTTTGCTTTTCGTTTGGCCTGTCAAGCTACTTTTGGAGAGATATTACAATTTAGTTCAAAATTCAGAACCCTCCGTTTTTAAGTTTTGTTTGAAATAATAATGTTGGAAATAATCTGGGTGAGGTCTGCAGTGTAAGGACCTCGAGGGCTGCTCTGGCAAATCCCAATGTTTGTGGGTTTGGCTTTGCCACATCAGTAAAATGCCCCTTAGAAACAGTGTGTTCATTGGGAAGCTTGAAAACCGCAAACAGAAAATGTGTCATTGTTCTCTGCACTGTCATTATTAATGATGTCCACTCTTGAGTTGATTCACTACTTGTTATTTCAGTCTGTCTTCAGTGTTTTCACAGCTAATAAAAACCCTTACCTGAATAGCATTACAAAGTTGTGAGTGGAAACCAAATAATTATATAATTAATACAATTGTAACTGTAATGTATTTATTATGCGTTATTATCTATTTTACAAATATTTTTATATTATATCATATTGTATTATAGTTTATAAATATAATTTTATCCTGTAATTAGTATTTTATGACCACAGCTTAGAAGACTAAAATGGTTGGCAAGAATACCTATAGGCAGAACTTTGAGAGCAATGTTTTATACATCTTCCAGTGCGGAGCAGCTGTGAAAATGATGCCAAGTGCCTAATGCTTTCAGTGCAGGTCTTTACACAGAGCAACTTGTCCAGAAACGTGACATCATCTCAGTGCCCAAAAGTTTCAACAAAAATGTTGGACCTCTCAGTCCATGGCTTGGATCAGCTGGATTGGAGTACGTATTTTCAGGCAGAGTTGTGATTGGGAGGTCACTTACAGAGAAGGACCGCGAGCTGGGACCATGCTAAAAAAGCAGTCCTTCTGCAGTGCAGTGCGTTTGTACTCTCCATAGGGACCCCTCTAAATTGTCATTTTGCAAGGGGGGATATTTTGCCAGCTCCAGCTGGGGAACTCCTCTGAGTTTTCCAAAGGGACAAAAAGTCCAAATCAAGCTGGAACATGACATAGTTGACAGACAGCAGCAAAAGACAGAGACTGGATTAGGCTTGGGATGCTCCAGCTATGTCAAGAGTGCGTGTGGCTGCCCATTTCCACAAGCTTGTAACAGGCCAGTTTTGAACAGATGTTCATGTGAACACTGGGAAGAGCATCTCAGTCAGAAATGCCTAGCAAACACCAAATCTCTTCCCCTAGCATGGGGTGTGTAGGGGCATAGAATTGACCATTGACCTGAGAAGAAGTTGCCAGTTATTGGTCTATTTTTTGTTTCTTGTAGACAAAATAACATATTTGTCAGAGACATGTCAACCATTTGCCATTTGGGCTCTCTTTTGTTATTCTCGGGGAAGAAGTCAGCCTGTGGCGGCAAGTTTCAGCCCGTGAGGTTAGAGTTTTCCCAAGCTTTGAAGCCATGTGGTGGGAATCATCAGCCAATTTAGTAACATGAGGGAGCTATCTTCTGCCCACAGTACTCATACAAGTCTATCATGGCTTACTGATGTTATACCCCCCAGGCTTCTGGACCTTCTTGGAGTTACTGAGGAGTACAGACCCGGAGTGGCCAGCAGTGGATCCTTGAGTGGGGCCGGTGTGCTTTCCAGGCTGGGATGGTCTCACACGACAAGCCCTGGGTCATGCAGGCACAGACACTGCCAGGTGATCTCAAGCACCAGCTCTGAGAAGAAGTACGTTGGCAGGGGCAGAGCACAGTAATGTTCTTCCACCAGGGAAGCGTCACTTCCAACAGGCAGCTCAAGGATGGCTCTTAGAATATTTTTTCTCTTAAACTCGGGCACACCTTCTCCATGTGAAGAAATTTTTTCATTGAATAAGCATTCCTGGTACCTGTAACTGTGATTATCATTAAGCAAATATTGTATTTAGGGAGGATGGAAACAGGTTTATGAGTCTTTTACCAAACACAGCCATAAGGAGTTGACAAAAGAACACAGATTGCACCGTGCTTTAGGGTTAAAAGAATTGGTTCCTCTATTCTATTACATTCTGCGACTTTGTTGTAAGATAATTATGTTGTAGTAATAACTTCATGCAACATTTCTTAAGGACCGACTTTAAAGTATAAATATGATTTACAGGACTTCATTGTATTCATAAATTCTAATGAAGGACAAATGGCACTCTGTCATATGAATAATGCTGCAGGAAAAATACCTGAAGTTAAGTCCTCACATAACTTTCCAGAAGTGCCCTCTATCCACATAATAGGAGGTGGAGGAGAAAATCACAAGCAGCATTAGCTAAAACACTTCAGGTTGGCCTTACGGTCTCTTGACAATTTTACAACATAACTAAACTTAACTTTCAAAAAACGTTATTGTTATGAAATCAGAGGCATACTTCTCTAGATATGACTAAACTTTCTTTATTTTCTACAGCTGTACATAGTTCACATTACTTCAGGTAAGGTAGGACCAGGGACTTCAAACAGTACTTTTAACATTGTGTGAAAATCAGATATGATGTACATGCTTTGGAATTTCTCTCAAACATGGTCTTGACCTTTCTTAAACCAATATTCCTTAATCATTGCAAAGCATACAATTCTTCTTCTTCTTCTTCTTTTTTTTTTTTTTTTCACAGCAAATTAAGAATAAAAGTAATGCCAGTGACAATTCAAATACCACAATTCAACAGTCTCTACATTTTACAGCTAATAAAGCACAAAGCAGAAGAGGCAGACATGAAAATCTTCCAGCTGACTACTTCCCCCTTGGACAATATCCAAAACAAATATTCAAGGATTTGGTTGCTTGAATCTTTTCACAAATACCTACAGCAACCCTCCTAGTGGTGCTAAGTCTCTTGTAAAGATATGATAAAGAATCTATTCACTAATAAGTAATTCCTAAAACTGACATATAATATTTCACTTAAGAAGCTAAAGCATTCACAGACCACATCTTAATGTCCTTTCTGTCTATTTTATCTAGACAAAGTCAGCCATAATGAGACTGATTTATATGAAGCCATGATAGTCTCCATCATCGTGGGAACAAAACCATTGTGAAATCTTGCCCCCATTGACTTCAATACCTGAAGCAAATTTTCATTGCCAGCCTTTGTTCCCAGTCTTGCGTGTCATCAAAGGAAACTGAGAAATTGTTCTCAAATGCTAACAGACAGGTGTAGTAAGCATGAACTGGGTGCTCCCGTAGTGAGCACATCTGTGGACTGAGTGCATGGATTGTTTTCATTTCAGACAGATGACATGTATTTGGATACACTCAGTAATGGATGATAAATGAAAAATATAGCACAGGTTTTGAATTATTGCTGTTTACAAAGCAGAGGAATTTACAGAGGAATTTTCCATCTTTAGAAAGCATCCATGTTCTACTAGACTGGCTTTGACCTCAAACCATCTGAATACAGACACTCACTTTAACACATTTAGATCTGCTTTTCTCCAATCATGTCATGAAAACAAATTCTTCTTAGAAACTTATAGATAGATGTACTATACGCTGGGTATGCCTTAGAAGCAAGAAGCACAAGTGGTCCAGAGAAGTCTGGACATTCCTTTTCAGAGTATGCTATATGGAGCACGTGCTGTCTCCACAGGTGTCATCGCCAAAATCTCTCTTGGATTTGGGTCTGGCCTGCCGGGTTAGCAAACATCTCCTCTGTACTGCAGGGAAGAGGTAGCACAAAGCAGCCTGGATGAGGTGGGACTTGCTCCACCGGTGCAGCCAGCGAGGAAATGGCGTTGCTGCAGTGGAGCACCGATGCACTTCTGTGAGCGGGGATGCCCCACTTGTAAAGCTGCCCGGGGAGCAGCCAGGTATGTGTGGCAGTGCAGGTGCCTTCTGTCAGTCGTGTCTGGCACCACAGCATGAAGGGTGGTTAGAAAGAAATCCAAGGCTGGGCTTAGCGCGAGGCTCCAGCCCCTCAGCAGTGCTGCGGGAGTCAGGAGGCTGAGGAGGATTTTGCACTGGCACAAGTGCCCAGTGGAGCTTCAGCCTTTGCCCTACTGCCTGCTGAGATGCCCACCTGAGGCTGTCAGGGCAAAGAGGCTAATGTGACAACAGCCCTCCTGTTAGTCATTTCCACGCCAGGGGCTGTGGCTGCCAGCCCCAGGCCCATCCTGGCCTGTCCCTTCCTCCTGCCCAGGGCTGTCCTGTGCCCGAGGGAAGGGGTGAGGGCTGCTGGCATCCCCTCTGTGTCAGCAGCATCAAGCCCCAGGAGGATCTCTGCAGGATGAACCCGATCTTGTCTTTCCCACTACAACCCTTCTGTTAAAAGTCAGAAGGTAGAATTTTATTACTATTTTAGCTTTTACGTTTTTGATTTGGACCCGAAGCTGGGGAAGGCATGTGTTTCGGTATCTCGCTGGGTTGCATCAGTAAGCCAGACACTGGTTTCCCCGTCCCTCCCACAGCCGTGTATTTATGGAAGCCTGGTGCCTGAGCCTATCTCAGTGCAACCGAGGGAGATTACGGTGAAAATATTACACAACTCAGAATGCACGATAAGCAGGAACAATGCTAGGAAGGGCTTTACACTAAATAAGCTCCACATGGCAAACACTAGATTAATGCCTGCAACGTCAACCACCCGTGGCCATGGTGCACACTGTGGACAATGGGTGGGTGTGCAAGCCTGCTTCTAAGGGAGACTTTAACCACAGGTAGGTGGGTTTTGCCTTAGTGTTGTCACTGACATCTAGTGGTTATATGCAGTAAATTCAGCTTAAATATTTTTAAAGTCTATGTATGAGCTTAAATGGCCAATACCAACTGAAGTATGCTACAAGGTTGGACTTCGCCAACTGTAGTTATTTCTGACAACAAAAATGTAATGTCCAATGCGCCATGCCAAGAATAAGGACTAGCCTGTACACAGCATGGTCTTTTTGGTGGTAGGCAACGCTGGACCCAAGGAAACCACCAAAGTATTTTCTGTCTGAAAAGCAGTTGATGAACTTCTTTATTCTTTGTTATTTAGCTACATACAGCCTCTGTAATTTTTCCAAGCTGTATAGCCCTTCCAAATCAATGAAGATAACAACAATTCAACTCCCAATTCAAAATAAATCATTTAAATAATTAATATGACATATTAAATGGGCTACCAGTGAAGGTGGAGAGGATTAATATGGAAAATAGGGCAATATGGAGGTGCTATAGAAAAATCCACTTGTAATTGATGTTTGGGTTTTGCACAAAAAGAAGGAATTGCCATCAACTGGAGTGAGTTTAGCAGTGGGCCACTAAGATACTTGAGGCTGGAGAACTTGTCCTGTGAGGAGAAGCTGGATGGACCAGGTCTGGTTCAGCAAGGGGCAGAGGTGGCTTTGGGGGGGCCATCAGCATCCCCCCAGCATGTATTAGGGACCAGCAAGATGGAAGAGCTGGGCTCTTTACAGCAGTATATGGCAGGAGGATGAGAGACATGATTGAGTTAAACATGTGGTTCATACTACGGTTAAGGAATCCCTTTTTCACCCTCAGGACAGTCAATGCATCCAGCCACCCAGAGATGCTGTGCAGTCCATGTCCTTTGAGTTTTTTAAGACCCAAAAGGAAAACACCCTGAGCAACCTGGTCTGAGCTCACAGCTGAACCTGCTGTGAGCAGGAGGTTGGGGTGAGACCTCCTGAGAAGCCCTCCAGCCCTTTGTGGTTACCAGCTGGGGCAGCAAATGTAGAAGAGCAAAACAGGGCAGGCTGCTGGTGATTATCAGCATGGTCCAACCTCTCTGTGTGTCCCAGACACGGCGTGTCTGTAAAAGTTAGAAGGAAAGAGATTTAACAGGAATATGAAGGATGTTCTCATCAATAGTATATATCCTAGAGCAACATTCTCCTTGGGATGTTGCTCTTCAGTGGTTGCATACAACACTTCTTACTTAAAAGGAGAGAAAATTCCCTCCCTTCTGAAGAGAACTTAAGAAGTGATCCTTGAGCGTACACACAAGCACATATATCGTAGGATAAAATACTGACAGGCCAGATGTAATTATCCAAACTGGACCTTAACAAAGGAAATTCAGGGTCCTGGTTAAACTGAAAACTAACCCAGAGGAAATGAACACTATTGTAATTCAAACCCCAAATCGCAGGCAGAGGTAAAACCACAAGAATGAAGATGGAAGTGTAAGAAGTGGTTTGACCTGGGACCACCAAGGTGGACACACTTTCATAATAATTTTGTGCTCCTACACAAGACAGGGTTTATATTATCCATGTATTTCAATGCAGCCTCTGAAGACTGACTAAGAAACAAACCTGCATACTTAGCTTGAATTAACCCAAAAGAAAGCAGAGAGTGATGTTTTAATCTATTTCAAAAGCAAGAAGTACTTCTGAAGAAGTAGCCCCTTGTTTTGATGAAGTGTCGGTCACCTGGCTTGTCTGTCAGTCATGGCCAAAATCATCCTTCTCTTCTCCTTTCATTTTGGATGAACACATTACTCCGTAGCTCTGCAGCAGAGAGCAATAAATGCAGCATGTCCAACACTTCTATTATTTGCGATGAGAATCAATTACCCAGGTGGCTGCAGTAGTGATTTTCCAACATTAAAAAAGCTCTCAAAATGGTTAAAACACAGACACACACAAAGACATGGGCACTTAGAGTTCTTGTTAAAATGACACCTCCTACCTTAGTTCACACTGACCCTGTAAATGTCATATTTGTTCTGACAGGGAAAAAAACAATCATGAACAAGCAGCCCAGAAAATATTCCAGGATTTCGTAATCTACAGTCAAGCATCATCCTTCCCAGAACCTTCTTCTCTAGTGTTTCTTCCACTTCTGTCATCAGCCATGGAAGGATTTTTTTCTCATTAACAAGCAAGATTTTTCTCAATAAACGGAAGAAAGCAAGAAAAAGTATATTTTTATTAATGATGAGCAAGAGGATCTTGCAGCTGTTTTTCATTTGCTGTGATCATTCAGGGATGAACATCCTTGCCAGAAGATACTTGCTTTGTAAGAGCCAGATGAAATCTCTCAGGCGTTGTTTGATGTCTTATTTCTTGCCTCTTTTACTGGGGTTCCCCACCTTTATGGTTCTGGGCCAGAGTCTCAGTTATTTCACAGCTTGACTTTCAGTACTGGAAGCGGTTTCCTCTTGTCTGATGGGCACCCAGACAGGCCTGTTTTGCTCCTAGCAAGCCTTACCTTCTCCTCCCTGTACCGCCTGTCCTGCTCCTCCAGGCGCTGCACCTCTGCCAGCTCGGCATTGCGCAGTTCAGCGTAGGCACGCTGGTGTGCCCACAGCTGGGCCAGCTCTTCTTCCTCCACGACTTCCAGCAAAGCTTGCTCCATCGTCTTCCCAACCAACACTTCCAGGATTGGCTCAACTTCAACGTCAAAGTCAAACAGCTGGGGATGGGGGTCAGTGGGACAGAGAGAAATGACCCCTGACCGCAGTCCCTCTCAACATCTCAGCAAGGAGAAAAGGAGGATGAACAAAGCACTTGTGCTGAAGGGGGTGCTGAGAAGTGCACGTGGGGGCCCAGTGTCAGTAAGGCAGGAAGCGTGAATGCCACCCGCGACTAAGTGATGAGTGGGCTGGAGTGAGACACCACACACCCCAAACTGCAGCCACACGGGGGACTGCCAGGGAGAAGCAGAGCTCTCACCTGCACCCTACTGCTGCTCCCTTCTGTGCTTCCAACCCCCTCTCGGGCTGGACACTATTTCATTGTAGTTCTTAGAATTGAAGTTCTTAACATTGTAGTTCCTAGCTGAAAGCAGCAGAACCAGTGCACATGGAGAAGTGCCTTCTGTTTTGCACTTAACTTCACAGCAGACTTTGGAGACAGTTTTGTTTTAACACCTTCTATGAGGAGAAATTCCAGTACATTTCTGCCCCAATTTTGCCCTGGTAACTTGTTTCATACTAAACATGTTTTGACCATTCTTGTGGACCTGACTTTTCACTGCACCTCTCCTTTTCCTAGTTGCATGGCCACATCTCCTCCTCTTTTTTCTTGAGTGAAGAACGGAGAGGGTTGTCTGTCCAGAAATGCACGTTTCTGACACTCATGTGTCATCTCTGTTGCTGCTGTTCTGAATCCAGCTCTAGCAAGAAAAAACAGCAGGACTATGTTGTGATTCTTAAACCTGACAATTCAGTAGAGCAAACTACATCCAAGGAATAAACAGTAGAAGCCCAAAACAAAACTCAACCCCCAATTTAAAACATAGACCAGGCATCTGTGCAGTCCCTCTGATGCCACGTTCTCTGTAATGTCTGCTGCTCTTGAAAATGGTTTCTGAGAGGACATTTTACTCCACAGACTTCAGAAACCAGAGTCTGAATATCTTTAAGATTCAGTTCACCTTGAAGAATAAACAGTTCGTGGAGGAGTTAACTTTGATAAGGCAAGTGCAAAAAAAGGACACTGATAGCATATCTGTCAACCAGCTATGCTGAAAGCGTGTCTTGTTTTTCATAGCCGGTTCCTCCTGAGAGGCAGCGGCAAAAGAAAGACCTCTGGATCTGTTAGGTTTGGAGAATGATGCTCGGCTTCTAGCCCTTCCAGAAACGGGCATATCAGTCCATCTGTAACAGAGCATGCTGAACGCCATCAGCCAGAGGGCGTGCAGGTGGCGGTGCCCACAGGGTGCCCCTTGCTCTCTGGGTGTGAGGTGCCCAGGAGCTGTGGTGCAGTGCAGGGACTGCAGGGCAACCTCTGCTTGTGCTCAGAGGAGGGGAAGCCTGGCCTGTCACACTACAGACACCCGGCACATGGGGCACCCCCGCCTCTCAGCGGTGCGGTTTTGTTTTGTGTGGCTTTTGCACTGGCAGTGGGATCCCTGTGCACGGCTCAGATCTGTCCCAACATACCTTGTCGTTCATCTCCTTCTGCACCTCCAGTGGCAGCGTGCTGTCCGTCCCCGGGCCCAGCATGTTTGGGCCAACGCAGATGGCGAGGTTGTTGGAGTCCATCCTGCTGCTGGCGGCGTTTTGGCTGATGCGGTGCAGCACGGAGAGCAAGTGCTTGAGCAAGACGAGGTTTGGTCTGGGCAGTTTGTCGGCCACCCTAAGTGAGTACAAACACAATGCGACATTAATCGGTGGTGCGGGGGCCGCTACTTCTTTATTTGAGCCAGTCTCAATTAAACTCAGGCAGACGACGCTTCCTCCAGAAAGAGGAACGCGTGCGCTTCTTTCACTGCTGAGCAGAAGCACCATTGAGAAATCCCCAACGGCAGCTGCGTGCGGTTAATTACAAGGCCTCGCACTGCAAGATCCCGACTGAAGGGCAGCGTCACAGCGTCCGTGCCGCTGAGCAGCTGAGGTGGCGTCAGGAGGTGTCACCAGAGTCTTCCTGACGGCACGTGAAAGGCCTGTGGTAGTGCCACGGCTCTCACAGCCCTCTGGCCAGCCTCCACCTCAGCTCTGTCTGAGGAGCACAACACAGAGGTGGCCCCATGTGCCCGACCTCACAGCCAGCAGGCCTGCCGGCTCTCCTCAGTGCCCGTCCCCCCACAAGGTGACCATGTTTGCTGCGGCGAATTGGATTCCTTGGAGGGAATATTTTGGAGGAAGCCCTGCAAGGCCAAGAGATACAGATGAGGCTTTGGACACGGGCCCTGTGCACAGGGGCAGCATCACCGCCACTCAGGCTCCGTAGGAGGCAGGCTGGCTGGAGCTGGCTGCTCCCTAAGGTGACCATCACCACTGGGGAGCAGCGGGCTTCACGAGTACATGCTGAGTACACTGGCACCAGTACACTAAGAGGTCCTGGCTCTTTTCTGCTTTTTGTTCACCCCTAAATCTCAGTGTTCCTCGCTGAGGAGGAGGAGGCTGAAGTGAGTTTCCTGTGGCCATGCAGGAAATCAGTGGCAGAAGTGGAGCTGAAAAGCCAGTAGGAAAGGAAAATGCCAAACTTTCAAGTGTCTGAATCATTTGGCTTGATTTTGGTCTGTTTTTCAGTCCCTCCTAGGTCAGTGCTGGGTGGTAGGTGGGTCTGTGCAGGTTGGCCATGCCCTCCCACAGCTGGAAGCCGGAGGAATTTAGCTCCCAGCCCACTGCCAGCAGTGCCCAGATTTGCTTTCCCATCGGTGTGGGGCTCACGCAGGGCTGGGGAGGGCCCTGCAGCCCTGGCACAGGCAGGGTCTGCCCAGGTGCACCTGAAGGCGAGGGGCGAGGGTGGAGAAGTGTCTCCACCACTTCCAAAAAAAAAAGGTTTGCTGTAATAGTGTATGTCTTACGGAGCCAGAGAGCCATGAAACAGAAACTTCACCAAACTCCTCATGACACTGTCCCCTCCAAGTCCCCTCTCCCTGATTCCTGTCCCCAGAAGTTGGCATCCCACAGAGGCTCCAAAAATATGTGAGGAAATTTTCAGAGAAGCTCACATGCTTGGCTGCTCTGAGACCTGAGACTGTGCTCATGGACTCTTTCCATAAGGAAATCTGGTCCCATAGCTCACTGGAAATGACAGGACACCCCCTTCTTGCTACTGCTCCACATCTGAAGTTGGATACACAGACCCAGACCCAAATCTTGTATAGTGTGGATAATATAAAAACAAATGAAAACCACCTGACAAAATGCACTCTGTGCCTTGAGAAGCACAGGTTATTGAGGGCTCATTACGAAATCAGACACAGGGAGCTGCCTTGTTCTGTTTGCATTGCATTAAACCCACTTAGTCTGCAGTCCCAGCACTGCAGCCTGATTATCCATCTTCCCTGCACCTCTGGCCACTTCCCAAGACCAGAGCTGCCAGCACAGACCCTGGCACCACTCCTGCCCCAGTCCCAGCAAAGCAGCCATCAGTGAAGCACTGACATCTCCTCCTCACGGAGACCTGGAGGGACCACTCAGCAAATGTACATGTTATGTCATGTACTTGTAGCAATGTTGCCAGATAGGTCTGGCTGCTGGGTCCCCTTCTCACATGGGGGCAGCTCAAAGCCCTGGCAGTGGCTCCTTTCTGCATTGGGTTTTGGGCTTAACACAGAGATGCACTAGCACATCATGGGCTGAGCTCTGCCAGGGCTAATAAATACAGGATGCTTAGTAAAGGTCAGTCCTGCAAGTCCTTGTTTCCCTCCAGACCACAATCCTGGACTGTTTTGCAAGCAGCTCTTTCCAGTCATGGCTGGAGGCAAGAAAAAGATACAGATGTGCCTCTTTTCTAAGGTATACAAACCCTTGAGGATATCTATTCCTGATACAGCATTTGCAGTGACTGTCACAGCAGCTCAGGATGTGATCCATGATGTACTCCTACCTTGTTAGCTGGCACAAACAGAAGCATCAATGTGGGGATTACATGAACTCCAGGCTTCGAATAAAACCCAAGAGCTGCTCATGAACAGCTGAATGACTGAATCAATAAGCCTAGACCCAGATTAGCCTCACCAATGCTGCACTCTGCTGGCCATCAACACTGAAAGCATCATTTCTCCAAGGCTTTCATGTGCAAGAATCTGGTGCTCTTTGTTGCTAAATCTCTTCTCAGAGACCCACTGGGCTGCATAGGAGCATGCATGCCAACACACACGTTAAGTAAGAGACTCATTCACTCTGGGGTCCCTGCCAAGGGATCAACTGATCACACCTCCCAGCCCTCTGATACAATCCTGAGCTTCACAGAGCAAGCAGCACACAAATGGGAGGGTGCACACATGTGCACCCACGCACCCACCCACCCTCGCCCCGTGGTGGCTGTGGAACTGAAGTGCTGCAGGGTGACCCAGAAAGCCCAAACCCCAGCCCTGGTGGCAGTGCACAGGCGGTGCTCACCCTCAGCAAGCACCTTTGGTGCAAACTGCAGCACCAGGAGGGCGCAGGAGCCTGCACATGGACGAGGATGATAACCGCTGCTCTAAAACCAGAGCTGCTCTCCCCAGAAGGGCAGGTGCTTCTGAGGCCTTTTTCCAGCCCCCTCAGAAACCAGGCACAAGGTTCCTTCTGGCATTCAGCTGTGTCTGGTGGGCCCCCTGCAGCACACAGAAATTGGGTACTGCAGCTTGCAGGAGCTGGTGCCTCCCCCACTCACGTCCACCCTGGGACTCGGTCACAAAAGCCCCAGGCAGCAGCGTGCACAGACTGGCAGGCTTCCCCTCTTTGTGTTTCTAACCAAAAGCACAGAACTTCAGATCTCCTTGTTCACCAGAGAACACCATCAGCCAGCGTTTCTCCTTCCACCACCTCTCTGGTGCTGTGTGGTACAACTTACAAGGCTTCGGTTTGGGGGAAGAAGTGCTGGAGAGAAAGAGAATAATGACTGAAAGGAGGCCTAAGGAGCAGCTTCTGCACTGACCCACGACAGCAATGGACAGCAGGAAATCAGTCCTGACAGATGGCAGAGGAGAGCAAAAGGGTATTCCAGGGTATTCCCATGGAATCAGGGACCATTCATCAGCCCCACTTCAGAAGACACCACTACGGTTTGGTTGATCAAACTGAGATGTTCATGGTTGTAGGATTCTTTTCTAGCACCTAACCAGCTAACCAAAAACCACTCCAAACCTCTGTGATTTTTGTTGAAAAAGAAAGAACAAAAAACCTTTTCAAAGTCAAGCTCCCAAGCCCCTGAGCAGTCATGGTTTTAATGGTCTGTGTTGGTAGGCATTATTCTTGCACACTTTTTTCTCACCCTTACTGAGGCTACCACAAGAGGCACCAAACACTTTCGGGTACTGCACTCTCCCTTGTGCATGCTCACTGGGTCTGCCTGGGATGGAGTTACCTTTCTTCCTAGCAGACCGTATGGTGCTGTGCTTTGCATGTGGGGCTCAGGCAGTGTTCCGGTTACTGCTGAACAGTACTCCTGCAGAGCTCAGACTTTCTCTCTCTTCCCCTTTTCCAAAATCAAGTAGGCAGGGGGTGCCCAGGAGCTTGGGAAGGGGCACGGCCAGGACAGCTGACACCAACTGACCAAAAGGATATTCCCTTCCATATGGCGTTGTGCTCAGCAATAAAATCTTGGGGAAAGAAGGAGGAAGGGGGGGGATTCGTGGCTATGGTGTTTGTGTTCCCATGCAGTCGTAATGCATGCTGAGGCCCTGTTTCCTGGGAAGTGGCTGGACTGATGGGAAGTGGCCTGCTGATGGGAAGTAGTGAATGAATTCCCCTTTTTGCTTTGCTTTGTGCACAGCTTTTGCCTTTCTTATTGAATTGTCTTTATCTCAGCCCATGAGATTTTTTTTCATCGTATTTTCTCCCCCCATATGTCTATATACCTGAACATACATGTATACTCCTCTGAGCTAATTCACTTAGTAAAAATAGACAAAAAGAAAAGAAAAATAATCTTTTCAGATGGTGGAAAAAAAAAATCTTGAGGTTGGAGAATTGCTATCAATTCCTCGAACTTGTTATTATTTTTATCACCACACTGCATAGAGCTCCCAGGGAGATAAGGGCAAGCGTTGTTGACCAAATATCAGTGAAACGCTGTCCCTGCCCCAAGGAGGGCACTGGCCTTGGCACAGGTCCCGCAGCGGTCAGGTGGCCCATGCCGTGCCATTAGGGACACCTGAGGGGAACTGTCAACATAAGTAATGGCAGCAGAGCCCGGAGCTCAGCGTGTACAAGACGTGGCAGATGGAGTAGAAAAGCAAACGGGCTGGCTGGCAGCAGGCACCTTGGTAATGAACCCTCACGCGAGATCCTCTCCCCTTTTACCGGGCTGTGCTCCAGATTGCATTCGCACTTTTTTTTTTTTTTTTCCTTAAGTATCTGCAAATGTAAGCCTGCTAAGCTCTTGGATAAGATAAGCGTCTCTTTAACTTCTCAGTCTCTTCTGAGTTTCGAATAGGGATTTTTTATTATCTTAATTGGTGACTGCCTGTTTTAATTAGGCATCACGTTTAACCTTAGGCATCACGCTACTGACGTGTGAAGTTTGGTGAAGTGCAAAAGATGTTTTATTTTTAGCATTAGCAGCAGAAGAAACATGAACTGTAAGAAACAAGATGACCATGTTTGCAATCCTAATTTTTCATTTTTTTTCCTTTCACCGTAAACATCAGAAATTCTCAGATATTCTATATGCTAATAGGTCCTGGCCAAGACGTTGCATGAGCTTAGAAAAAGTTTCTTCCTTTTGCAGTGATCAGGAAAACATTTCTGATCTAAACACCAACAGGCAGAAAGCGATGGTCTGTACCTCTTCTCTGAAGGTCTCAAGCCTTCACCTGTCAAATTTGAGCTAATATCAAAAAATAACAAATATATAAATGTAGAAATAAATCACCCCTGATCATCTTGTCTAGGAACATATTGCAACTTCCACAGGAGCTAGCCTGCATTCATGCCCCAGGGGGCTCAATGGAGCCTCCAAAAGAGTTGTGTGGCTGATGCCAAAGCTCGTGGAACCTCCCCGCTGAATTTGCTGGCTGCCAGAGGGTGTTGAGGAGGGAACCCAACACCTTGGGAATACGTTTTATTTATATATTAAACAATTGACACACTCAGTGATAAAGCTGAAAAAATACAAAGGGAAAAACAAACAAACAAAACAAAAAGCCCTCAGAACTCCTTGGAGCTAAAAAAAAAAAAAGGGGGGGGGGTAATATTGACAGAGGTGGGGGACTGATTTGTGGTGGACAATGGTGCACAAGCCAGGGCAGAGCTGTTGTGATTAGATGCACATTTTTGCATGCGCCTGTATCTATGTGTCCTTTCAAGGGATCTAAGTGGTTACAAAAAGCATTGTATTTTGCTTTTGCTTTTTAAGGCGTGCACTGTGGACAGTCAGGGACACAATAATTCATCTCTCGCCCTCCGCAAGGTCATGCTGGAGCTCTTATTCACCAGCCCAAATTTGACAGGACCGTCATTTGTCCTCATGGGAAAGAGCAGTTCCCGTGCTTTTCCCTCAGTAAAGTACCATCATTAAGACTGCAAGAGGTAGCGTCCCATCTGGAGGCAATTTATCATTGCCTGAAATAAATCTTCCAGCTCTATCTACAGCTGCCATGCCGCATGGCCCAGGGAGAGCAGGTCACTCATGAAATCTGATGGGTAGATACAGGCAAGCCAGCAGAAGAAAAGCCCACTCTGGGCTGGTAAAGCTCCCCCATGCTTGGGTTCCTCAGGCTTCAGTAAGAAGATGGAGTGTGTTGGGTGGCTGAAAGTCATTCCCAGTTGGTTAAGAGCCCCATGTGATTCCCCAGACCTGCGCCCAGACAGCTGCTGATCAAGGCTGTGTCTTACAGATTGAACCAGACGCCCGTAGGGACAATGGGTGCATTGCAGAGGCTTTACCTCCAGGTGGGCAATGACCCAGACCCCCATCCCTGGCATCCTTTGACCCCCACCCTCGTTCCCCTTTCAGCTCCCCCAATCCAGCTGCCGAGCCTCCAGCCGTCTGCTAGGGCTGGAAGTGTGCAGGTGGCTGGGGAAGAGCAACGCCAGCACCCTGCAGTGCAGACTTGAGGTGTTTATGCTGGGAGAAAGCAGCACCCCAGGCTCCTCTTGCACGGCCCTGGACAGCTGCCTCCTGACGTGCTCAGCTGATGCCATGTGCCTGGCTTGGCAGGTCCGTGCCTCCAGCACCGTCCTGCAAAGTGGTGTTTTTTCTAAGAAAGAGGGCATGGGAGCCAGGCGTTGTCAGAACCATTCTGTGAGAGGCCAGGCAGGCCCGTGGCCCCCTCCTCCTGTGCTGAGTCTGACGGGGCTGCGCAGTGACTTTATGGCATGTCGTGACTGCTAAGGCAACGTGTTAGGGCTGCAGAGTCCCAAAAGCCAGTACGAACAGAACAAAACCCTCAGCCACGAGTAAATGGCTGTTAGTTAAATGAAACCTGAACGGTTTCCTGGGTATATTTATGTGAGGGAACGAGTTGAAGACCTGTTTCTTCTCTTTGTTGTTGTTGTCATTCTTGCTGTGGAGAGGTCTAACAGTTGCAAGAAGCATGTTTCCCGTGAGCACAGGCTGTGAGCTCAGTCCCATAGCACCTGGCAGCCTGGTGTGGGAGCAGGGTGAAAGCCCAAGCCCTGGGTGCCACAGCTGCAGCCAAAACCCAGGCCCTGGGTGCCCCAGCTGCATCGGCCACTGCTGGCAGCGCAAGAGGAGCCCTGGCTGCACCGCAGCCACCGTGAGGCCAGGAGGGCCCCGGTACCCTGTGGCCTGATCCCAGCCCATGGATGCTGCCTGGGAAACAAAAATATGTCGCTGGAGGTTACATCTCTGCATGAAAACACAGGGGTCATCATTATTTAGGGACAGGAGAACAAATTGAGACCATGGGGGACTCGGGACAGTCAAAGAGGCAGGCAGAAGCAATCCCTGCCCTGCCGTGCCTGTGGCTCCAGCACTCACACCCATAGCCCAGGGCTGGATCCGTCCCACTGCATTTTAACTTGCAGTCTTGTGTTCACTTCTAGTGTCACAGGCCTGACCACTGCTGTCTTATTTAAGCTGGGACTTCTTAAGAGTAAAAACAGGCTCTGAAAATGGAGCAAGACACCACTGAAATAAGGCTTCTCAATTTACCCCCTGCTTTTTCCAGAATTTACATAAACCCTCTTGCAATCTCATGGGAATGAAGCATCCCAGGAATGGCCAGGCTGTACTGGGACATGATCCTGAACCTCGAAGGGTGAATTGCTGCCCAGCCCCATGCATGCATCAGTCCGTGCACCATCTGCTGCAGACCCATGGGTCTTCCCATGCAAGGTCTGGCTTGCATGGTGTGGTAGGAGAAGGGAAGACGGTGTTTGTGGATAAACAAGTCTAGTGCAAAGTTGCATCCCACAGTAATTTACTGCCTTGGAAAGCAGGAGTTTGAGGACGAGGAATATGGGGAGGACTAAAAGGAGTATGAGGAGAAGATAAAACAGATGAAATCTGTTTATTGCTGTGTTGTTAGAAGTTCAGAGTAACTGCACTAACTCCAGTGACACTAGCAGCACAAAGTAGCTATGGAAAAGAGTTTTAATATAGATCAGCTCAAGGCAAATTCCAGCCTGATTTATTCCGTATAAGACCAGAGCCACTCCAGTGATCCTGGGACAGCTAACTTAAATTCAGAGTGCTGCCACTTATTTCACGGGAAGCCCTCTCTGCCCACACCCATACAGCTGAGACCAGAAATCTTCCTCTCACATGTGTCTCTAGGCTCCTTCCCAGCCCATGAGACCGACCAAATGAAACCCTGGCCATAGGGGAGCAACTTCAGGGCAGGTGGGGCACAGGTGGTGGGGCAGCAGGGCTTGGGGCAGGTGCCAGAGGGTGCAGAGGTGCACTGGTCCTTGGGGGATGTGGGGGCTTGTGGATGCCACCCACCAGGGAAACACTCTTTGAAGGGGGCCCATCAGAACCATCAGCTGCTGGCACCAGCTGCAGAAATGGCTAGGGCATGGCAGGTCAGTGTTCAGGGCAGGTCAGTAGATTAAACAGCACTTGAGAGCCTCCCCAACACCGTTGCACCATCATTTGTAGTCAGTACATATCATAGCTGACCCTTCCGCAGCCTCTCTGGGCCGCTCATTCACATGTGTACAGGCACAATGTGGTTGGGGAGGAAAGTCCCTGGAAATTTTGGTTCTGCTCCACCTGGAAACCCTGGCAGAGGAAAGCAGCTTCACCCAACAGCACACCTCTCAGAGACCCCCCAGATCTCCCCACCGCTCCTGCCTCTGGTTTTCCCACTTGCCCTTATGGCTTCTGGGGTTTTGTCCTTGTTGGGGCTCAGCAACCACGGCGACTGCTCAATGTGAGCTGTGCATAGTGCCGCTTTCCCACAAGTGGTTCAGTTTTTTTCAAGAGGAGGAGGAAGTGGGTTTGCCATTTTCACAATGACTCTCAGCTGTCACGAAGGAGGGGAGCAAGGAGGCATTAGTTCATCCTAAAGGATTTTAGATGAGGGTCTGCAAATTCTCGGGCATTTCTGAAAGGTCTCAAGAAACAAAGGTCCAAGATTTTTAGAAACTGGTTTAGTTTTCAGATTGTGCTGGCTCTTGCCTGCTGAAAAATCCAGCCATGTGAGTCTCTGCAGATGGCAAAGTCACGTACCTGCATCTCTCTGAGGGATGTAGCACCTTGAAAGGCTTTTCAGATGAGTAAAAACATCATGTGTCATGGCTAGCCCATCCAAGCAAGGGTGACTAAACTCTGTTTTTTCAGTTTTTTGGTGCTGACCACTATTAACTAACAGAAGAGTTTTGACTTCTCTGCTAGTTTTAAACAGAAAATGTTTCTGTGCTGGAGTTGTTCTGCATTCTCAGTGCCCCAGATCCCACTGCAATGTGCACAGAAGTGAGATTTTTCTTCAGGCTTTGCCTCCCATTTTCCTGATTATGGTCCTTCTTGGTCCGTGTAGTCCAGTCTTCATGCAGATCTCCTTGTTTGGATGCCTGGGATTAAGTTCACTTAGGGAATTTTATTAAATAAATGACTCCCAGTTAGTACACCTGAAATTTTGAAATGTGCAGATGTTGCTGGCATTATCTATTGTGTGTATCTGAGTGGGAGCAGGTTACACGTGAGAGTAAAAAGAGCTGGAGTTTAATGGTCTAAATGAGCTTAATGGTTTAAAGGGCTGGAGTTTAATGGTCACCACAATATTTCCCATGAAGCAAGAAGAGATTTCTGTTAAGCAGAGGAAAACTCCTGAAGAGACAAAGTGTGATGTAATCAGTAATCAATACTGGCACAAATGGGTTCAATTCCCAGCTCCTGGACCACAGGGTGAACTTAATTCAGCTCCTCCACACCTGCTGCAGTTAAAAGTTACATGTAAATTTTTTTTTTCCACCAAAGTATCAGCAATAATTGGGAATAAAGCTTTTCTACACAACACAGCACTGTCTGGTTCAATAAAGCAAATGAAGGTAAGCACCCTCTGCATGTAATTTGAAGAGCAAACACGAAATCCCACAGGTATCATTCTGTCCAGGCATTGCACTGCCAACCTGACCTTGCAGTGCCCACCCGTGCTGGCTTTTTAAGGGTTTTCCAGAGAGGGCAGGGAAGTTTTGCTGGGGACCACACAGGAGGCTGGGGAGGTGAAGATGCTCAGTCGCTGTGAAGAAACAGGAGGGCCGGGAAACATTGGTGCAGCAGTCCTGGGGAGCTGCTGGGAATTTCTCAGGGAGCTCTTCTTGCACTGAAGAGGACTCAGGCCAGAAGGAAGACATGTACGCTCCATGTGGGAACACTTTCTGTGCCCCATCCCTGCTGCTGAGCCCGGGGAAAAGATAGAAAGGGTGGGCAAGCGTCCTTCTTGAGCCCTGGAAGCCAGCAGGGGCTTGGTGTCCTGAGATGACATTAGCCCAGGGGATTGCCCACAGCAGGGTGTCTGTCTCTGTCTCTCCTCCCTGCAAGAATGACTTTGGGTTCCTGCCTTAGCTTCTCAAGAGGCCCTCAAGCATCTCAGCACAGAGCCAAGTCTCTCTTGTATTTGGACTGGGAGGAAAAACATCAGGTCTGGTATTTTAACTGGTGCCAAAATGTGTGCGTGCATGCACGCACATGTGTGTGCATATATAACCTGAAACATATTGCTCATTTAATCCTTATTATATGTACTTGGTAGACGAAATTGTGCCAACTCCAGAATAGCAGGAATAACTGCATTTGTACAAGTTCAGAGAGAGGAACAAATCTGTTCTTCCCAACAGCGATGTCTCCCTGGCGATCCACTGTCCCGGGCACCAGAGCGTTGCAGGGAAGGCTGTGACTCCCTCAGCAGCCCCCCACATCTGCTCTGTGCAGAGCATGCCTCTGGGCTTCCCTAGGTGGGTTCAGGAGTGTTTCCCAACCGGTCTCTTGGTACCACTCGCTGGTTGCACTCAAATGAGGATGGCGCGTCTCCCCGTGGGCAGCTGCTATGGCAGACAGCACTGGCACAGACCTGTGATTTCGCTGCATACTGCAAAACCAGTGATGGACAGACCGTGCCCCACACATGTATCATATTTTAAACTGGAGATGCTTTTCAAAGAGCCTGCAGCACCAGTGCACAGCCTCCCTGTGCCGTGCTGTCCTCTGCCACGAAGCTGGTGAAGCCACCCCAGCATGAACTGAGCTTGTCCCCTGCTCTTAGCCCCAGCCCTGGGCTGTGGTCCTGGTGGGCACAAGCAGGAGGACGATGCCCCAGTATATGTTTGGAAAGTAACCTTTCCCCAGAACATGCTTTGCTCTGTGTGCACCACAGTGATGGCTGTGAGAGCAGCACTGGCTGCATCACATACTGACCTTTTGTCGAGCAGGTGACTTCAGAAACACTTATGGTAATAATGAGTCAGTGTTTATCAAAGAAAAACCTCCTGCTCTGATAACAGTAACATGTACGTAATAAACAATTTTAATGTCTGCGTTCATTTCCCTGACTTCTGATTTTGTGTTTTAAGGTGTTTTTCGAAATCAGGCAGCAAAAAAGGCCATGGTAGCGCAAACATGGGTGCAACCACCACGCTCAGAAGCCAGCTCTGCGGGTACGAAGCAGTGTCACACTACTACTGCCATCACACACACAGAAAGGCTGCATGGTCCCCGGGGGTAACAGAGGGGCGAGGACACCAGTGCACACCAGGGTCATCCCTGGTGTCCTCCCACAGACACAGGGACACCACAGCCTGCCTGCTCCTGCCACAGCTTCGTGGCAGCATGCGAAGTGAGGCCACTTCTCCCCCCGCTGCTGTGTTCTGCCCTGCTGGTACCGCAGCCAGGAGCATCCCTCGGCTCCCCTGCGGGACCACGAGGTCACTCCTCCACTTCTCCCGGGGGAGAAGACCTGCAGACACAGAGAGGAGGCCTTGTCTGCCCGTTGTGAAACGAGTGGGGTGGTACACTGCTAACAGCCTTCAGGAGTTAACACGGAGAGGTAGGTGAAAGCTGCTGAAATGCTGATGGATTTGGGACAAAGTTTTGATAAAAAGCAGATGGCACTTTTAGTCATTCTTTTTTCCACTCAGCAAGTGGGGCCAAACATTCAGAAAGTTGTCTGTAAACATATCACCCTGTTTTACAACCACCTCGAAAACTACTGTGAATATGACTTTAATAACACAGGCATCCCCCGCGGGCGATGGCCTGCCCTTTATCGGCCTCATGTCTGTGCTTGGCAGCCCAGCACCATCTCTTGTCTTTGATGCAATTCTGCCGTGCCAGTTGTTCCTGAAATAGCCCTGTTCCCTGGCACTCATGCTCAGTGCACGAACTTTATCCTCTTCCCATGCATGCTTTGTAGCAAAGACTCCTTTCCATGCTCAGAACCCTCACCTTTGTGGGAGCTCTGCTGGATGATGGAAACTGATAACACGTTCATTCTCATTTTCAGCCCCTCAAGACTGTTCCTGCCCGCTGGGGTTCGGCACCATCACTCTTATTCAACAAAGCTTTGAGCAAGCCATGGCTGCCTTCAGCCAGGTATGTACGTTGGGTGCCATACACACAGGTGCTTGATGCATAGGACCGAGGCAATGTACCTCGACCTGCCTGTGCGTACATCATGCAGCAGCATCGTCAGCATCCTGCATTAGTTAATAGTTATTAGCTATTATTAGTTATTAGACTGCAGGCTGGCTGCAGCAGGTGATGCTTGCCCAGCCCCACACTGCGGCTTCCCCCAGGCCAGCCCCACCTGACCACAGGGGTCTGGGGGTTTCCAGCTATCAAAAGTCTGAGCTGTTGAGCATTCCTCATGTGGGGATAGGGTATGCTGAGCTGTAAGAGCACTTGCAGTGAATTATTCTTCGGTTATGCCTGTTTTTGGAGCGAGCACATTTTCTGCATTAATTTCTTGACATGAACATCAGGAGCTGTCAGACTGTGAGAAAGGCTGGGTTTAACACATTTTGCTTTTGCTGGAAACATTCCTGCTTGGAGCCTGCACAGCAGCTCTGCTTGACACCTCCTGGTTTGCCATACAGCTCCATCTCGGAGCCCGGAGTCATCCTGCAGCTAGGAGGGACAGGTGCAGCTCAGACACTGAATAAGTGCACAGGAGACACTCTTCTGTTTTCTTTAATGTTGTAAATTACTATGTGATACAAGCAAAAAATAACTCATTCCCCCCCCAAACCATACAAACTGGGGGAGCAGAATATAGGAGCTATCTGACCCTACAGGGAAAAGGGGCTGATGAAGTCTCTATAGGAAGGAGAGCAGAGCAGCATCCCTGCGTTGGCTGGTGCTGGATGAGTGGCTGGAGGTGCAGTAATCCCCGGCTCCAGTCCCAAGTCCCTGCCTTCCTCGGCCTCCACTGCTGGCTTTCAGACCAGGCTTGAGCAGGAAGGTGGCCGTGGTGCTTCATTTACGTATAGAGCCTTTCTCATTTCTGCATTTCTGCCAAAAGCATGCTGAGAGGGTGACTGCCATCCTCCCTGCCCCATGCCTTGCCTCCACAGCCAGCCTGACTGCCGAAGGAGCTGCTCTAGGCACTGTGGGCAAGAGAGCTGGGATGATTTTTGCACCACCATTGATCTGGATCCACTCCCCTGGGTGGCTGCCTGCTTCGCCTACCCCTAGAGTTAGTGCTAACCCCACCGAATAGCCCAGGCAGAGCCTCAGCTGCTTCCCTGCCACCTGTTCCACAGCGTTAATGGCAACAGAGGCCCCAAAACAGCCCCTCTCACAAGAGGAAGTATCACTGCCACATTTGGGTCAATGAATACACCAAACCTCTGAGGTGCAGAGGAGGCTTGAGTGAAAGTCAGTTAACCCAGCTTCCTCCAAGCCACAAGCACAGTCCCTCCCTGAGACCTCCCAACCTTGTGGCCAAGCTATTGGCGGCTTAACCATGACGTGAAGCAACACAGGAGGCCCACAAGGCCCTAAGGAAAGAAATGTCTTTTGTATTCTGTAAAAGGTTGCCCGTGTGCCATGATGTCCCATCAGTACTGAAATGCTGTGGTCTTGAGGCAGTGTTCCAGAAGTGCTGCCTGCAGACATGTCTCTGAACCTACAGGAGCATGCATAGAAAAGCTTCTGTTACACTTACTAGCAGGAAAATTGCCTCAAGTCAGAGAACAACCCACCTGCAAAAAGCAGTCATCTTTCAAGATTCAGAGCAATCACAGCTAAGAAGGTGGAGTATCTCCCGAATTTTTCTGTGCATAAAGACGTGCTAATACCACAGAGAACTTGGTGGAGCATTACATTTCATAGCTGCTTGTCTGCTGGGATGAATTTCAAGTGGAAGCCAAAAGCTTAGTGATCCAATTGCCAGACCTATGGACTGTCCAGTCCTTAGGGTTCCTGGTCTAAATGACAATTTCCCCGTTTCCCTGCATAGGTTCATAAGCTACTTGACTGGGCAAATGCAGGTGATTACAGCAACTGAACCATAATCCATTTCCAGAAAATTGATGAGTTTATTCACCTTGCAGATTCAGCTACCCAGTTTCCTTCAGCTCTCCAACCAATTCCTGGCTGTAGTAGCAGTTCCAGATTTGAAGAGTGGGTTCTTGGGATAAAATCACTGCAGGTCTGGTTTCTGGACCCACTGAACAATTATCAGAAGCATTAGGAAAATGTAATATAAGCATACTCTAATACTTACCTTATGGTTATTAACCTGCATGCAGACAGAAAATCCTTTGGATTTATCAGTAATAAACTTCAAGAAATAAGTTAGGCAAACCTTTTGATTTAAAGAACATGTCCTCCACAGCAAACTAAGACCCTGAAGGAACTTATTCTTCAGGTTGTTGTCTAGAGGACATTTCAAGACAGTTTATGTCTATCTTTGTACCGGGCCTCTTCTGTGCCTCCAAGGCTGAGTTTGCTTATTGCACTTTAAGTGATAACTTCGTTACTCTTGGCATGGGAAGATGTTCAACAAGGTGTTTCCTTTTCAGACATTTATGGGGATGGGATTACTTACCCAGGGGGTTAGTACAGAAAGATTGAACTGGCGTAGTCCTGGAGAGGTCAGTGGGCCCAGACCAGCTCTGGCTGTGCCTTCAAATGCAATTAGAGAAGATGAGAGGAGCGGCATACTGAAGATCGCACTGAACTGGGCTTTCAGGAGAGCGAGGCAGGTCTGATTCACAGCTTTTTTTGGTGTGACATCGGGAAAGTCACTTAATTAACTGCTGTCAGCATTCACTGAACCTCCCTGCAGAGATGCTGGATCCCATCCCAGCACCGAAGATCTGATTCCTGTCATCGTTCGACCACACTTAGTCGCCTTTTGTTTTTTCTTCTTGGTGGTGGTGGTAGTTTTTGTTGGTGTGACAGACTTGCCACCAAGCTGAGAAAGCTCGGGGAAATAACCACATGGGTGCAGAGAGGGTGAGTCATGGGGAGCCCGGGGGCTGGCGGCAGAGACCCCTGTGTGTAGGGCTGTGGTTGTGGGAGGTGGGAGAGTGGCTTGCTGGCCGCAGGGATGAAGTGGGCAGGTGTGGATGACTCAAGTGAAGGCTGCTGCAAAACAAGAGCTCTGAAGGTGAAATCGGGGGGGTTACTGGTAACACCCAGGAGTTTTATGGGTCAGCTCAAAGCTTCAATTTCCTTTCTATAGCCTCCTCCTACTTGTTCTTGAGAACCACGCTGCTTCTGCCCTTCAGTTTTTTTCTTCATTCACTCTTACTCTCTTCTTCCATGTTTCTTTTCTGTGTTTATTCTAGCTAAATGCTAAATGCTCCTTCTTTAGCCAGCTGATGAGTGTGATGTGAGTTTTCTTTTATAGACAGACTGGTGGGAAAATAACAAGTGAAAAAATAATCCTATTACAGCACCAGCTTTATGGAAGCATAGTGGGCAGGGTGCTGCCTGGCAGGGGAAGTGTGGGCCTCCATCCCCTTCTCTGCTTATTAATAACATAACATTCACCCTGTTTGTTAATAACATAAGTAATAATTACAAGCACTTCATATTAATTGAGAGCACTTTACTTGAGAAGCAGTTTTGTGAAAACAGGACTATTTATAAACATCTCTGCGCAGAGGTAACATACTCAGCTTCTTGTGTTGCTTGATTCAAAACAGTTCATAGAAACTGTTCTGATAAGAAACTCAAAGGCTGGCTGACACTATTACAGAAGCTGTCTTCTTTCTTTGGAAATGTTATGCTTTTGTTGAAAAAAAAAAACACTAAAAATATCACCCAAACTAAAAAGTTTTTCAATAGGAAAAAAAAGTCATCACCGTTACTAGAGACCTTAAAACTTTCGCTCTACCCATTTTCCAACCTTTCCGTGAGCTCCAGGTACCTGGCCTGTGCGACTCTCCTTTGTGCTGTTGATATATTACAGTCTCATGAAAGCTGCAGTCCAAATTTGTTCAAAGAGCACCAAAACTATGTTTTCACATCAGTAAAGCTAGGTACATTTTGAAGCAGCACGGCACTGTCACTGCCACCACACACACTTATGGCTCAAAGACCGGTCACTGGTAGCTGTGATGTGTCCATAGATGCAGGGGACCATCCCATCGGGGCATTCATGAAGCTGCTGGAGGGGCTTAAGGTGTTTCTGCCCATTTCCTACTTGTCGCCATTCCCTTTCTGGAAGTTATAGCCAGTTATAGTGGGTGGGAGCTCACAGCTCTGGCACCAAGTCCGCTAACTCTGTGTGCTGGTGCAGGGGTTTGGTGGCTGAGCTAAGCTGGAGGTTTTCCCCTGCCGAACATCTGGGAGCGCTCATGTGCTCCGCTTCACCTGCGGGCCCAGGGGAGCAGGGCGCTCACCTCGTGGGCAGGATCCAGCTGCTGGGAAGCACCCGTGTCTTCCCCGGTGCAGAACCGCACGTTGAGCCACACCAGGCAGTTTCTGCTTCCACCAACACAGATAGTTTTAAACCAACAGTGATGAACTTTCATTACACACCCAAGCCTCCGTTGTAACCTAGCTTATCCCTAAACAACTATCCTTTCATTTTGTTTCAAATTGAAACTCTCAGGCAAGCCAGAAAAGGTTTTTCAGACCTCTTCTGCAAAAACACAGGCTATTCCTGTGTGTGTACCACAAGAAATGTGCAGGGACAAATGCAACATCCTTGCTTTTGTGGGACACATCTAGGACTCAGCTGAGCCCAGTGGTATTTCAGACATCTGGGGCTATCACATCTGTATCCAAAAGCACTCCGTGGCACTCACACGCTGCTTTTAGAAAACAGGATTCTGTATTCTTTGAAAAGTGACATAACTAGAAAAGAGACATTGTAAAATACTTTAGTAAGGTGGTGTCTTCAGGGCTGTGTCCCTGTCAAAGGACCAGGGTGAGAAGAAATAGCCTCAAACTGAGACATATGCTGACAAAAATCAGGAGCATTGCATCCGAGGTCTTGATAAAAGCTAATTAACACTTGTGACAGCTTACATCCTGTCTGACGGTGGAAAGGAAACACACCGTAGGCGTCCCGATGCTGACATTCATGCCTGGCATTTCCCCAAGCTATCACCACAGCACATGCAGCATCACCGGCAGCATGTCTGCGCACGGGCTGCCCACACCTCCTCCAGGCTGGGACAGCATCTCCTGTATGACGGGGGTCTCAAAGGGATGAGGTGTGAAGAGCCCTGCCAGACCCATCAGGAGTGTCAGTAGCCCTAACCTTTGCTCGGGGTGTGCCAGCAGCCCCTCAGGACCTCCAGCCAAGACATCCCCATGCTCAGCAGCACAAAGCTGCCCGTGGAGGTCTGCTCAGATGTTCCTGGCACGGCTCTGCTTGGGCCAGCAGCTCCCCAGCACCATCTGGAGGTTGGCACAAGCTGGCAGTCCCCAGCAAGCAGCCTGGACAAGGTCTCCCTGCTTGGCAGGGCGATGGCATTGAACAGCAGAGATGTCAACAGGTCACCTCCATGCCAGGTCGCCCCCATGCCAGGTCCATGCAATCTGCCAGTGTTGCCATGGCTGGAGTTTGGCATTTCCCTAGCATGCAGGGGAGGGCACTAGGAAAGACATCCTCTGCCCTGGGCATGGGGAGGACCTGGACGTGCTGCTGGTACATCCCCAATCTCTTTGTCTCCATTCCCCACCCAGCAAATTCACTTTCCCCTGTTCATTACATGTAGTGCCAGACCTGGGCATGAGTCTCATGCTAGGAGAGTGTTTAGGGGACTAGGTCCATGATATCAGCACTGTCTGCTTACTGTCACTGGGGCTGCTGTATGCGGCACTGCAGCCCTTCAGCAGGTCTTGCAAGACTTCTCCTCATGTCCCTGGCACATGGCTGCTTCTGGGGCAGGTAGGGCAACCCTGTCTTCTCCACAGATGCTGGAGACTTTCACCTTGATCACCGGCAATGCTCTCCCCTGTAGGGATGAAAGGTTTGTTACCAAAGGCAAAGACAGAATGGTTTCCTTTCTGAAGACACATCAGAGAGCTGCATGTTTCCTTTGCGCTCACAAAACCAGTGCTCGCCTCCTTCAACGTCACTGGGCACCAACCCCAGGTGAAACTGGAGCCTGGTGGTGGGAGCCAGGCTGGTGGAAAGGCAGGCTCTGCTCTTCTGGCTCTCATGGCAGTGGGCCTGGTCAGCTCGGCTAGGCCTGGTCACCTCAGCTGGGCCATGGGGAAGAGAGCAGGAGACAGCAGTGGATGTTGGACTGAAGACCTGTAGTGAAGAAACCAGGCAGGAGTGGGAGCACTGGGAAGACCTGTCTCCTCCTTGGCCTCGCAGGATGCCCACAGCCACCTCCAGGCCAGCCTGAAGCCAGGTTCATCATGGGCCACGCTGACAGGACAGGGTACGGAGTCCACACCTGCCCCATGGGCATCAGGAGCTGTGCTCAGGAGAGGTGGGGAGATGGCAGACAGGACACCACAGTGATCCTGCAGGTGGTTCTGCAGCCCCTCTGGAGACCCAGACCCAGAGCCAACAGCCCTCCATTCCTGTGTCTCCTCAGCTCCTGGGCTGTGGGGTCACATAGTCAGAAACATGAGGTCTCTTTTCTAAAACATCTTGAGAGTCTGAATCACTTTTGTGCTTGGGATTCAGCAGTGGCAGCCCATAGGCTTTTTTCAGAGGATGTCCCTGGTGCTCCCCCTATTCCCATTCCTGCCCCCAGCCTCATCTCGCACTGGCTCTCATGGACCTGCTCCAGCTCCATGTCCCTGGGTCTAAGAACTGAGTCTAAGCTAAAAACAGAGCTTACTACACTAATGGAAGTGTACTCAGTCATGAAGCCCACTACTCTCCAGTGATGATAGGAGCCTTTGAGAACAGGAAAGATGAGACACGGAGGGCTGCAGAGCCCTCCCAGTGCTATGATAAGCCCTGGGGCTGAGCTGAGCCATATAACTCTTGTCCTCCCCTTGCTCAGGACATGGTCCATCAGGCAAGTGCCCTCTCCTGACAGAGAGCTCCCAGCGCTCACTGAAGCTTGAAGAGCCAGGGAAGTGTCATCTCAGCAGGGTGAGAAGGCTCCAGGCTTGTTTGGGGATCAGACTCAAGCTGTGCCATGGTGTCAGCCCATACAGGCTATTTCAGCCACCAGCATGAATGGAGCCAAAGGATTTTCACCCACCCCACTGCTGTGCTCTCACATCTGGCAAGCTTTTAAGCCCAGTTTTGAGCAGTTATTCACTGCCAGACAATTTCCTGCCAGCTAGAAAAGTACTTAGCATCCAAACTCAGCCAAGCTCGAGTGCCTGCAGCCTCACATGGGTGCAAGGGACCCAGATGGGCTCAGTCTGTAAGAAGATCAAGGTCGAAATGGGTAAGCATGATCAGACTCCTACTGCATGACACCTGCTACTCCTACTCCTTCTCCCATCCACAAATCACCTCCCACAAACAGCATCTTTTACTTCAGTCTCCACAAACTGGCTGATAGTAAATGTCAACCAAAGCAGTGAAACCTTTACAAATTTGCTACAGCCCTGAGCTCCCTGACACCACGCAGCCTGACTGCAAGAGATGCTCCAGGAGGAAGCAGCACGTCCCGTACACGTGGGTGTGCTCCTCTCATTGCGTGAGGGGAGGGTGATACTGGAGTATTGCTTGTGTCTCTCATGCAGCATATGACTCTGTCACCTGTTCTTCAGGGGGAAAGATATGTGGCAAATTGTGGGTGAGGCGGGGAACAACCAAATGAAGCTGCAGTTTTCTGACGTGGGCAAACCTTCATGTGCCTTGAAGGCACAGTTCACGCCATATTGCCCTCACTCTGCTCTCTTTGAGGCCCCTGAAGATTTGAGTGTTACCTGTCAAGGAAACCACAAATAAATGAGGCAGAAAGTCCAGCTGTGCTTCTTAACCTCCTGCAAAACAGACTGGGAGGCGCAGGATCCCAAGGCAGACTTGGCCCAGTTCACAACATGCTGGAGGCTCTCCTTGCCTCTGCTTCCAAGGGTGTGCCATACCTATGGGCTGAATGATGGAAGGCGAAGGGGAACAGAAAAGTGTCTTCAGCTATGAAGCCACATGTGAACTTGCTGGATCAGGTGCCAGAATGGAAAATCTTGTCGTCATTCCCCACCCACCTTTGAGGTAGTAGCTGCTGTTTTCTGCTTTAGTGTAAATATCTATTGACTACCCAAGCCAACTGAGGACCCTGGCATAGTGTGGGTAGGACTGCACTCTTTTTTTTTTTTTTTTTAATGGAAACACAGGATCCTGAGCTCCTCTGCAGTGACCACACAGAGGCGGCCTGGCACTGGAGGGTAATGGAGAGGTGCCTCCTGCTCTTCCCAGAGTCCATCGCTATTGCCAGGTTCAAGTAAGAAGATAAGATCACAGCTGTCCTCCTTCCATGCCACAGCTCATGACCATCCCATAAAGCTTCCCCTGCCTTGCATTCATTCAGACTTTGCAGTGAGGCTTCCCCCAGCTGGGTCTGATTTCTCAGCATCACCAGAGCTGGCCTTTATCTGGTGACTGTGGCAGCGCTATATGTTGAGCAGGTGTCCTGCAGTCACTTGGACCAAGCAAAAGGTCTCACAGTGTAGTCCCAGCATAAATCCAGAGTTATGGCACTGAATCCCTCCAAAGGAACTGGCAGAATAAGGATAGGAATGCAGAAATTAGCCCTATAAAGCTGCAGCCTGAGGCAACGCTGCTGTTTTTGCACAGGAAAGAAATTGCAGTCACCAAGATTTCAAGCACTTGGTGAAAAGCAGGGGATTTGGGGAGCTCCCACTGCAGGATAAAGTACCTCCTGGGTGCTTCCTGCACAGTGTCTGTCCCTCAGTGGATGGCTATTTCATTTTAAATCAGTTACAGGCATAAAGGCAAACTATTCAAATAGTTAAAAAGCAATAGCTTAAACTATTGTTTTTCTAAGCCTCTTGTACCCACCATGATCCCAGAAAACTCATCCAAAAAGACTGCTTATCCCTGTCCTTGCTGTGTATCAACAGCATGCCGGTCCTTTCATTCTTAGAAATGCTCTTGATCAACATTGCTCATCTCTATGAGTGCTCATCTCTCTGCACTGTGCCTTCATATAGGGGAAATTTATCAACAGCTGTAGAAGTTCAGTTTAGGTTTCCTTGAGACTGCAGGCGTGAAGCTGCACAGAGGTCCCCAGAGCCTATGGGTCTGTCCATAACACAAAACGAGCTTTGCCAGGGGGTGGCACAGAGCTTTGACCCTCCTCATGTTGGCTGTCCACAGTTTTGCTTTAATTTGCATAGATAAGGGAAGCAAGGAGAGGCTACTTGTTTTAAAGTCTCTTGCAGCTGTTTATTAGCAAGAAAAACGCTTAAAATGAAGCCTCATTTGATATTACCACAGTCCGTGGATGGTCAGCCTGTAAATATTAGCTGTTTTCACTGCCTACTGCTCCTTAGTGAACTCATGGGGCTGTCAATGGTACATGGTCCCTCTCCCCTCAAAAAGACTTCCCCCCCCCCCTCACTGTGTGAACCTATCCAAAATAAGGATGTGCAAAAGGGATTTGTGAGCCATGACACACAAACTGAATTATTGTGATGTCCTGTAGTGTCAAAACCCTGATGTTCAGGTGTAAAAAAACAATTAGCATAAGTATGGAGACTAATTTTAGCTCATAAATGTGTTTGAAGCATTGGATCTGAAAGACTGTGGACACTCTGGTGTCTGCACTTTTTAAAGGGCTTGGAAACTTGGCAAAACTGTAGGAATATCCCACAAAAACTGCTGCAGGCTTTGAAAAAGCTCTGTAGTGAGAATATGAAGGATATCAGCCCAGGTAGATAAAACAAGGAAGGTTAGGAGATGACTCAGGGTATGTGTGTGAATTTACAAGGCGAAAACATCTGCCACAAGGACCTCTTGAATTTAGCAGAGGCAGGCATTAGGAGAAGTGGCAGCTGTCTGAGCTGGGAAAAGTAAAATATGGAAATAACCACATAGGTAGTAAGAGTTGTTGAAAGCTTGAACCACAGGGAAAAATATTACGAAGGTAAATGGTGGTCTGTCTGCTGAGATCTCCTGGTGGGAAGGAAGAGCCTCTTGGGGGTATGTGTGGGAACCAGAAGCAGAAGTGTTTTAGTCAGACGCACGCTGCTGGGATTGCTCTGGGACTAACTGGCCGAAATTCCACGATGGACACGCAACCAGACTAGATGGTTTCATGGACTCTTTCCTGGTTGTGTGGATGAACCTAAGTTTCCATGTTACCTGGTTTTTTTGTTTGTTTGTTTGTTTTTAAGGGAAAAAAGAGAAACATCTCTCTTCAGCCTGATACTGCCTTATCCTACAAGCCACACCTGAGCACAGTTTCCATCAGCTTCAACAAAGTGCTGTTAGCATAATCCTGAAAGGCCAAGGCCAGAGCTCTGTCTTCGCCGTTCTCCTGGCTCAGACCCTGATTTTAAAGTGCCACTTTCATTTCTTCATTGCAAAAATTAGGGCCCATTTGCAAGACAGGAAAAGAATAAGCATCCAAAAGGCACCAAGCACATCCAGAGGCACCTTAAAGGAGAGCTCCCCACTTTCTTGGGCAAGCAGAAGTATGTAACTACAGACAATGACACTATTTTCTTGTATGCAATTGTAAAGTTGGTACCTGAAAAGGCTCTGGATCTCAGGTCCAGAAACCCAGTGATGAGCACCCATCTGTCCTTGGCTAACACCAATAACCCTACTTCCATGAAACAACATATATACACTGATTATTTCTCAAAAATATCAAGTCAAATCGCAGAATGTTTTTTCTTACTTCTTATACTTCTCTATTTTTATCTCTAAAAATAGTCCCTGAAACCCCCTACCTTAAGTGCTTTTTCAAAAAATAACAAAAAAAACAAGAAACTCTCCAGTCGGTTATAAACAGAGGATGGGAAAATCCTGCACTTGACTAATTGTAGTACCGCGACCTGACTTTGTTCTTTGGGGATTTCTCAAAGTTCAGCTTCTTCATTAGTTAAGAGCCAAACCGAAAGCGAAAATCTGGCTCTATTTGGAGCTGTGCTACGCGAACCGCAGGTGAGCTGGGCAAATCTGCCACTCCGCTTTTACTGCCATGAACCAAGCAAAACAAACAGGTCTTTTTGGAGCTGGTTTGAGGAAGAAACTTGAAAAGAGTCCAATTTCTTAAGAACAGCTGGCTCAGAATCTCTTTTTTTGGAAGGCTGCTGGGGACTTTCTTGGTGAAAATGGAAGCGGTGCAGGAAGTTGACTTACATGTTGGTTTTCAGCTGAGGAAACCTTATTTTTTTCAGTGAAAGGATTTTTTATTTGGTTAAACTTCTCACAATGCAAAAGTCATTTCCAAAACAGCTTTAGTCTTCCCTTCATTTCGTAAAGAGACAAAACATATGAATTTTTCCTCAACACTTGTGTCCCTTTGACCTGGCTGGGGCTCAGCACGAACCTGTCCTGGGGAAGCACCTGCAGCATCACTACTGTGCTCAGGAACCCAGACCATGCAAATGGACACATCACTGCCTCCATCCCCACCCCACCGAACTTCAGAAAGCCTAATGCAAGCTTCTCTAGGCTGTTTTGGTTAGGTTATGAAGATATTTCCCAGGAAAGCAGTAGCAAAATCCTTGTTTCAGAAGGATTACTGATATCACTCAAAGCTGTAATCTTGCACCCACTGTGCTGGGGCTATAACCTGCCTACGCAGAGACCTGGTCGCCACTTAGTTGTGGTGCCCTGGTTTGGCTGAGCCCCAGGCACTGTGCTATAATAAGCAATGTTTATAATAATTATAGTAATGACTAGATCAACATGAGCGTCAGTCAAGCATACCCACCCTCAGACCCCCAGAGCAGTCTCTCTATATTTAACATACTGACACAGACACCTTTCATTAGCAAAACAGTCGATTGACTCTTTATCTAGCATTTAAGCATCTGTCACTGGCTTTCATATCAGCCATCTGATGTTGCCCATTTTATTTGTGAAAGGCAAGCATTCATTTCTGAAGGGTGACTTGTACAAAGCCTGTGCTCACTTGAGGAAGTCATTCACTGATAGCCACAGCTCTTGCACTGAACATTCAGTCACGGGCAGCTCTCTTCCTCCCACTCCACTTTTATATTGGGACTTGTCTCCATTCAGACCCCCATAACACTCTCTAGTCCAGATGCTACCTAGGGAGCAGGCCCTTCCAAACAAATGGGTGTGTGGAAGAAACAGCAACTCTGCTTATTTTACAGACTTTGAAGCATAATCATTCAAGAATATACTTAAAGCAGAAAGGGAATTTCCCTGGACAGGCTTCTTCTGAAGGGGGCTGCTAACACAGTCCTACTAGGGAGTCCACAGCACAGTAAAGTAAGGTCAGACCTTTAAATAGATTTCATCTGCTTCACAGACCATAAATGTTCCTCTGGATTCTGCTTGGTAAAGTGCTCATTCAGGGTCCCATTTTTTGTTTGTTTTTTTGTTTGCTTTTGTAAGCTTTGTAGGTGGAGGCAAATGAAGGAAGCGAGGCACATGGAGGGAAGCTATGCTTCTTAAGCCCTTTATCCTCACAAAAATGCATCAAGAGTCTAGTACACTGTGTAGGTCAACATTCAGAAAATGCTGCCACTCAAGCCAGGTGCCAGCTGGATTCCTAGTAATCTAGTATATAAATAGAGCTGGTTAGGGACTTTCAGCAAAGTATTTGCCCAGCAGACCAGGACAGCTCTTTTGTAGCAATAAAAGGAAAGGTTTTCTGAACCCTAGCAGACAGCATGTGTTATGAAGTACAGTGTTCTCTAGTATCTAGGGGATTTTTTTTCTTTGCATCTGCTCAGTATGTGCATTTCTAAAGTCTGCATAGCTCATACATCTAGTAAAAATGATCACATCCTCCTTCTATGTCCTGTCCAGGTAATTGTGCCACATGTTGTAAATGCACCACAAAACAGACTTGTTTCCCTGGCAGCACAGGAGAAAGGGACTCTGTGTGTCTCCCTGAAAAGAGGGGATGGGAGGATTGACCCTGACTTTCAGAGAGGGCTCATCTCACACAAGGTCCAGCCTTACAGTATCGATATCCTCACCTGGGCTGGTTACACCAGCTCCCTTTCTAGCACGTAGAGGGAGATCCCCATTTTTACAACTTGCTTTAGACCCGCTTTAGGATGAGATGATTATAAACAGCTGGCTGGCTGTGTTTTGTTGTGTGGGTTGAACGCCTAAATGCATGCATGTATGGGTACACCCACAGCCTCCCACCCACCCACGCACTGCCAACACAGCAGTGTACAGCAGCACGCTCAGTGTTCACGTTATCCACCCTGGAGAAGATTTTAGCTTCCTACAGAGCTTCCCTGCATTCTGGCCTTTCATTCTTTCTGCCCATTTGCTCCTTTCTGGGAGGAAGGATCTGCTTTTATTCTTGGAAAGACCCTCTGCTGGGGTAAAATTATCAGCTAAGCTCTAAATCCAGGGGGGAGAAAAAAATACCAACTTTTCTGAAAAAATTTCTGCCATGGTCTGACCCTGCAAACACTCTTGGACAGCCTTTCTGTTTGCATGGGTAAACATGCAGCCTTCTCACAGGTCAGCTAGCCCACCACAGCTCTTTGAGTTTTTGCTCTCCTCCTACAGTCAAACAAGTTGGCGTTTCTTCATCAAGCCTGCACTTCTCAAATTACTCAGAGGGAACTTAACTTATCGGTCTGAAGGTCTGGGAAATAACAGAGGCTACACCTCCTGATTCAGCCTCAGTTGTACTAATGGACAAAGTGGCTCTTGTGTTTCTCATCAATACTATTCATTTCTGCTGAGAAGTGACTTGGCAGAGAGAGCTGACTGAAAAAGAGCAGAAAGATATAAATGTATTCCTATCTAATTTCTTCTCAGAGTCTGTTCAGATATAGTTTTTCATTTCCATTGTTTGGGGTAATTAAAAAAGTTTCAGTTATTGTATTAGATAAACTTCCCATCAGAAATCCCCCTATAAGCAGAATTCTTACAAATTGATTTGCAATGTCACTTTTGCGATACTGAGATATAGCTTTGGGCTTTTTTCTGCTTAGAAACACAAGGAGGAGCAACAGTCTTTCCTGGATCTTTGGGGTGTTTTTTGTTTTTGTTTTGTTTTGTTTTTCCTGGTAGAGCTGTCGACAGTTGTAAATTTTGTCTTTGTTTTTCTTGACCTCTTCTTGGCTGACAGAAGAAGGTGAACAGGGACTGAGCTGAAACTTAAAGATAGGCTATGCCCTTAATGGAAACATTTTCATCTACCTTCTTGTAGCAGACACATTAAAAAAGCTGAATTTTAAAGAGCCTTCAAAGAAGAAATTGAGTAATTAAACACAGAATTTTGACTATACAGTCGTTCAAGCATTTTTCATCTTGCTTATGTTATGTGAATGGACTAAAGCAATAGTCAAACCCATTAACTCACTTTGTTAGTCATTCTTTATCACCACAAGGACTGTTTTCTGTATGCTGCTCTTCAGAGAACAACCAAGATAAGGGTCTCTCTGGATATGACTGAGAGAACTGAGTGACATGGAAAACATTGGCTTTGGCAGAGAAGAAGCTCTTCTGCCTACAAGGACAGCAAACTCAGAGTCCTGCTGCGAATATTTAATGCAAAAGGGCAGTGTATGTGTCACAGGTTGAATGGGTTAGACAATCATTTCTTCATTGATTCTCTTTTGGGGGTAGAAAAAATACCAGAAAAATATTCAGGGTCCATACAAATAATCTGTCCTTTGAACACTGTCCTTTTTTGTGCACAGGGACAGAAGCTGACATACTGGTAAAACTGAAATGATCGCCAGCGTTATTATGACTCCTTATTTTTAGGCAAATGGTTCCTAATTAAATAAGAACCTAATTCAGCCTTCTCTTATACTTCTTTTGTCAAGAGAAAATAATGTTAATGAACCAGGGTCTTGGAATAAATAGTTTATTTGTAAAGACATGAGCATTGCAACTATTTCTGAAGCAAGTAACGATAGTTGCCATTAAAGGTAGAAACTTGGATTAGGTGGTTTGCCGGTCTGATACGATCTGCTCACTCCTACACTCCTACGCTTTATGGACACTTTTTTTCCCCCCATGAGATGGCTTAAGCCAAAAAATTCATCTGTATTCAAGTCTTCCACGAGCTGGTGATTATTTGGATATAGAGGTTAGCTGTGGTCACCTGCAGGGGCTTCCCACCACCACACGTCTTCAGAGATCTTACTTTCAATTACAACTACAAGCAGAAGTTCCAGAATAGCACAAGAAAGGATGTTCCCCAAACTGTTTCTAAAATCAGGAAGTAGAAGAAAGCTGTTAAGACCTCCAGAACTAAAACAAATGCTAACTTCATTCACAATGTATGCATTCTTGTTGGGTGCTTCTACCACCCAGGCTTTTGGGCTTCCCCATCATTAAGTAGCTTTAAGGCTTAAATACAATGTGATGGGACTATGCTTGGCTGTTCAGAGAACCACAAACCCTCATGATCAATCCACAGAAAAGAAGTCTGCAGGCTGTTTGAACCTGTTGCTTGGGGATTAGCTCCGTGGACATCTCAACACAACCAGCATGGAGAAAGGCCAGGGTAGTCCCCTTAAACGGGCATCGTGTGGCTCAGAACTGGTTACGCACTGGTTTCATCTCCTTTCCAGCACAGAGCGCATGGGCTGAGGGACAGGGGGTGTCTGGAGAACCAGTTGGACCTCCCTGACCTTCCTCCTGGCCCTGGGGCCTGGGGTCTGGCTGCAACTGCTTCTAGGTTAGAAAATACTTGCAAAAGGCACATAGGCCTGATAAGTTTCGTACTCTGGAGAGAAGATTTGTTTGACTGATCTCCTCCAGTCTGTCTCCAAGGCTCTCTGTCTTGAGACTTCACAATAAGACGCCTCGTATAGCAGAGACAAGAAGCATAGAGAGGTCTGTGAGCTGGCTGGTAGGTCCCCAGGGACCAGCCAGGATTTGAGGAGACCTGGAGAAGAATGCGGCCACTCTGTGTGTCTTTTTCTCACCTTGCACAGCCCATCTTCTCCATCTTTTTTTTGTCCTGGAGGTGGGGAGGATGGCAGAGGTGCTGCTGTGCTAAGGTTGCAGTCAACCAAGGCTGTCAAGCAAGGGGAGGCTGAGGCATCTCAGGAACATGGCAGGATGGATGAAGTGCCCCAATGACTCGGCTTGCTCAATGCAAACCACACTCAACATATTTGAAATGCAGCCCGCATAAGTGTAAGCAGTAATCCGCAGAAGAGTTGTTTGTATCTGGGCTGACAAATGTCGGTTTTCAGAATTTCCCACGTGTATTCTGATTTCTGAAGGCCTGCAAAGGCTTAAAGTCATTTGTGAAAGTAACACCACAAGAGTGAAAGAATTCAGCCGGGGTGGTGTTGACAGGGACACAAGAGAGAGATTTTGCTTCAGTTTGGGCTGACTCAAAGCCATTTGCTAAAACATGAATTTGGCAACTGTAGGTTTTTCCCTGAGATCCCAGCTAATCTGAAAACCCACCTTTGGCTTTTTCAAGTATCACTGTGATTTGTAAATATTGACTAAGTGTTCTGCTAGAATACCTTTCCGACTGCACCCATGCTAGTATTTCCCAGCCCCAACATGAAATGTAAAACTGGCAGCTGACCCTGCCCCTACTTTTGCCTGAGTGAACAAGAAGAACAACAGGTAGCAAACACAGCCCTAGGCTTCTGTGCACAGGGCTCCCCAGGCCTTTCCTGAATGCTGACAGCCACTGGCATGGACTCAGGCAGTGATACCTCGAATTCCCTAGTACAAATGTGTTGCAGTGAAGTTGATCTCTGGCTGCAATTTTGTCAAGGCCCAACAAGTGAGCCTGACCCTTGCTGGAATAAATCTGGTAAACCCTGCTCCAGCTGCTGTGAGGATGATGCATGATGCTCAACGCGTACAAGCAAATGGAGAATTCTGGTCATGGGAATAGACAGGGATTCGGCAAGTTTCTCAAACAGCAAAAGTCACAAAGTTGTTTTCAAACGAATAGCACAAGCCAAGCTGAGTTATTTTACAGGTGACAAAATGAAGAGCTCATTTAAAAGAAACCAGGCATTTAAAAGAAACCAGGCATAACTAAGCTGTAGCAAACTTCAATATTTGCACAATAAGCCACTAAGTACTGAAGCAAGACACCAACTGGCCGCCACAGATCATATGATGCTCTCAGTCACATGAACCAGCTTTACAGAGAAAATGTCTCTGATGTGCCTTTCGGACACATTAGTCAGCAGACTTGCTGCCACAGCCCTTGTGGAAGGTTATCTTCCCCATTTTGTAGCATTATGTATTCTCAACTGCCTATTTTCAGGTATCCACAGAAGGGTTAAAGAAAGAGATAGGCGAAGGCCTCCAAACTCTTTGATGGGGACAGTGGGCAAACCCTTACCTTTTCATACTCCAGTTTAGATTGTTAGATACCTAAAAATGGTTATACCAGGTCAAATTGAAGGGACTGATTTTTCCTTGCTTGCTTACTTAGTTCAACACAAGCAAGCAGACCCCTCTTCTAGTCTGTCAGCCTCCCAAGAAAAGACAGAAAGTGTAACCCCTCAGAACCTACCAATTTCTCTGTGAGGAGGAGGGTGTGAAGAAATGCCTCCAGCACTTTCTTTCTGAGTGCCCAGTGGGCTGAGAAGTCCTCTCACTGATACCCCTGTTATGCAGCCTTTGGAGGACCCCCTCGCTGACATAATCACAACTGGAGATCTGCCTCTTCTCATTCCTTTTTTGCCTTTTGCTTGGTCAAACTGGAAGCATAAAACAGCAATGGCTGTCTGGGCCTGGAATTGCTTTATACTCACCATGCCCTGGCCAAAGCAGGGGAGGACCCACCTTACAGCATAGTCAGCAGTGTGATGGGAGCCTAAGGCAGCCACAGCCACCCTTGGGGATTACTCTTGACACAAACACCTTGCCCAGAGAGGAAAGCTGCTTTCTTACAGCTGTCACTGAAGGCAGAGGTCAGGGCTGAGCGGGCCCACAGCTGCTTGCAGCTGCAGGACCATTCCCAAGGGGTTTCCGCTGGGACTGCTCTCAGGTGGGATCCAGGTAGTAAAGGGTAGAGATAAGAAGGAGAAGGATGTCATCTCCTCTCTTTCTTCTTGCTTCAGTGACTGTGGGAGCACAACGCAGCCCTTTCAGCACTCATCCAAGTGAGTTGCAACAGGCATTGATGCTAGGCAACTACGGCTGAGCACTGGAGAAAATAAGGAGTCCACAGCCACAGAGGCCTGGCTGAGACTGGCTTAGGAGAGCTGAGTGTTGGATGTTACACCCACCTGCTGAGATGCACGTCCATGCCTTCTGCCAGGCCTTTCAACCTGCAAGCCCAACACAGTGGTTTACCTATGGATGTGGCCTTTGTAAGGTACCAGCACAGTCTCGAGACCAGATGAAGTGGTATGTACAGGCTTTTCCAAAGGAGGGGAAGTTCACACCATTGCACTCATCATTTTCCCTTGGCCCACCTCAACAGTTCCCAGGAGTAAAAGGCAGATAGACAGAGCTCAGCTACAGATTTACCGTTATTTTATTCCCAAGCAGCTATTATAAAGCTGTCAGGAAACAACAACAACAACAACAACAACAACAACAAAAACACCCACCACCACCAAAACAAAAAATCAACCTAAACAAGACATGGGAATCCCAAGCTTCCTTTGTCATAAAGGAGGCATGAGAGCAGTACAGACCAATTCCACTGAAGGGAACCTTGGTGAGTAAATGAAATGTATCTCGGTGCATAAAAGAAGAGAGTGAGAGCTACTGCTGAAGAGAGCAGTTTAAGAAGTTAAAGTTAAGGTGGAAGGAAAACAGTTGTGTTATTTCACTAGAGATGCACAAGGAGAATGTCCTTCTTTATCAGGAACTGAAAGAAGCTCTTTTCTATAGATAAAAGCAAGATGAAGACATCATTCACTTCCACTTAATTTCTTCATTTGAAAGATAGGCTTACTCCAGTTTTTCTCTTAGACTGAAGAAAGCATGCTGCCATCTATGCTGTGTATGCTACTCTGAGTATACTATATGTGTACCACCCATGTATGGTGCTGTCGGAAACACTCAGCATCTGAGCCTATGGTGCAAGCCCCTTTGTAGTAAATGGGAAGAAAAAGTCAGTTCCAGCTGCAGAAACCCTCTGATCTGACATAGGTTCTTACCTTAGGAGACATGGCTTTCTTTTTTTCTGGACTATGGAGAAAGTCTAGCTGACTAACTTGGATGTAGATGTATCAGCTTAGACGGAGGAAATACCCAATGTGTGTTATGCCCATTACCTTTTGCACTGGCACAAGAGGTCTCTTTGGATCCTCGTGACACCCCATTTTGTCAAAGGCTGAGAGTGGCTGTGTCCACAAGCAATCTCACACTTTGCATCCTCTTTGGGTGAAAGCTGTTATTTTGTGCTTGTGTTTGAACAGCACCTTGAGCAAGAAGTTCAGTCTTCGTTCCTTCAGCAAACAGTTAGTTTTGCCACACACAAAATTGATTATAATCATCATGCCCCAAAATGGAAGCATGTAAGTCTCATGCTTCTGTGATTTCAGCGTTGGGATACCAATGCTAGTGCAAATGGCAGCTGCAGGGAAAAGACAAAGATGTGTCATAGGTCAAAAGCCATGGCAGAGCCAGCCAGCATGTCTTCATAGCGCTGACTGTTGTTGATTTCCACCACCTAAGACTCTGGGTCTCCATTCCCAAAGCTCTGCCTCAATAAAATCACCCTCCAATAGAAGGCTGCCCTAAGAAGGCGACCTAGAAGTAAGTCCCTGCTGCTCCTCTCTGGAGATGTGACATAACTTTCTGCCTGAAGCACATGCTGAGTCCTGGTGAGATACAGGTTTTGTGCAGTGAGATGGCAGTGTACCGATGTGAAGAGCAGGGGGTATTCAACTTCAAATGTTGCAGTTCTCTTATCCTTCTCTGGCTCATCAGCTTCTTTATTCTTACTTTCTGGTGAATTTTTGTGTTATTTTGCACCATTGTACTGGATTGTATGGCATAGCGTTTATCTACCATCCTATCCGGGCTATTTCAGGCTGGTGTCAGAATGTGGGAAGTGAAAGTAGAGGCAACAATTTTATTTAGACTGTGATCACATTATTCTGAATTGATCTTCTCCCCTTTGTAAACAGCTCATGCAGCAAGTGTGAAGCATCACAACAACAAGGCCAAGTTTGCAGGTGGGGTAGGCAAAGAGATGTGCATGTGTAGGCAACTGGAACAAGAAGGGCAGATGCGCAAGGGTGCATCTTCTGTTTACTCCACACCAAATGGAAAGTGGTCAGTCTTGGTCACAGAAAACCACATATTTGCTTTCACTTAGGAGTTGGCTAAAACCAGTTAAATACCAGTCAGCAGCATTCCTCTTAGGAATCCATTCTTCAATTTCAGGCTGTGACAGCTTTAGAAGAACTGTACAACCTGCATAAAATCTAGACAACATGACAGAGCTCACCAATAAATGGGATCTATACAAGTTGTATAGATACAGGACTGAAAGAGACTGCTGAAAAGACTTCTTCTGGCTTTGTGCGCCTTTGCACCAGACAGCCTTTAGTCATTTTGTGATTTGCTGCTGTTAATGTGCTAAAGGAGGACAAGCAAGTCTGTCTTTTACCCCATCTCCTTTGTCCAATGCCATGTACAATGGAGAGCACCTCAATGGAGGCCATTTTGGTACCACTGGGATGTGACCATGGTCCTGGTCTCCAACCTCCCTTTCTGTATGATCAGGGAGATGACCCCCCTGTCACTGTTCCCCAGTTACATGTAGGGATACATGTGGGGACCGAGGCTTTTCCCTCCTCCAAAGGGCTGTGAGTTGAGGGGCAGGAGTGTGCTCTCAGAGCACATGGCACCACAGGCTTTTCCCCACCCTTTAGCCAGCAGCAAGGTGAGGGGACTTTCTCTAGGCAAGTATCTGTGGCTGTCAGAGCAGAGCCCAGATGATCTGCTTTGGAGTAGCCCTGGTGACCTCGCTCAGACATTGCCGTGACTGATCTAAGGTACGATCCTTACACTGCAGCCCTGGAAAGAATTATATGGGTACAGAGAGACTCCAGGCAAACAGCAGCCCTATGTTCAGCAGAAGTAGGAATGGGAAAATGGAAGGAAAAAGACTATTTGTGTGTATTTCCTGCCTAAAAGCAGTGCTTCTTCATTCTGGAATGGGACTTGGCTGGTGCAGGCCAGCACCAGCAGTGCTCCAGGAGAAACTTAGAGCCTGTGCTCAGAGCTGAAGGGATTTAGATTTGCTAGCACTTGGTGACTGACATCCAAACCCAATTAATTCTCTGTGGCCTCTTCAGCCCCTATTCAGTGAGGAATTAGTGGTCCTGTCAGATATGGGAGGAAGAATTTGTTGGGGAACACTTTACCTACCCCATGAAAAGTTTCCAAGTTGTAACATTTTTCAGAAGAAAATTACATTCAGATTGGACAAAACTCCAGTCTTGCAAGGTATTTCCCAAGAAACAGGAAGGGCAGATTTAAGAGTGGCACTCAACTAAACAACAGGGGGAAAACTAGGCTGGAGAGAAACTTAATGCCAGTCCCAGAACAACCACTATTGGGCCACTTCCCCGTCTTTTGCTTCAAACTAGTAAAATGAAAGTTAAATTCACTGGGTGGATTTTTAATTGCAACATCATCCTCTGTGATGTCAGTTAATGGATGTTTGTTACATTGGGCCGTTGAGACAAATATCTCCACAAATTGAGGAAGTAACTGCCTTACTGCCCCTCTTGTGAAACATGTTCCAGGAAATCATGAGGGAAACAGTAAGTCTAGTGAGGATCCATTTCCAGGAAAAAAAAAATCAGCTTGGATGGGCCACAGACAAGAGAAATTGAACAGTGTGGAAGGGAAACCTAATCACAGCAAACTATGTGATATCTCAAAGCAGGAATAAAGACGTGTTAGAAAGCATTGCATGGGTTGCGATGAGATGTATTCAAAAGTTCTGAGCTAAGAAAGGTACAAATATTATTTGTATTTATCTTCAGCCAACTCATCATACATTCATTTCAAATACAGAATGTGGCAGGGATCTTATGAAAAAAAGAGATAGTCATATAATTGGAGAGATTATCAGAACTCATGGAGACAGGACAGCTAACATAGGTTTGCCCGGGCAGCCATAAAGTGGACGCTTCCCCGTTTGACACAGCAGTCAAAATCACTGCCTTTCTTCAATGCAGTTTCCCAGGTCTTTATTAGTAGGAAACCAAATACATCTTTATTACTTTGTTTTGCAGACACATGCATCCTTTTACTTCAGGTTTCATTGTTTGTGAGCCTGAGTTTGAAAGCTGCGTATCATTATATCCAACTTTCACTAGCATCTACTTTTCTTACTCCACTTACCCTCAGACCATGGTCTGAAAAGAGAAAATGAGAGAAAAAGAGAAGAATATCATATTTAGATAGGTATTATAGAATTATTTTTCTCTTCTAATAATTATTTGGTATCTCCCTGAATATGTCATCCAAATGCCCTTGTCAGAAGCCCTCCCTCTATGCACCGAGACACTTGATCCTTTCATCGTTGTAAGGGTCGTGTCAAAAGAAACAAGTCATGGCAGCTTGCACAAGCCTGCTATCTCAAAAATAAGGATGTATATTTGCATGTGAGAAGTCAGCCAGCTCCTCACCCAGCATCTCTGTCAACTGTTGCCTCCCCACCTTGTGGCATTATGTGTCTGAGTACAGGTGGAAGCTGTTCAGCTAACCAAACCATCTCCCTCCTCCCTGATCTTTTGCGGCTGCTTTGACAGCTCTTAGATATTCTCAGCACAGCGGCTGCTGCTGTTGCTGGATTGGTACTGACATGAGCTTGGCCTTAAAAGTTCCTGCATTTAGTTGTTATTTGGACAGGCTGGTGAATAGTAATCAGGTTAGCCAGTAACAGTGAGGTGAGGCCCTGCGATGACTGGGGAGTCTATGGCACAAATTAACTATGACATGTACAGGTGCTGTTAGGCATCATCAGATAATATTGGTTGATGTTTTTCTCTACATTTCTGTTATTGTTGTATATTTTAGGAGCAGATCAAAACATCTCCTGAATTCCTGTGAATTTTTAGCAGGATTCATATTTTGCTCTTTGTATTACAACACTGCTTATTAAAGTAAATGGTACGTTGCTCAATTTCCTGTGACCATGCATATCACTTTTACTGCACCAGGTTTGTGTAGAAGGAAGGTCTTCTTCTGCTTGAGCATAAGATAATTAACATGGTAAAAGTCAATACAGCATGGCACCATGATAGAGACATGACTAAGATCTCAATGATCCAGTCTCCACTTACGCTAGAGGAAGCTACACTAGGGGAAGCATCTCACTGTGCCCCCATATGTTATTCTAAGGCAGAATTTTGAAAGTAAGAAATCTGTCAAGACAATTAAGTTCCCAACTCCCATTTAAAATTTAGGTGCTTAAGTGACTAAAAAGGAGATATGTCCCCAGATATTTTGAGGATCTGGTCCTTGGCTCCACTTCCTCAACAGAGCCCTTGGGGTAACTCCCCAGCACAACGCTGCCCATGGCTGCCAAGGCCAGCTCCAGCCTCCTCCTGCTGAAATGGTGCAGAGGGCATGGCAAAGGAGATAAGATCTCACAAGTGGGTAAATACTATTTCCATCCCCTCTTCTCTTCTAAGGAACAGATATTTGGGTGGTACCTTAGCTGTATAGGGTAGAACCCTCACATATGTATCATTGTGAAAGAGTCAGTAGTTTCTGATGGAAATCCCCCATTCCAAGGACAGAAAAATTTGCTAAAAATAATAGAATATATCAAGACAGAAGGCTTTTATGGGTGTCCTATCATAAGGGCACAACCTGACAACAAATTTGGGGATTATTCCCCATTTTTGCTGTCACTTTTCCCTGTTTAAAATTAATTTTGAACACTACTTACATCAGAATGGTGGCACTTTTTTTATCTGGGTTGCATGGGGAGCAAGGCTGCAGGAGTCAGGACTTTTTCAGTTATACCTGCACCAATACAGAAACAGCAGCACAAACCACTGTGAGGGAAGGTATTTTTGGCGGGAGAATTAATTCTGCAAAACTTCCAAATGTAGACAACTTGTGGTATCTTTCATTTTGAGAAAAAGAGAACCAAGCAAATCGCTTTTTGGGGAACTAGCGCTAGGATCTGCTAAGCAATAATAAAGAAGAAAGAAAAAGAGAAGGAAGAGAAAAAAAAAAAAGACAGTGTCTGACTGTAATTTTCTTTTTAGAGGATTACCACTGTGTAAGAACTTAAGCAATTATTTCCAAGTTGATGATTTTTTTTTCAATCAGTACAACATAATTCAGCATCTAGAAAACAAACCAGAAACTACAGGCATCTTTTTTTCTTAGTTTCTTTAAAATCACTTTATCTACATAGAATACTGGCCAAATCCTAGCCAAAATTCTCTCAGGTAAGCTAAGTAAAGATCTGACTTTAATGAAAGAGATGATACTGTTCCCATTACATGAGTTATTGGATTCTTCTCCCACTGTTAAAAATAAGTAATCTTTGGGGTGTAAAATGGGCCTGCCTTGCAGGTACCTCAGTGTACTGAAAATCAACGAGGGGAATTTCAAGCTCTGAAGTGATCGATAAGCCCCAATCCCATTGATTTTTATTTGTTAGTGATCGCAGTAGAGGAACAGAAAAATGTATTAGTGACAAGGCTAAAGTAGTGATTTCTGTTGTGAGACCAAATGTTCACACTTCAGCTCAGCCTGTTCAGCTAAGCATTCGTGTATGCTCATTGCTGTAAAGTGATGAACTGAATCGAGTGCTTTGATACAACCTGAGCCACTGTCTCAGTGTCTGCACAAACAGCGTCACGTTCTGTGGAAAGGGATGTTCTCTGACCAATCATTAGGATCTAGATTAACATGTCTACCTCCACATATACATCCTTTTAGTCATTATCCCAGTGAGTTGTTTTTTAGAAGATCAAATATGACATTTATAAAAATCAGCAGATACCTTTTACCTTCAGCCCTTCTTGTATGTTGAATATATGGCAAGTTCTTGTGCATTCTGGCAGACCTTCAGGCATGTATCTGTTGACAGAGGCACACCTTGGCACATTGTTGATAAATAAAATGGATGGTCCATCTAACCACCTTCCATGCTCAGTTTCCTCATTTTTGCACCTCAAAACTTGGACAAAACAGTGGAACAAACGGTGTCTTGTTTTCTGTAGACTCATGTCCGTTGTGCCTGACCCATATCTCTGCAAAGCCCTTGACCTCCCCCATGATCATATGGCATCAGACACATCACAGCTACAGGCCCAGCAACTGAGTGGCCATGATAAACATGCTGATTTAGCAATTCACAACTGTCTAATGACTTTTTCTCAGTGAAACAAAAAAATTTCATTTTTCTACACACGAGGCGCTAACTTCTAAAATGTTTGTAGGAAATTCATTGCCTTGGAGAAGAGCAGCTCACTTGCCTGTTGTGACTGAAATTAACCTAGATACTAAAACTTACTGGGGGTGGTAGAGGGTAAAAGAACAGCTGGAAAAGAAGTGGAGTCACGTAAGTGTTGCCTGTGAAACTGGGAGCCTGAGATTAAAAACACAAAAAGGACAAAATCCAGCTAACTCTGGTAAAAGTTTTGTTTGTTTGAAGATAAAGATTTTGACATAGCCTCTGCTGTGACTGTGCAGGTATTCCTGTGCCGGGTCCCAAACCAAAGGACAGGCAAAGGGAGGGGAGTTACTACAGAATCTAGCTAAAATGGTTAGGTCTGTTACCACATTGAATGGTCATTTATTTGTGAAATTGTTGCATTTCCTCATGACAATAAGCTGCATGCTTAAAATAAGTGACCATTTGATCTGGCTAGAAGGTTTCACATCACGATGTGGTAAGTAGAACTGCAAAGACCTTGAGGGACACAGGTAATGCCTAGAAAGTAACATACTGTCCTCACAGATGATGCATTTAAAATGCTTCCATTTGTCAAAGATTTCTCAATAAGGTTAAAATTAAGGTCTTCTTTTTGCTATGTGGCATATAGGAAGCAGAAGAGGCAACAGCTGCCAAACTCTTTACCGGGTTCTCCTGTATGTACTACTTTTCACCAGTAGATATCAAAGCATCCTACACTGTGCAGTGACCTTTTATTTTCTGCATGTTATTTAGGAGAAACTGAGGCAGAAAGAAGGCAAGCTCCATTTCAAATATTGTGTGGAATATTCAAGGGCAAAACAAAGCATCTCCTAGAATTAAGTCACAGAACCTTAATGCACAGATGCAATTACAGTTTTTAGCTGGACTAAAAAATCTGTAATTGGGGTATTACTGAACTATTTGTTTCAGGGGTAAGCCTGTTTACGTATCATAGTAACTACTTGTTTTCATGCTTGTGTCATTCTTTAGGATTTTTCTTTAAGGTCAATACAGAAGTATTATCTGTGTTGCTTATTCATGTCAGTCTCACAGTTATGACAGGTTTACATTGCAGCACACTCTCATCCAAAGAAAACTGTGGGAATGTGTGGTTCTGGAAGTAAACAGAAATGTTGCAGGGAGGAGGGACAACTGCTGGGACATAATGCAGGCCTCCGAAACTCCTCTTCTAGCACATCTGGCTCTCTTAAAATAGCACAGACAGGAGTCAATTACAGTGATATGTTGCATTTCATTGCCTGAGTTTAGCAAATGTTTTAGCTGAGTATAGCATTGGAGATGACTAACTCAGAGCTATCATAATTTCAGGGTGTTATGTTTGAAAGATACACTCTGGGCATCTGTGTGTACTGCAGTAAGAATAGCACTTTGACTTGTTTCCTACCGGGTGGAAGTAAGACCACCTTACAAAAGTAACAGCATCTTAGGTTTGGCATGACTTATCGAATAATGGGTGTTCATTTTTACTTTCTGAATATCATTCCATTAAGCTACACAAGGACAGGATCAGTTCACTCTGTTGCACGAGGAATGCTAACACTGAAACAATACGGTCTTTGGCCTACAGAAATACTACAGCAGTTGCTGGACTGTACATCTTTTGGTTTAGCATCTTGATATCCGATGGTGTGTAGAGGTAAGAGGGTTCAATCTCCCTTTGGAAAGGGAGTACACATCTTGTTTCTAGTAAATTTCAGAGCATTCATTCTCAACTTGTCTTTAGATTGAAGACAAATAGGCCCTTCTTTTCTGACCTGGGAAAGGGCTTTGTACCTATATCAGTTGCTCTGGTAAAATATATATCCTCCCCATTGCAAACTTTCTTGCTAATACTAAATAAGGCAGTTCATGACTGTAAGACCACATGCAGTAATTGTTTTCAGAGTGAAAAATCCAAAAGAAACAAGTTAATCTGATAAATTGGTGAAAAGGTAAAGCTCAAACAAGCCTTTAAAAGGAAGTGGAAAGGGAGGAAAAAAAAAAATCTTCCATTCAAATCTCAGCCACCTGAGCTGGCAAATGGACAAGGTGGCAAGTAGTTGCTTTCTCTCCATAATCCTTACTGTCATCTCTGTGCAGGACTGCAGATCTGAAAGCAAAGGCAGGGTTCAGAGCAGGCACACAGAGTGGAATAAGCAAATACAGACAGAACAGCACCTGGTCTGAGTGGCAGCAGTAGTAATTAAAAGCCAGCTTTGCAGGAATGCAGGCCTGAACAGAACAGCCCGGCTGTCGGGCTGAACCCTCTCGAGCAATGAGTCAATACAGCTAAACTCATCGCAGAAGACTTTTCTGCAGCCCCTGCTTTGCTCTCACTAGAAGGTAATCCCAGATCCTGCTTGCTCTGGGTGTTAGGAAATCCTCTCTTGTTCCCAGCCTGAAAGAGCCACTGTGCTTTTGCAGATGCAGAGGCTGGGATCTGGCTGCCCTGGCTCCGCATGGTTCTGCTGGTCAGTGCTGGTGCCTGAGGCCGGCCTGCTGTGGTTTGGGGCACCTCCATCCTCCCCACATCCCCTCTGCAGAGCAACAGTCCCCTTTGCCCAGAGACCTCCTGGTGCCCTGTGGTAGGAGCCAGAGCCCATGCCAGGCGAGGCACTCGCTTCATGAGATCCTCATAAGGTAGTCCCGCTTCAAAGTGGGACAGCAATACAAAAACGGAGTGTTTATAAAAAGCAGCAACACAGCAGCTGTTGCTAGTAGCAACAAAATGGCAGTCACCAGCTAATATGGAGATGTTTGTCTTGAATTTATCACCAGCTAATATGGAGATGTTTGCTTCGAATTTATCGTCTTGATTTTGATGGGCGGCCAAAAATTCATGAAGAACATTTTATTTTGCTGTGTGTGGATGTGCACACACAAGGACAGAGGGCATGACAGCAAATAAGTCTCCCAAGTACAGGACCAAATGTACTCAGGGGAGTTTGATTCCAGACAGCAAAGATACGCTCGGAAAGATTTACCTTGCCTGATGTTGCATTTGCCTGGAGGATTGAGTTAGGTGTGTGGTTGTAAATGTTTCCATGCATGGTTCATTTAGTGGTGATGAGGATCTGGTTACTAGCATTTCTGCCTATTGCCTAGGAAGCAGGTACAACACAGGAACAACGTACTCACAAGGGCATCATTACGATGAACAGTTTGGGGATATTCTGTCATACCACCAGGGCTCAGAGAAACCCAATTGGAGATGAAATTCCAGCTACTTCTGGTTATTCCTCCTGGGAGCATCCAGTGACAGCTGTGTTCAAGGCGATGGGCAGTTTCTGTGCCTGGAGCAGCTTCCGTGCTAGCACTGGATCTGGGAGGTCTTGCCGCTCCTGAGCCTGGTTTTCTCCTCTAGCTTTGTATCTGTGTGATGCATATACAAAGAATCCTAAAATTACACTCGGGACAAATTTTCTTGGTCTTATTCTGGACTGGTTCCTAGGCCATTGGCAGCCTGCAGATGATTTTTTTATATGTGTGTGTGAAAGTAAGATAACTTACACCTGAAAATCACATGCAAGTTGGAAATCAGTGTGAAATCCAGGTTCTCTCTTGTTTCCACTGATTCTCATTTTGAGATTTGAGATTGTTTTGATGCTGAAATTCAAAGCAAAACACAAGGTGCAGAGGCAGGAGAGATACAAGGCTATGTCAAACAAAATCTAAAAGGAAACACTTGCATTAATCCTGAAAAGCAAAATCAAGATTCACACCTCTCTGGTTTCGGTAAATCTGTTCCTGAGAGCAAATGAACCTGGCAGAATAGCACCATAACAGTTTCTGATTCATGAATGGACAACAGAAAGAAGCAAAATAAGTGAGAAACCTGCTGGAATAACACTACTACCAACAAAATGAGTAGCATCTCACTTTTGATCCTTTTTGAGTACCTTCAGCCAGAAACCTCAAGGAGAATTGAATTGAAACATAGTCTCAAATATTCTCTATGGTTTATTTGTTGTTGTTGTTGTTGTTGTTTATTGTAAGTGAGCAAGGGCTGAGATCTGCATCTGCTCAGTCAGAAATAATGGGCAACCTAAATTCACGGAGGCCTTTGTGCTGGCCACCTCAGGCAGCCCAAGGAATGAGTGGCTCTCAAGTACCTCTTGAGATACACCAGCAAGCTGAACACCAACACAAACCCTTTAAAAAATGATCTACATACACTAGTTCTAAAAATCACCCAGTGGAAATAGTCAGCTGATGACTTACAAAAATCTTTATAGCTGCCAAAATATTCTTGGGGGAGGAGGCAGTACCCATGAAAGATCAAACAAACAATCCTGCAAAACAAGAGCAAACAAAAAATGGGTGTCATGGGAAGGGCGCAGAATACTCCCCAGACTGTATCTACAGTATTATTTTTGTTCTGTAACTTCTTCCTGTGCAGTAGTAGCCCAGTATACAGAAGGGTGGTGCACCCACATTGCAGTCTAACCCTGATATCTGATTAAGGATAAAAATAACAGAGCAGATCTGGGAAAAAATGACAGTGGGTTTCACTTTCCAAAAGCAGGGGTAGCATGAACCCAGGTCCTACATGACTAAAACTGTAAGAATTCAGCATCATCTGGCTTCATGGATCTGGCTTTGAACTATTACTGGTAGAGGGTAGGGACTGGTCTGATTAGAGCTCAGACCATGCTCTCTTCAGTGATCAAACCTTGGACTGTGCCTGTGGGATGTAGGCAACACGCTATGGACAGTGGTAAGAAATGACAGCTGCATTCAGAAGACATGTAGAAATGTGCCCCATTCCCTGCAATCCATACAGTCTGTTCTTTGACTTTGTGGAGAGATCATGCAGAGCTTTCATCCCCCTCCCTCCCCTCCCCGGAAGAAAAAAAAAAAGAAAAAAAAAAACCAAAAACCTCTGACTTCGGCATAATTGCTTTCCTGATTTTGGTAAATGTTCCTACTGTTCCCTTGGGAGATTGCAATTGTGCCAGTGAAGCTGAAGCTGGAATACAATTGGTTTTCTGTATTGAGAGGCACTGGTGCTGAACTTGGCTCTTTCTGTGGGATTATATACGGGCTTGAATGAGGCAGTGCTCCAGGTGCATCTTGTTGTGTGCTTCTCACAGCTATACTTCTGCTGCTTTCTTGCTGGAGAGACGGCAAGACAATGGCAGGTTTCAGGATTTGTTCACACACTCCCCCATTTCTAAGAGCTGTCATGTCAAACATGCGCTGCTGTGGTGTTGAAACAAACAAAAGTGAGCTATGGCTGGGATTTTCCCATTTGTGGTTTGATAAGGAGAGAAGAAAAACAGACATTTCCCAGCCGCAGCAGACTACTTGTGTCTTTGTTCTTTTGTTTACCATCATCTCTTGATTCCTTCCTTCTCCCAGCTGATGCTGCCTCTTCATTGCTACAGCTGGGTTCTCTCACCAAGCCACAGCGTGAGGTTGTTGCAGAGAGAGAAAATGTCTGGTTTGATTGCAGTTAGAAAGATTTAGTCACCATTTGGTCTGTGTTGGCACCAAGCAATGTATAAACCCTCTCTCCAAAAACTGGCTGGACAAAGTGCTTGGGAGTGGACCACAACAGCAGCCATGCCCTGGGGGGGAAAAAGGGAGCCTGGGCATGGTGAGAAGCAGAGGCATCAAACTGATGTCCTGGCTTCTATGAGGAAAATGCTTCACACCTTGAGGAGCAAATGCAGTCCTGAGAGGCCTGGATTTACCTGGGGTCAGCTGCTCTGCTCTGATTCACAGGAGGGGAACAGCTCGTACATAGACGGTCCCCCAAAACCCTTGTAAATCCTCCTGCCCAATGCCCTGACACTCATGTCAATGTGCCCTTGTCTTCGAGGGGGAGCGCATTCACTTAGGGATTGCTTGGGAGAAGAAAACATCGCCTACAGACAGCTCTAGCTCCGTAGGGTTACTCCACCAAGCCATGGATTTTCAGGATGCCTGCAGTTCGGATGGGGCGTGCTTGTTTGCAATGAAATAAGCTGCTTTAAAGTCCTTCTGGCACAAGTTATGTGTCTGTGATACAAGGCATATGAGAGCTATAAAAAAGAAATGAAATCATGAGGGTGAAAAAACAAACAAATGTTTTCCATATGTACAGGCGATCCTATACACACACCTTCCATGTACAATGGCCATTATATCCTGCAAACTGTTAATAAATGGGAATTAATTAGACAGAGATACAGCAGAGCGTGCTAACTGGCAGCCTACTACGTGCTATCAAAACACCCCTCATTACTGTAGCTCTCCTCCTGGGAAATTCAGAGCATTATGCGCTGTGTACAGCTGTGTCCTATTTGTAATCTACGCTTCTGGCCTGGCTAATCACCACTCATTAAACTCGCATTTTCTTCACCAGTCACACGTTTTCCAGATCAAACCCTGTGTCTTAACCGTGAAACAGATTGAGCTCAGAAATAGGTCTGCATGCACTGCTGGAAGTGAGGGCAAGGCAGAACTGAATGACAGAAGTCCCCTAACCCTCCTAGATGCCTAACAGACAGAAATATTCAGACACACTTTTACCAGACACGTACTAAACAATAGATGCTCCTTGTCGCAGAAGTCCTGCTGGGACTGTCAGCAGGGGTGCTGCAGCTGCCACGGAGCCTCAGAAGAAATCTATGAAACCTTTCTATGACTCTCTGAAATGCTCAAGAGGACACTGTGCAAGATGGCAATATTTTCCTAAGGATGTAAATCAACCCATGGAATTTAGTAGGGAAATGACATATGTGCTTTAACACCTAATGGGACTCTTAATTAACAAAAAATCAGTTACAGCAGTAACTAAACAATCAGTGTTAAATACACAGGTCTGTAGATTAACTGTTTTTGATTCATCTAATTAAGTTTTATCCCTAAACAAGTCTACAGAAGGGTGTACCTACAGAAGCACAGAAATTATGACCCTCCAGAGGACTTGAAAGGTCACCCCCAACACCTCCATCCCCACAAAACCAGAGTAGCTTTCCTTTTTCCCTTCTGGATGCATCTGTCTAACCAAAAGTGAATTTTGTACTCTGGATATCTGCCAAGCAGAACCGAGCTGAGACCAGCTGTCTGCTTCACATAGACATATCTGGGCCAATAGTCCACGGGGCAGATCTGATGTGGTTATGCAAAGAGTGGCTCGCAGGGTGAATTCAGCAGCGGATGTAGCCGTAACGTGCTATGACACAGCCTCAGCCCCGGCAGATATGAAGCAGAGCATCCTCCAGAGGAAGCAGCAGAGAGACCACAGTTCCACACGCCTCCTTCTCTGCTAAATCCACTGCTGAAATATTCCCAGCACTTTGAAACCCAGCTCTAGCCCCTCTGCTTCATTAGAGGAAAAGACTGGTACCCAGAACACTGTATCACAATTTGCCTGTGTCAATGAATCAGCAGAGCTCACACCTGCATTTTACAAATGATGAGTTTTCATGATGACCCTGTAAAGTAAGTCCTGTTGTCATTAAGTCCCTGTCCCTGATGGCTGAACTGCAGTAGGGAAGTGAAGTGCCCAGGCTGGAGGGAGTCAGTAACAGACCCTGAAGGTACAGGGAGAGCAGAGGTGGATTTCTCCTGGCTTTTTTTGAGCTCTTCAGCTGAATTAATTTCTTATTGTTTGGACACGTACACATAGTTCTAATTAAGAAATATTTTATTTGAGAATTTTTATAACATATTGTTATATATTATTGTGTTATTACATAACATCACTTCTTTAAAAACAGAGTAGCATTTTAAAATCGGAGTGTTCTCCTTTTCAGTCAGTTTATTTTTTAAACTTCACTCATCTTCAGCAACGAAAATCTCACCACCCAATGTAACTTTATCAGATAATCCATTTCCAGCCTGTCCAGTCCTTGGATACTCAAGAACTAGTTGGCACTTGCAAAGTGTGTGCCTACATTTGCTTGCAGACATTAAACCGTTGCCATTAGTTTTGCAAAAAAAAAATATATATATATACAAAAACATTTCTCTGAATCTTGGCTATTCCACCCCCTTTCTTTTTAAATATTCTAAGCATAAGTTGATCTGGCGGCACATCTTTATGCTACAAAATCTCAGGTCTTCGGGTAGTCAAAGAACAGAGGGCACCTGCTGCCCTTTAGCAGTGAGCAGCTGCCCACACTGCAGCCCCCTCTGCACATCCCACCTCGCAATCGTGATGCAAGATGGAACCTTTACCTGGTAAGTGTCTCATCTTTTCCATGCATAACAGCTACAAGCTTGTCTTTTTTTTTTTTCTTCATCTTCTTTAAGGAAAAAAAAAAAAAAAAAAAAAAAGAGAGTAGCTCCTCTAAAAGGAAAGAGGAAGGCAGAAATTTCACAGAATCTCAGTCCTGCCCCATGATGCTGCTTCCTGCCTGTGAATTTCCACCTGCTGTCGCGCGCTATATAAGGCAGCACACGTGGGGTAGAACTGTTTAGTCGCCTCCGTCTGTCCAAGGGATTAGTAGCAGCGGGGAGTGATGCTGTCTCTCCTTTCCTCGGCAGTTCGCGGGAGGTGAAGGAGCTCTGGCGGGACTCACTCCTTGGGTAAGTAAAGCCCAGGGATTAACAAGCGGTGTCGGGGTGAAGCCGGTGGGGTGCTCCAGATGCAGCTGTACAGAGACACACACAAAAATATGGGTGGGGCAGAGGCACCCACCACGAAGTGCAGCTCCTAGGCAGAGCTGCCTGGCTTGCTCAGCCTTGTGCTTGCACATTAACAACAACCTCACACAGCTGTCACTGCCTGATCGTTTTTTTGCATGGATTAAAAATGGAAAGTCACTTTTTTTTTTTGGATTTAATAAAGAGGCGCGCAGAGCACAGGACTGGATGCCTTACAAAGAAGGGCTTTCAGCGAGTGCTGCTTTACGATTGACTGGGGTGGGATGTCTTGCTAGTTCGGGATCATACTGAATTGCCAGCCTGGCTTGCAGGGAAGAAAGGAAAGAAGGGTGCAGTTTTACAAAGCTCTTTGTCCCTTCCTTTTTCAATAAACAGGCAAACAAAAGGACCTAAGGAAACCAGAGCGTCCAGAGCTCCCCTGATTAAACTCCTCATGAAAGTGTTAAGCAGCTGTAATACTGTGAGTGTCTTTATTTTTTCAGCTCTGTCAACAGAGTGACTTTGAAAAGCCCTGATTCTAAACTGTAGCATTAAATTACTCACGCACGGTCTTTGTTTTCTTGCCTAGTCAAAGACACTAAATGCTGGCAACATGGAGAGTTTGATCGAGTGCCCGTCAGAGGTAAGCAGCCTCTCCAGTCCCCCAGGTCTTCTCCAAAGGGGTGGCTGCTGGGGGAGCGCGGTGGGTACGGGGCAGGGAGAGCAGGCAGAGCACTTCGAAGGTGGATGTGTGCAGAAGAGCCCTAGGCTCCCAGGCAGTTTTGGGTAGGATCCTGACAGGCTCTGAAGCCACCGAGACAGCAGCCCCCTCCTCACTGGAGGAGCTGGGGAGGAAATGCCCAGCAGCAGGGGGAGGATGGAGAAGGATGGGCTGTCCAGCTTGTTTCCAGCTTCTCTGGGTCAAACAGCAGCCTGAAAGAGCACTGGGGTTGTGAGTAGCTGGGCAGGTCCAGGGGGGCTGGCTGCAGCATCAGCCCTTGCCACCACCACCACAGTTGGGCAGTGAGGCAGTGTCACAGCTGGGCCCAGGGGTCGTTCAGCAGGTGTCTGGCTTGCTCTGGTTGCTCCCTGGAGCCTCTCATGTTTTTCTGTGCGGCTGCAGCAGCTCGCTCACGGCCCTCGTGTAACCCCGGCATGCTTCTTGCAGGCTGATGCCAAGAAATGTCCCCTGTTGGGACCAGCAGACACCGAGGATGGACTTTGCCACTTGGCTGGTGAGTTTTAAAAACAGAGGAACTGCTTTCTTATACAAAATGCTTGCAAGCTGGTGCTTCTGCAGAACTGCCCGCTCCACCTCCCCCGGCACAGCTCAAGCCCTCGGCGCTGTCCAGGGGGCGGCTCAGCCCCAGCGTGCCGCCGCATGCGGGCGACCTCTCTCCCTTATGCTCCATGGCGGATGGCAGTGCTGGGTGCCAGCGTATCCCTATTCCGTGCTCCTCGGAGCCAAGTCTAATTGTGTTCAGCAGCATCAGAAAGGAAACGTGCTGCTTTCTGCCACGAGCATCGCCGCTGGGGCGTGGGCCTGCCGGTGAGCGCCGCTACCAGCGGTTACGCTCCAGAGCAAATAAACCCTCCTGGCAGCAGCGACCGCCTGCGCTTGTTTTATCTCACCCTGCAAAACCTCAGCACCTGCAAAACAATCTGGAGGAGAACATTAGCAGGGCGGATCTGGAACAAGCTTGCATGCCACACCATTTCTCAGGAGTGTCAGAAGCAAGGGTTTTATATGACTCTACCATTGGGTTACTTTCTCACAGCCTTTAACCCTTGACTATTGAGGACTTGTGCTAAGCCACAAATACAAGTCCTGAGAACTTGTATAATTTCATTTTGGAGTAGAAGGCAAGTCCTTTAGAGTAAATTTGCAGAGGGCAATGCTTTTAGAAAACTTTCTAGCAGAAAGATTCTACTGATAGGAAAAAAGCACAGCTCTTACCAATGCAACTGTCATCTCCAAATTCCTAGCACGCCCTCCTCTTTAAGGTGCAGATGCAAAACCCATGCTATGAGATTTGTGACCCTGAAGCCAATGAGGCCCAACAGTGATGCTCCCATCCTCTGGAGCAAGTATCACCATCCAGTGGCTGGCTGGCAGGGGGCAAGCTCTAGCAGGGCCACTGTCATCGCAGCACTGCTACTCTGGAGCTGGCAGAGCAGGAGCCATGTGTTGCCATTGCGGACTGTGGAAGAGGCTGAAAAGCACGAGTCCCTAGTTCCACCCATGCCCTTATACTGGGCACGGTCATGTCTGCATAGTGAGAATTGTTGCCATTACAAGCTGCCCAAGTAACATATCTACCTAAGATAGTTATCACAGAAACCTCTGCAGTACCAAAAATCTCTATAAACATCAAATATTTGCTGTTATTGCTGTGCCTTTTATGTCCCCGTTCTCTAAGAGGAAATAGTGACTAGAGCGCCAAAAAAAAAAAACACCAAAAACAACAAAAAAGCAACAGGAAAGGTGGTGTCCTTAGAGGGATGGTCACAGCCCCACAGTTTAGGCAGTGGTTTCCTTAGCAACAACTTGGTTGTCTTTCAGTTTAATTTGAGGTGTTGTTTCGACATACATCTCTGCTCTTCATGCTGCATCACACAGCGCTGCACACAGATGAAAGGCAGCATAATTGCATAGTTCTGTTTTTTTTAAAAAAAAATGTTTTTTGTTTGTTTGTTTTCCTTTTGCTTGCAGCAGATGGAATGAAGAAAAGAAAGAAGGTGATATCGTGGCCGTTCGCTCTGAGACGAACCTCTACCAGTGGGGATTCCCCTGGGCAGCTGGACTCTGGCCTCAAGATCGCTCTGTTTGGCCAGCCTCTGGCAATTATTTGTGGGGAAGATGACACGCTGCCCCAGCCAGTCCAGGTAGGCGATCCTGGCGGTACATTTATCATACTTCTGGCTTCCAGCGGGAGGTGGGATCCCCAACACTTGTGCTGCAGTGCTCAGGAGATGAGTGATTTTGGTGTTTCCCCTCCATACACACTTCTGAGAAGCTCAGGGCCCATCCCAGATGTAGAAAGAGTTAGGTCTGTGGGTTTTGTCCACCCCATGCAACTTTCACTGGAAGTAATGTTGAGTGGAGACAACGCAGGACCAGGAATAGGTGAAGTAGATCTGCTGCTTAGTATAAACATCTGTGATTTTACAGAAGTCATGGAAATGAATGTCTCAGCATCATAAAAATCCAGAGATTTCTGTATTTTCCCAAAAACTTGTTCAGCTATGGACTGCCACTGATAAATAACTACAAACTATCTTCTAGTTAAAAAATGATCTTGTGACAGTTCTCTCACTGAGATGGTTTTTCCAATTTTCCAGGCTTCTAAGCAATATTTGCTAGGCATTCACCCTGGCTTGGGAGGGAGGGAATTTGAGCCCAGGCTTGAGCCACCTCTTGTTTTCTTCTGGAAGGAAACAGGGATGACTCCAGTATAATCTGCTTGGAGACAGAACTAGATGTTGACTTGTGTAAAGCAGAGTGTACCTCCAGCCAAAATTTTTCTTCTGCTTCTAAAGGAGTGTTCACCTGCTAAAGGACCTTTCTTCACGCACAGTAACAGTTCTCCCAACCCTGTCTGTTTCTTTCCTGCAGGATCTCCTCGCTATATTGTATATGAAAGGACCTTCCACTGAAGGGATATTCAGAAAAGCTGCCAATGAGAAAGCACGAAAAGAGTTGAAGGAGGACCTAAACAAAGGCGAGAACGTTGATTTGAAAAGCAAACCTGTGCATCTGCTGGCAGTGGTCTTGAAGGTGAGTTGCTCTGACTTTCTGCTGTGGGTGACATAGCTAATCTGCACAGGCACATAGCTAATCTGCACAGGCACATGTTGCAATTTGGTTTAGGTGGAGCTCCAGGGTAAAAAACAGAGTGAAACCAAATGAAAAGTTTCCGACATGGGAAAGTTTGGCATTTCCCTTTTCTGCTGGCTTTTCAGCTCCACTTCTTCTGCCACTGATTTCCTGTATGCCCACAGGAAACTTGTTTCATTCTCCTCCTCAGCAAGGAATAGTGAGCTTTAGGGGTAAACAAAAAGCAGAAAAGAGCCAGGACCTCTTAGTGTATTGATGCAAGTGTACTCAGCATGTACTCATGAAGCCCGCTGCTCCCCAGTGGTGATGGTCACCTTAGGGAGCAGCCAGCTCCTGCTCCTAGTGAGCCCAAGTTGCGGTGATGCTGTCTATGTGCACAGGGGAAAATGTCCAAAGCCTCATCTATATCTCTTGGCCTTGCAGGACTTCCTCCGAAATATTCCCTCCAAGCTCCTGTCAGCCGACCTGTATGAGAAGTGGATGCTAGCACTGGAGAAGCCAAGCAAGCAGGAAAAAATTGAAGAATTGAGAGAGTAAGTGTTGTAACCAGCATGTTTTGCAACCAGCCTCCTCTGGAAATTGAGCTTCATTTAAAGTCCTGTGGTGCTGCTCAGCTTCCCTGTGAGGCTGGCTCAGAGGCCAAGTGGCACTGGCAGGCACTCTCACAGCAACACCTCCTGAAGGCGTTTGGGCTCTCCGTAGTTATCGAGCAGCCCGGCAGGAGGGACAGATGGCAGTGAACGTGGTCACCATGCAGGGGGACGGGCACTGAGGAGAGCCGGCAGGCCTGCTGGCTGTGAGGTCGGGCACGTGGGGCCACCTCTGTGTTGTGCTCCTCAGACAGAGCTGAGGTGGAGGCTGGCCAGAGGGCTGTGAGAGCCGTGGCACTACCACAGGCCTTTCACGTGCCGTCAGGAAGACTCTGGTGACACCTCCTGACGCCACCTCAGCTGCTCAGCGGCACGGACGCTGTGACGCTGCCCTTCAGTCGGGATCTTGCAGTGCGAGGCCTTGTAATTAACCGCACGCAGCTGCCGTTGGGGATTTCTCAATGGTGCTTCTGCTCAGCAGTGAAAGAAGCGCACGCGTTCCTCTTTCTGGAGGAAGCGTCGTCTGCCTGAGTTTAATTGAGACTGGCTCAAATAAAGAAGTAGCGGCCCCCGCACCACCGATTAATGTCGCATTGTGTTTGTGCTCACTTAGGGTGGCCGACAAACTGCCCAGACCAAACCTCGTCTTGCTCAAGCACTTGCTCTCCGTGCTGCACCGCATCAGCCAAAACGCCGCCAGCAGCAGGATGGACTCCAACAACCTCGCCATCTGCGTTGGCCCAAACATGCTGGGCCCGGGGACGGACAGCACGCTGCCACTGGAGGTGCAGAAGGAGATGAACGACAAGGTATGTTGGGACAGATCTGAGCCGTGCACAGGGATCCCACTGCCAGTGCAAAAGCCACACAAAACAAAACCGCACCGCTGAGAGGCGGGGGTGCCCCATGTGCCGGGTGTCTGTAGTGTGACAGGCCAGGCTTCCCCTCCTCTGAGCACAAGCAGAGGTTGCCCTTTAGGCCCCTGCGCTGCACCACAGCTCCTGGGCACCTCACACCCAGAGAGCAAGGGGCACCCTGGGGGCACCGCCACCTGCACGCCCTCTGGCTGATGGAGTTCAGCTTGTATCGGGGCAGGCCACACTGGGTGCAGCATCAGGCCTCGTGCTGTAGTGTGGACTCAGTCTCTGACTAGGCAAGGATTTTGGCAGTTCACCATCCTTCTCTGTGCTGCCTTTCATCTTACATTAGGCAGGAACAGGAAAAACTACGCAATATGTTTTCAGCCCCTTTGACTGAAATATGGTTTTCTGTGTGCAGGTGACAGTGTTGGTGGAGTTCCTCATAGACAACTGCTCAGAAATATTTGGGGAAGACATTGTCTGGCCCACGAGTGCCTTGACTGAGGAGTCAATGGAGCACACAGACAGCTCCACAGGTGAGAGAACAGACTGAGGGTTATGACAGATGGTGCTGCTGCTCCAATTTCTTTAATTTTATGTAGGAATACATCTGTGGAAACACAGAGAGTTGCAGAGGGTTAAAGACACTATTGTTCTGCACTTCCACAGGAGTATTTTCCAGATAGTTCCCTTTTATTGTCCAATGACCAGTAAAAACTAACAGGTGCTTTGTCCCCACAGAACACCTATGTGCTGCTCATCAGAATGATTCCGCCTATGACAGCCCAGATCCTGAAGCTGAATGCAGCTCCTGTACCTGTGAGGTGGAACATCCCAAAGGGAGAAGCACTGGTGTGAGCAGAAGATACCCAACATGCATGTCTGCCAGTTCACTGACTAGCTGTAAAAATGACATCAGCACGATGGACAGGAGGTACTCAGAGCCAGACCTGTCCTTTCAGAACCGCTTTGAAAGCAGGATAAGGAAACAGAAGCTAAACAAAAGTGAGGACAATTTTCCAGTTCAGCAGAAACAGCAAGGGTTGGAGAATGAGGCACTGGAAAAACGGCTTGCAATCCTACCTTCACAATTATCAACAGACTCTCTACCCAAAACATCCTCCAGTTGCTCCCTGGAGAGCTCTGATGGCTCGGTCTTCACCAGTTCCCCAGTAGTTTCACCCTCTAGTCCCAAAAAAAACTTTTTAAATAGGCCTCAGTCCTTTTGCACCAAGCCCAATGAAGACTGCAGCACACCTCGGCGAGAGATCAAAAAGCACTCCATGTCATTCTCTTTTGCAAACCACAGGAAAACACTAACAAAACCCCTGAGTTGGGGGCCTGGAAAAAATATGGGTTTCCAGAGAGACAGTTTCACGAGGAAAGATCAATTCTCTTGCAGAATTGTCCAGGAAAACAGCCCTGAGGATGACAAACCATTGCCTGTGCCATGTCAGCAAAGACCACGTTTCAGGTCAGCTGATGAAGTCTTCAGAGAGGTAGACCAGAGGAATCCTGGAAGACCACCCTCTTACGAAGAAGCTACTAGAAACTGCCTGGCCACTCATGTTCCCTCCTGCAATCTCACAGTTCAAACTATGAGATTAAAGGTTTCAAACCAGGACACTTTGCTGCCCGATCCATGCAGCAGCTGTGCACAGGGCACAGCCTGTGCAGCTCCAGGGGATCTACCCAGTGACAGAGTTCCTGCAGTGAAGGACTCTGATGGAGAAACTGAAACCCTCAGTGTTACTGTTGGAATAAACTCCCGCGTGAATTTACCTGTGACCCCTGGAGTGTACCGACTGAGAGCCATGTCTGAATCCTATCAAAAGAACAAACACGAGTACGTGGCTCGGAGGTGCAGCCAGCCAATTTTTGAGGTAGACCAAATCCAATATGCGAAGGAATCCTATGTTTAAAGAGCTTATCCCCCCTCTTTGCACTGTGCAGAGTAAATATTGTAAAAACAGATATCTTGCTCATCCTTTGTAAGATTTTACTTTCAAGGGACCAAGAATAAGCTAGCTCCATATGAACTTTTTTTTTTCTTGGAGGCTCTTCTGAACTGTTTGTCAGTTTGACATGTCACATTCATCCACCGTAAGAGGTGGGGTGGGGGGAGACCTGTGTGTATTATTATGTAAAAATATGAGTAAATACGCTGTACATAACCTTTTGTGTTTGAAAACTAGTCTATAGTTGATAAACAGTGTTGTATTTGTATCCATAAAAGGACAATTAAAAGGTAGGCAGGTCCAAAACCTGCACCACCTTCCTTTTCTTCTCTGTATGGTCACAGGCTCTATGCCATGTGTGTATGTCAGGCTGATGCAATGCTTTGCTGATTTTCTGCATTAAGAAGTGGGTTGGCAGTTACCCCAGCAGGGGAAGAGCTCTTCTGTCATCAAGGCCATTTCTACAGTCTTCCCTAAAGCCCTATGTACCTGCTGCCATTCCTTCCTCCTGCTTGCTGGTCATGAGAACAATCCGACCACTAACCAGCATTAGTATTGTGTACTGAGCCTGGGTTTAGAGCCACCGAAGCCCTACAAGGTCATTACGGGCATGTATCAAGTAAGCCTCATGTGGTCTGAGGTGCCTCATGTGGTCTGAGGTGCCTTTATTTGAAAGAAACTGGACGGCTAATCAGAAAGAAAGAACATCTTCAGTTTTGCTTTTATAAGAAAAAAGAAGAAGAAAGAAATCTTGTAAGGAAACATTCTAGATTCCAGCTTTAACTAGTCAAAATTGCAGTTTATTTGTAAAATGAAAAAAAAGAAAAAAAAAAGAAAGAAAAAGAACATCTCCACGTGTTGTCTTTATAACCTTGTAAAAATGACTAGAAGTGCAATGTGTTTTTACATGTAGGAACTTGTTTTGGTTAGCACTTACCTTTATGGCTCAGTAAAGCCTTGAACCAGGAGCTGGCAGACTTTTGTTTTTCTCCTGTGTAACTTCACTACAATAAAACACTTTTCTGCATGACCACCACACTGTCCATTGTCTCCCTTTAAAACGCTCAGGCACTGCAGGTATTCTACCTACTTTTATGCTATTTCATGGCAGTGCAGTTGTGTGTGAATGACATGACATATCTAAGTGGGAAGGAAAGAAACTGACTGGCAGTATCTCTGTTAGTGATGTTGTAAGAGACTGCAGGCTAGATTTTGGGAACAACTTCTTCTGTCAGGAAAACAAGTTACACTGCCATGTAGCAGTAGATGTCATTAAGAAGGAGAGGGAGTTACAAAGAGGTGATGCTGCTCTGAAAGTGGCTGGTTGGAAAACAGTGCACAAGCATCTCAAACAAGGTATTTGCTGTGTGTAGCTGTTCACAAGACAGAGAGAAAAGGGGAAGGGAGTCCCTGGTGTGTCAGGAAAAATGATGCAAGAAGGGCCATATGGGTAGGCTGCAGCTAGAGAATATGCCATGTCACTCAGCCCTTGTAAGCAGTGGCACTCTGCTCCCAAGGAAGCCAAAAGACAGGGCTCTGCTGTGAGTTGCAAGAGGCATTTGTCATTTTCTGGAATCCACAGCTCTTGACTCACAAAATCACAGCATGGCTGAGGTTGGAAGGCACCTCTGGAGGCCATCTGGTCCAACAACCCTGCTCAAGCAGGGCCACCTAGAGCTGCTTGCCCAGGGCTCTGTCCAGATGGCTTTTAAAGATCTCAAAGGATGGAGACTCCACAACTTCTCTGGGCAACCTGTTCCTGTGTTTGACCACTCTCAAAGCAAAAGAATGTTTCCTTGTGTTCCGATGGAATTTCTTGTGTTTTAATTTGTGCCAGTTGCCTCTTGTCCTGTGTCAAACGGGAATGCCAGCTTAGTTTTGTAAAATACACAAGTGTTTTGCTGTTGTGGCAGAATGGGTGTGAGAAAACAATCCACATCCAGTGGAAAGACTCAGAAGGCACTGAACAGAAAACACAAATTTGAAAATACACTTAAACAACAACACAGTCACTTCTTCAGTAGCTGACACATTCTTTTTGACTGTGAAAAAGAAAGGATTCCTGAGAAAACTAAGGATCCCAGAAAGAGGAACTCCTTTCTGGCCCTATAACCACACCAGAAAACCCAGAATAAGCACAGACACTTCACCAGAGAAGAGGAACGTATCCCTTTAGGTCCAAGGAGGTGTCCTAAGACAGACATGACAATCATACTCAGAAAGCTTACCTGGGCTCTAAATACTCGATACACACGGGACTAAATCTTTCAGTTTCTGGGTAAGAAAGTCCATTCAGAACTTGTTTTAGGGCACTTCAACAGAGGGAAAAAAAAGGAAGATGAACATATCAGAGAGGAACTCTACACCTTGTTAACAAACAAGGGTAAAGTAAAGGAGTTTTATAAAAGACTGGCCCAGCCCCCTACACCTTGCTCTTGTATTTCTTCAAGTCCAGGAAATACCATATGATTAAATAAAATCTGAATGTAAACAGATCCCAAAAGAGTTGTATTCCCTCATTAGCAGACACCTTTGGTCTTCCTCCATCTCTGAAAACTTGCCTGTTCAATCAGCACTATTTTCATGTCATGTCCCTTCACACAAGTGATTTCTCCTCTATATAAGCACTTAGGATGCCTCAAAAGGCTAGGATGACACATAAAACAGAGAGCTTTGCTTTAGCACTTACTCATCTGCCTTCAGCTCAGAAAAAGCTTTATCTTGCTACCAGTCCACCCTACTACGTTCAGGGATCCAGCCCAATGTTCCTGGCATCCGAGAGAGGCCCTTTAACTGCAACGTCTAACAAGTGAATTATCTCAGTGACTCTGCCAAAGTTGCCTTTGACTCCCTAGTCAGAAGGATTAAGTACCCCTTTACAGCAGGGTCAGTTGGAGCTGAGTTGGAGTTGGGGTGATGACACTAAGGATCCTATTCTCCACACGTTACTCCATCATTGGTATTGCTTCATTTGCTTCACACACCCGATTTTCTAAATAGGTTTTGTGAAGACACTTCAAATATACAAGGTGTGTAAGACCAAAAGAGGGAAAAAAAAATGAAAAAAACCACTATATTAAAGCAGAAGATCCAAGGCTTTTGATTGTAAAACGATAATGAAATTAAGTTTATTGGTGCAGCTTGAGTTCAGTTTCTCATGTTTGCATCCTGCTGCTGTTTTTAATCACATGCTGCACTCTGTTCTTCCCCACAGGATGCACCTGTTCCGGGGAGGAACCTGTTCTGGGGAGAAACCAATGTTGTGCAGCAAGGAAGAAAATGTTAAGCCTGGGATTCCCCAGAATGCTTTGCCCTGCAGGGCTTTGAACATTCCTAGGATTTGAAAGAGCCAACAAAAGAACAAAGGAGTTCCTCATGGAGCAGCACACTGCTCTCCTTCCTTCCACACGTTGTGCAACACTGAGTTGCAAACTCTTTTTCTGGGCTACTTGAATGAGGACTGCTACTTAAAGCAGAAGTCCATTATCATCAACTCTATGGCCAAGCATTAGTGAAGGCTGAGAGAAAAAGCATGCCTGCAGGTTTCAAAAGCTTTTGTAGTGGGACTCAGGTGCAGAGTGCAGGCTCTTACTATCCTGTGTGCAAGCATTTATGTGAGCTTATGTCTCATCTTCTGCATAGCCTGCAATTGGTGATCCCTCTGGACTCCTGTGACTGAACTGAGCACAGGTGACATTCCGTTGCCTGAAAGTAGGTATCTACAGTCATTGGGGTATCTTAGGGCACCTCGAGGAATTTTTTAAGACATCAAAAGTAGATGCAGCTCTGGATGTGGTGATACAAGATCCACAGTTTTCTTCTTTGGATGACCTGATGGAAATGGAGGACAAGACTGCATTCCCTGCATTGACTGGTATCACTTGGAGTTCAACAGTTAATATTAGGGAAGGTAGGGCATTGTGTTTGTCACCCAGAACTCTGTTTCTTTTAGGACTAAACCACTCTGTAGGATGTGGCTGTGCTCCAAAATGCTGACACCTAAAATAAAGCCAAGAACTTCGGATTTTTTTTTTTTGGTAATAAAAGTCTCTCTCTTCAGCCTTTTGTCTAGAAATAGATCTTTATATCTTCCAGTAGCACTAAAGTAAAATGGTTTAGGGATTCCTGCCTGGACTATGTATGATTTTAAAATGTTAAAAGATAATCACAAAATTGCTGCCTTGTAACTCAGTTACATATTGCAGGGAGTTCCATGTGGTCCATTTGCACCATAATGTTCCCTTTTGAAATCTGCTATCAAGTGCCTTCAACTACAAGAAAAAGAAGTATCGTGTGAGACAAAAAGCCACCTAAGGAAAAATGAGATCTGGTTTTTAGTCTGAGAACAGGAGTTCTTGTTTCTCTACTGCCTGTTCTGTCTTTGGTGCTAATCCATCACAGGAGAGCGGTTGGTTTGCTGCAGTACCACACCAGCCCTAGTTGTTCCCAGGTTGACTCATTCCTCACCCATACACCACAAGTCACAATTTCAGCTTCCCCTTGCACCCATGCAGATCTCTTGACTCAGGGAACAACATCATTGCCATACTGAGGCCCAGAGATTACACCACTTAATTATCACAGGGGTGAGCTTTGAAGGAACAGGTAGGCAGCTCGGGATCCTGAATGACAGTCTACAGCAGATAAGAGAGTTATCAAGTTAAGGAGCTACTAATTTCCAGTGCCTCTTCTCCAAGACCTTTAAGCTCAGGTGTTCCCTAAAAGAAGATATGATTGTGGTGTCAGGAATCATCCCCTACCACAGGAATGTGTCCAGAGATGCTTCTTCCCACAGGATTCATACAAATGGAACCCCTTCCACTTCATAAAAAAAGGACAAAAAAAAAAGAAATCCTGAGTGGCTCACTGCCAAAACCGTGACAATAACAGGATCTTTCTTCCCTGAAATCCATTAATTTATTCCCTCTCTCAGGAAAAGAGGGCGTTTTCAAGTGTCATTCTTACAGTTCTGCATTTTTGTTCAATGTAAGTCATGTTTTCAATAATGTGCACAAGTCATTTCACCTCACTATTACAACATGATCCAGACAGCAGTCCGGCTTCTCCATTGCTTTGCAGATTCAGGGGACAGCGAGAGCTGCATGGAGCAGGCATGAAAAGCTGTTTTTTTTGGTCCACATTCCCTCTGCAAAGCAGAATATGTTTGTCTCAGATGGAAAGCAGCATAGAAACTCATTCACCAATTTAACTTGGAAACTCAGCCCCTGAGATTGACCAAGTTAGCTTTGAAGTTCGCTTGGTCAACTGTGTGACCCAGCAAGCATTTTATGTCCAGAACTGATCACATCCAGCTGCAAAATTCAGGTGATTATAACGTGCTGTTAAACTGCTAGCTTTAGCCAGATCACAGTTGCTGTGACTATCATGTGTCTCCACAAGGACAATTTCTGACTACAGGAAAAGGAAACCCACCTTGGTTAGGCGCTCTGGTTACATTTTTCTCTGAATTTTCTTACCAGTCTGTTCTTATCGCGTGTGTCATCAGAACAATGAGTGAAAACTTTAGAGGAACTTCTGAAGGCTAAAAATTCACAGGGGGAAGCAACTTTTTCAAATGGTCTAATGATAAAAGAAAGAAAAATCCAGGGAAGAAGGGCATCTAATGATAAAAATCTAATGATAACATAAAAAAATCCAGGGAAGAAGGGCGTCCACTCCTGAAGAAATGATATAATCTTCATATGGTCAGCTGACTCTCGTGTATATAGAGACCGCAAGTCTCTTTTATTTTTTTTTTTCAATTTTTTTTGTCTCTTTGATACTTAGAAATGCTAATTATCTTGTCTTTTTTTTTCCATAAAATGTATCACTTATCATTCTAAATCAATCTCTTTCATTTGATGTGATAAATATAAAAATTTAAACCTCACTTCTGAGTGAAGCTTCTACAAGGGGAGAGGAGATCACAGATCATTTTCTGTATCTAACCTGAGGTGCTGGCATGTGAATCTGAACAAACAGTTCACAAATCCTGAACGGGGTTTGACTCGTTGAGCTCTGCTTCATCTGCTGGTAATAATAAGAAAAGGTTTCTATGAAAGACCTGACACTTTCTAAACAAAACTTGCTCTTTAGCCAAACAGCTTTTACAGAACTGATCCAACGGCCGCTTGAAACTCTTCCTTCCTACAGCCCACAAACCTCTCACCAACTTCCTTGACAGATGCTACAGTCCAAATCCCAGCCCTGCACCTTTAGTATTGTACAAGTCAAGTTGAAAATTATAAAACGCTATTTTTTAGGTTTTACTTTTTTTTAATATTAAGGCCAAGCCCAAGCAGAACCCGGGTGATCAGGGAGGATAATCTTCTGATAAAGATGAGAGATTTGCCTTCTTTTCCTCATGCTTCCTGCACAATCTTGGGCCATGCAATTCATCCTCATCATATACAGGGAATAGGCCTGTCTACTTCCTCCATGCGCTGAAGAAGATGTTTCTTCACTCACCTTTCCCCCTTCTCCTCCAGGTGTGAATTCTGTCTCACTGTAGTGGTTTTACTCAGGTGGGCAGCTGAGCTCCACCACAACCACTCTCTCACTCCCTCTCCTCAAAGGGAAAGGAGAGAAAATCTAATGAAAAGGTCTCAAGGGTTGAGATAAGGACAGGAAGATAACTCAACAATTATTGTCATGGGCAAAACAGACAGCATAGGGAGATTTGTAAAATTTATTGCCTATTACTAACAAGCTAGATAAGTGAGAAACAAAGGAAAGAAACTAAAAACACCTTCCCCTCATCCACCCTCTTTTACGTCCTCCTCACGAGCGGCACATGGGAATGGGGGAATTGGGGTTGCAGTGAGTCTATAGCGCTTTGCCTCCACCGCTCTTTCATGGTCTCTCTCTGCCACTGCTCCATGTGGGGTCCCTCCCACGGGATGCCGTCCTTCCTGAACTGATCCTGCAGGGTCTTCCCACAGGCAGCAGCTCTTCAAGAACTGCTCCCACATGGCTCTGTACCACGGGGTCCATCCATCCATCAGGAGCAAACTGCTCCAGCACAGGTCCCCCACGGGCGGTAGCTCCCCCCAGACGCCCTGCTCCTGCGTGGGCTCCTCTCCACGGGCTGCAGCTCCGGCCCGGGGCCTGCTCCTGCGGGGGCTCTCCATGGGCCGCAGCCTCCTCCAGGCCACATCCACCTGCTCCACCGAGGGCTCCTCCACGGGCTGCAGCGTGGAGATCTGCTCCTTGTGGGACCCATGGGCTGCAGGGGGACAGCCTGCTCCACCAGGGGCCTCTCCACAGGCCACAGAGGAACTGCTGCCGCGTGCCTGGAGCACCCCCTGCCCTCCTGCTACACTGACCTTGGGGTCTGCAGGGCTAGTTCTCACTCCTCACTCTCCCAGCTGTTGTTGTGAAGCATTTTTTCCCTCCCTTTCTTAAATATCCTCTCACAGAGGCACAAACAACATCTCTTATTAGCTCAGCTCTGGGCAGCAGTGGGTCCCTTTGGAGCTGGCAGAAACTGGCCCTTATCTAACATTGGGCAGCTGCTGGATTCTGTTCACAGAAGACACCTCTGCAGCACCCTGCTACCAAACCCTTGCCAGGTAAATTCACTACACTGTCATAAAGCTGTAACTTCATACAAGTGCAGCTGGAGAGCTTTGCATGCAATTCACCAACCAGTTCACTTTAGCACAAACAGCTATGAGGTGAGAAAGTAACCACAACGTCATTCAAAAATTTTGCAGAGCCCTGCACTCAGAGGAGTACTTAACATTACACGACAAGGTATACAAATGCATATTTGCATTTGCATAAATATAACTCCTATGAGCTACAGACACCAGAAGACATGGCACTTGAGAAGTCTTTGGGTGTGTGAATGAGAAGAGCAGTAACTTCTTAAGTGATCAGAAACATTGGTCTTGAGATAAAGGCTGTAGACTTGTTGTTCAATTATTTGATATCAGGGTCTGCGTTTTCCACATGCCTCATGCACGCTCTTGGACTGTGCAGTTCAACCTCAGTAAAGCAAAGATGATACTGCTCTGTTTCCCAGAGATAAAGGGCAATTTATTTCCAGATGGACAAACACAGATGCTGCAGTGATGGGGCAACAGAAGCAGATCAGTCTTCTGCAGGTTTAGTGCAGTTGAACAACTACCTACAACTACTCACAGTACAGGGAGATGGAAATTAAGGCAGAGCTTTCTGAGGCAAAAGGAAGACAACTGGGAATGCCTTGTTCAAGGAGGGTTCAACGTGGCTGGAGAGGGAGTAACGGTGCATGATTGACTGAAGTTTAAATAGGAAGGTCATCAACAATTGATTTTCCAATTAGCGGTTTAATGAATGATAGTTTAAGTGTGCACCACTCTACCCTCTAAAATGCTTTCTCACTCTTCCCTAATTCTTTCTAGTCACTGTGTATGAAGTCCCAGGGTGGAATAGGGCAAGGACACAAGCCTTTTAAGCAAGTTTGTCATACTGAAAAGAAAACTTGTGGTGAAAATTGAGGGAAAATGGTGCTCAGAGTGAGAGGTCAAGTGGTAGGGGAAAGCAAAATTGATAATTGTGTCTTGAAATCATGAGTAATAAAATCCTGACTTTGCCTAGTCTTGGAGAAATTAAGGCTTTCAGAATGGGAATTTCACAGCCCTGCCCAGCCCCATCAGGACTGGGATTAAGATAAAGCTGTAATGTTACAGAGAAAAGGAAGTTCAACTATTTTGGCTTGAAGACATGAGTGATAGGATCTGCATTTTTTTTCCTATCGACAATTGCAGATCAAAATTTGCAACCCAACTTAAAAAAAAAAAAAAAGTAATCTCACCACTGGAACTCAAGTTTAGCTCAGGTAGGATGGTGGCTTTTTTTTTTTTTTTTTTCCCCTTCGATGTCTCTCATTTGTCAGAATTTGCAAGCTTGCACATATTTTTTAAAACTAAGTGCCTCACTGGCTAGGCTTATGTGTAGGTAATGGCTGTGTATCACAGACACATTAAACCCAGCGCCTAAAAACAGCAGCAAAGACGACATCTGAGGGCTGACAGTTACCAAGGGTATGATACCGGAGCAGTATTGCTGATTCCCTTTGATCATGTCACTGCAACAAGACAAAAGCAGGTTTCTGTGCACTTCTAGTAATCAACCTCCAAAAGCATTGGGGCAAACAATACACATGTCCTCATCTGGGCTCTGTGATTCTTTCATCTTTGCAGTCACACTGATGGCTTCCCATGCTTATACTGTGTTTTTATGTTTCTGTCAGACATCTCAGGACATTGATTAGCAGCAGCACAACACTTTCCAGGATTTTCAGTGCCACCCCAAGCACTTCTAACCCTGGAGATTTTCAAAATTTGGCAGAATGAGGCCCTGAACAATCTGATCCACCTTTGAATTTGTTCCTGCTTAGGCAAGGGGCCTACACTAGAGACCTCCAGAATCCCTTTCAGTCTGGATTGCTTTATGATTCTGCGATGTCTGCTTGAAGACAACGGCATTTTTGGGATTTGCTAACCTGCAAAGACCAAGCCCTTTCTCTCCACAGAATACATCCAATGCTTTTGCTCTAAACTGGTAACTTTGGAGTTAGCAGGGTTCTACTGGTTCTGGTCAGCCTTGTCCGTTCTCCCAAATTTAAAGGCCACAGTCCTCTGGGTTGGCTGGACAAAGCTGCTGATTAACTCTGTGTGCCCAGACGTGAGCAAATACTGAAGGTCTGCTCTCCCCTCCCTCCCCAGTGACACTTGCACTGTGTTCCTGCAGCCTCCTACCTTCTTGTCCCACCACCCCGCTGTTAGCCCTGTAGTTCACATAACTCCCATTCCTGCACTGACTGCCAGCTGCCTGTTAATTAATTATGAAACCATTCCTTCCTCTTTTCCCTTGCCTCCCACACTTTGCCTTTGCTTGTGGTAGTTTTTATTTATTTACTTAGCTATTTCTTTTCTACAGGCTTCTCTTACTACACAGCTTCCCCTGTGCCTTGCAGGCTTCCTGTGAAGTGCTCTCTGCTACTCAGAGTCCTCATCTGTGACTGTCCATGGGGTGTTGTGTCGGGGCACAGACCCCTGCCATAGTAACATAACTGAGATAAAGTAAATAGCTTTTCATTGGTAAGTTACGTTTGAACCAAGGATTTCTAAAACAAAGGCCACGGGTATTTTACATATTCAGCAAAGTAATCAAAGCTTTGTATCACCACCCACGTAGATTAAAAAAGGCTCTTACTATAACAGTAACACTTAATTGCTGTTATGTTTCACTTAGTATTTCTTAACTTTTATTTTATTTTATTTATTCAGAATCTGAAAACATAATTCTCGTTGTTTGCCATGACAGGGAGTACAGAGGGGGTACCAAGGGACACTCCCCTATTTCCTACCACACTACATCTTTGCAGTGTCCAAATCCCACACCACTTTGTGTGCAGGGAAAACAAACCAGAACAAAACAAAACGAAAAAACTCGGTGTGTACGGAGAGCATTTTCGGCTGCCCTTCAGGACGCCGGCACTCCAGCCACCCCCATGCGATCCAGCAGACTTTTATGACCCCCCAGCAAATGTTCGCCACCCACAGCCTGCGGATCAGGTTCAGACACCGCCACAAGCTTAACCCGACACTTCTCAGCCCCTCGGCAGCTCGCACGCGGGCGGAGGAACCACAGCGACGCCCGGCGGGCCCAACGCCTCCTCGCTTCAGCTCCACACAGCCTCTCCCTCCCATCTCCCCCGCGGCTGCCGAGTGCAAAACACGCGTTGAAACCTATAATTAAAGCGATTTCCACGGCCGCCCGCAGCCTCGACGCCGCTAGGGGCGCCCCGTGGCCCGGCCCGGCCGCTGCCCTGGAGACGGTTGCGGCGGGGCGAAGCCCGAAGCCGGCGGCTCCCCGCCATGCTGCCCGCACCGCGCCGGGAGGCTGCGGCCCCCAGCGCCGTCCCCTACTGCTACTGCAGCCCGCCCCGCGCCCTGCCCGCCCGCACCAAGTACCGAGCGCCGCCGGAGGCCGCCCAGCCGTGAGTGCCAGCGGCCTGCTCGTCCCCGCTGCCCCTCCCGGGCACGGCAGCTCCCAGGGAGCCGGGGGAGCCGCGGGAGCCGCGGGCTTGTCGGCATCTCAGAGCCCTGCTGGCTCGCCGAGGTGTCGGGGTGCGGGTTGCGCCTCTGTAACCGCGGCTGTTGTTGTTGTCCTTGCTGCAGGGAGAAGGAGCCCGTCCGCTATGCCAACCTCATGTACGACCGGAGGGTGGTGCGCGGCAACACTTACGCCCTTCAGGTCATGCCCGCGGTATGTTTTTTACGTACATCATGCTACGAAAAAGCTGCAGAAGCTCTGCTTTTATAGCTGGGTGAGCCTAAGAATGCCCCAAGACTTAAATTTCCCAGTTCTGTAGTGTAATGGTGTAGAGCATGAGTCATCGCTGCATCATCTGCTGCCACCTGCATTCACAGTGAGAGCATCACCTCTCGGGAAATTTAAGTCTTGGGGTAAACTCAAGGGGGGGGGATTGTCCTCTTCTGCTCTGCCCTCGTGAGGCCCTCCTTGGAGTGCTGCATCCAGCTCTGGGGCTCCCAGAACAAGAAGGATGTGGAGCTGTTAGAGGAGGTCCAGAGAAGGGCTACGAAGGGCTGGAGCACGTCACCTGTGGAGAAAGGCTGAGAGAGCTGGGGATGTTCAGCCTGGAGAAGAGAAGGCTCTGGGGTGACCTTGTTGCAGCTTTTCAATAGTTAAAGAGTACTTATAAAAAGATGGAGAACGACTCTTTGCTCAGTCAAACATTGACAGGACAAGGGGAAATGGTTTTAAACTAAAAGAGGGGAGATTTAGATTAGAAGTTAGGAGGAAATTCTTCACTCAGAGGGTGGTGAGGCACTGGAACAGGTTTTCCTTTCAGTCGACAAACACAGTACTGAATTTAAAAGTTAGTATGGGTTTCTTTTCCTTCATCAACAATAAAGATCTATCTAACAAACAATTCTGCTGATAATAAAATAACTGGACTTAAATCCATTTGACCTTCTTAGAGCTTCACCTAGAAACTCTCAACTGAACAACAACATAGCATTTTAATATGCTTTATCTTGTGAAATTCTATATATAACATCTGCTTCCAAATAGCAGTTGATTGCTCTTGGTGTGAGATGCCATTAGTATGTGCCTATAGGTAGTTATCAGACTTCATTAATTTCATGCCCTACAGTCTTAAAGGTAACTGACACTTTAGGGTCAGTTACCATGAGAAGTAGGTCTGAAATACTAGGCTTCTTGTGTTAAAAATAAACAACAATGTTCATTTACCAACAGAGAGAAATTAGTAATATTTCCAAGTGCAAACTGTATGGTAATGTATTTTTTACGTTCATCCCTGTCCAGAGTACCCAGCTCGATCTGTTTGAGATTCAAAGGCAGAGAGAAGCACGGAGAAGAGCACTGGCTAGAAAGAGAGCGAAAGAGCAAATGCAGCTAAGAACACCTGAGCCTGTGGAAGGCAGAGAGCATGTTCATGTGCAGACAGGTAAAAGGACAGATTTTTAAAAATTTGATCTGAAAACAAAAACTTGCTGATATATATTCACTTACTAAGTGGATGATGCAATCAGTAGATTCACAGATGGTTAAGGTTCTCTAAGCCTTACCACTATAGCCCCCCTATTTTTAGTACTATCTAATTATTTATAAACTTGGCTAAACAGAGTGACATTTTTGCAGAGGCTCTGTTTTTCAGTTCTCAGTGTACATTCGTGAAGACTAGTCAGGATTACTTCATTTATTCTTTCATTTTCTACTGTCTTCAGAGATGCTTGGTATATGCCACAGATAGAGGTGTGGGTTTTTTTAATTATTATTTTTTATTTATATTTTTCTGAAGAATGCAGTCATATCTAGGATTAAGATCACTATTGAAAGTTACTGGGGAAGGGGTAGGAGAAAGAGGATGGGCGGTGGCCCTAATTTAGAATAAGAGACTGCCCTGTATGTGAGAAAACAATCTGATTTGTTGCAAAACCAAAATTTGGAGTAATCACTGGGTAAGTGTAATGTATTGCTGTGTTCCTCTGAAAAGCATTTCAGGTTGGACTGACTTACAAATGGTCAAACAGCTGTGGCACATGCTAATCAGACATGGCCTTTGTTTTCTGAATGTTCACTGTGCCCCAACGCCACGGAACCTCCTATACCACCTCTGATGTATGCAGCAGCTTTTCACCATTGAAAAATGCAGAAGAAGGCTATCTGGTGTGGGCATCTTGGTGTCTTATCCTTCCCATTGACTAGTGCTGATAATCCTAAGTCCTCCACAGACCTCATTTTATGAACCAGGCTATTTATCTCTGCAGTAGGGGACAGGTATAATTCAAGTCACGCACATGCTGTTACAGATGTGTGGTTTCCTCAAGGTCAGTGCTGGTGGGGCCAGAAGTAGACAATCATTCTTTAAACCCAACAGATACAGTGTTTTTCATACAATGGAGAAAAATGTGTTGTTTTTTTTTTTTTTTTTAATATTAATGGCTAGTAGATATATAATCTTTGTCCCTTTTTGAAATTGCCATATCCCGTTACATCTACCAAGAAATGTTTATTCTGCAAGGTGGGCTGAAATGGTCTAGACACTCCTTTGAAACCTGGTCTAGGAGTCATTTCCAAGAAGCACACCAGACATTACAAAGTACGTGTCCTCAGATGGCCTGTGCAGCGAACTGATCTATGCTGTAGGTCAAATCTTTTTTTGTTTTGTTTTGGTTTGTTTTTTACTTTATAGAAGACACTTTAATGCACTATTTGGATATAATTCACCCTGTACAGTAATAAGGAGTAGCTGAGACTTAAAATAAAAAAGAATCCGATTTAGAGCATTCATTATGCTTTTATTTCTAGAGCTGTATTTGGAAGAGATTAGTGACCGGATAATAGAGGTTGATACAGAGTGTCAAACAGATGCATTTTTGGACAGACCACCCACTCCTTTCTTCATACCAGCCAAAACAGGAAGAGATGTGGCCACACAAATAGAAGAAGGAGAGGTATGAAGCAAAGATGGGTCCACAGGTAGTGTCAAAACATGTCTCCTATATAAAACAAGTTTGAGGCAAAATTGAGGCAAAATCAGAAGGGAAATTCTCCGCACAGAACATGCAAAAGAAACCATGCAAAACTAAGGACGGTGCTTCTCCATGTGCACTGGTTCTGCTGCTTTCAGCTAAGAACTACAATGCTGAGAATGCTCTCCCCTGCAGAAATAGTGTCCAGCCCGAGAGGGGGTTGGAAGCACAGAAGGGAGCAGCAGTAGGGTGCAGGTGAGAGCTCTGCTTCTCCCTGGCAGTCCCCCGTGTGGCTGCAGTTTGGGGTGTGTGGTGTCTCACTCCAGCCCACTCATCACTTAGTCCCGGGTGGCATTCACGCTTCCTGCCTTACTGACACTGGGCCCCCACGTGCACTTCTCAGCACCCCCTTCAGCACAAGTGCTTTGTTCATCCTCCTTTTCTCCTTGCTGAGATGTTGAGAGGGACTGCGGTCAGGGGTCATTTCTCTCTGTCCCACTGACCCCCATCCCCAGCTGTTTGACTTCGACGTTGAAGTCGAGCCAATCCTGGAAGTGTTGGTTGGGAAGACGATGGAGCAAGCTTTGCTGGAAGTCGTGGAGGAAGAAGAGCTGGCCCAGCTGTGGGCACACCAGCGTGCCTACGCTGAACTGCGCAATGCCGAGCTGGCAGAGGTGCAGCGCCTGGAGGAGCAGGACAGGCGGTACAGGGAGGAGAAGGTAAGGCTTGCTAGGAGCAAAACAGGCCTGTCTGGGTGCCCATCAGACAAGAGGAAACCGCTTCCGGTACTGAAAGACAAGCTGTGAAGTAAGCTGGATGAATGTGAAAGGGTATTGTCAAGCTTGATATTCCTCTAAGCATTTTGGTGCTAAACAGCTGCACTGTTTGCTTTCACGTTCCAGCACTACTGTGCTGTTCTGTTCCTTTGGAGCCGTCATACTCAAGTGACCTGGTGTACTCAGACACCTGATCAGGAGGCCAAACCTGACAGCATTTTCCTCTGTACCTGGTGCAGCTGTTACTCAAGCCTTTTTGTTATGATAACTGCTAAATGAATAGTCAGAGTGCTTGAAAATAAGAGGCACCTTCTAGACTTTCACTGAATGCATGCATACACATACCTCTCAAGATCCCCAAATATAAAACTGCATTTATCTAGAAACAGCAATGGCAGGTCTTCAACAGTCTTATATATTGGGGTTTTGAATATTTTCCTGGACCAATCTAAGTGTTTTTTTTTGTTGTTGTTGTTTTTTATTTTTTGTTTTTGTTTTTTCTTACGTCAAATAGGATATAAAATTGAAAAGGTGAAAAGTTTAGGAAATCTTCACCCAACCTCAGCTCATTCCTAGACCAACGGTCAGCTCTATCTGCAATAATAAAGTAATGAGTCAAGAGATCAGTGCATGATAAGGTATCAGAGAAAGATTTCATTTAGCCAGGCACAAGACCCTTATTTTACAGATTTGACAAAATTAAAAAGGTACACCAAAGGAATCTTCTAGTCCTTGTGGTACTCCATAGACTGAGTACAGGCTTGCTTTCAAGCACTCTTTTTTACGAGGAGTTTTTGTGAAAGTTGGAGGCCACAAATACTGGCTTCTAGCTTAGAAGTCTTAAGTATTGGTACTCTTGTTTATCTTTACTATTTGTGAGTTTCACACTATGATCATTCTTCAAAATCTGGATCAAAGGAGTAACAGGTAAAGGGCTGAAAGTTTTATGTGCCATATTGTCTTGACAGGAACGTCGCAAACTCCAGCACATGCAAATGCTGCAGAAACAGAAAGAGACGACAGAGAAAATTGCAGCTTGGGCGTTTGCTAAACGTTACTTGACTGACCTCATTCCTTCAGTCTTCAACAGTCTTCGTGAGAGTGGGTTTTTCTATGATCCTATAGAAAGAGGTTTGTCTTTTATTTTTATTTTTTTTATTATGTGAAGTGAGTAATATGAAAGTCAAAGCAGCCTTAGAATACGGTTTATTGTCTTATTATTTAGAAAAATATAATAAGATTTCATTCATTTACATTTGTGCCTGCACAGATAGTTTTCAAACTCAGTTTTTTTTAAAAAGAAACATTATTGTTCACCTGTACAAGTAGTCAAGAATAAGCAAGAGCTGACAGTTTTGGTTGTAATGAGAAGAGGTGCTTTTGATTTGAGAAAAATAAATGGGTGGTTAGGATTGGTAGAGAAAGAAAGAGAGGGGTCCAAATTGTATTAAATGTATTTTGATAGGACAGACATATCATTCTGAATCTTTGTTAATGATTACCAAAGCACGGGAAAAATAGTCAATAAGAATTAGGCTCTGAAAATAATTTTGGAGTTGTACATCTGTGACTTCCAAGCTTTTAGAGTCGGCAGCATTTCTCATGGGCTGCCTTGCTGCATCCCACTTCCCCGGTCCCTGCACAGGTGCCCAGACCACAGCTTGGGAATGGATACACTGTCTCCAGAAGGAGCCATGGAGCAAATGCAGAAATGAGTGTATTTTTCAAGCAGGGCAGGGTTTGGGACCACTGCATACAGAGTACGATGTAAGCAAGAGCTCCATAGTCAGAGGGAACAAACATTTTCGGCAGACCAGAAGCCAGATGTACTTGGAAAACAGAGCAGGAAATGTTATTCTCCTGACTTGTTCAGGATAGTTATTTTCATCTGACTGGAACATTACTGTGCTGCTCGTTTGTGCTTGCCGTTCAAGGGTGCCAGGCTCCTTTGAAAATCAACGGAGTTGAGAAGACTCTGGTTCAGATCCATAATAATGAGGAACCTCAGTAAAAGAGGGAGGAGATAAGACACCCAGTAATGCCTGAGAGGTTTCATCTGGCTCTTGCAAAGCAAGTGCCTTCTGGCAAGGATGTGCATCCCTTAACAATCACAGCAAATGAAAAACAGCCTTGAGATCCTGTTGCTCATCCTTAATAAACAGATACTTTTTCTTGCTTTCCTCCTGCCAAATTCATACAGATATTGAGACAGAATTCCTTCCATGGCTGATGACAGAAGTGGAAGAAACACTAGAGAAGAAGGTTCTGGGAAGGATGATGCTTGACTGTAAGTTACCAAATCCTGGAATATAATCTGGGCTGCTTGTTTGTGGTTGTTTTTTCCCCAGTCAGAACAAATATGACATTTACAGGGTCAGTGTGGACTAAAGAAGGAATTAGGAAGAACTCCAACTGCCAAGTGTGTTATTTTGTTTATTTTTTGTTTGTTTGTTTTTGTTGTTTCTCTTCTCCATTTAAATATGTTTTTAAAGTTGGGAAAACCACTATGGCAGCCATCTGGATAATTGATTCTCAGCTGAAATACTGAAAGTGTCAGACATGGTGCACTACTGGCTTTATACTGTTTGAGATGTGTTGCTGCTAGAAGATGCAATGCCTCTGGCAGAACAAGAATAGTTAAAGTATGCCAATTCTTTTCTCTGCTATAAAAACTTGTATTTCCCATGTGTTACACAGCCCATCCTTTCTAGAGTCATATGTATAACGTGAAAGTTTGTTAGTGCATTTGTGTGAACTCCCTGAGCTACAGAGTGATGTGCTACTCCTTTCATCCAAAGTGAAAGAAGAGAAGGATAATTTTGGCCATGACTGACAGAAAAGTCAGGTGACCGACACTTTTCATCAAAACAAGGGCTTACTTCTTCAGCAGTCAATAATCATGTCTTTGCTTTTGAAGTAGATTAAAATATCACTCTCTGCTGTCTTTCAGTCTAATTCAAGCTAAGTATGCAGGTTTGTTTCTTGGTCAGTCTTCAGAGGCTGCATTGAATACATGGACAATCTAAACTCTGTCTTGTGTAGAAGCACAAAATTATGATGAGTGTGTGTCCACCTTGGTGGTCCTAGGTCAAACCACTTCTTACACTTGCATTGTGTCTTTATTCTTGTGGTTTTACCTCTGGCTGTGATTTTGGGTTTAAATTACAATCGTGTTCATTTCCTCTAGGTTAGTTTTCAGTTTAACCAGGACCCTGAATTTCCTTTAAGGTCCAGTTTGGATGATTACATCTGGCCTGTTAGTATTTTATCCTATGATATATGTGCTTATATGTTTACTCAAGGATCACTTCTTAAAGCAGCTCTTCAGAACAGAGGGAATTTTCTCTCCTGATAAGTAAGAAGTATTGTATGTGACCACTAAATAAACATCCCAAGGAAAATGTTGCTCTAGAATACAGTCTTGATGAGAACATCCATCATATTCCTGTTAAATCTTTGTTTAATTTTTACTGCCAGTAACCCTGGTCTTGCACCACTTCTTCGAAGCACAGAGCAGTTGGAGCAGGCTAATAAGTAATACCAGCAGCCCCTGTTTTGCTACTTATCGTCTGTGTATCCTGGCTTATACCCAATCACGCATTGTTGAATAAACATTAACTCTGCAAAAGGAACTGTGGATTGCCTTCTCAAACAAGTTTTATAGAGGCAGACAGCCTCAGCTGAGATTGTGGCTTCTGCCCCATCTTGTGGAAAAGCATAGGAGAAATCTCTAAGGATACGTTTTTAACCTATTTGAATGTAGAAGCTACTTAAATGGTTTACATTTTATCACCATCCAATAAAAAAACCCTGAACTACAAGGGAAGCATCCACAGTCTAAGGTGGCTATGTTTGCCCTCTGATGACCATTCCTTCTTTTACTTGCAAAGCTCAACCCAAGAATTAACACCCTCTTCCTCTTCTATATGAACACCTTCTTCCTTCATTGTTGGCCTTTTTATTTGCCATATTTAAATTATGTATTACAAAGTGAGTGTTGAGTTATTGTTGTGTTCATGGATTTGGAAGGTGTGTAATGTTTAGAAAAAATTACAAGGGCTAAGCATCAAAAATAATAAAGAACAGATGCTTTACAGCTGCTTTTCAGAAAGAGAAAATCTTTTTGATGACTCCCACAGTTCCAGGACTACGCTGTGCCAAAAACATCACACTGTACGCAACCTGGCTGGTCCCCTTTCCTGGCAGGGTGACCTGCTTCAGAAGTGACCAGACAACAGTGAGGAAATGAACAAGGCAATCCACGTGAGCCATTTCAAATCACTGCTTTCAGTGCAAACTGCTCATTTGGTTTCAGTTAGGCTGCAGCAGCAGGGAAGATTTTTCTTATTCAACTGTTTTTTCATTTTAGTGTTCTTTCTTTTTTTTTTCTTCTCCTGCACAAGAATTCGTAGGCCAGTAATATATAAATAATTTCAAATTACAGGGTTTTTGCGCTGTGTTTGTTAACTGTATTTTCTCTGTTTCAGCCTTGATTCGTACAGTGGTTGAAAAACGCTTGGATGCATTTAGCCAGGAACCTCTGTCTGGTCAGACGGAGGCCCCTGCTGAAGAGCCCGGGCCGATAGACGCAGCCCCGCAGGAGGCTGATGAGACAGAAGCTGCTGACCTGCCAGTCACAGCAAGTGAGGAGAGTGACCAACCTGTTGCTGAGGAACAGCTTTCACGTCGCATCTCTTTCCGGTTAGAGGAACCCAATCGAGCAGAAACAGAGGACCTGGAAACTGAGTAACAAGCAGGCAAGTCATCGTCCTGTCTATTTACAAGTGTTGTGCTGTGTCCATTCTGAAGGATGAGCTTAAGCCACAGTAGAGCATTAAAGGATGTTTTCCAAATACTGGCATTGCTGATTTCAAGCTAAAAGAAGCAAGGGAGGTTACTAGTGTAATGAGTGGCAGTGAAATTCTATCCTCTTCTACACAATCCAACCCATCAAAAAACTGAGACATTTACAATTGAAAACTAATGCTGTCCCAAACCCCATGCAAGGACATGAGAAGGGTATTGAGAGCATCCTAGCAACTTCTGCAAGTGCTTTGATCATGTTTTCAGAACAGAAGTCAGTATTTTGCTTACTTTGAAATGTAACTACCAAATGTTACATTTTGTAACATGTTCTAAAACATGTAGAAATGTTCTACAAAACTTAAATTTCTTTCCACTCATGTTATTCTCTCTTTCCCTGACCAACTTCTATGGGCATCTCAGCAGGCGGTAGGGCAAAGGCAGCTGTTCCTGAAGCTCTTCAGGTTCAAAGAGTTCTCTGCCACTGGGCACTTGTGCCAGTGCAAAATCCTCCTCAGCCTCCTGACTCCAGCAGCACTGCTGAGGGGCTGGAGCCTTGCGCTAAGCCCAGCCTCAGATTTCTTTCTAACCACCTTTCATGCTGCTCCTCCGCAATGGTGACAGACACGACTGACAGAAGGCACCTGCACTGCCACACATACCTGGCTGCTCCCCGGGCAGCTTTACAAGTGGGGCATCCCCGCTCACAAAAGTGCGTCGGTGCTCCACTGCAGCAACGCCATTTCTTCTTTCTTTCCAGCACTTCTCCCAAACCAAAGCCTTGTAAGTTGCACCTCACGGGACCAGAGAGGTGGTGGAAGGAGAAACGCTGGCTGATGGTGTTCTCTGGTGAACAAGGAGATCTGAAGTTCTGTGCTTTTGGTTAGAAACACAAAGAGGGGAAGCCTGCCAGTCTGTGCACGCTGCTGCCTGGGGCTTTTGTGACCGAGTCCCAGGGTGGACGTGAGTGGGGGAGGCACCAGCTCCTGCAAGCTGCGGTACCCAATTTCTGTGTGCTGCAGGGGGCCCACCAGACACAGCTGAATGCCAGAAGGAACCTTGTGCCTGGTTTCTGAGGGGGCTGGAAAAAGGACTCAGAAGCACCTGCCCTTCTGGGGAGAGCAGCTCTGGTTTTAGAGCAGCGGTTATCATCCTCGTCCATGTGCAGGCTCCTGCACCCTCCTGGTGCTGCAGTTTGCACCAAAGGTGCTTGCTGAGGGTGAGCACCGCCTGTGCACTGCCACCAGGGCTGGGGTTTGGGCTTTCTGGGTCACCCTGCAGCACTTCAGTTCCACAGCCACCACGGGGCGAGGGTGGGTGCATGCACACGTGTGCACCCTCCCGTTTGTGTGCTGCCTGCTGTGTGAAGCTCCGGGGATTGTATCAGAGGGCTGGGAGGTGTGATCAGTTGATCCCTTGGCAGAGGTCCCAAAGACAGATGATAAGATATTCTTGAGAGAGTAAGTTGTCATTAATAAAGCGTCATTACTGTATTCTTCTTTTCAGACATGTTAAGCATTCATTTTGCATACGGACGGATGCCATTTCTTGACAACAACCAACAGTCTGGTGGCAGAATGAGATGCTTTGTTCACCAGCCTTTATTCTTGGATGTTAACACCTGCTCTTTTTGAGACTTCACTTTTTTTTTTTTAATTGAAAAGCAATGCCTTTCATGTTGGATATCTCTACCCATATGTGTTTGTACTTACCCAGAATTCACAAGTGAGTGAAAACTGTGACAGTTACTGTTATTCCCACAGCTAACCTGTCTCTTGTCTCTCCCATCTCTTTCAATCCCTTCTTTCATTCCTTCTCCCTTACCTCACTCACCTTCCACAGGTACCTTGATTCTGCCTACCAAGAGGCCGTAATTGCTGGTTGGCTTTCATGCTGAGGGGGATGAAGAAAAGAGGAGACATCGCCGATGAGAACTGTGAACACACGAGCCTTGTAGCTGACTTGTATGCATTCTTTATCAAACACCAGGAGCTGAATCATGCAAAAATCCTTGCGCAAGATTGTTTCCTCTCAATTCCATTCAGGTTGCTGCAGAGGCTCCATCCTTCTGTTGTATTTGTGCAGACCGAGTTTAGATAGAAATGGCTTACCCAGTGTGGCCTTGAAAGAAAGTTGAGAATACATTTTTTCTGTTGTTACAGACTTCCCTTTTCTTACAGGTTTCTAGAACTGTACTGCAATGTCCTCTATGTGTATGTCTTTGTTCTGATTTTAATGTATAGCCGTGATACTTCTGTACCATTTAGGCATACTATCCTGGAGAGGAAATTGATGGTGTCATTTACTATTTATTGCCTGTTTCTTCATTTGGAGGAAAGGAAAGAGGGGTAAAGGCTAGGTGATGAATTCTGCCTTGAATTGTAAAGGCTGGAAGGGAACTTTGGGGTGCTGAGAATTTAAAAACCTTCACACAAAGTGAATGTGAGGGGGATTGGACCGATAACAGCCTTACCACAGAATGAGGAGAGCTATTTGAAGGTGGGAAGAAGCTCCAGTTCTAGAACGGAGCTTTACTTTTGGTGTTTACATTAAAATCAAACACAGTGGATACAGTCCCAACTCTGAGGTAAGTGACGAGCTGGTTTCCACAGGAACAGAAGGGTGTCCTAATGTGACTGGGGAGTATCAAGGTTAAGTTTGCTGTAATAGGTTATGTCTTATGGAGCCGGAAAGCCACAGAGCAGGAACTTCACCAAACTCCTCATGACGCCGTCTCCTCCAAGCCCATCTCCTTGATCCCTGTTCCCAGCAGGAGCTCCGTGCTCCCAGTCCCTGCTTGCAGCCCTGGCAGCATTATGCGTGGGTGTGGGTGAAGGATGCGGGAGAGGACATGGGGGCAACGTGGCTAGCACTACAGGGTGGGACACGCTGCAGCCACCTGGCCACGACGAGGTGCCAGGCAGGCACCACTCTGACCTGCAGCGGGGCGTTCATCCTGCATCAGAGGCCTTGCGGTGGGCCCTGGGGACATTGGCCTTTTGCAAAGCCCACATATGTTTACAGCATGAGGAGCCAACAGCAGTCACCCAGCAAAGTCCTTGGTGAGATCATGGGATTCTGGGCTTTATAATTAATAAGCAACTTGATAAGTGGCACGTCGGGTCAGGATGCAGGCTGTGGGTGCTCTCCCCAGGAAACGCCAGAAACCAGGCACAGTGTTGGTTTTGGCACTGAACTTTGGCCAAAGGACCAGCTGTAGCTGTCAGGTACCCAGCGGGGTACTCTAAGGGTCAGTAAAAGCCCCAGACAGTTGCATGCATGCCCAGTGAGGCTGCTTGTCTCTGTACATCTTTCCCAAAAACTGCTGGTGACAATAAGACTGTATCCACGTGGTTTCCATCTCTTGCTTTCTCTGCAAAGCAGAGCCAAAGTATTGCTCCAACAACCAGCTCAGCAGTTTAGCTTTGTGTTTACTTCAGCAATTGTTTGAGAAGTGGGGAAGACATTGAGATTGCCTGTTCCTGATTTAATTTGGAAATCCTCTTGAAATCCTCTTGATGCTGATGGACCAAACCAGACTCTACATTTCTCTGTAGCACAGTGACAGACTGGGAGCAATCTCTTGAGACCAAAATTCATGGCTGGTTTGCTGCTGACAGAAACCACAGGTTTCAAAGAGCTGAGGAGAGAACGGATAAGGAAAATACACCTATGAAAATACACCTTGCTTGCTTTTTTATATGCATGTGCTAAATATGAGCCTTGCCTTATCCATCCTTAATGTCCACAGCCTTTGGGGCCCTCAGAAGCTGCATTGCTCTAAGAGCAGCATGCAGCAATGGACAGCACTGGCTGTGCGGTGTTCACAGAGCTGTGATTCCTGTCCTGTCCTGCAGGAGCCACCTTTACACCTCTGTGACAGTACCTATTGCAGTGAGATACCGTATTCCAGTGCAGTTTCTCACTGCTGGGGTAGCTATCCTGGCACAAGATAGGAGATAGATATGGCCCAGAGTACGTTTCTGCGCTCTGGCTGTAATATAGCTTTACTGCAGCAGTGATGTAGTTGCAAACTGCCTCACATTGCTTCACTCCTCCTCCTCAGCTCCTCCAAGAGCATTTGGGCATCTCGCTTTGCCCAGGCCTTACGTATTTACGTGTGGTTTTAGAGTACATGCCATACGAAGTGAGGCTAAAGAAGTTGAATGTGCTCAGCCTGGAGAAGAGGAGGCTCAGGTGGATCTACTCGTGGTTTTCCAGGCCTGAACTCGAAGCTATGGAGCAGAAGGGGGGAGCGCTCTCTCCGCAAGGATGCACAGTGACAGGCCAAGAGGCAACAGGCACAGGTAGCTTGAGGGGAAGTGCTGCCGGCAGGCGTGCACACGCGTACCCCCTGGCCCCTCAGCACCCTGCTCAGGTCGCCGAGGTGCAGAGATCCGAGACAAGGGTGCAGAACAGGACGCGTGCAGGACATTTTAATGCCGTAAGGCTCCCTCCTTTACAGGACCAGGCTCTACCCGATGAAAGCCAGGACATTTCCGTGCCTCCTCAGAAGCCCCGACAATTTCCTGCACCCCTGACAATTTCCGCGGCCGTAAAGCTGCGATATTTCTACTTCACTTTAAGAAAACACTAAAACTTTCCGGCCTGCGCAGCTGCCCAGCAATCCCCCCCGAGCCCGCGGCGGGCGAGGAGGGGAGAGGCGGGGAGGAGGAGAAGGGGGCAGGCGCCGCGTCCCGCCCGGCCCCCTCCGCCCCCCCCCGCCCCCCCCCGCCCCCCGGCCCCGCCGCCGCCGCCCGGCCGCCAGGCGTCTCTCGGGGGCCGGGACGAGCCCCGGAGCCTGCACCGGAGCCGCCGCTGCGCTCCCCGGCCCGGCGCTGGGGCAGCGGGCGGCGCCCGCCGAGCCGGGCCATGAGGTGAGGGGCGGCCGCGCCGGGCCGGGCCGGGCCGGGACCGCTGGGAGGGGCGGCGGGGCGGAGGGACGGGGGGCGAGCACCGGCCCCGGGCACCTGCGCGGCCGCGGGGAGGCCATTACGCCACAGGAGTCCGCCGTCGGGTTGGGTGGTTTTGTGTTTTTTTACTTTTTATTTATTTTTTTTACTCTTCGCCCCCTCGGCTGCCTCTGCCCCACGCCGGGTGCATCGGGGGGCTCGGGGTGGGGGCACCTCTCGGCGTCGCCCCCGGCACCCTGCGAAGCCCCGGCACAGGCTGCCCGATAGCACCCCGGCAGCACGAAGCTGTTCGGGGGCTCGTTTCCGTGCCAGGAGCAGCCGCGGGCTCGGTCCGTGCCCACCGAGCTGCTGCCGGCTCGCTTCGGTCCCCATCCATCTCCAGCGGGCAGTGCCTAGCTGCCGCCGGCCCCCGGGGGAGACGTGGTTGCTTCCCGCAGGGGGGAGGAGGGATTTGCCACACCGGACGGGTTGTTTGGTTTTTTGAAGGGTCTAAGTTTGTTAATGTTTAACTTTCAGTTTTGTTTTGTTCTCGTTGTTCTGTGAAAAGTCTGCGTCTCACAACCAAATGACAGTTTGGGTTTGTGGACAGGTGAGTGCAGGACAGCCAAACTCTTCCCCAGCGGCTGCTTTCCGTGTTTGACTTGAGCATAACATGCATGGGCCTCCTTACAAAAGGCTAACCGCCTCTGTAGCAGATATTTAAATTATTTGATGAGAGTACAAAGTAGTATCTGTCTATAAAACGCGGGCTTAAATATGGTCTTCCACCTGCAGCTGATATCTTTAAATTTATAAGGGACAAAATCCAGGTTATGCTTTGGGTACATGATATGCATGTGTATGTATGTATATATATACATGTCTATATGTATCACCTTGATGACAAGTGTCTTCAATAATAAATATAAATACCACCTACATCCTCTTTCTGAAAAGTGCCAGGAGAGGATGTGCGTGGTGTTATTGCCAAAAGATTAGCAAATCCAGCTCTGGCAGAATGAGGAAGGAAGAAGCTCCAAATCTGTAGACCACTCAAGTCTCTCCTCGCTGCAGTCACAAAACTACCATCAGCCTCTGGGACCTGAATCTCGGTTCTACCAATGGTTGGCAGAAAATGTGTTTCGAGTCTCAGATGCCTAATCACGTGCAGCGACGCAAAGTGTCAAGTGGTGCTGCAAGGATTTGGCAGCTTCTCTTAATTTCTTTGTCCTGGAGCCCTTGGGAGAAGTGGTACTGTTTCGACATGGGTAGAGCAAAGCGGTATCAGGATACTCCTAAAGCTTTTGAATCAGAGGCCAGTAGGGTTTCAAAGAAGAGATCTTGCTTCCTCTTCCCTCACCACCTGCCCTGGCCTTCAGGTGATCTCTCTGGGGGGCTGGCCGCTGTCCTGGGGGCAGGTTGACTGCAGCACTAGGAGAGGTGACACAACTCTTCTCCTCCCTTACGTTGGGCATGGCATACTTCTCCTGCAAGACACCAGTATCTCATTTTCTTGCAATGCCCACCGCGTTGTACTGACCCACGTGTGCAGCACCTTCGTTGTGCCCTGACCCTTCACTGGAGAGAAATACAAGTGCTGTCCTTGGGAATTCCCATTCACTGGCCCTTCCCGTCCCCGCTAGGGCTTTGGAGAAGCTGCGTACCAAGCACCGCTCCACCTCCGTTCGTGCCCAGCTGTCGCACTGTAAAACACAAAATGGGGCTGTGCCAGGCAGGTGGCTCTGTGTGGAACATGAGCAATTCCTCTCTGGACAGAAGTATGGATACAGTGACAGGATCAGTGACAAATTGTGTGATTATTATTTGATATTGCGTGCATTTGCTGCCGTGGTGCAGCTATGCATTTCGTATATTTTCCGCCATTAGTGTGCACTTACTTGTCCTGCATTGTAAGTCAAAGCAGTCAAAATCTCATTTGCAAACCTAATGGGAGCTGGTATAGATCCTGGAGTAGTATAACTGCGTAATAGGCCGGCTGCCACAGTGTTCTCATTTTTTTCTCGGTGTCAGGGTGCATCTCTGACATTTGAACAGGACTTGGTCATTCAGAATTTATGGTAAATACTGATTATTTACGTAAGAAGTAGATTATGGGTTGAATGGGAATAAAAACAAGAAACAAGATCAGAAGAACTACCGGTTTCTGTGGCCCTACGCATCATAGTGAGAACAGCAGTGGGAGGTTTGGAGAGTTCTGTTCAGGAAAGCACATAAGCACAACAAGATAATTATTTCTTAAAGGCGGAAGGGGCTACTAAGTAATGTACTTACACCTCCAAGTTTAACCAGGTTGAAGCCTTAGATTGGCTTCTTCAAGATAAATTAAAATTGCTCTGCTTTTAAAATATGGAGTTAAATTGCTTTGAGTTCATTGCTTCTAGGTAGACTTTCTGATTTTTAACATAGACACTTGTTCAGCATTCATTTTGCAGTAACATAAGCCAGCAGGTCACAGATTAATGCTCCCTAACTAAAGACAGTAATTTCTGTTTTCTCTCAATTCAATAATCTGCTCTGCAGTGAGGATCTCCTTGTTGTGAGGATCTGTGAGCACACACGTTTCTTATTTCCCTGCCTGCCCCTTGGCCAGGATGGGGTGGCAAGGAAGCAGCACAAGATAATTCTCCCCAGACCATCACAACACGCTTATTCTGCAGTGTGTTGCAGGGGCTGGGACCTGGGCCTCTGTCCCATGTGCTCTTTCCCTCAAGCACTTAATTTCTTGGCTGATCATTAAAAACCAAACCCATCAACCTCCACCCCTCCCATAAGTGAATACATGCACTGCACTTGAGGCTGGCTGTGCTGGTGTTTTATATAAATTTCATTTGCTTGAGCACTTGACGTTACACCTAACTTTATGGACATAAATAGTCCTCTTCAGTAAGAGTAATCTTGCTCACAAGATGTTTGCAGAACCAGAGCGTATTTAAAGCATGCATTGCCAGCTAGTTCCCTACTGGCTCCACCGAGTTTTTATTTTAAGATGTTCCCGCTTTCTAAGATAAGCATGAATCAAATGAGACTGCTCCAAATGCCAAGGGAACAGCGGTCACACACCTACTTAAGCACATGCCACCATACAACTGACCACATCATTTAATTGTCACTAAACCCAGAAGAAACTGTTTGTTCTTTTTCCATGTGTGTTTGTGGAAACAGGTAGGAAATCTCTTTAGAACACTGCCAAGGATACTGCTATTTTATGAGAACAAGTAGGAAATAACAAGGCTTAGGACAGACAGAAGGTCAGTCTCCTTGAATTCTGCATGGGGAAAATCCTGAAAGTTGATCGTAAAATGTAACTCCACACACGTCCCAAGAATAATCAAATAACGTGCTTTTAGCTCTGTTTTGCTGCCGACTTTTCTCTTTCTTCAGTGCGTTCTTCTGAATATGGGAATTCACTTCGAAAGCATGTTTAGGGTCACAGATGTCTCTAACATGAAGATGTAAAACAGACAGGTCTTTCCACTAGTCCTTATCTGTGTGTGTCTGATATTTGCTCTTTTCTCCTGGTTTTTCTGTCTGTACCACACAGATTGAACACCCTCTGTAAAATGGCATGAGTTGCAGTGCTAAATGAGGATCGAGGATGCCTTGGTAAACTAATTCTGTCTTGGAGGACAGAGAAGATCTGCTTTTATCTTCCTGCTTCCTTCGCCTAGAACACTATTTTAAGGAGAAGCCGTTTCACAAACAACTTGAGACAGGAAAATCTATACTTCCCAAATAACGTTAACCATTTGTAATTCCAAGATGGAATTGTGATACAGTACAGATTGCTTTATGGGGCATTCATTTATAATTGTAATGAGTTGGAAGGAGAACTTGATCACGCTGATTACCTCCCAGTGTTTTCTCCCACTCAGAATATGAGATTTTCAAGGGACATCCCTGGACGCGCTGACACTGTATTACCTTGCTTAAACCTGTTGAAAACTGCAATGAGAATAAAATGCAGAACTACAAAACATGCATTTCTAGTTCTTGTGGTGGGCTGTAAAAGTGCTTAAATTACTTTAAACAACCCAGATCAGTCTGGCTGGGTTGGTAATTCAACATCTGACTTATTTTTTGTTTTTCATCATTTTTTCCTATGGAAAGCCTCAGCTTTCAACTATGGGAAAAAGGTCTGGAGATTTGAGTTGATAATAAATCTTTGAAGATATTAAGCAAATATAAATGAAAACTCTAGTTCTTGTCCGTGTCAAGAGCCTTGATGAGTAGCTGTGAAGGGTAGGATCTGTGTGCATTTCATCTTACTCATCTCATCTTTGGTGCTGCTATTGGAGTATGAAAGAAAGTGTAAGGAGTGTCTCACTGTGGTCTGCTGCTAGGAGAAGCACCTGGTCCTGACTCTCCAATGATTAAGTGCTGGAGGAGATGACCTCCCAGCTCTGCCTGACCTACAGGGGTCAGAGAGTAAGTGCTGACATTCATCCCAGCCCAACTGCTGGGACTCTACTCCACGTAATGTGGGTGAATTCCCCATCCCAGTCATTTTCTCCTCCTCCCGTAATTTGAGGGAGCCAGGAATGGGTCTGCCCTAGCAAGATGTTTCTTCATTGCCTGTTTTATGTGTATATCCTGGGGAGGAACAGGGGATTTGTCTCTTCTGTATGTTGAGATCTGATGGGAGAATGCCCTTCTCTTACAATACATCAGTCTTGTCTGGATTGGTGGTATTCTTTTTGCCTTAGGTGGGGCACGGGGCTCCTGCTGGGGAAACCTGTGCACATGAGTAAGGTAGCTTAGCTGGTGGCTAAGCTGGTCCAGACCCCTGTGTTGCACATAGAGCACTTCTATTATGTTGCACATAGGCAAGGAAATATTCCTGTAGTCCACTTGATACCTAGAGCAGACAAAGACAATACACAGACAGCATTTCCTCCAAGTGTTGTGCCATAGCACAGGTAACAAAGTCAGCAGAGACATGCTTTGCTTTTCTTTAGAACATGTCATAGAATTGCACTTAGGAAAATATTAGTGTAGTGGAATCTAATGTGGCGTAGCATGCAGACATAGTGCATTGAGTAGCAGTATGCGTTGCTCCTCCGCTCAGTCTCTTTTTTCCAGGTTCCTGTTACTATGAATGGTGCTGAGGGACTGTTGAGGTGTAAGCAAGGGTAACTTCTGCAAGAGTATCATGGATGTCTTTCAGAGACAACTGCAGCAGCATAAGTCCCGTGTGCTTTCTTGGTCATTAACTGTCATGACTAGTTTCTTCATTTAGTTTACCTAGAGTGTTATTTCACTGCAGCCATACGTGGTCAACAGCACTTGTTTGTCTTGTCCTGTCCTGTCCTACCCTACACAAATAAGTAACATTAGAACCAATACAGCTTTTTTAAAGATTAAAATGAAGAAAGTGCTGCAAGGCTGAGCAATAAACAAGAGATTTGTGAAGCATTACCATTCTGTTTTGCCAGTGCTTTGATGGATTGACACCCAAAGACATCAAGTATTTAAGTGTTATATTACCCTACGATAATAAACACTTGAGGGACCAGTGAAGTACATGTTAAAAACGTAGCTAAGCTAGTTCAAAGTTTGCCTGGTCCCCGTAGAGGTGGCTGTTCCTTCTGTGCCAGGTAGAATCACCTCCAGAGCCATCTCTGTGTTTGTGGTGTGCTGAGTCTGGGGACAGAGAGTCAAGGTGGATGTGAAAGGAGGGGAAAGAGTGATGACAAACAAAGGTTTGGAAAACGACAGTAGGCAAGAGGCAAAGGAAAGATAATGAAATACCAGGAAGTATTAGCTGAAAGAAAGCAGTTACTAAAAACATAACTGAAGTTGGACTGAAGAATCAAAAGAGAAACTCTTAGAGGAGCAGAAAGAAACAGATCTGCTTTTTTCAGTGTAAGAAGTTATACTTGAATTTAGTTTTCAGTTAGTCTTAGGAACCAGCTCAGCTTTCTGTCTGGAGAGGTCTCCGGCAGCCTTTTCAATGTTCTAGAAAGTGACAAGCTCTACACATGCAGCCCAGGATGCTTTCTGGCCTTTGATTTTTTTTCTTCCGTGTTAGTGAGAGTCATGGCTCACCTGCATCGTTGAGTAAGCAGAATGCATTAAACCCTTTCCAATACTACTGATGTTTTAAAGCAATTAAGTCAAGGAGCTAAGATCCACCATAACTCTTTTCTGCTTCAGCTCCTCTTAGGTATATCGTTGATCACCGCTACTAATTAAATAGGTGACTTAATACCTCTCGCAATGAAACAGAGGCAGGTGATTTGCCTTTTGAAACACTACCTTTTTGTATGCTCAGTGCTCATCCAAGAAAAGCCTTGGGTTGCTGGCCAGAATGAATCCAAATGCAGCAGAATAAAACCGCTCCTCCTCATTCTTTCAGAACCCTTTCCGTGGAGGAGAAGTTTCACAACTAGTACACGATGTATCCAGGGTGAATGCATCACTTGCTTCTTGTAGACCTGGCAGCCAAAATGGTCCTTCCTCGTTCTGATGGTGCCAAGCACTGAAAAGGGATCGCTGTTCTCTCACAGCCCTCAGGGTGGGTGCTGACGACATTAAGAAAAACAGTGCCAGGTGAGGATTTCCACACTTGGTGGGGGCTGTTGTATCCCCCAATGAAGGAGGGTGAAACTAAGAATTTCAGCAAAACGTAACACAGCCAATAGCACTGCTTCATCACAGTCAGTGAAACCGATACGTTTCTGTAAAACGTTTTAGTTTCAGTATCTGAGCACGTTCAGACAAAAATAAGCTTTACTGGAAATATTCTGACTGGTACATGACTCATTTGTTTTTATAAACCTAACGCTGCTTTCCTCACAAAGCAAGTAAATAAGCAGGCAAAGCTAGCACAGGTTTACTCTAAAATCTGTAGATCTTGAAATTCTGTACCTCTAAAAAGTATTCTCTGCTCACCAGGGGTAGGAGTAGGGATGATGGTGAAAAGTTTTTTACTGCTATAGTGACATTCACAGTGTCCTGTTTTGGAAACTTGTTGCTTTGGATTTTAACTTTTGCTTAGAACAAAAGCTTGCAGAGGAATTTTCAGTATTTTGGAGGTTGCAGATGGATCTTAATGATATTCTTATCACTGTTCATGCCCAGCAAGGCTTCTGGGCCTTATTACTTCTCGCACAACAGCTGCCAGTGACAAGAATAATTTTCACGCTTGGAAATCATCTTTACTTGACCTGTGTGCATTTCCATGCTGTTCTTCTCTAAAATATTCTGAGCATGAGTGATAGAGAGAATCATCTCCCTTTTTAATTCATGAGCTTGCTCTACAGATTTTTCACCGCATCTGCTAAGATATGCGGAGCTTTTTGATTAAGAAAAATGTTGTCTAGTTTCAATGCATTTATTGACTAAAATGAAGAGAGGCTGCCCTGGTCAAACATAGACAAAGAAGAAAAGAAGGATAAATAGCAGAGTAAAATGATTTATCTTATTCTATGAGAAACTAGAAGACTGTAACTGATTTTTCTCCTGAAGTTGAGCTTAGAGCTTCAGTGATTTGTCAACATTAAAGCCTACATCTCAGAACACTGTAGTCTTTACGTGCCTCAGCACCAATACGGATGACTGTTTTTCACAGGCATCTGTGAAAAGCAAATTTTAGGTTCTGGACCCCTGACAAAGATGAAATTCTGAGTTACAGAGTGCGTGCAAGTATGTAAGAAGTCATCAAAGTGACTTAGTTGAGAAGGGGTTTGGGGTCTTAGTTTTTATTAAAGGAAATTTGTCAAACTTTTACTAAGGTTTTCATAACATCTTTTATTACCGTTTAAAATAAAATTTATTAAAATTTTAAGGAATTTTAAAATACGACATTACAAAAATGACTATTGACTCCCTAAACTAATTTAAAACAGTATAAAAATTAAGTCATTTTAAATATTTTGTATGCAAATCAGTAGAACAGTTCACAAGATATTTGAAAACAATGCAGCATTCATTCATTTATTTATTTATTTTAATCTGTAAAAATATTAGGAGGATAATTTTTTTTTCTTGTGAAATTCATTAATTCTTTGGGCTATATAAGTTTCTGAATTTTCTTTATGGTCTATGGTTTGCACTGATTGTTTTATTAATCAACCAATTTAATTTTTAAAGTTATAACCTGACCATGGCTTTTTCTAAATTCCAGTCTGTTAGCAAAAAATGTTGTGGACCTATTTGGGTGCTAGTGTTGCTGTTACAAGTCTAATAACATATTTCGGTTTCAGAATCTTCAATTGCAATAAATAGTCATTTTTCAATCTTTTATTTCAACAAGGATGGTCTTTAAAAGTTGAATCTGTGGAGTTTACAACATAAAGCGTTATCTTTGAGAAAAATGTGAACTCTGCCTTCAGTTTGTGCCTGCAGAGCATTGACATCATAAAGATTCCCCCCATGAGAATCTGGTTTGTTTATCATCAGTGACCAAATACTAGAAATCCTGTGGTGTAGGGTTTTTTTGTTTGTTTTGGTTTTGTTTGTTTTGTGTTTTTGTTTTATAAGCATTTTAGTGGAGTTGAAGACCGGTACAACAAGTATAGTACACTTCAAAACCATCTGAGTATTGGAGAGCGGACGCTCTTAGGTAGCCCAAAGTTCTTCCACCTGCAGACCTTACATCCCCTATGGACACCTCACAGAATATGTTCATATAAATTTTATAAATTGCTAAAATGACCTTTTGGTAACTTGGGGTGCAGATGTCAAATGTCTGAGTGGATTTGGGTTTTCATTAACTCACTGAACCATGCTGAATGAATGTTTCAGATGTCAAAGTTGAAGAGGTCATGCAGCCGAGTGAAGAAATAAGGACAAATGACCTCTTGGTGAACTTTCAATGAAAGGCTGGAGATCACAGGATTTTTTCTAGATTATCATTACAAGCTTTTCTACATCAGGGCAACTTTTAACAGAAGAAATGATGTATTCCTGTACTTAGCATTCCTCGACGATGCACCAAATTTCATGTAACTAATTTAGTATGGATATGGGAGTTAATGGTCACTTATTTTTAAGTGTTTTCTTCATTCTGTGGAGACAGTGGCTGAGAACTCATCCTTTACCAGCCTCCACAGGACTCTTCAGCGTTGGCCTTGTTATTCTGATTTCCTAATTCCTCTTGCATTCTCCAGCACTGAAAAAAAGAAGCTTGCTTAGGCAGGAGCCAGCCTCCTTTCATTTAACTTTCAGTTTTGCCAGAGAAAAGATGAGGACTACATTGCAGGATGAAATTACAAGGCTAAATTTTTTAACAAGCGCAAACACTGTGCATTTAATGCCACATTATTTTTTTTTGGCTTCTTGTTTGAGTAACGTGCAAGGAGTGGCACAGGACCCAAGGGGGTTTGTGTACCATACAGTTACTAAGAAGGCTTCCAGTCCAGACCTCTGAAAGGAAGAGGTCTAATTATAACTCTGTGCTACAAGCTGTCAGTCTGGGAAAACAAGAGGTTCAACAGATCAGTAGCTGACAGTGGGGACCAGCTTTTTCTCTCTCCTGTACCTCTGATATAGGTTATTATGCTGGATAGGAATGGTGATTCATTGTAGTGAATTTGTGCCCATATCTACATTTATTTAGCAGTAATCTGTGAGCCGCAACTTGCTGATTTTAGGAACCATCATATGGTTCCTGAATCAAATGAAAAATGAAAGAAACAGATAAAGAACTTTTGGGAACCAGTGCAGCTTTCATTAGTGAAGTATATCTGCAATATTTGGAGGATTTGGATTTCTTTAGGGTGTAGGGTTGTGCACTACAGGCATCGCAAGCATACTATGAAAATGGAACCCCTAAAATGAACGTACTCTTTATGAGGAAAAAATAAAAGAGAGATATCACTCCTTGAGTATTAGGCCCTGATGATTTAATGTAATGACTCCAGTTCCGTAAACTAGATTTAATAATTGAATTAAATGATAGTTTCCCAGGATTGAAATTTAAAGCTGTTTAAGAGGAAGAGCAAGACTCTGAAAGTGATATTTGATCAAATAATTTGTATATGAGTATTTACATAATTTAGCAGCAATGCTACACTGAAATACAGTGGTATAGGACACATCTGGATGATGTAGGTACGTGCAAAGTTTATGAGTATCTGAAGCTGGGAGATTTTAAATTACCATAATCTAAGCAAGATGTGCAAGGTAAAATATTGGCTTCCAGATGATAAATCTATTTTAAAGATTTCCTGAATTTTACTTCTGTTGCTCGAGTACTTACTAAATACATTTACCCCCGTTCTGGTCACAGGTGCGATTATGGCTGTAAGTGGAATCGTGTGGGCCCGCTAACTCGTTGGCCTGCTGTAGGTTTCATTCATCATTTTTGGAAAGCTGGCAGCTTCAAATATGTTTTACTTGTAGTGAGTTTATGAAAGGAGATAGTGTTAAAGCCAAGACTTTCGTAAAACCTTTTTTAAGCTCCAGGAGGCTTGTTGACTTTTTGTGGTAGGCTGCATAAAGAGAATGCAGACAAGGAAGGGAAAATCTCTCTATCAATCTGCCCAACTGTCAGTGGCTTTCCTGGCCAAAAGCGAGTGCCTGTTCCTAAAGGGAAGATTGGAATTTGAGTCTAAAATGATGAGAATAGCTTAGCCAGTGTGTTGAGAAAGAATGTCTCACAGGAAAAGTGCTTTTTCACATGACTTCATACAAGTGGGTTTTGTGTTTGTTTTGTGCCAGCTCAGTCCTGAGTTTCAGTTAGTAGACCAGAATCCTCTCCACAGACTCATTGAAATGGAAATGTTTCTGCCCTCTGCTGTGGAATGCAAATTATTTTAGGAATGTTCCTGGGTCTTGAGGCTTTTTAAAACTCACACTTTTAAGATTATTTTTTTTTAGCTCTTTTTTAACTGATTCTCAGAACAAAACAAGCATCCAGAAAGATGATTGGTGCCTAGGACTTGACCCAGCAAAACACAGAAGTGTAGGTTTGTCTTCACATGTACAAATAGTTCCCTGTAAGCCAGTGGTGGTAAGACATGGGAAATGCAGAAATGCTTTGCTGGATCACAGTCAAAGAGCTGAGTGCTTTGCAAAGCCAAACAACACAGAAGCCCTCAGTATGGAAGAGTGGTGTGAGATACTATTTGGTATCATTCCCTAAGATTTGGGCTACCTTTTGTTACTATCTTTTTTAAAAATACTATTTCATAGTGTTTCCTCTGTCAGCAGTGCACTGGAGATAGGCAAAGACCTATACTTGCTGCATTGTCTGCCATAGGTCTTTTGCTGACCAGCGTAGACCAACATCAAGTGGTACAACGTTAGGAAAATGATAATGAGAGAGAGTGCCGTATTTCAGAACAGGGAAAGCTTCCTAAGGAACAAGACATGGGAATTTTTGATCTTTGTGTTTCTAGGATTAAGACAGAATATAAAGTAGATTTGCTTTTAATGCATATTGCGATTTCTTCTAAACTGAAGGTAGACTTGAATAGGTTAGGTTTATATATGGACCATATTTGATAATGCTACATGTTGAGATGATCATAAGCAGGTTAGATTATTGATTGGTTGGTGCAAGGAATGTAAAGACAGGACTTTTTTAGGTATGCTGTTCAAGTTTAACACACAGTGTAAGTCTGGCAAAATAAAAGCCAACTGATCTGAAAATTATTGAAGTCAATAGGATGTCTCATTGCCTGATCTCTTGAAGTCACTGGAAATTGACATTGCACTGGGTTGCTTCCAGAGATGCTATAAAGTATCCTTCAGCAGCAGGCCTAGTTTATATATTTGCATGTATGTATGTGTGTGTGTGCATACATGGATTAAAAGGATATGAAGAAGGTATACAAAGTATTCTCAGTAAACACATTAGAGAAACGGTATCCTTGAGTGCATTACTTATTCTCCACTCACTGTCTTCCTTAGGATTTTGCTCACCATTCTTGTACCTCTGCTTAGTCCTCTTAGTCCTTTGTAAAAGAGAAACGTTCCATATGTAACTCCTGATTTTCTTTATTTTTTACATTCACAAATAAAACTTCCATATGAAGAACTTCTGCAATATCCATGAGCCAGATTTCTAGAGCTGGGACACAAGTGTTTGTGTGTTACTATGTTCGAGTTCTTTTCTTAATCAGGGAAAGATGCAGAATACCATGTAATAAAGAAAAAAATATTATAATGGTAAAATAGCTGTACTGTTTTCTAATTATAAAAATAATTCCATGATTTGAAAAGATTATGTAATTTTACGAAAAGGACTCCATATGTAGTAGGTACGAAATGCACAACATTTTACTGTGGGATGTGTTTGGTGAGTTGTAATCATCATGTGCCAAATCCTGATTTTGGATGCACACGTGGGACTAATACTAACTTCTGAAAGTCTATGTAGGTTTCTCTGAATGGAGATTTTGGCCCTTTGTATTATTTCCTCCCCTGTTAATACTTAAATCATTTCTGTATCACTGTGATTTTCCTTCCTGTTCATGAATTCAAGAGAAGAGAAACTATGTCAGCAGAAATGCCCAGCATGAGAGCTAGCGACAGCCAAAAAAGAACAAGTAGGGAGCACTAATGGGATTCTAATGCGGTGCAGTAGATGCGTTGTCACCAAAAGGTGTGCTTTCTTCTAATGGATGCAACCCGAGGCATAAGGTATGCTGAAAGTGAAGCCCTGGCAAACAGTTTCTGTCAGGGGGGAAGAAAGAGTCCTTCCTGATTTAATCTTGGTGTAAGTAGGTTAAGTGTGGTTTTCCTGTCACGTCTTTGCTTGTGTATTTTAAAGACATCTGCAACCGCGCTACTTAGCTTAAATGTCTTGAAAGAAAATGCTTTTACTTGCATTTTACCTCTACTCAGTTAAAATGTCATGAAAGGTACTTGGACAGTTACAAGCCATCTATTTTTACGTGGGGCTGTTGTGAATCTATAAACGGGTTGTACAGCACATTCTTCAGAGTATCTGAAATATAGCAGCGTCCCCTTTACATCTCTATGAAGAGGGTGGAGAGGTGGCTTCACAGCATCAGGAAAAGAGTCTTCCAGGGACTGATGAACTAACACATCTCTCTGGCGTGCAGCACAGCACTGAGGTGCGTTTATGAGCCATGTAATGTCAAATCGTCAGAAAGGCTGTGCCTGCACTGGCAATTGGCATTGGTTTTTGAGGCAAACTGTTGTGCCAAGAGCAATGTAAGGAGCTCTGTAATGACCTCTGAGGGCTCAGGGGGTGGGGGCTGGGGTGTTGTATTCTGTAGTAGATGCTGACTAGTTCAGAACAGCCATACTTCTAATCGCAGTGGATTCAGAATTCAAAAAGTATCATATAGGTCTTTGTCTCTGCATGACATGGGTTTCTTCTGCAGACAGCATGTTCTCCTGCCATCTGCAGATGGCATCACGGTGCAGACATATGAATATCACCCACAGCATAAGCGTGTTAATGTGAAAGCTTTTCCTGTTGCTGATACTTATCTATTTCCTTGTCTATGCCTGCTTTTCCTCCGACTTTCTGGACCATGATGCCAGGGAAGGCAGGTGTACATTTTCTGAAAGAGAGTCAGGTCCTAGGTAGAGCCCTAACACGAGCCCACGTGACAGTGCCGTGGCATTGCATGCAGGACAGCAGTCTCGAACATCGAGCTCTAGTCTTATGCTGCAGATGTTGCAAAGGCTCCTGTCAGTCAGAGCAGTTTCCTGGCCCGCCTTGCAGTGGAGTTTGTCATCTCTAGTGAAGACTTCGAGTGAGAACTACATTCAGAAACCTTAGCCAGGTGCCATCATCACATTTTCCAGGCACAGAAGGACTAAAGTGGACCTTTTGTTGCCCTTCTTGCTGAGTTGAGCTCTCAATGCTCAACCACTGGCATGCAAGGTAGTTTTCAAGGCCGCTGTAGGCAGCCCTCACATATGTCTTATCCGTGTCATGAACAGCGCCATAGGTCCTGTGGGGGCTAGTTTCCCTTGCTGTCCGTTTTCTTGTGGAACTCACCTTCCCTCTGGTGCAGCAGGGGCCCTGATCCTCACGCAGGGCCTCATGGACCATACGTGGAGACTGGCCGGCTGATTTCATTTCTCCTGCATCCTCTGTACCAGAGCAAGCAGGGTAACGGATGTTCTTTTCCCAGTGGGGACCCTGGACATCCCAGGGCTCTCCCACTGCCACAGTGTACACCCACACCAAGTCACACATGCTTGCAGTGTGCCCACTGCAGTGACTTGCGAAATACACCATGCATATTCTGTAAATTTTTGGCAATAGTAGAACACCTAAGAAAAACAAAACCTGAAATCCTGCCTGTCTCATATACCAACGTATGCTGCGACATGTCCTTCTCCTCAGTAGGCAGAACCAAATGCATCTTCAGTTCCTCTTACCAGTGCATAACCCATGTTCAGCACCACAAGGCATTGAACTTTTCCTCATCCAGTGTGCTTGTAGTCTGTGCTTTGCTCTCTGTAAACATTGCTAACCATCTATCATACCATCAAGTCCTACTTATCTTAAATTCATAAGCCAATTTCCTAACACATGAAAGCCCTCGAGAACCTCAGAATGCTTTGCCTCAAATTAATTCTCATGGCTGCAGTTTCCAGGTATGGGAAACATTTCCAACTCTGTTCCTCCTCCTCCTCTGCCCATCCACTGATGAAAAAAGACAGTATTTAAGGGCAACCACAGTCAACTTTTGGTTGTGTGGGCATCATAGTAAGTTTGGCTGATATACCTGCAACACTTCATGTAAAGGCCAATGTGGCGTACAAGGAGTAAAACCACAGAAGACTGGCCAACAGGAATGTCAAACTGAGGCCAAGGTGGCCAGAGGCCAACCACCTAAGTTTAGATTGACGAGTAGCCAGTGTGGCCAGAAACCACCAGGCACTGTGCCCAGCTGGCCCAGCAGAAGTGGCTGCCATGGTTGTGTATGTGCCATTCTGCATGCGTTGCAGCCCCCTGGGACAAGGGGCATATACAGCGTGCAAGAGGTGCCCTCGTGCACCAGAGGACTGGCCTTGAAGCAGGAGCAGGATTATGGTGGCTGTTTTCTGCGGCTAGAAGGACAGGAGGTTCTGGATCTGTGTCGAGTGTAACTGCAGGGAAGGGCTGGTGCAGCTTATGAAGGAGCTTTTAGTTCTGCTTACACTCCCTTGCCTCTGCAAATACTGTGCTTATCCTTGCACCAGCAGAGATAACGTGACCGACTGCTGGAAGAGGAGCAGCTCCTTGTGCTGGTGCACTCACTGCTCTACTGCCCTGCAAGTGGTTTGTGTTGCTGGGACTGGGATGCCCTCAGGAGGTGTTTGCTCTTGGTCTGTGGTCTCTGTGCCCTCCCCAAGTGCGGGACTTGGGCACTACGGGGTTGCTGCTGTTAACGCTTGTTCACCAGAGGGTCATATAGAGGAAAACAGAGGAAGTTGCTCAGGCTTTCAGGGCCTATGGAGAAACACGCTTTGGTGATTTATGGTTATCTTCTTCGTAGTACCCTCATTGCCTGGGCTGAATCTTCTGCAGCAGTGTCATACCTTTGGACACATCCTATGAGGACTGTTAGGAGCAGAGAACAAGGTGACCTGCCTGTCCTGGTAAGCAACTCTAATACCAAGAGGGGCAGCAGGTGGATGGCAGTGTCACGGACTGATTCCTTCCTGGCAGATTCCAGGAGAAGCATGGGCAAAAGGGATGGAAGAGTGAAGCCGGGCAATACCATTTTTGTGCTGTGGTTTAGTAGCTGGTTCTAAGTAATGGGTGAACAGAGAGCCTCCTCACACTTACTGTAGCTGCCCCCACCCCTGCAGGAGGTTATCAGAAGTGCCTCGCATGTTTGTGTTGCTTTGCACTGTGTTGCTCTTTATCCAGCTCAGAGAGTGATGTGGTTTTGTGTGCTGCTGTGGATGGTCTAGCCAGCTCAGACCTTGACCTCTCCTCCCTGCCCTCCAGAATACGTGCTGCCATGCAGTGTTGCTCCGTCCCTATACTACTCAGTAGTGTATGTGGTGTGCCATGGGCTCTGCTCTGGTAGAAGCCATACCTATGGCAACTGCGGTGGTGGTAAATAGAGGATGCTGCTCTGACCCAACGACTTTGATGTCATTCAGACCTGTGACTGCCTCGGTGTGATGTGAGGAATGACCTTCTGTCCCAGGGAGTGTGTGTACTCCTTCTCCATGCCCCCCTCCACAGCCACCAAGTGACACCACAATATAATTCAACCAAACCTTAATTGGGATGTTTGTAGGCCACAAAGTCACTAGAGTATAGCTGGGCGGCAAGTATGTGAGGGGCAGGGAGAGGATGGATTGAGGGTGGACTTTTACCTGAGAAGGGACTTCTGGCAGACCAGATGTGGGAGGATGAAGGTAAACTACTGACTCACACTGCATGAAAGGGCATAGCTTCTTGTTTTGTGATGGTTTACTAGGTGATTGCCCTGCAAAAGGAATGCCAGCAAAATTAAATCATTTTGCCTCGTGATTCAGTGGGGGAATGAATTCTTTATTAGTTGATGGCACTGCTTTGACAGTAGTAACATGTAGTCTGCTGTGTTTGGGGATGAGAAAGGTTGGCATGTGTACAGTCACATATGGATGCCATTAAAGTCCACTGTTCCTTCTGCAAGACCTAAATTCATGGAAAGTAATACCACAGACAAGGGCCTCACTCTCAGCCAGAGTGGAATCCAACTGCAAGAATAGGGGTTTTTTATTGTTTTGTTTTGAGAATTAAAGTATTTTCTGGTTGGTGGAAATCAGGAATAGAAACCCTGCTCTCAGCATGACTGTTTTCATCTGGAAAGGAGGACTTATACATGTCCTTTGAGAATTCAGGCCCCTTTACTGCTTCTTTCTCGTGTCTGTACACAGTCCTAGTCTGAGACAAAAGCAAGTTTGTACTGATCTTTGTGTTCACTGGAGACAGCTGTTTTGGCAGAAGACAGAGGTTACAGAAGAGAAGTTGATGTGCAGGCACTTCTGTTTCATGCCTTGTCCTCGGTCTGCTTGATCTCAGAAATGATGCACTAGCAGCCTGGCTGTTCTCAACCTGGCATCCCGTAAAAAGAGAAACAGCAATACTGTAAGACTTGATTCATTTGCTTAAACATAAGCTTCCAGTGAGTGCTGTCTGAGCTGCCCTGGGTAATCCTGCCTGGCTTCTAGCTCCTGGCCCAGGAGGGACTCATTTTCCCGTGTAACCAGTATTATATCTGTCAGCCTCATGTGGGTACTTCAGGTATCCTAGCACATCTCAAAGGGCACTGGATGCTTGTGTATGAGCAACTAAAGCATCTTTCCTTGTAATGTCTTCCCTGCTGAAGTTCTCTGATGATCTGCTCCCTGTCGGCTTTATCCCCTTGATGTTAGGGAATGTATGCTGCCCAAAGGTGGGAGGAATCTTTTTGGTTTTGTGTTGAAAATCTGAATTTTCAAGAATATAGACTACAGTATATCCATCAACTACCCTTCACACCCACCCCTTTAAAATGCAAAGTATGTACTTGTCATCTATTTGGTGAAGACAGCATAGGCTTGAAATACATGTTTAAGCATGTGGGAAGCGAAGACTAGGCAGCTGTTCATATTTCAAAGTCAGAACTCTTCCAAATTCCAGTGTGGAGCATATATAAAATGTATTTTCTTTATGTATCGCCCTTTATGCGAGGATTGACAATTTAAATCCATGGTGGGTTATGTTGTGGTGAGAGACATGGTAAAACAGCAAGTCTGATTTACTAGCTTTAAGTGTGTGATGGTTTGGGATGGGGTCTGTGAACACTTACAGATGAGGATATGTATGTTTACCAATTGTTAATTTGATAATGTCATCAGCATACTAATTATGTTGCTCAGTATTGATGATCCATACGTACATCATTGGTGAGGGCGAGGGAAGCTCAACGTGGCTGCTCGTGTATCCAGGGGCAAACACTATGTCCTCCAGCTGAGGTGGCAACTTACATGCTTACAGTGGATCACCAGAACTGTCTTCTTTATCTTCTCAAGCTTGAAAATGTAACCACAGTGTGCTCCTAAATGGCAGCAGATAGCTGGATCACAGCTTCCTCACCCTGCTGGTGGGCAACCTGGCAAAGTCATGGCTTCTTTCTTGGCGTATTCTCATCAGTCTTTGGCCAATTCCAGTCAGCAACAAAATACCATTGTCTTCACCAGGGTCAAATTTTCACCCTAAATCACGTACATACACCTTCAGTCCCTGCCTGAAATTTTCAAGGTTTGTGCAGGACAAGGCAAAATGGCATATGCTGATGAAATTTTTAGTGTTACTTGTACAACTATTATTATTATTACTTGCTTTATTATTTCTGTTGCTCCAAGCAGCCTTATCAACGCATTGAGATCCCACAGTGTTAGAGACTGCAGACAGCTACAGAAAACCAGACTCTGCACTTACAGTAAACTCTGTGCTTATAGTAAAATTTCAGGCAAAAAACCAGTAGATGAATGAGGAGGGAACAAGATGAACAGAGTTCAGCAGGAAGCTGGAAGTCTACAGAAGTCTTCCAAGAGTGCAAACAAAATGCCTTATCCTATGTGTAGTTAATACTCCCTTTGACTTTGCTGCTGTGAGGACTCTTAAGATGAATACCAGAAATAGCAGGCTTAAACATAAAATGGCATGCAGTGGGGTAAAATATGCAGCAACTGAAAATTCTGCTTTTATAATAAATATCAATGAGGAAGTGGGATGTAGTGAATTGCTCTGACTTAATTACTATGCATTACTTTAATGTTGTCAATTCACATTGTGAAATGAAGTGGACTCATTTGTTCTGGAGTTAATAATAGATGAATTTACTCTTTTCCTCCTCAAATTATTCCTTGCTAGATTTCCCTAGATATGTTCGCCACATTTCCTAAAGAACCAAAAAACTATGGGTATGATAACTAGCATGAGATTTAAATATGAATGACACTAGTTCAGAAAACTGATCTTTCTTTTTCATTTATTTTATATAGGTTTCCTTTGCCTGAGCTGTAAACATGTCCACAGACCTGCTATGTAAGTACATTTCTCTCATCCCGCAGTGATTTTTTTGTACCATATGTTTGTATCAAATTCCCAGATGTGCTCATGGTTGATGTCTTTTATCTTAAGTATGAAGTCTGCTTTTACATATGCGTTTGTTCTGAGACATCTGTGGAACAGTATTACCATCATAATCAATGGGATTATTCTTGGAGTAAGGCATGACTTAATACGAGTAAAATTGTAAAAATCTGTCCCCTGTATAAGAACAGACTGATTCATTGAGGCTTTAAAAATCACAATTCTATTTAAAATGTTTTATCTATCATTGGCACAAATACCATCTGGGATTACTACCAAGTGATATGCTTGGGAGGTTTTAATCACTTTGTGAATTTAACTCTTGTGTTTCCAGGGCATCATTATCCATGTCACATCCAAATCTCACTCCTCATCACTATTACCCATCCTTCTTTTCATACAGTAAAGACTGTGCAAGTGGCATATTCTTACACTTTGCTGTCATAACTACTGCAAAATCTACTTCTTGTGTCTCCTTGATACTTGCACTCTCACTCCAGCCTATCTGCAGCATTAAGCACGTTTTCTGCGCTTATTGCTCTATCTAAATACTTCCTTTTGGAGTCTCTCCAGTGCTCAGCTGCCATTTTTTAATCATTGCCTCCAAGGGTTGCCCAACTGCGTGCTGTACAGTATAAGAGAGGGGAATTTGGGGAACCCATTTTATCAGTCTTCAATCCTTCCTAAGAAGGAACAAGGAAAAAAAATATATTTTTGTCAATAACTGCAATCAATTGTAATCAATTAATAAACATAAAAGCATCAGTGGCTGACTGGCAGATAGCACCTGTTTGTGGAGGCGATGTATAGAGTTCAAGATCAAGTTATTTGAGAAAGTGAATTTTTCAACCTGTGTTTGCCAACTGGCAATTCTGGATTGTACTTAGGTTCTATTAGATACAGAGAGAGCTCGAAAAAAGGTGGATAAGGAAAGTAATATGCCTGACTGTGTTATATACAACAGGCAAACAGCAGGAGTATAATGTTAAAGACAGGAGAGAGGGTAGGGTGACTTGTGCAGTAGTCCTGGTCAGATTTGCTTAAGATGCCTCAACTCTGCTTGGTCATATAAGCTAGTTCATTCATTTCAGCTAATTTATGCTCTAGCAATTTCTTTTTTTTTTCATCTTCAGCTCAGTGTCAGCACTGCTCTCATGCTTTCCCTAATGATCAGTGGCTTGAGGAACCTAGCATGTGAGGAGAGGCTGAAGGAGTTGGTTTTGCTCAGCCTGGAGAAGTGAAGGCTTGGGGGAACTGATCATGTCTCCAGTATAAAAACAATGGTTATGGAGAAGAAGGGGGAAGCACTCTGTCCACGAGAATGCACCGTGGTGGGACGGGGCAACAGCCACAAGTTGCTTCGGGGTATATATACATTGTCTCTGGATATAAGAAAAAAAATCTTTACCATGGTGTTAACTAAATATTAGAATAGACTGCCCAGAGAAATAGTTGAGTTTCCCATGCTGGAAATATTCACGATGTGGCTTGACAGGGCCCTGGGTGGTTCTAATCTAAGTCCCTTGCTTTCACTAGGAGGGAGGACTAGTTGATCTCCAGAGATCTCTTCCAACTTAGGTCTTTCTATTACTCTGCACTTCAATGTTACTTTATGTCCTCACCTATCTTGTGTGCAATGATCAGTTGTCCCTACCAATTTATTGTAGCCTGCCCCCAGTCTCCTCACTGTCATACAGCTTGTGCTGTGCCGGGTCCTGTGACACTCGGTCATGCTAGTAGGACAGACATTTGTCTCACTCAGAGGTGTGTGAATAGCATCCAGGCAGTAGCAGTGCTCAGGGGACTTTCCAGCTTCCAGCGGGTGGAAAAACATACGCATGTGGGGTTTGTGACAGCCAGGTAGTGCCTTGCAAAGATGTCAGTACACAGGAGAATGCTGAAGAGTAATGTAGGACATATGTACAGATGTGAATTGACTCTAGATCTTTATGCCTGCTTTTATGTAAATAGGTAGCACAGAGTCAGGCCATGAGCGTAGTAATTATGGTAAGATGCAACACCAAGGTGTGTTTTGGGGATAACGTCTGCCAGGCTCTGTTCCATGTAAGGAATTTGGATGTAACTAATCTGTTTATGGGGGAAAGAGAAGGCAGAGAGGGGTGTTTAGACATGTGGACCATGTGCCAGGTGGTCTCAGCACCAGAAAGCAGTCTCTGCTGGTAGCAGTAGACATGTAGCCTTAACACCCAGTCCTTAAACTTAACCACAGTCTGTCACTAATACTTGGTTCGGTACAAGGTCAAATTCTAGGACTAGAAATCTTGTTCCAGATCACATTAATGAGGACTACATGTATAAATACAAATACAAAATCTATCAAAATACAAAATCTAATACAAAACCAGAACAACCCCCCCCCCTTAGATTCCTAGAGAAAAAAAACGCTGCAGGTGGGGGCAAATTACACATAGAAAATGTCATAGCTACACGATGCAAGGGCTGCTGTGGCCAAGCCTGAAATTCCAGTAGCTACCTCTTCAAGCCCGTGGAAATAATCCAGAAAAGCCAGCATCCCAATGAAGTTTCATCACGACAAATTGGAGATAGGGAATGTTTCTCAGTTTCAGATGGAGAAGCTAGGGGTAAAAAGGAGAGGGGAGTTTATAAAATGTCTGGCAGCTATTGAGGCTCGACCAGTCAGGGAAGTAGCGGACTTCCCTTGGAGCTTGTTTTTCTTTTTATCCTTGGATGAACTAGCGTGCAGTACATTATGCCGCCTGAATGTAGGGGTTTGTCACGGTTGGCGCTGGGGCTGTCCCGGGAGTGTAGGAAGGCGATGAGTGTGAATGGAGCATGCGGTGGTCGCTGGGGCTCCAGCCCTGTCTTCAGGAAACCTGTCGCTGCTTCTCTGAGAGCCATGCAGGAAAGGAGGTGGGTCTTTGATCCCTTTGTTGTCGCTGCTCCCTGGGAATTTGCTGAAATCAATGCCCTGTTTTCCTGGAGAAATGAATGGCTATGCCTAACCAGCTTTGTGAAGCTCTGGGGAATTCACTGCCTCTGTTTATTGACAGCTGAAAAGGAGCACATGGTGCTGAATGGGTCCTCTTGTGAAAACAAAACAGAGCAGAGCTAGACTTAGCTGAACGCAGGGGCATTTGGAAAACTCTGCTGAAGGAAGATGGCATGTTTCCTGCCACCTTCTACTAGAATAGTGTGACTTTCTACTAAAAGTGCAATTTAAACTAAGGTAAGGGCTGTTTTGAATTCCTCCGCGTAGTATGATTATGAAATGTTTGCATTTGTATTCTTGAGTGCAAAAACAGTGTTTGCATTGTGTTGTGTCATGGGAAACACCTTAGTGACTCTTGTGCTGTTTTTGGCCTTTGTGTTATGTTCACTTATTCTTTAATTAACAGTGATTAATGAGTATGAAAAGTAATAGGAAATTACTTGGTATTTGAGTCTTGCAGTCGGGTCCTTAACATCAGTCTTTTATGTAGGCTATTATATACAGAGCTTTATGTCTCTGAGAATCAACTGAATTGCATCAGATGATTTCTTGACCAGTACAAATCACTGTGTTAACACTTATGCACACAGCAGCTGAGTAACCAGTGGCCCTGTCTGGCAGAAAATCTGGGAACCTAAAATCCCGTGAAGTGTAAGTGCATATTTCCAAACCTCTGTTTCTGTGCGTCGACTCAAAGTCAAGAGCTGGATTTACCTTTATGTTTGCTGATTTTAGGGATGTGGGTTTTTCATAAAGACAGTGAAGAATAGCAACAGGAGGATGGTAGTGAAGAAGCAGTTTTTTCTTCATGCAAGTCCAGAACAGTTTATCAGACCAAAGGAATTTGGTGTGTAATTCATATGTAAATTTTCTACTGAAAACAGGAGAACAGATCACCAGAGTTTCTATATTAGTTTCTGCAGGGACTGAAGAAGAAAGTTTCTGAGCTCATGTAGCTACAACATTCAGGTGTGGGCAAGTTCTGACTGCAGGAATAAAGTTAAGTAATGTCATCTCTTCGTTTGTGGGTAAGCTCCGGGTGGAGTACTAGCTATCACGCTGCCTTGTTCTTGCAGGGCAGCAGGAATTGCTGTTTTTGTGTTGTAAACCTGATTCAAAGCATCTCAGTGTGTGCTGTTCTGTGAAAACTTTTGGGTAATCCCATAATTTCAGAGGGAGTGCTTGGAAATTTTCGTGTTTTATTGCAGTAGCTTGTGTTCCTCAGTCTGGCATTTTTCCCTTAAGTGACTTTAAGCGAGTAATCTTACTAGTTTTGTCTCATTTTGCTCTTCTCTGCAGCAGATAACTTATCTGTTTTCCTTGGAAGCATCGAGGCTGCATATACAAACATGCTTTCTTTAGAATCCTTGGTGATCCTGAAAAGGAAAACATGTAGTTTAACTGTAAACCATCAGCATTTTTGCATGTGGGTTCTGCTTTTAAATTTCCAAGATTTTCAGAGGAAAAAGCAAAAAAACAGATTCATTTACGATTTTGAAGAAGATGTAAAAACATTGATGTCAAGCAGCCTGATATTTATATCTGTGAGCTGCCTAATGGAAATTATTATACAAATGTTTCTTTTTTTGGGGGGGGACCACATGTAAGTGTATTTATAGATGGTAGGCATTGGAAGGCACTAAAATTTAGAGCTAAAACTGATTTAAAGCTAAAATTTAAGTTAGAAAAGAGAGACATTTGTTGGTTGGTTGAATAACATAATCTAGATATGTTATAAAAATATTGGCCAGTGAAGGTTTTGGATTCTGGGTAGTTGTAATGGTGTAAATAAAAAAGAATCACAGTCTTGGAAAGCTCAGTTGATCACAGCTTTTTTTCATGAGTATAAGTGAAAGAAAGTACATTCACATATGACACTGAAGTTAGCATTTGTGTTTGGTTAATTGGGTGATAAAGCAGGGAAGAATCACTTATGCCTAACATAATTGACTGGAAAGTGTTTAGCCAGATGTGTGAAGGAAACTGCATGAGGATGTTTTGGCAAGACAGTTGTATCTTCACCTCTTCTAACTTCAGGGATTTGTGAAATATTAATATTTCTGTGATCTACTGGCAATGTTGAAGTACAAGGCGTATAGAGTAATTTATGCCCAACCAATAGAATAAGGTATACTTAAATACATCGTGGAGTATGTGACCATGTACAGCTCCAAGTACATATGGATATTAAATGTTAGGGTTATACGAATACATATCTGAGGAATGGTGCATTTCCCCAAAGATAATGCCTTTAACACCTGTTGATCTTGTTCTTTGAGTTAGCAAAATACAAAAATGAATTGTTTGCAATTTTGCTTTGCAAGGTTGCTTCTTAGATTCTAGTAATAGACACTATTGTTTTTATTTTTTGATTTTTGGAAGTAGTTTAAAGAAAATAGAAATTAATCAGAAACAGCTGTAGATAGAGTGCTTGGGTTTTATTTAATCACAAACTAAGATGACTGTCAACAGGAGGATAAGTAGGGCTTTATGGAGATACATTGTAATGTGAGCTTAGAGTGCTTCATCTGCAGAAAAAAATCTGTAATCATTTCTAAAGTCACAAATTTTTGCAACTTTTAAATGTAATTCTCCAATAATACTGTAATTGTGTGCTATGTAATTCTATATTTCAGAGAAGTAGATTCAAGGTTGTCCTTATGCCTGAGGAGAAGAATTATCATAAGGAAAATATATTATACTGCTGCCCAGTCTATTGATGCTATTTTTTAATCCTTTCCTAATCATTCTATTAAAGAAGCTCAGATGGATGTAATTTCTTTAGTACAGTATCACTCAAGACATTAGATAATTATCCTTTGATTCTTATTGAAAATCTTCAGGGTAGAAAAAAGAAGTGTGTGTTAGATCTCAGGAAAAGATAACAAGTAAACAGAAACACAGATACGACAGTTGTATGTGTGAATGTTCTCTTCACAGAAATAGTTTTGTGTTTGTTCAGAAGCAGAGCTTCCCAATGTCTATACATTTTAAAGAAATCACATCATGCCTTAAAAGAGGAAAATAATTTAATGGGACCATAAAAGCTAGGGTTAAGGGTCTCCTACTGACTGTATTCCCAGGAAAACAGGGATTGAAGCGTCCTCTGCATTCTGGAAATCAGAAAATTAAGGCACTTCATGCCATAACAGAAATTGTTTGCTATGTCCTCTGTTATTCAAGTTATGCAGAGGAAGGGCTAAAGCTGTTCTGCTAAGCAGTTAGTGACCCTTCATTTATGAAAACAAAACTTTTAAAAGAAGGTACCTGTATTTCAGTATTCTAAATATTCTTCGGGATTCATGAGCTCAAAGCAGAATTAAAGTTTTTGTTCTTTTGGATGAACTAGAATGCCCAAAGGAGGTTTGGAATGAGAAAATTAACTGGTTCCCTAGTTTTATCCACATTCAGTTTCTCTTAAATGTAGTGCAGATAGTGAGTGTTCTTCAGGTTTGGCCCTCCAAGGTCTCAATGCCACAACTCATCCTAAGTGTCCATGTCTTCACTTCTCCACATCAACTTCCTTTATTCCTAATGTGGCTACTCACACATCAGAAGAGCTGAGCATAAGGACTTCTGCCTGAAGAACTGGGTCCCATGGTCCCACTGTGATTTTATTCCCACTAGCTGTGCCTTGCTTCATTTAGTTAAAACTGCCCCTAAAGACTCCAGGTGCTCCAGCTGCAGGACGAGTAGAGCTTCTCTGTCATGCCGCTCTTCTTCATTGTGTCCTACAGCAAGCACGTATTTCCTTCTCCAGAGTATGTCTACCTGCTTCATTCTTACTCCCAGGGAGAGACAGGTTTTGTGACCAAGCCATCTGTCATTCTCCTCCGGGCAACAGCTGAACTTGGTGGCCAGTAACAACCAAGTTCAATGGAAAGTTTCACGACAATGTGTTTCCACATAAAGGAGAGAGAGACCCAGTCTAAGGTTCCCTTTTAAGGGAGTGTTGCAAGTGTTGGAAATACTTCAACAGATTAATATGAGGCATTAGTCATTAGAATCTCTACACTTCATTTATCAGAACTGAAACCGTGGTGTTGACCAGCCGTGAATAAAGTTGTTGGCCACATTCACACTCTTGATACAGTGTGTGTGGTTGTGTGCATGTGTATTTATACATGCGTACATACACACAAGAAGACATGCATGCTTTTTTGTTGTTCTTTGTTAGAACAACATTTCTAAAATTTCTGGTGTCTCTGTTAAATTACAACAGTAGCATTAGCATTATCTGCTAAATGATCTCACACTAAAATAAATCAACCAGCCTGCCAAAAATCTCCCCCAAAGAAAAGACCTTGAGACCAATTAAAGCCACTTCTGCTGTGGGTGGTAAAACCTCTGCTGCGAGGGGCATAGAGCAGGGGGTCCAAAATGTGCCCCAGGAGCCACAGGGTGCTTACGAGCAGTTTGGCTGCGACTCTTTTGATGGTTGCCTGCGTTTCTGTGGATGGTGGGGTTTTATTTCTGCTGTCTGCAGTACTGAAGCAGCGCAGTTTGGATGGTGCTGGCAAAGACCTAAAGTGGGGAAGTGGCGCAGCCAGGGGCCGCTGCCTGCACCAGCTGCCGCTGGCTGATACGGGGGAGATGGGTGGACTGCAGCAGGGAGCCTTTGCTTGGCATTCTGTGGGAGCACGCTGCACTGGCTGAGGCTGTTTCTTGTAAAAAAAAAAATGGCAGTTGTTTCTGTGAATTTGCTGTTAACCTCCTTCTCTGTTTCTGGATCTAATTTTATATGACTTTATGCCAAGCCAGTGGGGGGAGGAGAGAAGGGGAAAAAAAAAACCTCAAAAATCGAACTGCATTTTTCAGTTTGATTGTTTGAAATGTATTCAGCTTTCAGCAACGAGAGAAGTCTCTTTGTTCATGCTGATTAGAAGCTATTACATGTAAACTACAGGAAGTGACTTCATTTGAACTGTACATTAAATATATGGATTCTGATAGCAACCAAACCAATGTGGTGTACCAGAAATGTGACACATACATTTTAGTCCTGAAACTAACCAGAAAAAAGTGTTTGTTTTTTTTTTAAACTTAGCTTTCAATCAACCAATGCTTTGATCTGAAGTCATTTTTAGATGAGTGAAGCTAACAAGAACTTTGATAAACTTGTTGTTCAGACTGCAGAGTGAAGTTAAACTTGATAAACACTCCAGCATGCTTTCCCTGCTGTTTATTTTTTCTTTTCTCTAAGTTTACAGAAAAGTCCTGTAAGGCACTGCCCTTTCAGGCGTTCAAACCATGAAGGTACCTTTCTATTTCCCCTCCGTGTGAAGTTTGTAATGTACAGCAGAGCACAGGTATCCTGCTGCTGCACAGCCCTAATGAGACCTTGCCGAAGCTGCTGTGTGCAGTCCCTTTTTGAATTTCACAGCCCAGCTGTGCTCCTTGAATCTTCTTTAATTATTTTGCTCCTAAGACTTGCTCGATGGAAGGACGACAGTAGAAAGCCTATCAGGGGTCAGTGGGAGGAGGGCTTTTTATGGGAGGCTGGGGGAATTCTTCCTGACCGTGCCTGTGGTAGTACTGCATCGTCACCAGATGAAATCCTTACTGCTCCCAGATGTTCTCTACTGTCATCACGGTTACTCCCTCTTAGGAACTAAGAATGAATCACGGTCACTGTTATCATTTATGTGTTTGTATAACAAATAGTTTTGGAGTTCTGAAAAGTTTACGTGCTTGGACTCATGTCTGTCAGGAAAATAAATGCATGTGTACTTTGCACTGGAAGTTTTCCTTACAGTCAGAGAGGTGCTCAGCCCCTCTGGGTCCTTTCTCAAGCCATCCTTTCATCACAACAGCCGTGTGGGACAGGGTCATACCTGGGTAAGGCAGGAGTGGGCGCCTGGGCTGATTACCGGTGTTGGAGCACATGGAGGGTGTACGCTCCATACGAGTCGTCTTCGTTCACAGGTGGGGGCACAGGGCCACGACAGGGGCGATGGGAGGGAACATGTCACTTCGACATGTGTCGGTGCCTAGGGCCTGGGCTCACCTGCAGGGCTGGTCCTGGTGCCCGGGAGCAGGCACGGCTTACCAGTCTGACCAGAAGCGTGGGGCGGCAGTAAGGCACGTTTCTGTTTTATTTCCATCTCCAAATATAGTAACTCGGTTTTTAAGTTTTACATTTTAGTAGAATGAGGTCATGTTACTATAAATGTGCTTAATGTTAAGAACGATTGCTGGGATGTTTGCAAGCCACCCACCCACCGTTCCCTTCCCTGGGGAGTGGGGGCCCTAAAAAAGGCATAGGCGCTCATGCTCGCAGTGCTGCTCATCCCTGCACGAGATCAGGACTGCTCCTCCACTGAATTTCCCAAATAATACAAATTCACATGTGTATGAATGTTGAAGTTTGCAGTCTTTGCTCAGGTGAGCGGTTATGATTGCAAAGTCAGCCCCAGCTGTGGTTTCCTAATCCTTTCTTTTTTTTTTTCTTTTGCATAGCTGATCAGTTGCATCTGTCTGCTAATGCAAGGTTTTCTTTTATGAGGTAGAAGGGATACAAAAAAGAGAAATTGAAGAAAAGTTCACCTATTTTCATGCTGGACTAGGGATCAGTTATTACAACTAAAGACTGGAAGTCAGTAGAAAATGTAGCATGACAAAATATCAGAAGGTAAAGTTTTTAATAAAATTCTTATATAGTTCTGGTAATTGTAACTGGAGATCTACTTTACTATAACATAAACTGGATGAATTATTTATCAGTTAAGAGCTTCAGCTCCTTTGTAAATGCACTTTGTACATCAAACTTAGGACATGTAAGGCTTCTTTCATAAAGTTTTTTTTACAGAGGAAATGTGTGGCAGTGGTCCACAATAATGGGAAAATAACTTGGGATTAACTGTTTGCTAATTGAGTACTTTGAATTTTTGCCAAATAAATAATATTTTGGAACAAGCTTTTCAAGCTTGTCCAGCAGTGGGTGCTTCAAAACAAACCACAGAGCAGGGAAACCTCACATACTTTTAATGTAAGAAGAATCAAGACTTACATACTGCAAATGCAATAAATGTTAGGAAATTTCAATAAGGTATTTATGTGGCGTTCCTCTACATGAAAGCTGCACGAGGGTAATGGAGCAGTACAGTTTTACTTTGGGATAAATTACTGTTGTTTGCTATGCAAATCTTATGATTGTAATTAGACTTGGATTTGGAGTGCTGTGTACACTGATCTTTGTTCCCTCTGTGCACGGGAGCTAGCTTTAATGCTGCAAAACAGCACAGCAAATCTGGAGCGCTGCTGGGCCAGACAGTCACTTCTCGCCGCGCATCTTTGGAAGAAATGGGCGTTGTAAGAGGAATGGTTTGCCTCTGTGCTCACAGCGCACCCGCGTAGTGCTGCAGACGCCTTCTGAGCCACTGAAGGATTCAGGTACCACAATGTCACTTGACAGCAGAGGTTGGAGAAGATGCAGGAAGGCTGCCTGATAAGGATCTGGTTGTTAGCAAGCCATTTTTAAAAAGTTTTGCTCTATGGCTGATTGGCCAAGGAGCTGGTGGTATGTTCGGGCTCTCCCGGCAGAGATTGCTGTTCCTAGTATAGCTATGTATAGCTCCGTTATCTCTGCAACCGGACTTTGTGTAACCGCGGCCCGTGGCGCCTTGCCCACGCTAATGAGCTCTCCCTTGAGGCCGGGCTTGTGCCTGTGGGGGTGGCACTGCACGGGGACCGTGCCACCGTTTTGGAAACACGGGTTTGTTAACCGTGCTCGAGCCCAGCTGGCTGCTGCTACCCGCCGGAGCTCAGCCCTGAGCAGGGCAGACGGCCCTGTAGTCATCCGTGGGGAGAGGGAAGCAGGCCGGGCTGTGGTCTGCAGCGCTGGCAGAGGAGAGCTGTCATCTCCACCTGGAGCAGGGGGAAGCACCACCACGGTGGGAAAGGCACAGGTGAGCCACGGGCACAGTGCTGGTGTCGCGGTCAGCCCATTGCGGTCAGCCGGTGGGTGGAAGCCCGTTCTGTGGGCACTGTGGCCGCTGGCAATGCCTGCTAGCAGCCAGGCAGAAGCTGGCCCCATGGCATGCAGCAGAATGAAAATCTTACCAGGTACGGGATCTGCTAGCTTGTGCGGTTTCATCTGCAGGTGGATAAAAAGGGCATTATTTGCACCTTTGTAAGAATCTTTACAGGCACAGAGAAAGAACCAACAAGTACCCTGTAGGGGACAACATAGCACTGCTGCTCTGAAGATACAGTAAATGGCATGATCTGTTTTTTACAGCTTGTAGTTCCTGTGAATTTGTTTCTATTATTTTTGTTGCCTACTCATTTAAGTAGCAGCAAAGCAGAGGAACGGAGGCAGTTCCATTAATCCCTTGCAGGCTTGTGCATTATCAAGTATTTCTGTAAACATGATATGGAATCCATCAATCTTGTTTGTGTAAATATAAGTTAAGGGAGCAGGGAAACTGTAAAACCACCAAGCAATATACTAATGTTCCCAACAAAAAGCAGAAAACATTCTTCACTAAGAGTGAAGAATTTCTATCAGACTGCATTTCAAACCTAGTGCTAATGCTGCCAGGTGTGTGTTGCTCCCATAACAGGATGCTCCATAGTTCAGAACACCTTAGAGGGTGTGAAAAAAAATATAAAAATATATAAAAATATGTATATAATGTTTTACCTAATATATATATTAATTAATATATATTAATTAATATTAATTAATATATATATAATGTTTTACCTAAGCAGCCAAGTGAAAACGGCATAAAATCTGTGTGTGTTGCAAACTGGTGCCACAGTGTGGCTATAGTAATGTATACATTTTTTGTATGTACATTTTTTGTATATATACAATGTATTTATGTGTGTATGTTATGTATGTATTTATAGTAATGTATACATTTTTTGAGGAATCTCAAAGACCCCCACTCCTCAGGGGAATTTTTTAAGGCAGTGGGTACTCTCAGCAGTTACTATATTTGCAGTGGCCCAATCCTGTGGTTGTGCCCAGCAATTTTCAGTGTGCAATACATTCAGAGTCAGGCTACCAGCATGCCAGTGCGGGGTGAGAAGTACTGTGCAGTGCATGTAATTCCAGAATGCCTGTTAAACTGCTAAATTAGCTGGTAATCTTCATATTCCACATCACAAAACACAGGCGGTCCTAAAGCAAGCATTGGGCAGGTTCTGGGTGTTTTGAGGTGCTGCACGGAGACACCAGCCCAGAGTCACCCCCAGCAAGGTGCTTAACAGGCGCTTGAATCCAGACGTACCAAGCTGCTCCAGGCTGAAGTGGGTGGGAAAGCTAATTAACTGATTGCAGTGTCCTAACTCAGATCTGCTTCCAGCTATGGAGTCTGCTGTTTTGTCATGTTCTCCAGGCCAGCACCCCGGTGTCCCAGGTTTTGGCTAGGCACCTTTCTGTCAACTATTTCTTTGTGCTAGCCTTATTTTCAGTTTCAGGGAGCGTCTCCCACGTGTGTGTTTTAAAGTTCCATGTGAGAGTGTTAGATTTCCGTTGTTTTGAAACCAAATCCTCCCCCAGCGTGGATGGAGGCTGGTTGGGAGGTCAGCTCTGTGCTTGTGACGGCACCTGCAGGTGGTGGCGAGTGCCTCAGTCAAGAGCAGGGATGTCACCACCCGTCAGCGGGGCCTTCGCCAAGCTCGTTTTGTGGTTGCCACTGCTGTCTCTGGGAGTATTTGATCATGAGCCTTCCCAGTCAGGCCACTTCAAACCAAACCACCTGCTTGCATGGCAGCAGGGTTTAACTGACAGGATACCAGTGACGGATTTGGAGGCAGGTTCAAGGGAGGCCTGTTGTGTCCTTCTCCCCTGCTTTCTGCTCCTCGCCTACCCGCTGCCTGCCCCGGGGCCTCCACAGTGGCACTGCCCCGGGAGGGCTGCAAGGTTTGCTCAGTAGCTGGGCATTCAGGCGATGAATCACAGAGGCATGGCAGGGAGTGATAAGGTCGTGTACTTTATGATTAGATACATCCTCCCTCTAACAGCGGCTCTTTGTCTCCCTTTTGCTTTTGGTAATGTTTTTCAGCTATTTGCATACAACAACTCTCCAAGCAGGAGCTGTGCAACTTGAAACAAAGTCGCTATTATTCTAGGTAAGCCCAGGAAGCTGATAGAGGACCCTTAATAACGTGGTTGCCCTCAGAAGACATAGATTGTTTGTAATTTATTTAAAAGCCTATTATGTTAAATCACCATGAAAATATTTTTTTTTCTTGCAGCCTAGCTGTAAAGGACCTTCAGGTACATAAAATGCTGTGTAACGAGAAAAATCTATCCTGCAGCTGTATTTAGGGTGGGGTTTTTTTGTGCATTTTCAGTGATGACTGAAAATGTGGCATGTGGTGATGCCACAGTGATGACTGTAGTATGGCATGTTCTTTATCTGTAATACTAGCAAAAAGAAAAAAAAGTCATGGATTTCAGCTATTCGTAGTGCAGGTGTGCCATCTGGGAGCCATGACAAAAGAAAACTATTACATGGTCCCGAAAGTATTGAAAAACATGGACTACTGCCATGTCTGCAGACTGACAAACACGTAGTTCTACCTCCTCATTTACATCTAGTGGAGACACCAGAGAACTCATTAGGAACACTTCCGACTTATTTGGGGAGATTTTGGACCAGACTTTTGAGGTGTGTAATTTAGTCTACTGCCTACTTGTGTTTTCGAATGGAAACCTTTTGGAGCCACACTGAATATTGCATCTGTGTCGCTACCATCCTTTCTCAAAGACTGTCTCCAATGTCTGTCTAGACGGTGTCTTCTGAGCTTCATGCTTCTCTGAACCTCTTTGGCTACTAGCTCCCACCTGTAGTGAAGCCTCATTTCTCCTGGCCCAGTCTTTGCTACAGCTTCCCGTGGCTCCCTTGAACTCTCTTGGCTGTCTTGGCTTCCCCCTTCCATTGCTTACTGACAGTTACTTGAATAGACTTGCTCACTAGAGTTGTCAGAAGTAGAACAAAGCAAGGTGGTCACGGATGACCAACATCATCTTTTCCTCTTAGCTCAATCATAAAGCATTGTTGGCTCACTGGTTTGGTTTCTACTGTCTATAAAAAGTTTTTGTGCAGTGTTTTTCCCATCGCACTGTGTAACTCCATTGCCTGGATGACTTCTGTTGAAGAGTATCATCGGTGGGTTGTATCCCTGCTCAATTCGAGTTTCCCTGGCAACCAGTCTGAGCTACACTGAACCAAAAATACCGTACCGTGCTGGGAGAAAGTCAGTAGTTGCAGACATGTATTTCTCATTAGTGACTTCTCTGGATGGTTTGTGTGTTCTGCAAATGTGATTACTAAGAAAAGATCACTGGGAAATGTGGTGTGCCCGTTGTGTTTTCCATAGGCTGCACACTCTAAGAAGGCTACCTTGCGTGGCGGTTGACTGAGTTGTGGCTGTAACACCTATCATACCCATTTCTGTGTTACACCAAGGGTCTCATCTCCAACTAAAAAGGCTCTGTGTAAGCTCACAAAGTCACAGTGATCTTTCCTGGGATGCTTGGATCTCTGCAAGTTTCTTTGGTTATTACTAGTAATGTTGCCTTTCTCATTTATATATAAATATATATACCTTCATTTAAAGGTGTGCATACTATGAGCTCCAGTTTTCCTGCCATCCTAGTCTCCAAAGGGACTGTTTGCAACACCTCAGAATGAGCTTTGTATAAATCTTTGGAGTCAGGACCTACCAATGCACACAGGAGGGAATGCACAAACTGGAGGTCTTATTTCAAACCTTCCTATTTCAGTTTTGGTTTGCAGATCTTTTCACTACTTAATGTAGAATAGTGGTGTAAAGGAAAAAAAAAAAAGATAATCTAAGCTGTGTTCTCAGGTGAGAAAATTAGAAGGGACAAAATTGGAGAGTAGCACAGCATTTTAAATAACAGGTTCTCTTTTCTGGATTTTTAGGGTGTGAGGATTGCGGTAAGAGCCTTCTAGGAGAATGCAAACTCCATGGACCACTCATCAAGGCTAAAGACAGGGTTATTCCTAGCCGAGCCCGTCTTACCCTACCTCATTACCTTACTTTGCGAGTGTTGGAGCTGCGAGCTGGAAATCAGCAGAGTAAGTATTGTTGCTCTTTTCCCCGCATTTGAGAAGGAGGAGGACACTGGCTGTACTAACACTGGCTTGTTTTTGTGAGTAACTTAATTGGGTATTAGCTGTACGAAGCTGAGTGTAACCAAAGCTCAGACTCAGCTACTGTTTTCTGTGACTGATTTCTAGTAACCTCAATGCATAGACTGATGTCAGGACATTAGCCAGAGCTGGTGTGACATTGAACTGTGAGCAATCAGTTGGTTCTCTTGAGGTGACAGGCTTCTAATGAATGTTGAATTTGTATCTAATGGTAACAGCCATGCACTATTACCTGTCTCTTCTTTTCCCAAGCATGCAAAACAGGAAAGAGTATTCAATAAAAGGCCAGAAACAAAATGATAAATAACATCCCTCATCCACCACCCACCCACTGCAGACTCAAAAGAACACAAGGTGTTAATGTACCTTTTACAGCATCTTCAGTTCACATTGTAGAAAGACAGTTGTTTCCTTTAGATGGCAGGACAGCTCGAATGTCCACATTTGAGCAGGGGAACTACATGCTCAGTGTGCAAATCTTACACAGATACCTGTGTAAAATTAGTTCTGTGTAGATGACATTTCAGAAAGAGAATGGCAAGAAGCCTGTTGTGTTGATCCACTGGTATTAAATTAGACCGGGTAAAATGGAAAATTCTGAGTTTTTTATAGATCCTCTTCTCTCATATTGGGAAACGACAACCTTGTCAATTATACCAACAAGCACAGCACTGTGATAACACCAGCTTGTACATTGAAGAGTATCAGCACATTTGAGTATTGTATGTTAATGTCTTGTCATGGGTTTTATGCACTTTTGCAAATTGTATTCAGTGTAAGTCCCATTTTTAAAAAGCCTCTTTAAAGACTCAGATCCTTTTCAGACTCTTAGCCTTTGAATGATTTACCTGTTTTATTAGTCTAGAAGAAAAACTAATGTGTTCAGCACTATTGTGTGTCTCCATTTTCATAACTGTAATTACACAAGAAATAGCTCGTTATGCCTGTATTAATATTAGACTGGTCTTATTTATTTATTTATTTATTTTTCATTCACAGTCCTTGGAGTATTTGCAAAGAAAGTAATACAGAAGAGAACACAGTTTGGTCCTTATGTTGGTCAACTGTCTACAAAACTGACCCGCTATGATGAGAGTAGGCTAGTCCTTCAGGTAAAAACCCTATGACTTAACATGAAGTACATATATGTCTTTAACATTTCATATTTATTTTAACTGGAACCTGCCTTCTAATCTATTTAATTAATTGTACTTCTGATCTCCATGTATGAAGTTAAATCATATTGCTAGATTGCACAGCATAGCCTGAAGTAACAATATGTTCCTATACGCTGAGTTTGCTTTCCTGCTTTCTAGTTTTACCACTTCCAGTGTGATTTGCCTATTAGTCTAACTGCTCTTGATTAAGTTTTCATGAAGTATGGCTCCTGAAAGATTCCAAGGATAGTAGTCTTCCATAACAGAACAAGAGGATCTGTACTTAACACCATTCCACTGGGAGAGTTAAGTGTGTGCACTGAGTTAGGGATAGTGGCAGAAATACGCTCTAGGACACTTGCTTAGTAGGAAGGAGCAGTGCAAGGATGGGGAAACATTTCTTAATGATGTGATTGTATATAAACTTTGACAGACAGTGTACTAACTCAATTTATTTATTCAGGTGGTTATTTAGGGCTGTTACCATCCCTTGCTGTATATTCATAGAATCATAGAATTGTGGAATCACAGAATGGTTTGGATTGGAAGGGACCTAAAAGCCCACCCAGTTGCAAACCCCTGGCCATGGGCAGGGATACCTCCCACCAGACCAGGTTGCTCAAAGCCCCATCCAGCCTGGCCTTGAATACCTCCAGGGATGGGGCATCCACAGCTTCTCTGAACAACCTGTGCCAGTTCCTCACTGCCCTCACAGTGAAGAATTTCCTTCTAACATCTAATCTAAACCTACGCTCTTTTAGTTTAAAGCCATTACCCCTTGTCCTATCACTATACTCCCTGACAAAGAGCCCCTCCCCAGATTTCCTGTAGGCCGCCTTTAGGTACCGGAAGGCAGCTGTGAGGTCTCCCCAGAGTCTTCTCTTCTCCAGGCTCAACAACCCCAACTCCCTCAGCCTGTCTTCACAGGAGAGGTGCTCCAGCCCTTTGATCATCTTCATGGCCCTCCTCCGGACTTGTTCTAATATGTCCATGTCCTTCTTGTTCTGGGAGCACCAGAGCTGAATGCAGTACTCTAGGTAGTGTCTCATGAGAGCAGAGTAGAGAGCTGGTCAGATGCTGGTCACCTCATCTGGACCCTTTACACTACTGTTAGTACTTTTTCCAGCACATGTAATGGCCTGTCTCAGGACCAGCCTAGTTTAGATATATCTACATGCACATTCTTTCTCACAGCAACACCTTGGGAGTAATGGTTGACTGTAGTCCTCTAAACCCCGGTCTCTGCATTTTGCTGCATGGGGTCGTGCCTGGGCACGTCTTTGTCATGCAGCATGTCCGTGGTCAAGGCACAGCCTCTCCTAGGACTCTCTGACAAGCCATGATTCTTCCAGAGTCTGTATTTAATATCAGGCCCTTCCACCCTCCAAGAGAGGCCAGCAGCAGCTGTCCCATGACATGCTGTATGTCTTCCTTTGAACTTTCCTCAGAAGCCTGGGACTGGAAAACAGTTTGCTGTGGAGGAAGGCATAGATGTAGATACTCCTGTAATTTCATTTCAGAATGAAAGCAATAGCTTCAGTAATTGCTGAAGATTTCATTTGCTCATGGAATTCATCTGAGTGGTCTGCCAGGAAAGGAACACTATTCTGCTGTGGGATTTTCCTTGTATGTTGATACCAGAGAGCATGTGTTCTTCTCCATAACTAAATTTCTTCCATCCTTACGTGACACTGTAATTCTTACAAATGCAGAAAAGGTACATCTCTAGCAAGTTTGTGAGCGCGGATGAGCTAATCACCCAGTTCCTTCCTCTCCACCAAGCCATTGTAAACCACACCCTATCCTCTATCAGTCGGCCCAGTTTGCTTTAAAGTGTACTCTGATAAGCACAGCTCTGGCTGATGAAAGGGCTGTTTCTTCACGAAAAGAGACTGAAGTCCCAGATTTTCTACATGACATCAGTAGCTGCCTTGGCATTTCTCTAGCAGCATTCTGAATGCAATCAAACCAGGACTTGACCATCAGGCATGTATTTTCATTGGAAACGAGGCAAAGTTAGGTAAAGTAGTTCCCAGAATCAATGGAAATGAGACTTGTTTTGTAATTAATTGTTAGTGTAAGTGGTTTTTAGAACAGATACATGCAGTGCTGACATCTGTTATGCAGCTTCAACTGTCCATGTTCCAGAGAGTGTGGAAAAGCAACTGTCTTGTATGAGAAGGTCGGGAGTGTTTGCCTTGTAGAGGCATTCTCTTGCTAAGGCATCTAGGAAGAATGAAGTAAAGCAAAAAGAAGGATCTTTCTGGCACAATTGTTCATTTGTATTTATTTTTACATTGTTAAGGAGAAAATGAGATGACTGTTTAAAAAGTCATTATATTGTACGTTACCTCTTTGGACTTATTACACAAGCTGCATGATTGTTCCATGCAAAACATAGCATTAATGCATCACTAAAGTTTGAGATTATCAAGTACTCAGGAAGTACATTAAGGCACAAAGCTTATCTTCCTACCTGCTTGCACTTAGTTCTTATAATACTATCTTTATGTAACATAAAAAAATGAGAAATATAAACTGGAAATACATACAAAGGACTACAGCTATTTTAGTAATTGGGCGCCTCAGAAGGTACTCATTCTTCGCTTTCTTTTGCACTTGGTGTTCTCTGAGAGTGATCTATTTCAAAACAACCATGATTTCAAAGAATGTATCTCTGAGAGAAGGTAAATAACTAGTAGCTCTGATTCTAAGTTAAAGAAAATTAATGTGTCTCTGTACAGGACTTGGTTTTACCCTGTTCTTTCTCCCATCCTCCACCTTTATTTCAGGTGTTGAAAGATGGAGGGAAGTACTTTCTGGACACTCCCAATGAAGACTGTGGAAACTGGATGATGTTTGTCCGGCTAGCCCGGAACCAAGAAGAACAGACCCTTGTGGCTTATCAGCACTGTGGAGAAGTCTACTTCACGACTGTTAAGGTACTTAAACCCATATTGCTTCACCTGTCACTCACATGGCAGTTCACCAACAAAGATTCTGAAAGACCAACCCTTTTACAGATGAAAGATTGATTATATTCAACTGGAGCTTTACGACATACCACCCTTTATGTCACTTAATCCATAGTAAAGCAAGCAGTGTATGGGGTTTTCCAGTAAAAGGCAATGTGTACATACTGTTATGGGTAGTGAAGAAACTGAGCAGAGAAATAAAGAAATATCATTTGTGGTGGTGGTGTTTAAACATGAATGCTGTAAAGTCTTACCACTCTTCAGTTCCTAGTAGGCACATGGAGAGATTATCTAGCAGTGTTACATTCAACAGTATTTTTTCTTGGAAAGCACATACACACTTCTTTCTTTTATTACATTTTTGGACACACAGTATGTTCTGAGCACATTACCAGGTACTCAGAAACAGGATACTAAATAGCCTCTTTAAGTATGATTTTCCAGACTTTTTTTTCGTTTTATTTGTTTTAAATCAGAACTTGAACTTTTAATCAGAACAGCATTACTAATCAAAGCGCTTTTTTTTTTTTATCAAAACTTTAATCAGAACTCTTGTTCATTTAGGAAACTGAAGTCTGTATTTTGAACATTCCTTGATCTTTTTTTTTATTTTAAATAAATACCTGTATAGCATAGTGAGCAACATAAAAATAAATACAGAATACTAGTCAAAAGAGGTTACTGTGGGAATATTTACCACACAGTGATGGTGTGAGAGTAGGTTAATGGTGATAACACTTTATATCTTCAAAGTCTTTTATAACAATGTTAGGTATATTTGCCTTTGGATGAATAATAAAGCAATTAAAAAATCAATGTAAAACAGTATATACCAATCTGTGACAATGTTTAGGCTGTGCTTGAAATTCTGATACAGTCGATACCATTTGAGATTTGGTATGTGATTTTAGATGCATGCTATACACGTAAAACTGACAGGATTAATAATACTGTATTTGGAAAGCATGTGCAAATGCTTTTCTAAGAAATTGTAGTTACAAATTGATAACTTAAAACTTCTGATATAATTTAAATACTGTATTGAAACAGCTTTCTGCTGTTTTCAACAATACTACTCATTGGCATTAACGGAGAGTTGCATCCTATATATTAAAAAGAAGAGCATTTTAGGATGAGCGATGTGTTTTGGAACCCTTACTATGCATCATGGGGAGTTACTCTCTTTTTCTCACTCCTAAGTCCCAGTACCATTCATGGTACCATTACATCTTGCAGACAGTGTCCAGGTCAGTAAGGTGATAGCCTTTTGCTATACTTAGGCACACCCTGCTGGTCACATTGTGAGGCTTCCTTAGGGCTGGTTATGAAGATATTTTCTCAGGATATTTTGAATAAATTATGTTAAGTTGGGAGTAGAAGTATTGTCTCCTCTCTCTACTGTTTTTACAGAGATATCAGTTTAGAATAAAGGTAGAAAAATTTCAGTAACATGAAACTACAACACAAAAGCATACATGTATGTATACGTCTAAGTGGCCTACTGACAGCACTGTTGGTGTACTTGCCGATCTAATGACTGCAATCCCTAGAAATAAGTGTTTTTTAAAAGCACTGAATTATGAGGAAGTAAAAATAATCCAGGCTTGCTGTCTGTTTCATCACAGGAGAATCTCTTGTGGGTGCTGTCATAGGTTTCTGTTATTAACACAGCTGAGACAGAGTAAATGATATCCTGTAGAAGATTAGGATACTAGAGGTTCAGAACTGAGATTAGGGCTTTCATCTTACTTGATTATTTCACACACTCATGCACTTGCTTCCCCTACAAAGTCACATTCACTAGGTCTCAACTTTCCACGAGGGAGATCGCTGCCGATCCAGGAGGGTCAGGCAGGAAGTCCTGGCAGTATCGTGCTGTGCAGCCATTTTGTGGTGTCACTGGCCAAGGGCCCAGGGCAGCCCCAGACGCGTATCTCTGTGGATCTCCCCCATTTCCAAGTTCCTCTTCCTGATGGCTTAGTTTTGTCCATCTAAATAGACTATTCAGGAGCTCAATGCATGATTGGCCTCCGAATTGGTGGTTCTGCTTCACATCCTTTATTAATTGGAAGATTCACCACAGACCAGTTCTGTTTAGACTAGGTTGTATCAGAACATACAGCCAACCCATAATGGTTGTAGTTAATAAGTAGGCTTGTGCTAGGGAGTTCAAAAGTTCAGTTTTGGACATTATGCACACAATTATCTGTCACCTTTTGGTATTCACAGTCTGTTATCTTTTACCTACTGTGCTTATGCCATACTGATTTATAAAATAAGTCCATTTTCAGATGTCACATTATGTGGAATAAGACTCAGTTGCTATCCTTCCAGGCTAGTTTGTTCTTTTTAGGGGCACAAGTTTAGCTTAGTTGAAATAAAACTACAAGTACAATGCAGATTGGCTGTAAACCTATTACAACAATGTTGTGCGATTGCTTGTTTGTTTGTTTTGTTGGTTTGGTTTTGATTATAGATGAATAAAATGGTGTACAGGGCCAGGAAGTCATAAATCATGACCCAAAAGTTACTTTTCTCCTTTGCTTCTAAGTACATAATGGATTTTTAGCCAGTGAGTATAACCATTCACCTCTCTTTTTCTGTTTGCTGTATTATTGACTGAAAGTATTTGTAAGAGGAGGTCATAGTCCAGTCCCAAGAAGATCTGTGCAGGCATGACTGGATGGGAGACTGCAGAGTATGGACTCCCTTAGTCCTACGTAGGAAGGCTTCAGCGAAATAAGAGCAGAGGTACAATTAGCACGTGCATACTGAGCCTGGCCCATTAGAGACAGCAAGTGTGAAGAACTTCCTTAGCTGTCTTGCCAGAAATGTGCAAGTTTGACTCGCAGTTCACATATTAATTCTGCACCCGTGCCCAGTAAGCGTGACACATCCAGGAGGCATCCAAGCTGTTGTGCATTCATAATGCATTTTTCTTTTGCTTGTACCTGACAGTTAAGTGTTATGTCCAGGGGGGCTTCAAGACATCAAGGAATAGGCATGCCATATTGCTCAGAAAGACTGCAGGATGTCTGGACATCTCAGATAAATGCTTCTCCCTGAGCAAAGGTCATGAGGCTGAGGCACCCTTCCTGCTACTGTCCCCCCAAAATCTCTGTATATACTCATATCTGCTTTTAGAAACTGTGAAAGTGTCAAACCCCAGTAGATAGTAATGCTCAAAAAACATTTGACTCTTGAAACTAAGTTATCAATAATTTAAACAGATTCGGTTAATGCAGCTTGGGTAATGATAACAAATTGTACTTTCTCCTCCCCCGATCTTCAATACAGTATTATTTTGTGTAGAAAAAATGGCACAAGTAAATGTGAACTATTTGTTTTCCATTCACAGCCAATTGAACCCCACACAGAACTGAAAGTATGGTATGCTGCCGATTATGCCAAATTTATGGAAGCTTCTGCAGTCTTTATTAAAGAAGAATCTGATGTCTGTCCATTGCCTCCAGTAGCAGTAAGTACCCCTAATCTGCATTCAAGCCATCAACAGACACAGTAAATTACAGCTTGCTTACATGCTTCATCTGATTATGTAACTCTGGTAATGCTAGAGCAAGTCATAGAATAGGTGGCTAACACAAAGCCAAGAGCAATTTTAACTAAATAGCTATCCATGGAAAGGCTGCTCTTCATCTCCTGCCTTTGTTATCCAGTGGAGCCATTAGAAGTATCCAGACTACAATGGGATGTATTGGAAAGACTTGAGTTTGTCATTGTTTTTCACGTAACCAAACTGTCCAGCCTCAGACTTTTCTCATCAATTCCCCTTTGTTATGCTGTGATTGGTTGGTCAGATAATGCATTGGTTATTTCAGTCTTTCCTGGGTAAAAACTCTTCTTTTAATCCCAATACCTTTACCTTTGTATGATAGCTAGAATTCTTAAACTGATGGAAAAGGTGTCTAAGTGTTGAAAATGTGACTGTGAATATTGATACCTAAGCTAGAAGGAAATGTTAAACAGGGAATATGATTGAACCAGGAATTCAGGGGTGCTCCATGAAGGAAAGTAACCCAATTGATTCATAGAATCATAGAATAGAATCATAGAACCATTAAGGTTGGAAAAGACCACCAGGACCATCTGGTCCAACCATCCCCCTACCACCAATGTCACCTACTAAACCATGCCCCTAAGCACCACGTCCAACCTTTCCTTGAACACCCCCAGGGATGGTGACTTCACCACTTCCTTGGGCAACGCGTTCCAATGCCTGACCACTCTTTCTGAGAAGAAGTGTCTCCTAATTTCCAACCTAAACCTCCCCCGGCGCAACTTGAGGCCACTCCCTCTAGTCCTGTCACTAGGTATCTGCGAGAAGAGGCTGACCCCCAGCTCCCCACACCTTCCTTTCAGGCAGTTGTAGAGAGCAATGAGGTCTCCCCTGAGCCTCCTCTTCTCCAGACTAAACACCCCCAGTTCCCTCAGCCGCTCCTTATAGGGCTTGTGTTCCAGGCTGCACTTGCATTGAATTCACTTGCATTGAAGGTTTTATACAGTCTGGAAAGGAGGAGTGGGAGGGCCACAGCATAAGACACAGAAATGAGAGAGGAAGGCTCTGTTTGTAAACAAAGACAGAGTGGGCATAGCCTCACTATATTCTCCAAAGCAAGCTAACCCAAGAACAAGGGAAAGCAAGGACGCTTTATAAGAAGCATAAGTGAAATACAGAAACAGCTAAGGAAGTATACAGTTGTGTATTGTTTGGAAGTATATTTCGTCAGTGACTGTTGGTTTTGTTGTCGTTTTTTTCAATTGTTTTTCATTCGAATTTTTAAAATGTCTATATTCAAAGTAAATTCAAGTGAATCCAGTAGAGCTCTTATTTCGACAGAAATAATAATTCCAAATAATACATTGCATTAAAAAAAATGTTTTAATGCCTTTAAGCTAGGATAGGCTTGATATCCCCAAAGCTAAAACTTATTGAGTTTAAGAAAGTCTAATGCCAAATGTCAAGCTGAGTGAAGAAATCTCTCCTGGAGGCATTAACAATTGCCTTCTGGTAAAGGGGCAAGCAGCATGGAGTCAGCCCAAAACAGGGAAATCCTGTGTGGCTAAACTACATTTCTGTGCAGAAACCCATCCAATTAGACAGGTCTCAGCTCTGGGATTTTTGTGGTTAAAGTACGGTTCTCAATTGCATTTATAAGTAATTCCATAATAGGAACAAATAGACTTTGAAATCTAATACACAGAGATGAACAAAGGTGAAGGACTCAGTACTATTGCAGTAAATGCTAAACAAAAACGTGAAAATCAGTATTCAGCCAACCATTTTTTTTTTCCCTATAGTTGCTAGACTCCTAGAGAGAATCCATTTCTAGCTGAACAGCTGTGTGGTGGTAAACTGAAGTAAATATCACTAAGGACAACAGGTCTTGGGAAAGCCCAGGAGAAGATGTAGTGTCAGTGAGAAGAATATGACCTTTCCTTAGAATGGCTAATAAGAAAGACCTGCTTCTGTTCTCATTGCAGAAAGAGCCCGTAGACCCTTGGATATGCTCCAGTTGTAGAAGCGCTTTTGCAACTTTTGCTCTGCTGGAATCTCACCAGTGCATCAATAAAGACCGAGTCCTTACCACAAGGTTCAGACCACCAAATAAATTGGGACCCGTAAAAGCAAAAAGCAAACTTAAAGGGAAACTGAGAGGATCGGCATTAGGCAAAAGCATCACTCAGTGCTATGGGACCATTTCATGTTCCTCTGCTGCAAAGCTTAGTTGTGCCAGCTCAGGAAACACTTGTGATGCTCTTGTGAGGTTTATACCTAAATGGAGAAATGGCCGGTCTTCACTGTTGAAGGGAAAAGAAGTGAAGCAGCCAGAAAGTTACTCTTGCCGACTTTGTGGGAAGATATTTGATTCCATTGAAAAGCTCACAGTCCACACTTACGCGCACAAAGGGGAGCGCCCCTACAAGTGTTCACAGCACGGATGCACAAAAGCCTTCATTTCCAAATATAAACTGCTCAGGTACAGCTCTGAAGGCAATCCTTTTCTTGTGGGTGTGTGGGGGAAAAACAAGGACATCTTTTGCCTCTTGAGTGTCTTAGTGACAGTTAATCCCAGAGTTCCAGTTTTCATATTCCTATGCAGGAAGAATAGAAAAGTAGTCTCCCTCAATTGCAGTTGCTACTCAAAAAGATTATGTTGAGCAATTTGAACCTTCTCTGTGCTTTATGATTAACACGCCTTAAAAAAAAAAAAGCTAGGCTTTTTACTAATAATTCAAGAACTTATGAAAATGCCTTTCTTCTTTCTGTGTTTGAGTCTTGAGCTGCACTGTGTACTAGAACAAATGTAAATGCTGATAACGCTTTTTTTGTGTGTGTCTTAGGCACTCAGCCACTCATTCTCCACAGAAATCTCACCAGTGTGGCTACTGTGAAAAGACCTTTCATAGGAAAGACCATCTAAAGAATCACCTTCAGACTCATGACCCTAACAAGATGGCCTTCAAATGTGAAGAGTGTGGCAAGAAGTACAACACCAAGCTAGGTTATAAGAGACACTTGGCTCTTCATGCAGCCACCAGTGGGGACCTTACCTGTAGGGTGTGTGCCCAGGAGTTTGGCGGTACTGAAGTTTTGTTGGAACACCTCAAAAGTCATGCAGGGAAACCAACTGGCAATACCAAGGAAAAGAAACATAAGTGTGACCACTGTGAGCGTCACTTCTATACCCGTAAAGATGTGCGACGTCACATGGTGGTTCACACGGGTTGCAAAGACTTTCTATGCCAGTTTTGTGCCCAAAGGTTTGGGCGGAAGGACCACTTGACTCGCCATACTAGGAAGACTCATCCACAAGAACTGCTGAAGAGCAGGTTGCAGAATGGTGACTCAGTAGGTCTCCTTGACCAACTTTTTCCATTCAGACTGAAGGAAGATGCCAGCATACCATCCCCTTTTCCTGAAAGAGCCTCTGCGCAGAATGGAGTTTTGAATAGTCCAGAACCAGAGGAATACAACTGTTCACATCTTCATCCCCAGCCAAGCTTACAAACTGCTCTTCCTCTTGAACCTTCTCCTCATTTGCAAAGGATGGGCTGTGCAGACAGCCTTGCAGCTGTCCATCCCACACCATGCTCAACAGCCATTCCTGCCAACCTGAACCTTCATCAGTCTAATAAATATGACCTTAGTTCTACCTCATTTGCAGCAGGATCCCTCAAAAATCTTCCAATCAGAGTGGATGTTAAAGGTTACAACGTCCATCTTCTAGAGGACCTGCCATTACCAGAACCTCAGTCTCTCCACAAAATCAGTCTGGAAGAAGCTTCCTCAGGGCCTGTAGGTGATATTCACAAGTACGCAGTGCACAAGGAGACAGAGACAGCAGCTGAAACTACCAGCATGCCTTTCATGGATCTCACTCATGTGATGAGTTTCTGGCAACTCCCACCAGGTGACAACCAGAACACTACTGGGGACATCACAATGGCATTTGGTCCAGAGGAGCCATCACATAGGCTGAATGGCCAACAGCAAGGTCTACAGCTAGCAACTGGTGGCATGGCCATAAACCAGCTGCATCATTTTCCTCGCTCCTTTCCATCCACTACAAATTCTGTAACATTGCCTCATTTTCATCATGCCTTCAAATAACTATGCCTTTAAAAAAAAAAAGACTGATTTACTTAAATCTTTTAGGAGAGGGTTTTTTTGTTTGTTTGTTTTCATTTTGTTTTAAGAAAAACTGTCCCAAATGTTTTTTAAAGCATGTTATGAACATGGTAGTTCAATTCAGAATGTTAATAAACAAGAAGCTCTATTTTTCATACTACTATTAGTTTTTAGCATATGACAATAGTAGGACTAACATATTTCCCTCAACATCCTCTGTACTTTTGTTTCTTACCTTTCAAACAAACAGCTGAATAAATATCTTCAATAATAGCAAAGCATCATAACAGGCACAAGGAAACTTTGGCTGCCGCAGTAGGAGAAATAGGGTTAGGGTGAATGGGAAGAAGGGGGAAATCACAGAAAAATAACTTTAATGAGCCAAGAATCACAATAAGTGTATACACATGGAAACCTTAATATGAACAAGTTATTGGTGTGATCTAGATTTCTGTTAAGCACTTAATTACTGAATTTTAGGAATCTTTAATTTAAATCCAAATAATTCCAAGAATAAATCTTATCTCCTTGTTTCACTCTTTTAAAATGAAGAAAATTACTGTTGTGATTATGTTTAACTAGATTTTTTTTTTCCTGAAGCACACTTCAGCTGTGTGCATCTCCTGCATTATTCCTATGGCTGGAAATAGCTACCACTGCTGCATGACTGTGCCAGAGCAGCTGTCTTGTATGGGTGTGGTTTTCGGAATGGGAAGTGAATTTTCTCAAAGGTTAGAGCAAACATTAATTTTCACTTAGAACATGATCATCTAGCAAGATACAGGAACCTGGGTCTCACGCTAGCAAAGCACTTAAGCATTTGCTTAAATTTAAGCACGTGTAATCCCATTGGGTCAACAGCTTGCCTGATTTAACACTCAATAAAGAATAATGCTTCCTACCTAAGGGGCCTTTATTCACCTTTTGTTGATTTTTTTAAAAAATGGCTTTTGTTTAGCATGGGAAATTATTCTTAATCATAGCTGTCTGAGACATGGACTCCTTGACAGAAAGCCAGCCCTGGCAAGGCAGCCCGCCTCCATCCAAGCTTAACCTCTGTTGAGTCAGGGGTAGGTCCCCATGCAGGAGGCTTGTGGTAGTTACCTCAGGCTGTGCCCTGTTCTAAACCACAGGTTGTGGCCCTGCCTCAAAAGCATCTTACGAAGTTAGTAGGTACGGTAGTGGTCAAAGCCATCTTAATCATGTTTGTTTTGCTCAATAGTATTTGGGCAGTTAGAATTGGGCTTTCAGCCTGTGTTTCTTCCAAAGCAGCTTCACAGGGACTTCTCTTTGTTTCATGTGGTAAATTGTCCTTGTATGTTTCCAGTTTCCCGCTGGAAACTGGTGTGACAGTCCCATCACCTGACCGATATGTTAGCAGAAACTGCAAAAAAAAATCAAAAAAACCTACGTCTCCCAGTAGATGACATTAAATAATAAATAGATAAATAAAAAGCCTTCCGAATTTACTTTCTTGCCTGACCCATACTTAAAAAAATAATAATAATCCCATTCTACTGTATGATGCCATTACTAGTGGATTTTGTCACAGCTGAAACAGATGCAGAATTTCTGAATCTGAATACACAATCTCTTCCATTAAATTAAAAGGTAATTAATTGTACCTAATGATCATTACAGATAAACCATGAAACAAGTTTGTTCTTGTCTCCCCCATTAATCACAGAAATATTTCCAGATAACTTCTAATAAAAACTATTTTTAAAATGATTGTTATTTTGCTTTTAAAGAACTACAATGACAGATATTAATATTTTTACAAGCTTATGATTATTTGGATTATGGACAGGTGGTATTATTGCAGTTTGTGCAAGACTATGTTCTTCAGATCCATTTTTATTGCAAATGTTTTTGGCATAGAACAAAACAAAAGGAATTTTAAAATCATTTGAATTATGAGAATAGCAGTAGAAAAAGTGGGTAGCTGCACATTCATGTCCAGCTAGCAGTTATTTAAATTACAAGTGTCAGAATAGTGAAAAAGTCTAAAACAATGTTACATGCACAATTTACAACTCATCTCATAATTTTATCTAGATGTGGAAAGGTGTGTTTATATTCATTTGCTGCATTGTTTTCCTTGTTCATGCAAATTGTACTCAGTTGCCTTTGTTCAAGCATGTGTATTTGTGGGAAAAAAAAAAACACAACACATTCTTGTAGCACTGTCTGATCATATGTTACTAGTAGACAATTTGTCCTTTTGGTTTGTGCTTCTGTAAGAGGTGTAACTAATTATGAAAATACTTGTCTTTGAATTAAAAAATAATGTTAAGAAGGAACCATTACACAAACATTGAGCTAGCCTGACACCCACGCTCTGTGAGCTGCTCGACTGCAATTAGGAACCAGAGCACTGGGCTGCCAAGAGATGCATTGGTCCCTGGTCAGAAGCTGTTCTGAAATATGCAAAGTTATGTTAATGAGCGGCATTTATCATATGTAACTATGGGTTAAAGACCGAGTCTCAGTTAAGCAAAACAAAGAAAAAGAACCCTTGTAATAGTAAGACTCTTTAAAAGCACACTATAGTGGTGTCTACAAGTAATACAGAGAAGCAGACCTTAAATAGGTGATCCTGTTGGTTTAGCTCTTCAGTCTATTCCTTTTTTTTTTTCTAGATTCTTGACATTGTAAATAAGGAAGGTGCTCAGCAGTATTCTGTATACAGCATATGGTAGAAATACCCTAGTGTGCAGCAAATTAAAGGACCTATTTTTGCCTGCAGATTAGCTGTTACCACTTCATTATAAGTTTTTAATTTATCCATTACAAAATTGTGTCTGCATTAGAATGTGGCTTATTCTAGGCTGACATGAAAATGCATGTAGCCAAATTGCAGGTCAAATATATCTGTATTTAATTTTGCACAATTGTGGCTCTGGGTACATATATGCTATCCATACATCTCTTCCTTAAACCAAGGTAATTGTCTTTCAAGAGTATCCTAGCACCATCACACATCTACTTCAGAAAAGATTATTCTGTTCAGGCGCCATTCATTAAAAACCATGGTCTAATCACATTAAGCCATCTCAGCATAAATGCTCAATAACAGTACAGTAATATAATGGTGTTACTGTGTTTGTGCCATACTACTATTTGTGTCCTTGATATCATCAAGTCTTGTATCCCTAATATCCCTGTTGCTGTAACCATGAGCACAATTCCTAGAGGCCAAAGAGAGAACTATAACAGTTCAGTGGTCATCTCGTTTTTGACTACAGTCAGTGCCACATACTCCACACACAGACATGCTGCAAGTTGTGCTCATGCTGAGCTCTGCAAGAGTTTTATGGCTGAAGTCAACATAAGCAGGAGTAGATTCCTGTACTCCAAGGCACAGAGTGTACTACCTTTGATACCCCATCCCTGGAAGTGTTCAAGCCCAGGCTGGATGGGGCTTTGGGCAACCTGGCCTGGTGGGAGGTGTCCCTGCCCATGGCAGGGGGTTGGAATTAGATGGTCTTTAAGGTCCCTTCTAACCCAAACCATTCTGTGATTCTATGATCCTGGTCTTATTTCTCTCCTGGAAAAATATTACCTTCCTTTAAGAAATGAGCTCTTAAAAACACCAAATTCTGTGCACACTTTGGAAGAAAAAGGTTGGGAAAATGTGTGGCTCTGCAGACCACTGACCATTTTCTGTAATAGAAATGAAAATAGTTTATCTATCTATCTGAACACTGCTTGGAAATCTGTAGAAATAATGTGATCTGTGGCAGCTAAACAACAGAATTACTATAATCAAATGCTGTAAAACTGAAAAACTTGGTGAACATTTGCTCTCACAGAAAAAAAAAATACTAATTTAAACAAGAACATGGAAGCCACATAAGCCTGTTGAAATAATGTTAAGAAGCTAACACTGTATTATGTGGAACAAAAGAATCTACAAGCTCTGTGCACACAACTATTTCCCATCCCATATTGGAAAACATGTTCATTTCTTTTTTTTTCTTTGGTTTTATTTATGAATTGTTCCTGTCAGACTCGCCGTTTTCTCAACCAGTAGTTTGCTGTAAATTCTCAAGCTTTTTTTTTTTTTTTTTTTTTACAATCAGTCTGAAATTGCTTCATATATTGATGACTGAGTGATACATTTTCTGCTAGCAGAATTTTTAACTATTGTTGTTCAATAAAATGTTCCTGCCCCTAGAATTCGGTTTTCTGTAAGACATGGGAAAGTGATCTGTGGAATCAACACCAAGAAGTTCTAAACATATACAGAATATACAGGGGGACTAAAAAAAACAGACATAGAAGCACTGCTTTAATATACTTGGGCTAACTTCATGCCCCTTGTATATTTCTGAGACAGTCTAGCTATAGGAATTGCACTGATTTCAGTGTCATCCTTTTTATAGTTATCTAATTGCTATTAGCTAGTCTAAGAGTAAAGTCTCGTATTTATTACTGCTGTGTCCAAGTACTTTTCATCTTCATTTGCTTCATAAACATTTAATAGGAGAGAAAAAATTCCTTATGGGTTTTAAGTGAAAGCCTTATTGGAAATTGTTGTGCTAAAAAACCCCAACATACTGCATACTGGAAGTTTATGCAAGGTGGTCTAAGGCTGCTAGTAAATGAGGTGGCCAAAAATTAGAGGGTGATGTGATCCACCATATTTCTGGCTTACTACTAATCAATTTCTAATAGCAATTAAAAATTTTTATGGGAGAGTGAGACTTTGTTTTAGGCTGAACATGAAGTGCTTTGAAGCTGATGTCCCATATATCACTTATCACTTATTTATCATTACCATTTATCACTTATTGGAAGATTCTATAAATACACACACGCAACTTCAAAATGTTCATTTATCTTGTTCAATATATTCAAAGCAAAGCTTTAGGGAAAAAAAATGCATGACACTGGCTCTTACTACATTTTGTTGAAACTATTGCATGAAATACTGGTAAGATCCATCCCCTTTTAGGTGATTATTTAATTAAATTTTGGCATCAGCTACAGGTAATCTCACAGGATAGCCTAATAAACTTTTTAGCCTAGGAAAAAAACAAAGGAGAACCGTGAACTTCAGTTTGCTTTCTTTTTAATTGAAGGTGGCAACCATTTTGTTGTTACAGCCGCCTTGCAGTGTATTGAGCTTTAGCACTCAAAGTGGAAGAGGAGCTGGAGGATTGCGTTGTTAAGGTCTGTAATGCTTCAGTAGAAAGCCTTAACACATCCTCGGCAAGCAGCCACTCTATCTTCTGTTGTGCATTTGCAGTCTGAAAGCAGCAGCAAGCCATATACGTGTTACTTGCATAGAAAAGTTTAACTTCATTTTACATAAGATGATTAAACCAAAGCAATAGTATATAAAAAGGTTTACTTTTAAATATTCATGATTAATATCTTTCAAGCAAATGTATGTATTTACTAAAATCTTTTTAAATGTTTGGCATTTAAGCTTTTAGTGGCTACCCTACATTACTCTCTCTAGCAGTCTTCTTGCCCCTTCTCAGATGTTTGCTGCGCCTTCTCCCTCCTCCAAATAATTGCACAAAGGTTGAATTCATAACATTTTTAAGTCAGTGAAATAACTTTATGAAACCTTTTTTTCAGTTAGCTTAAATACAGTCCGTGAGAACTAGACAAGTCTAAGAACTGGTTGTTTTTGTCATTGCCTTTCAGATTGAATAGTCCTTAGAGAGATTTGCACTACTCAAAGCCATTGTTTCTAACGTCTGCTTTCTCAGCTATAAAGCACTCTTGGTTTGCACTGAAACTTAGCTCTTAGTAGCCCAATGCTCTCTCTAAAGCACCTGGAAAAGCTCAAGTTTTATAGAAAACACAGCAATTTCCAGCAGCCCATGAGGTGACTCTTCATTCCCAGGCTGGGGGGAAACCGCCCACATTCATCCCCAGTGTCTCTGGCTGTGACCATGACTGACAGCACAGCTCCCTTGTGTCATGTCAGGGCTTGGAGTAGCAGCATCTCAGCTCTGTCCCAGACAAAATGGGACACTCAGAACCAGGTCCCTCCTTCACAACATGCCTGGGAGAACAGGAGGGGGGACATGCTTTCTTCCCACACCAATAGTGCATCAGGGCAAGTCCACGACCATGGCGTCTCTGGTGTATGTTTTCCATTGCTGGTCCCATCATGATATCCCATGCACATAGCAGCTAGCAGCCTGGACAAGTCCTTCTCTGCGTTATTCCATTCCACAGCCTACACAATTTTTAGCAAGCACATCACACCGTACAGATGCTGTTTGGATGGGGCAGTCACTAATAGCCATTCAGAAGAGAGAGAGGAAGAAGGGGCTGAACACTTAGCTAGTAACCGGCACGGGGAGGTAAAAGGGGATGTCTGAGATGTGGAAAGCAGAAAGAAACACCAGAGGGAAAGCACATAGTGCCAAAGGACAGCAAGAGAAAAATATTTCACATTTTCTCTCATCAGTGCCACTAGGAGAAGAGGAGCCTTCTCCCCGAGGCTGTCTAGCCAAGAGTGTAAGAGTTCACTGGCTAAACCTTGAGAATGGTGGTGGTATCAGTAAGTCTCTGTTGGTGGTCTGTGAACCCCTGCACGATAACCATAGGAGTTACTACACTGTTCATGTAGACACTCAACACAGCTGGGCCCTGCAAAGACTTCAAACTTGAGTTCTTGCAACAGAATGTTTTGTGCACATTTCTGGTCATCCCCCACTCTAATAAGCTCATATCCCAGGTTCAAAATATCTTGCCAGCTATAGGGAATCCTTCTTGGCCACATTCCCTGTCAAGATCTCTGTTTCTGCTCTGGTGGGGGTGCCAGATGCCTATCATCTGAGCCATCTCCTTGTACTATGGTACCACAGCCATCTTAGGCAGGGTCTGTGAGGCCTAGTGGCTGATCTGGCATGGCTCTGCCTGGACCAAGATGGAAACAATTCTGACTGCATGATCTAAAGAGCAGAAACACCAAACATCATGGTCTGGGAAAGGAAACAGTGAGGAGAAGGAAGAACCTCCACACCATCATCCTGACATGGTGATAACTGAAACAGATACTGGCATCTCCCTCAGAGAAGTCTGCATTGTCAAGAAGCAAACACCCTCAAGATGGCTGTTAAGGCAGAACATGGTCACTGCCTACTTGAGATGAAGCTACTCCAAACAAAGAACATTTCATGCCAAAACAACTCTCAGCAGCCTACACTGGGGACATGAGGAGCTCTGCAAAAATTTCAGTGCAACCAACTGCTTTAATTAAGACAAAAAATATAATGTAATTGATAATGTAAACAGTGCACCAGAATACTGTATATACACAAAAGCAAATGAGGTAATACTATGTTATTGTGTTGGGAAAAAAAAAAAATATATCCTTACCTGAACTCTCTTGAAGATTCTTTTCCAGGAGATACACCCAAAGGTTTTCTGTTTTTTTGTAGTGTTCCATGAGGGGTCTCTGCAAATAATTATGTAAAAATATTATTGGACATAAAAAATTCTAACATACATAAATTCAACATAAACTCTAGAAAGGCAGTAATAAAAGATATGGATATACAAAGATACTGATTTTTACTGGTAATACAAAAAGCAGTATGTATTATCATTCATGGATTACACAACAAATAGCCACTAAAATAACTTTATAAATCATCTTCTAAATAGCAAATATATTTTGTCAATCCTGTTTAAAGGGAACCATTTTAGGGATGTGGTGGTATAAATTTTAAGACTGAATTAACAAGGGAGAGTCATATCAAATGAACAACAAGCAAAGCTTGGTGCTACACCTACGTGGACTTAAAAGATAAAGATATGTCATAAATCTTAACATCAACAATTAAAACTTAGGAATCATTTATGGGACAGAGGGAACTGGACATCCAGACTGCAAATTTTAGGTTTATGTTGGAACTTCTGTTTGAGAACCTCTAACCAAAAAGGCCAAGTCCCTTCTTAGAACCTACATGAAACCCTCTATGTATACAATTGGTTCAATGGATCAGGATAATGACTTGTAAAGCCATTTGATATCAACAACATCCATTTGGAAGTGGTAGACTTCGTTGTAAGACAAATATAAATACAAAGATACAATACAAGACAAAGACAAATATAAATATGGCTGATTGAACTCCTTACCTGGACTAGGTTTATCTGTATTGGCAGCTTCTTGTACTCTCTTCTGAAATGATAATGCTGCAGTTGTTAAGGTTGTTTTTTTTCTCTGAGTCACTGGTTGCTTGCCCTAGTAAGAAAGTAAGATGCACAGTGCACACTTAAGTCTAGCAAGAAGTATATGGAGCCCAAGAACAGCTCTCTGAATCATTGATAAAGCACCAAATCATTGATGAAGCAGTGCTAGGAAGGAACAGGAAAAAGTGCACCCCTCCCATTTGGAAGCTGTTTTTATGCCTGAAATAGATAACAAGGTTTTCAAACATCTTTTTTTTTTTTCTTTTTAATCACTGTCCTCACTAAGGAATTGCTTAAATATTCCTACATACATATTTCTAATTGCACTAAAATAGGAGCTTACTTCAAAACACTGCCAATAAGCTCCACTTTTCTGATTCCCCAAAGGGGCCTAGCTCTTTGGCCTTGAGCCTAGTGTTCAGGAAGTAAATCAGATATACATTTGCAGGAACAGCAAACCTGCAAACAGCAGGGAATCCTAATGAACAAAAAGATATATCTATATCTTGCAAAAGCTGCCCAGATTTCCATTTCCCTGCAATTGTTACTGAAATTGTTGTCTAACATTTTCATACTATCATATTCTACCAATTTTTATATCAGAAAAAGGACTCCAGTTTCAGGTAACGCCTACCTACCTACCTACTCCTATCTTGTCTTAAGAGTTTACCAACTTTCCTCTAACCTTAGGTTATATATTAATACAGGTCTTTGCTCACCATAAAATACATTTTGGCAAATCTGTCTCCAGGACAATGCAAGTATGAATGTGTTTGCTTACCACAGCCTGTCTGGTGGTCTTTGCAGCAAAGGCATGGCGAGCAGCTTGTTCTTCACAAAACTTGATGTGCCTTTGTGCTGCAGCCTCATTAAATCTTCTTGAGCAGTATGGACACTGAATGTAGTCTGATCATAAGAAAGGAACAACTTATGTCACAGCTTATATACTGCAACAGAGGAATTGCCTTACTTTACTGGAGCACTCAAGATGCAGTTCAAAACCTGGCTCCATCAGGTAACCCAAATTAGAAAATTAGAACTACAAGAAAAGCACCTGGGATCCTAAAAGCCTTGCTTATGGTATTAATACAGCAAACAATAATTGCTTCCAGAAAGAAATCTCTAGGAATTAGTGAAAGCAGATTTTATTATCTTTGACTTAGGCCCCCTCCCTCAAAAATCTCATAATTAAAAAGTCTGCAGGAAAAGCGATATTTAGAAATTCCTTGAATAGTGAAAAATATTTTAAGACTATTTTTTAAGGGTGGTTATTAAGATTTTTATTTGTTTTCAAGAAATACATTTCCTTTGGGCACTGGCAAAACACTGCTCAACAAGTTGTGCCTACCAGACACCAAAGAACCAGGTTTCTGGGTGTGAAGCAGTACTGTAAAGAACACATAGCAGTGCTGCTTCCTAGAGCTGCTTTTGACAGTGCTACAGCCTGGATTCTGCAGAAAGCTGTTCAGCTACATTTAGCACTGGTGCGGGCCTACTCAGTTCAATGAATGGTCAGGGTTCGGGGTCAGTGTCCTTTTAATTCAACAAAGTCGTCTTCAGCCCTTGCATTGCACTTGTCATTCTCAAGCCATTCCTCCCTGCCCAACACCTTTCACAAAAGTATCTCAGTTGTCCTTATCTTAATATTATTAGGTACAAAGTCTTTGCAAATCGCTTTTCCAGATCAGCTGTGTGGGCAAAATGCTTCTGAAAACGGAGGAGGGGCGGGAGAGGGACAAGGCAGTTGTCTAACTTTGGGGTTGTGGCAGTGGGAACCAGCACAACGGGAAAATGGGGAGATCTGGGCTTGAACTCTGGAGGAGGAGAAGGAAGAAAGGAAGGGGAACCTCTCTCTCTTCTCCCCACAGCCCATGCCCTTTCTCTCCAGTCCTATGCTATAGGATATACACACTGAGGTGTCACTAGGCCCCTCAGGAATTCTGTGTTTCCTGAAAAGCAGCTCTCTGATTCCCTTCTCCAGAACTCCCCCTGCTCTTGCACAACTCCAGTTTGCTCAAAGAAGGATAAGGAAAGGGAGCGGTTTGCTCTCGGAGTCAGACAAGAAATAACAGAGTAATTAAAGTACTCAACAGTGGAAGTTCAAAGAGGAACATGACCCCAATCAAGGAAGGAAAATGTGTCCTGCTGCTTATACTGCATTGCTGTCATCTATAAGAGGAGGAAGACTGGAGTTCTCACAGCTGGTTTTGGTATCAGTCGTGAATTCCTGCTCTGTAAGGGAACCGAGAGAGCCCTCCATCCCTCTGCCTTTATCGCTCAGGAGGGAACCCACAGAGACCCTTTCCAAGATTGCTCCCACATTTCATATATCACTTATCATGAGAAATATTGGCTGTAGATATATATATTTCTGGATCTGTAATTTCTAATACAGTGAGCTCTGCGTAGAGACCACACCTGCTATTAGGAGTAAAACAGACTTTTTTTTTTTTTTTAAATGGCTTTCCCTCACTGCATAGTTGGGATGGGGAGGTGATAGTGGAAAAGCTATCTCATGGGAGTGGGAAGGCCTGCGTACACTACATTCAGTTTGATTGGTGAGGGGATATGTTTCGCCCTTTGTTATATGACAGTACAGTTTGTGTTAGAGTACAGGCATCCCAGCTTTATTCCTACAGGATGAATTATCAGACCCCAGACTCGCCACCTTTATAGGCTTAAAAGGTAGAATTAGTTTTCTCATCCTCTCCACCACCTCTTCATTGCTCTCCTACTCAACTTAAGCCAATACAGATGAAAAATAGAGAGTATGGATGGAATAAATGTTCACATTGTTTTCTGCAGGGAGGTGCAAAAGTGAAGCCCAGCTGTGAATAACAAGAGCTCACTGCTTTTCTAAAAATCAGTACAAGATCAATAATTAGATAAACTAAACCACAAACCTGGATTGATACTTGGTGGGGGAGGAGGCGGAAGAGGACGGCCTTCTTGCATAGCTTTTGTGACTTCTTTGGCCGATTGAATAGCGTTAATAAAATCCTCATGCTGCTGTCTCCAGTTAGATTTCTTCACCTGCTGATTCTGTAAAGGAAATAAAGGAAGATACAAACAATATTTTCTGCCTGCAATGGACAGAGAATTGTCTTACAGTGAGGGTTCTTCCTTTCCCAGAGAAAGGAAAAAACGTTACGAACAAAAGAAACTTGATTTTTTGAAAGGCACAGGAAAACTAAATTAGCCCTTTGCCATCCATTGACAGCACCAGAAGATGGATAAAAGAATAATGTCTTCCAGCAAAAAAATTCTGGTCATAGCAAACCAAAGGGTGCTTAAAAGGGAATAGAAAAGATACTGTGACGAGTGCCTTCCCTTCTTGCCCACTTTTCAGATTCTTCTTCTTGCTTTAAACTTGTGTGCACTTCTATTTCTTTCCACAACTGTCTTTAAAGGATATTTTACCATGTCAGCCTGCATGGACACCAAATCAGCAATCAATTAGCATCTCTGGGTAAAAATATACACATATATGGACATGTGTATTCCCCTCATCATCACCATTACATGAAGAAAACCTTGAAGAGGAAGATGTCAGAGATTTGTGTAGTCTTTAAAATACATAAATGTTCATTTCCTAGAAAAGCAAAGACACTTACATTCCCAGAGTAGTCACAATACCTACTACTTTGGCTTCTGAACTAAGAAATGTTTTCAAACACTAGCACCACAGAGAGGGGGAGGAAAGAATTTGGCACTGAGTCAAGCACATATGTGAGACTCATCCACAACATCCAGGCTTTGTCCCGGGAGGAAACAATAGCTTTGCTGAATGAAAGGCTTCATATGGAGATAACACGCGCTCTTCAGTTTTAACTATACCTTTTGTGGGGGCTGCTTCTTCACAGTACCGATTTCTGTTCCCTGCAGTCTCTGTTTAAAAGAATTGAAGGGCTTGCGCTTCTTGTTGAAGACTTTCTTGCATATTGGCTCATGTCTCAGCTGGGATGCAAAGAAAAATAATTGTTTGTGAGCTGAAGTCATGCTTTGTTAACGGTGCTGCTTAGGCTTTAAAATTACTTGTATTCAGGGAGCTGAAGCAGTACTTTTACCAGGTTCAGTTTTACTCCTGAAAGAATTCACCAAAACTTAAAAAAAATGCTCAAGTACAGCTGCAGTTAAAAAAAAAAAAAAAAAAAAAAGAAATTGAACCCATTTCCAGTTTGTTCTGCTCAGGGACATGCTGGAGTACAGCACAAATAAATATTTGCAGAGAATAACAGAATGGGCCCGTGAACAGGAACTGTCTCCTTGGACTCTCTCCCTGGCCCTGCCACACTCAGTTTTCTTTCTTTCATGGCTAAGAGGGAGAACAGAGTGCTCCTGTTCAAAGGGCTGATATTTACATTATTAGTTCTTTGAGTTTAGATAAGTATTCCAGACTCAGGGATCCTCTGGCAAACAACAGCACTGTTCTTCCCATCAACACCACTAAAACAGGGACAGCCGCAAGCTGAAAGGGAGCTGCTGCTTAACAGCATGCAGTAACCTGACAATTCAGAATACCATCTGTAACTGGAAGCGTACAGAAGTTTTAAGTAGATATATAACCAGTGCTGAATTCGTGGAAGAACCACGCCTCACAACAAAGGTTTTATGATTCAGAAGTGTCACAGATTTTTAGCATCAATCTCACTCTTCTGCAACTGAACGTCCAATTTTCGCTCTGCGAGGAACACAGTGAAAGGGAGGAAAAAACTACATCCTTACTCTGGTGCTGAGGATCACATCCATTTGAGTCCATCTGCAGGTAGCATATTAAAGACCCCATTCCTATCGTCCTTTGCTTACTTCCTTTTCCCAGTTCTCAGTTATTCTTCTTGACCGTCTCACTACCTTCCCAGTGCTGTCCCCTCACCTGCCATTCTCTTTCTTCTCTATCACATCTGAGTTAAGCCTCTGACTGAGCAAGGCATTTCAGTTCCAGTTCACCTGGGCCAAGAATTGCCTTTTTAGTATATCATACCTTTCTAGTAACTCATTTCCCTTTGAACCTCTCTACTCTTGTGCTTCAAGTCCTTACCATCTATTTCTAAAAGTGTTTGACAACAAAACCAAGAGGAGGAGGACTCTGCTGGGCAAACAGGGTAGCAGATACCTGCGTCTTGCTCACAGATGAGCACACCACTCCTGTATCATCAGAGGCATTGCAGGGCTTGTACCTCAGGCTACTCATACTGACAAGAAACTTGCCCGCTTCCCCCACCCCCAAAACCACAGAGAAGCTGTCTATTCAAAGAAATTTGCCAGATTAGGCCATCATGTGCTTTGTGCATCTGATCTAAGACACCAGATGTGGAACTATTGGTTCCAACTTTGTCTTGATGCTCATAGTTACTCAGTTTTGCTTTTTTTCCCATTTTTTTTTTTTCTAATTTGTTTTTTAGTTATATCATGGGGCTGATCTGAGAGGGGGAGGGGTGTGTGCAGAGCCAGCCCTTTCAGAAAAATCCTGCAGTTGGGTTGTTTTAGGCAAATTGTGAAGCCACCCATTTAGCCTGTAATCCAGGGATCAGTGAGGTCAGTAGGAATCTTTTCATTCACTTCAGCAGGCTTTGGAACAGAGCCTGGTGCCTACATTATGTTGTCAAAGGGACTACTTATCAGATGGTTTATTAGTCTATTTTTCCCAGGAAGCCTGAAATAACAAATTCTGTCTGGAAACCTGGAGCACAAAGGAAGCTTCAGGTTAGCAATTTATGTCTTACCAAGAGATAATGCAGTATTTTAAACGTGACACGCAGCAAGCAGCAGTTTTTGGAAGAGCAGGTAAATTAAGATAGCGCAAGATTGCAGATTAAGTCACAATATTTTTATGAGCATTCACCTATTCTCTAATCAGTTTTACTAATGAAAGCAGCTACTGGATCATTTGCTCTTTTAAACATGTGTTCAACCCATTTCTCCACTAATCAGCCACCTCCTTCTTCCCCAGCGCTCACCACCCCCTTCAGCTAACTGCATTGATGCTCCCATTTAAAAGAAAAGGATTGTTTTACCAGAACATCTTGTGCAAAATGTCTTCCACAGATTCTACAAGGAACCAAATCTTGGCTTCCAGCAGCTGTATAAAATTCAAACCAGCAAAGTCTCAGTTACACAGTACAGGACTGCAGTAATATCGACAATACAATCGACGTGCAGGCTGAGCCTTAACACGCTGAAACCAATTGTTTCTCTGTCAGAAAGGGATGTCTGCAGTCATGTGCCAGGGCTCCTTTTTGCAGGACCACTTTATCTTGCTCCCACAAAACACAAGCTTTCCCTTACTACGAGTGACAGGTTTTTGTTCTCCATATGACTGCTCAAGCATGTCCTTCCCCAGTGGCATCACGACTGGGAGAAGGGATGATTGAAGAGCACTTACTAAGTTGCTGATGCATGAACCCTGGGAGGAAAACCAAGAGCAGGTCATTTGCACTCAGGTTTCTTTTTTTCTTTTAGGAAGTCATTAACAGCAGCACCTTTACCATTCCAGAAGCTACCAGGCATCACACCAAGTGTGACACCACCTTCATTCTGAAGACAGAACGTTTCCATGAGGCACTTAACAGCGTTCCAAGATGATCTTTCTTTCTCGATTCATTCTTTCCCCTGCTTTTAAATCAGTAATTTTTGGAAAAACAAACACAAACCACAACCTAAGTTGTATGCAAAGTAGTTCTACGCCTTTATGACTCCACTGCTATTTACATATTCTCATTTCACTGCAGGGATGTTTCCTGTATCAAACAAAAACAGCTTTTAGAAAAACTTGAACATAACAAAGAGCCCTTTTCACAGGACTTGTAATCTAGAGGGAAAGACTTCTACATTTAAGTGTTCCTTACCTGCTCTTGCTGCAACAAAAGAAATCTTTGTATTGTTGAGCAGGAGCAGATGTGTGAGTGCTTTTGTTACCTTTTCATTCATGTTACCATACTCCAAGGCTCAGAGTAGTTACTACAGTATTTCACTGATTAGAAGTGCAGATGAACAAAGCAATTCTATAACTTTTTTGACTGTATTACCTGTTTAAATTTCACCCCACTTTTGTTCCCAAGAAATATCTTTCTGCGTCTGTGCTTAGTCCAGACTACGCTCTCCAAGTGTCTTCCTGTACCTCTCCCATTTCTTTTATCCTGCTCTCATCCCCTCAAATTTTGACTGATACAACTTAATTTTTCAAACAAACTTAGGTACAAGCACAATATCACCGTATCAGCAATGAGAAGCCGGGAAAAAGGACAGCCTGCTCCAAAGGACCAGTGACCTTAGACGTGTTCAGTAGCAGATGAGGTAAGGGCTAATAAAGAACATGTGCACTGTCTTTAGTAAATGATTTTCCTTTTTAGTAAATCACAAAATTACGCTCCACTTAAACCACTGAACAGCATCTGTTACTCACTTGTTCCATTTATTTCCTTTGCTGGTATCTGACTCATCTTAATGTGATAGTTTCTCAAATGCACTCTTCAGCACTGCTGTTGGAAGTCATGAGTGCTAGGTGGCCAGCTTTCGTTACTCAAAAGCTCACAGTTTATAGTAGGTCAAGTTCCAGGCATCAGCAAGCGCATAATGAACGATTATGACATAGACAGAACCTACTAAAGCCTGTGAAACATATGAGAACTAGCACAGATATAAGCTAATTGAAAGCCCCAAAACTTTTTATCTAACAGCTGATTTCTGCTTATTTGATTGATTGAATTTCAGCAACTCTATAAAATGCTTAATTTTGATATTAATACTGACACTTGCATTCTGAGCAGTGAGGAAGAAACTTGTAGACTTAGTTGCCTGATTATTCCTTCTCTAAAACCCCATTACCTTATCAACTAAAATATTTTCAAAAAGCTTTTTTCCCCAATATAAGCAAACACTTTGAATGGTTTCTGTACATTAAAGGCCCCCCAAGCCCTTCTGTTATCTTGTCCCTACTTAGTATTCAGAAAAAAGAATATTTCAGATGCTTTGAATTTAGTAATAGTCGATCCGCTCTACTGTGTTGGTTTCTGTGTTTCTTACCACTAAAACAGTTAACTGCTCACCCAACCTCAGATTTCAGAGGGATTGACTAAAAATCTTGTTCATTTCATTCACATGTATGGACCAGTCACAGTCAACAGTAGTTCATATGCATTGTACAGAAATTTAACATACCAAGTCTATCATACTCATCCTTCGCCCACCTTCAGAAATTTTTTTTTTTTTTTTTTTTTACAAACAATTGTGTTGGATTACAAGTTTGTATTTCAGTGAAACCACACTGAATGCAAGACCTGAAGAATAGTATTTCAGGAAAATCAAGACAACGGCTATCTGCAACATATTCTTCTAAACATTTGCTGTTTATTACACCTTGTTTGCCACACTACTTGGACTGGCTACTTGCAGCAAAGTTGCTTTCAAAAGCAACAATAAGGGTTGACTACTGCAATTGCAATGCTCGTTGCAAAAAAATTAATTTGCTAAGAAATGTCAACTCACGTTAGGTAACGTGTCTAGCTACACAACAGCTTTTCAGACACATTTATAAAAGGTTATTTTACCTCTTTCATTACAGTATTCAAATTATAAATAACCAACCTAAGAAAGAACTACGGAGTGGGTGAAAAATACTTGATTTACAAAACTGTGCAATATCAAGGCACTATATTTAACCATCAGGATAAGGGAGAGAAGAGAAATGGATATATTCTGTACAAACTCAAATAATTTAATAGAAGAATCTAATCAAATTAAATCTGTAGGATTCTGCTGATGTGCTGAATACATTCAAAATATATGAAACTTTTTGTTCGGTGACAGCTTATAAGAAAAATATAGTTTTTTAATTTAAATACATTTCTAGTGTAATGGAAGTTTGCAACAGTTGCCATGTCACTCATGACAAAACAGACATTACTAATGCATCGTTTAAGGAATAAATTCATTTCAGAAATTCAGAAAGAATGACAGAATTTCTGGTTCTTGTTACAGTAATATCTGAATAACCCCCACCGTACATGACTGGCAACTCTATCAGTTAGCAGTTCCCTTCTTGATACAGATGCAAACTTAAAGATGTTTCCACAATGAAAGTTCCTCAGTTTTGTTAAGACAGCTTCAGTCCTTGAATGTTTTGTTTCAGATTGAGCAACTCTTTTTCTTGCCTTGTTTTCTCCAGTTTGAAGGCCAGCTTGTTGGCTTTCTTCTCCATTCTGCGTTCCTGTGCATATGAATAATTACAAATGTACAAAATAGAAAACACTGTAATTAATGGTTCCAGATCATGAGAACAGCAGCCACCTGGCCAACGATTTTATTTATGGCGTTATTTATTGGTAGTCAGATTAATCTGTATACCTCCAGAATTATCATCTTTAATTTGCTGAAGTTTCTAATATGCTGACAATTTCTGGTCCTAGATAAAACTAGTTTATCAATGTGGCCAATCCCATTTCCCATGTGTCTTTTGGAGATTTTTCATTTTCTGTTATATGAAACGTTACTAGTGTTTTCTTTGCTTCCCTAAATAATAGTGACATAAAAGGTCTCCTTCCAAAGCTACCTACGTAATAGTGGCCACAGTAACAGACCCCAAATTTCCATATAGGAAATTAGGATGGCAGAATTGTAACATTAGCTTTCTCTCTAGTTTTTTTGTTTGATCTTCTTTTGGAAAAAAGCAATAATTAGCCCTTCTGACCAGGAAATTTTACACATTAATTTCTAGACAAAAAAACAAAGGGGGTTTAAGGTTTGTAAAACAGAATTCTGAAGGTATAACACGTTTTCATAGGGTTTATTTAAAATAGGGCATACCTTTCGCTCCTCTTTTATTGCCTGTTTCCTGGCTTTGCGCTCCTCTTTGCTTTCGTTTTTGGAACGAGGCTGTGTTGATGCTCTTGGCAGGTCACTGTCATTAATCATTTGCATACGCTCAATCTGCTTAGCCGTGAGACCCTTCTGAGGCAAGACATGTAGAGGAATTCCAGTCTTCTGGGAAATCTTTATTGGTTTGGGCTAAAATAGAGAGTGCATATGCATTAATGACCCCCAGCTTTCTCTCCAGGAAGTGTAGACTGCACTGCCTTATCTGCACAGAATAAGATTAGATTCAGATTTGACAGTAATAAACATAGTACGAGGAACCTTGTATATTCTTCCCTCAGAAAGATGCACATTAATCTCAAAGTAAGAAATCATACACACCTGTAAGCAGAACTTGTACCAGGGAACCAAAAAAAGTTTTCTCCCTTTATTTAAATATTACTGAAAAAGGACTTAAACAGGCATTTAATATTTTCTTTATAGGGTTTCAAGAGAAAGGTTTCCTTTAAAAATCACACAGCTAGGACATCAAGCTGTGCTCTACTTCTGATGGGGAGCTTCTGGAAGGCCAAAGAACTAGAGTACATTGTTTCAAATTGTAAAATGGAAATAGAAACCTATTTTCAAGAAAAAAAACTAATATGTGGTTTTAAGAAATAAATTACATAAAGTCGTATCACAGAGAGCGACAACTTACCTTCTTGTTAAGATTCTGCTTAGTTATTACAGAAATTCTGAACTTCTAGTGATATAATTGCCTAGGTCTTAGTCAGATTTCCCTCTAATATATTTTTGATGTTTTATATATATCCAAACCCTTCTTCAGTGAAGAAGTAATACCAGAGGCCAATACCCTCCCCAACCTGTTTTTCTGCCTTCTTTTAAAAAGAGACATCCACTGAGAAAGCAATCATTTTTGTCTCAAGTTTTCCCAAGCCACATTGTTACCTTGAATAAATTTAATGATTTTACCTTTGATGGCTCCATAATAAGCTTCGGATGATTATATAAGTTTGAATATGTACCTAGGTCACACACACAAAAAAAGTAGCAATGAAGAAATTAGACAAACATATTATGAACTGTAGTACTAGTTAGTCTTTGAAGGCATGAAGTTGCAAGAATTCAGTAATCTACATAAAAGCAATAGTTTTATTTAGCAAGAATTCTTGCTGCTGTGCTCCAGAAGCATATACTATTTTACCTCCAAAATTTGTTAGAAAAATTCCCAAATCACCTATCATTTACTTTGAAATCCTAGGAACAAATAAGAGAACTCCAAAATACTTACTCAAAATGGATTCACAATCCCACTTTTCTTTTGGTTCTTCAATAACTAGAGTTACTATTTCTTCTTTTTCTTCCTCACTTTCTTCATTTGCAGGAGAGTCTAAATCTTCACAGGGTTCAAGAGAATCCAATTTCACACAACTTTGAAGAATTCCAGAGAAAAACAGAGGCAAAAGAAAAAAAATGACCAAATTAATTTGACATTGGGAAGAAAAAAAAAGGTTCACCTTTTCTTGAAAATGCCTAATTACGTAAAACCAGTCTTCCCTTAGTAAAACCCCAAGCCAAAAGCGAGCTATTCCTAATACAACTTGCAACAAAAATAAGCATCTCCAATACAAACTAAAACATGAGGCAAGAGACAGATGACAAAGTAATTACTCCTGCGTATCAAAAGCATCTGGCACAGAATATTTGTGACTGGAGGGAGGGCAGAGGATATACTTTATAGCTTGTAAGCACTGCAGTGCTAGAGGTAATCATGTACTCCACTAGTGACCAGTCGTACTTCACTACAAGGGACACATTACCTTTCACTCTCAATCAGGGAGCGCAAGGCTGATATGTGAACATTTAGACATTTAGCTCTGAGATAATATCGCTTGTTTTTAAGAGAAAGTGCATATACTGTGGAAATTCAGTACATCGGCATGGGGCTGCTTGGCTATGCTCCAGCTGCACGAGTAACAGTCACCTTTGAGTTTATAATCATGTAACTAGGTACACAGTGGAATCAGCTGCATACCAGCACTGAAAGGATATACTTAGCTACAGAGTCTGTTAAGTTTCTCCTTATAACTTAAAGTTTGTTTTTAAGTTACACTAAAAAGGGAAGAGTGCCTTTAGACATTACTTATACTAGACGTAATAAAATTATACAAAAGGAGCATAATGTCATATAAACCAACAAAATGTCTCCACTTAATTTCATCATCTACTAACTTCAGACTGATATTCAGCGACAAAAAAAAAAGGGATACTACTCAAATGAAAATGTTTTATTGTGGGATGCAACCTTCAAGTCCCTGCACAGGAAATAACATACCCAAGTTTTCAGCACAAAGCTCCTATTACATAACTATGTATGCAGAGCAGTACTTCTGGGATTACGTACTTCTTTGCTTTCTCTTTGTAGTAATCATTCAAGACTTCCTGCAACCGAGTGTTGTCCGTGTTAATATAGCCTTCTAATTCCACATTATCCAAGGCTCCAATTTCATCTTCATCAAACTGTTCAAAAAACTAAAATAAAGAAGTGGATATCTTTAATTAGACCACACTCATCATTCAACTTGTTGGTAACTTAAACAGTTAAACGTTTCTTTGTATTTGCCCCTTTTTCCTCTCCCCTCTCTCTTGCTGAACAACTACAAAACACATCTGTGGTAGGATTTCCTTCTTACTGATGATATTCTTTCATCATGGGAGTAACAAAGTTACTGCAAGATAATGTATATTTTTGAAAGATAACAGTCAGCTTCTGCAAAATGGTTCTTATTTTGATTCATTATCAATTGGTACATTAAAAAGCCTGTCACTGCTCAGAAAGAAAAGTTACACCCTATTTCCCCTGCTCTGACATCATTTCTTGAATGTATACTTGGCACAGTGGGGAGAATGGGTGAAAGAAGTGAATCTGCACCAGAAACTCATCATTTACTGTGTGGAATGGAGCCTCTCAGAGAGAAGTGTAACTACAACTGTGAACGCCGATTATAGTCGCCAGAATAATTTAACTATATCAATGTTAGACCTTTTAATACTCAGTTAACACTGCAACCTATTTAACACAAGCCACTTACCGCACACAATATTAAATGCGGAGTATCTGCAGGTAACAGCTGTTTGAGGCCCCACCTACCAAAGGCAGGAAGAATTTGCACAGGCGTACAGGACACCACCGTATGGGACAAACCAAAGAAACGTTTAGCACCCTTATGTTTAACAGTTACATTCCTGAGCTGCTTTACCTTCTCAAATCTGTCATCCAACAGGGTTAACTGCTCATTCCTTCTCATTACTGAAGAAGTCATAGAATATTCTGTGAAACGACTCCTGGTTTCTTCTTGCATAAAAAGAAATTCTTTTCCCTGTCCATTAACCCCATCATCTGATAAAGGACCTTCTGAATCATAATCTTCATCATTACAACAACTATCCTTTTCATCACTGTCATCGTCCACATCTTCCCATTCATCGTCATCCTCAGCATCTGATCCCCTAAAGGAGAAGTATGAAACAGCTTTAGAATAATACACGGACCTTTCCACAACTCTGCCCAATGTTAAGTTATCTGATACAATTTGTCAACAACAGATTTAAGTTTTGAGAGGCAACGGTTTAAAAACTGATTATTCTCAAGCCAGTAAAAGAAAAAAAAAAAACTAGCAATGAAAGTGTTGCCACAGTCAGCATAATACTACTTTTGCCTGAAAAATAAAAATGTTTCTGATAACTGTTAGATCACACATCTGTACACTGAGAGTAAGGTTATGTTTATGTTCTACTAAGTATGTCAAAGCGGAAAAAAATAATAGAACTAGTAAAATTTATCACTGCTCATAAAATGTTAAAGATACCAAAATAGAAACAATATGCAGTGGAATATCACTTGAAACACTTCTAAAGGTCCTGGAAATACCAGTACTAATATTGATCAAGACTAACAGAAGTACTTTAAATGTGACAGATAGTATTGTTTTTATATACAGTTCAGGAAACCTATGATATACATCACATATGTAAACAACTACTTACAGTGTGTGAGCTCAAGGTCTCAAGGTCTCTTATCTTGGCTACCATGTGAAATTTTGATTTTTTAAGCTACTACCCACACAGTACATGGAAATACATTATTCCTTTGACTTATATGTATTCAATTTGAAATCTGAAAGCACTCTTGCTTCCTACAACACAACCACAAGAAATACCAAATAGTATCGTTCCTATTCACTTGTGACACAAACAGTTTTACGAAGCTGCACCTTTTCTTTAGTTCATTTGCTTGTAGAACAAAATCATCTTCCAGAATATTTTCTGGATTGTCAAAGTCAAAATCATCGTCAAGAGCTGCAACAATATCAGGGTCAAAATCCAGCCGTGGTCCTAGAAAGTTAAAAAGAAAAAGATGTAAGTATATAAGTTGCTGTGATATCATGAAGCTACCTTCCTGTATGAACAGCAATCCAAATAGATTGTTAATTTGCACTAGGAAAAGATTAAACTTAAGAGTCAAAATAACAAAACATTTGTAGATTTTATTCAAATTGCTAGGCAAATCACCACCCTCTTGTCAATTCTCCTCATTCAGAAATGTCTTAACCTTCCAAAAATGTATTTTTAATAGAGGTTACTTATAGGAGAAAAAATATCCAAATTAAGAGTACCGTATGACCAGTATATAACTGACAGTGTGGAACTGCCAACCCTAGTTGGCTCCTCCCCTCTGAAATCCCTTACTTTACAAAAGGTCAGAAAGCGTTTCTCTACTGCAATTAACAGAAATGTCTCTAGCACCCTGCTGTAAAGACAGAGAGAACAATCACAATTAATTACAAAGAAATAAGATAGCTCAAAAGTGAACGTTCAGTACAAACATACATTCATAAAAAGCACACTTTAAGCCTGTAACACTGAAATTATAATAATGAAGCAAAGGAAACACCTTTCAGAATTTAAAAAGGGGAATTTTGAGTAAAAATCCAGTTCTGCACATGCATTCAAACAGATTGAGCAATAAATCAACAGCATTATGTACAGAGCATTGTTAGAACTATAAGACATTTCCCTGTTCATATCTGCTACATAATCGTAATAACTCATGGCTTTTTTCTCCTCTAAGCAATGCTGAGAAGCTAATTAGTATTGCCTCAGAGAAATAGGTCTCAAAGGGAAACGCAGATCTCCTATAGATTATTCTTTATGTCTACTCATCAGTCAGTTCTAAAACAAGACTAGTAACACTGTAATCAAAGCCATAATCACCAAGTAGTACCTAGATGGCAACTCATGCTATAGAAAGGTAAAAGACTTAACAATACCTGAAACAGGAGCAGCTTTATTTAGTAAGCCCACATCCTCTTCAAATTCTGTGGCAAATACTGAGGAAGGCAACTTAATAGATGGAGCCTTAAAACAAAAAACAAACAAACAGAATCCATACCACAATACACTTGCTCTCAGCTGAGCTCAACAACACGCAGATAATCATGTGACCAAAAGAAACTCTGTGAGCGCTACTTAAATATTACGACAAGCACTACTGTATTGGTGTCAAATTTTCAAAGTTATGCACTGAAAGCTAGGTAAAGTGTTGGCAGTATTCGTTACCATATCAATATTCTCTAGGTACTGAGATGTATCTCTGAAGCTTTTTGAGGAATAGAAGGCACAACGAAGTTTTTAATTTTCTTTAGGAGAACATTAACATACATTTGAAATTACCACTTTATTGAAAGGCTTGCTAACGTGCACCTTTAAAGTAACTTTAAAATCTTATGCAGTGTCACCAAACTGGACCTGAAAGGTACTTCCGACTAAGAACATCAGTTTGGACTAAAATTACAGTATTTTGTTAGACCAAACTCCCTCAATTAAAAGCGACTGACTGGCAACTGCGTACTTTATTGCTTAAAAGGACATTTCCCATTCCAACATTACCCAGTTATGCCAGCAATAGAAAACTTCATTCATATCCTCTCTGGGTTTAGATACACTCCACTTAAAAAAAAAAAATACCAGGTTATATTAGCAGTACCCCATATTCCTAACTCCCAGAACATTCAAAAGCTTTAAGATTCTTCAGAACAAATGCCAACCCCAGAGCAACACAATTTGTTCAACCAAATACGTCTGTAAGAGGTCAATACTCCATCAAGAAAAGCTTATCACGAGTACATAAGATATTTTAACACCGTGGTAGCAACAGACCTGGCTTGTCAACTTTTATTTTTACTTGTAGGAAAGTCTGACTGTGGATCAAGAGCATCCTTCATATACAGACCACAGCCACTATAACACCTGTTGAATATGACTAATTTGTCTACAGGCTGCTACTCTAAACAGTACAAAAATAAGATGATTAGTAGCAAAGTACAACTTACTGCAATTCGTTGAATTTCATCCTCTATGTGACCCTCACTTGTGATGATAATTCTGCTTTGCTGTCCACGCACAGAAGGGACAAGCTCCGAGGGACCAGAGGCTTCTTTCAGATGCTGCAAATAGTCATAGTCATCATCGAAGAAGACTCCATACTTCCGCTGCTCTTCTCTCCTCTGCTCATCATGACCCTTAGAATTGGAAGAAAAAATGCAATTAGTTATTTAATTCCATGTAAAACTTATTAGCAAAAAGGAAAGCAATGCATTCATTGACAATGCCTGAACTACCCGAACCAACCAATCAAAAACAAACAAACAAACAAAAGACCACAACAACCAGCCTAATTCCTCCGTGCTGAAAACAGCTTGCAGAAAAAAAAAAAAAATCAAAAGAGGCAGGAATAAAATTAGGCTTAAGGTATGGGTGAAGGTACATTGAAAAGGAAAACCCTGATTAAAAGAGCACTGGTTATGTTCACTTACACAAAAAAAATGCATTAGGAGTAAGAACTAGAGTTCTCTGAATTGGATCCAAGTGAACTTGGATCCAATTATGCTGACTCCACAGCAGTTCTTAGAGTCACCTCTCTGCTCATTATCCTAATGCACTGTAAATGAGAATGCTGTAACCATCTGCTTCAGCAGTTGGATGCTGTCTGAGCAGGAACTTAAAGAACTTCTTCCATAAGCAGCAAAACTAACAAAGCCTGTTTTTTCCAGGCTGGGCTGGTCAATCTTTGTAGATACGAATATATTTTAAAACAGAAATAAAGCAGTGTCAGTTAGTCCTCCTTAACCCATCAGACAGTAACTCACAACTATCCAATCCCTGCAACATCTCCTTCTTTTTAATGAGCTGGACTAAACAATATCTCCTTTCAGGCTACGGGTTTGAATTGTACGATTGTGTAGCACTTTTCCCTCCTGCAGCACTTCTTATCTGAACGAACCCCAACGTTAAAAGCAAACGTTTACTTTCTGGGCAGGCAGCAGAACTCTCTGTGGCGCGGTATCATCAGCAGCGAGCGGGTCCCTCTGACTCCTGTGCACTAGGTGAAACGTTACAGCTTTCTTCTTCTCTATGAAGGGCTTCTTCTTCTTGTGAGGCTGCAGGAGGACATTTGGTTAATCACCGGTAAAACATGCAAGATAAGCACGGCCCCCTCAGCGCTGCCGCGGGCCCGAGGCTCCCCCCGGCCGGGCCGTTGGGGGGCCGTTGGGGGGCGGCGCGCGCCCCCCCCCCGCCCGGCGCTCACCATGGCGGCCCGGCCCCGGCCCCCTCACGCTCACGCGGACCCAGCCTCAGCACGGCCGAGCGGCGGCCTCCGGTTTGGCACCGACCACCGGCCGAAAGGGGGGGGACCCGATACGGTGCCACTGGGGAAAAGGTGTGATTTTCCCTCAAGTAACAACAACGACAAGCTTTCTCGGAACAAAATTGATATTTAAATTGAGAGTGAGCTCCTTAAACGCATAAAGGGCACGTGGCCAATCTCCACAGACACACCCTCCCCAGCTCCCCCCCCCCCCCCAGTTAGCGGGGAGTGGTTCCGCCCGCGGGCGGGCCGCAATGGCGGATGGCGGTGGGGCGGGCCAACGGGCCAGGCGCAAGCGCAGTCGCGGGAGGGCGGTGGCGGAGGAAGGGGCCAGAGCGGGCTGTCGAGGGGGCGTGGCTATCCGCCACAGGGGCGTGGCGATCCACAGAGGGGGCGTGGCGATCTACCGAGGGGCGTGGCTTATCGATCGGGCCCCGCCCCCCGCCGCACCTATTCGGAGCGGTGCGGAGCAGTGCGGGGCGGTGCGGAGCCCCGTGCCCCGGCGGGGCTGGGGGGGCTCGGTGTGCACGGGGCGGGGGGGTTGTTTCCCGTGGGGGGGGGGGCGCCCGCTTGGGGACGGCCGAGCTCTGCTGTGCTAAGGCAAAAAAATAAACAAATAAAAAATAAAAAGTGAACAAAAAGCCCTGCCCCTCCCCTCCCGTCTCAGCTTCCCCAGCCCGTGGGGGGCAGCGGGGTGCTGGCAGCCATCCCCAAGGCCCCTCAGGAACCGTGGTGTGTCCCGAACCTGGCCCAGGGACACGGCAGCTTTCACTCTCAGCTCTGTTGCTCACCATGTGTGCCACAAGCACAAGTTAAAGTTACCTCTCTGGTATTTTAGGCCTCAGGGTTTTCTGCCCTACCTCGTAACCCCGCGCTGTGTCTCCTGCCTGCACGCGCCTCCCACAAGCGCGTGGGGGAAGGCACTGTGCTGCGTGCTGCGTTCAAAACAATAGGCCCCCTTATCACGAGAGGCTGATAGTGTATGTCAACAGCGATATATCTGGAGATTAGTTTTAAAACTGAGAGATTAGGAGTTACAAACAGCATACGGGCTCCTTTGCTGATCCCTAAGGCTGAGTCACCTCGTTCCAATGGGCTTCGGATTTATCAAAACCCCAAATTTAATACCTTTTGTACGTGAAATTTGCGTGAGGGTGTCTCTCAGATGGCGACTCCACCTACGTGTCTGTTTTCACCAAAGCCCTACAAGGCCATATATCCCCCTGCACACTGCCAGGCACCTCTGCTCAGGCACCTTGCAGGCTCAACACATCAAAAAGCACCTCACTGCAGAGGCACTACTGCCCAAAAAGCACTGTGCTGGAAGTCCGCCTTTATCGTTATCAACAATTTGCCTTCCATGTCAGAAAATCCATGCTAGTAATTTTTCTCTTAGTTCTTGCAAAGCAAAAGGTATTACGAAGTAATTACAGAGTGAAAGTTGCCATCCATCGCTTTGAAGGCCTGGCAGGCAGGCTGCAGGCTAGGCCAGCCCTCAGCTCTGCAGAGCAGACTTGTCTGGATGCTGTAGGTGGGATTGTGGTGCTGACCTGATGTCAATGAAGTTATTCCACTCAGATTGCTGATAAATTAACATCTGAAGCTGGGAGCATAAATTAGGCCTCTGAACCACCAAGCTACAACCCTAACTTTGTATTTTTGACATATCTCCACTTTGAATGCAACTCTGCAGGAGTACACCACCAACAACAGAGCTACCAGATATGATCGAAGGACTCCCAAAGTTTTAGGGAAGGTTTCAGGAACTTTTTTTCATTTCATTTCCATGCAGAGTGACTTTTAATTCAATCTCTGGAGATTGCTTCCCAGCAAGAAACTGCTTTCTGAATTTAACTCCATTACACATACCCATGTGCTTGCCAGAAGATTCAAGAACAGAAATGTTTTCTGTAAAGATTTTCTGAACAATTTTATTGAGGTAATTTTCTTCATTTTATATTTACTTATATTCATTCATATATATCTGTAAGTCAGAGCTAAACACTTGTCTAAGGCACTTGGAACTGTGCACAGCAGAGTATCCTACAGTACTGTACAACTAGGCAGCACGCATTTTTTTGCTTGTGAAATAAAAACACCATAAAAGAAGCATAGTCTGTATAAAAAAAAGATAGTACATATTCTATTTTTCAGATAACAATATTGGAATATATGTGTGTGTGTGTATGTGTTTATAGGTACATACTACCATACAGATAAAACCTCAAGAAGCAGCTATGATTTGTAACATTTCCAGTTATTTACATTCACAAATATCCATACACCTGTGTAAAATGCAATATCAGACCAGCTACTTCTTTAGAGTTACCAATCACTTTAGGTCAAACAGCTAAAATACAAGTAAATGCATTAATTTTATAATTGTTATTTAAAATACTGCATAAGCTGAAAAGTTTGGGAGTATTGATTCCCCATAGCCTCCCATCTTTTGAAAGTCATTGAACATGTGGAAAGTACATTTCAAAAGGCCAGCAATTCTAATTTGCTAACATTTCATGTACATTTTTTATAGTCATCAATAACTATCAAGCGTGATGGGCAGGGGGGGAATCATGTCAGGAATTTTGTTTGCTTTATTTTACTTGTAAATGGGAACATCTAATGAAGCTCAAGCACATTACTTTGAGCATAGTTAGTTTCTATTTTTAATCATATTAATAAAAACATTAAAGAACTGTCCCGATGCCTGTTGGTAGGTGACACTCTCCATTACATGCTGCAAAATAATAGTTCCAATGAATTCCCGTGAAAAGGCAGTACGACCAAAATTTCATCTCAGGCAATTGTAGCCACAATCCTGCTCACAGTAAATTCAGCACGTAGAAACCTCCTGGCTTTACCAGACCCTCCAAAGACCCTGCTGGAGCTGACCCACCAGTGCCTGCGGTGGATGGGTCGCCCAGCCCTCGGACCGGCGTCACCTCTGAGAGGTGCCCTCGCAGACTGGAGTGAGAGTTGAGTGCACAAGGATGCTCAGTACTGAGCAGTGCCCTGGGCCTGGCCGTCAGCTGCAGCTCTGCCACAGAAAACAGAGATTCTTGAAAGCCCCTTTTTTAAGGTAAAGGTGGGTCTATGAAACATGGCATATTAATACTGCTTTACAGAGTAAAGCATTTGGACGTGATGGTCTTTGTAGGTCCTTTCCAACTGAACTATTCTATTCTATTCTATTCTATTCTATTCTATTCTATTCTATTCTTCGAGCAATTGCTGTATAAAAAACTGGAAGGGGACATAAACTTGAGCCACCTCCACACCCTTCCCACCCCAAATCATCCAGATGCCCGTTGAGACAATCCATTGACATCTTTTAGTTTTGTTTAAAATCATACCAGCTAAAATAATTGTCCAAAACACAGTATTTCTTTAATTCCAAAATTTATACAAGTTTACAAATCAATATACCACCACACAAAGTAGTGAAAGGAAGAGAAGATGTTTAGAAACATTTTACTATAACAATGCTCAAATGTGGTTAAATTTGACATAGTATTGCAAGACTTTTTATATAAAGAATTAATGATTGAACAAGGAGATACAGAGAATACCATTAATTTCTTTGTTCCTATCCAATGCAATATTTAGCTTCTAGAAAACAATGAAATATTGGTGAAATGGCATATCTAGTTCGTATGAGCTCTATTTCCATTAAAATCCTGAAACAAGATGGGAACACTGACAAAATGAAACAAGACCTTATTAATCATTAAAGTTAATAAATAGAAACCTGTCAAAACATTACAGTGAAATATGTTTTTACTCTGTTCCTCCCTTTTTCTATATAGATACACTTCCATACTTTTTCCAGGTGCCTGTTAAACAGAAACTTTGATGTGTTCTGGGGAATTTACATTTCTTTTTATTTGACCCTTGAAATATTTTAGTATCAACCTAATAAAAACTTTCAGAATTGCTTTTATTTTTGTTGTCCATCAAAAGCTAGGTCCCAGCAGTGAGTATTGCACTGAGCTTTGTACAATAAAAATACAGATAGCAACACTAATGGAGCTAAATGTGAGAGCTCCTAAAGGCAGGAGGCAAGTTTATTCTGTTTTTTCACCCTGAGTACATCTTTATTTTAGTTCACAGCAGTGGCACAGGTCTTAACTCCATGAGATACAAATGAAAAATGATGATGTGAAAGCAGTAAATATCGCAGTCCTGGTATACCTGGCAACTTAATGCACAAATGTAGGCTTCGAGCTTGGTTTACGTTACGATGAAAGCATTAGCATGCACATGAGGAGAAGGGCTCACGCTCTTGTCCCTACTTTGGACACCAGCAGTGCTCAGACAGGGGGTCCTTGGGGTGCAGGCTGTGGGGCACCCAGGCTGCCATGGCCCAGCCTGGCCTGATTAAACACGATGTTTTAATCATCTGTTCTGTGATGATACAAAACTGGGGCTCAGGCCGTATTTATAACCAGGCAGAGAGCTGCCCAAAGTACCGCCCCACAGCAAGGAGCAGGCAGAGCTGTAGGAAAATGATAAATCCAGCAACTAAATGCAGCCTTGCAGACCTGCAAGTGGCTGTGAATACATTCAGTGATTTGGAAGAGTCACAGCTCCTGGTCCTACATCATTTCAAACCACTGCTTGAAATAGATTTTAGCTTAAATAATTACTGGCATTTAGCTTTTTTTTTTTTTTTTTTCCCTACTTTTTGACTCTGCACATTTATCGCATTTCAAGGGACTTCAAATACTGTATTTTTCATTTGAAAGAACAGATTTCAACTATAAGGACTAACTATAAGGACTTTCATGCTACCTGAAAGTAGACAGACATCCTAGAACCATTTCAATTGGTCTTGTGAAGAACAAATTAGGATTTGCCTAAGCATCCATTCCCCTACACCTACAGCTGCAATGCACAATCATGCCAATAAACATGACCCAGGGGGTGGGTTCAGAAACCACAGTTTCTGGTCACTCGTTTTCTCTTGCGTGGGTGCAGACATCTGAGTTCACATCTGACTTTGTGGAACATAGGTATGTGCGTAAGGTTTCTCACATGTTTTGGATGACATTTAAATGAACCGTCCAATCACATAAAAATTAACATGTTGATCTCTTTTAGCCAGCTCGACGGTACTACTTGTTGCATGAGAAGTGCTGTTTTTTTCTTTGCCCTTTCTACATCTTCTAATTTTTTTCCACGAGGATTGCTCACTCAGGAGTTTCTCAGAACTTGTCCCGATTTTTCCTGCTGACTGGCATGCAGCATCATGGAGAGTTAGTTACATCACATATTCTTTCCAACAGGCTGTTGTAGCAACTTGAAGATGTTTGAAATCAATTCAGAGGACCAGGAGATATAGTAGAAGCTCTGCTTTAGGCAGGTCAATAAGGTAAAGCAAACTTGCTTCATAGTGACATACCAAAATCTCACTTTTATTGCATGGGTAACACTTTACAGCTGTTGCTGTCCTGCCAGTTGATACTTAGAATATAAAAATAATATGTACAATTCTAAGCCTGTGCATGAGTACAATACACAATGGATAGTTTATAGTTCTGATTCTGCATATATACTACATTTTTACATAAGTCCCAATAAAGGCAACTCTTTTTGTCCAGTTACATACATTTGCTTAAGTAGTTGGATGAACCACGGGCCAAAGAATGCATCTGATTATCATGGAAGTATTAAGAAATTACATGAGAAATAAAGGATAACTCAGCATCTCCAGCCAGGCCAGTACCCTGCCTGTAGCAATGGCTTGTAGTGAATACTTTTTTTTTTTTTTAAAAAAAAAAAAGAAACCAGGAGGAGGATAGCCTAAGTGATGCCTCACCTATGTATCCTCATGCCTTATGGCAAAACACAGCTTGAGAATGCCTGTGCCAGAAGTTGTATCCTCATCGCTGTGTCTTAGTTCTGAAATGAGAAGGCAGCATGTTTCTTGCTGTTCGTGTTCCTGGTCTGGTGTGGAGGAATGTCTTCTTGTAACGTCACTTGGTTCACTTCATCCTAGTAGCCTAACAAATGTTAGTTCACTTCTGTAGCCCTTGCGTACCCTGGCATGTCAGTGGAATAGCTATCTTTTGTCAAGTTTATATGGTCTGACCTGACCTTGGCCAAAGCTGTTGGTCTGTGCCCCAGCCATCTTTCTGCCTTGCGTATCTTTGCTACTTCCAAATGTTTGAAAGTGATTAAGGCAGCACTAATGTCTACTTAATTGTTCCAACTTGTTTTCTTTGAAGTATTGTGTTTTATACTTAAAAGTCAACATAGTAGACCTTTATAGGATTTTGGACACACACTTCCAAACTTGGCAACAAAAAAAAGAAGCCTTAAGCAGAAGAATTATTTATTAAGTGCTAGTGTAAGTTTTTAAGTTTGGTCTTCAAATTCTAAAAATAAGAATAAGGATTCTACCAGAATTGCTGACAAACCTTCACTCTAATGGCCTGATCATTTCTGTATAATTTAGTGCCAAAGAATACATTTTCACTGCTTCCTTGATGTCAAAGTGGTGTTTCTATATTTATAAAATGATGGGCCATGCAGAAGCTGAACTCTTTTCTGCAAATGGAATCCTAATGCCTCTTATTGATTCCATTAAAAAAGGAAGGTGCTCGTCCCTCATCTTTGCTACAAGCAAGTAGGTGGCTATTTTATTTGGTTATTGATATTTTTGGATTGTACGTCATTGGATTTTTACTAAGATGTACGCGATCCTAACAGTTATATAAATCTGTTGTGTTTTTTTTAAAGGTTTGTCAAATCATTTAAAAATAATAGGATGCCAGCTGTTGGAAAGCACTCTCCTGTTACTTCAAGTGCTCTTTACTAAAATAATCCACCACATTTATGCAAACCTGATCTTGCTGTAAATATCAGTAAAGAGGGAGATCTAATTAAAGCAACTAAATTGCCTTCCTGCCTTTAGGCTGACATCTAAAACAACAAAATCATCAATTCTATAACGTAAAAACATTCCACATGAATCTACTGCAGGTTCTGAGGTAAGAATCACATCTACACAGACCTTTTATTGCCTGAAAAAGAAATACTTACACTTCATAATTAAAAAACTAAACAGGGCACATAAAAGACAAAAATAAATTGTAATATGTACACACATTAGGAAGGATAAATAGCATATATATTGTAATACTGCATTAAATGTATGTATATGTGAATTCCAGACCCCCCCCCAAATGTTGTGTACATTAATTCAAAGGATAAATAAGTGCTAATATATGACAGAGAATTCCTTAGTGTAAACAACGCCACAGGCTTTTTAATAGGCTTTTGTGCCAACTTACAAAAAGCATGTATTGCCTTTCACACTCCATACCACTTAATTTGAATAGCACTGTCTTCACATACACAATTTCAAGATAGTATAAAAAATTATGGATCTAAGAAGCATTCTTCACACTGAGCAACAACAGGCTGCAGACGCTCTAAGGATTTTCGGTTAGCTTTCATGAGACTGCAGGCTGAAGACACGCTGATTCCCCTGCGAGTCCTTCCTAAAAGCAGTGCAAGGGTTCTCACATGTAAAACATCACATCAGCAATCACTGCTCAAACCTGCCGGTAAGGACTTCTGTGCCCCATTCCAATTCTGAGTTTGGACTCACACTAGCGTGATGTTGAAGCTGCCACTACTGCCTGCCATAGGTGCAGAAGATAACGATCCCTCTGGTTTGAATGACAAATGACAGGTGGAAAGGAGTGTTTCTAAACACGAATCGCTTCATTGCATTCATAGTGTCGCGTGTCCTTTGTCCTTCGAATCCTGTTTACGTATTTCCGAGGATCCAGAGCACATCAACATTAAAAAATGAAAAATATATGACTTGTTCTGTATGAACATTCAATGTATTTTCTTGAAGCATGCTCATCAGGATTTTAAAAAAGACATCTGAGTTATAATAGGACTAATTTCTGGCAACTGTATTTACTGGCACCAGAGAAAATTACAGTTCTTCACTAAGTACTGATGACATGAGGACTTGTGGCTTTCTGTCTTTCTCAGACAGGCTGTGGCCACTAAAAACTACATGCACAGCTGCTCATACTCTCCTTTTTTTTTTTTTCTTTTAAATGATTCCTCCCACTGGCCAAGTGCATCCCTACGCAGTGCCACCCACCCCGCTGCTCTCTGCTGACTGACAAGGGAAGTCTCTCCCCCTGCTCTCCCAGTCCTTCTCATGCTCCCCCCTGAGTTACCCTCAGTCACAATGCCACAAGCTCTGATGAGATCTTGGCCGTAGGCTCTCAAGCGATTGTCTTCTGCTCTTCCTGACTTGTCAAGCTCCGAGGAAAAAGGCCATCAACTTGTCTCTGTGGGCTGGCCACAGGACCATGCTCTGTCTTAGCATCGAGATGTATTTTTGTTAAAACAAACACTTCATATAGGTTCTGCTCCTAGTCAAATCATTTGTTCATTGATAAAGACAAGGGCCACATCCTTCATTAACCTCAGGGCAAGCTGCAAGACACGCTCACGCTCAGTCAAGTTCCAGTGCAATCTCGGGTCTTCAGGACGCAATGATTTCCCCAAAGAAAATTGTTACATGAAACATGGGATGTGGTCGAACAATTATGGACGATGAAACCTGAAATGATAAACCATTCAGAATTATATTTCTGCAACTGACACAGGGCTATGGTGAGGCTCAGGTACTGGCATATGTCTGCCCATACCATAATTACCTGTGCAACCTGCTATAGGGAATCTGCTTTGGCAGGGGGGTTGGACCCGATGATCTCTGGAGGTCCCTTCCAACCCCTACAATTCTGTGATTCTGTGATACTCGAGGCCACACCTCGAGTACGGTATTGACCTTTAGGCCCCTCACTACAAGAAGGACATTGAGGCCCTAGAATGGATCCAGAAAAGGGCTACAAGGCTGGTGACGGGCCTGGAACACAAGTCCTGTGAGGAGCGGCTGGGGGAGCTGGGGGTGTTTGGTCTGGGGAAGAGAAGGCTCAGGGGAGACCTTATTGCACTCTACAACTTCCTGAAGGGAGGTTGTGATGAGGAGGGGGTCGGCCTTTTCTCCCAGATAACTAATGATAGGACTCAAGGAAATGGCCACAAGTTGTGCCTAGGTAGATTTAGATTAGATATCAGGAAAAGCTGTTTCTCTCAGCGTGGTCAGGCGCTGTAACAGCCTGCCCAGGGAGGTGGTGGAGTCACCGTCCCTCGCAGTGTTCAAGAAGCGCCTGGACGAGGAGCTACGAGATATGATTTAGTAGCTTAGTGAGTAGTATTGGTGACAGGAAGACAGTTGATGATCTTGTAGGTCCTTTCGAACCTTATGTTTCTATGATTCACCTGTTACCATGGTCCCTAGCACAGCTTTGCTTGGGTCAACCACCGCTCTTCCAGATACTGCCTTGGCATGGCAGGGTGAACGCAGGCCAAGGGGCAGACTGGACATGGGAGGACACTATGACAACTCGCCTGGTGGTGGTGGGGAAGAGGTTAGCCCCAGGAATTCAAGCCATGCCAAGCCTGCTGGCCTTAGGGCTGGAGAAGAGCTTCCAGTCCGCTTTGTTTACCAGCACAGCCTGAGTCACGTTGCATGTACTATTTGGAGATACTGTCAGTAAATCAGAAAAGCCTTGCTGAGCCATAAAACTTAACTTTCCGTATTTCAATCCTTCTGCCAAATAAGGCTAACATAATATTTAGATTTTTTTTTTAAATAAGAAACAGATTTTATAGCACTGCAGATGCTTTTTTCCTATTTTTGCCAGCTGTGGCAGATAAAGGCCCAAATACACCTTGCCGTTTTTTTTTTTTAGAGTTTTAGATAAGGCATATACATCACTCCAGATTACCTGTATGAAGGACAGAGAGACATGGGTTGCACCAAGGGTGTCACCAATCTTTTCTAGAATAAGTTGGGAGCCTACAGCAACAGCACTTCTAACTTAGCTTAAACAGAGTGAATCCAAGAGGGAGACGAAGGAGGGTGCTGATACCAGGTGCCCAGTGTATCCATTACCAGATTTCTAAATCTGTTTAAATGGTTTTAAAAGTGCGTGTGTCCACAGAGGAGTAAAAGGTGCATCAACTTTAAGACAGAACAGTTAATGATCCACCTACCACAGTGGGTTTATGAAAGTTTTTGACACATTTTCTCCTAATAGATCCAGAAAAAAGAAAACAAGCCCCACATTACCTTGGCAATGTGGTACAGCACAATACAGGGGTGCAGTTTTCAAATACAGGAGATACACACAAAAGCTGACATTCACAAGGATGCAGCTCATCTGCTAAGTGAGGGTACAGTACATTGCAAAAAAGACTTGGCGTTTTTGTATTTGTGTAGAACAACAATATATTGGAGTATATATAGCATTTCCATTAGAAGCACTTTATAAACATCTGCTAATATCCTCTTCCCAAACTTTTGTTTTTCCTGTATTTTTAGAAACTCAGTTTCTTGGATTCTGTTACAAAATAACAGAAGGAATCAATCTAAATTACTAGGAGTAGAAAAACCATTCTGCTGACAGTCATTACAGTAAATCATGAAAAACGAAAAACAGTGGCTTTTCTTTTCCAAGTTTAACATCAAATTTGAACAATTCAAAGATACTGTGAATACTGACTATAATAATAAAGCTTCTTATATTGATTAATTAACTGTATGCTGTAAGACATTTTTGTTTAATAAGCAGCTTTATTTTTGTCTCATTCTATCATAGAATTTCACAAATAAACGTTTGTTAACCTGCTGCCCATGCAAGTTTGAATTATCTCAGTCATCATCCTTCAAAACCTTTTTTTTAAAAAAAAGACTGACTTCTTCTCTGGCTGGAGACTTTTGTCTACAGTTTTCATAAAAAAATCACTTTGTTGTTGCATCAATCCAAATGTAATTGTGAACTACATCACTTTTAATGAGACATCCACGAGGAAACTGAACCTCTTTATGTTCAAAACTGCAACTGACTTAAAACATCTGCATTAATTTAGCTACCTTACTGGGCTTTTCCTAGTGTTACTCTATTTAGAGTTTTGTGCAGTGGCTCCACAACACATCCAGTGAAAATAAAGGGTAGGGAGGGAGCAGGGAGAATCTGATCTCCCTCAGGCTGAAATTCCTCCAGGACCCTACAGAATCATTGCCTATATTTATCACAATCTGGCCATGCCTGTTTTTGACTTTATTTTTCAATGCCCTCCTCAAAAAAAGTTTTCACTTAAAAAAAAATCCCTGAGATTTTTGGTTCAGCTTTCAAGAATCCTACTGTAATCAGTCTCAACTGTTTTCAATTCTAGTGAAAAAGTATCTGATTCTTTTTGTGTGACTCATGCGTATCCATACTTCTGCTCCTATACTGCAATGCAACTCAGAAAATCAAACAACTTCAGCAAGGGGTTGCACTTCATCTCTCTCAGCACACAGAAAGATTTCTATTCCTGCTCATTTTCCTTTTCTCACTTGTGAAGTCTATTTTTTTTAATTAATTCTGCTATAGTTCTGAAGAAGATACACTTCCTACTACTTGAAAAGATAATGACCCCAGAAGCCAAACGAGAATATAGAAATTCATATCTGAAAAGGACGTTTTCTAATTGTCAGAATGTGACACTTCATTAAAACCCTGCCTCTTTTTTCATCTCCTGGCTTAGTTTTGCTCTCTGTGAAACTGGTTTATTTTTTGAAAATTAATTTTTTCATGTTATATCTACACATAAGTGTGTATATATTATTAAATAAAAAATCATGTTTTGGTGAAAAAAGATCAGTAAAGTTGTGAAACCAAGCTCTAAATAAGGAAATGCCAGAAATCACCAAACATCCATCTCTCGTTGTGAATTTTCATTTTGACACTCTCTTTAATTACAGGATTCACACTCACCTGCTAGGATCTTAAGTTTAACTGAAATTGTGAGACCTAGTCTAGGCCAGCTGTATCTGATAACTCTTTGTGGAAGTGAAGACAGTAATACTATGTTTTCAATGCAGGTTGATCCTAACAGCAAGTTCTGCTTGCTGGTGTCAGTTTTCAGCCTTTATAATTTCAAAATTTACGAACAGATGCCATGGGGATGGCAGAAAGCACCTCTCTCCTCCCAGGAATAATTCTGCCAGTTTTTAAGTCCTACTAAAAACTATGGACACTTTAGAGCTCTTTAAACAATAATGCTTCAAACAACATCTTGGTGTTATCCAGTACGTAGAATGAAACAACTCGTGATTAAAACATTACAAGCAGCAAACAAAGAATATCAGAGTCTGCCTTGTTCCACAGAAACTATTGGCAGGAGCCTACGTGACTCATAGGAAGCTCCCCATAATATCGACAGACTTAGGTTCAACACATCATCTAGTTTTCACTTACCAAACGTATCTGCAAAAATGCATACTTCCATGACCAAGGCAGTACTGCCAGAAGACCCTTTTATATGCTTGAGGACTGATAAATTCATCTGGGAGAAAAGCTGAGTCCTTTCAAAGGATTATTGTCTAGATTTCCCAATCTTTCTCCATTTAGCAACTAATCCACTGCAGTCACCTTCACTGCCCTACCAACTTCAGGGACTGCATCAGCAATACTGCGCATCCCACCAGAATCAGTGCTGGGATTCAGCTGGAATTCAAGGAGACTCATGGCAGGAATCTGTTGATGGAACTAATTATGAGACAACTGCAGAGGACCTGAAGAAAAGCAGATGGCAGCTGTCATCTCTCTGACTTATGCAAAAAGATGGATTCACCCACCTGGTAAATTGCCGACTTTCCTCATGTACTTCCATTTCTGTGCTTTTAAATTCATTCAGTTCTTTCCGTATTGCTGCCTAATAAACAATAAATATATATTCAACCATAAGAAACATGAATTGTAAGGAAAGTACAGAGTCTGAGAGGAAGCTAGCCCTACTCTGGTGGCTCTCACACCTTTCTGATCATAAACGTGAATGAATTCTTTCCACTTACAATTATTTGTAGCAGTACCTTACAAAGAAAACCAAAGCATCAAACAACAACAAATAAAGACAAAATATACTGCAGTGGGCAAGCCAACCCCGCACTGCAATATGGCACTTGCTACAGATGAAAAAAGGAGAAGGGAGTCTGTTACCTCAACAGTCACCTGTTGAATATGCATCTACAAGGGCACTGTATCTCCATGCAAAGCCCAAGAGGAGCCAGTGAATCACAGGTCCTGCACGGTAATTGTACGAACAGCAGGATCCTTGTATCTCCCACTGGAGACAGGACTTCAGGGATGCAAGATGAATAGCACTTTTTAAGTGCGAATTAGTCACTTGGCTTGATTAATTTTATGAAAAATTGCATGAAATATTTGGACATTTCAGGCTTGTGTTTTCAGTTGGCAAATACTAAAGAACAGCAGAAATTTAGTGCACTTTACAAATGCCAGTGCTTGTTGCTTACATTAGAAGAACAATAAGCAATTTACTTCATCAGGTAATACATATAATTTCTGAAAAATTCTACTGTATATTAGAAAGGTTTTTGTTTCTATGACAAATGATTTCCTACCTTCACTGCTAAATGAAATGCCAGTTTTTTCTTGCTCCCTCTTTTCTTTCCCCATTTTAAATAAAAACAGTATCATTTCATTAATCCCTAAAGAAATCTCATCTGGCGTGCAAGCCTTTCAATGCAGAACAGACATAGAGCATGATAAAATTACAGCATCACCAGACTGAGGTCTCATAAATGAGAAATTTCATTTTAAGCAGGGTATGGTTCTGTTTAGCCACAGCAGCACACTTACACGAGGCTGCTGCAATAACTAGGAAAGAGAGCGTCATTTCTGAGCACCAAATCAGCAGCAAAACCACCAGAGCTCCAGCTCCATAATATTGTTACAGTACTATCTTCTGCTCCCACTGGAATTAGAAAAACGAATTCCTTGGGAGAAAAGGGCAAAGGAGTTTCCAGGCAACCCAGGGGCTTTGCCTTTCTGCTGAGGCCAACGAACATGGGGATCAGAAGCAGCCATGGTCATCTGGTCATTACAAAATGAACTGAGATTAAAACCCATCACCCTAGAGTAGACAGGAAACTCCCCTGCTTGTTCTAGTGAAGCTTACCCATTTTTTTTGGTAAAATGGACCTCAGTGAAAGTGGAGGTGCTGGGTCCTCTAATCTCCCACAGAGTATATGAGGACTAGAGAGAGTTCAGTACCTCCCAGAACCAACATCTTGAAACAGTTTAGGTACATTTTTAATGTCTCCACCTTGACTTGCTATGAGAGTCTCCCTTGAATATCAGGTGAGCTGTCATTAATGCTAAAATACAAGCTGAAATAAAATTAGTGCTTCACAGTCCTCAGCCAGAAGACAATGGATTTGTGCACACATAATTTTTCATACCAAGCGCATGTCATAGGATTACCATAAAAGTTGTTTCAAATCAAGTACTAAAAGGCCAGAACTTTTTGATATGTAAATCTAACATATAAAACTTTCCTTTTTTGAAGTAGGAGGAAAATGGATGAGTATTTTATGGCAATCTTTGGCCGATTTATCCTTTAAAAGGGAATCACAACATAATTTGTCCCATTCCTTGTAGTTAGGCAGAGGAACTATTAATTGCAGCATGTTTGGGGCAAACCTCCCCAGGACTGCTGCCTACATAGAATTATAGAATTATCTCCAAAATTGATAGTTATGGCCAAGAATCCTTAGAAAGATGGAATAGCTTCTACCTTTTACACTTCAATGGATTGCAAAAATAACTCTTGGTGATATTGATGCAGGCTTCTGCCTGCAGAAACTTTGCCTGAACTCCAATGATCATGGCTATCTTTGCCAACAGCACGTACCTGGCTTAGCAAGGCTTTAAAAGTGCAAGAAATTCTGGCCTGATCTGTTGTAAAAGAGCTGGCAAACACACCCTTAACAGGCACCTGAGTGAGTTTTCTTAGCTGCAGGCAGTAAATGCACAGCACCATGACAATTTTGCTGTCTCCAGCAGATGAAACGCATGATGCTTGCACCAAGAAATCACAGATCAGAAGAAGCAACCAAAAGTGAAAGATGCAAGAATTTAATTATAATCTAAATCTGCCCCTTGCCTTGTCTGCGGGAGTTAACCTGGCCCAAGGCTTGTCAGCACGACGATCATAATCCGGAGAATCTGTGACCTCCACGTACTCATTAAACCGCAGGATTCGCCTTGCTTGAAGTTCGGCCACTGTAGGCCTCAGGCTGAGCTGTAAGCCGAAGGCAGAAAATAGTACACTTAATAAGACATAATAAAATAAAAGCCGAGGGTATGATGTAATCTCTAGAGAACTTTAATGGTTTTTCTAAATAGGGTCACTTTCAGGTGTCTAAAAAAAGGCACCACCCTGGGAGCACTGCATGGGAATGGGGGAGCAGCATAACCTAATTTCTTCAATTATAAAAATAGTCTTTGTCAGGCAGGTCACAGAGAATCTTGACAGTTATCCCTGGAATATTAATTGTGACTTTGCAACTGTCACTCTGTTTACCCCACTAGATGATAGGTCTGTCTGCATTAACAATTACACGCTCTGGTAACGTTCAGCTATAATACAGAAAATAAGCCTGATATGGAGGGACCTGCCTAACTAAAAAAAAAATTAACATCTGGTGGTCAGGGATTCTATCTTAGTCATTACGATGCCCAGCCACAGGGTTCCAGTCACCTCAAACAACATTCATTTTAATCAGCTAAAGACAATCACATTAAGGAAAAAAAAATAATACTGCAACTATTTTTGCAGAGAAGGACAGACAAAGGAGACGTACAAAAATTTTTCCCATCCTCTCCCACAATGACACCCCAGAGCTAGAATAGCACATCACTGTTTTGTTTTGTTTATTTATTTATTTATTATTTTTATTTCACAGGGACAATGAGCACAATCCCATCTGGAGCAGGCAAGACTGCTGCTGATGTGGCCAGGAGAAGGGTGAAGGAGTGGGCACACACTGCTTTGCTGCCCTCTCTGCTGCCCAAGGGAAGAGTGGATCTATAGGCATGGCTGCCCTTGAACATATGTCACAGCAGTGGTCATGCTCACAGAGGAAACTCCCAGATCACTTCTTCCCCCTGCTTACACGGACAAATATTAAGCATGGGCAGACTGTATGCTTTTTTGAGGTATGGGAAACCGGAAAGAATGGGGTTTCTCCCTAGAAGGATTTGGCTGGTACTGCCTTTTAAACAGATTTCTAATATGGGGACATGACTAACGCATATTTGCATTAATGTATGTACACTGAATTTTTGAGCCTTACAAAAAAATAATCCTATGCGCACAAACACACAATACAAAACAAAACAAACAAAAAAAACCACGTCATCACCTTTCTACTGAGTCTACGTTTTATTTCTCTTTTGGCTTCCTGTTCTTCTTCTTCATTCTTCTCTGTTTTTAGAAGAGATAAAAAGCAGTGAATATTTACACATTATAACTTCACATACTTACTTCTCTTGGTTTAAAGCTTCAGGACTTCAAATCTTGGCTAATGTTTGCTCGTATTTTGGGGTGATCCTGCATGTATTCTCTGCTTTTTGATTTTGTGTGCTCTTATTTCTTTTCCCTATCCACATTTCCCCCCAATTCTGTAGACTTCTTGAGTCACCATGATGGGTCAGGAACATAGCAAAGAGAAGGCTTCCGTGTAACAGCAAGTAAGAGGTACTCTGAAAGAGCTGTCTAATGATTCAATTACTCATCCTAGTATTAAAATCACTATTGCTTTTACTTCCAACATGCCATCTCTTGACTAAGAGTCTAATTATTCATAAGGGTCAAAGAAAAAATTTTGCTCTGAGTATCTGAATCAGCCGAGTTTCCTCTACTGCTACAGAATGGAATGAATCAATGACAATTCTTTTTACTGTCAGCTGTTAGTGCAAATTGCTTTTGTTGCTTTAACATTTTTTTCTGACTTTATAATGAATGTATATGATTCATTACTCAGATATTCTTGGTTAAGGACCACTAGCTAAACCAAATGCAACATATAACTTCTATGCCCTGAATGGGTACAACAGAAAATTGCACGTGCGTTTTCTGAATGTACTTGGGAACAAAACTGAAATGTGCTATTAATAAATTTCTGAGCTAACCAAACCTGATTTCTTGAGTGCCACTGACAAGAACACTTACAAGGGCACATTCATATAGACTCAGCATGTTTTTAATTTGATGTGTGTTCTGAATAATATTATCTACTTTATTGATTCACCTCATAGCTACATGCAAGCTTAACTTTGTTGTGGCTGAAATATACCACCTAGAAATATTTTTAGAATTCAGATCCTGTTTTATTCAAGGTTGGTGGTTATGGATTCCAAGTTGCAGTTCAAGGCTAACTATAAAGCTCATTTGTCTATTGTGGATGCAGCCAACCTGCATAGGCGAAAAGGCACTTTTAAATTCCAGCGTCGTTCAACACTCTGTCTGCTACGGTCAGCCTGTGGAGTTACTACAGGCAACCTAGCTGCAAAAGAGCTTCCATGTCATGGCTGGTATGCTGGAGGTAACACTGTGACAGGTCACCTAACAGCACCTGCACATTTCATTGCTGACTCAAAGGCTCTCATGTAAGAAGAATACAGTGGAAAGGGGAAGAAGGACAAGTGATTAAAAAAAAATAAATAAAGAAAGAAAGTGACGATAAGAAGAACCAGCCCAAGAACTGTTCTGGGAGAAGATCCCAACACCAACCCCAGATTTCTATTGGCAAGATGCAATTGCAAGGGCTTGCAGCCAGAATTAGGTTGGATCTATTGTTGGCGGTGATTTTATTGAGATACCGAAATATGAACATAATTCATGGCTTATTAATAGCTTTTCTCTTAAACCATGAAGAAATGGATCTGTAAGGATCTGTAACTGACTAAACTGAAAAATGGAGAGTTAAAGATTAATTTACTTAAACTTTTTTGTTATTATTATTAACATATCTATCAATAAACAAGTTGTGTGTATTTGAGGACTTGACTTTAGATGATAACTCTTTTCATGACATCTTCACCTAACAAAATCAAAAGCTCTCTAGCTTTTTTTAGGACAGGTAAGTCATCTGTAGGCTTTTGTTTAAACAAAATATTGCATAGTACTTAAACATAAATTATTAATTTGGGGTTCCATTTACCTGGGATTTGTTTGACATACAAATTTTTGCCCCTTCAGGAACTGAATCACTTCAGTCCTACCTCATAGAAATTCTCCCGTAGCAGAAAAGATGCAACTGGATAATGCACATCAGTGGATATACACACACAGTTACACATTCAAATTGGTTTATTTCTAGAAAGAAAACTCAAGAGCTGACGTAAAGGGACTGAAATCTGGTGGCTGCTGTTAATGTCCTTAATCTGCTGTTTGGCCAAATGCACCTGGTTCCTGGCACTGACCACTCTCCCTCGTACCTAAAGCACCTATTGCATCTCTCCAGACTGCTGAGTGGAGGGGCGCTCTACAGAAACACTGCTCTGACAGAAATTCTTACTAAGAATAACACTATAATGCATTTTTTTGTCTTTTAAAGTTTTGAAAGTTGCCACAGTGATTTAAAAAGATGCATTGAGCTAAAAATAATGGGCCTTGTGCTCCTTCTCCTTCAGGTGTCGTGGAAAATCCCACCCAGAGGCTAAGTTCCAGCTGCAGGTATGAACTGACTGACTCGCCCAAATAGGAACGTGTTAATGCACGGAAACACCGTTCTGACTGCTTTCCACCTTAAAAGCAGATCTGATCTGTAGGATGTGGAGAAGGAAAACATAAACACAGTGTTCCCAGCTCCAAGTCCCCTCCTCAGGCTGCCACGGTTGCCGCACTGGCAAAGGACCAGCTGAGCAATTGCCCTTTGCTTGCAGCGCTCTCCAGTCAGGTCCCAGCAAGCTGTGGCTTTCCTCCTTCCCTGCCTGCAGCTCCTGGGAGGCACATCAGCACACAGGTCAAACGGGCATTTGACTACCCACTGAAACCATTTTATTTAGTGCCATGGTGTCCGAGTTAAAAAGCCCAATGGTCAAAGTAGAACAAACAGCTTCCCTGGCATCTGTATGTTATCACTCCTGCAACGTCTGCCCCATTAAATCCTGCCACCTTCTGTTTCTGCGGGACATCTGCTTCACAGCAGAAGGGGAGAAGAGAAGAGAGGATTTGCTCTGCCCAAGGACTGTTCTGCTCTTGACCAGAAAGCACTCCAGGAGCATGAAACTGAACTTTCCATTGTGTCCCTGTGGGGATTAGCTATGTTTAGACTTCTCTGTGGGCTTGCTGAGGAAAGAAAAAGACAAACAAAGTGCCTCCCTCTTGGAATGCTGTGGAACGCAAAAAGCGGCTCTTTCCTGGTTTTACAAGAAAAGATAATCATTAATAACTAACTAGCACCAAGGGCTAAACACTGCTTTCTACAAAGCCAGTACTGGCAAGTGTGCAGGTGCACCGGACAAGAAGTTCACTGTCCTTTACAGATACGGGAAAAAATACAATTATCTTAATCTAAAATTCCTGGAAGAATAAAAAGTTTCTTTGCTGTAATACAATGCTATAAATACTACCAGCTCAGAGCCAGTACACAAGAAACCTGTCTGTATTAAAACCACAAGGCTTTATCTATTCCTTCGAGTGGACTCTTGAGCTATCATAACTTTGTTTTAGTGTGGGAAGACTCAAAAGTTTGGATAGTTTTATCCAAATTATTTTTACACAAAGCAGCCTGCAATGTCTTGCAATTCTACTCAGTCACAGGATTTTCAGCAACTGGTTTATCTGGTAATATTATCAAAACAAATCTTCTTGCAACACAGATTTCCTCATCTTAAATGGAAATACAGAAAAAGAAGACATTCTGACTTTTTCTGAACCTCTTGAAAGATTTGGGCTGAACTTAATCCTGAAATAAACATTTGGACCTTTACCTCTTAATGTAACCTCAAAGTCTGATAAATATTACTCAAAACAATACTTTCCCTTGGTTGCAGTTTACATACAAGCAATAATTTTCCCCACGCAATACTTAAAAAGGAGGAAGGAAGCTTTATGAAAGGAATCCCAACTTATTCACAAAAGTTGCCTACAACAACAAAGGCATTTAAGAGATGTAAACATTTCTGAATGATCCACAGGAAGGGAATGCCATAATTTTGATAAATGATATGCAGGTTTTAGAGCTGAGAAAGAACTTGCACTCTCAAAGGGCTCTGAGTCAGACTGTCATCACAAACACTGTCTTTTCTTGTGTTTGCTTTGCTTTTTAAAGATTAACTTGAAATATTTTATATCACTGTGATGAGCAAAAAGCAGTTGTGTATTCTACATGTGCTTGTCAGCGGCTCTGGTTTTGTTATTTATTTATCTTTCCATTTATATGTCTGCATTTCAGCACTTATTTTTGCTCTCCCTTGCACCTTTAAGCCAGACACAGGGAAGCAGCAGGGAAGGATGGCTGGCTACAGAGGAAAAGAACAGTGAAGGGGTATTGAGTGCAAAGCATGGTATGTTGCCAAAAACATCAAGTAAACAAGCTGAAACAGGAGTAGAAATCTATTAACTGCTTTCCAGTCTTGAGCTACTTATTGCAAAATCAGTGACCAGAATAAACAATGGCAAAAGCGATACTAAATACACTATAAATATGTTGGTAGATCAGTTATCTAGAGATCAGCTAGACAGAGAGCACAAGAAGCCCAGCTGATGTTCCCACCTCAGTGTCCATATCCTGGAGCACCAAAGATGTTTTGGAATTACCTTTCCCACATAGTTCAGTGTGAGCTGCTTGTCATGTCAAATACTTCTGTATTTCCCATTTTATCTTTATTATGACTATGCAATCTACAGGTTAAGAAATTATGTCCTTAGAAAGCTCATTCACGTTATGTATTTGACAGGAGTCCCTTGAACTTGTGCACCATAATGCATAAACAGCAGCTTCCCCTTTTCAATAAGACATGACACGATTTGACTTTGAAAAGCTTGCACAGTAGCAATAGGATTTTATTAGCGCAGAAAGTTGCCTGAAAGCTAATAATTCTTATTCCTCCTTGATTTGCTGGCCTGAGCAGGTGACAGTGACCAGTCCATGGACTTTGTCAGGAAAACAGCCTATTAGCTTTTCTTCCATTGGCATGCTGTGCACCAGGGTTACACAGATGAATTCCATATTTTTTTGAACAATTGTTGGAAATAACTGCATTATACCTGCTCTTTCAGTTACATCAACTGTGGAAAGTTTTATATATACCATATATATATATAAAGAACAGATGAGTTCTGAGATTTGCTATGCGTGAAAGGCTTCCATGTGCATTTTCTTCCTTGCAAATGTTTGTATCATTTATTTCTTTGACATAAGCATCAGCTACTAGCCACTCCTGCAGAAAGAACACAGGGCTAGCTGGAGCTGGGCATGGCAATTGTTACAGTGCGTGTTTAGATAACATCTATATTAAAAAAAGATTCATAAAGACAAAAAATGCCTGTTCTAAAGAGTTTAACAGCCTAAAAACAAAAACAGCATAACTAAATTGGAAAATAAGTATAGAAGGTAAAAATCCTGTTTTCCAAAGTTCTGCCCCTGACTATTTGAATCACAGACTTAAATTTTTGTACAGGGATACTGAAGAATGATTTAATCATCAAAAAGATATTCAGTAGGAATGTACTATCCAAGTTCCAGTACTGAAGACAAATAAATACATTTATTTCAGAAATGGGTATAAGTTATGGATATAACGGATATAATACTGAAGCATTTGGCATATGCCTGTTCCCTTTCCTCTGAATACTTCACCTTTCTTCTTAATCCACTTTCCAAACTCTGCCCTTATATCCCACCTCCAAGTCTTACTGATATTCCCTCTTCCTCCTCAGAAAAAATAGGTGGAAGTTTAACCAGCCTTGAACTACTTCTAAGGGGTATCTAATTCATTTCTGGGTTTTAGGACTGGCTTCAAGAAGTGAGATTGTGACAAGAAAAATTCAGCATCTTGAATATATGCAATTTTCACAGCTACCATTACAGGTTAGCATATAAGTCTAGTGTTGACTTGTTATTTTCAAGAACATAATTTCTCTCCAATTATGGATCTAACACTAGAGTAACAATGACCAGGCCTCCATATAAATCCAACATATGCTGTGCTCACTTTCTAAGTAAGTATTAACTTAAACCTGAATAAAATACTTACGCTTTAGGATATTTCTTTGCTCTAGCTCTTCAGTTGTAGGCCTCTGGCTAAGTCTCCTGTAAGAACAAAGTAAGTGACTGATTTTAAACCAGATCTAAATAACACCTGACAATTTGTAATGCAGCTTAAAAGGTGTCTTATATAGCCATTCTTATACAGCTATTCATTTCCAGTTGAGGTATTCAACCACAGACAATTTCCACATGTAGTTATAATACCTGGGCATGTAACCTCAGTACTGACTGGGCATTTCTTTTAACATTTATATTCTCACCACTTGAATACATAAGTGATACTTGCACAATATTACAGAAATTGTACCAGCAAATTTGAATTCCTCATTTACAGGTATAATTTTATGAAAGAGTTCGTAAACCTTTTTTGTTCCCAGGCATCATAATTATGATAAGCTGTGCAATCATAAGATTATTCTCAGGTATTTTGAATGCAAATCCTGTGTTTTTTTTTTAACAAAACAAAACATAAGCTGAGCATTCCTCATCAATTTGCAAGTACATTAAAATTGTGGAGTTTCTATTAAAACTTGATTTTATTTAGTTACTTATATATAAAAATAACCATTTAAGAAATATCTGAGATATTAATTTTCTGGTCTATATAGCGGAGAACATGGTGGATATTGTCTTTGTGTTTAATAAACAAGTTCACTTGTTTGCTTGAGAAAAGGAGCAAGAAAAATTTCAGCAGTAAAACTGATGTTGCAGATGTCTTAACAGTTGGAAATCCCCTCTGCCCAGCAACCCCCCCAGCTCACTACAGACCACTCATAGCCTCATGAAAGCCACCTGCTTCAAACAATGCTTAGCATTTCTGTGACACCTGGAGACAAAGAGGATGGTGTGGAGGGTGCTTGTGACCATCGAATGGGACTGAAGAGCTGAGTTTTGACTCAAACAGGGACTTTCTGGTAAGGAATGGAGAAAAAACACTGTGATGGAGAGACTGGTTTCCAGTTACACTATGGGGGGTCATTTCTGGTAAAGAACTGCTTCAGCATCAGACCTTCTATTTTTTTAACAGCTCCAGGTCTCATTATGTACAAAGTTTCCGTTGTGTTCATGTGATTTTCGGATTGAGAGGAGGTTTGAAAGGAGTGACCAACCCCATGCTGCAGGAAGTTCCTGACCCCAGCACTCGTTGGGCTGTGGGAACAGGACTTCCACTGCCTTCAGACACTTTTCCACCAGATCTCTGGTCTTAGGTGCTGATCACGACATCAGGAATTTTAAAAGAAGATGCCATAAACTTGGCTGTGATTTCATACCTGAGCACAGGTATTGCACCTGGCATTGTACCAGGCACCATAAGCTTTGCACACCTATTTTATCTCTGTGTGGTGAGGGTGCCAGCCTGGCAGAACTGGCAATGCCAGGCAGGAGAGCTGAGGGCAAGAATCAAAGAGCGGCTTGTTCACTGTAAGCCCCAGAGGGAATACAGATAAGCGGGATGTGATTACCAGAGCTGGAATTTGGTTAGGAAAACACTGATAACAACCAGGCTTCTTTATTAGCAGGAGAAAAATGACCTTTGGGCTCTACAAAAAAAGATGCATACCTCTCACAGTTAGGGAATGAAATAAATTACTTAGCTAGCCATGCAATTCATGGAGCACCTCAGCACATGTGCTAAGTGCTGGTGCCGGGCTGCTGGGCTTCTGTACTGGAGTAGCACTGGCTGCACTGCCCAGTATCTGGAAATCTAACAAACACAGGACATCCTCCAAGTCTGCCTGGACGACATTGCCAAGCACAAGAGAAACAACGACAAGCCTGGGAAAATCCAGATGTATTGTAGTCTGCTCTCAGAGACTGTAAAAACCAAAATTAACACTTTGGATGATTTTTTTTTTAAGTTTGTAAAAATAAAAGTGAAAATATTTTTTAATGCGATGTTCTCAAGTTCAGGAGCAGAAAGTAATGTATGCCCCACAGCAGTTAGCAGCATGAGAAAGACATGCTCAGAGGTGAGCACACTACTGATCTACAAATTCAGTCTCTGTTAATTTCTTTTGCTGGAACCAGTACATGAATAATTAATCATTTAGAGAACAGGAGAAGGGTGGAAAGGAACATAAGGGAAGAATATGTACAAGCATACTTTATGTGTCTGAAACTACAACTCTGACTGAGAGGGGGACACGTAAGTTCAAGTCCCTGCTAACCAACATGAGGAAAAGCTTGAACCATGGTACTGATTGTTCTGGAGTCACTTTTATTCCCATATAAAACAAACAAGCAAAAAAAAAAAAAACACAACCAACCAACCAAAACAAAACAAAAAAAACCTCAGCCTCTGAAGCTCTCAGGTTTGTCTCCAGCAGAACAAAAATCTAACGTTGACATTTTAAAGGTTTGTGAGAAATTAAAATACAATTTTCCAGACTGTTTTACTGTGAAGAGCCTGCACTGCATATTGGGCTGAATTTAAAATGTGAACCCAATGTTATTCACCATCTTCCTCTACCTCCACCCAGTAAAAACACATTTACACTGCAACTAATACCTCACTAGCTTTGTTCCAATCTGATGTCTGATTTCCTGCCTCTCCTCTTCAGATGTGCACTGCAAGATGTTTTTGTCTTCTAATTCTTTCTTAGATGGTCTGTTGCCAAGTTTGATAGCAAGAGTATCCCTACGACGAATTTTACTTGCCAAAGAGCCTGAGGAAAGGAAGAGGAGGGTAAAGTTAGTTCATTCATGCTTAGGTTACAAACACAAACTCTGAGTAAGGACTTTAATACCTCCCCAAAGCAGCCTTGTTCTGACATGCAGGTGAAGAATTTTAATTAACATCAAAAGGGAAATAGTTTCAACTCAGCTCAAAACAATAAAAAGTTGGAAGACTTGCATGAAAAAGCTAACAACCAAAATGACAGAGGAGTTTAACAAGGACAAATCTACATTTAGGTGTCTTTGAAGTCTGATACATTATAGGCTGATTTATTTACCTACTTAGTACTGTTAGCAAAATGCAGCTCTTTTTCTTAAACTTTAAATTAAAATGAGAATGAAGTCTTGTTCTTCCGTCTTTCTCCTCATTCTTTTTTTTTCCAATGTAATGCTACTTATTTCTTGTATACTGCTTTCTGTCTTTAACTAATTTGTAAAAAATAAAAATAAAAAAATAGTTGAATAAAATGAAAAATACTCTGAGAACTTGCAAAGTATTCTAGGCAGGATGCCCCAGGCACTGAAGCAATCTCTTTATCCATAAAGCAGATACAGTAGGGACAACAAACACACCATTTTGCCTGTGTTAGCGTCAGCCAGCTGTGGAACAACTTCCCTTGTCTCGTTATTCTGACAGAGAGGGCTACCTATATCCTATGATGGCATGATTTTATGATGTATGACAGTTTGTTAAGGTCACAGGCTCCCATTTCACTTCTTATTAAGGCACTGCTGGTGTCTGAATCGATGAATTTTTAGTTGCTACCACTTTGGATGGTATTCAGACCAAAGGGAGAACTGCAGAAGACTTCAGTGTCTCAAGCTATCTGGCACTTCACCATCTGCTGCACCGGTGTTCATGCTGTTACATGCCTTGCCCTTGGGTCTCCTGCAGGGCCTTCCAGAAGCTGCTGAGGACAGTGTCCAGTGAGAGCCAGTCCTCCTGGAGGTGGGTGTGCTCCTCTGTAACCAGCAGTCTGGAATGGTGGCTACATGATTCTGAGCCATTTTGGGGGCTCAGTTTCAAGCAGCAGCTGAGAGCTGCCATGAAGCAACCTCCCCAATCACCTGACTCCCACAAAATCTCTAGTGCAAGTCAGTTCAAAGCCATAGTGGTGCTTTAAGGGTAAAGATTCATTACACGTATGAGCCCCAATCAATAAAACTTAGGGCTGATGCCTGAACGTGGAGGCCTTGTTCAACCCTCTTCTGAACCTGCTCCTCCCACCTCCACTCCCATCCATGCAATGCTTGATCTGGTGCCACCATTGCATGGGTTCCAGCAAGTTTTTGATCACAATTGTCTGGGAAGGGAGAAGAAGGACACTCATTTCTCATTTACCACTAGGTAAAACACTACATCATCTAAAACCATGCCACGCAGCCATATCCTGCTCTCTTTACTTTGCACTAACAGGGGTCAGGCATGGTCACATAACACAACGTGCAAAGGGTGGTCTGCAACTTGTCAGTGGGATGCCCTGCAGTAGCACCACATCCTGGAAGAGAATCACCCACAGACTGATAGGCTTGCTTGCAGCTCTGTCCCAAAGTCTTTGCTCTCCTGCAGGCCACAACTTAATGGGGTCATCTACACAACAACTCACTGGGCGTAGGAGTCATGGACTACACGCAACCAGTGAGCTCCAGTTAGCAATGTGGCTACCACAGCAGCTTTGCAGGCTCTCTGAGCCAGCCCAGGACAAATGTATATTAAATATACCCTAAGATAGCCACCCCTTCCCAGTACCCTCTTTTTGTTAGGGGCTTACTTTCAGCACTAGCATTATCATCATCGTCGTCATCGTCATCATCTGTGTACAGTATCGGCCCATCAGAGTCCGAGTCGCTGCTATGGCTCTCTCTGCTGCTTTCACTCTCAGCAGGGGCAGCAGCATCAGAAGCCTCCTCCAGTGGTTCAGAGTGGGTCTGGTCAGGTGCCTCCACTTCTTGGTCATCCTTGGTAGCCAGGCTATGAATTCATAAGCAGACACGGTGTCACATTAACGCAAGCAGTAGAGAACATGAATGGGAGACAGACTGCATAAGCAAGCATGAAAATAAAAGTTCTGCTGCTCAAACTAACTTCTCTCTCTAAAACTGTATGTATGTAAAACATATGCAATGTATATATATGTGCATGGGTATACATATCTGTTTATGGGTAAGTATGTTATGAAGAAAGATGCAAACAGTCTAAAAAGATGAGCTGCAAAGCCTTTGTAAAGAAACATGGCTGTTCCTGTTTATTTCTTGTGGGATGGGACCAATAGTACATAAAAGCTAATGAGAGGAGAAAAACAGCTCATAAAGTTGGGGGTGAGAGGAGTCAGAGAGCAGGCAGAATTGCAAAGCTTCCTCTTCTAGAAGCCTGACTATTTACTGCAAATATAGTTTTATTGCTGTTGGGTGCAAAACATTCATTTCTATGACTGATAAATATGGAAATCAGCAGCAGAGGGCCCTCTGCCTTGGGAAAATCCTTTGTGTAAACGAAGGGTAGAGCAAAGTGAGAAGCAGCACAGGAATGCAACATTGGCACAGATGTACCAGCAAGGCTCCCTCTATTTCAAGGAAATTCTCTCGGTCACTGGCATCTAGACTAAAACCTCTTGGATTGTTATGAAAGACACTGGTACTTGTGGCAGGGAAAAGACAGATTAATAAGCCAGTCACTTTTTTGCTGCCAACTATTTTGCTTAAAAAAAATATAATTATGACTTTGCTCTTGACTAGATTTTATAATATCTGAGATGTAGAAAAGCTATTAGGTAGTAGCAGAACCAAACATTTACTAACCAATGCCTAAAACTGTCATTGCGTTTGCTAGTGAATTCAGTTACTGAACTGGGAGCTTTATCAATGAGATTTTAAACGATATTCACCACAAAAAAAGTTTTTGTTTCTGTTTTTTTTTTTTTTTTAAAGAACACATTTATAATTCAGCATCCTTTCTTGCTTGCCTTTATGAGAGAGAAATAAAAGTGTTATCTGTGGCTAGCTGAGCTGTTGACTGCAGTGGTCAGTATTCAGCCAGGCAGCAATACAGGTCACATGTGATGAGAAATGCCGTCATGGGGAATCATTAAATATTGTGGGTAAATGGCTCAAAGATGCTGGCAAGGGACAAATTATGCTGGGATGCCTCTAAGAAATAGACACAAATTATTACCAGTTAGCATGCCTACAGCATCCTTTCTGCAAAGGTAACACTAGAAATGTGGGTTCCTGTAGGCTTTGCCACTTACCCATGACAGCAATGACTTACCAACGACCATCTCACCTTTTTGAGTCTTCTCCACTAGCATCTGGACCGCTGTCTTGGGCCGTACTGCTCAGGCTGTCATCTGTCCCTTGCTCAGCCTGGAGAAGAGGTTTAGTACCTGATCCAGGGATGGATGGCTTTGCCACCGAGCCCTCTGGTGCATCCTGGGCATCTGAGGAGACAGCGGGCTGACCGGCTGCGGCAGGAAAAGGAGGCGGAGGAGGAGGAGGAGGAGACGTGGTGGGAGGAGGGGGTACAACCAGCTTGCTCCGTTGGTCTACGTCCTCTGTTTCAGAAATTACTATGGAAGGCTGCTCAGGCTCAGATTTTTCTGCCTTCGCTTCCAACCTGCTGGCTGTGGCACCCGAGGGGGAAGAAGCTGCCCCATCTGGTGCCGTTCGTGGGGCTGACTGCTTCCCAGCTTTTTTCTTGCCCCTGGGAGTCCCTGATGTGCCCGATTTGCTGGAAGTCTCCTTAGAGGCTTTGGAATGAGATGATGTGGACGAAGGAGATGGTGATGAAGAAGACTTGGAGACTGGTGTTTTTTTAGCATGTGAGGAACTAGAACTAGCTAAAATAAGAAAAGAAAAAGCATTTTACAGTCTTGCAACTATACATTTTTTGCACCTTTCTGCATGAATTGCCTTGTATGCTGATACTTCAAAAAATGAAAAAACTACACTTGATACTTCTGTAGTTCTCCATCTATATGCTTGAGACGAGTAAATATTGGAATTCACAATTCAGCTTTAGAGATGGGAAAACTGAAATGATGAATATTTGTCGAAGACCAGTGGAGGGGACCAACGTTAGATATAGGTGAGATTTTGATCTTAGCATTCTGCATTGGTCCATTAGAAGTTGCCTGGACATCATCCACTACTTTTTCCCAAAATGTTTCTTGCCCTAGTTAAAAAAAAATTAAATAATAAATGCTACTGGACCGAGAAAATTGTTTGACCTTTTCTATTATGTGATTTTTATGGTCTGAGCAGTAGGAGAACAATATGTCCTTACACCTTTCAATGAACATCAGGACCATTGAGGGCATCAGTTAATTACATTTCACAATGTTCTTGCAAGTGGTGTGCTTCTCATTAATGGCAAGCAGCAGAGGGACAGTAAAATGAGACGTACTTTTGAGTCCAGATGGGTATGTCCATAAAACAGAGTTGGAAACCACTGATCTCATTCTGCACAAATGATCTCCAGAAGGAAAGAGGCAGTGAAGGCCTTCTGTATATACTGGAGCTCTTTGTCTTGACAGTGACCAACTCAGGTAGCCTTGAAAATGTGGTGATACAAGATTTGGACACTAGTTGCACAAGCTGGCCAGTAATGTTGCTGTCTACTGTTGTGATACTATATTGAAGCATATATGGTTGCACCTTGGCTCCAGTCAGTGCCCAGGTTTGCAAGAGAGTTCAGCTAGCAAGGTATGCCCATGTGCATCCCAGCCACGTTTCTGATTGCTGCGTTGATGCATGCATCATCTGGACTGGGAGCTTCAGCATTCTGACTTGCATTTTAAAAGCAATAAAACTGACAACCGCCTTAAAATTCAGTCCTCTTCATCAAAATGCATCCAGCTCAAACACTTCTGCTGCAGTAAAAATGCATTAACCTCAAGAGCACAAATGAAAGCATTATAAAGCTACACGGCAGCCTTGAAGCTAAGCTTACCGAGTAAAACAGAAAGCTGTAATAAAAATCTGCTGAAAGGCCTACTTTACTTATAAGCATTTAAATAAAAACAAAACCCCAGCAGATTAGGATAGAATCAAAATACAGATACCGGCCATAATAAGCTCACGATACAAAAATAGCTTTCACAGCGTGGCTGTTCTTAGTCTTAAAGAAGATGGAAAATAATTCAAAAGACACATTATACCGTTCTCTCCTGCAGCAGAATGTTATGGTTTATAAACATTTATAGAGCCGTGTGGCTTTCAGTACATCTGGAAAAATTTGCAGGAACTCATGGCTTCAGGCATATCAGTGTCCCTCTTTGTGCCGTGAGGTAACTGTACGGGGCACGGCGCAGGATCTACCGATACTGCAGTCACCAGCCACACCAACTGACTTCACTTACCAGCAAATCAAAAGGAAACAAAGAAATGTTACAGGCGGCAGTTCCTAATTGCAGTGGAAATAAATGGTGGCTCCAACCTGTATATTATTTAGCAGAAACCTCAGTGAGTAAGTAGATGGTACTAACAAAGGGCTCTGGTTCTGATCCAGCAAAGCACTTAAACACAGGCCCCAGCCAATGAAACCAGTTATGTGCTTAAACTTAAGAACTCCAGCACAATACAAATATACAGCTGCACTATAATTATCACTGGGAAAACGTCAGAAGATGTTTCCATTGAATGAAACCTTACATTATTCTCAGAACCCTCCTGGACTTGCAATCAGATACAAAAACTTGAAAGAATTCTCCCAGAGAAATTCACCCCCACACACTTTCACTCAGGTCAGAAGTGCTATTGCTATTGTTGCTTTAAGCTGGGCTGCCTGACAACTTTCTGTCAAGCCTCTTTTTCAGTAGAAAATTTGAATTTTGATTAAACACAGAAATTTCACGACCATTATTTGCCTTTTGGCAAAAGTACATGCTTACGTTGATGTCCCCTTTCTCCCAACTATACTGTTTCAGTTTGGAAACCACCCGAGTAACCTCAGTTTCTCAAATCCTATTCTCCTTCATGGGACTAGATCACTGGCTGCATCACGTGTTCACTTTCACGGGGATCTGATGAACCTCTTGTATTAAATACTGCTCCCTGTGAGTTCTCTTTATTAAGCATTGCCCCTATTTAAAATGAAAACAATGTACCTAATGCTGAAAGAAATTGCTAGTAGAAAATGTACTACTTTATACAAGAGGTACGTTGATATATTTTATAGCTGCATGGTCTCAAGTATTGCATGAAATTTCAGCAAGGCTACTAAAAGACAAATCTGGAATTTGAATGTGTTTTAATTTAAGAACTGAGATACCTCAGAGCTTGTTACCAACCACTTGCCTAAGCACTTCTCTATCTGATGGGTTGTTCTGTTTCTGAAAGGTCTGCTGTTATTAGGTTCCTTCACCTGGGAGGAACTGAGTTTTCCAGCTGCAAGTGAAATACAAGCAGCAAGTTCTAGGTTTTCAAAATGTTTATTCTTGTGGTCTATTGATGTAGTAGGGACAGTTAATACCAAGTTAATGGATATTTTATGGCCAAGTTTTTATTGTAACTTTAGCAGTCTTGCAATGTTTTCAAACAATCCTCTTCTGTGTGCTTCAAATACGAAACTTGCCAAAATGTACAAGTTATGAAGAAGTATGCTTGGAGAGAAAACAGGAGTGACTGAAAGGCTTTGAATGACTGAAAGAGGATCGAAAATACAAGGTTTGTATAAGTTCGCCAATGCACATATATATACAGTCCATTCATCATAATACTGCTCGCACTCAAATTATATTTGTATGTTTTCTTTTTGGTCATTGTCTAAACTACAACCACTCAAACTCCAGATCAGTACCTTAGAACAGCTACCTATAATCTAGCATCTTTGCAGAATTTTGGTTTAAAAGTGCAGTGATAAAAACATCTATTACGTGCCTGACGACTGACATTTTCCATTCTCAGTGCATATTCAGAATCACAAGAAGCTATCAACAAGCTCAGGGAAGTCCGTCTATTTCTAAGGATTTATAATTCTTCTTTTTATTTTTTTATTTTTATTTTTTAATTTTTTTTTCTCAGTTAAAACAACCACTACTCAACAATCTTTAAAGATGTCTTCCTGGTTTTATCCTTTACCTCTTTGAAATCTTCTCATCTTGTCACATTAATTGGAATAGTTGTTACTTCCAGCAGAAAGTTACAGTAAAACCAAAATAGTTTTACTTTGGGGCAACTCAGATGTATTTGGTTTCAGAAGTCACCTTTTTCCCTGCTGATTCTTTGGCAGTTCTCTGGGTTGTTTTATTACCAACACGTACATGTCACCTGGGAATTCAATATAGTCTCTGTTGTGCTTAGTTTTGTGCATACATTTATTGGACAGTGAAGAGATTCATCTGATGTCTGGGGTGTTTGCGGACAGCAGAACTAGGGCTCAGTGGGAAGCTAGCTAAAACATCAGGGGCATGCTCTTTAGTAGCACTGCTATTTACAAAAGCAGAAGTTCTCACCAGACAAAGTCAAGCACCCCCATGCACATGCACCCACTGCAACAGGCACTGCCTGTGCAGTACTCACCAGCTTCCCGATTTGCACTGTGACTTGTTGGCTTTGGAGGTGGGAGAGGAGGCTGCTTAGCAGGAGCCTTTCCCTTTTTTTTAGCATGAGATGCTTCATTACTCTTATGGCTGGTGGTGGTGGAAGCAGCAATAGCATTTTTTGGTGGTAGCGGAGCTTTTTTAGATTTAGGCTTAGACTTGGGTAGTGGTGGAGCATGGGATGCCGGTATTTCTGGGCAGTGATCAGTAGTGCTCTCTATGGATAAGAAAGTGAATAGAAGCCAACTGACACAAACATACGCCACATACATTTAATAGCAAGCTTGACAATGACTACTTTTTGTTGCTTGAGCTCTTGGGAATCAGCAGAGACTTCTTCATCTTCTGAAGTATTACTTTAGAAAAAAAAATTGCCATCTGTCTCCACTCAAGTCCTTCTCATTGAAGACTTCTGTCTGGCACTTCTCCCATTCTCACCTATTCTAGATCTCCAAGAACCCTCCTTAACTCCCAACATCCCCAACTAGACTGCTGGCTGCAAACGAAGCACGGGAAATGCCATTTACTCCTCTCACAAATTCCCTTAGATTCTTTCCAGTCCTCTTGAGATCAACAGGCTATAAAACTCAGATTCATGTGAATCTGAATGTGAACAGGGCCATTCCCTCAGCCACAGGTTCAAATATGGCTATACAGCTGAAATTTTCCCCTGCAGGAACCCATTCTCCTAAGCTGCAGCGTGCTTGCTCAGAGAAACAGCAACTTTATTTTGGGTATCTTCCCCAGGGTATTTCTACTCTTCAGGAAGAGATGAAGCTAAATTAAAATAGGATGTCATTTGCCATGGGAACGCTCTTCTCTCCTGCGTGTTCTCCAAGTACTGTCACAAGGCTGCAGTTTTAAGAATTGTCAGTTACTTAGCCCATGGAAATCCTGACTTTATCGACATTGTGTAGTCCAGTAGGAATGGCTCTGCAGAGTGAAAACAGGTAACACTGAGGACACTACGTCCATACTGTGCGCACATCATGAGGTTTTACTTTGGACTAGCTTCAGCCTAGTTCTGTAGACCACATGCCCAGATGTGGTGGGAGCACCACCAGTTCCTGAATGCAACTTTGGTTTTAGTTTCATTCAAAGGGAACCTGGTTTGTGTGCTCTGCAAACCAAAGAATGGTAAGCAGGGATGAGCTGGAAATTCACTTTAAAACTGCACTCCTAGCACTAATGTAGATGAGCCATTCAGAGTCAGCACAAAATTTTGCAATATAATCTCTACAGTTGTTAGACTGTAGCTGGTAGTCAGAGGGGAATCTTTATTTATTCCATCACACCAACTCTGTGCCCATTTGGGCTGAAGATAGCCTTTCCAAGCCTTTTGGAAAAAGGATTTTATAAAACCAAGATCATACCATCAAAATCATATAGGCTTTACTTGCATGTTAGTATAATTTACAATGGTCAGGGAACAAAGAAGCCAAGCACATATCAAAAGTACTTCTAACAATCTCTTTTTTGTTTTAATGACTCGAGAGGAAACCAATTCACTTCTTGAAGTATGTTCCTACAAAAGCCTTACTCTTACACACATTAAGTGGCCATTCCTGGATCTTCTGCCCATTCTCCACCCTCTTTCTTCCTCTGTGAAAGATTCCCAAGAGATAAGCAGCATCTTTTCATTTTAAGATTAGTAAATGAAAAACAAAAATTGTGTTGGACAATGATGACATTCTTTATCTGAGAAACAAAGCCTTTTCAAACTCTAGTTTAAGGCTTGTTAACATGAACCTAATGCATCACCTGCAGATATTAAGAGAAACATGCACACGTGTCTCTTTAACAACCAAAGGAATTAAGACTAACAGTCCAGTGTCTTCCTCCTTTATTTCCAGCCCATATAATCACATGATAGACTAATATCTTTTTGCTAATGTTGTACAAGAACCATTGTTTTAAAGCTAGCAAGCAGATTCTTTGGAGCACAGATCCTTGTATGACCTCTTTGTTTTCCTACCTCTTTCTTCTGGACCAGAGAAAGACTTTGGAAGAAGAAAAAAACATGTTTGTTACATTTTGCTTTCCTCTTTTATAGCAAACAGCATCTCCTTGCGAAAGTCTACTTAACTTCATTCAAAGCTGAAAAACTGATTTAATTCTGAAAAAGCAGGACATTTTAAAACTTTAGTTCCATTATACAAACATAGCAAGATAAGATAAAATTTTGAAGGGCATGATGATCAGAAATAATTTTAAGTGTAAACCATTCCTTGATATACCTTTTTCTTATGGGTCCAGCATGTTAAAACTTTATTTACTAACAAGAAACAACTGCAAATTTGTGTATTTATACATTGCCACTGTGTTCTGCTTCTAGTCATATTAATACAAAAAATCTTTAGAAGAGAATAATAACCTGTTAAAAAGAAATACTCCACCATATTCTAAGGAAATGCAGTGCAATTATTTAGAATCTTGGTCAATTAACATTCAACTATATAAGTGATTAAATAATGTGTCACAGAATTTATCTTATGTATTAGCAAAAAAAGTACAAAATACAAGGCTAAATCTTTACTTAGTTGCAAGTAAGAATATCTTAATGACACCCAACCAATAATTTTCAGTTCTGTAGAAAAATAACTAAAAGCTATAAATGAAAAACAAAATTAGAACAGTTCATTCAAAACAAAGTCCCTGCTTGCAGACTTCAGTTGTGATTAAAACTGGCAATTTATATAATATTGATTTTAACTGAAATACCTCACCATCCCTGGGATATCATCTCTTTATCTAGGACAGTTCTTTCCATACTGTTATGTACATCATACCAAAGTCTGGCAGACTCTTTTTGCACAGCAGAACCCTATTTGCTCAGATAGTTACAGCTCCCTTGGAATCTTGACTGCACCGTAGATGCCCTTTTCTTGGCCTTGACCAGTGAGTCGTCTCGTATCCACGAGGAAAGCCATGGTGAAGACAATTGCTCTTCCCATTGCTTTTACCATGTCATATTATCATATTATCTTTGTCTTTACTAACTTTGTTAGCTTCACTTTTTATCTCATCAGATACAAGCCCAATGGCCCTCAACGTCAGTCCAATCCTGCCCAAACTGTTGTTTCTCACTTACTCTTGAGACACTGATTCCCAGTTCCCACCTGACTAGGCCATTACGCTAGCTTTTGCTGCCAACAAGCCGCATGTTGAAGCAGACAGTATTTCATTGATTTTCGTTTGCTGCCCTCAGGTTTGGAAGGCTCTCCTTGTCAACATTCACAAATATACCTATCAACTGTCGTCTCCTACATTACACTCTATTATGATGCCAAAGCTGACAATTTTTAAGCTGCTGGCATTGTGTTTGTTATCCTGGTGCAGTCTCCTCTTGTTTTTCAGTGTCTAACCACAGTGTCCTCTCTTTTGCTGCAGGTCCACTGGGACATTTCTGTGTTTTTCTGTACTTATGTAAGACACCATAAAATAAATTCCTGGTCTGTGTGTGAGTAATGCAGTAACACAAACAGCTAATAATGAAACACTGGAACGCTCTTGAACAGCAACAGGAATTGTCTGATGTCTGTAAATGGTTCAAGATAAAATTATGTTGTAATTGTACATCCCTAGCATGACTCTACTTGAATATGGGTCCTTGGTCTTCAAGACTGTTCTTTCTCATCTCGGTTGAGACTGCCAAATCAAGGAGCTAGCTGAATCAGCTCAGTTCATCTATTTGTTCAAGCCCATCCCCAAGGTATCTCAGTACCAGCTGCGATGTATTTTTATTGCTGTTTCTTTTCTTAGTTTACAGATCTGTTCATCACTAACTGGACTTTTAACAAAAGGTCTCCAAATGACCATCAGATAGGAATATCTTTTATTCACTTCTGCCTTAATCAAGACATCTGCTGTAAAAGCAATCTCCCCATAAATTATTTTTAATAGGAAAGCAAAAAAAATGTTAACGTCTCATTAAGCATTTGGATCAATAATATGTTTATGCTTGGAACAAATTTTCCAAAGGCCAGATTTTCAAGAAAGCTCACTTTGAGATCAGATTTTCTTGTTCCCAGAAACTGTGATTGAGGCCAGGCTTTTCAGAATGCTGTTTTCTCATATAAACACCTAAATGATGGCCAGGATTACAAAATACTCAGTGTACAGCAGCTCTTGTATAAACCCTTCAAGTCTTAAAGATTTTCAGAGATTACAACATGCAGTATTCACTTATTCACTGGAAAATCAAATGACTTATATTGGAAGCTAAATGTGGCACCGTTTGTAAACTGTGGACCAAATGGTGGTTCTGAAGAACTGTGTCAATCCTTGACATAGTATTGGAAACCACACATAACCAGGCTGTATAATACATGTATGTTTTCTTTACTTCTGTGAATTTCTAAGGAATTGAAGGTCCAAGCTTTTTTACCCCAGGATTTTGTCATACAGTACTGATGCTTTTGTTTTTCCAGATAGAGCAGTGATACGAAGATAGCTCACAAAGGACCAATACTGCTGCAATGCAAGCATGTAATCTGTATCAACTGCAAAGCACCCTTCTCCTGGAAGATGAGCATAACTCAGTGGAGTAACACTACATAAAATCGAAGTTGGAAATAACATATGATTTGTTGCCTTTTGCAGAATAAATCCCTGTAAAGAGAAACTCAGTAAGTTTTGAGAATCGAGAGTTTCCTTTCCAGTCTACGCAAAGACCTGTGTTGTGATTAATCAAAACCCAGGAAGCTGTCGTTCAGAAACATGGGACGACAGACAACACAAGGTGTCTTTTGTCTCATTTTTGGACTCACTGACTGTGCTGACGCAGGCGGTCAACTCATTCAGATGCTTTCAAAAACTTCAGATTTAACCGGCTCCATTTTTTGTTCCTGCTATTGCTACTAAAATTCTGTTTCAGAAAACACCCATTTTAATTGTTAGAAAGCTTCCCTTAATTTCCACTCGAAACGTATTTAAAGCCACTGTTTATTCCTTTCTACTTGTGCCAGCATTGTCCTTCAGCCATGCTCTCTCCTGGCTGTATACCAACTTGTCACATTCATTGAATGCACTCAGACTAAGGCTCTGTTTTGCTAGGTTGAACAAGAACAGCTGTCTCATGACGCTCCTAGCAGCCCTATCTGCATTAATTCCAGTTTTGAATGCATCCTTCCTGAAGACAGATGAGCAGATCTGTACATCTGCAGACTTCCAGATCTTGCCTACTGTACAATGTCAACAGCACCCTGTGCAAGAGGCCTTGTAACAGAGACAATGTAGAAATCAGAAGGAGAAGGGAGAAAGGGCCAGGTGTAACATCTGACCTAAAGTAACCATGTTCAAATATTTCACATTGGTTCCAAGATAAAAAAGGAAACACAAAAAAACAACAACCCAAATCCACTGACTATCATTTTACACTGCTAACTGCCCAACTGCGGTGTAAAAAGTAAGCTATTAAATCAAGACAGAATATCTAAAACATCTTCACTTTTAGCTGCATATTTTAATCTTTTCTTATTCTACAGAGACTTGGAAAGTGAACAGGCATGCTAGTTTCTACATTCCCTTATACTTTTTGTATAGATATTTTCAAACAATTCAATGGTTAGTCTTCTAAAATCCTGTCTACAATCCTATTCCTGGAGCCAAGTTAGGATATCTTTTCTATAAATGAAAAAAAATAATAAAAATGGCAGCTTTACAAATTAGGAGCTTTTCTCTGCCATTCAACGTATGTGGGTGAAAGCCTGCACCTCTCACATCAGCCTACTGGCATGAGATAGCCTGGCTGACTTAGCAAACAGTCTCTGCCCAAACAGAGCTTTATCTAGAGTAGCTTTCCTTTAAGAAGACTTGGATTCAGCCTCATTTACATACTTCAGGTGATGAATAGAAAATATACTATTCTTAGAAGAACTGTTTCTAGCCAGCAAATAACTCAGATGGACTGAGACCTACAAGAAGATTCTTTTGAGCCAGGCAAAAAAAACCCACAAAAACCAAACCAAAACAACAAGAAAAAAAAACAACACAACTTTTATGTATTGTGCTCATAGACGATTCGATGATATACAGAGCTCAGGGCTGTAGGAAGCCAACAAGACACAGAAGAGGGAGAAAAGTCTGCTTTGTCTCTCACAGTGAGTGGTTTGAAGCCTGTTGAGAGGCTCCTGTATAAGACCCTAGAAAATGACATATAGCAAAGACCTCTGAGAAAAAGAACCTAGAAAATTTTAGTTTGAAGAACATTCCCTTGTACGCAAACTAGAGTGCTGGTCAGCAAGCATGCATACTCATAAGACCAGAGCTTGTGATTCCCTTTTTCCTTTTCTGTTTATCCATCAGAAAAACAAAAGATTAAATTTAAAGGCAGAGTTAAGAGACAGCTGATAAAGTGTAAGGGAAAGAACCTCTGAACCCAACATACTATGACCTGAATGTTTGCTAGCTCTCAAGATGAGTTATCTGGTGGGGGAAAAGCATTATACACATGGATCCTATGAATTCATTTGAAAACAGGACAACAAATTGTTTCCTTCACTGAAACACATGAGAGAAGGTCCTAAGAGGATCTCAGGTCTGCTATAAATGGTATAGGAACATTTCAGAAGCTTATGCTTCATGTCTCCCACAACACCCACAGCACCCACAAAGGCGCTCTGGCTTCCTGCAGTGCAGTTATTTATCAGAGTTCTATCACACATACCTGACTGATGGTATGCAAAATGAAACTTCTTCTTACTTTTTTCCAGGCCATATCTTACTAATGGTTACTGAACCTTTCACTTCTTCAACTCCGAGGTAACAATGAGATGTGAAATTATCTACCAGAATCTTGAAAATATATTTAGCTCCCCATGATAAAAAAAAATTACAAACAGAACTCAGATACAAACTCAGTGTTCTCTGATATGTCTGAATGCCAGAGACATCCTGGGAGGATAAGAAGGAGAAAAGGAGCTCTGACACAGTACCAGGAGTTTTAAAATGTGCAGCAAGTATGCTGTATCATCATGCTATGTCCCTGTACCTACAACAGCTACAATTTTGACATCTATTCTACTGATGTTGCTTTTGCTCTTCTCCACCACTGTTGCAGAGGACAGGAGGCAGAAAGCCTCTTTGGATCCCATATGCGATGCCCATACCCCACTGTGAACCGGGAGCACTGGAGTCTGCAGGGGCTGCAGAGGTGCCAGAGGTCTGGAGCCCTGGCATGACAGCATGGTCCAGACTGCTGGCCAGACAACCAGCAGGTACTTTGGCACGCTGCCTGTCCACTTGCTGCTCTGCATCCCTTCCAGGGTGCTCACAGAGAAAGGCTACAGTTTAACTTTTGTGTTTTCTGCAAAAGACAAATGATACTAGAGACTTTTAGTGAGAACAGGAAAAAAAATAGTAATTCAGAATTCAAGCCAGTGCATGTATAATATGAATAAATGATCTAGAAAAAAAGATCCAGAGTCTGGTTTCTCCTCTGCAAAGTTTTATCACTCAATCACCTGTTTTTGTAAAACTGTCACCAGCTTCTTATTATCCTGCCATAAAGGAGAAATTTCCTTTTAAACATCCCACTCGGGTGACTGACATATCATTACTGCAAACAGTAATAGTTACACTATGAAATTTCCAAAGGGATTTTTTTCCCCAAATATGAAAGGCACCTGCAAGCTGACAAGCAGCAGAAGGGTGCAAGGTTTGTATAGTTGTCTGGCAGCACAGGGATCAGCTTTCAGGCTTTTTCTTTATACCCTTCTGCTTAATTTGTTTCCGTGCTGTGTGGCTGAGCCTATCATTTGCCCTGTTGACACTGCATTTCCGTGGCTCATGCTGAAACAGCTTTTTTTCTGTAACTTAACTTAACCCCTAACATATTCCCCATTCTTTTACGCATTGCTGCCAACTCTCATCACTTGATCACCATGCATGTCACCCTTTTTAAACTTCCAGTGTCAGCAGCTATCATATTTATGTTGGAAGTTCATTTTCAAGACCCACTTGAACTAGAGACCAACTAAAAACCACCACAATTTCATAGAAGAGTTTTAAAATAACCTCATAGCTTTCAGGGGCTGAGATGCATTTTTAGGAACGTTTTCCTTTGGCAGGAGTTTGAACTGCAGCATAGCGAGCTACTAAACAGCAGGAATTAATCCTGTCTTCAGGTCTTATAAACATGCAAAGTGTATATAACTTCCTTTAAGATTTACGAACAAGAAGAGTTCATGACTCTAAAAAGCCTAACATCAGCCTCTATAAAGATGAACTAGAATCCATTTTTTGTGGCAGTCTGGTTAGTATTCATTCCACCCATCTCAGTTCTCTGACAGAGGATTGTGATGTGAAATGGGAGCATGTTTTATGGTCTGAGCAGGGTACACCACCCTTGGTATTCCTGCAGTCCTGGTGCAGCTCTGGTTTTGATGCTCTGTAAGATGGCAGATAAATATCAATATATAATCAAATAAATATCAAACCATCAGCAGGTCATTTCTCACTCTGCCAGTGGCTGTAGCTGCAACGCATGCTTATGGCACCTGCTATAAAAAAGCACCAAGGATTAATCTGCTAGGTGAGATTACTCTGTGGTCCTTACTCTTGCATTGAGTTCAACAGACAGGCTCACCTTCTTGCTTAATGTAGTATGAAGGGACTGGAGGGATAGTTATATATTCTTTGGCACCAAGCCTACTCCTGTACAGCAATCATTTCAAATTTCTTTAAGGTTAGCGCAATATATAGGGTGTGCAGAGTGTAATAACGTGTTTGAAATAGATACTGAACTTTCCCCTTTTCATTAGGGTTCTACATTCTGCAGAGTCAGCTAGATGGGATTTCAGAAATGGGATTTTAGAAATGTGTATTTCTAAAAAAAAAAAAAAAAAGCACCTTAGGAAAACTTCCAAAATTTGACAGTTCCAGAAGGCTGTATTTAGGGATGCATAAAATAATAAGTGATCTGATCTAACCCCAAAGTTAACCTGAACCATTTTAAAGGAGTTTTCCATGGCTTTTGCAACTCTTTTTTCTTGACCCAATATACATCTGGTTCTAGTTGGCATCAAAAGATAGATGTATTTAAATGTCATGAAAAAAGCTAATCATGTATTTCTGGCTTGCTGGGAGACAGGAAGTACTAGAAATCTCATAAGAAAGGCAGTTCTGCTTAGATATCCAGCCACTTTTTACATAGTTAAGTGATTTACATAGTTCAGAGAAGAATTCAAATTGTTGTTGAACTGGCCCTCTCAACCTCCAGAGGCTCATTCATCACTAGGTAGAAGTTACTAGAAAACATTGGAAAGACTGCTCAGTCTAACAGCCAGCCATGAAGTTCTTGGTCTTTTGTATCCTTGCTCTTTCCTGTAGAAAAATCCAATAAATGGAATAGCATTTAAGAATGCTTTTTTGGGGGGGATTACGGAAAAGAAGTGGTCCAGTATTCAAGATGCTAGAGAAAGAAGTTTATAAGCAGTCCAAACCCTTGTGATTCCACCTTAGCGTTTACCTTTTCTTTATTCAGTCAAGCTCCTTTACCAAGGTGAATCTGAATAACGGTAACAAAATTAATAAGGACCTTAGGATTTAGTGCATAATAAATATTAGCAGTATTACGTGCGTTTTATTTTTAAAAATCCTAGGGTCATAAAGTACATTTTCCATAAATGACCTAGGTTCATTTTGCAGTAGCAATATATTCCCTTGAATATTTCTGAAGAACTTGGAATACAAGTGTTCAGGATGTAATGAAAACCACTGGGAATGAGCTGCTGAAGTTATTTTCAAAATGACACATGGTTTTTAAGTAGCTTAAACACACTTGAACATTTAAGCCACAAGCCACTTCTGCAATGATATTGCAAGGTGATGCATATGCACTTAGTGTCTTCTTTCACAAAAGGAAAACCAGAAACCAGAGCTTGCCCTCAGCTTCAAGGAAATGCTCACAGGGAATTTAGAAATCAAACATCTCTGCATGTATTTTCATGCGCAGACCATGCTTCTCTTCATTACCTTACTATATCCACAGTAAAAAGCGTGCCTACCAGTGATGAAATACTGATGTTTCACAAGTCTATCTTCTCGGCAGGTTCTGCTGGCATCCTTGTTGCAGAACAGAACTCACAGCATGTTAGTGTTAATGGAAGAACATGTTAATATTTTAAGCAGGTGAAAAACAATTTGTGATAAATGTGTTCATTTACCTTTTTGATCTTCTTTTTTTCCTTCCAATGCAGTAGCTTTCTCTGATAAAGTACCATTATCTCCACTGGCTTTTACTATGTTTTCTTCCTGTATGGTTTCTTCACCAATGGCTATGGTGTGTCCATTTGAAGTTTCAAAATTTACTGTTACATCACCATCTGAAATGAAAATGAAAAAGCCATTGTCTAAATTAACTACTTGCTTAGCACCCATTGACAACACACAACGTCTCTCTGCTTTCAAGTTTCCACGGAAGCAAAGAAGAAAGATTTACTGAAATGTAAAACAGGCTGTAAATACGCTCTGAAAAGTAACTAAAGACCTCTGTAGGCTGCCAGGTCTTTGGGTGGATACCTCTGCTGCAGCAGGCCTACTTTCCAGATCTATCTTCATGACTCCATCTTGGGGTGTAAACTCAATACACATTAGCATCCCATACTCTTCCTCCCCACATCATGGCTTATGCAGCTAAGAAACGTGTGTGTGTAACACAATGTAGCTGCACTATGTTTCCATAGGTCCCAAATCTGGACAGTTATGGGGTAGAGTTGCAGGACTACTATGGTGCATCCCAGTAGGTAAATCAGGCAGGAATTCTCAGAATATGAGTGCCCAGCTAATGAATGTGACTTTATTATTAATAAGTAAATATCCAATCTTAAGAACCAAGGTACGGTCCTCCTGTATCATATCACATACTGTTATTGAATTTTGCAAGTCCAATTCTTTCCCAGCTCTGATGATATTTTACTCACTTACCTGGACTACCCCAGCTATGTTTGCTTTTTTCTCATGAAAAAAAAAATCTTTCTTTTCCTTATTTGTGTCTATATTCCTGAAAAATGCTACGTACTCTTGCTGGCTCACAGCTTTCTCTATTCCCTGATTTCTGTTCTCTATTCCATGCATTTTAAAATCTCTGCTGATTTTCTTCTCTGGTCATTTCTCAGATTTGTTATCTTTATGTTGCCCACACCTCACCTGTAGTTCACATAGATGATTGCCTTCATCCTATAAGGTGCTCTTGCCATCCATTCAAAAATTATGCAACTTTACCTGGCATCTCTTCTGGTTCCTCCTGTTGTTTCTTCATTAATCATGGTTCTTCGTCTCCTCTTCTTCATTGCTGTATGCTGTCAGACTTGGATTTTGGCAGTTCCCTCATTTCAATACAATTATGCAGATTCTCTCTCACCCCCTTAGGCTGCTCAGTGAGTTAAGCTGATGGTTTCATTTTCACCTACACAGTAACTTTAACTTGATGTGTACAAACAATGTGTAAAAACTAAGTTCTGCCTTCCTAACCTTGTCTCATTCACTATAGCTGCTATTTATGCAAGGCTTCCCTCTTACCTGACTGCAACATTCAGTGTCAGCTTTTTCCTTCCAGATGTTCATAAATCCACTCTGACCTTTCTGCCTCCGCTTGTAACACTCCCACTTTATTCACGTTCTGCAAACATCTTGTCTACGCCCTTGACGCTTTCCACCTCCTTCTTCTTCATCCCTTGAGAAACTGTCACTTCTTCACATTTCTTACCTCTTACATTTCAATACTACGTGTCGTTTCTTCATCTAGGTTTCATCTCTGTAGTTATTCCTTCCAACTTGCTTCACTGCCCAACTGCTAACTGTCCTATATCTCTGTTTTTAGAGATTCAACCTATAATCTGTCCTATATCTCTGTTTTTAGAGATTCAATCAAACCAAACATATATTCCTTCAAACTGCTCCTTAAAGATTATCATTTTCATCACACATGAAGCACAATGTGATGAAGGCAGCACAGACTGGACTGATGGCCTTCTTAAGAGGGGAGGAAGGGGTGAAATTTGTTCACCGTTACATCCTTCTCTCACTTTGTTCTGAGCCAATGGGACAATACAGCCTCTGTAAGGGATACAAAGTACCATCCCCTTTTAAGGGTGGAATAGCAGGTCAAGGACACTAATGATCAAGTAACACATTTCATTAAGTGTCCCAACAGTCTAAATGAAATTTGCAACCATCAGTCAATAAAGTCACACAGCTGCCCAGAAAACATGTAGCAAAAAATATACACATTCACAGATGGACAAATAGAGGTATGGAGAGCTTACATTTCTTGTTTTGAGTCAAAGACAGTGGCAGAGACAAGTTAAGAAGCCAGCTATGCTGGTTGTCATAGTCTAGTAATTAGACAAACACTGTAAATACAAGTGATGTCACATGTCAACAAACAAATCCTTTACTTCCAAATATCAATGTGCACAATTCTTCAGCTGAGACAGTAATACAATTTCTAGGTGAAACTGGTTTTGGAAAACATGGAGTTCACAGAATTCTTGGTAAAATGATGAATGCTTCAATTTTAAGCTACTGATAATTATTTCAATCATTTGTATTTTAATTACATTTAGATTTACAGAAGCTCAAGAATATTAGAAAGAATACCACTAGGAGCATTTCAGAAACATAATCAGACCTAGCGCATCGGTATTGACCATAGTTTACTCATGCTTTTCCAAGCACAAACCCTGGTTACCCGTTATTAACCTCAAATTGTTTTGAAACAAGTGGTGTCTTCCTCACAATCTCTTGTTTGTGCCATTTGTGAACATGGTCTGTGTGACAGTGGTGGGATCTGCATGATCCCAGCACTAGTACTTTTTGATATGTGAAATATCTCTGTTTATAGGGAGCATCAAAATTCTTGAGGATATGACCAGAACTCAGATGGTGCATCCTGCCAGGAGCAGTTATAGAACATATATGTCTTGACTCCAACTTTAATTATTCAGCTGGCTCAAATTACCTTTCACACTTTTCAGCTTCTACTTACACCTATTTACACTACACGGAAACAATGCAATAGGGGTTTTACCATCCATTTTTAGCACTTAGGAGCTAATTTCTAGGTAATGTGTTATCACCTTGCTCGGGCATTTCCTTCAGCACTCCCCTTCTTATCAGCTCCTCTCTGCTTTGTCTTGTCGAAATCTTCCTTTCCAACACTAAAGAAAAAGCACAGTTAAGAATAGATTTATTCTCATACTTGTTGATGCTTGTGAAAAATGTAGAAAAAGACTTTTAAGAAACCCTGAGAAATATTGTTTCCTCTGACTCTGCAGGAGAAGTGGCCTGGGTTTTCACGGACACCCTCTGGAAACATTCTTGCTGAACTTCAGCCACGGAAGGTGGGAATCACCTGATCCAATGTCTTCAGCTGAGCTAGACTCCATGAGGCTTCCTTTACAGTTAATAGGAAAAGGTACTTCCAGAGTGAAACTCAACTCATCCTAGCACAGACATTTAATATTTAAAAGCACCTCTTTCTCACTAATTAGGGTGATTAGGTCAGCCAAAGATACCTTCATCTGTTTTTGTAGACCTTTTTTGTTGGGAGAGAATGCTCAGAACAAGCAATATCCTCAGTCAAGTCACAAAGCTGCTCACAGAAATGCCTTTGTGACATACAAGCTGTTTTAAATGAAAAAAAAAATCTTAAACAGCAGTTAGAAAGTTCTGTTCTAAAATGGAATAACATTCTCATCCAGGCTGGTTGGCTGTCATGGAAAAAAATGCAGCATCCTGTTTTTAGGTTTAAAAAAAATGCATACAACACACAAAAAAAAGACTGTGACATCAAACATTTTAATTATTATGTTTATTTTCCATGAGAAAATGTTAAATAGTTTTATAGGGAAAAGCATTTACAGATGGCAAAATAGAGTAATTCCCCACTCCATCCCATCCCCAAACCAGTACGATTTTGGTCAGTGATCTGGGAAGCCACTGCAATGATTTATAGAACCATGGTGCGTGGTCCAGTGAACATCACTGTTGTAAAATCTCCTTTTCATTGCTTTGTTAGTAAAAGTTAATCACCCATCCTGATCGTGTTTACACATAGGCATCAAAACCCAGGTAATGTTTGGAGCACAAGCTGAGATCACGCGGCAAAACTTCAGCAATGCTGGACTTCATCCTATTAATGCTGTGGGATAGGGTAATTTATCTCATCAACTAATTCAAACACTCTGGTAATCCAATTACTCTCTAGTGCAAGTTTAACTGCTGTATGTAGATTAAATGCTGCAAGAGGTATTGCCTATCTCACTTGAGCTGGCCTAGTTCAAGTGAGCAGTCATATGGCAAAATGAGTGCTACTGTGAGGCACACAAGAGTCCTCACCCACATTTCGGCACTTCTGAGAAATTTACCCTCTGTGCATAGCAGTTGACAAACACCTCTCCCAGCAGCAGGTAGCTGTGGTTGCTGGCTCGCAAGCAAGCTGGCTGAGCTCAGACACCTAAAGGAATCGCTGCTCCCAGCTCTCCACTCCCCTTCTCTGCCAGGGGAGGGGATGGTCGAGCAGAACACGAAGCAGATTCTTCACTTCTCAAATTTACAGCACTGGTTTTATTTCTCACACTGCAAAATGTGGGGATACAGCAACTGCTCCATGTGGGATGCATTTGCCTGCCAAAAAAACACCAGCTTCTGGAAGAACTGGTGGTAGTAACCGTTATGACCATCCTGGTTTAAGCTACACACTCCTGTAAGATCAAGAGCTCATGAACGAGAACAATATTGGCTCAAAAACGTATAAGCCGGTTTTAGATCTGTATTTATATATACTTTGCGAAGTCTGTCTCTTAAAGGTCTAACTTTTGCTGTGTTCAAATAAAACGGAGCCCATGAGCATCATTGCACAGCTGCACAAGCCAACCTACCTATGCCAGTGTTGTTCCAGCTCTCCCCCTCAGCTGCCCACTCCCCTGTCCTCCCCAGTGCAGTTAGTGGGACCTGGCCCCGTAGTTAGCCACCACAACAAGCTGTCCCTTAAACCAACACACCAGGAGTGCTCTTCTGCCAGTCTAACTCCCTCAACTGGCTCCTGGCACAATTGGTTGAACAAGAGTGCGGGCATAAAGCAGGGCACTAGAGAGGTAGGAGCACAGTGCTGCCAACTTAATTTGACTTCCTTTATGCCGGAAATTGATCCTAATCATGATAAGCATCTACTTGGACTGTACTGCTCACAAAAACTACTGTTGGTGCAAAAGTCAGGGCAGAAAAGCATAGCTGGGAATGGGGGAGAGTATGGCAGCCTGAGTTGAGACTGCCCTGGGTTCCGTTCCTAAATTAAACAGGAGTTCTTCCAGTTTTCCCCAATAACTTTTTAAGGTATATATCCTGCAACTGTGTGCCACACAAGTTATTGGCACAGCAAACAAAACACAGGAAAGTGCCCTATTCTAGCAAGGAGCTTTTCATGTAGGTCAACTCCCAGAAAGACTTCTGGAAAAGAGAATGGGAACAACAAAGCCAGAAGACTGTGGGCAGGCACTGACTGAGGGCTGTAATCATTCCAGAAAGTATGTGTATTTATCAGCAGAGTGCAATTTCCTTTGATACAGACCCCAAGGATGAACTCTTTGTGCACGTACTTTATACCTGTTTTGTCACTGGCAATATAAATACTCCCTTATTATTATTTAAACTTTGCAAGTATAATTTACTTCCTACTTTTTTTCATCTCTGCTTCCTTTTTGCATCTGCTTTATTGTGGACAATGAAATCAGATGCTCTCTCATGTATTTCTTTTTGTGAGATTTAATCCAATACCGGTTGAAAACAATTACGTCCTTTCCCTCAAATTCAATAACATTGGATCTGATCCCCTCATCAATGTCTCTCTCTAGTTTTCAGGGTGATGTTTTTTGTTTGCTTGTTTTTTCAGTTCTACAACACTGAATTAATAATTGTACCAAACTAAACAATGAAGAGTCATGGAAAATGTCACATGGAATTAAAAGATGTTAACTCCTCACACTTCCACTGGAAGATCTCAAAGCATTTTATTAACATTACATAGGTCTTGTGACATCCCTTAAATATAACTATCTCCATTTTACAGATTAGAAAATTTATGAACAGATAAGAAGCTTAAGCCCCAATCCTTAATCATCTAAAATGCTAGCCACGAGTGTTGTTTCTATTTAAACTGATAAAGCTCAGTTAATTCAGCTTGAAAAGATAATTTATTTAAAATTCACTAGCTTTCGCTATGAATATCTTTTAATTCCTACAAACAGGCAGAATTTAAATTTAAATAAAAGTGATCAAAAATATGTACCCTTGTGTAAGAGGAATGAGTAGACTGTCTACTTATGAACCTGTACTGGTTGCTGTTTAGACAGGTGGACTCATTATTTATTGCTTATTACAGTCTTTGCACTATATAATACATTTCACATTTGCACAACCAAGTATTTTGATTATCTAGCCCAACTGCACTGAGCTTTAAGGGTCTCAAACTATTTAGTTGTGCAAATCACATTAGACTACTGTTATGTTTCAGTAAACTCTCCTAAAATAATGTTCTTTACAAAGTCAAGCGTTCAGAAGTTAAAAAAAGTTTTAATGAGGGCTGACAAGTGTGCAGATGGTACAGCTCTTATTTGCTTGTTATGTTTTACCTTTGCCACCCCTGCCTCATTTAGGATACAGACTGCACTGTGTTCAGTGAATGGTTTCTTTGACTAAATTTTTAACTTTACCTTACCTTTTAACTGTGGCTCTGACCTCATTTAAGGAGCAACCTAAACATTAATTTGAACAGAAAACTGTTAGTTTTACCAAACTGAATCAAAGAGAGCACATTCTTCTCCTTGATGCCCATGTGAGATACAAGTTGGGCAACTTTTGGCCATAGCATAATTGAGTCATAATAAATGTCAGCATGCTTGATAATAAGTGTATAATTCAAGGTAAATTTTCAGATATAATTTCCCACATTAAAATTGTGATAATTCAAACAACAAAACACAACAAACAAACAACAACAAACCAACAACCCAAGCCATAGGAATTCTGGTTAAATTGACTATTTATAAAATCAACAGAAAGAAAGACATGACCATAGGTGATCTCCTGCTGAGCTAATGCCATAGACAACTGTAGAAACAGTTATAATCTATCTGAACCACCTGGGATGGGTATCACTATTTGTCACCTTTGAAACAGTTAAGTCTCCTGAATTCAGTACAGGAAGAGTACTGTAGTTTGGTGCTTACACCACTGTCCCTCTTGGCATGCTCCTTCCTCTCATCACCTCTGTAACAACTTATTCATGGTCTTTCTCCTTCGCTTGAAAGAGCTTAATCTTCTTTAGTTTCCAGACCTAACTCTCTTCTCTTCCTTCTTCTATCAGAACTTGCCATACGCTTTTCATGTGCTTCTCCCATAATCACACCTTTGTGTCTTTCTTCCTGATCTTCATTCCTGCAATGTCTGATCTTACAGGTTATTACTATTCCTCACTTAGGAGCAGAAGGCTAGTACTATCCTTGAAGAACTATATGACAAATACTGTTATCTGTATCACCATCAGGTGGAAATCCTTAAGCTGAGTGACCAACGGATCTTATTAAAACAAATCTTTTCTGTCATATGTGTATAAGCTCTTGTGAGGCCCCACTGAGGATACTGTGTTCAGCTCTGGGGCCCCCAGCACAAGAAGGAGATAGATGTACTAGAACAAGTCCAGAGGAGGGCCACAAAGATGACCAGAAGGCTGGAGCACCTCTCCTACGAAGAGAAGCTGCGGAAGGTGGGGATGTTTAGCATGGAGAAAAAAAGGCTCCAGGGAAACCTCATTGTGGCCTTCCAGTACCTAAAAGGGGCCTACAAGAAACCTGGGGAGGGACTCTGTCAGGGAGTATAGTGGTAGGATAAGGAGTAATGGTTTTATACTAAAAAAGTGTAAGTTTAGATTAGATATTCAGAATAAATTCTTTACTCGGGGGTGGTGAGGCACAGGGAGAGGTTGCTCAGAGAAGCTGTGGATGCCCCATCCCTGGAGGTGCTGAAGGCCAGGCTGGATGGGGCTTTGGGCAACCTGGTCTGGTGGGAGTTGTCCCTACACATGGCAGGTGGTTGGAACTGGGTTTAAGGTCCCTTCCAACCCAAACCGTTCTGTGATTCTATAATAATGTGTCTGTGTGTGTATAAATATATATAAATCTTATAGGCATCTGTGATATCTATAAGTATATAAATTAGCGTATATAGAAATATTACATATATGCACACTTCCCAACATTCACAGTAACATATTGTCTATAACAGTAAGCAATAATGAAATGGAAATAGCAATTTCTCCACCTGTGTACATGTGCATATTGAGATCAATTATACAAACGAGTCAGTCCTGCCTGTAAGTGTAATTGGTTACCAACCCTTGCCTGCTGAGGAAGTTGGAGGTGAGGCAAGCTTAGCTCTCAGACATCATGCTCCAGGAGATTTAAAAAATCTCGAGTCAAAATCTTCCTCTTACTGCAATCACGAGTGAAGTTTCCACTGACTTCAGGTGTAACTAACAGAAAGCATGTCAATTTATCACACTCTATGTTGCCTTGAACTGTAGCCCTCATTTACCTGAGTAAATTTTACTCATCCAAGGGATCCCACAAACGTGTATTTTTAGCCCAATATAAATAACAGTAAACCCAATCAAAATAACAGTCTACCTCAAAAGGCAGTTTCCATCACTTCCTAACTGCCTCCTCAAAAGAGAAGTCTTAGTGACATTCAGCAGCTACAAACCTCAAGCAATTTAAAAAACCATCCTCTTATTTAAAGAGTAATGTGAGATTCTGGATATTCTCCAGTCATTAGTTTTGCCCGTCCAAGAGAAGCAAGAGAGAATTCCGATTTTTAATTTTTCTCTGACCCAGTAAGAGCTAAAATTGCCTACTGCTCCCTGTCTGCACATACCGCCACACTGGGGCTTTGAAGTGGCATCTACTTCATGCCAAGACATAAACTGCTGCCTTGCTTGCCTTCATATTGAAACACTGAGGCAGGGAACGGGGTGAAGCCCTTGAGATAATGCCATCTCCTGTTTGATTTTACTTAATTTTGAAAGCCCTATGGGCAGAAAGTATACAACCAGTGCCCTGAGAACAGATTTTCTGAGATGCAGCATGGAGAATATGTTGCTGAAGGAAAAAATTCCAGCCATCATTCCTACATTGGCCCAAATACTTCCACATCACATCTAGTTCTCCATGTTTTTTGCTGTTTGTGGTATTTGTTGTTTATGAATATCTTTCAGTTGCTAGCATAATACAGGCACATGAGATTTTGTCAACACACTGCATGGTACAGTCCTGTCAAATCTGTAACATGAACCTTTCCAAAAGCTGACTGAAAACCCAGTTACACCAATAGAAATTCTTTCCAATATCCCATATTCTGTCTTAGAAGAAATGCTTTCTTCAGCTGCATCCATACTTAGCAAGTTTTGGCCCTGTTAAGAGAATAAGCAATACATGCAATGACCATCATACTGTCTCCCATGGTCTCAGAACAAGAGATTAGCCTCCTGCATGTGAGATACACGTACACACACCGTTCTGCAATGTAAATATATCTGTCTGAGTTGTCCGAGGAAGAGGATTTCCTGTAGGAATTTTATTTTGTACGGATGTTTTCCCCATTCTCATATTAGATAAGCAAGTTTCTTCTGCTGTGTCAATTAACCAGCAACAAGGGGCGACTTGCCAAGTAAATGCATCTTTTTAATCTCTGCTGGCCCTGGATCTGTTTCCTCAAGAAATAAAAGGATAACCTTTTTTTTTTTTTTTCTGAAACAACCAGCTGAAGCAGGATGAACACAATCCAAATTAGTTTTCATTTCAAATTCCAGCCTCACAGGAAAGACGTATACAAATGTAAGTGGTTCCATACCTTCCTTACATAGAGCTTAAAAACAAAGGAGTATCTCCCTACAGCTCTGGGGTTTCCTGACAGCAAAATAGCCCCCAGGCACGTCAAGATATGCTTTCAGTGCAAGCTAACCCGATTTGCACTGAATAGCTATAGCTCATTCGTGATGCAGCTGGGGCTGGCACCCTGTCTGTTTCTGGGATTTCTGAGGACACAATCCCTTAGTGCTGCAGAAACAGCACGATTTATCCCTATCATTTCTCTGTATGGAATTATGTGAGGAGGTCATCTGTGTTTCTGGCCAAGACAGAGGAGGAACTGCAGGAGGACACTGGAAGTCAACATAAATGACTTATGTGTACTCCTGCCAGCACTACCAGTATTACTAGTAGGCAATCAGTATGAATGAAAGATGTATCTAGCTCAAAACAGGCTACTAGCATAAGACCAGTACAGCCAGACTTGGAAGAAAAAGTTCTGATGGTAGACAAGAGAGTAAACGACAATAACATCTAAACAAGGCTATGAACTAAATTTGCCTTGAAGATGTACTCAAAATTTTCACTCTGTAGAGATTAGTCAGTATGGTCAATTAGGTGCCACTTTCACCTAGCCAAAGGTTACATCTTAGAGAGCCACAAGGGGTAAAACTCCAATATAACAAGTAGATGGAAGTTAATTTGGGAACCTTTCATTTACTTTTAAAACTTACAATTCATGTCATCCAGATTTACTTTCTTTTCATTTCTCCAGCTTAGAGAACCAGACTTGCTATTTCTTAGGTGAAAGTTGAGACATTCAGATATTACATAACTCCCAGAATTTCACTTTTACAGAAAAAAAAAATAAAGGCAGTAAATACTGTGATGGTTGGCAAAATTCATGTAACCTTACAAATGCAAGCTGGTCATACACTGAATGTACAAAGGAATACAAAAGCTTCCAAAACCTGAAATTAATACCCTATATCACTATATTTGCACAATCCCACACAGATTAGTGAAATTTTACAGCATAGTGGGATAGATCATTAAATCCTTATTAAAAATAGAGCATACGGACTCTTTAGAGAAAATAAAAACAGTCTACTAAATAATGAAAAAATATAAGTAGTTCCCAAACTTGCGTATAAAATCATGTTCTATTCACCAAGACACGCACTGAATTTGTGGTTTGTATAATTTAGATGATTAGAATGTTTTTGTGTTTTACTAGCTGAGTTTTACATTACTTTATGTTATTAAACATAAGAACAGCATTTACAGTATAAAGCTTGGGTACACACTACATGGTTATCTAGCAGGATGTTATCTAAACAATGAAATAAAAATGATTTTTTGTAAGGATAATTTAAAAGTCTATATAGAAGATATTCAACACAAGATACATTAGGCACTCTAGCGAATCAATTGCGCTAGTAGATTTCTTTTTTCAAAAAGAACTATTAAATATAAAGTTCTGTGACTGAACTTAGAGTGGGGACTTTAATTATTTAACTGTTACCTCCTCCTGCATTGAACTTTTCCCATGCCCTACAACATTTATAGAGATACTTCATTTGTGCCGATAATTAACTTCCACTTTTCAATACATAATTATATACAGTCATGTATTCAATTGACCAAAAGAGCTCCCGGTTACATGATCTATGGACTACATTGATCTTTCACCACTGACTCTATTACTCTTCTGACGATTCATAGTGCAAATTCTCCTAACATTCATGGATTTCTCTTTGCACACTGGTGCTCCTCATTTTGAAGAAAAGATTTATCACAAAATAAAACTCTAACCTTGGAAAAATAGACAAGGAAATCTACATTATTTTTTTAGCTTCCAGATCTGAAAGGCAGTGATGCATAACTGCAGTTGAAATAAATGAAAAAAATCAGTTGTCTAAATTTTAAGTCTTCCAAAAGAGTGGCTCTGTGTTTCCTCTCTGCTTCAGTATGCTCTATTGACAGTAATCACAATGCAAGACCACAAGTCCAAGTGGTAACCTTTGCAGAAAATTAAAAACTACTACTTCTTGTTATGGTTTGCTGTATTAGCTTTCTGCTGGATCAGGTTGGTGATCTACTCATCACAGAACGGATGCCGTTATGCAGGAGGCAGTGGAAAACAGACATGGCTGAGATAACTGAGAAGACAAAGTATCACTTGAAAATTAGCTATAAGGTAGTTGAGATAGACTCTGCTTCCCAGTAATTACCTCCTTCTTAAGAGTAATAAACGCAGCTATGCATTGAGAGTACACAGGGGCAAAATCAGAGACTCAATGTAAAGTGCTCAACATATTCTGCTGTAACGCGAACAATACTGTAGCTCTCGTGCATATAAATGCAGCAAACTTCAGGGAAAGAGGTAACATCCCTTATTACCAACTGGTGTTGCTGTACCGCACCTGAAAAAGGCATTTTGTGACTCAGAGTTTGTTTATTTAAACCTATAGCATAATTTGAAAGCCAGATTTTTATTACAGTTCTGAAATTATTTAATGTTTTCTGTCCATTACATCAACTGTTAGGCATCTCCAGTGTTCAGGTGCTCAATCTAAGATGCCTTCACCCTGAATAACTTTATCTGAAGTCAGTGCCAGTGGTACCTGTGGATTCCTCACACCTGTGGAAGGACTTGAGGGACTAAGCTATCAAAAACAACACAAGCAAATTAAGTATATGCAAGTAACAAAGCAGGTACTTTTGGAAATGCTGAGCTCAATTTCTTTGTGCCTCATTTCCTCCTTTTGTAAAAGAAATATGAATGTGTGTTTTGCCTTGGTATTATATGAATTGATGTCATGCTTGTATGATTGTATTGAGGCTGCTAAAGATAGCATAATGTAAGAAATACTGTATTTAACGTGAATATATCAGATATAAATTTGTAAAAAATGACTGCAAAATGACACATGCATTGTTATTTAATGGCTTAACAATTTAACATAAGGTAATGTGTGGTGACAGTTTGGGGAATGTCTGTATACAGTAATAAAAATACTGATTATTCTGAAGAATTCAGTGCATATCTGACCATGTACCTCCCTAAAGGTAGAACATTCAGGAGTCATTAACTAGGAAGAACTTTGCCCTAGAAATATGATAAAAGTACTAGGAAAGCTGAAGGAAACTGGAAGCAAGGCAAGAGTTATCAGGCTTAGGAGAACTTTTTGATTGCAGTAGTAGAAGAAATTGTGGTGGGGTTGTCACAGGGTACCCAGAGGAAAAGGATGGTTTCTTTTTGCCTTCTGAGTAAATATAGCATGTTTTAGAAGTTACACTGAAAAACAACAGAGTTCCATTCTGTAATTGTTATCAGTTGCTGGGTTTAAAATATAAAACAGTGGACTCCTGAGAGTTCAGAAGAGCCTATTAGGGACATTTTGGGAGGTTAATATTGGTTTTCTAACCTAAAGGCACGGAAGACAGTGGACAGAGAACTTGTACTGTGGAAACGAATCTGAAAAGCCCATAGATGCTCCATGAACTCTGATAAAGCTCAAGTTGAGAAAAGCATAGCATCAAATATCTGAATCCCCAAATAGAAGTTGGGGATTTTTCTGGAGAAAGCTTGGACAGAGCTCTGACACACAGAGACATACATGCATGATTGGGTTCAGTTTCCTAAGCGTGACTTTCTACAGTCACTTGAGATGTCCCAAGATTTTGGGGATATCTGCAAAGGGATGGCAAACATGATGCAAAACCTTTAGGGAGCGCAGTCAGGATGTCCAGAGCACCTCAGGTGGCACCAAGCACCTGTGTTTAGCTGACTGAATCCTAGCCCTCCATCTTGCTCATTTTCAGAAGGAACATAATTCAGTCACAGCATTTTCTTTCAGACTGTTCTTCAAGCCTATCCAATAGGGGATTGAAGGGGCTGAGCAGCCAGTATGAAGGCAGTGGTAGCAAATCTGATCCTCGTTCTCCTGCTGGGCATGACCACATATGCTTCTCACCTCTGAACAGACCAAACTTCTGTCCCCATGAAGGCAAGGTTTGTTTCATAACCCAAGCCATTGGCTATTAGGAGAAGACAGAGACACTTCCAACATTCCTGAGAACATGTAGCATACAGTCCAGTGTTTCTTAGTTAAAAAATAATACTTTCAACATCAAAAGAATATCATATATAATGAATATTAAATGAACAAATTGCATATTTTCGGTGACAGGCTCAGGACAGAAGCTGAGTAAGGTTTTTCCTTGCCAAGAATCAAACAGTTTTTGTGTATGTCAAATACCGTGCCTAAATTATTTCTGCCATCTAACATCTAAGACCTTTTCAAGCATTATCCTCAAAGCTATTACTGCATTTCTTACTAGTTGTCACCAAAGGACCACGTGCATACCTGCCGATGTTTCTCTGAATTTGTCACTGGTCTTCTTCTTCCTCCATTTCCAAGGTTTAAAGATTTTGCCGATGGTAGAGAGTTTGCCCTTTCTCTTGAAGGGAGGAGTTTGGGATCCTGGGGCTGGTCCATCCGAGTTAGCGATTGAAGCCTTATCCAAGCCATCAACTGCATAAACAAAAAAAGCAAAGGTAACTGAAGGGTGGAAAATAAAGTGGTAGCTAACAGGTAAAGCGCTCCATTATCAGACTGCAAAAGGCTGTGTGGCGGTCCCCATTTTTCTCCTCCAGAAGGCAGTCAACAGGCATTTTATCACACCTGCAGTCAGAAGCCAGTCCTCACCTTAGCTAGCCCCATGCTTCACTTCTGCTCAGCATCCCCACTAGAGCCAGCCAGAGCAGGCTGCTCACAATGTGCCTCTGGCATGTGCGCGTTTCTCTGGTTCTTCATCTCTGTTGAAGTACTCCTTTCAACACATGTTTATGTGACATTTTCTCTGTCTTTGGTAAAGCTGAATAACTAGCTATCATGATACAGAAAACAAAATCCGCACAATGTAAAAACATAAACCGTTTCTTTGGAGTAAAGCAAATCCCCTTTTAAAAGAGCTCTAATGATAACTGTGCTGGCAGCAGAATGGAAATAGTTCAGTTTGATATCCCTGGTAATCAGTCGCGCACAGTGGAGCATGCCATGAGTCAGGCTTTATACTAAGAAAATGTATTTAACAATTAGCTTTTGGGCTGTAGCCAAAATATAAGGAAGGATCACTTTTCTGCAAAAACATATTGAGTGATATCAAAGCCAGTATTTATAATCAATGGCTGTAACATTGAGTTTTGTGAACCAAATCAGTGCTCGTTGAACAACACGCAGCAGCACAGAGTTAAAATAAATTTCCCAGAAATTTCCCTGAGAAGTCTACTATTATCTATTTCTATATAAGAACTAAGGTTTCTTCGAGCATTCCACTCCTGATCCTGCAAACACTTCAAATGGGCTTAATTTTATTCACGTGAGTAGCTTCACTGAAGTAACCGCGATTACTTACGTACATAAAATTAATCACAGGCTTAAATGTTTGCAGCATAATGGCTCTGTAATTGCTGTCATTCACCTAAACATTCCAATTATAACCAGTTTGGAACAGAGCTGATGCCACTGTCAACAGTAATAATGATAATCATAGACCATTAAATAAGAAAGTGCTATTCAAAGAACAAAATATCGCTGCTCCCATTTTACAGATGGAAAATATGAGGCATGGAACAGTTAAGTTTTTAATTTCATGTCTGTCAAAATGGCTTCCTAAATCCTGGTACTGTATCTTAGCTGCTAAGAAGATATGTATTCAGACACATAACATCATGGTGAAATCTTATTACTCTGTTTCTCAGACAAATGGCATTTAATGAGACCTATATTTGTCCTAGACTTCAGATTGATATAGGATGCTAAAAAAAATCTTTTCTGTGAGAAAGCTGATGTCATGCAATCAGAGTCCAAAAAACTTCATTCCCAATGTCTTGAAATGAAGTACTGGGAAAAAAAGATCCATTGTATAACTTAACTGAAATCTATGAAGTTAAAAACCAGAGATGAATTTGTATGAAAATGATAGCATTCAAATCAATAAATCTGAGTTATGCCATAAAATGCAACAAATTCTGTACTGTCAGAGAGACAGAGCAAACAGCTTAAGAAAACTTTTCCAGCAGAAATTACTGTTATTCAGATACATCAACATTTAAAGTTATTTTTCAAGTGTTTTCCTTGGGTACTTTCTGGCCTGTAACACAGAGATAAGATGGAAGAAAGGTGCTGAAATGGGCTTGAAATGTAAAAAGCCAAGATTTTCGTAAGGGCCAGTCTAGGTCTACCCATCACATGGGTACAAAACCCCATCTTCCTTGCTTGCACATCCTGGAAAACGTTATCAGGGTGATCCTTCGGGAGGTTTAAGATGACGCTCCTGTGCAATGGATGAGCCCCTAAGAGGTGGGTCGGAGAGTCTGAGCAAGAGGTGGGGATCAGAAGACCACCAACGCAAGCCAGCAAGGAGCTTGGCAGGAAGAGAGAGACATGGGACAGCAGCAGGACCTCTGCAGGGGTGTCCTGTCTGGAATTAGGGATTGCATTTCTTTCTAGGTTTCCAGTCACTGCCTGTGGAGTTTATAATCCTGTACTGAATACTGAAGCCTCTGCTGCAAACTGTGGACCTAATGGAGAAGTACAATTACTTGAAGGGTAGTTACAAAGATAAGAGAACTGAATTTTTCTTGGCAATTCCAGGCGACACAACGAGGTGCAAGGGCCACAGATGGTGGCTGGAGAGAGCCAGGCTGGACATAAAGAATGCACTTCCAGGAGGAGGGTGCAGGCTGGGGAATCCCTGCCTTCGGAGGTTTCCAGGGCTTAGTCAGGGCTGTCCTCATCTCCTGTCAGGAGTAATCCTGCTCAGAGAGGCTGGACTAACTCACCTCCCAGTCAATGCTTCTGCAGTGCTGAGGGATGTGGAAAACCACGGTTGCTTGTGAAATCTGTGCTAGCAAACCCAAAGACTCAGGAGCGAGGTGCTGAAGGAAAGAGATGAGGATCTGGTAGCTGAAGAGCTTTGTCCCGGGACAGGAGCCAAGCATTATCTCATTTGCAGAGGCAGTCCATGAGTTCATTAGTGAAAGGCTACCCGCTCCTTGGCTGCAGCAGGACAAAACCCATGTTCTTGTCTTCACTGGCTTTGAAAGGCTGGGTTATTGATGTGAAGAGCCTGCGCCCTGGTGATAGACAGCACAGTCTTTATAAATACTAGAACATAGCTCTTTTCAACTCCTCCTGGGTCATGGAGTCCAGCCTGGTGCAGGCAACCACTTTCACAAAAGGCTCATCTGAATTTTTTCTCCTGTGCCTGCCAGAGGGAATGGAGGATTATGGTTCCAATAGTTCCCCACAGAGAAACATGGATTTGGATCACTCCTTCCCTCTGCTGAAAACATTTAACTCTGAAATAATGATATTCATCCCAGCTAAAGAAATCTGTCTGCTTCAAATTAGCCAGCATACCAAATAAAAAAAAAAAAAAAAGGATCAATTCAGTGGTGAATACTTCTGTCTAGGAAGACTGCAACTCTTGAAAAGGGGATTCAACAGTAACTCCTTCTGACCATAAAACACGAGGAGTTCATTTATCAAATGAGCTCCGTAAGTGCTCATAATTAGGAATTTACTCATCCATTGACCTTGTACCACTTCCTTCATTTGGAAAAAAAGGATCTAAATACGTATCTGAAAAGAAAGAATAAGCATGGCCAAACATCATGGGTTGGTTTTAGAAATAATCTGAGATAAAGTAACACTTCTAGGAAAAAGGACGTATTTAAATTCAAAAGCAATAGTAAAGTAGCATATTTTAGCAATTAATAAGTTGCCTAGAGGAAAAAAAAAGAATTTCAGCAATGACGTTCCACAGCATATATGGAAAGATCTTTTCAAAAGCTATTAGTTCTCATCTTCGAAACACTCAGCAGGAAATTGGTGTTTAAGATTTACACTGTTTGCTTTATAGGTCATGTATTATTTAGGAATAAAGGAGTGTATTTTTCACCTCAGAGAGCTTATGTACCTTCTATTAATCATTATAAGTGCTATACGCTTTCACTCAGATGAAAGGAAACACCTTAGTTTTCCAAGATTAGAGGAATTTAGTCACTTGTGTTATTCTTTCTATTTGTACAGTGTCTTGAAGACCTCCCTTCTTCCCACCATCGTCAGAAAGCCAATGAGTCATTCCACTGCCTTCAACAAACATAATTTTTAAGTTTGACATTAGGACTTTTGAGTATACTACCTGCATAGTCTATTTTGTTATATCGCTGTCCTTTATCCTAGATGCAGATTTTCCATCTGAAGGATAAGTGTCTGATTATACTGAATGTTGGAGAAAATGTAAGAAGGTTCATTTAAATGAAGTTTGCTTTTAAAAAATAAATAGCTTTATTGTTGGCTAGCCAGACACATTTTGGAGTTTGCGTACTATTTCACTGGACTTCCTTTATGGAAACTAGTGACAATGCTGCAATGCCATTCGTGCTTTGATTCTGGGGGACAAAAAACGGTGGGCTGGAGAATTATACACACGTTCTTCTGAACTGAGAGTCCAAGAATAAGAAGGTTACAAAATGGAGTTTGAAAAACACAGTTTAAAACAAAACAAAACAAAAAAGTAGGGAGGGTTATCACTGGAACTTTACACATTAATATTCTAGCTCTAGGTTCCTGGATGAGTTCTGTGCTGATGCTCCCCAAACACTCACTGTAAGCAACAGCATGCCTCTGTCAGTCTTTCTGCTTGCATCAGGACTTTGCTTCCGAAGGGAACCTCCAGACTGCTTCCACTTGCTAAGCTTTGGTTTGTATTTCACAGCAGCTATGAAGAGCATGAACAAGTTTTGTTAAGCATGCAACTGAACTGGAAGATGAACTCCAGGAGGGCATCTTGTGCTCCCTGTGCTGAGGAGCAATCAGTCTGGGGTACCAGGCTACAGCCAGCTAAAACCAAAACAGCTGCAACTGTTTTACTTTACACACTCGTTCCCACCACACCGCAATACCTGCCAATGTAGACATAGTCTGAACAAAATGAGACAATGCACTGGTACCAGCAGTGCTTCAGTCAAGGAATTTGAAAGGTTCAAGGCATTTGATTCTGCACTGCTTGACACATCTATTTCTGACCTTTCTTGTAAGCTGGAGGGTGGCATTTAAATCAGTATCATCAGGGACCTCTCACTCTAGGTAGCAGAAGATGCAAGGGAAATAAATCAAAAATCATCATCCTGTAAGTCTATTAACCACTCCTGTTGATGTCATCCCAAGCATTATATCAATCTCCAAGAGGAAATTCTGTTGTAAAAGACCAACTACAACACTGAGACACTGCAAAGCCAAATCTCACTGGCACAGGCTCGATGAAAGAAATAAAAAGCCCTTCCCTGAGCTTGCAGGCAGCCAGCAAAGATTAGATTGGTTTAGGGATGACCTTAACTTTCCTATAAACAACCAAAGATGGAAATGCCTGAACGCATCTGATCCTAGGAAGGCTACTTGGAAAAAACAACTTTGATCTCTGTAGCTGCCTGGGAGACACTTTTCTGCTCTGAATGATCTCCAGAGGTGTTGTGTGGCTGCAGCAGCAGCATGGATTATATGCAGTTTTTCCATAGCATGGTGCATTTCAGCACTGCGATGTTCACGTCAGCACTGAAACACACAAATACCTTCTTCAGGTAAGAACTTAGAACTCACTTTACAAAATGCAACAAAAACTATCCATCAAATTGTTTCAAGCAAGTCTACTATAAATACCTTTGAAATAAATAGCTGTGATTCTACTGGTTCCATGCCTTTTGGTCTAGAATGCATTTAGGCCATTTCTTTTTAAAGATTTGCTTTAAAGATAATTCATGAACAGAAAAAGGGGGCTAACCTTATGCAATAGGTTGTGCTGTACTTTTTATTCTTGGCAGTGAAAGTGGAAAGCCAGTAGAAGAATCTACCCTCACTACTGGATAATCAGAGTCATGCAGATTATATAAAAAAATATATATGATGTTGTTATGGCATTCTTATTCTAGTAGAACCACATTTTAATAGGTAATGGATCATAATTTGTTGCTTGTAGTTTATTGCTAGTAACTTCTGTCAGTGATGATTTAACAAAGATAAAACCCAAGTAGCTTAAGTAGCTGGTAGGTGTATACTCGGATTTTCTTTTAAAGAGTCCTTTACTGAATCTGAATAGCTTTAATTAGTCCATATTCCCATTTAGTCCCAAGGAGAAGGAGTTTATTAGGTAGACTTTGCTGTGAGTATGAAATATCCTACAAAACTGCTGTTTAATAATTCTCATCTGAAAGGTGGTTTAAATAACAAGTACACTGGAATCAATGCCTCTAAGCAAATTTTAATTAGTTTATTCTTGTCACAATGATACTTGTTATCCTGGAGTAAAAAAGCTCTTAGGGCTACACCCAACAACAGAAATAAGGCAGAACTTAGGTCCCTATGCCAAGAGTTGTGCTATTGGGAACCTGAGGAACTCTGATCAGAAGTGCCCTGACTCTGAAAGTGCAGGTGCTGCAAGTCATGAGATTAAAATTATCTGAAAACTCTGCTTTACTGCACATAAAATATAAGCCCAAACCAGACTCTCACAGCAGACTGGCTTTGGTGATGAAGGAATTTTCTTCTTTGCTCTTCCATCTGCTCATTCCTGACCCTAAAAAAATATTCCATCCTTTCAGTTGTAAAAAATGCAACTGTTCATTGGGCTTGATCTCAAGTAGATCTCAATGATCCAGACAAAAATTGTCTCCCCTTTCTACCCTCTTTCCTTTTTTGAAAGATTACTTTTAATCTGGGTCACTGTAGTGATATAGTCTTCAGCACAATCCTACAAATGCTTGAAGTGTCAGGATCGGATAAGGAGAGAGCTGTGGCATGGGCCAGATTGGACTGGGCAGACAGCCTAAATCAGCTGCAGCCAGAATACCATGAAACTGTAGCCATGGACCTGACAGCACTAAACAGCCTAGCACATACCATGTGCCTGAGCCCAGATTAATCCACTAAATGAGCATATATTTGCCTAGAGTATTTACAGGGCAGGCAGAAGACTTGGGTTCCTCCTCCTCCTTCCCAAATGAATAGCATTGCAACCTCCTGTCCTTTCCTTCTCAAGGAACACCCTACCTGGGAGTGTAATGGTCCTCTGCAAAAAGCAGTTTGGAGGCCATTCAGCCAACAGCAAGAGCCGGAAGAAGGAAGAAGATGCTGTACTTGGGTAGCTAAATTAATTAATTTATAGAGATATAGGAAATCACATGTACATCATTGATGCAATAAGTATGGGCCTTCTGCAAGAAAAATTGTTGCTCTGCTTAGATGAGAATATACAACACCACTTGAATCACCAAGTAGGAAAAGGCACAGAACCAAGTGCTCCACTGACACCGACATGCTGTGGTAGGACCAGTACCTATTACCTTCACTGGCACTGGGTATCTCACTTGCAATATTAATGTGGTATCACCCCATCACCCTTAAATTGTGTCAATATAACCTTTGCTGCAATACTCAGGGGATTGCCATATCTAATCATGAATGAATTGAGAAATGCAACAGAAGATGCAATGGCTTCAGTTGAAGGCTACCTTATGTGTGGATTTTGGTCTGCAGGATTTCTACACTTCCTACCTACCAGTTAGTTGGTTCAGTTATTTTTCTCTTCCTCTCACTGCACCCAGCTGTCCTGCAGGGATGTGCTGCTAAAGTCATCTTGGTTTATTGAGACCTCAAAACCCCTTTCTGACAGTGTTATAATTTTCTATACAGTCTTGCCAAAGGGAACAGAGTTTGAAGTCACGGTTTTCATGCCAGCAAAATCAACATGTTTGTGCAGCTGTATATTATCCCAATTTAGTGACAAGAACAATAACTCATCAACTTGCTATAGAGTATGGTAAGCCACTTATTCCTGGAGCTTACTGGAAAAAAATCAAGACACTGCGTGGTAAAATGTTTGACGTGGTCATTAAAAAACAGAAGTCATTCTGACACTATCAATGTCATTTTCAGAAAAATCTCTCCAGTTCCGTAACGTTATATCCATTTTTCTTGACCCCAACCAGATGGAAAGACAGGTCTTTTTTCTTTCTCTCTTTTTATTTTCTACTTGGAAGGGAAAAAAATGAAACTAATCCCCAGAGGATAAACTGACAAACAGGAGAGCTATAATCTACCTCAGAGCAGCACAATGAATTGGCATCTGAATGCTTTTGCCTTGCCATACATCTGGAGTTTAACTTTGGGGAAACTCTGTCATGAGCTAATTGACTTGATTGTGTTTTAATTAAATGAAAGGAAAGAGCTGAAGTTCAAACGTAGGCGGCTGAATGGTAGTTTCCATATGGAACTGCCAATGTTGCAAAATGTTAATTGGGCCTCCTGCTGGCAATGAGCTAAACAGGGTGGGCAGCGGCTACTTCAGATGGATTCTGGCTGCTGCCTGAAAGCAGCCGGCATGGGTAGCGGGGGGATCCTCCTCGGGTAGCTGCAGCCTGAGTGCCCCCCGGGCTTCCGCAAGGGTATACGCAGAGACACCCTTCGGGTTGTCAGAGTCGCACATGGACCAGCAATGCCAAAGTTCAGAGAGATGAATTTTTATAGGGGTGAACCATGCAACTCCCATTTCACCACAGGCAAAGCGTTACCTTGCTGCAGAAAGCCAGAGAAAGGGAAATCCAGTTTTGCATCTGTGGACAAAAGGCCATATTCTGCTCTCCCCTTTGGTAAGTCCCTGCCTGGGCTCCGCAAAAAGCACAGCCAGCACCGTACTAACCCTGTACAGGCACCTCTAAACCCCTTGGAGAACAGCACGTTAGCATTGAAGCTAGGAGAGGCACACCCTGCCACCCGTTCCTTTGATGCTGTGCACAGAAGAGGAGGATCATGAGCCATGTCACACGTTTCAGATTTGTCTGAGCAATGGTGCTGTCTCCCACATGCATTTATTTCAGCTCTCTCTCTCAGCTGTAAACCTAGGACTAATTTCTAAGAGCCTGGACGAGCTTGTTTAGCTGTTTGTCTTTTTACCTTGCCTGAGTAAACTGCCCTTGCCATATCTGTGCAAGGCTCCCAACTACATCTGCACAGGCATTTGAGCAAATGGGGGGTGTTCTGTGGTGCATTAACACTGTGGTTTTACCTCTGTAATCTCACCTACTCTATTTTCATCTGCTTCTCGTGTCAAAACATACTAGGATTTTGCTTAGGGATTGAATAAAAATAAGGACCTGACCTTATGCTTGTAATATGCCCACAAACGTGTTTGCAAATTAAGAATTTACATTTTGGCATCATGCAGTCCGTATTAGCACATCTGCACTACTTCCTGCTCTCCAGCCCAGTGTTTAACTTCCATCCCTTTGCCTTACCAAGAAAGGAATAAACAAATGCTTTGCAATCCCGTTATGCAGGTCTGAAAGTGATCTGGCTGCAAACATCTCGATACCTGCTCTCTGACTGGAACGCGGCTGGCTCAGACCAAAAGAAGAGGGATCAGCAGTTCAACGCGGGCTGCTTGCTCCTCTCTTCTCAACCCCAACACTCCAGTGAAAAGAAGCAAACGGAAAATTTCCAGACAGTTACGTTTTCCAGATATATGAAACATCAGGTCAAAGGTTGCATTCTAGATCCAAGCAACTTCCACAAAAATGGGGAAAAAAATCCAAGCAGAGTAACAGAGATGTGGGAGGACAGAAACAACAACAACAAAAACACAGTACATGTGAAAGAGCATCCAAATTGCTTTGAAAGGCTGAGGATTGAAAATTAATGCTGTGTGTCAGAATATTAAGGGATAAATCTCCTTGAAGTACAATGGTATATAGATTTCTATTTATAGTTTTAAAACCTTTTTGAATAATTCTGTAATTCAACCCAGAAGTGTGCTGCACATACTCATCTTGTTAAATTCCCTAATGATATTTTTAACGTCACATTTGAAAACCAGAACTGCAGAACTGGAAATATTTCCTTACTGACTGACTTTTCTTGATGACTTGATGTAGTCCTAATACAGGGGAGTAAAATACCTACAACAAATTTACAACAGATATTTTTAGCTACAGGCAAGTGATAAAACTTCCCAACAGATACTGGCTATCGAAAATAATCTGAAGTGAGTACGCGGCCCTTCTTCCTATGTGGTAATAAGCAGGAATAAAAATAAAAACATCTTTTGCGGTAATTAATACGTATGTACTACTGACGCTGAGATAAAAGCAGGCCAAGTGTGCCACGTGGAAGCCTTTGGCCCTGTTCCCACTCCTCCAGCTAGCTGCAAAGTTACTCTCCATCTGCTCAGCGGGGCCAGCAGCTCCTGTACCACCTGTCCTAGCAGCAGCCCCTGCCGAGGAGAGGGAAGACAGCGGAAGGCCGTGCCCCTGCTGCTCCCCGGTGCTGGTTTGTCCTGACAAAAGGGGGGCAAACGTAATAGGTATGCTATGTCATCACTAAACTGGAATGTGCCATCCCCAGAGCTCCCAGGAATTTGATGAGAAATACAGTCAGTAGGAATTTGTTGGAAGAAAAACTGAAAGAAGCATGGCAAGTGACAGCCTGGTAGCCTGGTGCGAATCGTGCTGGGCAGTCCTCGTCCCCTCAGCCTGCTGAATCCCTGCAGCTCTAGCCGCTAAACGACAGCTCTTCTCAGGAGCCAGCCCGGGGCGTGAATCAGCACACCCCCAGATGGTCTGAGCGACTCACTGCTACAGCTGAGTCAAAAACCTTGCAAAACGGGCAAAGCACAGCCAAAGTTACTCTGGGCTTTTCCTCGAAGGCTGTCTGGCTTCACTCCCCTCCATACCTAAGCAGCCACAAGCTCGGGGCTGCTTCAGATCTAAGCTGGCTGGTTCACCTGGAGCCTGACATCATCCTGAGCGAGGATTTTACGCTGCCAACAGCTCGTCCGGCCTGCTGTGCAGGCTAACCAACTCGGCTGCTGATCTCTCTCCGATGCCTTTCTACCCCTCCCTCAGCACATGTGGAAAGACAGAGGTGTTTCCTCACAGCTGGCGCCCAAAGAACCGCACTGCTCACCACAGTGCTATGAGCAGTGGGACGTCTCCAGAAAGCATCAACACTGCCAGTGGAGTAGGTACGCAGATATGGCTTTCTAGAGATGCTGAGCCCACAGGCGTATTTCCAGCTATTTCAGCCTGTGTTCTCACAGCGTCTTGGTGGAAACATCAGCTGAACAACCATGTCGGTCGCTCTTTGTGAGGCTGCACTTTATCACTGTGCTGAGCCAGCAGAAAAAACAACCTTTTTGTATGGAATTTTAAAGACAAATCAGCTCCTTTCTACTTCACAGGAAGGCCAGCTAAACAGCGTGCTGACAAGACTGAGCTGTGTGGTGTGCCACGGAGCTCAGTCAGGAACAAGCAGGAGGGGACAGGAGGGGATGGGGACGAGTTTGGGAAGAGATGGAAGAGTTCTAGCAGGAAGAGTGCCCCAGTTCACTGCCTGTGGTGTAAGGTCTCACACAAGGATACAAGAGCTGAGAGGAGGGGCCCTCACAGCAGCATGCCCTGACCCCCACACCACATCAAAGGCTCGCGTGATGACCGCCTGGAGCACTAACAGTGGTGGCTGTTTCCTTCTTCCACATGAAGGAAGCCAGGGAAGGTAGTTACGCATCCCTCCTCCCCCGCTCACCCATCCCAATTCATTCCTGACTACCCAACATCCTTGCCAAAAACAGTTCTGCATGAACACTGCATGTGTGCTTTTCCCATTATCGTACATCTTTAACCAAGTCTTCCACAGTTAACGTGTATATAAATCTGAAAGCAGGTTTGGTTTTGGGGGACTCCCATCCCAACGCTTCCTCACATTTAGGTAAAATAATGAGCTCTTGATCTGCAATTAACAGAACATTTACATACAAAAAATCCTAGGATCAATCTGATCAGCTGTGTAATTAAATTCCCTGCACACAGCCCGGAGCTCGCTGTACTGCCATTTAAAGGTGACGTTTTCTTTCACACTGGCACTACTTCAACACCTTTTTTCTAGCACAGGAAACAGCATATTGCACTTGTCCACAAGTGTGCAAGTCAAACCTGAAGCAAATAGTTTCTTTCTGTGACCCAGCTGGCCTCTGAACCCAGCAGAGGTCAAGGACACTTTTAAATCCAGCTAGCAAATTTCTGAGTGTTGCTGTCACTGCAAACGTTTTTGCAGGCTATTAGTCCTGCAGTCTTTGTAGAGAAAACTGTGTTTATTTTAAGTTTATTTTTTAGCTGCCTTTAAACTGTTTGCCTTTGTTGCTAGATACTAGCTTGGATAAACAAAAATAATACAACTCCAACACACTCACAAGAAACTACTTATGATTAAACATAGCTCCTCTCAGTCAAAATGTCAATTTGTCAATTCTAAAGCTACAGCATGCAAAAACTGTTCATATTTTTTCTGTGTGTATAATACCAGGATCCTGAATACAGCTGAAGTTATCTTATTTGCTAGGAGAAAATGGGAGTCGCCAAGTTGCAGCTGACTTTTCTTCAGCATCATGTTTCATTACTCTCCTCATGCCTCGCTGCACAGCACACAGCTGTTTTATTCCCTGCATCTTGTTCCTTATTAGGGCCAGGGTGGAGAAAATCAGACACAAGCTGACATATTTGTCAGCCCAGCTGCTCTTCCTTTACCAAATTAAACTCTGAAGCTCAGGGGCATTTTCATGAAAAAAAAGGTCCATATGCAGTTTGCGATAGGATTTAGTTACACTTTAAATAAATAAAAATGGTATATTCCCTTTCCTACACAACCACGAAGTAGTAATTCCATCAAGCAACCTAATGGCACCGTAAAACACCACAGAATTACAGAATCATCTTTAAGCAGATTTGAAGACCGATTGGTATACATTTTGAACTTTATTTTTTCCATTGAATCAGCATTTATGGGAGGTGCCCCACGAGCTGCCCCAGGTGCTGAGCCTGGAGAGGTGAGCAGAGCAGGGGCTGAAAGTAGCCTGGGTGCCCCTTCAGGTCTCTGTTCCTGGAGGTCCCTGACAAAGCCAACCAGAGGCTCTCATGGCTTGGTGAGGCCTTGGATGGGGAGAAGCCATCCTGTCATCAGAAAAGGCACTGAGAACATGCTCAGCTTTTACAGCAGAATTTTCCTTTTTCCCTTAGGGGAAAACAACAACTCTAAGAGCACCATAAACACAGCAAATACATAATTGATACATTCATTTCCTCACTTCCTTGTTTCATGCTGTATTTCAGGTCCCCACTTCTCCTCTGCTCTCCATTAATAATAAATGACTTGTATTATCACAGTGCTTAAGAGGTGTAGTCATAGATCAGGACCTGTTTGTGACAAGAGATGTACAAACAAAAAAACAGAGAGACCATTTTTACACCAACTCTAACTACAAAGTGAAAGAAAAGAGCTCGAATAGCAGAGTTCTGATTTTTCATCGCCACCTGCTCAGCTGTTGCATCTTAAAGATTTTTTAGATGTCAACAAAAAAATGGTTTTGCTTTTTTTACAGCGTATAATTTTCTAAAACCTCCCTCAGTCACACATTGACATTGAACAATCTTTGTAATCCATAGGCTAAAATAAAGCATCAACTTGAATTTCTACGAACAAGTTTAAACTGAATTATTTTAGCTGGAAGTGGATGAGCATCCCTTGAGCCTCAAAGCAGCTATACAACACAAGACCCCATCTTGTTCCTGACACTGCATATTCATGCTACACCATCAACATTCACGCAGTGCTTAGCTTCAGCACATGGCATTGATCTGAGTTTCAGCAGTGATGCTCCGTTGCCTGACATGGAGGAACTGCAACCACCCAGCTCCGTCAGCACGTGCCACTGCTACAAACATGAATATTCGATTCTGCAGTACCTTGGTGAAAAAAACTTGAAATATTGTGGCCACTGCAAGCAATACAAAAATCAACTTAAAACCAGCTATGAACATGAGTAACTCAACTTCAATATCATTCACTGTTGTACTTTTGTTGACGATAAGGTCAAACTTAAAGCTGCCCTACACATTTGAAAATTTCAGAGTATTGCTGCTTAATGATTCAGAAGAAACAGAGTGCCACTGGAGAAATGAAGCAAAGCAAAACAGGGTCATGGGCTTGGAGACAGCTGAAGTTCTTGAATACGTCGGAAGTGCAGCTGATATTGTTGGATATTTCTATAAAATAATCTGCTGGGAAGATCAATGTTTCTGGTAGCACATCCTCAGGAGGATAATACTGTATTAAAGAATAACCCATTCATACTTGAAATATAACACACTTCAAAGTGAATTGAACAAGCGTAACATTTAAGAGCTTATAGAAGAAATTCACACACAATTTTGTGCCAAAGATAGGAATAGGATTAGGCAGTAAAAAGTGTGTATAAGGTTGAGGACAAAGGTCAAGTTTTCCCACTTTGTGAGCACTGTGGCCACATTGATCCAGACGAACAAAACACAGAAGTGTTAGTATTTAGTTGTGTGTTTAAAAGGATTTGATTAAAAAAAAAAAAGTACAAAAAGCCTGAGCGTCACTGGAAGGCTCTGCAACTATTGCTAGCAGCTCAAACCAGCACTGGAAATTCAACATCATCCCAAGTAAAGTATGTACAGCATCAGGGTTCAACAAATTCACTTCGGCTTTACATAAGCTCTCTGAAGTTTTCTTTTTTAAACTACTACCAAATGTTTTCCTAGGGAGGGAACATTATGTGATAGAGCACACGACTGTTTCCAGAGGTCCCTGGGAAAGTGTGCCATCTCTTTGAAAAGCCCACAGGAATACCCCAGAAAGTGCCACTCTCAGTTTTTGCCTGCCCTGACTGCTCCTCACACTCTCATCGTGGGCTTTCACGTGACAGATTTGGCAGCTTGCGGTCACCACAACAGAGAGCGCGAGCTATTTATCCGCTCATTTAATAAACTATGTGGATCAGTTCTCCCACAAAGAAATGAGCCTCAAATGCTGAGTTTCCTCTGGTGGTGTTTGCACGGGTGTCCTTCTCTGGGGTTGCTCCCAGCAGGCTTCTGGGGTCCCTGCTTTCCCCCCAGCCACGGCTCCCTGGCATTCCCCGCTGTCCGACACAGCTGCACAAAGCAGCCGCAGGGATTGCATCCCAATCGCATTCCTGGCTGGAACACAGCAGGCATCACAGCCTGGCTGTTCCCCCAGCACCCTGCTCGCCCCCAGAACAGGAGGCAAAGGAAAGAAGGGAGCCCACAGCCGATGGACACCCTCGCTCACGTGGGTGCTGCAGCTCTGCAGCCTCATTTCCTCACCTGAAGCCCGCTCAGCTCTGCACTTCCCTGCCTGCCAAAGGCACGGGGCCCCTCCAGCAGCCAGCTGCAACTTGCTTCCCTCAGAAAACACCTCCCAAAAAACCCTCTTTGACACGCCAAACAAAGCTGATGCGTAACTTCATCTCCAGCGCAACAGGCTTGGTGTAAAAGCAGGTTAGGAAACAGAGAGGCTAACAATTATTTTTTAAAAGAGCGCTTTCAAGCAGCTTGCAAACAACTGACTGCAAGTTTCCTGAGCTCAGGGGAGTGGTTGTGACATTCTGGAAATGAAAAGGAGTGATCAAGGGTTCAATCACTTCTCTTGGCTTGAAAAACGTTTATAATTCCCCCTAAACCTCCCTCTTGCTCGTGCAAACATTCAAGCACTCAGCATTTCCAAGCCCCGTGCTCACTCCCCGGCTCGCCTCCTTCCACCCCAGCTGGCTGCCGGGCTCGGGCTCGGCGAGAGGGCGGCAATTTTCACCCGGCAGGGACCCAAAAGGGGATGGGCAGGGGACCCCGCACCGCTCCCGCGGTGCTCCTGCCAGAGGTATGCATGATGTAACTAACTCAAAGCTTCTTGGCAAATCTTACGGCAATTTCATGCTTTTATGAATAGCAAGTCACTGGGAACTGGTTCTCTACTTAATTTTTTTCGCTTAAAAATAAACCCAAAGTTTTCAGCTTCGTGTTTGTAAGAGACAGCTTGAGATAGCGACTTCCAAGTGGCAAAGAAAGAAAAGGAAAGGTCCAGAGCCTTATTTTTGATGCGTCGTGACCTAATGAGCTTGACCCATCATTTTTGACTGTCTAGGGTCAGCAGTAGCACGGAGACAATTCTATGACCACGAGGGAACGCACAGGAGCCAGCAGTGACCATATAACCTCCTATTTTAAAGGCTGCCCTATGGGGTTCAGACAGGTGTCCAGCAGCAGGAGGCCCAGCCGTGGCAGGGTAATGATGTTAACAGGATTGTCCTGCCATTCCCTTCTTCTCATCCAGCTTTACGCTTTGACTTCACTGCAACAGCTCGGCCAGGTTTCTCTCGGTCCCTGTCACACCACCAGCTCTCAAGAGGCCTTCAGACAGACACAGCCCTGTCACGCTGAGTGAGGCTCCCGGTCCCACCAGCGGCCTGCCCGCCCAGCTCCAGCACCAGCACTGGCGTCCTCCACAGTCAGCACCCCCACGGTCTTAAACCTGTCTTCAAACTGATTTCAGAACCATAGCTGCTCTGGAGCTCACGGCCCTGCATGCTGGCTCTTGGAGAGGACCTTTGCCTCCATGAAGTATTTTGATGAACCCACCTATTTCCTGGCTAAAACAAGACAGAGCTTAAATGCAGAGCTGAATACACGCTGGCAGAATACTGCCCTTGGTGTGCTTCATTCAACCTGTTGAAAAGAACGTAGTTGACATTTTATATGGAGTCAAAGGACTTTTTTGGGGGGGTTATTTGGGTATTTTGTTTATAAGCATGAAAGCACCCGCCAGTAAAAGCAGGTGACTAATGGGTGAAAGTGCCTGGTGGACAATAAAAAACAGAACTTGTTTGCTTGGGTTTTTTTCAGAACAAAGTTATCATCAACAATTTCATTTCAGGTCAAATTTAATGTTCACTGTAACAACTGTGGCTTGGACTGGCGTACGCTTTGTTGGGTTAAAAACTGGCTGGATGACCGGGCCCAAAGAGTTGTGGTGAATGGAGCCAAATCCAGTTGGAGGCCGGTTACTAGTGGAGTCCCCCAGGGCTCAGTGCTGGGGCCGGTCCTCTTTAATATCTTTATCAATGACCTGGATGAGGGGATCGAGTGCACCCTCAGTAAGTTTGCAGATGACACCAAGCTAGGTGCGTGTGTTGATCTGCTCGAGGGAAGGAAGGCTCTGCAGGATGATCTGGACAGGCTGGACCGATGGGCTGAGGTCAACTGTATGAAGTTCAACAAGGCCAAGTGCCGGGTCCTGCATCTGGGGCGCAACAACCCCAAGCAGCGCTACAGGCTGGGAGATGAGTGGCTGGAAAGCTGCCTGGCAGAGAAGGACCTGGGAGTACTGGTTGATAGGCAGCTGAATATGAGCCAGCAGGGTGCTCAGGTGGCCAAGAAGGCCAACGGCATCCTGGCTTGTATAAGAAACAGTGTGGCCAGCAGGTCTAGGGAGGTGATTGTCCCCCTGTACTCTGCTCTGGTGAGGCCGCACCTCGAGTACTGTGTTCAGCTTTGGGCCCCTCGCTACAAGAAGGACATGGAGGTGCTCGAGAGAGTCCAGAGAAGGGCAACGAAGCTGGTGAGGGGTCTGGAGAACAAGTCTTACGAGGAGCGGCTGAGGGAGCTGGGGTTGTTTAGCCTGGAGAAGAGGAGGCTCAGGGGAGACCTCATCGCTCTCTATAGGTACCTTAAAGGAGGCTGTAGAGAGGTGGGGGTTGGTCTATTCTCCCACGTGCCCAGTGATAGGATGAGGGGGAATGGGCTCAAGTTGTGCCAGGGGAGGTTTAGGTTGGATATTAGGAAGAACTTCTTTACTGAAAGGGTTGTTAGGCATTGGAATGGGCTGCCCAGGGAAGTGGTTGAGTCGCCATCCCTGGAGGTCTTTAAAAGACGTTTAGATGTAGCCCTTAGTGATATGGTTTAGTGGAGGTCTTGTTAGTGTTAGGACAGAGGTTGGACTAGATGATCTTGGAGGTCTCTTCCAACCTAGACGATTCTGTGATTCTGTAACACAGATGGCTCTCTTCTCAGGTAATTACAGCAAGACTAGGTGACACGGAGGGCTCTGTCCACCAAACTAAAGGACCCCTTTTCACCTCTTATGACACAGCTTATGGCACCTACCCAGCTTTGGTGAGACCTATGCAAAACCCTGCTGTAGCAGGGTTTACCGTAAATCCGCTATATCCTGCTACAGAGGAGCGCTGCTCAGTGTCTCATGTCCCAGTTCTTTAAGTGGTTTTAGACAAAGAACCATTTGCAGTGATTGCTATCGGAGCTCTGGCATTTCTGTTTTAACTGATAAGAGACGAGAAATACTTTGAAAAATGTCACAGTTTTCTTGAAAAGTTCACCACAGAAGTTTACACCAAGGATATAAGTCTTAATCGGATAGTAAAAACTTCTACAAATATATGTGACTGCACACATGTGTGTAGCTCTCTGCGGGACTCCAGCCCCAATCCTTGGGTTAGAAAAGGAAAGTTCCTGTCAGTATGTCAGGAAAAACAAACAAACAAACAAACAAAAAAAACAACTCTTTGCCGTCTCCTCTTGAAGGGTGACGTGGTGCACTGTCTCAGTATTACCCAAATTTCCCTTCTCTCTCACCCCAAACACATTCCTTTTTCTTTACCCCCTAAAGAACAACAATTTTTGGCTTGTCTCAAAATTTCTGCTACCACCCCTTGTGTAAAAAAATAAAAATGCCAAAAATGGTGGGAGCACAGAGTGAGTTATAAAAAAATAGAGTAAGACAAAATAAACCCCTTGGGAATCGCAATTTGTCCCTGCATTAACATCTGGGCATGGAAGTAACTGCTTGAACCAATAAAAATGAGCTACGTGCTGGTATTTATTTATTTTTTAAATGAGATTGAACTGCCTGGTATTTGTTTTTAAGAAATGGCTAATTTAATTAGCTCTGCCTCCTGTGTTGTTCCTCCACTCTCCTCTCACTCCCATGTGGAATTTAGTGCATAAAGAGAAAGAGTAAAAAATTAAATTGGAACATAGTAATAAAACCTGTGGCCCCATTAACACAGACGGTGTGTCAGTTCTTAGGGGTTAAAAAAACCCGATCTCTGCCGCCAGACAGCTTTGTGCTGCTGAAAAGACACTGAAGGCTCAGTTCTGCCCTGCTGGTATACAACCCATGAAACAAGCCCTCAGGGAAAAAACAGGTTGCCAACTATGCTAAACAGCAGCATTCCCATCCAGGGACTGTCATGATGTAATTATGTTATCTGCTAAACCACAGGCAGAGTAACAGAGATGTGGGAGGAGAGAGGAGGCTGTTCCCATTGACAAACTGAAGGGACAGCAAGCAAGTTAACCCTGTGCTGTGACTAACTATCTCCAGATGGAGTCCTCCACCACCCTCAACTCGCTTAATGAAGGACTTTATTTGTTTTTTGGTTCACCTCATCTTCTACGGATGTTTCTTGCAGTGTTTTTCTTCTGCGGTTAAGCAAACCCTGGATGTACTGCAGGCTGAGCAACACGGAGAGAGATGTTTTCTCTACAGGGACAGCTGGCTGAAAGATGTGAATGCAAAAATCCGGGGCCTGACTTTGTTCATTTCTGCTCACTTAGTTACTTGGTCTATAGCTTTCAGTTCACCAGGTCTTGTATGCTCCATTTTTAGTGAGGAGAGAGGATGACAATATTTACTACCCAATGGCCATTTTCAGGACTGGTTAATGCCCATGGAAGACTTCAGCATTGGGAGACACAAACCTTCCTAGTCCATGCCAGGGTGATGAGCTGGGGCCTTCACTCCTGTGTGCTAAGAGATCACACAAACGCTCCCTACCCCACTTCAGGGCAAAGTCAGTGGAAAAGCTTCAATCACCCTGATGCAGGGTTTCAGCTAGCCGTGCTTATTCTGCACTGGGACGCAGCTTGGGAAACACTCACACACTAGCAGGGCTGAGCTAAGCAAGGAGCAGCTTCTGCTTAGGGGAAGGTAAGCAAGCACCTGGGGGTGGAACTAGCAGAATGAACACTACCAGAGGGGAGTTAAGGCAGAGGTGTTGCCGTAAGTACCCAGGACGTATTTTTCAGTTTCAGGTGTCTGCAGATTCCCCCAAACTCTTCCCGCAAAAACTTTTGTCCTCTCTTCAGAATCATGTTCACCATACAGTAAACATGATGGCGCTGTCAAACAAAAGGCTTTAAAAGCCAAGCGTCATGGTCATGTAGTTTGTGCAATGCTTTGTAGTTCACATCTCCTTTTTCCTGCTGGCTCATGTTCTGCTACTCTCCCTGACTTCCCTTCCAACTAAACTATAGACCATCTTTCATTTCTGCCTGGTGCTTGTCCAGCTCTTGACAACTTGGCTTTATCCACAGACCTCAAGTTGTCCGTGTTATTGTTCACTCACTTGCACAGACATAGCTTCTTTCATGTCTCACAATCGGGCCTTATGTAGTTCTTCCATATTCCATTTCCATGTTTCAAAAGTGGCAATATTCAAGTAAGAAACAAAACCGGCATTTTCTTCCCAAGTTACCAAATCTGTTATCTTCTAAGAAGAGTTGGACCAGCCTTCAAAACTTCTCAATTTCAGTATTTAAGCACAGGAACTACTCTACAATTAATGAAGCTGTTTTAAGTCACATATGCATTTTTAATACGAATTATTAATACTAGTATTTTCCTTCTTTTTATGAATCACTTGAACAATTCATCAGAAAAGGAGGACCATGCACGATGGTATAACACACAGGACAACAAAGCCACTACACCCTTCTTTGTGTCAACATAAAAGAGGCCAGATTAACGGTGTACTAGAACACTACTTCACATTTTCAGAACAAGAATATTCGTAGCATCTGTGCCAAAACCAACACTTCCTTCCACTCAGAAATGCAATAAATCTACAAAACTGCAAGGAACAAGCCAGTAATCTTCAGACACATTGAATACATTTACAGGAAAGGAAATACACAGCCAGTTTTGAGCTATTACCAATGAAATAAATTATAACACATTATACATGTATACTTTAAACATGCCCAATTTCTTGGCAATTAATTGTTTGGTGGTTTTTTTCCTCATAAAGACAGCCAGTATCTAAAAATCATTTCCCACCAGCTTATAATGACTTTAAGTGGTTACAAGTCTAACTGCTTGTCTGTACCCCACTGAATCTACATGTTTCATAAACGCAAAATGAAAGTGTCAGTTCTTTGTTGACTCACAGGATTTGGGGAGGGGGTGAATGGAGTGGGAGTGTTTAAAGAAAAAAAGCCCCCAGGAGATTAGTTCTCAGCCTGGCTGACTTTATATTGCTTGTTATGACAGGTAAGCTTCAGGTAAGTTGATCCCTGGGGGCTATAAGCAAGGAAAACGTACAGGATGAAAGTCACAAAGCTGACAGGCCCTTCCTATTTGCAGCTGCATCGTGTTTTTGCCTCAGGATGCTACTGCGTTGGTTAACATCGCCTGTTTGGCAGCCAAACATTAGAAATCTCCATGCGTCCATTAAACAGCAGAGGCTGGAGACCTACAAGCTACACTGAGGTTTACCAAAGCCTCATGGGTCACAAAGTGCTGGTTAGGAGTAAGTATCTCAGGCCTCTCACTCGCTATAGTATCTGCAGAAACTGGCTGGGGGCATATTAGGACGTAACTTGGGCCTACAGCATCGTGACTCCGCCATGAACTGCTGTGCCTTTTGGCATCGGTGCAACAACACACATCGACATAGATTAGGATCTGGGATACATCAGCAGAGGTAGCAGCTTGCTGAGGACAAAAAAAGGACGCTGGCACACAGAGCTGGCTTCCCAGACCCAATTTCACTCCCACTAAGTGCTATTTTATGTAGCTCAGGTAGCTACCAAACACAAGCTTGGATCCAGATCGCTTTCTGTTGCCTATCCAGGTAGTTGCCTTGACCACCGTTTTCTGCTGGTTTGGGCAGTGAGAGTGCAGACATCTCGCAACACGAATTAAAAAGCACATTTGCAGGGGCAGGGGTGCAGGCTGAGCTCTGGGAACAGGACCTGCTTTCCTGACAGCTTGCAGAGCTAGGAGAGCGGTACCACAGCCTGGTTCTGTTCAAGGAAACATCACGCAGATTCGCTGGTAACCAAAGCAGGAATCAGAGAGGGAAAAGGCAACACACACTTTGCAGTTTACATCTTTTCAATAAAACTTCATTTTCATAAGGGTATCGTTGTCACAGGCTTTTGTATAAATAGTCAGACCTGCCAAGCGACAGTGTTATCACAGGCTTACAGTATTATATAGAAGTGTGGTGTCCAACTCACAGATAGCCAATCACCATAAACCAGACAGTAAGTCAGTATCTTCACATTTTTTCTCATTTTATTTGCATGCAACCTGTCTGCATATCCTTGACTACCGTACAAAATGGCAGCGCAACCCAGACCCTCATTTCTCCCTAGCTTTTTTTCCCCACTTGCACTGGTCATCACGGCTGTTTAAAGCACTGAGAAAACACAAAGGTAAACTGGACTTTCACTTTGGACAGAGACTTTGTTTCCAGGTGCCTGAAAACCAAGCCACAGACAGAAGAAATTTGTTCCTATGCAGTAACCTTGTATAAGGCCTGTGAGCAACTCAAGTCTGGAATCAAATTCCCTAATAACGAGCCTCCACGTGATGGACAGAGGTAACTGCATTGTCTGTACAGACTGTTAGTCCAAAACACCGTATGGATTGCAAATGGGCAAGGCTAAATTGATTCACAAAGTGTACTGTTATAACCCAGCCCAGAAAATGGAAAAAAAGGCACCAAAAAAGCCAAGAGAGGACACCCAGCACTGTTACCCATGAGATTCTAGGCAGAGATAGCGAGAAAACAGCTCATCTTTACAACCTGTATCAGTTTGATGTTCACAGGGACCTTCCTGAATTGCTCCTACTGAAACATTTCCATAATACAACATTATACAAAATAACATGCTCTAGAGCCACAGCATAGTTTTAGATTTGCCAAAAAATACACCTGGCAACCTAGGAGTTATAGAGATCACCCGAGAACAGATGTAAATGACCCAATTTGGTTCACTGGTTCAAAGGCACACTCGAAGCTTGCCTTTGATTCTGTTTTGGGGAAAAAAATAAGAAACCCTCACTGCCTGCCTACCTTGCCTGATGATGGTCTGTATTCCTGTTTTCTTTCTCTTCCTCTTTGCACGTATTTTTAACATCAATATCATTATGTGGCTTGAAAACAGATCTGACCAAAGGCTTCTCAGCAATGTTGGCAGAACCAAATTCTGTCGACTCACAAGCACATGCAACATCAAACTGCCTGTTACCAGAGCCAAATAACCATCACCGGCAAACTTCCACCTCTATTTTTCCCTCCTATGCCTAGCGCTGGCCTTGCCCAGACACATGAAAATCCCTCTATCACACTGTCACGGTTCCCATCAGAAAGAGCACAGGATCAGGAATCCCACTTAGGCCAACTAGAGAAGGCAATGAAGGGACTCTTCAAGAAGCACTCCTCCTCCATATGGGACTGAATAGCACCTGGTCTAGGCATTTCTGTGGATCAGAAATGTTTTTCTAGCCATTGCTTCGACTGAAAAACTACAGGCGAAAGTAAATTCCAGAAGCAGGCTAAGTATTGGCTGAAGTATTTGCAAAAAATGCATCAGTGATTGCTCCAAAGCCTTAAATGAACTCTATTTTTTAATCCTCAGCATGTTCTAAAAGAACTAAAGCAAAAAAATAAATCCCAACCCAGCAGTGATTCAGAAGTATTTTTCAGAAATGTTACCACTTCTTCATTTTTAGCCCTAGAAACGCGTCATTGTCCAAAACAATTAAAGGATAACTCTAAGTAGGTAAAAACACACGAAGAGAGATATTAACATTCAAGCACTTCCTGCTTTTAATAGGTGGGTCTGTGATAGGGCTCAAGCACTGACGAGGACTTGGGAGATCTTTTTTTTCTCCTTCTGGTTGTGTCTTAGGCCCACCGAGTGATTTCAAGTAGGCTGTCCTGCTTCCTCAGGCTCAGTCTTCCCATTTAAATCAAGGAATATTATGAAACAACTGGAAAGTGTTTTGGAACCTGTAATGAGAAACGCCATCTAAGAACAAGGCATCATTATCCATGAGCAGTAAGAAAGCTGAGGAAGAGGATCTAGGAAGGAAGGACAAGTGATCCAAGGGGCGGCTGAGATCTTACAGGGTGGGATCAGTTTTCAGCGTGCCTTAGCACAGGGGGCTCAGGGGGAAATGAGAGCTCCTGGGAGCTTCTGGGGGAGGTATCGGGGTGGCCATCTGATAACACAACTCCATACAAACCCGGTCAGCACACAGGGCTTCGCAGCCCCGTCAGCGCTGACTTCCTTGGGGTCGGTTCTCATTCTCCTCATAGCAGATGAGGAAGGTGATGGTTAACGCTGCGAACAGGTGATCAGTGACTACCAAACATCAGCACATGAAGCCATCTCAGCCAGCATGCCTGAAACGAAAGGTCACCTCTGCTGGCAGCAGCAGGGGAGAACTCTTGGCATCCTTGAAGCAGCCTCAAAGTGAGAAGAGGTGACACACTGCCCCATATATAAATAGTGATTCACTTCACATGGTCACACTTGGACCTTCCCTGACAGCACAAACCAGAACGTGGTTTTGGGTACTGACACCCACATTTACCCAGGAGTTTCTATTATTTTGGTGTTTCAGCCCACAACACACAAGGACCAACTTTTAAAAGGTCTAAACACTTACAGATCCCATTAGCAATAGGTGAATTTGTGGCTATCCATTCTGTCTGAAAACATGGGCTTTCTGGGCCTTTGACAAAGCATCTAAAGTATTCAGTCCCTCAGCCCAAATCCTGGGGCAAACTGCCCACTTAATTAGTCCAAATCCTGGAGCTACCACATCTGCAGCCCCATCTGACAACACAGGTAAGATGAGAAAGAGTTTCCCATGCTCAAGATCCACAAAGCCAGAAAAGCTTTGGATGCAAATTTAGCAGAATCTGAAAACAGATTTCCCTTTACATCGTACTTACAACTCTTCCAGAATTTACAAAACCATAAAGAAGGGATAAAAAAAGAATAGGATTCCCAGTGCAGTACTGCGAGGATTCAGCCTCAGAGCCCTCAGTCAATTTAAACCTGGGAAAAAACCACCAAAGATGACGCTCTCTGCCAAGAATGTCCTTTGAGACTGTGGGCAACTCATTTAGTGCTTCACCTCAAACAGGACTTGACTTTGCAGCTGAATATCTTGCCTTTCCTTTCTTTAAAGTGCACCAGTAACTGAAATGACCGGCTAACAGGTGTGTTGTGAGTAGCTCAGTGCACCTGTAAATGCTTTGAGATACCCTGCTGTAATGTGCAATGATGTCAAAGTTCTTCCACTTTTAAAAGGAAGAGAAGCTGGAAGAGAAAAAGAAACTTTACTTTTTTTCCCCTATTAGGGATTATTACTATAAGCGCTTTGTCTGCACCTTCAGATTTGCAGTGGACTGAGTCAGGATGAAAAATTAAGGCTGTTGCTGAATATCTCCATAGGAGCAGAAATTCTTGCTCCAGCGCAGCATCACCAGTACAGCTCAGAAGTAGCTACTACTGTGGAGTGCTGCTGGAATAACTTCTCTTCCACGACAAACCCTGATATTGCTGCACTGATAACCAACTAATTTGTCTGTCAACACCTGGAACTGCTGAAACAAACATCAGTTTTCCATTTCATTTCAGAATTAAGATAAGTTTGCCCAGTTAAGGCAATTACAATTTCTCTGCACAGACACAGGTGAAGCTGCTGTTTTCTTGTCAATTAAGAGGAAATCCCATAATGCCAAGAGAGATGAAAAAGAACAGTCTGAGAAACATGTTAACTTTCGACCTATGGTAATTATTTCACTGAGTGCCAAAGTCAACAAACAACAGGATCCTGAGAGTAACTGCTTTCATCTAATGGGGTGAGCTGGGTGGGAAATGGTTTTCCTGTGCTGTCGAAGTACATTTTCATGTCCTGGAAAAAAAAAAAAAAATCTGGTCTATAACAGGATGAACCCAAGCCTGACAATTTGTGCTCTGTTTCTGCTAAATGTATAAGATGAAAGGAACTCCCACCCATCCCACAGTAAACAGACTCATGGATTACGCACGTACGCGGCTCTTTGCAGATCAGTACAGGGATCTGGCCCCCGTCTTCAGCTCACACAGCTGAACACCCTGACATCAGGGCAGGAGGTTCTTGAGACCTGCCCTTTACAGCCTGCTCCTTCCCCTCTATACACTCAGCTGTGCTCCACAGACTCCATGCTGAACTGACGGATGCCCTTCTAGGAACACCTGTAGATGTATTTTTACCATGCCTCATTTTTTGACAAGTCATAACTACGAAAAAAAATCACCAGAAATCTTTTCTACCCCACTGAAAATACCCTTTTTCCTTTTTTTTTCCTTTAAGTGTTTGCTTCGCAATATGACAATCACGCTTCCACTTGAGTACTCAGCTGTTTGCCAGTACTCTGTGTGGTACTGAATCACCCAAGAACAAACCCAAAAGGAAAAAACGCACAACTCTTATCTTTTGATAAGCTCTTTATCAGAAAGAAGTAATAGCCTTTGCATATGATAGCTGATAACCCCAAAAAGCACCAAACCCTAGCCAATGAATGAAGAGAGAGCACTTTAATCAAGTCCTGCCAGGCATGGGATAATCACAGAAGAGGAAGGAAGATGAACAAGGACAGTATGCACTCATCCTTTTCCACGTATCTGTGCTGTCTTGCTATCACTAGCCAATTCCTTTTTTCTGTTCACAGTTGCAGACCACGACAAATAACAAACAAGCTTTAGAAAATTAATCTAAATGCCAGCGAAATTGGAACTGAGGGGGAGAAGGAGCAACAGATTGCCTGCTGGGTGTCCACAGACAGCTAAGACCTGCTTTGCTGTCCATCTACCCATCACAGTTAGGGGAGGAGACCAAAGCCCTGGTTCTTCTGTCGAAAATACTTGAACACCCACAGCTGACAGCAAACCCCAGGAGAGAGCATTGCTGCATACAAACGTTGCATGTAGAAGTTGCTGGAAGGCAGTGGGACACAAAAACACGATTCCTCCTCTCTGTACAGAGCTCTGCTCTGGCTGGTGTGAATATGCATTTGCTGAGTTGAGAACTTAAGAGTTTTATAGGAAGGCCTCAGTCTTGCACTTAACCCAGCGGGAAAGTGCCAACAGGACGTTGGGCTGTTTAAATATTTCAGTTTATATTTCCCTTTCCAAGAGTAAAATCTTTTATTTAAAGTAAATCTTTAAAGAAAGGAGGAAAAAAAAAAGCAGGACATTGAATTGTGCTTGTACTGAGTATACAATATACAGTATATTGTATTTATTATAATACCCTTTCAGGAAAAATCTTTTACTTGAGTTTTCTGTATCAAACCATTTTCAGCCTAACAGTCCAGCTGAGGCCCCGCTGTGATCCACCAGTACCGTGCCCTGCTGTGCCCAGAAAACAGTCCTCTGAACCCCACATGGGCACATGAAGGGCATGAGAGAGCAGGATCACAACCCCTAAAGGCTGGCGTGTTTGGGGAGAAGAATGGAGCCAACAGGCAAGCGACTTCTCACAGCTGCTTTTGTTTGGCTCACTAGGGATCTGAATGCACTATTGATTCCTTGGCACTAAAACACTAAAACTGTGCGTACAAGACAGGGATCTCCTTCAACTCTAATCTCTAGCAGCTGTCAAAGACTTGAACAGCTTGTCGTTGGCCGGCGTGCCAAAATCAATGAAGATTTTAGGATTCCTTGCGTAAGGGGCGATCAGTCTCAATCGGAAGCAATGGGAGCCAGCCCCCACCCTGACTGAGCTGGACCAGGCATTCCAAACTTCGTGATTTATCGAGCATTCAGACCATGCCCGCACAGCAGATGAGAGAAAATACACGGCTCTGCCCCTCCCAGGAACCCAGGGCACCCACGAACGTACCTGCCCCAAGGGCTTCTCATTGAGGACATGCTCTCCCAACATTTCCGATGGGGCTGAACCTGCAGCGGGACTGCTCTTCTGCGAGACCTCCTGAAGGCTCCAGCAGTGTCTCAAGCCCATTGCTCTTAAATGGGTGATGACAAGAATTTATTTGGCTGCACCAAGGTAGCATCATTATAATCTACACCTTCAGATAACTGCAACTTATTGCTCCTCATTGGAAATACCATTTTCTGTTAGGGAAATATTCAAGGGTGACCTTTTTTTCTTGTAGTTAAACCTACAAATCCAGCCCAGTTACAGCGCAGTCACATTCTGCGGAGACAACGCAAGCCCAGCTATGATTTGTCAAAATACAGGCCCCCCTCCTGCCAAAATAACCTCAAAATACACTTTTGCACATAGCACCTCAGACACGTTTTGGTACAGGAAGTTTAACAAAAGCTTTTAACCCGTACATCTGTTTCCTCACAGCTGTTTCCTCAGTGCCTACCTCGGTACAATCCTAGCGTGCTGGCTGCCGGGCAAGACCTTCAGCAAGATGGGGAAATGCATTGGAAATGGTCCAACGTAACGCTTGGCAGAAGAAAAAATCATCCAAGATTTTTTCCTGGGGTGGTACGAGGGGAAAGCTGCACCACTGACAACACAACGAAGCTTTGCTGAAAACGTGGGTGTTACTGCTAAAGCTATACTTGAATGTCCCATGAAGAGAAGAAAGGGGGGAAAAGGGGATATAGGAAATCTGTTGCACTGTCTCCTGGTAGACAGAACATTCCTACGTTAAAAGCAGCGAGAGAATTAAGAATGAAGTTCAGAAGACAATTGATACAAAGGACTACAATGGGATTTATTTTTTTAAAATGAACACAAGGGAAATAGACGTGGAGGAAAAACATGCGTGCAATGCCATTTCTGCAGGAAACTTCAGACCTTGCTGGAACTAATTCAGCCCCTACATCCCACGGCTGCGGGAAGGGACCCACGGCTCCTTCCCACCTCCAGAAAGTCACTCCGCAAGTAATTGCGGCTCCTCTATTAACAACACTAAGACGAAGTTCCCCTCACATGCTCTTTATTTATTCCCAATAAATACCGCTCACACAGCGAACCGTCCCGGAGCCAAGCGCAGCCAGATGGGCGGGTTACCAGCCGCGCTGCCGGGCGAGGTGCCAGCAGCCCTTTCCTTCCCCAGCTTTTTTTTTTTTTTTTTTCCCCGTTTTGCCCCCTTCTCCTCCCTCCTATTAGTTACCCGGGGGGCAGGGAAGGAGGAGCCCGGGGCCGGGCCGGGCACGGGGGGCTCGGGGAGCTCCGGTACTCACCGCCGTGCGGCTCGGGCAGCGTGGAGACCGAGGTCTGCCCCATGGCTCGGCCGGGAGGCGCCCCGCCGTCACGCCGCCCGCCGGGGGCGCAGCCTCCTCCGCCGCGGCTGCTCCCGGGGGGTTGGGGCCGGGGCCGGGGCCGGGGCCGGGGCCGCGCCGCCCGCCGGCTGGCGGGGGGCGGCTGCTCCCGGAGCAGCGGCGGCGGCGGCGGTGTCCCGGCAGCCGCCCCTCATGCTGCCGGGGCACGGCTCCGAGCGGGACGGAGGCCCCGGCGCCGCGCCCACCGCGGCCCCCGCCCCCGGCACCGCCTCGGCCCCGCTCGGGGCCCTCCCCGAGGCCGTGACGGGTGGTGGGCCGGGACGGCAGCCCCCGGCAGCCGGCCCTCTGCTGTGAGAAGTGGAAGAAGGGACGCGGCCAGGGGGATCAGCCAAGGGGGAAGGCTTGGGGCAAACGGAGGCATCCTGCCTAGCACCAGGCAGGGCAAAGGGAACAAAGTTTCTAGTTTTCGTTATTGTTTTTCTTTTAATGCGTAATCCAAGCCCTGCTGCGGGCTTAATCCTAGAACAAACAGGTAACTGTTAGCCGATGGAGGAAAAAAAAAAAGAAAAACACACAAAAAAACCAAACATCTCAAGTGCCTAGTGGCTATTGCTGCTCAGTACCTAGGAACGGGCAGGAAGATGCATCACACGAGGACACAGAAGGCTCTTGTGAAGAACACGCCAGGGAACATCTGTTAGTGAGACACAGGGTGAAGTTAGCATGGTTTTGAGTGGCATGGGAGTCCTAGAGAGGGTGGCTGAGGAGATTTCTGGCCTTCCAACATCACGGTGTTGGTACTGCGATGGTGTTTCGGGAGATGCAGAACTGTGAGGCCCGTGCTCAGAAAGCAAATAAGGTAACAGCAGCAGCCGCTTAGCCTGACATCAGTCATGGGCGGAAGAGTCTTGTAGTCAACTAAGACATGACAAATAGACAAGAATACAACTAACACCAATCTTCATGTTTTTTTATAGAAAACTAGTCTTAGTAAACAAACCTATTCCCTTGTTCGATGCGATTAACACTTCCAGTTCCCAAAGGTACTGGCTTGAGTGTAATAGACTTCCATCAGTTATTTGATTTAGTACGAGAGGAAAAAGTGAGGACAACACAAAATTGCTAAAGCACAAACAGATGAAGAACTAGATAAATGAAAAGAAGACCAATTGCTTGCGGGGCACTAACATTTAACGAGGGTGCTTCTGTTGGGGAGCTGTAGGGAGGCTCTTGGTGCTTTCATCGGCCATCTAGAGAGGAATTATTTCAAACAGCTCTGAAAGGCTAAATAAATCACTCCTGGTAGCAATTTTAGGTGGAGTAAATATTACCAGAGTGATAACGAGGACAAGGCAGTCAAAGACTTATCTGGATTATTTAATAAACTCAGGTCGTTCAAGTAAGTTTGAATAGGGTCAGAAGAACGAAGTCAGGCACAAAGGATTGAGCAATGCAGCCTGCAGGAGCTGTATCTGAGAAAGCTCATGCATGTGAGCTGCTGCTGATGCAAAGGAAAGGTAATATTCTCATTTGGATGTGCAAATAGGAAAATGGTAAGTAGAGATACAGTTACATCATTGTGCTTCTTATCAGATGAAAAACACTATATGGTGTCTAGTGCTGCTGTCTGCAGCTTTAGAAAAACTTTGAAAGCTGGGAGACAACTCAAAGTCCACAAGATGAGATGCAAAGTGCAACAAGTGCTCTCCAGCAAAAGGCTTGGTGTGGATGTGCACAGGAAAGACTGACACAGGTACTGCATTTCAATATACAAGTGCGAGAAGAGCAAGTATTATAGCACTCCTGGCAATCCAGGAGCCCCCTGCAGAGCACTGTGTTGTAGAAAAGTGATGGGGACACGTACAGAGACACCAGACTGAGCTATGCAGCAGGAGTTAAGAAGGAGACTAGAGGAGATGCTCTGATGATCCCTCCTTCCACGCAAAGAGATGCTTCCTGAAGCTTCTTAAACAACTGAATCCTAGCACGTCTTTCTCAGAAGACGATTTTTTTTTCCCAACAATTCCCCACATTTATTACCTTGAAAAATGACTTTAAAAGGGTTTGTTTTGAGAAAGTTGAATTCTCCCTTTGGAGTTACTTGTAAACAGGAACATAAAAGTGCTCCTGTCTGCCTCTGGTGGATCTCATTAATTTTATCAAAGGAATTTGTGTTCCCCTACCCCGTTTACAATGCAAATGTATAGATCATCTGTCTGCAATGATTCCCGTGAAGGTAATAAACTCCTCAAAGTCTATTCGTAAGCACATTAAATGGGTATAGCTATCACATCCTCCAGTCCAGGTGTATTAATTGCCAATACTTTTTTTTTTTCCCCAAAAAAAATTAATTGATGGTTGTGATTTTCTTTTATATCATTTCTTTGCAGCCATCTCATTGCAAGAGTCCTGTCACCACCATACCTCAGTGGTGGTTAGCGGTATGTTGCAGAACTACTCTGGTAGGACTACTACTCTACAAAGTCAGGGAGTTCAGTTCTAGTTTAGGGAAGATAAATATTAATTTATAATACTAACAGACTGTAGGCATATCATATAGAATAACAAAATGAAGCTTCTGATTATAAAATGTACCAAAAGAGCAAACATTCAACAAGAAATAATCTGCTTGCATTAGCACATTTAAAGGTCTTATTAAGGAGATTTATAGATCCTTTATTCAGCCTTTGCAAAGTGGGCAATAGCAAACACTCCCTCTTGTTTCCAAACAGGGAATACTAGTTAAATATGAAATATTCATAAAAAATAAAATATTTAAAATAGCACTGATCTATAGAACATTTATGTCTCTTTCTGCTTTATCTCCTACATAGAGATGCAAAAAAAGTAACATATATTTGTTGGGCTACTCCAGTCACAGTCATTAGCGGTCTTAAATTGGTGGAAAAAACATCACTTTTCTGCTTAAATCTTGCTTTTTAAGGTGTTAGATTGAAGAATTCACCTTATGACTCACTAACAAGAGGGTACTCTGAATCTTCAGCAGTGTATGAGAAGACATCTACCAGTATCAACTATGAGAGAAACTGGACAGTCAATTATATATTACATTTCTCATATGTAGAGCTATATTTATGCAATTGGCTCCACATAGAAGAGATTCTAGCATCCTACTGACATTCCCCTATGAGCATCCACATAAAATACATACATTTAGTATTCAGTTGTCTAGAGACTTTCAATCTACAGTATGATAGAGATATTTTAATCTGTGTAGTAAATTTATTGCCATGTAGCTGGCTTTCAGGACAGTTAAAAGTTTAAGAATATGATAATGTTTGATAACAATTGATTCTAGCAGAGATTTGAGATTGCAATTAATACATTTGTATGAATGCACTTTTTTTTTAGATGTTTTTTCCACTTCATCTTTAAAAAAATAATGAGATGAGATGCAAATGGACTACCCAGTCGTTTGTAGTTGTTACAGTCTTTGAAGAACTGAAGTTTCCTGAAGTCCAGAATTACAAGCAAAGCTAAAATGTCCCAAAACATAAAAGCGAGATTTCCAGGATTAAAATTTCCACTTTAATTTTAGCCAGGGATAATCTTGTACTGAGGAAAATGCTGCAAGAAGATGTTGAAACATGGACATATATTCCAGCCAGGTGGGGAAGCTGAGGTTCAGCTGATAGGTGGCACAGGTCCCAGTAAGTGGTGCCCAGCTGCCCTGACACAACATTCTCATAAACGTGGTCAGTGGATGCAGTGTTCTAGTTAGGTTTTGGTGTCAGAACTGTGGTTATCTGATTGCATTGTGCTACCTGCACCTTTCTTCCCTTCTTGTCCCAAGTTATTGTGTTGGGTTCTGTAGGGAATTCTGTTAAACTCCGCACTTGCTCAAATCTTCCACCAAAAGAGGAAGAATAGTTTCTTTGTGAACTTCAGAAGCGTTTGCAGAACACAAATACTGCATGTTGTATAAATGGCTAGAATGAGATCTCTTTACTGGAGAGAATGTAAAATTTCAAAATAGTTTCCAAGGGAGAGTGGAATAATGCACAGCTTTTAACCTCTCTCATACATCAAAGAACAAACTCCATCCCAACAGTAAAGCTTCAAAGAAGGCTGTATTTCAGTGGGCTTATTATACTGGGACGACTGATGGCAATACATGACCTACAACATGTAGGATGCTGTTGTCCCATCTTTAGAGCTCTTTAGGATCACATTCGGTAAAGAGGCATTTTTAAAAAGTGAATTTATATTACTCTTCCTTCAGTCACTGAGATTAAGTTATGGCACTAAACATAACAGAAGCTATAGGGAGAGGATACCATATTTAACCAGAGGATTCAGAATGCAAGACTGGCAAAAGTATTCAACCTAGTAAGAGGAAAAAATATTAATCAAAAATATATAATTGGAAAATATTAATCGAAATATATGAAATAAAATACAGTGCAGAGCTGGTAGAAGAGGAGCAGCACTGCATCCTACAGACTGCAGAACTGTGTAATTAAGCGAACAAAGCAAAGGTTATGATATGAGCAAACATGAACAAGAAGATAAATATTTTTTTTTAGTCATGGTTCACACTAAGGTTTATAACAAGGACAACGAATTTGTACCTGCTTGTAGAGAGCTTGCAGCTACAAACAGGAGGAGTCTGGAGAGGGCACCACACGAGCCTGTTTGCTCAAGACTAGAACATCGACTGGATGTAGTTCTTAAACAGGTGCTGTCAAAATAAAAAAAACCCTAGATTGTTCTCTCACTTGGAAATAAATTTAAAAAAATATTTTAAAATATGTTTGTGTCCTTTTTTTATATTGAATAGCCATTCAATAGCAATTCTGTGTTCTCGCAGTGTCACCTCCCATTTCCTATACACAAACACAGCACAAGAAGAGTTTGAAGTCTCTTTTTAAAAGGAGGCCATTGTGTCTGAGAGATCATCAGCAATCTATGGCTTCCCCTTCCCCCCTCAAAACAACCCCACATACATACTTTCTGCATAGTCGAATGAAAGGGAGCTATGCAGAGCAGCTAGCTGAGAGGAACCTCTGTAGTTCAGTCTTTAAATTTGGAAGCTAGGGGTTCAAAGCCTTAGGCCAATGCAATTAATATGCTAATGAGGACTATTCTGATTAAAACAAATAGTGGGCATTCCTTGGATGGGATCTGCTTGTACAGCAGTAAGGCTGCGCTGGGAGACCGCACTAGGCTGGCCCTTACCTAAGAGAGGTCTGAGGGGCTGAGACTTTTATCAGTGTTCAGGTGATCTCGGCTCTGTTTCAGTATCTCCTCGTATTTGTCCTCCCCAGCTTGTTGCCATCGCAAGCACAGCTGGGCAAACTTATCCGTGGCAATTTGGCACAGGCAGTTTTTCTTTCTGCTCACAAATCATCTGCAAATAGGCTGTGCATTTACAAACTTGTTTGCTAGCCTAAATTATTCACCAAACACTTTGTAGGCAAATTTCAGACGGTGGTTAATCACGTAAACAATTCATTGCCACAGCAGTTCAATAATTTATTATCCGGGCCGTGTGCTAGGCACCCCCGGCTGTGTGGCCCTGGCGATGCTCTCTGACTCGGTGCTGTCTGTACCTAGAGGGAACTTTCACAATAGCTGCTGCATCGATATGATTTTAAATGGTCGGTGATGAATGCTTATAGATCTACCCATGTGATTGTAACATCTGATTTGTAGCTTTTGTTGTACCCTTCGACTTATGTTACTTGTGCCCGGCAAGTTGTTCTAGGGAAGGCTTCTACAGAAGTGAACGTTGCGAGTATATTGAAAAATCCCCGTGTTCATTTTAATAACAGTTTGCAGTTTCTCGTGGCACAGAGCTTTTAAAGTAATTTACATAACGCGTGTGGTTGAAAGGCAGAAAACAGAAAGAGCGTGGTCCTGGCACAGATGTTTCTGGAGGCATGGAAAGTAAATGTGCTCGCCTCCTGCATGCACCGTGCTCCTCAGCTTCGGAAACTGCCCTGCTCTCCTGCTGCGCCGCCTTCTAATAGCTTCTACATGCTTTGCCTCCATCCCCGTTACTTCCCACAATGTCTTTACAGTGTTTTCCTTCTTTAACATTCTATAAGAGCAAATTCTAAATTCTATGACATTTCTCTATTCTGTGTTCATTGCCAATCTTTTTTTTTTTTCCCCCACTTGAAAATACGTGAAGTCAGTTGCTGTTTTGCTTCAGCAAACCTGACCTACACAGGAACCTTCCATTACTCACAGACCCAGAGTATTTCAACAAGTATTTGGGGCATTATTACTTTCACATCTACTGTTTTAGGCGTTACTGGCTACCTGAAGCCTTATGACACAAGTAGCAGGAGTGGTGTAATCTAGGTTTTAGATAATTTCTGAGCCCAATTGTGCAAGATTATGAAAGGTGATCAAATGAACAGTTCAGACGATGATTAATTAGACCCTTCTGACACCAACAGTGCTGTGTTTTGTTTTGTTTTGAACTTACTGGAAGGTAATACACTATTAAAATGTGTTCTTCAGGGCTCAGATTTTGTTTTACTCTTTAAACAGGAGCAAAGCACTCTGCTGTGCACACAGGGAAAAAAAGCTAGCTTCTGTCTTTGCTTAAAGCACAAAGGGGAACGGACATACTCGATCCCACTTTGTCCCTAACCCTATACCGGCTATTCCTGAAAAAAAGATGAACCCCACAGAGATGTCCCATGATGTATTATCCAAAGTCTATTAGGTCTTACTTATTGAAGTGAATTGAAGCACCTCAATATATTTATTGAAATGCTAAAGTTCAGGTTTAAATTGTAAACCGTAAATGTTCAAAAACTCTTCTACATTTTTACTGTTGTCAATAATAAGAACTATCAATATTTGTGCTATTCCTACGTGTTCTCTTTGTGCAGTCCCGGCAGCTGCCTGTTGCGCTGAGCTTCGCGGCGCAGTGACAGCGCTACGATAGCACACGGCAGCGTTTCCTTTTTCCAAACAGAAAACAACCGTCAGAAATTTTCCAATCAAGTGTGTATTTATCACCGGGTATCAGTTTTGTCTGTGGTTCCAGATTTACGATGAAAGGCAAAAAGGACTGCATTAAAAATTATTAATAGCCTTCCGCCTGTCCTAGTTCAGGCCACTGGGGAAGAAGAGAGCGCTGGTGTAAAAATGCCATACCGGGTTGTGGAATTCCTCAAGAGCTGGGGTTTTGCCAGCTTTCCAAAGACTTCAGCCACTTGGAGTTCATATCGGTAGTTACAATAAATAGAGTGAGCAGGCCCCACTACTGATAGAAGCTGGCATAGTCCCAGCAGAGAAAATGAAGCAGCTGGAGGTCTGTTCCTACTGTGGGACACCACCACTCCTCCTCCAACTCTTCTTCACCGTAGCAGTGCTCCCAGCACAGGAACACCCCAATTCAGCACTGCAAGGAAAGGCTCCTACCAGCTTCACTGGCTCGCTTGGATATTTTTTCCCTCTCCCATCTGTGCTTAATGGCAGCCTCCTGGCTGTTGCTGCCGCAACAAAGCCAAATTATCCAGGAGAACTTATCCAGCCTGTCCAGCAGTGCCTCTTCCCTTCAGTCAGCTATGATACCCGTCCCACTGCACCGACCATTTTCCGTAGGAAAACACAGCTTTCTGTTCTCCAGAGCATGTGTCGTGGTTGCTGGCTGCAGCTTTCCCTCCACGTCTCCAGGCTTCTTAATGAATCACTGCTTTTTGGCACCGAAGCAACATAAACACATCATTTGGGATGTCTCTGCCAAACATACGTACACTTAGAGCAGGTTTTAAATGATAGAAAGTGAAACATTTAATGAAATGTTCAGGCTGCATAGCTGAAAGTTGCAAAAAAAGCCAGAAAATGCACATCTGAAGGTCACAACGGTACCATCAGTCCAACGGTGGGGCTCCCCTGGTATATTTTGTGGGACGTGTGGAAGGGGATTTACCAGGAATGCATCAGCTACAGCTCCCACCAGGAAAACCAGTAACAGAAAGCAGCCCAGCAGAGGCCCACTGACCATGGTGGCTGCTAGATGCCTATCTCTTTCCTTCCTCGTCTGCTCATTAACTGACTCAATGTAACTATACATAGCACGGCAGATTTTTACACTGATGCTTCCTAGCCTGTATGAAAGGGGAAAAGAGACATCATCAGCAACAGTAACAACAAAAAATTAGCAAATTCAGAAAATGAAGTTTCTCAGCTGCTTAAACCAGCCACACGTGAACGCCCTGAATGCGCATCCACTTGCTCTTTCTGGCTTGAGCGAGAATTGAGAAAACTCTCATCTTTGGAAAAGCTGAGAGTGTTTGGCACAACCGTTCCTCTAGTTCCTCTCCATTCAATGAGATTTTGGAATGAATTTCAATGTGCTGCTGGACTATAATTAGCTCCGAAGGGCAGGAGACCACAGGGGACCAGCTTCTTCCCCTTTAAATGGGCAGCTGTAAAGACACAACCTTAAATAATATCCTGAACACCAGCAATGTTTGAAACCTGGACCTGGGCCTGATTAACTGCCAGAAGTCAGAATAATCTCTGCCTTTGTTAAATCAAAGTCATTCCCTATGATGCGAGTTAACTACAGAAATCTCTAGGCCAAAAATACAAGTTTCAGCCTTCAGTTTCATTTCCCCCTTTTTTCTACTATTACGAAAATATGCATCTTTTTCTTTCCCTACTGGGAAAATGCATTTTTTTTCCACTCTCCCATGACTCAAAAACATCCAAAAGATTCTTCCTCTAAGCTTAAGAAAAATAGGGGGGGGGGGAACTTCACCTTTTGGCAAAGATACAGAATGGAAATTTTTTACTCAAAAGAGGATTTTCAAAAAAAAAAAAAGTAAGAAGCATGTGAAAACAAGGGGTTATAATGGAAACTATTTTCATAGCCAGCTCTAAAGTAAGCACTGCTGTTCCAGAGACACATGGTACTGATGCAAACATTGACCCGATGCCAAAATCCCTAGCATGTTAGTGGAATCCGGAAGCGCTGCGATATTAAATACACCTCTAAATGTATGTCAGACATCTTCCCGTGGCTGGTCCGCTTACTCTGCGCGGCACGACGCTGCACGCTTAATTCATTGGTACCTGCAAAGCAGCTAACAGGCCAGCAGTGGAGGTGCTCCCCTTTCCTCGGGCTGGGCTTTTTGCTGCACAGCATGCTCCCCAAAGGGTCTTCTGCAAGCCTGACCTTACTATTCCCACTTGGCAAATACTGAACCCATATCCGCTTTCCATCTGCAGCACTTATACGGCGTGTTTTATTGCAGTGTTTGAGCACCCCTCTCTGGTCCTAGGGATATATTATTATCCTCAAGGTCAGATTTCCACATTTCATCGGGAGCGTTGTGGGGAAAAGCAGGGAAAGTGCTGCCAGCTCATGTCACGAAGGGACAGATCTGCTCCCCAGCACAGGCTGGGCCACCCAGACGACGTCCAGAACAAAAATTCCTAAATCTCTGTCTCAACCTCACCTTCTTCGGGGTGTCTGGCTGGCTACAGAAGCAATGAAGGTATTGTGCTCAGCCCCGTTTCCTTGCTGGCAGAGCCTGCCTGCTATTTTCTGCCTGCTTACTCCAGCTGCTCCAAGGCATTTAGCCCAGCCCTGGGCAGTTTTTTCCTACGGCTATCAAGGAAAAGTCCCTGTTTGCACCTACCACAATTACAGCTGTGGTACTTGGCCTGCATCCTTGCGGATTCATTAGAAAAACCCACAACGAGTAAAAGGGTTCTAAATGAGGGTGTAAAATACATCTCCCGCTTTTGTGTAGCCTGTTTGTTTGTTCGTTTACTTTTGATCCGTGGATTTGTGGCTTTTGCTCAATGTTCCTGCCTTGCAGTGAGATGCAAATACCGATGGGAGGCTTCCCTAAGGAGGGGTGCTTGCAGAGCATCCCTCCCTGCCACTGGAATTCTCTGCAGGTTTCAGAGGGGAGTGACAACCCATCCAGGCTGGCTCTGCTGGGGCCTTGATGCTCTCTGCCTGCCCGCAGAGGTAGCTGAGTGCCTGCAGAGCACTGATCCAGGCTGGTTCTCCTCTGCCAGGTCTGGTGCAAGCTCCCCATCTCCTGGTCTTCAAAACCAGCCACCGTCTTTCAGTATCTTCAACAATTTTCCTAACTGGATGCAGTTCTGCTGTTGACAGGTTTTACCTAACAGCCTCTGCTAGAGCCGTCCTCGATGCCGGGAAGCACATCCTCCCTGCTGAGGGAATGACTGTGGATAGGGAGGGTTTCAGAGGCTCAGGCTTCGCACCCTTTTTGATGGGTGTGGAGGAATGCTGCTCTAGTAACCCGACAACAGCTCCCTTGAGCAGGCTTTCTATTTCTAATGAGTCAGAAGGCGTGGCGAGGTTTGCCTGAAACGACTCCCATACACATCACACTTGGTCTCTGCGTGCTGATAGTTTAAATCAAGTGTAAATCTGTGGGGCCGATTTTGCTTTTTAAATACTCGTGCATCATTCGTTTGCGTGCTGGTGGCCAGGGGAACCGGCCTGCTGTAATCATGCCAGTCATGTTGGTTTTTTTGTGCTGATCCAGATCATTTTTAGCTCAGGTTCATTCAGTTACAAAACCCACGCAGAAGGAAACTAATTACACGAACTGAAGCAGGAATGCTGTATTGTTCTTGTGGAAAGTGCTTTTACCAAGACTAAACATCAATATTACACTTTTTTTTTTTTAAACTACCTGCTTAATACAGCAGATCGTTAATGCAGCACATTAAGTTAGTTAAAATGAACAAATTTCATTAAATCAAAATTTAGAGGCATTAAAGCCAGATGGGCTGCAGGGGAAAAAATGCAGAGACTTTTAGAGCTAATGTAAATGTACTATTATTGTTTTCAGCTCAAATTCAATTAAATAGGGTTGACAGAAGCTTTCACAAAAATGCCCAGGAAGAAAACTTGTCTGTAAAGAAAATCAATTTAAAAGAAACCATACTTCAGATATATCCATAGTTCTGTGGCTCACTGAATTACAATGTCATCAACTGATGTGGGAGAGCCAGCACTGAGATCTTTACTGGTATGTTACTTACTGGGAGAAAAATGACTTAATTTTACAGTGTTTATTGTGCCGAAATGTATTTGAGTGCTGAAAAAAGTTAATGCAACCAGACCCATTCCCAAAGGAAGAAAACACACCTTTTCAAGAACACAGCCTGCCCGGGGAGGGACGGGAACTCCACTGCTTCCCTGGGCAGCCTGCTCCAGTGCTTGACCACCCTTTCCATGAAGAAACTCTACTTAATATCCAACGTAAACGTCCCCTGGTGTAACTTGAAGACGTTTCCTCACTTCCTGTCACTTGCCACCTGAACTGGGCCCACTGGCTGCAGCACGGATACCTTCAGTTGTGGGGTTTGATCGGCAAAATCCAGCTTGGCATTGTGCTCCAGTGTTTTCTGTGAAGTCCCCTGAGCCAGTGCTATACGGTGTAGGGCTTTCCTGTCACTGGGGCATGCGATGCTGGCTCAATGATTGTATTTGTCTGAATAGTGTTAAGAAAAGGGGAAAAAAAAGAACACCAAAAAGACTAAGACAAACAAGATCATTTCTATTTTAAAACAGTTGTTGTGTACCACAGTAAATAATTATTTTCCACCAAAATAGCAAGTAGAAGTCTATATAAAGTCTCATCTAACCATATGATGTACCCAAGTACCCTCAAGCCCACATCCCATTCACTCAAACTCCTAAAATGCAACGCAAGATGTCAGAGGCTCCAATTTTCTCATGATCTCCACAGCAAGTATGAAACTCGACCTTGATTTACATGTGGTGATAAAACCCACTGTCTGCAAATTTATGAATGTAGCTGGCAGTCATTAAGTGCATTATGCAGAGGTCATGTTGATGGTCCCTTTGTTTATTCCTCCTATCTAATGATCCATTGCTGAAGATGTGCCGAAAACTTTCAGCATGTTTTACAACTTATTTACGTGACTGAGAAGCGTGTACTGTGTTTGCCATCCTCATTAGCCCAAACTGCTGAAAATAAATCAGAGTGCAGAACTGGCATCTGAGGAAAACACAGAGACTTTTTTTTTTAATGTGTGCAGAGAAAATTCTTGCCCCTTTCCAAAGCAGCTCTTAGGAGAGAGCGCCTTTTAGTCGAGCGACAAAACAGGGCCACCTTCGTTTTGTGCAGCTGAATTCCACAAAAGCCACATGAATCAGCATGGGATAAGACATCTGTGGACAAGGGCTGGATGATTTTAAATACATTTATTTAGTAAACGTCTTTGCATAGTAAACATCATAAGTCTAAACTTATGCTTATCCATGAGTAGGTATGCTAAACTAATGCGAGTCAGTTGAATGTTAATGCAGGTGAAAAGGCAGAAATTTCTAGCCAGCACTGCTGAAAATTTTCTGTGTGCCCAGATTTGGTGTTACAGCATCCTGTTAATCCTAAACCATTTTTATAGGTATGAATAGGAGTTCCAACAGAGAGATCTGGTGCCATTCAGATCCACTGGAAAAGTGTGGAAACGTATCATACTGACCTGTTTACCAGTCTAACAGAAAGAAAATTAAGTATCTGAGTGTTGAGAGATTCTGTTACTAAACTAGTAGGTAAAGAAATTATGGTGCAGGCAGCCTGCACGGATTTGGTATTTGCTTATCATGTGATAAATATTAGTTGGTTTTATAACTAATTGTCCCTGTCACATTGACTTTGCTAATATAAAGTAACTGGATTCACAATTCAAGCAAGGGATTTTTGATTTGTGTAAGCTCTTTAGTAGCATTGGTTAACTAAAGGACCACATTGCTTTAGTAAGGAAAACCCATCCCCTCAATGAAGTTACTTTGGGCTTGTCTGCCTGTTAATTTTCGCACTGAACGTCATTTGTCTGACAGCAAAGCCTTTGAAGTGCCATGATATTTTGCACCTCCCAGGTTAAAGCTCACTAAAAGCTAAGCCAGCCCTAAAGGACAAATGAAAACCCAGAATATGAGGAGCGTGACCTTCTCTGCAGACAGAACATTTACATGCAGACATCATTAGTCTGCTGCTAATAGCTTGTTACTGAATTGCCCAAATGTAAGCTGAACATCACTCAGTGCATCTTTGGTGCCATATCACTGAAGTCACTAAAGTTTATTTCAGTGACAATCAGTTTTATACCTAATATATTACAGACTTGCTGGTGCACAAATAATTGTAACACTTGAGTAAGCGCACAGAGCTGTGCTGGGTCTGGCTGGGATGGAGTTAACATCTCCTGCAGCAGCCCAGAGCCAGCAGGCTGGGGGTGGGCAAGTGATAGGGAGGGGACATCACCAGGGCAGCTGACCTAAACCAACCAAAGGGATATTCCACACCACATGTTGTCACACTCAGCAATAAAAGGTGGAAAAAGGATGGAGACGGGAGCGGTAGGCTCTCGTTGTGAAAACATCTGTCCTTCCGAACAACAGCTACGTGCATTAAGGCCCTGCTTCAAGGACGTGGTCAAGCATCGCTTGTTGGTGGGAAGTAGAGAGTAATCCCTTTTTCCTTTTCCCTTTAGTTAAATTATTTAATAATAATTTTCCCTTAGTAGTTATTTTTCCTTTAATTAAATTATCCTTATCTCAAACCATGAGTTGTTTCTTTCCTTTTCTTCTTCCCCTCCTCTTCTGAGGAGGGGGAGCGAGAGAGCGGTTGTGGTGCAGTTCAGCTGCCCAGCAAAGTAACACCCCCATAAGAGCTCACACCTTCCCTCCCCAACACCTTCAGCTGCTGCTGCTGCCAGCCAAAGACAGACAAGGGGATCCCACAGCACGGAGCATCTTCTCACGACCAGATGCATTCTGCTAACTCTTCCCCACCTTGAAAGGCAAACTCTGGTGTCCTGTGACCGTAATTCTTAGATTTTTTAACAACTGTGTTCCTAAAACGTGCTGTAGAGAAAATGCACATACCCTACTGCACGCTGCATAGATGCTGCACGTACAAAAAAAATATCCTATCCTGCTTTAATTATAATCAAGCCTTTATGAAAGCTTGACTACCAACATTAGACTACACTTTTAGAGGAGAAATTTATGTATACTGTATATTATAATTTATCTATATATTATATACATTATATATATAATTTATGTGTATTGTATATTATATATAATTGCCAAATTGTAAAATAGTTGAAAAGAACAGAAGTGTCATGGGCCCTAAGGTATAAAATCCATTTCTTCCAGGAAGTTTTCAAGTTTTGAGAGTTACAGCAAAATTCCTTGTATTCTATTTTATACAATTTGCCTTCTTGTGCATTTTTGATTGGCCTTTAAAAAGCTGACACACTTTCTTATGTTAGAGTTCAATCTAAGAAACCCAAGCACTTTTCATGCCTCACTGCTTGCTGGTTCTTAGTATAATCTGCAGGAAACAACATAACAATAGGTCATTGTTCCTCAATGTGAGCAAAAGGTTAGAACAACAGCCTACGCTCAGACCTGGCTTCTTGACTCCTCTGCCCTTCACAATGAAGAAAGCACATGTTGTGTGTAGTAACTCTGAGGGTATTTCCATTGTGTTCAGTGTTTTACGCCACTTGTTGCAGGCTGAAAGAGAGCAAGGTATAGGGGCATGCTCCTCCTGAAAGCACTGTGTAGCTGACATGGTGTGAGATATGGGAGCTCACCAACTGTGTGGTAAGGCAAGTCTCAGGCTCCCCATCATTGCAATGTTTGAGTACCTCACAGAACCCAGCAAATAGGCCTGCTACAGGCATAATCTAGGGGGTAGCAGGATATCCGCTTGATAAATTATTCCCTTTCACAGAACTGTGGTTAGACCCACAAACACGCAGCTCCACAGTACCCAGCCCTCCCCTTCACTGCTGCTGAACCACACGAGCACCATTGAAAGCTTTCCTCCTTGGTACCGAAACGTCCACACGGGTCCCAACATGGCTGCCTTCCTCACAGCAGTGCCCTGTCAGCACTCACACCGCTGGATAAGTGTTGCCCAGTCCCTTTAACGCAGTCCTGGAGAGCAGCCTGGTGCTTCTTGAGGAGCCTGCCTGCTTTCAAGTGATACGGGGCTGCCAAAGGAATGCATGCCTGGGGGAAAAGCCTGTGGACAGTGAAGCTTATCCTCCCTCATAGGGTGGCTCCATTCCCAAGAGAGGAGCCTGGACAACACGGTGCTGGGGAGCAAGGTGCCCTGCTATTTGGTCACGAACCCCATCTGTAAGCAGAGGTGCTCCACACACCTCCTCACCACTCTCAGGGCTCTCCCCCCAGGCCAAATCTCACACACGGCCGGCATTCGGACGGGGGCACCCTTCCTGTCTACCCACACAGTAGCTTGGGCAGGGCACAGAACAGTTCTGGCAGCCTCGATTCAATTCCTTTTTCTGCCTGAAGAGATTAATTCCTGCTTCTCCTTCCTCCTGATGGCCAAGCCAAGCAGACCTGTGTGCTGGTGCATACAAGTACTCAGGGACTTCTGTCCTCCCAGCTGGGATTAGGGGGAAACACTGGTGATGCTTCAGGCAGAGATCTTTTTTCTAGTACTCCTTCCAAAAAATGCTTCAGTGTTTTCAGTGCCCTACTCAGGAGTCTGCGTTATCGCACACTGTGTTACCTGAGGCCTAACAAACTGCTCCTTATTTCAGACACTGTGGAGTTTGCAGACCCTGGTGCACGCTGACCCTCACCACAACCTGCTGGGCTGCCTCCAGCTCTGTGCCCCAAGGGGCCTCTCCCGCAGGGCTGCCCCTGGCTTAGGATCCTTAGGTGCCGCCCAGAGAAAGACATCGTAAACCTGAAGGATGACAGGGCATTAAAGTTCCTGCTGACAATCTTCACATGAAAAATAAAATGTAAGTAAACTCTCACCAGATCAGAGGAGAGAAACATGCCATCTACATAAAATAACAGCAATATAGCCAGGAAGTGGTTCCTTGCAGCCTGAACAGCAGCACCAGTAATTTGCCTTTTAAGCAGCCAGATTTAGTCAGCAAGCCCATCCTACCAGACAAAACAGCAAAGTGATTTTTTTTTTTTTTATCCCAGGCCTCACTGCAGCCCTGTCCGAGTTCCAACCGCATCACCAGGCTGACAGCAACACTGAGAAATGGGGATGATGCCTGATTTCAGACACTGCAACAGCACCAAAATCCGCCCTCCATTGGAGCAAGTGAAGATGATCAATCTAATTGGTTCTGGCCTCTCCCACCAGCCCCACTTGTTAGTACTTACCGCATAAAAGTACCACGAGTTAATGTGTTACATGTGAACCCTGGCCAGTGCTGACTCCACGATGATGAGAAAGAACTGAGCATCTTTCGTTTAACTACTGCACACACACTGAAAAACACTACAGTGGGCAGGATTTCAAGAAGCCTTTCTCATGCTGAGAGGTAGCCAAGACTTGTATGTCTCCGTGTTACCATGCTGCAGTGTCCAACAGCTGGCAATAAAGGCAGATACAGCTAGCTCCCCTGTAAACAGGAGCTTTATTAAACTGAGAGGAGGAATCGTGAGCTTTCATTAGGAAGCATCCTGCTGGAGGCTTTCTAGCACCTGGGACCCCTGACTTTCAGCCTATTTAGCAGTCTGTCAGCTGTAACTTCTGAAATACTGTTTTTCCCCTGATGGTATTCAGTAGTTACCTTCCTTTTTCTAATCTGTACAGTTCTCAAGGTACTTCTACAGATAGATCTTGGTGATGTTTAGTCACAGATGTGAATGAAAAGGTCCAAACTAATGTTTTCTAGTAAGAAACATTATTGAGACAGTTTTCTTTGCAGGATTACACTTACAGAAGTGCAAAGGTATTTTAGGGTAAGATGCAAAGAAGGTTCAGAATATCAGAAATTTTGCTTTGGTCAGTCCTTCACAGTGACTCCAGTTGCTGAGTTACAAAGCTTACCTGAATACTCCCTAGGTTTTCATGTTCCAGGCAAGATGGGGGACACCAGAAGTTATCGAACATCCCAGGAGCCGTCACTCCAGTGCTCAGACCAGGGTAAGACACTATCTTTCAGTGTTGCAACTACATTTAAAGAGTGCATTAGCTCTCTGGGACACAGCTTGTTGGCTGACCATGTGCTTCCAGCATTGTGCTTCTATGCAAGTATCTTTCAGAATCACTGCTTCTCAATGCTGAGACTCCCAATCTGTAACTATGACCTAATTAATTCCCCCCCCCCCCGATTATAGAGCCTTTAGAGACTATAGAGCCTATAGAGTCTGTCCATATTGAATGCATCGGTTTCTCACCTGAAAATAGTTTTATATTTTCTTGCTAGCCACTTCTAGTAGCACCATACAGCATGGAGCAGAGAACCAGCTCTTGCTGGATACCTCCTGAATCACACCAGATGGGTGACAACAAATTCCCAAATTACATTTGTATTTTGAAACCCAGTATTTAGGCACTGGATAACTCATTTGATACATAACATATTAATTGGATAATATCTAGGGTCTACACAGCAGAACCAAGCCAAGCATCTTCCAATGAAGCAAGTTAGATGTATGAAATAATTCCCCCAAACCTGTTTTTCCTCAAGCCCATGTTAATTGGAATTATTTATATTCAGTCCCTTCATTCATTCTGGCTCAGTCTCTGTATCATCTGTTCCATATTTTTGCTCAGGGTGGACGTCAGACTCACCAGCTAATGATTACTAGTGTATCTCACTTACTGCTTTTAAAAATTGTTATAACAGATTAATAATCACTTCTTTAAAAGCATGCAGCTCTCTCACAAGGGAGACAAAAGCGCTCTTTGGTAACAATCCCCCATCCACTATGATATACTAACACATCTTGCAGCAGTCTGGGACCTCTCCATCTCTCTGCTCTGCTCATGTTCCTCCTACACATAGAGGAAAGGTCCATCCAGCCCAGCACTCCCCCTCCAGCAGTGGCCCTCAGCAGTCCAGCTTTCCACAGGCTCCATGCGGTGGCTGAGCATCACCTCCACAGGTCAGTGTTCGTGTGCTGCAGGGTGCCTTGTTTTGCTCAGGAAGCATTTTTGCTCCCATGCATTTGCAATGCCTCCTGAACCACACAAAGCAGGCGATGCAGCTGTGCACAAATATGGCAAAGAGATAGCTTGTTCTATAAATGAACAAGCAACAGAATGTGATTTCATGTAACATTCACTAAAACGGGAGAGAAGAATCGGGAGCAAAGTGGAGGAGCTGATATGCTTTTTTAAGATGGTAAGATGGACTAGTCATCTTTGACACGGCAAAATCCAAAATAGCTGAGGGACCACTTCTCAGCTGTGGGAAGTGATCTCGTACCAGTCATGAAGAACATCCAGTTTCTGTGCGTTCGTGCCTAGCCAATGTGATCAGGGAGTTGACAAGGAGGGAAATCATAGGGCACATGAAAACTTTCTCTGATATCTCTCTCAGCTGAAAAGAAGCCCAGTTTGATACAGGTAAGTTTTCTCTTCCCAAATTTGTTTGTGTTTCTAGAAACCAAACTGTTGCTAAGATTTCACCTTCTCCCCTTCCCAATAGCGTGAGACAGCAATGTGGCACCCACAGGGGAAGCAGCCTAAGCCCCCAGTGCAGGTGTGGTCTTGCCAGTGCTAAAGCTGAACCTGGAAGATGATGCACAGGCAAATGCCAGATCTGAGCACAGCAACCTACTTCCATGGCATCAGCTGCGGAGCTGGAGCTTTACTGCACAGTGAATAGCACAACTCGTGAAAGTACAGAAAATAAGTACTCCAAATCCCTCTGCAAAGCCTCGGGAAGCTTCAGCTGCCAAGCTACTAATATTTTCGAAACACTTTTTTCTGTTTTTCGTTCTGCCTATAATACAACGCGACTGTGAAGGGTGGCAGAAGAAGAAAAACAAACAAACAAGAAGCCCCCCAAGTTGTGCAGGTTTGCACAGAGCATGCAGAGCAGTGTGGAAATGGGAGTGGAGGGCACCAAGGGACTTATCAGGACAAGTCCATCACAGTAGCAGGCAACAGACACTTTGCATCCTACCAGGCCTTTAGGTGTTTCCTAAGCCATAAAAAGGCAAAGGTGCAAAAGTCAAGAGGAGAAAGAGCGAGACTGAGGTCACACAGCTCCATCCACACTCTGCTGCTAAGTTTATTTTTGTTGATTTTTCAGGCAAACACACATCAGCTGTCTTTCATGACAGTGACAACCCTCTTCTCCATCGGCAGTCTGAGGTACTACCTGAGGTGCCATTTATTGACCTGTGAAAAAGCTTCAAGGCAAAGCAAAGGAAGCCGAGATCATGCACAAGAGGCAGAAATGCCACAAAACCATGGTTCAGTGCTGGTCGCGGGAAGGATGCTAACTTCTGCCTTCACCTGGTGCTCACCCGGAGGTGGTCCTCTGAAATTACTGCTCAGTCTGTTGACATCCAGAAGAGGTGCACAAACTTCAGCATGTGAGAGCCATCAGCACTAACGGATGAGAAAAGCTAGATTTGCCCTCAGGGTTTTTTTTAATTTAAACAAACAAACAAAAAAAGCAACAAAATCCAGCTGTGACTGCAAGCAGCGGTGAGGGAGCTTATCTCAGGTCAACCTTTACATCAGTCGAGCTTTTCATGGCACTGAATTAGCCAGGCATTGCGTCATGTAGACAACAGCATCACAACGGGTAAGAGGGCTGCAGAGAGAAGCAGCCTTTACCAACGCACGCACGGCATTGCTAATGCGACAGCAGAACACTACTCTCAGAAAAGTGCTTTTAAACAGCGGCCGCGCGATCTGCCCCCTCACGCCAGTGGCATATCATTAGGTTGTTCACACACGGTGCAGAAGAAAGAGCGATGCAGGCAGCCACCGGAGAGGGGAAGGGGTCCCACCACCCTCTCTTATCCCTCCCTGGGAACATTTTGGGGTGGGAAGGTGGAAAGGACGCTGGCTATTCTTTCTCCTGAAAGAACACTCTACATTATGCTGAGCAATCTGGCTACTTTGCCAATATCATACGTGCCCAACTTACTTTGCAGGCGAGTTTCCTGAACACCGTATGAAAGAGTACCCACAGCACCTACGGAATTTGAGAGGCTGCCCAGGTGACAGAAATTTAACTGAAAATCCAGAGCTCTGCATACAAATACTTCAACTCCTGTGATATGTGTGTTAAAGGTTCAATACCCAGCACTAAAACAATGACCATTAATAGATGTTGCATTATTTTGAAATGGAGGACAACAAAATAATATTTGTCACCCTCAGATGTTCCTGACATTGCAGAGGAAATCGCTCACCTTGATGGATCCCAGAATCTTGCTCAAGACTTCACAACAGCCTCAGAGCCTCCTACTTGTAGGTAAGAAAGCACTTTTCCCACTGTCTAGGCTGTCTAAACTTGCCCTGACACAGTCCACATGGAGTGCTGAAGGAAAAAAAATATTGCTGAGCTTTGTAGGAAAAGTAGGCAAAGTGGAGACTGCTACTGGCTCCCATTCCCACCTTAAGCCCCAACCCATCCTTGTTCCTAAATTCTGTGATGCTTTACGTCTCCTGAAGCCACGCACGTTGAAGCAAGCAGCCACTTCGACCTCTTGCAGGCACCCCTCAAAACCTTAAGCTGCCCTGTAGGAAATGCATGCATATGCCTTCCAGAAGACGTATAACACATTACAATCACTGTGCTAAGTGACACGAACTAGGGAATCTAAAAGTTACATTTGGCAACCTGCCCTTACTGTGCTCTAATTATTTCTTAATATCCCAATTTAAGGGCAGCACGTTGGCCCCAATTTTAAGTTGTCTGGCATTTATAAGTTTGTGGCACGGAATTAAACAGTTTTCAGATTCTCAGTTGAAAACTGCTGATTGTGTATTGCCTGACAAAGCAAAATGTCTCCATTAGAATAATGATTTATTGTAAATATGGTAGTATTACGGCTGACTATTCTGGGCATTAAAAATGCATGGAAAAAATCCATTGAAAAAAGTGTTATGTGAGCTGTCATAATTTGTCAGTTTAATGTCTTTGTCATTTGCATCTCTTTTTAAAATGCCAAGAGCAATTAAACCTTATCCCACCACTAGAAGTTGCCAAATTTCATTTGAAATTAAAACAGAATAATGCGTCATGTTAGTTATTTTAATAATATTAAATAACAAAAACAGAAACAGAAAAAAAAAAAGATAAAAAGCGACATAACTACTGCAGCTACAAACAAAGAAGCGAAAATACACGCACTATTTCCGCGATACATGCACGCACAAGAGCTCCGTAGGCTTCCTGCACTAACAGACCTTTTCCTTTGGCAGCAAGGCCCCAGCTCAGCAAAGCAAAGCGTCGCTGGACTGTGCTCTAAATGCCAACGAGCAGCTCCCAGCAGCACGCGTTTTCTGCTGGTTCGAGATAGCCATATTGTCGGCTCCTCTCCCCACACGGCTTCCACGCGAGCCTCCGTAACCAAACGCCCCTCGCTTTTTGGACCGCCTCAAGCCCCAGGGAGAAAGACAGAAGGGACTCGTGAGTCAGCAGGAGCTGCAGCGAGGACGAATCCGTCCCAACTTTGTCTCCTGTGGCAATACCAGCTGCTGTCACATTTGTCTTGGAATTTGTGGAATTTTCTTGGAATTGTGCTCTGCTAGCACAGGTCAAGCAAGAGATTAGAGGCTTACTTCTGGAGGTGTCTCCCACTGCATCTGCATCCCTGCAGAGCATAAAGACCCTGGGATTGTCTTTGTGATTATGAAATATCCTGGTACTACTCAGAAAATTATTTTAAAGGGTTTTAGAATTTAATAAGCTATTTTTTGATAATTATGTTACAGAAACATTGATGCTGAGCAAACTAAAAATAACTAAGTATTTGCTCTGGCCAGCTGTTTCTCCTGGGCCCTTTGCTTTATTTGAAAACTAGATGTGATCGGGGACCTTATCCCGCCCCAAAATCCATTGTTTGAGCCATGTGTTCCCAGAAACTCAGACACCCCATTGCCGACAGGCCAGGGTCGAGGTCATCTGGCCCCTCCTGCCAGCAGAAGGGGATGAGAGCAGCTGGGCTGCTTTGCTCCGTACTGGCACGTGTCTACTGGGGGAAGGCTGCGAGGCAGCTTTACAGTCCTAAGCTTTTTTTTTTTTTTCCCAATTTTACTTTGGGAGGAAGTTTTATAAATGTTTCATATGAAAATATAAAAAATGGTTAAACACTGGGAGGGGAGGCTTTTTGGTAGAATTCCATCCAGTCTGCTTTTAAAGCCCAAAGCAATACCCCTGCAAGGCACTCCATAATTAAGCATTGAATTTCCTACAAGATTCACAGCTAGAGACAATGAACGATGATTAAACGGCACCAGACTGGATCCTTATTATCAGCCACCTGCTTTTTGGTCACATGATGTTGCTTCCCCCTTTGTGGATAACTTCAAGCCCCTCAATTTGGGGTCTTCCAAGCCCCTGGAGCCCAGGCTGCTTTTATCCGAACGATTTGTGCCAGTGCCTCTTAACACAACCTTTCCTCCTCCTGATTGCTCCCTTGTGCTCTCAGAATGGTTGGCTCCTGCAGCAATGGCCTGGTTGTTGCTAGAAGCATGTGAGGAAACAGTACCTGTCAAATTTGGGTTTCCACGTCCGTGCACAACACTTCCTTCTTCACAACAGGTGGCAGTGATGATTCAGAGCTCAGAACAGGGGGGTCTGAGGGCGTTTTGCCAAAAAACACACGACCAGTAGATGTAAATATAAGGTACAAACTCAGTACCTGATGGGCTGGTGCTTGCTAGCTCTTTTGGTCAGGGAACAAAATCAGAATTTGTTAGAAAATGAAATCTGCACCACACCACCTCTCCAAAGCAGCCAGAGTTTGTGGAGCTTCTTTGTAAGAAGTGTTGTGGAGGCTGGAATTGTTGCTGGAGTGTGATGAGTGTGCAGTTCAACCACAGCATTTCTGGCCACAAGGATACCCAAGAACCATTCTCAGTAGAGTTGGTGGACCATCACTACGTTAGAAGATGCACCGTCATTTTAGTCCTACACAAGTTTGTACAGTTACTCAGAGGCTACATCAATACCAACTTGAAAACGGACTGGGAGCTGCATCCTCACGGGAAAGTTTAATCCTGACAAACATTTTCCAAGAATATGACTTTCTAAATGTACTGTTCCAGCTTCTGGGTAAAGGGGCATATGCCATGGGTATTATTCTAAAATTACAGGAGGAAGAAAGTCAGCTTTCTAGCAGACGGTGGTGACCTGTGACACACTACAGCATCTGCCTCAACTGAGGCCATGAATGCAAATAGGAGGCAAATGAAGACACAGTGTAGTGTAAAAGAGCTGATCGTTGCTTTGTACTTTATTGTCCAAGTGCAAACCATTTTGTGATCTATAGCAAACAGCACGTGAACCCAATAGAACTCAGCATGACTTCACTGATAACCATGCTTTGCAAAGATACTGAGTGAACTTACACATAAGTGTGGGATGGAGACGAAAGAGATGCTGATGTGGTTTCCAAAAGCATCTTCACACTGTCAGAGAAAAAAAAAAAGGAGGGGTAGGGGGAGAAAATAAATAAGCATACACGAGTCACTTGGGCAAGGTACTACCCAAGGTCAAAACAGAAGCTGCCAGCAGGACAAGGCTGATTTTGCTGCTGGAGTTTGGAGTTGCCATCCCGTTAAGAGCTGGCAAACCCACAGTTACACTGCCAATGTCTGCACGGCAAGTGGTTTTGTTTCAGGTTTCCAAATTGATACGGATGGAAAGGGACAATTCAGCCAAGCCTAAGCCATGGATGGCCAAAGGATTTCAGAGCCCTTTATGGGCACCAAGTGAACCTTACAGAACATGGTGAAGCTGTTGGGTCGGCTGATTCTGCACACAGACAAGCTGCTCTACATCGGTCTTTGAACACGGAGAGTTTATGAGAAAACCAGGAACATAATCTGAATCCCAAATCTCAGCTTCCTCTTCCAACTACCTGAATGTTTTTCCTTATACTTTAATAAGATATCCACTGTTTGCCACAAATACAGGTAAGACATTACAAGGTATCTGTAAGGTCAAATTCTTAACGAGCTTTCAATCCTGGCATTCTTACATCTAAAGGATGCTAAATAAGTCCTATTGACTTACTGAAAGACAAAAATGATGCATTAATTCAAAAGCAAGGGAGTTACAGCCAGCAGACAGCTTCCTGTGTCTCCTAACCTTCCTGTGACACGTGCCACCATGCCGAAGAAGGCTCAGCTGATACTTGCTATTCACCCTGCCCCGCCACGATTGAGTGCAGTCTTGCTTCTGTGGGCTAATCTAAATTTCACTGCTGGTCAAAGAAGTTCAATGTGCTATTGGATGTTCCTCAAAGGCAGGATATTCAATATGCAAGACTACCAGTCCCTTTAAAACAGCTTATTTACTGGGAGACACAGGCTGCAGCCCCAGCCATACAGCCGACATAATTCAGGGTAACAATTAACCACAGCTAGCTCATTACGGCTACAATAATATTCCAAGTGCAAAGAAGTCACATAAATCCCCAAGAAAGATGAAACAAGGCCTCCTGGTTTTGTTTGAGGGTAGGATCGCGTGCACGGTGTGGCACCTCGCCGTGGTGTGGCTCACCCTGCCAAACCCCTGCCCCCAGGCACCTCGCACCAGCATGCGTTGTGGTTATGAACTAGCACGTGAGACTCGTCCGCTTTAAGGTGAGATGCCCAGCAGGCAGGACAGAGTGGAGGAAGAGCTCTGGGGGAAGGGGTAGTGCTGATCTCATTCCTCCTGGCAGGAAATCCCAAAAAAAGCATCACTTGGGAGCACGTCTGTTTCCGCAAGCTCCTCTCTTCCTGCTACACAAGTTTCTTGCTACTTCTATATTCTCTTTCTTTCCCATGAGTTATTTCCAGCCCTCCCTTGTTGTTTTTTTTTTTGACGTGAGTGTTGTTATATCATTACTGTCTTCAGCCGTGCGCCTGGATCGAAGCAGAGGCAGGCAGCAAAGCTGCAGCCCAGGACCTACTGGGGGAGGCGGGCAGGGGTCTGCTGGTGCCCCCCCGCAGCAGCAGGCACTCTCACAGCTGAATACCTGCGGCCAAACTGTCAGAGACAAGTGCTGCCAAAACAGGCAAAAAAATGCCGCTAGAACTGCCCTGCCGTGCCATACACAGATTGATGAATATTTTATCGTTATTCCAGGAAAGGCTTTTAAAAGAGCACATGAGACAACAGTTGTGTGGAGCCGTCTCAGTGGCATGGATTAAAAATAAGCAATCCAGCACTGAAATGAAAGGACTTCTTAAATGAAAACCTTGTTTCTTGAAACCATGAAGTAGCATGGACCTAATCAGCTGACCTATTAGCAACACTGATCTTTCTAAATAACAGTTTGGGCCAGAAAAATGATTTTGATGATGGCACAGAATATGACTGATGAATTACAGAGATATTTCTGCTATGTGGAGCAGGGGATGGAGTTTTGCCCAACAATTATCCATGGTCTGACTCTGAAAGTCTCTTTGGCAGCATGATGAATGTAATAACAAAGGCCTGATTCACTGACACCGATAGCTAAGTTGTTATTTCTGACGCTCGGTGGCTAAAACTTGCAGCTCAGCTAGGACTCTGCAGTTCTGTGCTGCCAGAAACGGCATCTCTGTAAGAGGAATCCAGGCAGGTAATCCAGTCTGTATACATTGGCATGGTTACATTTCAACTGGCGAGCTCCTGGAGAACAAACTGATGGGGCACTTAGTTTTATGGCTGCAGATAGCCCGCTCCTTTCTGTTTGATCACCAACTGGGAAATGCCCAGATTGCAGCACAGGGCATCCCTGTGAAATGACGGGGGGAATGGACCAGGTCCACAGAGGTGCCAGCTGTGCACTTCCCATGCTGGCACCCAGCTCTGGTTGCAATTAGGGGTCAAGTGCCCTAAAAGTCTTTCTGCAGATGCTTTGGGAACAAATTGACCTTCTCAGTGAGGCTTACTGCCACCAGTTGTTGGGTTTTCTTACCCGGTCCTTAACTATTCTCCCACTGCTTTAATTAAGTTCAACTGTATATAAACTGTTTTCTTAAAAACAGTAACTAACCAACCAAAACAGAGTATCAGTCACTGTTTCTGCACGAAATTGAATAAATAAATAAATAAATCTGGAGCTATTCAGCAAGCTGGCCTTATAAGAGGCTTTGCAAGTAGTTGGCAAAGTTGTGCAGAAGGGCAAAGCCTTACTTTAACTTCCAAATTTTGCAGACCTCAAGGAAACTGGAATCTTCCTAAGGTGGAAAAAAAATGCATAGGAAAATCTGTTTCTATGGTTTTCAGATACCAGCTTCCCTCTTCACCCCCCCTCCAGAAAAAATGGCCTTTAAAATAAATGTGACTCATTCCAGAGCAGATTCTTATAGCTGGATTAAAGTGATAGCTCTGTCTTCCATAGTATTAGTTGCTGATGCTGGAGAGTTTAAAAACCTGGAGGAATTAACTGCTTAGGGTATCTCTTGCCCAAAGGCATTCTGTGCTGGGGAACAGGGATCCTTCCCCTCTAACTGGAAAATTCTGCCTCGTCATGGAATATCAGACACACGTTGTTAGCATTCATTAGGTTAAGTCTTTTCAGGAGCTAGCCAAAGCACCAAGCGCAAAGAGCATTCCTCATCTTACTTCGCAGGAATGAACATTATACAAGGACCGAGTCAGTTTTTGAGCCCACAGGTACCAGCAATGTAAATTTCCATGATGCCAACATTTTAATTTCAGAAAAAGGGGATATTTTTGGTCTTGCATTTTATAGAGATAAGAGCAAGAATTTGTTTGTCATAGAAATTGATGACAACACACCTGAGATGGGATTGACCTGGACAGCTGAGCTGATATAGGTATGAGTTTTCCTATTATTATATGATTTTAAAAATAATAATAAAAATAAGACAAAATAAAAAAGCTGCACTCATAGTATCACTTCTGAAATCTACTGTAGAATTATTTTCATACACTGTGGAGGTGATCATCACTTTTAAGGTTAATATTAGACAAATCAGATGATTGGAGCAGGTTTCAAAGGTCACTGAGTCTACTGCAAATTCTATATCCCAGTACGAATTGTCCTGCTATCAGTGAATCACTGAGACACTGACACCTTCAAGTTTTACAGTAGTCAAAGCCACATGCAAAACATCCATCGCAAAAAGCACTTTTTGTAACGCTTAGGCATACAAGGTAATGCAAGAGGGAAATGCAAATAACCCATTTCATCACATATGCAATGCTGGTATTGTGTGCACCTCCTTAGAAACCATGCAGCGCATTATTTGGCATGAAAATGCATGATCTAAAGTTGGAACATCAAAGAAAACAATAAAAAGTGCAAATGTATTCAGTATTTTATGTTCTAAATATAAGAGAGAGCAAACTAGTATATAGAGGGAATAGAAGCAGCTTAAAATAATGCAGGTATGAGATACGCACTATCCACTTTTGGTCAGCTTTTTTAGTTACCTATACACACCTATTGCAGTCTGTGAAAGATATTTTCCTACTCAGCTATATGCATTTCCCATTCCTTCCACATTTCCTGCATATAGCTTTTCAAACAGAACCGAAAACCTTAAGAAGGCAGATCCTACATTACAGTTTTGATCACATTTCAAGGAAAAACAGACTTAAAACAGAAAAGCTGACTGATAAAGGGTTAAAAACTTAAGCGTGTCGCATTTTACACATAGAAATTTGCTCTAATAAAGGACATCGGAACGGAAGGAGCTAAAGGCTAAAGAAACACATCTCCTGCAGCAAGTGAGAGAGAAGGAAAACGAGCCCCGTAGCTCCACTAAGAAGGAAGATCTGTTTTATTTCACTTACCAGCGTTATCCATTTTCCCCCCTTCGGTACTGAAAAAGCAGAGTTCCCCAGAAAAGCAGCCAGTACGGTCTCCTTCTCGCTGCTGAAGCTGGCTGCCCTTCTCCTGGTTATTAGACCTTGCTGGCAGTCAGAGCATACTTCATGCACTGACTGCAGTAGACATCACCAGGAAATTTATATCTCCAAGGATGACAAACAGCCATTAGCTCCATTATAGGCTGATTAAGATTGTGTGAGCCTATCAAGTAGATACTTAAATCCCCCAGGGTTTTACCTCTTCGGGGAGAAAACAAAAGAACTCCGAGCCTATAATATTGAATATACGTTTCTGAAAAGTAAAAGCAGCACTAATGAGGATATGTTTAATGGGTAGGGAGGCAAAACTTTAAATAAAAAGGGGATATATTAGAAAGCAAAGGGCTATGATTTATCAGTGACGCAACAGCAAAAGTTTTAAGGAAATAAAGGGGAAGGAATCTATGGCTGAGAAAGCGTTAGGTTAGACTACAGTCTGCAGCCCTCAGCTGTGGCTGTGCTTTAAATCCCACAAGTTCTGCACCTGACGTTCTCTGTGGTTAGTGAGAAACACAGAAGATGTGCTTATCTGCAACTGCATGCCAATCTGTTAATTGTCTCAAGACATCCATCATTATACTGTTCATAGCTAAATGTAAGGAAAGGGTGAAGAGAAACAACAGGGCTTTACTTGTTTTAATGTTAAAGTAAAAGCACTCTGAAGGGACTAGGCTCAGTAAAATCTGAACAACATATGCTGGGATGAACAGGTATTACTCCTAAACTTTCAACACCACACAAGTCTCTGATGCACAGAATTTTTCCCCATAGAAAAACAAACAAAACCAGAATAGACTTCTAAACATTTCTCTTTCATACACTTCTAGAGTTTTCTCCTTATAAATTAAAAAAAAAAAAGTAATTTATTTTAATAAAAAATCTCTCTCCTGGTAGCAGAGGGTGAACAGAAGCAGAACTTGGAGGCTACAGTAAATGTGGGCTCCATCCCCCTTTTGCCACTGCTTTTCTGTGTAACCCTAAACTGGGCATTTGGTGCCACTGTGTTTGCCCCGTGGTGAAAGGGAGACCATTATGCACTGAATTTGGTGAAGTTCATTGGTGAAACATAACGTCACAAAGTACTGACACTACATAAATGTCACACAACGTCCTCGCCATGTTTTTCTCCTTCTTTTCGATAATTCACTCGGCTACTCCAATCCTCTCTGCTGCAATGGAAATGAAATACAGATTTTTGTGTCTGTACTGTATTGACATGAAACCCCTCAACCTCAGAGCATCACATGAGCAACAAAATACATCGTCCATTCATCACCCCTTCACTGCCCCTTTGATCTTATTTGTCCTTTCTAAATGTTAAATGAAAAGACAGTTGCAGCCCTGATCCATTTGCACTGATAAAGCAGTGGAGAGAATCAATGGCTGAGAGCTAAAGTCATCAGCAAGAATGGAGAATATCTAGGGCACGCTGGATATATTCTGTATTACAGAAAGGAAGCGCTTGGAGGGCTAAGGAGAGAATAAAGACTAGAAATCTGTCACACTTCATATTAAGGTTCTATTTATAAGTGGCTTATAAAGAGCTTATAAAAAAAAAAAAAAAGAAGCTATCATGAGCATGTTGCATTAGTATGTGTTTCAGATAGCTGTAACCACACCGATGCAAGAGGTTAAAAACGACCAATTTACCTATGGAGCCAACCCAGGGCAAAGCAAGCTGTCTGTGTGAGAGGGGAGATCCCCTGGTTTGGAGACGGGGCTCTGCAGAGCTGCAACACCTACAGCTGTCTGAGCCCAGACAAGACTCAGGAATGGTGACAAAGCCATGTCAGGGCAGAAGGGCATGCAAGCATCTTAAATCCTAGTGACTATTTCTACGTAGCGGGCAGGTCCCAGTGTGTGCACCATGGCTGACCCCCACCTGCAGGGCAGATGGGCTTCATGGTGTCCCTCGGGGTGCTGGACCCCCAACCACGCAGACAAGAAGACCTGTGGGAGCACGCCACATGGCCCTTCCTGCCCACGCACACGTTTCCTTCCCAAGAAGCCCTGGAAGGTGATAATGTGTGCCCAGACCCCACCCTGACATGCAATTCAGATATAGTCGCAGCCTCAGGTCAGCTGAGGATCAGGGCTGCAAGGTGCTAACTAGGGTGTGGGAAGTCTCAGTTGCAACAGCTTGATAAGCCATGAGTTTGGGTGCTTTATCAGGGCTGTGTGACAAGTAAAATGTTATTAACTCTTGAAAGATGACTAAAAATGGAAACTTAATACGATTTGTGACCTATATCTCTGCCGTTTGAACATATCTCACTAGGAACTTTCCAAAAATAGAAAACTTTACAAAACACACGGCAATTTTTTCTTGTAGGCAATTAGATTATTGAACAGGAATTAACAGATGTGTCTGATCAGATGCAGTTGTTGGATCAAAGCCATATCTCCCTGACTGCACACAGGCAAAGGAAAGATACAGATACTAGGCGGGGTTGAATAGCAGGCTGTGACTGCTGTTTAAAAGCCAAACATGCGTATATTGCAGGCATAAACTGAACTCTGAGTACAGAACAACCCCGTCACAATCCATAGCTGCACGATACCGCAATACCCCAGTCTGCTAAAGGACAGTTTTGGGTAAGGACTGAGAGACCAGGTCTGCTCTGCTTCCCAAAATCTCACTCTCCACCAACCCGTGTCACAGTTTCCTCCAGCTACGAGGCGGCCCTGCCTCACCGTTCATCTCAGCCGTGGGCTCTTCAAGGCCTGGGCTCAGTTCCTTGCCTGGCCACAGACTTCCTGAGTGATTTTGTGCAAGTCCCTCCAGCATCCGACCTCCCGCAGGAACGCTGCGTACCCTGCTCGCTCCCTGCACCTGAGCTGTGTGGGGAGAAACACGCCAGAGGCTGTGCAAGACCCAGTGGTGCCGTGTTGAGAGCAGATGAGGCAGCTAGCTCGGGTAATCAGTGCCACCTCCTCGAGAAGAAAGCACTGTGGAGTACATTAGGAGCGCAGCTAATGACACAGCCCCCTAATGATCCCGTTCTTCAATGTACCTGATGTGCGCAGCCCGCTGCAGTAATGACATTTCGCTCCCAGGAAAATCAATGAGGATTCACAGAGGCTCAGCAATCTGCCCAGGTAAGAAGCAAATAGAGAAAGCAGGGTAAACAGATACCTCGCCGCACGGCCATCAAAAACACTTTAGGTTGACAAACCCACAGAATCGATGCACAGCTTCAGCTGTGGTGTTTCCAATCATGACAAAGGCGCCTGAGAATACATTTAGAAAATGTAGAAGCTGGCTTGGCTGGGCGCAGATCTGTCACTGCGTAGCTCCAACTCGGTAAGATGCCATTTCGGGCAAAATGTTGCGCTTCGCTTTCACTGTGTCTGTTTCTTCCCACGCAGAAACCATCGTGCAGGTGTCTCTGGGAGAAGCTGTCCTTGTTTTTAGATGCTGTGGGTTTTTATAGTCAACGCCGACTCTCTAAACACACAGCTCCATGCGATTCTTCTGAGTACCGACCAAGTCTCAGGACAACGACCTCTCAGTGCAGGGGATTTGTGTCCTTCCAAGAGGTGTTTCCTTCTGTGAAGCATCCTCCTGATCTTTGCCAACGGTGGGGTGGTTTCATGGGGGAGAGGAGGAAGGGCACCTTGAAGGTAAAGGAAGGGGCTCTGCTATAGCCAAATTCCAACCTTCCAGCCAGTAACCAAGATTGCCACTAAGAGAATGTGTTGTACAACGCACCAAAACCCGTGATTAGGAACATCCCTATAACGCAGTAATTAGACTCACGTTCTTCAGGCCCTAGGTATATGAGGGAGAGCCTCTCAAGGAAGCAGTGAACCTGTGTACCTGCAGTACATTTTGTGGTGTACCTGGAGCACGTTTCCCGGGGCCCGGGACATTGTTTGTGTTTGTGACATGGCAGGTCCGGCCTCAGCAACAATTCCCAGTGTCAGCGGGAGAAGGGTTTGCAAACACCTTTCCCCCACCTCGCAGAGACAGAAGAGTTTGAGAGCAGGACAGCAACAAGCAAAGATGCTCTTTGCCTGGGAAAAAAGCTACAGTTCAACCTGGAAACGTTGATTAACAACACGTGGCTCTAAGTGCAGAGGAAGCTTTACGTTGCTGAGAAAACAATGGGAGCCTTTTGTTCCCCAGGAAGATTTTATCCTTGAACAGCCCGGCCAGATACCGAGTTGTGATTCTTGCTTCAAGCTGCAAGGGGAGAAGCAACACCATTGAAGCCAACAGATTTAAACTGATACAAAACAAGAAGAGAGTGGGATCCAGACAGCAGCGTGTGGTCTTTGTAGGTGGGGAGTTTCACAGCACAGATGGGTTTGCAGAGGGAGCAGGAAGGGGCTTGGCACAGCAGCGCATGGTGCAGGGAGAGCATGGAAAGGCTGGGTGGAGGGAGGCACGGGGGCGGTGGGAGGGGAAGGCAGAGGCACGGGGTGAGGTTGAGAAGGAAAATTCAGCATGTCGTGAAGTGGGGTGCTCAGCAGGAGATACAGGCAAGGACAAGAAGAACACCCCTAAAGGCTCCATTCTTTAAATAAACTCTAACTTGTTCCTGAATTGCTGCTTCTAACAAACACACACCTAGAAAGAAGTGCAGTATGTGTTTGGTTTTACTCTTCCACAGACAGCATCTATTTGCAATGAACAAGCCACTGTTGAAAATTTCTGGAAAAACAAGCACCTGTTTCTCTCCTTTGGTTTTCCCACCGATTCTGCCGTGGCATCAGGCAGCTCCGTACCTGCCTCGCTGCCCACCCAGCCATGGACTTCTTGGAGCTGGTTGTGCTTTAACGAGTTATTCCATGCCCTGACACAACCAAAACTGAAAGACCTGCTTGTGTGACCACAGCTGCACAGCTGGCAGGGGGAGCCCCAGAAACAAGCCAGCTCATGGCTTCCAACATTTTTACTGCTCCTTAGACCAGCTCCAAACTACTGGCAGACTGGCTGCCTTCAGAGCCCAATTAAATCTACTCAGAGCCAGGGTTAATTGACATGCTGGTAAAAACGCCTGGATGCTCAGACTCATCCATGCCCTCTCCTCCTCCTCGGACAGCCATGACTGCTGTAGCACTTACCCTTCTTGCCCTGTCTCCATCTCACACCCACGTACACATGCACCCCGAGCTCTCAGAGCCCCCCGTGTGCCAGCTCCTGCATGCCTGAGCGGGGCTGGAGGGAGGGTGCATGGGCCCCAGATGGCCACATCTTCCACAGAATTGCAATGCGTTAACCCTCAGAAACCAAACGTGTCCTGCTGTTTGCTATCTGACATCTCCCCAAAATGGAAATGACTTAAAAAAATCGAATGGCTATGGAGGAATTAGGGATATCATGTTCTTCTGCAAGAAAGACTATAAGACCTGGACAGATATTTATAATCTCTGTTATTGGTGTTCATCTGTTAATATAACATATTGCTCACATAAGTGAATTCTGTCAAGCAAACTGAAATAGCCTCTCTCCTTTTCTCTTTAAATATCACAAACAAGTGCACTGAAACATGTTGCAATTCCTATGGAAACAGAGATGAGCTTCAACAGAAGCCTTACCTCAGAGCTTGGCCTTTGCTATCCAGAGCGCCAGACTGAATCAGGCACAGGAAACGGGGCAAATCAGGGTAAAATAAGAATTTTGAATGTAATTGTAGAGGAGAGGGATGATATAATCCTCAGTGTTATCCAGTAATAAGAAAAACTAGAAAATCTGTATCCATATGTACAATGCAAAATAAATTCCCAGACTCAAAGCCCATTTTATGGGCTGCAAGCTTCCCACACCTGGACTAGGCAATTATCAAGCCTGTTTATCAAATGTTCTGGCTTTGAAAATCCATGAACATCTTTGAATGTTCTGAAACCATCGTGGTATTTGGCTAGATGCAATATTTGTATTTGGACAGATTTTGCACAAAGAGGCAAAATTGAAGCTCCGGCTACAACAGCCGCTCTTGGCGTTTGACTGGATGAGGATGGCTCCCGTGAACATAGATGCTGCAGCCTTCTGCTGCATAAGGGACAAAGTACCAGGTTAAAAAGAGGACGTTCAGTCTGGCGGAGACAGTCACAATAAGAAACAATGGTTGGAAACCGAGAACAGGCAAGTAGGTAGCTATCAAGTAGATACTTGAAAGCAAGTATCTATTGCAACAGCAAATGTGATTAAGCTACCAAGGCTATCTGTGGGTTTTCTGTCTCTCGAGGTCATCACATCGTGACTGGGTGTCTTTCTGGATAACACCAATCAAACAGCAGTTACTTAGCTCAACAGAAAGGTAAATGAGAGTAATTTAAGGGCTTGTATTGCACGAATCAGACCTAATAACGCCTCTGTCATTGGTGCTATGAATCTATGTAAAAAGGCCAGTCTTCATTATCCCTGCCGAAATGAAATACCAGGCTTCTATCATGCCTTAATGACTGCACGTAATAGATTTACAAAACATTTTTACCCTGCTCCTCATCTTGGGACCTTATTCTCAGCTTCTGCTCACTACTTTTCCCCTTTTTTGTTCTGCAGATTTCTCTCTTGTAATCTTATGTACAGTAAAAAGAGAGGGAATTTAACCTTACTGAGAGGCGTAAGTGTAGCTTTCTTTCTGTTTTCTCTTAAAATGTGTGAACAGATAATTCAGTAAAGGGAGACCAAGGAGAGACAATATATCCTGGTCTGAGGAGCTGAGGTGAGATCCCAAGTACAGTCAAGCGAGCACCAAAATTTCCATTTTAGTGGCGCCAGGACTTTATCTCTGCACATAAAACTTGTGGTCAGGTTTGTGTTAAGGATAGGAGTATGAGTAAAAATGCAAGAAGAAAGACTCAAGCAAGGGAATTGAGGAGTGAATTTGAGATCTATATTGACATTTGGCTTAATCCCTCTCTCCCACTTGGAGTAAAATTTAGGCAAGTGACAGCTAGACAATTATCACTTAAATGTCAAATGCCACTCTTAGGAATATCATCAGATAAATACTGAGTGAGAAAAAGAAGTCTTTCAAAAACTGAAAGCTGATGAATAACAGCTATTGTGAATGGTCTGTACATTATAAACTGTACATTTTGCCAGACAAACTTGACTGCCTCTTTGGAAGTTAGTGTTGGAAGTTAGTGTTTTATAACTTTATTCGTGAGACAGAAATTTGAACAAACATAAATTAGGAACAACCAGAGGAGACACCTGACAAGATCCAGCAAAGACAGCTATAACTTCAGTTTGTTTCCTTACTATCTCTTCCCCTGAGGTCCAGCTAGTTATCACATCATTCTCACTGCTAAGGGTTGGCTTTTGTACATTCTCTACATGAAAAAAGTAAAATCCATCAGCCAGAAGTTGCCATTAAATAAAGGAGCATCTCTGTGCTGCCAGATGTTCTGCAATGTTAGAAACAAGAGAATGGCAGGAGGACTTAACCAAAGCAGAGCAAAGGACACTGCTTGAGTGTGTCTCCCTAAATAACTTTAAACAATATCTCACTATATTTATATATGAAATTGCTTTCTATACTACTGAACTAGAATTGGATTCTCTCTTAGTTGCAGCTTCTCTTCCACATGGAAGGGATTCACTCTACCCACTTAAAGTCCAAGTCACGGCATCTGTCTGAGCAGCTGTATGAGGTCCGACGGACTCAGGTCTCATCTGTTCAAGTTTAGGATTACTATCACTCCAGCCCCTGAGTTTCCATGGATTTGCAAGGATTGCTTTCCTCCTATGTGGGCAGCAGCGTGAGCTGAATGGGCTGTGTAACTGTGAACCATGCCCAAGTGGATTAATCTACATCATGCCTGCAGAGACACCTGAAACAAAACACCCATGCTTTTCCCTGTGTCTGCTTCACCTGCTGTTTCCTGATGCAAAGTGAGATATTTATGCACTAGAACTTCCTATATTTGATCAAGCTCCTCGAGGGATCCGTCTAGACCAGCATCACGGCTCCATATACTGCCAGTACGAGGTGCTTAGCACTCGCACCAGAGGATACTTTTTTAATGACTAATAGTCAGAGATTGACTTCACTTTTCAAGTGCAGAAAGTGTGGTGAATCGATTGCCTGTTGATGGATGTGTTACTTAACCCCCAGAACCCTTGTTAGTCATACAAGTGTCTGTTCTCTTTCACTTTTGCTAAGTTCCTGTCCTCACTGCTTTAGGTACCGTGTAGAGGACTGCTGTACCTCACACAGCTTGGTGATTTTCCAAAACCAGCGACAAAGCAGATGTTCAAACGCACTTCGAAGGTAACAAAAGGACAGGTATATTCCAATTCTTATAAAAATACATTTGCCTTGGAAAAGGCTAGTTAATTGCATTAGCTATTTTCACTGTGATTTAATAACGAACGTGTTTGCCAGAACTTACTGCAAAACGTGTGTAACAAACACAGAGCAAAACTGATATCAGCAAAGTACGTCAGACAAATTGGCAAGCTGGAAGCGTGCCATATTCAGGTGTTGGGAAAATACGCATTAGCGACAATTTGCTCTTGGTGAATGAGCAGACAAGATAAATATTTTCCAGCTCAGGATGCGGTTGTGTCACCATAGGCCGTACTTTCAACAGACCGTGTTTGTCCAACGTGTCAGAAGAGAAATGACCCCTCACAGCTGTTTCAGGTAGTACCGCTGATAGTTCAGCAGCTGAAGCTTTTTATCCTGAGTCAAAACTCTGACAGCGTTCTGCTGCACACAGAGGCAGAGGGTAACTGTTGGTGATGCACCACTGCTTACAGGTGCATCACGATGAACTCAATGACACGTTATAAATGTCATAAATCTGGTTAAAAACACTGGGAGCAAGTGCTACTTTGCTCAAAATCATGAGTGTCCAGGTAAGAAGGGCAGAAAGACCAGAAACTTTGACCGAGGAGGCCACAGTGTAGCCAGGGGAACTATGGAAAAACATCCCCCAGAAAATCTAGGGAGAGCTTCTTCACCAAATGCCAGCTGAAAAAAAGACTGAGCTGTGAGCAATGAAACCATGCCCTGTCGTTTGACTCCTGCTGTCTTCACGGAAGCAGGAGCTGGCGTACAAACAGATGAAGAAACCAAAGTGATTCCTGTTCCTACTAACAATTCCTTCTCCTACGTGAAACAGTGTATTAGATTGCATAAAAGTTCAAAAAGGGACCAAATACGTATTGCAAGTTGGTTTGTGATGTTTCTTTCCTTTCTTAGCTATTACCCAAAATACCCTGTTTACCGTAATATGCCTTTCACCTGGGCATCCATTCCCGGAGTGTCACGTTAGGCAGTTTAATCCTTTTTGTGGCAAACAAGTCAGTACTGTTTTCCCGGGGTGGTAATCAGACCTGAAAAGAACTCCAAAGTGACATTTGTACGGCATTGTTCCTTTTATTTTCCCGTTACAATAGCACCCACTTGCCGTTGCAGTGCCTATTTGGTGCGCAATCTAGGATGCTGTAATTAACTTCTGAACACAGGTCTTTATATTAAGGCATCAACAAAGGTGTGGGAGGGAAAATGATGTATGCTGCTTCATTTATTTCTAAAAATAACAAAATTTCATCAGGAACTTGCTGCTTGAATCTACCCAGAGAGCATATTTAGAAATGCAGGGAAAGCTGCCCTCTTGAGAGCAATATGGAAAAGCTCATTAAAACTGTTACAAAAGGTGGTTAGGCATTTTAGAGCTACACTGCCCTTCTCTTTACATTGCAGGGTGGCGAGAAGCATAATCTGCTTTGTTTCAGTGAGGAGGAGAATATTATAGAGGGACCCTGGCAAAAAGTATATTTGAAATATTCTTTTTATCTGCATTATTGATAATGTTTGAATTATTAAAATGTAATGAATTTGAAATAGCTAATTATTTCACTGCTGATATCTTTTTCCTTTGTCATTGCAGTCAGTATGGACAATGGGATTACAATGGGGATTGTGTCTTCTTTTATTCACAATTTCCCATCTTGGTTTTCAAGCACAGGCATACTGGCTTTCTATAATTCCCTTCCTCTAATTTGCTTTCTGTTTAGCAATGTGGGACTGTGTCACGATCATACATAGCCATAACCTCCCAAACCTTCTGCTCTTACTTGCCCTCTCATGCCACAGTTTTCAAGTTGGAGAGTCCTGAACTCCAAGAGTTTCAATGAAAGCTTGAAATGGCATATTTCTATGTGTTAACTGCTGTGTTTCTCCAAAGCATTTTTTCAGACATGTTTATTCTAATCCATGCAAAACCTTACCGTTGGGCACAAATTACTTGACAATGATTAATCTTTCAAGCGTGTTGGAATTTTACTGATGTTTTGATAATGTTTTACACGAAAATCAGCCCAAAGAAGGACTATACCAACTAATGGAAAGCTGCATTACCCCATTGTTTGAGCTTGCGACTACTGCTTTGACTCCCAGCGTTGTCCTCTCAAGCACTTGCATCTTTTCTGGCTTGCTAAAAGTTGCAAATTTTGCAACATTCAAATCAAAACTAAAATATTGAGTAGAACTGGGTCAAGGACAGCCCTCTGCAAGATTCTGCTTGAGATGCCCTTTTAATCTGACACAAAACCACTGAGAAATATTTTTGAGACAAGTTTATCAACCTGTTGTACACCCACTTCATGGAGATTACATCTAGGCCATGTTTCCTTAGCTCATCAGTAAAACACAGTCCTGTGGAGCAGTCCCAAAACCTCTTTGAAGTCAAGACATATCAAATCAAGATACATCTAGTGTTTTCCTTCAGTAGGCTACTTAACCCTCCAAAAGCAGAAAAGCGAATGGAGTTGCCACTCATTTGGTCTCATTTATTTATTGACTTTGGAGAAACACTGCAGCTACCACATAGAAACATGGCGGTAAGTCACATGCCTGCCCACTCCCCCTTTCAATACACCTTTTACAGAGGAATACCAAGTCACTCATTAATACTCTTCTTTGCAGCAGAGAAGCTTTCTTCACACCCTACTTCCCCCCGTCCCCACCCCCACCCCCAAACAAAAAATCCCAAACGACTAATGTTTAGTGATTATTCACTATCTACTGTCTTGATGAAAGCACAGAACAAGAGTTACCAGGACAGGATTTTTTCTTGGGTTGCATCAAGTTTTTCATGAATTCATACCTCTTTTCAGTGGCGGTGATTAGCCAGTTTACTACAACTAATTTGTAGCAGGACTAGCATGGCCTATTCATCGAGGTTGAGGATTTCCCAGTACTAGGTTCTGATTAATGTACAGAAATCAATAAAAAACAATTCATCCTGTCCCTGAAAATCCTACAAAGTAAGCACAAGAACCCATAGAGAGGCCCAGCAAATACAGGGGAAGAAAACAATGTAAATGAAGTGATTATGATGAATACAAACAAAAATCAGTTGGGATGATACAATCTCTCAAGCTGCTGCCGTGTGGTCTACGAGATACCCTGGCAGAGATGAAGTCGATTGAAAAAGATTGTGCTTGTCCTGCATATTTCAGTGAGCCCATATTAAATAAAGGACCAATCCTGCCAATTGCTTATCCATGTGAGAAATCAGACATGCAGTCCAGTCATCCTCTGCACAGTTATAGTAGACCTGTAACATTTCAGAAATTTAATGTTTTTAGTGACTTGGTATTCATTTTACCATACTTCATTTGAAAACAGTGATGTTTAAAGGTAACTAAGCACAAATTTTTTTTTTTTTAACTAGACCAGTCCACAAAGAAACTGTCATATTACAAATTCAACTATCACATTTCTATTTGATGGCAGAAAAGTTGGGTGCAATCCTTCTAATCTGCTTAGCCAGGACATGCTGATTCTCTGATATATGTCTCCAACAGGCTTTTATGTCCATATCAAGAATTAAATCACTTTGGCAGCATTTTGAACAGGTAACGTAAAAGGAAGCGTTCAGATACTACATCGTCCTAAGGCTGCAACAGGCAGTGAAGTAGGCCACCTTATTTATTGCATCTTTAGGTCAAGGATATGTCTGAATCTGAAATAAGTTCGTGCATAATTTTCAAATCAGTAAATAAACAACTATGCTGTTATGTCCTGACATAACAATATTCTGTTGTAAGGATAAAACTACACACTTCGTGACCTGGATGGAACTACACCATGCCTCCTCCACCAGAGTCCAGGACCTTTCACCATGCTGCTCTAGCAACACAGCCTACCCCAAAGTTTTCAGAAAGCCAGCAGCGGTCCTGACTGTTCTTGAGACGCTGAAGCTGAAAGACACAAAGCACTTCTTGTGGTTGCTGTGGGGTGAGGCATTTGGGGCTCATTAGCCTTGTAAATGCTGCAATGGCTGTTTGGGGGGTGATTGGAGGTGTACGACTGCTAGATGCTTGTACTCAAACAGAACTTGGCTAATAAGAGAGACTGTAAGGGCACCTTTTTTTTTTTTTTTCCTGTTATATTAATCTGTACTACTCTATGGGACATGGCCAGAACTTACAGATATAATTTACTGAACTTCTGATTTTGTTTGTACTACTCTAATGCCATCATTTTATAGGACATGGAGTACGTTCTATAAAATTGACTCAGTGAGAAATGACTAAGACATTTTCATGATCATTTCAGCCAATATTGAATAAATTACTGAGAGACGATTTGGTAATTTAGTAAGAGTGTTCTTTTTATGTTTCATTTGGAAAACAATAAAGCATGAGGATATGACAAGGGAAAATGTCTTTGTTTACTTGTAGTCATATTTAGTCTTTATACTTCTGTTTTTTCTCATAGAAAAGAAAATTCTGCTGCACATGTACTAGCATACACGAATATTTTGATGTTATCTGTGATAGTTATCAATTGTATGTGAAGCACTTAACATTGCCAGGGTGTTTATCATGAAAGACAGCCTAAAAGCAAAAAACCTAGACAGGGCATCCTCCTCCAAGAATAAAGAAAGAAAAAAGTGTTTTGTTTTGTTTTTTCCTGCCATGAAATTGTTTTTGAATTGCAAATAATGAGGGATGTTTCTGTTTTATGCTTCTGGGGAAAGTCATTCCAATTCCAGAATGTCCAGGCTGAGAGAAGGAATTCCTATTTTCAGGATCTTTCAGTTAAGGGATTTTACATCTGCCCTTAGAGCTGCATACATAACCTTTAAATCTCTAGCAGGCCAGGAAAACACCAAGATGAGCAGCATCTGCTTCCATGCACATTGCCAACCGAAGTCTAAGTATGTACTTCTGAATACATCGTATAGATCCCATTGAGTTTCATTTTAGAAAAGACTACTTCAGAGTTCAGCACGTACAAAAATTTCAGTCTGATTCTTTTTAATGGTTCTTTTTTCAGAAGACTACATAATAAATGAACAATTCAGCCTGAAAGTCTGCATTTATGACCTTGCTGTGGAGCAGAGTTGAAGCACTCTGTACGAATACTGGAAAACGAGGCTCTAATTGAAGCAGACTTCTCTCATAACGGATCAATGTCCAGGTGTGCAACAGGCTCCCCACCAAGAACAATAGCTTCTGTTAGTTCCCAAACAGCACAGACAACAGACCTTGCTCACCTGCTCCTCAGCAGTTTCTTTGACGGATCAATACAGAAACCACAAGCCTGGACCAAAGTACAGCAGAATCAATGCTGCAAGGAGATCCCATTTCACCAGTGCAACCGATAATGCCGAGCCGGCAGCATTACCTCGGCTGAGCGAAGGGCAGATGACTGATGATAACATTTTGTATTGTTTAAATAAATATACATTGTATTGCTTAAAAGAAAACGAAGGTAAAAAAAAAGGGGGGGGGTGGGCTTCAGGAAGTGTAAAACAGTGCCATGCTATCCTACCCCACTCCGGTTTTATGCCTTTAAAGACTGCTGAGTTAGCATTTAAAGACCCCAAAACTAACAAAGGCTCTGCCAGGACATCCAGAAAGGCGCAGCCGTGAAACAAAGCCGGCTCTGAGCGGTCTCTTCACGCTGCCGCAGAAGGGTTTGTGCGCTGACAACAGCAAACCCGACATTTCAAATTCTCCGCGCCGCGGGAAGGGCTGGGATCCGGCGTAACAACCGCCCCACCTAGCGTGCCGGCCCCACGCAGCAGCGACATCGGCCACAGGGATCACAGAACTGTAGGGGTTGGAAGGGACCTCAAGAGATCACCGGGTCCAACCCCCAGCCGCACACGGCTGTCCCCCGGCCGCCAGCCCTGCAGCTGGAGGGGTTCGAGGAGCTGGACAGGTGAAAGGGCTTCTTTATACGTCCACTGCATAGGGAGAAATAAAAAAGACCACTCATATGTGAGTGAGACTCTCTTCCGTAACTTACTTTAATGCAAACCAGTTGTTTAAAAGCAACAACCTTCTCACTCGCTGTTTTCTGTTGTAGGCACAGTGTTTTTCGGCTGTTCAAAAAATCCTGAGACGTGGACAGTTTTTCTCCTCATCTCCACGGATGGGCAGAGCTGGTAAGGGTTCAGCACATCAGCTCTGCTGGCCGGCACAGGCAGATGGGCTCCTGCAGTAACCAACGCTAGATGGTGAGCAATTATTTTTCCCCGCTTTCTCCATACTCGTTGGGTATTGCAATACTAAAGGTCTGGAGAACAAAGATTTTCCACTGAACAGGAGCCAAGGGGGCAGAAGCAAAAGGTGGCGTGCTGGGGATAAAATGGAAGAGGTGGAAGACAATAAAATGATTTTTCTAGTCAAAAAAGAAATAAAATAAAATTAGAAAAAAGTCACTTGCTCTGTTTGTGGACATAATGGTGGGATTACCAAAGAAGAGAACCAACGCTCTGCTCAGTCCCACTCCCAGGAAGGAGAGGTGGGAGTAACTCCATGCACCACGGACATTTCCACCCTGTCCCTGTCCTGATCAAGATAACAAGGAGCCCAAGCAGGGCTCTCATCCCACAAGGAAATCCTCTCGCATGAAGGTAAGCTGCCTGGACACCCGACATCCTCAGGTGTACCTCCATCGTGCTTTCACAGAAAGAAGTTAGAAGTTGCTCTATAACATTACCTACTATCAAATTGTTATAGATGCTTTCCACTTGCTCCTTGTTTATTTTCCCTTGGAAAACAATCTCCCAGTGCTTAGGATGGCACGTTTATTTCAATCATTGCTAAGCCTGGGTGATCACAAGATGTCTTCATACTTCTCATGTCTATTCAAATCAGCACTTTCTCAATAGACTGGTACTGGGAAATGAAACAGAACAAAACAGCCTCCCAAAGGACTGTGGTATCGAGCTACAAGTCACCTTGTCTTTGTAAAGCATTGTGAAGGGCCCTTTTTGGGATAAAAGCTGCAGCAATATATTTCAGCCTGAGCCAAAGCCCCTTGAAGACGACAGCAGCACTGCCAGCCACAAGTCTACAGACGTGAATCAGGCCTCCAGAAACATGAGGATGACCTAGAAAGAATATTATAACTTAATTTAGAAAAGAAAAAGAAAAAAAAAAAAAGGAAAAAAAAAAGAGAACAGTAGATTTCTATGTTTCTTTCTTCTAATTTCTTCTAATTTCTGAATGCCTCAGCATGACAGGATCATGTTTTCAAAAGTTTTCTGCACCAAAGAAGCCCAGCAGCCACTAAAACCAACAACTGAGGAGACGACTGTCAGAGCCCAACCAAAACAGCAGTAAAGGCCAGGAAGCCTTAATGAAATCTCAGACCAGAAACTCTGCTTCGGCCTTCAGCAGCAGCATCCTGCTGGGGTACGAGGCGGCGGCTGCGCAGCGGCTGAAGGCGGGCAGTGGGTGGGTGGGTGGCAGCCGCGGCGAAGGCTTGGCTGGGGCAGGCTGGCACGCTGCCACCACCCGAGCTGCGAGCTCCTTGGAGGAGTGCTCTCTGCTAAAAGCATTGGGTCTTCTTTTTCTCAAAGCCAGTGTACTCCCTGGGGGATAAAAATGTCCATGTAACATACTAACGCTACACCAAGTACACTGCAATCGGAGGGAGGACATCAGCGCAGGCTGGCGGGGGGAAAGGAAGCGGGTGCTCAGCCTTTTCTCCTTCAGTGGCAGTCTGAAAGCACAGTGACCAAAACCTGCCGCCCTGCTGGGAGCAGGGGGCCATGCAGCAGCCTTCAGCCTTTCTCTTGCAGATGCCCGATCGGTACCAACAGAGTCCTTCCTCACCTGTGACTGCATACTTGTATTTTCTAGCAGGGAAAGCAAGGCCCTACCAGCCTGGCAGCTCGATGTTTACACTTCAGTCACTTAGACAAACGGCATTTAAATGAACTGGGCTGAACTGAGGGTGGGTAATTACATTCTTCACATAAACACACATCGTCATACCAAGAAACTGTCAATGACTATGGACAGGGCACACCTAGTGCACTCTTATTCCTTGCATATCCTGAGTTCTCAACAGAGGAACCCACACTGCAATTTTACATGTAAAATATACTCCTCTACTGTAAAACACCCTGCAGGTGTGTATCAAAGTTTTTCAACGCCCACTATCCATACGACTCGAGCTATGTTCAGTGCTGTTCTGAAATTCCTGGGCTCAGAGCAGTAAGCTTTGGGAAACTGCACTCTTCAGAGCAGCACCAAGGGAAGACATGCCGTTAGGAGACAAGCAAGGAATTTTGGTGCCCTGAAACACCCCAGCCTTTGCTGCAGGAGTCCTCAGCGCCAGAGTGAATCACGCAGACATCTGGCATCCAGAAAATGCGAAGGAAACTAGCTTCTGATTTCTCCTCAATACAATTACTACACTGCCAAATCATTTCCATAGTAATCCCAAATAGCCTCCAAACATGAAAGCTATTGCTGCAACGACCCTGTTTCGAGATTAAGCTCCCATGAAAAAAAAAAAAGGAGATTAGGCCTATTGGAAGGTATGCATATTTTGATAGCTTTTATTGACATTTAAAAGGATTAGTATCGGAAACTATCTGCATGCATTTTTCAAACTCATACCCTTTTTACAAATGTGCATAATCTGGAGCATCTAATCCTGAGTCTGAGACAGACGCACATTTGCCATTTACAGAGCTCTTTCTGGGCTTTGTCTCCCTCATTGTTATGATAATCAGTGTTTGTACAAAAACATTTTGCATCAAACCTCATTTACTTCATGCATAATATGCACAAAGTTTAGTTTTCTGGGTCTTATCTCCCCTATGGGGTATACATGGAACAAATTAATTGAAGCAGAAGTATGAAGTTACTTGGCATCATGTCTTTAAAACTAGTGATGGGCTTAGAAGACAGACAAAACTTATTCGATGGACTTCTCACTGCCAAGATCCTGTTGACTAGAATTCATCTAAACATCTAAATATCCTAAATATTCATCTAACTTCATTTAAATGTATGCTTATCTTAATCCTAGGGTAAAGGTGAGTGTAACACAATTCTTCAAAACACAGAGGGAGAACTTCCTCTGGTTTTGCCTTTTCCCTTCTCTCATCTTGTTGTCAGCTATTCCTTGGCTGCTCTAGAAGATTTCTTCCCCTCTCATTTGCTTCCCTTGGCCTTTAAGGAGGAGGGAACACCCTTTATAGGTGGAGAGGACACCCTGCCACAGACAGGAAGACACAGATGTGCATCTTCTGTCCAGCCAAAACCCAAGATTCATCTTTACCTCCTTAGCCCACTGTGTACTTGGCCTAAACACATGACAATAAATAATAATAATAATTTAAAAAAACATACCACACCACAGCTGCAAAGGACCCTGTTTCTTGTCAGTGCAAAGCTGTTTCTTTCCACATCCTTTTTAGCGTGTTTGCAGTTCTGACTCCGAGTGCCTCCAGCAGGGTGGCTTTCCCTGGTTCTCCCAGGAGACTATTCCGCAACCCAATAAATCCCACTCCCAAGAAATCTCTTTTCTACACGTCCCTGTCTATGCTCAGGCCGCTTTGCCAGTCTTGGCCTAGAACTAGGGCAACCAGAATCTTCTTCCCCACAGAGTTTACGAAATACTGCAATAAAGTTGCAAAAGCTGTGAGCTCCACTGGGGTATTCTTACTTGACAGGAATTGATGCGATACCAGCTTGTGTGCTTCTTGCAATAGACAATTTCTAATTTTAATAAATGATAACTTCACCACCAGAGTGCAAAAACATCCCAGACAGAAAATATAATTACAAACTCTACGGAAGACATAAGAAAAAATAGTAAAGAAGCTCTTTCTATAGACTACTGACACTGAGACCCATACTGGCGGGTCTTCAGCCCCGAATTCAGCAGACCCATTACAGACATCTTTTCAGCATTCACTCTGTCAGAGATGTTTCCTCTGCCTTTTCAAGACACTGGCAACTGTGCAATTTTCGACATTGTAAAAAAAGTGGCTTTGTTTGCGTTTTACTTAACCCAGCGTGAGTTGGGAGCGATTTCAGCGTAGCTGCCGTGCTTGCTATTAGGCAATGACCTTGCTATCTCGAGATCATGTGCCACCACGTCGCCCAAGGACGGGCGAAGCTGCAGAGCTGCCACCTCCTGGCGCTGCCCCATGGCCAGAGGCTGGCGCTGGGCGTCCCCGTGGAAGCTGCAAGGGGAGGAACTTCCTTCCAGGCTCTGGGGATGGTCAGGAGAGCTCTGACACGGAGCCAAAAAAGGGCTGGTGGCATGTCTGAAGCCCCGAGCTCACCCCGAGGTCTATCAGCCTGATAGCTGAAATAAAATAATTCATGCTGTTGTTTCCCTCCAGGCCTGGCTGACTCTGCACGACAAGGCCGTAGCTTTCTGTTGCTTTCTGACAGACCCCTGAATGCACAACACGCTCTTTCGGAGGTCAGTTGTGACCCTCAGATATGTGGCAGCTAGTGGGAAGGAAACCTCTTAGGCAGAAATATTCCCCTCTCTGGAGAGCTGTTTCAGAAACCTGCTGTATTCCTTTTTCAGAACTGCTCCTGCCCTTCCTCTCACAATTTAACTCGCTGTGCTAGCTAGATGGACTTGGCTGAAAAAGCAGATTCTGCTTTGAACCACGGTAGAAGGCACTGGCCTTTTTCTCTGAGGAGAAATATATTAATATGTACTAAAAGCTCTGTTAGAGTTTAAAAATATGTTTGTCTTTCTATCCTAGAGAAAAACCTACCGTACCATATACCCAGCGATAAACATCCATGCCACACAGTGAAACGGGTGCTGTTGGCTTGTGAGCTACAATCACCTACACAATCATATACACATTGACTTGCTCACCATGTGAAGATCCCTCTGGACAAATCCCAAGTTGATCAGGTAAATAAGAGAAAGCTCTGAAAATGAAAGAATCAGTCCTTTGGAAAATTTTCTCCAAAATGATTTTTGCTATTTGCAGATGAGAAACCATTGTTTATCTCTCAAATTCCAAAGAATATGACAAAATTCATAGCAGATGTGCCTCCAAAGACTTAAATAGCTGGGTAGCTAGGTGGCAGCATATTTTTTGTATTTGCCATCCACTGAAATAAACATCATGTGAAATATCGCCACTCAGTTTTGTTTGCAGCAAGGCATAACAGGAAGATACCATTTAAAAAAAAAAGAAAAAGTTCAGGACTCAAAAGTCAAAAGGATGGAAGGGGGATGCTGTGTCCCTGGGGATCTGTAAATCTCCCTCTCTGCTCACTCCTAAGAACTCAGAGTTGGGAGTCTATTCAGAGAAACACCATAAAACTGCAGCCCAAGTAATGAAAGCAGCACACACCATGCTCCATCTCTGGGGCTGGAGCAGTTAATGTCGTGTCTTGGGATGTTCTCAGGACTGCCACTCGTCTGCTATGGATTACACTTGCGCCAGTTGTGTAAGCATAAGGACATATTTCAAATCCAAGCACTCTGATCTTGCCCAAACTGCTCTTAATCAGAAAAGAAAATCAGAATTATGTCTTGCAGACATGGCCTTTTCACGCTTTGCTTTGGTAGTACTCATCTTTTTTTCAGATTAAAAATAACCACCATTTCAACAGTGGCTTAAACCACTAACATTAGCTGTCAACGGTGACGCCAGGCAAGAGTGGAAAAAAATAAATAAATAAATTTAAAAAAAAAGAAAAAGAAAAAAGATGACTGCTAATTATCCTTTCACTCGCAAAGTTTAAATATAGCTGCCCCTGACTGCACACAAAGAAGGCCTACAATTAGGACACGTTCAACTACAAATGTACCACAACCCCTTTCTTTACTCTGCTTGTAGATGATACAAGACAATACCTCAACACCAACTCTAGTCAGTGTCTGTAATTTTCTTGAGGATGGGGTGTATTAGTCACAGATATATCTTAAAGGCTGTGATTCTCCACCAAAAATGGGAAAAGAAAACACGTGCACTGGGGGGGTACCTTTGTTCAGCATGCTCTCTAGGTTCTGGCTCCATGAAAATACTGAACTTTCTTACTCCTTTAAGAAGGCATTATAACCTTTAAAGAATTTGTTATCTACTAATTTGGCCATAACAAAATAAAATGGCACTGATCACACGTTCCCTGTGCAGGTGGTTGGGGTGCATGAAATTGCCAAAGCGAAATTTCTGTGCCAGGAAAATTCTGACACTTCTCTGCTGCTTTTGTTCCTATTCCTGCTCCCCAAATCAGAAGAAAAAAAATCATATATTGAGTTTTCATATGATGAAACTTTCTAAAAATTGCCGAATGATTTTATGAAGTGACAAGTTAACATTTTCAAACTTTGTCAAGTATTTCTCCTGAAAAATACAGAAACCTGACTGATATCAGAACTGTTTAGACAAAAAAGTGAGATTTTTACAAGACCATATTCCAGCAGCATGCATTTTTATTCAAAAAATATTTGCTAACTTAACAACTTTAAATACTGAAAGAGTTGTGCCAGAGTTCAGCCTTTTCACTGGGGCTTTGGGCAACCTGGTCTGGTGGGAGGTGTCCCTGCCCATGGCAGGGGGTTGGAACTGGGTGGTCTTTAAGGTCCCTTCCAACTCAAACCAGTCTGTGATTCTGTGATAAGATTCTGCAAATGTTAAAAAATATGGGGCAAGCTGTAAAATACGTTTAATTAAAAATAACCATTCAATGCTACGTATTCTGAAAAATAAAGCTTTTAGTGAAAATATGATGACTATTTTAATGAGAATTCATATTCACACAGTGTTTTAGCATTTGAACAGCAGTCACATTGCCATCACTGGCAGAACACTTCCCCTTCCTCACTCGCCTCTCAGCCCCCAGTGTTTTGGCTGCGTATTTCTCTGAATACAGCGAAGTGGTTTTAACACAAGAAATAACACAAGAAATGGGAAGGGCAATCTAGTCTCTGCCAGAAATATGTAAGAAACATAAGAAAGAAGAGGGGATAGAAAAATACCTTACCACTGAAGCCGTCAGTGGTTTAAGCTGCTCCTTAGCCACACTTCTAACAAAATACTCTACTTGAGAGCGAGGCCGACTTGCAGTTTATCATTGAGTTAATGAAGCTTGAGGCTATATTAAAGTCCTTGATACAGATAAACTTTACTAATATTTCACTGTTTCAGCCTTTCAAAACTCAAAAATCCTACTAACATTGATGGCACTCAGAATTCATACAACGCTACGTATCAAAAGTCCACTTCTGCCTCAAAACTGCACAAAACCAGGAACAAATTTTCTTATCTGACTATGGAGGGAAGTGTTGTCTGCCTATAAACTCTGCTTGTATTTCAGGAATACCATGATGTTTTGCACGTGAATGAAATTCAAAAGCTTCTCTTATTGTACCGGGTTTTAAGACTAACAATTTTAAGACTTTTTTTTTTTTTTAATCAAAGGCAATTTTTGAAGACAGACACAGAAAAATTAAGAAGTAATAGAACTCAAACCAACAAAATCAGGATTTCCTATTTTTTTCTGGGCATTTTTGTACCACTTGCTTTGTACCTGGGAAAAACTTTGGCATCTGTTAAAAATTGCATCTTACTAGGTAAAATCTTAGTCTTCTGCTAGAATATATTCAGTGAGAACCACTAAAAATTCAGAGGCAAGACTAATACCAATGTTAGTTAAAACCGAAATCCTACAGGATTTCTGGCACTGAAAAATTCCCACATCCCAGGCCGGGAGAGGGCAAGAAAGCTAGGAGGTGTATAATAACGATGGATTTGACTGATGAAATACTTAGGTTCTAGAAACAATTTATATTTTTTATGTATTTATTTTTTTAAACTGATTACTTGCATTCAGCAAAAGGAGGAGTAAAAATTCACCTTCAGCCACTTAATAACTTATTCTGGCTTCTGACTTGAAGTGAGATCTGATACTAAATGGTTACTTGCTAGAAGCCACACATCAGCAGGAAGTGCTAAATGCCAAAAGGGCCTTCAGAAACTAAAACACACACTGTGGCAAAATGCTGAACAGATCACAGAGTGAGCTACTGATCTGTTGCTGCAAAAGACGCATTCAATCACACGCTGCAAATGTTTGCAATCCAATCTCTACTTAGCCAACCACAATGGTTATTGCCACACTTAGAAAATATTCTTCTTTTTTTTCATCCAGACCAAGTCTGAATATTTGGTTGCAAAGTTGTTGTTCCAGAAACTGTGTCATATGTAAATGTCGTATTGTAAATTGTAGAGTTAATCTGAATGCTTAGGCTGAGCTCATATCAAGAATTTACTCCAGTTATCCTGCAGGAGCTGGTGTGGAATAATGTCTTTTAGTCCAGTATAAAACAGGCAGACACTTCGTTGCATAATGTTCAATTATTCCTGGATTTTTCCTCAACACAGTCTGGAAACTACAAGTTACACAGAACAATGGCAGGAATCAGATTTAACATTATGGGATGATGGTTTTAGCATTTTTCCAGTTCATTACAAAGGAGGAGATGCTCCGATTGTATAAGTACAGGTCAAATTGTATATGCTTGTGATTGCTGCCTATTCCTGACAGTTCAAATTTCCAAATTGGTGGGAAAATATCAATGTGGATTTAGGGAAATGACACAGTCCGGTCACAGGTGTTGAGTTTAGTCTCTAAATCACAAGAATGATGATTTGTCTTAACTTTGACTATAGTTTTCTACCCTGAATTATCTGCCTTATCTTGCCAAATTCTGTAGTTTGATTTATGTTGTAGAAAGTCCAATAGAAAAATGTTTTCCCCTAACTCCTTTATTTTCATATAATGTACCAAAATGAGTTGCTTCAGCTGTGAGTGTACTCCCACATCATGAGGCTGTGCCCCCCTTACCCCCAAGTGATAAATGAAAGACACAGTCTTCCTAACAGCCCTCCCAAAGCACGTCTGATGTCTTCTTTACAAACACTGAACTCCATTCCCACAGACCTTGGTAGGACTCTTGTTTGGTGTATATGGCAATAAGACCCAAGAAGCTGGAAGCTGTAGCCATTTTGGCAAATATTTCTACAAACATAACGAAATACAAGCAAATATAAACGGCTACTTACCTACCCATCATTTACCTTTTTCCCTCAGTTTTATGCCCCCAGATAGCCAGGCCGACATCTAAAATAAGAGGGTTTTTTGGGTTTCGCTCTTGCTAGATGCTAAAATACCTCCAGTTGTCAAAAACGTTTTATTTTCTTTGCATTAACCAAAACCTTTGCACTTTAAGAAGAGAATCTGAAATTTGCAAAATGGGGCGCTCTGTTTATGAGAAGCTCCAACATGTCCAAAATTCATCAATTTCCTTCCCATCCAACATCAGCCACTCGGATGCTCTGGTCATGGCATGAAGGGGGTGATTTTAAGCCACCTCTTCGCCCACCCTATTGTGGGGGCAGCAGAAAGAGTAATCCTAGCTGTTACTCATTATCATTTTGAGTAAGTTAATGTGCAAACGACCACTTTGCTAGCCACAAATTCCCAGAATAAACCTGGGATGCATGAATTTTGAGTCAGGACTGTCATTTTCTCTCAACCTTTCACCTGAAAGGTGTGCATGTGGTGTACGGCTGATATATTGAAGAATGCTGTCTGAATTTTCAGGTAGATTTTTTCATCAGTCAACGGAAAGACAGGAAAAAAGGACTGGAAACAAGCATTAGGAGCCCACCTCTCCGTCTGAAAGGTGCACTTCTTAGCAGTGAAAGAAATTATCTGACATGTCTACTTCTTGCTAAAGAGTAAGACCTCAAGAGGAACTGCAACAATATGACAGTGTCAATCGCACAAAGTACACTAAATGGAGTGGAGAAATGTTTTTTTTTGACTTCTGGTCTGAGAAGTGAAGTTCCCTTTTCACGAAGACGCACCTCACCACAAACCTCACCAGCTTCGGAATAAAATGCAAGACTCTTTGCTTCAGGCCATATAGCAAAACCCACAACAAGAGAGCAAACCAAAAACTGCCTACGTGGACATGCAGATAAAGAGCGGGCATGGCTACATGTTGGCTGTGTGCTGCAGCAGCTGGGGTTCGTGCATGAAGCCTGTCACGAACCGCACTGCAGGCAGCTGACACAAAACAGAGGCATCCCCCTCTGCCTGGGGCCTGGGTCCCACCACTCAGACTCAGAGCTGCCCTCGGCCCCACAGCCACCAAACCTGGGTTTTGAATAACTTCTGGGCATGCATTTGAATAGAGTCTGCATTTCAAATGTAGTTCAGTCCCCTCTGTGCTGGGCAAATCAAGAAAAACAGCTAATGTGACCTGCCCCTCAGGTGGGTTTCAGTCTAGTCACTCGATGTGGGAGGCCATAAGGGTACACAACCCAAGCAGTGGTCTTGGAGTGGCACCACTACTGCTCTGACGTTTTAGGAGAGCGTCTTTTCCTCACTAATCTCCTAGAGATGCTCTTACAGCCCCTTGTCAGGCAGGGTGTGCCAAGATGCTTAAATGATTCACATCTATGCCCTCCACAAAGCCTACAGACTTGTATGACATTAAACCTTTTTGGGTATAGATCAGAAGCCTAGGTCGTGCTACCCCTACTCATGCCGAGGATGAGTTTTTTCTCCCCAGGGTTGCACCAGAAGTAGTGCCTGAAGGTAAAGGCTAGGCCTGACACAACAGTGGGTGATGTGACGCATGTGACGCAGCCCAGAGAGGGAAAGTAAGTAAACCTCTACTGCTAACCCTAAATTAAAAGACCAGCTTTAAGAAGTAGGGGAAAACCAAAAATTTATTATCCTCACTAACTGGATTGTGGCTGATGCAGTGAGATTCTGTATGGCGATACCAGGAAGTTGCTGCTTTCAGCACATGCTAGCAACAGAGGAAGGGGGCGGGGGGGTAAGAAAGCAAATGCAGCACAAGCATTGGGAGAACCTCATCAGACTCGCTGTGCTAATGAGATACGCGCAGTTCTGACCTGGAATAACAGACAGGCGGATTTCACAAACTACTGCCAAAGCTGCTTTTAGAAAGGCTGATCTGTTTTCCTTAACTAGAAGGGCCTCTACAGATACCATCTCTTGACAAACCCTGCATTGAGAGTGGTGGGTCGGGAGGTGGCAAAATGATGGTGTGAACCATTAGTAGGTACCAACCCATCACCGTGGGAGCGTGAGCAGACAAAATCATCTTCCCAACGCAACCAGCATCGGAATTTAGAAAATCTAAAAAGAAAAAAGAAGAGAAGAAAACACACAACAGAAACTGCAACTTGTGACTAACAGCTGGAGCTGAACTACTCTAGGAACAGGCAGTAAGCAAACATTTTGCAGGTTATTTTAAATGCAAGTTGTTCTTTTCTAAAAGGGGCAGCTAAAGCACAGGTAACATCTGATGTAAATGTGTGACCTACTTTAAATTAATCAAATGATGCAGCCAGAGAAAGAAGTAGAAGCAATAATAATAAGGCAGTTCATACGGTTCCCCTAAGTGCTTCACATTTCTGTCCCCATTATGGTTGCTCTCCAGGTTAGTGGGGGAATGAAAAAGCAGGTTATTTTAATGGCATCTCTGTACAAAAACAATTCTCTGACCACCATGTTAAAAATTAAACAGCTTTCAATCTTTAATGCATGCTTTCCTTTTTATAGGGCGAATCAACAGTTGCGTGCCAGCACGTAAGTATTTTTATTGTGCCCAGTGAGCAGCCAGAAGGATATACAGGAAGCAGCAATGGCGAAAATATAGAATGAAAGAAAAGATTTTGAAAAAATAAAAACCAGAGAAGGCAACACTTGTCACTTGCTGGCAGGAAGCACATCCTCAAAATTAAAAGAAAAAAAATCTAGTAGGGCAACAGGGAGGCCTAAATTTTCTGCTTGAGAAAACTACGGATAACTATGCATCTTTGGAAACACCACCATTTTTACCTCTACTGGATTTACCGTTCTCATTTAAAGCACCCAGCTCATCGTTAGCAGTCTTTGAAGTTAAGCTGACAACCAGCGTGCTCTAACACTGACGTAGGCTCAGCCCTGTCCACCTCTGTGACGATCCCTCTGCGTCCAGGTTAAAACGCCTTGCGTACACATCGAGCTGGAGGGTGCTGTTCACGCAGCGCCCTTCCCGATGAAACACCTTACACCTGAAAGTAGTCCTTTCTGGTTTGGTCACAGCGCTGACACTTCCTCCCTCCCCATGCCCCACATCTGCTTGAATGTAACTTGCGTAGAAAAATAGAAAAACACAAAGCAGAGAATGATGCAGAAGATGGCACGCACGCTTCTTTTTGGTTGCGGCCTCCAGCCCTGCGAGTTCAATCTGCTACAGGCTCCTTGCACCTACCTGACTATGCAAACCTCCCTCCCTCTCTACTCGTCAGGTGCCCTGACATCTGAGCTTCCCCAGGCAAATGGTCTGCTTCATCTTAATGCCCCCTGAGGAGCAAACGTGAGAGGTGCAGACCCAACCACGCACCATGCTGTCCAGACGATGCTGTGGCACAGGAGGTCCCTGCGTGCTCTGGGGCTCTCTGAGCTGCTCTGCCTCGCTCACACAGCCCCGATGGTGATGGGGCTCACAGGCACCTCTGTGCAACAGTGCATGAGCCCATCCAAAATATCCACAGCACCAGGGACACGCTCACAGTCTCATTTCAGTCAGCAGGGCAGTGCTGATCTGTAACCGGGCAAGCACACGCTTCCAAAATGTGAGACCAGAATTTCGTTTTCCTTAATACCCAACCTCAGGAAACAGCCTGAGCAAAGAGCAGCCTTAACCAAGTATGTATTTATTTTACTTTGGCCACTTGTAAATATCCACGCTGTAAAGTAGGATCCTCGCTTCCTCTCGTTTACAGAGCAGAGTTACTCCTAATCCTGCAGGAAGCCTGCTTTGCCTCAAAGGGCCAGCTTCCAACCCCGCGTCACCCCACGCGCGATCACAGGGGTTAACCCCAACAGGAGGAGCACAGCGAGCGAAAACCCTGAAGGCAACACCAGCGTGTGGAGTACAATCCCAACACGCAACACGAGTGAAATGAGCGAGGTGACAGCAGGAAGAGTTCTGCTGCCGGCACAACCCTCCCCGCAGCCTTCCCGGGGGTCTTCTGCCCTGCCACCCGGGGAAGCTTCAGCCCTGGGGTCTGCAGAAAGCTGACCCCAGGAGCTCGACGCTGGAGGGGCAGAGCTGGGGGGCAGCAAAGCGGGGACCCCCGCTGGCCAGAGGACCAGGACGACCCCCGCGCTGGGGGTCCGGGGGAGCCTGTGAGCTGCCTCCTCCCCCCGCTCCCTCGCCCCCTGCACCCCCTTACCTGAGCCGCCCACGTTGGACCTGAGCAGGCAGCTCCTCCGGGAGGAGGAGAAGGACGAGATGTCGCTCTGGGAGCGGCCGCGGGGACCGGGCAAGGGCCAGGCGGGATGCGGCTCCCCCGCTCCGGTCCCCGGCCGCCCCGCCATCGCCATCGGGGAGCCGAGAGAGGGAGGGAGGCGAGGGAGAGCCCGGAGGGGAGGGCAGAGGGAAAGTTTGCAGAGGAAGAGCCGCCCCTCGGCTCCGACCGCCCCGCCGCGGAGCCGCCCCGCCGGGAGGGCGATGGGGTTTTTTGGGGGTGTGCGATTTCGGAGAGGCTGCGAGCATCCAGACCCCGTGGTGCCACGGGGGGAGAAGAGCGCCAGGGGGATGCTGAAGAGCCCGGGGGGGTGCAGAGGGATGGAGGGAGGGGACGCGGGGGTCCCCCGCGTCCCCTCCCTCCATCCCTCTGCACCCCCCCCATAGCCGCGATGAGTCAAACCCGCACCCCGGCTCTCTGGCTGCGCTGTAGGGACAAGTCTGCAACCCCACAGCTCAACTTTTTTTTTGCCCAGCAGGCTAGGAAGCTTTTCATCTCAGAAGCAGGATCCCCGTTCAGCTCGGTGCAAAGGGAAACCGAGCCCTGCGGTTTCCATTCTTTGTTTGTTTGTCTCGCAGACATACTTTTCGAATGTGATGCGACGTCAGAAGAATGGTTCCACTGCTTTTTCTGGGCAAGTGAGTTCACATCCTGCCTTAAAGAAAACCCTAAGTTTCATTAATGGCAAAGATCAACAGGGCATTTTAAACATTTTAATATTTTTTAACCCAGCCATTGTCGCATACCCTACTATCCAGTGCAAAGTCCCATTCAGACCACGTGAAAACACCCTAGCATCTACCCTCACCAAGTCTGAACCAAATCCTATCAGGTCTGAAACGTGCCCACGTCCATTTATTTTCTGGCTCCTGCTTCCTGCTCAGGAACCGGGCACTCCTTGCAATGCCAAGCCCTCACAGCTCCCCAGGTGCATTCATTTCACAGCCTTCCCAGCAGTCACACCACTCGCCGTTCCCCGAGCAAGTGATCCAGTACATGAGGCTCACATGTCAGCAATTAAGCAGGTCTTTTCTGCTCAGCAGCCTCCCAGGGGACTGCCTTCATTAGTTCCTCTCCTCCTTCCCCATCTGCAGAGAGCTTTCTCAGTGGAGCTGTGCTGGGAGAGGCAGGGGCTTCTCCTGGCTGGGTGCAGCAGGGAGCTCCATGCTTGCAGACCTTCCTGCGGGGGCCAGGTTACTCCAGCATTGCGCAGGAAAAATTGCATTTAGAAAGCTTCCTGTAAAGTCACGGACATCGGTCCTGCACTATTCTCCAAGTCTCATAATGTACTGTTTTCATGATTTACCCCTCACAGCTTGCATTGTTACAGGTGTGGCTGTGCACTGAGGACCTTTTCTCTCACAGGAGATGTCAGCAGCTGTGCATGTGTGGGCTGGTGACATTTTCTGAACCTGTTCAAGACTTAATCGGAAGTGTACTCATGACTTCTATTTAATGAACTGTTTTCTACCTTTTTTTTTATGTAATTCAAAGAATGTGAGAAAGGTCATAAAACAAAATACACAGTTCATGCTTTACATCTCACTAAAGTCAATAGTTCGCTGATGGCGGTGAGCTTTGAGTGAGACCCTGGAGCTTTTTTTTTGGATTATTTTTCCTTCAAAGTATTTTGGGCCACAGAGCAATTGTAACTTTGTTGTTCTGTACAGAATAAGCTTCAGAGTCTACTTTAAAACTCCCACATTAAGGAGCCACTCCATATCTAATCCTTTGTTGTTGGCAGCAATCAAAAAGAAAAGGTTGCAGAATACGAAGAAATCTAAAGATAAACTAGAAAAGATACCATAGCAAGAGGTCAAAGGTGTTTAAGAGTTTCTTTTCAGAAGCAAAATGACAGAAATGAAGGTAAAAGAAGACCCAGAGAAAGTAGGTCAGTATTGAATACGAAGAGGTAGAAGACGAAAAAAAAAACTAAGGGCTCCTACATGTGATATCAAAGTGCACTTGTAGATCAGAGTAATGTGAACAATCGGTCAGAAAAATTATATCATGGAAGTAAAAATGTTTTTTTTATCACCCTGCAACTTACACTCATAGAGGTATATAACTGAAAATGCCATCCCCCTCCACACCCTCCCCCGGAAAAAAAAAAAAAAAAAAAAAAAAAAAAAGGTACTTCCCTTTTTTACACAGCCCTTTCAATAATTTTGGATGAAATGTAACAGCCATGGTTAATGGCTCTGGAAACTGAAGTTCTATTTCCCTTGATCAGGAAAAGCCTTAGCAGTATACATCTTTCTGACGTGGAGAAAGATTAATTTAGTTGACTGCTCATTTATTTATTTACTTATTTATTAACTGTTCTGATAAGATTGCCAAAGAAATTGTCACTCGTGATGATTTTGGAAAGCTGTTATTTTATGATTAAGCCAAATTATTTCACAAAGACCATCCAGTGGCCACTAGGGCCTGATGAAAATATATGCAATTTGGGCATCAGAGAGTGGAGAACCACTAGCCTGGGCAAAAGTGATGCTGGAAAAAACATGTTTTAAAGAAGGTGCCTGCAACCCATGATCTGCTGCACAAGTGCTGAGCATCACCTGCTGAGGTGAGTGTGGTGGTTTTATTCAGGTGGGCAGCTGAGCTCCACCACAACCTCTCTCTCACTCCTCCTCCTCAAGAGGAAAGGGGGAGGAAATTAGATGGAAAGGGCTCAAGGGTTGAGATAAGGACAGGAAGATCACTCAAGAATTATTGGCATGGGCAAAACAGACTCAGTGTAGGGAGATTAGAGAAATTTATTACCTTTTTTAGTAGAATGGGGTCTGCAGTCAGTCTGTAGCACTTCGCCTCTGCTGCTCCTTCATGGTCACTCTGCCCCTGCTCCACGTGGGGTCCCTCCCATGGGATGCCGTCCTTCTGAATTGATCCTGCATGGGCTTCCCACAGGCAGCAGCTCTTCAACAACTGCTCCCACATGGCTCTGTACCACAGGGTCCATCCCCCAGGAGCAAACTGCTCCAGCACAGGTCCCCCACGGGCGGCAGCCCCCCCCTGACCTCCTGCTCCTGCGTGGGCTCCTCTCCACGGGCTGCAGCTCCGGCCCGGGGTCTGCTCCTGCGGGGGCTCTCCATGGGCCGCAGCCTCCTCCAGGCCACATCCACCTGCTCCACCGGGGGCTCCTCCACGGGCTGCAGCGTGGAGATCTGGTCCATGTGGGACCCAAGGGCTGCAGGGGGACAGCCTGCTCCACCAGGGGCCTCTCCACAGGCCGCAGGGGAACTGCTGCTGCCTGCCTGGAGCACCCCCTGCCCTCCTCTGCAATGACCTTGGGGTCTGCAGTGCTGGGTCTCACTCCTCTCTTTCCCAGCTGCTGTTGCAGAGCAGGTTTTTGTTTGTTTGTTTGTTTTTCCCTTCCTTAAATCTGCTGTCACAGAAATGCAACCAATGTCACATCATGGCTCACCTCCGGTCAGCAGCGGGTCCTTTTGGAGCCAACTTGTACTAGCCCTTATCTAACATGGGGCAGCTGCTGGGCAGCCTGCTGGGGCTGCCTCTGAGGTGCGTGCTGGCAGCAGAGCCGACATTCAGTTCTGGTGCTGGCTGCAGGCCCTGCTGCTCCCTGCAAGCAGCTTTTTGGGTAAACACTGAGGGAGAAGGCTGGGTGTTTGGGACGGTCACCAGCCATGCATGGCCAGGCACTTCCAGCATGCAGCCATCCTCCTGGGCATGAGGAAGAGGAAGGGCTGGATGTCGATCAAGACAGAAGCCAATTATTATTTTTTTTTTCCTTAAAATCCTCCTATTCAGGCAACCCTTGCTGATAGAGCAGCCAAGTGAAGGAGTACTGACAGGCAGGAACACCTCGACTTGTGTGCTTTTCCACACAAGAAGAGCAGAACCACGAGGCTCACTCGCCCAGCCTGGGGACAGGCAGGGAAGGAGCAAGGCTTGGGAGGGGTGCGCAGATGGCAGCAGGAACCACCCAGGAGCCCGGCACACACCCGGGTGACCGTGGCCAGGTCGAGCCCGATCAGCCCCAACCTGGCTCGGGCTCTCGCTCCGGGCAGGGGCCGGCCCCGCGGGCAGGAGCCACCGCCCCCGGCCCCGCCTTGTGCCCGGCCTCCGCCCGGCCGCCTGCCGCCGCCATGTCTGCCCCGCTGGGGCTGCTGCTGCTGTTGGGGCTGCCAGGGCTCCTGGGCGGGTGGCCCCGCTACCAGCCCACCTGGGGCTCGCTGGATGCCCGGCCACCTCCCGCCTGGTTTGACGAGGCGAAATTCGGCGTCTTCATCCACTGGGGCGTGTTCTCGGTGCCCAGCTTCGGCAGCGAGTGGTTCTGGTGAGCTCCCCGCCTCGCCCCCCCGCCCCCGAAATGGCGGCCCCCGCTCCGGGGGTAACGGGGCTTGCCCGGGGAGCAGCGCTTCGGGGACGGGGGTCACAGCCCAAGGGTGTTGTACCCCAGGTGGGGCCGAGCAGAGAGACCTCGGGCTTCATGGCCCCGGTTAGGAAGGGGCTTGAGGCTGGTACGTGCGGCCAGCGGTGTGTGCAGCTCTGGCACTGCTGAGCGGGTGGGCCAGCGTCAGCCCGGTGAGCAGGGGGACCAGAGCTGGAGGATGCTTTTTCTGCAATGTTCGTGAAGGAGATAAAGCATTAGAGGGAGACCACTCAGGTGCCACAGTGAAGGGTCAGAAGAAGCAGGTTGCCCCAGGATCTGTGCAGGACAGGTGTTGCAGATCCCCACAGCCTCTGAGAGGGCTTCGAGCAGCCCTTGTGAAGCCCGTCGCTCCCCGCATTGCTTCCCTTGCTTGGCACACTGCCTCCTGTTTTCTTGTGCGCCTTTTGTGCTGGTGCTGGTTTTATGTGGTATTATCCACTTAACCGAAAGACCAGATCCTTCAAGTAATTGTAGTTCAAAGGCTGGATGAAACCTTGGGTTTGTTGAGTGCTCGCTGGCTCAGGCCCTTTGGCTGTAGCTATTTGTTTTGCCACCTTCTTTCCGTGCTCTACCAAATACTTCCTGTAGGACTTGGAGTGAGGTGTCCTGCCTCATGTACAGTATGAAGGTTAACAACAGCTCTCCAGCAGAGCTACAGTAAAGTTTAAATGCAACATTTGTAAAACAAATCAACTTCCCCGTAAGCAAACCACTTTTTTGAAGGCAGTATTTGGCTTATTCTTTACAGAGTTATGTTTAAGGGTACCAGGAGTTTTTTAATGTATATTCTATTTACTAAGTAATGACTCTGTGGGGTGAAAAAAAGCTAAGTTTTGGATCAAGCCTTACTCTGAGTGCTGTGCTCCCAGAGTAGGATTCGTACACGGATTCAGGCTCAAATATTAATTTTTTATTGTTTTTCTAAAAACAACCCCCGGTTCTTTTTAGTTGATAAAGTTGTTTATGTCCCTGTTGCCTCCCATCCGTAGGTATGTATAGGTGTGGAGCTGCTCCAGGGCCTTCTGGCAGCATGCACAGCCAGGTGGCTGAGGTCCTTTGCTGACACCTTCAAAGGGAAAGTCAAAAACCCCAATGGTCACCCAGTCTGCCTTCTTCCCTTCAGAGCTGCACAGCCTTGGTCAGTACAGTTCTAAAACTTAATCCTGTCAGAGCAGAAGTGTTGACAAACAAAAAGAAGGAAGGATGTTACCTCTCTTTATGCAATTACATACTTTAAAATCAGAGGTGTTTTTTTTTTTTTTTTTTTTCAGGTTCTTGCATGGAGGAAGACTGTCACAGCCTCTTCTTTTTTCCCTTTTTTTTTTTTTCTCTCATTGGCTGCTAGAGATTGCTTGCTTATGCTGAAGTCTGTTTGGGAAGGTTACAACAAGTTCATGCAGCTGCTGTGGTCATGCAAAGCTGAGGTCAGAGACCAGCTCAGAATGGGAGAGAGAAGCACAATCTGAAACATTCAGATTCTGTTCTTTTTTTTTTCCTTTTTTTCATTTCATTTTTTTCTTCCCTTTTTCATTCTTTTCTTTCTTTTTTCTTTTCTTTCTTTTCTTTCTTTTCTTTCTCTCACTTTCAAAGTGTATTCATTTATGCCTTAATTTGCCAACAGGAGCTTTGCTGCTTGGTTTAATTCATAGGGAGGTGAATGCTTTCAAACCTTGTTCCCCTAAATATTAGCAGTCACAATATATATTGTTAGAAGGCCTCCAGCAATAAGGCTGTTCATTCTGTAAGGACTGTTGCATGCTGTCTGTAGAATTCCTCTTTCATTGCTAGGTAGGGGAGAGAGAGAGAGAGAGAGAGAGAGAGCAGTCCGAAAAGAAATAATGCTGTATTGGCAGTTTATGAGCTTTGCCCATGGTGAGGGTGAGAGACCACCATCAGGCCACAGAGCAGCTCCAAATCTTGTGGATGGGAACAGTTGGAGTAGTGACATTACTGGACCAGGACTTGACAAATGAAATTCTGTGACCTTTCCAAAGTGAAATGACTAAAGGATGCAGAGCATGGGGAAAGAGGACGGAGAAAAGGAAGTCTTTTATTAGTAATATTGCTGTGTTCTGAAGCAGTTTATCTGGTTGCCAGTGTCATATGCCTCCAGTGTGCATGACTCTCAGCATGAACACAAGTAAGAGCTGATCATTTCAATTCTCTCTTCTTTGTCTAAAACATCACCAACATATGTGGTTTTTATCTGTATTTTGTAGGTGGTACTGGCAGAAGGAAAAGAGAGAGCCCTATGTGAAATTTATGGAGGCAAATTACCCACCTGGGTTCAGTTATGAAGATTTTGGGCCACTGTTTACAGCAGAATTCTTTGATCCCAACCAGTGGGCAGATATTCTGAAGGCTTCAGGTGCAAAATATGTGGTCTTAACTTCAAAACATCATGAAGGTAAGTGGAAAGCTTGTGAATGTTAGCAATTGTTGCATTTCTGTTAACTGAAGAAAAATCCCGGTGACTTCCCGGCCTGCTCAGAGAAAGAGAAAGCTACAGAGTTACCTGCCCCAATCCAGCCAGAGAGTTTAAAAATGCCTAGGAAATGTGTTAGAGTCAGGAAAATGCATGCACAAAGCTATGGTCATGAAGCTTGCATAGAAGGAAGAGTAGATTGTGCCGCGTTTCTCTTCTTATAGGTAAGACTGCCTGAAATGGTGGGGGCAAGCGGGGTGAGCTTCTAGACGAGTTAATTTCTGAATTAACTAGATGAGTTAATTTCTGATTGTTGTGTAATTTATTGCTCAAGCAAGCAAAAAAGTGCATCCTGCACTGTTTCATGTACAGAGAGCTGCTGTGTACAGGCAGTTAACTAGCTTTGTGGGTTTCCCCAGGGAATTTAGCAGTATGTTCCAGGAGTCAAGATGCTCTGCAGAGAAAAGTAAAGAAAGAGGAAGTGGTTTAGAAGGCAACATAATATCAAAGAAAAGTGTAAAATGCTAAGCAGCAATATGAGGGTGCATTTAGTGAATGTGTTGGGGAGATGTGGGCTCAAGAGTTGCAGCTAGTAACGTGTGAATTTTAATCCCATCTCTGACCAACAAAATCCTGATCCTGATGATGCCAGTGGCGTAATTCCCACTGACTTCAAAAGAACCAAAATTCGTTTAGTCTGTCCTGTAGCCTTGGGCATGAATTTTTAGCTTGTTTGTCTGGTTGATATGATTACACGTTTCCAGTTCACAAAAATACTGCAAGATTCATTAGGCAATGACCATGAGGGTGAGAGCAGAGCTCCTCTGGCAGTGGTTTAAGTCTGCAGCGCAGTAGTACCTGAAGTGCTCAGGCTGGATTGCCAAATGCCTGAAAAGTTAAATCTCTCCTGATACCTAATGCTGATATTTTAAAAGCTGTTTCAAGAGCTTTTGCACTCTGCTTATATACATGTCCTGAGTTGTTCTAAATATCGAGACAAATGACTAGCGAACATTTGCATAAGATGTAAACAGAAGGGAGGAGAGTAGTCTGAACGCAAATGATAGCTTGTGTATTTTGCAACAGGGAGTGTTTCATCTTCCAGTTGTTGAATGTGTATTCAGAGTTCGTATTTACCGCGTTCCGTGAAACTCTAGTTGCCTCAGAAGTTGCTGTAGTTTTGGTTAATTTAATTGGGACATTTGAATGGAGTGAACAACTAAAGAGGAAGGAATAATTATTCTGAGCAGTACAGTACTAGAAAATGCATGTTTATGTATAAAATCTATAAATGTATCAGGCATTGTATTCTGATGTTATGGCTACTGCCACAGTGCATAAACAGATTATAGGCATGCTTTATACCATGATAACTGTATTAGTACATGTATTATTTTTATTATTATTTTGTTTTCTTTTGCAACATACTTCTAAATCACTTCCCAGAAGGAAGAACCGTTATGTCCCCTCTTCTGCTTCTCTTTCTTATCTTTTAATTTTCTTTTTGCAGGCTTTACTTTGTGGGGTTCCAAATATTCTTGGAACTGGAATGCTGTTGATGTGGGACCAAAACGAGATCTTGTGGCCGAACTTGCAACATCTGTTAGAAACAGGACCGACTTGCGTTTTGGGTTGTATCACTCCTTGTTTGAATGGTTTAATCCTCTCTTCTGTGAAGATGCCACCAATGTCTTCAAGACAAGAAAGTTTCCAACCAGTAAATCATTACCAGAACTCTATGAAATTGTGACCAAGTACCAACCAGAAATAGTTTGGTCTGATGGGGATGGAAATGCACCAGATACTTACTGGAACAGCACTGGCTTTCTAGCTTGGCTGTATAATGACAGGTGTATCATGATGCTATTTTAGCTCCTAATCTGAAATTCTGCTCTGTGTCTAGTTTGTCTCGTTTTGTGTATATTTTGTAGAACCTTTAAACTCTGCTTATGGGGACTTCATTAAATCTTAATTTTCTTGAAACTCAGAGTGCCAAGAATCCAGGTCTTCCCTAAAACTATTGAAGCTTGCTTTAGAAAAAGACTTCTGTACTTTTTTTTTAACCACATCTGCAAATTCATCAGTTAAGATGGCAATGGTTATTCTACCTCGTCATTTTCTTTCCGAAGTATTGTCTGCTGCATAGGCAAACAGGATAGGGGGATAATTTGAGAACAGGGGTGCATTGTTGTCAGCACACACTGAACATCTGGCAGTGGGTATGAAGTGCAGACTGCTTTCTGGCGGGCCTCCTATGAAAGTCTGCAGCATATTTCCCCACCAATGCCAATCTGGACTTTTTACTAGCAGAGGATGAGAACTGGATTCCTGAAATTGCACTTAATCTAATAGTAATGAATTAATAGCGCAGAACTCATCAGAATGTTAGTTTCTGGGAGGGACGTGGTGGTGGGGAGAGATTATGCTAGCTGTGACTGTAATTTCTAGAATAAAAATCATAAACTTAAGTATTCCTTGCTTTCAGTCCAGTTCGGGACACCGTTGTGACCAATGACCGCTGGGGAGTCGGCAGCATCTGTAAGCACGGTGGCTTCTACACGTGCAGTGACCGATACAACCCTGGACACCTTCTGCCTCACAAGTGGGAGAACTGCATGACCATTGACAAGTGGTCCTGGGGGTACAGGAGGAACGCGAAGCTTGACGATTACCTCACAATTGAGGAACTGGTGAAGGTACGGTGGGACAAAGGAGTTGCCTCCAACTGCTGGTTATTATGTTAGACTGTACATTTCAATTATACATCTATTTTAAGGAAAATTATTAATTAAATAATGAAGCAATGAAATAATGTTGTTCATTTGCAGCCTAACAATGGCAGCATGGAATATCCGTGTAATTCTTACTAATTTTATAGAAAATACTATGAAAAATATTATCTAGTAAAAATTCAGTCAGTTTCTTAGAAGCTATTTCCTCTATGAGGAACTGGTCAAAGACTGATTTGGATAATCTTTGTTCTAGGATTTTGTTTTCTAGTAACTGCACTGTTGAGTTGACAAGAAGCAAACAGCTGCAGTTGCACAGAGACTCCTGTCTGAAGGCTATGTCTTTTTCCCCGTTCTAGCTAGAAACATTTTATAACTCTTAACAGTCTTTTATCTGGTAGCTAGAAACGTTCCTTCCATTCTACTTCATATTTAAAAAAAAAAAAAAAAAAAGAAAAATGAAAACAACCCCCCCAGAAATACAAATAGCTTGTGTTAATGGAAAATTGATTCAATTTGCTAGTCTAAGGTATTAAAAAAGAAGACTTGAAGCTTGGAAGAACTGAATGAAAGGAAGACTTATCTTTCAGATAAAATGCATTTAATTGCAAAACTCAGCTACTGAAGAGGAAGATTGTTGTTGCTTAATCCAAATCTGTCCTTTGTATTGTCCTTGCAAAAGATAATTTCAAACTGAAGTAACCTTTCTTCAGAGGAGAAGGTCTTAAATTCATTCAATAGCTTGTCTCCAGTTGTCTGTTCCTCAGACTTGTGTATCTCAGGCTGATCTCTGGAGGGCAGTGTGGATGGAAACACAAACATTTATGGACTCGCTAGAAGGATCATCAGTCTATTTGCAGACTGTCAAGTTCGTAATATGGCATTAGTGTAGACTCAGTGCTAGAACATGTGATCTTTAGAGGCTGAGATTAAAAAAAAAGTATTAGTAAAATTGTCTGCCTCTTTTTGTTTAAGTTGCTTCATGGATTAATAGGTCTGGGAAAAGCTCTACTCCAGGATGAATGAACCCTTTGAAAATCTAGATTTTCAATAGGATTTTTTTTTTATTACTACCATGTGCACAGACATGAAAACACATTCAGTCTTCCACCCCCTTTTTCATCCTCCTCCATCCCATTCTTTTAATGGTAGGAACATTTCATTTGAATCCCAGTCTGTGCATTGTGTGTTACAGAAATAGTTACGTACAATGTGAATTTTACAGGCACTAATGTCTATGACTACTGTGCATAAAAATGAACACCCGTTCTGTCACTGGCTCCATTTGTAAAAGGTAGACTACTAGGAAGATCCTAATAGTACTCTCAGAGACAAGATTTATTCTTTTCTGCGTAAATTATTGAGACCGCTTCATTTTCTTCTGAATATTTTATGAAAACTGTACTAAATATGTAAAGCTTCATAGTGTTTTACAGATGTCTCCATAAAACAGGGAGAGCATCAAACAGAGGAAGAATATGAAATTGCTTTTCCCTGCTTCAGTAAAAAATGAAGTGGCATCTACTAGCCCTGTTTTCCTCTCATGCAGAGAAATAATGCTATAACTGTTCTATGGGGAAATCTCTCATGAAATTGAGAAGTCAAAATGTTAAAAAGTTGTAGGATCTGATTCTAATGTAGAGTCAGTCAGACGTACTGGTGTGCAAATGTATTTGGGGCCACTTCCTGCCATGCAAATTGACAGTAGAGCTTTGTTTTATGGGAGCTTCAATTTTGCATCGACTGTTGGGATGACGTCCAAAGTCTGAGCACGCAGCAGTAACGTACCTAGTCCAATCCATCATTCTGAAGCAGCACACCAGGCTTTAGTAAGAACTTCAAATATATGATTTCATTTGCCGTGACCATATGTTCTGCGTATGTGTTTAAAAACATTTCAGCAACTTGTAGAAACAGTGTCTTGCGGAGGAAATCTCCTGATGAATATCGGGCCCACTCACGATGGTCGCATCGCTGTTGTATTTGAGGAACGCCTGAGGCAAATGGGTGCCTGGCTGAAAGTCAACGGAGACGCCATCTATGGGACAAAGCCGTGGAGAGCGCAGAACGACACGGTCACACCAGACGTGTGGTAAGGCGACTGAATCAATATACGGGCTGTGTACAGCAGTGTGTGTGGAAATTGCTAAATTCTTAATGGTGTGATACTACGGAAATCACCAGCTTGCTTTGTGTGCGCTGAAGAAATGAACCCTTTTGTCTATTTAAGAAACTGCATGGAAGTGTGTATAAAAATGTAGGTGGACAGTGGGTGTCAGAGAATGTAGTACTGGGATGATGCCAGGGCTGAAAGGAGGGTTGCAAGAGTTTCCTTAATGACCTTGTGCTTATTAGTGGAGCTGGAATCCGAAACAATAAAAAATAATAAATAAAAAATCCAGACACACAAAACTGCTATGAGGTGGTGTTTATCTGTATAACAGGAATGCTTTATCTTTAGAGAGGAGAGAAACTAGAAATCTAGAAAACTAGAAAAATCCATTTCTTTTTAAGGTAAAAACACACAGGAAAATAATAGCAATTGTTTGGTCAGTAAAAAGCTCAGCCAGCCTCTGAGCTCTGCTGTGCCTTTGTGCTTTCTAGCTGCTATAGCGCCATAGTGATCCATGAGGCTTTTGTTCTGACCCTCTTCTCTGCCTCACTTGGCTTTCTTTAGTCCTGCTCCAAGTAAGCTTTTGCTATCTGGCCGTAGCCTTGAAATTGTTGAAGGTTTAGTAGAACCACTTTTGAGAAAAATAAAAAAAATGTAACTAAAATGAAGGAAGGTGGGAGAAATATTTCAAACGTATGGTGCAAGATATACAAGGATATAATGTGGATAATGTCTGCTGAAATTCATTTTTAAAAAAATTAACAATGCCAAGTGGAAGCTTTGTTGTTGCACGGGCTCCTAGGAAATTCTTCAGTGTAAAATCTGTATATTTGTCTATAGATGTGAATTACAACATTTTTCTGAATATAACCCACAAGTATCTGTTAATGATTCACCTTAACCCCCCAGATCTTCTTTCTTATATGACTAGGCAGCAGTGAATTATAATAAGCTTGCTGAAGTTACTACAGATGTTTACTTCTAAATAAACTTCTTTAATAATCTCTGTTACCTCCAGTTTGTCAGCATGTGTTTTCAAGGAATAGTACTTTATTAAAGGGTATAGACCATATGAAGTGAAGGTTATGCACGTGAAAATGTAATGAATGCTGACTTTGCAAATCATTTATTTTCCAGTCTTGAAAGCATGATATAAATTGCTTCAGAAAACTTACAAGGAAAGACTGAAACGGGTGTCTGTTCCCCATTTCCAACCAGGTACACATTCAGACCCACAGATGGCAAAGTTAATGCCATCTTCCTTAACTGGCCAATCTCTGGGACTCTGGAACTTGGTGAGCCACAGGCTAAGCTTGGAGAAACACAGGTAAAAAGACTCTTCCCACCCTGTGCTCAGAACAGTGAGGTTTTTAACACATTACGAGAAATGAACGTACTCTGAAGGGATGTGGAAAACAACTCCGGGATTTGTCATGATCCATCAGTGTTTATTTTAGTTTCTGGCATCTTTGGGAATGCATACAGAGTACTTTGGAAGAGACCCAGCAACATGTTGTTTTTTGTTCTGGGACCTTCCTTGTCATAGTCCTCCCAGTGGGATGTTTCTTCTTAAAGTTAGACTGAGTTGTTGCTGGGATATAGCTTACCTTTCAAACTAAGGATCATAAAAAGAGGCTAAATAGCAGGAAAACAACAGGGCCACCTCTCTCATTTCCACTGTAGAATCTACCCCAGGATGACCTTTCTTTATAAATATCCACTCATGATATTGTAATTGCTGTAATGGTCTGGTAGTTTCATGTGCCCAAAGGGAATGCACACAGAGGCTTCGGTTGCCTGGGAGTATGAAACAGTTACTGGATGCGACTCTAAATGTGCAGTTCAGAGCAAGCAGGGGTCAGAAGCTGAGGATGCTGATACCACACCTCCAAGTAGCCTGACCCGTTAGAAGCAGAATTATAGAGCAGAACACATGGTGCTCAGGACTTAATATCCACACTACTGCACTTAAAGGCTTTGCTTTGGCTTAGGTCAGTTCTGGTCTCGTGCACTGGATGCCCACTAGCTGTTGAAATGCATTGTGTTTTTCTGGATTGTGGCTTCTCGTATAGTGTCATCTGAAAAAATACCTAATTTTCAGTGAGATGGCCCTGTGAGAAGGTGAAGAGAGTCACTTCAAGAACACTCCAAACATCGTGTAGAATACAAATGTAGATGTATCTTGCATTTTGGAGAGGCACTTGGGCTATCTGTGCACAAAAAAATAATGTTCCTCAGGGGCAGAGACATTTTCAACTGTTCTCTTAAGCTGCTCCACTATTTTTAGCATTTCATACTAGCTAGCGTACAAGTCTCCCTGCAAAACATTGTTTTTAGTGGGGCAGGTTCTTCGGGTCAGCTTTGAAATGTCTGGCTGCACTCTAAGAAATTTGATGCTTATTCACAACTACAAGCTCCACCACAGGAAACAGGCATTTCATAACCTACCTACCTACCTGCTGAGACCCAAATCCCATCCCAAATACTGCTGACGAAGGTTTATGTACCTTTTACAGACCTAACTACTGATTTAGACAAAATATCACTAGCTTTATTACTTATATACCTATGTCACAAATCCTTTTCCTTTACTTTTATTCATTGTCTTACATTAATTTGGTTGTTAATAGCATTTATGGCTAATCAAATAGTAGTGATGGAAGAACGCTTCCCCTGATGAAAATGCAGTTATATGTACTTTGAAAAGCCATTGTTCTAAGTGTACTGCTGGTTTCTATTTCAGGTGAAGCTTGTTGGCTACAAGGAGCCACTGAAATGGATTGCATTAGGAGAAAAGGGACTGATGATAGCTCTACCTCAGTTAACACTTAAACAACTGCCGTGTCAGTGGGGCTGGACCTTGCAACTGACTGACATAAAGTGAGCCATACCTTGGAGCCTTAGCTAGTAGGGTTTGTTTTTTTCCTGCCCATCTTCTTTGCTGCACTGTTTTTTAATTCTTACTTGCTTGACTGAGAAATATCAGTAACAGTCTATCTTTATTAAAAAAATAAATAAATTGTAAAAGGTGGAATGAAATGGACCTCAAATGAAATCCAGCACTAGATCGTTATATCTGTGTACAACTTGCTTCTTTGAACTTGTGTGAATAACTGAGCATCTACCTTGCCAAGAAACTGGCCAAAAGAAAAAGAGGTCAAGTTGAAAAGGAGGGAAGAATAAGGGCAGTATATTTTTTTTTAAAGCGATGAGAAAGAACAAAAGCTAAATCAAGCTCATATTCAACAGATCAGACAACTGCACACCTAAGTTAGTTGTACACCTTCTTTAAAGCAAGAAATCTAACTTCCACATAACTGCATTGTGAAAACCTGTCAGTTTTAGAGGAAAGAATGAACTTCCCCATTGTTTGCTACAACCGGTGGCTGGTAGTTTCAGATGAGCTGAATAATGCATCTGCAAGAACAATCCTACGAAGGTGAGAAATTCATCACCAATGCATGGAGGCAATGCATATGTACATTTTAATTTCTTTATCATGAGAATCACTAATTTTACACACTCCTACCTTTGAGTAATTCTGTCTACTGAGTAAAGGGGGAGTTCTTTCTCTGTTTTGTATAATTTCATAGGTTAAGGCTGACTCCTGTTTACATCCATTGTTTTTACAGTTACCAGGGTGCCTTCTGTGGACTACTAAACAATCAAAACCCCCATATATTTCAACAATATTTTTTTTTTTGAGAAATAATGAGGAGTTGCTAGGAATCCTCAGCTTTGGCAGGAAGACAGCATCTTAAGCAGAGAGTGGATTGTGTCCAATTTGAAAAATTCCCAAACTCATCATGCGTCAGGATTAGTAACTGTAGACCTGCAATGTGAGGTTTGCAAAAAGGGGGAGATACAGGACAACAAAAAGCATGAATAGTTTTGCATAGACTTATTTTCCTGAGTAATGTTAATAAATGCCCAACTATTTTAGTTTTTAAGTAATGGGCTAATAAAGTATTGCCTTTTCTGCTAGTAACGTTATCACACGCACAAATTTTACATTAAAATATTTTATTACAATACAGACAATTGGGCTCAAAATTAATACAAATTAAGCTAAAATATTTACAAGTTAATGTGTACAGTGTAGCTGTTTCAACAGCATAAACAAGAACTTCTAAAAATCCACATTCTTTTCAGTAACAAAGAGAGCACCCCCCCCCAGCCTGTTCAAGAGGCACGTGCATCCGTTGGCAAAGGCTTTCTGAAGAATGAGAAACCCTCTGGAATAACATTTGTAAAGTCAAGGAAAGAAGAGTTTTTCTTTACAGAAAGAAAAATCTGGTGGAAGAATAGAAAAGCCGTACTTCATACTGCTATTCTTAGATCACCGTCATTCGTGTTTTTCCCAAAACCTAACACACCCCAGACAAACAAGTTATTTTTTCCTAAATATCTTGTTGTAATACTGCCACCAGATGCCTTCCAGATGCAATAAAAATAATCAAATGAATTATGCAAGAGTTTAACAACTTTTTAATAGAAAAGTCTTTACATACAGTGATTCTTTCAACAAGAATATTTTTAATGGGTGTTTGAAACAGAATTCTATTAGATAGAACAAATATAGGCTCGCTCCCAGTTTTTTCAGTATGTTCTTTCTGCTGGTCTACCACTCCTACACCATTACAAAATTAACCCAAATCTCATCAGTAGTCACACGGGCTGTGTTATAAATACATGATATATTCCTATTAGTGTGCAGCTCATTTCTCTAGTTGCTGAGGGGTACTAAAAGCTTCGTAAACATTAGCAGCAAAATCTTTCACTTGTTCCATCATCAGTAGGTCCTGGAAGAAATTTAAGGAATAAATTTGCTTAATCAAAAACACACCCACCACTTAATCAAAAGCACACAGCCACTTCTCTGGTTTTGCTGCACTACATGATTGTACTCATCATGAGAAAAACACCTGGCACTCCCACAGAGATTTAACTCAGATTTCTTGCATTAGAAAGGTTGATGAAGAGAACTCCAAATAGAACAAAGTTGAGACCTGTTTTTTCTTCTGCACAGTTTAGTACAAGGAAGAGATTCCATGAGAAAAAAGAAACATCTTTTTGGAAGATAGAACTTTACAAAAAGTTTAAGTTATGCCAGTTCCTACTTTTTTTTTTTTCCTAAGCCATTGCAATCGAAGTGTGATATGTTACCTAAAAAGAAATATACAACATCTCAAAATTTTATTTGGGATCTTTTAAATAAAGTATGATTTTTACCTGAACAAAGTGACTGGGTGTTTCACTGCATACTGAATGGATCTGTCCATTTATTATTGGAATTATCTTGGCTAAAGGAAGACTGACACTGGAAAGACTAGAAGAGAACAAAGATATTGACTTAGACCCGCTCTGATATCAGTAAAACTACTGAACGGTGATTATTACAGTTCTAAATAATTACTACTTCAAAAGTAAAAGTTGGAACAACTTACTTTTGCATAGACCACAAACTGGAGTATACAAAGGAAGGTTTTGTCCCTATTAAGTCTTTCATTGAATACAGAGAACTACCAAAGCAAATTTTATCTTGCCTGTTCGTGTTCCTATCACACAGTTCCACGCTTGCATTGCACGCAAGGGAAACACGGTTTAGCTGCAGCCTGTGTGTGTGTGTGTAAACTGTTGTTAGAAGTGTCAGTTTGCAATCTCACGCTCTTTCAAACTCAAAACCAAGAGAGAGCCAACCTAAAGCCTTCTGGATATTCTAAGCATTGCAAATAGTCTACATTTAAATACAAACTTATGACTCAAGAGCCATTAGTTATTAAAATAAACATATATAAGCTAGTTATTATTCAAAGTCTTCATTTTAATATTTTAGAAATTACATTTCTAGGATTTGAACTCAGCTTTCAGATTTCTAGCACACTACTGTTTTAAAAGCAAGTTAACTTCAGAATAAAAGCTACATTTTTACAGTCTTTTGGGAAGAGGCAGAAGATCCTGAATGTTAGCATTGTTTTCAGCATACCAGTCAGAAAACAAAAACTCTGTAGGTACTTATGCTTACATATATTTGGAGAATATGCCCAACTTCCTTGAGAACTACAATAATTAACAGTCAGAAAGTGGGGCATATAGAGCTATCTTTCTTCCTGGCCTCACTGGGGAGTACTACAAGTACATCTGTCAGTAGTCACCACCAGTGGTGTAAATCCTCCAACCTAGAAAGGCAGTCTGCTCGTACAGCACTAGGAAACACTGGTAAGCATAGGTCTTCCGATTTCTGTTGTTACATCTGCAAGTTATGGTGGGGAAGATACCTCAGGAAAATTCTAGCAAGCTCATGGGTGAGAAGAAACATGCAGTAACTCCTAGGTCTCTGCTTGACTGAAGTGAGGGGATGGTATTTAGTCTTGAAAAACAGGAAACAGAAGTCTTTCCAGCATGAGAACTTCAACACGGCAAGAAAATCACTAGCTCTTTTTAGAATTCACTATGAGGCCGAAAGAATTACCATGTAAGAACCACAACAAAAGGAGACATTTACCTATTTACAGAGCTGTTCTGAGACAGGTCCTGTTCAGTAGGTCTAAAGAACTCCGCCATGTTGTCCAGCAGCTGACTGAATCCTCTGTTTAAACACGTGCTCAAAACTGTACTGAAGTCTGGACTGAAAAAGTAAGTAAGTGCTGTTTTCATTCCTAGGATTCATTTTTTCATTCCTAGGATTTATTTTTCCAAACTAAAAAACCCTGCAAATCTCAAGAGAGACCAGCTCCCCAAGTGTCTCCACAGCAAACCAGTCAACAACCTAAACTGTACCCTCGAGTCACTAAAAGACATAAACCTACAGCATTCCTCACTTCTCTATTTCTTACTATGCAGTAACATAGAAGGGACCTGTCCTTAAAATGCCCCAGATCTCTAGCAGTTAAATTCTAAGAATGTTTTGGCTCAGTTCACTCCTATTCAATGCTTACCATAAAAGCCTCACTGCAGTAGCTCCTGTAGAAGGATGCATACGACCATTCATAAAACCGTGCATTAAAAACAAATTCTGATAAGCCAAAACTGGTGTTCATTTTATCAGAGCAAGTAAATGCAATAAAATTACTCTCAATTTACCCTGGTATAACAGAAGAGAAGTACTCCTCTGTTTCTATATAAGTACAGAAAATGTGAGGAGGAGATAAGGGGAAAGATGTCCTCATCGTCTTATTAAGGCAGGATTGCTTTTTATAAATGAATTTCAGAACACTCATATTTTGAAAATCCCAGCCTGCAATTAGTGAATATAAATCAATATTTAATGCAGCACGGTGGCTGAACGGTCATATTTTGCAAATGAAAGTTCACCAGCTTTTTATATGAAACTAACTGTCTTATATAAACTCTAGTTGCAAGGAGGAGTTTAATATGCATAGAGTATTTCTGCATACCTTTCTAGCATATCTCTAGTTTCATTAAGTAGCTTAATTGTAGCAGTGTCTCTTTCTGTGAGTCCACAGGCCTGGAAAAAGCAAAGACAGATGCTATTTAGTGAGAAATATACTGGCAACTCTAAGAGCAGAAGTAGAATAGTTTTGCACCATGGAATTAAGTCAAGGTGAGTGTTAAGTCAAATATATTTAAAAGAAAAGATTTATGATAGTAAATCAGATTCTTTATAATTTGTGCATGTGCACAGATTGCTGTGGTTTTTTTTTTTTTTTGGTCTTTAGTACTAGCAAGAAATGCCAGGCTGATCAAGCAGGATATGTTTTCTACTTTTGACTACCAAAACTGACATAAACACTGCATGTTAGCATAAGTTAATGGATTAATGCATGCGGTCACACAATGAAGCCTCAGTTTCATCTTTATACCAGCAATAATACAAACTAAGAACAAGTTTTCACCAATCAGTGATGTGGCTGGAGACAAACACCTTCAGAAAATTTCAGAAATTAGTGTTACAACTGAGATTAGATACACTTCTCTCTTGACTCCAAGACTTCATTTTCCAGCCCCAAACAACCAAAGACTCCAGCACACCATCACTTTCTTCCAGCAAAGCACCTCTCTCAGAGATGCTACAATTGGCCACGCTCTTTGCTGGTACACAAGTACAAGGTAATACAATTTGGCTTAGGACTACATTAAGCTGCACTATGTTACAGCATACGTCACAGACTGAAAGCAACTAATCTGGCTATGTTCCTGAGTTCGTCGCTGACGTGCTGAGGAAGACCCTTGTTTTCAATCGAGTCTGAAGAAGGTAAGAGAAGGACACTTCACTTGCAAAGGAGGAGGCCCGGTCATTTATCAAGGATTCAGTTACCATGGTGCAACTGGAGGACTGTTATGCACCCCTCCCTCTTCAAAATAAACAAAGGCAGATGAAAAACTGAAACAAGTACCTGGGTAGCCAAGGGGTTTTCTTCATCTGGCATCAAATAATGACATAAGGGAGAATAAGGTGCACTCTGATCTGAATCTTTATGTTCCACTACTTTCCTGATATCTTTAAGTTTCTGTTCCAGCTCCAGAAGAGAAAGGGCATGCTTAAGGGAAATACTGGAAAGGAAAAAGTGTTAATTTTGCAGCCAACATTGTAATGATGCATTGTTTATCTGCTGATTATATGCTCACAAATAACAGGATCCCAATCTGCAAAGTTGGTTTGCAATGTCAGGCTCTCAGCCTGCCAAAATCTTTGCCTGAATAAAGTCAGTAATGCCTCCCTTGGTTTTGATTCTAATAAAACTCATTGTTTTGGGAACTGTCATCACAGTAAAGATGAAAAGTTAACCACAGAAAAATACAGACTCTTACCTTCCAAAAACTTTATGCACAGCTTGTTTAACAATAGTTATTAATTCAGTCAGTCCTAGAACAAGAAAAGTGTCAGAATTATTCTAAGGTTTCACTCAAGTCTAGAAAAAAAGTAGCACTTTGTAAGCACCATACCATCTCCTAAAAGGTGCTGAATACTTGATAAATATTGCTGCTGAACTTCAGGGGGAGCTAGCGGTGTCTGTGGGGAAAAAGAAAAGTTCTGTGACCCATCAACAGTAGACAACAATACAAAATCAATTTCAAACAGGTTGCAAACACTTTCCTTAATATTTTAATACCATGTAGCAGATGGATTCCCCCGTTATCAATGCAGCTCTAGAAAACAACTACATTTGATTTCTCTGCTAAAGAGAGGTTCCTTCTTATCACAGTAGTTTCAAAACAGAATAAGGAGATGAAAAATTTCTTAAAAGAAAACTTTAGAAAGTGGACATCAAAAATAAATCATGACTTCCCTGTCAGTTTGCTGTGGCCATCCTTCCAATCACATCTGAATCATCACAGTCAGACATGTAATGGCCAAGCACTTGCCCATCCACCTACCAACTTTGTCATTATACTCAAGCAGACCGCAAGGAACAGCAGGACACTTTTCAGAAGATCCGGATATGCACTTACAGGTTGTCATATTTGAATTGGGAGACGAGTCCCAAATCATCTCCTCTCTCACCAGTTGGAGGCTGTAGCTTCTGATTCTCCCTTCCTGCCATCAACCTGTAGGTCTTTGAGTTCTATCGCATTGCTCTCTTCCATACTATACAGACATCTCTTCCATTTTTGTAGCACAGAATCTTAAAAATCTTCTTTCACTTTTCATTCATGTAGGAAAGTCTCTTAAAAAACTGTATTGCAAGTAGAATGAGACCCTCCATCATGCTAAGAATTAAACCTGGTGGAATAGGATATTTAAACTCAACCCTAACCAAAGCCATAGAAATCTGCTGATGGAAAAGCAGCTTTCAGGAACTGAGAGAGGATCCCAACTTGCTGCAGCAGAGTGCCTCAGAGTTGATCCTGTCAACCCACTCCTCTACTGGAAAAGTGACAGAAAGGAAACATTTCTACTCCAGATCCTCTTGCCTAAAAAAGCTTTTTCGGACTTGACAAAATGAAACATGACCTCCATCATCTCTGGCCTCCCTAATGAAAGCTTTTCTAAACCCTCAGACCTGCCTTCACAGGCTGCTTTTCTTTGACTCTCAGCAAGAGGTATCACAGAGGAGCATATGACAACTAATCAAGATTTGCACCCATTATTTTCAGGTGATCTGTTCAATAATTTACAAATCTTACTGTGGGTATTTGCTTACTCTAGGATTTACTGTTATTAAGCAATAGGCACAACATGTAAACAAAACCCATTCTACTTTGCTTGGCCCCATCAAGAAACATTTAGGTAAATGACCTTTTGGAGTTAAAAACTAGTCAAAATTTCTAAGACAACGCTTTTCTTTAACTCCAGAAAAAAAATAACTGGGGGAATTAATGTGCAAGCTATGAAGAGCTAAGCATTTATACATACTTGCTTACATATCTTGGATCATTCATAGAGTATTACTGTTTCACAAAAGACTAATGAAAGCAAAAATTATTTTAGTTTGGCGTTCAGATATGAAGAAGCCTTCTTTAAGCAATACAAACACAGACAAAAAGGTATTATTTGATATTGCTAGTATTTTGTAAGCAACAGTATCACCAAATCATCCAAATTTAGAAACTCTTATAATTTATCGATATACCTTACTATCAGTACTGCTTTCACATCTTCCACTCTTAGAAAACTCGCAGTTTCATTCAAGCTATGCCCTTTTTATCAAAGTAATTCTTTCACCTCCAAGAATGTGGAATTTCAACTTTTGAAACAAAACAAGAAACTTACTGTGCCGTTCTTGCAGACTGCAGCATTATCTAGGTAGATGTAACCGCCAATAATATTTAACTGGACTCGCAAAAGAACTACTAGCATACAGGTACTGTACACTGCTACAATACTTCTTGTGAAACCTTGAAAAGAGACAAAAAATACTTCAAAGTCAATGAAAAAAGTGTGAGTCAGGAGGAAGAGTACTCTCCAAGACACAAGAAGTGCTAATGATTCTTAAATACATAGCAATTTCTCTCATTGGTTGTAATAACATGTACTTTCATAACATACCCAAAATGTTCATGAGTCTAACATGCACAGCAGCTACAGCTAAGGTGTTGCTCCATTTAAATCCAAGAATCATAGAATATCCCAAGCTGGAAAGGACTCACAAGGATCATCTAGTTCAGCTCCTGTCTCCACAAAGACCACCCAAAAATCAGACTACGTCTGAGAGCACTGTCCAAACACTTCTTGAACACCATCAAGTTTGCTGCCATGACCACTTCCCTGGGGAGCCTGTACCAGTGCCCCAAAGTCCTACATTAATATAATTTAGCATGTTACACAAGTTATTTTGGAAAAAAAAAAAACACCGTACAAGCTGCTCCAGAAGGTGTATCATGTAGCAGTGCTGTCAAATCCTCCTTCGTCATAAGGCCACGAAATACACAGAGCATATTAGCCCTCATCATGCAGTCAAGACACAGAAGGCATAACAGCAGTTTCAGAGAAAGAAAAATGTTACCTAAGGCAGAAGCAGATAATATCTGCATAAAGAAAATGAAAATGAGCATCAGCTACCAGCCACCAGATAGCAAAGGATGTGTGGAAGTAACAAATAAATTTGGATGAGCGCTGAGTAGCAAGGACACAGGAAAAAACAAACCAGATCAAAAGCAGGATCTATAGGTGTGTTGTGAAAAGAAGATAACTCTAAGGAAGGAAAGAAAACCAGAGAGGCAGTGGTGGTGGCGGGGATAACAAATGGCACTAAGGAATCAAAAGTAGTGAACAAAAAAAATAACAGCATCTCAGTAATATTTCACTGCATAATTATCTGACTTCACTATTATTGTTTTCCTTCCACTGCTTCCACCAGTCAGTACATAAGATGATGAACGGCAGGGTTCATAACCACTGCTGTGGTGGTTATCTCAAACAGGCTAAAAAGAGAAAAACACTGGCCATATAATGGCTGGCCTGCATTTCTGAGAGATGTGATTTTTCTGTGGCGGTACAGAAAGTCTGCACAAAGTTTTGTTGAGCAGGATAACATGAGGGCCAATAAGATTCTTCAAGGTGGTTTTTGAGCATCTGATTTCCCTGGGGGATATTAAAAAAAATCCTTAATGAGGAGCTTTGGCAGAGTGTGGAGGAGTTTGCTATGTAGTATGCTACATTATCTTCGTATCTACTGAAAGGACGACTCACTGTAGCGTGAAGTGCACATTTTAAAGGGTATAAAAGATTTTAAAATTTATATTAGATATTATGTAGATGTAATCTTTTATTTACACTTACTTATTATCTTTAAATCCTCCCATATTTCTAACTTGTTTGCTGGCCTGTGGGAAAAATAAATGCAAATATTAGCCATTGTATATTTTACTTGGAAATTAATAAACATATTAAATAACTGCAGTGCTCTAAGGCAAGTTAATTTAACTATTATAATTATTCACATCAGATTACACCTACATTGATTTGCCTCATTCAAGAAAACAGTATATAAACTATGCATTATGAAGTCACAGGAAAAATATTCACATTTCAATGTGTAAGCATAGCGTTTATTGATGCCAATTACATACAGTTACATTATCAATTTTGAGTTCCTACGTTAAGCAGTTAGAAAAAGCCCACTGATGGTACAAAGCGGTAAGTCTTTTCTGGGGCCTTGATCCTGGCTATATTTAACACAGACTTCAGTTCAGTAAGTATGCACAGGTAATCTACTTGTGCGTAAGCAGCACAGGATCAGAATTTCTATCCTACTTTCTTACAGGATTTACCATTGCCTGGCTTTCTATTGAAGTTCAGCCTTGATCACCTAAAAACAAATAGATCATGACCATCTGTGGAAAAGGAGTCTTGCACTACCCACATAAATGCAAGGGTTTGTTCTTTTCTTCTCTTGAAAAACATTTACCTTTTTGACCTGACTGATTCCTAAGATTATATATATTCTGCAGTCAAAAAGCAAGACTGCAGATTGTATAGAATCAAAGAATATCCTGAGTTGGAAGGGATCCACAAGGATCATTGGGTCCAGCTCCTAGCTCCACACAGGACCACCCAAAAAGCAAACCCTATGGCTGAGAGCGTTGTCCAAATGCTTCTTGAACTCTGTCAAGCTCAGTGCCATGACCCCTGCCCTGGGGAGCCTGTCTCAGTGCCCGACCACCCTCTGGGTGCAGAACCTTTCCCTAACCCCCAGCCTGACCCTCCCCTGTCCCAGCTCCATGGAGTTCCCTCGGGTCCTGTCGCTGTCCCCAGAGAGCAGAGCTCAGCGCCTGCCCCTCCGCTCCCCTCGTGAGGGAGCTGCAGGCCGCCATGAGGCCTCCCTTCAGCCTGCGCTGCTCTGGGCTGAACAAACCAAGGGACCTCAGCTGCTCCTCATGTGCCTTCCCCCCCAGACACCCCACCATCTTTGTAGCCCTCCTTTGGACAATCTCTAACAGTTTTACGTCCTTCTTGTATTGTGGTACCCAAAACTGCACACAGCACTCGAGGTGAGGCCACACCAGCACAGAACAGAGAAGCACAATCCCTTCCCTCAACCAGCCAGCCATGCTGTGCCCAAAGCACCCGAGGACATGGTTGTCCCTCCTGGCTGCCTGGGCACACTGCTGGGTCACGTTCAACTTGATGTCAACCAAAACACCCGGATCCCTTTCTGTGGGGCTGCTCTCCAGCCTCCTGTCCCCTACTCTGTGTGTGTATAAAGACATCTGGACCACCTAAGACGTATGACAAATTTAAAACTACTAACCAGACACAATTTTAACAATACAGCAGCAGTAGCAGAGGTAAGAGCAAGCTAACCATCCAAGAAATTTAATCAACCATTCCCTTCTGTTAAGCACTGTTAGTAAGGCTACTGGATCTCTATTGTGGAGGAAACAATTTGTGAAAGTAATTTAGGGAAACATTTGGTAATTTCTTGGGATCAGAAGTAATACTTAAATACTTAGCACAGATGGTTCAGATTAACCTGTGCTTAGATTGTACAGTAACATAATTTATTCAAAGAACACACTTTTCATTAGAAATCATTTCTCCTTACAGGCCCAGTTAACCATTAAGGAATGCTTTTATCTTTCTGAAACAAACATATGTACTTTGGCATTCGTTTGACCATTATATCAATTACATAAACAATTAATTTTTAAGCTCATTGCTATCAAATAAGGCAAATGAACAGATATTATAAACTATTAAATCTCTTAAAGCACTATTAAACTCCAGAAAGTAGAGAGAGATCAAAAAAAGATAGATAGAAGAGATACAAGAAGGATCCATAGCACGTACAAGGACAGTTTACACACCTTACATTATGCAAGCAAAATCAACAGTTTTAAAAGCCATTCAAAAGTCAAACAAAGAGTTAAAAAGAAAAAAAGAAAAAAGAGAAGATACAGTAATACTTCTGTAGGTGAAACACATGATAGGACTCAAAACTACACCTTTTACTTATAAGTGGTAAGTTTTCCATGCCAACTGAAGCAAGACAAAGAAGCCGATACATCAACATCAGCCGACTACATTTCCACCCATTATGTCAAAACATATTTAGAGCTCATGCTTACCAAGTTCCTCCTCACAACATAAGGCAACAACCAGGTAACAGCTTAATACTGTGAGTATTAAGCCTAAGTGGAAATGGATATTTTAGTCTTCATTTGCTGCAACTGACTAATACTCAGCTGCTACTCAACTTTTATTTCACATTTCTTTATTTGGAAAACCATTATCGGCTACAGAAGCAAGGCAGGAAGTAATGCAAAAATAAACTAGAGGTTTGGAATAAAACTTAGTGTTGAGTAAGTGGGAGATAGGTAACACCCGCAAACTACAGCAGCAACTACTTCACCTGATCTCACTCAATAACATTGCTTTGAGAAGAGGAGGACGGCAGACAGAGCAAGAACATCAGTGGTCTTGTGTGGTGCTCCCTGTTTAAAAATTTCTCTGGAAGACCGACAATGTCCAGCCTAACCTTGGCCATACCAAATTACTAAAACAATGTAAAAAGGATTTAAATTTAAGAACTGAAAGGATTTTAGGATAAAGCAGTTGATTTAAGGAATAACATAAGATCTTCTCATAGATAATATAACAAAGAGACTGTATCTTCAGAGACATTAAGAAAGGTAAATCTCCACATCTACCCTTTTATATATTGACTGACACTGGAAGGGTCTGGAACCCTTTGATTCATCTTCTGAAATCAAAGTGGAAAGAAAACAAATCTATACCTTCACGTGTAACACAAGAAGGCTCCTTGAAAGACTCACTTTAAAGCTAATTCTGAAGCCTCGTTTCATTCAACCTCTTTTTTACCCTTTCAGATCAAAAAGGGTAAGCATCTATTTACAACTTTCTAAGGGTACGTCAAAAAAGGAAGCATTAAGACACAAACTCTAAGATAGACTCTAAATGGATGCCCACACTTACAGGATACTCATGACCTCAGCTGCATGTATTATTGGAATTCAGAAGCGTGTCACTGTACCTGTAAACTGCTCCAACTAGTCAAACAAGTTAGAGATACCAGATATGTTTTGATAAAAGAATATATGCTACAGAAAATAAACTAAGCCATTACTTGTCTTTACCAGAGAACAAGGGACTACAAGCATTTGTAGAATATTTTGCTGTACAGTTCAGAAGACAAATTTGATCATCCACAACATTTCTCGTTCATTCAGGTTAATTTTTTATTAAGTAAAATTCTTATTTTGGTAAACAAATGTTCCATAGAAGCTAACTTTTTTCCAATTTCTTGTTGTTTGGGATAAATAATCCTCAATTACAGTATCCACTTCTTAGATCCACTATTACAAAAACATAATTTAGGCTCTAACTCCTATTTTAAATATCACATTCTGTTGTATTGTTGTAAGAGATTTTTTTTTTTTGACTGAAAAAGACAATGATAGGATAGGTAATCTGTCCAGCATTTAATAAATTAAGTTAAAGCTATATAAATAAGTTAGTGGGAGGTAAACTGGAAAGACAGTCTCGAGTGAGTCAAAAACCCTGTGTTAACTTCCTACATAACACTTCTATTCCTTGCTAAATGTCAAGCAGCGTTTAAGGTATACTATTATGCATTTTATGTATTTAAAAAATATGCCATTTGTTCTTGCAGTTATAATGAGAACAAAGGTGTTTTCTGACAGGGAGTGATTTGTATAAAGTTATGACATGCCCCTACTGCTTCTTATAGCTCACTTCCATTTGTAACCTCATTTTGGATACTTTCCACTACTGCTCACATGTCTGACCTCGATGAGATTACATAAACATTTTTACAAATGCAACAACAACACAGTCAAGACGCAGTTTAAGAGAAGACTAGATACTTTAAGGACTTTATCTACCCTAAATAAACTCAACAAAAACCATGGCTCCCATTGCAGCATCTTAAAGTAACAATTATTTCCAGTAATGTTTGTAGAATGCCAGCCATACTTCATACATCAAACTTTATCTAACATGACACACAATATTTATGTGGTAATTTCAAAATATTTTACGTGATTCAGTGGGACACAAGAACAAAATGCTTTCTGCTCTCTACATTATAAATACATCATTTGAAAAAAAAAATGATCTTGTGATCAAAACAAGTTATATTTAACACAATGAGACAGTCTTACCTATTTTTAAGAAGAGATGTGAGACTCTCAGAATTTAATTGATGCATTAAGGTATCCCTCAATGTTGGGAGCATTGACAGCACTGTTATTAAAAGAAAAAAATACAAAAAAACACAAACCAAAATCTGTCAACATAAAAAAAATCATAAATCCATACCCCACTCTCTCTCAATAGCTGCTACAGCGTTGGTCCTATTTGCTCAACAAGCAAAGCTGGGAGGACAAGCAACATAGGAAGTCCTGGAAGTACTCAGAAGTGCAATTACCTGCTTGCCTCTTACCATTTTGGGCACAATGATGCCATTATGTGGCTACATAGCTTTTCCTAGTCTGTCTGCAGATATGTGCTCACATCCTGCATGTCTGCATAAACATGCCTTCAACTCTGCTGAAGAAAAACCGGTGAAAATCTACACTGCTGCATTTCTCCAAATGGGAAGAAAAATTTGATTTTTTAAAATTATTATTATTATTATTATTATTTTTTTTTTTTTACAAGAAAACTCAAGAAAGATACATTTTAAACAAAGGAAAGCTGGTGGGATAAAGTCCTTGACTTTCAGAAGATTCAAGGTCTCATCTGCAGTTGTACAATGGAAACAGAAAACAGTAAATAAGCATGCAGGTAACATAATAAATACTATGAACAAAATATGAAAAATCTTGACAAGAATGCATGCTGCCAGACAGAATGTACTTTGCACAAAGAATGGCAAAGAAAAACTTAGTCCTTGCAGTAAAATCAATCCCAGCACTACCAAATGGAAAAGATAAAAATGAAATACAAATTGGTCAGGGTAAACAAGGGACACAGAAACCATTTGCAGCCACTTGAGAAGCCATTACAAATTCCAACAGAAGAAAATGCTGCCCAATTTGTTTTATAGAAATACAAGCCATTCAAAACTATTTGTAAGAATGACAGGGATTATTATTATTATTATTATTATTATTTTAATTCTACCCATGTCCTCTCCACAATCTAAAGACAAATGCTAGAATAAAATCACTTTTCATTTTTCCTCCCCATATATAGTGAGGTACCTTTTAACTGTTCAAGTGTAGGGATTTACTGGACTGATATGCTTCTTATTTGTAAATAAAAGTTACCCACCAAGATCTCTGTGTAGCTTACTACCAATTTACTATAATGAATACGATAATTAATTGTGCTGTAAATTCTGGGTGCTGCTTCACACCTTATACTATGTACAGCTTAGGGCAATATACCAAGGGTCTTTAACTGACAAAAATCGTAGCCTGTATGTATATTTGTATGTATTATAAATGGGGATATTCAAGCTAAGGGTTGACATGACCCCCCAAAATCTCTTCAATCCTCTGTTCTTCAGATTCGGTAAGATGCTGTAAGATGACTATATTTACGTACTAGTATTTAATGAAGATTTTGAATTCTTGTTCTTCTTCATTCCTGTCCCTATGTAGTATAAATCCCCAAATAATTCCACCTATTGAGAACAGTAACTATTTCCTTATCTTACCTGTCATATTGCACGTCCTCTGATTACTTTCAAAATGATACTGCCTTCGTGCTTGGGCGATGTATTCAGCTGCCTCTCGTTCTTGGATTTCTCTGATTTTCTTCTGTCCATATTTTCCCAGTAAATAGACTCCTACAGAGAGATTTTCAGATTACAACCTGCTTTAAAAACGTGAGCAAAGCCCCCCTTCAGTCCTTTTCACTGGTTTTAAACCATAAGGGTGAGTGTTTTTGAGGGAGATAAGCAAGTCTCAAGTATTTTAATGGTAATTAGCAAAGGTAATAATCAGAAATAGCATTTTCAAAATGAAGTAAAATGTAAAGGGTAAGGCCTTTAATCAGTATAAGAAACATTTCTAAGAGATATGTTTCCTTTCAAACAAGGTATTTTTGGTACTACAGCAATATGAGCAACTAGGATTGAAGGGACTGAAGAAAATATAATGAAGAGAAAGGTGTAGGGTAACAGAAACAAGGAACAGAAAAGAAAATCAAATGCACAAGCCTGGAAAAGGATGAAAAGAAAGGTTTTTCTTGCAAGATATCTTTCTAAAATTAGCAGCATAAGTTAAAGATAAAACTCAAGTCTTAAAAATCACATAAGAAAAACATTTCAGGACCAAACAGAGGAAGCGTTGGTCCGTAATGTGTACATAGGAAGAACCTTGGCTAGCAGGGCCTGAGCGTGGCCCTCAGCGCACCGCCAACTCCAAGGACTCCTCCGTTCCCTCTTCCCATCCTCAGGTCTTACTTCTTACCATGCCTGCTTCCTACTCTCCAGCTCCAATCTCCTGCAACCCCTGAGGATCTAATCACCCTACCTCACCCTCACTATGAATCTCCACAAAGACCTACCAAAAATATTTGCTCTTCACTTCCTCCCCTCCCACCACACATCCCTTTGAAGACTCCCCCAGCCGCTCTTCCCACACCTCTGGGGGTCTGCAGGCGTCCCCAGCCGGCCCGCAGCCCTCTTCTCATCCTTCCTCATCTCCACTTCCCTTTCTGAGCCATCCCTCGAGGTGCCGCTATGCCTTCTGTGCTTCCTATCAGCACCTTTGCCCGCTGCAGAGAGGGTGGGGAGAAAAAGGGGAGAAAAAGAAACAAGCAGAAAAGGCTGCTGTACAAGTTGGGCAATCCCTTAAATATTGACATCCCTCCACAGAGTGCCAGATCTGACTCTTTCAAGTCAATTATGCTACACAGAAGAAATCTGAGTATCAAATTGAGTTTTTTTTGTCCAGCAAGCACTTTCAAAAGTCATAAACAGTTTGAAATCCACTTTTCAAGATCCAAAATCATTATCTGAATGAAGGAGGCTTTTAACAGTTACTGCACCCTGGAAGTTATGGAACTATTTTTATAACCCGATCCACAAAAACTAACACCACCACCCCCGATTTTGAGTTCCGCTACATTTTTAGACCATTAAAACCTTTCAATATGTTCTCCAGAACTATCATCAGTATTTCAAGAGGCTTGCCAAGTCTGTGCCCTAATATTTATGGTCACAAAACAAATCTGGTAATTTGTATCAGTAGTGTGCTTCCTCATCGGCAGCTACAAACCAGATCGGTTCAGAACAAATGTAATCACTTTCATTTATTTTCTCAAAGCCTCAAAATAAAAAGAAGTGGAAATCAGTCCCTCCTGCCTCAACCTTTCGGCAGACTGACCACTTGTCACAAGTGGAAGATTCGCCCCATCAGACACAAACTCAATATTACGGCTCCATAGACATTAAATACAATTTCACCACTGTAAACTGTTAACCAAAACGAGACTTCAAAACTAACAATTACTTTTCTCCAAAGAATAATCCACTCCTGCCAAGAATGTGTATCTCGGACATGACCTTCAGTGTACTGATTTTATTTTTGCTGCTTACTGAAACAGCAACGATTAGCTTTTTTTAGTATAAGCAAAGTTTTTCAAAACAATATTTTCCAATCATTTCTTTCCACCTCATTTTTCACAATGCATTCAGACATAACCGTTCATCCAAAAGACAACATTTGTTTCATTTTTCTGCCCCAAATAAATCATGTACCTCCATTTTTTTGGCAGAAAGGTTACACAGGTTTAAAAAAAAAAAAAAAGGCTCTTGTATGTATACAGGGCACAGGCAGTCATGAGACCACAAGAAGCAAAACAACAACTTGAGAGGAATCATGTGCATGCCCTAGAGATAGGCTGGAGCAGCACCTTTATAATTAAGATTGAGACAGCTAATTGCTTAACAGTTGATTGTTAAAGCAGTGAGAGTGTTCTGCGCTACCAGCTGCTGCGTCTCATGAGGGTCCAAAGTTGCATTAGCAGCCGCCCAGGTTTAACAAGGAGTTTCCAGAAAAAAAGACACTCAGTTCAAGTGATGCAACACCAGATATCAGCAGTTGCATTTCTCTCCTCCTGCCCAGAACGACGTGGTAACTTTGACCCATCATTAATCGGTATCACACACTCCAGTTTCATCTTTGAGAATGCAACACATTAGAAGCTAGCCAAGGGAAAAGCTGCATCACGCACGCAGCTTAAGGAAAAAAACAAAAAAAGGCACAAAAAAAACCCACAACATGCATGTGAGCAGCAAGCTGAGTCTGTTACTAACTGCATGGCTTGGAAGGGCTCTCCTCAGCGCCTCCAAGCAGCTGGGAGAACTTGACAGTGCACTTGGGAAATTCCAGCCCCAAGACAAGGGATGCCTGCACACAGGTCACTCTTGCCTGCGCTCAGCAGCAGAGCCCCTGCAAGCTTCCTGATCGTGGGATATCTCAAGGAGCTGCCAGCCTGGGAGTCTGCATGTGTTCACGGTTTGCTGTAGAACTACTGTGTGTATCTGTGTGGACATACAGAACAGTAATTCGGAAGACGAGAAAATCATGCAGACTTCGAAGCCCAGGCTGAATGCATTACATGACGGTACCATCGCTTAGAGTTGGAAGCGGGACCAGAGGAAGCCACGTCCTAAGAACTGCCATAACGTCAACATCAGCTAACGTGATGGTAAGAAACTAAACTGACATGTTGAAAGTCTCTGTTAAGAGCAGAGGAAACACCATTTTTTTACAATAGGTAAGGCATCTCAATTTTACCTCTCAGTATGGGATAGGAACTCAGCAAAAAGTATCAGCAGCAACATTTTGCTCATGTCTTATTAGCTACACAGTTGTACAGATAGAACTTCTTGTAGTACCTTTCCCCTATGACCCAAACAGAACCAGGAGTTAAGAAAATTGAGCAATGATGAGACTGCGCAAAGGATAATTTCTACGTAAATCTTTTTTTCTTCTTCATGAACTACACAAACAACTGTAGTCCCAGCATTTCTGAACCACGCACGGTTCGGAAAATACAAACAAGGATTATGGCAGCTGACATCGATGAATTCAGGTACAGGAACCTCAGCAAGGCTCTCCAACTACATTTCACACTGAACTCAAATTGATCTACAAAGTGAAATGCATTTACGTTTGTATTGGCTGTCCTACACCACATGAATATCTGGGGTCTACAATACCCATCTTCTGCAGAAGTGACACTTTGATTCTCCTCTTAGCAGCGAACTGAGATAATTATCACTGCTGTGTAGTTTCTTCCCATCCAAACATAAGTAACGGAAGCAGCTTACGAAATCCACCAGCTCTCACATGTTCATGCCAGTGGCCTCAAACAGGTGGGATCTCTCTTACATCGTGTAAATTATGACCTTCTCCCTCAGCCCTTTCCTTTCTTCACAGGTGGGATGGAAAGGTGAGCAGAAGAGTGGAACCAGCAACTGGGAGGCATCAAGTTTCAGGAAATCTCCTTCTGCCCCTGTGTAACTTTCACTCTCGCTGCCATATCTCCCTCCTCCCGTACCCCCCAAATTCAGTTCCAAGAATTTCGTTATTTAGAAACGGTGCTAACACACAGAAGCCTGGATCCTTTCAGAACATCAGCAGCTCCCTAAGTTGTGGCTTGTTCTTATGTTCAAGTAGACCATGCATCAACTGACATACAATCATCTCATTATGGTTAAAAATTATGTATAAAACAGGAAAGCACCAAAGCCTTATTCTGTTGGCACCACTGACTTCTACCAAAACCCATGTAATGCCCTTTCACTCGTTCACAAGCCAACGCAACTGTCTTGGGCAAGCAGACAGACATCTGAACTGAAATGCTCTTTCTGCAAGCTGAAGGTTGCAACAGATGAAATTGAGTAACAACTCATTCACCATTGAAATCAGAACCATGCATTTCGAACACGCTGAACTTGCTCTTCTACAGCAACGAGGATTTAAACAGTGAATCATTTTGCAGTATCCATTTTAACTTGCCTTCAGCGCTGGGCACTGACATATAAACCACTTTAAATCTACCCATCCATCAAGAACAAGTGAATCTCTCGTGTCCTTGGAACTCAGACATGCTAACTCTCTCTTCTTTAAATAATGTTTCTGATCCCTGAACACTAGATTTTTACCTGCTGGAAGAAATTCAAGTATGTTCTTGCTAAAAGAACAAACCCCTGAAGAATGGGTTTGTCTAAGGTCTTCGCAAAGTTGAGGTCTTCTTAATCAAAGCGAAAATTACACACAGTTCAATTGCTTTTCCATCAGTTTGAGCTCTTACCTCAAGGGTTTTGCAAGAGATTTTTCTATTTATGAAGATATGAGTGTTGGGAGTCACACAAATTACATTAAGAACAACAGCCACTGATAACACGCATGGAATTTGTAAGCAGAGAAAAGGTACCAACCAACTCAGATGTTTGTGGTTCTTCAGTAACGCAACACTGATAAAACATTGTACCAGTAATAATGTAGAGATTCTCCTGTGTTGTCTAATGAATAATTAAATATTCACATCAATCTCTGAACGCTTGCCAGTCAAAGACTTAAAATCATTAAGCTTGCGATGTCCCATTTTCCTTTGTTACATCCTCCTTCCCAGAAACTGCAACTACAGCTCTTAAGAAAAATAGATCAGAGAGACGTAGCCTCCACTCTCTGACATTGTATCAGCAGATGATTAGGCTGCTTTTCTCACATCATTCAGCCAATTCAGAATATTCTGTCTTTAAATAAAAGTAATCAGGTGAAGTTGCATTCTACCTTTCAGCATTAAGCAATGTTTTTTGAAGAATCAGTTGTGGATTCTGGGGTTCTCATTCATTAGCAGTGATGTGACATAACTCCTCGAGTTAGATTAAGGTCTGATCCATAACTAACATACAGGTGGCCAAAGCGCACGTGATTCAGCTGCAAAACAAGTGTAGTGTAGCATTCTGCAGTAAATCCCTCCATCTCCCCAGCTGCCTTAAAACATTATGGTGCAAGTTGCAGCTGATGGCAGCTAACGATGTTCTCCTGCTCGTGGTTGCTCCAATTTACTACAGAGTCCCAAATTTTTATCTTTTCAGTGTACTTCACACAGTCAATAGCATGTCAGTGACAGTCGTACCAAACTGTACCTCAACAGCATCCATCGTAAGCAAAAAACTGCAAGTTCAGTGACACTAGGATGGTTCCCGGGCTGACAGAAGGCCACTTATGTGTGATGAATTTAGGATTTCTGGCTATCAGGACTACTGAGAGCCATCAGCCCCATGATATCTGCTTGCCCATCCAGACACTGTTGCACGTTGGCTAGCTGAAACCAGGCCAACTTGTGCTTTTACTAGACCCATTTGCCCACCTGGCACTCCCACACGGGCAGTTAAGGGGAGCGGGCACAGTCTTCAGCTTGTCACGTTAAAGTAAATCAGCTCAGCTTGCCACGGTGGGCTGTAAGCGGGGTGGCTCAGAAGCTGATAAATATTACTTTCTGCTGTACTTATAGAGCCAGAAAACGCGCAGGAGAAGGGGCAAAGGGGCTCGACAGCTACTTTCAGTAACCGCTGCCTAACTTATTACCGAAGGAATTCACGCTGAGAGGCTGCGGAGGCCACAACAGCCACGGGGAGTCAGAATTACACCCAGACACCTCCACAAGAGCCCTCACCTGAATCAAACGCTGAGAGCCAAGATGTGCTGCAGAAATACTTCAGCCCCCAATATTTAACCCCCTGGGCATGTTCCGGGGGGTATAAGCAAACCAAGCCTTCCTCGGCAGCTCAGTAACATTTACACCCGTGCCACTCGCAGGAAACACACGCAGAGGTGACGCCTGAGCAGGCAGAGCCGGGGCTGTACCTCGTGAGAAGCGCCCAGTCTCGGGAGACCCCCCCTTTACCAGACGTTTACACGGCACAGGGACAGACCCGAGGCGCCGCTCCGAACCCGATCCCGGCTACCAATAACCCCGTGCCGGCCGGGAGGGCTCCGAGGGGCCCGGAGCCAGCCAGCAGCGGGACCCGAGGGGGTTTCTCCTTCCTCCCCCCCGCGCGGGACGAACCCCTCCCCGGCCGCTCACCGCCGAGGAAGGTGCCGAGGACGAGGCATTTCTTCTTGTGCCGCTTGAGGAAACTCCAGAGGGAGCGGAGCATCCTGCCCGCTCGGCTCGGCTCGGCACGGCCGCCCCTCGCCTCCCCGCGGCGGCGGAAGGGGAGGCGGCGGCGGCGGCGGCCCCGGCTCCGCCTGCGGTGCCTCGCCGGGCGTCCCCCGGAAACGGCGCCGCGCTCCGCCGGGGCCGCCATGGAGGACGAGGCGACGCGGGTCGCCTTCATGGAGCGGGCCCTCGACGTGGTCGGTGCGGGGGGCGGCCGGGCGGGCTTCGCGTGCTCCCCCCCCGCCGCCTCCCGGCTCATCCCGGCCGTGTGTGTGTCCCCCCGCAGGCCCGAGGAGCGCTGGAGGTCGGGGAGGTGCCCGTGGGCTGCCTGCTGGTGTACGAAGGCCGGGTGCTGGGGGAAGGCAGGAACGAGGTGAACGAGACCAAAAACGTGAGTAGGGGGGAGCGGGGGGGTCTCGGCCCCGCGTCCCGGGGAGGCTGGGGAGGGTCGGGGGGAGGAGGCTGCGAGGCCGTCCCGGCGGCACGCTGCCCCCAGCGGGGCCGGGAGAGGTTGGTGTTACCGGCAGGCTGGCCTCTTGGTGCTACCGAGCCGTCGTCTGGGATGGGAAGGCCTCCGGGATCGTCACGGCCACCCGCCAGCGCGACCTGCCGGGTCCCGTCGCTAAACGGCCTCCCTTCGTGCCTGTCCGGGGACCCGAGGACTCCTGCTCCACTGCCTCTCCGCAAAGAAGTGCTCCCCAGTTTCGTATTACGCTATAAGCTTCTTGAAAGGTCGTGAAATGTAAACGGGAAATCCAGCTCTCTTGCTTTTCTAGGAAAACTCCCGTACAAACAGAGGAATCGTTCTGGAGGGGGAAAGGAGAAGACAAGGAGCTGGGAAGTTGTGTGCGGTTGCAGAGCGCATAGGCTAACAAAACCTGATGTTTGATTTCCACTCTTGTTCCTTTCATAAAGCTGTTATTTCTGAAAAGTATTACCTTTAGATTTTAGACATGATGCTTGCAGTTTTAGCTATAAAGTTAGATCTTATGCATGCTGAGAGACACGTTAAAGTCAGCGAGGATTTTGTGCAGCTGGAAGATCTGTGTAAATGGATCTGATTGCTGGATCTGGCTGAAATTTATATTTAATGTCTCTATTCTCAAAATGTGATAAAAGGTGCAAATAAGTCTTGTAGGTTCAAAAATATACCAGTAAAGATGAAATATTATACTAATTTGTGTTATAAGACATTCATAAAGTATTAAAATATTTTTTTTTACAACTCAAGAAAGTTAGGTGGCATAGAAGATAGGTATTTCAGATTCTGTCCGTGTAAACACCATAGGAAAGCAGATACTTTTTGGGAAAATTGTGCCAGAGTTACTGCTGCATACAAATCATATGATAATAAATGAGCAGAACGTAACTGGTGAGACCGACAACAAAATCATAATCAATTTAAAATATTAGGAAAGTTTTCTGCCTTTTTTTTATATTAGCATCAGGTTTGCTTGAATGTACATACATAAATCCAAGTGGCCTGACTTCAAAAATTCCAGCTGCATTTTGGAAACAGTAAGCTGTTAGTATCTTTGAAAGCCAAGTCAGTTTTAAGTTTCTGTTTAGCTCAAGTTGCAATTCTTTTGTCACTTAATTCTCATAAACATTTACATTATAGTGACAGGAAATGCTGGATGTGCTCATTGCATCCAAGTTTCCGATCATGCAGTTAATTGTTCCGTATAGTGTGAAAGAAATTGTGAGCTCCAGAGAGGCACTTACTGGGAAATGTGGATGTGGGAAAGTGTTTTCAGTTTTCTCGTGAGGACTTCTGGCATTGTTTAGGAACAATCCTGGAGAGGAAGGGGGAAAAAAAAACAACTTTGGAACCACTGAGGCAGTTCCAGCAGACATCATAAATTTGTCAAGTTCCACTTTAAATCTAATTTTTTGCCTCATCTCATATTGGAGGACTTCTCCGGAACATCATTCCTTAGATGGCTAGAAAACGTCTGATTTCCAGTTTAAACTTTTTAAGATCCATTTATATCTGTTCTCCCGCCAGCATCGTCCTTTGTTTTACATAGCTTGGATGTATTTAAAGTCATAACCCTTCTCAGCTTTTGTTTTTCCCAAGGCTCTCAGAAGACAAGCTCTCTTTTTGTGTTCATTCTAATTCTTCTGTACATCCATGCCAGTTTTGATTCATCTTTCTGGAATTCCGTTAACCAGAACTGTATGTTTTATTCCAGATGGACTTTCTCTTGGGCCTTGTTTGATAGCAGTAATACTTCCACTCTTCCTGGAAGTAAGTCTGCCCTTCTTTTTTGGAGCTGCCTTTGTCTTTAGTGCCATTTTGTTATATTTAGTGTATTGTTTTCTCCCCACTCCTGTCTTTAAGACCATCCACTTCTTGAGTGATACTCTGACACTCTCTTCTGATGATGTCTTCATCACATGTTGCTAGCTATTTTATCTAGGTGTTTCTCCAGTTAATGCCAGTGTCCCAGCTGAAAATGTTTATAATCAAAATGTTTATATCAAAATAGTCTGTGAGCGTCATTACTGATAAGTTTCCTCTGTGCAAAGATTTCCCCTCTCGGTGCAACTTCTCTTCTTTGCTTGCTCACCTTAGATTTTTCATACTGTTCTGTTTTCCCCAGACCGACAATACTTATTTATGTTGTGCTATGCCAGATACTTTTTTGAAGCCCAGAGAGTAGGGATCGATATTTCTTTTGCCTAGAAAAAAACATTTGGCAGAGAAAGTTACTAGTTTAATTTAGTGCCAACTACTGGATGCAAATCCACATTGTATTTTATTTTGTTTCCCTTTTACAGACTAGTCCTTATAATATGCTCAAAGTTTGTTGCGTTGGTTGTTCTGCTCTTGAGACCAGCCCGGATCTGTAGTTGTCAGAATTGTTTGTCCTTCCTGTTTTTTGTTGCAGTGACTCTCTCTGCTCTGACAGGTTTCAGTGATGCGATACTCTTCCCTTGATGTATTAAAAGCATAGCTATGGACTGGCAGCCACTTGCATCTGTTCTTTGGTATTTCTGTGATGGATATGATCTGTCAACTTGGTTTTTGCCCCTATTCTGTGCCTCAGGTATTTTCAGCGTTTTAATGTCTCAGTTCTGTATCTCACATACTGTAATTTCTGTACTCTTATTCTGCCTTTCCACCCCATTCTCAGTGTCGTCTTTACTGAAGAGCCAAAATATTAATTTTGTTTTGGAGTAGTGTTATATTTGAGTCTCACGCCAAAGTCACTATAGTAGCTCTAACCTTTTTACATGTTTCGTCTCAAGACATTTTTACTATTTACATAATTTATATTACATGGTCGACTTTTGGTGATTCTTACTTTAGTCTTTGCTTGCTGACATCCAAAATGTAGATTCATGATGGCATTCTTCATCCCTAGAAAACTTTTTCCACGTTTGAAAAAACAGTCATTTATCCAGTTAGGTCTGCAGTCCTTCCCTACAGCTTTGCCCTTGCTCAGAAGTCAAATTACCACTAAGCTTTGTGTCAGATAATCTTCCTGTATCCTTCTGTAAGTCCCTGCGTCCTCTGATGTAACTGACTGGCGTTAGGTGCAGGTAGTATCTCCTTTACGCCTTCATCCAGTTCCTAAACTGCTTGTTTTGTCAAAAAGATGTAGTTGCTGAAAGCTTTCAGATTTTTTCAGTCTGTTTCTTGTCACCTTGCATACTTTTTCTGCCCTGCGTGTCCATAGCAGAACACACTAACATTAGAGATACTACTTCTTACTCTGTGGGAGTAATTTTCAAAATCACTGATCATCATCATACTCTTCTGGAAAAAGTTGATGCTGGAAGACCGGAGTTTACATACAGTTCTGTTTTTTTATTTTTATTTATTTATTTATTTTTTAGGAGCATGGCTGTGGCGTCAGCACTTCAAAATAGTTAGGCATGTCACTACTTGTATTCACTGGGCAATAGTGCAACGAATGTCTGTGTAAGACGCTCGTTTTCAACAGCCTGGCGATAGTTCTTGAGCTTGTGCCAGTTCTGTGTTCCCTCTGGCAGCTCCCGCATTCGTTTGCTTGTTCGCAGTCTTGCCTCAGACCAACCTTAAAATTTTCTTCCTTATAATGTATGTGACCCCTCCCAACTAGAGCTTTTTTTGTCTTTTGGCGTGTTTATTTCCATGTATGTTGCAATCGTATGTTTCTCACTGAAATGTTCTTTCTTCTAGGTCATTTGTTGATACATGCAGGCTTCTCATCTTTGTTATCTCCTGTTGGGTCATTGTAGCATATGTCTTTGCCCACAGCATCTTGCATGTACAGTACGTGATAATTGGAAATTAAGTATTGTTTGCACTCTTAAATTACTAATGAAGCCGCAGGACAATATAGAAATTGGAGCTTTGGCCCCCTTTGTTCTCACTTGTTAATGCTTGTCTGAGTTTCAGAGGGTGCTGATGATATCTTTATTTGTCTGTAAAGACATTTGTACAGTTTGGGGTACTATTTTAATAGTGTCAAGGCTTTTTCCCTGGTGACATCAGCTTCTCATTCCTCCTTGGAACACCATTCGCCACTCTCTAACAGTTTTCTTTTCTTTTCCGCTTTCTACTTTTACCTGCTTTTGTCGTTTTGGCTTTACAGTAACATAAAAGACTGGGGCAAATTAAAAAATTATAGGGCTTATAGAACACGTTGAACTGAGTCAGTGACTCAAGATGAAAATCATCTTTTTTCATGTTATTTTACACACAGCATGTCAGTAAAAAATGAGTATCTAGACACAGCTCAATATAAATTAAAACCTTAAGACAGACCTAGAAGGCCATTTTTTTTCCCCCCGTGTCTTGTCTTTAGGAGTGACCTTTAGCAGATGCTTAGGGAAGAAGCTCAAGAAGCAAGAAAAGACTAGTGTACAGTCTTCCCTTGCATATCCTTTGCACTTTTGGAAGTGAATAGCTTCAGGACTTCCAGAGCCCAAGACTGTGTCTGGATCATTGCTTCTGATAGCTGTCTGTGCAGATATCCTCCATGAATTTGTCTAAACCTTTTTTGAACTCTTTTATGTTGTTGGCTTCCATGGCATCCTGTGGGAATGAGTTCCTCAATTTAATTACGAGCTTTGTGAAGGAGTACTTCCTTTTGTTTGTTTTAAATTTGCTGCCTGCTAATTTCATTGGGTCCCCACTTGTTAGGGGAATTAATAGATCAAAATTTACTGTGTTTTTCCACATTTTTCATTATTTTTATAAACCTCTGCCATAGTTTTCTTTACTTGGAAAACTAATGGTGTCATCTGGTGATTTAAGAGACATAGTCTCGTTAGTCTCTGTTCGGAGACTGTTCTGTGACTTTGACCACCTTTTTTTTCCACCCTGTGGCAAATCTGTTCTGGCGCTCCCATAACTTGATGAGGTGAGGACAGCAGAACAGTATGCGTCACTGAAGTTGTGGCTGCACTGGGAACTAGTAATGTTTTGTGTTATAGTAATGTAATAATCTTTTTTGTGTCTCTCTTTTCTGTTACCACAGAAGCTGGTATGACTTACACCGACTGCGTGGCTCTTCTTAACTTTTGCTCCCAAGATCAGCAGAGGCCTAAAAGCCACTTTGTTTACTCTATACAAAGCAGTGTTGTAGGCTGGAGTCATGTTGTGCTCTGGTAACAAGGGCTGATTGCTTGTATTTTTTTAATTCATGCTCAGGAGTTGAAAAGCTACCATGATGTTTACGTCTCTGATTTGAGGGGCACAAAATTAGAGTAGCCTCAACTTACGCTTTTGAGTTACAGGAGCTGTAGTAGTTCTGAGGGATCATTCTGCAGGAGGGCATTGCATTTGGTATCTCCATAATGTGTCTGCACTGAGACTTCAGCTGACGTGATCTATTTATTCAACAAGGGAACCTTCACGACACCATTTCACTAGTAGGTCTGGAGGAATCATGTCTGCATATTGATTCAGATCCATGTTTTTATTCCTAGTGGGCTCATTACTATGTTAGCTGAAATTACAAGTGCATGCCTGGAATAAATTTCTTGCGTGCTTACCAGGCTTTGGTTTGTGTCTTGGAGACAGCAAACTCTTCCTTTCAGCTGAAGCTATACTGAAAAGATGCACTCAAAGAGCATACCTAATGCTCTGCAGCTGTTGATGGGAATATACTCCATGCGACTAAACTGGAGCTAGTCCAGTGTGAACTCCCTTGAATTGGTGTCAAGTCCTCAGCACTGTTCTGCTCTGTGGACATGCTCCTGTTGTTAATGTAGGCACAGGCAACATAGATCTCTGTAGGAGTTTTTAAAACATTTTTAGACAATATTAAACTTGCCACTAACTTATTTATACATGAGTCCTTTGCCATATAGTGTACAGCAACTTGCAGTTATCACCACTTATCTTTGCAGTACTGAAACTAACCCAAATTCATGTACTGAGAGCAAGTTATCTAAGATCACACAGACATGTAGCAGAAGTAGAATTTGTATTGCTGAAGTCTTAATCTAGCTTCTGGATCAGAAACATCCCTTTTCCCAAGAAGATTAAAAAGAAGGAAAATACAGTCTTAATTCAAATACGTATCAGGCTCTGTAACCGGAGACTCCTTTCATAGCTAGTACTTTGTCATGTTTTTACTGTAACATTTGATCGGCAAAACACGCTGCTGCGGCCATTACGGAGCAATACTGGGAGAATACAGATTGTTCTGGGGCTATCTGCGATTAAATTCAGCATGTCTATTGTGTTCACATTTTTGTGCCATACCTATTGCTATGACCTCTGTGCTACTTACCATTTAGTCATCTTGGATAGAAGAAAGAGAAATCAATATTCTTGTAATCAGGCATGTGCTGCAGTCCCTGCCTATTAGGTGAGAGACTTGCTGTGTATGTATGTATTCCTGACCAGTATTAAACCTCATGCAAACTGAAAGTGCTGTGCCTACATAGTAGGCCAATCAATTCCAGAAATGCACTGAAATTATTAAGTAGTCACAATATATTCAGTTCTGTGCAGGCACACTAAAAATTGTCAGAGGGAAAGGTACCAGCTAAGAGCAGTTTCTTACTATTGCCAGAGAAATTCACCTGACCTGCATTCTTGGTCTTGGAAGCAAGCTGTGGGCTGGATGAGTTGTTCTAGTGGGCTTTGTGTGTCCCGTGATCTGCAAATAGAGCTTTTCTTATGCTGGCTTGACAGAGAGGAGAATTTCCAAGCAGACTCCTCTGTCTATAAACAGGTAGAAGAAAGAACAGGTGTGTGCTTCTGGATCTTGATGTGCTGCATATGAGATTGAAGTTGAATGTATTCTTACTTGGGTTACGTATTTCTTCTGCAGTTTGGGCTGCACAGAATTGAAAATGTTTTCTCATAAAATCTCTTCTGCAACTTGACAAGCAAAGTGGTGTGCTAACATGGGACTTCTCAAGAAAGCCTTATGTTACTTCTTCAACAGAAGTGAAAATAATTGCACTACTAATAAATTAGACATCAGGCTATTGCGCCTTTGACTTGAACGAATAATTTTATGACACTGTATTCTATTTCCATTGTGTCTGTATAAGTGAGAAGTTTAAAGCTCTAAATCAATACAAACTTTTAAGAAAATGTTTATTTTTATCTCCTAGGCTACTCGACATGCAGAAATGGTGGCAATTGATCAGGTCCTGGACTGGTGCCGGCAAAACAATAAAAATCACGAGGAAGTGTTTTCAAACTCAGTACTGTACGTAACCGTAGAGCCTTGTATCATGTGTGCGGCTGCCGTGCGCTTGATGAGTATCCTTTAATGGTTTTCATGCTGGGAAACCGCACGTCCAAATGTTAGTTGTTTGGTAGCCAGCCTACAGAGAGGGGCTGGACACTGTCAGGCAAAGCCAACAGGGTTACCATCTTATTGCTTGAGAATCTGTGCCATCCTCCATTTACTGCATGGTAAGTAATGAGAGATTCAAGAACAAAAGAGGAATGTTGCAGTTACGACAAACAATGATTTCTCTTAGCGATATAAAAATACACTTTAGAAATAATTGCTATTACATAAAATCAGCTAGTCTCAGTTCAGTGTTCAGTTTTGAACAGTGTAAGAGGTAGTAAAACATGGCTTTGTATGTCTCTGTTTTGGGATTCATGCTTCTGAGGAACGTTATGCATCTTCGGCAGCGCATCTTAGATTATTCAGAAATAAGTTCTGATTTTAGGAGGGAGGAATTACAGTGCAGACTAATGTAGTTTGAAAAGCACAAGTACATTTTAGTGAAATTTAATGACTACTTTAATCAGGCTACTTTACTTCCTGCTTGGTTTTCACTTAATACCTTAACTCATTCACATAAATTCCACGGGTCATATATGGCTGTCAAAATGAGCGATTTGGAGGCTGTGGCTCAGTTTTGAGCATCTCATCTGATGATATGGTAGACACAGGAGAACCATTTGAAGTAAGCTATAAAATGTTTTCCTTTGTTTAGAGCTAGGGTAATATGCCTAGCTTAGGGTACTATGCTTTGAGAATGTTATGGATCAGTTTAAGGGGTTCCAGATGAAAGATGATCAGATGTCAAGTAAACTTGACTTAACAAGAAAACTATACGTCCTTAAAGAAAAGAAAATTGAGGGAAAGCCTGATAATCATAAATTATTTAAAAGGATGCATCAAAGAAGAGAGGAAAGAATTATACTCATGGTACAAGGTGAAGAATAAGTATATCTAAAAGATGGGCAGTACTCAGAACAGTAACAGCTGCAGGAGGAGACAAGGGAAAAATTGTTTTAAGCTGTAGAATATATAAACATATAATCAATAAAAATCAGGTAGCAGCAACTTACTAGGTTTTTTTTTTTAGCTGAACCACTGGAAGTGATTGCATTCATGCTTCTGGTCTATTCATACGTGAGGTGAAATGCATTACCTTACATTGACTTCATATAGTTCAAATCCCAAAACAAATATGGACCGCAAAAGCAGCAGAGGTTTAGGTGTCAGGAAATTTTTCTGAACCATAAGGATAATGAAGCATTGGAACAGAGTGGGGAGAAAGAGACATCTTTGTCATTTAAGGTTAGAGTTCTTAGAATTTTTTTCTGCACTTAACAGTTATGATTTAATGAATGTAAAAGGTGGTACATTTCAGCATTGTAAATAAACACTAAAGGCTCTAGGTTCAGAAAGAATTTAAGTTTGGCAGTCTACTGTTAACATATTAAGTAAGCATCTTTCTGTCAGGGTGTTTGTGAGACTATCATCTGAATTAATTTGTATTGTCCATACTGCAGGAGCGTTCATTTGCTAACATTGGCATGTGGTATTTAATTTTTCTATATGTTCTGAGGAAAGAAAGGAGAAGATTCATGATACTACAGATCCTTCGTTTCTATAGGCAGCTGCAATGGGATGCATAGGTGTAATGAATTCCTTTCTATTGTGGATGGGGATTTCCTTTAGTGTTAGTGACATTTAAATGCTTTGTCATTAATGTTCATAGATGGGAAAAATATTTTGGAAGGACCAAAAAGGTCTAAGAGGTGACTATTAGGAATAAAAAATGGTGTATGAAAGAATGTTTTCTGGTAATTTCTATAAATACCCAAATATACATCTCTTACATTTCCAAGTGCTTGCCAAGTATATGGTGTAAGTTGAAAATGCATGAAAGTAACTTAAGTAAAATTTTTATGCATTAATTTTTAAGAGAGTTTTACCTAACTTTTAAGTTACTAGGGAAATGGCTTATTCTACTGAGTCTTGACATTGTATTTTTAAAATATATTAGGTATTCAGCCTGGAAAGATGATTTTCTGACCCCCAAATAGTTAAAGGCACATGTTAACTTAGCAGAATAGACAGTACGGTTGTTTACAATTACTCTGTACTTAAGGCATTATTTTGAAGCATGGACTGTTATTTTCAGATGCACTCATAAACATTATTCTAATTTGAACAGTGCATTTCTGGCTATTATGCCAAAGAAGCAGTGGAACTGTTAAAAGCTTTCTACAGACAAGAAAATCCTAATGGTAGGTTTCACATTAATGGATCTATTTTGTTCCCAACTTAAAGCAATGCTGGCACTCATATTTTGCAATTCACTTCTGATGTTTTTTCTCCCTTTCTGTTTCTTCATGGCAGCACCAAAATCAAAAGTACGGAAAAAAGACCATCGTAAGTAGGCCTACGCTGATGTGAAACAGAAGTTTACAAAAACATTGTGTGTGAAGGTTTCTTCAGCATCCTTCTTTTTCAGAATGTATGGTCAAATTAAACTATGTTAAATATGTTCTATGTGGTGTTTTTACTAATGAGATACTACCTGTTCCTGCGTCTCTGCCTATGTCTGTGATTTCTTGTTATTATATATTACCAAGCAGAAGAATAAGTGACTCTTCTTGGGTGAGGGGAAGATTTATGGTTCCGGTTGAGATGTTTACAGCCAGATGGACCCACTAAAATGAAGCCATTCTGTACAGCACATTCTAGGATATTTTCTTCTGCCTGGAGAAGCATCTTGCATTTCAATAGCAAATGTTTGCTTAGGGAAGTACGTAAATCTCTTGGAAGGTTACATTTGTGAGGCCTTCACAGTCCTGGTGCATATGTTTAATCAAAAGACTATAAGGCACTGTATGTTCCTTGAAGATTTGAGATAAAACTGTTGTAACAGTTCTTCATTGTTTTTTACACCCCCTCTAGCATACACCAAAATTTCAAACAAGTTCTAAAAGTCGTATAGATATCTAGACATGGATATATGCAAAACAGCGTGTTTCAATTTGCATATGCTATTGCTAATAAGCATAAACAGACATCACTTGGCTTTTCATACAGCAGCATTTTCATACAAAGTTGTGGAGAATGTGAAATCTCATCAGACTATCCACTCCTCTCATGAATATTAGCACAAGAAATGCTTTATCATTAAGAATCTGCTAAGAGTTAGCTACTGCATTATACTAATTAAAATGGTCAGATACATGTGAAAACAAGGACATGAAATTGCTAATAGAATGAATAAAATATTTGAGATACTGTATCTTTTCATAGCGCTGGTTGTTTTTGTCATTTCCATGTACTTTGCTTAGCCATGCAGTAATTTATAATCCAGAAGAGGGCCTTGCAGTTCCACTAATGAATTAAGAATACAAGCCCAGTTCAATCTTGATTATGTTGCTCTTAGTGGATAGTTATCTTAAACACGAAATGTAGTTTAAATCATTGATATTCAGAAATTTGAGAAATGCCTTAACTTTTTTTTTTTTTAATGTGGAAGAGTGGTTTAGAATTCTATGACTATAAAAACTGAGTACAATTAAACCTTTTAGAGATTTCAAATGAGGTTGTTCAGGTTTTTTTTTAAGAGCATTAAAATCATTACTTTGTCACCATTGCTCCTAATAGTCTAGAATTTATATTTTTGTATTTACTTACTGTTTACACAGTGAAAAGGGAAAGGAGCATTTTTACCGTAATATCTAATCTCAGAGTTTAGAAATACTCTTCCTTTAACGTGAGCCCCTTAAGTTACATCTGTGACCTATCCTGTCCTCCTGACCCCATGACCATTACTTACAACACTCAGATATTTTCCCCTCCATAAGGAAAAGTAGTTATGACTACAAATAGAGATTCTTTCCCCTTCTGAGCTGCAAGAAAACAGACAGTAATGGTGGAAAAGCTATTTAGAAAAAGACCATTTTTAATGACTGTAATGACCAAGAAATGGTCACACCTGTGGTTACTGTGTTTGGTTAGTAATACAAGGTAGCTATTTCTGCATACAGATACATACATTCAATTCTCAGCTGAACTATAATTTTTCCATATCTTGAAGAAGTTGAAATTAAAGGAAGACTTTAGGCTTCTAGACTCTCACAGACACCAATGACAGTAGGAAATGGAAGCTACATATTGTTTTGGACCAGAACCTAAGTCTCTTGGCACCTATTCTTCTGCAGAGTGACTAAGAACACTTTCCTTCCCCACTGTGTTGTTTCAAAGAAGAATGGTGTTGATATTTGCATATTATGACAGTAGGAGCCACATAAAAAAGCAGACATTATTGGTAATAGAAAAAACATTTTAAAAGCTGTGTCCAATTCCACAATCCTTACATATGGAATAAAAAATACTTTTTAATAGGAATTGGTGGTAACCTGTTGTTTAAAAAGCAGTTTAAGTCCTGCTCTGAGCTCAGGGAGACTGAAGAGGGTGTCAAAAATTTCTGTGAAGAGCAATCAAGGATAACAGCGTGCATTTTAGATAATGGACAAGAAAGAATAGCATAGCAAGGTAAAAAATGTATTACAGAAAAGTTACAAAAGATTCTTCTGTTTACTATTTGCGGTAGTAGTAGTATTGGAAGACGCATGCAGATGCATGGTTTTTAAGTACAATACTCAACTATCTTAGGGAACAGACTGCTAAAAGATTACATTGAAAGCAAAAATGCAGCCCATTCTCCTTAACATCCTACTACTTACGTGAGCAAGAACAAATGCAGATGCACAGGTGTTTTTATAAGAGAAACTACTTGTGTTTGAAGACAAGCCACTCAGCAGAGCCATGGCATGACATCTTGACAACTTGCATGTGTGCAGCCCTCTCGTTCTCTCTTCCACCTATTCCTCAGTGCTATTCCTCTCTACCTGTAAACCACCAGGCTCCCACAATGGTAGCGGCAGCTCCTGCTGCTCTTCTTGTGGGCAGGCATCCAGAGAGGCTGGTCCTATTTGTCTCTACCTGCCACTGCCTTCAGAGGTGTGCCTGGGGCAGTTGTTCCTGTCTCAGACATGTTGCAGCTCTTCCTAAGTATGAGTGGACCGAGAGCCTTTTCAGAAGGGGAAATCATTCCAATTATTTTCTGTGGGCAGGTGACTGCTTCTGTCTGATCTGAGCGTTCTCAAAGCCAGACAGCGAGATGTCTTGTTCCGAGCTAGGGCCGCAATTCGTTTGGCCCTATTTCCCTCTATCAGAAACATGTTTTCCTGCAATATGCATCAAGAAGACGGAGCACACAACCCCCTTAAACTTCTACAGTAAGTTTTGAGTTTGTTGTTCAGAGTAAGATTCACAAACCTGAATGCTTCACAAGAAGGACGTCTGAGATCCTGGGCAACCAGCTCTTGGTTCAGGCTCAGAGTAACATCTCCATGGCCAACCTGTACACATGGGCTGGAAGAAGGTAGAAGGTGGCCACCACTGTTACAACCAGATCAGCTGACCAGCTATGCTGGCCCAAATCAGAAAATGATCTTACAAGAAACAGTATTAATGAAATAGAGAAAGAAGAATGTCAGAAAAAGAATTAAATTGTCGTTGGATTGCTTATTTAGCAAGAAGGAGACAGTTGCTCATGGCTGCAGAAGCACAGGCTTGGTTTATAACTGTTGCTACCAAACAAGATCTTGCAGCAAACCAAGCCGGAGGCACCCCAGGAATCAATAGCTGATTGATACACAATGTGGAACAAGTGTTGCTGTCTGCTTGCTAGGGGCCTGGACCTAAGGCTTTGGCTCTAGCCCTAAAAGAGTGTCAAGTGCAACAACCTTAATTGTTGCTGCCACCTGGAAAACCCAGAGCAGCAGCTTATAAATGCTGCTATTCATTTTCACGATGCTTTTACTTATTTATATCTGTGTCTGTTGCTGCATAGCAGGCCTCAAGAGCAGCAGTAAATATATTCAACTGGTTTACTTAAAGAGGTTTAAATGCCTCACATCACAGTTTTTCCCTTGCTACTTGATAAATAAATATGTAGGCTTCAGCATTACATTTACCTTGGACTGTATTTTTGCCAGTTCATCACAGGCATGCATGGTTTTATTTCAGCATTTGGTTTGCTTGTCAATAGTCTGACATCAAAATATATTGACCCAGCTAGGAGGGCAAGGAAGCAAAACAACACGGCTTTGTCTCTGCTAAACCAATTACAATGACAATCCAAGGCTATAATAAATATGTCTTGTGACTTGCACACTAGAAGAGAGGCTGAATTTAAATTATAGCTTTGGGTTTTGAAATGCTCACTGATCCATTCCACTCCTATTAAGAGCGCCTTCCGCTCTGCAAAATTAAGTGATATCTTTACATGACAGTTTAATTAATTTATTTTTCAATATGTACATTTATGGAGTTTCTCCATTAAGCTTTTGAAATGTCTGTAGGTCCTATGCGTTAATGTAAATGTGCCATAGCCCATAATTACCTTTGGCAGGCTTAGGGCACTGATAAAAAGATTATATTTTTAAAAACTAAAGTCTTCAAACTTCCCCAGCGCTTGGCAGGAAATCTATTTCTGTGTTTTATTTGGAGCAAGACTGGGGAGCCTGCAGCCAACAACTCCAGTGTAGGCAGTAACTGTTACATTTTAGAAGAAAATACATTTGACACTAAATGAGAAAAGGAGAGAGGAAGACAATTAGTGCTAGAGTACTAGAAGCAGCTGTTTGTTTGTTTTGCCTTGTGGCTGCCAATATACACCCTTATCATTAAAGTGCATCTCAAAATGGGGTGTTTTCTACAAAATTACTTCACAAAACATGGATCTTTGTCTTTTTAAGGGGCTGCCCCAAAATGAGTTTATCTTCCTTTTTCACAATAGCTCTGTGATAGCCAAGAATGCCGGATTCTCCCCTTGCCTCCTCCTCCTTCCTTTCTAAAAATGAACTTTTCAGGGATATAAAGAACTCAGAGAAGTTTGAAGGAGAGCAGATGGCCAGCAGTGATCCAATAGGATGTAAAACTTCAGTTAGGTAGTCGCTTGGCAGTCAAGTGCAAGTGAGCCTGTGATGTTTCCATAGCGATGTTTTTACATGGTGCCTTACTTTTGTCTTTTGAAAATCTAAGCGGTTTAAAAAAGGACGATAACAGAAAACGAAGGGCTCTGCAGACCTGAATGTGTGGCATGGTGTAATTAACTCTGTCTTTCCCTGCCTGTGCAAGCGGGGAACCAGAGCAGCAACTTGGGCTCCTCACCGCTGACGAGAGGCGCAGAGACCTCAGCTGCACTTACCCTTGCCAGCTTCAGCTCGTGTGGTGCTTGTGTGGGCTGCTCGAGTTGCTAGATAAAGTAGGGGCAGTTTCTGAAATTAAGAAATGACTCAGATGCTAGTGCTGTTGGGGAGGGATTGTTCAGCCACCGATTTTTATGGTGTCAGGATTTCACATTTACATATGGTGGAAGGTTTTGGGGGGCACTTTTGTAATCTTCAGAGCTTTCTCTACAAAAAAGAAGCAGTGTAATAAAAATTGACATGACTTTGATTCCTACTTTCTCCTTTTGAAGTCTGAGAGGTAGCCATTAAAGTTGCATTAATTTGTGAGGTTATAAACAGCTGCCATTATCAGTGCAGCCATATTGGGTGAGAGAAACAAGATTTGTAGGGAGAGGCAATATCTTTTACTAAGCCAAATTATACAGTTGGAAAAAACAGGCAAGCTTTTCAACAACCAGCCATGGGGACACTGCGTTCAATAGCTTACCAGCTTTTTCCCCACACCTAATGAAAGTAAAATGAAAATAAGTACATGTATCCACATACTATCTCCCTGCACACCTACATCTTGACAAATTTGACTATCACCTGGTCTGACTAAGAAAAGAAGTTGGAAGAGTCTGTGGACTCGTGGCAAACTGCTCTGGAATCCCCAGCAGCCCCCCTCTGCTGCCTTTGCACAGATGGGTCAGGCCAGCGCTTTGTGAAGGCCCTGAGCAGTTTTCCTTTCCCGCAAGACTCCCAGCAAGGTGCTCGGTACAGCAGCACACTTACCCCTCGCCCTACGGGATGCGTGTTGGTGTGCAGGGGATGGCAGCGGCCCCGCTGCTGTGGCTGCGACCGCTGTCTGGAGCAGGGGGACTCTCAGGGAGAAGCAGCTTCCTGCTGGAGTGCTGTGGAACAGGGCAACAGTAAGTTGTGTAATCTGTGATTTACAAATCTCCGAGTGAACTCCCATGAAAGCTGTGGTACAAGCAAATGAAGTAGGTTTAGCCTGGGAACAAAATTACCTATCTGCCTTCCCGTGCTCTGGCCTCACCTGTGAACTCAGAGTTACCCAGCAAGGAAACCCTCCACTTGTGTCGTGGCCAGTCTGTTATTGCTAAACCTGACCCTGCAGACAGCAAGGAATTCTTTTCTAAGAAATCCATTTTCTCATCCTCTGCAACTTATTTCCAGTCATGTTGTGCAGCACTTGTGCTGGCAGCAGCAGTAGCAGCCTGAATGAGTCACTCAGAACGGCACCTGGCAAGTGCACTTCTTAATAGTTGAGCGCTTATCCTGTCAGGGAGCTCCATCAGGACGTTTGAGCTGCCACTTACAGCAGGGAGGGCTGAAAGCTCTCTGCAGCGGTGGCAACAAAACCCTGGTTACTTACACTGTAGGGCACTTCGGTAGCGTTTCCACCACCAGGAAGATCTGGCAGCTTTGGCGTGGGCAGCTGCAGCTTGGGGAGTTTTAAAGTATGGATTTCCATAGTCCTTGCAGAACTGTTGCTCTCCTGTGCAGCAGAGGGCAGCTAGGGAATCGCCTTTTGGTGGGTTGGAGCTGGGCCAAGTGGATCGGCTCAGGTGCATCCCTTTCCCATCTTCACCTGAATCCTGTGCCATGGCTGTTTCCTCAGTGCTCGTTCGCTTCACTGTGTTGTACTGGCAGTTCGTTTGGTTCATTCCTGCAGGGCGTATTCAAGGTAGGGCAACTTGTAAATCCTCCTGCTACCTATACCCTAAGACAGGGTTACAGAATGCTCCCATTTCGAGCCACCTGCCTGCTCATTTCATGTTTCCGACCACTGTTAGACAGGGCTATTCAGCAGCCAGCAGGACTTTTCCTGCATGCTGAGTTAGCTACAAAACTAACTGAAGGATGCCTTGTGGCTGGTGCTATGCTGAGTTCAACGCAGCCATACTGAAGCACATGCCTCCCTCTCCGTCTTGCTGCACATTTTTTCATTTTGTGCCCTTTTTCTCCCTTCCCGCCTTCCAAAAGCCATACACAGCCGCACCATATAGCTGAGAGCAACAGTGATGAGGAGCCCCTGCCCTCCTGTATTTCTGCTGCTGCTGTTAGAATAATGCCAGTTCCTACAGAGTGATAACCCACAATGAGCCTAATGAAACAGCAATCTGGCATTGAGATGCGTATATAGTTGCCATTTGTTAAATTGACAGGTGACATTTGGAACATGCAGCCCCTATTCATTTTTAAAGCTAAATACTCTCTCAAAATAAAGTCTTTGCCATGAGTTTTAAAGATTTCCAGCCTAGACAGGGCCAGCTGTGCTTTTACACAATTTCTGGGCACAAGGTCAGATTCTTAGCAGCCGTAATTTTTTGTTGCAATGAACTGGACATGTCACGAACAATAAACAATTACCTGCCTCATAGATTACCTTGGACTCTAGCTTTTGTTTTTAACCTTTTCATGTAGAATTATTTATACAACAGGAAACAGAAGGTTTTGACACACAATTTTTCATTTACTTGAATTTCATCATCTGCTACCTAGTCCTCTTCTGCATTTTTTATATTTACAGTAAGAAGATGCCAAAGGGATTCTCTGAACACCAATAGTTTGAAATTTGTTCATGAGCAACAAGACTCACCTTTCTTACAAACAAATACCTCAGACACGTTATATTTCAGGAACAGTTAAGAATGTGAATGGACTGAGCTCATCCAACTGAAGAGCACAGAAATCATGGCAAGGACTCACCATTCCTTTCCACCTTCAAATTGATATCAACATATTCAATAGTATACTTATGATAACTTCCATTTCCAAACCCAGAAATGCTCAGAAGAAAGAGGTGCTCAAACTTTATCAAAGCTGTACTCTTATCAAGCACTTGGCTGTTACCTCATATTTATCAATTTTATTGTCCAGAGAACTCATCTCACCATTTCTTATTTAATGTATTTTCCACATTACTCCCTTTTAACACTAGGATATTATTCCACTACTGCTAAGCTGCCCCTTCAGCTTATTTTTGCATGTAAAAGAGGAAAAATGAGGCCTTCTAATATGGAGAAAAGCTGATTCTAGATGGCTAGTATTGACCAAAGAGAAGGAAGCACCTTCTGTGGGTATATGCCAGGCACAAGAGCGCAGAAGATAGCGTAGTTCACCTCATGTCCTTTCAATGACTAAGCCAAGGTTGTCAAAAGGTAATGTCTCTTGACAGATCCTTCCCCCAGCAGCTAAGGCAAGAGCAGCCAGGAGTGTGGCCAGCAACCCTCTCACACTGCATCGGATTTGCCAAGAGTCACAGCCACACGGGAACCACAAGAGGAGCAAGAGCCTGCAGAATGTTTGAGTCACAGGGACATTTTCTTTCTTCAAGTTAAAAGAAAATCTTCAATGATTTACATATGAATTGCTTCTAATGAGGACACACAAGCTCAGTTTTCCAGCAGACTTTCAACAAGGCCAAAATTAAGGATACAATTACATGGCAGAATACTAGACTGAGATCTTCATGGTTTTTATGTCAACAGTGAAGTCAGCCACTGCTGGTGGGTGGGAAACAGCTCTCTTTAGGGATGTTGAGCTGGTTGATTTTCTGATTACTTCAGAGAATTTTAAAAATAGCAAATTATAATAACAGGCCTATAGACTCTGTAGCAGCTTTCTGATTAATGTGAACCTCAAGATATATGCTAAATTCTCATCCATAAGGTATGCTGTTTAGAAATTTTCTGGATGCTATTTTAACCTAGGTCTTCTGAGTCACATTAGTCAAAAGAATTGGCCTGTAATTTAATTATTGCAAATGGTGCATCAATGAGTTACTTCCTAGGAAAGAGAGTTAAGAAAACCCTACACTGCAATTAATGCTGAAATGGAACCCTTTTTCTTTGGTCTTCTGAAATGTTTTCCGTATGACAGGAGCCAAGTGAGACTGAAAGAGTTTTGAAAATTCTATTAGAAATTCATCTTCACCCAGAGCTTTCCCAGAGACCAGAGGTTTTATGACTCCTTTTTATTTCTTCCTCTGCTATGGGACTACCTAACTGTTCTCTAATTTTCTGCAGAATTATAGGTATTTCCAATTTACTTAAGAGACCTTGAGTCTGTTCAGCTGTGCAAATGACTCAGATTAGTTACAGGATTTTAGAATTCAAAGGAGACATCGTTAAGGTCCACAGAGTTTGTAGCTCATACAACAGATGACCATACACAGGAACAGCATAACACCCTGTGCTTTCCTTCCTGAACTGTACTGCCAGCAGTTCCTAGACATTTCCTCATGGCTCTTAATCTCTGCTTTTCCACCATTTTGTAAGCAAAAGATTCTCAACTTTTGCTTCCCGTAGAAATGTAAGTAAAAAGCAATTGTGCACCTGAATCACATCAAATGAGAGACCCTCACTATCCTGCTTCCTCAATACCATGCAGCTTGATGATTCAAAGCAGATGAATCAAGAAAATCAACAACATTAAGGATTCTTCATGGGATTTCGGGACTGTCCCATACTGCGGCAAGGAACCTGGAAAGGTTTTCAAGCCCTATGATGTTTGAAAGCACTGTGAGGTGAAGAGTATTGCTTGTTCTGTGATCCACTCCTCCAACCTTCCTTCTATACTGTCCGCTTTGTCAGCTCTGTATATCATGTAGGTAGTTTGTTTTCGGGCATTCACACTCTACAAATGAAACTCAGGTCTTTCTGAACTTGCTAGTAGCCTGATCTGTGGTCTGCCCATGCCTGAGTCATCCAGAACACCTAACAGAGAGCTTGGGCACTTCCCTTCAGACATCTTCTAGAGCCTAGCCTGCAACCAAGCTAGACTCAAAAGCTGTGTAGATGGCACACAAGGTTTGAACTTGTGAACGAGCTTAGAACCTCTTACAGATAGTTGGACTATAACACGTGAGACACTTCAGAAACTCGGCTGAACTAGGTTACCGTTGCCTTAACACTTCCCAAGGAGTGCCTTCCGGGGACAGCATTTCATGCAATCTCAGGATATTTCACTTGGTTCTATACAGCATGCTTATTTTCTTCCTGACAAAAGGAAAAGGTGAGAAATAGAGGGGACTAATAAAAAATGTCACAGAAAGAAAAAAAATCAAATAAACCCAAAAGATATAGCAAGCCAATGTGCTACACATGCAAAATGCTAATATGCAACATCATTAAAGCCTTGATCCTGTGAAATGTGTAGGGCATACCTGGCAGCCTGTTTTGCTGACAGTCCTATTTCTAATACATCTCTCTCCTAATTTGCTTCTGCAAAAAAAGTTGTGTGTGTATTTTTTTTTTGTTTGTTTTAATTACTTTGGGGAAAAGGCAAGGGGAATGGGTGCAATGGAGTTGCAAGAAAAATAAAAGCTATGAGTTTGAATTAATTAAACAAATGACTCATGCAATCAGGGAAGATGGTGGAGACCAGGTTTCTGCACTTGAGCTATTTCTGGAGGCTGAAGGGAGAACAAAGGGACTGAGCTGGTTCTACCCTCCACAGCAGGTTGCACCAGAAGATCTGTACCCTTTGTCCTCCAAGGCAGAGAGCAGACACAAGGAGATGTAATTATAAAGAGCCACACAGTTTACATACTCTACTGATCTTAGCAGCAGTCCATCTTTAATTCATGCTGTGTTTGGGGAGACTCAAAGTCTGGCATGCCAAAGTTTGGGATTGGGCTGGAGGCAATCTTTGTGCTGTGGGAGAACCAGTTGTTTCAAACTATTTCTAGTACACTGTGTTCTCCACCACTTCTAGCCACTATCTAGGAACCTGTGAACCGATGCTTGTGTTGGCAAGGTGGCTTCTCTACTCTAGGTAGACTCATAGTGGGAAACCCCATCTGTTGTAAAAAACACTTCTCTTCATCCAGCCCCTCCTTCCCTCGCCCCCTACAAGTCCTGCAGGCTCAGTGTCTCTGTATCCCACTGGAATCGGTCTGTATTTACCTGGCTGTAGGTCTGCTCCTTTTGGTGAGTGTACAGCACCCGTGTTGGGCTTTGGTGATCCCACCAGTGCTTGACCTGCTCAGAATACATGAGTTCACAGACACCAGGAACCTCTCCTCCACAGGATGCCTATGTAAATACATCGTGTGTGTGTTTAGTTTTAAGACAAGGTTTGGGCTTGAGCATGACTGATAGAGCAGACATAACTTTTATTTCCAGGGTGCGTTTTGAATATGTTTGATGTCTGAACTGACCACCGTTTTCAGATCCTATGGCTCTTTCTCTGTTCTGGTATGAATAACAAAGGCAAATAATCCAGTTCTCAGTGTCTTTGCCTGAAATGATATAAATCACATTCTAGGTATTATTTCGTCACGTTATGTCATTTGCTGAACAATTAAGTGTGCGTTACTGAGGGATTAAAAGTGAGCCAAGGCTACAGAACATAATGCAACTTCACAGCAAGAGATGACAATGCAATTCTTTAATACCTTAATATTATTTCTTGTAAAACCAGATGATGTAAAATCAATTCCATGCTAAATTATGCTTTCATCTTCAGTCCTTTTAAACTTTAACCAAAAAAAAAAAAAGAAAAAGAAGAAAAGAAAAGATGCCAATGGTCCATAAATAATCTCTAGTTAATGTGTTAAAGACCTATGGTAAATGGCACTCTTACAAACCCATATTTATATTAAAAAAACTCATATGCATACGTTACATAAACTATCAACTGTAGCAGCTGAAAGTAAAATAAATGCGTTGTGATGAATGTACTTCTACTTTACCATCCGTTACATATCATCTTTGTGAGAAAAATACTTTTTTTTTTTTATTCTAAGCTATTTTAAAAAGTTAACACAAACAAACCGTATATTTTAGCTGTATCAAAAATCTAAACATCTACATCCCAGAAACAAGCAATTGCACAGAACTGTATTATAAACTATGCACGGATGAGTAATAAACCACTAAATTTTTAAACAGAATTCCACAGAGAAAAGATGCCTCAGGTGTGCATCTGGATGCCTGGACAGGTAATTTAATGGATTCGTCCTTGTGAAATTCCAAATTTTTTTTCAATAAATGCAGCTCTGGGGTGTAATTCGGGACAGCATCTTCATAATATAGGACCGTTCAACATTCAGAGTGCTAGCACCCAGAGCGGATCAAAAGGCAGCCAGTGGTTTTGCAGGTTCTGGCTTTTGGCTATCATCTCCCTGAAAGCCACCTGAGGGGTGCAGCAGGGCAGTGTTGCAAAAACACAGGTGCTGGCTGCTTGAGAGGTCTGAAAACCAGGGATGAACCACCCCTCTACTCCCGGCAGAGTGTCTTGATCCCCTCCTCTGTAGGAAAAGCATTCTGCTGTTGCTAGCACAGCAATTACGCTGCTGAAAAATTGGCTTCCAAATAATTTAGTCTTTACTTAGGATAAGAAAAAAAAAAAGCTACAAGATGAAGGCTAATGAAATACTGGAAAAGGGAATTACTTTACAGCAATAAAATACTTTGCATGTTTCTAAGGGCACAACATCATGTACAGGTTTGTAGAGGGTCCTTCAGAGAGAGCTTTCTGAGGACCCTGCACCTGTACACATAGCCTGGTAGTGGAAAAGCTGCGACACCAGCCTACACCATGCTAAGAAGGCAGGCCACAAGTTAACCCAAGACTCAGCATAGCATGGGCAGCTGGAGAAAGCAAACAAGGAGAGGGAACAAAGATGTGCCCTTCCCTTCTGCATTAACCTCACGCATGAAGATTTTAGTAATGGATTTTGAGACTAAAGTGGGAACTGCTACATTTTCCAGCTCTGTAGTCCCACTACCTAGCTCACAAGGCTCTTGATGCCCTTCCCACGAACATGCAATATTCCTCGTTTGGATACCTTTTGAATTAGTTGGACACCCTCAGCCACAGGTAAGCTAGACGAAGATATGCCTCAGTGCATAACTGGCAAACTGTGACGGGGAGGAAGAGTGCTCGGCAAGTTACACCGGGGGCATAGATCAGGCTCCTGGTAGCATGGAGACCTTTGCTATTTATCGTGACGATACCTAGGAAAGGAAGGATGCAGTGCAGAGCTCTAGGTTTTACTTCTCACCTCTTCCACTGACTGTACAAACGGAGTGATAACTGCTCGGCCTCTCAGTTTGCTCCTCTAAATTACAGCGCTCTCAGGAATACATCAGCTGGGGGGTTTGAGGCTCAACTTGTATAAACCAATTTTGATTCCTTCCATCAAGTGTCTCATTAAGTGTAAAGCGCCTCCGGGGAAAGGCAGCTGATTAAACAGATTCCTCTGTGACATAATGAATTTACAAAACCCCTCCGGTTTTGCTGGGAGATGTTTGGGGAAAAAGACGTTCAGCCACGGAGGGCGAAGTCCACTGAGGGGAAGAATGACTCCATCTCCTCCCCACCTTCGGGCCTGGCAGACCTTCCCCACCTGCCTGGGGGGCCGAGAGGGGCTTTCTGCTGGGTGCTGGGAGCGAGAGGAGAGGCAGGGAGGCCGGGCACCCACACCACACCACACAGCTCACAGCCGGAGCCCAGCTCTGCCAGCGTCCCCACACGGCTCCTGCACTAAAGCCCCGAGGCACAGCTCCTCCAGGCGGGCTCTGCTCACGCAGGAGGCGCGGGGAAGGAGGACGAGGCGTTTCCCCACGTTCAGATCCTGTTTTCAATGTGACTCAGCTCTGCAGAGTCCGTAAGGATGACATGGGCTGTGCTTTATTAGCAGTTAGGTTAATGTTTGGAAATAAAAAGACTGATGGTTTTATCTGTTTAATGATTTGGTGCTGCCAAGAGCAACCATAAGCACAGCTCAATGGTGCATGAAGAGAGTACAGGCTGACATTCATTTCCCACCACTAAAATCCAAACATTAGCACACAAGTTGTGCAGCAGGCTGGCAGGGGCAGGCAGCCAGCATCGCAGCTATTGGCGTGACTCAACGATAATCATTTTTCTTCATGGGGATTTTAAACCTCCCTGCAATGGACGGGGATAGGGACGGGCGAGGTAGGCTAGTTTTGAAGCCTGGCCGTTCATTTGTGTTTGCCCAGCTTCCTATGCCCTCGGCTGAACTAAGCTACAGAGCTGAGGACTAAAAGACTCCTCTCTTTTTCTCCCCGTTAGTATTTCACCTGTGTGGATGTCCTTTTTTTATTTTCACATTTTAAATCCCCTCTATCCAGGCATATTCTTTAGAAAACAGGAGCTGCAATGCGGACTCACCACGTGCAGCCAGGCACCGCCACTGGCCTGCCATATGCAGCCAGCAGCAGATACAGCAATTTATTACTGCAAAGCGATCGGATGGATAGATCCTGCGGTCAGCTGGCATGGAGGCAACGCTGGGTCTGGCAGGTACCATCAGAGCAAAGAGCACAATAAGAGACACCAGGAGCCAGTGGACACAAGGACGTTGTCTCAACAGATGATAGCTTCCTCAGCTAGTGTTTATCGCCATTTATCACGGAGTAAGTGCAACTGCTAGACTTATTGATCCTTTGAAATTTACGTAGAGCAGAGTTTGGCCATTTTTGGCCGAGTCACACAGAACACATCTCCTTCTGTGCACAAAGCCAAGGGAGAGAGAACCCACTGAAATAATCACGTTGGAGTCGCACTCCAAGCAAAGCTTCCTTGGATGTGCAAACACATGCCTCACCGACTTCTGGGAAGACACGTGGCTGTATATATAATGGTCCAGCTGGCCCAGCAATGCCAACGAGTAAATATTGTGCAGTTGTAAGAGTGCTGCATAGCTCACAACTAGCCCCACAAAGTGCTTTTTGTAAAAGTGCCTCAGGCAGCCCAGCAGCTGCTCGGGGAGCTGTCACACAGGCAACAGAGCCAACCATGTTAAACAAGAAAGAGCTTCTGCAGGGCTGGCAGGCCTGAAGCACTAGGTCTCCAAGACCCCTAAAGCTTCTGTTGTTGCCCCACATCTTATTTATTTCCCCTGTTTTTATTCTATTGGTATCTACTATTTCCAGTCAAAAGGGCAGTATCAGCAGCCCATGTTCTCGACCACCTTCTTATATGTCTGTGACACTTCTAAGACAGAAAATGCTGCCAGGAGTTACCCATGACTTTCATATGCCAGGTCAACACTTCAAATCTTTTCCCCTCTGCCAGAGCTACACTGTTTGCTAGCACAAAAATAAGCGGAGTCTGAGCTCTTCCCACTCTCCCTGCCTTTCCTCATATACTTAATAGAAAAATAGCTGGAGCACAACTCCCACATATTGCATGAGATCCAGACTCCAGCAGCCCTAAAACAGGCTTTTTCCTGTCCTAAGTCTATGCTAGAACTAGTCAAAATTTAACACTTGCAAGATTATAATGTCTTCAGAGCAGGGGAAACGGGGGGGGAATCCAAACAAACCTGAACACACCCGAAGATATGCTGCTGCTTCCACAACTAACAGAACCCCACGACGCTGAGCACTTCATTTAAAAAGAATAAAAATCTTTCCACCACCTCTTTAACCCCAGCCTCAAGGCCGCCTCTGCTCAACAGCTACATACTTTCCCTCCAGCTTCACATTTGCAGCCTTGCCATCCTAATGAGAAACCTCTGCCAGCTGGATCCAGCTCCCACAGCAATCTCTGTAATGAGGACAGGCACCTTGGGACCTACCTGCCTGGCTCAGAAGAAGAATTTGGTTTGTTTTTCTAATCCCCCATGCTGCATAGAGTCCTCTGAGGCCATGATAAGTGAATGCCAGACCACCTGGCAGCAAAAGCAGATAAGGAGGGGACTGTCAAAGATCTGATGTGTGGGAGGTAGCCAGGGTGGGAGGAAAGAGTTAATCGGGAAAGGGTTAATCAGCCCTTGGATATGAGCACCCAGCTTTGATCCCAAGCCTGTGAAGAGGGTGCAGGGTGCTGGCGCATGTCTGGTGAAACTTCCTTTTGGTTATATAGCTTCAGTTCTTTACTACATTTCTTTTTTCCCCGTTTCATTTGCTGTATTTTAGTCACAGCTAGTTGGGAAGGGGAGGCTTCACTTTCTCATGAAGTTACTGTTCAGCCAAAGCCCAACTTCAAAAATACATTTTCTAAATATGCACTATTCACTCTTGTCCTCAGTAATTTGGTTGGCAGAAATAAGAGCTGCAAAAGCAGATCTTGTCAGTCATTCTCAAGCCTTCCATAATATGGAAACAATCACCTGCCATCTAAATTGTATTTTTAAAGTGGCATAGTGTGCTTAATAAGATGCACACACCTGAAGTTTCAGCCTCTTTTTGTTTTCTAATAAAAACATATTTGTGGTGATTGCACAAGTGCACAGGTGAGATAACTGATCATAGAACCATAGGATGCTTTGGGTTGGAAGAGACCTAAGAGATCATCTAATTCCAACCCTCCTGCCATGGGCAGGGACAAAACCTTCCAGGTAGCCCCTAAAAAAACACTCAGGCCTATTTTCTATCGTTTTCTGTAAACACACTGCGTGTATCTGTACACATGCATGTACTTTCTATTTGGCAGACACCCACTGGTGCAGCTTCAAACTTCTGTCTCATGAAAGCCAAAGGACGAGTGTAAGCTCATGTGCAGAGGAGGCAATGCATAGCACCTTGCAGCTCTGGAAGTGCAAGGCACAGGTGTTTGCTCTGTACCATGTCACATTGACTCTGTCACACAGAGAGGCAGCTGCCCCTGTATGCAGATTCTTTGGAATTCAAGCCATTTTGCTCAGAAGGTGAAATTGAAATGATATACAGAAATATGGTAGCTGATACTCTCAGTTGTATGGTGTTGTCTGTGCAGCACAACAAAGAAGCAGAAACAGTGTTGCACTTGCTCCTGACCCACACAACATGGATAGGTATGGGCCTAATGCAGAGGAGATTTTGCTATTTTCTATTTTCAGGCTAAGATTTATGAAGTGCAGAGGAGGATTAGGGTTTAGTCACATACGGTCATCACTTTCGTGTTCTGGACACGTACCCTACTTCATGCAGCCAGTGCCCACTCATTTCAGACCTGTCTTTCTAAACCAGTGAACACCAGTGACTCTAGCTGTACTCAGTGAGACATGGAGGCACTCAGCAACTTTAAAAGAGGACCAAGGAAATCTGGTGTTTGGGTCCAAAATTATGTTTGAAGAATGATCCCAAAATAAGCAAAACATTTGTTTTCCACTAAAAGGCCTCCTAAGAATTAAACTGGAATTATCCTGTGATAAACTTAGCTACAGTGTTTCTGGGACAGAGTGTCCAGAGGAGGAGCATTCTTCACCTTATCATCTGAATGTTTCAATTCTGACCCCAAACACAAATTTGGTGCCAGGTATAGCACCGTGTTTGTGGTGTGTTGCAAATGTCAGTTTGCAACGGAATGTGTTGGCTTATGGCATAAAAGTAAAAAGCACAGAGCTCTAAGTTCAACTGCATTTGCCTTTGCTTGGAAAAGAAATAATTATTCTATTTGTTTTGCTTCCAAGACGTGAATAGCAAATGTCTTTCTCACCTCACTGAGAGGAAAAAATCACACCCAATATGGTTAAGGTGCACCCCTTTTTACTAAGCAGTGTGACAACCTTGCAATTTGAACAACTTTTTTTTGGCTGTGACTTTTTTTTTTTTAATGTGATTTCTGCTTTAAAGATGCCTGATGCACAAATGTCTTGGGTTGTTTCCTACAAAATGGCAGAGCTCATAAGTAAAAGGAATAGGCAGAGCAGCAGAAATGAAACTTATTTGAAATGTGCTTTTAGAGGAGCTGATTTAGCTGCAGTCTGGAGGCAGTACGCTTTAAAATGAGTGGGGCTGGTGGTGTCACCAGGGCTCAGAGCGGGCAGCCTTCCCGTAGGGTCTAGGCAGCTGCAGGGAGCTCTTCTGGGAGTATGCGACCTCTGATACTGCCGTGGCTGCTGTTTTCATTTATTTGTTTTATTGCCACAACTGAGATCACCTCCAGCTCAGATATACCTTCTGGAAAGCCAGTGGCCAGTTGAGGGTTTTGATATTTGTGTCCTGTGACCAAAGGCAGGGTTTGGGGAGGACAACAGGATCACAGCAGGTGTTTCTACAAGGAATGACCCCAGAATTGCTGTTTTTTGACTCTTTTGGGGACCCTCCCTCCTTTTTTCAGCCACTGGGTGCCATGACACAAATTTCCTGAGGTCCTCATGGTGGTGTCCTCCGACCGCAGGCCTGTGGCAGGGAGCCCTTCAGCACAGCTAGAGCTTGGTAGTGTCAAGTTCCCCTCCTCCCCTCTGCTTCCATGGCAGCAACCTGTGTCCCTGTGCCCCGACTTGGCCGCGGTCCCCCACGGTAACATGATCCACAAAGGGAACATGAGAAGGTGTTTTCTGGGCCAAGGATTTTCCCCTGGCAGGTTTCAGAAAGGCCCATGTCCTCCTCTCTGCTCTAGTGTTACTCCAACCCGCCTCTGCAGCCTCGACTGTCCTGGCATCACCTGGCAGTCCCTGCCCCGGGTACGTTTCATCCTGGCTGTGCTACTTCGATCAATCAGAGCAAATCAACTGCAGATCGGGGCAAGTTGCCACATGGGCTGGCATGCCCGGCTCATGCCTCACCCCTGGCCACACGCTGGACTAACTTCTCCTCAGCCTGCACTGCTTTCTCAGCAGCTCTCTTCTGACTGCAGTGGTGGTGGTGGCAGCGTAGGAAACCCAGCTGTCTAGGTACACACACACAGAAATCCTGAATTTGAGCACTGGATGTATAATTTTTTATGTCTATTGAAAGCTCATGCCCTTCATTGCTGGCCTCCCTACACATTCAGTGGCACCTATGAAAGGCAAGAATTTTGCCCACACGCTTTGGAAAGGGCTGTTTTCCAGGCAGCGCTCACCACATCTAGTTTTCCCCATATTCCCCTCATTTGGGTTGTCCCCAGCACGTTGAGACACCGCTCAAGCCCACACGTCTGTCTCCTTTCACCCCTGCTGCTTGGGAGGGCCAGGCACGAGGCCCAGAGGGGAGGAAAGCAGCCTCAGCCTGACCCGCCACATAATGGCTGCCGCCTGCCAGGGCGGCGCTGCATGGCGTCTCCACCCGGTAAGGTGGAGCAGTGCCCCGGCTGTCCCAGGGTGTGATGGTGGCGGTGGCCCTGGCTGGTCCTGGGCGAGCTGTGGCCCTGGTTTCCCCCCCGAGTCTTGTGCTGAGCACAGGCCCACTGGGGGCCAGCGCCAGGGGATTTCACGTGCAATATAAACTGCCCTAGCAGGCATGCTGTGGGTGAGTTAAGGACATACTTTCAGCCTTAATTCTGAGTTTCCTAGGTTTTGTCAGTTTAAGCCAGATTCCTAATGTTATTTTAATGCCGTTGTTTTGTGTGTGAATAATATGCTTTCTATGCCAAACCACAAGCCCTGGAACCAATATCTCATAAAAATGCCTAGAGTCCAAAGCTAATAGCTGTTATTCAGCTGATCGAGTGATGCCTAAAAAGTTACAGATTAATGCTGCTCCCAGTGGGAAGGTAAAATCAGGCTTGCTGTCTGCTGGGACTGGGTGCTGTTTCACACAGCATCTGACCAGGGTCTGTGGCACCCTTTGGGGTTGCCTAGCCCCAGCCACAGGTTCTATCTGGGGTGCCTGTGGGCAGAGGTGTGGTATGAGGGGTTTACATGAGTTTTTCCTTAAAAACGCCCTTGCCCTTCCAGCAACATCCCACCAAGCGATGGGTCACTGCAGCTCACCCTCACCCAGCCTTGCCTTAGCAGGCTGTGATTCAGGGGACACCAAAAAGGTGGGTGGGCACTAGCTCACTCCCCCGGCCATCAGCATTAGCACAATGGTGGATGTGATGAAGTTGGGTCTCGGATCTCTGCCAGCCTGGCCCAGGGCAGGGACTTGCTCAGATGGGGTGGTGTTGAGAAGGGATGGGAAACGGGGGCGAAGCTGTCCCTGTGCACTCGCCTTCACTTCAGGCTGGGAAATCGAGCCACAGGATGTCAGTGCAGCCTGTGCGAATGCCAAGCTTTCCGAAAGAAATGACTATCTTTTCTCAAGAGCACGGAGGAAGATCTCTTTCCCAGAACATCTTCTTATTTAGGAAACTCACATCACGATGGCAAAGCAAAGCGGAATGCTTATTTGGGAATAAGAAAATGAGATGTGGCCTGAAGTCAGTGCCTGCGTGTAGACACCGCAGCAGAAAGTTGGAGGGCAAACCAGAGGCAGTTGTGTGCTTACAAATACAGTGCTGAATGGGCTGGAGGCCCAGACAGCTGCTATTTGCTGCCTGCGTCCTCGGATACTCGCTGTGGATTTGTAAAGTATTGATTATTTTCCTGTTACAACACAGAGGGATTAGCTAGATTAGCTTCTGCAGAGGTGAGAAAGAAATGTGTCATATAGACTGTTCGTTTTGCTCTAATTGGATTCACAGCCTCTTTCTGAATAAATCTTGTTTTACTCTAGCTCTTGTGGTTTTTCATGGCCATGAATGTTGAGGAGCTCTTCTCAGAACAGGCAAGTGATTCTCAGCTCTGGTGGGGAAAGTGAAGGGATAGTGCTGCGGTCACCTGAGAGGCAAGTAGCCTGCAATAAGCATGGCCAAGGAAGCTGCCATGGTCACATCCCAGTTAATGCTTCCCGATCACAGACAGCTGTTGGCAGAGCTTCTTTGCAAAGAGAAATCTAAGCTTTTCAGCCCTTCTGGATGCAACTTTCACACCTGCTCTGGGCAACAGGCCTAGAGCATGGCTGTGGTGCTTATCAGAAAGTGGTGTATACTGGTCCCCATTCAGCAGGGTGAGCTGCTCTGTATACTAAAATTGCATCTAATTTTCGGCTGCAGCACATCATCTTTCCTATCTGGTGCAGAAGACTGTAAAAAATTAACTTCATCTGCTGTTTTTCCTTGTCTCCTTGCTCAGAAACGTGGAAAGTACCTGCAGCATGGGTGGCTTCTCAAATTCATCCTTTAAAACTCTGGAAACAAAACAAGTTCGTATGGAAAGGAAATAAATGCATAGTTTAAAAAACCTAGGTCTCTATAGTGGTAAAGTGCTAAGTGTCCTTACTCGGTTAATCCTGCTAAACAAGTAAATGCTTTTTACGCCTTCGTGCCTTGCACTGTGAAAGTTTTTGACATCTCTTTGCTGGTCTTTGCGTTTGAAGCTAGGCTCTCTGTCTCTGAGTCAGATGGGTATCAAAAACCTCAGACCAGCTGGACAGTCTGCACAAGCATTTCAGAGTTAAGCCTTAAATTTGAAATTCTTCCACTCTTTTCATGTTCCTACAGAGAATGAATGAATGTTACATCAGGAAGTCAGACTTCTATGGAGAGCACCTGCTCTTGCAGTTTCTAAAGATGTCCTGTGTTTGTGGATCCCTATGGGTCTACACAAACCTGTGAGTTGTCTGAGACACTTGGGTTGGTTTGTACTGGAATTTGTGCACATATATTAAACTTGACAGAAAAAATTTCTTTCATTGCTGTTTTGGTCACGTTTCTATTTTCTATTGGCTTTATTATTTAATATCTGGATACTGAAGCATAAAATAAATCCATATGCTCTTATGGTACATTCACTTTTTGAGGTGGGTATCTGAGTGATTTGACATATAGGCTGCCATAATTTTCAATAATACCTTTTGTCTTGATCATTTGCTCATTCAGAACTCATTTGTTTTAGTACTTTTAGAGCCAATGGGAGGTACTAAATAAACATTTCAGACTGTAAATAAAGTTACTGGCCAACTGTGAATGGGTAAAATTAAGTAATTTTTCCAACATCACACATGTAAGCAGAGGATCCAGTTCTTCAGAACAGCTTTTGGATTCCTCCTCTTTCACTTCCTAGCTTGTCCTGCTAGGAACATTTACTACACATCAGATAAGCCTTTTACAGCCTCCTTCCCTGCACTGTTCCCTAAAGCAATATATATCTTGACAAAAAAAAAAAAGTCTCATTTTTTTTTTTTTTTTAAATGGTATGATCATCTAATTCAAAGGCACTTTTTCTGATATGGGCCATACAGCCCATTTTTTTCCTTATCTTCATTCCAGAGTGCCTCAGCCATCTTACTAGAAAATTTCCCCTCGATACTCAGCCTGAACTAAACATGTAGAATTTTCCTAGCAGGGAAAATTCCAGTCCACAAAATGAAATTAAGTAAAAGGAAAATAACTGAGATCAGTCTGCTACTAGAAAATATGATACAACTTGGACAACGGGAATCACAGTAATACAGGAATCACTGTATCTACTGAAGTTTGCCACCTCTGCAAAGATGATGCTAGTTGATTTGATTACACAAAGAAGTGCTATACAGATTTTTAGGGCAGAAAGTAGAAGAAAATACTGTTTTTAATGGAAACCAATGGTGGAATTTGGAGAGTCAATGGTAAAGAGATTGCTTTCCTGTCACACTACACACACAGCACAGTGGGAAAGGCTCAGTAGTACAAGGGAGGATGGGACGGAATCTCAGGGTGGCACAGTTAAAATGTTAAAATGGGGAAGTAACAGGCTACCAATCCCTCCCTTACTGTTCTGCCAGGGGGCAGTGGAAAGATGCTAGTCTTCTCCAGACTGAAAGTAAAGATTTATGGATTACCTTATACAGAATTTAAAAAAATAGCAAGATGGCTTTTGGAAATGTAGCATATAGCAGAAAGAGCCATTTGTCTGTTGCTTTCTTATCAAGCTGGAAATTGAAGAACTCTGTATAAGCTGAGGAAAAACCCCAACAGTCCTCAGCACAAAATTCAGTTAAATCTCTGTCTTCAGTAGCTTCCAAATCACAGAAACCCTGGGTGGAGGGGAGAGGGGGGAGCTGAGGAGCTTGGGGCTTTAAGAAGCCAGGGCAGAAAATTATGCATCTCTTCAAGAGAAACTGAAAATATCACTTAATGTCTCCAAGCAGATAAGTTCATAAATGAGCCTGCCTGATTGTGGACTGGCTTATTCGTCAACTTAGTATTCAGGAACGGGAACAATTGCCATAGCAACATTCCCATCTTCTGACATGTATCATGCAGATCATGTAGTCAAGGCAGCGCAGCATCCTCTCACACATGTGCTCTATGAACTTTTGTATTCCTGATAATATTAAAGAGAGAAATATGTCTCATGATTGACACTCTTGCCTGTGTTTCTTTATGATTCCTAAAAAAATATATGGAAATGCTTCCCTTCCCCCATCCTCCTCCTTTGAACTGTTTTCTCTCCATCCCACTGAAATGATGAGAACAGCTCATGCCCCAGATCTGCAGATATATGTTCCTGACAGTAGTCCTACGCTATGCAAATGCGTAAACTGCAAAATGTAGAGGCTTTAAAAAATTAAGTATATCCAGCTGAATCTAAATTCTGAGTAAAAGTGCTGAAAGGAATTAGAAATCTTCCAGTACCTGCATAATTAATGCTCTATTAAACAAAGCCTTACATCTTTTTTCTTGTTCTTTTTTTTTTCTCTTTCCTTTTTTTTTGTTTTGTTTTGAGTTAGTCTGAAATCTCCAGTCACACATGCCAACCATACCTATGGTACTTGCCAATATGTATGTCACCCTATGGGAGCTGCGTTCACAACCACAGCAGCGTATTTGCTGGAAATGGTTTTCCAGCCAATGTCCATCTAACCCCTGGAATAGCTTGGGCTCTGTGGACCTCCTGCTGAAGGAAAGGTCCTTCTACACATCACACAGAGCTAAGATGTGGTCCAGCACAAACAAGATGCTGCATCTGTGCAGCAAAACCACCTTTGTAACCTTAACATCAGCAGACAGATATTTGATTTTACAGGTGTTCTTGGTTTAATCATATCGTAGGCCATCCAGTGGACCACTTAAGCTTAGCTCCAGTTCAGTTTTGTGGCTCCCTCCAAAACCCCATAACATTAGAAATAGCTGGAATATAGTATGTAGGTCAGGTTGATGGTTGGACATGGTGATCTTGAAGGTCTTCTTCAACTTAGATGAGTCTCTGATTCTACAATCATACCGCTACACAGATATGCCTCTAATTGTGCCTATCCCAGCAGTGGTTCTGACATTTAAAGTATCACAATACTTCCGCATGAGGGTTGGCCTCAGCAGCTCCTTCCATTTTCAAAATCCTGCATAAATCTACAGTCTCTGTAGAGAGAGACTGAAACCCAATTTGACTGAGTGCATCTCTCTGGAGAGGCACCCAGCTGTTGGCTACACTTAGGTGATTTTTTTCTAACTGGGTTACTTTATCTTCACTTGTTGTCTCTTACACAGCTTCCGCAGAGCTGCCTCATGAGTGTTCACTGCAAGATGTCCCTGTTGCGTGGGAGAGGGTGCCACTGTCTGTGCCGAGAGAGTTGCTTTGTATAATGGCTCTGCTGGAGGCAAGTCACCCTCAGATGGGTGCGAGGGTATGGCCAAGCCTGAGACCTTTGGGGGAAAATGTCCTGAGTGTGCCCATCCTGTGGGACACAAGCCCTGCTGGTCTGCACATGTGGGATTCCCCTTAGCACAGCCTGGGGAGCTGCCCCATGCACACCTGGTGCTCTTGACCTATAAGGCTCACATGTTTTGCTAGTAAAATCCGTGTACACTGTAAATCTAATTTCAATTTTACAGCTTTTTTTAATGACCTTGTTTTTTTCCCTTTCATTCCTGTCCTCCCTGCCACTCCCCTCTGATATTTAGGGTCACTGTACAAAGCTTAGGTACCCTTCTGCCCCAGGGAGGGTGAATGTCATTATGCTGTGGTCAATATTACTTAATGGTTCACCTGGGATTACATCTTGAAGGAGTCTCTGTGGTTCTCAGGTTTGAGAATACTCTCTTCCTCTGTGTACTCCACAGCTGATTGCTCAAGAAATTATCATTCAAGAAATTCCTTCTTTATAACTTGTCCCATGGTGACTCTTGGTCATACTATATACAGGTAGTTGAGGTCCCCCATTATCATGATTTTTGCTGCCTAAGTATTTTTCACTTAATTGCCACCTTCTGCTCTGTGACTAATAATAATCCTATTTGGTAAAGCCACCCCTAGAGAAAATGGTTTGCAGCTTAGTACCAGTAGCAGACGAGGGGTGACCTTCCCCTCTTTTATCCCATTACATCTGTCAGGTGCAAACTTGGAAGCCAAATTGGGAAGTATTATTAAATAAGAACAAATTATTTTATTTTACATAGCAAATAAACTAGGACAATTACATGTAGAAGGCTAGCCAGGCACTGCTCTGCCTGCAAAATCAAATTAAATATCCAGAAATGCAGAAGCAAAAATTTCTTAAGCAACGCAAACTGCACTGAGTTGCACAGTCTGTAAATGTTATCTATCTGTAACTGCCCACAGTGGAGTGCAGAGTGGTGCAGCTGCAGATTGCCCCTACTGCTACGGGCAGCATGTCCTGCAGCTCAGAAGCCGTACACCGAGGGGAAAAGTGGAAGCACAAGGACCTGCAAGTTTGGGGATAGGATGGAATTACTGTCCATGTCGAGAATGTTACCTTTCATAGCTCCTGATTTCTTTCCATGGTAAGCAAGTAACTGTCATTTAACATCTGACTGTCATTACTTGTTTCTACAGAAGATCATGTGTGTCTGTGTTGCCATGTGTGTATATATAGATGTATGCATGTGTGCTGAACTTTGACATACACAATATACATACTGTGGAGACCATTTGCATATTAAAAAAGCAAAGAGATATTGTGTCCTAGTTCTGACTGTACTGTAGCAGTCTACTTAGAATGCACACTGCAGAGATACTTCTCCACTCTAATGGTAGATGTTTACTTTTTAATACTTAAGCTATATATGAAATGCCAAACTTGGACAACATGATTAGCTACAATACAGATTATATGAAACAGATTCTATTTTACTTCTGTCTCTCTTTACACAGCTCTAAGGAACAGCAAATAGCTCCTCCGGTGGGCCAAGAAGTCTGTAGCCTACCTTTCAAATTTCCGTACTGGCATTTATTGTGCTGAGGTTCAAATCCTTTTACAGCCATGGTCTGAACAAGAAAAGGGCATTTAAGGGAGTAAGACTGCATCTTGCTCTTCTGGGTTACATTAAAATCCATTGATTTCCATCTGTTATTTGAACAAAACAGAGTGCATTTTAGATAAAAATAAAATTGCCTATATTGGAGAATATACATTAAATATATTTGCTGTTTATGGTCTGTAAATTGGACAGTTCTGTTTTTAGAGTTTTTTAATAATACAAGTAAGAGGAGGTCACTGTACTCAAAAGACTCTAAGCACAAAAAGCTCTTCAAATTCACTACGTCATTAGGAGCACTGCAGAAAGCATCCCACCTGCAAGTCTGCTTGCACCCTCATTCAGCAAAGCCTCTGCATTGAAAAGCACCTGTGCCTATGCTTTGAATTCAGCATGTGCTTAAGGATGTTTCTAAACAGATGTTGACAGCTAAATCTGTTTACTTTCCAGACTAATTTCATTCCCCTTTGCTCCTCTTGCTTCAAAAAAAAGAGAGCTCATTACTCCTGCACAAATTAACCAAACCTGCAAATCCTTTTATTTCTTGGGACTTCTGAAATACTCAAAGCTGTATGTGCAAATCCCACCTTTAATACTGCAATCAGACACATTGAAGACATTTGCAGTTTTACAATACATATGAACACCTTGGGCCAAATATAACGGCCCAAATACGTAACAAAACTCCCGGGTTTTACTGCAACACCTGTGACCCTCATTTAAGTGGTTGGCTAAAGCAGCATGTGAAGCTCCAAACCACAGGAGCAGTGCAGAGCAGCTGGGATACCCTAGTGGATAATGACCTGTTCTACTAGTATGCATTAGGATTTGGTTAGGAGCTTTCTTTTGTTGCTGCTGATGGAAAATATCTGTCACCATCATTTGCCCCTGTTCACATTAAAAACAGGAGCATTAAAAGACAGGATTGGTAACATATCTCCTCCAAGGCTGCATTCAGAAGCGACCACACTTACACATCTCTCACTGCTTGCTCCTTTATTCCCAGGGCAGGAACACCAAACCTACCTCAGTGATGTTAGCCTCAGGTTGATGGTCTTTTCAGGACTATATTTTATCTCAAGTTTTAGATTATAAATCCTTTCAGTGTTCAGTCTAATGGTATCAGAGTCCTCAAAGGCTACCCAAGCTTGTATCAGAGCCTTGCAGACTGGCCAATCTTTATAGAAAGTAAAAGGTGAAGAAGAAATTGTTGTCACGGTTTGAAATAGCCTTTGAATAGCAAATTCAAAATGAACAATTAAATAAGAACATATGCCTTATCATTACAAGCTGCCATTTTGTATATCATTTGTATATCATATCATTACTAGCAATACAAAGAGCCTTTGGGGAGCCTGTGGAATGGATAGCCATTTTTCACTCTACACACAGTGTCCAAGTAGACTTGACGTGCACTGGTAGCAATTTAGCAAATACTACTGGTGGGCAGAGAAGCAAAGAAACAACTTAATATTGGGGAAAATGTTTGTCAGCTCCCTTTAAAATAAGGCAACGGTTGCTATAGAGAGAAAGCAAAATATGGCTTTATCACACACAAGTCAAATTACAGACTAAAATAATTTCATTCTGAAGTTGCGGCAAAAGTTAGCAAATTATGGCAATCTCTTTGTAACAGAGTGGTATGTGAGCTATGCAAATACATTTCAGGGTATCTAAATGCACACAGAAAGTGAGAATGAGCTTTGTAAAGCCAAACAGGACATACAGTTGAACTCGAATTCATGGCAACTCTGTGGCTAGTCATTCTAACCAGCTTTAAATAAATCTCATTTTTTTTTTTTTATGTTTTATACTAAGTCAAGAGAGTATTACTAAGATTGCAAAGTCAGGCATTCAAGAGTGAGGTAATGTCAAAATTAAGGCCGTCTGTTCAACCTTAATTTGGCCCCTTGTGAGTATGAATTATGATATCGCCTTTAATTAGATGATCACACAATATTTTTTCCTCTGCCTCATTCATAACACATGATGGATGGTGCTCACTGAATGATGAAACCATATTTTGTTTTTTCCTTGTGATTCAAGGTGTGGCAGCCTGCCTTATTTACTGCATGCTATATTCTTCTCTGACAACAAAACTAATGATTCCTTCACAGAATTTTCTATGTGGTTTATCATTATAGCTATGACATACTTAACAAATATTAATAATTTAATTTTACTGCTGTTCTCAAGGGAAAGGCTAGGAGTCTTTCCATTTAGCTTATTCATCTACAACCTATTGCTCAAGTTTTCCTCAAAGCTTTGTCCCCTTCATATTTGCTCTAGGCAGCTTTATTTGCATCAGCTTTGGAGATTTGTATTGACGATACATGGGAACCAAGATCAAAGTCCCCATTCTGGTGCGTCTTGGAAGTCAAACTCTGTATACGCATAAGCACTTTGGAGAATTAACTGTGTGCTACAGGGAAGTGCAGGCATGTTTTTCCTACAACCTGGACAATGACAAGTAGATTTTTGTCATAAAGTAGAAAGTGTTACTAACATAATTGCTATCCTTCTTCCACAGAACCAATTCCACAGCAGAAGTAGGGAAAAGTTTCTAGACATAGAAAAAAAAAAGTCTTTTTCATAGACTTTCACTTGGAAATAGATGACTTGTTCTGACAAAAGTTTTCCACCAAAAAAATAGTTCCCCCAAGAGAAATACCTTTCAGGGACAATTTCAGCCAAGATGGTTGAAATTTGGCAAGTTTACAAGTGACTTTTACTTTAGTCATCATTCATCCATCATCTTTCTTAAGCATGATGGATTGTGTAATTCTAAAGGGAATGAACACAGTCTAGAAGAGCACACTCTGGCTACACAGGCCCCTAAGTTATTTATATCGTTGTTCATACATCATAGGTTGGATTTAATGCTCTAAATTTTTTTTGACTTTAAATACTATGATTCAAAGCTCATAGGAGGTGGAGAACTTTCTGAGACCTGAGAAGACAAATTGAGTTCAGATCTTCTCCAAATACTATAAATTTCCTCAAACCAAATTAAACCTATCACATTTTGTGTCACATATATTGCCTTTGGCTAATATTTCCAACCTCAGGGGTTTAAGCCCATAACTGGTATCTAAGCTTGGCAGTCTATTTTTCTGAGGTGCTGAATATTCACAATTTCACAGATAAAAGGGAAGATAATTTTAATTTTCCCCATGTGGCACCTCTGAACAGAAGTCTTCTTCCTCTTGGATACCTATCTGTGGATCCAGTTAGTCATTAGAATCAGCAGAGTGTGTGTGTATAGCTGTGTGGCATTTTGGAATTTCTTATTTTTACCTAACCCTTTTCCATCAGAATGAACTCCTGAATTCAGTGACGGAAACAATCCATGTGAAATAAATTAAAAAAAAAAAACACAAAAATGTGCTAGGCTTAACAGCAGAACATGGTTTATGCAAGTTCTCCAAATGACCAGTGTAAAGGGTTTGTGCTTTGAGCTTCCCACCCTAAGCCACAGTTGATAATCTTTTCACAATGCCGTGTGTGTCACTGTTACTGCTGCTGTCAGAAAGTACGGCTACAGTCTTTAGCACATTTATTGTCCATCAGTACTTTCACATGCCACCAAAGCTTTCAGGAGCAGTGACTTTAAACAGCTCATACCTCACTGAAACACGACTGAATCCATGCTTTCTTCTCTTCCCGAGTTTTTAAAGCCTGTTGCAAGTAACAGACATCCAACCACCCCCAATAACAACCATCTATTACAATCAAGCCCAGTTATCTGTGGATAGAGCATGTTGCAGAATTACTGTGCATGTGTGCCAACTCCGCTCAGGTCCAGCAGAGCTTAATAACCTTATTGTAAGGCCACATGGCTATAGCTAATTTGCTTCCAAAGCCAGTTTGAGTGCACAGGCAGGGTACTCATTTTTATCTGGCATGGAGCCACGGAACCCAAACCAGTTCCATGCAGAGCTGGGCCAGGTTTCTTTGAGGTGCCCTCTCAGTTTTGGGAGTGCTGACCATTTTTTGTGCTCTGCTCAGTCAACTTGGGGCCAGCAGGGTTTACTGGTACCACCTCAGTGCTGGTCTTGTCAAGAGAAGCTTTAGGGTTTTGCATCCCCCACACACTGACGAGAGCTCTTAGCTCAGCCACAGCAATGCACAAATGAACGTAGTCAGCCCAGGTCCAACGCTCTTCCTGAAGCAGTAATTCCCCTGCTCAGCCTCAAGCACACCTTGCAGACACCCAGCAGCACCAACACATATCACTGGGCTTGATGTAGCCCTGTGTGCATCTGCACTTTGCTCTCCAGAACACCTTTACTGCCTCATGGTAGCCAGAAGCCCCCTTACCGGGCTGCACTAGCACCACGTCCTCTGACAGTGGTGACCTGACCATGCGATGGCAAAGAGCAGACAAATACAGGATGCATTAGCTTCTCCTTAGACTTGCCTGACTGCAGTGACTTGACAGTGCCTTCCTGTAGAACAGTCATTAAGGACTGCACTTGTCATAATAGCTTGGCTGGAAAGGTCCAACTATAGGAGCATTCACTCAGATTTCATCTGTTTGATGAAGTTTATAGAACCCATATTTTAAATTTCAAGGTTCAACACCCACCTCATGTCCTTTAACGTAATTTCGTCCGGAGCAGCTAGACATCAGTACTCATGAAACTAAATTATCTTGAGCTGGAAATGCTGCTGGTTTTGTGTGGTTTTCTGCCCTCTCCCTCTCTGGGACCTTCTCCTGTGAACTCCGTCTCCTTTATTGGCCCACATATTTCCATGTACTTTCTAGTAACTTGACTAGCTTTGAAATCTGCAACTCTGAGCACCAAATTAAAATTATTGAGAGGATAGACAGTCACAAAGGCAATGCAACCACAGAAGCCTTATTTTTGAAAGAAACAATTAGAAATCACACTGTTGAACTACTGTATCGTTTCTATGATCACGTGTACATGAACAGTAGTGGATTTAAAAAAAATACTGGGGAGCTGTGTCATGATTTGCATGAGATCAGTTTTCCCCAGAACTGTTCCAGAGCAGGAACATATTTAAGTTATATTAAAATTCTGCAGGAATCCGTGTAAAAAAACCACACATTAACATATACCTTTAAAGTGCTCTATATGTGATAAAATAAATACACCTGAATACCACTAATGAATATGTGTGATGTGAACATCAGGACATTTGGATCTTTAAGTTACTTTTTTATAAAATAATTTCTTGCTGAAAATCAGCAATTAATTCTACACATTTTTTCTGCCTAGTACAGTTCCCTTTCAATTGCCTGATAATTAAACAGAATTCTGTCAAATTTCGACCATTGCTAGTGTTTTGCAATGGAATTCCAGACACAAACAGGCATATTCATGATACAACAGGCATTTTCTTACGTGCCTTCCTAAAGTAAGGCTTAAATGTTCTCTCTAGTACTATGCTAATGGCTCAGCCCATGTATTGAGAACTTACAACTTGAAAATGCAGAATCAGTTCTAGTACTGGGAAAATAAAAAGAAAAATCCTCACGTAGAAATAATATCATATACAGCTGACACTGGAAAACCTGAAAATAAATCATTCAAATGCCATCAATCCATCTAAAATTTCAAGAATCAGCGTGAAGAAACATAAACCTGGGGGTAACTTGATCTTTATTTAGGCATATTTAAGAAAAGTTGCATCATATTCAGATAGTCTAGCACTGCAAATAAATTTTTACCGGATTGATAAAATTATTAACATCACTGATTTAAGGCAACTGTTACATGTTACATTAATATTTCAGTCAGATTGAATTCTTCTTCAGATACATTCATGCAATTAACTGTAATATATTTTTACACTGTACTTTGAATATATAGGATTGTTTTGTTTCCCCATATTAGACCTACCTGGTTAAGCTTTTCTCAAACAATACAAAGAATGGACTTGTTCTTCTGGGTGGAAGTGGAAAGCTTTAATGACTTAATGATTTAATGACTTATTTGATGCAAGAAATGCATATTGAGAATGCTGTGGAGATAAATACACATCTTTTATGTGTGTATCACATGCAAGCATGGAGAAATAGGAATGGAGGTTGAAACATAATTATTATTCTTAGTTAAAATCATTTTCCTTCATTAAAAAACCCAAAATATCCTTGCACTGAGCAGAAGGCCCACTAAACTGCCTGGTTTCCAGAAGATTCCTCTCCGTGCCAACCTCTGTCGGGGATGAGAAATCTTCCATGGAGCCATGAACAAGCCTCCATGTTGCATCTACTGTTCAGTCCATTTTTGTCTTCTCTTTTTCTTCTTCAATACCTGAAAACACATGGAGAACAGCTTTCAAAAATCTCTGAATGAATAAAAATGAAGAGTTTATCTAGAGAAGTTTCTTCTAATGCATTAATCTTTCTTTTCCCTTTATTGCTGTTGTTTCTCCCCTACTTGTTCACATGCTCTTGCATGTGTTACCTCACCTGCTGCGAATGAAAAGAGCATCTGCACACCTGATGGCAGTGGTTGTCCAGTAATGAACCGCGCAGCCCTCCCTCCCTCCAGACCATTTTCAGATCAGCCAAACCCCCTGCCGCACGCTCAGCCTTTGACTGCTGCAGGGGACTGGGAACACTCAGTTCCCTTGGCTCCTCTGCTCACCTAAGAGCAAATTGGAGTAGATGTTATTAGAGCCGAAGCTAAGCAGCCGACTTTATTTGAATGCAAGTTTTAAAAATTCTGTTTCAGAATTCAGTAACTTTAGCCCTCCCCCACCCCCCCCAATTTCAACGCTGGATTTTTAACAACTTTCACACACATCTCCGTTTTTTGAGAGCACAAGAATGAAGAGTCGGTTACTGTTGATAGGGTGCCTCCCTCTCCTTGCAGTGGCCATGTCTTTCAGTAATATCAGGAGGGCTGAGTTGACTGTAGGGCTCCTTAAAGAACTGGTCCTTGCTGCAGGACTTTTCTCTTGTCTATGCTCAGCAAAGTCTGGGCCAGGCAGCAGATTGTGTTTTTTCTGGCAATGAAAACATTCAGCTATTTCATATGCCTGTTCCTGGACAATGAATTACTATTGGTATCTGACAAAAGTATTGTTCTTCTGACTAAGCCCTCTCTGCCAAACATCTCAAATAAAAATATTTCTTTTGGAGATTTTTAGGCCTGCTGCATGTTGGAAAAGACAGACCTCTGAGGACTGAAGGCAAAAAATAAGTAATTTTTGAGAACATTGAGAGGAAAATCAAGTCACAAGTAAGATCACCTGCTAATGCAATCTATGCATAGATGGCAGTTACACCAAAAGTCACTTTCAAAACATAGCTAATTAATTCCAGGATGGGAAACAGTAAGAGTCACGTGCAGTTAGAAAGCACAACTGCAGAGTGGCCTTTGTTGAAAGAAGCAACAGGGAAAGAGATGGGTCTGCACACTGCCAACAGCACAAGTACAATGGCCCTGGGTGTCACTGGCAAACCGATGAAGAGCCATAGTCAAAGGTTTAACAACCAAAACAAGAGGCTGGGTCCAAAAGATTACAGTGGGTTTACAAAGCTGCTCCAGAGCCAACCTTGAGCCTTCTGCGTTTTGCTGTAAGGAACTTTTCCAATAGTTTTAAATGAGCTGTTTTATTTGCCTTTTAAAAAGAGCCTCTTTCCTTTCTTCTGAATTGCTCTACTGCAGATGCACCAAATACTTTGGCAGGAATGCAGATACCCTCAAAACTGTGGACAGACACTGGCTTGTAGAAAGGGCAAATTTTTCCTTGCCTACCATGTTTGTGGTTTAACTTGGAAAAACTAACTGCAAATCATTTTGTCAGTAGTGAGGTTTTATTTAATGCATCTCCAGAGGAAAAGGAAAAAAACCTCCAAACTCCAGCAACCCCCCCTCACCCCAGAACTCTCATGGCAGACTGCTTTAGTTTGAAAGCTTACTAATCAAAAGCCCCTTTTAAAGGTACAGTTCTCAAATGATATTTTCCCAAATCTTGCATGGAGAAAGATTGGCAGTATTTTAAATTTCTGCTGTCATACACTTCAGGTTGGGTTTATGTAAAGTATCTCAAGCATAGCAACACAGCAGGTGACTCATGGCATTTTCTGGTTTGCAAGTGCTTGAGCCACAAGGGAGTTTGGATCAATATTCTTTAACCAAATCAAGGAAATAACAGAGAGGATAATAAGGCCACGGTGAACCTACTGAAAGAATGATTAGCCTCGGCTTTTCTGGGGTGGAGGGCCACAAGAACCAGAGATTTTGTTAGGCATACTGTGGAATAACGAGGGAGATTTTCCACCTTTTACTTATTCATGGACTTGGTAAGAATATGTGACTCTTCACCACACTACTATGCTTCATACAGGACTTCACACAGGTCAAGTGAAAGTATTCCTTGTGGCTACCTTTTTTAGAAACTTCTTTCCTAAATTAACAAAAGTAATTAAAATAGACATGACTGTGACATCCAAGTGAGGCCTCAAAACCACACTTGAACGCTGCAACCAATGATCGCTGGTTCTAGGGTACAACCAAGGAAACCACTTTGCATCTGCTTGCTAATGTGAGCAAATATTAAGTAAAACTGATTTGAGTTCCTGGAATCAGGCTCTACCTAGCACTAGCGGACTTGTTAAAAGAGATTTGTGTGTGCAGTAAGCTACCATGTGAATTTACGTTTTATTAACAAGTGCACACTATGTTTCCCAAATGGGGATGCAGGCTGTTCATATGGTCACAATCCATTATGGGCCCAATTAATGTAACGACAGAATTCCCACTGAGCAAGTATTTCACTCCATTTGTGACTTGCTCCTGAGGAGATTATGAACGTTGTTTGCTTATTTCACACATTTTGACAAATGAAAACCATCTTTCGTAGACTAAAGGCATCTACTTTTAATCTTGTGTTCGTCTTATTTTCCCTTTTCCTTTACTCAGCATTGGCTGGCCTAGGCATGGTAGATGAATGTAGAGTAGACCGAGTTATGTTCACCCTCCAATAATGTGATCTTTCATTCCTATTATTTGATCAATGTGAAAATATTAATTTTCCTTGAGTAAATTTATAAGCAGAAAACACCTTATCTGAGAATACTTATATATACCTTATATCTGAGAATACAGTTTTTTATTTCTAACTCTAAGTTTAACATTAACAGCATTCCTACAAAATGATACTTTATTCTAGCTGCATTTAATGGGTTCATCAGCTAATAAGTGGGTTGTGAACCAAGTAGGTTGTAAACCTTTCAGGTAATTGCCAACAGCTCTTAAATTAGTATTAGAAGTTATAAAAAAATACATAGCTCATTCATAGCTCATCATGCTTTCCAACAGCCACTCCATTCATTTGACTGCTTCTAAGAGCAAGTAAGCAAGAAGTTTCAATGGAACTTCTGTCATTTTCCTTTGTTTTAGCCTACTAAAAATCTTGTTAACTTTCAGAGGAGCATCTTCAATCCTGACAGAGCATTTCATGAGCTAATATTCCTAAAACAATACTCACATTTTTGGGTATCCCAGATGTAGTTGTTCAGAACCTCTCCCATCAAGTAGAAAATGTTAATTATTACAGTAACAGCTGCGAAAAAGATTATTTTGACACCTGGGCTGAGGTGCTCAAGAAGCGGGTACACCCACACTCCTGTAACATGGTGAATCCAGCACACCCTGAAACAGAACAAAAACACCAAGTACTGACTCTTACAGCCCTGTTTTTCAGAAATAGTTTGGCTTAGCTACTGTAACCTAAAAAGAAATCATTTGAAAAGACAGTGAGTCGCAACTAAATTCAGCTTCTTGGAGTGCCTGGATATCTTTCGAGAACAGACATTAAAAATGATGAAACAAAGATTGATTTCCTGTATTGTTACAGCTTTGTTTTAAATTTAGTATGAGCACTTGACCAATTTTCAGGTTCTGATGTAGGCAGGCATTTCCTTGCTGCCTTTATATTTACAAAGAATATACCCTCCTGTTTTATACAGTAGCACAGAAAGAGCAGCACTCCCTCAATTCCAAGCAAGTTCTTTTCCCAAGGGGTATTCAGTGTTCTTGAGGCTCTCCTACACAGCCTGACTCTTGGCTTTCTGGAGCATCTTTGTTTTATTTTGTATACATTTGTGTGTGTCTGCTGCTTTTCCTCTTCACACCTGGCAAGTGGCTCAGTTTCCGGGTTTGCCAGAAACACATGGTTCACCTTCTCTTTAAAACAATAACTTTTCAGCACCTGTGTTTTAGACTGCTCCTCTTTTCCTTTCAGCTACCTGGCATTATTTGGGATCTAATGATTTTTCTCTAGGTGGGACAAACACTAAAAAAAAAGAAGAAGAAACCCTGTCATCAGTGAAATTCTGCCTACTGCACTCAATAAAGGAAAAGGAATGATGGTGACTCACTGGTGTCACAGAGATTTTTAGCATTCAGCTACAGTGGAGATCATTGGTACACTAACCCAAGAGACAGTGTGTAAGCTCTACTGCAATGCAGCCTGAAGAACCTCTCCAGGTACGTGGTTTCTGTGTGTGTGACTGCAATGGACACCTGCGCTCTCTGAAAGGAGAGATGTTGCACTAAGATCTGAAACGGTGAAGTCAGAAGGGAGCAGACGGAGTCCATACATTCCAGTAGCTGGAACCTAAGAAAGGGAAATGCTGCCAAAAATCTTAGCAAACATCACAGAGGCTAACTGGGAAAAATGCTCAGCGGAGACCAGACTGCGGCCTGTGAGCTGCTGGGCTCTCTGTAAGAATGTAGATCTTTTCCTCTCTGATCCTGCAATTTGAGAGAGAAGCATACAGCGAAGCACAGCTAGAGAGAAGACTAAGCAGTTGCAGAGACGATTACTGATGGGGATTTCCATGTCCATATGATTTGCTTCACTTGCTGATACTTCTGTTTGTTTAAGGAAGACTTTTGATCACTACGTCAACAGTCATAGGCTCCTGAAGAGCAGAAACACAAAAGTCTACTCAAAAACACTGTAATAAATGCCTGTCACACAGAGAGTACAGCATCCCTGTTTGATGATTCTCCCTCACCCTGGAAATGTTCATGGTTGTCATAGCTTCCCTCCTCCTTAGAAAAGCTTTTATTACAGCCAAACCTTTAGCAGTTGCACACTTCATGTAGGAATTTACATGTGTTGGTAAATTAATCTGCATGATCTAAATGCAGACTAAAAACACTTTCTCCAAAGGAGTTCACATATGGTAAATGATCTCTATACTTTACAGTTACTTTCCACAACTTTGTTTTGTGCCAGAATTAAACTGACAAGATAAAAGTAACTGTGAAAAAATAAAGGGTTACTGTGTAATCCATGGTAACAGGGGATACCATGTTCCACTTGGTCAAAGAAAAGGATGGGATAGTTGGTAGAAGTTTATGGGGTGTCTTTTACTCTCAGGTTGGCTTAGGAGGGAGTGTCTATTATTGCCCCACATTTTTTGGTTCATTTACTTTTGTTTTATGATCATTTTGCGAAAAGCAAGCTCCAATGGAAAAAAAAAAAAAAGAAAAAAAGCCAGTGTCTCTTTTTCACTTTTCTCTGGCGTGACGAAACTGTCCATCAGCATAAAGACCTTTACAGAAGGACTTTTCACGGGATGTTCTAAACGGCACCTATGTACCCAAGTTCATGAACCAAGCAGAAGTGACATTTACTAGAACGCATTTATGCTGGAAAGAAATATTTTCTCAATCTGACCAGTGAGTCACCGATGAGCTCACAAATGTCAGCTGTGTCTGGTTAGTTCAGAATCTTCGAGTACATTTTATGAACTCTGTTCTTTGCTGCCCAGAACGGTAGCCCGTTATTTGTTTGGTGACACTGCTCGTGTGTTCAACCTATCTGTTGTACATCTGTCCCCAGGGCAGTGACAACGTAGGAGCTCGTGCTTTGAGGACAGGAGGTACCGAGTGCCGCTGAGGAGATGACTGCCACCGACTCACCTGATCAGCCACCCTGATCTTCCCTGCTCACTGCGTTTTGATGGCATGGTGTTAGCCTTCTCTCCACTGAGCACTGACACGCCGACTGCTCCTGCGTTGCCTGCACCACAAATGGCAGCAGCAAGAGGATGATTGCTACCATGGAAACCTCACCTGATGGCCTTTCTTAGCGGGTTCGTTCCTGCTTGAATACAAGCTAACTCAACGCTGCACAATAAAGAGCTGATCAACCAGAGGCATAAAGCCTCCATACAAGATTGCTGATTACTAATGTTAATGAATGCCTTTAACATTGCAATTCCAGTAGTCATTATTCCCGGCCAACCTCATTATTAGATAAGCACAGGGGAGCATGCATTAAGATTTACTTAGGAGTGCAAATCTAGATCCAATTTAAGACCCTGTTATTGAACAGGTATAAAAAAAATGGGTTGTTTAGACAAAAATATACTGATGAGAAAAAGTTCAAGCTAAAACTGGGCTGATTACTTCTGAGAAGATAAAATTAACTTAGAACCTCCCTGTGGTTTGGTTCTGTGACAGCCCATGTAGATGCAACCGTGCATTTTTCAAAGAGGAATATGCTACAGGTGATAGAGCTCATTTTTTTCCATTTGTTAGAACTGGCAAGAAAAAAAGGAATGGAGATATTCCCACATTGTATTCAAATTAAAATGTATGTTAAAAAAATTGTGATTTTGGGAAATTTTCAACCAGATGGTGTAGAAAACAGAAAAAGCTATTTGAAAACACACACTATTTCTTCTTTTTAAAATATCTGTCAAAAAGCTTGACTTTGTAGCTGTTTTTCACTTTTAGTATACAGTGGATGTTGTATATCTCACCTATCAAAGTAATGAGTCTTCCTGTTTGCCGTTTTTCCAGCAATAAGTCTGTCTGAGAACACGAAAATCATGCAGAGAAGATACACGTACATTTCTTTGGCTACAGATTTTTTGTTGACGAAGAAAAGCAACTACTTCAAACAACTGTGGGAACCTTGTGTGAAATGTAGTCCTGGTACAAGCAAGCTCAAAAGGTGGATAGCATGGTAGATGACCGTGACAACTGAAAGGTTTTGCAGTGGGAGCCAAGTTGCAGAAAGTGGTTGCTCCTTCATGATGGATACACGGCTACGTGAGTTTGAAAACACTTGCCAAGGCATCACAACTTGCTGGCACTTCGTGGCCTGGACTCTGAGTCTTCACCCATTTCCTGACCAAACTGAATCCTTCAGCTACATCTGCAGCTAAACAACAACCACTACTATGTGATCTGGAAACAGAAGTGCTAGGTGGAGGGCTGTAGAACTTTTCAAAGAGCAGGGAATGAGAGGACACAGAAAAACAACGCATGCCATAGAATGGCTGAAGAACTTCAAATGCTCTTCCTCCTAGCAGAAGCAGCACTATAGCAGAACTCAGAGGCAAGAAATTCAAATCTAATAAAGGACATATCTTTCTGCATGATGTCTAATTAACCTCAGGAATGGTCCACCCTATCTTGCAGCGACATACCACTGAACTCTTGATATTAAAAAAAAATAGCATACAAGTTTGGAAGGATGTCATGTTTCCATTTAATTCACTCCTCTGCTCTGGGCAATATCACGCAACTCTAGGAAGCTTCTGAAGTCAGGAGACTGTACAAGCAATAAGAATGTGCACAGTTGTGCTTAAGTTCAAAGAGTACACAGTGTATAAACTATCAAGTCTGCAGGAACCAAGCATCCAGTTTTTGATGTAGGTTTTGGAAGAAAGCTGTCCTTACAGGCTGGTCATTCTAAAATGGCCTGCTGAATCTTTTTCTGAAGCATCTGACATTAGCAACAGTCACAGTCTTGATACGTGACCACTCTGATCCACTGCAGTAATTCCTTTCTGGTTACTTCTTGCAGCAGTGCAGAAGCAGATCCTTTCCTACACCTTCTGTGCCATTCCGGTTTCCAGTGACTGGCACAAGGGACGGCTGATTCTCTGCCCCCAAACAGATCCCAAGCTAGTTCCTGTTGTGGCTACAATTTATCAAATGACAGGACATGGGCACTTTCTACACTTTTATTTCATGATCTTTCCTAGCGTCACTCTCCTGTTCCACAGAAAGGGAGAACTTTACCCAGAACTATTAAATTGCGGAATGTCTCCCAAAGGAGGTGACGGGCTTACAGCAGCTGAGTCATTCAAAACTCAAACGAACAAATCATTTGTGGTTACAGACTAGGGACCAACCCTGTGCTTTCAGAGGCAGGAGCACAATGACCCACACTAGATCTGTTCTACTTTTGGTTTCTAATACTGACTGAAGTGATGTGAGGGACATTTTCAACAATCTTTATGATTTTTTCTTCCAAAAACATAGGGCAGCTTATTCTGCATCTAATCAGAACTGTTAAGGTCTCATCCATCTTAAGATGTTGGGATCTTTATAATGTCAGCCAAACAGGTGTAAGTCACCTACAATAGGAACGTGTAATGTTTAGAAATTTTAAATACTAAAAAATAAATTCAATAAATAGTCATCAAGAAATAAAAGCAATAATTTCCTCTTTTCCAATTTCTTATGCTGGATTCTTCTCCACTGATCTGACTGCTGCTGAACAATACCAGAGTCATAGGACTGTCCTCCTGGTATGGAATGGCTGATGCAGTCAGAAGACAAATCCAGGAAAACTGCAGCTGCAAATAATGTCACACAGTAATGTCATGCAAAACGTACTCAGCATGACACAATGTTGTCATCCTTTGAGATGAACGAAGCTTAGCAGAAATTTTTGTTTACGTACAGGTAGCTAGAATGACAGAAACTCTGCAGGATTTGGAAGTCATCTATTTTGATAAATATTTAATTTTAAATATAGAAATGGTTGCTATGCTTTCTTGAGCTATATTTTAAGGAGCTACACAAGCAAGTGAGAATGTATTATCTATGCATGTCATCTGTGATTGTACTGTTGCTTTGACTGAAACACTTGAGGATGTGGAGGTGGAGGGGAGCCAGAATGTAACAGTCCATAATGGCCACGTCAGAATTAACGGGCTGAGGATCCGTGCAGACTTCTCTTGCTGAAAGCACTTTTGCTCTTCCACCCTTCTTCTGGGTCAGGCACAAGGGATGCTAATCTTCTCCTGGCCTATTTCTGCTGCTTCTACTTCTTCCTACTCTTTCCTGTTCTGAGTAGTCCTGGCTCCAACTCTTTTCCCCTCCTCTGCATTGTCGCATCTATCACCCACCTCTCTGTCAGCCTTCCACCCCAATTTCAAAGCCCGTCTCTCTCTCTTCCCCTCCAAGCTTTTCCCACTTCCTTGCACAATTTCAGCTTTCAAGCTGCTGACCTGTGAGCTGCACATTTCCTTAGCCATGTTCTCTTTTCACCAGTGGCTCATCTCTTTTACTTGCCTCAAGGACTTTTCACTTGGTTTTCCTCAACCATTGATTGCTCTGATCCCTACTGAATATCTCGCCCCAGAGCTCACTTCCAAAAGCATTTATGGCCCTCTCCTGACATATAGACACACAACAGACCCTAGTACAGCTACGCTGTGTCTCCTACTCCATCCGTATCTGTCACTTCCACGCTCAGCCGCCTCAGAAATCCTTCTGGTTTCTGAATCCTGCCTTCTTAATAAATATGGCTGCCAATTCTCACCAAGCTTCACTCTTTCGCTCTTCACCCTTCCCTTCTCAATTTCAAGGTTTGTCCTAGCAGTCAGCATCCCTATCCTTTTGCCAACATCTGCTCTTTCTGATCTTCCTCTCCTTCTATGGAGAACCGCTAATGGAAATCCTACAGCAAGGCTGACAGCAGCTATCTCAAATTCATTCCAAATTCTCAGAGCGTACATTCCTTTCTTAAATTCACTTGAGAAGAATTCAGCAAATTACACCATCTAAATGCTTTCCCTCAGCACATCTACAGAACTCTCCTAAAGTCACTTAAAGTCAAACTTTATTTTCAAATGAAAGTTTAAAGGTACCTGAGATACAGAAATAGATTTATCAGCTTAATAGATTTATGAATTGAGTCCAAGCTTGGCACATGTGGAGAGAACTTCTAGTGGACTTAAGATAGCAATGAGAGAGCAGATCAAGCCTTTTGCTCCCAAACATGTAGCCCTGCATGACTACAGCAGTGGAATCAGATTCTTAGGGTCTGATTGTCTGGCATCCTCAACTACTCAAAAGCAGAGGGAACAAGAAAGCTATTTTAAATAACTATATTCGTCTCAGTTTATTTTAGGGACATATTAGGCTCTGATATTAGTTGCCATGAGGTCATTCTTATTACAAGGAGCAACACATTTCTGGCTCTTTTCTGTTCCTTGACAACCAGCTCCATACTCCCATTGGCAGTATTTTCTGGTAGTACTGGCAAGCTCTTGGGTTTTCTTAGCACTGTCTAGATTTAACAATTCAATACAAATTGTGACCTTTTCAAGCCATGTTAAATAAAGCCAATTGGCCTTTCCCAACTTAACCCATGGCCTTGATCCTGAAAGTCCATGTATGGTGTGCAACAGGCAATGCAAATCTGTGAACACTGTGCCTGAGCACAGTTCCTTAAGAGCAAGGCAGAGCTCTCCCTCCACAGGCAGTACATGAGCTAAGTGTGCCTACCAAATGCTCCTGATTGAAGAGTGGGAATGAAGACATAAATTAAAAAAAAAAAAAGAATATATTTTTTTAACTCTTCAAGAAAGGATGTTCCTCAAACAACATGACTCTGATGAACGCTTAGGGGATATTAAGTTATTTAGCTAGATTCTTCTAACTTTGGTGATTCTATTCAGATTTTTTTCCCACTTTCTCATTTATCAAATACATATAATAAAAGCTCTCTATTCCACCATCCCTTCCATATGTGAAAGATTCAGCCACATATGAAGCAAATCAGAAGATCTCCTCTACCTGGAGTTGAAAAATGCATTAACAGAGTCTAAACTAAACAATATCCTCCTGCATGCTCCTTTAGAGTAAAAGTGAGACTTGATGAATCACGCAGCATGTTAAGGAAGTTTCAGATGAGGTGGGGAGACTTCAAAATTCACAGGTAAAAAACAGAGAACATCTGATTAGCAACTGTCTCCATTTTATACCGAGGGAGTTTCAGTGAACACAATGCTGCTGAGGGAACAATGACGTAGGGAGAAGGACTCTAATGCTCAAGCAGAAGATATCTAGCTTCAAGGTAAAAAAAAAAAATAAACCAAGAACTATGCACCAGCAGGGGACCCGGGGACCCACAGACAACCAAAGATACAAAGGAAGGAAGTTCCAAAAGACTGCATGTAACTAGGTCATTTGCAGGTGTCATCTCATTGTAATGCACTGTGCTAACCTTGAGGGGTCTACAGTGTACAAGAGCAGCAAATCCTAATGATATAATTACAAATTCTCTAAGTGATCACAGTCAGTACTTCAATGTGGTTACCTAGCAGTAGGAAGATAGTGAACCTTAGCTGTGAAAAGTATGTATCCCTGAGTGAGATGGATGAGAAAAATACACTTTTCATACTTTTCATACTTCTATTCCCCAATCTGTGAACATCGAATACACTCTATTGATACCATTGTACCATGGTTTACCCTGCAGCCTCAGCCACATCTTGGACAGAGGCTTCCAAAACAGTTGCAGGCTGCAGATGCAGAACTTGCAGGTGATGGCATAGTACAGCCTGTGTGTCCCTCTGGTCTTCCTGAAGACTTCCTTTCATAAAAATGGATGGAGTAATGGGCTGCAAGTGTGGATTTTAGCAGGGCTACCATTAGGGAGAACAAGCAATTGTCTCATACCATCTTCTGCAGAATCCCAACTTGGTAGAAGGTGAGTCACTTGAGAGTAGGCCTATCCTTAAACAGCAAAAGCAAAGGGAGTTGACAGTAGCCTATAACTGAGTATCTGCTTAGTAGTTAATTTCTTAATGCAGAACCTTTTTCCTCTGCTTTATTTGTCCTACAATTTCCTTTTACATTGTACTTATAGCTGTAGGGTTCAGATGCACTGTAGTAGGCAGGATCAAGCCATATGAGAATCACACTGATACTGTAACAGCTTCTTAAAAGAATTTAAGACACCTCTGGTTTTATTTCATTTGCAGAACTAGGTTGCTTCATTTTTTCTATTTCTATTGAACATTATTGCATGTGTCTACTCAGATGATCATGAGGAAACAGTCACTGACATACTAGGTCAGATCACAGGTACAATAACTCTGCCATCTTGTGCCTAGGCACCTTCAGAGGAAGGTGGTAAATAAATAGCACAGTTACTTATTATCATATAAGTGTTAAAAGAAGTTCCTTTCTCTCGAAGAAATCATTATGTGCCTTTATGCATGAGACTGTTCTTATCTTAACATTGAAAATATTATTCTAGCTTAAGAAGTATATGCACGTTTATAAAAGTAAATGGCAGAATATGACTAGCATCCTGGGACACAGCATCCCACTTCAGCTGGATTACAATCGTTTTACGATCACTTGATGTGCGTTGATGTATATGAATAACGGCTTCTCTTTCATTGGACCAAAGGGAAAAATAGCATGGCTGAAGCAGTATTACAGTACTGCCTTGAGCCTGTGTTCCTCTCTCATTAGTTTGATCTCACTTGACTGGTGGTAAAAGCAGTATTACCCGTAGTTTTGGAAAACATCCCCTGAGCTGAGGGTTGTTGTGATGTGAGAAGAAGTAAACAGGAGGTCATGAAATGCTTGCAGAAAGGATAGAGGATATATGGTATCAAAGGAGCACTGTTAGACCAAAGTAAATTAACTCCATCATATAAGTCAGGTGCTTGAATAGAAACTGCCCAAAGACAGAATTTAATGTTGCATAGGAAAGGTTATTGCTGTTTAGTTTTTCACAAACATTTGCATTTTTTAAAATAAACTGCAGAGTGTTTGGATTACTAGGTTATTCTGCAATCAATTTTACAGAAAGAATTTATGAACTAGTAAAGAAAAAAGACAGTGTTCTATCTTTTCTGTTGCCGCGTAAATACCGATGCAGGAAATCATTTGCCTATTCTCGATTTTATTTGATAGAACAAAACCCCTAAGCAATAAAGCGAAGGTCCAAGAAAAACATTTAGCTTGAAAAAAAAAGGTCGAAAAATGTACCCTTGGAAAGACCACTGCTTACATGGGATTGTTCAACAAATTCCTGTTGTGTGAGGTTTGGCATATACTTTCTAAAAATATAAGCATCTGGGGAAACCAGACAAAGCCCAGGTCTTGGACCAAACGAGGCATGCAGCGTGAATCTGTTAGCGATTATATCCATAATGAAATATGTGCCCAAATTTAGCAGTACAAAACCCCCAATACAATATGAAAACACAGCATGTACAGCCCTTACCATAAAATATAGCCAACAGCGAAGGTGCACACTGCAGCCAGTCCGCAGCTCCTGCTGGGATACTGATGATGTGTTGTTCTCATCTCGATTAATATAAAGGGCAAAACTGTTGTATGCTAAAAAAAACACAACACAAAACAACAGGGGAAAATCAGGTGATACGAATGATTCTCACTGCATTTCCATGCTAGTTCTGCAACAAGAATCTTAATCACAAAAACCTAAAGACAGTTTCTGGATGGCTAGAAGGAAAAGGTAATATGACTCTATAAAGTAGATCAATAACCCAAATGCTTAATATTACCTCTATAATGTTCAATTGTTTGAGAGAGCGAGGGAAAACGGAGTGAGCAGAACATGCTTTTCACGTTGGCCAGGGATCCAAGGAGGACACTCAGTGAGTGAAAGCAGGACATGGCATGAGGGGACATGGATTCCGAGGGGACACGGATCCCTGTCCTAGCTCAGCCCTGCAATTGCTCTGTGATGCTTGCCACATCATTTTGGTTGTTTTGACCATTCAAGTTAAGAGGCAATGTGTCTGATTTTCAGAAGCTCTAGGCACAAACAATGCCAAATGTATGAATATAAATGGAGGTATTTAATGCTTCCGAGAATTAGGTTTAAATGTATCTCAATCTGGGGACTTGAGAACAGGGGACATATTTTCAAATGATAGCCTCAATACCTTTGTTCCTTCATCTGCAAGGCAGGAGCAATTATCTTCTTCGGAAAGGTGGTGTGAATCTTAATTTGTTAGTTATTGTGCAAAATGGTTTTAGATTCCCAAATGAAACATATGAAAGCCAAAGCTGTAAAAACCTTTTCAGCCACTTGTCTTTATTTAGCTGTGAAAGGCCTTATTTTGTCATTTTTCCATACGCATTTTCCTACACTGTCCCTTCTGAGAAGGTCTGTTCATCCGATTAATGTCAGCAGCATGAAAAATTGCATCTAGCCTGCCCCCAACACTTGATGTCTAGATCTCAGAGTGCTGGCAGGCATGAAAATATACACAAGCGAAGCACAAGCGTGTCGTGAAATAAACCCCATCATTTCCGAATACACACCTCACCCAGAACCAGCATTACTGCACACTCCAGAAACATGTTCTGCCTTGCCACCTCGGGCCCACACTATGGCTGGAAACGAAGGTTATGGTTTATGTTGGCCACAACCCACCGTTAGCTGTGCACATGTAGTACTTTTGGGTGGTGGAGGGCTGGACTGGTACATTTGCAGTAGTTATGCTGCAGACCCTCACGCACATGAAGGCAAGACAGACATGGAATAGAAATACCTTTGCGTGAATAACAGGTTCCCATGAGAAGAAACAGTGGAGTACTGAGCCTTTAACAAATGTGGAGAAGGAAGAATTGTTTGAATGGGAAATGATAAGATAATGGAAAGGCTCTGGCTCACAGATGTAACATAATTTGAATCGGGTAACTGCTCTGATTTTCAATACATTAGTAATTAATGACTGGCATTTGGAGAATGTCAGGTGGATAATACAGCAGTTAGGGGAGCTTTCAATATCTTCATCTTTTAACAACTTGTTCCGCCCCCATCCCTTTGAACAGTATAAAACAGCATCAAGGGAACTCATAGATGTTTTACATGCGTTCTGTAATAGAGGTGCCCACTGTTAGAGGAGAGGTCTATTAATTGCGCTGTACCTACAGAGTCCATTAACAGGGACTGACAGCAATACAAGCCCTGGAGGTTCACTTCTAAGTCTTGCATTGAGGTGAAAAAGGTCTTTAGACAGAGATCAGTACCTCACTGCACAGCCCCCAAAACCCTGTAGCTGGAGGCTGTGCAACTGTTCCCTGCCATGGCTCCATAACCTCTTCAGAGGCACAAACAGAAGACTACGAAGACTTTTAACTCCCAAACCCACCCTTGATATTTCTTGTGTGACGCATTCTTGGGATACAGTCACTTAGTCTTAACTGCTTGTAACACACAGGACAGTTGCAGAGCTTGGGAACTGTATTTCTCAACTGAAGTGTTTGCCACTTTGGATACTGCTTGTTGATGCACTCTTCGTTGATGATAACAACTCAGTAGCTTGCCAATTAAAAAGTAGTTAAAATAATTTCAGTAACTGCTCTCTAATCCAGAATCCTTTTCTCCTTTCTTTTTTCCTGTGGTTATATAATAAAACAGGTCATTATTTTCCTAAATTCTTCTTTCTGCTCTTTTCTAAAGGTAAGAAAAAAAAGAGGATAATGAGCTATAGCACTGAGGAGTTTATGTGCAACATCCTGTCAAAAAGCACAGTGCAATTAGAAGCGTAAGGAGAAAAAACAGAGACATGTATCTTTAATCTTAATCACTTAGAGCAAATGCAGGTGCTACCTGCAAACAGCACAGTTTTAAAAAGCCAAGGATGAACTTCAGTTTAAGATATTCTAATGAAACCGCCACTTTAAAAAGCTACTTCAGATGCTTCACCCAACCTACAACAAAGATAAAATTTCCCTTTCCTACACTTCCAGCCCCTTCAAAAACCTTAATTTAAAAAACATAACCCTTTCTAAGCAGGGATACCTTCTGTCAAACAAAACACTTAGAAAATAATGTTGATGCTTCCTTGACCTGTTTGTTAAAGATCATGCAGTGCTCACCAAAGATGCCCAGTTAGTATCTTGGGGACTGATCCCATTTGCTCACCATCGGGCTTGGTACAGGCCTGGGAAGGACAGCACATTTCTCACCCTGCTTGTCAAAGTATCTCTAGAGGCTTACTTAAGAGAAGACTCAGGCATGAAGAGGTTCAAAATGGTGAGGATGATTAGTCACTGTAGCAGAAGCTGTCATTCTGCAACATTTAAAGTCTTAAAGAAAAGGGCAACTTATAGAGTATAGTGACTAGTATAGTGAATTATAATAGTAGTAAACTATGCTATTATGAGCAAAAAATACTATATGGATAAGGCATTTTTATTACTACCGAAAAAAAAGGAAAAGGAGATTTGACAGATCTGCTAGCAAGTGCTGGTCTCTGCAGAGCAGCAAACTGCAATTTCCTCCCCATTTTGCATCCACCACTCAGTGCTGCTTCCTGAAGTTTGGTCACCTACAAGTGGGGAAGAAATTTGGCTTGCCGAACCTTCAACTGCTCGTAACGATGCGTGAAGACAGACAGAGACCAGCTTGACTCACAGAGCCCAGGTGGAATTTGCAGGAAGGATATCATATGGATAATTTGATCCAGGAAACTCTCAGAGACTGACTCCGAAGGAGCAGCCTCTGAGTGAAGCTCAAGAAGTGGACCAAAAACCAGCCTGAGGGCTGCAGGTGGTTAATTTCTCGAACCACTGCAACAACTTTCTGAGAGAAATTCTGCTTGAAAGGCACAGTCTTCAAAAGGTATTTTTAAAATATGCACCTCCCCTCACATGGAATATATGTGCCTAATGACATATTAGGCTGGAAAAGCACATTACGAATAGGCAGCACATCTGAAATGTTGGCTTGACAAACCGAGATTTGATGGAGGGCTGCACTTCTGCAACAGGTAGCTGGAAGAAGAGATTTTATGTAAATCAAGTACATTAGGAATGAGTTCTGTAATAGTCTTTAGGCAAATTAAATGCTTGCTCTTGAAAGCCTGATTGTATGTTTTATCTTCCAACTAGTAAGTGCTGCTTTTTTTAACACTGTTTTCATCAGTACCTTGACTAGCCTTTTGTCCTCCCCTAACTGTGCTCTAAGGGGAACTTTAAAGCCCTTTAGAAGGTGCTAAATCAACAGCTTTGAGTATCTTCTGTCCTTAGCACAACCCATGGCGCTGCTATCTTCCCACTAAGCCACCCGGTCCTGATCTGCAGAGGTTGACCAGAATTACCTTTAAGACCAGGAGTGCAGTCTAAAAGAGCACCTGCCTCCTCAGGTTCCCAGTTAGTGTGCAGAGGCTTTCCTGGAAGCTTTCCTGGAGTAAGGAGCCTACGTGTACGTGCTGATCTATGTAATTTCTGCAGCCTGGGACCTGGAGGACTGCTCCCACACCTGCTGCGGAAGCTGCCCTGCACTACGTCACCACCACGCCAAAGGCTGCTGATGCTGCCATGAATCTGTCTGAGGCCCCTCCTTGGTGCCCTCTGCGGAAATGGCTGTGCAAACTGCTGCATGCCGGCTGCCTCCGTTTTCTGTCTTCCTAAATTCCTCTCAAAAATCTAGTTTCCATCAGTAGGACGCCATCCTTCGCTTCTTTTTCTGAGCTCCCAACTCGATTATGCGTTGTTAAACAGCTGCTGCATGTCAGAGTGAGTGAAGCAACCTGTCTGCATCTCCTTCTTACTGCTCAAGAGTTTGTGCAGCTCCCGAGATTAAAGACTTTACAGAAATGATCAGCAAAGTAACCCATGTCCATTCCTCTTAATTTAAAATCACAACCAGTGTATTCTCCCTAGAAACCAATACTAGTAGGCCTAAAAATCTCTACAGTCGTAGTCAGCACCATTTGTAAAGTAATAGCAGTAATAAAGCTGCATTTTCCGCATGTTCCTACTGGAGTAAAGTGGAGAACCAGATCAGAAGCTAGTAAAACAAGGGGCATGATCGTGATTTACTTGTTGAGAAACTTCTGAGAAAGGAACAGCTGGCAAGAGAGTATTTATGTGTCATCTGAAGGATGATACCTTCCACCAAGGCAGCCTAATCCATAAAGAGAGCAGCAGGATATCAGAACTGGGTGCATAATAAATTGGAATCCTTGAGTGAGTCTGAACCCTTCTGAGACTGAAAGTGCTGGTAGCACTTTTCCTTTTACCAATGAGAAATTATGACTATTAACTGAGACACACTGATGCACAGGATGCACTCCAAGGCAGCCACAGACAGCTCATTAATTACTATTGTAGGTTGGAGAGAGGAAGAAGTATTCCATGATCTGAACAAAGACTAATACCATACAATGCCACAAAACACACAAGAGCCAGAGACAACCGTTTGCAATCAATATGAGTGCAGAGTCCTTTGAAAAGAAAATTAACACTTCCTCCTTAATGCTAGCCCCTCTTTTCCTCTTTTTTGTACATAAATTCAGTGGACACGGTGTATGTTATGTAATCGGAATTGTATCATTTTCTCCACACATACCTACAGTTGACGGGTTTGTTCTCCTTGTTCCTGACATATGCAGTATACACTATACACTGGAACAGCACTGTCAGTCTGCTCTCACCCCTGTGATTGTATTAGTGTCAGGGAAGGTTATATATAGGTGCTTATCTATAGAATTTCCACAGTGCCAATCACTGAGGCACTTCAGCACCTCTAAAGCTTTACTAAACATACCCTTGCAGCAGTCCTGCTCTGTAGGGGCAGGATGTCCTATGCCCATTTTGCAGAAGGGGAAGACAGAGATGGAAGGCCTCACTCAAGGTCACGTAGGGTAGCTATGGAGGAACGGAGGACCACATCTTATTCCTCAGTTTCTGTGCAGGGTGTCGGCCTAGGAAGAGCAAGCATGTACATAGAAGTAATAAAATTTTGGTAAGAAAGCACCTCTACTCATTCAAGTTTATAGCTCTGAGACATCTTGGCCCTTTTTGGCGTCTCTCAGTGAGATCACCTCTTTCACTGTCGTGGTTCCTCTCCGCATTTGGAAGTTTCTCAACTGTTTCCCTCTGAGCTGTCCCTCTCCCATCTCAGCTCCTACTGCTTCAAGTTGCTGCTTTGCAGCTCTTGTCCTCCTGGTCCAAGGGACTCCCTCTGTGCCTTCCTCACCCCGATTCAGTAACTCCTGGGGCGATGCACCCTCACTTCTGTCTTGGCCTCTTTGAGTTACCGCAGGCTGTCCCTGCAGATCCGTCCGTATGTTTGGCAGGTGCAGATGATGCCTTAACTTAAGACACAACAAAATCTTGGTCACTTGGACTCGAAACAAGATGGTGGCAGGGACAGGATGGGATAGGATGTGGCACATCTGGTATAGCAAAATTAGGTAATACCAGTGCCGTGATGCCAGCTGAAACAGCACTGTCATGTTACATGCTTATTTTTCTTTCCTCTGTACGATTCAATATGACTGCTTTTAATACATGTCACGTATCCAGGCACCATGAAACACATGCAAAATACAATGTCATGTAAGTCACCTCTCCCTCTCTGCTGGGACCCCTTAGCCAGACTTTCTGTTCCTTCAGGGACGTGCCCAAACTCCCCAGTCAGCTCCCAACAGTGTGCCCTGCATTACTGTTAGGAGACTTTTGAAGTACGAGGGGAACCAACAAAGCTCAGCTCCTGTTCAGTCAGCTGCAGCTGAGCAAACTCTTGTGAGCCCCACTTTACTCTCAACCTCAAGTCCTTATTTCTGCCACAAAATCATTAGAAAACATGCCAGTAAGGACTGGAACATACACACACACATGCATGTCCTGTGCAAGGATCACTCACTCATTATCAAAATATTAGGCAAAGTATTTTTCTACATATTTTGTTCAGCCTATTTGACTCTTACCGGTTAAACCATTTGCCCTACAACTTCCTAATCTACCACTTGCAAAAAGGTTTATCCAGGCAAAGAAATATTTTCTCGTGTCTTGCAATTATCCTTAAAATCAATGTTTATAGACATATATGTACAGACTTACGTGTAGAACAGATTTAATTTACACGAATGACTGCTAGGTGTTTATGCAGGTCATGATGAAGAAGTGCTAGTAAATTCATTGAGCCTCATGTATTCCTAGCACAAATGTAGCTACAGAAAGCTTGCAGATGTATTTTAGCAATGGTTTAAAGCAATTCTACTCATATGGAAAACAGTATTCCTCTCCTTGAAAAGCCAGTTCCTTCCATATCATGAGGCCAATTACACAGGACTCAAAAGGAGAAAATAATTTGTATGAATATGCTTTCTAAAGCTCTTTTAACTGATTTGAAAAGTTTATCTATACATAAAATGTGCCGTGTTAGATTTTAGTGTCTGGCATTCTTCCACGGCTAGCACTAAGGCTTTCACAGAAGGATATTTTTGGCTTCATGATAGCAAAAGGATCCTCTTTCTAACCTGAAGACATTGGACTTTGGATCTGTCTCTGGTCCAGGACTGAATATTGCTTGTCCTGGGCTTCAGGCCAGTGTAATTTGGGGAAAGAAATTCCACATTTGGGAAAATCAAGAATCCATTCTTTGGCAGTTTCTTTTTCAAATGGTGGCTCTTTGATGCTATTCGGAAATTTAAAATCTTGGAAGCGGTTACTGAGGAGCTGGATTTATTGGGTGTTGTGCAGGTGAGGTAGCCAAAGGTCAAATTTTCGTCTGTCACATGGTAACTGCAACTTACCTGCAACTTGGTTCAAACAATTTATTTCATGGGCATTATCTATATTTAATTATTTCTTTATATTATACACGCAAATTCCTTTGGTAAACAATTCTGTGGGGAGTGACACAATTTCCTAAGCCTTTTTGCTCCTGTATTACAGAAAGAAGTAGCACAATAACACGAGCGTAGTTTCATTACCGCACCCAGCAATCTGTCTGTAATCAGCTTTGCATGACATGCATTGCCCTGCATCTTCTAAACAGCGTGCACTCCACTGCAAGGCAGATGTGCGTTAAGAAACAGCTTCCCAAGCCGCTGTGGCCATGCCCCTGGCCAAACACTGCAATAGCACCAGCTCCACGCTCCTCCAGCCTCTGTGCTGACACTGGGTAGCTGCCTGCCTTTGTTGGTGGCAGCCCGGGCAATAGGTATGGCTGGAAACCTCGTTGAGGGGGAAAGTGAGGCTGTGCAGGAAGGTGGGAGAAGACAGAGGGAGGTACGCCCCCTGTGCGTCCTCTAGAGCTGCTTCTCCTCTGCAAACCAGCCTGGGGAACATCCTGAACTAAGGTCTTCTGTCACGAAAACACACTGACAGTCCCTACTTATTTTGCTCGCTATATGACATACTTTATTTAGGAGAATCACTGTGCTTCAAACTCAGTTAGTCCTAAATGCTATTGTTCATGTTAATACAATTGTTATTTTGATTGATAATAAAAGCCTACACTCCATAGTAAAAGCAGCAATGTCGGACACAAAGACATGACAAAATCTATAACCTGACCCTTTAAAACCTGCCTTGAACCATCAGGCTTGACTTACGAGACTAGTTACAATAGCGCTTCATGCAAAAAGCATTAGGTTAATGCTGGATCAGGCAATGTTGCCAAACACACCCTGGCATAATTAATCAAGAATATTTCAAAAACAGATCACCTCCAAGAGGTTATTGATTTCCTGTCACGACACGTTTTCCTTATGAGGTGCTACAATGCTATGTATCTGAGATGTGCTGGCATGTATTTTTCAGTGACTAAGCCTTGATCTATCTTCCTGGATTCCTGCCACTGGTGCATTGACATCTGCAACTACTCATGTTTGACAGTCTCATGCATGAGCTATGTGGCTTCCAAGTTGGATGGGATTAGTACAGGAGACTTTCTGAATACTTCAAATGTAATTGAAAGCAGATAAATACAAGGGTCTCAAGAGGGTGGCATACTTTGTACAAATGGTATCACATTCAATCATGCATATACATGCTTAGAATGAGAAAGATCGCAGTGTTAACCAGCATAGTATGCGAGGAAGTTTTCCCCCTTGTTCTAAAATACGTATGAATCCTGATAATGTCCCGTTTTTCTAAACTCCACATATACTGCATGGCTGAAGTGTGGCTGCACAAGCACGCAAATGTACACATTTGGGAGAAGGGTCAGGGGAAGAGGAACATGTTTTGAGACTGGCAGGTGTTTTGCCTTTCATTCATGCTTGAACTAAGGCACTTGTCTTCTGTGAGCCATGCCTGCTATATGATGACAGCTGAAGACAAACTACACATCAAGTAATCTCAAGATTATGCCGTTATAATGTAAAATGTCAGCAAATGAGAAATGATCTTTTCTATTAGAGCAAAATTCAACTTTATTCCTTACATAGAGCACATTTTTACTTACCTGTTTTTCTTGGTGAATGTAGACATTGATATCCTCATCTGTAAATGCATGTTTGTATATATTTACTGAATATTGTAAAATAGAGGATGTAAACTCTGCTGTACAGAGTTTATCTTCTACGTTGCCTTTTTTAGATTTTGAACTCTGCAAAAACAAGTAATCTTCCTTTATTGCAGATAATGCAGAGCTTGATAAACTCTTCTAATGGGAAATAAACTACTGTTTCCTGCTGTCAAATACCTATTGAGGATTGCAGTGATGGGTAACATATCATAAGTACAAGAGGGCTATGATACTGAATATATGTGATACCAAAGGGCTTCAAGATAATCAGTTTGTAGCAGAGCTACAAAACTTCTCCATGTTGTCTTGCAGACTCTGGCCTGATTTTTTCTGTTCGCTTTAACCTTGGTAAGCCTGGCTCTGATTCCCTCCTTAAGAGCTCTGTCCCCAGCCAGGCTGGTCTCGCTGAGGTATCAGTGACCTGCATGGCCTTTCTATTCCAGATGTGAAACAAGAAGAGATGGAGATGTGATGTGATTCTTCTTCTTACCACATGGTAGCATTTTTCCTAGTAAGGAGGGCAGCAGAACTGTAGCATGTGGTGTGGTTCCTCAGAGAGCAGCAGGTGAGGGGAGGAGTTGCAAGAGGATAAGTGGTCTCACGTCTCATACACTGGGGAACCCTGGAGAAAAGAGGACTTCCTACTCTGCCTGGTGTTGCAGCTCTGCCATGGAATGAAGTCCTGAAAGACTTCTGTTTCAGCCTCCCAGCAACAGCAAATCTGCTGAGGTCCTAAGCAGCTGGTGTAAGGTACCCCTCGGTCTCCTTCCCAGGACCCTGCTAAATGTGGTCAGAGGAGTTTATCAGCTTGGTCATAATTGCAGGATCGTAATGCATTCTGGTATCAGAAATCTTATCCATATTCCCCTACTGCTACAGGGATTCAAGACAGGACTTCCTTTGCAGCACCTGCTCATAAAACTGTAAAACAAGGCAGCTGTAAAGTTTTGCCATGTATCTTTCAGCTGGTCTGATCTCTTCTGTGTTGGGAGATGGATGCTCGTATCAGGACTGAGGTCACCCATACATGCAAGTGACTCATGACACTGTTCTTTAAAGGTTAGAAATATCTTATTTTACTGGAAGGTTAGCCAAACACTGAAGGCTGCAGTGTCTCTGTCCTTGGAGATATTCAAAGCCTGACTGGACAAGGTATAGTGCAACTGGCTTTAGGTGGCCCTGTTTGAGCAGAGGAGGTGGACAAAATGATCTCCAGAGCTGCCTTTCCACCTTGGCAACTCTGATTCTGATCCATGATCAGAATGTTCTTGGGAACATGATCTATGTTCCCAAGTGCCTGTCTGTTTGGTTACTGGCCTTTACATCCAGTCTTGTCAGTCCTCCCTACCTCTTCTTCCATCTCCCCTTCCTGGCCAGGACTGGGACCATAAAAAGTTGCTGCATTTTTACGCATGGTCTCGATACTGTCTCCTTGGTTCTCTGGGGTGAGAGCAGAAAGGGAGAACTGAACTGCCCTGACCTGCAGCATTTCACCACTGTGTACTTAAGAAATCTCTTTTGTTCACACTCAAGGTATTTTCTAAATACAACAGTCCTGTAATTGTCAACACTTTGTAGCTGAGGAACAGAGAGACAAGAGGAAGGCCTCAGCTCCACATGCAGTTTCCTCATTGTTAATGATCACACTGTGTGTGACTGTGTTTGAGGTGGAAGATTATGGAGATGCTTTTCAGGTGGGAACAGATTGGTCAGTCACTGGACGTGTTTCATAATGTTAGCTATAACATCATTCTGTTTCAGCTAAAGTACTCACAGTGTGAGAATTGCAGAGTAAACCCATACAAACGGGGATGATCCCTACAGACATTCATTGGTGAAGAGAGATAACAACAACCCTGACATGCCTGAGACTCACTCTTATAGAGGTCATACACTGGAGAATGGCATCTGCTGGGAAGGGGAAAATGCACATTTGATTAAGAGCACCCCAATTCCACAGCAGCAATATTTTCCACTTGGAGGGCAGTAAGATTAATCTTGCTGCTAGGGGAAAGACAAGGAAACCTGGCCAAGATGCTGGTGTGGAAGCCAGGGTGGCTGGCTGGGCGGGCACAGAAGGTGAGGGAAGAAGATATCTGTTGCAAAAAGCAGGTTTACTGTGAAAGGCTGGTTAAGGCCTCCATCTCCAGATCCAGAGCTGCAGCCACCTCAGCTGCACAAACTGAGACTTGCTTGAAAGGCAGATTTGGGCCTTCACCATGCCTGGACATCTAAGGTAGTAAGAGCACATGGTGTATATAGCAAGGACGGAAGAAGCCATTCTACCAGGCCCGAGAAGGAGGACTGAGTTAAGAGCATTGCAAAGACAGGCCAGGAGGAAAAAAGACTTACCTAATACTGTCAACTTATTGTCAGTCACTGGCTTTCCCATGTTACATGCTTATTTTTTCACTCCCATCAATAAAGCTGCCTTTGCTTTAAGCCCATGGAGCCACTGCTAGCAAGTATCTATACACTGCTTATTAGGGGCACCCACGTGTGTGATTCACTTCTGCAAGTCTGTATGTGGGATCCCGAGCCAGTGTTATTTTCAGCAAGAATACCAAAGTGATTGAATCCGGTCCGTTCTACTGGCAACAGCACTTGATAAACAGGTTACATGAGGTACATCCATGCCAGGCTGGGAACTTCAGTCCTTTTGTTTCTCCTCTGGTGCTGTGGCTACAACACGTTCTTAGTGTGTTACTGAATTTTCCCTTGCAGAAGTATCTGTTTTGTGTGTGTTTTGTTGTTGTTGTTTTTGGACTGGTGTTAGTATTCTAATTACTTCACCTATTAGCCTCCAAAACTGTGGGGTATTTTTGTTTAAGAATCTTTTTTTAGTCTTGAACCAACTTCTTAACACTCTCCATTTTTGAATAAAATTAAAAAAAAAAGACTATCCCTCAGATAAAATGTCCAAGAGCAGCAGAACTACTAATAAAAGGCCTGAAACTATATTATAGTCCTTCAATAAATCCTAAACTTTAAAGAGGTAACCCTAGTAGATGCTATCACTTCTTTCTCACCTCAGGAATACCAGTTACTATTTTACCATGTTGCCATTTTACTGCAAGCAAAAAAGCAAAACAAAACCAAAAAATCTGAGCTTTTAACAAAGGGATGAGAAGTATACTGAGGTTCCAGCCAGCCCCCAATCACTGTGGGACCAGCAGGGATTACTATAGTACAATTCCTTGTCATGTGGTATATTTTCAGTTTTATCAATAATTAAGTTATCTTTTAATTGTCACTATGCTCTATAAAACTCCTCTTTACCCTTGTTAGATTTCTGTGAGGCTTGTAAAAAAAAAAAAAAGTAAGTAAAAGCACTTTATCTGTGAAGAAATGCATGCAAACAAAGAAAGAGCATCTTGTCTAAACCAAAGCAAGGGGAAATCCATCAAAATGATGGATTTTGTTCTGGAATGTGGGTGTTGGCAGTGCCTTCGGCTGGGCTCAGCCCACCACACCTCTTCCATGTCCGGAGGTCAAACTCGGAAAAGTCCTGGTGTGAGGTCCACAGCTACATAAGGGCTTGAAGGTACTGACCTCATACGTTCATGGCAGCGGGAGAAGAAAATCCCGTGGATAAAATCCAATAGTTTAAGCACCCAATCTAAGCACGTTATTTAAAATCATTTTATTAAATATGAGTGTATCTGCCTCTGTAAATGTCAACATAGACATGCTAGAAGAAGCACGAGAGGAAAAGCCAGAGGAATATTTGGGCTGTTGCCTGATAAATTTATTCTTGTTCTGACCTCTCTCTGCTGTTGAAAGCAGAGAGCAACTGGGACTTAAAACTAATGGACTGCAGCTCCAGGGCAACTTTAGACAGGGTCCATGAATGTGAGCCCAGGGTTTGCAGCATGCATCTCGGTGACTCATGTGATTGGGATTCAAGGATTCATGGCATGCCTTCAGCTAGGCATATCTTGGGAAGCAGAGAGGATGCAGCAGTAGGTTAGGGAGCCAGGCAGATCACAACAATACTTGGGAGGGAGTTGCCGTACTGTTTCCAACCTCCCCTTCCTAGGAAAAGTCACAACACATTTAAGAATAACCACAAGACCAAGGAAGCTAACAGAAACTAGCACTTTGGTCTCCCCCTCCGGTCAGCCTTCGGAAGGGATGAAGGAGCTGAAATGACTCCAGCAACATTAGTGGCTGACCTCAGGGTGGCTATGGACGTACTACAAAGCGTCGTGCCACGACCGACATCTGAACAGACGCTAGTTCCATCACCCCCACGCAACAGCTGGGAACCTGGCAAACACCAGCCAGCCTCTAACACTCCCCATAGCAGGGAAGCACTGCCTGTGTTTTAAAGGGGACCAAGCTATCACAACTGGAATTATTGGCATGCTGCCTAAGTGGCAGCACTAGGAACTGCGTCTTGATCCTTCAGGAAACCTTCTCTGTGGACCGTTCTCCTCTGCTGCGATAAAAGCTCCTTTTTTATTTTATTTTTGCCAAAACGTAAGGAATTCTTCTCACTCTGCATCTGGGAGAGGTCAACAGCTCCTCTAACCAGTAAATCCACGCCTGAGAGTTGAGGATTGCAGATTAATTAAATTGTAGGTATTCAGTTGTTTACAGCTGGTTTTGTGCAGGGAGGGTTAATAAAAAAATCTTCTATTTTTCAGAAAGGAAAGCAGTGTGGATTTAGGCTTTCTTTAATCTTGACAGAAAAAAAAAGTATTTGCAAAAAAAATCTGTTTTTTTCCCCTTAAAATAAGAAAAATAATTAAAGTATATATTTGATTTCAACTGAAAAGCCATTTTTCATTAAAAAGTAGCCTGAGTTTAATATGTGACCAGCTCTGGTGGTAAAGTAATTGAACAATATTATTGAAAAAATGTCCCGGTGCCTACTAGAATTCCTTTGTGAAGAACAGATGCATCTAGTGGGACTGAAATATAGTTGAAATAGGAGAAAATATTTGGAAGACCTTGCTAAAAGTAATTTTTCATCAAAGACATTAGCACTCTATTTGTCAAAGCATTCAGAAAGCTCTTTAATTCTGCTAGACTTGTTGTTAACACTGCTGCCTATGTTGGGACAGTAATAATCTCCCATTTAATAAGAAGCCACATTATTTAATTTTGGGTGAGGATTTGCAAATGGCAGTCTATTCATTCATTTATATATTCCAGATGTATTTAACAGTCTTCAAACTGCTTGGGGCTGAAATTGGGGAAACAAAAAATAGATTGACTGGAATATGGCAACAGTCTTCAGTACATTATACCATGCTTTCTGCCCTCTGAGGAGTCTGAAATCATTTCAACTTCCATTTCGCTGTCTTGGTTTTATTGAGAGGAAGGAAACCTCTAGACCTGACCTCATTTGGGAAGAGCAATCACCACCTGAAGCGTTCTTTCTCTTCCTACATTTATCCATCTTTCCTCCATGGAACTCCTCTTTACCTTTCTGCTGCCAGCCTCACATTGCCTGGGTGCTGCTCTGCTCCTCCAGTCTCTCTGTGCTTGTGTGGCATGGTGTGAGGAAAGGTGTTAACATAGGCTTCATCACTGGATGTCGTGTCTGGCCTTTGGTGGAGAAGAAATCCTCCTTCTTAATGCTGTGTTCCAGCAGCAGCTACAAGAGAAGCTGCCTCGTCATTCACAGCCACAGCGAGAGGCAGGCTTTCTAGAGACAGCGCAGCTATTAAGTCCTCCTAAGAGGAAAGCTCATGGAAGTTGGAGAAAAAGCATTCTTGGTTAAGGATGCTCAGGTTTAAAATGTGCAGTGAGAGGCAAGTAAATATGTCATCATTGGTATTTTCAACAGTGGGAAAGCCAATATTTTCCCAGTCTTGTAAGGATGAAAAAAAAAAAAAAAAAGAGAAACTGGAAGCAGTGGTAAAAAACAAACCTACTGAGCACCCTAAACTCAGGGAACATAAAGGATCCCAGACAAAGTGCAGAATCCACTAGAGACATTGCATTACACGTCTCAAGTGCCAGTTCTTGCTACTAATACAGCATGAGGTATTTATGCTCCCTGCTTACTTCTCAATGAGAGATGGGCAACTTACCTTGCATCTCGAGCAGGCGTGTGTGAGGCAAAAGCATACAGACAGACATAGCAGATGGAGAACATATGAGTCAAAGCACGCTCTGTAAACAGAAGTTACAGAGGAAGATAGGTGGAATGAAAATTATTTTTTATTAAGTGCTCTTAGCATGTCCTTAGGAGCCAGTTCCTTTAGCATTAGGAAACAGTTCTTCTTGTAAGGAACTCCAAACTATTTGTTTTACTGATTGCTTTGGTAGAGATGTAAGTTTTGGGAATCCAAACTGTAAGATGAAAGTTCAGCACTGGTAATGATGTTTGCGTAGGATGCATGTATCTTAGCCTGGAGGCTGACACAGGCTGAATACATAACATTCGAGCTGTGCATTTCAAAGAGAAGATACACAGCTTTCCAACATTTTCTCATTTCCATCTCAGCTCTTCATTCTTTTTAAATGTCTTCTTAGGGAAGAATGAAAGATGAGGCAAGTTCCTGGATATTGCTTTTTTTCATTCACTGACATTAAGAAGAGAAAATGGCAGAAAGATAAAATGGGAGGAAGAAAACCCATACTGGTAAAAATCCAAAACACTGAAGTTTAAGTTTTGATAAAAACCCAGAGATTTAAACAACAATTATGAAAATGAAAAGTTTCTGCCAAAGGACAATGGTTTATTTTCTTTGTTGGAAACAGCTTTTAATAATTCTATTATGCATTTGATACCTTCCAACTATAAAGTGCTATCGGTGCAAAAATTTTAAATTGAAACAAGTTACATAAGGTATTTAAATTATAATGTCCATACATAGATATATTAGTATATACTGTCTATATAAAACTCCTAGCATTTTACAGCTAAGATTTCAGCAATCTTAAAATGTCATGCATCTGCAAAATACCATACTTTGTTGTTTTCACCATAAGCACATATGTCTGAGAACTATATGGACCTTCTAAAGATCTTGACAAAGTATTGTGGTTTCTAGAGGTACACTAGCTCTTTATAATATTTCCAGAAAGAAATTTGATGTAAAGCCTGCATATAACTAACTAGTAAATGTATGTGTCTCCTGGCAGGTCACTTATTCTCAAGGTTTCCACCCAAAGATGAAGTCCTAAGATTCACTCTGCTTTCCCTTGTCTCTGCTCCTCATGGTTGAATTCTGATGTTTGCTCGCTGAAAGGATGAGTTAGCTCAGAGTTAATGGTGCTATATTTTACCTGCCTGAAGAATGGCCAGCAGAGAGGGCCGCTTTTATTTCCTTTAAAGCCACGTTGCCATAATATTCTATTGCATTTGATAGTCAGATGACTCTTACAGTCCACATAGAACTGGAAATGATGTTACTGCTTCTGTTGCTTAAATAGTCTTTTTTCAAAATGACTGGATTACCTAAAACCACTTAGATAACCTTGGTGCAGTTTAGATATACAAGAGAATTTAGTATAACCGATGTTTTCTGCCAAATGTTATTTTTTAACACTTCCTCCTATGAATCCTAAACCACTTTTTGTTATTCATCTCACTAACCATTCATGGATGAAAGGCAATTGCTGAATGTCTCAGAAACAACACCTTGAAAATGTCATTCAAATCAATTTCTCAACAGCATGAGAGGCTAGGAGGTAATTCACACTTCTTTTATAATAATATTCTATAAGAGGTACTGTAGTCATTTGCCTTCCCCCACCCCCTCCAAAAGTAAAGGACTATAAATTCATTCTCATTTAGCGCAGCCAAATGTAACAGGCTGAGAAAAACACTGCAGGCAGAATATACTACGAAGACTGCTAAGCTGTGGGAAAAAAACACCTCCACTATTGCCCCAGAACTAACCCGTTCCCCCAGAGCAGCAGGCGCATGAGGAGAAGGATTCTGCAAGGCAAACCTGGAAAATTTCCTTCCTCCTGTATGGAGCAATCTATCCACAGCCAGCAACTCCAAAAGCATCTAAGCCCAGTGCCTTGAACGCTGCCTCCTTCCATCAAGAGGAGTTCAGAACCCACTTTTGTCTCCCAAATATTACCTACGTATGAACACCCCCAGGGTCCTTCTTCCTGAAACTTCCAACAGGACATATACACTTTAGGGTTTCAATGATCTCCTGATCCTCAGATGTCAAGACACTATTATTCCAGCATTCATTAATATCCAGCTCTGCCCTGACTCTAAAGCAAGCAGTGGTTCAAGTCCCAAAGCTGGGACAAAGGGATTAGAAACCCTACGGCTAAAAGACTTGTTTCTTCCTTTCAGGTGTCAGCTGGTGAATGAGGAGGTACCAGCTAAGAAGCTCGTACCACAAGATCAGTCCCACATCTGACATTTGAGATCAGTTTCTGGCAGCCGCACCACGTCCCCTAAGCACCCTAAACCACTGCAGCAGCAGATTTGAACCGCAGCAGAAGAAGGAATGAAGCAACCAAACCCAAACCATCTCTTTTCAAAGTCTGCATATATTACTGAGAGCAGCTGTAAAAAAAATACGCTGCCTCTTTCCCTAATCAGACATGCAGACCAGGCACATTCCTGTAAGTCAGTTACTTTCAGGCAAAACCTCTGATAAATCTTGCAGCTAAGGGTGGACCCACTTTTTAGCACAACATTTGAACCTGAGCTCTTTGCTTCTGGTGACTTCATATGAAGGATGCTGGCACCACACAGTCAAGGACGCCGTAGCTCAAACTCCTCTCAAGGTGGACGCTGCATAATCTCTCTCTCATTTCACACACAGAACAGAACAGCCTGCACTTGCCGTGAGCCTCAGCCTTGCAGGACTGTCGGGGAGCTGGCAGATATTCTGCTGTATTTCAGTGCTTCTCCAGCTCTCCCTGTTAGAACAGCTTCGTGCTCTTTTAGTCTGACTGGTGCCTCACGTAGGAAAGATTACTCTTCCCTTCCATCATGCCTGGAAGCAACAAAGCAGACTTGCAGGCCAAAAAAAACCCAACCCAACCCTTTTGAATTCTGTTTTTCAGCATTTTCCATGACGATTCCCAGTCTCCAATACAAGGCTGAGGAATTCATCGCGTGCTCAGCTGGTAAGACATTCTTTTCCCCACAGCATATCTGCTAGCACTGCTGAGCAAGAGCTCCACTGTGCAGCATCTCCCTTGTCATGGAAGACATACCCTGGGGAGAAGGGGAACTTCTACAGTGCCGTTTTCTGGGCTGCTGCACAGCCAGATAGGGCTCAGGTAGGTCAGGGAGCTTCAGAGGCTGCCTGGGATGAAAGCAAAGCTTTCACCTTTTCCTGATGTATCAGGAAGAATTTCTGAAGTGAATTGCTCGTGTTCAAAGGCTTGGACCTACCCACAGAAGCAGTAGAAAATTTAAACCCGCTGTGGTGCTTCGTAGCTATTGAGCTGTTCACACGGCCTGTCCTTCTGTCCCACCAGCGAACATTTCCTGTTAAAAGAATTTCTGGCAGGGCCGCTTCATTCTGTGCAGGGGGCAGAAAGTCAATGCACTGATTAGCAGTCGCTTTGCTAAAGAGTACCCCACAAATCAGGTCTCGTCTATCTGTTTGCCTTCACATTTCTTCTGGAGCCTCTATAATTAATTTAAACAGATATAAGCACTTCTTCTCCTCTCCTTTTTGATGCCAGCTCTTCCAACAGGCTGTGCACTGAAGCTGCAGCAATTTCAAAGGCTTCCGCTCCCTGTGCAGAGTGGAGCAGCTGCAAGAATAGTTTTTTGAAGAGGAAATGGCACCCAATGGGACTGGCAGGCGGCTGCGAGCCGAGCTCAAACAGCCCCCGAAGTCCTTGGGAGCATCTGAGGACATCAAAAGACAAAAGATCCAGGCTGGGACAAGCCTGAAGAATTAATTTAACAGAATCCCCCCCCAACCCTGGAGCTTTCTTCTTGCAAACAGTGCATCTGGGAAGAAGTCTTCCTCACATTTGGTTCTGATGATCCCACTCCCATTGCAATGCTGGAAATACAGGGCTGCACGAGGGGCAGTCGCATTCCTTGTTAGTTTTTTAAGTTACAAGTGTTTAAATGGATAAATCTATATAAAAAAAACTGCAGTCCTGTATATCATTAAAAAGCTAATATATTTCTATTAATATAAATGTAGTTAATATAAATAAGCATACTGCCATATTTCAAAGTGACCGTAAACTACTCACGGTGTTTCATGCATGTGTAAGTGGTTAACAGATGGACTCATTGACATGATTGATCTCAATAAAACTGTACTTTTTATGATAGCTGGCAAACATTCCTCTGTTATTTAGAACACAGCACACACATTCCTCCTATCTTGTTTAAGAGATGTATAGAAAACAGTACCTTTGTTTCATATACATGAGCTTGTGCACAGGTGCACACGTCCTCTCCTCCCAAAGTGTGTAAGGTCAGTGACTTGGAGTCGAACTTTGTAACCTGTGTGAACTTCTAGAGCTGATCCAACAGGCTTCAGACTGAGCAGCAGGGCATTCGCTGAAGCCCTGTGGCCACTGCCACTCCTGCAGGACTACCATAGCTGAAACACGCTCTTGAAACAGCAGTCAATTTTCATGGCAGGCTCACAGATCAGAACTATTAGACCAAACGCATGTTCTTTTCTGAAAGCTGCATGCTTCCTTAATTCCCTATGTATAAATAGATGCCATTTTACTAGACTCTGCTACCGCACATCATCAAGAAGTTGTCTAGAAAAAGAACTGACACAACACATCCTGCAAAAGCCTCTTCTTTGTCAGATTGCACTAATTATACACCCACTGCATCAAACTTCTCCATCTTTGTCCTCCTAACTGGCAAATTCTGTCTTTCCCCATCAATTTCACACCACTCTTCTCTCTCTTCACTTCTGAATTTTGCTTTTCGATGAATTTAAGTTCACGTACGTACAAGTCTGAGTTAAGCAGTGTGCAGACATATTGTGCATGCCTGTTTGTGCACCCAACTCTGCACACCAATTGTCACAGATCTGGGCAGTCTTTTTTCTGAGACCTTGCTGTGTTCGGCAGGACAACACAGCGTACTGTCAGGAACTGCCCTGAAACAATTTTGCTCTATTATCAGTTTTACTTTGTGATTAACATTATGCCACATTGTTCTGGTATTGCCCAACAAATTGTGATATAGCATTATATTGTGACTATTTATTATACATTACTATGAATCAACTAATAAACTTAATTAAAAACATTTCACTTTTCCTAAGCATATAGGCTGCTTAACTGAGTTATTACATGATGTGGAAAAATAATACAGAGAACTAAGATGAGCTCGGTGGGATAATTTTCACTGGCACATTTCTCTCTGAAGTACAAGGTACACTGATACTCCACGACATTTCACTTCTTAGTTGTATTTTAGAAGTCTGACAGGGTCAGGTGTTGAGAGACAAAAATCCCACAGCCAGTTGTTTAACTTAGGACACCAAAATTAAAATGCAGAGCGAGAAATAAACCAAAATGGTCTCATACTTGAATGGAATATAAACATGCTGCTTAATTAGGTCACTAAGCATATGTTTGTTTACTTGGATATTTTCTCTCTGGCAGTTCATCTTTGGGTAACGCAACTACCTCACTTCAGATAGGGGAATTCCCATGGCAAATAACATAAAATTTATAATTTGGGGGCTGGAAAAGTGTATTTATTAGCACTATGTCAAGCACTTGATAATGAAGAGAGCTGAAGTGTGAGAGCAATATGTAGCTCACCGGCTTCTGTGTTGGATTGGTGTCCGCACAATATTTTTGCTTAGGACAGCAGAGCCATCTTAGGACAGCAGAGCCAGCAGGGAGCTGGCTGTGACTCTGAATTTCTGCCTGTCCCTGATTTACCTTCTTGATTGATTCCAAGGCAGAGATGGGTGTTGGAGCTTCTGATGCCTAATCTGTACATATGGAAAATCTTCCTGTGTTGCAAACTCAGAGGCACAAGCAATCTTCCGCCTACATTCACCTCAATCCCTACATAATTTTTTTTGGAAGAGCTGCAGAGGAGAAGCTTTGAAATCTTGCACTGTTCCCCTAAAGCTGACCAAGGAATTAGAAAATAATTACAGCTTTTAAAGTATTCCGTACAGTTGATCTGAACAGAAACGGCATCAGCAGCTTGGAGTGCCAGTCTGCGTTCAGAGGGACCCTCTCCCTAAAGCTGTCTGCAAGCAAATTGAGTTCCTGATTTTATTTCAACTGAACAAACTCCCATTAGTCCACTGTACCCTGAAGGTATGAAAGCTACCTCTCAGCTTTGCAGTGTTGGCTAATCCTTTCTGCTGCAGCACATGGGGCCTAGAAATCCCTCTATCAGCTGTGCACATGCTATCTAAAGCAGAGCCTTTCTTTAAGAGTTGAAGAAAGCCAGTCACTAGGAAGAGTTTGAGAAGCATGCTTTACTACTGTGATTCACAACTATCTGCTAATGCTGAGGCTCAGGAAGGAAATCCTGAATGCTGGGATTCACAGGAACATCCACAGGCACAGAAATGCTAAGCCTGACCCCTTCTGCTCAGAGCCCTACCATCTTGTCATTACTCTGTTCACCTCCTTTCTGGCTCTGTCACAGAGTTCCCTCTTTTACCAACCCCTACACAACTCTCATGGGACTTTAGTCCCATCCCTTACCAATCACTCTGTGCTGCATCCTCATCCACCTGCTTTCCACACGGTTGTTTCTTTCCTGTCCCCCATGCTCACTACCAAGGAACTGGTATGGGTATAGAAGAGGAAGGTTTGCAACAACTCAAAAGCCTCAGATTGCCACACACATCTAAGAGTCTTTGATTTGGGATCCTGTGCTTAAGTCCTGGCTTTCCCAAGGAATATGGGACCAGCCACTCAAAGTCAGAGCTCTGGCATGTCACAGCGCCAGGAAAGTGTAACATGTTTTGAGTCCTGCCTGGGAAGGGGTGTCTCTTGCACAAGGTTCACAAGGAAATCCGTCAAGCAAACAGCTTGAATGTTGCTGTTTCATTCATCATAGGCAACGAACCTGACTGCTTGTAAACAACATTACATCACTTGAATCTGCATGTTGCAACAAACCTGCAAATTATTTTTTTAGAAAAGCGTGTTATTTGTAGATTCTGGAGATGTATTTGATCTCCAGTACTCTGAGATACTATCAGGATAACTGAATGTAGAAAGAAAAAGGGAGGAAAACTAGACCATTAACTCAAGAATACCTGTGGTCACCGAGCAAAGAAGAAAAGGGGACAAATCTATGTTAATAGAAGAGCTTGAGCTAAGTCACTTAAAGGCATGCCTGCACAGATGCATTCAGTACTTACAGTTCCCATATTGCCAAAGCAATCCTCAGCAATCCAGAGGAGCACTGACATCAAAAGTCAACCCTCCTACTTGTATTGGGTTTACACGGCAAGGTTTTGGTAGCAGGGGGCTGCAGGGGTGGCCTCTGTGAGAAGAATCTAGCAGCTGCCCCATGTTAGAGCTCCAGCTGGCTCCAAAAGGGACCCGCTGATGGCCGGAGATGAGCCAGGGAGAGAAGTTTGTGCCTCTGGGAGAGAAGATTTAAGAAAGGGGAAAAAAAAACCTGCAATGCAACAGTAGCTGGGAGAACGAGGAGTGAGAAGCAGCCCTGCAGACCCCAAGGTCATTGCAGAGGAGGGCAGGAGGTGCTCCAGGCAGGCAGCAGCAGTTCCCCTGCGGCCTGTGGAGAGGCCCCTGGTGGAGCAGGCTGTCCCCCTGCAGCCCATGGGTCCCACACGGAGCAGATCTCCACGCTGCAGCCCCCCCGTGGAGGAGCCCCCGGTGGAGCAGGTGGATGTGGCCTGGAGGAGGCTGCGGCCCATGGAGAGCCCCCGCAGGAGCAGGCCCCGGGCCGGAGCTGCAGCCCGTGGAGAGGAACCCACGCAGGAGCAGGGGGTCTGGGGGGAGCTGCCGCCCGTGGGGGACCCATGCTGGAGCAGTTTACTCGTGGGGGATGGACCCTGTGGTACAGAGCCATGTGGGAGCAGTTCTTGAAGAGCTGCTGCCTGTGGGCAGCCCCCGCAGGCTCAGTTCGGGAAGGACGGCATCCCGTGGGAGGGACCCCGCGTGGAGCAGGGGCAGAGAGGGACCGTGAGGGAGCGGCAGAGACGAAGCCTCAGGGACTGACTGCAGCCCCCATTCCCTGTTCCCCTGAGCTACTCGGGGGGAGTATGTAGAAGAGGATGGATGGGGGGAAGGTGTTTTTAGTTTGCTTTTAGTTCTCACTGCTCTAGTCTGTTACAAATAGCAAATAAATTGTATTAATCTTTCTACATTGAGTCTGTTTTGCCCATGACAGTAACTAGTGAGTGATTTCCCTGTCCTTATCTTAACCCTTGAGCCCTTTTTCATTTTACTTTCTCCCCCTGTTCCTTCAAGGAAGGGGAGTGAGAGGCGGTGGTGGACCACTCTGCTCTAGGCAGCAATACGCTCAGTCCTTCTGAGGACACGGTGCATGCGCAAAGCGATCCTCACTAGGAGCCTGGGGAAGTGCCACCTCTGTGGGACTGAAGAACCAGGTGCCCAGTTCTGACAAGCCTGCCCTGAGTCTGGAGCATGTCAGAAGCTTGCCCTTAAGCCAAACCCTGATAATACCTGACAGACCAGCAAAAGACATACCTATGCAACATTGTCTCTTTGGCAAAATTCAGCCCCTTGCTCTAATGATGAAGGTGTTGGAACACCTCCGATATCAAAAGGAGTGTTTTTTCATAATCCAGTTCTGATAGATGGCTGACCTCTGTTTCTGAAGTTCCCTCCTGAAAAGATTGGGTAGGAAGGTGACTCCTCACAAGGAAAATTTCAGGCTGTCCTTTTTATCTTGATGAATTTAGAAGTAACCGAAAGCGTTAGGCAAACTTAACTATAAACACTTTTATGCATAAAATTTATCTTTATAAAAAGATGCTCCAATCTGCATTTCTCTTCATTTGATTTAGTCTGCATCCCATTTTCCCTCTATACCCATCCTTTTCCTGTTTGTTTTAAGAGCACAGGCTGCTGGGAACATGTATCCAGCCTTCATATCTTCAGAGGTCCCAGCACACTTCTGGCGGTGGATAAAAAACCTTCCTTTTCTTGCGTTGCAGGCCCAAGCCCCGGCTGAGACTCAGGGAAGCCCTTCTGAGCCGGCTGCAGCACGGCACAGGCACTGTGGCGACAGCAGATCCTCCTCACCACGGCAGACCCCTCCTTTTATGGGCCTGAGTCGAAAGCAGGACAGGGTTTCAGAAACTTGCAGCCTCCGTTCCCCCCCAGATCCCACTTCCCGGACGCAGACTTTAAGGACAGGCGTGTTTTTCACAAATAGCCTGTATTTTCTGGACAGAGTGCCTCAGCAGTTGTTCCTCCTCTATCAGCCTCACGTCATCTCCTGGGATGAGTTCTGATTTCTCAACACAGATTACTTGCACCTGGACGGGAATGACAGGGTGTTGGCAGAGACGCCGAGCAGACAACAGGAGCGGGGAGAACCCTCGCCAGGCTTTGTGTGTGCAACTGCTGAGTCAGTTCAACAGCCTCAGATACCCCCACCCCACAAACACAGGTGCAGATGACCATAGAAAAGTAATCTTAATTTGGCTGCCGCCCAAACTCCAGATTCCTCTTGGCTCCCCCGAACACTTCTCCCACATGACCTCATCTCCCATGCCCTTGCAGCAGATAGCCAAGCAGACAAAGCACAGTGGATTTCCTAAACATCCAGGAGTTGTGGAAGTGGGAAGGAGATGAGAGCCTGATACAGGAGAGAGGAAGAGCAAATAGGCATGCCTGGGTCTGGGCCTCTGACCCTCAGACTTCCCCCACGCCCATTAAAGTCCAGGAGCCACATCCTCAGAGCTACCGGGTTGCCTTTGTGTCCTTCCAGCAGCAGCACAGGGCTGCAGGAGCTCCCCATGTGAGGAAGCCTCTGCTAGTGTCAAGCTGCTCTGCACAGCACCCTGCAGTCCCTGCTTTGTCCCCATTTGGGACAGGATTAGAGACTGCTCCATACCAACCTTGTGGGAGGCTCAAGCTGTCACCATTCAGCCCCAGTCCCTCAGGGAACTGGTCAGGCCCCTGCCCCTCTCTGCCTCATGCCCCCCACCCCCCCCCACCCCCCCCGTAGATGAGGACCTCAAGTCCCCAGGCTTGAGGACTGAGGGCTACTTTCTGCACTCATCCCAACACACGAATTAAGGCCGAGTACAGCCATGGCATGCAGAGCTCACAGATACCCAAACACAAACACCGAGGACTAAGGAAGTTAGGTTTGACCTACACAACCCATAAATGTGCTCCTGACTACCATGCAAGCCTTTCCTACATTAACTTACATTACCCACCTCTTTACAAAAGAAGGGAAAACCCTTGCCTTTCTAATCCCTTCCTAACAATTAGCCAGTCCACATGTTTACCAGTTGCTAATGAGACTCATGGAGCCGGACCCAGTGGCAATGCACAACTCCTGAACAAAGGCTGTGTCCATGCTGCGTTGCAGTTTCCAGATGAAGCCACTTCAGCTGCACAGCCAATGAACTTTGTAACTTGCCCCATTTTGTTCTGGGAGACTCTTGCTTTTTCCCCCTTTACTGATATTTCACAGAAAAGTAATTTTTTTTTTTTTTTTTTCTACTTTTGATTATGGTGAAGCAAAACAGATCTTGGAGTACTTCAGATAGTGGAAGTTTCAGGAATTTACTTGCTGTTTGAAACAGGGATGTGGACTAGGAACCTCTGCACACCCCCAGCCGTAGGGACCACTGCTTCAACAGCTATGATTTGGTATAGGAAAATCAAAATCTGTAGCACTCAGATGTGTATCACATTTCATGACGCATATTTAAGAACCACCCATTCCCTCATCTCGTGTTTAGCATATCCCATGTGTTAGGGCAAAAAATAAAAACCTGAGCAGAAGGCACGAGAATGACAACACCATCGGGAGCCTCCTGCTGTCGGAGGCTATATAGAGGGGAACTTTGTTAGTTTGGCTGAGCTTCAAATTTGCCCTAAATATGGTACAACTGGCTTAGAAGAGATGGGACAACAGGGTGAGGAAGCTTGCCACTGGAGAACTTACAACATAAGCTGGTGGCTACTTTCATCTTTGCTGGGCTCTCACACAGACTGAGCAGTAAAGGTAACACTAATAAATACTACCAGGTGTTACGTACGGTGCGTGCGAAACTAACATCGGACTACTAACACACAGCAGGGGTTGTGACCCCGTGGGACAGGCCACCAGCAAGGAGTGGCACGCAGGTGTCTGCACCCTGAGGAGCTCCTGGTGGGAAGGAAAACATCAACTGTGAGAGGAATTCCTTTTTTAACACAGTGTGAGAGGGTGCTCTGCACCTATTTAAATCTGAATTGTGTGGGCAGTGGAAGTGAAAAGGGAAGGGTGGGCAAGGTTAGGACTGCACGTAAAATTTTCTGGATCAGATGGGAAAGATTCCTATTTGGCATCTGAACACGCTGCGGGAAGCACTCTTGACTTTGTGTCTATACTTTTGGCCTCCTTTAGGGCTACAACCTTGTGTAAGAGACCTTTGCACAGTAGCCATGAAGTTGCTTCACAGTCTTTGCCGGCTCCTAAGGACAAATACTGAGTGGGAAGCTTTACTCTTTCTGTCAACCTGGACTGCAGTCATTGCAACCTTCCAGGGTTGCAGACTGTGTCCAAAGAGCCTACAAGCATCCTCTTGCACATGGGCTCTGGGCTAGGCTTTAGTTTGAAATCATGCTGTGAACTTGGGAGAAAGGAGGTGAGTGTGAAGGAAGATATGAGAACAGAAGGGAAGGACAAGGCAAGAGCCAACAGTATGATGGAGAAACGGAGATATACGTGAAAGTTGTCCTCACCAGAAACAGAACAGAAAATTGTTGACATGACACCCTACGTGAAACAGAGCTACAAAAAATACTATTAGCAGCGTTGGAGGTGTGCATGATCAGAGAGTAACAAGGAGGAAGGAACATCCTGAATCTGAATCACTATCTGTCCTCGAAACAAACAGCTAATTAATTTTTGTTTTTAAAAGCTGGAAGAGATCACTGATCATTTGAGCATGTTTCAGCATGATTAAAAACAAATAAGGACAAACCTAGCTTACAAGTACCAGCAAGCCATGTTTGGGATGATTTGTTTTTATCAGAATTTTTTTAGAAAGAGCATTTATAAAAATCCAAATATAGATTTGCTGCTCCGTATGTATGGTAAGTAGAACATTTGGTTGCACTGTCATCTCAGTGGTATTAACCTGCAGTCTCGTGATTCATTATTTATAACATCACTCTTTGTGAAGTACCAGGTCACAATCATCATAAAAACAGAGATATTTCACGTCAGTACTAAAACTGTGATCAGTCTCGAAGAATACAAAAGGAGGAGAAATTAAGTCACTCAAATGGGCAAGATAATTAGATTCTGCGAGAACACACAAGAGGACAAGCAGATCATGTCAACAGGAATTTTGGCTCTAATAGCTTAAAGTGTGGATAGAAGCTCTCATGTCATGTTTGTCAAAAGACCGTGCACAACAGCTCCACCATGTAAGCAGTTGCTATAACCTTCTGTGGACCTGCAAACAGCAAATCAGTGAATGTGCACTACTGATCTCAGCTAGTAAAATTCTGCCCTGCTCCCACTTGTTCAAGTTGTGGCAGTTCAAATTCTCATTAAACAGCATGAATCCAGGGTAAGGATCACCCCCCACTCTGTGCTTGCACAGTGCCAAGCATGAGGGGGTGGAGGACTCTGGGTGCCACACAATACAAATAATAGTGATTCATCTTTCTGATGCCTCACTATTAGTTTGATTACCTGGCTTGATTCACCTGATGTCTGTAATGGTTTCCGTGGGCTGTCAGAAGCCTTATTTCATTAAGACGTTTCTAATGGTGAAAAAAAAACAACACACCTGCTTCCTCAGAGGATTGGTTTGAGGCAGAACACAGCCTCTCCTCTTAATGCTAGCGTGCACAAGTTTGCCTGAGCTGTGACTGAGGTGAAGAGGAAGGTTAGGAATCCAAACTCTGTATCTGCAGCCAAGAGTAGCTTATCTCTACTTCAGGTGAGAGTTATGTTTTCAGGGAAACAACGCCCCAAACTGTGCTACTGCTTCTCACCCCTGCAAGGGACTGGAGGTTCCTCCTGCTCCCTGAGCACACACAGGGCATGCTGCAGCAAGCAAGTCCCAATGCCCTCGCTCTGCTCTAAGCCATGTCCTTGGAACACTTGCTGCTACAACAGTTCTGTGGAAGCAGATATTTGTTCATTTTAATAAAGCCTTGCATCTATTAATTCATCCTGTCCACATTCTCATCAAGATCCAGACTCCCTCTGTGGCTGTCTGGGACATTTGGAAAGAAAGCAACGCCTTGTTACTCCAGCCATACTCATCTATCATTTGTTTTTACAATAAATCATTTGTTTCTTTACAAACCCTTACTCCATGTCACAGTTTGATCAACCCACAACCTATTTCTACCTTTCCTACATTCATTTGGTTTAGGTATTGTGCATTTACCTGTGCTGGACTAGTATTCAGCAATTTTCAGGCTGTTCAGCATCTTTTCAGGTCTTTTTTTTTTGTTAGTTTTTTTTTTGTTTGTTTTTGTTTTTAAATCTGGAAGTTAGCCATTTGGCTATCCAGCACATTCACCCCGCAACTTTAATTCCCAAGAGCTGATGGCTGCTGTGATAGCCAGCCTCCTTAATCTCAGAGTACTGTTTCTTTCAGTATAAGGAGTAAATTGTTGAGGAAAAAGTAAAACTAAACAGAAACCCAAATTTTAAAAACAGTCCTCATGCCTGCCTCTTCTACTTAAATGCTAACAATATCTCTACCTACCTTTGCAAGTGTAAGTTTTGAAAGTTTTTCTTTCAATAACTAGTCTGATTTTGCTGAACAACTCCTCCCCCCATCAACAGGATTCCCTTTCATTTCTTATATCCCCCTCCAGTGCATGCTTTTTTCTTCTTCACATCCTGCCATTGTCCTTTAACCATACTTGTAAAAAATGTTTGTGGAAAAACTGCGCCTCTCTTTGGCCTCCACTATTTCCGTTCTCTTCTGTCCAAGACCTATGACCAAAATCCTCCTAATCATTAAGAAAGCTTCTAAACTGTACAAATAACCAGAGACAGAGACACCTGACAAAATTACATCTTGTGATCTAAGCCAGTTATAGGCAGAGTATCAACCTCGACTAATTACACAGTTACGAGCTGTTTCAAAAGCCTTCTTCCAAGCCCACAGCTAAAGCTGGCGAAAGTCTTCAACATTAAACTCTTGCAGCTTCTAAAAGCAATGTCACATCTCTTTTCCTTTTTGTGCACGATTTTAAGTGATCTAAACTGTGAAGTTCAGTCAGTCACAGCTCCAACTGCACCTCCGATCACCTGAAAAACATTCACAACGTAAGGCAGACAGGTTACATAGTACGCTCTTTCTTGAGGAGTACAGGCCATTAATCTCTCTTGTGTAGCCAGTGTGAAGCAATTCCCTGTCAGCAGACACAGAAGAGGAGATGGGAAGATAACCTTTCCCTATCTGTGTTGCAGCAGCCTCTGAAGGCTGTTAATCTCTCCAGAACAGCCATTACCATGATGGCTCTGCATGCTGCGCTTGAGAACAGTGACATTTCATCAGCTGCCTGCTAGAGATGCTGAATCAATGGAGAATTACTTTACAGTTTTCCAGGGACAGACATGACTAACAACGCATGCTGTATCTGCTAAAGCTTCTGCACTGCTCACTCACACATTATTAGTATTTTTCCCACGTGCTTATATTCCTGCGTACTCCTCCTGAAACCTCTCTCAGACGTACCAGCCTGTAACCTACCCTGTTCTGCTGCAGAACCTCTGCTCAAATAACCTCACCATAGCAAATGCACATCTTGGCATCTTGCTTTTCTGGGCTTGCAACAATGGCTCATAGTCAGCATTATTCTACTTCTCCATATTGGAACAGAGCAAAAAGCCAAATGACACCACTTTAGGTCACACACAGTTAAGCGAAGGTAACCTTGAATCAGGATTGATGTTAGCTACTGCTTTGTTCTGCAGCCTCCTGAAGGATCCATTTCCTAAGTCACTAAGCATGGGACAGACTTTTCCAAAGTTATCTATATACCCAGAGCCCACATTCTGCCTTTAAGTGAGGGAGGAACTCAGGAGCCATGTATGTTTGAAAAGGTAATTTTGAAATCAGAGAATGAGAGGAAAACTGCGCTGGAAAGGGACCTCTGGAAATAGCCTAGCCCAAACCTGCTGCTCACAGAAGGTGTGAACTACAGCAGGTTGCCCAGGGCAGTGTCCAGCTAGGTTCTGAGTATCTCCAGAGATGGAAACCCCACAGCTTCTCTGGGCAGTATGATCCAGTGTTTAGTCACCTTTACAGTAAAAAAAAAAAAATTTTCTTATGCAAAAGTAGCTCAGGATATCATTCAAATATTTCTCTCTCTTCTCTGAGTAACCTGAAAAGCTGCCTACTCATCTGGGGGAAACTCCCCCAGCAAGTGGGAAGCGTGGGTTCCCTGCCCTCACACATCATCTTGAATTTTTTAAGACAATAATTTACAGCATAGATTGCTAATTCTGAAAAGAGATGCTTATTACTGTGTCTGTTTTCTAGCAAACAGCAGAAATTATGCAAACATTGTGGAAACAACATTAAAGAAAGCCTATATCTCAGCAGTCCTTTTTCTTACCCTCTTTTCCAGCTCCTAGTTACCAGTGCTGATGAAGTGGAAGAGTAGAAGATTTAGCAGAGCTTTGTTCTTCCTTTTATTACTGTATAGGATACTGATGATGCTATCTGCCTCTGAGATTCATAAGCAGGATGAAAACAATGCCAGTGTCATGCCTATCCCTTAGAACCTAATGTTCAGTCTAAGACCTGCATACAGCATCTATCTGTACATCACAAAAAGAAGGGCTTTCAAATGGGACTTGCAGCCAGCCATCAGGCCCACTGGGATTTTTCACCAGTTTGTCCATCACATCTCCACCTTTCTCTCGTAAGGTTATTTTTTTAATCACGCTTACTAATATCAGGATTGGTTGAGTAATCTTCCACACTGTAGCTTGCATTTTCTTCACCAACATAAATTGGTAAATTCAGAGACTCGTTGATCCATTTTACAATAGTTAGCTACTCATTATTAGCCCCAATTAGGCTTCAAAATAATAAAAAATGATAATAAAAAGGTGGGAAAGAAATCCTCCGAAGTCTGGAAGCAAAGCTCCTGAGTACAAAGAGGATCACTGCCGAAGAACCAACTGAGGTGACTTCTACACAGACAGGGTTGTTTAATACAAAATGCATTTTGGTTGAAGTAGTATCACCTATGCTGCCAACATGCTTTATGACCTAAAAAATAGCTGATTATGAAATGAGGAAAATGATGGGATGATATAAATATAACCAACTTCCAAAGCAGTAATTAAGGTAATGCTATAAGATAGTCCATGGCCAGAGAGGGAATTATGGGTCTTTTTTTGGTAAAGCTGAGAAATGGATATGTCAGATCAGCTACCTAGTACAATAAAAATAAGACAGCTTCCAAAGTAACTACAAAGTATAATAGATGTACTAAGTCATTGACTGCAAAGGTTAGAGACACCTGGACCAAGACAGGATTATCTTTGCTGGATTTTTATATGGAAATAAAATGTCAGCTGAAGTCAACCTTGTCTGTACCAGAAAATTATATTCTATTATTATGTATAAAATAACTCAACATGAAAAGATTAGGGCAGACAAAGACTACTACATTTAAAGGACCCTGATGTTAACTGGAACAACAGAAAATGATATGAAGTTAAGGATGACAGTGCTACATGCCATGTCAAATTTAGCTCATGTAAACTAATATGATAGCTAAAGGATGTTCAAGTATAGCTTCCAGATGGAAGAGGGAGAAAAAAGAAGTCAGAAAAAACTTGCTTAAGATGATTTTTGGTGACTTTATTACTGGAAGAACATAGTCAGCCAATTAAGACTACGCTAAAAAGAACGTAGCCTCTTGCAGGAATTGTACCCCACCAAACAGAGCTCCATCCATCCATCTCTACATATATGCACAGAACTGTTGACAGATACTGTGACAGAATAAATGTAAATACAGAAAGTTAGCCATTTCTACCACTTTTAAATATTTTGAAAAGAGCAACTGATATAAGGACATAATTGGGGTAAAGCTCAACTCACTAGCTTCTCAGTTACAAAAGGTTTTTGCTAAAATAATGTCCTATACTGCTTTCCAGTAGAGACTGCTATATTGCTTATGCTGGATTGCTCACGGATAAAGAGGTGTTAGAGAGATACCTTTACTAATGAGAGGGCTGAGCAATCACCAACCACATGACGTTTAACAAGAGCAAGTGCTGGACTCTGCACCTGGGATAGGGCAACCTATACATATCCCTATATGTATATACATACAGAGTAGGGGACAGGAGGCTGGAGAGCAACCCCACAAAAAGGGATCTGGGGGTTCTGGTTGACATCAAGTTGAACACGACCCAGCAGTGTGCCCAGGCAGCCAGGAGGGACAACCATGTCCTCGGGTGCTTTGGGCACAGCATGGCTGGCTGGTTGAGGGAAGGGATTGTCCTTCTCTGCTCTACACTGGTATGGCCTCACCTCGAGTGCTGTGTGCAGTTTTGGGCACCACAATATAAGAAGGTCATAAAACTATTAAAACTATTAAAGAGTGTCCAAAGGAGGGCTACAAAGAAGGTGAAGGGTATGGAGAGCAAGATGTATGAGGAGCAGCAAAGTCACTTGGTTTGTTCAGCCCAGAGCAGCGCAGGCTGAGGGGAGGCCTCATGGCGGCCTGCAGCTCCCTCACGAGGGGAGCGGAGGGGCAGGCGCTGAGCTCTGCTCTCTGGGGACAGCGACAGGACCCAAGGGGACAGCATGGGGCTGGGACAGGGGAGGGTCAGGCTGGGGGTTAGGGAAAGGTTCTGCACCCAGAGGGTGGTCGGGCACTGGGACAGGCTCCCCAGGGCAGGGGTCATGGCACTGAGCTTGACAGAGTTCAAGGAACATTTGGACAATGCTCTCAGCCATAGGGTCTGATTTTTGGGTGGCCCTGTGTGGAGCCACGAGCTAGACTCAGTGATCCTTGGGGTCTCTTCCAACTTGGAATATTCTATGATTCTGTGATTCTATGAAGTAGAGATATCACAAAAAAATCTAGTTGCAATGGAGACATTTATAGTGTCCTTCAGTAAAACCAAAATGAAAACAACTAGCAGTAAGATGGTAAGGCCTGAAGTACAAAACATCTGAATTAAATCAGAATACTTGTTAATCAAAGATACATGCTTTCATTATGGACGAGTCTTTAAGAGGAACTTATTAGATTGCTTCAGCAATTAACATACCATTGTCAAATGCATTATAAATAAAAATATGGATATCAGAAATAGTCTATCTTCATTCCAGAACACAGAGAATTCATTCCATAAGCAGGAAAAAGTGGTTTTCAAGCCCTCCTAGCACTAGAACTGGGTATTTGCTAATAGTTTCTATCTTGGATTATGAGTATCAATGTCTTTTGAATTGTAGTTTTCCACTGATAAATGCAACTACTGTACCACCACCCTCGTTACAAAGTAGGAATAGAAGTGGAGGGCAAGACATACGTAGGAGAAGAAAACAGAAATACTGTATTGAAACTTTATGATGCTGGACCTTCTCTCAGGCATGTTTTCAATGATGAGCGACATGTTTTGAAGCTGCCATGATGTGGCCAATAAGCTGTACTGAAGGTGAGAGCAAGACTGCTGTATTGAATTTAAAGGTGACCGTAAGGGCCATTATGCTCAAGCTCTAGCCAGCATAAATGAGCAAGAATCAGCATGCAAACATAGAAAACCTTGACCTTTTGTACTGCCTGGTCGTAACCAGAGCCACTAGCATCGGGATCCCAAAATGTAATGAAGACTAAGAGATGTGTCTACTCAGATACCCTACTAAACCTAACTCAGCACTGGCGGTTTATGTTGGCAGGAAGTTCCTCAACCAAAATACACTACAATGACAAAAATATTTTTGTTAAGTATAACCCTGGTATAGCCACATCCACTTTGGTATAGAAAGGAAGCAACACCAGACAACCTAAATCAACACTGCCATGGCAGGAGGAGTTTCAAAGATAACCAGCTTCCATATGTTAGCTACCGCATAGTCTGCCACATTTCTTCTAAATCAGTCTTAGATATAAACTGATGTAAGGGGCTGGCGAATGGCAGCTGTAGTGGGAGAGAAGGCCTTCTCTATCCTCTGCCATGAGATACATCCTTGCTGCAGGAGGAACTCTCCAACAGCCTTCTTCATGTTCAGATTCTCCCACTAGTTTGCCACAACAGCTGAAGAAGTGTCATCAGGCTGGAGAAGACCACTCATACTCCCTTTGCCATTTCTTCTCTACAAGCATTAGCTTGAAGGGGAAAAAAAGAACAAAAGAAATACAGGAACTACAAAATACACTATTGTAATAATAGTATTTTCTTAAAACTCTTTGGGAGAAAGGGCACAGAAAAAGAACACTGATTTTACGCTCTTCTTCACATTCCTTTCCATACACCACATCCCCAAACAGGACATAACACAGCAATGGAAACAGTGAGCTATGGTTTTCCTGCCATATGGCCCCTTACTTGTCCACCTGAAAGTCCTGCACTCTGCTGAACTGAACTGGGCCCAGAGAGACAATGTAAAGCCCACTAGTATTAGCTGTATATGAAGTTATAAAGCTAAATTGCTTGAAAGCATTGTATAGGTATGTAAGTCTTATGGTGGTTTTTTTTTTCTGCCTTTTTTTTTTTTCTTCCAGAAGATATAGAACTGGATAGAACTGGTGTATTTTCACTTTTCCTTGTAGAATGCTAAATACGGATTTAATCCTCTTTTCCAGATTCTTACACATTTTCAAAGCCCACTAACACAGTTTGGTTTAGGAAGAACTTGAATTCTGACCTTTTTATCAATTACTAAGAGAAACTGAGAGTTACACCAACTTTTTTTTTTGTTGTTCTTGTTAGTTTTTGGTTGTTTCTCTGGGCATTTTTGTTTTTTAAAAACAATGGAAAGGAAATCATGTGTTTCTATAACTGGCCAGGGTTTCTCTATCACATCAGAAAATATTTTTGAAGCTTGGATAAAAAAAGAGTGACCAAATGTTTAAATAACTTTTTTCTTCCTGGCAAAATTCCAAGTATTTTTCTTCAAAAAAACTGTATTTGCCATGACTTTTAAAGAACTGTCAGAGGCTTGGCCACACATCTTCTATTAATATAAAGAAAAAAAAAAAGATGTGGGCAAACCTTTTCATCCAATTCCCTGAAAATTTCAACCTTTGATAAAACAGAACACCAAAACAAACGTAGTAATAATGTGGTTGATGTTAACTTGAATGGTTCAGATGTTTAAGCTTTATCTGATTCCATGCTTCCTGAATATGGATAATTTGGTTTCTGGAATAATAGCAGTTTGGATAGTTATTTCATTATTTCATCTCAACTGGGTTTTTGAGGAAATGTTAGTTGATTTGTGGGTATGTTGTTCTTATTTACCAAGGAAATATTATATTCAAATACAGCAAAGGCTTTTTCCCATTTGTGTGATATATAAAATAATAACAATTCAGCAGTATCCCTGGAGGATTTCTAACTGACAAAATCCTTCCACGGGTTATTTTATCCTCTGTTTTTTTTCTTGTTGTTGTTCTTGCTTCCAGTTTGTCAGCAATTGAATCAATAATTAACTTGGACTGTCATGCTTTCTGTAACATAAATAGATCATTTAAAATAACAACCCTGAAAAGCCCTATTTTCCTTAGGTTACACAACATCTCAAAAAAAGTAGACTGAAAACCACCACACAATTGATTTCCATGTTTTGAGTTCTGAGGGAAAGTCATCTGCAGGACTTCTGTGCCTGTTCTTCAGAGGCTTAGGATGAATGCAAAGTGACCACTCTTCACATGTTTTCTAAAGTAGTGTATAACGGTTGTTTTTTCAACTGCCTATGAACGTGGCATTTTATTGCTATCCTTACAAACACCTTTGATGGACAGGTTAGGACCTATCAAAGAATCTCCTTTCTCAGGGGCTCACAAAAGATGACAGCAGGCAAGTACGCACTGCCTTCTAGGCAGCAGTCATCCTAAACTCCAATTCATATGACTGATATTAGCAAAGACAGATGTCTAATCTATTAATATAAAGAAAAGAAAACAATCCTCACTTGTATCTGCTCTCTTCAAAGCTCTCTACTTATATTAGCTGTGTCATTCTGTTTCTTAGGGAGATCATACAGTATATTTCTTACAATTTTAACAAGATGGGAAAAACAGTGACATGACATCAATGGATATAAATGCAGTTGCAACTAAGACTGTCAAAAATTTCTTGACTTATGAAAATAGTTTTGCCCAGATTCAGAAGGGTTCAATTATTATGCCTCATTATTTCTGATATATTATGGGGAGGAAAAAATACACTGAGAATGATACGTGGCAAACAAAAAACATGGAGTCTGCCAGCAATACTGACTGCAGCATTCTACGTTTAAGCATGCAGTGATGTGTGATCTTATTTCTGGAGATATGCTGTACTATTTGGTCTAAAGAGAACATAGTGTTGTTAAAAAGACAATGGAATATAATTACTGAGAGGTTCTTTTGAAAAGGATCACAGGAGGACAACGTAAAAGCAGGAAAAAAAAAAACACGATTATTAGGCTTAGAGTTTTGTCATTATGGACTTTGCTGTGCTGAAGACAATTTACTACATTTTTTTCCCTTCATGATTTCTTAAAAACACAAGGAGTGAAATAATACTAAATGCAAGTTTTCTAGACCGAGATGAATAGCACACCATGCCACACGTTAAAACTACAGTCTGGTTCTAATAGCTCAATAATTCTTTCCCCATGGGCAAACACTGAAGAAGTACCAAAAAGGAAATGACACTCTGACCCAGCTCAGGCTAAAGATTTTGGTGTTCACTTTGAACATGGGGAATCAGTTTAGGGCAACAGCCTTTTTATGAAGGGTCAGTTTAATAAACAGCAGAGAATGTTCCCTGCTGAAACCGCCTGTGCAAATCTACACTTCAGACCGAGGATGTGCATTATGTTGACCTCATTATCGGGGACCTGGCTGCCCTCTCCACTCCTGTATCCTAAGAAGCAGTTCTGCAGCTCAGCGATTTGATGAAGCGCTTTCTCATGACATTCTGGAAAATGATTCAACTAATGGCTTGGTGGGCAGGTCCAGTTTTCTGCTTCATTGTCTGTGTTCTGACTCCAACTCTGTATAATATTTTGGAGAAAGTTCGCCTTTTCTGTACTGCGCCGAGTAAATATTTTGTCAGTTGTTAAGGATGAGCTACAGAGTAAGACCCGGCAATGTATCCAAATTCAGCAGCAAGACTTGGAACTGCGTTAGAGCTTTTTCCAGATTGTGATTTGTAATGTATTTCAGAAGCCAGCAGAAAACCAACCACTTGAACTATTACAGAAAGGCTGAATGAACCCTTTTCAGAGCACTGAAAATGTTTTTTCCGCACAGTTGGGAAAAAAGAAAATCATTAACGCTAGCAGAAAGGGCTGGGTGACAAACGAGGAAGTTCACTTCCCAGCTGGCCTGTGGTGTGGCACCTTCTCTGACCAAGAGCTGCACCAGGGACAGAAACCTTAGTGGGCTGAGGCAAAAATACTGCACAGGCCAGGGCCAACGTAAGGTTTTGAAAGCTAACTGCATGTGCCACAGACACATCCACACTTGCAGTTTGGGAGGAATGAGCAAGGAAAATGCAAATAAAGGCTGCCTTACTTCCTGTCGCCAAAGTGGAGCTATAGAGAAGGCACAAATGAAGACTAAACAAAGACTCATTTCAGGAACCTAATTATTTGATCTCTGCTGCAGCCAGGCAATTATTAGAAGTGATCATCACTAAAACTGAATTCCACTGCTTAAGCTTGGAAAACATGCAGCTTATAACGTACGGAATAAAGAGAATGAAAAGTCAACGCAACTGCGCAGCTCGGCGTCAATCTATAACAATGTCATGGTAACCACTTGTTTGTACTTACTATGTTATGCCTAACTTAAAATCTCTACAGTAATAATCTGTGGAGAAAAAAAAAAAAGAAATAGATCCATATACAAAGTGCTGTTGTTTGGATCCATGAAGAAATAAAATAAAAAACACCCTCCTTCCCAATAAAACAGTCCTTCCTGGTTTAATTTTGCAGCTGTATTAAATATTTGGTATCTTGAGATGTCAGAAATATTGCCTCTCTTTTACTGTTATGATTGGGACTCAAAAAAATAAATTTTACATTTGGCATGACAAGGTACAAAAATCCTAAATCACTGGTAAGCACGCAAAGGATGGAAAGGACCACCAGGAAAGCCTAGACTGTGAGGAAACAGAAACTTGAAAAAATGACGTTCCTGTCCTCAATAAAAGGTATACCTGTGAAAAATTCTGTCACTACCACAGCTATGTAACAGAAAGATGGCAGTTTTATTTCTTTCCATCCATCCATCCATCCATCCATCCATTTCCCTTCCCTTCCCTTCCCTTCCCTTCCCTTCCCTTCCCTTCCCTTCCCTTCCCTTCCCTTCCCTTCCCTTCCCTTCCCTTCCCTTCCCTTCCCTTCCCTTCCCTTCCCTTCCCTTCCCTTCCCTTCCCTTCCCTTCCCTTCCCTTTTCCCTTTTCCCTTTTCCCTTTTCCCTTTTCCCTTTTCCCTTTTCCCTTCCCTTCCCTTCCCTTCCCTTCCCTTCCCTTCCCTTCTCTTCCCTTCCTCCTTCTTTCCTCCCTTGCTTCATTCCTCCCTCCCTTCTTGCCTTCCTTCCCCCTTTTCCATTTTTTCTCTTTCTCTCCCTCCCTGTCCCTCCCTTCCTCCCTTTATTTTTCCCTCTCTGTATTTTTATGCTATTTGGAGGTACAGGCTTTACACGGGAGATACTGCTAGCAGAGAGCAACACTTCCTCAATCACGATTTTTTTTTAGATAGCGTTTACAATCAAGCCTGGCTAATTGTTCTAATCGCAAACTGACCTTCCTTCATGTGTGCTCAGAGCGAAGAAAACCAGTCCTTGAGTGAAGGTGATATAGGAAAGCTACAAGAAGGCCAGAAGGATTTAATTTTTGTTGCAGCTATACTTTGCTATTGGCAACAACATCCAAAATGTCTTGCTGTATTATCAGGCAACAAACCGAGGCATGAATTGATAAAATCTACTGATTTCAGTTTGTAAGAATAATGATTCTTGACAAAATTTACAATTTGCACTGTGAAAAACATTTTCAGTTTTGTTTCTTTAGCACGTTCATAAGCTCTCCCTCCAGCCTCAGGGACATCACATCAGACAAAAAAGAAGCACCAGCTTTTATTTCTTCTCCGGACAAACATGCCCTAAGTACTGGCTTGCCCCAGAAATCCTCTATTTGCTATCCTCCCATCCCATCTGATTTCAGGAGCTTCCTGCCACGCTCTCAGGCCAAGGGCACCCACGTACCACCACCTTTCCCTCCCCATCCATTGGGTCTTCTGTGCCATCCCCCGAGCTCTGGGTGTCCCTCCATGCCACATTACAGCCCCTTCCTCCTCCTCCTCCTTCTCCCCACTGGGGCTTCATACACTCTTTTCCCCCCATCCTGTTCCTTTTCCTTCCGTCCACCATCAATGTTTTCTGATTCATTGGGACTGAAACAGAAGTGACACAACCAGCTGAAGAAGCCAGAGGCAAGGAGCGTGGTTTGTCCTGTTTTCCTGCAGTGGCTCAAATGGCAGCGCCTGCCGGCAGCCAGAGCCTTACAGATAGAAAAAAATTGCTAGAGGAATATAAAACTTCTGAGGAAAGTCTAGAGGAAAGTGGTTAGTGGGGTGTCTCGTGACACATGCTGCTCTCTGTTTTGAGAAAGGCTTCTTAATCAGATTTCATAAGGAGTCAAAACTACGGATAAAACAACAACAAAAAAGATTTGGAACAGATATTGCCAATCCATTTCATACTTTTTGGGCTACTTCTGAGAGCTACACTGCAGACCAGCCAGAGCCCAGAAAGTCAATACAGGCTGCAAGACGCACCCTCGTGGTGCTTCGGCTCTGGATAATGCCAAATCCTCCTGGTATCATGAATGTAACGAGGCCAAAAAGAGGAAGGAAAACGCTTACCCAATTAATTCCTACATGTTGGGAAAAAGGCATGAGATGGCACAAGGATCTCTGCCTGCTCCTTAAGGACTGCTGAAGCAGGTGGGAAAAGAAGCTCTTTTATGCTTAGAATTTCTTCATATAAGTGAACATCACAAGAGGGATGGGACAAAGCATTAAACCTGCAGCCTCCTTTCAAGGTCTGCTCCCATTTTCAACCCACGTTTATATCTTCATCAGTGTAACTTTGCTCACTTAGGGAGGCCCAGGCCACGGGACCATTTCATTTTTCTCAGCTTGTGGAATTCTAGAAGACCGTCCAATGAGAAATGTTATTTATATACACATTCGACCAAATCCTGAAGGCTTTTATCATCTGCTCTCGCAGGCAAATGTCAATGTCCATCCCAGAATATAAGCAGTTTGCCTGAAGAGAAAATGGGTAAGGATCTAATTTCCATTGACTTCAGCATCAGAAAATCTTTCATCCCCTGCCACTTCCTTAGTGCCCTTCTGCTGTCCCAAGTACTATTGCTTATAGCCAGCTGTTTGAACTATTGTTCAAACACTGTACTCGCCTGAAAAATCTACCAGTGCCACAATCAATAACAATACGTGTGGCAATGCTGCAACTGTTTCTTACATTTTAATTATTTGTTGCTCTTAAGGAACTGCATTAGCTCATACATCATCAGTAAAGAATTTAAATTCTCCTAATCAGAAGGGACACAATAAACTGTCATTGCCTCTTTCTGGTATGCACACGATATTTCAGTGAGATTGCAGGTGCAAATCTTCTCAGCATTTCAACAGCCAAAGTCCTTTCCTTTTGTGTCAAATTTGTGCTATCAATAAGAAACACCACTGAGCTCCCAAGCCATTTAGGCATGTGTTTCTAATTATTTTCTTTCCGTCTGTTACCCAAAATAGAAATTACATTAGTATATAAACACAAGTTTTCTCAGTCATGGTTTATCTTTTCATCTTCCTGCTGGCTCAACGAATGAAGTCCTAAGAAGTTATTTATGTATGTTAAAAGTTATAGCCTGCTTATGTGTATTTACTTGCATATAAAGCCAAGAAAAGACTATGCTTAAAAAGTAAGTACAGTCCAAATAAAGGTCATTGCTTCAACAAAAAAATAAAAGGTATTGCTTTCCTCAGTAGTCTGTCTCAATGAGGTGTGTTCCACATTCTTATCAACCGTAAAACCTGACTGAGGTTAAGTGAATGAAGGGAGAGTCAGCGACTAAGTAAGGAGATAGCAGATAACAGAATCAGGAAATTAGGTATATGCCAACAAAGGATTAACTATACAGACACAGTCCTCTAATCTACTCTATCTGGCATCTGGCCTGGAAGAATTTGCAGTGCATGTACACTCACTACCTACATCTGGCTTCAGCGGTGCACATGCACATGCCTATCCCCCAGTTCCACCACGTTTCTGAAAACACACCGCAGACATCCATTTTTTTGGCGTGTGCATGTTTAAGTTACTTGCTTTTAAGAAACACATCATTTCTGGGATATCTGGCAATTCAGACTGCAGTACTTATTTCTTTAAGCCTAGTGACTGAAAGCAAGTTTCTGCAATTTTGTTTACTGCTGTGAAGAAATTCACATTGCATCTTGACAGCACATAAGATGACATATGATGAGGAAACAGCTTAATAAGGCAGGCAAATATCAAACAGCAATTCAATACAGCTTGAGAAAAACATTTTAAAATTTTGCTTTGAAAAGTTCCATTATATGTATTTTAAAATCTGTAAGCGTGCTTCTTAAAAAGCAAACCATTGGATAATTCCTTACTGCACTGAAAGAAATGACCAAACTTGTGCTGATGTCAAAGGGGTAAGACTTCACTGCATACATCAAAACAGTAACTACATCAAATGATAAATAGCAAAATGTTTTGCAGGGTTGTAGAGTATGTTCAGATCATGGTAAGTATAAAGACAGTATTAATTTAAAAATTTTTCAGAGGCAAGAACTGGATTTGTGTAAGTAACTTTTCCTTACTACGTGCAATATCTAGCATTTTGAACAATGCAAATTTCACCCCTCTTGAGGAAATAATAATAAAAAATACTAGAACTTTATTTCAAGAACGATCCAAGAGAACTGATGAAGCAGTCTTAACTTCACCAAAAGGAAGACAATATAGCAGACATCCTTACTTCTTTTTTTTTTTTCTTTTTTTTTTTTTCTTTTATGCCATGGGAAAAGGAATAAAACAGTGAAAAGCTAGAAGCAGCTGGGGAAGATTCTTCTTGTACAAGCTCCATGAGGACAGTTGTATGGTTATCCTCAAGGATAATGTATACAAAAGTAGAGATTTATCTCACAGCACAACTGCAATTTCACACCACACACATCCCAGTGGGCAGCCTGTGTAAATCACTGTAATTCTGGCAATATAAACCACAGCACAAGTCTTTCTAGCCAATGGCGCAGAAAAGATGCAGGAGGACTTCAGGAGAGCCTACCATCTCCATTGCTTCCTTGGGGCACGATTGTTGAACCTTTCAGAGGCTCCATGCAGCACCTTGCCTGCAGCTCCAACACGTGTAAACTAAGTATTTCTTCACATTTAATTTATAATTATCTTTTTCACATTGTCATCTGACCTTCCATTCAGACACCTAGTCAGGACTCCTTCTCCCTAGAAATCTGGAAGGACAGGATTGTTGTGATTTGAGCTGTGGCAACACCTTTCATTTTCATCTAAGATGTCAGAAGATTGCATTTGGGAGGGATGAGAAACCAAACTGAACTGAACAGTGGGGTGGATTTTTAAAAAAATGTACATGTATGGCTAGTCTCTAGCCTTCATTTTGAGAACTGTGATGAACTACAAGTCTATGGAGGCAAACTTGACAAATTCTTAATCAAATTTTTCCTTTCAGAGTATAAATTACAATCATTTCCAAAATTATCTTCCACACACCACTGCAACAACAAACACAAGTCCATGCTGATGAGAATATCATCTCACTGGCTGATCTAATCTCACTGAGAGAAAGGGAGGCTTATAAAAAATGTTTAAAGACTAAACATTACAGCTAGTGCCAAGTTTCGCTTGACTCATGCTATATGGAAGCAGAGGCCCAAATAGCCAATGTTCTTGTCTGCCAGAGGCCCACGTTCTCATGTACAAACACATTTGCCAGTCGTATTTCCAGGAATCACCGAGTTCTATTAAAGAAGACATTTAGTAGCTCATATGACACCATATACTATATTTAATTTTCTCTTTAAAATGCATTACGATATGTTTTCTCAAATATAATTTACTCATAAACTAAACATAATCCCGATGGCTATGAGTACACAGACATTTTGGAAAGGAAAGGCTTGAATTCATTGTTTCTGAAAGGTCCTGAAGTTTACAAGGTCAGACCAGAAACTTTCAAATAATATTAAAAAAAACAAAACAAAACAAAACATGAATGTATAGAAGTAACAAACATCTGTCAGGCCACAGTTCATACTGCAATTCAAAAGCAACACAAAGAAATGCATGCAAATAGCATTCCAGTTTTGGTGCTTCTGGTGAGATTTTAACTAACCAGGAAATTTTTGGTTAAGAGGAAAACAGAAAAAAAAAAAAAGCTATGAAAACTCATCATATTCCAGCTCCATCCTCCCTGACTGCATTGCCGAAAATAAGATAGAAACCTCTGGCATTTCTGATCCTCCTTCTAGAGGGAAGCAGAGAGTCGGTCTTCCTTATCCCAGTGAGTAGGCTGTGCAAGTGTATGCTGGCATTTTGAGACAGAACAGGGATGTATCGGAGGCCAGAAAATCCCTTTCCATAGGTTGTCTTCACTGCAGCAGACCCGTGGGACGAAGGAGAGAGGAAGCAGCGCGGGGTGGCAGGCGGCGGCTTGGGCAGGAGCCCAGGCTGCTGAGTGCGCAGAGCCTGGGAGCGGGACCGCGGGGAGGGCAGGGCACGGCTCCGCCCGACCTCATCGAGAAGGAATCCTGGAAAATGTAATCCTGGGATCTGCTGGGATTTGCAGACCTCCATAGAAAGGCATATTTGGAAGGAGTGCAAGAAAGGAGCAGTCTCCTTTCTAATAACTGAGCGAAGTCTGAAAGAAACGAGAGCTGATGCTGGTCTCTCCGGAGAGCAGGGACACAGATCCCCATGTTGGACCGTCCCTGTCGAAGCCAGTAACTTAACCACTGCAACACCTGGGGTAGCATTAAAACCTGTGAGCAGGCCTTTAAACAAAACAAAACAAACAAAACAAACCTTATTAGAAGTGGTTTTAGTTGCTTGTTTGTTTAGACTTTGCCACTGGGGAAACAACTTTCTTCAGAGCGAAGCTGTGTTGTCTTGAAAAAACTTGATAGGCAAGGCCTGCAGGGAGGATTGGCCTGTAACACGCAGGAAAAGCACACGCAATGGTAACGGATTCAAAGGTTAAAGCAGAGTCAATGAGGAAATTAATTGGGTTAATGAATGCCCTCAGCCACCCACCCACCCCTTCATCCAAATACAATGGCGTAGCTGCACTCCAGATCCAGGTACATCCCCAGGCGGGATGAGGAGACCCAGACACCCCAGCAGCACCGTCAGAGGCATCACACAGACACGTAGGTGGAGAGCCCTGAACGTGTAACCAGACCGGCAGCCTGACTGACCTGGCGCTGGGAGAGGCCCTGCTGGCTGCCGTTTGGCCTCCTGCAGCGCACAGGTTACAGGATTTTGTTCTGCAGCTGAAGGAAGCTATTCCTGTTAAGTATGTGGTGTCGCTGAGCCCAGCGTGATCAGGTTTAACTTAACTACAGGCCATAATGCAGGCGGAAGGTTTGCCTGCTTCCCCAGCCACCTTTATAGCTGGGCTCTCTCACACCGGCCCCTGAAAAGCCAAGGCAGCTAAGTCACTGTTTCAATTCAAGCAACATTTTGGGCTGCTTCACCAGCTCTAGGTGGCCCTGCTTCGGTGAGGGGCTGGACCAGACGACCTCCACAGGTCGCTCTGGCCTCAACCAGTCTGTGATGCCGGGTGGCTTCTGAAATGACCTCCCAACCTTTCCTCTCCGATCCCAGATTCAATAAACAAACTCTAGCCAAAATTCCAGTTCACAGCTGGTAATCAGTTTACTGCGACTGGCTTATTGAATGTCATCCCTCTGGATATATTAAAAAGAGGTGAATAATGACTATGCAGGCTACTGTACGTCCATATAGCAGCAGTGCGTTTGGGTCTGTCATGTGTGAGACCCTGGAAAGATAGATGCTACGGCAGGGCTATCTGTGCTGGATTTATGAGCATATACAATGTACCTTTGCTAAGCTCTATCATACTATCCAAAAAGGAGAAACAGAGACTGTTGTATCTTCTGGCTTATTTGGGGCTATGAAATAAAAAGAGAAACAATAATGCAAACTCCCATTCAGGTAAACTGAGCTGCAGAATTTGCTGTCCTTCCTGGGGAAAAGCTTTTTCGAATGCAAAAAGAAAAAGGATCGGGAGGGCTTTAAAATGAGTCCAAGGCCAGGAAGCCATAGCCTTAAATTCAGCAGCACTGACAAGTAACGAGTTCACATCTGTCTCTAATAGCACCAGAAGTGGTTGAAGCGTTACACCTAGTCAGCTAGGTCAACTGTGTGTAAACTATTTATTGTATACAACCTATTTTCTCTGTCAGGCTTTCCTCCTAAAATAAACAGCACTGTGCTCCATGAAAGGCAGATGGTGACCATCTCACATTGTATGCGTGCTGATGTGCTAGGGACGATCAAAATGATCTATGAGGGGATGCTGAACCCGTGCATCTGCTGACAGCTCAGGTGCCCCTTATTAAAAGAGGGTATTGGAGCAGGGGCAAGAAGATCCACCAGTACTACTGGGAGACTGCAGAAGATCTCCTGCAAGACTCTAAAGGGTCTTAGGCTGATCAGTTTATCCAAAGAAGGTAATCACAGAATCTCGCCCTGCACAGAAAACAGTGATACAAAACAACAAATAAAGGGCTCTTATTTCTTATTTCCAATATTCTATTTTCTTATTTCCAATATTTTATTGGAAAGCACAACAAGCTGAAGTCAGACAAGTTAGAAATTTGGAAAAGAATTAGCAGTGAAAATGAGTAATGACAGGAGCAAGCTGCTAAGGAACAGAAGATTGTTTATCTCTTCAGTTCATGACCAAAGGCTTTTCTGAAAGATAAACTTCAGAGAAACTAAAGTTACTGGGCTCACTACAGGTACAAGTGAAATGTTAAACGCGCCTGTGTTAAATGGGAGGTCAGACAAAGTGATCTAATATTTTTTCTGCCCTTAAATGCCATGAATGTCTGGGTTTGTCTGCGTGGTATTTAGTTGGTAGGTGAGAACTCACTCTGTTTCTGAGTCTGGATGAATCCAAGCCAGCAAGGAACCTGGAGCTGTGTAGCTGTGGTTAGCACAGTGCAGAATCCAACCTAATAAACTTGCTCCTGGCTTGCAGCTGGCTGATGTCCGGCCAGCTCTGAACACAGAATAGAGTTGCATGTCTGCAAAATACCATACAGACACACCTACCCCAACCCAGCAAGCCAGCCGCCCTCGCGCATTTTCGCAGATAAGGAGACAAAAGGCATGTCTGTGCCACGGCCTGGAACGCGGTGCAGAGATTTCGGAGATGGCACTCACCATGCCGGCTGCGCAGCCCGCGGCAGCACCCTCCCCTCCATCCCACCGAAAGAGCCTGGCAGAGGGACCAGCCTGTCCCCTGGGGTCCAGCGTGTCCTGACCAGGCTGCGCTGCTTGCAGAACCAAATCCGTTTGTTGGCACAGGTGCTCTCCTACGTGGTGCTGGCAAACAGCCGTCCACAGTGTGGGGTAGGTGGGCACAAAGTCTTCTTGCTGCGTGTGCTACTCCGAGGCAAATTATATTACAAATTAACTTTTTCCTGAGCAAGAATGGGGGCTCAAAACGTGCTTACTGGTCATGGCTGGAGCTTAACTGCTCCAAAAGGACCACCTGCATTCCCCCTCTGTCAAACTCTCAGCACCTCCTCTGTGACCTCTCTTGTTTTCTCAGCATGAACCAAACTAAAGCAATTCTGACTGCAAAAGGGGCGATGTGGTTGCACACTTTTCTGTGCTAGGCATCTGAAGAATAAAATAATGAACAAGATGATAAGAATGTGTGTTGGACAGGCAAAGAAGGCCAAACAATGTTAATAGATGCTAACATCATTGTCACCACCCGGCCTACTTTTACTGAAAACAGAGTAAGCAACACATTGAAAACCTCAGTTTCTCAGCACAGAGCTCTGCACCAAACTAGAACAGCACAGCTTAAGCAAAGAAGACAGAACATGGTCCTAAGGGAAGACTGTTTTCCAAAAGACCTTATGCCACAGGACAGAATTCATGATGTTAAGAAGTTATTCAAGTAACACTGCAAACCAAAAGTGAAATTCAGACATCCACTCCACTTGGCATGAGCCTGCCCAAAACAGTAAGAGCTGGGAAGGAATTAATATGGGAGAAAGCATTAACCACTTCTCCATAAAAATGAACGTAGTAAAGCACTTTTAAAAATATCTTAAGATTTGGAAGAAGCACCAGAAGTTTACACAGAACTCAATTAAAAAATAAGAAATACAAATGTAGAAAACAATCAGTATAAGCTAACGTGTCAAGCAAAACTCCTTGGTACCAGGCTGTATTTACTGCGAGACACAGACTCTCCTAGGAACAACTGACCCTCCATCATGTGGTTTTAACGTCATTTGGTTCTATATTCAAAGAAATACTGCAGCTCTTCCAAAGACTAATAAACAGTAACTGTATTCAAAGTGCAGTAGCTACGGTTCTATAAGAAGTCCTGAAGTTGTAATAAGTGTGAAAGATGAAACTGAAAAAAATCACTGATACTAAGTACATGGCACTGAAAGTTAAGCCTTTCCTTCAGTGTAGTAAAGCAGGTGACACGTCCTACACTCACAGCACTGTCATGTATTTCACGACATTTGGATTTTTTTCTTAAGGCATCAGATCCTCAGTTTACGTGATTAGTTGATAATCTCAGGTTTTATTCAATAAAAAAGGTATTCCAATCCTTCATGATGTGAAGAAGAGCTTAAAACAGACCGTAAGTATTAAACTACAAAGGCAAAACTTCAAAATTTGCATTTTTCTGAGCTTCTGCTCTTTCTAATCCTGACCATTCATATGTTAATGCTTGCAGGCTTACCTTCCAGACCACTGACACCTGGTAAAGAGCCCAAAAATACTGGCACCAATACAGGATGCTCAGGGTTTATCCACATGTTTCACACTGAGACTACGTAAAGAAATACTCAATGAGAAGGACTGGTGCATGAGCAGTACTAGCACATACGACTTTCTCCACAGGATAGCTCCTGAAAGCATCCTGTGTAGCTATGTGGGTGGACAGTTCCTTGAAAGAATAATACCCAGTTGAATGAGCAGAGTATTTGGAAAGAGGCACTGGGAGTGAGGGGTGTTAAGCAGTACTTCAGCTACTGCAGATACACTATAAAACATGTTAAACATTTGAAAAAGGCCTATTAATGGCAGAAAAGGGACATCTAGGATGATAGCGAACAAAGTTAGGTTTTTCTGTAACCATAAGCCTTTAAAAGTTGAAAATTCTCCTTCTTCCATCTCTATTGTGCACCAGTATGATTCTCAAGAAAACACCACCCCAGTTGCTGTGCTAGGAACAAAAACAGGATGGATATTAGACATTGGAAACTCTCCATTTGCCTTTACCACAAGTTGTTGTTTTTTTTTTTCCCTTCATAAGAAGGGCAGCCGGGCATTCCCTTGAGGCAAACAGAGATGTTTTCAGAACATCATGCAACAGGAATACTCCCTGACAACATGTCTATAATAATATGTTCTAAGTTCAACTTTCTGTGCTGCACCTCAGGCTGTTTGGCGGTGGACATATTTTTATGCCCATTCATTGCCTTGAACCTGTGTAGGGACCAATGCAACTACACAACGGCCTTTAAAAAGCAGGACGTCTCATTTGGCCACACATATGCTCCTAACTAGTCAACACGTCCATAAAAATTTCTGAGAAAGTATCTATGTATCATCATTATCCAGTTTCTCAATCAGCAAGGTGGAAAAGGTTATGATGAAAGAAATGTACTTAGTCACTCAGTATCTGGCGAGAAGAAAGATTCCAACCCACTCCTCATCCCAGCATCTGGTTTCCTTACGCAGCCTCTCTGTGGCCAGGCTTCGATAAAGAAGTGAAAAGTGAGACAGTGCCAAATGCCATCCACGGCTCTGCTGTGGATAGACTTGCAAAGGAAAAAAAAAAAAGGAAGATATTCTGGGTTCGTTTCAGTCCCCCAAGGCTTCACTCAGCACACAGCGAACATAAGTACCACCCCAGGCGGTGCTTCCCCAAGCACTAACAACAGGTCCTGGGCTCGAGGGGTGTGCTAGACAGCCAGGCTCAGGTTTGGTAGATGCCCTGCTATGAATGCAGCAAAAGGAATGAGATTTTTGACTCTCACATGCTCTCAGAACAGCTGCCTTCTCTTTGCATCGCTGTGAATCACAGCTGCAGTAGCCCTGCTCACTGAAAATAAAATTTCTCTGTGCTGCTGATGGTCCTTTCCTTTTCACATCTGGAGACTGTTAACTGTTTCCCATGTGGTCCGAGTTTTAGCAGCAAAAACACTCCAACAAATTCTAGTAAAATTGATTTATTTTTATTAACTGGACACTGGATACCAAAATAATGCTGTAGGAGCGACTTTATTCTCCCTTCCTCTTCAAATTGACATTTCACCTCGACGGGTTCTATGAAATAAATAGTAGGGGAGCCTCATGTTTTAGCGGTTGGAAGTTCAGAACTGAAAAGGTCAAAAGCTGAAAATAATTTAACCGTGACATCTCTTCTGCTTAGGAGAGCCCAAGTACCTGTGAGCAGCAGAAGTCTCAGCTAAAACTCAAACTTGATCCTGTGAGGCTGTGACTGCCCCATGGCTACCAACAGCTCAGAGCAACCCCTCTTTGTGCAAAGTCATGATTTGCTGCCATGGGAAGAATTATAGTAGCAGAAATGGAACACATTGCTTCAAATCTTCAAGGAACAAAATACTACAGGAGCAAAAAAAGTGCACATATATATATGTGCATTTTTTGCAACTGCATGAAAGAAGAATCCAGATAAATACAGCAAGGGGGAATGCAGAGTGGAGCTGGGAAAATGGTTTTAAGCTGCTAGCATGGAGGAAAAATTACCCACGTCTTGGATAGCACAATTTACTACTCTTCCGGGCCCTCTTCCCAAGCCTTTCTGCTGCCCACGCTGCTACAACATTTGTTGCTGTGTGAGGGGCTGACAACCCAACGCACCCTGGGCTGCAGCCTGAGGCTTTCTGCTGCTGCTGCTGTGGCAGGGGAGTGTGCTCCCACTGCGACTGTGCTAGGGAGGGTATTTCATTTGGGGATTTACGTCGTGGAGAAAGGTGATGGAGTGCAGGATGCACAAAGGCTGTGCTTGGATGGCTTACATCTAATTTATGCATGGGTGTATAGAGGCATGAACTGCTCAGAGAAGGCTGCCGAACACACCAGGCTCCAGCTGTAACGTGGTGCAGCAAACATAAACGGCTCCTGCCCCAGGCAAGCACTGGCTTCTGGAGAAAAGGTTTATTGCTCAGCCCTCATCACCACATACTCGGGAAAATGAAAGAGAACAGATTTTATTTCTACTACAAATCATGCACAGCACCAAAACCCTTTGTTGCAGTCAGAAGAAAAGCAAAGGTCATCCTGTTATATCCCAAAAAGTAAGACCTTTTTTTTTTTTTTTTTTGACAGACCATAAGCTTTGAGATTATGGAACAGAGTATCACTTTAAGAGTTTTAGATACTATTCCCACTTAAGAAGAAGAAATGTGAAAATCGTAAGATAGCGGAGAGATTCCTGCAGTATGAGAAATTATCTTTGAAGATTTTGAAAGCGGTGCCACTGAGCCTTCCAGCCCCTAGGTCAATGCAAGCCACCGATGCAAGAGCTCGGGCAGGGAGGGTGTGCCTGCCAAATTCCTCCTAACTGGTAATAAGGACAGCTGAAGACATTGGCCTCTGAAAGAATAAAAAAGATTGAAATGGTGGACTAACTTCTTCAGAAACACCACCACCGCTTCTGAGGGGAGCAGGAGATCTACAGGCACGGATAGATTGAGGCTGATAGCTATAAATAGCCCCAAGCTGGCAGCGCTACAGCAGTAACAGAAGCCAGACTGTGGTAACAGCCGGCTTCGCTGTAGAAATTTTCATCTTAATGCCATCTTCCTTCTTGCCTTGGGAGACGCACTCAAAACAGGTCTGGATAGTATATTAAAACTCTATCGTGCTTTCAACAAGGTTTCACAAGGTTACACGGGTAATTTTTCAACAACGTTTTAGAAAACTACATTACTTTTCTTTGGTTCAATCTCTACGCAATAACCTATAAAATTCCTAGATTTCACTGCTTATATGAAAATGCCAAGGAATCTGACCTTAAAATACAGTTTATATACATAGTAAGTTTTCTTTATAACAGCAGTAAGGAACCTTATAACGAAAGCATTCAGATAAATTAGCCAGATTAAAGAAGCAAATACCCTTCATTCCTTTTGCTGATGTTGTTGTTTTAAACTGATATATGTGATTTATTCCTTCAGAATCGATGTCACACCTCAATATATTAAAAAAAAAAAAAGAAAGGAAAGAAAAAAAAGCCTAGGTAAACTGTCTGCAATACTCTTGTAAAGTTTAATTAATTTGCTTGCAAAGTGACCTGAGTTCTCTGTAAAGATTAAGTACTACTTTCTCTTCTTAGTAAAGGTTAGAATATGGTTGGAAATTCTGCTGCAGTGATGCTAAAGAGGTTGTTTCCCACAAACATAACAGAAACACGAGATTCTCATGTACATCACATCTGCGTTGCACACAGTGCGAGAGCATGGCCTAGAAGCAGAGAGGAGTGAAGTCCCACCACCTTCCTAACCTTCTGATGCTATGGGGTTTCTGGGGCCCGCATTTCCTGCAAGAGTCAAGGAGAATAATTTGCTGCTGTCACTTGCACTGACAGTAATGGCCTCATCTGTGTCATCTGTCAGGGGACTAAGCAGGGACTAGCTCTATTTAAATGCTGTGTGGTAGAAACATTGTCAGAGACTTTTAAACGCTAGCAATTTTACATATTGCTATTTATATTTTGAAATTGCAGTCACAATGCCATTTGAGTGTTCAGACTCGCCTTTCTCTGCCTGACAAGGTATAGGTGGGATGTTCCATGTACAAGCCAATTTGATATACTTTGCTTTCAGGTTCACTGCAAAATGTTCTTCTTTACACTGTAAAGAGGCTTACCACTTACCAAGAGGCTGTACAGTATTATATTACATGGTAATGGTATTTCCAGAAAAAAAAATGAATTGCACACGAATAAGGCAATGAAAATATGCAGGTAACCATGGCTACTGTTGTGAACTAAATAACATTTTTTATACAGCTGTGAATATTTGTATTGTTGCCAGTTAAGCTGTAGAGTTCAGATTCGAGACAGGGCTAGTAAACACTGAATCCTTGCCTGAAGAAAGGTACTTCCCGAAGTGAATGCAGGCCTCTACATCATGTCACTGCCCATTTTAGTGCATTTTTTTTTGTCTAGTAAACACTTCTCATTTGAAATAATCAAAATACAACCCTTCATAGCCAGTAGTCAGTGATACACTTTTGCACAAGTTACCTTTTCTGTCTTAAGGATATTTTTACTTCTGTCCCTCTTGCCACGTACCTGCACCTGCAGTTCCATAAAGGCTTTTTAAATATCTTTGTCTCAATAAAAGAGACTTTTGGAAGATCTTAAAGAAATTTCCAAGCAGAACTCTCAAATTTTCTTGGTTGTTTTACCAATGGTAACATCCGTCTGGACAACAACAGAAAAATCAAGTCCAAATGACAGGGGAGATGAGAGGGGCCTTTTCTGCTTTGACATTTTTTTGAATTTCCAAGTTCATCCTTCTTAAGTTATCCTTTTGTTTACGTGTCAGTCTTTCTTCTCAAATCATCAGTCATCAGAGGACGAATGGAAAACTAAGGGATCTTTCGTCTGATAAAAAGGTACGCCCAAAAAATTATTTGGAACAAGTTGATGGTGGTTGCTATACTAAAAGAAAACAAAAACCCAAAAGCAGCTAGTGAGATGAACCTGTACTTCCAGTAATATAAACAAACTGCAAATAATGAAACGCCTGTTGTAACTAAGTGAAGGAGAACTTAGAGCAACATCTCTCTGTTCAAAGATCGAGTCACTTCTTCCTTCCAATAGAGCGAGAGTTTGAAACCCAAGTGAGTGCTCTTTCACTCCCTATGAATCTGTCTTTCTTGCCCAGTTCGGAGAGAAAGGATCAGTTCTTAGTAAAAGCTCTGGGTAACAAAGTAAATCCAGATTCACTTCGCAGTTCGATCTCTAACAAACTTCGGTAACCTCAGGCAAACCACAAATTCTGTGTTTCAGGTTCTCCTCTGTAATATAACTCATTTCTCCCAGTCTTTACCTGTTTTGTTCATTTACACTGCAAGAGGTTTGAGGAAAAAAACATTCATCTGTATCAAGTGCCCAGCTTAAAGTTACTCGAGATGTTCTTTAAAAGGGTACTGTCGTTGTTATTACACTAATAGCCAACCTACCATACTAACATGCTACGATCCTAGCAAACTGATGACATAGAGAACACGACTATGGGAGGCTCAGCAGCAGAGTGCTTGGGCAAGTGACTGGGAGATCTGAAGAGCCCCAGGGATAGGGGACAGAGGAGCAGTGAGAGTACAAAGCACTTCTTTTGTTTCTGTATGCACAAAAAAGTCAGACAAAATCGCTCTGCCAACAATGATCCTGCATAGTGGTCACAGGAAACCAAACGAAGCCGAATTTCTGCATGTTGGTCTAGAATGAATGGAGGGTCGCATTTTCAATGTATGCTGGGTACTTGAAGCTTCTCTTTCAAGCTTTTCCTCAGTGATGTACAGTACACACAATTATCACCTCCACGTTCTATGTCTCTCTCCAGCTGACTACTATTAACACCTCTTTATTTCAATATTTGGTTTCCTCTACTTTGCTCGCTTTTCTGTCTTTTCCTCTTAACAGCCTCTAAGACCATCATTTTTTCTCCTAGCTTCTGACACATGCGTTTCTTTCTCCTAATTCCCTCTGATTTTTCATCTTTCATTCCTCTGTTTCACGAGCAAAGACCAAAATGACATCCCCCTTATGTCTCTGATCTAAGAATACATATATTCACCTTTCAAAATGATTTGCAGCTGTATTTTTAAACAACTTGCAGCCAACGCACATTTGTTTGTTAATGGGAACATCAGTAAATCTGTGTACTAGTAAAAACACATTTGAATGGATGTTTCCTTTTTAGAATATGATATCATTTCCCATTTCATTTTAAAAAGTGCCTTAAAATACAAAGTTCAGTAGACCAACATACATATTTAATCTTTCCCATAAATAGTTCATGAAAATTTTCTACATTACATATTGTATTTGCAAAAGAAGCCACAAAAATGTGCATAGTAGTGACTCAGCAGTTTGGAACCCTGCATATAGGCTTTATAGAAAGCTGGTAAAACTCAAAATAACAGAATAAAAACCTAAAAGCCCCAAGATGCAAATAAAATTTCTTCCTGTGGGAAAAAAACTTAAGGATGTGATTTGAATATTAGAGCCATTTTTGATAAGGAAGAATTTCCTTTCCAGGCTTATTTGAACTTTCTATACTACGCATCACATCAGCCTACAGTGTTTTATGAGATACTAGTAGCCTGAAATTTAGTGTACAACCTTAGGTTATGTTATTATTTGGAGTGGAGGTCACTTCTGTTCTACAGAAGAATGGACAGCAATACCAGCTTCTAGCTCTTAGCTGTGTCTGCACCCATGAACCTCAAAGTAATTTGTAAAAAGGCCATTCTCTTCTTCATTGCAACTGAATGAACTGGATGCTAAGGCACATGAAAGGGAAATATCTGTGAGCACAGTGGTATTCTGGTCTGGGGCTGCAGCTGCCCTGCTTGGGACACCTCATAACCAGAATCAGGCATGGTGATATAAATCCTGTAACAGCCACCACTGTCTTGTTAACTGTCATTACAGAGCCCCACAAAATGCAGATGTTAACTAATTAAGACACATAAAAGCTTGTTTTCGATCGAACATTACGCAATTTCTGTCATTATTCAGTAAAATAGTGGCAGAACCAGGAATGAAACTGAAATTTAAAAACAGAGTTTAAACAGCACCTCAAATACACAGAGTTACTTGTTTTGAAGAGAAAGCAAGCTACGCAGAGTTAAAGGACACCAGTTAATATTGCAACAAAGGTGTAAGAGGACACACTGGCCACTGACCTGCCTTTTGCCACCTTGAAACACCTCTGTGCCCAGTGCTGCTTCTCCATGGTGGAGCTTTTCCGTGCTCAGGGAGCTGTGGTGTCAGAGGGATGAAGAGAGCCACCTTCCCACCCTCACGGTCCCTCTGAGAAGTGCCACCTCTGGAAGGCCACTCTTTGTGCCGGGCAGGGCACCAGGCTTGGACGGTGGTGATTTAGGTGAACATCCAAAGATAAACAGGGTTACTGCAGACCTGTGTGACTAGTGGCAGTGGCATACACATCTCTCAAAAATGCCCCTCAGGCTACACCCCGAATTTGAATCTCTTGTATTTGAAGAGTTACTAAAATGCAGTTTTAACTTATTTGTTTCTGTGTGGGAAAGTAAAAATATGGGGACTGAACTGCACAGCAGGGCAGAAACCAGGTTATGTCAAATGCTCATAGGCCACCATGAGCAAGAGTAATTCCCAAGCTCATTCCAAAATCCTTGATTTCTACAGATCAATGTGCACAAAACATTACTGCTGTGGCACTACTTCAACTTATTAATCATCTGAATATGAAATGCTTTCCCCAGAAATGCTGTCTGTTTCCAAATACAAAGACGTGTAAAAAGACAGCAATTAACAAAGAGAAAAGTTACTTTTAAAAAGTGGTAATTTGTTACAAAAACAATGTCAAAATATTTCCTTGTATTAGCATTCCTGTAGCGCTAATGATCTTGTGATGGAGGGAGAAGTAATATCTTTTATTTCACCAACTTCAAGGGCTGGAAAAAGCATCTAAGCTTTTGGGCTGAAACTCCCTTCACCAGGTCTGCTGATTCCTCTGGTATCGGGTCCATGAGAAATAACCCACTTTCCAACAATGATAAATAGGTAAAAATCTGGTCACTGAGTTAGTGCATATGTCTTCAATTGAAGGAAATGCTGTCTGCCAAGCTTCAACCAAGTAGATCATAGGTCTGTGAAAAAAAGAATCTAAAAGCATGGAATCCAGTTGCTATAGCGGCAAATTAAACAAATAAATGAGATACCATGGAATGCTGCAAAATATTTGTGGTCTGATTAAGTCATATTTGCCACATGTGTGAATACTAACAGCACAGTTTAGTACAGTGGGTACAACATAGTACAAATACACTTTTATCATATATACATATTAATTCTTATCTGAGTAAGTGCTAATGAATGTTAACAAGCGTGTCCAAGGATACAAAACACTGCACTTTATTGTAATCATAAGGTGAACTACAGTTCTCTTAAATGCATAAAGACAGACAATAATTGCATATTAAGCTACTATGTCTTTGAAACAATACTTGCATCCTAAGGCTTTTTTGTAGTGATCACTTCTAAGATGACTTGCAGACGGGGTGCTTTAGAATACGTAACCTGTAGCAGGGAGCTAACATACTAAACTTTCTTTAACATGAGCAACACCCCCAATATATAATTTTTTTCCCAGTGAAATGTTCTCCTTTCTTGATAAAAGACGCTATTTGAATATACTTATTGTTAATCATAATCCTGTATCAGTCACAGTTTGATCTTATCATCTGCCTATGTTCACTGGAAAAAAAAAGCACAAGAGAAAAAACAGAAATCTATTATGTTGAAAGATAAGGCAGGCACCTGATTTTAATTAAGAGAGAAAAGGGCATGCAGACTGTTATCAAAATGCTTATAAATTATTGACGCATTTTGCACTGATTTAAAAGTTAAACATTATAATCTGCAAACCGCATATCTGAGATATTGTGTGGTAGCAACAGAAAGATGTACCTGCTTAAGCACCCCAAAAGAACTGTGCATGGCTCCAGCAGTGACTGGGGTGAGCAATATAAGCTGCCCTGAACGTGAACGGTCAAACAAAACTAGCATTCTTATTACTGTCAGAGTTATGGGGATGAAGTGAGTGGGTTTCTGTCCCACTCTGCTGCTCGTTTAACAAACAAATCCAGCGTTCCAGGGCCAAACCCTGGTTCTAGGAAAACACTGCTCAGTACATTCTCCACACCCAGAGGAAGACAGAAAGTCTAAGACGCCCTTTGGACATCTTTTGGGGGCTTTTCATTGGTCATTTGTTTTGCGCCCATAGTAATCACTTTACCAAACATTTCTATGAGCAACTTCATTTGAAAGCCTGTTTCTGAGCTTTATTATTACTATTACTACTATTATTAATTTCAGGGTTACCCATGACTTTTTCCTGTTAAAGCAGAAAGGGTTGAAATGCAGACAGTACTCTTCCTTACCACCGGTGCCTCAAATACATGATCTTCCAGCATGCTCGCATCCCTCAGCAAGCAAATAGCTCATTTGACTGCTGTAACATGCAACACAACCCACACTTCACAGCTAGTTTGGAAAAATAAGGCACACTCTAAACAGGCTTGTTTTCAGCAGCAGGTCTGGAGGTTTGAGGGTCAGATTTTTGAGGGTCAGTCAAGACAGTGTACTGCATTGCCAGATAAAAACAGAGAGAGGCACCTGTGCCATTCTACATACAACACCCAGATACAATTCATGTGAACACAGGTCTTGTATTAACAAGTTCCACGTGGTTTTATCCCTAAATATTTTACAAGGATTTGAAGCTCCTGGCATTTCACCGTGCAAAAATTACTTCGTCTACCCTGTAGACCTATGTTCAACAGCAACAGAAGAAATTACACCCCTCTCAACAGCAGCATCACTGAGCCATCTCCTTGCTCTCACCTCCTCTGATTAGCAGATTGCAGGGAAGTTTTCCCAGGGAAGTGATGGAAAGATATGGTGAGGAACTCATACTCTTCATTTCCTCTTTTTAATCTTTTTCTTCTTTCTTTGCTTCCCCTTTCCTCGTCCTTCCCCTCCCCAAGATCCTCTTTATCATTTTGTCTCTTCCATCTTGTTTACATTACTTCCTGGTTCCTTTTTTATTCACTTGCCTCAGCCGCCCTTTTTTCTTCTTTTTAGGTTGGAACAGTATCAACTGACTTTTATATTCTTTTCTTTCCTCATACCTATCTTTTCCTCTCATCCAACTATCTTTCCCTAACCTCTTTTTTTGCTCTCTCCCCTTTGACAGCCACTGTCCTTGTTTTGGTGTGGACACCACGGGCTTTCAGCCTCTGTGCTAACAGGCTGAGTTACATTGCCTTGTCAACAAAGGAAGGCAAGCTTCAGAAAAACATCTGATCTGGGGAGCTTGGCTCTCACGCTTTTCATTTGTAATGCTCACCTCTAGAACAGGGCTCACAGGTTTAACATAAAAACTCAACAGTATTTTACTAAAGGTCTATCATTACTGTGTGTTGGGTGCTTATGTGTGGGGAGGAGGCTGTGTGTGTGCTTTTTGTAGATTACTAGAGATAACAAATAACCAGAAACATTCAGCACCTGTGCTCAGTTAGAAACCTGTCTTCAGCTTACTGTGAAGAGTCTCCTCTGGCAGCTATACAGCGTTGTTAAGGCCAGCTTCCCACTCCACAAAAAACACCGTGCTGTTACTGCATTAGGTGAAAGGGGTTTCCTAATGGTCTCAGAGGATGCCACCCACGTAATTCCGTCTTCTTTATCTAGAAGCCTCTCTCAATTTGGAAGTGCTAGCTATCACAAATTTTGACATACAACCAATTTCCATGCCCTTCACATAAGTAACAGAAAATCAAAAAAAAAAAAAAACAAAACCACAACATTTTTATGCGATTGCTCTTCTTCTCCCCAGAGTGGGGGGATAATTGGTCCTACTGTATTCATGCTCCAGTTGTGGAGCTGGCAGATAATGAGGAGAGATACCAGACACAGCAGCTTAACTACAGTATGAACATGCAAGGAGTGTACAGATCCAACAAGATTATTCTCACTCTTTTTTATAAATACTCTGAGTCCACAAGGGACCAACATCAATGATATTCTTTTCTTCAGACAGATGTTTAAATCATAGCCATCTAAAACTGGGTATTCTGTGGGAAATGGAGTTTATAATTAAGCTACAAATTTTCCATGATTGCTACCAGAAAACTTTGCAAGCTATGTAACAAGTGGAAACTACCTCCTGGAGCACTGAAGATCTTATTCACACCTAACATAAGAAAATACTATAGATGATTCAAGAAGAGCATTTAAGTTGTAATATCTTTGAGAGCCCTAAACTGGATTGAGAAACAAATCTAGGAACAGGTTAGATTTCTAGACATAAGTGTGAGACATTACCAAGGTGCAGTATATAGAGTAAAAATAGCCCACATATGGGATGTTGGTGCATTAGGAAATCCTCAAGAAGAATACTATACTACACTACTTCAAATGAGTCGTTTATGAAGAGGATTTTAGGACAACACACTGGATGAAAACACTTTGCTGAAAGAAAGGTCATCTCCTTGTTTGTACATCAGAGTGAGCATGGTGTAGCAACTGACCTGACTAATGAGGATGAGGCAGTTTCACCAAAAATTGCCAGTTTTAGACCTTTGAATCTCTACAGATCAGATTAACATGAATTTTAATTTTTGCGTGGCTTTTGTATTTTTATGCTCACTGAATCATTAAGGAAAAAAGCTTTCAACCAGAAAAAAAAAGGAACAAACCAGCCAAGGCCACTGAATCTAACACAAGACTGCCAGGAAGAGCAAAAATCGGATAGGTGGCGGGAAGGACTCTGTACCACTCTCCAGTGGGCTGAGGTTTTCAGCTGAGCAGCCAGAAAGAAAAAGAGAGGCAACTTGACAAAGAAGAAAAGATGTGTCACTTGGACAGGCTCCTTCCTCTCTTGTTTGTGTCTGCTATTTGTCCCTGGTTTTGTGCAACCTCTTGAGTGCCTTTGTTTCCAAAAAGTGGAATGAAAAGAATAGATTACTGAACAGAAAGAGTGCGTACAGATTGTAGTGGCACATAATCCATACAATAATCAATTTTCCAGCTCCTCAGAGTCTGACTGTATTCCCCTTCCCCAGCCTCTCTCCTCTAAAGAGTTTTCTTATGAAGACAATTCTTTGTTTCCGACCTCCAGAGACATTAAACTCTTCACTAAGTAAACTCTATCTCTGTATTTTACTTTCCTTGCCACAAACAAAAGATGATTCACATCTTTAAAAGGAATTTGGGACAGTGTCTATGAAAAACACAGAAGGACTCTTGCTGAAATGGTATGCTAACTTGGATAAATACTGTATGCAATCCTGCCATGTAACCTGGCTCAAAATCAACAGTGCTCAAGCTTAAATTAATTCAGACTACAGATCTGTTTATGTGGGCATCAGTTAGAATAAGGGCAACCTCTAGTTTTATAGTCTGTGCTAATATCAAAGAGAATATCACTTTTGGAAGCAGATGCTCTCCATGCATCATCCTACCCAGTCCCAACACAAAAGGGTAAAACAAATGAACAGATATGAATTCTATTACTGTGACATACCAGTTTTAAGCACTGAAGGTTAGCCTTTAATTAAAAATGCCTAACACTGATATAGATCACATAGATGGACATCAGAAATAGGGAAATAATATTTCTCATAGATAATAGGCCTATGGAATTAGGGGTTGATGTGGATTCAAAGTGCATGACAGTCTCAAGAACATGAACAGCATCTTTGACGGAAAAGTTCAGTAATTTGGCAGCTAAAATGGTAGCCAGCAAAGATGAATTCATCTGCATAATACCTAATAAATACAGGAAGTGAACGTGACACTTCAGAAACAGACCCAGGCTTAGACACAGCCTTATTCTTCAATAGTTGTCTTTACAGAGGTAGATTATTCCTACTGATAGAAACTTAACATCAGCTATTCAGATGTGGTCCTTCACGCAATAAACACAGATGAAGTCCCTGCTCTGCTAAAATCAACAGCAACCCTGCCCTTGACCCCCCCATGATTTCTCAAGTCTTAGTGATACCATTGGTTATGAATGAATCAACTGACTGAGGCGATGAAATATAAGAGCCTTATGGCACAGTACAACTCTATTAGTCATGTCTTTCACAAGTGCACAAATCTGTATGTATGGGGTACCATCTGGTACCAGAAAGTGCCACTGACTACACAGATTTTTCTGTAGACAAGAATTGTATTTTTAACTATTATGGCATATATATAATAGAAATATCATTCTGAAAAACCAAAGGCAATTTTATAGTCTGGTAAATAGTTTGTGATTTGACATTTGTGTACTGTGATGAGCCTTCTTCCGTTTCTATAAAACTTTATACACAATACTAAGAGTAATATTAAGAGTGAATTGGTAATGGGATTGCATAGCCCTGGGGCTCATTTCCCTTATGCTTTCCATTTCTAGAGATTTTTTTTTTTAAATTAGGCATATTTTTAATATTGAAAAAATGTTTCTGTGAAAGAGTGGTATGAGTGCTAGCAAGACATTAATATCAATTCAATAAATGTTTTTTTTTTAATTATAGACAAAGTTCTAACTGCAGAGAATGGATACAAAGGTAGGAGAAGGAAAAAGGGTGAAGAGAACTAATTACTGTAAACTAACAAAGCAGCAGACAGTGCTGCACAGAGTACTTCTGCTTGGGCTAATGCACTTAATCGGGCCAGCCCTTCAAACAATTTCTTCATATAGCCTTAAAGATAGTCACCCTAAAATGGTTTTAAAGTATGCACACTCCAGAGTATTTTGATATATGTCCGTATTACTGTTGAGAATGGTTGCTATTATTAGAGCCACAGATTTTATGACTTACCTTTCCTTTTCGCCTTGTAGATTTTGCAGGCTGATGTTGACAGTCGAGCAACTTGTTACAGCTAGTTATAATACGTGTCAGAAACTTCTGAAAAAATGACTTCATTTAAAGTAGGGAATCTTCTTACCATGGAAGACATTCTTACCATTTTAGTTGAATTCTTCCACTTTTTGTGGCTATTTTTTCTAAGCACATGCTTAGGGAAAGTAGTAAAAAAAAACCTGGACAGACTGTTTACATGTGAAATTAGCATTTAAGCTCAAATCATTAGGAGCTGCACCAGGCACTGTAGGGAATGTTCACAGAGAACAGGAACTTATCAACAACAATGTAGTAACAGAAAGACCCAACTCTTCCTGTCTGATTTCATTCTGCCAAGGGTAATGAATCGCTTCTGTAAGTTTTGTTGTGCAAGGTTAGGCTCCAGCACAGCCACTCTTGAGTTCAGAAAAATTATCACCAAGCGTGCACAGCTGCTGTCAAAATGTACAAGAAAAGATGAGAATAAATGTTTACTTCAGTAGAAAACAATAGCTGTGGACTTTGACTTTTCTGAAACTCTGTTGTTAGAGGTCCTACCCTCTTGCCAAGGGGACCTTTATCATGTTCTCTAAAAGCCACCATGTCAAAGTTGTAACTCTGCTAATAAATGAGGCCAGCATTCTCACGGTAGTTTATGAAGAACAATTTCTCCCCAGAATCTCCATCCTCATCCCCCAAACCCCGTCACATTATGATGGGCAATGCATCAGAATTAATTATTATGAAAACTGGTGAAGATAAAATGATGGCTAAAACATCAAAAAGAATTAGACTGAAAGGTGGTGAAAAGCCCAACAGTCATGAGCCTTCCCTGTGACTGAGCTGAAGAACACTTGGATAAATGGAGACTGACACAGCAAACAATTCCTTTACAAAGAACTTTCAAAAATGCCTTCTACAATATTCCAAGCTGAAAATAAAGATGTCTAAGATGACTGCATGCAATTCATCTCAGCAAATGCTGCTATGCCCAAAAATTTCAAACAGAAGATTTCTTCAAATCTACCAGTAATTATATACTTCTAACAAAGCGGCAGGAACTTGAATTGCCTTTTAGTTATGGCACAGAAGAGACTTCCTGAATACACAGGACCACTTGTTGTCAAATGCTTCACTTTCATGAAAAATGTTACAGGTTAGGCACTTTCAGTATGTGGAATGTCACCTGGAAGAAACATCATCAGAGTTGGCACTGATGTGGTGTTGGAAAAAATGTACGTATGGCTTGGCAGCACTTGCAAGTGTTCAGTTTGTGACCTCAAAACTCAAAGGAGGACAGTCCAAACAAACACTGTTAAGAGTCACCGGTCTCTTTGCTCAGCTCTACACATACACATCATTCATGCCATTCTTCTCACAACATCATAAAAAAGTGCAGTATCTAGCAGAAGCTGATGCTCCTCTTATCAGTAGGAACTCTCATACTGCTCCTTTAACATAAACAATTTAGGGAATGAATATACAGCAATGCCATCAGCCCCACTCCACAAAGGAGCAATTTATCAAGGTCAACAGCAGTGGACAAATCTTGATCTGCTGCGGATCTGCTGAAGGATAAGCTCTGTTGTCATCTACCGATGAACAACAGTGTAAAGTGGCTTGCCATGCCTTGCTATGGAAAACAAAATACCAAAGAAATATTTTGCACCAACAGAGCAAGAGAAGCAAACATTACACCTTTCAACTCCAAATACTGCATGAACTGTTGTAAGCACCTGTTGCAAAAATGTACCCCTTACCATTTAAACATACAGTTGAGAGAAATAATGTCCTACCTGACATACCAGATAGGGATGAAAAGTTCAAATTTCTTCTCGGAAACTACTTCTATGAGTACAGATTCAGCAATTTTAAAACTACTACACCTTTACCTTAATGCATGTAATTCCATATTTAAAAAAAAAAAAAACAAAACTCTGATACAGGTTCTGCTATACGAGTGTGGTATACTTGAGAAATGAGAAAGTATTTTGATTTTTTTTTACAAACACAGAAGTCCAAAAAACGTAAAGAGATTTTCTGAACATTCATTTTTACCAAAAATATTTCATCACAAATAACACTTTTTACAGAGTTGTAAAGAATCATTCAAATGTTTCTGTCATTTTGCAGCAAGATTTGTCAAAGTCAACACTTTTGTTTTGTGGAGAGTATCTTTTGATTAAATTTCTACATGACCAGGATGGCATTACTCTGGGAAGGGTACCCTATCACAGAAAACAGCCCACCCCCAAAACTAGCCTGGGATGTAGGACGCACAAGTTCTAATCTCCACATTGTTTCAACCTAATAGGGATTCAAATGACTCAAGGACTCAAGGAAGGAAAGATGTTATTCTCGCTTGCAAGCAATGTTCCTTAATCACTTCTGAGAAGATTAGTGCTAAGTGTACACAGAGTCATACACATAGAATCTTAGACTTTTATTTACACAAGGAAGCATTTGCATCACTTTACTCACCATTCCATGATTTAGCCATGCTGGTATAAAATTATCGAGCAGCTTTGGGTAAACCAGTTCCCTGTCATAGATATAGATGCTCCAAAACATCGTCACAACAAACTAGGAAAAAAAAAAAAGGGAGACATAATTAAATAAATGTTTCTGAGCAATTAGCTACATATTCTAGATTGCAAAGTGGGGCATTTAGCAAATGATCTATGGACAGATATAGATACAATTGTTCTTTGACCCAATCAATAATATGAACCTGGATTATTCTTTGCATTCACTGTTCCAATTTTTTTTTGACTTTCAGCCTGGAAAAAAAATCCCTTTTTTTTGACTTATGTGCCTGTGGCCAAATTACAACTGAGTACTGTACTTTAGTAGCAGATGTGGTGCATAAATAATGTTCCACCACTAATGGGACAGAAAACAAATGGAAAATCAGGCAAAATATCACTTGGAATTCATAAAACATATAAGTATGAAGCATTCATCCCTGAACGGAAGCCTATAAACTCATCTTAGCACTTTTTAATGTCAGCCATCAAAATAGCATTATTAAAAAAAAACATTAACACTTCAGCCAGTCTGCACACAATTCACGGACTGGGATGCACAGAGAAGAGTTCCAGTATTCCCCTCGCTTGTCAGTACAAAATTTGCCCTAGCTCTTGTCAGAGACTATTTACTTGGAGCCCAAAGAAAGACCATTATTTTCTCTAAACTGAGGGCAGGACAGATGGCTCAGATAAAGTTTGTGCTAGGCTCAACATTTGCCAAATTGTCACTAATTCATTAAAGATAATCTGATGTCTGAAAAGCAAAGACAATATAAAACCACAGAAAATTACAGAAATAATAGTTTTAGCTTACCTTAGCTGGGGAAAGAACAGTCTGTAGCCTTCTAATTAAAATGCAATTGCTTTTTTTACCTTGAATTTGAGCTCTTATTGCTTACAGCAGTAAAAAATGGTATCTAGGCCAGGAGCTTTCCAGTGACAATTTTGAGGGGATCTCTACGCTGTAGCAACATGTCTGAGTTTCAAGTTTGAGACAACAGATATGACTTGCACTGAAATCAGCAAGGAAGTACTCATATACATCTGAACCGATTTGGCCCGTGATCTTACTTAGATGGATTAGGACTAATCTTGGAGGAAGAGATGAGAGAAAGTGCAAGAAACATGGGGTGAGCACAGCGAGGTCAGCAAATTATGAGTGTGTGATAGCGTAGGTATAAGTTGTTTCATATGCTTGTAAGGTCTGTAAAGCTAAAACCGAGGTTACAGTTTATCGGTGGCACCTTGTTCTAGCCTCAGGAACACACGCCTCGGTCAGACAGCTATGTGAATGATCCGAAGCAGTACGCTGTTCCCTCGGCGTGCATACAGTACATAGTTTCTTGGTTTCCAGCACACTCACCCGTCTGTTACGACAGCTATCGGTGCCTGCTCGGAATAAGCTCGGAGACCATTTGACTAGTACGCTGAGGCCAGGAAAAAAAATAGGGTATGATGGACAGCCCGAAAAATATTGCAAGTGTAAAGTACCCCACAAGAAGTCTCTCTTCTGGCATTGGCACAGCCCAGCTCTATACACACCTGCTGACACATGAGTGCCAAGATAGGAATAGCTGAACAGCGGGGAAAATGGAAGCAAAGTATCCTCTTCTCTATAGGCTTCCTAGAAGTCACGCATTATTGCAGTGGGTCTCTGAGAACCTGCTAAGACCAACTGGGACATAAAACCTCACGGAGATTCAGGCACACGAAGAACAAGATTAGATAATGCTTTTTTCCAAAGAAGTTTTACAGCAAGGACAATCACCCAGAACTACGCTGAACCTCATTGTGCTGAACACAACATAGCTGGCATGTTTTGATCTACGATTTCTGTGTGGAGCAGCATAAAACAATTGACTTTGCCATGGAGGTAAAGATAGGAAAAGAGGGGATGCGCCATCTGTCCCTTTACCAAAGTCAGCCAATGGATGGAACGAGATCAGCCTAGCTGGTTGCAGCCATCTGGAGGTACAGACGGCAAACGCTGCTTAGCGAAGCACTATCGCAAGGTAGACATAAGGTAAAGGAAGTGCGCAAAACCCAGAGTGTTACAGAACCAGCCTGTCCCAGAGGATGACCAGACACGAGACAACACAGCGCCCTGGGGAAGATCCCTCCCGGTGTCTGGATGGTTCACCTTGCCTTTCTTTACAATTCGTTCATTTGGATAAAATGAATCCTACAAATGAACTGTTGAACTAAAATGAACTATAAAAATAAACAATTTGGATAAAAAAAGTTATTATGAGGACTTCCTATTTAGATCCTTTGGCTGCTTCTGAATTTGTTCTTTGATTAATAAGCAGTTCTTGCTCTGGTACTTCAGAACCACCTCTGCTATTCCTACACTGTGCTACTGGTAAAACGTTACCTGAGCTGGGCTTTGCCAAGGTCACACACAGCCATGAACTGCAAGGCCACTGCAAGGAGCTGCTTCTTTACGCTGCCTATGTAAGGCTCAGAATTGCATCTCTTACGCTTATAATCCCATCTTCCTTGTGGCACGGTTCATTACTGTTAGGGCCAGAGTCATGGTACTGCCCTCAAAAGCCAAGCTGAACAGGCTGCTCAGGGGCAGCACATAATGATTATTTCTGGGAGTCCAGTACTTTTATTTTCCTTTGTTCCCGAGCCAAAATGACACAAATGTCACTCTTCCACCACCTCTTCACACAAACTCGAGGTCTGGAATTCGAGGAAGAAAACGGACACCAGGAATTGCTTTTACACTTCTTTGCATAGAAATATCCTAAGACTGCCAACCTTCTGAAGACACTGATGACTTGGTTAAACAATATAAGGTTAAGCACCATAAAAAAACAGAAGAGTCCCTCTTTTGCTGCTTTCCTGTCTAGGGTCATTACAGACCAAAGGGAACCTCAAATTTGCAAACAAACCTTGGAAATTGTTTGAAAATATGGAGTAGCTACAGACATCTGGAGTATCACCAAATAAATACACACCAGCGGAAACAAAAAACAAGTCTGAAAACAAAACTCTTTTTTCCCATTTAAGGAGATTCTCCTTAAGCTTTTGTCTTCTGTCTCTGAAGCTTTAGAAAAGGACATGAGAACATGTGGCACTGCCACAGGGGCAATTTTAGAGGACAAGCTGGGAAATGGTTGGTGAGTCAAAAAGGAAAACAAGAAGCTTTATCAAAATACTGTGAATGGAAGCAAAAAAGGAACTAAGAGGGGGAAGCCAATGAAACGAATTGCATAATTTGCTGTTTCAGATGAGCCCAACCAAGAAATGTTATGCAAAACAAGAATGAACCCAGTGGATCTTTATTTTCCTGCACTATGTATTTTTGGTTTTGGCTGGGCTGCAGTTAGGTTCACTCATTTCCTGGATGGCTTCACGACAAAGTAAAAAAAAACAACTCTGGCCTTGACAAAATTACATCTAAGTACACGTTGTGCAGTTAAAGGTAAGTTTTCTGGCTGTCTCCCAAGACAGCTGTGGTTAAGTGCAAGTATAAATATATCACTTGGGAGCATCGTTGAGGGTTAAAGGCATTACATATAGAAGTGAATTGTTATTAAAAGCAGACTGCCATAAGTGCAAACTGGCATGGTACTACTGGCTTTATGTGGGATCTAGCGCTAGCACAGAATCACACCAACTGAATTGCAAAAGGGCCAATGAAAGAAATCACAAAGAGTGTGAACTGAAAACCAGGGAGGGCTCTCCTTGGAAAAGAGAGTTCAGCAGTCAGCTGTACTGCATGCTCATGCTTCCCTCACCAGTTGCTATTTCACCACCAATGAGGGCAGAATCTGGAATAGAAAGATTTTGGCACGGCAGAATCAGTTACAGAAATAAAAGTGTTTTGTAGTCCAGTAAAATAACAAGGTAAGTAGAGGACTGCAGCAAATGCCTACACATCTTTCCTTGGGATAAGATCTCTAATCAGTGTTATTAATTGTCAACAGAAGAAGGGTGATCAGCTTTCCTTTTGACTGCACTAGCGCCTTCTTAAAATACCACAGAGAAACCAGAGATACGGAAGCATGCCTGGCTTTCTGTCTTTAGCATCACAGCTTTTTAAAAGCATAAAAGTATAATTTATGCAAATGAGATCATTCTTGCCAGTTTAGACTCAGGCCCAAACTGAGCTATTAAAACTACATAATAATGTACAGTCTGTGATTTTCTAGACAGCAATTGCTCTTCTAATATGTAACAATATCCATTTTCTTTCTTCATTCTATTTCTATTAGACATAGTCTTAAACACCTAGAAATGCCCATTCTATCTCTTTCTCTTCTTGTATGGTACAAATGAGTCACAATAACCACTGATAAAGCCATATACAGTTTACACAAAACACTAAGTAGCAAAAGAAACTTGGAAACTCCATGATCTTGTCAAACAAATAGAAAAGAGTAGGGATAGTTTAAAACACTGGCATAGGCTTTGACTTGTACGCTTGCCTTACATTTCTTTCGTAAACTATTCCCAACACAAATCTCCTTCAGGATGATAAAGGGGTGGTAAGCGCACCCAGAATAGACAAGAATTGGTAGTAGACTTCTAAAATAGGCCTATTGCAAACTTTTTTTTTTGGTGGATGCTTCCTGATCTCTTAGGCATTTGAATAGTATCCCAGCCTTATAGGAACCTTAAAAAGGGCCAGAAGTGTTGCCCAGCGACTTCATATGGAATAACACTTTACTGCACAGAAAATTGGTTTGTTGATTTCTGATTTCATTCTCTTAAAAGCTACACTAAAAAGAAGAACAACAGGTACACAGGAGTCATTAGGTCCTTCGAAGAGGTTCATGTTTATTGCTTGATGCTCCTAAACCTAATAGCAGGTTGGCAACTCTCAGTTTTATCAGAGCCCCTGGAGATACGCAATGCATAGCACAACACTGGAGAAATTTGATTTGCTGCAAAGATTTTGCAAGATTTGATTTGTTGCAAAGCCACCCAAGGAGTTTGTTTGCCCTTGGGCTCGTTCTTTCCCTTCCTTTGGAAGGTGGGAGGAGGTTGGTGGTCAGACTTCCCAGGTGGTTTACATGTTACACTTTTAAAGGAAGTACTAAAAATGAAATGCTGTAGTTTGTTATGTGTTTTTTCACACATCATTGTTTGACTTGGGAGTGGAAACCCCTTTTCTCATCTATATTTCAGAGCAAGTCGTCTCAAGGGCTTCAGTAAGCAGGAAATAAAGAAAAAATGTGTTGAATAGCTCTTGAGAAACTACAGTTAGTGGGCTTTAAAATGTTCCCCTAGTATTTGCATTATTCCCTAAATATGCCCTGTGTAAAACACTGAGCAATAAGAATAATTTAGATGTTAAAGTAACTGACAAGTATTTAAGCATGGCCACTGTACTGTTACATTAGAAACCCAACAAGGATTTTATTCACATCTGTTCAATTTTTCTGTGTGAATATTCCCTCATGCCGCTACTGGAAAGCACTGAGAAGCTCCACGGAGAGCTACGTGGGTGAGACTCAAAAAAAAAAAAAAAATCCGCATTTGAACTTACATTGTTCTTTTTTTTTATTTTTTTGGAGTGAAGAAGCTGTTAAGAGAATATGGGAAATAAGGGAACTTTAACTTTTTTCCTGCAGACACTCTGTTTTTTAATAACTTCTTCCTAAACAAGCACCCCTGGCATATCAGAATTTCACTGGGTATTTTCTTGCACATAAATAGGTCTTTAAAGAACAAAACCAGCATTAGACATTTGCTACTTTCAGGCAAACCCTTCCTACTCATAACCACATTAAAGAAAAGCGGTGCCAGCCTGTGGCGGGTCTGCTGTCCCACAGGCACTGCCTAGTGCTTGGGCACATGGTAGCTGTGATGGCTGTCAGAGAGGGTAAGGTTTTGGGAAGGAGCTGCCTTGGTGTGTCTTACATGTTAGACATGTAAGCCTGAGGCAGGGCAATGAGGCCAGTGTTACTTTCTGAAGCTCTGTTTGTCTCTCAGTAGCCATGAGAAGAAGCAACAATAAAAACAACCTTTTTAGGCTTTCTTCATTAGTAGTAAATTGAAAGAATATGTGGTAAACAATTGTTCCACCTCCCCACTGAAACATTACCTTTAGGAATTAAGAGCATCTGTTCAAGGAGCGTGGCCATTCCTTTATTTTCTAGATTATTTTCTAGATTTTTTGTGTGTGTGTTTGTGTGTGTGTGTGTGTGTAAGAAGTTGTTTCTGCATGAAACCACTGAGAAGCAAGCTAGCTCCAGGTATGCAAAATGTCCCTTGGGAACTGTGTAAATTTTGCAACAGTACATTTAGAGCAGGGGATGACTAGTGGTGATTCCTTGCTTACTAGTGGCAAGCAAAACACTGCATGAAAGAAACCCACAAAACATGCAGCCGAAAATTGCTCTCAGAATTGCCAAGCCAAAATGAAGCTAATATTCTCCAAGATCTTGAAAGTTTCAAGGTCAGAAACACTGCAAGGGTGGAAAAGTACACTGACATCAGAACAGCGCTAAAACGGAGGCAGGAGAGAATCCTTGTAGATTGTTTTGATGCTTACACTTGTATATTGAAAAAGGCACTTAAACTCTTTAAATAAAGACAAATAATGTTATATTGTTCTTTCTTCACTTCTAGTATTAACATGGTAGGAAAATGAGCTGCTGCTGATCACAATCACTACTACTTCATAATTCCCAAACTCCCTCAAAATATACATGTAACATATATATCTCTGCACACATAAAATACCTATTTGCAAGCCTACTTATTCAGAGATTTTTTAAAATGTATTATTTGATACTAATTCCTCTATCATGGCTGGAGAACTGCAGTTTGCTACCCCAACATGAACTGTGGCAGTTCCCAAGAGGTAGGCCAGCAAGTACAGTAAGTGAAGGCTACCAAATGGGTATTTATGCAGGAAACACCTTCACAGGGTTTCAGATACGCTTTGCATTTTCTAACTTCTTGCAAAAGCATTCTTTATTTCTTCATATATTGTGAAATCTCACATTACTGAGAATCACATGTAATGAAGCATCTCTGAATATAACAAATTATAAATGATATATTGATAAATTGGGTTAAGTGCTGTTAATTGAAAATGAGTGTTCAGCTTTATTGAAACGGTACAAACTTTGAGGCAGTTTTCTAGTAGTTCTACAATGAAAAAAGTGAATGTATTTTGAACTACTCTACATCGAAATTAAAAATCAGAAATCAAGTTTCAATCCAAATTATACTAAAAGCAGTACTTTAATGAAAGGTTCTCCATTCTTTTAATGTAGCCTAAACTTAGAACTAATCTGAGACAGACACACTCCCACGTAAAAACATAAAATTCTGGATTTTCAGACTTTTTCAGTGTGTGGTATGAAACACCTCAAGACATTGAGCGCCTTTTGCCTCTGAAAGAGAAGTGCAGTGTCCCAGTGGAACAGAATCCAATCCAAAGAATAGTTTTCCTTTGAAAAAGACATCTAAAACCATATTATTCCATATCTTCTGTGTGCCTTTTTTTACGTTACCGACTAACTCCTTTTTTCCTACCCCATTTCTTCTGTCAGCTCCAAATCCCCCATGGGATTAACAAGGATCAACCTGGATTTTAGCTTCCCTTCTTCTCCATGACAGAACTGCACACAGCCTGGGAGCTCCAGTCAGGTCGTTATGGTGTAAAACATGTCAGTCAGCACTTTCTTTCCAACTGATGATGACACAAGGTGCAGAAGAAGCCCAGACTGATTCTTAAGAACCCACCAGTGGAATTCACATTTGAAATCACTTCTACAATCTACTTCCTATAGTAAAGTACATTTTTTAATGAACCAAAAATAATTTCAGCAACATCAGCGTTCTCTTACACCTGTGATAAATACAGAGTAGTAAAATCACCTCTACCATGTTTCTCTTTCTCTGTAGTCTCATGTGAAGAGATGTAAAAGCCTTTCAGGCAAAAGACAACCAGCAAACACCACCACTCACCCAGCCTGTGAAGATGTGCACAGATTAACACCACACTTACCACTCCGATGGGGAAAGCCAGAACAGCCATCATCCAGTCGCGGAGGGAAATGAGTTTTTTCAGCTGCCTTTCTTGTTCTTGACTGTCATTTCCTTTAGTGAGAAGACTGGAAAGGTCGGTCAACACGCAGATCCCAAAGAAGACAGCCTGGATAACCTGCATAGAAACGGGAACACATCTTGAGGAGTGGAAACACCGGATTTTGGCAGAGAGCAGAGGCAGATGCAGGCACAGGTGAGGAATAGCACCTCAGAACAGTGTCAGGGAGTGGGGAAGTTACCTCAGTTACTTCAAGATGAGTAGAATTTGTTCACGTTAAACATAAAGGTCCCTTGTGCTTCCAGGCTGGGAGTTATCTGGGTAAGTACAGTATTCACCTAAACCAGTTTTCCAATTGTTAGTCCATAAGGTTCACATTCTGAGCACACTGAAATAAACACTCTGACCAGGATGCCAGTGCAGGGAAAATACACTAAGTAGGTAGTTAGTAAAATTAAAAGAAACCTGATTTTGCTGTTGGTAGGTTTCATGTCCATTACCTCAGCTGGAAGACCCTGCTTGCTTTTCATGTTTCTGGGGGAAGCTGTGCAAATGGAAGGACTGTTTCGCTGGTGGTAAGCCCACCCACGCGTCAGCCAGGTGCCACCTGCCTGGGGGCTGAACTACAACGATCACCCCTGCTTCACCCCATAAAGCTAGGCCCCAAAGCCTTCATCTCAGCAGTGGAAAAAGCGAGAAACGCTGCCTGTAAAAACAAAGGAAATAAAAAAGATGAGCGGTTCTTCCTCATGTGCCAGGAGCCAAACCTGGAGACCCCCCCTGCCCAGGAGCGAAGAACATGCCTGAGGCCTCCTGAGAGACTCGGCACGCACCACAGGCACTGGCAGATCCGTCACTGCAGCTCGGGTCACCAGCGACACAATGACCAAGCTGCAGGAGTCAGCCAGGCTCTCACTTCGTGATGGCAGTCTGCCATTTGCCTGTCCTCTTTTTTGTGTGTTTATGTGTGCAACACTGTGAGATTATCTCTTGTATTAAATTGTTAGTTTAATCACCTGAACTCACCGATTTGGTTCAAACTTGACTTGGTCTTAGCTTGATACTGTGTTTTTCTTCCTTAATTAGCTTAGTAAAATTGTAGTAAGTTAGCTCAGGAATGCTCTTGCCTGAGGACGTATCAACTTGCTCATCCTTTTTAGTACAGTTCAGAAAAAGTGCACAGAGTTTGTTTACTCTCAGAGCTTGAAGCCCAGGTCACAAACCCACATGCATCGGGTAATCTCAGGTAAGAAATTAACAAAACACGGGCTTGGTTCCCAAACTGCACAGTGATTCATCAAAAACCATACACATACACTTAAAATACATACTAGATGTTTTTTCCAAAACAAGCCTGGAGTACTAGTGTAAAAGTCTAATTGTAAATCTAAGCGTTTGCCTGACTGCAAGCCTCATACTAAAAAGCAGGCCGTCTGTAAGAAATAAGAATAGCACATCCCTAGATTTTTCAAGATACAATTTATTAAGTGCACGTATCTTTGCAGAATTTGAACTATAATACAAGTACTGTAAGAAAACTCCTCAGGATAGAGAACACTAATTCGGAATAGGGGAGGAAAGAAAGAGGGAGGAAGGAAGGAAATACCAAAGAGATGTTGACTACTAGAAAGAAATCCAGAGAAGCGAAATGGTTGGATGGCTTAAAGTACATTCCCTTCCTCAACAATCCTCATATAACCCAAATACTTATAAATTCTGGCTGTAAAGCTGTGAACGACAGACGTTCAAATGGCCCCTGAATATTCTGTCATCAACATAATAAAGGAGCTGCTTGCAATTCTGCTTCCATTGCCCTCCCCTCTCCCTGCTGTAGCTCCATATAATTTGCTTGATAAATAGCACAGAGCATAGACCAGCAACATTGCAAAACATTCCCTGAAGCCATGAAATGTGACAGACTACTAATGTTGGACCTGAGTATTCAGCTAGAAAAAGGTATAACTTGAAATGACTTTGGAAAAGTTAATGTTTTCTATGTAACTCCTGAAAAACATTTTAAATCAAAGTAGGGGCTCCTTGGAGCTACATAATCGCACAAAGTCCTTATGCATTTTTTCATGTTATTTATTTGAAAGAAGCACTTAGTAGAAAAAAAAAATCTTCCCATCCTCAGCCCTGTTTTCCACCAGACAGATGGCCTATTTGGAGAGAAGGAATAGAAGCACTAATTATGTATTTGCTTGACTTAAGAGGAGATATGATACCATCTACACTATTCGCTCAAGAGTGTGAATGCCAAAGAAGGAAAGAGATTCAAGACAGGACTGAAAAAAAAAAAGTATACCTAAAGGTAATGAGATCAATCTGGGTGTAAAGAAGTTTAGGCTGAGTACCAGGAAATATTTCCTAACAGGGAGTTCTACCAGACCATGAAATAGTTTCTCAGAGGAAATGGTGGAAGCCTCATTGCTTGAGTCATTCAAACTGATATTGGACAAAACATTCAATAATGTACTGCAGGGAACAATATTACGCTGGCAGGGCTTGAACGAGTGACTAATAGATTGTTTGCAGCTCTAACTATGATTCCCTGAAATGGTCTCTCTCCAAAGTAACACAGACTCAAACAACCACACACCCACTTTCCAAGGGAATTGGAATCGTACATCCACTAATCAATCATAAACCGAACAGCTTCTCTCCCCATTATCCTCTTAACGAACACACCGTTTCAAGGGAAAATACAATGATATCATAGGGAATAACTGAAAATTCCTAAAGGGAAAGACAGTACCCGAAGTCTTCAGCAAGTAGCTATGAAAGAAACCATTCTACGAAAAGACTAAAAAATAAAAATACATATAGGAAAGAGAAAATTACATATTTATTGAGAATTGCTGAACATACAGAGCCAGTGAAAAAATCCTACAGTGTTCAGGGAGCAACATTTCCAGCCTATTCATACAAATAGCATGTGTACAAGCATCACAATACTTTCTTTCCTTTCTAGAATGTGCAAGAAAATTCATCTGACAACTATCAACATTCAGGATTAGCCTAAGGACGGCCAGAGCTGCCTGAATCTCAACAGCATAAACTGAACAGCCACAGTTAGTAACAATTTACATCCTTTGGGGGTCTGGCATAGGGAAAGCAGAGGATGCTCACAGAAGGCTCAGGGGAGACCTCATTGCTCTCTACAACTACCTGAAAGGAAGGTGTGGGGAGCTGGGATTCGGCTTCTTCCCAGAGATAACAGTGACAGGACTAGAGGGAATGGCCTCAAGTTGCACCAGGGAAGGTTTAGGTTGGAAATGAGGAGACATTTCTTGTCAGAAAGAGTGGTCAGGCATTGGAACAGGTTGCCCAGGGAGGTGGTGGAGTCACCGTCCCTGGGGGTGTTTAAGGAAAGGCTGGACCTGGTGCTTAGGGACATGGTTTAGTGGGTGATATTGGTGGTAGGGTGATGATTGGACCAGGTGATCTTGGAGGTCTTTTCCAACCTTAATGATCCTATGATTCTGTGCAGCTAATGGCAGTTTATCGTATAAAACAAATTTCCAAAGTCCATACTCCTCAGTGTGAATGTTGCATAACAGATGTAAAAAGTTCATAGCGAGGGAGAAGAAACTCCTCTGTAGCCATATGCTCCAAAGTACCCTGACCTTACCTCAGATTTAGGATCGCATTTTCAAAACAAGGACCTTCTTTTGAGAATCTGCAGGTGGTGAATCTATACAAGAAGCAGCCCCAAATGTTAAGCAAATAAGTGATTTTTTTTTTCTTGGAAATGTAAGTAATAAGAGTGCTTCAGAGCAAATATACTCCAATTTTTGCCTCTAACTAGAGTTTGAAGGAAAACAGTGATTAAAAAATGACAAATGCAACATGACAGGAAACAGCCACACCTTCCTTACACCATGTAACAGTGATAAAGAGGCAGAAACTTGTAAGCAGAGTATGGAAAAACAAGCAAATCATTGACAAGGGTAAAAAATACTAACTTCCTGCTGACCCCATTTTTTCCACTGAAGCCTAGAGGGGCAAATGCTACTGTGCTTGATACTACAGTACCTTTAAGATTTGTTATGTAATGGCAAGTAATGCAAACAGACATCTACAGGTATTTTAGTAACACAGAACTCTGAGGAGAGACAAAACTTGTTAAAATGCTGCAGGAGAAAACAGCTATGAATAGAAGATGAAACCAAGCAACCAAGAAAGCTTCTCAAACAGTGAGATCTGTTCAGATTATGTATCAGAAAAAATATTTCATTTTTTATTGCACCTTATGAATGATTAGGATCAAGTAAGCTAATTGTACGTGTCTGTCTCCTACAAGATAATAACGGTTTGCTTCAGTACAGCTGTCTTCCACAAGATGCTCGCTGAAAGATAGCAGCCAACAACCCCCCCACATTCCCCCTGACTTCTTAGACGCAGCCTTTCGGGTTGAATGACCGAAAATATATTTCCTCATAAACCTTTCTTCAGTCCATGCAGCTTCTCTTCTGTCCCATGCCGTGGAGCCCCACAGTGCAGATATATAAATCTCTGCACAACAGAGGTCAGCAAAAATTCTGTCACCGTCCTTAGCAAGGCAGAAAACTCCTACTAAATTCACTGAATCTAGGATTTCATTGCCTGTGGATTGTTCTTCTTTCAGGCTGCCTCACAATGAGAAGCATTCCTTAGAGCTCAGAGCAGGAGAACTAGAAAAGGCTGTGGAAGTACCACCACAGCCTTATTCACAGGTACGTTTTGCTCTATATTCTTTGACAATGGAGAATTCACTGTCCTCCAACATATCATTTTTAAAGATTGCCAGCATTTACAAGGTGTTTCATGCACCCCTCTATGAAATAAGGCACATGAGCAGGCTGGCAAATAGGCAGGGCTGCCAGAATAAAACATGCAAGTAACACTCAAAAAATTAGCAAGAAATAACAAAAAAGGATGGAAAATTAAGTAATGTTCAAATTTTCCAATCTGTGTTTTCAGAACATGGTCTGACCTCCTTTTTGAATAAATTGAATATGATTTACAGCTCCAAAGTATGTTACCACTCCTCATCGCCTTGTGCCACTTTTGCTTTCCTTCCTCCAGCCTCTATATTATTATTCAATATGAAAATGCGTAATATGATTCAGCAATTAGGATGACTCTGTTGTAAGAAACTGAAATAATTTAAGTCAGATTTTTATCTCTCTGCCCTGACTGGACTCTGTTTTGGGACCATGCTTAGTTTCGATTGCAGTGTGTTAGACCATACCCAGGCACCTGTGGATATCCTGCATCCTGTAACACATGCAGACATCCTGCAGCCTGTAAAAGCAGCTCAATGAGCTGAAGTTGCAATACAATGAGCTAGTCCAGGTAAGGCAATAGCAACAAGGTATTTTTGATAGAAAACGTACTGTGTTTACAGAACAAAGCCATGGACTGTAGCTATTTATTAATCTGTTACTACTCTTGACTGCATGAAGCTACCGATTCTCGTCTGCTGCCACTCCACTGGTGCTCACGAGCACATGGCTTTCACTCTTGACATTCCTCCTCTCCTCTCTGTACCTTTGTTAGTCTGAACGGCAAGCAGAAGCTGGACAATATGTAATCAAGTGCTAAATCTTTGTACCAGAGAAGCCACTGGCTTTAGGTAAGAAAAGGACAACTCTTCGTGCTTACAGACAAATGAAAGACAGAAATAAAGTCATAAAAGCAAGAAGCAACAGCATTTGAGGTATTAAAATACACACCAGTGTAGTATGTCTAATTACTAAGTTTACAATTAAGTAAATTGAAGTGCAAATACCTTGAAGAAGCATTGTGTGTTACACAGAATCATTACTCCTTTGCAAGGAATGGGGAAGAAGACTCGTATTTTAAAGGCCAGAGGTAGAAGAGCAGCATCACCCTAGAAGGTTCAGCCCTCGTATCAGTTTGGGAGCAATCTTCTTCCACACTGACTGCAGTGCCGTGGCTGTTTTGTTTGTCAGAGCAGATTTCAACGATGTCATAGCCCAATGCAACACAGACAAGGAACGCATCCCCTGCGCATCACAAGCCAGCGGCCTGAGAAACCAAATACACAATGTACAGGCAAAAAGGTAAGGGGCAAGGGAACAAAATCAGAGTAAGCCAAAAGAAGACTAAATGCAAAAGAAGACTAAATGCAACTACTTTGCTCTAAGTTGTTTCATGGTTAAGCATCTTGAAATATGTTTTTCTTCCTTCTCTTTCACTTACACAAATTAGAACTTAAACTTCACCAGTAAAACATTACACTTATTTCTATCAGAGGAGCCATTAGAAATTTGGTAAGTGCACATATTTCACACTGACGGACAGCCTTATAAATATCTAGCATAATCCTCATCCACAACAATGACTCACGTCTCCCTTTACAGCCTTCGGTGGGGGGTAGGTTCCTGTAACCAGGATGTCACACATGAAGCCAAGCCCTTACTAGGAAATGTAACTTCATTTTCATGATTTAGTCATATGACATGAACCAGAGCTTATAAAACATGCCTAATCCCTTACCATAGGATATATGTTTGGGGACTGTTTTAAATATCCTTTACTTTCAACATAACCTCCTGTAGCCTTTTCCTCTGAAGCCCACCAGGACTGTCCAAATGTAACCAAGGAAGGACAGGGTTTTAAACCAATGAGATTTTACAGATACAGAAAAGAATAAAGTCCACCGTGCAATTATTATGCATGGAAAATAAATCTATTTGTCTCCCGGGTCTAGTTTTTATAGGTACTAAATCATTTGAGCCCAATTATTTAAGTACCTACAGTGGAACTGTGGAAAGGGGACACAGCTGTGTAAGTTAAAGAGAGACCTTGTATTTCCAAAAGGAGAGAAGTACTGCAAAATTCTGCCTGTTGGAACACAAGATGTGTTTTTATCTGGACAGACAGAAAGCGACTTTTTTTCTGGAAACTACAGCAACTTAAATAAGAAATCAGAAATCTAAAACAGATGTGGGTGCCTAAAATATAATTTTTATAGCATTGCCTTTCAGTCTCTATTAGAATTCACAATTGCCAGCAAATGAAATAAAACAATCTACTGTATAATATAACCCTATTGCATGCACCTCTTCCTTTCTCTCTCCATCATTCCATGACTTTACCCAGAAAAACACCAACACCTTACTGCACTACGCTTACTGGAGAGGTTAAGTCTCAGACCATTCTGTCTTAACATGATTCTTGCCCATCTTGTAATGGTTCTCAAACACATGCCACACAGTTCTCACAGAGCTAATGTGGTTGTGCTAATGTAGTTTTACAAGTAGCCTCCTTAATACTGTCAGAATTTCTATAAGAACATTTATAATTACTACAACAGACTATATGGAAATTTCGTAAAGTATCAAAATATTTGGAAATGCTTTAATGTTTAAAGGCAAAAAAAAGCATATTTCATTTTGTGTTTCACATGCGTAAAATGTTCCCAACAACAACAACAAAGTTGCCCAAGTGGACGACAATTGAGAAACTTATTTTGAAGTACGACTATATCTCAGCTGCGTTGCATAGATGACATTTCCAGCATGATCTCAGCATGAGAGACTATATGCCATCTGGCTCAGAAGTGTTAACAGCGTGGAATCCACTACCACTATCAGATGAAGAGATGAAATGGACAAACACAGAAAGAGGTATCAACAAAAATTTGACCAGATGCTCAGAGAGTGTTAAATTTTCTCAAATCTTCTGCATTTTTTTAGCTGTGTCATTCCTCTCTAACCTCATGTCCACCCAAGTCTTCCTTCTTCCTCTAAAAACTACAGGCATTTTTCTGGATGCTTCTGAGTTATAGATCCCTGAATATCTTATTTTGATCTTAACTAATACACTCAAAGAAGCACTAAGTTCATTGTTGCAGCATTTAAGAAATTATTATTCTATTTTTATCTTTATCCTTTTGATTTTAAATTGTTTTGACTAAACTCATTTTCTAATAATCCCCATTTTCTTTCTTACTCTCTTGCATTGTGTATAGAAAAGCTGCCATTACTACTTATTGTATCCTGCTTATAAGACACTATAATTTCATTAAACTTATATAATCCATTCAGCAAACATGTATAATACAGTTTATTCAGAATAGATTATGATTTTATTAGGTTATATCTTTTATGTTTCTCTTTGCTGAAGCTTAATCCTATTAGGATTATACACTGCTCAGAAGGTTATGTCATTATTTTGGCTTAAATGCGAGTTTTACACATTTCAGCATGATTGGTACGGTCTCTGTAGCAGTGGCCTTGCACTCAACCAGCAGGAATGGCAGCGCTCTAGACAATGTTTGGGATAGCTAGCTAAGAAGCTAAGACTTGTTCTGCAGCTGTCTGTGCTAAACTGAGCTTTAGGATAGGGTTTCTGATGGCTGGAAAGTCCCTAGAGCTTTGCAGGTTAATTACCCCCAAAAGAAATTAAATTTTATTAAATACAGATTTCCTCAAAGAAATGTCTTGCTTAAAACTTCAGAAACTTCTGCATTGCACCAACTTTTTCATGTTTAGAAATACTATGTGAAAGCCACTAGAGGGAAGCAATTTTGGCAGACCAAATTTGAAAAAAAATAATAAATAGAAGCTCTTTAACATGAGAGTCACTGCCTTTGCTTTTTATTTCTTCCCTTTTTAATGAATAAGGTAACAGCTGCTTTCTAAATTGCTGAATCTAGAAAAGGCAATGACTGATATATCTCAGCAACATGGTTACAGAGCTGGAAATGCAAATGGAAAAGGATTACAATTTTCTGAGACACAGCAGCCACAGTGCTGCCCTACCACGTCTGCAGGAAATAAAAGGTTTTAATCCTTCTGTTTTCTGAGCACTGTAAAAGCAATAATGAATGACTCCTCACACCAGTCCAGCAAGGTAGAATATTAAGTGATACTGTCTCAGTCAGGCAGTTCTCCCTCTCTCCAGGGAAGGCAGGGGAAGGAAACATTATGCCACCTCTTCGTACAACCAGCCTACCAACAACGCACAATCTAGGTAAGTTGCAAACCCACATTGTGAAAAATAGCTCAAGTCTCCAGTCGGGGTAACCTTCAGCTTTTGCTTAAAGCAACTTTTCTTCTTTGGCTCACTGCTGCAGCAGCTGAAAGATAACTTATGAGGGACACGTAAAGTATGTTCATAAATAAAGTTATTACTAAAACAAGGATGTTTTGTAATTAGACCACAGCAAAGGATGCTGTTATTCAAGCTCCACTTTAAAAAAAAAAAAAAGAAAAAAAAAACAGCGAACATAATCTTGTACATTAATTATGAAACACATGATTAAATGAAAACTGATCTAACATGTTGTACTGTCCTCATAGACAAGACTATTCTTTACAAAACATTCCAAAAAAGGCATTATAAGTTATAAAGAGTTGCATTTCAGGGGAAAAAAAAGGTCTTCATTATCTCGTATCTCTAATGAAAACATGGGAAAAACCCTGACATAAGCTAACTGTATTTAAATTAAATAATACGAGGGAGGTTGAGTGTTCACTAGGTGTGTGGCATTTCAACCCTGAATAATACTACTTCCCTGTGTACATTGTCTTTCACAGAAATAAATCTCAAAGGAAACCGAGGATTTGTTTCCCAACTGTCCATTGGTGAAAGTGAGGCACGGGGCAGCGCGCTGCTCAAGGTCACGCAGGGAGTCAGCAGGGGAGCCGGGAAGTGAACTGCCGAGCCCTGACCTCCAGGCAGCTCCCTGTCATTAGATCGTGCTCTTTTCCTTGCAGCTGCGCTCCTTACAGTGAGAGCTATTTCAACTGCGAACGAAGGAAACACTCCTGGCTTTCTCAGAGAGGTAGTGTGGACTGTTTCTGTCCCCCCAAATACAGCCACACAACTGCTAGTGTAAATACAAATACTTTTCTTCTTATGCACCTCATATTAATCATAACTTCCAAAGACCTTTTTTTTGCTTTAGTGAATCTTTCAAAGTTTTCTAATGGTTAGATACTCTAATCCTGACTAGCTGATCTTGTGCCAACCAACGAGTTAGCACGTTCTGAAATATGACAGCTCTGGAGAGCTTGTCCATTACACCATTCCCACCTTCACTGTTCTTACTCTTTAGTTCATAATACCAGTGATTTTGAGCAACATTAGCACTGAAAAAAATCTTTTTTTTTTTTTCCTTCACTTGTTCTGCTCCATGTGAGTAAGTCTGAGGAGCTGCAAGATCAGCGTGTTGCACACCTTGCTTCCCTGCATCCCCACAGGTCGGAGTGCTGGGTAGGAGAAGCACGGCCATCCCATCTGTGTCCTTCACACTGTCTTCAGAGGAAGGTCCTGAAAACGAAATGGCCTGGAGCCCTATCTTGCCTTACAGGCCTGTGAAGGCAGGCACAGCTCAAACCTCCGTGCCTATCACGAGACATGCTCACACCATCCATGCCTATCAAGGGACATGGCCCACAGGTCAGCCGGGCAGATCACATCAGGAAACGCACAGGCATCACGTATCCTCTGCTAAACCTCTCAGTACTCCAAGACCAATGACTCCGCGCAGCGAGTAGGTGTGGTGTCCTCTGAATTACCGCTCCAGCTGCAGTCGCAAGGCAGCTGGGGATAAGGGCCGGGCCGTGCACATGCCAAGAGTGCTGACTCACCAGAGGAACTCCCTGGGCAGTCCCGGGAACTCCCCAGACAGTTTCTGTGAGAGGAGATAATGAACTGAAGGCTGCGGGAGTGCAGGAGCCCGCCCCGACCCCACCAGAGTCAGAGGGATCGATGAAGGTCCCTGGGCAGCCCCAGTCCAGCTTCGTGTCAGCCAGATAAGTGAGGGTGTGACAGGGGCTGGGGTGGCAGGGAGATCCCGGCAGCCCTGGGAGCAACACGGGGAGCTCCTGCCCCACACACGTGAAGGAGCTGGTGGCCTGGCAGGCACTACTCGTGTGTTCGGGTATGTTCATCACTGGACGGGGCAGTTCCTGCACACGGCTGAGTTGACAGAAACTCACCATGTGTGCACCAGAGCGGTGGCATGGGAGCACAGGCCAGCTGGATTTTAAGAATTCACCAGCCAGTGGTTTGGGGAGTCTGATCTGAACCAGCTGAAAACGCTGTTACGAGTACACTCACAACAGAGCCTCCTATCACCACATGGCCACACTGTCACAACAGTGACAACACTTACACAAGAGCATTACCTCATGCGGCTGATCCACACTAGATCCTTTAGCTAACACGTACGCCAGTGTTTGTGTAACATGGACCAGAAGGATCTCTATGAAAACGAGAGCCCACCACCACACAAGATGTCCACAATGAAATCACATGAGGCTTGAAATACTACCCCAGAGTGTAAGGGCATTTGTCCAAGGAAGTGTATCTGACGCCACAGTCGGATATTGTGTAAGGTAGCTATAATTCTGGCTTGCAGAATACATGCTCCTTTCCCAAAATACCTACCAAATAACTGCATTCCAGTATCCTGCCCCACTCCTCACAACACAAAATTGCTGGTTACACAGATAATGTTCATAAGCATTGGTGGTTTGTGGGCAATACCCATTTATTTATAATCTGGCCATAATCCATTACAGCACCAGACACAGACGCTCCACTGGTAGGAACAGGCACTCCCCTTCAGGCCGTCTGTAAACATGCGACAAGAAACTTCACACCAGAGTCTCTGATCAGAGCTCCTGACCTGCTCCCTTGGCATGCCTGTCCTGAGACTAACAGCCAGACTAGGTCACGCTCATCCTCTTGCTTTTAATCAGCCAGGAATCCTGGCTCCGAGACTTGTTACAAATTTCACAGTACACGGCCTGAGCAGGGACCCGAACCCCTCAGCCCTCCTGCCATGACAGCAAGGCCAAGTGCTCAACACAGAGCTGAGATGAGTCCCACCTGGACGCTGCCTGAGGACAACCATGTGGGACTCTTCCTCCTGTGTTCAGGAAAATGTGGCGTGGGCTAGGCCTGTATCCACAAGGAGGTTTAGGTGTGACACTGAACAGGGTGCTTTGACACCTGGCTCCTGAAGTGGAATTCACAAACCTAAGTTGTGCACACAAAATTCAATTTCCAAAAAGCAGACCATAAAGGGGAGAGATATTTTAGAAAAAAATAACCGGATATAACTGGTAAGGAAAGGAACATGTCCGGAATCCCTCCTACAAGGTACATGCATGCAGCACTAAAGTGACTTCAGTCAGTTACTTGTGTGAGACTGGTATTCACAGCTTGAAGCCCAGAAAGGTGTTAGGTGTGTAAAGAGTCAGCCATTATCTCTAGGGATTGCTTTCTGTAACATATGGGGGAAGGAAAAGACAAATTATTAGTATCGACTTTAATGCAACGCTGAAAGTAAGTATAGTACTTGTTAGGGAATGCACCTTCTACACCCATTTCAACCCCAAACGAGCCTAAATAATAATTCTTAATTCAAGAAGGCATATATTAGTGACCATGTCAGAGACCAGGATGTTCCCCCTTCCTTCTGAACTATGCCAGTGTGAGAGCCCACAGATATCTTTGGAGGCTTATACTGAGGTCCCAGTCCTTCACCTACATTCCATGTGGAAAACCTATTTGCTAAAATGCCTTAACTTCATCTGGAACAAGAAACAGAAACCAGAAATCGGGACTACTTCCTTCTGTCCCATCCTTCTCTACACAACATGCAAACTGGACAGAAACACTCTATTAGCATAGCTCTCTATGAATGCTCAGTCTACAATCTTGATTTTAAAATACTCTGCCTAGGGGAAAAACTCTTGGTCACAAAAACAATATTCTCTGCAGGCCTCACTGTAGAACTCAGATGTATCACATTTCTTAAGGTATTCTTAAGGTATGAAACCTCAAGCAACACACATACCAGAGGTGTCTTCAAGTTCCGCTTGACTCAATTTACCTTCTTCTTCCCACCCCACTGAAGGGAGGAGGCAGGGGTGAGCTCTGGCCACGTCCAAAGCTCTGTATGAGTCTGCTGTCAAGACTGGACCCTTTGACTTCTTCACTTCTATTTATAAACATAGTTAGGTATTACAAGAGCCAGACTACTTAACCATGAAGACTGTCAAAATAGATAATGTATTGTGTCTCACTGAATTACAAACTGGCTGGGTGCCTAGCCTTTTGACTTCAAAGGTCCACTCCATCATAGTTCAAGCAATGTCTTCTATCTACTTTAAAAGTTGTGACAACAGTTAACCGTGAAGTGACTATATGGATCATCCAAATTGTATTTGTTAATCATTCTGTTGGTAAACTGCACCAGTTACTAGATCTGATGCCAACTTAGGAAGAGCAATACTCTACCAGAAAATGCAGCTATGACCTTCATTCTAACAGGATAACGCTCAGCGGTGGTCTCTTGTGGTATCCACACTGACGTGTGCTCAGAGAAGTGAAGGTGTTAACTTACTCTACGGGTTGTCTGAGAAATTGCTTTCCTCATGTATGTAGGGAGCCCATGTGCATCCACAGTGGGATCAAGATTAGTATTACATTTCAAAGAACAAAGTACTTAACCGTAGTAACAGCTACAGCACAGTAACTGTTTTTATGAGGCCCATGAAATTTTATTTACCTCAGTGAAGGCATTGCTTGTATCTGCTTCCATTAGTTAGAAAACTAATGGCATTTATGGGGGTTAATATGGGTTAATAAACCTATAAAAAACCTGCAAGAAAATCTACAACAAATACAACAAATCTAATATAGATAGGAAAACATCCCCTTTTGAGAGGAGAACGCTGAAATAAAACAATAACCCAGAAAAATACACATTGACTCCAAGTTAAAATATCACAGCTTGCTTTTATATAAGATTGTACTAGCTGATCTTTTGGAGGAAAATATAAATTAAATACTGCTTTGATTTATAAAATGCCTGACATCTGATTGTCTGATCACTAACCTGCACACGCACTGAATGAAGTGCAAGCACATTCTGTTGCCCCAGAAAAAGATTTCTTTTAAAGATGGAGCGTTTATCCAGCTATGGATGTTGACAAAACATATATTTAAAAGCAAAATATTATATAGTACAACAATATCATAGGATTATCATTACTATAAAACTACAAGCTTCATGAATTTCATCTCTATATTTACAACGTTTGTATGAATGCAAAGATAAGGTGAGCACATCATACATAGTCAATTTGAAAAGCAAGGACAAAAAAATCAACAGCATAAAGAAAAGCCACATATTTTAACCTTGTGTTTACCAATCATGTATGCTAACAGGTAAACCATCATATCATGATTTCCATATTGGGTCAAAGAAAAATTAATCAATTTGTATATCACAGCATTACCACGGCATTATAAATGTCTCTCCGCAAACATTCTTCTCACACTTTTTTTTCCCCCCCAGTTTATATTTCCCAGGTTTTCAGACTGAAGATGGAGAGAGCATGAGAGAGACTCTTGCCTAGAGATTTTTTTAAAAACAAAAGAAAACCATAAAGCAGAAACCAACTGATTTTTGAGTACACTTAATAAAATCTGGTTCAGTCCTCAGAAACTATACAGTGTGCTTCTACCTTCTTAATTCTTCTTAATAGTAGCCTTTCATAAAACTCTATAAAAGAGATTTTCCTTACAGGTCAAAAAATTTATTCAGATCAAAGCCAGGAGTAAGATTCAAAACTGAGAAGATCCCTATCAGTGACCATTTCATAACAAGGCAGGAATAGTACATGTTAACTTCAGTGTTTGTATAATAGCACATGAGGAGCAAAAAAACAGCAAAGTAGGCAAATCCAAAGCCATTTACTGCTTACTAATTCAAACCAGCACTTTAAAGTCAGCTGGGAAAAAATACAGGAAAAGCTACTGTAGCTGGACCAAAGAAAAACAAAAGGTAATTTCTTTGTGCCAAGACATACTTGGGAAGCAGACTGCTACATTCTGCACAACTTACCATTTCTTCGATGAAGACCCTGCTGAAGAGCACCTCAGAGAAATAGGGCATGAGGCACTGTTGCCACATAAGCACCACAGAACAGTCACATTGAGTGCAACCTCCTGTCAACCACGGACAGAAAAAAGGACTCTCGTATTTTGGAACATAACCTGACTTGCAAGGGCCGAAACCAATAGAATGGCAAACTCTTCTCTAAAGAAATGAAAGCCTTTTTTTGCTATATTCCTTTTTTTATTATTATTACACTAAGAATGGGGGGATTAAACTGGTGCATTTATTTTATCTCTAATAGATAAGTATCAGGACTGGTGACAGGATGAATTTGGATAGAAACTGGAATATATGAAAACTATTCCAACCAAGTTTGAACTGTTTTAACTAAATAAATGAACTTTAATAGTGTTGCACATGCAAAGAAAAGCATATCACAACACATTGTGTATTTAAATCTGATATACTCAACAAATGAAATGTTTTCTGTAGTATGTAAAACCGGACTTATTGTTTCTTTTCACCATGCCCTACAAGATTTTAGAACTCATAGATCTTAGCCTCCCACACCTCATTGTTATTTGCAGACAAGGAGAAGGAAAACCAGCTTTCCTACTTTTTAACTTCTAGTTGTTTTCTCGGCTAATTTTTCTTTATCCTGTTTGGATGAATTAGTTATTGAACTAAACTACTGAATAACAGAAATAAATACTTTATATCTGCGGAGAAGGCTACTGTTGTCAAAAAAATAATAATAACGAGGCAAAACCTTGTGCTTTTGCATTATTGCATTATCTGGTGCTTGAGCATTACTTTCATTATCTCTGTGGTGTGGCTCCTCCTAAAATCTTCAGTAATACATATGCTGGCTAGATATAACTAGACCTACAGAAAAACTTGGATGCGGAGCCCATGCCCATAAACAATTCCAAAAATATGCTGTATCAGGCTAGATGACAGATTATGAGCACACATGCTACATTATCACATGACCAGCAAACAGGATCATCAACAGCGAGATCCTTAACAGGTAACACAATTGAGCAGTTCTAAAATACAATAGAAGGAGATGGATGTGTAACTGTAGAAGGGTATTAATGTACTGAAGAGTGGAGGTTTTCAAGCCATTAGTCAGGACCCGGCTGGACAATGTCCTAGGAAACCTGGGTCAGTGTTGAGCATGATCTGAATAAGGGGTTGGACTAGATGACCTCCTGGGTTCCCCTCCAACCTGAACGATTCTGTAACTACATCAAGTCTGCGTGTTCACATGAGGGAAAGTCTTTAGTTATGTCAAGGACTGTGAAATTTCTTCCCTGTTAGCAAAACACAGATATGTTTTGAATGACTGGATCTGATTATTACATTTTGAACATTTCTGAAGTATTTGCACAATTTACTGAAGGACTTTTCCTACAGTCATTATAGGTTTAAACTTCACATGAGGACTTTGGTGCAGACAGTACAGCAACAGTACTTGGTCTTGCTCAAGTGTCTCCCTGCTGGTGCAGCACATTAAATACGTTACTCAGTTTGGGGGAAAATAGCCAGGGGACTCTCACCAACTGAGAATTTGAGCTTAAACTCATATAATGGATGATCACTAAGTAATATGTACTAGGTAGCATTTGATTGCCATTTTGTATGTTCATACAAAAACAGTAATAACAAAACTGGAGATCATTCTGTGACTACAATGGCAGTAAAGATAATCTAGGCTCAATTCACCCATCAGAATAAAGACAAGCTACTTTTGCACATTTCAGCATGTGTCTGTTACTGACACACGGAAAGAGTGAAGACAAATAGCTGGTTATTTCATTGCAATTTGATGTCTAACAGGTCAGTAAGTTCTCTTGACAGTTCACACAGTTCACACCAGTACTCCCTTTTAAACTGCTGTACATTTCACATGTAATCACAGGTTGATCTTTCACCTCTGTGGTGCCAGTCCAAAATCTGCTTTTATCTCTACAAAACCAAAAAACATTTAAAACAATGGTTTTGTCTTTTACATGTAATTTTACAGTCCACTATTTTCCTGTCATATGAAGAATTCTTACATCCTGTGTCCAACTCTCGGTTCACATTAAGGTGATGCTACACATTCTTTGCTGAGGTCTTCATCGTGGTATGTGATCCTGGATCCTTACAAGTCCTGGTCTAGCAGCAAACTGACATCAATTCAACTTTTGCCAAGATTAAACATTTGTTGATTAGAAGTTTGTTACGTAAGTATCCGTAAGAAATTTGTCACTTACTTATCTGGAAGACAACTTGCAGGTGAAATACAGCACTAATGAATTTTCTTGAAAAAGTTTATACAAGTCTTCTGGCTAGCCTTTCCACCAGATAATGGTGTATTATTGAAGTGCTTAACAACTTGGGGAGTGTTCTAAGGACTTGAATTTCCATAGGTTTCTCATTGGCATCTGTGTGCAATGTAGACAAGATGCTAACAAACTAGATGGAAATGTTTTCTTTTCACTTTGTGGAGTCATTTGTCAATGAAAATGCAATACACAAGAAAGGGATATGCATGAGAGCATGTAGTCACAGAGTTTTCTCTTTTGCTGGAAAAGGCTGAAATCAAAGCTTCAGTTTGTCTTCAGAGATTAGAGTCACGTTAAAGGTGCAGAATTCAAAAATTGGCTAGCCTCAAAAGAATTCTATCATTCTTCACCGCTGCTAATTAAAACTGATCAATAGAGAAAGGACCCAGAATCTCAATGCCTGTTACAGCACCATAATCACATCTACAGCGGTCTGAAGAGATAGATATACTTAACCAGGAGAGAAAACAAGAACATGGCGACTGCGGTAGAAGGGATTGTTTTGCTACCTCTCCCCTTACAAAAAAAATATGACCTACGTATCCTATACATATTCCATTTCACAAGCAATATTCACCCTCATTTTGTTACTTTTCCTCCTCTGTTCAGCCCCGTAGTACATTCTGGTTGGGATCTCACAAATATGTGGCCTTTCTTGGGATTTCTGCTCCACTGATGCCAATAGGTGCCTAAGATAACTGAAGCAAAGTTTTTGAAAAATCCCACTTTTCCTAATCATATGTTGTATGAAATGAATATGCAAAGTCTAAATGAAGGACTTTCATATAAGTCTTGCTGAAGGTCCGTAACCCAGTCTTATATGCCCTGTCAGGTGAACTTCAGTTCACTGTGGTTTTTTTTCTTATTTTTTTCCTGGACATTGAGAACATCTGATAAAATACATGGATGCTGGCTCCATATGCTATAAATTAAGATAAGGAATATTTTCTAGTGCAGTTATACAATATCACATTACTGGTTTATTTGAAGAAACTGTGAAACAAATTTACAGCTAGTAAATGCTACAGCAAAGTACTCATCCTTTTAACATTCATAGCTCGGACTTCAGAAGAAATTGAAAATGAAACCTACTAGACTTCATAACACAAGGCACAAAGCACAGAAAATCATGTTTTGTTATACTTTACGACATTACCAATGAAGCAACAGTAGCTAATTTTATTGTCACATTTTATAGATAAACTGAAGCACACAGTTTATGAATTACCCTGTGATGACACATTAAGGCACAGGAGATTCTGGAAAGATGACAATCAGAACTGCGGACTGAACTAGACTCCCTGAATAATCCTTTTGCCCTTGATAGAAGACAGTTGGCAGAAATTCTTCAGGATTTGAATACCTGCCTTCTTTATAGACATCTTTGAAAGGTCACACTTAAATATAGTTATACACACTTCTAAGTAAACACCACTTGCTTTTCCTTCCTGTTGATAAAGCTATGTCCACGTGGTAAGTCTATCACGGAGAAAAGTAGTTTTCATGTGGCAACATGAAACATAGTTAAACATGAACATAGTTAAAGACTCTGGAAACAACTGGAAAAGTTGCAGTATACATTTAAGATTGTTCTCCATGCTTCGGTTTGTCTATTTACCAGATTAAACAAGTGTTTTTAACTGGCATCTGCCTCACGTGAGACAGAGCCTTCATCCATCCTAAGTCTAATTTCCTATTGCCTTAAACATTCAAACTTACCTACATCTCCACGTAAAACGAAGATAAGCTACTAGCAATATCAAATGATACTGATGTGCATTCACTTTACCAAGACGTAAATGGCAACACAGGGTGCAAGCCAGAAGCCTTAAAACAGGATGAAGAATGCACAGAAGTTCAAGCGCTAACAAAGCTAAATTCTGAACTCATTTGGAAGAGAGAGGAACAACAATAAAAACTAGCACAATTTTCAAAGTGAAATTGTCAGAAGCAAATTTGGACTATGATTAATCAAGAATATAAACACCTAAAATTCTTTTGCTGCCATGATTGTTTACTACTAATTAAGCAGATAATTTTTTCACACTCCATTTGCAGCAACATCTTCTGTTTGAAGTGTTGTAAAGATGTTGTGTTTGTCCAATACAGAAACAAACACTTGTAAATTTCCCTTTTTGATGGTTCTACACTTTGATCATGTCAAAGTGAATTTTATGACTTTTATGACTTCAGAAAACCTGGCTTTTAGATATTTACTCAATTTCCTGGTCTTAAGCACAGCGAGAAATGGTCATATGAAGTGTTTGATGACCACCACCTTTGGCTCTTTACATTGTTGCTCTGTGTCACAATTGAGACGATAAAAATAAAGCTGTGGAAAAGTCAGGTTAAGTACAAATATTAATATTGCTTCCCTTTGCTGCTGTGGTTCTTTGTAAGACACTTTGACATACTTGGTGAATGGAAAAGGTCTGAAGCATGCTTTGTTCACAGAACTGCGGAAAGAGGAAAGGAGGGATGTTTATAATGGAAGTGGGTCTGATTAAGCTTAAAGCTCAAATCAGATAAATTATTTAGGATACAGATTTTCAAATGATAAAAATCTGAAAGCTGCTGTCATATGATTACACATTTAAATGGCAGCTACTCCCACAGCTAAGTGCATCTGGAAGCTATCTCCTATGCTTAACTGAAGTCCTGCGGAAGCAGATACATGACCTTATCTGAGTGTCAGGTGCAAGGCAGTCTTCCAGTGCTGGGGTCCAGGGCAGTATGAGCCATACTCTACAGCAGAGTAAAGGAACTGACACCAAACCTTGCTCTGTGATTCCTGAAGTTTGTTATTGGGGTACTTTTGCTCCTTTTTATGTTCTTCTAGTATACAATTTTGCATCTTCAGATTTTCTTTTTACATCAATTTTCCTTAATTAAGGCAAAGACCTTTTAAGTCCACATAGCTGAAGGAGATACTAGGAAATTACTCAGAAAAGATTAATTTCATGCTCTGGGATGGGAATGCAAAAAATGTACTCACAAAATATGCTTGGACAACATTCTTGTAAGAAAAAGAGTAAGCCATAAACCCTTATTGTCTCCACAGAAAAGTGCTAATTAATGAGATAACTGAAAATCATAAACAGAAATCTACAAAAAATATTAAATCCCAAAGAGTTTGTGAATTAACTTGACACGTTCCACTTCAGCACACCATCATGACACTTCCTGTTGTACCCCGTGTCCTTCTTTCTTTTTATATACAATCATAAGAATATATATATGCATTCTGTCTTGCATCTCAAAACCTTTGGGCTAGGGCTGGCATTGTTTTTTTTTTTTCCCGAAACAGGGCGATGTGCTCAGCAGCTATGAGAGCTGGATCCCTGTTTCTGGAATTCCTCATGGGCTGCTGCAACGCAGCTGCATTTATGAGCAGGCAGAGGAGCATGCCCAGCGTTTCCCTGGACGAACACAGACGCTCAGGAACCAAGTGGCAGACTGTGTGTGGGCAGTGCTTGGCTGTGAGGCCTCTCTCATCTGCCCACGACTGCTCCCCATCTCCCCCCAGAGAAAGGCAGTGAGCCGCACGGAGCCCCTTGGGCCACTTCTCCAACAGCATCGCTATGGAGCAGCAGTAGCCATGAAGCAGGGTCCCTACGCACAGATGCAAGTCGTACATAGCCCTAAGTGTTTACATAACCACTAATAAATATGGGCACGCACAGAATCAGGATTGGATAGACAGCCAGAACAATATGTTCCTCTCTAAAGAGCACAGACCACAAGTTCAGCCCAGCTTTCGAGAAGAAACCTTCACATATAGAGGCCCAGTTCAGCAAAACAGGGTCTTTATTTGTGAGGACTGGGGGACTGAAGAAATACTGACAGTATGGTTTTTGCAATCTCCTCCACTGTAACTCACTGATCCTTTACAAATTTTTAAACAAATAATGAGTAACAACATTTGAGAAAAAAATTGTCCAGCACAAGCGAAGCAACAATCCACGGTCATGAAATGCATTCCTCATTTCTCCCTCCATTCAACTCTGCAGCTACATGAAGACGGCAACACAGTAAACAAGCCTCCTCCTCCTCAACACACTTCAAGTCATTCTTCCCACACACAGCTGCCACTATCATGCATATTTCAAAGCCTCCATCTGGGCTTGACAACTGTACCTTCCTCTCTCCCAGCCAAAAGAAATACACGTCCTACTCAAACACGCAGGGACGATATCGCGCTGTTTATTTCAGAAGAGAAGCTGCCACTGGTGTTCCACAAGTAGGTCATGTGGGTGGAAGCCCCCATGCTAACCTACATGCTAACCGCAGAGGTGAGAGCTACCATACATTCATTTTTCCCCCTTTCCAGCTACAAGTTGTCTCCAGGCAGAATGGGGGGATTCGTGGTAGTTGTCCGGGCTGCTGAATGCCTGATTCTTCTGGATCAACATCTACTGCTCACGCAGGGATTGACTTCACAGCGTGTATGCAGCAGGTTCGACATCTTCCAGAATTTCCTGATTTACGCTGCATGCGCTACACAGTGCAGGTACACCTCCTTCTGCCCAGAAGTAAAAAATAAACCCCATGGCTGCTGCTGACCTGGAGGATGCCCTCAATTTGGCATATACAGGGACCAGATCTCTGGTCTGGGGCCTCCTCCCTTCCTCCTCAAGGTCAACTCTCCATGCTCCAGCTATCCTTGATGCTCTGCTGCAATAACCACCCACTCTGCACTTGTGGTAGCAGCCTACGTTCTGCCATTTAAATAGCTATTTCTCTTCCTTTCTCCCTCATCAACAGTCTGGCCGCAGCACACCCTTCCTGTACCATCACATCCACCTTCCTAGATCCACCAGGCAAACCAGCACCCTGCCCCTCCCCATCTCTTTTCCTGCAGCAAGTTGAGCACGGTGCCTGTTGCTGCAGCTCTGGGAAGGGCTGAGCCCAAAGTAGGACGTGGGGCTTATCTTGAAGAGCAGATGAAGCTGGGGCAAAACGGGAGTCAGAGTTGAGCCTGGCTGCTCTCAAGGGGGAGCAGCTGCCTGCAAGAAGAGTGCAGCCCTGCACTCACTCCTAATGGCAGGCACCGTGCCCCTACAAATAGCCACACGCTTCCCACCTCTTTGTGAGTAGCAGTGGCAGCACCTGAGTCAGTGGGTGTGACAGGGAGGGCTGGGGGTGAGGTTTCACTACCCAGACAGTGCTGCTGGAACAGCCAGTCCCAACCCCAGCCCCACCCCATCCTGCAAAAAAGCCCAAAGACTGAAGGGAGTGATCACCTCCTGGACCACCTGAGATTAGCGGTGTTCTAAAATATAGGTTATACAACTAAGATAACACCACGAGGATTTTAATGACTACATGTCCAGCTGATCTGATGCTTCTCTGCAGAGGGATGTTGTGAAACTTCGTTAGCTAATACCCCCTAAGTGATTTGAGATCTTGTAATAAAATAAATTGGCACTACAAAGCAATTTTACTCTTAGCAAGATCCTGGCTAGCAGGATTTATTAATTTGGTCCTAAAGAGAAATCAGAAGATGTCCGTCTACGTGTGCATTGCATCTTTCTTGGATGATGGAGAACTAAAGAGTTCATATGGAAACAAGAGTATACCAAGTAAATGGACAAGGTTGGCTATTTGGAATAGTTACTCTTCACACGTTTATAGTATTTACTTATGCTTTCTTTTGGGAAGATCACCAAGGAGGAAAACCGCAAAGAAAAACCCAGCAGAAAGACACTTTCCACCCAGAGCACTGACTCATTATAGGTACTATGGAAGAGACGTGGCCTAAATCTTCTGCCACTCTGCAGCCACTGCCTGCCTTCCTATTCTAACAGCATTTCCAACACACTGAGATATGGCTTTAATTTCTATAACCTGATCATTCAGGCTTTAAAATTTTTCTCTGATATTTCTCATAGTGCTTTGGAGGTCACCCAGGCATTTTATGCAGACTGCCGGTACGCTTAATCATTTCAGTGGCTTCCTGCAGTAAATCAGGAGACATTATATTAATAAAAGATGGGGCTGTTCCAGGTCTGATTCATAATGCTGAATGCCCATCTACCTGGCTTAAAAGAGTCCTTTAGAAAGGTCAGTTTACTCTAAGGAATTCTGAATGGCAAGGACGTGTCTTCTCTGACACAAGACTCTTGCAGAATATATACGCTCCAGGCTGGCAACCCGAGGGGTGCAGAAGACACCAGAATGATTCAGAACCGGGGCTCAAAGATGTGTGGGCCACAACCCAGCCAAGACCTCCTCTGAAAATGCACCGAGATACAGGCACACCGTGCAAATAAATAAGCATCTCGTTCAACAGTTTTACCCCCATATTGCTGCACTTCTTTGTCTGGCAAACCCCATTTAGACACATTCATTGAGCACATAACCCAAAACAGTTAAAATAACAGGTCTAGGAGGGAAAAACTGGCCAAAAGGAGACTTTGCTTGTACCACATTCTTATTGTTCGGTTACTTCTCCAAAATATGTACTAATCCCCATAATCTCGATGCACCTAATAAAGTAATAAAAAAAGAGATTAAACCATTTTCAGTGAAAACAGCTGGCAAAATATTGCTGAATGACAATTTCTCACTGCAAATGCCAATTTGTTTGCAATGTAATTTTTTCCAAGTATCTTAATGAAAACAATCAAGTGTTTTGTTTTCACTTGGTCAGTCCAACTGCACTGAAACCGTGAGTTTGAAATACTTTTTCTAAATCTTTTTTTTAAATGAGAAATTGTGAGATTGATTTCTTCTTCCCATAGAAATTCACAATTGCTAAATTTACTGTCACATCAGAAGAGACTTAAAATAATAATAATAATAAAAAAACCTTCAGGGCCTTATCTTGCAAGATGCTGAAAACTCTCATATTTCTAGCTTACAAGCAGCATGGTGAGTGTCACCTCCCATCCAAACCAAGCAGAAGGAATGTGGATAAAATGGAGTGAACACCTTCCTGTTAGCTGCCAGAAGTAACGCCAAAATACCTCTTACAAGATCCACAGACCTTCTGTGACGTTTTTTCACTAGGCCATCGTGAGCATTGGTTCCAATGGCAGGGCACACAAATTGAACCCTGTGGTAAGACAAGACTCCCTGCAACAAGCTGCATCGAGACAAATCTGCTCCCATCGTAGTGATGCTCTCAGCCTGCAGCCCCCCCCGTGCTGGTCACAGGGAAGAAAGAGGCTAACCAGGGGGGCTACAGACCCTGTGTGGTCATATGCTGAGCGCTCCTTGTTCCAGCCGTCACTTGACTATTTGGCTGACATATCTTGCAAGACATTCTTGAGTCTAAACCACCTGGCCCAGTCAGAATTTTATTTGTATTGGCATACATTTTAGAGACCTGTTTTTACACTTACAAGACACTATGGTAAGATCCCTAAGGACTTTACTGGGCACTGCACTGGAACCCAAACCTTCCCTGCCTGAGTAACCACTCTGGTGATAAATGTAAACCACAGGTGGTCTGTGAGCAGCAGGCAGCGTTTCAGTCAGTTCACTCATTTCCCAGGGAAATCTCAAGCCCCAGAAAATTGCTACGTTACATGATAAAAGGTGTACACCACACACACACACAGGTGCAGAGGGAAACCAGTGCCACAAACTGAAGTCAGACCATGGCCTCAGGGGACCGTGCTTCTGTGGTGTCAGCACCCAGAGCAGCGAGGGTCCATATGTGAGGGTCAGTGCATGACCCCCAGTGAGCACCCTGTGGTGGCTGAGTGACCCCAGCCACTTAGCACAGGTACCGCCACCGTATTTCTGGGCATATTTCCCACCAGCAGGCCTTCACCCTGATCAGCAAGAAACAGGAGCAGGAGCAGGGTGTTGTTGGTGTGCGCGCCAAGTGCTGCTGAGTGTTTCTGCCTGTGCTGATCTCTGTGGCAGGCCCTGCATGCATGTACATACGTATCATGCAGGTGCGCTTCTGCGTGCCTACTGGGCACGTATTTGACCTTGCTCCTGGTTGGACCTGGGGGCACGGAGCTGTGGCAGGCTCGGCTCTCTCAGACTTTTGGGTCGGCAGCCCTTAACAAGAAGGAATATTCTTCCCTATAGGTTTGAATAGAAAGTTACCGCTGTGAAATGCAGATTTCCCTCTTCCCCCGTTCCCACATTCTAAATTGCAACATACGTGTCTGCATGCACTCCCAATCCGCCCACACAAACAAAGAATAAGTACTTATACACGTTCACATGAAAAAAAGCAAGCTTCCTCTATTAACAACAATAATGGCTGATAAGCTAAGCAATGTTTCAAAATATTTTTGTTCATCTCACTGCACGCAGCAGATTTCAAACCTCACAATTACTATTACAAGATGTGTTTACTTGCTAGGCAATATAAAATACAATTAGAAGAATTTCAGCATCATTTCAAATATACAAACTGCCAAAAAAGAAAAGACAAAATGTCTGAATAAACAGTGACTGACGATTCCCTACATCATTTTGATTTTTCCACTGGAACATCAATTTTTATCAAGGACCTGCTTCTGAATTGGAAAATTTATCACAAAAATTTGCATGTCAGACTACCAAAAAATGACAAGATTTTAACACCATAACAAACATTAGGCTCTTGATCCATTATGCTTAACACTTATGGGTGTTTTTTCCTGTAATAAGGATGCTTAAAAACTTGCTCAGAAGCAGAGAGCAAAGCTAAGATACTTATGTAACAACATGATTCCAAATGTGGTTTCTTTGAGGCTATCACTAGTCTGAAATCAGGCTTTTCTGGTGAAAGGTGGCTGATTCTTCGTTGTTATGGGTCTATGCTGGGTGCTTTAAGAAGACACAAGAATGACAATAAGTAGATGAGGTATTGGGGATGGACAGGATGAGGACAGGATGAGACAACGTAAGGCAGTGAACGCACAGGGAAAAAAGACAGGATGCGTGAATGGTGCGAAAAGTATAATGAGCACCATGGGGACAAGAACAGAAGCACTAGAGGGGAAAACAGGCTTCTGGAAGGGGACTGGGTGTGCAGTTGGAACTAGGAAACCGAGCCGAAATATCATGGACATGATGCTGGGTAAGAAGAGATGAGAAGGAATGAGGAAAGGAGTGCTGCACAGGCAGGTTCGCACAAGGAAGAAAGGGAAAATGTGAAACTGGGGAGCCTGGCTGGGTGATAAGGGACACAAATGGAACAGGGCAAAGTGGGAGCACTTGTGTTCATGAAGCCAGCAGTTGATGGCTAGAATCATCCCTTGCACACCCTGAAGCATGAATGAAAGACATCCATGCTTTGCTTTTATGTTGTTGGTTGAATTTTAAAACTGAGAAGTTCAGATCCGACTGGCTCAAATCGCCGAAGTAGAGAGAGGTCCTTCTGACATTTTCTAAAATACATCTGCATAAAATACATCTCATAATTTTAACTCAACCTCATACTTCACAGGAACAAAACAGATTTTAATTAATTTGGCAATACCATTTTTGTAGCTCCTGCCTCAAACCACGAGAAAAAGAAAACAAAACCTAGCTTGAAATGCCACATGATTTAATAGCATAGGATATTATCTCTGGTAATTTAGAGGTGTTTAGCTTCTGAAATTATGCTGGCATTGAGTCAAGGGGATTTGAATGCTAATCTTCTATAATCACGTTAGAATTAGAAACAATCGTTAGCTTCTTAATAAATACAGGAATATCCCTTTCTAGCCCTGCTAGGTCATGAGACAGCTGACCTGAAAGCTGCCTGCTCTCCCTTCTTAGCTCCAGTTCTTTGACGCTCGAAAACTGAACAGTGTCTGGTACCTCAAACCACTCAAACCATTCTACCTGTGGTTCATTAACTGGTCACCTAAGCAGTCTTCAGTGGTTAACAGGCCAATTTACTCTTATGTGTGCACAGCATATGGAGAGATTAGAGCACAGAGCAGCTTTTATGAACACAGCTTAATATTTTCATACTGTGTGCGGTGTAAGTAAATAACAATTATCTCAAACGTACACACCGATGCATATCCGTCACCAAATACCCCAAATCCCCTTCAGCCTCCTGATTGTCCAGTTCACCAGCACAGTGCTTGCACAAGTCCCACGTGGTAGAGGTTTCCTCCGTGACTCACACCTCCTTAGCACTCGCTTCCTGGGACATATAGGAAGGCCGCTAATTGTGTCTAGTGCTCATGCAAATTCTCAGTTCCTGGAACACTGCTAGAACAAGTAAAGTAAGGTCAAGAAAGTTTTCACAGCGTGGAATTTCAATTTGTTTGGGAGCCTAAGTGAACAGCAAATGGGGACCTCTGCATCTGTCAGTGCATATGGCTCCCAACGAAGAGCAAAGTTTCGCAGGCACCCTGCGCTGCAGAGCAGAGGGCTAAGCCAAACACGTCCTGCAGGGACGTGATTCTGTGCTGCCAGCGTGAGGCCGTGGGGGCGGCGGTGGTGGGGTGTCGGAGGAAGAAATGGGGAGAGGACGAGGAAGTCCGAGGGAGCCCCAACACACGCTGGTTTGGGTGAGAAATACTGGCCGCTTCCCATCTCCACACCTTGTTTTCCCTCATTTCGTCCTCATAGCTGGCACACACCCAAACACCAGCTTGTCACAGCGCTAGGCTCGTCAGACGGTGTGCTCTCTCACCTGCTCACCCCAGCGCGAAGTGCTGTCATCTCTTCCTGTTCTCTCCCACTTTTTCTACTTGCAGCCTTCACAGAGCTGAGCCTGCACCAGCATTTGGGCATGACAACTTGCGTCTTCTCTAGGGAAGAGAGCCCTACTGCAGTGTCTCAGGATCACACACAGATGCTAGCCTGAATATTAGCTGTATGAAATGCTTCTATCACTTCGGCCACGAGCTTGTTAAGCACCTCAAAGAGAAAACATTCCTTCAGCATTCATGCATTTTACCAATTTATACAGCAGCATTAAAAGCAACTTCTTTTTTCTTCCTCTTGCATCTGAAACAAGGACATTTAGGAACATATGCCACCTGTGCCCTGCATGTGGAACTCCCACTCCTACTTAAGTGTAATAATACTAGCAATAATAATAATAAATAACATTTTGTTACTTAGCTGCTGCCAGGGCCAGAAGGCTTCAAGATACCTGATAAATATATACAAATAGAGGAAAGGAAAAAAAAAATAGTAAATTCACCCTCAGGTACACAAAGGTTTAATTATATATATAGATACAGACGGCACTGCTCAAAACCAAAAATAAGCCAGAGCAAAACTGAAATTCCTTGCAAAGCCCTTATACAACCAACTCAAACAGTCTGAAGCATCTAGCAGCATTTGTGCAGGTAAATTCTCATAAATTGTTTCACTTACACTAATTCATTGCAAAAATGTACCACTCCTTGTGCTTTGCTAGCAAGGAATCAGCAAGGGATTTGACATTCTCCTCTCCTGCACATTCTGTTCTACTTTATCAGGACACCTAATATTCAGCTAGTAAAAATCCAGCACTACTAGTTTTGTTTTAAGCTCTACAGGACTGTTTTAAGCAGTCCTGAAACACCCTGAAACGACCAACCTTACAGACAACCGTGGCAAAAATACCTGAGCTATGTCAGTTGCGCACAGATTTCAGTGGAAATTATGATATAATTGCACCCTTTGACAAGTGTTTGTTTGGAAAACCCTACTGTAAACAGGATGCTTGCAAGGACAGTGGCAAGACAAGATGTTCAGGGATTGTTGCATGAGGCATTCAAATGTTTCTTTCCAACTTGAGAGGGAAAACAGGGACTTACCTAAACTGCCAGAAGGAGCCTTCATACAAATGACAATCAGGTTCTGATTTCCTCCCAGCACTTCATATGAGCTTAGCCTGTTTCCAGCCAATAGAATCTCTACATTTTGCAGTAGATTGCAAAACAAACAAACAAAACAACAACAAACAATGCCAACTATATGTCAAGAGCGTGTAAAATACCCTGAGATAACTGGTAAATTGCTGATGAAAATCCTCAAACCACTTAACCCCAGTCCAAACTGGGAAAGAGACTTGCTTTTAAGTCTTACCAAAACGTGTTATTTTATTTTACTTTCGTTTGTTCCTCTTTGAAATAGCTAGAAGTTTTGCTTCAGCTTCCCACTGTTTTATTTGTTTGCTTTTTTCCCTTCAGGCTGCTGCTAACTTTTCCATCCACTAAAGCTAAACACACCTTTTTCAGTTGTAGTAAATGTCGCTACGCTGAGTTGAAAAAATCTTGCATCTTATATAATAAAAACGTAAGGCTTTGAAGACTAGTAACAAATTCAGGGCTTTTGAAAATATGGGTTGGGTAAAATGTAGTTATTCAAATAAACGCAGGTGAATAAGGCAAAACTTGAAAAAGTTTCCATAAGAAGCAAGAAAGCTTTCCATATTCACCCCATTCACAGAGCGAACAAGAAGTTTGTGTTTCACTTAGGTCTTCAAAATAAACCAAGGCTTTGCCAATTTTCTTTCTGCCTTATAAATCACATATAAACCTGGACATCCAAGGTGTGAAACTGACCCTCAGACTCAGACAACTGAAAGAAAACAAACAAAAAATAGAGAGAAATTAGATGTTTTACATGTGTATATTGCAAGCAGTAACATCCCTCTGGTTTCAAATACAGGAATGTGTCCAGTATCGTGTGAAATTATTACATGCCAATATTTCTTTCACTCTTAATTCTGCTGAAAAAATACAAACGTGTCACTGGTGTTGGTCATGCAGTTGCATTAGCAATTACAACTCTAAATGACAAGGAATTCTCCACCTGTGCCGAGCTCCTCCCAACATCAGATTCTGTATTAAATTAGCACCCTTAGAAAAGTGTTTTCTAGATACCTACCGCATTAGGACAGGTAGGCACTGACAACTCCACTTACTAAATATGGAAAGATGAAGCGCAGAAATGACTGCATATAATGAAAGCAACCTGAAATATTTTGATTTTATTGCTTTGTTCACACACTTGTCAATCTCTTGTAATACATCTACATTATACCATATTTCATACATTGCAGAATTGCCTATTTTTTCAACTTGATTTTATTCTATTTTATTGTCATTGTACTTTGTTCAAATCTGCAAACAAGTTTATTTTGTTAGGAGGACATAATGGCACATTTTATTTTTCCATCACACTGATAATAAAAGGATTTTATTGTGTGTTTCCCTATTTTCAGATACCTTGATCGATTTTTTTTTCCACCTGAAGAACGAAGCAAGCAACAACCTGCATGGACTTCTATCATGCAATTTTGAGTACAGCCTCAGGTAGATCTAACTGCAAAGAGTCAAATGGAATTTGATTTTATTTAAAATATTTCTAATTTAAAAGGCTAAGTCTGCAATTTACTATATTATTTGAAATATTACTTAATAGGCTATATAGATCTCCAGTAGAACTTAAGAAGGTCAATCTCTTTCTTTTCTTGTATAAGCTTATATGGCCTCATTAGTGTAACAGAAATACAATATCAAAAACACATACAGCAATTAAATATTTTATTATTGATTTATATTCACAAAGACTTAGTACAGCCCAGGACCCCAGCTTTAACTTCACAGAAATTCCTTGAGATACACTGGATGTGTTGTCATTGTTTAAATTTATTGTTTAAAATACTTAATAACTTCATCATATGGATACATATAAGAAAAACTGAGTTATTCTTACCACTAAAATAAAATTATGAAGAAAATCCTTCAACTGCAATGCAATGTAAATAGGATTTTTTTCAAAGGGAACAGAAAATCTACTAAACCAACTGCTTGAAGTTGTCATCTGAAACTGCTTTGGCAAACTTGTTTGGACTTTTCACTGTTTTATAACATAGCACTGTTATCTATCACTTACATACTCCAAGTTATAAAATAATATTACTGTCATTAGTTAAATCTATCACCATAGTAAGTGATCCCAATTTGTCCTCTCTTCTATTCGCCTCCCTTCCACTGCCAACCCTTCTGCCAACACAAATATTTCATGACAGCCACAACTTTCCTAAGAATTCCCAAATTAAATGTTGAACATACTTAAGTCCAATTGTAAAATAAAGACATGCTAATGTAATGTGAAAACAGAATTCTTCATACGGCGCTCGAATTTCACTGAACTTGTGCTACCAAAAGCAAACGGAAAGCACGGTCTCCCAATGACAAGCGGTGACACCATTATGTTTTTATTACCGCACTGACAGCACTACACACAACTGTTTCTCTGACACGTTTATAGCCAGAGAGGGAACAAGAGAGCTCTAAAAGACATACTTATTAAAAGGCTCCTTTACCTATATTGTTGCCTATTCTCTCAAACACATTAAGCACCATTAAGAAACCTCACCTTGTTATTCCTAAAGAAGCAAGCACTTAGCTTCTTTCTCCATAAATTGATAAACACTGGTGGCTGCATTCTGTGCTATAGTAAGAACACAGACACCTAGGCACGCTGATGAATTACCTCTGCGAGTAATACAAGATAACATCTTACACTTCTGTAGTCTTTTCACACAGAAGCCATAAAGCACTTGACAAAGATGGGTGAATATCAGGGTAACTTTACAGATGACGAAAGAGAGGAGCAGAAGGTGAAATTCATTTCAGTAAAGGAAATCCCGGAAAAGAGTCATGTAATTATATTCCACGGAGTGAGGGATACGTTTTCACTCGTGTCCTCTGCGTTGCAGCAAGCTCAACCCATACAGTTAGCAATGAAACTCGCTCAACTTCAGGTAGCGAGCCAACCGCGCGGTCTGGAACACAAACTGCCTTTTGATCTCCAGACCTCAGCTAGAAACTGCAGCAGCTCAGAAAGGGCACGAAAGAAACTAAGAGTTTACAGCAGTAAAACAAGAGGATCTCGCTTATAATCTTTAACAGATGCAGTGAATACATGCAGGGTAATACCACACAGAGGAGAAGTCAAGAATTTACATCCATATTTATGAACACAGTATGAAATTTGTGAAATATTTGATTATATGGATAATGAATGACAAGGAAAACCAGCGTAACTTTCTAAACTCTGCTCTACCTCAAATACCACTACCTGGTGGCCAGCTAATCAACCTTAACTTCCCTAAATTTATAGATTCCATTTCAAAAATGATTTCAGAGCATCTACAGTGAGGACTTTCAAGTGCAGTGCCAGAGAAGCACAAGCCCAGAGCAAAATCTATATTTTGTTAATACTGAATTAATATTAGCGGTAAGAGTCTATGTACTGTAATAAAGTACTACTAACAGTGAGGCATTGTGATTTCATAAGGTAAACAATACATCTTCTAATAAAAAATGATCTAATTTTACAGCAGGCGATGACTACATAGCCTGTTTGCAATCAAGCTGACTTTTTGACTTTAACTTAAGGAAAAGCCTCAATTTATTCCTCACTTCTGACTTCTTCTGGCCACTGGCATTTATTGGTCATGCCATTTCCTATCAGAATGGCTAAATTCAGAATGGGCACAAATAATCTATAATTTTAGCCTTGCTTTGTTAAGCAGATATCTTTTTTCTAATAACTGTACCTCGCACGACTTAATAACTAATAAACAAAAAATGTAAAGGATAAATGACAGATCTACAAATTCTAGTTCCTAGTGCTATTGTTGGTAACATGCCCCCCTGAATTTTTCCAAAGGCAAGAAATGAACTAAGTTTTGATGACTTATTTAAACTTAATGAAACTAAATCTAAGGATATTTTCTACACAACAAATACAGCATGTATTAGCAAAAAATAAACTGCAAGCAAAACTTGTAATTGTTTTTCTGTGGAACTCAATCTGCCAGCAATGTATAAAAGTAGATACACAGACATCTTGCTATTTCTTTTACAGGAGTAATAAAAATATATGGCCAGACAGATTTATATATAAGCAAAATTAATTTCTCCCTAGCCTTGGCTGCCCTGAATCGAGGTATGAATACTCGTGTTAACATTCTGTTATTCAAAACAGGGACATTAATCATAATCATAAAGCATAACACTTGGGACTGCTTCCAAAAAGCCAGTCTTGTTTTTTGTCTCTATAACTACCCTCATCGGCCTGTCAGAGAGCCCCTATGATTAAAAAATCCAAACAGGATTTTGTTATTGCAAGCATATGTGTGTGCAACAGTGTATCCTGGTTTATTCACGCCTGTTTGAAGAATAAAATTTCTACAGAAACTGCACAATAAAAGTTACAAGCTATTTAGATGAGGCACCCCTTATTAAAGAGATACATACTTAGGTTAAGATACTTTTCTGCTAATTATCACACAAATCTAAACACAAGAAGTAGAGGTGGTCTTCCTTTGGCACCCACAGGCTCCACTTCATTCCAGAATACAAACTGCGTTTATTTTTTGTCTCCTCTCGCGACAATAATAAAAGAACCAAGAGAAATAAAACTTAATCCCTGCAGCAGTAAGGATCCTGCCATTTTTGAAAAGTTGTCACAAAGGGATCCCTCAACAAATGTGTTTATAAAGGCAGGTGCGTGATTACAATGTCTGCAGAACGACCCAGTTATCTTTAATTTGGCTACTTCCAGCACTTAGAGAGCTGAACAAACAGAGGTACAAGTAGGGAAGATTTCTGGAAGATTTATGCAGCTGACAAACTTGTTGCAAAGAATCCTTTCGTACTGGCATCATTTTCACCCTGCGATAACTTTCACTATGAGGCACAGCAATGAACTTACGGATAATGGTGCAGGGAACAGTGGAGCAATCCACTACTGAAGCACCGAGTGGTGAATCTAACAAAGGCAGCTATACAGGAGATTTTAGGCAGATCTCTTGGTGTATCCCACCTAAATCCAGTTCCTTGCCATTCCCACAGGAACTAACTTCGGAGCTTGGTTTGTATTGTGAGGCTAAATTGAAGCAACATGTTTTACTTTTGAAGTAGCCTGAATGTTAAATTCAATAATTTGATCTGCTGGGCCCACTAACTGGTCTTGGCAGCAATTCTTTACCTCTCTGCATCTCCCTTTCTTCCTCTATAATGACACTGGTACTAAGCGGAAGTCTGTTCCACTTTTGGAATAAGCCAGGCAAGCACCTATCACCTTTGCATACTCAGGAGAAAGCCCCAAGTGGAGAAATGGTCATTAGTAACAGTGAGGAGCATCACCAGTGTACTGACAAAACATACTTACAGTACATTCTCCATTCCAGTACATTGCTTCATAAACCAGAAAAATATGGAAATAGAAACATGTCTATGGAAATAGACAGGGATGTTTAGGGAATGTTACTGCCATATTAGCAACCGCAAAGAAACAGAGTCAGTAATTGGAATGACAGCAGTTAGAAGTCATCAATAGTGCTTATTTTCCTTCATAATCCAAGGACGGGTGAGATTAAGCAGGAATACTGGCACCCAAGACAATATTACTTAGCTGTAAACATCCAAAATATTATGGATGGACAGGTACCATACAGCTTCAGCTTTGTATGAAACAGTTTCCTCTTAATGCTTGACTTCTACAAATAGCGTAAGTGCTGTTCGGATCAATAAATACATTTAGAATATTTTACTCTGTCTAGTGTTTCAGTGTCCAAACTACTAGATTTTCATAATATGGTTCAAAATTCTATTACATGCAGGATAATTTTAAGTCATTTCACATAGTACCTCTGCAAAGCCAGCTACCTGAATCTCTGAGACGTTTACTGACGCTGAGACTGAGAGGAATGTTCCATTATAAATGGGCAGGTGAAAAAAATCCAAATGATTTTTCAGATTCAGTTCATAAACTCACTTTTCTCTAAAAGTGGTAGCTGTTTTTGGAAACAGATTTTCTATGTGCTTCTATGATGTCAAAGATGAAATCTCTGCTTGTGGAGGTACAATCTGTAGCAGGAACACGTCTGCCAAGACTCTGGCATGGCTGCTATTTTGTCTAGACAGACTCTGAAAATGACTGACAGAGGAACACTGCACATGGCTGAGGAAGCTGAAACTTATGGAAGAGTTTTTCAAGACTAAGCCAACACACAGGATTTTGGAAGTGTGCCTAACATCCTTCAACCTCTCCTCCTGGTATCCTCCTCACGAATCTAACAGTATTTTGTTTCTTCAAGTCTCCCAGTTGTCCCGGGAGAAGCGAAGGTATATTTGCTTAGATAACACGCGAGCAGGGCCTTTTGGTCATAAGTAAACATTGTCAACAAGTGGGGAGGTCTATTTGCTGGCAAGTCACTGAGAAAGGCATGCAAGCAGTTGTGTCTGTTATTTGGAGGAGCGAAGACTGTAAGGAGCTGTTAACCTTTTCTCACCTATACAACTTGGTAACTATGAGAAACACATGACGAGCATCAGCTAAATGACAGAAATGACTAGTTACAGCTCATCACTGTTCTAAACACTTCAAAATGCACTCTATATTTACCTTGACCTTTAGGGCCACGTCAGAAGTAGCCTGAACCATGCGTGTGTTTTGACAGGAAAGTCCACATGAACTTGCCATGGACAGCAGACTGTAATTTTGCAGAAGTAATGAATATAATGTACTGTCAAATGTTATTTTCAGTGTATGACAGCCTCAGTTCACTTAATCCTCAAGCAACTGTCAGGGTTAGAAGAGGGAAGAAAAAGGAAGAGACTCGAAACCACATCACTGGCTTTTAGCTTTAGTTGGTTTACATCCAATTCAATCCCCACTGAAGTCGATCCCTGATTTACTGGGATTTGGTGCTAACTTCTATCAATTACTATCATTGCCTGTACTGTTCAGTAGCCTGAAAGAATAAAAAAGGCGAATTTAAACATTAGTTTGTCTCCCAGGAGAAAATCAGGCCTTAAGACACTGCTTCAAAGTAGCAGTAAAGCACTAGTTGGGGTTGTGGATCCCCAAAGATCCGGCCAATTTTTCACACCCAACACAAAAATTGTCCTGGCTACATGAAAAATATGGGAGCTGCTTCTTCTCTCTAAATAAAATATGGACCGCGATGAACCTTTGCTTAACCCTGCTAAGGAAACTGCCACGCTCCACCTACGAGGTTAGCAGTGTATAACTTTGGTCTCCACAAACCCAACCTACGGACTGGACGTGGGGTGCTGAGGCTGCTCACACAGCAGCAGCAGTACTTGTGAATCTAGAAGGAAGCTGTAAGAAGCACTGGAAGCACGGGGAAGCACTGAGATACTGGCATTTTGAGACATTTCTGTAGCTGCAGGAACCGTAAAATGCCTGTAGACTCAAAGAAAAGGAACCGAAGGGGGTTGTTGTAGGCACTGAGGGGAAGCAGCTCCCTCATTTCCGAAGGCAGAGCGGTTTCCCCTCCCCTCCCGGCCGTGCTCCCGCCCCTCCCCTCCCACCTCAAGGCTCTGAGCGAGGCCGCGCCGCCGGCGGAGCCGGGACCAAACGCGGCCCCGCTGCCGCACCGGGCTGGTGGCGCTCCGGCGGCCGTCCCCGGCCCGGATCCGGGGCGGAGAGAAGCGGAACGAGGCGTCCTTTGTGCCACGGGCTCCGGCGGGGAGCCGGGGAGCCGAGCCGCCAGGCGCCTCTGCCTGCACCTGCCGGGGGCCGAGCGCCCCGGGGCGCGCTGCGGGTCCCCCTGCGCCGTCCCCGCCTTGAGGTCGCCGCCGTTAAACGGGCAGGGACACACACACACACACACACACAGAGACACACACACAGAGCACACGCACGTACCAGGTCTATGAAGGTCAGGAATTTCCAGCTGCCCCCGTAGGTCTGGTGGGCGGGCATGTCGATGGCCTTGTAGTTGCAGAGGATGGAGCAGTAGGACAGCAGGATGGCGGCGCGCAGCACCTGGCACGGCACCAGCGCCATGTTGCGAGCGGCGCACGGGGAGGCGGCCCCGCTGGCGGCGGCGGCGACGGCCCCGGTGGCGGCGGCGGGCGGCGTGTGGCAGTGCCGGCCCAGCCCGGGCTGCGCTTCCGCCCGTGCCCGGCCCTGCGCGCCGCTGCCGCCCGGCCTCCCGGCGCCCCCGGCCGGGGCGGAGCGGAGCGGAGCGGCCGCGCCGGTGCCCGCTGGGGCCGGGGAGGGCGGCGGCGGCCCCGGGGAGGCGGTGGGGGGGGGGGGGGGGGCGCGCTGCCGGGCTGCGGGCCCGGCGGGCAGGTGAGGGGACGGAGGGGAGCGGCCCTGGGAAGGAAGGGGTGTGTGGGGGAAAGCTGTTTTGGGTGCCCCGCTGCTGAGTAAAAAAATAAATCCGGCCGTAGTTGCGGTTTTTAATCAATACAAGGGCCGGGGGAGCTGGGGCCGTCGGCCCTACACCAACACTTTATGTAGAGCGAAGTGCGGGGCCGCTGGTTGTAACCTGCAGAGCGGCTGGCACCTTGCCCATGGCTCTCTTGGATCTCCGTATTTGTCTTGTGGCATCTGAGCAGGCCCTCAGACCTGTTCCTCTTCCTTTAGTCTGGGAGAAGACAGAAAAAACGACATGGCACTAAAAATGTACCTCACAGGCGCAAAATCAAGTGCAAGATGGCACCTGTGGAGGTGAGCACCCATGTGGTGTGAGGGATCACCATGCCAGGCTGTGCTCAAGGGCAAGGTCAGTTTCTGTCAGCTGAGGTTTGATCTGGAAGGCAGCTTTGATGACAGGAGCAACTGAGGGGGTCCTGTGCTTGGGCTTCTGCACCCTGAAAAGGAAAGGGTCTTAACGTGCTTGGTCGCGGGCTACACATTAAATTGTTCCACCATATGGAAAAGTTGTTATAAAAACACACAGTGATGTCTGAGCTTGGATAGACAAATGTCTTCTATAAATACCATCTTCATATGAATATCATCTCCATACATCTGTCTTCTGAAATAAATATTTGAACAATAAAAATTTGAATCAATGACTGTGCAATGTGTTCCCTACTTTTATTCATTACATAATGAGTAAAATCTTAATCTTGCATGCCTCTTAATCTGGTATCTGCTGTGTTCAAATTCTGCTAAAACGAAGGACCATTTGGGAGAACGTGTGCTAGCAGCTATCCTAGATGAAATTAGGACAGTTTAAGACCCCTGCTTCTGTAGAGGAATTGTAATTCAGGCTTGGTCAAAGAATCCACAGGGAGTATGGAGCACAAATTTCCCAGCAGATCATTCAGGCTATCTTACCAATCAGTTTTGAGCCACAAGCAAGCACATTAGGCAATCAGACCCTCTGTGGTATGTATTAAAATACATCTTACAGGCTAACAGGCTAAAAGGGTTTCGTTTCACTGAAATCTTAAGGTCCAGTGTGAGAGGTAATGATGAAACGTAATGGTCTGCAATACAATAGGAGACCGTGCTAATAGCATCAGTAGTGTGCCCCAGTGCAAGTGGAACAGCACCGTTGCTGAGAACCCGATGCCTGAACTGCATGTGTTGAAGGAGATTTCACTTCAGGCTAGCTCTTACTTGGACCTGTGGACTGAGTGTTTGTTGGAGGCCAGAGAGCATTAAGTGAACCCCTGAAACACATCTTCCGTTCTGGTTTTATTCAAAAGGAATCCAGCTTGCTTTGTGATGGATGTCAAGTTACAAACCAAAGCGCGGTATAAGTCCGGATGATCAGGAGACTTACTGCTAAAATGCACTCTTGATCTGAACTGTAGTGCTGCTGCAGAGGCACCCTCAGTGTGCGAGTCTTGCTGCACTGCAGTTCTGTAAGCTCTTAGAGGCAAGTAACTGTGCGGAGCTCTACAGTATGACTGATCACGGATGTACACATGCACACACTTGTGTCTTGAGATCTGCCTCTGACATGAAGAATTTGGGGCTGTCTTAAGCCTTAGGAGGTCTGTCCTCTACTTCTCTAAGTGTACCTCTGTGTCACTAATACAGTACCACAGACATGAATACTCGCTGAACACATCTTGAAAACTGCCATTCCTGTTTTGCCTTTTAGTCACACGCTTTTAAACATCCTCCAGGGGTTGTGCATCCTTAAAACTTTTTTAAAAAGAAAAAAACTACTCAGGCTTTTTGGAGCCCCATTTTCAATGCTCTTCAATTCTGCTTTCCAATCTTCATTAGAAATCTCAGCAAAACTTGCAGAAAATCCTAACCTCACACGAAGAAAAACTTCACTCAGCCTTGTAATCCAAGGTGAAAGTCTAAATGAAGCAGAATATATAAACACTTTTGTTCCCGGTTTTTTTTCTTCAGTCATGAAAATCTCAAGGCAGGCTAACTAAAATGCTTGGCCCAGCCAAGCTTCTTCCTGGTCAAAGACTCTTCTTTATTAAGCATTTCTAGACCTCTGAAAGGAAACTGAATTCCTTTGTGGGTGGGCTGTTTGTGCCTGTGTCCTTTTTAAAGAAATATCTGTTGAATCTCTGGACAGTATTATAATAAGGACTAATTAGATTGTAGGCTGCCATTAGCCTTTATGTGCTACTCCAGAGTTTATACTCCCCGTCTATTGAAAGCAAAGCGGCAAGGTCTTTTTTGGCTGTGGTTGAAATGGGTTTGCAGTGGATTTTGTTCTCCTGTGAGATTTGGTCTCACTGTTTTTCAGCAAAGTAAAAATGAGTAATTTACTAATTTGCCCTTTCTATTGCTACATGAATGCAACTTTTCCGTATTTTGTAATATCTTTAGATCTCGGGTTTTTGATTATGTACATAAGTAGTAATAAGGTAGACTATAAACGCGTAAAATATGATATTCAGTACCAAGCTGTGATTTTTTCAGGTAAATTGTACATTTTTCCAATTGTAAATTGTGAAAAGCCTCAACTGAATTTTCCAAAGTCACATCCTGTAAGTTTGTTTGAAAGTGAGAGTTTGACTTGGATCATGCTTGTCATCCAGAAGAGATGGAAAATGGGTTTAGAAAGGAGAGAGAGTCAGAAGCACTGGTATATCTGGGATGGGGGGTGTTAAGAAACACTAGGTACTACGGGGGATAAGAAGCAAGATGCCTGCAAATATGTCACAGAACTGAGTGGAAAAAACATCTGAAAAAGTGGGTTTCCCATCCACTTGTTAATAGGAAATGCATTTTTTGCTGTTTGGCACTTTGGGAGAATAGCACGTAACATCTAGCAGGTGAGAATGCTTGTGTGGGTATTTTTTTCTCTCTTTTATTTTTTTTTCTATTTTTTTCTTTTTTAAATGAACAACATTTGAATTTCTGAACAGCATTGTATTTTGTATTAAGGAAAACATTGGTGAATGATCTTTTAGAGATATTTTGAAACTTTTGGGTCTCCTTTGCCTTCTCTTATGCAATTGCTTTAGGTGGAAGTGTGCTGTTCACAAGGAATTATGCCACAAGCAGTTGCCTCCAAAGAATAATACACAGTAATGCATGCTTGAACTCATAGGAAATTGGTAAGTGCTGCCTCATCACAGTGTGTTCTTGGCAATGCACTTGATACTGCAATTCTAATATTTGAGGCAGAGTGTACAAACTGTGCCAAGGTAAGTGTACTTAGATGTGTGGGAGTGTGAGTCCCACAGAAGCAGAGATGCAAAAATTAAGCTTTCTTGCAATGGATATAAGTGAAATTACTGGCAACACTGCAAGTTAAAGATCAACAGGCAATTTTTGAAAATAAAACAGCTTGCCTTTGTCTAAGACATAGGAGTCTTTAGAAATGTTCTAAGATTGTATGTATGTATTTAATATATGGCTCTTCAGTCAGGACAGCTATCCCTACGGTAGTAAATGACCCCATGTATCAAGCGAGTATGCAGCTCAAAATCCTTGGTAAACACTGCTATAACTGAGCCCACTGTTAATATCACTAATAAAATTCAGTCAAGTTTTATTTCTTCATTCCCTATTTTTACTTTCTTAAATTAGGGAAATTTACTTTGTGCAGATATAAATGAAAAAATTGAGGGATAGATTAAAAAGAGAATAAAATCGAAAGAACACCTTTGTGTGAGGTCTAAAGAGCAATGTGTTTAATAACACTTCTGGAGCTACTTGATGACTGAAAATATTGTTGCTAATTTTGTTTTAAGTTTAGGTTTAAGAATGGCAGTGAAGTTACTAATTGAACATTTTGTACTGGCTAGTCTACAGTATATATCTATCTATACCTAATAGTGGGAAATAGAGCTGGAGCAGAGACAACCAGGAGATAAGTGGAACAGAGTTTGGGGGAGCTAGAAATTCATTCATCCCCTCTGCAAGTTAAACTTTGTTTTATCCTGTAAGACCATGAACTTTCTTGCTATAAATGAGAGACAAGCAGATAAAATTTGCTGCATTCAGCCTCTCTGTTTAACTACAATTTCTTGAAGTGGTAATTTTTAGAACGAAAAAGCCTTATTATACAAATGAGTTGTGTACGTGTATGTGAATGTGTACATTGCTGTGTAAGTTGATTAACTTTTGTCAGTAGGACAGTATCATACTGCAAAAACAAGCAAACAAGTAAAAACCCCACCACAACAAAGCTCTGAAAATGTAAGTGGAAAGGAATGTCTATGTGAATGTCCAGAAGTTCTGGTTCTGGACATTATGCACAAAACATAGCCTATTTTCAAGCATCTTCAAGTCTTGCATGTACTTATGCAACCACTAACCTAGCAGCTTTATCATTTATGAGCAGCCCAGGTGGCACACTGGGATTCAGAAACCAATCTAAATCCTTGGAGGACTACATTTAATTTTGACTGGTTTAGATTAATCACAAAACTGACCTTTCTCTTCATGGTTTCTGAACCTAAACAGTCCAAAGTTTGAGAGTGTTTTTATTTGGGGTAGATTTTTTTTTTTTCCTCATCATATAAGAGAGATCTTTCTGTCAAAGTAAATGATATCATGAACATTTAGAGCAACAATTAGAGAGAGGGATCTTTAAAAATTTCAAGCATTCCTGATGGAAGCTGGGGAAATTCCATATTTTTCATTTTGTCACTGAAAACCTGTCCAAGTGTGTCTATTATCCTAGTAAAGGATTCATTATGGGACAACAGCATGCTGCCTACTATAGAACTGAATACAGTATGATGGATTGAGACAGAAGACATCCACACTTTTCCTTCTTCCAAGACCAACACAGCTAGTTAAAACCTTATTAACTGTAATATAATGATGTTTCTTCTCTTGGGACTTACTTGCTTATAACAAGGATAGGGTGTATTGCAGGGGAATGCAAACAACGAACATTCAGTATTAGTATAAATTTCAATTGGTTACCTAAATCTCTATGAACCGAATCATCTTTACATAAGTCAGCTTTTTAAGATAATTAATATAATGGGAATGCTTAACTACTGTGTCTTTTCCACTTATCCAGTATAGTTCTTCTGTCTTTTATGAGTAAGTTAGCATGCCTAAATAAACTTGTACTTTTATCGAAATTAGTCTATAAACAGTTTTCTAATTCAACTAACCATCCAAATATGTGTTCAGTTTTAACACCGGCAGTGGATCTGAGGTGAAAATTTGACCCTTCTTCTAAATTTAATGCTATAGCTTCCAGTGGTAATGATAGATGATCAAACCAGTGCTCATGTAACTTACTAATTCAAGGCCAGCGTTCCAGCATCATTGAAGGTTTCAAACTAAGGTGTAGAGTGTAGTTTCTATGCCACAACTGGTACTCAGTACACTTTGAGTAACATCATTTTTCTCTCAGTATGAGCATATATTCTTAGCATTCACTAATGTGCCAGTAAGCTAAAAGGGGGAAAAAAAATGAGCAGAATATTAAAGTAAAACAAAAAGCAGTCATCCCCCCCCCAGAAAAAAAAAAAAGCGTGCATGCAAATTAAAGTATTCTATGGTGGTAGGAAGTGATTGCATCCTAAGCCCTTTACCTTTTTCACAGGTTTTGCGTTATTCTCTAAACTCTAAAATGATAGCAATGGATCAAATAACTTTCATAAAAACAAAACAAAATCCACTGTTATTAGGCTGAACAGATATACCATGTAGACCTTGTTACTATTTGCTAATTTTCAATTAATTCATTAAGATCATCTCTCATTTTTTAATTTTCAGTAATCAGTGTCACTCTGTTATGAAAGCACCTCTGCAGTCTAGACGGTACATACTCATTTATGTGATAAATAATGGATAAACACTGAGTGTGCCATTAGCCGTTAATGCAGTAGATTGATTCCTTGCAGCACATACTCTCTGTCCTTGTTTTAGCACTTATGCCACCTGTCTCTTGCACTTACTGCATGATGCTTCAATAATGCGAATGGGGTTCCCTGATCATTCTTAATTTAGCTCATTTTTATTACCTCATAAATAGATTGGCACTGGTATGACAGATGAGCAAATCAGAAGGTGCCTCACTACTACATTTATGATTGCTATTACTGCTTTATCCAATGGTTTTAGTACAATACAGATTACTTGTGGATAACCAGATAGAATCAGACCTTTTTTCTTTTCACAGATTTCCATTTTAACGTATTGGTACTGCTTTGTCTGATGGCTAGGACAAGGACTAGCTATTTAAAAGCTCTGTTCCCATTTCCTTAAGATACAGGAATGGGGATTCAAAGTGAATTAAAACAAACTTAATATCAGAAAGACACCAGGACAGATTGGCATTCAACCAAGATTTTGAAGGAACTCAAATGTGAAATTGCAGAATTTCTGACCAAGGTGCTTCACGAGTTATAGAAATGGCCACTGTTCCAGATCACCAACGTAACTTCCTTCTGCCAAAAGGGCTCTTAAAGAGATCTGGGGAACTACAGACCAATGGATGACTCTATTCCTGATGAGACAGTAGAGTATATCTCACAGAGTTAGATACCCGATCACACAGATAAACATCGACTGTTGGGAAGAAGTCAGCATGTTTACTTTAATAGGAAAGGCCATTTGAAGAACCTGCTCAAGTTCTGTGATGGCAGTCAATAAGCACAAGGATAAAGGGTACTGAGGAGACATTATATCTTTCATTTTCAAAAGATCTTTGACACGATTCCACACCAAGGTTTACTACAAAAATTTAATTTTGCATGGGGAGGAGGTTTGCTCTTATGGAATCAGACCTGGTTAAAGGATTGTGAAATTTAATGAGTTTGATGAGCACTACTAAAGGGGGGGTCAGTTACTGGTATTCAGTGGTTTAACCAGTTTTATATAACATCTTCCTGAGTGACATGGAGTAGGATGTATGCGGTGAATTATTCAAGACTTCTTTTCAGTAATGAAATGCAATGTTAATAATAAGGAATACCAGAAACAACTTAAGGAGCTGGGTGAGCAGGCAAGCAGGTGTCAAACTATCTTCAGTGCAGACTCTATGGAAAAATAATCTAAACTCCATGCCTGCACAATGTGAAGTGAAAAGTTACAACTTTAGGAAGAGATCTTGGAGTTACCATTGACATTTTCTTGAAAACATCTGTGTGGGGTGGCTGCCAAAGAAAGCCAGTAAACTATTGGACATCATTAGGAAAGGTATAGTGATCAAGACAGGAAACACATTGCTATTTTATAAAACATCAGTGCACCCGCATTGTAGGTGCTATGTGCTTCTGTCACTACAACTCAAGAAGACATGGTGAAATTAGAAAAAAAAAATGTAGAAAAAGCAGATAAAAGGGTTGAGGAGAAAGAGCAGCTAACTCATAAGAGTCTGAAAAAAAATGGGAATTTTCACTTAGTAAAGATGAGAATTGAGGGATATACGTTCTAAATCATGAAGACAGCACAATACTAAAACAGATACTCAATGAAACTAGCAGAATATTAATTTAGAATGTCTTTTAAAAGTACTACTTCACAAAGCAAACAGTAAACTTCTGAAATCTGTTGTCTCACCCAAAATTCTATCTCCTTATACAGCTGGAGAGAGAATGTTGGGCTAAGTGGACCATTGGTCTGAAACAAGGGGCCATTTTTATTCTCATATTCTTGTGCAGCATTTGAGGCTAACCTAGAGAATGTCTAGTGCATGTTGTGCCTCATTTGCACAACTTTTGTCACAGTTTTCAGTCAAAACCAGGAAAATAAGGAAAAAAGTGTGCTTCACACACACACAATACAAAGACTGATGAGCAAACTAGAGGTGTTGCAGTAGTCAATGGTGCATCCCGCAAGTTAAAAAGGAGGAGATTCAGAGTAGAAGATGTACACAGGAAATGGGGAACACAGTTTCAGCCTCACTATGTGCCTCAGCATTGCCAATGGGATAGTAGTTGACTGGTGTGACTGTTGTTATTCGGTGTGAACTGGACATCTTTGACCCATGACAATGTGTTAGATATGACACAGTGAAAGATTAGGACAAGAATGTCCACTATACTGTAGGAAAGATGAATGAAGGAAAGCACAGGAAAGGAAGGACACAAGCAACTGGAAGATGAACTCTTTTTCCTGAATAATTCAGTGGTTAAAGCAGTCACTTGGTATATGAGAAAGTTTGGTTCACTTCTTCCCAGTAGCAGAACAGATTACAATCTGTTGTTCTTGTTGTTCCAATTCTTGTTCTCTCCAACATGATAGAAGATATGTTTGGGTGGGAGAAGGATGCTTCTGATTATTTTTGGTGACCGTGTATTTTAATAAAAAATAAAATGCTCTTTATTTTGGTGATTAACATTCAGGTTTCATCTCTGAAGCAGGACTGAAGGCTTGTTGTGACTGTGGCTGTTGACTTTTGTTTTACGCAAAGAAAAAAGTGTCACCTATAGAAAATTCTTCTATCCCATAGCTGAGCCATTAAGGCTGTCACATGCAGATAATAGGAGAGCTAGTCTGAATCTACTCTCTACCTCATTCATGCATACCCATGACTTTTTAGCCTTGTTATTTGTATTACTCTCCCAGCAAAGTACAGAACTTGTGTTGCTCATGTCTTGGGTAAGAATTTTAACCCTTAAGTTATTAACTAAAAAAGAGGGAGAAAAGATGCAGGGAAAAACAGGGGATTCTTTTTGCATCTCTGTGAATAGAATCCTCCCCACCTCCCAAAAGCACCCTTCAGTCAAAGGGATCCAAGCATTTCAACAGATATTTGCAAATAATTTCAAGACTATTAAAAATGAATTTTCCCTGAATCCATTATTCCTTTCTTACTTGTTTAATTCTACGTAGACACAGCTATCTGATTTTCTCCTTGGATGGGCATGTGTGACTTTCCTAAGCATGTGAAAGACGGTTAGCAGAGAAAATATCCTTTGAAAAATATCTCTACAGAGAGCTCGTTTGTGTCTTACTATATCAGAGCCAAGAGTAGTGCAGAATGGCCAGAGATTTCAGGTCTCCAGCACTTACAGCCGTAGCCCAATTTTCACAGGAGCTAAGTCTGTAAACCAGTCAGGTTAGTGTAAATATATAACAGAAATATAGGGATCTGATGTGATACATCTTTAGAGTTCCACTTACTCTGAGACAGTTCTTCCAGATTCAATTCCTCACAGGGAAAGTTGCCACTATAAGGTATTTATTCAGGAAGAAGAATTACGTCTTCCCACGTCCATTTGTCTTTGCTATAGTCAAAATGGAAAATTAAATTTTTTGAAAGGCTTTTAGTCGGAGAGCTGATTCTTTCTTCTTTTCGCCAGCACTTGCATCTTGCAGAACTACTAATATAAGAATATTAGAAATTAAAACTGAAGTTCATGAGGAAGATTTCAAAGTGATACCACTGGAACCAAACCAAATATTGGGATGAATATTGTTATTGAAAATTAGACAATTATTGCTTGCCAGGAGAACATTATTCACCAGCAGTACCAGAATATTCCCAATGTTTATGGCTAAAGCTTGATAGGCAGGGCTTAAACAAAAAGTTCAATAAGAAATGAAAAAAACATCCTAATGCCACAGAGCTGCCTTTTCCTACCTACGTTTAATGTTTGTTGTAGTTGTTTGTTTAATGCAAAACACATACTGCCTTGGTTGAAGATATAGCTCATGTTAGTCACTAGCATTAAGCCACGTAAATAAGGATCTGGGTTCCCATTAATAATAATGTCCTGCTTTGGTTGAGAGGAGTCCCCAGATATGGCCGTGGCACTGATACTTGATGCCATCTCTTCCCTTGGTATCAAGAACCTCCTTGCCAGAGAAAGAGTTTTCCTCCTCATGAAAACGGCTGGACTGCCTGGAAAATACACCGTGGTGGGGCTCTTCACAGCACCAGCCCCAAAATCTCTCCCTGTTAGATAAGCCAGAAGGTCCCTGCCCCATCTTTATCTCACCTGATGGTTGCTTCTCAGAGAGGCTGAACTTCATCTTGGGTACCATGAAGTTCTCCTGCAGAAGAGATTTCCTCTTTCACTGGCCCTGGCGAGGTCTGCACCAGCTCCGGCCCTGGGAGCTGCGTGTGCCGGAGCGTGACCGACGGGCTGGCTCTACAGAGGCACAAACGGATTCGACCGTAGTGAAACAATAGCAGGAAAGGTCAGATGCAAGTGTATTCAGTTTAATCAACAACAACTATTTCCTCAAAGGACTGTTGGAAAAAAAAAAAAAGATTCGCTTTTATTCAATCTGCTCATTTTGCAGGAGAAAGCTACTTCTCTGATCCTCAAATTAAATTTATTTATCCAGGCGTGAGGGAAGAAAAGTGAGTCTGAGTGATGCCCTGAGATTTAAAATTCTGTATATTTTGCTTCCGGCTCCATTAGATCCTTTCTTTCTTGAATTTCAAAGACTTTTAAGCAACTGAGTCATGCTACGTAGGAAAATTACACAAAGCAATCTGACTTTCAAAAGAATGATTATTATGGCTGAACCCTGGAAAAATCAGTAAGAGGCCAGCATAAAGCACTGGTCACATCTTAATGTCAGTCTTGCATCACTGAGCGATGTTCAGCTGTGATAGTGTACTTTTCTCAGTATGTTTTCATATTGCACTCAGGAAAGCAAAGTTATTTCAGGATGAACAACAGCAACAACTACTCCTGTCCTTTACACAACACATCCCATGTATATTTACTGTAACTAATCTGACTCGTGTATTTAATTCATGGCTTCTTAATTCAAAGGAAAATCACAACAGCCTTAAAAAACTTGCACTGAGTACCAAGAAAAGGTTGGTACCAGAAAAATGAGGACAATTGGAAAATGAAAGCACCAGTCTGTCTCTTCTTTCCTGTGCCAGCCCATGAGTGTTGCTACTTAATGTGTCCTAGCGGGTTCCTGATCTCCTGGGGCTTTGGGTGTTTGCTCTGGCTCCTTGCCTGTGACCCCATCCATGGAGCAAGACATCAGACCGAGACTGGGGGCCGGTTATACCAGATGCTGATTCTGTCACATTCTTCCCTAGTGCCTTGAGGAAAGTCCAGGGCAGTGACAGAAATCTCCCCGCTCCGGGAACTGAGCAGCATATCCCAGCATATCCCAGCAGCATATCTTTGCTCCTGTAGCAGCCTAGCTGTACTGCCCTAGGAAGAGCACTGAGAAGGAATTATATATATCCGTAGATGCATGCCTTCCCCTTTTATGAGATGCAAATGCTGACAATGACAGATTGCTTGCTTTTGACGTCTGACTCCTGATAGATGGAATTGAGCCGTTGATTCCACTTGCCATTCTATATACAAAATCCATCAAAGCTTGTGTGGTGGAAATGCACCAAAAGGAAAGAAATTGCAACCACTCTATATGAAAGTCACAGAAAGGACCAGGGGGGTCTGCTCCTCCTTGTTTTCTTGCCTGCCAGCACACAGTGAAGTCATAATCTTTTAGCTGCAGCTTCCCATCTGTAGAAAAAGACTATATTCCTCCTCTTACAGAAGGCCTGGGAGAATAAAAAATGAATCTTTTTAGAAACAGCCACACACTACAGCAACAGTAGCCACAATAAAGAGACAGCCTCCACTGGTGAAACCTTCAGGGGAGCCAGGAGCTGACTTCCAGCTGAATCCTACACTTTAGCATGCATTACGTATACGTATGTGTATATACGTATACGTATCACTACTTGGCACATGTAGCACTACTGAGAAATAGCAGGCTTTTGAAATATTCTAGTCAGTTAACTGGTATGATACTCATATCTGTGTCCTTAAAAAGATAAAAATAGATGTTTAGGTTACATAGTTAATAAAAACAACCTTTCTTTTTAAAATCTTCCCCAGTATGTCTTCGACTTTATTCCCTTTAGTCCCTTTAGAAGGGACTTTAGTCCCTTCTAAATATCTGTCGCCTCTCTGCGTTGCAGCCTGGGTCTCCGCCTGTCCCAGCAGAGCAGCCCATGAACGCTCAGTTGGCTCTAGCAGTGCTCTGACTCAGTGGCAGCAGGGACAACCTGGTAGGCTTGTCATCTGGAACATCCACTCAGCATCCTAACTCCTACTTTTTCAAATAATGTATGTATGGCCTTCATCACTGTTTTCTTTAACCTAAGCCCAGTAAAATCTGAAGGGAAAAAATATTTTTCGTGGTGATTGAGGATTATCTGACTGATAAAGTTGTGATATGTTAGAAAACATCTTGTAGCCCCTAAAGAGAAAAGAAAAAAATATCCATCACAGAACCTATAAAAATACTCTAAATATTCTTTCATAAATTGTTTATCTGTTTTGCATGTTATGAAAGTCAATTTGTCAGAGTTATAAATAACAGCACAGTAAAAGTCAGATTAATGTATAGCAATACCAAATGTATTCCATCAAGCAGTACAGCCATTCATGTAGATAGCTTTAGTCGGTATATTACTAAACTGATTGGATACTCAGGATACTTATAATGGATTTAATTTAGTAATAATAAAGTATTGCTTATGCTAACTGTGCTATCCAGATTAATAGGTTTTAAATGGTTAGTGCTATTTTATTGTCTCTCCCTGAGTAATGAACTATGTCTATATATGCACTGTACATTGAAAGATGGAGACCAATAATTCAAATAGTATCATTACAGTGGTATCAGTATGGGACAGCTGAGAGGTCTTTTTCCTATGTGTTAAAGGGACAAGTTGAAGTTTATGGGGGGAAAAATGCTCTCAGTGTTTAATGCGTGCAACAGAAACTGTAAATAGCTGACAGAACACTAGGAAATTGGTAGTGTCTGAATGCCTCACCACTACTCACTCAAACCATCTGTCACATACTTCTTCAGGAAAAAAAAAATCAGAAATGTTTGTTCTGAAAATGCAAATTATTATTTTTTATTTATTCCCAGTCACGTAGCTGGATCTGTTTCTTACACCACGTCTGCATGGAGATATGGTGCTTATTTAACTGCTTCAGAAAAACATTGTGAAGGCTTGGAAATTTGCAGTCCCCATCCAAGATAAGCTTGAAATCTCTGTTTAGCATTGCTAAAGGAAAAGAGGAGTGGATGAGGACACACAGAGCACAGTTTAACAAGTGCCTAAAGGTCATGTCCTGCCCCTGTTGCTGGATATGTTGCTGGATATATTGCTGGCATGTTAATGGTGCTGGAAAAAAATAATGTTTTGCCCTCATCTCTCCTGCTTACATTCTCCAGACCCCACTGACATTGCTGGCACCAGCTGCATGAGTGAGTGCAGCTTGCGCAAGTACTAATGCCAGCAGAGGAGAGGTGGTGGAACAACAGGGCGAGGGGCTGTGGGATGAGGAACATCACCTCTCAGTGGCACCATGGACTTGCACCACCCCAAGCAGCTTGTGAAACTGCTGCAGAGCCCCAGCTCAGCATGTTGCTTAAATATATGCCTAGCTGGAGTCGCACATAACGTTGGTATGAAAGCAATGAATCATATGCTTTAACTTAAAATACATTATTAAGAGCTTCCTGAATTGAGATGACTTCCTTCTCAGTACTTCTCTTCCCATCCAGCATAATTTTATTTTTTCACTCCCTGCCAATATGTGCTTCATTTCCCTCCTTGGATATTGCCAGCTATCCCTTTACTTTCTGGCTGCCCACCGTTTCATCCTCTCGGACAAGCTCTGTCTGGCCATGCGGAGCAGGGCCAGGGCACGGTGCTAGCCTTCTGCTTGCAGTCACATCTGCGTTCAGCAGTTCCCAGGTTTGCTGGCATGGTTTGGGCTTGTGGCAAGCAGCCATCCACCAGGCACACCTGGGTACAGCCTGGGGAAGAGCATGGGCTCAGGGCTGTCCCTGTGTGTGGTGCTGCTCTAGTTTGGGGAAAGCATTCAAGATTTAAGGGATTAAAGTTGTACGTCCTCCAGGGACAAAGAATGGGCCCTCGCCTGTCTCGCTGAGTAGTACAGCTACAGCTTTGTTGTCTTCTGTGTTGTATGAGTCTAGTTCAAAAATAATAACCAAATAAGAAAGTCCAAATGCCTTTAAGTGAGTTTGGATTCAGACTTCCATAGCAGCCTGCTCTGGGATCAGGACCTATGTTATTGAAGGAAGGCCTACTTCTGCACCACTTCCAGCTCCTGCTCTGTCTCTTGTGGCCTTGGGGAGACAGACTGGGGAAATAAAAAGCTTATAAGTCCTGCGCTGTAGGGGAGCTAGGCAGTGCGAGACAGTGCAATTAGAAGTCCCAAACTGTAGACAAGTTTAGGTCACAGCTACCCGATTTGTGGGCTGAACTATTTCAGTATCAGAAGAAGGTTTTGTTCTTGATTGCACTGACAGCACTTCACGGAAGCCAGACTTGAAACCTCCTGTTTTCTCAGGACTTAGGTCTTTGTTACATTTGGTCCACAAAAGTTCTTCTTCAGTTGTGGTAGCTTGACTGATGCAGCGTATGCAGGCAATAACTTGCTATGCTCAACCAAATGGGTAACGCCTATAGGGTTTCTGAGGCCTTATTGGGATGATACTGGAGGACTAGCACTGAAGAGGACTAGCAAATCTGCCAGCCTGGTTTACCATTAAAACAGCCACCTATTTTGATCTCTGTGTTATCTTCTCTGATACAGTATTCTACTTTTACTTCCTTTAATCAGTCTGAATTTGTATGTGACCTGAAGGAATCAGTGATTTTTTTTTTCTCCCCACAATGCCTTCACCTTCGTGCTATATCTGTCTTATCTGTCTGCTGGAATATATATATATATATATATATTTATTTATTTATTTTAACCAAAATCCAAGTTAATTTACACTTCAGGAACATCTTTTGTCTACAGTCATAAACTCATTAGCCATTTATTTATTTATTTATTTATTTTCTGTCAGACCAAAGATGAAATTTTGATATTTTGGAAGAAAAGCATTTCACCTAAACTGTTTAACAGACCTTTATACCTACCTAGGGCAGAGAATATAAGACAAAAAGGTGGCCTTTAAGTTATTATTACATGTGTGTGAATGAGGCTTCTATGCCCACTGCTCACAGCACACAGGGATAGCTGCTGCTAATTTCTCTGTAGTATTAAACATTTATGGAATGTTGAAAAATAAGTGTAATTACAGTTCAAACAAAGACATCACAGAACTTTTAATTTGCTCTTTTAGTAATCTCTACATTCCAGGGACCTTGAGACAGGAACATTTGTGGTGATGCTGTTGGGCCAGGAGCAAATTTCTGTTTCTATGTGTTGGTATCCACCAACTGACTTTCCCCAGCTGACTTTCCCCTTCTGTTCCATAACAAAATATTGTTATTACACGGGAAATGACAATTTTTAGCTTTAGGGTAAAAATATCTTTTTTTTTCTTTCTTTTTTTTTTTTTTTCTGTCATTGTCCTTATTGACCCAAAAGACAATGTGTCTCCTTTTTTTCTTTTCCCACCTCCAGCAATTCTTTGCAATTATACTGAGACCACAATTATAATGGTAACTCATCAACATCGAATGCAAACTTTTTGAATTTAGCAGTGCCAACCCACATGAAAAAGTCGGTGATTCTCAAATAGTAGGAAAACCATGTACATGCACACTAGCAGTCTCTGAAGAAGGGAAACTGTTTCATTAAGTGTACTGATTTAGGCTAAATTGTACTTCTAGAGGTGTGTAAGAAATGTTCCCATCTATGAGAAAGGATAGAGGGCACAGGACTGTGAAGTCTAGAACACTTAAGCATTTTTTTAAACTTAAGCCCAAGAGAGCATCACCAAAATCACTGGGTTTTTTCCTGCACTTACCAATAAGAGTACCTTTACTCAGCGGCTTACCTTCAGACTTTACTGTACTATACCAACTGTGCAATTTTACCCAGCTCCCACTGATGTAAGAATCGTTATGCAGTCTTTAGGGGGTCATAAGTGAGATTAAATATTCTATTACAAAATGTTGTTTCCATTACAGTTTACAACAATTTTAACATTTAAAGACTATCATTAAAATATGTAGCCTTATAACATACTTTATTCGTATATGTAGCAGATTGCTACTTACTGGCAACTGGTCATGTATTAATTTTTTTCAGAAACATGTTTCCTGAATATGACTAATGACTCATATCCCTTCCATATCTCTTTAATAATGATGAGTTCTATATAGATTCTAAAATGCAAAACACATGCTGACCATCTAATTAGAGTGATACTGTCTGAGGAAATATTAGAAGTTCAAAATATACAAATTTAATAAAAAGTTTCCTGTTTTGGTACTTTACATTGAATACTTGTGGTGTTTAGAAATAGGATTTATGTCGATCTTTTCAGTACTAGGATTCGTTAAATCATGACAAATCAATATCTTGCTGGAGATCTTTTGATACGTTTGTGTTTTTAAAGCAGAAAATATAAAATGTGCTTTGCAATTTCTCTTTCACCATGTAGAAAAACAGTTCAAGGATGAACCAACTTTTTTTTGAATGCTTCTGCATATAAGCTTTGAAACTGAAAATTATGAAAAAGCCAAAAAGTATGTTTACAGAAAGAGATGCTAATAGTGACTGAAAAAGAAAATAAAGATCCAGAAATCGGTAGGAAGAAAAGGGCTGCCACTGTTGCAACCAGATGGAAGCTCTGTGTAATTTATTGTCCACAAAGAGTGGCCAGTTACAGTGCTGAGGGAAGGAATTCCCACTTTTTGTCTCCCTTGTTACAGCCTCTTCTGCCAGACAGCGAGGGGACTGGGTACGGACCCCCTGAGCATCCATGTGTGTACGGGTGTTGTTCTAAGCACTGATAACAGGCTACCTCATGGCTAACAGGGCACCCCTCTTTGTGAAGATGTTCATCCTTGGGCAGCCCAGGGATTTCTTCTGCCCCAGGTTCACATTTTCATGGTGTGCTGTGCGAAGAAGTGGCTCTTTTCACTTGTTCTAAATCTGCGACCTGGTACTTCTCTTGGAGGGAAGCAGGACACCCTGATATCTTTTAGGTTTTGAGAGTGTCAGTGAGTATTCAGTTCCAGCTCACGCTCTCTTGTGACTAATGTAATAGGCACTACGAAAAGGATGTCCACCCGCTGTAATCCACAAAAACCTCCCTGTGCCTGAGAGCCACGCCTCGGGAGCTGATGACAGTGCTGGAGAGCTAGAGGTGGGCTTAGGTGCCACATACCTGCTGCACTGCATCCAGCATCTCCTTTCCAGGCTGAACACATTTTGTCTGGTTTGTTTAGTCCCATTTGGAAGCTGCTCTAGGTTGTCCTTGTCAACCCGCTCTAACTCCATCCCAGCCTTTTCTTGTAGAAAAGGACCAGAACTGCACTCGGTATGCGCCATCCTGGATTTATACAGAGCTGCAGCTTTTTTTTCCCTCTCTTTTCTGACTCCTAATAACTGTCTTCTTGGCCACCGCTGAACACCACGCTGATGCTCTTGCAGAACTGCCCAGAGTGGCTTCTAGACCTTTTTTTTGATCGCTGATAGTAGAGATGCCATGAATCATACGGCATGTTTAGAGTTGGATTTCTCCCTTGGTTTGTGGTTGCTGACAATGAATTTTATTTCCCTTGTATCTCCCACATATGTGAAACCTTGAACAGCGCAGTTTCAGGCACTACAGAGGTTTTAATGTACCTCATGAAATGTCAGTTAAAACTGCACGTGACAAAGCCAGTAGAAACACTTCCAACTGTTATAATACACATTTCAGACTGAGAATACATTAAGATACTTACTTTAAAACATTTTATTTCATTTTTTACTTTCCAATGGAAACAGAACAAGATTTCTCAGGAATAAATACGCCCAATAGAGAAGTGTGATAAGCTTCAGAGACACATATTATCTGTTAGTTTCAGTGAATCAGAATTTTAGTTTTTTTGAGCATCTACTGTAATATACGCGAGAAGAATTTAAATCAGACTCCGATATGAAAGGCTCTCATAACCAGTTTTTCAGTTGCCAGTCCCAAAGATTTTAATAAAAGCCATTGTCTTGTTAAAATATTTATTTATTATTTCAACATGGTTTTCTAGTTGAAACAACGCTGGCCAGTGTTTCAACTTTGTTGATATTTCAGTTATACTCCAAAAGTGATGCATTCCCCTGTAGGAAGAACTTCATAACATGAGACATGGGTAACCGAAGGACACTGTGTAGGTGTGTCAAACAAGTTATGGCAACAACTCTCTGAAGTTCCTTTTGAGCTTGTTCAACCGAATGATTAACTCAAGAAAGTGCGCTATCAAAGGGAACTACTGTCTGACAATGAAGGAAGTTGTTTGCTCATTTGTTAAAAAAAAAACAACACCTTGCTGCTACCTAATAGACAGCAAATACCACGATATCAGTGTAACCAACACATCCTTTGGTTGTACAGATTACCCCTAAAATCTAAGCTTTCTTGAAGTTATAGCCTCAATTCTTGATATTCATCCCACTTTTGGCAAAAGTGGCAGTGTAGGGGTAACACAGTTGCTTTCAGACAGAGGATTTATTTTGATCTCAAATTACACTGCTTACGCATGGATTAGATGGAACTAGCCTGGATCGCATTTCCTCACGTTCACCTTCATGACCTTCCAATTGCTGAGTTTTCTAACTTTCATAAGCCTAACTCCTAATAGCTAATTCCTAATTAAAAACCGTGGTGTGGAGACCTGGAAAGTTGAGGAAAGAAACTAAAGCAAGTCCAAGGCATACAGAAAGTGGCCGAGGTCCTTCAGTAGGTGGCACACTTCCCTCTGAATCAGTTGTGAGCGAAGGTTACTGCAGGGTGCTCAGGGCACCGGCCTGTGGGAAGCCTCCTGAGATGCAAAACCAAGAGGGCTACCAGTGTGGTTGGGAAGGCTCCCAGGGCAGGTGCCGGAAGAGTAAAGGAGATGGGTTAATGCAGCCAAATTCTAGGCGGCTCCAATTTAATGTAATTTTTCTTACTCAAAGTGTCCTCTGCCACTTTGAGGAGGCAAGATGTTCTCCCTTTCCCCCATTTTCAAGCTGTCACTGCACACCACCAGGGTGGTGTGCCCCTCTATCTCTCCCCAGCCCATATGGGAAATTCTCTATACATGAAAGCACCTGAGCTTTCTTTGAACTGGAAGATGACAGAAAACTGAGAGTCACCTATCTGAGAAGAATGCTGAATGAAAGGCTATCAGGTCTAGTGGGAATTCAAATAGGTAAGCTTTTTAGAAAATAAAGTCACTTAATTATTCAGGCTATATATAACTCAAAAGTTGCTAAATCATGCTGTGCCTTTGGCAGGCTCTTACTTCAGCTGTTCCTAGAAAAAGTGGGGCATCAGGAAGGGTGGGGTGTACACACGACTGAGAGCAATACACCAAATAAGTAGGAGCTATTACATCTCCTTTAAAGAGAAATAACTGGTAATAAAGTGCAAAGATGGCCTGCTTGTTAGCAAGGCAAAATATTTTCCCCAAACTCCTAAAAGTAAGGGTCTTTCAAAACCTTGCCTGGGTTGTGATAGTAACAAAAATGGTCAAAGGGAATCTCGCTGCAGCACTCACAGGGCTCATTTATCTCGTATTAGAAGCACACGATGGGTCACTTGGCTGAGTTTCTAGTCAGCATTGTATATTTTCTTATTCAGCTTGCTAAGTGGCTCTGAAATATGGAAGTGGGTAAAAATAATCAAATTTTATTTAAAAATCCTTTCCCAGAATTCATGGGCTTTAAAAAATATTCCCGCAAAGGGGCATCATTTCAGAAAATTTTGTCTTTTTCATTTTTCCCCCTCTTTCAAGGTCAAGTGACGACGTGTTATCATCATCAAGCTGTTGATAATCACACACAGCATGCTAGTTCTGCATCTGGAAATACTTTATGTGGAGAAAGCCACTTTTTTGGGGGGTCGTGGGGGATGGAGGGAGGTAAGGGTGAGCTCAATATAGCAGAAAAGTGTTTTACCTTCAGGAAATAGATGTATTTGTTCATTACCAGGCAAATAATACTCTCCTTCCTTTTGGCCCTCGTCCAGAGTTATTTGCACAGTGACTTATTCAAGCGAACCACCTCGGCTTTGGGCTCCCTCCCACCATTTGGTGCTGCGGGAGCTTGAAGCTGCTGCGGATAAAGAAATGCTTCACTGGGACGTCTTTGTGCTCTGTAGAGGAGTCACGGGCACACTCCCCTATGAGGAAAGACCGCTTCTTGTTTACACAGGAGGGCAGACAAACGAGATGCAGCAGCCCTGCATCATGTAACGCGTGTGGAGGTGTCGGGAGGGTGGCCCGGCAGCGTCCTTTCCTCTTCTCACAGGGCAAGGCGGCACTTGAGCAACGTGAAAGCAGTGTGTGCAAGTGGGAAGGTGGAACGCTGTGGCTGGAAATACGCTTTATGGTATTGAATGACTGATATGTGAAACTCATAGCTGCTGGTTATCTCCAAGGGCAGGAACTCGAGGGGGTCAGGAGAGGGTAAATATCTCTGGAAACAAAAGTCCCCTCAGTTATCAGAAGTAATGCTGCCGTACAAGCTGATTTTTGATGCGCTCGGCATCCAAAGCAAAGCAGGAGACAGACACAACCCTTTGAGGACTCTCTCCCAGCCTCCTGATCCAGCCGGGTCTTGCTTTTTGTCTCACCTCGGCTCTTGGGCAGTCCCCATGGGGGGCTGCTGGCAGAGCCCCTGCATGGCTCTGGGGCATCCCAGCCCCAGCTCGGGGCCCTTCTCTCCCCCACAGGGGACGAGGATCAGATCCTGGAAGCAGCCCTTCCCGATGGGCTCCTGAGGGACAGGATCGATCCCGTGGTGGGAAGGCAGCGTCTCCTCTGGCGGGGCTGCATCTGTGACAACTTTGTGAAGAAACGGTGAAGAGCCTTGCAGGTATAGGCTTGGGGAGCAGAGTAATTTTTCCCAAGGAAAGGCAGGATGAGTCCCTGCGAAACTGTCAGCTATTTTAGGAATGGCAATTTAGCGTTTCGACTCGACTGTATCATTACAGAAAAAGTTATGTAACATATTTCCCATTATCCGGCTGGGGAGCAGCACGGCTTACCCAACCTATGTATTCTGTATGTCCTGAGAAAAACAAACAAACAAACAAACAAAAAACATCAAAAACACAGGTCTTTAGAACAATTTATGGCGTTTAATAAACTGTGAGCATCACTGCTGAATTATAATGGATCTGTGTTGTCACTGGCAGCGGCCGCGACGGCCCAGGCGACACTCGTGCGGGTCGTTACGCGCCGTTATTAACGCCGCCGTGCCACAGGAGAGAGCACCCGCCGCGGTGCCCCCGTCACGGTGAGAGGCGCCGCCCCGCCCCGGCCCGGCCCGCCCCGCCGCGGGGGATTCCCCTCACGGCCGCTCTGCACCCGGCTGCGGCGGGAGCGCGGCCCCGGCCCGACCCGGCCCGGCCCGGCCCGGCCCCTCCCCGCACGACGTCGCGGCCGCTCATTGGCTGCGGGCGGCCCCGTGGGCGCGAGCCCCGGCGGCCGTTAACCGGCCCCGGGGGTCCGCGTGTGTGTGTGTGTGTGGGGATGGGGGGGGGGGGGGGGGCGGCGGCCGTTAAAATAACGGCCCTGTAACGGCTGAGGAAGTGTGAGGGGGGCAGGCGGGGGAGGCGAGCGGCAGCGCGGGGCGCCCCTGAGGTTCCGCGGGGAGGATGCCCGCTGCCCAGCGGGACACGCGCGGCCGCGCGGGGCCGGCTCCCCGGGGAGTTCCCTGCGCGGGGAGGGGCCGGGGGGAGCGGAGATCTCCCCCGGCGGGGCGAGGCCGAGGCCCTGCCCCTTCCCCTTCGCCCCGCCTCTCCCCGCCGCACCTCTCCGCTCCGCTCCGCGCCCCGCTCCTTCGCACAGCCGCGCGGGCAGCGCCCATCACCCCGCGGCCGGGCGCGCCCCGCTCGCTCCGTCCCTCCCCTCCCCTCCCCTCCCTCCCTCCCTCCCTCACACGCCGCCGCCGCCGCGCTGGGGGACCCGGTGACGTCACGGGCGGCGCGCTCCCGGCGCTGGCTCGGCTCTCGCCGCCCCGTAAGTTGTGCCGTGGGAAGCGGCGCCAGGAATAGCCCGGCCGGGCTGCGAGCTGCGAGCCCTGCCTCGCCTCCCCTCCTCTCCCCTCCCCTCCTCTCCTTCCCGACCGCGGCCGCCGGCCTCCGCCTCGCCCCCGTCAGTGCCGCGGTGATGCTGGTGCGTTCCCGGCGGAGGGGCAGCGATGAGCTACCTTAAGATAAATACGCGAGACAGACGCCCCTTGGCCGCTGGAATATCTCTGCCTGGCCTTATATAAAGAAACGCCGCCGGCCGCCGAGCTCCGGGCAAACAGAGCGCCCGGCGGGAGCACCAGCACCGCCGCCAGCGGCAGCAAGGGCACCGGGAGGGCTCCGCTCCCTCCTCCTCCGCCGCCACTTCCCAGGTGAGCGGCTGACAGCCGCCCCGCGGGGCCGGGGGGGGGGACCGGGGCTGCGGGGAGGGGGCGCTTGACAGGCGGCGGGGGGGCGCCGGCCCGGCGGTGCCCGGGGCAGCGCGGCCGGCGGGGCTGGCCCCGGCGCCGGAGGGGGCCCGTGGGTGCCGGGGCCGGGCCTGTGCGGGTGACACGGCGCCGGGGAACGCGGGGAATACCCAGCCTGCGAGCGCACGCAGCTGGGGAGCGGGCTGCCTTGCGCAACCCCCTGCCGCGGCGGGGAGCGGGCAGGGTGAGCGGGGAGGGGGGTGCGCGGGGGCGCCCCGGCCGCGCTCTGCCCGCGGCCTCGGGGGGGGGGGGGGGGCGCCCGGGGCCACCCGGCGCGGCGGCGGCGGCCGGAACGCCCCCGCAGGGCGGGCAGGGGAGGGGGGACGCCCGCCGCCGGCCGCGTGTGCGCGTGTGAGTGTGCATATGTGAGCGTGTGTGTGCGTGTGCGTGTGCGTGTGTGTGTGTGTGTGTGTGAGCGTGTGCGCGGCGCGGCGGCTGTTCCCTGAAGTGGGTGGGCCGCGGGCCCGTTCCGGGAATGTTCCATGACGTGTGAGCGCCGCAGGAAGGGGGTTCGCGAGGGGCTCGGCAGCCGCCGCCGGCGGTGGTGGCAGCGGCGCGGGGTCTGCCGGGGGCACGGCCCCTTATGTAAGGCGCGCCGCCCGCCGCCGTTATGTAAGCGGCAGCCCCGGGAGGCAGCGCCGGGCCGGGCCGCGCCGAGCAGAGCCGAGCAGAGCCGGGGCGGGAGGGGAGGGCAGGGAGGGGAGGGGAGGGGCGGGGCGGGGAAGCCCGACCGGGGCTGGCGGGCAGGCGCCGCCCGCTCCTGCGCCGGGGGAGCCCGCAGCGGACGGGGGACGGGCGGCGGCGTCCCGGCCTCGGGGCTGCCCCCGGCGGGGTCCCGGCGCCTCCCCTCGCCTTGTCGCCGCGGGCAGGCGGCCGGGGCGAGCCCCGGGGCCGCGATAAAAGCGCTCCGGGAGGAATTCCCGGAAAAAGGGCTCGCCGGTTTTCGCGTTACTTGGCAGCGCTGGTCAAGCGCTGCCTCGAGGTGTTTTGTTTTCTTAATATGGTAATTGCAGGAATTAAACTTCTCCTCAGACATTACAGATCTTTTATTCCAATAACTCTGAAGTACCCTCTTACATTAAGCTCGCAGAAATATTCCTGAATTTCGGTAGAAACGTTCAGCTCGCTGATTTTCCCTTCTCTCATTCTGCAAGGAAGTAAACTTCGATATAAAACCCGACTCCTATTTTTTTTTTTTTTGTACGCTATTAAATACGGAAACACATGCCTGCTTAGCCAAGGGTGTCGCTTTCATTTATTTATTGATTTTCAACTTGCGCCGCATCTTGCCCGGGGATTGCTCGGCGGGGAGCAGGAGCGGTGCGGGCGGCAGAGGCAGAGCCCGGGCGGGCCGTGCTGCTGCAGCTCCCGGCGCAAGGGGGCTCCGGTCATCGCCCGAGCGCGGGGACACCGGCTAATTACGGTAATTACTGCACCCAGAGAGCCGCCGCACTGACGAGGAACAAACGCGGTGGGCCCGGCTTTTAAATTCTCTTGTTGCAGGTTGCCGCTGACTGCCGGAGGAGTTTGATCCTCGGGCCGTGAGGACACGGTGCGGAAGCCTCGGTGTTTTGATAGTGAAAATGATAGGCAGACGTGCTCCGAAACTGCAGCTGGTTTTAAAGATAGGAGACTCTCTGCCTGGTCGGCTTGCAGCGTGCGGATGTGTTTGGTTAGGTGCACGGTAACCAGGAGATTATATTTATTTACAGCTAGATGTTAAATCTTTCCTTATCCTTCCAGGCAGCAGATACTTCTGAAAGTTTAGATATGGATTACCCAAAACGGTCTGCATGATTCTTTTTTGCCTTTCTCGTTTTACAGAAAAAAAAAAAAAAGGCAGCATTGCAGATTAGGCTGGGAGGCTTTTTCCACTGAAGTTTTTCAAAGTTACTACCATCTTCAGTAAATAAATTTAAGGCTCCTGTGGTTTTCAGCGGTGCAAAGGACAACCGTGGTGTGGTACAAAGCCAGGGTGTCGTTGCTTTTGTTGATGGAACGACCCAAATTCTTCAGGTTTTATAGGATGCAACATTGCTGTTATTTTCCAGTGGCTACTGGGCAAAGCAGGTATACACCCTGGCTGTGGTGGCGTGCCACAGCATCGCTGCTGTGCTAAGAACAAAAGTGAGCAGCACTTGTCCCGAGGCACAAACGCAGAGGACTTTTAATTGTGTATCCAAGTCCGGTGGTGTGGCAACAGCGCAGAACGCCTCTTTGGAGAGACAGATTTTTAGATTCTCAAGTGACTAGATTGCCTCATATGTGAGATCTGTTTACAAACCTTCTTGTTACTATGAAGACAAAACAGAGAGCCATATGCATTCATGTGGTCCTTGCGGAATAATGGTACATGTGTCTGCTTGAGCGTTTGGCAGTATATCATGTTTAGTTTATGTGGTGGCACCCTGCAAGGCCATTCTTTTTTGGCTTTTAACTGTTTCTCATACCCTTGGCTGGGCTCACTTATGCGAATAAACCTAGGACACTAGTCTGCATGTTTGTGACCAAGCTGAAAGTTTTTAAAGTGTGAAATTTATTGTTGAGTGTTTTGCCAAATTTTCTGGTTTATTTGTTTGTCGAGGTGCTTCTTTTCAAAAGAATTAAAGCGAATTGGATTTAAACAAAAATGAAAGTAATGAGTGCCATTTTGCATGTCTCTCTTCTCATCGCTTTCAAGTCATCAGCAGGGGCAGTTACTGTTACTGCTTTTGACGTTTAACCATACCGGGTGAGGTAACGGGAATGCAGGAGCTGCGTGTCCGGCAGAAGTGCTCGGCTTGGCTAAATACTGCGATACTTACCCATCCAGAGAGAATATTTAAGAGTGTTACTGTAGGTGGGAAGATCAGTTATGTGGCTTGTAGCGTGTTATGAAATGAGGCAAGCTATCTTTCAAATTTCAGTATGGTGTGGTTTTGTAACACGCTGTGGTTGGCTGTATTGATAGCTCTGCACCCAGCTCTGCAGGTGGAGCTCAGCGAACGCCACTGCCACGGCATCCGCGCTTGGTTCCGCCTGTAAAGATTCCAGGTGAAATCCTCAGAGCTGAGCACCAGCTTTCTCCAGCTGTCCTAGCTCCTGGTGCAAGTCAGGTCCAGCAAAAGCTGGTTCTTATGTCACTGGCCTTCACAGGGTGAGGAGGGGAGAATCTTTCATCCGCCTTACGTCGATCATGGGGAAGAGATACTCGAACCTGAGAGTGCTGGGTTATAAGCCATTGGTCCTTCCCGCAGGAGGACTGCAAAATCATGAGCGGGTCTGGTGGGCTCATGTCTTCAGCAAGAGTTAATTGCTAATGCTCTTGGGATCTCCACAGAAGTGTTGTATGCAGCCTCTGCATACCTTTGCTACTTGCAAAGTTTGATAAGTTATGAGGAAACTGCTTTAAAAATCTTCGGAGAGGCAGGTTATTTTTTCTTAACAGATTTCTGAAGCAGCGTCTCTGAAGTGGTGTTATGGATTAAAATAACTATTTTTAAATTTACTTGGGTTTCTAGTGAAATTTAACGTTTTTTATTATTATTTTTTAAGTAGAAGGAACTGTCTAGCGGTTCCTGAAGAAGTAAAGAAACTGCAAAGGGAGACGTACGCTAGACAGAAAATAGAGAATAGCACATTTCATTGGTGTGTTTCAATCAGTAAGTTTGGATGCTGCATTTAATTAAAGTAGCACGGAATTATCACATAAGAGTGACAAGTTTCAAGCTGTCTGTGACATTTTATTAGGAAATAGCAGCTTTCTACAGCTTTGTTGCTCTTTGTAGAGCTTACATGGTTTTTATAAGACTTTGCAACAACTGTTATATTATGGCAGGAAATATTAAAAAGCAATTCATTGAGGCTGTATTTTTCTTTCTCAAGTGAAATTAGGACTTTTAAAAGTGCTTGTCTGACAGCCTGAGAGCAAAAATCCATTGCAAGTAGAAGTATTAGAAGTTTTTCCATCATAACCAACTGGCGAGCCACTACTCGGACCTTAAGAAATCATTGGTGAATTGAAAGGATTCGTTAATCTGTGGAAGCAATCAATCTTTGCATTTTTTTCAACTGAAATTGGCAAATGAGAGGCACCGCATACTTCTGGTCTTAGAATAATGAACTTTTGTTCATAAATTAAACAGTTGACTTGAACTAATGACTCATTTGTAGTGGGTTGCCCTCAGTAAGATTCGTCCCCAGGAATCTCTCTCACAGCGTTGTGGACGTGGAAAAGGGGTGAGAGGGTACGGGTTGGAGAAGCAATCTGATGCGCTGTTTCCAAATCCCTGATGTGAAATAATCAGAGGACGCACAAGTATCTTTGCCTGTCAAATTAAAAGTCTCTTAGCCTTTTTTTTTTTTTATTATTTTGTGATGGATTTCTCACCATCATTACTACGGTCTAAATGTAAGCGTTTCCTCTTGCTGTGGGGAAGCTTTGTGGATTCTGGGTGCCTATTTTCATTTGTCTTTCAGGCACGTTTTGTACATCTGCAAAACGGTTGCTCTCCGCTCTCTGTATGCCAGCGGAGTGTGGACCACGTCTGTTTATGCTCACAGCATTGCTTGTATTTCTGCATTTCCTCCTCCTGCCCTGGGCATGCCTCTTTTACTGTTTCTTGAAATTGGATGTTGCCTCTTAACTTTGTCAGTGAAGATCTTTGTATGAGTAAGCAAAAACCTCTCTGTGTTTTTTTTCCTCTGCTTTCCCTAGATGGGGATCTCAGGGCTTGTGCTCCAGAAAACGCACCACTTACATGATACTATTCTTCAAGTTCTACAGCGTACCAATGTGGATGTAATTATCTGATACAAATTTCCCCAGCATGTGGTTACTTTGGCATGACTAGTTTGGGTAGTGATTATATCCATTTTTTCTGAGTGTGTTTATGCATGTTCTGCCTCTGTCAGAGTAGGCTAGGTCTCAGTGGGAAAATTCTTTCTAAAACTGATGTAGAAAGTGTAAATAAGGTAGTAAAGTAGTTGGTAATGTGTTTGTGGTCACTTCGTGCACACATGGGTTTGTTTTGTTGCACCTCAGTTTGTGTAACAAAAAAAAAAGTTCTATTGGCTTATTTTTTTTTCATTTTTACTTGCAATTGACCGTGCTGTCCTAATACACCTACCAAGTCTGAAGAATGCCACTCTAATATGAAAGAAATTTCAACTTGTAGGAAAAAGATTATAGAGAATATCTGTATGTAATTTTAATTCATTGCAATTTAGTAAGTTGTAATAAGCTGCTGCAACTCTGGCTGAAATCTCTGATTTGTGTAAGCTGCCAAAGGGTAAAAAAGGATTTACAGTATTTTTTTCAAGTCACACTTTAATCCCTGTTGTGTTATCCAAGGGGATCTTCAGGTTTGATTGATACAGAGTTGGTTTTTTTTTAAATGGCGGTATATTGTAAATTCCATACAGAGGAAAACAGTTAGATAATTTGCATGAGTAGTTCAATTTAGCAGAAAAGTAAAAACTAGAAGAGCTAAAGGGAATTGAAATTACAGAGCCAGGTGACATTTTAAAGGTAGTGAATAAAGTTAAAAGACCCTTCCCAAGCCCTGGTGGTGCTCCTGGAACGTCCCCACACTGGGCTCGCTGCTGGGCTGCCAAGGCTCGAGTGCCCGCTCCTTATCCTGTGATTTGTGAGTCAGCAGTAGTAGTGGACCTGTGCTAATAAGCAGTGTAAAAAGCTGAAAGAAATATTCAATTACATGCCGTAGGACGTGATATCATTTCAGAGAATGTAGTAGAGCAGAATGTTTAATTTTGGTGAAATAAGATTATTTTATGAGCGGTTTTCCCATAAAGCAGTATCCGTGCTTAGGCAGAAAGGAGCTTTATGTTTAAAACAAGCTAACAGGGCCAGATTGGGATTATTAGAATTAGTTTTATTAGGCAGCGGGGTTTTCTTGTGTATTGTCTTTTTCTGCTCAATAAGAGAAATGGCTCATTCTCTTTTTTTTGTGTATTTTGTATTTGTGGTTTGCATTAAAACAAAACACGTGTAGCGTGTCAAGAAAGAATAGTATGAAGTAATTACTGGGGTTACCCGTCCTTGACAACAAGGCATGACACTGTTTAGTTTAGAGCAAAAAGTATTTAGTTTAGAGCAAAAAACTATTTAGTTTAGACCAAAGTCAGTATTCAACAGAGACTGAGCTGCTGGCACGTGTTAACAGTGTTCATAGTTCAGTGCACGGCACTGGAGCGCAGTCTGTTCAGAAGGGTCCTCCAGGTGTGTGCAGTTTTGTATTCCTTGTCTTTCAGAGACAGCTCAAATAGTTAATTACCTGGAAAATGTATCATTATTTGCTCTAACTGCTGTCAGCTTATGTGGTGTTTGAGAGCGATTTTCTTTCTTTCTTTCCTTCCGTACACGCATCAGCGGTGGTAAAGAAATGCTCTAGGGAGTGGTGCCGGCCCCTCTGTAGCTGCCGTCTGCGTGCTGCCAGCGCTACCTGCATCCGCTGTGACACCTCCGAGCGCTGGTTCCCCGGGGAATCAGAATTTCTAAAACTGTTCTGCTGACGTTGTAGAAGAGAGAGCCCACTTCGCCATCTTCTGTAACAACAGAGAGGGACTGTTTTTTGACTTTTTCCTACTTAAAATCAGCTATGTTTGGGAAGACAGTTTTGGAAGCTCTTTATGAAGTAGTGTTTCTTCCTACATTTGTCGAGACAAAATAGTTATCTAGTGAGGAAGTTATGTATCATTGGCTAGGCATTCGTAGATTCTTACAATCAAATCCCAATCCTCTTGAAAAGTTTGTACGCTGTGGTAAAGGTAGGATGTAACTATGAGCTTTCAGACCCTAGCGTCAGACGTTGGGATGCTGTGTGATGTGATAGTCGATGTGATCACCAGGAGAGGCCATAATACTAGGCTCTTAGAGCAAAGTGACATTGCTTGAACATCTGTGCAAAACTATGTGAATATAACTGCTTTCAAAATTCTTAGTGAAATTATGTCAAAACTTGTAGCCCATTCCATTATTTTTTTGCTTGGTCTTACAGTAATGGCAAAATTCCTCCAGAAGTGAGTGACTAGACTCTGTCTCCTTAAAGCTTAAATAAGGGGTATGCTACATGTATTTAATTGGGAAGTACAGCTGAATTTTGGTATGAGCTTGCTAAGATGTTGCTAATTCACCGAAGAAACTTGTGATGAGTGTAAGGACAGGAGTCATTTACAATACACTTGAGTTGGAAATGATGAATAGTGAAAGGGTGTTTAGTGAAGTTAGCATGATATTAGTGAAATAAAAACTCACAGGAAGGTTTTTGTTTTAGAGTTTGTGTGGTGCCAAATATGGTGTTGCTGCCTCTCCAGCAGTTTGGTATGGTGGCAATGAAGTTGGAAAGGAGAGGGCAGTAAAGTTTGTCTAAGTTATCTGTCATGTTTGATGCATATTAGTTCCATATTGTTCACATCATTTTTATTTTTTTTAATCTCTGTTTTACTTAATTACTAATGAAAAAAATACACAAATCCGTACTCATCTTTGACCTAATTTATCAGAGTGGGTAATGTTAATTATTGGTAGAAAACTTCAGAGTCAGCCATGAATTAGTAAAACTGCTACATAATGCGGTGTAATTAATAGCGCGTGTTTGAGACAGCTACGTATTTGTGAAGGAGTAAGGCTGTGAGTTGGAACTGGTACTGACTGGTATGCAGGTTCCCTTAGCACCTTTCTTTGGTTTGGTTTGTTGTTGCCAGGACTTTTGTCCGCAAATGTCAGGAGACAAAGGGATGATATAGAACTTTGATTTTCTCTGCCTTTTTTTAAATCTGCTCACTAATAGCTGAAAACTGTTACTGTATAGCTGTTCAGTGATGCCATTAAATCAATTAGTGATCTAATCCACACTCTGAATTCTGCACTCTGTGTAGTGCTGTTATGAACGTGTTTTGTAGAGAGGTAAGAAAGTAATAGGCAAGGAAATGAGCATGTATTAGAACCTCCAAAACCTCTCTTTTGGAGCAAGGACAGGGTATGTTTATACAGCACCATGGTAATGCGTGTTTTGCTTTTGGGTTGTACGGATTTCAATTTCCAGAGCTGATAAGCCCAAACCTTCCTTGATGGCAAGTTAACCCAGACACATTCACTTGCAGAAGACGTGTATAAAGAGAAAAACTTCTCCTTTTGTTTTGGTCTGTCCCCTCTATGTGATACTATGTGGTCTTTCTGGGGTCTTTTCTTTTTCTTCTGTAGCACTGGTGCAGTAGCCTTCTGCAGGTACACCCTGGTTTTCCTTCCCTTGCTCCCCAGATCACCCTCTGCATGGCAGGAAAGAGAAAGACGTGTGGGACGATGCAGTTCCTTTACGCATGCCTCTCTGAAGCTTCAGTGCAGCATATTTTCCACGAAAGGAGTGACTATGAGAGAAACCTTCTAATTTACTACTTCTCTCTCACACAGCCATAGTAATTAAAGAAAAAAAAAAAAACAGGAGGTTACTAAATAGACATTTTTGGATGTACGTTGAATGAGGCCTAGAGGGGAAGTTTAATAAGATGGGGAGGGAGGTTTGGATGTGGCTGGCAATGGATTATAATTATCTACAAGAAGTTATTTGTATCAGATCAAGTCTCCCTCTAATGTTAAGTCCTCAACCTAAAGAATATTAGTAGTGTGGCTTTTAAAACCCCTGTCAAATTGTGGGGTGTTCAGTCTTGACAAGTAACTAAGATCCAATAGAAGTCACTGAATTCAGTGGTAGCAATCTCTATTTCCATTGTTTGACTTCTCCACAAATAATTTACCCTCAGAATACATTGAAATACACCTTCTTGTCTTGCTCAGTGCTTGCAGGTATTCTTTACATTTGCTTCTGTGCTGTGTTGATTTAATTTAGTTGCAGTATCATTTGATCCTGCTCAATAGTTCAACACGCTTAACTAGCAAGCAAGGGAATAAATTTAACCAATTTTGGGCAGACTCTTTCTCTGTCAAGTGGGTTGTCTGGCAAGCCAAGAGTGTAATAAATAGATTTTGTGGCTATTTACAGACTTGTGCACTAGAAAACAGCCAGCCATGCTTCCCAGTCTCATTGCGTAATTCGAGTGGTGTCACATCCAGATGATGGGATTATACCTGTGTTGTTTCTCTCAGCCAGAAAAAAAGAACATTTTTTTTGCTCCTGAATTTGTTTTCACATAAATTTTCTAGTGTGATCTGTTTATTTTTGAGAGCTTTGCTACGTTGCACAAAGAAATATTTAAGTGTGCATGTACAAGTGCATGTGTATACACCTACATCGCCTTATGTGATCATAGCGTTTGCCTCCAGTCATGTTCTGTCTCCTCTGCAGTATGGAATACCAGGAGAAACTTCATGAGGGCCTCTGGTTGCAAGTCTGCCTTATTTGTCACCGAGAGGAAGATTTGACCTGCTGCTAACATAGATTCAACTTGTGCTATTTTTTAAATTTAAAAGAAAATACTTAAGCAAGCTTAGTTTTGTTATTTATGTGTGAATATTAGCAGTCGTTGCACAAATTTGCATATAGATGCCTATCCACAGCCACATTTTGTTAAACAAGTAAACAGTCGTATTCATTCTCCGTACCCTACTGTGCACTCCCTGCGGGGTGGCGGGCTCTGCAGTCTGCCCAGGTGACCTTTCTGAAGTGTTGTTCAGCGTTGGTGGTGCCACCAGGGTCAATATTCATCCGGTAACTGGGCACGGCTCTTCTTACTGCCTGTGACTGATCAACCAAGAACGTGTCTTGTGAGCCCCTGAAGATATTTGCCTTCTAAGTTGAGGCACTTTGAATTCCTTTTATATCCTTTTGTTTCCGAGGGCCATAGCCATTTCACTCAGTCTAGTCGGGAGGTTAAAGGATTATTTCTGAGGCCCTGTCATTGGTGGTTCACGGCAGTCAACTCGTGCATGGTGCCCATTAACCCTCACACCGCTGGTAAGATCATTCAGCTCCATGGCTGAACTAGCAGTGCCAGGTCTTTATGGCTGGAGCAGTGGGACTAGAAAGTCAATTCGTGAACAGACTGCCTGTGTAAATGGATTATGTGAATGAAAATACCATTGAAAAAACATCTGATAATGCCAACTCCCGTCATCTTGCTGCTTGACCTTTGTTTTCTCTGTCAGGTGCAAAAACGTCTTACCCTCATCCCCAGGTTTTCTGACCAGTGCCCCACAGCTGAGATGGCACCAAACTGTGCTCAGCACATCTTTTTTTCCTTGTCAACTGCACCATCTCTTGTGAATAAAATAAAAACGACATTCTTTTGCATCAAATCCTGACTCCGACAAAAGTGCAGAATGGCAAGTTTTTTATTAATTTTCATGGGACCAGGATTTATCCATCAGTTATAGGTAGGAGTTTTATTGCTGAAATAGCGCTCCTCGTGACTGTCTCGGTGTGTCAGTGGAAACCTTCACGATACGAGGTTTATTCTTCAGAGGACATAGGAACACTAGATGAGAATATTGGAAAAACTGTCTACATGGAAACAGCCTCTGGATACTTGAGGCAGAGAAGATAAAAAACAAAAGGCACTCTCAACAGAAATGATTGTTACATTGCCAGATGGTATAAGATAATTTGGAAAGAAAGAGTAAAGATATATTACCTACCCCAAGGTGCTTCCATTGTGATTTGAATACAAAATGTGTAAAGTCTTAGGTACAAGTGTTGGAACTGACAGTGGCTTAGAGCTGTTGTTTCAGCTTTATTTTATTTTTTAACTCGTCTGACAAAGAAACTCACTGGGTTCCTGAAGGCACCATAGCTCCAACAGTTAGTGAGCTTGGATACTGGACTGTACCTTACCTATTCTCTATGCTTGTTTCACCAATTACATCTGATAACCTGGTTCTGGAACTGCTTGTGAAGAAGATGTGAGAAACTTTGTGTTTCGTTTCAGTTTGTGTATGCTGTCATTTTGGTATTTTTTTTTTAATGAGGTCTCATACCTTCTAGTTTGGCATTATTACCAAGTTGTTTTTGTTTTGCTTCTTGTACTGTCCAGCGTTAAATAAAGGCATAAGAAATCATTGTTTACGATAGGATTGCAAGGTTCTAGTATGTTGTTGCATTGTAGTGTAACCTACGTGTACTGTGTGGTTTGTGCTTCACCTGAAACCCAGTGGCACCAGCTATGTTTGGTTATCACTGATCACTGGGTTTCTCTTTGCACTTTCACATTTTTAAATCTAATTTTAAAGGAATCTTGTACGTGTTGGTTGATTAGAGGGAGGTGGACTTTTTTCTTTTTTATGTGCTACAAAGAAAATAATAAATGGGGGGAAAAAACCTCGATCAACCAAGGTTTATGACATGATTTTAAAATGTGTTACCTTGGGCAAAAGGGGCCAGTTATTGGAGTAGTTCTTGAGTAACCTAATTGTTTGATAAGGATCCTTGCCTGTTTAAGTCGTTGTTGGTTGTTGGAAACATTCCATTTCTAAATTTGTGCCTTACTGCATACCCTGAGGTATGTGCACAACCCACTGTAATTGCACAGTTTATTATTTTATTAATGAGAGCTATGATAATGTGTTGGCTCTTGAGTTCTCTCCAGTCCAGGTTTGGTCTCCTAATTGCCCAGGGTTCTGCGATTCCATCGTTTGTTCCGGGCATGGTGATGGGGAGCGAAAGCATGGTTTGAGGAAATCCAACCTTGCCCTGCAGCCTGTAGTTGGTGTGCTGCTGCAGCCAATGGCTGGAAAGGCAGGGGATGTTTTTAGCACACCCCTGATGAATAATAATAGGAGGCAGAGTAAATTCTTACTACCTAATCCCAAGTACCTGAGACTTTGCCAGCTGGAAGGCAAGGGACGCACACCTTAATTGGCCCTCCTAACCATAACAGAGCACCCCTTTCTGCTGCTTTGATCTAGGTCTCCCCTGACTGCTGCTTTGCCCGAGTGGCTGGTAGACTCATACGTGGCTTGCTGTAAGGCACACCACGGCGTGCAAGCATCTGGTGTGCAATAGCAGCTCTTATTTTTAACGAGCCTTAGGGGCAGCAGGCATATGAGGGTGCCTGCTCCCATGTTCCATAAACTGCATCTCTGTCAAGACACCAGACTTGGTAGTAAAAGAGCAGGAAGCAGCATCAGCAGAGGTGTGGTCTGCGGAGGAGTTAGGGAAATCCAGCGTGCTATGCCCGTAGCTCTGGAGACAAACCCAACCTTCCTGTGGAAGAGAGGCAGCGAAGCCCCACCACCTGAAGTACCGAGCGCCCGCTCCTTGGTGCCACCGGCCCTGGGCTCTGGGGACATGGGGGCAGCTGGGTGCCCTCAGCCCGCGGGATGGGACGATGACTTCCCAGCGAGAGCTGTGCATGCTGCCTCCATACCGCGCCAGGTGGGATGGTTTTCCACAGCTTCTCAAACTGCTCATTGCAGCGTTTGGCTCCTCTACAAGGGCTTTTCATAGCTGTAGCCCCTGTGGCTTGCTGCAGCATGGTTTTCTTGCGGAACAGATGGTGTATTGCGTAGAAAGTTACTGTATTTTTGTATCACTCATTTTTATTTATTAATTTCACTGTCTCCCCCTCCCACCCCCCCCTTTATTTTCAAGGGGGTCTTATAGCGTAATTGCAGAATTTGGAATCGCTGTCCGATTTATATTTGTTATATTGATTTTTACGTCTCTGTGTGTGTGCGCAGTATTTTGCAGAGCAGCGCCTGCTTTCTGAAGTGTTAACGCATTTCTATCAATTTGAAATTAGCTCAAAATACTTTAAGGGAAAATAACCCATGAAAGAAGGTCTTTGAAAGCAAAAGTAAATGTCTTAACCAAGCATTGTACTTACTGGAGTACAGTTTCAATTTTAAGTCAGAAGATGGACTTTCTGTATCTAATCTTTGTGTTGTTGTTGTTTTATTAATTGATATCATCTGGTCAATTTGAGGGGAAAATGCTATTCCCATAAGAAAAATATTTATTCTAAATATTATTGTTGCCTAGGATCTTGTTGAATTCATGAGATACAGCAGCAGTCAAGTTGATTTAATATTTTTAACGTTTTTATAGTGTTTTCTCATTGTTTCCATGAAAGCAATTTCAATAAATATTTTTGCAATTGCTTTTGGTTTCTTGAAATTAGGTTACCTATTGTTGAAAACTGCATGTTCTCAAACATGGGTTTCAGATCTGCTTTGTCATGATTAGGCATTTGAAATAAAATATAAATATTTGAGTAAGTCCCAAAATGAGTGCTTGCCTTTCCCCCCGAGCTCCCAGGACATAATTTGTTCTGCCCAGTAAATCTCCGTAAGCTGATACTTGAAAAAGATAGTTCCAGTCATAGGGGTTTAGTTCCATTCAGCCAAATCACTTTCATATATTCAGTTGTATGCATGTGTGAATGCATATATGTATGTATACACGAGTGTATGTATCTGCACGTGTGTACACACAACACACACACATTTACACACTTACATGTCTATGGACACTCACACACACCTTAAATGTATGGGACCGTCCCATTTGTAAGGCAAGGGTCATGTTTTCATCCTGTACCCAAGCCTTACTATATGCTCACTGCAGTATTTTTCCCTTTGCAACGCGCCGTTTTTCCAGTAGCTTCTGAACGTGAGGCCATGCATCCTCCTGTGTGGAAAGCTGCTGAGGTATGTGGGAGGAGACAGCAGGGAAGACTTGAGCGATTCCTGGTGGGCTCGGCTTTACTCCTGGCTGGGTCATGTCCTTCCACAGGGGGCGAGTCCCTCGTGGTGCCACATTTAGGCTGGGTAGCAAGCACGGTGAAAAAAAAGCCCCCCACTTCTGTTCTCTGCCACACGTGTTTTGAAGGTAAACGGTTTCCTGCTGTCAGGTGTTGGACAGTTTGGACCCTGTCATCTTTACTTGCCTTGTTTTCCTCATAAAAGCATCACAGGACATTGGAGTAATCTATTTATAGGATTGCTTGAGAGAATTCCCTTAATGATGAGACAGTTCAACAAAAAATCTCAAGATAATGGCTTTTCCATTTGCACCTCTCAAACATTCTTTTAAATGGAAGTGAAAGCATTATAAAACCCTTGTAAGTAGTTTAAATTCCCTAGTGATACAATATAGTGGCTTTGTTCTAAGCATTACACAGATGGGTTGTAAGGGGTAAAAGTATAATCAAGTTTGTGGGAATCTGTAAAGGTGTTAAATATTTTGTAGGTAGCCAACTCTAAGAGTCTTTTCCATACGTATTTGCACTTACCACAACCAGTTTCTATTTTGGAGTGCAAAAGCGAATGTTTTCATCAGTGTGCTAAGGGCACTTAGCAGTGACACCAGTTCATGCTTAGCATCTGTCCAGTTGCCTCAAGTTTCGGAGTTCAAATGAACAAAAACCAACAATAGATACAGCTCTCTTAAAATGCCATGGTCATATTTGGATACAAATACACAAATTTGGATAGCGTATATTGCAAAGATCAGATAGCATTTTCTCCTGGCAAACCTTGGTAAAGATGGTTTAATACTGTTCCTCAACTAACGGAGCAGTAAGATGTAATTACTTGAAGATCAGCTTTCAGGATGGGGATGAGTATCTCAAAGCGCTGCTCTTCCTTACTGTATTCTCTGTTCTTCAGCAGACAGCGTATGGCAGTAGATGCTCATATACGTATGAAACATACCTATTGCGATAGTGTGTGTCTGTGCCGGATGGCTGCGCAGCCTAGTGGCCCTCTGCTGTTGTGCCATGTGTGATTGTCTCGGTGCAGTCAAAAGTACCAATTGTGTGTGCATTTCTTTCATTCTCAGATATGGGGCTAAAACTACTTGATCAAGCTTATTGTGAGTGAGTATAGTAATTTACGAGCAGATATCGGAAAATCTAATGACCCTCTTATGTGCTTTTTAGGATGCTGTGCACAGTGGAAACGTCCTCACAGTACTTGGAAGGTTTTGTCCCCTTTTCCCTCCTTTCAGGGGAACATGGCTTTGCACACCCATTAATCTCTTGCCCAGGACTGGGTATGATATGGGCCAGGTTCAGATCTAGCACCCACAACTTATGGGCCAAATTCTGATCTCTTTACTTTGATTGAACTACTCCAGATTATCTTTGCTAAAGTTAATGCTTTTTTTGTTTGTTTGATGCAAAATTAAAATCAGCTCTGCTCCCTCAGATCGTGTATTATGTACTCGAAATGATCGCCAATACCAAAGACTCATTTCTCTGCATTCTTTTGTATTGAAAAGAGTCCTGATGGTTAGTGCTACATTGACGACTTTCAGGATTAAGTCTTCAAGTTAATGTCAGAACAAGAACAGTAGAGGTTTATTCATGCCATCTGGGCAATGAATCTTTAAGATAAGTGGTCTTTGAACGACTTAACTCTGAAAAAAAAAGGGTAGAAAATAAACCAGCTCATATCCTTGTAGAAGGATATGTTTTTAAAAGCATTTCCAAAATGTTTAGTTAAAAAGTTTAATTGCAAAATTGTTGCTTTTGACCTTCTTTTAGTAAAATGAGCAGTTTGGGTAAGCCAATGGCATTGCATATGTCCAACAAAAGATGTGATTTATTATAACTGTGAGATACAGACGTGTGGTTCCCTGGTTTCAGCTCTAATGCTTGGTTTTACCAGGGCTGAAAGGTTGGCTTCAGTTCCTGGTGTGACCACAGGGTGGTTATTCCAGAAAGACAGAAGAAAAATCCTTTTCAGCTAGTGATGGCAGCTTGAGGTGAAGGTTGGGACTAGCGCTTTCCAAACTCCTCTTAACTGTTATCATCAAAATACTTTGAATTAAGGGCTACTGTTTAAATATCAGCTTATATCAACCAGAGCATTGCTGCTTAGTCTGCCTCAGGGTCTAGAGGGAAAGTCTGGCGTCCTAGCCCCCAGCGGATGTTGCCGGGATGTGCTCATTGGGGAATAACTGTTTTTATCACTGTGTAGCATGTGCTACGAGTGAGAGCGTACTGCTGGTGTGTCCATTGCCCTGCCGAAGGGAGGACCAGTGGTAACCACAGCGCTTCCCCGAGGTGGTTTTTGAGTGGCTGTCCAGCAGACATCCTGTGACCTCCCACGTGCCCTCGTTTGGGTCATTAGTGATGCTTTCCATCAACAAGTCTTTCCAGTGTTTGGCTTTAGGGCAGTAACTGTAAGTCGGACTGTGAGCCAGGCGCTCCCTACACTTGCTCGATAAGGGTACTAATGATTTACTTAGGGTCTGATGGTCAGCCTGCGAGAGAAGCAGTTCCCGAATGCTCAGCAACCACATGCCACAGCACAACCCCTGCGCCTCCACCTCTTTCCTTACGTCGGGCCCCTACTTGCTTCAGAAAGGCGGGAGGGAAATCGAAAAGAAGCATCTGTATTCACTTTGCTGGGTTGTCAGCCATCTCCAACAAGTGAATCCTGTAGTTTTACACTCCAGTTTTGCCCCAAATGCATACACAAAACATGTTTTACTCCACGGGATCCCAAAATATGTAAGGCTTCATCTCCAGATGCCTGCAGGAGTATGGGCTGTAGCGAGAGCTGAGCGCATCCCTATGTTGTAGTAATATTCCTTACACAAGCGGAACAAGGAAAACCAGAGCAGCATGGCTCCTGAGCAAATATTGTTTCTAGTCACATACGATACTTTGCAGCTGAGCCTGGTAACACGCTGCTCAACTGTTTTGCTATGCAAGTGCAGAGAACGCTGTTAGCAATAAAGCCGCTGCTGGTTTCTCCCCCAAAACCTCCCTCCTCGCCGTGCGCTGGAAATGACTGAACTTTGGCCCTCAATCTGCTGACACCCTGAGGGAGTGTAAATGTAATGACGTCTTTGCTTGTTTCAGCTGCACAACAGGAAACGCTCATGGCCTCCCCGTCTTCCTGCTCTGAGAAAGCGCTGCCTTCTCTCCCTCCCTTCCCCTGCGGCGCAGCGGGCTGAGACCTACTTTCAGGTCCGCTCTCTGCAGCGAGCCGTGCTCGCGGTGCCCTGGCTGCTGCTGCCGCTGCTCCCCCTCGCCGGGGCCGCCAGCCGGCTCGCCGTCAGCGCGCCTTCGCCCCGATGCGAGGCGTGGGGTACTTGGTTGGTTTATTTTTTTTCCCCCGGAGAAGGGGCTGAGAAGAGAATCCAGTCACGTTGCAATGGCTTGCTTCACAGGGCACGTCACTGGATGCACCTCAGCTGAAAAGACCGGGATGGTCAGGTGATAATTTGCCGTGGGGAGACTACATCACTTGCATAACATAGAGGACACGCTGTCAGGTGGGCACGCAGGGATCCTGGAATACGGCCCAAATAGTGCTGAGTAATGCTGGGCACGCGGGGCCTGAAGAGATTTCTTTGCCGTGGTGGAGCGCGGAGGCTTGCTTCTTGCACAGCAGCGACAGGAAGCCTGTTTAACCCTCTCCAGCTGCAGCTTTCATACTTTGTAACCAAACCAGGGATATGAGTAAGAATGGTTGTTGAGAAACACCAGCATTTTGCAGCTAGCTGAGGGCAGAGGATTTTGTCCCATCAAAGCCAGCCAAAACATTAAAGTGTTGCGGAGCTCTTGCAGGGGAAATTAATTGGTTCAATATTCAGCTGTTATTCTCTAATGACTGGGGCGCATGGTGTGTGTGTGTGTCTGTTTCTGTGTATGTGTGTCACTCTTTTAAAAATAAGGTGCATACGCACCGGTGAGTTTGCATATTGTGGTGGGAGAACAGGCGCTGAATAGTCTAGAATACAGTGTCCTGAATTTGCAAGATTGAATTAACTTTGAATGTAGCTGATTCTGGTGCAGTTGCTTATTTATTTGCTTAATGCTGCAGAGGCATTTTGTTTGAGGAGCAGCGTTCATCTGGGCTCTGTAATAAGCAAGTTCTGAATTTACCTCATTAATCTATTGCACTACCTAGCGAAATAACCGTTGTTTTTAACAAGCTGGAGTTATGTAACGTGAATCACGCATGGCAAGATGCTTGCAGGCAGGGAAAATCAAGATGTGCAAAGAAATAATGGCATTCAGCCTTTTGCAGAATAGGATATGACTGGGTTTTGAAATTAAATACTGTGTGTTGGTACTCTCAGCCGTACAGGCAAGTTCCATCTATTCATTATGAGAGCGTGTCTTGAAACAAAGTTTTGAGATGGGAATGTTTAACAGACAGGAGAGTGAATTTGCTCAGCCATGTGCAGTCCTTGGAGGGTTTTGTATCCGTGCCTGCCAAATTCCGCCCCCCTCCCCGTTGTTTTTCCTCTGGAAAAGCACTGTAGAATTATACATGTGAAAAGCCTCTTAAATGGGACCGATTTCATGTGTGAAAGAAAATAACTTGATGAGCTGTGATTGCCCCCATAAATTGTTACATAAATCTCCTTTCTTCTTTTAAATATGCCCCTGTAGGGTCATTAGGTATGTATACACTACAGTAGTCCTCTGTCTCAAGAGATTTTACAGCTAGTTTATGGAAAAGGAGAAGCAAGTGGTTACGTGAATGCACTAGAATCAAAGAAATTGATTTTAAGTCATGTCTTTGACAATTTTTCCATGATAATTTTCTCTGCTGATACTCAGTTTTCATCTTCAAAGCCATACTGAGATGTTAAGCCTGGGATAACCTTTTGCTTTGGTGGCCTGGATACAAATATTAAATAATAATAACAATAGGAAATAAAGGAATGAGAGTAATAGCTCTTTAGGAAGGGAATGGGAATGATGACAGTTTGGGAAAGGAATGATTTAGTGCTCTTGAATTCCTTTTCAAACCGTCCTGCTCCCTCTCATGTTGACCAAGTAATTCTGTATTTTTCTTTCCTTTCTATCTGTCGATGAAATAGCTGTAAACTGTGGGGTAGGGCCATAAACTGCTGTATTTTGAGATTTTACTGTTATTAGTAACAAATATGCAAAAATAAGTGCTGATAATTATGGTCTTTATTCATATGCTGTGTGCTTATGTGTACTGTGGTTGATTATGCATTAATACAGACAGCAGCTGAGATGTAATAAGGAGAAGTAGCTACATCTACAAGCTGCTTTTATAACTAGCACCGTTATAACTATTGCCATTGCTGGTAGTCTGAACCTGGAGAACAGGAAACGAACAAGTATGGATGAAAACATGTATTTTCTCACACAGAAGGCCACTCAGGTCACGGCCAAGCATGTCGAAAAGGCATTTTAAGGAAGCGGACCGTGTTGCTCTCATTATGTCCTTATTTTCCAAACAAATGCAGGATTTCTCTTGGACTGTCAGTGCAACATCCTTCAGAAGGCACTTGCTGTGAAAACTTGAAAGAAAATTCAGCCTTCAGAAGAATTTTAATTTATCGTACTGAATTGACTTAGTTTTGTATAGTCATGCATTACCGTTACAGGGGGAGAAGCACAGAGCCAAGTGTAGAAGTAGTGCCTCGTAAGGGCATCAGCATCTGACGGGTGGAGAATGACCCTGTCCTGAATTTGCGTGATTATAAACAAATACGGAGTTCACCAAATGTTCTTCAGTTGTTTTGGCTCCAATACTCTTTCCTTTTGACTCCGTGATATTTTTTGATTGACTAATAGTGATGTCCTTTCTGCAACTGTGTGATTTTCGTAATGCAGATGAATATTATGTAGGGGCATCAAATGAAATTGTTGGCATTCTTTTGCACGTTGTCAGTACTAGGGAGGTCACGATTTTATGAGGTGGTTAATTAGGAGGGTTTAAGTGTCCTTTGCGTAAATTTCCCCTGCCCTTTTGGATGAGAAGTAAAGGCTGCTCTCCGGCTGCAGTGGGAGGTGTGGGCAGCGGAAAAGAGGCTGCCCTTGGTTTCTGGTGGATTTTCTGTTGAGATCAGTGCAACCTGAGTGAGCAAAGCAGGGCAAGTAGGTGGCTGATGGGTGAACGAAAATGCCGTGAGTGACGCTGCTGCCTATGAGGGTGGTGGTGGTGGTGTGTGTGTGTGCGTGCACGCACAGAGAGCGGCTCACTGAGGAACAAACTCTTGCATTCTGGGGTCCTTGAAGAGATTGTCAGAGGTTAATAGCCCAGGTCACAACGCTCTGCAGAGAGAGAGATGTCTTACCCTGTGAGTTGTTGTACGCAATTGTCTCATTTTCCTTGCCTCTCTTAACAGCCAGTCTTATCTCATCGGTTCAAACTCTCAAGTATCCCCAGATTAGCAAGTTGTTCCCATATTGCAGCAAAACTTGAAATAATTACCAACTCAGTTTCACTATTTTTGTGAGTTTAGAAGGAAAAAAAAAGTGAAAAGTAATTTACACTAATTACTCAGTACTTGAGATGCTCAGCATGAAAGTGGCTATGTGCAAAATAAGATTAAATATGTATTGGAGAAAAATACATTGTGTAATTTTTTTCATATTTAATGCTCTATTTGTATGTCATTACCAGTCCATCTGCAAGAAGAATTCTCTTAGCAGATTGAAGAATTTTTTTTATGAAAAAAATATTGTTGTACAGTTAGGCTGTCAAATTAAAAATGAAGTTTTAGTCTGAGCAGATTAAGATAGGAGAGATGTAATAAAATCTCATTATCGCAGGCTTACTTTCACTTACCTCTGTGTAGTTTATAGGCCTTGGTATGATCTGAGAGGCCAAACAGTGGACTTGCTTTTTCCAGTTGTGTTGCTGAGACACAAACATTTTGCCTCCCCGAAACTCGTGCATGTGTTAAATCAGTGTCTGGTACTAGTGAAGGTTGTGAACTAGTGAACATCACCTGAGCGGTACGTGGGGCGGGCTCCTTGTCGCAGCAATGGGTTTTGGTATGGGTGTCACTGGAGAGTGTTTGTCTGGTTCCTGTAGCTGTTCTTGCTGCAGTCCTGCAGCCCTGCAGCTTGCCCCGTGCAAAGGTGCACCTGCAGTGGTTCAGACAGGTCACAACTTATGATGCTTCTGCTGCTTTGGGGAATGAGGGGCAAACCCTTTTGTGCAGTCACAGACAAGACTGGCCACAGGGGTGGGGCAGATGCTCCATCAGTCTTACCAAAGTGCTGAACCGCTATTGCCAAGGTACACATTTCTTTGGAAGCACCAATGCTTCCAAAGCACCGCTTCTGTATTTCAGAGAGCTTGTGTCACCACCCAGAGATGCGCATGTTCTCTCTCTTTACCTCAGCTGACCCCGGCTTTGAACTTTCCAAACTTTGGAGATGTTTGTAGCTAGACTTTGCTTTGTGAATGGAATTTGTTTTTCTAAGTGCAGCATGAAAGGCTTGGTTTCTCTGCATGGAGCATGCTTGCTTGAGCAGTTGCTTTCCCCAGTGCAGCACTTGTAGACTAAAATCCTTTCTGTTGTGGTTGTGCCAATTCAATTCATTCTGCAGCAAGTCGGTTTTGCTAGCGTACTGCAGCAAGGTACCTGGCTGCAGTAGTGAGGAAGGAAATTTTTCATTTCCGCTGATGTGTAATTCTTGTAGATTTGAAATGGCAGTGACAATTTTTTATGATCATTTTGAAAGGATTTTCTGAAAACTAGAATAACACTCCCTGCTTAGACGCATGTTTTGTTTCACCCGTAAAACTACTTTTAATTCTCGTGTTTGCACTTGGAATCCGAATGCTCTGCGTTGACACTAGAAGTGGCAGTGTCATATGCATAGAATATGCCTTTTAGTTTATTGTGGCAACTTTTACTATTTGTCATGTGTGATCACAGAAGCTCAACAGTGTACTGCTCATGTGACACACTTACTGTAATGCTCTACCTAAGGAAATACGGTCTAGTGAGTAGCTGGTGAGGAGGGACTTAATAACCACAGGTTCAATTCCTGATTCTGCTACACAGCTTACGAGTTTGGGGTAAGATCCACACCACCTTACAATGTTTTCCTGTGAATTAAATCCACAAGTATGAGTTATGCACAAAAACACCTTTGTGGTGCAATATTCTCTTTATGTCAGTTCCACTTCTTTACCTTACAGGGATGTCATGTAGGCAGATGCTGCATTCTGCTATTGACCCATAGAAAGCCAGTAGTTTTGTGCTAAAACTGATTGTAGGATTTTTTTTTTGGCCATTTTTAAGTGACCATTCTCTGAGCTATATACAATATACATAATCGCATGATTTACTATAAGCAGACCGCTATTAAAGACCATACAAGTCATCACAGAAATGGGGCTATGCGCTGCTTCGGAGTCTAGTTCTGTCTCCTTTTCTTGGCTGAAAATGGCTGGGCTAAGGTAGGGTACGTTTTTCTCCCAAACAAACTGGTAAAATTTGAGGTGGGAATTTGTAATGTAAGACATTGTATTGTGGTGAGCGAACAGCAGCTTTGAAGAGTGGAGGGCAAAGATGTTTCTGCTGTTCAAAGGATGAACGTGGGCAGTGCAGAATGTGCCAGTTTCACCCTGGCTTTTTTCCATTTTGTGAAATACACATTTTGAAGTATGTAGGCAATTCAGAGGGTAGCTGACCTGAGCAAAGCGTGGTGTAAGGTAGCTGTTGGGAACCCCAGAAAATGCATCCTGAAGGAGGGAGCCCCCGGGGACTCTCCCAGGCCTCTCCTGAAGACTGCGCCGCATCTGCGTAGGTGTGGCTCATGGGCAACCCGAAAGCCATGCTGATCCACCCCAGACGATGGCATGGTCGTGGGCAACCATTGAAACGCAGGGGGCTGGACCAGGAGACCTCAGAGGTCCTTTCCAGCCTCGGCCACCCGCGATCCTGTGCCTTGACCTGTCCCCTCTGTGCCGGGGGACAGTGTAGTTACTGCAGCTTCTGTCCTGACATAGGATGTTGCGACCGAGCTCTATAAATACCAGTATGAGCGTCAGAGATGGCTGTGGTGAGGAGTCCTTAAAAGCTCACCTCTCTAAGTTCATCCACCAGCAGCACACACTTCTCACTGACAGGCGTTCCCGAGAAGCCGTGAATCGCCGCCGGTGCGTGCTCAGGCCTCGCAGCCTGGCCCTGTCCTGCCCCAGCTGCTGCGAGTGGGCGATGCCCGGGGGCCTGCAGGCAGCAGGGAGGGCTGCGCTGGTCTGAGTAATGTAAGTAATTAAACTTGGGCTCTTGGTACTGCTTGCCTTGCTTTCCACTGTTTTGCCAGTGTGGTGTATTTGGGAGGGTGTCCTGCCTGATGGCAGTCCTTTCTGCTTATCGTGTCCCCTGCCTGGCAGCAGCTTGTGTTGCCGGGATGCCTCCTGCGTGCAGCTACACCCTTCTTTCTTTGCGAGTTTGCTGAGCACGCTGCTTAGCAGGTGAAGAAAATCCTGTGACGGGTGGAAAACACTGCATACAGACCCAGAGAAAAGAGAAGCCTGTGTTGGGCCAAATATCTGCCAGATACATCTCGTGCTTGCTTAGCGAAACCCCTCAGTGAAACTTGAATTCCGAGCAGACTCCTAAGTTGTAGTGAAATCCCTGGGTCCTACACATGATCTCGAAGTTAAGTATATGCTTATGCACTTTGTGAATAGAAATGGCTTATTGAACTCAAGCCAGGGTGGGGAATTTTGGGACTCCTGCTGTTCTGCTTACAGTATTTTGCAGCAGAGTTTAAGGCTGTAGAATGACACCAACTGGAGCCACGGAACAATCTGCTCCCGTTCCCGCGAATTCCAAATTATTTTCCTTCTCACATGCAAAGTTGTACCAAGAGCTGCATTTAAAAACCCATCTGTTGTCCATGTTATATCAATAGGAAGAAAAATTTTAGACTTCTAAAATATTCTGGTTATTCGCTCCATACTGCTGTCATCTGTCTTTCAACTACGAGCCATTTCTTTTAGTTGCAGTGACTTCTAGCCTCCCAAAATTTTTCCTTCCACCAACAGATGAAACTTCTAGTTGCCTAAAGAGCACAAGTGGAAACAGGATACTAGAAACTGGTTGTGGAAAGATTTGACTGCTTTTGAAATAAGACGTTTTGATAGCATAAAATAGGTAAATTGATGTAATAACATTGTGGGTTTGTTTTCTTCATATAAAGTGTGAAAATAGTAATAAATCACTTTAAAAGTTGTTTCTTCATATTTTTCATTACACTGATAATATTTTTGAAGTCAATGTCTATAAATATTTTAATACAAATTGACACACAAATATATAATGCATAAAAGTAGAACAATTTTATATTGCGTATTAATTTTTACAGCAAAGTTAAGTTTATGATTCCAGTGCTGCTGATTATAATTAACCTGCGGCTGACCCCAGCTTTCTGTGTTGCAGTGGCAGTAACACACACTTCACGCATTTCATGACAGATACCCTGCTTTTGCACAGGGCAGCAGTTGAATTCATCTATCTAATTTTAATTTGCTGTTACATCTGTAACAGCAAGTTGTTGTAGAACTAGAGAGGTGATATTGTATCATTTCAGATTGCAGGGATTTCTTTGCAACTGTAATGAGTACTCAGGTATTTCTGTATATATGTATATATTTATATTTGTTACAGCTTTGTGGCTTTTCTCCCGCCATTTGTGAAGCAGTAACTTCTCTCTGAGGGCTTTATGGTTTTTCAAATGCTGCACTGCATTCTGCATGGGAGATGTTCACGAGATGAGAGCTCTACAGCCTTTTCCTTTACTGACTGTGAAGAGGATATGGATCACAAGCTATCCATCTCATGTTCACGAGAAGTTCAGTGTCAATGCCCGTATTACTTGTCAGTTCCCTGCCAAGATTTGTGCTCGATAATAGAGCAGCCCTTATGTTAGCCTGTGACCAGATGTGTTCAGTTCTTCCCCAGTATGAAGAACTCAAAACACATATGGTTAAGTACCTGCTAACCAGCTGATTTTGCCTGGATTTGTATTTCCATTACCTAAAACCTAGACTCTTATCCCAGTCTCTCTTTGCTAGTTTAGTATTTCCAAAGACTAACTTGAGCGATTTCTCTCAAAGCCATCATCCTCTTGAGAACTGAAGCTCCCTGGTGCGGGAGCATTTGGCAGGAGCTGGTCCTCATCAGGTCAGCTTATGGCCCAGGACGATCCCCATCAATGTCGGTTTGCAGGTGCCCAGTCTTACTGAGGTCTCTTTCAGGGGTTGGGTGGTGGAGGTGAATCACACAGAAGAAAGTCGATGTGGAAGGTTTCTGGCCACTGAGAAAGATTTTGAGGACAAGATTTGGGCCAGGGATGATCCCACAGAGTGAATGGCAGATTTCAGACATCAGCTGGTGAATGGCCACCTCCTGAATTTAAATGGTTGCGTCAAAGGGCAGCGCTGTTTCCCCCTGTTTATCAGGACATTAAACAGAAGTATCCATTTTTAGAGAAGCATTTGGTAAGACCTCTGTTGTGACGCTGCTGGGATACGGGTGGAAGGTATAGGAATAAAACACTGGTGGAAATAGAAGATGAAAAAGATGTGGTGGACCTCTAAAGGCAAGATATAATTAACGCAGTCATGGTCCAGTAGCATATTGTCTAAAATGTTTACCCGATGCTTTCAAAGAAGCCTGGAGGTGTGATGGACCTTTCTGCCACTGAATTTCAGTCCTGAATATCTGTGGCTAGAGAGCTGTAAAGCAGTCAGCGTTTTCACAGTTCTTTCTGGGTGAAATGCATTTGTATAAAATAAGCTGTATGTGTTGTTTATTGACTTGTCCCTTGAATGTAGAGGCTTTAAACTTTAGAAGTATGCATGGGTTACTGTCATTAAAAGTGTGATAAGCACCGGGTATAGGATGTTTGTAGGAAACAAACTGACGTCTGCAGTAGCAGATTTTTGTGGCTGTGCTGCAATAATGTCAGATTCAGGGGATATTTTTGGGCAGTGCCCCACTTGCAGGGACCCGGGGGGAGGTGGGGGCCTGGGCACTGACCTGCTGTGGTTATGAAGGGGCTGCGTGCGGGGTGGGGAAGCTGGACTTCAGAAACAGCCCTGGCAGGGGTGTAGCACAGTCGGTGCCTTTAGGCTTCTTGGCTTAGTGGCATTGACATCCAAATTCAGGTCAAAGATGAAAGAACAGTGGGACAGAAGGTCAGCAGGGCATAGCTGTGCGGCAATGGTACGTGTTTCATATTTGTCAGCCTTCCCACTCCCCTGATTTTCTGCTCTTTCAGTTCTGCAGCCACCAGATGCTCTAGAAAACACCTCCGATTTTTGAGTATGCAGCAGAAATCATGAACCCCGGTTTCCTATAAATATCTGTCTTTTTGATGCAGTTTCCAACTGTGTTTGCGCAACTGTAGAGAAGGAGGTGAAGGTCTGGTCCTTGATGTGAAAGCCAGCTCGTACCAGTGCTGCTGCGGCCAGAAACAAGGCTATAAAAGAGATTCGAGAGGGAAGACACAATTAGTTCCTTTGAGAATACTTTCTGGATGGGAAGTTCTGTGAAAATGGTAAAATGTTGGAATTGTGAGATGTAAGTGATTTATTATTATGATTGCAATTTTTCCCGTGGTATTGTGTAAAGGCTTCTGTGAACAAGTAGGCTTCCCTGACTTCGCGTCTTCAGGCACGTCCAATTTACAACCTAAGTATCTGTTAAGGATGAAGAGGGGACAGAAAGGTTATCACAGGAATCGCAGACAGACGGCTGGTGACATGCCCTCTGATGTCAGATCTGACACCCGGGGACGCTGGGAGCTCCAGCGCTGTCAGTTGGTAGTGCTCCAGCACCGCGTGGTGCTCAGCAGCACGCGGGTCAGCCTTGTGACGTGGGGTGAGCCTCGGGCCCCGTGTTAAACATTCAAACCTTCGGCAGACCTTTTTCCAGTGCAGCTTTTGACATATTTAAAGTTTATTACATGAACCTTTGTGTTGCGATTGAGACCCAAATTTGTTTTAATCTGAAGTTTAAAGGTCCCTTCTGACATAAAGCACATTGATTGTTGGAAGATTTATGGAGTAATGTCAGATACTGCTGTTGTAAAAAATGTTGTTGTCTTGCAAAAGTGAATTTCTTGTTTCTTTGTCTGGTGACATATTCAGAGCACTTGGAAGGAAGTTTTGGAGTAGGGAGATTTCTGCCCTGGGGAGGTAGTATCCTGTGCTTTACTTAGGTCATGTCAGGCCATTGTTTTGCTTTTCTTATCGTAAAGATCTTGTGTCTTTATTCGTGCTCAGCTGTGGACTTGCGTTTCCTGGAAGGGAGTGAAATAATTAAGAATTAATACTACAAAATCATATGTTCTGTGCCTGTAGCTAGGTTTGTTTAGTTGAAGGCAGTTGTTTAGTTATGTATAGTAATGGGTGGTGTGTATAGGTAGCAGGTAATACCTTGTATCTGTGGTTATCAGTATAGCTGAAAAGCAACGTGGTAATTCTCTTTAAATACGAGAAAACATAAAATGAGAGATTCAAGGTCACCCATCCAATGGCTAGTAAAACAAGGGTCTCTGACCCCTGCCAGTCTTCATCCCTAACTGTTAGCTGCTGTTCTCAGTGGCTTTGCCTCTGCTGGCAGATGTCGCAGAGACAGGGTATGGGAAAGGGCATATTTAATTTGTTGGTCCAGATGTGGCTGAGGAGACGACAGGGGGGTTTATCAGTGTAAGAAGCCACTAAAGCAGAGTGATTCATGTGGTGCTGAAGAAGGACATGTGGTGTGTGATGCTTGCTCCTAAAAACCTGCAAATGGCTACTCAAGGTCACGCAGCCTGAATGCGGGTCTGGTGAGAGGGGCTGGGGGAGGAGGAAGGGCACTCCCAGCCTGAACAGCTTATATTGCTGTACAGTTGCAGCATGTGATGGAGCAGCAAAACCCTAATGATCACTGCTAATGGGATGGCCAAAGCTTCTCTGTCTTGCCTGGTGAGTTTGGCTTGGTCCTGGTATCAGAGCTGAGGCATCAACCTGAGTGATGTGAGCAGTAGCTGCCATGGTCACGGCCTGGGGTGCGTGGGCCTGCTTTGCAAGTCTGCTGGATTTCCATCAGGGTTTCTAGCTCTGACAGTGAGACGCTTTTCACCAGAACTCAGTTTGTCATTAAATAGAAGGAGGCACGCAAAGGGGTTGCTGGTTCAGTTTCACAGGCATGCGGCTTCTGGAATTTTTTTATTCCATTTCTTCCAAGTCTTCCTCAGGGAAACACCTGATTTGGATTCCCTGTGGGTTTTACCCTTGATTCTTGAGTTGTCGCTCTCTACCCCCACATTATGGCCACAGCTTCTGTCAGCTTCATTCTCCCCGCCACCTTTGCTCCGTGGTGGCTCCCAGTAGATGCACTGTGAGGAGGAACAGCAGGGCGTCCCCGGGAGCCCAGTGGGGTGCCCCAGCTGACTCAGTACCACAACTGTGGGTGCGCAGCAGTCATCAGACCTGAGTTGTCCGACTGAGGCCCAGCATACTTGCACACAAGCAGAAATAAATTGCACCTGCTGTAGCGTGCTTATGCCAGGGGACAGGTCTGACTGACTGGGAGAAGCCAGAGCAAACCTCGTGGCAGAGGTTATGCTGAGGCTGTTTCTTCACGTAAGTGGCAATATCAGAAAGAGATTAAGCTGCACAGCCATGAGAATAAACGCGCAGAATCTAAAACTCGCAGTCCTGGCTCATCTGTCACGTAGCGTCCTTTTGCAGTGCGAGACGAAGTGTCCAGCTCCAGCTGTAAGCCGCCCTCGGCAGACACGCCGTTACCTTCTAAGTGCACGTCTGTAATCTCATCCTGAAAAATATGATTTTACCTTCCACTTACCCTTCTGGAGACAGCTTGTCAGAACAACATGGTACCGCAAACTTATCCTGCTTAATGTCAGCTAATTAAATTCATTTTTGAATATAGTACTAAACCAATTTAATTCTGTCTTTCAGAGCCTGCAGAGACAGTTGTGACTCTCAGATGGGTTTCTGTCTCTGATTAGTGATCAGATCTCTTTGTGCCGTTTCAGACTGACTCCGTCTTTCTTCTGAGTGTCTCTCACCTGTACTTGTGATGCTGGGGGACTGGCTGTTTCTTCCCCTGCTTTCATAGCCCCAACATGCACTGTCACACTTGACAGCATGCTCCGTTTAATGACTTTTGTTCTCTGATCTGAAAGTTCTCTTACTGTTGCTGGAAAAGAAATAGAAATTATTGTGAAATGCTCTCGATGCTAGATGTTGATTTAGGAGGTTGTTTTTCAGAAATGTTGCTCTTCGGAGGGATGGCTATTTGAGTGACCTTCTCACTCCGCACTAGTGTACCAGCCTCCGGATGGTTGTCTGCATCGCAGTCCAAGTGCGACAGCCTCCAGTAATGGTTACTGCCTGTCACTCTCAATGTATTTTGTGATCACTAACATTCATGAAAATGAGGGGCAGAATTTAAAAAAAGAATTAGTCAAAAAAAAGAGAAAGGTCAAAGCAAGTCGTGGTGGGAAAGAGAACAATACACTTATTTAATTAAGTAGTGCTGATGGAGTATATCTTGCCAGAGACAGTCTGGTAGATATTTTTTGATTTTAAATGCCCTCTGTGCAGGTTATCAAAGAAAGTCCAAGAAAAATAAATGCTGCTTCTCCGGGGATTTTCATGCATTATTTTTCTGGCACATCCATCACTGCCTTTGTGCAGCTTTGTGCTGGGGAGCATGTCTGATCTGTTTCGAACCCCCCAACGCTGCCTGATGGAGGATACATGTAGATTGCAGCGGAGCTTTCTGGTGCAGTTCATCCTGTGTTCGTAGCTGTATTTGCTTTCTCTCCTCGCTTCCTCTCCTACACGTTGATGCGGTTTGTTTGTGTTAGGACATTACAGGCACAGAACTGAATTGCTATTACCAGCCACATAATTCCCTGTTACTGAGAAACTCCTGCTCTTGTTCATTCCAGGATGTAACCAAAGAGTGTTTGGAAACACGGTTTGGGAAGCAGCTCGTGTTGCTGCTTCGCTGTGCTTGTTCTGCACAGAGAGGAGGTCCTTGGTGCGTGTGGATGTCAGTTTGGCATGTTTTACAGGCAGCTAATTCATCCATGTTTTATGTTGCCTAGTAAAGTACACAAGTGCTATGTTGTATGTAATATAGCTTCGGATCTCAGAGAGAACTAAACGGGCTTTCTCACCTTAACTGACATAACGCTTAACTTCTGACACAGGCAGATACCAGGAAAGTAGGACTCAGGACTGTAATTCCCTTCTTAATTCCTCAAATTTCTTATGAGGAAAGGAGAGGAAAGTTTTGTTTTTCAGGCAAGTTAATGTGTTTTCGGATCATTAGTTACATTTTTCCTTTCATTTTAAAATATATTTTTCTGAAAGGTTATTCACAAATGTATTGTTTTTGTAATTAGTAGCTATAGTTTTTTTAAGAATTCATAATAAAATGTATGTATTGGAGGAATTTTTGAGGCTTATTGCTTAGACCTGACTTTAAAAATCAATTTGTTGCCTGTACCTAGCCAATCTAACCATGTGGGTTTAAATACTTTGACCATTTTATAAGTCCTCGTTTGTTTTTCCAGCCAGCAACCAGTATTTGTTGAAGGTGGAGAAAGAATTGCTAAAACCTTGCTAAGCCCTAGAGCACAGCAGTGCTTTATAGGTGTGCTCTAAACACCTGTGTCTGTAAGATCTCTTCAGCTCTGTTGGTGTGAATGTAATGTGTGCATTAATGTGGACATTTATGGTGCAAACGATTACATATTTTCTTCTTCAGTGCTGTAAGAAAAGTTCTTTGGGGCAAAAGAGTAACTTAGCTGGAGTTCATTATGTTTAAATACAGTTTTAAGATTGCTTTAAGACAAATAGACTCGGTTTTGAGAAGTAATTGTGCCTGATGTTTGCATTTCCTTAGAAGTATCCTAATGAAAATGAAGGTCTTAATTGTTGGCACTGGAGATTGCTACCGTCTAACTATAGTAAATATACAGCTTGGACAAGAACGGTGTGTATTTTCTTACAGTTCTCTCTTTATGTAGAGACTATGTTGATTTGTATCTTCAGTTCCCAATCTTTCCCCCACCCAGATTAAGTGCCGGCTCCCCAGTGTATTCCTGTCTTCACTAGCTATTTCCATAATTGCCAGAGCCGTCTACTATATAATTTACGTTTTCATATTTCACAAAGGTGTCCAGTTGTCTTCTTCACCTAGAAAGACTTTGCCTTTGCTTTAAAGAGGCTCTTCTAGGACTTGCAATTTCTGTCAAAGAGTATTTTCAGAACTTTGGTATTTCTTTCTCACCAAAGGAAAGACATTAGGAAGTCTCTGCCAGAAAAATCAATGTGAAAGATCTTGAAAGTTGTCAGATTCACGAGTAGTTTGGGCTTCTCTTAGCAGCTGCTCCCTAGCACCTCCTGCTCCACCAGAAGTGGTTTGTTTTGAGGAGTTTTGGCATTCTCATGTACGGTCCCTGAGATCCCTCCATCTCAACTGTGAGCAGAGAGGAAATAGGCATTGAATACGGTACGTGCCCTGTGGCCTTGAAAATCTTGACCATGGCCTTCCTTGCAAAGAAGAGGATTAAGAATCCATTGAGGAATCTGAGCAAAAGGGTCAAGAGAGAATTAAATAGAGAACTCCAAACTCAGTCCATAGATGACATTGACCAGCAGGAAGACAATGACGGCTTTTGACTGCTACCAGCCTGAATTGGTTTTCAACTAATTCATTAGAGATGAAAGACTGCATTTCATTTGGTGCCTTGTGTTGTGATATATTTGTGTTCAAGATGTAGAAGATGTAGCTGCTTTGTGGTGATTTTCTACTCCTGTGGTGATCTCGGACTTTTGTTTCAGACTATTCATTTTCCAAGGGTACATTAACAGGCAGCAACAACAAAACCAACAAAGTTTAAATGACTTATTCACCTGAAAAGTTCAAGCAGTTTTTTGAAAAGGTAAATGAGGTAATGTGAGTTAAATGATTAGGCACAGTCATTAAGGAAAGATTGATTAAATGACTCCAAATAAATCTGCAAGCAGAAAAAGAATGAGTTGCATATCTTGCTGTGTTTTCCTGTTGAAAACAGCTGGCCATTTTTAGCAGCATCATTTTGTGGCAAAGATGCTACAAATGATTTCTCTGGGAGGGAAAGTTCTTTTTAAGCCTGCAATGGATGAGAAAGAATTGCTCGCATAGGTGAAACAGAGCTAATAGGGAAGCAAAATTTAAGCAGGTCAATAGAAGGGATCTGTCTAACACTCTGAAAAATGTCTGTTTTAGGGAAACTCCTTTATAGTATCAAGTCTGGATGTGAAGAGTTAGAATTTTTGAGGAATATTTACCCCTAAGTGTATTTGGTGGAATGCTTTAACTTACAAAGTAGTGCTTTCTTGTTCTTATACATCTATGTCTACCTAGGAATACAGATACCTGCTACTATTTTGGCATTTCTGGAAATGAGGGACTGGTGAGCCCTCTGCGTGTGCTTTCTGGGCAAAATTCCCCAGGCAGATGAGTAGCTTTCACAAGCTCATGCTCTGAAGGCCGTGTCTGTAAGGTGGGGAGTGCTGTCAGTTTTGCTGTGAGCGTTCTGTCCACACCAAAAGCGTTCACAGGCGGTCGGCGTCGTTCACGTGGTGTTCCCATCCATCCCCGCCAGGGTGAATTTACCTCACCCGCCGTGCCTCAGCCAGCGTTTGCACTTATTTGCCAGCAGTCCCCAGCTGAATTCACACTTATTCACAAGGTTCCTGGTATCTTGCAATTGGGCAGTGTAGGCTTGGAGCTAGGGGAGCCAGCTGCCTGCCGGGGCTGTCCCTGGACGAAGGGAGTCCTGCAGAAAGCCCAGGGCAGGGGCACGGTGGGGGGCTGCATCTGCCGCTTGCCCCAGGCACCCCAACAGTCTCTGCTCCGCCAGTGGGCTCCTTACTGCTGCGTCCCGTGTTGGGCATCAGCGCCTCACCTCCATCTTTAGCATTATATATGGGTATGTTTCAACATGTGCCCTTAGCTCTCGGCTTATTCTGTTTGCCAACCCGTATTTATACTGTTCCTGAGTGGGCAAGCACTAGATATTACATACTAGCATTGTGCCATGGGAAGTGTGCCCTTTGTGAGTATCTTTTTCTTGTTTCGGACCATGGATGTGCTCTTCCTAGCTTAAGCTTGTTATTAAAGACCAAATGCAGAGACACTGACTTGCTTAGTTGGCAGAAAATGCAGAAGTATTTGGTGCTGGAGTGCTGTGTGACGTTGTGGCTGGCCGATGAAGCATAATAAAAACAAGAGCCAAGCCACTTTGGAGGTATGAAGAGTCAAAGAAGCATTAGAGTAATTTAAAAAATGTAAACTGTGGGTAAAATCCGAAAACATCATTTCTTTAAAATTCTTTGTTATTTACCAGACTTCCCTCCTGAAAACCTCCTACCCTAGGATGAGAAGCAGCTTGCAAAGCAGGAGGAAGATTGGTTTCTTTTGGGGGAGGATTTATCTCTTCTGTGACTTCTGACCGCTGTGGGCGTGTCTGTACGTCTGTGTGTGTCTGGGTATATTTTTGGGTATCCTGTAAGTCATTTTATCCACATTTTCAAAATAAAAGAACCCAATTAATCTGCCTTTGATGTCAAAGCTGTGTTTTATAGCTTTATTCACATCCTCATGCATTGCAGAATAAGTCAGTGAAATTTGTGTGCAAGAGTTTCTTAACTCTTGTTTCAAGCACTTACTTACGGGGATATACAGCCCAGGTGAGCTTTCGTTTATTTAGTGCTGTAGACTTTTAAGGTTGCCTGAGCCTATGTTTGTTTCCATCAGTTGTGATTTTGCCATTAGTTTTGGTAGGAAAAAGCTTTTTCAGCTCTTGGAAAGTTTGTTTGTTTTCTGCCATGTATCTTTCCACTGGAGACAATGCTGGTAGTATAAACTCATTTTCTGTATCTCCATATATGAAAATATTTAACAACAGATTAATTGTCAAGTGATTTTAGATGATCAAATAATCATAAATAATATGATTGTAGTCATCAATAGGAAAGCAATGCTCTCTTAAGATCCCTTGATCTTCAGTGGTGCATCTTCTAAACTGGTGATGTTCAACTTTAAAAAAAAAAAAAAAAAAAAGATTGAGCCACACCGATAATGCAGCGGTGAAAAGAATTACCTTTTTGTCAAGTCCCTGACAGACGGGAAATCTTCATCTGTCCACCAAACAGTTACAGCTTATGTATTATCAATGGAAACTAGTTTTCGCTGCCTTGAGATCATGCCTGAAATCTGGCCTGGAGCAGTGGCCAAACAGTTTGTGTGGACTTTTAGTTCACCAGTGAACTTTCCGTCAGTGAACTTTTGCTCGTCATTGTGAACAGCAAAGTGATTTCTGTGAGCCTGGGAAGAGCCCAGATACTGTTAATGCAGAGGGGAAATACGTGAAAATGCACAGATGTGTTAGTAAAGCTTGTTGTAAACCTGTGATTACGATGAACACTATATCTGGACTTGTTATGTTTTCAGGTGGGACCCTCTCCTGATATGTGATCTGCAGCGAGCAACCCTGAATCATACGATGACAATGTTATCACTGCCACATCTCTGGGAACCAGTTATTCATAAGTATACGGTATGTGAACTTCTGCATCTTACATTAACCACCGCTTGTCGGAGCAGCACAGTAACAATAACACAAAGGTGCTAAAAGTCAATGAAGTAAATGTTAAGCCACATGTATAATCAATTACACTGAGCCATTCCAACAGATGTTTATCTGCTAGGCCTGGTCCATATGCAGAACAGTGAACTGTTTTACCTATGAGTATGATCTTGAAAATGTATTCATTTACAGCTGTTGGTAGAAACCTTCTACCGATGTTTTCTTTGGGTGAAGTTATCCTGGTGTAACGATGACGTGTAGGTATGCAGCCTACTACTCTCTTCCTCAAGGAGGAAGCGGTGGTGGCATTGGCGTGAAGGGTTTTGTACCTTAATTGTATCAATGCATTTAAAGCAGTACTATTTTTGTGTTAGGAAAAGTTCTTAATTGCTTTTCTCCTTCATTCCATTTTCAGTTTCTGTCCAATCTAAATTCAATTAATTTCACACACCAATGAATCCTTAAAGAAGTGCAAATTAACTCCATTTTACCAAATTCAGCCAGATGATGGCAGGTATTCCCTTGATGTTTAGCTTTACATCACCCACTGCCTTTGAATAAGATTTTGATAGGAATTAAGTCTGTATATTGAATCTTTTTTCCTCACCCTGTAAAAGGAAGTGGAGACTGAGCCACATGTTATGAAAGGAGGCTATTTAATTTATGGTCTACAAGGCCAAAAATTTCAAGTCACTAATATCTGGCATGTTTTTATTTCCTACTGTTCTGACTCAGGTACTGTAAACCACGAGCAAACTGTTTTTATGAGAATGGCTATGTCATTGTTTTATGTTCTGGAGCAGTTTATAGCACACCACATAGCCGTTAGCATGGAGCATCTTCATCTGATTTATAGCTGCAATGCAACTCCCACTGAAGCTGGTAGAAAAACGTTTCTTCACGCTGATGAGAGTTGAATTGCACTGCACATAGCATCTGAGACTTTTGTTTAAGTAATGTTCTCTGTGGGGGATTTTTTTTTTTTACTGATTAGCCACTTTTTAAAGATTAAGTATTAAAGATACAGCATAAAACAAAATTACAAGGAAATGGATTGACGAAATAACATAGGAGAGGACTCAGTGAAAATCCATGTGTAGCTTCAAGAGTTATAAAATGATGAGGAGAGATGACTGTTTGCCCCAAAAGTATGCATCTGGATTAAACGCACTGTATTTCTGTGTATAGTTTTGAAGATGTTTGTCAGAAATGTGGCTGATTTACTGCTACGTCAGTGGTGTGAGACATGGAAAGCAATACAAAATCTTACAGGGATTGGGGAAAGGAAGTTCACGCTTCATTAAACAATTTAGTTTGTTTTGGGAGAGCCGTTTGCAGCTCAGGTAACTTAGGTTCTGAATGGTGAAGAGGTGGCCAAACGTGGCTGGGCTCTGGTTCTTCTATACGAGAAGCTCCTGGAGATGACGTCTCCCACTGATGTGAAAGAGCGTGGATCCCGCTGAAAGGGCTTCTAGTGTGGCCACCCTTGGTAATCCCTGAAGGGAAGTTAGTTGGAAGAAAATGAGTTTTGCATTCTGTAGGGGCAGAGGTCTGGAAAGGACCCAGTAGGCCAGCTAGGCTAGCTTCCTGCTGTCACAGGAATCCTTTCAAAGGAAGGATGGATGTGTTTTGATTGACATTTCCCTTTTGTTAGGTGGAAAGTGGCTTGTCACTGGGAGAGGAGATCTCTCAGAGAGCCAAGGGCTGGCTGGTGGGGAGAGATGGCTGCCAGAGTGGAGACTGCTTGCAGGTGTCTGTGTTTGCTGGGAAGAAAGAGGAAGCAGACACCTCGCTGCTCTGCTTTTGAGCTGTAGAACAAGGGGTGCCGTGTCTCGCACCTTGGGAGAACTTCTGATAGGAGGTATTAACCTTCACAGGTTTGCCATCTTCCCAGATCAGAATGAAATTATGAAATTTCTTTTGACTGTTGAATGTAGGAGTCAGAAGGAAGTGAAGGCTTTCTTGGTTGCTTTTTCTTTTGGGTGTTATTTTGGTTTTCCTCTTTGGCCAGTTCTGATATAGCATTGCAAACATTTCAGGAAACTAATCTGCAGGAGCAAAGCTCATAAAAGATAGACCTTCCGAAGGACTGCACTCTGCTTATTGCAGAAAGGCTTCCGAGACAGGCACAGTGTAAAAGATTACAGACTTCCACAGGAAATTAAATTGGATGTAATATAGCAAAAGAGTGAGAAAATGGAAAGGGCATATGTAACACATTTATGATTATTAAGTGGTAGGAAAATGAAAATGTGTTATCCAGTAAAGTGTATGTGTAATTTAGGTATTGATACACAATTACCAATATTTTAAAGAATTTGGCCCTCCTCTTCCATTCGCCCTCTCTCAACCTCATTATCTCAGTGTAGAAAATCATTAACTTCTTGTAAAATTATGTTGACTTTATATTGCATTATGAAGTGTTTTAAAAGCCTCAGAGCAAACCTGTGGAGTGCAGTTCCATCGCATCCTCCAGCGAAATGTGCATGTATGCAAACAAGCTGGGAATGAACGGTGAGAGCCTCCCTTTTTGTGCGGTAGCTCTTCCACGTGGAAGCATGGTGCTGGTGGAGAGAAAAGTTCCCTCCTTTTTGTCTCCTTCTTGGTGTCAGCTCAGCCCAGGTGGTGAGCCGGGCTCTGTCCTGGCCAGGTGCCTGCGGTCAGAGCACAGGTTTCCCTATCAGGGAACCCTTCAAAGGGGACAGTAATAACTTCCAACATTTTAATAACTTTTCCTATAAGATCTGGTTACCTGGAATTGCAAAGGATAAGCAGAACTCTGAGAGATTTAACTTTATTAACCGTCATAAATCCTTTCCCTTTCGACTCTAATCAGTCCCCAGGGTCTTTTTAATGCTCTTGACATTGTGCCGGCCTTTCATCGTCACACAATATACATTTTCCTGTAACAAGAAAATCAACGGTGAGAGCCTGACTTAAACCAGAGGTGAGGGCAGGGGTGGTAGGGATGTAGTGCGAGCAGAAATTCATTGCCAGCGAAGGGAAAGAGGGGGCTGCACTTTGACAGCGCTGTTCAGGGTAGTTTTTCCATCAGTGGAGGGGAGCAGAGGGGACCTGAGGGTGCTGGAGAAGACTCTCCCTGCAGTTTGTGAAAGCGCATACAGACAGCAGCGCTTTTGTGCCTTGTGCCGGCACTGGGGGCAAAACGTGCTTCAGAAAGCCTCCTTATGAGCAGGCACAACCTCACGTCCCTGGGGGCAGGTTGCTGCAGGAAACTCTTGCTGCGTGCCGGCCGGTTCAGCCCCAGGAGCTGCGAACAAGAAAGAGGTGGCTTGTGGCAGCGGGATGCGGGAACCTGCTGGGCGGAGGCGTGGGGTGAATGGGGCCCTTCTTTGCTGGGGAAGGAGTGTTACCAGGTGGTCGAGGGATGAGGAGTGAGCACAAATGCCTTCTTCATAAAGTAGCTACCTGGGTTACTGCTTTTCTATCCGAGCCGCACACAAAATCCTCCGGAAAACGAAGGGGGAATTCCCAGGCTGGTAGTCTGTCCGTCCTTGTGCTGTCCAGGAATCCATGTGATGGGGAAGGCATCCAAAGAATCTGTCCCCGTGTGTAGGGAAGCTAAATTCCCTCTTGTTTTTCCCTATATGCGAGTCAGCAAGTTTCTTCAGCAAATGCTTTAATTTTAAGCCTAATGCTATGCAAATATTTAACTTCGGAGGTAAAAGCCTCAGGCTGGCTTCAGATCATGGACAGGCTTCCAGCTGCTTCAGCAGGTACAGATCCAACGTTTATATATGTGAATGGCTATTTATTTATTTATTATGGTAACCTTTTTGTAATAAACTTGGATATTTGCATACCGTGTTTTTGCTTTGAACATAAAAATTGATTTATTTGCAATGTGCGTACAGCCATTTTTAGAAGCTTTGGCAAAAACCTCAGATCTGCTGAAGATAATCGTTGTAGGCTGAATATTTAGATAGCACAGAGCTGTACTGACTTACTTTTCCTGTGACTGAGGTGGCCAGAGCTCTGCTCACCACTGAAAGCCCAGCAACCTCAGTTACGAAACAGAGGTGTAGAAAGACCTGATGCCTGCTGCAGGAGCTTTATCCTGTAATTTGGCTGTCTGGACAAAAGAACATTGAGCGTCAAGAGCATTAGCTATAAATATGCTTGACTAGGTTTCCAAAATCTACGAAAATGCTGCCTTGACATATAATACTTTGTTGTATCCACGTGTATTGCATATACTTATGCTTTCTCCAGCCCTCGTTTCAGCTGCTGCATGCCTGCAAACAGCCTCTTATTAAAAAGGGAAAGTCCGTCGTCTTGTGGACCTTCTGCAGCGTGCTCAGCGTGTGAGCTATTGACTTCATAAAGACAAGAATAGCTATGTCAAATGTGTTTCATTTGCATGTGGCAAGATAGAAAAAGCAAACTGTGTGAAGAAGAACAGACAAGAAAGACACTGAATGCCTTAAATACTAAGGGAGTTAATGCTATGCAGTGATTTTTGCTTCTGTTATAGGAAGTGTAAGAACAGTATGCTTCCTGGCGTACATCACCATCCAAACTGCAAAGGTTTCAGTTCCATGGCAACACGAAGAGCCCGATTGTGCTTAAGGTGTATGTATTAATGCATTCAGAGCGAGGGGCTGGGAGTGAGATGGAAAAAAAGAAAACATGCCGAACGTCTCCTGTTTACTTATTTATATATAATGTAAAGGCTTTGTTCTTAGAAAATCAGAACTGACATGATTGCACCCTCCCACCGCAGATTCTCTCAAATTCTTTTTGTGTATGTTTTTCTCAGGCAAGAAGCAAAAGAAGAGGTTGGTTTTTTAGTGATTTTTCTATAAGACTGTAAGTGCAGCAGCACTTGAATGTTGCAAGAAAATGCTATTAATTCCTGAGACTGTTGTGTATCCCTGGAGAGAAAGACTTGGTTGCGGGGAGATTATTTTTTTCCAAGATGTAGTGCTTTACAGACTAGAGTGAAGCAGTGTTGTCTTCTTTTTATTATTATTATTTTCCTTGATCTTTTTGATCTGCCCTCTTTCTGCCTTTCTCTACATCTACCTCCAGTTTCCCCCACCTTCCCTGGCAGAGGAGCAGGAAACAAGCCTGAGCTCTGTTTCCTGACATCCAAAGAACTATAAAAGTAGAAGGAAACAGGGTGTTTTTTTCTGCCAGCCTGCTTGGGTTTGCAGCCTTGCCCCAGTAATGCACCTGCTCCTGGGCAGGGTCGGGAGTCACCCTCCGGAGCAAGCGGACAAGTGGCCAGGGAGTAACCGGGAGTTGATCATTAAGTGGATTCCCTTTGATCTGCTCAGCTGGCTGCGTGCACATGGGAAAGGGGAGTGTGACAAATGCGCTCTGCTCAGGGAGAAGAAATGCCTGAGGCCGTCCTGCTCCTTGCGCTAGTGGCCAGCGGGTGGAAGAAGGATCAGCCTCCAGGGCCCGGAGTCGGGCTGGGAGCAACCTCCGGCTGCTGGGATTTCTGAGGCTAGCAGCAGTGCTAAGCTGGCACGGTAAGGCTGACAGAAACTGGCAAGTTAAACTGGATTTACAGCTGCTTTGCATTGCTAGAACAGGCAAAGCAGCCAGAACCTATCAGTGGATCTGGCCTATAGGTTTCGGCAAGGTTTCTCAGTGTGACGGCAGAGAGAACAGAGCCCTGCCATTGGAGGCTGGTTGGCTGTTTCCTGTTGCTCTGCCAGGAGGAATAAAATTCATCTCTCTTATCTGTATCTTTTCTTTTTTTTTTTTTTTTGACTCACAACAGGAAAAAAGTATTAAAAACAAGACATTTTTTCACTGAGGTTGAAAAGGCTGTCTTTGAGGTTCCAGCTGGGGGAAAGTTGTCCCTGCTCAGGACAGCAGTGTGACGCAAGTAAATCTTTTCTAAGGGCATAAATAGGATTGAAATGAGTAAATTACCTTGCACTGGCACTCAGCAAAGGGTGAATTTTGCCCTCGGGGTGGCAGACCTGGGCAGGAAGGAAGGGTCACTTTGAAGCAGCCACTCTGTAGAGGAGAGCAGTGCTGGGAGCACGAGCCACGTGCTACTGCTGTGTTTGACAGTCCCCCAGATTTGTTGTCGTGCTTTCTGTGCAGTCCCCTGGAATGAAAACCAGACGTAGCTCACCGAAAACATGGATGTAAAATTAGCACATGCTCCTCAAATTACAGGGCACCTTCATTTTCCTGACTTTTCACAAAGGGCTGTACGCAGGACCCTGGGTGAAGAGCGGGATTCATTCCAGCAAGCAGTGCAGTGGGCGAGGCGACGGGCGCCTGCGTAGGTGTCTGAGCCAGCACAGCCCTCTGAACAGGCCAGCTGCTTCTGGTGAGCATCTCCCAGTGGAGTACCTCGCTCAGTTTGGCAGGAAGGATGAAGAGAAAGCACCAGGAAACATCAAAGGAGAAAGAAAGGAGGAGAGAAATCAAGGACAGGAAGAGAGAAGAGTGAGGAAACAGAGCAAAGACAGAAGGGCCAGCCCAGAACAACAGGGGGCTGGGAAGAGCACAAAGCAGGAAAGAGAGGATGCTCTGGTGTGCATGAGGGAAAAGTTGTTTTCAGATGTAATGCAGACAAAACAGGGCGAGAAAATTGTAATACATGAAGGGGGAGAGGATGTCAGAGGTGCAAAGGAGGAAAATTCAGACTGAGGTGAACAGAAAAGATACAGAAACCATTTGGATTACTTTGACACACCAGTCCAGCCAATTTCAAATAGCAGCTGCTAAGTTCATAGCATCAGGGGGTTGTGCCATTCTTCACAAGGAGGCTTTGGGGGCCTATGGGAGCAGTGGGGCCATACTGTGAGGCTGCTGCAGGCACTGTGGTCGGTGGCTGGAGGCAGATCTCTCCAGCTGCTTTCTGCAGGTGGGAAGCCTAACGCCAGTGTGAATATCCCTGAGACTTGTACTGTGCCTGAGCGCTGGTGGCAATAAACACCACAACAATTTTCAATGTTTTCTTTCTGCCATCTCTCTCTGCAGAGCTTGAGACACCGCCCCTCTGTCCTTGGAGAGCAGTGCAGCGGGGGCACCTGCCTCCCCGGGAGGAACGCCCCACCGCCGTTCAGTTTTCCAAACAGGAAAACTACATTTAGAGACCGGTAGTCAGAAAAATGTGTCTGGTTGTCTTCTAAGTTATCTGAGGAAGAACAGTTGTCAGGCAGGCAGGGATAAGGGCTCCCTCTAGATCCCTCTTCTTTCACTTGTTCAAGCTATCTAGGCTACCAGAAATAAACAGCTGAATGGAAATTTTAGTTCTGACTGTGAAAAGCAGCTTTTGAATGAAATCTGCATCAAATAACAAATGTCTTCTTTCCTCCTCCTCCTCTCCACCTACCTTGTTCCTAAACATTAACTTTTCATGTCACTTGAGCTAAGTTCAGTGTCAGACTCACCAGATCTTACTGAAAAATACATCCCTCTTTTGTGGCAAGCTGGAGAAGATGAGAGGCTTGTGGTGTTTTTCCTTCTCAATCTCTGCTCCACTGGGAAAAGAAGCTAAGGCTGCGTGAAGCTGCCTCCTTCCCACTCTGCTCAGCTTCGCTCCCAAAAATGCTTCTCCCTCAGCTGCTTTGCAGCTTCTCTTAAGGAGGCATGGGTTGGCCCACTTGGTGCCATCGTTTGCCAGGGGATGTTTTCTCAGCCTGTGGTGACTTCCATCATGGTAGAAGGCTGAAGAAGATTGCTGTGGAACAAGTCATTGACACTGCTAGCTGTGCCATTTGAAAATCATTACCTAAGCGTGAAAGAGAAATCAAATACGAAGAATTATGAGATTTAAACCCAGCCCAAAGCCCCAGACCTCCAAATCATTTCTGCCATTTCTGCTTCCTGTTTTCTGAAGTCTTGGGCTGTACTCGCAATCATGTTTTTAAACTTTGCTCCAGAGCCACAAAGGTGAGAAATAACCCTTTCTCTGACAGGAGCTGTTTTGTGAGCAGTGGTACTGCGAGCTGTCCTCCTGCAAAGGAGAAAGCTGTGGATTTGAAGGCTGGAGAGAGGTGTTGTTTCTGAGAGTGTTTTTTTTTTCCTGCACAAAAGGGAATGGCTCTTGCTAGACAGCGGTGCCTGAAATATTCTGCGGTATGCAGTAGTACTTACGATAAAGATGGATGCATTTATGGTAAAAGAGTGGGGACCTGAACTTACTCGGGGACCTTACCGGTATATCCTAATATTGAGAAAGCAAGTAGTGGAAAGGCCCAAGAGGAACATGTGTCTGTTGGTAAGAACAGACCTTGTGACACTGACCAGAGTCTTGCTGTCTTTGGTGGAGTGGGCAGGACTATTCCTGTATCGCACCACAGTTAAGCAGAGATGTGCTCGTAGTTACTTACTTTGATCAGTCCTGAAAATCAGAAGCAAAAAAATTGAATGTGGACTTGGGGTGCCGTCATACAATGTTGAATCAGCTGAAATCATAGCCAGGTCAAAGTGTAAGTGTGATGGCTGATGTTCATGAAAAATAAAATCTCTCAACCAGTGGCTGAATTTACTTCTCACCTGTTAGAGAAAATTCACCCCCCTCACAGATGCCCTGCAAGCAAGGCAGCTGCAGCTGCACGACACAAGGAGCTCTTTCCTCTTCCCTCACCTTGACCATCAGTCCAGCAATGAGGAATCAGATTTAACCCTCAGTGCGTTTTGCAGGCACTGTGAATCTTTAATTCTTTTCCAGCAGCAAAACAATTATTTTTGATAGACACACTAGTTGTTTGTTAATTTGTTTGTAATCAGTTTTCCGGGAGGTTGCTTTAATGTGGGAGGAACTGAGTTCTTTGGGTGCAAATGCTCACTGCTGACTCTCTTCTTAGTCATTAAGAGATGTTTTTCACATTAAGGCGCCTTTACTTTTAAGGGAAAATGTCAAGTGTCTTCTGATGCTAGGCATATGAAGTGACGGAAACCGTTTGCTGGGCTGTACCATGCGAGGGCAGGCATGGCCATGGCATCATCCCTCCAGTGCAGACCTCTCAGGCAGGCTGAAGAGCTCCCATCCCCTTGCAATGTGTCTCTGCTGTGCCTCCTGCACCAGCCCCCGGGACCTGACATCCTGCTTCCAGGTACCGACCTACATCCATGCTGATGTGCCACCAGGCTGAAGGATGTCACTGTTCTTTTCCAAAAGGAACGTGTCTTTTTATTCAATTCCCTTGCCACCTTTTTGTATTTTTGAACTGCAGCTCTTTTCAGGCTCCCTGCCTCTGCAGTTCTTGCCTTTGTTTGGGTTATTTTTGGAAACTGGGGAACAAGGAGGAGGGATGAAACTTAGGGAAGTTGACTGTGCTGCGAGTCTAAAGCTCTTTCTCTCCGTGTACTCTTCCCTCTTTCTTCTGGCACCCCCCCCCTGTCAGAGTGGGCTCCAGGGCATGCCAGAGCAAGCTCTTTGTGCTCCGCAGGCCATGTCCTTGTGTGCAGAGCAGGGCCGGTGCATGTGCTGCTCTCCCCCCTTCCTTTCTGCAGCAGCTGTCATTGCTCTTCTGCTTGTCTGGGTCAGCCCAACTGGCCAAAAAGTGGTAGGTGGTCAAACAGGGTTTTGAGAGCTGTGAAATACCCATGTCACTTGGGAGCTCATGTACCTTAAGGTGAATTGTGTGCAGAGAGGAGTGCGCATCCAGCTCTTTGGAAGCCTGGGGAACAGTGGCTGAAGCCGGAGGTGGCCGGAGCCTGGGAGCTCCTCTTCAGCCCCAGCCTCTGCTGGCCCCCCAAAGCCTCCGAGCTCCTCTGCATGGCGGGGAGCACCTCACCTCTCACATTCCGAGTGCAAAAATGTAAGGAGAAATTTTCTACACAGGAGCACCTAAGAGCTTCCCTGTTTCTGCGTAGGTTTTCTAAGATCATTAGTGCATAGGAAAACGCTGACCACCCAGTAGGTCAGGCTGTCCTTTCGATAGCTGAGGCAATGCTCAGGTAATTGAGATGCCTCTGATTGCCCATGAAAATTTGCTGATGTTTACACTGCTGTCAGGTACTGAAGTCACTCCATAACATTGATTGTGGGATCTTGCAATGGATTTAAAAATTGATCAATATCTCAGCACAAAGTGGGAATTTTCCACTTTTTTTTTCCCTGCGGTTATGAAAATGCTTAAATAGCTGTATAGTACAGTAAATGTTAAACATTAAAGAATGGCTTTGTGTGTACTGATAAGAGAAGATTGGTGGAGAAGGAAGTAACTTGAGTTTGGCTGGTATAGCTGATAAGGTTATGGTGGAAATCAAAGTGGGGGATGATCATAGTCTTAAAGCCGTCTTTGAAGGATGGGTTTGAGTCAGCAAGAAGAGATAATGAGGAGGACTTCTCCCTAAATTAAAAAAGAGGGGTAGATGATTCTACGCAAAAAGCTGCACAACTGATGCAAAAAGTCAGCCAAATAGAGAGAGAAGGAAATCAACAGAACATGAAGTACTCTCTGAAAACACATAGAAATGGAGAGGTTTTTACTACTGTGCTGTAGCAGAGATCAATTAAACTGTGGCAAATGGTTGTGCAAAATGTTTGCTGAAGGGAAATCATCATTCTCTTTGGATTCCATGAAGGAGCACTGGCGCTCTGCCTGTGGTGATTTGTTGTCACCCAGCCCCGGTGCTCATGGCTGGCACTCAGTGAGGTTGTCTAGGGCAGATTATTTATTTAATTAGGAATGGCCACAGTTGCACCGAGAGACTGGCAGCTCCGCAGCAGGAAGTCTTTTAGAGGATAAGTCCAGTTGCGCGCAGATAGGCTGCTTGTTCATGCTATAAATAATTAAAATCACAAATAAGTGTATGTTGGCATTTTTGTATAAGCTTATTAACAGCAACTAATAATATCAAATGTGGTTTATGTACTACCATGCACCATAGTCCTCTAATTTCTTGATTAACTAGCCCAGAGACCTGCTTGGCAAGCTAAGAAATTGGGTTGTTGCTAACTGAACTTTTGAACTGTTCTTAACAAAAGGACACGTCAGTGAGGGAAGAGTCAAATTTATGAGTGTGTGAGCATGAGCAATCCAGAAAATTTCATTCCAATAAGAGCAAAGAGAAATCCCCCTCTTTTTAGGCCAAATAGGCAAGGTCATGCTGCTCCTTAGTTAAACATATTCCAAAGGTGACAATGAGCGCTGGTGGTTTGAGGGAGTCCCAGGAAGAAAGGAATTTGAATGTGACTTACGAGAGGCACCATCATTTGAGACAAAATCTCTGGAAAGTCTCTTCAAGATTTTATGTCATCTGCTGTGGTGTTTTTTTTTCTTTTTTTTTTCTTTTCTTTTTTTTTTTTTAAAGAAGAAGGCAAAGCCATGTGATTTAGCGGTCATGTTTTTACCAATAAATTTGACTTTTTAAAATAATGCATTCTGGGTTTGATCCATGTCTTCTTTCCCTAATTATCGAGTAATAAGAAAAATTATTGCAAGAGGAAAAGAAGTAACCTCTTTTAGAGGAAAACATTCATGATTTTCAGTTAGGGGATTGGTACTAGATGGTTTTAAGGTCCCTTCCAACCCGAACACCTGTGATTCTACAATAAGCCGAGCTTTGGCTTGCTCCTTCACATGCAGTAGTAGGGATGTTCCCCTCACCTCCCCCGACCTTCTGCAGGCACCAGGTGCCAGGCTGAAGCTGTCATGTACAGCATCCAAGGCACTCCGTGGCTCCTTGGAGTGCACACTGGGGTCATTATGGTGAAGGACAGGGGTAATTCCTCTGCTGCCCTTTTCCACTCCCTGCTTTCTGTAGCCCGGGCCAGTCTGTGTTTCCCATTCCAGATGGAGGTACAAACGGTATCCACTCGGAATTGGGTTTTTATTGTCAGCACCTGTGAACAATCAAAGCTGGTTTGTGCAGATTTGAAATGAAACTTCAGTCTGAAATGGATGTGATTTCAGAACAGTTTTTTTGCAGTCATTGTCATTATAAGAATGAATTATAAGAAATAAAAGGCTTTATGGTAACTCCTAGATGTGACTCTAGTAACTGTGCACAAGAATAAACCCATCGTGTTTTGACAGTTAAAGTTATTTGGTCCCTTAAAGCCTAGTGGCATACATACGGTGTGAGCAGACTCCTGAGACTCCTGCAGTTGTATTATTTTTCATCACCGTATTCTAAAAATTCATTTTAAGAATTTTGGTGAAGAACGGATCTCAAGAGTATTTTTAGTTAATATCTTGGAATAGAAAAGTACATTTTCCTCAGCTTACGGTCACTCAGCTGTGAATGAGCTAGTTATTGAACAGACCAACTGAATATGGAGAAATGAAGAACCCTCCGATCCTTTTGTTGCAGCCCCATAAAAGGCTTGCTATCAAGTGCTAGTTTCAAAATCGCTTCCAGGTGTGTAGGAAACAACTTCCTTAGTCTGATGGTTTGATGTGCTTTGCAACTTTGGCATAAAAACTGTTATTTACTGCTAATGATGCTACCAAATGGAACCAGCTTAGACTGCTACATAGGAGGTGATAACTTGAAATTTAATTGTAAATATACTTACTTCCCCAAAATAGAAATGTTGATTTTCATATTAAATATCTCAAACTCACCTCCCTCCACCACCTCTCTACCCATTATTACCTGTCTTAGATTTCTTTGGGGGTGTTTGCATGCAAAGGAAATACCAGATTCATACTTTCAAGCAGAAAAAAATATCTATCTGTAGCCTCAGAAGTCTCTACTTCTATAATATTTTAACTTTTCAATTATAATCAATATTACCTGTTTTTCCAATGCTAGCATTAGGGGAAAAGCCTTAAAGAGGTTGATGTGCAGGTAAAATGAGAGTAGCATAACTATTTTTATGTTTCTGACATCAGTGTCCTGGTTTGTCTAATGTTGTATGCCACAGTGAGTAAATGCTCCATGCTGTGCTGTCCTCAGTGAGCCAAACATCTATTCCAGGACTGCCCCTTGCTTCAAAACTTGTAGAAACTGTATAAAAACCATTTGCTTATTTGGGGCGTTGTCTTACTGCCTGCTTGGAAATCTGCTAGTCTCTCTATTTTTAATAAACAAGATGCCTACGCCCCATGAATGTGTGCTCCTAATAGAATGCGCTGGAGTCAGTAAGAGGATTCATCTGCCTGCTGCTTCAAATACTTCAAAAAACCATCAGGCAGCGTTGCTACACCAGGGAACCTCTGTGTTTGCTTATGTAGTCGGGCACATTCAGTTATCATCACGCTTCCTCTTCTGTCCTTTACCTTTCTGCTTTTCTGTTTCCCTGCACTGAAAAGCAATGCATTTTCACCACTGGGAACACTGAGAGCTGTTCCTGCCAGACCCTCACTGTTCCGCATCTCCTTCTACCCCCCCGGCAGCACCTTCACCGCCCGTCTATCACGTCCCCACGCTCATACCTATTCTGCACGAAGTTTCCTGGGTGCCTTTGTGTTGCAGGAAAACAGGCTTTTGAAAACTCGGTTGACTTCCAGAGGCAGTTGCACAAACCAGCCTTGTGCTAGGTCTACTGTACAGGAACTGACAGAACTGACAGCTGTTGGGGAGGGAAAAAAAAGTAAACCATGCCAAAAATTCCACTTTCCAAAGGGAGTAGGATGCCTGTTGTACAAGAACAAAGGGGTTTACCGTTCCTTGTTCACACAGCCCCTTGGAGGTTGGGGCTGTGTCCACTCAATGAGTGCTGAGCCATCCCGCGGTATCCTCTGGGGCACAGCCCATCTGTGGGGCAGCCGCCAGAAGCGCCTGGGGGCTCCCCAGCTGTTTGGGGCAGGGAGCAGGGAGGGAGCCGCAAGCTGTGGCTTTGCTTTTCTCCACGGGGCTGCGGGCAGCCGCTGTGTGGGTGCCAGTCCCACGGCTCAGACCCCAGCCCCCAGGCACTTGGGCAGCATGGGCTGCCAGTGAGCGTCTGCGTGGGAGAAACGTGAGGGCTCTCTGCAAGGCGGTTGGGCTAAAAATAATGCTCGGTGTTATTTTTAATAACGTTGTCGTGGATGAAGACAGCAAGGTGGGAGTTAGTAGCCTGGGACATTTCTTCCTCCCGCTTTACAGGATAAACACTGTAAATCCTGGAGTGTTTGTTTGGCTAGGTAATGCTTTCCAAAAGTATGTCAATGAAGTAGGCATCAGAGTCATAAAATACTTTCCTATATTTAGCTTATAAATATGCAATAGAAAGTCATTAACTTTCAGACTCCCAAGCACCAAAAGCGCTTCTGAAAAGGGACTTGGATGTTGGCATGAGGCGATTTAAAAATACGGATTTTAGTGCTGCCAGGATTGCACGGTCAGTGCTGTGCTGTCGGCGGCGTTCAGGAGGCTCAGCCCCATCCGAGGTCAGTTCGGTTACTGCGAGGGCATGATCCTGAAACTGTCGAAGGGGGCAGGATTACTGTGGGATTAGCACTTGATTGGTTAATTTGGAGGATTATGCTTTTAACGAGATATTGATACCAAAAACCCTGTTACAGAGACCTGTGGAATAATTTAGGCTAGAAGGGGTCTTGGGGGGGGATATCTTTCTGGCCCCTGCCCAAGGCAGGTGCGTGGTTTTGCATGTTGCTAACTCACCTGTACGTGATTGTGACTTATGCAAGAAAGGTGAATTATTCAGATGAATTATTCTGATCTTTTTCGAATAGAAGAGGCAAGTGAAACCCGGAGTATTTCACAAAGGCAGAGATGAAGCTCGTGCTCGAGTGCCGCCAGGCATCGCTTGTATGGGCGCCTTCATTGAAAGCAAGCGTGGCTCGGGGGTAGCGCAAGGGGCTGAGCACTCGCGAATTCATTTACGCCGCCGTGTTCCTGGCGGGGTGACACCCCGAGGGGTCGGTAAGCGCGCGGAAGGAGTTGGTGAGCGGCGAAAGCAGAGGCTGCCCGGCGCTTTATAGGCAGTGGTTCTGTTTAGGCTTAATCCCCGTAATGCCGTGTTAAAATTTACAAAACAGCTTGTAATTGCGGGAGCTGATTTAAACCAGCTATTTGTGGTTACGTCTGCCGAGGAAACTTAAACTTCAGCGTTCCCCAGCCATCTAATGGCAGCGAATCGACTGCGGGTCTCTTGCAAGAATATCTAAATGTAGGCTGTTGAATAATCCCTTTGGGGGCCCTGTAACTATTTTCGTGCCTGGATATGCGTCATCAGTGGGTATTTTCTCTGGTGACTAGCTTACATCAGTAGGTCTCCTACCATCCACTCCATCAGCGAGTGCCTGATGATTGATGGGAGTCGCGGCCGCCGCCGGGCTTTTAGCCGTGACCTGGCGCCGCGGACAGCGGGGATCTCCGGGAGGCCCGGGCAGCGCAGGTACCGCCGGGGCCGGGGCCGGGGCCGGGGCCGGGGCCGGGGCCGGGGCCGAAACGGAGCCGCGGGGACGGCGGCGGCGGTGCGGGGCCGCCGGGGATGCTCCCGCCGGGGGCGCGCGTCTCGGCGGGGGGAGCGCGGGCGCGACGCCGGGGACGCGCCCGGCACGGCTCGGCCCGGCCCGGCTCTGCCCCCGGGGCGGCAGGACGCGGGGCATCCCCTTCTCCTCCTCCGGCCCGCGGTCTGAGGAGGGGAAGGGGGCTGAGGGACCGGCGCCAGGTGGCTGGGAGAGGTCCCCCCGTGAGGTGCCGGGCGCCCTGCGGCAGCCCCGGGGCCGGGCACCGTGTCATCTCGTCTTCTTTTTCTCCTGTTCTTCCAGTCTCTTCCGGGCTTAGTGCTTTTGGTACAGCTGTGATGGGAAGGACAAGGTCAGCTCTTTGTGAACTCTAGCTCAGAAGTCTCTCCGCTCCTTCTCCTGGCAACCGGGGAACGAAATGACAGATGTGGATGCTCTCGGTGTGGCCGATGGTTAAAAAAAGTCCTTACTGCTGTTTATCGCACGGCAGTGTTTGGCTGAGGGAGGATAGTGGCCGGATCAGAATTCCTCCTCACCACTTCTTCCTGTTGGCAGGTGGCCCTCTCCGCAGAGCCTGCGGTTTCAAAGCCTCGCGCTGCTCGTACGCGTTTCGGTGCCCACCGTTGCTTTTCACCCAGGTGATGACGCGGTGCGTCTCGTGCGGGATGATGAGACTTGAAAACTTTCGGAGGGAAGAGGGGAGCTTCATTGTAACTCGCCTGCCTGTCTCCTCCTCCCCATGCACTACCCCAGCGGTCGCAGTTAATGAATGAAACCAGACTTCCTGTACGAGCTGCTTAACCAAAGTCTGCGTGTTTGTTGACACAGTGCTTATGTAAAGCTGCCTTCAAGAGCAATGTATGTGCTGCTGTGGCACGGATGCCCTCGCTCCGTGGGATGCAGGTTACCTACATACCTTTCCATACCCTGCAGACAGATGCCCGATGCAACGTAAGAGCTGGGTCTGAATCAAATTTCCTGATCTGCTCTCCAGCTAGTCGAGCGTTGGTTAAGAGCTGTGTCCGACAGAAGTTGTAGGAAGAGAAGTGGCGACTAAAAAGGAGCTTGGAAAATCAAGGGAGAGGAGGGAATTAAGAGGTTTTCATTGAATTGCCGTTTACAAGTATACCCTCCCATTGTTTCTATATAATATTTTTTACTGTCGCTTCAGTAACACTTTGTTATTTGTTACAAACTGGTTATATAATTCAAAGTCTGTAAAAGCTTCAGTGCAAAAAGCTTGATGAGTCTGGACTCATTTGCGCTGCAATTTGTTGACTTTTCCTGAGGTACTGTGCTTAGAAAAAGTAAAGCTTGAGAACCAGTTGATGTTGCTGTGCGTATGATTTGCCACAGCTTTCTATTCTATTTCTGTTCTATTCACATCATTATGGCCAGCTACACATCAGCATCTTTTGGCTAATATTGGCTGCCTTTCCACCCCTTTTATGGGGATTATATGTTAAGGTAATGATAATATTGTTGGGTAGCTTTTATTTACAGTGTTTGTGCAACAGCTCAGCGTCACCAGGTTTCTAGATAGACTCTGCAGGCCTTCAGACTAGTTCAGACTGAGTGATAGTTTGCTGGGAAAAAGCGTTTGCAGGTTGCCCATTGGTTCCTGGTGCTTGGCACTGGGGCTGCGTGCACGGCTGAGGGATGAAGTCCAAGTGGATGTGTGCCAGCGTTTGTTGGTGCCTCCCTGTGTGCCGGGACGGGGATGTCACGCCGGGGACAAACAGCAATTGAGGTGCTCACCCGGTGGTGAGCTCATGCCAGGTGGATGCCCAGGTCCACACGCCCACGCCCTGTTGACTTAGGTGAGTAAATGCAGGCACGGAGTTCTGCTTGCACAGCCTTAATTGGGGAGTGATGACTGCGGTGGCAAAAGCCTTGTTTTTCCGGAAGAGCCTTCGTCTGTTCAGTAGCCGCCTTTCAGATCTTGTTGGTCACCCTGGACAATGGCTAGCCAGATATTTCATCTGGGGTGTTAAAATAACTAGGTGTCATGAGCAGGGAGCAGCGCAGGTTCAGTGGAAGTCCAGACATCCACTGCTGGATCTCCCAGTAACTCTGTAGTAGGCCTCTCTCTTCCCTGGTGAAGTGTGTTGGGGTTTCAGCATGCATACAGTTCCCAACAGGCACGGGGTTGCAATTACCTTACTTTGGAGGTGAAAATGGCAACTGAACCCGATGAGGTAGTATCAGGGGCTCCATGCTGAAATTTTCTGAATGCACCAGCCAAAGTAAAAGATGCAGTGCAACACATTTCTCTCCTGCCAGCGACATCCGTGACTGCATGCTCCGTACTGCTGCTGTGCTGTCTGATATTTGGGGAGGGTCATACCACACCAGCAGTGAATCAATATTTTTATCGTCTTGTGTTCTTTGGACTTTTAGTGCCTAAATGCTCTTGACAGCAAAGGCGCACCCTGGGATGGGAAGAATCGCAAAGCTAATAGGAAGCTCCCTTGTGACAGCAGTATTTTGCGTGAGGAATGACTGTACGGAGCAGGCGGTGCTGCACGGGCATTAGCAAAAACATTGCCGCTTGAGAGATGTTGCTGCAGTGAGCTGGCTGTAAGTTGTAAAAATACTCTGAAATACGAGGCAAGGTAGTGATTTCACTGCTTCGGGGAACATAGTGTCTTTGCATTCTGTTAGGTCAAATCATCTTATTATGGTCATAAATACTTGGCCTCTCAAGAGGGTCTTTCTGTTTCCGTAAAGCCCCATTGACATCATTGGGCCAATTCCTAGATAGGAGGAAACTCCAGTTTTGGTCCACTTCGGTGGGGAGGGGCTTGGATAGTTTCATTGGTTTGTTTGGGTTTTGTTTCTTGATTTTTCAGGTGTCATGGAGGAAGTATGGGTTAGCCATTGTCTCATTTAGACATTATTCTGACTGCAGGGAAAATTAAGGGGTTACTCATAACCATTGTTGTTGTTTGTAGTAAGCGGAGTAATAAAGAGCCAAGAGGAAGAAAAGAAGTGCAGTGAAATTGTACAAGGAAAATCCTGCGTAAAGAAAAATTGGAAAAGTGAAAAAAGAAATAATTGGTATTTCATTTTTGTGGTATTTCATTTTTTAAAATCCAATTGATAAGGTTAATGAAGAGCTCTCCTTTTTTTTTTTTTTTTTTTTTTTTAATGATACGGTCTGTACAAAACCATGAACGAATGGAATGAAAGGACTCAGATAACACTTCAATGCGCACTTGGTCCACGAGGGCACTGGTCCTGAAACCTCTGCCCATCTGCTTTGTCCTTCCTCCTGCAAGCGGCCAGTGACTTTCATAAGACTGTTTGGGATCCAGTACCAGGCTGTCAGTAGCTTAACAGCTTGGTGAATGTTGCCCTGGAGTATGATTAGTTTGGAAGAAATACAACCATTGGTTTGGACGTGGGGAAGAGGAAGGAATGAAGATGTTGCAAGTGAAGTCTCCGTGCTGTGGCGGGCGGAAAGGCACCTCCTTCATGTTGGCAGCCTGGCAGCAAGTCCTGTGAACTGTGGCGAAGTCTTTTCTTTGTCTCCTGCTCTGCTTCCCGTGTATACACAGCGCAGTAACTCCTGCATGGATTTTTGCTCTTGGCAGTATTTCTCTTCAGTGCCACAAAGTGAGCATTTTTAATGCAGGACCTCACATAGCTCTGCAAGTTGTGTGCTGCCAGTGACTCAGCCCATCTGGTAGCAGCCTGCACAGCTCCTACCAGGCGCCGCTCCTCAGATGCAAAGCCACACGTGAAGCCTGAGATAGCAGCGGGCTAGGGACAGGGTTACTGCGGGTAAAGAGGTCCTGTTCCCAAAGGGGTGGTGAGGGAAGAAGCTCCCTCCCTCCCAGCCCTGGTTGAAATCTTCCCCAGGTGCATCCTGGCCCTCCACAGGGAGATCAGGTTGGCTTGGAAATGAGGTGTAAAAACAGAGAGAAAGAAATGCCCCACACTGACATCCTCTGGAGCCTTGATAAAGTCAGGACACCTGTCAGCACAGGAGTACTTAAAAAATATCATTGATGGTAGGGACTTACATGGTACTGCAAGTCACTAGTAACATGAGTGTGGCACAGGCACTAATTCAGGAGTTTACCAAGTGTCTGGAGTTTCATGTCTTGACTTTGTCCCTTTGCAGACTGACTGTTAGCATTCAGGAGTTTTCCGGAAACTTGTCTTGCCTTTCTTCTCAAGCACAACTGCCAATTGCTACCCTGCAGGTTAGAAATAATAGCGACCAAGTTAAAAAATGAAATTCCTTTTCAGGTAGTCATTTTGTTTTCACATACTTACTCCATCGTCCTCAAAGTTGCTCTCTGCGCAGTTTTCCTTTTTCTATACTTACTTATGCTTTTAGCCGGTGAAGTGAATGTACATGTCTGAAGAGATGTTGTAGGTCTATGTGCTGCTTTGTGACTGTGTTTGTTGAAGGACAGGGGAGACAGAAATCAGCCTGTGAGGTCCTGACACTTGCTGTCCTTTTCCTGAGAGATACGATGTCAACCTGCAGCATGAAAACCCCTTGCCCCCTCCAGGGACTTCAGTATCCATATACAAAGGCCAGGCAGAAATCCTTAGGTGGAAGTCTGTAACTTGGGAATGAGAAAGAAATGGGGTTATGGCAACGTGGAGACACATGACCAATGTGCAGGGAGAAGTAAGAGTAACCAAATTATTGTAGTGTAACCAAATCATAGAACATTACATAAAGGGTTGAAGATCTCCATTCTTCATAAAGCTCAGGTCATGTGCTGATGAAATGCACCCTTTCTTTCAATGGGGACACTTGTTTTTTTCATAGTCTTGATTCTTGACCAAGAACTAACTTCTCGTTCCACTGGAAATTTGCTTCTGGTTACTGAGGGAGCTGGGATGCTAAATCAGAAGATCAGTTGCTCGTTCTAGTTTAACGTTTTCTACCTTGATTGATTGCTATTGAGTTAGATATAATGTTAAAGGCATGACCACCTAAAAGAGTATAACAGTCTCAAAGAGGTATAAAGGAGTGAAAAGGTGCAAACAAGTAAAAGGAGTATTAGCTCAAATGCTGGGAAAAAAATCATTATGTTGAAGGCCAGTTCTCCTGATGGAAAGCAGAAGAACTGATGAGCTGGAGTAACTCAAAAGTGACCTGGACAAAACACTGTAAAATATGCCACATAGATTTTTCTTATTTGGGTATGAGATGATCTAATAGACTTTGTACATTTCCTTTGTGATCTAATTTCTGGGGTTCTATGATCACTTTTTGAAAAGGTCATTCTATTGCCTGTCTCGTTGCAAACCCTCTTCCTGAAATTTTTTGGCACTTTTCACCAAAAAGGAAGACATTTACAGGAATGCAACATGGTACTATTTTGAAGAACCCAAACAGATTTTTCCTGGCCCTTTCTTGCTGTTGTTCCAGGGTAAAATTCCCATAATTCTTGATGGGAGTTTTTTATTAAAATTTTATGGCTGTGTATACTCACTAGCTACTCTTCCAAGGCCTGAGAGATATCCATGATCTACTCCCACAGTTGCCCTTTTCCAGTTCTTTAAAGCTACACTTGGGCTTTACAGGAAATAATAATCATGCCTACCATACTGTAACTAAGTATTCAGACACATGAATCTTTTTCTTGACTTCCTATAAAACTGTCATTCGTAGCTTTATTTTGTTCTGGTTTGACCATAATATAAACAAGAGTTTATTAAAGCGTTAGTTTTCAGTTGCAGTTCTTTCTTGAGAATGCAAGGTCTCACAAAAATAGTATTGAAACTGCAGGTCAAAAACATGTATTAACAGAAAAATGAATAATGAGTCTGTTTTCATATGGATTTTTTAAAAAGTACAGCTTGTAGTTGAACTAAATGTACCATTTCTTCCACTGCAGCCAGGAAGCCCTCATAGACTTTTGACAGCGTCGCCAAAAAATTAATGCTTCAGCTGTTTAAAAGATATCAAAAGCTTGTTTGACAATTGTAATCTTTTCCAGGAATTTCCTTTCCCATTTTCCCTCCCTATAAAAATTGATAACAAGATGCTTGTATGGTAGAAATGGAAAGTCCGAGGTATGCCATGAAGCATTGTGCATTGCTTCCAGCCTTGCTGGATGAGGCACAAGATCTCCAGGGCTGGTAGGAAGACGTGGGCACTCCATTGTTTGAGTAGAATTTGCTCCCAGGATTATCTGCTTGCCAAGACGGTGCAGATATTTTAGTATTTTCTAAGCCATTTCTGAGTTTTTATGTAACGTGGCAATAAACAGCAGAGCTGTTGGAGGTGGCTGGGTAGGAACTCAAAGCGGTGACAGAGAAAAGGCGAGGATGAAGGAAGTGAAGAAATCACCGCATGTGTCAACGTCAGTTGACATGGCAGGACCGATGGCAAGGGAGAGCAGCCCCGGCCCAGCTTCTCCTGAATTCCTGTCCTCTGTTTCACATGCAGCAAGGTGTGACAAACTGAAATGAGGCACAGCTTGAACTTTTGTTCTGAAGCGTATCAGAAAAGCACTGAAACGCAGAGTCAAAGGTCAGAACTGTTCCCTTTTCTCTAGCAAATTCCCAAGGCAGCTGTTGATACTACTCTGTCTTTTAAGGCTAACCTTGAATAGTATTTGTTGGCACACAACATGAAATAAATAGTATTACCATGGCTGTTCTTCTCAGATGATGGAATGGAGATTCCACGTTGAGAAGAGTAAGGCAGTCGGGGAGGTTGCCAATAAAAAAGCCACTGTGTTTGCGGAGGGTGCCTGTGCATTCAGCAAATGCCAATTAGAGAAATGTCACTTTATGGGTATGACGGGTTATTACTGCACAAACACATGTACAATTACACAGTGGGTCAAAAGGGCAGCTAACCTCGCCTCACAGCTATTATTTTAAAGCAAACACAACTATCAGGCACACAAATATCAGGGATTGCAGAAGGGGAGCAGTAAAGTAATGAGTGTTTGGAACTGCATGCTAACGAGAAAAAAAGTGCATGTAACAAGCGCTGGTGCTGTGGGAGGTATTTTTCTCCATGTCTGCACTACATGGATTGAAATGTCACCCTTACATACTGGAGAAGCAAGCGCTTCCTTCTGTCACTTAAATAAAGTCAATGCACTGTTGTGTTGTTCTGGAACTTGGAAATGGGAAGAGAATATCTATACTTTTTTTCAGTTACCCGCTTTTATACCAAAATGTTTGTGTTCTGTGTGCCTTTGTAAACTAGTGTGTGTTTTTCCTTCTGTTGTGTTACAAACATCTTCATGGATATCCCCTTCTCTCAGCTGTGATGTAGCGCTCCAGTTGACTTCAATAAAGGGCGGTCCTGCAAGTAATGCAGTGCAAGACAGGGCCATGGGTGCTCCTTACTTGCACTCTAGGTCTCTAGGTATTTTACTTTATTTTTTTTTTAACCTTCATTTTGTGTGTTTTGCCTGATACTTCATAGAGTCAAGTCTAAAGAGGCGGAAGGCTCTGTGGATGCTGTGGCTAACATGGGTGTGTGTAGGATGGCCGTGCTATATGTGGATTTCTGAATTTTGCTCTAAGGCTATCAGGATTGTCTTCCCTTTTAATATGGTCTCAATCAGTGCTTTCGCTGGCTTCTCTCTGGGTCACAAGAAAGAGCACACTTCAGCAGGAATTGCATTATAGCCGGTGGCCTGAATCTTTGCTCTCACTTGACCTCGTACTTCTAGGAAGCTCAGCTGGCAAATGCAGCCCAGACTGTCATGGTAACACCCTCTGTGGTGTGTGGGCTGCTGGTTAGGTTGTCCTGCTTCCATATATGCCGAGGTATTTTCACTGACACGCTCTTTTCACAGGTTTGAAGTCACTCTGGCTTTCAAGGAGCGGCCTTCCCTAAAGTGGAAATGCGGCCCTAGCCCAAGGACCAGCTAAAACCTAGAATTTGCCAAGGCAGAACGGGGTGGCAGAAGTTAAATGGAGAGCTTTAGGTCAAAAAATTTTATGAGATCACCATCCTTTTAAATTGGTTTACACAGATGGCTGTCTGGTTTGTTGCTTTGTCCTTGCTTAATAGTAACTGTTTATGGAAAAACGAATTGCTTTGCAGAAGGAGGTCCAAAAGCTCATGCTGTTGTTTCCCTCACTGAAGATCTTCATGTTATTATGGGCATACAAGGATTTGGCCTGAAACGGAGATTAATTACGAAGCGCGCAGTGAATAATTAACCATTTGACTTGTTCCTCTGTAGTCACCGGGTTAGAAATGATTTCCCAAACTGCGGGAGATAAGAGAAGGTTATTCCTGGTTTCACAATGTCCTTATTGTTACGGCTTTGTGCTGTGTGTATTCTGACATCAGCTGATACCTACGCAAGTCGGGTCCAGCTTCTCATTCAAACCACTTCCTGGGGTTTTCTCGGGTAATGGCAGTGATTCAGAAGACACCACCGTGCCTCAGAAAGCTGCCTCTGACATGTCGCACCAGGACTGCGGGACGGGGAGCATGTGAGATTCTTAGGAAGGAGTTTTGATCTTAAAAATACCCACGTTTTTGTTTGTTCAGCATTCAAATTTAGATGCGCATTGCTTGGCTTGTGTTCTAGTGACCTATTCATAGACCAGTGGTATGTATTGTGGGGTCCTAGTGATATATATGTACATGTGTGTGTGAGGCAGGAGCCTTAGACTAGCCTCCAGGCAGACGTGCTGATTTTACATCCACAATTGTTCCTGCCTGGTAAAAAAAACCAAGAAATAGAAATGACTAAAACTTTTTAAAGGAAATCAAACCTAAATAATAATACTCTGTACTTTTGCAGGATTGTCTACTTAAGAAGCTGAGAGTGAGCTAGAAACATTGATGAAGCCTCTATGCTGTGAGGTGGGTATGCATTTTTATTACTATTTTGCAAAAGCATAGAAAATTCAAACCATTTGCCCAAGTCCAGACAGTGCTATTTAAGAGCTCTGAACAGAGTCCAGAAGTTTTCTACCGTAGCACATGTTCTGACTGATCAATACCTTATGAATAAGGTCTTCATGTGCCCTCCCGTTGAAGGAAGTGATGAGGTTTTGCATTCTGTTATCATTTGAAGCGCTTCTTTTAATTTTTGATTTCTGACTAATGGAATAAGTGACTCTCACAGATACTTGTGCTCCACTGTCTTCCTGCCCCTGGTGTGCAGTGCATTTAGATCACGTTTTTGGGAGAAGGCAATTTATGATAGGGGAGTCAGTGGAAAACAAACATGTCCACTGGATCTAGGCCAAACATAATCTGGGGTTCAGAAATGTTTAGTGTGTTTCATTACTTTTTTACTTATTTATTTATTTTAGCCTTTTGTCACGGTCAAATGCACCAGCAGGCTTTTAATAAATCCCCGTGTGTGTGAGACTTGCAACTCAGGTTTGCAGACCTACGAGGGCTGGATAATTTGAATAACTGTGAGAAGTGAAACTGAACATTTGTAGGTCCATCAGCTACAAGCTGCAAAACCAGTGCGTTGTTGTAATTTGGATAGTCTTTGTCATTATGGGATGCTGCATGCAAAACTGTCAGCTCTGCTTGGCCCGTGCAAGAGTAGCTCGGATGTGGAGCCTCTGTGTTTCCGTGCGCCGTGCTTGTCACCCACCCCAGCTCGAGGGGCCCCACTTGCAGGGGACCTGTTTTAGGCAGCAGCCTGGAGAAACTCTCTCTTAGGCTCTTCACTTAATTACAGTGGTTTCCCTTTTGGCTTTGTGAGAGAAACCCAGTGAGGGTGCTTCTGTCTTCTGCTGCATTCCACTGGGATCCTGGATCTGCTGTGACAAGGAATAAGTCAGGACTGGAATTTGTCTCTTTAAGGATTTTGTTTTTTCTTTAAACTGGTGTTTGCCTTTGAAAGCCTTTTTTGAATAAATTACTCTGACAGTAAGTACCAGAATATATATTGATAAAACATGAATTTATGCCTGCCAGCATTTATCTGTTTTGTGCCTATTCACAAATACAGATAAATTTCCCCAGCTGCCAGTTTCTGCTTACCTGCATGAACAAAAGGGGACAGAGTGCTGGGGCACACGCTGAAGGTGGGTATAGCTGAAAAGTTATATTCAAAATCTTTTTCTCTGTGACATCATTGTGGCTCTTCAAGTATCTCTCAGTTTATATGTAAAATGCATTAAAAATATGACACAGTTTGATGCTAATGTTAACTTCACACTCTTCTCAAGAAGGAATGAAAATGCTCAGAGGACAAGTTGCCTGTGTGCAGATTTGGTTTCTGGGTAATATGAGTGGTCCAAAAGCTTTTATTACCTTAGAAACTTTTTAGTACACAGTACAGTTGTTAATTAATATCACTTTTATTTTAAATCTGAATTTGGACTTTGTTGAATTGGAGACGATGGGCCTACTTGTAATCTGCTCGATAGGGCTGTAACAAGTTGAGATACCTCCAGCCTGAGACTTTCTGTTTTCCAAACATAAGCACCATTTATTTTGCTCAGTTCTAAAGCATTTGAGCTCAAAATCTATGGTGAAATTTGTAATACATCATTTGACTGAAATTATGCAAATCCATTGCTGTAGCATAATATGCTGTAAGACCTCTGGAAAGGAAACCACCTGCTTGTTCTGCCGCGGGGTGCCCACAAGTGATGCGTGGATGCACATCCCCGTGTGAGGATGTCAGCTGATGCTTTGCTACCTGCCTTGTGTTGCCCCAAAATCCAAGCCAGTGGCTTCACCCCTTTGGTTTGAACAGACTGTTCAGTGTCCGAAACTGAAAAGTCACGATCTACTGCTAGCTACTGTAGTCATTAATCAATGATTTTGTTATTGGTTATCATTATTTTGGCTTCTGCAGCCCTCTGCGTGGGCAGCTAGATGGTTTTCCTGTGTTGCTAGAGCTCCAGTCAGCTGAGGAGGGAGCGGAAATCATCACAGCCAATTTGGAGATTTCTTTGGAGATTTTTGAGTGCCTGTGCCTTTAGAAACAAAATCCAAGGCCTCAACTTTCTATCCTTGTTGTGGCATTAGGGCATGCTGTCAACTTCAGAGCAGCTAGATCAGCTTTTAAAAACATCGAGGTGGTTAAACAGAGAGAGAACCAGCTAAGGGGGAACAGAAAGCAAAAGCTGACTGGAAGAAAATTTAAAACTGCAGAAGATTCTGGAATACTTCACCTGTGCTCTGAGCTGGAACAAAACCACAAGACTTCTTACACAGTAAGACATCTTATTCCAGAACGCTCTAAAGGTTGCTTCAGTTTTATTTGCTGAAAAACACTGTGATGGCATGCTAGTATTCCAGCTCATCTCTTAGTCTCATTAAGGTAGTATGAACTACTGTTAAAATGTTAGTACTGAAGTAACGTGTTATTTCATAAAGCTATATATTTCCTAAATCTTCATTTAAAGCAGGGACAAAATCTATATTTTTGTGGAACTTTTCAGTTCTACCAAAGCAGTACGTTTTATTCAGGAAACCCTTTCAGTGTGAAAAATTTTGATCATTTACACAGCTTTACAAGTTTTTTTGATTCTTACTGTATAGCTTCCGTTTTTAAAGAGAAGTGAGTTATCTTCTTTTACTGTCCTATAGAGGCTGTGAATCCCTAGAGTTACATGTTTATGACCACATACGCTTTCAGCCCGGACACGGCTGACTCCCCATTTCAGTGAGAATGTTTACAGGCAAGCAGTCTCATGACTAAAAGTGCAGCTTTTTACGTGTGCATTTTGCGAGTATAGGACTTGCGCACGCTCTGCGCCGAGAACCCAAAGCTTTGAATTCAGCCTGCAGAGAGGAAGGAATTCGTCTGCGCTACAGTGAAAGGAAGTATTTGCTGTGTTGTTGTAGCGCATGGCCTTTTGCCATCTTTGATAAAGTATTTAAGGGTTGTGCACCCAAAGTCTGCTGCCCTCCTGACCCACCATCAATCACCGGCTGTACGCGAGGGTGGATGAAACGCCGGTCCCGTAGGAGATCCATTGTTTCAGCCCTGCGCCGCTGCTCTGAAAGCGGAAGCCGCGGACAAAGTGTCTCCTCGTGATTCCCCCACTGCGCAGCACTGTGGGGGCTTCTCCTCCATGCACACCTTCTCTGGCCCCGGTGGTACCGGCTGAGGGGTACAGGTACATGTGGAAGCTGTGGGAATGGATGAGATGAGCCTCTGGGATGGCTTTTTCCATGTGAAAAAAGGAAAACCAGAAACAATTGTCATAACACTGAGCCTTGGCTATATATTTACATTTATTTCCCCTTTGACTATTTAGCACTGCCTATAGATGAGGTTTAAAACAGTGAATGGCCCATCATTTTCCTAGCATGCTGCGAATTGCCCAACCTCTGCTTTTTTTTTTTTTTTTTTTTTTTTTCTCTCTTCAAGCAGTTCTGGTTACAGAGATGCCAGCATCCCCAGTAAGTATGCCAAGAATGTACAGTTGTACTTTATACTGCTAAATTAACAGACAGGAATAGTCACACCAAACCAGATTCAGCTCCCAGATGGGAAAGCATCTCTTCTAGCCCAAATTTTAATGACATTTTTACATGAGAAAGTTTCACCGATAGAACATACAATGTGATTTAAAACAAGTGCTGTTGTCTTTCTATGGTGAGGACAGGTAACTTGCAGAAAGTAGCGGTGATTTTGGTTTTGATGACCAACTGGGGGTTAGAAAAGCCTGGACATTCAGATCGGTTAACTCTTCTCTTAGTACTTTAAAGTATTTAAAATTTAAAAAGTTAATTTTTAGTTTACCATTTTTACTTTTCTGAGGACTAGTTTGATGTGAAAAATAGGACCTGGTTCATACTTGATTTGTTACATATTTCTGTGTGTGTAGTTCTGTTAGCTTTGTGAATTCATTTCCAATTACATTCATGTAAGTGACAGGGGAATAGAGTCCTAGGTCGCGTAACAGCTATATCAGAAGAGCTGACTCTGATTGTTGCAGTATGTGGTGCTGAAGATATGAAATATTTTCACACACACATTTCTGTCTCCCAACCAGGAAGGGTCTCCTCCTGGCATTATGAAATCTGCAGTCTTTATCAATTTGTCTGTGACAGCTGAAATATCGTGGGAGATCTCAGCCTCCTGCAAATTTTAACAACTGTGTTGTGATGAAGCAAGAATGAAGTTTTATGAATTATTTAAAACAAGGGGAAAGGGTCTTTCATTTTTGCAAACACCATACTTAAGGTACACTGAAGTCCATTGTCTGACTTCTCCTTGGAACTATTTTTGGTTCCTTCCATGAAACTGAGTGGGTTTCCCAGGCACCAGAAGAAAAAGTTGAGAGGAGTGTGCACAGGTGTTCAGGTGAGAAGTGGAAAATTGTCCATGGCTGTCTGGTGTCTGTCCACTGCAGACACCAGACCTTTCGGCCATTACAGGTGCTCAGATGCGTGCTCAGAGAGGTGCTTCAGACTGGATTACTTTGTGCTGTGCTCAAGTTCACGGTATTTCTAGATTTCAGTGCACTGTACTGCTCTATTCCTGTTTATAAATCTTTTAAGTGTGCACATTAAAAAAGTAATTAAATTGTCATTATAATTTATAGTATGCCTGAAGTCAATCACCTAATTAAACGGAAAGAGCAGAGAGGTAGTAGGTTCATAAGCATTTATTAAGTACTGCGGTATTAATTATGCAGGACTTTTGAACCAAGCAAAAGAGGAAAGAATGGAAACACCAATCTAAAAGGGCCTTCCATTGCTGCCCTTCTCAATTTAATAATATGAGACCTCCCCCCCAGTTAGTAAGACAACAGTAATGCTTTCTTTTTGTTAATTTTTAATGAAATTTTGATGGATTTTTTTTTATGATGATCACTTGCAGCATTTTCCTGTAATATTTTTTAAAGAGTAATCTCCCTGCATGGGGGCCTATAAATATGTGAGTAGAACTGGAAGATACATTTAGAGCTATGGTTTGGGCCAGATTGTGCAGGAACAGGCTCTCTTGATCATCACTTCACAGAGTGCCAGAAGGGGAGTGGAGTGTGCACGGGTCGCACAGGCGGCCCCCCAGAAAAGAGCCTGGGGACGGTGAAGGTGGGGGCTGATCCCAAGAGAGAGTGCTCAGCCAGAAGAGCAGAGGGGACGGGCAGGGACACTGTGGTTATGAGTACATTTGCTCTTTCATTGCAGCCTTTCTCCCATCTCTAGCTGTGAACCCGTGTCACTTGGTGAAAGGTGGGGGCATGAGCTGCTGGCCAGCACCGGGCTGTACATTGGGGCGCAGGGAATGGATGTACGATACATTACTGAGCTTGGCGAACAGGCCTATCTGACCAGGCTTTATTTGTGTTTTGCTGTCTGTGGGGAAGGAACACCATTGCTTTTTTTCCTACAGGAACTTATGGTAAAAAAGTCTCTCTCCCAGCTCACCAGTAGAGACACCCTTAACAGACCTTTAGATCTTTTTAAAAAATCGCCAAAAAACCTTCCATATAAGTGGACAGGTGTTAGAGACTTACTTACTACTGTCATTATCAATTTGGTGTAACATATTTGGAGCCTAATTACATGGGCATCACTTTACCTTGGAATATATTAAATAGCAATTCTTTGGTAATGCATAATATCAACCTATAGGCAACATCTAGAAGTTGGGCCTGACTTATTTGAAAACTGGAGACCCTGCTCAATAGCCTGTTTTTTTTCTGGAAGAATTTGAGATTGTGTGATCGGAATGTAAATCCATGCTGAAGGCCATTTCTTTTCACAGTCTTTAATAGGTTGGACTTAATTGACAGAAAAAAAAAAAGGAAAAAGGAAAACTAGACTGAACAATCAAGAAAATTTACGGTGCATAGATTTTTCTTCTATACAGAAAACATTGAATCTATTTGACCATGAGTGCTGCAGATGTGTACTGTACTAAGTTGTTTTGCTTAAGGATGCAGAGGATTGTATGCCAAGGCCTGATGCAGCCATGGTGCAGGCAGCAATTTAATTTGCAGCGCCACCTCCTTGTCCCAGGCACCTGCTGAAGCATGGGCTCACATACGTGGCTAGAGAGAGACTACAACTCTTAATCCAATGAAATCAGTAAGTTTTGCTGCTGTTTCAAAAGATGCAGTTGACATTCCCTTTATAGCAAAGATAAATTTTTACCTTATATGGAGCAAATCAAATTATTGACAGCTCTTGATCTCAGTACTCATAATTACCCTATAATGAGCACATTCATTACACTTCAGGTTAGCAACGCAGCAGCATTATATAAGGAATGTAACTTGACAGTTGTCTGGAAAAAAAACCCACATAGATGTAAGTGGTAGTGGCCTAACCTACTCTCAGATGATATGATACAAGTTGGGTTATATAATTCATTTATGGTCAATAAGCCGGTCTTCTCAGCTGCATATTGGAGAGTTAACGCTTGTCTGTTCGTACCAGATCTTACAGCTATTTCTTCAATGCATAAGTTGCTTGTGCCATGCTATTGTTAAGCATTTTCAGCTTTGTGTTTTAGCAGCCGGCAGAGGTTGTCCTGGCAGTGATGTCCTCTGTTTGTTGAAATGGTGAAAAATAAGAAAAAGCAAACCTTCTTCTTATTGATTCTGAAAACAGGTTGGATGGGTAATGTATTGTAGATATTTGAAATGACTGTGGAGTAAGCCATTGGGATGCCCTCTGCCAATTTAATTGTCAAGACAGAGAAAAAAGTTTTCAAGTATCAGAGCCTCTTCTTTACCACTTTCTTTAGGCATATATTTTCATTAGAAACATCAATTTGTTTTATGTTATGGGGAAGTAATGGATTTAAAGTCCCAAATTCTACTTAAATGCATGTGCATTATGATACAACGATACACCAAATGAATAGAGTGTCCAAGTGTATGGTACCATTGCCATGTCTGGAGCCTGACTAGTCATATCAGAAACAGCTTGGAAGCAGGTAAATTGGATCCTGCTACTGGAGCTTAGTGTGTACTCATCAGCCTTCAGATATTCTGTGTAAATGCTCGGATAATCTTGGTGCTGATACAGCTTCACTCCTAGCAGTGCCTAATCTCTAATTGGAAGTGTATGTTTATGTAAGGAGGTAAAACTCCTTGGTCAAGTTTGGGTGGAAGCTCCCTGGAATTATGGAGCACATCCTGAAGAACAGCAGTATTAAGTTCCAACTATCTCATTAGTGTGCTTATTGGTTTTGTATGCGTGATTTGCTCAAGGTGTTTCTTGGGAGTACAATATTAAACTTGAAAGAACAAATGCCACTATAAAGCAGGGAGATGTGTAATGACACATTTGTAACTTCAAGCTTCATAAAATAAATTCCTAACTAGACTTGGTGCAAACATTTCAAATCCTCTTCAGTCCATAACATCAAGAGCCAAAAGGTAACCTCAATTCACAGAACTCCTCAGCAAGATGGAGAAGCCCAAAGTCAAGATAAAGTATTTGAGACAAGAAGTGTAGGTATGTTGAGTCTGGAGAAGGTGTAATTCAGAATTATAACTATACATATACATCCAAAATAGTTGGAAAGAATGGGGCAAGGTATCCTCACATGTTGTTGAAGAGAAAACGGGGGAACAATGCTGTTATTAAGCTGCAGCAGGGAGTGTTTTGCTAGACTGTTCGATATTGGAAAGGGGTTACTACTGTGCAACATTTAGGTCAGTGGAGCAAACTGCCATGGGAGGGTATGGAGTCTGTCATGGCTAGACTAGATACGTGTCTATGATAGATGATCTAGGACGACCCATTTAGAGGTTGCTTCCAGCCTAAATGTTGTATGTGATTTTTGTTCTCTTCAGGTACAACTCTTGACAGATTGGCTTGTTCTTCCAGTCAGAATGTGAATTATTACAGCCCTACTGACAAAAAAGCCCTCTGTGCTAAGAACAGCATATAAGCTAGAAATATTACGGATATTACTTTGCATGTTGTAACAGATATAATGCCAAGTAATTATTACATAAACTCAGTGGTGTGGTACTGCTTATGAATAAACTCTTGTATCTGTATTAAGTATTTAGACTATTTTTTAAAAACATTTTTTTCTTCTTTCTTAGAATTTTTTTTTCACAGAAATGTATTGCTATTTTAAGGTTAGGAAATGTATAAAATTTTAGAGAATAATATTATGCAGAAGGTGAGAAACGCTCTGTGTCCCTATGACCATACAAGTTAATCTTTCCTCCTACAAACATTCATCATAGTCATAGCTCCCAGGGAAGGGTTTATGGGACCTACAGATCAGTAGTTCAATGCACCTGTGTGTTTTGTGTGTGTACACATAGCATACACAGTGTATGTAATAGTGGGGTAGTGTTACTCAACTGTTACTGTAGTCAGTGGGATTTTTGATTGATTCCAGGGCACAGAAGACATGTTTTTTCTATTTCAGGTTATGGTTTCTTTCATGACAGTTTATTGTTCAAAAGCAGGTTGTATTGTTGAGTAATTAAAATTGGTGCATAGAGGAAGACACACTTTTATCAATAGAAGAAACATAATGTACAGCTAACCACCCACAGCAGGAAAAAATATTTCTCTTTGGGTTCAGTCCAAGTTCCATTGACTTTTACGATATTTGGATGAAGCTTTCTAATCATGTTGCTGTAATGATCTGCAAACCCACTGGGGACTTTACTGCTCCTTGCCAGGACTAGTCGTAATGAAATGATATGAAAAACATTGGCACGTAGGTGCAGAAACACAGCTCTGCAGTTCAAGTTAAGGATTTCTTTCATTTGTCAGAATGAAAGAGAAGGAGAAGCCCCAACATGAATAATAATGACTGTGTTTACTTAACCCCTTTAAAACCCATTTGAAAGTAATGGGTGATCGGAGTATTAGTAAGCAATACTTAGAGGAGCAGTGAGAGATGCTTTAACCTATCCTGAGGACATGCAGCTGGGAAGATCAAGTGTGGTGTGCTGGCCTCTGGCCTTCCCCTGGGGTCTGTTGACTCTGCTCATCTCCCATCAAGTAGTCTTGATAGAATAATAGCTGATTTTCTCTGAATGCTTGCTTTAAAAAAAAAATAATAATTTAAGCTATTTTTGGTGTTCACAAAGGTTCTGGAATGACATGATAACTGTTTGGGATATAATTGACTGAATTTTAATACATCCATTTGCACTTCCTGAATCAGAATCTGTGGTGTTCATCTCTGGAAACACTGAAGTGGGAATTTGAATAACTCTTTGGAGATGTAGAATTCAGTGGGGGCCTTTTCTGCCCTTTTTTGATCTAACCTATCTTCTTCCTTAGTTTTTAATTGTGTCTGAGTTTCTGAATGATCACCGTTATTTGTTCTGCCTTTTGTTTTGCTCGTGAGAAGCCTTTAACTTGATTTCTTATGTTTCTTAGCATTGGCAGTATGTTTTCCTGGCAGAAACACTTTTGCTGTTTAGCATGTTGACTGTGCTGTCTGAAAGTGTTTTAGGTCCCATGCTTGCTCTTGGCTCCTTTCCTAGGGCAGTTTTTCCTCAGTTGGACTTTCCACAGTCAGTGTGGCCTCTTACCATTTTCCTGTTTTCTATTAATTTTTGAGCAGAAGCCCTAACATAGAGTGAAGCCTTGAGGTTTTAAGGGGACAAGTCCTGTTGGAATTGCCACCTTCCAGTCTTTACTCTTTTGCCTGCAGCTGCACTAAACCTCTGCTGAACACAGTAGAGAGAGCAAAGACAGCTTGAAACCAGGTTTTCAATGGGGTATCAGTGTGAGCTGGCACCAGACTCTTGGGCAGAGACGTGAATAAATTCAGAGGAGGCTCTGCTCACACACATTGCCGTTTGTATTTCAAAGGTAAATAATTTGCTTCTCTAAAATGTATTGTTTTAGTGACCTTTTGGGGGACGTTAAAGGTATCTTAGAGAGGGATCATTTTAGTACGCTGTTTAGGAATCTTTATTTTGTTTTGGCTCTATTTGAACCATCACAAAAGGATACCAGGGTGGTACTTCGACCACAACAATGCTTTCAAGTCTTGAAAATTCAGGATAAAACCTGTCTATCTGCCCTAAAGTAATGAGTCTACTGTCAAGTACAAAATCATGGTTAATTGTTATTTATGGCTCTTAAGTTCAGTAGGGTTCCTGGTAAGTTTATTTCTTCAGCTAGCACAGTAATGATACAGAATTTCAAACTTTCCTTCATGCCTTTTCTATCACTCTTCATCTATGCTGCAGATCTCAGATGTTGGACAAGTATTGCCTTTGCGTGGGGCTGCAAAGGTTGAAGATGACACTCTGCCCATGGATCATCATTGCTAATTAGCTGAAAATTACTACTCTACCACTCTACTTGTTGAAAGAGTCGCACAAGGGCTCTGTTTCTTACTGCAGGCAAAGCCATCTGGATTGGCTTCAGTGGCTACTGAAGGTCAGCGGAGTGCTCAGACTGACTGAAATAGGAAGATGAGCTTCTGGCCAGCAAGAGGTGACAGTGGAGACAGGAGCACCTTCAAATGGGGACAGGAGCTAGAGGAAGAAGAGGACTTCTGTCATGGGTCCTAGCCAGCAGTAGTTTTCCTTTAAATGAGGCATGCTGGGGTAGATCAGATAGCTCAATATTGTGTATTTTCCTCCATGATGCTGTGCAGAATTGGTTGAAATCCATAAGCAAAAGTATACCAGAACCTGTCACGTAACTGTATTTGCAGGAGCTTTCCACCATCCTCCAAAACCTAGCCTTTTCTCTGAGATGATTCTCCAGGCTGTTGACTACATTTTTGAGAGCCGCAGTGTCCTCGGCAATGATTGCGTCAGGACCATCAGTTGTTATTTCTAGGTCCTCAATTTTCTTTTCAGCCTCCTGCTGTTTTAATCCCAAACCTTCAAGCTTCCTGTCCATGGAAACCATAGTAGCCTGGATTAAGTCCAACCTTCCAGAAATACGTACTGCATGCCTTGTAAAGAAATTAAATAATACTGGATGGGCAAGGACCACAGCTCTAGACATGCCAAAGCAAAGGCAGGTAAGCCCTTCTACCAGGCTGCAAGCTGTATATGTATAGGCTGCCAGATCCCTCACAGGTCATAATTTCCTCAAGGGCATGTTAAAGTCACTGCCCCTTCTCTTACAAAAATCATAGATGACAGTGTTAAAATCTTAAATCACTTGAGTGATTGTGAACAGTAGGACGTAGCACACCTGGAAAATTTCTTTTCAGACAGCTCCTGAAAACAGATCCACGTGATAATTTCTTGAAAACACATCTTAAGTCAGCTGTATTTTTCATCATTGTAGTGAACGTGGTTGTTTTTTTAAAGCCGTCCCCGTAGTCCCAGGCACTTGGTTTGGTGCAGTTTGTCCCATCTCACTGTACACTGTGCAGATGGGAAGAGAGGGCTCGGGTGGTCCTCCCTTCCCAGCACAGGAGAAGGCTGCAGAAGGCAGCAGCACCCAGCCTGCCGCCCACTTCCCCCTCCCCGCGGCCCCAGGGAAGGGCGCTCAGCCTGGGTTGTGCCCGCTGCCATGGGCAGGGCTGGGGGGAGCTTTCCCTTCCCAAACGTGGTGGAATAGCAGCTAGGGTCAGTCGCAGGCGTGCTAGGGACCGCTTTTTGTTGTGGAAATAGTGTAACCTTTCTGATCCGGGCACCTCTGCATTTCTGCAAAACGCAAATGAGAATGTAAGGTTTCCTGCTAGTGGCAGAGGCCAGTATTGAAATCTTTACGTAGGACTTTTCACTCCAGTCACAGGAATAACACACCTGTTTTACAGATTTTTGCTGTCGTAACTATCTCGGCCAAAGGTGTAATGAGGCTTGATCCTTGATGTGATCCCTGACTGACGCAAAGCTCTCACTGTTCATACACTTATGACAAACCTCTATTTTTACAGAAACATTTTTGGCTTACTGGATGAGGGAAGAGGGACCTTAGGAAAAAAGCTGTGCCAGCAACTAATATGATTTTGCTGGTACGAATGAAGCCTGTGCTGGGAACACACTGTCAGTACAGTTTGCTAGGACAGCTGCACCAGCCGAGCTATCCTATTCTGGATACAGCCTTGTCTTCTGTTCCAGTTTGTCATGCATGATTTATCTTTCTGTCACCTCTTCAGGTCCCTAGGCACCTCTCAGCGTAAAAAGAAGTTAAAACACAATACATACGAGTCTGCTCTGTATTGGAGTCTTGACCTTTAATATATCACATTTTCATATTACAGCTTTGCCAGCAAATAGGCTGTCCTACTAGAATCACTACTGCTGTAGTGATCTGTAGAGGTCCTACCTCAGCCATGCTTCAGCTTTATTTGCTTCCACCTACAAACTCTCAAGCTGCTTGAAATGCCTTTGAGTGGAGATAAGGTTTTCAGATTGCCTGGGAGATCATAACCCAGAACTCCAGTAGTCCAGTGAGGAGAAAAACCTGTCATCAAAAATCTGAGAAAACACTCTGACAACTCAAGCTTCAAAAGGATTGCTTAATGTTTTGTCCTGTTATGAGAGTTTAATTTTTATCATTTTATTAATTTTTGGTGTTTTTCTCCAGCCCCACTTTGGTTCTCTCATTACATTTTCCTTCCTTTTCTAAAGAAAGTGCTGGCATCTTGCTCTGTGATTTCGTGGCTGCATTCGTCCTGAGCAGACCGGTGTGTCGCTCTGACGGCAGGTTCACAGTTAGGCTCCGTAGATCAATAAACCATCTCGGTTAGTTGCTGAGCATATCAGATTTGAATTTTAAAAATCCACAGTCGCACTTAGAATACCACAGAGGCCAAAACCTGATGTAATTTTTAAGAGGCACCTGAAGAATTGCTCTATATTTCAGTCTGCCAGCATTATCTTCTGACCAGTTCACTGTTTGATTGGGTTTTAGTCTCCTGTTTTTCTCTGCAGCTATTGAAGGTATTTTTTTCTTTCTTTCTTTCTTTCTTTTTTTTTTTTTTCTCCTCCAAGAGACAGACAACTGTGTCTTTAAAGAAACAAAACAACTGTGTCAACAGATGGGAGAGAAAATGCTGTGTCTGAAATAGTGCTACGAATAAACGGTGTTAAAAATAGGTAGTCTTGCCACAACTGTTTCTTGGGCCAATGTGGAAATCCTCCCTTCCCATACTAGCGTGCTATCAAAACTACTAAAACCGTGTTAGAAAAACTGCCAAATTAGTCTATAAAATGTTGCTAGAATAATAACGACCCTTTTCCTGTCTGATTGTAACAGCCAGGCTAGTAAAGGGGAGAGGCTAAGAGAGCCCTGCTGCCAAGGGAGAGCTTGTAACAATTCCTTGCATTGACCCCTGGCCAGCAGCAACTAAAACACAGCTCTTGGAGCTGTGGACGTCATAGATTTTAATGAGGTGGCCCCCTTTGCCCCGCAGCTGTGCTAGGACAACTGTGTAACGAGGAACTAGAGGGTGTCAGAGGCTTGCCCCTTAGATGCATAATTTTGCTACTAGGTATGGAGGAAAATAATTTGCCTGACCCAAAACTATCCGGGGAGAGCCCATGGCAGTTTTGCTAGCAAGTTGTGTCTGTTCTTTTTTTTGTAAAAAAGAAAAAAAAAAAAAAAGAAAACTCCTGCCCTCCCCAAAATAGGAAAGCAAGCCAAAGTGTGCTTAAACGTGGTTGCTACTAGCAGAATTACAGCTGCAGTTTAGACATTGCATTTCTGCTTTCCATCTGTTGTCTCACTTATTTTTTCAGTCTGTCTCCTTGCTTTCAATTGTCTCTTCTGTGTCTCAGTTTATCCAATTTTCAGGGCTGGCCAGCCATTTCAGCATTATCGCTGTCCTAATGGCTGTAAGAAGAGCAGAGAAGCTCTTCACTAAATGATTTCTTTTTTTTCCACAATGCCTCTCTGCTTTGTTTGTTTGGGTTTTGTTTGCGCTTGGTGCTCTATGTTGTGTCATCTCGAAAGAGAGGAGATGTTTGCATAATGTGTGTTTTGCTATAGTTGTTTAATTCCTGCGAACATTTATACTATACGGCTCATGGTGCCTTTGGGGCAGGGACAGACTGTAACCTCAGGGACTGAATCAGGTCTTTGACCGTGCTCCTCACCCCTCTGGCAGCCTGGAGGGGCTGGAGGACAGGTAGAGCCTGGGCTTCTGCCCAGGGAGACCTGCTGTGGAGGAAGCAGCCTTGGGCAGCTAAGCATGATTTCGGGCGACCCCAAGGCATTTGTTATTTATTCGTGACCTCTGAGATAGGGCAAACCATGAAGGTAGGTAAGGCCCTTCCATCTGGGGAGAAGGGCAGCAGTAGGCGAGCGGTACAGCCTGCGGCCGAGTGCAAATTCCTCGTGACCTGGTGCAGCCCTGCTGTTTGCAATAGGCTTTTCCTTTCCCTCATCTGCGGTCGAGGAATGCTTCTGGGGATCCATGCTTGCCTGGAAGTTGTCTGTTAGATTAATGTTTCTTGCTGAGACTAAAGGAAGTCTAAAGGAAAAGAAAAGACTTTAGAGACTTCTCAGTTTACTTCTGCACGTCTAGGAAAGAGACACATTCCTTATCAAATCTTGTGTTCATTTTTTTTTCTACTCTTTCCTCATTGTCATGTGAGGAAAATGGAAATGGATGAGTTTATATGCCCATGATTTTTCCTTTTTCTTCTGGTAGATAAGGAAGCATCATCTCATCCTGCCTCTGTGGTTCCCTGCAATTTGTGGGAAGTGTGCATGTTTGTCTGTGTCCAAATATATGTCCCACTTTTTGTTTTGGTTTTGCTTAATAAATCTATGGATGAATTAAAAAGACTAGTATGTGTGTAAGTGACAGTTTGATTAACAGCTGAATTTGACCTTCTTCCAGTACGATGAGCTCAGAAGAAAATTTTTGGTGTTACATCCTGAGTCTGTGAAAAAAACATATTCAGAAGGATGCATGCCATCTATTCACTTTTGACTTGAGCACACGCTTTGCTTTGCTGAGTTGGCTCTACTGATTAGAGATGGAATTAAGCATAAGCTTAAATGACTTGCTCAGCTGTGACTGAGGTTGCATAATTTGTCTGCTCATTTTCCTCGAGCTTTCCTATTGAATTCAGTGAGAGTAGAATCAGGCCATGGCGATGGAGAGGTGATGCGGGTGTAATTGGAAGGATATGCCAATTAAAACTTACTCCTTTTGTATTGCAAAATGAAGTTTTGCTTTCTTGCTTTGGCCAATTTCAAATTACGCTCTCGAATTCTGGTCAGGTCAGTGTTGTTTTATGGGAAAAGTATAGCAAAATATTCTTGCTTTAGCTGTAGGAATATATAAATTGGATCCCTCAAAGCTCTCCTACAGCTGTAACCAGGCTAGCTGCTCTTGGACTGCCTCATTTTTCAGACCATTTCATTCTTGGACTGGACACCAAAATCATTAGAAAACATTTACTGGCAGTATTTAATAGCATATTAAAAACAAACAAACAACAACAACCAAAAAATCAAAAACACCAGACATTTGTGATGCACCACTAATCTATTGGTAATTTGTTTAACTCCACTCATCCACACATACAGGGGAATAAAATAAAGTGATTAAAATAAAAGTGATTTAAAAAAATATCTTCATATTTATGGCTTTTTTTTTTCCTTTTTCTGAGAGTCCATGGTGATAGCAGGAGGTGAAAAATTGCAAACAAAATTAAGAAGTTCAAGTTAGCTGTGGAGCCAGAAGTGTGATTCAGGAGCTGAAAATATCTCTGCGCTTCATGCATCAAACTCAAACACTGCTTTGGCAACGCCCCCTGGATCAGAAACAGAGTTTGAGGTCATTCCTCCTCCAGCCTGCCATGTATGGATAGGGCCCACGCTCATGACAAATTACCGACTTAGTGAGCGAGCACCAAGAGCACAGTGACATCAGCGCAGAGGGATCTTGCCTCACAGTGGAGGACGGAGGACTCCACGGCCTTCTTTCTCCTGTCTTTCTTTAGGCCTGGAGGGGCAGTGTGGAGGCACTGGGAATGAGGACACTTTAAACATTCCCTTTCTAGATGTGGAAGTGACAAGAGGCAGAGAAGGAAAGCACCCACCTCCTTGTAAAGGAGTTGTGAAGCATCCTGTAGAAATGCTAACAAAGTTTCTGGTCAGAGGTGTATTAGTGTCCCATTCAAATTTCTAGGACAAATCACAGAATGGTTTGGGTTGGCAGGGACCTTAAAGTCCATCCAGTTCCAACCCCCCCTGCCATGGGCAGGGACACCTCCCACCAGACCAGGTTGCTCAAAGCCCCATCCAGCCTGGCCTTGAGCACCTCCAGGGATGGGGCATCCACAGCTTCTCTGGGCAACCTGTGCCAGGGCCTCACCACCCTCTGAGTAAAGAACTTTATCCCAACATCTCATCAAAATCTCCCCTTTTAGTTTAAAACCATTCCCCCTTGTCCTATCATCTGCCTCAGTAAAAAGTTGCTCTCCATCTTTTTTGTAAGACCCCTTTAGGTACTGAAAGGCCTCAATGATGTCTCCCCAGAGCTTTCTGTTCTCCAGGTGAACATCCCCAGCTTTCTCAGCCTGTCTTCATAGGAGAGATGCTCCAGCTCTCTTATCAACCTTGTGGCTCTAAACATACGACATAGCTGCTCGTGGTGGTGCTTCACTGTGGACGCAGACCTGAAAAGACAATGGTTCATGCTGTGCTGTACAGGTCTTTACAACCAGGAGCACAGTGTCAGAGGTTGATCTCAGAGTGCCTTAAATGAAGTCTGTGCTTTGACTTAGCACTGCTGAGTTTGACTTAATACTTGCTGAGGTTTTAATTTTATTTTATAGAGAGTAATGACTAGATTTTGCAGGTAACTACAACCAAAACTCTGTAAACGTACCCCAAGTCCTTAGAATCCTCTGCTGACAAATTTCTGTTGTTCCCAGTCATTTCAATTCCCTGGTGTCCTGCATGTCTGCCTAGTTGCCAACTTCTCAGGGGCAAGTGAGCTCTCATCCTGCTGAGCTTGTCCAGTGCTGCTGCCAGTGCTCTGCCATGGCATTGAACAAGGTGCCTATGGGGATGGTCTTTCCAGTGAGATTGTTCTGGCAGCTTAAGTGATTGTCGTGGGTTTGTGGGTCACCTGATGCATTACAGCCCACCTGCTTGGCAGCTACCAGTGGCTCTGCTTTGGTTTCTTCATGGTGTGTAGGGCTGTACTTTTTTTTTTTCATTATTATTTGATTTTTTTTTCCCCAAGATACGGGTGTCATAGCAGGGTAGTCACAGAATCACAGCATGACTGAGGTTGTAAGGGACCTCTGGAGGAGGCCAGCTGGTCCCACCCTCCTGCTCAGGAAGGGCCACCTAGAGCAGGTTGCCCAGTTGTTCAAAGAGGGAAGAAAAAACAAGGCACTGGTGCAGGAGATTCCTCAGGATGGTTTTGCTGAAGCTTGTTTGGATCGCTTAGAGCATGAGCTTTACCAGGAATCCTATCCTGGGCTCAGCTGAGACCTGCTGTTCTTGCCTCTGCCCCCTCCCAGATGATCGTGAAAGGTACTCACGTCTTTGTGCCAGCTGCCTGCCCAAACAGCCCGATCCTCTTGGCAACAGCAGACTAGACAAATGGGTTGAGCAACATGTGTATGTGGACACAGTGTCAATTGTCAGCCTGACCATTGTCTAAAAGCATCAAGCCTGGTTAGCTGAGGGCACTGATCTCAGCTGGCAGTGTCTAAACTGCTATTTGCAGTGAGGTTATGGACCTATACTTAGGGGGATGTGCTCTTGCTAATTTAGCTCCTGGCTGAAGTGGGAAAAAAAAGTAACCCAAAATCATAGTTCCAGCACTAGCAGCAAAACAGGATCCTGCACATTGTAGATTTTGGCAATAAAAGAAATAACCTAGAGAGGATCCTGTACTCCATATAATACTGTCAAAGAAATCAGGTGTTTGATTTTCATAAAGTGGATCACTTATGTGTAAAGTAAAAAAACAAAGTTCATAGGTGATGTTCCAAAAGTCACTTGGCATGATATATCTTTTAGGTAAATTTTGTTCTTACTGCTAACTTTCTGGAGAGCCTGAGAGGTAACAGAAACAGCTTCACAAACATAGACATGCGTTAGTATGTATGGCTATTTTTAGTTGCATAATATGTATACATATGCATATATACATATACACGTACATGCATGTATGTGCACACATCTGCATGCATATGAATTTGTAAATGAATACATTTCAACAAATGAAAAATGTTGCAAAGTTTTCTTGGTGTTCTTTGCATTCAGATCTGCAGCACGGTGCTAGCATGCAGGAACAAAAATACCAAAATGAAGAAAAGCTGTGAATAAACAAAATTTTAATGGGCTGTCACACTCCTATTGAGAAAAATGTGGAAAACAAAGAAAGCATAAATACAGAAAAATATATTAGGCTTCAATTTTATGTTTTGGTAATGAAGATGAAAATGTTTACAACATAGAGACATAAGATTAAAAAAATATATATACCTTTAAATTTGGAGGTAGTTCAAGATTTGATCCATTAATTTCAGCAAACTGCTTGTAGGAAAGCATATTTCTGCAGCATCAAGGGCTTCCAGAGTGACCTGGAATTAGGAGGGTAAAGGTAGAGACACTATAAGTATTTTAATTCATCTATTCGCAAATGATTTGTGTGAACACATTAAGTGAGAACACCAGTATAGTAATGGGAGTAATTTTCTTTCACTTCTTCCAAATTCAATTGCATACAGTATGATTGCATTTGATCAGGACGTGAACATCATTTCTCAGATGATTGTGTTCTGCCATTGATCATATGAAGCCAATTTAAAGCATGACATTGCTTTTACCTTCCTCAAGTAGGGAGGCACTTTTACTTCTAGTCTTAGCTGCTGTAGATATCAATTTGTGTATATAATAAATTGTGCTTTGTTTAGAGAGTGATAACTGTAAAATATAGCTCATTCAGAGAGTAAGTACTGAGATTGAGATTGATGTCTGGAGCTTAATGCATCATAGCGTCAATCAAGCAAGTTCTAGACTTCTTACTCCTCCCAATGCGGACTGTTATTCTTGTAATTCTCTGGACTTTGTGTTTGAAAAGGAGAAAGAGAGCAGAGAGAAAAGTCTGCATGGGCTGTTTCACATATATAAAGGAGGGGTTTGAACCTATGGAAAAGAAGTGGGAGATTTGTGTGTTGCCTCAGTGCTTTGAGTTACCAGCCATGAATTTGAGCCCTGGGGTGGCAAGCTGCAGAAGTGTGCGACTTTTTCTACCTGTGTTGTGTGGATCATCTTTGGTACGAGCAATCTTATAGACTTGGTCAATCTGAGTCCTGAAGTGAATTCCCTTCCCATGGTAAGGTACAGTCTGTGCTGGAATGATACCTGCTGCAAGCCAGTTAAGGAGTAACAGAGGCAAGGCTTTATTTGCCCTTTGTACTCTTGAGGCAATTTCACCCATTTATTGTGCTATTTCAAAACCTTAGAATAATTAGCAGTAAAATAAATATTTGCCAGTTGTTTTCCTTAAACTTTAGTTTTTCATTAAAATACACATGAGATTTCTGATTTTTTTTTTACCTTGTAAAGTGCACAGGAATCTTCCTCTCATACCTCCTCAATTAACTGAAAAGTGACAGTGTAACAGAAATATAAGAAGTAACACAAAGTTCTTGTTGATCCATGAAATGACTTAATCTTTGTGGTCAGATGCTGCCAGTGCCTACTGCTACATTTTTGTTTCACTACTGAAGGTGTAGTTATACAATCAGAGTGATTAGTGGAGCTGCCAGGGGAGAGTCTAGCACTTTTTTCAAAAGCAGATGGTAAGAGTCATCATCAGAGTACCTCTGCCTATGTGTTTCCAAGTCCCATGTAAAAAGCTAATCCCTGAGTGTATGAGCTACAAAGTTCAAACTGAAAAAAGTCTTCCCAGCAGTGTCATGCCATGCTTCTCATACTCTCATTCCCCTTCTGATGTGCTTGTTTAATCTTAGTCTCCATGGCTGGCAAACAACAGCAGTATATTAAAACAGTCTTGACCAGATATGACCAAATGCTAGGAAATGATCTGCAATGGTTGTTGCATTGTTGCCTTTCTTTGCTGGGCTGTTGTTAAAGGAACTCGTCTTCTTTTGCTTCCAAACAACCAAGGATTGCACAACATTGCAATGAATGCAGTGATAAAAACAAATTAAAAGTTCCTGGTTTTAGTATCACAACAAAGCCTTTGGGAACTTTAATTGGGCAGTAAAATTCTGTTTGATGACACGTGCATCATTTGGAGTTGTTAAAGGCTCTGTCGGTTGGCTGTTCCCTCAGACCACGTACTGTTTGTTAGCTCCAACATTTCTGTAAGGTTGTTAACTTAGTAAGGAAAGGCATTAGTACTGCCTAGACAAAATCATACTGTCCTTAACCAGAACTTTGACTAATATTTTACCTAATTATAAGTAAAGATTAAGCTTTTTAAATACTCAGAAACTGACCCAACTTTCATGGAAGTCAGGTGGAGTCTTTCGCACTTGAATCAGACCCTAATGTGTCCATTGAGGAACACCGCTGAAGACAGTGAAGTCTACCGCATGAGTGAATATGCTGACTCGCACCAGTTAAAAGCTAAAAGAGAAATTGGTGAAAACAGGATATAGCATTCCTCATGGATTTCAGTTCAAAGACTTTTTTGAAGCTGGAACAACAGTATGATTTTGTGTCATAAATGATATATTTCACTTATGATTTTGTTGTCTTTTAATGGAAGTCCCCTCTGCTCCTCCCAGCTTGCTATCGAGAGGATTTAGTCTAAATGAGCCCCTTGTCTTTGGGTTGGGGGCAAGATAAACAGATTTGCAATTCACGTTCATTAAAAAGAACTTTATGCAAGTGTAGCCAGCATCATTAAAGCCAGCTAGGCCTGTCTGAAAGCATAAAGCACGGGGCCGAGGGCTAGAGGGTATCCATATACCAACAGGGAAAGCAAGCTGCAATTTGGTGCACCCCTAGGTTTTAGTGAAGGGTGGACTAATAAAGATTCGTGACTTCTTTATTGCTTTGTTTTGTTTTTTGACTGGAACTTTTCTCAGGCTAGTTGTAAAAATCGAGAGTGAAATACCGGCCCTGCTAAAAACAGGATTTTGCCCTTGAGTGCAGCCTTGCCAAAGTTTCACCCATAGATTAAAAACGTATTGGGCTTTGTCTGCTCAGAGATTGAAAAGTGGTTCCTGGCTCCGCATCCAGATTCATTTCCTAGAAAGCTGTATATTGATGTGATAAAATGTCAGTGTCTGGAGCCAGAGCATATGTTCTTTTATATACTCAGATGCCTGTATAGACCACTGTTGACATCGCTGGTTAGTAACACATTATCATTTGCTATTTGTTTTTGTTGCTGATAGCAAACAGTACAGCATAAAGCATAAGCGCATGCCTTCTTCTACTAACTAGTTCCAGGCCTGCTTCACCCTTCATGTGTTGGCACCCTGTTTCCCTCAGCTCGCATTTGCGCTCTGCTGATGGTGGAAGCATGGGGCTTTGCCCACCTGCGTGGTGGGCAGGCTTTGCCCGGGGTACGGGGCAGTGTGAGGAGCCCTTGCGCTCATGAGAAGCCCAGGGAGGTTTTCTGTGTACTCCTGTGGGAGCTTGGTTAGGCCATGGCCAACGATCTGCAAGTCCAGTGTGCCAAGTTTGGCACTTTCCTGTCAGAGGCCTCCGCCATGCTCCTCTGCCACAGTGCTTGTCAGTCCTTGAGGAGCAGGCACCTTTCCTGCTGTGGTGACCCAGCTGCTCCATGAGGGCGGCCAGCCAGGGCCCAGCGTCACAGCCATGCACCACAGGGCACGGCAGGGCGAAGAGCAGAGGGGACGTACAGGGCCTCCTGCTGGGACCTTGTGCTGTCAGGTGGTTCCCCAGCAGCTGCCCTGGGGTGCAGCCCTCTCCAGGAGCACAGCCACCCCGGGATGCCCTCCTCATTGCCCATCCCTGGCAAGTAGCCTGCGGTGGCAACTCACATGCAGGTGTTCAAGAGCACAGGGAAGCCTGAAAGGAAGAACCCTGGGCAAAATGCAAGCTGTAGTTATCTGAGCTTCACAGCATATATAACATAGGTTATAAAATCAAGGCTGACGTGACAAAAATCCTTAAAAATCCTTCATATTTATTTTTCTAAATAGGTGGAGGAGAGTGTGAACAGCCATATTCGCTGGAGTGCTGAACCGAATTGCCTTGACTGGAACCATTATTCACTTGCACCTTTGACGGCAGCAGCCAGGTAGGAGAGCAAGGAAAGAATGTGTTCGAATGAACTGGGGAAGCAGGCCTGGGTGGATATTTTTTTGTTCTCAGAAAGCTTTAACTGAAAGTAGCTCGCATTTAAATAGTAACTGATTACTTGTCAACCTTTTGTTGCAAGTGAACTCACCTCTTGCTGAAACCAGAAGCATTTCTCTTTCTGGACAGGTTGTGTTTTTGGTAATTCAGAAGTGGTGTCTTTGCTTTGACCGTATATTTGGTTTGCCGCTTTCTCTTCTTTGTATAGTTCTTGCATCAAGAATCCAGGGAGCACACTTTCTGAAAGAAATAAGCAGAAAAATTTACTTGTAAAAAGTACAAGAAAAAAAAACAAACAACAGTGGATGGGGTTTTGATATCTAAAAGAGCTGCTTTTATTATTGTTATTATTTTTCAATTGTCCTAAAGAGTAAGTTGGTGGTTTCTGTTTGGCCGTCTTGCCATTTCAAGTGCACCATTGATGATACTGTTTAAGATCAAGGTTTATTTTTTCCTCTGGGTCTTGAACACATGGGCACATGCAAACTGCGGTTATGAAAATAATGACACTGTAGTAGCCTGATACCCAAGCTAGCTTAAAGTTAGTGGATTCCCAGTAGCAGTTTAGCTATGGCAACACAATTCAGAAGCCAGTTTATCTTGTCAGGAAAAGGTCTGTTTTCAGCTAGTTGTTGCAGCTCCATGTTTGTTTGGGGTGCTAGTCACAGGTTGGACAGATTTCACACTGACTTTGTCTCAGAGACTGTGCCTTCGTGTAGTAGACAGAGTTAGTTTTGTTGCAGCAGCACTGAGGAGCTCCTCTTCTCTAATATTCTGTGTACTGGTTAGCCTTCCGAATGTCGTAAGACTGACTTAAAATAGTGAAAAATTAAGGAAATGTTTCATCCTTGTCATTGGCTTTTTTTTGTTATTATTATTCAATATTTATCTGCAACCATAAGAATGGTTGCAGGCATATAAAGAAGACACAAGAGTTTCTCATGCCTTACCATGATCCCAGGAGGTGTTCAAAGAAAACATACAATGTATTTTGAGATGAAACTGCCATTTTTTTCAGAACTGTAAATGGGATTAGACCTCTGTTTCATTCTATATATGAATTGAAGGAAGGAATGACAGGGGTTAAATTGAAATGGGCTGTCCCTTGAACCTTTGCTCAAACCTGGAACTGATCCCAAATATTCTGCAGTCCATGGTGCTGCTATATGGGATATCTCTTCTTGTGGATCCTTTTGCAAGTCCCTTCAATTGAAGTTGTGTCTGTGAGCGTTGCACTATTTCCCCCCTGCAGTCTGAGACCTGAGATCTTCCCATGCAGCCTGGGATCAGAGCTAGGTGAGAGGGGTGCAAATTAATGCCTGTCAGCAGGGGTGTTAACAGGGAACATGCTCGCAAAAAACTACGCATCATACTTGCCATAGGTCCTGTGGAATTTATGGTGAAAGTTCAGCAGGGAAACAAACTGTCCTAATGCACCCGTGAGCTCTGCTCCCTGTTTGGGAAGCATTAACAGTGTGTGAAATTTATAAGCAGGAGTAATGGAGTACCAAAACCTAGCCATGTCCTGACTCACCAGGCAGGATTTAAGGAGAAAACTGAGAATTTTGGTACACAAGAGTGTGGCAGCCATCCTCCAAAATGGGTTTTTAGCATAAATTTTTCAGGTTTCATTAGTGTGTAACTTAATGGTACTTCTGTGCATTGGACCCTTGCTGCTGTGGCTCTCTTCTATGCTGAGAACTCCCCTTATAATTTGTCAGCCTAGTAATGGTGTACTTTACTTTTTGGTTTGGAACAGCTGAACTTTAGAATAGATGCTCTCAATTAATGTAGTTCAGAGTGGTGTTATTGTAACTATGATAATATGTATTGCAGCCTTCTGTGCTAAGGATATTAAAGCAAGCGCTTAATACTGGTAGGGTAGTAAATATGCCATGTGAGCTAATAAAAGGCTCCCATTAAGAAACTGAACCCTATATTGCATACTTTACAGGTGAAAACTTGCAGTTTGATTCCACAGCTAGATATGGGGCGATAGCAAGGCACATTTTCCCTGAAGACAGGAGCATGCAATGCTGCCAAACCAGCAGTCCCAGGCGCCCTGCAGGGGATGATTCTTGCAGCAGAGAGAGATTGCACAAGCTGTGGTGTGGAGGACTAGCTGCTTTATTTTGGCTGAGTATCTTCTGAAGATACTGGTCCTGATTCCCTACTGTCTGAAACCTTTTGCTATTTATACCTGGGTAAAATGAATGCCAGGCGAGCATAAAATGCCACTACCCTAGTGCTAGAGGAGCTGTTATCCACTTTGCCCAAATATAAATGACCATGCAAAGGGTAAAGCAAGTTCAAGGTCTCTCTTTTTGTTACGGCATTGCCCTTAGATCCTGCAGCTTGTTGATGAGTGTGTGTGAGCAGGAAAAGGCTGTGCTTCAGTGGTGGTGGTTTGAGCTCTAGATGTGCAAGTGCAAGGAGAATCGAGAACACTAATTTCTTGTTCCACTACTAGTCAGAGAGAGAAAAACATGTTTCTTCTTCTACTTCCAGGAGGTGGCTGAGCAGGATAGTAGCATAACAAATTTATTTGCTAGTTTTCTGACAGTCTGGGGTAGGAAGAAAGATGCTCGAAAACAGCTGGAGGAGGCAGAAATGGACATTGTGACTTGAAGTCTCCCTGCCCTTGGGCATTCAATAGCAAGCAGTGCATTAACATGCCATATATTGGAAGGACACAGTCCTTGAAATCCTCTGGCACTGCAAGCTACTGCTTTTAAACTAGAACAGAGACAGATAAGGGTAACGTGAAGGAGAAATTCAGCATTGCATATTATAAAATTGAATCCTTAAAAAAACTGGTCACTTTTGGCGGAATTTCATATATTGTAAATAGAATCCGTATATATTCATGCTTATTTTAAACAGAATATAGTGTACTGCAATTTCTGCTATCTACGCAAATATCTCGGTAGAGTAATTTAAAACAGATCTATTTTGTAGCCAGCACTGCGCCAATTTAATAGTAATACTGGCCTATGTTAGAGGTTCTGAGTCAGGTTCTGATAGCTATATACCTGCTGAAGACAATGAAGACCTAGCATGGGGTGAGGGCATCAGTGTCCGGCTCTTTGTGAGCAGAGCTGTTTGTGAGTCCTGTGCTACAATGCCCACTGCTGTGGAAAGGACCGATTCAAAAAGCAAGAAATGCAAATCATTTTGAATTACAGGCAGCAAGAAGGATCCTTCCATAATACCTAGATAAACCTCCATTTATGTACTATATTTCAACAAATAGCCTTTTCTTTTTTTAGGGATGGGGTGTCGTAAGATTATTAACACTGAACCACACCCAGTGCAATTCATTTTATGTAACTTCTAATACATGCATTTACCTATTCACATACACTTTTCCCTGTTCTAAATATATCCTAAGGTTACACATGCAAGGCTCACAGCTTCAATGCAGACATAGAATGAACAATTGTGGTTTTGAATCTGCTGGTGACAAATACCCAGAATTATTTTAACATGTCATGCTGTAGTAATGCTAAATTAAATATTTCAAAACATAAACAAGAAACTTGTATTATGTAGATCTTTAAAAGTAATACCGTGAACCTTCCTTCTTGTCGCTGTATTCTTATGAGAAATTTGAAGAATTTACATTTTTGAAAAAATACATAATACCCGTTGCAATTGTGCGAATCCATGTTAGAGGATTCTTTTGCTCACAGATGCTTTGCTAATAAGTTCTGAGCCTGAAAAGTTTTGGTTAGTTGGGAATCTCAGATCCGTGCTAGCAGTTATCTCCAGATGGCTGCAATCTATTTTGTACCAAGCCTTCAGCATCTCAGCGGTTGCATGTTTGGAATTATGAAACACACTGTTCCACTTGTTTTTGCCAGTAAATATACTGTGCATTGTATGTTAAGTTTTGATGGGTGGTATAGTTCGAAGAAGAGGTAAGAGAGAAAATGTGGGGAGAGAAAAAGAGAAAGGAAAAGGGTAGGACAGGAGAGGAAAGAAAACGCAGCAAGAAAAGTTTGTCTGCGTAATGAATTCAGTCTGACTGGCAAACACAATCTGACTTCAAGTTGTGAATTTCATTGAATTTGATCCAAGAAAGACACAGCTGAGCAATCTGCAGGAAGCAATCTTTTCCTAGAAGTATGCAGCTCCAAACTGTACAAATTCTTCCACTGATCGTAAAATTTCTGTGCACCACTAAACCTGTGTAATTGGATACTTTTGAAAAGAAAGTAGTGTATTGAGATATTCAACTAAAGAATAACAAAAACATCATTGAATGTAGAATTTTGAAAGAAGAAAAACTATATAATTTGAAGTTGGCCAATGAAACCCTAGTGATAAGGACAGTTAATCATTTCTGGTGCAGCTGTTTCCTGACATTTCTGCAAAATGTTGTGGAAAAATTAATGAAGGTTCGTTCAGTAATGGTTTCAAGCTTGGCTAGTGGAAAATATGACAGTATTTCCATCGTCAATTAAGAACAAGCAAGGCCTTTTTTTTTTTTTCTGTAGGGGAAGTGGTATGCAGTTTGTACTGCACAGGAAATTGTAGACTTGAGAGCAGCTGTGTGATAGCAACAGGTATGCAGAGAATATGAAAAAGAGCCTGGGCCCTTTGCTCTTATCACACGTGTTTCAGTGCAGCAGAACTCTGCGACATGCTGGAAGAGACAACTTGCTGCATGGCATGACGCTACCTATCTAGCATGTGGGGTATTCCTTCGAGTGTCCGACTGAAAATAAACGCCCTTCATGCCACTTCAATAAAAAAGGATATATCAAGTGAGATTTTCATTGTAACTGTGTTTTATTACTGCAGTGTCCCAAAAGCATAACTCATTTTGGTGGAGAGACACAAGATATTTTTTTAACTGATCTCTGTAATTCTTGTTGCTTGCAATTTGACCTCAGGCTATATGATTTTTACAGCCACACAGCACGCCTTAGTGAGCACGTGTGGTTGCTGCGTTCCCCCAGTGCAGAGCATCCCCTGCTATAATGGGCTGGCCATTTTGTGTCTGGGGACGGTGAGAAACCTGTGGGCCTCGCGCGCAGTATGGACGTGGGGTTATATATGTGAACCCAATACCATGTATGTGTACGTAGCATTGCATATAGCTAAGAAAGCATGTGGTTTAGAAACAAGAGCGTGGCCCAGGGCTGTATTCACATCGCAGATCAGCATAGCTGAAGGTTACTGTAGCAGCTGAGCAGTGGCCTCTGTCCACTCCTTCACCTCATGGCAGCAGGCGGGGAGCCAGCTGCCGGCAGCCTCCTCAGCGGCACCTTGGGGCTGGCGCTCCTGCCCCAGCTCTGCAGTGCCCAAGCTCCTCCAGCTCAGCTTGGTTTTGGGGATGCTAGATTGTTCTGCTGTTGGATAGCCTGCATGGGCCAGCATTCAGTCAGCACAGAAACAAGATGCACCGCTGGGAGTAAGTTGTGAAGATCAGTCCCAGATTGCCAGTAGAATTAACTGTTTTTCCCCAAAGGGATCTACATTTTATTTTTGGTTAAAAATGCATTAGTGTGAAATTACAAGGCTTATACAGAACTACTGTAAATCACTGCAAAAGTTTAGGTGAATGATTTAGAGACTCGGTACCTCTTTCTGGACTGTGAGGGGTTTTACAAACCTGCCTACTCTAACAGATTTTTTCTTCCTCTTAACATGCTGAGATAGTTTGAGCCCTGCCATAAATATGATTTCTAGCCTGTTTACACAGTATGGTGATTCATGCTAGCATGGTTGATAGAAAGAAAATACATTATAATGAATGGTTTATGCTTTTCTAATATCACTCTGTAAAGGAGACGCTTACTCAGTGCTCCTGCTGCAAATTTAGAAGACCCTCAGCAAGCTCGCTAAAAATGTTTGTCTTACTTTCTGTAATGTTAGCTATGGAGTGTGTAGTTCTTACTGGTTTAAGCCAGTGTAAAACAATTAATAGCGATGAAGCCCCATCCATGATTTAGCTCCATTCACATAATCATGCAAAAGTCAGGCCCAGGTCCCCTGTCTGTGGTGCAGTCAACTCTAAGGAGCTTTGTTTAAGACTCTCCCAAGCCTGCAATCCCTTGTGTTGGTCAAAACTTTGCTGAAGTCAGTGGCAGCTTTATCAGGGACAGCTTATGTATAAGAACCTGTAATTAATCTTGATTTGGGACATTAAAAGATAGTTCTTGAAGTGTCCCTCCACACGCTTGAGTAACCAGGTGAGTACTGTGGCTGCAATCAATATGCTGCTGTACTCATGGTGGGACTACATGTGTGCTTCAGGGAGTGCATAGGCAAAAGGGAAAGATGAGGGCTCTTGTCCCTCATTTTGTCTGACGAAGGCAGCAGGTCAAATATGAGCTGCTTTTAAACTTCTCAGCATGAGGTCTATGCCTACAGCTACAGAGGAACTTCCCATAAACACAATTTGTCAATTGAAAGAGGACTTTCCACAAGAACAAGTTTTCCACTGGAAAATTTCTGTATTGCCTATTTTTATTTTTTGCTTTTGTTTTTCCGTGGAAATCTCTGAACGAAGTACTTCCCTTTAAGTCACCTTAATTTACGAAGAAGATATTTGATGAGCTGAACTGAGCTAGCATAGTTTCAGTTGTCGTTAAGTTACTTCTGTCCATTACTCCCTCTCATGTCATGGCAAATGGCAATACAAAAACTTCATGCTTGAAAAGTTCCTATGGGCAGGTCACCTTGTCAGGCCTACATGTTCCATGGTGTATGGGAGTCACCGTGGTGAAAACATCTACTAACTAGTAACAGAACAATGTCTTGGTGAACCAGATTCAAAAAAAGAGGCCACAGTCCCTGGGAAACCAGAGGAGCTGTTGTGTGAGCTTCTATCTTTGCTGTTCAAACTCAGTCTCCCAGATTTTCGTGTATTTTTTACCAGTTATTTAAAACTTCTACAGCAGTTGTAAAACTCTTGGATCCATTTGAGCTTAATGATGAATGAAAAGTAAGTACATTTAAGTGATTGTAAAATTGGCTAAGGTCATACAATCAAAGTGCTTGAAGGACGCCTACACGTTTCTTGCTTTATTGCCTTAGCTTTCCCTACAGAAGGCAGCTGGATAATAGCTGGGACATTACTGGAGATGACTGGACACCTGGTGTGGAGCATGTGGGAAGGGAGAGGAGTGCTGCTGACACCAAAGTGTTCATTGAATCACACAGTGACCTCTTATGGATGAACATTAAAAATGAATGCATGCTCATATCACAAATACTACTTTTACTTTTTCAAGTAACAGTCTGAATAGTTCAGCAAGGTTTGTAGTAAATGTAGTGTTCTCCTTACAGTACTGTGTCTCCTGACTTTCATTAATCTTTTTCTTTTTCTTGTCCCTCATGGGGGGAGGGGGGGAGCACAGGGATGGGGACACACATCCTACTTTTATGTAGACATGTTGCCAATTATACTGAATGCACCAAACCTTTGGTGATATTGAATAGTGACCATCTCTCAGGTTTGATGATCGTGGCTGGTGGCATGCACAGAGCACTGGCCCCTGCCATCCCTGAAGGAAACTTGTCCCCCGGAAGGAAATGGGCTGTACCAGTGACCATGCTGCTGCACAGGAGGAAGCTCTCTGTCTACATGAGACTGGAGGCTGGTGGAGATTTCTCCACCACGTGTACACAGGAAACAGCATGTCAGATGTCTGACTTTCCTTCGGGCGGTCTCCCCGGTGCTTCTCAGAAGGGCACGGGAGTTGTGGTTAAATATTACAGTCTAACCTTTTACTTGCTCAGAGACCAAACAGGAGCTAAGTAACTTTAAACCATTAGCTTCATTTTAAGTATCTCTTCCGTGGGACGAAGGGCAGTTGATTCTCGATCATGTTATATTTTCCAGATGAATGACTCAGAACAAAAGTGCCAGGCTACCCACAGCAGAGTATGCCAGTGCAGCTAATGAAACAGAGAAGAGCAAGGGTCCTCCTTCGTCCCTCATTCTGCTTCTTTCACAGGATTCTCTCCGTTTCCTTTTCCCTCTTACTCTGTTGGTGTTTTATTTTTCTAATCATAGTTTTAACGGAGTGGCCTGAATCAGATTTCTGAATGTTGTCCACCAGCAGCCCTATTCTCACCTGAGGGTGCTGGGGAGCAGCCGTGGCCCCAAGCCCTTCTGCTTCCCTACTGCTCAGCTGCCCCGGGCTGCTGGGGACAACGGGAACAGACCTGAATTGAAAGAAGTGACACATACAGACCGGCCATTTAATTAAATAAGTCAAAAAATGCCTTTGACAGATACCAGCTCTTTGGCATTCAAGGGAAAGCCAAATACACTTTCCATGCTAACAGCTAAGACTTAACTGTAGCTGAAATGCCGAACACAGTTTCAGAAGTAACATAATGTGACAACACCATTTCTACCAATGTACTGTCCTTTGGGGGAAAAAAACAAAACCAAAAACTTGTGTTACTTTCAATCTGCTATATTAGATAAGGTGTTTTTTGGTGATAATTGAAACCAGAGTTTTCATTCACTTATTAGAATTTAAAGACTATGTGAAGAAGGGATCATAGAAGTTATTCAGATCATTTGAGTATAAGAAAATAAATCGTTTAGCAAAACTCACATTGGTGACAATCAGTCGTATTTCACAGTTACATTGCGAAAGCTACGAACAGCCTCAGTTCTAAATTTAAGATAGTCAGAAATTGTTCTGTTTAGCATGTCCTAAAATTATCCAGCACAGAAATACTTAGGGGAAGTGTTAAAATTAATTCTCAAATTTTAAAAAGGCAGCTTAAAGGGGAAGGAATGCAGATGTGGAAGTATTAAATAAGTGCCATCTCAGTAACAATTTTACCAAACGCAGGGAAGAGCCATACACTTCATGTCCTTGTTATAAGATTCTTGAAGAAAATACTCCCACTCGGATAGAAATTCACTGTAAACAGCCCTCTTGCTGTTGTCATTGGTGTACTTCTGAGGATGCAGTAGCTCTTAGAAGGAGCTGGGTCGGTTGTGCAATACTGTGACCTTATGGTGCATAGACACTTCCAGTTTTGGAATGTGAAATGTCTGAAACTGGGAGTGGGCGGACAAGAGGTGGAGCTAGCGAGGAGCCCGGGTGGTTTTGTTTCTGAGAAACTCTCTATTGCTGGTGAGCACTGCTAATCTGTCAAGTGTATGGCCAAAGCCCTGGATATTGCTAAGTTGAGCCACTAAACAAGATCAAGTTGCAAACGGACACGGAGCTATGGGGTGGTATTTTGGAAGTTCAGCTTTTAAAACAGTCGAAAACAAGGCTGAATTCTTTCAGACCTGAAACCACAGCCTCCCAAAATGCGTCAGAGACTCTTGATGCTGCAGCGAGGTCAGCTTCCCTCCCCCCCACACCTGTGAGTCAGGACAACTCTATTAAAGGAAGCTTTTATTGGAAGCTGTCAATAGAGAGGTAGACAACATGCAGATGTTGAGGACACGGTGGGAAAGAGTTTGGATCCTGTGCCTACATAGATGGTCACCAACAGGAAGAAGAGTATTTTTGTGGAAAACAGAGGGACGCTGAGGAAAGACTAGTGTTTAAGCAAGAGGTAGGTACGTCTGATTTCATCTTCTGTCAAATTAAAGCTAGGATTCAGAGTCCACTCAAGCTGGCATTGTATCCATTTCTCAAGGGGGACAAAGGCTAAATGTTTCGTGGGCTACATGCCCTCAGTGCTTGTCCACTGTGCCTTCTGTACCTACTTTTGCTGAAAGTTGCAGAAAAATAATCTTAGAGCAGCTCAGTTGAATGCAGAGGGAAAAAGAAAACCAAAGATGAAACAAAGTATTGGACTGGTGGGAATTTCAGCAATGTGATCTTGATTTCCACGTAGTGCAGACACTTTTTGAAATGAAACTTCTTATAGCGCAGTCATGGACTTACTGTTTCCTTTGCTATAAATTCAGACCTGCTCATGGGTGAATCGACAGTAATGGGGCTTAAAAATGTCAGTGAACAATGCTGTCCCACTTATATTGATTCTCCTTTAACTTTTTCCATGTTGCTTGTTATTACTACTATGACCTGGACTGCTCTAGCAGAGTGTTAGCATAGATGAAGTTCCTGTAACAAGCAGCATTGCAATAACTGGGACCTGTGGTTTTAGATGTGATCTTCCCTTAATACTGGTAGGTGCTCTGTGCTTACTGAATTTACCTCTACCAGAGAAGAAATATCATACAATAACTTTGTGACTGAAAAAAATACCTCTAGAACTAATTTATAGTGCCAGTAATTTTATTGTTTCTGTGTGAGATTGCTAGCAGAGGGAAAGAGATCCTGGAAACCAGCTGCAGCTATTTAATTCATGACCTGTCAGGAAAATAGATTTTGGTTTCCAATCCTGATGAGCATCTTGGGTGAAAGGCAGAGTATGGTCCTGGCTGTGCAAAGAGCTGACCTTCCTGAACCCTCATCACATTTGGTAGCACTGTATTTGCTACTGAATAGCACTGTGGTAGCACTGTATTTGAGCGGTTTTCCTGAGAACATCCCATGTGGAATTTTCCTCTGCTTTGAAGGCTTACATTATACTGTTTTGATCCACTTTCCATTTCACTGGTGGACTATTACTATTAACTTTCTCACAAGGTGAATCAAGCTGCATTTAAAAAAAAAGGAAAAAAAATACTCTTCTTTGCACCTTTGATTTTTCCTTTTGTTTTTTGAAACCATGTGTGTTACATTTTATGAGCAGTCCCAGAGATGCCTTGTATCTAGAAATGTAAATAACCTTTTATTTGAAAAATAAAAACCAGCTGGGTGCACTTGTGGCATCCCTGACTGCCAAACGTTCATTGGCAAACACTCTACTGCAGGTACGGCTGAGCCCATATGTGGATGCATTCACATGTGGAATATGAGTTTGAGAGAATTAGCTGCTTTTGGTAGTCTTACTGAGGCAGGTATCTGCCTCAATTTACATTTATATTTTCTGTTCAGAATACATTCAGTCTGAAGATGGTGGTGAAGGAAAAGAAACAGAAATACGTGTTCCTAAAGTGTAAAGCAATGGCTTATCAGATCTGTATGATGAGGGGAGAAGTGGTTGGAAAGAGAAACCCAAGCACAACAGCATGGAGGCATAGAGCTGCACCTGGGGGCAACTGCAACATGCAAAGGGAGCTCCTGGACATAGTGGTGGGACTAGCTGGTCCCCATTAGTGTGATTCAGCAAATTTTTACCCTGTTGGACAAGACAAAATTGTATCTCCCATGCCATCTGCCTGGTCCCCTCCCCTACAAATCTGCTCTGACCAGCCAACAGGAACTGTGGCTGCCTTTGGCCTTTCCATGGCCTTCCTCTGCTAGCCTTTTTCTGGCCTTCCTCTGCCCTTTGCACTTTCTGGCAAAGTTCTGGTGCAATCAGGCTGCAGGATAGCAACGTAACTGTCAGCATCTTCCAGATGTCATGTGAAACAGAGCAATGTGTTTTATACCAGTCATGTCCTTGCTATGTCTTTTGCTAAGCAGGTTTATACAGAATATAGAAGTCTGAATCCTACCTTGAAATTAGATTTGACATCCTTGAATGGATTAAGGTGAAAAATAAATTGTTATACTGAAGAAAGCTATAAAGAAAAAATCAGACTGACAGCATCTTTTTTTAAGTTTTGCTGATCAGAAATCAGAGGCTGAATTTTGGCTCAAATGTCTATAAGCAGTCTTGCAATCAAATACTCCCAGTTTGCGAGGATACAAACAGCAGCTCCTCTAGCTTGCTCTAATGAACCAGCAGCTCTTTGTTGGTGCAAGCAGAGCAATTAGGCTCCCTGCTAGAAGAGCGATGTTTGTTATGCAGTTTCATCCAAGTGATTGGGGTTATTTTATTCAAGCAGACCTCACTAATCCGCAATTAAAATGGCATTTTCATCTCACACTTCGAAGCTGAGAAAAAGCTTTGGAAGATTTTAGTAGCTCTGATGATGAGCTTGGTAGAGGAACAAAATCAAACAAGGACCTTTTGTTGCAGTGGTTGGGTCATGACTGAAACAGTTGACTACTTCACTACAGCAAACACATAGGTGGCTCTTCTCGTGTTTTTATATCCAAGAGGGGAGCAGTGACTTTCCTGACACCTTTTGGGGGAGAAAAGGCTGGGCTGTGTCAGCTGTGCCACGTGCAGCACCTGCTGACAGTCAGTCCTTTTCCTCTCCGCCGCTTTGAAGTAATAGGCCACGTTTTTCTGGCAGGCCCAAGTGGTGAGGTTGCACTGGGTTCAGGCAATTTAAAATCTGTCTGCAATTTTTTGCACCTGTTTCATTGTGGTATTTATGGCTCATTTTTACCTGTGCTTTCTGTTCCGTGTACTGTTACCAGCAGCCTTCCTAGCTGGTATTGGTGCAGCTCTGAGGGAAGTGAAGAGAAGAGCGCCGAGTGCAATTTGGAGGATGATCAGGGTGAGATCAGTTCTTGAAACCCGAGACAAGTTAATGATGAAACCTGAGTTTTGTTAATAATACATTGTGATTATTACTGCAGGCAGGGTAGATATCTCCTATTTCTTATCTTTTAACTTGCGGATCCTAGTTGAAGCGACCGGACTCCTCAGCCACCCCACCCGGGGAGCCGGCCTGTCCCCACAGCCGGGCTGGCGGGCCAGCTTCCCCCGGCAGAGCAGCGCCTGCAGATGTCAGCGAGTCACACAGGCTGGGAGGAGGGTGTGTGATCAGCAGATGTAGCAGCAGAAAGTTAATGACACAAGGCACCTAACCGGAGCTGCCCTTACCTCAGCGCTCAGCACCAGCCAGGCCGGTGGCAATGCGCTCCCACGTCCTAAGGTCTTCATAAGGGAAAAACTGCATTATGAGCCAAGCCTCTTGCCTGCAGTAATTGCCAATAAAACATTAATCCTAACCTTTGGTAGACCGCATCTATCTCTGTCAGCTGGGAGATCCCAGGCCCCACTGGGGAGGTGGCACAAACCAGGGTGCACGTTCAGGGCCAGTCGGTGGCAGGGGAGTGGCGCTGGTGAAAGTGCTGCCACCACACAGGGGCAGCCAGAGGCGGCTGCGGCAGGAAGAGCACCCACGGCAGGATGCAGGCAGATATGAGATAGCGTGGCCCCTCCTCACCTACCGGCCTCGTTTCTTGCCGCCTCCCGACGGCTCCTGTCACCTCCTGCCCTGCTCTCCTTCTCTGGAGCACGTGGCGCCAGCAGCCTCCATTTGGCCTCGGTGGCCTTTGCCTGCCCTCCGTGCAAAATCGAGAGTGCTGCCGCTGTTTTGTGGAGATCCTGGTTGTGTGACCCGAGGTGCTGGGAGCTGCTGTGCCACGTGCTTGCGTAGACCACAGTTAGGGACTTACTTACACACAGGCCAACAACTTTCCAACACCCACAGTTCAAACATTGGCTGATGAAGAAAGCCCACAGCAGGAACTTATCGAAAGGAAAAGATAACACCTTGTCTTGCTTTACTTCTGCTCATTACCTCACCTGTATCGTGACTGTTGCATGTTATGCTGAAAGCAGAAAATATTCATGACTTTGAACACCCCATGGGTAGGCTCTGTAATAGTCCAGCAGACCCTCAGCCTGATTTGGGCAGCAGAGCAGGCAAGAAGAAGGTGAGCTGGCGGCCCTGGAGCTGTGGGATGGAGGTGGCATTCGGCAGGATGTGGCCCCGCTGCCCCACCAGCTCCGTGTTAAATCCGCAACCCCTTGCCCTGCTCCTCCCCGACCCAGGGCTGCCACCACATCCCCTCCCCGGCATGCAGGGACTGATCCGACTGAGAACATAGCACTTCTTTCCCCCAGATTATTTCTGAGTTAGCCAATTTCTTGGTTTTAGATTGAATCAGGCATTTTGTCTTCTTCTTTGTACAATTTTTTCTTCCTTCGCGTTAAATTGGTAAAGATTGGTGATAGGTGTTATATTGCTCTTACTTAAACACAAATTTTATTCCAAATTTGGAGGTAGGGGATAGTATTAGGTTCTGATCATTCTGCTTTTAGCATTGTAATTTAAGAGCCCCACGGTAGTTTTGGGTATATGGTCCCATGTCTTACTAACTTTATATAAATGTACTGCCAGTGTATGGTCTTCAGTATTTAAACCTACTAATAATTATTTTTACATTCATATTTCATGTAGTAGAATAACATTTGCTCTTAATTTCAGATTAAAATTAAATTGTCTGAAGAATAATAGCATCAGCTGATTTGTCTTGCACTTCAATGTTTATCTATTCTGGTAAAAAAATCAGTGACTATTAAATTTACTGCTAAGACATAGGATAAAAAGGCAATGCTATGATGCTGAACAAAGGATGGTTGTATCAATGGGAATTAATCACAGTATATCAAGAAAAGAGCATGCTCACAATTTCCCATTGGACTTCATGTTAAAAATATAATCTTATTAACTTCAATTACAGTGTTGTTCTTTTTTTTTTTAGTTTTAAAATAAGAACAAAATAAAAATTGTAATGCCAGAGTAATCATTTTTATCGACTCTTGCATGTGAAGTTGGCAGTGTCTTACAGTGGGCTTTTTTTCCTGATGTAAATGAGAAGAAAGGTCTGGTATAAACCTGTGCATTTTTGTTTAACCCCAGCCCCAGAGTGATTGATGTGAGGTCTTTGGAGCCACACAGGAAGAATGGATAATAATGAAACAAAACCCTCATGTAAGCATCAGCCAGAGGAGTCACAACATTAAATAGAAAAACCATAATTGTAGAAAAGACCATTTCCTTGTACAGCTCAAATGGAGCACTAGAAAGTTGGCACGTGTATGACTTCCAGTAGTAATGTTGCAGTAATGTAGTTTAAACAGTTGCAGAAACTCTTCAGAGAGTCCTTGGGGCCTGGCTTGTTTTCCCTTTGTGTTAAACTCAATGTTGTGCAGAAGCGTGAAGTCGCCCTGGAAAGGGAGGTTGCAGAATATTGCTATTGCCTAGCTGTTGGTCATCCTGTAGCTATACGGCGTCAGGTATGGCATCGTGAGCAAGTGCCTGGGCTGGGGCTGTTCCTGGGCGCACGGACCAGATGCTGCTGGGAGAGTTTGAGCTCCCATCTCCACTCCTCCGCGTGTGCCCACTGCTGCCCCAGTGACAAATATACCAATACTGGAGAGGTACAGTCGTTAATTCCTGTAAATAGAGGTCTCAGGGAATAAGAAATTCATCTTCGTGGTTGGCAGTTCTTCTCAATATTCCTCTTAAGATGCTAAACTGTATCACTTGGCCAGATGGTCATTTATACTTGTGCCACTTTATTAAGCACTGTAGGAGTGCTTTAAATGGCAGTAAGTTATATTTACACCCTTTCTAACAGCTCCTTTGTGCTGATAAAAGGGATGTAAACTGGCCTCAGAGTAGGCAAGACTTGCAGAATAGGACTGTAAAAGTGCAACAGCCTCTCGTTAGCATGCAGGCCTATGTGTCTGCTTCTAGTGGGGCACAGCCTTCTGTCCAGGGCAGTGCTGACTTAGGTAATGGCTCTGACATGACAAGTTCCCACCTTCCTTTAGCTCCCAGAGCCTCATTTCTGGTCCCTGGAGAAGCTTTCTGTGTGCTGGTGTGGAGGAACTGTGTTGTAAACCTGATCATTGAAATGCTCCAGATTAGAAGAAAAAACAAACAACAACAACAAAAAAAACCATTCCCCCCTTTAATTTTTAAAGACGACTTTTCTCCCAGATCCTTCTAGTGTTCCAGCTTGCAGCAGGGTCCCACAAACGTTGTAGCATGGCTGCAGGTGGCTGAGCCATCGTGGAGGGGACGGTGCAGGTTGGGCTGAAGAACAGTAGCTGCCTAATACAGTGCTTCTGCCAGGTCTTGGCCCATTTGAAACTCTGCCCACCCCATCAGTACTGTTTTGAAGACTTGCAAGTACTTGAAAACATGTTTGTTTCTGAATCTACTTCCTAGTCCTGTCGGCTGAAGGAGGATGCCTTAATTAACAAGCTCTTGTCCCTTCATTATGTGATGTTGGAATGCAGACACCAGGTAGAAGTTCTACCCAGTCTTTTTGTATTTTATCTGTTGGTAATCTCAGTGAAAAAGGGACAGTTCCAAATCTGAGTTTTTTCCCCTCATCTTCTCGTTTCTCAAGTTATGTTTAGAAACAGGAAACTGTTTTGCATAAAGGTAAGATTGTGTTTTTAACAAGTAAAGTTGGTGTTAGACTAGCTAAATATACCTACACAGTCATACTCAGTGGGTAGTCCTGGCTATTTTTAGGCTTTATTTTTGCCTCTCTTTATTTATTTTTTTTAGTGACACCTCCACTGTACCTTCAGCTTCTTGTGAGGCACAGCTTCCTGAGCCTCTGTGAAACTTGCAATTACAGGAGGAGTCAATCTTGTCAGGTGTCATTTATCGTACTTTGCAGAGGGCTGATTCCAGAGAAGGATGAACAAAGCTTAATAAAAAGAGAGAGAGAAGCATTCTCTTAATAATTTGCCCTTTGCAACGGCAGACCCTTATCTGATCACCCACGCTCATCTGGCTGCTGACGCTGTACTTGCTTCATTAGTACGAGCTATTTTTACACCTTTTGTGTCTTTTGAGGAACTGTGTGGGCCTTCTGGCTTGAAATGATTCACCATCTCCAAGTGAACAGGGTGTCCTCAAATCCTGCAAGTGGGGTAGGGAGAAAGAAGTGGGGAAAAGAGTTCAATTGAATAAGCAAATGTTGATTGTCTTAGGTGGTCTGAATGCCAAAACATTGCAGTTTAGTCTAGTGAAAATAACTTACGTGCTTTTGGTTTGCAGTGGAGGTTTTCAGACTAAGAGCTATCTCGAGGAGCATTTACTGATTAATCAGTCTTACTGTAACTTAGCAAACATGAAGCCCTATATGCTTGTGCATATACTCTTTGTCTTTGTGTTGACGGTACTTTCTTTTGTTCATAGTGTACAAGTGCCATTGGTGTATCACAAACACCCAGGAGACTTTTGGGTCAAAGCTGATTTCACTTCCACTTCTGACACTGGAAAAAAACTAATTCTGGTGGAATGGGCCAAGCATGATTTAGGAGGAGAACCCTGTACAGAGTTGTCTGGGGGTTTCTGGAGCTGAGCAGTGGTTGCTTTCCCTTTCAGTGCACCATTAGCACTCAAAATGTCCTCTTAGACCCTGCTGAGCTCTCGCTTGGTGGCTGATATTAAGGTTTTTGCTGTCCTTAGACTTTTCCTGTGTAGGAGAGATTTGGTATCCAGTTGTGCCACTTTTGAAGTACAGGATAATGGTTTCATATTGCAGGCTTCCTTGGAGTCATTTCAAAAGTTGCTGTGATAAGGGATACATATAGGAAACTCTTCAGGAGCTGTTTGCACTAGGAAGGCCCTGAATAATGCTCCCTTGTCTAACCTTGACTGATAGCAAGTCCTCGTGAAACCTGAACAGTACCTTTCCCAAAAGAAGTTTTGTTTTTTTAGTGTATCTCTCTTGTTGAGACTGTAACTGAGCTGTCAGCTTGGACTCCCCTCTCAAGTATCAGCCTGTGGAGTAACAGGGGCATGGCATATAGATTCAGGCATTTTTGGTAAACTTCATCTTCTCAGTAGTGTTTGCTCAGGTGAGTGGTCATCACATTAATAAGCAGAGTTGATTTGTGTCTTGTAGAAAGAAACAACTGCACAGAATGAAATATCTCATATACCTACAAAACACAGCAAGAAAGCATATGCATATTTTATTGAATGTTTTAAGAGGTGTTCTGATGCAATTGGATATTGTGCATACTGGCTTCCAATACTTCATGCAATAAAAAGAAGGAAGTACTATAAAAAATAGCTAGGGTAATTTAAAAGAGCTTTTTTTTTTTTTTTTTTTCCCCCTTTTTTTCTCCTGTTAAACATCCTGAGGGCTATAAACAAAACATCGTCCTTAAATGTGCAGTCTAGTTAGTGTATCTTATATGACCACTGCAGTGGTCATTAGTCTTTAGGCAATGCTAAGTGACCAGATTTCCTACTGTAAAATGCCTGTGTTCAGTCACTAATCAAAACCAAACATTAGGGCTGCAGGGTAGTGACTGTTGTGACACCTGCGTGATGTAGAGCTTTGGGCTTAATATCTGATCTCAGATGAATTTTAACAAAGGCTTCAGAATTGATTGAAACAGAACTGTCACAAAACCCCACTCTACTTTGGGTTCAAATAATGGAAAAAAATTGGTAGGAACATGCTACTGATGCTCTGTATACATCTGTTTTTGTTTTGACATGTGGTGACCACAGAGTTTAGTAAATAATGGAAGGTTTTAAAATAAGCCTGTAATAATAAGCTTAGTGTGAGTAAAACACAAAAGCAAGATCAGATACTTATAAATGTCTTCATATGTAATTCTTTCTGGGGTGAGTGCATTGAGTTGGTGCCTTTGCCCATTCAAGAAAATATTTGAAAGACACTGATACTTCCGTATGAAGTGCAGGTGACTTCTTCTGACACACTATGAAAGGAAGCATAGCTGTCTGCAAATCTTGCAGTGATTGCATAATTAGTATTGCATAACTTTTAACTGAAAAAAAAAATCACTTCCCAGAAAATTCGGTGGTATTTTCCCTCTGTGATGGAAATGCTAGGCCTCTGCCTGATATTTTTCTAATATTCCATTTGGCAACAGAATAACAATCATTTTGTCCCTAAAAATGATGTAATGTTTACAAAAGAAAAGATTTTTTTTTTCCTGGGAAAACTTGGGGAAATCCTTCATAACACCTTAGCAGGATCTTACTAACACTGGGCTGTTCTTCCCAGCTGCTGCCCAACTCTGCAGTTCTTGTGTGAAAATGAAGAAACAATTTCAGAAATGGCATGTAATTTCAGTTAGGAAAATTATTATATCTGACAACCTTATCAGTCTGAACTGTCTGGTGTCACTGCTTTTACCTTTCTTACACCCTTATGGTGTTTTTAAATCTAGAAACGACTACGTAGCACACACACACTGGAATCTTGCCCTTTGCATATACTTTATCATTCATACAGTGTTGCTAACTTCATAGTTTGGTTAATCTGTCCTTTATTAAATATGAAATTCCTCTTTCTGATTAACACATTTCTTTGTGTTGAATTAAGAATAAGGTCTTTAGTCTCACTAATTTTCACCAGCTCTTGCAAATGCAAAAGCTTCATTGCAGTCCCTATAAAGTCTTGCTTTTCCAGTTTAGCATGGTACCCTCATTGTTCGATTGCTGTGGCTTAGAAGAAAGTGAGATAGAGCTGAGTTTCTGCTGATTAAGAGAGCAGCCCAAGAATTAAGAGCCCGTTTGTATCTCAGCACCCTCTCAGATACTGTTATACATTTTTTCTGCACATTTAGTAAATACTATTTACTTACTACTTATCTAACCCTTGAGTGAAATTCATTCTTCTACAGATTGGGACCAACAAGATCATGCATCATACCAACTTAACTTTAGCAATCGTAATAGTGTTTAAAGAGGGCCTCAGTGGTGTGCATCAGTTTCTGACTGTTCTCTGCATGGGAGCTACTCTTGTATGTCACTGCATACTCTGATTCAAAGACAAATAGGGGAAAAGAGCAAAATGACAGTGGTATTTTTTGTTGCCTTCCAAATTTTTAATAATACTGGAAGTATGGGCTGTCAGATCTGCCATTGCTGTGCCATCACATTTTAAGGTCCATGTGGGTTCAATTTTGTTTCTTAATGTGTTCTCCAAGGAAATAAGTAGCAGTGTGAGGAGACTAACAGTTTACATACTTCTCTTGTTTAGTTTTATATCTGAATTATCCCAATCCTTTGCTTTGGTGTCACAATAGGTTTAATCTGTCCGTGCTTGAACACACTCAGCCAGAACAGGTAGGTTTTGTGTTACCTGACATGTTGAAGCACCTCCAATAAAATCCTATGTGCACAGCAAGGTTAGGCATCCAGAAACAAAATATTTCCCTGATCTGTTAAAAGCAGTGAGCTCAGAGAGATCAATTAGCTACTAATTTACTGACAAGATTGTTTGTCCTGTAGGCTGTTTTGGCATCTCTTTGATAGCAGTTATTTGTTCAATTCAAGAGCTGTGGTTAGTTTCAGAACTTTTACCTATAAAGGAAGTGTTTAAGATGAATTTGGCTCCTGTGTAGCTTTTTTTTCCCTCTCTCTCTCTCTCTTTTATTTTTTTTTTTATTTTATAGTCATCCTGTGGAAATAAGTCTGTGTTCAGTTGGACTTTGGCAACGTGAAAGATTTTTTTATACATTTTTTCCATCCGGTAGTAATGTGTACATTATGTATGATGCTGAAACAGGAAATAGTGATGTTCTTTAAGTGAGCAATCCGTGTCATTGCAGTGAAAAGGTCAGCGTTAAGGCATTTCTGCTGTAGGCTTCTTCTGTGACTTCTTAAAATATACACTCAACTTGAATTTAAGTTTTTGGGGGATGCTATTTTTCTATAGAGAGTGGCAATTTAAGATTATATTTGAGGTACTTAACATAGCAAAAACAGTGTGCAGCTGTGCTCTAAGCATTTAGGCTGGAAGCCAACATCTCTTAAAGAAAATCATCCGTGTTTTCTTAATACCGTGTAATTGAAAATTTATTGCAATACATATTATGAATTTCTCTGTGGACATCTTAGAGGTGTTGGATTAGTTTATTTTCAGTTTGTATTAAATAACCTCAGATATTTAGTATATAGGATGATGAAGTCTAAACCTAAGTAATGTCTGATTCTGTGAGAATTTGCTCTTACTTTGACCTGCTGTTGAAATAATTTGTCTCCTTTTACTCACTCAGAGGCATACCTCATATCTGATCAAAGCTCCTGAAGTGAAATCGGACACTCCTGTTTCATGCCTGAATTTTCTGTAAGGCCACCACAGAAGGGATATAGGTTTTCTATCTTGCCATACCAGTGTGCCTGACCTCTGGCTTGGTAGGGTCACATTCAGAGGAGGGAAGGAGAGTCCTGTTCTTCACAGCGTGTACCCAGTGACTTTTGGATGCAACGCCCAAGACAGGTTCCTACAGTTAAGGTTACAAGAGTAAAACAGATTCCTTTCTTTGTTTTCATCATAGAATCATAGAATCACAGAATGGTTTGGGCTGGAAGGGACCTTAAAGGACATCTAATTCCAGCCCCCTGCCATGGGCAGGTACACCTCTCACTAGACCAGGTTGCTTTCGAGCAGACTGATTCATTTACTTTCTTCAGCATGCTCAGGTAATGGTCTCAGAATAGTTTTAATTAGCTGAATTAGCCAGTTTAAAGTAAGCTTGGTAAAGCCTTCATATGAATGAAATAATCAATGCTACTACAATTAACTAAAATGTGCCATTGTGTGCCATCTCTCAACTTCTGGAATTCTAGAACATTTCTCAAAATCTGGGCCAGATTTAGTGTGATAACTGAAATAATAGTCACAGAAATCAGGATGCCAGATTTCATACAACTTCTAGTTTTATGTGCACAGATGCCGTCTCTGGGAACCAGTAGGTACCATGGACACCAAAGTATGTTCTTAGAAACCTGAGAGTAAAAGCCTAAAATCATATTCAGTTGTGGAGAGCTTGCAGTCGCAAAGAGCCAGAATATTCTGCTCTTGATGCTTCTGTAACTTCATCTTCTCAGTCAGTCTCTTCGGTTCCTGACTTCTTGGGGAACCCCTGTGAGAAGTGTTTACCCAACAAAGAAATGAGTAACAGATAATCTGAGTAACAGATCCTGCCTTGTAGCCTCTCCTTAAGCAAGTTTAGTACAGTTTGTTTGATTATTTAATAGTAAATTCACAGCATACTGTATGTGCTTGCTGAGCAGTATTTGTTTTTATATTTTCTAGTACTTTTAAATAATATCTAAAAAAATATTGTAAAGATTAGTTCAGCTGCCCAAATTTAAAAATCTATGTTATTCTAAATATTTTAGGGTATTTTCAAAACTGTGACTTTCTGGCTAGCTTTGAAAAATGGCAATGCATTCAATAAAACACTGAAATCCAGAGGGCAGGCAGAACATCTGGGGTGGAATTAAATGATCGAGTTGAGTAGCGTCTTCAAGTATGAAGAGGTAACAACAGTATTTACAGTACAGAAAGTAGCAGGTTAAAATAAATACACCTAACCTATCTTAAAATGGCTGCCTACGTGAAATTGCATCCGTAAAAGGATGCCTCACAGCTCCTGCCGAACTGCAGCAAAAGCACGGGCATCTTTGCGTTCCCAGTAAAGCAAGATTTTGCCAAGTGCCAGTGGTTGACAAAGGAATTTACGGTCATTCCTAGAGGTGTTCAAACAGACAGGTAGAAGGCCAGCTACAAAACCACAGTCAGAAGGGACCCCTAGCCAAGGACTGCTGAAAATATGAAGAGAATCTCTCTGGTCAGGAGTGGGTAGTCTTTTTTACAAAACTGGGAAAATTAAGAAGTGTTTCATTTTCCTTATCTTTTTAGTAACTATAGATCAAAAAGTGAAGAAAGGGAGTTTGCTTCCTGATGGCATTATCAAGTGTGGTATCAAGTAGTATGAAAAGATTGAATTTGCTCATCTTGTGTTTGTTTGTTTTTGTTGTTTGTTTGGTTGTTTGGTTTGGTTTGGTTTGGTTTTTCATTTGTGCAAAATGACAAAGCAACATACCCCAAAGACTACATTCCTTTTATTACCTTGCTACAGTGCACAAGCAAACTCAGCCCACCTCCTCTCCCCTCTCCTCTCCTCTCCCCTCCCCTCCTCTCCTCTCCTCTCCTCTCCTCTCCTCTCCTCTCCTCTCCTCTCCTCTCCTCTCCTCTCCTCTCCTCTCCTCTCCTCTCCTCTCCTCTCCTCTCCTCTCCTCTCCTCTCCTCTCCTCTCCTCTCCTCTCCTCTCCTCTCCTCTCCTCTCCTCTCCTCTCCTCTCCTCTCCTCTCCTCCCCTCCCCTCCCCTCTCCTCTCCTCTCCTCTCCTCTCCTCTCCTCTCCTCTCCTCTCCTCTCCTCTCCTCCCCTCTCCTCTCCTCTCCTCTCCTCTCCTCTCCTCTCCTCTCCTCTCCTCTCCTCTCCTCTCCTCTCCTCTCCTCTCCTCTCCTCTCCTCTCCTCTCCCCTCCTTTTTCTTTTCCCCCCATTGGGATGTCAACACCAAACAGCTCTTCGGGGAATATCATTAGTGGGACAGAGGGAAATAAGGGGTAGGATGGCAAGCCAAAGGTGTGCTCCCCCTCTTCCTGAAAGGCCAAGTCAGTTTTATTCTCAGCTGCAGGTGGGGAAGCGCTCAGAGGTGGCCTCCCTTCCCTGTAAGGCTGGCTGACTGCTGGGCTTGTCCCAGACATGGCTAATAAGGGTCTTGGCAGAGGTCTGTGAGTGAGCATTGGGATTTTATAGGAGCCACTGCAGCTTGTCTATACTAATGATTGCCCTATAGAATAAGAATCCCTTAGGGGCCAGTTACGGTGGTTTTAGGCCGGTTTTGTGCTGGCAGTGCTGGACAGAAAAGATTTAAAGCACGGCTGGATCTGACCCTTAGTCCTTACTCTAGAGTCAATATTTATTCTGTATGGTGCACTCAGGATTTAGCCGGGAAGACATAAGCTTCCAATTTGTTCACTTGCAAGAGCTGTAATACGAGCTACAAATTGAGAAGTAGTAAAAGTTGTATTTTGCCAAATTTTATTTTAAAGCTGTTGAGTGTAACCATTTTAATGGTCTCAAAAATAAAATAAAATAAAATAAAATAAAAAAAAGGAAAGAAAAGAAAGGAAGGAAGAATCTTGGAGCTCTGTAGCCACCCAGATCTATGTCTCTTGCACGCAGCTCGCAGAGGCACCGCAGGAACGGGAGTGACAGAATAATGCTCCTTTTCTAGAAAGTTTTAAAAGTCTTGATTTAGTAGGTGCATCTGACATAAATACAGTTCCCAGTCTCCCAGTAATCTTCTTAGGTTCAAAGCCCGCAGAGAAGTGAAATGCCCTGGTTTGAAGCAGGCAGATAGCGCAGTTGGCGTGGCGGGGCGGGGGGATCCGGCTGCCAGGCCGCATTCCTACGGGAACCTGGCCCGGCCCGCTTCCAGGGAGGCCTCCGCAGCTGATGGCGAGCGAGGTGCTCAGCCCAGCTCGCGTGCGCTGCCTGATCCGCCTAGGTGGGCTCCTCCAAGCCGCTCCAGAGAAGCCGAACGGTGCCAGAGGTATTAAAGGGAATGCACATTTTTATCGTCCATAGTTCCCTGCTTTGAAATATGAAGTATTTGAAATATCGGGAGTTTCTGTCTATTGAAGAGTTTCTTTTTGATGAAGAGCAATACTGGCAAGTATATTTACAGTGTTTTCTAAAGGAGAAACATTAATCCGTTGAAATTTGGAAGTCTCTTGTTGGCTTAAGCTAGTCCATGGTTGCAGGAAGATTAGATAAAAGCTTGACTGGGAAGAACAGACAGAATGCAAACTACCTTTTTGGTATGTTGGATTTCTCCATTTAGGCCAGTAAAACTTAGCATTAGGGAAAAAAATAAAAGGAAAGAAAGAATATTAAAACAATCTTTGACACAGGATGGATGGGAGTTCAAACCAAACCAGAAATGGCTATGTTGATTCTGGAAAGGGATTTATTTTCCCCAGGAGAGTGACGTTGACCAAACTTAAGCCATCAATAATCCCTGTAATTAGTCTATACCTGTTTCATAGTGTAGGTTGAAAAATTATATAGAGCGTTCTGAAAATAGCAGGACCACAGAATGACTTGAACTCTGTAGCAGACGTCTCAGTCCAGAACTAGAAATTGATGGAAGTATATTAGCATCATCTTTTGCTCAAATAAAACCACTGCTGTCACATTTCTGTGACTGGCAGATTTCTGCCCTGAAGATGTTCTTGGCAGAGGGAATATGGAACAGAAAGGATGCTTCCATCCTCTAGAAATTTCTGCTTCACCGTTTGCAAAATTGTCTAATATGGAAAAAAGTATTTTTCTTTGAAGATTGCTAACAACTTTATGCTCTTTCACTTAGGAACATTGCCTCTGGTCCCTGTTTCTGCTCCTCAGATGCTGTATTGCCCTTTACTTCTGTGCTCGTATGTTAGCACCATTGCTGACATGAGACTTGGCTTAGCTCAGTTGCCAAAAATGGTTAGCCCTTTGCCTGCCATTTGCTAATAAGGAACTGCAGATCTGCTCCACTGTAACCAATTCTCATACATTGTAAATAGTGCATAAGGCTTTTTTTTTTTTTTTTAACATTTGTAGTGACACTTTTCATATGAAGAAGCAAATTAGGAAAATTTAAAAAGTTTTACTTGGATTACATTTTGTCTTTTTCCTGTTGGAGGATCAGACAAGAGAACTATTTAAAAATCCATTAGCACATCAAAGCTGAATGACTTTATGACCTAAGATGTTATGGTTTCTGTCTAATTGATTGCTATTATTTTGTACTATATGGGAATCCTCTATAGTTACATTTTTAGCTTTATTTGTGCTATAAAATAAATAATTGCTAACTGGTGGCACAGTAGTAATTCTATTAACATCAAATCATCAGGCTTTACTAATGTCCATTCTTTCTTTGAAAGTGTTATTAAATAAGTGTATTTTTAGCACTTATTCTAAGTGATTACAGAGATCTAATTTTTTTTGACTTTTAGATATGTTTTTTCTTTTATACACTTTACTATTTCATCATCTGTTGGTTTTATTCAGTGGAGAAAATGTAAGTGTACTAGCAGTTTTTCTGACAATTTCTAATTGGGTGTTATTATATTAACCCATATCCCATCCTCTGCAGCTAATACTTAAGGTATTTCTAAGGATTTTGTATAAACGTAAATGGAAGTGCTCTGGGGTTTGTCCTCCTGGATTTTTGTCTTCTAAAGAAATGTTGCTTTTGTTATCAAAATCAAACAAATCTCCTTTTTAACAAAACAAAACAAAATACATTTTCAAGATTGGATTTGTCAAAAACCGCAGGGGAGAATCCTCCTTTTACTGCAAGGGAGAACTGATCTTCCAGCTAGAGAGACACTGCTCAGTTTTCCTATTTCAGATGCATTCCCTGTGCTGGTCATTTCTGTAATGCAAAGAGTAGCTTGCAGTAGCAAATTATGGCAGGTACATAAGTCTTTTAGATATGTATTTGGTCTGTAGGTTTCTCTTTTGAGAAGGCAGACACATATTCTTGAGCACTGTCCCACTGGTGTTAACTGGTCTGGAAGCTTACTTGTTTTCACTACTTTTTTTATGTACCTTAGTGGTGACATCCTGGCCAGGATTTCATTCTGGTCCCTGAAACATTTAATGAGAAGCCTAGAAGGCCTAAAAGTATTAGCTGGAGTGAGGTATTGAAAGGGGATTTGCCAATGGGATTCAGGAATAATCCAGGTTTAGCAAAGGTGTAGGAATGAAGAGCGACATTGGGCAGCTCTCTTTTTACTGATTCAGGAAGGTGAGACTGCACTAGTTTAGATTTGCAGTTATCCTTAAAAGACCTTTAAAAAGCTTCACACATACTCTTCAAAATGTGCTTGCTCAGATCTCTGAGATGCGACGTGACATTTTTCCAATGGGTGGATAAATGAAATTTTCAGGCCTCTACTGTAAATAATAGAAAATTTTCTTCAGCATCTATACTTAATATCAGTAACTTCTTACGACTGTATTTTTTTTTCTACAGAAAATCTGAAGACAGTCATGCCTATTAGATGTCTAGAAGATGCAGGTAATTGTTTTATACCAAAAAAGGCGTATATTCTCATTCCCTTGTTGTTTTCTCGTACTTCTCTAATGTTTCTTCAAGCCCAATTCAGTTTTTGTACTGTAGGAATTAAAAATATTCAAGTATCTTTAATACTGCTTTTTTTAATAACCTTTTTTTCTCTCTACTGTAAAATAGTGACTTTATAATTTGCACTGTTTCATCCAGAAAATATCCTCTGTTTGGATAATACGGAAGCAGGAAGCCTACATTGTTCTTCTAATTCAAATGCTGTACTTGCCTGTGAATGTCATACCTCCAAGTTTTCTTCTTTGTAAAAGAACTTTGGAATCCTGTTGCGTTTAGGCGTAAAAACTGCGTGTATTAGCTGGATGGAAGTGTTTCAACATTGAAATCTAAAATGCTTAAGTCACATAAAACAGTCAGAGCTAATTTCTCTAATATGTGTTTTACCTCTAGCAAGACATTCTCACTAAAATTTAATGTGGTGTTTGGAAGATGGAGATGTGGAAAGGTACTAATACTGTTGTGTTCAGAAGGCTTAGCTGATGTCTTTTTTGACTGTATAAAAGTAGTGTAAAAAGGTAATCAAGACTTCCTTGTAAAAAAAAATAGATTATATAAGGTAAGAAGTACCTCACTTTAGCCATCTTAAAACTTGGAATATTATCCAAGGTAGTCATCTAGGATTTCTGCCTAGCCAACAGTGAGAAACAGGCATCTCCAGAGTGGAGGGCCATATGCATAGACATCACATACATTTGAAGCACACACTATGATATGGAAAGATTTCTCCTCTGGAAGTACTGATCACGATCCTCTGACTTAAGAGGAAAGCCAGGTGACTAAAGTGCATGTCTGAACTGCAGGTGAGTAATACTGGATAAGGTAGTTCCTGCCGATGGGGTTAGGACTGTATTTTCAGCAGTGATTTGCTGAAAGGTCTTTGAAAGTAGATGTCAGACTTTCGGAGAATCAAACGCCTTTAAACTGTCCTGAGAAAGCCTTCAAAAATTACTGTTCAAGTTGGAAAGTGTAGATCCCTGTTTTCTATTCTTAGGGCTTTTATTGAGTAATGATTACACTTGTGTGAAATCTCTGGAACCATTCTTTACTGTGTCTCCTCACAAAATGGGATTTTGTGAAATGCAGTTACCTTTTCTTAAGTTTCGTAGTATTTTTAATGAAAGGCTCAATAAAAATACAACCAACTGTAGTGATGTTGTTTTGCCCAGCTATATTAATTGGTGCTTGGGTTTTCTTTGTTTTTGCTTTTTCCTTACAGATACCTGTGTCACCATGGAGGAGATGAAGAGAACCTTGCTCTAGTAGATCATAAATATCTCTGTGTCATTCTGCATCTCAGTGTTTAATAACAATGGAAAATGTCCAAATGCTATAACAAGTCTTTGCAAATGTATAATAAACTGTTTAGGAAAGTTCATGCCATGAACAGGACTGTATAATAATCACATTAGTGTACAGACACAAATCTAATGCCTATAGACTACTGCGTGGAAAGTTCCAAAGAGAAAGAAAAGTCTGTGAACTTGCAACAGCCCTGGAAAAATGGGAGCAACAAAACTTTAAAAAGCACAGCTTTGGACACACTCCATGAGTCTGCACAGCTTTCAAGTGAACTAGCACTTAAGACCTTGTGTAACAAAATGGACTCTGGGGACACAGCTATAGGGCAAAAAGCTACCTCAAGGTCTGGAGAAACTGCTAAAGTACCAACTAGATGGAGGCAAGAACATTCAGCTGTTATTAAGATGAGCACTTTTGGCAATCAAGAAGTACAGAGGCAACCACAAATAGATCACGAGCAAATTGGAAACACAGCATCAGCACAACTTTTTAGTTCTGGGAAACTGGTATCATCAAATGAGGCTGCACAGCAAGTCACAGAGAAGCAATATCCACAGCATCGTCCAACTCCTTACTCATGTCAACATTCACTTTCTTTCCCACAGCATTCATTGCCACAAGGCTTCTTGCACAACATAAAGCCACATCAGAGCTTGGAAGGCCCTCCTTGGCAGTTTCCTAGCCACTTGCAATCAGTTGCCTCAGAGGACTTGTTTCCTTTTCATATGCATAGCCATAGTGGAGGTTTCTCCAGGAAGAAGATTTCAAGTTTGAACCCTGCGTACAGCCAATATTCACAGAAATCTTTAGAACAATCAGAAGATGCTCACAAAAAGGAGCACAAACCCAAAAAGCCTGGCAAATACATTTGTCCTTACTGTAATCGGGCTTGTGCCAAACCTAGTGTACTTAAAAAGCATATTAGGTCTCATACTGGGGAGCGACCGTACCCTTGTGTTCCTTGTGGTTTCTCCTTCAAGACAAAAAGCAACCTCTACAAGCACAGGAAGTCACATGCCCATGCAATTAAAGCAGGACTGGTACCTTTCACAGAGTCAGCAGTCTCCAAATTGGACCTAGATGCCAGTTACATTGATGTGGAAGCTGAAATACATTCAGATGGTGAGCAGAGCACAGACACTGATGAGGAGAGCTCACTGCTTGTGGAGGGGTCTGACAAAATGAGCCCTGTTCCGCAGCTCCCCCTGGACATTGCTAGCAGAGGCAATTTTCACTCCTCCATGGAAGAGTCCTTGGTGGGGCCAATGAAAGTGCCCATTTTGATTATCCCTAAAAGTGGAATTCAGTTACCCAGTGAGAGTTCACCCTATATTGGCTCTGATATGTTGCAAAACCCATCCTTAAGTACTAAGTCTGATGACTCTCACACAGTTAAACAGCGACTTGCACTAAGACTCTCAGAGAAAAAAGGGCAAGATTCTGAGCAGTCATTAAACCTCCTGAGCCCACACAGTAAAGGAAGCACTGACTCTGGTTACTTTTCCCGCTCAGAAAGTGCTGAGCAGCAAATAAGCCCACCAAATACTAATGCAAAGTCTTATGAAGAGATCATCTTTGGGAAGTTTTATAGGATTAATCAAAGGACAGCACTAACAGTAGCCACAACAAATCAGGAACACAGTTTAATGGGTAGAAAGGGCAAAGCGGAGCCATTACCTCTCTTAAATAACAGATTGGATATCAAGATGCTTGAGGAACATATTTCTCAGCTTACTCCAGGTAAAGAAGAACTTATTGACTCCAGTAATTTGAGCACTATTAAATCTACACAAGTTTATCCAGGCAGCAGTACAGAATCTAGACAATCCCCAAGCGCATCATCCATCAAAAGTGAATCCAACTTGTATCAAGCCAGTCAGCAGGGTGAGGTGCCTGTCCTTCTAGAGCCCCCAGTAGATTCTTCTCCTCTTATTAGAAGCAACTCCATGCCAACCTCTTCTGCAAACAGCCTAAGTATTCCCCCATCTCTGAGAGGAAGCCACTCATTTGATGAGAAGATGACTGGCTCAGATGATGTATTTTACCCTGGCACAGTGGGAATATCCCACCAAAGGATGCTGAGAAGGCAGGCTGCCTTTGAACTGCCCTCTGTGCAGGAGGGGCACTCAGATTCAGACTATCATGGAAGACCAGGGAAAAATATCATTATTGCTTCCAACAGACAACCAGCAGGTGACAAAGGACCATCATCAAAAGAGAAGAAAGCAGGGGACAAGACCTTTTATGACTATGATGCCAGTGGAAAGCACTACAGAAAATGGGAAGAATTTGAAGCTCAGAAGCAAAACTACAGGGACTCGCCATCCTTAGGTGGAACAAACAAGGGGGGAGAGTACTTCATTGATCCACTTGGACAGTCTCAGGCAGTGCCATCCATGCTTGGAACAACTTTTGAAAACAGAAAGCGCAGGAAAGAGGAGAGTGTTGGAGATGAGGAGGACAGTCCCATGCTTTGCAGCAGTACAACTGGCACCACTGGAGGAATTCAGCCTTTGGACTTTGATCCCAAATCCCAAATTCAGGACGTGCCAAGGAGTGGATTTTCCCTTCAAGGTCTGGACAATTCTGCCCATTGCCATGCAGAGCGTTTTGAAATGTGCAGGCCTTACTTGCAGTCTGGAAGTCCTGCAGCTTCTCTGGAAGACTCATCCTTAATTGCAGAGCAAGAAAAGAGTGCAGAATCACTAACTAGAAAGCTCCCTGGAAATGTCATCTCTGTCATTCAGCACACAAATTCATTGAGCAGGCCAAACTCATTTGAAAGGTCTGAATCTACAGAACATGTTGTATGCCAGCAGGATAAGATCTATTCACCATCTGAAACATGTGAGAGTGAGATTTCTGAGTCCCCCATGAGCCCAGACCGAGCTCCACAAACAGAAAATGCTGACACCGGTAAGCCATCTCCATCCCAGCAACCTCAGCCATATCATATGCAGCCCAGATTGGTTCGCCAGCACAACATACAGGTACCTGAAATTCGTGTCACAGAGGAGCCAGATAAGCCTGAAAAAGAAAAAGAAGTGCAGAACAAAGAACAGGAGAGACCCACAGAAGAATTCCAGTGGCCCCAGAGAAGTGAAACCCTTTCTCAGCTTCCAGCCGAAAAGCTACCACCCAAAAAGAAGCGTTTACGACTGGCTGACATGGAGCACTCCTCTGGAGAGTCTAGCTTTGAGTCCACAGGTACAAGCCTCTCTCGCAGCCCTAGCCAAGAAAGTAATTTGTCCCACAGTTCAAGTTTTTCAATGTCCTTTGAAAGAGAAGAAACAATGAAGTTCATCACACCTCCCAAACAAGATGAGTTTGGAAAACAGTCCGAGTTTTTAACAGTTCCAGCTGGTGCTTACTCACTTTCCGTCCCTGGGCATCACCATCAGAGGGAAATGAGACGCTGCTCATCTGAACAGATGCCCTGTCCTCACGCTGCTGAAATCCCAGAGATCCGAAGTAAATCCTTTGATTATGGGAACCTGTCTCATGCCTCTTCAGCTGGGACACCTACTACTGCACTATCTCCATCACGAGAAAGGAAGAAATGCTTCTTGGTTCGCCAGGCTTCCTTTAGTGGTTTTCCAGAGATTTCCCAGACTGATCAGAGCACAGAACAAAGTATAAAGCAGGAACAGATGGAACACGCACAGGCTGGTCTCCGCTCCTCCCAGCTTGCCTGGCATCACTCCCCTTCCTCTGTACTTCAGCCCATTCAGGTAGATGAGTCTGGAAAACAGGCTGTTGGTTCTTGTGCTCAGCTTAGTAATAGCTCATCCCACCTTGCCCAGCAACAGGCTCTTCTTGCAGATAGTCCAGAAATGTTAAGGACTCCCTTGATCCAACAAGCACCTTATATTTCCAACAAACATCCATCAGAGCAGCAGCAGCAGCTATTTGCACATCAGGATAAGGTCCCATTTCCCCCTATTCATAACACCTTATTTCAGTTCCCATATCCAACTGTCTGCATGGTTCACTTACCACCATCTCAGCAGCCGGTCCTGTGGCAGTCATGCACAGAACCTCTACACTTCCAGCATCATTTTGTACAACAGCTGCAGAAATCTTATGTCAAGCCACCTTTCCAAACAGACGTTCCTCCAAGTTATCACCTGGAACATAATTCAGAGTTTATTGGAAAGAAACCAGCTGATTATGTACATGCTAAAGAGCAAGCATACCAGCATTACTCAGGAACATCTGGGCAGTATTCAAAAAATACTCTTGCGAAGTACCAGTCAGACCATAGCATTAAACTGACAGATACCTCCTCTGAGCAGCATCTTCAGACAGAGTTTGACTCCCCATCTGACGGATCTGTACAGTCTTTGCCAGGAACAGTTGTTCCCGTCAGGATTCAAACCCATGTGCCATCATATGGTAGTGTCATGTATACAAGCATTTCCCAGATCCTTGGACAAAGCAACAGTCCCGCAATTGTAATTTGTAAAGTTGATGAAACTGTTTCTCAACGAACATTGGCAACTAATGCAACAATGCATGGAATTGGATTTAACATAGCTCAGATGTTAGGTCAGCATGGAGGGCTAGAAAAATATCCTTTGTGGAAAGTGCCGCAGACACTATCACTTGGACTGGAGCCCTCAATTCCCCTCTGTTTGACTTCCAGTTCTGACATGGCTTCTACCTTGGGAGGAGGCAAACGAATGCTTTCACCTGCCAGTAGCTTGGAGCTCTTCATGGAGACCAAGCAACAGAAACGAGTCAAAGAAGAAAAAATGTATGGGCAGATAGTTGAGGAGCTAAGTGCCGTTGAGTTAACTAACTCAGATATAAAGAAAGATTTTCCAAGAATGCAGAAGCCTCAACTGGTAAGGCAGAGCTGTACTACTGAGCCAAAAGAAAGTCTGCCATCCATGTCATCCTCTTCACCACTGTCATCCTCATCATCTCAAGATTACCCACCTGTCAGCATGCCGACAGCTGATGCTTTCCCACTAAGCAGGGAGAAACTTTCAAGTTTTGATTCCACATCACCAGGGCAAAAGTCCAGTGGCCCTTCTGAAGGAAGAGACTCGCCAGAAGAACTGGATGTGGATGAAACAGCCTCAGATATGAGCATGAGTCCACAGAGGTCTTCATTGCCACCAGGAGAAATTCAGCCAGAAGACCAACTGAAACATCAGAAAATGCCTCTTGGGATGCTAGTCCAGATGGCATCCAATAACAGTGGGAAAGTCACAGGTTCTACCATTCTCCTGACAGACGTAGCAGATTTTCAGCAGATCCTTCAGTTCCCAAGTCTTCGCACTACTACAACTGTGAGCTGGTGTTTCTTAAACTATACAAAACCCAATTACATTCAGCAACCAACCCTCAAATCTTCTGTTTACGCTTCATGGTGTATAAGTTCATGTAACCCAAACCCATCTGGGCTAAGTACAAAGACCACTTTAGCACTTCTAAGGTCCAAGCAAAAAAACACCACGGAAATCTACACTCTGGCTGCTATGCATAGACCTGGAGCTGGTAAACTGACATCATCAAGTGCATGGAAGCAATTTTCTCAGGTAAATAAGAGGTTTTAATAAAATTAAATTCATATATCTTTATTTGAGAAAATACTAGTAAACTATGAAATGTAAGGTTCCCTCTCCCCCCCCCCCCCCCCAAAATATATATCCCCATTGAGAAATCAGGCTTTAACATCTTCCCATGACAACTTATGAGCCTCGATTTACCCCTCTGCAAACTCTGATACTTCTGCTGCCTCTGTCTCCATTTTGAGAATCAGTTGTGAAAAGTGAGGCTTTTAAAGCCCTCCTTTCACATGTGCCAAAACCCGATACATTATCTTCTTCTATTTTTCCTACCTTTTTGCCATGTCCTGATTCAAACAGTAGACACAAACATCCGTGCAAGTTCATAAGTAAAGATTAAGTTAAAATTGAATAAGGATTTTCAGGTCATTTTAATGTCTTTTACATATTGACTCTTCCTCATGAACTAAGCATTAGATAATGGTGCCAGGGAAAATTCTGTAATAGCAATAAATTACCTTCTGAGGCTTTTCCATCTCTATTTTCCATGATTTTTTTTTTTCCCTGGGGAAAGATATGGTGCTGTCTTTTCTGTCAAGACTCTCATAAAAATTTGTCCACGCTGCCCCCTCTCTTATTCTCCATCAAACTGAATGGGACAAATTAATTCATCGTATAGAGTTGCACCAAAATGAGAGTTTGGCTTTGACCTGGAATGTTAAAAGTACTTGAAATGAAGTGTGCATTTATTGTGTGTTCCAGAAGTAACACCATTCCTTGACTTTGTTCTACAGATGAAACACGAGCCATTCTTCTTGTTTGGCAGCAAGCTTGAAAAGAAAGTAGTGGGGAATATTATAAAAGAAAGAGTAAAAGGAGACATTCATGGAGATAAAGACATTACATCCAAACAAACTGAGCCGATACGAATTAAAATCTTTGAAGGAGGGTAAGAAAATGCAACTGGAAATTTCAAGCTCAGCCTGTCGTTTTAAAAAGATTTGAAAATGAACATGAATGTACTGGGATGTAAACAGTCTCCTGTATTTCTGCCATGTATTTTAGCTCCCGAGCTTCTTTTTGTTTTGTGTATACGTCAGTCTTAAAACAAACTACAGGATACCTGTATAGTTAGTTACTCTTGGCTCAACCTTTGCTATTAAGACAATTATATTTTTTTATATCTGTGTGTGAGCATTCACTCTAAATTGTCACTTTCGTTCTTTAGGTCAAAAATAAATGGATAGACAGTTAACATTTTGTCATTTTCTATACATTTTTTTTTTTGGTATCTAATGGCTTCCGTGAGGACATCCTTCATTTTTAGACTATGTGTGCCTCCACTTACTTGAATGGGTTAGCTAGGTATGCTTACTCTTAATCTTGTAATACTACATTATTGGATTTTGGATTTTGGAGATAAAATGTAAGATGTAAATGTAAGATAGCAATGAAATCTATGGTATCTAAGCCTAATCCATAGATCTGTCATGTAGAGTTGATAAAATGATGCTTAATTTTACTACAGCCATCTATTACTCATGTGATAATAGAAACAACTAACAAAGAGAGGGAGAAAGGAGACCTGAAAGCCCATTAGCAATGTTTTGAGGCTTATGAAGCTTGTTATACAAAACAAATGAAATGGACAGTTGTTTACCTCTTTTGGAGTATACTCTAAAATGTAAGATATTGTTTTATTTGTTTTAAAGAATTCTGACAAGATGCAATTAATTTGACAGAGGTTAGTAGTGAATAGTCAGGTGGCTGAACAAGCTGTTTTTTTTAGTCTTACCGCACCCAAATGGTCTCATAGCGATGTGTTACTGGGATAACTAAATAGGTCAGGATGGAGATGTGATAAATTTGTACATGCCTTTCATTCCCCCATCATTTGGTACTCTAAAATCTCAGGTGTCCTTCATTCCCATCATGTGTTTTGAATCCCCTTGGATAGTCTCCATGAAGTGAACATTGACATTTCTTTCTAGTCTGCAACAATGAAAGGGTATAGCCTACATCTTGCTTGAAAGACTGAAAATGTTATTTTGGAGATTGTTATAGGTATGCTGACCCAGACACCCTGATCGTGGCTGTTCTCTGTAGCTTTACAGAGAACTTAATACCCCAGTCAGTAAGGCGGCTACATGAGAGTGACCCAAATTCAAGGGTGAGCCTAAGTTTATAACAAATTTAAAGAGCTGTTGCTTAGATTCACGCCCACTTTGAAGAATAAAATTTGCCTGCTTCCCACTACGTATCATTTCTGAATTTGGATCAGTCAGTTGAAGATAGTCTGCACTGATGTAAGGCTCACGATGAGAGTTCAGAAGAGTAAAAGTTTGTTAAGAAAAGCAACTTTTAGAAGGATTCAGATTAGTACAGGCTGTAACAGATTACTATACCATCTAACATTTTTTTTAAGAAACTTTGTACATTACTCACACTGTCTTAAGTTTCCTTGTGCACCAATAAGGTTTATGTAACTATTTGTGTAAAGGCATATAATTCACGTCAGCCAGACATACCTCCTAGTAATACTTGGCTATGTTTACTCTACTTCATTAGAGTAGAACAGAAAGAGAGAAACCTTGATACTCACATTAATTTCTGGAGTTGGAGGAGGGGAGGGGAAAAAATAATCTGTGCAATATACTTCCCTAATTGGCTCATATAACCTGCAAAGCTTCAGTGAATGAGGTGATAAAGTGTTAATCAGTCCACCCTTTCCTTATAGATCATCATTGTAATGTACATTTTATAGGAATTGTTTGTGGAAGGGTAGATTTTTTCTTTTTATTAGTTTGGTTGCTGTTGTTTTTTTAATGGATCAAATATTCTTTACATGTTATAACCATGTCTTTCATTATTTTCTGTCCTGACTAATGAGTTTGTTCTCGTCTTCAGGTTTTTGTTTGTGACCTCTGAAAGCTAGGTTTTTAACATGGGTGGGTTTTCATGCTTGCCTGCTCTTGTCTGTAGAGCTGTTCTGTTCTACTCTGTTCTCTTCTGCTTTCATCAAGCTCATCTTTGCATCACCTGAGCACACACAAGCAGTGCACTGAACTATGCAGTAGATGTCTGTTGTGTTTGTTTCATGTTCCCCCCCATAGACAGACAAGCATGCATGGCGATATCTTGTTTCAGCAGGGTATTTTCCTCTAGTTTTTGTTTGTCTTAAGGAGTGGATTTACTTATGGTTCTTGACTATTTTTGTTCTGTAAATGTGGAGAAGGCAATTCAGAATTCACAGTTGAGAAAGACCTGCAACCATCACAGTTTTCAGTTCCTGGGAAAGTCTATCCACTACACAGGGAAATGTAGTCATGCAGATGCTCTGTGCCAGGGGAGTGGAGTGCTTGTACGACAGGTACAAGTAGGTTTAAAAAACCAAATAGACAGGGCTGGGGACTGGGGATCCGCGAGAAGGTGAGGTAACAGAATGAACGGAGTTCAGCAGAAAAGTAGGTGTCATAGCACATCACCACATCACTTGCTACACCAAAGTCAGTCAAGAGCTGTTTGTAAGCATCACAGCAGAGGGGATTTTGAAGGAGGAAGCTAACAACCATATTATTACCTCTGGCAGGTGGCTTGATTCAAATGAAATTATTTGAATCACAAAATCTGCTTTCCACCAGCTGTGACTACCAAACCTCGGTGCAATATGAAGCAATATTCCTCAGTGAAAATCAGCAACTTGAAGTTCGGTAGTAGTTCAGTACAGTTAGATACTCACAGTGTGAAGTTGAAAGAAAGGAGCGGTAGAGAATGTTCCCACTCATCTGACATCTTGCTTAATGACTTTACCAGCTTACAGCAAGATTGCACAGTTTTTTTATGTTTGCTCTTGTATATCTATCAGTAATAGATTCTAATTCAAGATCCCCAATAAAATAGCATTTTGGTTAGAAATTGCATGACTCTCAGGTTTATGAATGCTTTTTAGCTCTAGAGCCCCTTTAACATCAAGCTCAGAGTACCACTGACCATAGTCACATGAAAGTTGTGCAGTGGGAAAGGGGAAATCATTGAAAGATTTGAGAGAAGCACAAGTTAGTAGTAAGCTCTAATATTCCTGAGGACTAGGAAAGGTGTTCACCATAGACTCAAGACTTCTCATGCTTCAGTGTTTGGACCAGACTATATTTAAATGTCAAATTTGTGTGTGTCATTTCTCTTGCAGTTGTTGTGCTGGTGGGACGTACTTAGAGAGTCAAGGTCAATTGTGGTCAAGAACTGAGTGACAAAGAGATGACTCTTGTCTAATTGACTTTGTGCCCAGTGGGATCTGAGAGGTGACAGAAGATGGTGGAATGAGGTCAGGCAGAGGATGTCATAACAAAATTTTTCTTAGCAGTATCAAGCAGGGATGGTTTGGTAGACTCCATCCCAGCAAAATCAGACTATAGGGAGAGATGAAGAGAAGATGGCAGTCTTTCAAGCAAAAATGAATATTTTTTATGTATGTGAAAGAAGGCCTGGAGGTGGCTGATGAAGCAATAGATGTGAAGATGAAAGAGAACCTGGGAACTGGGGCGCACAGAAAAGCAGAATCCCAGAAATGTACAACCAAAACTGCCAGAGAGATGGCTCTTAAACATCGTTAAACTATGTCAGTTTTGCCTGTGGTGCCAGGGACAATGAAGGAAAAGGGAGACGGCCAACTTTATTAGAAAGGCGATGAGAAAAACTGAATTTAGGCACCCACATTTGAAAGACAAGCTGATGTTTTTCATGGATAATGAGGTGGATGTGAGAACAGGACAGTGTTTTATGTATTTGTAAGATATTAATTTCAGTATTTATATTGTCAGTGGCATTATTGAACATATGGAAGAAGTGTTCATCTAAGAAAAGCAGACTTGAAAAATGTTTCAGCTCTGTAACCCCCAAATTGCCACTTGCTTCTTGTGGAGTTATCATCACATTAACAGAACCTTTCACACAAACCCTTATTTATTTAAAGTGCTGACTGTCAGTACCAGTGATAGTTTGTGGGCTCTGCATCCACAGTATGACTGAGAGTACTTTGTGCTGCTTAGGGAGAGGACAACAGAGAGAAAAGGGTAGAAAAATTATTATTTCTCAGTTCTTGCAATTTCTGGATTTTACTTCAGGTGAATGAGGATGAGGTTCTCCCTCTAGGAAATGCCCAGCAACTTCAAACCTCAGAATAGCTGAAGCAGATCTCTTCAACCCTTGTAGATTTCAGTCTTACCATTTTATCATCATTGTAAAGGAAATGTACAGCTTTACATAGATTTGCATATCTTATTTATTATCTAACTACAGATAATGTAATCAGCAAAAATAGCATGGAATGCTTACGCCTGTGCTAAGAAAAATTCCTTTAACGGTGTTTTGCTAAGTAAGCAGGTTGGAAGTTTCCAATTTTGTTTGTAGAGCAGCAAGTACCTGCATGAGCTCAACATGGTGTCCCTTAAAGAGGGTTCCATCTTCGTGAAGTTCAGACAGTCTGTAGTGTAAATACGTACATACTTGCTAGTCATCTGCATTCCCTTTATGCTTAGTGGAGAGAAACAGGATGTGATTTATCTGATCCCAAGGGATAAATATACTAAAATAGGTCAAATGAATCATGCCACAAAAGGGCTTTGTCTTCAGTGGTGGTAGACGCCTGTGTGATACAAGAGTACAGATGAATCCAACACACACATCCATATTTGAGGTTGTGCTTTGTCTATAGGAATAATGTGTTCCCTTGCAACGTGTTTTCACTATACCCATACTATAGCCCTTTGGTCTCATACTAAAAATAACTAAGATACACAAACACAATGGGACCAGTGCGTTCCCTGAAAGGGAAATACTTTGTGAGCTCCAGCATGAAAAGTTTGTGTGGAATTCTGTGGAAGTTTTGTGTTGAGATACATACAAGATCAGATTAGATACACAGAGGTAATGTTTGTGCATGTATGTTACCTAGAGGCTGTATGATTTAAATGCTCATTCTCTTCCAACAGGTATAAATCAAATGAGGATTATGTCTATGTCAGAGGTCGTGGCCGAGGAAAGTACATTTGTGAAGAATGTGGAATTCGCTGCAAAAAGCCAAGCATGCTCAAAAAACATATCCGCACTCATACTGATGTCCGGCCTTATGTATGCAAGTTGTGCAATTTTGCCTTCAAAACTAAAGGTACTTGACCCTTTTTGCTGAACTTTTGCCACTTCCCAAACAAATCCTGAGCTATTTTGCCATCTGGAATCCAAGCACCCTTTTCAGTCAAGGAAAGAATTTTCTTCAAAATAAAATGGCTGTATTTATGGGTACAGGACTCCATGAGAGAGATTGTTCTCTCCTGTTGAATTTGCCCAGGAATTTTTTGAGACTCAGAGACTCCTTGGATAGTTTCATTAAGAGCTATTGGCTCTTGGCTGGTCCATCTGTCTGCAGAAAAAATGTAGTAGCATAAGAACTGCCCTTACAAATAATACTTTCTGCCAAAATTGTTATGTGGTACAAATTTTAATTGCAACAACACTCAAATGCTACCAGGAGAGTACACTTATTATGACATAATGTAGAAGCAGAGCATCAGCTGCTGAGGAAAACATGCCTTCACAGGCTTTACAGTGGGTCAGTTTCAAGTTTATAAATAATGTATGTCTCCCAGATGGGCCACTCCATCCACTGTGGCATTAATTATGAATAGAGATCTGATAGCCTGTGTTCACATGTATTTATCAGCACAGAAAAAAGCTTCCATTTGTCACCCTGAGGCCACAGATAATGATATTCTTTGGAATTTGGATTTGCCATGCAACTGTCTCCTTAAAAGAAAAAATTCCTTTTCTTTGATAGCATTTCTTTGTAGCACAGCCCAAATGAGCCTTACATTCTCAGTTTCTTAGCTCCCCTTTGACAGGCAAGGGAAATGGATTCTGGTCCCACTGCACTGAATTTACTTTAAGGGGGAGAGAGGAAGCTGAAAGACATTTCTCCTGAGATCCCAGTGCAGCTTCATGGCTGTTTTGAGGATTGAGGATTGTAATAGTTTCCATGACTCCAGCACTTCTTCCTCTGCCAAAGATGGGAATAGCTGATGGATGGTAGTAGATCCATCAACCTAATTTAAGATGAGAACTTTCATCGGGGTGTAGAGACAAAGAGAAGGAGCTGCTCATGGTAGTCCCAATGGGCCATCTGCGGAGCTGTTTTCAGATCACTGTTTACATTTGACATTGCAGGAGAAATGGGTCTTGAGGAGAGACTTGAAGAAGGATTGTGGTTTTGCAGCTGTGTTCAGAGAGGACATTCCAGGCAGAAGAGATGGCATGGAAATAAATGTGAAATTGCTTGCTGAGGCTGGCATTTCTGGCAGAGAAGAAGAAACAGGGAGGAGGTGGCGTGCTATTGCACAAGAGGGGGATGAGTAGGAAGAGACTAAACCTTCAAAGTGCAAGAAGTGTCTAACTGTTGTGTTACTGCTCATGGGCAGTTGTCAGCCTCATAACTATTGTTGCTATTTTGCTGAGGACAGTAAGGGACAGATCTTCAAAGCTACTTAGGTTTTCAGAGTACACCCTGAGCGTTTAGCCACCTAGAGGCATTGAAGCTGTGTTAGACCTTTCGTGCAGTGCACAGACACCATAAGAAACTTACTGGGAAGAGAATTACATAAACTAGCCAGGACTGAGAATCAGAGAAGAAGCTTGTGTGCTTCTAAGCACTCCTCCACTATCCAAGAGAGTGGTGCAGTATTCCCCCCACCATGTTGCATGTGCTACTCATACCATCTGGTCAGGGTCCCAAAAGTAGCGTAGGTACATTCACAGAGTGCTTTCCCTGAGGTAAGAAGTGTCATGTCTGGGTTGGCACTTCCCCTGTTGGATGTTACAGATATGACTGAAGTGGATAATGGATTAGAGTGATATTCGTGTTTTTCTGGCTTGTTCTCTTCGTGCTCAGGGTTCTTTGCCATGAAATGTCTCTTGGGGCCAGTCTCAACCCAGTTCTCTTATCTGTGAAAAAACAGACCAAGACAGACACTCCAGAAAGTCAATAGTCTAGTGTTAGATTGCTCCCTCAGGGGAACGGGAGATCTGATTTCAAATCCCTGCTGTGTCTGGTTCAGATCCGTACTCCATAGAAGGGAACTGAACCTGGGTTTTCCACATCCCAGGTGAGTACTCTAAGTACAGCTCCTCTCAGTTCAGGGATTGCAGCCAGACAGTAAACTTGCACTGAGAAATCACCCACAAATGTCTTTTTTGTTGCTTCAAAATGCTTCAAGCACAACGATTGTTTGGAACCCACATGTGATGTAAACGGGAGAGTCCTTAGCTTGAGGTGCCACTGTGAAACTCTGGCTGAACCCTGAACAACTAGTGTGCATTGGTGTTACGTCAATGTCCAGGCAATCTGTGCATATCACAAACACTAAGCTCAGGGATAGATAACATAGAAAAGTGAGTTTTTGAGTTTGCTGGGGCACCTGAATGTACTGTGGAAAATTGGAGAGATGCCTGCATACCTCTCAGACCCTGAGTTTAAGTATATTTGAACATTATTATTTTTTGAAGATATAAAAACCCACTCTCTGTTTTTTAATGAACAGGCTCTAAGGGCAATAGGCTGGATGAATCAGCCCCGTCTGTGTTTTTTTGTTTGTTTGTTTGCTTGCTTGCTTGATTTTTTGTTTGTTTTTAAACTAAAAACCCTATCTGCAGAATAATGGAGTTAAGATACACCAAAACCTGACTTGGAAAGTGATCTTTGCTTTTGTCAGTTAATTAGATTCATCTCTGATCCATAGGAAATCTGACAAAACATATGAAGTCTAAAGCACACATGAAAAAATGCCTGGAGCTTGGAGTATCAATGACATCTGTAGATGATGCTGAAACTGAAGAAGCAGGTATGTCAGAATGATTTAATTTAGTTGGAATGGCCTCTGGAGTATGCAAATGACTCATTGCACTTTAGCACAGTGGCTGGCATGGGAAAATATATTAAGAGTATTTTGGGCATTTTTTTAATTAAGAGACATCTTTTTAACAAACAGGAAGTATAAAAACTAAATCTGATCCATTTGTCTGAGTTATGTTTTTTATTATGATACATGAGGAGAAGCTAGAAATAAAAGTATGACCTATTATTTGTCATGCATCTCATACAAAGTACCAAGTATTTTCAATTTAGATGTGAGAGATGGCAACATTCAGTGAAGTTACAAGGTGAATGATGAAGTTGCTTTGTATGCTTTCCTTTTCACATGATGAATTTGAGTGTAGAGTTTTAAGGTATTATTGTAGTGTGTATATATATGAAAATATTTTTGAGACCATTAAGAGTGGCTTTATTTAGCCATCCCAGATGAAGAGCATCCAGCGATGGCAGCAGGTGTTCTGGGTGTGGAGTGAATGTGGCAGAAAGAGTAAGAAATGTTGAATGTGCTCACCATTTTGACTTGTTGTGGCTGTTTCAGAAAACATGGAGGACATGCAGCAGGAGGCAGAGAAGAGTAGCAACTTGGCAGGCCTGTCAGCAGAGCATCAGTTTTCTGATGCAGAGGAGTCAGATGGTGAGGATGGTGATGACAATGATGAAGATGATGAAGATGAGGATGACTTTGATGATACTCAGGGAGACTCAACACCAAAAACCAGATCAAGAAGCACCAGCCCGCAGCCCCCTCGGTTCTCCTCCCTGTCGGTGAACTCGGCTGGGGCATCACAGGGGGCTTCCCCTGAGGGCTCTCTTTCCATGGGACACTCCTCCCTCATCAGTTATTTGGTCACCTTACCTAGCATTCAGGTTACTCAGCTTATAACACCAAGCGACTCCTGTGAAGACTCACAGATGACAGAATATCAGAGGTTTTTCCAGAGTAAGAGCACTGATTCAGAGCCCGACAAAGACAGGTTAGACATACCTAGCTGCATGGATGAGGATTATGTGCTTTCGTTAGACCCTGGTTCATCTCCGAGGGACCTCTCACCTTCCAGTCGGCAGTCATCCCCTGGCTATGATTCTTCACCGTATAGAGATAACTCACCAAAGAGGTATTTAATGCCAAAAGGGGATTTATCACCCAGAAGGCATCTGTCACCCCGGAGAGATATTTCACCCATGAGGCACCTTTCCCCGCGGAAGGAGGCTGTGCTGAGGAGAGAGTTATCACCGAGACGGGACATTTCACCGAGACGTCACCTATCACCACGGAGACCAATGTCACCAGGGAAAGATGCGTCTGTTAGAAGAGATTTGTCTCCTAGGCGAGAGAGGAGATACATGGCCTCGGTTAGAGCGGCATCTCCCAGGAGGGGCTTATACCATAATCCAGCGTTGTCCATGGGTCAATATTTACAGTCTGAATCTATTCCAGTGGGGCATTCAGTAAGTATGAAAGAGTATTTTTACTTCTGTTGTCAAAACCAGTGCTCTTGCCTAACATGCATATAGTATTTTGAAAAACTTGGCAGCTTTGTAAAAAAAGAAAGCATAAGCTTTGAACTTGAGTGGGAAATCCAGGAATGAATGCAAGAAATTTGGAATAGACAGGGACCAAGTCAGGACGCTGATTCATTTAGATGCAATACAGTCAGCCTAAGGGTCAAATCTTCACTTGGTACACATCAGAGTAGTTCCATTATCTTCAATGAAATTAGGCTGGCTTGCATTAACTGCCCCTGTCTTTATTTTAAAATGTCCCAGGAAGCTTACATGGTGTGTGGGGCTTGTTACAGCACTGTAAAACCTTTTACCTCCCAGACGGTCAGATGGGATCAAGCCCAGATCAGGGCTCAAGGCCCTGATACTGCAGTATGGTGCCCATCCCTGAAGTATTGTTTAATGCAATAAAAACACTAAAATAAATGGAACCCCTTTGAAAAGCAGGGTGACCATCTAAATCAGGATCTGTGGCTGGAGTTTAAAGGATATTATTGTGTGACAGGAGCAGACAGCTGTCTGCCCTGCAGAAAGCACCATCACAACTGGCTGTTTCGGCAGGGACACAACTGTCTGAGTGGAAATGGAAATATGCAAAACTTGCACAGCTGCTGTCTGTGCTGTTCCTGTTCAGTAAATAAGCTCTCAGAAACTGCCGACTTGGCTCTTTTGACAGGCCCTAGCATTCACAAAGCACTCTGTCTACAAGTGAATTTGGTTTTTGGAGTTAGGAAATGGCCTTACTGTGTATACGTTTATTTATATATGTAGTATGCTTCCCTTGCCATGTTTGATGCTGCTGCTGCCCTCCCACTGCCTACTTCACTAACCGGTGTGCGGAACCAACACGGGGAAGCTGTGACAGGCTGCCACCATATCAGCCCCTGACAGGGCTGCCCTCCTCTCCTCTCTGTCACCAGTCTTCTTTATTCTTTGTGTAATCATGGCTCTTCTCTGTAGAGGAGAAAATCTGAATTAGCATTTCCAGAGCTCTAGCTTGAATTTCTCTACAGAGATAGGCTGGGGAAGGTGGACTTGGGCAGATTTGATACCTGCACCTGGGAATGGAGTGAGGAACACAGCTGGGCCGAGGTGGCTGGAGCAGGGATGGATCAAACAGGGCTGAGGAGTGCCAGCTTGGCAGATCCAAAAGTGGCTTTCTGGCTTTTCAGGAGGATTAGGGAAATTGCAATATGAGTGGCTAGGCATGTAAGAGAGAGCAACACAGGTCCCTACAATCCTGTGCAGACCTTGTTCTGCCCTTGGCCAGAGCCTGCTTCAGGCCTCTGTCACCAAGCTCCATCCTTGCTGCAGCCACCTCCTCTTGGCCTCACATCTGTTCCCTCTGCCTCATCTTAGATGTGGTATCATGGTCTGTTAAGTTGTTGGGGAGAGAAGCAGAGAGGGGTGGCTTCCTAAGCTGTCCCTGGGGAAGGGCACGTTGAAACCCTGCTGTGCTCTCCCAGGCACAATTGCTGTGTAGCTGAGAGAGGATACAAATGCAGCCATCAGCCATATCGACAAAGTAAGGAAGTACAAAAAAAAGGATAAACAGCCACCAGTTTAAGAGTCATAGTGCCTCAGTATTGAGTGGAAGGGATTATATGAGATGCTACAGCTGACATTGTATAGAAAGTTTAAGTCCCTAATGTCCTGCATCAGACACTTCCACTGACATCCTGTAGTAGAGATTTTGGATGTGTGATGATGTTGGCAAAAGGGTATGCAAGTCACCCTTGGCGATGTGACAGTTCTTGCTGCAATATTTGCCTTGTTATGCACACCTTCCAGCAAGGCGTTTAGCACATTGCAAAGACTCTTTTAGCACCCTTAGCTCCTTCTTTTGGAAATTGCTCTTCACCATGCCAGATGGGCTCTTAACACTTACCTTATTTTTGAGGTACGATCAGGCATTTGTCCTACAGAAAGCATTGGCAACTCAATGGCATGTTGAGTGTTTTGAGAGAAGCCTAGACCTCAGTACGGTCACTGGACCCTGAACACTGGTGTCACTAGAAGTGGAGCCTGGGCAAATTTAAATGAGGGAATTAGAGTTGAAGATGACTGCCCATCTCAACAAACACAGTGAGGAAGAAAAGATGGATTCCTCGCCTCTCGAAGCCTTTCCAGAAGATAAACTTGAGCCAAACAGAAGTTGAGTTTAGGTGAAATACACATTAATGCACTCAGTGTGTGGGAAGACAGATAACACCTGAGCTTGCTATAAATGAAACTGTTAGAAAAGAGAAAGGAATAAAGGGTGTTTTTCGTTTTCAGAGAAGTGAAATCCAGCAAATCAGAACATAATTAACAACTGTATCAGTGATGCAGATGCCAACTTGAAATCCTGCTTCCTGTTTCAGAGCTGCATTGGGTTCCCAGTCCTTGCAGGAATTAGAGTATTTTTGTGCTTCTGGTACCTGAAGTTGCCAGAAGAAGCCAGTTTTATTTCTTTTCCATTGAAATTGATGTATTTACTCTAGTCTCTTTGGCCAGTGCTTATCTGGTTCCCCTTCATGTTTCTTCACCTTGAATGTTCATGCTGGTTGGTGGTCTTGTGCAACGAGCTTTGACATTGAAATCATCAGATAGAAAGCAGTTGAAATTATTTCTTTAGGAAGTGGAAAAGAGCATGGGAAAGTAACTATTTTTGTAGACTATAGACAAAAATACAGAAAAATATTGTTTTTCCTTTGGCAGTTAATAACAAGATGCACTCTTGCAATAGGATACTCTTTCCAAAGTAGCCTAAAGCTCTTGTCGATGCGGGTGCATGTTTGGCTTTGGCAAGTTAAATTACTGTCTTTAAATTTAAAGGCACATCACCATTTCTCTCTAAATACATTCGGAATCTCCTATTCTGTCAATGGCAGAGGTTTCTTTTCTTTCTGAGGAGGCTGGTGTCAGTATTGCAGGGCTCTGATTCTTCTCTCTAGTAGTTATTTTATACCAGTCTTGAGAGAAAAAGGAGAAAAGGGAACGCTGCTTTTATTCAGCTTCAGTACATCTCTGTTAGCATTTTAGTTTGGATAGGAATGTGCTTTGGAAGTGAATGTCTCCATTGTCATATTTATTGTGCTTTGACTCACATCGCAGAGCGTTCTTGGAATAAGTGAGCTGGATAATTTTCAGATGACGTTAAGCTGGAGAATGTGCTCGAGGAGTGCACCAGGTGCACTTAAACTGTTAGTGGGCATTCAAGTGAGTGAGAAGGGACTATTGGGTGAGTCCAAACTAACCTTCCTCTCCAACCCCACAATACATATATTGTGAACATTAGGTGCAGCATCAATCGTTTCACTCTCCTCCCGCTTTTCGCCACTCCTGGTACACCGCATTACCTCTTCATGTGGACAAAAGCTTTTGCCTTTTCTTCCAGTCCCAGAACTAGCCACAGCAAGACTGTGAATATACTTTGCTGTAAGCAGTACATACTTGTCACTAGCAACTTCTTTAGCTTCTAGGAGGTAGTGGATTTTTTGCCTCCTTTGCCGGTTTTCACAAGCAGTTGCTGAGTAGGAAGTTAATGCAATTTGCTTTATTGATGTAAGTTTATCTTGAGTCTGCTTGTGTTCCTATTTTGTTGCACCTTTCTTTCATTTTGAAGCCTGATGCCTGTCTCAATGTATTCAGAAGGGCTGAAGGGAATTAGGCACCTCTATATACACTTGAAAGGCACTAGGACTAAGGTCCTTTGATCATCCCAGACATAGGGATATTAGATCCTTTCCCAAACACTGAATATTTTATCATCTTGAGTGAAATGCATTCCTGTACAGAAAGCCAGCATAGAAGTCTGAAAGTCCAGGTGAACTGTAAATAGGTCCACTGATGTATGTGGTCTGCTATAGTGCATTCTTAATAGCACTGCAAATCAAGTTGATCCTGAAACTGAAATCCACATAGATTTACAGTCACTTTATTGAGTATCATGTCTTTTAGAAAGCACATCGGTAATAATGTTCTCTGTTACCAAATTTCCACATCAAGTTCAATGTTTTCTGGTTTTTAACTTTAAAAAGCCTCAAGTATGTTAAGATCTGGTAATCAAAGTGATTTTTTTTCATGCACCATCTTTTTGCAAGTAGTAGCCTAAGGGGATCTGGGGCTGCCAAGAGGATGTCTGTGAAGGGCATTTGTCTGAGAAATATGATCTTCCTCTTAATTCCCCATAGCCTGTTTTGGGTGATGCGCCAGTCTTCAGGTGATGTACTGGTCTTTTCCCTTGAGGCGCTCTGGGAGATGTGAAGTTGGATATGGCTTTGCTCAGGAGTGTGGTGTGGAAGTCTATCTTTATGATCAGGTTAGAGAGTTTAGTGAAAAGCTCCTACAGAATATCGTTGTTTCGAAAATTATGTCACCTGGAGTTGGAGGAAAATACACTAAACTGCAACAAATGAGTATTAATAGAATATTAAATGGATTCCTCTTGCCTGACAAAGAGAGGAACTCATCTCACTGCGCTGATAGCAATCCATTCTGACTGTACAGCAAAAAGATACTATGACTTTCCTTACTGTAGTCAGTGTTGAGATCTAATACTGCCAAGAGAATAAGGTCTTTAGATTTTCAGAATGTTCGTTAAAAGATCATCTAACATTCAGTCTCTTCCCCATGAATGTGTGTATGTCACAGAATCACAGAATCGTCTAGGTTGGAAGAGACCTCCAAGATCATCTAGTCCAACCTCTGACCTAACACTAACAAGTCCTCCACTAAACCATATCACTAAGGGCTACATCTAAACGTCTTAAAGACCTCCGGGGATGGTGACTCAACCACTTCCCTGGGCAGCCCATTCCAATGCCTAACAACCCTTTCAGTAAAAAAGTTTTTCCTAATATCCAACCTAAACCTCCCCTGGTGCTACTTTAGCCCATTCCCCGTCATCCTATCACTGGGCACGTGGGAGAATAGACCAACCCCCACCTCGCTACAGCCTCCTTTAAGGTACCTGTAGAGTGCGATAAGGTCTCCCCTGAGCCTCCTCTTCTCTAGGCTAAACAACCCCATGTGTGTCTGTAAGTATGAAAATATTTGTAAAGGATATAGAATCATAGAATATCCTGAGTTGGAAGTGACCCACAAGGATCACTGGGTCCAACTCTTGGGTCTGCACAGGACCACCCAAAAATCAGACCATATGTCTGAGAGTGTTGACAGAATGCTTCCTGAACTCTGGCAAGCTTGGTGCCATGACCCCTGCCCTGGGGAGCCTGTCCCAGTGCCCGACCACCCTCTGGGTGAAAAACCTTTCCCTAACACCCAGCCTGACCCTCCTCTGTCCCAGCCCCATGCCGTCCCCTCGGGTCCTGTCGCCGTCCCCAGAGAGCAGAGCTCAGTGCCTGCCCCTCTGCTCCCCTCGTGAGGGAGCTGCAGGCCGCCATGAGGCCTCCCCTCAGCCTGCTCTGCTCTGGGCTGAACAAACCAAGGGACCTCAGCTGCTCCTTGTACATCTTCCCCTCTAGACCCTTCACCATCTTTGTAGCCCTCCTTTGGACAACCTCTAACAGTTTTACGTCCTTCTTGTATTGTGGTGCCCAAAACTGCACGCAGCATTTGAGGTGAGGCCACACCAGTGCAGAGCAGAGAAGGACAATCCCTTCCCTTGACCATCCAGCCATGCTGTGCCCAAAGCACCCAAGGACATGGCTGGCCCTTTTGGCTGCCAAGGCACACTGCTGGGTCGTGTTCAACTTGATGTCAACCAGAACCCCCAGATCCCTTTCTGTGGGGCTGCTCTCCAGCCTCCTGTCCCCTACTCTGTACATATATCCACGGTTGTCTTGTCTCAGGTGCAGAATCTGGCACTTGCTCTTGTTAAACTTGGTGTGGTTGGTGATTGCCCAGCCCTCTCATTTGTCAAGATTGCTCACCAAGGACTCTCTACCCTCAAGGGAATCAACAGCTCCTGCAAACTTACTTAGTATACCTTTGAGTCCTTACTTAGTATACCTTTGAGTCCTGCATCTAGGTCATTTATGAAAATATTGAACAGAACTGGCCCCAAAATGGAGCCTTGTGGAACCCCACTGGTGACTGGCCGCCAGCCTAATGTAACCCCATTAACTACAAGCCTTTGAGCCAGACACATCAGCCAATTGTACACCCATCACATTATGTTTTTGCCTAGCTGTGTGATGGACATTTGTCCAGAAGGATACTGTGAGAAACAGTATTGAAAATTTTGCTGAAATCCCAAAAGATTACATCAGCTGGCCTCCCTTGGTCAACTAGGTGGGTAACCTTATCATAAAAGGGAATTAAGTTAATTAAACTAGACTTTCCCCTCATGAACCCGTGTTGGCTGTGACTGTTGTAAAAATAGGATGAAAGGTGTGAACACTTATTAATGCCTATAACGATTTATGATGGCCCTTTCAAAACTCACCTGCCAGAGCTAGAGAAAGATAATCTGATACATGCTTAGGCAGGCTTGGAAGGCATCCAGTGGACATGCACACACTGTCACTGTCTCTGTAAAAATTAGGCATGAGACATACATTGGATGATACTGCTGATCTTGGAGCATGTAGCAGTTTCTATCATGTTAACCACCTCTGTCTGGCAAGGACAGAGTGATGTCTTACTCCCTTTTGAAGCTGTGGCAGGGTACAACGTGAAGACAGTGTCTTTCTCAATTAGAGCTATGAGTGTGACTAGATTTGCTCTTCAATGAGTTTTACTCCTTTTGTTTTGGTTGCTTTTGCTCTATTTCCCTTGGCCCAAGTTCACATCAGATGCAATAGTGATAAATGTCATGGCTTAGGAAACAGCCAAGAGGACAACATGACTGAGAAACGGGTTGACAGAACAAAGATGGAAAAAAAAGGGTGGCAAGTAACTGTGCAGAGGTGAGGTTGGTGATAGGAAGGGCTGACAGGGTAAATGAACTATGTCCTGTGGCAATTCTAGTTTATTCTGTAATTTTTTCCCCTTTCAGCAGTATAACGTGCTGTCACTGTACTTTCTTATGACAGTTTCTCTTTTATGAGACTCAAGTGTCTCACTTTCTGAATAGGAAAATTCCCAGAATTAGATTATTCTCAGAATAATAGCATCTTTTAAGTTCAAGTTTGATGATTATGGGTCACCCTTCCTGTCTCAGCGTTGATTTATATTCAACAGGACAAAGCATCTGAGCACAGTGAGATTCAGCCACTGGGTAGCACAGAAACTGAATCTTTAATTGCCCCCTAAACCCATTCCCCAGGATGGGATCAAGAGGTCGCTTAATGCCTTGAGAGCTAGGATTTCCCAGCAGTGAAGTGCTGCCACTGCAGTGCATTGGCATTTAGCAGCGCAGTCGTCAGGCTGCCACACCAGGACTGGGGCTCTGGGCAACTGATAGGTGTTTGGTCAATTTTCAGAGCAGAGATGGGTATTTGTGTTCATTTAATTTCCTATGGGCATCCCCGAGAGTTGTGTGGCCAAATCCCACATACAATTATGCAAATATCATCCTGCACTTCTGTCATCGTTATTTCTCTGTTCAACAATAAACGATACTTAATCATCAGATAGAAAACAAATTTTACAAGTTAAGAACAAAAAAAAGAGAAATCCAAAAGCCCAAGGCATATTTAATGCTGAGTGGAGATGAAGCTATTCATTCTTCCAAGGCAGGAACTAATGGGAAGACACTGAAAAAGTCAGTACAGTGAGATTGTTTTTTATTAGCCATTACAAAATCCTTCATTCTTCTCAATCCCATTATGAGTGGGTGAGTGTCCCCACTACAGAATCATCACTTTCACTCACAGTTAATGCCTGTGCTTTTGTTATTATTTATTGTTTACACTACAGATAGGCCAGAATGGTGCTCCATTGTGTTAATGACTATAAAAACTTCTTTGCACAGAGATATTTGAACTTCCCTGGAAATACTTGTCCCCTTTTGTCAAGGAGGTGGATGGGTAAAGCTTAACAGTGGGGGGTAGGAGGACAAAGTCCTTTCCCTGGGGCTTCAGAGCAGGACCTTTCAACAGGCAGAACTTGGGTACATGCAGTCAGATTTTTCCTGGTGGCAAACAGGGAGCATTCAGATGTGCATTTCTCTACAGCAAAGACTCGATACCCAATGCAGGCTGCCAGTACCAGCACAGTTTGCACAATTTACCAAACCAGAGGGTAAGATGGATGTCCTGGCCAAATTTCTCTTGGGGAATGAAACTCTACCCCAAATTCTCTCTGCAGTTTCAGTTGAATATAATACTCTTCACTTCCTGACATAAATTGCTGCATTGTATTGCTGAACACTTAACTAGCTGCTGCATTTCACCTCAGAGGCAAGAGCCCTGCAGGGCTGAGCTAAGCAAAACCTCCTATGTTGTTTGGATAAGCAATTAGTGGAGTTTTCCAGACGCTTTGGGATCCATCTGGATGAAAGGTGCTGTGTGAACAGGAGGCTGTGTTGCACAGGAAAGCAGATAGGTGGTTTGGCAGCATGACAAGAATTTTGCTAGTGGCAGCGCTGACGTTTCTTTTGTTTTTCTGGTTACAGAGGAGGGGATTGTCTCAGGGGCCTTACTTCAGCTTATATGGAGAAAAAGGAGCTATGGAGCACCACGGGTCTAGCCCATTCCCTGAAGGTCCGAATGACTACGTCTTCAGTCACCTTCCACTACACTCCCAGCAACAAATCCGAGCACCCATCCCCATGATGCCTATTGGGGGTATTCAGATGGTCCATTCAGTACCTGTGGCCCTTTCAGGTTTACATCCTCCGTCCACTCTTGCCCTGCAGAGGGAGGGCTCTGAGGAGAAGCAAAGAGGACCTGCAGAAATCCTCACGAAAGAGTCATACGGTGTTTCTAAGCACCACGAGAAGCGTACCTCTCTGCACAGCTTGCACCCGACCGCTCCCTCCAGTGCACCCTCCTCTCCGTTGCTGTTGCTGACACAGAGCACTTCAGAGGACAGTGTAATAGCGACAGAGGGGGAGCAGGAGGAGAACATACAGACTTGTACGAAAGCCATAGCCTCTCTGCGAATCGCCACAGAAGAAGCTGCTCTGCATGGGGCGGAGCACCCACAGAGGCCTTCTGAGCCTCACCAGAAACCCTCAGAAAGTGCACATTTTAGCATTAAACACTTTAGTGGATCTGAGCCGGGCCAGACCTGTGCCTCAGCCACCCATCCTGACTTGCACGGTGGTGAACAGGACAGTTTTGGTACATCACAGACTGCGCTAGCCCATCCCACCTTTTACAACAAGAGCTTTGTGGACGTCCGACAGATGGGCTTTCACAGCAGGAATGAGCCCCCATCAAGCACACAGGAAAGAAAAGATCCGTCGTCTGAGAAGAGCAAGCCACATTGATCTGAGATGCATGGCGACTTTCACCCATACATTTACCCCACTTTTTTTTCTAGAGATAGAAGAAGTATCCAACTTTACAGCATGCCTGTTCTAAGTTACAGTAGTTTGCTATTATATATACTTTTGTTATATCAAAAGAATTAGATAAAATAACAAGTCATCATGAGCCTGACCAAAATTAAATTTGAAATTCTTATTGGGTCTGGTACTTTTAAATTGTACAGATGTTTGTGCCTTTTCTTTACTTTGCTTATATTCTTATAAGCATTTTTTTAGCAGTAATTTGTACATATTTTAGAATTTGTGTATCTGCTTTGTAATAAATGTAATTTCTTTCCTTTTTTGGACACTTGGATCTAAATGATGTAAAGCAAAACAGCATCAATATATGTGAGGTTGCACTAAAACATATTTTTATATGATTAAAACTGAACAGCTTTTATGTACAGCTCTGATTCTGTAATACTAATATTTATTTACTTTGTTTCATAAATTGTAAATTTTTTTCTTAATGTTGTGGATTGCTTTTCTATGTGAAGCATGGGATTTACTGTTGCGTAATTAGAACAAAATGTATATTGTAAAACAAGATATTTAAACTAGAGTATCTTATCTTATTCTGCACTTATGCATTAGTTAAAAAAAAAAGATAAAGGATGTATCAGTCAGTTCTTAACTCTTGTAATTTTTTTTTTGTCTCTTGTTTGCTGGATTGACTATAACTTAAGTGCTGATTGTGATTTTAAACTGATAGTACCGTAAAGCATTAAAGTAAAACAATGTGCTATTGTGAGTTTTTTCAAAGCTTTATAAAACAGTTATAAATATATTAAAAGTATTTGGTCTTATGTGAACATGTTGATCTAGATACTCCTTTAAAAAGCTATGGGAAAACATTCCACCCCATGTAGATATGTACAAGTGCATCACTGGTGCTGGCTGCGTAACTCACCTGCACACGCCTGGTCAGCCGTGCCATGCAGGCGCTGAGTGGGGGCACCACTGGCTCCAAGGCAGGCAGGCCATCAGGCCACGGCTTCACCTGCTCCTCCCTTTCCAGAAACAGGGTGGCAAGGCCCCTATGGCCGCATGGGGCTTGGTGAGGAGCTGGACAAGCGGCACCACACTGAGCCCCAGCAGTCCCCAGCTTGCGAGCATCCACAGCACCTCTGCCCAAGCTGAGTGTGGAGCTTAGGTGTCACGCAGAGGTGCCCCGGAGTGTGAGCAAGGGACTTGGAGGGGGAAAAATGACATTTCCTCACACCTGAACACCAGCAGCTGGTCACTCCCCACTGCGACACCTGAGTCAGCTGTAGGGGAGGCTCCCCGTCCTGCAGATGGAGGAGCATGATGGCCCTTCCAGCTAAGCAGACAGCACCACCACCCTGGCATCTTCAAGGAGCAGGATTCATGGGCAAGGAAGTCACAGTCTTCCAGAGCAGGGTCTCCATCTGTGCGAGGTTTGATCCAGAAGAAAGTCAATAGGAGCCCGGGCTTGTGTTTGAACATCTGTGGTGGGTTATCACTACCACCAGCAGCATGCGTGCATGTGCGCACACACTCTCACACACACACACACACTCACACACACACTCACACACAGACATACACATGAAAGAAACCAACAACCTGGATTATATTTTGTGCTATTTAGTGGATTATAATTCTGTGAAACCAAGTTTGTATATTGACTTACAATACATTTAAGGAGTGTTCTTTAAAAAGAAATAAATATACAGTTACATGCATGAGGTGTCTAGTTTTCATGTGTTCTTTGCATTTTCCAAGTTTATTGGCGTTACAGTACATTGTCAGAAGCTTTTGTTCACAAGTGCTGCTTTCCTGCACAAGGAGCACCCTTAAGAGTGTGAGTAGCAGCTAAATTTGTGTATCGCATTTTGGCCTCATGAGATATTATCAGACTAAACCAGTTTATTTCTCCAATAATACCATGTGCGGACAGAACCACAGAACTGGTATGTTGTCATAATTCTAACACTACGGCATATGACTAGCCTAACACCATAATGGACTGTGACCAGCTATAACCATTAAAGATTAGTTTCTTATCTCCATTGGGGTGTTCTTACCTTTATTCCAGATCGTTATGGTAACCCTGCCAAGATAAGTGCATGCAAGAAAGCTGGTTCATCTCAGGCTGGAGAGAGAAGCAGTGTGTGTAGTTGGAGGCAAGCAGCTTGTTGGATCGTGCTTCCATTAAAAAAAAAAAAAGTCAATTATACATTTTAAATAAACAAGTCTTATCTGATAAAAACCTCTCTTCTCCTTGGCTTCATGGCTGTATTAAGAACAGAATGCTCTGCACAGTGATCAGCTAATCAGGTAATCACAGATATTTTATTAAAAAGGAACCAAGCTAACCCCCTGATGGTAAATGTTCTATTAACATTGCCTTTATAAGCAACCCCCTTACTGTGGCAGTTACTGCTGGCTTGTCTGATTATTTTAATTAATTTGCAGCTGCAATTTACCATCCACCTTTTCAGCCTTGGGACATTTTTTTTTTTATAATCATTGAGCAAATATCACTGAAATTACATGTGATATTTTGGGGTTAGAATGGAGCAACCCTAAAGAGGTTTCAGGTATTTATAATCTTAATTGTATTTTCTTAATGAGTTAATGTTTATACAATGCTTTGAAAAAAAACATTCTCATGCAAGTCCTCGGCATTGATTATGACTACTTTTTACGCGTTAGAAGGGATGTGGAGGAGGAAGGCAAACAAGTCCGACAAAGATTTCACAGGCACAAGCAGCTTTCAGAACCGACAAAGCCAGTACAGTAATTGATAGTTTTGTGAGTGCTTTGTCTGCTCTGAGCCATCAGCGGTAACAAAGGTGTGGGGCTGCATTTGTGTGCTGCTGTGCCGAGCTAACACACCTTTCCTCGGGCCTGGAGACTCCGGCTCAGTGCTGCGGTAACACGACTGCATGGCCTCCTGCTGGGGTTGCCTGTGCTGGTAGCTCTTCCGAGGGCGCTGGGGTGGGGGTTCTTCAAAAGTACTTGCTACAGCGGGGGCACATAGGCCTGATGAGAGTTTCATGAGTGCTTAGATTATCTGGCTCTTAGTTCCCCAAGGCCCAGTTCCCAAGCATGGTTGGTACCACTGCAGCTGGCAGTGACCTGTTGGCCGTTTCATACAACAGCCTCTTCTCATCCTCAGCAGCCGGTTAATTTTTCATGGCTAGCCTCTGTACTTAACAGGGAGATGGGACCAAGAAGAATAACTCTGAGATCTCTGCTGTAAAAGTTCCGTGTTTTTAAATGGGATGAACACAAGAGGTTTAACAGGGCACATTAGAAAACTGCAGAACCTAATGAGGATTTTTTTATATGCAATATGCGGTGGAATTTCTAAGTTGGGAATATAATTACCTATTACATTGTTCAAGGAGGTTATAATTTTCTGTGAAGATCCATATGTCTCTTCTGTAAAGCACAAGGGAGATACAGATGCTCTGGCAAGCACTCTTTATTCCATTCTCTCAGAATACTGTCACCAGAGTCACTTCAGGATTTATTTGCGTCAGCAAAATGGAGAGCGTATCAGTCTCACATAGCTGCCTGCACAACGCTCTTATGAAACTTTAGATTCCAACTATGGGTAGCTACTCTATCGCATGTTAAATGCCATTGTGTGAACTTACCCGTTGTCGGACACATTGCCAGCTGTGGGTAAGAATTAGTACCAATAAAGGACAGTTAGCTGAAGCAGGCCCAAAGTGGATTCACGCTACTTAGTTACACAAATTTCAGTCCAAGAATGCTAGAGTCGGCTCCCATTTAACTCCAGCGGCACCTAACCTTAGGAGGTGCCACCTTGCTTGAGGCTGGTTCCTTCAGTTCTGCTTTTGGGCATGAGCTGAACTTCTCTCCTCAGAACTGCGTGAGTCCTGTTCTTCTCCCAGTCTGACCTGGACACCAGAAACTAAACATTTCTTGGCCTAGATCCTCCAAGGGACCTGCCCTGCTGAAGTGGGTCTTTGGAAATACCTCACATAGGATGAAATGAGTCTCCCTGTTGAATTACACTTACGACAAGTGCAGTCACCACCTCTTATAGATTAGCCTAATGACTTAGTCCCCTTTCCTGGGTATCTAAAAATACATTTCTGTCTATAAACCTCTCCCCTGGTAGTCTATTAGTTCAGTCTCCTGGGAGAGAGCCCTAAGTACCCCCACGAGGAGTAGAAGAGTCTTTGCTTTCCTGTTGAAATTCTGCTACTGTGAAGCAAGAAATTCAAGATTCATTGTCTCAGCAAGACTGTAGTGTATGCTCCCCAAGACGAAAAGCTGTTTGGAGAAGTGTATGTAAATATGTGACCTGCTCAGTGGGGAAGGAGTCATCTGGAAGGCCAGTGACTACAGTGGTGTGGCAGAGGCTTTGAAGGACAGGGACTGGAGCTCATGCATTTTCTTGCCTGTGGCTACCTGAACAGCTTCTAAAGTGTGATTTCAAACATGCTTCTTGCTTAGCACCCAGCTACTCTCTGAGGTGGCTGACTCTCCCATGTCCAATGGAGGCCAGATGACAGGCTTACGGCTCTGGGCTTCAGAGTGAGAACCAAGCCCACAAAAGTTAGGTGCTGCAATGCTTGACTCCTTTATGTTTTTGCCCTAAATAGCTCAGACAGAACAAGCCTTATTGATTTAGTACCTTGCACAGTGGAACAAGTCAATGGGATTTATCCATTTAAGTCATTTAGCCACCTCTGAAAATCCCAATCGATATTCTCTAAAGAATGTCCCCAAAGTAAATTCAGGATATTCAATGCAAAACCTACACAGCACATTATATATTTTAGTCTAGCCACTTTTTTTTTTTTAGTTAAATTGCCTGCATGAAAAAAAATCAGCAGTCTGTATACTAATTAAATTTGTTACTGTGTGATGTTCCTGTGCCCTTTTCTCAATACAGATCACATACGCTAACATGGACTCTGAACACATGCTTACTGTAGGCTCAATTTAAGATGAAAATTCTGGGTAGTTTGACTTGTTCTGCGATTATTCTTGGGGTCTTTACATATGCTATGTCTGTCACTTGTGTTTCTGCAACCTTTAATATACCTGCTTTTAACTGAATTAGGCACCCCCAATATCACCAGGAATGTTGGAAACAGCTTTCCCTGTGAAACACTCAGCTTTTGACTTTCTGTGATGCCTACACGAGCTGTAAGAAGTTGATCTGTTGTGTGTACAGAAGTGTGGTGTGTTTTTTTTTAAATTTTTTTTTCAAATGATTGTGTTTTCATTTGTGAGTATAGAGGTGTCCTGTACATATGGTTCACATGTGTGGGGTTATATAGGCATACACTACACATGATTGAATTTAAACAAGAGATAATGTCTCTGTCTTCTTTATACAAGATGATCTTGAGCTGGACCCCTGAGGAGGCTGGGATGGATTAAACCCCTTGCTGGGATCAGACCCCTGCAGTGACCACAAACCACTGAAATCCCCATAAAGGATGAAATGGCATTCAGGGACTGCTGGTTCTCTGTGCTGGCACCTAGCTGTACATCATGCCTTGGTGTCATTTTCCCTGCAGCTTAAAGAAACAAGAATGACCTCCTGTTGTGTCATGCATTGCTGTAGGTTGTATAATCCTCTCCACTCACATCAAAGCTAGAGGCAAGCTCCTCAGCCAAGGCTCATCAGCCTAGCTCCAGTGCTACCAGTGCACCTCTGCTGCAGAGCAGCCAAAGGACTTAGCACACCTAACACCTCTGAAGCCCAGTCAAACATTTAAATAACCTGCACAAGCTTGACTGCTTGCAAGCTTGCGAAAGCAAAACAAAACAAAACAAAACAAAGTGCTTTCGAAAAGCAGTAAAAATTTCTGCTCTAGTGCATTTCCCTGTTTTTCTGCATTGTATGAATATTCATTCCGAAGCTGACAGGAGGAGGGGAGCTTGATCAGCAGCAGGCCTGATCAAAAACAAAAACAGTATTACCACATAAACTGCCTTTTCGCATTCTTTCCCGATGAGTGACATCTCATAACTGACAGGAGTATTGCTAAGCAAGCAGTCAGTATGAATATGTATGGCGGCACACACAGCCCCACGAACACCCAGCAAGGTGGAGAAAGCCAGTAGAGGCAGCTCCGGCTCTGTGCTAGAGAACAGCGTTTCCTTTCCCTCTTCCCTGCCAGAATATAAGAAGAGGCTGACACCATGCCATAGAAACTAATGGAGTTTCCACATTCATTTTAACAGCAGGAGATTCAGTCTCTGAAGGCTTGTTTCCATGAGGTGATGAGAAATCTTGCTGCTAAAGTTGCAGGGATGTCAGAGCATTTGGTGCTTTGCCGGTTCAACTTCTTTCACTCCCATCTGCTCCCGGAGAAACGAAGGTCTTTGCCTGCCTCAGTTGCACTCTGCCAGGGCAAGGGGCAGGGGGGGAAAAGCTCCAGGCTGTGAAGGGAGGTGGTCCCTCCATACCCCAAGTGCTGGTGTCCTGAATCCTCCAGGTGTATTAGCATTGGCCCTCTGAGCAGGGAGATTTTCTAGTCTGCAAGGCTTAGGGGACGACTTGTGTGCTTATTCTTCCTAAAGAGATACACACTCATATTCTCCAATGGGTTATTTTGAAAGGGTAAATATTTCACAAGCCAGGTTTGCTGAAGAGCTGGGGTGTTTCATGGAGGCACTCATATGAAGTGGTCAGATTTTTCAAAAGTGCTGAGCACTTGTTCTCGGCAGAAACTGCTGGATTCTGGGCACGATGGAAAATCTGGCCCTTAGAAACTTCTTAATGACTAACTTAATGACGTCTGGCACTTCACTTCCATTTGTTATTTCTCACAATCTTCCTTCCCTCCACAACATCCATATTTAGCCAGAAAGAAAGAAAGAAAGAAAGACAAAAAAAAAAAAAGAAAAGAATGAAATAACGAGCAAATTTTCATGGCTCAAATAGCCTGCTCCATTTTGCTGCCAGGAAAAATGAAAATGATAAAGTGGAGACTTTGACCAGTTTTGTGACAAAGTTTTTCCTCTCCATTTCATATTTCATTATTACATTTTAACAGTTAAATGTGGGACTGGTGCAGAGAGACATCTTGGACTCATCTTAAATCTTTCAGAAGTTTTGTTTGGACAGTCAGTAGAGAGGGGATTTTAACCAAAAAAAAAAAAAAAAAAAGAAGAGAGGCAAAGGCATGGTGTGCTGAGGGGAGCTGTCTTTCTCTGGCAGAAGATGAGCTAAATAGGCTAATAGTTTTTTCCATCTGTATTTCCTATCGTCCTACTGTGAGCAGAAGGGATTCGGATCCAACTGATCTCTCAGGGTGGGGGGGCGGAGAGGGCTGGCGGATGCTGTAAGCAGAGCCTGGCTGCCTGCTCCATCACTTAACACAGGCAGCAGTGGGAAGCTGAGGGGAATAACACCCCCGCCGTGTTGCACCCGCTCCACAGGATCCCACCAAACATTTTTGCTGTCTCTCTGCAGTGCTGGATTGCAGCCAGGCTGTAAGAGTGAAGGATCAGCCACCGTCTAGAGTACTGCCCTGTGCTAACCCGCTGGATTTCCATGTCGAAGTCCAAGGGAGAGTTAATACTGCTTTGAGCAGCCTAAGCTTTGGCTGGGCTTGCTCTCTAGCTGCTACCGCACAGCTATGCGCTGGCTCCAACGGTGCCAGGAGAGCCACTGGTGGGGTACCACTGGCTGGGGCAGCCCCTTGGGTCAGGGCATTGCAAGGAGGGAGCTGGGGGGGTGCTCCGGGGCAGCTGCTCCTGGGGGACACGCTGCTCAGGCTCTGCTGGCAGGTTGGTGTCCCACGAGGAGAACTTGGAAATGCTGTGTCCTGGAGCTCACAAAGTTTCCTGGCTCCTGCAGTCTGATTTTCCAGGAAAGGGGACAATCTAAACCCTCCAATGATTTGGTTTGCTGTTTTTCTTAAAATTAAGGTATTTGAAATAATGCCAACAGTGCCAAACATTACCCATTCTCTGGGGGAACATGGGGCAGGAACCAAAAATACGTTGTCACAATGCAGACTACCTGAGAATTTCACTAAATTAAAAAGGGCACCGAAGAAGTGAGTCTCTAACCATTTTTAAAGGGTAGGACGGATCTCCCTCCTCCCCCTGTCCCCCCCCCCCCAGCTTTGGCCTGTTAGTTTCAGAAACATCAGCAGTGACGATGATTTAGTCATCTGTATTCTGCTTTAATGGAATGCCAACTCCTGATTTTATACACAAGTTTCTTGATAGACTGCCTATTTCGGCAGAAATTACTGTTGTCAGCTTGGTGTTCGGGGTGTTAAAATCATCAATGTCACAATGTTCTAAATAGGTGATGCAAAATGTGACATCCAAAGAGAAGAACTCAGAGGGTGTGACATTTTCCAAAAATTCACCATATTTCAAACGCTACAGAGTCTGCAGCGAAAGGAATAGGGGGAAGGGAGAGGAGGCCTTTCTGTGCTGTAACGCCTGAAATGCTACAATGGAGTTTGAAGGTGCAAATCAGGCTATAACAAAACATGAGTGTGCATGCTTTCAACACCAAAATGACTTACTGGCTGCTAATTAAATCTCACTGCAAATGGGATTTCATTTTTATTTTTGATGGAAAAAGTGGTTTTATTACATTTACTTGGCTGACAGCCAGGAGTACAGCTCAATACGAATCGAGCAAAGTTAAAGGCCTTCTGCAGCAACATATGGCTTGTTTGGGAAGTATGAGTCATAAATGGAACCAGATGCAAAAAAATATAGTTATAAGAAGGTAGCAACTGTCCTCAGGCAGATGCCGATATTGTTATTTCTGATGTTTCCACCTCGTTGTGAAAAATTTACATGTGCATATTAGTGAACAGTTTTTTCCAACACGAACTGTCTGTTTCAAAGCCTTTAGATGGCATAGGTCCACTCACTCTGCTCCTGTTGCTGGTTAATACCTTACACAAGTTATTTTCTCCTTGTGACTTATTAAAACAGGACTTCCAGAGATGTTTCTCTCCAGGTTTGATTATATGTGTCTTAAGGTGGGCCTACGTGAGCATTGACTCCTGGCTCCCTGAAGACCCCAGGTGGCCTTCAGGGCTGCTTCTGACACACAGGGCTGGCCTTCATCTTGCTCTCTGCTCCCTGTGGAAATGCAGGCTGGCAGGAACGTGTCCTTGCACGGGGAGGAACCCCGTGGACGCCTCGCCACCACACCCTGCACCTATCTGCGAAGATGGCCAGCGTGTGTGTGCCTGCAGATGCACAAGCCGGCTGGGGTGCCAGGAGAATGACAATCACCACAGGTGGAGGAGCTGTCAGGGGCCATCTTCTGCCAAGAGCTCCGGTAGCCTGTAGTGAGGCAGTGGGTAAACGGGGGGGACAGGAGCGGTGAATGGCAGAGGGTGTGGGCAGGCTGGGGGCATTTCTGCACAATTAGTAGTGCTGCCAGCTCTTTGCCCAGAGGCTGCTGGAGTGGCTGCTGGTAAAGGGCCCTCTGCAACCACAGAAAAAGCTGCATGTATGTACTCTCGTTGCTGCCTTGTGCACCCACAGAATGTGTGTGCTTTTAGCACAGAGGCCCACATGTTCCTAAGAGTTTGGTTCTTGAGCCATAAGGCACCATTTTCCTTCCACCAGAGCCCCGTGTCCATGATTTACCCTGTTCCTGTTGTCTGTCTCTTCTAAATCCTCCAGCCATTCACTCCCTGTTTCCAAGGACGGATGTCAAGAACTTTGGCAAAGATTAAGTCAGCAAGATCCTCTTCCTTCCCACATAAAATCCCCTCTTACAGAAGTAAGACAGATGCGCTGGAGCTCTCTGCGGGGCAAAGCCTAGGTATCCCTGGTTGCAAAGGAAACAATGTCTTACACTGTAGAGGGAAATGGTCATGTACTCTTGAACAGTGACACAAACCACCCCATGCAAACAGTGTAGGTGCAAGCATTAGGCTCTGTAGGCTAGGCTATAAATCAGTCCTACCCAGTGGTGGACACCAGAGCAAGAGTACAGAGTGAATAAGCCCTGCTGGAAGGCAGTGTCCTGCTGCAGGCATCTTCCTCACCCTGGCTCTCCCTGAATCCTTTGCCAAGAGTCCTCTGCTGCGGGCGGGTTTGCACAGGTCAGGGCTCTCATGTGGCTCAGCCGTGCTGCAGCTCCTCACAGGAGATGGGCAGTGGGCAAGGTCCTTGGAGATCTTGTGAGACAGCCTCTTTGCGCAGTGGCCTTTTCCAGCAGGAAGTACAAGGGTTGCCTGGGGCTTTGCTCATGTCCTTCACCTGGGAAGCTCAGCACTTGAAGCACAGCTTGAACCACTGCCCTTTTCGTGACAGGCTTTTTGTATACTTAGAAAAAGACTACTGTATTAATTAAGTGATTATCAGATCTCACAGCGTCTGACGTCGTTTGGTCTACAAAGCTTAACATGTCATCTGTCTCTCTCAGCAGAAATGCCTTTGCATTCTGTGGCCATAGCCCACCCAAAATGTCCAGCCACGCAGTTACACCAGCTCCAGTCTCTCCTTTTGTTGTTTAAGCTCCTGCCCAGTTACTCTGACATATGAGCAGCCTGGCTCAGCTGAAGAGGGGAAACCAGCTCAGCTCATAACTTGGAGGTATGCTTCCTCCCTCCTTATCTGCGTGAAGAGTCGAACTACAGGCAAACACTACCTCCCAGGGCTTGCATTACACCATACATGCAACCCTTTGCATTTTAGGAATTCAGATTGCATATCTGAGTTGGAATGTTATTTCCTTCTTTTGCACCTGGTTTATGCTGATGTCTGGGATTCTATTGATAGAGGAGACTTGGCTGTCAGTAATTTTGAAGGTGATACCAGGGACTGAGGATAAGGGGAGAGTTGCTACTAAGGCTGTTGCTTTGCATGCACAGAAGTCCTCTGGGAAGGTGAAGGAAAGCTCAGGAGACTGTATGGCCTCTGGGGTGAACCCGAATCTGTCACCTTGGTGGGGAATCAAGAGATCAGTTGGATGACTAGACAGGTTGTGCCATCTTGATGGATAATGTTTATGCCTGTGGAAAAAAAAAAAAAAAAAAAAAAAAAAAAGCTCTCCCCTATAGCACACAGTGCTACTTAAAGGCAGCTAGATTTTGCAATTCTTGCTCATGCTGATGACATCAATGGGATTACTTAAGTGAGCGGGTGTTTATTAACATGAATAAGGGCTGTGCTATGTAGCATTAAATGCACCCCGGTTGGGCTGGGGGTTGGGGAGTTCATGCTTGTGACTAATGCATGGAGCTTGCTAAGAGCTGGGAGTGCCAGAAAAGGAGCTCCCAGCTCCTGGGGGAAAGGGTTTACTTTCTGTGCATTAATTGTACTTGCTTTGAACGTTGTGAAGTAAAAAACAAGCTCTGCAGCATGCCCTCCAAAGGCTTCCTACCTCAGGAAGAGCTGTGGGAGGTTTTGTGTGTGAGTGCTCCATAAGAAGAAAAGGCTGAGAGGATGGAAAAAATGTGCCTTTGTACCAAACTCCCACAGAGAGAAATTTCAGGGGGGTTGATCCTACAAAGCTGGAGGTATGTGCTTAACTTTACACACCCAGAGAGGCCCCATCGACTAAACTTATTTAAAATCATTGTATGGTCTATGCCTTAACTTGTATGCTCTTTCAGTCAAAGATTTTGTCTGCCTCTTTGGCCAAGATTTTGTTTCAGACAGTGCATCCTTCCAAGCACAACATTTGTGGCAGTGGAACGGGTAACCCTATTTCTATAGCGCAGGAAACCTGGTGGTTGTTTCCATGCTCTGGGGTTAGATAACCCTCCGCCATATGCTGGAAGCCAAACTTCCTCGCTCAGCATGCTTCCTGGCTCTACAGGAGACGTGAGCCAGTGGAGGGCTTGGGAGCACTTAACTCCTGTGCAGCTCTCCAGAGTGCCTCGTATATGCTGGTGGAAATCCTGTAACAGAACTATCTTGTAATTCAGAGTATTTGGCTCCTAATTGTGCATGATTTTGATGAGCAGCTGGTGAAAAAAGCTTCCTTGAACTGAGTTTTGCTTTGACTTTCTGAGGTTCTCAGGTGTGTACAAAACTTATTAATGGCAACCAAAACCAGATCTGTACTTTTGTGGAGCAAATATATCTCTCCTTATGCTACACATGGCTTCAGCTAAATCTATACAGTTTTATTCTCATGACTTTCCTTGTCAGAAATTCACTTAAAATCTATTTGTTTCCGTCTCACCAAATATAATATTGTGATAACGGCTGCTATCATAACTCTCAGTGTTGCAAACTCAGTGTCACAGAAAGCTTAAATTTTCTAATGATTGTAGAGCAGACTGAAGCATTAGGATGAGAAATGATACAAAAATAATCCCACAAAAATATCCGCTATGTTACACAGACTAGACACAGAAAAATTCAGCACCCACACTGAGAAGCAAGCTACTTGCTGACAGGCGCAGGTGAGAGGGAGCATACAATTGCACAGGCTTATAGAGCTCTGGCAGTCTGACTGGGCAAATTGGATTTTATTGTTTGAATGAAAAAAAACATTTTCTCTCAGTTACCTTGGGCTGCTGAGCTGAAAGCTGGGTTTGTTAAAGTCAATGGAGGGAAAATCATGAAGCACTTTCCTGTTGCTTCACAGGTGCAATTTTTCTTGGTTGTCTTTTGGCTCAAGCTTAGTGATGGTTTGCTGGCAGCTGGCAATAAGGTGCAGGAAAAAATGCAGGCTTTGGAGTGTTTGTTTACATCAGCATACAAATCTGGAGGCCATTCAGGGAAGCCTGGAGGGGGTCAGCTCCAGGCTACAAACACCCAGGCCAGAGGAAGGATCAGAACAAAGGGCAAAGCTCAGTTTCTCAAATGTCAGGGACAGGACAGTGGTCTTTTTAAAGTGCAAGCTGATCACTGCAAGAGGGGGGAACGATAATAAACACAACAATAACAAAAACTAGAAATGCTAGAAGGATCTCTTCTTATACAAGGTTATATTCCTATTACATTATTTTTTATGATGTCCCTGTTCAGATATCAGTCCTGTTCAGAAACAATGAAATTGTAGCAGGTCCTAAGCACCCAAACTTGCAAAGAGGAATTCTAGGAAAGAGCTGCATGTAGACGGCTGGCTGCTTCTGAGAATGTGTACAGGTACAAGGTTTGAAACCAACCTCTAATTTGGGGCGAGTTGCTTTTTGGAAGCTTTAGGTGTATTCAGAGTTCCTGATAGAGAAATTAGCAGTTGAAAAGGAAGTAAACATCCAAGCCTTTCTTTAGAATATTTCACTTGATTTCTGGTACATTAATATCTGCTGCACTATAGTGAGACAAGTGAGATAAATTAGTCAGGACATACAAGATAATATATACTGTAATATTTTTTATGCTGGAGGGAGATGGTGTCCATGGTAGACATGGTGATTTGGGGAAACTGTCTAAGAACAGTTAATGGGCTATAGATCCAGTACACTTGTATGATATAGAAAACTCCATTTTATCAGAAGGCTGATCTTTGTGTTCTCCCTCTGGCTTGGACTAACGTTCCTAGGAGGACCTGGCACAGAGCTTGCAACAATAATTAGTGATACTATTGCAATCCCATCAAGTCAAACTGGTTCATCAGTGCATAACTTAGTTTGGCAATGCTGTCACCAGGCAAGTGTACTGTCGTCATCAGATAGGGTGAATCAGATCTGATCTGACAGAGGACAGAGAATGTACCCTCTTGAATAATTTTAAACCTCAGTCAGTTTATACTGCTGAGGAACAGCCTGCAGGAGGAAATCCTTCAGACAGGAAACTCCCAGCACTGTTGAATGCGCATGAATTACCAAGGATGTCCAAGAGGGTGGATGAACCAAGGGGCAAAGGACAAAAGCCGATCCATGAAGATGTTTGTCTTTGGAATTCAAATAAATTTGGGAGAAAAAAAAACAACAACAAAACCCACCACCACCACCACCACCACCAAAACAAAAAGCAAAACAAAACAACAACAACAAAAACCACAAAACCACCAACAAATAAGAAAAAATATGTTCATGCATCTCCTCATTTTTTTGCACACATGGGGTAACATGTATTATCTGTGTTCTTGGTGACTTAATACATAAACCACTAGGTTTGCTTCTCTCCCAAAACTCTGGAAAAAGTGAAACTCTAGGAACTCTGTTTGAACCCCAGGAATAGGTAGGTTTTTTTTCTGTGGGTCTTACCCTTGAGGAGACAGTGCTAGGGGGAGGATCTAATTCTTTGCTAACCCCTGAGACAGGTAAAGTGTCTGGACTCTTGCTTACCCCCCAAAGGCTGAAGACATGCAAGGGTTCTGTACTGCAGCTGACTTGATCTCTCATGTGGCTGACAAGGTGCACTGTGCCAGATGTTGCAACAGCAGCTCCAGACATGATGAGACCGATGTGCACACTAGATACACTCTACTTAAAACAATTATATGTAGCTGCTGATCTCCTCCGGGGAGTGAGATACTTGTCATCACAGGAAAACCTCTCCCAAGGGGCTAGGTCTCCGCTAATGCTTGCAGCCTTTGGAGAGAATGAGGGAGTGCATGCATGTGCACAAGAAAGAGATCATGCTTGTTTTAGCAAGGGTTTCCAGGATAAATAGCCTCTGGATAGCTAGTAAGTATTGAGCTAGATTTTGCCTTTCAGAGCAGAGAGTGTGAGAAGAAGGTGAGGGAGGCTCCGTAGTGTAGGCAATGCATTGATGAATCCCTGTAGTCGCTCAGTGGAAGTGAAAGGAGCCCCTGCTCAGACAGAAGCCCATCGTCACAAGCTTGACAAGTGCAACTTTCTGTTGAATAAACATGAGGGAAAGGAGGATGTAAAACTGGACTGTGATATTTTTAAAGACTTTCAGAAAGCACTATATTTGCTTGGTAAACTCATGGAAATTGGTAATTATACAGAAACTCAAGGCAAATGGTTCAATTAGGTGTAGTAAAAACAAAAAGGACAAAATAGGACTTTTGTGGGGCTGAGGCTGTTTGAACACCCAAGAGCTTAATGGGGGGGGCACCCAGCCACTTTAGGGAACCGTACCCCAGTACAATGGGCAAACATGGGACACATGAGGTATACTAAAATGAGAATGAGACTTTGAGAATTGAGATACAGTAACACCTGGGAATTGTACAGGAATGAGGGTGCTGGCTCAAATGTGACATGACTGCAGTGAGATGGGTCATGCAGAGCTGTGCTAGAGAATACAGGAACCAAAAGAAGCCTCCAATTAGTCTCAGGTGCAGAATATGATGTGGAGTTGTGCAACTGTTCAAATCTGGGGAAATTATGGAAATTTGGAAAATGGGCTGCTGAAGTTTGAGCAATAATCTCTGGATAGCTAGGGCAGTGGATGATCTAGGAGCTGTCTGGATTTCTTTGCTGTTGTGTCATAAATGTCAGGAAAGAGGACTTTTATGTGAACAGATTGAGCAAATAGTTTGTAGGCAAATAGTTTGCTGTGGTAAAGTGGCCCTGCAGAACTGGACGCAGAGCACATAATAAATTGTATATTGCAATAGTGTTCTAGCAAAGGGTGGAAAAAAGAAAAAGCAGCCACCAGCTGAGTCTGGTTTTAAAGTCCAGGTTTAGAGATGAATTTTAGATTTCAGCTACCAAAGCTCTCACAAATTATGGATTCTTACTTGTTTGTGCAATAATTTTGATCCATACCAACATTTTACTTCTGTTGTAAAAGAGAACTATGACACTCCCAAAAAGAAAAAGTGAGCCAGAAGATTTTGTAACTGATCATCTACAAGGAAACTGCAAAGTTCAAACAGATGAAAATGTCTCCCTTGAAAGTAGGAAGTGGCCTTGTCCTTCAGCCTCCCTCATCATCCTGATTTAAAAAACCTCAGTGACAGCAAATTTGATGCGGTTACTTAGTAATTTCCCTTCACATGAATGACTGCCTAAGATGCAGGCAGGGTAAAGATCATTGACAAAGGAGAGGTGATATTTGCTGCAGGAAAGGATCTGTGTAAGACAAGAGAAGCCCGTGTGCAGCCATATCTCATGGGATCATCAATGGATCATGGTTTTGTTCTGTTTTGTTGTGTTTTGATGTGTGTAAGCCTTTGCTTGAGGCAAAGGCATGCAATCAATATTTGCTGTCAGCAGCCAACTACTTTACAAAATGGTTGGAAGTTTGTCCAGGAAGGAGACAAGAAGCTATGACAGTAATAAAATTCTTGACCACTTCTGGTAAAATCACGTAAAGAGATGGTTTTGAACCTTAAATTCTTCAGTGAGTTTATGAGAACCGAGGGATCAGCCGAATCCAGTCACCCTGGCATTCCACAAGATAAGGGTCAAGTACTGCACCTCTGGGACTGGGCATATGCGTTTCTTCTCATGGGTTACGTGGCTCTCCTGATAATTTCTTCTTTCCTTGTAAGTGAAGCAGGGCTTTGCGCCCTCTTTGTAAATAAATCAGTCAACGCCCAAGAAGCACAACTTGTGCCAGCCTGCTGTCCCCATGGAAGCAATCTGCAAGGCCCAAACTCTAACAGCTCAGGCCAAAATAGAGCCTGGGATGGTGGCAGGCAGGTTGACTTGCTAGATCCTGATAAATAAGAAATAACGCCCTTCCTTGAGTGTACTCCCCAAGGTCCCTTCCCCTAGATGGAAAAGATTTTCCCCAGCCAAATAAATACCCCCTGAAATAAAAGTACATGGTGTTCCCTGATCAACACTGCAGCCTACTGGCCATTTCCCTCTAATAAACTCATTGAGTCTGAAGCAAAATTCACTGTCTTCAGCAGGAACCTGATCAGGTCCTCACAGACATGCTTGGATTGTATACAACGTGTCTTTACCAGCAGAGTCATAATACCCGCTGAGGGTGGCTTAAATATGTTTGACTTGTTGTGGCAGATCCAATATATCTTCATGGAGAATTTGCAGTTACTATAGCAAAATAAGTCATTTAAGCTGCCTTAGTTATATCTTGGAATTTCCTTTGATTTATTCATGGTTGGAGGATTTGCAATTCAGAGTTTTGGCAGCTTGTCAACAGTTGTGTTTTTGAAGGAAAAGATGCATTCCACAACCTTTAAATAGTCTGAGAGCGTCTTGTCGGATGTGTTTCTAACATCTGACCAAATTCCTTATGCTTATAGTTAACTTAACAACATTTTCTTGCAATTATTTCCACATTCTAGACTCTACTCTTATTATTTTTTTTATTTTCTCTTACAGCTTGGATTAAAAAAAAAAGACATTTGTAAACTATAAATACAAGACTATATGTGACAAGTTGTTGAAAAAATAATAATTTTTAGAATACAACTTCTAAGATAAACTACTCTCTAACATAATCATTCATTATCACTAATTTTGTTTTAGACTCAGCACATCTTCTTCAGGTAAAATATTGCCCTTCTTGTAATCCATTGGTGGTGTATTCATCAAATACTTGCATAAACATAAAAAATTAATGTGGAGCACAACGTTATTTTCAATGGAAATGATTGCATTCCTGAAATTTGTCCCAGGTTAAACATAGATGTTCTTCCTGACCAGAAAACATATATCAAAATTGTTTCAGCAGTGATTAAATTCATATCTCCCCCCACCCCTCCAAATCCCCCCGGAATTAATTTAGGATTGCTGTCTTGATTTTATTATATTACTTATCATTAATTGATGTGCAAATTCAGAATTTAAATATGCTTCAGTTCCTTTGCTTGCTTCTTGAAATGTAACTTCACCTTGATTTATTTTTGGAAAAAGGAAAAAAAAAGAACCTAATAACAATATTTTGAAGGGTCTGGAGATTCTAGCTCTGTGCTAGGGAATTGTGAAGGAACTCGGTCAGAACAGCATCCTATATCTCTGAAACACCACTTTGAAAAGCATGTTTTTCCAAAGTAGGACTGCCCTGATCCAGCCAAGCACTTAACTGCGCATTTAACTTTAAGCACCTGCCCAAGTGCCTTACGGAGCCAGCTCCTTTGTCAGCTGAAGGGTGCAGGAAGGAGCTGCGGGACTATCTGGCATTATTTCAGAGTGAAGGTTTCGTGCACGGTGGTGGTGGAGGAGAGCTGTGGGAGGAATCTGAACTGATTTCAACCTCCCAGCCTGAAAATAATGAGGAATGTGATCTGAAGTTGCGCTGCTGCTTTCCCCTCCTAAGGAAAGGGAGAGCAGCCGGTTGCTCATGTGCTCGCCTCACTGGCCAGCCAACAGCTCTGCTCCAGCCCCAGCAAGGCCTTGCTCCCCTTCTCCTGCATCAAGCACAACTGTAGGTGCTCCACTTCATTTATTCATTACATATTTTCTTTCCAGTAATTCAACCGTTTATTAATTTATTTATTTTTTCGGTACAGACAACAAAGGCATTGTAATAGGGAGGCAACCTTTGGCCTTGAAAACACAGAGAGGCAAAATAGGCAGTTGGTATCACTGGAAATCACCCTGTAATTACAATCCAAGACACTTGTTATGATTGGGTTTTGGCTTGCAGGAGCTAGCATAACCCCCCCAGGCTAAAAGATAAAGGTCTGCTGACGTTAAATTAGGGTTGTGAATTAATGCAATGAATGACTTTTAATAATACCCTTTCAGAGGTGGCTCAGTGTTGTTAGCAGTAAGTTCTGACTGGATTTGCTGTGTGGGCCTGAGGGACTGGGGCATGCACCATCAGGGAAAGTAAATGGCAGTGGGGGTGCACTTGGTTTTCTAGAAAATCCCCATGTCCTGTGTGTGGCTCCTGTCAGTTCCTTCATTGCTTATAACACCAAAAGGTCAGAACCCATCAATTTTATTTCCAGAGATGTGAGCAGAGCAACTTCAGGTGGTGTTACATTGTTAGGTCAGGCCTTAGTAAGACATATTTCTGAATCCTGAGGGTGTTCCTATCTCATCTCTTCAACAACCAGGGATGAAACTGTGATGGTCAGCAGCTGTGAAGATGTTTCTGGGCCAAATGCAGCAGCCATATTTTCTCTAAGAGTCTTCTTCAAAAATGGCACTTACTTCTGCTCAAACCCCAAAGGGCTGCAAGGGCAAAATTATGGCGGAAAGCAAAGAAAGCAGAAGCAAAGAGCAGTAAAGAGGGAACGGTACGGTAAAGCAGCATATAGCCTCTTCTGGGTGTGCTCTGGGCCACTTTTAATTGTTTGGCACTTGGCTTAAACTTACATATTCCCCAGGCAGTCAGCACAAGAAGTGGCTGGATGCCTTCCTTTACGAAGTGAGCACAGCCTTTGTGGCTGCAGTAGTGGAGGAAGGAAAAGTATAGCCCAGACTGAAGTAGTGGATGGAAAAACCCTCAGACATCCTCATTGTACTGATTAGTATCTTGAGTCATTGCCTTTGGGGGAGGTGAGAGTTTCCTCAGTACAGCTGAGTTAGACGAGTTCCTTTAATGAGGTTAGATACAAGAGGCATTGCGCAGTATGATGGATTTCCCTGGGAAAAAAAAAAAAAAAAAAAAAAGAAATAAAGATGTCTTCTTTTTAATGCCGAGGGTCAAGGTCTAACTGGGCGTCATCAGCATCAAAACAATAGGCTTTGTGAGCTGCCAAAGCTGCCCTAGATATCCAGCTGAAGGCAGCTGGAAGTGATGGATGGAGTGGTGATGCCACGTGGCTGCTCCATGCCCCAAAGATCTGCCTCGGGCTGAGGGTCTGTCACCACAGAGGGGTCCCCATCCTGCCCGTTGGAGGCTGTCCCTGCCCCAGCTGCCAGGCAGCCGGCGGCGGTGGCACAGCAAAGGCCAACGCACGGGCGGTAACGCTAATGCAATGTGAAACCTCCCCCAGACAGCCAGGCGGGAGGGTGGAGGGGAATGAGGACATGGGCGAAAAAGGGAAAGAAATTGGGCTGTCTCTTTATCTCCTTTCAACAGACCTTTGTTGCACAATGTGCATATTTGTGCTGCTTTATATAGCACGCGTTAGGTTTTCCTGCTTCCTGCGTGCACTGTCAGGACATGGCATGAAGACAAAGTGTGAGTCTGCTGCGCTTGAGGAGTTAAACTTGCTGAAGGGAAAGGGAAGGTCTGACCTGCATGAACCTCATGACTGCTAATCTCTGTCCTGTGGCTAGCGTGAACCCCCCCAAATCTGCCCGTTCCTGTTTGGAAGCAGCTGGTGCCCTGCTTCGGTCCCACTGGGCTTTGCAAGTTTCAACACACAAGAGGTTGCGGTTTGCTCTGAATAACACAATCTGAGCTCAGAAAGCAAAGCTGTCGCCGTTGCAGTTAGACCTGCTGAGCACCTTCAGCTACCAACTGGGCAAGCAGCTTGTCACACACTTCACGTGGCCCATGCGGAGGGCTGACCTCTCACTGAAATGCCACTTGTCAGTCTGCTGCTCTGGAAATCTGTTACCATTTCTTAAATGCTCAGTAAAAGCTGTGGAGCAGGGAAAGATCAGAGAACTCACTTTGCATAGAGTGACCTGGTAGTACTGAAGCTGTTTTTTGTTTGTTTGTTTTTCCATTTATTTCTTTCGTTCTCCCCTAAGAATCATAGCTCAGTCTCAATAATTTTTTTCTAATAGTTTGGAGTAAGTTTAAGATTCCCTTCATTACCACTTTTTCTTTCTTGAAAGTGCCAGACTGGATTTTGCACAAAAGGCATATTAATGGACAGAGAGCTGTAGTAGTTATAAATAACAGCAGCAAAAGCTGCAGCCAGCACCCTTCTGCAGGGAAACAGTGAATCCAGTAACCAGTGTCTGTCTAACCCAAACCAAGGGGCTCTCAGGAGTCCTGCTCCTGCTCCTGCTCCTGCTTCTGCTCCTGCTCCTGCCTGCAAGAGAGCTTGAGCTGGCAGTGATGTCTTGGTGGTAACAGGCCTAGGTGAAGCTGCCAAGGGCCTTAGCTAAAGAGCTGAGACCCAAATTTAGTTTTGGATCTTTTGGGAACAAAGGGTAAAGTGTCTGGATTTGGGGTTCTTGGTAGATGTAAGACACAGATGAAGTTCAAGGTTATAATAAAATTTCTGACAGCGTGAGGGGAAGTTGGTCCTGGGGTACCAAGTATGGATGAACCTCAGCTTCCTGTAAAAACACCGCTAAGCTATGTTAGTTTTTTCTTGGTGAAATGAACATTTCTCTGGGCCCTTTAATGCATTTATCGCCCATACTACCTTTCAAGATAATAGCTATGAATGCCTCCTTTGTTGTAAGATGCGCACTGCCCTGTGTGTGTGGGAGGTGGGTGTTACGCTAGGCATCATACAGCAGTATTCTGGTATTTTAATAAATGAGCTTCTACTGGAGGTGACATTACTTGAGTGTAAAACCAGGCATATCTGTCTCCTTAGCAAGATACAGGGTATTTTGTGGGGGTGTGAAGTAATTTTCTTTGAATAATTGAATTAACTAATTATGCGTTATATAAATGTATAAGGCTCCAATTGCCATAGTATCTGTATACCATTCACAGAACTCAACGCAATATTTTCTTCTGATTACATGAACACTCTATTCTGAATACGCCAAACAACCTTCCTTTCTGTTTTTTTTATAGCTCCCTGACAACTACTTCTGCAACACCCATGAGATGTGAAGAACAACCAGTGACCTCCTACAGGGAACAATCTGCCACCAGAAGAGCTGTGCATTTAAGGGATTTTTTTTGGCTCTGTTGCCAACTCATGCCCTCATTCTAAGACACACACACACAAAAAAACCACCATAAAATAAAATACTTTTTAAAAGTGTTTCTTGGTGAAGCAAAATCTCAGAACTTGTAATGTGTTCAAAAGATTTTCATTTGGGTACTTGTAGATGAAATAAAGGGTATAGTCACAAAAGCTGCTGTGGGAGGATATATTACCAAGTATCCTGGAGCATGCATAGGGACAGGAAAGCTAGTTAAGTTTCCATCTCTGAAGAAATCTGAGTGTATGTGCCACACAGGACAATGTTCTCACTAGTCCCTTGCAGGCTGGTTGTGTTTATGCAAGGTTTGGAGCATTGCTCCTTGATCTCTTCTGATGAGACAACCACTTTGTGTGCAGCATTTTGCATTCACTGCAACACACTCTAGAAACCAAACTTCCACTTCCCAGCCACGAGTCATTTTCACACTTGTCTTCTGCTTCAGCAAATGGTAGAAGCATTTTATTCCAAGTAGACTGGCTTCAGTTGGAGTATCTAAGGTGACTCACCTGACTTCAGAGTGACCTGACAGTTCTTTGTAGGACATTCATCTCTAAGATGGAAGAACTAGGCTCAGATCTTCCCCTAAAAGAAGCATCAGAGCTTTGAATGGGCCCGCAGTGCTCCCCAGCAGTATCTGAGCCTCTAGGCACCTGTGCATCTTAGGTGGCTCCTTTCAAGCCCTCCTCTTGCAGCTGCTCCTTGTCGGTGCAGAGAGCAAGACTGTGAACAATTCCCAGGGGATGGGAACACTCACCTGAGAAGTGCAGGGGCACAATTCTGTGTGAAGGGCTTAAGCATAACACAGTCGTACTCTCCAAGGTTTCAGTCACCAGAATAACTGTGGGGTATGAATTTGTCATGGATCACCTGGACAACACTGTCCATGGTGGTGGACATATGTGGCTGAGGTGGCAGCTGGGGTGCTACTCTATCTTTCTAATTCCTGCTTTCTTACTACAGGATAGTATTTGGGTTAAGCAAAGCTGGCTAGTTTTGTTTGAGGACTCTTCAGATAAACTCTGGGAAACCAGGCAAGAACAGTGTTTGAGGTTATTGAGAAAGATGAAAAATTTTCTGATATCAGCATGTTGATGATGGGAAGCCCCATACTTTTCTTTTCTTCACCTCCTTCTTATGTGGAACAAGAGCAATAAGCATGAAATACAAGTTTCCTATACCAACCAATATTCACCAATATTTACTGCTCTCTGGACTAGAGAAATAGTAAAGGTTTAACACTGAATAAACCATCTTGTTTCATCCTCAACTTCTCTTTTTGACATTCTTTTTATTTTGGTGTTCTTCATCTAAAAGCACTGAATTCTTCCAAGATCCTCTGCAGATTTCCAAGATGTAGAGTTTTGCCTTGGGCTTCAGTGATCCCACTTGTGCCAACATTTAGATTTTTATCTCAGTTGCAGCTCTGAGTCACAGAACTGTGTTTCTTCCTTCCTTTTCCCACCCTTTTCTCCTTTTTAGAAACATCAGAAAAATGTTTCATGTTCCCTCTCTCTAAAAATGTTTTGGCAATCTTAATAACTGGCAATTAATGGAGCTGTTTCAGTGTCTCTAATGGGAAGCTAACATTCATCAGTTTTGTTTATGATTTTGAAGTAAGTACGTTCTGATTTGCAATGCCGTTTGCTCCTGGCTTTGTCTTTTGGCAAGATATTTGAAAATCATAATGTCCCTGGTGCTGACCATCCAAGAACAGTGCATTTTCATCCCTTCAGGTGGCTCTGCTGAAACCAAATGTCACCAGGCTGCCTTATAAAGTCTGTGAAATGTGGAATAAACCAGTCGGTAGCCTGGGGAAGTACCCCTTTCTGGGTGGCTTTGTGTTCCTTGGCAATTTTATATGCCTGCATACATTATCCTTGTAAGTGTGATCTGGTGTGTAGGTGGTCCCTATTTCTGACACATTACATTTATCTGCATCTCTGGAACAGATTAAAAAGTCAAGCCTTTTTTACAGTCAGAATATTGCTGCAAATGTGATGTATTCTGGAGACTGCATTCTGCATCTTGAGCATTCAGTTAATCAGAGCTGTAACTCCAGCTGGCTGCATTTTGCCAGTGAAACAAAATGGAACTATATAGGGAGAACACGTGAAGACATGCAGTAAATTTTTATGATCCCAAGGATGGAATGACCACATCGCTAAAGATTCATGAGCAGAGAGTTATGAATGGCTTAACCACGTAAGCAGCAATTAAAACTTTATAGCATTTCACATTGTCATGTTTGTTTGTGCCCTATGTGTAATTTTTAGCTCCTATTTACACCAGCACTGGTGGAACTGAGGACAACACCTGTCCCCAGTTGGTCACCCCAGTACCATAATTTCATTTTGTTGTTTCATTTTTTTTTTTGTTCCTACATCTTTCTTGAAGTTTCTCAGAGTTTTTCCCCCCCTTTTTGAACCACGAGGTAGTACACAGCCAGGAGGGTGCTGTGAGGTAACATTGCCTTCTCCCCTTCATGCAACATGGTGGGTTTGCCTGTGCCAAGTGGTGACAGTGCCATAATATATAGCTTCTCGTAGGAACTCTTTTCCTCCAGAAAGTATATTTCTGTGGATACCATGGAAACGGAAATGTGCTAGTGGTGCTTATCATTGTATAACAAGTGATGAAATACGGCATTTTTAATGGCCACGGAGTATATTCACTAGACGTCTCCTTGAACCAAAACTGGGGATAAATGTTCTTATGAGCTTTGTGCCTGGCTCTAGCCTCCCTTGGCTTCAGCCTCCTTCCAAGTGTTTTTTATGGTTTCTTTTCCTACTCCTGGTACAGGTGGTCTGTCTGGTTCTCTTTGTGTCCTGGCAAGGGCCATGGAGGTTTGGGCCAGGCGGAGAGGAAGGGAGAAGGTGTCAGCTCAGTGCAGCAGGGAGAAAGGGAAGGAAAAACACCTCAGTGAGGACAAGAGGGCAGAAAGTAGGGCAAGACAGAGTTAAATAGCTGGGACTGCATGACCAGATTAAAAAATACAGTGAACCGTCTTGGGACATCTCTTCTCCCGAACCTCCAGCTGACAAAACCTGAATGACTCAGTCCCATTCACATGATGAGAAAATCTTCTACTTTGAAAAGTCAGGCCTCTGACATTAATGCTAAACACCTCCCTCCCTGTTCCTGGCATTAACACGCTCACCAGTATAACCCTGGAGTCCTGCAAGATGTTGCCTCAGAGATAAGCCTCTCCTCAGGGAATCATAGAAGACAGGGACGGAAAGCACCTCAAGAGGTAATCTAACCCCTGCTGTTCCCCCAGGCAGAGGAAGGCAGATTGCATATATGGGCTGGGTGGGGGTTGCATGGGCAGGGTTTGTTTGCTGGAAGGCTGGTAAGTAGCATGTTGGGAGAACAGTGAAGTAATGGGAATGGCTTTGCCTGCACACAGGATTGGAAACCCTCTAGTAGAAATGAGGTATTTTGTGGTGACAGTGGAGAGGGAATAATACAAGGTAATGACTATGCTCTAAGTTTTCCTCAACCAAATGATTTAGGGCCAGATGGACATTTTGGCTTGACAGAGAAGATCTCTGTTATGCATCTGTGTCTGCCATGGGGTAGGGGTAAGGACTAGGAGGGCTGCAGCAGGGCTGTGGCAGGGCTCATGCTGTGCTTGAACTGCATTCTCAATATTGAGCAACGCTGCCCTTCCCAGTCACAGCGCTGATGGATCTAGCCTGGTTGCTTTATAGGGTCAATAATTTGCAGTAATCAGATTAGTAGTTGAGCAAGGTAAGAAGCAAACTGACCTCTTCAAGAAGCCTGACTATTTCAGATGTCTAAAGTGCTGTGATTCAGAGGAGTTAAAAGTATTTTCAGACGCAGGCTTCCAAGTTCCTCCTCTGTGAATTGTAAAAGTTCAAAGATGTCAGTGCTGTTTCTTGGCATATATAAATGTAGAGTAATGGGGAAATGGGGACGACTAATGGGAAATCTGAGACTCGACTGGGTAAGGTACAGAGTTAGAATATATAATATCTGGCTGCTGAAAGTCAAATGATATTGGAAAGTTAAGAGGGAAAGTCACAAAAGGCATTGAAGAGCCCAGCTCTCAGATGGAATGGAGAGGTCACAAGGGAACCCCTCGAAGAAGAGCTTCAGCATTTAGCCTGATAAAATTCTGTCAAGTGATTAAATTAAGAAATAAACATTTCTGCAGAACACAAGTGCAGGCTCGGTGCAGCAGCATCGTGTGCCGTCGGACGGTGGTGGGGGTGGAGAAACCTGGTCCTTCCATGCCACCTAGTGTAGGAAGCTAAGCAGCAATCCTGTGCCTGATGGCAACACCGAGACCTGGGCAGCCAGCGGGGTTTCAGAGAGGACAGACTGCATGGCCTATGCTTTTATACATATCAGATGGAAAAAGATCAAAGTTACCTAACTTGCAGCTCTCAGGAGGCTGGAAAAAAAAATAGCATGGGATGTTTGCATTATGATGCTCAGTAGCATGATTTGAAACTCTTCACTTCTGGGAATTAAAACTGGACTATGGCTAAATGGACGCGGTGTATGGTTGGTTGGTTGGTTTACTGTTTCTTAGTTATTTATTTATTTAGTCAGAATAGGAGAAGTTTTTAGTTTGTGGTTGATTCCTGTGAAAAAATAAGGTGTGATTTGTGTGAAGAAATAAGCTACGGTTATATTAGCAATTGGTCTACAACACAGAAATGAATAAAAAGGTCCCAAAGTTGTGGTGTGCAGTTTAATTGCTAAACCTCCATATGCTTCAGCTGAGCAGTTAGGAATAATTCTCTAGGAGCAGTTAGCTCTGTAACCAGCTAAATCAAGGACACTTGACCTTTCTTTGAAGCCTTTGGTGCTAGTTTCTCTTTGATACAGAAGAGTAGATGAGGTGGGAATGAATTCTGATAGCCATTCTTGCTCTGGGAAAATCTATACCATGTCATAAGACTCTTTCAAAACTGCTTCTTAACAGATTGCAATGTCAGTCCAGGATGTCGCCAATCCCAGAATAAACAGATAGCTATATATATTTCACCCAGAACATCTCTGGACAAGGGCACCTGCGTGCTGTCAGATTGTTATATGCATAAGATATGAACTGTGTTTATAAGCAACTTCTGAGAGTTGTACCACACAAGTCATGATTGTTAGCCTTAGTAAAAGGAGGAAAAAAGGCAGAGTTACCCTGAATATTATGTTGAAAAACATGCATCAAACATAGGAAGAAGTAATTCATATTTAGTATCTGACATACTAAATACTCTTTTTTTTTTTTTTTTTAATTTCTTCTGCTTTCTAAATTTTCCTCTTCCGTTTAGTTTATTCCCACTAGTAGTCTTGTGCTTCAGGTTCCCAGCCACTGTCCTGCTGAAGCTGATACAAAGCATTACCTCCAGACAGAAATGATCCATCCTTGTATCAGGATTAAAAACAGATTTTGCCCTTCCTCCTTCCTGCCTACTGACAGACGCCTCACCTGTGTACAGGCTTCCATGCTCCCACACGCCTTCACCATGGTGCAAATAAGTCTTTAGGCGGTGTGTAAACAAGGAAATCCCTAGAAGCAAAAGAGCACTTCAGAAGTTTGGCTTGCATGATAGCAAAATGATGACATGTAACTGCAGCACTAATAAAGGCCATGTGTCTGCGTTGTGTGTTGAGAAATGGGTGAAACATAGCACAACGGAGGAAGAGATGGAATGTCATCATATGCTTTCCATTTGCACCCACGTAAAAAAAAAAGATAATATTTCTACTCTTTCCAAGGCAATGTGATGTATGTGTCTGGTTCCATTATTAAAAAGAGATTAAAATGATTTAAAATATGTTTTAGTATTAAAAAAATATGAAGTGGATGTTGGCCATTTTGAGTCATCAGCCAAACTCTTCGCCTTTCTGTTTTTTCCTTTTCTTGGCACTCCCACATATCTCTAGTTAGCAAAACCCCCAAAGATGACTGATATTTAAATATTTAAACTACCTCTTTTTTGACATTTTTCTAGCCTAATTATTGATCCCACAATGTTTAGTATCCAGGAAGCAATCCCAAGTTCCTGAAATGAAAACCACCTTCCAAAAGCTAGGCTTTTAAAAGATGAGTCATTGGCTGGCACTTGAACATTTTTTGGCACTTAGCTTTAAAGTAAGGAGTTTTGAGGATAATTTCTGTGTGTGAGAAAGTAAAAAAAAATAAAAAAAAAATTAAAAGTGCTCGGCCTGTAGACTTTCAAAGAAGGGTGTAATAAAATCATTAGTGTCCTGGGTGAAACTAGAGGCACCCTTGTGTTTGCTGTTTAACTCCTTCCTGAACAGTTTGCAATTTCTGAAAGTCCTTCCTGTATTTCTATAAGGCCAGAAAGGCATGACTGGAACAAAACAGCCCAAAGGGCCATATTTCTCCCTCTTTGGGAATGTATCTTTTCCCTGCTGGAGCTGTCAGGGTTTGCCAGGTCTTTGGTTTCCTCTGGGGCTGCAGAGACCAAGGTCTCTGGTTCCTCACCAGCTCCTGCTCCTTCTTCCCCACTCCCACAGGATTATCCTCCCTCCCTAGGATGCCAGCTTGCTGGAAGATATCTCATAACTGCTTCATTTGGGACGTGCCTTGACTCTTTGTCCCCTTACGCAAGACCTGGAGCAGGGAAGCAGAGGGAAGGCACCTGACCATGTCAGCTGAAGCGCTCTTAACATCTGGCAGTAGATTAAAGCCTTTTTCTTACAGTTTTACCCATCTTCCTTCTGAAAGCTCCAGTCCAGCTTCTTCCAGTCCACCAGAGGAAGCTCTACTGGTTCAGGTGAGCAAAGCTTAATATAAAACAGAGGGGCACAAACAGGCAGGAGCTGGCATGCATATCTCCCTGTACCGAACAATCCCAACAAAAACAAGCATGCTACCAGTTGGATGCATGGTCTCTGTTAGGCCTGAGAAGGGGAAGACTGATCATATGCACATGGTGCCCATAGCAGAAATGGCAGTGCTGCAGATTCCTGTCTCTGCTGCAGGCCTATAGCACTCTTGCATGTTCCATTTTGCCTTGTTTCGACTCCAACCAGGAGTAAATTGGGGGTCGTGCCAGGGAACTGAGAGAAACCAAAGACCCAAATTCTGCAAGACTGCAGAATCAGTCTTTAATATTAGTAGTGTTATAGCTTCATTTTGTACATGAGGCATGGTCTTATGAACCACGTGCATGTATTTCAGGCAGAACATTGTGTGTATCTGGTTTTGCGTTCTCTGGAAATTAAGAAAGGGTGAGCGGGTTGATCTAAAACATTTTTTTGGTAACATTTTCAACAAATAGAAAGTAAAAGAACTCAAAGCAAAAGATATTTCAGTTCAAACATTTTTTAATAATAAACATATAAATTAAAAGTCAGTCCAAATAAAAAGCCCAAACAATTTAGAAGTTGTTCACTAGGTCAATTTAAGTTTTATTCTTCTGATACAATTTAGAAAAACATAACTCAGCTTTAGAAAAGATTCAATGATGTGGAATCTGTTCTTTTTTCCAGGAGGAAAACAAGCGGATGCATTTTTGTCTAGTGTGAGCCAAAATGCTCCGTGAGATCCTGTGTCACAGCTATAGGTCTTTATTTAGTGTCACTGTCTCATTTTAAGGTGTGATACACTGCTTGGCTAAGAGTCTTTTGTTTTGAAAAGTACATTCAAAATATCAGCTACAAAAGCCCAGAGGAAGAAATAAACTGAAGAGTGAACTCCAGCAGGGCCTGGCTGACAGGAGTGTGCCCTGTGCTTGCTGTGCTGGTAAAGCCACTGCTGCTAATGGAGCCTCTCTGGGAAAAGCTGGATGGCTCTGAACTGCCTTGCAAAACTCTCAGTAGCACATGGCCCACAGGCTAACGGTGATTATAAGGAGGGTGACAACTTCTGCCACAAGCTTGTGCTACAGAGCTCCTGGGGAAAGGTTTGGTCCTTATCTCCCTCTCAAGACAAGGACAGGCAAAAGGGGAGTTCTGCGAACGAGGCTTTTTGGAAAGGGTAGGGTACTTATTTGTAGCAAAAGCATGTATCTGCAGCCTGAATTAATTGACTGCCTTACATCCTATCAATCTTTGCTATTTCAGAGATTACCATCCCTTTGCTGCTAACTCAGATAAATGCCCCAAACATCCTTCTAGCAATATAAAAACTGCAAATTAATTTTCATATGGGACAGTCATAATCAATTTCAACATCTACAAACTGAAATCCAGCATTTTGCTTCTTTACAGAAGAATGTATGTAGAACTCCAGTACACATAGGCAGGCATCAGAAAAGCTTTCTGAATCCAAACCCCAGGAGAAAAGTGAAAAGTTCAGTGGGGTTGGACAGTTCAGAATCAGGGTGGTGTTTTTTTTGTTTTGTTTTGTTTATTTGTTTGTTTGTTTTTACACTTTTCCTCATGGACCCCAGAAACTTGCAGCTTCCCATCTTCAGGTAGTCATGCCTTTCCCCCAGAGTAGCCTGTAGTGGCTGAGCATTATTTGTTTTGCTTCAGACTTTGTAATTAAAACATGAAGCCTTGTCACAGTGTTTATGGAAGGCAGTGAGGATCCTCCTACAATTTCCATTCTGGATATCTCCTTGATATACTACAAGCTGGTGAGGACTGGGGCTATGTACATGCTTGGACATTGGCCATGTGAAGCTATGCAGCAGCAGACAGATTGGTAGAGTTCCCTGAACTCAAGCAACATTTTTCAAGCACATAGGGTATAACCAGCCAAACCGGAATGGCTGTGCATTACCAGTAGCATCACCTACAAGACTCTCTAGTCAGTAGCTATTAGCCCACCACAGTAACAGCTGGGGAGAAGTTTTCCATGGCAAGTGCTGCTAGAAATCTGAAGGCAAATTTCTATGTACTTGGGGTGTTCCTGGAAACAAGAAATAAAACCTCTTTTGTTAAAAAGTAATTGTCTCCTTTAGATATCTTTGGTGCATTTTTAGCAAGCTGAAATTTGGCATAGGACTAACCTTTCATGTCTGGAACATGCCCATTCCGAATGCCAAGTAAAACACCCATGAAAATCAATGAAGTTGCAAGATATGGGGGAAGAAATAATTCCCTGTGCCTGTTCATTAAAGACTTCAAAAATTCCAGCAAGTGCTTTGAATGCTGCAGCTGCCCCGAGTGGGTCTGAGCCTCTCAGAGCCAGCGGCTGGTGCACAGTGACTGCGCAGAGTAGCCCAGCCTGCCTCCCAGCCGAGGAGCTGGGCTTTCCTTGTGAAGGCGGCTTCCCACTGCACAGCGCCAAGGAGGGCGGGACGTGAAACCCCGAGCATTTGGCCTTTGCCCCTGTATTCCCCTGCCACGGTCAGCCTGGGGCAGCAGGAGGGCTGGGTGCTGTGCAATTCACGTGGAGAGGAAAGGAGCAGATAAGGACAGGGAGAGTAATGAAACGAGTAGCTGGAGTCCAGGGAAGTGGGAAGCTGACCTAAGGAGGGAGGAATGTCATTGGGGACATCGGGGTGGGGACTCATGAGCTTGGCAAAGAGACCGGGATGGGAAGCCAGGAAGGGAGGGTGTGGAGAAGCTGAGATTAGATGAGGACCAGAGAGAAAGTCTGGGGCTGGGCTCATCTTTGGTTTGGGAAGAGGACTTGGTCCAGAAACCCAGAGAGTGGACCATGCACTGGTCAGGCAGGGATGAATGAGGGGCCTGAGTCAGGAGGTGCAGGAGGAAAAAGTTGAAGAACATTGGGTTGAAGGGGTTGTGCTGGCAAGGAAGAGACAGACAAGCTTGCACCCACCCCCGTGTGCTCCAGCCTCCAGAGCTGGACTGGGACCCGAGAGGACTGTGTGCTCTGAATACTGTCTGCAAACATTTTTGAGACTTGTTCTTTAAGACAAGCTGTGACACCATGCTTTCAGCTTCTTTCATGCTTGAGAATTTGGCTGAACTGGAATAGCATAACTTTTTTAGGTAAAGTAAAAGGCAGGAAGGTGAGATGTAATATATATGCCTGAACAAAGTAGTCCTCATAAAGTAGTCCCTCTTACCCCCCCGCCCCTTTTTTTTTTCTGATTTGTCATGATGTATTTTTAAATAAAGAAACATGTTTTATGGCCAGAGAATTTGTCGTCAGTTCCTTGTTTTGCCATGTAATTAATGTATTAGGTCATAAATTTTATCCAATACTGGAGCAGACTAATTTTAGAATGTTATCAGAAAAAAATAACACATCATAAAAGAAATAAAAACATGTTCTCTTGCTTTATCTTCTCAATTTTTACCATCCTTAAAGAATTTTAAAATTGTAGCAGACATTTTTCCATTAATGTAATTTATAACAGCTGTTACATATGAACAGAACCAATCTAGACATATTTCAATATTTCCATGCATTTCAGGCTGACAAAATGTAGTAGCTCCTGTGATTCTTAATAGTTTTGGCAGAGAAAGTGAGGAAAGGTGATCAAAACCTGTCTTATCATTAATGTATTTAGCTGCACAATATAGAATTTGAACTCAGTAGTCAGGTGGAAACAAATTATCTTTTTGCTAATTAACTTGCAGAAAGAAGAAAGTTTAGGTAAGAGAATGGCCATAGCACTTATATTTTTGCAAATACTCCTAATGCATTTTCAGTGCCATTAAAAAATAATCATGGACCAGTGAATTTTTTCCTTTCTGTTTTATTTCAGAGGTGCAATTAAGTGCAGGTTTTGGGTGAGATAAGTGGGGTAATCTTTTTTTTTTTTTTTTTTTTTTTTTTTCATTTGTTGTTAGTGTAAATTCTGCACTGGAAGAAAGTTTGACTAAAATTTCTCGGTGTTCCCTTTTTGAAGCTGGATCAGTACATTCAGCCTTTCTTGCAATTACATGGCAAATAAAAGAAGAAGAAGAAAAAAAAGGGGCATCTCTAAAAACAGGACAGATGATCACTCAGCTTCTGTCACTTATGGTGAGCACCTGCAGTCCATTCCCTTCCCTAACGGGAAGAGGAAGATATATCTGTCCCACACGAGGCAGCACTTAGCAGAGAAAGCTGCAATACTTCAGCTGTCTTTAAAACTGGAAGCAATGTAGATGTGTCTGCACTGGGGTTAACACAACTATATTGGCTGGTAGGACACAAGTGACATCTTTGGTACTGCGCTTTGCTGTGCGCATCTACTGACTTGCCTGGAAGTTACCTCCAAATTTGTAACATTGCACACTACAGAGAAATGGAAAATATGATGGGATTTACTAATTGAGACTACATAAAAATGCAAGCATGTGAGGGGACTCGGCATGGTAAACACTTGATGAGAGAGAAGCATTCAAGAGAGAGAGCACAGGATACTGATATGCTTGCTGCTTTCTGGTAGTCCATTACTGATAGACTTTGTAAAAAAGCTTTGATTTTTTTTTAATTATTATTATTTTTAATACAATGTGATGTTGCTAAAAGCTATTTAATGAAAATAAAATATTTTTCCAGAACAGGTACTGCATCAACAGTCCAGCTTTCCTTTCTACTCTTCATGTTTTTACCATATGTATTAGCAGTGCAGTTTTTAAGGCTCTCATCCATCAAAGTACTTGAGCAGGTGCTTAATCTTAAGCATATGCTTAAATGTTTTTCTCTCTTAAACCCTTATTCTTGGCTTCCACTAAGATTGCTGAAAAGAGTGATAAATGTATGGAAGTTTCTGTGATGTAGAAAGCTGTCTATTAGTAACTCCAGAGAAACCACCAAGTGATTCCACATGGACCACCAAACTGTCTTTATAGTCTAATGATTTTCATTTGCACTGTCAGTCTGGGGTAGACTTAAGATGAAAAGTTATGTAATCTTTTTCCAACTCCCCGAGCTATTCAATCCTCTTTCCATCATTTGTTTAATACATTCCTCATATGTTGCTCTGGTCTCCTGACACCCAGGCTGTTCCTGGGAACAGCTGAATTCCCATATGTGGGGAAACACATTTCCATATGTTTTTTAGTATTTCAAAAGTGTTATTTTATTTAATAGATTTAAAATATTTAAACCCCCACCCTTCCACCCCCCTTGGCATGCTTTCAGTGGGTTTCTCAAGAGACTATAGAGCAGAAATGAGAGAAACTACAATAGTACAGAAAAGCTTTTCATAGGAGTTCAGGGTGACATATAGTCAAGAAATACATGAGCAAATGATTGCTTTGTATAAACTGAACTCAGTCTCCTCTCAGTTTTATTCAGACCTCTTCACCTCTCTGTCTCTTTTCAAAACTACTTTTACTGTTTTAGTTTTAAGAGCTAATAAAATATACAGAACACTTGCATCAATTTTAGATTGTTAATGTCAGGGTTACATTACTCCATTAGCTACCCGACTCCATTAAAATGTCGGCACTCCATCAAGAAGGAGAACCAGGTCCACATTATCTGAAAATTCTCTCACTAGTATTTTGGGGCTTCTTTCAACTTGCAGATTAGAGATATCTTTAATATGGAAGTATTAGTCTGGTGTGAAACTGATGTGGGAACAGAAAATGGACTAAATTCTTTAATTGCATGGAGAAAATATGAAAAGAAAAGAAAAGAAACTCCCAAAGGCAGAGTATGTTCTTAGTGAGGCCCATCTGCCTTGCCAAAGGCTCCGAAACCAAGGAGGGCAAAGAAGATAGTTATCCTGTGGAGCTCTAAAAAATAAAATTTGCAGAGTGAAATACTGCTGGAGCTAAAGACAATGAGTGTCCTTCTTGTCTTTTATGTGAGAACATTTTACACACAGTATAGATGCACTGATCATATCTCCTTTCAAAATGAATGTTCTTGTACACCCCAGTGAGGTGAAGTCATTACAGACCAGCAGATAGCTAGGAGATCCCTGGAAGAGCAGGGTTTCTCAGCAGCTGCAAAGCTCCATAGCTATGAAGCTTCACTGTATAGAAGACAGCAACATAATCCAAGATGCAACATGGAGAACAAAAGTAACACATGCCACTGAAATAAATTATTATTTTTTTTTTTAATAGGAAAAGCATGAAATAACATGGTGTTCGCTAACTTTTGCTCTTTGGGATCTCAGTGTTCTGCCTATCCAGGGAATACAATGTGGTCACCCTAGGCATGTATAGTTTCCGAAAAGAGTGGATAACTTACCAAATTAGAGAAAATGCAACAGAGCCAGAATGCTGCCTTGCATCTTTCTCCCCTTTCTCCTCCTATCTATGTCACTAAGCATTTTCCATTAATGCTTCTCCATTATCCCACATGGTGCCAGAACCTGAATGAGTCAATGTTAGAGAAGGACTTGGATGGCAAAGGCAAAGAGGCAGCATTACTAACGGTTTCAAAACAATAGAGAACACATGAATGTCCAAAAAAGGAAGCACTAAACTTTTGCTGTACTAGACTGTCACTGGCTTATTGTCAACTCATTAGGCAGCATCCCGAGCAATGACAGAGGAATGTATTTGAAAATACATTTGGGACTGGCTTGCAAACAGAAGAATGTTTACACTCATTCTGAGATTTCCCCTACTTTGTATTGGATTATTGTGTTAAGGGTATTTGTAGTTAGGATTGTTGATTAGTCCTGGCCAGAAAACAGCAATTTCTTTTGGTGAGTATTTCTGAGGTTTTGAAATTTGGTTTTGGTCCACATGTGGTGGAATGAAAATGTGAAATTCAGTGTCTTTTAGCAAAAAGAAGCAGAGAAGAATCAGGAGAGAAAGCAATTGCCAATAATTTGGTTTAAAGATGAGCCTGGCATTAACGTGTCATATGGGAAAAAAAGAGCTGCTCCTGGTATGGTCAGGACCTCATAAATAACACCTTGGGCTGTTCTGCATTCTTCCATCATAGGCTGTAGGAAATCTTTTTGATTAACAAAACATTCTAGATTTTGAAGAACGGGGATTCTGGAAATAGAAAATATAATTGAAAATATTTTCATTAGCTTTACTTAGAACCCAAGAGCCGACTGCACCTTGGGAGATTAGACCTAGAGGCATGGAAAATGAAGAGATCTGCAAATCCTAATCTTGTATTCCCTTTCCAGGAAGCTGCCCCTAAATTACATTAATTTAAAAATATACCATTTCATGAGAAAGCATTAGTGGCACCTACATTTTACTCTCAGAAACACAAAGAACATCTCAAGAGTAATGTCTGCAAAGACAAATGTGAGGCTGGTGTCTGCATAAATTCTGTTGTTACCAAGTTGGTATTTTTTTCCCGTGAACAATGATGTGTTTTCAAAAAAAAAACACCACCACCACCACCACCACCACCACCAACAAAACACCTTGGGCTCATCATAGCCAATAGCTATTGCAAAAAAAGTTTCATGTATTGGAAAAAAAAAAAAGGGAAGGAGGTCAAACTGAAGAACATACTTTAAAGGTAGATAGTTTGGTTTCAGTTCCTGCTTTTCCTTTTCAGGTAAGACTTCCACTACTGTGACCACACATCAAATTTATAAATTGCTCTGAAAAGTTGAAAATGCTATAATTCAAAAATATAATTATTTGGAATAAATTACCAATAAAGGAAATTAAAATGAGGAGCATAAATAAGCTTAAAAGTCACCTAGGTTTATTTCTGGAAAAGTAATGAAGTAAGAGAGAGTAAAAAGCAAGAAATTGTAATAGAAATTTAAGTGAATGAAAGGTAGGAATAACAAGACAGCTGGCCTTTTCCATGTTTTTAAGCTGTTTTGTGCTTTAATCATAGGCCTCACCTAAGGGCATAAATGCATTCCCATATCCTCTAATTGCAAGCAGACAGAATATCAACACCAGGTAAGCAAGATATCACATCTGGAGAAAAAAAAACTATATATTCTGGAATTTTAGGAAACTCTGCAGGTACAGTGACCCAAAAGTGGCCCAAAAGGTGGACTTGATCCTGCCTCCTTTGCACCCTGTGCATCCTGTTCCTGGCCCGAAGTGGTAGGGCCAGTGATGGTTTCGGTGTGGGAGCTGCTGTGCTAGCGCAGCACAGTGTTTTCAGTGGGGATCGGTACGAACGCCCTCTTCCACTTCAGTTGTGGACCTAGTTGGCATCATTTCAGGGCTGTGTATTCTGCGTATTACTGTGCTGTGTGGACTTGAATAGTCCTATGGGACTTTGCCTGCTGTTTTAATGTAAAGCGAAACTTGGATTGCCACTGCATCCCAGAGGTGCAACACTTAGTGTCTTCCGGCATTCACTTCTGGTCTTGGAAGACAAAAATGTTTCTGGCTTTGGTTACAGAGAACAGTATTAAAAATTGGCTCTACTGCCTACAAGGAGACTTAGGTGTTGAAACAGGCTTTTGGAAAAGCCTCTACTGTGCTTGTGTATAAGTGTAGGGTTTCCAGGGCAGGAAAGGGCCAGAAGAGTACTCCTGTGGCTCTCATCTACAGGCTTCTTGTGTCTGAAGCACGTAAGAAGGAGGCGGTGGCTGTCACCACGGCTCTGTGGTGCTCAGGACGGAGAGGCTGTTATAGATGGGGCTGTGCCTTGCTGACAGCAGCAGCTGAGCCCCTTCCTTTTCCCGAGCTGGCTGCTCATCTGGAGAGGTCTAACAGTGGCATAAAGATAATTCCTCCTTCCTTCTCCCAGTCTCTGAGAGACACTCAAAGAAGCGTATCACATCACCTCTTGTTTAGAGCATTTTATAAGCTTGTTATCATTCATTAATTGTATTTTTTCCCAGAGCTTCAAAGGTCATAATAACTGTCAGAGGGTTTGTTGTCTTCACCACAGGATTATTTGCCGTTATAACCTGAGTGTTTCTACCATCACAAATACCTTCTACATGCAAGCCCCTTGTTTTGAGCAGGGTGGCATTTTTAACTCAAATTAGTGGGCTCACAGGGGAACATTAGCTACAGTATATTAGCTCAGGTCCCCAGCTGCTAATCCAACCTCTCTGCATAGAAAGCCAACCACTGTGTGTACTACAGGTGTTACTTCACAAAGTGCTCTCACACAAGCAAGGCTAGCCCGAAAGGCATTAACTTCAAGGCAAATGGTTCATCTCTGCAGTGAAGATATGGCCAGTATTCCTTCAGTTTGAGAAAGAAGCTATAAGCAATTACACAACAATCCTATGACCTGCCACAGCAAGAGATGCATTTCCTTTTCCCATACTAGCAGAGCGTCTGGGCTCACACTTCAGCCCGTGATTTTTAGCTATGGTTAAAAATGCATTGATTTTGCCTGTCAATGAGCATGATTTATGGTAGGGGGCTAGCCATATTTGCTGCCATGCAGCCTAGGACACTGAGTGTAAGGTACCTCTATAACTAGAAAAACCTACCCATCAGTAAACTATGACTCTGAACCATCATGGTGAATGCAAGAAAGTTCCTGCTGTGGTTGTTTTAAAAGCTGTCTAGCTTGAGCAGAACCACAGAGCCCCACCGAGGCCATCCATCAGCCACAGGCTGCAGGAGCACACATACTTTGTGCTTGTACAGCTCCCAGTGGAGCTGCAGCATAGGATTGCCGGAGCTGGCCACGTGCCCTCTCCTTCAGGTGGGGACCATCCAGGCAGAAAGAAGACCCTGCTGGGGCCAGACCCATCTGCTTGCCGGTTCTTCTGCACAGGCAGAGAGCAAATGTGAAGTTTCCTTTCTTTAAATGACTCTTTAATGTACAGCAAAGTAAATGAAAATGTTATTAAGTCTTTTGTTGCATTAATGGATATCCTGGACACTTGTTTTGAAGACTTGGCTTAATAAAAGGCCTCATCATACCCAAGAGCACAACAGATGACTGAAAGTGACTGAGTTACTGCAGACCTGAGCTTTTAGACATGTGGTCTGAAGACATACATTTTACTCATTTGGTCTCTCACACATCCCTGTAATGAAGGGAAAAAAAATAAATCTGTGTACATCTAATCTTGATAACAAGTTGGAAAGCAAGATGGACATGTTGCAGTAATGTAATGTGTTATAGCTTGTGAGTCCTTTAGCACAGAAAGATGATGCGCTATGGACTTTATGGATAGCAGAGGTTTCACTGGCTCCAACTTTCAAAGGCTAAGAGCTTGTCTGTGTCACAAAATTCAGATGAGCAAGCCAAGCTGTGAATTTGCTAGAGTCTAGGCCTCCCTTGTTTACTCCATGTGAGAGTAAAGTAGGAAACTAGCTTTATGCTACTAAGGGCCAAATTTAGATATCCTAAAATCCACCAGCAGGCTTGTCTGGTATTTCCTATTGACTGATCATAGGCAGCTCCCTTTATGGTGCTTGTGCAATCTCTTGGACACCTACCTTTGTGGTTATTGGCCTATTCCACAGCCTGAAAAGGTGCAATTAGGTGCAATTAGGTGGTGTTTAAGTCACCCTAAAACAGGTTAGAGAATGGTCACACTGGGCACGAGTACAGTCCCTTTACTGTAGCGTAAATTCTTCTTAGTTCACTCTCTTGGTTTTAGGAATCATTTTCTACCCTGAAATTTAAGGGTTCAGTCCTGAAAATTAGGATAAAAATCCCCAGTAGAGAGCAGAAAGACTTGCTGACTGGTGGCTCTGTGGAGGCTGAAATAGTAGGTATTCTGGCCTCCCTGACACAGTGTAAGTTTTTGCTTAGGTTGCAGGACCAGGATTTCACCTGTCCTCTGAAAGTTGCTTGTGGTAAATGTAATGGTTCCAACTGAAGTTCTGTTCTGGGGAAATGAGCAATATAATGGTCTATGTGTGGAAAATCAAATGGCTTGATGACCATAACCTAATGAGTTCCCCATATTTTTCATCAATAAAGTTTTTTCCCAGTTGCATGCTTTAAATAAACACCATAAAAATACTTGGCATAGAGTACCATTTCAATATAGGTAGGTATGCAAAGATTAAGTAAAACTAGCTTTTCAAGAGAATATGCAAAGTAGTACAGAGAAGAGTGTTGCTGGATCAGAGGGTCATCATCTGACACTAGCAAGATGTGAGCTGTTAAACTGGACAAGTCCTGTGTCTGCCTACTCCAATGTCCTGGCTTTAATAACAAGATGGGATCCCAGCACAAAAAAAAAAAAAAAAAAAACAAAACTGATAGAGGATATTTGCATATAACTGGGAGAGGAACTTTTCTTTCCAAATCTATCAACAGGTGATTCATATCCCAAAGGACGAGAGAATGTCAGCTCACATTTTTACTTTCTAGGTATATATGAAAAGAAAAGAGAAGCACATGGACATTATAGAGTTCCAAAGTATTTAATTTTCAGTCTAAGTAATTACATAATGAGAAATGCAGGATGTGTTATTTTCCTTTGGTCAACATCTTGCCATCACATTCTTGAGTTTCTGGGCATATCTCATTGAAGATGAGCTCTATTCAGAATGCTACCCAGACTGGGTTAAAAGAGCCTCAAGATGAGTACCCAGAAGCAGACTCATGGAATTCAGTCCCAGAGAACATTTCAGAAATGCCAAGATGTTTAACAGATGTATCCTCTTTCAGTTAAACTCTTCTGAGCTGCAGACTAATGCTGATGTATCAGAGGTTGATAGCTGGTTTCTGTCACTGCAATCTTCTGGCTCAAATGCATTTAATTGGAAAGAGTTTAGAAAATTAAGTACTTGGTCACTGGTTACTTCATCTGATAGGCAAAAGCATCGTCCCCATGCTCACTGAAAAGCAGATATCAGAGTCGATTTCTAGAGGCACTTGGATGCCAAGTGGGGTTTTCTGAAAGATCTTTTGATCTGTAAATGTAGCTTCGAAGCTTGATCCCACGTGAACTATTTGATTATATTAGAGAATGTAAATTTGGCATTTGAATGACCTGAATTAGATTTTTTAAACACATACTTCCCTTCTAGATGAGTTTTCCATGTTGAACTTTATTTCAGATAATTGCAGGTGTAGACAGAAATGTTGGAGTTGTTCCTAAGAAGAAAGAAAAGATGCTGAGTATGGGAAAGTATTCTAGACTGTAAGGGCCTTAATAGGATTTCGAAGGTCTTTGGAGCCAGTCCTGGATCAGGATTTTTATTTCTCTGAGTAGATTTTAAAGGACATGTGAATCTTCATGCAAGAGAACTCTGTAACAAACCATTTTAAAGAGAGAAGATTTTTTTTTAGTTGATCACTAATCAGTTGACTTCATTTTCCAGATACTGCAGCCATGCTACATATCTGGAAGCAATTGCTAGAAAGGCACAGAAGATAAATCTGTCAAGTTTTCTCTACATATATCGGAAATGTTCTTACGTTAATCATCTAAGCAGAGACTGGGAGTTCTGTGTCTTTTGGAAACCTTGTTTTGGTGTTTTTTTTCCACCCAAGTGGAAAGCAAGGTCAGAAAAGAGCAACTGTTTCTTTTCCTTGCCTTGCACTATTTTTCTGCACTGATTCTGGAGTTCGAACACTGTTCCCTGGCTGCATTTGTAAATCCATCCTAAAGTAAAGCATTCACATTTGAGTTTTTGCCCAATGAATCATTTCACTAGCCCTCCTCAAAATCCTGAACTAGCTCTGTGCAAGAAGGGCTTGAAAGTATTTGCACTGGTGAGGGCAGCAGGGAGAAGGGCTGAAAATGTGCTTTATGGGCTTGCTCAAAAGATGTGAAAGCCAGCCATTGTGTTAGTAAATTCACCTAAGCTTCTTCCAAAAATTTGCTGGATAATGGATATCAGTACTAAGTCCTTATGCTAGAAGAGGTTAGTAGTGGTGGTATTCAACTGTTTGAACTCAACATGAATACGGTTTTCTGCTTTAAGATTTATCTCTGTGTTGCTGTGAAGCTGATTTAAGGGAATAAGAAGTGAAGAAATGTGGGAACTGCTGATTTGGGCTTATTAAGGTATGCAGGAATTCTTATATCTTACTTGAACTATCCTGAGTGAATTACCTATTTTCCATAGAGCCACAATATAAATAAAATGCACATGAAAAAAAGTTGCCAGCTTTCAGATGACAAATAACATTGAAAATAAAAACAACACTATGAAATGCTGAGTGATCCTGGTACTAACAAGCATAATGAAATGGGAAGGAAAAATTGTTGATATGACTTGTAAGGGTCTGAATGAGATTTTTCTGCAGTCAAGTTTTGACCTTGGAAGGAGACAGAATACCTTGCTCTTTGCCGGCTGCTCACTACCACAGAGACTGTGAAAGTGCTTTTTCTCTCTAGGCCCACCTGCAGCTCTGTGTGGAGGCCACTTAAAACCACTGTCTGTACTCTGACACCTGTGTGGGTTTTGGGGCCAGCACTCTCCCACAACAAGCTACAAAGTGTAGCAGGTCCCCATGCAGATCCTGCGGTTTCAAGATCTCCTCCACACCTTCTGGACCTTTTTGCCTGTCATGAACTGATGGAGAAGAGATTTCCATGGCAGGACCTGGGCTTCTGACAGGGCAGAGTTAGATCATTCTATGCTCCACCACCCCTAGCAGAAGCACTGCTCCAGTTTCACTGCTAGTGGTGCCCCCATAGCCCCCAGATTTGCCTGAGTTCCTCAGCACTGGGATAGTTCCAATTCCATGTGTAAAAAGTGCTTTTTTAAGCATTTCTCCAGTTGGTGAAGACAGATCGCTCCACAGTGTCTGTTTCTGCTCCCTATACAGATCTCCTGTAGATATAACATATGCTCATAAAACCAGCTGGAAGTGGGACACGTAAACAGCAGTCACTCAGCAGTGGCTTCTCATGCCAGCTTCAGTGGAATGGAGTGTGAGGATTAAATTTATATTCTCCTTCTTCCCTACAGATAATAACTCTTTCTCTTGGCACCAGCTCCTTAGCTTGTGTAAAAAGTCAGAGAAGCCATGCCAGTTTGCACTAGCTGATGGTCTTATCCACCTCTGAATGTTTAAAAATCTCTCCTTCCTGTGGAGAAGGAGATGGGGGGGGAAAGAGAAAGTCCTTGGCTATACCAAGCAAGAGCCTGTTCTGGGCTGGTGAGATTGCCAAGGCACAGTGTTAGCGGTTATGTTACTTTTCCTACCACAGGTGTTAATCTTGGCATGTGAGAGAGCTAGCAGAGCAGAATGAGCACTGGGTTCCTGCAATGCAATGACGTTTCTTTAAACGGTCTGTTTACTCAGGTTGACAAATGGCAAACTGGCAAAATTGGAAACAGGTTTTCCATTGATCCACGAAACAGGTACAGTAAGGAAGGAGGAAGAGCAGACTTCACTAATTCCCTTTCCCCATTTCCCTCCAGCCAACCACTCACCTCTTAAAGGATTTCTTCTGTGTGTCATAAAACTGGCTTTTTCACCAACAATGCCCCTCTCACTACAATTGACTACATTGTGTCCACAGTAATGAATTGTGTTGCTTGTAAAACTCTCCCAAAAGCCACCAAGAATGTGCCACTTGGTCCATCACTACTAACCAGGCTTGGATGGGACACTGATTTCAGAATGATTTTTTTTTTTCCATCTTCATCTTTATTAGTGAAAAAAAAAATTACCATGGAAATATCTTGTTGTAGCACAGACACATCAAGTTGTCTTTTAGGTCCAGTTACTCCTAGCACAGGTACAAGAAATCTTTCCCTCACCATCCTGAACTTACCTGCAAACAAACAGAAAAGGCAAAAATTGACCTTCTTTTGGAAACATGCATAGCTTAGGAATTACACAATATGTAACTTGGTCTGTTTTGTTGTACAAATTGGCCCTGTGGAGGAGAACACCACTTTGAATCAGCTTCACAGAGACTTCTGTAACAAGAATGCAAATGAGCTCATTTACATGTTTGTCACCTTTGGGCAGTTTTCTGGCAATTTCCAAAAGTGCTGAGGTGAATGGCACACCTTTAATGTAGGCATGTCATTTCTGACTGCTGAGATTGAAAACACTTAGCATCAAGGACTAGGGATTCATCACCTTTGAGTAGTGCACACAGCGTGTTGTGATGGTGAAGAATAAAGAGACATCTGAATTCTAGCACATTTATTGTTGGTATGTTATTTCTGAGTATGATGATACAACTATGCATATAAGGCTCTGTAGAGCCAGTTGTATGTGTTGTGCTTTAGCTTTTAGTCTAGGTTAGACTTGTATTCCGATCTGTCCTTTTACAAAGTCAGATGCAAAAATTGCTGAAATCTGTGGCTTTGAGCTAGGCTCACAGATATTAGCTGTGACATCTGGACTCATCTACTGGTTACTTTTAAGTTCCTGCAATACTTTTTAAGGCATGAAAAACATTTGGAGAAAATTAAATTTCTAATGGAAACATGAAATCCCTTTAAATATTTTGATTGTAAAGAAAAAAAAAAGCTTTGTGTGCATTTTAAGTCAACAATAATTAATTAATTAATTATTATTGTTAATAGTAATAATAGATTTTAGCTCTGCTTGAGGTAGCATTGGTTTCAGATCAACAGCTGAGGTGCAACAATTCAGGTCAGAAATATCAAAACAGAGACTTCAGACCTGCAAACTATAATTAATTTTGAGCAAGTTTTTTTCCTTCCTTTGCCTTCAACAAAACCTACTCTTTTCATCTATTCTTCATCTTCAGCTAGTTCAATTAATGTGTAGAATATAAAGAAATGCTACATTTTATTTCATTGTCAAGATTTCCTGCAGGCTTGTCACATCTTCCGTAATGTTTTCAGTCTTAGTGACAGAGGAGAGGAAAGATGTTCTGCAGATTGTTTTTCTTCTCTTCTCTTGGAAGTATTGGTAGAGGAAGACAGTGTGATATTTTATATATGTTAAACAACTTCCTTGCTTTTTGTTGTAGTTAGTTCACTGACACCAGGACCGAGGTGATAGCTTTATACTTGAAAGCTTCGTTGGTAATGTGAATATAGTTGTTAGCTCTGCAGCAATCATCATGTGTCCATAAACTGCACAGCTTTTGTGGATACACTATAACTGACATTTTATTGATTTACTTTTTCCTTCCTCTCTTTGTGGTTCCCATTCACTCTCAAGACATTCTTGCTTGCAGAAACACAAATTTATTCTCCTTCACCAGCACTGAAAGCACCTCATCTGCTTTATTTAACACATCTTTTCAGAGATGGTTCTGTAGACTATTACTGTGACCTAGGGTGTTATCTAGTGCATCTGTGAAACTTTCAGCAAATCATTAAATTAAAAAGTTTTAATCAGTGCAAGGAAGATGTCTAAACAGATCTTCTCTTTGGTCAGCTTTCTTTGAGCAAAATGATTTTTTTGTTTGTTTGTTTTAGAAAATACAAAGTCCAGTCTCAGAAAAGGCTACCCAGATTGTTCTGCCTGTTAAAACAAGAGCAGACTAGTCTTAGAGTGGACCCAATGATTGTTTTGTATGTCTGGTACTATATGATAGGGGATGGATTACAGGGAAGTGGGTGTCAGAATCATGTGATTTTCATGTGTCCTTGCAGTTCAATGGTGGCTGTGTCTGCTTATATGGGGGTAAAACTGGAAACAAAGCCTTTAAAATGAATAACTGCCCCGATATGTCATAAAATGGATGCAATATAGATTGTTCACAGATAACTTGTCCTGCAGAATTTAAACACAGACATCAAAGTCCAGTTTATTAGCCAGTAACCCCACTCCATTGTAGATCCGAATACATAAAATAGTGAAAATATTTTTTATATAAAGGGATAATCATTTACAGGAAGGCCAAATCATACCATCAAATTTTTAGCAGACATTCTTGTTGTAATCAAAGAATTGTGCTTCCCAGAACATGAATGGCAAACTGTATTTCATGGGGAAGTGTTCCAGGAACTGGGGTAGGCATAAAAATGTGCTTCTCCCCAAGCTTGATGGAAAAACTGGCATAAAGCTTTCTGCCCCTTCCACCTCTTCCACCCACCCTGCATTTATTATCTTTGCCAAAAGATGTAAGTTGTTCTTCTTTAGCTGATTCACTCTCCTTTATGATCTAAAAACACTCTTCCAGCCCAGAGCAGATGTGGAAACTTAGAACAGCAGATGTGGGATTTTGTGCTTCAGAAGGAATTGGCATTGGAGCAACAAGCATATTTGACACTTGCTTGTCCCTTGTAAATCACCTAGCCTTTTTATTTAAATGAAACCATGCCATCTTGGGGAACTGTGAAGTGAACATTTTGAAGGCAGTTTTCTATTCAGCATCTTGTAGGAAAATATGGGAGAACTGAATGGGAGAGAATCAGAAGCTAGAGTGATGAGGGGCAGACCCCTGTGTCAAATGACCAGATGTACATTCAATGGGTAGGTCTGCTTTGCTAAAATATATCTTGTTCTCAAAAGATCTAAAATGCTCTGTGAATTGCCTGTTAGGAGTTTCTGGTACAATAACAATGTTGATCCTGGTCTGCCTGTCCTCCAGAAACTTGTATTGCTTGTACCTTACCGTGTGAATTCTTTGCACCTATGCTTGGATAGTCATTTCTCTCACCTGGGATACACTTACAATCTTTGGTTTCACAGCTGAATATCTCCCACCATTTAGATCTCTAAAGTTCATATCTGGATATTTATTGAGCAGTCTGCTAGCTTATTCCACAGCTCCTTAGAAAGGAAAGCACCACACAAGGGCTTTTTTTATACAGGTAAGTGGATACATAACAGGCAGCCCAAAATCACACTTCAGGTTGATGTGTCCCCTCCCAGAAGAGAGCACAGCTTACCTCCCCATGAAGGGGGATGATGAAGACTTAGCTCAGTCTTAGATGAATGTGAAAGGAAACTATCATGCCATCACTGCACAGGGTGGTACACAGAGCTTTTGATGTCCCAGCCACTGCAAGTAAACCCAGTTTTACAGCTAATTCCACTTACTGCTTTGTTTATCATCTCGTTTGCTCTTTGAGTTTTTTCTTCATCATCTTACATGGGCATCAATTAACATTTTCAGCTCTCCAAGCAGGTCTTCTGAATGCATGCTGCCAACTTTCCCTTAGTGCCCAGTGTATTTCTGAAATATGTTAGAAGACAAGTCCAGCAAAGGAAAAGAATGAGACACTGCAAATTAAATGATAAAAGGATGCTGCCAAACTTGGTTTTGAATACAGCCCAAGGCACAATATGCATAAGAATTAGTTTAGGTACCAGCAGTCCAGCCTGCAATGTTTCGTGTGGGTTGGCTTTTGGACTACGTTACTATTAGACAAGTATTGTAACAAATTAGGGAACCATTTTCTGCCAGAAAAGTGTGAAGTCTAAAGACTTTTATTGACTTCTTCACACATAAACTTTCTTTTTGATATGTCTTTCTGTACTTTTCTGTGTGTGTATGTATGTGTACAGGCTCAGGTACTCTGTGAATTTAATGTTAGGCTTTGAGGGAAAAACATATGTTTACATTGATAGGTGGGAGGGACTGTGGGACTGGAGAACTTAAATAGAGAAGATGGGAGTAAAAAAGTAGGAAGTGCAATGGACTGCAAGTACAAGGCTGGGAACTCAATGAATTAAAATATGAGAAGGGAGGAGGAATTAAAGGGGATCAGTAAGTAGTAGGATGATAAATATTATTCTTTTTGTTTTTTCTGTTCATAATATGTGCACATGAAACACAACTGGCACAAAAAAAAAATCTGCAGGAAGAGCACATGAAGCTCCTTGCACTATTCAAGAAGCAAGGCATAGCTCTGAGCGACAGCTGCAGGCACCTGTGACTGTCACACTGCAGGTGGCTTGCTTGCTCTTCCCTTGCATGTGGTAGTTGCTCAGGGTCAAGAAATGGTGTCCAAGTCCTTGCACCCAGTGCTCTTGAATTGTCCAAGTAGGCCTAATGGGACATGAAGCAAAATGCAAAATGATTTTTGATGTGCTGAGCATCAGCCACTCAGTGTGCCTCTTGCTTTATCCATTTTGAGTCTGGAGATGCTCAGGACTGGAACATGTGACTGTGGAGCTTCTTTGTGGGACAGTGTTAAAGACAACTCCTCTGAAAAGAAATGAGACCTGATTGCCATCTGATAGCCTTCAGGAGAGCTGGCACTTTAAATGATTTTATTCATAGTTAAACATTTCACAGCAGTCACTCAAGAGAACATGTTTGTTAGAGGCAGGTGGTGACTAATCATCCCTTAGCCCACCTTCACCACATTCAAGAATTGTCAGAAAGCTGACAAGTAGAAAAAAGTCTTAGTAACTAACTCTTCATTATAACAAATTGACATAGGAGGCATCGACCCCCGCTGCTATTGGATCAAGATGGGAAAAATAGGGCTTCCAAGTTTCTTTTTCTTATCCTTGGAGCTTCATTACTTAGGTAATGGCAAAAATATGTTCCTCACATGGTGAAACTAACACATGTGTAATCCTCTTTCCCCACACAGAAATTAATCATGACTTCCAAATTCAGAACTTACATTTTTATACTTTTTTAAACGCCTTTTTTTTTTTTTTTTTTTTCCCCTGGAGCAGCTGAGGTTAGAGATTTAAATGGTCCTCCTTCACAGTCCCATGATGTTCCTTATGAATTGCCTGTCACTGATACATGTAAGCCATGCTCTGGTATTGCAGGTCAACTTGCAATTCTCCAAGCAGAGATGGATGGCTAAGTGTCAGCATATTCTTGAGCCTAGGACAGATGTTGAAGTGCCTTATATTCCATAGCTACCAGACAACATTGTAGACCAGCTCTGAGCCTGCTAGGATATTTTTTGAAGGTTGACACAGCTATTTTTTTGGTCCCAGAGCTGAGGAGAGGCAAAAGGCAGAGTGAAGCTGCTTTTATACGCATTCTGCTGGGAGTGGAGCTAAAGGTAGCTCAACTGAGCAAAGAAAAAATTTAAAATGTAGCAGATGCTGCTCTTAGGCTTAGTTTATAAAAGGATAAAAGGTGTTTCTTTTATTAAAAAAAAAAAGAGAAAAAAATTAGCAGTGCAACGGGGAAGAATATACTTCAGCTGGAATATAGAACACTGTAGGGATGAAAGGAAGGTATCCTTTGAGATGGCAGATGTACTACCAAATATTTATTTCTTTTAAATATTTTCTTAAGTCTTTAAAGTAAAGTTGTAGCTTCTATTGTTTCTTTTGGCAGCTTATCTAGCCATGAGTTTCTCTGTGTAATGAAATTCCACCTACAGTAAATCTTCTGAGTTCCTGAAGTTTAACTCTACCAGTTCTGGCTCAGCTCAGCTGCCTCCCGCACATCAAGTTAATTCCAACACATTATGAGCTTGTTATCAACAGTTTTGTCCTGAATGCCCTGGGTATTCAGTTGGATGAATTAGGTCAGCTCTATTCTCTATGGTTCTCTTATTACTCCACCTAATCTGATCACTGGAAATCTCAGTCTTTGTTTCTGCCTTAGAACTCACTATTTAGATTTGGAGACTCAGTCTCTGAAAATTCAATGTATTTATTTGTCATTGGGCCATTGCAGCTGGGGAAAACACCAGCCACACCAGCTGGTGTGGTCAATGATCTACAGGCCTACTGTCCTGGTCAATGATCTACAGGCTGGGCTGGGCTGGGCTGTCCCTGTGCCTTCATGTACTGAGAGTACAGCCTGTATGTACGGAGATCTTTTATTATGATTGGTAAAAGATAGAATGGGCCAGAGCAAGCTGCTGTCCTTTACAGGGTGGCTCCTCTGATTTTCCTGCCATTACAGGCCAAGTGTTTTATTCTACAGATAAGCCACAAATTCTGAGTGGCTGTGCCCCATTTCATGTTGATTGTAGGTTTGGAGCTGTATCTGCAATAACCCCAGATGTCTCTATCTCTTCCTGCTCAACTGCACCAAACTAGACACTGTCAGCAAGAAGCAACTCCTTGACCTGGTGAGTCCACCCAAGCAACACAGAGTCAAACATCAGCAGAGAGATGGTGAATCCAGAAAAAACATGTGAGACTGATGCATGCAGGAAGCCCACAGACCCCCCCGTTGCCTTGGTCAAAGAGTAACTGGACAGCCTCAGCTCAGCCTCCTAGCTTCTTCTGGAGACTCTTGGCTGCCAGCCTTGTGGGAAGCAGGGGAGTTTCCTATGCATCTTGAAGTCCTTTCCATGTGGAAAGGCCTTTTCTTACTCAAGAATATTTGTCAGCTATTTGGGAACTTTATGTTATTTCTGGAAATAAAGACAAAAATGCTAATTTATTAAGCAAAGAATGGCACAGGGTATCCTTCATAAACTTTCCAGCCTCAAGCTGGTGCCACTGTACTTGAAGTGCCAGCATTTTTTTTGTGGAAAACTTGATCCATGTCTGCTCCAAGCAGAAATTGCCCAGAAGATTAAAATAATGACACTGAAGTCACCAGCTGTAATCATCTGAATCCCTTATGCCTGTAAGTCATGCAGACATTTTACCTTCATGAAATCAAACATAATTCCAAGCAGACAAATTTAGTTTAAATAGTTGGCTTGTCTAAGTAAAGCCTTTGAGAACGTACCAAAGAATTTCTAATTTTGTACCTAAGATGTTGGAGTACTTTTGATTATCTAGTGCTGCTTTCCTTCCTCTTAAAGGAGTATGCTTTAATGGTCAGTTTTACCGTATTCTGAATGTGACTTCAGTAGCCTAAGCAATTGGCTGAGTGCCTTCTGTTTTTCTCTGTCTTAAGAAAAAAAAAAAAAGAAAAGGTTTTTCAGGAGCATTTGTTACTCTATGTTACAGAACTTTTCCTTTCTTTACATACAGAATAGTTGATTACTTCTCACTATTTGATGGTAAATACTATCTTTATTTTCTATTTAGCAGTGTGACTCTTCAGCCAAGAAACAAACCTGAGGAGAGAGATGAAATCCACACTGAATAAACAAAAAGGTGGAGGGGGAAATTAGCACAGAACTGAAGTGACTCATTCAGTGTCCAGGCTGGAGTCAGAAAGTCAGAAATAGAAACCAAATTGAAGATGAAGGAGACCATTTTATCATTTAGGGAAACCATTTTTGGTGGCATAATGTTTCCAACTATTCATTCTTAACTTGTTTTTCTCCAGCAGGAACTGCTGAGCTTATATAAACTGACATCCTTCTTTGATTCATTCAAACTACCCTTCAGAATTCCTTCGCTCTATTGCAATTGACTAGAACATTAAAAAGAGAGCTACTTTGAAGGACCAAAAGGGTGTGTGTGTGGATTCTGGCACATGTGCCAAAACTTTGGTCTGTATCTGTAAATAGTGGAAGGCACTTCTTTCACTGGGAGCAGATGCTTAAATGCTGTTGAGAAACAGAGCTTTACTGGGAAATTATGTAAACTTACTATTTTTTTATCCTTTCTTTTTATGATCCATTTAATTCAGACTGTAAACATTTTGTGGAAGGAAGTAACCTTTACTGTTTAAGCATACTGGCTGCTTAATACATGAACAATTGCCATAAATAAATAATCAGTCAAGGTCATTGTGCATGGTACTGCCTCTTCTTTTGCTGACTGGCTGAAAAGGGGGAAGCTAGAAATGACAGAGAAGAGGCTGTGTGCATATTTTTTCTTTCCTACCACAGACTAGGAAACAGACATCGACCCATTTATACTGACAAAATCTGACTATTGGCTTGTTTTGTGTGTACAAGAACTTCCCCTTCTGTGTGATATCCTAGTCTTTCCCTTAGGATCTATGAACATTACCTAACTATCAAACAAGAATCTGTGCACTGTGTTAAACTTCCGAAACTTGCAAGAAGGAATGTGTCACCTGTCAGAGAGATGACATCAGACAGGTCTGATGTTAGTCAGTTTAGCTGGTTGCTTTGAAATAGTCTCTAGCATCCTTTGCGTGTATTCTCTGTGAAATGGTTTAATAGGATGAAGTGATTTCTTTCAGTTGACAAAGCTTCCCGAGTAAATGAAAAATAACTAATCTCTCCTGTAGATTTATTAAGACACAATTAAATTACAGCTATTCAAATGAGATCAGAGCTATATGTACCTGGTGTATGTAATTAATCCTGTGTACCCAGGTACCAAATGTATCATAGCTACTTTAGCTATGGAATGATATGGGTTTACCCTACTGCAGGGTAAATCAGTTCTAAAGGGCTTCAGCTGGTATGCTTATCACACAATTTTTTTTTGTGCTGGAGCAATGCACTCTCAGTAGTAAATATAATTGTTCTACTACCTCTTCCCCACTTCCCTTTTAAAATATATGATTGTTATTGAGGTTCTGAATTACTAATGCTCCGTACCATATCTTACCTTTGTAGACCATGATTGGTTAGAAAAATTCTTTCTCTGTTTTGTAGGCAGAAAAATGAAGCACAGAATAGGGTGAACACGTTCCAGATTCTGAACGTGTTTGTACTTCTCCATCCTGTTCTTGAATTCATCCCATCACCGAGATGAAGCCACATTTATTTGTATGGAAACTGGAAAAGGAGTAGTATCATGACAAAGTGTTGAGCAGTTTCAGAATACTATTGACATGGAAAGCTGATCCGAGCTTGGGAGATTGGAAGAATTTCCTTTGAAAATCAGTGTTACCATTAACCATAAGTGTCATACAAACAGCATCTTTCAAACAAAGCATTAAGGGTTAAAACTATGTAGAGCAAAAGTTGATAGTAATATGTACAACTCTGTATCTTTTTGCTTAATCTTTTGTTGTAAACATTTCTGGATGTACATCTGTCCCGCTCCCAGTGGGTGATCTGTCACTTTGCACTCCCATCAGCGCTGTTTCAGATGCTTGGTCAGTGGCTAGTCTTAAAAGTAGCCGAGAGAAGCATCATTATGTGGGGCTCTCTGGTGATTTCTGGCCAATGACATGCTATATGGAGATTATTGTATTCAGTTCAAGATGTTCACAATTGAAAAATGTTTTAGAGGCAGTATGCAGTGCTGGAAGACCGTGCCTGGATTCCAGTATTAAAGGAACCCACCTGGAATTGCTGTTGATCTTGCTGGTACATCTATATCTCTGAATACAGTCCCCATAGAAATAACTTACTGGATGCTCTCTTCTGGACTAATGAGCTGATGTGCAGAGATATGGCTAGATTTCAGTGAGCTTGTGCTGTTATCTTCATCAAGTAAATAGTGATAAATTCACTACCCGTTATAATCATCTTCAAAATAAAATAAGATTACTTTTTTAAAAGGCAGCCCAGTCTAGCAGTGGGAAAACATTTTATAAGCTGGAAATGCTGGGGTTAGATGATCATCATAGTAGGACCTATTAGTTGTTTCTAGATTGAAGAAGACCCCAGAAAATTAACCTGGTGGAGTTCAATTAACTTATTGATTGTCTCTGAAGTTCATAACCCATTAAGTACACATTGGCAAGACTTGCCCTGGGCTTATGGATTGCCAGTAATTGAAACTGAGCAAGCTCAGCACACGTACATATGCATATATGTTTATACCCCAAATTGTTTATTACATATTTTAAAAAGGAGCTAATCTCATCTGCTTATCTTATATGAAGAAGTATTGAAGTACCAGACACACAAATCTTCATAACTGGTATTTGTATGGTAAATCTTAAAAGCAGACATATAAAGTGCAAAACACATAAATCATTTCTGACAAGTCCACAGAAAGACTTCGCTAAAAAAAAAATAATAATTCTTTACAAGCTCAAAGGTCATCTAAAGGTTACATTAAGCCAGTGCTTAATGTAAGTGCTCAAGGATCATGGGAATCTCATTCATAAATTAATGTGACCCAGAAAAATCATTTGATCAAATAAACATGTCAGTTAAAATAAATGCATACTTATTCTTGTTTAATGCAATATGAACTAAAGAAGAAATATTTTATCTGTGTCTTTTTTGACCTAAAGCTATGAATCAGTAAACTCTGTAAGCTTTGGGTAAATCAGTGTTTACCGTGTATGAAACAGGTTATGTTTTAATACAAGTGGTTCAATGCCACCTCATATAAACAGTTACCAAATGAAGCAGGTGCTTGGGAAAAGCCAATGTGGATTTTCCAAAGACAAATCACACCTGTCTAACCAGACTACCTTCAACAGGAAAGTAACACTTTCTGCCCACATGGGGAGAGCAATGTATATTGTTTACTTGGACGTCAGCAAAGCATTTGACACTGTTTTCCACAGCCTCCTCCTAGACAAACTGACATGATAAAAACTGGATTGGTGGTCTTCAAAAGGAAAGGAAATTGTCTAAGGGGCCACACCCAGGGGGTGGTGGTTAATGTTTTTTACTCCGGCGTCAAAAGTAGGGTTTCCCAAGGGTCAATACTTGGCCCCACGCCGTTCAATCTCTCCATATATGATCTGGATAATGTGATTGAAAGTCCCCCTACCAAGTTTGCTGATGACACTAGAATGGGTGGTGAGGACACATCAGAAGGGGCCATCTTACACAGAAACCATCATACCAAGAAAACTGTAAAGGCTAGAAGAGCAGCTAAGAAAGAACTGCATGAATTTTAACAAAGACAAGTCCTACACCTGGGACAACACAACCAGAGAGCACAGCGCTGGCTAGGATCTGTATGGCTGGGTAGCAGCCCTGCTGAAAGGGACCTGAGTGGTGGTGGAGAGCAAGTTTTCTTCCAGCCTGGACTGTCTGATGATTTTACAATTGATTCTAATAAACAGTTTCCTTAGTAATCCTTCTAACACTGCTGTTGGTTTTATTTTCCAACCACATTCTCTCAGTACCTTTTTTTTTTCCTGTCTATATTTACTGCAGTTTGCTCAGTAACAAAGTTCCTGACCATATTCATACTAGAAAATGTGGTTATCTGTTTCAAAATAGAAGTTCTGAACTTAGTGGTGGTTTTTTTTTTATTTATTTTTATTTTTTTCCATGAACAGGGAAGACCCAGTAGTCACGTCACTGAATAGAACACTATTGACCATTGCCATACGGACTTTGTTGTCCTTATGTGTTATGTAAACATCCTTTCACTGCGCTGACTTCAGTGAATCTTACTGCTGTACAAGAATCACAAGAAAAATTTGAGGTACACAGAACAGTAAGTGCCTTGAGCCCTTCACTGTTGCAACTGACATTTGTTTGACCTTAATATGTCTTATTTCCTGTAGAATTGAAATAATTGCAACTTTAAAAATCCTTTCAAAAATCAGCAAGACATTTCTGTACTATTCTTTGTCTGGATTTGTAATCAAGTCATCACCAAGAATATACTCATAAGAAAAGTCAAAAAAATCCTAAATCTAAGATCGTTCCTTTCAAAAAATGAGGAAACTGCTAGAAGCACAAAAGCTGATGTTTTAAAATTCTCTCTAGACTACAACATCCATTTCACTGAATCACATGCAGACAGTCCAATGAAAAAAGTCTGTGTTTATGCTGGCAGTAATCCTGGTCACTGTCAAGGGAAACACTGCCTTCCAAAAAAGTGAAGTTTTAGATGAGAACTCAAAGACTGCTTCTTGTTCCTGACATCACTATGGGTTCAGAAAAGAAATCATTACAAAAACTAAGTCAGTACACAAATATAATGCCAGATATTTTAGTAATCCATAAGGATTCTTTCCCTGTGCTGAGATGTACTGCAGCTTTTTTGTTCAGGGATGAGAGTGGTGTATCCTGAACAGTGGAAGGACACTTGATCTTGTGAGAAGGTGTACAGTATAGAGCAACAGTGGAGGAGGTGCAGGTATCCATTGTTTCATGTGATTTTGCAGGAACACCCTGGAGGGCTACATTTTTAATGACCTATAAGGTGTTCCAGGGCAGCTCAGGTGAAATACTGCTTATAGATAGGCAACTGATCATTTTTTCCTTCCCAGTCCTGGAAATTTAAAAAGGATACTACACAATGAATAACAAATGAAAGGGCTGGAGATAGGCGATAGAAGGTCTGGACAGGAAGAAGGGAGATTGGCAGGGTACTTGAATGTCAGCATGATGACATCCAAAGGCCCATCTGGTACCTAGACAGAGCATGGAAAGGGGATGCCTGGTAGTCAGGTTTTGAGGTATACTCAGGGAGTAGGAAGGAGGATCTGAGTAGGGATAGAGAACACAGAAGAATAATTTATGGGTGGGGAAAAGTGGTGGCCAGGGACTTGTTTATCAGGAAAAGGTTTAGATTCATTGTCTCTTTGTTGTGAGAGAAGAGGAGGAAGAAAACACCCCCCAAACTCCCCCAAAGTAGGATCTCCACACTCCTTTTGTCCTGTCACTGATAGCCCAGTGACCCAGTTCAACCTGCACCCCTTGCTCTGACCTCTCCAAATCTTGGCCAGCTCTTCCCAGGGAAACCTTAGGTAAGTGATTCCAGACATTATCAAGATACTAGATTCTCCCGTAAGGATGCAGTAGTTATCTAATCTAGTCCTCATTCCTTTTTTGTACCCAAAGCTGGAGTAGAGATAAACCACAGCTGAATGTACTCTCTACTTTAGGTGGTAACAAAAAGGATTTAACACAGGGTAGTCTCTAGTATGCAGAGGATCTTTTAGGTATTGCAGTGCCGTAGCAGCAAAGTGTATTGATATTCCTTGTATTGTCCATCCTGAGCAACAAAGCAAGACTGAGGAATGTCTGATCCCATAAATATGGGGCTGATCCTTAATCCTTATTCAGGCTGTAGTACATCTCACTTCAGTGGTGGCATCTTCCCATCAGCAGGGCATGAAACAGCTCAGCACAGATAGATATTTGCTCTGTGGACTGGTGCAGTGTACTGATACCACAGACTCCTTCAGCCAAGTATTGCAGAATTTATTTCCAGAACTTCTAAAGATATATTGACACCAGCCTCTCTAATTCATCACCATATCTCTCCCTTTGGGCAGAATGTTAAAACTAGAGAAGTATGCATATTCAAAATATAGTAAGAAAGCAATATGCTAGGGATTTCTCATGAAAAATGACCTGGTCTGTTATGAAACTGAACTGCAATAGGGTAGCCACTAAACATTAATCCAAGTAAAAATGGCTGTCATGACTTGGACTTAATCAATGAATAAGCTAATTTTCTGGTGGCATGCATTGGTACTTTACCATTCAAATAATTTTTAAGGTTCCAGTTTGGAAAGCTAAGGGGAAAAAATTGTATTTATGACAATTAATAAGAAACTAAACTTTTCTTGTAAGTATTTTGTCTTCTTTAACATGAGGAAAGGTGGAAAATATTCTCTGTGGGAAAAATGGAATCCCACAGCTTCTAGGTCTTGGGACTTTCTCCTTCCCCCTTTGCTCTCTTATAAGGTGTTCAGCTCATTTCTTGGGAGCAGTAGGATGATCCCACATGTACAGGAACATGTATACCTGTGCTCCTATTGCACAGAAAGGGCAGATCTGTTTGAGAGCTAACAATTGTTTGAAATAGGTTCTTCTTTTTATTTCTTTTTGAAACCCTGTTTCTTGCTCTCTTCAGGTCTTTTCTTTATTCCAGCTTGCATCACCTCTGAAAATGGACTGCTACTATGCAGTGCCACAGCTTTGTACTGCTTGCTTTCCAGACATGCTGACAACACCTAACAAGATGGTATTTTATTTGATGGAGGAATAGTAAGAAAATGGAATTGCTGAAGGAATTAATGTTTGGAAATGCTGTCTTCTTTGTGTTTCCACTTTACTAATCTCCTCTGTATTTTATACCCATATCATCTTTCTCCTTAATTTGACCATTTCACATTTTCTGATCTGTTTTGTGCATTACTGTACCAGTTTTGCTTCATGTTAGACAGTGGAACATAGCTGTATTTCATTTATATAAAATTCTATGGGTTGTACCTTGTCTTGGGGACTTTTTCACCAGCTTCAGGCCACTTGCAGGAGAACAGCTGAAGCTGAAGTGTGATACTCAGACTGAAGTGATGCCTGTACTAAAATACAAATCTGAATAATCAGACTCTTTTTATGAGTGAGTTCATAACAGATCCAATTTTATATCATGTGGCCATAGTGCTTTTGATCTGGTATTAGAGCCCATTTAATGGGTCCCTTTTATGATTGAACTACATCTACTGCAGATTTTTTTTTCTGCTTTCTAAATGTTCTTTTTTTTTTTTCTTTCCTCATTTTCAGATATCTAGCATATAGATTTTTCAGATGATTTTGTCCACATCTACTTGTGTCTTTAACAATAAAAATGGGCTCATTCACTTGAGTTAATTATATAAAAATATAAAGAACTTTACCTTTGAAGAAACAAGTTTTGGTATTTTTCTAAAATATTTGACATGGATTTCTTTCCTTCTATTTTTCCATTTGAGTGCAGAATCAGAAATAGCAATGATCTCAGAGAAGGGCTGTCTACATGAAATTTCCAAGGGCTTTTTCTCTTTTTTCCCAAGAAATGAAAGCTGTAGAAAGATTGAATAAGCTTTCAGACTTCTGGGTGATTGCTTGAATCAAATCCAACCCCCAAACCTTTCAAGGCTTCTTTGCTGCAAATGTGTATTGACCAACAGACAGTCAAATGCCACAGAAATAGGCTCTGGTTACTGATGTTATTGAATGATGCTACCAGAAGAGCACAGAAAAGGAGGGCAAACATAATTATTATATTCAGATTGAAATTTATAATCTGTTTTGTAATCAAAATTACTCTCCATTACAAGCAAAGCCTACTCCTTCATTCTGATGTCAATCCCCACTAGTATAAAACTTCTACTGTTCCATATTTTATAAAACCGATCCTTTCCATAAGAGTTCAAAGTTTAAGAGTTCTTTCTTCCATTCTTTTGCTTATTAATATCTTCAAAACCTTTTCTTCTTGCTTAACCCAATTGTTCTACATCTCTTTTCCACTGACCTATATGTATTCCTTTGTCTTCTTCAGGCTCTCTCCTGAAAAAGCTGAGTGTTATGGCTTAAGTTCAATTCTTGGGCACCTTCTACCCTGCATGTTCTCCTTTCTCCAGTTCAAGAGTAGGCGTTGCTCCGACTGGTCATGGTACCTTTCAATTTATTCTTAGACACAAACTTTGTGAGTGATAGTCAGATTTGTGGACTCAGATTCTGCTTTAATCATACAACTTGTTCATAAGTGTTGACTTGTCTGGCTAGTTGAGTAATCTGTTTTGAAGATGGGATAATCAGAAATGGAAACAGGAAGAAAGTTTAAGAAAGTGCGTTACTTTTATATTAACGAATTCCATGTCATTAAATACTCGCCCATGGAACATGACAAGAGGATATCTTGTTCCTTCTTTTCACCCAATCTGCTCAAAACATATCTTAAGAGAGACCAGCAAAGAAAATGTTAGAGCTTCAAACCCCAACAGGTGCAAGCACATATATTTTGGCCATGAAATTGTTCTTTATTGGCTGATTTTTCCCAAACTGGCCTCTGCCATTCCTAGAAAATGAGAAGTGTTGCATCCTCAATTCCAAAAAAAGCTATTGTTCTCCTTGAGATAAAAATGGAAGATTTTATCTAAGACTGAGTTTTGTCACAAGAGATGCTTATTCTGCCCTTTCCTATCCAGACTTGTGTAATTGTATGTGTGTTTGTGAGGTACTGGAACAGACTGTCCAGAGAAGCTGTGGATACCCCATCCCTGGAAGTTCAAGGCCAGGCTGGATGGGGCTTTGGGCAACCTGGTCTGGTGGGAGGTGTCCCTGTCCATGGCAGGGGGTGTGGAACTAAATGATCATTAAGGTCCCTTCCAACCCAAACCATTCTGTGATTCTATGATTTAGGGAACTCTCTACAAGTGAATCTCCCAGTTTATGTGTCAAATATGACTGGAAGTGGAGGAGAAGAAAACTGTTCATCACACACTGAAGAGCTCATGTGAAGAAAATGTAGTATATTCCTTATTGCACAAAATATCCTCAAAAATTCATATTGTTATGGTGGTCATAGTAGTAAAATGAGATGAGGTATCTTCTCTACATCCTCTGAATAAACCAGTTTTCTGACTTTTTTTTTATTTTTATTTTTTTAAGAATATTCTTCTTATGACATTTTCTGGGTAAGGGTAAAATCAGAACTAAAGGTCAAATGAACTACTCATATTCATGCTGAAGTTAAGTTCAGAAGACTAGTTTCCTGACTCTTTGTCCTGAAAACCACCAGCTCATTAAAGGACTCATCTTCTCCAGGTACATTCCTATGACATACATGCCTGATTGGATTTGATTTTATTTTTTTTCTCTCCCATCTTTTTCAAGGAAGCAATGGAGAAGGCATTTTGATAACTGGCAGTTATGAGTAAAATTAAATAAACTTATGAAATATCAAAAGGTTTTTGTGCTTGCAATAAGGCACAATTCTTGAAGTGAAAAAACTCTAAAGCTACACACCAAGAAATCAATATATTTTTTCAATTTGTTGAAAAATCTTCTTGCAAAAGGGTCTTCATTTTTCAAATTCCATGACCACAGCTGAAGCAAATAAACTGAAAAGAAGTGCTATAAAGACATAAATCTTCATAGAAATCACATATTTGTCATATCATTATTTCTGTTCCTTGGCAAACCATGCAGTCATTTTCCATTCATTTAGAATTCAGTCAAGTAAGATCAATTCAGGCTTTGCTTGTCTGTATCCTGTGATGTAATGTCATCCAATGAAGCTGAAAAGTATAAAATCTGACTTCAGCCAGCCAGACCATTATAATGCTCTTCCTTCTGTTTTGACCTTTAAATAAAAGTGTAACACACGAGACAATGAGTGCTGCCTGTAGCTAGGACTTGTGGCAACATGTTGAGTACAAATACAAATGATGGGTCTGTTGCAATGAATAACTTACATAATGTTATCTAAGCAAATAATTTATTTCAAATGAGAAAATTTCATTAAATAAATGGTAAGACTGCAAATCTCAAAATATAGGAAATGGTTGACCTGAGACAGGCCTTCCAGCTTTAGTTCAACTGCCTTTATATCTGCCATATCATGGTTACATTAGAATGTAATCGTGCTCAGATATTATTTTTCTGTGGATGTGTTCAGCAGTGGTTCTGCCTCTGTTGTAGTGTGTAGCTCATGAAATCACAATCTGAATGTAAAACTATACATTTCCTGGCAGGTCTTCTTTTGCTAGGCTTGTGTAAGAAAATGAGACCTTCAGAAAGACTGATCCATCCTGTTTCTCTCCATATGCGTGCACAGTCACACATGCACACACATAAGTGCATTAATCAGATTTCTATAAGGCATGTTGTTATCATTGCAGTTTTATGAGGCCTATATAAGATAGAAACAACAATCTCCTTGTGTAGTCTCCATAGCAGTCTCCTACCAAAAAAGTTGGGATACCCTGGGAGAAGGGGCCAGTTCCCTCCATGCATCTTTGGAGTGTAGCATGCTCAGTCCCCTCCAAGCTATCTCCCAGAAAGTGCAGCTGTGACACGGAGACTGTGATTATGACCAAATCTGGGCACATTTCCAGAGGACTGTCTGAGGTCTTCTTTACATATTCAGTGCTATGGCAAGAAGGTGCTCAAAAATTCTGGACTACACAGTGTGGCTGAGAGCAAGCTTCATTAAAAAATAAAAAGCATAAATAAAACAACGAATATGCCTCTGAAGTGTTGTACAAGGATTAAGTGTTCTTTGTGACAACTGGTGAAATGGTATAGGTAGAAACTGTTACCTCTGCATCGCAGCTGGAGAAATCAAGACCTGGGCTAAAGAAATCTGCCAAAAGCAACATGAAAAACCAAGACCAAATGGGAATTAGCAGTCGTTGTTTTTTAATCTCCCACTTCTGTACTCATTCTTTTCAAATATGCTACTCTTCAGTATCCACATACTGCACTGTATTTTTCAGCACTGGTACTCAGCCTTGATGGGGAGCTTAACTGCACTTTCCAGTCAGCTGCAATCAGCCAAGCACAAATAATTGCCATGTGAGCTCATGGCATCTTCTCATCCCATTCAGTTCAGTGCTGTAAGTCAGAGGCTCTGCACAGTGACCAGCTGTGTGTATTGAGGTTAAAATGCTACATGGCCATTGTTTGTAGTTCTCTGCAACTCTGTTTACAAGTGGACTTTATCAAATGGGTATGCAAAGAAATTAAAAAATACTTCAGAAAGCAATGCTGCAGGATGCACTTTTTGTCATATATATATTTTGTCATATCATTTTCCCTTGACATCAATAAGATGTATAACCCACTTCAGATCAATCCAAGACCGCAAGTTTCAGCAGTAATCCAAACATCATTTTCAGGGGAAAGTCTTGATTACTTTGAAGTTAAGGCCATAACTTTCATCGCATTTAATAAACAGTATTCTACCAAGAGTATCTACATTTATGCAAGGAGTCTGCTGGAAAGCTCACTTGGAGCAGGGGAAAGGGGATGGGAAATTGTGTCAGGTGGACAAGAGAAAGTACTTGAAAACAGTTAGCTTTGTTCCAGATCAGAACTCATTATTCACCACAGGGACTGTTCAAGATCTGCTTTAACTGCAGATCTTAATTTGCAGAAATTCTGGTCATGCTGAGTTATTTGATGATCTAGCCTGGCAGTCTAACATATTACAGATGAGGCAATAGAAAATAATTTTCTGTTTTCCTTTCTCTGATTCAGCACTGCACATACACATTTCCAGCAAGGTTGACGAATCAGCTGTAACTTACATTTCACTTGCTTGTGACAGCTCTTTTGACCCAGACTTATTTTCAAAGCAGCATTCTTGGGCCTGCATTATATTTTCTCAGGACAATTTCCACTTCCCTTTTTTTTTTTTTTTTTTTTTTTTTTTTTTTACAGTGCTCAGTGAGAAACATCCATCAACAATGCCATGGAAATGACTCAGGAGGTTAGGTTGCTAAACAAATTTTTCATACACCTTATTCTCCTGGCATAAATATCTTAAAACACATAATTATCATTCTGGAACACTGAACCACTAGATGGCTTCTCCCAGCATTTATATTTTTTAAAATCTACAGTAACTCCAACAAGTTCAGAAGAGTTACTTTGCAGTCAGAATATAAATAATCCTATCCAATAAATGCAAGGCTAATACACTGAAGATTTAGACCAACATAGCAATCCAACTACAAGATATGATCTCTTTCATTCTCTCTCTCTTTTTTTTTTTTTTGGGGGGGGGGGGAGGGGGGGGGAGGAGGGGTTTAGATTATATGGGCTGTTGTTTATTGAGAAGAGCCTTTCCAGAATGTTTTGCATTAGACACCAAGGAGGCCCCTCAGTTCTCCTTAAAAGGTTCACTACTAGCAGGTCTTACCTGAAAATGCAAGCTGGGAATTTCTTATCTGGGAATTTGCACTCCAATGTTACACAATGAGTTCTGTTAGCCAGAGTTAAACTTTGACGGAGTACATACAAAGAAGTGCAGCAAAGGGAAGATCCCAGCAGCCAGATTTCCATTGACAAGGACAGTGTATTTTGGGAAGCCCAGGCCCCTTTCTTTTACATTCTCTTCCAATGAACCAACTCAACCAGAAAGTGTTTTGGAGGAAAATTACAGAGGCACTTGTTTGTTATGTACTACTACCTCACTCTTTTATGTCCCATACAGCTTCTGTAACTGCATCATTTCATTCTGCTATTGCTGGCTAACCTATAGTTTCAGTATCCCTCCTTCCCAGTATCTCAGTTTCTGCAAAGATAAGAGAGAGATGGGGATTCATTATCTCAGAAGCAGTAGAACTTTCCTAATGAAAATTCAAATCAATTCCTCCAATATATGTTGATATCTTTTCAAAGGCAATCACTGCAAAGAAAAAAAAAATCTCTACTGAATCACATGCCATTACTTATCAAACCCATTTTCACCAAACCCGGATGATGATGTACCAGACCAAGTGAATGGGTAGGTGAAGGTCTACTGTTCTACTTTTTAAGTAAATTTGAATGGATTGATCAAGAGTGTTTTTCTTTGTCCTTAGACCTGTTTCTGCTGAACCTTCATTTCTTTAGCAGAAGACAGAGCTTACTCTTGTAGTCAGCTTTTTTTTTTTTTTTTTTTTTTAATAATTGGCCAAAAATAGAGGTTTGTTTTTCCAAAAACTGGATTTTCTGGCTAGCAGGAAAGTCTGTGGGCTCCCAGACACCTGTCTCCATGGCAAAGCACCTGGGGACCCCTTGCAGAGTTGGCCATCCCGAAGCTGAATATCCTAGAAATTCAGTTTCAGAAATTATTAGAAAAAAAACACTGGTTCCTCTTGTAGAGCACCTGAATAATCTAGATGGCCTTTTTTAGTGTCTTGCTAGGGGAAGATAGTAGTGAGGCTAAATAAATGTTCTGTGCAAAAAAACAATGCACAAGTATTTTTTGGTACTGGTAAATTGATCCTTGTAGTAAAAGACTGTTAAAAGTGATGATAACTAAAATTGTTCCAAACAGATAAAAATCAATTTGCATTATGTGTGAGCTTACCAAACAGAAAAGATCCAGGACTTCATTATTTGCTAACTTTTGATCCAATTTTTCAAACTATGTACAGCCTTTTTTAGCAGAGTGTGCATTTTTCTTTTTCTTTTCCTTATTTATTTATTCATTTATGCTTATGTAACTGTAAAACCCAAACCATTCAAAAATACAGTGTCGACAAAATGTGTTAGGCAGCAGTTCAAGAACTTGGAATTAGTGACAAAAATTAGTTACAAATCTATCTTCCCCATTTTCGCAATTAATTTGCAAATCAGATATTTGGCTTAGATTCAGATAAAGGGATTCTGTATTGTTTATTCTATTAAATTTAATTACTGTTTTTCAAGCTTTTCCCATTTAAATTATTCAAAAAAATGTAGAATCATATTAGTGCTGACTCCTAGTTTCTCAGTCTGTCACTTGTTTACTGAAAGAAATCTTACTTGTGATAACCCTTACACCACTTGTAAAAGCTGATCCCAATTCCTCTGCAGTTGGTGGAAGGAATTCAAATGCTTTCACTGACTCTGGATCAATTTATGAAAGCTTTAACTTGGAAAAATATTAAATGCTGAATTCTTTATCTTGGACCTTGGACCTTCTTTGTCAGTAAGACATTTTCAGAATAATCTTTTCTAACTTCTCCACAGGGTATAAAATTCATCATGGCACCTACTATAAAGCAGTACCTCTGGTAGTATTGAACTAATTGGAACTAATATTGAACTAATTGGAAGCTCAAATGATTAACCAGAAAACTTCTGTATCTTCCTTGACTTTAATTTAGGGATTCATTCAGTGTTGATTTATGAAATTCTATGGCAAATATAATATATAGAAATAAAGCCCCTTTATTTTTATTATAAAATTAATGTTATATAATTTAATGGATATGTACAGGTAAAATTTCATCCATAAGTCACTGGACAGTTTTATGTATGGTGGTAGTGCATCTGACTACTAATGACTTAAAGAGACAATATCCTTAAAATTGAGGGTTTTCTCATCAAGGATGGCACAAAGATGTACATTTATTGATTTTTTTTTTTTGGAGATTCATATTGGAGAGAAAAAGTTATCCTAAAATGAGCCAAGTTACCAGATGATATTTTGTGGCATTGTGATACCTCACAATCAGATAAGACTGTGACTCGTAAACTAATAGTTCAGTGAAATCAAAGTATGGCATCCAGGAATTTCAGAGCTGTGTAAAGTATTCATATATGGGAATTTCACAGGCAGATGGGGAGGCAAATTCCTTTCATTTAGAATTACTTTTTAATGCAATGGCAAGGACTGATGGCCCACTCTATAGATCAGAGATATTTTCAACCCATACACATTCTAGAATAGAAGTTCTAGGATTGTCTACTAAATAAAAGGTTTACTATTTAAAATATATACCATTACTTAAAACATGAAAATATTCCTTTTCATAAAAGCATTATCAAATAAAATAAACTTCAAGTTCTTGGAAACAATTTTGGTTGCTGGTTTCTCATTATGTACTGTTTAGAATGTAACTTTTCAAAGCAGCCCAGATTCTCTGTGCCAAAATAATATCTAAACAATTTAAACATCAACCTCAGAGGAAAGAACACAGAACAAAACCACTGTTCTCACAGGAGCTGTGACACTGAAATCTGAGCTCAGCTTCCTGAGCTGGCAGCAGTACAAAAGGCAAAGGGCAGCAGAGAAGCACCAACATTGATGGTGACTTCATTACACCCTAAGACATTGGAACTAAAGGTCATCCTATTTTAGGAACACCATGGGTTATTTGCATACACGTGTTAGAAAACTACTGAAAGTTTTGTTTCAGTCCCACTGGAACAAGCATGCCACATGCTATGAGTGCTCTAGGTAAATAAATGTGTCCTTCATCCTAGACCATTTTCAGCTTTGAATGCCATGATGTCAAGCCCACACCATTCCCTGTTGTGTTTTGTATTCTGCAGGGGCAAAGGACTATTTCTTTCTATAGCTAAGTTAATATTGTTAGACTTTTTTTTTTTCACTTTTATTTTTGCATTCATTCCCACCAAGAGGGGAAAAATTATTCTTGATTAGATGTGTGCTAAACCTAACAATAAAAAATACACATCAGCATTTCTATCAAGTGCTTATCATTATAATGATTATTAGAGTGGTAGAGTGAAGCATCTTCAGTGTCAAGTATTTCTGTGGCTTTCAGGGACTTATTCCTCATGCTCTGCAGTTTTTTACCATGTGCTTGTGCACAGTGCTTAATGGCATTTGGAACAAAGAAGAATAGTGCAATGCAATAATAATGATAAGTCCTCTTACAGAGAAACCTCACATTAATTTTAAAAGAAACTTTAGTCATTTAGGGACTGCAAGATTAGGCTAACATTTAATGAGCTTTGTTCTAAAGTCTATCCTGATAACATCAGCAATTCTGGTTCACAGATGGGGAAGCAAATAAATAGAAGGAAAATATTTTTCCAAAGATCTTTAAAATCATATTCAAGAGAAAAAATATACAGGTGGGGGTAGGGGGTGGGGTGGTGGAGTGATTATTTACCAAAGAATATATTTTAACCTATTTTCCCTGCAAAAAATGAACAAGTCCAACCATCAACCTGACCTACTGAGTCCCACCACTAAACCATGTCCCTTTAGTGCCATGTCCACATGTCTCTCAAATACCCCCAGAGATGAGGATTTTCTGGGCAGCCTGTTCCAAAGCCTAACTGCCTTCTCCATGAAGAAATTCTTCCTAACACCCTATCTAAACCTCCCCTGGAGCAACTTGACGCCATTTCCTTGCATCCTATCTCTTGTCACCTGAGAAAAAGAGACTGACTGCCTCCGCACTGCAACCTCCTTTCAGGTGGTTGTAGAGGAATGAGGTCTCGCCTCAGCCTCCTCTTCTCCAGATTAAACAACCCCGGTTCCCTCAGTTGCCCCTTGTAAGTCTTGACCCTTCACCAGCTTTGTTGCTCTTCTCTGAACATGCTCAAGCAACTCAACATCCTTCTTGTAGTGAAAGGTCCCAAGCTGAACACAGAACTTGAGGTGTGGTCTCACCAGAGCTGAGTACAGGAGGACAATCACCTCCCTGGTCCTGCTGGCCACATTATTTCTGATGCAGGCCAGGATTCTTCTGGCCTCGGCCTCCTGGGCACACCGCTGGCTCATGTTCAGCTACCTGTCAACCAGCACCCCCAGGTCCTCTTCTGCTGGGCAGCTTTCCAGCCACCTTGCTCCAAGCCTATACTTCTGCATGGGGTCATCGTGACCCAAGTGCAGCACCTGGCATTTAGCCTTGTTGAATATCTCTTTGAAATCTGTTTCACTTTATTTCAGTGATAGGTTGTTTACCAATTATTGTCCTCATCTTAACAGTCTTAAAAAGACTAGTTTGTTGCTATTCATTGTAAAGGTGATCATCTTTGCTTAGTATTAAAAGTATACTGTAAGTGCTTTCAGGTCATTGAAATATGAGTGTTACCAAAGATATTCTAGGATAATAGAAATATTATATTAAGAACATAAAATTACTATCCTATAACTTGGTGGACATTTTGAGGGGTGGGTTGGGGAATTACATTTCATTTATAGGTGCAGAAACAAACTATGTGCAAGGAATTGAAATTGTGTTCTTGTAATACAAGTGACCCTGACATTTTTGTGCAGGATGCAGAAGGAGTTCATTGAATTTTACAACCCAGTATGTGATTGCTGGATAAATACTTGCTGTGGAATCAGTAGTATAACATCATTACTAGTGACAGCTTGCGTCATGGAAACCAAAATCTGAATAGGAACAGTAATTTCTCTTCTTACTTTCAGATGGCATCAAAGGTCTATGGGAAATTTGTTTTAATTAATGCATCAAGAAAAGCATTTTTAGTCTGGAAAAAACAAATCAACCTTTTTTTTTTTTTTTTTTTTAAGTGGTGAATATGCATAAGTTTTTTAATTTAAAACCTCTTCAACATATGCTTTATATTCTGATTTAGGAGAGACTTCAAAATCACTACATCAGATTTTTATTTCGTTTTATTATTATTATTTTTTGTCACAGTGTTGTAACAGAGTTCTCTCTCCCAGTTCCTTTAGAAGCTGTTTCTGGTACCAAACTGCAACGGAGGCCTCAGCTGCAACACCAAACAAAAGTCAAAGCTCTAACTTGTAACTTGTGACTCTTAGTAACCATCATAGTCTGTGAAAGACTATCACAATATTTTTTTGTGTCCTATATGCAGGAAATGTCTCATATAAAACAGAATCCCAGAATGACTGAGGTGGGAAGGGACCTCTGGAAAGCAACTAGTCCAACCCACAGCTCAGAGCGGGGTCAGCTGGAGCAGAGAGGTCAGGGCCATGCCCAGACAGATTTTGAATATCTGCAGGGATGGAGATTCAACAGCCTCTCTTGGCAAAATCTTCCAGTGATCTAGGTTCCGGTCAACCTTAAATTAAAAACCTCTCTCTCTCTTTCTCTCTTTCCCTCTCTCTCTCTCTCTCTCTCTCTCTCTCTTTCTCTCTCTTTCTCTCTCTCTCTCTCTCTCTCTCTCTCTCTCTTTCTCTCTCTTTCTCTCTCTCTCTCTCTTTTTTTTTTTTTTTTTAATGTTTACGTGGAATACCCTGTATTTCAACTTGTTCCTGAAAAAGGTCACTTGATGATATTTGCGGTTAGAGGTCTTCCAAATTGCTTGACTGAATCAAACAAAGCCACTACAGATCCTAGGAGATTAGGAAAGGTACTACCTAAGGAAATGAATGTGCAGGCAAGTACCCTTACTGTCAAATTTTGGAGTGAGAGAGACATCATACTAAAGAGCAAACTTGGCTTAAAGCACAGTGAGAAAGGCAACTAATTTTTGCCTGTTCCTCATCATAAAGTAGAAAACTTCAACTCAACCAACTCAGGCAGAGTAATATGCTTCACAGAGAGCTCATCAGACCTTTACTCATGCAGAATTAATGATCAGGGTATGAAACTACATGGTGGAATGGTTTTTGGAGCACTGACACACTTGCACTTTTGCCTTGATGGCTTGGCCAAAGAGTGGTCTGGATGTGTTTCCTGACAGGGATATCAGCTGTGGTGAGTGCCCTAGAGAGACAGGCACAGAAATTTTCAAATGCCAGAGCAGTTCTGAAATGCAGAATATGAATGCCTGCAGGTTTCCTTTAGCTATCTATGATCACTGTGTCAATCTCCTCTTGGTCAAACCACATGAGAAGTGACAGTACTCCATGTGTAACAAACGCATATAGCCTTGAAAAGTAAAATATTAAAGGAGATGTTTAGCTACAGGTAGGACAGGAGGGGCAGAAATCCCTTTTGTCCACCACTATGGATCTGTCTTCAGCAAGGCTAACATCCTTTGGTCAAAAGACAGCCACAGTGTGTATCCTCATGTCCTGGAGGCATGGGGTGGCCCTTTTTTGATAGCAAAGGGAAAAGGGAACATGTTCTCCAAAGACTTGAACCTAGCAATGATGAGGATTTTAGCAATGATGAGGATTTTATCAAGAAATGTTGAAATACGAAGGGGAATTCCTCAATGAGTTTATCAGTGGATAGAGATTTATTTGTTTTCAGACTTTTGGCCAGAAAGAATCAAGCCCTGGCTGACGCTGGTTGCTCTCACTGAACTCAACAAGCAGACATCTCTGAATCCTCTGTATATTAGCCTTTATCAGGTCCACAGAGAAATTATTTAAGTATAAAATGTTAATGGATGTCCTGGTTTCAGTTAGGACAGAGTTAATTTTCCTCTTAGTAGCTGGTAGGGTGCTATGTTTTGGATTAGGATGAGAAGAGCGCTGATAACATGCTGATGTTTTAATTGTGAGGGTGAGCGAATGGACTCGAAAGGACTGTTGTGGTTTAACCCGGCCGGCAGCTAAACACCACACAGCCGTTTGCTCACCTTCCCCCCTCCCTCTCTGGGATGGGGGAGAGAAATGGGAAAGTGAAGCCTGTGAGTTGAGATAAAGACAGTTTATTAAGACAGGAAAATAATAATAACAATAATAACAATAATATAATGATAATAGTATTACTAATAATAATGTGTACGAAACAAGTGATGCACAATGCAATTTCTCACCACCCGCTGACCGATGCCCAGCCTATCCACGAGCAGCCGGCCCCCCCACCCTGGCTAGCCACCCCTATATATTGTTTAGCATGACGTCAGATGGTATGGAATACCCCTTTGGCCAGTTTGGGTCAGCTGTCCCGGGTCTGTCTCCTCCCAGCTCTTGCTGCACCCCTAGCCTGCCCACTGGCAGGACAGAGTGAGAAGCTGAAAAGTCCTTGGCTTGGTGTAAGCACTGCTCTGCAACAATTAAAACATCAGCATGTTATCAGCGCTCTTCTCATCCTAATCCAAAACATAGCACCCTACCAGCTACTAGGAGGAAAATTAACTCTGTCCTAACTGAAACCGGGACAATGGGGAACTCAGTTTGAGAAACTGGAAGTTATCCTAACTCCCTGACAGTTGTTCAGTTGAGATGGATTTTTGAGGTAAGACCAGGAGGTATGGTGGTGGTACTGGAGAGACAGAGAAAAAGGAAAGTATAGATCAGTCTGCTGACGGCAGCAGTAGAAAACATTTCCATCCCTTGTCGTCCCGCTCCATCCACAGCTTGGAGTACTGAAGATAAAGCCATTTTTATGGGTGGAGTATGCAACCAATGGAAATAGCCATAAGACTGAGAAAAGGCAAACAGAAAGCAGAAATAGATTAAAGATAAGAAAATGGAGGGACGTAATAGGATGTGAACCACTTTGATGGGTTGAAGGGGGAAGGTCCAGGATGAGATATAGAATCCTCAAATTTCCTAACCTGGGGTAACATAGTACTGGGAAGACATGGACTGAAGTGAAACGGTCTTCATGTTGTGCAAGCCAAGAGGACTTTGAAGCATGATGTCACATTTTCCATGTCCTTTTATTGCCAGAGTGAGTCAAAGCCTGTGAGGAGCCCTTCATGTTTCCCTGCAGACATACCTGGTGGGGGCCACGCTGCACTCCACGCAGCATAGAGTGCTGCCTCACCTGTCTGTGGACCCCAGTGGGCCTGGGAATGAGGTCTGTGCTGGTGAACTCAGTCTGATGAAGGCTTGGGGAGCCTTGGAGTGCCCAGGGGTAGACATTTAGAGGCCCTGGTGGTAACTGACAAAAGCTAAGGAAATGTAAAATGACGTGCAGACGCCCCTATGTCTCTGATCTGTGCTCAGCATTGCCTGTAGCCATTTCTTCTCTTTACTCAAAAGAAGCAACAGAAAAAGATTTTTAGTTGTCTCTAGTGTTTTCCTGCACAAAGACAGAGGCATTATGTTTCTGATTCATCTTTGTCTAAATTTTTTAGTTTTTTTTTTCTGTTTGTTTGTTAACTCCAGAAAATCATTTAGGATCCTAGGTCCCATATCATGATTTGATCCTTCAAGTGAGAGGGATACTACGTCCTATCTTAAGCCTTCTTTCCCATCACCAGTTGAGTTTACTTCTCTTCCAAGTGCAAAGGATAACCAGAATGAAACAAATATGTGTCCTTCTTGTGTATTTTGCACATTTTCTTCAAATTAAGTCCCTACATGTTTGCAAGTTCTTTTCAGGGATGGAGATTATTATTATTATTATTATTATTATTATTGACATGTGTTGAATATGTAATGTATTTTTAGTCTTAGTCTGAATTGGTAGGCGGTAAGGAGAAAGAATTACTACTGAGAGACTTGAAGTTTTAATTATTGCCATTTTGGAGAAAGAGGAGGGGTTATACTTAAATTTATATTATAATATTTATATTTAAATTGATCAAGCAATTACTTTATGCTAAACATTTTTCCATTCCTATTCCCCTTTCACAAATATCTGTTGGAAACCAGTAGTTTAATTACAGTCCAATAAGAACCAGATTCCTCTGGGGAGATGTTTGGCTCTAGGCAGATGCTCTGTTTAGCCAACTTCTTTTCTTTAGAGGGAAAAGAAAAAAGATGTCAACACATACACAAGTCTGTGATTGATGAGATGTTTTAGGGCAGCAGGGAATATTTCCAATTTTAATTTGCTATGCCCTTAATGATGAAGAAACTAAGGAGCTTGAAAGCTTATTTAACTTACTTAAACTTACTTATTTGTTGGCATCTTAAGGGCTAGACTTTTGCCAAGAATGAAATAAAATAGAAAAAAAAATACTTTTTATTCTGTCGAGTGAGGGATTTTTTTATTATTATTATTTTAACTTAATTTTTGAAAGGCATTATTTGCATTGGTACACAGCTGTGCCAGCATGGCATTATGAATATGATTAAGTGTGTGGTAATAAGTCCTTGAAAATAATGCATTTTTATTATTTGATCAGTCAGTCTAGCACAAAACTAACAATTCCTATGGGCTTTGTCAGCTGTGAGACCAAGAACTTGCTAGTGCCAGCGACCAACATCTGGTCTATTTTCTTAGAAAATCAAGATTGATTTTCTAAGAATAACTGAGTACTGTAACCAATGAGTGTTGATTATTTCAGGGAAAGGCTCTCTTATTAGACTTGTTTCCTCATTATTAGTAAGAAGACGTTTATTAGGAAAAGAGATTTGAGTCTTGAAAAAACTCACAGGAAGGGACCCCTGTTTCTCACTCATGTCAGTTTAAGTTTATGTGGACAACTTTATAAAGTTGTATTGTAAAGTTGTATACACTCAGTATTGTATGAAACAAACTTTATTTTAGAACTTACATGGAAACAGGGAAAAAAGCAAGACTGTTTCATGTCATCACAATATTATTCTTTCTCATCTAGAAAAATTAGTTAAGTCTTCATAAGAATCATAAGAAGGCCTTCCCAATTCTGAATAAACTGTCTCCTGTTCCAAACATTAGTCTGATTTACTTGATCCCACCATAGGAACATATTTTTTGGAGCTTTGCCCAGTTGGTTTGCTAAACAAAAACAACCATAAAACTGATACTTCTTGCCTACTCTTGTGTGTTTAAGACCCCATTCAAAAGGTAAACTTTTCAAAGGATCAAAAAAATATTTCTCTATTGTATTTTCTGTCTGGGTTTTGATTTTCTGTTATCTTTTTAATGTTAATTCTTATGATACAATAGTTATTTTTCATTCAAAAGATGGAAAAAATGTTTTCATTGCTCTGCATATATAGTAGATGCTCTTGCTTTTAATTTGCTCACTTTTAACTTATTTATAGACCTGTAAGATCTCTTCTGCTTCATGGCAGGAGACAGTGACATAAGATGGCATATAAAGGATATTGCTCAGGCTCATAGCATACACAAGGAGCAGGGACACCAAGGGACCGTGTTACCAGGCAGAACCTGTGACAGATAGAGTTCTTAGTATCTGTTGTGGCACTGCTAACACTGTGGATAAGTGTCTTTCAGTCACTGAACCCATTCTACAAACACGACTTCCCGGAAAATGAGCTTGTTTCAGCGCAAAGCAAAACAGCCCCAAAAGAATGGGTATTCTGAGTATAAGAATAATCAATGTGTGAGACGTGACAGGTCACAGTCTACTTCTAGTCAAGTTTTGGATCATTGCATTTGATTTCAAGCTTGTTACCCAAAGTCTGTATGACTAAGAGGTGAATAATTTCCTCATCACCACAAGTGATATGATTGGCAATTCATTTTACTGTTCCACCAGCATCACCTCGCAATCCCAAGTTAGAAAGTATTTGTTTATATTTAAGTATCTTTCATAACATAGAGTTCCATCTTTATTTGACGGAGAGGTGTTCAGCAAGTGTGTCAGCAAGTTGAAAGAGTGCTCTCTGTAGGCATGGTTTCAGTAAGCCCCCTTGTTAAATATGGAACTCTCCCTAGACACTTCTTTGCAGCCAAAGATTTAAATATTCAATCAAATAAACATTTAATGACTCGATGGTTTTCTTCTTCACTGGTGTGAATTTTCCTTTCCATGCCAGAGACCTAACAAAAGAGCCAAGTGGCTTGAATCATGATAACCATGTTGCCAGTAAATGGTAAGATGCATGTTTTGATTGGCAAAGACACTAAGGAACATACCAGCCATGAATTATTTCTTCTCCCTGAGCAAGAGAGTTTGCAGGACAATTAAAAATAAAGCCAGATAATTTTGGATTACGAAAGACATGGAAATTGGGGAGAGTGCGTGCACACACACACAGACACACAGAAAGCTGAGATAAGTACAGAATGATCTCCCCTATGTTGTTTGAAACTATGCATAGTTAGCATCTACAGTCAAGCTACAGACTGCTGTTCATTCCTTTGAGGGAGAGGGATCACATTAACCTGAATGAGGCCAAAAACTCAGGAAAACCCCTTACATCTATTCTTCTCCTGACATAGCCAATATTAGGTTTGCTAAAGAAGAGAGCGTAGGTGGGGGATAGTTGTAAATCAGCACTCTTAATAAACTATGGAAAATCTTAGCTAAGAGGTGGAACTCAGGGACAGAAAGATCTTGTTAGTCCATCTAATTCACAGAGCTATCACTGCAGAAGTGTTCCCTCATGATAGTTTCTAATGACTCATCTAGACTTGCTTAAATCCATATCTATGAGCTTATTAGACTTTGTCTTGCTTTTTAGGAGTCATTATCATGGAAAGTGGGAATCCAGATTAACTATTAAGAAGCTGAATTTTTTTGCATCAGAATGTGGTGCTCTGCTCCAGCAGAAAGCTCCATTATCCTTTCTCATTAAAACTGAGTGCTTTTTTTTTTTTTTTTTTTTCACCTGCTCCTCAAAGGTTGTCATCCTGTATGTCTTGTTCCCTCAAATACATACCCCATAGAGAATGTTTAAATTATGTATAAATATAGATATTTCTGATTAGCTGTTAGGGAATACAACTCCGTCAGTACCCCATTAGCTGCAGAATACTTACAGGGCAGGGCCAGTTTCAGAACTTGACGGACACAGACTTTATTGATGTTACAGTTCATGCTGTGGCTGAACTGTATAGATTGTATATAGATCTATATAGATTTTTAGGTGTAGTGTTAAATGACTGGCACTGTCCCATGTAGTTCATAGCCCAAACAGAAAGCATTCAGATGAGTAGAGAAGGCCATTAAACTATCCCTACACTGAGGCGCTAGCCACTGAAAGAAGGCTGGACAGACAGAGTGAGGAGTCCAGAATTGAACTGCCCCTCTGCACCATTTTTGGCCAGCTGCTGGCCAGGTGATGCCATCCACCCATCTGTGTATTAAAGCACAGACTAAAGAAAGGGAGGATCCTAAAAGAAGGTACAATGCATTTTCCTTTTGCTGGCAAGGCAACATACTGCCTTGCACATAAACCATGAGAAAGACTTTTTAAAATAAAAAAAAAACGAAACTGAAACCAAATCCAAAACAACAACAAAAAAAAACACATTGGGAAACTCAGTAAATGGGCTCATAGCTTCTAGCAACAAATTCAGAAGTAGCTTGTTTTTTGTACTCTTTCCCCAAGCATCTGCAGATGGCATCCATTGGGCAGCCAAAATGCTAAGCTGAATGGACCTTAAGTCTGAACCCATTTGGCATTTTGTTGTGATTAAAAATTTTGAATGAAGAATGGAGAAGAGATGCAGACTTCATGAGCATGCCTTAAATGTTTTCTGCTCTCCTACACTCTCTGTGATGACCAATTTTAGATAAATATGTTTGAACCATTAGTATTGTAATATTGACAGAAGGCAAACTTGCACAATATACAGATTGTGTTATTCTCACCATGCAGTCAAAAAAGCAGAGGACAGTAGCATGATGTTGCAAAGGTAATAGGACTCATGTATATATGTAAATACTAGAATGTTTCTGCTTTAGGAAAGACATTAAAAAATCATATTTTAACTCTGTTTTCTAACAGAGGAGGTTCTCTCTGAACATCAGGAAGCACTTTACTGTGCAGTTGGCAGAGCACTGGCAGAGGTTGCCCAGGAAGGCTGGGGAGTCTCCTACTTTGGAGACCTTCAAAAGCCATCTGGATATGGGGACAGTGTCCTGGCTCAGCAATGTCCTCAGGAGATGGAGTATCTCTCCCTTTCCCTCTGCTGTAGCCCATGTGCAGTGTAGGGATAAAAAGAGATGAAAAGGTGGGATCAGAGACAGAGAATATTATTGTTTTTTCCCTAAAAATTTTCCCCATTTTTTTTGACTGTTTACTGTGCTCTGCCCTCTTGGCCAGGCAAAGCCATCAAGTGAGGGTCATATTTTCTCCTGTTTCTTAATTTTCGTTGCTCCTTCTTGCTCTTCCCCTAGACTCTGTAATCAGTTCTACACTGGAATGTGCTGCACATGTCTGAAAGACATTATCTTATGAAAATCATAAGCTCAAGGGTTGAAAGTGTTTTGCAATCCTTGTGTGGCAGTGAGTGTAGCCTGGTCTATTGCTGAAACAGAATCTCTGGAAAGGGAAGAATAGTAAATCAGAAAATTGTTTCTGTCTGGCAAAGTAGAAAAAAAATCTATGGAAAGAATTCCCCTTCATAAGCTGTAGATTGCACTTGTAGTTTATTGAGCCCAGAACAAAGATTTGATATCTATTTCCTTTCTATTACAGCTCATGAACTCACAACTGGAATTTGCTTCTTCTAAAAGGAAAAAAGAAGAGAAAGAAAAAAAAAGAAAAAGAAAAAAAAAGATACAGTAAGCCAGACCATAAAACAGTATTGGACTCTTAAAAATTACATTACAATTGGAATTTTTAAACCTATGTAGAAATTATTATTGAGCTGTAATAAATGAAATAGGATATTTTCAGCATAAAATTTAAACAAAAATAAACACCAGTAGTATGGTGTAGGAAATTACAAATTGAAGCACTCAGTTTTAAAGGGATTAAGGGTAATGTAAAATTGACCTTTCACTTAATACTGCTCTGCTGCTTTGGCAACTATGCACCAAGAGACAGTTAAACAATTACATTATTTCTGGCTATAAAATACTACCAAAAAAATCATGTTTCAGAATAAATAAGCAAAAAAAATTAATTTATGGACTATCAGGCCCATACAAATGGAGACCAAATGTACTTCAGCTTTCCCAGGACAGTGCCCAGTGTCATTTTTCCCCCACCCTGCCCTTCCAAGTGACCCACAGAAGTGAGAGGAGTGAAATATCCAAAACCAAGGTAGGTTTAGCAGAGAGGAAGAAACTGAAGTGAATGAGAATGAGAAAATGTATTGTAAAAAATGGTGATTATTAACTGAAACAATTCATCATAGATTATAATCCCACTGGTTTGACTATGCCAGAGCTGAGCTTTGTTTTCTAGTCTTCATTGCTTTTAAAATGTAAAGTATTCATTTCCAATCCTCATTTTTCTAGATAAGTGATTGAGACATAAGTACATCTAACTGTTCAAAGAAACAGAACACAAGTATGAGAGAACCTAATGGCATTATTATTTAATCTTGTGGTATTTAAAATAAAAAATTCAATTTATTTTGAGAATTTGATGGGAGAATGATATGATATCAATGTGTTTTTTTTGTATCTTTCAAGTAAATGCCAAAAGACAGTAAAAATTACCTAAAGTAAGAAAGATTTAACATAAAAGTTAGAAAGTTTGATGGCAGCAGATGTAGTGGATGTAGTACCTAATTACATCTCACTTGTTTGGAAAAATTGATTGATTGCGTCCTGTAAAAAGATGCCCAGATTTTTTTAAATCTAGAATTTAGAAATACCTCTCTCCAGAATCTCCCTACAAAATAATTGAAACCTCCTTCAACTGAATGAATAGAAAGAAAGGTATTGAAATCCAGGGCCACACTGAAATTAATTACAAACTTCTTATTCATTTCAGAAGGATTTTTCTGATGAATTTAGAATTTGCAGAGCATTCTGGCTTGATCACACTAGAGAATTAATTCTCTGTCCACCAGCCAGATACAGAGCATAGGAGCAGCACACAGTCTATCAAAACCTTTTCTTACTTTTATGGCTTGCCTTTAGTGGTGATCTGCTGATGCCACTGAGCTATGGTTTTACTGCTGACTCAGCCTATAGGGAAAGCCTGCTTGTTAGAGACTTTTTTTTTTTTTTCTCCTGGGTTCTAGAAGCAGAAGAGGCAATTATTTTCTCATAATTTTCAGAGTGCAAATGTGAGAGAGGGTGAGCTCGATGGCTAAAGGCAATGAAGAGCTCAGAAGAGAGGTGGGGAGCATGACAGCATTGTGCTGAACACGTGTGTGACCATGCCATGGGTTTGTATGTTCTTGTGGTCACTACTGAGTGAGAGAAAAGACTAAACCTTTCTACTTGGTGTGCTAAAAGCATCAGACACCACATAAATGTAAAGAAATTCTTGCTGATGTGATAGAGTGCATGTAGTACATGAACATCACAAAGATCTAAATCTTCTTCTCTGCCCAGTATTCTTAAAGAACATCAAAAAGCACCAAAACTGGCATTGGGGTCTTTCTATTCACAGCCAGGTGCACCAGAGCTGGAGGACTTTGCAGCTAGAACTGATCAGGCATTTCTGTTGCAGGTGTTCTTCATTCACACTATCCACATGTCATTGAGGATTTTCTTTTTTTTTTCTTTTTCTTTCTTTTTTCTTTCTTTTTCTTTTTCTTTTTCTTTCTCTTTCTCTTTCTCTTTTTCTTTTTCTTTTTCTTTTTCTTTTTCTTTTTCTTTTTCTTTTTCTTTTTCTTTTTCTTGAGAAGGTTGCAATTTTGCTAAGCCCAACAGTTATTCAACAGCAGGTAGCAGCCAGGGGACTGACTTGCTCCCCCAGCACCAAGGAGAAGTGCCTCAAAGAATGTTCTGCAATTCAAAGGGTATTTTGGGGGTGGAAAGTTTGAAGAGTGTCTTGGTACTGTGCTACCATGGCAGCCAGGTAATCCCACCAGCACCCCAGCCCTATGGGGAAACTGGATGCAGGCAGATGTTTTGCAGGATGGTTGGGAGTTAAACTCTGCATGTGCAATGTGTAACTTAGTTATTTGGTAGAAAGTAGATGAAATAAAGTCCATGCATGCATGGAGACATCTGAAACCATGCAAACTAGATAAGCTCATTCAGGGAGCTGCCTGAGGGGGTGGTAGAAGGTAGAGACAGCTCTTAGATTGACTTGCAACCTTACTTGCCCACTCAAAGGACAGTGAAACTATTTTCAGTTCAGTCATACACTGTGACCTCAGTCCTACAATGTCCTCAGTTATCGGACTGCTGCACTGGATGAGTTAAGAAGGGAGTTATACTGGTGCCTTGAGTTGTTAGATCTTCTGCTGGGTATTCTTATTTCAGGGGATTTTCTCCCTATTAAGCAGGAAATATCCTATAAGTTATGCGGAATGGGAAAAAGAAGTGTTGTCCTCAGGTCTGCTTGCAGCCAGGTAACACTGTTCAGGCATAGAATGGAATGCACTGAAACATAGGCTTGAAACCAATGTGGGGCTGAAATATGATTTCTGACAAAAAATAAAATTTGATTTTGACCACTATTTCCAGTATTGTTTTTCTCCTTGAAAACATAAATACATAAAACCCAAAACATTTGGCAGTGTCTGCAGTTTTTTTTTCCTATTTATCATTTTTAGTTTTTAAATGGAAAAAGATGCCAAAGAATTAAAGATATATAATCTGTAAACATTTCACATTTCAATATATGTAGCCTTTCCAACATTTTCTCTTGCATCCAAATACTTTTGTTCATGACTGTGTGGTTCTTAAGTGTCACTGGTGAATCTCAGTGACATTCGCTTTTCAACTGCTTTCTTTCTACTGTGCTTTTTAATGAAGTGGTCCATACAGAAGTTGGACTGGGCTACCATGCAGCCACAGTGTATAAAGCCAAACATACAGCAGCACTTTCCACAGGGAGGAAACAGCTCAAAGAAAGATAAAACCTCTGCTTTGGTATTTCTGGTGCTGCTATGATTACAGGAACACAACGAGCACCAGCACAGCTAGAGTTACAAACAGCAGTATGGTCTTTGGTGGTAAAGGTTTCCATGTGACTTATTACAACTTGCTCCACGGCTGCTTAGCACTGCTTATTCCTCTAGATTTCCAAACAGGATTTTCTGTAATTGCTCAGCACTGTGGTCCCAATTTAGCTTGTTTTTAATCACCCACCCATCCCTGAGTGCCCCCCGCTTGTTTGAGCCCCCAGGGCTGCAGAGCGGGACGGTGTCGCTGTGGATCACATCGACCTGTGACTTCCCACACGCAGTAGTGTGCCCACAGCTGCACCTGCCACCTTGCCACCTGCTAAGAATAGCATCCCGTTATCAAGATTCATCTCTAAATTACAGATGAAGGAACACAGATAGCAAAAAAAAATGAATACTGCTGAGGGTCACAGAGAAAGCATGAAGCTCTTACACTGCTGGCTGGGTGCTTTGAAAGCACTATCTTCTTTCTTCCCATGTGCCTACCTCTGAGCTTTGGTGTGCTCCAAGTGCTGGAGTACCCACCAGAGTAATCACCAGGAGTTTGAGGACAAGCTGACATTAAGGAACTTGCAGAAATTGAGCTTTGAAAGTTTACTGTCAGGATGGAGGTCTGGTTTCAACAGCATAGTGACTGCAAGATGAAAAGGGCAAGGAATGAGAAGGAAAGGTGAGATGGAGTCTTGCTCTGTAGTGCAGCTTCCTGGTGGGGGAAATACTTCTCATCCTGTGGAAAGACTCCCACTGAGCAGAGTGTTTTGGGTTCACAGGACTAGGGATCTGTTAGTGCTCCGTTGCCCTATCAGTGCTTTAGTGCCAGTCTCTTGTGATGGGCTCCCCTTGGTCTTGGCACAGAATGCAGGAACGCTCCCAGATCCTCAGTAAGGGTCCTCAGCATCCACATATTGGGCTGAGGGCTCAACCCCATTCTCATCCCTTGTCCCCTGTTTTTTGGAAAAAGAGCAGCTCAGATGGGTGCTTTGGCAGGTCCCTTCCTCAAGGGTCAGGCCAGGTGCAAAGCCCTGTGCTGAGCTGGAAATAAAAATTCTCTCACCAGAACCACACTCAAGCCTGGACGTCTTGTTATAAGTCTGGTGCTCTTCCAGCAGAGTGACCCAGAGGCCCATTCACCTGGTGCACGATGAGCCAGGAGTCACCCGCCACCCATCTGAGGGACAGTCTCATGGGCCAGACTTGGGGTGACTTTTACTCCAGAGCTTCATGACTGCAGGAGATTGGTGACACAATTTGGGTCTACCCTTTGTCTTAATTTTCAGCTTTGACTCATTCCTAACTATAAATTTGCTTTTAGTTTAAACTGTCTGACACTTTCTTGCAATTGATAGATTTATCAGGACAAATGGAGACAGTAAATTTACATTTCAGTAAGTGTGCTTGCAAATATTTTTTTGTCCTCCCAGATAGGGAAGTGTGAGATGGGCTGTCGATTCACTCTGATGCAGTGACTGACCAGCTGGGAATCCCTTTTACTTGCTCAGGATTTTGAAATCTCTTTCTATCTAAAAGTCCATAAGCTTGTAAGCAGCATTACTTCTACTGAAAAAATACTGAAAAGCCACTGTGATAGAGAATTCCTTTTCTTTCTTTTTTTTTTTTTTTTTTTTTTTTTACATCGCAATTTATGCTACTAAAAAAATACAGATATTTTTAAACACTAAGCATTATCCCATGGTCTTGTAAGTTGATGTTACTACTTCTTTTTAAGAACATCATTTTGTTTACATATAGAAATCATTGAGCTATAAAGGCTATGAATAGAATTGCCTCATTCAACCTCTCTGAAATAATTTATTCTTAAGACCAAAATCTTCACAAAGACAAGCAGCAGTTTATCATTTTTATACAGCTGGTTACACCCTGCTTCATAGGCAAAACAAAAAGCCATTAGTAACACATCACACTCAGTAAATCAGTGCATTCAGGTGCAGACACATAATTCTGTTATGACAATTCAGCATCCATTGGCTGAGCAGGGACACAGCTAGCTCAACTCTGAACTTGTGACAAGTGTGAGGTAAAACATGTTATAGTGAAAAAGAAGTGGAAGAAGAAAGTTCACCTTGGCAGTCCTGATGACTCAGGAAGATTGGGCTAACTTTCTGAATGGCAGTAGCTTGATTTTTTTTTTTTTTTGAGTCCATGATTTATAGAAAGGGCAAGCTGAGTGCTGGAGAAAAGGTGCCAAGCTCTGTGGATGTGAGAGGCCAGCCAAGGAGACCGCATATGGCCAAGTATCAGCCCTGTGGCTTTAAACTTCTGCTACCTCGACAGAGAGAATATGACACCTGACTACCTGAATTTAAAAGCCATTCCTGTACAGCTAAATGACAACCTGATAAAATAGAAAGGCAAAAAACCCATAGGGGTTATCTTGTGCATTTTTGCTTCACTAAGTGAGCAAGGCCTGGAGAACCACTGTTGCACTGAAAGGACATCCATGTTAGACAACAATGATACAGGGAGGTTATTCAGGTTTCATCTGGGAAGAGAAAGAAAGAGGGCTGCATTCAGCCTGATTGAGGCTGATGCTCCTCATCCTCCTTCCAAACAGCGTGGTTCAATAAATAAATCACAAGTGTGTGGCAAAAGAGCTAAAGCAAACTAGTCATTTTAGCTGATATAAAGAAAATTATTTCTGAAAGAGTTGCCTGCCTTATGTATGGGTGTTGGTTCAGTGGACCCTATCCATCCCAAACTGGAGAAAAGAAGTTGTGCAAGACAAACCAAACCTTTGTTTTCTGAACTCAGGCACTTAGTCATCAGTAATTATTTAGATTGGGTAAATGAGCCAAAACACTTCATAAAGCAATATTTCTTATTTTTTTTTTTGTTCCTCAGCTGTTGCATCTGCTGTTTTTCCACAACCACCTCAATATTAAAATGCTTCTGTTGGCATTGTGCCAGCCATGGGAGAAACAAGCTGGCTGAAAGTAGCCATATGCCAATCACAATCATAGGACTGCTCTACATGCACCAAAATGTCTCCTTTACGGGAATAAGCCACCGCAGCTCCTATCATCAGGCAGCCAAAACTTTGTGATTTGTATGCACCAAGACAATTTAAGGTTTGTGCACATGGAAACTCTGTTAGGCAGAGATTGAGATCTAAGGAGGAAGAACTGTCTGCCAAAGGGAGAAATTTTTTTCCTGTGGTATGAAAAATAACAAAAACTGAGCCATTTAATTCAATGCCTAAATGTGGAACTGGGTTGATCTGTTTAATTGCAAATATCCCGGAGAACTATCTGTTAATTTCAGCATCCCGGATGTCGGGACAATATTAGCTAGTGCTTTGCTTTTACACTGGATTGTCTGTGCAGTTTGAAAAAAGAAAAGAAACGTATGGCTTGTTTTTCAGACCTGGCTGGGAAGTGTGTTTGTGTGTTGGGTATTTCTTATTCACATGTAGTACCAATATGCATTGTTACTAAAAATCCTTCCTATCCCACTGACTCCTACCTGCTGAAATGGCTGCTCAAACTGGGAGCACCACAGAAACCTCTGTGACTGCACTCCCAAGCATTACCAGAGCTAATCCTAACCATCCCTGGCAAATGTCAACACTCTGAGTCAATCTTCTTCACATTAACTTTATCCCTGAAGCTCCTTTCTCACCTTCTTTTTTCAGCCTCACTGAAAGAAAGCACTGAAATGTCTTTTGCAGCATCCTCAGTAATGGATGGATTTCCTTTAAGTGAGAGATAAAGGGCCTGTCACTTTTCACTGGCAGATTCAGTAAAGTAGCAGGCCAGCATGCTCACAGTAACAGCTCACACAACTGCACGAAGTTAGAACAAAAGCTAAGGAGCAAAAAAAATACATGAACCTCCAGCACGGTTTTGACCTAGTACGTAAAGGTGCTGGTCACAAGCCCTGGTGTCCAGCATACACAGCCCTCACGAGACTACTGGAGATGGTAACACTCTTAGAAATGTGTTAATCTGAGTAGAATAATAGTAAAAAATGAAAATGGAACCAGAAGTGTTCTCAGGAAGTCATCTAATTGTCTTCCCCAATTTTAGTCAAACTTACCAATATCAAAATCAGCCCTGCGATATGCATGTCTAACACAAATGCTTGCAGTCAGTCCACCAGGACTGAAAGATGGTGGTGGCAACGGCACCTGTGACTGACTCCTCCAGCCCTAGGAGGGGCTTTAAATTCCATCTCTGCATTAAATCAACAGCAGAGGCTTAGATAAGTTAAATGATGGGGGCTGTTGCCTCTGGGGGGGGAGGCTGGTGGCTTGGGTGATCAATGGTGGCATGCAAGATGCTGAGTGTGGGGTTCTGGCTTGGGAGGGTGAAGCTATTCTGTGGATAAGGCAGTTGTGGGCAAAGGGTTTGCAACTGAGAGATTAGGAAGGAGAAGAAGATAAGCTGTGGAGATAGGGCACTGATATTAATTTGTTGTAGGAACACCTTCCTCCTCATGTTGTGTAGTGTGTTAGCAAAAATAGTTACATGAAATTAAAGAGGATCACAGAGCAGGAGACTGTGTTACCTGATACTGCTGTCTGAGCTGCTGATGGCATCTGCATGAGTGGGTTTAGAAAGCCCATGTTCAACCTGTTCTGAGACCCTTCCAGTGATGTCTGTCCTGGAAGCCCTCTGGTCCTTTACTAGGACCTCTTTGTAACTCTCTTGTCAATGCCCAGTTTGATCGTAATCAGAGGATCTCTTTGCTTGAATGGAGAAAACATTATATACAGTACCTGGTAGGATAAAACAGTCAAAGGATTGCTTATTTGCTGAACCATAGTACATCAGTCTGGGTGAAAACAACAGGCTAAGTGAGAAAGACCCATCTTTAGGAGGCATTAAAAATAAACAAGAGGAATAAAAGAATGGGATGAGTTAAAGTTATCCGTTACCCAGCAACAGTATCCAACAGTCATACTCACAGGGACAGGTTTCTTCTGCCTGTGCTAATCTGTTTTGGGTTGATCTTTTCTGCAATGAAATATGTATTCAGCTGTTCTCTCCCTTCTGCTCAGCCACCTCAGAAGCACCACAACAGAGACTCACTTCACCATGCCTTTATCTGAGGCTGGTTGGTGCAAAGACCTTGAGATACATGGTATGGGGTTTTCACAAACTCACCTTTTATTTGAAAATGCAGTGAAGTTCCTCCAGAAGGTAGTCCTTAGAGTCACCTACTGGGAACTGGCAGCCTTGACCCCAGCCCCTCTTCAGTGTAATGTAGCTAAAATTAGTGTAAGTTCCTCTTCTTCATCAAGAGCCGCCACCTAACCAGAGCAGGGTGTGGGGTCTGGTTTGTATCACTATTTTGAGGTCTAGCCTGCCTAAATCCTATTTGAGTTCTGGCTCCATACATCCCATCAGCTTGCAAGAGGTGTTGGCCTGACTGCTTCAATTCTTGCCTCACATTTACCACCATGTCTAGGTTACACCAAAGAAACAGCGAAGAAGCCATACATGGGTCAAAGTCTAGCTAGGCTGCTGGAGCTGCATCACCCCTGAGCTGCCCTCCCTGGAGAGCTCAACCTTTTTCAGTCCTATACTAAGTTGTTGTAAACTTGCACAAAAGTCCCTTCAGAGCTCCTTTAGTTGGTGACTCTGAATGTGTGCAACACCGACAAAACATGTTTTGAAGCAGTGATGGTGTCACAACATCCATCATACTAGTCTTATGGCCCTCTCTTTACAAGTCCTGGTTGTTCCTGGACCTCCATTGCCACCATTCCTTCTTCCAGCAATCAAGGCTGCCATCCCTATGGGGTTTCTCTGAAAATTAGGAGAGGCTATAACCGGGCATGTCCTCGTCCTGCTGTACCTCCCCCAGACCAGCCCCCTTCCCTTAGCTGGGTGGCAGAGAAGAGCTGGTGCATGTGTGGAGAGAGGGATGTGTCAGTCCAGAGGGACTCCTGGGACAAGCATGGATGGGGTGATTCAAACTGTTTCATATTTTTTTCCCTTGAAGTTCTTGCCAGAATTGCTGATGAGACACTTTAATTTCAACATGGTGCCATTTGCCAATGAAGCAGCTTTCTGGTCAATCCTGCCCCAGGACAGAGCAGTTCTGGGGGCAGCAATATAGCTGCACTCACTTGAGCTGACCTGCTCACATGTGACACAGGGAAAAAGTATGTGGAGCAGAGGGACCAGCTGGGTGCAACTCTGTCCTGATGTTGAGGGGAAAATGTGGCAGGGAGGTATGGGTATGTATGCCACCGTCAACAGAGCTCTGCTGTTTTTTTTTCCTCCCTAGACAATTATACATACAGTGAATTTCTGAGTCACAGGATGCCAGCCCAGCAGATCAAATCACTTGCCCAGTGCTGGAACAAGCTAACGTGCAAGTCTGAAATGGAGAGCTTAGTGTTTGCTCAGCTGACAGCAGTGCAGTATTTGCTAATTCCATTACATTTTCTCAGAGCAAAAAAGGAGAAAATGTAGGAACCAGTAAGAGAAAATACAGAGACATTCTGTATGACTCTTTCCACTAAATATGCCCAAATGCAGGCAGACAGCTTTCTCCCCTCACTTCCCCGAGTTGCGGAGTGTTTGCTCTATCCGCTGATGTAACAGATTACTAAATAATAGACAAACCTGATATGAACTCTCCTACTTATCTCTGTGCTGGTGCTTACGTATGGAAGAATCTTGTTGCATTTTTCACTTGGTTTTAACAGCTTTATGTCTACTAATATGCCACTGCCCTCTGCTGGAAAATCACTAGCAATTGTGCCAGGCAAGTGGAAAGGAAAACTGGATCAGGAATTTTGAAAATGTTATAACATTGCCTAAATGCTATAATATTTCATTGCATCTGAAATACAGCATGACAGGGACAACAAGAGCCCTCTGCCCATAGTGCAGAGCACGATTCACTGCTCTGCCATAGCCCTCTTCTTCCCGTTTCTATGGGCTCCCAAAAGGGAAAAGACCTGGCAGTGGAAGGAAACATCGGAACTGAGTTATCGGCACTTGCTCTTTTTCCTACACTTCACATATGGAACATAGTCAGGATTTTTCAAAAGTCTTTTCTATCTAAATCTATGTATTTGAGAACTCTTACTAGCATAGGCTGGGTGCAAAGTGCCCAGATTTATAGAGAAGCCTGGAGTCCTTGGCTGGCTGGTCCATGCTAAAGATTTGAGATGGCATTTATTTTGTAGGGTAGGTCCTCCTTCTCTCCTCTTGAAAACCATATCATTAAAATTGCTCTCAAGTGATGCTGGTTATGCAGCCTGTATGGACATCACCACAAAGTGCATCTCTCTTGAGTACCAAATCTGAGATTAATGGCAGCAGTGGATTTGAGCAAGCAGATGTGTCTGAAGAAGAGCTATCTTTTCAGAAAAGGCCTCTGAGAGATTTATTTAACTATTTCTGGTATGGTGCTTGAAGCTTGTCAGGATGATTTCTCATCATGGGTGGCATAAGTATCTTCCTGAACTGCAGAGATATCATTGTTGGGTCACCCTCCAAGCATGGAAATACTGGAGCTGCTGCCTTGAAGAACCATGGTAGATCTTCAGCTTAAATCTGGAGCGTAAAAAAACATTAGTTTTCATTGATAGGTGCACATATAGCCATCGTAGTATGTTCTGCCTACTCCAGTGGCCAGCCTCCATCACTGGTCAGGCTACATATCCTGGAGAAAGGACAAGAAATCACATGGAAAGTGTAAGAAGATGCAGAGCAGGCCTTGACAACATCTCTTTTTCCTTTCCTTTTCCTTTTCCTTTTCCTTTTCCTTTTCCTTTCTTTCCTTTTCTTTTTCCTTTTCCCTCTCCCTTTCGTTTTCCCTGTATAATTGTCCTGAGGATGGGAGTGTGAAGATGAGGCCAGGAACACTCCAAATTACATGGATCAAGTAGCCAAAGACCAACTGAAAGGAGGACAAAGGGGAAAGATTCCTTAGCATAGCAGTAGCTGTAGCACTGGGAATGAAATGGCTGTTCCACAGGCTGGTTTGCCTGACCTTAACTTCTAAGTCCTTTGCCTGATTTACTGGTTAGATATCTCTATATACAGTAAACATATAAAAAAACTTTGTAATGGCTCCAAGACTGACACACTGATGCCTTGTAACTTGGTAGATATCCTTGTGGTTACATAGATGTGTGTGATTATAGATCAGCCTTTCAAAAGGAACAAAACGAAGTGGCATTTTATGTAACTCTACGGGTTACATTAGGAAGCTGTTAACGATAGAGGATTAAAATAAAATTGTTCTTGATATTTAAAAAGTGATGAAATGGAGAAAAATAAATCCACCCCCAAATGCTGCAAATCACTCCTTACAGGTTTGGCATCTGCCAAGATCCCACTTGAAAAAGCCTGGGCTCCTTCCCTCAGAGATTCCTCCTACACCGTTCAAGGCACAAAGCCCAAGAGCAGTGTTCACCGTCCATAGACACACAAGGACATATTGCCCACAGGCACGACCAGCATCCTCAATGACATTATGTGTTTCGTTTTGATTGCTTTCTATAAATATTACTGCCAAATCTTCATATACTATGCATTTTCTGGGATGAGCCTTAAGTACAGGGGAGCAGATCTGACACATTTCAGCAGATTTCCATGTTCTTCAAGGGTAAACATTCAAAAGTAGGCCATTAGTGTGTTACATTTAATGTTTATATATTGATGTGAATATTTAATTGATTGGCTGACTACAATATTATAACAGTGATCAGTCAAAGTATGATTACAAGTTAAATCAGTTATTGATAATGAAGGACTAAATTCGGCTGGAAAGAAACATATAAATAAAAATAACTCCTGAGTTTTCAATTATTCATTTGTATTACTTCTAAAATATTAATCCAGCATATTGTCTGTTGCCTTGATTTTCCTTTCTTGCTATGACATAACTTTTACCATAAATAAATTAACTTGCATAACTTTTTGATCATCCACTAGCTCTGGCATCAATTTAATCACAAAAATGAAAAGTATATTCTGCAAAATGAATTCCTCTGATGAGATGGAGTTAGTCTTGCACATTTCTTTCCAACATTTTGGCTAGGCATGTATCTGCCTCACGTACTTAATAAAGAGAAGATTATTTTCCAGAATTCCACAGAGTAATTTTTGCCATTAAACACTAAAAAAGAAAAAGAAAAATAATCAACGATTCACTATTAAAAGACTTTAATTGTTTGGAACACTAACATCAAGAAAGTTTACTTGAAAATGTTTCTTTCCACTTTAGTCCATCTTCAAAACTGTTACACTATATTCCACTGACTAGTATTACAAATTAAGTTGACATGTTTCCTCATACAGAACTACAGTAAATTGTTTCACAAGGTGTTTGGAAAAAAAAAAAAAAAAGAAAGAATTCCCTCTTCTTTTATGATGAAACAGAAGCTTACCTTTAAAGTAACAAGAACAATCATTATAGAGCTAAATATACTTGACATATTTAACCTCATAAATAAATAAGTATATACAAGGGAGGTTACAGCATGTCAACTACAAAGTAGAAGCTTTACATTGTAGAACTGAGAGTATTCAAGAGCATCTAACTGACACAGACAGTTTAAGATTACTACATGGTAGTAAAAAAAAGAGAAAAATCTTAATTCAGCAACAATATAGGTAGCTGTACATTAAACTGACAGGTTACAGCTCAGCTTCAGTCAGGACTACTGTGTTTTTATTTATTTATTTATATTTTACTAATCTATTATGTTTTATTATTCCTCATTTTTTCAGGAATGTTTGATTTTCCTTCTCTTCACTTCTGAACACCTTAATCAGGTAGAAATCTCACAGTAAGCTGCTATGTCAACACTATTATCTACAGTAGTTAAGCAAGTGGAATGATATATAAATCCAATAAATGCTTGTACATAATCTCTCCCTACGTTATTTCCCCCTGTAAAGATATCAGACAACATTCATCACTATTAATAATTACATTTTAAGTGAATAAGGTTGACTTTCATTCATACCACCGTGTAAGTACTTGCAATTAGGAGACTGAGGTTTCATTAAGGTACATGTAAAAACAACAGTGTTTCTGGACAGAATACAGTTAGGACATACTCCTCCTGTGAGGTGTTTGCAGCCAGGGAATATACTCCATTTGTGCGGTCACAGCATTAAATGATCTCTGCACACAAAAGTGTGTGCAAAGAGCAGAGAAAGGCACAAATCCACATCCCTAATCATTCAGCATCCACCTGCTTGGCAACTGAAAATCTCACAGCACAACTTTCTGATCACCTTCTGAATATAGCTAATTAAATATTTGGCTAAAAATACTTGGTAAAAAAAAGTCTTTTTTTTTTTTTCAAAAAAAAAAAAAAAAGAAAATTTCCTTTAGGGGACATTCTCCTCTGAAAACATTATTTGATAACACCGTTGATATTTTGGCCCATGCTTTCATAGACATGTGCAGTAGAAGTTTTTGTAAGAGCTGGCAAGGGTCTTCATGTACTTTTGGGAGACATAGTCGCAAGCTAACATATCACAGATTTATAGAGCTTAGAACAAGTAAGCATTGTATGCTCCTTGTCTGTTGTATGCACACACAGAACTCAGTGTAGCCATGAACACAGTATAGCTATGTGAAATTCCTTCATGTTGCCTGAACACCGTTTAAACTCTGTGCCTCCAACAACCTCAATCAAGTCAACCGATGGGGGGCAGAAGAGGGATACTGATACTGATAATGTTATGTGCCCAGAAGGATGTTATTTATTTATTATTGGTAAATGTAGTCCGGGTTATGCTAACGTTGGAGGTGTCTATACATACAGCATATCTGAAATACAGAAACTGACGAATGAATATGTGGGCTTACAAAGTATTAATCTTCTATTTGAGTTTTAGCACCATTCATCGTTCTTAGATTGTCTGTAGTAGACATTATTTCCTCTGTAATATTGACTGTGTGCATTATTATAAAAGTATGTGTGGAGAGAGATCTAGGTATATACCTATATATCTATATATAGTTGAATGTTTTCTATTTTGTTTAGCAAAAAATAATATTAAACATGACTGCACACTGGTGCAGACATTCTAAAACAAGTGTTGCAATGGGAGGTGCCTCTTTTCATACATACTGTTCAATAAACTTTGAAACATAACTTTGTGTAAACTTTGGATTTACCTATGTACTTGTTCTGCACCAATGCAAATGATACCCAACACTGTATGTTTCCATTCATATCAACAGGCTTAAAATTTGCAAAAGAGTTACTAGCAACCTGCAGATCCTTCTTAGTCTAGGTAATAAAAATGTTTCTATGTACTTTGTTAAAAAATAGCCTAAACTTACAGCACATACAGTTTTGGTAAGCAAGATTTGCATGATTAGGTCTATTTAGTCAAAAATAGTTTAAAAAAAACGTTTAACCCTGGTGTTAGGGCTTTATTCGTTTACAAAAAAAAAAAAAAAAAAAAAAAGAATAGGCAGCATTAGACAGTCAAGAAGCAAGAATCTAACAGGTATCATAGGGAACATCCATATTCTTCAAAAGAAATAGAACACCAGTAAACTGTTTGGTAAGACCTTGTCTGTACTGCATGATGTTTGCTATTTTCTCCAGGAGTCAAGACTTGCTTCTGTTCAAACTACATAATTTAGAGTTATGCTTGTGGCTCTTCTTCTGTCTTATAAAATATTTACACAGGATTACAATTAGCTGTCCAGGTATCATGTTGGCTGGCACATATTTTAAAACAGCTCTGTATATTGATGGAAAATTGTCTTTTTCTACAACAGTAAAAAGGTAGAAAAATTGGTCCACAAATGGAAGCTGTTAATAGGATAACATTATAAACTGAGAAAAAATACTAGGCAGGTCACATTGTAAAACATCCGGTATTCTCAATTCCAGACAGATTTTTGGCTTCATTTGGTTCAAAAAATTCAGAAGTCCAGCTAAAACTTTGTGCTGTGACTAAATGTGTCAGACATGATGATATTTTTATAGAAGTTGTCAGAGTGAGGATTGCAGTATCCCTTGACCTTGTCAATAACTTGATGGACAGGGATGATGGACGTCTGTTCTCCATCTTCTTGGGCAAATTTTGAAGATGGTTGGTCAATAAAAATATTCTCTAGGAAGAGGAAAAAGCAACAAGATGAAGTTAGGGCTTCTTAAGCAAACTCATAGTTTAAGAGGTGTGTCACTCCCACATAGGTATGCCTTCAATTGTCACTACTGCTGAACGAAATTACTGCCCTAAAAGTCAGCAAGCAACTTTTTTGTTCTGCTTTGGTTTTGTTTGTTTTTTTGTTTGTTTGGCATTGCTTCTTCTAAATTCTTTTCCAACACCTGGTTTTGTGGGCAGGCCTCTCAGGTCTCTCTTAAAATTATTCCAATGTTGCTTTGCCTAAAGTGCTTCTGACTTTTACTGTTCTTTAATATATTAAATTAGTATTGATGCTTTGAATCTCACAAAACACTGTTAAGGAGGTGACCTCCATAACATCTGGTAAATAGCATTGCATAATAAAGTAGTGGAAAATGACAGTAAATGGATTTAATCATTTCAGAATTTATAAGCACAGGAATAATCATGGAATGTAACATATGACCTGCATCTTAAATCAGATAACCAGAACCCAAATTGGCCTAAACTTTGCACTTGCATAGCATAATTTTGTCTTTACCATAAAAGAGGAGAGTACAGACTGAAAAACTCTGATTGTTGGATGAAAAGATGCAGGAAAAAAAAAAAGCATCCTTTTGTAATTCATGTGCTGTATGCCAAGGCTGGATTTAAGAGAGAAAGGAGTAAGGCAATTCCCAGCACATCTGGGAAAGTCTGCTTCAGAGGCTAACAGAATTGCTGTTCAGAGAATGGTCAGTAGGTAGAGCTCATGTAGTAATCAATGAGAAACAGAGAGCCTGTATCTCATTTTGTCAATAACATTGTCTTAATGAGCTTTCTTATCTCTTCCACTGTAGTGAGTACAGCTGGAGTTAACTCTTGACCCAGGCAAGGCTTGGACCATCACAAGCCGATAGTAAGATGGAGGATCCTGTGCAGCAATGTTTCCTACAAGTGTCATTTTTGATGGCTGTTTACTAGAGCTTAGTAAAATCACCCTCAAAAATTCCTTGGTAAAGGATTGTTTAAAAATAACATATGATTTAAAATACGATTTCATACAAAACTTGTTTCTTGTAGAAATAAATTATTAATAAATAATAAACAGAAAAGTAACCCACCCTTGCAGAAGTCATGATATAAAGCCATAAAAGAGACTTACAATAAAATGTGTTGCATGAAGGAGAAATGGATTGCAGAGAAAGAAATCAAAACATTTTCACTCATGGAAAAAGAATCAGGCACGTTCAGGCATATCAGAATGATTTTTTCAAAGCACGCAAGAATGTCCACGAATTGCAGCAAATAACTCCATGTCCCATAGCAAAATTCTGGGTTCTGTGTGCCTTTCAAATGTATGTATTTACTAGCCAATGGTATTACATTTTGAAGTTTTTCTACATATTGAATATCTTATTAAAAAGATGAAAAGTTATTTCTTAGTCGTTAGGGAAAGTTTGTAAATTCCTTGCAAATAAGCACTTTTTTCCCCCCCACAGGACATCACTACATTGTTAAACACTTGCTACATCCTCATGAAATTTGCTTGCATGGAAATTATGTAAATGCTTTGAAACCAGTGTTTTTGTTATTTATTTATTTATTTAAATCTGAATGGGCTTCAAATCAAAGTACAGGGTTAAAGTCCTGTCTCACTGAAGTACACAGGAGTTGTATCACCAAATTTTGTGCAGAACTAATCAAAACTTCTAATCCATGGAAGTATTACATATGGTATTTAAGTACTATCTACAACAAGTTTGCATAAGTCTCATAGACAGCAGTGCCACAAGATGATATAGTGGTTTCTTTCGTCCACCACAAGTGTCCTAACAGGTGCTTTCCACATTCAAATATCTGTTTGCAGCACAGCTTTCAGACACCCATAGTTTGTCATTTGCATTTATTTTGGGTGACTGGATATAAAAAAACAATGGCTTCTAGTCATTCTAAATTCTATAATGGTCATAGACCAGAAATATTGTAGCTTATAATTCCTACAATAGCTTTTTTAAATATTCATTTTTTTTCTAGGACTATACTATATTGTTTTTGCTTTTTAACATATGATTTACATAAGGTTCTTCAATGCTTAGCCACCTTTCCCTGAATACAGTACACAGGCATTAATGTTAGGACACGGTCTGTTTTCTAAAATGGCATTTTCCAAATGCTTCATGCCCCATGCAGATTGCAGACACCCAGAGTTTGAAGCACGCTTACCCTTTGATTCAGCATCAATGACGCAAGATGCAATAGTGAGAAACAAGCAGCATTTCTGATTAGCAAAGTCCTTTGTGCCAATTAGGACATCATGCAAATGGTATCCCTCCACCCTGTTCAAACCATGCATTTGACAAAAGCAATTCTCACTTTACCTGTAATGCTCCACCACTGATGAGGAAAGGGCCTTAGAAGACATTATCTATACCACAAACACATGAATGCCTGTGTCAATTCCAGGGAGCACATTATAACCATATTAACAAGAGCTGCCAAGACACGTAGCTATTACACTATTTACCTGTAAATTAGCTAAGACATCAAACTCAGAGATTTAGCTGTATTAAAAATGAGAACCGTGTACCTTTTTTTTTTTCTATTACTGCAAAACTGTGAGAAGATATGTCAGTATTTAAAAGCCTAACTATAGTAAAAATTCCTTTGGAGTATCACAACAAAATGCTTTTTTTCAGAGTTCAGAGCAGAATGTAATAAAATTAAACAAATATTGAGAAAGCTGGTATTCCCTTAATGTCCACTAAATGATCATATTACAAGCCACGATTACATTACCAACTATAATCTGCTTTAGGAAATAATTTGCGCATGAGATTAAGCTCACCACTTTTGAAGAAAGTAAATGAACATGTTCCTAACTGTAAGCTTCTTTTAACTTAATTCTTCTTATCCGGAACTGCTTCCTTGTTTTGCTTCAAAACTGCTTTGCAAAAACTCCAGCATGAAGTTGCTTCAGTCATCAGACTGATTAAAACTTCTGAGTCCAATAAAAACATTTACGCATATTTTTATCTTTAGCCACAATGCCAAAGGCCAGATTGATCTGCCATAAATACAACTGGGAAAGAACTCTGTTGACAGAACTGTGAATGCTCTACAGTGGCAAGGACATGATGCTCACCTCCACTGTCATGCCAGACAGATCTACAGGAATGGCCAAGGTAAGGAATGTGACCTGCCGCTACTAAATTAATAGTAGGGAATTCTAGAGAAAAAATGTTTTGTGCCTAACTGGAACAGGAAATGATCATCAATAAAAATAGGAAGGTACTTCCTGGGAAGTATTCAACACAACAAAAAACAGGACTGCAACATGAGAAATGAGACCTTGGGGACTTCCAGTAAATTCATAAAATTCATATTCAAAATAGAGCTTCCAAAAAGTATTTTAAAACAAGCAAATACATCTCTTTAGGTTAAATATGTATGTAGATTTTATTCCTGCTATATTTTAGAAGAAGATTCTGTGATAATGTTATGAGACTTTATACAGTATGAAAACATGAGTTAACAAAAACTCAGTAACAAAAAAATCTGAACAATACTTCATAAGCTATTTAAGTGGCTTTCTGAAATATTAACTGACATACAAGCAAACAGGTTTGCAAATTCTTCCAGCTCCTCTCTTTTTGAATTTGTTTAAACTGTTCTTAAAATAAACACATTTTTACAGCATGAGTGGAATACTGATGATGTCTTTTATTACATACACCACTAACATCTAAATAGATACACAGTAAATACAGCATACTATCTGTAGAAGGAAAAAACCAGTACGTACTCTGGGACCACAGTATCAATTTCCAAGTAATTCCTGTTTGTCTCTCTACCCATAAATGTGTTACACTGAAATGGAAGCAGTTTTGCCGAGTGAATCAACTGTGAGGACTTGGATTTGGAAGACCTGATTCCTATTTCCAACTCTGCTGCTAGCTTGCACATTACCTTGGGCAACAAATGTCATCCCTCTGTGCTTTGGTCACTATATGTTTACAATGGGAAAATAAAACTTACCTTCTTTTATTTGAAAAGGTGAAAGTGCTACTGAAAAAACTGAATCACACCTAGTTCTTTTGTATGGGAACATACCTAGATCAGAACTATACACTGGATATTAGGTTAAGATTATTAAACAGTGACATATATATATTAAAAACCCTGTAACTATGTATATATATTTTTTTTCATATTAACCTTTGGGTAGAAGTCTGTAGTGTACCTTAACACAAAAGTACATATTCACAGATGTACTGGGTTAGGGTACAAGAACTCACCTGTATGGCTGCTTCGTTTGCAATATGTATTTGTTGTAGATTTTGATTTGGATGTTAAGTAGGTTGAATTGGAGCCAATGGAACTAGAGGACAGGGATTTCCCAAGATTATCAGAACTCTTCTTTATAATATTGGTTGCTGTCTTGCTCCAATCTAAAAATGATTGAAAAAATTTACATAAAAATTACTATTGGCAATTGTACTAAATACCTAATTTATTCAGTTATGAATGTTTCAAGTATCAGATGCATTGCTTGATGTTGCTTACAACAAATGACCTATCCTTTTTCTGTCAGCCTCTTCGGTTCTTAAGAAATAAACTAAATATTACAACTTGATTAACTTGGCTGCTTACTACAGTTACTATTTATGACCAGTAGTTAAAATTGGCAGCCCTGTTTTTAACACTCCAACAATCATTTTGTTGGATGGCAGAACTGTAAGTAAGACTCAGATTTCCAGGAAGCATGAGAGCAGTGAAGATATGTAACAGCATGAGGATGCCAAAGGTTCATGACCTGAACAGAGAAATCCAAAGGGATTTCCAACAGAAAAGGTAGGAACAGAAACATTTACAGAGACCTTTTCATTTGAGGGCTTGATCTGCTGATGTAGATAACACATACTAGTGGATTTGCACTTGCTGTTATAGGGTTAGCATATTGTTGCACTATGAATAACGATGAATGATAATGGTTATTCAGTAGTTCATATTTGAATAATTTTGTCAGAACCATTAACACAATAGGCTCTTATATTGGAATAATTTCTAAAACTAAATTAAATAATTAAGACCAATAAACTTACTGAGTAAAACTGACATTGAAAATCTCATCACATGTTCACCAATACCAGTATCCTCCAGAATAAATCTATTTAACTATTGTATCATATACCTATGGGTAGGTACAGGCAGTTTCACACAGTGGTCTTACTGCTGTTACCATTCTAATTCACTGTACTACAGTGAAAATCACAAAATGGATGAGACATCCTAACCAAAGACATGTTGCTTTAGCCTCGTCTTAAATCAAGAGAAAGATTTTACCCTAAGTCATTGCTATAGGTTACTGTTTCTCTGATCTAGATATGACAGCGTTGCAAGGCTTTGGTTTGTTTCTTGCTTTGCTTGATCATAACATGCCCTAAAGTTCACTTCAATCAGATAAATATGCAGGATTACATTTGGCTTATACTTCACTGTTCTGCCTGCAGACTGTGTCAGGTTCACAGAGAATAAAACCAGCCAGTGGTGAAGCGTTGGTTAACACTTGCTGTAATGACACCACATTAAATACATCACTGACATATTTGAATCCTTCAAGTTTTTGTTTCTATCATCCCCACAAGCTGCCCAACAGCAGCATAAAAATCTGGAAATAATTTGATTCATCTGTGTTTTCCAGTTCAGGAGTTAGAGCATGAACCACATGGAAACTGAACGTATGAAATAATTTGGATGCCTGTTCAGAATGAATATGTTTTTCCTAATTCGTATTAACTCTTTGAAATCATGAGTCAGATTTTCTTACTGTAAAGTGAAAGCATAAATATTTCATAGTTTACAATGAGAATAAATCCCCTAAACAAAACAGAACAAGACAAAGCAAAGTTCTTGATTGCAAAGCAGTTGCTTAAAACCTTGAAGCAATCCTTGGATGCCAAGACAGAAAGGGCACAAAAGTATTTGGAACACAGCTATAATCCAGGATAGGCTGTTTTACCTCAGTAAGCAATGAGCTTATGCCACTTTACATCACCTGTGGAGATGAACCCCAGTCATTGTGCAGGAATCATACAAACAAGAATGACATGATCCCTAATCATTATATATATAGCAAAGCAGGATCAAGTTGCCTAAACACAGGAGTCTAACGCCATCTGAGTTGGCCAAAGGTACAGGAGACTATATACAGTGACCCACTCTGAGGTGTCCAAACCAACTGTAGAAGTACTCTACATCCATACAGATAAAGATGAACATCACTTTTGAAATCTAATCAGGCTTCTGCTAAAGAAAGACTAAGGCAAAAGACCTTGGGGTGTTTCTATCTGCTTTTTAAGAAATGATCCTACATCAACCTAATAGTGAAGAATTTAGTCAACATAATTTAGTCAGCAGGAGAAAAGGCATAAGATTGGCTTTTGAATGACAGAATTTGAATATCTGGACATTTTTAAAAATTTATTTATATATATATTTTTAAGGCTCCAAACGGCCTTCCAAAACCATGTGTATAGCACTACAAAATTTACCAGCTGCCTTCAGTGGAAAACTGAAAGAAGATCTGAGACTTTTTATGAAGTGATATCTGAAAAGCCCCTTGGCAATTGCTATTGCTAAAGTGAAGTGATAGCCTATGATTAATCAATTTTTCCACATCTCTGGCTTCCATTATATTATATTAAAAATAGTGTAGCAGGCTGATCACCTGGACTTTCCAGCCTACTGCAGCAAATAAGGAGGGGAGCTGTAACTTGTTTTTACCTGAATTGTCTGCCAGTCGAAATCTGCCACAACAGAGATGTCTCCTCCATTGTTTCTGCACATTTTCTTTCATGGCACAATGGAATACAAATATAAATAAACCTATGACAAAAGAAAATAAAACATATATTTTAAATATATAAACAGATCGACTAAAGTCTGGTAACAAAAGACTATGAAGTACAAGCAAAGAAAAATCATGGCTAAGTTTTCTTATTGTCATCTATCCATATGCCTCATTTAATAGATAGGAAAATTAATTATAGCTTTCCCATCCTCCATCTGCTATATATATGTCTGGGATATCAGAAGAGAGAGAAGAGAGCCTGTTTATTGACATTGCTGCTTCACATCCAGCTCAGTGTGGTTATTCTACTTTTTTAGCTTAGATGGAAATCATTAAAAGGTTTTGGTTTTGAACCAAATGGAAATTTTGCACCCAATAGGACATTGCAGCCAGACTGCAGGGTAAGCACAGACAATATTTTGTTAGCTGGAAGATATTTTATCTCCTGTTCTATACCCACAGAATTATGGGCTGTGTTCTTTCAAAACCTGAAGATTTGAAATTGACAATAAAGGGTGCCAAACAAACAAACAAAAAAACAAATACCACTTGGATTTATGTTCATCACATGCATGTACTTGAAATGATTATGAAAATGGTAAAAATATGCCCATAAGTACTAATTAGGTGTCCAGATACTTCTTTTCTTCCAAGAAAATTGTCTGGTTTGTGCATGTAATTATAATAAAAGCGTTTAAGAATGTTTTTGTAGATTTCAGTTTTTTATGCAATCGTATAATCTCTATTTTCAGTAGAGAAGATGGGCATCTCCTTATGTGATAACAAAGGCTTTGGTAGGGTGTATGGTACAATTTCATCATCCTACAGAGATACTTTGGAGCTAAATATAGCAGTTGGACATTTCATGTGCTCTTGGCACTTCCCAGGCAGGCAACAGCTGTGGAATCTTCCATCCTTCCTGGGCCTGTCCTATTCTTGTTCTACTCTTATTCCCTGGGAGACAGCCAACCTGAGGCTGAACACCTGATGGCAAAAGTTACCACCAAATCCCTCATGATTATATCTTAAACGTGAATAAATATTACATAATGTGGGCAAATGTGGTTAAGTGACATCCTCTAAGACTGTTCAAGATGATCATGAATAGCTCCATATTATAATGCCTACTATGTTTCAACTGGTAGAATGCAATGGCAGGGTATAGCTTGGAAAAACTGATCTATAGCATAAAATTATCCTCTCTTCTCCAAAGTGCTGAGGTATAATTTTACATGAATGCTGGTTATTGAATGGGACTTGTATTTGCTTATTGCACTCAGTCCAGGCTGAGACCACCGAGGTCAGAGAAACAAAACAGCTAACTTCATTAACTTTAGAAGGTTGTGTAAAGGTTGTGTAATGAAACTTTTTTTTTTTTTTTCTTTTTCAAGAGCTGATGGGAGAAAAAAAAGAGAGAAAGAGAAGCACAATTTAAGGAAGGCAAACATACTTTAATGCATACCATATGCAAGCTCTGTTCAATTCTGGTTACTGTGTTTGCATTTAGTAAAATAGTTCGGTTTGTGCTTCACTTTTAACACAGAGTAATTCCAGTGCAATCACTAGCAGCTTTTACTTGCTGAGAGGTATGCAATTGTTTGTGCTGTAAGTACCTCCTAGGACTTCTGTGCTGCTACAAGCTTACTAAATTGATATTTAATTAAATTGAAATGAATGTTTGGAACATTTTGAATGGTTAAAAAAGAAAATGTCTATGTCTAATGTATTACAAAATGAATGCATAGTGTTAAATACTTTGTCTTTGCCCTGTCTGGGCTTGGTTTCTGATTTTTTTTTCTTCTCTGTATTTCATTTTTCATTAAGTTCACAATGTGCTTTAGTAACACAACTTTGGTTTTGTTTCCCATAGCCAAATCAGACCCTAGGCTTGGCTCTAGCTTGGCTCTGACTTGAAAGTATTTGGCTTGCCCAGGCATATATATGAAATGAACAGCCAAAAAAGAAATGTTCCCAGATTTTTTACTCTGAGCGTCAAAGAGAGAAAAAATCATTTCCTTTGTAGATGCAATAGCAAAGTATAGTAATACCAGTAGTTGGTGCAATTTACTTTTTTCATTGCCAGTGTGTAGCAAAATAGGTTTACAGAGAGAGGTTGCTGGTGTAGCTTAAAACACTGGTGCAGCTTTCACAAACTCAAGAGAGAGAACAGACAAGTTTATGGAGGGGTCAGTAACTAAATTCATGCTAATACCAGTGCTAACACCTTTCTGCTGATAGAAAATGCTTCCTGAAGCAAACCCTTCTTTTTCCTTTGCACTATTTCATCCCGTTACTGCCAGGTCCATGTGTGCTACACCAGATATAGGTGATTTAAAATGCTCTTTTCCTTATTCCTTTAGCTTTGCCCAACTCTTTCTGACACAGCAATATACATTTTTCCAGGATTGTTATCTTCCTGTGCTTGATATGACCTGCCTGAACATATGCTACACCATCTTTGCTACTACAACCCATGAGAAGATCATCACTCGTCTTCTTCCTGCATTTACTCCTCAGAGTTTTTGGTTTCATCTTCTGACCTAGCTGCCTTCCAAATACTCATTTTCCATTGAACAGTGCTATTACCCCACAGAGACTTAAGCAGTGGTGGTCAACCTTGTGTGCACTCTGCACATACAAGCTTAATTGATTGTGCTGGAAATTCTGGTTAAAGAAAACTTGTTGAGTTTGATCCTTGGCATGCTTTTCAGAATGTGAATCTTTTTTCATGTTCTTCCCGTAATTTAATCTCTCTAGGCCCTTCTAAATTTCTAACACGGACACATTACAGCAAATACTTCATTTTGCTCCTACGGGAGTATCAGAGTCTGCCCATTGGAAAAAAAGCCTTAAGTAAGAACACCACATACAAACATTATTTTGCCATTTTGACTAGCATTTCAGGTTGAAACTGAACCAAACCAAAAACCACAACATTATTCTCTTTCCACGAAAGCTCAATAAATCTTTTAGCTCAGTAAATATGTCTCAACTGTAACAGATAAAATCCACACAGTGTTATATTAAGTAATTTTTCCATTAAGGGCAGATATTTTGCTGACCCTAGGAATATATTTATTTTTTTATCTCAATATTTGTGTGGCAAAACACACACTCCTCCAATGACATCCTTGTGTTTAGGTTTTGTATGTTGTTTTTTGTCTGTTTCTGGGCATTATTATAGTTATAATTATTATTATTATTATTTAATCTCAGTATGTATGTGGTATAATACACACTCCTCCAATGACCTTCTTGTTTTTTTCTTAATTTTAGTTTTTCTTTATTGGTGGCACACACGGGGGTGGAGATTCTTATGTCATTTGGTACATATGCAGATCAGCTCTGAGCCAAAATTCTTTTAAATAAGATCTATATAATTCTGTAATTTATAACCATTAAATTACAATTTATAGCATTTTTCAGAAGGATGAACTATGTAGAAAAAGTAAAATATTCAAAATTTCAGAAAAGAAAACAAAAAGAAGCTACCTACAATAGTTACTGTATTTTCATTAAAGAATCGAAGAATATCACTTATCTCTGAGCTCTCTTTCCACCTGGAAACAGGACTGGATTTTGTTTTATGAGCATTCCATGTCTTAATAAAATAGATATGAGCTTTACAAATTCCCTACAGGAATAAATTAAAGAAAGAGGCTTCCTATATTTGTTATAATCAGTGAAAGGAAATGTTGAAGGTCATACAGCATCTATCATCAGAGATCACTGCAGACTATTAGCTAGGAACAGCACTATTTATAATATAGTGCATTTTATTAAAAAGGCTTTGAAATGTTAATTAATTTAACAAAGACCTTCAACCTATGTGTAGTAGGTAAAACTATTCCACAGAATGCAAAACTAATGATGTTTTAGTATCAGGGAAAGATCCAGAGAACTTGGATCACAGTTCTCTAGTCAGACCTAAGATCTCCCAGAAGAGTGATAGCTCAAATATTGTTTGTTCACAGAAAAGAAATTCAGCTTACCTTGCAATGAGTTGAAAATGGAGAAGAGGTACAGGAAGGGCAAAGTTAAGGGGCCCCAAGCAAAAAAGGCAAAGCCCCATGTCATGCCCAAGAGGAAGGTCAGGCTGACCACGCTACGGAGGTTCCTCAGGATCTCTTCCTTTAGAGTCCTATTAGTTCTTTTCCCATTCCTCCCGCAGATCTGCACCATCACCACCACAAACATGGCAACATTCAAGAGAAACATGATTCCAAAGTATCCAGCACAAGTCACATAAAAGACAACTTCATTCTTGATCCAGCAGCTGAGAAAAAAAAAAGAAAAAAAGGAAACTATGACCATTTTTAGGTAATGCAAAATATCCTCCAATTATCTATGTGACTGCAAGGAAAAGCAGCCTGTGTCTGATTCCATTGCTGCAGAGGTAAAATTTCAAGTGAAGCCTTTGTCCATTTTCTGTTTTTAAATAGGATGACGTTCAGTGGCATCTTAATACACTATAGCACATACTAGCATCTTGTCAGAAATCTGAGTGTTGCCCCTCATTTAGGTAAAACTAATTAAAAGGAAAATCTGATCACAGATACAAGCAGTGGGAATTGCAATCTCATCATGCAACTCAGTACAAGTAGCTTCGCCACCTTTATCAGTGTGAAGCATAGGATGCTTTAATAACAGAATACTCAAGCTTGGATCTTCAGTGCTAAAATCTGAAGTTTCTGCCACTTCAGCTAAAGGAGAACTCATGGCTCTAAAGAAGAAGCAGTATGGGTAGACCTTTGAGGTAGCCATTTGATAGTCAGTCATTTGAGAGATCTAGCTTATACCTCTAGCATCAAATGGCTACAATGATTAGCATTATACCTTAACAAAAACCCAGAATGATATTTTACTTATCATGACAAAGCTTTGCCAGTCAAGGAACAGAAAATGTGGTAACAGTCATATAAAAACGTTGGTATTTGGAGTTTATTTTTTGGACGTTGAGAAAAAAATGTAGAAAGCTAATGACCTACATTGACAAAGGACTACTTTATTTACAAAGGAAATTATTTTTATTTTACTTCTTTCTTGCTCACAACTAGAATATGCAGCTTTCATTTTAAATAAACCAAAACAGGTATTTTTATTTTTGTGAAACAAAATTTATAATTATTCTTTTGTCAGAAGTGTGTTTGCACCTCACACTAGGTAATGTAGATTTCCCTCCAATTTTTCTTATGTTCTTCTTTTCCTTTAGATTCAAATAATTTAGAAGACAATTTTGTCCACTTTTCTTGTTTTATCCACCTGTGACTTTTCAAAGCAATCTGACCAATGCTTTTTTGTTGTTCTGGTTTTGTTGGTGGTTATTTTTTTTTTAGATTGTAAATGCTAAATTGTAAGAAATTAAAAGTACTCACAAGTCATCTCCTCCTTGCCCGCTAGCATCTTTGCCGTACAATTCTTTGCCATAAATCTGACTTGCATTAGTATTCGTGCTTGATAAAACAATTGCTATCACTAGAGCTGGCAAACCTGTAACACGAGATAATTGTAGTTAGCTTTCAAATCCCTTAAACTTTCAAAATCACCATGCGAAGCTGAATTATGGATATTTCCATCACTATTGCTTTAGTATAGAGTATACTGAGGTAGTTCTAGGTCAGAAAACTGCACAGAGAAATAGAGGAAAATAAATCATTTTTTCAAACTGTACCCATGATTAAAGCTTTCAAAGTACTTAATAAGCATTAATGAATTAACCTCATAATGTTCTATAAGTTAGGAAATGCTATTTTAATATGTGATAAGTATGTGATAATTCTCTCAAAGCACTTGAACATGGGTTCTCATAATAAAGTGAGAAAAAGACTAACAAACTACTAAAAATGAGATTTAGTGGAGGGATGGGATTGGGATTTTTTTTTTGAGGGATTTTTTTTCCAGAGATGCTGATGGATTTAATTAGGCTGGGAAACCAGGGAAAATGAACTTCATTTCTCCTCTGCTTCTTTCAGCTGTAAATGTCTTCTCTTTTTCTAAAACGTTATATATCCTTTACTTAAATGTGTCCAAAAAATGAAGTAAACTGTATATTTTTTATTAATATAGTAAAGGGAATATTTGGGGAAACTAACAGACAACTATGTGGATGAGGACTATGTGCAGAGAGGTTCAGCTCACACCAAACAAATGCACATTTCCTGACATGCCATATTTTACATGCCTTATCCCTGCAATGACAAAACAGTTTCAAAGGGGAAGAGGTTAATTTGCTTTTCCTACCACTCAGTCCTTGTCTGCTTCTGAGGTTGCCAAAAAGGATGCTAGTTGCCAATGGAAAGACATCAATTATCAGCTGGACTGAGGTCAGTGCTCTAGGCATGAGGTTAATGGTTTTGTATTGTACTGTATTATTTCAAACACAATATGTGCATTCAGGAAGAAGGCACAGATTCCTGATATTAAAAAAAAAAAAAAAGAAAGAATAAAAGCTGTGCTGCTTGAGCCTCACAGTATTACATTTTCCAATTCAGTCCTATATTGTACACTGCTTAGGGCAGGCAGGATCTCTCTGTGGTTTAAACACTGTTGAAGCATAGGAAATTTCTGATTCCACCATAGGGTTTGTATTTTTCAGCAAGGAACTTCAACCTCAGTTGAGAGCTTTTTGAAAGTCAATGCAAAGATCCCCATGGGCTTTGTAGTAACTGCAAGGGTTTCTCAATTCATTGTGCGCCATGGTTCTCTTATATGGCTGTAACACCTTGGCCTCTCTGGAAAGACCAGCGTATCCAGTCTGCTGCTCCTCCTCAGGCAGAGATTTGCAGTTCTGGTGTGTTTGCATGGAGTTATCCACAGGAACTGTGGTCTTAGTGACACAGAGCACTGGCTCTATGCCAGCACCTTGGGGGGGAGGGAGGGGCAGGGGAAGAAACTATGCTGATTTTGATTCTGCTTTGCATCTTTTATATACTGTCATTTCAAATAACACACTATGTACAAACTGCATGTACTGAACTCACCCCAGCCGATGATGCAAAACTTCAGTATATAACGCCGTATATAGGTGTTAAACACTTTAACTAGAGCAATGTACATATGAACCGCTTCTAGTCCCATCCATGTAAAGGTGGCCAGAAGAAAAAAATGCAAAAGTACAGCAACAGCTATGCAGAGGCCATCTATGTCAAACGATGCAATCCAACCATCAAGCAAGAAGATCAAGTTGAGAAAGAGCAGAGCTGTGCTCAAATTCATCAGAATTTTGGAGGGATAATCTCTTCGCAGCTTCCTAGTGAGAGAAATACAGATGCTTATGATTAATTGGTTTCAACTACCCAAGTTGCTTACAGTAGCTAGGTTTATCAGTTTAAAAAATAAATAAAAGTACAGGGATCTCCTCTTAGCCATAAGCTATTGTGGCAATAAGGCATAGAGACACGTCACAGAATCACAGAATCACAGAATCGAAGAGGTTGGAAGGGACCTCGAAAGATCATCAGGTCCAACCCCCCTGCCAAAGCAGGCTCCTTAGAGCAGGCTGCCCAGGTAGGCGTCCAGACGTGCCTTGAATATCTCCAGAGAGGGAGACTCCAGAGAGGGAGATGTCCTTCTCTGTGATATTGCTGAAGCCTTCAGCTGTATGTTCTAGGGGAAAGCCATCACTTGTTTGGGTTCTTAATGAACTACTTTACTGCCACAATATTTTAGCAGCTGATTTATTATTATTATTAAACTTTCAAATTAAATATAATACAATGCAGTTTGTACCTGAAACAAGAACTGAAGAGACTTAAAAGAAATCTTTCAAAAAATAACTGTCCAGAAGATCCTGTCTGATCAATTTATATATTAATCTTTGGTTACTTTTTGGAAGATATTGTCCAGTGCTTGCTGTTACTTTTCCTTCCTTCCTTCCTTCCTTCCTTCCTTCCTTCCTTCCTTCCTTCCTTCATCTTAGGAAGACTGAAGATCAACTTAATTTTCTTTTTTAATTGATACACATTGAAATCTATGAACTGAGGGGCAACTTCAGCCATCTTGGACCAAAATATTATACCATAGGTAATGCAACAGGAATGCAATAATTAGAGGTATCTAGAACTATTTCTGAAGATCTCAGAAGCCTCCCTTTTCTTCCCCCCTTGGAAAGTATCCTTTAGCAGCTACTCTGTTTTGTCCTGCTCCAGGCAGAATTGTTTCTCTGTGTTGATGTGATTCTTTTCACTGTTCACAGAACTGTATCACTTCAAAACTTTTTCATTCCCTTGAATCACTTGTTAAAATTGTTGTAAAACTTCACAAATTAGCTTCATTTTATTTCTCTTCTCCACTTCCTTCTGAAGGGCTCCAGAATGTAATTGTTCAAGTCAGAAATTTTTCTTTTTTATTCAGGACCTACTATGCTCACAGGTTTGATTTGGTTTTGTTCTTACAAAAAGCCCGGCTGTGGATTTTATAACACATATCTGATACGGTAGGATGTCATACACCCCAAAGAGAAAATTTTGGGATATATTAGGCTTGTTGCCTGGTCTCAGCAGCACAACACATTAGAAACAAGAGAAGAGAGTCTGAAGTTATATGCCCCTTGAAAAAAAGTTTCTACTTATACCATTGTGCCCGGGATTCTGCAGGTTTTTTTTTTTTTTTTTTTTTTTTAAATATACATTTCCCTTCCAAGGCAAATAAAACACACCAACCATCTAGCTAATTTATTTTGTTCATCACAGAGAGGTACTTCCTTTGTGACCTTTTCTGACAGAACCAATACTTACTCAAATGCAATATATGTCAGAAGAGTTGCAGCTGAAAATATAGCAGATATCCCACAGCCTATGTAAGTGATGAAAGTGAGGATCTTGGTATTCTGTGGGTCTATTTCTGTAGTGGTTCGCTGAAGGTCCTATGTGAGACAGGAGGAAGATGTAACAGTTACAGCAAACTCCTTTTTTCATGAGCACAACATTTTTGTTTGGTAATTAGACAAGTAAAACTCAAAAACACTGGCAATAACACTATAACCCTGACATTAGGGTTCATGTTTATCAAGTATATTTAGTTTATAGTTGTTACACCTCTCACTTCCTTCCCATAGCTCTTGAAAACATTGTGCTGTAAGTATTATAACTGCTGGGTTAAGCAGATAGACAGAGCCTGATGCTGATCCTTATAATTCAGTACTAGGAATTCAAATGTCCTCCTGTGGAAAAAATTTCCCTCTTCAATCTTTTTAGTTCAGTTGCTTATAGGCATCTCTTTTAAAGAAGATATTTATGTTGAATATGTATTGAAAATATAATTAAAAAATATTCATAATGAAATATACAGAATTCTGGGGAGTTTCTGACATCACTTCTTGTTATTAAAAGTTCATGAGTCAATGTAGCTAATCATCTGTGGGTGAAAGCAAGGGCAAGATATTACTCTTCATTTTTATAGTCTGTTTTGACATGGAAGCTACAGTTATAAATGTTGGTCAGAAAAGTAGTGACAAAGACAACATTTCAAAAACAAACCAAAACTGGAAATGAAGCAGGAACATCTTGAGGATTTTTTTTCCAGTTTTCTGTCCAAATGTAATTGCCACATAGTACTGTCTGAGAATAAATGCCAGTGTTATTTCCTTCTTTAAGGAAAAGAAATAATGAGAATGTTTGGATCTATATCACTGTGGAGTAAATACGAGCAAATACTGGCATATAATGGTGTCTATTCTACAATCAGTGTAACTATTATCCCAAGCGAAATCGTCTAGCAAAAAGACACCAACAAAAGGCTACAAAACATGCCATTCTTCATAGGAAAATGAAGGAGCTGTATGCAGTTTTTTACACCCTGTCCCAACCTTATATATATAAAGAGAGTGTTATCTGAAAACAATTTAATATCTAAGTGAAAGTCAGAAAACATTATTGAAGTGGAAAAGCAATTAAAACAGTCAAAAATGTGTAAAAAATCTATTGGAACACAGCCCAAATTCAAAGAACTTCTGCCTTATTTCCTAAAGCCACAAAAGCATTCAGGGAGGAGAAGGGACTCATTGAGTATATCCTAAAGAAAGTCCTTTTTTTTCCCCATTCAAGGATGAAAAGTGAAACAAGACTGCAATTTAGCTTGCAAAAAGACAAAAAGCTTATGACTATTTCTCATTGACATCTGAACATGATGTGAAGAGAGCAGTTCTGTTAGGAAAGCTCTAAAAGGCCAAAGCTGAAAAATCAATGTCTGTAGCTTCCTTGTGCAGTTAAGTCCTATGTGCCACTGCAAAAAGGTAAATCAAAAAAAAAAATAAAAATCATTAGGAGTATTGCTCTGATAAGGAGCCAACATCTTTCCTGCAGGCTTTATTTACAGGCCAAAGAATATTAATTTCTCACCAAAAGAAATTTCAGCCTACTTCTGAAGGTTGAACAATCACCAAATTTTAAGATCAGATTGCAATAATCAATCTTTTTCATGTTGAGATTTTTTTCTTTCAAAAACACATCACACAGGAAAATTGCTGGAGACACCTGAATACTAGAGGAGTCATATTCCTGAGGCTGAAGGTACCTGAAGGTACCTTTGTCCATCTTCTTGATACGCTAAGCTCTACCTACCTCAGCCACTCATCCATTTAAAAGTGAACAGCAAATACGGTTTTACAGATTTTGCAAAAGAAGTTATTACTTTATACTTTTTGACATTAAAATGATATAAATCTTGTTGGATTTGCAAGCAGAATTTCCAAGGTGTGATTTAGCCCCTTGAATCTCAGTAAGAAGGGGAATTACTGTGCTCTTTTCTTTTCATTGTCATTAACAATTTTGCTGACTGCAGGACATTTCCTGAAAATACAATGCTCTACGTTTTGTTCTGAAACAGTGTCTCAACTTCTTGAGAAAGAAGTGTCTCAACTTCAAGAGAAAATATTTTCTCTTTTTTTTTTTTTTCCCCTGTAAATATTCACCGACTTTGTCATTTCGCTAGTAAAGGGGTTAGTACTGAGCCTTGGTTTTACCATCCCTTATTCTGGCTTTGTTTTTCACCTATGTCCCGACTTTGAAGTTGGGTATTATAATATGCTATTTGTATTTTGGTATCACTCAGAAGTCTCAGCCAGAAGTCTTCTTATGGGCACATTTCAATTTTTTAAAATTTTTTAATTGCCCACTTCTTCTTTCATTTTCTTTATTGATTACCTTATACTTGAATACTTATCATTAGGCACTTTGTTATAAAAATAAAACAACACTATATGATAATAATGATCAATAACAGAAAATGTTTTAAGATTAAAATCATTTGCAAAAGGAATATCATATCAAACATGAATCAAGAAAGTTGTCTTGGCCCAAGAGAAATACTACATTGCTATTCCTAGGAAAGATAACTTAGTGAACAACGACAGTTTGCTTACCATTAGGACCCCAAAGTGTGTGAGGTGGTTGCATAAACAAACTGTCTCATTTTCATTGGATTCTGCTTGCACTTTGCAACCTGTAGGGTTCCAGCCACCATTGCCACCTATGGAAAGGAAACAAGAGAAACCATACTTTCCAACAAACTTGTATCGTTCTTTCATTGGATTCCTCACTTCGTCTTGTGCAAACACAGAAATGCATATATAATAAATATATAATACCACTGAATATTAAGAAGTCAGTAAAGAAGAAACTGTTAGATTTCATAGTTTTTTAGAAAATTCCACCAGACGTGTCGCAATAATGGCCTACTGAGCAGAAGCAACAGTTGGAGATTTATAATAAAGGTTGGGAGATTTTTGGTTATTGATGGATGAATAAGACCTATGTGTATCATGCATTAAGACACACCTTTGTTTTACCCAATAATATCATGGTTTTAGAACTCCCTTTTACCACCATGATGCGATGTCTGCACATACTGCCCTCCTATTCACATATCCCCAGGCACAAGAAAGCAGAGGCCTAGGAACAGAGGGTCCTACCTTTGCTCTCTGCAATATGTAATGTAAGTCAGTGTGGATAGAGAGAAACTTTATATACAGATTTAAAAATAACATTTATCAATATATATATTATATACATATAATATATTAATATATTATATATTAATATAAGCATAAAAACATTGTATTAAATATAAATATGTATATTATGTAAGATATATTAATATATACATATATGAATGTATATTAAATTACGTGTATTAATTAATAAATACATATTTAAAATATTAACTAAATTTACATAAAAAACCTTTAGTAAGAATATTTAACATCTTCTGTTACTAGTGACCTTACTAAACAGAAGAAATTATTCAGTTTAAAGATTTATCTAACTCTGCAAAGACTAATAGAGAAGTAAAAAGGATCAAGACCGAGACTGATTATACAACTTAGACACCTTTTTTCCCAATGTAAAAGAAATGACAATATTTTTAAACTTACCATTTTTATTCATATCCCAGAAGACACAGGTAGGCTTAGGATCTTCCTAAGAACACATGCAAAAGTAGACCTTTTATACCTCTTCAGATATAAATCTCATCAACATGCATACTTTTGCAGCAGATGTTTTACTACATATCTTTTCATTTGATGAGCAGTAGAAAAAAATATTATTTTGGACTGTTGAAATTTTGTCTAGTGTTAAACCAGACCTTATTCTCCTTAAAAAGACATTTACCCTAATTATAAATCATAGAGCATTGTTCATCTTCAGTGTTCCTTTTCCACATCCTCAGAATGAGAAAGTTTTATTGTCTCACTAAAGTTATCCATGAGTATGATGTCTTTACAGAGCTTAAATATTTTTAACTGTTTACTTCCTCATGAGTTCTTAGTGAATCCTTAATGTAAATGGCCTCATAACTCTGCAAAAGCCTGCTGAACCTTAGTGGAGGTTGTTGTGCCTCACCTTAAAATAATCATTATAATGAAATGTAAGGTGAAGTTACGTGAAAATTATGAACCAGGTTCTCATTCCATGAACAACATTCTTAGGTATTGCATACCAACTTCTTTCTTAATTTCTTTAGTGCTATTGTCTCTTTTGCAGTAGCTACTGATAACTGTTTTAACTGAAACAGCATGAGCCAAAAGGTTGCATGGACTTTTTTTCTGTAAATTAATTGTAGTCATCTTTTTAAAATGGGGTTCTGTCCATTCTTCATTTGAAGGAAACCATATAACAACAAAACCTTAGGGAACTATTAAAAAAGCAATTTCATTATGGTCAAATAATTTAAGTCATTTTAACATTCCAGCGTAAAAAGTAGTGTCCCTGGTCATGAACGTGGTCACAAACTGGTCGTGAACAACGGTTTTACCTAGACTTATTTGCACAAATTGCTTGTGAGTGGCAGAATCAATAGTCTTTCAGATAAATGCTAAAATATGAATGGATTGGGAATGTTTGAGGATGGAGAAGTTATTTATTTTTGCTTTTTCTTTTCTTACTTAATTTTGTTTCAGAGATTTTATTTCCATTTGGGTTTACATTCAATATATATAGTCAAAATCCACTCAAAGCAATGAAGCTGTGTGCACAGCCTTTACTATACATAATTTACATTCCTGTTCCTCTGAATAATCAGTGTCTTCTTACTTGAGTTTTGGTATGCTTAATTGTAATCTTCACATAATCCTGAAGATCCCGAATAGTTATGTTTCCAATACTGCATGCCACAACAAAACTTGTCAAGTTGGCAGGAGTTTCTGCATCCTTTAAAAGATTCAGAAAAATATAAAAAATTCTCACACAGCACATAACATAAAAGCCAGAGTACAGTTTTATTTTTGCAGCATACCAGAATAAATAAACTGTCAGCATTTCTACAATTTCAATCATGTAATATAAGAACGTTTTGTTTATAAAACCAAATTCTGAATTTGCCTCATGGAAGTTTCCCTATTTTCTTTATAGTCATAAATACATTTGGACATTATTATAAAGAAAGGTTAGAAGGTATACTTTCCCCGTTTAATCTTTTTGTCTGATGACACCAACTCAAACAATGTGGCAGATATGATTAACATATTTCCCTTAAAACAATGAAATAGCTTTCTTATCTTATTGTTGCTATCCTTTTTACTAGGTGTAAAGTTTTTGGAGAATAACCTCTTTTCTGTGTATAGTTGCTAAGTCATCCTCCATCTTACAATGAAAGACCAAAAAGTAGTAAACAAATCCAACGCAATGCTAGACACTTCTGTGGGAATTTAAATAGAAGACGGATGATACCAATACCATTTATAACCTGCAGTGAAAAAGTATCAACTTGAGAATTTTCCAAAAGAGAGTTTTTCCTTGGAATCTGATGATTTATTAAAATGGAACTGTTTTGCAAGTAGAATTTTCCTTTGAAGAATTTGCATTAAAGTCTGAATAGCTATAAGCCTGGTTGGCCTTACGGGAAACCAGGAAGCTTCTAGTACACTACCTGCTGCAGTTGCCTAAAATATGTGTCCACTTTAGAGGCTTTAAGGTATCCTCCCTGGTCTCCAGCTGGTCTGTTACAGGTTCATTGCCGTATCTGTCAGGCAGTACTTGGGGTGTTGCAAATGGCACTGTTCTCCTTTGTTTAGGGAACCGATGCCTACTCCTGCACTAGGATGAGCTGTGTCACACCTTATCTGTGTCTATTCCTTTCCATTGACTGGCATTGAGGGCAGCTTATTTTTACACCTAAACAACAGTTTAGGTGTAAGTATCTACTCTGAACACACCTACCATAGGTTAAAAGAGTCTCACCCTGAATAGCTTAACCATCAGATTTTAATGAATGACAGGATAAAGCTTGAGAGCATTTTATCAGTTGCAACTGAAGAAAAAACACAAAAAACTCCAGTGCTGTAAAGTATGATGTTTCATTGTTATAGTGAATGTTTATAGAAAATACAGCTAATAACAGTGGGACATTATTGAAATTGGAATAAATATATTTGTGGAATAATTTTATACTAATGCATAAAGTTATGGGGTTTGAGACAGCATGTCAAATTTTTTTTTGAGACTGTCATTAGTCTTTTTTTTAGACTTTATTTTTACACTTACTAAAATGTGATTTTCACACATTTTAATTAATCTTATTGAATGTCACACATGAACAATTTAAAAACCTCACAAAATACTGTAGGGAATTTTAGTTGTAATCTTTTCTTTCTTTCTTTCTTTCTTTCTTTCTTTCTTTCTTTCTTTCTTTCTTTCTTTCTCTTTTTCTTTCCTCTTTCCTCTTTCTCTCTTCTTTCTCTCTCTCTCTCTCTCTTTCTTTTTCTTTCTCTCTTTCTTTCTCTCTCTTTCTCTCTCTCTCTCTTTTTCTTTCTCTCTTTCTCTCTTTCTTTCTCTCTCTCTCTCTTTCCCTTTCTCTCTCTCTCTCTCTCTCTCTCTTTCTCTCTCTCTCTCTCTCTCTTTCTCTCTCTCTCTCTCTCTCTCTCTCTCTCTCTTTCTCTCTCTCTCTCTCTCTCTCTCTCTCTCTCTCTCTCTTTCTCTTTCTCTCTCTTTCCTTTTTGCTTCTCAGTGAATTATTAAGTATCACTTCAAAACTTATTCTAGTACAATTAAAGGACACATTTTGACTTTGTATGATTTTATGCCATTATGACAATCATATATCTATATTCTCCTGGTTTCTTTATTAAATATATTCATCTTGTTTTTCTTAGAAGTGGCCTTAAAATGAATACTATTTTAAATAGTTAAAGATACTTCAGGGTGTATTTTAGAAGGCAACTGAGGGTCGTGAGTATTTTCTTACCTAGATTATCTTAAGAATCTGGATACACTGCCAATAGAAATGATAATGTAGGGACAACACAATACTACAGAGTTCTCCGGATGAACAAGAGCCAAAGGTCATTTTAAATACTAATGGGAAAACAAACTGAAGCCTTCTGAGGCTTAGCCTACAGTTCACTATGAAACAATGTTTCCCTATTAAATTTTTTTTTTTCTTCAGGAAAATTGTGGTTTTGGTTGTTTTTTTTTCAAGCTGTGAAACTCTTCCTATTTTTTTTTTTGACATTAACCATGCAGGAAGTATTTATAATTACCATGTGATGGGACCCAAAGGAGAAAAATAGCAAATCCACCTGTATCCCTTCTGTTTTCAGACACAAATATTGCTGTCCTTATTCCATAACCAGGCTGTCTTTAAATACATCCGGATAACATTAAAAAATAGTGTGCTTATGAGAACACATGAAAAGCACAGTATGTATAGAAAAAACAAATGTTCTCTGGACAGTGACCAGCAGCCCAGAGTTTCAAACTGGATATAAGTAGTCCATTGGACATGACTGTCAATCAATTCTTTCAAGGAAAAGAGAAAGAAAGAATATTTAGCTGTATTACACACCAAATTCCCAGCTGATAAAAAAGAACCCAACTCCACTGAACATCAAGCACCTATATCAATGCATTTCTATGGAAGATGTGCCCTTTAAGAGGTTTTGGCACTTTACACTGATTATAATCAGCTTGGATCTAGCTTGTTGTTGATTACTCTGAAAAAAGTTTATCTCACATGTGAAAAGAACGTGCACTCAAATCTCTCACTCTAATTCAGTGTGGATGCTATGGCTATTTTGTCACTCTGATGTCCCTAATGCCCTAATGCCTACATTTGCTATCACCAGCTCATTCCTCTAACTCATGAAATGCTGTGAAATTACATTACAGGAAACTTTTGGCAGCTGCTTTTGACCCATCCTAGCTGAAACGACTTCAAACTCATTAAAGTTTACCTGAAAAAGGCCAATCTTGTTGAAGAAAGTAAATTGAGCCCTCGATATAATTTCAACGTCATCTTGACTTAAATTCGTCAGTAAACTTGGTGGCAGAACAACAGAAGCAAAGGCATTTGTCTGGTCCTTGTCAAAGTCTATCTGTTAAATAAAAACAGCAGAAGAAAAGAACATGTTCAAACAAAAAGTAAGCCATCTACTGTGAACAGCTGGGTTCAGACCCTTCTTGACAATATCTAAAACATGGGACTAGAACCTTCAACATTAATTTTACCCGTACCTATGCAAGAACTAATTCAATCAAAAAAAAAAAAAAAGGCTTAGGATTTTTTTTTTCACTCTCGCAGTATGAGATTAATCTGCTGCTGCACAAAATTTGTAAATAAAACAAATGAACAAATAAAAAACCCTCCTCCACTGCTATAAAGATGATTTGGAAATACTGATATGGCGATAATGGCAGACATACTAATTTTCAGTAACTGTCAGAATACATTTCCTTATACGAAACAATGTTGAGAAGAGGAAAATATGCTCTGAATCCTTCTTTCTTGAGTTGTACTTTTTTTTTGGCTTGATTTGAACATCTGAATTAATTTTCTTATTATTTTTTCTAGTTTCTCTGTTAAAGAAGGGAGACTTTAAAGTAATGATTAGTGTCACCTCTCTACATCTATGCAAACTCATATTTCATTAGCTTTCACACAGCAATTCTCTGACTGCATACACTTACACCATGGCAAACTCAAGGTGTGCCACCCTATCCATCAAAGGTAGAGGAGTAAGCCATCTAATACTGGCTCTATTATAAAAGTGCTCAATAATTTTACTGCAAGATAGGAAATTCACACTCCTGACTTCTTCTGAGGCAACTGTTATTTATGCCTCTCATGATCAATCATATGATATTAAAAGTAACATTAGCTAAGAGAAAGTTACAAGTTATAGGCTACTGTTTTATTTAAATTCTAAATTTAAATTTTCACCGACTTACTGTGATGAACAGGCACCACTGGAAATTAATAACACGTAGTTCATAAATATCTCCTAACAAAGCTAAATGCACTTGAATAAAAGGTTTTCAAGGTATAATTCTGCCACATTAAACAGAAAGTGTGCATGTGATAAAGATGTCCCATTAGGTACTGTCTGCAAATGGAGTGGAAGAGGCTTCTGTGAAGAAGTATGGATATATTACAGGAACAATTTAATAATATGAATCACTAAAAGCTAACTTAGCCAAAGTTTTGGCAAGAAACATAAAGACACAAGGACTAAAATAGAATCTTTCCAAATTGCCATGGATACATTTGCTTGATATCTATGAAAGAAAATCTGGAAACACTCTGACATACAGTTTGAAGAGTTTAATGATCCCTGATGAGCCTGGTCATCACATCACTGGTGAAAAGACGGCTTTCACAAGGGAATCTCCCTACAGCAGGGGTAGCAAGTATCTTTCCTGATATGCATGGAAAATATAATCTGTGACCACAGCTGCTGCTTACTTTTCTGGTAGGAAGGATGCTAAGAATTCTCAATCAGCTGTTGGAAATGTAAAAGTCTGAGAACAAACTCGTGTTCCAATAGGAACATTATAAATAATTTGATGGAGTTTGGATTTTGTGATTATTTAGACAGTGCTGTAATAAATGATTCCAGGGCAAGAAAATTCCTGGATGTCCTCAAGACACAGATGGTAATTCTTATTGTATGTGCGAACATCCCAAACCTTATTTCAGAATTTTTCCTTTCCTCTTTCCATAAATACAGAATGAAATCTGGAGGAGAATTGTTCCTTTGATAACAATCAAAGAACAATCACTTATTGAGCTTCATTAATATGAGAACTAAACAAAAGTAGATTTAAAATCAGCAAGCATTTCAAATAAAATTGATTCAAAGAAAGTTTAGCCTAAACTTCTACGAATATAAATATGAGAAAACTCATACATTAAATCTTTTTGCATCTATTTAAACCAGAAATTGACTTTAATTCAGAAGTCTACATAGCAAATAAAAGGCTGATAGCCTATACTACTACTATTAAACAATGTCTTTATTAATTTTTTTTGGTTTTTATAGTACATTGTACTTCATAAAATTATGATACATTTACTGGGATTGTTGTTTTGCCAATTTGCTACAGGAATAAATTTGGTCTATTAGATACTTACACTCTAGTGATTACTCTTTTACCGATATCATAATACCATGTTTTCTCTCAATTCAGATTTGGGTCCTCTGGCCCTAATTTTTTTTTTTTTTTCCTGTTTAATATTTTCTGTATTTTTCTCCAAGTAAAGCTCACTGTATTTTAATGATTAGACTCACAGGAGTTTGCGATTACATTACCTCTATCATAGACATATATAACTACGAAAAATACATTGGACTAAATTTTTAAAAGTACTTATGTTCTTTATATGCAAACAGGCATGTACTGAAATTGTTTTAAAAAGTCCAGGCACCTCTTTGCTACACATTTCCCCAGAACCTTTAGAAAAATCCCAGCAGATGCTCATGTATATCTTGAATGTTATTTCATAGCCGTTAGATGTCTGTGCATTTTCATTTGTGAAAAAAGATGAAAAAATATTTTGAGGTCATGGCAAATATCTAACTTAATGTCTAGGTAATGTAGCACTGAAGACCTGTCCTTTGATTTTTCGTATGCCTGGGCTGATTGGTCAAGCTCCATGTGAATGTCTTGAACTCCCTTGGACTTCCCAAATGGCACAAGTCTATGAACCTACATGTGGATGAGTGATCAGCTTTAGGCCTCTGCAGTAGGTGTTTACACTATACTGTTGAACACCTGTTGTACCTGCAGAAAGCTACATGTAGGTATCTACATTTATCTGTATTGTTCTAAACATGAAACTCATCAATGGTGTTTTTACTGTACAATGGGTAATACATTAGACTGTTAAAGATTATTTTCCCTTTTAATTGGAAAAGATAAAATCTATTCTGGATTTGTAAGCAAATTATTTTTCATCTGTATGGATTGTGTAGGTTCACCCGTGTTTCCTGCCACTCAAGGATATACTGCATTAATCTGCTTGGATGATTGTAGGAAAAGGGAACTAGAAAGTAGGGGGAGAATTGGGAGTTGTAAGTGGTTTTATATTAATCGCAGTAAACATCCTTGGCACATTTCATATTCAAAGTGCTCATACCATACCTGGAAATCAGATGCATTATTTTGTGGGCTGACACTGAAAGTAGAACCTTTGAATGAAGTTGAGTTTATAGCAGACACTCCAAGTGCGAGGTTTCGTGTTGAAATACTCATGGATGGTCCAGTGAACTGGATTTTTAAAGCTAAGGCATCAATAGTTTTTAGAGCTCTAAAAACAGAAATAAAATTATTTTTAAAATTGAATAAAAAATGATAATAATAAAACAATGGTCATGTGTGCTCTTTATGTATGCTCTCCACCTTAAGGCTATCCTCTATGTTTCTGTCACCCACCTCTATATTCACAAGGAGACTGTTGGGCTGTAAATTTATGTATGTCTGTTGAACACAAAAGGTTTTGATTGACAGAAAGTATCCAACTACACATCACTGGTCCTGAAATAATCTTCCAACAATACTTAAATCTGTGCTGTGTCATTCATCAGCAGACTTCTTTTCCATACTTTGTTATGCGTGTTAATTTTAGCACAAGAAGAAATATCTGTTTTTCTCATTTGATATTTTTTTCATAGAAATAAGAAAAGTTTTCTTTCCTTTACTGCAATTATTTCTCTATATATGGAAAGAAGTTGCTCTTGAAAACTTCTCTGAAACACAGAAATACTTACTCTGAAGATGATGCTGCCAATACACTGTCTGAACTGTTTAGAATATTGGAAAAAATTGTCACCACAGTAGAACCCAGAGATTCATCAATTTCTTCATCATTCACAATTTTTTTGAGCTTCTGGACAACATCATTTACTTTGTCTGAGGTTAGCTGCTGCCCTTCACCAGTGAGATTCAGAAGCTGATTGGCAATATCAGCTGCATTTTCTGTAAGTGTACACATAACATGAATCAAAAAGAGAAAAAAAGGAAAGTGATGAATAAAATGTATATATATACATATATATATATATATATTTTTCTCCTTATCCTCTATCCTCTTTTTTACTGAGAAAAACAACAACTGTTTCCCTCTTGAAGTGGAACAAATGTATCCCAAAGTCACTATTACTTACAAAATATTCACTCTTTTAAACTTAGGGGAGAAAGTCCAACTCCATTGTGAATGTTACCAGTTCCTTCATGTGTCTGAACTCTTAATCAGAGAGCTGGCAAGCACAATACACAAGCAAATTTCATCAGAAGAACCTTCCTGATCAGGAAAGTTTGAAATTGTGTCCTGTGGCAAAGCATTAGTTTAAACTGCTTGTTAAACTATGTTTGGTGACACTTGGATAGAAAAATAATGTAAGTAGTAATATTGTGCAACATCAAAATATTTATGGGATAATCACAAATAAGATTTGGAAAGAACATCAGCCTTCTGTCTGCATCTGTGTTTTTGTTGTTGTTGTTGCCTTTAATGTTGTATTTTATAATGTGGCTTTAGCTACATTTACCGTAGAATGTTCATTCTACAATAAAAAATGTTTTCATATAGCCTGACTGTAAGTAGTCATCACAATCAACTAAGCTAGGTAGCCAGGCTTCCCACGAATCTCTACCAGTGAAGAAAGAAAAAGAGGCTTCTCCAAGAAAGCAATTCAGAACAGCAGCTTATTTTAGCTTTGAATTACCTTTGAGAGTACCTCTCTCCTCTCTAACTCTGGCACTAAAATAGGGGGCCATAAATAGTTCTCTGTTTATTTTATTATTCCTTTAAATGCCAGAATGACATCAAAGGGTATTTTTCAAATGAAGAATAAATTTGAAAATGTCCGATCATAAGTTCACAGAAAAGAGTGAGTCTATGAAAAAGACTTTACATTGGTATCTACAGGCATTGGAAATTTTAAAAAGAATTTCTGAACCTAAATATCAAATCAGGGCAAGCTACCATCTGCCTCCATTCTTGCTTAAATTACCTGAAGAGTTTGATTTATTTCATTAATTGATATCCAGAGCTTTGCATTGATGGGCTGAATTCAATTTGGTGCACTTCCCTAGAGTTTAAACACTTTGCACTGATTTTTTAAAAAGATTTAGCATAAATGGGGAAGATATTCCTTAGTGTAACTTCCTTATACTAGGTAGAAAACAAAGTACACAAAACTATTGTTTTAGCCAAAGATTAATATGCGTACACTTACCTGTGCAGTTTCTAAGATCTGGTTGGCCCCAGTATGATGTATAATTCTGCAGACCCAAATAGCTAAAGAAGAAAAATGACAATAGCAACATTATGCAAATGTTTTGTAATTGTTTTGTAGCTGTCATAGTGGTACAATACTTTCTATTCACAAATTTCCTAGCAACACAGCCCCAACTGAAATGAAATATGTATGCTAGACAGTGGAAATATGTGACCTGTGAAGTGACAGTGCTGAGAAAAAACAAAAACAAAAACAAAAAAAAAAAACCAAACACACACAACAGTTCTTTTGGACAGATTCCCAGTTGATTCCTATGCTGACTTGGTAAACTGACTGCATCATTCTGGTCTTCTATTTCAGAAAAGACCCAAGTGTTGAAACAAACTATTATGTCCCTATTGTGGCCTAATCAGATGTTGTTTCTATAATTTTTCTTTGATATAAATAGCTTTGATCAGGTCAATAGCAAGTGGTAATAGCTCTCAGAAGAACATGAACAGGAGCTATGAGTAGACAGAAACATATGCCACCTGTGAAAACCAGAGAAGGTCATCACCAGGTCCAGGTCCAAGGTGAGTGGCAGACATAAACAGACAATATATTTTTTCTGAATGCTTTTTCTATAAAACTTTACCATAGAAAACTACCCAGATATGGCTCCAAAATTAAACATTTTTCCCTAGGTTTTCTTTTTTGGACAATCATGCCACCATACTATGGCAAAGGTAGGATGGAGAAAGGCAAAAAGTTATCCTTGATATCACATGAGAGAATAAAGATATTCCTCAGTTGATCACCTTTATTGTAGCAGTGCACTAGCTACTCAGGGAAGCACAGGGCTAGAAGACACCATTGGTACAGCTTCCTTTTTTTTTCTCAGAAAAAAACACACCACACTTGTGCTCCATATTGGCAAAAGCTAGTGGAGGCAGAGGCATGGAAAGCATATCACAGTGCAGAGCACAGTAGTTTTCTTTTTAAAAAAGTGCTGCACACAGACTATCAGTGGTATTGTTTATACCACAAATGAACAATAAAGATAAGCAACACTGGGTCAGCAAAGGCCAGAAGCCTTAATTTTTAATGATTCTGGGGCTCTACACTACTTACTTTACTTTGGTCAATCAGAATCTAGCAGTTCTTGTGTAAGATTAAGAAACTGAGGAAGTGAGTTAGTTAAATGTAATTGCTGGTTGCTTTCCTGTTTGGCACAGAACCTCAAAGCTGATTCATATCCATGTTGCCATATTGTTTGCAAAAAGTAAAAAATCTGGTCTTCTCAGAACATGTTCCAGATGTAATGTGGGTGGATGGAGACTACTGTGTTGCATTTAATTGTGATCATCCTAAATACTGAAGAGATTAATTAATATTGCATCATTGCCATGTTCAAGGCACTCAAAGGAGATCAAAGCTGTATTGTTTTAGTAATATATCAAAGGAAGTAATAATATTCCCATTTTACAAATGGGAAGTGGAGATACAGCACTTAAATCATTTGTAGATGCTCACAAAGAAAGCTTACATTAGGAGAAAATTATCCTAAACTTTAAACCTTAAAAACACAAGTCCAAATCTTTAAGCATTAGACTAACACCACCTTCAGTTATGACTAACTACTAATAAAATTCTTGTGTCAAAGGATTTCTTTTTCTTTATTGGATCTGGAAGAGAAGCTCTTGATTAAACTAAATGCATGTCTCATCTTCATAGAGTTTTGCTGAAAATTTCTTATACAAGTCAGCCAGTAGTAATGGAGTGGTAGCAGATGTTTGATTTTGGCAACATGACTTGAAGAAAGCAGATTTGCTCTGTAAGAAAGTGCCACTTTTATAGTCGCTTTGATCACGTATTAATCGTGAGTCTCAATATACCCTACAGAAGTGGTAGATGAGCTTTTTTTTTTTCTTACTAATGAAGTACATGTCCTTACTGCACACACATGATCTCTCACAACATGGAAATCCTTCTCCTGAAATATGATACCAGTTAATGGCGTCCATTACAGAGGATGCAGTTTAACTATATAACCAGGAAGCTGCAGCTGAAGCTCTCAGCTTCTGTGGTGTTTGACCACCTACCAGGTTCTTGATGCAAGCTGAACTGAGCTGCCGTGGCAAAATGTAAAGTTAGTCACAGTTGGTCTAGTATCTGGCCAAAAATAGTTTGGAGGGTTTTCTTCAGCTAAACATTTTTCTGTAAAAAGAAAAATATATCTGTTAATTACAAATTTCCTCATATGACATCTTCCATTTCTTGTCCTCAGCTGTTCTGCAGCACACAGATGTCTTCAAATGAAATGCTTGGATGTTATCTATAGAGTGGTGGTAAGGGAGGGGTGCACAACTGGGGACAAAATATACTGCTGCTGCTGAAGAAAAAGCACTGAATGAGCACACTGCATCCACTTTCATTCCACCAGCCTCACCCTCCTCCCTCCCAAAGGAAGGGGAATCTCTGTCTGGAAAATGAATGGGAAAAGCTGGGTGATACACAAGAGCTAGAAGGAAATTTCTAAATTTTAATTAAGGACAGCAGTTGGCAGAAGCACAAACAAACAGGGTTGAGGAGTGGGCATGAGGGGCCTTGGAGGTCCAGAATGTCTCTGGCTGCATATCACACTTCTTTATCACCAAACTACCAAAGCAACTGGCAGAAACTGTCCCATCCAGATGGCAAAACACTGACTGAAGCAATCTGGACAAATAGCAAATCTATATTTGTTTCAAAAGAGATATCTTGAGGATGGTTCTCTGAGATTAGTGGAACAATGAGGCTTAAAGGGACAATTCCAAATCTGATATAGCCATACCATTTGGAAATGCATTATTATTTTGACACAGAATATACTTATTTTTGAACAAACAAATGAAATCTGTTGTGTAACAAAGCTCAAAACTACTTACCCACTGGATCAACTTCCACGGTCTGAAGTTTATATTCCCCTGGTATGGAATTATTATTACTTATGAGCTTCTGTCGGATCTCTTCTTCTTCTAAATTGATGTTGTTGGTAGAATTATAAACCAGAAGAGCCAAAACCTCAAAACTGCAGGGAAAATTATCCAAATGTTTGAGTCAGAACAGAAGAGCCCAAAGGTGGGGAAGTAAAAATTTCTGACAAACTCTGGTTTTCTCAGTATGTAACAGCATCACCAAGACAATGTTGTTCATTATCTGTAAATCATTATTTTTGTATGTACAGAGACACAAATAGAATTTATGGTTGGGAAATGCAATCCTCCAGTTACCATTAAAGAAACAGCACATCAAACGAGCTAAGAAATATTTTCAGAAGATTTAGATTACTGTAAAATATATTAAAAGATAAAAGCAAAACATATTCTCTATTGTGAGTGTCCAATGCCCAGTTATAAATGGCTCCTAATTAAATTCAAAAAATTAGTTTGCTTAGGAACTTAAAAGCTGATTCTTCCCAGTTCAGAAAACTTGTCAGGATGGGACAAGTCATCCTCTGGAGGGCCTGTCTCTCTACTGTCTACAGAAGAAGGCTGGAAGACTAACAAAGAATAGATGCCTAACATTTAGATGCCCAAATTTTGATGGCGTGAAAAACACCCTAACACACTTCTGAAACTTTTAGTTCTAATTAGGAAAGTCTAGTTACTCAGATGACTAATTCAAGGTTGAGCAGTAATAGCTGTTTTGTACTGTAGCCCACTGCTACTTTCTTGGGCATAAGAAGTAGTTCAAAGTGCCTAAGTCTCTTTCCTGTGAAATAAATAAAACAGTCTCCACCCTTGTCCAAAAACATAGTTTCTCTGGAAGGGAAATAATGAACAAGAAAAGCAGTTCTAGCAGGACACAGGAAAGAAGCTGAGAGTGGAAGGCTGAAAAATTTCCTCTGGGGACACAGAAAACACATGTTGGAGAACAGAATATGTCGGTACCCAAGAGCATTGCTTGGCTCTGGCTAGTAGGAGGTGACGCCACTGAAGCATGGAACATTGGATCTCCATGGGAGCAAAAATGTGGAAAAAAGGAAAAAGCAAGCCTTCTTTAGGCTGTCTTCATCTTAGCCTGTGGATGCCCAGCAGCCTGAATAAAGACAGACCTTCCTGGTGTACGAGCAGTTCCTGGCAGCTTGGGAAGTGTCAGTACTGCCAGCACACATGCAGTGAGGAGGACACACACCAAACAAAGCTGCTTTCAGTGGGGACCCCCAAGTGCAAGGAAGCAGCAGTGAGCTAAAGGGTCTGGTGGTCTGCTTGAAGAAGGATAGGAGACAAAATCTTCAGGGGTGCTGTATGGGTGTGGGCTGGTAGGGATTTCAGGAGCCCCCTCCTAGAGAGACTGGTGCTTCATTTCTGAAAATCTTCCGGAGAGCCACCCCCAAGATGACAGCCCAGAGTTGCATTTTCTGGAGGTACCTAGTGTGGTACAGTATAAAACTACAGCTTTTCGTACAGATGTTGCTGTTAGATGATGGATTTAATCTTCTTTCTGTCAGATACAGTGTTGAAAAGTGCATACCTCCAACCAGTAATTCTAAAGTATTCTTATTAGTGAAACAGCATTAAAAGAACTGATATTAGAAAACAAGCTCTCAGTCTAGGGAAAAACAAAAACAATAAAAAAACCAAGCTTCATAAAGTCATAAATCATGAATGTGAACTAAATACTCCACACGTTTCACTGTTGCAGATGTGACCCATAAGTAAAGAAATGTACATGTCATTGTTTGGTAGTTTTGTTTTCTTTTGAGCATCAGTACCCTTTTCTTCTTTCTTGTCATATCTGTTGTTTGACTTTTAACTTGTTGCTGAAGGAGAAGATAAAAATGTGACTATAAGTTACCTGCTGTCTTGGCTTGGGTTTTTCCCTAGGGATGTATTTTAGCAGAGAAATTCCAGCTATCCCTGGCCAGGTTGCTCCTGACCTGCTCCCAGATACATGAAGTTCCTTCTGACATTCCTTTGGTCTCAGTGGAGTGGTTAACACACAGCAATAGCAATAGCAGGGTTCATGTGCATTAGCAGGCTTTTGCTGTATACCTCAGATATATTACAAGGCTCTAGTTTATTATAACATTTATTTTTAGCAGAAGCATGGAAATTGCCTAGAGATTTGCCAGCACTTTCAGCCCTCCAGTACTTCAGCCCCAGAGTCTCCTGGCACTTAATCATCTTTCCTAAAAGATTCTGGCTTCAGTCATGTATTCCCTTTACTTCAGAAGAGGAAAACTTAATATACTGATGCCACTCCCTACCTCAGCACTTTGGCTGCAAGGCAGAAGTCATAAGTGAGCAGTCACTGCTACTGCGATGCTGCTTATTGCAGTACTCATAGCAAACTAAAATGATATTTAGTACCCGTAACTGCTCAGAGGGAGAAAGGCAACAAAACAGAAGGGATAATGATAGATGAGGTAGAACTGGTTACCCTTATCTTGAACAATTATAGGGATAATGATAGATGAGGTAGGACTGGTTACAGTTATCTTGAACAATTGCAGGGAAAAGCATTGATTATGAAGAACTCATAAAAATAATCCGTTAAACCATTCTGTTTTTTTTTTTTTTTTTGAGAAACTTGTAGAGCACAAGTCAAGCATACTGTGTATTAAGAACCTGTTCCATATTATGATGAAAGCAATTTCTATAAACTTTTCAGAATGACTCATGCTAGCTTCCCAAAGTAAATAAATACCTTTTAACTTGACAGCTGACGCAATATGGAGCTGAGCACTTCCTTCCACTTTTGTCACACTCAGATCCCCAAAAGAAAACATTTTAATGGTGAAGAACAAAATCCTCAATTTGTGAAACAAGCCCACGCTTAAATAAATGGTAATATAGGCAACAGTGGCATGCTGTGCTTCTGCCATGGGATTTTATATAGCCAACCTTACATCCCATATTCTGTGCCATATGAAAGCAGATGGATTCTCACAGCAGCAATCAATTACAAATTAGATCACCCACAGTAACTTGTACTGCCAGTATTGCTGCTGTTGATATAAAAAAAAAAAGGACTGCTGTGTGGGTAAACAAAATGGGGTACTCATTTATGCCTCCCTTCTGTTTGAGTGAAATGGTGACAGCTGGAGCAAGGAAAGGCAGGAAGACCAGCGTCTGTCTCGCTTTGCCTTGGCCCACTGAGCTACGCTGGCTTGGAGAGAGGAGGCTGCTGTTGCTGCACCCAGACTGGGGGCACGGGGGATGGTGGGGATGCCTGCACTGCCGTGGCGCCTGCCACAAAGGCAGCTTTCTTCTCGGGCAGTGTGACTCAGAGCTATTCCAGGACAGTGTGCCTACACATGGGCTGTGCTCTCGCTGCTACACAGTGCAAGGAGCTTGGAGAAAGGATTAGCAACGAACCAGGCCAGCTGCACAACACAGACTCATACCTGCAGATACCTGGTTGATAATTAGCAGTGCATGTTTCTGCTCTCATTTTAGTTGTGCTAGATGGGCTGAAGTAATTGTGGTGGTCAAACTGTTCAAGCAAATCGCTACTAATTTGTTTCACCATTAATGTTATTTGATTTAAAGTACAAAAAGAATAATTTTTAAAGCACCTAAATTCTCAGGGACTCTGAATTACCACTGAAAATGGAAATTAGCCTAATGACCCAGGCATATTTAAAAAAAAGAAGTCAGTATTATATTCTTTACAAATCTTGCTGTTATTTTGGCTTTGAAGATAGGCAGAGATGGATGGGTATAATTCAAGATCATCAGCACAGGTAGGCCTACACTGTCGGTCACTTGTAAACACTGCTGACTTCTGTACATTAACTGGACAGCCAGAAAAACAGCTGACTCTTGCATAAGTTACTCAGTGAGGACGTAAAACAAACAGCAGAGATGTTAGATAATATGCAGAATGAGACAGAAAGAAATATGAGAAGTCTGCTACTGAAATCCATAATGGAATCTGGAAAAGCATTCCTGTCAGGAATATTGGGCTCAGTTCTGGCAACAAAATAACCTACAGCACAAATATAGAGAAGTTAAAAGCATTCTGCAAAAGCATCTGTGTTGTGGAAAATTTTTTACTTGACATGATATCATGTTCAGAATAGAGAGTGAAAAAAAAATACTGGGCATAAGAGACACATTCAAAACAATGCCAAGGATGAAGATGTTTGTTTCTCAGAAGAAGTCGATGCTATAGAAAAGATACAAAATATGAGACCTTAGGACAGAAAATAAAAAATTACAGCTATTTTGGGGACTATTAAGAATAAAGGTATCTTAAGCTTTCCTTTTAACTAATTGCAGCAGAACACTGCTGCAAGCAGCATGATCACAAGAGTCTCTGCTCCTGTCCCTGTGACTCTGGGCCATGCTTCTCCTCAAAGAACTGGTACAGGAATACTAACAACTACAGCTTTTCAACAGAAGGTATTTAAAATATGTGAAGATTTGGTATGAAGACTGTACTTTATAAGGGAAGGTAGCAGGAAGGCAAAGAGAAGGCTGGAATCTCTCATGGTTCAACAGCTGGTCACAGCACAAGAAAGTTTTTGGTTAAGTTCCAAAATAACAAAGGAAACCCCTTCCCCCCAGAAAAATGCAATCCATTACTTTCTTAAAAATGGCATCTAACAACGTCAGGCCAATACTAAACCCAGTTAAAGTCAGTGGAAAGACAAGAGAAGTCAGTGGAAACTGGATCAAGATAAGGCAGCTTCAGCAGAAGTCTAAGGAGAAATCATTCTTCAGTCACTCAGGTTGAATTCTAGAACTCCTCTGTCTATGACAAAGGCTTTCTTTACATGTCACTGATACAAGATGCCAGCAGAGAACTATGGAGAAACCTGCCTGTTCATTTGGTAACACTGAAGTTAAAGTCAGGGGTAGAAGAGTTGGGCCAGTTCCAAGTTGTTCCTAAAACCTCACCAGTAGAAGCCAAGAGGACTTTTAAAAATAGGAATAGAAATCACAGATGTGTTCATTTATAATAAGAGTAGCATTATTTTGTTATAATGACTAATCTGAAGTGGTTACAAAGAATGCTAAAGCCTAACACTTTGTCCATTTAACTTTACTCAATAAAAATACTTCAGACTAGAACAGCAAATTTATGCTGCTCTGATGTTGCTAACACTTGTCTAAAACTATTACACAATCTAATTAGCTTAAGTTTTATCCAAGTGCATTGAACTTTCCATTAAGCAACATGGCAGCTGAGAACACAGCATGCCGAGCCTGAATCTGCCTTACTGACCCTGGTGGCAAAACTCCCACAGACTTCAAAAAGGAGGACTATGTGTACCTCAGATTTCCTGCTTTCCTCTTTATTTTCATTTCTAAGAGAATAGATTTCTTTTTAAGTTTAGTGAGTGGTCTTTAAACTGATTGCTAACACTGTGATTTTTAATTTGGATGAATTGTTTAACAGTAGTAACATTAGTGTTGTTTCACATAAAGGAAACAGCTAAACATGGGAAATAGGCCAAATTTATGACAATTGAATAGTGGAAGCTGCGGAAAGCATAACCTTATTTGTATATTAAGAGGAGTAAAGATTATAAATGAAATGGGGCTTGAGTTCTCAAAACTGTTTGCAAAATAAAAGAAGGAGAAGCAGGGGAGCTGAGCTGCTTAATAAAGACCGATTCTCCTACTGAGGCAGCCCAATTATTAGTCATCTGACAACACCCAGGATCAGTAGGACCCTTCTGAGAAAAGCAGCAGCAGTCACAGAAAGATATGACAGACAGCACTGCAGTGTCATAAAAGTGTCAATTAATGAAATAAACAAACACGTTTATAATTTATCTACATAAAGAACACAAATTGGTGTCACTTTCAAAGGTTTGTGCTAAATCATGAGGGACGAACAAACAGGAGTGCACATATCCTACTCAGATCTACTTTCTACTTTATTTTGAAGAGGTGCCCTCTCATTAAGAGACAGAAACAGTATGACCAGAGGAAGAAAAACACAAACACAAATTATAGCTGTGACAAAATTCTGTCTATTAATATAGTTAATGATCTACCAAAATATTAACTTGAGACGCTGATATCACCCAGAGATCTTATGGTGTTAAAGATGATGATAATAGTGTGCACTTTTGGACTTGGCACTCTGTTTGTCTCTCATCACCATGTACATTAATGCATACTAAGCACACTGTACTTTGGATTTCTGCAGCACGTAACTCAGCGATGAAAGAATAACCATCCATTTCCATACTTTTATTTTGTTTTGGTCTTCTCTAGAATTCAGTACAGTTTAAAATTTCATTTGGAAAACACCTATTTTTACCATGCCAAAAAAAAAAAAAAAAAAAAGCTTCCTACCTCCCACTTTCAGCTTCTATTTCTCCTCTGAATCATTCTCTCTAATGACTTCCTCTTTTACTTGCAAGAAGACTAGGTGTGGTTACTGATAACAGAATTTCCTTGACAAGACAACAGTATAGCAAATAAGGGTTGAAGCAGAGTAAAATTGAAAGAAAACTTGGGGAAAATTTTTGTGGAGTTGTTTTCTTAAATTGTTGTATTGAATGCTAATCCAGAAGGTAAGGCACAAAGATGAGATCTGAATGACAAGAATTTGAATTAATGTAAAGAGAGGGAAAACTTCTCTAAGAGCAATTTAAAGAATTGTGCTACTACCCTAGAAAGATGAAGACTATGATCTTGTGCAAAATTCAGAGAAGGAGAGAAGGTTTGGTGAATTAATCTAATATGATTACTGCTGTAAAAGATAAAAAATAAGTTAAGGCTATGATGCTTGGGGGTTATGTCTGAAGTTTTGACTGTGGAGTGAAATTCTGTTCAGATGAATATGATGGAAAATGGACTAAGATATGAAAGGGAAAATGAAGGGAAATAGTGGAATGTCTAAAACTGTGAGAGATTTATTCTTGACTATCCATAACAAAACATTGCACAACTATTCATAGAAATAATTATAGGAATATTAATAAAAACTGTTTGAAACCACACTGTGAGCAAGTTATATGAAACAACTCAGCCATAGCATTTCAGTGGATCATCTGACTAGTAAGAAAGAAACATTATTTACATTAGGGATTAAAAACTTCCAACTTGCAATTGGCTAACTTTTTATACCCCAAAATGTTGCTCTGGCATGTAGGATTTCCTTAGGATCCAAAATGTTGCTCTGGCATGTTGTAGGATTTCCTTAGGATCTTACCCAGGACAAACCCAAGAAAGTGGAGAACTTAACAAAGCATCATGAAAGCAATGATCTGGTGGAAGTATAAAAAAGAGTTCACTTGAACTGAATTGCTAGTTTGGGCAGAATCTTAACTTTTCTATTTTTCTCTCTCTCTCTCTCTTTTTTTTTTTTTTTTCCAATAAAATATGCACAGCACAATGATCATGATTATTTGTAGAACAGTACTATCTTGTGTGGCATGATTAGCATTTATACTAAATTATTCAGAATGATGACAAAGCACCATTTGGCCTTGACACAAATTGCAGTAGAGCCCATGAGAAGACTAGTATTTGACTTTCTCATTAGCCCAGGCCTTCCCTGAAAAAATTTATGACATATTAAGAACACATAACTCCATTGCCTCTGAAACTACATATGGTGAATGAAGTAGGTAGGAATGGGATTACTCTTATGTTACATATGTACAAGAGACATACATGGTCAGACATGGAACTGACACACCTTGTGTGTTTTAATGTGCTACATATCTCTCTCTTCACCACCTTTTTTAATACACCAGGAAGAAGAAACAAAATCCACAGGATGGAGCGATGGAAGTGTGACACGAGAGGAGATCACACGTGCAGTCTGGGGGAGATCAGATGCTGACAAGCTGGGCTGCCAGTCTCGTAAAAGACTCAGAAATAAGAATGGGAAAAATTTTCCATTCCCCAGCAGCCTTGGATTGTTAGTAAGACCTAAAGCATGGTCTGAACTTCAAAGGTTTTGCTGGCGTAACTGTATCATTTGGAAATATGAAAAAAAATCACAGCCACATCACTACACCCTACTGTAAATGTAGCTCAAGCAGCAAAATAGCCCTTTCAGAGACTGGGTTTACACTATACCAGCTAAATGTTTTTTGCCAATAAAAGCTGTCTTTCTGGTTTTGGTATGTGGGAAGGAGATAGTACCATTCACAAATCTTTTAATGTCTAGGTAAACTCTGTAGAAAACTGGAAGAATTGGTTACTTCCTCATGGTAAACTGGGAATCCTGGTCTATCTCTGAAATTAAAAAGCTCAAGTGGCAAACCTCAAGAGTGAGCAGTTGAAGTCCTTGCCTGCAGGACTTTTGCCTACGCCGCAAACAGATATGTCCTATACCCACTTGTTCCCCCTCCCTCACAAGACTAATTATGTTTTGGTTTCCTCTCTTTAATTTGGTGCTAAGGGTCACTCCCTGCCCATCTGTCCCTCAGTAGTCTGCTGCTTTCAAAGAAATCCCCTGAGGCTCAATTTTCAGGGGGTGTGACCCATCTTCCTCTGGCTGCCTTTGAGACTGTCCCAATGCTAGTGCCTCCAAGCCCAGGAGAAGTCAGGAAATGAGAGCATATGGTAAATAGTTTAACTCACAGTAGTTTGGCTTTCAATTCTAGCATGATTTTTCAGTGTTTTGCATCTAGTAACATGTCTATTAACTCAAAAGGCTCTGGTTCAAGAGAATAAATGCAGTGCCAGTGTACCAGAGCCTGCTGCTGAAGAAAGCTGAGCGTGACATAACACACATATGTATATTCGGTTTTGTGGCAGATGAAACCTGAGCTCTGAAAAACGATCTGTTAAGGTTCAAAGAAGCTCAGTAGGTTTAAACCAAAACAAACACGATAACCAGTATGAGGCTTGTGAGCACACCCGGAGCACTCAACTTCCCAGCAGTCAAATACTTAGACTAGCAACATATAATAATAGGCAATAAAACCATACCACTTGTAATACCAGTTTTTGACTCTATCTATAAAAGTTCTTTAAAGATGTTACCTTTTGTTACCGATGTTTCTTTTTTCTCTTACTCCCTCTTTTACAGAGCCAGGTTGGATGCTATGAAGGACATAAACATTAATTAGGGTGGGTTAATTCTCAGAAAGAAATGTGGTATAAACATCTTGCTCCTTCATTTACCTGATATTGACCACATACACAGTGTAATTCCAGTTCTGGAAAGTATGGTTTAGCTGAAAAACAGGAAAACATTGATCACAGGAATGGTATGATGTTAATAGGTGCTCTTTGATGTTTAAAACAGAGTTAGAACTTCACCTCTCTTCCGCTTGAGAAATTCCCTTCGATTTTTCAAAGCAAAGTGAACATGCTCCCATGACAGTCATGACAGTGAGGTGATTGTTATATTGGATGTACAATTGGTAGTGAAAGATTTATTAGGTTTGTTGTTGTTGTTGGGTGTTTTTTTTTTTTTTTTTTTTTTTTTTTCTGAGGCAAGGAAATCTCTGCAAGGTCATTACAGTGAATAGGTAAGTGCACAGGATGTGGAACTTTTCATTTTCTTCCTCTACATCATCTTAAATTGTCAGAAAAAAAAATGGATTAGAAAACAAATCGTGACAAAAATTCAGGGTCGATTTTCACCTAAAAGTCTACACCCTTTGATGACCTTTATTTCAGACTTTCTACTACTTATTCAGAGTTGGCAATGGCTGCTCAGATTTCCCCTCTGGAGAAACTTTTTCATGCTCTGCCAGGGCCAAGTGACACCTTTTGAGAATCTTTGGCTCCGGCATCTACATACTTTGCCTGAATACAGCTGCTAAGAGAACATCCTTAGCTGGTGTAAATGACTGCTTTTGTGGTTCGTAGGAAACTATAGATGGTTTCTCTTCCTTAGCTTCTGAAAGCTGGAAGCCTGCAGGTTTATTATAGACAAATAAAGAATAAATGCCATATATTTTTGACATCACATTTCTATGTGAGTAGTTGGTAGAAAGACAACTTGCAGACTGTGTGAGTGCCATTATGTGAACTGTCAAAACAGAACAGAGAATATCTCTATTCATATGGAAGAAATTCTCAGAGGTAGGCACTTCAACAGTCCTCTAGAGGGCCCAGGAAGGAGCTTACATCTACTAAAATGGACTGAAAAACTATGGCTACTAGAAACTGCAACAACTGACCTGTAGGAGAAGATTTCTAAAGCAGAAGATATAGCGCTAAATTGGAAAAGTGTATTGCCTCACACAAATGAACATGGCCTGTTTATTGTTATATCTATCACAGTATAACTTCAAAACCACATTAGTATTTGGGGATAAAATTTTGCTCTGTGTAGTGATGTAGGAACTTAGGCATCTACGTCATTCAGTGGACAATTTCGATTTCCCCCTACTTTTCCAAAATCTCAGCTAATATCTACAATTCTTAAGATGCCTGGCTGGTATAGTGGAGACATTTCAAAACTCTATCCATAGTGACTAAATGCCCAAATTAGACTCTAATTAATTACTCCACAATGTAAGAAAGAAAACTTAACTTACCCATGTTGCAACCATATCATGCACTTTTGATTCCGAGTTGGAGTTCAAACAAAAGACAGTTATAGATATCCTGTAGAATAGTCCACCTGTCCATTAAAAACAGCATAATAATTTCAGAAAGCTGAGCAAATTTCTCTTTTTAATAATGTGAGACTTTAATTCCATGATGAATCTAAAGATTGGGTTGAACCCCAGATGCACAGACACCTCATGTTCTTGATATGTGAGTCTGGAGTGAACAAGCCCTGCAGGCTTGGGTCCATTCTCACTAGTCCTATCAACAAGAATTCCCTACTTCTCTGTATTTTTAGAGACACTTGAAATGTGACAGGGAAATTCAGAAATAACATATTTAAGTAGTATTCTGCATATATCTTTAGTGGAGTACGCAAAAGCAAGATCATGAAAGTGTCATGAATTTAAAACAATCAAAATTACTGAAGTCTGTAACATGGATAAGTCATAGGCACAGTCATACTGTTATAATCCAGAAACAACCATTGTAGATTTGACTTAAAACTTTATGACAGCAGATAAAGCTCATAAATTAAAAGTCACAAGATCATTGAGAACAGAATTATGAGGGAGAAGCCCTACCCAATTTATGTTTTCACAGCCTATCCTTTGCTCTCAGGTCTGGGATAGTAGAAAAAATAAAAAATAAACTGTTAGCTTTATAAAACTGGCAGCTGAACAAACCATCTTTCAATCTCAAAATGTGTAACACTTGGCATGGAGAAGTTTTGTATTAAGTAAAATTGTTTTGAAATGGGACTAGGTAAATATAAATTCTCTTTAAGCTCATGAGCTGGTAGACAACATTTTTGTCACAAGATTTCACATCTAATAAATACCAAATCTTCTCATAGTTATGCTCTCTGTTAACCACTTTCACCTTTCATAGGGTAAAATTTTTTCATTACACTACTAAAAATTCTGTCCACTCTTGATGGAGAAAATGTCCCAGGATGCATGTGGGAGTGTAAGAACTTCTGCATCAATTCAGCCACATGTATGCACACGTGGTATTATTTGGTTCAGGGCTGTTACCAAATGAAGTTGTGGATCTTGATCACAGAACACACGTATTTACATAAACCTCATGTAACTATTACAGAGACACTACATTGAACAGAACAGGACATGAAAACAATTATACAGAAATCTCTTTCTGTCTCTTGACTGGAAAGAAAGTGCTCTTTCTAAGTCTAGATCAAAACAAAACAAAACAAAACACAAACAAACAAAAAAACCCAACCCTTTTATTCTAGTTTTATACATGTGGAGCAAATTTAATCATTTTACAACTTTGTAGATAAGTATTTTACAAGAGTTTATAATAAAATTATCTGAGGAATCTTAGTATTTTCTGATTTAATTGATCATATTGGTTACTATCCTATTCACAAGCTAGCTTGGGTATTTTTTCTCTTCATTATGGAATTGATCACAGTCTCACTGAGATAAGTATAAAAATTCTTTTTCAATAAAGTAGTAAGTAATCAGTTTCTTGCAGGAAGATGCTTTACCCGTTACCTTCTTCAGTAAGCTATGATTAAATTTTAAATATGAGTAGTATGAATTTGATTTTTGATTGATCGTGTTTTTTCCCTCCCTTAAATCAGCAAACACACATATATTTGTTGTGCAGTTTAATATAAAAATGCCATTTGTTTTTTATTATTACTGTTATAGTTTCATTTTTTTTAAAAAAAGCAAGAAATTAAGTCTTTGGAAGTAGATAAGTGGACTTTGGGCAAATTGAAAACACAATTAAGATGTAGATTTATATGTATATATCTCTGTATATACATATATTCAATTTTATATGTATAATGTACTCTTATATGTGCTGCGCAGATACACATATGTAGAAATTGTGCATTATATATATTCTCATAAATTCATATATGCTCATATATATAATTATAGTTTCATTTATATAATTATATATATGGAAAAAATCACCTTAATGTAGAAATATGCAAAATACTTTAAAAATCAAACTTAGAATTTAAAAAGAATACTCAATAGCTTTAAGATCTCCACCAGATGGTGACCCAAAGCATGTTTAAATGAGGCAAAAAAAGAACAAGAACAAAGAACTAATCTACATTTTTAAACACTCTCAGGAGACTGCAGTCACAGATAGTGAAAACTAAAAATGATTTCTCACTCCAAATTAAACAGTGGAAATCCCATCTCAAAATGCTGAATGAAAAAGAAATATTTTTATGGGCAGAAAATTGATTAAAAGTAGCCAAAGATAATTTGAAGAAAAAAGAGGAAAAAAGAAGCTGGAAAAACAATTCTCCCCACACCCAAATATAAAAATATAATGATCAATGAAATATCATGATTATTCTTTTAAATTCTGTTAGCCAAATTATCCAAGAGTTTATTTTGTAAAATCTTTCCGTTTGGAAAATAAATCCTCAGAAATATATGAATACCATAAGTGAAAAACATTCATCAAATCTCAAATAATGAAATGGCATAAAAATGCATAAAATACATAGCAACTCAATCTACTATTTTCACAGTCTCATGAGAGTTTTAGAGGACAGGAGAAATTACATGTTAATGACATGTTTTATCACTAAGATGTTACAAATTCCCTTCTACTGTAATTAAATTACTATTCTAAAATATTTTCATATTCTAAATGGATCTATTATCTAAAGAATAAAATCTAGCTATTTCTGTGTTTAGTCTACCAACTGAATAACTAATAGATAAGATGATCTAATATTTTTTTTTCTCTACATCTAACTTAATGACTTGACATACTGTAGTTGACCTCAGGTTGACATAGACAGCCCAGTTCAGTGGAGTTTAAACAAGGTAATAAGACTGTGGGATTGCCAGTAAGTTGATTCGGTGGTGGGTAAGGGGTGGTATTTTGGCTTCTCCCGGTTGAAAAATTGGCCAAGGAATGAATATGTGCCAAACCTGATGATTGATGGTACATTACAGGAGAAACTGGCATTTGAGAATGCATGTAAGAGTGATAGATTACTGCTCCAGGTGTCATTAAAGTATGTTTCAGGATGGTCTCTTTTTGCTGAATAATAATTCCACTATATGAAGAGGACAAAAGCATTGTATCATTCATTATTGCAGTTCTTGACAATGCCAGAAGAGAAGAGAAATTTGCAAAGTGTCCATAATCAATATTTTCAAAATCCAAGACGTGAGTACTACCAATATTCGGAGAAAACATTTTTCCTCTGTACATGCTAAAGGATCCATATACTTCCCTTTCTGAATCCTGATCTGAAAGCCTTGATTTGTTAGTTGATGTCTGAACAGCAGAATTCCTTTTTTCTTTATTATCACCGGCGATTTCTTGTTCTACTGCCCACAGAGAGTATCCAATACCATCTCCTTGATTTTCAAGGAAGTTTTGTCCTAAGAAAGTTAGTTGACTTGGTGTTACTGGTGTTGTTGGTAAGCTTAGCTCTGCTACGTCCCATCCACGGATCAGGCTTGGAGAAACTGTATCAAGGTGGTTCTGAAAACTCTGTGGGAGTGGAGGTGTGGAGTAGCTGTTAGGAGGTACACTGAGTTTGAATTTTGATTCTGAATGAAAAGTGTGCCTCAATTCCAAAGACAGTGCTGTTGTAAGGAAGTCAGAACTCGCTGAATCATTGCTTTTTAAAAAAATAGCTGCATCCATTTGAACTTCACTTCTTGCATTATCAATAGTATTTGATACTGCATCACTCTTCAAAATGTTTTGAGACTGCAATGATCCATGTGTTCTTGTACTGTTTATGAAACTATTAACTGGTGTATTTACCAAGGAAGCAGTCTGACTATCCCTTGAACATGAAGGCTGGGTTCCTGGATGCGTTGGAAGGACAGAAACAAGTTGCTGTCTATTATTTAGGAAGGTCACGTTGGTTCTGTCACTTACTATGTCAGTTCCAACTTGCATGTTTAAACTATCAAAGACCACTAATTTTTCTGTAGAGTTTGCAAGTGCCTTGTCAAAGGGACTTATCTGTACAGAGTGTTGACTCAAAGGTGCTTTAAGGGAAGAGAAAGGAAAAGCAAAGTAAAAGTCATCATTGGAAGATATGGTCAGGTTTGCAAAGTTCATTTTTGACTGCATCTGTGATATTGTCTTCTCATTATTTTCTGAAATTCTCTTTGAAAGGCCCAGAACAAATAAACTAAATATCTGTCTTTCCAAAGTTGATGCATGGCTAGAGAAGTTGATTTCTTCAGCTCCATGATCTAATAATCTAATTGTAAAAGTTTCCTCAGAGATACTGTCAGGCTTAGTAGGTGAACTAATGGATGGCAATTTCTCTGTTGGGGAAGAAAGCAGTTTATTAAATGAGAGCCACTGATTTTCTGGTGGCTCCCCAGAAAATGCTTGAGACACTTCTTTCAAGTGATAGGAAACAGTCCAGAAATTGGCTGTTAAAGAAGGGGATATGTCTACATATTTTGTCAGAAAATCCAAGTAACCTGGTTCCCAGGAGTTGCCAACTCTGTTGATATTCTCTGTCTCTAATATGGAAAAATCTGAATCTTCATTTTGATTATTATTATGAAATGCATCTAAATTGCTCTCCAGTGCTCCATTTCTGAGGGTTTCACTTATCTTCTTTTGAAAATATACTGAATATTTTAAATAATGAGACTAGTAATCACTATTAGACATAAATATGCTGTCACTTTCCAAATACATACCAGTCATTGATTGTCGATAAAGAGGCAGCGTTGTTTCAACATGATTAAATGCTGAGTTTGTCCTGCTTATTCCTACCAGAAGCGCTGACACTAGTTGTTTTCTACTGGATCCTGTGATTGAATTTGTCAGTTGTATGTCGGGCATAATTTTTGTGTATGTTTTTTTCATGTTGTGAAAAAACTCTGTTGGGTTTCCATGTGGAGCCTCCACAGAGTTTAAATTTGTAATACCTCCTGAGTAATGTTCCTTAATGTACATAGATTTTCTAAACTGAAATTCACTGCTTGCTGCTAACATGGAAACAGGTTTCCTATTAGTGTTGCCTTCTATCATTTCTGGGTAAACACTGTGAGGTGATAAATCTAGCAAGTCTGGTGTACTTTTTTGGAATGACAGTTTCTCCCTTAAAGCTAATATAGATAAGCTAGAAAGAGAACAAAATGTCTCTTCTTGAAAGTCAGAGGTGATATGATGGTGAAATATAGTCTCACTCCACCAACTCTCAGGCTCCAAGACATCATTGAGGTGTATGAAATTGGACATGCCATTGCTGGAAGATGGAATCCTCAGGGCTTCTTTTCTGTGTTCATAAGCAGTGCTTCTGCTAACAGCAGAGTGGAATGGTGACTCCAAGTCAGCATAACCTAGCCCATCTGCCAGAGTCCATGTTGCCTCTGCAGTAAGACTTCTGTTTTGAAGAAAAGGAATTACTGCATTCACAGAAAGATCTGTAACAGCACCTGCTGCATCATAAGTGCCATGAAATGAAATTCTAGAATCATTCAGAACATTTTCATTTGGTAACTGATGCATCACAGTGTTATCTAGGTTGATTTTTTCTGAAAAAGCAGGCAAGGTACCATTGCTGGTCTCCTCATAGGCAGCCGATGTTGACACAGTTGGACGAAATATGCCGTACCTGTTTTTTCTCTCTGGATTCTCATCTGCTGAGTTTTTACTGAATCGGAGAGGTCTTTGTTTTACTGGCCAAATAATAGGGGTAGAGATAATTCCTATGGTTTTGATCCCTTCTATCTTAGACTCTTGCTGCCTTTGTGGTTGTGAATGGGAGGAATCAGGTGAATTTCTCTTCATTCTGAAGATAACTGTAGCAGGAAGTCTGAATTCCTGCAGGTCTGTGTGTAGTAAGCCATATAGTTAATGGATTAAAGAAAATACATGCAACCTAACTGTCTGTTCTTGGCTGTCTGCTCTGGGTCTAAAAAACGACTTACCATCAGTGGAAGATTATGCCACTTAGCTGAGAGAAAGTTTTACTTGCTTCTACTATAAACGAATTTAGCCTACTTTTCTTAGTCTTCCTGCTTTCTCTTGGCAGTTTCAAAGTTAAAGAAAGAACTTAGTTGTCCATTTTTTATTTGCACTAACATTAACAGGGTGTTCAGTCCTACTGTATCTCCAAAAATCAAAGTTAACTGCTCATAGTGAACATGGAGTGAATGGCTCCACAAAAAGAAAAAGCACAATTTGGAAGTAAGTTTCAAGATTTTCTTCTTTCTTCTGCTTAGATCCAAATAGGATGAATTCAGATAAATTCTTTCACATTGTCTACTATACTGTCTGACTGCCAAATATACAAGAGGTGATTTGCCAAGAGAAAAAAGCACTCCAAGAATGTAAAATCCTACAGTAACAACTGATGCATTTGGAAAACAAAACCAAAAACACCAACACCACCCCAAAAGAACAACCAACCAACAAAACAACCCAATAGCTACTAATTTACTTCTTGGGAGCACACAAAATCTTTAGCAAAAAGATCTTTCAGCCTCAGATGAAATTGCAGAAAACTATTTCTGTAACATTATTAATGTTTAAAAACTATCTTTAAAAATAATGATAAATATTTTAGTAGTTCCTCACAAAATGATACTTAGTCTCCAGGAGACAGTGATATCAGATTTGAGAAAACCTTAAAAGAAATCCCTGTGTTTTTTTTTTTTCTTCTTTTTTTTTTTTTTCTGTGCTAATAATAGGCTCATTTACTACCTTATTTTTTCCCTTAATCTTTCTAAATGAAAAGTAAATGATATCTGATACTGTCAACATTTTCCCTAGTAGAGTCTGATCCAGCTCTTCTTGAAGTCAGTGGAAAGATTCCTGTTGACTCAGTGGAAGTGGCTTTGCTCCATAGGAATGATTCCACTTGGCTTCCCTGTGTTACCAGTGAGGAACAGACAATCTCAGCATACCAGCACCCTTGCAGCAGAAGCGGTAGCTACACAATGCCTGATAATCTGCGGTGTTAAAACATTTCAAAAGCATGCTTCTTTTCAGTCCCTTTTTAAAAACACCTCTGCCTTCCCTTGTTCTTTGCATGGGTAAGCACAATGGGTGACACAAAGTTAGTCCCTTTCATATGGGAACCAGGTAAACATGACACAAAATAAACACTGAGTTTGGTTCTGTTCTCATTTACACCATTCTTACAAGGGCAAGTCCAGTGAAGTTACTCCTGATTGATTTCATTGTAAATAAGATTAGAACCAAGGCATGACCCTTTACATTATACTATGAAAAACACATCTTAAAAAACAATAAATTTGCTCTAGAGACAGTACAAGGAATAATGTAACACAGGATTTCTTACCATTGTTTGGCTTATCGGTTCTATTAGTATCAGGCATGTTAGTGGTGACAGTGGGTGGTGTAGGAGTAGTAGCATTTACAGTAGCTGGTAATAAAGATGAGAAAGAGGTGAACTTGAATGAAATATGAATGTTAATGAGGTAAGACAAAATGGGAACAACTCATGACAACGTAAAATGAAACCATCTACACACAGTGCCATATATGTTAAACATTGTTTTCTGTTCAAAGTGACAAATGGACATGAACTGAAGTCCCAGTCCTGCAATCTTCACTTTCACTGACTTCAGTGGGAGGTTTGCCAGTGGAAGGATTGCAAGATCAGTCCTGTACCGCTTTCATAAATTCAAAATCCTCTTATTAGAGCTTCAGATCCAAACAGCTGTGCGAAGACCAGAAAACAGATCTTACAAGTTCTAGGATTCATGCACTTAGAAAGAATAATTGTCCCTACTCAGGGGATGAGGATGACAAAGAAATGTGAAACTGAAACACCCATTTAAGGTTTTCATTAACTCAATTGAACTCTATATAATGAAAAGAATTGAAATCAGACTTGGAATTATTGGAGTGGAATACATATTTTGAAAGCTTCATGTAGGATCTTAACTGTACTCTTCCCACTGACACAGGAGTCATCCCACACAACATTGGAAAACGTTTCCCAGGAGAACTATCTAGAACATTTCTCATATTCAGAGTAAGAAGCCAAAACTTCAAATTCCCCTCACTGAAGGCTGGGAGGGTACACACTCGAGAGGAACAAAGCACTTCAAAATCACACCACTGAATTTTCAAATAGTTTGGAAAATAATTTGTCTAGTAAGTCCCAGGAATGCACATCCTGTCACTGACAGCTTTCTTCTTTTCCTGAAAACTCTTTTTACAATGTGAAGATTTGTGCAATATAATCTCACAGTGTAACACATCTTTTGCATATTTTGACCAAGAATCAACCTGGAAAGGTTAAGCAATCGTATTTTAGCTAAGAAATTGAACTTTTGATTTTTTGTTAGGTTGTTGTATTTAACATTTTGAGTCTAAAATTCATAAACTCAGGCCTCAGTTTAGGGAATGGGTTTATGTTCAAGTTTCAGTGAAATAAGAAAATTGAGAAAAGAGAAGGAAGAGTTGGATGTCGCAGTAAACAGGAGTTCTAACTGGGAAAGGGAGAACAGAAAGTCACACCCTGTTATATAAAAAAGGTGTTCTTACAAATAACTTCAGGGCTATATTTTCTGAGAAACAAGTTTTAAGGCTTCTTGCTGATTGTGTCTTCCAGCCAACACTGTTAAAGAAGGTATCTTCCAATGAATGAAAATATTTGCTAGGCACAATGAAGAAAACAGCTCTGACATAATGATGACATAATGATGGCAAACACAAACATTGTTACTGGTGCTGTTGCACAACACACAACAAACAAACAAACTAAAAAGGAATCCAAAGTGGACTCTCAGCTTAAAATAAGTCTGCAGTGCTGAAAGAAATAGACGTCTTTTTATGATTTGCATTACGGTGATGATGATGATGAAGATGAAGAAGATGATGATGATGAACAGCACAAATCTGATGCACCACTTTCAAAGTAACTAACACAAAGCCAGTGACACTTGACCAAACACTCTTTGGAGAAGGAAACAGTATTACCCTGGTGAAAAGTACTCAAAAAGTTTGTTGAAAATATGATGATCTAAGAATTTAAGGAAGGCCAGCTTGAAAGAGGACATCTTTTATTAGAAGCAGTATGTATTTCAAATTTGTTTGTCTGAAAGTGTGTCTATTTCTACAGCCCTATTAGGTGATTTAATGTTAGATATTCTCTCTCCTTTCACACCATGCCGTTTTGACACAAGAAATCTGTCTGAGTTCTTCCAAGAGAATAGACAAATATCTTTATACAATGGCTGTATTACCTCTTCCCATAGAAAAAGAGTAATACTGAATAATTTTTTGGTAACGTATTTGGGTATCAGTATTTAGAACATATTATGCTTTGTGAGTTTGATGGCTGAATATTGCTGTTTGAAATCTGATTATAAACAGAACTGGCATTTCACTTTCTCTATGGAGACCTCCATATGCTCCAAGACCCTAAACCAAATCTACCATGGAAACAGCTGGGAGAAGTACACTGGAGACTATCACAGATCTCTTACTGGCTTCTCAAGCAGAGTGCATTTCTCTTTTTATCTTTAAACTAAATCTGATTTACTTGCAAATGTTGGGTTAGAAGGAGTTCCAAGACTTCCCCTCCCTTTTATATTTTATTCTCTGCTTCCTCTATCTTCCATCACACAGCTTGAAATGGGTTACAGAGCATGACATATTTTTGATGCAGCTGCTGCTGTGATTAAAGTTTAACATGTCACCTCACTAGCAGGTCTGTGTTCATGAATGTATTGTGGAAATGGGCTGATGTTGCTCATGTTCATTTTTATAGAACTTCAGCCACTAAGCAGAGTGGAAAGAATTAACTATCCTTGTATGTGCAATGATTCACAAGGCATGGAAATCTTTAGGGTTCAGCTCCTCCTTGCATTCCGCTGAGCTGACCTTTCAAAAGACCTGATGAATTTTTATATGTGGTGATTTTGACACTAACTATCACTAGGTGCTGCAACAAAGTCTTTTATTAACTAATAGCTGCTGGATTTTGCAGTCCAATGTTAACTTTTCACCTGCTAATCTCAAAGTATCTAGCCTCAAAATAGCCTACTGGAAAAATATGAATAATAACAAGTTGTTTTATTTACATATGTTTATTTCTTGTTTACAGATGTACCTATTTCTTATCCTGGTTAATATTTTACTGTCAAAATGTGCAGGATAAAAAGAGGTGAAGAGAGAACTGAAAGCAGTCTATTAATGCAGTTTTGATATAATAGAGATTATTTGGAAAATATATTATCAAGGGAACGATCACATTTTTTCCACATATTGTATGTACATGACACCCACACATTTGTTGAGTCTAAGGTGTTCCTCTCCTTGCTATTTCTTATTGCAATTCAGACTTTCATTAAAAAAATAAATAAAAACATGAAAAGAAAAAAATAGAAAATAAGAAAGAAGTGGAATAAAATAAAATATCAAGAAAAATAAAGATTTAACAAAGATGAAACTGTGAAAATGACCTGAGCTTCTTACCTTGGCAAAGACTTCCTAGGTTTGCACAACTTGTTGGTTCAATTGTAGAAGAAGGAATTAGGTATGAGCCTTTAGAGAAAAGAAAGTCAAATAATTAGACAGGTTTGTCTACTGGGCATAAAACCAACATGTCTCAAAATATATCTTGCAGTGACACAGTCTTCTTCCTATTTTCTCTCAATGATAAAACTAATAATACCATCTGCCTTCTTACGTATTTTCATTTCCTGTTGCTGCTGAGGGATCCACAAAAACAAACCCTGCCTTACAAGGTACAGTCACATATCCTCCCCTGGTTTTCTTATACTCTCCCCAGCTGTAGCTAAATAACAGCCCATTAAATGAATGCACCTTGTGTGTACTCTGAAATGGCTCTGTGTGGAGGGGTTGGTATGGCTGTAGAATTTATGGCATCTTCACGAGCAACAGCATGCGCCTTGGAGAAGCAACCACAGTGTGCTGTTGCAGCACAGGTTACCCACCATACAGTTCTGAGTAATCTGCCTGTGGCAGACTCCAGCCAGATAAAAGGTGATTAAACTTGCTCCTGTGCCCAGGGCGTGGGTGTGATTAATATTCTGGTATGCATGATTTATAAGCAGATAATGTTGTAAATCTGTATATCTGCTGAATTATTCACAACTACATGCACATACTTTGATGATCTCGAGACAAAAATGGGGAATGTAAGAGTGGGTACAGAAAACGAACTGGTTAAACTGCATTAATTACACTTTGTGTATCCCAGCAGATCAGCTGCAGCTGCAGCTGCTTTTGCACGTTATATTGAAAATAATAGGGCCATACAGCGGGGCATAATCTGAACCTACTGGGAGTGTTGTCTGTTTGACTTTCGTTTTACCACTTCAGAATCATATTGACTCAGTGAGGTTCTCTCATGAAACACCATATCCTTCCATAAAATTACAGAGCCATCACCCACCAGCTTGTAAAGATAGCTATGAAAATATTTCCCGTGATGGAAGAACAGATGAAGCATGGGGCTTCAATACAGAAGTCCTGACATGCCACGGATACTATTACATGTATTGCCAAAAAAATACAGGAAAGAATTTAAAACGTGATTCTCTACAAATACTAAAGTTCAGTTATTTTGTGGGGGTTTTGTTTGTTTGTTTTGTTTTGCTTCTGTTTGTTTGATTTTTTGAAATGGATTAAGAGATACAGGCAAATTGACTTCCTTTATAGACTTCCTATTAACTTCAGGAAGCACGTTCTAAGTTCACTATCTTCTGCATGAGACTTTTTTCCAAAATATATTTGCTTCTGTTAAACAGCCAACATCCAAACCTGCTTTGAATAATCTCCTCCTGATGCTATATCAGGGAAAGATCACCTGAAAGATGGCAGAAAATCTGCAGACTTTAGAAGACATCTGTCAGAATACTGTATCCTTTAAAGAGGAATATTTTCAGTGAATATGTTAAATGACCTTTTTTAATTTTTAATCAGGTTGAATTCTAGCCAGACTAGACTTTCCCTCAGTGCTAAATAAGTGCAATGATCCAGCTATGAACAGATACTTGGCACAAGCTCCCTTATTAAGCTCAGTGGCATGGTCAGTAATAGGAACAGCAGACATGGCCCTGCATTACGGACACTTTGTGTGATGTATCTCACCTATTTTAAATGTCTAAAACTCAGACATCCATATCTGCTTATCATGCTAGATTTTCTTTATAGTCAGTGGAGAGAAACAGGCACTCCTACAGCATACACCTTCTGACTTAACTGAGACATCTACTCTAATGTGAAATAACTGACAACCTGAACAGCCTTTTTCACTCCATTATTCATAAACAGCACTGAGTGTAATTAGCTCAGCCTTAAACAACTATCTTTCAGCTGCCTAAGCAGACAGATCCTACCCCAAGTTAAATTTGACTGCAAAATTAAGAATTTTGATTTGGGAAGGAAGGACCCAAATGAAGTACACAATACAGTAATTGCAGGCACAAGCAGACATACAGCCAAGATAACCTTAAATTGAGTGGGTCATATTCTGCTATATGTGCAGCCATTGCAGGCTCCAAAATCAGTACAGTATTTGTATTTGACTAAATACTCCTCGGTTTGTCTGCACTGAGCTCTGCACTGATTCTATTACACTGCTCTCACTACTTAAACTACTTCTTTTAAAGTTAGTCTGGATTAGGCTGTGTATATATACCTTTAAATGCAAGCCCTGCGAAGGTACAGCAATGAAAAAAGAATTCCGTCAAGTCTTCCAGAAACACCCCACCATGATTGCACAGCTGTGAAAACATTAGTCTAAGGAATAAACTAGGAGAAGGTAAAATTACGAAAAGATTATCTGGAACAATTTGTTGGTGTTTTTATCCTCAATAAACCTACTTGTAAAAGCTTTGTCTGAAAAATCATGAAAATAATATCCTTCGAAAAATTTAAGGGGTGTTCAGGCACAAATAATTTGAGAGGTTTTTTTTTTTTTTTTTTTTTTTTTTTTTTTTAGGCAGATTCCTCGGAAAGCATCATTGGAGCTGAGTGAAAACCTCTTTTTTGCATAAATCCTTCCACTGCAGCTAAATGAAGTCTAATCAGTTAATATCACCACTGTCAGTGGTTTATTCATGGTTGATAGTCTGACTCACGAACTCTCATGTTAAAGGCTGGTTTTACAATGAAGGCTTTTATTCAAGAAGATGAAGGCAAAAAAAATCTAACAATACCATCTCTGGGATTAGTAACAATTTCTGAATCTGCTTTGCACCTCACATGTTTTTTTTAGGACATTCGCTGGTCCAGGGAAGCCTGTATCATATTGGGTAATTTAACATCTTTGAAAAAAGAAAGCGGTTAGTAAGTTTTCTCACATGCTTAGTTACAGGAAGTAACAATGCTTATATAGAGATACACTTGAAGCAGCATGTATAGAAACCTGGGCCTATGTTCTTGCTAATGTTAGAATGCTGACACGTGTTTTCTAAAATAATCTGCCGTAAGGAAACCACTGAAAAAAATGACTTCCCAAAGGATAAAGCTGTGATGTGGAATGCAAATAACTGTATTACTTCTGTGAGTACAGCTATGATATTACACTAATATCACGGGACTGTACAGTGTTTAATAGAAAGAGGGACAAGATCCATACTCCAGTCAAAATCAGATAAGACTGCAATGTTTACAGGCATCTTGATAGGTAGTTTAGTCAAAGTCTTGTGGTCATCTTCTTGGTATAATGGTTTAAGAAGAGTAAGATTTTCTGGGAAATTACTTTCTCTCAGATTTTTCTATTTGTATGGATTGAAAAACAACTTTTGTGTTTGGATCAACTTTATCAGTCATGATCAATGTTTATGTTAGCATCTTTGTTGTGCTGGTAGGTACCTAGAGGTATGCTGAGAACTGTCCCACTAAGTCTACCTCACATTTTGGTTTCAGTAAACTAAGCAAGTAAGATGTGATGTTAGCCACCTTAATCCCTCATGACCTACTAGATAGAGAAACCAGAATGTCTTAATGATGCCAGGTTCTGTTTTAAACTACAGATTCCCAGAATGCTGACAGGTGCTGCTGTCAGGAGACACATTGACACGAGTTATGTTTAAACTAGTAAGTAGAAAGGTGGAGAGGACAACAGTAGATCTGAAAAGACCTTATATAGTTCAAAGAGAACCAATATTTGTAACTGTTGACTATTTTTTGTTTGTTAGTTTGTTTAACAAATGTGTATTTGATGCAATAGGGTGTCTCAGACACCATAGACATGGAGTTCCATAGCATTAGAGTTTAACTAGCATCATATATGTGCATGTATAAGCTACTACTGACCATGGCTCCAATTTTCCCCTATGCATTTTAAAATTATCCAAATATCTTTAAAGCTTTCACTAATTAAAACATTTGTTTGCTTCTTTTAAAAAGTAAAATACTGTTCGAAACTGACAAGGATTTTTCAGTTTTAAATTTTCTTTTTCTGGAAAAAAAAGTTCCAGGAGAAAATCATCCAGCAGCTGTAATATCATATAAATATAGAAAAATTACACCTGGACATTTATAAGAATAAAGTGCCTGAGCCATGGAATGAGGATAGGTCAGACAACATATTAAAATTTATCTCCCAGTGTAATCTACAGGAAGAAAAACCCTCAATAACTACCAATTGAAAGAAAGGTTGACAAGATGATAGGATCATATCATATCTTATCAGGATGATAAGAACCAATGATTTTGATATAAATCTATTCCTTTCCGTCTGTCTCCTTTAATTTATCTTTTCTTGTACTTTTCTATCTTGTATGCATTACCAGTTTGCCTCTGCTTTTACTGGCTGTCTGCATATGCAGAAAAATGCTAACAGGTGCTTCTTCTAGCTAATGAAAGCACCAAAGTGCAGGTACAAAAACATTTACTAAGCGGTTAGTTAACACATATTTTTTTCTCCCTAGAGACCATGGTAGTCTAACTTGAGGGTAGCAGGTACTTTCCTTCAACTGTCATTTCATGTCAGTAGAATTTCAGGAAACAAACCACTGGGAAAGAACTCTGATCTTTAGATTATTTCAAGCAGCAACTCAAAATACTTAGGAGACTTTTTCTTTTCCTTTATAGAATCAAATTTATGCCCTTTCAAAGACTCTGTGTATGGTAAGAATTGAGCTAAACTCAAAGAAAGGCAAGATCTACCTGTTTTTCTTTCACAATAACTTTTTTTTTTTTTCTTGCTGTGGTAAGATATTTTCAGCACAATGCAGAAGTGTGGGGGGAAAATAAGCAAAAAAGAATTGGCAAGGCATACTCACCACAACTCAAATTGTTTTCTGCTTTCAGTGCTGAAGTTGGAATACTCCAGAATTCATTTTCCCAGTCTACAATGTTTCCTTTCACATCACAGCTGAGGTTGGCCAGTGTTTGAGCATTCATGGTGAAATTCCAGAGGCGGAAGTTGTAAATGTCCCCATTTAGAGAGCTCACTTCATTGCTGTTAGAGCCCAGCACCAGCCTACCGTTTCCAGGGATAACTTTGCCAAACATAGCCGGACAGTATACATTATGATAGGTACTTTTGGCATATACACCTATGGTGCCCGAGAAGCTATCCCCTACTACACAGAGCTGTTCAAAGGTTCCTGTGAAAAACTCTGCATTTCGAGGCAATACATTATCAAGAAAGCACTGTGTCCCTGAGATGGACAGAAAATGGCCTTTTGTGGTCTTCCCAAAGCCGAAGCACTCTTTCGATGACACATCAGTGTAGGAGAAGATCTTCCAGTCGTCATTGTCGTCGCTGCTGCTCTTGGTTGCTTCAAAGCACAATGTGAACTGGCTAAGCTCTGGAACCAAGACTGTCTCTGCCACGGACACGGAATCAACATCAGGATCCTGGGGAATGATGACCTTCTGATTCCTCAGAGACACGGCGACTAGAACAGAGAGCAGATAAATAAATTAACTGGAAAATAGTCTCATATGAAAATAAAGGCAGGCTGGCAACAGTTTAACAGTGTTTTTTTATCAGTGTACTATATCAAAAGCACACGTTGAGGGGAATTTGGCTTGGGAGTACACTCAACCAAAAACATTCCTTTTCAGCAGGATGGAGAATGCTGCTCTACCCACAGCTAACTACTCCAGAAGTTGCATTAAGAGCAATATTAGGAAATATTACCTACCAGCTTCCCCTCACTTTATAAAAATTACTACACATTCATCTAGGAAGGTTGCATTATGCAATAGAGTAAACCAGTTATTTTAAAAACACAGTATAACTTTTTTAAGATGTATTATTTTAATTACTTGTCTGCATGACTACATTACACCAATAAAGTTCAGGCCTCACTTTTAAATATTAATATCGCAGTAGAATAAAACCTCCATTACATTCCTTGACAAACTGAAGACTTTTGTTCCTGAATTCTGGTAATATGTTTCTGCAATGCATTAGGCATCTTCCCGTTTTGTCCCCGGCAGCCTTCTGGTTGAACACTGCAATCGTGTTTGTGAATATTTATATCAAAGCTGTTCACTCTTTGCAAATATTTGTGTCAGTAGTTTAAGATTCGGGACAAGTATGTAGAAATGGCTAGTCCTCTTGCAAAAAATGCACTGCAGTAGGGGTATTTAGGCATGGGCAGAATTACTTTGTCTCTGATTTTTATTAAGTATTCTCATTTGCACTGGCAAAACGGCAGTCACCAAATGTAAAAAAACAGTATCTAATGACATATGCTTTTTCTCCATGAGTGTATTAATGACAATTCTGCTGAGTCTACTTTGGAGAACATTATTTTTCAAAATAAAGTGTCAGTATATTCAGTTTTATTGGTACATTTATGGCAGAAAATTTCTTGTAGTAAATTTCTCCACATAAAGAAGTTTCAGGTTATCAGTAATGAAAAAGTATCAAAGTCAACAAGACTTGTTGCAGCCGTTCTTGGTTTTACTTCTGGCTCCACAGTTCTGTGGCAGATCGCATTGCCAACAAATGTCTTCCAGCTCTCCGACAGGCTTTGACAGTGCATGTGCTGGAAACGAAACTGGATTTTGCTAGACTTGAAGAATAATTGTCACATTAAAAGCATGGTCTCCCCTGGGATTTTTAAATGATGGTATGTCAAATGCTAATTATTATACTTGCTCCCTTTTCAGAGTGAAATAAAACTTTGCATTCTGAGGGGGTGAGATATGTGAGGGAATGGTGACTGTCATGCCCCATTCAGGAAGAGACAGACATATGGACTATAAAGATCCTGTATATTCTATGGCATTACACTTTCTTTTTATCAGCAGCTTGCAGACTCTGAGCTCCAGACTACCATATTTGGATATATGAAAGGACATAATTTGACCAATACATACTATAGTAAAATAACCTAAAGCATTATACATTATCTGCCAGCCCAGCAACTGAAGAATGGGACGGAAGAGAGAAATTCTGGGCTTTTATAGTTACTGGATTTACTTCATAGATTTTTTTGTTTGTTTGTTTCCCAAGCACAAAAGTATGTTGGAACAATTTTATAGATAGAAAATGTGTTCAACTTTCCATCGAAAACAAGGGCATTTTTTTCATGAGTTAATTATACAGTACAGTTCTTTATGTAACATGGAAAGTGTTCCAGAAGAAGTATAAAGATTCAAGACTTGAAAAAGAAGAAAGCTCATTCATATGAGCACCACCCAACCTGTGTTAGGGTGGTCAGGAGAGCTACGGACCACCTGGTCACATTTAAACAGTGTAAGAAGAGAAATAAACAGGGAGAATCCCACTGCTCTGGTACTGAACAAATCTCCTCGAAATTACTGTACTCTTCTGACAGATTTAACCATTGGCACCTTCCCCCTACAGTGAAAGGGCAAAACTGACAAGTATCTTGCACATGTGGAGAAAACAGAATCCTGCCATCAACATTAAGAGCTCTCTCCAGTTGCTGTTGTACAGCCAGTCATCATACTGATGAATTTCAGATGTTAGTACTGGAGAAGCTGATTAGTCTCTGAGGGAGAATATATATATACTCCTGGTCTGTTCATTCAAGTGTTTAGACTACATGCAGGGTGATGTTAAACTGTTTCTGTTAGGAAGATAACTGGATTATAATGAACAGGGTTTACTTTGGACGCATTGCTATTTACTTATGAAAAATGTACAAAAGTCTTGGCAGCTGGGATGCAGCAGAAGCAATCAGCAACAGGCAGCTCACTGTTCTAAAATCCACATCTGCTTTTATGGGAGTGCTGCGATGACAAGAAGTCTGCCTCTGCTTCTTTTTAGAGACCCTTCCTTACTTGTCTTTGTTTCAGCTATCTTCCATCTCTTACATGCCTTTACACACAAGCAACCAAGGCGTCTCTTGACTATTTTACAATCGCTTGTGGGGAAAACTGCTTTCTTGCCAGCTGATGGGCTTTTGAGCATGGTTCGGTGCCTTGTGTGGTGGTTTCTGCTGTTCCTAGCTTCACTGCTTTCAGCTGTCCCTCCTTTGATGCTGGAAGAAATGCACCAGCTTTAATGGTGTCTACACACTACATACCTATTTGAGAAGTTTTGTTGCAGTGAATGCTGCACTGACTCACCCTTTAATCTGGGCTACAGCAGTACTACTCAAATTTGTGCTAATTTATGTGACATTGTCTCAAGAATTTCTGCATTAACAGAGGTCTGTTGGCTCTTCCTCCTCTCCATTGGGTATCTGAGTGAGTTCAACTCATCAATGGAGCTATTACTTACACAGTTAAGTATTACTAGAAAATTATTTAACAAGCCAGCTCTTCAGCTGCTGTAAATTGACATAATTCCCCTAAGAGTAGCAAAGCTATATTCATTTACTGCAGCTGAGGATATGGCCTATCTGTCTGCTTTTGCTGTGTTGCATGTGTGTGGGCAACCAGCTTGTTATGTATAACAGGATGTGCTCTGTGAAACTCAGTTTGAAACCACTGTTACACAAAACTGAGCAGTCACACAAATGCTGTTCTATTCTCAGCCAGTTCCCTCCCCAAACTCATTTGCTCTTATTTATTTTTCCTCACATATATTTTGCCTTGTGTACATTTTGTATTAAGATGTATTATTAGTATCTTTATAAGTGCAATTTCTAGATAGCAAACTGCTGTATGTCTTTGAATGGCCCTTTGTATTCCACATACATATTTCTTTGTCAAAGTCAAAATAGAACAAACCACTTAATTTTATTATTTACATATGATCATTGCTAAGAAATGACAGAAAACATGATTAGAGTACTATAACACCATACCCCTCTCTCTGGAAGAAATTCATGATATTGCCTGGGTATCATGTTTATGATGGTAAGAATGGTGCCAGTTTGACAATGGAGCTTTGACACAATGACCTGAAATGAGTGGGTGTAGCACCACCCCCCTGCCTTTAGGAATTCTCCGCAAGAACAGGAAAGCATTGCACTGATGTCTGCCATGAAGATGCATTGTAATTTTAGCACGTGTGTTGATGTCTGATTGTCTACATGCTTTTATTTTTTTTTTCTATGAAAGGAAAGCACTATGTTACCTTTAACCAAACTCCTTTTCTGTATCCATCACCTGGTTAAAGGCTGCCATGCAGAATGTGGCCTATAGGTTATAGTTGCCCTAGGTGCACACAGCCACTTGTCCTTTATAACGTCCACAGTCAAAATCAAGAATTTAACTGAGAGTTATAGATTTGGAGTAAAGAAACAAAAATTTAGGAACCTTAGATGAGATAGCTTAAGAGCAGGCCTTAACACGGAGTGCCTGAACTAACATATAATATTGAAATATGTTGCTGGTGAAGATCCCTGACACCTTTACTCACAGTGGTGAGTAGCCTTCTTATTCAAAATAAAAGGGTATCTTCCAAGACTTTTTAACCGTAAGGGTGCTATCTGTGAAGGTAAGGTACTGTTCAATTTGGCAAGGAGGTAATATTATTGAAATACATTACCTATTATATGTATAATACAAATGATTTTCTAACTATATATGTGGCCCTTTCTTCTTCTCTTCATTGAATACATCTGAGGATAATATTGCATCTTTCAATTCCTGCTGAAAGTTATCTTATGTCTTATTCTTAAACATTAAAATAGCAAAGAGGAATAATGCAATAAATCATGTTGCATAATCTGATTGCATACCATTTTATATGATCTACTTGATTTAACAACTTGCTGTACAGGACTTGCTGTACTTTCAAACAGAGAAACCTTTTCAGAAAATTTGTTTCCACTTACAGAAGAGAACAGGTGCTCCTGGAATTATTACGATACTCTCTCTGTCAGCATGAAAGGATCTCAGCATAAAGAAATATTTTTAGTTCCTCTGATATGAATTTACCTTTTTTCTTTTCAGAACTGCAAACTAATTTCCTGGCATAATCAGGACTATTTTTGTCTTATAATTATGGAGGTTGTTATGTTTATTATTTTAAAATATTTATGTGTAATAGGTATTTTGACTTTTTTTTTTTTCATCAAAAAGGTATATTTGTGACTGAGAACTGAAAATCTCCTTGCTCTGTGTTTCTACGCAACCAGCCAATACAACATAAGTGTAATGTGCTACATTTGGGCAGTCCCCAGTGTCAGGACAGACCGGGTAATGAATTGATCAAGAGCAGGCCTGCGATGAAGGAGTAGGGGATACCAATGAATGCCTTAAACAACAAAACAAATATCAGTCACATATTATTTGTCTTCTTATCTTCTCCTAGGGTGAAAAGCATGGGTGTCTTTTTTTTTTTTTTTTCCTAATTGTTAGGCTTTTTAAAATCTAAGCATTGTTACATATTTACAAAGAGAAAGAAAGGTCAATAAACTGGAATGAAAGGTAGCAGTTTTGCAGTGACAGTTCATCCCTGGGAGTTTACGCTACAGACTGGAAAAAAACTGTGAGAAAGTTCTGCCTTTTGCACTAGTAGGGTGCAAACTATAGGGTGTTTCACTGGGCCAAAGGTTTTGGCTGGCATTGCAGCTGTTGGCTAAGCTCATGCTCATGCTGGCCTTTATGTTACTATGTTCTTCTGCAGTTACACTGACACTAAGGATGTGTCCCGCGTCTAAATCTCCCAACATAAATCTTCAAAAAGAGACAAACTTGGGCCTAAAATTTTTGCGTGTGAAAAGTTTTCTAATGCACTTAAGGATGTCATTTCCTGGAAAAAAAATATATATATTTATCAACAGAAAAATAAATTAATTAAAAAACATACCAGAGAACTCTATAGTTTCACCCTGCAGCCTCTCCATCTCCTGTCACCCCTTCCCTTTTCATGGAGCACTTGACTCTGTCAGAAAACGTCATTCTAATAAACTATAAGAAATTTCCTTCTAGCAGGACATTTTAGCTATTAGAGGTATGAAATGCTTTGGGTTTACTTACTTCGTACATAGCTGGCATTAAAACCTTTTTTTTGGATACTAAAGTCACTTTTAAAGGACACAATCATTTCATTTCCAGTAGAATTATATGATAATCCCTTGGCAGTGATTCCACAGAGGTTCATTGGGATCTCTCCATTGTCCAATGTCAGTGAATCATAAATGCAGCCTGGAGCTTCTTCAATGTCAAAATCAATAAATGTTAGCTGTATGATGAATCCATGAGGTGCTCGGATGATCCATTTGCATGCTTGGCTGTTGGGATAATCACTGGGGAAGCATGGAGAAGTGAAAACTCCAGAGGGGTCAGTTAATACAGTCCTACAGTTGTAGCATCCATGAGCTGGCAATGTAAACAGAGAAAGGTCAGAAAGAGTGATAATTTAACAGCAAATTAATCATCAACACTGTCTAAATATATTTCTATACAGAAAACCAAACAGAGATGGGAGGAAGACAGGCAGAAAAAGGCTTTGTTTCTAGCAAGCAAAATGCTAGAGGAATAATATGGCAAAATAATATTTTACATAAGAAATCTTGCAAATACAAATTATACCATTAAATATTTGTTTGTGCATCCAATATATATCTGCCATGCATATTGACCCATTATGCGAACAATGGTAAAGTGAAAGCAACATTTTTGAATTATCAAAGGCAAATGAATTGTTAAACTGAAACTTCTAAGATGACTGGTATCATTTATATCTTTTGGCTGCTGGACAGATGCTGACTGCTGCTATTCCAGCAGCTCCATGCCCTGCCCTTGTTCCCAGTGGAATGTCCCTGGAATGCAACAGCACAAGAGATGGGCTGAGGAGCCACAGCAGCAACATTCCACAGAGTCCAAGGTTAGTCATCAGCACTTCCGGCAAGTGCTCTCCACATCACCCAGAAGGGTAGCAGTGAGCTACTACTGGCTTTTGAATCAACAACAAATTACTGCACTCTTCCCATGCTGAGTCAGCTCCATTGATGTTTGTGGCAGTCAAGCTCTAAAAAATTCTTATCTTTTCCTGATGCACCTTCGCTCACCTGCTGTTCTTATCCATGACAATTTCAGACCCTGTTAGTCCACAGGGATGCATTTCTTATTCTTTTTGTATTTGCCCTTCTGTCATATATTTACTTAGTGTGTTGTTTGATATTATTACTGTGAATTGCCCACTGTTAAAATCTGCAACCATTTGCCAAAGCAGCGCTGAACAAACTAGGTGGGAGCAGAATATTACCAACAGATAACCAATGAAACTAATCAGCACATCTATGCTGAATCACATTCCAAATATTTCATTAGGACAAGTGTGCATCAAGTAATATAAGTTTGAAAAAAACAGGAGTATACGAATATGTATTATTAGTTGTCTATGCCAAAAGCAGCAAAGTAAGTTGTTGTTCAAGTATTTAGGGAACAATCCTAAGAGAGTAATAAATACAACACACTTCTCCAAAGCACCCTTTATATTTTTTTCCACTGCTTTGTTACTGATACTGTTTAGTCACATTCATATAGTGTTCAGCCTTAGCAAATAGAGCCTGACTCTGGGAACTGACATGGCAAAAAAAAAGGAAGCAGCTTACATCCGTAAAGAAAATTCTTAGGTATATTTTCCAGAGTTCTTATATTTTTATTTGCAAATCATGTATTCACATGGCCCATAAGAGGCAGAGATTAGTAATTAACTTGTCTTCCAGAGCCAAATGCAGGCTGGCTACATAAGAACTATGGAATGTATATTTGAGAAAAATAATATTGTCTTAATGATTTAGAAGTACCTTTGCGAAGATGTGGTACTTGTGACATTGGAAAACATGATCTGTGTAGTACAAGCTGGAACCTGTGCAATCTAATTTCTCTGCAAATCTGAACAGCCAAAGGACTATGTTCACCTGCCCTGAAATCTTACTCTTCCATTTCTTAACCAGAGAGAGAATATGTACTTATTAGTATGGTGAATATAAATCCTGGAGTTGTACAAGCAGATGACAGCTTTGTCCAGGGGATTTTACAGAGATACGTATCAGTTTTCAGAGAACCACCCTAGACTGAGGGGAGGAGGAACAGGAAAAGCACACACTGAGCCACAAGCTGCTGCAGGCTCCTAGTCCAGGGCAAGTGAGCCTCTACAAGGCAGAGGACAGCTCAGGCCGTGGCGGCCTCCAGCTGGAAGGCTCGGTGATTCATACTTCTGCTTTCGTTATTTCTAGGATGAGGGCTACAGGGGCTGAAGATCTGGCAGCAGTGCTGTACCCACTCTTCTACCAATTCCTGATAGAGAAATAAGTGACACAGAGCTATCTGGGCAGTTGAGAGTTTTCCCTGTGAATCAGCTGCACCCAGATGGACCTGGAGACAAAGGTTCAATACCAGCAGGTTATGCAAACACGTGTAGGTGCTAATGCACCCTCATTCAGCATTGGACCCCTAAAGGTTATCTTAATGGCATTATAAAAAAATGCTGGCCAGAAGAAATATGTTGTTTGTCAATAAAAGCAATGTCTAGTGTGCACCTCAAACCGGTAGGATATTACATTCAGCCTGAGACTGGAAAAGTAAAATTTGTCCATCAGAAAGAATACGGACATTCCTAGAAGCCTGCACTTACTAATTTTATTGATCACCACCAGCCTAAACAGAACTCAGCTGCTCTATTTTTCTTTCTCCTGATTATTTAAGCTGTGTTAAAAAATGTCAGTACATTTAGCAAAAATACTTTTATCTCTGCTTTCATTATAAATACTAAAACATAAAAGTTATTTTACTGTTTTTTCACCTTTCATCTTCTAGCACATTTGCTAACATATTTTTATTATTATTATTATTATTATTATTATTATTATTATTATTATATCTGTATTGTTTTGTTGTTTTTACAGCACTAATAAAAAAAAAAGTAAAAAAAAAAAAAGGCCCTAAATTTAGTTAGGAAAATAAATACTGTAAACTTTACATACATAGGAGAAACAGATTTGGTGAGCAAAATAGTTTGCTTCTTTGAAGTGGGTTGGTTCTGTTTTGGCATAGTCGCTATTCTGTCCATGACTGCAATTTGAAGGAGAAATATCCTGTTTTCATGCAAATGTCCGCAATAGTAAGTAAAAAGGAAAGAAAACAAACAACAAAACTATATATAAACAGAATGGTTTTGAGTGGAACTTTTTGCACAGCTTCTCATGAGACAGTTATTTTTCTATAAACACCACCTATTTTACTCATTAAAGAGAAAAATTGCTGTGGCAACCCTAGGCTGTCAGCCAAAGCTGACAGATATTTTGCCCAGAGCAATTGCCCAGAGCTATTGGCCCAGAGCAATTCTTAACTGTGGATACTGAATACCTACTGCAATACATACAATAAGCATTTCTGTAAGCAATATGATATATTTAATTGATAATGGGAACAAATTTAGGTATAATATTCTTTGTCAGGAATCACACCCGCAGAACTTGCCCGTCAAATGTTTTGGTTTCACTCTAGACTACAGGAAATACATTCTGCAGAGTGAAAAAAAAAAAAAAAAAAAAAGCCTTCAGCTTTTCTTCCTCTCTGAATATGCTAAAAAAAACCCACAACAAAACACCCTCCCAATAAAGTGAAATCAAGCACTTGATTCCCACATTTCCTACATTGAAAGTTTCACATGGCAACCCATTTGTTTCCTTCATGAGAACACTGTGGAGGAATACAGCTTTCATTTCATTATCACATTTTTTTTTCTACAGGACTCATGCTTCATTTAATAAATGAATAGTTAACAATTTAGTATGATGCTCCAACAGTATACTAAAAAGGAAAATTAATAAATTCCTCCAGAGTGTTTTAGAGCTTTCACAAATGTTAATTGATTTCAGAAGCTGTTGTAGAATCAGCTTTTTCCTTCCTACCATGCCCATTTTATAAGGATACAGTTAGGCACAGAGATAATGTGCAAAAATGGCAAAAGTTTCCATGGGTTTTGGGTTCCCAATCTGCGAAACAAGAGTACTGATTTTCCTTAACTACTTAGTATTTGTACAGCAATTTATATGTCCAAAGCACACTACCAATGACTTTAAACTGCAGCTGGGAGAGCAGACTGCCAATCTGGCCCACTGTAGAAAATCTAAAAATGAGTACTTAGTGGTCAATGGAAAACTTTGGTCATGACAATTTGGCCATCTTTAATAGGAACTTATCAGTAAAGGCAGGGAGAGAATTCTGTTCTTATGGTGGCCAATTTTCCTAACCATAAGACCACTTCCTCTCTTCTGTGAGTTTCCTGCCTATCTCACATATATACCTTTTAATTTCTTCAAAGAGAAGGATGTGCTATACATTTCCTATACCACGCTGAATCATTTGTACTAATACTAAAGGGCTAAGGGAAACAGTATGTGACCAACTGAAGAGACTAGTGTGACTTATGTGACTAACAAAGATAAGCACATACAAAATCCATACCCCATGGAACAAAACTAATAGCCTACCATGTCCCATCAGCAAGAGACCCCTTGTCTCTTAAGAGCTCCAGCACAGACTTCCACTTGAACTTGAGCACCTGTGTGCTCTGAGATACACAATCTGAAAGTGACTTTCACAAACCAGTTGTGGACAGCTGAAGCCACAGTCAGACCAAGAGCTACAGCGTCGACCCCCAGATTAGGGAAGGAAACATTCTGTATAACCGTTTCCCATACATTCACATTGCTCTTTTTCTACTTCTTCTTTCATGTCCAACATATTCCAGCACTTATATCAAAAATCTGTGTTAATAGTCATATTTTCCTTCAGCTGTTAATATTTCTCTGTTTCTCTCTGTTGCCATCATTTTCCCCTTAAAACTCATATTGTGACCCATTATACTCTGCACTTATCCATCAGACAAGAGTTCCAATTTCTTCTTGATCTGCTCTCCCTTCTACTCCTATCCAACCATGGAGAATTGCTGGGCAACAAATTTTGTTTGGCCAATATTTTTTTTTTTAAAAAAGGAAAAGCAATACGGTTTGGGACACTGCCCAATTCAGCCCTAAAGGCTGAAAAGTTTGTGAAGGTTAGGATCAAAAGAAAATATTGTCTATAAGGAAAAATATCTGCTCTTATAACTCATGTGTTACACAGTTTATTTTCAAACTAAGTTACACCTTGCAATGGGATTTTTCTTTTCCTGTCCATTGGCTGTAGCATGGAACTGGCCTTCTGCACAGCATTTTCCACCTGACAGAAGTGTAAATGACTACATAGAGCGTAGGCAGTGGCACAGGATACCAATGATAGACTGTGTGGGTTGAATTAACGCTATTTTTCAGTACTTTTTTTTAATCCATTGAAAGGCTCCCTCGTAAAATTTTACTTTTTTTTTTTTTTAACAAGATTCTGTTCTGGCATGAAGTTTAACTCTACTTCTCCCTGTAGGAAAGATGTCTTTTATATGAAAATATCCTGAAATAAATCTATGTAACTACAGGATCAAATTTTCAGAAAACAAAACAAAAAAAAAAAACAGCATATGTTAACTTCTGTCTTATTCAAGTGAATGATAAAATCTCCCCTGCTGACAGAATTAGACTAACCCTAAACCACAGAAAATCTTAGCTACGCTACCTAGCACTTTAGGTATAAAAAGCGGTACAGAGGTAATTATGATTTGCTTTGGTGCAGACATCTGAGAACCTTTAAGCACTTTGCATATATTTGAGAAGTTAGCACTTACAAGTACTGTCAGTTTTGACAAAGTAAGAGAAAAGCTCAGGAAGGTGCCACGATGCAGTCACTTATACACACAGCAAGTGTGTGGTAAAGCCCAAAATAGAAGTGAAACCTTACAATCATTCCCAGTGACAGCATTGTTTTGTTGAGCATTAGGCAATAAAAAGTCTTTCTTCATAATAAGCAACTATTTCCCACCCCCTATTTCAAGGGTGCCATAATAGAGCAGATCTACAGAGATGAGATATGGCCAAACATTAGGTTAAACATATTTATGACTCCAAATAGATGGGTGAATGAGGTCAGTAGTGGACACACCTGCAGACAAGTAAGAGGAAGGGCCAAACCACCAAGACGTGGGTGGGCTGGAATGGCTACAGAAAAAACAAACCCGTATAATTTCAATATGAGACACAAACACTAAACCCAGAGCAGCAATCACATAGCAAAGGCTTCAACAGTAGCCCATCTATCTTCCCTTTAAAAAATTATTTCAGATGTAAAGGGAATCTGTAGATGCACATAAATATCTATATGAAAAATTTGGATACATTTATTGCAGATAGGTGTCTAGTCATTCACTTTGGATATAAAGGAAATAATTCTCTGCATACTCACTGTCATCTATAGGATTAGATCTATACAAATTTTTGTGCAAAACAGCGAGCACTCTTCTGCACTCTTCTGAAGCCTATCCACACCAAACCATGATGTCTGCTCTGTGCTTAACCCACAATTTGAGTTCTTTCTGAGGAAGCAGAAATGAGAAGATGTGAGAGGATTACTTCTGTTTCTTTATTTACTTTCCAAAGTGTAGAAACTGTTTGATCTCCCACAAAACATCCTTGTCTTGCTACATTACACTGGTCCTGAGAAAAAATTACTAAACGCAACAGATAATTTAATGTCAGCATGCCAATTTAATGTCAGCATTTAATGTCAGAATCTTCAAATTAATCTTTGTCAGAATTTAATGTCAGAATCTTCAAATATAATAATAATCCTAACTGTCAAGCCAGATTAATTTTAGTCACTTTTTTTTCTTTTTTTTAGGGGTGGGGGGGCTTGTTAAATAATGGACAAACACAGTATAGAAGGATTATCTGTGCAATAAACTGAAGGAAAATAACATGTATAAAACATGTATAAAAGCTTGTGCCTGCACATACCATGTGATAGGGCTGAGGCCTACTGATTGAGCATATGATTGTGCTTGTGTGGGAATGTATCTGTCCTCTGATTTGTAATAATACTAAACTATTTCTACATCAGCATTTCTACAGTGTGCACAGCCTTAAATTCATAAAAATCTTGAGCTAATCTTAAAATCTCACTCATATCACTTGGATTTAAGCATGCACTTAAAATTCAGCAAATATTTAAAGTCCCTTCCTAAACAATTATGCCTTTGAATCCTGTATTTGAGGCTTTACAGTTATGTCTTCAGCCTTGCACCCCCCCTCAAAGACATCTGAATGGGGAGATCATGACTCAATAACTGCTGTCATATGAAAATGACAAGGGAGGCATTGCACGGACACAAGCAGTGAAGAAGACTGTCCTATTCATTCTCATTCTGACCATTTTCTTTTCCTTCTAAGGAAAGGAGTAATTACTGAACTAGCATATGCCAATGCCCATTCAGGGAGAAAGATCCACTCTCAGACACGTTGCATATGAAAAGCTGGTAACCACGTGGTTAAATAATCAACCTGAACCATTTTTACACCTGCCCTGATGTCCATACAGCTATCCATACTCCTTGTTCCTGTCCTTCCACAGGGCGTATTCTACATTCCCAGCTTGCTGACTGAATTAATTTGGGGTAAAAGGTCTTTTTTTTTTTTTTCAAACTGTCACAAAAATAGATCCTTCCAACCTGTGATTTTTTATTTATTTATTTATTTATTTATTTATTTATTTTCCCAGAATTACTTTCTTCCTAAAGTTCAGGAATGGCAAAGTTTATTTATAATGCAGACCTTTCTAAAAATGCCATCGAGCCAAAGTCTCTTATCCCCTGTCTTTCCCACATAAAAATAAATGCATTATTTCTCTGGATAGCATTCAACCCCACCCCATCACCCTTTACTAGTAGAATATTACATTAACTTCCAGCTTTACAAAGGCATCAGTAGCAGGCTTTAACACTGGACAGTTTCTGTTTGGAGATATCAATTTTTTTATATATTTTTTTAATTTCTTCTGCCACTGAACAGTTGAAGTGCTGGTTACCAAAGCACCTGGCAACGTAGCATAAATGTGTAGTGTAAATTATAAAAAATGAAAATCAGTGTAATTTAAATCATTCTCTAAAACATTTCTAAAGTACTTATATTAACAGATGTAGAATATATAGAATCCCCAACAGGATAAACATTACCAGTTTTTGTATGGAGCCACCTGCATGGACTCATTAGCTATATATCCAGAAAAATTCAAAAAATAAAAATTTTATGAACTTTACAACTTTACATTATCCTACTTCAGCTGCCACACATATAACGAAATGCAATTTGCACAGCATGAATATAACAGAGACATAATTCGGAAGAATTTTTCATCTCTGTATTACTCTTAGTTTGCAAGTGTGATTTTTCTGTTTATTTGTAGGAAACACTACTTTCAGCACTATTAAAACCTCAGCCCAGACTCCAATTTTGCACCATTCCCATTGCATCATCTGCACAGTACTCCTTGTACCCAGCAAGAATTCTAGGCCTCCATATTCCTGACTGGAAATAGCACATAACCCTGGCAAAGCCTTTTATAATTCAATGAAAGGAAAGATTGTGCTCTCACAAAATAATTCAACAATTGGGTTTTGGGCACGGAAGCCAGGAGACAAAGAGAGTACTATGTCCTGGCCAGTGATATCAGCTTGCCTCGCATCTTCTTTTGCTGATGCAGTATGTCTTGCAGCATACTCTAAATGGTTGAACCGGTTGGTGCACCTAAGAATAATAAAATGCTAGAACTGAATATCCTCACAGGGTAATTTATAGGCATATATGAACATGTAACTGCTGTCTATGAAGTTACTTATTATTATTCCAGCTCCCTATTCCTCTAACCCATCCTTCTTACCAGATTATTAAGAAATTAAATTTTAACTCACATGAAATCAGAACAGCTTTTTTGTTTGTTTTGTTTTGTTTTGTTTTGTAAGAAAAGAACAGGGCACTTCATGAAATTACATGTGGCAAATGGAAAACTGATAAAAGACAATATTTTCTCATACATTACAGTGTTAGCCTGTGGGACTCTGACCTTAAAAGTATTAAAGCAGGGAATATAATATTCAGAAAGATAACAGACGTTTCTCTAAGTATCTAGAATACATCAGAATCCCTGCAGGCATATGATAATTAATAAGAAGAAATGTAACTATAGGAATTGTAAACCTCATGGCTTATACTTGAAACTAATCTCAAATAGCTCATCAGGGAAAGTATCAATAACTTCATCTTGATGGCTATAGTGAGGAGCCATGGAGCATAGTCCCAGGCACTGGGATGTGAGTGCCAGTGCAGCCAAAGTGCTGGCCTAACTCCCAGCACTTCTTGGGCAGGACAGACAGCTCATGTCCAAACTGTTCCTGGGCATGGCTCACCAGCTAGTGCAGGCCAGGTACTGTTCCCAACCTACAACCCAAATACAGCCACCCCAGTTTTTATAATAGTATGAATCTGGGATGAGTTGGCCTGAGTGGCAGAGAACAGTCCTGGGCACTTCTGATTTTCTAGAATAGAAGTGGCCAATGCATGTGTGGGAAAGTACCTGTAAGAGGCAGAGCACTAGGCTCTATCTTATATGTCTTATGTAGGAGCCAATCCAGCAGTTCTTGCTAGTTTTGGTGGTTTGAACACTGCACATAAGTCAAAAAGGAACAGGTTTACAATTTCCAACACAATAATCAAAATTATCTTTCAGGATACACTTGAGGTTAGTAACTACAGTAATGTACCAAAAAAAAAAATCAGAAAGAGCAAAGCTTAATTTTGAAATCTGAGGTTATGTTTAGGAAAGCAGAAGTGCGAATAGTAAATTACTCACTCATGAAGCATTAAGCACAAAACACAGGCAGAAACCAGCTACGACAAAAATCAGCAGCATACTTTTCACTAAACCAAGACATCTCAAGTTGATCTACTCTTCTTCATGACAAAACTGTATAACATGACCCTACATTTAGAGAGTTTTTATTATTCGTTTTCATAAATAAATATATAAATAGTAGTGTGATTTTCAACAGGACAGAGGTGGAGTGGAACATGACACTGATTTAGGGTCTAGAAAGCCAATTCTTTCACAGGCTGTCGAATCTCTGCAGGGAACTGATCTCTTGGTTTCTCCAGACTAGCATTGCAAATGGCTCTTAAGTGGAGTCATCCAGATATTGACATTGTCAGCATTTGTTACATGACAGATCTCCAAAATGTTATCATAGCCCTGGGGAGGTCAGAGCTGATCTTCTTTCTCTCAGAGTGGGATGTTAGCACAGGTACAGAGACATTAGAAATTCATTGTGTTTCTAGATATTCCATATTGCCATTATGCCTCATTTTGCTCTGGAATTCCATAGGTATTTATTTATCTTGCCACTAAAAGCTCTGACCCCTTTTGATCACTCTAGCACATGATATCCTACCTCCTGACAGCAACTGACTTTATCACAGCAGTAACTCCAGCAGATTTTGATTGATCTGGGAAATTGAGGGAACCAGCTACAATAGAAGAAAATATATTCAGAGCCAGGGTGGGGGCCCTGCACTGCCTGTTTCCCCTTAGTTGTTTGGTTTTGTGCCAATGAAAATGGAAGTGGAAACAAACACACTGACTGGGTAAATCTGCCCTGACCCATATGAGTAGAGTTCACATTGTAGACAAAGTTATGGATTTCCCCCAGAGGGAGGGGGTAATGTGAAAATCCTGTGTTACACCCATTGTAACTTAAGAATATTTTCATTGGCATTCCTGTGATAATCTTATAAAAATAACAGAATTGACTCGCTAGTGTTGGCCTGAGTTGGACTTTTTTCCATAAAGTAACAGAAGTTTTGGACAAAGAGTGGCATTAAAAATATTTGACAGTTTGGTTTAGATATACTGGTTTGAAAAGTATTAACTTTTATGTATATGGGCTATATATATACTATATATATAATATACAGTATATTATAATTTAATATATATTAAATATAATATATAGATATAACCATATAATTTATGGTATATGGGCTAGTACAATAAACATACAGGCTGACATACTCATAAATAAAGAGAAAATTAGTTTAGGGAAGGGATTGGGTGGGAAAGGTGATTTTTTTTGGTGAGGTTGCTGCGTGTAACATAATGGTTTCAAACCACATATCACATGGAATCACAAATCAGGCTGAAATTCACAGGAATGATCATCAGGAATGTTGTATTTTTGTCTAACTCGACAAGAAGGTCTGGCTACTGGCTCTTAGGTCTTCAGTTGTTGCATTGTTACTGAAAGGGTCATAACCACAACTGAAGTAAATCCATGAGGTCGGGTAGCTTCTTCAACACAACTGTACCAGCCGGTACAAGCTAAGGAGGTGTGTGAGTAAATACATTCTTGGGTATCATTTAAGTGTCATGCTTGCCAGGCAAACTGTAGAAAAATGAGTGGGAAAACAGCTGACAATCTGACAAAGAGTGATTTGTAGGAATTTGAGATCCCACCAGATTGCACTGACTTGGGGTACAATAACGTTATACCTGGGCACAGGTCATGTTCTTGGTAAAACTCAGTCATACACATGCATAAAAGAATTAAACTTCTATATATGCATTGGACACAGACTAAAGATATTGTTAGAATAAAATTTCTGGATAACAGAATATTTTGTTCAGTGCAAGTAGACAATACTGTCTCTTCATTGTTTTACAAAAAAAAAAATCCAACACATACCCAATAGTAGAATAACATCCAAATTTCATTTGACCTCGGATGCATTCAGCGTCTTTTATTGCTTATAAGACTACAGTTCAGTTGCAGAGTTTTCTTTCCAAGGCTGCAAAGTTGGAAAGCCTTTTCTGGCTGCTACTCTCAGTATTCTGAGGGTATAAAGTATAGAGTATGTATACTCTTCTCAGAGTTATAGTTAAAGCTATTCCTTAAGTTTTATATTATTATGTGTTGAATTTGGGTCTATATTTTTTTAAGACTTTCTTTAAATCTATCCTAGAAAATCTGCTACTAGAAGAAGACCTGGATCTTCTACAGTAGAGGTTGAAACTACTTAGATTTCATTTGCTGATGTTTAATAAGTTACAGATATTATGCACAATTACTTTGCATTGGAATTCACTATTAGAGCATTCTAGACATACTGGGAAATACTGATTCAAAAGCCATTTCCAACAGTGTCTTTGATTCTTTTTTAGGGTTTTATGATCTGTCGTTTCTAATAGTCTTCAAAGTATCTATTTCAATATGATTTGAGCCACTTATATTTCAGTACGTTAGTATTTTCTGGGTTCTTTCAGGAAGCTATAAAAAACAGATGCTGTCAGTATTTTATCTGCCTCATCTAATCTGCAAGAAGGAGCAATCTAAGTCAAAATATTAGTGATGTTTTGATTCATGAAACACCACAGAATAATAAGAGTTTTTCTGTTACACACAAGGAAATATTCTCTTCTCCACTACCACACAAAAATCAGTCATGTTTTCACTTTCCAAAGATAATAATATATTCAGCGTTAACACATTATTGAATCAGTTATGCCCAGAGCAGATCATGGTGTTTCTATCAGAAGTAAAGATGGAAGGGAATGGTATATCTCACTCAAAACAGTAATTCTTTCACTGTTGTATTACTTATTTCCACCCCTGGTTTGTCAGTGTACTTCTTCTTTTCATAAGAGCAGAAAGGAAAAGATTATGAATGCAGACAGCAAAGTTTTATATTAAACTGTCTAGTGTCTCCTTATTTATTCCATTAAAGTTACAATGACTGATTTTTGTGTGGCTATATCTGAACCTTTTATTTTTGCCAGTCTGGTCTATGTGATTTATTTTTCTAACCTCTACCCAGTTCTCCAGCAGCTCTAGCCACTGAACTCCCACTGCAATCAATCAAGAAGTCTCCCTACACATTCCAGTGCTTTTTCCAACTCTATCAGCTTTTTCTACCCTTTCCCTGGAGAAGAATATTCCATGGATGAATGGATTTTAAAGCTAGGAACTTGACTCTGATCAAATTATATGCATTTAACTCCTTGAGGATGTACAGTGTGTGCCCCGCTTCTCTTTTTGTGTCTTGCTTCTTTACTGAAAGCAGGAAAACAAATTTTAAATTTCCAAATCAGAAATAAATAATTTGTCTGTGTCTTTCTCACCAACTATGACTGCTCACTACATAAAAACCAGAAAATATTATCTTTAGCAACGAAACTATGATAGGCTTGACTAAGTTTCACTTGAAAACATCTCTGTTAAATTTCAAAATGCTTTATGTCTTTTTTTTAAATTATTTGTCTACGTCTTAATGAACAGGTCTCCAGTTATTGATGTGATATTTTTAACACATCTGCTACAATGCTAAACAGGTCTCTGTGTTCAAAATATCTATCACATTTTGTTATGCAATACTGGACAGCTTCAACAGTCAAATACCAAGAGAATTCAACTCTCCATTGAAAGAGAAATTCTGAAAATAGACTTATGACTTCTTGTTTCCCCAAAACAAAATCAGCAAGTTTTTCAGCTTGAACATATTATACAAACAAGGCTTTCTTAATCTTAAACAGAACTTGCTTCTTAGAAGGAACTTACTTTATTTTCTGCACTGGTTCTGCAGTCATCAGCATTATTTGGAAACAACATCTAAAACACTTGCCACTTAATGGAAACTGCAGAGTTTTACAATTGACCGGCTCTGTAATTTCTGAAACCAAATCAAGCCAATCAACCAGAGGAAACTTCTTTCATGAATCTGTTATTTACATGTAAAGCAGACAGGAAAAAGGTATTTTGTTAGCTCTGGAGACACAGTTTAAGAACGTTTTAAAAGATTAGGAAGTATAATGACAGGTGCACAGTGTTCCTTGAAATGAGACAGGAAGAGAGTATGAGACAGAACTTTATGGCATCATCCTCCTATAAAACTAAATGGACAAACTGTTCTCTCTTAATAATGACTATATGCTAACATTTACAACCAAGCACCATACCTTTACTTGACCTTTAACACATTGTACTGCACTAATTGTCGTAATTATTCAAATAATGACAGCCAAGCCCTAGTTTGCTTCCATATTCCTTTTGCATGAGATTATTTTAAAATATTTTCCAGAAATATTAAACTCAGAAGTGATTTCATATTCAACAAAGCTTTGAAGTTCTAGAAAGCCAACAAGTGTCATCATGTCAAAACTCAACGTCCTCACTTTGTAACTTTTCAGCTAATGGTTCTAGTAAAACCCACCCTCAGAAGACACCAGTGACAGAGGTGCTCTCCTCCTCAACAGTTACAAGCACAGTTTGCTATTACAGTTCCACCATTCCCAATGAAAGCTTATTTCAAGGCCACAGTTAAAAATGTATCTTATTGTTTAGAGTTGGAGTCCATTTACAGGTTTTCTCTGCCTTTGCACCTGAAATACAAAGTAATAATAATATAAAAGTATATGTTTAAGATCTGCTATCAGCACTTAATATCTACACAGAATATCTGGACCCCTTTGAGAATGAAACCATAATTTGGCCACAGTTTTACTATCATTTAATCTTTCAAAACCTCTGATACTGAATGCTTCAAGAGAGTAAGTCCTGTGTCTTCCAGTGTTGGAGTCTTACTGACATCTAAAATAAAACAGGCATAAAAGAGAGAGCAAACACACAAGAAACCTTAATCAAGTTCAAATTCTGAACACCTGACTCTGAAGTGCCATGAGTGCTTACAGTTCCCACTGCTTTCACATTACTTACCTTTGATTATAGTTTTTAATCACAATTACTCTGTTCCTGCAAATACTCAAAATCTTAAAGTTGGTGATACAGTAACCGTTGAGTTAGCATTTCAACAAGCAATGGTGCAAGTTCGAAGATGCAAATATACCAGCATGGAGAGTATAAGCATGCTTCTCAAAAAGAGGGAGGAGTATTCTGCCTCTTGAACATAGATTTACTTTGCAGTAACAGTCAATAACAAAAGTTAGAAGCAAATAGTTAAATGACAGTATGCTTTCGACTATGAATACAGGGCTGTGATTATGCAGAGTTAACTGCAGGGTTTGGAGGAAGAAGACAACAGGACTATCTCAGTGTTCTGGCATAGAATAACATCAAAGTAATTTGCCATGGGTAACAATTAATAAAAATCTGTGGAATATAAAATGTCTGTCAACTACTATGGCACAGACTACTGCCATTACTTCACATTACATAACATTGCATTACCTGTATGACCTTTCACTATGTGCTAAGTAGAGCAGCTAGGTATTTAAACTTGCCTCATACAGCATGCTACTAAGCAGCATAGAATCACAGAATGGCTTTGGTTGGAAGGGATCTTAAAGACCATCTAGTTCCAACCCCACTGCCATGGGCAGGGATGCCACCCAGTAGATCAGGTTACCCAGGGCCTTGTCCAACCTGGTCTTGAACAACTCCAGGGATGGGGCATCCACAACCTCTCTGGGCAATCTGTTTCAGTGCCTCACCACCCTCATTCTTGTGGCTCTCTTTTCTCTTTTTAATTTCTTCATCTATGCTGTGTAGCCTAAACTGTTAAGCTGAAAACCATAAACTTAGGTTCGCAAATGAACCCAATAATGACTTTTATCTCAGCTCTTTTATGACTTATCTTGATGATCATTTCCCTGCATTGAAAATTCACTTCAGGGGCTAATGAACCATATCAGTAAAGTGTTCAAAAGCAGTCTGAGGAGACTGGTGTGAATAGTGTCTGTCTCTCACACCCGTGTCCTATCATCCTGTCAAGCACAAAACTAGGGTGTACTCTGTTCATTGTTGTATACCCAGATGCTCTAGATATTTTATCAGAAGTCCTGATAAACTTTTAAAAACAGGAATTCAGAGTAATAAATTTCAACTTTTAAAAAAGAAAATATGTTTAAACATATATATGTATACAGTTTAGATATTATACTATAAATATAACATATTATGTAAAATATATCTTATTCTCTTTATTTGAGTTTGAGATTCTATGTTTACTAGAAGCTTTTCTTCTTTCATGGTCCTTGGCCAGACCATTTATTTTTAAGCTTCATCCAAAACTCTTAACTTGAAGCAATGTTCTCACTGTTCGCAGTGGGATTTAGATTAAACCCTGCAGACTCAATCATGAAAAAGCGTAGTTGACTGTAAAGGAACCTCACTGGGTGACTTGACATGGTCATATACAGTTTTTGAAGTAGAAATAAATTACCTACTTTACAATCCTAATGCAAAGAAATAAAACTATAACAATTTTTGATATGGAGAGTATACTGCCTATGTATGTTTACATATATATCCGATCAGGAAATAGTAGGCAAATGAGTGCAGGAAGTTCTTGATATTACTTCATTAATCTTTGGTGTTAGTTTTGAGTCATTATTCAAAGCATATAGAACGAAGAAAAAATCTGCACAAGCAAGAAGTGAAAGGAATCTGACAAATAATTCGGTGAATGTTGCCTTACGTCCCTCTATCTGAACACAGAAAGTAATAAAAACTAATATAATGAAATAGATCCCAGAATATTTCCAAAGGGAAAGAAAAACATAAATGCAAGGCCCAATCCAGGCAATACATTAGCTTAATAGAGGTTGGGTCAAGAAAGGTAAAAAGTGGCCTAAAACCACAGAACTACTGTTTTGTGAGTCCTAGCTGTAACACAAGTCATAATAGGAAAGCTACAAACATAGAAGATGTGCTAAAGCATACCATGACACCAATTTGTTTGCTAAATGAACATAGCATTGTACTCACACAAGGGTGAAACTGAAAAACACAAAGTTTGTCAAAAAACATTGAGGCCTAGATTTGACTCTCCCTTTCTCCTAACAGTATCTCCTCAATATGACATTCAGCGTCCTGAAAGCAAGGATTTACAGAACATTCACAGGCTCTTACTAGCAGAAATTAGGAAAAAGCATATTAATGCTGCAGGATATAGACTGGACCCTGCCATGCAGATCTGCTAAACCATAGCTCAGAATACTTAGCAAGCTGGTAAATATACCTTGCCATGCCATGGTGAGATTTTTTTTAGTGGACCTATTTCACTTACACAAGCAAGAGACAAATGAGTCATGAACAATTACATAACAGCTCTGCACAAGTTAGTCCAACACCATGTCTGTGGGAGAACTAAGCTGGACAGGCTGCTAGAACACTGAGGAACAAGGAGAAAGAGTCCAAAACCATCATTAAGAAACACAGAACAAAGAGGATAGAGTCTATGTAAACAGGAAATAAAGGAAGTCTTGCATTTCACCCTGACCACAGTGTCCAATTGTCATGGATAAGAAAAATTAAACAATTCCTTTCAAACTACTTATGTGCACAACCAAGCAGCCATTGTATTCTGTGTTCTGCTGTGTCTACCTAAATCCACCTTGCTATAGTCCTGTGACAGCATTATTTCTTCAACAGTAGTCAGTGACTAAGGTTTGAACTATGGTAGACTCCTATGGCAGGAATGGCAGAATTTTAAGGCAGATCATCTGAATTTTATTTTGATTTATGACAGACACACTTTGTTATGAATAGGTCTTTGGTCAAGAGTTCAGTCAATAAAACTTAGCAACTTTATTTTTTCTTTCTTCTGGATTTTCCTATCAATGACCGTCAGCTAGTACCTCAGCTAAGACACAGTCAATATAATGAGCTTCTTAGTCATGGAAGCTATTCCTACTTATTCTAATTACTCCAGTTGACCCTAATGCCAAGATCTGCTCTTGCCCAAGAGTTAAAGAATTATTTTACCTACTTTCTTAAAAGAGACAGGCTACTCCAGATCTACTAGCTCTGATGAAATTAATTCTATTTAAGCTATTTTAGCAGCTGTATGGCTGGCACTAGCACCAATCATTGCAATTTTTTCAGTGAAAGTTAAAGAATAGAGTGGGCAAACCATCAGGGAAGTCTTTGGTATAGTTCAGGATAACACATGATATCTCGCGCTCAGTATGCTCAGAAAAGTGGAGAAACCTTTTAATATCTGTAGGTATTAAATCTAACATGAACTTACTATCTGCTCAACTGATCCAGACATGTTAATGTGGTGTAGCAAAGAAAATAACTGGAAGATAAAAAGTGACAGCTGATAAACAGATCTCCTGGTAAGTAGCATAGGAAAACTAGACAGGAAACCTTATTTAAAAAAAAAATAAAATTGCTCCTTCAAAACAAATTTTTGCGAAATAAATAACTTTAGATGTCACCTCAAGTGAATCAGAACATGACTTTAAAACATTAAGGCATTTTTTTTTTTCCGAATATTGAAGTCAATTCAAAGCAAAGACTGAAAAATTTGCTTTGAATTTTCAAGGCAGTATTTTTCTCCATTATCAAAACATTGAGGACACTCCTTCCTTGGAGATCTTCAAAAGCTGTCTGGACACGGTCCTGGGCAACCTGCTATAGGTGTCTGCTTGAACAGTGGGTTGGACAAGATGATCTCCATAGATCCCTTCCAGCCTCAGCTATTCTGTTATTCTGTGATTTTGTGATTAAAGCTAGAATTTTTATCCTGTTGCATTTCTTCATAATTAATATACATTTCAGTTTCAACAACAACAAAAATACATTTTAAAAAAAAGTCTGATTTAATAAAAACTCCATTTCCCATCCAATCAGCTTTCCAGGAATTGTGGTATATTCTTTCTTCTCTCTCTCTCTCTCTCTCTTTTTTTTTTTTTAAGCATTATTGCATTATTGTGCAGTAAACTTTGTGGAGAAACCTGTAGCCTGAAAAGCATTCAGGTGCTCAGATAGCTTTGCTGTGACTCTCATTGCTGCAGAGGTTTCTCCATCCAGGCAGTTCTCATCCCTTCCTGTATTCAGTCTCAAGACTACTTAGCCAGAACAGCCAAAACAGGTTCTGACAATATACAGTACTAACAGCAATTATAGCATTTTATAGCATGTGACAATTGAGTCATCATGTTCAGGCTGCAACAACTACAAGAAGGAAAATTCTTATGATAGCTTACATGTTAAATGCTTACATATTTTCTTCAGTCAGGTCTGGATTGGTTATGAAAATGGCAGAACACTGGCTGATGGTCTACCTAAGACACAGATGGGTCAAATGCCTTCCTTCCAGATATGGGAAGCCTACAATGCTGAACAGACTTATTCATGTACCCACTCATATCCATGCTATGTCATATAAGCAAAAGGTTGACGTAGTCTTGGTCTAAATGGTCCTTTGACCAAATCACATGCTGCACTGCATGGCGGTAACGGTGGCATGCTAAATATTTTTTTGGCTCATCTGGCAAATCTGCTGCAGCCTGAACTCTATACTTAAATGAAATCAATTTCCATCAGCAATTTTAAGCAGGTTTTATTTAGGGAAATAACAGAGGAATATTTGTAAGTAATCTGAAAACCAATGGCTTCATCACTAGATATGACTTGCAAGCTTTTGCCAGAAGTGTCAACATTTATTTATGACTAGACAGACAGTTGCATCTTTTGTTTTGTTTTGTTTTGTTTTTTTCAAACTTCTTGGTTGTTCACAAATTTTATCTCTAGGGCTGAGTCTACGGACAAAACAAATACAAAATGATAACACAGACAAAATGTGAATATTGTATCTTAAAACAATTGACCATACTAACTATCCAAATGGGACAAATCAAAAAAAGAAAAAAAACGAATCATATCATGCTTATGTTCAAATCTTCTCAGTAGAATAAAAATAATTCTATTTTGTGTGTCTGTGAAGGGGTTGTTTTCTTTGCTCCACCAAAGAAAAAGGGTTAAGTGATGCAGGTGTGGTGGAAAGGTGCCTGGAGAGGTCTGGAAGCCCAACCTTACAACAGCTGTCACTTACAACAGGTGTTTACAACACAGTGGTGTGCTTACAACAGGTGTCACTCATACTGATAAAACTGCTGCTGCTTGACATTGTTAGAGAGTGTAATAACTGTGATGAATTAGTGTTGTTATAATGTGGTGAAGGGATGAGGGGTGGACTGTGTGTAAATTGTCCACCTTTGTTAGTGTGATGACGTTATGTTGATTTTGGTGTGGGGAATTTTTTTGGTTGTGAGTGAAGTTTGTGAAGATTGTGTGATGAATGTTGATGGATGCATATTTCAATATATTTAAATATACATATTAATATATTTAAAAGGCGGTCCCACCTCCTCCAGCAGGAGCCACACATTCACATCCCTTTCTTAATGGCTGCGAGGCCAGCTTGGGCCGTATGTAGCAAGGCTATGGCTGCCCAGTTGCCTATAGCAGACCTCTGCTCAAAGCAACTTGTCTACTCTGCCTGAAGCTGGTCCTTCTCCCAGGACTGTACTGTCAAGACTAACGAAAGGCTCAGTTTCAAAATCCAGAGTAGGAACTGTTATAGGAAATCACTTTGTTCTGGTTCTACTCTATGGCTCTCAGCACAGATGCAATATGGAACATGTGTTATTTCATAGCAAATGACAATAAGAAAATAGTCGTTCCAGTGTAGAAATTTTTTAACCTTGAGAAGTCAAGGTGATGATAAACATTGTTGAGAACCAAAAAACTATAGGAAACAGGTATATTAGAAATGTATTACAATCAGAAGTACATGATCTTCCTCCTTACTAAATTAGTAAAATATAATAATTTTAGAATAGAAATGAGACAAAAGAATCCTAGAAATGATATTCGTGAGGTATAAAGATGCATACTTCTACTAACTTCTTGCCCAGGAGACTACCTTTGCACACCAGTAATATCATTAATTTTAAAAGAACTCTATGAAGAAGAATTCTAGCTGTGAATCATGCCCACTATCTTTATATTTATCTGTTATTTTGTAATCTGGCATGCGTGAAAAGCTACAGTTCTACTTGTAATACTGATAGCTCAAAAGTATTTAAAAGCCTAACAGTTTAAATACATTAAACAATGTGTATTCTTGTTCACACTATATTGTTTAATACTTAAACAGTCTTTAAACCAATTTTGTTATTCCCTGCAAATGCAATCCTTGCTATTTCATCTAAAAGTTACAAGCCTTCCTGTTCTGAGAAAACAATCACTTTCCAGGAAGTAATAGTATCAGAAGTTTCTTGGCATTTGGGTTTACTAAAAAAACAAAACTAGCATAACAGTGTTATCTGTCACTTAGAACAGACTTCTGCGTGCTCGTTCAAATATAAATAATAAAAGCCTCTTGAACTAGCTGATCTCTGAACTGTCCATCAATAAGAAATAACTTATCCTATTTATCTGACCATATCCATGTGCACATGAGGTTATTCAGAAGTGCTACATTCCTTTGGAGAGTGATAGGAATGTTAGTCCCATGATCACCAGATCTGCACTGTACAGAGGTAACAGACTTTTCTCTACATTTGTGTGAGACTGTGTATAACAATGTGGTGAATTGCAGACTATTTCGGTTCCTTCTGCATTTCTGTTCATTCCTGTCTCTTCTGCACTTCAGAAGAAAGAAGAAATCCATGCATTCTTTTGCAATGATGGTTGTGCTCTTTTCTCCCCATCACAGTCTGAGGGAGCTTCATATAAAAAAACACATTTGATTCCTTCCTCGAGATAAACAGTGTGGTCTAGTCAGTCACTGTAATCAACAAGGTTCTTCTGCTAATGTTCACAGTAGAGAGTTGCAAGAGTGTCTCTAGGACAAAATCATAACGAGGAACTACCAGTCAAGCAAGCTGCTCAGATCTTTCATTACAGTTTAATAAAGTACTAGTAATAAAGTACCACTCAGTCCTTTCCACTGGACGTCAATGTGAATAAACACATCCTATTATTTTCAATACCACTTCTGCAAGATGGAAAGCACTGGAACAGCAACATCATTACCAGTTATTCATCCTGAAATCTGCTAATGTTAACACCTGTAAATATTGCCAGTAATTGGCAGTCAGGTAGAGCTGGTTTACTCCAATTTTATTTTTCTCATTGAGCAGACTAACACCTCAACCACCACAAGGGATCTGTGGTATAAGAAATGCCAGAATTAGTTGACACGTGGATAAATAAAATCTATTTGGGAAAGTCAATATGACTTCTGTAATGTGACATTTTGTCTTACAAACCTCTTGGAGTTCTCTGCAGAGTTCAGTCATGCTACATGGGTAAATGTAACCCAGGAGACACAGTTCACTTGGATATCTAGAAAGCTTTTGGCAAAAATTTTGCCAAAGGCTTTAAAGGAACATAAGCAGCCATTACATAATTTGGAAGGTTCTGGCATGGATAAATAACTGGTTACAAGGTAGAGCTTAGGAAAAAACATGAATCTGTAAGAAGGTGAGAAAGTCACAGGTAGAGTTCTACGGGGGTCTTTGCCGTGAGCCACATTAGTTAACATGTCCAGAAGGTACATGGGAAAGCAGTAAAGCAGTACAAAGTTTGTTGAAGATAAAACTACTCAAGGTAGAAGATACCTTGAAGGCAAACTGTAAAGAACTGTAAAGTTGAGTCACTTATAAGACAGAGTGACTAGGCAATAAAATAATAAATAAAATTAAATGTAATTAAGTGTAGACAGAGTCCTGTGTTCACTAAAAGTACTTAACTGGCTTTCAGTTCTTGCTGGATATTTTAATGTAGGTGTATCTCTCTCTGGTCCTGTCTCTGGCCCTGTTTTCAGACTGATGACTCCCTGGGTCATTGCCTCATCCATCCTGTCTTTTCACCCTACTCAGACAGTCCCTGCAGGACTGTACCTGGTCAGCGAGGGCCCTGCCTATTCTTGGTCACCCCAACTTCAAGATCCTCTCCATCTCATATCCCACCTTGCTCCTACTGCTCCCATAAAAATCCCACATAAATCAAGCCCTCAAGCCACAGAGAAAAGGTGTCTGGGTGGGGGGTCACAGGTGTGGACAGAGAGGGCAAGTGAGGGAATAGTCAAGCACTTTTCAGATGGTGGAGATCTGGCAGAAGTCTACAAAAATCTGTGGGTTACAGGGAAAAGGGAGAGGGATTATCTGATCATTGTCTTCTATAATAAGAGACCACCCAATGAAGCTAGGTTCAAAATAAGCAGAACAAGTCAGTTCTTTGTGCAGCAGGAAATGATCACATAGCACTCCCTGCCTCAAGACAGCAGTGGATATGAGGGTTCAAATGGAGACTGGGCTACTAGTTGGCAGTAATCCATTTCAGGCTAATAAATAAGAAAGCCACATGAGCCTCAGTGAGATTTTCATTCCTGAAATGGAAACAGTTAAAGGTGAGGAGAGTTTTGGGGAGGAATCATCATGCACATAAGCCTTATTTTAACTCTTATAGACCAGGTACTCTTTTATGACCACTGAGATTCTTGGACCCCTGAGCTAAACCAGTAGCAGGTCTACTTCTGTTCCAAGGGCAAATGGGGATCAGGATGTTGTCCACAGAACAATTAAAATATTTGGTGACTTGTAATCCAAAGACTGCAACAGTTATTAAGCATTTCTTAATTTCTGGAAGACTCATTTGTCATATCACTAGCTACATCAGGAGGAGAACAAAAAACAAAAAACAAAACAACCAAACAAAAAACTTAGCTCTAAAGGAAATCCTTTTTCGAATCTGCAAATCTGATGCTTTATGGGTTTTATAATCCTTGTTCTTTTTGAGGATGCTGTCACCAAACACACTAAGGAAGCAGGGGGACACTTGGCACTCCATGCCAGTTGCAGTCTTTCATCTAGCAGAATATCTTCACATCAAAGATATCCTACCCTTTGTAGGGTAAATAAAAAACTATTTATTTATTTATTTTTTTAGCTAAAGAAGGAGACATCTTTCTACAAAGTTCTTAGCACCCTGTCATTACTTCAAATACATAGAAAGTTTTTTATGCATTTTAGAGAGCCCTACATCCTAGCAAAAAGCCACCTTCATTCAAACCTCATTCCACACAGGACCTATTCATCCAGACTCCAACACTCCCCAAGTGCTAGTGCTAACACCCTCTGATACTAGGTATCTAATTTCTCTACTAGCACTGGAGAAATAGAAGCCTTAACGTTTCACCTCTAGACTGATATTTTCTTGTCTCCATTTTGCTAAGTGCAACATTGAATCTTCTGCTCCAAATGCAGTGTTGTGAGTGTATTTGTTGTTGTTGTTGTTGTTGTTGTTGTGTCTGGTTGTGTTGTGTTTTTCTTTTTCTTTTTTTTTTTTTTTAGCCCTCCACAATATTTCCCTGGAAAGAATACTGGGGAAGACAGGGAAAGAGTATATGCCAAATTTGTAACAAGAAATCACCTTGAAGTGAAAGGACGTGGAATAAAAAATTGAAAAAAAAAAATGCATGTGATAGTTACTTGTCAAAAGTATTACAACAAAATACCTCTATATTCTTTTTTATTTTTATTTATTTTTAATTTTAATTTTTTTTTTTCATTGTAAAATAATATGTTCTGGTACAACATAGGTCACGCAGAACCAGGCTGCTATTGTTCTAACTGCTGGGTCATTCAAAGGCTGCAATAAATAATGAAATTGAAAGAAAAGTTTCCCTACTGCTAAGCAAATTGATTCACGGTGAAGTGGCTTAATTACTCCAATCACTGTCAATCTCAACTTCCTCAAAGTGTCTCAAAAATGTGGTGGAAAACATTCTAATTAAGTAACAAAAATCAATGAAATAAGAAAAATATTAAGTAAATATTTAGTTAACCAGACTTTCAGATCTGCATATGTGTTACATCAAAATTCTAAATAAGCATCTCTAACAATAGTTATATTTATATCTGCATATATATACACACACATACCAACATTAGAAACCACTCCCAGGAACATGTAGACACTACTAGGATTGCAAAATCAAGGACTCTGAAATTAGGAAATGCCAGAGTTAACCTTTGTTTGGCCTTTGTACACAGATAATTGAAAAAAAAATCTTCAATTACATAATCACATACTACTGTTTTTGCAGGACCTCATTCAGTGCACAGGAAGGACAAATTCCATGCAATAAGCAACTTTCCAGAATCCTGCTTTACCTCCATTCTTCAATGTATGACCCTCAGCTTTGCAGCAATTCAAATCCTCTCTTGAAACGGAATCACTGAGTTCCTCACAAACTCTTCGTTGGTGTTCTTTAGTATTACATTTGAATGTTTCTCAGAGTCCTTAATTAAAAGCTTACATTCTGACTGTGAGGGAAGAAGTATTCTTAACTTGTTTCTATAGAAACAGAATTGGGGAATATCAAGATCAGAAGTATTCTCTGATGTTAGGTGTCTAATTTCAGACACAGGATTTACTTTAGTCATGATTTGTAGCATTATGTAGATGTTAATATAATCAACACAGTTCCTATTCACTTCAACTGCAATTATGAATGCAAATAATTCTTCACACAGTTTCAGATTAGGGTCAAAAAATGAGACACATGAAAGAAAGTAATTGAAATAATTTGCTCAGCTACCCCTAGCAGGCAATACTCAGAGACAGCATTTAGTTTTCTAGGACATCATTCAACAATCCCAGCTATGAGATCTCGCAATCCAATGCCTCATTTAGTGTACATATTCCAGTTCTGGGCACACATTAAACTAAGGCCTTACAAAGCTGAAGGCCAATGACAAAAAGCAGGTGACTGTAATTAAAACCTGCACCATCATGGCAGACGTGAAAATGGAAAATTGCATAGGCAAATAAAATTCTTCAATTCTGTTATTTCTAGATTATTGAGTTGCTGGTTTTCCAACCTTAGTATTTTCTTAAGACTATTTTCTTCATTTGATTTTCTTCTCTTATTTAAAATAAGTAAAACTTTGAAAAAAGCCATTGTGTGACAGTCAAAAGGAACCTACATCACTGGTTTATGCCTTTATTTCCACTACACAGATATCTGACATTTCAACAGATGTAGTAACAAGTGCTGATTTTAGATTATCATTCTCTGTTTTGTTTCACTGCCTGAATCCCAATCTTTTCCTCACCTCCACATACAACAGGAAATGATTATAAATCTAAAAAAAAGTCTTACTCTGTCAGAATTGGTAGGAATGAAGCGCTGTATTACTCTAAAGCAGCAACGGACAAGTAAAAGACATTTAATAGCATGTGAAATTTCAGAAATAAAGCTACTGGGTATGTCATAACTAGAAAAGGTAAATTACAAAGAAATAAAAATATCATGGAAAATGAGCAACTGAAATGGTCTGAATTTCTATATGGAATTGGGAGCCTGGTTATTCTGTCAAACCTCTCATATTGTTGCTGATAAAAAGGTGTTCACAATAAAAAACATTATTCATTTGAGTTTCATACAGATATATTTTTTCCATCACAAAAGCAGCCCATACTCAAGAACATAATTTACTTCCAAGTGTGGACAAAGGCTCTGTGCTTTCGGGATAGACTTATAAACCTGTCAGCACTCACAGACAGTATAGGAGATCCACCTGCACAATCCAAATATACACATTTATGTGTTTCCATATGGATATTTGTCCTTAAGCAGTTCCAAATGTTTAGCTCAAAAGTTTACTATATTAAAGACTAGGATGAATAATAAACATATGATATTTTACAGATGTTTTTTATCAGTATTGGTTATGGGAATGTTTTCATTACCCACACATAATTAATATTTATTGTGTTTCTAAGTAGTGAATAAGTCAAGCATTATTATTTATGGCAGAACACAAGAAGCAAAAGGTAATGTCCAATTCTACATCCAAACAATGTATCTTGAGGAGCCCCTGATGACGCTGACTTCAATTAATTTATTTATGGAAGATCACACTGCATGAGGAAAATATTAAAATACCATTAGTATTACCATTTAACATTTATATTATAACTTCAAGGGGACAAACCTCATGGAGTTTCATTATAACTTCAGAAACATAGAAAGTGAATTATTAATCTTATTGAAGTCTCTGTGTGTAAATATACACTATAACCCCAAGAAAACTCCATGTGGAAGCATATGTACTAGATCAACATTTAGACTGGACATATTGGCCTTCAGTGTGTTTCATAATTGTTGACAAATTGTTAAGTATAGTCCAACAATGGTATCTAATGGTGTAGAATATCTCCTTGCTTTCAGGTAACTGGTTCTTGAATGTATAGACTACCTTGGTGATGTAAAGTCTATTTGCACAGCATTTGATTTTCATGATATTTGTTACTGTCAATATTTGTATACATACTTGTAAGTTTAAGTTCCAATGATGTACATTTATGAGCAATGATTTAAGAGGTCTAATGAGGACTATTTATGAGAACTATAATGAGGGCCAGATAAAAAACTGAGCTACAAACATAAAGACAACTAAATTATGACAAACTATGAAGAACAAATTGCAAGTACAACAGTCAAACTTCTTAGAAACAAAAAACATTTCCTTTAATTTTCACCAATTGCTAATAAGTAATTTATGTTTGTGACTCACAAAGTTCCTGTTTTGATGATCTGATTCTAAAGACTTTTCTTGCCTTTAAAATACTCAAGTTTATTTTCCATTATGTTGTCTTTTTGTATCATTCATTACAATGAAAGCTAATACAAATCTAATGTGAAATAGCATGAATTGCTAAAAGACCAGATATTAATTTTTTATGGTAGCTTGGCTTGATCCCTACTAATAGATGCTTCATCAGATTTTCACATATCTCAAGTGAATAAACACAGTAGCTGATTAAGATAATATGAAATCGCAAACCCCACCCTAAAGATTAAAACTCTGGTCAGGTTGGACTGTTTTCTCACTGGAAACACACACACAATATAATAAAAATATTATGCAACCTCAAAATATCTTTCATGTCACTATGATCAAAAGTAATCCATTTGAGGAGCAAAAAGAATGCTTTCTTCTATGTGTTAGGATTAAACATCAAACAGATTATGGATAGATCGATAGAAACAAGAATGGATGTCTGTGTTCTTATGATTTTTTAACTGGTTCTTCCAGTTACTTATCACAAATAGGATGCAGTAAACCTAGCTGAAGAGTGATAAAGCAAAGGGGGTATGCTCTTAAGTACCAAGTCAGGATTCACATGACATAGGGATTACACAGACAAAAAGCACAATACAAAACTCTCTTCCCTTTCAAGCATTACTGGGTGAGATCACAGTAATGTGCAGACAAAAAGCACAAGTTACAACATATAATTGCTGCCAAGTGTACAAAGCAACTCTTCTTTCATTCTTCAAGCCTTTTTCCTTTTCTACACAGAATAGCAATACTGCAGCACTAGGCAAGTTAAACCTTCTAAAGGCATGGGGCAGAACTTTTGCTTCCTGTGACTTAACAGCACAGTTTTGCCAAGACATCAACTTCCAAAAAATTTCTATTTGGAAATTTAGCGAGGGATATTCAAAAGAGCTCAACAGCGAGCAGGTATCTTGGCTCATATTGAAGGGGGCAACAAACTTGCACCGACTTCAGTGGAATAAAATAAAACCCAGTGCTATGCAGTCCAGTTAAAATGCAGGAACCTCCAGACCATATACAGCTGAACATTTATTGAAGATTTTCCTTATATTTTATTCCAAAATAAGTGCAAAACTATTTCAAGGTTAAAGCATGTCTGCCTCAATTTCAGCGTTCCTAAGCATATGAAAAAGCAAATGACATGCTTACCATGAATTCATTTTTTTTTCAGTCATGTTATTAGTAAGAAAAATATTTTCATTACCTTCTTGCAAAAGCTTTTTGTCTGAGAAATATATATATATATATAAGAAAATAAAAAACACAAGGAAATTTTAAAATTAAAAATGCCAGTTTCTTCCTTCAAATTCAGAATATTTATTACACCAGAAAACTGATTAAGATGATATGGAAAGATAAATGTTTTTAAATCAATAGCTTTTAAAAATGGACTTTTCTCAGTTCCATTTCTAGCATCCAATACATTTCATTGGTATGGTGTGCTACTTAGAAAAGATTTGTGAAGACAATCACAAGGAAATATGCATTCTTTTTTTCCTCTAGGACCTTGAGCTCAGCTATTGATTATATAATCAAGTCATTGATGTTATAACTAATACAGAGCAACTTCAGATACTTTGATAGATGGTGGCAGTCAAAGTAGTCAGTAACTACAGGAGTTGGCTAAAAGAGAATACTTGCTATCATGTACATCATCAACACTGCCAACAGCAGGGTGGGGTGGGGAGGTGGAAAGAAACTTCTGAAGACTAAAGACAACTGACTACGCCAGGCATATATTATTCGCAAGTAACTTTTAAGTTACTAATGTGTGACAAGGGATTTAGAAGCCACTCATTTGGTATTACCCATGTGAAAAATATGCACACAGTTTCTATTAGAGGGAGCATATATATAAACAGATGTTTCCATTTTTAATCCTCAGCACTATCTTCTGATTGTGATGTGCCACCAGAGAGAGAAATTTATCATTGTATTAATGCTACATCTACCATTTTGACTTTCACTGAAATTAAGAACAGAGAAGGGTTAATTGCAATTTATTTGTAGCATAGTGAAATGATCAGCTTAACATAATAGTAATTCTCCGCATACAGAGACAGACAAAGAGAAGACCTGGCTAGTGGTAGTGTTGCTATACAATGTCTTTGCCAGTTCAAGTGACAAGATTTTAGCAGAAACATACCCAATGTAAAATAAAGTCAAAATACTGAACAGCACTGAAACAGTAAATGGCCAAAATCTGACAGCTCAAAGAAAAAAGCCTACATTTCATAAACTAACAATAAACTGTAACTAGAGCAGTTGGTGGACACAGTAAATCTGATGTACCAGGCTTATATATGGAAGAGGTGAAATTTCATTGATTTTATAGTTATACTGCCTCTAAGCATTATTATTAAACTATTATTTTAAAACCACAAATTCTTAACTTATACAAATGATGCCTTTGTTCAGCACAAGCATTACTTCCTTCTGGTTTTGTCTGTATATTACAGATAAAATACAATTCTCTAAATCAATGTTAAAATCCAAGACAAGTTGAATACAATTTGGGGGATTTGTTGTTCAAGACATTGGATAGATAGATATACACACTCTGCACAAAACCTCTATGTTATTTTAGCTTTCAGTACAAAAGACGCATTAGTGGTGCTCCTTTGCGTATGTTTAATGACTCAGCTAGCAAGATGATTTCAGGATTCCTTGCATGCTTCCTGTTTCTGTAAAGAGCAATATCATATATCACTAGCATACTTTGGAACTGGCGAAGAGAAACAAACACACTTCCCCTTACTCCTCACACCACAAAACAAAAATCACTGAGAACTGCATCACTTGTACAAATGCTTCTGTGAGAACTTCAACCGTGAGGTCTTTTTCTCCACGTAAAAAGCAAGTTCTGATAAAAAATGACTTCAGCTTCATAGTATGGATTTGTCACTGCACAGTTCTTAATTAGAAGAACTTCGAGAAGCCAGAGCATGCATCTGAACAAAACAAACTCTGTTCACGACAGGGAGTTGCACTTTTCTGTCTGATACCCATTAAGAAGCATATTCATGAGGGACAAAGCTGGAACTGGAAAAACTCTGATTGCATTGTATCCTTTCAAAAATTAGGTTAGCTGGTTGACAGTCTTTTCATGCTTCTACCCTAAGTTCTGCTAGAGCTAACTCCTGAAGATTTTTAGCATTAAAAAGCTATCATTTTACCATGTACTGGAAGACAGCTGGACTACTTCAGGAATATTAAGAAGGAAAGTGTTTTTAAGAATGATAACTATCTGTCACACTTTAATTGACCAACATATTTTCCAACAAATGCTTTTTTCAGTCTACCAGAACTTGCAACAAATATGTTCTTCAAAAATAAGTCATGCTGACACTTCTGTAGAATATTAAGTAACTTACATCTTAATTGATATAGCTGTAGTTTTATGGTATTAACCAATTTGAGTCAGCACAGTGGTAGTCTCTCTTGTCAGAAGTGACTATTTGCTACACTGGAATTTGCACAGACCACTAAATACTTAAAAGATGTTCAGAAGTTACAGAAGGAGAAATTCACAAAATGGGAATTGGTAAGCATGTGGGGGTTGGGGAGGTGAAGTCTTGAGGACAATTAACAAAATTGTTTTCAAATAACAAATTAAAAACAGCCAGCACACTGTTCAAGTTGATGTTGTCCATTATGACAGACAATAGGGTGAAAACTACAAAATGAAAGACGAGAAAAAAGGCACAAGAATAAAAAGTTTACAATGGTGTCAAAATATATGACTCCAGTTAGGTTTAGAGTGGAAAGTGGCTTGATTCTTCAACAGAAGACTAATAAAATTAGTCAGTGTAAATGACTATTAGGGGTCTGACTACATAAGTGGAACTACAACTATGAATTATACACTTAATCTTCCTGTACTGCTGCAAGGTTTAGAGCTTAGCCTGCCATTTACAGAAACTATGCAGACCAATGAGAACTGAATCCAGACAAAACAAGAAGAGTTTTTGGAAGCCATGTTTTCCCTTGAATCAGGTGCTTTTATTACCATATTTAGGGCAGAAAAAGTAGTTTTGCTTAAATATATCACAATATTTTGCAGACATAACATCATTATTGCACTAATATTTTAGTTCAATTTGTAGAAAATGTTTATAGTTTATACCTGAAGTACTTTTTTTTTTTTTTTTCTCATGAGAGAGATTTTTCTCTTCCATGGAGAGTAGAAAAAGTTCAGAAACAGTATGTGTGAATTATTTTATCAGGTATTTCTATGTGCAATCTCAACAGGGAATATATTTTCTAGGTGGTTTTTTTCTTAGTAATTCACCGAATAGTAGCTAAAATTCTATCTTTTCTTTTTTTCAAATTCTTGTAAAATAAAAGTCATGTGCTTTTCTTCCTTTTAATATTGCCAGTATATAATATACTGGGGCAAGTAAATCTATCTCAGACATCTCTGTGCTAGGGTTGTATGAAAAAGGCAGATGTTAAAATTTCAGTTATCAGATAGTGACATGTAAGGCCTTGATCTAGTGAACATTTACATGTTACACATTATGCAAATCACTTAAGCAAACCCATTAAGTAAGCAAATCCAAGATTCTAGCAAAACAATCACAGACATAACAATATGCATGCAAATCCTTCAAGATCAGCACTTATTAATTGACAGATGCTGACTTTACCATGGTAATCCTTCATGTCTGAAAGGTCTGCTGATATACAAAAGCAACCATTTTAATTATCCTGTATTAACAGTAATACATACCAAAATGCATGTCACATGATTGCTAGATTTATATGTAAGAAACTTTTATCTGGAAAACTGTTCTATTCTTAACTAAGACTCATCCACAAGAGAAAAAAGTGACATTCTCAAAGACTTTGGTCTTTTAATGAAACAGAAACACATTTTGTTCTAAAATGTTTGTTCATTTTATTAAGAACAACTGAAAAATGCCATAAAAATTCCATTAAAAAATGAATTTATTTGCCTGGTTTTCTCTGGTAGCATAACTTATACCAGAAGCAGCCTTTTGTAAGGCACAATCCAGTTGGCCATAAATAATTTAGGAGTCTATTGTTAGATAGACCACTGATTCTTTCTTGTCTGTTGTCACATACAATATTGGAAAAAAAATATCTATGTTTTTAACTTTTAACAGTGAAAAAAAAAAGAGGCAAAGATATATAACAAACAGGTTCTAAAATCTATAGGTCATAAATATATGACCTTCAGTGAAAGATATAGTTTTTTCTTTAAAGTTGTGTTCTTCAGTGAAAGAATATGGGCTAAAGAATGTACCTAATAAATGAATGCAAGGACTAGTCAGCTTTGAATTTTTGTGATGTTTGACCATATTCCATTTGTTTTTGCCTTACAAGTGCATAACAGAATTGAGGAAAATCACCGTGCTTTTAAGGTTGGTTAACTCATGGAGGACCAAACACTTTAGGGAAAAGAATTACCAGCACCATCAAAAAAAAATAAAAAATCAGATCTAAAAAAATAAACAGAAGTAATGAGAGGCAGCTTCCTGTTAAATTCATTCCAACAGTGATTTAGTTTTGCATTAATGAGCTGTCAACCAAGGGAAATAAAGAAAGCCAACTAGTCGTTTTTCTCTGCAAGATTTATATGAACAGAAATTCTAAGCTCATGCCTCAAGCCAGCAGAAATGTAAATATTAAACAGGACATAAAGGATTGCTTTTGATTTGTTTTGCTTAAACTAGATTAAAATACAAAAGCAGACTGACAGGTAAAGAGGATAGAATATAAATACTTTGCAGCTATTCATTAAATACCCAGATTCCTCCAGACTAACTTCTCAGTTACATGTGAGGTATAGATGCCTATGCAAGGAAAGAAACTGCCGGACTGAATAGTTCTTTAAATTTTTTCAGGTTTTCTGAGCTTTTCCTTAATATTCAGAAATGCAAATTTCCAATCCTGAGTCATTGACAACATTCTTTGCCTCATTTGCCATCCACAGCAATATATACACACCCATTCCCACCCCAGAGGTACCACAAGAGAAATAAGTATCAGTGATAACGTTATAAAACCATTCCCTGCCTCCTCACCATATGCCAGGATTATGTTGGCTGACTGGGTTAAAGACTTGGTAAGACAGAGATAAGTGAATGTGCTGACAATTATTTCATCATTTGCTCAGTGATAGGATCTTTGGCCTTTGTCTGGGGGAGGCAGTTTCAGCTCTGTGGTGAAAAAACTCACTTCCTGACCTGGGCAGTTCCAGATAAAACTTAATCCATTTTCACAGATGGTGATGTGACTGGATCCTGCTGCTAGCGTTGGTGGCATTAACAGTGCTTCCCAACATACTCCCTACCTATCTCTCACTTGGCTCCTGAGCTCACAGGTTCGCTCAGAAACCCTCCCATGAACAAGGGAGAACTTTAATCTCATCTTTGTCTCTACAGTTCCAATTAAGGAGGGTTGATCCCATACTGGAGACCATTATCAGCCATGTGGGTGAAGGACCTGCTTTCAGATATACTCTATTCTCTCATCCCTCTTTTATTGATGAACTAAAAATAATACTTTTTTTTTTTTTCTTCAAACCACCAACAAAAATGAATATTTCAAGGACTGTGGTAGAATTAAAACTTACCCTTCAGTTAGCTCCTGGGTATTGATTAAAACCACCCTGAGGACATGGAATCATGACTACTGACACCAATGTCACTACTCTGGTGGATGAACAACAGGACAGGTTCTCACTCTGACATAAGCTGTGGTCATAGTATTTCTGTGATAACAGCAGCAAGGGGCATTACGCAGAAACTGTGTAATAAAAACTGTAGGTGTATTTATGGCTTGATAAAAGAAATATTTTCCACATCCTGAATAAAAATAAACGTTTGCATAGTAGTCACAATTTAAAATGACTGCTGACTTATAAGTATTTATGAATCTACTGATTACATAAGAAGGTAAAAACTCTTAGGAGGTTGTTGCCATCTCCTCAAAAAGCACATGTTCAAAAACCTAGAAGTCCAGTAAAGACAAGACACTTTAAAACTAGACTAGTCTGGAAAGCAACTATGTAAACTGGAATCTGCTTTTAAGATCACCTAAAAAACTCCAGTTCTGCTCTTAGGTTATAATACAGAGCATAGTCAAAACTATACTGCAACATCAGACATTTTGTTATGAGAGAAAAAAAAAAAGCAAACACAGACTAAACTGAACACTTGTGAAGTTACACATACCTGAGCCAACTGATTTTTACTTTCTGTAGTGAGCTGCTGCTTCCTTATTTTGAATAAAAACGAGGTTACGGCAAAAGGGCAAACACCAATACAATTCTGAAGACACAGCAAAACCACTGTCGTATTCTGAGATGTGGAATCTCCACTGAATGTCCTCGTTTCCCAAATTTTGAACCAAAGTATAATTCTATAGGGCAATGACTAAAGAAGCATTACAGAAATTAAGGAAGTTCAGAAATCATCTGATCTGTTTCTGAGCCCACAAAGCAAGAGACATTTAGACTAAACCATGTCTGGCAGACATTAGCATTCATTTTCGAGGACTGAGATTTCACAGTCTACCTTTCCAATCAGTTCCACTGCTGTCTCTACATTTTGACGAATTTCCTCATCTCATTTATCTTGCTGTAATTTAAACCTGTTCTTTTTGTCCTTTCAGCTGCCCAGAAGGATCAGCCTATTTCTTCCCATTGCAGTCGCCTCTTTTAAATACTTTAAATTATGCATTCCCCTTTCTGCCTACTCTAAACCAAAAACTCTTAGTTCCTTCTGTCTGTCCTCATAAGTTACATTTTGCAGAACTCTATTTTTTTTTCCTCTCTTTTGAGTTCTCTGAAACCATTAAAATATACATGTGAACAAAAAGGTCAGGAATGTCTGAATCTCAGATAAAAGGGGATTTAATTAGTTCTGTTTAAAACACCATCATTCTAACATCTCGGCTTCCATACAGTGCTTTCATTGGAAGACAAGCAAAGTTTTACAAGTGAAGGACGACACATACTTATTCTTAAGTATGTGTCTTACTTATACTTAATCTTATAGGCAGGGAAACAGGCAGAGCTAAGTGACTCACTCACAGCCATCAGACATATCTACCACAGACAGGAATAAGAACCTGTTAAGTTGCCTGCTGAGCTGATCTGTACCTTCACCCCACATCACAACACATGACCTGAAGTCAGTATGCCACAATTAAAATTCCAGCATCCTTAACTTTTAAGACATTTATTATATTTTTATCATTTACCTTTCATTTTTATTTCTTTCTGTCTTAAGTGTTTGAGACTATCCATCAGTTCCTCTGAGGTATCAGACCTATATTTTGGAATTATACGTTATTGCAGCACCTGCTTGTCCATACCCTTCTGATCAGTTTGTGGCTGAATATTTCTTCCACAGACCACTCCACCAATTGACACCATTCCACCTAATTCCACCATTCCTCACCTAAGCTGTGCTTCTGAAAGCAAGCCAAGTCCTGCAGTTCTTAAAAAGTCAAACTAAACAATTATTACTTTTGCATTTTTTCTATGTCACAGGATGACTGATATTTTTTCCCTATGAATAGCCCCATAAATACTCCATAAATCTCGTATCTGATCATCTTAATCCCCAACTTGTATATAACCCCCTCCAGGCAAAGCTTAATAAACCCCAATAGCTTTCTAAATTTACAACTCACTAGCTAAGCTGGATGAATATCAGGTTTTACAATATTTCCTCTGTAACTTCAGTAAAGCTTAAGATGCCAGGGAGATTATGGATACCTTATGAATCCACAGCCAAATTGACTGGTACCTTTTAAGGACACAAAATAAAATGTACAGGAGCAGTATTGTTTCCCACCTTGTCCGTCTCACTCTATTAAAAAGAACAGATAAAAAGGCTACATTTTGTGGCTCTGATTTTTTTCCTACGTTTACACATACACGCACACTCACAAAAAAAAAAAAAAAAGAGAGAGAGAGAGAAACGTGAAACCTAAGGGTCTGCAGGCAAGTACTGCCAAATGGCAGGTTGCTAGAGAGGTGAATGTCTCATTTTCATTTTAGTCAAGTATTAACAGCAAACTGTCTGTGATCTCTTTCACTTATTGAACAGCAAACACATTTTGTCTGTTGAACCTGGGTGTTTCTAGTGTTTCCAGCATACTTCCTAGGGCCTTCTTGCCCACAGAACTAACTCTTACTATACCACCTGCACTTTTTATAACTATATTCTTATCAAGAAGAATTAGCAAAGACTAAAGGTCTTTCTTTGGACCTTAATGTTCCAGTCACCCAGCATAAGCTCACAGCAGCTGTAGATTACAGCAGTTTTTGCTGACTTATTGTATGCTGAGGATGGCAGCTGCAGGATCACAGGGACGTAAAGGCCATCAGCCAGCTGATGAGTCAGGTCCTAAGTGTACATTCCTGGCTACACAAGGAAGGTGGAAAACACATATTGGAGTGACATGAAGCTGGAAAATGCTACTGCACAGCCACTGCATTCAAATGTCAGAAAAACCCTGTACTTTTTATTTAGAGGGAAAAAAAAAAACTATCAAAGAAGCTACAAACTCTTTCTATATATAACATCCTTTTTCCAATAGCAAGTTTGCAATAGCAAAACTACCCATTTGATATGGAATTAGCTGAGCAGTACAAGCTGCTCCAAAATTTTCTTCTGCCCCAGAATAAACTCTAGAGTTTTTTTTCCAGTAAAGCAGCTGGAGCTCCTAAAATATTTTGCACACTAGTGGTTAGGAAAAGACATTTAGTAAATGAAATCTCTTATTCATATGTTTAAAGAAAACAGTCACAATGTGTTGCATTACTCTCTGCCCAAGTGTCACTACAGACCAAGATGATGTTAACTTTAAACTGACTGCCCTGTACAGTGTGTGATTATCTTGCGTACATATAACTTGCTGAGGAAAATTCCTGTCATGTGAATCATGGAATCATAGAATGGCTTAGGTTGGAAGGGACCTTAAAGAGCATCTAATTCCCACACCCCTACCATGGGCAGGGACACCACCCACTAGACCAGGTTGCTCAAAACCCCATCCAACCTGGTCTTGGACACTTCCAGGGATGGGGCATCCACAGCTTCTCTGGGCAACCTGTTCCAGTGCCTCACCACCATTTGAGTAAAGAATTTCTTCCAAATATCTAATCTAAACCTACCCTCTTTTAGTTTGAAACCATTACTCCTTGTCCTATCACTACACTCCCTGAAAAAAAGAGTCCTTCCCCAGCTTTCCTGTAGGCCCCATTTAGGTACTGGAAGGCCACTATAAGGTCTCCCAGAGCCTTCTTTTCTCCAGGCTGAAACAACCCCAACTTCCTCATCCTGTCTTCACATGAGAGGTGCTCCAGCCCTTTGATCGTCCTCACGGCCCTCCTCTGGACTCATTCAAATACATCCATATACTTCTTGTGCTGGGGCCCCAGAGCTGAACACAGCACTCCAGGTGGGGTCTCACGAGAGCAAAGTAGGGGGGGAGAATCACCTCCCTCGGCCTGCTGGCCACGCTTCTTTTGATGCAGTCCAGGATACGGCTGGCTTCCTGGGTTACAAGAGCACATTGTTGGCTCATGTTGAGTTTCTCATCCACCAACACCCCCAGATTCTTCTCCTCAGGGCTGCTTTCTATCCATTCTCTGCCTAGCCTGCATTTGTGGGACTGCCCTGACCCAGGTGCAGGACCTTGGACTTGGCCTTGTTGAACCTCATGAGGTTCACACGGGCCCACCTCTCAACCCTGTCCAGGTCCCTCTGGACGGCATCCCTTCCCTCCAGAATGTCAACTACCACACAGCTTGGTGTCATCAGCAAACTTGCTGAGGGTGCACTCAATCCCGCTGTCCGTGTCACTGACAAAGGTGTTAAATGGCACTGATTCCAATATTGACCCCTGAGGAACACCGCTCATTACTTATCTCCACTTGGGCATTGACCATGACTCTTTGAGTGCAACCATACACCCTATTCATTACTTACCCAGTGTTCCATCCATGAAATCCATGTCTCTCCAACTTAGAGACAAGGATATCATGGGGGACGACGTCAAATGCCTTGCACAAGTCCAGGCAGATGATGTCAGTTGCTCTTCCCCTATCCACCAATGCTGCTACCCCATCATAGAAAGTCACCAGATATTTTAGGCATGATCTGCCCTTAGAGCAGCCATATTGGGTGTCACCAGTCACCTCCTTATTTTCCATGTGCCCTAGTATAGTTTCCAGAAGAATCTGTTCCATGGTCTTGCAAGGCTTAGAGATGAGAATGACTGGCCTGCAATTCCCCAGGTCTTCCTTTTTTCCCTTTTTAAAAATGGGGGTTATGTTTCCCCTCTTCCAGTCAGTGGAACTTCACCAGACTACCAAGACTTCTCAAATATGATGGACAGTGGCTTAGCAATCTCGTCCACCAGTTCCCTCAGGACCCCTGAGGGGTTTATGCATTTATCTCATCAGGTCCAATTGACTTGTGCACCTTTAGCACCTTAGTTGGTCCTGAATCTGATCTTCTCCTACAGTTCATCATTCTCCCAAGCCCTACCTTTTCCTTCTGCAGTGCAGGCTAATTCTTTTTAAAAGAGTTTAAAATTAGTAAGCATATTACAGTTATTTTGCAGTTTTCAACAGTAACTGGAGTGAAGGATTACTGAATACATAATCTACAGGCATAGACTTTACTGTGGAAAACGGATGAACTACATAATTACTTGTAATATTTCAGCAACCATGAGAAATTCAAGAGAGATGTAGCTATTGACAAGATAAAAGCAGAAGAAAGGAAAGATGAAAGAATTAAGGGTACAAAGAAAAAATAACAAAGAATAACAGCAAAATGATAAAGAAACAAGAAAACTGAACAGTAGCAGTAAAGATGACACAACCAATCAAAACATAACAATTATAATACATAATTTTCATCAAAATGTTGCACTGTACATATTTCAGTCATACATTAGCATAATCCTTAGTCAGCAGACAGGCACCTAGACCTTTTATGTAAGCAAGAAGATACTTTGCTAACTTACCTGCTTGCTGCATGCATATAATATACATGGTAAACAAGTAGACACAGTGCTGCAGCTTCCATTTCCAGTGATAACACCACATCTCACTTACATGAGACATCCTGTGGGAAAAAAGATAATAAAAATCAAGCAACAATTCAGGAAGCTTTACAAGAAACCAAGAAAATGAGAAAATACTGTTATTAGTTAAACTAGTAACTAGCAGTAAATACAGTAGCACCTGAACATTTTGGATGGCCCTAGTATTGCTTGACCACATGAGGAAGTTTCCATACTTGCTACAAGGGGTCAGAAATGTTGTCTGGTCCTTAACAGACAACAAGGTGGAAGACTGGTTATCACCAGGCTTCTAAGCAGACAGGTGTGGTGACATTTCTGTAAAAGAATCAAAGAAGGTGAGGTTGTGTGTTGTTTTTTTTTGAGATTGTAAATTATGTAAATTGGATAAACAGTAAAATAAAACTTTGCAAATGTATATAATTTGTATAATTTACATATACAAACACATTTATGCTGTTTAAATGTATACACAATACATACGTATTTGTTATTAACTATACAAAGACAGTGTGTGAGATTTTGCCTCTGCTCTTGACCAGTCTTTCCATATTTTTCACTGATAGTATTTTGATAGCTAGAACATTCTATGTCGACAGCTTTAATGAAAATCCTGAAACTTTCTTTGCCTAAATCTAGGGGCTCTTCTGTGCTGCCAGTGAAGTCAGGGACATGTTTATTATTTAGTAAAACTAATGCAGTTATATAAAAATCATTATTATTTATAACTTGAACTTGAAGTTTTCTTTGACTTGAAGTGTATATGACCTTAAATAGCTAAGCCAAAATGATTCCTTCATAGTGGGCAGAAGGGGAAACAAGAAAGGAGACTCGTAATGAATCTGGTCAGAGCCTTAATCACTTATCCAAAATGAATAGTGCTCTGTTACACTCCTGTCTCATTTTATTCAACAAGCAAGGTACGAATTGTGAAACAACACAAATTATTTTGACCAACTCCTTCCAACTCCTATTTGGCAACAACAACCAGTAACTGACTTTAGTACAGTGAGATATTACCTAGTAATACTGGAAGAAAATCTTTAGCAGAACCCCCCTAATATTTCACAAGTCTGTGGCCAGCAACAGTACATGAGGAAGAACCACAAATATGTAGTCATGAAGAAACATTGATAAACACAAATGTCTTCCAGGATAGTGCATATTAAATATAGAAAAGAGAAAGTTATTTGCAAGTGCCACTGATATCATCTATCAGGCTGGAAACATGAAAGAGGTAAGTAAAAGAAAGTACAGAGAAGTTCACACTCAGTGGCAAGAAAACTTATTTTTCCTAAACTTGGGAAAAGAGTCTTCCGCTCCACAGAGGTTGCTGTGAACCTGCTAGTGAAACCTGAGGGCAAATGTAAATCTTTTCCCAGTATCGGTTATTGTTTCTTCTCGAAGTGAAGTTCTGTAAAGTAGACAAGCCAAACTTAATGCAGAAAGATAAACCATTGTAAAGGAACAACTTACGTTTCAGTTTTAAAAGTGGTAGTTCATTAAACAGCTCCCATGGGCTAGATGCCAATGTGCCCAGGTAAATGACACTTCAACAGACTGCTGCAGTCAGTCAGCTTTCACTTCAGTGCAGTGTTACATGGCAAAAGCATCTGATTACAAAAGAAGTCCAGTTCTTTATGGGTAGTTGTATCAAATTTGGAATTTGAAGCTGATTTATTTCTCTGAGATATTGTAAAGTCAAACTTAACAAGTGTCGAAGACAAGCACTGAACACACTGGGCTCTGAAATACAAGAATCTCTTTGATGAAGCCAGACACAAAAAATAACCAGATTATCCAACAATGGAATTATTGTTCTTCAACTTAATGACCTATAAATCTCTGTTAAAATCTCAGACAACAGAATGCTGAGGTTTGGGAACAGTTACTGTTCAATGTATATAATTCATAAATCCACAATGCCCTTAATATTCATTTAGAAAACTTACTTTGAACACAAGTCCTTTTAAGACACAAAAACAGTTACATGCACATAGGAACATATACAGCGTGCATACATATACTCCCAGATGCATTTTTTTCTCATTTAATAGCTGGAGAATCCAACACACAACTTCTGATGTACACAAGAAAAAAATAATCTGGTGAGTTTCTACTGCCTAGGTCTCGAGTGCATCTACCCAGTCACATTGCCTTTAGTGCCCTTAAAGAATCTGAGATTCTGTGTTAGTCTGACTGAACTATTATTTAAATTGGCCAATTTCTGTTTCCTAATGTTTACTTGCATTGCAGTAACACTCATAAGCCAGTACTCCACGTTAGTTTACAATATGTTTGCTCATCCTCACTTTTCTAAAAAGCACAAGTTAAGAAAGATTTCAAGAACATGGATAATCAACAACAGAACAGAGCATAAATAAGTAGAGACAAGGCAGAAAGGAATGACTATAAAGATTTTTCCCCAGAGGAAAAGGCTAGATAATTACACAATCGCTATAGAAATATACATTTCTCCACCAAAATAAACAAATAAATATGTAAAAAGTGGCAAACCCATCTCCTCCACTTACATTTTGTATTGCTAAAGGACAAAACAATTTTATTTATGACATTGTTTCAGATGGCTAAAAGAAAAGGTTATCAAACTCAAACAAGAAAGACCACAGAAGAAGCTTGCTACCAAAGCACTTGACTAATGCAGGCACCATGAGTCAGATCAGTTTCTTTTGGAGAATACTTTTGGTTATTCATGGTACAAAGCATAACCTGTAGCAGAGTGCTATATGTGAGCAAGAAAGTCATTTATGTGCACATTTTTGAGATCTTGCATAGACAAAAAGACAAAATTCAGAAACCTGGCTGCTCACAGATTTACACTGTGATGTGCACCTCTGTTCATGCAAGAATTTGTCATGGATGGAAGTCAGGTAACACTCTGTCAAGAAAAAGGCTGCTTCCATACCCAAATCCTTCTCTGATAGTTTTCTATGGCAGATAATTATGGAAAGGAGTCAAAGCAACTAGTAAATACTTGCCAGGAATTTAAAAAAAAAAAAAAAGCTGCAAATATTATTCATTTTTTCATACCCATTATGCTTATGTTTATTATAAATTTCATTTTCTTGATTATTAGTGTTTATTAATGTCAAGAATGGAGCCCAAACAATGTACGAATAATTCAACAGAAAAATTAGCAAACAGTTGTGGGCTAGTTTATAGCTTATCAAGGGATGATCTGATAACATGCTTGACTGCTGCAACAGCACTGACTTGATGGCACAAGAGACCCCTTCAGTTTTGTGTTCTTCTTTTAAACAGTATTAAAATGAAGTATTCTGTCATTTAATATGAGAGACAGAGACAGGACTTGAGAACTGCAATGTACTAAAACACACCAAAAAGTTAAGTAAGCAAGGGAATCTGTAATAAAGATGATAAGTCAGTTTCAGAACACATGCAGATTTTTTCAATCTTTAACCCTGGATGCGTTAAAATTGATTAACACAGTCCACAGTGGTTTTTCTTCCCTACTTTGTTTCAATTTAACTGAAAAAGCCCTGTTCTGTCCCCCACTGGTAACAAGCTAGTAGCTCTGAACATATCGTATGTTGTCAAATAAAGAAGCAGAACAACATATTATTGAGTATATTTGGGGACTATTAAAACACCTGTGATAGAGGTACATCAATTGTAGTTTGATGTAGTTTCATGACAGCAATCTATTTAATACCACCCCCCCCCAAAAAAAAGAAAAAATTAGCAAGTGCCCTTCCATGGAGTCTTACAGAAGAACTACCAAATTTTCTATGAACTGGCATTATTGCCTTGTAGACACTGTGACAAGGCCATCTATGCGCTCTAGCTATCAATTCAATAGTCCAGTCCGCAGCTACTTTCATTTCCTATAACATAGGGAGACAATGGGCTTATTCACAATTCATTCCAGAAGAGCAAAATAGACATGTAATTTATGTAAACCATATATGGATGGTAACAACTCAGTTAAAGATTAAATTAGTGGGAGCATTGCTTCATCTAACTACAAAACTCTACGTGCCACTCGTCAGCTAGTGCATCTTCATCACCTTTTAGGAAGCACACAGCTCTGCAAGAAAATATGCACGAAATGTGAATAATCCTGGAGCATATCATTTGTATACTGCATGGTCTCAAATCGTGGAACAGATATTTGAATACACCATCTTCCTTGTTCAAAGCTTCGGCAAAGTTCCCCAGAGTGGGATGTGAATACTGCCCCAGGCAGAGTGACATGACTTTCTTTGGTCTTTGGCATGTCTAAAGCTGGTAAGAAAAAATGTTGCTGACAGTTTAAAATTAAAAAGACAGATAACATCAATTTCACAATTTTTATATAGGTCGTAAACAAAAAGATCTTAAGCTTAATCACTCTTACGTGGAACTACAAGTGAAGGCGATTACAACTCACATTTCAGTTCCTGCAGATTAACCAAGGATTTGATTTTAATTTTGAAACCCTCACTTCAAAAGATTTTTGAAAGATTACACAATGCCATTTGAAACTTTAATTCTGTTAAGCCTGACATGTTCCTAATTGTTCTTACAGTCAACGTAGAAAACACCCTCACGCTCATTGACTGAAATGAAGAAAATGACACTGCCATGTAAATTAAACAATGCCAGCTGTACTAAGCCCTGTCTCAGCTTGGCTTGCCTTCCAAAAGGAATTTTTCCGAGTTGCAGGCAACCCATTTGCTGAGTATATGTAGCCGGGCAGCACCGCAGCGCCAGCTCCTCAGAAACTACTTCTCAGTTGTGCCTCAACTTCCCCGCGCACCGCTCAGAGCCCTACCCCTGCCCCCCTTGCCCCGCTCCCCTTCACGTCCAGCCTCGGGTCCTCTCCCACCTGGCCGTGAGCGCACCGCCGACACGCCTAACCCCAGAGCTGCCAGTACCTTGGGCGAGAGCGTGTCAGCAAAGGCAAAACATTTTGGGAAAGGCACCCAGAGGCCACTGCAAGGCCTGCCCGGGGCCAGGCGGCCGGTGGGCGAACGGACGGACAGACAGATGGACGGGAGAGCGGTGAAGCCCCTCGCTGCCTCCGCAGCCCGCCGTGCGCTGCAGGGAAGAGCGGCGGGGATGGGAAGGTTTTGTGGAGCCTGCCCGGCCCGCCCTCGCCCTCGCCCTCTTTCCCTGTTCGTGTTGGCGGCGCACCTGGGGGGCCGGGGCTCCTCGACGTGAGCGGCCGCGGGGCTGCGGCCGGGCTGGTGCTTCGGGCACCGGCGGGCACGGCAGGCAGCGGGTCCGAGAGTTTCGCTACTTGCCTCCAAGCAGGGGGAGACTGACGGGAGACGTTTTAGGAGCCGGATTACGGGGCTGGAGGAGAGGCAGCGGCCGCCCGGGACCCCACGGGGCACACCGGCAGCAGCCGCAGCCCGCCCGGGGCAGAACCGGGGCTGTCCTGCCCTCTCTGCTGCCGAGGTAAAACTCTCGTTTCCCCATTCCTTCAGCCCTACCTATCCGCGCGGCTCAGACCTGACATTACTCATCACCTACTGCGTGGAGGGGAGCGGGGAGCCCAGCCGATACGGCCTGGGTTTTCTCGCCCGACGACGAAGGAGCCCGCGGTGTTTTCCGCGCTCCCCGAGCGCCCCGGGCGGCAAGCGGCAGCCCCCGCCCGAGTCCGAAGAAGGGACTTACATGGTGACATTACGGGGCGGCTCTCCTCCGGTTCGCAGCCACCATCCTCCCCCGCTGCCGCTCGCTCTGCCTCTGGCCCCGCTCCCTCATGGGCTCCTCACAAAGGTCATCGCTGTTTGCCCACCTCTCTTCCACACCCGCCCCCGCACACGCCGCCCGCGGCGGCCGGGACCGCGCCGATCCGCTCCTCCTCCTCCTCCCCGTCCTCCTCCTCCGCCGCCGCCGCCGCCGCGATCCCCCCCCGCCTCCAGGGAGCTGCCTCTCTCGGCACAACTCGGGGAAACTTCGGGACCGCGCGGAGCCTCCCCGCGGGGACAGGGACAGGGACAGGGGCAGGGGCTGCCCCCGCCTCGCCGGTTTTTGGGGTGCGCAGCCCCCAAGCACGCTCACCCCGCAGAGGGTGGCCGCAGCCCCGGTGGCACCCCCAGGGGACGCAGGGCAGCGCTGGGGAGGTGCCGTCCCAGGGTCAGCAGCCGCGGGGCTCGCAGCCTCCTCGCAGCATCTCTGGGGTCAAACGCACAGTGCACATCTGTAGGTGGATGGGGAAAGCACAGGCAGGCCTGCCTGCGTGACTGTGGGAAACAAACCTCCGTGCTGTGTCCCAGGGTTGCCGGTGCAGAACCCAAGACAGTTAAAGTGTGCCGTTTTACTCTGCTCTTGGGATAGAAGATACGTGGGTAAAGGCCAATCATCTCTGATCCATCTTCTTTCTGAAGCATGCAAAGCAGTATGCTGCTCACACAGGCTGTGCTGGCCCACACCTCAGTCCTGGGCACTGCTTTGGGAAGATGGTAGTTTGCACTATTTGCTGGTGATCTGCAGTTGTGTTGTTCCACTGAAATCTGAAGAACATGGTACTGCACCGGAGCTGAGGATAAAAGCATTGAAATGATAGCAAGGGAAACAGCAAAGCACAAGGTCACAAAAGAAATCCCAAATTTTCACAATACTCCTTGGATCTGCAGTGGCAGGGTTAGGAAGGATGGAGAAAGAGAAGATTTGGCATAGTGAATCATTCAATGCAGTTAGCATGCAATAGCACTTAAAAACAAATCGAGTTCCTATTAAAAAAAAAAATCTAAATTTTTCATGAACTTTGTACTGAACATTAATATTCACTCATTCTGGTCAATTTTTATTATCTGTCTTTATAAACAAACAGCTGTAGCCTTCCTTTCACTGTAACTTCCTGGCACTGACCATGGGCACAGGATCTGCTGGGTCTGGGTTAGCCACATTTCCATGGCCAGCTGCAACTCACAGGTGTACTGTATGAACAGCATTGTGCACGCTAGGCCTTTCCTCTACATCCAGGGCTCTGTGCTCTGAGCAGGTATAGCTCTGCTTTCCACCCTGCCTCTGGGTCTGGTGCACAGGATGGATCCCCCCAGGGCACTTGGCGGCACAGGGAGGGGTACGTGCCAGCTCTCCTCCCAGACTTGGAGGACTTGCCCTGCTGTTTTCTGTAGCAATCACCTGCTCTATTTCAGGATGTCTAAAGGCTGTGTAGAACAACTTTATGTTGCATTTGCAATGAGTCCAATGTATTGATGCATGTAAGACTTACTCTATTACATACAGTCAGTTTGTGCTTGGGCAATAAACCTGCAAGTTCTCGTCACCTGGATTTATTGTACTCATGCATTTACATCACAGGCGCGATGAAGTTTGTGCTTCTAAAATGCATTGGACTTGTTGTGCAGGTGCAGATCAATTGACAATTACGCTCAATATCTCCTGGGCATATTGGACTCACTGCGTACGTGATGTACACAGTAAGGCAATAGCATCTGGAAGATGTCAGTCTGCTGTTCGTGTGCAGTGTGTATCTTCCGGCTATGTTGGAAACTTAATCTTTCTTCCCTACTTGGAAGGTATTAGCAGTGCCTGCAATTGCAGAACCTGGGAGTGGAGCAAAACAAAAAAGGAAAAAAAAAGATATCACAGGATTTTTCTCTTGTCATGCTTTCATTGAGCTGTTGTTTTTCTTTAAATCTCTGTTCTCAGTTTGCTCTTGATATCCAAACCAGCAGAAGCTGTTTTGTATTAGGAAAACTGGTCATATATGTATATATGTAAGCATGTATATAACAACTCATATATATATACATATATACACACATTTCTGCGGAAATATATGATGGTACCCCACCAAGTGGCTTAAATTTTGTCGATCAAAAACGATGCAACTGGGGACATTTTATACCAAGGCAGAGCTCCCCCCTGCTGCAAGAGAGAACAAGAACTGTAGAAAGTGTTTCCTGAAGGAACTTTCTCTTTCACAGCAATATCCTTGCTACTTCAGGATCCCAAAACAAAACACTGCCTGGTTAGAAATGACAGTGTTGTTCTGTGGGGATAACAAGCAGTGAAGACTTCCTGGATGACAAAGTAGGACTTTTTTTCTGGAGACTGTCCCAGAGATGCAGAGCAGCAAACAGCAGGCCAACTGCTCATGAGAAAATGGCCATCTTTATCTGGCAGCAGCTCACTGTGCCACATCTGCCTTTAATCAATAGCAAAACTACTTGGTGTAGGGTGGGTACTTGGAGAGAGATTACTTCTCTGAAGACAATGCTTTTAAATCAATTATGAGGCCTAATATCACTGTTGAAACAAATTCTTTGTAAGAGTAACAGACATCTCTTTAACAAGTACAGATATTTCCTACTAACTTCCACAGTGCGGCTAATCATCGTGTTACTAAACCATATTAACACAAGATGTTACAAAAGGTTCAAGACACTGGGAATTCACCATTTGCATGTAGTGAAAAAATGAAAAAAAAATGAATATTTACTTTCAAGACCAATATGGAAAAGAATGATGTTAATGTTCCCTTTGTAATTTTGAGGTAATTAATCTACTACTGCTGCCATAGCTGCGGAAGCCTGATATCTGATGCGTGTCATGCTGCTGCTTAGCAATAGAATTTGTGTGCATGGATTAAAGTGATTTTAAGGTCTCTGTCTCAGAGTGAGAGACTGCAGGCTACCTTGCAAGACCTGTCTCAAGTTAACATTGCACGCTCTGTTCTGCACAATATGCGTAAGAAGAAAAAATCGTCAAAGTCTGGGAAACAATGCTGTGATCAACCAGTGAAAAATTCTTTATTTGGCTATATAGTGGGGGATACCAACAGAAAGGCAAGAAGATATTTTCATTCTTTTCTTACTGTGTCTGTAGTGGCAATGATGCTTTATTTTTATTAAACTACAAACTATGGTGGCTGAATATTGTTAGGATAGAATATTCTATGAATATTCCAGACTGTGTCATGAAGTATTAATAGTGAAAAATGTTTGTATGAATTTTACAAGCCCTGATTTTTATGGCTTTGTTCTCTCTCTATTTTTTTTTTTTTAAACTTACAGTTAGGATTATGTCCTTACATTTTGTGCAATATTGCATGGGCCTCTCTGAAAATATTTTATAAGAATATTAAAGAATGTTCCATGAAATAATAATATGAAATATCACATTTTATATATGGATACTTCACTTTAATGTTTTAGAAACAGTATTTTTCTTGGAACATTTCTTTTGAAACTTTCCTCCTTACTATATCAATCACTTTTAGGAAAACCTGTGTTTATTTTCCAAAGAAGTGTGAATACTGAAACTGTGGTGCCTGTAACAGTGCAAAAGAGAAAACACTTGAACACACAACAATAAAAAGGAAGCTTAAAATAAATAGTACAATGTTATAAACTTATCACAAAAATTCAAGATCATATGCATTCTCAAAAAGTCTAAGGGAAAAAAAAATTGGCTTTATACCCTACGACCATTCCTGGCTTTCTGCCTGGCCATTCTCCTATCTTGGAGAAAACATGGTAGATACCCCCAGCTGAGTTTATAAGTTCAAAGGTGAGCTCCCAGAAGCTGGTTTAGAGGATCAAAGTCTGGACTTTGATCTAAAAGGTGAAGGTACAGGGCTGATTTGAACTGCTGCTCCCAATACTTGTAATTCAAGAATTATTTCAGAGTGTTGAGATACAGCAGACTAGGACTCTGTTTCATTATGCTCTGAAATAAAGTAATCTTTACAGTCCTGCAACTCTTCCTTCTTGAGGGTCTTCTATCTCACCCAGACTTCCCAGCCCAGGTCAACCTTCTTTGCCCCTAGTTGGGTCACAGTGGAAACCACCTTTCACAGTCCAGAGAATCTGCCTGAACTTCCTGGCTTTTCTACTTAGTCTGCCAGAAGGTCTCTAAACATAGCCTCTTTCCTTCTTTTCCTGCATTTGAGAGACCACGAAGAGCCTTCCCTTTCTGCTTCAGGTGTAGATGAGGTAATCAAAGGAAGAGGCAGGTTTCCATCTTCAGTTCTTGTTTCTGGAGAGCTCTTTTCCCCTCAGACTGAAGGTGCTGTCCAGATAGGGCCAGTTCCCACTACTAAGAGACTGAAGAGGTGGCAAGTCAGTTTTCACTATGGTCCTTAATGAGATGGTTTTGTCTGTGTGCCGTGCAGGGGTGCCTTAAAGCTGAGTGAGTGAATGCTTCTTGTGGACTGCTGATCCAGAAGGCAGGGTGAAATGGCACTCAGCTACTATGTGTGACCCAGTACCACATAAGCATGGGCTTCCACAGACCTGGAGGGTAGGGAATTAGAAGGACCATATTCACTAAAGTTCATAACTGGTGGTACTGCCTATAAATGGTTGCACTGAATTTAATTTCTTTTGTCTCCTGAAGACAATCATAAAGTGAACAGTGACCCTACTGTAATTTTACAATGCATGTGCAGAAGCTCAGGAGATAACATTCAGTCACATGTTTGCCTTATTGGTACTTCCTCTGTGTGCTTTTTATATGTGTACGAAACTTAGGTTATGAAATACATCTTGTACTGAGGTTACCAATGGCTAAAATGCTGTGCTTTGTGCCAAATGAAATGTCTCTGATGAAGTGCTGAGAGCATGGCATATACAGTGCCTGTACACATTGCACTCCAAAAAATTCTGCAAAGCCTGTGACCTCAAGCAAAGCAAGTGACACTCTGGGCAGCAAACTAACTTGGGGAGTTTTCACAAAACATTTCAGGTTTTTAATCAGTGTCATTCTTTTCAGCCCATTTCATCTCCTTACCCATGATCAAAGCACACCAGAGACCCTAAATGCAAGGAGCACGCTGCCAGTGTTGTTCTTACACACATTTCTGATTGGGGAGGATGCTGGATCTCCAGGCTTGCCCACTTATAAAGGCTTACTGGACTTCCATTTCTCTCAAGGGGAAGAGGATCCTCTGAACTTTATCCCAGCTTCAGATCAATGAACCTGGGAGCAATGCTCACTTTACAAGGTGAAGCACTTTATTGCTATGAAAACCTATAGGATGATGATGTTGGCATCAGCAATGAAAAATTATTAGGGGCCTGATCTGAACTGGTCTCTGGTATCTCAACAGGAAGATAAATGTGGTTAGCAAGAGCTTGTAGAATCAGATAAGCAGGCAAAGCTAGTCATTTGTGGTGTGATACAAAGCACAAGGAGAAGCAACACAGGAAATACAAGATCATGAGAGAATTGAAAATCAGGGCTTCATCAAAGAGCTCATTTATTTCTACTAAGTATACTTTGAAATTATTAGTTATCAAACAAGAGAGTAGATCACAATAAGCTACCCAATTCTTTTATCTTAAAAAGTGTCTGTGTAGCTGTAAGTCATTTCAATGCTATCAGTAAAATTAAATACCAGATAAACTCCTTAACCTTCTATGTAGACTAACCCAGAAGTTAGAGCTATTTAAAGAAGGTAACACTGGTAGCTGGTGTCTCCCCCAGAATATTAATATGAGGAGGAAACAGGTATTTTTTGTACAAAACTGAGATAACAGATCCACTGGGATCTGTGTTCTACTGTAGCAGGTATGACCAAATACTTGGCTGGAATGAGAATGAACACCCACCCCTGAAAGCTTCTGAAATGTCAAAAAAATTGATTTTTGCTTTGAATATGTAACTTGTCAAATGACCAGATTTTAAGGAGCAAGGGTTTTAGCTGATTAGGCTAGTTTCTGGTACCAATTAACCTGATTCATCTCTAATTCTGGATTCTCAATTTTTTCAGTCATGGATGAAGCAGTTTGGAAGAGTTAATAAAACAAGTCATTCTTCACCTATTTTTAGAACCCAACTTTTCCTATGAAATAAATTCTGGGCAAGATTTCTCACTTCCGGTTTCTGTCCAGATGTTAAAGATTTGGAACAACTGGAAGAAAAGTTGACCTCATGGTATTTCCATCAGGTTCCACCAGTGGAACAACTGGAAACCTCATGAGGAAAGCCCTTCTCTGTCTAAGTGTTCAGACTAGTTTTGCAGACTCAAGAGCTTAGGAAACTTTGGATAAGCTTTGAATAAGCATCAAAATATTTGGATGCTTATCAGAAGTGAAACTAAAGTGAACATTATGAAGTTCATTCATCATTCTTTTTAAAAGCCACACAAGTGGTAACTAAATAGCAGGATCACATAGAAACAGAACTAATTGTACATTAATCATAATCAATTAGCTTTTTCCCATGTCAAAAAATAATACTTCTTTTATGCAAAATGGAAACTATATGCTAAACAAAAGTGCAACATTATAACAAAAAATTTCAAAGAGCTGAAAGTTGCAGTTGTAGTGCAAAAGCAATACATTTGTACAGATGTATAAACCCTTCATGACTTTTACGAGAATAAAGGAAAAAGATGAGACAGTTCAGAGTTTGAGATTAGGTAGCTATCAACTGCTCTTCTAGAACTTTTCACTGTGTTCAAGCTCAAACTGCAATAGTTACATAGCAGTATTTTAAGCCGCTACTGTACAGTATGCTTTTATATGTATGAGTAAAACATTCTTGCAGTCCTACTTTTCAATAAATTATACCAAAAAGAGAACAATATTCATTCAAAACTAGGTGAAAAACTGACCTCCCTTTGTAACTTAAATTCAATTTCTTGTGCATATGCTTTATTATAAATTACGTGAGCATATTGTATCTGTTCCACAGAACAAGAAAGAAATATGTCTGTTTCTTGAGCCTGAAGTACTTAATGGAGTTATACAGGTAACATCTGGTCTGGCAGCTTTCAGCTCCCCAAATTGAATGATTAAGTATGCTTTAAAAGCTGAACTAGATAGGACAGACTTTGGTGTGAGTTCAGAGCAATGATTCATGCTTCAGACCGCCAGGGCACAGCCAGTACAAAAAACGTTAGTTAAAATTAAAAAGTACTTGCCATTAAGAGTATGATCTCAGAGAAAAAAAAAAACAAAACTGCACTTAATTTCAAAGCACATTTTAAATTGCCCCCACCATAATATCTGAATACATGACAACACAGCACCCTTGTGAGAAGATGCTGCCTTATCCTTATTTTCCAAATGGGGTACTGCCACACAGAGGTATTAAGGGAAAAATTACAGAAAACAGCTCATATGTTAAATGTCCAGCCTGAAATACTTAGGATATAATTTCCAATTGTGATTTTCATGCTCTATTTAAAACACTTCTATATTTTGAAAGTATATTCCTCACGTGTAGCTGGAAGTACTCAGCTGCCCTTATAGTAAAAGCTAACAGGGAAGAGGAAATACAGCAGTTAATCATGATTTTTTAAATAAAACTGGGACCTTGAGGAAGGTACAGTAAGTAATGAAAGGTTATATCTAAATATATGTCATTATGTGGTTACTTTCTACCATGTCCATCTCACTTAGCTTCTCTGCAGGAATAAGTCCTATACTCACCTCTCTTTGAAACAGGATCATCTAACTCCAGAATTTCCACTTAAGCTGCCATATTTTACTCCAACTTCACCTGAAACTGTTACAATATCCTTGTTAGGACCTACAACTAAAGAAGAAAAAGCTGTGAGAGAAAAAAAGCTCATCTGAAACAGGTTACAATTTATTTATTTGAAGGAATGCTGCTAAATGAGCCAAAATGAATTCAGAATTACCAGATTATATATATCTGCCTTACCCAAATTTGGATGTTTCCAGAAGATGATTTAGGAATCCACACTTCTGCAGAACTGCTTACTACTTCTTTGTATCTTCTTTTCCTTTCACAGTCAGAACATAAAGTTGTGAAAAAATATGCAGATAAAAAGAAAATAAAAGAAAAATCAAAGCTATAGCCATGTTATGAGAATGATTACTAAAACAGGAATATCTTTTTGCGAATGTGGAGGATGAGGAGAAATACCAGTGGTGACTTTGCACAGAACAGTGATAGAACGAGGAAAGAAATTCATTAATAGAGAAAAACACACCAAAACATTTAGACTGCTCTAATTCAGAGTTGTAATGGAAGACCCAGTCCTCCATCTGAATATGCTTAATTCATTGTGAAAGGTGAGCTAGATGCATATGTTTTCAATTTATTTTATTTATTTTTAAACACTGCTGTGACTCTCATCATCGAAGCAAGAATGCATCTACTCATATTGCAACATGAATGTGCAATGAATGTCCCATGAATTTACCATTTAGTGAAGACGAAATTATAAATAATTTATAATGTAGATGTTCTTTCTATATAAATTTATATTTATAAAGAGTATGTTTGTAGAATGTGCTTATAACTTGTCATAGCCAAAGTGAATTGAATTCACTTAATTTCTTTTACTGTTACTTCTATGCTCATGCCTTGGATGGTTATACTTATGTCTTTGTCTTTAATTTAAGAGAGAGAGTGTAAGAAAAACAGTTGTGGATATATTTCTTTATGATGAATAAATAGGACCTGGAAAAATCTGGTGGGAGGGGGAATGTCTGCTTCTCTACTGTGAAATCAAAGCTTGACAAAAAATATGCAAGGAGGAAAGAAAATATTTGTCATTTAATCCTGTGTGAAACTTTGATGTTTCATTCTCACTGTTATAATTTCTTTCCTTCCTGCCCTGCTTCCCCCTCCCTTCCTTGTCCCTTCACCCCACACCTTCCTCCCTGACAAGCATATGACGGTAACATTTTTTAAATTAGACATTCTAAATTCGATGTTATTCAGCTTAACTCTACATGAAGACCTACTTAAGTGAAAAATTCCAACATGATTTTAAAGTATTCAAAAATCAATATTTTCAGAGTATTTTGAAAAGAGTAGGTTATTGTTTATATATGTATAAAAAAATTGAAAACCAAGCCTTTATTACCTAGATATATTCAATCATTTCCCTGAATTGTATTAAATTTTTGAAAGCATAACAAAAAGAACAAACCGTACTACAAAGTCTGTCAAAACCTCTTCCTTAATGAGAGAAAGAAAGAAAGAAAGAAAGAAAGAAAGAAAGAAAGAAAGAAAAAGAAAGAAAAGAAAGGAAGAAAGACCCACCTCTAACTTTGTCATAATTTTAAGCACTGTTTTGCATTTTTGCTTGTGAAATACAGACCAGTCCTACCCTCCATAGAGGCATCTCCCATACTCTTTTGCTGGAACTTTAACTTCCTTAAGAATTACTTTATATGTGGATAAATTATATATATCCATACGAAGTAATCCTGTCAGAACTAGGAGTGTTCGGGGAGGGTAAGTGCAGAAGCAGCCGGTAGCATAATCCCCCACATACCACAGCCATCTCCCCAGGGCTGTGGTTAAAAAGACACTGGACAGATGAAACTACTCACAGAGACAGCAAGAGTCTGTCACTTACCCATGGCAGATTCCAGCAGATGGGAAGAAACCACTCATTTCTTTCTGAAACGAGGAGCAAAACTTGCCCATGGACCAAGACACACAAGGGGATGACAGATCCCACAGCACAGGAATTGCAGCTGTTCCTGTGCTCCCGCAGCTCGCTTCACATCTCAGCCTTATGGTGTGAGAGGTAATCATGAGAGCAGCTGCTACTTACATGCTCTAAATTTTATAGTATAGCATACATCAGGATTATTTTCTTCTAAGGAAAAAGAAAAAAACTCTGCCCTTAGTATTAATAATATGAATTACTTTTTACTTAGAAACACTCTTAGTCTCTGAAATCTATTACAAGAAACAGTGACAATCCATTGCAAATAATGTAAATAGATATGAGCTCAAATATTCAAGATTTGCAAAGATTAAAGATGTTTGAATATAATTTATTTTCATAACTCTCTTATCTTTCTGTTTTAAATTATTTTCATTAGAAGTGAGCAGTCATGAGAATACAGAAGGTTAAGGAATAAACTTAAAATAAGTGCCATGCAAGAAAACGTCTGAATTTAGTTGAATGGTCTTTTTGATAATCCACAAAGATTAATTAAAAAAAATACAGTAATTCTTTTGAAGTTTACCATTTTCATTATGATGTTAAAACATCTTCCTGCAGCTAACCTTTGTCTAATCTATACTGAACATATTTATTTTTTCAAATAGAAAAGGAAATTCAGAATGTTAGTGCTGCCTATTAATTTAACAACATTAATATTGTCAGCAATTTATCAAACTGGAGGTATTTGGCGGACCAGTTAGAGGTAATGACTCAGCAGCTTAAATATGTCCCTAAAGCAATGATCTAATAAACAGGTTCTTTTATGTCCTGTTATTGGAGTCCAGTTCTCAGTGACTTGCTTTTACCATCAGACATCATGACCCTAAACATCTGCCTTAGGGCCTTTAAATAAAGTCTCAGTGGTAAATTGAATGGACCTATGTTGAAGACTGACTTCTCCTTTATCCTAAGCATATATCTTTCAAGTTACAGACAAGACATGTTAGCTGAATGGCTTGGGAAGGCAACAACATCTGCCTCGAACTCCTCCTGTGAAAAGGAAATCTGCAGCAGTAGGACCCCACTTACAAATAGCAGCCTTAGGGCACCTAAAATAGTATGTTAGAAATATTAAAATGCTAGTAGTGTTATTTTGTTTATCTTTAAATATTATTACACAAGGCTGCATTTAGATATTCAGAGTGGATGTTCCTAAGGGTGCTGTTCTTCCTCTCTTCTTGCGAAAGTCTTTCCCCTCCCATCTCTGCCACTATTGCCTAATGCGTTTTTGAAGTACGATGAAAAGGGAAACAGCAGTGTTCACAGATCACAACAATGGCTCCCTAGTCATCTTTCTGTCCCCCAGGCATGCAGCACTCCCCCTCCACCTTCTCCTTGCTCAACAATAGGCAACTGGATCCACCCATCACTGGTATTTCACACATCATCTTAGCAAATAAGAAGCAAGTTGACAAAGGAGTGTAAAGCTAAAGGTTATGGAGGAAGAAGGGTGGATAAGTATAAGGTGGCAGAATAAAGATGTCTGTGGGGGTGATTAAGAAAATACAAGAAATCTGAGGTGAGAAGTTCAGAAGAAAGACACTGAGAAAATGTCAGAAGTTTTGAAGGTGGATTGGTGGAAGAAGTCTGGATGGATAAACCAAAGTTATGCCAAAGAGAAAAGACAGGACCATGTAACGAAGAGAAGAAAAATGTGAGACTGCTAAAGAGTGAAAAATGTCAAGAAAAGTCATAGTAGTAAGAAAGAGAAAGAACAGAAAAAGACAGGAGGTACAGAAGGAAAACAACAAACTGAAGTGGAAAATTTGAAAAATATGAAAGAAACATTAAATTTACTAAAATTATAATTATTAGATCAAAAGGAATGGGGTGTGGAAAAGATGACGTAAAAACTTGAACTTGGAATTCAGACATTGCAAACAAGTATTTTTATAAGCTTTTTAAAAATATAACTTTGTTATAATTAACAACTAATTGTTAGGAATATAACTTTGCTATATGGGAAATGTATTTTTCAGAGCCCTGTTTTTACATATCATATATACTATGTGTAAGCATGTGTGTAGGAGTAATTCCCACTATCTTAAATATTGGAAGGATGAATAATCTAAATCATTAAAAGCCATCAATTTACAGTCATTACATTCTTCCTCCATTTCCCATCATTTTCTTTATGAACTTGGATGCAGAAATTCATTGAGCTAATGAGGAAAATGGAGCTGAATTTGCTCTAGTGTCTGGAATGGCTCCCAATGCTTCTTGGTTCAATAGTCAGACAGGTTTAAATCTGACTTTTGTAGAGCTTCCATAAGTAACCAGCTCAGATTCAGGAAGATCCAAACACCCCAAAATTCCTAATGAAGTCAGTAAGAACAGTATCTCTTAAGCAGCTCTACAAATTTTGTCCCTTTATTTTATATCAGAGGAAAGTCCTCTACTGTTAAAAACAATCCCCCCAAAAAAACTTTCATTTTTCGAGTTATAATTACAAAGTTACCTTGAATTATTGACATAAACATTTCAGAAGACAAGGAGAATCATTATGATGTCTCCAGTGATGGTTATTAATGAAACAGTCTTTAGAAGCTTTACAGTTGTTCTTAATTTCTTTACTCTCAGTAGAGAAGAAAAAAGTCATTTATCTGTTGTTTCTTTGACATCTATTAATACTTAAGATTATTAAAGTACAGCTAAAAGAGTATAATAGTAACTCAATACACCATAAACTTAGCTGTAGTGTTGGATCTCAGGACAGGTTACTGATTTCAGCCAGTACTTCCACTGAAATCAGCAGTGGAAATAATTTGAAACTGCTCTGCCTACACAAGCAGAGCAGCTTTCCCCCTGAGGTCAGGGGAAAGGGAAAGGTTCCCACTGACTTCAACAGGCTTTGGATTAAGTTGTGAGTAAAGAGCAGGGTAAATGATGGTGACAGAATCTGAGGCTTTGCCAGGTAAACACAGAAAGAGAAATAGGGAATTTAAAAATGCTTAATTCCTGGAAGAGATGAGACTTTCTATCCTTTGTTTTTTTTAACTCTAATTAGTTCTCATCCAAAAAAGGCCAGGAGGAAAGAAGCAGAGAAAAACACGGAATTTTTCTTTTGTTTTCAGTTCTTCCACAGAATGTGAGAACATTCATGAGAAAGCAATCTGTTTTGAATATTCTTTAATATACTAACAGTGACGACAGCCAAAATACAAGAAGATATGATCTAGGAGAATGGTCAATGGTTTCAGAGCCATAGGCAATTCTTCTAAACAGGGTTTTAGATTAGACTGCATACTATAGAATGCCATTGCCAGCCATCATCTGTTGTGTGCTTGTTTGGAAATAGTTTGAAAATTAATATTGTGATATCGTCTTTGATAAAACAGATAACATGCTTATTGAATTTGTGAATATTAAGAGCCAAGAAATATCCCCCTTATTGAATTCTGGTTTCATTGAGCTTGTAGTCAGAAATCCATCTAAAAGTTGATTTTCTGTGGGGACATAGCAAAAATTGCTCTGAATTTTCAATTGTTTTTCATGTTTGTAGATTAGCTGTGTTAATTCCTTTGGAATTACACTAGATTTAAAAACTATTACAAGGAGGAAGACCTGAAAATCAGTAATGTATATACTAGACCAGATTTAAACATCTTGATTTATTTTCATGACATATGCTGGACATGTAATACAGTCATCAAATTAGGCACTGCAAGTGCTTAAACATTGTATTCTTTAGTTCATCAATAGATTAGCCTTTATTTCTCTTTCTAAGCACTTTCAACTTAAGTAAACACAGGCAAAAGCAGCAAATATAAATACTATATGTAAACACTATATTAATTTTATTGTGGTAAACTGATGTTTTTAAGATATAATAAACAGATAATTTTTACTGGTCAACCGTATTTGAAAAAAGAGTGTCATATGGAAGCAAGTTCATAAAGACTCTGAACTTTTAGTATAGAGGAAAGCATTTGTCATTTTCTGAGCCAGAAAGCACATTCATCTTTACCAGTGTCAGCAGTACAAATATATGCAATTTACACATAATCGTCTAAGCTGAAAAAATATGACACTTGAGGCTTTCTTCTTTTGGAAATAGAAAGTTAAAGAAGTTAAGCTTCCAGCTTTTTTTTTTTTTTTTTTTTTTTTTTTTCAATCATGTAAAATGAGTCAGGAAACACAACTAAAATATCTTGACTATAACCCATTCACCCCCAAACTCAAATTTAGCAGGAAAATAATACAATGATAAACTAGGGGTTCTTTGTCATGGCATGACTATAAAAAATCATCCTAGCAATTAGATTACTACAGCACAGTACATAAAAAAATGCAGTTTTAATTAACGAGACAAAAGTTGTTGCAGGCAAGCTGGAAGCAGTATTTTATTTCTACTTTTGTTAGTTGAGGCAATAGGTATATGAGCCTTGATGGGATTACAGGTCTTCTGACTTGGTTCTCTTTTAGCATGGAATAGGTTTTTAACTTTAAATGCATAATAGATCCAAATGTCTGAGGTTTGGGTTTTATTTTCCCCTGAGTTACCTCCTTGACAACTCACAAGGCTTTTTCTACTTGCCTTCCATAAGAAATAGCAGGGCAGGGTGAATAGTTAGTACAAAAGACTGCCTCTTCAGAGAAAATGTCATGTGTCACTATCACAACATTTTTATATATCTTATATACATACAGTTATACATAGTTGACTGAGAACTAATTAATTTATTGTCTGCATGAGGATTAAAAAAACCTTAAGAAGCCATAGATGCATGTTAAGAGGATGCTGTATTCAGAAAATAACACGGAAAAACAAGGAGCTTGCTAATATGTGTATTACTCAAGTAAAATATTGTGCTAATAAAGGAGCTAAGAACCCACTTGTGGCTATATAAATGTAAATATATTATAAGTTATTATGTTAGCTCTAGATTATATTAGAATTACTCATTTAAATTACCAATGTAATAAAACCAGGTCTTGCACAGCCCAGTGAGTAAAATCACCAGACAAGAGTTAAGATCCGTAATCCGAATGAGGGTAACGCTGTTTAACCAAAAGTGGATGTTTCCTCATGTAATGTTTTATCCATTTATTTCTACTTGTATTTAAAGAAGATTAAACCATGTCAAAATCAACCTTTTAGTCATTCCTCTCGAAGCCATGATGCACTAACATTTCAAAATTGCCTTCTGTTTGATGGATACTGAACTGTGTCCCCATGGTGTTGATACCCTAACAATAGAAAGCAGCCACTTGAGACAATTTTGATATCTAGAATATGGCCTTCTCTCCAACCTCTCTCGCTGCCCACCCCTTCACAAAAGCTCCTTCTTCTCTTGATTCTCCTTGTGTGGTGGAGCCTCCAGCCCTGCAGCTTCCATCACACAAACCTCAGCACTGTTGTATGTAGTGCTCAGGGGAATGTGAGAGGATGTCAGCCTGGCTCCCACTCTGCCAGGGCCTCTGGCTTTCTTCCCTGTTGTTCTTATAAAGCAAATAATTTCTTGTACTGTCTTTCTTAGAACCACAGCCTTTTATCTACGTCCCTTTTTCTTCAGGCTCCCTCTGTCCCAGCCTGCCTCTCAGGATCCTCAGACTCTGAAAGTAGGGTTGTTAAATGAGAGAGACAAGTCAGCACAAGTCAGACAAAATAAAGGCAACTGGCAGAATTTAAGTAATCTGTGGGCTGCTTTTAAAGAAGGCTGTGGGAAGTGGAAGTGGGAAAGATGTCTGAGCCATTATGGAACTATCCCTGTACTTTGAGTGGTTCTATGACTGGTTCCAAACACAGTGGAAAAACAAGTAAGTAAGTACCAAAATAAAAGTTTTGTGTCATTGAATTATACATTTTCTCACAATGCTATTGGATGCTTGGTCCACTGTAGAAGCAGCATGGATTTTATAATTGATTTTATAACTGATAACTGAAAATATAGAGTAGGATTCCCTGAACAGATAAAAATTAGGTTATATAAAGGATAGGCGTATAGTTTAGCACAGGTATCTATGCTACTTCCTTCATTAGGGGAAAGAGGTATAGGTTTAGAAGAGCTATTCCATGTCTTTTGGATGTCTATAATGAGTTGGGAGAACTTGCTTGCTCAAAGATGCAGTGATCACAGGAGTGAAGACCATCAGCTTAGTGTGGATGCCTAACTTGAACCTGACCAATGTCACATGACATGAATCCCATATTCACTCCACAAAATCATAATTTTTTCCTTGCCCTTTTCCTCTTATCTCACCAACTCTTTAGACTTATCCAGTCATCTATCATACATTCTCTTGTAACTTACAGACCTATTACAGAATCACAGAATGGCTGAGGTTGGAAGGGACCTCTGAAGATCATCTGGTCCAACCCCCTGCTGAGCAGGATCACCTACAGCACATTGTGCAGGGTGGCATCCAGGCAGGTTTTGAATATCTCCAGAGAAGAAGGCTCCACAACCTCTCTGGGCAACCTGTCGGGGGTGCTCTGTCACCCTCACAATAAAGAAGTGCCCTCTCATATTCAGACAAAATTTCCTGTGCTTCAGGCTGTGTCTGTTGCCTCTTGTCCTCTTGCTGGGCACAACTGAAAAGAGACTGGCTCCATCCTCCTGACACCCTCTCCTCAGATATTTATACACATTGGTGAGGTCTCCCCTCAGTCTTCTCTTTTCCAGGCTAAACAGGCCCAGCTCTCTCAGCCTGTCCTCGTACAATAGGTGCTCCAGTCCTCTAATCATCTTTGTAGCCCTCCTCTGGACTCATGCCAGTAGTTCCATGTCCCTCTTGTACTGGGAGCCCAGAACTGGACACAATACTCCAGGTGTGGCCTCACCAGGGCCGAGTAGAAGGGGAGGATCACCTCCCTTGGGCTGCTGGCAACACACTTCTGAATGCAGCCCAGGATACCATTGGCTTTCCTGGCCACAAGGGCACATTGCTGACTCATGGTCAACCTGCTGTCCACCAGGACTCCCAGGTCTCTCTCTGCAGAGCTGCTTTCTAGCAGGTCAGCCCCCAGCCTGTACTGGTGCTTGGGGTTATTCATTCCTGGTGCAGGACCCTGCTCGGAAGTCAAGCATCTTTAAAATCACCATGGCTAATGAACTGGCTATAACTGGCAGGGTGTGGGGACAGGAGGCTGCAGGGAAAACCTTTGTAGGAGGAGGCCAAGGGCTGCTCTTGCTGGTTACAGCTGGGTTCAGTTGGCTCTGAAAGCTGTATGGGTAACCTATTTCACACCACTACAGCCTGCCAGAGCACTTCTCTTTGGATACATAAGAAAGAGCAGTAGGTGCTAGGGGAAAGAGGTACAGAGGAGGGAAGCAGAAGGGGACATTGCTGGGGACACGTCTGGAGACACTATCCTGGTAGGAGGTGTTTCCCAATAGAGGAGTTATGTCTCTAAGGGATTTTAGTTGTGGGTGACCCACGCCAGGGCAGGGACAGCATGGTTAGACCGTGGCCCATGAGTGACCAACACTAGGGCAGAGGATGGGTAAAATGTGAAGAGCAGGGAGAAAAAGCAGGGGGTGGCAGAAAGTAATCATTATGCACCAACCCCAGTCACAAACACTACTTTGTTATAAAGGCATTGGGATACTCTAAGTGTATCAGGTAATGCAAACAAGGGGAATTGAAATGAGGAAGAGGGAAAGAGAGGTATTTGACTGAGGTTGAGTCTGAGAAGGAAGGAGGAAAAATGTTTCTCTATGTATTTGTTTTTTTCTTTTTTAAAACAATAATTAGAAGTTTTTGTTAATTTGGAAATAATAATTAAAAAATAGATATTGTTTTGTCCAAAACACTTTTGAAAACCCTTCTGGTGTTTATAAGCTACAGTGAACAATTTCTTCCCTCTTAGCCTGGCTGTGTCTTTATTATTATTGTGTCATGGCAAGCTGAAACTACTTTTCACATGAAAGAATGATTTTCCTTATTTCAAGATAAGCTTAAGTTTTTCCAAAAAGTTTCAGGTACAATTCTGACCTTAGCTAACATTATTAAACAACAGTTCCAGGTGGGGATAATTCACTGCTGATTTTGTTAACTGTGTAAATGTCATTGATATTTCAGTATATTGAGTTTCACATACTGAGATTACAGGCAAAGTCTTTGTCCCTGACAACTGATGCTGATTTTCATGAAAAGTCTGTTTTACGTGTGTGTATATATATATATATATATAAAATTCCTGTTATGCAACAGGAAATGCCATCTTTACTGGCTCAATAAAACTGCTTCTCAAAATAATGAGAAACATTTTAAATGGTATTGTACTTTAAATGTAAGATGGTGAGATGTGAATAATTAAATTCAGTACCAAAACACTTGATCTGCAACTCCTGACATATCCTGTTATAAACTTTAAGACAGGAAACTGCAATTTCCCAGTGCCAACATTTACTTTAGGCTTATTCTAATCAGGATCCCTGTATACCAATGATTCACAGGTTTTATGTGTACACCCTTATTATGATATACATACAACCATACTTAGGAAAAACTTGGAATACAACGTTACAGATATACAAAGGGAGATTGAGGTAAGCTCCAACAGAGATTGTCCTTAGTCACAGAGTTCCTTTTACTCCAGAAGAAATTACTCTAAAATGCTTACTTGTTTTGTATGACAGCATAGCTGATAGCGATGATTGCCAGTATTTTTTTAGATGTTTTCTGCAGCTGATGGTTTTTTAAGCCATGTACACACAAATAAAGTGATAAGACTTTGTTTAAATGACCATCAAATGAGCAAAGGAAAACCTTCTTTTTAATGGTTGCTATAGCCATTTGTATTTGTTAGTTTGTCATTCACTTCTAATCTTTCCTTTACAGAATTAGTAAGAAAGAGAATAGGCAACAACTTAATTCAATCACAGCAAATGAAAGATGGAAACAGACCCCACACAATTGTTGTATTTCCTTTCTCTCTTAAGAATGATACTGGCATCTAAACAGAGACAAATTGAAAATGAGAAGGAATCTGGCTTTCATTTTTGGAAAGTATAACAATAAGCCAATGGTATGTTTACAGAGAAAATCAATAACATATCCATCTCCATAGTTGCTTTGGCAGTCATCTGTAGGTCTCAGTTTCCCTTTACACAGTGTCAGAATTCAAGGTACAAATGCTCTCTTCACCTGGTCCAATCTCCCTTCCCCTCCCAACACTTACTGCTTATGGTGAATGACGACCCAGGCTTCAGGAAGGTTATTCCCTAAAGTGAGTGATGCATGGTCCAGACCAGGCTTGTTCCAACTCCTTTCTCCACACTGCTCCTGGGAATCTGATTTTTTTCCTGAGTTGCCCTCTTATGATCATACCCACGTGTTTTAGTCTCAGCACTACACCAGCTCTCTAGATGCCAAGTGAGAGAAATGTCCTCTATGGGATTTCATCCACCTCCCTGGCTGACCTCTGCTGCTGCAATGCCATCTAACAAGGGCCATGCCTGGTCTTAAATGTTCAACTTTTCTCTCCTGATATTGAATCCAGATTTCTCCTTCAGCCGGAAAGAATATGGCTTAATCATTACCTCTACCATAAATGTTGATTATAGGTTTTTAACTTTCTGCCCATGTGGTAATTCTATCACACTTACTGAAAGCTGCATAAAGCCTTCAAGATTTTGGCTGTTGGATGCTATGGTGGGATCTCAAAACAGTGAAAATTTTGAGGTGGGTTTGCTTATACTTCTTTTTAGAAGGGACTGTACTGAAAACCACAGCAAGAACTTTCACATGTACTGACATAGTCAGAACACAGGCTAAAACCAGGTAACTCAAAAGAGATCTTTAGGTCAAAGATCTTTAGATCTTCAGACAAGTCAAACAAAAATCAAAGGGCTTGAGAAAACATTTTCTCTGTTGCCTACTCATGTTTTTGAATAGCAAGACCTTTATTTAAGTTCTGATTTCTAGTCTATTTCCAGTAGCTTTCTGCACAGCAATGAGCACTGCACTGTTTCCCCTGGGGGTCTACGAAAACTACTTTCTTTTTACTATTAACTTTGTCCCTGCTTTCCTCATAATGCTCCTAGTATTCCATTTGTTCTCTCTTTCACATTTGCTTTGTGACCTTCTCCCATGCTAAACTTGCTTGCTTTACAGCAGTGGTGCAATCTTCAACTTCTTTTGCAGGGTTTCCCAGGATGAGATAGCCTTGACAATACAACAAGGTAAGCCTTTCTTATGAACATCTGTATGATCCAACAGTTTAGAAAGATTTTTCTTTTTAAGATCTGAGAACATTAATGGGACATTTTCCTTACTCTGAGGGTCTTCTCAGAGGTAACAGGGTGACATGGGATGATAGCCATGTGCATATAATCTTCCACCATATGGTTTAAGACATTAGAGAGATGACTTTTGAAGGAAAGTCTATATTACCCTTCCTTCTAGGCTAAACCTTTGATATTGTCTTTCTCCTGATATTTACTTTCTTGGCTGTTGCTTCAGGCTAGTGGTTCTTTACTCACAGGAGATCTTTAAAACTTTTACAGGTTGCAGCCTCCTTCCAAAGGCCTTTTGCATTTTGTCAGAATGACAAATACATTAGCACATGGTAACAGAAGATTTTACTTGACTTTGTCCTGTCACTGTAAAGCATTATGCTCCTATTTTCTCTGTTGTGAGATAAGCTACAGCCTTTTAACTGGGTGCTGTCTGCATGCGTTTGTCAGCAGAACACGAAGTTTACAGCACAGTGATGGCCTTTGTAGGAGCTACAGCATGCATCTAAATGCTATATCAATGTGCATTTCTTTCTTGACTTTCACCAGCAACAACAGTAAGAAATCTCCCTCCTACTTTTCTTTAATTAGAAAAACATTAATGATATATAGAATCATAACAGTTGGAAAAGACCTCCAAGATCATCTGGTCCAACCATCCACCTACTACCAACATCACTCACTAAACCATGTCCCTAAGTACCACATCCAACCTCTCCGTAAACGACGCCAGGGATGGTGACTCCACCACCTCCCTAGACAACTCATTCCAATGCCCAACTACTCTTTCTGAGAAGAAATTTCTCCCAATTTCCAACCTGAACCTCCCCTGGAACAATTTGAGGCCATTCCCTCTTTGCCCTATTGCTTGTTATCTGTGAAAAGAGGCCAACCCCCAGCTCTCCACAACTTCCTTTCAGGTAGTTGTAGAGAACAATAAGGTCTCCCCTGAGCCTCCTCTTCTCTAGACTAAACAACCCCAGTTCCCTCAGCCGTTCCTCACAGGACTTGTGCTCTAGGCCCTTCACCAGCTTTGTAGTCCTTCTCTGGACACGCTGGCCTCGATGTCCTTCTCGTAGTGAGGGGCCCAAAGCTAAATGCAGCACTTGAGGTGCAGCCTCACCAGGGCTGAGTACAGGGGGCGATCGCCTCCCTGATCCTGCTGGCTACACTATTCCTGATACAAGTCAGACGTAAGACAAGTCACAAATAAACATGATTCCAATAGAAAGGTGGTGGAAACAACATGCAAACTATGCATGAAGACTATATGTGCAAATTTGTTATTAACATACAGCAAAAATCCTTGTTGCTTAGATCATTACTGCTGTCATCCATGCCAGTTTGAATAAGCTTTCACAGATAGCTATAGTAGTGTGTGTTAAAGATAGATCCTTACTTTGCTGAGTGGACAAACACCTTATAAAATGACTGGATTATTGCAAGGACAAATAAGAAGATATGGTGACTTGTCTTTGTGGCCTTTTTTAGGTCTAAGACCTTCTAACACAAATAGCTCTCTTTGCAGGAAATGTAACTACCACCGACCTAAAGTGGAAAGATGTTGGGAGAATATGCCAGAATGAAGGTGATTGTTTTCTTGATAAGTACCGAATGCTGAACTTGTCAGAGCAAGTCAAGGTGGGAATCACTGATTATATCTAGCAGAAAACTCAACAATTAAGCTTTCAGTTTGTGAATGCGGTAGCAAAATGTTGGTTGGTTGGCTGCATTCCTATTTAGCTTCTGTTCATAGAATAAAAAAAACAAACACATTCTTTGCCAACACATCAGTGTTCAGAAAAAGAATTTAAGATTTTAATACTCCCCTAAAACTGCCCTAAGTGAGAGGCCATTTTTCATTTAAAATCATAACAGAGCCATATGAAATGGTATATAAAATAGAGTTCATCACTCAAGTAACAAGTTCTTAAAGCTGAATTTCATTTTTCAGTAGACACTGTGCCAAATATAGCTTCTGCTCTGTAAGTAGCTATCATTCACATGTCCATATTTGAAGGTTTCCTTGACTTTTTTTTTCCTCCCAATTGCTCCAAGACAATGCTTCTGATATCTCTGTTCCTTTCCCTATCACATAAGAGAATTTCACAGCTGAGGCTTTCTGATCTGAAATATTTTTGTATCTGGTTCAGTAGTTTGTGGAGCACAATTTAAGATACAAGAATGGAACTTAAGCATTAATATGTAGAAATAACCATGTTTTTGACTGTAGGTGGAAATGGCTGGGAGAGTACACACAGCGCACCTTTTCACTAATTTCACTTGACTCATGCCCTCCTGCCTTTCGCTGGAATTCGTTTTAAGAATTGGAATTTCCTTTGGAAGAGCTTGAAGGTGGCTGCAGTGCACACTAGTTGACTACACTATTTCAGACCTTTTCTGTTTACTGAAACTGCTTGCCAATTTGCAAGTGATTTGCAGTTTTTTCCACTACTGAGAATGCCTGGTGCATTTTATTTCATACGGAAATATATTACCTGGCTTCTATTAGAAAAATCTTTTATAAAGGACAGCACAATGCTTTCATTATTTTGTTTTCATAATGATTTTATGATTACATGACACTTCACTGTACACATGAGATCCCTGTACACATCTTGTTTTGCATTTACTTCTGTGCTCTGTTGTGAAATACATTTATTTTGGCTAGATACAACATATTTTGGCTAGATGCAACAATCAATCTATACCTGTTCATTATTTTGGCAATTTCAAATTCAAAATGCTACCCAGGATTTATTAGGATTTGATTAAAAAAGATACAAAGACAAAACATAAGGATAATTCCAGAGGTAAAGACTACTCCCCAAAAGTTGAAGTTTTCCATTTATTTAGTTATTTTTAAAATTGTAGATAGGTTTTCTATGCACAGAGACTGTTGCACTTGAATGACTGAGACAACTGATGCAATCATACGCTAAGCACGGACTTGGTAATTCTGAAATAATTTACATCTACCTGGAGGGAAGACTAAACTATGCAGTAAAAGAGCAAATTTATGTTCCCCAAAGGAATTGTATTGATCTGACTCCCTGTAGAGTTCTACCAAAACAGAAATCATACAAACTCAGCCCTAAGGTGGTGCTGAACTAAATATTACATTAATTATCCAAATCAACTACAGAATTAACAGGTTTGATTTATCAATTATTCAATAAAAACTAGAGGCTGGTCAACAGAGATACACCATTCCTCCCAATATTAAAGTTTGAGAAACTCTATATTAAGTGTGGATGCTGAAAGAGAAAGCTTTGCTATTGTCTATCATTACCATGCAATTTTTATGACCCTCAACATTGATATTTAATTAAACCGATTCATATAAGCAGTCCCACAAGGGTAATAGACCTAAAGAGCAGCATAGAGTAAATTTTAAGACTTTTTTGCTTGTTTGTATATATATATATGTGTGTGTGTGTGTGTGTGTGTGTGTGTGTAATCTACTATTTCCAGTTATTGTTTACAGTTCTTTCATTTCAGACTGCTGCTGGTAATTAGACCATTTTTACATGTCCCTCAAAAAATTACTTATTTTTTTAACCTTCTCTAGAACTAATTTTTATAATACTAACATAGTAATCATAAAGAGCAGGCTGCAGTCCAGACAAAGTCAGTTAAACTCAAATTTAGTTTAAGGGACAGCAAATAAAAGCTAACAATGCTAACACTGCACTAATGAGAAATGCAGGCTCCACTGGAAAGTGTTTACACAGACTTAACAGAAGGTGAGCTAAGTGCAACTGAGAGAACTAAGAGCTACAACACCTGACAGAGAAACAGGCAATTCCTTAGATTTTTGGTGGTGAAGCCCTCTATCTTCCTCACTTTTCGTATAACACTCAACTTCTAATTCATCTTTTCTCACTTAAGAGACAATCTTGTGCACTAGAATCAGCTGTATTCCATGTTTAACAGGTATTCAGGTACCTCCTGCAAATAGGATACAGCTTTAGCAAAGTTTCCAGAATCAAGCTTACCTGGTGATGGAGAACATGATATCATTACCTGGAACTGAAGATTAGAAACATACTTTAGGAAACTTCAGCTCCCTTGGATAAGGTTAATTTTGGTGGATAACCTTTTCCACCCGAATATAGGCATGTAAAGTGGGTGTCAATGAGGAAAACAGTGTAGCTTGTCATGGGAATATGCTGCACAAACTTCACTACAGTGGTTCACTTGGCTTCAGTGAATGAGTGGAATTTTGGCTGCGTTAATATTTGAACATTGCATGTAACTGTAGTGTATCTATATGATAAGGAAATTACATTTATTATAATCACTTATTTAGCACTATTCTGCATTAACACTGAAGTATGAAAGCTTATAAAGACTCTCTTCTTCCCACATGATGATTTTTTGTTTGGAAGTACTTTGTCTGAAGTATAGGCAATTCATGTGAAAGCTCTACTTTAAAAGAATTTAAATATAAAAATGAAACATTTTTCCATTTCTGCTAAGGGGATATATTACTGAAGTATAGCTGATGCCAAATACTTCTCTACATTTCATTTATTAGTAGGATTTTCACATGCACTCTTTGGAAAACAGAAAACATTTGTGCAAATTAAATGGGATTTGGTACGGCTCCAAAGATGTTTCAGTCTGCATCAGTTTCAAAATAGAATAACTATTGTATAGCAGCAAAATAAAAGTCTTTGATGGCATTTTGGTCTGATGAAAAAAAAAATAGATCAGTGGCTAAAGTTTCGACACCAGTAGAAAATGCAGGTTTAATGTGTTAGGAATAGTATAGTTAAAGTCAGCTCTTCCCTTGTAAAGGGCATGATCAACATGTTAATTTGACAAAGGAGTAACAGAACACTGTTCCGAGGAACCCGTTTAACAGTTTAACACTTTAAGCATAACCTGGCTACTTAAACAGTAATGTACAGAAGCGAATATTTAAATGAACTCATGTCAGGAAAGCACCGTAACCCCGTTGTTGCCTATTGTAGCACAGCTGGCAGTGAAGCACCCTGACACAGGTTTCAGTTGCACTCAGAACCACAGGGTGGTGAGGTTAACCAACAACACCAAAATCCAAGTTACTAAAATTTTGCTGTTAGCAGTATATAATAAAACTTAGATATGGCTGCTTTTGCTATAGTAATGCTCCTCACTTGGAGTTTAACAGCCTTCCAAAGTATGTCCTTGCTTTGCGTAAAGAAACAAAGAGCTCCCTCTTGGCTTTATCCGTTGGTCTGAGTATTTGGGATTTCGACTGCATGGGGAGAGGGAAAAGGATATTTACACTACCCAAGTTTAAGCACTTAATGTACTTCCTTCCCCCTTGTCTCCAGCGTCTGCCAGGTTTACATTTGCTGTGGCTATAGCACTTCTGTCTCCTCTCAGAACAAAACACCAGAAACAGCCTATCACCTCTAGGCTTCTGATAAGCCTCAAGGAAACCACAATTAAATTCATGACAGGTACTCAGCTAATCATTTTTAATAAATGATGGTGCTACTATAAATATTTAATAGGGAAAATGTGTTCATGTGTACAAGCAGCCATTCACCTACTTCAAGCTTCTACAGAGAAGTAAGTTTCTGATTTACTCCATTAATCCCTCCCCCCCCCGTTTATGCAAGATTATGATATAAGCCTACATCAACAGTTCTGGTGAGATAACTGAAGAGAAACGTTACAGGACATCATTTGATTTTCAGCTATGCAAAGAATTTATCTACAGAAAGCTATCAGTGTCATCAGAACTATCACTGAGTTGAGGAATATTAACATCAAACCAGGAGGCTGAACATTAGCAACAATGAAGAGTATGTCTTCTTTCCTCAAATTTCCTACACTTACAACTATAGACCTCATAGAACACCCGTACCTGAAGCTTCCTCAGCTTGTCCTGAGAAACACAGGGGTATATCCTGGGTGTGTAGCTCTGGGTGGCTCTGCTCGATCAGAGGGGCTGGAGGAGTTGGACCAGATGACATCTAGAGTCCCTTCCAACCTCAACTATTCTCTGGTCCTATGATGTGGAGGTTCTTACCTGGAACAACTCCCCACCCTAGCAAATAGGTAATTTAAATGGAACTGGCATCTGTCTGGTATGTTGAAACAGCAGTTTTAAATAGTACATACCAATGAAATGCAGATGTTCTTCACATCTTTGGGCATGATAGAATGAGATATGGTTGCTCTATACTGTGTTATACCATCATACATGGAATTATTAACCGCACCCGCCTGGATATAAGAGCTGGAAATATGAAGTGACAAAAATTAAGCTTTTAATTGATTGGTGAAAATGATCAGTAAATTTCATGCAGTAATTTAATATAATTCTATGTTATCAGATGTCATTTATACCCATAATATATTCTAATTACTTTATCTACATATTTCACTTCTCCTGAGTGAAGTCTTTAGTCATGAAAGAGAAGCTGAACGTCAAGTGAAGTTCCTGCTTTTTTGTTGTGTTTGAAAATGACTGCTAAACTACCTGTGGTCATTGTCAGATTATTTCTGTGCTTCTGTATAGAATTTTTGTGTTAAAAAATACAATTTTAATAGTGACATGCTGAAGAGTTAAAAGTTATGTTTGGAATTTCCTTATTTCACTAGGACAATACGATCATTCCTATTACACTGATTTGTTTACAAACCATCTCTGTTCTTCATTGTGATAATTTCCAGAGTGTATGTTAGTACACAGCCTTAATGTGTAACATTAACCTTGTTCAGCTGTTCTGTCTAGGAGTTGTGATCGCCAAGCCAAAAGCACAGCGTAAATTCAAATAGGAGCAGAACTGGTGTTCAAAAGTGGAAGTATGAAAACTGATGAAAAGAAAGGACTGGTTTAGCCTTTCTAAAACCAGGTACTCATTGAATTCAAGGCATGATTTATTTTTTTCTTTCTAGCATTTGGATAATTTGACTGCCACAAAGAACCATCTGTGTGTCTTCTGTGTAGTCCCATAATGATGCTGAGTTGTTAGATCTTTTTCTATAAGATTTGGAATCTGTGATAGTTTATGGAAAGCAGAATTTACCCAAATATCTTTGCCTAATGTGTCCCCCAAATTACTTGGATAGAATGCATTGTTTCCCCCTTTGTTTCCCTTCTTCAACACTGGTGTAATTTATATCTAAATTATTGTATTAGCATGCTTCATGATCAAAGGTCCTGTGTTTATATAAAATACTTATTAGATTAGAACCTAAATATTTCTTCAAGTTTGGCAGAACTACAGGAGGAAAAAAAAAAGCAGAAAAATAGTGGAAGAGGAGATTAAAACAGAGAACGCAGATTAGATCATTTGCTGGAGTAATCTGTCAGAGCACTGGATTTCAACTCCAAGCAGGCAGGGAGTATGGGCACTGTTACTGCTCTGTGGAAACTGCTTAGCTCTGAAGAACAGAATTTGTGCTGAAAATACCATTTGTAAGAGCACATTTGCATTACGCATTTCAGGATTGGTGTTTAAAAGTTATTAATAGCCTACTTTTACTGCCAGTCTCCTTTGCAGGAAAGCAGAGATCAGTGAAGACAGAACCTTTCACACTTTACATTTCTTATTAGTGAACAAGGAACATCTCCATAGACATCTGTCTCCTTTCTAGAGACAGTATAATTTAATAATTTGTACACCAATGGCAAGTTCCTTTGGGAAGAAAATAAGATATATTAGAACTTTATAATCAACAGATTTTGTGATTAATAAATCTTAACAGGTGAAATAAGAAGCACTTGATTCTTGAGCCTTTTATGACTTTGGTTCCCCATAATAGTATTTTTTCTTACAATTTATTGGTTTTATTGAGCTTGTACTATGGAAAATAGAAATTCCCAATAGAATGTCCACTAGTTGAATGAGACTCATATGAATTTACCAGTAAAATAAAAATCAAAAATCAGCTTTATAACAAAAATTCATCACTGAATCAAAGTAAAAGCTAGATTTGTTTTGGTGCTGGTCCCATGTTACTAAGTAATCAAACTCAAATATAAAAACATACAGTTCTCCCTTCAGAAGTTCTGATCTATTAGAAAGGTACGAAAGTCAAAGCTCTGTCTGATCCTCTTCTCTGCATGGCTCCTAGTTTTGCCAAGGAAGCAGTACACAACATCTGTTGCCTCCAAACAGACAGGAGTAGGAAGTCTAATTAGTCTGCAAAGAGATGGTTATTCCTTTGCAGTTGAATTGGTGCTAGATATTAATACACTGCTGATTTTAAAAGGAGAAGGGAGCTTTGTAAAGCTGATGTACTTACATCTTATTCTGTTATGCATTGTACTGTGGTCAGAAGTACTGCTCTTAGCCACCTCTCAGGAGTTTGCACTGCAAAATAGTGACTTACGCCTTTTTTTTCACCTAAATTGGGGGTCTGGGTGTAGTGGATTGTCATTTTGGCAAGTCTAGCCAAGTTTCACATCCAAAACTATAATTAGAGAAAATACACAGAGATGTATCCTGTTAAGAAATAATACACTCAAAACTATTACAGAAAACACTGAAAAACAAAAACAAACAACAACAACAAACAGGTAGCATTTGCCAATGTGAATTAATTGTGGATTTTGCCAATGTGGAATAAGGCAAATGCTATATGAGTTTCTATATCCAGAAACTCACAGCAATAATACCCGTGAGGCAATTTTCTCTTTCCAGTTCACAATTTGCTTGTCTTGTATAAAATGCTCAAGAAAAATATATTCAGGAATATCTGTAAGGAGAAAATAAAAACATCCTTGGCTAGTCTGCTGACTTTCAGGAGAGTTAGCAAGGTACAAAAGTAAGTGAATCCTTCCATCCAAGGCTAGGCTGCTTTGAACAAGAATGTGTATCTAGAACAAAAAGTGAGAAGTTGTGGAAATCTGTGGTGGAAAACTGTACCCCAGAAGAAAACAAGAAGAAATTCTACAGCATGTCAACAAGTTCATGCCACAGGCCGAAAACTGTAGTTTTCAGGAAGTAGCCAGATTGGGGTATGCCAGCTGATAGTTAGGACTTCTGTTCCTAAGCAGATCTTGAAAGCTACAAATACCTTAAAGGTAGGAAGGAAAATACCTGATAAACGTGATATAAAAAAGTCTTCATTATATATACATAGTTCACTTTGTACCACATGTTCCACAGACACCAGACCCTAGCATTACAAAGAAAATGGACAAAATCATGACACACATTGATGAAATTAATTTTGTATAATCTTTGACCCTGTGTTAAGAAACTTAAGGGGCAGTTTAGCAGCTAAAATTCTTCAGAACCAAATAGGCTCAAACTCAGAGCTGATTCTAAAGAGTACTTTGCTGTTTTCATTATCTTTTTTTCTTCTGAAGAGGAATCTCAATGTGAGTTCTCCTGCATCCTCAAACTATTTTCTCCCTCTACCCCTGGAGGCTTTCCCCACTTCTCCTTTACTTTCACTGCAATCATATGTCACCAAAGAATACGATGTCTCCAAGAACCTATTGATTCCTGTAGCAATTACAAGAACTCACAGAAATTGTGCTTGCAGCTATGCGTAAAATAGCATACGTATGTATAAGCATGCTTCATCTTAGGAAGAACAAAGCAAGTCATTCACCAGCTACTCCTAGTTTTTACAATGCAATGTCAATAATAAAAAAAAGCTATTGAAGAGCCTAAAGTACCTACCATTACTGTTGCCACATTGCAGGGCAGTGATTGGGTTTCTTTTATGCTGTTTATGTGATTTGTTCAAGATTCATGGCAACTTCAGCAACCAACAAGCTAGCTACGTGCATAAAACATTGAGAGCAGTCAGAGAGGTAAACAGAATAAAAAGAATAACTTTTCCTGCCCATAAATATTCTTATTGCATAACTTCCTCTACACAGGATTCCACATACTTTTTTAAAGTTCTAATTTTGTCCCCTGGAAAGTGCTAATTTCACCATTTTAGTCAAAGATATCTACAGCCCTAGATTCATCTACACACTAAATTAGATATGATCAAACCAGACATTAGTAAACTAGAGGCTGAATTCATATGCTGAATTTTATTAGCTTTCTTTTTACGAATAATCTGTCTAGGTCACTTTCCTCTCTTCCTGCCTATTTTGACAACACAAATCAAAATTTGTGGTGCCAGGGAAGGGAAACACCAAAGAAATCACTATTTGCATTCAACAGCTGAAAACCTGCAACAAATATCAGGATTTAGTGTGATCATGAAGCATGATGACTTGTTTGCAAATGCCAAAATGCAAGTTATAATCTGTAATTTAAATAAGTATCAGATAAAAATGGATGTGCTAACTTTTAAAGCCCCATTTCTCAAGTGTGGAATACGTTTAAAGGTCTATGGTGTGAAAAAATATTTACATCTAACATTCCTAAAATTTTTGTTTCTATGTGGTCTAAAATGCAGCTTTATGTACATTAGTTAGCTGAGCTCTTTAACTTAGTGGATAGAAGTCTATGCAAATCTCTCTCCAGGCAATCAAATGAACCTATGGTGTAATGCACTAAGAAAGATACATGAAGGAGGAGAATTTTGCTGTGGAAATTTCCTCTCCCACTTCTATCCTCTTTTGCATTTTGCTGTTTTGAAACTTCAAATACGTAAAACCTCTGGTTTCAATTATATCTAACCAGATAGAAATATTAATTACATTAAAACTACGTTAAAGATTAGTTTGAAAAATTAAAAAATGATAACTTTGTTTATGCTCACATGAATTAATCATATTTATCTTATAAAGATGTCTGCATGGCCAATGATTTCAAGTGAAACTCTGATACCCATGTTCACAGAAAAATAAAAAGTAAATCCTTGGAGTCATTTCTCTTCTCTGACCCATAACCTACTCCTTAAAGAGGGTAGAACATCAGGTTTGTGGACCCTAAAGCCTGACTCCTATTCTCCTGATTGGATGGATAGCTAGTAGAAAAAGCATTTTTTTTGACAGAAGGTGGAATAGCCCTTTGTCAAAACACCGGTAAATCAAAAATACAAAACCAATATTAAGTCGCAGTGAGGTTTCTACTTTTCAATAAATCGAAGAACCATCACCCAATGCTTCAAACATAGTAGGAGAAAATATGCTGAAACCTGCAGCTACAAGCACCGGCTGCATCTCAGCTTCTGTGTTCAATACTTGAGGCACAGGATACATCGGCTGGCTCCAAGCAAAGCGAAGAGGACCTCTGGGACTATGAATAGGACACTAATCTGGAATTGTCCTTATCAGTACTTACAGACTGAGAAACTGGAATTACTGAAGATGACAGTGATTACTGAAAAATATATTCATGTTTTTAAGGGTTAAGACTGGCCTATGATATACTCATTTTTGATGTCAAGAAATAATTGTAAATTCCCTTTCTCTGAGGCACATTCTGAACATGATTCTATTAGCAAATCTAATGAGATAATGGGAGTCTAATGGGAGGAGTTCTAGAAGAGAAACAAAAGAACAAAGAGAACAGGAGTTCAAATGTGGTGAAGAAAAAAACGTTTCATAATTTTAAGCATGTCTGAGGTTACCAGCTGTCAAACACTGGCAACTAAAATGAGATTGAATCAATGACGCCAGTCATAGTACAAAGGATGAAAAATTTGGATTCCATTCTACAAAAAGATTTCAAAACACTTCCTCTGCAGCTAGAACATGTAACTTCAGAAATCATATTGGTATGTCTGTGGAGGCTCCTCTATGGCGTCTACAAGAACTTGCACAAGTGGGATTTTAGGAAACTGAGGGTAAGGGAGCACAGCATACACAACAGATTTTTTGAAAGTGAAGAGAGGTCCCCTAGAGACAAAAAGTATCAGATAGCTATCCTTATCAAAATGAGAACCTCACTGTACAGGTGCTAAACATGGTTTCCTTCAATGGATTACTCATCTTTGCAAGCTAAATTTTCTTCAGGAATAAAGAGACACAGTGGACACGCATGAGCTCTGGTATTCTCCTGGGAGACCCAGAGTCATGTGACAATAGTTTTGTGCTAATAACATACCAGAAAGCTGGAAGAAATTATTTACCAAGTCTTGCAAATATTATCAATTTGTCAAGCGGTTGTCTGTCTATAAGACAAAGCCACTCAAGTTTTTATTTGATCACTCTCTTTTAAGGCTGTAGTAGATGGTGGCTACTGGGTTTGGTCACAACAACAAAACAAGCTTCTGCAGAACATAGTACTTTTTGTCAGTGTTTCTAGATTCAAGCATTATGCCAAATATTTTGAACAGTGAGTGAGTGGCAGTCAGTGATACATTTGTTTTGGAGTGATGATGAAAGAACTTAGCAAGATGCAGACTGATTCAACATATATTCCTGGAGTAGTACTTATGCCAGTTGCTTGCCAAAACCTCAGAAAACTGCTATAGTTTAACAGACTTTAACAGGCAAAGATGAAGAATTTCAGGAAAAATGGCCGACACTCTCAGGTCTTCTCCAGAGTTCCTTCTCTAGAGTTCTGTAGAGTTCCCTACAAATATCTTTCAAGGAGAAAGCATTTTCAGTCTCCAAAAATTTCATGTTTGGAAAACTCAAGGTTCCCACCCTGTTTGCATTTCTCCTTTATAAAGGCTTGAACATGAAAGAGCTTTTAAGTTGGAAGGCATAAACACGTTTTTTTTCTTCATTGCTTTAGAGACCCCACACTTTGCATAGCTGAGGACTTAAAAGACAATGTTGACTGAAGATCAAGAAATTTCTAGACAGAAGACTAACAGCAGTAGTCATTGAGAGTGAATGGTTGCATAAAGTCACTTATCTTATTATGCAATCTAAGACTGGAGCTGTGTGAACAAAGGAAAAAAAAAGTGGCTGTTTTGAGGCTGGTCCTGAAGATTTGCATAGTGCAGCATCTGTGTCTACATTGACTAGAAACACTCAAAGCCACCCAAATAAGCAAGATGACCTCTGAAAAATGAACTGTGACAGAAGAAGAAGCTGTAGAATCGTGACTTGGATTTCAGTAGTCTTGATAGGTATTTCCATTGTCACATACTAAAGAAATGTGCAGGTGCTAGCCGTGCAGTAGCAGGATGCTTAGCATATTTCAACGTGCTTAAGTTCTAAGAGCTTAGACATTTAAATAAATATGCACAGATCAGTAAATTTGGCATATACTGGGGGAATCGCTTACAAACAGATTGCTTCCCAGAAAGTTGACTAAGCAGTATCAAACATCAGTTACTATGAAAAGTGGCTAAAGAATGAAACTTCACATTTTACACTGTATCTCACTTAAGCTGCAGCAAGGGATGACTGACTGCTTAGTATCCCAGAGCCTGCAGGAGAAATTTATCATGTAAAGCTATGTGGTATAGGGAAGAAAGTTTCAACAATGCTATCTTCAAAAGAGACTAATGTTCAAATTTAGGTGGATGATTGAGAGTGAACAAGAACAGAAGTTGCTGTCTTTCATGACCACCTCCCATACACATGGCAAGGCTGTTATTGCATGTTTTTATTATATTGCATGTTATTGCATGGCAAGGCAATTATATTGCATGTTATTGCACGGCAAGGCTGTTATTGCAAGAATTGCATTCTTGCTAATAGAAGCTGTGTTTAGATATACTTGGACATAAACAGACCGAGCCCTCAACAGAGGACTTTCCAGCAAGTCTAGAGCAATTAGGTTCAAAAAGATTTGTCACTATTGTTTTATTTAAGTCCACATAAAATCTCACCATTTCCCAACAGAAAACAAACAGAAAAAAAGCTGACTTCTGTCTCAAAATATGTCAGCATTGAGATTATGAGGTTGGAACCCCCACACTGGTAGAACTAGAGGTATGCCAGATTTGGCTCCGTTAAAGCTGCTGCAATTGTTCTAGCTATACATTAGCTATACTTTACTGAACAATAAGCAATATGCCTCTTGCCAAAGCTTTCTATCGTAATACAGCAAACACTTACATACATAAGTACTCTTATTGCCTCAATAGGACCATTCAAATGGGTGAAGTCACTCACACAAATAAGTGTAGGATAAAGGCCAGATGTGTGTAAAGCTTCTATTATCAAAGGGTTGCTGAGCTGAAGTGCAATGATCATGAGCACTTGCACACTTGTTTCACAGAGATTTAATACCTGCAACGAGTAAGGTATATTTCCCAATACTGTGCTGATATATTTGACTACCTTCAGCAAAAAAGATTTTTTTTTTTAAACAAAACAGAAAAAAACAGCTCACAGGGATTTTATAAGGGGTAGGTCCTGCAAAGCTGTATTCACGTAACAGGTATGGCCTTTATTTTAAGCAGCGCCGTATCATGGCAATATGCTATACATCTGAATCTTTGATAAGCTCCTCATATGACTTCTCATATTTCTGCACTCAGACATGTGCTCAAATAAAATACTTTGCGTCACAGGGATACTCATTCACCATCACAAGCAAACGTACACTACGTACTGAATTCATACAATGCATAAAGATGTCTTCATTCTGTCCCACATTCACTATAAATCACAAAATGCTTCCAATGCATCATAACAAACATTAGATCTAATCAAGACAAAATGATGCATGACTGGAAGGTACTGAGATCAGGTCATCACAGTATCTCGGATTCTACAAAACATTTTTTTATGGTTAACATGTCCAGGTACTTTTGGTGATGGACCCTGGTCCAGAAGCCAGAAAGACCTTCCCCAAAACTCAGTGACAAATTGAAATTTTAACTCCAGAATAATTTCAAACTTGTAATGTAATCCCATCTATAAATTTATTGAGATGTCTTAAAAGAAATTAATCCTTTGTCCATAATGCCTTAAAAAAACCATTCCACAACTAGACTCAATCTATTTTCAATATATAAGAATTTCCATTTTTCTTTATCATCTCAGTATTCCTCCTTTGCATTTCTTGGCAGTTAGTAACTTCCATCAACAATGATCAGAATCAAAACAAGTATTTTAAATAAGTTTACTTTCTGCACTGAAAAAAAAAAAATCATCCTACACATCTACTCAAAATCAAAATGCAAAGAAAAATCATGATTATGTAACAACTGTTAAATCTAAAGAAGCCCATTTCAGAGATGGGTTAAGTGAGGCAAGGAAAATTGACAATTTCACCAACCACTTCGGTGGAGGTCTCCAAACTTCAAGAAATCCATTTGTTGAGCTGTGATTGAAGAGTTAATTTCCACACAGCCTTCTGCAAATATTATAGTCATCATAATGCTGCCAAAGATTCTCTGAAGCTCAGGGTTGGGGGAAGTACAATCCCCGCATTTTCTTTATAGCTCACATTAGGTAAAAACCCAGACCTGTTAACCTTCCCCAATTACCTAATTATCTAAATATGTAGGCTATCACTGACACTTAGCACTGTAATAAATCAAAACAAACTCCCCTGTAGCTATAGGAAAACTACAGAATAAAAACAGCGGAAAAAAGGAGAGGAAAATCAAAACACAAATGAAAGCACAAAATCAGGAGACATTTTAAGGACAAACATGCATCTTTGCAGGTCTCTGCAGATACTATGCTGTTATTTATGAGATGTCTTATGTTTTCCAAATGGGACACCCCAAACCAATTTTAATAATTTAATAAATATGATGTACTTTAATGAGCACATCAGTCCCAAGGATGAAAAGTTCTGCTCCTCTCCATTTTCAGCATACTAATGACTTCACCACCTCTCCCCCCCCCCATTTTTCTTTCCTTTTAGAGCTAGACTTTGTCTCTGCTATGATTTCCTCAGCTAGGTTAACTTTCTCCTATGCTGTAACTTACCTTTTCCACCATGTTGCTCATAGTTTTTTTTTCCCCCCCCCACTGCCATTCTAGTGCTTCTTAGCACTTAGATACCTACCTATATACCTGTAATCTTTTGCCTTTATGTCCAGCTTCTATCCCATCTCTTCCAAGGCTCTAAAGAAATTTTATTGCAGACACTGTAGGATTCTAAGTAGTTCTTCCGTTCTCTTCTCCAATCATTTTTGTGACCTCTCCAATTTTGTGGCATGTGAGATTCTCTCCACTGTGGGAGATACCTCTGCTCTCTTTCAAGTTGTTTTTCAATACTCCCATTTACAAAGTTCCTATTCTGAGATCATTGAAACCATTATATTCTGAAACATCTTTATCACCAGACTGTTCCAATACACATGCAACCCCAAAAGAGCTCCACTGGCAACTTCAGATTCTTTTCTTTCTTGCTGATAGTGAAATATTTAATATAAATTCATGTTTTCTCCAATTCTCCTGTAACTACACCTATGCACTGGAAAGTTGCAATGCAGTAAGAAAGAAACATCTCTGCATTACCTACTAAACTGGGTAAAAATTCCAACTTAAAAATAATGACTGTGAAGAAAATTGCGATCAGTATCAGGTAGCAACAATGGTTTAGAAGCTTAGCACCAAACTTTAGGTTTCCCAAATCCACATATCCAGGTGCAGGCTCTAATTCCATAAACTGCACAACAAAGGGAATTTTAAAAGGAAGCAAGAATAATACTTTATAAACCAGGGGAACCTTGCAATCTCAATCAGAACATTACCACAAAAACTTTGCAATAACAGACTATTTTTGTCCTCTTGTAAATCTAATTTTCTCTAAATTTGTGTTCTCTCTCTCTCTTTTTTTTTTTTCTTTTTTTAAACCAGGCTCCTATTTTTACTGTTCAGAAGAAGAAAATCAAAGATCACTCGTTTGGAACACTGCACAATTAAAAGGTAACTTTTGGCACTATAGTAGTATATTTAAAGGTCATTAAAAACATTTGTCAGAAGTATCTATATATTCATATCTGACATTTTCCAATACTTGTAAACAAGGTACAAGAATCCCTTTTTGGGAAGGCATTCTTATAGTTCACCATTGAATTTACATGCATATTACAGATGCTCATACACATGCATGTTGCCACTCCCCCCCCAGACAGTGAGTTTCTCTGTTGTTGATTTCTGGTAGGTATCATATAGCACCAAATAGTATAATTAAAATGATGATCATACTTAAATCTGTGCTTCAGAAACTCCATTTACAATCCTTTAAATATTTCACCTGATATGAGTGCAACAATTTGGAAAGTATACCTTCGGTATTAAAAAACTCAAGAGTACACATTTCATGAACAGCAACCTGATCTGCAAGACACTTTTCCGGAAGGGATCCTGAAGTATAATATGGGGACTTTCCCTGCAGACATGTAAAAGCTTAAAGAACTGCAAAAGCATTAAGCAACACCGAAAAGCCTTTTAAGTCACAAATATTGAACAGATTTACTAAAATTCTAGTTTACATAAACAGCACAACTGAACATGGAACATCTGAAAGAAAACCATTTTTCTTCTTTGCTAAACAAGGTTAAGATTGAGAGCTCACAATCCAAAGGAGAAAGGTGAGCAAATGTGGGTTGTAATCGTCAGCGAAGAAGAGAGATCTGTTGGTGGCAAACAACAGAAACAGCACTCTCTTTTAGTTACTATTGTATGTGTCGGGAACTGGCTTTAGAGGAATTATGGGCTGGTGCTTTATCATTTAGAGCAGCTGTAAAATGAATCAGTCAACACTTAGACAAGCTCACACAATATTTAACAATGGGGCCATAAATTCCAGTGCCTACTGCAAATTCCAATTTGGAATAATTAGTCTATCTACCCATGTTCTCCTGACATTTTCAAATAATTACACTTTTCAAACTATTCTGCAACGCTGGTTTGAACTTTAGGGCTATCTGCCACATTTAAAGCTGTCCCAGAGGCTGTACTTAATGTAACGGACATGTTTTGCTATAATTTACTTTAGGCATCAGTTTGGACAATAAATACCAAACATCAGCAGCTTAAATATGTGGCTTCAAACAAAGTTTGGTGAACTGTTGTAAAACTTCTACATTAAAAAATAAATGATTCTAGCCATTAAATATTGCTTAATGATACATTAATAAGTTTCATACTACCCTTTTCAAACTTGCTGTCAAATAGGTCTACACTCTTAAAATGATATGACCAGTGAAATTTTAATGCATGCTTATGTTTTTTTTTTCCCTCACCTTTTTCCTTTGAGCATCAGACATATTTCAGACACTGAAAAAACAGTGCAGTTACAAAGAATATGTGTGTTTGATCTGGCAGGTTGGAAAGAAAGATGTTAAAAGTTATTACATAAATCGCACATGCTTTGCGGTATACTCAATTACTATGTCACACTGGTTAAAAGACTACTTTTTCTTTCTTTCAAACAGCGTGGATGAATTTTTAACGATCAAGAGCTCTAGAATTGCAAGGGTACACTTTATAAAGACTCAAAATTCCATTTCCAAGATACTTTAATTAATTCCCAAGTCCAAATAGTCTCCACAACAAAGCTGACAGGAAGAATATTAGCTGGAAATACAAAGTTCTATGACACTAGTACCAGAGATGAACCTAAACTGCTTTAATGGTTGAAGAACTGGCCTTTGATTCAGCCTATTAAAGAGATGGAACAGCCACAAGGTAAATCTCCCTAAAAGTTCACGTTGTTTAGAATCTCTGCCTCTGGTTTCAGCCTCATCTCTGATAAATATTAGTACTTTCTCTAATTATCCATACATAAAGAAAATTGTAAGTGTTCATGTAAAAGGAGCAAGAACCAATGATCAAGACTACATATAGCAGCCCATGCAGTTGTAGGGAGTTTGTTTGGAACACTATCAAAATTATTTGCTCTGATATATGAAGAAATGCTTTTCCTGCACGTTTTAAAATGAAACACAAACATCCTCAAGACTCTCTTAACTTTGATTTATGTCTCAGATAATACCCAAATAATTTAAATATAGAAAAAAGTCCTTCCCACTGTATATTTGTCAGTCTTCTCACATGCTCTCATTTCAGGAGGAAGCCCTGAATTTAGTTACCATTTTAAAGCTATTATAGTTATCAAATAATTGTTTGAAATAATAAAATCAGCCAGAATTTTAACAGAGCATTCTTATGTTCAAGCTTTTAACAGATTCAGCATTTTTCCATTTCGATAATCTAAATATTGAAACATGAATTCTAACTCTTGAGCAGTGTCTGCAGTACTTCTGTATTTTGCTTACAACAAACCACCGCATTCATATGTTTCTAGCTCCACTATTTGTAAAATGAAAACAGAGATTCCTACCGTACTCTTAACTGCTAATCTTACACTGAAACAGTGATTTCATTGTCACAGGTAATGGAATTGAGAACTTCTTTATATTTCCACTCCCCTAATAGGTACAGTAATAAGCTGTTAGTTCTTTAGGCAAACAACATTTATCTGTTGGATAAAGGCTTCATTCTCTGCCCGTAATCAATAACTTGAGGGCCTTCTGTAGATTCTGCACAGCAGTGCTCACATCTTCATATTGCAAAGCACTGCCAGCATATTTGCAGTATTTCTGAGCTCTGGCAAAGTCCTCTGGAGTCAAGTGGACTTCCCCTGCAAAAACATAATTATTAAAAAGTTACAAAAAGGGAAATCTGAATGACACTTCCCTTTACTTGATTTCTATGTTTTACTTATATTTACAGTAATATTACAAAGATCAGGCTGATATCTGTGGTAACATTACAAAGATGAGACCATGGTCTTCTGTTCACTCTTCTTTCCATTCATAGAAAGCTTAACTTCTTTGCTGCTGGCATTTGAAAATGTATAAAAGAACCTTTCAAAACACTGTTTTTTATATGACCCAGTGCCTTTCAAAAGTAAGTCAATACCTTTGAGAAAGATCTGCTCTTCATCTAAGGCAGCAAAAGAGAGCATTTTAACAATAAGCTAGCTGTAATCATATCACAACCTGCAAGAGAAAAGGAGTTTTTTGTGCTTACAGTATGATTACTTTGCTCTCTTCTTCAGGAATAATAAAATCAGTTAGAAACTGTTCACTCTCAACTGGAGTAACTGTTCAAGATTTAGAAGCATTTCTCATTGGGATGTTTCTGCACATATTATATTTCTGTTTTTCTAAGTAATGTTTATGCTTCAAATTTTATGTAAAGTGACCGCAAATTATGGTTCTATTAAATTACCCCACTTTTTTCATATTGGAGAACACTAGCAAAAATATTCTCATAATTAAGTATAAAACAATTGTCATTTATTAATCAGAATATTTCCTTGACATAAGGTCCAACATAATGAAGTCTAATGCTCACACACATGCATTCAACATTCTATAAAGTATAGTGGAGACTTACACCTTCACTAGAAAACATTTAATATGTAATCACTGATGTGTGCATAACATAAAGCACAGTTATGTTAGTATCCCTCCTCCCACCCATGAATTCACTGGGAGTTTAAAGGCTAATTCCATGCCACTCCAATAATTTACGGATAAATTATAAAGTCTTTACTCAACTACTTCAGAACGACTTAATTTGTAAAAGACCAATTTTTATGAACACGGATAAGTAATTATAAGCAGTAGTAGAAACTAACAGGCATTTATTTAGTAGGTTTCCCATACTGCATTTTATAAGCAATAAAGAGATTTCATAAACTGTGAACAAATGCATTTTTAAATGCACCACAGGTTTTATTATAGAATTGTTTAAAGAAAGGTTTAGTTCCTTAAGTATAGCTTTCTTATTTTAAGCAAGGACACAAATATACTTAGATGCATTTTACAGGGTACAATTTTAGTTAGCTGGATCAATTTCTTTGAAAATAAAACTCTACTGTTGGCAATACTGTGAGAATGTTTCCTAAAGAATCTCAATTCTTATCAGAAAATGTCTACTATATTTGCTTTTCCTTCCCCCAATCTTATTATTAAGAACAGTTCTTGAACAAATAAAATGGAAAACCTGGGAATATAAAAACTAGACTGATTTTCTGGTTTTCAAAACAACCTTACCTGAATAAAAAGCATGAGGGTAACTACTTTTAAGATTAATTTTATCCATTTTTTAAAATGCACTCTAGAACTTCATTTTCCCTTCGATAAATAAATCTAACCACAAAATAACTTTTGAGTATTGAGGCATGTGACAATTTGCTGGCCTTGTTTACACTGCAATGTATATTAGTTTACTGTTGAATAAGTGAAACCACATTAAAATCTCTTAAAATACACAAACATGAGTAAATGTGTGTGAGGGAGTGCATAAACATAAGCATATGCTTAGGTTATTTTGCAACCTAAATAAAGTCACAGACTAAAAGCAGATGGGGTAAATCTGTGACCACATTACTGAACATCTTTAAGAAATTTAAATGACCAAGTTCCCCTCAAAGTGGCTTTATGCTATGATGCCAAAAGAAACTACAAAATGATTCTTTAAAACCTGGCCAAGGCATCAGTCCACTATTCAGCTAACTTATTGGAAAGAAGCCTAAATTCACCAGTCTAATCTTATTTTTACAGTATGAGCTCTATTAATGTTTTGCTGGCATAAAGCCTTATTTATTATGAAATCTACTTTAGATGCTATTATGACATAACTTGAGGGAAAAAAAAAACAATTTTAAATTTATAAACCAAAGTTTACACAGTAAGGGTGTTGGTCTTTTGATGCGTTCAGTGGACTCAACTCCTATTGAAGTCAGCAATTCACAATGGACAAGCAGAATAGAAATAGAACAGCTGTGTTGTAAAGTTTTCAAAATACTGTGAAATTTAACTATAATGTCTGTGTATATATATGTGTGTGTGATATATATATGTGTATATATATTATACATATGTATAAAATGTACTCACATCAAGAGTGTCACCTCAAAAGTTGTTAACTAACTTCAATTTATACTTTCTAAGGGTTAAGCAGCTTTGCAGAAAAGGAAGGACCTGCAGGTCTTGGTGGACACCAAGATGAATGTGAGACAACAACATGGCCTTGCAGGAAAGAGGGCTAATGGTATCTTGAGCTGCCTTAGAAGAAACATTGGCAGCAGGTCAAGGGAGATGATCCTTCGCCTCTACTCAGCACTGGTGAGGCTACACATGGAGTACTGTGTCTAGTTACTGGGCTCACCAGCACAAAGAGAGACATGGAGCTAGTGCAGAGTCCACAGAAGAGTCGTAAAGATGATTATGGGACTGGAGCATCTCTCATATGAGGAAAGGCTGAAAGAGATGCGACTCTTGAGCCCACAGAAGGTTCTTGGAGATCTCTGAAGGAAATCTGTAAGGAAGGTGGAGCCACATGCTCTTTTGGCAATGTCCAAGGACTAGACGAGAGGCACAAACTGAAACATGGGAGGTTCCATATGAAAATCAGAAAATGCTTTTTTGACTGTGAAGGTGACCGAGCACTGGAACAGGTTGCCCAGAGCGGTTGTGGAGTCTCCCTCTCTTGAGATATTCAAAAGCTGTCTGGACATGGTCCTGAGCAGCTGGGTCTAGGTGTCTCTCCTTGAGTGGGGGGGTGGGACCAGATGAACTCCAGAGGTCTCTTCCAACCTTAACCAGTCTGTGATTCTGAGCTCCAAGATTACCAATAATATTGAGATGGGAAAAAGTACACTGAAACACACCACTCTTATGTTAATCTGAAATTATTAGTAGCTATATTTATTACTGAAATGTGGCAGACATGGAATCCATAACTAATGTCAAAAAGCATCATTCTTTTAAGAGAATGATAAAATAAAAACCAAAAGACGATTAGACTAGTGATGCCAAATATCATGTTAAGAAAACAGTTTTAGAATAAAATAGGTATTTTACATATATATGTATATATGCCTCTCCTTGATATCCTTTTAGATTTATCAGATGTTCTTCCGTTTTTTATGAAATTGCCCAAATACAAGGCAGATGATTTAAGAACACTGTAATAAAATCAGTGCAACTTGGTATATAAAAATGGTGATGGCAAAGAATAAAAATGTTTTTTAAACCAGATGTTGTTCCCCCACCCATTAAAGCAGGTATGACATTCAGGATACAATTCCTTAAAGATTTTTTTCTTAAGATCGTAAAAACTTATGAAATGTGAAATTCTTATTTCTATTTTGTGTGTGGAAAAACAAACATTATTTTGAATGGACTAGAATGGACAAATGGTTTCTCTATACTATACCACCTGTGGAAGGGAACATATGGTAATGTAAGAGCATTTTATAAAAACTCAGTGTAATATAGCTATGAATGAATTTAGTGTTAGCAAAATCTAGAGGTAATAAAATTTTTAAACACACTACCATCAGAGAAGTACATGAACACACTATACAAAGTTGCTATATAGTTCTACATTCTGCTAGTAGACATTAAGCAACGCTTAATTGCATATACTTTGACACTTTCAAAAGCCAATGTTCAACTCTGAAACCTGTTCCCATAGGACAGGACAATTACTGAAGGTCTTGTGCTCACTAAAATCAAAGGAATACTCTTATTTTAACTAAATTTTCTTTTGATAAATATTCCAGTCTTCTCCACCAAAAGTTTCCTTCCCATCATAGCATTAATCAAATTGCTTCTCCCATGTTATGGGAAGCAAAGAAAATATATGATTTATTTTAAAAATATACATTTGATCTTACTACCACAAAGAGTCTTGCAGGAATATGTGGAATATCCTGTTTGGCTATGTCTATACTAGTACATGAAACAGTGCCAGGGAATGTGTCTCAGCACTTAAACTTGACTGTCTACACTGTCAGACTACTGGAACAGATTGCAGTATGGTTTTGGCCCATGACAACTACCATTTTCCCAAACAATTCCTGGGCACAATTTGTGGCTAGAGCAAGCTAAAGACCATTCAATATTGGCAGCTGTAATGAACTACCTTGTTTAAAAGGTTTAAAAGTTTAATAGTGTGGATGTGAGCAGTTATGTGCCAGCTGCTCTCAGTGTCAAACAAATATTTACAGGCATATTTACTAGTATAGACACAGACATTGTGTCTAAATCATGGAGTAAGTGTACTCCACACTAAGCTAGCTGTACGAATCTGCTGGAAAGCTACACCAATCCCTCCTTCCCTCCCAAAGGAAACTTCAGTTCCATAGGAACAAAGCATACCAAGACCTAACCTCAATATGTAGTCAGAATATATAGCCTGAATATATTTTGTGACTCAGGAACTGGGGAGGGCTCCTGGGTCCCACAGCTCAGTATGTTTGTTGTGAAATACAGCCATTTCCTAATCTACCTACAGGACAAGGCTACTCCACAGCAGAGTACTGGGGGTATAAAAAGGAATCCTCAGCAGTATGGGGAGAATGACAATGTTATTCCGACTAGCTGAAGGGAGAATATTTTGGGTAATGACCACGCATGTATGGCAGGATGATGATAGACAAGGACCAATGCTTTTGATTTCTCGTATGCATACAAACGTTACTGTACTTCTACTGACTGACATATCCTATACACCCTCTCAAGCTCCTGCATAACCGATAGCTTATTTTCTAAGTATTCAGCTGTTTTGGTTAAGCAGCTACCGAAACTCTTATAATAGCAGCCAAACTGCAAAACCATCACCCAGATTAAATGGTTCAGTGACAGGTTGGAGATTTTTTTTCCAGTAAGAGATAACTGTAGTAAGAGATGTTTTATTAATATGCCAGACAGAAAAAGTAGGTTGCACCTTTTGTTCTTCAAGGGAACACTAAAAGTGGATTTGTAACTATCAAACATGATTTTTATGACTTATCTTTTTAAGACATCATTGACAAAACTGGCTTCTTTATATATTAAGATGGACACATCCTTCAGGATTCTTATGACAACAGACTAGAATTAAGCTAAATACTGAATTCCTATTATAATATTCCACTGATTAAAAATGCTTTTTCAGTAAAGCTGATATTTCAAAACAGAAGTAAAATATATATATTATAGGTTATCAGTGATTCTACATAAAAGACAGGTGACATTTTAAAAAATAAAAGTGTTGACTAAATGGTAAATCAAAATAACATCATTAGCAGCGGTTACTTATATTATTTCATTTAATACAGGCACTACTTACAATCAACAAGCACCGCTGGTATGGAACACAACAACTATGCTGCAACAGAAAACACCACTGGAATGTGTTTCTTGGTTATTTCTTGAAATGAATAAGTAACTTACAGACTAACCCCGAAGAAGAAATTTTAGGGAAAGGGAATGTGTGTTAATTACCAAAAACAGAATTTAGAAAGGCTATCAGGAATACAGACTTTGTTGAGTATACCAGAACCCAGAACCTCATCTGAGAAACAACTATGCAAAAGCTTAATACAATGCTAGCTCATTGGCTAAAAATAATAATAATAATTAAAAATAAAAATCACACATTAAAAAAGCTAGACAACACTAAGCACACACTATCGGAAAGATTTCAGTAACTATTAAACTTTCAGCCATACAATGTTGATGATATCCATTATTTTTAAAATCTGTGAATTGATAGTGTGCTGATAATAGTTATGATTATTATGGCATTCTTCTAATGGTAATGATTACTTCTCAAACTTCTTCCTTAGGTGCTGCAAATTAAGGTATGAGGAAGCTGCAGGGGACAGGAAGAAACACACAGGACAGCACATCCATGTGTGGACAATACAAATGCCACCACCTTACCTGCAGACTGAGCACTGTAAAGGGCAGGATCTACTAAAGGAATATTCTGAGGAGCAGGTTGAATGGTATTACTTGTCACTCCTGCGAATCAATGCAAACAATTGGAATTGGATTATTTTTGCTTATAGACTTAAAACTTCCACTTCAGACTAGGAATGTTTTATAAAATAATACTGAAGAATTTACAGTCTCATTTTATCACTACAGTACTTCACAGAATTTTAAATTTCAAGCATTAAACAAATTAAGAAAATACTAGTCCAAAAGACACCATCTACCCTAGCGTATTGAGGAAAATCTGCTACGGAAGAGTATTAGTAAACTTTTTAAATGGAAGTTTATACTCTGCCTCTTAACATTAGAGTCTCTATTTTTATATTTTTAAAGCCCCATGTCTGCCATCTAACACTTGCAAGCTATACCCTTCCTAATTCCTTTGAAAACAATTGGTGAGAATAACGAAGATAGATAGATTTGAAAGGGAAATGCTGATGCTAGAATAAACAGCACCGTGGGGTTAAAACTAAGTAATACAAACAATTCATGTACTCCAACAAGCTACATATTCCATAATTTTCAGTTCTAGCAAAAACAGAGAGCTAAACATTTACCTAGTTTGAATATAAAAAAAACCAACACAAACACCCCTGCCCCCCCCCCCCCCAACAACTATTTGAAGGATTTCCCCATGATAAAGCTGAAAAAAGAGCATCCTGAATTTTCATAGATTGTTCCATAGAAACATTCTTAAAATAAGAAAGTAAAAGAAGAGGTGGGTATGTTTGAGAAAAACATCTCATATGTCCCCTAATATAAAAATACATCTGAACAATCAAATGATCGTCAGGATTGAAGACGAGCTTCTCACTTGGTAGCCTTACATAAAACTATAAAAAAGGCAATAGGAAGTGGAAAAGTTGTGAGTTCACAAATAATCTAAAAATACAACTTTTTTTTTTCTTTTTTCTTTTTAAATGCAGCTATTGGGAAGAACTTCACATTTTTAAGAACTTAATTTTGGTCCAAAAATGACAGAGAATAAGAAGGATGTAGGAGCCAATATATTTAGCAGTATTTTTCCTATGCTATTATTACAGCTTAAATTTACGAGGTTGCATCTGCCATAAAACATAACACATCTAAATGATTTTTCTTTATATTTAAATGGAGGCCTATCCTAGCTAATCATAGAATTTGCTGCTTAATAAAAGGCATGATTTTTTTGCATGTGATAGTGATATACCTGTGTTATGAGGTACTTCAGCTGGAGTATTGGCTGGCGCATGGGCACCTGGTGGTATATGTATGCCAGTGAAATTAGTAGTTGGTGTGTTATTAGCTTCATATGTAGATGATGATGTTGGTTGAGTTGTTCCACTATGGAGAGACGACGACCCTGCTTCTTCTCTTTCAAGATCTGTTAAGACAACACAAAATAGAAATTACTCCAGCTCTTTTGTAAAAACACTTGAAAAGTTGTTTCTTTTAAAACCTCTTCTCAACTTTTCTTAGTAGAAAAATTGCTACCACCACATTGTGATACAGAACATTTAACAAACCAAATCACTTAGTGTTGATTTTAACAAAGTTAAAAAAGCAACATAACACAGGATGAAGATCTAGAAGCTCCCACACTCTCAAAGATCTCTTCTATTTAAATTGACGAATCATTTCAGTACTGGTTGGAATATGAACATTTTGGCTCATTAGTACAATCTTTTATACTTCCTTGTCAACTGATGCAGTTACTCCATCATAGGAGGCCACCAGATTGGTCAGCCATGAGTTGCCCTTGGTGAAGCTGTGCTGACTGTCTCCAATCACCTCTTCATGTGCCTTAACATTGCCTCCAGGAGGATCTGTTCCATGATCTTCCCAGGCAGAGAGGTGATGCTCACTGGTCTGTAGTTCCCCAGGTCTTCCTTTCTACCCTTTTTAAAAATGGGACCGATGTTTCCCTTTTTCCAGTCACCGGGGACTTTGCCTGACTGCCATCACATATGATGGAGAGAGGCTTGGCAACTACATCAACCAGCTCCCTCAGGACCTCAGCTCCCTTCTGGGATGCATGGCATCGGGGCCCATAGACTTTTACCTGTTCAGTTTCATCAGGTGGTCTCAAACTTGCTCTTTGCTTATAGTGGGAAGGACTTTGCTCCCCCAGTCCCTGCCTAAAGGTTCAGGGAAATGAGAGACATGACAAGCTTCACTGCCAGTGAAGTCAGAGGCAAAGAACTTGAGTACCTTAGCATTCTCTGTGTCTGTTGTCACCAGTTATCCCTTCTCGTTTATCAGAGGGGGTGCACTCTCTTTAGACGTTCTTTTCTGGCCAATGTACCTTTAGAATCTCTTCTTATTTTTTTCATCCCCTGCCACGTTAAATTCCATCCATGCCTTGGCTTTCTTGATCTCATCCTTACATATCCAGACAGTATCCCTGCACTCTCCCCTGACCACATGTCCCTACTTCCACTGCCTGTGCATTTCCTTCTTGCACCTCAGTTTGACCTTTCTGCAAGTCAAAAAAGTCGGAAGGACCAACTGCACCTCAGTTGGTCCTTTCTCAGCCATGCTGGTTTCCTGCCTTCCCTGCTTGATTTCTTACACATACGGATGGAGAGCACTTGCACTCTGAGAAAAGTGTCCTTAAAGAGCTGCCTGCTCTGATCTGTTCCTCTGTCCCTAAGTATAGCGTCCCAGAGGATCTTACCCACTAGGTTTTTAAACAACTGGAATTTTGGTCTTCTGTTCAAGATATTGAATTTGCTCTTTGTGAGGCCCAGATTCCTTGAGATCACAAACTCAACCAGGATGTGGTCACTGCCTCCAAACTTAACCTGTTTCATGAGTTTATCCACACCGGTAAGCACCAGATGAGCTTCTTTACAGGAGTGACCAGTTAATGGTTTCTAGTCAATCCTGTAGAAGTGGAATGCTACCCAACACTAGTTCATTCCCATCACCTCCTAATTTCCTTGTCCAGGAACACCTAATTGCAATGGTAGTTGTCCCTTTCTCCCTATCCCTTCTGGTTCTCTGTCCCAACTTACCCTCCCCCCGCCATACCTCTCCCCCAGTTTGGACTCTGTCTGTGAATCTGGAAGTCTTTTTCTGTGCCAAGCCAGTATGGAGAATACATATGCTTCCTGCTCTTAATTGCCAGTTTCCCACCCACAGCAGCTCTGAGATACAACTGTAGAAGCAGGAAACTCCCCTCAGCCTTAGGATTCTCCATTACACGGAACCTTTAGGGAATTCAGCTGTAAAATTCTAGCAAGCTCAAGAATTTGCAAACTGCAATTTCTCAAAGGTACAGAACTTGGGCCAAACATAGTCAGATTTTCTTAGAGACAGGAAAAGCCCATCCCTGGGAACTAGGGAAAGAAAAAACGCCAACTAATCTCCTGCCAACTCCCTTTTCCAAGTTTCAAGCCCTTGTGTCCACCTCTTTCTCTCTGATCTCTTTTCAGAAACAATTCTGACTAAAATTAATAAAATGAAAAAATCTAAAACAAAAAAAAATCAACTGTAAAGAACTCTGGCCATAGAAGATAGGAACTCAAATGGTTAAAAGTCGAGCAATGTTAGAAAGAAGCCAGAAGAAAAGTGTTGGCCACCCTTAACATCGTGTGTGTAAGAGGCAAATTCACAAGAGGGCAATATACTTTTATGCAGGCATATGCACAAAGAGATCAAGCTCAACTGTTTGCTCATTATGCAATTGGCAAATGTTAAACTGTATTAAACATAAAAGTAGCTTTGTTTAAATTAACGCTTATTAGGTGTTTACAGTGCCCAAGTGTCAACAAAGCATACTAAGTATTCTTACTGCAAAGTAAATATTTAAAATTTTATTAAATCAAAGATTAAATATTAAGACTATGTTGAGATATGTGCTTGCAGTATTCCTGAAGAGTTTTAACAGTAGTGGTAAATAAAAGGATTTCAGGCTGCTGGAAAAATTTAATTCAACAAACTGTTTTTAAGTTCTGTGATCAGAATATCCATAATGTTATTGAGAAATATATATTTTTCAGGGAATGAATGCTAAAAAATTAAAGACTTCATTTCTCATAAAGCAGTAATTACTCAAGAAATTTGAAAGACCTTTAAACTCTAAGTTTACTGAAATGCTTTAAAAGAAGCCTGTAAAAGAGTAACACGATTGCTTCACATTCATTTTCAGCTCCAGTCGAGTTTCTTGTCTTGGAGCCTCCTAAGCCCTTGTGCTGGGATCTTAGTAGAATGGATCCAATGGACTCTTTAGATTTTCCTCAGAAGCCGCAGTACTATGGCTATCACCAGCTATCTGTTTTGCTTTTGGCTTATTTTTTTATTGAAGGTAAGACTTTCTGGAATAAGGCTGATACCAAGTGTTGGTGCTAAAACCATGTGTCTAAAGATACTTTTATATAAAGGATTCTCTAGGCTTAACAGTACTCCTCGTTCACTATCTAGATTAAATCTACTAAGTTTCTGGTAAAACAGGATGTTAGTGATTTTGAGACAAACCCTAACCCACAGAAATAAGCAGACGCTTGACATGTAGAACTGGAACAAACCTCAGGAAGTTAACTTTTATGTATTGATATGAATTGTGCCAGAAGTTGCAGCAAACAATGTTTAACACGCTCAGGAAATCTTCAGTGAAAGCAATACATTCTGCATCACTTTAAAACTATCATCTAAACTAAATCATATTTGTATTATCTTACTACATGGCAACACACACATGCAACAAATAACTTTGATCAACATGCTTACAGGTCTAAAATTAGCCTTTGTAAAATACTATTAACATTAATAGTTGCTTTTTTTAATTGCTACAGGAGGTTTTGCAACCACACTGCAAAGTACACAGACTGCAAAATCCATGAATTCATCAGTTTTGAAAATATATAAAGTGACTTCTCCTTTCTGAAGTCTGGAGTCTATGGGTTGACAGGGTAATAAGGTATGTAACTTAATCTACATTATCACTACAAATGGGTGCATGCTTTATATCAGAATACTGCATACAAATGTTTTCCCAATATTAACTTGATCATAATGTCTTTTTAACATTACAAAGTATTATGCATTAAGATGTCAAGGAAAAACAAGAAACAGTGTATGGAAACGTATTGTCTAGTGTAAGGAAGTGCCAAACATAACTGAAATTCAACAGCCCAAAAGACTAAATTGAAAATTAGCATTATTTATTTTTAAGGAGTCCAGAGATTTAAAAAGATAATATTTTGGTCATCATCAACTAATTTTAATGTAAATAAAAAAATTATTTTCCTCATTGTGCTGCACTGTTTCTCTCTAGCTTGAGTTGCTGCTAAAAGACACAGAAGGCAAGGTTCTATTGGAACACTGCTTTTATATGTATATAATATATATATATTTTTCCACCACAGCATTGAGAAATAAACTATAAAAATAATCCACTGACAGCTCACATACTGTTCTTTCTGCTAGTTGGGACTATAAATATTTCTCAGAACTCTGCAATATAAATGTAGAATACTTGTTATATATTGCAATGAAAGTAGTGACAATACATTTTACTGTAGTTACACCGTGATTATTCAAAAACTTTTTCCCATCTGAAATTATACTTTTAATTTTTACACTAGTATTAAAACTTGTTGGATGACCTGGGGCTACTGCTAAGTGACCTTTATGTGTACTCTACAACTTGTATTCCGAATGCATTAATAAATCAAGCATGTCACTTTAAAGTTTCCATAGTGGCAACTTGACAAAAGCATCCATAAATCCAACAGCAAAACTGCATAAAGCATGTCTATGTTACTGTAAAAACATCTCTAAGAGTTACAGTATAGTTTTCAAGGAAAATAACACTTTGGAAAAAATGGTAATTTGTCAAGCTACAGAGACCCAGTTTCACTCTGTTTAAACACACATTTTCCACTTGCAAGGGAAGGAAGAGAATGAGCAAGCAGAAAGGAATGGGGAAGGTCCAGCTGTACATTCAAACAATGTTTCTTTTCTTCTTATGATGCACAAAGCAAGAACTGACACTTCTTTTTTAAACTGTATCTTCCAGTAAAATATAATTTGCAAAAATTTTTTGTCTTTGTTTAGAATTCATTTTGTATCAGGAGAACTTTGTAAATATTCCTATAGCTATGCGCCCAATCACTAAAGAACATTCATCTAAAGCTATAAACATTTAATTGTGCCATTCATAACATTCACTATAAAAGATTTTTCCCTTCACGTCTTCTTTATTGAATTCCTATCAAACTGGTGTAATTTGACTTAAAGATGTGGCAATACTTGCAGCTGGAGTTGCAAGGTAAGTCTCATTGCAGCTGCACCAGCAGTTAAAAAACTGCCTTGAAAAAGATCATATGTTGAAAAAAAATTAGTTTGAAAATGCTTTAATTGAAATATAGCTGTTCTAAGACTCAGGCATATTACAGTGGGTAAGATAGCTGTTCCAATGATCAGGTATGTAGGACATCTTTAGGTAAGGAAAACAAGAAGAATGAAACAGTAGCTTGGAAATCACACTAACATACTAATTACTTGCTCACAATTACTTGAACTTCAACTGAATTGCTGAGGTTGGAAAGAACGTCTTGAGATTATTTATTCTAACCCCCTGCTCCAACATGGTCATTTAGAGGAGGCTGCCTAGGACTGCGTCCAGCCAGATTTTGAAAATTTCCAAGGACAGAGATGCTACAGTCTCTCTTTGATCTTCTACCAGCATTTGATCAGATTTCATGATGAAAATTATTTTTCCCCTAATAACTAATCAGCATTTTCCTTGTTGCAACCTGTCTTGACCTTCTCTACACTTTCCCATTAGGTAGCTTAAAACAGCATTAAGAACTCTGTTTAGACTTCTCTTCTAAAGACTAAAGAAACCCACTTAACTCCTTGTATGTCATATTCTTCAGTTCACATTTGGAAGACAATAGAAAGAAACCTCATACCTCAAGTGGTACACTTTCTAGCAATGGTGGGCTTGGAGGGAGTAGACTGCCTACCTTTTTTCTGCTTTGCTCACTGTCAGATAAAGGTGGTAAGCTAAATAAGTCACTGTTTTCACTCAAGCTACTTTGTCATTTTTTATCTTCTCCTGCACATTTAACTTCTGATAAAGAATCAGCTAGTGGCTGCCAATTGGAATAGGATGCTATACCTTCTTGGAAGGGACAACCAGTCTGTAAAGAGTAGGTCATACCCATCCTCTTTTCTCACAGACGAACAGGAAAGAAGCTTCAAAATATGGATTGCATGACAAAAATGTGAAAACTGGAAGAAATGCCAGTTTTCTGATGTTTTGACATGTATAAAACAAAACCAATGTAAAGATAATTACAAGTCTATTTATAACATATTTGAAATTTACAGGTTCAGATTTCAAAATCTACCAAAGATCCAGGTACAGACCCCAGACACGAATGAATAATAACATATAAATATTTAAGTGTCTGTTTACATGTGCGTACACATGACATATGGATCGTCTGTATCAACCAAAACTTTATGTACCAGTTCACTAAGTCCCATTTCATGTTTATCTCCAGTATAACAAAGGAAAAATAAAACAACACTGGGTAAGTCAATCAAATACTGAAGTTCAATTAAAAGAGAACTAGGAGAAGCTGACAAAAAGTAGAAAAGGGTTCATCATGAATGCAACACTGAACAGGGAAGCTATGCTTCCTGTGGGTGCTCATAGAAAAATGCAATACATACCAAAGCTCTCTCCTTCCATTCCAATAGGTCCAGGCTGAGGAGTCTCTCCGTTCTTTAAGCAGTTATGAATGTATGCTGCCTTCCACCTGGCATACTTTCTGTGCTGAACATTCTGAGGAAGGTAAAAGGCCAGCTATTTTAACCACTCACTTCTGTGAATTAATGCATTCAAGACAGAAACATAAGTAGGTTTTCCACCCAGACAAGAGATTTCTAAGCTGCTATCAGTTGACACTCATTTAAAGATAAGGCATGTGAATTTAATCAGTGAATAAAAAAAAATATAAAAAGAATATCTCTGACAGGATTCAGCATGAAATGAAAATGTAGAGATCTTCAATTAGTGCAGCATGTCAGGAAAAGGAAATCAGTTATACAAAGACCATCTACTGTGAAAGACAGACCACCATGTAATTACTGATGTGAAATAATAAAGAAAACTTCCTTAGATGATTATTTACTTCAGATTAAAAAATCTGAAACAATGCTACTCTTTCTGATCAATATTATAATTTTTCTCATTACTTACTTTAAATTACAAATAGGTATTTAAAAGCATGAACAGAGAAAGGCTGGTGTAGTTGTGGATTAATGTAGTATGTGTGGGATATTCTAGACAAAATGTTTTAATTTTGTATCTTTACAACATTGCTTAAAATTAGATAAAGCACTTTAGCAATATATAAACTAACTGCAAAGGAAGGGCTTACCATAACAATGACTTTAAATAAAACCCTCATTGCAAGGTCAATAGTTCAGTTATTTGTAACATGAGTATTTCTCAAAAAAGTTAATTACTATATTGGTACTCAATTTCACTTTTGCCAATTCTTATCTTGTGAAGCAGTGTATTTATGAAATAATAGAAGTGAGAAACCAATCTGCCAATTGCCTTTGATTCTACCTCCATGGTTTGAACATGAAAAAATCTGGTAGTAGCCAGATTTTAGTATTTTAAATTATTTCAAAGAAAACAAATATTTTTCACTATTTTCAGTTTCTGGAAAAAAAGCACTGAGGAGAAGCATTTCACTTGGGTTTTCAGAGATTATTCTCCTCACAGGGTAGAACATGAGTGACAAATAAATGTCAGAATCTCACCTAGTTTGAGGTTTTCCATTTCATTTTTTAACGTACAACACTAACATGTCAAAACATGACAAGAGGATGGGCCATTTCATATTTCCTGGGGCTGTTACAATAAATTTCTTTTAATCCACAAAGAGTTCTCAATTGTTAAGAGAAATCTTAAACTGATTATGCAAATCAACTACTCTGTCAAAAGTTGTAACAGTAGCAACCAGTCACATGTTCTGACAATTACAGGCTAATGGGATATGACAATGTAAACAGAGATGAGAAGTGTGGAAGGATGAATGGAATAATTTATCCACATGAACAATGCAGGTTGGTAGTGTGCTTCATACCAACAGTAACATCTGCAAGGCACTGGTGAACTCAAATTTCCACAGTAACAATCACAGGAAGAGTAGTTTGGAAACCGGTAGACAGATTAATTTCTCTTTAAAAGTCCTGACTGAAATCACATCCAAAGTAAGAAAATTAGTAAACTGAAGTGACAAATTTTACTTTAAAAAGTCTACTGCACTATTATCTATGATGGGAGAGAGAGCTATAGCATACTGGATAACTCCAGCAAGCTCCCTTGTTACCACCAGAACGCTTATGCAGCCTAGTAGAAAGATATGCCCTTTTGTTTTTGCAAATGAAATGATCTCCAAAATAGCATACCCTGATGGCAGATCTAATAAAATGCATTCACTATACCTCAGAAAGGAAAGCACAAATAGAAAGCATGACTTTCTGTTATATACTTCCTTTGAATAATCTTTCCTGGCCAGGTAGCGTTGCAGATGAAATTCTTTCATCATTCACAAATACTCTGGAAGCCACCAAATGCAGAATTATGTATCCAGAACATTATGCAACTCTTAACAGCCTGTACATCTCCCTTCTGTTTCCAATATACTGAAATTATTTCTTGATAACGTGTTCTATAAACATTATCATAGGGGTGTAGAAATGCTGTTGTATTGGGTGCCCGTGTTAAGGTTTTGGCAGCTGGGGGATCATCTTTGAGAAGAGGCCATGGGCTGCCTCATGCTAGACCAATTGGGAACAGCTGAGCCTATAAGCCACAGGCACAGCACCTTTAGGACAATGTATTTAATAAAGGGCAAAAAAGCCCAAAGCTGAACCCAAAGAAAAGGGAGCAATCAGAGTGAGAAACAGCAGGGGGAACACCTAGGTCAGAGAAGGAAGAAGAGAAGGTGTTGCTCCAAGCACTGTAGCAAGTATCCTCTTCAGCCTGTGGAGAGGATGGTGTCAGAGCAGAGATTCACACTGCAGCCTATGGAGGACCTCATATTGGAACAAGGGAAAATGTGAGAAGGAAGGAGAAGCAGAGAGGAATCGGTATATACTGACCATAACCTGCCCTATCCACCCATGCAGTACCCAGGGCAGAGCAGAAGAGGAGCAGAGAGTGAAAGAATAAATTTAAGCCTGGGAAAGTAGGGATGAAAGGGATTGTTTTAACATTTCTCACTACCTGAATCTATTTCAGCTGGCAATAAATTAAATTTTCTTCAAGTCTAGCCTGTTTCTCTCATGGTAAGCTATCTCCCTGTTTCATCTCAACCCACAAGCTTTCTCATCCTATTTTCTCCACCGGTGCTGTGAAGAAGAGGCATTGAGCAAGTGGTTGACTTGGAGTTACACTGTTAACTAAGGTTAAAACACCAACAGATGTACTACAGATGTAGTTTTCACTTATATTTTACCTTTAAAATTATCTATAAAATGTTATTAACAGACTGAAATAGGAATATAAAAAACAATCAGAACACTCCAAAGACCAATATAAAACACTGCAAAGCATATCAGACAAGGGATTAGATTACACTTCAGGATCTCAGGAATTAGATACCATTTTCTTCCCTAGAATCTGCTTTCCTTCATATAGGTCTGAAACCAGATTATCTATTTTCCGTTCTTTTATTAAATGGCCATTAAGTAACCATAAAATTCAACTGCAACAGTATACTTGTCGATGACCCTAAAGAAGTTATTGAGCAACACTGCACAAAATGATCGATACAGATGTTTTGAAAAACAGTTGAAAAGCTAAACTGTATTGGAATTCTACTCTACTTTTTCAGTATTGAATACAACATTCTCAGCAGCATTTCTTGAAAATTAGTTTCACATTTTTAATAAAGAGGTGGAACGTTACACTACAAAATATTTGACAAAGTTCAGTAATCTATATTAAATACCAAAAGGACGTTTTAAAGATAATTTACCTAAAGAAACTTAACTGGAGTGTTCTGCCACACTGATGCACTAAGACAGAACTCTTCAAGATTCACAGTTATGGGCTAGAAAAACTCTTCCAAACCCCATTACAGTTTTTAACACTCCTTTGAAACAACTTGAAGTTTACAGAAAACTTCCCTGAAAAAGTAAAAATTGTGTTTCTCAGAAACTGTGAATGCTTTATTTAAATATAGTCTGTGAATGTTTTAAATACAGTCAACTAATTAGTTTTCAGTGGATGCTTTTCAGGAGCGCATGAAACACTGACGTGCCCACTAATAATTTATCTGAGATTTAAATTAGTCAAAATTATTTCCATAAGCTTTCTCCAAAATGAATAGAAGAAAATACCTAATTAATGGAAAGAACAGCTAGGGACATTTTGGACAGCCCACAATCACTGACTAAAATTAGTATTTTGGTAATAAACATTTCAGTTAAAGTAACATTAAAAAAAGCGTAATCTGGATTTTTTTATTTAAAGGCATTTTCTTTCTGGCAGTGATAGCAAGGCAATTTGAATAATCTATAAAAGATCATAAAATTTACAGGCCAGTAAGTGAACCCTCTTTTGACACGTTATTATGCACCTAAATGCAAAACCTCTAACGCCTGAACCCAGATGTTGCTTTTAGTCTGTTTTCAATGTGAACATCTGTTTCTTTTCAGAAGGCTGCCCTCTGAACAGCATTACTGAGGTAAAGGAAAATAACTATTACCACACAGCTTCTTACCGATCTCATATGAGCTGTGTAAAACATGTCTTCTAGAGAACCCTTTTGTCTAGCTCTAATGTTGAGATACAGAATATCCAGTGTTTCCAATAATATAATCCATTCATACTAACCTATAATCAACCACTTGGCAGTTAGAAATATACACATTATTTAGAATACTGAATTTCTAATTTTAGGTGTCAAATATCTTTTGCTGTTGATTTAAAAGCATTTTAATAGTCAACATTCCATACATGTAAAGGCAACTACCTACTGAAAAGAAACATGGATGGTCTGAATAGTCAGAAAGGGTAGAAGAGTTAGATATCTTACTATATAACCAGGAGTCAGACTGAGACTTCCTTCAGGCTAAAAAAGCCTTTTGCAAAAAATCTAAGACAGTCACGTCATACTTGTCCCAACATTCCTTCATGTGGCACTGGATAAGGAAAATGGTGAAACTTAATGATGCTAACCAGAAGTGCAAGCCTTTTACTGTATTTCTTGTATACACTCTTTAATGTCTTCACTAATTAAACAAACAAAATGAGATAATAATTCTTTCCAATTACAAAGCACTTCTGTACTTTCAACATCAATGAAAAAAACAACATTCAGCAGTAAACACATCACTGCTAGCGTTCCATTCCATTGACGTTTTATAGTTGTTTCGTATATACACAAAGGATTTTTTCGGGACTTCTGAAAGCTTGCTGAATATTGGTAATGCACTGGATTCCTGCAGTCAAAGGTGAGTGTCTTTTCAGTCCATTACGTTACTCACTCTCTGGCTCTAGGGATTGTTATTATTTCATATCATAAAGGATGTGAGCGTGCAGAGCAGTCAGTTTTAACAGAACACATGAAACAACACTTGTACTTGTTGCACTTGATAGATGAAAAATTTAGATTAGTATATTCTCAGGTTATAGAAGATGTAGAATCTTGAAAGAACATTTGTACAAGTGTCCCCCTTCTTGCGCAACAACTCTATGATTAATATGAACCTGAAGCACACCACCACCAAAATTATTCTTTTACTTTCCTTCCAATGTTTACAAGTGAAAGTAGCCACAGTTACTGCATTTTAAATGTAACAATTATTTTTCATGTGCATGTTCATATTTATCAGACCTGAAATCTACATACAGAATGTGTAGTTTGTGTATTCCTAACATGGCATGGAGTAGTTTGGGACCAATATAACCACAGGGCTGTTATGGAGCCGCGAAGCAACAGAACGTTTCTTTCTAAGGAAATATTACAAGCGGAAGCAAAGAAGCCTACTACAGCACTCATGTATGTGAGGCATAAAACATTTTTTGATTACCTATATAGACTTAGTTGGCCTGAAACATATTAAGCACTTACGTGATCAGTCCTTGCTGATTTTGTCACAAATTGTTTAGTATCACTGCCGTTTCTTATTTAAGGTATTTCAACCTTCCTTTAACAGCCTTTGAAACTTGTCTTCACCAGTCAGTACCATTTTTCTATATATTTTTTTCTTTGCCAGAAGTTATCAACTATACCATTACATTTCCAAAGTGAGTTTATCATTCAATAAAAACTGAAGTGTTCTTTGCTAAATTAATTCTCAGAACAAGAAATACATTATTAAGAGTAGAGTATCTACTCCACTATACTGGAGAGTAACTCTCCTGTGTGGCATGAATAACAGATAGCTGACTATACACCTAATTTAAAAGTTTTCTTTAAAACAGACCAAAAAATTATTTTGGTATACCTTAATAAAATCATGATTTTGTTCAGCCAGTTCTGGAAAACTTGTTTAATTGCAAATAATCTGCCATAAAGAATAATACAATGTGTCTGTGTTAGTTACTTTGGTAGACAGTTTTTAAAAATAAAATATTCGTTTCCAAACGGTCATACAGCAAGCTATTTTTTTTTTTTTTAAAGTAAATTCATATCCTTTCAACTTAATAATATCACCTTTTAAAAGTGAGATTTGTTGTGACAATAAAGATACCCATTGTAACTAAAAGTGTATATAATTCCAACTCAAATGTTAGCACTAAAGTTCTTACTTGCAGGGTGAAAAATAGGAAGATGGAAAAAGTCAAGAGCCTTCCATCATTTTTTCCCTATAATCATTCTCATTTGCTTGACAGAACACTGCTGTCCCTCAGTAAAAATCAGACTTCGAAATTCTAACTGAATACCTGTTAAGTCTTGCTTATTTGCTAAATCATCTTATAACAAATATCTAGTATTTCACATTATTTCTAATATTCTATTGCTAATGTTTATCTAATATTTTAAATACAATTTGAAATGGCTATTACAATTCCTTACAACTTAGGTTCTAATTGTGTAGTCAAATACACATCACTATGTTCTTTGAAGCTCGTATTCAAAATTATAAAAAAAATTAAAATATTGCAGAACTAGAACAGTAACTTGCAACTGTGCTACGAAAAGCAATCATACATCCTTACCACTTACCTCTTCAGAGAGCTCCCCAAATACTGTCAGAACATCTATCAGGAGGCTTGCAGTATAAAAGGACTTTATCATGTTTCTATAAAAAAAAAAAAAAGAAAACACTTTGCTAACTTGGCAATGTCATCCTCTCAGGATCACATTTTAACAGTTTAGATTACACTGGCTTGTTTCAAACAAATCTCCCCTGATTTCTTCTTTTAATCTGATGCTACAGAACTTCACAATGTTAAAATTTAGGAACATACTGACTGATATCATTGAAGACTTTCTGCATAGTGGTCATATTTTTTCAAGCAGGACATGTGTTCTACACTTAGTTTCTAGTTTGGAATGTTCAATACAGGACACTGGACATCCCGTACTATCTTCAAAAGGGCCCAGCCAAATCACCAGCATGCTGTAGTGATCACTGTAAATCAAACAACATCATGCATCATCACAACAATTTTGATATCACTTGATAGTAAAAAAACATAATGTGCATGACAAGTTCAATATTAGTCTGAGAAAGCTAATTAAAAGGCTTGACAGAAGGTGAGCAACCACTTAAACAACACAAGATGGAATATACCAATGAAGTTAGAGACAGAAATAGTAACACATGGAGTTTTCTGGAAGATGAATGCATTAAAGCACAACTCCTGCTTATAGCCAAATTGAAAAGAGTTTGAAAATTCAAATTTCCTGACCAGTATCTTAATTCAGACAACAAAGCAAAGATTTTCACCTACTTATGAAACTGCCCAGCTCTGTCTTCATTGTCTGCATACAAAAACATCTTCAAAGCATAATTCTCCACATGAGCAGAACCAACAATATCCTGAGTAATTGCTTCATTATCACCAAATTGCTTTTTCATCTGAAAAGTTGAAAAAAATACATTCATTACCTTATTAGACCCTAGAACTTCAATCTAATTCAAACACAAGAAGCAGCTGCTGATTTAGACAAACCCGAGTACAATTTAAAAAAGAAACCATATGCACTTTATTTTTTCAAATCTCCACCTTCTAACATAACAAACACTAAAAGTAGCATGCCAAAGAGAAAATACACTCTTTTGGAGAGAGAAACGTTAAGAATAAGTAGATCTTAATACTATCTTCTAGTAGAAAATACTTTTTAAAGAAAAATCACCTTAAAAACAAACACAAAAATATACAACTGTAATATTCTGAAGGAATATCTGCAGATATTTTCCCCTTTTTATCCAAAGGACAAAGCACTCTGAAGCATGCACTGCAATTCAACACAGCTCAATTGATAAAGTATTGCATACATTATTAAGGTACTGTAGATCAGAGTGACTATGCATCTTCTTTCTTATAAGATATTTCACTGCAGTGCATTACATCTTTCACCAAGTTTGATCCCCACCTTAACTGGTCTAGTGACCTATGGATTTACTGGAATTTTCAGTCTAAGCAGTGTACTGCAATTGAAAGACCTCTTTTCAAAGATGCTGGAGTACAAGAATCCTCGGGTTTCCTAATAAAAATCAGTAAAGCAAATAATCCACTAACAGTTACAACAGGTGGACTTACAGCTTCTGAATAGGCTTACTGTTTGCACATAAGGAAATCTTGGGTTATCCTTAGAGAACAAAAACAGGAACACTGCATACTAACCTGCAGCCTTTATTTTGCCAAAAGATTTAAAACCAGCATCTGAACGGCTGTTATTTTTCACTTTGAGTGTGTGAGGAAAATTTAATTACGCAAGCTACACTTCCATAATATTTTTTACGTTGCTGCCAACTTTTTAATACACAGAATATTTTTTTTAAAATTGATTTCAGTAGTGAAAAATAAAACTTTCTAAAGAGTACTTCAAATCTGCAGACTTGTCAAACTCCTATATATTTTTCAAAAAGTATTAATTTTACAAATTATGACACATTAAAAAAAAGTTATACTTTGTAAACTGCAAGATATACATCTGAAATGAAATACTGAAGTTCACAGAGAAAGCAAATTGCTAATATGTATTTTACCAGCCTATATGCATACCTTACACTTGGAAAATAATTTATTGCTATACTTAATCTAGTGTTCAATAGAGATAATTTCAAATGCACAAATGGCACTCAGATACATAAGCTCCTCAAAAATTCAAGTTAACCAAGTTATTTACTTCTGAAATTATCCTTCAAACATCTGAATTTGTGATTCAGTACAGTAGTACCATTTTTTAAAACTGTTATTCATAATTCGACCCTAAAATCAAGCAAATTGGTTTAATTTTAGTAAACACATTTAAATGAAACAGTTACCTATTGAAAAAACAAAACAACACAATCATATGTAAAAATATTTCTGACTGAAACAAGCATTTTATATCTAAAATTACTGTATTTAATTAATTACACATATTTGAAATAGTATGAAATTGCTTGCAAATTAAAACATTTGGTAATTTCCAGATACACCTATATCGTTTTGTTCTTTGCTACTAAAAAATTCAGGATCACTTGTAAGTTTCTGTCTTAACCTCTAAAATAATTGTGGCAAGCCACAGAAAGCTGTGAGAACCATTTAGCACAGACCTGTAACACTCCTTTGTGCCCCCTGCTGGTACGGGTAGACTGACAATGGCTGCTATTAAATTACTGCAGAGGTATTCACACACCAACTTATCAATACACTCAAGCTTCCTAGCCTCCCAAATATTGTATTACACCTGCTTAGAAGCACTCTCTTCAGTCTTCCACCACCTGGCTACATAAAAGGAATTTTGATACCTTCGCATCAGTTGTCACAGAGAGAACCTTAAACTAAGAGATTAAACTGGGGGTTTTGCTGGTTTTCCATTTTTTCCAAATTTGAAACAAAAGGGGTAACCGCACACTACAGACAGATTACTTGCTGCAGTACCACAAGGGATTCAATACACCTTCAAGAATACTTATGGAATGAAGGGGAACACCTTTCAGAGATTTAAATCTTATCTCTCTTGCTACCTCTTCCCTTTTCAGCATGAGAACCAGACCCACTGAAGATATCAAAAATTGATGCAATAACACACCAAGTCACTGTACACAGGATTTTCCATTGCCAAAAAAATCAGTAATAAAACATAACATGAACAACAAGGTATGAATACAAGGCAAATGGTTCACGTATCATTTTTTTCCTTGAAGAACTGAAGGCTGTTGCATTAGTTTCACACCAATTCTTCAGGTATTTCTATGGTTAGTTTGTGGATGGAATCATTAACACTGAACACAAAAAGAAGTGCCACTTCATTTTTCAGTGTTACTTTCTGCTTCTAAATGAGCACTTAAACCTTAAAATCCATGCACTACTTCCTCCCAGACTATTGAGAACTACTCTACAGAACAAGAACACAAACAGCTCCTGGAATTTAAACTATCTGTACAATGACTACCTTTCTTACCTTAACTCTGTTCTTTTTAAGACTGTTTGCTTTTTAATGCTACCAGGTCTGCTCAAAAGAGCAAGGCATAACTACCTCTTAACCACAACAGATAAGACTATGCTTACGAAAAATCATAGTACAAGATCCCTAACCTCTAACAGAGGATAACATCAAAAGTACATTTATCTTTTAGAGAACATTTAAAGAAACTCCCAGGGTACAACCTAGGTCAAAGATTTTAAAAGCAGTAAGGACTAAGCTAATCACTCCTACAGCATTACAAATAACTCTCACAGACTTCAAGGAAAGACAAATCAATAAAAAGGTCTCCAGCATATATTTCATAATTAATTATGATTTCTCATGAGAATATATATAAAGTATCATAATTCACATTGATCAAAATCTTATGGCAAATGTCCACTGTATGAAGTTACAGTTATGATTATGCATGCATATATATACACACACATAAATACACACACACCGAGCTTTATCTCCTTCCAACCCTTCTGCTGATCTATGACATACCACTTAAATTCTTACATTAAGCCCGCATACAGAACAGTTGCTTCAAAGAATGATGACATAGGAAAGACAGTATTTGCAGAAGCTTAAATAGAAATTAAAATAACATCATGAATAATTTTAAAGGACAGCAATAAATTATACTTACAGCTTCCAACTGATCCATAAGCTTAGATAAAAATTTACGGCATTCTGGGGTTTTACTATCAATCTTCATGCCTGTTTGCATTGCATACAAACGACCTTAAAGGAAACAAAACATAGAAAAAAAAAAAGATTAAGTATCTAAGGCAAAACCCATTACCAGACAAAGCAATTCACCTCCCATTATATCTGAAAGAAACTCATCAATGAAACAATGCAATACTATAGTGCTACTGAGCACTGACAGGTAATTTGAGATCTACTCAATCTTGCATAAATACTAGGAAGTATTTTTTTTCTAAGATTTATGCTTTATTTTTCACAATGAGTATCTCTGCTCATTTCAAATTGATGGTTGTATCACTGTAAGTGCTTTTCTAAATAATCACTACTCTCCAATGCAACTCTCTAATACGAGCTTCAAGTTGATTTTTTCCCTAAGTATCCACAAATAATTTTCACACAACTCATATAAGTACATAGTGTATGGATATACCTAAAAAAAAAAAAATGAAGTTTCCTGTAGCAGGAACTAGTCAACTTTAAAACCATTACTTTAACAAAGGGAATTAACAATCTATTGTACCCACATAAATGCATACACATCATCAAAAGGCAAACAAGGACACAAACCTGATCTTCAAATCAAACAAAACAGACTTTATTAAACTTTCCCTGCAAGTAAAGGTTACAGTTCTTTCGTGTGATCTTGAAAAGCTTATGATTACTATCCTCTGGTTAAAAATGATGAACAGAATTATCAAAACATGAATTTCATGTATGTACATGGCAAAATTTCATATGCTTTAGGAAACTGTGGATGTAACCGAACAACTATTATTTACCAGAATTACTACACACAGAAGGGATAATGGACAGAAACATTCAGTAACCCAATGGAGACATTAACATTTTTCCACAAAACCACTCTATTTGAATTCTCATTTCTGACCATCAAAGGTGTCCTGCAAAACACCTTCAAATAGAGAGTATAAGAACTATACTTTTTTTTTTTTTTTTTTTTAACTCTCCTGAACATTATCATGAACATTACAGCATATCCCAGTGCTGATAGCGTTCTGCAAGTGAACCTTTACTGCCTCACATCTTTACTCTCTCTCCTATTCCAAGCATCTTTTTATGCACTAGGGAGAACCTTTTCGCTTCAAATTATCTCAGTAAACACACATAAAACAACTGTTTTCAGCCTGTACTTAACCTGATGCTTGCTATGGAAGAAAGCATTATATGCACAGAAGCTTATCTGCATTTTCCACCTATTAGCAGTTTGTCTAATAAAATGAGATCTCTCCATAAAACTTACCTACGTTTTTCTGGTAGGCATCACAATTTAACTAGTTTATCTAGGTTTTAACAATAGTATTTCCTGTTTCGTATACAACTGATTATTCAAACCATACAGAGCATACATATATATATACACCTTATTTAGGACTGCAAAACTGACACATTTTTGAATGTTAAAGCTGTTGGGCTGCCCAACCATTTAAAGACCAAAACATAACAAAAACATACACTGAAGTACCTGTGTCCTCTAATGTCTCTCTGCTCTTGCATAAATAACTGACAGAACAACCTAGCAACTTTCTATTTAAGTTTTCAATGAAGGATGAGAGACAGTGAAGGATGGGGACATGAGGAGGGGATGTTGCCCTTTACGTCAGTGAGCAGCTGGAGTGCATGGAGCTCTGCTGGGGGATGGATGAGTATTTAAGGGTCACCTCCTCAAAGCTCAGGAGCAATGCACCCCAACAAAGAGGAAGTCAGGCAAAAATGCCAGTAGGCCTGCATGGATGAACAAGCAGCTCCAGGACAAACTCAAACACAGGAAGGAAACCTACAGAGGATGAAAGCAAGGACAGGTAGCCTGGGAGGAACACAGAGACATTGTCCGAGTAGCCAGGGATCAAGTTAGGAAAGCTAAAGCCCTGACAGAATTAAAAGCTGGCCAGGGACATCAAGGGCAACAAAAAAAGCTTCTGTAAGAACATCAGTGATAAAAGGAAGACTAGGGAAAATGTTGGTCCTCTCCAGAAGGAAACAGGAGACCTGGTTACCTGGGATATGGAGGAGGCTGAGCTACTCAATTACTTTTTTGCCCCAGTCTTCACCAGCAAGTGTGCTAGCCAGCCAAGGCACAGAATGCAAAGGCAGGGACTAGGAGAATGAAGAACCACCCACTACAGGAAAGGATCAGGTTCGAGACCAGCTAAAGAACCTGAAGGGAACCTGAAGGTGCACAAGTCCAATGGACCTGATGAAATACATCCAAAGTTCCTGATGGAACTGGCACATGAAGTTGCTAAGCCACTGTCCATCATATTTCAGAGGTTGTGGTAGTCCGGTGAAGTTTCCACTGACTGGAAGAGTGGAAACATAACCCCCATTTTTCAAAAATGGAAAAAAGGAAGACTGGGGAACTACAGGCCAGTTAGTCTCACCTCTGCGCCCTGCAAGACCATGGAGCAGATCCTCCTGGAAACTATGCTAAGGCACATGGAAAATAAGGGGGTGACTGGTGACAGTCAGCATGGCTTCACTAAGGGCAGATTGTGTCTGACAAAGTTGGCGGCCTTCTATGATGGGGTTACAGCATTCGTGGACAAGGGAAGAAAACTGATGAGAAACTACCCGCACTTGTGCAAAGCATTTGACACTGTCCCACCTAACATCCTTGTCTAAATTAGATGTTGATTTGATACAGGCTGGGAGGAGACTGGATTGAGAGCAGCCCTGAGGAGAAGGACTTGAGGGTGTTGGTCAATGACAAACTCAACATGAGCCAGCAATGTGCACTTGGAGCCCAGAAAGCCAATCATATCCAGGGCTACATCAAAAGAATTATGGCCAGCAGGCCAAAGGAGGTGATTCTCCCACTCTGCTCTGCTCTCGTGAGACCCCATCTGGAGTGCTGCGTTCAGCTCTGGGGCCCCCAGCACAAGAAGGACATGGACATATTAGAATGAGTCCAGAGGAGGGCCACAAAGATAATCAAGGGGCTGGAGCACCTCTTCTATGAAGACAGGCTGAGGGATTTGGGGTTGTTCAGCCTGGAGAAGAGAAGACTCCAGGGAGACCTCATAGTGGCCTTTCAGTACCAAAAAGGAGCCTACAAGAAAGATGGAGAGGGACTCTTTATCAGTATAGTGATAGGACAAAGGGTAGTGGCTTGAAACTAAAGGAGGGCAGATTTACATTAAATACAAGGAGGAAAGTCTTTACTCTTTACTTCTTTAGGGCAGAGAAGCAATGAAACTGGTTGTCCAGAGTGCAGTTACCTACACTGCGTATGCCTCATCTTTGGAAGGTCAAGTTGGATGGCCTTCCCAAACCATTCCATGATACTATGAACAACCATATAAAAGTCTACTGAGTCAATATTCAGGAATGAGTAAAGGCTATGAACAACTAAAATAACTGACCAAGACAAAGTTTAACAAAAATTGTATTTGTTATGTAGTTATGTGACAACACTAAAATTAAACTAATTACTGATACATAAACTTAGACTCATCTTATTTATCTTCATGATCCTGTCATATTAACATTTAAATTCTGAAACTACTGCATGTAAATTTGAAATTATATTGGAAAGAAATCCACACAAAGATAAAGAGATCTGCATTTCAGGAACTCAAATTAATTTGAGTTTACTGCAGATTAATGTGTCATAATCTCATGTTGGAACTTACAGTCTTCAACTAAGCTGATCTTTAAGTACATTATTTGATTGCAAGCTTCCCTGAACACATTTCATGGCATAAAATCATAGAATTTAGTACATGCCCTACCTGTACAAACACAGACATTCTACAGATTATTTATGGAATCTGAACTAAGGTTAAATGTGTTCCATCTGTCGCAGCAATGACATTTCTGTATCACACAACCAAATACATAGAGAGACATATACCACATCTACCCATCGAACCCTCTCACATTTACCAGCATCAATATACATCACAAGGGAGAACTCCTGCATCTTATTAGCTGGCACAAGGTCAAAGCACACTTAAGTTAACTTAGCAAATTAAAAGAGTTTGTGGCAACCTTTAAGAACTTTCAAAGTTCCGAATTTTTAACATGTTCACCTCTTCACACACAGTAATAAATTCAAAAGGAATACTGCATATCAAGAGACACACCTGCCCAGAGACACACCTCTGATGACGCAATCATTGAGGTAAGGTCAAAAGCTTTTCCTTCTTCCTGAAGTAAGTGGTGACCAAGATTATGACGTTTATGTAAACTACTGTTGACACTTCCCATTCTTGGAAGTGTTCAAGGCCAGGCTGGATGGGGCTTTCAGCAACTTGGTCTAGTGGAAGGTGTCCCTGCCCATGGCAGGAGGGTTGGAATTTGATGAGCTTTAAGGTCCCTTCCAACCCAAACCTTCATCATGTAATTCTATGAAAATGCTGCTAAGTACACTTTGGTACACCTACTGCTTTACTCAGTGGTGCTCTAGTCAAAACTCTGGAGGCTGAAAAACTATTATCAATCTTTTAAATTATTATGCAGAAAGAAAATGAAGTAGTTGAAAAACTGAAAGAATACAGTATTTCTGACAAAAGCTGAATAGGATAGAGAGGAAATAATATTGTATTTGCCCCTACAGACAGTACTGAAATAAAAATAATATTCTTTTAATATTTTGAATTTTTGCTTTTAAAATTATGTGTATAAAGAGCAATAGGCAAATAAATATGAAGACACTAATCTCTAAAGTTGTACTTATTGCATTTTGACCTAAATGAGTAATACCTTGCCTTGTTATAGACAATGATGAAGTGCTCAGTTGTTCTATTTTTTACATTTCCCACAAGACTACACTTTTTTCAAAACTACTACTTTTGGCAATTAAAAGTCTTAAGTACCTTTCGCTTTTACATGTAGTTTATCACACAAATATTACTTTTGGTAAGCATACACAATAGTAACTAAAGATACGTTTTGATCTAGTGAAGGAAATCCATTTACTGTCCTTATCCTATCTAACTTGCAGCAAATAGGCAAACTTACTTCATTACTGAATTTTCAGCAGGAGTAAACAAAACATAACATTTTCCTGTGTTAGTATCCTCAGTGAAATTTTAAACTAGTAATTAATGTTCAATGAACTGTCCTCCATGTTTATGTTGACAAGTAATCTCAGTAGCAAAGACCTCCTGAGCAAGAAGCCAACTCTTTATCACCTCCAAAATCTCTGTTTGCTGTGAAGGCTCTCTATCCTATTCAGCTTTTTTCTCTGTTTCTGAAAGAAAACAGAAATTATTTACATTCTTTTAAATACAGCTATCTTGGTTTCTATAATACTGTAAAAGCAATAGAGCGCATTATTACTGTGCTTGCTAAATCACACAAATTTTCACATTTTAAAAATACAGCACATGATTTTTTAAATGACCAGAGACCTCATTTTACATCAAAATGATTTTGGAGCACTTTTCTTCAAGAACCTGAGTTGTAAATGTTTAAAATGTCCTTAATGACCACAGTAATATTCCATAAAACTAAACAACTAGACTTACATTACCATTTGCTCAGTAATATTTGATATTAGGTTTCTTCTGTGAGAAGCTAAGCTGCTAAAATTGTTGATATAAAAAGACAATGAAAACTATACATCGTAGCTGGAAAAATTTCCAAGACTTTAAAGCCTAAACAAAGCATTTTGAGAACACAGCCACTCTTGGAAATAACTGACCTATAATTGTCATCTCTATTCAATACTATGATGAAGATCTGGAATACCTGGAAACACACAAATGAATGAAATTACTTGGTGTTTTCAATCTATATTTTACAATCTACATTTTTTGTCTCCTTTACCCAAACCAAGCAGAAGGAAAGATTTTTAATGTGGCTAACAACGGGAGTATAAGCAGAAAGTGAAGCACAAAAGAGGTAAAGACTACATCGTGCTTATGTCTAAATATTATTAATATTTTAAGTAGGGCTAAAGTCGCTTGTAATCTTCTACGCACAAAGACAGGACTGTTTAGCCAATTATTAACTAAAAAAGGGTTTGCTCTCAGTTTGCAGACAGGACATTTATCTTCAAATTCATAAAGACTTGGCAAGCAATCATTCTCAGAAAAATGTTTTGCCAAGACAACGACAAAATTTATGTCTTGATTTGTTGCCCTTAATCTTTGTTCAGTAAATACTAAGTGTGGGTGTGCTGGAAGGAATTATACAGTGAGCTTTACAGAAACTTCTCTGCTTTTATTTATGTCACGTAATACCACGTTATTTTTCCTTTGCTAATACACAGCACAATTTCAGAGTGAGTATTTCGTCTTCAGTATGTGCCAGGCATTCATTCCTAATACACAGTAAGTTATTCCAGATTTATGTTTGGATAACAACTGACACTCCCCCTGCTCCCATTTTAAACTAACTCTGTGCCAAGTAAAAAGACTGGAGAACCAAAGTTCTAGCCAGCAAGTATGCACAATACACTGATTCTGTCTTCTCAATTCTGTCATACTTATCTATCTTGATTTCTCCTGGTCTACCAGAATCAAAAGATTACAGTTTTCCCCTAACACATATTTAATTCTCTTCCAGTACAGAAAAATAAATTAATAAGAACTGGAATACTTTTAATACTTTTCATTCACATATTCCACAATTAACATTAAATAGTAACAAAAACATTTCCATAACCTTTAGTCATATTTTGATTCTGATTAAGAGATGAAAGCTTTTTCACTCTGTAATTTATTATTCACTGATATTCTACACCTTCCTCTTCCCACTGTCAATCAATCAATCCACTGAGAAAAATGTCTGTAAACTGCTTGGAACAGGAAAACAATAGCTGGAATACAAACGTGCGGAGCCGGGGACACAAAAACATGAAAAATAGATTGTACTAAAACTACTGTAAAAGTATTTTCCTTAAGAATACATCTGCACAGAAAATGAATTATTCTTGCTGTCATGAACATTAACGTATCATATCAATCATGTAATTTTTGCATGCATATCATGAATATATGCTATTTCTACATGACCAACTCAAAGGTGTCTGAATTAAGAGACTTTAAAATAGATTTAATGGCACTGACAAACAAACATTGGAGGGTCCTATACCTCCTCTCCATTATATGATGCTGAAGGAAATTGGCACAAGACAAGAAAAGTATTAGGCTAGTAGCATCCACTCAAAATCTGAATTTTTCCAGAGAATACAAATTATTTATAAATACTTTCAAGTAAAATTAGTTTAAGGAGAAACGCAAGGGAAAAAAAATCTTTCTTTCTGAGGAGAAAGGTGTGGGCTGGGAGGAAGACAACACAAATTTCACTAAGAAACCCAAAACAATAAAAGGCTTGACACCCTCTTCACTTCAGATTCTTTTATAATATTCTAAAATCCTACAGAGCAGAATTTCAAGGTTATGTTACATGCCAGACAAACCTCGTCAAGTCAAAACAATCTCAAGTAAAATGTTTCTTTCTTAAAACTACTGAAAGTTATAGTGAGTTACATTAAAATTCACAATTATTCGAAGAACAGCAACTTGTAAACAAGGTAAATAATGAAAAAAACTGCAATTCCAAACAAGGGTGGTAATTATTAAGGTCAGATGAGACAACCCAAGTAAGCTAATAATATCTATTATTTATCCTAAGATATGACTCAGTATTCTATACTGCCATTCTTCACCACAGTTTAAAGACCACCTTTGCTCTCAAAAATTTGAATGAGAGATCTATAAATGGAATTGCCACATTTCTAAACTTTTGCACAATATTTAAACAATCAGTGTTTTTAAAGCCTATCTCTATATCCTAATACAGATAACAAAACATTTATAATTAAAATGGAAGAACTACCTTAACTGTAGGATGTAGTAATTGAGCTCTCAAGAAGGCAAAAGAAGAAGGTAGATACTCTTCACTTAGAGACAAGTTCATATGAATAAACCAGCTTGTAGCTATTAGAGAGTAAATTCGAAGCACTTGTGTGGAACACCTTCCAGTTCAGTTTCAAGTGGAAGAAACCCATTTTGTGCTCTCAACTACTCTGCGGTGAACCAAAGCACTCTAGGTGGGCACGACTGAGATATGTTTCCTAACCTTAACTGCTAATAGCATCCTGCACTGCATTAGGAGAATGCCAGCAGGTTGTGGGAGATGATCCCTCTCTCCTACTCAGGTCCAGTGAGACACACCTGGAGTGCTGGGTCCAGTTCTGCGCTCCCCAGTAGAGGAGACATGGGAAGGACCACAAAAATGATGACAGACTAAGAGTATCTGTCATACCAGAAGAGACAGAGAGCTGGGACTGTTTGGCCTTGATGCATGATAGTGCATCAATACCTGACCTGGGAAGGGGGGCAGCAGGGAACGAAGACAAAGCTAGACCCATCTCAGTTGTTCCCAATGACAGGACAAGTGGCAACAGGTGCAAAATGAAATACTAGAAATTTCATTTAAATATAAGAAAAAAACTTCTACTGCAAGGGTGGTCAAACACTGGAACAGGTTGCTGCCAGAAGTTGTAGAGTCTCCATCCTCAGAGACATTCAAAACCTGCCTGGACACAGTCCTGACTAACTTGAACTAGTGACCAGGAGATTACACTAGATGATGTCCACAATTCTTTTCAACCTCAATGATTCTGCTATTCTGCAAATTGAAATGTTGACATTGATGCATCCCTTCTTCAGGAGCAGCAGCAAATCTCAGGCAGTTCTTCATTCTACTTTCAGAAGTTCAATTTGAACAGATCCACCAAAAGAATGTGAAATATTTGGTGGAAAAATGCATGTTAGTATATTTACACTGTACAACTGAACTTTAGGAGTCTAAAACAAACACACGCACATCAGAAATTAAGTTTTAATCTCTGAAATGTACTTGTTCTATTTTACTACTTTCATTCCTGTCTCTGTCAGAGCAGTTTCTTTTAAAATATTACCTCTGTAATCAGAGCACGTGCCAGAAACACTACACAGTAGTTAACATCTTTACTATTTAGTTCTACATACAGCTTGTTCTGAGGTCTGTGGGTTTCATGTATTTATCTTCGTTATTCCCATCAGTCCTGCCTGTTCCTCTGTTTCTACAGAAAAACAGTGCAGTGTTCTGAGTACACTTTTCCTACTGTCACAAAACAGTTTTCTAAGTACACTTTTCCTACTTACAAATCTCTGAAACAAATCAGAGCAAATAAACTAAGATTGAAGACAAAAAAAAAAAGAAAGCAATGGAAAAAAATGAGAAATACTTTTAGTTTATACTCATAGCACAATCAGAAAAATTCTCCAGTACACTATGAAATGGAGATCTACTTCTTAAATATTTGACTTGATCAATTACCTTATTCTGGGTAAAGGATTGAGTAAATCTATTCTTCAGTACCTAATCTCTAATAATAGGCTTTAAATACTTTGTACTATTAGTAGCAAGCAAAACTGCTTTATGACACCAGCAACATAAGAATATGGTAAATGTACTCTTACAAATGGATTATATAAAACTTGTACAAAAGTAAGTATTTAAACTGGAAAGCTACAGAATTTGATTTTAGTAGTTAACTGATGTTAATAATATTATTTTATGCATTTCAATTCTAGGATGTCACAGTTAAACCCAGTCAGTAAGTATATGCAGAATCTCTCCAGTGAAATACAGCAAACATTAGTTACTTTTATTTCCATTAATACTTCTGAATTATATGCATCTTCCTAACTAATCATTCCAAATTAGGTCAAAATGCATCAAGACAACTAAGAAGTTGAATAAAATAGAAGTTCAATATTGGTTATTAGGGTTCTCTGCTTTGAGGAAAGATCATTAGACAAAATACTATTTAAATTGTAAAATTCAAAGGTAATTTTGTATTCCCAAAGTTCTGATTCAGGACATGAGCTCTACTTTGTCCTTCTCCCCCACAAAATTGAGGGTTTTATAATTGGTTTGCACTGAGAACCTTGCTTCATTGATGTCTGATTAAACTTGAAAGTAAAAAGAGTCAAATTTAGCAGATGGGTATTTCCACTATGAGCTGAATGACTTCTGATTCAAGAGACTGTCAAGTAGTTGTGGGGGAAAAAAAAAAATCACCTCTTTTTCTCTCCTGCTGTATCCCACAAAAACAAAATGTCAACACAAAAGTAAGATCCTTCTGAAGCACTTATCTTGCACTTTTCTATCTGAAGAATTTAAGAATTGTGGGAGATTTTCTTCACATCTTTTTAAACAGATCAAGTCTACTGATTTCATGTTAATGTTTTCTGATGCTTAGCTGACTATCAAAGACTTTCAGAAGCTACTAGAATCATATGATTTCATGCTGCATTTACTAGATATCCAAACACCATATGGGTTTTAGGATGTCACTTCAAATGTGTGTTTTTCTGGCAACTCACTAGCATGCTCTCAAAACGTTTGAATTAAAACATCAAGGAGTAACAGGTACAAAAGAATAAAATTAATAGCACTACCAACCATGTTTGAAAAGATGTACTACTGCAACACTACTGAAAGCCTAAAACAACAGCTATTAAGGAAAGATTTGTTTTAAACATTAAAACAGAAGTTTTCAGAAGACAGACCTACCTCTCAAACAATGCAATTTATCAAAAAGTAACTTCTCAATAAATCTGCCTATGGCGCAATTTAGATTTCTTCAACTATTAAGCAGGCCAAAGATTTCTTATCAAAGCCTGCCTCCTTGTGTTTGCAGTACAACATCTCAAAGTCGCCAAAGAGTCAAGCTCATTTAAGTTTTTTTAACACATGAAAGTTATTTTATTGACCACCAAACACTTCCTTTCCTTTGCTGGGCAACCTATGTAGCATTCTTTACTGGTATTCTCTTATACCTATTGAAACAACTGTCCTTTACTGAACACAAAGTAACTATTTTATAGCTACAGTAAGACTATAATTAACAAAATTACATGAAATGTAGAATAATATGGAACAGTACAGATTTTAAAGGAAGGTAGTAGAGTATAACAGGCCTGAACATTTTATTAACTATAAAGCATCTTCTCATCTCTTTAAAAGGAGAATAGTCTTGGAAGATAGTCTTGTACGAATTAAAAAATAAGCGTGGTATTATAGTTTCTCTACAGTTTATGTTCTAAGAAGAACATTTTTTACAACCATGTAAATTTACAGTACATGCTGTCAGAAACCAAATATATTTTTATTGTTTCAACCAACAGTTGAAAGTTCTGTTCTGCTTTTAACAGCAGCCATGACTAAAAAAGTCATTATTTTCATACAGTGTATAAAGCCAATTTGATCATGTGCCAATCTGAACACCTAAAAACTGAGTGAAGGGTTTGTAAGGAATGTACAGGACCACAAGAAATAAAATCGGATCTCAATTTCTGTGGATTTTCTAGGAAGCACCAAAACAAATACGACTTGTCATGCTGTACAAGAACATCAATGCTGTTCTGTAACATTTTATTTTTCATGTGGAAAAGTACGTGCTATTTGAAAAACACAAACCATCCCTGCTGCAGCTACCTGCATTGTGTAAAACAGAGGTTAACATTCATCACATTACATTTTCTTTAAATCAACATAAGCCAGCAACATCAAAAAAGTCCTGCTTTCTCCCCAAGCTACTACTACTTATTCCTTGCCTCTGTGCATGAGCACAGCTGTTTAAGTGGTAGCAAACTGGCCTGGCTGAAAATGCCTGTTGTTCTTGTTCACCATACATTTAAACTAAGGTTTGCTTCTGAAGTATTTTTGGTGTGGGAATGTGACATCAAACTACAATATCTTCTTTAGGCGGTAGTGCTGGTTTATACTAGCTTAAGGCTTCAGATGAACTACATCCAAAAAAAAGTACGAGAAGAAAATTTAAAATGGTATATGCAAATGAAATGTGCAACTGCCATTGAAATTCCAGACTTTAAGAACATACCTCTGGCACCAGTAGATGCTGAAGAGACACAAAATATTAACGTGTAGTAAGTGGTTCCTTCCGACAATTTTATTGCTAAGGCACAGACTGTAATATTTTAGGCTGCAATCACATCTTACCAGAATCCATCTGTTTCTGGTATTCAAATTAGAATGTGTAACAGCTCTTACTATCGGAAATATATGTGGAATTAAATTAAAATGCACATAAATCAAAATCCTAGCCAATATATGTCCGTATTCAAAGCAACGGTGCCATGAAGATGTTACTATTAGAATGAAAACTTTTGGCTATGGATGAACCGCTTCTGGCAATACACCAAAGCTATAAACACCTTCCTGGCATCTCTGCACTGACAGCTACTCCCATCATATTACCAAATTGCAGATATTCCCCCTCACGCAGTGGCTGTGCAAGCAGCCCCATGACAGAACAGGCAGCACTGGCCCATCTCGTGACCACAGGGCCCCCCCGGCTGACTGCTGCACCACACCACCAGCCTGGTCCCATGACAGGCGTATTTGCAGGCATACCTGTACAGACAAGGGCAGTGGAGGCGAGCCAATGTGTTTAAGCACATAGCAAGCTTTTCTCACACAATCCTTTTCACACAGAACGTTATTGGAAGAGTACAGAGCTCCTCTGAGGCATATTTCAGAGGCTCAGCAGTGAGATGCTCTGAGGTTGTTTTTTTTTTTTCCTTTTCAGTAAGGCATACTGCTTTCTCTTAACTCTAATATGTGTTGCTTTCAAAACATTACCTGAAAAACATCTTGAACATTCTTTCCATATCCAGTTCTATCCTTTTAGGAAAACTTTTGTTATTTACAATGTGGTAGAAGTAGACATTTGGAACTTTACAATTTTTTGACAGTAGCAATATTTAATAATTAACACTTTGGGACCCCATACAATTGTTCTAAAACTGCAACATTTAAAATTAATGGTTCATAAACTTATTTTAGGTTCAAAGCCAGAATTAAAATAATAGAAATCTGCCACAAAAACATTTCGGTTTAAAATTAAAATAAAAATGAACTTGTGTTGTTGCATTTTTTAATAGCCAGACATTCCGTTAAAAAAGAACTAATAAAAACAAGATTACAATGCATCTTGACCTAGCTAGTGTTTCCTGTCACACAAAGAACAATTTGTCCTATGTTCTTCCAGTAAAAATGTGGCAAATACTACTGAGAACATCCAGGGTTCTCATATGTGGCTATCTGGCTTCTCTAGTGGTACTTTTCTGCATTAGCTGTGCAATTAATTAATTAATTACCTGTGTAAATTAGCTGTTCCTGTATAACCTGTGAAAATTAAATTAGTGTCTTCTGACACTAAGTCGATAATTTTTCAGAGCTTTCTGAAGCCTGAACTCTGTGAGTTCATCCTTCTAAAACTAAGACTGTTTATTACAAATCAAGCAATCAGTTCCACCTGTATTTTTTTAATGTCTTGAACACAAGCTATTGCCAATTAATCCCCCCAAATGATGTCCCAACTCAAAAATAGAAGAAAAAAAAAAAGCAAACAACATAAAGACACGTTTCTAGTCAGTGCACTTTGTAACTCTTCATAATCTGTTCATCTTAGGGATGTTCCAAGTGTGGTGATCAACCGTGACACTAATTGAAGCTGACTAACAGGCTGCCATTTCTTAACTAGCAGTGGGAAACTTTTAGAAAGGTTCACAGATCAGAACCAGGGTAGTAGATGGGTTTGTTTGAAAGAGGTACATGAAGAGAGCATGATTTTTGCTCTGTTCATTTCAAAGAAACATAAACAAACGAAACAAACGAAGAAGAAACAAAGAATCCTGAAGAAGTGACAACAGTAGCTCGCTAGAAAATAAATCGGACGTTGATAAAAAGATTAAAGACTGCCAAACCCAAAGTGCTTAATCAGATACAGGACAAAAAGGAGGACTTCTCAGTGACAGGACAACCCTGCGGAGCCTCCCGTATGACAGTTTCGAGCGATACCCATGGGCAACACCCCAACACCCCACGCACAGGACGAGCCCGCCGGCAGGCCCACCACGGCTGCCTGCTCCGAGGCGTAGCCCCGCAAGAGGCAGAGCAGGGGAAGGGCTCTCCCTCCGTGCAGGAGGCCGGGCCGGGGGAACGGGGGCGGCGGCGGGGCGGGCCTGGCCGGGAGGGGACGGGACGGGACGGGAAGGGATGGGAGGGTATGGGCGGCGCTGCCCCCGCCGCACTCACAGTAGTACGCCACCACCGGCTCTCGCTTGTCCAGCTCCTGCGCGGTCCGTAGGTGGTGCTGGATGCTCTTGAACTGCGGCGGCAGCGGGGGGAGCGCGGCGGCGGCAGCCATCTCGCAGCAACGCCGAGCGGGCGGCTCTCGCTCCCCACACCGGCGCCGGAACTTTCCGCTTCCGGCCCGCTGCGGGACGCGAGGCGATACCGGCGGCGCGGCGCCCGGGGAGAGCGGCCCCTGCCGGCCGGGAGGACGGCTGCGGGACTCCAGAGCCGTTCAACCGGGGCCCGCCGACGCCCTCGGGCCGATCCCGGTCCCGGGTGCCTCCGCCGTCCGTGCCCCGGGCGCAGCGCCGTGTCCCCACGCTTCCCCCGTAGCTCCCTCCTCAGAGAAACCCCCGGGGGTTTTGCGGTTTTGCCGAGAGGGGGTGAGAGCAACGAAAGAAAGGGGAGCTGTTGGAGGAAAATCGTTTAAAATGGATCTCCCAAGTTGTGATATTGTAGCACCTGTTGTCTTCTGACGGTGTGGTTAAATGTTTTTTTTTGATTTGTTTTAAATAGCTCTGGTGCCAAGCTTCCCCTGGGCTCCAAATGGCTGTCTGCGAGGCAGGAGAATGTCAATGCTCCAGAGCGTAAGGAAAGCTGCGCGTTGGTGGGAGCCACGGGGCAGGAGAGATGGCTGCATCATCTCATAGCTGTCCTGGGAGAGTGCCGAGAGGAGAGTGGAAGGGAAACGATGGCTGAGCAGAAGAAAGGAAGACAAGAAACCAACAGAACAACGAGTGGTTATAGGACTGGGATGTTGTGGTGGTGTAGAAGCTGGCCGGCCCAAAGCAGCTATGCCTTTGATGTAAAGGCAGCCACGTCACTTGCTGGGTGTATTGGGCTTGTTTCACTGAAGATCATGGAGGGAACAATTACAGCTGTTTGTTAAGAGAGAACTGAAATGGGTGTGATGTCTGGCTAGAGACAAATCTGACTTGCAAACGCATGAGCTGGGGATTGCTTTGAGCGCTGTCTGAGAAAACGAGGCAGCTAGAGTAGGGTGGAAAGCAATGAAAAAGTCAAAGAAGCACTTAAAATGTGTGCTTGATATAAGCCACAAAAATACTCTGTATTGCGTTCTGGGAGGCAGGACTTTATGTTCATTCTGTAAAAAAATAGAACCGAATCAAAGAATCCCCAAGTTTAATATGTAATTCCTTTCATAATGAGAAAAAAATCCTTCAAGATCATCTCAAATAATTGCTAAGCATTTGAAGTAAAATCAGCACAACATTGAGAAATAAACGCAGGCATGCCATAAATCTCGGAGGGTGTGAGGGTGGAGGGAAGCTGATAGAAAGCAACATAAATGATGACAAAAGTGATGGGAATTGGGAAGACTAGAAGAAAGAAAAGTTGAGAGACACTTAAGAATACATTAAATTCTGGGAAAACAGATGACAAATATAGGAAAGAGAAGTTTTGACAGCCGTGGGGAAAAGGTTTATTTACATGGATGTAAAATCACAATCTATTTGTTCAAGAAACTAATGATGGAATCAGTCACAGAAAAACATTTGCACTAAAAGGCAACAATGCACATTTTGTTTGACAATGAAAAACTGAAACTGAGGAAATTTCATTTCACTGGAAACGTAGAAAAAAATCTACATCCGGTCTGATTTTGAACCAGAACAGGTTTTGAAATTTTCCAGGCTTTGACCACTAAAGGAAAGGGCATGGTGATGAGTAGTCCAGCTTCTAGACACACCCAAATGGTCCTCAGGCAGTCCCGTGCCAGTCCTGTCTCTGCAATGCTCCTGGAGGTAATAGTGAAGTCCCCTGAGCGGCTGGGGACTCTGACACTCTTCTAACCTTTCTGAAGTATTTTGAAATCTGCAGAAGAACAACAAGCAATGGAAATATGAAGTACTAGGAAAAATAATGATGGGGTTGTTATGAAGTTACTTTCTTATTGTACGAAGGTCTGATTAAGTGTGATTTGAGTACAATTGCTTGCCACTGTACTTAAAACATAGAAGTAATTCTTTTTAGTAGAAATAAATGCATAGTGTTTTATTTATAAGTAATTTTTTTTTTAACTGAAATTGCAAGTTTAAATTGCAAAAAGTAATTCCAGATGGATACCAATGTATACAACAAAAAATTAAATGTATTGACCAAGGCACATGTCATATTATGCAAATAAGAAGTTAGCACGGTGATTGTTATTCCACTTGCAATGCTTACAAATATCAAATAACTAGTTTATCATTGCACAGATCTGATAGTGTTGGCTGCACATATATTTAAGACAACATATAACTTATTTCCATATGGAAAAATGTCACAACATTAATGCCCTAATACAGTGAAAGTACTGAAATGTATCTTGTTCTTGATAAACATTAAAAAAAAGACAGAGCTAGTTGTGAGCTACTTTGATGTCCATGGCACAGGAGCAATCAATTCCTAGAAATCTAAATCACGCAATTCCATTTACATAAGGAGGACTACTTTTGTGGGTGAGGATTACAAAGCATTTATAACCCAGCCTTGTTTGAGACTGCTTAGCTAACAGCTGGTGCTAAAAGGTTTTCTTGTAATTTTTCCAGATTTTTTCAAATATTCCTAAAAGGACCCTTCCTCTCAGCAGGATCTCAACTTCATATGCTTTTCTACTGGATGTATTCTTAAATGCTTCTTTCCGTTTCCATTTCCGTCTCCCTTTCCCTTTTACCTTTCCCTTTCCATTCCCTTTTCCTTTCCTTTCCCTCCCCTTCCCTTTCCAAAGTTACACTTAATTCAAGAGGTAATGCTATTCTTATTTCCTTCAGTGTTACAGGCCTCAGACTGTGCCCAAAGACACTAATAGATTCTGTTTGACTTTGCTGGTTCCCAAGTCTTTGTTAAGTAGTGACAAAGAGTCACTGCTCAGTGCATCTGGGGGAGGAATGCCCCTGGGTGAGGAACGACCCCAGGCACCAGTACACGCTGGGGGCCACTCAGCTGAACAGCAGCTTTGCAAAAAAGGACCTAGGAGTCCTGGCAAATATCGAGTTGAACATGAGTGCCCTTGCTGCTAAAAAGGCTAACAGTATTCTTGGCTGTATTAGGCAAAGTACTGCCAGCAGGTCAAAGGAGGTGATCCTTCCCATCTCCTCAGCATTGTTAAGGCCGCACGTGGAGTACTGTATCCAGTTCTGCTCCCCATGCAGTACAAGAGAGACCTGAACATACTGGAAAGGATTCAACACAGACCCACCAAGATGATCAGGGGGCTGGAGCCCCTCTCCTATGAGGAGAGGCTGAGAGAGCTGGGTCTTTTCAGCCTGGAGAAGAGGAGGCTCAGGGGGGATCTTATCAATGTGTATAAATACTTGAAGGGAGGATACAAAGAAGATGGAGCCGGGCTCTTTTCAGTGTTGTCCAGTGACAGGAAAAGAGGCAATGAGCACAAACTGGAACACAGGAGGTTCCATATGAACATCAGGAAGCACGTTACTGTGCAGTTGGCTGAACACTAGCACAATGGGCAGCCTGGTCTGGGTATCCCAGCTTGAGCAGAGGATTGGAACAGATGGCCTCCAAAGGTCCCTTCCAAACTCAGCCATTCTGTGATTCTATGTCTGAGTCTCTTGGCATATTGAGATTCAGAACAGAAATTGTTCAGTTCAGTAGCTGCGGAAAATTATTAGCAAAGGAGATTTTCTTTTTTTTTTTTTTTCTTTTTTTTTTCTTGGAAATTGAGGGTATTTGAAAAACAAATGAAAAATATCTGATTGTTATGACTGTAATTTGTCCATATTTTATGCAGGAAGCTATCTCCTCCTTTCCATTTCTGAAATCTGATTTTTTCCATGACCTCACTTCAGCACAAGGAATGAAATTACTTCTAAGCTGAGGTACCTATTAGTCCTTAAAATGGAACTGTAGCACAAGAAAACATCTTGTTCTTGTCCTAACCTAGAAAAATACACATATTTCACTGAATGATTTCTGTATGCAGACTTCTTTTTAATTGTTACACTAGCAACTTAGTCAAAACAATAGCTAGTCAAAGGAGGCTGTAGCGAGGTATGGGTTGGTCTATTCTCCCACGTGCCTGGTGACAGGACGAGGGGGAATGGACTAAAGTTGCGCCAGGGGAGGTTTAGGTTGGATATTAGGAAGAACTTTACTAAAAGGGTTGTTAGGCATTGGAATGGGCTGCCCAAGGAAGTGGTTGAGTCACCATCCCCGGAGGTCTTTAAGATTAGATGTTTAGATGTTGAACTTAGTGATATGGTTTAGTGGAGGTCTTGTTAGTGTTAGGTCAGAGGTTGGGCTAGGTGATCTTGGAGGTCTCTTCCAACCTAGACGATTCTGTGATTCTGTGACATTGCAGAAAATTCTATGGGTCTAATTCTGCAGTCATACACAGGCAAAACTCTCACTGAAATCAAGGTATGACTGGACCCAAAAAAGGCTTTTTTTTTTTTTTGAGATTTTCTTTTCACACTTTTAAGCTTCTTATGCAAAATGAAGTCATAAAACCCCTTTACTCCTTCAAATTGTAATTGTACAAAATTGGTAAATGCTTTGTGAAAGTGCTCCATTTTTCCCTTTAATACTGCATCTTAAACCGTAAGTATATGTCCTAGCAAGTTACACACACATAGAAAAAACAAAAACATAACAAAACAAAACAAACAAACAAAAAACAACAAAGCAACCCTAAAATTTATTTTAAATTCAAAAGATAATGAAGGTAAGACATTCAAATCAGCATGAAGAATACCATGCCAGTCTTTCACTTCTAAAAGGAGATTCACAGCTAGCAGATGACTCCAGCTGGAATGCTGCATCCTAGGCTGATACCAATGAATGCATTGTCACCACAGTGGATTGCAACAGTGGTGCTGCTTGGGAAAAATGTTTGAACAGTTTCTGATCCTTAGAGAATATCCCACATTACTGATTAATTTTCAAGCCATATGAACATGGAAGGAATTTGGAATAGCTTTTCCTGGCAGGCTGACAACCTTATTAACCAGTAACAAACAAATTCAGTTGCATATGTTAAGAAAAGTACCATATTCTACGAAGCTGTCAATAAAAATATGTATATAAATAACCTCCTCATCACAAAGGCATTCCTCTGGAAGACAAATTACTGTAGGCAGCAGGTCATAAACATGTTACTTGTGTGAATCTTATTACCTTTGTCCTATACATAGAAACAAAAAATATTCACATAATGAGGTATTTTTTAGATGGGGATTAAGTGTTAGATGACTTCTCTTCAGCAGTAATCATGAGTGTGATTCTCTTCTGCAATGCTACATAGAGGATAGGAGATTTTTTTTGTTGTTGTTATAGCTTTAGATCTTTATAAATATGCAGGTGGACAGGGTAATAAATGACTAAAAGTGATTGACATCACTGACTTTTTATGAAACATAGCCTTCTAAATGTGATCTCAAAAAATTCAGCAACACACAAGACCATTGTAATCACAGTGAATGTGTACATAGCAGGAAGGAAAATTGTATTTTCAATGCCCTCTGGCAACATGCATGAGGTAATGTTAAATATTTTATCAAGTGCTGCCACATTACACATGTATATTGCATTCACTTCAAAACCAAAAAGTTGAACCTGAAGCCTAAAAGCCACAACTTCAAGAATAATCCTTAACAAAACAGAGAAGATATAAAAGATAGTGTGGGACATCTTCTGGAGGATGTCTTCCTGTTTGATGCTCTTACATGTGGCATAAAGGTGAAAAAATGCTCTGGGTACCATTACAATCACCAGCTGTAATGCCCAGAATACCTAATCTGTAGCAGAAACATTGTTAGGTCATTTAAAACTGCATTGGGACAGCTAAAGTTGGCACATACTGGAATAACCTGCAAGCCTGTTTTTTAAAAAAATCAAATGTATAAGAACAGGTGACACAGTAAAGGTAGAAATCACTGTTATGTTTCAACTGGAAAAGCTCACTTGCTTTCTGAAAGGTCTGGATTGTTTTTATGAAGGACAGAAAGTACAACTCCATATTTAGTCACAAATGAAAGGTCATTGAAAGGAAAGTATCCATGAAAAAGCTAAGTGATAATTAGACCAATCAGTTACTGCTTCTTATATGGAAAAATTATGTTTAATTTTTAGGAATTTATTGTCTTAATATTGGATCTCTACAATTAAAAAAAAAAAAAAAAGAAAGAAGAAAGAAAAAGAAAAAAGAGAGAGAGAGAGAATTACCTGAGGAATTATAGGGCTGAACTGGTTGTAACAGAAAAGATTAACCTCCCTGGGTTACCTTCATCTGGGTCACAGCTGAAATGCAAGGCCTCATTTCCATAAACAGCAAAGCCCAAAACACCAAGGAAAAACATAAGGACTGAGCCAAAGCAAAGGGTGTGGAACTCGCCAATTACCCTTGGTGGCCTGAGCTGCACATCACAGAGTTATTCAACATGAAAACAAAAATGAGCAAAATAATTATTGTTGGAGGCCTACTTGCTCTTTATCACTATCCAAAATATTTATTTTATCCTCCCTGTTTTAAAAGGAAAGAGTTTGCCTGTGAAGGCAGCAGTAGCTCTCTAACAAAATAATGGCTTAGAACAAGTTGCTACGTGTTTTCCATAAGCACTCATTTATCTAACCTTTATCAACTAATCTGTCAGTTTCACTACCCGGCCCACTCAAGTCCTTCTTCCCTGGCTGGGGGGAACACACAGCCCTGCTCGCCAGGTACCAGTGATCACCTCTCAGCTGCAGGAGTCCCCCGGCACCACCACTTTCCTACGCCAGCTGGGAAGCTGACAGGTTCAGTTTGCAGCATCTGGGGTTATTAAGTTAAAAATACTTTATATTTAAAGTCCCATAAAAAAGAGGGATGTAGCCAAACTTGGAAGTTGGTCCAAGATTAGCTGAGTGCTCAGTTATGAAGATGGTGAAAAATGCTTCTGTAACTGTGTTATTTACTACATCTCCCTTGTCAAGCAGTTAATTAATGTCTATTTATCTCTTAGAGGACTGTAAAAGGTGTTGTGTTAGTAGTGAGACTGGGTTTCTAAATTTTTTAAAAGTGCTCTGCTGCATATAGAAAATGCTAATGCTTGTGCCTATTGAATCAACTACAAACAATAATATCTCATAGTGGTATGTGATCAGCAATAAAATATTGTGCTTCTCAGGGTATGTGATGAACCTTTACATTTAAAAAAATGCAGTAATTACAATTACTGTGCGTTCTTTTTCTTCTGCTCATAATACATGTGGAACTTAATTAGCATCCAAAGCAATTTTTATTGTTCCCACAATACTATAAAATCACTAAATTAGCTCAGCATGCTGGACAGATTTTTAATATCAGTAATATTTTAATCATTTAATTATTTTAAAATGTCAGGCGTCATTGAAAACATATGGTTGAATGTACTTTAAAAATATATGTAGTGGTATTTTTTATGGCCTCTTTAAGCAATGTTTAAAAAAACAGTAATGGAGAAATCTACTAGTTTCTAAGCTGAGATAGATCTTGCAATGCCTTTTATTATGCTTTATATATAGTAGCCATTATTTTCACGTTAATCCATGAACATGAATCTACAGTAAACACTACATTTGGTCAGGAAGATTTTGATTTCATTATAGATAGAAGCAATATTTAAGGACGCTTTCTGGGTAAAAAACTGCACTATACAAATGCTACTCTATAGCTTTTTGTTGTTAGTTGGAGATAAAATAACTACTTACCTGACTGAGTCACCTAATCTAAGACAATCAAATCATTCTTTGTATGACTGCAGTAACAATATGGAAACTTGGATATCTGTCTTGTGATAAAGATGCTAAGAGTTAGCTGGCAATGCTCTGCTCTAGTTCTGGTAGCACATAATGACTACAGCTGAATTGAAATTAAAAATGAATTTTGGAGAGGCTGTCAAATAAGCCTGATACAAACCCCATGGGTGTCTGTGCTTGAACCCCACCGACCGTGATGAATGGGTCCATAATAAATCTGTCAGATTCTTAGAAGTGCTTCAAACGTGTCCTATGAGCTGAAGTACAGGAAGCCCATTATCTTCCCACTAGGAGTAACGGAAAGCAGTGATTTTTCTTTTGTCTTGTGTGTTCAATAATGTGTTTCATAACACTGCATTAAGAGGATGACTTGAGATGGGAGTAGAGTAAGCTGGCATTGTGCCTTCTAAATACTATCTGCTAAGGCAACTCAAACAGTTCTTTGGGACTTTCTTGACAGAAAATCTTTTGTTGTTGTTGTTGTCTTGAATTTGCAGGAGAGGCTGCCTGTTGGTTGTCTATTTCACACAAATAAGACAGAAGATGTTGGTATCCTTGTTTCTAAGCGTGTCTTTACCCTGTCTTGTAGCTCGAGGTTGCAACTCAGCAGTGTGCTCTTTAACCTTTTAATGAGTTTAAGTTCTACTGAACGATCACAGTTAAACAATTAAAAAAAAATGCACGCATAAAGATGCACTTTTGCTTAGAGTTTGATAGGGACGAATAACAGTAAGCACCCAGTTCATTGCTTTATTAGTGTGTTTAAATGTAATGGCACATATTATCATTATTAAATAATAATTACAATGAAAGAAGACTTGTTGAAAATAAACTGGTGTCAGTAAGATAAGATTTTGTCTGCCAAAAGAGAACTCTCATGGCTAAATCTTGTAAAGTAGCCTCTTCTGTCAGTTTTGGTTTGCAGAGTTCCCTATGCATCAGAGCTTAGGGCCAGTGGAAGCCTCTGCTAGGTACAGATTGGTGCCTCCACTGCAATTCTGACCTGAGATGGAGGCTGGCTCACCTTCAGCTAGGGCAGGAGACTCATGGTATCGGTGGCTTCCTCACTTCGTCCCAACTTTTTTATGTTTAGCATGAAGAGCAGTAGGCAGGACCACATGCTTCTTACAGGATGTGTCAGGGTGCAAAGGCTGAGAGCTGAGAAGGATGGACAAAAGAGAGCCTGGGTTTATTACAGAAGGGTATGGCCTCAGCCATGGCACCTAGTCTGGGGAGGTGCATGTCATATGTTAAGTTTCTTCATCACAGCTTTTTTTTACATACAAAATCTGTAATTGAAAAAGCATATTTTAAAAAGTTAAGAAATAGGCACAAAGAATCACTCTCTAGTTTTCTTTTCTACAGTCCTCATGTCCAGTAATCCAGCCTTAACAAAGAGGGGATTTCATATTGGTGTTTGTTGCAGCTTTCCCAGGCCTGTACACAGGCAGACACAGCTTGGCTCTGACCACAAAGTGTAGCTACTTCTTCCATTATCTGGAGTCTCAGGAGAAGAAAGGGCTGCGTGGCACATATCTGACATCATTTCTATTAATTAGCTGCTGTTTAGAGCTTGTCCCTGGGCAGCCATAGTTGTATTTGGCATTTCACTTTTGAATATACACAGTTTGCTAGCTCACGCTGTTTGTGACATTCTCTACACAAAACCACAACAATTCTTTTTGGAGTAGTTCTTCCCACATCCATTTCTCCCAGGGAAACCTTTGGCATTGCCTATGAGATGATTAACTTTCAGTGCTGTTCTACTAGTAAAAGAATTGTAGGGGTTTGATGTCTAACCTTAGAGTTTGGGATCTATCCTTAGATATGTAGCCTTAGAAGCTGAACATTGTCTTCCTTCAAGGTAGAGACACAGCACAGAGTGTTTCATATTCAGGGAGAACTTTGTCTCCATCCTCTCCTCTCTCGAGGTCCAGCTACTGCTCCCAGTTACTGCTTGAGCTGCTTGAGTTCCTGCTACCCACACAGCAGCAGTGGCAAAGCCTGTTATCTGTTTTGAAACCTGGGGAGAGGGGAAGTGCTCTATTTCTACCCTTTAAATCCTGTCCTCTTACTCTTTAAATAGATCCTCTGACTCAAGAAGCTGGAAGGTAATGGAAGTCTCTGCCAAAACAAGCCCAAATAAAGAAAGGCTATACTCAAGTAACAAGAAAGAAGACATGACTTACCTAAGGTTATTATATATCCAGCTGTCTGGGAGAATTTACTCTGCACTACAATGCACTTTTCCCAACTGTTGGTCTAATGTGTGATACTAGAAACTTTTCCCGAAGGTTTGGTCCTTAATGCTCAGTGTTTTAAAGTCAAATAATAGTTGTTGCTTGTTCGTTGCCTTGTTTCTTCTTCACGTGACTGATGATCAGGCTTTAAACATGACCACTTTCAAGGCTGTATTTAAATGCAGCTACACGGTTCTCTCATTCAGTTTGCAAGCCTGCATACTTAATTACAGGCTACTTACTGTAGGTAGCTTTAGTGGCAGATATACTTGGATCTTTGTGGGATTATGCAAAGTTTGTTGTGATGTGCAAATCCGCAATTAGCCCTTGGAGTATCAAGTGCCTCAAACTGCCCGAATACATGGGAAGGGAACCCTTTTCCCTGCTGTTAGCACGTCTCAGTAGAGGGCGTTTGTGAGATGCGTGGAGTTCTTCATTCCTACACAGACTGATTTGGCATCCCCACATTTGGGAATTACTGATGAAGCAGATTTGCCTCCCACGTTTCCCAGTTGTCACAGTCCCTGCCCTGTGATATTGCACTCCCAGATATGCTCCCTGTGTGCTGCCTGATTTCAGTTTGTGCGCAGATTCTTTCCCACTAAGGAGACACACCTGCACTGCTCATTCTCTCCTTTGCTCTTGTGCTAAATTTTGTGTCATAGCTGCAAGATGAAGTTGTCTCTAGACTATAATCTGAAATAAAATCCAAAGAGATGGATAGATTTTTTTGTTTGAAAAGAGAATGATGAACAGTTTGCCTGTGAGGATCTAAATTCCGGCTGTTTTATGTCAGGGTCTGTGGAGCTTTTCCCTCTCCTTTTTGCTTCTGCAGGAAATTATATTCATGCTGTTTGAGTATATTCTCTTGCCTTTACACAGACATCCGCTGAATGACATTAGAAACATAATCTAACTTTCTGTTTCCTTTGAGCTGGAGACACTCATAGTCTCCAAAGGTTATTTCCTTGCTGTTTAGAGTTCTGAAAACACAGAGTAGATAAAATCAAGTGCTGGTGAAAATCAGGAAGGTATATTCCTGCTGGAAATGTTCCTAATTCTACCTAATTCTAAGGAATTCCATATTTCAGTCTAGATGATAGGTATAACTTACTTGGGTAGAAGAAATTCTCCTGGAGGGCAGCAGTGGGAGTGTAGTTTCAGTGCAACAAAACCCAAGGGGTCTCAGCTTTCTCCATGCAAGCTGTAAGTGTAGCTTATGCCAACAGAAGCTTTAAATTGTTCTTCTGTTGATATTCATGTAAAAAGACTCACCTTCTGGTGTTTTGGTAAATTGATATCAGATACATGTTGATTTTAAACTATGTGATATGGGAGTTATATTGATTGTTCACATATAAGCCCATTTTCAAATAAATAAGTGGAAGGACCACAGCTCATATTCTGGGCTTACAGGGTTAAAGACAAATATTGGATCCATCCAATGGAAATCAAAAAGAATGGTTCAGATTACTTGCAGGAGCATGCATATTGATGTTCCTAGCAAAGTCTGTGTGCACTCAGCAAAGTAGAGCAGGCTAGCAATTGTGATAATTTCCAAGCAAACTGTAAGGCTGCCTGAAAGGGAGTGTAGATGAATTTAACACAGTGTGGAGGAAAGCACTGTCAGTGCCAGGAATCACTTATGAGGGAGCTCCATGAAAATTCCTATTACCTGCCTAGTAAACGTGAAGTTTCTAGCCTGATTGTTTCCGAACACTAGCACTGACTGTTTCCAGAAGATAAATCATAGGCAGGCCATGTATAACTGCACATATGTGGTACACCACTTCTCGTATTTCAGTGCTCAAACTCATTCTCCCACTTCAGCAAGTCATCCATGCATTCATTTTCTTGTTCCGTATACCTGTCATAAACCCCTAGGGCTTCAAGAGAACTATTTTAATAATATGAGCAAGCAAGGTCACTGCAAACTTATACATCCTCCTTTCTGAGAAGAGGAAGGGCAACGATCAGTCCATGGAGAATGTTACTGGCAAATGCTGTTATTCCTCTGTGTTAACTCTTTTTCTTGAAAACTTGAGTCCAATAGAACTGTTTGTCTTGCAGCATAGTTGAACTGCTACCTAAATTCACGGCTTCCCCTGGAAATAGATGAAACTGTTTGGAAAGCCAATACATGTGCATGCACTAGGAAATAAAATATTGAAAAGCAAGAATGAAAAGCAAGAGACACTTCATAGAAGAAAACATTATTCTCCATTCAGATATACAATTTGCATAAAAAGTAATGGATTAACTCATCAGCTTTTCCCATTTCCCTATCTGAGACTAACATGAGTTGCAACTTTGGAGAGTAAACCCCAAAACTTTAAAGGCAGCTACTGTCTTTCAGTAGGAGCTATTCAAAACCCACATATGGGTGGCAGGAAGAAATCCCCTTCATCTCCATGTCCCTTGCTCCCCGGTACCCTGAGTTTCAAAGCGCTGCGGTTTCAGCTGCGTGAACTGGGAAGATCCGTGCTTGGAAGACGGGTTTCCCGAAGGAGAGCCCACCTCCCATCCGACGCGGAGGCCAGCTCTCCGGCTTTCCCAGGCGGCGCCTCTCCGGGATGGCAGCGGCGGGGGCACCGTCCCCTTCGGCCCCTCCGGGGACGTCCCCATCTCTCGGGGACGGGGACCCCCGCGGCTCCCCTCCGCGCAGGGCCCTCCTCGGCGTCTCGGGGCTGGGGCGAGGTCACGAGCGCTGGTGGGAGGGCGGGGAGTCTCCTCCCAGCACCAGGTATAAATCGGGGCCGCGGAGTAGGGAGCGGGGCTTGCTCTGCGCCTCGCCCCCGGCTCGGGAGCCGGGAGCCAGCCGCCAGCCGCCCGCCGCCGCCGCGGGGACAGCAGCACCGGCGCCGCTGGACAGCTCCGGAGGCTCCGCCGCGGTGCGGCCCCGATCCGCGGACCCGGGGGGCGGCAGCACCGCGCATCCGCCAGGGGGTCCGGGGGGTCCGGGGGGGCGAGGGCAGGCTGCTGTCGTGATGGCTCCTGCTGAACCCCAGGCTCAGGATCTCGCCCTCCTGCCCTCCCGGAGAAGGGCTTGTCCACAGAGCTGAAAGGGAGCGGAATAGTTCTCTTTTCTTTCTTTTCTTTTATTTTTTTTTTTCATTTTTTCCCATTTTCCCCCTTTTTTTTCTTTTCTTTTTTTTTCTTTTTTCTCTCTCTCTTTTTTTTTTTTTTTTTTTTCTTTTTCCTTTTCCCTTCTTTCCCTCCCTACTCTGCTGGCAAATGGTGTGCCCTTCACATTTCTGAGCTGACAAACCCTGACAGAGAAAAAGGGAGAGGAGGAAAGGCAGAAGGGAAAGGGGATAAAGTTGGTTGACTTGCAGAGAGGTGAAGATTTTCAGTGACTCCCACTGCACTTTACACGGGAGACCTCCGCTCTGCTGGGAGGTGAAGGATGGAGGCAGAGCTGCTGTCCGAGCTCGCGGCTATGTCCCTCGAGGGGAATGGGAGCGCCCAGCTGGTGCCAGACGCAGTCCTGCTGCCCCCGGGGCAGGGCACGGCCATGTTCACCGTCCGCTGTGTGATCCCTTCACTTTACCTGCTCATCATTACTGTGGGCTTGCTGGGAAACGTCACCCTTATGAAGATCTTCATCTCCAACAGTGCCATGAGGAGCGTGCCCAACATCTTCATCTCCAGCCTCGCTGCTGGTGATCTGCTGCTGCTGGTGACCTGTGTGCCAGTGGATGCCTCCCGCTACTTCTCCGAGGAGTGGCTCTTTGGGGAGGTGGGCTGCAAGATCATCCCTGCCATCCAGCTCACCTCTGTTGGCGTCTCTGTCTTCACGCTCACGGCCCTCAGTGCTGACAGGTAGGAAAGCTAGGCTGCCCTTCCCAGTCCTCTGTGGCTTGGGCTAAAGCTAGCCAGTGCTGGCACGAAAGGTAAGGCACCCCTCTGATGAGCTATCCCTGGTTTTCAATCCCCTCAGTCCAACTTGTGAGTCACCTATAGGTCTCCTTCCCTCACTGACTGATGGCATGTCTGCTACTAACTGAAGTTAAAGGGTTTCTGGAGATGGGTGTGCCTGTGGCTCCAGCTTCCAGGATGCTGGAAGCAGGACTGGGGTTCCTATTGTCTGCATCTCTGGGATAGCCCAGAGCCATCCCAGAACCTGTGTATTGAAATACAGCCTGCATATTAGAATTTTGCTCATTAAAGGAAGGGTTTAGGTTCTAAACATGATTCATGCCAAGCCACAGTGATATGTCAACAGTCAGCAAGCAGCTTAAACCAAATCAAGCACAGGAGGATTTTTAATAGATTTATTTCTTTTTGCTGAGAAAGTGTGTGTGAGAGCATGTGTGTGTGTTTTTGTGTGCTTGTGCCTTAAGAAAACACCATGTTACCTGAGGTGACCGCCAGAAATTGTTCAGCCTTTGGGAACTTGGAGGCACCAAACTGTTCTATTGGACTAGTCAGCCTTAAACTTTTGATTCAGACTATCCATTTTGTCTTCTTTGGAACTTAAGAAAAGGGGATGGAGGGCAACAAAACCAAAAAGGAAAAAATCCATCTCTAGTAATTGTCAAATTAGGAAGAAACAAAGACCTGGACCCAGAACTTTTCCTCCCAATTAATTTAAACTGATTTTAAAGTTATTTATAGAAACTTGGTAGCTGTTGGACTGTGCTTCAGGCACTGAAATACCAAATCTGGCAATGTAATTGGCAACCTTAAACTAAATTATATTACCTTACCCCTCTTATCTAAACACTTTTATTCAGACAGAAATGAAAAGGTTAAAATCCTTATTCATAGGAGGTACCCTCCTCTCCTCTCCTCTCCTCTCCTCTCCTCTCCTCTCCTCTCCTCTCCTCTCCTCTCCTCTCCTCTCCTCTCCTCTCCTCTCCTCTCCTCTCCTCTCCTCTCCTCTCCTCTCCTCTCCTCTCCTCTCCTCTCCTCTCCTCTCCTCCATAAAGTATAACTGTAATTTATTTATTTTTCCCAGACAGTTCAGTAAATCATTTGATTCCACTTAACAATACTCTTCAGTGGCCATCAATTTCACTGGTAGTTGAATCAGGACCTGAAATACTTTTGTATAAAGGCTTTATAATATATGAAAATGGATTGTGTTCTTGAACAAGAGCATGCAAAACATACTTTAAGGTGAACACCTGTAACTCCCTGATTAGCTCAGTTAAGGAATGTGTCAAAAACTATCCTCAGAGAGACAAGCAGACCTTTCATTTTCCTTTCTGCTCTATTTTCACTGTTTAAAAAGAACAAATGTGGCATATTACTTGAAATGGAAAGAATTTATTTGCAGAAGAGATATCTCTAGTGAAATATAATGAGAAGAAATGTTGGTGGTTTAATGTTAAGGATTCATTCATTTACTTGTTATAGCTTTGGAACATTTTTTTTCTCATATAATTTTATATTCTTCTTTTAACTTCAGAATAAATTCAAGAAGTCATAATGCTGAATCTGTTTGCACTGAATGCTTTTAGAATTACACATCCTACCAAACAGCTACAGATGGTGTGATGTGACCATATAAGCTCATAATAAATGTATTCCTCCAGAAATTTGAAGTGCACATTATATGCAAGTATCAAAAATGGTTATATAAAGAATTTGGCAACTGTTTCTTTAACCTCTGTAGTTACATTTTCAGTTTTTGAGAAAGCAAAACAAAAGAACAAAACCAAACCAAACAAAAAAAAACACTTATTTTTCAGTGAGGAAGAGAAGCTGCTGACTTCATAAATCAGTGTCTTTTATCCTGGGGCCCAAGTCATCTATCAGTGAAGCTGGATTGACTCTTAATGGAATTTGAATTGGACTCAGTTCTACTTTTTTGTACAACAGAAACTTGTCTTGAAAGAGGAGGCATTGGTGTGGAGGGGTTTTTGTTATGATAATTTGTGGCCAGATCCTAAGCTGCATCATCTCTTAAAGATTCAGTTATGGAGAAATTATGTACGGGCAATTATGTCGGCACATGGGAAGTGGTGGAAGCATTCTGCAGCTAAGAGCTGATAAGGAGGCAAGGCCTGGTGGGGACAATATTGTCTCAAGATAGGCAAAACAGGATTTTAGCAATTTGGTAGCAGTGATATGGCTAAAAAGGCTCTGTTATAATCCGGTACAAGTTTGGTCTGGCAGACTATAATGTCTTCACAGTGGCTTCTTTCACAGTTAATGCTCCAAGCATGTTTCTATATATGAACATTTCCTACTTTTTACTCACTATTACCACAGAAATATATAGAGCTCCAGGCAGTGAGTGCACAAAGGAACAGATTTAAAAATATTTACAACTCTTTATAGTTTGCCTGCATGAATTAGGATAACAAAGGATATCTTGGTTTCCAGAGTGAATTTAGCACTTAGTTTTTATGTAGGAAATTTGGCATAGCAAATTACATGTATGTGATACATTTAGCAGTAAGAGCTACAGTAGAATTAAACTTTGGTATATCACTACGTAAAACTGAAGCCGTAAGGAAGAAAAATTAGCATACATTAAGTACATCTCTTTTCTAAACTGTCTTAATTTCATATGGCTTTTTGCCGCAGAAGTCTCTAGTCAATAACACAACATCACTAGTGCTTTTAGTTTGAGATATGTACACCTTCTGTTTTTAAGCTTCATTACCTGATACTGAGATTTGTTTATTTATTATTTATTTATATCGGCATACAAACGTCATATGAAATTTTTAACAGTACTTCCTAGTCTTCCCTAAAGCATGCTTTCAGATTACAGTCAACAGCACACAACAAATGTGCTCAAGTTTGTCTGTCTCCATTCCAAGACTAGCTGCGGGTCCCAAAGAGACACTTTTTCAGCCTTGAGCTTGTGCAAGCTGTCTCTCCATGTCTGTCTGCTGAGGTGGGCAGTAGTGGCCTCTTGTGGCCCCACCCCTTGGGGAACAGGAGGGTGGCAGCAGAGACAGTGCAGTGGTGGAACTGTCAGTACAGTGTGTTGGCATAAGAGGTGGGCACAATCTCCTCCTCTGGCAGAGGCCTGGGGCTGCAGAATGTGATGCAGGAGCAGTACTGCTGAGCCAGGTGTCCCCTCTCACTGACACAGATGAAATGTACAGGGACAGCACCCCTTCCTCTCATGGCCATTGCTCCTATTGATTTTTCTCTATCACAGAGAAACCAAACCACCTCTAGGTAACTTAACAATTACCTATTTAAGCAACAACAACAACAACAACAAAAACCACAACCAACCAACCAACCAACCAAAAAAAAAAAAAGACAACAAAAAAACAAAGGTGGATTACAGAAAGAGAAAAAATAATAATTAGAGTGGATGAAAAATGAAAAAAAGGAAGGAGACTGGGGTACAAAATAAATAAATAAAAATAATGAAAAAAAAAACACAACAACACAAGAGAACCAAGGGGCAAAACATCCCCAATAGCACTCAGCACACCCTGAAGATACACACAGATCTTGCGCATGATGGCCAGGGATGCACTTACTAGAGGAGTGGTGGTCTGAGGAAATGAAAATGGGACCCTTGCCAATGCTTCTTCTCCAGGGGCCATGGACTGCAGTCTTTGACTAGGCCAATGGGTGTTGAGGAAGCCCCAGGACTCAGTGTGGTCTTGGATGAGGATGTTAAGGATAAGAGGTGACAGAATTGTAGCCAGAGGGATTGCAGCATGGCATACATGAAGACAAGTTGTGCCAGCAACTCCTTGCTGGAAAAAGGACAGAAGTCATAGCTCACCTGACCTGAGCTGTGCCTGACTTGATCTATGCCATGAACTTGTTCACTGTGTTTTTCCAAATCACATCCATGGTGGGACACAAAATTAGCTCAGAATGTAAACTGGGGCCATGCGGCTCCTCACCCTCTTCTCAGGGTAAGGGATCTTGCAATGTTGTGCCTGGGAAGGACTGTAGGGTAAGGAATTGAAACACCAGAAAAGTGTTTCCAAAATGCCTCTCAGAGCTAAGGGTGAACAGGTTTTGAAGGAATAAATGGCAGCCCCTTACAACAGCTTTAGAATTGTCCCTTTCTCTTTGACTGTTATTTATGCCTCATTCTTTATGTGAACTATAAAACTAGGATTAAATTTAACTCTGCTACTTTTTCTAGATTTAATTTTCTTTCTAATAAAGGGTTTAAATGTGTTAACTCAAATACAGTCCTGCTGCATTCTAATGAAGACAGTGAAGCTGAACAGTGAAGCAACTGGCCCCACTGCAATTCAAATAGCATCTTCTTCATATTCTTCCCCAAAAATATGACCTTTGATGAGACGTTTACTTGAGTAACCGGGTAACAGAATTATTTTATGAGTTCTATGACACCTTTCCTATATTTTAATAAGAAAGTATTTTAAAAATTTAAATTCTCACTTAAATAACTAGAGTGCCTGAATGAAATGCTTAAAAATAAATGCTATAAATTTGAATAGCTAAAGTATTTGATTCTTTGATGATGATGATGATGATTATTTATTTGATTTAATTTTGGAAGATTGCAATTGGCATTTTTAAAAGTGTACAGAGATTCAAAAACATTTTGTGCAAGTTTAATATCGATGTGCTGACTTCTGACTGCAGCAGATGACAAAAAACAGTCTGGCTCAATTTGCACACCTTGTCTTCTTGTTACTTTTCTTCTGAACTTATTTAAAGTTTCTTCTTTTGTCAGGTGCTGATTAAAGCTGAAATAAAATGGTTGGAGACCTCTAAAATCCTCATTTCTTATTACAAGTAGTGGAATAGGTGGAGCAGAAAAGTGGACATGATTTCCTTTTGAGTTCTAATAGCCAACATCCAATGACTAAAGAGCCTTGACGAGGAAAGTAGCATTAAATGACATCCTGGAAATGACTTATAATTAAAGAAGAAGAAAGAAAAAAATATCCAGAAGTAGAATAAGAGTCTATCTGTGTAAGAGAGAAAAAAATACCTTGGCTGTAATATATAATAGATATGAAAACAAAATTATGTGGAGCTAGTAGAACTATGAAATCTGTAAGTGTAAATCTTGGAAACCCTAACATTTGAAATTAAAATATTGAATGAATGACTTACTGAAATATATTAAACAAAATTGATGGTCCAGATGTTTTTCTCACTGTAGGCTGTAGCAGTATGGTTATAATTATGTGATAACAGGCAAGGCAAAATAAATTGAAGAAAGGTTGGGCAAGCTTTGTCTTTTACATTTTTTTCAGCTCACCTTTTAGTTTATATGTGCAAACTTGACTCACAAAATAAAGCTTTCTGGACATGAAACTCTGGTTTATTTTGTAGGGATCAAAATGTATCAGAACAGTCTCTGATCCTTATCAACCTTTTATTTAGGAGAGACATGGGGTTGGGACTGGACTTTTTCTCAGCTTTTCATACAAAGAAACTCCATCTGGTCATGTGGCTTCTGTCTTGGGAGGCTATATGGATTAGAAGAAGGCAGTGTGAAGCTCATGTAGCAGCAGCAGCAGCCATGTAAAACAATTCCTTGCATAAAATTCAAGCATTTTGGTCCAACGGAGAATGGCATGATATAAAAGTATTGAATCACAGCACCAGTGAGGTGGGAAGGAACCCCTGGTAAATTGCCTAGTCCAAACCCCTTCTCAGAGCAGGGTCATCTAATGCAGGGTGCTCAGGGCAATGGCCATCTGAGTTTTGAATCTCTCCAAGGATGGAGGCTTCACAACCTCTCTGGGAAAACCTTTTTGATCACCCTGACAGTAAACATTTATTTTCCTTATGTTTTGAAAGAGATTTTTCTTGTATTTAATCCGTAGCTCAGTGCCATCACACAGGATAAAGGATGTGTACAGGAGAAAACCCTCTACCTCCCAGCTCATCTTCTTAAAATGAAGATGATGAGGGATGGGACAGTGTTGCCCCAGTCACAGCAAGGTGGTTGTCATTACTGGAGCTCTGCCTTTATGACCACCTTTATGTCCTTTGTGTGTTTACAAACCCGGAGGGTTCCTGTTGGGCAGAGCTGGGCCTACCCTCTTCAAGAGCTTCTCTCCTTGCCATTACCTCACATATAGGACAAATATTTGTGAAGATGGGTAGCCAGCATGTTGAAAGTGGTGCTCCAAGTAACATAGCATGTTACTAATTGCCCGGCTTTGTGGTTGCACAAGACAAGCAGGGGAGTGGGATATTTGCCCTTAGTAGGGCAATTATCATATTAGTCTCACACTCACACAAGAAGCCTGCATTACAGTTCAAGAGAAGTTTTTATAGATGGCCAGTTATAAAAGGAAGTTCAGTTTTTACATGTATTGGTCTATTGGCTCTTCTCTACCTTCTTGCATATAAGATGTCCTTAGGTTGAACTTCACCCAGAAACAGGAACAATCACTTTTGTCAAGTTAACAGTGAAACCTGTTCTCACCTGTTCCCACCCCAAAATGTTCTAATTTGTTTGTAACCATTCCATACAGCTAAAAGGAATATGATGGAAAATATTTCAGAAAGAAAAAGAGGATGGGAAAAAACTCAGGAGAAATTTTATGTTTGAAGTTGTTTCAGGAATTACCTTTTCTAGGATAAGTTAGTCTAAGTCAGGCAATTCAAATCAGCTGTTGGAGAAGTTCATCTTGGCACAGCTGAAAGTGATATCTCAAAAACAACATTTTCTACCCACATTAGGCAAACTGTGTTTCTCCTGTTCTTAAATTTCTCAGATAGAAGCATCTGTTAAACTCTTTTCTCTGTGTGTGTGTGTCTTGTGTGTGCTTTTCAACTCATACAAAAACAGATTAGTCCTCAACATGGCAAAGTGAGAAATGGCTGTGGTGTTTATCCTAGTCTGTGATCAGTGCGATGCCTTTATTGTGCTGACAGCAGCCAACCTAGCTTTGATTAATGTAAATGCTAGTGTCCGATAGCCTTTTGTAGGTTGCAGCCTAAAACCTGGAGAACTGTTACAAAACCATTTCTTCTGTTTCCTGTTTCTTTGATCAGTTCAGTAAGAGCCTATGCCTTTGACAGGTAAAATAGCTACTGAAAAGCAGATCTAGCTGAACTTTTACTAAGCAGGGCTGAACATAGATCTCCATACATTTATTTTGCTTGTTTGCCTCTCCCAATAACATGGTGAACACGATTCCCTTACATACTTTGTTGCAATGTGTTTATCTCAATTGGACTGTTGGAATCCTCAAGTCTGCATTTATCAGGTGCTGAGAAATAATGTGGAAGATCAGATATGCTCTACCAGTTCTACCTCGAGGGAAAAGCTTTCACGTGTTTTCTGTGAAGATAAATTTGTTAGACAATGAGTAATAAATATATTTGTCTATTATAGATGTGCAGAGTGATGGATCACTCAAATGTCCTCCCCAAAAGGGACAATTTCTTTGAATCCTTGTTTTAAATAGTTTAAATATCGAGGAACTGCTGTATTTCTCACATAGGTTATATCTGTAGGCCCATTCTTCCAGACTATATATTCCTAGTGCTGAATTTTGCGTGTGTTTTAGTATGTACTAATAAACAAAGCATGTGCAACCACAATTCCTAAGCCTGATTGTTTGCTATTTACTATTAACGCTATTAACGTTTAGTAATCCATGCCAAGCCCAGTTTGATGACATGATCACAAATAGCAAGTTTCTACAAGTTCACAAAAAGTTGTGGAAGGCAAGAGGCAAATTTGTTTCCCTTAAAGAGAAGTTTATTTTGTAATTATGTTGATAGAAGTTGTCGGATGTTAGAGAAAGTAACAGAGACAAATAACCTGTATGCCCCTTGATGCAATTAATTCTGCTGTGTGTAGTATTAATTAAATATTTCCAGCTTTGCACAAGCATATTTACAAATAATATTATGGTGTGTGTATGAATATGAAAGAAGTGGATTATTCTAATATGTTATGTGTTATCATTCTATCTTGTGTGATTATCTTTTGTTCTTTAAATGTCTAACCCAAATACTGTTTCATTTTTTTTCCAACTACTTTTAACATTTTTTTTTAATTTTTTTTTTTAAACTTAGTGTCATGTTTGTACTTTGGCTCAAAGTTTGTTTGACTGTAATTTAGAGATTTGTATTTTAACTCTTTTCCTCCATTATTTTTAATGTTCAGTGCAATCTACATTGATTTCAATGCCAATTTACAACAGAAGTTACAAATTAAATGGAAATGGAAACAAGCTTAAAAGTGCCAGAGTGGAGCCTCCTAGATGATAATACTGGAGAAAATCTATTAAGTTGTAGCTTTTTGAATTTAGAAATCAGAGATTTTGGGTCTAGATTTTAAAATAGTAAACTCTAAGTCTGTTCCAGATCCATTAATAGAGATTTAGTTATTTAATTCTTCCTGGCTTGTATCATTTCTAAAAATCATCTGACAATATAATGTTCTCTTCAACTGTTATCTAACATAGGCATGAGATATTACTGAATTAATCAAGGAAATAGGAGCACTGCTTTTGTAACAACAACAATTTTATAAGGGTAAACTAGCACTGAGCATATTTTACATGTGGGATTTCTGCTTCTAGGCAGAGCATTTCTTACTGATCTTCTGCTCCAGCACTGATGATTTTATGAGATAGGTCTCATGCTTTTACGAGATAGGAAATGATCTTTTTCATTCAAGTATCTATGGATATTGTTGCTGCAAGACATGCAATAAACATATAGTTGATATGCAGATAAGCGCACAACTCCGTCTCATCACTCTAAATGCACGAGTATCAACAGGATTTGGACTGAGCCCCATTTGGGAAACGTTTCTTTCCTGAAAATCCTTTGACCTTTCAAGGTCCAGAATATAAACTCAGAAAGAACAAGAGAAGGTTAGGTGTGATTTTCTATGATTTATTTATTTATTTATTTATTTTTTAAGAAATGGAATTATAGAAAGGTAGAAGAAATATCTAAATGGAGAACAGAGCACTAGGAGACAAATCCAAACAGCACTAAGGGACAAACCCATACAGTTCGTGAGCTTGTCTAGGCTAAACGTTGCAATGCCTATCCTTTAACCTAGGTGTTGATCTTCCCCTCCTCCTGCCTAACCCTCCCAAGCAGAATCCAAAATCCAAAATTCCAATTAGTATTGCACTGAGGTAAGGGCTCCAGAAAGGCACCAAAAACCAAGAGAAAATACATACTAAGCTGCCTCATACTTTCCAGGGGGAAATGCAAAATCTAGGATTTGTATGACACAGCCTAGTAAGAATAAGCTTCTCTTGTCACTGATGAAATATTACTTTTGCACCACTGTCTGGCAGGCCTGGACAATGACTCTTGGATATGCTGGCTGAATGAGTGCTCCATTTTCTTCTTGGAGAGGCAGGTACTACAGTTCCCTCTGTCACAGTCACAGCTGTTTTAAGAAATCTAATGCCTTTGGTGGGCTCCAGGCATTATTTAAACCCTACTTTGAGCTCAGGTTCCTCAGCTTCACTGGGCTTAGTTTCAGGATCCCAATAAAGTTCAGATGCAAACTAAGTAGATCAGAGTCAGGGGAGCTCTGGTCATGCACAGCAGGGGAAATAACAGCTACTTGCATAATTTAAAATTCAAGAAAGGAGGGACAGAGTGGAAGAGGGTAGGCCAGCCATTGAGTGAGTTTTTTTGGTAGTTTTCTTGGGATCAGGCACTGGAAAATGTATATTTTTTGTTGTGCATGTATGTACATGTGCTCATATATGCATATAGACATATATACACACATACAAACATATTCAGAAGTGTCAAAACATAGGCCTGAGCACTGAAGTCAACTACCTTATCAAACTGTTAAAGCAGCCCACAATGTGGCCTCGCCTCCCCTCCCCTCCCCTCCCCTCCCCTCCCCTCCTCTCCACCTTTCCCTCCCCCCTCCCCCTCCCTCCCCTTCCACTCCTCTTCCTTTTCCCTTCCATTGTCTCCTCTTCCTTTCATTTGTCTATCTTAAAAATGTGTAAAAATATTTTCATCAGTGACTCTTTCTGGGCATTATCAAAGTGAAATGTGAATCTATTGGAAATACTAATATATACTAACTTTTCTGAATAATAGTCAATGAAGCACTTTACTATTACTGTCCTCAGGAGGACAACTGAACAAATGAATGATGATGCTTTTAACTAGTGCAGTTACAAGTAAATGGACTTAAACAACTAAAAAGCCAGATTGCAGGCAGAGAGCTATTTAAGGATTTGTAGTAGGTCATAAGAAATATAGCTAGCTAACATGAGGGGAGTAGCAAGAGAAAGAATAGTAAGAGATGGGAAAATTAATAATAAAGAGAAAACTGACAAAAATCACCACTCTCATCTGAAATGCTGAGTGGACAGGGCAAGTAGTATATTTCATGTGGAAGAACGAAAACAAACAAAAAAACCTCCAACATCCTGAGAATCTTCTGTTTTCATTATTTCCTGGGTGGGGAAATCATCCAAAACGCTAAATCAGACTTTTTGTTGAAGTATTACTGACAGTTTTTGTTTCAAAATAGTGCGTTTCTACAGAGTGGAAAAATCTTTCCCCTTCAAAAAATCTTAGGAATTTACCCCTGGGAGATACAGAGCACATGCCGTTGATATTAATTTTAATTGTGTTTATATATGGTCTGCTAGTCTTCACTTTAAGCACTGTTTATTATACTAAGCCATCAGACCTCATTCCTGGTGAATGCAATTCTCTGCATTTAAGAGATAAACAAAGAACAAAAATGTTAGCACTAATTATATATATACATATATATGCACTTTAAATTGCAAGAATTTAAAAGAATAAAATAGAATACTTGATAATCTCAGACTTCTTGTACATTATCAAAGAAGTTCCCACGACACTGGACACCAAATGATTTCATCTTTTTCTCAACTAGTTATATTGTTCTGCTTTTTAATGATCAACTGTTTAGTCAACAGAACTGCCAATACTAGGGAAAGGGATTTGGCCCCATGCAAAACTTCATTCTACTTAGTGGAGTGGACAACTACTGGACATAACTTGAAGGCTGAGGTTTATGGAAAACTGCAGAACTGGGGGTTTTCATTCTGTCAGACTGATGGACTTTCCAGAATGTGAAACTTAAAAAGACATTTCTTAGAGATTAATATGAAAATCACTGTTCTTGGCCAGTATTGCAATTGTTTTCTTGAACAATTAGATAAGATCGTTTTAAGGTTCTACTTGTGTATTCAGTTACTCCCTCAGTCTTTAATGGTGAATTTAAGACCTACACATGCCAATTGTGTCAATGATAGAAATACTAGGAAAATTCTGGCATTGCATTTTTGTGACAAATATTTCCTTGGGCTGGTGCTACATGAAGCAGACAGCTGGGAAACAAGAATGAAAAGAAACATCACAGACAGGCAGAGTGATATTTTCAGTTTGTTCTTCTGTGTTGAAACAGGACACTCCAGATGACTGAAGAACATTGGAAAGCTTGAGGCTAGTATGCTTGAGGGCTTTATGAATAAACAGTCTAATCCAGCAGTTAAGAAATGGAAGTGAAGCATGTAAACCAGCTCCATCACAAGATCTACTATATATCTTTGTATATGAGAGTACTCAGAGCAGCTTAGGGCACAAGTAAGGCATGAGTGCACCGCTAGGAGAGGAGATAGACCCTTAAGTAGGAGGTGGCTGCAGTCTTTGAACTAAACATTTGCAAATGGCAGTTTTTGAAGGAATATATTCCCTTTCTGCTTTATCTTCAGCCAGTTAGAAACTGTTGCTTGGTAAAGATTTGAAAACAATTAGGAGGAAGAGAAACAGATGTTGTTTTCTATTCAGCTTTACTTACATTATCTTATTGATACTATATGACCTTCTACATTTGTTCTTGTGGTTTTATGGACAAGAAGAAGAAAGTCGCTGACCAAAAAGTTTTTTTAAGTAAGAGAAAAAAAGATACATAGACAAAAGGGCAAAGAAATATTGAGGCAACCCAGGTTATTATGATAGGTTGTAATTATAGTCCAGTGGCTTCTTAAGTATTGTCTGTTATTTATTTATTTATTTATTATTATTATTATTATTATTAATGTGTTTTTGAAGGGCATCACAGCAAAGCACTCTAGAGAAAGAGGTCCCAGTGTAATGGAGGGACAGCTTAGGATGAACCATGAAGCAGCTTCTTTTGAAGTCAGGTATATGAGAGAGGAATAGCATTATGGACTCAGTACAGACAAGTGTTTTTCCCAGTTAGCTTTACATGTTAACTGGGAACTGAGACATACATTTATGAAGGTCTTTGAATATACAGATAGGGAGGAGTAGACAAGCTATACTTACAGTTTATAAGGTAGAAACAAGTTATAACTCTATAGGAAGAAGATATTCTTTCTTTCATGATTATTTTGGTTTTTGTGTATGGGAAGAGATTGCTTTGTAGTGAAAAAACACTATACAAATAAAAATAGTATTTGCAGAGTGGGCAAGTTTTTGCTTGTGTCCATTGGCAGAAACCATAGCTTCAAAGAAAGGAAACTAACTATAAAAATGTTTCCTGAATTGGGATGCCTTTGTCAGCAGCAATAATAACAGATGATGTAGGAAGACAGAATTTACATGAAAGCATTTAATTAAAACCAAATGCATACTTATAATTATTTCCTGATCTTCATGACAACCTATAATTTTATTTTTTCATCAGTGAAGTAAAGGAAAAGATGGATTTTGCTTACTAATCTGACTAAATAATTTGCTTCTTACTCTGGCTTGCCAATGTTTTACCATTTATAGAAAATACACACTTCTAATTTTAATGGTTGGTGATATGCTTTAGCCTTATGTTGTTTTTATACAAAGAAAGAGGCTTGGTATTCATTTTGGGAACACTTCTAAGTTCACCTAGTTTATATTTGATTTTATCTGTCACCTGTCTCTACTCTCTATCTATCTTTGTCTCTATCTTTATATCAGAGATATATCTCTGATATATAGATAGATATCAGAGATATATCAGAGATATATATCTCTGATATATCTCTATCTTTATATCAGAGATATAAACAACATGGCAGATTTTGTAAAGTGCTTAGTGCCTTTTTATTCCCATTGACACAGACTACCAACACCTTGGAAGAAGAGTGCTGTCTTGCAGTTGGCTAGTCAGCTAAAGTACAATTCTGAAGTTTTTTGGACTGAACTGTTTTTATTATATTAATTATATTATATTATATTATATTATTTTTATTTTATTTTATTTGCTGAAACAGCAGTATGTGCCAAAGCACAAATATATGCCACCTTTTCTGGTATTATAAAGGCTTCTGAAAAGTCTCCCATTTAGATACTAACCAGACCAAATGCTGCTTAAACAATGTATTGTGACAAGGTCACTGACTTGAGTGATAGGACAAAATAGCACGAAGTGATCAAAATAGCATAAAGTAGCTGAAGTCACTTGGTTTGTGCAGCCTAGAGAAGAGGAGGCTGAGGGGAGGCCTCATGGTGGCCTACAGTTTCTTTATGAGAATGGAGGGGAAGGCAGTGATCTCTGCTCTCTGGTGACAGTGACAGGACTCAAGGGAATGGCATGGAGCTGTGACAGGGGAGGGTCAGACTGGGTGTTAGGAAAAGGTTCTTCACCGAGAGGGTGGTTGAGCACTGGAACAGGATTCCCAGGGAAGCGGTCATGGTACCGAGCCTGAACCAGAGTTCAAGAAGTGTTGGACAATGCTCTCAGATATGTCTGATTTTTGGGCGGTTGTGTGTGGAGCCAGGAACTAGACTTGATGATCCTTGTGGGTCCTTTCCAACTCAGGATATTCAGTGATTCCCTGATTCTATGAATCACTGCATTGCAAAAAGAGAGAAAAATATTACAGTACAAAACAATATATATATTTTTTTAATCCAATGCCCTTCCCCTTTAAGTCCCCAAACCAGCTCTTCTCCATCAATGTAAAGTTTAAAAGAAATGAGCAGGACTTGACGTCACCTAAGTTGAATGAAATGAAATAGAAGGTCTGTCTTCATGTAATGAAATCAAGGCAGACAACAATAGGAAGCAAATTACTGACTAATAAGGTCACAGTTTATGCTGGTGAGACTTTGTGCTTTGTGCAGAAGTTTCTATCCTTGCTATGACAGTATAAAGGATTTCCTTACACCTTTGTGTCCAGGGAGTTTCTCACTGTGTATTAGAAGAAATGCTAAGCAACATTTACAGCATTAACAGAAGTACTTTACTGAGTTTAATTTTCTATTTTTTTTTTTATTTTCTAAAATTCTAATTTTCCACAACTTTTCAATTAAACTGAAATGTTTTATTAAATGTTCAGTTTTTAATAGAAGCATAAAAATTAATTTACTTTTTGAAAATAAATAATTTTCAAAATCAGAATTAAACAAATAAGCAAAACATTAAGGGAGTTTTGAAACATTTTTCTCAAAATACATCTAGCCTTTTAAAACAGACCTTTTCTTGTGGAAAGTATCCCTCTGTGTCAACTTCTGCAACATTTTTTTATAGAAGAATTCCTAACACGTATCTACTTCTATTCTTTTATTTTGCTTTACTGTAGTGTGATATTGCCTTCCTCTGCAATGTTTCCTGTTTTCATTGTAATGGTCGTGAAATTATCAATACTGCAAAAGTTTATGTGTAATCATACATTATGGGACAGTTTCCCAAAATGTGGAGGCAGCAGTTTCCAACTATTTATGTGAAAATGTTTACTTTATTTAAGAGTTTAATACTTCTGCCCAGGCTTTTGGGAGTCATTCCTGCCTGAGTTTATGAAGAGGCTTATATTCTGAGTGTTGCAGTCAGGACAGTATATCCATGTATACAAAGGTGCTGAGGTGAAAAAACAATGGGGGGCGGGGGGGGCGGGGCTAGTGGAGTGGCACTGAGTTTGTGAGTAGAAACGAGGTGATGCCAGGCAGGAGTCGTGGGCTGGAGAAGCTGATGAAGAAAACAAACCCTGTCACGAATGTGCTGGTATGAGACTCAGATGTAAGTATGGAGGTAGGATGTGCATTTGGGGATTTGGTGGGACAGTCTCAGGAAAGGAAAAGTGGAGTGGTGCCTGCTTCTGTGTTTTCACAAGGCTGGCACAGAATGGGCACCTACAGCCACAGATTGCAACCAGGGCTTCATTTGCCACTTCTAATGGGTATATATGAACTGGAAGCTTAGAGATTTAGAAAATGTAAATTTGTTAAAGATTACACACCCCTTGATGTTTCAAAGGGGAACAAAAAATGACCTTTTTTTAACCAAAGTTATGAAGCCTTATGCATCATACAAAAAGATACCTTTTAATTTGCATCTGCATTTTGATCACTTTCAGGTACAAAGCAATTGTAAATCCCATGGACATCCAGACCTCCAGTGCAGTGCTATGGACCTGTGTTAAAGCCATTACCATCTGGATAATCTCCATGCTCCTGGCAGTTCCTGAAGCAGTGTTCTCTGAGCTGGCCCATATCAATAACACAGATAACGCCACTTTCAAAGCATGCATACCATACCCCATGAAGGATGACATGCACCCGAAGATCCATTCTGTGCTGATTTTCCTAGTGTATTTTCTTATCCCTCTGACCATTATTAGTATCTACTACTGTCATATTGCAAAGAGTTTAATAAAAAGTGCCCACAACATCCCAGGAGAATACAGCGAGCATTCCAAAAGACAGGTAAGCAGTTTGCTATTTACTTTCCAATGAAAGATTTATCTGCTGTGTACACTTATAAATGAAAGCACAAAAACTTAAACATCCAAATTGTTGGATTTTGCAGAGGATTAATTCAGTTTCCACATGTATGAGCTAAGCTCAGGATTATCTGAAAAATCTCCTTGTTTTCACAATTAATTAGTATTAGGCCCAGTATGTAAATGAATATGAGGAAAAACATAAATTCAATGCCATCAAAGCATATTCCTAAAAAGAAATAGGATTGGTTTATGTGTATGTATGTGTTGCTAGTGTAACTGTTGCTTGTGTTCTTACTGAATTCATCTTCTTTTATTCGTACTTCGAAATGAAAAAAAAATGACATAGGAAGGTAAATATTTTCTTAGGGTCTCTGAGATTCTTCCCAGACCAAGGAGTGCTGAAAATATCAACACAGAGCATGAAATGATTATTTTTTGTCTTTCTGAGTAGATCTTTCCTGGATACAATCCTGAGCTAACAATTAAACTTTTCTTAATAGCCTTTCTATTATATTTGCTACCGAACTTTCAGTATAGCTTCTGTACACCTTTGAGACAGAGCATTTTAACAGCCAGCTTCCCTGTAATGAGTATCAAGCAGTAAGATAGCAACAGGCTGTTCATTAGCAGGAACATTTGTATATGAACCACAGCTCTTGCAGTAAAGTACCTCGAACAGTTTACAAACACATTGGTATTGAAAGAGAAAAATACTTATGCCCATTAAAACAATTTGGAAGAGTTTTCTGTGACAGTATTGTAGAAAACACCTTTTTACTCACTGAGATTTCTTTGCATATATAGAACATACACATTCTTTGAAAAAGAAAGACCACATTCCCTCATGCCCTTTTTGTTCAACATTTCATTTCTACTCTAGCCTGTTTCTTGTCAAAATGCAAGCATATTAGCACTTCATGTACTATTTTATTTTCATCTGAAATATAGAGAGCCTTTTGGCTGAACCCTCAGGTTAGAAAAAATATTTAATTTATATCACCTTTCTGAACTCACATTCTGAAATGTATTTTCAAAATTAAACCATTTTTTTTTCATTCAACTTAGGTTTATTTATTTATGTATGTATTTATTTAATCTATGAGACTCAGAAGAGCAGAAAAATCCAGTGTACTTACATATCTCCCAGCAAGAAAAAGTAAATTCAGACTGTTGTTTTCAACTCAAGTTTCTTTAGGCAATAGCATGAAAGTTTAATATTTTAGTCTGCTGTTGCCATCTGGTACAGTGCAAATCCTACAAAATTGAAATGGTAGAGTTTTCCCATCCTTTGAGAACTCTCCATTGTGTTTTTTTTTTTTTTAATTATTATTATTATTATTATTATTATTTTTAATGTGGAGCAGAGAAAACTGTACTGACAGATTTATTTCACAGATTTTGAAAACCTGTTTAAAAAAAAATCATTTGATATTGTTCAGGTCACATTTGATAGAAAATTGAGGAGAGCCAGAAAAATTTCCTCTTTCTGGGAAAGTTTGGTACCTGACGTACATACTAAATATTTTGGTAGGAATATATAGAAAGTTCCTACTTCCCTTTTGTACCTTCCACCTGGCCCATTTCTCTCTCTCTCTCTCTCAGTTTTGGAACCGCTGTGTAGGCTTATTTCCTTTCAGCTCTTCAACCACTCTAAATATTTACATTGTAATCCGATTATACTTTAGCACTGCAATTAAGGTACATTTCTTTCAAGTCATTATTGAAGATTGGTCAAGCTTTTCAACTTGCCCTGGAATTAAGATGCTTCAGCGTATGTGATGCACCATTTTACTCATTTCCCTAGGAGAGAGGTGCAAGCTGAGTCATTTCAAGCAAAATAATGGGATGCACGTTATGGCTAAAACCCTAGGTGTCAGACTTGCAATGTCTCTACATTTCAAAACCAACAGTTTCTAAATAGCTTTCTAATTAAAGCTAAGTTTCAAGCCAGGTACTGACATCTCATCAGAAAATGTTATATTTTATGGCACCCTTTGGTGCGTGCTTTCAGGCTATACACCAATGCATACTTGGGTCATGAATTGCTCTTGTTGAGTATATCACATAGTAAAAGCAACCTTCTGTAACTGCAGACATCTATGATATTTCTCTGTAAATAAACTGAAAGTGGGAAAGAAAAGTGAATGATATGGAAAAAAACCTGAGCCCCTAAAGGAAGTATTTTTACTTATGATAATTGTTAAAGTTAATATAAAGTGAAATGCTGCATGTTTTAATTGTTATGTGTAATAGTAGTTCTATTCCTTGTTGTTCATTTGGATTCTCTTCATCTTTTTAGATGGAAACTCGGAAACGTCTGGCAAAAATAGTTCTAGTTTTTGTTGCCTTCTTTGCTATCTGTTGGTTTCCTAACCATGTGTTATACATGTACCGGTCTTTTAATTACAATGAGATTGATTCATCAATAGGTCATATGGTTGTTACCTTAGTCGCCCGAGTACTAAGCTTCTGCAACTCTTGTGTCAACCCGTTTGCACTGTATTTTCTCAGTGAGAGTTTTAGAAGACATTTCAACAACCAGCTTCGCTGCAGGAAGAAATCTCAGCAAGAGAGATCTGCCAGTTACTCGCACAACTCTTCTGCTGTTCAGATGACTTCCCTGAAAAGCAATACCAGGAACACCGTGACTAGTGTGACACAACTGAATGGGCACAACTTGAAACAAGAAATGTCATTATGATTTAATAGGTGTGATCTTTGACTGTGGAACAAATCTGAACTTTTTCTTTGTGGCTTGTAGCTCAGTTTTGGCTCGCATATGCTTAGATGGTCTAAACAGAGGATCTACTGAAGTCTGTCCAATACGAGGTTATTTCACATTTAGTTTTACTTTTAGACAGACATGAAGAGTATAGTTTATTGAGAAGACAAAGCTGACTGGCTCCATTTTATATGTTAAAGGAGATGACAGTATATAATTAACATATAAGAAAACAAAATAATGGTGTGAATATTAGTGTAGTTTATTTAATGCTTGAAAAATTACAGATTTTCTGATCTAAAAAATATGTATTTTTAAGTGAATATTCATCCAGGCTTATGTCTTACTCTAATAGATTGTTGCATGATTTTAGCTGTGCTGTTTGTACAAGCATTTCTCATTAAAGACTTGTAGGCATTTTTGGACCAATTACAGAGCCATTCAAAGGCATAGATTCTAGTTTCAGATACAAAATATTAAAGCATCAAGTGCCAGATCTGTGCCTCATTTAAATCTGCCTTGTTTATTCATTTTGGCAGTTATAAAGATGAGAATTTACTTTTGGGGGTATCTGTTTACTGTTTTCTGTAGTGGTCATAATTTTATCTGCTAAAATTTCATTCTTGTCAAGAATAACAACTCAAAAGAAAAATGTTGTGTGTGACATGCAGAACTCAGTGTCTGAATCCTCATTTCTCTGATTTGTTAATTCTGCAGGAACCTTGGCTTAGAGTAATTACATACTTCATATTTGCTACAAGCTACAGATCTTCCTGATATCACTACGCAGCTAAGGAGGACGCTAAATGGAATAGAACATTCAGAAACATAAAGTTCAGAGTGGCTTTTTCAAAGGGTCTGTGGCAAGGCTTCCTATGAGTACTATAAACTTAAACCAATATTAAAATTAAAAAGCAAAAATAAGATTATTCTGAAATTAATTGGCTTGGGGACCAAGTCTAATTTAGGATAGTTATGACCAGGAAGTTAGGTACTCACATGCGTGTCTGTGTTTGAGCTGAAACAAGAGATACTCCTTTAAAGTGAATTTCCCTGTCATCATCTCTTTCTGGGTTTCAGTTTACATCTCAGAGTAGTCTCATTACATAGAAACCAGATCACATCCAGGCAAAACCAAATTAAAGGATGGCCTGCTGAAACACACCTACATTCTCTGACCACTAATGATCATCCAGCCCATGGGACCAGGCAAGCTCTAATATGAAATAATGCCCAAATGAAACATAACCAACAGCCAGCATTGGATGCTCAGTCCTCTTGCACGTGGTTTACCAGTCTAAACAAAATGTAAATACAGTTGAAAATCTCACCTTTAAAAGGCATTTCTTTTCCTGAAGACCCTTGTGTATAAATAGCCAATGCACTTATGAAAATTCTATCTGGGCTGCCTATAAGGATTTTTATTTTTATTTTTATTTGGTGAATCATTTTCCAGTGTCATGAACAATGCATATCATTTTGTGCTAAGGAAAAGAGCCGTTCTTTATTAGTATTCTGAGAATCACCTCACAGGTCATGACAAGTAGTCAAATAGACACAATGACTGAAATTTGTTGCTGTAACAAGTCATGTAAGGGCATCTATATGAACATTTCTAAACTGTAACATGGCTGCACGAAATCTTGTCCAAATAGATGATGGGGTAGGACCTGATTCTCCCCTTATACAGCTGTGCACTGTCATTCTCCATCCCGTATGAGAGGTTAACTGGGACACGGTCTGTTCTGGGTCTGAGCTCCAGAGAGGAGACACTTATAATGTCCTTCTTACAAGAAGAGTCTGTAGTGGCAGACAATGGCACTTTCTGGAAGTATTTTTTTTTTTTTGTGGCCAGTTCATGAGGCAAAGGTGATTTTAGCTCTCCCTTTCAAATTGGGTGGAACTGGTCCATCACAGATCTTCTTCTGTTACAACATTTTAACCTGCACTTCTGCAGCAACTTCTTTAAATTGAATAGTAGAAATGACACCAGAAATTTTGATTGGTTTCAAAATTAGTTGCAAGCCTTATAAATTCGAAAGCTGAAGTGTTAATGCAGTGTAGTAGCTTACATTTCCTTTTGTCCTTAACAGTGCACTTGCTGTTACTTAGTTCCATTTGTAATTCTGGAATGAGCTGAAGTTCAAAATTTCTTTACCAGATCCCATAACTTCAAGGATAGTCATCATCCAACTGCTATTTTTAAAACAACAAGAAGGTATATTGTTATAACATTTACATGGTAAGACCTGTAGTATGTAACTGCTGTAGCCAAAATTGTGTCCATTGTAGACAAGCTCCATACTGCTTGCCCTACCTGACTGCAGTATCTCAGTGACGACAGTGGATCCATGGCAGACTTTACATGAAGATGCAGATTGACAAGATCTTGTAACTCTATCTGGAACAGTTAAGGAAACTGCCATCCATAACTGTGTAATACTGTTTCATCCTCTCGATATCTCCATTTCTCCTCTTCTCTCCCTCTATGCCGTAACTCTGCATGAGCTAACATCTTTTCAGGACTTCTCTTTACTACACTAATTCCTGGATACCAGCCAGAGTTTTCAGTTCCCCTATTCTGGTCAGTCTTGAAAAAATTTTAGCTCCAGATACTTTTCACCCAAAAAACACAAAAGCTTGAAGCTTTCCTTTCTCAATTTTCAATGGTTGTCATTGACTGTGATCAAGTTTCCCTTCTATTTCTGCATTTTTTTTTCTGGTTCTCTGCCTGTCATTTTATTTGGCAATCTCTACACAATGTGGCATTTCATAGGACTTTTAAATCCACTGCGGTTTTATTTATTTATTTATTTATATTATTTTAATTTCCTAAAGGCATTTGTCTGATATGGACATTACCAGATGATACAGATAGATACCCTACCAAAAAAATAATAATCTAATTTACACTAGATTTGATGCTTATGTTTGATTGATATTCCTGTTACTCGGCGTCTTAAATTGCTATGTGTGGTATGGACAGTGAGACTGTGCCTTCTGGCAGAACTGCAAGCTGCAACCTGTTCTTTTCAATTGTGTGGGAAAGGTACTCCCAGGTAGACTGTAACTCCTTCTTGTCAGGAAATCAGCCATAATTTTGCTTCATTATTTCCTAAGGCTAATATTCAAAGCTGGTTTTGATTAAGTAACCTAAATTGTATATGCCTCTTCTCAAATTCCTGTAGCACAATGTGGGAGAATTATTTAATCTGTCTAGAGCTTTGCTAGGCATATTGCTAATACAACATGAACATTTTGAAAGTCTCTGTTACTGTGCTTTCATACACATTAGTACAGATACAGCTGTATGTATGATGCTGTTCTATTTCCAGAAAACACTGCTTGCTAACAATGAAAGAGATGGTTGTAGGATGGAGTATAAAAAGGAGTATTTTCTTCTAATTTTGGAGTCAAACAAACAAAGGAAATCTGTCAATCAGTGAATGGCAACTTTTCAGGTGTTACATTGAGGTCTACGCCAAAACAGTGGTTAAAAAGCCATCTGATTCTTCTTCTATTGTGATTTTTTTTTCTTATTTCAGAAACATCAGTTCTCTTTTTGTCTCTCTCCTGAGTTTTGCTAGCATCTTTCACTAATATTGTTTTCAATTGTTGATAAAACTACCACACAGTCTCTGAAAAATGAGACAATAGAAGTAATTACTTTCCTCTGTGTAAGACTTTTTTTTTTTTTTTCCTAGACTAGAACTAGTTCAAGGTAAGTCTGATAGCATGTTTTCACCCCACCCCACCCGTAATAGAAACACTACAATGCTGAATTCTAAGGATGTCAGTATAGTTAAATTCTCGACTGACCTGAGACCTGACAGACCTCAGGTACATTGTGAAGTGATAACTGTCTTCAACAGAACCACATTAGTTATAATACAGAACAATGTATTTCTGTTTCATAAGACACCTGACCCCTTTATATATATATTTTTTTCTCATTGAAAACAGATTCACAGAAACACAAGCACAAAAAGAGTAAATTTGGGAGTAGGAGAGAAAAGATGTTTTCTCATAATCTAAACAGACTCGTATTAAGTTGAAGACTTGCAGTGTTGATTTCCAGTACCATTTGTTTTGTCACTTATTTCTAAAATAAGAGTCTGTCACATATTAGTCAGCCTTTCAAAGATGTTGCAATTTGAGCCTAAAAAAACAATTCAAAAATCCATCTGAATGCTTTTAGTACTTGCAACAATCACAGGGCTCTACACTGATGCTCAATATTACCTGCTACTGGTTTCTTCCCTCTTTCTGGTACTATGGTGAGTCTTCACATTCTCCTCCCTGAGAAAGACTAGAGGGACCCTGTCTGCCAGGCCAAAAGACAGTATGGAAGGAGGAAGAATGAGAACAAGGATAGACCAAAAATAAGCCTTCAAGTGGCCTTTGCTGGTTCAAAGATTGCCAACATGACTGCATCTTGGCAAACACAGTTTGAAACCATAGAAACTTTTAATAGTTAGGGGACCCTTGGGATCTGGGGATTATGAAACAGGAAAAAAGACATCTGAAAATGTGGCTGCTATAGCTCAAGAGATGTAGCTTTCCAAAAGAGAATGAAAGTTTTATATTTCAAGTTGTGGAAATACACAACGAAGGTAGAACCAACTACAATTCACTAGTTCATTCAGACACTTCTAGAGCCGGTCTTGGTCCAGTGGAGAGGGGATCTTTCAAAAGCAAACCAACATCACAGCAATAAGTCAAATCTTCTGTGAAGGGAGAAGTCTGAGCAAAGAACTTGTGTCCGTACTATACATTACAATATGTTTTGCAGCTGCTAAACTGGCAGCATGACACCAAAAACATGGTTTAGTCATATCTGTTTTTAATTTAGACAACTGTCTAATTAATTTTGGACAGGTTACCTTCATTTTTGGTTGTTTCTGACTTATTTCTGTCTCCAACTACTTCTATCTTGGCAAATAGCAGTAATGCAAAAGAATTGTGTTTGCTTTTAAACAAACATCCATTAATGACCTTTATGACCTACGTCAGAAGGAAAATAATACTATACTGGAGCTGAAAATGTTTTTTTTCACCCCTCTGTTTGTCTTTTAGGGTGTATAGTTAAGGGATAGTCATTAAACAAGGTAAATCAGAGAAGTTTGGATTTATGTTATACTGATACATTTAGTACATTTCTGTAGCATTGGTTTTGAATAGAAAAGGTAAAATCTATACCCTTACTCAACTAATATGGTGAACAGTTTTTAATCTATCAGTCAGGAGAGGGATTTTATTACTTCATTCTTTAAACAAGGGGAATCATGTCTAAGTCAGAAGCTCTGTGTCATTACTGGGTCAATGCACTACACATTCGCCTCATAATGGTATTTTATTCAGAAAATACATGCTTCGGAGTGAACACAAAAAGGTCTTGATAATGCCTCACTCCCAAGAGAGCATAGCATAGCAGTTTTCAACGCTTCCCACTTTTGAGCTGCTCCATGAACCAGTGTGGAGGGCTGTCTGTATTGCTACTGCCCCATGCCTACAGACTGCCAATACCATGCATCTCCAGCAGTCCACCTCCATCAGAATCGCTGTGCAGACATGGGCCGCAACATTCTGCCCTAGTTCCCGTAAAGCTGGAGGGCCCCATCTGTGTCAAAAACTGCAGACTGCTATAGAGTAGGACAATTATTTCCACATGACATCAGAGACAAGATATCCTTGTGGACATTAGCAATTTTGCAAGTGTTGGCTCTGTAGCAGGCAGCCCCTCTAACATTTGTGCCATGTAATACTTACCTGCCGGTCACATAACGTCCCTCCCATTACAGTTCTCTCACCATTCTCCCATTTCATGCCCAAGGCATGTAGCAGCCAGCTTCTCACAGTAGCTGGAGACTTGAAAGGGAGAGCAGAGAAAGGATGAGAGGGAGGTACTTCAGCTGTATCCTATACATGCTTGTCCGCTTCCTATATGCATAAAAGAAAATCAGTTCCAACATGGGTGAACACCTTTGGAAAGCTAGCTGTGCTTGATGTCACTAACTGTGTTACATCTGAACTGCTAAATAAATTCTTGTATGTATATAATAGGCATAGAGGGTGAGTGCCTGAGAGTTGCTTGTGTCCTCTTTCCATGCATTGTGACTGTCACTCCTCACGCTGTAAACCCCAGACTTACATAAAACCTATAAGCACATCCAAAGGTTTGTCTACCGTTGCTGAAAATCTTTGCAAAAGCTGGCATGGAAAACTAATCCTTTCCTGAGTGCCAAGGCTGTTGCTTTTGGGGCCCTGCTATTCCCAGTGACAGTACTGTCTTTTGGCATTTCTGCAGCACTGCCCACAGCTGTACACGGCCCACTGCCCAGGTGGAGCTGCAGATTGCGTTCCAGTGTTCAATTACACATAGCCTTTGACTGTATATATTTTTAGATTTGTGAGAGTCGTGTTATACTCAGAGAGAAGGGTAGATGAGCTGAAGACAACAAAATAAAATCAATAAGATAGAAAAGCATTGCCAGTTACAAAATGACAAGGTATCCTTATCTTCAAGCATCCTAACGTCTGAAACTAAATACTGTCAAGCCTTCTTCAGCTTTGCCAGTCTCAGAGCAGTTACCTGATTTCTGCAACAGAGCGGCCATTTCAGCAGAGCTCAGCACATCTTTGTCTGGGCTTGGGACTCTACAGCAACTTCTCTGATTTGATCTTGTAGCAGAGGAAATATCTGTAAGAGAGAATGCCAGCAGTGGCAAACGTTATAGATTCTGCTGGGCACCTGCCGCAGTTAAAAGCTTCTTCCATGTCTAGACACTGTGTGCTTTCATTTCCTCTAGACAAAGACAGATGTATTCACCATATTTTATTGTTATCACTTTCCTACAGATTCAGCAAAGAAAACACATGGTTTTGGTAGCAGCGTTTCACTCAGTGAAGGAACGAGTCTGTTTTAAACCACCTTTTTACCCTCAGGAGTTGTGTAGGTTCTCGTGCTTCAGTTTGACATTATATCTATCTATGGATGCTCTAATAGTCTGGCTCAGCTTCTGGACCTGAGCACTGACAAAGAAGGGAAAGCTAAAATCACCGATGCCTCTTTCTTCTTTTTTGGGTGAGATTTCATTGAGGTAGTTGTTACTTCTAGGACCAGAGATTCTTCACTCTAATGGGATTTCTCTTTATTCATTGCACAGCACAGGTCCTGAAGATAGCAAGGATCACTCTACATCCAACATTTCCTAATTTTGAAGTGCTTAACTTTGCTAATGACCTTTTACTATGATTTTCTGGAATGTTCTGTGTGATGTTTACAGGGGAAAAGTATTTTTGTCTCTGTGTATGGGGGTTTATCCTTTACTGAAATGAAGTGTCCCAGTCACTCTAACAGCTTGTATCACAAGAAGTCAGGCTGCATTTTCCAGCATGATGGCCAATACTAACAAGCTCAAAAACATAATTCAGTTAAACATCAAAGCTTCAAGCCAGCCTATACCTAGGCAGTATTCAGCAGTGCCTGACCATAAATGCAACTAATAAAGATGCACGTCCAAATAATATTATTAGAATCTGACCAGAAGCAAATTCACAGTGTGGCTCTTTTACCCACAAGTGAAAAAGAGAGGAGAGAATACATGCAGAGGACAAAAATGGTACTTTTGCACCACATGTACAAGAAGGCCAGCATGCAAATGATCACACACTAAAAGATTCCTGAATGGGCAAATATGTGCTCTGCAATTAACCAACTTCACAACTCCTTTTGAATTCTGAACTGACTGTAAAGGTGTTTTATGATGGTTTTATAAGGGCAATTCAGTCTGAACTGGGCTAATAAGAAGAATACACTGCTGTAGTGTTTTCTACTTTTCAATAGAGTATAATCAAGTATTGAATGCTGTAGATTAATGGTTGTTTGCATGGGAGATCATAGAGTCCAGCCTCCTCTTAGTATTCCCTGTTACTTTTTTCTGGCAGTGTTTGGGTCGTATATACAGGTGTGATCTAAGAAGTTACAAGCTGATGTGCCCTGTCAACATTCAGTGCAATTATTAATTAATTTTTTTTTTTTTAGGTCTTATCTTTACAAAACAGTTATTTACAGTTATTTAATAGACTAATGTGGTATATTACTGCCATTTAGCTAGCCTGCAAAATCAGATTTATTTTTTTTTCTTTTTTTTTAGATGTAGGTTGTTATCTTACAGAAATTTTGAAAATACAAAACGTCATCTGGAGAAATAGCTTGAATTTAACTAGCTAGCCTAAGTCCACTTCAGAGTTATCTCACAGGAAATGTTAATCTGTAAGTAACTAATTACCAGTTGACAATTAACATTTCCCATTAGACTTAAAACATTTGCAATTGCTACTTCTGAAGTTTTGTTGAAAGTCATTTCGAGCATGAGTCAAAAAAGGTCGTTTCTCCAGACCAACTTTCTTTACCATTTTTAACCTTGCTCGTTCTCCATTGTCTTGTACCTCTTGTTGTCCCTGATGTAGAGAGAGTACTAAGACAGCTTTCTGCTCTATGTTTTGGTCATGAAATTAACTAACAGTCTCAGATACAAGTCCTTTAAAAGTGCTAGGAATTCTCTGAGATAAACACGATGGAGGGTGAGAAAGTGGTCTGGCAAAATACCTCTGGGTGTTTGTTACTGGCCCAGAAGGAGACAGGGAACCTGGGCAGATTGCTTGATGCTTTATGGCTGTTCTTACAATGAACCTCTGCAAGTTCTGATCCTCAGAGTTACCTTGATCTGTCCTAGATCCTCATATGTCTGTATCTTACTGGCATTGCTAGTTGCAAAACCATGTCTGGCTCAGGAATCTCAGAGCTGCAAAAGGCCAGACACTTAGAAGGTACTCATGGAAGTTACCACTTAGATGTACCCTCTTCTTATACTATTCCCTCGGCATCTTCTTTTGACCACTGAAGGAGATACTACTTTTATAGACTTTTGGTTTGATCCTACAAGGATCATATTGTTAGCCATATAGCTTTAGAGATGTTAGACACAATTATAGCTTTGGAATAACTGGAAATGATGAGTTTGGAAACATTATTTTGGTCTTACATTGGTGTAAGTGGGTACAAAATAGGAAACCTTAAGCTGCGTTTTCTAGGAAGGCTTTACTGTAATAAAGAATAAATGCGATACTGTTGTTTATCAAATATCCACTTACTGTCTTCTTTACCTTTCTCACATGGTTTATAAGGTCTGGAAATTTAACATAAACTTACACATGTTTATTTTTGGCAGTGTAAAGCAATGATAAATATTTAATAAAGCTGAGATTCTTATATGACTTTATTTAAAAATCTTTCAAATAAATGCCGTTATTTGTTCTGTAGAAGCCATACAGTTGTCATTGATATTAATAGGAAGTGCATGTGAATACAGAAAGGACAATAAAGTGGTTCTTCAAATGTCTGTGGACTATAAATCAGACCATATGGGACTGAGTATTCATTGCACTACCTCAGCAGTTATCTTAATTTCTGTATAATTGGGTTCTAATTAAATTTTACTTTTGGAGAAAGGCTGCTAAAAAATTAAATCTTAAAAGCTTTATTTTTCAAGCTGAGAGCATGTTGGCAAGTGTTCACTGTAATAAGCCTGTTAAAAATCCATTTATTTATCTCACTTGGCCTCTATAATTCCCATGGAAGTACAAAAAAAACAATGAAGAACATCTAAAAACCAAACCCAGGTGTCCTGAGCTATGATTTTCACTAGGATTGTCTGAAAAAAAAATATATTAAAATCCTTCCCAAGAAAACAAATCATACGAAAACAAAACAAAGCAATTTTTCTTGAAAATGTCACATTTTGTGTGAAAAAAAGGTAATAGAAAATCCGTTAAAGTAAATGACAAACTTGTTTTGAATCTAAACAAGAAGCAGAGAAAAATGAGATTTAACTTCAGAGAGTCTTTGTTTTTGAGGAGAAGAACAAAATGCCTAATTCATACTCTCTGGTGTTGGTTTTAAATCTAAGGAAGTGACTGGCAGTTCCCATGCAGCAGTGATGCTTTTTATTTAGCAAGCTAAATAAAAAATCAAATTTTAAAGGGTCTGTCCTGTGTATAGAGAATTTTTACTAGAGAATCCCCTTGATATTTAAGAAAATTACACGTCTTTTTTTTCGTATGAAAAATATTGATATGAACAAGCCCAATATAGTAATTTGATGAAAAGTGCAGAAAGTTAAAATGGTCATTCCATTAGTGTGTAAGGTGAAAATAAAGATATTTTCTGACAAATTCTTGTATCAGACACTGCTCAGCTGAAGACAGGGTAGATCATAACCCTTCGTCTTGTTCCCAGAGCTTGTATAATGGCAGAACAAAAGAAAGTTTTAATTAAAAAAACAGTTTCCCTCTTACTGTGACAAAAATTTACGCAACAGATATAGACCCTTCCATTCATATTAAATATATTAAAAGTTTTCCTGTTTTGTAAATTGTCTTTAATGAAATTTTGTTGGTTCAATGACTGTGCAGATTGCTCATAAAGAACATAGAAAATAGAAAATATTGTGGGTGGGACAATGGGACAATGCTGATTTTGTAGTGTATCTATTATATACTTTGCTTAGTGGCAAACATGTCTAGAGGGATAAAAAAACCCTCATGAATTGTAAACACATAGAAGACCAGAATAAGTCATGTAGCTGATACTGCTGAGTAGACACTCACATAGTCCTGCTGAGGTCTTCAATATTCTTCAAAAAGTGTGTTATCTTAGGGGACTGGTCAGAAGTGGGGACAGCTAACAACACAAGACTTGTCAGAATCATAGATTCATTAAGGTTGGAAAAGACTTCCATGATCATCTGGTCCAACCATCCCCTTACCACCAATATTGCCCACTAAACCATGTCTCTAAGCACCAGGTCCAATCTTTCCTTAAACAACCCCAGGGATGGAGACTCCACCACCTTCTTGGGCAACCTGTTCCAATGCCTGACTGCTCTTTCTGAGAAGAAATGTCTCCTAATTTCCAACCTAAACCTCCCATGGAGCAACTTGAAGCCATTCCCTCTAGTCTTATTGCTAGTTATCTATGAGAAGAGGCTGACCCCAGATCACCACAACTTCCTTTCAGGTAGCTGTAGAGAGTAATAACGTCTCCCCTGAGCCTCCTCATCTCCAGACTAAACAACCCCAGTTCCCTCAGCTGCTCCCCATAGGACTTGTGTTCCAGGCCCTTCACCAGCTTTGTAGCCCTTCTCTGGACCTGTTCCAGGGCCTCGATGTCCTTCTTGTAGTGAGGGGCCCAAAGCTGAACACAGTACTCGAGGTGCAGCCTCATCAGAGCAGAGTACAGGGGCACGATCACCTCCCTGGTCCTGCTGGCTACACTATTCCTGATACAAGCCAGGATGCCATTGGCCTTCTTGGCCACCTGGGCATGAACTTGACGGAACCCCATGAAATCAGACAAGTATCACTCTTCAGGTGACATCGTAAATATATTAGATACTAATTTAATTTTAATATAAATATTAATTATGTTGATAGAAATATTATCAGAATACTTCATCTGGCTCTAAGTATTCATTCAAATACAGGCTAGATGCATCTTCCTGTACTGGTGCTCCTTTTAAATGCTATCCACTCCTCCTAGCACAGATGTTTAATTCACCTTCTATGGAGTGCGTTGCACTGTAGATGTCTATGCCCTCATCTAGAATAATGCAGAGCCTGAATGCCTGGTTGTTTATATAGTACTGCAACTAGAAAGTAGGTGCTTGCTGGGCAGTCACAAGTGAACACTGGTTTCTGTACATAGTGCTCCTTTGTCATCATCAAATACATAACTCTCTATTGTAAAAAATGAAATGAAATGAAATAAATAAAATAAAATAAAATAAAATAAAATAAACTCTTTCTGCTTATTAAAACCCAATAACAGAGGAATCCTATGGAAGGTGCAGCATCTATAAGACCTGTGCTGAAACCAGAAGTGTTGGGATTTCTCAGAGAATACTGTAACATGACCATGATGACTGATTCATTTTCCAGAAAGAGAATTTCCTCTGACATGGGATGGGGAAATAATCTAGGAGAAGACAGTGGGAAGGTACCAGAGAAGAAGCCCCTAAGGATTCCCAAAACAGTGAACAATACTCTGGAAACCTGACTTGGTTTCATCCTGGGAGTTACAGTTCAGAAGGAAGTGGACATGTACTTCATCAAGGACCTCAGTGGACCTCAGTGTATTTTTTGGGGTATGGTGGACTATAAAAGGTTAATTCCATAAAGGTAGATATACATCTTCCTGGTAGGAGAGCCCTTTCTTTAGGAAAATGCATAGCTACAGCTTGGCATGAACAAAGAGGATGAGTCTGGTAAAACATCCGCCATCAGGGAGTTTGAACACAAGAACTTCTCCCACCCTCTTTCAGTGAGCACTTCAATGTCATGCTCCACAGATGGATTTTTCAATTTTATTGGGTGTTCTGATAGTCCATACCATGAGAAATATCTAGACAATTTTGTATACTGCGGTATGTTCTATAGTGGTTGAGAGAATTTTTTTCTTCCTATTTAAATTCAGTGAGTTTTTCAGTTCCAAGAAAGAAGGGAAAAAAAACAAACACCAGAAATTAATCTTTCATATAGTAGTATGATAGAAATGCCTTGAAAGAAAAAATGAGGAATATGATTTTCTCAGTCTGTTGTTACAGCCCCAGGCTATGGTAATAAATAACATTTTGCTTTTCTTCTCTTCCCCATTACTGTGGCACTGCTAGTATTGTTCTTTCTGGAAGAACTCCATGGTACAAATAATAAGATAAAACCACTTTCGCCATGTTGGGAGCTGAACATAGAACATTAACTTGAAAAATCAATGGTCCTTATAAGATTACAGTTTTCTGGAGATGGGGAAAGGAGACATTTGAGACCAGCCTTAAGTCTTAAGAAGTAATATATGAGACTTCACAGGCTATGCAGTACTAACTTTACCTACAGAAGGTTTATGGTGCTTAGGAAGGCAACTTAAGCTGGTGCTTACATATATCTGTGCTTACAACCAGCTGTGATATGCCCTATGTGGCGACTGAAGAGTGTAATATGTGCCAGGGTCTTGTGCTGTTATAAAGTTGGGATAAAGGTAGGGCATTCACCCTGACCTGGAAGCTGGAATGTGTCAGGTAATACAGACATACTCTTACAGCACTGGTATTTGTTATTTCAGCAAGAAAGAATATAATACCATTGGGGCTGGTCTCTAAAACACTAATACTTCATATATACGGTAATTAAGAGGGAAACTCTCTTGTTTTGTGATCACGTTAGAAAGGAATGGTAGGTGTCTGTGGTAGGACCCTTACTGTAATTCGGATGAACACTTTATTGTAAGTATGATAGAAAGAGAGGAAAGTAGATGAGAGGAATCATAAAATAGAGTCATGGTAAAAGAATCATAAAATACTATTATTTAGTTTAAAAGTAAATCCTAGCATCTTGTATCAACAGAAGAGATCTTATATTTGTTTTAAAGCCTTGCTGAAATAAGACACCGCTATCTCAGCCTGAGGAGATAAAGAAAATTTCAAGGGCAGCTTGCATGTCTGGAATAACTCTCAAACTATTGCTGAGAAAAAAAGCTATCTCAATATCCTTTTTTCCAGTCTTTACATCTGAAAACTGACTGGTACTTGAGGTACCACAATAAGTTAAAGATCCTCAGGCTCCTGGTACATGAATATGACTGCCTTTTATGCTGACCAGATCAGCCTGATTTTGCTCCAAAAAAACCCCTGACTTGTGAGCTTTGGTGACCACAATATGCATCCCATCATGACCACCAGTTGAGAACTCTGCAGTGAGGGTTAGCTTCTGCTCAAGGCAGTCAGGCATGCAAGATATGAAGGCACCAATGTGCTGGTCCTGTGGGCCTTATCAGGCTGTGTGGGCTGGCTGAGTAGACCTCACACTCTTTACATACCTCTGCTACCTCTTATGTTACACACAGATTGGGAACTGCACATGGCTATACTGTACCTCCTACAACTCCCTTCTATAGGTACACCTGACAGTCACTGTCCTCCTTTCCTATCTTTGGGTATACTGTAAGAAAACAGAATCATGGTCCATGACAAGTCCAAACACTCCCTTAACACAGACATGCACGCACACACGCATGCATGCACACACTGATAAGAAGAATTAATAGAAAATGGAAAGTCTTGCTGAAAATGATAAAGATCGGCAGTAATTTAAAACATTTATACTCCGGCTCTATGTGCTCGTATAACTGTGCTCACCTAGCCATTCATCCAGTCTCAGGCAGTTTTAGGTGTGTTATAGTGCTAAGATGTTCCACCGGTCCAGCACGAACACGGACATGACAATCACAGCAGTGCAGTTTTTTCCTGGCCATGATGTGTTTTAAGATAAGTGGTCCTCCATTTCATTTCCTCTTCTTTCACTGGCTTATCTATTTATCCTGTAAATATGTGTATATAAACAGTATTTCTGAAGGTGCCCACTCTTTGTTGGCATTTTAAATAGCACAATGAAACCAATGCTAATAAAAATAATGCTGTGTTATCTATTTCTGAACTCTGGGTGTAATGCTAGGGGAATGTTTTTGTTACATCCTACTCAAAATATCTCTTCACAACTCTTTTCTTATCGTAAATGCTGATGTATAAAATGGCTGCTTTTTGTATACTCTGTGACCCTTGATGTATGATGATGTGCTCCTCCCTGACATTGGTCTGGCCATTGCCTTGCTCAAACACCGGCCTTGCTCAAGCAGATGGTGACTACAGTACTAGTTACGCTCGAGGCCTTGTTCATACAGAGAGTAATTTGCTATGCATGCTTTATAGGGAGATCTTAACTAAGCAACATAAAGGACTGCACATACAGAATCCTTTAGACATAAACTGTTGACCAAGTCTGGGACTAAGACTGCATTCAGGCACACTTATACTCCTTACCTCCTTGTCTCAAGGAGTTTAGAAAGCAATGGGGGGTGGGGGTGGGGAGCATTCTGAACCTTGTGACTTAATGGGAGGGCCTCCCTAACAATTTTATCTATCCCTATCCTCTATGCAGTAAATTATCAAATGTGTACCTTCCCATCATTGAATCTTTGTGAACTCATGTAAGCTTTACTAAAGCAATACTTTATATCAATAAACCACATTGCTGTTTCTCTATTCTGAGAGAAGTGTGTTTCTCATCTGTGACACAGTGGCTTACCATTTGGACCAATAACAGTGAGGATTGAGAGCCTGAATTTTACTCGTCTTGTGGTTTATTTCTGAAAGAACATTTAATAAACTCAGACTTACTGTCTCCTGTACTAAGCAGACAAGTAGATGTATCATTAAGTTATATAGACATTGGTTTACATTTCTTTTCTGAGACATTTCATTTTTTTCCCCCTACCTTATCATGATAAATACAATCTTAATTGGAAGGAATAATGTTGGCCAAACTATGCAGCTTAGCTATCTTTTGAAAATATTTTTGATAAAGCTGAAAAAATGTGTGGTGCTTGATTCCCTGATTCTCTCTAAAACCATTTAATATGGCTGTTAAAAAAGGGTAAGAAAAGTATGTACAAAGATTATTATTATGGGAAAAAGAAGGGGATAAATCAGAAACCTAATCACTAGTTTTGTTATGTTAGCCTTAGGCCAATACTATGCTTCTCCCCTAATGACAATATTCAATACCTAATACATATAGTAAAAAAATTGTCTCTGGTGTACTTTACACTATGCATATCCCCAAATTGTCAGCAGCTGCCTGGTCCTCAGACTTCATGTTCATTCAGCTGTTGACTTATCTGTAATGACTGCCAAGAAGAGGATTGAGTAGTACATAGCATAGTAGCTGTTCTAATGAAGGCTTTTCTCTCCAAGATTTTGAATTTCATATTTTGGTTGTAAACCATAATGGATTGGGCTCTTTGGTGACATAGCTGAACAGAATGTAAGATTACTTTAAATCCCCTAATGACTGGCCCCTCAAACTTTTGCCAGTTAACTTCCCCAGAATAATATTTCATGATACACAATTTCAAACCTCGCTTTTTCCAGGTATTTTCAACACAGAGAAGGCTTAAGCTTATTGGGAGAAAAAAAAATGAAGTTGAATGGTTGAATGATCAACCTTGCAAAAAGACAAAAATTCTCCTTCTTGGATAAATGTGTGCTCTTTAGGTATGTCTACAACAATGTCATTGACTTAAAGTAGCAATGGCTCAACCCAGCACTCATGAAATGAAGTGGCTGCAATTCTGCAAGCCACACACAAAAGGACTGTCTCACTTGAAAGAAAGTATTCTCTGAATGTCATATTTGGGGTTTTGAAAATCAGGAAAACACAAGAACAAGTACTAATTAGGTAAGTAGACAAGAAGTTGAAACCTATGAGCTGAGTTTCAACATCTAAATCTTGCTCACTGATATACCCTACCAACCCACCACTTTCTCTGGGGATTCACAATGAGTTTAAGTATGGTAATTCTGCAGTTATATTTCTGCTTAATGTGCATAGCATATGATCCCATCTTCCATCTGCTGAATTTCATTTAGCTTTTTTAAAGTGTGTGTTTCACAAAATCTGCCAGGGAAGTCAGTAATCCAAGCAGAGTGTGGACCATCAGCTGTTTCCATGCATTGTACTGAATGGTGAATCCAAAATCGGAAACAGGATATATCTGCTAGAATAAAGCCAACAGTGTGTTCATGATCATCTTGGCGTTTGAGAAAATGACAAGAGCAAATGGGAGGAGAAGGAGAGTGAGCAAGTGATTAATCTGCTTGCCAGCAGCTACCTAAAATGGAGTAGAGTAGGTTTTAGAAGACAGACTAACTGTGGAGATTGAGGAGAAGCCAGGAGTCTGTCATACAGTAATGAGGAAAAAGCACACAGGAAACCCTGGGCTGGACAGACAAACCAAGCAGTGACTTGTGATCTGTTGGCTTGGAAATAAGGTACCTCAGAGGGAAGAGGCAGCAGTGAGCTGGGAAAAAGGCTAAGGAAAGCTGAAGCTACTCAGTATGTTTGTCAGTAGGCTGTGGTCTCGTGTCTTTTGGCCATGCAGAAGATCTCTTCAAGGAAGACAGCTGTACAAAGTGGCTCAGTGCTAAACTGTGTAGCACCTGTGGGACTTCTGGCAGCTGCTGTAACAGCTCGATTTGTTTTCAATTTACTCTATATTGCTTTCTGTGAAAAAGGTCTAGCTGAGAAACAAGGAGAAAGGTTGCTTATTTCCAGGTGATGCTGTCTGACTCCTGCACCACTCTCTGGTGGTGCTCTCTTGAAAGCTCTCTTGAAAGCAACTGGGCAATGCCAGGAAAGAAAATCTGTGTGGGTCAGAAAAGCAGACTGCAGCTAGAAAATAATTCAGAGGAGTGAGAGGAGCTCTTACAGCAAAAAGCAGACATATAAGTGACAGAGAGAAGGAAATTCAAGGGACCAGAGTGAAATAATGGCAGCTTCTGATGAAAATATCCTGTCCTTTAAAGAAACAGTGGGAACAGAGGAGATTTCCTTTCACACAATTAGTTTTAATCTACTTCACCTGACCTTTGATCTGAGATTTTCTCTGTATGAAGTATTTTTTGCAGCGCTAATGTTTCCTGCTCTAATAAAACTTAAGTATAAGCAGGAAACACTGATATAAAAAATATATATATATTTATGTTATGTATATATATATTAATCAGCAAGTCCAAACCCTCCGGGATCCATGCTTCAGGGAGCATCCAGGTATTTTCCACAGCAGCTTCCATGGTGGAGACAGAGGAAAGTATGTCTGACAATACCCCTCAGAGAAGCAGGTTCAAATAACAAATTGGACAGAAATCTTGTATGCCTTTCTTGTATGCTTTAAATTCTGGCTCACTGGCAACTTCTCACTATTAGTGCCTCCTACTCATTTCCCCTGCAAGAGGAAGGATGAGTTCAGAGAAAGCCTCTTGGATGGGGCTCCATTGACAAGAACAAAAATAGCCAACTGGCAAATATTTCAGATGTTTAGATCCTGATCATTTTATTGCTGCCAAGGCACTTATTGTTGGGAGGTCCCAGACACACCTCACAGAAGAAATGTAGATACTTTTGGAGTTGAATGGTGATCTGAACTTTGTGATCCTGGGACCAAAACTGTAGGTAATTTAAGTGGCAAATTTGGGTTCCCATGTCCCATCTAGGACTTAACCTTTAAGTTTCACTTCGCCTTTTGTTCCTGTACTGGCAAGTTGCAAAGTCATTAGTTATTTAAATGGCATAAATTGGTTGGCCTTGTACTCATCTGCCTAAAAAAAAGCCTGCCAGGCATCTAGCTAATAGCTAGCTCATAATCTTTGGATGTTTTGCAGGGTCTCTTTTCCATTTCAGCTCATTTGTTTAAGCAGTACAAATTAGAAGAAAGAAGCTTCAAATGAAAATTAGTTTAAACCCAGTCTAGGTAACATCCCTGCCACTGCCAGTTGCATTGAAAGAAGATTCCAGCCCAGGAGACAAGTGTAGTTGTGCCCTACGAGTTCCTACGTGGTACAGCCTTAAGGCCAACTGACATCAGCTTACAGCATCCAGGAACCATAAATGACACCTTATAGCTTCTAGTCATCCTTCCCTGAGTAAACACTTTTCTGTGCAAGAAGAAAAATTTCTGCTAAGCATAAGTGTCAGGAGATTATTTTTTAAAATACATAGCATATTCTGGCAACAACCCGGCAACAGTTGTTTCCTTTTGCTTAAGAAAAGAGTATTATAAACACAGAATTATTTCTAAGGTTCAGCAAAAATCAGCACACTAATTAAATACCAGCTTATATAAATGATTTCTAAGGTTCAGCAAAATTCATTTGACTAATTAAATACCAGGCTATGATAATTATGGTATTAATACTGTGGTAATGAAATTTTCTAGTTACCAATCTAATATCAGTGTGAAAAAAATATAAACCTCTTTGAACAGAGAAAAGTGAGCTTTTAGCAGAAAAAAAATGCAAAGCAAAGGATGTGGTGTCATCAGTGGACCGGCTCAATTATTTAATAGAACAATGCATTTGAAATGTGAGTTTGGAATTGCCATTAAAAAATTCTTTTCTGTGTATCTGCTGTGTTGAATTCATTCACTCCAAAGCTGGTGCTGTCATCTGTGGCCATGAGACTCATAAAATAAGTGGGTAAAAATGATCTAACAAGTTATTTTAATTGTCAGTGCATCGATGCTGATATTTCAGACTTCATTATTCCAGTTTTGACATTTTAACACTTCAGACAAAGGTTCCAATGAAAAAAAAAATCATGTTATCAAACCTTCGAGAAATGACTGGAAGAGAAGACAGGTAGTTGTTTGACAGAAATAAATCAGGCCACTTATTTACTTAGAAATGAATTAATGATTTTGCAGGGAAGTCTTTCTGCCTTCATGGAAGACAAACTTCATCTCTTAATAACAGAGAAAATACATTTCCTTGCTCTATTTCGCTCTAGCTTCTTTCTTTCTTTCTTTATTTCTGTTGTGGACACTAAGTTGTGGCCAAGGACAAAACTTCGAAATGTTAAAGAAAGCCACGTAATTTTTACTAAAATACATAACATGTTCTGGCAACAACCCATGAAGCAAGAGATGACATAGGAGTAACATAAATAGCTCTTGTCAGCATATCAGCACAAGGTATATGCTTGGTTTCCTATCATTCTTTACTATAGCCTACTGATTCATGTGACAGCTACAAGACCACTTTTCCTTCACAAGGATTAGTCATTGTGTTTCAGCTGTGAAAACTGTGAAAATGCCTTTTTCTCCTGATGAAAGCAAGGCTCAAGGAACTACTAACTCAAATGAGAACTTAGGTGTTCTTTCCTCACCAAATTGCTTGCAAATGATGATAGAAAGACGGGAAAACTCATTTTCAGTAATGTGATAAGAAAGAGCTAAATTAATGGATATGCAATTAGAGAAAAGAGGAGATGATTATAAATGAAATATCTTTCATTTAGATCTGAATATGTAGATCTGCTTTGATGAGTTAACAAAATATATTGCCTTTTCAGCACAATATTCGTTCATAATAATATTAAAGGGATTTGATTTCTTTGACTGGGAAGAAAGCCAATCCTAATCACAGGCACAATAAATTTGCTTTAATCCCCTTCTCTCTTCTCTGCTTTTTTTTTTTTTTTTCCTCTCAGATATTTGTACAACAACATTTCTGCACTGTCTATTCATTTATATGCATTGTTAATCCAGCACAGTCCTCTACAATGTGTATTATTGTATTCTATACAGGCCCCAAAATGGTTGCAGCAATCACTTTCTTAATTATATTATTAACCACATGGATACCACATGTTTTTTTTGAGAGAGCATGAGTTACTACTACTCACTACAATTATTGTAGCCAATAGTGAATAGAAAAAGATGAAAGAAAGGGGAAGAATTGTCAGAAAAAGGGAAGAGAACAAATTAGAGAATCATCCTAATGGAAGGAAAATAAAATTGATTTTAAAAATCTGTTTTATCTCTTTTATCTGTTCCTCTTTGGCTGGAGGAAATCATACTTCACAAACAATTGAGCTACATCATCTTATGAGAATTTGGGCATAAGGCTAAATCATGAGCATGAATGATTTGCTTAAATACATTTAATGAACCTTTTAACTTCCAGAATGATTTCTGTAGTCAGCAGATCTCTAATGCAGACTTTTCCTAGGCTGAAATATTACTGTTTATGTCTTGGGGTGAAAAGAGAGATATAAAGGAGAAATCTGAAATAACAAAAACTAAAACGAACTTTAAAGGCCTCCTTAGCCTATTCTCTCTAGCAGCAAGTTTAACCACTGATATTTTGTCTCTGATAAGGAGATACGAAATCTAGATTGAAATAAAAGGATGAATCCACTCACTATGATTTCATGATCTGCCTTGCCATTGAGCACCATTGACCTGATGTTTGATACACTGCCATTATAGAACTTTTCTTTTGATATTTAGCCTATTTCTTCCTCGTATGAAGAGGACAGTGACTTATTTTATCCTCTAAAGTAAATAGAAAAACTGGTTTCTGTTCTATCTTAAGCACTGAATTACATGATCTTTGTCAGATTTGTCTCCCATTCCTTTGTCTCTGAATAAAGAAATAAATCAGAGAAGTGTCTCTGTAAAACCCTTTGATTTCTTTATCACTCCTTAGGAAAATATTGTTAGCTTTCTGAATTATATTCATTAAAACATTGGCTTACACTCCTCTTCTATATTCTTGAATTTAATTGAAAAAAAAGCAGACGATTTAGAGGAAATTAAAAAAAAAATCTTATCATGATTTAGCTTAGTTTTGCATGCTGGAAGGTCCCAAAGTGGTTTTCATGTTGTTTTCCTAGAAGTCCTTTTTATGAGTAGCCGAGGACTAGGACACAGTCTAAGCCATTAAACATTTCTACAATGTCACCCCATCCCACAGCCTCACATAGCTTTCTCAGAGGAGATGTACCTTAAGAAAGAAAAAAAAAAAAGATTTAAACTGGAGACACCTTACTGCTGAAAAAGGACTGTCCTATTAAATGCCCTTCCATTCCCAAGGGTTTCTTTCACTGTAGTTGCAGATATGCTCACAGCTCCTAAAACTTTGTATTTCCTTGTACAAATCCGCTGATAGCTTTTTGCACCATGAATACATGAAAATGGGATTCCAAGGAACTGCATGTACAGAAGAAAGGATATTAAGGCACAAGAGATTATCTGAATTAATCATTATTTTCCGTATCTCAGACAGTGAAATGGAAGTCAGCATGGACTTAACATGCATTTGGCATCTCATGTTAGACCTAAAAAGCATTTGTGAGGATCCAAAACAGTAACTGCAGAGGGAAACACCACATGCTGTGGTGTGACTCAGGCCAGCCTGGTTTCCATGATGGCATGCATTACCACCACCTAAGTAAAGTGGGAAATGAAGGTCCCTGTACTCTTACCCAAGAGCTTAGATTACATTTAAGTAACATATGAGTATTCCCTCCCAGTGTGCTGGGTCTGGCTGGGATGGAGTTACCTTTCCCTGTAGCAGCCCTGTTGTGGTTTAACATGGTTGGCAGCTAAAGACCACACAACCGTTGGCTCACCCTCCCCCCTCCCTCTCTGGGATGGGGGAGAGAAATGGGAAAGTGAAGCCTGTGGGTTGAGATAAAGACAGTTTATTAAGACAGGAAAATAATAATAACAATAATAATAATAATGATAATAGTACTACTACTAAATGTGTACGAAACAAGTGATGCACAATGCAATTTCTCACCACCCGCTGACCGATGCCCAGCCTATCCCCGAGCAGCTGGCCCCCTATATATTGTTTAGCATGATGTCAGATGGTATGGAATACCCCTTTGGCCAGTTTGGGTCAGCTGTCCTGGGTCTGTCCCCTCCCAGCTCTTGCTGTACCCCTAGCCTGCCCACTGGCAGGACAGAGTGAGAAGCTGAAAAGTCCTTGGCTTGGTGTAAGCACTGCTCTACAACAATTAAAACATCAGCATGTTATCAGCACTCTTCTCATCCTAATCCAAAACATAACACCCTACCAGCTACTAGGAGGAAAATTAACTCTGTCCTAACTGAAACCAGGACAAGCCCATATAGTGCTGTGCTCCGCACTTGTAGGTAGAACAGCACTGGTATCACACCAGTGTTGTGTCTGCTGCTGCACAATACTGGCACCACATCAGGACTCCCTCCAATCCCCCCAGGAGCCAGCAGGCTGGGGGTGAGCAAGAGATGGGGAGGAGACATCACCAGGGCAGCTGACCTAAACCGATTAAAGGGATATTCCATACCATATTATGCCACACTCAGCAATAAAATGTGGGAAAGCGGAAAGAGAGGGGTGGGCTCTCGTTATGAAAATGTCTGTCCTCCCAAACAACCACTATGTGTATTGAGGCCCTGCTTCCCAGGACGTGGCTGAACATCGCTTGTTGATGGGAAGTAGAGAGTAATTTTCTCTCTCTGTGCTTCCGTCCAGCCTTTGCTTGTGTTTAACCTTAAGCTCTTTTCGTTGTATTTTCTCCTCCTTCCCTTTTGAGGAGGGGGAATGAGAGAGCAGCTGTGGTGGAGCTTGGCTGCCCACCCAAGTAAAACCACCACATACAGTTACAGGAAAGATGGAAAGTTTAACCATGATTTTAAGGGATATGTCTTATCTTCTCTTGTTCTTTAGTACTGTTGTTTTTTAAAAGGCAAGCTTTACTCATATGATTATGTTAAATACGAAGACAAAACAAATCATGTGGGTGCTCTTTCTGCTCTGATCATAAAACCTGTGACTTCCAGAGATACTTATGTTGAAATATGACAGGGATGCCAAAGAAAATAGACTCATCTCTAGCTTTCCTCACCCCAATAGACTCAGCATTTGTGTTTGTCTCTATAACGAAAATAACTTTTTTTTTTTTTTTTTATTATCTCCATAGGAGGCAGTATCTCCAGCAGCAAAATACCTTTTAATCTTTTTTATGAACACGTTTGTGTGGAGTTTGAGGAACTGAGTAAGTGAAGCTGCTTCTTACAAAATTAAACTGTGAATAATACCTAATGCCAATTCAGACTACAAGTCTGAATTCTGGTTTACACTTAATTACATTAATCACTGCTGTTCCGTTACTGTCTACACCAATGATAAAATCTTGACTTATCTACGTGAATAATTGCTGGTTGTGATCAAGCATCTGACAGAGTTTTTGAAGAAGAATACTCTTGTACATGAAGCTCAGGTGGATGTTGGCTCTTATTGATGATTGTGCAAAGTTCAGCTCATGAACAAATGCTCTCTGATTTGCTTTCTGACAAGGGAACTGGTCTTAGGCACAAATGCTCTAGCAATGCTTTCTAATACTGTGGGGCTTGCAGGTGTTATGAGTCTAAGTCTAGCACTGGAAATTAATTTCAATAACTCACACAGCCAATTTAGTTATCAGCTTTTCTCGTTATGAGTCTGAAGATAGCATCTCTTTCTGATAGCCTGGAATAATAAGCAGCTTCACAAGTTACTAGAAAGACACTATGAAGAATGATTTTAAACATTTTGGAATGCACTAATATCTCCCAAATTACATTTAGATTTGTTGTTTTCTTCTTAACAATCAAAATGCCAGTCAGTAATACAGCTTTTCCTTTTCTAGAGATACCTGTGTTATCCTGTCTACCTTCTTTTGCATGACTGTCTGTTAGAAACAACATTTATCTCACCTCTAGACAAAGGTTGCAACTCCACATACTAGCATTAGGATCTGCTAACATCAGGAGCAGTGCTTGCATTTTACCCTGTGATCACCCGGTCCTTGCTTCCCCAGCTCCAAAGAAGAAAGGCAGAGGGAAGACAAGGGCAGCGGAAGTGGGACCCAGTCACTCAAAAGGCCATTTTTTGTTAAGGCAGGGGACTTAAAATGCTCCTTTATGCTTTGAAAAGCAGAAGAGAATGGTTACCTTGTGTTTTCTTCCTCATACTGTTATTCTGACCATTTTTAGGTGCAACTACAGTAAGTGCTAGCATGTTTGAGATATTAAAGTGTGAATGGAATAGGCGGGTGTGGCTGCACATGGCTTGAAATATGTGGTTGTAAAAATGCGATTAATTTGTGGGGTCAATATTCTCAGCTAATGCAGCAGTGGAGCGGTAACATTTCCCTTACAGTATGGTTTTCAATATGTGTAATTCCTTCACCAAAAGTAACTTATTACAAACTGAACCTAATACTTGCTAGAGTGCAGGAGCATTAATTTGCAAGTATTAAACATCAAAAAGTGAATGCAACTCCTTAGAGTATCATTCAATTATTTCCCTTCCATTTCTGTATACCTGGACATCTATTGCTGCCTCCTGCTGTAGATGACATAAAAAGGAGAAGCTGTCCTTCTATTCAACACGTATACACAGCTTGTTATTTCCTATTTATGACTAAGTTCTTATTTGCTGTAAAAAACAAACAAACAGACAAACAACAACAACAACAACAAAAACTTGAAGTGAAAATAGAACCATACAATCATTACTGCAAATAACTAGAAGGATGCCCATTGATTATCTGGAATGAATCCTCAGCAACGTGAAGCTCAACCTTGGTGCAGCTGAAGGACACAGTTTTAGTACCTTTTGTGTCGTTTGCATTAACAGAGTTATTAGCATATCAAGCCGACATTTGCTGTTAATCTGTTTCTAAAATGCCTTAAGTTGTGCCAGCAACAGCATCCCAGTATGTGTGGCAGTATGAACAGAAAATCCAGTGTCCTATGGGCTCCAGTTCCAAATCTGGTCATCATTTGTTGAGGTCATCTCTCTGTCTACATATACTACGTATATATAGATGACTTTGCATCCTCACCTGGATCCTGGAATGAACATAATTTAGATTTCTGGGTTTCAGCCTTTTAATTCTAGGCTGAAGTACTTCTCTATACCAAAATCATACCCCTGTAATTTCAACAGAGCAACAAGCACTACATCTTTTTGAAATTGCAACATTGTTCTGTTTCTTGTTTTTGTTGCTTTGTTTTGTTGTTTTTGTTGTTGTTTGATCATAAATTTGGTCAGTTCATGAGATGTAGACATTTCACAAGTGTTATTCTTTAGTCCATGAATTAAACGCTTTAGTTATATCTGATCTTATTAGTATTAAGTACATCAGATGTTGATGTAAAATGTTGGTTTACAAAATATTGCATAGCAACAATAGCCTATTTTTGCATTTTGCAGCTTTGAAATGATCAATTTCAGGTGAAAACCTGAAATATTTGAAGGTTTTTCCTTGACATCTGGGTGATTTTTTCAAATAGTGAAATGTGGAAACAAAAGCAATCAGAAAGTTTATGTACTACATCACACCTACTCCAATGCCTTAGTTCTTTCCTTCTTGTTTCTGTAGAAGTTAAAACTGAGTGGGGAGAAAACTATATTTGAGGTTTTGATACACCTTTATAAACTGTTAAATAGTATCCTGTGTTTTGTTTGATTCTTCTTGATTTTGTTAATTTGGTGATATAGTCTTTGTTACATTTCACTACAGCACTTTTATAAAGAATTGTATTTGTCTGAAGAGCAACCTTCCTTTTTTTTTTTTTTTTTTGTTATTGTTCTCTCATGTAATGCCATAATCCTCTGTGATTTTAAGACAATGTTCTCAGCAAGAGACTGAAATATCACAAAGAACAATCTGCTGGTGAGCAAAAGCAGAAGACCGATTTCTCTTTGCAAAAGGCAAATTCTTTTCATGGGGTTTTGCTCAGCATAACAAAGGGAGCCATAGCAACATAAGTAAGCATACACATTCTTGTTGTTTCAAAAGCTGTAATTGACCGGTAGGGTTGAGACAAAATTAAAGACCAAAATCACTAGTGTTCAAAGTTTGCAAGCAAAAAATGTGATGTTACTTCAAGGTTTGGATTCAGACTTCACAAAAAATCAGGGATAAAGGTCACAGACAAGTACATTTGAAATCCCTGGGATTTATGCCTGCTTTATAGCAGATTTAACAACTAGAAGGGTGTGTTGTGAAATACAAGACTTTTTGCAGAGTGCAGGATGTTTGGTGATAACTTTCCTAACTTCTGGAGGTTCAATGAATTAGAAAGAAAATCTGCCATGCTGGCTGTTATTGCTTATATTACAATTCTGACTAACAATCCAGATCTTTTTCTATAGACAGGCTGTCATGACACCAGCATCAAATACTGTTTTACTCCTCCTGTAGACCAGACGCTATTTTACTTGGAGAGTCACGGTCTGCCTGGGGATAATAAGAGAAAAACTTGGCCTAGATTCAATCCATAAAGACTTAATGGGAGAGAATATTTTCAATAGCAGCCATTGTAGCTTCTGGGAGGGTGTTGGTGGTGGGGGAACAAAGAAACCACAACCAACAAACACATGCACAAAACAAACAAAGAAGCTGGGAAAAAAAAAAAAGAAAAAGAAAACAACAACAACAAAAAAAGAGTACTGGAATATATCCATTTTTCTATATATCTATATATCTATATATATATGATATATATCATCTTAAATTGAGATAATAATTTTGTCTGAGTAAGGAAAAAAATAATCTGTAAAACACAAAGCCTTAGGTAAGCAGTTTAAATCGTATTTACGACCTTCAGATTGAAAAGTGACACTTAGCTTGTGATAATTAGATGAGAGCTGACATACAGCTCTCAAACCTTGTCATTACTAAGAAATAACAAGCAAATGGAGTTTGTAGTGCTGGAATTTCCACTGAGGATTTTCAAGGAGCACTTTTTAGCACAGTGCGACACAATATTTTCATCAGTAATCAAGAGCCAGATTTAAAATACAACAACAACAACAAAACAGAAAAGAAAAAACAATGTACATATTACACAAAGATGATTCTGAGTGATAAATAATGATGGCCAGACAGTCATAGTTTCAAGTTTTGTTAAATAGTAGCCATCCAAAGAAAAAGATGCATAAGCATTACCAATTGCAAATACGGAAGTTACCACCATGCTTCTTTCATGGCAAAACGTATTTTCTAAAAAGGTAAGTAACTGAGGATAAAATTACAATGTTGTGGTGTAACAAAAAGTCTAGTGTCACCCTTAGTGCCACGAAAATGGAATTATTGAGTAGAAGCATGGCTTCACCTCTGTAAAGGACTTTGTTCCTATAGTATGGGTGTACTTTATGCTGTGGTTATCCAGGGTTTCAGAAGGATGTTGAAAAATTGCACAAGACTAGAAGTGATGAAAGATCTGTAACATATGGCTTTCTTTTAAAGAACGGAAGAGTTCACTTTGTTTAGTGTATCAAAAGGAAGAGTAGTATATCAAAAGGAAATCGAGAAATGGCATCATTCAGTTGGAAGTTTTTCTCCTCAGAAGGAGAAAGGACTGGGATTATTAAAATTATTTCCAGCTCACTAAAACAGAAAATGTGAAGAAAGTCAATGATCTGGAATCAAAGCTGAATAATTTAGATGAGAAATTAAATATGTCTTGATGAAAGCCATAATCAATTATACAAATTACCAAGATACATTAAATATAAATATGAAAAAGAAACAAGTAAATATAAGCAAGAACAGTATTTTTATAATCAGAACTATTATTGATTAAGGTCTTTTGATTGAGATTAAATACTTTATAGGAAAACATTTTGGCCAATTTCAAATTATTGAGATTAATATGAGAATAACTATGAGATATTCAAGATGTACTCTAAATCAAAGAATATGGGAGTTCTTCCTGGCCTTCAGGTTTTGTATCAACATTTCTATGTCTATCTTTTAAAACAATTTTACTGTGTATGTAGTAGCAATGCATGAAACAGGCATAAGGGATGTGTATAAAGAAGTAGTGATGGAATAGGAAATCTACTTCTGTACATCTCCTGCAATGCCTTTTTCTCTGCTTTCCTCCCTTTCTTTAAAACTTTCAGGGCTGTTTCCTAATACTGAGGTTGTATAAAGACGGATTTATCTTAGAAGGATAAGAAAGCTCTATAGAGATAATACTTTACAAAATGCTTTTATGTCTCAATTGCACTTTCCAGTTCAACTGATAAATCCACAAAGCACATGGGAGAAGGCAGGGGGGAGGTTGTTTCACATAATCATTCAAAAACAGCTGTGATATCTAATAAAATCTGGAGATTGGTAGTAAACCCTACCTTTCCTAATTTCTGCTCCAACATGTAGAGAAATGAAATTTTTAGGACCAAAAAATAAGCTGATGAACATTCACAACAACACTGTAGATGACATAAAGATCAAGCCACGGGAAATTCTGTGACCGTGGCCTGCTAAGTAGAATATGTGCAATGCAGAGTTAGTATTTATTCCCCCCAGAAAATGCTGTTAGATAAACCATGGCCTTTTTTTTTTTTTAATTCTCTTTTTTATCTTATTTTTTACTTTTTCCCAAAGCAAAGTTGCAGCATTCTAATTAATGAATTCCTTTACTTTCTGAAAGTTTTGTACATGAAGAAAGGCAATCATTTGGCAGTGTCTCATCCCAGGCTGATACTGGGAGCAACCAGGGAAACCTCACATTTGTATGGTTGTGATGAAACACCTGATTAACTTGACATCATCATCATCAGTGGATATCATGGAAAATTAATGCTTAGGATGCCTGAGAACATGCTTGCACTACTAATGTAGACCAAGGCAGAGAGTTCCTGATTTAACAAAGGACACCAAGGTAACAAGCTGCAACAGAAATTCTTAGTGGGTACAGCAGGTCAGATCCAGAAATAGTCACGAGGTGCTGTCTCTTAGGCAGGGCAAGGCAGTCTTAGGTGAACGTGGCTTTTAGAAGTAGCTTTGGTGGACTGGAGTATGGTAGAAATAGTCTGGTGGTTCTGTTGGCATGAAAGTCTTCTGGAAAATCTTACCTCACCAGTGTACTATATTGAAGCATCAGGCTCAGTGCTATACCACCTGCAATCTTGATAATTATGGTGAAATTTCCCTCCTAAATGTGCATGCACATAAAATGTGTTATTTATAATGCAGCTTTTACATGAGAGCTCCCTGCCTTTATCGCATGCTCTATAATATACATGTTGTTTCTTTTCAGATCAGTACCAACATTATTTTTTAAGTGTGTTTTCCTTGCTTTCCTTATTCTTTCTCTCTGTTTATCCATAGCAGAGCCAATTCCAAGCTGTATGAAGTCAGCAGAAAGACTACTGCAAACTTCAAAGGAACCTGAATGTGTTTTTAAGAACATTTTAACGTGAGCCCTCTCTTGTGTTGAAGGATCATTTAATTAGTAGCATAGGAAATACAAGCTGACAGCTCCAGGCTCTGTCATACTCCACAGAAAAGGACAGCTCTTCTGAGCACAGCATCTCATTTGTTCAGATTACCTGTCATGTTTGGGGAGGCATGTTTAGTATGGCATCGAGTAGTCTTGAGAACACAGAAGCCATTTTCTTGACTGGTGACAAGCCAAGACCAGTTTATACAATTAAAAACCTGCTGGTGGAAATGGCTATACATCTTGTTCCCAGCACCTGTTTGCACTGATAACATATCCTGAATTAGGTCTGATTTGATTTGATTTCAGTGAATCTGCTAGTGTTAATTTGTTTGTTCCAGAGTCCCACGCTTCCCCACATACAGCCTGATTGATTTCCAAAGCAGACACTAAACACTTCTGTTTACCAATGACCCATTTCATAAACCAGTGTGACACAGAAATGATATCTCAAGTAATGTTTTGCTATGTAGAGGTTCTGACTGCCATATCTGGAATTGAAGGAAATGTTGACAAAACAGGCTTACTTTTTTTTTATTATTTATTTTTTAATTTACCATGCCAAAAATGATGGCTGTTTATATCTACTTGCTTTATGCATTGCTGGAATATCCTGATATAACGTGTTTTTTCTTGTGCAAGGGAAGATACTCTCTCACTGTGCTCTGCAGAATACATCTAGATCAATCTCCCAGCAAGGCTAAAATTCATGAACATAGTGGCCTTTGTTGATTGTCAACAAAACCAGCTAAATTTATCCACATTTCTCTTTAATTATTGATTTATCAGTTATGATTGATATAAATAGCATTGCCCATTTTGCCTTGCACTTTCTTTATCATTTGCCATTCATCCTGTCTTATGCAGTCTCAACTTAGATCTACAAATGATTTATGAAGCAAAATCCCACTAAGTCTATGTGCATACTGATTTCCTTTCTTTCTCATCATCCCTCCATCTCAAACAAAAGGGACAGTGCTGGGAGGACTACTGTGCAATTATACATACCTGAAGATAAATAAAACCTTTTTCTTTATGCACATGGGAGAATCTTCCCTCCTCTAAGAATGTATTGGAACTTCTACAGAAGGGATATCTTAGTCCAAGTTAGTGAGTATTTATGTTGTGAACAGAATTAGGATCTAAATGATACATACAGAGGAACAATTTGCTAGAGCAATTAGCCTGAGGATAATGTGTTTCCCTGACTGGCTATGTGACTCCATGAGCTCTGTGTTTTAAATGATATTATCCATATAATTAATATAGATTGCGGAGATGTCCAGAATTATAATGAATATGGTAACTCTTGAGCTAAACAGATAATTATATCAGGAGGAAAGAATTAGCCAAATTGTGTTGGGTTTTGGCAGACACTAACATTGGATAACTATATTCGCTTTCATTTGTCCTTAGCTGATACAAGCAATCCAGTCTCCAGAGATGAACAGATGTACAGAGCTCACTCTGTCACCTGGTTCACCATCTTGTCCTTTACTGTGTTCTGTCAATGGCAACAAGCTGGTACTGGCAACAATTTGGCATGGAAATTCAGGAATGAAGCATCTGTCTGAACATATAGAAAACATTTGAATTATAGCGATATCTTTTCTTTTTTTTTTTTCCTTTTTTTTTTTTCTTACTTTATGTGCATTTTAATAAATCAAATGTCTCAAAATCCAAACCATTAAGGCTTAGCAGGAAGCTCATTATTTTGGATTCAGTGACTATAATTTTAGCCTCTTGGAAACAGTTGAAATTACTCTAACTGCTCTTTATTTGGAAAGCTTTTGAGGCCAATAGTCTGCCTGGTGTCTCTCACTTCTGCCTTGGCAGTTTCAAAGTATATGCCAGTTTAGTCCTTGCTGGTGTGCCAAGTAACTAAAGATTATCACCAGTGATAATGTTAATTATAATTATGCTTAAAAACTATGCCAAAAATATTTTTTATTTGGCAAAGACAATGTGCATAAATGTTATAAAATTATAAAGGTCTCAACCAACATTACAACATCCCTAGAATATGGGATTCTAAACAGAGTCAAGCCTTTTCCAAACAAAAGTTTTTTGATAAAAATTTCATAGATGCTCAAAACAAAAATGGTCAAGAAGTAAAATATTAGAAATGTGTTACCTATATATATGAGTATATACATGACTCTCTCCTTCTCTTTTCCTTCCTCCCCATTTGTATATCATGTATATTATGTTATGGTATATTATTTGTTTGCAATATGTTATATAGCCTATAACATAATGAAATTATATATATGTGTGCATATAAACATGTGTATGTGTGTGTATATGTGTGCACTTTGTATGTAAGAATATAGTATGAATAATATATACTATATATACCTACTTATAATATTATGAACAAAACATTAAACTTTGAATATCTTTAAGGTTTCCTAAATTTATTAATTGTTTCCATTGTATCATTTCCTAGCTTTATTCAGAATCACCTATGAAGCTAATTTTTCTACCAACCCTAATGAAAATATATTTTATTCTCATTACTGTGGACCACTACATGACCTTCTAAGGTACTTGTCCTTTTCAAATGCTGATTGTGGGATTGTGGGGTGCAAATTTATGCATGGAAAAATTATTTTTATTAAGTTTACACTCGTCTTCTCCTGTTTATGCTTTTACACCTTATTTGGTAAATTAAAAGACAACTATTGTGGTGCTAATTTTCCTCTTAGTACTTGTATGTTTTCCCTTGTAATGTCTCATATCTTTGTTCATGGTGTGAGATGGAGTGTCCTACAGCTTCCTTACTTCAGGGAACTGCTTTATTTGTGGATTCATCTTACTTGTTCCAAAAAGAATAGAAATACTATGAGTGAAAATGAAAACAAAATTAAACCAAAATCTGAAAATGAAAGCAAAAAGGAATTCTCCTTTTATACATGCAAAGAGTCATTTATCCTTGGCAGTTGTTAATAGGAAGTAATAATATACGCTTTAAACATGAGCCCCCCTTGTGGCATCCTCTCTTTCTGTCAGGTTTCTATCAGAGCAGTGTATATTTACTTTCTGTAGGCAAAACAATGTGAACTCTACTTTGTTGCTTGAGATTCCTCATCTTATTGCATCTATGAAAAGAGTAAAAAGAGACACATTCAGTTTTTACATTCTCAAGTAATATTAAAAGGTATTCAGAATAAGAAATAATTTTATTAAACATTTTCCCAACTAAAATTACTTTATCATGTTATGAAGACTTTTTTGTAATTAATACTATTTTGATATCTCTCACTTTTATTTTTTTACTGTAGCATTGCAGGTAAGGGAGAGTTGTGATTTAAAACACTTTGTAGATGAAAGATTTACTATCTTCCAGGACAGTACCACAGAGCTCTTATTGAGTGTTAATACTACTGAACAAATTGTCTCTTAGAGTGTTAAAATTCTGTGCTTTCAGACAATTTATGTGATCCAAGTAACAAGAGGTTCAATTTTGCTTTTTAAATATAAAGCACCTGTGTATAAATTATTGCTCACAAGTTATAATTCAGTAGTTAGGAATTTTCTGCAAGATGAATGTAGATAATACAGTGAAGCCACAGATTGCTCATTTAAATTTTATTTTTAATTTTATTGCATGAGTAAGATAGTATATAACATTAACCACATGAAACATACTTGTAACAATACTAGGTCGTTTTTCAAATTCGTAGAGCAAAATAGAATCATAGAATCATGCCACATGGATGATGCTAGAGCATTTCTATATATCTTGTACTTATATTGTGATTCAATATATGAGTAGGGAAAGGAAGATCATGACTTTTATAAAATCTTAGACTTTGGCCTACCTGTCAAGACTAGTAAATGACTGTTGACTTATATTACAAGCCACTGAAAATAGAAAGGCCCCTATTACACCACAAAAGTGTGTTGTTTCTTGCTATGGAGCTGTGAGGCCCAAAGGATACAATGCAGCTCTATATGATATCCCCTATGTCCCAAGCAAACAGAAAAGTGTCATCTATTTGTTCATCTTTTTTTTTTTTAATATGCTCTTTATTCACTTTTAAATGGAAATTATTTTCAATTTCTTTTTAAAAGAAAATCTATGACAAATGAAAAATCAGTATTATGTCTATCTACAATTTGTAACTGTGAACTGTGACATCTGTTTTTCATGGATTTTCATGGATTCTGCAGAGCATGCCTGGAGGTCCCTTTGGACGTCAAGGCAGTCACTGATATCAGACTCATTAGCCTGTGCCTGGTTCAGCAGCTACCACAGCTGCTGATTTGAACTACTTGGCAACCTGCTGTCACCAAACCTCATTGCTAGTTGTGTGACTTTGCCCTGGGCTGGGAGCTGCTTGTGAACTGCTCATGAGCCACAGGATATTAAAGGGCCACAGAGCAGCTGTACTGCACCGTATCAATCAGTTGCCCTAAACCATATCTTCATCTACTTTCCTTGGTGACTGCTAATGGGAAAAAGGAGTGTTTCATTCCTAATCCTCACTTGATGGAAATCAGTGTCACCGATGTGAATAGAGCTGCACCAGTATGTGCTGGCCCATGCTGTGTTCTGCTCCTTAGAGTGCATTTTTTTCTACATTAATTTTTTGGGATTCTAACCCCTAAGTAGTGTTGTTATACTCTACATTACTAAAGGCATGTTTTATTTATATGATAATAATGTCCTAGATAATTTAATATAATGTATCCTTAACTTGCAGCACTGGCTATTTAATGCAAATAACATAACCATCATAAAGCAGCACACATAATTTTATGCAAAGAACACTCTAGCTGGCTATTCTTAGTATCCACATGAAAAGCTGTTACTATGATAAATATACTGGGCTAAATTTTGTTATATATTTCAGAGCCATTTGTAAAAAAAAAAAAGGGCAATGAAATATATTTCCTAAATTTAGATCAATTCCAAAGCTTTTTCTCAAGATGATTTTAGAATATACAACAAATTTGTGATATTCGGTATTTCAAAGAGTAACAATGATCTCTAAAAACTTTATATTTCTTTACTGTTTTCATCTGTAAACATATTGTGTATCTTGAAAACATTGTCTTGATTGTACAGGAAATTATTAATTTCCTCTGTCTGTTTCAATTTTTTATATGCTTGTTCTGTCATTTTCAGGCTCTGTTTCTTCCTTCTAGTTTCTTTGTCATTTGCAGGGGAGGAAGGAGAAAAAAAAATAAATCTCTCCTGTTCTTATATACTTTTATTTCATTATCTCTGTCCTGTTACCTTTGTACATCTCCTGTCTCAGCAGAGGTTCACGATATTTCTATCAGAATTTCATTGATATAAATGTTATGAGTGTCTTTTCAATATTTTTTTCTTAAAAGAACCGATTTATTGCAATGTAATCCTTTTACTAGTGAAGTAACAGGCTTAACAACCAGGATCTGGTCTTCAAACATACTTTCTAACAAAAGGTTAGATTGAGGGCAACATCCTCACAATAAAATCTGTAACAATGACCTGTACTTGTTTCTCATTAAAAATACTACTGCAGAAGAATGAGTAGGGGGAGAGTTTAACGTATTTCCCCTTACCCATTCCCAGTTTCTGCTGTAGTGGTGCTTTGGAGCTGATCCTGACAAAAGTGATGGTGATGAAGGATATATTAAGTCAGGCATCCTGACTGAATGTACCAGTATGCAGATAGCTGGTTGAAACCGAGCAGCCACAGAAGTCTTATGCCAGACCTCCAGTTGCATTTTAACTGCTCACACATGGAAAAATGTGTTGAGCCATCAAGGATGAGATCATATCTAGGTTTGCTTCAACCATCGTAACAATGTTTTATAATGCTGACAATCCTATGTAACTGTAAGTAGTTTGTATAATGTTTTACATTGTAGTTATGTGAACAACACTTTATTTATCAAGACACATTTTCAAGAAGCAGAAATAAATGAGCTTTACAGAATTTAACTCATAAGGCAAATGTTCCAGTTCGTAACTGTTAAAGAAGAAATGATAAATGCATGTGCAACTTGCATCACAAACAGAAACTAATTCTTGTAAGTGTTCTCAACACATTGGGTGATGTTTCACTCTTGGACACATATAACATCAGAGGCGTGGCTCTTATTTTGTGTATATTGAGGTCTACCCCCACAAAGAACTTCTGGGTAACATCTTTCTGAACCTCATTTCCACCTGGCCATCCCAGCACCCAGCCAGCCCCCACTGCCAGAAGCAGTGCACTGCACACATGCAGCAGCCCACCACTGGGGGTTTGCTGGGTATCCTTGCAGCTGAAGGTGTGTGGTTGTATGGGCTAAGCATAAGAACACTGTGTATGAGAAAGGAACATTAAATATGAGAAAGGTGTAAGGCCCCAACAACCAGCTTTCTTGTCATTCTGTTCATAAAATACGTAGTGAGGATTTATGACAGAGTTGTCTTTTGATCCTGCATTTTACAATGAAATTTGTTAAGTGAGGTAAAGGAGAACAACTTGAGTGCAGTGCCTCGTCCAGCTTCTCTAGCCCAGGACCACTCCTGTTCAGGTGCTGGTGCCCAGCCCAGTACCCGCAGACTGTGGGTCTCTGACCAGGCTGGGGGATGCAGCTTCTGCTTTCCCCTTTGTAGGCTCAACCCGTAGCAAAGCTGAGCATGTGTCCCAGAGAAGAGGACTGTGACACGATTGGCCACACAGGCAGCTCTAGCCAAAGGCTTCATTTGACAGAACTCACATAAAACATAGAAACAGATGGTTGACCCCCCTTCCTCCTCTCTGGCTGACACACAGACACCAATCTCTAGGCTCAAAAGCATGCACACATCCACAGATCTTTCAAGTATGTGGCATGGCCCCTCTGTCTGTCCAGCAGCCCTTGCCTGGATTTTAAAGTACTGGTGTGGCCACTTTGTCAGCCCAGCACCCCTGCCCAATCCCTGGCCGTTCCAGCTTTAAGTTTGCTGCAACATGCACACTCACATACCTGACCCTCATGCACACCATATTTGTAAGTCCACCTGGAACTACCATCACAGACCCACCACCCACCTGATACTCTGGCCAGGAGCCAGAGCCCCTGCTACTCGCTGGTAAGCCCAGCTTAATGTTTGCTAGTGAATACACATACACACCCCATGCACACTGGGTTTTGGAAGACACACTCACCCCACCTCAGCCAGGCATGTGGGCTATGACACATAGCCCTGCTCCAGCTGCCAGTGCAGGGCCTGTCACTTGCCTCACTCATGCCAGCCTCCCCCCACCAAAGTAGCTGAACTGCTCCCATCCCAGGTGGATGGGAGCAGAAGACACCACTCGCTCAAGGAGCCGATGCTAGGACCCCACTCACTCCAGTATGTGGCACTACAGTCTGTGGGCCTACACCTCCTGGGCTGACTCCACTAGCTGGCACCCAGTTCACTCATGCCAGTCTCTCAGTAGCTGGCATTCTGGGCACAAAGTCTTTGGAGACCTCCATAGGTCTAGAGAGGAATCTTCAGGTACTGATGCTAGGACCCTCACTTGCTCCAACAGCAGACACCACAGACCATGGGTGCCTACACCCCTTGTTTGATTCCAGTAGCTTGCACCAGAATTCCTCTCACACCAGTACCTCCAGAAGCTAGTTTTCTGGGCTCAAAGTGTGTAGGGCCCTTCCTAGATCCAGACTGCTACAGCCCCTCCAGCTACCAATGCTAGGACTCCCACTTGCTCCAGTAGCTGGCACCACAGTCTGTGGGGCCTACACACTCAGCCTGACTCAGTAGCTGGTACCAAGTTCACACACCAATTCACCAGTAGCTACTTTTCCAGGCACAAAATCCATAGGACCCTTACTAGATCCAGAGAGCTATGCCCCCCACTCTCGCTACTGATGCTAAATCCTCACTTGCTCTAGTAGCTGGCACTATAGTCCACAGGCACCTACAACCCTGGACTTACTCCAGTAGCTAGCATCAACTCTATTCACACAGATTGCACCAGTGACTGGCTGAGACCCTCACACTTGCTTTTGAAGCTGGCAACTCAGGCCCTTCCCTGACCTGATTCCAGTCATTGATAATAAGGTTCATTCACCCACATCCAGATCTCACCAATAGATCTCACTTAATCCTTGCAGCTCAAGTACACACAGCAGAGAAAGGGCAGATATGCAGAGAGACAGCTAAGAAAAGATTTAATGAGAGAAAAACAGAAGAAGACAGGACAGACTGTGGTGGTCAGGCAAACAAGCATACTGACCAGCTGTGCATGTTACATGTGACTGGCCCTTTTATACCCTCTTCTACCTAGCAGCCATCTTTGTTGCTCCTGCTCCCGCTTCCCCCTACATGCCCACCTGGGGTCTGCAGGGCTGTGCACTCTCTCAGCCCCACCCCTCCCTGGCTCACAGTCTTATCAGCTGTGAAGCTGTTATTATCAGCTGTTGATCTTCCCAGAAGTGTTGCCTGTAGCTTGATAGCTACTCAACTAAGTGTGGCTGGGAGGTTTGTTTCTTGTTATTGTCTCCATTTTTGCTTTGTCAGGTCTGTGTCTCAGCATTTTGGTTATTGTTTCCCATTCTTTACTTCTTATCATCCTGATCCATGGATTCTCACTCAGAATTCTCACTTGCTTGAATTAACAATCCCATATTCCATCTTTTCCTATCAATTAGTACAACTCACTAGGCTTTTCTGGGCAGTCTTCCAAATTAGAAGTCCTCAATCAGATAACCCAGCTGGAAAGACCAGGTTAGATGAGGCCCTGAACAATCTGATCTAGTGGGTGGCATCCCTGCCTATGGCAGGGGAGTGGAACTAGATGATCTTTGAGGTCCCTTCCAAACCAAGACATTATATGATTCTATGAATAAACATTCCCACATTCTCACATGCCCTCATCAATTAGTGTGACTGATCAGACTTGGTTCCCATCACTTCCTCCTCTTATTAATCCTTTGTTGCATTAGAAAAGGTTCTTGACCAGATATTCTTAAAATAGCAGACACTCTCCTATATGCCTTTACAGATTTAATGAGGTAGGCTTTTTGACATCTCCACTGTTGGAAAAGAATTAAAGCTGCTGCTGTGCTGAAAGACTGTTTGTCTGCAATGGAGGAGGCCTGTTATTGCCTGGGATCAAAGAACTGCTAATATCAGGAGTCAGACATTTCCTCCTTGTAATACCAAGGATGAAAATTTGAAAATTTCTTATGCAGTCTTGTATATGTGGATCTGGAAGATGCAGAAACATTACAGATCTTCTTGCCTTCTCATCAGAATGTTTTTGTTTGTTTGTTTGTTTTTTTTTACAACTTAGACTGAGATTAATGTGTTTGACTCTTATGAAGTCAAGATTTTTATTATGTATTAGCAGTTAATAAAAACACTGTTTTCTAGATCCATTTGTAACTCACACATTTATCTCAGCTTCCTTGTAATTGCTATGAAATAGAGTTTCAGATTATTATTTACCTGCTGTGTTACAATTAGCATGTTTCTAATAGCTTCAAGATGGAAAACTAAAGCTGAGCATCTGGGCCTAATTATACTCCTTGTCACCCATTACAGGAACAGGATACTTGTTGCTTTTGACAGAGTTAACAACCAATAGAATAAAACATAATGGTCTTATCAGGGTGCCAAGCCTAAAACTGTAATTAGTCAAAAATGAATGTAATTTGATTTGTGGAAAAACTTATCTGAGGAAGATGGGGATGCTACATTATATTTGGGTGAGTGATTAAAAGGACAGAAAATGAGCTTGTTTTCTTCAAAGTGCATATTCAAAACTAGAAGAAACCTGATTCATTTTTTATTGGCGTTATTAAGGATAAAGATTATAAACAGGGTACATCAAGGGAGCATGGAAAAGCTATCGTTTGGATTTCTGCAGCTATAGTCTCTCATAGTCTCTCATCATCCTCGTGTGGAATGATGGTACAGATGTCTCCCTGGGCTGACTGCCAGTTGCCTACCAAACCACTCTTACACTTTTCCTCCTCAGCAGGACAGGGGGGGAAAATAAGATGAAAAAAGTCATGGGTTGAGATAAGGTTGGGGAGATTGTTTTGCCCATGAGAGTACTTGGTGAACAGACTTGACTTGGGGAAAATTAATTTAATTTATTGACAATTAAAGAAGATTAGGATAGTGAGAATTAAAACCAAATTAAAACACTTTGCCCCTATCACCTGGTTCCCAGGCTGAGCTTCAACCTCAGCTTCTTTACCTCCTTCCTGCCTGACCAGTGCAGAGGGATGAGGAATGGGGGTTGCAGTCAGTCCATAACAATTATCTGCTGTGCCTTCGTTGTCTCTCTCTTTGCCTGCTCTGGTGTGGTGTCCTTCCTGCAGGATGCAGTCCTTCCTGAACTGATCCAACCTGAGCTTTCCATAGGCTGCAGTTCTTCAAGATTTGCTCCAGCATGGGTCTGTACCGCAGGGTCTATCCATCAGGAACACACTGCTCCAGCATGGGTCCCCTATGGGAAGCAGCTTCTTTCAAAGTTTATCTACTTGCTATAGTGGGGGTTCCTCAACGGGCTGCAGAGTGGAGATCTGCTCCGCCATGGGACCCATGGGCTGCAGGGGGACAGCCGGCTCCACCAAGGGCCTCTCCATAGGCTGCGGGGGAACTGCTGCTCCACCACCTCCTGAACAACTCCTCCACTCCTTCCTCACTGACCTTGTCTGCAGATTTGTTTCTCTCAACATTTTAAATCTCTCCTCTCTCCCAGCAGCTGTTGCACAGCATTTTCCCCTTTCTTAAACATGGTCTCACAGAGGCACAACCAACATCACTCCTTGTTTTGGCTCTGGCCAGTGATGGGTCCCTTGGAGTCAGTTGGAAATGAGTCTTATATGACAGGGGGCAGCTTCTGGACATCACATAGAGGCCACGCCTACAGCCTCCATGCTGCCAAAACCTTACCTTTATAGATCCAATACATTCATGTATAAAGTACTTTGGTAAGGCCAAGTGGCATTCAGTTAACGTTGATTGTGGGAATAAAAATCCTGATTTTTACTTATCTCAGGGCTTCTTAAAGGGTTAATTAAGCAATATCGTAGAAGATCGTCGAGATCTCTGTCTGGGAATTGTCAGCCTTGTTCTATTTAAACAGGAGCCTTGAAATAACATAATCTTGGAAATTATTATGAGTGATTTTTTTATTCCCTTTCAGCAATAGGTGTTCTTGATCCTGGCAGAAACACTTCTGTATTGAGCAAATCTCCACATTGCAGTCCATGGAGGAGCCCACAGTAGAGAAGGTGGATATGGACTGAAGGAGGCTGCAGCCCATGGAGAACCCCTGCAGCAGGAGACTCTGTGCTGGACCTGACACCTGTGGGGGACCTGAGCTGGAGCAGTCAGCTCCTGAAGGATGGATCCTGTGGTACGGACCCATATTGGAGCAGTTCTTGAAGAACATCAGCCTGTGGGAAGCTCACATAGAAGTGTCTGAGACTTGTTCTATTTTCGTTGTTTTTGTTTCCCACAAATGTATGCCAAGTCCTTCAGTCATAAAAATAAAAAAATGGAAATTTGCCAAAATGTTTCAAGTACTTACGTGTCTAGGAAACTCCAGGTTTATCAAATATCACATATTTGATCTTGTTCTCAAGCTTACACTTTCCAATCACTCACACATTTACACACAGGCAACAGAAAGGCACAAACTCCAGAAGAATTCTGGATTTTTTTTCTGCAGGTATAATTGAGCTTAGCTTGCCATAGCCCAGCTATTCTGGCACTTGCCTCTTCATGAGCACAGTGTGAATGTTTTAATCCTGTTCTACAGTCAGCTCATCAAAATACAGGACAGTTTGGCACCTCACAGTCGTAGATAGCCTCTTTCCCTCTACAATTACTTTGGCCTTCAGCTGCTATTCCAGACTCTCTTTCTCATACACTTGCCCCTCTTTTCACTGTCTATCCTTCCAATTTTGCAGTTTGGCAAATCCATAAACCTCCACGGCTTATTGCTGATATACAATGAAGCATTGAGCTGCCCATTCATTGTGCTTACTATTTTAAGGAGGCCTAACTTCTCCATCTCCTGAGCCAGAAGCACAGTTTTAATGTGTTTATTGGTGTTTATTGGGTTAAGTCTCTAAACCTCTTAGATCCAGTCTTGGTTTGCAGCCATGCACTATAATATTATTTATAGAAAAGTTACCTTTCCCCCACATTTTTTCCCCCAAGAAGCCATCTAATTAGGGTTTTTATGATTATTATTATTATTAATTTTAATGAGGACTCCAATAAACTTCAATTGTTATTTAATTTGTAAACCTACTCAGATTTGCAAAATGGATTAAAAGAGAATATTTTAGTTCAAATATCTCCTAGAGAAAATTGGAGCCATTCCAATCCTCCTGGCTTTCCCGACACACATGACAGCTTCCATTACGTTGTTTTCAATTCTCCACAACTGTTATGACAAATTGTAAAGACTACATTGTGATGTCTGTGTTATACTTGCCAAACTTTTAAGCAGAACTGGTTTATCAAAAAATAGGCAGACATATTTAATATCATCAATGGCTTTCTATAATCAACAGGCTTTAACTTCTGACAATATAGCCATGGCAACCTTTTGTGAAATGACTACTAATCAGTAACAACAACTAAAGAAAAGCTGATAAGCCAGCAGCTTTAATGTAGATGCCATTACACAGGTCTGTTTTGATGCTAGATATGAAATATACAGACACAATGGGGAGAGTGGAGGAAACGACTTGTAGTTCAGCTGTAATTGTCACAGAAGGTGAGGTTTGATTCAATCATTGCAGAGATGTCCCAGGTAGCTGCCTGCTGGAAGGCTGCACCTCCATGTGTCTCCAGTGGAAGACCCACCCTGGACTGCAGAGAATTTACTCTGGATTCCTCTCCCTGCGTAGATACATACTGGCACAGTAAGGCAGCCACTGAATATTTCTTAATCTATAAATGAATGTGTAATTTACTGCTTATGCACTTATCATGGTCTGTTTGCAAGGTTTGTGATTTCTCTTTACATTAATCTGCTTCTCCCCAGTGGTGCTTTCCAGCTTGGCAGATATACCCACAACCCTTTCAAGTATGCTCCTTTATTGTAATAATAAATTGTAATATTATTGTAATAATAAATGTAATCTGTTGCATGCCAAAATGTTGAGAAGAAAAATCTGTTGTTTCTGTACTCATCCTCAGGAATAAAATGCTCCTTTTTTTTTTTTTTTTTCAGTGTGGTTTTCCTAATTCTTCCACAAATTAGTTCTAGAACATGCACAACATAACACATTTCCACTGTTTCTGAATAATACCATTAGAATACACAGTAGTTGCACAGAAAACACAAACAAAACAAAACAAAACAAAAATTATTCTCTAAAGGAAAGAAAGACAGCATTGTAATGCTGTCACAGAAGAGCCTGGGGTGGATTCAGGGCATCTCAGTGCTGTACCAAGGTTAGGCAGACTTCCCTTCATACCTTTCCAGAGTCAAAGGCACTCTTGCACTGTTAGTAAGAAGAAAGGATAAGAAAGACACATCTCTCTTTATGAAATAATAAAAAAGAGCTGCTGTATTTCTTGTTTTCCCCTAATTTCTTTATCATTATATTACTGAATTTCCCCTCTGAGTCCTTTCTCTGGATGAATATCTTTAGTTCAGAGGCTTCCAATAGCACCTGCTGTGCTATTCACCTCAGGAGTAATCCTTCTCACCTCAGATTTAAAAGTAGCTGAGATATCACTGGAAAACTAATTACTTTTTGCCTTTCAGTATACAGATTAAATGGGTGAGGGTGAGTAAAGAGGTCTTTCTGGAAGAGAGAAGAACGGTATTATGAACATGACTATGGCATGGAATGCATTGTGGTGAAGATTTCCATGTAGTGGGTAGAAATCTAAGGTAAATTTGTCTCTCTCCCCTTCATGTGTAGTGTGACACAGCACTTTGCAGACTCACATGCTTCAGGCTAGAGGCTATGTACTTGCAGATACATGATGACAGGTTAGCAGGTACTACACAAATATACATATACACAGGATTCAGACCACAGATAGTTCATGTGCAGCCAAAATAGATATCTGCACAGCAGCATCCCCATTTGTTGAATGTCTGAAGAGTCAAACTGGTTCTATGTGTGTGTGCTTCTAAGAACATCCAAAGTTTTTTGTTGCTTTTCCTGATCAGTTATTTGGATCTCTGAAAGTATTACTGTATTTGATAATCCATGAGTGCTACAAACATCTTCATTTTCATTTTGATTTTATTCCACAAAATGTGGTAAAGTTTTGGTCAGTTAAAATGATTTCATTGTAATAATTACACAATATTTCTGTAATCTTTTAATTAACTCAGATACAATTCCTGATAGTATATTTATTTTCATTTTATTGCAAGTAAGGCATATGATTTCCTGAGTGACCCAGACAATTTAATGGAACAGGTAACTTTTGTAGTTTTAAACTAATAGAGTTATTTTGTAACTAAATAGCTGGGCTTATTTTAAATAGATTTTAAATGAATTTTACTTTCATATAACAATTTACTTCAAATAATGACTGCAAATAAATACATGGTTCAACACCTCATTCCCAACAGATTTTCTGTTTTGCCAATATCTGATTAAGAAGTTCCAATTCTGCTTAAAAATTGTTAATCACCTTTGCAGAATATCTGTCTCAGATTCTGGGAAACACAATTGTTTGCCGTAGTACAGAAAGCAACATCAGCTTAGATTTTGACTAACACAGGCACAGCCAGAATGTTTGTTGGTGTCAGAGAGGAGATTTAAAAGCTTTTAAAGTCACAGTAATGCCAGTCTTTCAGCAGTTTTCCATGTCAGCTTGCAATTTTCTGAGCTTCACAAAGATCAATGCACATTTATCTTAATCATGGGCAAAATATGATATTAAAGATCACCTTTTATTGCACTGAGTTGATCTTTGATGAAATTTTTGCACATTGTAAGAGTTGTATAAGGTATTGCTCCAATAAACCTAGGACTCACTGTGATATTATAAATAACATGACACTAGGCATTGGTGAGGGCACTTCCCATTAGCTTTCAACTGTCTCTGTACTTCTATGTACAGTATTCTAGTAAATTCCTTTTTCTTGAATAAAATCACTGCTGATGTATTGAATAGCTATTTAATTACCTGGATATAATAGACCTAAAATTACTTATGCTTTATACTTCTTTTATACCAATTCAACTTTAAAGGGTGTTAATTTTCAAAAGTAATGATAACACCATATTTCTTACTCCATCGATTTAGCTATATATATCATTATAACTGAGAATGGTAAAGTAATAAAGCTGTTTGCTGAAAGCAATGCCAGTGTAGATCAATGCCACAGATCTTATAGTCACTCAGCTATTGAACTCAATCAAAGTAGAAAATGAAACATTCCAGTGACCCAGTATAACCTTAATATACATATTGCTGTAACCAAATCATTCAGGTTTTATTATTTATTGGTGGACCTTCACAGTACACCAATATCCCATTGTGCTAAGCAAGAGTGGAGACATAGAAACAGTCTCTGCTCTACTAGAGCTTCTAGTCTGAATTATGGTTAAGTCTATATGTGTTGAATAGAAGGAGAAAGGTAACAATGCCAAATACATCTCTTGGTATTTAAAAATGCATAAAGCTGTAGTTTCATTCCCTTGAAAACATGAAACAAACAGACAAACAAAAAAAACCACCATGAGGTGTATGAGTTTCCATATGGAAATTCATCGTAAAGATGCTAGCATTTCATTTTTCCTCAGTATCCCTGACACATCAGAATGACAAAATGTAAATTCAGCTTTCAGTTCAATTTCTGACATGGATCAGATAGAGGAGTCCCTCAAAAAAACTTCACTCTGCTTTGAAGAGTGGGGTGACATAATCATGATACAGACCAGTACATTCCTGCCAACTATCTTTGCTCATTAAAAAAGTAATTCAATTAACTTGTCTCAGTACTGAAGAGAAGAAATTGAAAACAAACTAAAATAAAAATATCCATTGCACCTTCATAAAGGGATCAGATGATTTGGAATTAAGTAGTTCATGTATGTATGAGGAACAAAGAACTTCAGAAGTAGAATCACTCAGATATTTAATTTTAGTAGGATTTGTATGATGAAAAGTAGGGTTAAAAATATATATTGGTATGCCAGTTAAGAGGTTAAAAATTTTGAAGGCCATTTTGGGAGATAATTTTTTTTTGTCCTCTGAGTGTCCAAAAAGCCTTCCATATTTCTTTTTCACATTTTCCCCTTCATCTTTCTTGTTTCACAGGATAGACAAAGAACGTAAGCATAACACACAATAAAGAAACATCCCTAGAGGGAAAAAAGTTTCAGTGCAGGCATTTTAAAGGCCAGTTGTCCTTTCAGAAGTAGATTAAATGGAATAGTGACTGTCTATTCCATTTCCACTTCAAAATCAGCCCAGGCAGTAAAAACTAAACAGTATTGAAGGAAAGGCTGCACTATCTGCCTTGTGCACTGGGTAGGAAAAGAGATGAAATCTACCATAAAGGAATGGCAAAAATCTACACTGAAAGGCCAAAAGAATCAATACTATGCAGAATGGCCTCAATTAAAATCTACCTGAGCTAAGTGTTCTATAATCAAAAGTCCTTTCTGGCCTCATCCTTCCATGATTCTTCCAGAAGAATCCCCGTGATTCTTCTTGCCTGTTATTGGCCTAGCTTTATTTGGAGGTATAGTCTATCTGGAAAACTATACAGCAAAAGGATAATCTTCTGGCATTGTGAAATTTCACACTCCTCCATGGATCCAAGCTCAGCCCACATTTCTTCAGTGAGTTTCAGTTTCTCCAACCGTTAGTGTTTTGTGCAATAGTCAGATGTTTCTTCAACACCTCTGCATTTTAAGATGCCATTGTCTTACACTCAGGACATATGGAATTTGGGTAACTAAACTTGCATTGTGAATGAATTTCAGTCCTGGAACTGAATGTCTAACTTTTTGGTGTAGTAGTGTTGATTTCCTTAGTCTCTGTATCTGTCTAATTTCTTCCTAGACACTACATATGAATCTGCCCTTCATTAGTTTTGTTACTCTAGAAAGACTGTACAAGTTTTACAGTCCTTATCAGATGTTTAGGTGCTTGTAATTTATTGCAGAACAGATACCAGATCATCCACACTGCTGTGTTTAAACCAGGTTGGTGAGCTTCACAAAGTTCCACCACCACCATACTGAGTTCATCCTGTTATATTTAGCTAGAAATTTTCATCTTAAAAAAACAGGCAGTCTTGTCTAAGGATAACAAGAGACAGAAGCAGCAGTATTACCCTTGGTAATTGATTTTCATGGTTTAATCATAGTCAAAGATTATGCTTAATTTGTTAGTTTGAACTTGTCTGGCTTTTACTTTCAATCATTGGTTTTATTATGCCTTTCTTCACTAGACTAAAGAGCTGTTTACTGATTGGTAGTTCATCCTTGTAAAGAATCATCTATCTTGTAAACAAATATCATCATTGTCTTTTTTTTTTTCTTCAAATTTAAAGGCATTAATAATTTCTTCAATCCTTCAGTAATTTTTCTATATTGTTCTCAGCACAGACTCCAGTTTTCACTACCCTTCTAAAGTTATGGAAACCAGAAGTAGATATATTACTCTATTGTCATCTCATTAAAGTCCTGAATCTGTAGTAGTGCTGCATGATAAAAGCATACTGCTTTTTAGGACACAGAATGAAGTCCTTGTCATAGATCTATTACTTCACATTTGTTGTACTGAAAGGCTGTGCTTAAGCAGGTTTCATTTGCCCAGCACTTCAGAGCATTCTCTGATTGCTCTCTGCTTATCAACATTTACCACTTTGTCAGCTCTGTGTCATCTGAAAATATTACCAGATTGTGTTTAAATGCTCCTCATCACTGAGGTACTGAAAGCTTTCAGTCTATTATCAGGCTCTGCAAATGCTAGAAATACATCTATTTTATGATGATTCCCCTTCCCATTTTTTCATCAGTTAATTGTATAAATTTTAATCCACCTAACTTATGCTTCATGGATGCTTTTTCTACTTATTTTTAAATCAGACTCTTTCTCAGCATGAAGTTGAATGCCTTACTTTAGCCTACACTGTGCCTCTGTTATGTCTTTATCCACTTAAGTGAAATCCTCTCCACTGATATCCCATTTGTTTGACAACACTGTGCTGACTGATATTCCCTATATGCTTTCTCTCAAATTCTTTATATCTTTAATTCTTTATACTTTTACAGGCTTAATGGCCAGAACAACAGGCTTACAGACTGACCAGTCAATACAGTCAACAAATACAATACAATCAATACAATACAATACAATACAATAAAGCCAACAAATATCAATTATTCCGGCTTCAGCTGCTGTGAGAGCTGATCCAGGGTTTTCTCAATAAAGAATCCCATAGCAACAGTCTTCGCCCACCCAAACCAAGCCCCCTTGGAGGGCAGCAGCACATCTTGCCTGTTGGCACATAGCTGTCTGGGCAGTGCTGGATGCCTAGGAGCCTGTCATGTCATCCATTCAGATGCTTGGGAGCATGATAGATACCTAGGAGCCTGTCATCAGTTTTCTTTCCTGAGAAAAGGCAGTGGCCCAGGTGGAAGCAACTCATGAGTGAGCTTGGAACAAAACTGCTAAATAGGCTGCTGGTTCTGGTGAGAGACATTCCCAATATTCCAGACTTTAATGAAAATAAACACCAACAAGCTAGCTGTCTCCCCAGCCAATGCTTTTGCTACTCTGAGTTTTGTGAACTTCCTTAGTTTACAATACTTCTCCACCATCTAAATAGGCAATTAAAGACTTATTTAATTATTGACATAACAAAAAGTACTTCAACATTTTTTGCAGTATCTCCTTGCTTCTTTATGAGTACCAATCAGAAATATTTATTAAAGACTTAATGACTCTATATTTAATGAAGTTTTGTCTGTTTATTATAGAACAGTGTGCTGTAGAACTCTAAAAATTAAGTCCTTGACTATGTATTCATGGTATTAGTCTGAAACAGCTCCTCTCTCTATTTGTTTTAATTTTTTTTTCTTCTCGTGTGTGTGCTTCTTTATGTCTCTTCTTTGAAGGATTTGCCAATTGTTATATTCATCTCATTTTAATTGCTATTTTATTTTCTAGAGCCACAATAAAAATATAACTCATAATAACTATCATTTTAATTCTCTTAGCATGTGAAGAGAAACCTTTCATTCTGAAACATTAAGAATATTCATTTTTTAGAGAGCTCTTCCCTCAAAACACAGAAAACCTGATTTTCATTTGACTCACATTATAAGGAAAAGAAGAATCTGGAGTGTTTTCACTTCTCTATGTCTTTCTATCATAAGATGAAAGGCATGGATATGAACTGAATTCACTGGAAGTTTTACAACTTTCTGTTTCAGGTGGGAGGGTGAAAGAAACATTCACATCTGTCTTTTGGATTTTATTAATAAGCTGGGTCTGAAAACATGCACAGAGACAGTCAGGGCTTTGCCAGTGCCAGGCTGGTGTGTCTCTTTTGTTGCTCTTCCTGGGGAAAATACTCTCTGGCATGCATTTGTCACTGGATCCAAAATGTTTCCAGGGCACACTGTGTAAGAGCACTGTTTATTTGTGCAGTAGTATGTCAATGGCTAGAAAGATGTTTTTTCTGCACTATGTATTGCTATTGACTCATGATGTTGTTTCTGCACTATGTACTACTAGTGACTCACAGTGAATGACATGATTATTTCTCTTGCACACCTTTGCATACGAATACCTGTAACAAATGAGGAAAGTGTCCTTGGCAAGTGGGAGAGCATGGAGCTTTACATGTCTCAGGACGGATTAGCTGGGGCAAAGGAGTCTGACCACAGAGATGTTAATTCTGATTCTGTTTTTGTAGCACTGAGGCCACTAGCACCGCAGAAGGATATTAGATTTTGTGTCTTCATTTTAGATCAGTTACTGTTGGATAGGAAGTCCAAACATTTTAAACGGTATTGAAATGATGAGGATTTTCCATAGCAAGCGATCTCTCAGTGCATCCTTAAAAGTCTCTGACTTCCATGTTTTAATCTCTTCAGGAGACTTGTTCCACAGCTGTAGCCACTAAGAGAAGAATACTTTATTTCTAGTACTTTCATTTTCCTGTGCTTTCTCAGCTGCACTGCCAAAACCACAAAAATCTAATATGAAATAAAATGCAATGATTGAATTTAAAAAAAAACCAAACAACCAACCAAACAATTCCCCCCATAAAAAATATTAGAAGAGAAACTTAACACAAATGGCTTTCTTGAGCTTTGATTAAACTGAGGTATTTCAGTCAGTCTCTTTGAAAACCTGTTCTTTGTGATATTTATAAGTACTTAATATTTTATGCAGGTCTCTTCCCCTCCCCTCCCCTCCCCTCCCCTCCCCTCCCCTTATCGTTTCTTTTCTTGTACCCAAAAAGGAAAAGAAAAATGTAAAATGCAATGTATATAAAATAGCTTAAATAGCTCTTTATACTGTATTGCTTATATTACACTTGCAATATACCTTTATTACACTAAACTTGGAGCATTTTTATACCATTTCAAAATGAATAGAGATCCCGAGGTGAAATAGCTGCAGACAAATGTTCTTCAAAGCTTTTGATGTTAATGAACATACCAGTACAGGAGTTCTGATGAAATTCAGTGTAAAGGAAAACCTGTTTTCTTATCAGCCTGAATACCTAGAATTGAGCTGAGGTATTACCAATGGTGAATTTGAGTCAGTGAGTGGACATTGCATATTGTATTCTACTTCTCAATAGCCTCATGAAATATTAGCAGACTGTAGATATTGATGAGTATTAATAAAAATATTTTAGTTTTCCCTTTGGAAGATTTTTTTTTGAAAGGTTGAATATATTCCTCAATTTTACTTGTTGAACATAATAATTGGAGATTAGATTATAGGTGCTCCAAAACAAGGAGAAATTGCTAAGTGATTTCAGGTACACTGAAATGTATTTACTTTAGCTTAACTGAGACTGATGGTAATTTGTTTCTTCTGAAACTCACTTCATAGTACAATGTAATCAGCAGCAATATTCATCTGGTATTTTATCCTTTGAAAGATACTACTGATCCAAGTTACTCCCAGATAATGTGAATCCATCAGCAAGGATATTTTTCACTTTTGAACTGCCAGTGTTCAAGTTGCAACACTGCAAGTGTTACAAACTAAATGTAAAGAGCTGCTTGCTTCCATTTTGAATGTAGTAGTAGAATACTGATTATTAATTGAAGCCTGGCAAATCTCACAAGGACCTGTCTATATTTATACTTACCCTGAAAAAGGTAGCCTTTAATACCAGATCAGAAAAAAATGAAAGCAAAGTGCAAGTAGTAAAAATTACTGTGACTTCAAAGCTGTGGAAACAAGGAAGAGAATTTAAAGAATTTGGCACCTAAATCATATTAAAATTCATTGGGAAATGAACTTCTCAGATTCAGCTAGAAATCTTAATTTGGGGGCCAGATTTTGAAAAGATTTTACGTATGCAATGCAGATGTGCATATAGTCATATGCTCAGAAGCATCCTGGCTACCTAGCCAGTGATGTCCCCACATTATTGAATACTTTGATATCAAAATATTAAATATTATGATTTAGTGACATGCATCTGTATCTGGACCCAAGTAATAATAAAAACAGGTTAAGTATATGAAACTCTTTACTAAATTTTTCTTATATATTGCTGACTAGTGATGACAATTTACAGACGATTTAAAAGTACTTTATACTTATATTTATCCTTTGTTGGCAGATAAAATATCTGATAATAAATTATTGTCCTGAGACTACTATAGTCATCATGAACAGTCTTACTTATCCAAATTCTACTGAAGCACATTTTGCAGAAATTAAAGTGAAAGTCTTCCTTTATAACCTTTGCAGAGAGATTTAATTCTATCTTTCTTCTTCAATGATAATGATTAAAATATATTTCCAATCCTCTGTTAGCTGAGTGAAAGATTGTCTTCTAAAGCATTTTAACCTGCTTATTATTGGGAAACTGCACACAAATAATTTCAGAGAACATTGGTAACAGAAAAGTTTTATAATTAAAAAAGTTCTTATAAAGAGGCCAAAATAAAAGACTACACATTTTTTATAACCCAATAATGCCAGATACCTCTAAAATTAATCTCTTTCCAAGTAGTACTTGAAATAAAACAGCAGGCACGTTGTAAGTTGTATGAAAATCTTAACAGAAAATGAAACTATGATCCCACTACAAGTTCTTTGCGTAGTAGAGAAAAATAATTTACAAATTTTTCTATTACCAGAAAGGGAAAGACAGATAAAAAATTAAAAAATGTTAGTGGTTTCTGGTCCAAAGGCATAGTTATGAATCTCTTTGTTTTTCACTTGATATGATTCTATACTCATAATATCTCTTAAAAGACAAGAATTAACTTTATGCCAAAAGAGCTGCATTAATAATAGAATAAGTTCTGTCACAGTCCATAAAATAATTATTTCCTCTACATTTGTTGGTTTTCTAAATTCAGCTGGCTATCTCATGCTTCTACAGAGACCCCGCAAAACTCACTGCTGTGCAAAACAACCACCCCGCTCCCCATGAAAAAATGAAGCAGGGGCTCTGTCACTGTGTCATGGCATCCAGATATGAAGCTTGAACTCAGGAAAGACAGCTTTCTGATCTAGGAAATACCTTACTCTTGCTATACTGAGCAAAGTCCCTTCAAACATGCTGGTGAAGATCCCTAGAGGTGCTCTTGTTTTCTGCTGGTCAGAGGCTAAAGCAGCCATCAGGTAGCAGGAATGGAGGGACACAGAGAAGGAAAATTGTGCCCAGGGACCAGGGGAAAAAAAAGGAAAAGGGAGGAAAGAACTTGAGAAATATTGAAGTGTTATATGCTGCTTGTAAAAGAAGGGAGAAGAGAGACTCCAAAACTCAGAAATCTGTGGTAATCCTAGTATGAAGACTCCCAGTTAAAGCAATCCCTGTAATTTACTTTCCATACAAAATATTTTTTCTAGTTATAATTTTATAATCTTCCTGACTTTTAAATTCATACAGTCTTTTCTATATCAGCCAAAAATCTTGAATTTCCTAGAAGTAGCTCCTAACTGAAGTAGTATAAGTCAGTGATTACAGTAAAAAATGACTTAATAACATTTCTGCCTCTTCCCAGAGATTGTCAAATGGCTCCTTACCACATTATCCTGCTGTGATAGTAGCTGCCTAATTAAAATTCAATGCAGCTTTTTGAAAATAGAGTGTGTTTATATTAGGATGATATGTGCTTGAATGTCTTGTCCCACTTGGTATTTACTAAATGCTGCATCTGTTTGATACATGCAGCGCTATATATAATTGCTAACAGTCTCATGGTATCTAATGACCATATACAGTTACACCTCATCTATACAGTTTTCTTGCAGACAACCAGAAGTGTATCTCGTTGTTGTAGCCACATCTAGCAATTGTGCTCTGGTATATAACTTATTTGGAGAAAAGAGTATGAAGGCTGCAAACAATTGTCAGATGCCATTTGCACAAAGTATACTGAGCAATTACTTAGTCATCAGGGAAAATGTTACATTGCTTCTATCACAGGAGCTTCTTGCTGCAAAAGGAGACAAGCAAGGACACCAGATCCATGCTCCCCTGTGTTATTATTAATAGAAAACATCTGAAAAACACTCATTGTGATTTGTCCACAAGTATGAGCAAAGATCTGTGGGGAATTGTGTCTCTTTTAAATACATAATGCCTTCCGTTGCTTAACTGGAATGACAGAACTATAAATTGATAACACTGCCCTCTGTGTTTAACCTGTCCTTTCATGAATAAAGCATCTGGGAGTGGAGCTTCAACAATTTATTATGCTGAGTCTTTTTGGCACAGAGTGAGATCTTTGGAATCTTTCAAGTGTCATTCAAGAAGTCTAAGACAGGGCTCTTCAGTTACTGGTTCCCCATAAGCCTGAAACTTTGATATTCCTGGGAGCTTTTCCTTCCAAAATGCACATTTAAAAAAAGGATGCTTCATCACTTCCCTACATACCATGCAGCATATAGTTAAATTGCCTTTAGAATATTTAATTCATTGCACAGGTAGGGATTGTTTATAATTTTATTCTTTCTTTTTCTCACCCATTGTGCAATTAAATATGACCTTAAAGTAGTCAGTTAGTTGAGATTAAAAAAGTTGGCTACAGTCCAGATCCCTGGCAGTATGATTTCACTCAGCTTTAAGTTTATATCTACGACATTTTTAAAGCTAACCCATTCCTGGATTTGTAGAAATGAAATCTTTATAATGACATCATTGTAATTAAAATTACAATTAGAGAGAAAAATTGTCTTGAATCTGATAGCTTGAAAACAGAGAAAATGCTTTGCAGATACTGTCTAATAGGTAAAAAAAACACAAGCAAACAAACAAAAGATCACATTTGTTTGGGGAAGATCTGAATCTGCAGCAGGTAGTCTCTTTCAGTAGATAAGCAGCAGTTATTTTCTTTCAGTATCATGGTTTGCTAGGAATAACTGTTCTAACATTTACTAATTCAGAGGTCTATTTAGACTACAGTATGTTTGACACAGAGACTGTTCTGTGCTTGGTAGTTCTTGGTCTACTCTGTTGCTCTCTTTTACTCTGTTGAATTTTCTCTTCTCTAGTTAGGGTACACACTTAGTTCTGTATTCTTGTTGGTTCCTGTAACAGAAATCAGGAATGAAAAGAAAGCCCTACAGCATTATCCTTATTTCAGATGTCCACTGTTAGGGAACAATTAAAACGTAATCATTAATTGAAGAAAAACTTTGCCTTGAACACAAAAACTTTTTATAACTATATACAAATATATAGATTTATGCATAATTTATATGAATACATACTAACACATATTTGTCTTAAAATATATAAACCCGCTTTAGAAAGTCAATCATTTGATTGTACACTGTCATTATTTTGTGTAATTTTAGTAATATGTGGCCCAAAACAGAGTATTGTGTGGGAATGAATGACTGGCTAAGGGAGATTGAAAGCCTGAGACACTGTTCACAGGTGATAATGATAGTTCAGCACTATTTCTCATGCAATTATCTAGAAAGAGGCTATTACTTTTAGAAATGAAAAAAAAATCAGCTAAAGTGTTTTATTTGTTTATTTATTTTACATGTGGCAGTAAAGCTGGATTTGGTTTGTACCGAAACACTGCTCACTGTTTACTCATTTTAAAATACAACCTGTGTTACATTTTACTTGCTTATTATGGGGAGCCTTGAAAGTTTTACATTTAACTCTATTAATGTTCAAGTTGGAATGAAATACAACCAGCCTTCTCATATGTATGTGATCAACAATTGCAAAAGAATTCTGGCAATATCTTAAAATCTTGTAGTACTTTGTAAGTATATTATGAATTGTCTTGGACTTTCTATTTTTGGAAACAATACTTTATTAACTTTCAAACATAAGAAACCACTTAAAAATAACACTAGCTACATCTCTCAGTAGCAAACATATGACATAATTCCAATGTCATTTTCCATCATGACTGCATGAATTATGGTCAGAAATTGGTTGTATTCATAAAATAGATATGTTATGGTTCAGACATTAAAAAACTACATGAAAAGAAGGTGACAGCATTCTAAATAACTGAAGTCTCCAAGGTTTTGCTGTGAGATGTTGTTTACCTGTGCTGTGAAAAATGAGTTTTGCAGCAAATTTTGGCATGTTTGATGATTCCTCAACATTTGATTGATGTTGCTGGCTATTGTTCATTCTCATATCATTCTTATTATATTCAAGAAGAGCTAAACTTTTTATAACTATGTGCATGATTATGTCTCTATCTAATCTGACTAGATTATGCAAACCAGAAGTAAAGTTCAAAGCATGTCTGGGCATTCCATTTTTGAAAGCTAGAATCATTCCTTAGGCCAATTCTTTGTATGAATAGCAGGTTCACACTACCACTGGTGGGTAAGTCTGGCTTCACAGACTAATGTTAGTTTGCTTAATTGCCATTTTGGATATAATGCTGATGGCCTTTGGAATAGCACCATATCAGAAACATTGCAATATGAGTCAGATGAATATAGCCAAGACTGTGTCTCCAAGAAACACTTTTAGCTTCTAATCAGAGAATATGGCACTTCTGTAGATTTACGGGATGATGTGAAAGGTTGGAAGGCATGAGCAGAGGCCATCCAGACCACCCTGCTGCTCAAGGCAGGTGCAGTTAGACCATACTGTGCAGTGCCATGTATGAAGGATAACCCCTGTTTCTCTTAGAAACTTCCTTTTCAATTTATATAGAAAATAAGTGAAATAAAATTATTTAAAAACAAGCAAACAAAAAAAAAAACACAACTGTTTTGTTTTGTTTTGTTTTGATGCACCCCTTCTACTTGAGTGAAATTCAGCCACTGTGGTCTGAAACAGACCAGTCTGAAAAAACAGGCACCAACCTTGATCTCTCAGTTTTATACCAGGCTCTGAATTTTTAAATATCACTTTATCTTTCAATGATGTTTTTCTTCTCCCATTTTATCCAGGGGTTCCTCTTAACCCTGTGAGATATCTGGTGAAAATATTATACTCTGCTGGGCATGTAGAAAGAGTCTAGCACATTGGGGTCCCCCTCTTCTTGACCTCCTGGATCCTAGTTTAATATAACAAGACTGCAATGGGTTCACAGAGGCACAGTGAAAAGCTAACTCTTATGAGACATCAGCTCACTGCATAGAACAAAGCACTGGGTTATTTTTAAACACTGTGTCTCCATTCACATCAATTAAAATGACAGGAAAATATATTTTTTTAAGTAAATGCTTTTACAATAATTAATTCCTGCTATTCTTTTCCTTCTCACACTTCTGTGAGAAATTTAGACCCAAAGAATTTCTTCAGAAATTGTTCATGTCTGAAAACCAGAGGCCAAATAATATAGAGGAAGATACCCTGTTTGACATGAGGTCATACATAAACCGACATGGAAAAATCACAGAGGAAAATGTCCACTATGAGCACGTGGTCCAAAGGACACACACAAATATTTATAGGGTGTTTATAACGAAGGAACAAATTAAAATTGCAAACATTTCTACAGTTGATTCACAGGCATAAAAACGGCCAAAGAGAACTGTTGAATGAATAGTTTGATAAACTCCTTTTCCTCCCTTGTACACAAACTTACCTACTTGCAGTGTGTTGCGAAAGACACTAATTATTCAGTCTGTGCAGTATTAGTTAAGGCATTTGCAAAATGACAAGCAATAAAACCTGCTGTTTTGGAAAAAAGAATGCTCTAAATTATTTTGATTTTTTTTCCCCAGCCATATTATTTGTGAATATACAGGCTGACATATCATATTAGAAATGACTGATTACAGCAAAGAGAAAGGTGATCTTTGTTTTTGTAGATTTCTTCCCTCATAATTGCAGTTCAAAAGAAATATAGCAATTAAAAATGAAATACTTTTTTTGTTCTTATTTTCTGAATTATGAAATGATGCATTAAAACATATTTAGTAGGTGCTATTTATTATTGGAAAGACATGTAATTATTTTGTTCTTCAATAAAATATTCACTAAATTGCTGTGGTATTGAATAAATAATACAGAGCATCCAGAGTGGTAACATAATTGCAAACTAAGCAGACTTTCGATTATATTGCTTTAGAAGTAATGAGAAGTAGAATTTATTTGTTTATAAATCCCCATTTGTTTGAATGGAGAGCACAGACAAGTGTTTTGGATCTGCTTTACAGAGTTTCAGAGCAATAGCAAGAGAATTTAGTACACTGAAGTTTTGCTAACAGTCAAGCAGAGGGAAGTTTCTTATGCTAACTTAAAAGCAGTTACAATGGTTTGTTGTTTTTGCAGTTCACATTGGACTTTTATTAGATTTGGATTTATTTATTTGATATTTGGGGAAAATATGCAGCAATTTACACAGTAGGTCTGATCACAGGAAGATTAAGAGGTTTCTCATGTCCCTCTTGTAGTTACATGCACATAACAAAGATTTCAGAGGTCACCAAGTCAAATACTCAAAACATGAATATTTTTCATTTTTGTTGAATGTGGTAATTACCTGTTTTCACTACTATTTTACAATAGCTATACCTTTTCTGGGGAACACAAGATTTAGATTTAACCTAACTGAACTAGGAAATGTTATATGGTAGGATTAGCAGCAAAACAAAATACAGCCGGCTCTTATGTCCTGGGGATTATCCTCTTATGTGTTGTGCAGCATGACATAACCACATGAAAGATTTTCTTCCCAGTATAAATCACTAAACATTTTTTTTCTTTCTGTCCCATGTGTGTAAAAGGAAGAACAAAACCTGATGAAAGGTTGATGCTTGAGAAAGTATCTTTGCAGCAATTAAATCACTCTTCTGCAATACAGCATAATTCTTATAATCTTTGAAATGAAGATTGAAAAAGACAGAGTTCCAACTGTGTACTTTTGTCCTCTTTTCAGATGGATGAAGGAGCTCAGAGTGCCTCCCAGAACAGATCCATTTCCAATTTTTGCAAAACACACTAATAATCACCTGTAGATATTCTTGAGGTCACCAGCTTAGTCTGCATAAAAATGAATTAAACACTTATATGTGCAATTAAATACACAGACTTGTGTAAAGAATGTGGAACTAGAAAGTGATAATATTCTTTAGTTTGAAGCTTAAGGTACACAGTTATTGAGGCTGGAAAAGAAATTTTCCTTTCAGACAGGTTATTCCATTTTCAGGTTTCATATATCTTCCTTTCACTAAAACATCTGCTATGCTAGACAATCATTCTTATGACTCACAGTATGAAGCTTCCATTGCACACCATAGCAACATCATTTATAAAACACAATCCATAATTCTATTTTATCACCCATTCAAGATCATATACATATGAGACCCACTCCCAGCGAATGAACACATTGAATATCATTTCTCAGCAGCCACATCTAGCTTCCTATCAGTATTCAGGTTGGTGAGAGCCTACTGAGGTACATCCATTGTGGATGTATACTTACCAGAGAAGCTACTAGGAAGTCCTCCCTGTCCCAATCTCATTTATTTACAGGGATTAGAGAAATAGTTTCTCCAATACCACTTAACATGGTCACTGATTAGAGTTAAGTCCTCTGCTGCTTCCAAAATGTGGTGGTAGCACATATTTCTATCAATACACACAGCTTTATGTTATGGCTTATAATGTGGAAAATAGGTGACCAACTTTTCCTGAGGGGATTTCTCCTCTCATGATCCTTTATAAGTCAGTAATTGGACACAGAAGGAACAGATCAGTATATCAGAGAGGTCAATTTTGGGAACCCTGTACCTAAGCAGCAAATTTTTGGACAAAGATTCTAGTATCTTAAAAGGTTTTTGAGCTATAGTCTAACGTTCTTCATTTTGTTTCTTTAGATATTTTTCAGTGCACATGTAGGTATTTACTCCACTTCAAAGTCATACAGTTTGACTAAACAGGAAAAAATTTCCCTGCTAAACCACAGGTAAATCAGAAATAAAAACAGGAAAAAGGTTGCCACCTACTATTGAATAGAAGCTTAGCTCTGTATTACTTGACGCTGACAAAGAGAAGTAATTAACCTTGTGCCTACCTGTGTGAGCACGGGATATAACAGTTTTCTCTAGAGTTACTTTTACCTCCTGCAGCTGTAGGACATCAGGCTCTCTGGTGGGGAAGAAACCAGTACACAAGAACAATCACAGATCTATGACTTTCAGGAGTCTGCAAACATCATTCATCTACCAATAAAATATTTCCCAAGCAATGTGTTCCAAACAGGGATTATCTTTTAGACCATAAAGTGTCTAATAAAACTCTGTTAACACAAGTGCAGAGACTGGCTGTATGTTTTATGCAGTTTATCATCCAGAATTCATGAAAGTGAAGGGACCATTAAATCTAACAAGCCTTTGTATTGGCACACTGCAGTTGGGCCTGCTGGACCCACTCCCATCCGTGGGTGATTTGGAAGAGGTAAACTATGAAATTTGATAGCATCTATATTGAAGATTCAACTGGTAAAATCATAATATGTTTGGTGTGCAAATCTTATACTTTTCCTGACTTTTAGGTAAAGTGATGGAGCAGCCCTGAGCTCTGGCTGATGAAGAGCATCCTTGGTGCAGGAAGTGTGGAGACAAGCACAGCTCTTTTCCAAAGGATCCTTCCAGGTCCAAACGTGTGTACATTGTGGGCAGTATCTTAGACATTGTCACAGAGAGGATCCTGTCACTGTGGCTGTCTCTCAAAGGTGAACTCCAGGACTTAGCACAAAATAATCCTAAGTACATCTGTAGTGTGGCCTGCAAGTGCTGTGTCATGTCTGAGAGGCACTCCAGAGAGTCACAGCCTTGAGAGTGTATTTGTTAGAAACAGGGAGACAGAGCCTGTAGCAAAGAAACACTCACATATCTTCCCATTATTTATTTCTGCAAAGCTACACTGATTTTCAAAATGACCAGATCCTGCTTTGATTTAAGCCTGCATTGACTTCTCTGACAGAATTACAGACAACATTGAGTGTCAGTGGCTTGCAGTGCTGAAGACACCTAGACTTACAAACTGTAAACACACAGAAACAGGCATTTTAAGATAAACCTTTGAATACCATTAATACAATTACAGACAAATTATCCTTGATTTCTGCTGTGTGTATATGGCATACAGGACTACATCAAGAGAGGATATTCACTAAAATTTCTATATAAAACAGAACTCTGTGAGCCTAGCAGGTAGTCTGTGTTTTGAAAATAACCCAACCAAATGTCTTAAGACTTGTCCCATAGTTTTTATCCCAGTCTGAGAGAGAAGGGAGAGTTCCAAGTCTCACTAGAAACAAGAACAGGAAGGAAAGGCAAGGTCTTCATATTCCTCCTACCAAATTTGTAGAATCATAGAATCACTTAGATTGGTAAAGACCCGCAAGATCATCAAGTCCAAATGTCTCCAGGGATGGAGACTCCACAACTTCCTTGGGCAGCCTGCTCCAACACTCGATCACCCTCTCAGTGAACAAATTTTTCATAATATCCAGTCTAAACTTCCCTGGTGCAACTTGAGACTGTTAAACTGGAAGAGCATATAAGAAAGGGACTCTTCATCACTCTGCAAGGCATGATGAGGCTCACGAAAATATGACATGGCCTCCATCATGTCTGTAAGATGTTTTCAAATGAAAAAGAACATCTGGTGAGTACCCAAAAGTAGCTGAAGCTATACCTTTGAGAAATCTGACTGATTCCACCCATGCCAGTGTATTTCTACTATACTTTGAGTGCATCTGTAACAGGCCCATACTACTGACTCAAAGCTGAGCCATCAAGCACACTTTAACCAGGGTTTTAGTACTTTCTCATAGGACTTTGCAATAATGCTGGCAGGGACTTGTGCTCATTTCTCAATAATGTTATTTTCAATAAGAAAACTTGAATGTCAGTTGAGCTCCATGATATTTCCTGTCCTGAAAACACAAATAAACTAAAAAAAACCCACGATATTTAATAACTTGTAGTGTACTCATTCAAATTATTCTTTTTTTTTTGCAAAAATATAAAACATTTTTATGAATTAAAGAAATATTTCATATTAATTATAGATGTCAATATGTAAAATATTTATTTGTGGTTTACTTTTTGAAAATCTGTAAGTGTATACACATGTTTACACACAGAGACATATGAAATTGTGTTTTTTTTTTGTTTGTTTTTGTTTTCTGTCACTTGTAGACCCCTTGCAGTTGAAAATAAATCATTAGAAGACACTGCAGATTGTTTTGTTTTGTTTCTGCAAGAAGCCTCTGCAGCTGTTATCTTGCCAAGTGCATTTGATAACTTTTGTGGTATGGGGTGACTCTCTTAGCCTCATAAAATTTGTTCTGTTATTGTCCATCACTATTCCAGTCAAACCATTCTGGAGGCAACAGAACATACAAAATATTTGAGGCATGATTACATTTTTTTTTTTTTTTTTTTTTTTTAGAAAAAGAAAGGAGTGTAGATTTCTATACAATCTTTGATACTGGTCTGTAGAAAACACTCATTTTCCAGGCATTCATTTTTTGACGTCATCTTACTCTTTATTATTAATGAATTGCAATGGTGAGCTAAGATTAAAATGAATTACTATGCAAATCATATGAGAGCAAAACTGAAGTATAAGCAAATGTTGCTTATGTTTTTGTATGCAAATAACCCCCTATGCAGACATTATGATAATACATTTTTTATTAATTCAACCTTTTCCAAATAGTAATAGTACCTATATCATATCATTTAAAGAGTAACGAATGACTTGCATCAAATACTTTTTACCAAAATAAAAATGTATAATCAAACATGTAATTTTACTTGCACATATATTTTACACAAAATTTCATCTCCAAAATTTACTCTAGATTCTTTCTCAAATATGGTGAGTGTGTCTACATGACTTGTTGTAGCTGTCGTAGCTAAAACAAATTAAAGCTCATATAAAATCTTTGGTTTTAAAAATTGTTATGCATCACTCACAGCTGAAACACTTTCATTCTCTTTTCCTTTGGATGTTAAGGTCTTGATATAAACTATTTTGACAAGACTTTTGCTAGCGCAGAGGCCCAAAAGTACACGCTTCTGGGTGTATCTCACTTCACTTTAGCTTCAATACAGCTGGCAGAACATTCAGCAGAGGGTGGTCTTTTAAACATTGCCATGCTGTCATGGACATTTATGAGCTTTGGGCTGGATGTTCAATAACTAGACAGAAAGCAAGTGGAGTGGAACTGAACAGTGAAGGGAAAAGTGATCTCAATCCTTGTGCTAGAAACTGGTCACAATCAATTGCTGGCTTAGGGACAAGCAAATGTCATAAAAAGCGTGCAGCAAGATGCTTTCATTGCAGAGGAACAACAACTAACAGGTCTGAGGCATACCCAGACCTTCAAGCTGTGTAGACATCTCTGGATGGTCTCTGAAGTTCAGGGTAACCTGGGGCATGACATCTTAATTTCACTTTGTCTTTGTAGAGGGCCCAATCACACAGGAAGGACTTTTCTTTAACTGAGACTGGTCATATTATGTTGCTGTAAGAGAAAATGAAATAAATTAAGCCTATGGACCAGGAACTTTGCTGAGGCCTACCTACAAGGCAGGCAAATAATTTTAAACCTTTAACACTCAGAGGATATGCAAGGTGTCCTCATTTCAATAGGATTAAGACAGCACCATCACAAGCATCTTCAAACATCTGTAAATAGTGAGTTCAAGCACTAGATTGACATTGGCAGTACCTCCTTTTACTATTGTCACAAAGTTTGCCAGTCTGTATCTCCCTTCCTAGGCAGTATGTGTGTGGATATTGCTACTGATGCTATTCCTATTGCTGAAGTAGTTCTAAAACCATTGGACCAAAACCAGAGACCAATTATTTTTGGCTTTGCAAGTGAATGAAGATAGTTTTTGCTCTAAAGAGCACATAATCTAAAGAGAAAAAAAATCAACAGAAAAGGGAGAGAAAAGACAGAGTTTAAGTGTTTTTATTTGTATTTCACAAAAGGGAATATTCCTATTTATTCCTATTTCACAGAAGGGAAACCATGCATATATATATATATATATATATATATATATATATATAAAAGGTAAACCTTAAGGTATATACGTTATATATATGTAAATAAGGTAAACAAAGGACAGCGTGGTAGATCTGGTATTGGGAGATGGATTTGCCTCTTCTTCAATGTCTACTTAATAAAGACTATTCCTACATCTCTGCACCCCACCAACATCATTTTAAACTACTTTTTGTAGAACTCTGTGGGAAGTGAACTGCAAAACAAAGATCAACTTAATAGTGCTTACGGCTACATATTCACATTCCCTTTTTCCAGGGATCATATTGCCTACTCTCTACATAACTGAATTTCTGATTATTCTTAGCTTGTTCCCTGTAGTTAGATTTTTCTAGAGTTAACAAATTGTTTGCAGTAAGGCAACAACAAATTCCATCATGAGATGGTACAGGAAAACAAGAGCGATTACCTTCACAATCTGAAATACTTTAGTACTACATTAAATAGATTATAGACATCTATGAAATACCTTTCCTACATTTGCTTTTTTTTTTTCTCTCCAAATGTATTTTGGTGTTTTGCATTCTGGCACTGAGGATTTTGCCTTTTCTGAGAACAATTTGTTTTGCTCCTCCATAGGGTGCACAACAAAGATTTCTCTGAATTCAGATGAAGTCTGGAGAACATGTCTCTAGACAAAGGCTTTATTCGTGGAGAACAAAGTTGGATCCTCACAACAAGAACCTGTTGCCTAGATTTGGCTATAGTTCAGCACACCCATTGTTGAATGGGTGCCTGCAGAAAATCCCCCACTTACCTTACTATTCTCCCTGCCTATAGGGATGCTGCTGCAGCCTGGATGCCACATGTGCCTAGTGTGGTGATGCACTGCTTTCACCTGAGAAGACCTCAGTAAAAGAAGATACAGTTGATGTTACCTAACACATCTTGGTAAAAGAATACCAGAGCAGCCTTATTCTAGACCAGTGGTTTGGACCTCTGCAGTCTGCACCTGTCTGCTTAGACCTGTTTGCTCTGCTTGGTTGGCTTTGTGAATTGGAATGGGTTGCCCAGGGAGGTGGTGGAGTCACCATCCCTGGGGGTGTTCAAAGGAAGGGTTGGACCTGGTGCTTAGGGACATGGTTTAGTAGATGACATTGGTAGTAGGGTGATGGTTGGACCAGATGATCTTGAAGGTCTTTTCCAGCCTTAATGATTCTGTGATTCTATGATTCTTGTGCAGAACTGGCACCCCTCCGGAAACTGCTGTAGTTGATGTTACGTCCCCAAAGGAGTGCTTTGCTGGCATATGGTAGATTTGGTTTTCTCTGCCTCCTGGTGAGGATACGGCCTTAATGGAAACACACCTTTCAACACCTGAGAAGAGTAAGTGCTGAACAGAGCATGTGGTCTGTTTTTATATCAGATGCAAAAAGTTCTGCTTTCTTTTTATTTGTTTCCAGTGGGACTATAACTTTCTTATAAAGAGCATTTTTTTTTCCTTAGCATTACTTTGAGTTGCAAAACTTTTTCCAGAGACAGACAACTTGGGCTCTCTCTAGCCTTTGCAATAATGGGAAATAAATTACTCCTTTGAGAAAAGGACAATAAACACCTAATTACATTTAACCATACTGATTTTATTTTAAGCCATTCCTTGAGATAGACATACACAAAATAGTATAAAATGGCTTTGAAATTCAGAAAATATCCATTCTATATAAGTCTTCTTAAGAGCTTTCACTGAGTTTTGGCTACAAAAGTATGCACCTAAGAAATAACAATACCACGTCAGGTTCAGTCCTCTGTTTTTTACCTAGCTATTTTCAACTTTTATCTCTGTTGTTTTTCTTATATTCTATCTTTTCCTTTTTGGATTCAGTTTTCCTTTGATGTTTGCCCTTTGTAACATCAAGAAAGTGAAGAGACCATTTTCACTTTCTTCTCCCATGCCCCTCAAAGATCCTGGTAACCCCACGGATCTTCTGATAATAAACTGCAGTTTTCTGATGCAAGAGGTGCCTTTGGGACACATTCTGCTGAAGATGAATCTCTGTGTCATCGGTTTCTTTAGTGGTTCCTTACAGACCATCATAGTTTTCTTCTGCTTTGAGAAATACTTGCAAACCATTCCTGTCCAGAGCTGCTTGGACTAGTGACTGCATACGAATATTGACAGTGTTGTGAATCCTGGCTGTTAGCGCGTCCTTGTTATGCTGCAACAGATATCTGTTTACCTTTCTCTTCCTCATGTTTCTCAGTGATTGGGACAATATTCATTGACCAGTAAACAGAAAATAAATCTTAATTTCTATTTGGGGTCCTTAGGAAATAAATTTTACTATGCAATTTTATGTCCATCAATAATTCCATGTATTGAGAGTCCTACCTTTTCTTTTAGGATCTTATTAACTCAACATTGTTTACAAGTAGAACAAAACTGTTATTAGGGTTCCTGCCAAATTAGTATTGACTTATTTACTTCCAGTTATCACAAAGCCAAATTGTATCACCACCTATAATACACTTCATTGTCGCAAAGCTGAAGTGCATTAGAAAAGGGGTATTATTATTTCTTTGATATATTTTTTTGTATGATAAAGGAACTTAGGCAAAAAAAAAAAAAAAAAAAAAAAAAAGCTCTGATTCCTTTATCTTTTAGGTAAAGGTAATTCCTATTAGGAATTTCCAGGTTGGATCCATTTTCAGTTTTGCAGTATGTTATCCATCTCTATAGACCTTGGTCATTGACGTTATCCTCTGATAATGTTTATTATTGTAGATAAAGTTATTGCCACAGAGCTTGCTTTCATTGTCGTATGTAATTGCTCCATTACTCACCCTTTTCTTTGAAAAATCATTATTTTAACTGGCTTTGGCACAGGAACATTAAGTAGATGCTGCATATAGTTAAGAGTGGGTGCACTTCCAAACACAATTTATTCTGTTTATTAAACAGAAGTCTGAGTTTCCAGTAAATGAATATAATTCCTCTAAGTCCTAATTTCTCCTTTTGCAATTATTAGGTTGGGGTTCTTCCACATGACTTGTATGCTTTTGTTTCTTTGTTTGTTTATTTTCCTTGTGCTTCCTTGTCATTGAACTTTATCCTTATATATCTGTAAATTGAGAATAGTTTTGGTAAGTATTGGTGTTGATTTAGTCTGACAGCTTTGATGAGTAACAATTTGGCTCCTTTAATCAAATCTTGAGAGGAAAAAGCAGGTGTCTATTTGATGCAAGTAAGCACAGAGGCCTGTTTTGGACAACTGTTAACTTAGGCCAAATCTGACACCAGCGTAAACTATTTTTACACTTACATCCTCCAGATGTCCTATTGTTTAATGTGCCTACCCAGTCTGATTGTTGCTTTAGTGATGTTAAGTAGCATTGGAACCAGTTACTAAATTCTAAGCAAATTTTTAATTACTTTGTGCTCATTTTCCAGGTAGATGGATTTTTCAGCTTGCAATATTCTGAATAATTTTATGATTAAAATTTGGAGAAAATAATTCTTTTAGGATTTAGATTTGGGAAAACATATGCCATATATGTGTTCTCTCTCTCATACTCATGCATACCATCTGTCCTTTTCCCTCCCCCCATCTCTCCAACACACAATGTTTATACCTAGAGGATAATATCCTTGTTTCTGCCAAAAATAATTTGAGGTTTCCTTTACTTTGCCCTCACCTCTCCTTCTTCGGGGTGCCCAAAAGATCCTAAAGGTCCAGGCTGCTAACCAAGACTCTCTTCTGCTCCAGCAAAGTGCTTGTCCCCAGCCCACACAGAAGAGCCAAGACATTATGTATGTTCATGCTCTTCTCTGCTGCTTTTGTGTCTGTGTTTTTGAGTTTGATTTTTCTGAACAGGGAAAAACAGACTGAACCACCAATGTAGCAATTGAACGGGGCAGCAGGTTAGTTCCAACACTTCCATGTCCCATGAACTGATCTTAATAATTGTGTTGTACATTAGTCTTCTTTCTGGTCAGCTCTTCCCAAAGGCCTGTTGGTATTATGCCTACTGATAATATAAGGAGGTGAAACATTTTGACAATAGAATTCTGGAGAAAATAGGAGTACTTCTTGTCTGAAGATACAGGAGAAAAAGAAAATATCGATAAACAGTTCAGTTCAAATTAGCAGTTGGGGTAAGACCAATTTTGCCCTTCTCCCAGTTATGGCAAAGACATACTAATTGCTTCTTCAGATGGATGAGCAGTGATGCTTGCTAATTCTGAGAGATGTTTGTTTCCTGAACTGTTTTAGCTAAGTAACAAGCATTTAAAGGCTCCCTTGTGGTTGGGTGAAAAGTGGAAAAATTAGAAATAAACATATGCTAATTTGTCTCATTAGAAATTCTTTGCACGTGGTGCAATTAAATTACTTGTGGTTGCCTTGAAGAAATTTTAAAAGACTGTCCTTATTACAATGGTTTTTAAATTGCTAATTGCTCTTTACTTTTGAAATGAGAAACAGGTCCTCTTTTTAAAATTGCTTTTTGTTAAGAATGCAATTTGGTAATTGTAATAAGACCAGGCATACCAGGAAGAAAAGGAAGACTGGACATAATAAAAAGTCACATTTTTGGACATTTTCAACATTTCCCCCTGGAAAAGGTATAGACTGAAGGAACAAAATAAATTTGACTAATCTCTGTAATACAGATCTCAGATTAAACCATGCAGCAAGACGCATTTCCCTGTTTGTGGACAATTACGGCAATTTTGGCCGATGTTCTGGAGACCATGAATTTAATTTTATTGTCTGGTGCACGTCATTTACAAGATTCACAAAAACAGTGATTAAATACACAGAAGCAGTCTCACTAGTTTCCTTGACCATCAGGTAAACTGTCTTGCTCAGGTTGCCTTTTGCAGAAATGACAACACATTACAAGATGGGAAACATTTCCAAGTACTCTGTTTTGCAATATATGTATTGTTGTTTAAAGAGTTGCAAGAGATCTACATCAGTAGGAAACTTTACATCATGCAAATGTTCAAACTGCTTTTAGTGACCCTATATGCCAATTATTTAGAAGTTTTAAAACAATCAGAACTTGCAGTACATCAAACAAAATACATAATGATATGTTATTATGATATTACATCATAACAAGGCATGTCACTGATCCATTGAAGCAAACCATATTTTGAGATGAGCAGAGGTTCAAACCACCTGTTATGTGAAGTACAGAACCTTTTAAAATTAATATTCTGAAGAGCATTCCAATCACAGGAGTGAATGGGATGTTTCTGGCAGAGACGTCTGGCAGATATGGGCCTGACCTGCACATAGACATCATACTGGGCTTCTTTGAACAGTTGTACCAAGTCAGCACATTTGGTGTGAAAGAAAATTCAGGAAATGAGATTACAATTTCTGCATACAGAATGAGAAACCTGGCTGCAATGGCAAAACTTTAAGCAAAGAAAAATATCTTCAGATACTTTGCCTGAAAAAAAACACCTTAAAACTAGAATAGCAAAAGAACAGCTGAAAACAGCATTTGTGGTATGAGGACAGTAGTAGGAGATACTGTGCTCAGACTCAGATACAAGCTCTGAATTCTAATATATTTGTAAAATTCATTATAAAGATCATAAGAGAAGGTGATGTTTGGAAGATGACATCTTTAGACTATTGCAGTAGACTAGTCCATAAAAATCAACTGCAGTATTAGATGAAGTTGTTACATAGCAATGCACTTATAGGTGGACACTGAAGTTTGCCTTATATATTACTGCATATGTTATCACTTTGCCAGAATGACCACAGGAAGAAAAGGCTGTGCCAAAGGATTGTGATATTACATCGCCCACAGATGCAGAGTAATTAAGTACACATGTTGGTTTGTATGTGTGAGTGGGGAAACATTTTACAATAGCAAGAGGAAAGCAAGCAAAATGAATTTACAGCCTTGCCAAGGTAAATTCAGCAGCCATGGATAGTTAAACATTTTATATGAACATCAACAGATAAAAGACATAAAAATCCCTTAGCAGAGGGACTGTTTCCTCTTTTGCAATTAAGTGTTATAAACATCTAGAGAGGACTACTTTTGGTTACTCCCTCTTTCTGGCCTACAAGAACACAAGGTCTTTTCTGAGGAGTAGAGACAGGTCAAAAGGAGAGTTATGGGAATATTTTCTTTCCCAGGCAGAGGAGAGAAGAAATCCAGTTGTTCCACATTTTAGCAAATCTTCCTGTTGTAAGGGTTGTTGTGGGGGTTCCAACTTCCTTGTTTGAAAAAATTAAGTCAACTTCATCGCTTTGTGTGTTAAGTGAGATATAGAATGCAGCTGCTTCCTCCAGATGCTTTGACCCAGGATCACTCCTGCCTGGCTGCTCTGGCCCAACCCAGCCTGACTCCAGTAGCTGACACTGAATTCCACTTACTGGCCCCCAGCAGCTGTCATTTAATCCTTTTAAATCAAATACACACATGCATACAAGCCCACAGTCAGATTGCCCCCCTGCCCATCCATGTTTTGGATCAGATAATCCAGCTGGAATAGACATTCCCATATTTCCCAAAGCCCTCATCAATAGTCTGACTGACCAGATCTGGTTCCCATCACTGCCTCCCTTTCTTATTATCCTTTGTTGCATTGGGAAAGGTTCTTGATGAGATACCTGTAAAGAAGCAGACGCTCTCCTGCTACATACCCCTACATTTCAGAATCTTATTCTACAGTTGAGAGGATTTTTCTATGAAGGCTTCCTAGGCTGAGTCTATAAGAAAGCGAGAACCTGATGGACCAGATAGATATAGAGCTGTTAATGTGTAGCACAGCTTTCTTGAATCAATTTTCCTTGATGGGCTCATTCAGTCACTAACAGGCATGTACAGCCCAGCAAGGTTTTCATCACCACATCCACCTACATAGAATGTATGTATACAAAGATGAATAAGCTTTTATGCCTGTTGCTCTGGAAGCTTGGCTTTATGCAAGGCATCATTTAATTGTCTCACTATATGATTTTAAGTGATTTAAAACAAATTTTATTAGACTATAGAGAAAATGCTAGAGGAGAATTTTAAAATTATTGATGTGATAATTGTTAATAATAAGTGAAAGAGATGTTTTGAAATTCTTCCAGTATATCTTAATCTGATATAAAGTATGTCTTATGAAAAGCAATTATGATAATCTTGCAAGCAATAAAGCATTCATATAGAACACATAACGTCTTTGCACAGATGAGGCATCACTGCAATAAAGATGTTATAGCTCTAAGATGATGATAAGATAGTAAGGAAACATCTCCCTTAAAGATGAACAAAGCACCTGTGAATTCTCTATAGGCAAATCCGTTAGTTTTCCTTTCCACCACTATTCATAGACACAATGAAAAATATTTGGAGAAAACTGTAGTTGAATGCTTACAGAGATTTTCTCTTTCCCAGCAATTTTTGTCAGGGAATCAGCTGAAATCTTAGTTCAGAGTTCTAAAATTTCTCTTACACACCTGACAAAATGGAACTGTAACTCCATGACTCTAAGAGTATGACGAAGATGAGAAATATCAGCCTTTTAAGCTTTAACCCAATATGGCCACATAACAATGAAAATCCTTGTTTAGTTTTGAAGAAAATTCTCTTTAATTTTCCCGCACAGTGACTCTTGATATTTCTCCTTTATTTTCACATGTTTAAGGTTCTTATATTCCAGAGCTATTTCATTGTAGAAGTGGAGTCCTGCACTGTGGCAACAAATATCATTTTGTTGTTTTGTTTCTAGGGAGAGGAATAAACACTTTCCCTGCTTTCAATTTTCTTCTGCATTAGGGCAAATTCACAGGTCAATTCTATTCTTGACAAGGGATGCCTTTAGTTTATCTCTATGCACTGAGCTGTTGGGAAACTGCTGTTAACCACACTATTTGCCACAAATCCATGTCTACTATGTTGTAGTTTTTTGAGACATTCAAGAGGCAAAAGGCAATTCCAGACCAATTCAGAAAAAAGTCATATTAAAGCAAAAGCAGAACTTTTTACAGATCAGTAGTTTTGCATTTTGAGAAGCACCTGCAATGTTTGAGGCTTGAAAGAATGTTTGAAAGAAGTCAAAGGAAAGAAGTCAAAGGAAAGACATTGCTAAAGGGAGGATGGACTTGGGGAGGGGGTATGGAGTGACATGGAGGGAGACAGGGTAGAAATAGATGATCCATGCCTGGTCTAACAGGGCCTTACGTGATGCTGTCAAAGTTCCTAGATGACATAGCACATCTTGGCATTGGTCAATAAAATTAGAGATATCTGCTTAAGTTCAATTCATTTACATTTAGAAAAGGGTTGTCTTCATTTAGGGCTGGAGACAAAAGTTAAGAACGACTTCAAGTGAAAAGAGGCAAATCTAACCACTGTAGTATGGTCTAAATTAAACAGTTTTTCCTATATATTGAATTTTTACACTGACAAAATTTACTAGTTTCTGCCCCCCCTCCTCCCCGAAGGGGAAAAAAAAAATCTACTGTTTTACTCGTGTTAGGCATTTCAATTTTATCTGAAGTAATTCATGATTGTGTTTAAGTACTGTATGTAGTTTGACCATTTTTTATTTGAAGTACAAGGAGAAATTGCAATGAGTTTTCTTACATAATGGATGTTCTTTTCTCTCCTGTTAGCTTTGCAATGGAACATCTCTGTAAGGCAGTACAATCTATTACCTTTTTCTCAGATACATTATTTATGATAACTGTTAAAGTGTGCTTCATTTTTTCTTACAATGAATTCTTACAAGCTACCTAAATCTGAATATATATATTATTGACATCGCTAAAATTATACCATATCTTATGTTAGACGTGAACACTCAGATGATCTGTATTTCTGGAAGCACTGCCTGAATGTTATAGTTTGAATCTTAGCTGTTATGTGACCTAAAGAAAACACAAATGGGAAAGGTTCATACACAAACCAAAAGGGGACTGATAGTGTGATGATCGACAACAGATCTGGAAGGAGACATACAAGACTAATCCCTTAGGTTCACTATTAATATTGATGAAAAATTGGTTTGGTTTGCTTCCTCCCACCTGTGTAAAATTCAGGCCAAACTGTTATAATTAATATATATAGACTATATAACTATAGTCTACCTATCACATGACTCATCACTGAATGATTGGTATTAAATATCTTAAGAATTCTTGGAAAAAGCCTTTTTATTTAATTACGGTCTTGTCTAGACATTGCCAATGACTTTTTATTTTGATTCCTTTATTTTCTACCCTCTGAGATCTCTTTTATGTCATCTCACAATAAACTATGAGACATGTTCTGTAGGAGGATATCGCTGCTCTTTTTCTGGAGAAAAGCTGCCATGGAAATATAATGTTCTCCAGCAATTAGCCTGACCCATACTTCAGATCTATGTAGGACTCAAAGGCCTACAGATCTGGCCAATCTTATGAACTTTAAAACCCATACTGAAGGGTGTCTGCTAATTTCTCCTGCTTTCTCTTGTGCCCTTCTTCTCCAACCACATCCCTGGAAGTAGCTGGCCAGGAAACCAGAGATCTGTTCCCAACTTGTCCCATCCATCAGGTCACAGTATGCAGGTGCTCTCAGGTTCACACCAAAACCAAGGCTTTCTGTGCCCAAAAGAGCAACATAGTCTTATGTGTTAGACCTAGCTCCTGAAGCAGAGTCCATATGTCAATCCTATCCCCTCATGTAGCTTCATTTTAGTGAGATATCTTAACCTTGTAGGTTTGTTCACTGAACAAATTATTTTAGTGCTAACTGGCTCCAAACTTCTATCATTTCAGGCATGAGCCAACACAGTTTTACTGGAGTATAAGTAACTTTTGCTGTTTTCCAAAACTCATGAAAATGTGGTACTGCTCACATCAAATTCTTCCAGATCATGCTGGTGCCAGGGAAAGAAATACTCTGTGGGAATGAGTAGCTAAACAGATGGGTAAGTATTTAAAATAAATACTTAACACATTACTCTTGGACTTCTGTAAAGAACCAGAAAAATAATGTTAAATCAAACATCTCTGCACTAAATTATGATCATACATTATCCAGAAGGAACTTAAAAACAAATGAAGAACACCATGATTAAATAAATCCTGTGATCTTGGAAAAAAAAGCAAAAAAAAAAAAGAGACAAGCACAAACCATAAAAAAAACAATAATCTTCAACAAATCAGTGGCAGCTCTTTTATGAAAAAAGCCTGACTACAGTCAAATCTGTTTGGACTATATCATACACAAACAATTTCTACAGAGACTTGCAATATCCTTGAGAAAGTCATTACAGATTTGCCTTCTATGCAGAGTCCAAAGGGTTTGCATTCCTACTGTTTTGCTGATTCTTTTAGGATTGTATTTCTACTATTTGCATACTGCTCAGGGAAACCTGTAGAGTGGTCTGGTATAAACAACTTTTTCAAACAGAAGTTATCAGCTCTCTAAACAATGTTGGGCCTACTGTGCCCAGTGTTGTTACAATACTTGGACCTCGAGAGTCCACTTAAACTGCCTCCAACTATGGGATAGTACTATGAAGCGAAAAAAAAAAACAAAAACACACCAAAAACATCTCATTTGGAAACGGTAAGTGGGAGTAGAGAACAGCATAGGAACTGTATGCTTGGAATGTTAACACACATCACACAATATAAAACACTTTGATCCAATGATAATATCTGGAGACAACTGAAAATTGGGGACTGAATTTGCTCATAGTCATACTAGTGCAAACTAGCACTCAAGAATGCTTATTAGCTTCAAACTGCAGATTAAGAATTATGAACTTTAAAAAGTATCAATGTATTAATTGTATAGATGTATACATATGTAAAAAGACTCATTTTAACACATATTTTATATCATCTAATCATATTGAAACATGATTTGGAAGAAACACAGAATTGTTTGGGTTGGGGACCTTTAAAGACCACTTAGTTCCCACACCCCTGCCTTGGGCAGGGACACCTTCCACTAGATCAAGTTGCTCAAAGCCCCATCCAGCCTGGCCTTGAACATTTCCAGGGAGGGGGCATCCACAACTTCTTTGGGCAACCTGTTCCAGTGCCTCACCACCCTCATAGTAAAGAATTTATTTCTTCTGTCTAATATTCCTTTCCAAAACAATTCTTATGAAATTGTAAGGCTGTGGATACTGTAGATACGACAGCTAGTCTTACATTTCAAAAAGAGTGATGATTGTGGAGGAGAGTCCAAGACCCAAGAAGCACAGATTTTTTTATTATTATTATTATTATTATTATTATTATTATTTCATCTATAGACAAATTTTAATGTTCCAGCTAACAAAACGTGTATTTTGGTATTATTTTTTTACACAAACCTTTGGGAATCTACACTGAAATATAAAATATAGTGATGTTTATGACATCCCTCTTTTTTTTTTTTTTTTTTTTTAATCTGCCAAATGGACATGGATTAACCTGGAAAGATTCCTTAAAGACATGTTATACTCAGTATTGCTCTGATATGTAACACTATGCTAAAATTGTCATGAAATAAACTACAGTAGATAATTTGTATCTATTTTTATTTAAGGCATTAGTAGAATAGTTATAAGTGTAATTGTGAATCTTCTACCTTTTTGAACAATTACTACCAATTTCAACTTGGCCTTCATAACGCATTACAGTTCAGCTCACTTACATAACTTGACATAAGCTTGAAGAGGATGATTCAAGAACTATTTAAGAATTGCAACAAAACTTTAAGTAGACTCATACAATGTAAGCATAATAAGAATGATAGACTGTACACTACTGCAAAGGGAATAATATCTCACACACACTGAAGATGACAGTGTAGGCTGCATGCAAATACTCTGCAATTCAAATACGTTTGATATTAAGATGGCATTCCATTCCATCCGGAATATTTTTGTTCATGTGTGCAGAAATACACACTCTCACCTTTGTGAATATACTTATTACTAGAGAATGAAAACAGAAAATAAAATATTTATCATGGGTTATATCACTGTGAAAATAAAGAGTTTTCTTCCAGAATGCAGAAGAATTCTGAGTTAAAAGCAGTTAAAAGCAGATGTTTCTTTGTCTTGGCTTGATCCTACTCACCTGATTAGACAGATTTCTGCAGTTTTTCTTTAATAGCTTCTTGTAACAGTTCATTTTTTTTTTTTTCTGTAAAAAATCTTCCTCCTTTCCAACTCCTCTCTTGTTTCTTTAATTTATTCCTCAGAGATGTGTGCTCGCTCATTAGTCATGAAATATCGTAGCCTTTGGATTTGCATTATATTTGTTTTTATTTTGTCAGAGAGCAGAAATCCAATGCACTAATAAAATATCACAACCAGCATTCATCTTCAAACCATAGCTACTGTCTATTTAAAGTATACAAGTCAGAAGTCACAAGGGGGTCACAAGTATAAAACAGGAATTACAATAAATATGCAGTGTGTATTTTTTCTGACTTCATTGTACATGTTCCTGGCATGGTGCAACTCAGTTCTAGGTTCTCTTTTCTTTGACCTTGCAACTTTCTATTAATGTATCAATTATCATCATGACTTAACAAACAAACAATAAAAAGCTGAAATAGATGAATATATTAATGACTATATCTAAACACAGTAGTCCACTATTTTCAATGACACAGAGTAATTTATCAATTCCTTCTAGTTTCACATACTTTGAAATGATTTGAATCTTTTAAAATAAAATGTTTGCCTTCAAATAAAAATAGAATTTTCCAAGGTTTAAATATTAATAAAAATCTAAATTAGTGAGCACAAATTAAGAAAATTTTAATCTAGCAACTGTCTTTTTGAACATTTATTATTACTATTATTTTTTTTTCTGGACCTTAATTTAGGAATGACAAGTCATACTGTTTATTAGAAACATTTGTCTAGTAGGTATATTAGGTATTTCTTTGTGAATGGAACAAGTTACCTGCTTTACTGAAGGCAATTATTCTAACAATGACAGGTAGAACACCTCCAACGCTTGCATTGCTTTACTTGCATGTTAAAAGAGATCTGCACTTAAGCATTCTGAGGAATATTACTATGTATAAAGCTACTTACATATTTATAATATCCATTTCCTTTTTTATTTTTTTTTTAATTTTTATTTCTACCCACTCAACAGTGAAAATTTACATTTGTATTGAAAGGAATTTTTTTGCAATATGAAAATCATTTGCAAATTGTTCTCACAAGAACAATTTGTCTACATAGGTGCTTTCATCTAAGGAAATGTTTTACTTTACATTACAAGAAGATATTTTTTCATATTAAGAAATTCAAAATTAGTATGCAACTATAGATGATTAATCAAATGAAGAATGCTGGATTGCTGAAGTAAAAAATATACCAGAACTGTTTCACAAACTTATTCACTGTTGAGAGTTTAGTCAGTTACTTACTACTGGAGCAAGCAAAAAAATGTAAATGTAAAAATGTGAGTAAAATTGAAATTTAGCATAGGTTTGATAAAAAATTCATTGAGAGATGTGAGCAATTTTTTAAGCGACTTTTTCCCTTTTGAAAGTTAGGACATTTATGCAGACAAAATTTACACAAACCCAAACTTATATTTTTCACCAGGTTGAGAAAAATGCAGTGCTTTTTATAATATCCAACCATAATCAAGGAAGTTATGGTAAGTTTCCTTGAGTTTCACTGTGAATTTTGATGAATCACTTTTATGAATATCACAGCCGGGTTGAAAGCCAGTAAGACAATGTCACTATATCTTGAAAACTTGCTTTATCAAGTAGTGGGAAAGAGTAGCATGATCAATCACAGTATTTCCATGAGAAAGAATACATAACCTTTCTCCCACATAAGTACTACATTGTAAATCATTCTGAAGAGTAACAGGAGTAAGAAGCAAATTAAAAAAAAAGTTATAATAAAACAAATTCAGGGCGGTATCCATAAATACCAATAAGAGTTTCAGCTGCAAACTGAACACCCATTTGCAATAAATGGAAAGGACAATACACAGGGCGTGTTGAACACTGGTGTGATTAAGGGCTGCCACACTGATGATGCTAGAAACCTTGTGATCATAGAATATAATGTGCAAAATATTTCCATGAGAACATCATTCATGTAACTGAACATAAATGGAAGATTACATCAGAAATAGCCAGTAAAATGCTTGAAAAAGTCAACTGCAGAGAGGCTTTCTGTTCATTTTACCCCACTTCCCCCTATTCTGTATTTCTGTTCAGTGAACTGAAGTATGTAACGTTCTTACTATGGCCTTGCTAATTGACAGTTTCCTTAAATGGGTATATTAAAACTAATATATATTTATCAAGTAATGAACACAAATAGATAAATGATTCCTCAAGTTATGCAGTGAAGAGATAACACTGTATAAAATATTTTTGTTATTGTTATTTAAGTTGCTTACATGGTCTCATTAAATAATTTTATTATGTTCAATTTCTAGACAGCACAGTATAATTTCTTGATTCTAGTCATAGAATCATAGAAGGGCTCAGGTTGGAAGGGACCATAAAGATAATCTCGTTCCAACTCCCCTGCTATAGGCAGGGATGCCACCCGCTAGATCAGGTTGCTTAGGGCCTCACCTAACCTGGTCTTGAACACTTCCAGGGATGGGGCATCCACAACCACTCTGGGCAACCTGTTCCTGTGCCTCACCACCTCACCACCATAGTCTTCAATTTGGAGGAAAAAAACAAGCATGCCATGCACACCCCTGCCTCTCTGATCTAGACTAAACCTGATACAGTCATATAATGGACTCTTCAATCTTTTTGTTGTTGCTGTTTTTGTTTTTCATTCATTAGAAAAAGCCTAATTAGACAATCATATGACTCTAAAAGTCTAATGTGGTCTATACAGTGCTTCCGTCTCACCGAACTTTCTAGAGCTGAGATGATTAACAACCATCCCTGGAATGGAAGTGTTAGAAATTATATACTATTGCTAGCTGGAAAGTGAAAACAAGGGAGTGATGTACCATTTTACATGAATGATCTAAACGATGGCAGAGAAAGGAAAAACAAAAAGTATTGGTCAAATAAGATCTCTTGGAAGCAAAAGCATTTTAGAAAAGGATGATAAAGCCCCCCACCCCCCCCCCAAAAAAAAAGAAAAAAAAAGTTTAAGTTTAGTTCTGCATGTCTGTTATAGACAGATAGAGTGTAATGGACAATTACCACTATGAGATATCACAGAGATTTATACCATTAGGGATTGAATTATCGCGTGACACATTCACTCCCCAGCCAGCTTGATAAATGAACACAGATAGCAGTGCTAGGGCCCAGTAATTCTCAGATGTAATAGATAACACTTTGCTTTATCAAATAGCCACCAAGTCAGTCAGAGCAGATAGTGGTATTTGTGCTCTAGCTTTGCAAAGAAATGAAGAAATTACAGAAGGTTGGTGGTAGAAAATAATCTTTGAAAAACCTGATCACAAGTAGGTTGAGTTTAAATAAAAGTGTAAGCAAAACTAGGCCTAAAATTAAGCTTCAGATTTTAAAATGCAAATTTGAATAAATTTCAGTAACATGGTAATGAAATCAGCTGGACCAAGGCACTTAGATATTTGCCTATATATAAAACAGTTGGAATTTCCCCAGAACAAAAGTGCAACCCCCATCAGGAATAAGGAGTAAAATGGTCTGAAGTTTGCTGTCTGAAAAGAGAAATTATAAGAAACAGCACCCCCTGTACTCCTCAAGAGTGATGTTAAAAATAAGTAAAGGAATTTTAAAGACAGTATCAAAAGGGGAGCTATTTGCAAAACAGAAACAAACAAACAAACCAAAACAAACAAACAAAAAACACCACACAGGAGATCCAATAAGAACTTCTGAAAAGAGTTAAATTAAAATTCCAGAAGTTATTCAGCCAAATGAATTAAAAGTAAATAAGAAAATAAAGTAGTGATGGAATTAAAACACTTTAGCAGAGTAGATTTTTTTTTCTTTCTTTCTGTAGTCAGTTCTGAGAGAGGTCATCATTTCTCAGTCTTCACAAGGGGCTTGAGTCACTGCTCTTTCAGCCCACACTCCTTGAGGCAGTATCCTCCCTTGTATCCTCCCAAGAAGTTCTGTAACTTCTCTGCATTTCCATAACTATTGCTAGCTTTGAAACTGAGCTAATCTGTCAAGTATGCTCTGGCTAACTGCATACCTAATTGTTTACACTGTACTAACCTTTGCTCTCAGCTGCCAAATTGCAGTCTACAAAATTGGTTTCACCTGTAATGTGTCAACATTTGATTTGATGGAAAACCACTGGTTTAGAGCTTGTATAAAGCACACAGATTACTAACTACCTGTTTTTATTGGTTGGTGTCATAATAACAAATACTACATTCAAAGAGAAATATTATTATTACATATTTTTTTCTGATTTTTTTTCTCATCTGATCTTCTCATTAAGTTATCTTATCTCTCAGTTTCATGACAATGGCATGCATGTTAGAGATATAACAAAATGGGGTTTTGTTATTAAAACTTCATGTTTAATCATTGGGTGAATGCAAATGAAAAAGAAGAGGGAAAAATCATATACTTGGTGAAAACAGAACTTTTTTCTGGTGCTATCTAGGCATGATTAGATCAGCTATAGTTTGCATGTCCCTCTGTTCCTTCTCTTTCATAAAATTTGTTAACGTTGTTGATTGTTTTGCACATTATAAATAAAGTGTTCATCTGAATTTTACATTTTTGTGTCACTTGACACAAATTAGGTATAGATTATAACTGCAAGGTCTTCCTTACCCACAACTGAAAGAAGTGGGACAGTCTTAAAATATTGTCCACCCTTTCTGGCATAGTCTTTGACTACCCAAAATGTAACAGGATGGGTCATTTTGCTCAGAAATCACAGAATTCACAGGGAATGTATAAAACTCTTATAAATTTACTATAATTTATTACCTAAGGTGCATTTTTATTACCCGATGGTGTACTCTGTGGCTGGTTTTGAGATTGGTGCAATCATAATCACTTCAGGTCTGCCCACACCTTTTGCACCAAAGTGCTAATGTCTGGTAAGTCACCTAGGCAGGTGTAAAAAGGACACCCATTTACCACAAGCTGTCTTCATCTCTTATGAAATTAGTGCTTTATTTTAAAATGCTGTTTCTTTTCACCACATTTTGCCAGTCACAACAGCAATTTGATGCTCAATGAGGCTTTGCTTGCCCAATTGTTACAATTTTTTAGAATGGAAGACCCTGAACTGAATCTCCCCATGCATTGAGAACATGCTTTTGTGATGGTAGAAGTCTTAAAAAAAAATCTTCATTATCTATTCACTGCCTCTAATATTTGTAACTTCTTTTATTCATGTTAATATTTAAAGATAAATCTATATCTTCTCTGTTTATATCTAGAGCTGCAGTTAAAATGTCACTGACTGTCATGTTAATCCTGCTGTTTGCATTAGGAACTCCCAGTCCCCATACTTTTGCCAGCCAAGGTCTGGCCTAAATTGAGCTGCTGTTTGCTAAATATTGTGCAGTGGTATCATTAAGCATTTGTTGCTGCTTCTTTAGAAATTCAAATGGTGATTAATTGAGAAAAAATGAGGCCTTTGATGACAAAACCAAAACAATTACACAAACTTTTAGAGTTTTCCCAGAAAGTTAATCATGGTCACTAAATGTTGGCATGGCAATTAACAGCAACACCCATTAATCCAGTCACTTGAAAAGGAGGCAATTAATAACTAAATGCATCCTTATTCTTATATTGTGCAAGTAGTAAACAAGCATATTCATTTTGCCAAGTTCTTGAGCTGTAAGGTAGTGGCATAAATACTTATCAACATATCTTTTATTCCCTCTCAATCATATTCATTTCCAAGAAGCATGTCTACCTTTGAAGTACGGGTACTTCCTGAAAAAAAATATATTTCACGAACTCTTGGAATGGTCTTTGTGATATGGTATTGTGTTATTTCATTGCTGGAGAACAACCCGGAGAGAAATGTGGAGATCACTGGACATTCAAGGTCCATACAAGGTAAGCCTACTGTTCTCCACATCATAATATATCATATCAATTAGTATCAATAAATATTTTCAAAAAAAATGTTTCAGTTGCCAATAATGTGAAAAAGAAAGTACCTGTTTCTTTCTGAATTTCTCCTTCTTCCTCTGAAAGCTGTGTGGATAATTAAAATTAGTTTTAGTCTGGGAACTTGAACTAAAATTGAGATTTTACAATAAACATACACAACAGCTACAACAATATATATATACAGAGATAGATCCAGACCATTAAGGATCCCTCTTTTCAACTTTTAAAGAGCTTTCAAAGAGAGACATTTCTACCAGTCAACATTTTAGCTAGTTCTCCCCCCCCACCAGGCTTTCAAACTTTTTTTTTTTTTCTTTTTAGTTTGGGTTATATTTTTATAGAAAGACTCCCAAACCTCCCTTTCTAGTGGAGCCTCAATCAATCAGTTGGACAAATGGAAAAGTTCAGTCAAATGAATGTATATCTACCTATGGGTAAGGTGACAAACATTTGGACAAGACAAAACTTCAGATTAACATAATCTACTATGAATAAGGACTTGAATGCAGAATGTCATTTTGCATATCCTCTGTCCTTTTTAAAATAAATGTGGCAGTTCTCACCTATCTCGGTATTTCACACAATATTTTGAGGACAAAGTAAATCCCAGCTCTCTACTCTGCCTCCCTCTGGCCAAAACTCTGGAGTTTTGAATCCATTCTGGTATTTGTGAGTCAGAGATAGTGTTCCTGAGTATAAGTGTACTTGTTGTGCTCCTGCTTGCTTGAACAGGAAAGGTTGATTTGGAGTGTAACTCCGGACATATCACCTGGGTTAAAAGCAGATTCCACTAGCTATAACCAGCCTTGATTTTAGATCAACATCTCCACACAGTATCTCACACCTACCAGCTTTAGTTCCCTCATGTCAAAATAATTGCAGTTCATGAATCACCTTTCATAATAACCACCCTGATGATGCTTTAGAAAAATATTTTTCCTCATAAATGATTTTTTTTTCTCTCAAATATAGATGACAGGATTCAATTCCATCAGGAAAATGCTTGTTTGGCTGGACTAATCATCACTTGGAAAATAAAGTGGTTGAGTCGTTGAGTCTTACAAATGTGCACAAGACCTGCCAGCATTTCTTTCTTTTAACCTTCTTTGTTTCAGATAATGTTGTTTTATGGAGAGATTGTGAAAGGATAAAATCCAGCTTCTGATACATAAATGTAAGACAGGAATTGTTAACTTAATCATGTATCTCAATCCTTAAATGTTCAGTTAAATATCATCTAAAAATTCCTTTTAATAACTAAACTACTGCTTAGTGTTCTATGAAATAAAACTGATGATACTTTTAATAAATATTCATTAAAAAAGACAGACTCCCTCAGAGAAAAAGATTTGTGTTGCAGCTGTTTTGTTGTAAAGTAGCCAAGAAGTGGCTAATTTACATTGAGTCTGTCTTTGTGTGTTGAAATATTAGTTTAAAATAGTTTAATCTATTTCTAAAGAGGAAAAAAATTACTCGAGCTAATGTTATAATTTCTCAAAGACAAAGTGGTCAGAGAAAATGAATCATTATTTTAATCTTAACTAATACCCTTTTGTATAAATACAGATATTTCATTAAGATAAAGTAGCAAATGAAATAATCATGCTAGAGCCATTCCTGGATTTAAATACAGAATATTCATTTATATTGTCTAACTTTGCAATCAATCTTAAGCTATCATTTTCTTAATCTTTTGAAGAAACTCCCCAAAGCAATTGTTTCCTTTAAACTTCATGTAAAGCTACTGTATTGTATAAACAGTATGTCATATAAATTGCAAAGATAAATAAGTTTCTGCAAGCAACACAGTTACAGATATTGCTGGGTATTTGACCTATGTCTTCCTTGTAAACCCACAGTGTGGTAGTTAACAGAACATGAGAGGGTTTGTGACATATTATTCCCAGTTATATAGTGGAGATAGAATTTTCTGGTTTGACAGAACATAAAAAAAAAAAAACAGATAAGTGATGATGTTTTCTTGAGTAATTCTACTGAATCCAGTAAAATTCAGACAGAAAATAAGGCATTGTGCAGAGTTTCCCATATAAAAGAAATGTACAACATTGTCTAATTAAGAAAAAGAAAGCTCATATGAAACTAGCATGATTTTAGAATATTAGATTAGATATATAAACAAGTAGTTTTAAAACTTATACGTATCATTTTGTTGCTTTTTTTTTTTTTTTTTTTTTAATGGGGCCGTAGTGGTGGTGAGGGTTGAGGTATCTTTCAAAACCCTTAAAGCACCATGGAGCTGAACTCTAATTTTTATGAAAATAACAGATGCTTTGTTCTTAACTTCTGCAGTAATGCATTTTTGCTTGCTGTTTTGGAAACATTTCAAACACAAAGTCAGCGTGGAATTATGCAACAACTAGACATAAAATCATAGAATCATTAAGGTTGGAAAAGACCTTCAAGATCATCTGGTCCAACCATCACCTTACTACCAACACCACCCATGTCCCTAAGCACCATGTCCAACCCTTCCTTTGAACACCCCCAGGGATGGTGACTCCACCACTTCCCTGGGCAACCCGTTCCAATGCCTGACTGCTGTTTCTGAGAAGGTGTCCCCTAATTTCCAACCTAAACCTTCCCTAGCGCAACTTGAGGCCATTCCCTCTAGTCCTGTCCCTAGGTATCTGCAAGAAGAGGCTGATCCCCCAGCTCCCCACAACTTCCTTTCAGGTAGTTGTAGAGAGCAATAACGTCTCCCCTGAGCCTCCTCTTCTCCAGACTAAACAACCCCAGTTCCCTCAGCCAACAGGACTTGTGTTCCAGACCCTTCACCAGCTTTGTAGCCCTTCTCTGGACACTCTCCAGGGCCTTGATGCCCTTCTTGTAGTGAGGGGCCCAAAACTGAACACAGTACTCGAGGTGCGGCTTCACCAGAGCTGAGTACAAGGGGACAATCACCCCCCTGGTCCTGCTGGCTGCACTATTCCTGACACAAGCCAGGATGCTGTTGGCCTTCTTGGAAATTTAATATAAACTGAATTTTTTTTGGCCCAAATAAACAAAATTCAAAAAGACAGTGCATTTTACACTGTAAACGTTAACATTATTTAAAAAAATGTATTGCTATGAATATTAATACAAAAGATTTCTAATTTTGACACCTAAAGGTTTTGCAGTGTGCCAAACTTTGTAGTATGCAGTTCAGAGGGGCCTTTTTAATTCTGTTTCTACTGGGATCTCTTGCCTCTTCTCTTCAAACATCTTTATGTGGCTGTTAGCAGCTCTCCCTGCTGAAGGGGAGATGGTACCCTTGCAAGATGTAGACCCATGACATAACGGGAAATTGCATGACTCAGAGCTCCAGAACATTCATACTGGTTTTATGCTTAGGTATGAACATATATATATATATATATATATTTTTATTTTTATTTTTTCCTGTGACTGATCCTGAGGCTGGAAAAGAAACTCAGAGTCCTGGTGGATGATCAAAGTGATATAATATTTCACATGCTAAATGATTAGCTTCTTACCAACTCAGGTTGGTGGAATTTTATTGCTTCCGTCCTTTCTCTTTCCAATGAACAAGAAATGACTATCTTATTTTATACATAGGAAAGCAGAGAAAAAAGTATGACATACAAAAGTACATTTTTGTCTGTCAAAAGCACTTTCAGACAAAAGTATGACTTGCAAAATATACAAATGAGTGGTGGCAGTAAATCTAGGTGAAGAACAAAGCTTTTTAACTGTTACCTCTGCAGATGGTTGTCTTTGCTTTAATTACCAGAATGAAAGACCGAAAAATAGGACAATTATAAATCAAGAAAATAGAATGTCTTACAGCTCTCATCTTCCTGACATCTCCTGAGTATGTGGACCTAAAAAATCTTGCTTTTTTTCAAGAATCTAACTGAGCAGGAAAATGATCAACTCCAGTATGCGGATGTTATAAATTTAGTAAGAGCTCAGGGAAAATCAGTAAAATTCTTGATTTGCTTAGATGTTTGAACATAGTATAGAACACTGAAGACATATACTGGAGAAAATAGCTTAATCTAGCAGAAAATAATGTCCACTGTTGCCATGCCATAAAAGTTTGATAGGCTGTCAAGGCTATGCAGCCAAGAGTACTCCTTCGTAGCTAAGGCATGAAGTTATCCTCACTGTTTGTGTACGGTCTTTGATGAATCATCTGGAGACAAGAAAAGGGTCTGAGTTTTAAAAGGTATTGACAAGGATAAAGACAGTTAAGGGACTGATGTAATTTCTACCTAGGAAGGTCGGATTGATTACAGCACCCTGTGATATCTGTACTATGTGACAAAAAAATACACTGAATGGACTAAACTTCTGAATGGACTAATTATTGAGGAACTAATTATGCTTGGTGGAAAATGGGACCTTTTATCATAACATGGGTAGATCTGGAGGAGGAATACTTGCTTGACTTTATATAATTACAAAGTTTCTGATATTTATATGGGTAGTAATTTCAAAGGCATCTGTCAACCTCACTGCCAACAAAAATGTGCAGTAATGGATGGGTTAATTCTGAGTTCCTAAACTGTAATGAATCTCTGAATAATCTGATTGGCATAATAAGGACGTTTCACAGGAAAAACTGAAATACTCTTTGTGCAGGTATTTACATCTAGCCTGAGTTTCAGGTGCAACTAGGCAAAAGAACAAAAACTCTACAGGTAATACAGAACTATTTAATCTGTTTTTAGAGAAAATTGAATATGATCTGCAAAATCCAATCTGGATTTGGATTAAGAAAAAAAAAAGATCCATACATTTTGTAATATGAACAAGGATTTATTATTTAATGGATATGAAAAATGGTCTTGTTCAAAAACTGAATTTTCCATGATGGATATTTTCAAAGACTTTGCTCTACCTTTAATATCTAAATCCTACTGTCTCAAACTGGCTGTTTTGCATTAGGTTGGCTGATTGGTAGTACTTTTTAGGAAGAGTACAATAACTAAGTTTCTAAATTCCTGTGAGCCAGGTGAGAAGTTCTATACTGAAGTCATGTAACCTATCCATCACCATATTTTCTTCTTTGAAAGAGGGTGTAATATTTATATTTGTTACAGCCCCCCCCTTATTAGTCAATTTGTTAAGAAATCTTTGGTGGGTCATCTGTTACAGCTGCACTGGGACAGAGGAGAAGGGAGGCTCTGAGTTTGTTGTACCCAAATCTCCCTTCTATTATCTCCCAAAGTCCTCCATTTTATCTGGTTGAAGTTTTACTTCTATTTCTTATAAAATAAAATTTTTACTCTAAGGCAACCAATGCCTCAAATAAGTAAAATCTGACTGAGATTACCTTCTTGAAAGACCCCATTATTCACCTTGTCATTTGAAAATACACAGGAATATTTATTTAAAAATATTCTAACCTATACTACAGAAAAAATAAAATAAAATCTCATTATTGGACCAGAAAGAATACTTTTTTATTTTTCTATGTGTGTTATTTGTTCACCTTTTTATACTCACTTTTTTCTTCGCTAGCACAAATGCAGGATTCCTTCATGATGTTTGCATGGTTTCTCTAATACAGTGTGGTGGTTTTACAGATCCAGCACATACAGAGAATATAATAACAGAGTCACAGAATCACAGAATTGTCTAGGTTGGAAGAGACCTCCAAGATCACCCAGTCCAACCTCTTACCTAATACTAACAAGTCCTCCACTAAACCATATCACTAAGACATAACATAATAAGTCACATGATTTTCACATAGCTGTGCAGAAAGAGTAGAAGACAATCGATTGAAGAGTTATTTCTCCTTTTCTATTCCATCCAAGAAAAAATGCAAGCTGTTTTGCAGGTTGCACCCAGAGACAGTTGTCCCTGTGGGAGACAGTTGCTTCAGTGTACTGACTTAGATTAACCTACTCTGTAATGTCTCTTGAGACTCAGCATATCCTTGGCAAGATTTTAAAATAGATGTGTAAACAATCATTTCATGAATTAAGTCAAGATCAAATTCTCTAGTCCTGCAATAATAAAGATATAACATCCACAAACACATATATACAAAAATTCACAAAAGAATTTTGAAACATTTCTGTCCTAGAAACAAGAAAAAAATGAAAAAAGGTCTTATAAACATAACTTGAACTCTCCCATGCCTCAAATGGGGAGGATATTCTCAGATACAGAAAGATGGTATTGTAAATCTGAACACCCTAAATTATATGATGTTGCTGCAGAACAAGTGTCAATTGTTATTGCACTTACTCAATGACCTCTGAAATTGCCTTTAAATCAAAAATAGACATGAAAGACACAATTTTAATCACTTTGACTTGAGCATTATTTATGTTATATGTTAGGGTCCAGTTGTGTGGTGGTTTTACTCAGCTGGGCAGCTGAGCTCCACCACAACCATTCTCTCACTCCTCCTCCTCAAAGTGAAAGGGGAGAAAATATAATGAAAAGGGCTCCAGGGTTGAGATAAGGACAGGAAGATCACTCAACAATTACCATCATGGGCAAAACAGACTCAGTGTAGTAAGATTAGAGGAATTTATTGCCCATTACTAACAAGCTAGAGAAGTAAGAAACAAAGGAAAGAAACCAAAACCACCTTCCCCCCATCCACCCTCTTCCACCTCTTCCCCACAAGTGGCACAGGGGAATGGGGGAACTGGGGTTGTGGTCAGTCTATAGCACTTTGTCTGCGCCTGTCCTTCATGGTCACTCTCTGCCCCTGCTCCAGCAGGGCCTCTCCCACGGGATGCAGTCCTTCCCGAACTGATCCTGCGTGGGCTTCCCACAGGCAGCAGCTCTTCAAGAACTGCTCCAGATATGGGTCTGTACCATGGGGGTCCATCCATCAGGAGCAAACTGATCCAACATGGGTCCCCCACAGGCAGCAGCTCCTGCCAGGTCACCTGCTCCTGTGTGGTCCCCTCTCCACGGGCTACAGGTCCATCGCAGAATGTGCTCTGTCTAGGGTTCTCCATAGGCTGCAGTCTCCTTCAGGCCACATCCACCTGCTCCACCGGGGGCTCCTCCATGGGCTGCAGCGTGGAGATCTGCTCTGCTGTAGCACACCATGGGCTGCAGGGGGACAGCCTGCTCCACCAGGGGCCTTTCCACAGGCCTCAGGGGAACTTCAACTCTGAAGCCTGGAGCAGCTCCTCTCCCTCATTCTGCACTGACCTTGGTGTCTGCAGGGCTGTTTCTCACTCCTCGCTCTCCCAGCTGCTGTTGTGCAACAGTTATTTTTTCCTTTCTAAAATATGCTCTCACAAAGGCACAAACAACATGGCTTATTGGCTTGGCTCTGGCCAGTGGCGTGTTCTTTTGGAGCTGGTTGAAACTGGTCCTTATCTAATATAGGGCAGCTTCTGGATTCTTCTCACAGTGGCCACCCCTGCAGCCCCCCGATACTAAAACCTTGCCATGTAAAACACACTACAAGTTCTCACCAAAACCAAAGAAAACTGCTGACTCCTACTGACCATTGGCTTAATCCCTTAACGCCTGTATGAGAATCCAACTCACTATGCAAGACGAGAATGTAGGCAAATACTGTCCCTGCAGACAGTGCCTTTCCAATGTGATCTTCAAATTGGGCATCAAAGAGAAGACAATTTCCCCTCCTTTGTCCTTTATTGTAGCCTGGGATATTGATGCACAGAGGCAGATGCTTTCCATTGCAAGAAAAGAAGATGACTTCCTCAGTGTTGTATATTCTGCTCTCACTGAAACACTGTAAAATGTCTTGTGAAACTGGTAAGAAATGTATAGAAAAAAAATAAAGGTATATTTGCATGCCCCTGTTTTTGTATTATGTAGTTGTTTAGCGAAACAGGTAAAAAATGGGCACAGACTAAATGAATTATTCAGAAACAATGAGACTTGAATTATATTTTCCCAGGCTAGTAAAGTTTTGCCATAGTCAAGTGCCTTAGAAAAGTCAATAAAGACTGGCTATGTAATCCCAGGGGGGTTTCAACTGACTTAATTCTGGCAGCCACTGAAGGACCATTATTTTTCCTGTATGGAAAAAAATATGAGGGTAGAAGAGATAAAAAGAAATATTATTCGGATTTCATAGAGAGTGAGAGATCACTAATGTTGTGTATTAAACCTGCTGCACATCAGAGCTTTCCCTTGTACACTGGACAGTATTTGTACACAGCAGTATTTGAAACTTTGCTATTGCCCAAGGTTAAAACAGTATTTCCACATCATCGTTCCTGTCCACAGGTCCTAAAGAATGATCCTTGTTTGTAGCAAGGAACCTCAGAGAACACAGAGGAGCAGCTCCTGATTCATTTCCAAAGCAAGCAGTAACACACCATGTTACACAAACGTGTATAAATATCTGAGGGGAGGTTGTCAAGAGGATGGGGCCAGTCTCTTTTCAGTTGTGCCCAGTGAGAGGATCAGAGGTAACGGGCACAAACTGAAGCACAGGAAGTTCCAGCTGAATATGAGGGGGCACTTTACTGTGAGAGTGACAGAGCACTGGCACAGGTAGCCCAGAAAGTTTGTGTAGTCTCCTTCTCTTGAGATATTCAAAACACACATGGATGCCATTCTGCACAATGTGCTCTAGGTGATCCTGCTTGGCAGAGGGGTTGGACTAGATGATCTTCAGAGGTCCCTTCCACCCTCATCCATTCTGTACTTCTGTGATTCTGTGATCATCACTCCAATTCTCGTATTATTTCTGCATCTTCTCTCATGACAGGATGTCAAAACTCCAAGCCTCTGGATTAACTTCCAAGATGCAAATGGCAGAATGTGAAATAAGACTGAAGAGTAGAAGAGATGATACTAGGCTGCACTAGCAGCCTGCATGGTGCATTGTTTTGCACTTTTTGAAACTTTTGCACTTCAGTAACCTGTGAGACTTGCCATTTACCTCTCATTGCAACTGTCAGAAAAAAACATCAAAAGATCCCATAAAGAATAAAAATGACAACATACTATTGTGAGTCTCTGCTGGCTCCAAAATTGCAAATTCAAAAGAAACAACTGGTAGTAGATATTTGTTTACACAGAAGTAACAGGTTGGCATACACTATATAATCATATGGTGTCCTGTCTCTTGTCATGAATAAATTGATTGTGAAATCCACAGCCAGTGTTTTCAATATTGATTGCTTGTTCTCTGTTGTGATTTTAGCACGCTAACAATTTAACATGGAATTACTCACATGGCTTTAGCCTTCCCCCTTTGTCAGAAACAGATGGCTCTGAAGGGTTAAACTGTCTGCAGCCACAGCTCATGGCTTGGCCTCACCAAACAGGCATAACATTGAAGACATTATGTAGATAGCCCATTCCTCCGAGGAAAATCTCTAAGTATATATCCCTGAAGCATTACAGATGTTTGTCTAATCTTTAGTTACATCACTTTTATGATCCCTCCAAAAATATATTATAGTGGTAAGCTATCTCTGCACTTAAAAAGCCTTGCCTATTTTCTACTTTGCTTCAGTGTAATCGCATTGCTTCTTGCTGAATCCAGAGTGGATACAGAGAAGCTGTGCTACTTTCCTTTTTCTAGCTGTTTTTTATATACTTGTCCTTTGAGTCTCACATTAATTAATTTATTTCCTCTAATCTTTCCTCTCAGACCATGCATTCTGACCAGACTCACTGATTTCTAGACTGTTTTCCATGCTGGTTCACACCTTTTCTTGAAATGCGGGGTCTGAAACTGGCAGCTGAGGTTGTCCTAATATGGTAGAATAGAAAAATCACTTCCCAGGTCTTGCATACAATACATCATTTTTTCCATCAGTATGATGATTCAGACTCAGACTATGATCCTCTGACAGGTATAAGGGTGATGTGGGAGGAGAGAGGGGCCACCAAAAGGGGAGGTAAGAGTGCATCAGTAAGAGTAACGTGTCTTTTGAGAGTGGGAGTACAGACAGAATGTGATAAATGGATACAGGCTGTGATGACAGTCCAGCAGATATTTAAAAGCATTTTGCTGCCATCTAGTACTCTAATAGTAGAAGCACCAACCTTTAGAAAAGCACAGAAAAAAAGAATAATGTAAAAACAAAGAAAGAAACAAACAAAAAACCCGCAACCCTAAGTATGTAGGATTTACATGAGCCTCAATTGCAGAACAGAAGAACAAATAGTGTGAGTCAATACTTCTCTGTGGGATACCACTGTCCATAGATCAATAGGAAATTAGATTCATAGTTTATCAATGTTTCTGTGAATTGTAATATTTCTTTTCTAACTTGCACAGGAGACTAAGCGTCATACCTGCTTACTTCACTGTCTTTAAAATCTGGTCTTGATAATGCATGTATCTTCCTAGTCTGCTAACTTTTCTCAAGCCACTGCTTTAAAGTGCTGGCAGTCAGGATGCATCTGAATTCAGCCTCTCTTTTTATCTGTAAAATGTTCTCTCAAAATATTGTCTCTGATACAACCCATTGGCTTGTCAGACAATCTTTGCCCTGTACTCCTGCTCTATTTGCAATCTGTGTAAAAAGCCACTCATTAACACACCACAGACAGTGTTCTGGTTAATTCTATTAATTATAAGGAAAGAAAGAAAAAAGCATAAAAATTAATCATCTTCCTTACTCACTGTGGTAGTCAGTGGATAACAGCTCTGAAAATCCAAAAATACATAACACAAATTTTGTTGTGTTTCTACTACACGGAAACATGCATTCCCTTGCAAAGTACAAAGTAGTGTCTTCCTCCTTTTATCCATGGCTAATGCTCGTAATCAAGACTTACACTCCTACACTAATACAACAATATTTTTTTACTTTACCTCACCAAATTTCTAGAATGTCATTTAAGCACTGTTCAGGAGAATTATGAATTATGTCCTGTCATGACATATTTACTTGACATTCCTTCTATTGACAGTTTTCATCACAATAAATGTCTCAAGTAGTAGTTTTGGGATATCCTTGGCATATATAGGGCCAAAACCCCTAAAACAACTTTTAGTAACATAAAAATCCATTTATGCATTTCAGTCTCCGAATAATCAACAGAGACAATTGCTATCCTTTCTTACATCTGCTTCCAAATAACAAAGACCTCACATGTAGCTGAGGCGTATGAAGAGATGATGTAAGAGTACAGAAAACTGTACAAAATCCTTCCCTGAAACAAGTATTTTTTAGCATTTATGAGGTATATATATTACTTTATTTAATGTAGCAGTGTTTATACATATGAAGAGGACCCTAGTTTATTGCCCCTTCATGTACAGCTAGTTCTTTTTGTTGTTCTATACACCATTTCCCACTTCTGTTGTGGCTATGTCACCAAAAATAAATTTCTGACAGACTGCCAATTACAAGTTCTGACATTATATGGTTTGATGCCATCCTATTAACCCTGGTTACCCACCTACAGCCCCCCAAGGTAGGCCAGGATGTGATTGAGTGAATGCACAAATACAAATCTTACAAAGAGCTGCTGTTTTGGTAACTTTCCCACCTGGACACTAAGTTGCAGCGTTTTGCAGAGCTCCACTGATCTATGAAGAGTGAAGAAAATTCTGGGATTAACACACAATATCCTCATCTTTAGAAGATACAAGCACTTTTTGTGCACTGAGAGATTTTTGACCTTTCATATAACTTGCCTTCAGCACAGTAACATTAAATAAGGACGTTCAATTCAGTTCCACATTGTGATTTCATTTTCTGAAAGCTGATGTGCGTGGAAAACATTTTGTAACCTGTCTACATCTACAGGCAACAGAATGTAAAGGGGACTTTTTTTTTTTTTTAAAGTCTGCATGACCACAGGCCTTGGCTTTGTATTTTCTGTATAATTTAAATCCTCCAAACTGTTTTATTTTGTTTTGCCTTTATTTTTAATTCTTATTTTGAAGTTTAAGCACTTGCTGCAGGGATTTAAAACATCTGTTGTTTTTTTAGCACAAAGAATGATGGATATTTGCTGCTTGGTATGAAAGATTTATTGGATAAAAGGGTATGCTAAAATGACTGGTATACAGATTAGAACTAGATAGGTTTAGAATTCAAATGCATCTATATATTTCACATGAGCTTTTAGAGGAAAAGAGGTACAAGATTTATCTTGTGTATAAATTACAGACAGGAAAAATGATACTCAACATTAGGAGTGTATTGAAGCAAAACAAAATATTAATCAAATTCCTCATTTTTTAAAAAATGTTTTAGAAATTGTATGTGGAGATAGAATGCAATTTGGAAACAACTGGTTGGAAATTAAACCGTTTTCTACTTAAAATGCTTTCCCTTTTTCATCATATTGCATTAGTTGTGTTTAATGGGTTATGATATTCACTTCATCAAGCTACAACATACAAAATTCTGCGCACTAAACTTGTACGCAATATTTTGGCTATCACTGTTGTATCATTTTCAGTTGATCTTATAGGAAAAAGATAAATTTATATTTATGTTATTTATTTTAGTTACTACAGACGGTCTCTTGTCATCATTATAGATATCTCTTATTTACATTGTAATTAAAAAAATGTGGCACTGAATAGAAGCAAGTGGATGGCAAAGCATCCTTCTGTTACACTGGTCTCTGGATTGCCAGTTATAAAAAGCCTGAAGGCTTTAGTGTGTTCAAAAGAATGACACTGGCAGATCTGGCAGACAGCACTGAATCCATGACATATCTGCACTTGTTTGCCCACGAAAAAACCCATAAGGGTAAAAACACTCCCAACCATGCAGAACCAGGAAGCACATAATTTCCCAGGACTACAGATGCACTTGGCCTGCCACTGTAGAGGAAAAGGAGAGCTCTTAGAATGAAGTGACAAGTGAGTAGGTCAACCACCTGCCATTTTTTGTGTTTTCCAGAACAGGTAGGAGGATAATTAAATAATCATGTTCTCCCTCTCGTCTTAAGAATTACACACACCTCAAGTACTGCTATTCCACAGCTTTTTTTTTTTTTTTTTTGACTGATATGGCAGGAGTTTTATTGGACTCATCCAATCCAGACTTGGCTAGCTTGAACTTCTGGTGCAGTTAGTATTTGCATTTTGCAAAAGGAGGAAGGACAGCAGTTCAAGGAACTTATATGGACTTAGTACCTACCTGAATTGTCAGCATTCTCTCTGAATATCTTTGTGAGCTTAGGACAATCTTTAAATGAATTCTAATAATGAATACATCATCTGTTATTGTTATATTTTTAAAAAGAGTTTTCCATCATATCCAGTAAGTTAACATCTGCAGGAAATTGTTGTGAATTATCAACTGTGTCAGATCTTGTAGGAAAGATCCGCTCTACTCTGCGCTGGTGCGGCCTCACCTCGAGTACTGTGTGCAGTTCTGGGCACCACAGTAAAAAAAGGACATTAAACTGTTGGAGAGTGTCCAGAGGAAGGCGACGAAGATGGTGAAGGGCCTAGAGGGGAAGACATATGAGAAGCGGCTGAGGTCACTTGGCCTGTTCAGCCTGGAGAACAGGAGGCTGAGGGGGGACCTCATCGCAGTCTACAACCTCCTCGCGAGGGGGAGTGGAGGGGCAGGGGACCTATTCTCCGTAAACACCAGTGATAGGACCCACGGGAATGGTGTTAAGCTGAGGTAGGGGAAGTTTAGGCTGGACATCAGGAAGACGTTCTTCACCGAAAGGGTGGTTGCACACTGGAACAGGCTCCTCAGTGAAGTAGTCACTGCACCAAGCCTGTCTGAATTTAAGAAGTGATTGCACTGTGCACTTAGTCACATGGTCTAAACTTTTGGGCAGACCTGTGCGGTGCCAGGAGTTGGACTTGATGATCCTTATGGGTCCCTTCCAACTTGGGATATTCTATGATTCTATGATTCTATGAAATAATTTCATTAAGTAAATGTACATGTCTCAAAGAAACACCAGATGGATCCAGGGAAGAATGAGAGAATACAGCTGACCTTAAAATGGCTTAACGTGCTTAAATCAAACTAGTAAAGCCTTTACTGATATTGATAAAATATATGCTAGTTTATGCACAGAATAACAAATTTGCATTTCACTCTGGACAATATGGCACACATCTGTCCATCCTCCAAATAATGCTGACAAGATAAAACAATAACCCCATGTTTTATTTCCTAAAAGAAGAGTCATTTGGAAAGAAAGGTAAAGCAACCCAACCCAACCCAACCCAACCCAAACCAAACCAACCCAACTCAACTCAACCCAATCCCTCTACCTCATATCTCTCTAGAAAGCATGTATTTTGACTTGAATTAAATTTAATGTGAAACTTTACCAGAGAAAGTTGTATGGAATGTGGAAAAAATGTGGAATGCAAGACTGGTGATGATCAAAAATGATAGGATGTCATGATGTATTATTTACCTTATTTAAGGTAATTTATTATTATTTAAGTTTATTGTTACTTGTCTCTTTCTTTTCTTTTCTTTTCTTTTCTTTTCTTTTCTTTTCTTTTCTTTTCTTTTCTTTTCTTTTCTTTTCTTTTCTTTTCTTTTTTTTCTTTTCTTTTCAAGATGGGACCAGAGCTGATTCATGACTGGACATTTAATAATATAAATCCCTGACCCTAGTTTGAAGGGACTGAGATATACAGCTCAGATCCCAGCAACTCTGAATGAAGAGGTGGAAATAAAGCATAAGAACTAGTAGTAATAGTGGTACTAGTATTTTGTAATGCTAAAAGCTATTTTTTTTTCTGCCAAAATTAATCACTTAACGATAGATATATTTGATACATAAACTGCTAAGTGTGGTGTATGCTAATCACAAACTGGAAGTTCCTAAGAATTAAAAAAAATAAGCTTGCTATAATCAACCTATCTTCATAACAGCAGATACAGGGACATATAAATTGAAACACAGATAAATTGAAACTGAAGATCCAGTAGACTGTAGGAGCACACTCATTAATATATTCAGTAATGTATTAAATTGCTGCAGAGAAATGAAGCAGCAGAAAGAGTAGCAATATATTTCTCACATTACATTATTGGCAATATTAGGTTATGGTAAGGTGCCTTGGGAGAAATCAGGACCAGTTTAATCCAAAATTTAGGTAATCCACTGATGGATAAAGGAGAATTAATAGTAGTACATGCTGTAAGCACACACGTTGCCTTTATATTTGAGAGGTAGACCTTTGAATGGATGCTGGTGATGGCCTGCCTAATAATCAGGCACTAGTAAAATCCTGAAGTTGCTGCTCATCTTCTTAACCATGGATGACTAAATTGCAGATTGGAAACATGCCTAAATGTTTTAAACATAAAACATCCTCCAAGCCTGATTGATCTTCAACAACTGAAGTGGAAACCCTCAGATCAACTCTTTCCACTTTGCTCATTGGTGGGATTCGATCTGTATGTACCTGAATGGATGAACAGAAAAGGAGGCTCCTATTCCAGAAGAGCTTACCCTTTTACTATACTTGGAATGAAAAAAAAGGAGTGACAGAGCCCAGTAAAAGAAGTATTGGGCCTTATTCAGATGAATGCTCTGGAAGAAAATAAGTAATTGCTGATAACTCACTTTGTACATTTACTTAAGCCCTCTCAATCCTGAAAGCGACCATAAACATTTTTTTTTCATGGAACCTGACTAGAAATGCTCAAGGACACAGTTAACGAAGTAAAAATTGTGCCAACATCCCTCTTTGAAATGTGCTCATTGTCTCTCTCCTGTGGCAATCTGTGGCCACAAGTGCAACTTCTGGCCTAGTGGTGTGTTGAGACAGCAGTCCTCATCCAAAGACAACTCAAGCTAAAGCACAGTGAAATGATACTCTGATAGTCCGCAGGAAATTATACCCAGGAGAAAATAGTGAAGTAGAGCACAGTGACAGGATCCTCAGAACAATGACTTTTCAAGACTTGATTTCATTGACAGGGATATAGTTTAATACAGATCTCATCTGGCTGAGAGGGCCAGATCCCAAGTGCAGGTCCAGGGACCAAATGTTTACAGGTTGCTCAGGGTTGTTTCAAAATCGCTGATGCTTAGAATTGAACTTTTTAAGACAAGAGTATTATTTTTGATATTTCACATACAATAACAATCAGAAAATCAAAGCTCCTACAAAATATAATATTACTATTATGAAATTTACACCTAGTTTTGAGGGCAAAGTATTCCAGGAGATTGGATTCTTCAGTCTGGAAAGAAATAAAAAACCTTATTATATCCGTCATTACCATAGAAAAAAAAACAAAACAAATAATCATACACTCATTAGTTTAAAAGCATCTGTGTTACCTTATTTTATTTTTCAACATCTCAGTGTGAAATGGCAGATGGTTGTTTTTCCTTAAGGAAAAGAAAAGGAGTAGCTGACTATTAGAAAGTGGAATTTATCTTAATTTGCTAATAAAACTTTTTAATAAAGAATTACAGTAGTTTATATGCTTTCATTAGAAATCAAAATAGCAAGCAAACACCTAAATAAAGAAAAAGAGTGTGCAACAGGAATCTAACACAGAGACACAACACATCAAAACACAACAGAAAACAGAATTTTCAAATGGTAATAAAAATGAATGGATACAAGAAAAGATCATTTTTGTATAAAAATATTTTCACATGTGAATTTACAGTATATACAACAAAGCTCTTTTCCCTGCAAGTTAAAACTTGGTGCTCCCGCTCATGTGATAGTCACAAATACTCCAATCTTAAAATAACTTGGAGAAACTTTCCATATCATTAGAAATCTGGAAAAATGGAAATATTTTAGCAATTTTTCCTATTGCTCAGAGTGATGACCCGAGAGGCATGCCAGCCTGTTCAAAACTAACAAGGCATAATTCATAACACAATATTGTAATTAATACACTGCAAATAAAATTTTAAGTACATAAGCAATGCTTGATTTCTCCAGTCATTTATGTCTCCTTTTAGAAAAGTTTATATAAATAAGGATTGAGTTTATGTATTACTTAGCACAGCTGTGATTATTTAGACAGTGATTATTTTAAGTATCTATTGTTGGCTTTATGTTGAGTGAGTACGGTTGTCAAGAACTCATAGATCTGCAAATCTAGAAATAATAAAATATTTTAATTATTAACACAAATTTGAAAGGTTTTTGGAAAACACTTTTCAAGCATGACTCCATGTTCAGAGTAAGTCAACTGCAATATTATTAAAAGGAGCACCTCTCCTTTTAATCGCTATCTGCTCTGTTACTTCTGGAATCACAGTTGATTTTAGAAGATTGTTTTTTGGAAAACCAAAGAGCTGAGATGATTTCAGTTACGAATTAGGCATATCATAAATCTTCTTCCTTCTTTTGCAACTCCTTTATCCAAAAATACATTAATAGGCAAAACAAACTAAAATACAGCTTGTCTTCCTAAAACTGAGCTTTTACTTGTATGCTATCAAAAAAGAAAATATATGAAGTACTGTAATAAGACAATCCTCCTTTTTAGTTTTAAGTCATCACCTTTGACATTTGTCAGAGAGACATAAGCACTGTGAAGAACCAGAAAGAAGTTGCAGGTAGAGCTTGTAGAAGCCCAGTGCAGAGTAGAGGAATGGACTTTGGGGATCATATACCAGTTAGAAAATCATTGCAAGAGCATGTATTTTCTTTTGCATTTAGAGAAGTTGAAATTATATTTTAGTATCTGTAAAAACAAAACAAAAAAGAAATGTCAGCCTATAATTTTTCTTTTTAACTGAAACAACCTATAAAATCCTAAACAAGTATATTTGCTTTGAAAAGTATATTTGCTTAAACTACAAAGTTGTCACCCCTCTTCATTCTTTGGGCCTCCCTTACTCCTTCCATATTTCCAACTATTAGTGTATAACCGTCTGATTAAATCCTAAAATATTTGATCTCTTTGTTTCTATTCTTGGATAAATATTTCAAATTACAAATTGTGTTTGATTGCACATTCTTGTGATTTCTAGATGCATTTTACTCTGTAAAAAATACTTGATATAGACAATGATATATTTGAATACTTATATTCTGGAGGTTTAAGAGCATCAGGCCTTTTGTAATGTAAAAAAATAAAAATGCACTTTATTTGAATATCATGCAGGGCTTTTTTAATTATTTGTGCAGAAATGAATCAGTTTTTATGCTTTTGATATACTGTCTCAATCTGCTTGTCTACTTTTTTTCCTTCTTCTTACAGTATGATATGTTCTTAGTTACTATCTGTTTTTTTCCAGACTCAGGGAAATGGCTTGCAATACTTTATATAGTCAGGTAGAGCACAGCTGAGGAGGATACGCTGTCTATTTTCAGTCATATTATTTCAAATCATTTTTCCAGGAACCATACTTCCAAGTCAGTTTTTTTGTATGTATTCTGATGTATTTTTAACTTTTTCTTTTTGTGTATATATATATACGTTATTTATTTTATTTTATTTTATTTATTTTATTTTATTTATTTTTCTCTGCATTGCATTGTGTTAGAAACCATTTGCTTCACTCATCTCTTACCTATGGATATCAATATTCATTTATTTTGATTTTAGTATTTTTTTGATGAATTCTATTGCTTCATGTTAAATGGAATTGCTACACCTTCAAAAGTCCTATTAAATTACTTTGTTCAGACAATATATATGAAACACTTAAAGCTGTTGTTTTGAGCCCTAAGTGGAAAATACAACAGGAAGCATTTTACAAAACCTCCCTCCTCCTCCATTTTACCCAAGATGCGCATCTTGGGTAAAAAAAAAAAAAAAAAAAAAAAAAAAGGCTGTGTTTGATTAAAAAAAAACACCACAGGTCTTAATGCTGTTTACCAGAATATAAATTCAGTGAGATTAATAATTTGACACTACCTCAGTTGTCCTCTACAAAAAACAGCTTGGGTGTAATCTAAAATAATTAAAATATTGTAGGGAAAAAATTGAATCATTTTTGTTCCAAGTCTGATAACCTGAAGAGGATTGACAGAAGGACTGCATGTTTTAGCATTGTGGTACACCTTTTTGCTACCTAGGGTAGGATGTTAAACCTGAGTCTTCTCATTATTAATAAATAAATAAATAAATAAATAAAATCCATAGAGATATCAGCTTGATCCTTTACAGACTTTTGCTATTTATAATGTGGCATTTTATCTTTTTTATTTTATTTTATTTTATTTTTTTGGTTCACCAGGTGAAACTCCTAATTTTTACTGGTCTTTTTACTGGTCCAACTGAGAGACATGAAGATACAGGACTTCAACAGGACTTTGTTTTGTTAACAACTGCAAAGATTTGTTTTACCCCAAACCTCTCCATTCTATGATTTGTCATAACAAAGAAAGGAGGAAAACATGTGCATGTATATGTCACAGATTGCGCTATGTATGCATCACCATGTTGCAGTCTTCAAACCTGCTCCATGTCTTCACAAAAATACTCTGTTTTGGGCAGAATGAGAATGAGAGAATGCAAGTAATAAAACTGTTACTAAATATCCCATATAAGCCTTTCTACTCTCTTTTCTGTAGTGTTTCTCAGCAGAATCAAAACATACAGGAATGACTGACTGATTGATTTTCTATGTCAGGTGACAAAAAAAATCATGATTTAAAGCTAGACAGGAGACACTCTGTGGAAAAATGGCTGGATAGCAGCTATCTGTATGTGTACTCTGTGCCTTCCATTCTGAAATATTTAATTACACTCACAATTATAATTACTTATTTTCTTTTCTAGTTGTATTGAGTTTACATGGCAATGTTTTGGTAGCGGGGGGCTGCAGGGGTGGACTCTGAGAAGAGTTAGATGTTAGATAAGGGCCAGTTTGAGATGGCTCCAAAGAGACCCAGCACTGGCCAGAGCTGAGCCAACAAGCAATACTATTTGTGCCTCTGTGAGAGCAGATTTAAAGGGAAAAACAAACAAACAAAACCAAAAACAAACAAACAAACAAGCCAAACTGCTGCATAACAGCAGCTGGGAGAGTAAGGAGTGAGAAACAGCCCTGCAGACACCAAGGTCAGTGCAGGAGGAGGGCAGGAAGTGCTCCAAGCAGGGAGCTGCAGAAGTTCCCTTGTGGCCTCTGGAGAGGCCCCTGGTGGAGCAGGCTGTCCCCCTGCAGCCCATGGGTCCCACATGGAGCAGATCTCCACGCTGCAGCCTGTGGAGGAGCCCCTGGTGGAGCAGGTGGATGTGGCCTGGAGGAGGCTGTGGCCCATGGAGAGCCCCTGCAGGAGCAGGCCCCAGGCCGGAGCTGCAGCCTGTGGAGAGGAGCCCACGCAGGAGCAGGGGGTCTGGGGGGAGCTGCTGCCCGTGGGGGACCTGCTGCCCGTGGGGGACCCATGCTGGAGCAGTTTTTTCCTGACAGATGGACCCCATGGTACAGACCCATGTTGGAGCAGTTCTTGAAGAGCTGCTGCCTGTGGAAAGCTCATGCAGGATCAGTTCAGGAGGGACAGCATCCCGTGGGAGGGACCCCACATGGAGCAGGAGCAGAGAGTGACCATGAAGGAACGGCGGATATGAAGCATTAGGGACTGACAGCAATTCCTATTGCCCCATTCCCCTGTGCTGCTCGGGGGAGGAGTTGGATGAGGGTGGTCTAGCTTGTTATTAATAGGTAATAAATGTCATTAATCTCCCTATGCTGAGTCTGTTTTGCCCATGACTATAACTGTTGAGTGATCTCCCTGTCCTTATCTCAGCCCTTGAGCCCTTTCCATCGTATTTTCTCCCCCTTTCCATTTGAGGAGGGTGAGTGAGAGAGCAGTTGTGGTGGAGCTGCCTAGCTGAGTAAAACCACATCACTAGTAAAATAAACTGCAGGGTAATATGCCGCCAGCATAATCAGAAAGTTGTTTAAGTCTCAGCACAGATTCCCTATACTTTTCCTTCACCGATGAAGGGTTTTTAATAAAAGCAAATAACTAGAAGAGTTTTGTGGGATTTGAAAATTACTAGCAGATCTACTTTGAGTTTTGATAATCAGAAAGGTTCTTAGAGTCAAAAGACCATTACAAGCATTAAATGATTAAGAGATTATTTTATTACTTCTCTTTCGTGAAGATTTTTTTTTTTAAAATGTGTGTTTTTCTTACTTTTTTTCCCTCCATAATGTGACAGGCTCTTGCGACTGTCACCTCAATGGTTTTCCGCATTGCCAAGCACAGTTCAGAGTACTTTTAGAAGTGATTGTGGATGAAAGCTGAACGTAGTTTGCTCTGTCCCAACCTGAAAGTAACCATAATTTGTAATTGGTCAAGAGTGACTGCTTTTGAACTAGCAAAACTGAGTTTCTTAGGAGCAGAGAACAATTGTAACATTTTTTCCTCAGAGGTTTGTTATGGTTTTAGAGCCTGAATGTTATTAATGACTAGCTCAACTGCTAATAATACTTGGTTAGGGTGATATTGCTTTGTTCTCTGAGTCAAGTTCTAAGTAGACAAAGTACTATAATTAGCATTTTTGACAGTTGTAATCTTTGGCCTTCATTTGAATTGTTTGAAAACTCAATTGCTTCCACTTTTAAAAAAATGTAATTTTCAGAACATGACTAACATATGCTGAAGAAAAAGAAAAACTTAATTTGCCTTAGCTTCTACTAATTTCTGTATGGCAGGAAGACTTCAGAGTTATGGAACTGAACAAATAATTAGGAAAAGAGTCTGGGGAAAAACAAGTCCAGTGTATGCTTTTTGACCTGATGTACTTGATGGCAAGTTTTAATTTATCTCTTTATTCATATCATGAATTGGAGAAAAATTCAACTAAAAAAAATAAGCATTATTCCTCCATGTAAAATCATGCACTTGAAAATGCATGTTCATGCATTAGAAAATAGAAAAGGAAGATGTTAACTCTGCAGCAGTAAACAGTAGAAATAAATGTCTTGTTAAAATCAGTAACCTTGAAAGAGATTTTAAACCTAGCTATTTTTGCATAAAATAGTATTCTCCAGACATTAGCTCATGCAAATGACTGATGATCCATGCACAAAAAAGCCTCAGATCGTAGCCTTCTGCCCCATAATTCTTTGTTCACAGAGCCACTGCTGTTGCTGTTCATTGGTAGTAGATTAATTTCTCTAGTGCCATTCAAACAAAAAGAGTTTAATGCATTTTGGGGGCTGATGGTCCAGTGGCTTCTTACCTTTTGTACCAGATGTGGGGCCTTATCTTTGTTCCATGTGTCACCTGTTGAGAGATCTCTCTCGTTCTAAATCTCTTATAAGAGATTAGAGGTTATGTTTATACTTTAGTCCACAATGGGGCATAGGTTGAGAGTTTGTCAGGTAAAGGAATAGACAAAAATTACGAAGCACTGCATATGCAAACATGTATGATGAATGAATGGCTAATAATATGAATGAACCTTGAGTAGAACTCCTTCTGTCTTGGATGGTAGATGAAAAACATCTTTATCAGCTTCTTAGGGTTGGCATTAAATCTTTGAAAACGGAGAGCCTACTTCTGACTTCAGTAAAAGCAACATTACATTTCTGCTGATTTCAGTTTTACTCATCAATTGAGTTTTCATTTCTGTAGTCATAAATTGTCCAGACAAAGGTCTCTGCTAGATTCTACAGCTATATAGGTGTTGAGGGTACATCTATATCAATAAATTAAGTGTTCCCAGGAATATGAGGTTATACAGACATGTCAAGCTCAATTATTCAGCTGGGCATCTTCTGCACAGGACATGACTAACATCAGCACCACTCACAAACTTAGCACAGAAAAGCTACAAACTGGTGTGAACAGCTGGGAAACTACATGTCTCTTAGTCCATCCTTTCCTCCCTGAAGTCCTATTCACACTTTCAGTGGAGGTCTGTTTCCTTATCAGTAGTAACAAACTTGAAAGCCCAGCACAGCTGTAATTCTGTGCATTTTTGCACTATTAATGATTGTGTTCCGCACATGCTTTTACTGGGAGTAGAAAATATTTAACTACAGTTCAAATAGAAATGAAGATACTAACTTAGACAAAAAGACTTGGCTTTTAAGTTACATTAGTACTAGGAATTAACTTGATTCACTAATAAAACTTTAAAACCAGGACTTCACTGTGAATTTGATTCAGCTAATTTAAATCTACTTCTGGTTGGTATGGACCAGTGCCTGGTATGGACCAGGCACTTAGAAACAACCACAGTGAGCACATTATAGAAATCCAGATGGATTATAGTCTGCTATTGAGTTAGCAAATACCAGGCAGATTTTCCTTATCAAAATAGTTTGTTTGCCTATTACTTTAGTGTGATGAACCTTATTTGTCAAAAAATATTTAGAAAGAGTAAATGTTCTACTTTGACATTTTTAAAGATAGTATTACACAAATTTCATATTGTAAAAGATGTTTCATTTAGGATTCCAAAACTGGCCTACGTTTAATTTAGAGAGGGGAAAAAAAAAAAAAGGTAATAAAACATGACCAACATTTCCAGTAGAATACCAGCTCCCATCTTTTGCTATTACAGGCCATTCCATTTAAGGACTTACTGAGATATATCCTTGTTTGTATTATTATTATTATTATTATTATTATTATTATTGGTCACCGTGATTTTTTTTTCCATTTTAAACTTCACTTGGAAAGCCACAATAAAATGATTCAAATCAATTCATGCTATTTTTCATTTCTTAATGCCTCCCTTCTTATCTCTTGAAAAATTCTCAAAGTTTCTGAGACCATAGGCCTCACCTATACTTATCAATAAAATAGTAATACTGTTACTCGGACAAATAAGTTGATGAAAGATTCAGCAAATATTACCTAAGGTGCTGTATTTAAAAAAGAAATTATTTTACTTTATTTTACTTTATTTTATTTAAACTTGTTGTTGCTAAAGAATTAGTAAATTATTGGTGTTTTTAAGAATGAAAAATAACGTGCTATAAACAACTAATGATGGAAGCACTCAGCTCAAAGTATTAACACCTACACTAGAATTAAAATTAAGGATAAGATGTTGTCCTGGTTTCAGTTAGGACAGAGTTAATTTTCCTCCTAGTAGCTGGCAGGGTGCTATGTTTTGGATTAGAATGAGAAGAGCGCTGATAACATGCTGATGTTTTAATTGTTATAGAGCAGTGCTTACACCAAGCCAAGGACTTTTCAGCCTCTCTCTGTCCTGCTAGCGAGCAGGCTAGGGATGCAGCAGGAGCTGGGAGGGGACAGACCCAGGACAGCTGACCCAAACTGGCCAAAGGGGTATTCCATACCATCTGACGTCATGCTGAACAATATATAGGGGTGGCTAGCCGGGGTGGAGGGGGGGGCCGGCTGCTCGGGGATAGGCTGGGCATCGGTCAACGGGTGGTGAGCAATTGCATTGTGCATCACTTATTTCGTACACATTATTACTATTAATACTATTATTATTATTATTATTGTTGTTATTCTTTTCCCTGTCTTAATAAACTGTCTTTATCTCAACTCACAGACTTCACTTTCCCATTTCTCTCCCCCATCCCGGAGAGGGATGGGGGAGGGTGAGCGAACGGCTGTGTGGTGTTTGACTGCCAGCCGGGCTAAACCACAACAGATGTACAAGTGTGTTAGCACTGTGTTTGGTACTACAACTGCTAGACTTAATTATAAAATAGAATAAAATGTAAGGTGATAAAAAGTCATAACAAGAAATGAGCTTTATACATTACTTGGGTAAGAACATACAACTATAAAGAAGGAGAAAAGGGATGGCTCATTTTATTTTTTTCCAAAAGATTTTTTTACAACCCACCTATTTCTAAGATCATTATCGTACAGAAAGTATTGTGTTTTATTTTTTATGTATTCTTTATGTTCACTGGATGTGAACATTTAATGGGAAATACATTTTTTTTTTGTTTCCACTATCACACGTCTATATAAAGAACTAATTTAACTGGAAAGAAAATATTGTTTAGTGGAAAAAAGAAAAAGTAAAGGAAAGAAAATATAATTAACAAAATTAACACAGCAAAGAAATGAATAATTTTCCTTGGCTTCATTACTTTTGAGTGCCCTACTAAGTGCTCTATTAATGTTAATGTCTCAGTTATTAAGACATCACTGAAACTTTAAAGCAGGTTTATTAGCCTACAGTTAACTGCAGAAGAGTGCTGTGCTTGGTTGACAGGTAATCTCTGTGCTTGTTCCTGATCTGATTTTACTAGAGAAGAATATTACTGCATGATCAAAATGAATCTCTTTTATAGAAATGGGGAAAAGCTCAAAGCCTGCCGCTAACTCATCTGTTAAATAACTGGGTCCTAACTCTGAAATGCATGTTTGAAAATGCTCAGCAAAATTATACTTTTCATAGAATCACAGAATCATGCAGGTTGGAAAAGACCTTCAAGATCATCTGGTCCAACTACCAATGTGTTTTATATGCAGCAAGAGAGCTGGTCTGAAAAAAAAAGCATATCTTGGCAGATTCTGATTCTATGCCAGTCAGACATAAAATCAGTGTGGTTAGTGACTTGTGCAGGGATCATTTGAAATGCTGCAGCAAGCTTTCAAATATATTTGTAGGATCCCACTCTTCCTGAGTTTGCCTGAATTGCCCTTATAAGAGAAAGCCTTTGGAGACGGGAAGAGATGTGGCTTAGTGTGCACCCCAGCTGTTTAATTTGATTACTGGACTGCACTGATTAAATGCAGAAGTCATTAATAGAAGCACTGTATTTTCTCCTCCAGTTTTGTTCCACAGGATAAAGTAGACTGCATAATTCCCTTACAAATGCAATTATTTCTATTGGAACTAATAAATTTAAACTGTAGCCACCTTTCTTGTTTCTCTTTCACATTGGAGAGAAGAGTGAAAAGAAAACAATGAGATGATGTCCATTTGCACTTACAGATGAGTCTACATTTAATTAATGTAACAAACCTTAGCCATGACGAATATTCAAAACCTGGCATCAAACTTTAAAGACAAACTGTAATAGACTGAAAAAATGACACACATTAATGCAATAACCCCACTTTCAAAACATGAGAAAATTGAAAGAGAAACGGGATACAGTGATGGTCCAAGCTATAAATTGGGGAATTCTTGAGTGAAGACCTTCAGAAAAAGTGAGATAATCCACAGACTAGATAGACTTGGGTAGAATTAGGGAGCTTAAATCCAAGAAAATGCTTGCAGAGGGACTACCTTTATAAAACATTACCCTTTTTTTACCTTCTCTATTATCCCATGACTCTTACACTGACTTAATTGTACCTCAGCCTCAACTGAAGGCATTTCTTTCATAGCCAATGACAGCAGCCTTTTGGAGTTGAGTAATATGAATTGCAACTTCACCAGACGCAAGAAAGAGCTGAAACGAACTATCCAAGACACTTTGCAGAAAGTAGGAACTATCACCTTTTGGATTTCTGACAGAAAGCTGGTGTTAAACTTTGTGCTGTGCCATTATTTAGAAAAGAAAGATCTAACAATTGCAGCTTTTCTTGATTTAGGTTTTAAAAACTCTTTATGTTCTTCCTAGACAAAGCAGAATGATGGGTGGATGAATGAATTGGATTGGACACTTTTCACTCCAGACTTCAGTGGTTCAGCACAAGCAGGGATAGCTTTTTGCAATGTTGGGACCAAAAATGTGTTTGTACGTCCAGGTGGATTCAGGCCTGTTTTCTTCAATCTATGTGTTTACATTTATGTATCTGAGTAAACTGTCTCTAGGTCACACTTGTACAGCCAGTAATATCAACAGTAGGTGTTTCTTGTCTTTCATATGCAAGTAACAAAAATTCTAAACTAGCCATTTTTAATCTTTGGAGACAGGAAACAGATGTAGCAGACAATCACAAACTGGTCATTCATCCACTTGAAGTTGTGTACTAATACAGTGCTTTAGGTAAGGATTAGCTGATAAAACAGTTGAAATAACTGAGTGTGTTTCACATAAATAAGCACTGAAATGTATATATATATTTTTTTTAAACAAACCACTTATACTTCCAGAACATGTAATTCAATCAAGTTACATTCTGCTAAAAAATTCAAATAACATTAGCAGAACCTATGCATACCCACCCAAAGCTAAACCAATGCAAACAAGGAAATCAAACACAAGAGTTAGAATCCAGTAATTTAATTTTGCTTTCCTCGTGACAATGACAAGACACATGAGATTCAACCTTAAGAGATTATGCAATCATAGATGAACTGAATTCTTTTGTTCATCTCCTTGCAGTTATATAAACATTTTGAGAGGCAATTCATCCTGCTGTAGGTCAATGTGCAGCTGTAATTCTTCAGTTTATCAGTACTTTTTGTGGAATCCTTAGCAGAAAACTTTTTTTACTCTTTTTTTTTTTTTTTAAATACATATACATGAAAATTCAAGATGGAGTAAAAAAAATAGAATAAACAAAGGCAGAATATATTTAATGCATGTATCATAAAAAAAAAAATCCAAATGGAAAAATTAGTGAATATAACAGCAGAGCTCATTTCTGTCACAGCAAGCTCCAGCATTTCAGCAAACAAAACCGAAATAATGAAGGTATCTTTTCAAGTGGTTATAAAAGCATTTTGATAGATCTAAAACCTTGTAGTTTCAAAGCAACCAAAAGTAGTAGTAAAAAGAAAGCCATTGAATTGCATTTGTCATTGAATTTTTTTTTGCCAGACTGTATAAAATAGCAAAGAATAGATGAAGGACTCAGAACTACACTGATCTTCAGCAACTAAGAGTTGAAACACTGCTATTTATAGATAATTATTTCATTTGTGAGTAAATAAGTGAAGACATACATTTATCACAAAGGTTTGTCCATATAAATGAATTTCTGGAAATTAAAAAGAGTATATAAGTATATGAAAGCTGGTAATTCAGAATCATTACAGACCCTGTGGTCTTACATAACTGGCTTTTTCTCACATTCTTCTTGCGGGGAGACCTTTCTCGCAGCTGAACCCCAGCACTGCAGGACAGGTCCCATATAGAGGCCCCATGTGCAAGATGGAGGAACTCAGCCTACCAGTGATCTGCAGGCTTCATCTGCTGAAGGAAATAAGCTCTGAGGTGCCCACCAACAGGATGTCATTTAGATAGTGTCCTCTTCTTCTTGGGGTGTGGCTTGCCAATTGCATGCAACCCACCTGAGCTGTACCTTTCTGTTGTCTCATGATATGGTGTAAGAAGAATTCTGTGTTGAAAGAGAGGAGGCTGAAAAATCTCTAGCACTTTCCAGTTACATAGTTCAAAACAGAATGGAACTTTTCATAGGGATCACCTCTATCATAATGTTGGTTACAGAAACTCTTTTCCTTGGAGTTGTTGAGGGGAGTTCATTTTAAAATGACAAATTAACTTAAAAAAATAAATTCCATCTAAAGATATTTACTCTTTTATTGTTGCAAAATTTATTGTTGCAATTTGCAATTATGAATTATTGTAATTTATTTATTTCTTAACAATGACAATAGAGAAATGGTCCCTAACGGCACTATTTGTTCAAAAAGGACTACGATATACATAAGCCATCCTGCTGACTGCATCATCAACTCTAAATATAGCAGCTGAATTGAAGCAAAGGTTTGGAAATGTTTAACAAGAAATAAAGGTGTTAGACAAATTTCATCCCACTTTCTAGTTTGGTTAAGTATATAGTCTGTGGATCAGGATCTACATTTACAATACAGGACTTAAATTAATTCTCTTTGGGGCAGTAAAATGAACAAGTAACATTCTTGTGAAAGGGCAACTATTAAAAAAATTGTGTGTTCTGAGCTATCATTCCTCAAAATAGGAAACAGAGAAAGAAGTGAATAAAAATTTTGAACACAGTCATATTTTACAACTATATTTTTGCTTGTGGTCTAAAAAGTATGTTCTTTGACTATCTGAAAAGTAGTGTAACTTTATGTGGGGGTGATAATGCAGTGGAGCTTGACACAGAGCATTAAGTAGGAGGTATTACAGAAAGAGATTTACAAATTATGAATTCAAATCAGAGAAATTGTATTTGCAAGGTGAATTAACGTCTGTAATGTTTTCATGAAGCAGTAAGATCTTTACCTAATACAATTTCACGGAATCACAGAATTGTAGGGGTTGGAAGGGACCTCAAGAGATCATCAGGTCCAATCCCCCTGCCAAAGCTGGTTCCCTAGAGCAGGTTGCCCAGGTAGGCGTCCAGATGGCCCCTGAATATCTTCAGAGAAGGAGACTCAACAACCTCCCTGGGCAGCCTGTTCCAGTGCTCCGATACCCTCACCGTGAAGAAGTTCTTTCGCATGTTGGTGTGGAACTTCCTGTGATCCATTTTTTGACCATTAGGCCTTGTCCTGTCCCTACAAACCACTGAAAAGAGGTTGGCCAAATCCCTCTGTCTCCCACACTTAAGATACTTGTAAACATTAATAAGATCCCCTCTCAGTCTTTTCTCAAGGCTGAACAGACCCAGGTCTCTCAGCCTTTCCTCATAGGGAAGATGCTCCAGGCCCCGTATCATCTTTGTGGCCCTCCGCTGGACTCTTTCCAGGAGATCCCTGTCTTTTTGGTACCGGGGAGCCCAGAACTGGACACAGTACTCCAGGTGAGGCCTGACCAGGGCAGAGTAGAGGGGGAGGATCACCTCCCTTGACCTGCTGGCCATGCTCCTTTTTATGCACGCCAGGATCCCATTGGCCTTCTTGGCCACCAGGGCACACTGCTGGCTCATGGTCAAAAAAATAATAATTTGTTTTTCCAGTTGTGTGCTCTAGTAGGTAATACTTCTCATTGTACTTGTACCTGTAAGTCTAACTGGATCTGACAGCACCATAGCCACTGCTGCTACTCTTAGTTCTACATATTTATGTTTGGGAGCTACACAACAGCACTGTTAAATTTACCAATACCACAGCTGCATAAACACATCATGGCCCTTTTTATATCATCATTTATATCTGACGCAGAAAGAAGGGATCCTACTGCAGTCAGCATGGAATGGCCCTTCTTTCCTCCTTTAAATGGTCAGTGATATTCAAGTTCTGTGCTCCACACCAGGCTGTCTGTGTAGGCAGAAATAACAGCTTTAATTAGACCAAGATATGTCATGCTAAAATGTAGACATGATGTTGGGCCTGCAGATTTGAAACAGAAGCAGAAGACTGCAAAGCTAGATTCAAGATAAGAACAATTATGCTGGGTTTGCTTAATTATGTACAAGAATGGAAAGTGAGAAAGACACAACAAAGTTGTTTCTCCAGATGGAAAGGAGAATGAAGTATTTTTTTTTCTCTCTCCTTTTTTTTTTTTTTAACCCTGTCTTAAAACTCATATGAATGCATAGCTCATTGTCTGTATAGGCTTGAGCTATCTCAAAGGTCAGTCATTTTCTGTCTGTGCACTGTTTTATAGTTTAGTATCATCTGTTAGCGTGAAAAACAGGGGCTTACTGACCCATTAGTTCTTCAGCTTTTGGTACTTATTCAGACCATGATGCATGATCATCAATGTAACTACTGCACTGTCTTCATTTTCAACAGCATTATTGTCTCTGGACATCTTGCTAGGGTACAGGAAGCAAGAGTGATTTTTCAGTTTTTAAAAAATGGGCTGGAAAACAGTCAGAGGAAAAGTTTAAAAGAATCTTTTTTTCTTTCTTATTAGAAAAGATTCAAGGATTCAGGAAGGGCTAAGTCTCCTACTTACTGACTGGCAAGGAACAAATTATGATAAACAAATGAAGCTTAACACTGCTTATGCTACATTTACTGACTGCCCAGCATAATTTGATATAGGGACCTTTGAACTACCTAATAAGTTTAACTACTGTCACAACACAATATCATGCAATTTTAAATGTTGGGTAGCAAAAAGATTAGATATAAAATAACATTTTTTTTTCTGTTCAGTATGTTAAAATACGCTTCAAAACATGACATAGAGTCAGAATGTTTCCCCATTTAATCAACACTCGAAATATGCAAACTGAGGCTGCAGCTGCTAAGGCAAACTAGAAGGAGAGCTATGGCCATGTTGTCTCAGGTTCTTCTTGGCTTCAGAGTTTCTTTCAGGATGCAGTGTAGGACAGGCATTGGGCTAAAATAACTCTGAGACCAGGTATGACAAGGATATTTCTTCAAGGAGTCAAGAGAAACTAAACAAAAATACCAGGAGTCACCAGTAGAAGATGCCTCACAACACAATGCAATCTTACAGCATTTCTCTAACCTGTAACTCAGCTCTAGCTCCTCCTGAGTTCTGGCTTACCTTCTCCTTTTTATCTTTTCATCGCTGTACCCCTTCAATTTTGTACCAGTGTAAACTGTTCGCTTGCACACACTATCAAAACTCTCTTTTTCCAAGGGAAACCACAGCAAAGAGGTCTGTATGCTCCTGGCAATCTTAAGCAATCTGTATATCTGCCCTTCAGAGCCAAGCCATGTTGCTGCTTCTTGACTATCTGCTGTATTTTCAACCTTAACTGCACACTTCCAAATTTTATGTAGAATGATGACTAGTCAGTTGTCCTCTACCTGAAGCCTGATTTTGATCTCCATGGCTATTTTCTTTTGAAGTTCTTTCCTCTGGTTTGTCAATACCGTCTTGGCAACTTGTTTTTACTTCACTCGATCCATAACTCCAGTGCACAAAAAATTTGAGTGGAGGATGGCCCAGATCCTCAGCTTTCTTCTAATGAATTAGAAGGAAATCACAACATGTTGCCAGTGTTTCACCCCAAAATGCAAACTTGGTTAACTGGTAAACATCAACTACCTCATATGAGCAAGTTCTTGTTTTATAAAAAGATTTTTCTCCCTCCGTTTTCTGTTAGACAGCTGACAATCAGTGACCTGTCTGTGAAGTTTCCAGAGAACAGAACTTTTTCCTCACTGAAACCAATGGGAAATTTGATGATCACTTACAGGGGAGCAAGCATTCAACTGCATTCAAGCTTTTATGGAAAACAGTTTGAAATTAAAAAAAAAAAGATTGAAAAAAAAAACCCTCAACATTGGCAACTAGGTGTTGTTTCACTTTTTCTTTTTATTTTACTTTTTTTAGTTATGCACTCCATAAGTGTCAAGAGAAAAGAAAGCCAAGTGCTTCACAAGAGCACGTTGTTACTCAAAAGCTCTCAGGAAAACCCAGCTCCCAAGAAATCTGACCAGAAGCAATTACAGAAAGCATTGAGTGTGACTAAAAGTGTGATGCACGTTAACAAAAAGTAGAATTAGGAAGACCCAAAAGGCTTTAGTGATTTTCATCAATACATGGCAGTCTCAGTAAACAACTATGATTAAAGTATGACAGTTCAATGAATCCTGTGGGTATGATATGAACAGAGTGTGAACAGTGCTCATTATGAATGCAATAAAAATGACAGATTTCATGATACTCAGGAAATTAAGATCCTTGTAGGAAAATATTCTGGAAATAAAAAAATACAGCTCAATAAAATCTGTTATCAGTTACATATCCCATTGGATAGAATACTGAAATAAAAAATTAAAAACAAAACCAAAAACAACAACAACAAAAAAACACAAATGATTGTCTTAATTTATAAAATGGAAAATTCACTAAAAAATTCATGAGTATAGCTGCATACAGTTTTAAAACTCACTGTTAGGGTCCAAGTTGCTGTTACTTATGTAAGATTAAATGTATTTTGAAGTCTTCTTGAAATAAAGTTAATGGAAGAAATTTTATCCTTCTCCATGGATCACTTTTATGGAAGACAATTAGACATTAGGCTGATCAGTGACAGTGTAGAACTGTAATAGAGATTTCTGATTTCAAACAAAATTAGTATGTAAATAAAGTGTGCAATTGTTGAAAATCTATAAAAATATTTTGATAAGTGAAAACTGAGATTTTCTGTACTTTAAATTGTAGCAAAGTACTTTTGTCTTTTGCTAAAATTATTCATAATTCATTCTTCCCAGTCAACATTTTAACCCATTACAATAAATTAACATGCGGATTGTTAAAAGTAATGATAGGTAAATATTACTCATAAAAGTAATAATACAAGAGAGGTAAAAAAGTAAAAATACAAGAGAAGTTATGTGCAGTGCATGACAATGTTCTGGAGGATTCAGGAACTATTCGTATTCTTCAATATCATTATTTGTCTTTTTATCTTTTAGTTTCATTGTCTCAGTTTTAGACAGGAGTCCAGGCATAGATGAAGTAGTGTAAGGATGTCAACACTTCTGTATCTTTTCCAGATCACATTTTTAGTTTTTGTGAAAGGGAAGTTAATGTTGCACAAGAAAGTATCATAAAAAGAAAATTGGGTATTAAAAGGACCTTGGAAGAGAACCCCACTGGAAAAATTAGTTGTTCATTGTTGATTTAAATGCAACAAAACAAAATAAGCAAAAAAACCCAACCAAACAAAAAAAACAACATAGAAAATACTTTTCTTGGGAGGCTGGTGGGGTGGGAGGCAACAATTCTATTTTAATGTTTAGTTCTACAAAACTAAACATTATTTTTTAGCACTGTCATGGTAGTGTGTTATTACTGATGTTGGCAGTAGATAGTTATCCCTTGTAAATGATACCATTCCTATTAGTGCCATTGAGATTCTACTGATTTTTCCCAAGTGTTAATATAAATGATCTGTACTGCAAGAAACTGAAAGCTCTAATGCAAAAATAGAAAAGACCTGAGTGCAGAAGAAATAAGACCTCTATGGCCTTATGAGTTTATATAGAAGCTGCTTTACTTCCCACTATCTTTGGAACAGGTAATATGTAGTTAGCTGTAGCTAAATAAAGGTCTGCTAGAGACAGAAGCATGGAAATGTATGACCTTTCATGAGATGAAAATAACTATTCAAATAGTACTATATAAAATAATTTTCAAAACTATTCATTTTAATTTTAAATTTATATATATGCTTGCATTAGCTGAAAAGTCTATAAGCCATCCTGAAAAGATCCTATTATAGGCTGGTGATATTAGCAATCAAAACTGAGGAATGTATGAAAAATGCATCCTTCTCTTCTGAAAACCAAATCCAGCTTTTTCACTTACTGATGAACTCAGGTAAATTTATAGAGATATCAAAGAACCTTCCCTGAATCTTCTTAAGCAAGCAAGTTTTTCTTATGCAAACTTTAAACTTAGAGTCAGTTTTGGCCTGTATTCAGTTAAAACACCAGTAATGTTGTCATCTATATCAACACAAAACTATCTTTCTCTCTTCTGTTCTCTTTTGCTGTTAGCTTCCTGATACTTCTTCAGACTTTCAGATACATGTCTGTCATGAATGTCTCAATCTGGTATGCTAAAAATAAGAAAGAAATCAGCCAAGCTGAGCTAATGTTTGGATGTATAAGAAATTTTTTTATGTTCTCTAACTTATCTAAACAGCATATGAATGGGAGATATGAGAAATCTGGACAGATTGTGTTAATTAAGAGAAATAGATGAGCTGCTAGCAAAATAAAGAAATTTGGGAACTCAGAGTTAATTTCACTAAGATGAAAATGTGTTGAATTTTAAGTATCCTTTATTCTGAATTGTTACCTGGATGATGGAAATTTTCTCTTTGACTTTCACTTAGGAAAATGATAAAAAGTAAGATGGAGACAGTCTACAACCTCAGAGCAATATAACAAAACCTGTATACATAAATTTCTGTAACTGTACCTAAAAACTGTACCTAAATTTCAAATTAAAGTATTTTGTTTAAATTATTTTGGCATTAATGCCTTTTTTTTTTTTTTTTTTTTTTTTTTTGTTAGCTAGAATAAACTAAAATGTCTTCTGCTGCTGGGGAAAACATTCTCTCCTTACCTGAGGGGACAGCTTTCTTTAACAATTTTCACATTTTTTTTTTTTTCTTCATATTCCTCAGAAAGAGAGCTAAAGCTAAAGCTTTCTGAAACTTTAATTGACTGTTCTGGAGACTGACTTGTTTTAGAGCAACTTTTTAAGAAAAAAAAAAAAAAGTAAAAGCAAAACCCCAAAACATACTTTCTTGTTAAGCCTGCTGGTATCCTCAGCTGAAAGCCATGATCTGGTTTTAACAAACATTGCGGTAACAACTAGAGGGAAGGTATAACCATTTATGGGCCAACAATCTCATCATCTTAATACATTTGCAGGAGAAAAAATGTTGGCTGTAATCTCACAGCATTTGGAAGTAAATTAAATATACGATGAATTGCGGTTCTGGCCACTCATCTGAATATACTAGAGCTATAGACTGAAGAGTAATTTATTTTCTTGCTTGTACTTGTATTACGATTAATTTGCTGCTAATGTTTCTAGTTCAAATATTCTCAACTGAAGGATATCAGAAAAAAAAAAAGTCTCTGCTATGTTTTTGACAAAAACAGTAAGCCAAGAAAATATATCCAGAATATTTTATGCATGCACCTTATTTTCTCTCAGGTTGCAGTATTAGAGAATAAATTATTTATTCACAAAGGTGCTTACCTTTCCTGAGAAAGTGAATTGCTTATTGGCCTTATGAAGGGAGTTTCAACAGTGTACTGAGTCTCATTGTGTCCCAAACCAAAAGAATAGCTGTTATGCCTACTTTGTAACACAAAAAAAATTGTAGAGAAATACATACTTTTCTTAGGTTCATTCATTTCCTGTAATTTCAAAGAGATACTGGTGGTTTAAGTGCAGAATCTAGAAAATGTTACATTTTGTTTAATTAATCAAGATAATACTTCTCAAAATGTTAAGCTAAACTTCAGTGACATTGTGCCCTCAGCATCACTTGAAGCACTAAAGGAGGGGAAAGTATATTTTACCTTATTGTTTTGGACACTATTAATTTCAGCTGAGATGGCTTTATATGGTAGAGGTCACATGAAATCAAAAATCAAGACTGAATTGTTTGAAAGCTGTTAAGAGACTTTTGGAAAGGTTCCACGTTTGGAAACTCTGGAAACTCTGCTACAACTCTGAAGTAGTTGGCCAGTGTATTTGGAAATGTACCGAAGGGTTAACTCCAGAGGCGACTGAACACACTGCATATATTTCTCAGAGGATTTATGGCTTTTTTTTTTTTTAATTTTATTTTTTTATATAATTAATTAATTCATTTATTCAGTGACTTCATGACATGCATAGTAATCTCTGAAGTCCCAGGTAAGTCTGAGTTATATAGTCCAAGACATGGGATATCTGTCTCATCCCATCAGAATCAGAACAAGGTCTCACCACATCCTCCTGTTCACAGCATGCTCAGATGTGACCTCAGACTGGGTTGCTCAGCGTTTATCCAATTGGGTCTTGAAAACTTCTAAGGACAGAGAAGGCACAGCATTTCTGGGTGACCTGATCTGACTGTCCTCAAGGTGAGAAAGGGATTCCATCACCCCAGTCTGAACCTCTCTTGTTTCAACTCTTGCCCAGTGTCTCTCATCCTCCGGCCATACCCCACTGTTAAGAGCCCAGCCTGGTTGACTTTCTGTCTCCTATATATTAACTGTATATATCTAGTATATACAGTTTCAACTGACATGTGTTGATGCCATTTCACAAATACTGAATATGAAGAATAATGCACTTTTTTAACCTGTCCACAAACTGGACTAAAATCATCTGAGTCTTAAAAAAATCAGAAAAGGTATAACACCAATTTAAATGAAAAAAGTTTTCTCCGGCCTATCAGTACTGGGTCCCATGATCCTCAGGAGCCTTTTTGTTAACATTACTAACTGCTGGTCCAGCCTAATAAAAATAAATAAATAAATAAATAAAAATTTAAAGCAAAATAAGTGGCCAGTTAAAAATTGTAGAGTGTCATGTCCTAAAATCTGGAATCACTTTCATTCTCTGTTTTCACAGATAAAAGAAGACATATATTAAGTGAAGTTTCAAGGAAAATGCTAGCAGCAGATCTCATTATATGTGGGCAGAGTATGTGTATTTTGCTTTTTCAAGGCCAAGGTTAAGAAAACACTGTTGTTTTTTTTTTTTTTTTCTTTTCTTTTTGCTGTCATAAGGTGTAGTGGGTTTACGTGGCAAGGTTTTGGTAGTGAGGGGCCATAGGGGTGCCTTCTGTGAGAAGGATCTAGAAGCTGCCCCATGTTTGGTAAGGGCCCCACTGCTGACCAGAGCTGAGCCAATAAGTGATGTTGTTTGAGCCTCTGTGAGAGCATATTTAAGACAGGGGAAAAAAAACGCTGCACCACACAGCAGCTGGGAGAGTGAGAGGAGTGAGGAACAGCCTTGCAGGCACCAAGGTCAGCGAAGAAGGAGGGGGAGAGGTGCTCCAGGCGCTGGAGCAGAAGTTCCCTGTGCCCTGTGGTGAGGACCATGGTGAAGCAGGTTGTCCCTCTGCAGGCCATGGAGTACCACGGTGGAGCAGGATTCCACGCTGCAGCCCGTGGAGGAGACCACGGTGGAGCAGGTGGACCTGCATCGATGGGGACTGTGGCCTGTGGAAGACCCCTGCCGGAGCAGATTCCAGGCCGGACCTGTAGCCCGTGGAGAGGAGACCACACAGGAGCAGGTGACCTGGCAGGAGCTGCTGCCGGTGGGGGATCCAGGTTGGAGCAGTTTGCTCCTGAGGGATGGACCCCGTGGTACGGACCCATATCTGGAGCAGTTCTTGAAGAGCTGCTGCCTGTGGGCAGCCCACGCTGGATCAGTTCACCAAGGACTGCATCCCGTGGGAGGGACCCCACAGCACAGGGGACGAGAGTGACCGAGAAGGAGCGGCGAAGAAGAAGCACTATAGACTGACCATAACCCCCATTCCCCCATTCCCCTGCGCTGCTCGGGGGGAGGAGGTGGAAGAGGGTGGATGGGGGGGAAGGTGCTTTTGGTTTCTTTCCTTTGTTTCTCGCTTCTCTAGCTTGTTAGTAATAGGCAATAAATCTTACTGTCTCCCTATGCTGAGTCTGTTTTGCCCGTCACAATAATAACTGCGTGGTCTCGTCATCCTTATCTCAACCCCTGAGCCCTTTTCATCGTATTTTCTCCCCGTTCCTCTTTCAGAAGGGGGAGTGAGAAAGCGGTTGTGGTGAAGCTCGGCCGCCCACCCGAGTAAAACCACCACAGTCCTTTTTGGCACCTAACATGGGGCTCAAGGAATTTGAGATAAGGATGATAGTTGAGAGAAGTAACGGGAAAAACATGGTTGTTATGGATGATTGTTATGAATGTAAAAGTTGTGACGAATTTAAGAAAGCAGTAATTGTGAAGGGATATATTTCATGTTAGTGTGGTGAAGGGACGAGTGGTGGTGTGTGTGTAAATTGTCCACCTTGTCGGTGTTGTGATGATGTTATGTTTATTTTGGTGTGGGGAATTCTTTTTCTTTTTTGATGTAAGTCAAGTTTGTGAAGATTGTGATGATTGTAAAATGAAAGTATATTGTGATTATTCTTAAATATGCTTTTCACCAGAGGCGAGGGGTGGAAGAAAAAAATAAATAGTTTTCTGTTGGATTGCCACAAATCTGAAGAGACACCATTGACTCTTACAGGATTACTCTGAATTAACAACAGTGTGACTGAAAATAGAAACTGATTCTTTTGGATTTAGATTAGAAGAAAAGAATCTTATTCCAACCTTTCTGATTCTGGAAGCTCACAAACATTTATGTAATTTGTTTCTTATTGAACATCATAACTAGCTAATAACTGGAAAATCAGAAAACTTGAGTATAAGCTTGTTAACCAGCACTACAATTGTTTAATCAGCAAAACCCCTTCTACTCATACTTACACCTTTTAACAACATAACACCACTAAAAACAAGACTTATACCATATGGATTCTTAGTGTGAAACGAATCAGTGATTCCAGAGGAGCTGATGCTATAAATGACCCAAGTTTAAATCTGGCTACATGCAGGACTCTCTGAAGGTGCCAGGGCTTTGGGGCACTACATGACTACAACCACTATCATACGTGATGTGGAGACAAATCCATATGCCCTTTATGTCAAGTGTAAAGTACTTAAATTTAAGGGGTAGACGCAACTCACCCAGCAGTTAACCTTTCAGCAGTAGGGCTTAAAATGCCAATGGACTCTAAAGTATTTGATGATCTGTAAAGCTGACTTTTTGATGTACTGTCCTTTTTTTTTTTTTCTTTTCTTTTCTTTTTCAGAGATTCACCATTCTGTCACAAAGAAATGCAGGTCTATTCTTTGTAATGCATATTTTTTGTATCTTAAATGCAATAATAAACAGATGCTTCCATGGTATGGGTGTGTTCAGTTCATCACTGTTCATTTATACCAAAATCAAGAACAATTTAAATTAATTTCACTGGGCTGACTGTGACATTCCAGGAAACATCTTTTGGACGAGAACAGAGCACCCACTATGCAGATGAAATAGGAATATTTTCCACAATACACAGTACTTTAAGATCATTTTATGATATCTTGCATCATTTGTACACACAGTAGTCATACTGGTAATGTAATTTGTTATCATGATGTATTTATCACTTTTTTTGTTTTGTTTTGTTTTGTATTGTTTTGTTCTGGTAAAGACAGAAAAAGGAGCTGCAGGTTTCTGCCATTGCTATCAATTTCCTGATGCTGGACAATATTTTGTACAAACTTTAGACCACTTTGTGGGGACTGGATTTGCAAGAGGTCAGGTAGCCTAATTTTTATGTAATAAAGAAGAATAATCCAAGTGGCACTAACTCAGATCACCTTGCTGATCAAAGAACTCTCAAGTTTAGCTGCAATTAGGATTTAATGGACTGCTCATTATAAATGATAATTATAATGAATCCATTACAGGTTGTGCAGGATATTTTGTGAATTTCAAAAGGGCTTTTTCTGTAGCTCAACATTAATTGAACATTTGTTATGAACACTTAGATACATGACTGTCAACTTGCCAAGTTTTAGGCAACAGTCACTAGATTTTATGGTTCATCAGAACCACACAATGACAATCACAATAACAAATGCAGCAAACAAAATGAAGAATAATGTAGAAGTACGTTCCTGCAATGCACATTTCATTTTGTCCCAACTACATTTCAAGAATCAGCATCTGTTTTGCAACTCAGAACTCTTACTTCCAGATTATACTCTTTTTGTGCAGCCCAAGTTTCACTTGTTGAAATTTAAAAATGAATAACCTGGTTTGTGTTGTTCTATTTTGTTAACACAACCAAATGAACACTGGCATGTAAGGCCTGACTCTGTAATTGCTAATCATATGAAGATCATGTGAAATAAAGGAGTGATGTCTGACTGTTCTAAAAATGATTTTCTAGTATCATTTTGAAAGGTTCTCTACAGAGGTTATTAAGGTAAGTGCATGAGACACTATTTTTTGAAACTGTTTTACTTTGCATTATATATGTAATGTTGTCTTAGAAAAAAGTAGAATATATTTTTCTCTTTAGCAAAATTCACTACTATCAGTATAAATGATTCTATCATCATCAGTTAATACAAAAGTCCATATTTCAGCTGGTGCCTCTGTTATTTATGTACTTAAGATGTATTTATTTGGGCTTAGGTCATAGGATTTGGACTTATTTATACCTTAGTATTCTAATCAATACGTGCTAATCAATAAAGATGATCTGATAATATTCTTTAGGGACATGAAAAGCTATTGCTTGGTCTTTGAGAATACCTAAACTACACCAAAGGAAAGAAAATTCAGCTGAGGTGTGAGAGAGAATTTTCTAATGTTAGAGACTAAGGTACAGCTAGGCTGTAGTATCTCCTGCACTGATGGACTTTAAGAGAAAGCTTAAAATGCTTCTCAATAATTTTGTACTTGACTGATCCTGCCTTGGACAAAATGATAAATAAGTTTGGTATTGCAGTGATATGACGGTAAGAAAGCATTCAGTATGTTGTGCTCAGATTTATTTTTTCTCTTGGGGCCCCTATCTTCCTCATCTTTGAGCACTGTAAAAGTATTTTAAAATACAGATCCTTACAGATTATCTTCATATAAATTCTATAGTTAACAGTTCACTGTTAGCATCATGAATCAAAATGGTAAAAGTCAATAATGCTTTCCCAGCTGGGAATTTGGTTAAGAAATTGCACAAAAAAGTATGTGAGTAATCAGTGCTGTGATTCTATAGACACTGCAGTTGGCTCAACACAAGGATTATTGCATGCAAAAGATATTTGTTTAATATCCACTTTAATTTGATTTTGTACCCTTGAGACCAGAAGCTCAAGTATACAAATGGATTAACAAATACATTCTTTCACTTTAATCTTTCAATGTAATGACCAGAATGTCTTATAAGAACCATTGATTGGCTGCCAGCTGTGATAAAACATCGCAAATGCAGTCATGAAGGGTGATAATGCTAAATCTGCTTCATGACAGTTCTGATTTATTGAAGTAAAGATATGAATCCAGCAATGAAGCCTCACAAGGCACATGCAAAATGCAAATCCCAGTTAAGCTGACTGAATTTTAAGTCAAAGTACTCAGACACCACATATGACAAAAATAAGAAAAGATCTCATTCACGACTGGGAATGCCGCTGTTTGATTTTTTTTTTTTTCCTCTTCAGCAAAAGCTGCATTAACTGCATGTCTTACGTGTATTGTCACAGTATATTCTTGCAGTTAGCATTTTTCATTCTAGTTAACAAACTCAGAGCAATAGCATTTACAGCTCTGAAACAGGAAAATGTGGAAGCATGTTTCCCTGGAGTACTTGTTTCCTGTAGCTTCTATATCTTGTTATTCAGATCTATGTGACTGCTAATGACTCTTCAACATCTATGCTTCCCCTAAACAACACAGATATACTGTGGAAAACTAAAATGAAAAGCATTTTTTTTCCCCTCAAAAATGAAAGTCAAAAATGGGGACAAGAACAATAGAATTGTGTTCACAATACAAGAAGCCATCAGAGATTTGATGTCATTGTCCTAGAATGGGGTGATAGTTGTGGAGAATTCATGTAAAACTTAGCATTGTGGGCTGGCAGGCACAAAGGCTTCCATAAGCATTATGGGTTTCTTTAAAAGTTAACTGACTACCAATGCATTTTCCAAAGTTTTTGTTTGTTTGTTTGTTTGTTTGCTTGCTTGTTTTTCCCTCAAAGTTCCTAAAACTCCTAAAATTAATTATTTTATCTAACCAAAGGTGAGATTTTGGTCAATAGCAGGGTTTTGAAGAGCTCCAAGGAGGGAAACTTCACAACCTCTCTGGGCAACCTGATCCAGTTCTCCATCATCCACACAATAAAGAAATACTTCCTCATGTTTAGACAGAACCTCCTGCATTCCAGTTTGTACCCTTTGCCTCTTGTCTTGTCACTGGGCAGCACTAAAAAGAGTCTACAAAAAAAGTCTAAGTCTACATCTTCATTGCACTCTCCTCTCAGGTATTTATATACATTGATGAGATCCTCCTGAGCTTTTTCTTCTCTAGACTGAACAGTCCTAGCTCTCTCAGCCTTTCCTCATAGAAAAGATGTTACAGACCCTTCATCATCTTTCTTAACTCTAACATCAGTGGATTTTGTTTATACATTTCACATCCAAGTTCATCTTTTCCCCTTGAAATGCCATTCAGTGTCATTATGGAAAGCTATTGATCCCACACATCTCATTTGCATAGTTCTCTTCTACTACAATTGCTACAGATTTCCAAGAAAACTTTCATAACACCATTTAAAAGAAAGTCTTTTATTAAACTCTGCAAAGCATATTGTTAAGTCAATAGCAACTTGACCTGGAATTTGCTATCAGTTGAGTATTTATTTATTTGTTGATTGATTGATGGCTAGCAGAATAGGTATTTTTCACACCAGTAAGAATTCATTGTATTTAATGTGGTGTTTTGATGAGGTTATGCCTATTCAAAATGTGAGTCAATAGGGGCTCAACTACAACAGAGATTTTTTTTGAAAAACTTTTTTTCTGTGAGACACATGCAAGCTGAAAACTGTCACTAAGAAGTACACTATTTCAGTCCTTTCATTTTATTTATATCATGCCTTCTAAAATATTGTCATAAATTTTTGTTTTTATTTAGGAGTCTGAACCTGACTTTTTATAAATTGACAGAGAAGCTCTGCAAATTTATACCAGTTGTGTATTTTGTCTCACATTTATGTTTTCCTAACTGTTTTAATCAGATACCACATATTTCTGGTCTTGTTAAAGAGCTTACTTCACTTTGTCTCCACTCCAAGACCAGGTGTATCACCTGCATACCCTTCTGCATGTTTACTGTGGTTTAACCCGGTAAGGAGCTAAGCACCACGCAGCTATTCATTCATGAGATGAGGGAAAGAAACAGGGAAAAAAAGTTAAAACTTGTGGATAGAGGTAAAAACAGTTTAATAGTACAGGAAAAGAAAGGAAAATAATAGTGAAAAAAAAAAAGAATATACAAAGTAAATGATACACAGTGCAATTGTTCACTACTTGCTGACCGATGCCCAGCCAGATCCTGAGCAGCGGCAGCTCCTTCTGCCAACTCTCCACGTTTTATTATTCAGCATGACACTGTATGGTATGGGATATCCCTGTGGCCACTCTGGGTCAGCTGTCCTGGTTGTATCTCCTCCCAGCTCCTTCTGCACACTAAGCCTCCTTCTGGCAAGGTGGTATGAGAAACCGAAAACTTCTTATCCTTAAACACTGCTATCCTTAAAACTCCTATCCTTAAACACTGCTCACTAACAATTAAAACATTGGTGTGTTTTAGTATTATAACAGGATTATTCTCATCCTAAAACCACAATACAGTACAGCATCAGCTACTAGGAAGAAAATTATCTCCAAAAGAGAATGGTTTCTTCTGAAGTCACAGCATGTACCATTCACTTGCACCCAGCCAAATTCATCTACAGAGGTTACACTAAACCTCTGTATGGAAAACCACTGAAAGAACTAAAGAATGAATCAGAGGTCTGAGAGCTCTTGCCAGTGCTGCCATTTCTCTTCTGGCAGCCTGCAATCTCCAGCATTCAGGCTGTTAGTTTTTCCCGGCTTTTACCTAAAGGCACAAATCTCCATGCCACCACCATCCGTTTAGCCGCAGTAATGCTGTCATAAGCACTGATTAATGACAAACTTGAATACTGCAATTGGGACATAAATGAAGAAGAATGCACTGCAGCAGGCTTCCCATAAAATGTTAAAGAGAAAGAATGTTTTTAATGATGAAAATTCATAACAAGCTATGCAACTATTTTTTCAGCAGTGGAAAGGCAGACCCTTCAAAACTGTTCCTGAAGATAAAATAACAGGATTTTACTGCATGTTGTCCAAATGTATCCTAATGCCACTTTATGAAAGCACAGATGGATTTTCTTCATTATTGTTGTGCTGTAGAACAAATGCCAAAATTCTGAGTGTATGACTGGAAGAGACTGACATTTAAAGCATGTCCCAGTGTGCTTCCATTATATGCACATAGATACAGAGCAATTGCTGTGGCTCCAAAATAGAGTTCCGTGTGAGAATTTGAGTTGATTATCTGAACAGTATGTAAGGACAGAAAGGTTTCTAAATAATTTGAAATAACTTTGAACAAAACAAAATCTTCTCCTCAGAGATGCTGTAAACAAAAATATTTTCCCCAAGAAACAGGTTTTTGTGGTTTAAGAATTCTGTTCATATGAAAGAGGTAATTGTTATCACTGACTTACACTAATAAAGATTTATCTAGAACTAGCTCAAATTTAGTTTTTTTTTTTTCTTTAGAGAGTTCAGAGCATTTTTTTTTTCCCTGTAGCTTTGTCTGCCTTAAATGGCATCTCAGTAGGTATCATCATGATTTTTCTTTACAGCTTGGTTGAAATACCCTTCAGTCAATGAGTATAAGCAAGCAAGCAAGCAAGCAAACAAAAGCCCCAAAACTTTTTAAAAGTCTTTTTTTTTTTTTTAAACAGGTACCTAGTCATTCAGCTTTTCTTCTTAAAGCTCTAGTCTTTTCTATCAGTTAGAAGAATACACTAGAATTCATCATGATTTTTTTTGCCTAGCTGAATAAGGTATAGAATCATAGAATCATTAAGGTTTGAAAAGACTGTAAGATCATTGAGTCCAACCTTAACCTAGTGCTAAAGTTCACAAGTATATTCAATCATTCTTCAACCTAGCTGCACTTTAGAATCTTTTCTGATTCACACAATGACAGAGGTCGTATCTCCAGGGCACTAAATCAAGTAAGAAGTTTTCTGTTTTATTTGCCTTATTCAGAGATTTCACATTCTCTAGACCACCTTAGATCTATGGGACCAACAACAGTCACTGGAGGCAGTAAGACTAATATATAGTTAGAGATGATTAATGATAATATGGTAGAGTGGGGAAGATGGTATTGAAAGGTCTGATAACTTTTTTCAGTAGATAGACAACCCAAACTTTATCTGCATATCCAAATGAAGGATGCCATCTTTCCAAATGAAAATAGACACATCAGTGGGGTACCAGGAATGACTGTGTTCACAGGAGGAATCAGCAGATGCTTGCTGCCTTGTGGTAGGAAGGATATATCAAGTTATGAGACAGAAGCATAAAAGACATATGTAAGTTTTAAAGAAGACACTATTAAAGAGACTCAGGAAATTGACTACTAGTTTTTGTTATAGTAATATCTTCAGTGCTTACTCTTGTAATTTTTCATGATACAGCCTTTCTCTCAGCTGCTGGAAAACATTATTGAGGCCACACTTTATATTTAGGAACTACAGTGTATTTCTTCAGGATTGTAGATCTAAGGTGACGTATTCAAATTTTCTTCTACAGCATCCCGCTGCTAGTATGTACTCCATAAAATTAGTCAACATGAGGAAAGTAAATCCAAATCTCATGTATGCTATTGTAAAACATTAAGTAGTTGGGTGATATGAGGTAGTTATCAACAACATTTTGTAAAATTCCTTGTTGGTTCATTTCTCACAGTGGTTTGAGAAACTGAGTAGTAAGAAAATCTTTGTTGATTGAAGTTGATATAAGCACAGCATTTGTAAGTATCCTTCACAATAAATTGGACATGCCTTAGGGGCTGATGGTTGCTTCTTAGAGAAGGTACTGCAAATGGGGACTATTGAATATGTTGGTGCTAATTCTTTTTCTTCTCAAAATAGTACTTGTCATTATAAAACACAGTCAAATGTTAAGATATTTTTAAACAATAATCTCAAAATCAATTTTAGTTTAATGTAGCTGCACCATTGCTTTCAGTAATGCTCCAATATCTCAATGTCTTTTACTAAGGATCCCAAGCTCAGGATACTAGAGTCACTCTTTCAAAGACCTCTAACTTTGTCTGCCTGGCTTGTAAAGAAAATCACTACAAATTTCAGCTTGAAATAAAAAGTTTTTATTTTATTTTATTTATTTTATTTATTTTATTTTATTTTATTTTATATTATTTATTTTATTTTATTTTATTTTGGTAAAAAAATAGACTGCAGTATCACCATATTTCTTTCTCTCCAAGTCTTATATTGTCAAGGGGAGGCAAAGTGTTTTCTTCACTTAGCTTTAGAACTTCTCCTCACTGGAAATCCTAATTCCTTTAGAAATCATGAAATACTGTGTTCTTAAATCTCTAAAGGAAGTAGCTCTTTTCCATTCCTCTTCCCATTAAAATATTAAAAAAAAAACTTTTTTTTATTGTCCCCCCCACTGTTAGCCAACTTCAACTATAACTGAGCTTTGGCTGCCTGGATTCTCTCTCTACAAAGGCGATTGGCATCCCTGTGGTCCTCCCATGTCACCTGACCTTGCTTCCAGCAGCCATGCACTTTCTTTTTCTGCCTAAGCTTTGGAAGAAGATCCCTGCTCAGCCAAGCTGGCCTTCTGCCCCTCCTGCTTCACTTCCAACATTTTGGAATTGAATGTTGCCATGTTCAGGCATTTTTGACTCTTTGCATAAAGACTTTTTAAGCTGGAGTTTAAACGTACAAAGCAACGTATTGACTAATGCACATAATAGTATTAATGTTCTTCTTAAGAATTAATATGCTTACTGCCCTTGATGAGATATCAGTGATATTTTGCTTGCCATGCAGTCACCACCCCAGTGGGCAAGGATGACTTTCCATTGCCCTTTGGAACAACAGAGTGACTCTTGGTGTTGATGAGTTGCCAACTTCTGACTCCGTATTTTCCCTCACTTCATTTGCTGTTAACTCTCACCAATGTCAACAGTCTCACCTCTGCCTTTCCTATCACACATGGCTCTAGTCTACATATTTTCTCAGCTTTTTCTGAACTCAGCAGTATCCTCAGAAATCTGAATCACATGGCACAAAAACAAACAAACAAACAAAAATGCCCGTGAGTTTCTGCAATGTGATATTGAGGCCAGTTCTGACAAACTGGTGCCAGGAATGCTTTTTAGCATGACAGAAGAATATAAACTCCTTTTCTATTGAAAGCTGAGCTTTTAGCTATCCTCGCAGAGAATGAATGTGTTGAATAGGAGCAAGATCTTCAGATGACAGAAGAAGACCTCATTACTCTTAGCAGCTTAAGCAAATGAGTTTAGCATCTTGGTTTTTGGTTGCAGTTACAGATGCACTGGCATAAGAAGGCAATTCAGTCCGTTTTTACATCTTTCCAAGCCAGATATTACAGATATCTCCAGGGAATCTTTGCATACCCTATGCAACACAATCTCTTAGAGAAGGAGAAACAGAATAAATACTTGTTAGGCATAAATTCATAATGAAACTAATGAAACTCACTATGAAAGTGGAATTATTGCATCAGTGGAGGGAAAAAAATTACTCCTAATCACTTTGAATTACTTCTTTGAACGGTATGATAGCATTGGAGGATTTTTCTATACTGTCTTCTATATAAGATTTGGGGAACATAAACATGGATCCTGTGACATCAGCAGGCAGAAGGCTCAAATCTGCAGAACACTGGGCATATGCATACTAGAAAGATGGTGCACAGTGACTGCAAAATCAAGGTTGGAACTACCTGTTCTGAGAGGGAGAAAAAATAAAAATCAGTGGTTTAAGCACAGAGTGAAGTCTGTGTAGAAGCCAAAGGATCAGAGGAGACAGAAGTGGAAGGTGGACAGAAAAATAAGTGAGAACCTCACTGAAGAGTGAAGACAAATCTGTAGTTCTTCTCTTTAGGAAAGAAATCTATTAGAATAGAAATATATTTAAGTAGAAATTGTTTTAACTGTATGAATGACTATACACAGCATTAATAAGGCGCGTTACGGTAAATGCTAGCAATGCTTATAGTCAAAAATCCCTTTGTCTACTAATGTTGATCTGATCTACGGAAGATGTAATTTAGAGCAAACAACATTCCATTATCTCCTGAATCCCATGGATCTGGCAATGAAAGTGTGCATCTGTTTCTGGTGTTATTGTCACAAGAATAAGATGTACCTAGTAATATTTACTAATAAAGACATCTGGAGTATTACAAAGTGACAGAATGGTGTATTTTTAATCCTCTCTATAGAAGTTGCTTTAAAATTTGCATGTAGAAAACTTATGCTTGTGAGTTTGATATTAAAGCCTTGATACAAGTAAGTTTATCAGTGGCCACAAGAATAAATCCATATCAGATGAATGGAACATAACAAACCTTTTCTAGGTGTCATTCATGCTACTTGGCAAATACAGGATATGAAGTAAAGATGACTCATCAGGTGAACCCATTTCAAGTAATCTTGAATAAGCAAGTGTTTCTGTACCATTTGTAAGAAAATTCCAGAAGATATGCAGCAGACAGTGACAGTGAATACTTTAAAACTTAGGGCACATGAATCTCATCCTGAAATGTATCTTTAAAGCAACATTGTGATTTTACTTTTTCTGTTCTTTAAATCTAAACAATCAAAATTGTTTGTACAGTATTTTTGCTTACACAGCTCCTTGGTTTTGAAGGCATTGTTAATACGTACATTTCAGCAATTCAGAATTCATAATTCATTTTTTTCTTTTTATTTTTCTGTACTGTAGTCATGGAATTGACCTCCTGGAATATTAGTACAGGAGGTCTGGTCTTTCATCCACTAGAATGTGCTGGCTTAGGCTATTTTGTGTGATGCTGGCTGCTTTTTGCTTAATCCTCACTGTTTCTTAAAATATTTTTGGATTTTGTTTTGATGAATGGGCTAACCAGCAATTCCATTTTTTTCCTTTGAGACAATATCCTTTCTCTGCTTCACTGTTTCTACTGTTTCACTAAATATCAGATCAATTTGTCAATTTATACAAATATGCACATGAAGGTGAAAGACCGTTGATCTCCATGTGCTGTTTGGTGGCTGTTGCTAACTGATGACAGCGTTGTATTAACTTCTTTAGTTACATGTAATTGCTGGATCAATTTTGTATAGTCTCCACATTTCCATTTTAATAATTTCACAACAAATGATAGCATAATGTGTTTATGAGAAAAATTTCTTGCAGGCTTGACTGTATAAACTAAACCTCAAAATAAGGAGTTTATCATTTGCTGTACTCTGTCAAGAATATATATATATATATTTATTTCTCTGTATTCCTAAAAAATCTGAAGAAGCATGTTGTAGAAGAAATTACAGACAGTGCTAAGCACAGGTGTACCTTGCACATCTCTCAGTTTTAAAGCATCTTTACTCATAATTGCTTAGACACATGCTGCTTCAGTTTTAGTGCCAGATTACCAATGCTGAGATTATCGGTCAGTAAGGTGCCTGCATACACAGTATTTTTCCTTTTATCATAGAATCTTAGAATCAGAATCATTAAGGTTGGAAAAGACCCCCAAGATCATCTGGTCCAACTGTCCCCCTACCACCAATATAACCCTCTAAATCGTGTCCCTAAGCACGACATCCAACCTTTCCTTAAACACCCCAGGGACGGTGACTCTACCACCTCCCTGGGCAAGCCGTTCCAATGCCTAACTACTCTTTCTGATAAGAAATTTCTCCAAATTTCCAGCCAGAATCATTATTGTTATTATCATTTTCCAACCTTATCAGTATGGTTGTATTTGTCTATATTCAGCCAGCTGGCAGCTTCAGTGGGAGTATATAATGAACTAACAAGCTGAGTGAAAGCAAAAATAGCATTTTCAAGTTTAAAAGATATTGATTTTATATGCTTGATATAGAGAGGTCTCCAAGAAACCCTTCACCTTCACTGTTTAGTTCAAACCTACAGTAAAAATGTGCATATTACAATGTGCAAATGAATTCAGCAATATCATGTGAATATTAGGAGCACAAGATGAATGCACAGAAGTCAACGTGAAATTTTCATTTCAACATCCATCTGGGAAAAGCTCTATTAAGCTCAGGAAACAAAACAAAACAAAACAAAACAAAAAACCCTGACACAGATTCTTCTGTACATATATAGACATTATATACATATATAGGCAGCTCATATCATTTCAGTTTTGCCAGATTTTCTAGAAAATATCAGTTCATGAAACCTGAAGTATTTTTACAAACAAGTCTCTTGTGTGAGGAATGTTCAGCAAAACTGTTTGGCTTATATGAGACACCCCAGCAACTTCTGCTAGCTCCAAGAAAAAGAAACCTTTCTCTAAGTGCTCTTCATAGGTCATATGTACACATGGGAGAAATCTCCAAGAACCCAACTGAGCTGGACAGATATAGTTAATATATGGAAGTCAGTGATATGATGAGGGCATTTTTAAAGAGATTACTGAATTAATCTGTTTACCTAATCTCACAACCTAGTTATTAAGCCTAATATCTGCAACCATGAGGGTAATGACCTCTTTGGAAGAACTGAGTTTTATTTCATGGCAGCAACAGATTTTTTTTTTTAGCGTCATTATTTTTGTATGGTAAAGTCCACCAAACAGCATTTCCTCAAATTTACAAAAATCCTGTAGTGAAAGGGAGAAAAAGTAAAAATGACAACTTGGGTGTTTTTGAGTTTCTAAATATCACAGCTATGAAGAAATCTGTAACAGAATTGAGCATTGAAATAATTTGGAATTCAAAATCAGAAAAACAAACAAACAAAAAAACATAGATGAAAAGTCATCCTGTTTCAGTAAAAACCAGGCATAGTTGGAAACAAATCTTAACTAAATGACTGGGTATGAAATGAGAGTACCAGGCTTTCTGCAATCTGTAGGGTCTTCACTTTTAGATAGCTTCAGATTGCCAGAAATGATTCTATCATTTTAGGAGTAAGAGGTCAAATAGTACACTTGGTTTGATAGGGGATGCAGTACACCTGCTGCAAGCCCAGACAGCACAATTAGCAAGTATGGATAGAAACATTCTTGTCTCATCTTTTTCTCTAATCTGCAGCACTAGAAGTGTCAAGGCGAAGGAGAAATATGCTTGGTTCTGTTCTAGATCCTAGAAAACAAATGTATTGATAATAAAATTGTGAAAATCAGATGGCCATATTTTTTCTATACTAACTGCATTTAAAATATGATAGAAAAAGCTTCAGTGAAGTGCTTTTGTTTGAATGGACAAAGTTTAGGGGATCAGACAGATTTTCAAAACCTTGTTTTTACTAGTCATTATAATAAAAATTTATTTTGCATATCCTTTCATAGAATGTATTTGGATTCTACTTTATTTTTATTTTTATTTATTTTTATTTTTATTTTTATTTTTATTTTTATTTTTATTTTTATTTTTATTTTTATTTTTATTTTTATTTTTATTTTCATTCAGCATGGACTAAAACAATCAAAACCACTTCAAAGTTAGCAATCCTAAATTACAACAGCAAATACCACTAAATTTTGTATCCTTCGCAGACTGAATTAGTTCCACAATGCTGTCATTATGTGAAGGGACACAAAGCATCCAAATGAGGAATATGCTTTTCATTTGTGTATATGAAATAAGTACAATATCTGAAAAAAACCTGATGATTATACCACTTGTGGGAATGAAAGAACTCACCATTTGAGAAAATGACTCCATTATCTGTCCAGCTCATTACAAAAACATATTTTGTCTATAATATCACCATATTTTAATGAAGAAATCAATGCTTGTAAATCAAGAAATCTATCTTTTAAATTTACTATGCATTTCTTCATTTACATTTAAATTACTGTAAATATGTGTTGTGTTACATGTAATACACAAAGGAGTTGAGCTTTGAAAGTACTTTTTCATGCTTGTATCCTTTAATCTCAGTGAATTTAGTGTTCATAAAACGAGCATTGCTAACAAAGAATTGGAAGCTATATCTATACTATGAATTGGGTATACATGATCCATGATGTAATGGATCATAGAAATAGCCAATTCATCCCAACGGTGATAATAATAAGCTCAGACTGGTTGTTTAAATCAAGTTTCCAGTTTCTAGTTCCAAATTTGTATCACAGAGGTCTTTTTCACAATCATTACTAGCCTCATAAAACAGGTTAGATGACAAACACTACATTCATCACTTGTAATATTGAAGCAGAAGTTTGAGTTAAAATGGATAAACGCTTGTTCTTTACCACTTTTTCATCATTTCCCCAGCATTCACCACAATTCTTGAAGTGATACTGCCATATGTCTGAGAAAATACTTTGCAATAACATAAGCTATGATTTGCACAGGACACTGATGACAACTGGATTAACGATGGTGTATTGGGTTTACATGGAAAGATTGTGCTATTGGGTGGATGTAGGGATGGCGTCTGTGAGAAGAGTCCAGGAGCTGTCCCACATTAGAAAAGAGACAGTTCCAAAAGGGACCCGCTGCTGGCCAGAGCTGAGCCAGTGAACGATGGTGGTTGGATGCCTCTGTGAGAACATATTTAATAAAGGAAAAATAAATGCTGTGCAAGAGTAGGTGGGAGAGAGGAGTGAGAAAATGCTGAGAGAAATAACCCTTCCCCAGTGAGGAAGGAGGGATAGGAGGTGCTCCAGGTTTCAGAGAAATTCCACTGCAGCCTGTAGAGAGGCCCATAGTGGAGCAGGCTGTCCCCCTGCAGCCCATGTTGTACCACGGTGGAGTAGAGTTGCACACTGCAGCCCATGGAGGAACCCTGGGTGGAGCAGGTAGATCTGACCTGAAGGAGGCTGCAACCCATGGAGAGGCCCATGGGTCATACTAGTGCTTCAGCCTGTGGAGAGGAGTCCATGCCTAAGCAGGTGGTCTGGCAGGAGCTGGCACCCGTGGGGGATCAAAGCTGGTCCAGAGTTAGGACCAATTTTGGACCAGGTCTTGAAGAACAGCAGGTAGTGGGAAACTCATGTTGAATCAGTTCAGGAAGGAATGCATCCTCCTTGGTGGAGCAGGGGAAGAGAGTGACCATGAAGGAATGGCAGATTAAAAAGTTTTATGGACTGACTTCATCTCACATTCCCATTCCCCTGTGCTGCCCAGGGGGAGAAGTTGTAAATGGAGGGAAGGTTGTGGTGATTTTACTCACCAGGGTATCTGAGTGCCACCACAACCACTCTTTCACTCCCCCTTCTCAAAGGGAAAGGGGTAGAAAATACAATGCAAAGGGTTCAAGGGTTGAGATAAGGACAGGAAGATCACTCAACAATTATTGTGACAGGCAAAAGAGACTCGGCATAGGGATATTAGAGGACTTTATTGCTTATTACTAACAAGCTAGAGAAGTGAGAAACAAAGGAAAGAAACTAAAAACACCTTCCCCCCATCCACCCTCTTCTACCTTCTCCCCCTGAACGGCACAGGGGAATGGGGGAATGGGGGCCGCGGTCAGTGCGTAATGCTTCACCTCCACTGCTCCTTCATGGTCACTCTCTGCCTCTGCTCCATCTTGGGGTCCCTCCCAGGGGATTCTGTCCTTCCTGAACTGATCCTGCATGGGCTTTCCACAGGCAGCAGCTCTTCAAGAACTGTTCTGAATATGAGCCTGTACTACGGGGTCCATCCTCCAGGAGCAAACTGCTCCAGCACAGGTCCCCCACGGGTAGCAGGTAACAGCTCCCGCCAGACCCCCTGCTCCTGCATGGGCTCCTCTCCATAGGCTGCAGCTCCGGCCTGGGGCCTGCTCCTGCAGGGGCTCTCCGTGGGCCACAGCCTCCTCCAGGCCACATCCACCTGCTCCACCAGGGGCTCCTTCACGGGCTGCAGCATGGAGATCTGCTCCATGTGGGACCCATGGGCTGCAGGGGGACAGCCTGCTCCACCAGGGGCCTCGCCATGGGCCACAGGGGAACTGCTGCTCTGTGCCTTGAGCACCTCCTCCTCCTCCTTCTTCACTGACTCTGGTGTCTGCGGGGTTGTTTCTCACTCCTCACTCTCCCAGCTGCTGTTGTACAGCATTTATTTATTTTTCCCTATTCTTAAATCTTCTCTCAGAGAGGCACAAACAGCATCACTTAGTAGCATAGCTCTGGGCAGTGGTGGGTCCCTTTGGAGCTGACTGGAACTGGCCCTTATCTAACATGGGGCAACTTCTGGATACTTCTCACGGAGTCTGTCCCTGCAGCCCGCTACTACCAAAACCTTGCCACATAAACACACTACAAAGGTGTATTTAGTTTTATTTTAGTTCTTACTGCTCTAGTCACTTATCAGTAGATAATAAATTACATTTATTTCCCTTACTTTGGGTCTGTCCTGCCCATGATGGTAACTGGTGAGTGATGCTCCTGTCCTTATCTCAACCCCCAAGCACTTTTTCATCATATCTCACTGTTCTTTTGAGGAGGGCATGTGAGAGATTGGCACAGTGCTGCCCAGCTGTCCATCGGTGTTAAAATATCAAACCATCACAGATAGATAATTTCATCAAGAGAATTAGGAAAAAAAATATTAACTGAGCTTTAAGCAACATTTTTAGAGATATCCTTAAGTATTGAAGGAAAAAATAAATCAGAAAGACGCTTTGTTATGAAAACAAAGAGGCTTTACTTGTCTCTAATCAGTGCACTGTATTTTTGGCCTATTGTAGTAGCAGATTTCAGGGGTGACAGAGGTGGAATGTGGATCATGACTGATGAACTTTCTGCAAAGAGGCTTTTGCCTCATATCTATGAGGTTTTTAATTTAATGATACATCTATATACGTAGAATACAACAAAACGGTGATCATTACATTCCCCAGTATCTCCTTACCTCAATTTTTTCTTCCAGCAACAGGTACAGCCTACACAGACATCCACAGAAGCAATGCACTACCCAGTTAGTGAGCCTCAGATCCTCAGATGAGATCCTCAGATGAGAACTTGTACAACTGAACTATAAAACTGTGTTGCAGTACTATACAGAAATATTAGTTACTGAGATGAGACATCTGAATTGCTGGCACACTGCTTTAGATCATGGCACTGTACAGTTTGTGTTTTAGTGCTAGCATGGGTTCCAGCAGCTCAAGGATATCTGATCTGTGTTAAGTGAGGTAAAGGTTGCAGAGTGCAGCTGCCTCCTCCAGCCACTCTGGCACAGAACCACTTCCGCCAGTGGTATCACTGATATGACTGGTTACACAGGTTGCCCCCACCAAGGGCTGCCTTCAACAGCACTTAACACACAGGAATCTAGTAAAACATAGACACAGGCAGCCAAGTCCGCGTGCTCCTCTCTGGCTGGTAGAGCTATAAGGTCCCTAGTGAAGGCATAGGCACACAAACACACATGCACACACGCACTCATGAATCCTTCAAGCACCAGCACAACCTCTCTTTCCACCCAGTGCCCCTGCCAGATCCTGAGCCCTCATTTACTCATCCCCTACTCACAGCTAGTCCACCTTGAAGTTCACTGCAAACACACACAAACACATACATGCTCGTACCTTACGCAAACGAAATCCGCGAAGTCCCCCTGGGCATACCATCACGGACCCACCACCCACCTAATACCCTGGCCTGGATCCAAAGCCCCTGCTACTTACCAGCAAGTCCAGCTTAACATTCACTAGCAAATACACATGCACACACCATGCATGCCAGATATAAACACTCATCCTCCCCTGCAGCTGGCACCAGGTGCATGGACTGTAACCTGCAGACCCACTCCAGTTGCCAGTGCAGAGCCTGTCACTTGCCTCATTCATGCCAATCCCCTCCTCCTGCATGTAGTCCTTGCAGCATGCATAGACATAGGAGAGAGTGTGAATAAGCAGTGAGACAGTTAAGAAAAGATTTAATGAGAAAACATAAGAGGATGGGACAGACTGCTGTGATCAGGTGCAGGGCTCAGCAAGTCAAATGTACTGACCAGCACTGGTTTACATGCAATATACCCTTTTCTACCTATGCCCTGTCTTTGTTCCTCCAGATCCCTCTTCCTGCCATGGGTATGGAGGGCTCTGCAGTTTCTGCACCCTCATGCTCTGGGGTCCTTTGGTTCACAGTCTTATCAGCTTCTAAGTCCAGGTTGTTTTTCCTGGAAGTGGTGCCTGTAGTTAGATAGCCCATCAGTTAGTGTGACTCGGAGGTTTCTTGCCATTGTCTCCATTTTTGCTTTGTCAGGTGTATATCTCAGCATTTTGCCTATTGTTTCCCTTTCTTTACTTATAACCCCAATCCAGCAATTTTCAGTCAGACAACCTTGCTTGAATCAACATTCCCACACTCCCACATTTTGAAAAAAAAAAGTGCATTCTATATTTTTTTTTCCTCACAAAGTCATTAAAGAATTCACGAAGAACAAAATCAGAGATTCAAAGACATAAGCCACATTATTAAAAAAATGTATTTTTGTAGCTATTGACGTATTATTAGCTACACCTCAGATTCTCTAAAACACTAAACTTGCACTGTAATTGTCATATACAACTTTAAAGGATTACAAGAAGCTCAAATACCTTCACTCTTTCTGTGATGTGCAAGGCTTAAAAACCTCCTAATAATTTAATTTTACAAAATAAAAATAATAATCAACATCAAATAAATGTAATTATAAATACTGAATCCTGAGGGATTTCTCAGAAGTTAGTATTCTACTTATCTCATATTTTAGCTTTTTTTTTTTTTTTAATCTCTTCAGAGATTTATCTTGACTGGTGAGTAAAGTAAACCCTCCTACCAAGTAGTAGTGATGTACCAATGAAGAGTAATCAACAGTGTCAGCACTACTGCAATTCATTTATTCGTTTCCTTGCTTGTTTTCTGCCCCTTCAGAACAATATGCTCCTGAAATCCTTTCCCAGTCATAAAGTCAGCAAAGTCATGCAATCATAAGAATATGAATGAGAGGGAATCTCAGAGAGAGACTGGGGAAACCGAAAGGCTGAACATTTTTGGAAGGAAAATCTTCAAAGCTTAGTATACATACCTAAAGTATTCAAGAAGTTATGTTTGTGAAGAATCCCAGATATTAAAAACTAGTCTTGAGAAAATATAATTAAGATGTGAAGAAATAACATAATCAAGTATTGATTTTTCCCCCTGTTGAGAGGTTTATTTCATTTCAAACTATAGCTCCCTGCTCTTTGCTGAAGGATTTTGCACAGTAAATTAATTGCTGGCTCCTTTCCTAAAGGTTTCATCTTTTAAAATCTGTTAGCAGCAATTTTATAGTCTAAAGGAAATTAGCTCTACACTGGTAGTGCTCTACAAATAAGAAATCAATAATAATTAGTTTTTACATTTAAAGGATTAGATTGTCAACTGTTAAAACTTTTAATTTGCCAAGATAGTATTGCAAAATGAATAAAGTTACAGTGAAAGAAATGACTGTAGCATTAAACACAGTGGATCCTTGTCTGTTAGTCTTGTTACTGGGACAAAGCATAATAACTTAGAATATCATGTTAAATCACTTCCAAAATACCAGGAGGCACCCAGGATGCTAGTAGCCTGCTGCATCGATCTGGAAAAGAAAAACTGGAAGGGAACCCCTGGTGCATCTTTGATAGACTCATAATTTCAGTTATCTTTCTAATTGGCTACAGATAAAAGAACCAATATATAATACTTGATACTATCTCCCAGGATAAAGACACTACCCTTATCCATCCTTCCAGTAGAAGAAACTGTTAGCCTAAATTATTTCCCTGACAGAAAGAAGGGCATGAAGAATATGAAAGAAAAGAGCCATGGCTGTGATTATGAGGAAAGAAGGGCATGCCAACTCCCAGCATGTAGGAGGAACAAATGTAGATAGACAGAGGCAAAGTGCAACCTATGATAGGGAAGAAAGAAAAATGAAATGCATCTTATCCCCTCATGCATATGGATTTTTATTATGGGAGCAAAGGCAATATTCAACTCATTTCATCAAGTGAATGCATAATAACCACATAGAAAAGGATCACTGGGAAAGACAGAATGGAACACAAAATTGCTGATATGTGGAATGAGAAGTGAATAAGAGTATGAGAGAGCAGACAAAGACTGTTACATAGGCAAAGCACATGAAACAATGATAAGAAAAGAGTTGGTTCTGGAAAGTGCACAAAGCCCATATCATGAAAAGGAAAGTGCATTGAGGGAAAAGAGAGCAACATAGCATTATGGCAGACTGAAGAAGAATGGGAAGCCATGACAAGGAGCCTGAGATATGGAACTATAGCCCACCCACAGTAAACAAGTATATGCATTCAGGAAGAGTGGGAGAAGGTAATTTATTTTAAGTCTCTCACAATAATGGTGTACTCAGCAAAACACAACAGTAGCATGAACCTGACATCTGCACAATGTTCTCCAACGTGGAGACACATTTTATCAGCACTCATATTCTTCCTAACACTCTACTAACTCTTCCTAACACTCTACTTACTAATTCTTACTCATAGTCTTCCTAACTCTACTCTCTTTTTGGGCAGCTGGAGTGCATAGTTTCTACAGATTTTATTATGTCACTAAAGAAACTAATATGTTTAGCTACATGGTCCTGAGAGCAAAACTTTTTTTTTTTTTTTTCCAGAAGTAGAGTGATAGCAATAAATATCATGTCTTGTTTATATCACTGGTTTTAAAAGGGGATTTCATAGGACTAGGGGATAACCACCATCTGCCAGTCGAGAAGGAATATGAGTATATCAGCAACAGAAAAACACCCTAAATAAAAATAATAAAAATAGAGGTTACTTGACAGTTTTAAACATAAGATAAATACTGTGACCCTGAAAACCAAACCGAAACAAAACAAAACAAAATAATTAAAAAATTTGGAAGTGTAACATAATCAGATGTGAGATAAATTGCATTTAAAGTTGCAACAATGCTTATACATTGTAGATAACCTGAAAGAAACTGAGCTTTGATTATTCTCTCTCTCAGATATGTTTTTTATTCAAGCATGATGCATTTGTAAGACTGAACATACACTGATGAAAAAAACAGATGCTATATTATTTAGGCTTTACTAACGACAAGTGCTCTGTGATGCAGTGCATCTCAAAATGTTTCCATCCCCTGTAACTTAGCTTCTGCTCTTTTTTTTTTTTTTTTTTTTTTTTGGTCATTGCTGTCGTTGGCTTTTAGTGACTGCTTGAAAATTATTTTTACAATGGAATAATCAGTTCATAAGTTATGAGGGGTAAGTGAGCCTCATTATACTATCTGTTTTAAGTCTGCTTCTTTTAAGGTAAGGTCTACTTAAAATCAATGAACAAATGTTATAGAATAGCTATAACATTATAGAATATATGGATGTTGGGATCTGGATTGGAGTTTTAAGCTGAGAGATCATTTAAACTTCAGTCCACACTGGGAAATTCATCTGTAGCATTCAGAGAATGTCAGCAATGCATGATGCTGAATTGCGTGAAACACCAAGTGTGGAAGAATTTAATATTATTCAGTATCACTTCAGAAACCATAGCTGGATCTTACATTGATTCTGCTAAACAGCTTTAGGCAGCTTTTATACCTTTGTAGAATTAATAAAACCCAGGAAATCAATAATAATAAAAGAGATCCTGTTTAAAAAATGAATGACAGTCACATTAAATATCATATTTGTGAATGAATTTTAAATGGCTGTTTGTTAAAAAGAGTTTCCACACATAATTAAGTGAAGGTCAACAGCTTGGAACTGATTTTTCCACAGCTGATTACATGACTTTTTTTTTGTTTGTTTTGTTTGTTTGTTTTGTTCTACATATTATTATTATTATTATTTTTTTAGAAAATTGAAGACAGCATCTTGCTATTGCTCAGATAGGGCATGGTTCATTAAAAGTGGCTGAGCTCTTCACCTCATTGCAGCATGGGAACCTCTGGACAGCTTTCAGTAGGAACAGGGGGAGGTTTATCAGAACAGAACAAGCTAGGCAGTTCCAAAAAGCACACACATACTCACACCACATAACTTACATATATTGCAAGTCACATACTTTACATAGTTTAAAATATTTGTGTAACCATTTTTTGTCCTGGAGAAAGCAGGAGGGTAATAAAGGGAATATGTCTCTACCTTTTAATTCACATGAGTATTTCTACAGAGTGAGAGGAGATGGGAGTATTCACATGGCTAATGGTTACCCAAAACCAATTATTATTATTAAATCAGGTCTTTCATAAATGGTGTGTTTCAAGAAAATTTTAGAGAAATATTTTGATAACACTATGAACACAAAAAATAGACTACGGAAGTGCTGTTATTATGGAACTCGTTGTAATTGAGTAACTTTTGTTGATTGATTTGCTATCCTAAAAGAAGTGAGAGAAATCAAATCAATTGTGCGATTTTGATATAATTGGGATATAGTCTTACATCTATGAGAGTCTTAACTAAGTTACAAGAATATAAATCAAATCTTTAAGACATGATTCTGCCTCTTCTAGAAAAGAACATTGAATTTTAATTCATATCATAAAAGCTTTTCACATGACAAATGATGTTGTAAGTCTTTACTATAAATAACACAGTGTAAAACAAGCTCAGCAGTTTTTGTTCCTGATTTTTTTTTTATTATTTATTTATTTATTTTTGCATACTGTGCTAATTTAGCAGAGGGAATGTAGATTATCAGATTCTGCCAGGTGACAACAAATGATATAAATGATACCATAGCTGATACAAAGAATGAAGACAATGAAGACTGAGGGACACAGTGACAATGTAACCATGAATGTCAGACAGCCAGGAGAAAAAAAAATCAAATTAAATACTCATGAAAAGGGAAGGCCGACATCTAGGAATCACCTACAGAATAATCATCTTTGAGTTGTATTTCTCACCTCTTCCAGGCATAAAAAATACATAAGAAACTAATACAATGAAGAACAACACAGGAAAAATGGAAAGAAAGCTTTCACTTGAAATGAATACATCTAAGAAAGTGCACTGATTGCTCAAGCTGGTTGAAAGAACTTAATAGTCTCTGAAGCCTTCTAAATTGTTGTGGTTTAACCCGGCCGGCAGCTAAACACCACACAGCCATTCGCTCACCCTCCCCCCTCCCTCTCCGGGATGGGGGAGAGAAATGGGAAAGTGAAGCCTGTGAGTTGAGATAAAGACAGTTTATTAAGACAGGAAAATAATAATAATAATAATAATAATAATAATAATAGTATTGATAATAATAATGTGTACGAAATAAGTGATGCACAATGCAATTGCTCACCACCCGCTGACCGATGCCCAGCCTATCCCCGAGCAGCCGGCCCCCCCACCCCGGCTAGCCACCCCTACATATTGTTTAGCATGACGTCAGATGGTATGAAATACCCCTTTGGCCAGTTTGGGTCAGCTGTCCTGGGTCTGTCCCCTCCCAGCTCCTGCTGCATCCCTAGCCTGCCCGCTGGCAGTACAGAGCGAGAAGCTGAAAAGTCCTTGGCTTGGTGTAAGCACTGCTCTGCAACAATTAAAACATCAGCATGTTATCAGCACTCTTCTCATCCTAATCCAAAACATAGCACCCTACCAGCTACTAGGAGGAAAATTAACTCTGTCCTAACTGAAACCAGGACATAAATGTATTTGAAAGGATCTTTTCTAAGATTTTGGAAAGCAAAATTTTGAGTTCAGTGAGAACCTGATCAATTTGAAATCTCAAGTATATATATTAATTGAAAACATTTATCATTCACTCAATACACAAATTTCAAAACAATAAGTTTGTAACTAATTCACACAAATCTAAATCTCATGTCCATTGTTTACATGAGGGAAAACATGAATTCACTGACATTTAAAATATGAAAATTTCCAGCAGAGTCCAGGCTAGCAGTGCTTCAGATAACCCTTGAAGGATGTCTTTCATTCTTATGGATTTTCAAAAATAAAAGGAATACATAATTGAACATTTCAATAATATTCATAGTAGTCTAACTGATTCTTTTCTTATTAACAAAGCAAATGTAAAGTCAACATCTTTTTTCCTTTAAGATCTGTTTTTAAAACCTTTTGGTTTGTTAAAAAAGAAGGGAAAAGAAGACAGCTTTGCAATGGTTAGTTTTAAAAAGAAACAAAGAAACAAAAATTATTTGCATATGAATATATTATGATAAATACAAAATCTGTTTGCTGATGAACTCAGGATTGCTTACTCCCTGAGTTCTAATGCTGGAGACAGCACAGTAAGATCCTCTGTTAACTAATCTCCTCAGATTCCTCAAGGCTTTTCTCTAAACCACCCAGGTATTGTGTGCATCTCAGCAAAACTTTTTTTTTTTTTTTCCCCTTCTTATTGTTCTAGAAACCTCTTTTACATTTCCATCTGTAATATAATTCCCTGAGCAACTGTTAGTTTGACAGGTTAGGCATTGCTTGTGACTAGTCTCTTGGTTTCAAAGCAATAAAAGCAATTATAGTTCCCCGCATTGAATAAATAGGAAAGCTTATCCTTTTCACTCTACTGGACATTTTTCTAAATGAAAGTAATTCTTCACAAACAAGTGTTCCATTCTAATTTGCTTATGTACAAGTTACTTCCTAGGCACTTTAACACATTGAGGTGTTACTCAGGACAAAGCTATTAATCCGATAAAGGATGGTCCTGCACAACTCTTTTCCAATGAAATGCTGCTGGACTCGCAGCAAGTGAGAATTATGCATATAGCATCTGCTCCACTGATGTTTAGGTGATCTCACCAAGAATCATCTTGCTGCTAATCATCTCATCTGAAAACCTGTTTTGCAACCATTTGCAAGAATTGAGAGGTTGGTTGAAGAGACAGACAACTGTGGGGAGCAGAAGGGCTGAAAAGTCTCTAAGAATGACTGCTCTGTGACACCAAAGTATATAACCGGGATGAAGTTACAGGCCTTTGGCACTCTGAAGATGAGTGTTCAATGCTTGTGTCCAGTGTAGCTGTTTTAATGACCTCCAGTAGCCCATTTCACTGTGTATTGTGTTGTGTTGTTTATCCCTCTGTATTTACATATGCATGGGCTTTATGTAGCAGGCAGGGAATTGATTGTTCTACATACTGGGAGCCCAGCACAAGCCATTGTATTCCAGGACTCTGTGATCTTGAGCAGGCCATGTCTGCTCTACTTAGGGCCTGAGAAGCCTTTATGTTATTAATATAGTCTGTAATTTTTTATCTTTGGGAGAGGTAACCTGTATGTGGATCAAGGGATGGGATGTATTTATCCTGACAGAGAGACCGTTTCATGTTTAAGAATCAGCTATGCACATAACAGTTAACCTGAGCAGACACAGGCCTCTGCTGTGCTGCTCATACAGCATGGCTTCCAGGGCTCCATTGTGCTGCCCACATCCCTTGGCTGCAGGACAAAACCATTCACTTCACCATAGCATAGAAGCCTGTGGGCATCTCCCACTCACCACTGGCGATTATGCTACCTGTGTGGTCTTACCTATATCTAAAAATGTAGAAAGAAGTTCTCATGAAAACATGCTTTAGGAATAGAGTGGGGTTTTTTTGTTTGTTTGTTTGTTTGTTTGGTTGGTTGGTTGGTTTGGTTCAGTTTGGATTGGATTGGATTGGTTTGGTTTGGATTGGTTTGGTTCTGTTTTGTTTTGTAAGGAAAATACATGCTGCTCAGAGGGCCAAAAGGGAGAGCTTGTCTGCACGGACAGGACCTACTCTGCTTTGTGTAGTGCACTGGAGGAAAATCCATCCAGGCTCCCCAGCTGATGCTGCATGAATGCAGGCTGCCCAGCATTTGAAGAGATGCAAGATTTACTCACAATTTATATTCCTTTTCTTATTCTATCTTATTAAAGCACTTATTTTATTAAGCCATTTGTTGTTGGGCCTTTCTTACAGAGATCCAGAACCTGCTTTTATCTTTCACATCTTGTCCCTTCCTTACCCCAGTGCAGAACTAAAGATCATTTACTTTTTGGAGATTCAAAAAAAGATTGCTGAGTGTTGCACAAAAGCATCTGACTTTGGTGGAAAAAACAACAACAACAACAACAAAAAACACCATTTAACTGGTCTCCAAATCAAATCTTCTACTCTTCATCACTTATAAATAACACAATTTCCAAGACACATCAAGAGTGTTTCACAGCTGGACATAGACTGTCAACTTTCATTCCACTTTTCAGAATATGTTAACACATACTTTTCCATTTATCTATTCTTACCTACTTTCTACTTCAACACCCTGCATATTCACTTCAGTCAATGTATCTGTAGTCATTTGATTTCATTAGGACAAGCACAGTGTTGCAGGGGTTCATAGGCCTGAAACGTCAGAATAAGCGGAAGTTCAAGCAAAGTGATTTTAAGGATGTGAGAGTCTCAAGTCTCTGTCACAATACATCACTAAAATCAGAATTAAACTTACATTCATATTAAAAAGATTTTGAGAATGGATTTGACAGAGATGGGTATAAGATCACACAGATGACTTTAAGAGAGAATTTTATTAAAAAGCTCAGCATCTTACTCATTGCTCTACCTACATATTCAACCTCACCATTTCACAATTTTGGAGAGTTGCAGAGTGATCAAATACAGCAAAGCCACTGAGTCACAGCTGAAAAATAAAATGTTTGTTTCACTTCAGTTAGAGGAGTGGATACCTGCCACAGTCCTAGACTACAAGAGGTGTATTTGTCAACAGTTTCTAGTCTGCCCCTATTCCAAGTCTAGAATCACTCTAGGAATTCAGACATTAAATTGTAGAAAGAAACAACTAAGCTTATAGACAAGAATATGAAGAACCTCCGTTCAACAGGTAACACCAAATCCCTCCTCCCACGTATATTTTCTTTTTTCTCTTCCTTTGCACCAGAAGCTGATGTAGCACTGCAGCTTCTCAAAGGTGGGAGGTGAAAAGCTGAAACCTTCCTGTTTTCTTGATGTCTCAAGCTTATGGAGACTGAACTGCAAAGTTGGTGGTACTTCTCCTCTGTAGTCCAGTGCTCTACTGCTGTTGTAGCTGCTGCTGGCTCTGGTCGATAATTCCCACAGAAGTGCTTCAGCAGCCCACTCATGTAAATATTGAACCTGCCTTAAAGTAAAGCACTGAAGGAAACTGGCAGTGCTGTTTGCTAGTCCAAATATGTATGGGGTTTTATCAGCACATTCACATCTTGGATATCTAGCTTCAATACTTTTGAAAAACAGCACTTTTTGCACAGAAGCAAAAAGACCCTTTTGAAAGATGGAAGTGCACTCTGAAATTAGAGTAATTCTGATAGTTTCTGCTCAGTTATTCTTTCAATCGTGTCCCCGAATATGCCTCTAGCAGATTGTGTCAAGCAGAGGTTTTTTTCTTTCTTTTTTTTTTTTTTTAAGGGAGTTGCTAGTGTAGAGGGACAAAATCCACTTTCTAATGTAAAATTGGCCACATATTTCCACTTGACTATAACAAAAAAAGTCAATACAGGAAACAGCAATTACCATGGTTTGTTTTCTTGTAAGAAGAACTAGGATTATTTTTTTTTATTTTTATTTTTTTTTCCCCCCTCAGTACATAAGTACCGAAGTAGTATAATTACCTGGACTTAGATTCAGGAATGGTGTGTGGGAGCTATTTGGAAATCTAGTTCTATAAAATCAATTCCTGTGTCTGTATTTAGCTCAATATGTGTTTGCTTTGTACTCATTCCCCTCTGTTTGGCTAAAGCTGAGTAATCAGTCATTGCTAGGAATTATTACTCTCATGAAACTTTACTCTTCAGGAGGGTTCTTATCTTAAGGATTGTTATTCAGAAAACTGTACTTGGGACATTATCCTTGGTGATAAATCCTTAGTGAGGAAAAAAAAATAATTATATGCTAAATTTTCATTTAGCATATAATATATAGAATATAACCTCCATAACGAAAACAGTTAAACAAAAAAACTCAAACTCCTAAAAATATAATAATGGTATCTGTTTTGCTTTGTTTTTCTAGTGCAGCAAAAGGAATACCTGTGATTTCTGTCTTTTTAATATTTGAGGCACATGCTTAGTCTTGAATGATGAGAGAGAACTAAATAGAGTAACTTCATTTGTTATCCTTTCACACTGGGGAAATTAAAATTTCAATATACTGTTAAAAACCTGGAGACCAGATCCTCAGAGATTCAGAGATTATCACATTTGGAAACAGGCTGATGACTGCAAAACAAATTATTATTTTTTTAATATATATATTGACTATATATATAAATATATATTGACTAAAGAATTTGGAAGAATATTGTTGCAAGTTATTACACATTTATTTCCATAATACTGTGAAAGATATGAATAAATATTTTTGCATCAATACTAACACTGTTCTTTACTAGTGATGGTCTCACAGTTTAAAAGTAAGAAAAATCTGGATTTTAGTGGCTAGAAATTAACTGATTTGCCAGTGGTTAATATCAAAAACAATCAAAAACATTGTCAAAGGTCAATCTTCGGCCTGGCTTATCTCATCTGCTTTGAATTCATAGTTAATATTTTAGAGAATAAAAACAAAGCAAAGCAAAACAAAACAAAACAAAAAACAAACAACACAAAAAGACTGTATGAATGTTAAATAAAGTTAGTATTATGTAGTCAATTTGAAGAATGTCTCTAATCTTTCAGAGAAAGCACATGACTGTGAATAACTTGATTTATTGGCATAAGGAGACAGTGATGAAGGAGATACAGTATTCTAATGCAATGCTGAGATAAAAATTACCTTTCCACACACTAAATGCTATATTTAGTGTGTATAATGTTTGGAAATCTCTATAAGACAAGTGATTATTTATTAGATAATTTTAATTTTAATCAAATTATTTGTGGAATTTTCTCAAGTTTGTTTGCTTCTCTACTGTTATATTCAATTTTTTATTTTTTTTTTAAGATGTGTCAATATGGTGATCTTGGTAAAACAACAAACAATTTATGCAGAAGAGCATAGGCTGCAGTAATTGATACCTTAGGATGTTTGTCCGTCTCTCCTGTTCACTTCTCTGGTATCAGTGTCCACTCCCTTCTTCAACCTCCTCAGTCTTCTCAAAAAAAAAAAAAAAAAAAAGAGTAAAAATTAAAATAGAGAGTAAATAAACCGAGAAAAATATATTTGACATACATTTGTCTCAACACAGCAAGGACATTATCTCAAGTAATGACATGTAAGAGGGAGTGTTAGATTAAACAGCCTTTGTATGCTATTTCCAGAGTATTTTGTCCAAACAGGGAAGGCCTACCACTAAAGTACAGGTTTTAAAAACACTAACATTTGTTGGAGAGGAAACATTATATTGGAAATGGATGGAAGTTGTCTTGGGAGATGAACACAAGGTTTTCAATTAGTTATTAAGACAAAATGAAACTACTGGAAACAACAGAGTGGATATATAATAAAGTATGGTTGAGTGAGTGAGCAATTAAATTTTAAATCCCACAATGATGAAATGTTCCTGTAGTGTCATGCTGGAATGCTGCAGTAGTGAACTGTGATAATCTGTGGAGATACAAGTTGCCTGGATAAATGTTCATAAAGGAGATTTGGTCATTGTGGTTTATCTATTCATCACATACAGCAAGATTTTCTGGAGTTACTGAAAATACTACTGTGTAGGAGGAAAAGCAAAACCATTCCATTTTATAGTGAAGGACAGAGAACACAGAGCACTTAGGTTCTTAATAGTGGATTCTCCTGGGACATCTCTTTCATTAGACGTTTCTGGACAGTTTGTCAGTGGGACTTTCCTTCTTATTTATTTCAATACTCGCAACACTACTTGGCTGGTGTCTTTTGTACAGACAATTCCAATTAGGTTCTGCATCTCTGAAGATAAATCCACCATTAATTGCCTGTTTGTCTTATTTAGGCAGCTTTTGCCAAATGCTCAATATGATGATGCATTAACGAAGAGTTCTTCACTATCCTTTTATACAATTTTGTCCAAGGCACTGTCAAAAGAAGAATGGAAAGATGTTTTCACAGTACCTGAAGAATCTTCTTGGGATCAGAATAATATTCCACTGAGTCCTCCTACAAACAGAAGTAGATTATGTGCTGAAAAGAGCATACAAATATTTTTTTACACTGCACTTTATTGCATACACTTCTAGAAGTCTCACTGGGTAGATTATGCTCATTATTGAATTAAGTTTGTTTATAGTCAACAAGAGTTTATTAGCAGAAACACATGAAGGCCAGTTCTGAGCAGTCTTTTTAATAATATAATAACATTATTATTTAAATTTAAATTATTATCAGGTTCTTTCAAGGACAACATGACTTTTATTAACCATGGTTGTCATATTAAAAACTAGAAGTAAAACAACAATAGAATGCTTAATCATGCTCTGATATTTCTGTTTTATAAATCAAGATGCCCAGTCATTGGTGATTGGGAAGACTGGATTCAAACTTTGGGATTCCTCCACCATCAGTAAAAGCAACCTGTACTCAAGTTGCATGCACACAAAACCTGCTTCCATCCTTGTTTCTTGGGCATGGACACTGGGCAAACCACGGGGATATAAGGTGCAGACAAGTTCAGCTGTCTGCAATACAGACATGCTATCTCTTTCATAAGAAGATGAAGTGTTGGATGGAGACTATAAGGTAAAATATCACAATATAAGAGAATAACAGTTATTGGATGGAACTAAATGCAAATCCACTTTCCCTTAAGGTAGTATTGACTATGCTAATCTAATTCAATTCAGTATTTTAGTCTTTTCCATTGAAGAAAAAAACAACAACCATAAAGTTTTCCAGTAAAGGAAAATGTAGGTCTTTTAAAATGCCACGCTGATACTTGATCATCTCACACTTGATCCAGAAACCTTTCTTTTCATCCAAAAGATCACTGACTTCTATTAAGTGTGTAAGTTACTGATTCTTCTTCAAACACATTACATTTCTTCTAACCACTTCCTCTTTCTCATTTTATTTTCCTAAAATCAAAACCATGTACTATCACTCTTTCCTTCTTTCCTTCTCTCTCTCCCCACTATTTTTTTTTTTTTCTCCTGAGGTTTCTCTGGCAAGAATGGAATGGAGTGGAACGGAATGAAATGGAATGGAATAGTTCAGTTGGAAGGACCTTCAAAGATCATCTAGTCCAACTACCTGACAAACCAAAAGGGCTAACTAGAATTTAAAGCATACCGTTGAGGGCATTATTCAAATGCCTTTTGAACACTGAGAGACACGGGGCATCAACCACCTCTCCAGGAAACCTGTTCCAGTATTTGACCACCCTCACAGTAAAGAAATTTTTCCTAATGTCTAGTCTGAACTTCCCCTGGAAGAGTTTTGTGCTATTTCTGTGAATCCTAGTCAGCAGTTATCAGGGAGAAGGAATGGGCACCTCTTTCTCCACTTCCCCTTTTCAAGAAGTTTTAGAGAGTGTAAGAATATGCACATGCGTATATGTGTAAAAAAATGTGTAAGAATGTGTAAAATATATCAGAATAAGCACATCATGATCTTCCTTTAGAGTTTATCTAGCTGGGGAGATGCAACACAGCACTGTGTACTTTGAGAAATAAGGTCATACAATTCTATTTGGAAATATTTCTTTTTTTAATTCTTGAAAAAAAAATCTAGAAAATAATATATGACCTTCAACAGGACTTAAGTACCTCATTATCGATTTTTTTTTTTTCCCAAAGGCAATATTCTGTATTTAGTTTAGTAAATTTTCAGTTATGATTTCTCATTGTTGCCTACAAAAATATCACTCCACACAAAATGATCAGCATTTATTTCATTTTCTTTGCAATGTTTCATTTCATATAAAATTTTGAACCTGTTTTGCTTTCTGCTTAAAATCAAAAAACAGCCCACATACTTTCTCATAAAATACACAGTACTGATCTTCGGAGGATCCTTTGGAACCAGATCTTGAACAGGTAGAGAAAGCAGATCTGAACTGAGATGGCAAGTAGTGTCAAGCCACATACAAGAAAAGAGAAAGGAGGTAGGAGAGGACTCAGGCAAAGTCACACAGCTGAAGAATTTTTGCTGCTGGTGCTTGTAACAAAATCCTGCTTAGAACTTGTCAGCCATTTCAGTTTTTTAAGAATATTTTGAATTATAGTAAGATAAATGTTCAGGTCTGATATCAGGCATAACTTTATTGCCTACTCGTATCTGGCAGGCAGCACTTTTTGTGCCCAGCTACAGACCTTTTCTGTGAGAGTGTCCTGAGTACCTAGCATTTCCTTTTCAGCTGTCATATGCAGACAGAGCATGAGAGTTCAGACTCCTCCTACCTTCTCAGCACAATCATCCACAGATATGTCTGCCTCATTACCTCTTCCAAGGTTCTGGAAAGCAGAACTGCTATTATCCTCCTGCTGGCCAGGAACAAGACCTTTTCTCTGTTACCTTACCATATAATGTCTATTTGGAAAGATTTATTTTTTCAATTCTTGAAAAAATATATATCTTGAAAATAATATATACAATTTAGAAACAAATGTATCAATTCAAACATTTATTAGTATTATAGTAATATCATACATATATGCTAGTAATATAGAATCATAGAATCATAGAACATCCCGAGTTGGAAGAGACCCACAAGGATCATCGAATCCAACTTCTGGCTCCACATGGGACCACCCAAAAATCAGACCATATGTCTGAGAGCGTTGTCCAAACTGTTCTTGAACTCCAGCAGGCTCAATGCTGTGACTGCTTCCTTGGGGAGCCTGTTCCAGTGCCTGACCACCCTCTTGGTGAAGAACCTTTTCCTTAGACCCAGCCCAAACCTCCCCTCACACAGTTTCATGCCATTCCCTCAGGTTTAGTATTATGTAATACTATGCAAGGAAACTTTCAGACAGAAACTATTGTAAAGTTACTGCAGGGGAACAGAATTCTAATCAACATGTGATGGTGACAAAGGAATAGTAAGCATATGTTTTTTTCCTTCTTTGATAATCAAACAGTGAAAACTATACTTTCCAATCCTAAAGACTGAAAACTAAATGCCTAAACTCATAAATATCCTAACAGTCAGGAAAGTAAAACATCTCAGCCCGCACTGTCCTCTGAAAAGACATGTTTATTCTGATTTCTAAATGTCAACTGAGAAATCCACAAAATTATCTCAACTTCAGACTGCATCTTTGATTTCCACTGATACAGAAGTCTTTGGAAAGCATTAATAAATAAATAACTAAAATTCTATGTACTTAAAAAAATTATTTTCTTTCTATTTCAAGCAAATTCATCAATCATATTTGTGCACCAACTGCACAGAAAAGAAGGAATGAAAGATATAACTTTTATCATCATGTCCAGTTATGGAAATAAGACATGGTACAAGTGATTTTATTTCGTTTATATCATACTGAAGGACTAAAGATATTCTTATGGATTGATTTGGGACTTGATTGTATAACATATTTATATAACATTTAATTACATAACATTATAATATTTTATATAACATATTTGCTTAATATTTTATGCTTACTATATTTTACCACGAAAAACTTGATGTTGCTATGAATCCAACCTCGTTTTCATAGTCATGAGTATATTTTCAGATACAGAGCAGCCAAGTACTTCAATGGCTTAAGATTTATGTAGTTAAATGAAACTGCTGATATGAAACAGAGAAAGAATGGACCAAATGTGGTACTTGGACCAAATTCCATTGCCTATTAGAAATACATAATTTCAGAACTATCCTACTGAAAATCTCATGATCTTTACAAAATAACGAAAGATATCCTGCTGTTTAAAAGTCTCATCAGCACTTAATGCTTTTATAATAGAATAGTTCAGTTGGAAGGGACCTTCAAAGATCATCTGGTCAAACTTTAGAAACTGGACCACAAAAGTATTTTCCTTTGTGTATAGGAGGCATGTATAGCTATCATCCCTGCATTCATTTCATCTCCATTACTTCAGTTTCTGAGGTTACATCCAGAAAGACATCTAAATACTTATTTTATGATACTAAAAAATCGAGAGAAAATTTATTTAGTTGCTTGGTAAAAATCAGCATTAATAAAGGAAGTTTAGAAATAGGATTTAGCATGGTTGATATTATATGATGTACGTCTTTTTGACCACAATGACAACACCATAAATTTCTAACGATGGTAATCTAGATTTATTCTAATTAATGATCTAATCTGAAGTAATTCAGTCTGTAAATCATTTTCATGTGTCAGCTGGTAGTTCTCAGCAAAGGTTATTTTCGTTGTGAGGAAACCTTCTGCTCTTATTCTACACAGTTTCTTAGCTTAAAGATTTTCCCTGGGCATCTTTCTAGTTGGAGAAACAATGTCTGTATATTAAATTTAGAAATTAAATGTCACTTAACTTGTAATAAAAATATGTTGGCAGTACCCAAAGGTTCTGTACTGTTTATGATTGAATGAATGAATCAAACGATAAATGAAGCTAATAACTGACACAGGAATTTACCACTATTTATTTCATCTTTGAAGTAAAAGACACAGGAGTCATTAACATAGATATAAGTATTTATTTCTGATCTTCTTATTGTGTAATGTGGAATACATCTATTAGCTGCTCTTCTTGTTCAAAGCCATATATGCATTTTCTAAACACCATACATAATCTAAGAAGTCCCTATCTAGTGTGTTTGTTTGTTTTCTGAATGCATTTTAACACAGTTTTCTGTTAACAAACCAGTAAAATTTTTGTTGGATATTGAACATGAAAGGCAAACTGCATTTTTTTTTATTTTTTATTTTTTTACAAAGTAGCAAAACATTGGAATAGGTGCCCAGAGAAGTTGTGGAAACCCTGTTTGTGCACATCTTCAAAACCCCATGGCTTTTGGTAACATGATGTGGAGAAAGCTGAATTACTCAATAACTTTTTTGCTTAGTCTTTACTGGCAAGTGTTCCAGTCACACTGCCAAAATCACAGAAGGCAAAGGAAGGGACAAGGAGAATGAATAACTATCCGCTGTAGAAAAGGATGAGGCTTGAGACCATATAAGAAACATGAAGTTGCATAATAAGATACGTCTGAGGGTCCTAAAGGAATGGACAGATGAGGTTTCTAAACCATTATATTTAAGAAGATGTGGCAGTCCGGTTAAGTTCCCACTGGCTGGAAAAGAGGAAACATAAGCCCAACTTTTAAAAAGGGATAAAAATGAAGACCTGGGTAACTATAGGCCAGTCAGTATGAACTCTATACCAGGCAAGAGAATGGAGTAGATCCTCCTGGAAACATGGCACATGGAAAATAAGGGGGTGATAGCTAACAGCCAACATGGCTTTACTAAGGGCAGATCATGCCTGACAAAGTTGGTGGCTTTCTATTACAGGGTTACAGCATTGGTGGATAAGGGAAGAGAAACTGATGTCATCTACCTGGGAGTGTGCAAAGCATTTTGCACTGTCCTGTACAACATCCTTTTCTAAACTGGAGAGACAAGGATTTGACAGATGGACCAGTTGGTGGGTAACGAATTGGCTGGATGGTCACATCCAGAGTTGTGGGCAATGGCTTGATGTCCAGATAGAGACCAGTGGCAAGTGGTATTCCTCAGCGGTTGGTATTGGGACTGGTGGTATTTAACATCTTTGTCGGTGACATGGACAGTGGGAACATGTTTGCTGATGACACCAAGCTGTGTGGTACAGTTGACAGGCTGGAGGAAAGGAATGCTGTCTAGAGGTACCTAGACAGGCTTGAGAGGTGGGCATGTGTAAACCTTATGAAGTTCAGTAAGGCCAAACTCAAGGTTCTGCACCTTCGTCAGGGCAATCCCAAACACAAACACAGGCTGGGCAGATAATGGATTGAGAGAAGTCCTGAGGAGGACTTGGAAGTGTTGGTTGGTGAGGAACTCAACATTAGCCAGCAATGTGCACTTGCAGCCCAGAAAAACAATCATATCCTGGGCCGCATCAAAAGAAGTGTGGCCAGAAGGTTGAGGGAGCTGATTCTTCCCCTCTACTCTGCTCTTGTGAGACCCTATCTGGAGTACTGTGTTCAGCTCTGGGGCCCCCAACATAAGAAGGCCATAGACATGTTAGAGTGAATCTGTAAGATGATCACAGGGATGATCGGAGGCCTGGAATACCTTTCCTATGAAGACAGGCTAAGAGAGTTGGGATTGTTCAGCCTGCAGAAGAGAAGGCTCTCAAGAGAGCTTATAGCAGCCTTCTAGTACATAAATGGACCTTCAAGAAAGCTGAAAAGGGACTTTTTGCAAGGGCATGTAGTGATAGGACAAGGGGTAATGGTTTCAAACTGAAAGAGGGTAGTTTTAGATTAGACATTAGGAAATTCTTCACTGTGAGGTTGGTGAGGCACAGGAACAGGTTGCCCAGAGAACCTGTGAATGCCCCATCCCTGGACGTGTCCAAGGCCAGGTCAGACGGGGCCTTGAGCAACCTTGTCTAGTGGAAGGTGTCTCTACCCATGGAAGGAGGGTTAGAACTAGATCATCTTCGATTCTACTCTTCCAACTCAAACCATTCTGTTATTCTATGATGTAACGTTGCAGATAGATGTAACTTCAAGTTTGTCCTTGCTTTGAGAGGAGAACTGGAGCAGTTGGTCTTCAGAGATCCCATCCAATCTAAATTAATCTATGATTCAATTGCAGGTTTTAGGAAGAATCTCATTTTTATTCTGGGTATGTTTTAATTTTTAAGAAAAGTTAGTTCTGTAAAGTGTTTTTCTAGTGTTATCTCATTTTTGATGCTACTAAGGTCTGTGCTCAGTGCTTCAGGGACTTCTACATGTGTCATGCATGACTGCAGTCTCCTCTACCCAGATGTTTAACTGACAGCAGGGTTAATTATGTCTTGAAAGTAGAATTTGAGGCAATGTCGTATCTTGTATTAACTTTCTGACACATTAAACACATACTAATCAAGAGCTATCTAGTACCAGCACCCACCTACAAATGCCACTCTTAAGGTGCATTTTATACAATAGTTTTTTAACACCAAAAACTTTCTATAATAAGTTTTATAGCATGTAAACTCGCAAAACTGTAACAGAGCATATGCGCCCTGTGAGGATCCAAGAAAATAATTGACTTTGCTCTGTGGATAAAAGCACGCAAATGCTTATCATCATCTCAGAATTATATTACCAGCTGAAAGACGTAAACAGGGACTCAGCCAGTAGCAATGGGTAGTTGCAAATGCCTAGTGAATGTAGCATTAGAGAAATGGAATCCTTCTGGGTTCAATAGCTATAAAATCTGAAGACAGTAGCACCCACACTCATTAGGGCTGTTGTCTTCAGCTGGGGACTTTCCATGATATAAAACAGAAAAAAAGATCAAAAAAAAAAATCTTTAAAAGACATTAAACATTTCCAAGCCTTGATTATTCAGTGTTTCTGAGAAGTCTGAATCAACTTGAAGCAGATTATATAGGATTTTTTCTTTAAAAAAGGTCTTTTTTTTTTTTTTTTTTTTTTCAGACCAGAAGTATCTTTAGGAATCAGTTTTCCTAATTTAAAAGAGTGATTTCACTTAATCATTCTGAACTTTTGCAAATTTACTTTCTACTTGCCTTCTGTGTACTTCAAAGACTTTTCCATGCTTGGGTTGATACGGTCTGGCATATACAGTCTGTCCCCTGTATACATCTAAGATTAACAGATCCATAGTGTCATTCCCTTTTCCACACATCTTCTAATATGCCTTAACTAGACATCAGGGAGCTCTTTCACATCTGTCCTGGAACTCTGTCACCAACTCGTCAACAGTGGTTCTCTGGCCAGCTGCTATCAGGTTAAACACACCATGACTGAGATATGCCTACCTTACCTCAGATAATTTAGCATCTTTCCTCCACATAACTGATGATAATTGAAAGAATAATTTGATTGAATTTGGCTAATATTACTTAAACTATTGTAGCAGGTTTGCTGACAGACAATGTGAGAGCACAAATATATTTTGTTTATGAAACTGGGTCAAAAACAAATTAAAATTCTATTTCCTTTGACAGGGATTTTTATGTTATTCTACTGCTATTGGTATCAGCACTGTCATTTGAATCATCGTGATTCAATAACTTTGAATTATGGAACATAAGTACAGGGGATGTCTCATAAAATAGTGTATCATTATACATTTATCTGCAGGCAACTTCTGGGAAAAAGAATGACCCACTCAACTAATAATTTCTCAGTCTGAAAAACCTTTGAAAGATGTAAGTGTGGAATTTAATCCTTAAAAATGCAGGAGAGTACTGACTAAAGTCTCCCACATCTTGGAGAAATTCCCCAGCCATTAGGCAGGTAGGGTTTTTTGTTACTGTCACCTGCTGTTACTGACTTCGGTACTTCCCGATGGGTTTAATTGTTAGGTCTCCTCAGGCTATGTATGACTGAATCCTGAACGTGACCAGATCATTCATCAACTACTCTATCATTGTCTCATCAATGAATTGTTATACACATTGTTCCAGAGGACTCAGGACATCAAGTGCCGGGACTGGTTTCCAGCTCTGGAGGTCAGATACCTCCGAAGGCTATGCACTACAGCACTTATTGTTTGGATGTCTAAACCCTTTTCTGGAGGTACCCTTTGATTCATAGAAGAATAAAAGTTTGAAAACATTGAAAAGCTCTAAGAATTAAGGTTTGATAATCATTTTTTAAAAAACATATTTGGATTGCACCTTCACATATCCCCAAATGACAAACATAATGATTATGGACAGTCTTACTTTTTCAAAATAACAGTTTTAAAGCTAAATTAGAGAACAGAAAGACAAAAACTATTCTCTGTTTGCCTGCTCATTGACTAAGGCTAGTTTGCTGGAACTGTTACATGAATGAACCATTCATATCATCATACTGTTAATTATCACTGATAATTTCAATATTATAAAGACAAAATGCAGTCTCTCATGGAATATTGAATCCTGCTGGGAAACTCACATTGTGAAGTTAGGAAAACTAGATGAAATGCAACGTTCCAGTTCCAGAAAAGGAACAGAGAGTTTGGCATAATTCATAATTACAGAATTCAACATGTGACCAACCCTGCCGTTCCTCCTCCAGAATTATGGGAAAGGGAGTCTCCAATGTAAATTGTTAAGCTGTTTTGACATACCAATATAAGGTTGCATTTCCCATTCCTTCACTTCATCCTTCATTGTCCCTTTCCTTATTTTCTACTGAAATATCCCTCTGATCTGGGTATTATATTCTGTTCATGGAAAATGCATCAGAGGTACAAGAGGAGGAAGGATAAAACAGAAAACAAGGACTATATTAAAAGTCAAGATGACAGAGGACCCAGCTTGACACAGCAGTGAGTTACAGAACACAAACAAGGAATGTTTCTAATGAAAAAAAGAACACCAGCAGTCTGAGAGAGAAGGAAAGGTACACAAGGACCGCTTACTACATCTGGAGGAATGCACAGTGCATCTCGGTAGAGGCAATCTCAGAATATATAAACACATTGTCCACCTATGAGGCTAAACAGCTCATTCTGTTTGTGGACAGGTCAGTGAGAAAAATCAATATAGTTTCATAGACTACTTATATGTCAGATAAGTGTTCTCTAGTGAAAGAGAAAACTCATTGCATAAGAACATTTTGACTCATGTTAAGAAAACTGACCATAAGTCAACTGTTACTGAGGGTAAAATAAGAGTATGTTCTTCACTGCCATTTTTCTTCTAATTTTCTTGAGGAACTGACATAGAGTAAATCTGCACCATTAGGACTACAGTAATCAAAGCTCACTTCTCCTTTTTATTCATTCCTGCCATATAAGTACATTTTGAGAGAAGAATAAGGTAAATTTTTATTTAAGTTTTAGAACTGATTACAGTGCTCTTCAGATTACTCAATTTATGATTGTAAAGCCAAAAATCCTCAATTTATTCACTTTACAGTCCCAGTCCCAGTATCAAAATATCAGATCAAAATACCTCCACATTATTTTCCTAGAATGACCTAGAGACTTATGTGTGTCTGCTCTGGCAGGGGTCCTCCACAGGCCGCGGCCTCCATTGATGCAGGTCCACCTGCTCCACCGTGGTCTCCTCCATGGGTTGCAGCGTGGAATCCTGCTCCAGTGTGGTACTCCGTGGGCTGCAGGGGGACAGCTTGCTTCACCATGGTCCTCACCACAGGCCACAGGGGACTTCTGCTCCAGCGCCTGGAGCACCTCTCCCCCTCCTTCTTCACTGACCTTGGTGCCTGCAAGGCTATTCGGCTATCCCTCACTCCTCTCACTCTCCCAGCTGCTGTGTGGTGCAGTGTTTTTGTTTTGGTTTTTGTTTTTTTTTCACCTGTCTTAAATATCTGAAAGATCTGAAAATGTCTTATTGCTAACTCAAAAATATCATCTTTCTGCATCTCTGGTGTAGTTGTTCGTTCTACAGAGAAGATGAAGGCATTACTAGACAGGGAAATGATTAGTAGGGCACTTTAATTAAACTTAGCTCACATTTCATAATTGTAAGCAATTGTCCTTTATCTGTGTGTACCTGGGATATATTAAACATACTGAGTCAACTGATAGTGTGGACCACCAAACATAGAAATTCACTCAATGATTGATCACTTTGGCTTCAATTTAGTGAACTCAGCTGTCTCGAAGTAAGGAACGGAAACTGTTTAACTGGATTTTTTTCTTTGTCATATGCTGTTTTAAATTTATTTGAAGGTAATAATATGTGCAGTATCGAAGCAAAATAGAAATAAAGAGAATCTGTGTGAAAACTAACATCACTTTTTGCTGAAATGTGGCCTCAGAAATAAGGCATAATGAGAAAAAATATTATCTTGCAGAGTTTAGAAAAAAAAAAAAGACAAACTTAGAAGAGTATCAATGAAGAGAAACAAATATATCCTTAACTGAAAGTTTTCAGAATTAGTTTCCTAAAATGTGAGCTGGTTAGATAGTAGGTGTTTCAGAAAGGTTTTGAAAATTCACACTTAGCCATTGTTAAATCCTGAAGAAATCTCAGCTCTATACATACTTTTTGTCTTTGCCTGTATGGCTTCCTATAAACCTCAACCTTGCTGTGTAGCATGAACAGAAATGCTGACTTTATAAGGTCTAATAATCTCACATTTTAAAGATAGCTTTCCTTTCCTTTATAAGACTGGAAATTTTTATTTTCTTACCAGACATGACCTCACTGTGTGCAAAACTGGAAATATCAAACCTTCAGTATATTCTTAAGGTGACTATGCTGAATTATACACTTAGAAATTACATTCAGGACGGATAGGGCTTAAGAGTTGTAACCAGTAACTTGCAGTAGAAATTATTTCATTTCACTCTTACTAGTTTTGTACTACTACCAGTTGGTGAACCTATATTAGTTTCAGATAATTAAAGAATACATTAGGTGTTATCAGAGTTGCTTTCTAAAATCAAAAAGGCAACCAAAAGGTGTAGCTGCAAGAGTTTAAAATGATTACAACAAGTTAGATACAGAGTACTACTTAAAAATAAATGAATAAATAAATAATTCTTTGTTAACCTTCAAAAAGTATAAGCCAGTTTCAAGGGGAGGACACCAGATAGTCCTCACTGTCAAACTCAGTCCTGACCCAATACAAATATCCAGGTTTTGTTCTTTCAGGAATTTTTAGCTAAATACTGACCTTACTCTTCTTGTTTAGCCTAACAGATGCAGTCTTCTCACAGTTGGAGTTGGCATCACTTCAGGCAATTTTCTGCTCCTGCTGTGCAAATTCTTACTCCAATTCACTGTCACTTGTTCTTCCTCTCCAGAATAAAAATAATTCAAATAGTAAAAGACCCTTACAAACTGTCACAGCAATTAAATTAGAAGTATGTAAAAACACAGAGGAAATCCAAGAACTCACTTATGTTCCAAAAGAAGAAGAAAAAATAAACATTTTATATCTCCCAATCAATATTCAGGACTGCTATGATCTTAATATCTCCCTTATATCTATTTTCTTCTAACAGATTCACTAGTCTTTTCCATTACTTAATACTTATCTAATTTTAGATGGTCCATAGCTATGTTATCCCAAATGATTTTTAAAAATGTGGAATTCAGCATAAATAATAACAATAATAAAAAAAATTCAATGAAATGTACTTATGTTCAGTGAGAAGGTACAGAAAATCTTATCCTTTAAACGTTCATATTGAGTTTGGCAGCATCAAATACATTTCCTTGAAGAAACTACTTCTTTTGTAAAGATAAGAAACAGACTGAAATATGAAGGAAAACTTAAAAATTAACAGATGTCACTTCTGGTACTGTTTAATTCTACAGCAAGTTTCCCATTGGCTTTGCAGGAATGTGAATTGGTCATTTGAGGATAACAGGATTTTAAATAAATTAGTCTTTCTATTAAAATTTTAAGACTTTTTTTTTTTTTTCCCAGTCTCAGTTTTTCAGTTATTTTGAGGAAAGGCAAAATATTATTTAACATAGTGATTCTGAAGTAAAATTTTTTACTCTAAATATCTCTCACTTTACTATAGTCTCTGTTTCTTGCTGCCATTTCTCTGAGCCTAGTTATCTATGTTGGATTGTAGGTGGTCAGTACAGACAACCTAAATAAAGGTTTACCAAAACAGTTTAAAAAGTGGTTGTTTTTTGGTGTGGAGTCCCTTTACAACACTTTGCTTTTTCTCTATATTCTTACATTATTTTAAGGAATATCTTAAAAAACTACAGTGAAAGAGCTGTGAGATGTAGCAAAATAAAGTTCAGTATAAGGCGTGCTGTAGCAACTTGGTTCATGCCTTTTTTTTTTTTTTTTTTTGAAGTGCAAAGAATTAAGTATGAAAGACTTTGGTAGTTGCCCAGTGTATTTGAAAAGGTAAAGAAAAGGTAAAGATATATACAATTTAATATCTTGAACTTGTAGTGCCTTCCTGCTTTTCTGTTTTTCTTTCTTTTCTGTTATCTTCTGTCCCTGAATAAAATCAAGGTCATATTAAAAATGGGGCATGAAGAGGCTTTCAAGTTGTGCCAATTGAATTAACATTAAGATGTTTATTTACATAAGTCAGTATTGCTCCATATATTTTGAAAAGGGAAACTTTCAAAGGGAAACCCATAGAAAAGATGAAATAATACCATTGGAAACCCTACCCTATTCTCTTACCCCTGATTTTCTATAATATAGTTTTATAGACTCATGCAATTTTTTGACTGGTTTTCTAAAGTCATGAGACTTCAGTCAGTACATTTTTTATTTATATATTTTGCCAGCCTCTCCATTGTGTACTTTTTAACTCACTGTACAATATCAATCTAATAACACAAATAGATCATAATCTTTAAAAATATTTTAAATTCTTAAGAAAACTGTCAGAAATGGAAGAGAAGACAGAACCAAATTCATGCTTACAACAGTGAGCAAAGCAGGTGTTTTCTGTTCTGCCTCACCCACTGGCTGCTGAATTATTCAGGCTATTGTTATTGACCAAAAGCTTAGTATTTCTCTCTACTATAATACACAATGAAATAAAAATATTGGAAAAACAAAGGAAAAGAATTTTACATATGTGTATATAATAACAGCAACTACAGGACACTAAATGCAGTAGGTCTCAAGGTCATGATTAACAATGTATTTAACTAGTATTTCAGTTCAATCTGTGATTCCTTATGCACAGCAGAAGCTCAGCAAAGCATGTAACAAAGCACATTTCAGGGATTGCTCATTTCAGGGGTGATGACAGATGCTCTTAAGGAATGTTTTATTATGGCCAAAATAAAATGTGTGGAAAGTTATTTCAGTAATCAGAAATTAAAATGGAAATACTAAATAAAGTGAAAACAATAACAGCAACAATTAAACAAGACAGCTCCTACTAGAAGACTCACATGGAGTAAGCTGGAAGCAATGTGAGAAAAGTTTTCCTTCCAAAAGTGAGTATATTCAGATCCTAGCCACATTATTTTGTGTAATTTCAGAGGTTCTAGAGAACCCAGGACACTTGTAGAAGGTCCTGTGTACAAGTGCTTATCTTTTTGTTTTCCTGTAATTTTCCCAATACCCTTCAGTTTAATCTGACGTGTAATGGTAAAGTAAAAAACTGATTTCTCGAAAACATTCTCCTGTTTCTTAAGGGAAATGTTTCTCAACAAGGAAAATATAGTTTTCAACTCTTCCATGGAGGATTGATTTAAACAATTTTCCAGATCCAATGGAGCATTGCAAGAAATAGAGAAAACAAAAGGAGAAAAAAATACAGTTAAAACACGATATTTGAAGGTATGAATAAAAGTAGTTGTGTATGGGATTTTTTTTTATTTTTTTTAATTTTTTTTTAGTTAAGAATGGAACAGTAAAGTTTATAGAACTTGGTTAACATAAGAACTTTGGTGTCTGCAGGACTGTTTCACCTTGTTTCCTTTCACATTTTCTCACTCCTCTCTCTCAGCTTCTCTTGCACAACCTTTTTTCTCCTTTCTTAAATATATTCTCCCAGAGGTGCAAACAACATTGCATATTGGCTCAGCTTTGGCCAGCAGTGGCTCCCTTTTGGAAGAAATCTTTTCTTCCTGCTTACTGACATTACGGAATATTAGATGATCTCCAGACAAAAGGATGAATCTGCATTTTACCATCCAGAATACAGAAGAAAAAAAGAATTTTTAAAGCTGCTCTTTTGCACTCACCTACTGCTATGCACCTGTCACATCTTGGACCAGCAGTTAAATAGTAAGTTCTGCTGTTGAAAGATTTTGCTTGGCTGTCTGCTTCTCCTTCTCATAAGATGCTTATTCTCTTTCTCCTATCTGTGATACAGCAACCTGGTTCACAACCCAGTTGATCAGCTGTTTTGCAGGGAGTCAAGTATCTCTATGCAAAATGTCTATGCCCTTAGTGTGAAGACAGGCAAAAATTAACACTGGTTGATAGACCTTGTTAAAGGTCTGTTCTTAAGCTCAGTTAGACATCAACCAGGCTTTAGTCAAGATAAAGCAATTAAGAAGTCATGGGTGAATGCTTCAAATGAAGTTCAGTTATTCCTCGCGCTTTACAATACTTTAATGAGTTGGAGATTAGCTCACAGTCTTTGAAAATCAGTAACTGTTAAACTAGGCTGGAATATATACCTCAATTCACTCCTGATTAATAGCTATATTTCAACTGCGAACATACTAATCATGATTTACTAACATGCTGGTACTATTATGGCAAGCATTGTGATAGAAAACAAACAAACAAACAAACAACAACAACAAACACACTAGAAAAATAAAAACACCACAATTACTTCTCGTGGAATCATAGAAAAGTTGCTGTTTGCATCTTTCAGCTTTACACATAAATTTTAACCAAATTATATACTCAGTAGACCATGCATAAGAGTTTTGACATATCAGGATATTGGGAATGAAACTGAATTATTGAAGTATTTAACCAAAAGGGAAACCAAATATAAAACCAACCAACCAAACAAACACTGATAACTAAATATTTGTGAAGCATTAAAATAAGTATATAAGTAATAAGTACTAAGTACTTAATAAGTAATAAGTACTTATTATTTTCCGAGCTTTTCTCACTGACTTCACTGAAATTTGCAAATAGCTTTTAAAACCTTTTCCTAGAGAACTTCTTTCAATAGTGTACTAGCAAATTCACAAAGAAAGGGGAAATATGTCATAGAATCACAGAACCGCAGAATTCTTTAAATTGGAAGGGACCTCTTGAGATCATGCAATCCAATCCTACTGCTCAACCAGGGACAGCCGAAGCACAGTGCCCAACATAATTTCCAGTTAGGCAACCTGTTCCAGTGTTTGACCACCCTCACAGTAAAAAAATACTTTGTTTTGTTCAGATAGAATTTAATATATTTTAGTTTCTGCCCATTACCTCTAGTTCTATCACTGGACACCACTGCAAAGTCTGGCTCCCCGTTCTTTCTTTTCCCCCTTCAGGTATTTATACACAATATGATCTCCCGAAGGCTTCTCAGGATGAACAGTCCCAGTCCTCATACACTCTCCTCATATGTCAGATAATTCTGTCCCTTAATTGTCTTTGTGGATTTCTGTAGACTCTCTCCAGCAAGTCCATGCCTTTATTCCAGCATTTGAAATAAAGAAAAAAAAAAAAAAAAGAAAAGAAGAAAAACAAACGAAAAACAACAACAAAAAAAGTCCTGAGCTTCAGTAAAATATCTTTAATTTACACATAGAATTTCAAAGCATTTAAGTATTAAGCTACTTATTCATGTTTGAATTGCCTTTGCCCTGCATGTCTTTAGCCTTGTTCATACAATTACCACTGATCTCCACTTTCAGCTCACATGTGAATGGCCTATGTGTCTGCTTTCTTCAGAGCAGGAATTATCTGGACTGGGCAGCTCATCCTCGCACAGACCCTACTTTTCTTTACCTGCAAAGTCATGCTTTATCAGTCTCTTCATTAGCACCATTTCTTTTACTCAGTCTCCAATCTCTTTATTTTTTCCTGTTAAAATTATAGGTTGCATCAACAGTTGTCTTGACATGAGCAGGTTACATAGACAACGCCAAGATGGAACTAAACTGATGCTTTTGTTCCAAAGTCAGTTTGAAAGAACAAATAAGATGCAATGTTAACTTCTGTAAAGTCTGATTTTGTCTTCCTTTGAAGTGCACTAGAATGGGAGTGGAAGGTTTTCTCCAAAATGACAAAAACCATCAAGCATCCTTCAAAAGCATCCTTTTCCCCCCTTTTCTTTTGCTATAAATTATTCCCAACTTGTCAAATGTCACACTTGGGCTACCATTTTGAACATTTGTGTCTGATCAGAGACTGCAATGAAGAATTTTCTGAAGCCATGCTTGGTTGTACTATGACAAGAACAAATGCTTGTTACTGTTTAAGTAATTAAGATTATAAACCTGAAAGTGAATTTTTATGTGACTAAATTTATTGGGGAGCAAAGTCTTTCCACTGAAAACTGGGTTTCTGTCAGTGTATTTGAAAGCTACTCACCATAACACAGCATATTTGTATTTTTCTTCTAATGGTAAGAAAAGTGCTAAGGAACACATTTCTTTACTAATTTTGTTCCACAAAGGCAGGTGAAATGAAGGTGGCAAACCAAAATAATAATAATATTCAAAATATATACTGTCACTCAGGAAAAAAAAAAAAGCAAGCAAACAAAATAGCACAAAAATTCATCCCCTTATCTTTCCCCCTCCTGCCTCAAAAATGTAACCTGAAACCCATGACAAAATAAAAAGCTATTTTAACATAAAATTGATAAGGGTTTCTTTAATGTCCAGGAGATGTCAGAACCAAACTGTAGGTCATGATCTTCTAAGACACAAAGCATAAGTCTCCTGAGCCATCTACAGGTCTCACAGTGAAGTGGAAGGTTTTTAATGTAATATGTAGGGGCAGATGCTCATCAGTAAGCAAAAAGAAAATACGCTCCCCCCATATCCTCCTCCCTTTTCTCATGAGATGAATGTAGCACCCCATCATCTGTTTTCTCCCAGGCTAACTACATTCACTAGGGTGTGAGAACAGTATGGACACTTCAGAAGGGCTGTTAGAAGCAGCTGTGCAGCTAACAGCCATAGCCATCACCTAGCATACAAAAAAAGGTCAAAAATAGCTTTGAAAGCCTAAGGAGACATGATGAGACTTTGCTCACACCTGTTGTGAAAGGACTTTGTTGTAAGAGAAAAGGGGGAAAAGCAGTCAGGACTTCAAGAGTTAAGGACAGTATGAAATCAACCTCTCGGTCTCACTCTTTTCTTTCTTTATCCTTGGGAAGCTCTGCTTTTTCATCTTGGCAGTGCAGTTAGTACTGGAAGAGGCATTGACATTTAAGCATATTCCTTCTGACATACTCAGTTCATTCCTGGATATAAGTACAGTCTTCAATAACCAGGGAACAGAAATTATTCTTGACACAAGAGAATCCTTTCAGGTAATCCAAGTGCTCACAGAAGTTGTGGACGACTGCACATATGGGCAGTGCAGGAACTAGTTAAAACTATTCAATGTGGATAGAGAGGCTCTTCAGGGTTCTTGCAGCATTTGTGCAGGATCTGTGCATTAGTGTTAAATTTATTGTGTGGAGCCTGTCATCTAGCAACATGTTTTCCATCTTCACCTTTCACGGGGAAAGGGCATGGTTAAAATAAGTGCAGACATACATTAATTGATAGCCTTATGACCTGCCAATGTAGAAGTATATATGCAAAGATATGAACCTCTGTGTGACAACAAACATCTTCAAATAGGAATTATCCTATTTTTTCTTAAGAGAAAGTAGTGATGCACTTAATGATTCTGACACAGAAATTACAGAAGCCAGGGTAATCAGAAGTCTCTTTCATCAAAGCCCACTGGGATGACTATATTTAAGTCCCACCAATAAGGTACAAGACTGATTCACATAACTCAAAGTATGTCATTAATAAATGAAGATTCATTCACTCTGGGAAATATGCAGCAATTCTTTCGACAAACTTTTGGCTTTAAAAGCTTGATTCCTTCCATCATTCTTTCTCTGTCTTCCCACAGATCAGAAAAAAACAAACAAACAAAACCAACCAACCAACCAAAAACACCAAGGTTTTTATCTTTATAGTGAAGGAATTAAAGATGATTATTGCCTTTTCATCTAAACTGGGCTAACAGTACAGTGTCTCTGTTTTTCAGTCATGGATTGAACTGGATTTTTTTTTTTTTTCCCCAGTATGGAAAGAGCCAAGATTCCTGTCCAGTTTTAAAATGCAGAAATGGTGTTTCTTCTGATGTTAAAAAGGTCTATTTCCTTCTCCTCTTGAGCCATCTTGTGGTTGATAACTGTAATATGCTCTTGAAAACGTCTACCCAACATTATGGGAAAGCTCTTTACCTAGTGTTACTCAATGGTTACATTAGTGAGTTACTATCCTTTATTCTTGGACGTTAGCATAACAGGTTTCTTGTGGGGAAAACAACAACAATAACAACAACAAAAAACCTTATTACATGTATAAATATAGAACAAATATAAAATAAAATATCACTTAGAGGGAGGAAATTATTACTCTTTAATTTAAAAGGTAACTCTCAGTGCTTCAATATCAATAAAGAGGCTATTGTAGAACATTGCAAATGGGGCCACAGGTGGTTTTTGTTTGTTTGTTTGTTTGTTTTCTAATGAAAATAAACTTAAAAGTTAATACTGTGTTTTCCCAGACAAGAAAATTGAATCTGGAGTGTCTTAAACATGTATGGACACTCATAAGCAGATTTTGAGAAACTGATTATACTTTAAATAAAAGATAGTCAATTTTTCATTTGTTTTAGTTACTATGGCCACAGTGACACTAAGTTCTACTACTTTTAGGTAGAATTTCCTATCACATAATATGAGAGAAAGTTTAGAAAATGTGGTGATGTGGTGCCATTAAAATAAAAGATTTCTTTCATACACAGAAAGTATGCTATAATATGCAACTCCCACAAAAGGGAAAGTCACAAGTGATTGCAGCTGTATTATTTAATCCTTAAGGTTTCAGTAAAGCAACATTCTGGAAAACAGTAGGAACCCTGACATTTTTCTGTAAAAAGATAGACAGATCACGTTTTTGGTCATCTTAGAGCAAAAGTGAGTCATTCATTCATTATCTAGCATTTAACAAAGTACATTCCTTATACCAGTGACTCTGTTTAAAGGTTGGACTTCTGAAGTCATTTTCTCCATTTGTACAGAGTAACTGCCCACACTGTCAAGCAGTTCTCTTACAAAATCTCTAAGCTTTTGACAGCATCTGAAACCCATATGATATCTGGCATAAAAAGGATCAGTGGCAATCCTCCAAGAGGAACCAAAAAATAACTGAAGAGATTCTCTAAAAGCTCCCTGGAACAGGTGAAATTAAAGACAGATGTTTGACACATTTCAGCTTATATTCCCAGCTAGGGCACTCAGTAGAGAGAAAGACCGTCATCAGGTAATGCTGGTACTGAGAGTAGCTTGTGCAGAGACCTTAATCAATTCTGATTTCACAGAATTTATTTCCTAATTTCACAGATTTATTTCCTAATTTTGTCAAATGACGCTGACTAGGCAGCTATCAAAGACATTCAACATTCAACATGTAAATTTAATATGCAAGATTTATACTTTTAAGCAGAAAGTAGAAAAAAAAAGATAAAGACATAAGAATATTTGTGACTTACAGAACAAATCTTGCTTGTTAACTGGATCCCAGCTAATGGACTGGTGTTCTGGGAGAGTTGTCTCAAAGGAAAATTATTGGAACACCAAGTGTTCATCAATAAGAATTTATGGAGAAATCACTAAATTCAAACTCAAGTTTATGAAGTGTGCAAATGTTCTGATACTAAATGCGGTAGGGAATCCAAAATACTACTAGAGAAGAGGCCTGATCCAATACTCAGAATGGAAAGCTAGAAGATAACACAAGCCAAGACACTTTGATGAATGTGTGTACTTGTGTCCGTGTCTATGTGTTAGGTTTCACAAGTACCAGCAGAATGCATGTAACTGACCAAAAAGACAAAAATAGCACAATTACACCTGACAAAAACTTTATAGAAAAAACTTTTCATTTTTATTTGTAAATGACTGAGTTGGGTCAATCAGAAAACAAAAAGGTTTATTAATGGATGCTAATGACTGAGCAGAAACATTTATACTTCTATTGCTAATAATATAAGAAAAGTTGAAGTAATAGGAAAGTAATTTGGTAGAACTCTGCCATTTGAATGGAACAACATATCTCCTGTAAAAGAGTATATGAGTGAAACATAGAAAGACTAAATACATTTTTAAGGAGAAAATTTATATTATCCTCAGAAAAAGAAGTCAGGTGACATCTTCCAAGAAAGTCATGTTGGGATTCTTGTTTGGCTCAGGCTAAGCAATGTGAATGAAACAATGTGACTGAGAGAGGTCACCTGATTCCTCAATCTACAAACGATCCTGTTCAGAAATTTACTGCACTTTAGCAAGCAACAGCAACAGCAGAGGATTTAAATGAAGCAGAATAATCGTCTAAATGAAGAGAGAAGGTTTGGACAGACAGAAGACAGATTATTGCACCTGAAAGTTCTCAAGACTGTAACAGTTAAAAAGATTTCTACACTTCTCAGACAAATCAGTGAGGAAGCATATAAACTGTAGAAGAACTAGCAGGAGGGAACTTTGGTATATCAGTCTTGCTATGTCTGTATCATAGTCTTACAGTGTGCTAAGACACTGTAAGGCCAGCAATAATATAGCAGAATCTTTGCTGTCTATTATCACGCAGAATCTTGTGTTACTTGCCTGCTAGTATCACAGTACTGAGCAAAAGAAATTCTATACAAGGTGCTATAGCTCAGGAGAGAGAAGATGGGAACACAAGGTGGAACATTAAATAAACCTAAATGTTTATATACGTCACAGCCTTTTTTGGATGGTAAATACTTATTGTGATCTTTGGAAGGACTACTTCTGAGAGAACATATCACTTCAAAAGTTAACATTCGACGTTCACAGGGGATTGGAATATTATGGAAAACTTGTTCCTGGACTCCTCTCTGATTTCCCATTTAAAATGAAACAAAACAAGACTAAACAAAACACACACTATCATGTCTGTATAAGTCCATTTGTTCAACTTTTGTTCAACTGTTTCTTTGGGGGGGGTTCACCAGAAAGTCAACGGAAGTCCCTTCATGAAGTTAAGTCAAATGATTCATCACTGCTTCAGGGAATCCGATGGCTCCATCTTTTCTGATCACTTGCTTTTCTGTAATGTAATTAATAAGGATAGATGGCAAGAATAATAAGTTATTTCAGAAAAAATAAAAATGATGTTAGAGGTGGGAATGACTTACAGAAGTTTTTTTTTTCTTTCTTTCTTTTGTGTGTGTGTATGTGTTTGTTTGTTTTGTCTTTTTTTTTCTTCCTGTGTTTACAAAAGTATTTAGAAAACAGAACCTAAGAATATGTTCACATAAGACAATGCATGACTTGTTTTGATAGATGTGTACATACATCTTGCATACAGCTAGGACACTCCATGCATTAAGGGAGAATTAGTTGCCTTCTCCTGTGCTAGAAAAATACACAAACACTCTGACATTACTTCATCATTATCTACCCTTCACAGCTTAAAAGAATACACTTAAAAGAATACACTTAAACTGAGGTTAGCAGGAAGACAAATTAAGAAAGGGAGAAAAATCAAAACATTATTTTATAAAAAACATGCATAATTCTGTACATCTTAATTGGCAAGAGGCATAAGATGGCTCTTATGATTCCAGTAAAATGACCAGAGGACTGTTAAAGTCACAAATTTTGCAATGCACATTTTCTTAAAATTACCTAATAAAACATATGAAAGAAATCCACACTTCATGAAAATTTATAGAAAATTTTACTAATATTTTACTATAGATATAAAACTAATTCAGTAAAAATTAAATTAACAACAACAACAACAGAAAGGACGGTAAATCTATGGAAGTTTAAGATTGATAAAAAACAGGGTTAGACAGAATGATGGTTTCCTACAGGAATATTTCTGTAGCTGGGTAGAATTTGCTTGTTTGTTTGTTTCACTATGAACTAAAATATGAAGTGTAATAATCAATTTGATAATGGAAAGTGTAATTTTATTATTTTTTAAAATAAGGATGCTCTGGTGATGAGGAATGAGCAGCAGTGAAAAGAACTTCCTGCAGGGGGCAAACTTGAGCCATTTTCCACTTGTGAGCCTGAGCTACTGTGATTTATGAGTATTACACTTGTGGTTCATTTTACTCCATTTTCTCCAATTGTTATTATATATTATTATATATTGTTTATCTCACTAGTCCTGAGCCAATTCTAAATAACTGGATAAAATCCAAAGGAAATAAAAAATACAAATTTTACAAAATCTTATCTCCCAACCGAAAAGAAAAACAAAAACCATGCAAACTATTTTCCCTGCAGTTTCTAAGAATGTTCAGACAGTTTGCCATCACTTTTCCACTTCTATCCCTTCCTCTGTTTAGAATTATGAATTTTCCAGTGTTCCCTTCTGAAAGAAAAGTCCAAAAATGCCACAAGAAAACTTTTATAATGCTATATTCCAAACAAGGTCAAGTAATTTGCAGCCCTATGAAGATCAAAAATCAACCTCAATTCCCAGGCTAGGTCTGTATGGAAACCCAGTAAATTATTCACAATTTTTATTTTAATCTACCTTTAAACATATTGTTCAGTAAATCTATAGTTTGGTTCATTAGGATGGTAAGCACATTTTGTAACTGAAATGCTAATAAACTAAACAGTAAGGGGCTGCCAAAGGGCTAACCTAAAAAATAAAATTTCCATTCCATAGTTTCTCATGATGTCTCAGCATAACAACCACGCAATATGTCTTCCTCAAGGTTCACCAAATCTGAAGCCTAAAATAAACTGAAGTGACAATAATATTATTAATATTAGTACTCTAGATTTGTCACTAAGCAGGATATAATAGAATAGCTTACTGATCACCAGTCTTGCTGGGTAACAAGAAATTTCCCCCTAAACAGAATACAAAGTGATCAAGCATCACCAGCTTACTGTGTAACATAATCATTAGAAGCCTCCCTGCAAAAATGCAAACTGTATCAGAGTTTTATTCTATTTCAGAGAACACACGGGATTTTATATTTACACTGTACAAATCTGAGTCAAATCTTTTGAGTTTTACAAAACTGGGCTAGGGATCTCATGAGAATACACTCTCTTAAAATATTTGTAGCACACCTTGCTTTTCCAGTAAGGAACCAATTAACATTCAAAAAAAAATAAAAATCTGGTGGGACTTGACTAAAACAGGAACAGTCTCAGAAAACTGAAAAGCTGTTAAAGGTTACCAATGTTGTTTGGAATCAGAAGGTTTTAATCTAAGTTTAGGAGAGACATAACTATGAAAGTACAACCAGAGACATGCACAATCTCTTCCTCCAAGAAAATACCTGGAGACTCATAGCACAGTTTCTGCCTATTAGTCACCCACTTAGTCACACTTTCTTTCTTATTGATAACAGAATATGATGTCTCCTGGAATCATTTGATAATTTTAGGAATTTTCACATTCTCTTGGTCTCCGCTGAGAGTATCAGAACCTCTGCCATCTTTTTTTGGGGGTGAAAAGGCAGGACAGATACCACAGAGTAGCTGCACCACTTTCCACAACGTTGAGCTTTTAAGCCCTCAGCATTTGGTTGTAGTAGCAGAACTGAATCTGTTATAACTCAGCTTCATGCTGAGTCTCTACCATGTGAACAGACTGACAGAAAAGTAGCACCACATTTCTTTCTTGAATCATAACCTGAATACCCATCCTATTCTCATAGATAACTAGTGATAGGACTAGAGGGAATGGCCTCAAGTTGTGCCTGAGGAGGTTTAGGTTGGAAATTAGGAGACGTTTCTTCTCAGAAAGAGTAGTCAGACATTGGAACAGGTTGCCCAGGGAAGTGGTGGAGTCTCCATCCCTGGGGGAAGGTTGGACATAGTGCTTATGTATATGGTTTTGTGGGTGACATAGGTAGTAGGGTGATGATCTTGGAGGTCTTTTCCAACCTTAATGATTCTATGATTCTACGCATTGAAGATAACACCACCACTTCTGGGGGGGCAGGCATGTGCAGAGAAGAAGTCAGTGAGTACAAAAAAAAAACGCTTCTTCCAGTGCAAATAGAACTCATCAATATGATTTTGCCATCAAATGGGGAAATGCTATAATGCATAAAGAGTATTCTGACACATCGCTCTTCCCCTATAAAAATTGTTCCTTCTATTCTGCAGGACAATTAAACTTAAATGGAGAGATCATTTAGGAAAGGTCATTCTTTTAATGTTTGCTACCAGCTTATTCTTTTAAGCTTCCTTCTTTCTTTTGGTCCTCTCTCTTTAACACATTTTAGAGTAACAAAAAAAAAGAAACAAGCAAATAAATAAATAACTTTTATTATTTGAAGAAAACTGTTCTTCTTTTACTGCACAAATGTTCAAACAACCAGGGAAGATTCATATATTTTTGCACTAATGACACTGATAGAATTATTTAGGTATACTTTAAATAATTCTAATAGTTCTAATTAGAATTCTAATTATTCTAAGTAGAATAGGTGCTAATTATTTTAACATAGATCTCCTGCATACCCTAAGACCATCATATGCTTATCTATGAGAATATCAGGTTCAAGAACAAATAAAATCAGCAGTAACGCTTTCAAAGCCTGAGAAACTTCAAATCTATCAGTATTTCAAGATTAAGAAAAAACACATTTTTTATTAACTGATCTTATAAAGATCAAGTGTTCTATGCATATGCATACACATATACACACAAAATGAGCCTTTTTTTAATAAATGAACAAAGAACTAAAACGCAATTGTTTGCCTATTTCAAAGGAGTTTTTTTGTTTTGTTTTGTTTTGTTTTTTAATGCTATTAATTGGATTTTTTCTGATGTCCCTAAGATGTCCCTAATCACTCTGCCTCAGGCTCACTGGTCCACATTGGCATTTACCTTGAAATGGTCCTGATAGTATTTTGTTTGCTTGCTTCCTGAACTAATAACTGAAGACAATAAATAAAGAAGTATTAATAAAATATAATCTTTAAGATTTTCAGTTTTTTTATTTTTGTTTGTTTCTAGCAAAAGGCAAACACTTCTTCTTCAGTAGACAAAAATATAAAATCCAGCCTGTTAGAGTAATTGAAAAAAAAAAAAAAAGACTCCTTTAAATGACACTAGAACTTTAGCCACAGCATTGCTAAAATGGTATCTGATCCCCACATGACTGAAGTGCATGTAATCGCAAAATATGTAGATTCATACACCCTGCTTTGCTGTTCTACTCAGACCTTTACTCTTTCCATTTTTGTCTTGCTTTTATTTCCACAACTGAACAGCATGAGACAAACAACCTAATGCCAGCCTTTCTCTCTAGTTGCTCACCTCCTCTCACTTTCAAAAATAAGAATAAGATCCATATTAGATCTTCTGTGAAGTCGATTTGAGCTGCAGCCTCAAAGCTGAATGATTACATTTAAGAGTTCAAATTCAGCACCTTCTTTTGCTTTGTCTCAGCTGGTTATAAAGGCTTTCTTAGGACACTACATGTCTTGAGACTCCTGTATCTTGATACTAGAACAGGTTTATTAAATCAAACTATGTTTACTCATTTATAAATCCATCCCTTTAATCTTCAAAAAATATTTCTCTGTGGCTTTCCTTTGATATTTATCAAAAGATGTGGTCTATTCCACCTTAGAAATGAAATACTGAAATAGATTGTAAGAGCAGGAAGATATAACTGTAGACACTCTATTTTAAGATGAAGGCAGACCTTTTTGGTTATTAAGTCAGAGTGAAAGAATAGCTGCTAGAGAGTTTAAATTAAAAAAAAAAAATCTTGAATGAATTCCAGTGAAGATAAGAGAAGTACAAATGATATATTCCATTATAAACCTTGTAATAATTTAAAATTGATTAGTATTTGAAGAATGATGGATAACTGAAAAGCATTACTATTATAAAGCAAAATGCATTTTTTGATACCATGCAACTCCTTCAAGATCTCTATTTTTTCACTCTTTTGTAATATTCACAGCAGAAATAAAGAGATATCTGTCATTCATGAGAAATGAGTCTAGTTCTGAAAATGATATTGTTAGTCATGTCAAGTTTTAATAGAAATAGTGAAATAATGATTTGGAAATAGAGGGAACCAGGACCAGAAGAAACAGTTCAGACATGCAAGTGCAGGAGGTCTCTGTCTGCTTAGAATCTCAATTACAGTAGGTCAGGCAAAGGGAGCTCAGCTGCAAACATGAAGCTTAATATGAATATATTCAATGGCATATGGGAGAAAAATCTCATATAGGTAAACCACAATTCAGTCATGAGCTCCTGAGCAGACTATTTAGCCTCCTTCATATATTTTTTTTTCACGAGGTGTCATATAAGAATTTATAAGTTGATAGAAATTGAGCCATGGAAAAGATGCACTGGCTTTAAAGGATAAGTCAAAGCCTCAGCAAACATGTGTGATATCAGGTTATCTTTTACCAAGCAATAAATGAAAACGTTACATTAGAATAATACAATTTGTAATCCAATTTTGAACTCAAGGCATTTCCATCTATAAGAACATTTTTACTCTGATTGTTTTGACAAAACTAGTGCAATTTAAGATGGTTGTTGAGCTCTTTCTTTAGAATCCAATGTCACAAATATGGTTAGCTTCTTCTGTTTATTTATTTATTTTCCAAAAGGAAAAAAAATCAAAAAATTAAATTTTCTTTCCTGAGTTGAATTTTTAGATCTTAGTAAATCCTAGCTTCTCTTCTAGGAATTTATTAGGCTTCAAATAAGTAAAAAGATAGATGGATTAGTAAGTAGATAGTTATAGAAGTTTCTCTGGTAAACAGTATAATGAAAGTAAACATGACAAGTCTTCATGAGAACTGAAATGTAATGGGGTAATGTGACATAACTGTTGAAATTAGGTAGGGATGTGCAGCGACAATACAGATGCTAGGGTCCTCAGCTCTTACAGGAACATCTTTATGGCGATTCCAGTTAGAGTTTTCCCTTCTCTGACAAAGCAGCTAAGAATGAGTGCTGGGATAATCATTGATTTTATTTAAATTTAGGTTTTCTGGCAGGAAATGAACAAATTCATTTAAGAAAAGTAAATTACCAATGATTTCTGACTGTTTTTTTTTTGTTTGTTTTTGTTTTTTTGCAAAGAAGCTCTGAGTAACAAATGCGGGCTTGACATATTTCCAATCGAGCTGCAATAGTGTAGAGTAAGACAGAGAAGAATTTGGCTGAGCTGTGAATAGTTACCACTGACGACTTTCTTTTAGGTGGACACAACTTTGAAAGTCTTCATATGCCAGATGAAGCAGTGAAGGGTAGGTTCAACTAAATAAGTGTCAGCACTTACAGAGTTTGAGGAAGGGCTCAGATCATACCAAATTGGGTGGAAAGAGTGAAGATACATCTCTTGAATCTTCTTGTTATGCATTTAATTTAGGCAACATAAAAGAGTAGGTTTAAAATTTTAACTTAAGAAAAATAGGCTGCTATTAGTTTAAGACAGGTGTTACCGAAAGCTTTCCTCCACAATACAGCAATTTTCTTTTCTGATCCCTTATTCCAAAGACAACCTGCAAGTTAGATTTAAAGTTTAGCTTCTAGCTTTACTAACCTCAGCACTGTGATAATGTAAAACGTTGAATCATAGAATAATTTGTGTTGGAAGGGACTTAAAGATATCTAGTTTTAATCCCCCTGCCATGGGATGCCACCCACTAGATCAGGTTGCCCAGGGCTCCATCCAACATGGTTTTGAACACCTCCAAGGATGGGACATCCACAACTTCTCTGAGCAGCTTGTTCCAGTGCCTCACTATCCTCTGAGTAAAGAATTTCTTCCTAACATCTAATATAAATCTCCCCTCTTTTAGTTATGATCATTCCCCATTGTCCTATTACTACATGCCTGTGTAAAAAGTCACTCTCCATGTTTTTTATAATACCCCTTTAAGAACTGAATCACAGAAACACAGAATTGCTGAGGCTGGAAAGGACCTCTGAAGGTCATCCAGTCCATCCCCCCTGCCAAGCAGGATCACCTAGAGCACATTGTGCAGGATGCCATCCAGGCATGTTTTGAATATCTCCAGAGAAGGAGACTCCACATCCTCTCTGGGCAACCTGTTCCAGTGCTCTGTCACCCTCATAGTAAAGAAGTGCCCCCACTGAAAGGCCACAGTGAGGTCCCCTTGGAGCCTTCTCTTCTCCAGGCTGAACATCCCAAACTCTCTCAGACTTTCTTCACAGGAGAGAGGTACTCCAGCCCTCTGGTCACCTTTGTGGCCCTCCTTTGGACCCTCTCCAATGGGTCCACATCTTTCTTGTGCTCGGGGCCCCAGACCTGGATGCTGTACTCCAAGTGAGGTCATGCCAAGTGAGCAGAGGGAGACAATCACCTCCCTTGACCTGTTAGTCACACATCTTTTGATGCAGCCCAGGATGCAGTTGTCCTGCTGGGCTGCAAGTACACACTGCTGGCTCATGTTGAGCTTTTTGTCCACTAGAACCCCCATGTCCTTCTCTGCAGGGCTGTTCTCAATGAGTTCTTCTCCCAGTCTGTACTCATGTCTGGGATTCCCCCAACCCAGATGCAGCACTTTGCACTTGGACTTCTTGAACCTCATTAGGTTCATGTGGGACCATTCCTCAAGCTTGTCCAGATCCCTTTGAATGGCATTCCTTCCTTCTGTTTTACCAACTGCACCATTTAGCTTGGTATTGTCTGCAAATTCGCTGAGGGTGCACTTCCTCCCACTGTCTATATCACTGGTAAAGATGTTAAACTACTCCAGTGCTAAGACGGACCCCTGAGGGACACCACTCATCACTGGCCTACACCTGGACAGAAAGCCACTGACTACAACTCTCTTGCTGTGGCCATCAAGCCAATTCGTTATCCACAGATTAGTCCACCCTTCAAATCCAGACACTCAGTTACAGGGAATACCAGAATTTGGAAGTTCTCCTAGGGCTTGAAGGCAGGGCTGAGTGTCATAGGTGCAAGCGTGCCGAAATGAACATAGTTTTTGAGCAAGTTACCATGTTGTGTGATAGGAGTTTTGAGACCACCTGATGAAAATGAACAGGTACAAGTCTATGGGGCCTGATGACATGCATCACAGGGAACTGGCTGGAACTGGACTGGAGGGAACTGGCTGATGTAGTTACCAGGATACTCTCCAACATATTTGAAAAGTCATGGCAGTCAAACAAAGTCCCCAGTGACTGGAAAAAAGGATACATCAATCCCATTTTTAAAAGGGGTGGAAAGGAAGACCTGAGGAACGACAGGTGAGCATCACCTCTCTGCCTGGGAAGATCATGGAACAGATCACCCTGGAAACAAAGTTAAGGCACATGCAAGACAAGGTGATATGAGACAGCCAGCACAGCTTCACAAAGGGCAAATCATGCCTGATCAATTTGGTGGCCTCCTATGGTGGAGTAACTTCATCAGCCGACAAAGCAAGACGAACCGATGTCATCTACCTGGACTTCTGCAGGAAGTGTGGCTTGTTCACCATGGAAAATGCCATTACATTGTCATTAGGTTATGGTCTTATATTCCTTGACAATAACTATGTGACACCGAGGAATAAAGGGAACATTCAGGAGCTGTCCAGTCTTTTGTGGATGCACAATGTAATTTTACATGTCTGCTCTGTTTGTATGACTGTAGTATTTCAGGCAGATCTAAAGAACAGAAAGTGGATAGGGAGCTCATGAACAGTATTCATCTGAAAACCACTCAGCTCATAACTTCTCCTCCATTTAGCTGAACAGGGATTGTCCCTGGACTACTTGGAAAAACAAAACAAAACAACCTCTGAACAACACAACATCCATAGAGTTCTCTTGATATCCCCCGAATATCTTGCTAAAAATCTGTTTGCATGCTTTTAAATACTGGTATCCAAATCCACATGAAAATCCCAGAGAGTGTTTCTTAGAATTCCTGCCCACATGATATGGCAATATTGCAGCACAAATGTCATAAGACATCTGACAGTGATCCAGGAGAAAATTTTCTTGCTTACAATTTATTTTCTGTGCCTCTTCTGTTTGTTTCTCTGAATAATACTGTACATCTTATTCAAACACCTCATTAATTTTCATTGGCACCTATTGGTACTAACACCAATGTTCAACTAACACTTGGTAGTAATAACAAACATAGAGTGGAAAGTGAAATTTAAAGCATGCACATGAGGAAAGACACACAGGCAAAGATGCTCCTAGAAAGATCATTTTTCACAAAGTAAATACGTATCTTGTGACACATATTTTTTTTTCTATGAGAGTGGTCAAATGCTGGAACAGGTTGTCCAGAGAGGTTTTGAAGTCTTGATCTGTGAAGCTACTCAAAATCTCAGTGGATACAGTCCTGGGAAACCTTCTGTATGTGAATCTGAATGGGTCAGGAAGTTGAATTAGAGAATCATGTCGAGGACAAAAATAAGATCTTCTTCAAATACATCAGTAGAAAAAGAAAGACTGGTGAAAAGTAGGTCTGCTGTTGAATGGGGCGGGTGCCCTGGTGACAAAGGATACAGAGAAGGCAGAGTTGCTGAATGCTTTTTTTGCTTTAGTCTTTACTGCTAAGATCAGCCCTCGGGAATCTCAGAACTTGGAGACAAGAGAGGAAGTCATGAGAAAGAAGGAATTTCCCTTGGTCAAGGAGGATCACGTCAGAGATCTTTTATGCTAACTTATCCACAAATCCAGGGGCCCTGAGGGAATGCACCCATGGGTGCTGAGGGAGCTGGACGATGTTATTGCTAGGCCACTCTCCAGCATCTTTGAAAGGTCATGGAGAACTTGAGAGGTGCCTGAGGACTGCAAGAAAGCCAATGTCTCACCAGTCTTCAAAAAGGGCAAGAAGGAGGACTCAGGCAATTACAGGCCAGTCAGCCTCACCTCCATCCTTGGAAAGGTGACGGAGCAGCTCACCTGAAGGTTGTCTCCAAGCATGTGGAGGATAAAAATGTGATCAGCAGTAGTCAGCAGGGAAATCATGTTTAACCAATCTGATATCCTTCCTAGATGACTAGCTAAGTAGATGAGGGGAGAGCAGTGGATGTGGTCTACTTTGACTTCAGCAAAGCTTTTGACACTGTTTCCCATAACATACTCACAAATAAGCATGGGAATTACAGGCTAGATGAGTGGACAGTGAGGTGGATTTCCTGGATGGCAGAGCTCAGAGGGTTGTGCTCAGTGGTGCAGAGTCTAGTTGGAGGCCAGTAGCTAGCAGTGTCTCCCAGGGTCGGGACTAGGTCCAGTTTTATTCAACTTATTCATCAATAACCTGAATGATGGAACAGAGGTGGAACTCAGCAAGTTTGCTGATGACACAAAGCTGGGAGGAGTGGCTGATACCCTAGAAGGCTGTGCTGACATTCAGAGAGGCCTTGACAAGCTGGAGGGTTGGGTTGAGACGAAGCTCATGAAATTCAACAAAGGTGAGTGCAGGGTCCTGCACCTAGGGAGGAATAACCCTAAGCACCAGTACAGTCTGGAGACTGACCTTCTGGAAAGCAGCTCTGCAGAGTAGGACCTGGGAGTCCTGGTGGACAGCAGGTTAACCATGAGTCAGCAATGTGCCCTTGTGGCCAGGAAGGCCAACGGTATCCTGAGGTACATTCAGAAATGTGTTGCCAGCAGGCTGAGGGAGGTGATCCTCCCCCTCTACTCAGTCCTGGTGAGGCCACACCTGTAGTATTGTGTCCAGTTCTGGGCCTTAATCAGTAGGTGTAAATTGGCTGTAGTTCTGCTTGACAGATGAGACAGGAAAAGACAGAATTTGAATGGTCACTTTGTGGCATTTCCATGGGCTCTGCCGTTCTGTTCCTGAATTTCTCCACAGAGAGGAGGGTTCATTTTTGGCAGGGTGAAAAAAAGGTACTAACCTTTACTTACAGCAGGCATGTGAAAAATACTATAAATGTCTCTGATTTTTCTCTACAGTGGATGATCAAGTTGTTCATTAAATCCTTCTGCTACTACTTCTTCCTAAAGTTGCATGATTTGTAGGTTCATCTTCAGTGGTAAATTAATCAAGGCAACACTGATCCATCATCATCTGTATAGGTTAATTATTTTACTCTTGCTGGCCCAGCTTCAGTCTGTGCTAAATAAAACACTCCTAGAGAGAGCCTAAATGTGGTTTGAGGACTGCCTCAAACCTGAAGCTCTTCCCAGCTGCCAGAGTGGATACAGGTCATGCTGCACCACTTGCTGTCATGGCCAGGCAACATGACAGGCCTCAGACCTGTTAGGCTTAATAATTCAGATGTAGCAAAATCAGATAAAAATCACAGTGACAGCTCGATGGATCGGATCCTGCATACTTACACAGGTCTTTCTCTTGGGAAGTTTTTTCTCTGGTCAGAGTGTATAGGTCTTTCCATTTTTCTCTGGTCAGAGTGTGTAAGACTGTCCGAAGCCTAAGCTCTAAGGTTTTGCTTTAAAGGCTGAGTAAGGCACTATAATACTTTAAGACACTAGCAGTCTAAATTTGTAGTATTAACAGTCTTCCAGTGGTTACCATTCCTCTGGCAGACTTCATGGAGTGTAATGTACCCCTGTACCCCTATGAGTACAGCATACATCCTAACACTTTTCCCCATTCTCCACTTGCTGTAAACTGCTGCACTAACCTTTAGACTGAAATGTTAGAACATGCATTTTCTTCTGTCAATTCTGCTACAGAGATGGCTGTTTCCAGTAGATATCTTAAACTGACACAAAATCAGTCAGAGCTCATTTGCTAGGGATGTTTTGTTGTTGTTGTTGTTGTTTTTTGTTTGTTTGTTTGTTTTGAAGGCAATGAGAACCAAGGTCCAAATGGATCAAAATGCCTTCCTACACCTCTCAGAGTTTCTAGTGATCTGTGGCATAAAAAGTACCTATTATCCCAAAATGATGACAGCATTTGTTCTCAATGTTGCATTGTACACAAACTGCATATTTTACAGACAGGCTATTGTGCTGGTATCAATCCCAAACGTTATATTAAGAATTACAATAATTCTGAAAGCATTGTGGAATAAACTGTGTCCCTAGCTAGTAAAAAGGTCTTGGGGAAGGAGTTATGAATATAGAAATTAAGGCTCCATTGCCAATGGTTAACACTTAGGTGCTGGGTTTTATTTTCTTGTTCCAACACTATTGTTAGTTTTTTCCAACACTAGCTGGAAAACCATCTACAAACTTTTCAGGAAATGTTGCAGGTGAAGATAGCAATTAATTCTCAACGGAAAGTGATTTTCGTAGATGCCATAATATACAGATAACATTGAAGGCTGATGAATAATTTAAATTGAAATTTAGACTACCTCTAGATACATATGAAGATAGAATATATATATGTAAATGTACGGCTTATTTCATTATTATTATTATTATTATTATTATTATTATTATTGTCATGCATCTTTAAAAATAACAGTAATAGTCCTAACATGATCTTAGCAGGAATAAAAAATTGCTTATGGAAAAAATTGTGATTCATTCATTAATTCTGAAGCCTTGCTGTAATAAATTGAATTACATAACAGACATCAGTTCAGTCTTGCATGGTTTAGTTTCTTGAAGTGTGAGATAATCTATCTTTTTAAGTGTTTTTGAACATGAAAGAGCAAGTTCTTAGGAGTGTAAGAATTTTATACTGGAATGAAGCAAGACTGTCTCTACTCCAGGAGCCTACTTTGAACAGATGTCTCACTAAAACTTCAAAGGGAACATTAACCTTTACATAATATGTAGAATTGTCCAATTCTTATCAGGAAAATAAATTTCTTCTTGACTCTAAATGGTGAGCACGTTATTTCCCAAGGTATTAGTGTTGATAGGCATTTAGTATTTTTTGGCCTTACTTGAAACTTACTTGAAAAGACCTTTCTATACCTGCTAATGTTGTTTATATTAATGAGGTTTATATTCTCATTTTAATTACTCCAATATCATTCCAGAATAACTCCTTTAAGATGAATGCATTTCTCTGCCTTTCAATTGAAGTAAGTGGATCTGAAGTGAAATGTAACAGTTTGAAACTTTCATTGAAATTGACCTTCTAATCCTCCTCCAGACTAAGGGCAAAATTGTAAGAAAATTAATTCCAGCACCAGTGGGCATTATCCTAGAATCATAGAATCATTAGGGTTGGAAAAGACCTCCAAGATCATTTGGTTCAACCATCACCCTACTTCCAATATCACCCACTAAACCATGTCCCTAAGCACCAGGTCCAACCTTTCCTTGAACACCCCCAGGGATGGAGACTCCACCACTTCCCTGGCAACCCATTCCAATGCCTGACTACTCTTTCTGAGAAGAAATGTCTCCTAATTTCCAATAAAGATATGCATATATATATATATTATTTAGAAAGAACCATGGATCTAAAGCACCAGGAAATGATAAATGAGAAGCATAACGGAAGCAGTAATCAAACAAGGAAGTAGGAACAAGGTAACAAGTGCTTGTACAGAAAGGATGCAAAGAAGAATGATCAGGTGGTCATTAAAATATATAGTGCTAAAAGAAGAAAGAGAGAAAGACCTAAAATAAAAGTAGGATGAAGTTGGGGATCACATGGGAAATATCCTCTTTGGATGAAGATTCCCTTATGGAAAACAGCACTACTAAGAGCATAACAAATAAGAACATTCATTACAGAATTTCATTTATTCTGCACTGCCTTTGGATAGCAATTTGATATAGCCACAGAGAAATAATTGTCTTGTTCTAACGAAAATTTGTAAACTGAATGTTTGCATCTTAAACACTGTGTTTGCATGAAGACATGGACATTAAGTACTGACAAGGCAAGAAAAATACTGAATTTCTTAGAATATTAGAGCAAGAGAATCTGCCATTCTCCATTACCATACCTGCAAGTTATCAGCTACACCTATCAGGGAGAAGTTGTCAATCAACTCTATTGCAAGGATGAAAGAGTAGATGGTACAGCTTAATTTTATTATGGAAATTGATTTGCATCTTTTATATGTCTTGATTGAAATCTTTCCAGGTAATGGCATTGAAGAATACTCATAAAACTGCCATGACTGTGGTAATAACTATTATTATGATCAAATTTAATAATAAAAAAAACTGCCTGCAAGATGGGCAATATGAATAATTCATGTACAGTGTTGCTTAAAATGTGATAGAGAGAAAAAGACTTGTAGGAAAATTCTTAATGTATCCAGACAGGGATGATAATTGGTTTTTGCAACTAAATGAGTACTTCATGTACAAGACAGCACTAACAAGGCAGGAGAAGAAATTTACACATTGGGGAGACAATTTAATTTATCTGGTTGCAGCAGGATAAGTGGAATAAATGGTTTTCCTTAAACGAATTGACAGAAAATGCATATCTTGATAATAATTAGTTTTGTTTACAACTATAGAACAACAGAACAGGAGACACAATAGTATCTTTTCAATATATAATAGCACATGTACTATGTGCCTGTGTAGGCCTTACTCATGCTATTAATCAAATACCTGCAAACACCTATCAGCTCTCTTCTAGTGCTGTCTTTTAGTTGCATGCATAAACAGGATTCAGGCATATGGAGAATTGTTTCAGAGTTGCACTTTATTTAATTTTGTTTGCCTTCTTTTAAGTATACAGCAGCAGATAAGCTTGCTTTTATTGCCTACCATCTGGTGGAAAAAGAATGCAATAGCATAAAAAGGAACTAAGACTAAGACAATATTTTTGTGGCAGGGTCTGAAGTTTTGGTGAATGAATTCATCAAGGATGTCAATTTCAGGAACAGAAAACCATACAAGAACTCATCCCTCTATCCTCACTCAAAGGCACTGATTAAATCTGGGAACCGGCATCTCACTTGTTGGTATGACTAGTTGAATTTCCTATATGCCAATGACTGTTTTTGTCTCTCAGAAACAAAAAAAAGTTTGAAAATAAACCAAATTCATAAGTAGTATCCTACATCCTCCACTTTGAGCAACTGAAGTTGGGCCATTATTTTCTGTTTGCCTGAATTTCTTCAGTGTTGAATACACAGCAAGAGGACATGCATATCTCATATAAATGTTATACAAACACTCAGATCAAAACCAAACCAGTCCAACCCAAAACTTATTATAAAAGCAATCAGAAAATTTTTGTGTAAGAAAATACACAAAATTCTTCTTCTGTGCTCCAAGAATCTTTCTACTGTTGTTAGTCCCGCCTTTTTTTAATACTTAGTTTTTGCCCTCCCTGGTGTTCAGGTGTAGGAGATTCAGGGTATGATGGTCAAATGTATGTAGTAGTGTGGATGGAAGTATACTTCTGTTTGGAGTACAGTATGTTCTGAAATGATTAAAACCAAAATGAACATGATTTTTTTCTTTTAAATATATATGTATATATACACTAAGAAACAAAACCCAGTTAAGTAACATGAATAAAACTTAAGAGTTGGATTTAGACAAAATCCCTCTTTATATACTGTGCTTTCCCATTTCTAATTCTCTCCACATTTGAACCTGAGATCAATCCTCTTTGTTCTGGCTTGCCACCAGGGTCTCTGATCAATGTTGATAAAACAGAACAACAATAAAAGAGACTTCTAAAGCTACTATGGAGAAGTGTGGGAAAACCAAACCAAAACAAAACTGTGTTCTTTGCTTATGACTGTGGCCTGTACCTCCGTGTGTTTGTTTATGATGGATTACTTGCTATGGAGATTAGATGTAAAGGGAGTTACACTTGTACAGTTACACAATAATCTAGAATAAGAGACAACAAGTACTAAAATACAGTAGCCTGGTTAATAGGCCTGTGGTTGCTTTGCCAGGATAGAGTTCTGGAAATGATAACCCCCCCCTAAATCCTCTTTATCATCTAAAAAATTCTGCCTCATGAGGGGCTTTCTATGATAACTCAGATAAAAGGTCAGAGCCTTAAAACTACACATTGGTTTCTAAGAAAACCAGGGCAATGAAAGGAATGTTATCCAGAGCCCAGGGGACAGATCAAAACATGTGACTGACAGCTGCAGACACCCACTGAAGTTTGCCTGGCTCTTGAGTGTGGGCTGGATAGGAGTGTGGAGTTGTGGCACCACAGGACTGGTTCAGAGTGGCAGTTACTGCCAAGTGCACAGTGGGCTAAGATTTGTGCTAGTAATCTAGGGCATTGTATCCCAAAGAACAGCTAGGTTGTAGATCACTCTCTTAGTAAGAGTGATCTCTACCAATCTACCTGGTCTCAAATTGACAAGGCACCGCAGAGATGACCTAAGTGACTAATAGCCCACTCCGGGTCTCTGTGTGTGACCAACACCACACAGAGCCACACCAACAGCTACAGCTCCTTCCAACTCACTCTTTAAGGAGCCTCTCAAAAGTAACAGCTTCACCGAGGGAGGTGGGCAAGTACTTCTGAACACCTCAGGTTTTGTGGGTTCTCTTTGTGGGTTATTTATGCCCAATTATGAGTGCACTTTAAACATGTTTCATACTGATAATCAGTAATAAATCTAGTCAGCAGATTGAGTTATCAAATTAAATAATTTTATTGAGTGGTTCATGTGGGCTAAACACAGGTATTCTAAGTGCACTGAATGCATTAACTAGCATCAACACCATATGAAAAAAAGGTATATTTCATGTTTATAGCTTTTACCTGTGGGTTAAAAGTTCAGAAGGAACTCTTAGGGTCTGGTTTGCCAGAAGGAATTCTGCATTCTTCATGTGAAAGATAAATCTGAGCAACATCAGTTATTGCATGTTCTGGCATTCAAATATAAAAATGGTAGGTAACTTTCATGAGTGAGATGGATGTTCACAGAAAGCTGTACAAATGTGCTGACTGTTTCAACAGGCAGAGTAAAAAAGAGTCTGTCTAAGCCAAATAACTTAAATTTCTCTAGCTGAGAGATTACTTTTTACTTGAAGACATTCTGTTCCAAATAGTGTTTCTCTTACTAAAAAAAATACAGAACTAAAGTTTGAAGTTTGCCTTCATAATCTTGTTCTCCTTGGCCAGACCATTTCTAAACCTCACTATGGAGAAAAAAATATAATCTTTCTGGATTGCAAGTAGAATATGGTCATTATGCTGATTCTGCTGTGAAACCCTTTTCTCCTTTGTTAGCTACATTAGAAAAATCAACATCAGAAAAGGCTGGAGTGACATATCAAAAGATTATAGGAAACTCTTTTCTGCTTCATTAACACAGTGCCCAGAATTACTGTTTCTGCATGTTATTGAGTTGTAGGGATGCACTATAAGTTTTATCAATAAAGGCACTGTGGCCGTGTATTATCTACACAGACCAAAATACTTCAGAGACACAAAATGAAAAATTGAGAACAATCTTCTTGTCTTCTCATTGAGTAAAACAAGTGAATAGCCTTTAGTATTCCCATATTTAGAGCTTTTAAGATTATTATCTGGGGGGCAAAAAAAAAATAATAAAAAAAATCACAGAAGTCATACCTGGCCTGATTTCCAGTTGAAATAAATCTAGCACATTCAGTAGAGGTTCTACATGCCACAGAGGAATCTGTGACTCTTTCTATCTCCTGACATGAACATTAAAGTAAGTTTCCTTTATAGATCAAATCAGATTCCCATGAAAAATGGGGAAGGACAGTTCTTATTGGGAAGCCAAATTGTGTTGTGAGTACCATGCAAAAAAAAAAAAAAAGTCCAGGTCATGAGATGTTCTTTGCCACAACAAGGGTTTGCAGGAAGGAAAAAGTGATAGGCTGTCACCTTATCTCTTTTCAAAGGTCTGCAGATGAAATTCGGTACAATTTTCAGTTCTGTATTCTCACCTTTCAAACTTTTTTAATGCTTCAGAAAAAGGCAAGTTTTTTTTTTTTTGTTTTTTTTTTTTTCTTCCCCAGGAGGAAAAAGACATGGGTGTCAGCTCAGATTATACATTGTATGACAGAAGTTCTTTGGCAGTGGATTAATGGTCTCATTTCTTCCCTCTGGATACTCCCCACATTGCTGCAGTTACTACAGCTGGAGGCTGTGGAAAACACAAAAATTAAATGAACCTTTTGCCATTCAGAAATGCCATTTCTTTGCAACTAATATGCACTGCAGATAAATACTGAATGGATGAAGGAAGACAACAAGAAAAAGAGACTGTGGTTGTTAGTTTGGGAATTCAGGAAGATGAGGAGATATTCAAGCACTAGTCCCTGATTTTAAGAGAGAAAATTTTAAAAGAGAAACTCATGGTTTATTGGGGGAGGGGTTGGGGAAGAAATAAGGAGTTAAGTAGGAGCAAAAGAATTCTTTACTTATTCTCATCCCAGCTGGGATGAAAGAAAAGCAAGCAATGTATAAATTTTCAACAAATTTCACAAAGCTGTTTTTGCATCCAACAAATTTTTAGTTGAGACAATTGACAGTATAGACCCTAAAAGCAAAACAGTTGGGCACTGTGATACAGCACACTTAGGTGTCTCATAAACTAAAAGGGATAGAGCCTGAAATCTCTTCAGCTTAAAAGCACAGGTCTGTGCTGTCCAATCTAAAAAAATCTTTCCTGTGTCAGAGTGATCATCTGCTGAACCATCTCCTGAATGCCAATAGGAATGAGTTTAAGTTACTCATCAACAGATATAAAACACATGGGTGGTCTGCTTTGAAGTGTCAGTGTTTTAGATTTAATATGCTAATAATTTATGCATAAAATACAGGTTGCACTGAAGGAAAAATCCAATATTGTCAGTTTCCATGACAACCACTGTGCTAGCAGATTACATTGTCTCACATCAGATGGTTGCCAAGGTTGTGACCTATTTCTTAGTTCTAATGATTTCATTTGAAGAATTTGGAAATGTTACCTGTAACATAAACACTAATATATTTCACATGGATAGTCCTTAACTGTTAAAAAAAAATAAAAAATGATTGCATGTTGAATTAAGGAAAAAGCTTAGAAACTGAAAAGAAACTGGGCTCCCCAGTACAAGAGAGACATGGAAATACTGGAGAGAGTTTAGAGGAGGGCTACTAAGATGATTAGAGGACTGGAGCATCTGTCATACGAGGGCAGGCTGAGAGAGATGGGCCTGTTTAGCCTGGAAAAGAGAAGACTGAGGGAAGACCTCATCAATGTGTACAAATATTTGAAGGGAGGGTGTCAAGAGGATGGAACCAGTCCCTGTTCAGTTGTGCCTAGAGAGAGGATGAGAGGCAAAGGGCATAAACTGAAGCCCAGGAAGTTCGATCTGAATATGAGAGGGCACTTTGCTGTGAGAGTAACAGAGCACTGGCACAGGTTGCCCAGAGAGGATGTGGAGTCTCCTTCTCTGGAGATATTCAAAACACGTCTGGATGCCATCCTGCACAATGTGCTCTAGGTGATCCTGCTTGGCGGGGGGGGGGGGGTTGGACTAGATGATCTTGAGAGGTCCCTTCCAACCTCAACCATTTTGTGATTCTGTGATCCTGTGATTCTGTGAAAAGGATGTATAAAATAATAACACCAAGAATGAGGGAAGATTCGGATAGCTGTGTGAGCAAGCAGTGGACATTTCAGGACCAAGTCAGTGGTTAGGTACAGTGTAGCCAGTACTCAGTACCCAAAGATCACTGCTACTTATTTGGCAGCTCATATGAAATTAATCTTATGGTTGTTCCTAAGAAGCAGTTATTTTTAACATAAAGCCTACCAGTGAAACTGGCAATATGATTAGCACTACTGGTGCTCTTACTATCATTGAAAAAACAAAGAAGGAAAGGACCGATGCACTGAATAATTCCCGCAAGCATTATGATAGTTTAACCAAGGCAAAAGGAGGAAGGCTTCCAGAGTTCATGCCCATGTTGCTTTATTTTGTGCAGAAAGAGAGATATTTCTTGCCAAGTGCTATCACTCAAATACTTTTCCCATGCCTGACATCAATTATTAAGAATAAACAAAAAAATAATGACAGTTGGCATCAACCTCTTCCTGACCTCAACTTAAATGCTTTCCAGATAGCTGAAGGATCATTTTTAGGATCAAAAATTCTGGAAAAGTCTTTCTCTCTCTCTCTCTCTTTTTTTTTTTTTTTTTTAAGTGAGGAAGAGAACAAATATTTTTTAATAGGTTTTGTGCCAGAACACAAAATAGGATCAAATACAGTTGCAGCTAAATGAAAGGGAGACTTTTCAAATATGAATTTGTGCTAGCATACTAGATGAAGTCACATCTTCTGGATTCTTTACTGATTGAAGTTCATTAAAGTTTTGAATAATCTTCTACCTCATTCTGGTTAGTCGCATTTTGATATTTTTTTTTTCTTCTTGATCAAGAAAGATGTTGGGTTGCTACTCTTGAATAAATATGTCGCAAAAGTACCTGTAGGGCATTAGTGTGGTTTAGGTAGCAAACCAATGGTCCGCTATTTTTTACTGATTTTATACACTGTTCTATTTTTAAAAAATCCAGAAGTGTAACAGCTTTGTCACCAGCACTCTTAAGTGATATTTTCAAGTTGAGCAAATAATTTCTCCTTTTTCCTTCTCTCCCATGCAGCTACCAGCTTGGAAAGCAGTCACTGTCAATTGTGATGGTGGAGTCAATATTATATCATAGTCTGTGTTTTTATGAAATTCTGCACACTTCTTATGGTCCATAGGACAAATAGTCTCACTGCTTGTCCAGGAAGATCAGTTGAGGTAAAATGGAAAACATCTCAAGCCATTCCTTTCTTTTTTTTTTTTTTTTTTTTTTCCCCAGGATTGCTATTGCTTGAGTACAATCCAATGATCTTCAAGTGTTAGCAGTACAGTAAGTGCATCAGAGTTAACTAACTTTAACAACACACTGGAATTTGACTTCAGTTATCACTATATGATTAGGGAAATGCAAATAATTATCACTTGAAAAAAATTATCTCTTTTTACACTAGTATTTGTAGGTCTGCTTCATTTTCTTTTATCTCCATTCCTTTCTTTGCAGTTGTTCCATCTTGGTAAAAGATTGTCTTTGAATCCTAGGCTCTTCTTTTCAGGTTTGTTATACTGTATGTTTTGCAAAAGCTTCAAATAATAAGCAAAATGAAACACTGCAAAATTTGTTTCATCATGTTCTATTTTTTCTTCCAGTTCTTTAACCTATTTTGTTCATGACACACACATTTATAACTGACCTTTATTGGGAGGTGAATTAACTCTAATGAATAAATATGATAATGGATGTTCCTGCTTCCTCCTGCCCCAGGCTGGTCAGCTAGTCCAAACAGAAAGATTTACACAGAATAACTGTTGGCATTGATTTGAGTGATTTCCTAGCTGCCTGGTTTCTACAGAAATGTATTTCATGTGAATGTTTATTGTTCAACATTCCTCAGAAAAGTCTGCAACCGATTCCTCTAGATCACTCTAGCTGGATTGATATCAGAATGTTCCTGTTTGATTTTTTTTTTGGTCTGTTTGTTTGTTTTTTTTTTTTGTAGAAAGAGAATGAAGAATTGTCTGTCTTGCTAAGGAATCAGGAGAAAAATCATCTGGAATACAGCCCCCTTTTACTGATGTAGTAACTTCTTTAGCAGATTCATTGACACACCTGAAAGAAGTTCAAGTATGATGTTAATGGGTGTGAGAGAGAAAGTTAAAAATGGGGGGAGGAGAAGAATTTTTCTAGCAACAAGCAGGTAGCACAGTTATTTTATTTCTAACTGTCATTTGCTAGTTAGTAACACGTGAGATAAAATAGATTTGTCCCTAGAGAGGCATAGCTTGTCCTAGAAACTAGTATCTATGACTTTCTGTCACTTTGTAGAATCATTTCAGCTGCTTTCTGTGATTCAGACCTGATGTGCCAGAAAAGGAGGCTCTCAGCGGGAGATACGAGAGAGCAGATGAACATTAATAAAGACAAATATAATACCTAGATCTTTTAACAGCTGAGCACTGATAGTGATTTGGTGACACAGGAATACTTATTTGGTGTGAGGATCAGAAAAAGTGCAATAGTATATTTTTTACCACTCTCTCATGGGTAAATAGGAGTTGAAGATAAGACACTACTGTTTTCTACTGCCTTGTCTGCTTAGCTCTACATGAGAGTATCAAATCTCAGTGGCTTGGACTTAAGAAGCAGTGTTTTGAAAACGTCTCTCTGAGTGACAGCCTGGCTGTAGGATGCTAGAAGCCAACTGCAGTTGGCAGGATACCCTGGATGTGATGGCTGCATATTTCTCTCTTTCCTTTGGTTAGAGTTTTCTAAATGCTGTTAGAGAAGCCCAAACTGAGCCCAGGTTTTGTGAATCCAGTAGTGAGGCTCCTGCTTCTTTAAAACTGTGCCTTCCAACAAAAAGAGTGACATGGTTTAATGGTGGATTGGCAGTGCTAGGATAAGGTTGGGATAGATGATCTTAGAGGTCTTTTCCAACCTAAATGATTCTATGATTTTGTGATTCTGTGATTCCATTAGTACCCTGAGGATGTTTTATCTTACCTGTGCAAATTTGACGTCATGATCCTATCCTTGAAATTTTTCATTTGCAAGCTTTTGCATACCTTTTTCTTACTAACACTGTCATAACTGAAAAAATACATACATATCTACAACTGTATTGAAATTTTACTTGCATCATCCTTTCTTCTATTTCCTCTATCCCATGGTCTCTGTCACATATTGCGGAGTAACAGCGATGTGCTAATTTAAACTTGTGTCTATTCCCTTCTTCAGCAAACATTGCTTCAAGTTATTAATTTGTGGTAAGGTGAAAAGCAAAGGCAAGCTGGGGAGTGAGAGACATATTGTGTGTGCATACTTCTTCTGATCTGCGGTGTTTTATCCACACTGTTATGTCAGTGAAGAGTGTGAAAAATCACATATTCTTTACCAAAATAGCTACACCAGCCAAAAACCCCATGTGGACACAGCTATGCTGACAAAAGAGAGCTTTATGGGCTGACCTCTGCATGCTCAGGGAAGTTATATAACTATGCAGGCAGAAAAAATCCTTCTGTCAACATACTCTCTCTCTACAGAAAGGGATCTTGCTGCCACAGCTAAACCGGCATGGATGCATTAGTACAGTTATGTCTGCAATATGGACAAGTTCTGCATCTTGTGCAGTAGCCGAGGGAATATAGTCATGATAGAAGAAAGAATCATGGCTATCTTAAGCTACTATGAAACCTTACTTAGCACTAGTCAAAATTTGCTTATCACATTATCAACATAATATTTCTAAAATGTAAAAAAAAATTATTTTTAGTGCTTTTTTTGTTGTTGTTGTTTTTCCTTGCTTTTCCTCTCTCTCTGGAGAATTTGTATTACTCCAGTGTCTATCATTAGAAGCTGTTTTTCTAGGTCAGTGGTTTAATTCTTTGATCGCTTCTCAGCCTTTTGGCTAAGATCATGTGTAGTATCTGTTCTTATCAATTTAATATCTGATATGTTCCTCATTTGTATTAAATGGATTTTTGGGCTCAGTTTTTTTTTTTTTTTTTTTTTTTTTTTTTTTGATGAGAGAGTTGAGTGCACCCTCAGTAACTTTGCAGATGACACCAAGCTGGGGGGAAGTGTCAATCTGCCAGAAGGTAGAAAGGCCCTGCAGAGGGACCTGGACAGGTTGGTTGAGGTTCAACATAGCTAAGTGCTGGGTCCTGCACTTTGGTCACAACAACCCCATGCAACACTACAGGCTTGAGGAAGAGTGGCTGGAAAGCTGTGCAGAGGAAAAGGATCTGGGGGTGCTGGTTGATGCTCGCCTGAACATGAGCCCAGGTGTGCCCAGCTGGCCCAAAAGGCCAGAAGCATCCTGGCTTGCATCAGGAAAAGCGTAGCGAGCAGGACCAGGGAGGTGATCATCCCCCTGTAGTCAGCTCTGGTGAGGCTGCACCCTGATTACTGTGTTTAGTTTTGGGCCTATCACTACAAGAAGAACATCGAGGCCCTGGAGCATGTTGATAGAAGGGCTATGAAGCTGGTGCAGGGCCTGGAACACAAGTCCTATGAGGTGGCTGAGGGAACTGGGGTTGTTTAGTCTGGAGGAGAGGAGGCTCAGGGCAGACCTTATTGCTCTCTACAACTACGTGAAAGGAAGGTATGGGGAGCTAGGGGTCAGCCTCTTCTCACAGGTAACTAGTGATAGGACTAGAGGGAATGGCCTCAAATTGCACCAGGGGAGGTTCAGGTTGGAAATTAGGAAACATTTCTTTGCAGAAAGAGTAGAAAGGCATTGGAACAGGTTAGTCAGGGAAGTAGTGGAGTCACTGTCCCTGGGGGTGTTTAGGGAAAGGCTGGACATGGTGCTCAGGGATATGGTTTAGTGGGTGATACTGGAAGTAGGGTGATGGTTGGACCAGATGATCTTAGAGATCTCTTCCAACCTTAGTGATTCTATGATTCTATTCTATGATTATCATTTAGAATATGTCATATCCACCAAATAATTCATAAAGTTTTAAAATTTCTTCACAGTTCCTAGTAATTTATAAAATATTTAGAAAGATTTTGTCACATCATTCTAACATCAAGTTATGTAATGAAAATATATTTTTGTGTGCATTTTTTAAATGGGTTGAAAAATAGCACCAAGATGAAGGGAAGTACCAGGGAAACTGGCATTGTGCTGAACCTGTTAGTCTCACAGTATTATCAAAGAAGGATCTGAATTCCTTTCAGTAAAGACAGAGCTAGGTGAAAACCAGGCAAGTGGTATTGTCTTGGAATGAGTAGTCCAATTACTCTTTTCCCATAACTGTACACAAGTCAGTTCATGTTATTCAACCTTTTTGTTGTTTTGCATTATTCAAAATTATTTGTTAAATAATTCCACAGAAACCTAGGTAATAAAGATTTTTCTGCTAGCCAGGAAAACATTCCCAACACTTTCATATTCATTGTCCTTTCTTACTAGGGTAGAAACAAAAGCCATTTACTACACTTTCAACTATAATAGCAAGCCTGCTATCCCTCGTACTGATGGTGACATTGTGAGTAGGCAATCCATGTGCAACTACCTTTCTCTCACATGTTTATACACAAATCAATAAATGGAAATGTGGAAGAGAATCAGCATCTCTCTTGATAACTTTCAGCCTGGGACAGTGATAAAGACTTTCAAGATATCAGTGGTTTATCTTTGGATTTTACATAATTTATGTCTTAATCATTGCCAAGTGGTCAGAGATATATAGGTTATATACACAAATACACATATATATGCACATTTTATAACAGTTGGGATTTAAAATTTATATCCTTGAAAGTTTCCCCAAAGATAGAACAAACCATTTGCTTCCAAGTCCCAGTGTCAATATCTGATATTAAGAGTTCTCTCCTGAATAATTTTCTGGTCAGAGTACACCAGAAAAATAGGACAAACCCATCTCAAGAGGGACCGAGGAAAAAGAATGTCTGCACACACAGAACTAGAAGACAACAGGTTTTAAAGAAGTAAGGATTGAGATATCTTGTAAAAGTACCAGCTCAACCCCTGCGAAGCGTTGGGGGATTAGTGGGAGTGTCATACACACGTTCAACTTCTCTGTCTTGATGTGTACATTGTTCTGTCTTTGTGGAAAGAATGACCTTGGTGCAGTACTCTATGATGTTTTCTTCAGCTGTCATGTACCTATGAAAGATGTAACCACAATGTTGTTGAAGCTTTGGGGAAGGAGTAGTGTGCAACTGAAGGCCAGATGAAAACATGAAATCATAACGTTTGAAAATTATGCCAAATGTGTATGCCACAAAAAAGCACTTTCTGCCACTCAGACTCTGGAGAGCTTAGCCACTAGAAGTGTGGTGAGCCCACGAATGCATCTTGCTGTGATAAACATGCATGCTGCATTGGTAACAGTGATGAGAATAAGAAATAAGACATAATAATTTCTTTTTGTTAACACAGTATATGTAATAATTTAGGCATTAGTGGAACAGAAAAGAAACCCTAATAGAATCTATTGATTTTTCAAAGACACCCATTACATTTTAAGCAGCTATAAGGTAGTTACCACTGTTATAAAATACCAGTGTTAGATAGTTGTCACTGATGTTATAAAATGTTCAGATTGTCATTATTTTGAGAAAGGCATTTCATTTCTTGATAATAAAATTTGTCTTTCCCTTTTGAATTTTTAGATTTGATGGAGAATTCTTCTGCAGCTCAGTATAAGCAAGAGATTTTGTTGAACAACTCACTAGACAAATGTTAAGTAATTGCTACAGAACATGTCTCATTGACAAGATAAAGGTTTTTGGGCAAGAACTATAATGTTTGGAACAAACCTGACTGATGGAGTTAAAAGCAATTTGTTAAGCATCATGCTTAAGCATCAAAAAAAACCCGCATGAATATTAGACACTGTTATGAGGGAAAAGAGTTAAAAAACAGCTGACTACATGGTTCAGGTAAGCATGTCAGGATGTCTGTTAGGCAGGGAATCAGAAGGATTGAATCATGCAAGACTAACAACAACAACAAAAAATGTGAATGTATGGAGAGAATCATTTGACCTTGCTAAGCCTTGGGGTAATCCAAAATTTTAACTTTTTAAAATATATGTATATTTTAAATTCTGTGGACAGCAAGTCATAAGAACAAGTAGAATATGCAAAAGATTAAGAGAAAAATATTTGTCTTTTGTAATGGAAGAGTATTCATCATGGAATGAAAGCAGGTTATAGCACTTAGCTATTGAGGAGAGGTATGCATTTTTATCAACGTGTTAATTCTTGTATTTTTACATTTATTTACATTTATATTTTTATTATTTGTCTATACTTACATTTGCTTTAAGTAGCATATTTATTGATAGACAAAAGTTTCAGACAAGCCCCCTGAGGTGGTCATGTCTCTTCCATGGAGCCCAGAGATGACTGCCTAAAAGGTGACATGCAGACATCTACTTTTCAACCCAAACTCTTTTAGGAAGATTTTTTTCCCCATATAATCCTTAAGATCCACTCAGTAAACATCAGAGAGAATAGGTTATTTTGAAAGAGGGAATTTTAGAGCAGGAGAATAAGGAGAATTTTAAGGAGAAAGGTTATCCTTTCAGTCACATTGATGAGTCTTAAGGTTTGCAGGTGTACAGGCTGTCAAGGAGAGAGCTACTGTACTTCACACATTCTATTTTATTCTTAGCTTTTAAAGATTACATCACATTTACTGAAATATTCACCCATTTTTCTACCAAGTGTAAACTGAGCAAAGCAGTGGTAGCTGCAAGTTCAATAGGTCTGGCAAATCTTCTCTTGGGATGTCCCTAAAATGGCTGGATTCAAACCAGGAGAAACAGATAGTCCTGATTTCTTGTGCTCTCAGATGTGCTGTGACTCAACAAACTTAGTTTAGCTTTTAGTTAGACTTACCATAGAATTCTCATGTGACATGGATGAACCATTTAGCTCTAGATTTTTTAAATATCTAATCTGTGTGTGGTTTCTAGTAAGAGCTAGGCACCTATGCAGGAGATCACTATTTTACTTTTACATTATGGGCCTCAGTTTAGCTGCATCTAAATTTCCTATCAGAGAAACGGCATAGAAGTGTCTATCTGAAAATGTTCTCCGAAGGTTGTAAAGTACTATTGTCACAAATGGTGGATAAGTTTGGAAGGAATTTTTATTATTTTATTTTTATTTTTATTTTTATTTTTATTTTTATTTTTATTTAGTGTTGGTCAAAGAAGAGCCAGAGGTCTAAGAGGTGGGAAAAACTTTTTTTTTTTTTCCTAACATCTTCAAAAAGCCTGCTTTTTGTTGTTGTTGTCGGGTTTTTGTTCGTTTGTTTTTGGTTTTATTTTTTCCCCTAAATCAGGCTTTTTTCTTCTTAATTTATGAGATCTGATAAAATCCCTTTCTCTTGCTGTTGCACTGGAGAATGTGCAAGAAGATTTGGCCTTGAGAGGACTCTTGTATTCAGAGGTGTAGTGCCCTTTCCCTTAATAATGAGGACAACAAAAACAGGTACAACAGGAGGCTTCGTACTATAGCAACAAATTAAACCATTTTTATTAAAACAAACGAGGCAGTTGAGATCCTTTGATATATCCACAGTGCCTACATCCTGCAGATGTCTCACTTCAGTCAATTAATCAGCCATTTCCCAAAGCATGGTAATTGTTTATGCAATCCACTTTGATATGTTTTATAGCATTTTGTTTAATCCTCCCTAACTTTTCATCCCTGGCAAGAGCTTTATGGTAACATAAACTGTAATTGTGCAGTAAAGAAAATTACCTTATGTTACAGTCTACAACTACTTTATCACCCTCATCCTAACATACATAACCTGCACTGAAACAGCTAAATATGGTGAGTGAGGCTGGGCAGCATGCTGCTTTAATAGCAAGTAAATGCAATGACTTCTTGACAAAGAACTTAACCTCTATCAGGAGACAGAGTCAGAACTGTCTAGAGGAATTTTATATTTCTCTGCCAATGTCAGGAAGAAAACTATATTGCCATTATAGCTGGCAGATTATTTTTTTTTTCCATAAAAAATCTTTCTTGAAGACAGGAAGTAAGAAAAAGTCCTTCAAATCTCTGTCCTCTTTGAGAAGACTTTTTTTTTTTTTTTTTTTAATTATTAGGGCTTTAAAAAACATTCTTATGTTTAAATTAGATATCTTCTTTTCATTTAAATTCTTTGCTTTTTTTTTTCTCTGTGTGTGTGTGTAATAAAAACAGAAATGAAATAAGATGCAAATGAGTATCTAAAGACACAAGCAAGGTATGAGAAATTGCTCAAAATTTTTTGCCAACCTAATTCATTGGATAAGTAAAATCAAAAAAAGTTAATCAGTAACTGAAACTTTTTCACTTTTTTTTTTTTTTTTTTTTTTTAGGTCAGAAATACATCAGAATCAACAAGCTCCACTGATCTTTTGTCTTAACCTGAGTTTTGTTTTCAGAAAGCAGTAACCAGACATCTAATCAAAAACTTCTGGTCAACATTACCACAACAAATCTTTGTCCTGAACAGTTGCCAGATACCAGTGAGATGAAGAATCCTTGTCGTTGGTGATACTCTACTTCTAGGAGGCTTACACTATTTCAATATTCCCATCTGCTTATATAAGTCAGTAGATGTATAGTTCTGTACAACTCATGCACTTTCAGGACATGGGCTTCAAAAAATCTTCTGCTCCCTTTTTCTTTTCTGCTGCACTGTTTGCCCCCGCACTCTGAAACACTGAGTTTCAGAACAATCTTGGATTTTCCTCACCGGTCTTCTTCCCAGTGTGCCAGCAGGAAGTGAGAATGGTACAGACTGAAAAAAAATCCCTCCTGGCCTTTTGCTGTTCACAGACAGGGTATTTTTCTTTATTTTCCAAACACTACTGAGCAGGAGCATGGCAGTCAATCCATGACAAAGTACAAAGGATGTTACTGGAAAGAAGAAGAAAAGATGACATAAGGCACGCAATGGCACTGTTGTTGCTCATTGCTTGCCACACTTCAAGCTTACTTGTCATCCTTCCTTTCCAGGAGAGAGCATGAGAAGTAGTTTGCTGTCTGCCACAGCATGAGTGTCTGCAGACAGTGCCTGCAACAGTTACTGATAACACACTTTTACATGCACCTTGGACTTTGAGACTAGGAAAGTAACTGCAGTGACAATTCAAAATCAATTTCTTCAGCAGGTAGGGATGGAAAGAAACCACAGTCATGAACTTGACAAAATAAAACATGAAGATTAAGATAGAATTATGGGGGAAAAGAAGAACTCCCCCTTCTAATTCCACTCCTAGATGAGGTAAGTGTCCTACAAATTAATTTATCTCAAAATCTCCTGTCTTACCACAACTATTTTTTGGTCTGTTCAGAGGCACTACCACTAATCGCTGTGCCACCCCGCACCAACTGTGACCAGGAAGGTATTGGGCACATCAGGGGTGTTAGCTGACCTCAAGATAGCTTCTCGACCTGTCTGAAGATGTCCTCTTCATTGCACCATATGACATAATTTCCATGCCACATGAAAACCCCCACAAAACCATGAGTGCTGAAAACCACTGCACTGAATTCCAGATGTGAAGAAATAAACTTTTATCACAAAATACAACTTTTTTCCTCATGCCCCTTCCTCTTCTAATCCTTTCTGTTTACCACTCAAAATCCGAAGCCCGTGAAGAGATTCTCCACGGCTTTTGAATAGGATTTTCATGCAAATTAATCTATGTCATCAGGTTTGGATTTTTTAGACCTCTCCTCCTCCCTCTCCCTAAGAATGGAAGAGCTATTACCTCCCCAGCACTTGTCTATAAATCTTGATGATATATAGAATCAGTAAATCTATTCTTTACCCTAACACTGCATATTTTTTGTTATGATCTTTTCTTTCTTTTTGGGTTAGAGAAGTGATATGAGTTACATTTGGATCATTTCCAGTCTTACTGTTGTGTGCCATACTAAGCACCACAATGATCCTTAATTGGCAGTAAATAAGAAAAAGCAGTCATCCTTGGAAAGCAGCTGCTCTATGAATATATGATATAATGTTTGTGTGGAGGCTGTGGTAGGAAGGTTTCAGGTCACAGCTTAAAAGGAGGGCTTTGACACTTCATGTGCTGAACTAATAATAACTCCATATATTATTTGAGGGAACAGGATGGGCAGGAACGTCAGACAGGCAGTCTCACCACTGGACAGAAATGAGACCACTCTGTTCTATGAATTGGACTCCACTCCCTTTTGTCCTTCACTGTGTAAATTGGACAAATTGGACAAATTATGACAATTTGAGTGTGGACCATTATGCTGACTTTGTAGCATTTCACACTGGATACATTTGGTATTGCTTTTGAGATCAGTGAGCCCAGTGAAACAATGGGATCTGGCTGTTAAATCTAGTTTGCAGTGTGTAGGAAGAGACTGGCCTGTTTTTCCGTAGGGGATGTGCTCACTTCTTTGTTAACATGATATGAGCAGGCTACCATTTTTCAAAGACAGGAAATAAATGTAATTTACTTGGTAATTTCTTTTTCTTATCACTAGATAGAACACAAGTTATCTCCAAATTTAATTTATTTGAATAATACTGTTAAAAGAAACAGAGAGAAAAGACAAAAAGAGAAAGGTATTCACCTTTTTTATATGGCTGCAATTGGGCTATGCTGTCCTTTAATTTTCAAATATAGCAAACCTGGAGAGCTTTTCTGAGCAATTGCAACCAGGTGGATGTAAATTCATTGCCCAACAGCAAATTAATTTACTTAGGTATGATGCATCTTCTTCCTCTTCTCATTACGGTAATTGAATATTCATCACATAACAAGTGCAGTTAATTAGCAGATTACTCATTTACTGGACAAATAATGAACATCTTATTCTGAACAAAGAAGGGGAATAGGAAAGCCAGAGGGAGAGAAAAGGAAACATACATTTTTATAAGGCTAATATTTAAATTAGCCTTCTTTTAAATAAAGAGAGAAAAAGGAATCACCAAATATATGCAATTAACTTTTATTATTATTATTATTATTTAACGATAGCTATACTGTATACAGAGATAGTGTAGCTCAGGCTTTGTGCAGAATAAGTAAATTTCTTGCCACTATGTTCCCATAGAAATCAATGGTAAGCCTCCCATAATATCAACAGGGCTGGATTTTGCTCCTGATATTTCAAAAAGAAGGGAATATTATCATCAGTTTAAAACAAACAATAAACCTTTATGATACATCAAACTCGATTCTTTAATTTATTATGCTGTTGGTTCCTGAAGGCTTTTTGTCTGCCTGTCAGCATCAGTGTTTTCTTTTGTCTAATGTTTAGGCAGTAAAGATTTTTCAGGAAGGCCATTTTTGTCTCCTCCATTTGTTCACAATGCCTTCCCTGCCCATAATTCAGACTCTCAGATTGTATACTACAATCTTGCTGTCGCTAGCCAGAAAGCTATATAAATTGGCATAGCTCCATTAAGGGCAGTGGAGCCAACCAAATTACCTAGATGGAGAATATGATCCTTAATATCGAAGTTTACTTACTCTCCCCACCTTCCCTTCCCCCCCTCCCCCGACTGGTACTGCAAGATAACTCAGGTTTCTTGCTAAGGTATCTAGACGTTATGCGGATATTTACCAGACTCTAAAATGCAAAGGAAGCAAAATAAATCTCTGATATAATTCTGCTAATGTCAGTGGTCTCATACCAAATTTAGTTGCATCCAGCATCTTAAAGCTGTACCAAGTATAAATTCTCATTGAAAAAATCAGTGGTGAGAGGAAACAGTTCTTATAGGTGAAGCTAGAGCTGTATTGCATGAAGCTACTTGACAGGCTCTATTTGTGGGAGGTTTTCCTTAAGTTGTGATAGTTGAGCATTATACTACAACCTGTTGGTACTTGATGGAATGATTCTGATATTGGCTAAATTTCACAAGTTTGGGACTATGTTAAGCATAGGTATGCTTAGGTATCAGACCAAAAAAATCATATATTTGGAAGTAAAGTTTTGACAGATTTAGGGTTTGGACTGAAGAGTAGGAAAGGAAGAGGGAGCATAGAGCGGATAAATACAGAAAAAAAATAAAGATTTTGGGGCAGGGGAAGGAGGCAAGATCTGGTGACTGCTTTCTCTTAACAAATGCCCATTCCCAATTATGCTGGCCCAAGAAGTTCCTGTTGTCCCCCAAATGAAGGCATATTTTATTGAGACTGGAAATAGTTTCGTCAGCCCCTGGATTTATATTTAGCATCACTGAATGATTATATTCCTCATTATGATTATATATGCCTCATAATTTACTTAGTAGGAACTTATAATGCTTTCGAGCCCCGCTAAACTTTGTGCTAAGTTTTTATAAACAACTGAGAGAAGTGAGGTCTTTAAATGTGTGTGGGCTTGCAGTGGTAGTGCAAGAGGGTTTTGACAACTGGACTGATCTCTCTGCTGCAGATGTATTCTGCTGCAGCAGAATGTATACAGCAGATGTATTCTGCTGCAACTGAATACAATAATTTCTAGATAAAGTTATATTTGTCATATATCAGAGGCTATGCCTTTTAGTGACTATTTCTGTTTGTAACTTCTCTTGCTGTAAAATGAGCTATATTAGCCCACCATTCAACCTTCTTACTATGCTTACAGTGAGTGAATTTATGAAACTCCACATTTTGGAAACTGCAGAACTGGAGTGGCACCATAGGAAATGGGAAACAGCAACCCAAAACACCAAACAAGTCACAGTTCTGTCCCATGCTAAATTATTGGGTTTGAAAGTTATTTTATCTCCCCTTTTATTTATCTTTTTCCTGTATTAATTAGAGTAGCAGCAGTAGAAAGTAAAGGATAATAAGTTTTTTTTAAGTATGTAAACAGTAGAAGGAAGACTAGAGATAATATGGGTCCCCTGCTGAACAAGGGGGGTGTCCTAGTAATGGGGGACACTGAGAAGGCAAAGATACTGAATGCCTTCTTTGCTTCAGTCTTTGCTTCAAAGACTGCCCCCCCCCCAGGATTCCTGGACCCTGGAGGGAGGAGAAAGAGTCTAGGAAATGGAGATCCCCCCCCTGGGTTGACGAAGGAGTGGTTTGGGAGTGTCTGAGTGGGATCAACGCACATAAATCCATGGGCCCCGATGGGATGCATCGATGTGTGCTGAGGGAGTTAGTGGAGGTGATCGCTGAACCACTCTCTATCATCTTTGAAAGGTCCTGAAGAACAGGAGAGGTGCCTGAAGACTAGAGGATAGCCAATCTCACTTCGGTCTTCAAGAAGGTCAAGAAAGAGGATCCGGGAAACTACAGGCCAGTCATTCTTACCTCTGTCCCTGGAAAGGTGTTGGAACAGCTTGTTCTGGATGCTATCTCCAAGCAATTGGAAGAGAAGAAAGTTATGAGGAGTAGTCACCATGGATTCACCAAGGGGAAATCGTGTTCAACCAACCTCATAGCCTTCTATGATGTCATCGCCAGCTGGGTAGTCGAGGGGAGAGCAGTGAATGTCATCTACCTTGACTTTAGCAAGGCTTTTGACGCTGTCTCCCACGACATCCTGCTAGCAAAGCTGAGAAAGTGTGGGATAGTAAGTGTGAGTGTGTAAGAGTGTGGACAGTAAGGTGGGTTGAGTACTGGCTAACTGACTAAGCTCAGAGGGTGGTGATCGGTGGTGCAGAGTCCGTCTGGAGACCTGTGACTAGTGGTGTTCCCCAGGGGTCGGTGCTGGGTCTGGTCTTGTTCAACATCTTCATCGATGATGTTGATGAGGGAATAGTGTCCACCCTCAGAAAATACGCCGATGATACAATGCTGGGAGGAGTGGCCGACATGCCAGAAGGCTGTGCTGCCATTCAGCAAGACCTGGACTGGCTGGAGAGATGGGCAGGAAGAAACCAAATGCAGTTTAACAAGAGAAAGTGTAGAGTCCTGCACCTGGGAAGGAACAACCGGACGTATCAGTACAGGCTAGGGGATGACCTGCTGGAGAGGAGCTCTGCGGAGAAGGACCTGGGGGTCCTGGTAGACGACAGGTTGACCATGAGCCAGCAGTGTGCCCTGGTGGCCAAGAAGGCCAATGGGATCCTGGCATGCATAAAAAGGAGCATGGCCAGCACGTCAAGGGAGGTGATCCTCCCCCTCTACTCTGCCCTGGTCAGGCCTCACCTGGAGTACTGTGTCCAGTTCTGGGCTCCCTGGTACCAAAAAGACAGGGATCTCCTGGAAAGAGTCCAGCGGAGGGCCACAAAGATGGTACGGGGCCTGGAGCATCTTCCCTATGAGGAAAGACTGAGAGACCTGGGTCTGTTCAGCCTTGAGAAGGGAAGACTGAGAGGGGATCTCATCAATGTGTATAAATATCTTAAGTGTGGGAGACAGAGGGATTTGGCCAACCTCTTTTCAGTGGTTTGTGGGGACAGGACAAGGCCCAATGGTCAAAAAATGGGTCAGAGGAAGTTCTACACGAACATGCAAAAAAACTTCTTCACGGTAAGGGTGATGGAGCACTGGAACAGGCTGCCCAGGGAGGTTGTTGAGTCTCCTTCTCTGGAGATATTCAAGGGCCATCTGGACGCCTACCTGGGCAACCTGCTCTAGGGAACCAGCTTTGGCAGGGGGATTGGACCCGATGATCTCTTAAAGTCCCTTCCAACCCCTACAATTCTGTGATTAGCTCAATTGAAAAACAAAACAAAACAAAACAACAACAAGAAAAAAATGTGAGATTGTTTTCTATGCTTAATCTTCCAAAATTCCTGCAATTATTGTGAAGAACAACTCTTCAGATGGAGCTCTTAAAATTTAGTTTATCTCACCAAAACTAAGCCCAGACATCTTTGTTCTGACCATGAGAAAATAGACAATTGTATTGAGTCAGAGATTACTGTCTGGATGCTAGTAATATGCAACAGTAAAATGACTGTTTTACTCCTCGAGTAGCTTGAGCTTTTTTCTCCAATAAAAAGTAACTCATCCATAAATCAGAACATGTTCAGTTATTTACCTGCTGTGTATTTGGTTGAACTGTAAGGAACAGAAATCCACCCTGGCAAGCCAGAGAGCACTGAAGGGAAAACATATCTTTAAAAAGAAATCGTATCGCTAAACTTTTGTTCTACAGAAGAAGACATCTAGATTAGTCTTGCTATTTTATTTAAAAAGACTGTTTTATCTCCAAGGACAGATGCTGGATATAGCATATCAGAACACGCATAACCAAAGGGTGATATGTGGAAGAACAGGTTGAAAACTGTCCTTGAGACATTTCTTTTTGAGATGAAAGTGGAGAGCTGCATCATGCTAGATTTGTACTCTTCATCTCTAGCAGTGTTTTTGGCTAGAAGAGGGCATTACCAACTATGTCCTGGCATGACACACATTGGAGTTGGAATAGGTAAATTGCAAATGAGCTATAAAGGGGAATATACAGTTGTGGTGAATGGGTTCATTAGCATTATAAGCACTGCGTATAGATGACCTTCAGAGCAGAAGTCCCTGAACTGATGAATGATGCTCACTGGCACCATACAATGGGAACAAACCATTTTGTATTGGCATTTCTTCAAAAAGCAGCTGCTCTGAACTCCAGCCAGAGACAGGCTATATAGGCATTTGCTAGTTCCTGCTTGGATCACCTGGGGCCTCACCACCAATACTGTATTATAATATTAACTGGATGAATCACTCAATGGGAACTGTTAACAACTTACTTCAAACTTGCATCAAATGAGTATGCACAAGCCCAAGACTTTGCTTAATGTGATGTTTCAACACAACAAAATGTTTCCACCCATAGAAAAGAATTGTAGACAGTAAAACAGGAAGCTTTTTGAGAAACACAAGGAGGAGCCATGTTGTAGCCAGAAACTAAATGCCACTAAAAATATGAGACAGAAAATACTTGGACTGTCAGTTTTTAAGTAAGTAAAGTATCACTTTACCATCAGTCGTAATCCATCCCTCAGTCTGGCAAGCTCCATAGGTTTTATGAAGTTGTTTGTATCCTATATCTATCTACATCCAGCAGATGTAGGACTGTCCTCACAGGACATAAATAAACTTTGCTCCACATTTCCATGTACAGTTCCTTCACCGAGAACTAAGCTTAAATGTTTGTTACAGTTCTCTGTCAGAAACCAAAGCTTCCTGTATATAAATAAAAGAAATAAAAGAATGAAGCAAAACGGGCAAGTGGGTATGTTGTTGCACCTACTCCTCTCTAACTGTTATGTATTTAACATCCTTGGGAGAATGGGAGTTTTTCAAAATATATAATACACAAGTTTGAGTCCCAGCTGCAGAACAGGAACTTGAGTCAAATTTATATAGATGAGCATTGGTTTGCTCTCTATGGGCCTTTGGGTATTCCTCACATCAGTCCTGAAATACCACTTTGCAGTTAAGAAACTTTTCCAACAGAAAGTACAGTGTTGATTGAGAAATATATTCAGGAAGTCGTATGTGCAATTAAAACTTACCTGATCACTCCTTCAATTAATAACTGGTCTCCTTCATTTTTAGTTTGTGACCTTGATTTGATAGTATCTTCTGCTCATATTCCAAGTGATTTTTGCAGGCAGAAAGAAATCACAGTAGCAGTTCAAGGCAGCTACAGAAGGAAAATGTAGAGTTAGCTTAGGGACAGAAGGGTTAAAAAAACGTAGTTTTCCCACCCTGGTAACAGCTACTGTGAGCAGGTGAATGGATTTAGTGATCCTGCCAGGTGCCTGTCTGAGGGAAAAAAACACCAGAGGTAGAGCCTGAGGGAGAGATTTAATGATAAGGGGTTACCATGAAAATATGTGATTCATATCTCATCTGTTGAAACTCATACACGTGTTGGTTAAAGTTTACATGAAATCCTGCAGTTTTCTCAAAGCCTCAGTTATTGCAGAGTCATTTCAGAGGCTGCTATGCTGGTTAATTACTATCAGATATGTTATGTGAAACTCTTGCCAGTTCAGCTAGGTGAAAATCTGGGAATCTAGCACATCCTTTAGATGAAAGAAAAATTCTGGCACACAGTGAAATATGTGAGTAATGCACCAGCTCAAGTATTTAGAGCAGAGCGCAACATGCAAAATTCAAAGTGAAATGTTCAGTACCTCAAGATCTGGCAAACTGACTGGATAAGCAGCATGAGAATCAAAGTGCCTGCTGAGCAACATCACACAAATATGTCCAAGGAAACTAAACTGTCAAACTGGGGACTCTAACCTAGAAGAGGGGCAGCATGAATATATAATGCCGAGAGAAATGCAGCAGATATCCTAAGAAAGTTAAAGTAAGATGACTTGGGTTTAAAGAGTGCACCATCTTCTCCATCTGAGAAAAAAAAAATTCCCTCCAGTTTAATATTTCAGTTATTTTACTGAATGCTACTGATACATGTTACTGTCTGAAGTGTTATTAGTAGGATGTGAAAAGTTCAAGGGCATTTCCTATGCTAGGGATTGTATTTCTTTTCCAAATAATAAAGTTAATAGACAGAAATGAATCTTGAAGAAGAGATCATTTCAAAATGCAAGCCACGTAGGAGAGATGATCAGCCTGTCCTCTATTAATCTTGCTATACTTCATACATCTGAATCTATTATTTGTATAGTGTTTATTCTCTAATAAGGTAAAATCAAAACCTGTATCCCCAGTAGCTCAGGAAGGTCACTGGTGTGAATTAATCACTAACCAAGTAAAAGAGTTGTACTCCAAGGAAATTGTGATCAATTCTGATCTGCATATTAATTGATGGCTCATTCAGGAAAGTGTTAAAAAGCAATTTACAGTTGGACAAAGTGAATTAATTCAGTGGAAATGTCTTTATAATAGATATATAGCTGTCCATGTTGGAAAGGAAAATATTAAACATCAAATCTGCAAATATACTGCTGCAGAAGAACCACACGTATGCTCTGCAAAGGGAGACGGGTCTAAGCAAAAGTGCATGTATTTCCATCATCATATGAAAGCTAAGATTGCTCCAAAGAAGAAAGGACTTGGAATAAGGATGGATGAGTCCAGAATATTATCTTCAACAAATGAATAAACACCAGAAAACTCACACAATTAAAATGTGCTTGCTAACAGGAGTTGCACTTTAACCAAACAAACTTCTATGGCTTATCTATGCAAGGGGAGTGCATTTTGAGTTAGTCAATTGAATTCAGAGTAATGTTGTTTCTCATGAGATAAACAGACCCCCAAAGTCCCAAAAGTTCTTTGTCCTGGACTTTATCAAACATAATGAAATTCAGGATTAAATCATCAGTACTTTTCAGCAGGTTCCAGATCAATGACTTCACTGCTCAATCAACCTTCCATCTCAAAAGCCTAGGATCTGCAGTGTGCCTAGGGACTGGCAGAATTAGGTGGTTTCAGATCAGGAAACGTATGCATGTGTGTGTATATACTAAAACAGAGCCCCTACCTAACGCACACCCTGGACAGTTCTGTGTTTGCTCTCTACTTCATACTGAGCAAGCATCAGATGAAGATGTTCACTAACAGTCACTGCAGAGAATAAAGGAACTCAAAACATCTTCAAGGATATTTGAGTCCAATTACAGACCAGCAGGCAGAAAGCTAATGCATATGTCAGAGTACCAAGTACTTCCTTCACAACGGTCTGCCTGGGGAGTGAGACGCTGGGTGCTGCACCAACATCTGCTTGTTGATAATATTGAGGGATAGCTCAAGGGAAAACTTATCATTGCATATAAAAATTAGAATAAAAATGGCCACTCTGGGCCATATCTTGTGCATCTCTAACAGCAGCCAGTAGCAAATTCTAGGCAGAAAGTGTAAGGGATACTTACTTAAGGGATCTCAATACTGAGACCTGTCTGAACTTTTCACAGTCAGCTTTAGCTCAAGCAATTGTAAGTAATTATATATTGGCTGCAAGCTTTGTTACTCTCCTTATTCATGTTTTCTTTACAAACTTGTTTCTGTTAAGATGGGGAAACCCAGGTCCTCACACAGGTACTTTAAAGACCTTCCGTAACTGTAAAACTGACTGTAATTCTTGATTTTTTTTGTAACCTATGTTTTTATCCCTTGTAAATTCATCACAGAATCTGAAAGTTTTCAAAATATTTTGAAAGCCATGTGTATTTAAGCAACAGGATCACCATAACCCAAATGTCATTGACACCTCCAAAGAAATCTAATACATCCTTTGGTGACAGGAAGTCTAATTTTTGTAAGGATTACTTCTGTTTACAAAAAAAAAAAAAAAAGGAAAAAAAATGACTCTTCCTTGATACTATATACTATATGCTTAACTATCAATACTTTGTTATACCCGTTTTGTCCCTTTTAACAAAATGAAATAACAGCTTGCACTTCACAGTAACTCTGGAATCCCTTTGTAAACATCAGCATCACATTTTCTCCCTTCCACTCTTCCCCTGTTCTGATCTTGAAGTTGTATTGCAATATACATTGTTCTGAAAAGGTCATGTTAGATATTCAGTGCTTCAGTCATGCAAGCACCAAGTCAGAACTGTAGCAACAGAACACATTTTGTGACTATAAGGCGACAAGACTGTCTGTAAGAAGCCAGGCAGAAATAAGTGCATGCAAATTTTTGCAGCAAGAACCTGACCAAGGCAGCAAGATTTGAGCACGACATCAATCTATGGTGCAAATATCAAAATGAAAGACTCATCATGACAATATAATTAATAGTAACTATGTTGGAAAGATTAATTGTTTAGAGTATCTCCCCAAAAAGATTGCAGTCACTTAGATGACAGTATCAGAAAGTTTTCTTTGACAATACTAACAATAACGCCAAATCATACTGGTAGTGTGGACAGCCCAATGTCTCCACAAAATTGTCATTGTATATTTTAACTAGCTAGTTCACATTCCTTTCACTGTTTCATACAAACATTACCAAATTACCAGACATTTAATGGATAAATAAGGAAGAGATAGGTGTGGGGTAAGGAGGAATAAAGTCATCCTATGAAAAGCAGTAGCTGTCTGAATGCTCTGAATGGATGACACCACCAGAAGGATGGAGACCCACACATGGAACTCTATGAGCAGCTAATTAAAGGATGCTCAACTTGTAAGAGAGCCACTCAGACTACTAATTTCTAATATTCCTGAGTCCATAGGATTAGAATATATATATATATATATTTTCTTGGAAGAGGGAAGGAATTGTTTCAGATAATAGAAATAAGTGAGCCTAAATGTTTTTTCTCATGAGAAAAAAAAAAAAAGTTTCAGCTTTGTAGCTGAAACTTTCTATTAGGTTGTGTCCTAACTATATTTATTTTTTTATTTTTTTATTTTTTTTTACTTTTTAAAATAAATAGCATTGTGGGGAATCATTAAAATTAGTAAATGATTAGTGTCTTCAGTACCTAGAAGAGTTTAAGTGCTGCAAAAATGTTTGTGTTGAAACTCTATATAACAACAACAAAAGCACAGTTCAGATCAACTCACTTTCACTTGCAATGAAAACAGAATACCTTCAAAATAAAAGGGGTTGCTCAGTCACTGAGACATGACTACATAAGCTGTTTACTACTTTGTCCTGGTTTTGGCTAGGATAGAATTAATTTTCCTTCTAATAGCTGGTATGGTGCTGCGTTTTGGATTTAGGATGAGAATAATATAGATAACATGCTGATGTTTTAATTGTTGCATAGCAGTGCTTACACAAAGCTAAGGACTTTTCAGCTTCTTACATCACCCTGCCAGTGAGGAGGCTGGGGGTGCACAAAGAGCTGGGAGGGGACAGAACCAGAACAGCAGACCCAAACTGGCAAAAGTACTATTCCATACCATATGATGCCATTCTGAAAAACTAATATGGGGTGGCTGTCTAGGGTGGGGGGGACCTCTGCTCGGGGATGGGCTGGGTGGTCAACGGGTGGTGAGTAATTGCATTGTGATCACTTTCTTTTTACATTATTTATTATTATTATTATTAATTATTATTATTATTATTATTATTTCTCTTTCTCTTTCTTTTCTGTCCTATTAAACTGTTTTTATCTCAACCCACAAGCTTTACTTTTTTTCCCAATTCTCTCCCCCATTCCACTAGGGGGAAGGGTGAGCGAACAGCTGTGTGGTGCTTAGCTGCTGGCCAAGTTAAACCACAAGGCACTTAAAAGAAATCCAAGGATCAAAATTTTGTAGATTCTTCAGGGATAAAGAAATTGCTCTTAGCTTTCATTTTTGATATTGGTTGCTTCAGCTTATGCAGCCATAGTGTAACAGAATCACAGAATAGTTGAGGTTGGAAGGGACCTCTGAAGATCATCAAAGTCCAGCTCCCCAGCCACGCAGGACCACCTAGAGCACATTGTGCAGGATGGCATCCAGATGGGTTTTAAATATCTCCAGAGAAGGAGACTCCACATCCTCTCTGGGCTACCTGTTCCAGTGCTCTGCCACCCTCACAGCAAAGTACCACCCTTTCATATTCAGATCGAACTTCCTGGGCTCCAGTTTGTGCCCATTGTCTCTCGTCTTCTTGCTAGGCACAACTGAAAAGAGACTGGCTCCATCCTCTTGATACCCTCCCCTCAGATTTTTAAATACATTGATGAGGTCTCCCCTCAGTCTTCTCTTTTCCAGGCTAAACAGGCACAGCTCTCTCAGCCTGTCCTCATAGGACAGGTGATCCAGTCCTCTAATCATCTTAGTAACCCTGCTCTGAACTCACTCCCTTATCTCTATGTCCCTCTTGTATACTGGGGAGCCCAGAACTGGACACAGTACTAAGGTGTGGCCTCACCAGGACTGAGTAGAGGGGGAGGATCACCTCCCTCGGCCTGCTGGCAACACATTTCTGAATGTACCTCAGGGTACCATTGGCCTTCCTGGCCACAAGGGCACATTGCTGACTCATGGTTAACCTGCTGTCCGCCAGGACTCCCAGGTCCTTCTCTGCAGAGCTGCTTTCCAGCAGGTCAGCCCCCAGCCTGTACTGGTGCTTGGGGTTATTCCTCCCTAGGTGCAGGACCCTGCACTCGCCTTTGTTGAACTTCATGACCTTCCTCCTGGCCTATCTCTCCAGCCTATCATGTAGAAAAATCGTATAAAATAATGTATTATTATTTACACTGTATTACTTCACTCAAAAGAATGTCACAGTCCAACGTACAGTAGGAAAGGTGAGTAACTTTCTCCAAGTACATCTGCTTCAATAGGCCTAATTAAAAATCAACAGATTCTAAATCTTTATTTACGCTGAGGGAGACTTCTGGGCCCAGACCAATGAAGAAGGAACACTAGGTTAAAAATTCTTAGTAGGGCTAGGAATGTGGTAATTACGTGAGTCAGTTTTGCCAGTATTGGGTTTTGCAAATCTCATTTGGAAATGAGAAGGCATTTCAGATGGCTGCATATGCCATGAAGCAGACCTTTATATAGGACTTTGATTCTTTTTTGCTGTTTTTCTTCAGTTCTCTTTTCCTGCATTTTTCTTCACACCATCCTGCTAGAACAGTTTTGCGTGTATAACTTGTCAGCTAGAGATTGAGGATGCTCCCCAATTCATCTGTGATACCTGCTGGATATCAGTTACTGCTGTTTTATACCCCCTCAAAAAATAGATTATTAATCTTTTTGCTGCATAACACTGGGATCTAATAAACTACTAGGAAATAGAAAAGAGAAACTGTGGTCTCCAGTCAGAGACAATATCCACCTAGTTTGGTAACCTGTCTCTGATCAGGTGTTTCAGAGGAACAAAGGAGAGAGAGACCCTATGGTACGTTCACATTCTAAGGTACTCAGAATAAGACCAAGAAAATTTAAAAGCCTCCCTCTATGTGAAGCTGTTAGAAAAGGCCTGTATCCCCCTCTCAAACTGGCTCCAAAATTCTGTATTTCCCTTTCCTTTTATTGCACATCAAGGAGAAATGGAAAGCTTATCTGCTTTAACTTGTCTTCCAGCTTTCATCAGTTTGTAACATATAAGGGTCATTATTTAAAAATGCTTATTTCAATTTGTTTTAAAGCATTCTGTCTTCCTTTAGCAATTATAGATACTTGAAAAATATAGAGTCTTATTATAATGTTTTAGTTCAAACAAGAAAATTGCACTGGTAGTGCATGATTTAGAGATACATGATTTAGAAAGTTCAAGCTCCCGGTGAGGGGGAGAAAGAGGTATTTCAATTCAAAATGCTTTTTCTCTCAATAGCAAAAGAATGAATAAATATTCAGTGGATGATTATATTTATCACCCTAAAAATATTGAAATATTTTTTGGTTCAAGAAGCAAAACAAAATATGCAGAACTACACCAAATTTGTATGAAACTGCCTACACTTGTAGATCATAATTTCAAGAAGCATTTTTAGTTTTTTATGTACATGTTCATTAACATCTTGAGATTTCTTAAATGCTTCACAAATATATATAATAGATATTATATTTAACAAAGATATAATATAAACTTAATTGTAATTAGATTTTATTCTTAAATGTGAATAAGTGGATTATAAAGGATACAAAGTATTATATTAATATGTAATAAATCCAATTAATGTGTAATTTATGTATATATATATATGTATATATGTAAACTAAATGCATTTAATAACACTTCATTAAAGTTGGAATGAGAACAATGCAATCATTTTATTTATTTATTTATTTATTTTTGTGGAACTTGTAATTGTGTTTCTTTGTATACAACTAAAGTCATAGCCCAAAATAGCCATGGGTCATATTGTTCACTTAGTGGATTTATTTTTTATTTTTATTTTTTAATGGTTTCAGCCACTGCTACTTCAATGCAAGATACTTTTCTGCATCATCTACATCAACTCTCAGAAGAAAATTTCCAAATGGGTGAAACTGTGTCCAATGTATTTTAAATTTTCTACTGTATTTTGTTGTTTTCTAGGTGTTTCTATATACTTTGTCTATTGACATTACTGACTCTGTTTCACGCTTTCTGTTCCTGAGATGTTGCACTATTGGGGTCAGGCTTTTTGCATTGCTAGAGTTGGAACTTCTTTTCAATTTTACTATTTGGCCACAACTTCAGCTTTCTCAACTGTAATATACTCCATTCATCCTTTCTTTTAAATAAGAGAGCTTTAATTTTAGCTTTCCTTCATTCTTTTTATTCAGGTTGTATGCATTTGTTCTGAGATACCAATTCATATGTTTAAACATCCTCCCTGATGCCTGTATAAATTTTACTTTTTTTTTTTCTTCCTTTTTACCTTTTAATTTCTTCTTATCACATTTCTTAACTTTTTCACAATTTCGCTCTTTAGCATACAACTATTTTAGTGAATATTGGATATTTTGGCTTTTGTTTCATTGATAAGAATGGTAAATGTAAATGCAATGATCATTGATTAGTAAATTTTGAATCAAGCTCAGCACTCAACTCATTTCTTTCCTTCACTACGAATTTACCTGTGATAATGCAATACTATTCCATTTCAGGTGTCTAAAAGTGTATTTTTCCTGTTATGCCTTAATGAGTCAATCTATTTTAACTTAACCTTGTGTGTCAGGTAACTGAATATACCTTTTATTTCTTCTTTCTGTCCTGATATGATTTCCCTTAGTATGTTTCAAGTACTCTCATTCTCTTGGTTGGCTGATTTATAGTACGGATCTTTGCTATGTTTTCATTTCTTGTGGTTAGATTTGAACCCATAGGAATTCTTTTTTTCCTGGTAAGACAGGAGACCTTTATTTGCTTGACTTCGGGCTTTAGTACAGTGCCACCTCTCCCAAGAAGAAGGACCTTCCTGATCTGAAAACTTCTCCTCTATATAACATATCTGTTCAAAGACCTTAATTCCTGGGGAAGTTGCTTCCTGTCTTCTCAACTAATTGGCAGGTGACAATCAAAATAATGAAGACCTATGAAAGGGAAAGCCATAGGTGTCTTGCAAATATTGATCCCCTCTTGCAAGAGAAAGGCTTTAAATTAAACAACCCCCTGAAATATTGTTAATGTGAAGAATATACAAGTTTTATGACTGCAAGTTTTATTCTAAATAAGCAGGGGAGCATTTCCTTTAAACTAGAAAACATGCTTAAATAACTATTGTCTTTTGTTTATTTTCTAATAAAACAGTTTGACAAACTAAAAAGTAATCTCTCCACCAGTATCATAAAACAAAAAACAGCAACAACAAAACTAAAAAAGTACGAACACTTCACTGATGAGATTCAGAGCATCACAACTACAATGACGTATGCCATAGTGCAAGGTGAAGATGTTAGTATAAGATATAAATATAGGACATAACACAAAATTATGCTCAAAACTTAATCATTTTTTCCAAGATTAAACTGCAATGGCGGAAAAATAAACATTCCATTTTTAATATAGAGTATTTTGCCAAAACACAATTATATGATAGGAAATTATTTCAATTATTGACTCAGATTATCAGTCGCTCACTGAATAAGATTTATGCAGACTAGTGGGTCTACATCTCATTTTTGGTGTCCTTTCAGTTCATGGCAGTCTTGTCTGTGGAATGGTTGGAAAATTGTTTTCAGTGGGAATTATTTGACTGAGTCAACAAACTGAGAACACTGCTGTTCATAAGGATATGCACCATTTGGAATAGTTCTGTTTGCTGGGACTTTACAGATGCTAAGGAGAACCATAATACAATGCTTCTAAGTCAGAAGAATAACAGAACAGCAGTATAAAAATATATATATTGTATGTGAATGCAATTAAATGGTGACTCACAGGATGCTGGAAAGAAGGATTAAAGGTGTACCTGGACCAGGAGCAGTTTAGAGAGCACACTGTTCCTGCTATATTGTTATATGACATGAGTCAATATACACTATCTCAGAAGTGATGTCCTTACCAGAACATTTTGGAAGCCTCAAACAGACCAAAATGAAGTGTCTAAATGATATATTTTTTTTTCCCATAACATTGAAAACAAACAGAAAGTCTCTCCAGTTGTTCACTGGAGTCTCAAGATTTTTTCAATATTGTTAAGAAATCTTGGAAAATAGGAGCTATATGAGAAGTATTAGAATCGGTCTGTAGTGCAGATCTTGTTATATTTTTCACCCTACATCTGCTAGTTGGAAAAAAAAAAAAAAGAAAAAAGAAAAAGAAAAAAAACACATTTTTATAAAATATAATTGCAGTGTGATTTGAATGCCAGAAAGCCACTGCCTAAGTAAGATGTTTGTTTCAGTTGTCCCAGCTGTATGTTGCCAATGTAGACTAGTTTAATTGCGGGCATTCGTTAAAGTAAATCATTATCTATCATTGTCATTCCAGAATGATAAAACATTAAAATAGATGCAACATTCAGCACTATTTAGACAGATCTGAAGATATTCAAAAAGTATGCATTCTGAGTCTTTAGATTTTATGCATTTGCTAGAAAGACCTTTCAGTTCAAAATGTAAGCCAAATTGTTCATAAAATACCGTAAACTAGTAGAGGAAAAAAGGATAAGCCTTCTAATTTCCCCATTTGTCTGAAATTGGAAATGCTATAGAGATGCTTAATTATTGTCATTTCATCAGGATATCTCTTCAGTCAATGAATGAAACAGGTATTGTGAGATATCATATATATATATATATATATATATATTTGTTTTCCTCAGCAGGGGGAAATCCATAGGTCCCCAGCAAGATGTGATAAAGGAAAAGTGGATATGATATGACATGATACTTGCAATTTAAGACAGTCACATGTATGACAAAAATATTCTTTAATGATTAAGAATGACCAATCTCAGTATTAAGGGAACTATATTTTGGCACCCCAGAGAAACTTTAAAGCTCCTTTGTGTAGCATGTAATGGAAGTGTACAGAATTGTTTCAGAAGTGCTGCAGAATTATTTTAATTTGAGTATGTGTCAGCCAAAATTAGAACTATCAGTACTGTATTTCTGTACCAGAAGCTATATTCTGCCCTGTTGTTCTTTTCCACAGCTACTTGGCACTTGCCAGTGTCAGAGCAGCTAAAGGACACAGAGTGTGAAGGGACACAATAGAAGGCAGCAGAGGTGCCCTGTGTCTGACAGAGGTGCAGAGCAGCAGGTTGCAGATGCTGTACGCAATGAGTGGATTCACTCAGTGATCATGGGATTTACATTGAATCTGCGTGTCACTCTTCCTTAGTGGTTATGACATATTGCTCCTTACGTTACCTTTTTGTTGATTTAAGTAAGTTTCCTCTATTGCTGGAACCCTGCCACGGACCATTTTCCCTCTTAAAAATCAGAAGAAGAAAAAAACATATATTTCCCTGGAGGGGATCATTCTTCATCTAGCCCACCTGCAGATTAAAATATAATACAGCTTTGCATAACATTTTAGAACCAAAAAGTATTAAAATAAATTCTGTAACAAAGGAGCACCACTGTCACATCTACCATCCACCCTGCTTGCAAGACTGTGCAACAAAGGAAAGTGAAAGCATGAGAAATGTTTTCCCCTTTTCCATGTAAACACAATCACTTTTTTATAGTCACAACCAATCTAATATCCATTATCACTTGGCAACATAATTTGTGGCAACTACACTTGAGTGAAATTGTTTATGCTTTGCACCAGAAACAGTGAATATCTTGATAGCCCATCATAGTTTTCAAATTATACTGTTTAGAAGATGTTTGTGCACTAAGATTCTAAGGATGACCTAATTAATTAAGACTTTCTGATCGTAGCTAGAGACATTTTCCCTCAGACTGCTGTTCCTCTGTTCCTATAGCTATCTGATACTGGGTACAATCTGTTCCGTTTCAAAGACACAAGTCAAACATACTGATTACTCTGTGCAGTACCAGTCACGTTAGACCTGACCTGGTTTGAGACAAGAGGTGCTCTCATCATCCAAACAATAATTTGTTTTATGAGCCTCAGGGATAAGTGACTTTAAAGGAAAGATTTATTTATTTATTTATTTATTTGTCTCCACAGCTAGGACTGGAATAAAATCTGCCCATTAAAGCATGGAAATCAGGCCTACCTACCCCTCACTGTGTCAGAACAATTTCCCAAGAGACTTCTTAGAGCAGTCTTCAGGGAGAAAGAAATGAGGCCTCAGCTCTTACTCCATGGAGCAGTTGTCCCAGTGCACTCCACCTTCTGGAGACAACGCAGTTTTGCTGTTTAGATTGGTATGGCAAGCCCATCTGTTTTCACTATGATCCTCTAGGTTTTACAAGGCTCCAGCCACATTCTTTGGCTCCAGCTTACAGAATGTGCTTTCAGAATAGAGGATCTCTGTCTGTTATTGCTTTTTGGAAGTGGATCTCTGGCTATGAAAAGAACAGTGGGTCCCCTAAGGGTACCTCTTGATTCTTAGCTCCCCAGTTCATTCCCAGGTCCTGACACCCTTGTGCTGAGGTCAGAGTAGATAGTTTTAGCACTCTAGACACAGACTAAAACTCTATAAGAATGTCTGCATGTTCTTTCCCCCACACAGTTGTTGGCATTCTGAATTGTGCAAGTGCATGTTAACTGGAGAAAGAAAACTTTTCAAGAGATTTCTAAGCCAACAGCTCTTTATTTTGGATCAGACAGAAAATGTTTAGCATTAAGCATTTATTGAATGATTTCTCTTTCATTGTTCTCATTTTCTGATATATGATCAATCTTTTTAAAAAATTAGCAGTAAATGAACTTTTTTTTTTTTTTTTTAAGAGTAATAACTCTTACCTTCTGGATTAGCTCTTCTGCTTCAAGTAGCTTCCTCCTTGGCTCCTGAAGGCAACATCCCTCAGCACATCTGGGCCAGCAATCATCAGACCTCTACTTACACATGAAACATTCTCCAAAGAATTCACCTACAAGTTCATCTTCTCAGCTGTTGTGTTTTCAGATATTTGGCACAGTTATCTTCTTTTTCCTTGTTTCTGTCTAGGGACTTTTTCCTCCCTAAAGAGTTAGTTCCCTGCAGAGGAACTAGAGAAAATTGCTTTTGCTCAGGATGCTGTCACTGCATTTCTTTGTTTGGGAAAGACATACTTAGGGCGCTGATGGCCACCAGCAGGTGTTCTGAAAGGCTCTGCTGTGCCTAATTTGTAAGCACTTAAGACTTCTATTGATTACACACAAGACTCATACGGGATAGGGAAAAGTGCTTTTCCCAAATAACTTTTAAATGCATATTTTTACAATGTAATTACCCCAAAAGAACAGAGAACATTTTAGATAATCCCCAAGTTACCTATACTTCGAGAAACAGAGTTCTCATTTGGGCATGGGAAGAACATAAGCATTAATATATGCTTTTTTGTAGCTCAAATTCTGGTTAAATTTGAATTTCTGTGATGGACAGATTTTAATTTCTCTCTCAGATATTTGTTTTATCCCATGACATAATAGACACATTTTGAAAACTCACTTCATTTTGTTCCCTGCATGTTTTTTATGTTGAATATTGAACTCCATTTGAAGCTTTAAGCCTTTCACAATTTCCTAAAAGATCTGTGTACTTGGAAAATTATACTTTTTTTTTTTTTTTCTTAATAAAGCAGTCATATCAGAAATAGAAAGAATGATATGGTACTTGGAAAGGTCTGTCCACAACAGCAAGTAGAGTAAAATACTTTGTGCTGAGGATCTAGCATCCAACAGAGATCCATTTCAGAAGTTTATATTCTGGAATTGCTCCAGTCTGGTCCTATTTACTGAGTTTCCATTTGAGATTGAAATACACTATGTGCACTCCTAGAGTGCTCCTTCTAGCTAATAGAAACCTGAAAGGAATTCAGTTTATGCATTCTGAAATCTCTCCAGGACCACTGCATGAGAGCCGTAAGGGTCAAAACACAGATCCAAAACACAGAAAATATTGAAAGTTATGCTTAGTTTCAGGAACGTGCTTCTGATCTGAGTTAAACGTGCATGTAGATGAATCTGAAGATGAATACGAGCAATGGATTAAGAGCTATGGGTGGTTCTTAAAACAGTTTATTAACCTATTCCTCGATTCCCTTTGTGAAAGAACAGAAAAAATCACTCCTTTCAACTTTTTATCACCCCACCCTTCCTTAACAACTGTATACTGAAAAACCATCAAATGAAAACTTCTATCCATTTGGATGGATGAGAGGGAAATATTTATTTATTTTCTCATGTGTGTATCTCTCTGATATCATAGACAGATCAGGTAGTGCCTAATGTTGTTTTGACAGGTAAACCAAACCAGATGTTAAATATATTTCCTTTATGATCTAAAAAGAACCAAGATTCCATGGAAATAAGCAGTGTCAAAATTATGTATATTATTTTATCAAAAAATACTGAAAAGAACATTATTATGTTGCAATATCAAACATTATCCATTGACTATGATGTGCAACATAGGAGGCAGACAGAAAATATTCTAAAGATCTAGAATTACGATAAGACCTTTAATTATATGAGACAAAAGTAAGACTTACAAAAGTAATCTGTCCAATGTTAATCACTCGGGGTAGGTGTTTTTTTTGTACAAACTTCATTTACATTGCATATAAGATCCCTATATCAGTCGTTGTACAGAATAGTAATGCTCACTGAGCCAGCAGTTTCCAGCCTCTTTCTTTTTAGTATTCAGTGTGTACGTTTGTAAGGTATCTACTACACACTATTTTGATCTGTTCCTCATGTGAGTTTTTTTACACTGTTTACTACTGATATATATGAATGCGTCAAAAACAATCAGTTTATCTTCATAACACCTCAATGAGAGGATTACTTTTTTCTTATACAGAAAGAACTGAGGCACAGAGATATAAAGGCAAAAAGTGTATACTTATGTGGAGTGGCTAATCTGAGATGCTTCATACCTGATTATTTGTATCATATAATATGATACAGGAGGTTGTTTGATCAAAGCACACCTTCAATTAAAAACATGAGTGCTCAGTGTTTCTTTAAAACAGACACCAATCAGGAGCTGGACACTAAGAAAACACAGCAAAGGGAACACTGGACTCTTTTGGCTGTACTGAAGAACATTCTTTCCCTTCTTGCTTCAACATCCTGGCTGCCCTGGAGAGGCAACAGGGAAATGTGGCCTGAAAGGAAACTATGCCACATTTAAACTGGGCACCTTTCTGGAAAACCTGAGCATTCATGATATCAGGTAGCAGGGCAAATTTTGTTAGCCCTCCCATTTAACTTCAGTGACTCACTACCAAATATTTATGAAAGGTAGTAATAATATTCCTTACAATTGGAAGGCAGATTTGCAGAATAATGTTCACAGTTTTTGTCAGGCCCTTGGACATGCCATTCTGGGTGCCAAAGAAAAAGGTCTGGAAATGATTGGAAATTGTGGAGGCAATTGTCAGAATAATTCTTGATTGTTTAACACTGCTTTCTGAAACATGAATTTTCATTCTTATAATATATTGATATGAAAGCCAGTACAAATATTGGTTGTACTAGACCACTTTGCTAGAACACCTGAAACAGGAAGAAAATATAAAGGGTTTTGCACACACAGTTTAAAATAAGTTGATGTTTCTCTCAGCATTCACACATTGGGCAAGAATATTCGGATTAGCTTGCAGGAATTCTTAAGAGCCCACATCCTTTCACTTATGCACAGTAAGTGATGCCAGTGATGTACATTTAATTTAGCAAAAGAATCCCAGTTAAAAATATGACCTTCAGAGCAGTTGTGGAAAAAGCTATTGAAATGCTTTGAAATGAAATGACCAGAATCAGTCCTCTTTAATATCTTTATCGATGATCTGGATGAGGGCATCCAGTGCACCCTCAGTAAGTTTGCAGATGACACCAAGCTACGTGCGTGTGTCGATCTGCTCGAGGGCAGGAAGGCTCTGCAGGAGGATCTGGGTAGGCTGGAGCGATGGGCTGAGGTCAACTGTATGAAGTTCAACAAGGCCAAGTGCCGGGTCCTGCACCTGGGGCGCAACAACCCCAAGCAGAGCTACAGGCTGGGAGATGAGTGGTTGGAAAGCTGCCTGGCCGAGAAGGACCTGGGAGTATTGGTTGATAGTCGGCTGAATATGAGCCAGCAGTGTGCTCAGGTGGCCAAGAAGGCCAACAGCATCCTGGCCTGTATAAGAAGCAGTGTGGCCAGCAGGTCTAGGGAAGTGATTGTGCCCCTGTACTTGGCTCTGGTGAGGCTGCACCTTGAGTACTGTGTTCAGTTTTGGGCCCCTCGCTACAGGAAGGACATGGGCGTGCTCGAGCGAGTCCAGAGAAGGGCGACCAAGCTGGTGAGGGGTCTGGAGAACAAGTGTTACGAGGAGCGGCTGAGGGAGCTGGGCTTGTTCAGCCTGGAGAAGAGGAGGCTCAGGGGCGACCTTATCGCTCTCTACAGTTACCTTAAAGGAGGCTGTAGTGAGGTGGGGGTTGGTCTGTTCTCCCACGTGCCTGGTGACAGGACGAGGGGGAATGGGCGAAAGTTGCACCAGGGGAGGTTTAGGTTGGATGTTAGGAAGTACTTCTTTACCGAAAGGGTTATTAAGCATTGGAACGGGCTGCCCAGAGAGGTGGTGGAGTCACCATCCCTGGAGGTCTTTAAAAGACGTTTAGATGTAGAGCTTAGCGATATGGTTTAGTGGAGTACTTAGTGTTAGGTCGGAGGTTGGACTCGATGATCTTGAGGTCTCTTCCAACCTAGAAATCTGTGTCTGTGTCTGTGTCTGAAGATGTGTCCTAAAAAATAAAAATACTTTAATTTTCAAACAGTCAAATTTGGTTCTGCTCTGTAATGCTTGTATGTTTATAGCAAAAGAAAATTATTTTTATTACTATTTATTTTATTTTGTTTTTTTATTATTATTATTATTATTTTATTTTATTTTATTTTATTTTATTTTAGTATTTTATTTTATTTCATTTTCTGTCCTCAAAGCTCATACTGAAAATGGTATCATTGAAAAAAAATAGGTTAATTGGTACATGTTCACCCGTCATTTCACAGGAACAAGATTACCTAAATTATAATTGTAGGAGAGGGAGAAGCAAAATCTTGTAGAAGTGCTCAAGACCTAAATCTTTTGTGCATCCAATTGCTGTGACAGGCGCAGAGGCTCCCAGCTCTCTGTGTTGCATTTGAAAACCCCCAGCTTAAATCTGTGCATACAAAACATTTTCTGTTTTTAGACATGTATTAGCCCTGTTTGAACAGTTTTTTTTTTCTTTTTTTTTCCCCTGCCATATTTTAAATCATTTCAAAAGATTTTTTACCATCCCACCTGCCTTACTGCTGGTTACCTGCTCTAGTGTAGGCTGAAAGAGCAGAATTCGCCCACGAAAGCTGTTTTGAATCAGTGAAAGAAGGGAAGAGTGCAGTATGCAGATAAGCCCAGCATCCATGCGGGCAGGCTGGGGAAGGTCATTTGCTCTTAAGTGCTAGGGACACAAAAATCCGAAACTCCTAAAAGGATGCTGCTGGCTACTGCGGGACGACACGAGTCACTAGGTGGCAGAAGCGCTCCTTCTGCTTCTCCTCATACCCCTTGTGATGCGGGCTGTAATTAGGTCAGTGTATGGTAAAGTAGGGCTGGGTGATAAATAAAGTAGGTTTTCTCTCCTAGTACAGACTGCAGCTTAATTTCACTTCTTCTTAGGTAGTGTTACAAGGTGGATTAAAACTTTAAAGGCAAAGAAAGGGCTGTCTTGCCAAAGTAAATGAAATTTAAACTCACACAGGAGCAACAGAAGAAAAGGAGGAGGGGAAAAAAAAAAAAAAAAAAAAAAGGAAAGATGACTCCTCTCTGGTGACATTGATATTCTGCTCAGAAGAACACCAAGGAGGGGGAGGTTAGTGCAGAGGTGTGTGTTAGAGCTCAAATCCAAACAGGCAAATTGTGCAGTTTTGCCTGCTTTGGTGGAAGGCAATAATGTACACCTTTTTCCTTGAGATATTTATCCAATTTTGCTAAGAGAAAAAAAAGCAGTTTTAGTCAGCAAAACATGAATGAGCTCCCTTTCCAGAGATCAGAGTAATGCATCTCACTGTGGAGGTGGTACTGAAGGTCAAAGATGAGATAACATCTCCTGAATCACTTAATCTCCATCTGACTGGGAGCCACATTACCCTAGAGCTCAGTGTCAGCTTGTGGAAAGGAAGGTACAAGTTGTCAGAACAATTATTACAGTATGTGCTTAATCAGATTCACAAGGCTGTTCTTTCTGGGTTAAATCATGTTAAGGACTCAATACTTTTTTCTAGTGAAGTCAGTGCAAACCTCTCTTTGATTTCATTAAGAGGAGATTTTGCCCTTAGTGTAGCATTTATGTTCTCAAAAGACATGACACAAAAGGAGTTTTCAGGAAGAAGAAGACAGAGGACAGGGATAACTCTCTTCACCTCTCTAAGTTTTCCACCCCTAAAAATACCAGGAGATAACAAGACCTAGTTAAAACAGAAGATGACCTGCGTGAAAGGAACAGACACATAAATAAGAAGACAATAAAGATGAATGCAGGCGCTAAACCATGATTTAGGCAGAATCTAAAACCATACGTATATATAAAGCAGTGATCCTTAAATCTGATATTGCAGAGCTATGCTAAGATTAGGAACTTTGAAAGCTCATACCACTCCTCTGTTCAGTTCTTAAGGTGCTTGTTCTGGCTTTGGGACTTAGGTAAGAACCTCTTGCCTAAAACCCGCTGGGACTGGAACAAGTAGAGTGCTGTATTAAATCCCCCAAAATGCCAACTTTGGTCAACTTATTTAAGTATGGACAACATACATTGACAGGATCAGAGATCTTAACAGTGCACTTGTATTTGCTTTAGTTTTTAAGTGTGCTAAAGGGCAGCATCTCTGTCTTCAGTTAATATAACATCCTAGCAATGGATAACCATAATGGGAGTAGAATTTTGTGGCATCACATTGTGCATGAGGATTTCTGGGAAATTTCAATCCTGTTTGTCAGTGGGGCAGCATCTTCCTTGAAGAGTCCTTGTCATCTCCTGTTCGTGGTTACTCCTGGAGTGGCTTTCCTTTGACTCTCTAAGGTATTATATGGACGTTGACCAAATAAAGATTTTTTTTTATGTTCAGCTGAATGGGTTGGCCATTCCTACTTTTGCTGTTTGAATAATAAAATCAAAGAATCACAGAATGGTTTGGGTTGGAAGGGACCTTAAAGATCATTTACTTCCAACCCTCCTGCTATGGGCAGGGATACTTCCCACCAGTCCAGGTTTCTCAAAGCCCCATCCAACCCAGCCTTGAACACCTCCAGGGATGGGGCACCCACAGCTTTTCTGGACAACATGTTCCAGTGCCTCACCACCCTCATAGTAGAGAACTTCTTTCTAATATGTAATTTAAATCGGCTCTTTTTTTAATGTAAGACCATTTTTCCTTGTCCTATCACTACACTCCCTGACAAAGAGTCCCTCCCCAGTTTGAAGATTAACATAGAAAGGAAGAACCCTGGGTCTCACTCTTTAATGGGTGTGATACCTCTTTTGTACCTGCAATACCTTGTTATGCTTCTAAATCCATTTCTACATAGCACTCATAGAAAACAGCCTATAACTTAGGGCGTTTGAGGCGTCTTTCCACCTTTTCTTAAACTAGCAGGTCTCATGAATTTCCAGGTGAATTCTCTAACAAGTAAGCTATACTGCAAATGGTGGTCACAGGTTGTATAGATCACCTGATTGCTAAAAGCAATGCAGTGAACTCTGTTCTTTTCAAGGGTACCTGAAAACAAACATTTCATAGACTTAGGTTTCCCCTTTTCCAGTGACAGATGGCAGTTGAGATCACCCTTGCTTGGTATTTTCCAATGTAGCCTGGCATTTTTGGAGAGATCACATCACACAGTATACTGCATAAATCCTTTTGCATACCAGACTGGATGGCAATGCCTAAAACACACTGCTGTGTCTCTTTTTATATGCATTTAAGTCTTGTATTAGACCCAGGGCTATAACTTCATTGTCTATTACTGTTAATGAATTTAAGTAGGACAGCAGCTACCTTAGCATATAGATTCTGCTGTGAATTTCAGATGTTGGAATAATTTACAGAGAAGAAGTGAGAAGTGGGAGAAAACAACATAGTCCTGGTATCCATAACACCATTTTCTCCCTCTAGATGTGGGCGGGCATGCTGTGGTGGCAGTAATAGTTACTCACAGCACAAAGATGCTGTAAACCTGAAAGAATAAATGCGCTAATATTAGCCATATCATTCAGGTCCTCAGATAGAGAGAGCTAAGAAAGAGCAGAGTTTTAAAATAGTATCCTCCCTCAGTCCTCTTCTATCATCTATGTTTCTTTACTAAGGGTATTCTGTAAGAGGCTATTGAATTGGTTTTAGTTTTGTGTAGCTCACTATCAGACATCAAGTAGCACCACAGTAAGAGATATTTTTACTTAAAGATTTTGTCAGGCATAGGTATCTGACACCTACTGAGGTTTCAGCAGTATCACTAACGTTTCCCATCTCCAGGAACAGCTGATGTTACTAGTGACTTATACTGCAAATTGCTGTCTGATCTGGACATCATGAACAAGCCAGTCGACTAGATTGACTAGTTTAGTCAACCATAATGATTGCTTGAAAATTAACTATGCTGGAGACTAGATTTCTTTCAACAGGTTTTGTTTTACTGCCATCCCAAGAAGCCTGAGAAAAGGTAAATGATGATGGTGACAATACATGTGGCTAGAGGACTCTTGCCTACGCATGGTTTCTCACTGATGGTAATACCAGAACAAAAGAATCATCAAGATTTTCCTCTTAGATTTCACCAGCATAAACAAGAGCATAGATTTAGTGTCTAAACTTACTGTCTGACAAGTTAAACCCCAAGCAGATTATTTTTGTTACTACTAAGCTTGAATCTCCACAAGTATTGGATTTATTTTAGTTTAGTTTAGTTTAGTTTAGTTTAGTTTGGTTTAGTTTGGTTTAGTTTATTATTTTTCATGTTTAACTGCTTTAGAAAACAGGTTTTTTGAATAGAGGGAATGATTAGGACTTTTCCAGTTTGGAACTGCTTAGCTCACCAGTTCATAAAATAACTGCTACAGAAAAGTACTGCAGCGGTACAGAAAGAAAAGCAGCAACAAAAAAACTTCTGCAAACTTATAAACATATTATTTTATCTTTCTAATTGAGGTCCAAATGTTGAAAAGAAAACAGATTAAAAGAATTTTGCTTTTACTTTTAAATTTAAAAACAAACAAACAACATTTTATTTCTTCCATTTGTCAAATTGCATAGAGCTTAGAATTTCTATTTTACAGTTGTGTTACATGATGCACAACAAGGTTTAATGCTATGTTTGATGTTACAAAATCAGTAGCACAAAATAAGATGTATTTAGCTTCATCATCTCAACTATTTTCCTATAAAAGTAAAATTAGTGTGGTAAGGGAAGTATTTGTGTATTGTCTATCCAGTGCTCTCTTTCTTTGTGAGAATCAACTCAAAACAGAGATGCTGAATCTTTCAGACTGTGCTAGCCACAGTCTGGGACCATGTCAGTGCCTCATGCTGTCATTTCTCCTCAGTAATATGTCATACCCTTTCCTCATGATCTAGCATGTACTTCTGCATGCCAGATATATCATGGGCAAATATACAGCACCTTCCATCCCATGATATTTTTCAAATCCAACAGTGCCTGAATTAGCATATGACCAGCTGTGTGTGCACCCACCACTTCCAGTACCATTTCTGAATGTGTAGGCTCATGGCAGAGGAGCACTCTGAAAAATATACAGGTGGGAGCTGTCAACATCTTACATGCCCAAACTGGGCTGCTCCTGACTTGAATGTCGATCTCCAACCTAGAAAAACTGTTCAGTGCAGAAACATTTTGGGATGACTTGTTCTGACTGTCACAACAGTTTAAGCAGATGTATTACTTTCCACTTGTTGAACAAATGGACTTTTCTGATAAAAGATACAGTTACTTGATTTCAAAATCAATTTTATTTTGTGCTGAACAGGTGAATATCAGTCCACTCATTCATGAACTTGTGCATGGGAATGAGGTTGTTTGTTCAGCAGAGATATCAAACTGTGTTGAACAGGTTGCTGCAGTTTTAGTGATGAACTTAATTGGCATCCAGTGACAGTGAAATAACAGAGCGTACTACAGGTCAAACTTCATCTCCATCGGCAGAGCTCTGTGGGGAAGCTTCCACAGTACCTGCTGCACTATTGTTCCCTCTATTCAGTACTATCAGCATTTCTCTTTCAGATGAACACCAGACTTTTTATTTTAAACCAAGAAAACTCACAAGGGGCTCTATGTGCCAGAATGGTGTAATGTATGATTTGCATAATAAAGGGTGAATAGATTCAAAATACCTCCTTGAAAAGCAAGGAGTAGAGTTTTCCTTTTTGATGATAAAGTCTCATGTCACACTCTGTATCTCATTGTGAGTCTCCCACAAAATCATTTGATTAGAAAAGCAGAGGATAATTGGCATGACAAAAACAAGGACACAAGAAGTGAGGCGTTATGTGCTGTTCCCACAAATATTACAGCTAATTGTGTCAATTAAATTATCTAATTAGTCTACAGTAAATCACTTGAATACACACTAGCACAAATTCAAAGCATATGTCTCTACAGAGAAATGAATAGTTCCTAAAGGGTCAGAGTTTAGGAGGAGATATCAGACATGGCACAAACAAAGAATAACTCTGATTTGAATTTTGTTAATAATCAAACACAGCTAAGTAGTGTGCAGGTCATCCAACTGCCTGGGTGGTGATCTGGTAATAACAATTACAAGTGGCATGCCAAAAACAGATCTGGACAAATTCTGACCATTCTAGGAAACAGCACAAAGCAACAGCTGTATCACCCCAGGACTGAGCCGCCATTAAAATGCCCTCAGGGAAACAGGATATGTGTGTTGGCCTGTGTTCCACTAGCTTCTAGCAGTGTGTGCCCACCTGTAACATGATTGATTCATAGACAACCCAGTAGAGGCAAAACCTGTGCTAGTCAATTAAATGGCCCCAGGACTACCATCTATGCCACTGAGACCAGGTGTCACGGAACAGCCCATGCCTGTACTGTTAACCCTTCTTGTAGACCCAGGCAGGGTGCTGCTGGTCAGAGTGCCTGCTGGGAATGGCCCATGGCCCATGCTAACTCCCAGACTGTGCCCAGGAGATGTTTAGGTGAGTGACAGTTCACACAAGCCGAGCCCATCTTGGGCAGTTTTCTCACTTGGTCAGGGCAATTCCCAGGGTTCTCCAGCAGTTTTAATTTGCAAAAGCAGTCGTGATGTCTATTCCATACTCTGGGTGAAATACTATTACAGGGTCACCACTGTTTTCATACAGAAAGCATAAGTAGACTGCAGACACTGGGATCATAGGTGACTCACCTAAGAACCAAGCTCTTCTGCAAATTATATTCTTTATCAATGTATGATCTTTACCTGTAGCTATAAACAGAAACATTTAGCTAATGGGAACTCATATTGCCTCTCCCACACATGTGCCTCGAAATGTCAGGCCAGTAGTCAACTACATTATCAATATCTCACCTTAAACTGTGACAACGTCCCTAGTAAGATGTGGTCCAATGTGTTTGGTCTTAGGAAAGTGTGTTGAAAAAGTTGTGTTATGAGGTTTTATAGTTTCTCAGAACGGTTCTTGCCGATCACTTATCAGTACAATGTATAAAATAAACAAGGAGTATATGAACAGTCATCAGTTACAGAATGTTTTGGGAAATCAGTGTCTGGTGGAAACTTCTGCAAAGTAATGAACAGGAGGCTGTCATTTTTCATTTGATGCCATTTGATGTCATTGATCATTGATGTTTCATTTCTCACATTTCACATTTAATAAAAAATAAACTAAATTCTTATTCAGTTGTAGTGGGACGAAATCATCTGAAAATCACATATGCCTACACACATATTTTAAAGCTGACCATATTAACCCTTTCATCTCTCAAAGTGTCTGAGCATGATATGCTCTACTGTTTTTATGATTCATCTTTTATATAAACATGTCTGAATATATATTCAAAAGCTGAATTTCAATAGAAGAGTGTTTAGATTTTATCAAATGGTATTGGAGAAGAATTTTTAAATGCAAAAGAGCACCAAACAAATTTCGTTTTCTCAGCCACAAGTAAAGCATGTTTTAATTAACTTTTCAAGATGCAAAAATGCCCCCTATATCTGCAAAGACTAAGTGTGAAATAAAAACATTTAAACCAGTGAAGATCAGTACTGAGAGTAAGTTTTAGATGAGAGGAATTTATACCTCCCATTCAATAAGTTTCCTCTCCCCAGCATAAGCTGCTACAAACTCACCATATGGGAGATTCATGTGCTTCCAAGGGTTGGATGTCTTTCAGTCAGAAAGAAGGAATTAAGCTTCAGTATCTGTTTTGCCAGAGAAATACCCTTAACCTTCATCACGATCACTCTTCTCCAAATAGTAAAAATGCTGCTCTGTTTCCCCCTTAATTATTGCATTATTGCAGTTTCTCTTTTTATTTATTATTCTTACATTTTTTTATGAATTGATAATTAGCAACAGAAAAGTGAATGCATCTTGATCGTTCAGAACATGCAATAAATAAAGTAGATACTTGTTGAATGAATCTATATTGAGGGTATCTATTTCATAAAGTAAGCTAAATCTTTATTAGCTTGTTTTACTTATTTGCATTCTGGTCTGTCAAAAGTAGGGATGGGACAGTGTTATGGTTATAGCCTGGAAACATTTTGTTTTCTGCTGCATCCCCCTCTACTTAATGCTTCTTAGACTGCATCCAGAGAATTGGTCCAGTCACAGGCACCCCACTATAGGAAAAATATTGACAAGCCAAAGCAAGGACCACCAAGATAATCAGCTGGAGCTCTCACCTGGTGAAGAGACACTGGTGAACTGGGGCTGGTTCAGCCTCGGGCAGAAACAGATTCAGAGGCACCTAACAGCAGCACCTCAGCACTTGCAAGGTGTGGAAGGTGAACAAAAAGACAGCACTCAGCTTGCTATCAGGAAACATTTTTTCACTCTGAGAGCAGTAAAGCAATGGAGCAGGTTTTGCAGTCCCCACCCTCAGGGCTGATCAAAACCAGAAAAGGTAAAGCCCTTAGAAACTCGAACAGCTTATTTTGCTTTGAACAGGAAGTTGGAGTACAGATCAGCCCAGGTTCCTTCCTGCGTAGATGATTCTATAATTATAAATAAAAACGACTGACACATCCACATGCCAAAAAACAGACCAGGAGAATCATTTGGTTTAAGAACTACCAGCTGACTCTTTAAGTCTTAACAGCTTAGAAATTTTGCACAAAATACTGTAAAATGAACCAGTGTTCATAAGAAACCTCTATCTTTTGAAAAAAAAAAATATATAAAAATGATACCACTCTATTATACCAAGATATCACCACAGGCAAAAAGATGTATTTTACACTGTTGTCTTGATAGAAGATACTGTACAGAAAAAACACAGATATTTTTTCCTTGAAAGTTCTGACTGCCTTTGATGTTACACTTAATCTGAGCTGGGGCATCTGTCTTATAATTAAAAATAAAATAAAATAAAGTCTTTGCCTTGCCAGACCTATATTTTATATTTTAGTAAACATCATTATTGTGCCAACAAACATATCTAGTGTTTCAAGTTAACTTTCCACTGAGGAAAAAGAAGACATTTCCTTCTTTCATATAGTTTACCAGATGCATACCCGATATCCACTGTATATTGAGCTATTTCAACACAGATCACATTTTCCTTATAGAGTGAGAAATTGGTATTATGACTCCAAAGCATGGGTTATTCAAGCAAGAGAATCAGGGAGGTTATAACTGGGCTTTGGGACCGCTCTACCTCTCCTCGTCCTGCACTGCTTTCTCCCCTCTCTCGCAGCAGCAGCTGCCAAACACACCACCTTCTGCATCTCCCACAGGGAGCTCTAGTGGGCAGACAGCAATGCCTTGCTGCATTCAGAAGCATCTGCTCGATCCAGAAGTAGTTCTCATTTGCCTCTCAAAGAAAAAGCAGTGGGCTGTATTCAACTTACAAGTCATGGCTCTATCATGTCACTTTCCTTTTTTGAAAAATCCTCTTGTACAAGTGAAGAAAAAGAAAATTGAAAAAGACATAGGCTAATATAGGCTTTCCTTTTAATTCTGAGTTCTTCTTCTTCATGTTAACACAGTTAATATATTCCCAAGTAGAACTGGTATTGAGTGCAAAACAGTGTTACTGAAAAGTAAAACTCAGTATCACAAACAAGTGTACATAAATGTCTTTTAGAGGTAAAAAAGCTACACTGACAAGTCTTGCATAGTTGTGATGATGTGCAGAACTTTCCTCAAACACAACCAAACTGCACCTAACTTAAAAGAAAAGATCACCAAGGTCAACAAAGACAGAGAAAGGAAGCCAGTGTGTAAAAGAAGAAACAGATTTTGATTTTTCTTCTGTGAGACTGAATTTTCCCTCTTTTCTGTAGTTTTAAGATATTGAATGCCTCTGGCACATGACCTTTATCAGGTACATCATGAATCCATTTTGACTTTCTACTTTATTTAAAGGTAGACGTCATTGATTTTATTGACTACACCACAACCAGTGCAGGTGTTTTAATGAAACTTAGCACTAGTGTTATGGTCTTTTAAAATTTGCTTTCTTTTCTAACTACTGGCTTGCATAATTCAGAAATAATTAAGCATTAATTTAAAGACATTTCAGAAAGCATGCTCAAATATAGTCGTAAATACACATATAGGATTTTTTTTTCCTCTCAGAAGGAAATACAGTGATAGATTTAATTTATTCATAATTATCATCAGAGATTTGCATATGATGAGAAACTTTTCCAACTGTGACATGCTGCAAGGATTACATTATTTTTTAAATGACATTGTGAGACCTTTCAAACAAAGGAATTTTTAAAAGCTACTAAGAAGTATTTACTGAAACATTATTGCTTTTCATGAAGATCAGGAAAGGACATTGTCACACTATAAACCACAGAAATGTGTCAATTTTCTGAGAAGAAAAAGCTTTGTTTGCTGGGAACACTTGTTTATAATGGATTAAGGAATTATATTGTCTTTACTTGCCATTTAGGATAAAAGTCCCAAGTTAATTTGAATGGCCCAAGTTTCAGTCTTTCATGTGTTAATATTTTGCCTTTATAAGGGGAAGAAATTTTTCTGACAAAGAAACTATACTTTGCAGAAAATGCTTCAAAAGTTTGCAATTATATAGCAAATAAAAATATTCTAGACCAAAGATAATTGCCTTCCCAGATGAAATTGCAAAGGAAAGAGCCCATCCAAGAGCCTGTCATCTAAAACAATAGTAAATAACCATTGTATCACAAAAGGTGGCAAAAGCAGCTGGTCACATACACGTATGTGTTCTTATGGGTGTATATCTGCCATAGTTCATGGTTTGCTTTGCTACTGATCAGGACTAGCCCTTTCTTTCACAGTAGATTTTGCACAAAAATTAGAGACCCCTGGCAGCTTCCTGTTAGCTGCAGGTTGCAATTAAGTTAAACCCCTATATCTACATCTTATACTGTTTCTGACCTCAGAGACCTGTGTGTGAGACTATATGCTTGGGAAGGTGACTGGAAGGTTAGTGGCAGGACAAAATATTTGGCATGAATCTTTAGACACATGTGTTAACGTAAATATTTTAGGCTTCACACTACATAAAAAGGATAATAGATCCTTCTCCAAAGTGTTTATCGTCCCAATATAGGACAGGAATAAGAAAGGTGGTAAGCAGAAGGTAAAACTGAGACGATCACCATTAGGCGGAACTAATGTTATGAGGTTTTAAATTCATTTTCTTCTTTAGCAATAACTAAATATTTCAAATGTGAAGATGAATTATAATGCCACCATTGCCCATTCAGGTTTGGGAAAAGGATTTATTGTTAAGACCTTTTCATTTCTGTTTTCCGTACGGTATTGTAAAGTTGACTGAACAGGCAGTATTAAGAGACTGGGTGAGAGATGGACTAAAATGTAGAAATGAGAGAGAAATGGTACAAGGAATGAGTACAGAGATTAATAGAATTATAAAAAGGGAAGTAAAAAAGGAGACCTTTGGGAGATACAGTGGGAGAATACATGGAGAGATACATGGGAATATTCATATCGTTTCAGGCTCAAGCTCAATGGACTATGGGTCTCTTCCATCCTGTTTACTAATTGCTTCTGGGGTAGGATTTGCAATGTTATCCAGTAAGTGAGAATTCCAGCTCCAAAAAATGTCATCTTCCCGCATCAGGAAACTAGCGGGAATCTAATTTGGACCGTAATATAATTTACATTTGAACTCCATTGATACAACAATACATTATACACCTATAAAAATAATAATGAATACAATGGGAGTATGTAATTATTCCTTTACTGTATTACAGATTAGAGGTGACATGCTTGTTTTCAAGGCCTACTGCATTCTGCTAAAGTAACTTCTGCCTACAGCACACTTAACCAATAGTGAAAAACTGCATGTTGGAAAGCAAATACAATGTTCTGTTGGTAGAAGAAACAGCTGTAGCTTCCCACTTATTAGGCTGAAAATGTATCCTGTATGATATTGCTTTGGGCTTTGTTGGCATACACGGTGTGCATTTTTGATACAACACAGGCTGATATAATCAGACACAGTAAGACCTATGTAAAAATAGCACTAAAAAGAGATTTGTTTCTTTAATGGATAAAATCAGGCAATTCCTTTGACAACTGTGTTTGCAGCAACCATACTAAAGATAGTTATGCTTATTAATAAGTACTTGACAACACATCCATATTGAATTTCTGCTTTTTTTCATTCAGAAACCAGAAACATCACCAACATGACATTTGGGAGATATTTGCTAGCTTCATACACCACTACATGTAACTCAGAGTCTGCCTATTGGAATCTACTGAAAGATCAAGGCAGTTTTCAGAAGTGTAGCTATATCTTGTCCATTCTGTTTTCTGTAACAACAGTATATTGTAGACACACACAGACATTAAAACTAGGAAATTCTTTGTGCATACTGGAAAAAAAAATATTTATGTAGTTCTTTTTGTGCAAAGTGAAAGTATCCTGACCTAGTTAATATATTTCTCTGGCACAAACTGTTTTAGTTACAGACCTGACACTATAAAATGAGGCACTATACTGTGCTTTTTGGACATCTGTTACCATCCAGCCACCCAGAGAGTCAGCATTTTTCCTTTGGTGGTGTAGGTATGATCATACTACTGGAAATGAGGACTCTCTCTCCAAGACATTCCCAGGTGAGATAGTTGGGAAAATATTCTGCAGTGGCTCAGAGACAAATGAGTATCCTTGGCAACTCCTCATATAAGGAAAGCTACTTTCAGATTTGCTTAGTCACAGATGAAATTCTCAGTTCATGATGGTTTTACCCTGCTGGGCAGCTAAACTCCACCACAACTGTTCTTTCACTCCCCCTCCTCCTCAGAAGAGGGGGAGAAGAAAGTATGTTAAAAAAAAAAAAAAAAGGCTCATGGGTTGGGATAAGGATAATTTAACTAAAGGGAAAGAAAGACGGAAGAAAACAAAAAAAATCAAAGTCTGTGCAGAAGCATAAAGGGAACTGGAAAAAAAAAATAAAGAAGATCTCTTCTTCCCATCAATGAGCAATGTTTGGCCACATCCTGGGAAACAGGGCCTCAACACTCATAGCGTAAGTCTCGTCTTCATAATGAAAGCCCCTCCTTTCCCACCTTTTATTGCTGAGTGTGAAATCATATGGTATGGAATACCCCTTCGGTCAGTTTAGGTCAGCTGCCCTGGTGATATCCTCTCCCTATGTCTTGCCGAACCTCAGTCTACTGGCTCAGGGCAGGGGGTTGGAGAGAGTCTTGATGCTGTGCTCAGCAATAGACAAAACAATGGTGTGAGCCAGTGCTGTTCTAGCCGCGAGTGCAGAGCACAGCACTGCATATGGGCCCATATATATGGGCTGCTTCAGGGAAAGTTACCTCCATCCCAGCCAGACCCAGCACAAGTGTCCATAAAAGTTGACAAAAACAGGGGGCCAAAGCCTCTGTGAGACAGCTATGAGCCATATAGCCACTATTCTCATAGATAGCCAAGAGCTTAAGGACTTCTTATTATGCATAATAGGAGACAGCAAGGTAGAAAAATATAAAAAGTAGATGTCAGTTTATCCCAGCTCCTGGGAGTTTGCTGCTGATGCTGTGCAGATGAAGGTACACCAAGTGCAGTTTGAACCTTGCATTCTGCCCAGCTCCCCTGTGAGCCAGCCCTTCTCTCTCTCATCATATACACTGTTATCTCACATATATTGTTCAGGGGCACCTAAATCAAGGACATTTTCATTAATCTAATAAATTGCATGGAAAACAGAAATGATAAACAATTCATTTTTATTCTTTTCTAGGAGAACCTGTTGACTGCTTTGCTTTTGACCTTCCATCTTGTAAGTCAGGAAAACTGAATTTTATCAGGGTCTTGGGTTACTGATTCTGGGAGAAAAGATTGCCCTAGTATGAGGAAACTGTAGTTCTTGATTTTAGAAGCAGCTAAAGCTTTGTGTGACTCATGTTTTATTTTTATGGATGAGAGTTTATTGTCCATAAAAGTGAGCTAATAAGCCAACACAAACTATATGCAAACTGCTTGTGGACACTCTTTTCTTACCACAAATTTAAAAAATCTACAACCCAGCTAGGCAGGGATGTCTGAACAACACTTCATTGTGAATGTTACTGCTTCTTCTTACAGGTATTGACATTAGCTCTGGTGCCACGCTGTAAGAATTTTTCCACAGTTCTTCAAATACTGAAGATGTAATCTGGTGTTTACCATACATTAAGATTGATAAATTCACTGTTGTAATCAGTCTTGTTATTTGTAATTGCTTATTACCAATATTAGAATAAGAAAGATTATCCATGGTAGGAACACAAAATCCTAATGGTCTTCTCAATAACTATTGAGAAAAAAATGCTGTGTGTGAGGAGAGGATAAAGGTAGGATTTGGGTCTTATGTTCTGTGCGTTGTGGTTAAATAGCTTCTTGAAATACACAGTAGCATTAGTAAATGAGGCACAGTTTAAAATTGTCCCAGTCACAGGGAAATTTTCCTGAACTCTGTGGAAAATAGACATTGTTTTTGGTAGAACATAGGCGGTTTCTGTACGCTTTGCCAAAGGAAAAAGTAATGCGTTAACTACATAATAAAGCTCCAAGCTAATAAGATATGCAAAGGTCATATTTAATGGATTGAAAAAAAAAAAGAAAAAAGAAAAAAAAAAAGAACAAGGAATAGAAAGATTTGGAAATAGAGACATAGAATTAAAAGTCACTGATATCTATATCTATAGCCTTGTAGAGCTGTGCAGGCATGAGGGAGAATCATGTGTAGGCTTTTGGGTGGTGTTTAGAACTGGGCCATCACTACAGGACTAGAGTAAGTGGTGGAGAACACAAAGGTAAAGGAAATATTAATCAGAGAAAATAGCAGTGCTGTCAAATGTTTCATATAGCTGATACTTTTCAATCTTCAGCACTTCCTGTGAACCAGACCATTCACTGAACTTTTAGTTGGGAAACACTATAAGGCAATAAAGTTTTGCGGCCTATCTTCAGACCACATTTCTGTCTACATATAGTTCAGAATTTGGAAGCCAGTTTGGAAGCCACTTAAATATCATCGTTTATCCCATTCCCACTATCTGGTAATAGAGTTCTTAAGCCCTTTTAGAACTGTTTTGTTGTGCCTACAATATAAAGTTTCCACCATAGTTTATACTTTTCAGTTTTAGATGTTTCTTCATTAATAAAGATGTTTTAGATGTTTCTCCATTTAGTTGCACTCTTACCAAAGGGCAAGTATTGGAGCCATAGTAACATTATTAAGTGGAGCATCTATTTGGTAATCCAGGCACAATAAATTCATATTTTCTTGAAATACACCATCTGGACCTATTTTCTCTAGCAGATCCATCCATTCAAATTATACAGCCACAGGTTAGGAGATGCAAGTGCACAAATTACACAACTATTTCAGACATGACAAAATCAGAAAACATAATAAACCACAAAAAAAAAATCAACAAGATAATATAGTTATTTGTCTAACATCTAGCACTAGTTTTCAGCCAAAATTTGTGGTTACCTTAGTCTTTGTTGATGGCGTTAAAGCCACTTCTAGATATGGATTGACAACCCATTGCAGAAGTTTAGGAGAGAGTTCTACAAGAAATTAATATTTTGGCATAAGAGATGCAAGAAGAGAGAACAGTGTTGGACTTGATTTTTTTGTAGGCAAAAAAGGGAGAGGAGTAGCAAGAGATAAGCAGGTGACAGTCCCAGTCTTCTTTCTTCTCATTACTATGGAGTTACATGGTAGCATTCTGCATCACTCAAAATAAAAAAATAAAAAATAAAATAAAATAAAATAAAATAAAATAAAATAAAATAAAGAAAAAAGCATGTAATTATAAAGAAAAAGAAAAATCATTTGTATACATATATACATATATATCTGTATATGTACAGTTATGTATAGTTAACAATCTACTTATATTGTTTTTTTAGAGAAGAGTTACATGAGATTAGACCAGCAAAGACAGATTGAACCATAAAAATAATGTACGTATAACACTTCTCAGGATTAAAACAAAAACAAAAAACAACAACAACAAAAACAACAAAACATTGGAATGTGAGAAACTACCAGGATTTTTAGCCGTTCATATGTTTGTACTCCTACAGAAGAATGAGGGTAGTGCTTAGGCTAGTTTTCTCTTTCTGTTATTTGTACAACAGCAATCATAGTATCTAGGTGCCAGTTTTGACAAAGTTTCACTGGCAAAGAAACAGTTATTATAGGTTTCATTGTGAAATAACTGGTTATGTGTCAGCAGCTGCTGTAGAGAACTGCAAATACATCAGTGACTGTACAGAATGAGTGTTACGGAGATTTGGATACACACCACTGAGCGCTGGAGAGAATACAGACACTAGAGAAGACTGTGCTGTATTCCTATTCTGCAGAAGAAATATTTCCCTGGAAAACACCTTTGGAGGTGTTCCTCCAATTCAAAAAGCAAAGTTCAATACAGAAAAACATTCCTGAAAAACAGAAACCCAGCATATTTTTATGCCATTCAGAATATATGAAAATAGTAATAGTCTGATGCAGTGACTAATATTTTAATTGACTTATTTAGGACAATAGTTGCATTATACTGTAGCTACTACTAGTGCAGTCCGTAAGTCTAATATTGTAGTCAGTTGATAAAGTAGGTAGTTGTCTCATACTTGATTTGGATCTTATGAAAATGGATTATTAAATCAAATACTAGGTAGCGTAGACAATTTAAAATACAACTTGTATGAAGGTGTATGTTTTCAGTAGAATCTTTTTTTTTTTTTTTTTTAACTCATGCCTCATAATTCATGCTTCTAAAATTTTACTACTTATAGATACATTAAGAAAGCAAGATCCACATCTCTCCATTTGATACTTAGGGAATAATTTCCCCTGGAATTACAAGTTTTACAACTATGCATGTCTTTAACATACAGGGCTCTTTGTACTTGTGGATCCCTTGAGGAAATATTTTGCTATTCTACATACTTCTTCAAAATATGCTGTTTAATTCTTCTAATAAAAAGCACACATGTTCTGACGTGCAGTGTATACCAGGCAAAAAGAAAATCTTATATTCTTGTCTGAGCCATCAGCTACTGACGTACCTACATAGGTAGAATACTGGCTGTTGTCTCTGTGTCCACTATTCACAAGAATATTTTAAGTAGATATGTACTCTCATTCAGAAAACATTCTTTAGCTACAATAAATGTCCCCATGTTTTTGTACATTGACAAATTAATTTTGTGCTTTCCAGTTCATAAATGCCCCTCTCCCCCCCCCAAAAAAAAAAAAAAAAAAAAGAAAACGGGGAGGGGGGAATGTGGAAAAGTTAACTTTTAACAGTCATTTTTCTCTTCTATGCACTTCAAATGTAGTTTCATTTTAAGTTTTGGGCACATGTTGGGGTCATTTCTTATTTTATCAAAAGAGTTTTCCCATCTTAATTAAAATCAGTGGACTATGCAATTCTGTTAGATTGGAGGAAGGAGAGTTTGTTAATTTATATTTAAATAAAACTGATTTTCTGAACTTCTGATATAGTTGTATTTTTAATATCTTGTGCTTCATATTATATTTATAAGTGTTACCACTGGAATTATGGGCAGTCTTGGCTCACGATTCTGGTTGTTATCATTCAGTAATAATAGTGCTTTTGTAGCCATGGTAGTCTAAGTACTGAGCCAAGACAAAGTTTTCAGTGGAGGTAATAATTTTGTTAAATCTATTGGTATAACTAGAAGAAGAGGCAATATGAATGTTGTGGTTTAGCCCGGCTGGCAGCTAAACACCACACAGCCGTTCGCTCACCCTCCCCCATCCCTCTCTGGGATGGGGGAGAGAAACAGGAAATGAAGCCTGTGAATTGAGATAAAGACAGTTTATTAAGACAGGAAAAATAATAACAATAATAATAATAATAATAATAATAATAGTATTGATAATAATAATGTGTACGAAATAAGTGATGCACAATGCAATTGCTCACCACCCGCTGACCGATGCCCAGCCTATCCCCGAGCAGCCGCCCCCCCCCACCCCGGCTAGCCACCCCTATATATTGTTTAGCATGACGTCACATGGTATGGAATACCCCTTTGGCCAGTTTGGGTCAGCTGTCCTGGGTCTGTCCCCTCCCAGCTCCTGCTGCATCCCTAGCCTGCTCGCTAGCAGGACAGAGCGAGAAGCTGAAAAGTCCTTGGCTTGGTGTAAGCACTGCTCTACAACAATTAAAACATCAGCATGTTATCAGCGCTCTTCTCATCCTAATCCAAAACATAGCACCCTACCAGCTACTAGGAGGAAAATTAACTCTGTCCTAACTGAAACCAGGACAATGAAGAAGAACTTGCATGCTTAAAACATTTTCTTCCAGAAGTTCCGTTTGGTCCAATACAAGGTATTAGTTATTGCTACTGAGAATATAAGGATTCTGCTGTGGTGTCTTGAGTGTTACCTTTCCTTCCTTGACATTTGATGATCACAAAATAGTTTAACTTCTTATTGACAGATTTCAAAGTTTTTAATTACTAATGTGACTAGGAACCTCCTTTTTTTTTTTTTTTCTTTTTTTTTTTCTTCACTGTTTTTCTCTATCTCTATTCTTACCTCCAGAATTTCATTCTTCATTGAAGATTTCATCATCTGTGATTCAGTAGTGCATTAAAATACATGCAGCCAGAACTTTATTGTATAAGTGAAGCACTAAAAAACTTCAATTTACACCTGAAGTATGTGTAATTAACAGAAATTCTCTGCAGTACAAAAAGATTCAACATTTACTTACAGTACTGGTACACTATGAGGTATGTAGACATGCATAAAAAACTAGACTGTTTGAATTTGTTTCTTTTAGTTTCCAAGATAGAATAATGACATCACTGCATGAAGAAGTTTTCTTAATGGTTTCCTATTTAACAATTATTTTAACATGGAGACCAGAGGAGTCTTCCTCATATTTAATTTCATGCTGTGATATGTCCAAGCAGCTTCTTTCTTACCATGCTTTTGGATTTAACACAGTTTCTTATCAAATAATTCTTGAATTACTTTGCAATTGAAAATGTATGTTTATGTATTCAGCAGTAGTAATGACTGAAAATGCTTCACTGATCTGAAGGTAGTGTAACATTGTTGAGAATCCTTTCAGTACTGATTTGTTGCTTTGAATATAGGATGGAAAACAAGAAACTGTTTTCCATATTCAGAAAACAAGAAGGGTTTTGGAATATTTTTATTAAATTGTAATAGAAAGCTTAAAAAAATGATTTGTGACAAACTATAAATAGTTCTGAAATATTTTGTTCGTTGACAGTTATTCTCAGTGATTACACAGCAGTTTCTCAGCTAAATATATATTTTTTTTTGAAAATTGAAAATTTTTCTTTAAAAACTAACACTAAAGAGAGTATTTTGAAAAAATTAAGAGCTTCTGATTCACATAAATTAATTAAAACTGACCTTTCTTTAGAGCTATCAGGCATACATTTTTCTCAGATGTCTTGGAATAGTTATCCAACAAACCAGACGTAGGAATTTATTTGATTTTCACAGAAATTCAAGTCAACAACACTCTTCAGTAATTTTGTTATGGTGAGAGCATATCATACGTACTGTAGAATTACTGGCTACTTTTACCATGCATGCAAAATAGACACTTTATTTTTTTTCCACTAATGTATAGGAATTTTTGTATTTCCAGTGGAAAAGTTTTTGTTTTGTCAAATTGTTTTTTCCACTTGGTGACATCTATTAAATATGCTAATGCTACTAAGAGGGACCTGGACAGGATGGCTCGATGGGCAGAGGCCAATGGGATGAGGTTCAACATGGCTAAGTGCTAGGTCCTACACTTTGGTCACAACAACCCCATGCAGCGCTACAGGCTTGGGGAAGAGTGGCTGGAAAGCTGTGCAGAGGAAAAGGATCTGGGGGTGCTGGTTGATGCTCGCCTGAACGTGAGCCCAGGTGTGCCCAGGTGGCCAAGAAGGCCAATGGCATCCTGGCTTGTATCAGGAATAGTGCAGCCAGCAGGACCAGGGAGGTGATCATCCCCCTGTAGTCAGCTCTGGTGAGGCTGCACCCTGATTACTGTGTTTAGTTTTGGGCCCATCACTACAAGAAGAACATCGAGGCCCTGGAGCATGTTGATAGAAGGGTTATGAAGCTAGTGAAAGGCCTGGAACACAAGCTGAGGAGTGGCTGAGGGAACTGGGGTTGTTTAGTCTGGAGGAGAGGAGGCTCAGGGCAGACCTTATTGCTCTCTACAACTACGTGAAAGGAAGGTATGGGGAGCTAGGGATCAGCCTCTTCTCACAGGTAACTAGTGATAGGACTAGAGGGAATGGCCTCAAGTTACATCAGGGGAGGTTCAGGTTAGAAATCAGGAGACATTTCTTCTCAGATAGAGTAATCAGGCGTCGGAATGGGTCGCCCAGGGAAGTGGTGGCGTCACCGTCCATGGGAATGTTCAAGGAGAAGTTGGATCTGGCACTTAGGGACATGGTTTAGAGGGGTGAAATTGATAGTAGGGTGATGGTTGGACCAGATGATCTTGAAGGTCTCTTCCAACCTTAATGATTCTATGATTCCATTTAAACAGTCTAGGGAAATTCGTTGCTTGATTCTCTCATTGTTTGCAGTCAGTGTGACTCTGAAGTCAGGAAGGAAAAAAAAAAAAGAGACAAAGAGTGTTTCATTTAATGATATCAACATCAATTATACACGAGCTCCCTTCACCTAGGAAAGCTCAGACTTGATCTCATCGAAACGGAACAGGCAAACAGTTATCCTGCCTGGAATAATTATTTTTTATTCCAAACAAAAACAAACAAACAAAAAGCATTTCCTAATTCTGTATTGTAGAAATTTAAATTTTGCTCAGGTTCTCAGGTTCAGGGAAGTTATCCACTATCTGGAAATACTAGAAGGTATGCTTAGATACTTAGGCTTTCAATGTTATGTCTTGGATTTAGCAGTTAATTCCCACTAGCTTTGTGTTAATTCTGCATCTAAAGCTTCTTGTATCATGCCCAAGCAAAAAGAAGAAACAACATCAAAAGCAACCATCACCACCACCACAACTACCACCATCAAAAAAATGAAGGAAAAAAAAAAAGAGAAAAAAAAATGAGAAAAAAAAGAAAAAAAAAAGAGAAAAAAAAAGAGAGAGAAAAAAAAAAGACAGGCATGATTCTGTCTCAGTAAAAAAAAGACAACAACAAGCAAAGAAACAAAAAAAGCACTTATGTTTTTGCTGCAAAACAGGGAATGGCTCTCTTTTAAATGTTTGTATGCAGAAATCTAAACTTTAGGATTTTTTTCCAAGCTGCTAACCCATTACAGATGCAGCCATCCATACCCGAGATAGAGTCAGTGATAGCTTTTTAGATTACAGGAGTTTTGTCCTTAGGAAAGGTTAAGTTTTCTCTGTTTCTGCAAAATAGTATGTAGTTAATATAAATTTTCTCAGCTTGAAACTTACCAGAACATTGTGTCATGCCCAGTTACCAATTGATTTAATTATGCTGTCCAACAGAACTTGCCAATAAAACAAGGTGTGGGGTGTTGCTGCAATAAGCTTGGAAATTTCAGAGAGAAGTGAAATATACTTAAAGTTTCAAATTCTAAATACTTATTTCCTATTAATGTTGGATGAAAATTCTTGGCAAATGCATTGTCATGACCAGTCTATTTCCATGGGTGGAATATTGGGCAATTACATCTAATCTCTCACTGTACCATTTAATCATTATTATAAAGGTAGTGTTTTTTATTAATAGTGTTGTCATACCTTAAAACTGATTCACATTTGTGTGCTGCCACAATATAGGTATCTGACATTGTGCTGAACCCATCTGTAAGCATTCATGTGTACAATAAAGTTTTGTTCTTTGAAGTATGATTTTTATGGATATTGTGAACATTTTTAGCTAGATATTAGTTTCTTTTCTTTTCTTTTTTTTTTTTTTCATTAAATGTTGAATATTTAGGAGTTAAAATATTTTATTTTCCTCATTGTATAAGGAAACAAGTATTTTGGGGTTATTAAATTCTGAGTGTTACTGAATGTATATTTCAAAAAAAGTAGTGCAAGGCTTGGCAGGGCAGCAAAGGTGAGAGCATAATGAGGCGAGGAGAAGTGAGACAAGGAGAAAAGAAAAGAACCACCTGAAGTTTATTTATAATTGTAAACAGGAAATAAATGAATATAGTTGAGAACAGACAAATTACCTGCCCAGCTACACAGAAAATTATTGACAGTGCTTTATAGACACTCTATGTCAAGTATCCTTCATTTTCCTCTGTCAAATCTAATCAATCATTTGTCCGTATCTGAGATAATGCATTTCAGAAATGCAAACTGAATATAAATTCACTTTCTAAAGAATACCATATAACAGAAGATACATATACCAAGCATCTTCAAGAAAATCATTGAAACTGTGTCCTTCCACTGGAAGAACAGTGTCAAATATAAAAAAAAAATGTACCAAGACAGAAATAAAAATACTTGAACTTGTAACTAACAAAATATTACCCCTAAAATGTTCTGTGTCATCAGTATAAGAATTTATGAGTCATTTCCTGAAAACGTGATTCCAGTTCTTGAAGAAACTTATGTATATTCTCAGAGAAGTCTCACTCGTTAAAGTCCAGTAAGACTGATGTATCTAAATGAAACTTTTATTTATTTATTTATTTATTTATTTTCAGAAGATATGAATAATGTATGCCTTAAGAAAACTGTATCCACCACTGGTGTATTTTGATATAAGTAGTCACTATAAATTCGATCTATTAAAGGTTGAAGGCTAGGATACAAGACCAGAAGATTTATATTCTCTTTTTACAAGAAGTATTAGATGCCTTGAAATGGGAATGGGAAGATAAGACTAGGAGAAAGAGCTCTAGAAAAAAATGTCTGAGACTTTCAGCCCCTCAGTTCCTGGAGCATATGGTCATATCTCAGACTTTGTGTTAAAGTTGTCGGAAATATAGGAAAACTTGCCACTCCGGGATGAAAATCCAAGTCAGGGTTGATTCCACTACAGAAATGAAAGAGAAAGAAGAGCTGGGTTACAGGTGGGTTTCCCATCCCATTAATTCCTGTTGGTGCTGGTCGGTGGGAGCAATTCCAATGACAGATACCAGACACTGTCCTTTCTGGAATGGTCCCTTTCTGTCACTTTCTGCCCGCCCCCAGTACTCCACTTCCACAGTGGTAGCTCTTTCCCACACTTTCAGAGATCGGTGATAGGCAAAGGAAATGCAAGAGTTGCGAGTATTTTGTTGCCATAGCAGTTAGTAATTAGACAATAACTAAGACTTCCAGAAGCTATCCACAAAGCATACTCCAGGCATTTACTGGAGAGATGGCATTTTATGTGTAAAACGTAAGAATGATTCTACCTTTAATTGAAACAGAAAATGCATATTGTATTTGGTATTACTATCTTTCATGGAAAAAAATATATATTTTTTTTCTATCTGTCATGGAAAATTTAGCAATTTTTCAAGTTCTCTATTATTGGGTTACAGAATTCTGATTTGATGGGAAAAAGTTGAGTTATTTTTCATTACAAAAGTGATTTGAAACAGTTAAAATTTCATGTGACTTTTGGGCTTGCATTTTCTGACAAAAGAAACAGTTTCAGGACTTCTGTAGATATTTTAGTCACTTCTTGTTACTTCATATATGTAACTGAACCTAAGAAGGAAAAAATTAAGAAAACTTGTATTTTCTCTCCTTCTTTTTTTTTTTTTTTTTTTTCTTCCTACCTTCCTGTAGTAATTGCTGGTACAGAGATATCAAATTTACATTTAAACTTACTTTTGACAAGATTTTTTTTTTTTCTCAAAGCTAAATGATTATTAAGGAGTGATTATAATTACATTATATGATGGCTAGTATGACTACCACTGCTACTGCTAATTTTATTTTTCAGATGTGCTCAGTTTTTAAGGAAGATGGAGCATGAATGAATCATGAACTAATATTTTAAAACCCAGGCATTTTCTTTCGCAATGCTGAGTCTTTGTCCCTGTTTGTAAAAAATGCACTGGGTTCTCAAATGTTTATTAAATTCCATGGTGGTAGAAAATATTCACAACTGCCTGCTGGATCAGGAGAAGACTTTAAATATGTATTAACTGAAATTTCAAACAGGAACAATTTGTTGTAATAATTCCACTGAAGATGTGCAAAGTGAATTGGTCTTTTTTCTTCAAAAGAAAAGAATGATCTTGTAAGAGAACTATCTGAACTAATATTTAACCCTTACTTTTTAAAAATGAACAGCTAAGAGGCAGCTTTTAAAGAGTGACAAATAATCACTCTGATTATTTATTTTTAATTCATAAACAGAAAAAACATGCTCAGAAAAATTCTTCCCAGACGAGCAAATATTGAATTTCTTTTTTTTAGGTAACTCTAATTTGAAAGATATCCCATAATTCAAGTCAAGCATTTTTATATGTATTCTTAAACTTTTCTTCTTGAAATTGAATTTATAACAATTTACCACAAATATTGCACTAGCAATGTAAGCTTTTTATTGACTGTTTAATTTCACTCTTACAGAATAAATCTGTATTGTAATAAATCTGAACTGTAAGATGGGAATAAATGTGTTTCAAACACATATGTTAAGCTTAAATAATAAATTAAATTAATTTTCTCAAGATGTTCTGCACTATATAGAACAAAGGTATTGTAACACATGATGTTTTCACAGGGAAGATATTCCTTGTTTTGGATTTCATGCAGAGTGTTCTAATGCCCAGTAGCTCTCTTTTAGCTGAAATGAGATTTTTACTCTCAGAAAAGAAAACTGGATGTTAAAAACAAGTGCATACTTCAGAATGATTACATTGTGTAGCAAAGTGTGAAGACAAAGGAAGACCACAGTTCTTGTGGTTTTGAAAGTTACTAGATTATGGGGACTGGCAAAGAAAATAATCATTTGCATGGGTATCTGACATATGATTATATATCAGACAATTTATTTAGGGCCTTGACAGGCTACAGTGATGAGCATGCTAGAAATACGATAAATGGATGAATGGAAGGTACTCAGTGAGGTGAATGTGAATTGAAAAGTCAATATCAATTTGAAAATCAGTCAGCCAGAATAAAACTGCTCAGTTTGTGTGCACAAAATACTGGGCTAAGAGCTATATGTAAAGGGTAGGTGGAGATTTCCGAATCCTACAGAAAATATTTTCTCCAGCAGCGTTCGAAAGTGTACAATGAAAAAAATTTGCTTCAGTTGTTTATAGCTCAGGAAATCATAATCTTTCCTATACCAGAACCTGTTCTCCCAATTCCAGGAGCCTGCCCTGCCTATCTAGGGTTTAGAGAAGACTCATTTCCCTTTCAGCAACGTGAGAAGGGCAGGGTTGCTGCAACTCCCTGACCTCTAGCTGAGAACCCCATGGTAAGCCAATCCTTTAGATAGCTGTTTCAGTGGAGACACTTGGCTGCCCTCATCTCCATACCACTTTGAAAGGGTTATCAAGAGAAAAAAGGCTCATTGTTCTTATTCCAAACAACCCCAAACATATAAAACACTCTCAGAAAAACTACACCTATTTATACACAAAACTACTTAAGGGCAGTCATTGTCTCTTACTGTTTTTGTAGTCTGGTACAATAGGACCGCACTCTTGACTGGGAGCTTTTAGGATTACCTTTAAAAGAATGCATCCAAAACATATCAAAGATCACTGAGGGTAAAAGCCAAGAACTTTAAACTTAGGACATACCAGAATTAATGCTGATAAGCTTTAATTTAGTATATACATCCTTTTTTTTGGAAATGCATTAAACAGCTGTACTATTTCTGATGGACTCCCAGCTTTGTCCATTGCTCAGGAAAGCTTATGATCAGCAAAATGTAACTGTTCAGTATTTCATGCTACTCTCTTTGTTTAGGGTTTGACACCACGTTTTATTTACTGAATGTCATTTAATTCAATTCAATTCAATTTAATTTGAATAAAGATTTATTAACATTCACATGACACTTATTGTTCTAGTATTATAATGTGCCTGAGCATATTGCAGTGGTGGAACAGTGTTTAAATTAGAGGCAAAAAGCATGGAAAAAAGAAAAAGAAAAAGAAAAAGAAAAAAAAAGAAAAAGAAAAAGAAAGAAAAAGTAAAAAAGAAAAAGAAAAAGAAAAAGAAAAAGAAAAAGAAAAAGAAAAAGAAAAAGAAAAAGAAAAAGAAAAAGAAAAAGAAAAAGAAAAAGAAAAAGAAAGAAAATGTGCAAATATTGTACTTCCTAGAGGAGTTTCATGAACTTTAGAATGCAGCAAAAAGAATGATAAAAAATTAAATTATAATTTTACAAGGGCCGTTATGTTTGTTGTCAATAAAAAATAAGGAAATTGTATTGGAATGAGAAGCAAGAATAAAGTTACTTTCACATGGACAAAAGTACAAGGACCCCTTCTCTTGTTACAATAACACGAGGAATACATTCTTCATATTTTCAAAATGGAAAACGTGCTTCTTACCACTCCGTATTCTCCAAACTTCCATCTGACACTGTTTGCATAATGAAACAGAAACTCCATCCAAGGGACTTTCCAGTATTAAATACCTTTTCTTGCTATAGTTATAATTAAACATATTGTCTATATGATGTTGTTGTCATCCTTTGCATACTAAAGAGCAGATATACAAAGATCTGCAACAGCTATTGATTACAGTCGTTAGACATGTACAAAGAGTAGGTAGGTGTTCTTATGGTCTTATTTTACTTTCTGTTTAGAGAGCTAGATACAACTGTGAGAAACACTCGGTAGTCAATAACTTAGGCTCAGGCGAGGATCTCAGTGAAGTAGTAATTTATTCACGATTGCAATGTCGGGCGTCCCACAAGCATCAGCGCACCTACTGGTTCCAAAAGACAGTTTATATACTTTTTGATGACAGGACCCTCCCCTGTTTCCCCACTGAGTGGGTAATCCAGGTTCACAATCTATCTGATGCTTCACAGACAATGCATGGCATTCAGATGCCGGCCTGTTAAATTTCAAGTTTCTTTTGACTTTTTTTACTGTTTGAAGTGGTAATGTTTCTTCACTTATCTGACTTGACTTAACACTGTGATTTTCACCTAATTGTTCTAAGGAGTCTGGTTGTCTGCATTTTACAAGGTCACCTGCTAAATTTTCTTATCACTGCAAGCATATCTCAATACCCCATTCCTTACCTTTAAACAATGCAACTCTGCAAAAAACAACATTTTTATTCCCACACAACTCCAATCTGAGTAGGAGAGGAAAGTGAGGATTTGATCAGCCAACTCACTTATGGTAGTGACTATAAAGCTAACATGATATTAACAGGGAGATATTGTTAAGGGGCTCTGTGGTGAGGCAGAAATTATAGTTTGGATGCCCAATTTTAAGATGCATTTACCATCTTTGATTCATCTTCTATTTGTACTTTAGATTTTTTTTCTAAATCAAAATATTCCAGGAATATAAAGGCTGCTGAATAGAAGTACCATACCAAACCATCAGTTTATTTTCATCTATCCAGCCAGACCCTAAGTTTTGGACTCTGTTTTGAGCTATACGTATATGATACAATCCAGAACACATGCACATAACTATTTCACCAAAGTATCTGACATTTATGCTGAGTGATTATATCTAATAAGGTTACCACATTCACTTGTATCTTTTACAATTTTAAATCAAGACACCAACGTTTACAGTTTCCCATGCATGAATTTTTTAATGTAAATGCTAAAACTTGAGCTACCAAAGCAAAATCTTGAATACTGCGAAGTCTTAACATAGTTAGTACTATAAATCATTAAAGTGAACTATCCTAAAACTGTTAGCATATGTAAGCAATCCATATTCTATTTGTGCGGATCTAGATTGTTTGAATGCCAATCATTTTTCTTCTAAAAAAATCAGTGTAATCTCAAGACATAGTATTATCTACTATACCTGATATTCTTCAATGTTGCTTAGGGACATAAATTTTTCTTGGAGTTGGTCTGCAAATCCTTAGGCATTTTTTGAAGGTCTAAACCATTTTTTACATTTTAAACATTTTATTTTCTACAAACAATCATTATTGTAGTGAGGTATTATGAAAGTTCTGCTGTCCATAATTTGTAAGACATCTAACTCAATAAATAATCCTCACTAGTTGATATTACTAAAATTCCCATGTCATATGATAGATACAACCCAGGACATAGGCCTGTTAGCTTTCTTCCTTGAGGTTATACTTCCCCAAACCATGTAAAGGTACTCTTCCTAACCCAAGTCCCCCAAAAGAATTTTAGCAGCTATAATGACAAAAAAGATGCCGTCTTGCTTTAATTAATACATGTGAATAATTTCAAAAATGACTTAATTATTCCTTTCATCACTCTCTCTCTCTCTCTCTTTCTCTCTCTCTCTCTTTTTATTTTCTGGTCATAGTGAACATTGCTTATGCAATTACAATTCTGTGACTTTAATTGGAGAGTTATCTACAGATTCATCAATTCAGCACAGAAAATGATCTAAATGTTACACATTGATTACCTTTTCCTAAATAGTCATCAAGGTTATATATTCTATTCTAAATATATCTGCACAAACCTCTGTAAAATATATTTCTTTATGGTTTAAACAAAATGTAAAACAATTGCTCAACAGCACATCTACAATATATCTTAAAACTAAACCTATTTTCAGTCTTGAGAATGTATACCTCAGACGAGCATCTTAAATATACCTTAGAGGTCAGGCCATGTTTTTTTTTTGTTTGTTTTGTTTTTGTTTTTCTATTTCCCTTGTTTCCTAATTAACAAAATATTGGCAAAAAGGGTAAAATTATTTGTACATAACTAAAATTTTATTCATAAATTCAGCTACTCTAAGCTGTGTCATTCTTTACCACTTTCCATTTTTTCTCTCAAATTTATTAATACTTGTAAAAATATTCAGCCATTTAGATTTTATGTAAAGCCTGTAGTTGTTGAGCCCTTGCACTTACATCTTTATCATTTGATGCAGTATGCAACAGAAAACAGAGTGGAAATAGCTCATCAGGTCCTGAGTCATGTCATAAGGCTGAAATAACCTCCTAAGGGGTTCCTAAGGGGTCTCAGTCCAAAACAACTTTTTTGTTGTTGTTGTTTTAATTATTATTAAACAAACTTAGAAAAGCTGGAAAACATCTTTTCCTGATTATAACTGATAATATGTCCTTTGGGGTTTCTCATTATAAAGAGCACCTTTAGGGGATCTTGGGAAGTGTATCCCAGGGATACATTAAAATTGCGTGCAGTAAAAGGAGAGTGGCCAGCAGGTCAAGGGAGGTGATCATTCCCCTCTACTCTGCCCTGATCAGGACTCACCTGGAGTACTGTGTCCAGTTCTGGGCTCCCCGGTACCAAAAAGACAAGGATCTCCTGGAAAGAGTCCAGCAGAGGACCATAAAGATGATATGGGGCCTGGAGCATGGGGCCTGGAGCATCTCCCCTGTGAGGAAAGGCTGAGACCTCAGTCTGTTCAGCCTTGAGAAGAGAAGACTGAGAGGGGATCTTAATGTTTATAAATATCTTAAGTGTGGGAGACAGAGGGATTTGGCCAACCTCTTTTCAATGGTTTGTGGGGATAGGACAAGGGGCAATGGCCACAAAATGGATCACAGGAAGTTCCGCACCAATAAGCGAAAGAACTTCTTCATGGTGAGGGTGACAGAGTACTGGAACAGGCTGCCCAGGGAGGCTGTTGAGTCTCCTTCTCTGGAGATATTCAAGGGCCGTCTGGACACATACCGAGGCAACCTCCTCTAGGGAACCAGCTTTGGCAGGGGGGTTGGACCTGATGATCTCTTGAGGTCCCTTCCAACCCCTACGATTCTGTGATTCTGTGATTCTGTGATCCCAGGGGAAAGAAAACATTTTAGTAGCACTAGTGTTTTGATATGATCACATTTCACTATTCAAGACCCTCTGACAGGTACTGTACATTTTTAAAGAAGAAATCCATGATAGACATTAATTGTAAGCAATTATAAGATGACATATTATGAGAGAAGTATGAATGGAACTAGAGATTTTAAAAAGAATGAATTAATGGTCAAAAAAGTAATGGTCCAATAATCATGAAGAATAATATTTGGTAAAAGCTCACTGTGACATAGATTGAAAAAGGAGACAGAAATCAAACGGTAAAGTACTTATAATATATATTATTTCTTTTTATTTTTGTTTATATTTATATATATTATAAATGTGATATATACATATATATGATGTTATATAAATGTTTTTCTCATAAATATGAGAAATGTGGAGTAGAACAGATAATAATAGTGAAAAAGGATGAAATCCTGAAAACTGCTAAAGGAACAAAAGGATACTAGAATAATGTAGTGGCTGAGAGCTATTGAAACCTAAGAGCAAAATTCATTGCAAGCTAGATATGACAAAATTACTACTAAAATTTATTCAGTAAAAAAAAAAAAAAAAAAAAGAAAGAAAAAAAATCCCCTGTTTAGTATACCAAGCAAGAAAGAAGTGAAATGAGGACAATGAAGTACAAACTAGGTCTGCATAAACTGAGAAAGATGTCAGGCTCCATCAATACTCAAAGAACATAGTGGGAAAAGGGAATGAGATTATGGTTCCAAACTCAGCAAAATGCCAAGACTGAAGCCAGATACTGTTGAAAAACTGAGACTCCCTGTTTCCAGAGATTTCTCCAGAGTATCTTAAAACTGATGTCTTACACAAGTCCAAGTCAAATTCACATCTTTGTGGTAGCAAAAGAGTCCTGGTTCCTTCTGAGCGGACCTGATGTACTTATCTCCCTTGAGGAAGTGACTTAATTTCTCAGAGAAAGTGTGAGAGTATATTTTACATTTTAGTACATAAAACTGGTGGAACATATCACAGCATTACATACTACTAAAATTCAAGCATCATCTACCATGAATAAATATATTCAATTAAGATAATATTCAAGAGCACTTAAAAATTGGCTGAGGAAATGTCTGTTGCTCTGATGTTCACTTTTAATAAATATCCAAACACGAAAATTCCAGCTGCTTGAAGAAATGTTAATCTGCCATATTCAGTAGATGGTAAGCTTTTTATCAGTCCAAAGCAATAATGGAAACGCTGGTATAAAATTCACTGATAAGGAATTCAGAAATAGGAACACAATTAATGTCAGACAAAATGATTTTACATAAATTAGATTTATTCAAATAAACCTGATTCTATTGTTTGATTAGATAACAAATTTGGCTGAAAAGTTAAATAGGCAGATGTCATATACACAGATCATGACTGGCGTACGACAAAGTGTGGTCCAGAACTCCAATTATTATTACACAATATCAATAAATCACATAAGAAAATGATTAAGAGCTAACCAAGAAATGAATCTTAAGGGATTGTGTGTCAACTGGGAATAAGCACCAAATATGTGTTTCCAGTGGAGTTCCATAGGGATTAATTTATTCAAAACTTATTCAGAATTTAGGGATTAATTTATTCAAAAGAACTTCGTGTTCTTAGCAATGGTCTTAGTAAAAATAAAAATTACTGATAAAGCTGATGTTGTTTTGATGTTGTGGAACTCCAGGCTGGGAATGATAAGGTTGAATCCCTGTGGGTTAGGATCCGCGGGAAGGCCGGCAAGGCTAGCGTCCTGGTCGGGGTCTGTTATAGACCGCCGAACCAGGATGAGGAGACGGATGAGGAGTTTTATAGGCAACTGACAGAAGTTGCAAAATCGTCGGCGCTTGTCCTCGTGGGGGACTTCAACTTCCCGGATATATCCTGGAAACACAACACGGCACGGAGAAAGCAGTCTAGGAGGTTTCTGGAGAGCGTGGGAGATAGCTTCCTGACGCAGCTGGTCAGTGAACCCACCAGGGGTGGTGCCCCGCTAGACCTTCTCTTCACAAACAGAGAAGGACTGGTGGGAGATATGGTGGTCGGAAACTGTCTTGGACAGAGTGACCACGAAATGGTAAAGTTCTCTATTCTTGGCGAGGCCAGGAAGGGGACCAGTAAAACTGCTGTATTGGACTTCCGGAGGGCTGACTTTGAGCTGCTCAGGACGCTGGTTGGCCGAGTCCCTTGGGAGGCGGTTCTGAAGGGCAGAGGAGTCCAGGAAGGCTGGGCGCTCCTCAAGAAGGAAATCTTAACGGCACAGGAGCGGTCCGTCCCCACGTGCCCAAAGACGAGCCGGCGTGGAAGAAGACCGGCCTGGCTCAACAGAGAGTTGCGGCTTGTGCTTAGCAGAAAAAAGAGGGTTTATAATCTTTGGAAAAAAGGGCGGGCCGCTGAGGAGGACTACAAGGATGTAGCGAGGCTGTGCAGGGAGAAAATTAGAAAGGCCAAAGCTCATCTGGAGCTCAACCTGGCTACTGCCGTTAAAGACAACAAAAAATCCTTTTACAAATATATCAATGCGAAACGGAGGACTAAGGAGAATCTCCATCCTTTACTGGATGCGAGGGGAAACCTAGTTACTAAGGATGAAGAAAAGGCTGAGGTGCTTAATGCCGCCTTTGCCTCAGTCTTTAGCGGCAATACCGGTTGTTCTCTGGATACACAGTGCCCTGAGCTGGCGGAAGGGGATGGGGAGCAGGATGTGGCCTTTGCTATTCATGAGGAAATGGTTGGCGACCTGCTAAGGAGCTTGGATGTGCGCAAGTCGATGGGGCCGGATGGGATGCACCCGAGGGTACTGAAAGAACTGGCGGAGGAGCTGGCCGAGCCGCTTTCCATCATTTATCGGCAGTCCTGGCTATCGGGGGAGGTCCCAGTTGACTGGCGGCTAGCCAATGTGACGCCCATCTATAAGAAGGGCCGGAGGGCAGACCCGGGGAACTATAGGCCTGTCAGTTTGACCTCAGTGCCAGGAAAGCTCATGGAGCAGATTATCTTGAGGGTCATCACGCGGCACTTGCAGGGCGAGCAGGCGATCAGGCCCAGTCAGCATGGGTTTATGAAAGGCAGGTCCTGCTTGACGAACCTGATCTCCTTCTATGACAAAGTGACGCGCTTGGTGGATGAGGGAAGGGCTGTGGATGTGGTTTACCTTGACCTCAGTAAGGCTTTTGACACCGTTCCCCACAACATTCTCCTCAAGAAACTGGCTGCTCGGGGCTTGGACTGGCGTACGCTTCGCTGGGTTAGAAACTGGCTGGATAGCCGGGCCCAGAGAGTTGTGGTGAATGGAGTCAAATCTGGTTGGAGGCTGGTCACAAGTGGTGTCCCCCAGGGCTCGGTACTGGGGCCGGTCCTCTTTAATATCTTTATCGATGATCTGGATGAGGGCGTCCAGTGCACCCTCAGTAAGTTTGCAGATGACACCAAGCTAAGTGCGTGTGTCGATCTGCTCGAGGGCAGGAAGGCTCTGCAGGAGGATCTGGGTAGGCTGGAGCGATGGGCTGAGGTCAACTGTATGAAGTTCAACAAGGCCAAGTGCCGGGTCCTGCACCTGGGGCGCAACAACCCCAAGCAGAGCTACAGGCTGGGAGATGAGTGGTTGGAAAGCTGCCTGGCCGAGAAGGACCTGGGAGTATTGGTTGATAGTCGGCTGAATATGAGCCAGCAGTGTGCTCAGGTGGCCAAGAAGGCCAACAGCATCCTGGCCTGTATAAGAAGCAGTGTGGCCAGCAGGTCTAGGGAGGTGATTGTCCCCCTGTACTCGGCTCTGGTGAGGCCACACCTTGAGTACTGTGTTCAGTTTTGGGCCCCTCGCTACAGGAAGGACATGGACGTGCTCGAGCGAGTCCAGAGAAGGGCGACCAAGCTGGTGAGGGGTCTGGAGAACAAGTCTTACGAGGAGCGGCTGAGGGAGCTGGGCTTGTTCAGCCTGGAGAAGAGGAGGCTCAGGGGCGACCTTATCGCTCTCTACAGTTACCTTAAAGGAGGCTGTAGTGAGGTGGGGGTTGGTCTGTTCTCCCACATGCCTGGTGACAGGACGAGGGGGAATGGGCGAAAGTTGCACCAGGGGAGGTTTAGGTTGGATGTTAGGAAGTACTTCTTTACCGAAAGGGTTATTAAGCATTGGAACGGGCTGCCCAGGGAGGTGGTGGAGTCGCCATCCCTGGAGGTCTTTAAAAGACGTTTAGATGTAGCCCTTAGTGATATGGTTTAGTGGAGTACTTAGTGTTAGGTCGGAGGTTGGACTCGATGATCTTGAGGTCTCTTCCAACCTAGAAATCTGTGTCTGTGTCTGTGTCTGTGTCTGATGGATGATGTGCATATTGGAGCAATGACATAAAGATGAAGACATGGGAGTTGGGTTGATACAGAATTTCTAAGTGAAATGGACCCACTTACAACCAGATTTAATGGAATAAAATAAGAAGTAAAGTGTCTCGTAGGAAGAATGCAGGAAATTTATACAGTCAGGATTATACAGTCAGGACTGCATAATGAAAATCAAGATTCCAGGGCGGATTTAAGAACCTCAGTACACAAGCAACTTAAAATCTCTTGACAGTGAGATACCATGGCAAAGAGACTAATAGGAAAAGCAGAAGCAAGACAAAGAATTTCTAATTCTTATAAGATTTAGAGAGATTCAGTACTGGAATGACATTCACAATTCTTATGTTCCTCCTTTTTAAAATAATGGTGCAAAATTTAACCATTTGCAGAGAATTCAGGGAAGTCCCACAAAAACTGTTTGAATTACAAGTTTTTTTAAAGCTTCCTAAAGGAAGCTTAAGTGCTTGTAAGAATAAGATGGAGATATGAACTAATTACAGTGTAGCTGCATTTTCATAATAAGCAAATATTAGGGATCAACATGATCTGTAGTTTAGTAGGTGAAAACATTTGATTTTGTTATATCCAGAGTCAGTGCATAGAAGCTGAAATCAGACAAATTCAAATGAGAAATAAGACAAAATACTTTATAGATGGTGTGGAAATAATTATTATAGACAGATTCTAAATAGGAATCTCCTTATTACAAATAACCTCTTTCTTGCGCCAGTTCCATCTATTTTTCTTCCTCTTCTTCCTCCTCATTTGCTTGAAATGCTGAAATTTATGTCTGGGTAGATATTTATTTCCATCTGCATTAAAATAACAGAAAACAAAGTAACCTAACAAAGTAAATGAAACTAATTATTAAGGTAAATTGCTGCAAATCAGACGTAAACATTTGACTTAATAATGACAAACTTTTAAAACCAATGAGTATTTTTAAACATATTGAAAAACATCTGTGTATAAATTCTGGACAGAATAAAGAAAGAGGAATACTTGATGGACATTTTGGGATAGCAAGAGGGTAAATATATATATATTTAATAATTTTGTTAAAATGGTAAGACAAAACTATTTCTATAGCTTGCTGATTTTTTAAAAGGTACTAGAAGAAATCCTCCTTTTCCAACTCCACTCTAAGTGCATCTTCTCTGGCTTAGTCTCTCTGTCAAATATATTCCCAGCCCTACACCTAACCTCATCCTTAATATAAACCTTGAACCTAAACATAGATTGAGCATTGGGCAAGGTCTCCAGACAAACAGTGCATTGCAGAAATTACAATATATCCTACACTTCTTTTTGGTAGTCTCATCTCCAGCCACACTCTGCCGTGTCTCCTGGTTTTCCTTCAATCCTAACTTCAACCTAACTCTAACCCATAAACCAAGGTACCCAAAAGCAAAGGCAGTACAATGTGACATAAAATAACTCCTGAATATTCTTCATAATAAAACAGACAATTTCAAAACCTTGGTTTAGACGTGGGAGATTATTTCAGCATTGTTGCTCTTTTTGATCAACAGATCTATGTAACCCCATGATGCTGCTGCTGCTGCTGCTGATTACTATTGCACTGCTTATAATATATGATCAGGGTTTTAGGCACACTGTGACAGCCTTTTTCTATTCTTAAAAGTGGCAATTACAGAGATAGGTCATCCTCATATCCCATGAATATGGGATAATCTCAGGTCACAAATCCATGCTGAAATGTTGATTGTGACTTCATGTAGAACAATAGTCACACGAAGAAACTATTCGAAACAATACCAACACATTCCTTAGCATGGCATTTGTTGTAAAATCAGGCAAGTAATCTTCATTCAGGTGTTTACTAGTTAAAGTCCAGAAATCTTTTTCAGTTTTGGGAAAATTCTGTTCTGAAAGAGATCAATTCTTTTTATGAGAGCAAAGTCAGACCAGTAATAGGTAAAGAAGCTTGGAGAATTTTCTGACAACATATGTCCAAACTGAACCTTATCAATGTCTTCCAGTTTCAGTCTTCAGTTGGAAAAGCTACCTCATGTTCCATATGTAATTTCTGCTGAATTAGTTCATTCATCTCAAAAAGTGTGATGAGGGGAATCAGATGTGAGAAAGTTAAGTTGCAGAGCACATATCTGTGAGCTGCAGAATCGGTTGCACCTTGAAACCATTTTAATGGCACACACACACACACACACAAAATCAACAACAAAACCAGCTTACTGTCTCATTTTCATTATGAATTGCATCTGAAAAATCACTCCCAGATTTTTACTAGGCAAAAGTAAATGATCTTTTATAAACCTAAAAACCTATAATTTTTTTTTTCCCTTACTGTTGAATCCACTCTCTCTAGAAAATGTAAGCTGCCTCTTCTCTGTTTAGTGTCTCTTATCCTGAATTTTTTGGTCTGTGTTTGAAATGATGAGCAACAACTGACTGAGGCATAACTATAAAGAATTCCATGTCTCTATGTCTGTTCATTAAAATGTAATTATTTGTTTTACAATGTATCCTGGAGAAGTAGAATCCAAGAATGTGGGTAAACATGAGCTTAAGCTGGCTGACATTTGCTGTCTGCTTTTGGATGAACTGAATCACTCTTCATGCTCTGACACACATAAAGACCAGAGGCAACATTCACTGCCAGATGAAACCAGCCAACGTAATCTTTTTGGACTTCACCAAAGCTTTTCACATGGTTTCCCATAGGATCCTACTGGACAAAATGTCCAGCATACAGCTAAACAAAAACATCATACAACGGGTGAGCAATTGGCTGACGGGCAGGGCTCAAAGGGTTGTGGTAAATGAGGCCACATCTGGCTGGTGGATGGTCACTAGTGGGGTCCCTCAAGGCTCCATTTTAGGGCCAGTCCTCTTCAATGTTTTTATAAATGACTTGGATGTAGGACTAGAAGGTGTTTTGAGCAAATTTGCTGATGACACCAAACTTGGAGGAGTTGTGGACTCGGATAAAGATGGAAAGGCAGAGAGATTTGGACAGATTGGAGAGCTGGGCGAACACCAGCCACATGAAGTTTAACAAAAGCAAGTGCCAGGTCCTGCACCTGGGACGGGGCAACCCTGGCTATACGTACAGACTGGGTGACGAGACGCTGGAGAGCAGCCCCGCAGAGAGGGATCTGGGGGTTGTGGTTGACAGCAAGTTGAATATGAGCCAGCAGTGCGCCCTGGCAGCCAGGAGGGCCAACCACATCCTGGGATGCATCAAGCACGGCATTGCTAGTCGGTCAAGGGAAGTGATTGTCCCGCTCTACTCTGCGCTGGTGCGGCCTCACCTCGAGTACTGTGTGCAGTTCTGGGCACCACAGTAAAAAAAGGACATTAAACTGTTGGAGACTGTCCAGAGGAGGGCGACGAAGATGGTGAAGGGCCTAGAGGGGAAGACATATGAGAAGCGGCTGAGGTCACTTGGCCTGTTCAGCCTGGAGAAGAGGAGGCTGAGGGGGGACCTCATTGCAGTCTACAACCTCCTCGCGAGGGGGAGTGGAGAGGCAGGTGACCTATTCTCCGTTATCACCAGTGACAGGACCCGCGGGAACAGTGTTAAGCTGAGGCAGGGGAAGTTTAGGCTGGACATCAGGAAGAGGTTCTTCACCAAAAGGGTGGTTGCACACTGGAACAGGCTCCTCAGTGAAGTAGTCACTGCACCAAGCCTTTCTGAATTTAAGAAGAGATTGGACTGTGCACTTAGTCACATGGTCTAAACTTTTGGGCAGACCTGTGCGGTGCCAGGAGTTGGACTTGATGATCCTTATGGGGCCCTTCCAACTTGGGATATTCTATGATTCTATGATTCTATGAAATGACCTAGCAGTATTTGATATGGGGATGACAGAGAAGACACAGTACTTGAAAGAGTTTCATGGCTCGTCATGATATAAGCGTTAGATGCTTGCTGGGATATCCTGTAGTGTCTCTATTGGCATTAGCTGACTATGTTTAAGCAACTGAGCTGAGCCCTAGATTGCTGTAAACTTTATTAATTGAAGGTCAATCACTCACTGCATGTGGGGGTACTTACCAAAAAAAAAAAAACAAAACACACCTATGTTTTGGAGTATTAATTTGGAAATGAAACTCAATCCAAATCATTATTACTAGGAAATCCACAGCCTATTTTGATTAAATGTAAAAGGTGAAATATTTTTATAACATACAAATTCCTTCAATGATTTCTTAAGTATTTTATACTTATAGTCATTGACTGGGAGATAGACAGAAGGTTGACTGAGATACATCTGTACGTGAAGTCTTATTGAAGTTCTGATACTGAGCTTCTGATAATAAAGGAAACCTCACAGAATAAAATCGTCTATTTCTGTTAATACCCTCATGAGCACTCACAAGTGGATACACAAGAGGAAAATCCCTCCCTGTTTAGAAGAAGGTTAGATGTGTGATAAGAATGTCAGAAGGTATGCCCTGGTGTAAATATTCCCACCAAAAAATGGCAAGCCATTTGTTCTATTTGTTCATTTCCTCTACACTATACTATGATTTTTAGTGAAATTCTTGCACTAACAATTTGGTTTATTTTATTTACTCCACATAGTTCTGAGAAAACACGGATCTATCTTTTTCACTAAAAAATCGTAATAGAGCTTTCATGGAAAACTTCAACCCTCACCCAAAATGAATGCTTAGAGTTCAGCAAAATAGGAAATGAAAGTGGGGTTTTACATATATGTACTTTGTAAAAAGTGAAGCATATTAAAGGCGATTGGGAAAAAGAATGTTAGGGTACAATCCCATTTTTATAAATTTCGTTCGTTCTAAAGTTACTGTGCAAAAGAGAAACCAATCTACATGAATTCATGTGTGTGTGTTAACACACACACAGAGAATGATATTTAAAATGCACTATTCTGCGTTACGCACAAATAAAGATATAATTAAATTTACTTTTCTAAGCATTGCAGCTATGGAAAACTTCAGTTATTTTGCACATTTTTTTTTCTTCAAACATCAACTCATAGAGTCATATGAATTTGTGATAATTACCACTACCTTCGAATCAACTTCATATTCTTTATTAAAATTTAAGAGTGGACAGACAAGGCTAACTGTCATTGTGGAAGAGAATGATTTGAAAAGCCTTATTTGAGAACACTCCATTTGTGAAAAAATAAGAATAATATAAAACACAAATCCTGCAAGTGTTTAAAGTTGAGACCTAACTTGGGAGACAAATGAGACATCTAGATATTGCAGAAATTGTACATAAGACTTGCAATTTTCAGTTTTTAGTAGTGCTTTCCATAGGCATAATAATTCTAAATTAATTGAATCAGTGTATAACGGGTGAATTAGTAGGAGTCTAGTGGAAAAGCAAGAAGATTCTTTACAGATCTACACAGGAAAAATGTAGACACGTATTTAGAAACATTTCAAATACAGTCCAGTTACTTCTATGCATGTAAACTTTACAATAATTGGACATCAATAATGAACACTTTTCTGAAGTCATTGCTTAGAATGCTTCAGTGAATGTGTGAAAAACCTCCTTTCTTTGACTTTGCTGTCCTTCCAGAAAAGAACCAAGACTAAATGCAGAGAAAAATAGCTTTTAAATTGAGATACATAAGTAAAACAAAATAAGCTTTAATAGCAACAATGAAAGCATAAGAATATTGAACGTCTCTGCTCCAAATTAAAAATTATTTGGAAATAAATGTAAAGTTTGCATTACTTGATGTATTTTTGTGAGATCACAATGAGAAAAAGTAAAAATGTTTCCTAACATTAAAAAATAGAAGACACAGAAGAAGATCTGAGATTTATGTCCAAAGTAAAGGAGGAATAAAACAAATGCAGCCAATGTAGTTCTTGAGAGAACTGTTGATAACATAACTAAGCATAGTACGCATACAAAAGCAAGATGACTTGGGATGACACATCTGTGGAACTAGCATTTATGAGATATCATTACTCATGTCAGCTGTATTTTTGCTTGAATGCATTTGTGAAAACTATGAAATAAAGGTAATATTATGGCAGCTTTGAGGAGAAAAAAAGAAAGAAAAAAAAGAAAAAGAAAAAGAAAAAAAAAAGACACCTAATGTCTAGTTTCTAGTAATTTAAGAATACCACTATAAGAAACAGATGGCAAAATAGCTCAATACCTTTGGAAAATCTTCTGTTAGTGTTAAAAACTACACCTGCTGAAATGTGTGATCTTATTTTAAATGTAGAAAGGCATTAATAGAAATGTACAGCAATGTGGTTATATCTCTTAATTGGTATACCCTAGTGGAAACAAACATGCTAATTAAGCGATCATCCTGATTATAAGAGCCTGATAGGAATACACAGTGCTGGGAGACATTAGATTCTATTCCAGCATTTGCTTTAAAAATAATCAAAGTAAGATGCTTGAAATATTTAAATTATGTAAAGGTAAGTGACTCATTGCAGAGTACGGAATGAGCATGAAGTGAAAAGGATTGCAGTAAAGAAATTTGTGACAGAACAAGGTTTGCATATCCATATTCCTCTATATAAAATTGTGGACAATAACAAATTGTCACTTTGGTTGACTAGGTTTGCCTTTTCTCTACTCATTAGACAGTGAAACTTGTTACAGTCAATCTATCTCCTGAACTTATTTTGTTCAAGGCTTTACTTCAAACCAGGTGCCAATTTACAAACTGAATTCAAAGTTCTTGTTCAATTTTCCTACTGAAGCATAATCTGGAATTCTAGTTCAAACTGTTTTTTTTTTTTTTTTTTTTTTTTTTTTTTTTTTTTTGTGTGTGTGTGTGATCTTTGGGTGTTTTGCAACAGCATTCAGTGAAATTTGCCATTCTGTTCAAACATGCTCCAGTCACAATGAAAAAATTTCTTCCATTTTAAAAATTGGTGCGGTCACATTCAAGGTAGATGGTGGGTACAGGGGAATAGGAGTGGCATTACAGCTTCCAGACCCCTGCTCTTCAACACAACACATTGTGTCAAGAAAACAAGAGCTTTTTTATCTTTGACACCTTCTGGTCTACTTGTGGCTTCAGAAAGAGCGAGGGAAAGAGAAAGAAAAAATTCCACAGAACATAGAGAATGGGGATAGAAACCAAAATGCTAAGAGTTTTTTTGAGGAAAAACTTTTTTTTTTTGGTGGAGCTATAGACCATTTTCTCCAGCCAAATCCAATGAGGGAGGTTTAAGACCAACAAATGTTTCCCTTGAATTTGTGCTTTTTGTGTACTTTGTTCTGAACCATACAAAAGATCAACATTTATCTTTTTCTTACAATGGCATGTCTAGATGTACTGAATAGATGGAAGAAGCCTATAGGAAATTACAAATGCTGTTACAGGAGCATATACTATATACCACAGAAAAGAGGACAAGAACAGAGGATTAGTTCACATGATGCATTAGCATCTGCATTCAGAGATGTGCTTATACCTAGAAGAAAAAGGAAAAATAGTCAAACAAAACATATAGTTATGGTTAATTTTTTAATAAAAGCCCATTAAATCCAATATCTCATTGGAGGTTGAATATACTACCACAAATTCAGTCGTAAGCTCACATAGAACAAAGAGAAAGAGGAAGCTTCTGTAATATTACTAACAATATTAATCACCTGCTATGGAAAAAAAAATCCAGCAACTAGCACAATATAACATTTCTGATAACAGTTTTATTCCTTACAATAAGTAGAGGAAAATAAGTACAGCTCTGCTTAGCCTCTTCTCTGTTATGTGTCAACAAATAATAAAAAGAACTGTATTTGTATCCAATACCGTATAAAAAATAGCATTTACCTTTGTGGTCATGAACAATAGAATTTCTCATTAGCTGGCATAAAATATGCCCTCCCCCCCCCCCCCCCCCCCCCCCCCCTTTTTTTTTTTTTCCCAGGTTAAATGAATAGTCAGCTGCTAAGAATCCAACACTTTTCTTCGGCGACTCTGTTCAAGCCCCACTCTATCTTCACCCTGGGCTTATATAACTGTGTGCCTCAGCCTTCACCCTGATGCTTTGCTGAAGTGTAGAAAATCTGAGTAGAGCCTGAGCTTCTGGAAATCTGTTGGAAGAAGATTTCCAAAAGGAAATGACAATAGATGAAAAAAACCAATCTTGCTGTTTGATTGCAGAGAATGGTATATAGAACACAAGGCATAGTACATATGAGACTGCAGAGGTGTAGGATTACACTGTACTTGAGTGAAAGGGTGAAAGATATCTGAGAACAAAATAGTTGTCGAATCCCGAGAATTAAAGGAAGCTAGGTAATAAAAATGCAAACCAAATGAACCAAACAACCCTTCCAGCTACCTGTGTCTTGCAACTGCATATAAGATCTGAAGAAGTCCACAATTGCTTTGAAGTTCCTTTCTGAACTTTAGATCTGGAAATCTGCCTGTCAAATTTTTGTATGTTTTCCCGAAAATATATTCAGTACACTGAGCAGTCAGATTCTGTCAGTCATTGTTAATGTTGTGATCCCTTAATTTTGCAGTGTACATATATATATATTAACATGTGTGTATGTCTAAATATATGTATACATACACACATGTATGTCTATATATATGTACATGTATACTTAAACATATGTGTATACAGAGAAAGTTGTAGCTCTGAGAACTTAATGAATATACCCCAGCTACAATTTACTAAGCCAAACAGAGCAGGAAAGAGTAATTCCTACAACTGCATGTGTGCTGACAGTTTCTACATGTCATTCCAGTCTGTTGTAATGTAAAATGTCTGACTCTTCCAACATACATAAAAAAAACCAGCAGGGTTTACTAGGAAAGCACCACGGACCTTTGGTCTTGAGCAGGACAACAGGACACTTACTGTAATAAGAAAACCAACTGAAGACATTCCTTGCACAGCTGAGTGGCAGCACTAGAATTTTCAGTGCTCAGATGTAATTAGAAAACATCTGTGAAGGAAAATCAATTGTTCCTGATAGTCAATGGCTAATTTTCCACAATCAGAATAAAGAATGCAATATGACATCTTTGAAATGAGAAAGTAATTGTTTATTGTTTTAACATTTCTCCATTTATTTGTGCTAACTATCCTTTATTTTCTTCACAACTAATTCTCACCATTCTTAGTGATATTCCAAGTGATATTTAAACCCTGTTTTTCTGTAAAAACCAGTCTGTTAGAGTTCTTTAAGGAGATGATTTGTGATTCATGAAGGAAGAGTTGAACAAATGCTTATAAATTGCCCTGTGATAGTTTCATAACGGAAGACTTGCTAAATGAAAAAGTTGAATCCCATCAATGAAATTGCACACTTATTAATATTAATAAGTATTTGACCCATCAGTGGAATAAAGTCCTCAGATTCTTTGTCTTGATCTTCGAAGTGTCTTTGAGATACACCTGCATTCCAAAATGCTCATTTTCTTTTTGTTGACATTACCAAGAAAGGGGTAGGAGGTGAAGTGAATGTGTCCCTCACATAGTATGAGTAGCAGATTGCAGGAGGAACCTCTGCAATCCAGATCTTGAGATCAAATTACAATGAGTTTGAATTCTGGAAGGAAAATATGCGTTTAAAGTTATTATTATTTGTATTATACTAGTGCTGTTAATATTGATTTAATCTTACACAGTGACAGAAATTGAAATTCCAGAAGTGATAACTGTGCTGAACTGCTTTCAGCATGTAAAATGGTATGTTGTTTGATTAAATCATGCTCAGTTCATTTGTTTATCTTATGCTACACTGTAAATTTAAACTCTCATTACGTGATTTGGATCCTAATTTACAAAGGGTTAGAGAAAGGAAAGCAAAGTGCGTCTATTTGCAATGATATTCCCAGTGACTCCTTTGTAGTCTGAGGGACTGTTCACTCAGAGAGAGAGAAATGCTGCTGTGAGCGTGCCTTATAGGAGGCTGCACAGCTCTCCAGGGCCAAAACCAACCCTGCTTTTGTTTTCTCTTTGTATAGTGCTTAGCTCAGTGATACCCTGATCAATAATTTGAACCTGAGAAACTATTTCTGTACAGCTAAGCATTGAGGCAACCATGTTAACAGCTCTCTGGGAGTAGCCCAAATGATGTATCCTGCCCATTGTGCTGCACTGCTGCTGCAGGCATTTCCTGCTCTGGCAGGGGCAGTGGCTGATTTTCTCAGTGCTGGCTTTCAGCATTAACACCCAGCTGTGCACTGCAAAGCTTCCCACACCCTGCAGCAGGGAAGCCAAGGAACACATTTGTTCAGCAAGTGTCTCTTAATCACATTTTTAACTTTCTTCTTCAGTTATCACAACTGCATGGCTGGGACTGAAGACTGGGATTCTGCCTTCATACCCTAACAGATGCCAGGGCCCTGGATCTGGACCAAGTTTGTGTCACCATTTTTAAATTGGCTTGTTCACTTAATAACTGTAAACAGGATTCTGCTAAACACAGAAATTCTGAAAAATATATTTAGTGACATAGGTACTAAAAACACCTTGTAAAATAAGAATAAGAAGCTGTACTCCATAATTATTTGGGAAAAAAAAAAAAAAAAGTTTTCACAGTTTCCAAACTAGTCTGCCAGAAAATTTCTTATTTGTGGTTTTGGGCATAGAAATATGTTAACACAAATAGAGGAAATATTATTGTAACAGCAGTTATTCAAGCAAAGTACATTTCTCAGAATTTTGGGGTGGCAAAATGTAGAGAGATTCTTAGAATCCAGATAAAAAAGAAAAAAAAATATTTTCAGTATGTTAGTGAGGATTGATGAACTTATTATATGTAAGTTTCTACATAAGAGTTTTAAGAGGCTATCTTTCCTTGGCAGGTTGCAGAGTAATAAATCTGATGCATGATCTATTCATTAACTCAGAACTGTAAGATTGCCTTTAGCAAGCACATTAAACACTGGCAGCAGACTTACATTTTGGATAAAAGTTCTAAAAGTCGACTGTCCTACTTATGGCAATTTTACACCACTGATCATTCCGTAATGTAGTGAAGTTTCTCCTAATTTACACCAACCTAGATGAAATGAAAATAAGGGTCAAATGGTTTCACAGACTGAGTTATTTATTTCCCTGTGGCAGCTTCAGAGTCAGATCAGGCAGACAGAGAACAAAGGTTGCATCATCCAACATTACAGCAACCTCCCTGAAATGAATTTTGTGATCTCAGCCCTCTTCCCAGGGGGATGAATGTTTCCCGACATTAGGCAAGCAAATAAACAAACAAATAAATAAAAAGTGCCTTCACAACTGGTACTCTTGCTGAGAAGCCTCTATAAAGAGGTCAAACATAAAGACAAGGGCTGAAGGGACACAGAGAATAAGCTATTACTTATACCTTCCAGGAAGTTTCTCAAGTTCAAGATAGTTAATGAGGCAGAGACAATCTGGCACCTCTTATGGACATTGAAATCGCATTAAATTTTTTTTCAAATTGAAAACTGAGCAGACTTTTTTTTTTTTTTCTTATATGAGTGAAAATAGTTATTTGACATGTTCAGTATGAAGTGAATGAATTGTTCACCTGACTGGTAAATCACGGATTAGTGTGAAGGTTAAAAACCAGGAGAGCAATTTATTTGGGGGAACAACAGTGGCTTTGGGAATATGAACAGGTGATGAGAAGTTGCAGAAAATGTTTTTCATCTACAGAATTTGAAAGAAAATCTACCAAGACTGTGTGTGCAATTAATAATAATAATAATAATAATAATTTGAAATAGAAACGGGCAAGGAATGGTCCTGATGGTTGTAGTGATTGGTGTAAAGAAGGGAAAGGGTTCAGGCAGATATGATATGGGAGGAAGCATTTAGGGTGACATAAAAGCTTATATGGATATATAAAGGAATAGCCTGGACCAATAGCCTTACAAAGAAAAGGCTATTGGTCCAAGCAAAGATTTTAAATGAAGCACAGGATCTCTTAACTTTACATTTTCCTTTACTCTTATATTCCACTGCGCTGCTTTATTTCCAACATTAACACAGCTAATGTATCTAATGAAAAAGTTGTGTCATATAATTTCTCGGGTAAGGGATGCTAATGGTTTAGCAACAAAGTTCAAAAAATATTTAGACATTCTAGAACATTGGTCCAGTCCCCAAATTCTCCAGATTCATTCATTCTAAATTCTCATTCTTCTTGATGGGGGATTTCGATCTCTGCACCTTTTGCAGATGATGGCATTATGATTCCAGAAGGTCCAGGGGGACATTGAAATTCCCTGCAAGCTCTGAATCTCCCTCCATTGATCAGTATGTCAGTCCATGATGCAGTCATGCACAGATGTTACATAATAGCAGCAGAGAGTTACAGAGCCCTAACAATATTTTAATAAAGAATAAGAATAAAAAGTTAATGCTATAAGCCCCCTATTAAATGCCACAGTTTCATTTTTTGCATAAAGTTGTGGCTTTTGTAACTGGAAGTTGGACCTTAAACTAGCTTATTCCTTTAGGAGACTTCTGTTGATTCACACAGAATTTGAAAGGGAAGAAAAAAGAAAAAAAAAAAGAAACAAAAAACATGGCATCTGAAAAATTGTGTAGACAGAAGAAGAAGGGGGAAACCAGACACTTGAGAAATTTTTCAAGCATGATTCTTTGTCTTCTTGAACTCTGATTTAAAGGTTGCTTAGCAACAGTGGCAGTAACAGCTGGGACACCCTTGATCTTGTTGTGTAAACTATTAAAAATAGGTGATAGAAAGTGGCACCATGGAAACAATGACAATTCTGAAGCAGGTGTCTGCAGTGCTGCTTTTCAGCTTAATGTCAGAGGTGTAAATTACAGAATTACTTTCTCCCTTTAGTCTGAATTCTTAGGAAGGAAGAAATCTTTATATCACCAAAATTAAATACGAATTAAGACAGCATTATCCTATTCTGTAGCATTGCTTTTGATTACTGCTTTATATAGTTTCTTGTCAAAACCTTTAGAGGATCTTCATTTCTGGAAACTGAGGTTATTTCACTCCAGTGAATTACCGAAACAGTCATCCAGCAAGGGGCATAACTGGTATTTATAGTATTAACCTCAGCTATGAAAGGATCATAACCTTGATTGCAGCTGGATGGTTTAGCTAAAACCTCACCCCAAATTATTACTATTAAAATCATAATCTGAAAATGCTTACCTTTTTTTCCAGGGCTGATAATCATAGCTGAGATTAGTAACAATGGACACTGGAATCTGCAATGCTCATTCTGGGAATATTCAGAGACTCAGGGTCAAGACTCTTAATATGACTAGTAATTCTGGGGCATGCAGAAGAATACCAATTCTCAGAAATAGTCATTGGCTGCCTTGTGAAGCAAGCTTCTGCTTAGGATCTCAAATGTCTGTGGCTGATCTTCAATGTCTGTATTAAAGCAGGCAAAATTGCTTTAAAAACAAACAATGATATATCTTATTATGCTAAGATTATTGAATGTGAATAGAACATCCCCTATTATTAGTGACATTTACATATATTGTTAACTTAAAATATTAAAAAGGGAAAAAAATATCCTTGGACCATAGCATAGTTGCATAGTTGCATGTTACACAGTTTTGTCATTGTTGTTGTTGTTGCTTTTCTTTTCAATAATTATTTGTAATGAGTGATAAACTGAGTCAGATATTCATAAAAGCCTGAGAGGTCCATGTCCTTTAGGAATTTTTGAAAACTCTACCCTTATTCTATCATGGCGGTACTTGTATTCTGAGGTATTAAAAGTCATCCTTTGTACAACTGAATCAAAACCGAATCTGGGGAAAAAAAATTAAATAAAAAGCATAAAAAATCACCTATCTGGCCAATAAAACCATAGCTATGAATCTAAATCCTATTTACATAGGATTTATTATGATAATTAAAGAATTCAGCTTAATTCTTTAACACAGTTTATGCATCTGAAAACTGTTGTCTCCTCTGAGCATCCTTACTGCTGCTGAGATTTGTACATTGCTAAAATAGTGACTTGTATCAATCAGTCTTACTTTTGTTTTTCTTGGGATAGTGGAATTAGGGACTGGAATGCATAATTTTGATATTGCACTGTCATGCGCTATACTATTATTGGAAGGTATTCTGAATCCCATGCTGAGGCAGGGTCAAGTTGACATACAATGGCATTGCTTCCTAAATAATTAACTTCTGCTGCCACCTGGCTGGAGAGTAAATTGTGGGTATAAGTCTTATTCTTTTTGGTTTACAGCAAACGTGACTGAAACCTTTACTGCATTCTTGTCTGGATGGGCAAACCAACAGTACAGGATACAATGAAAGTAAGAGTCTTTTTTCTTCTAATCTAATTTGGTTTTACATACTTTCATACATTATTAGACAGAACAATTACACACTGAGGCACATTCAAATAGTCCAGCTGACACTGGGCTGTATTTGAAAGAATGTAATAATATTAAACCTTTGTGCTCAGCACACATTTCTTCAAAGACTGTTGTGTGCAAGAAAGATGTACTAGCCAAGCAGGTAGACTTGTCTTCCTGACCTCCATGAATTAAGCTAAGTGCTGGAACTGACTTCACTGAAGCCTGTTCTTGCCAAGAGTTTCATAGGAGTCATTCTGCAATAATCTAGCAAGATTTAATTATTTATTTTACTCTAATTATTTTCTGAAATAATATATTTGATTTCAATTATCCTGTCCTGTATGAAAATCAGCCTCTCCTCTGTTATTTGGATGAATGGGGAGTAGTCCAAAATGTAGAGTTTATTTTCAGTATTCCATATATAAATCATTCAGTTCTTATTGGTAGCAGCCAATTTGCAAAGGAAGCCACTTCAAAAAGTTGTACTGGGGAATTTAGGCAATGGGGTTTATTTTAAACTGTGATATATCCCAGTGCTCATATGGCAGATACCAGCTGGAGGGTGCAATACTTCTCATTTTTAACCTTATCTGTGTATTACTCTACTTTTGAAAAGTATATGAAGTCAATGGAGTTACCTAAAGAATAAAATATCATAATTGACTACAATATCTTTCACAGATTAAGAAAACACTTCAAAACCTACATCTGATACTGAGAAACTGTCATTGAAATTTATAAAGGCTATCTTTAAGAATTTCAGCTATGGCTAATACACTTCTTTGTATATCTGCTATACCAACACATTCCTTGACTAGTATCAAAAAGAACTGTGGCAGCTTAAAGACTACAAGATCAAGGGGTTACAAGTTACCTTTACTGTTTGCTAATGTCCTACATTTATTTAGGTTCCTGATTTTCTACATACACAGTTACGTTTTACTGTAACAACAGCCAGAGCCATGAGGATAGAATATCACAGACAATGAACTCCGTCTTACAGGAGGTTTGTTGGTTAGTCTCAAGCTTATTGGTTACACCACAAGCATACCAAAACAATAGAAATCACTAAGCATTTCACATACATGTATAATCACACAGCAGCTACCAAAGCTATGCTTTTGGTAAAGGAAACTTTTCAGCTGACAGCTTCACAAGTATGTGTCTTCTCTGTTGGAGGACTCTAAGGGATAAATTCAAGGGAGATATAATCCCAATGTTTCTATTATTAGCTAAATGTCATTTCCTTAGACTCTTTCTCACTGTTTGCTAGAGTTGTGCTTTTCTGGGGACTGATAAATTAGACAGACATGTAAGGGATTTTAAGTCCTTGAAAGCACCCAGAGGAGGGCAACAAAGATGGTAAAAGGGCTAGAAGACATGACTGATGAGGAGAGACTGAGGACACTTGGGTTGTCTAATCTGGAGAAGAGAAGGCTGAAAGGTGACATCTTTGTTCTCTACTACTTCCTGAAGTGCAGAAATAGAGATAGATGTGCTGGTCTCTTCTCCCTGGTAACTGATGACAGAACACATGGGAATGGCACAAAACTGTGCCAAGGGAGGTTCACACTGGATAGAAGGAAAAATTTCTTTACTGTGGGGGTGGTCAAACACTGGAAAAAGGTTTCTAGAGAGGTGGTTGATGCCCCACGCCTGTCAATGTTCGAGAGATGTTTGAACAATGCCCTCAATAATATGCTATAACTTTTGGTTAGCGCTGAAGAGGTCAGGTGGTTGAACTGGATGATCTATGAAGGTCCTTTCCAACTGAACTATTCCATTCCATTCCATTCCATTCCATTCCATTCCATTCCATTCCATTCCATTCCTCTATTTTTCCATAGATCCTTTTACAGGTCTCTAAAAACCTGTTTTCCTTCTGTTTCCTTATTTGCCACTTGAATAGAAAGACTATGCATATGGAAGATATTTTTTTAAGGTCAGTCCAAATCCAGTAATGAAACCTCGCAGGAACTCAGGACCATCCTGGATCTACCTGCCCTCTGTTCTAAGCACAAGTTATACCTGGTTTCTACTTTAACACATATATTAACAAGCTCTACTACAACATACTTCACTGTACAATTATTTTCTTTATTTGAATGAGGTGGAGAGAACAACTAAGTTGCAGACATCTGTTACATTGCTGAAATTGTCTGAGATATTTGGTAAGGAAAAAAGGAGAGCGGAATAGGTATAGCTAATCCTGTTCTACCCAGTGGGCTGAAACATCCTCTAATTCATCACCTTGTCTGTCAGAATAGCTGCCTGGAAACTTTTCTGCCAGCTACTGAGATTATGAAATCTTCAGCTCAGCTGCTGTCTTCTATGTTTGCATAAATTCAAGCATAGTATGTCCCTGACTTAATATGATAAACATCTTGAACTTGACATCCCTGAATGAAATAAAGACAAAATAATCACAGTATATATAGAATTATAAATTTTCCCATATCTCTACTCCTTTCATAGAATCATAGAATATCCCGAGTTGGAAGGGACCCATAAGGATCATCAAGTCCAACTAATGGCACCACACAGGTCTACCCAAAAATTCAGGCCATAAGACTGAGAGCACAGTCCAAACACTTCTTAAACTCTGACAGGCTTGGTGCGGTGACCACGTCCCTGGGGAACCTGTTCCAGTGTGCGACCACCCTCTCAGTGAAGAACCTCTTCCTGATATCCAGCCTGAACCTCCCCTGTCGCAGCTTGACACCATTCCCTCAGGTCCTATCACTGATCACTAAAGAGAATAGATCGGCACCTGCCCCTCCACTCCCCCTCATCTAAAAGCTGTAGTCTGCAGTGAGGTCTCCCCTCAGCCTCCTCTTCTCCAGGCTGAACAGGCCAAGTGACCTCAGCTGCTCCTCATATGTCTTCCCCTCTAGGCCCTTCACCATCTTTGTAGCCCTTCTCTGGACACTCTCCAATAGTTTGACGTCCTTTTTGTACTGTGGTGCCCAGAACTGCACACAGTACTCGAGTTGAGGCTGCACCAGCGCAGAGTAGAGCAGGACAATCACTTCCCTTGACCGACTAGCAATGCCATGCTTGATGCATCCCAGGATGTGGCTGGCCCTCCTGGCTGCCAGGGCGCACTGCTGGCTCATATTCAACTTGCTGTCAACCACAACCCCCAGATCCCTCTCTGCGGGGCTGCTCTCCAGCGTCTCATCACCCAGTCTGTACGTATAGCCAGGGTTGCTCCATCCCAGGTGCAGGACCTGGCACTTGCTCTTGTTAACCTTCATGCGGTTGGTGATTGCCCAGCTCTCAAATCCAATCCAATCTCTCTACTCCTTTGGTGATATTCTTGTTACCTCCATCACCAACCAGCAACAAGTAACTTTTGGGTAGGAAGAAAAGACAAGTTGAATCTGACTGAGAAAGTCCTGTACCTTAGCTTAACCCCACTGAGCAGTTTAGGAAGGGGGAGACCAGGGGCTGTTCTGGGTGCTGAATATGGTAGAGAAGGCCTCAGGGCTGCCTGTGCATGCTGCCTCAGGTGTCTGTGAGGCTTGGAGGTCAGCCTGGAGCTGTGCGGAAGTCCTGGGGCTGAACTTCAGCCAGGGCTTGAGTAGAGCCCCCACGCCAAAGGCAGAAAGTTCCTGGGGGATCTCAGATGGGACTGCTCTGACTGGCTGAGTAATGTTTATGGGTGTACTCAGTGCCCTGATGTTTCTCTCCTCTGCCAAGAAAGAAATTTCCCGTCTGAATTTAAGTCTTCTCTCCCCATCCTCCACTCCATCTTCCAGCCTCTCTTTCCATATTTGCTCGATTCAGCATTTTCAGGATCTGTGTGTGAGGTTGTTTTTTGTACATGCTAGCAAATAAACATATGGAGCAGCCCAACAAGCCCATGCTCTTGCTGATTTCACTGCCTGCTGGGCAGTATAATGAACCACCAAATAAACTGTTTGCCAGCGGTATTTTGAGATTAATGCTTGAAAAAATAAGCCTGAGAATGGTAATACAAGAGTTGAAAAATGGACTCCCAGACTTTTCAGAAGAGATGCATTTTATTCTTGCTATGCCTTGACAGGTATCTTCCCAACAGGGCTGCAGTTTGCAATGTAAAAATTAATCAGATGTTCAAGATAATTAAAAACACATTCTGAAGTGCTTTGGGGAAAGAGATATGTGGAATGAAGGGACAAGTCCTTAAATGGACTTACAGACAATGATTTTACAGTTCACTTCCCCTCAGCATGCCTATTAAAATGAATCTTATTGTTACTTTGTCTGTTTGCAGATTTTCAGTATCACAGTATCAGCAAAACAATTATGGACACTTTATTCTCAAATGAAATGCACATTAGAATGGTGTGTTTTTTTTTTTGTTTGTTTTTTTTTTTTCCTTTCTCAGTAGCACCATTTGAAATAGAAGTTAGCAAAAACAAAAATTCACAAGGAAAAGACAAGAATAGAAGAAAATGAGGGGATTTCACAAGGAGATATTGAACACCAACATACCTATATGTGAAGAGGATTTTCATTTCATTTTCAGAGCAATACTGGGACTACTAACAGTCTCAGAAAACCTGACTCTGTAGGACTCCAGCAGTATATCTCTGACCTGGAGCCCGTAAGACAGAAAGAAGTCCAAGAAATGTTTGAGAAGATGGAGCCGAGTTCTTCTCATTTGCATGAGCTATGGAAATGATAAATAGTTTGGGGGGTTTGCTTGAGAACTTCACCGCATCCTCCCAAAAGATGAGAGGTATTTCCTTTACTTTGACCTTCTCCTGCGGAAAGAATTGGAACCATTAGAAGGATTCATTTCCAAAAAAAATCTTCCAGTGATTCATGTGACTATTTTAGAAAAAATCTATCCCTTGATAGTTTCACACTGACATTATGCCTTTTTAGTGCCCTCATATCTGAAATCAATATATATGCCTACCTGAACAGCCAGGGTGGGGGGGGCGGGGGGGTGGGGGGGGGAGGGGATCACTGAATGGACCTTTCAAATCCAGTGGATCAAATTATCCTTTCAGTAACATTACACAATTTTGGCCACATTACATATGTATAGAAAAGATTGCATATTTGTTTGCTTGGGTATTTATTTATTTTCTTTAAAATATCTTGCACTTTTCAAAGCTCACTGTCCCTTCTGGCACTGGAGCTACATAATACTGAATATGTGTGACACCACATTAATTTCCATAGCAGGGGATTATGATATTACAAACACAGGATTAGGCCCACTTGAAGGATCAAAGCAAAAAGAGAAGTGAGATGTGAAGAATAAACCTTATTTATTTATTTATTTATTGTCAAGTAAAAAAATATCCAGGATAATATGGTAAAGAAGAAAAGCAATGTCCAAGTGAATGTTTGTAACTTAACCTGAATTCCTGATCCACTGGAATATTGGATTTTACCTGATATATTTTTAACCAGTAGAAAAATTCCGAGTTGTTTGTTTTCTTTTGCTTTCCACTGCAGCAGTGCTATTCATACAGAAACCAATACAGAATCTGAAACAATATCCTGGGGCCATTTTCATACAATTTAGCATCTTGTATTCATGTGCATCAGGGAACAGCTACACTTGCTATTCACGTTGCTGAGCTACTGCAGTACATTTATGGTTGATTTTTCCATTGATGCTAGAGCACTGTATAATTAGCAGTGAATAACTTATTTCAGGAATTCAACCTCATTTTCCTCTTTATGGAATGTCCACAAATAGATAAAAACAAATCTCTTATTCTAATCCACTAGAAAATGAAGAGAAGCTTTCTGCTTTAAATTCTGAAGGTTTCTGAGTATTCTGTAAAATGGAATTATTCAGTAACTGAATTTAGATATAAAATGTGTGCTTGATAGTTATGATTTTTCACCTAATTGCCATAGCTTTATATGACTTAATTCAAAAAGTGTTACTATTTCAGGATGAGTTATTCTTCTGATACAAACTACCATAGATTTGTTGAATTTGTTGAATGAGTTGCTTTGTGAGGCTGAAGAAAGAAAAATGAAGTGGCATATTACATACAGAGATGTTCTGGACAAAGGAGAAAAAATATAAAAGAAAAAAAAAGCCCACTAGCTGAAAAAAAAAATCACCTTATTTCACTGCAAGAAAATGTTTAAAAATATCTCCTAACTTTCTTAAAAAATGTTATGATTACTTTCTTGGTGGAATAACTGGTTCATTAATGATCCAGTTGAAAAACTGAACTTGACAAAGCCAAGAAGCCCCATTTTTTTTTTTTCAGAAAAATTAGGAAGAGTTACATTGTTGTGGTTTAGCCCGGCTGGCAGCCAAACACCACACAGCCGTTCGCTCACCCTCCCCCCTCCCTCTCCGGGATGGGGGAGAGAAACGGGAAAGTGAAGCCTGTGAGTTGAGATAAGGACAGTTTATTAAGACAGGAAAAATAATAACAAGAATAATAATAATAATAATAATAATAATAGTAATAATGTGTACAAAGTGATGCACAATGCAATTGCTCACCACCCGTTGACCGATGCCCAGCCTATCCCCGAGCAGCCGGCCCCCCCACCCCGGCTAGCCACCCCTATATATTGTTCAGCATGACGTCAGATGGTATGGAATACCCCTTTGGCCAGTTTGGGTCAGCTGTCCTGGGTCTGTCCCCTCCCAGCTCCTGCTGCACCCCCAGCCTGCTCGCTAGCAGGACAGAGCGAGAAGCTGAAAAGTCCTTGGCTTGGTGTAAGCATTGCTCTACAACAATTAAAACATCAGCATGTTATCAGCGCTCTTCTCATCCTAATCCAAAACATAGCACCCTGCCAGCTACTAGGAGGAAAATTAACTCTGTCCTACCTGAAACCAGGACAACATGATTTTCAAATTTCTTTTTCACATTGCTTTCTTTTGTTAAGTAACACCAAATCCTTTCTTCTTTGTTTTCTAAGCAACAGTCAGTTTAACTTTCACATTTCCACCGAATAAGTTAAACTATGTAGAGCAATGACCCATTTCACAGGAAATTTTCACAGCTCATCTGAAAATGTGTGTGTTTAAATTTAAATGCATTCTTTTTGATCTTCTTTCATATGTAAATACTGCTTTCCTTGAAGACTAATGAAGATGACTGTCTATAATATTCTCAGAGAATGCAAACAATGATTAATCCATTTTAACTACCTTTAATTTTCTGCCCATCTATAGATATTACCAAGAATACTCAAATGATCTGTTTAGCTGTTTACTATGATGAAGGAGACAACAGATTCATTTCTCAGGGAGAGTAGGGTGAAAAGTCTTTCTCCTGACTTTGGTAGGTTTACATCAGTTCCTTAGAAGTGACCATGCATGTGTGGAAAAATGTTTTTGAAAATAGTAAGGATGTGAACTGTGATGCAAAGTACTTATGGTACTTATTACAGAAAAACAATCAGGTTAAATAAAAGCAAAAAGAATGATGAGCAGAGGTAATTCCCTACTTCTCAAGGCTGAACCCGGATTCCTAAGCCAACCTGCACAACTCCCCAGCATCACCCCTGCAGACTGCTAAATAATATTCTTCTTTGAAAGAACTTTGCAAATCAGACTCAGAATCACAGAATCACAGAATCATTTAGTTTGGAAGAGACCTCCAAGATCACTGAGTCCAACCTCTGTCCTAACACTAACAAGTCCTCCACTAAGCCATATCCCTAAGCTCTACATCTAAACATCTTTTAAAGACCTCCAGGGATGGTGACTCGACCACTTCACTGGGCAGCACATTCCAATGCCTAACATCCCTTTTGGTAAAGAAGTTCTTCCTAATATCCAACCTAAACCTCTCTTGGCACAACTTTTGCCCATTCCCCCTCGTCCTATCACTGGGCACGTGGGAGAATAGACCAATCCCCACCTCGCTACAGCCTCCTTTAAGGTACTCATAGAGCGTGATAAGGTCACCCCTGAGCCTCCTCTTCTCCAGACTGAACAATCCCAGCTCCCTCAGCTGCTCCTCATAAGACTTGTTCTCCAGATCCCTCTCCAGCTTCGTTGTCCTTCTCCAGACTCACTGGAGCACCTCAATGTCCTTCTTGTAGTGAGGGGCCCAAAACTGAACACAGTACTCGAGATGTGGCCTCACCAGAGCCAAGTACAGGGGGACAATCACTTCCCTAGTCCTGCTGGCCATGCTGTTTCTTATACAAGCCAGGATGCTGCTGGCCTTCTTGGCCAGCTGAGCACACTGCTGGCTCGTATTCAGCTGACTATCCACCAATACACCCAGGTCCTTCTCTGCTAGGCAGCTTTCTAACCACTCAGACAACTCAGATGGATTTTCAAACCATAAACAAATTTTCAAATCTAGAGGAACACTGCGGCAGCAGCCTAAAAGCCATGTGTACATAAGCTCCCCAGATCTGGTCCCCAGAATTTTCCCGCCAGGAACACAATTCCACAGAGCAGTCAACTCTTTCTTTAGCTTTGAGGATGCTGAAATGGTCCCTGGCTTGAAAAGAACCAGTTCCCAGCCTGTCTCTAAAAATTGTTGTGTAGGGCTAACATCTGAGTTTCCTTTCCGTTACGTGAACATCTTGAGAGACTCATCCTCCCTTCTCAGTTGACTTTGGTGCTGCCTAATCTTAAGATTTTCGGTACTCAGTTGCGTACCCCAGACTCTTGTGTTTTGAGAGGGATTGCACTCCCCATACATAATATGGGAATCCCTTTTTTCTGTCTCAAGGGTGAATGGTGTAAGGCACTTATAAATCATTGCAGATTGTGGTTGTTGTCAATTGCCATGTAAATTAAGGTCATGCAAGTACCTTCTACCGTTTCATCTTCCCTTTCATTTGCTGTCTGGTTACTACTCAATATTACATATTCAGTGAAATGTTCTAAAAAACCATTACTTTTTAACTATAACAACTTTCGTTTTTTCTTCCTCTAGGTCTGCTCGTAGCTGACAAGGTAGAAAGATGTGCTTTTCTCTTTCATTCTTGTGAAGTTAGAGGCAGTGCCCATTTAAACTATGACTGAGGCTCTGCAATGGTGCAAGTCTATCTTACTACCTCAAATTCAGTGATGCAACCTGAGTTTACATTAATTACCTTTCAAGGATTCAACCAATGTAAAGCTTTTGGACAATGACAATTACTTGAAAACATTCCTACAGGCTTATTTTCTTCATTTACATTTGTTTGCTATCTCCATCTCGTTCAAAGCAGTCAGGACTGGTTTGCTTCTCTCTTCTCTGGAAATTTGCACTAGGAACCATTGTTAGAATCAGAATCCTGATCTAAGAGTATGATGAAAAATGTTGCACTCCAAGTTGGAAATTGGAGAGGAAAATGTTCATGTATACATAAGAATTGTACTCAAACAGATGATTACACTCTTTCTTACACCTGAACAGATGCTTACACCTTTAAACTTTTCTACCTGACAGGCAACAGGTAGTTTCTACATTTCACTTGGGGATAGCGTACTCTTCTGTATATTGCTTCTATACAAACAGTTCAAAATTGTAAAGTCATGTTGGCAGTCATACAACCAAACAGCCTTGCACGGCATTACATGTTCCTCCCCCAGATAGATCAAGCCCTGAATGCAAGACTGGACACGTAAATAAGGCCAACATGTAACACTAATTTCTAAATACATTACTTTTTTTTTTTTTTTGGAAGGGTGTCAGAACTCCTTGTGGACACCTGAAGGAGTTGCAAAATAATAATAAAATTTAGGTGAAGGAAAAGTTCCTTCTCTGTTGTTTTTTGTTTTCTATACCATACAGTCTTAAAATGAAGGTCCCATTTTCTGGCCTTTGACAGACTGTAAGCATGCCGGAACACTTCACATTACGTAGATCACATTTGTCTGAAATGATAATATCATACCTATAGTCTGCTGCAGGCTGAAAAGTAGCCTGTGCTTCAGGTACTGTTTTATGCCTTTGCTTTTGTTACTACATCCTTGTAAGTCTTCAAAAGGGAAATGAAATTATCCTATTCCGAAGAAACACCATCCAGAAGAAACTTCAGTTGTTAGGGCCTGAATTCTCACTGAAACTAAAGGCGGGTATAGAATCACAGAATAGCCTGAGTTGGGATGGTCCCATAAGGATCATCGAGTCCAACTCCTGGCACCACACAGGTCTACCCAAAAATTCAGACCATGTGACTAAGTGCACAGTCCAAATGCTTCTTAAACTCTGACAGGCTTGGTGCAGTGACTGCTTCACTGGGGAGCCTGTTCCAGTGTGCAACCACCCTTTCGGTGAAGAACGTCTTCCTGATGTCCAGCCTAAACCTCCCCTGCCTCAGCTTGACACCATTCCTGCGGGTCCTATCACCAGTGACTAAAGAGAATAGATCGGTGCCTGCCCCTCCACATCCCGTCATGAGGAAGCTGTAGTCTGCAGTGAGGTCTCCCCTCAGCCTCCTCTTTTCCAGGCTGAACAGGCCAAGTGACCTCAGCCGCTCCTCATACGTCTTCCCCTCTAGGCCCTTCACCATCTTTGTTGCCCAGTATCTTACTGACTTGAAGAAAGAGACTTTAATCTATCCTGGTTTGTTTACTAATGAAGGAGCACAAAAGAGATGCATATCCTTGTCTCTGAAGAGGAGGTGAAGGAACAGCTAGTGCAAGGCACACAAATATCAGTTGCGCCAGACGAATATGTGGTTGTATCTGAGCTTGGAGACTGCAGCACAGAATCACAGAATCATTTAGTTTGGAAGAGACCTCCAAGATCACTGAGTCTAACCTCTGTCCTAACACTAACAAGTCCTCCACTAAGCCATATCCCTAAGCTCTACATCTAAACATCTTTTAAAGACCTCCAGGGATGGTGACTCGACCACTTCACTGGGCAGCACATTCCAATGCCTAACATCCCTTTTGGTAAAGAAGTTCTTCCTAATATCCAACCTAAACCTCTCTTGGCACAACTTTTGCCCGTTCCCCCTCGTCCTATCACTGGGCACGTGGGAGAATAGACCAATCCCCACCTCGCTACAGCCTCCTTTAAGGTACTCATAGAGTGCGATAAGGTCACCCCTGAGCCTCCTCTTCTCCAGACTGAACAATCCCAGCTCCCTCAGCTGCTCCTCATAAGACTTGTTCTCCAGATCCCTCTCCAGCTTCGTTGCCCTTCCCCGGACTCACTGGAGCACCTCAATGTCCTTGTAGTGAGGGGCCCAAAACTGAACACAGTACTCGAGGTGCGGCCTCTCCAGAGCTGAGTACTCACATACCTTAAGCATATTAAATGTAGGTATACAGTGCCAATGCATGACTGGCAGAACCACTAGAAAATCTAATTGTCTACTGAGCTTGAAAATCCCACTGGGGAGTATAGGAACTGGAGAGTTCTTCACTGAAAACAATTATGTGCACTCTAGGCTGGAGAGTCTGGAAAATTTAAAAAGAAGCAAGCAAGAGTGAGTGAGAGCATTTTCTTGCCAGGCATATTTGTCCAAGTTCAAGATTAATCCACAAGGGCATACAGGCAGAAGATTAAGGAACTAAACACAGTCTTCATTCCTTGCTGTATTTTATTTTTACTTTGAAGCTATTTGAAGGAATATGTCTATAACATTGCATTCTGTCAAGCACAAGGCATTGTTCATGAAACAGATGTCCAATATATTTCTATCATCTGAGTAGTGGCACACACAATTGCACAACAGAAGCTAGATTCTCACAGAAGCTGCAGAGGAATTTATCATATGTGAATGAGACACCACCAAAAAGTCCTATTTCAAACCCTGCTTTGTTTTCAAGCAGTGCTAGAATTAAGGATATATTTACACTGTGGAAGATGGAAGAATTTTGATGAAATCGTTCTCAAGGAGTTATAAATCAGCAAGATATATTTCGCATCTAAATCAAAAAATAAAATCAGGAATCATACACAGCATGGACATTCTAAGTATGCACTACAGAATAAGAACAGAAAATTTAAAATTTAATAAGTGTTAAATTTTGGCCTTCAAATATGACAGGCATTAATTCAGTCAGATAGCAGAACTGTGTTACAAAGATATACATGTAGCCTAACATTGCACATAAAAATTAAAAATAAAATAAAATAAAATAAAAGCTGAATTAAATAAAGTATTGGTGTGTATATATAGACAAGTCAAATATTCAAAGCAGAATACAATATGTTATATTATTAGCTACAAACCAATAGATTATTTGCTTTGTTCAAATATTGCATTGGTGGATTTTCAGTTATCTAAGTTCATATCTTGCCATAATATCACATGCCTAAAAAGCACTGAAAAAGTAAACTGTTATTTTTTATTTTATTTTTTAATTTATTTTTTAAGGAAGGAAAAGTATAACTGTATTATACAGAAAACATCTCATATACATTGCCAAAAAAAGACATAAAATAGGCTCAGGGAATTAAGAGTTACGAAAAGCAATGGGAGAGAAAAAGTGTCATAAATAATGCAATATCTTGGGCATGTCAGAGACAGAATAACATTCTACTCATTCATGAAATCAAATATACCAAAAGGAAGGCATTGATTCTGGTAATGGAAAATGCACAGGAAAGATAAGACCCAGATGACTTAAAGGACTGTATAGATTAAGGTAACTTGCAGCAGTTTGATCACAGAAAAGTTATAGAAAAGTATAGAAAGTGAAAACATATAGAGACATCAGAATGTGTCTTGAGTCTAGGCAGGTCCAGACTTCTACCCAGCACTCCTTTTCAAAATTCATCATAGCAAGAGTATTGGTATGCACGGTGTGTTATTCTAGTCCTCACGTGGTTATTTTGGGGCAGTTTTGACTTCTGTAATGTAGTAGAAAACCAAGAGATTTTGAAAATGGCATCACAACACAGACCTTTTAAAGATGACACCGAAATGAATCTTCCCTTAAGTACTTTCTCATTTAATATCATACAAAAGCAAGGAAAATTTGTGCTTTTAATCTAGAAAGGAGATTCAGAGGTGAATGAAGCACCTATATGTTTGTGTATGTTACTTTCTGTGAACAAAATGCAGAACTTATCTAACCTAGATGCAAGACACATAGAGGAAGTTATGACTCATCTTAAGGAGTAAGAAAAGCTTCTGCTAGCTCAGAGGAAATAGAATTTCACACCCTCTTGTACAGTACAATGAGCAGTTTTTTGAGCAGTTGCTCAAAAAGACCAAACTTCCAAATATTAAGTGTTGTGAAACTAAACTGCATATGTACAACATACAAATAATTTCTGAAATTTTTTTCCATTACTTTGATTAACCTGACCCCTGGGATCAGGAGCACAGCAGCACTTCTGTGGAAAAATCTTATGGACAACCTTTTATGAAAAACAACGTGGTAGTCAAGACACTTTATAATTGCTTTTTGAGGAAGAGACATATGAACAACCTATGCTAATTTTCTGCCTCAGGTATTGTAGGTCAAGAAGCAAGGAAAAACCTTCCGAGAAAAAGCATATACCTCTATGACCTGGAATCAAACCCAGCAAACCTCTGAAATTATTTGCATTCCAGGCACTGCAAAACTTTCTAATTTAGTGGGAATGCAAGCCAAATGATGGTGGTTTTTGGATTGATTTGTTTTGGTTGCAAATGTTCTTTCCCATTCCTTGGAGCTACATTGTCAGAGATTGCATTCTATCTACTATTGTCCCTGAATCTGAAGCAGTGAGCCAAACAATGTTTGTTTAGAACCTGCTGAGAATTTTAGTATCTAAAGTAAAAGTAAGCGCATAAAATTACTTCATTAGCTCATATGAACTGTGTGTACATACTACTGAATTACCACCATTTTTGTGTTGCCAATATCTCTCTTTGAACCATGGATACATATCAATGGCCTTTGCGATTCAGAAGATTGATGTCTCTGTGAGTACATCTAGCTTGTGCACCACCATCTTACTTCATTTTCTTTACAATTTCAGGATCTCATGCAATGTTTCTTAATATCTGTAATAAACTGCCTCAGTGTAAAAAAGTGACAAAAGTGCAGTCTGCCAGCAAACAGAAGACAACTTCTACCTGTGTTATCTTGGACGTATTCTGTATACTGAGGAACTGATAATTTTCTTGGCCATGTGCTTTACAGTCTTCTGACTGCTCTGGATTTTCATGTCAGACCACAGCAGAAAGTCCATTATTATGTCTTATAATGAGCATGGGAAGTACTATAATAAGAAAATGTATGTGAGGAACAAAGAAAGTGTGCTAAAGTGTAAATAAAAATTGGCCCAGTGAATTTAACAAGACAGACTGATTCAACAGCAGTCAAAATGGTCCTTACCAAAATATGTAAGACATAAGATACGCATTAAGCAGTAGATATTTTCTTTCTTATTTCGGACTTTGCATAACCTTTACTAAGACTGTAAGACAATGCTCTTTTTAAAGTGTGTTTTTTTTTTAATTATTTTTATTTTTATTATTTTTAATTGTCTCTTTTTTTCCTCCTAAAGTAAATAAGTGCACTGGTATTTAGTTTGAAGGTTGTGCAAATTCTACCCATTTAAGTAGAAGTAAATAGCCTGATATTTTTACAGAAGTCTGAATGCATATAACTCTCTCGAGTATTACAAAGACTCGAAAGGTTCTCATTCACTTTTTAAAAATTTCTCTTTATATGTTAGGCACACTCACGGGGTTAATTTAGGTGCCAAAACTTCTGTAGACAGCATTGTTTTTTTTCCTTTGCAGGTTTCAGACACTCACTCTGCAAGTTAATTCCTTGATTAGAAAGGCATTTTTCAGGAAGATTGCATTACATGTTGCCAAAACATTAGATACAACTTAGGTATCACACACCTAGGCCAATTGCTAGCTCTGTGAATTCCATTCAATGGCCTCTTCAAAAGAGTCTTCTAAACTCTGTGCCAGTCTTGTTTGCTTAGATCATTTTTATCTTTTTTGCCTACTTTGTTAATTCACTCTTTTTTTTTTTTTTTGAGAATAGACTGTCAAACTTGGTCACCTTTCAGTAGTTTGCCACTTAATAATAATAAAAAAAACTATAATAACAATGAAATAATAATAATAATAATAATAATAATAATAATAATAAGAGAGCAATAGTTCAGCACTGGATGAAAAGTGTAGCAGTTGGGCTATCAGCTGCCAGTGTTACATAATATAGCAGGAAAACCTGTGCACAGCAGAAGGTTTCCTAAGGATTTCACTAGCTAGAAACTTGGACTTGTGCCTGAAAATTAAATCCATAGGGGACAATGGATGCACAGTTTTTATACAGTGGTTATGGCAACTAAGCCCTGGACGTTATGCAACTGAATTCTTTATGAAATTATTGAGGGAAGCAGAGACAGATTGCCTATGAATGAAATTAGTGCTGGGGACTTCAGGTTATGTGATTGAAATTTGGTCATCTCCTTTGTGTTGGCATCTTCCTAAATGCCTGAGCACCTGTATGTCCAAAGGTGAGACTGAATTGCACTGCCTGTTCCTGAACTTGTGTGAATACACAAATTGATATGTTTGCTTAGGCAGATAGCAACTCTTCTGAGTATTCCCCACTTGGGTTTTGTCCGGACATTAATCACCTTAGTTCAGAAACCAGGTAGTGATGTTGTCTTTTACCTCAGAAGCGTTTGGGAGCGTTCAGACGTGCTGGTATTGGGATGTGGGAAAACGCTTGAAGGAAACTGGCCATTATCTCACTGCCCACTAAAAAAAAAGACTTAAAATATCACTAACAATTTTCTTGTCATTGCACACAGACAACCAAGAAATATCTGAGGAGTTCTACAGAAGAAATTCCCTGGGATAATCTGACTGTCTGAATCCCTAAAACTAACTGTAGGAACTAGTTTAGCTCAAGCCCTTGATGCCTGTCAATTGCTGTGTTTGTAGGTCACATTGGGTATCCACAAAGAGAAATTGAAATGATTGTGAAATTGAGAAGAGATATATAGTTTTTATAATAATGTAATATCAATAACAGAGATGGTGTGGGCCAAGAGTGATAACACTGTTAAAGATGTTCCAACTCCTCAAAGGATTCACATACCAGACATCTGTAAGTATTGCTGGTGTGAATGGACCATTAGAGAGATGACCAGAAAAAGTAAGCAAAGCTTTTCACAACACCAGCAGTCATGAAGTACTTCCCAAGCTGAATTGCTCTGTCAAGTTTTCTAGACCCCTGAACTGTCAAAGACCAGTTTTCTGGCTGGTATTGAGTACTGTGGAGAAAGAATAGGTAGAGAAAGAACTTCCCATTCTGATCTTAGCCTTCATTGATAGATTATGATATATCTGACAATTCAATATAAAATGAGCATGCAGAAAACACAAGGAGAGGAAATCTTAAGGCTTTGTAACTTTCTGCTGTGGAAGATATTAAAGCTTGTTTTTGGTCTAATGATTAGCCAAGATCAGCATTTTCTCTTTCTAAAAACCAGAAAAGGAGAAGAGACACAGACAGAGACCTTAACACTTAAATGAGAGTAATATTTTTCTTACATTGGTAGTTGTAAATGATCAGTGTTGTTCTTCCTAATACAACTGTGGTGAAATTAAAACAACATTAACATTAATAAAACAAGCAACAACCAAAAATATATGTAGTGAGGGAAGACCAAACTGAAAAACTAAAACAAAAAAGGAAAACAGTAAACATTTGTATATGCTGAAGTGCTTCACTTTGAATGTTTTACCAGTCCTTTAGCAGTTGAAGTACACATATGATACCCTACTTATTGAGCAGAATGATAAATCTGGAAAGTTGACCAAAGTAGCAACAATACTTTGGAAACTGATGACAGTTAACTACAGCATGTGTAGTCTTCTGGAAGTCACAAAGAAATAACTGAAGAATTTTGAATTGACTGCCACAGGAAACAGAAGGTGTCTCTTAGTTCCAAGACACAATCCCACTGACTTCATGCCAGAACGCCATATTCAAATGACTTTTTAGTATCAGAAAAAGTGTTGTAAACTAGGCTTTTCACTTCAGAAACCAGGGGACAATCCTGCAAGATTCTGAGTGGTACTGAGTGCTACTAAGAACCATGAATTTTCACTGGAATTGAAGGTGAATATTAACTTCTAAAATATAAATATGTTACATGTTAGTTTTCTGTACACATAATAAAAAATTAGTATACACAGTTTTTACATTATTATTGTGCTCACTTAACTTGGAAGAAAGCCACAGCTCAGTGGCTTGATTTCCTTCATTTAACAATAACTACTAAAGGCAACTAGAGCATAGCATGCTGAAGCATCAACTTCCATCTACGTGAATAAGCACAGCATTTTCATTCTTTCTCTGTGTTGTATTAGGCAATCTTTGAGTCTTCAATGTACATTCCTGTCCATGTAATACAATAAGACTGTGAGATTAAATGTAACAAAAGAGCTTTTTTTTTTTTTTTCCAAAGAAAAATATGTGCAGAAAAAAGCTGTGTTCAATAAATTATGATGAAGTCAGTTGCAAGTATCTTCTGCATAAACAGTAAGAAAAACTTCCTAAATAACCATGAGTTATTTAACAGGCATAACAAAAATATTACTTTTTTTTTTTTTTTAATATGCTAGGTATCTGTGCTCTAATAGTACTGTATAGAATAGGACTGATTGCACTTGCCATGCACACAGAGTGCCGGAACAGTATGCAGTGTTTCTTCCTTAAATTATATTTAACTACTTTTCAATTACAAACCCTTTTCATGAATCTAATATCTTATCCAAGCACTATAGTGAAAGCAAATGTGCAACAGCTGGTACTAGGACATTTTTATGAGTTTAAATAAAATACACAAAGAAGTATCTGTTCAAAGACAGAGATGTGAAAAATCTTCGACCTGAAATTGATCTGTACAAGATTATTCTTTCTGATTGCATTTGAAGCTACTATGGTGAAGAAGATTCCATAACATGAGAGCAACTTATGAAGTCATCTATCACTTATTTATGTTTTGTACAGTGATTTTTTTTTCAAGTTTGAGTAACCAGACTCATTATATCAGTATAAGACTTCATTTTTATTTATTTATTTATTTTTTAAATGTAGGTAGTATCGACTAGGAACTTTTCAGGCAACTAGTGAAACTTGGGTGTAAAAAAGGGAAAGTGGAAATTTGTTTCCCTGAAAGTAAGAAGAAATCACTGGTAATTAATCACAGGCATAGAAAAAATAATTAGTATTTAGGCATTAATCATCTATGTTTTACAGAAGTAAAATGTTTGACAGCAAGTTGAATATGAGCCAGCAGTGTGCCCTGGCAGCCAGGAGGGCCAACCACATCCTGGGATGCATCAAGCACGGCATTGCTAGTCAGTCAAGGGAAGTGATTGTCCCGCTCTACTCTGCGCTGGTGCAGCCTCACCTTGAGTACTGTGTGCAGTTCTGGGCACCACAGTACAAAAAGGACATTAAAATGTTGGAGACTGTCCAGAGGAGGGCAACGAAGATGGTGAAGGGCCTAGAGGGGAAGACATATGAGGAGCACCTGAGGTCACTTGGCCTGTTCAGCCTGGAGAAGAGGAGGCTGAGGGGGGACCTCATCACAGTCTACAACCTCCTCGCGAGGGGGAGTGGAGAGGCAGGTGACCTATTCTCCGTTATCACCAGTGACAGGACCTGCAGGAACGGTGTTAAGCTGAGGCAGGGGAAGTTTAGGCTGGACATCAGGAAGAGCCAAAAGGGTGGTTGCACACTGGAACAGGCTCCTCAGTGAAGTAGTCACTGCACCAAGCCTTTCTGAATTTAAGAAGAGATTGGACTGTGCACTTAGTCACATGGTCTAAACTTTTGGGCAGACCTGTGCGGTGCCAGGAGTTGGACTTGATGATCCTTATGGGGCCCTTCCAACTCGGGATATTCTATGATTCTAAGTGCACTACAGGGAAAGTTGTATAGTTAAGAAAAAAAAGAGAATAAGAAATTGATTCACTAATGTCTAGAGCAATCAATGTGGGGGAATGATGAGTTTGGTTAATGTTAAAACTAATTCCTTAAATCTAAACTATGCTTGATTAGGGATAGGCAGAAGGATTCATAATCAATTTTAAATTAAACCAAACTTGGAGACTAGTTGACATTTCTGATGCATTTCTGATATTTTTCAGTTCAAGTATGAAATTTTAGGCAGGAACCTAAAAAATTCTACCTACCTGAGTCCAAGGTGTTGAGTCCTCTAATAGACTAAATATGTTAACTAAACCTGACTGAAAATTGAAAGATGTATACACTACAAGAAGAAATTCTTCAGGATCTGTCATAAATATTCTATGGACACAAGATAAATCTTTTTTTGCTAGCACAGATTATTTTTGTGACTTCTTCTCTAATGTATTTCTAAAAATCTGGGTAATTGCATTTAGCAACAATACATGCTATAGGTCTAAACACATTAAAGGTCATGGAAAACTTAACTTCAAGGACAGTAGGGCAGAGTCATGCATGTTTTGCAGTATTTCTATTGCAATGATACTTCACAAAAGTTTGTATATAATAGCTGAAAGGAACCAGGTGATGTAAATAGATATAAATTATCTGCTTTTGTATATATGATTGTCTTCGCAGGACTGTCTTAAAGGCTGACCCTCCATTTGAAAAAGACTTGGGCTAAATTTAATTTAATTAAAAACAAACAAAATCAAAACAAACAAAAAGGATGGAAATTCAAGAGGCAGGCATGACTGTGTTGCTATCTGGAATGATTTAACATCTGCTAGCAGGGTTACTGCAATAGACAGATTTCTCCAACATTAGTCTGAGGTTTTCAACACTCTCCTATCTCCCACATTCGATTGCTTTCTATGAGACGAGGTAGGGTGTTTCTGACAGCACTTCTTGATTTAATTTTGTACCGTTGGGCAACATCATGTCAGCCATAGTGCACCCCTGGTGGATTTGTACAAGCTTGGGGATATAGCAATATCCTATTGGATTTTTTGCTATCATAGGAAGGATGCCAGACACAACAGAGAGAATTAATTATTAACAGCACTGCTATCTTTCTAACTTAGCTTCAAGGCATTATTGTGTTTGCTCTCAGTGATGGCGATCATTTCTCAGCTGTTCTGTGTATAATGAACTGCATATGCCTCTCAGATTTCAGACCTTAATCTAGCAGGTTATCTGTTGTAGCTACAAATCCTGTCATTCCCTGAATATGCAGGTATTAGAGTTTTTAATTTAAACTGCAAACCTCTCTGATGTGGCAGTAACATATACAAGATTACACTGAAGAGCATGCTCTTACAGACATGTGACACTACAAATTCATGGAGATTGTCTGTTGCGAGACTATACACCCATAAATTTCAAATTAACGAACTACATTTTGTACTCTAACTAACGCAGAGAAATACAAATACTTAATCATAGAATCATAGAGTCATAGATTCAGTTATAGCATCATAGAATCATAGAACAGCCCAGGTTGAAGGGGAGCGCAAAAGGTCATCAGGTCCAACCTTCCGTGGGAAAAGGGAACCTAGATGACGTTACCTATCACCCTGTCCCGCAGCATCTTGAAAACCTCCTGTGATGGGAATTGTACCAAGTCCCTAGGAACATTGTTCCAATGATTGATTTATCTCACTGTAAAAAAAAAAAAAAAAAAAAAAGTCTTTCTTATATTAAGACAACACCTATCCTAATGGATCATTTACCTGTTGCCCTTTGACTCCTCCATTTGGCTCCTTGTGAAGACAAGAGTCTTACTCATTTACAGATGACAACTGTCATTGCTTCAAGAAGGAGGTGAGGATTCCCTCTCAAATCTACAAATACCTTAAAAGTTAATTTACTGTGAAGCTCAAGGACATACCTGAGCCACCTTCCTTTTTTTCTTTTTTCCTTTTTGCTGTCCGAAAATTGTTGTTTCCAATGTCTTCATGATTCAGCACAGTAATTTTTTTTCTCAATAAACAACATCTGCTTAGTGTCCTATATAAATAAATAATAATAATAATAATAAAATGCTACCAAATCCTTGTCAATATATATGATGTTCTTAGTTGAGGAATATATTTGCAATCAATATTGCACTCTGAAACCAGAATACAAACAGACTGAGGCAACAGATTAAGACTTCAGCTACAGGTTGAAACAGATTAAGAAGGAGACTTTCAAATTGACCACAAAAGCAGCACACAACAGTATATTTTTCACCAAATTATTCTGAACCAAATGAACCAAAGCTATTTGTTTCTTAACATTAATATAAAACCAAGGCTGTTATTGGGCCCAAATAGGCAAGTAAGGAGAAAGTAAATATTTTTTTAATTGGCTAATGTTTTTAGCGTTCCTAATCTAAACGCTTTTTAGTTGTAGTTGGTTTATGTGTCAAGGTTTTGGTAGTGGGGGGCTGCAGGGGTGGCTTCTGTGAGAAGAATCCAGGAGCTGCACCATGTTAGATAAAGGCCAGTTCCAGCCATCTCCAAAAGGGAACCGCCAATGCCCAGAACCGAGCTAATAAGTGATGCCGTTTGTGCCTCTGTGAAAGCATGTTTAAGAAAGGGGAAAAAAAAAAAAAAACTGCTGCCCAAGAGCATCCAGAGAGTGAGAAGTGAGAACCAGCCCTGCAGCCCCCCAGGTCACAGCATCACAGAATCACAGAATCACAGAATCACAGAACTGAAAGGGTTGGAAGGGACCTCGAAAGATCATCGGGTCCAATCCCCCTGCCAAAGCAGGTTCCCTAGAGCAGGCTGCCCAGGTAGGCGTCCAGACGGCCCTTGAATATCTCCAGAGGAGGAGACTAGGAGACTCCACAACCTCCCTGGGCAGCCTGCTCCAGTGCTCCGATACCCTCACTGTGAAGAAGTTCTTTCACATGTTGGTGCGGAACTTCCTGTGCTCTATCTTGTGGCCATTACCCCTTGTCCTATCCCCACAAACCACTGAAAAGAGGTTGGCCAAATCCCTCTGTCCCCCACACCTCAGGTATTTATACACATTGATGAGATCCCCTCTCAGTCTTCCCTTCTCAAGGCTGAACAGACCCAGGTCTCTCAGCCTTTCCTCATAGGGAAGATGCTCCAGGCCCCGTATCATCTTTGTGGCCCTCCGCTGGACTCTTTCCAGGAGATCCCTGTCTTTTTGGTACCGGGGAGCCCAGAACTGGACACAGTACTCCAGGTGAGGCCTGACCAGGGCAGAGTAGAGGGGGAGGATCACCTCCCTTGACGTGCTGGCCATGCTCCTTTTTATGCACGCCAGGATCCCATTGGCCTTCTTGGCCACCAGGGCACACTGCTGGCTCATGGTCAACCTGTTGTCCACCAGGACCCCCAGGTCCTTCTCAGAGCTCCTCTCCAGCAGGTCGTCCCCCAGCCTGTACTGATACATCAGTGCAGCAGGAGGGCAGGAGGTGCTCCAGGCACGCAGTAGCAGTTCCCCTGCGGCCTGTGGAGAGGCCCCTGTGGAGCAGGCTGTCCCCCTGTAGCCCATGGGTCCCTCATGGAGCAGATCTCCATGCTGCAGCCTGTGGAGGAGCCCCCGGTGGAGCAGGTGGATGTAGCCTGGAGGAGGCTGCGGCCCATGGAGAGCCCCTGCAGAAGGAGACTCTAAGCCAGACCTGCAGTCTGTGCAGGGGAGCCCACACAGGAGCAGGTGATCTGGAGGGAGCTGCTGCCTGTGGGGGACCCATGTTGGTTTTGTTTCTCACTGCTCTAGCTTGTTAGTAATAGGTAATACATTTCATTAATCTCCCTATGTTGAATCTGTTTTGCCCATGACGATAATTGTTGAGTGATCTCCCTGTCCTTATCTCAACCCTTGAGCCCTTTCCATCCCATTTTCTCACCCTTTCCCTTTGAGGAGGGGGATTCAGAATGGTTGTGGTGGAGCTCAGCTGCCCAGCTGGGTAAAAACCACCATACTAGTTTAAGTGTATGTTCATGCAAAAATTTGGAGCTGTGTAGATAGTTACATCTCATTTTAGGATAATAATGATATAGTATACTTTCAAGAAAATTTCCCTAGCTAGGCAGGAAGAAGAAGTTACGATTTTTAAAATGTTAATCAACAGGTCTCCTTCTGGAGGAAAAATATTGCGTAGCATAAAATGAAACATTTTAGTTTGGGAATTTCAGCAAAGGTAACTTTTATTTTTCTATAATCTTAAAATTTTATATACTTGTTAATTTATTTTATAAATTAAAACCATAAACTTAAAACATTAAAATAGAACTTAAAAACTTAAAAACTTAAAACATAATTGATGCTGAAGCGAGAGATTAAGCTCTTTAAAATTATTTCAAAACTTCGTAACTACTTCAACCAATATTTCATGAAAACTTCTCATAGATGGTGAGACAATGAGACATAAATAAATTGGTATAATCAAGTAATGTTTTGTCATAAGTTCTTCTCATCATCTCTTTAGACTCTTCTGAGACCAGCTGTCTCTAAGACTAGTCTTAGACTAGTCTAAGCTTCTAGACTTCATTAGTCTAGTGGTAATATTGCACTTACAATAAAAAGGCTAGGGTGGATTCTTCTGAGAAGAATCACAAAGAATACCATCTATTTTGCATTTACCATTTCTCAATTCTTTCTATTTGTGTATAACTAGGTACTAAGGTCTATATTTTGGATCCTAGGTTCAAGACCTGCATTTCAGAAGTTTTATAATGAGTTTTGTTTTCTTGCTTAAAGTTAATAGCAGAGAAGTTCAAAAGTGGCAATTCTTAATACACCTAGACTAATGTTTTACCAATATTGATCAAAATTCCTTCTCTTATTTGTTGAAGAATTTAGTTGCCACTTTTGCTACTGGTTTAGATTACAGCTAAAAAATGGTTCTGGACTGTTATTTATAAATAGCTTTTTAAAAATTGTGTTTGTGTAACTTATGACTTCTAAATACATTGGTATACAGAGTGAGTGAAGTAGATAAAGTTATATTTTCAAAGTCACTTTGCAGTTTGTAGTACATTTAATGTGCTGCAATGGACTATATAGCCTTATATAATCAGAATATACATGGCCATATATATCAGAAGATGATATGGTATAAGGCTTTTGATATTTTCAAAAGCTGATAACTTCTGAGGTAAAAAAGATCAAAAGAAAGAACAAGAGGAAAGTAACAGTAAATATATTTATTTGTCAAATCTTTGTACTCCCTTCAATCAAGGAACTATTTTACAGTCTGATATAGCTTTGTATAATTTCTGTTCCGTAAAACAGAATGCTGCGGAAATGAAACATGTAGCTTCAGCCCTTGAAAATGCTCTAGCACTTCCTCAAGTGAATGCAGTGAAAATATTCTTTAGGAATGCAACTTACAGTTGATCAGATAAGGTAAAAAAACATGTAATCTAAAAATTTGTGTAGCTAAAGAGACTTGCTGCAAATACTCGGCTCCTCCATTGGAAGTTTTATGGGAGGTTATTATTTTGTAAACAATATCTGAAATCATTATTATATCTGATATTTTCTTTTTTTTTTTGTTTCCTTTTTTCTGATGTACTACTTCTGGAGGACTGGTATTGCTACAAGCCATTTAATTCTTGGTTGAGCTTACAGAGAGGTAAAGGAGTATAGAGTTAACACCTAGCTTTGATGACAAATGTGAGTTAGTTCCTACTTCATAAATAGTTTGGCAAAAATAAATTTGTTCCAGAACATTGAAGCTGAACTTCTGGAGAGGATTCTGTATGCCAGTTTCAATATCTGCTTTTCACCTAATGCAACAGATAATATTTACAACACCTATGTAACTCCAGCTGCAGATAGCACTTCTTTCCTTTCATTCTTGATGTGCATCCTGTTTTGAATTGCTGAGGACTCCTAGATAGTAGACACACACTAGTCCACTCAGCAAAAGATAAAAAATTATGGCAGATGTCAGAAACATTATAAATATGGACTTAGGGTGAGAAATAAAAAAGGAAAAAATGCAACAGGCCTGGAACAGGCAAGTATTCCTTTCTGAACCATATAACATATTAATTCCTCTGATTATATTTCCTTTGCAAGGAGTTCTCCTGGAACGCTGTTGAGAAAGATTTTTTCCAAACTTTTTCCACTTTGCAGGATTTTCTTGTTAATGGCATAATGATAAAGCAACTGGTATCCTTCTTTTCACTTTCACGTTTTTTGAACAAGCTTTGAACATCATCATGTGTTTTTACAATTCACTCATTCGCTTATTCTTTTTCATGCAACAGTCCCCACAGACCAATGCTAAAAAAAGTGAAATTTACGAGCAATACTATCTGTTCTCAAATGACCGTACAGAAAGAAATGGAAATTGCAATTATTCAGTGTTAAATAACATTCTTTCAATGTCTAGCATGTATTTTGAATGTTAGAATCCAATTACCATATCATAATAAAGACCCTTACTGTACTATATCTTTCAGCACAGGGGGTTTATGTAGCTGGTTTCCATCCATTATTTGTACATTACCTATTTGTTTAGTATAAGAGTATAATTAGGGAAAAATATAGGAGAATAGAAAACAGCTCAATTTTGTCAGAAAATGTATTCATGTATTTGATTCATTGTATTCATATACATTTATACTTTCAAAATGTATTCAGCATGATACAAGAGAACAAAGAAGACAAATTATTTAAAAAAAAGGGGGGTGGGGGGGGCAAAACATTTAACCAAACAGATAACTTTAGCTGCAAGAGAATACAATTGAAGTAAGACTGAGATGGTTGAGTAACTGAGTTACATATGACCCTGTTAAAGACGATCAGAATGAGCTCCTGAAATAAATGTCAATATGATCCAAAATACTCCCGAGGGATACCAGAACTAAGACAAGTGACAAACTAGTGTGTGTCTTTGTCCTACAGAACTGATGTTGCTGTCACAATAGCTGGAGATAATATCACTCAGCACAAGGAAGTTCTTCTCAAGCATTGAATAAACATACATTTTGACAGACAAAACAATATAATCACATTGCTTTTAAGCTTTAAAATGGGAAAATAATCATATATATCTATAAGAACGAGAGAAGGTCAAACAGATGAAGTTTTCAAGACACTGACTGAAACATAACGCTGCATTCTATAACTGAGGGTGTAAGACAACCCAAATAATGTATGGATCTGAATAGACAGAAACTTCTGAAAGCTACAAGAAAATAGACTCCTAATTATGAACAGGAAGCAACTTAATGAGCTATGGACAAAGCAATAAAGAACTTATCTCCATTTTAGCATCTCTCTGTCAAATTATAAACCACTTGGGCTATTAAAAGAAATGTCATTGGATTGTGGTTGTGTCGTAGTAATATCTTAAAACAAGGAAAACTGTATTCATCTTACCATGCAAAATATCGTATTTGTTTGTGAATTTAGTTGATTATGATCAACCACCGAATGAAGGATTTCAACTGCTTTATGTTTGTATAGCAATAATTCAGAATGACTACTAAGCTGTAGTATATATGATTCTAGAAAAGACAAGCCTCTTTTTTCAAACTTAGGTAGATTATTTAGTCAAAATCCTTTTTGCTTAACCAAAATGTGATCTGGGACATAGGCTTAAATCAACGTTTGGATAATTACCCCCATATTAAAAAAAATGTTAAAAAAAAAAAAAAGTTCTGTACACCATAAAATATGAGGATGTTTGAAAGCTCAAAATGAATAAATTTACATGTAGACACATGTTATATCTACAGCTTAGATTTCCTGACGTTCTAGTGACTATGTCTAGCGCCAAACTCTTTGGAAAATTAGGTCGTTTGCAGATTAGCACAATCCCAGGTAATCTTAGATGTTTTATTACCACTGTAATTTGCTTTGCATGGATTTATGAACTATAAAATCATTTTAAAGTAAAATGAAAATCTGCTGATATTTTTTGCTGTTAACTGCTGTGCTCCTTGTTGATTAGCTTTACAGTCAAATACTGATACCTGCAAATAAAGAGAAATTCACTTGTACTTCAGTGTTCCCCACTTTAAAATATTGTTCTTTGAACTTGTTAAAGATTATAAAGTAAGCTAGACAGACTGTATTTTTATTTCTCATCATAACAGGCTCAAGCAAGTTCTGCGATATGTAAATGGAAAGGATATTTCTGTATTTCTTATATTTTTAATAATTTAGCAGCAGTCCTGGGTAACCAGAGAGGTTCCAGTTAACTGACTAGAGGTTGGTTAATGTGACCAAAAAATATTTTTTTTCTCATATTCTAGTTGACATTAATACTCTGTTAGCACAATGTTTCTACCACAGTGCACACAAAAACAAGTACACTAAAATCAGCAGTGTTAGTGAATTGGTAGATCTACACTCACCCCCATTCCCTTTTGTCACTTTACCTTCTTCTCTTTTTATCCCCCACTATCTATGTTCTTCCCCTGGATAGAAACAAAAAATATCCACATGGAAAAAAAAGTAGAAAAGATTAAAGTAATGGTGACCTTTTGTGGTGGTTTTACCTTTCTGGGCAGCTGAACTCTACCACAACTGCTCTTTCACTCTTTCTCCTTAGAAGAAGAGGGAGAGAAGAAAGTATGCTGGAAATAAAAAACAAAAAAAGCAACTCAAGGGTTGAGAAAAGGATAATTTAATTAAAGGGAAAAGGAAGAGGGAAGAAAAACAAGCAAATGAGCAAAGGCTGCATGAAAGCACAGAAAGAGAGAAAAGAAATTACTCTCTACTTCCCATCAGCTAGCGGTGTTCAGCCATGTCCTGGGAAGTAGGGCCTGAATATGCATAGCCGTTGTTTGGGAGGACAGACACCTTCATAATGTGTACCACCCCCCACCCCCTTCCCCTTTCCCACCTTTTATTGCCTCTGAACTCTCACAGAAATTCTGACCTAGGGAAGAAATTATTTATATTTAATTTTTATAAAATATCTCAATTTTCTAAAAAGAATCGAGTGGCTGGCAAAACATACACCTATAAGAACCCTAAATATTGCTAAGTTACAGTTTGGCTTGTGTTCTTCTATGCATTCACAAATGACAAAAGAGTAAAGTTGATAACATAGGTATCAACATTCCTCCCTTAAAAAAAAAGAAAAAAAAAAAGTAAGAGGAACAAGCCCAGACTAGTTCTAATGTGGTACAATTTGAGTAAAATAGATTAACTGCACTGTTTTCTTTGGATAATGAAGCCAGTAAGAGATGGGTAATATGCAATACATATGTGGTCCTGTTTATGTTAGAATTAGGAGCACTGGGATGCACTTTCACCCATGATCGCATATTCAGTGTTTATTTTCTGTACTGAATGTTTAATAAGTACCATTACAAAACTTAACATTTTTTGTGTGTTTTACATTGAAATAATATTACAGTATTCAGGAGAGAAGGACAAGAATATAAAGACAGATGGCATACATATTGTTAATAACTGTTTTTTGTCTATACAAACACGTATTTTGCTGTTTTAGTTAGCATCAGAGTTGGGCTATTCAAAAATGGTTTTGAATAAAGGAAGAAATGAGTCAAACATTTTCTTTTGAGGTTTATCTGAGTAAAACCATTGGGGGGTTTTGTTTGTTTGTTTGTTTTTATTTCATGTGTTTACAATTTCAGGATCAAAAGGAGTTGAAGATTGAAAGAAAGACTATAACAAGAAGTTTTTAAGAGGAAACACCATTTGCTTTATTTCTTTTTATCCTCCATGACTTCAACATCATTCTCCCTTACACTGCCAGACTTAGAATTAAGCCTGCTTGTATCACTAAAGACATGTTTGAGTTATGACATCTACTAACCTTTAGAAAACCCACTGCCTGAAGTCTGAAAATTATTCTCTTGTAATGTACAACATACAAAATATGTAAATGAAATAAAAGAAATATACGTAGTACAGAGCCTACATAAGCTGTGCAAATTTTGTAAACTGTTATGGTCGCTGATGCTTTTGAATATTCAGCTCTGGTAATTTTAGTTCAAAGCATGTTTCCAAAATGTGTAGGGGGCAAAATGCCTTTTCTGTAGACCTTGCCCAGAACAACAAGTCTCCCAGTCCAGGCAAACTGAGAAGCAATTTTAGTCCAATAGCACATTATCACAGTGACATTTTTTTCTCCATGTTTTTGCCATCAACTTGGAGAGTGCCTATATAGTGAAAGAATTAGTTACCAAAGTGATTTTCATAGCGAATTTATATTCCTGCCCTTGACAGGAAAACCATTAAAACATTTCTTTACAGGATTTCTAATACAGTTTATGTGTGAACAGAAACAAATCTTGGGAATTTTAAGACAGCAGAAAAAAAAAAAAAAGGATTTAGAATGGGAACATGAATTCAGAATAGAAATGATTGGAAGTCATGCTTAGTGCTGTCTTCAGCACTCTAGCCACAATGTTTATTTTTACTTGAATACAAAAATTCTTTTTTTTTTTTTTGCGTGTGTGTGTTTACAGTGCATAAACATACATTTAAACTCTACAAATATTTGAGTCAAATAGTATGCAAGTTACAGGAACATGGGTTGTTTATTATACAGTATCATTTTGGAGTTTAAAATCAATTATTTGGGAAGGAAAGATAAAACCAACAGTGAAAAGCCAGCAGTCAACAGATTACTTTGAGGCACATACCACTTAATTAATAGCTTGTCACAGGTACTAAATAATCAAATGTGGACATATATTAAGTAGTTTGAGAAATAGTAGATATCTTTAAACTAGAAGATCTGTGTTGCTGTATAAAGATTGAGATTATTTTAAGAAAAACACTTAAGTGAAATATTTTTGAGCCATTGAATTTAAAAGCATCATAGCAAATACATGTCAGACAAAGGAGCTCATAAGTTTCATAAACCTTACACACCATAAGGCTTTATAAAGAGTTTATATTTTCTGTTTTGCGCTAATAAAATTTTGACAGCACACACCAGAATTTTAGATCCATTTCTATTTCAAGGGTAAATCTCTCTGACTGTAGGTATTTCCTAGATTGCAAAGGATAGAATTAACAGGTGTTTTGAGTCTAGAAAATCACTGTGGCTAAATTTACTCTGGTATCTTGACAAAGAATAATGGGACTTTATTCAATTCACTAAGTATTATTTACCATAGCAGGAACTACAGCTGAAGAGAGGCAATCAAAGACTTTAAGAAATTGAACATCTTAATCTTTCTTTAGCTAAAAGAAAATAGTAATCTTATATAAGTATGGGGAAAATATGCATTTGGAAGTCACTTTGTAGAGAGGTTAAAGCAATTGCAAAGTATTCATTCCAGGAACTGCTCAGAAAAATTTGCGAGAAATCCTTTAGAAATCCTTTATGCTGGTAAATCCTGCAGAGGAAAGATGACAGCTCAGAGATTATTTTATTTTATTTTATTTTATTTTATTTTATTTTATTTTATTTTAAATGGAATGCAGTTTTCTCTGCAAGGATACTGCCCTAACCACAAAGAGAAAGGTTCATTCTGAAAATATGAACTTGGTTCTGTTACAAGGCTAGATTCATGATGGAGTGAGCATCTCTTAGAGCCTTGGCTGCTGAAATCAAGAGATTATAGAAACACGTCAGCTTTCATTTTTTAAAATGAGTGCACATTGATCTCTCCTACTTGCACTTGGAAGCCAGACAAATGTTCAAGTTCAAGAATTAGAATGGAAGTTTAGCATTTATTATTTCAAATCTTATGATTGTTAAACTTAATCTTCTGTCTTCAGGAGGTCTAGGCTTAGGGTTTGGCAGTATTAGGAACTGGTAATACTTTACATTTCCATTATGGTATTTTTCAAAAATGACTGGTATACATAATGTAATAAATGATGAATAAACAACATACATGTGAGACCTTAATAGAGTTTTCTTCAACGTTTTCTGTATCCTAAAATTAAATACTGGAAAGAGGATTTCATTCCTATACTGATATATGTCTGTATATCAGAGTAATTTGAAGTTATATGGTGTGGTATTTACAGACATTACCAAGTCCAGAATATTTATAATCGAACAACTTCCACTGTTAAACACTAATAAGTTTAATAAGTATAATAAATGGGTTTTTGCTCATGTTTTCTGTGTTAATTTAAATTAAGGCCTTTTAAAGACCAAAATCTAGAAAGAGATTTAATCTTGGTAGTAGCACATTCTAATTGTTATACTATAAGAAATGACATGAGGTAGAATCTTTTCTTTATATATGCTGCAAAATAATTCAAGGAATAATGTGTAAACTGTGGAGACAATGCAGAAGGGAAAAATGCTTATTAAAGAAGAAAACATTTGGAGAACAACTTCTGGATTTCAGATAGACTTTCTTCCATTTGAGATATACCTTCTTTTGGGACAAGAATTAGGCTTCTCTTTCAATCTTTTAATCTTGTTTGAACCATGCAGTTCTAGATATTCATATAGATGGATGTACTTAGGAGACAGACATGAGGAAGGATTGGTGTATGATGGTTCAGACATGTGAAGTATTCCTGAGGAATACACACAGACATATGTTACTTTAGATGGTAGTTGGTGAGGGAACAGTATCATAACCATGTATAACACTCAACTCTAGGTAACAGCACAAAGTGTAATGATTAAGGACTGCACTTAAAAATCAAGCAAGGGACCTTACTATAAGCCTTACTCATGAATTGTATGTATAGTTTATTATCTTTTTCTTACTTGCAGTAAAATAAGGAAGCAACATATTTCTAAAAGTGCAAATTCTTTTGTAATTTGTGTGTGTGAAACCCTTTTGGCCAAAGAGGGCTCATGTTTAGAACTCTTCCCCTGGAAGAAACTAGCAGAACTGAGTTTCCCCAGCTGAATATTTATGTGTCCAAAGTGGAACAGCTTCAAGAAAAAAAAAAAGACCAGGAAAAAAGTCTTGACTCAATATAGTGGAAACAAATTATACCAATGGTTTGTTTTTATTTTTCTTTATTCTTCTAAATTTTAAGTATGCTCCATAACAAAAACAAAAAAAAATTATTTAACTTTATAAGTGAGCTAGCCACAGAATATGGAATTTTTGAATCCCACTGAATAAATTGATTGAACCTGTCAGGCTGGCAGGTGATATCAAGAATTAGACAGCGATGGAATAGAAATGCTAAGACTTCCTTACCCATTCCTGACTCCTGCTTACTCGATTAAGTGAGATTTTTGTAAATGCTCTGGCAGTCAACACCAGAATTCTCCAGATACCCCACTGAAACCAACCGAATCTAACTGGTGAATTTAATCCAGGTGTCCTGATAAGAATGTGCAAGCATCCCATGATTGAACATGGAACGGAAACTGGAATTCCCCAGCCCAGCTAAAATGTTTTGCTGCCCTGTTTCTGTAAAGGTTTTGAAAAAATCTTCAGTGGGGTAGGGAGTTAATTGGCAAACTCCGTAATTCTCTCTTTCCTTTTATAAGTACCTTGCCAGCTCAAGGTGGTTGAGATGCTTTGGCTGATATTCACAGAATGGTATTATTTTAGTGCCAGCGGCAAGGTTTCTTCTCAGTTAGCAATAAATCTCTGCTTTTAGAATTCAAAGCAAGTTGTCTGATTTTGGGGGGGGGGGGGGGGGGGGGGGGAGGGGAAGTGTGAAGACTGTGATTTTAGTATATTGTAATTTCACTAATTTGGATAATTTTTTGGTCAGTATATAAGGAAAACTGTAGCAGTAGTACAAGTTAGAAGGCCATGTGTTGTGAGTGGTTATTTAATACATGTATTTTTTAATTTTTTACTGAATTTAAGCACCTGCCCACAAACACAACTGATGACATACCAATCACACTGCTCCTACTTTCTCCATGTATAAACTGACAACTTGGCTAAATTCGTATATTTGGAATCATTTGTTACCTGTACTTCCTGTAGAACACCTGCGGTCTGTTTAATAATGACAGTTGAAAACCTGTTTGTCCTATCATTTACAGTTTGTATTTGAATTCAGTTTGTTATTCAACAGCATATTTACAATTCAAACTACTTATCTAGGAATGACTCTTAGGTTTTGTTTGTTTGTTTGTTTTTTGTTTGTTTTGTTTTGTTTTTGTATATTGATGTAATTAAGGTAATTGATTCACTGAAGGCTCAGATAAGCAAAGTGTCTTAACAACAACAACAAAAAAAATCCAATTTAAAGAAAACAGAAAGTTTTGAGACAGTAAGTGATAAGAGAATATATCTGTATTTCTGTATTATCAGGACGTTATGAAATATATTTATTTATTTATCTGATTAAATTTTGGATTTTGATAAAGAATCCTGCAACTCTATTTCCTCTGAATGAAATATTAATTAATTCATTAAAAGCTGCTTGCATTTGTCTCTTTATATTTTTATATTATTATTTTTATATTATTATATATTTTATATATATTTTATATTATTATTTTTTCTATATTATTGTCATTAATATAGACAAAATAATGGATAGAAATATGAAAGACATGTACATAAACCAAAATAATATAAGACAAGCCAGTTCTCTATCCCAAGAACCCAGACAGTCACTGTGGTGCTTCCTGACACAGTAAAGCAGCAGGAGACAGCTAATGAGGCAAGTCATCCGTTATCATTGCAGTGATAGGCTGATTTAGTTATCTGAATCAAAATGACGGATTCAGGAGGAAGGCTCCTGGGAACTTCACTGAAAATGTTATGTTGATGTTACCATGCGTTGATCAATCTTGTGGAGTACCCCTTTGCCTCCATGACAACAATGAATAGAAACAAAAAAGCAAGGGTTAAGGGGCATGCTTTTGGAAAACTAATATCAGGGAAGATATTTTCTTTATAAACAGGTTTCATTAAACACTGAAATAAGCTTCATGCCTAGGACAAATCATGGCTCTTCAAAATATGGGAGGTTTTATAATGTAATTTCAGCTTGTCAGGAACAATTTTCCTCTTTCCATTTAGGATTACTTAGAAGTTTAGCTTTAGCAGCTACAGTCCATCTCACTGGTTGCTTATTAACTTTATTCCAATATAAAAAGGAAGAAATAGACTTTAACCATTTCAATGCCATCTAGTATTCAAAATGAATACCAATAATTCAAAATGAAGTGTGGTTATATTTTTATAGAATATTCAAATAATTAGATAAGCCAAGTTAATTTTCATAAAGCTAAACCTTTTCAGGAAAGAAGCAATCTGGAGGGCAAAAAATGTACATTGTCCAAAAAAAAAAAAAAAAAAAAAGAAGCAAATGGTGAACAATTTTGTCTGGAAACTGAAGGTAGAGTTAGATTTTGGTTTTGAATTAAAGGTCTAGACTGGACTTTCTAGCAAAATGAGTGAGAATAATTAAAAACAAACAAGCAAACAAACAACAATAACAACAACAACAACAAAACAGACCATAAGAAGAAAAATTAGTTGTTCAGAAATACAGCATCTCATTATTAAATCTTTCACTATTTTTTTGACCCAAATCTGGAAAATAGATTAGAAAATAAAAGCCAGTTTTAGCTCATTTAACTGTGAGTAATAACATTGACCGACAAAGGTTGGATACCTATTCAGAGAAAATAAACTTCTACTTAAATATGCTTACAATGATGAATAATTCTGAGGAAATTTTGCTGACTTGTGATATTTTACTTGGATTTACCAGCTGATTTAAGAAATAGATTTTAAGTTTGTTTGCTTTTTCCCAGGAAATTTACCTAGTCACTCATCTCTAAGCCCCAAGGGTTCTAAGCTAAAAGTGTTTAGAGGAAAAAAAATAAGAAAGAAAAGAAGAGACAAAATAATCTGAAAAGTGTATGCATATCCATTCTGAATCAATAAGAATACGTGTTTTTACTGAAAACTGTAGAATGTATATTCAAGGGGAAAATAATAATATGAAAAAAATATGAACTTGAATTAAAAAAAAAATAAATTGTCCTGGATCACTGCTGGGTGGGAAAGCCAAGTTTCTACTTTGGGAGAGGCCAGAACAGTGTCTGTGGTAGACCCAAAGGGGTTATTGATCCCCAAAGTATCTATTCTCCCTGTTCCCCAGCAACTTAAAAGGTAGATGGTGCAAAATTGGAACCGAAAAATCCCAGTACCAGAGGCAATGAAAAATCATAAACCAGGAGAACTATATGGCAATTTTCGTCTTTTAATGTGTTACGACCTACATTCCTGATACATTTTGCTTGTAAATCAATTTGGGAAGGCAGTTTGTCTGTACCAGTTTTAAAATCCCTACTTACAGTTGAAATAAGAATCAGTAATTATAACAACATCAATAACAATGGAAGTTAAGCAGCTTCAGGCAAAAGATACAGGAAGTTTGACATAAGGGAGGTACTTGACTTGTATTGAACACCTCTAAATGCAGAGAGAAGAGTTTGGAGAAGATGACCCTTGTCCCACTTTCAGAAGACTCAGGGATGCTGGACAATCATGTAAACTTTCACGCAGCTTTCATACCTGTTGGAAAGAAAAGATGCTTTCTGTTCAATACTGGTCTGTACAAATTCAAATATCTTACAGTTCTGCATCATCAAGCCTTTATTCTTCCTGTCAGAAAAGATTATGCAAAATCTTCTGTAACAGTCTGACCTCAGGAGATGGTCAGTATACTGAAATTTGTGTAAAGATGTTTCCAGAAGTGGATTTTGAATGAAAGCTTTACTTTTACTTTTTAAACACATCATCATCTTATTTTGCAGCTGTAGAATTACTTAACATAGTTTTCTTATTCTAGAAGGGTGGGTGGTGAGAGGCTGAAGTAGAAGGCAGTAGATATGGGTTTCATTGACACTTTACCTACAGCTATTTGCGTGCTTTTGGACAAATCACATAATCTCTTTGAGCCAATCTCTTTGAGCCTCAGTTCTCCATCTTTGTTGTAATACTCCTTACTCCTCATTCTTTGTTTGTCTTCAAAATTCTGACTTTAAGATTTCTTTCTTTATAGCAATCTAATCTAATCAATTTTAAAAACCTCATATGCCTCATAATGTGAACATATGCTACTTTGTATGGGAGCTCACAATTATTCTCCTCATGTGACAGCAAACTAATAAAGACTAACTTTGTACCTGGACCAAAACAAAGAAGCAAACCAAAATGATTAATTACTACATAATTCAAGATCTCTTCAGAGCTCCAGCTTTATGTTCAAAGTCACTGAAATAGATATAACAGTCTTTCCCAGAATTCAATTGAAGTTACCATTCCAGAAATCTGGGATTCTCCTCTCTACCAGAAGTAAAAATATATATATAAATATAAAAAAATATATATAATATTCATCTAATTTTTTGAATGCTATGTATGACTGATTGTCCCATGACCACATCTTAAAAAATTGTTCAGTGAGAGGTTATGACCTCCCAGTGTGTCATATTCACACCATTTTTTTTTTCATTTTTATTTTTTTATTTTTATTCTGCTCATAACTCAAATACAGTTCCATTGAGGATCTTGGAGCAAACTAACCTCGATACTTTTTTTTCACATTTTTTTTATAATCTGTAAACTTCTGCCACTATTTTGGGGGAATGCTGTAAGCATATTATGGTACTGAAAAATGTAGTATTTTTTAAAATGTGTTAAAAAAAAAAAATACAAATTTACTTAGAACATCATATTATTTGTTATCTTTAAACATCCAGATCTTTTGTGGGAGCATATTATATTGCCCCATCAGTACTGCTATCCAAGTCCCTATCACAAATACAGAAAAGCTGTTTTCATGATCAAGCAAATAAAAATCTTGCCATTTTGGTCTACTGGGAACCTTGCCCAGATTGACTGCATTAGTAGGCATCTATAATATATATCCTTGAAAAAAAAATGCAGGAGAGGAGTAGCTTAGAGTCTTTAGAAGATCATTGCCGTGGGTTAGATTATAGAGGCTAAGTAGTCACCCTCATATGATAAGATTCAAGAACAGTTAAGGAGTAAATAGTCTCCATTAAGAATTTCATCCTTTTTATATACTTTACCCAACTTTATAGATAACTATTTATTATTTCATCCTTAAATTAAAGTAATGATAAGACTGTGTTCAAGTAACCTTGTATCCTTTAGAAACTCTGCTTTTTAGGGCACAGCCAACGCACTGTAAAAGAAAAGCATGAAAACTGTTATGATGCCTTCTACTCAAGTAGAATGCATGTACTGTAGCAGTTCAATAAACAATGTACTGTGAACTAAATGCAACCAAAGACAAGTAATGTAAGTTTTGGTCTATGTGAGACATTTTAATTAACATAACAAGCCTCTTTACCAAGCACCTGGAGGACAGAGACAGAGCTGGACATCTGAGAATCACCATGGAGCATTGGGCTTCTCCAAGGGGTCACTAGTAAAAGTAATCTTCTCAGTCATGAAAAAACAAACAAACAAACAAAAACTTCACAGATCCCATGGAGTTTTATCATGTAAAAAAAGTTCAAGAATTATGGATTAGAAGAGAATTTGTTCCATGAAAGAAGGAGTTTATCTTCACTTGCTTAACTCCTGTATTTCAGAACAGCATGCTGTGCATGTATTGAAGCAAAAACTGCAACAAGGAAATTCCCGGCTCCACCATTAACTACTCCACATGATTAAATCCATCTACATGACTGAATTTTGGCTAGCTGGCTGGATCAAATGGCATCATTAATGGATACCCCATTCTGTGATGTTAAAACATGTTTATAGAGATACAATAACCTTCCCTGAGTTAAATAAGTGTGGCAGAGCAAAAATAATTTTGAATGTAGGAGTGCTGATACAGTAATATTACCACTGTAATGCTTTGTACTTAGACCTCTTTTTTTTTTTAATAGAAAAATCTCTGTAACAGGTTACACAAGGAAAAAAGAAAAGCACATTTGTGTTTATAATAGGGAAAAAAAAGAAAAAAAAAGAAAAAAAAGAAAAAAAAGTGCTGCTTTTGAAGAGTGAATGAGGACCTAACTACTTTTTTTAGAGGTAGTTGGGATATTGCCATAATTAGTAATGCAGTCTATAGGCACAGATAACTCAGTCTTGTGTGAGCTGACTGAAATTTCTTTTAATAAGCTGTTTGAAACACCTTTATTATGAGAAGAAATATGAGAAAAATGATATGAAATATAGGACTGTAGAAAAATAGTCTTTTTTATTTTATTTTATTTTAATTAAACAGCAAAACAGATATAAAGACCAAATTATTTTTGTCCATTGCCATTAGTTACAGATGCACTGAGCCCAGTGAAGGTGATAACACAACCTTACCTCCTGTCTTGGTGAGCCACTTCACTATATTTTATGCCAATGTTAATGTCAGTCTATCAAATCTGTATATACTCTGATGGAGTACCTACAACTAAGACTAAAGAATTATAGAAATGCCAATAAGTGAATTCAGTAATGATTTGAGTTTTACATTAAGAGGGTTGAGTGCATAAAAGGCAGAATGAGAAACCTTGTGCATAAAGAAGTCGAAGCTGATATAACAGGAATTCAGATGAAATGCAAGATTCAATATCTTCTGTCTTAAAACTACTAGTGACCTAGTTTTATACTCTTCAATTTTTCCTTTTTGTTAGTATTTTTGCTATATATATTTTTATGTTCCAAGAACTCACACCAATTACACAAATGAAGTGGTCTAAAGTCTATTAGGAAACAAGTAAGATCCCATTTACAGTAAGATTGCTAAGGAAAATGATCACTTGAATAGTGAACTTGAAATCAGATTGAAGCTAAAACCAGATTTTTTGTTGTTGTTCCCGTGTAAAAGGTGAGGGATTTTATTTATAACATGCTTTTAAATTAGAAGTCATACACATAAGCAAAGCCTCCTGCAGCATTCAAAAATTAAAGACAAAAGAGTTTGAGTGTTATCAACGGAGAAAAATTGTGCTGTAAACTGTTCTCAGAGAAAAGCTGAAGCTAAAATGAAGCATATGATAACCAACTCTTTATTTTATAAATCCTTCAAGTACATAACCACTGAATTCTTATTAACTCATTGGATAAAAATAAACAAACAAAAACAACAACAAAAAACAGTAGTTACTATATCCCTTCCTAGTTTAAACAAATTTCCAGACTGTCTGCTAAATTAATAGTTACAGCATTCCACTTAAGTTTGTTGCTGAGTCAGCAGTTCTATTGACTATTCCAGCCACCTGCAAAGTAAAAACAGTTGGGTTCATATTGTTTAGTACATAACAGGCAACCTCTGTTTAGGTATGTTAGGTTTTGGTAGGAGTGGGGCTGCAGGGGTGGTCTCTGTGAGAAGAGTCCAGAAGCTGCCATATCAGTTCCAGTTGGCTCCAAAGGAAACCGCCACTGACCAGAGGTGAGGCAATACATGACATTGGTTGTGTCTCTATGACAGCAGATTCAAGGAAGGGAAAACTGCTGTGCCACAGCAGCTGGGAAAGCGAAGAGTGAGAAACAGCCCTGCAGACCTGCAAGTCTGAGCAGGAGGAGGGCAGGAGGTGCTCCAGGCACCACAGCAGATGTTCTCCTGCGGCCTGTGGAGAGGCCCCTGGTGGAGCAGGCTGTCCCCCTGCAGCCCATGGGTCCCCCATGGAGCAGATCTCCACGCTGCAGCCCGTGGAGGAGCCCCTGGTGGAGCAGGTGGATGTAGCCTGGAGGAGGCTGTGGCCCATGGAGAGCCCCTGCAGGAGCAGGCCCCGGGCCAGAGCTGCAGCCCGTGGAGAGGAGCCCACGCAGGAGCAGGGGATCTGGAGGCGGAGCTGCTACCTGCTACCCGTGGGGGACCCGTGCTGGAGCAGTTTGCTCCTGGGAGATGGACCCCGTAGTACAGGCTCATATTTGGAAGAGTTCTTGAAGAGCTGCTGCCTGTGGGAAGCACACACAGGATCAGTTCAGGAAGGATGGCATCCCATGGAAGGGACCCCATGTGGAGCAGGGGAAGAGGGTGACTAAGGAGTGGCAGAGACGAAGTATTATGGACCAACTGCAACATCCGTTCCCCGTTCCCCTGTGCCACTTGGGGACATGAGGTTGAAGGGATCAGGTAAGAAGATATTTTTGCTTTGCTTTTTTTAGTTCTTCCTGCTGTAGTCTGTTAGTAATAGGCAATAAATTATATTAATCTCCCTATGCTGAGTCAGTCTTGCCTGTGATGGTAACTGTTGAGTGATCTCCCTATCCTTTTCTCAACCCTGGAGCCCTTTTTTATAATATTTTTTCTCCCACTTCCATTGAGGAGGGGAAGTGAGAGAGCAGTGTGGTGGAGTTTAGCCAGCCATCAGTGTGAAACTATCACGTTAAGAAATCTTGTTTTCTTATTAAGCAGTGGTGTATATCAAAGATGGTTCAAAGTCAGTTAGTTTCTTTCCTTCTAGGAATTTCCATGGAGTATGGATTAAAGATAAATATTTATACAGAAAAGCACACCAGATTAATGATAACTGAAAAGTGAAAGACATTTCTTCATGAACAAGAAATTGCAGACAGTATAATAATGCATTACATACTTTCCTTGAAACACCACAGGAGTTTAGAGACTCCAGAATCACTCTGGTCCTAAAAAAAATAAATATTAAAAAGGACATTTTTTGTCCATTTTTCTCAGTCTTTTGATGTAGCTAAGGTGTCTATGGCAGTGGTATAGAGGGCAGACTTTCAAATAGCACTTTATGTTGGCTAGTACAGAACTGTATGGAAGACCAGATTGCAGAAGTAGAAAGCTTTTCACTGTCTTGGTCAGAACAGTGTATACAACACAAGTGCAAGGCCATTGCCCTTCTTCTTTCTTTGTGTACAAAGAAAAATAAAATAGGACACTTTACATTTTGGTAAACAGCTTCATTCTTATCTCCAAATAGTCCAGACAACCTGTTCAACCTCAATTTGATTCTTTAGTGTTTCAGAAATCGTGTTTCTTTTGGTTTTCTTCATACAGTTACATTCACCTTACAGAATTCACTCATTCCTCACTAACTAATGAAGTATAAATGTAGTGCTAGAAATAAAGCCTTGGAATGATAAAGCTGTTGCAGTTTTGAAACTGCTAGTTCTTGAAACAGTCCTCAAAAAGTAAGTTTCATATCTATAAGAACAGCAAATTTACTTCAAGATACTTTAAGTCTAAGTTGGCTGTGTTTCCAAATGCACAGAGTATTAATTATATACGATCACTTCAGTAGAATTTTATTTGAATTTATCCTTTTCTTGGTTTCCAGTGTGTTTCCAGGATCTGGGCATTATGTAGTAGAGAATATTTGGAGATTATTTCACTTCCCATTCCCTTCCCTTCCCTTCCCTTCCCTTCCCTTCCCTTCCCTTCCCTTCCCTTCCCTTCCCTTCCCTTCCCTTCCCTTCCCTTCCCTTCCCTTCCCTTCCCTTCCCTTCCTTTCCCTTCCCTTCCCTTCCCTTCCCTTCCCTTCCCTTCCCTTCCCTTCCCTTCCCTTCCCTTCCCTTCCCTTCCCTTCCCTTCCCTTCCCTTCCCTTCCCTTCCCTTCCCTTCCCTTCCCTTCCCTTCCCTTCCCTTCCCTTCCCTTCCCTTCCCTTCCCTTCCCTTCCCTTCCCTTCCCGCTCCACTCTGCTCCAGGAATACCTAAATCATCTGTGATTTTAACACAACTTCATCCAATAGCTTTAACAAAAAAGGAGCTGGAAAAACATTCCCCCCCCGCCCCCCCCATATCAGTTATACTCTATGCTTCATGCAGCTAGCATTCCTCTGTTCTGACTCAGAACTGTCAGGATTCTATGACCTCAAATTCTAATTCTTGGTTTAAAAAAAAAAAAAAGAGAACAAAACAGTGACTTCTTTTTTTTTTTTTTTTTGTCTGATGATACTTTTTAGTCTAATCCATTTTATATTTTGGCAAGATTTTTCTGGTTCAGACAACAAAATGAGACATTTCCCAATGTTTGCACACATTTTCCTTTGTGTTCATCTGTCACCCATAGTACTTGATTGTTTTCTTTGTGTATGTTAGTACAGAGATAAAGATTCACCAGTGCAAAAATATACTCTGATAACAATTTGTGTGGTCTCTTTGTTTCCAAATTAAGTTGCCATTTTTGCACATCAATAACTGAAGGTAGTGTTTGTCCTGTATTTCTTCATTACCATAATATGACACAAGGCCAGAACATAGTTTGTCTCAAAATGCAATCAGTACAAGTACAAATAACAATTACAAAAAGTAATCTTTTTGTTTTCAAGCTAAAGGAGTAATGGCTGAAATCATAGTAACTTAAACTATTTTAAAGTCATTTTACACACTGCCTTTTCTACATATCTTCACTTCCTTTTAGCCAAAGGCAAAGAAGGAAAAAGGAATGAGTAAACAGCCTGCATCTGTTTTGTAAGAGATCATGTCAGTTGTTATTAACCATAATATTATCTTTCATTGGACTGGTTGAAAGCAAACAGAAGGTCAAAATATTTGTATTTCTTGTTTTGCTTTCTTATTTTTGAAAGAAAATTCAGACAAAATATTTCTACTGAAATAATTTTAAATGCAGCGTTTATTAGAATCATTCACCATTTCATGCAACATTTTTAGAAAGTGGAAAGCTTTTGGAAGGAACATATGGGTGCAATACCTTTGGGGGAAAAAAGTGCTTATACTGTGGCATAACAAATGTCATGCCTGTAAGAACTAACATGAAGAACATGATCTAATTTTACCCTGTAAGCATAAGAAAATAATTATGAATTGAATCAATAAACATTAGGAAGATACCTCATTTTCCATTAGTAGACTTCAAAGAACATTATCCTTTTTCTGCAGATGGAGCACAAGTTACACAAGGTAAAGGGGATAAAATGTCAGAGCCAGTAATAGAACGTGATTTGCCTGACACCCAGCTCAAGGCTCTTTCCACCAGGCAATATACTAAGTTATTTTGCAATCTTTCTTTTAACTGGACTGAAAATGCAGCTCGTCCCCTGCAATTTTTCAGTTACAGAGACAGACGTACTCTGCATCATTTTCTCCTGCTGAAGACCAGTCTGAGAATTATGTATGTTATCACACATAGTGGTCGTAAAAAGTTTTCAGTGGTTTCAGTGTTCAATCTATTCAAGTCTACACTTCACATATTCCTCTCATAGATGGGCTTTTTGCCCCAGAGTTGTTTCTCAATGCTTTGCTCTTACCCATGTTTAAGGTTCTTATTTGAAAACACCGTTTCCCAGAATCACAGATACGCAGAATGGTTGAGGTTGGAAGGGACCTCTGGAGGTCATTGGGTCTCACCCCCCTGCTCAAAGAGGGCCACCTAGATCGGGTTGCCCAGGACCATGTCCAGACACCTTTTGAATATCTCCACGGAGGGAAAGTCCTCAGACTCTCTAGGCAACCTGTTCCAGTGCTCTGTCACCTGCACAGTAAAGAAGTGTTTCTCAGTGTTCAGACAGAACCTTTGGTGTTCCAGTTTGTGCCTACTTCCTCTCGACTTATCGCTGGGCACCACTGAAAGGAGACTAGTTCCAGCTGCTTTACACCTTCCTTTCATGTATTTATAGACATTGATAAGATGCCACCTGAGCCTTCTATTCTGCAAGCTAAACAGCCCAGATCTCTTGGCCTTTCCTCCAGTCCCTTAAACATCTTTGTGGCCTGTCATTGGACTTTAACCAGTAGCTCCATGACTCTCATGTACTGAGGAGCCTGGCACCGGATCCAGCACTCCAGGAGTGGCCTCACCAGTGCTGGGTAGCAGGGAAGGATCTCCTCCCTCAGCCTTCTGGTAACAGTTACCCTAACACAGCCCTGAGTGCTGTTGGCCTTCTTTGCAGCAAGGGCACATTGCTGACATTCAATTTGGTGTTCACCGGTGATTTGCAGGTCATTTTCTGCAAGGCATCTTTCCAGCTGGTTGTCCCCCAGCATCTACTGATGCATGGGATTTTTCCTCCTCGGCAGTAGAACATAGCAGTTCTCCTTGCTGAATTTCATGAGGTTCCTGTCAGCTCATTTCTCCAGCTGGTCACTCTGAAAGGCAACATGACCTTCTAGCATATCAGCCACTCCTCCCAGTTTTGTGTCCTCTGCAAACTTGCTGAGGGTACACACGGTGAAGTACACTTCATACACTGCAGAGAGTACACTCTGGTAATGAGAGGAGTCTGTCTATGTCAATCTATTATTTGAAGCAATTTTAAGAACACAGAACTTGCTCATTTACAGTTTTCCCAGTTCAGTAAAAATAAAAATAACTCACAGCAATATTGTTGACAAAATACCTTGAAATACTGTATCAAGAAAGCCATAGTCACATGGAAGATCCTACACAGAGATCTCTAGTCATTACCTTTCAAGTGCTCCAAGTAGTTAAACTACTAAAAGAAACTTGTCAGGTAATTGTTTTCAAAAAGTCAATAATTGCTTGTAGTTGCCACACAGTAATATTTCAGATTTTTATTGTGATAGATGAATAAATTGGGGCAGTCCATGATTAAATAATGCATGAGTCGTATTTAGTATACAGCAGATCAGGTACTGAGTTTTAAACTAAAAACTGTTCAACATTGTCAAACAATTGTCAATAATTTAAACCTGAAAACTGTTCAACATTGTCAAATCTGTGCCACATTTGAACATGCTGCATACCTCCCACTAGTGGCAATGGAATTTGAAAATCCTTTCTAGAATTTTAAAAACAGATCTTTAAGATGTTGTAAATTAATGTCCAAGACCTGACAACACAGATTAAAAAACTTCTCATTTTTTCAAATTAGTCTGCATTTTGTGAGCACTTCCAGTCATAGTGCTTCTAACTATGTGCTAGATACTTTCACCCAGTACAGATAGCTGATGGAAGGCAGAGGAAGATACACGAGTCAATAAATTACTTATAGCATTTTTTCTTGGAATTATCCATCTATACAATAATTGTATGGATGGCCCTTCAAAAAGTTAGGAGGTGAATAGCTGTTCGAGTGTGTTAATCTGACAGTGAAGAGGCATAACGCACAGGTGATGAAAAAGCAGAGACACTAGAAAGCACCTCTTGAGTTGTAAGATGTTTCTGATATACCAATAATTAGACAAATCAAAGAAACTAGACATGTATAAACTCTAAGGTAGATACAGAAGAAAAGGTACAAACTAAGATAATTGGTAGTGAAGACTTTTAAATTGACAAACTGAGACCTGTCCCACAAATTGTGGTTTGGGCTGGGAGGAAGCAGGTTTTATTCCATAAAACTGTAAGTTATTCAGAACCATTTTCTTCTAATCTGTACATATATATATATATATATACACAGAAGACAATCTCCTAAAATGGTGATTTGGAAACATGGAACCAATTGGAGGATAAAAGTTAAAACAGTTTTACTGCACTACTGTGAAAGAACTACTAAAATATCTGATTAACTGTAGTAGAACTGTTACCAAAATGAACCATCAAAACCATATTAAGTACTGGTAGATGCATCATATTAGTTATTCTATAATTCAGCAACTAACATTTTAGTATCTTATACTAATCAAACCAATACAAACACTTAAATACTAGACACTGAAATAATACATTTATATAGTTTCCACTCAAAACTTTCACAAATAAACCTACCTCATTTTATGTACCGCTTGAATTAGAGAGGTTTCATGTCAGGTTAATTTTATATAGTAGAGGAAATTTATGCATGTTTCAGATACAGCTTACAGTTTGCACAGGATTCCAAGTTTGTTCATCATGTGGGATAGATCAACTTGCTTAAGGTGAAGTTTGTTGTTCGCTTGCTTGTTTGATTTGTTTTATTTGCTGTGGAAGATGGGATTGGGATGGAGGGTTGGTTCAGGGTAGAGAAGGAAAGGGGTTTAATGGGTTTATGGGTTAAACCCCATAGTTAAAGGGTTTAATGTCATCCTGCAATTTTTTTCTTATCTTTGTTAAAGAATTCCTGTACGAATTTAAGTAACCTTTCACAAGCAGTTATTAATTGTGCATTCATCATATTCTGGGCTTGACCTCAGATCATGAGGTCTGCTCTGCAGAAGCGTTCAGCTTTTGTGGATCTAATACAAAAGCACTTTGAATCTTTAAAATGCACTGTAGTGCATGCTGGAAAATCAGATTCTATGCCCTGAGCTTGGACTCTAAAAATCCAGGAGTGCACTTGACCTCTTCTTGCCTCTCTTTAGTACCTATAAAATAGGAATTACACCACTTCTTCATATCACCAGAGCATTATGAAGATTAAATATTTTTTTGTGAGGCACTGTAATATTACTATTTGGGCATCACAGAAAAAAAAAAAAAATCGGAATGTTACAACAGATGCAGTTTAGTTCAACTGTGGCCTCATTGATTTCCTGGCATATGAGAATTAAGAGGAAAAAAGAGAGAGAACTGAGAATACTGTTACGTATTTTCTAATTTTCCAGTCAGTATGATAAATTCCACTTTTAGCAGACATCTTGAAGTCCAATTTGTAGATTTTCTAATAAACATTATTAAATTTGTTTACAAATATGTAACACACTAAATATTTCAAGAACCATCTGCCTGCCCATGTTGCTACTCTATAAGTTCTGTACAAATATCTTCCTTGCCATTTGTATTGACAAACAGACTTTGAGCCCAAAATGCGTCCTGAAATATCAATCTGACACAGTAACTTTGGTTAATGACTTCTCTTAGGTAGAAAACTTTAGCTACTCCATACTAAAATGGATTTTTAAGCTTGTAGAGTCAGCACTACAGACTACGTTATCTCTCTGAGCTAGCTTACAAGTTAGCTGAGTTAGCTGAGTACCTGAAATGAGGATCAAGTTCATTAAAAAGATCTTGAATAGTTTTTTGAGTAGTTTTCATATTTCTCAAGGAAATAATTATTTTATAACACAACTGTCTTTCAACAATACAGATTTTTTTTCAGTAAACTCCAGAGATAAAATTGAAAGGAAGAGAAAACAGCAAGGAAAGACATTGAAAATAGAACTGATGATTTATGCGTTTGAACTTTGGTGATTCAATTTTCTCTGAATTTTAACGTGAAGCAACTTTATTAGGAAATATAATTCATTAAACAAGTAAAAGTAGTAAAGTTTTAATAGAAAATTCAACACTAATGTTGGAAGAGAAAAAGCCCTCTACCTGTGTTACAACTGAATGTAAGGTATTGCTATGTGAATTGGTTAGGGAATTAGAATTTACTGTCATGGAAGTGTTTAAGACTGACAAATCAGATCAGTTTTTTCTTTTTCTTTTTCTTTTTCTTTTTCTTTTTCTTTTTCTCTTTCTTTTTCTTTTTCTTTTTCTTTTTCTTTTTCTTTTTCTTTTTCTTTTTCTTTTTCTTTTTCTTTTTCTTTTTCTTTTTCTTTTTCTCTTTTTCTTTTTCTTCTTTTTCTTTTTCTTTTTCTTTTTCTTTTTCTTTTTCTTTTTCTTTTTCTTTTTCTTTTTCTTTTTCTTTTTCTTTTTCTTTTTCTTTTTCTTTTTCTTTTTCTCTTTCACTTTCTCTTTCTTTCTTTTTTTTTTTTTTCCATTTACTGGATTGGTACTTGTTAACAATACGATTTGTTGTCAGTGGCTACCTTTTAATTGCTATCAATTATTATCACTATATATAAAAAACAATTGGTCTTCAGCAGGCTTATCCTAAACCAACCATGAGTTCACAATATCAAGGGAGTGATGCATCTTTATTCAGCACCAAGGGCTATGGTCCATTACTGAGTTAAAGATCAATTAAGGCCATTCCCAAGAGAAGGGAGATGCTGGGTGGTCTCTCCTTTTTCTTCCCCAACTTTCTTCCCTCATTGCTGTTTCTTTTTTTTGTTTGTTTTGTTTTGTTTCTTTTTTTTTTTTTGTGTGTGTGTGTGTGTGTGTTTTTCTTAATATGCTCCTCTCCCCTTCCCCAAAAGAAAAAAGGTGATCTCACCTACTTTTGAGAACTTATTTTGGAGAATAGGACTTACGCTACTTTATCATCTTCTGCAGGATTCTGATTTTAACAGACATCCACCTTGTCTGTTTTACCTCGTTAGCTCTCCTTTGGCAGATTATACTAGTTGTACATTTTCTTCTATCCAATTTGTGCAATTATAGCAGAGATCTCTGTTTTTCCCTCAGGTGCTATGGATATTATTTAAATATTTAAGCTTAGCTGTCTTACCAAATGTTATTAGTGGTGTTACAGTGTTACAAAATGCTTACACATTTTGCCAGTCATGCTATTTTCATAGAAGCACAGAATGGTTTGGATTGGAAGGTTTAGGTTGAAGACCATCCAATTCCAACCCTCATGCCATGGGCAGGGACACCTACTACTAGACCAGGTTGCCCAAAGACCCATCCAACCTGGTCTTGAACCCCTCCACGGATGGGACATCCACAACTTCTCTGAGAAACCTGTTCCAGTGCCTCACCACCCTCTGAGTAAAGAATTTCCTCCTAACATCTAATCTAAATCTCCCCTCTTTTAGTTTAAAACCAGAGATGCCATTCAAAGGGACCTGGACAGACTGGAAAAGTGAGCCCATGTGAACTCATTGAGAGCAGCCCTGCAGAGAAGGACATGGGGGTTCTAGTGGACAAAAAGCTCAACATGAGCCAGCAGCATGCACTTGCAGCTCAGCAGGACAACTGCATCCTGGGCTGCATCAAAAGATGTGCAACTAACAGGTCAAGGGAGGTGATTATCCCCCTCTATTCTGCCCTCGTGAGTCCCCACCTGGAGTACTGTGTCCTGGTTTGGGGTCCCAAGCACAAGAAAAATGTGGACCTGTTAGAGCAAGTCCAGAGGAGAGATACCAAGATGATCAGAGGGCTGGAGCACCTCTCTCCTGTGAAGAAAGGCTGAGAGAGCTGGGGATGTTCAGCCTGGAGAAGAGAAGGCGCCAAGGAGACCTCACTGTGGCCTTTCAGTGGGGGCACTTCTTTACTGTGAGGGTGACAGAGCAATGGAACAGGTTGCCCAGAGAGGCTGTGGAGTCTCCTTTGGAGATATACACGCCTGGATGCTATCCTGTGCAATGTGCTCTAGATGATCCTGCTCAGCAAGGGGGTTGAACTAGATGATTTTTAGAGGTCCCTTCCAACCTCAACCATTCTGTGATTCTGTGATTCAGTTCTTAAAGGAGGCTTATAAAATCATGTGGAGTGATGACTTTTTACACATGCAGGTAAGTTATAGGACAAGGGGGAATGGTCTTAAACTAAAAGAGGGGAGATTTAGATTAGATGTTAGGAAGAAATTCTTCACTCAGAGGGTGGTGAGGCAATGGAACAGGTTGCCCAGAGAAATTGTGGATGCCCCATCCCTGCAGGTGTTCAAGGCCGGGCTGGATGGACCCTTGGCCAACCTGATCTAGTGGGTGGCATCCCCGCCCATGGCAGGGGGGTTGGAACTAGATGATCTTTAAGGTCCCTTCCAACCTGAGCCATTCTATGATTCCCCTTTGTCCTATCATTACTTGCCTAAGCAAAAAGTGGTTCTCCATGTGTTTTATAAGACCCCGTTAAGTATTAAAAGATGCAGTGAGGTCTCCCCAGAAACTTCTCTTCTTCAGGCTGAAAAACCCCAGCTTTTCTCAGCCTTCCTCCATAAGAGGGATGCTCTAGCCTTCTGGTTACCTTTGTGGCCCACCTCTGGACCCGCTGTAACAGGTCTGCACCCTTCTTGTTCTGGGGGCCCCAGACCTGTATGCAGTACTCCAAGCAGGGTAGAGTAGAGGAAGACAAACACCTCCCTCGACCTGCTGACCACTTCTCTATACACAGAATCACAGAATGTTAGGGATTAGAAGGAACCTTGAAAGATCATCTAGTCCAATCCCCTTGGTGGAGCAGGAATACCTAAATCACATCACACAGGAATGTGTCCAGGCAGGTTTTGAATGTCTCCAGAGAAGGAGACTCCACAACCCCCTGGGCAGCCTGTTCCAGTGTTCTGTCACCCTCACTGTAAAAAATTGTCTCATATTTAAGTAGAACCTCCTGTGTTCCAGTTTGCACCCATTGCCCCTTGTCCTATCATTGGATGTCACCGAGAAGAGCCTGGCTCCATCCTCCTGACACTCACTCTTCACATATTTATAAACATTAATAAGGTCACCCCTCAGTCTCCTCTTCTCCAAGCTAAAGAGACCCAGCTTCCTCAGCCTTCCTCGTAAGGAATTTGCTCCACTCCCTTAATCATCCTCGTGGCTCTGTGCTGGACTCTCTCAAGCAGTTCCCTGTCTTTCTTGAACTGAGGGACCCAGAACTGGAAACTGGATGCAATATTCCAGATGCGGTCACACCAGGAGACCTCTTTTCTTCAAAGCAAGCAAATACCAATTATGTCTTCCTCATTGTATGGGGGCCATTATTGTTCCAGTACACCTTGACTTTGTCTACGTCTGAGGAATGGTCTTTCATTACACTGTCCTGTCATTTTTTATCCTTTGTCTTCTAACTTTATTTTCTTCCTTCACACTTTCATGGCCAAAATGTGGTATATTCAGGCAAAGAACCTCACATGAGCGCCATAACTTTTTTTTTTTTTTTTTTTTTTTAATTACTTATACCTGTATTTCTACCCATTTGGCTTTTGACCCTAACACTTCCGCTGAAAACATACACTTCAGAGTGTTCAGAGTGGACAGGAAATTCCTGAGGCACTGCCAATTCCCTTAATATGGTAAAGAACTGTGTTCTTATGTCTTCAGTACTTAAACTTAATTAGATTTCTTGAAGATCCTGTAGAAATATTGTTCCAAAACCCCAGTCCTCCAAAAGCCTCTAATATTCAGACTAAATATGGCATTGACAATCCACATACAAATGTTCTTGTGGAGTGGTAATTTTGCACAGCTTTTTAAACATTTTTGTCATTTACATTAGTTTGCTAGTTCTTCCAAACTCCTTTAGAAGTTTCCTCTTTCCTGATTGCACCCATATGAGTATTTTTGCTGAAAAAATATCTCTTGCAATAGTTCTCAGGAGAGTCATGCAGTTGTCCTGTTGTACAGGCCCTGATGTTAACAGATGTGCTGTCAAGCCACTGGTTGTAGTAGGGGAACCTCAGAACCTCCTGGTTCTGGGTCATTTCTGAACTAATGGTTTTCAATCCATATCAGAATTTTCTCACCTACTGTAATCTAGAGTGTCATGAAATTGCCATCAGAATGGTTTTCTAATGGAAAATACCTTTTTCTCAAAATCAGATTTTTCCACTGAAAAATTATATTCTTTACTGTGATGGTTACAAAAAAATCTGCAACTGTTCATTTCTCAGTCTGTCTTGCACAGTAATCAGGAGGCACTCTGATTGACTAAGGATGCCAAGAAGATTGTTCTGCCAATCCCTCTATTGCATTCGTCAGAGATAATTTTCTTTTCCAGTAGATGTCTACTGAAATCTCTCATAATCCTGACATGTCCAAAAGGACTCTTTAACAGTAAGGGACATTCTCCTGACTATACTGTTTCACTGAAGTCAAACCCACATACCTTTTAAGCCAAGAGTGCTAGAGTTTAAATGCTACGTTTTTTCCCCCAATATGCAGTGCAAATGTTAAAAATCAAATCACTACTAGCAACTTCAGTTGTGAATTGTGGCTCCATGAAGACCCATGTGGCATCCATAATTAAGATGTGATCTATTTATTTATTTATTTATATTAAAAACCACACTACAGCTTCATAATATGCCAAATGATTGAGTCTGTCATCTGAGTTAGGAATTTTAGTAAAACAAATCTTTTGGGATGGTTTTTCCTGCTTCTATGTGCTCTAAAAATACTTTGAAGGAATAACTGTCCTCATATTTTCAGTCCTCTCTTTTAACACCTGAGAGGATATCTTACTACCCATGCAGTAGTACCCATGCAGAAGTACTAATAGTACTTCTATTAATGAAAAAAAAAAAAAAGTTTAAATTATTAAAAGCAGAGGAAAAAGCTTAGTTTAGATACTGTGAATTTTAATCAAATAAATAGATTTCTGGTTAACCAATCTAACCAGCCACAGAAGCAGATATTTTTTAGATATTTTATATATTTTATGTCTAATTTACACTGGAGAAGATATCCATCAGTGTTTGTTCCTATCTAAAAGGAGTCTAAAAACATGTAGTCTAGAAAATCTGAAGGTAAATCTTATTCACTTTATGACTAAAATGGATTTCCATTCCAATAGTTAGGAAATAGTTTGTTTATCTGTATTTTAATCTTCAAAATGTTTTCTTGCAAATTAGCTTTATTTCTTTAATTTTCCTTGGGGTCATGAGTACTGCTTAACTATGTGTTTATGCTTCCTAACATGGTATGAGTATGGTTTTGGCTGCTACTAAATAATTATCAGTTATGACTATTATTTCAAGGAATGAAAATCAGGAAAAAAAATGTGTTTAAATATGATTACATATGACTATTTGAGAAGCAGCAAAGGAAATTGCAGATAAAAATTTATCAAAATATTTAATAGTGACATTTCAACTCATCTATCATTATCCTTTTTCATTTAAAAATAAATGTTTAATATGGGGAAATTTTCTTCCTCCATGGAGATGTCAGTACTTTTCTTGGCTTCCACAGCAAACAAGTGCATATTTGTCTAAGATTCTAGTGGATAACTTTGGTGAAATGCATCATTTTGCACAGCAACCTTGAGTCAAGTGATGCTTCAGTTGATCCAAAATCTTTCATTCTCTGGCTGTCTGAAAAACATTAGCAAAAACAAACGAACAAACAAACAAACTAAACAAACAACCCTTTTTCTTTCTGTTTCTTTTCTTTCTCCTTTTCCTTATCCCTTTTTTATGCTGTCCTCTCTATTATATATTTATTAACTTTCCACTTTTTACTCCTCAGCATATCTTTTTTTTTTTTTTCTTTCATGATCTCTGAAATGCAGTATGATGCATAGATTAAAAAAACACAGCAGCTTTCAAGTAAATGGCACTTTTTACCCTTCTGCAATGTGCAGAATAGCAAGATGGGACATCAATACATCTTTAAAATCACTTAAGTGCTTGTCATCAAACCAGAGATGAATTGCTTCACAGTAAACTTGTACACTATGTATAGGTTCCAATTGTTTGTAAAACATAATGATCCTAGAGCTTTGGAAGGTGCAAACCTGACATCTCAGGAGACTGAAAAAATGTTCTAGGCCATAAAATGAATATAGAGAGAAGCAGCTCAAGTGTGAGCCATATTCTTCCATCAAGGAAGTCACCTCTCCTCCAAATGGCAAGTACCACTTCTAAAGCTGAGGAATACTTTTGTCTGTTTTAAATATGTACTTGTTATCCCTGGCTGCAGGAAACTGTCAACTAATTCCTGAAAATTCAATGCCCAATGAATAGTCTGACAACTGGTAGGATTTATTAGCAATATGTGGTTTTATGGTTGGTTGATTGGTTTTGGTTTGGTTAGGTTTGATTTGGCTTGGCTTGGTTGTTGTTTTGTTTGTTTGTTTTTGACTGTGTATGTGTGCATGTGTTTTTGTTGTTGTTTCCTTTTATTTATTTATTTTTTTTAGTTACATTTCTAAAGCTGTCTTGTAGGTGGGTAATTAAAATAACTTATCTTTTTTCAACTACTGCTACAGCCCCCACCTCTCCATTTAATTATTGTTTTGTTTCAATATATATAAAAAATCTCCAGATTCTGTATATTAATGTCTTCTTTTTCACAGTTTTTTCCTTTTCACAGTTTATTCTAGCATTTCATAGTTTCCAGCTGTCCATTGCAATTTCACTATGGTTCATTACATGTCAAATGAAAAATAAATAAATAAATAAATAAATGTTTGTGTAAACAACGCAAGAAAAGGAGTAAGATGACTGTTCTAATTCAAACCAGAAGAGAGCAAGTTGTTACTTTTGTCTTTTACCTCCTTTTCCAGATTGATACCCAACCTCAGCAGTCATTGGCCACTTAGTGAATTGATTTGCACACTTTTACTACTCTAAAATTTGGCCATCATTTATTTAGCCCTTTAACTTTTTTCTTTTTATTTCTTTTCTTTTACTTCAATTTTCTGTTCTTTGAATTCACTAAGACAATTTAATTAAAGATAGGAATATGTTTATCTCTCTGCAAATTTTATGAAATCCAGGGTTTCATTTAAGAATACTTGGGTGTAATGAAATGAGACTGATTAGAAATTGTTCTTTTTTATTATTTATTTTATTATTTATTTTTTGTACAGCTTCATTGTGTTTTTACCATCTGCATGTAAATACATTAAAACACCTTTCATAGATTGGTAAAAAATACTTGAAAAGATTTCACATCAGGGCTTGAATATCACAGGCAATACTTCGGATTTCACAGTCGTGTCATCCTGTATGAGTGATAAATGTAATACCTTTTTCAAGCTTGTCTAGATTGTATGATACCTGAAATATGCATACAATCTGCACATGATCCTTCAGGTTAAAAAAAAAAAAAGAAGAAAAAAAGAAAACACTTACCCACACGCCAATTTAGCAAGTATTTCTTATCTTTAAATATTAGATTTTCCCAGAGAGCTTATTCTCCCCAGTTCTGCAGGAACAGTGACTGGCTTGTCACTGCACCAGGTCACTGAGCCCTTTATTTGGCTGACATAGTACTTCAATCTGTTTTATGAATAACCTGTTCTTCTTATGGCACAACACCTACAGGATGTTGACTGGAAAAGATGATTAACTAATTTTCAGTTTGTTTGTAGACAGACCCCCATTTATAAAACAAACAGGCAAATCACTTCAAACAGAGAGAACACTCAAAGCTAAGTGGTATATTTCTTTAGCTGATACCCAATGACCTTTCAAGATGAAAGGATAATAGTCAACACAGAAAAAGAAGAAAAAAAGCCCTGTGTGCTGTTTGCGGGGTTTAGAGGTCACTTGGCTACAGAGAAAGAAGGATACAATGGAGGCTGCAGAAAACACTGAAGAAGCAAACATGGCTGTTCGTTTAGATTTTTTTTCTTCTGAGCCTCACCATTCACCACTGGCCTTCTTCATTTAACAAGTGCCTCTGTTCCCCAAACTAAGCATATGTTCTGTTTATTGTGTGGCTGAAACTCCACTTATATATTAGCTGTCTATCTGCACTCTTCTTTGGAGAGCAATTAATTGGTCAACCCCAAAAGCAAAATGGCATGCTTATCCCATTCAGCTGTCTGGTGATCATATGACAGTGCTGAGAGAATATGATGGAGGTCTCACAAGACAAAGTAAGATATTATTCCCAGTGAAATCCTGTGGCTACATGCACCTCTTTCTACCACTACAATCAGGGTCTTTGTTCTGCTTTGGATCCTGGGAGTCAGCTTGCTTCTCCCATTGAGGAAACTCAAAGCAATTTCCCACACTCATAGCAAGGCATCCCCAGGCCATAAAGATTGTTCTGTCCTCTGAACACACAACAATGTTTAGACTGATTATTAAAACCAAAACCCTTTTATTTTATTTTATTTTATTTTATTTTATTTTATTTTATTTTATTTTTTATTTTATTTTATTTTATTTTATTTTATATTTTATTTTTAACTGTCATTCAAAAGTTCTACTCTTAAAAGTGGGCATTTATGAGCAAAATGCATTTCCAGGAACAGAACCTAAGTCTTGACTATACAGAACATGCTTTAAAACAACAACAACAACAACAAAACCCACCTTTTTCTCATCTCCAGCTTTGCTTAAAATTTTCTATACTGCTTCTCTTGAAATAAATTAGTGTTTGTCAGCGGAAGTGCCAGAGATGCCAGGTACATCCTACATATTTTAAGTCCTCATGTTTTCACTGCCCATACACATATCCACCCTCATACAACTGCCAAATTAACTTTTCTTCTCCCTCATGCAGGTTAGAGAGAACCCTTATAGCTGCTGGGAGTTATTAACCAATTTTTAGTGGTAGCTACCAAGCAATTTAGATGGCAGAGGTTCCAAAGCCATCACGAATGCTATCATTAGAAATTATCTTTTACCCCTAATCTATTGTTTCTGAATTCAAATAAAATAAAATACAAAAAAAAAAAAAGATAAAAAATGGTTAAAAAGAACAAAAAGCTGAAACATAGTTCTGTCTCAACATTAGACTCCACATGGACCAGCACATTTTCCTCTGTCTTACCACTCACCTGAAATACTACTTTTTAACTGTAACTACTTTCTAAATTCTTATTGCACTACTTCTGAAAAAAATAGAGTTCAATTAAATTTCTGCTCTGTGAAAGTTGTCTGTAGGTTTGAATTTTGTTTTCCCAAGAAGCTAAAGACTTAGGTAGGAAAGCAGTAGTGATATGATTTGAAGACTGGGGTGCCTATTTAACAGAAGATTAGAAAAACGCTGTTCGCTTAACCTAGTGAAAAAAAGGCTGAGAATGAACAGATGTTAGTCTACATCAGCAGGGTAAACACCAGGAAAGAAAAGAGTTGTTTATGTGAAACTTCACTGTTGTCACAAGAACAAATGGGTGTGAACAGCTGGAAATAAATTTAGTGGGAAATTAGAAGAAATGTCCCAGCTCTTAGAGCAGTCAGGTTCTGGAGCAGAGCCTTCCAATAGGAAACTGGATAGAAAAAAAAATAGTTTTAAAGATAGAGATAATTAATGAATGGGTCATCTGAAAAGTCAGAAGCTATATTAAAGAATTTCAAAGACTTTCTTCAATCTTGTGTTCTAGGGATTTTTTAATGGTTTTATTTATTTATTTTGATGTGCCATGGTAGAAAACCTGAAAGGAATTTTGAAAGCAGGTTAAAAGAACAATGTGTGGAAAAACAGTTGATTAGGACTCTAATTTATACCTAGTCTCCTTTGAAAATCACAGTATTGCACTGGATATTTTCAGAGAAGAGTGAGGATTAGAATCATAGAGTCATTAAGGTTGGAAAAGACCTCCGAGTTCATCTGGTCCAACCATTCCCCTACCACCAATATCACCCGCTCACTTAACCATGTCCCTAATATGAGAAACAAAGTTGTGTTTTTGCAATAGAAGGTGTTTTTGCAGTGGAAAATTCCACTAACCTTGCATAATCAAAAATGATTGTGCGGCATAGCAGTGGGGAGTATGTTAAGCAGATAAGGGGAAGGTCCCACTGTCCCAAAGGATGGATAAGGAGGATAGCTAAGAAAAACAGGATGAGCTGTACGAAATCTGTAAAAACAAACATTACGAGCCCTCTAGTGCAACAGAAGAAGGAAAAAAAAAAAAAAAAAAAAAGGAAAAGGAGAAATTAACAACTGGTCAAATGAAATTGTACATGTATGGTATAGAAGTGTGTCGAGTAGGTTGTGAACTTGTAGTACTCAGCCAATGAGGAAACGGGAGAAATCATGTGTCAGGTAATAGGGAATATAAGGTTATGATAAACCTTTACTGTGCGCTCCTGCTTGCAGGATGCCCGCCATTGCAATCGCAAATAAAATAGCTTCACAGAAGATCCTGTCTGAAGAAAATTATTGAGATTTTTCTCACACTAAGCACCACATCCAACCTTTCTTTAAACACCCCCAGAGACAGTGACTCCACCACCTCCCTGGACAACCCTTTCCAATGCCTAACCACTCTTTCTGAGAAGTTTCTTGTAATTTCCAACCTGAACCTCCCCTGGCATAACCTGAGGCCATTTCCTTTTGTTTATCACTAGTTATCTGCAAGAAGAGGCCAACTCCCAGCTCCCCACAGCTTCCTTTCAGGTAGTTGTAGAGAGCAATAAGGTCTCCCCTGAGCCTTCTCTTCTCCAGACTAAACAACCCCAATTCCCTCAGCTGCTCTTTATAAGACTTGTGTTCCAGACCCTTCACCAGCTTTGTAGCCCTTCTCTGGACAGGCTTCATGGCCTTGATGGCTTTCTTATGGTGAGGGGCCCAAAGCTCCACAGGGTACTCAAGGTGCAGCCTCACCAGAGCTGAGTACAAAGCTGATTATGTTACCTTGCTCATGAAAGATTCAATGCTTCTCTGAGGGGTTGAAGCTCTGAAAAGATTCTGGGAATTACTGGCATAGGGATTAAAAGGTGGACAAGATATTGTTTGAACATGTCTTCTTCTCCACAGTCAGTTCTCAGAGGCTCACATTTACACAAGTCTACCAGCCCAGGGGCTCAGATATCTGCAGGCCAAGGACCAGCTGTGTGAAACACAACTACTGCATGACCTTGGCTGGGTTTTACTGTAAAATTGTTGCTGAACTGTGTGGGAGAGTTCCTAAGCTGAAGATGAGCATGGTAAGAAAAGGAAAAACAAAGACATCAAGGAAATTGTTGAGACAATACTAGTTAACAGCTCAGAGAATAAAACGAAAATATGCAATATGAAACAATATAAAATGTTGAGGGGAAAAAAAAATGTAGAGAACCAAAACACAGAACTCAACAAGAGCTTTGTTTAAGGGCTGACACTCCTTCCCCACCTAAAAGACGTCTGAGCAGCAGAGACTCAAACTACTGCCTGCTAATGATTACTCTAGTAATACATAAATCTCACCTGTTAGCAAATTTACCTACGTAAAAAGCATGTTAGCCAACAAATAATTGATATATTCTCATATGCTCTGTATGAGTTGGAAAAAGGCCCAAACCCAAAGCTAATTTGGCAGAGGAAGAGTTACATTATTTGAACAAGAATTCAGAATAACATCTTAGGGTTCAGAAGGCCAAGACATCCATTGAGAAACTTGGTTTGATCTTTTTAGACACATTAACATTTTAAAATGCTATCCTCTTGAGCAGTCTGACCCAAATTCTTGCCACCACCAAGGGGTTGACAGGGCATATGGATAAGATCTGAAGCTTTGTGTCTCCTGACTCCTTGACTATGGGCTGGAGGGATTCTGTGGATTGTGACTGAAGAGGGTACTCAAATGATTTCTGCTCCCACCACAGGCCTCGTCATGGCCTTCTACTTTATCCATATATGCCAAACTTTTTTTCTGTCATTTCAAATTGTCTCCTTACTTGATAATATCATTCACATTGATGAGACAGCTGAGCATATTTATACCTAGCTGGTGGTAAAGCTGCACTGCAAACTTTGTATTTTTCATGGTGATGTAACGAAGTGTCTGTAATAATTAACAAGATGGTACAGCACAGAGCAATTCACATGGAGAATGTAGCTTATGCAGTTGCTAAGAGAAGTATCTAATCAATATGATTTGAATAGAAATGCTAATGAAATAGAGCTGGATACCTGTTATGTCATTTAACACTACTATGTATACAGCAGTTAATCCTCTTCAGGACTGTCTTTATTATCACCGAGGTCTATACCTGTTCTTACTGCTAATCAGATAAATGCTGTCACATGGCAGGAAACAGTGAACAAATGTAGTGGTGTAAGGTTACATTCAGCTGGACAACATCTACCTGAATGATTAATTGAAGGTATATGCGAAACGCCACTGAAACTCAGTAGTTCTGTCAAACAGCAAAAAATCAATGAGAACACTACAGTTTTGGTCTGTTGTATTTTTGTGAGAAACACAAAGACAAATCAAGGATATATTTTCAAACCTGTCAGGAAGTCACTGCAAGATCAAAGCCTTTTATTTTTTCCCAACTGAATGATAGCTTCTGTTAATACAGCAGTAGGGACAGAATCTAATATGCAACACACTTCCCATGCCTTTCATCATAGAACCATTAAGGTTGGAAAAGACCTCCAAGATCATCTGGTCCAACCATCCCCCTGCCACCAATATCACCCATGTCTCTAACCATGTCTCTAAGCACCATGTCCAACCTTTCCTTAAACACCCCCAGGGACAGTGACTCCACCACCTCCCTGGGCAACTTGTTCCATCTCTGAGGTTTTCAGTGGTTTCTTCCTCAACCTTTAGTTAAAGATCACTGCTACTATGCAGACAAATTTTGCTGTTCTCCTGCGTAGATGTTTAAGGAAGTTTTAAGTGCCACTATGAGAAAAAAAAAAAAAAAAAGTCTTACATGTGGAGTATTCATTTAGCTTAGCCCATTAAGATATGCTGATAAGGAACAATAATTCCTGTTCAACTGAACACATGCAGAGTCAGCTTGTGATGTCCAGCCACGTGTGACTTCTTTACTGGGATGGTAGTGGGAAAGCAGCTTTTGTCTCCAGTCTGAACCAGAAAAATATCACATTTCTGGAGACATAGATAGGTGTTTAAACTATCTGGACACTAAGCCCAATTTATGTTCAGCAGAGAAAGAAATCAAGACACTGCGTGTTTCAAGCCATATTGGGAAGTGCTAAAGATAGCTGGCTTCTAATCTTGAGAGTAAATGTCAACCACTTCAGTACTGGCTTTATCACAGAATGAAGAAAACACTATTTGTGACTTCTTTTTTTTTTTTTTTTCCCCAAATAATAGCTCCCAGTCCAATATGTTGTGAGATTTGTAAGATCAAATGAATGATGAGAACTGTTGAAAACATTCACAATGCAAAAAGCTTCTCGAGTGCCATATGAACTCATTCTGAGGCCAATATATTTACCAGAAAGGCATAATAGATTTGTTCTTTAATCTTCTCTTTGAAATATTACAGTCATAGAATTAGTGGAAATAGTATAATATGTCTTTGCTGACTAGCAGTATATGAATAAGCAAAGCTTACAATCTGAATTTCTGTTCAGCAGCTTTTAATGTTGTTCAGAATAAATAAGGGTCAAATCTGGAGTGATTCACTAATTCACAGACTTAGTGAATGCCTGAATAGTTCAAGGAATTCTAATGAATGAAGGTTCCAGTGAAATTTCTTATTAAAATAATGTGTTCAACATAAATATATTTATATATAAATATAAATATAAATATAAATATATATATATATATATAGCAAGGAATATGTCAGTACAAATACCAGAAGACTTTGAATCCACATTCTGAAGCTAGATTTGAGATACAGATTTCTACTTCTGAGCACTTTCAGAAATATAGTATAGTTCCAGGAAACTGAAGAGGATAAAAACTCTCTGAAGAACTCTGTACTCAGGAATGGCCCTGATCTAGAAACAAATAATAGGTGAGGAGAAACAAAGTTCCTACAGGGTCATGATTTTATTCAAGAAGTAAAAATTGGATGTAAATTACACTTAATATACTCAAAACAGACTGCACTGGTCTGATACCAATAAATAACTGATACCAATTAAATAACTGCTAATGACCTTTTCAGAAGCCCTGCTGTAAAATGTGGCCATAGGACAGAATTAAAAACTAACAAGAAACATACAATAAGCCCAGTGGCTTCTGTCTACCAAATTCTCAATCTCATTGGCAGCTTGTTGACATAAATGGAATGCATGTTATGGGAGTCTTCATAGAATTTGTCTAATAAGATTAGATAACTTTCTAAGCTGATATAATCGATAAAGAGAATATAGTCTTAATTGCCAACGTAGAGAGATGGAAATCTCCGAAGGGTGATATATCCTATCCTAAGATAATAACTCTTAGGTGGAATATTCAGAGTCCCAGCTAAGGTAATGTTTCTGGGAGATCTCTTCTACACCTCATATGCTTAATTACAAGGGTAAGACCTCTAGATGAAGACAGTTATCATTACATTGCAGTGATGCCATAACTATACATCATTATATATCTTATAAATCCTGTTCTGCTTTCATTTCTAGGAGAATGCTTAAGGAGACAGAGATGAGATGAAAATACTGCATCACTAGTAAATAATGAAGCAATTAATGACTTTAATAACCTTTATGACTTTTCAGGAAAATAGTTATGGTTTTTGATCCAAGATAAGAATTTAACAGCTCATTTTAAAATACTCCTGATATCACACAGGAAAAAAATAAAAATACTATGAAGAGAGCAGGACTAGGTAGATGAAAGAATAATCTGAACTTCTGTTGACACAGAAGTATGGTTCAGCACCAGAGCAGTACTACAGAGAAAAAGGTTGTCAAACTCTGTCTGGAATCTTGGAGAGAAGAAATTCAGCTGGCTGGTAAGTACTGGCATAAACAAACAAACAAAACAAAACCACCACCACCAACAAAAGACTTTATATGCTGTGCTGAATGGTTGCATACTGATTTGTGAAACAATGATCAGTTCACAGAATCCCAGAGTCATTGAGGTTGAAATACCCCATCAGGTACATATACACACTGATAAGATGCCTCTGGGCCTTTTTCTGCTCCAGGTTGAACAGTGTCATCACTCTAAGGTTCAACTTCTATGACAGATGCTCCAAGCCCTTAATAACCTTTGTCACCTTTCAGTGGATTAGCTCCAGTATCTCCATGTTTTTTGATCTAGGGAAGCCCAAAACTGAGCTCAGCATTTTAGGTATGTCTCACCAAGACTGATCAGAGAGGAAGGATCAACTAAGTTTACCTGCTTTATTCTGTCAATCCCAATTTTCCCAAAATGTATTTTTTTGCTTGTTTGTTTGTTTTTTTTTTTGGGGGGGGGGGAAAGGATTGGTTTTGACAAATATTGTACTTTGAATATTGTGAGGAGAAGGAATTCTGAAGCTTTCAAAAAATACTATTTGTAAATTTCAAAAAAAAAAAGTTCATCATTCATCTGAAAATTAGTTCTCATATAGAATCTCAATTTTTAATAAAAAAAGGAAATAAAAAGGGAAAAAAATGAAATAAAATTGACCTTATCAAAGCATAGTTGCAACAACATTTTGAACGTTTTGATATTTTTCTCCTTATCTACTACATGAAAATTATTTTGAATTTTGTAAATTATAACAAGATAAAAAATATATTTTCCTGACACAGTCTTTAAAATGTTGGCTTTAAATAGTCCCTGCCAGTTTATATAATAGAAGCCAGCTGACTACTCAGAAACCACACAGTATATACCTACAGGTCATTGGTGCAAATGAGAATGTTAATTTCAGTAGGAACCACATTCCAGGCACCTTCTCTGGTCTCACAGAACCACAAAAGCTGAGGATTTTTCTGTAGCTACAAACAATGAACAAAGAATACTTATCTTGAACTTAGCTTTCCATCCTGACTCATGTGTAACAGAGCTTTCTGACTCATTTTGTTTGCTGGAGATTATATATTGACATAATGAGGAAGGCTGCTCCATCTAATGTTAGAAGGTTATCATGATAAAAAATTAAAAAGAAAAAATGGAAAAAAACAAGAGTTCCCCATTATAGAAAGAAAGAAAAACAAAGGCAAAAGATTAAAGCTCTCAATGTGTAATTTATAAGGAAAACACATGCTACGTTCATGCAATAATTTGATCTTCAGAGAATTATCATTTACAAATGAATCATTGGTTTGGTACTTCTTCTGTCACCGTAAAACATTCAAGCTTTATAAAGTGGTAAGTAAGTTCAAAGACTGTTGTCGATTTTCTTCCTTCTTTCCTTCCTTCCTTAAATTAACCCTATTTTTGAGAGAGGTTCTTTTATTCAGTACATGAAATTTCTGATCTACAATAAAATTAGAGAAGTGACAATAAAAATATGATTACAAATAAAATATTATTACATAATTATGGCATTGTATCATAATAAAGGAAGAATAATTTTCTATTGAATATACCTACTCTATTGCATAGTACTGGATAACAATTGAACTGATTTAATGTTTTAGAGATTGTTCATTAATTCTCAAGTAAACACATATGAAAAGTTCTCAGCAAACTGGTTTTATGAAATAACCTGCATTTCAGGCTAGTCTTCTCTCAGGTTGTCTGTATTTGAGAAAATCATCACCTATTCACAGATTTCACTATGATTTTGCCCTTTGCTTATTCCTTTTTTAGGTTACAAAATTAATTTTACAGGGGGTGGGGATGGTGGGGTGTTGTATTCTTGGACATTGTCATTTAACTTTCATGACAAACTTGTCATTTCTTTTACAGTCCTTGAGAGTTTTTGCCAATGACTGAACAGATGCTTATATTTTAGTGTCAGTGAAGATACTTTTTCTACTTTTCTTTGACTCTTTGGACTTTGTCTAATAAAAGCTAGTTTATAAACATTTCTGACATGAGCAGCATTCAGTGAGAATCATACCAGAGTAGAATATTAGGTAATCATTGATGAAACACCATTGACTTCACAAATGGGAAGGATTTGAGGTCTTATACAATTAATCCAGTACTGAAAACAGAAGTCTTTTGGAAGGACTGTTGAAGTCTTGGGAATGAGACTCGTTTGTTTTTCTTGCTTTTACACTTCCAAACTGCCAGCTCATTTCTCAGATAGGAAGACTTAATAGATGTCAGTGTCGGGGATTTAAAAATCATTGTAAGATTTATGACTCTCACTTACAGGGTGAAGGATGGTTCCAAAAGCCAAAATGTCAGACAAAAACAAACAAACAAACAAACAAAACAAAACAAAACAAACAAACAAAAAACATACAAAGAAGCAAAATTTTTCAGAGAACATGCATTATCTTTCTTTTAATCATAATTCTACAAAAAGAAGTAGAGATATTAATAAAATACATACATCTCATGTTGCTTAAAGTTTGTCTATGGTGTTCAAATTATTTATTTCTTTTTAATCTAAATAACCTGAAATATCTGCTATAATTTACATGATTAAATGAATATAGCAGTTCCTTCAAACAATACTCAAGCAGATTCTTCATATGACTGGCTCTCCAAATGACTAAGACAATTGCTGAAGTGCATGTTATTACGAGGAAGGGTGCAAACAATGCAAGAGGTCACAAAAGATCGTGCTATTAGCTCTGACTTCAATGAACCAAGGTTGCTAAGTGAAAAATGCACTCTGTGCCTCTGGTCACAGAATTCTGTTTTAAATAAAGACAAACATATTGCACAGCCTGCAGACTTTTTTTTTTTTTTTCCTTTTGAACAGAAATTTGCATACAGTCTGTAAATGCTTTTCTTACGTTAGAATGTGTAAGGCTTTCTTTCCCAAAGGTACTTTGATTTTATGGATATTTGAGGAGTGTCCTGGTTTCAGTTAGGACAGAGTTAATTTTCCTCCTAGTAGCTGGTAGGGTGCTATGTTTTGGATTAGGATGAGAAGAGTGCTGATAACATACTGATGTTTTAATTGTTGCAGAGCAGTGCTTACACTAAGCCAAGGACTTTTCAGCTTCTCGCTCTGTCCTGCCAGCGGGCAGGCTAGGGGTGCAGCAGGATCTGCGAGAGGACAGACCCAGGACAGCTGACCCAAACTGGCCAAAGGGGTATTCCGTATCATCTGACGTTATGCTAAACAATATATAGGGGTGGCTAGCCAGGGTGGGGGGGCCGGCTGCTCGGGGATAGGCTGGGCATCGGTCAGCGGGTGGTAAGCAATTGCATTGTACATCACTTGTTTCGTACACATTATTATTAGTAGTACTATTATTATTATTATTAATTATTAATTACTATTATTATTTTCCTGTCTTAATAAACTGTCTTTATCTCAACTCACAGGCTTCACTTTCCTGTTTCTCTCCCCCATCCCAGAGAGGGAGGGGGGAGGGTGAGCGAACAGCTGTGTGGTGTTTAGCTGCCGACCAGGTTAAACCACAACAAGGAGATAATGGAAGGAGCTCCTTGGAGGACAGCAAGGCAGGGCCCCAACAGCCAGCACCTATCCCACTGCTTTTAGTTTCCAAAGGTGTACCATAAAATACCTATAAATGCAAAGTAACTTTGGAAAAGAATTCCAGTATGTACCAAAAGCTGTGGGCCCGGGCCCTGCCCTGTTACCCCTAGCCAGGAAGCAAGACAAGTTGGGGGCAGACAGAAACACCTGTTTTACATATCACAAAATGGCTTGGGTGGGAAGGGACCTTAAAGATCATCTAATTCAATCCTCCTTGCCATGGGCAGGGACACCTCCTGCTAGACGAGGTTGCTCAAAGCTCCATCCAACCTGGCCTTGAACACTTCTAGAATCATTCTTGCAAATGATAGTTAAAGAACCAATTTTAGTTGAAAAGCACCTGAACTGAACTACATTAAAGAATGACTTTTATGAGGATTTGACCATAGATCGCCTTCCTGTGAATTAGCTCTGTTTCTAATTAAAGGAATTATACTGTAAATAAGAGTTGTTGTTTTTCAACATGAAGAAAATATCATATTTAAAATAGAATATGTAAATTAACGACAGCAATTATTACATACTGTTTGCAAAGATAAGACAAAAGTGGAAAGACAAAATATAAGACGTTGTCCTTATAATGCTCAGTATATACAAAAATCACTTTGATTTATATCTAGTTAAAAGGTGACTCTATACAGGATGTACAGGTAGGAAACAGCCAGTAACTTAGTTTGAATAACTGATTTTAATACCAGTATTTCTTCTTAATTTCAGATTTATATCTAGTGCCAAAAGATACCTCTACTGAAAGGTAATGTGTTGGTGAAAAAAGGTAAGAGACCCTATTCTCTGTTTCCTTTTTCCACCTCAGTTCTGCTTTGGTCATGATCATCATATTGGACACACAACAGAGTATTAATCAGAAACAGACTTCTGTCGTTGGAGCAGCCTTTCTATTGGAAAAATTTGGAGAACAACTGGGAGGAAAAAATGACTGGCAGCAGCTGGACAAGAGGCAGAGGAAAAAGAGGAAGGGCAGTTGTGCCAAGACACTCTTCTGAGGAGATGTGTCCTGTAGCAAACTAGCTCTGGTAGAATGTTTTCATTTATTTTTTTATTTGGGTTAAAAAGAGAAGCAAAGAAAATGATGCGTCTTCAAAAAGAATGGGTAAAGAATGGACATTCCGAATCTAAATTGGATTAAGACTGATGAAGGCAAGAAATGCTGTTTTTAACTGGCACCTAGTACTCACCAGGTGGCTGTTCTCAAGTAGAAGATACATGAGAATTGATTTTTTTCTTTACTGTTAAATATGAGCAGAAGCATCAAGTTGAACATGTCAGGACTTCCTACAATCAACAAAGCAGATCTTCAGCAATGAAAATCCTAAATCAGGCTACCTAATCATAAATAAATAAATTAATTAATTAATTAATAAATAGGGCCCTAAACAACACCCAGCTACTGACACAGTGACTCCCAGGAAACAGTTATGTAAAGTGGAAAGACTTTCAGCAGTCCTCTTAGTTCTTTCTCTCATCTACGCTTGACTCTTCCACTGTCTCCCTGCTAGCTCCTTATTTATGTAAAGAACTATCAAGTTCCTATAGAAGATGGAAATTCTCTAGAAATATTTTCTATTTACGGTAGTAAACAATCAATCAAACAAAAACACAATATTTCAGGCAAAATTATATGTAGAACTCAATAAAAATAACTGCTAAAATATTTTATATATCAGAATGCAATACACTGACTGTGCCATTGAGCAAAATACCTTTGAACTGATCTCTTGATCTTTGGCCAGTACCAGATGCCAATAGCATGCCTAAGACTTTTTTTTTTTTTCCTCTCTCTCTCACTCTTTTTTTTTTTTCCCAAAGTTTAATTTGTGAATTCCCTGAGAGGCCTATGTGTTTTTCCACTTCCAGTGAAATTAACAATAGTTATTAATGTGTATTGCCGCTTTTTTTTTTAAAAAAAAAAAAAAAAGAGGAAAAAAATATGGAAATATTATTACAAGCCTACTGTTTTAGTTACAGACTTAGACACTTGCTTGGGTTTTCCCCTTTGGCATTTTATAGCACTTTATTTATATATTTGAGGCTTATAGTCCACATAAGTTTGCCAGCCTGTGGGAATGAAATCACAGCAACTTTAGACACTTTAGATACACAACAGCAATAAATGCTTTAAGAATGTTTCTATTACCTATGCTATTATTTACACTATAGAGAAACATATTTTTGAAAGTGATGCTACCCCAATTATTATCCACACAATCTCTCATCTGACATCTCACATAGTGTTTTTCTTTGTTTGGTTGTCTTTATTTTATGGGATACTCATCATTATTTCAAGGGAGAATTTTCCATGAACAGATTTAACCCGTATTTCCACAAATGGGTCCTAATTTGACATGGAGGAAAGTAATTTAAATTTAAAATTACCAACAGGATAGTATTCTGTTTTATTATAAAGACTAACACATTGTCACTAGAGTTTCCCATTCAATGAGTGCTTTCAGAATAAGAAAAAAAAAATCACACACAAAAAACAAAGCAGACCAAAAAAAGGAACTTCTAGTCATGCCCTCATCAGGGACAAAATTGCCCATTACTCTTTCCTTGAAAGCTCAATGACCTGGAAGAGTTAGATTCACTATGGATCCTGCTATAATTACACATACAACAAGTTTTAACAGAAAATATTCAAAATGGTTTACCTCTCTACAGCCAGATCAGGAAAATATGAAAGGTACTGCAATTTAGATTTCTGGGCAGACTCCAAGACTTCAACTTTGCCTTTCTGTATCCTATTCAAGTACCCAGACCTCTAGGCTTTTAGAAACTTTGTGTTGAATGAGTCTTTCAGTTTGGTGAGAAATTTAATTCATATTGAAGTTAGTCTATTTCTACAGTTTTTCAGTTTAAATTGAAATTTTGGCAAAATAAAATAAATTTTAAACTCCCCAGCCTTAGCTGTCATGATTTTCTATATGAGAATCTGTAACTGTGCATGTATGAAAGATGGTGGAAAATATTTAAAATATGTAAACTTTCAGATTTCTGAGTCTGACTTTCCACAAACAGGAACTGTACACAGTTTCTCTACAAGACGTTTCAAGTCAGTGTTCCAAATTCAAACAGCTGAGGAAGGGTAGTTTGCATAAACTTATCCAAACAGTTTATTGAACCAGAAATCTGGACTTTCTATTTTCACTTTCTATTTCCCAGAAGCAAAGCCTATTTTAGGATTAAAGGGGAGAAAGAAAATAATGTTTACATTAAAATATATACACATTCAAATAAATTACAGTATTTATAAACAATCTGGATACAGTAAAAGACTCCAAGATTTCTAGCAGGCTTAATTAATAAGACTATTGCAACAAAGAGTCATTTTACCCCCTCAAGCATAGCATAATGCTCCCAAGTCTCTTAATCAGAGCCATAAAGAGCTTACAGAGAAGAACAGACAATTTTAATGATCTTCTTCATTACCTCTGAAAAGCTGATCTAAGTAAGACAGATATCTGTATAGATCAAGTGATTCCACCAGCTTCCAAATTTACTTTGTTCTGGTGACTGAGAGACCCTGAAATGGTTCTTCACATTGCATTAAACAAATAAAGTTCTAAAGCATAAATTAATCTATGATTTCAATTCTATTCTAAATTCAATTTTATTTTTTTATAGCTCTGATTTTCAGAGACATAAAATCAACATTTTTATCAAATGTAAGTGCTTTCAAGAAAAATCTGTTGATAACCCAAGTATTGAAACACTGAATAATTCCTATTTTTTTAATTATTATTATTATTATTTTTTAGAAGAGGATCTGTTTAGCAGATTCTAAATGCACAAGCATTTTTTAATACAATCAGTTTGAAAAGGTGACCTGAGATCAAAATTTAGGGTGGCAAAAATTTGCAGACGTAAGTGAGGCTTTAATTTATCATTATGCACGTTAAACAAATTCATGAAGAAATTGAGCTTGTTGAGCCACTTGTGATGGTGATCCATATGACTCTGCATATCCAGAAAGAGGTCAGTTCATGTGCCAAAGTGCTGTCAACTGAAAGAAGATAGAAAAAGCATGGGAAAAAAAAAAAGCATTCTAGATAACATATTAATGGTCATACAGAACATTTATGACAGAGCAGAGAAGTAAATCAGTATCTTTAGTGTTTGGAAGAGAAGGTATTAGTAGACTAAACATTATAGCACAGATCTTCAGTACTCGTAGACATTAGAACAGCACCTAGATATTAAGGTGATTGACATTCTGTCTGTACAAAACAGATTAAATATTCTGTACAATGTTTTAAATAATTTTGCAATGCAAAACAGATGTATATTTGCGTTGGCTTCTGCAACCAATATTTAAAATAGAAATTGCAAAGCTGATGTGGAGAAATAACATTTTAACATTCCATTTTATTTTACTGCTTTGTCGTTATTTAAGCCTTCTTTTCAGCAGTAACAAATGCATGTGATTTTTATTTTTGAGTATCTCTTTTTTTTTTCTTTAGCATAGAATTAAAGTACTCTCCTGTTGGAGCAGAACAAGCATAAATTAAAAAAAAAAAAGAAAGAGTACAAAGATTTATTTTGCATCTCACATCTCTAAATCCCTAACACTAGAAGCTTCATTTACCTTAAGAAAAGCTATTCTGTAGTATTTAGATCTTTAAATGTTAAAAATCACAAATCTTGGGGGGGGGGGGGGGGGGGGGGGGAGTCAGTATTATAATACTGTACATGATGGTTATAGGTTAAATCACAATTTTTTGGAAAGAAGCATAAAACAACATGGAAAAATCTTTTATATGTTCATTCTTAAGTGACTTAAATTTGACAATTTCTATGCCTCAGTTTTGCATGTTCAACTTTAAAATATACAAAAAGATGTTTGGTCACACAAACAGACAAATTTAAAAACTAACCTATCCTGGTTAAACCTCTAATCCTTAAGACGGCATGTTTTCTCCCTTACATTTTATTTTTCTGTCTTGATAAGATCCCAATCCTGTTTTTATTAAATTCCACAGAAAATAAATAAATAAATAAATAAATAGAACCACATCCTTCTGACCTCCGTAGATTTTAGCTTTCTAACATGCAATATTGATAAATGTGGGCCAGAATTTTTCAGCCAAACACCTGCAAATACAATAGATTCATGTACTTCAAGCTATGTTATTACAGGAACCAGGAAAAGTTACTTCTTTGACTATTTTTTTCTTCGTCTTCTACTGAAACCAGTAAACTATCTGCAGGGATACTTCTGACTGTATTATGAAACAAAATGAAAAAAAAAATCAAAGTTTGGTCAAAAACATATCTGTACAGAGACACTAAAGCTTCTGAGAAATCTCTTGGAAACATTCCATGTTAGGAATGTTTGATCACTTTGTAATAATTCTGTGGACAAATATTATTTTGTAGATCAGTCAGTTCTTGCTGAGAAGAATACTGACAGAAATCAGACAGATACTGACAGTATCTTCCCTATCATTCAGGAAAACTTGCTATTTATTTCTGACTAAAAAATAAAAATCCTGATCCTTCTTTTTCCCACCCTATCAAACTAGATATCAATTATAGAAAATATACACTGCTGTAGCCAGATGTGTGATAATAATAATCATTTCTGAAACAAGCAACCACTCAAATATAATATTATTGGACTGTATGGAGTCAAAGAATCACTTACAGAAAGTAAGCTAATATTGTATGATTTTTTGTTATGTAGCCATCAAATTTATAGCCTTATTTCGAAGAATATTAGTTTGTGTTTTGAACATTGCTTATTGTACAACATAGTGGGTACAATATTAAAATCAGTTCTTCCTACTCTCTACGTATGACATTTTAGAATTTGAGTATCAGAGCCTAAAAGAAACAAATCAAAACAAAAAATATATTTTCCAGTTTTAGTTATGTCTTTTTAGGTTGAGATCTAGAAGTTATACTTTTTCAGTATTATTTATTAATGGCCATCAGGGATAATGATCATATCATGTCAAATTTTATTCTCTGGTATTGTGTTTGTTGTAAGAAAACCTAAGCAGGTTTTCCTTATGTGGCTTTAGGGATGCCAAAGAATACTTCAACATCCACTCCGCTGATACACGCCGATCAGCATTTTCTGTGTCTTATAGCTGTAGTGGTCACATAAAACTGTCCGTGCCATTTCTCCAAATGATTTTGAACTGCTCTAAAGAAGTGAGGTGCTTTTGGGGCAAAACTTAAAACTTTTTTTTTCTTTTTCTTTTCTAAGCTGTAAACAGCTAGATTAAAAGCTGTCCCGATCTTACTTTCTACCACTGTATATTATTATTCAACACAGGCTTGTAAGATCCCTTAATATAATGTTCAAGTATCTCTTGGCTTCTTTATAAAAGATACTATACATAAGCAAATTTAGAGGATTAGGCATGGGCTTTTAAAAACATACAGTGAAACAGGAACTTACTTTTCATAGGTCAAGTCCAAAGCTTCAGAATTTAAGTCAACTTATAGAAGCATTAAATGAAAAGCAATCCCTGGAAGGCAATAGGTTAGAACTGCCATGCTAAGTTCAGGTAGTATTGGCAGATATAGTAACAATGAACAGGGAATAACAAACTGCAATGGATGGAATGAATCCTTGATGGGTAAGGAGGAGAAATATGCAAAAGATTAACAAAGTTAACAACATTTAAAGGTATGTTGAATAGAATGGAGTAATTAGGGTGAAACAAAAGAGTCTAAGTCCCTGGCTGGTTCAGAGTAAGGTTAAACTCATCATACCAAATACTATTGCCACATTAAGCTTTACACACAGAGGAAGTTGTGATTTCCGAGTTACACTTCACTGCTGATGTAGCCAAGGTGATACTGGATGAAAAGAAAGGTGTTATGCTAAACTGTGAATTCATATCATTGTGTAACTAGGATGAAATGATAGCCACCAAGGAGCACTTTTGACTGAAAATTAGGAGTTTTCCAGAGAAGCTCTGGGAGTACAATGCACATTTTTCACTAAATGTTAATGGGATTTGGGTACCTAACTGCATTAGCGACCTTTGAAAATCTCTGTCAAACTGACTGAACTACAAACAAAAATACATACTTTCTCATTAATCTCCACTATTGCGCTAGTAGACCAGAAGGTAGCTAGTATTGTAACTATCTTTAAATGATGTTTTGGGGTGAGCCAGAAGATTATAGACCAGTGAACATGACTTCAGTATTAGGTAAATTATCTGAAAACACATTAAAATAGACTTGCAAAAGACACAAATGAGCATAATGCAATAAAAGTCATCAGAGCTTCTGTAGAAGGAAATTGTACTGCTTAAACCTTGATTTGTTCAAAAGAATAGAGATAATAATGGATAAAAAAAATTGTTAAATGTAATTTGGATTTCTGAAAGACCCCAATAGAAAAAGCTTGGCCCAAAGATGCGTATTGGGTTTATGTGGAAAATTGTTGGTAGTGGGAGGAGGCTGCAGGGGTATCCTCTGTGAGAAGAATCTAGAAGCTGCCCCATGTTAGATAAGGGCCAGTTTTAGCCAGGTCCACAGGGGCCCACTGCTGGCCAGAGCTATGCCAATAAGCAATGTTGTTTGTGCCTCTGTGTGAGCAGATTTAAGAGGGGAAAAAAAAAAAAAAAGGCAAAAAAAAAAAAAGCCACAGCTGTGCAACAGTAGCTGGGAGAGCAAGGAGTGAGAAACAGCCGGCAGACTCCAAGGTCAGTGCAGAAGGAGGGCAGGAGGTGCTCCAGGCACCAGATCAGGTTGTCCCCCTGCAGCCCACGGGTCCCATGGCAGAGCAGATCTTAATGATTGGAGCCCGTGGTGAAATCCACAGTGGAGCAGATGGATCTAACCTGGAGGAGGCTGCAGCCCATGGAGAGCACCCACTGGAGCAGACTCCGGGACAGACCTGTAGCCTGTGGAGAGGAGCCCATTCAGGAGAAGGTGATCTGGCAGGAGCTGCCACCCATGGGGGATCCATGTTGGAGCAGTTTGTTCCTGACGGAGTGACCACGTCTTACAGACCCATATTTGGAGCAGTTCTTGAAGAGCTGCTGCCAGTGGGAAGCACACGCAGGATCCGGCATCCCATGGGAGTGACCCCATGTGGAGCAGGGGAAGGGAGTGACTGTGAAGGAGCAACGGAGACAAAGTACTATAGACTGACAGGAGCCCCCATTCCCCTTTCCCCTGCGCCACTTGGGAGGAGAACATAAAAGAGGGTGGATGGGGGGAAGGTGTTTTTAGTTTATTTTTTTTGGTAGTTTCTCACTGCTCTAGCTTGTTAGTAGTAGGTAATAAATTTTATTAATATTCCTATGCTGAGTCTGCTTTGCCCATGACAATAATTGTTGAGTGATCTCCTTGTCCTTAACTCTTGAGCTCTTTCCATCGTATTTTCTTCTGCTTTCCCTTTGAGTGAGAGAGCGGTTGTGGTGGAGCTCAGCTGCCCAGGAGAGTAATACCACCACAAGATGTTAGTAGGAAGAGCAGAAAGTCTTGGGGAAAAGAGTGATATTTAATGTTTGCTATGACACACACAAAAAAACAAAAAACAAAAAAACTGGAAGACATTGTGGTTATTAAAAGTAAACGTTTTCTAATATAACAAAATGGATGAAAATGAATTTTGGAAATATCTTTATTCTATTATCTAGGGTTGATGGGTCCTGATTTTGGCTTTTATAGTTAGTTCTGGTCAACCAGCTTTAAAGTCACTTAGAAAGCTTTGTGAAGAAGGCAGAAAAACTGACTACAAGCAGAGAAACAAGCAAATAAAATAAAAGTTTAAATGATTGTCACTATTTCCATGATGCTGTAAGATCAATTTTAAAAGCCAGTGACTCTAAAACTGACTAAATAAATAAATAAATAAATAAGAATCAGTATCACAGGAGTAAGTACCCTGTATTTTTAGCTATTGTTTGCAATTTTAGTGTTAGCAAATTGCTGGAGACTATTGTGTCATTGAGGCCAAGATCTGCCAAGACCCTATAATATTCCTATTAAATTTTCACAGGCTCCAAAACAGAGAAGCATCTAACTTTCTGACTGAATATTCACTGCTAAGTCTCAAACCATGCCTGCTAATTATTTCAGAGTTCTACTTGTTACAGGTCAAGCAAATGTCAAAGACATTTCTAAGACTTCAGTAGTCTAAATACCAGCACCCAGAAGTGTTCTTTAACTCTTCTTAATTGACAAGTGTAATAGGAATCATTGCATATTGGACCTTCCATTTTCAAAGCAAAGCACTTTTTCTATTTACAAATCCCATTCATTTATTACCGAGAGAAAAAGACACACATAATCTTACATAATTTAGCATCTTCATTTACTTGAGTGAATTATTAAAAAAAAAAAAAATTAATTTCATGTTTTATTTTGCCCCCAAATAAATTTTTGAGTACATTACGTTACATAAAGCCAAGATTCCTTTTGTTAGTGAAAAAAATGCACCTCCATATCAAAATGCCAAAATCTTTCAAAGTACATTTTTCTTTCAACAGCAGAACTTTTAATTAACTTAGACATAATGATACATCACGTTACAGATGTAAAATACCCCATCTGTCAGCCGCATTTTTATTTCCCCTAATGTTGAAACCTATGAGGCCAAGAACCCCCACATCACTGCCTGAAAAATTTCTTAAGTTTCAGCAGAGCTGTTTCTGTGAAGGTGCTACTCTACCATTCTACTTCAAATCCCACATCTGTATTTCCTATAATAGTAATCTCTTTGCTGTTGTTCTCTTCAAACTTCTGACTTTCAGTGCATCTGAGGAGTACATTCTGTAATTAGATCAGAAGAAAGCACTTTATTTTTAAATTGCATGTCAACACACTTCTGCTCCTTACTCCTTTTGTGCTGAAACACTTGTAATTTCTACTTGTTATATGCCATATCCAGATATATTAGCTTATGAAATGAAGAAATATTTATTTATTACTTATCATTAAACACATTCATGTACCTTTCCAACAAACTCTCTTACTGTACATAGAAGACTTACATGACGTGTACTCACAGTGTTCATTTGCATGATTTTATTAGAAAATTCTTCTCTGACTACTGAAGACTGCTTGCTTCAGTTGTATATTGACATTTGTATTTTTTTATTTGTTTTAAGTTGAGCATAGAAGGAATTTGCTTTATCAGTGAAGAATTGAGTCACATTTCAGCAGCATAATGTTTAGATAATCTGGACAGTGAGATGAATTTCATCCACGATAATTTTGTTCCAGTCAGCAATCTTTGTAATGTTTTTAAGGGAGACAAAGACACTTGCACATTCTTTAACTTAATTTCACATATCCAGAAATTACCTTACAGAAAAAGAAACTAAATTTTGAAGCTTGTTAATTCTATTGAGCCCTAAGAGATTATTTGTGTTAATTGTTTGACAGCCCACTGCTATTCATTCTTGCTCAGGTGCATGAAAGTGAGACTTAAATTTGAGGTCCATTTCCAATTAAATCCTTCATTTATTTAAATCATTCATCCCATCATTTTTTTTTTCTACGTTATTGTTTGTTTTACACAACTTTCCCAAATAGCTGTTTTTGTTTGTTTTTTTGTTTGTTTTCGCCTTGGAAATCAGAAAAAAAAAAAAAAAGGGTAATTTATTGCAAGCTTTAACAGAAGTGAAAATAGGTAAGATTCAGCTCACCTATGACATCATTCATTAAGTTCCATTTATGTTTGGTGAAGAGATATAGAAAATGTCAGTGTGTGTGATTGATTGTATGATCTCTTTTAGGTAAACATGTTGATGAGATAAATTATTGTGGTGACCTTAAGCATAATGGCTAGATCTTCATATAAGATATGGAAGCTAAGGACCTGCCTTTAGCCAGATGACTCCTATGCAAAATGTATGCAATGTGCCACATCACCATATTAGTCATAGGTTAGAGGAGGATTAATATTGGAACAGAGATAATGTGTGGAATTTACAAAGGTGAAATATCAGCTGATACCTCGCAACATTTCAAATGCTGTTCTGTATGTGGCATTATACTGAATGTACAATATTTTATGAAATAGCACTCCTTATGTTTATTAAAAATACAGTGGGCTTTTTCACAGGGGGAGGTACATTATTCCCAATTTCCTATATATATAAAGGAAATATATCTTGCATTTTTCCTCCTGAAGCACTGAAATTGCTATGAAGGAAGATACTTCCTTTCCTTAATTAGGAAACCGTCAGAAAAGAAAGTAAAAAATAAATACACTTTCCTCTAATTTCTAAAGTTTGATTTAATCTGTCAATCCAAAATAAACAGGATTCATAGAGAGAACCTGGCATAAATTGCATGTTATTACTCTACTTGTATTTTTTCTCTTCTAGATAGTTCACATCATTTGGAAGTTTATCTGGAATTTGCTTCTCGAAATAGTAAAGAAATTACAAATCCTGGAGAAAACATCAAAAATCTAGCTAACTACACGCTTCACTTCTAGCAGAGGCTATAGACATCTTCTCAGAATGAAAAAGTAAATTATTTTAGTCCACAGTGTCAAATAATTGGAAGAAAAATATGCTCAGAACCTTCTGTTTGCATTTTGTCTGGAGTTTTGGGAATTAATGGCATCCCTAAAGCATCATCAACGTGAGTATATACAACCTTAATGATTGCTAAAAGGATGATACTCAGGCACTGGAAAAATAAAAGATTTAGTTGTGATAAGATTTTTTGGCAGACCTTGTAAAAACAGTCTCATATGAAAAAGGTTACTTTGTGGCTAAACAAAATGATTTTCCAGTCTACGAAATCTTGAGAATGTCTACGCAGTTATTTTGCAAGGGTGACAACATAAGGCATACTGATATAAAATCAACAGTACCTGAATTAATAAAAATACAAAAGAACAAGGAAAACAATATTTTTACTCTTCCATGGGTATAGTTTAGCAGCAGCTGTTAGCGTGCTTTTGTTCAGGAGAACTCATACTCACAGTAGACACTTAAGAAATGCATAATTTGAGGAGGGCTGAGGTGATATGTTTTCTTGTATATGAATAGAATTTTTGAGACCAGTGAAAAAAGATTTTTCAGCAGTAGCATAAAAAAGGTGTCTGTTTAGCTTGCCAGTATATCTAACGAGGGGACAAACCTACATTATATGAAAAAAAACCAACATGTGGCTTTTCCTAGAAAGCAATCTGACTTGGAGGACACATCTGCATGAAACAGAAACTTACTTTACTTCAGTTTGGATCTCAAAATTCGTGAACATAATCTGTTCAAGTTTATGGTTGCCATATGGCTTTTCTGTGATAAATTGCTGGAGTGCGTAAGTAAGAATACACAAAACAAATAATACAAATTAAATCATGCAATTCCTAACAGAATATTTAAGATCTAGGCTACTGCTGGCAGATCAATGGTCAAGTATTTAATTTCCAAACTAGCAGAGGATGTTTATATGGATCATTTTGATAGTTAATCAATTTACAATATCTTTAGTATGTAGCCTTCCCAGTATTATAATGAACTACTCTGTGAGAAATCCTTTTCCATTTCTATCTAGTACTTTTCTTTAGTACAACTTTGATGTTTTAAAAACTACTAGAGAGGGAATCTCTCTCTCTCTCTCTCCCTTTTTTTTTTTTTTTTTTTTCACAAAAAGGATAAGGGACTAAAGGGTCTTAATTTTACTGAAAATTTTAAAAGGAGAAAGAGGGAAAATATGGCATGCAGCTTTTGTCAGCTCTTTCAGAAACCCCTTCTTCAGTGATGCATAGTGAAGCTTTAAAAATATTTTTTTCCCAGCTTCTTCTTTTTCTTTTTCTGTGAAATGCTCTTGGGGAAAAGTGAGATGAGACCAGGACTAGCATGGAGGATGAAAAAAGGAAACACAGGAAATCCTAAAAGCCTCCCTCAGCACTACAGGCACAGACATGACCAAGTAATCACAGTAATCTCTAGGAGTTTTGTTGAATGACAAATACAGATCCTGTGCTAAACAACAGATATAATATTTTGGAGCATGCCTAGAAGAATTATCATTTGCAGTGTCTGGAGGGGGAACAAGGTGGAGAATGACACATTTTTTTCCCCAAAAAAAGGATTTTAATGATGCAGAAATATGTGGCTCTGGTGCCAATGTAAAGGAATAAGGCAGCAAACAACTGTATTTGCTTTGTGCAATTATCCAGATTTGCTGGTAGCTCTGTTAGATATAGTTGTATTCCTGCTTATGGTAGACTTCTTTAGTAGTTTCTGTTAAAGTGACTCATATGTTTCTGAAAATTAGAGTAAGAATCATGTTGTCAGTATACATGTAACTATAACTTTAAGTAAAACCTTATGCCTATATTTTGGAGTATGAACATGAAATTTGGAGATGATATCAGATAAGAATCAAAGAAGTCCCTGTTTCTGTGAATGCTGGTTTAAATTTCCACTTAATTATTGGATTTATAACATTCTTTTTAAAAGCTATTTTTTATATTACAAAACACAAGTAAAATGATTCCTATGTAACAAGATTACTATGACTGCAATATCAAAGTGCTGAAGGATTTCAGGAAGTGTCCAAATTTACAAGCCTCCATAAGTTTAATTTAACTGGGTGTATTCACGTTAAAATGTTATCTTTAACAGTATGATGATGTACTAATTTGTTCCCATGAAAATCTTGCTGCACACTAGTCTAATCTCATGATCCTATGGAGAATTTTGGTATTTCCTGTTTCCTATGATAATTTATTTATTACTCATTAAAAAAACAGAACTCTCCTTCCAAATGAAAATTAAGATATACATTCCAAAATGTTTATTAATTACAAATTACAATTAAAATCCAAGGATTTAACATTAAATTATGGGGAAGATATGACATTCTGAAACAAAGTAAATCAACTAAGAAACTACCAAGTGTATTGTTTAATATCGGTCAATCTAGCATACATCAATACAGACAAGTCTTTTGTTTAAAGCTATATCAAATATCTATCCATTACTCAGGGCACTTTAGATGTATTGCAGTATCTTTCACTTCCTCTTTTGTGTTTGTGTTTTATTTTTATCACAGCATAGTAATCAGTCATGTAAAGCTGAAGGCTTTTACAACTTTTTAAACATTTACCAATGAAATGCACATAAATATTGATATAAATATATCAGAAAAGGAAGCATAAAATCTATGATTAAATAGGTTGCTGTTTCTGATATAACAGCTAGAAAGTAATACCAACTGAGTAATACCAACTCAGAGCCACAGCAAAGATGTGGTACCTAGAATATATCTTATGTGAAAAATAATAGTGGTTCAATAACTTTGCTTCCTTGTCTAAACTTTCATATGTGACACTCTCCAACTAGGTCTGAGATAAGCAAAAGAATATTTATAATTATTAATTTTTGTTAACCTAGAGGTTCCCTAGATTATAAAGACAACAGAAACACTACCCTGCTAGTGACCAGCTTTATCATTCAGATCAGTTAAACATAGAAATAGGGCACACTCCTTTCACAGTGACAGCATTTAACCTAAAGAACATCCAAGCAAGAGAACTTGATTTTTCCATTTTCTGTATCCTCAAGAGAAGACTTGGATGCGTGAGGGAGTCCACCTCTTCTTTTATGAAGAAGAAAACTTTCTTCAAGAAAATTTCCCTCCTGTATTCCTCTTATCCTTTGTCAACAGCTTGTCACCATTGCTGCACTGCACCTTGCTGCTACTCCAAAATAAATGACTGTAGGACCATGTTCGTGGCTAAAGAATTGCTAAAATGATGCAAGTTATATATTTATGTTATATATATATATATATATATAATGAAAAACAGGAAAAATATTTCTAACCTGAACCATTTCAATGTCACTATTTCCTGCCTGGTCCCTGTCAGTGATTTTATGGGCCCCACAGAAGCAGATGTGAACTCTGGTGCAGCAACAGAAGGGATTGGCCAAGGTCAATGAGAGCTGCCTATGCTGGTTCACCCAAATACAAAATTAACGTGCAGCTACCTGATCTTGACAGCCAAGCACAAGTTACTGGCAACTGTGTTAACTATGAGGTCAGCTCAAAAAGTGTTGTACACCCACCACCTGACTTTAAAGCTTATCAGTTCATGAAAGCCTTATGGGAAAAGAGTGTTTAACCAGCAATACAAGAGGAGAAGGAGATTGCTACCCACTTGTCAAATCTTAAATGATTAAATGTTATTAACTGCATTTCAGCATGTCCTATTAAACTTAAAAATAATATTTAATCTTTAACAAAGAAAATCTATATATACCGAATATTCATTCTGATACCTCTGTGATTACCTTAAAGAGGGCAGGGTATGTTGATTTTACCTGCAATACCATTAACTATAAAGGTGGCCCTAATTTATCAGTGAGACCAGTTTGATCAGAATGCAGCTAACTTCTGATTTCATGTACCATAAAATAAAAATTCTGTTAAAGAAACCATTCAAAGGTGGGGAAAAGGAAAAGGAAGAGGAAAAGGAAGAGGAAGAGGAAAAGAAAAGGAAAAGGAAAAGGAAAAGGAAAGGGAAAAGGAAAAGGAAAAAGGAAAAGGAAAAGGAAAAAGAAAAGGAAAAGGAAAAGGAAAAGGAACATTCTGGAAGAGAGACATCCAGGTCTAATAGGGATAGTATATTCTTTTCTAGTTTAGACTGCCCGTGTTTACTGGGTCTGGCTGGGATGGAGTTAACTTTCCCTGCAGCAGCCTATACAGTGCTGTGCTCTGCACTTGTAGCTAGGGCAGCACTGGTATCACACCAATGTGTCTACTGCTGGGCAGTGCTGGCAGTGCCTCCAATGCCCAGCAGGCTGGGGGTGGGCAAGTGATGAGGAGGGGACATCACCAGGGCGGATGACCTAAACCAACCAAAGGGATATTCCATACCAGAGAGTTGCAGTGCTCCCCTTACAAAATAGGTCTTGTGTATCTTGATAGATTGTTGCAACCTCTGTACTATTCCCTGAAATCAACATTGTCCCTAATCTCAAATGATGTACCAAAGTGGCAGCTTCAAGTGGGATTTCAAACATAGGCCCTGCATTGCTGAGCTCTAGGTCCCAGTTCAACACCGTAATTCCTATCTTTCATCCTGAGGCACCTGACTTCCTATACAGCTGAATAATATGGGAGACAGTTCTGCAGTCCTTGCCTGATGGCAGGTCTCTGCAGACTTAAGATGTATAAGACCTTTACTGACCCAGCACTTCCTAGCCCTAGACAATAGAATTATCTGAAAATGTGGCAGTTTTAAAATATTCTACAATGGGAAATGTTCAGTTTATGATTTGGTTCACATCTTCTAAATACATGCCTTTGAGCAGAACATCTTCAGCATTCAGAGAGGATAATGAGGTAATGATAAATTACTGGTTTTGATGTCTGTTTGGCTAGCAGCCACTAGCAGCAGTTAGGATCAAAAGAACAACAGATGTCCTTTATAATACATCAGTTGCTGAGGGGATGATCCCAGATCTGAAGCTCTGTAGTCCCTTCAAGAGGAGAACATAAGGGTAGAAAATATCACAGAGGTAGAATTAGATTATACAAAATATATATTTGAGATGAATACCTTATGTATCTTTGATTTCTTGGGTCAGTCTGCTGAGTTTAGTTACAAAAGATCAAGTACTTGGACTGCAGAAATAGATGGAGATAAAATAAATGTTATGTTCATTATGTTCAGGACAATAAGGAAAGGAGGATTATCAGTTTTATAGTGTATGTCTTTACAAATCATTACAAATGATTTGCTAGAAACAGTGTTTTTCTGCTTCTGAGAGATATCCTTTCTCTCATCTGTTTTGTTATTGTTTGTTCTGTATTGTTTGTTGTTGTTTAATGGTGATACAGACACTTTCAGCTGGTAGATATTAAACTAGAAACAGCTGGATTCTCTCTACAAAATATTTTACTACAGACAACCTATATGTCTGTTGTCTGTCCTTCTTTCTTAAACAGACCCCTGCATGTTAGACAGCATGCAGGAGCTTGGGGCATACCATAGACAAACACACACAAAAATTGAAAAAAATGGCAGTCAAGGCTACTGTGGGTTGTGTCTTTGTTTTATCCTGAGCCATTAGTAGTTGTTTACACAAAGAAACACATGATATAATTTTGATATTTACAATTTAATTTTGTTAAGATGCCCACTTAATGATTGCTTCTGCCTTGCCCACACTGCTGTTCTGGCCTCCAGAAGGGATCACACTGCACTTGTATTTTCTGTCCACTAGAAGAAAGCAGGGTTTTCCTCTCTTTTCAACTGTTTTTTTTCACAAAGCTTTTTTTTTTTCTCATAATCTACAGTTTAAATTTACAACAAATCCCATGTTGCTTTTTCCAAAGGTCAATTCAGGTTGCTCTCTTTTGGCAGGTAGAATATGTGCAAATCAGAATTTCTCATGCAGATGAATAATGGATGATTTATTATTATTGTTATTATTATTGTTATTATTATTATTTCAATAAGAATACTAATTATAGAAAGCATTTGAATGGTGAAATAGGGCAAGAAAGAAAGCAACTTGTAATTTTCCATAACCAACACACTTGTTATTTTACTTTGTGCTTAGAATAAAGTGGCATTCAACAAGTTGATGAAAACTTTTCATTCAAAACACTTAAACCTCACTACAAAGAGTGTCAAAACCCACTTAACACTCTGTTAGAGGTATCTGTAGGATATGCCTGTTCACATAGAAAAACAATGTACAATATTGTGCAAGACTACTGACTTGGTTCCGGAAAGGCATATAGATACACTTGCTTATTTCCAATGGTGTTTTATTCCTTCAGCAAGACTAACATAACTACATAAATGGCAAATTTTATCTTCAGTATAATGGCCAAGTTATTCCATCAATAATTTAGCCAAGTGTAAAGTAACATATTAGTCTGAGAGTATCATCCAAAATTTCAGAGGCACTACAGTGTGATATATAGATATATATATATATATATACACATAAATTTATACACACAGCCACACATAAAAAGTAAAAATAAAAAAATCATAGAATCATGGAAAGGTTTGGGCTGGAAGAAACCTTAAAGATCATCTAATTACAATACCCTGCCACAGGTAGGGCCACTTTCTACTAGATCATTGGAACATGAAGAATCATTGGGTTCAAGTCCTGAGCAGAAAAACACAATGTGCTTTCACTGTGTTGGAGATGGTACTTCTCTGGTACATCATTGGGTAGCTTTTTCTGTTTTATATAGTATATGACTAAGCATGGAAAATTTCTGTCAACCAGACATCTGTTGATGTCAACCACAGTGTTTGTAAGCTGCAGACAATTGAAGTCCATCTAAATAGATCAGAGAAGTTCTAAACAGATCAGAGAAGTTGATGTCTCATTCCTTCATGTTTCCTTTTTGTCATCCCTGTGAATACCAAATTTAATATTATTTAGCTGTCTGACCAACTTAGTACTGGAAGGATTCATTTTGAAACTCTTCCACACATTGGCGAACAGGGAGACTGAAAATTGAACATAATTTGAACATATTTTGACTTCCAAATGATTCCCACTCTAACCAATGATAGATGCAGTTCATCATGCCTAATTTTCTGTTGTCCAAAAGTTAGATGTCTTCGTATTAGCCACCTGACACAGCCTTCATTTGCAGTTTTCAGAAATGTGAGCTTCAGGAGAATGACTACTCTCATCCTGAAATAGGTATAAAAAATTTGAACAAATGATTCAGCTAAAAGGGTTCATGTTTCTTTCTATTAACTCTGATGATTATCTGAGATATAAACATTTAGAACTTGTGAAGGTTACCTGGATGAATTCCAGCTGTCGTGTTTGTTGGTGTTTTTTCCCTCACTCCCAATCCCCAAATATAAGCATGAGCTTTTCAGCATAAATAAATATATCAGAATCTGGATATCACTTTGAATACTGTCAAACAGAAATAATGAGAAAGATTTCACAGAAAAATGTGAGCACTAAAAATTGTCAATACAGGCTTACCAATTGGAATTTCAAAATGATTTTATCCTTTGCTATTAAAGAGAGTTGCAGGCTTGTCCTATTTTTCATAAAAGTCTCTGCCTGTAAAATCTGTGTGTATTTGTCTTCCTCATTATTCAGAAATAAAAAGTTCAGGTCTTACTGAGAAAGTAAGCCTATTTTTTAACTGTAATTGTAGTTCTACAAAGTATTGCAGAATGTATGACTCACAACTGAAAAAAATGTAAATGGAAAAATAAGAAAGCTGTGTGTCAAATATGTTGAGTGACAGAAGAGCTGACGAGATGAAATCTATGGACTTTGGTAGTAGTATACTTAAGAACTTACATGTGTAGTTATAAGCATACAAGAAAAATATTTAGTTACAGTCCTACTATATTATAAAAGTAGATGCACTGGAAACACTTAAAAAAGACTATATCAGAACATCTCCCACTTTATAAAAATATATTCCCCACTTTCATAAAAATATATTTGGTGCAAATATCAGATGCTCAAATACATGTAGCATCCTGATGCATAATTATTCAGTTTGCCAACTCTTCCAACAACATTGGAAAAATAAAGACACATTCCCATCCTTGGCACCAAACAGATTTGTTGAACAGAACCCTGGACCCTGGACAGAGCCTACAGACAAAACTCCCACTGAGTATCTCAACGTTAGCTTTTTGTTACATAATCACCTATATGAACCCATACTTGAATCAAAATTATTAAAGGATCTTTATGTAATTATAATATGTGAACAGTGATGTTAAATAGACAATATCCATATAAAAGGAAATAGGAATTCAAGGAATTCCCATACCGCAGCAAACAAATCAAATTAATAAAACATTTTTTTCCTCTTGCGTTTATACTTTTCTCCACTAAGTCATAGAATGGAAAGCAAAATCACAAGTGGTAAATAAAAATATCTGCTTTGCAAACAAAAATAAAGATGAAATGATTTAGAAATAGAAATATTATAGTTGTTATCCATTTGGGACTACAGAGTCCGTTTTGTTTTTAAGTTGTTTCTAGTATCTGTCCGTATTGAAGAGAATACAGAATACCAAATTTATAATTTCAGATTTAGAAACTTGTTTGCATTTCTCATGATTGAAGATTTTATGCCATAGGTAGCTGGAGGCACTATTGCAGAGTCAGGGAATTTCACTTATACAAGTTCCATGCCCTTCTTTTCAAAGTATAGGAAGATCTATTATTCCAAGACAGAAATTTAAATTGTGAAAGTAGAAAACAAGAGCTCTGAGAGCTCAGGAGTTAACAACCTTATCTCAAACTATACTTGTTAAGTGTCCTCAGTGGATACTCAGTAACTTCTGGAGCCATTATCTCTTCCCAGTAGGGTTTTAAGTCTGGCTTACCTTAATTGAAATCATAAGAATTTGGATGAAAAATTATAAAAGACCACAATCTCAGACAGAGGCAAAGACAAAACAAAGTAAGACAAATTTCTGTGCTATGTCCATATCATTTACTTTTATCATTCTTCTTTTTTGCTCTGTGGTTCATTCTCCCCGTGTCACCATGAATATGGTATTTCCACTATTACTTTATTATCAAGTTTAAAAACAACTTTAGCTGTTTTTTTAGTAACCATTAGTTTCATGAAATCCTTCTTCAATCATGCCTCAGAAAGGAATAGTTGCACACTTGTGGTGGTTTTACTCGGGTGGGCAGCCGAGCTCCACCACAACCGCTTTCTCACTCCCCCTTCTGAAAGAGGAACGGGGAGAAAATACGATGAAAAGGGCTCAGGGGTTGAGATAAGGATGAGGTGATCGCACAGTAATTATCATGACAGGCAAAACAGACTCAGCATAGGGAGACAGTAGATTTATTGCCTATTGCTAGCAAGCTAGAGAAGCGAGAAACAAAGGAAAGAAACCAAAAGCACCTTCCCCCCCATCCACCCTCTTCCACCTCCTCCCCCCCGAGCAGCGCAGGGGAATGGGGGAATGGGAGTTATGGTCAGTCTATAGCGGTTCTTCTCCGCCGCTCCTTCTCGGTCACTCTCGTCCCCTGTGCTGTGGGGTCCCTCCCACGGGATGCAGTCCTTGGTGAACTGATCCAACGTGGGCTGCCCACAGGCAGCAGCTCTTCAAGAACTGCTCCAGATATGGGTCCATACCACGGGGTCCATCCCTCAGGAGCAAACTGCTCCAACCTGGGTCCCCCACGGGCAGCAGCTCCTGCCAGGTCACCTGCTCCTGTTTGGTCTCCTCTCCACGGGCTACAGGTCCGGCCCGGAATCTTCTCTGGCAGGGGTCTTCCACAGGCCGCAGTCTCCATCAGTGCAGGTCTACCTGCTCTACCGTGGGCTCCTCCACAGGCTGCAGGGTGGAACCCTGCTCCACCGTGGTACTCCATGGGCTGCAGGGGGACAGCCTGATTCACCATGGTCCTCACCACAGGCCGCAGGGGACTTCCGGCGCCTGGAGCACCTCTCCCCCTCCTTCACTGACCTTGGCTGCCTGTAAGGCTGTTCCTCACTCCTCTCACTCTCCCAGCTGCTGTGTGGCGCAGCATTTTTTTTCCCTGTCTTAAATATGGTCTCACAGACGTGCAAAACAACATCACTTATTGGCTCAGCTCTGGTCAGCAGTGGGGCCCTTACCAAACATGGGGCAGCTTCTAGATCCTTCTCACAGAAACCACCCCTTTGGCCCCCTGCTACCAAAACCTTGCCACATAAACCCACTACAACACTATATTTTAAGTTGCATGCTATATTTAAACTTTAGATGTTTAGATTTGAAGCATAAATTTATCAAATGAAAACACCAATAAAATTATACTCAGGAAAAAAAGTTTTAGGGATCCCCATGAAAAAATCTGCAAGTCTATTTTATACTAATTTTGTTTCAGGTCAAAGTGTTAAATTTATTTTAAAACATGTAAGAACTACTTTCTCTTAACCAAAACTTGAGGATCTTTACTAGGCCAAATGAGTACTCCTGTCTGTTGGACTAACATTCGTTTGCGTTTTAGACCAGGACAAGGACCCTTCTTTGTTTTAGAGCTACAGTGTTCTCAGCAGAGAACAGATCTCATGTACACAACCACAGTTAAAATATTTGAGATTATTAATAGATTAAAAACTGTAAAACCAGTTATAAACAACAGCAGATTTGGTGTTCAAAATAGGGAGGAGTTAATGTATTTGAGTTACAAAAACGATACTGGTACGGACCTATCTAATCCTTAAATCTAACTGAAGATTAATAGACATTGGAAATAAATTGACAAAACAAGTTGTATCAGTAAGTCTATTTGAACTTTAAGGTTTATTTCTGTATAATCCTACTGCAGAAATGCTTGCTCCTTTGAAGTTGGTGTGCTTTTCAAGAGATATTTACAATTTAGTAAAAATACAGCCCTTGCTGTTCTCCAGAGAACAAAATGGTTCATCCAGTTTCACAGATGTGTCCCCCTATTCCTGGACTCAAATGTCAGACCTTTTGGGAAAGCACATCCCATGGTTTGAGGCATGCAGTAATTTAAATTTAGATCAAGTCAACAGGAAAAGCTTCCTGTCAGAGTGCATTCTTTTAGCCAAAAGGAAGTGATAGAATATAGTTCAACACATAAAAAATTCAACTTGCAAACACTTTTAGTAAGTGTAAATGGAACAGTAGGAAAAAAAAATCTTGTAATTAACAAATTTTCTCTTTCCATCTTTAGATTCTCTGAAGCTCTTGCTTGAATACTTCTGTAATAACTTATTACAGGAGAGATTTAAGATAGATTATAGGAAAGATTCAAACTCAAGCTTTTTGTCAACCTACATTACCTCAGTTAAGACACTGTGGTTCATGAAATGGAAAGCACAATAGAAATTTAATTGAATTTAATGTTGTTATTATTTGGTTTGCATAATGATCTATTTATCTATAAATGTTAGGTTTTACTTTAAATCTAGATATCTACAATGTACCATATGTGGGTAAGCACCTGAACTTTACCTATGTTCAAGAAGACATCTTTGAAAATGGACTTCTCTGTTTTCTCCATGTCTTTTAGTGGAAATTTCCATTCTTCTCCATTTCTTTGGTGGAAAAATACAAAGACCATTCCTTCCATTAAAAGTTATTTTATGATCCATTTAAAGAAGTCCAACCATGAAAACCTCTATGGACAGCAAAGCAAATCTACAAGAAGCTGACTTTTTAGAAGCAATTCAAACTGAATTGTTTTTCAGTGGTACTATAATGTTTTGAATGCTTTTGAATGCCTTTTTTTTTTCTTTTCTTTTTCTTTTTCTTTTTTCTTTTCCCTTTGTAAATTCCTATGTTTCTACTGGGAAAAAAAAGGGGGGGGGGCAGATTTTCTTTTAATATGAATATGATTACTTCCAATGTGTAAAATTACTGTAATAGCAAACTGTAGGTAACACCTACTGTTTTCCATAATATATATATACATATTTTTTTTTTTTTCCCTAGGAACTGAATTTGTGCTTTAAAGTTCTCTTTATATAAAACCAAAGACTACAATCCAGAAGTCCAGAAATGAAACCAATTTTTATAAAAAGCAAATGTCCTATTAGGATCTCAATTTAGTATCTCTTTTTTATAGTGGAAAATAGATTATTTTCCTCTTCCACAAAGTTTCTCAGTAAAAAAGAGGACACTAGAACGAATTTCTTTCAGTTATGGTACAATGAAAGAAATTTCCATTAAAAAAAAAAAAGCCATCGAAGGTAGCTTTATTTTATATAAGAGCTGTGGACACACAGATGGATTATTGCTTTCCTTGAACACAGATTTATTCCTCAGCACTTCTGCTTCCCTTCATCAACATTCCAATCTGCAGGCCTCCGGCTGCAGCCACACACACACAGGCACTCACAGTGGTGTGGAGGAGCTGATTGTATGGCCTGAAGTGTATGAAGAAAGGCTTATTACAAAGCAAATGCATGAGGGTTTCCTACAGTGTCACTCCCCTCAAGCAAGCAAGGCAGGAAATTGATCATGATTCTGCAAAGTAATTAAATTTGAAAGGAAAAGTAAACCCTATTTATCTAAAGCAAGCTTTGGTTTAACTAAAGACAGCATCTAAGGCCTTCCCAAAGAAAATATCTAAAATAAAGCAGTTATGAAAGGTGAGACAGAATAGATGTAAATAGAATGAATGTAAATTCATGTTATGCAAACAAGACTTAAGGTTAAATGCACCTAACATCCTCACTTTTGTACAAAAAGAACATGAAAAGTCTACAGCGCTGACAGAAATATTTTATGACATGTATCTGATGACAGTGAAAAGCAAGTGTCTCACTTACCGTAGTAAAATCCAAGAACAGGTCCAGTAATCTAAAAATAAAAAAGGCACAGTTAAAATACTTCAGTCAGTAGTTTAATAATTTAGAAGTATAGCACACTCTAAATATTGGATTTTTAAATTCTAGTGGTAGACACTCAAACCCCTTGAATTCTGCCCTTGTGAATACTACTATTTGTTTGTTTGTTTGTTTGTTTGTTTTATGTACCACATAAAGAATACCTAACGGTGTTTGGAGGAAGGCCTGAGTTCACTTAATCTAACAGGTCTAAAAACTTGCACTAATTTCACATAATGTAGTTGAAATAAGACCTCCATTAAATTCAAAGGCTTCTGTACAGCCAGTTTTTTAGTTATGGTGTGGCTCAATCTGTCAGTCTTCTCATAATTAGATACCTATTGCACAGCTCACTGTTTTCAAGTCTTAAAATATAAGCTTATCAAGTTGTGAAGTATAAAACTCTTAGACACTTGTGTGTATTTTCAAAGTCACTCAAAAGAGAAATCAAGAAACCAATGCTGGTAGGCAATTATCTCTGCATGAGGTTACACAATAATTAAAAAAAAAAAAAAAAAAAAAAGAGTGAGTTTTTTACCAAACTTAAATTTGTTCACTAGGTTTGCTAATCTATCTAGAAAATACCAACACCTGAAGTAGCCCATACCAACCACCAGAGAAAGCAAAAATGAGAACAAATCTAAACACGGCATCCAGCCAATGTCATGGGGTGCAGTTCTTCCACCCTGCAGCGATTGTCTTGCACTATGACTCATCCAACTCTGAAGTAATCTAATAAAGATATGATTCAGGGCAGTGTGATAGGAATCATGATTGATTCTGTACGCACAGGTTTCTGACATGTACAAATGGAGGGGACTATTTCATAGATAATGATTTGATGCTTACAGAAAGGCAAAGACATAATTCATAACACAAGCCACTTTTCTTTGTAGGAAAGAATATTTTACTTCATGTAAAGACTGTGTAGAAAACAGTATTTAACTTGTAATAAACTTTAATTAAATAAAATGTTAGCTCTGAACTGGAGAAATAATGAACATATAAATGTTTTTCGTAAGTTATTCTCTCAACTATTGGAATGAATTATGTTCACCCATATCTTTTATGACTATCCACTTGCTTGGATTTAATTAGCAGTTTTGCCAAGAAAAACACTAATTTTTCAGCTTATGACTTGAAATATCCCAATACTAAATTATCAGATATGCTTTCTGAGTTCCAACAAGCCAGCTATTTGAAAAAGGTCCATCAAATCACAGCAAAGAACCCATATTACTTTACCTCATAACATGCTTGAAAGTTAAGTAATTGCAAATTGAGAAGAATGAAGATCTGATTTTTATTTGTTTGCTTTGTCTCTTTGTCTGTCTTTTAATGAATGTCTATCTAGAAATTATTGTTATGCTTAAAGAAGTCATGAACTTTTGATGGACAATTCACAACCATAAAAACAATGGATATATTTGGCAGTTAGGCACATTCAAAATGCATATTCAGCACTATCACAGAACAAAACCAATCACAACTTTGTCTTCTTCCATGCCTACAAATGAGCATTCTCATTAGCAGTTAATACTATAAATAAGGAAGCTTTTTCATATGGAATCTCTTCCTTTCGGTCTACCTTTGCTCTTCTCTGTCCGATATCGACAACCATAACAAAACACCAGAAAACTTCAGATGAACGAGTTTTCAAAAAATGTTCATGACTTTATGTCAACTTTACTAAATTATGTATCAAATACAACTGAATTAATTGAACTTTTTTTTTCATTTTTATCAGACACCATTATATGATACATTATTTTGAAACTCACTGAAATTTTCATTAGGTTTTTAGATCGAACAAAGGCTTTACTCAGCCTGAAATGAAGTGTCATTACTTCTCATTAATCTTCAGATACAGATTATATGTATTATAGTGTATGTGTATATATATGTAATGTACATGTGTATGTATGTATGTATATAAAAGGTAAATTTCCCTACACTTTTGCTGTTTTTTTAGAAGAGTCGAAAAACAAAACAGAGTTTGTACTCTCCACCCAAGACTACACCTCTCTGTGGCAATCCCCACCCAATTCCTGGGTCCCTCTGGACATGTGTACATTTCTAACAAGATGAGTATTGGAAACTGCTCCAAGTTCTCACTGAGGTATTTCTAATTCTCTCTTCTTTCATCTAGAAACTTTTTGTTTGTTTGTTTCTTACAGCAAATGCCAGTCAATTAGCATAAAGAAAACAAATTAACTTCACTGAAGAAAAACAATATAGAGTAAGAATTGAATTTACAGATATCAGAAGTCATACATGAAGTGCCATAAAGTCTGCAGAATGTGAAGCAATAGTTTAGTTACCGCACATAGCCACCTTTCTAACTTTTATTCCAAACTGCCAGTTTCCATTACAGTTTCAATTCATTTATTACTGCACCTTTCTTTCTTTCTTCTTGCAATCATTTATTTAGAAAAGCAAGCTTCTCTTGCATTTACCAGTGGTCTGGAGAACTAGAATGAACCTGGTTTTCACAGATATTAACCAAGCTTATTCTTATATCACATAGAGTTATACTGTGAATCACATCTACATTTAAACAACTGGCCAACATGTACTGTCATATATCTTGTTCTAAAACAATTAAAGTTATAAAACTACATAGACTAGCTGTATTCTCATACACTTTAAACTAGTTCTATACTTACTCTTCTTCAAAACTGTAATGTCAGATTAAGTTAAATCACCTTATATTCTAAGTAAATGTTTTTGTAACCTACAGCATAGTTTCAGAAATTGTGTTCCACTATATTCATTTCCATTTATCTATTCAACGACTCTGCCTAAGTGATTTTATTTCCATGATTTTTCTTTAAATCTAATTTCATTAGGATTTAATGATTTCTTAAGGTGTTCTCTCTCTTTGTTTGTTTGTTTTTCCTCACAGAACCAAGCTGTTGTTTGTTAGTTTGCCACTGGGTAATTTATAGGCCCTACCCACATCTGTCTTTATCACCTACATCCCTGTTTATATTATTGGCAGGCGTACATGTACAGAATTGTGTGATGCCCAAGTAATAGAGCTACAGGAGAAAATTGTCCACTCTGATACCTTGAGGCTTCTTGATGAGAAAGTGGAGACATTCTCCTGAATGAACTCATTGCTGCCTGTGCCACCAATTGACCATGTCAATGGCTTCTGAACAACACCAGTGAAAGAATTTTACCATCAGCAATACCTGATGAAGTGAAATTCACAGACTGTGCACCATATCTTCATCTAAAACTGGCTGCAGAGAAAGAACTCTGAGGCCTGCTGGATATCGTTCCCATAATTTTATTCATAATCATTCTCACAATTTTGGGGAAAGCTGAAAAGCTGACATTCCATCTCAAGAATGTTAGATTTTAGTCAAGTCTGACACAATTACTACTTTAAAAGAAGACAACAAAATTGAGAAAAGAGGAACAGTTATATAACACAGTGAAAACTTACTAGATTCTTTTCTGTCTGTAACCACTGATATCCTCAAGTCCTGGCCGCTAATATTTCCTTTCCTTTTTCCTTTCCCCTGAACATTCACGTGTTTTAAAGAAGCTTTGGGGATGGAAACTGTCAGCCCCTGAGCTCACCTAGGGGAATTTGCACAATCCAGGATGCACCATAATTTTGAATATCTTGATGTGCATTGTGCTAGTGAGGATTTTAATTAAACTCAGTGGCAAATAGTCTGAGGGAGCTGAGCCCCATAACTATTGTGTATGAAGGGAAAGCATTAAAGGAGTAGATGGATAATTATATTGAAATCAAGATACATTTCACAATCCCATATAATTATCTAGGTCACCAGGATGGCCCATCAAAAACAGGAAGTCCTTGCAATTCAGGCACATTTATATACATATATTTTTGTTATAATATCAGGCTTGGACAATATTATATGTGTGTAGTATAATTTTAAACCACATGTTTCCCACAAACTATTTCCTAAAATACAAACTCTTGAAAAAATAACTCTATCTTCCTCCGTATCCAGAAGTATCTAAAAGCCTATACCACCCTACTACCTACTACTCTTCTGCACAACAAAAGCTATTTTTTTTAAAGATGATACTTCATTTTCTGGAAAATGAAGCAGAAAATAGAGGTGAGAAGCTGAGATTTGCCCAGATAACTCCACAGTGTTATCAGAGTTGGAAATACTGTTAGGAAGACCTTAGTTATCATTGTATCATGATCCCACAGGAAAACAAAACAAAACAAAACAAAACAACAAAAAAACCAAGACAAGAATTCAGAACCAATTATATCATGATAGATGTCATAAAAATCTGTAAAAATTCATACTAAAGAAGCTGATAATTTCTTCAGTAAATGTAAATACTGAGTGTTTTTAAAGTATACTGCTTAAACTGAATGCATTGTAGTAAGTTCAGAACGGAGATGAGAAGTTTGATAACTTCTACAATTAGGACTGAATCCTAAAACGAAATCACTTTATCAAGCTCAGGCTAGTATTTCTGTTAGGTATGATAATTACCATCTCATCACCTATGACTCCATACTTTAAAATAAATAAACGCGCAAGCAAACAAACAACAGAAACAGATAAACAATGAAAAAGTGAGTCTTCAGAAAGACTTTACTTTTTCCCTTTCTCACACACACAAAAAAAGCCTTTGAAATTGCCAAAACTCCTGCTTGCTCATTAGCAATTTAGCTTTGCAGTGAGGCTGAGGTAGACATAAAATGTTCGTTTTACATCAGGCTACCAGAATCAGCATTTGGGTGGTGACCATGGTGGAAATCACCAGAATGGACAGCCTGGTGTCTGTGGCACCAGGTCTAGGTCACTGGACCACTGATTTCCTATTGAAAAATATTCCAGAAGGTCTTTGCCAGCAGGCAGAAGTATGCTCTTTTATCTATTTTAATTTAAACTTCTACAATTTTCTTGAAGGCTTTTTTTTTTTTTTTTTTTTTTTTTTTTTTTTTACTGCAGGCTTTGGTATCAAGATTTTGCTTTCCCTTTTTCTGTCACCTCAGTGGTTTTGTAAACTTAGCTTATATGGGATGTCTCCTCACTCTTTTAGCTGATGAGTCCCTGACATTTTATTCTCTTTTCATAAGCCAGCTGTTCCATCACCTCCATCATTTTAATTGTCCCTTTTCCTTCTCTACTGTGTCCTTCTTGAGACGCAGAGACCAGGACAGCTCACCATGCTCAAGATGTAAACACATCAAACACAAGACGTGTGGCATGCTGTCTCCCTCTGTCCTGATCCCAATAGCCTTCCTGATGATGCTAGATTCTGCTGAGTTTTCTTTTTTATTTATTTTTAGTACCACTGCATGCCAAGGCAATGGTTTCAGACAATCGTCAGTCCAAGTTTCTTGAGTTAAGGGCTATTTTCAAGTTCAGTATTGGAGAAAAGTAACATACAATGAAAAGTTAAATGACTTTGTCACTGTAGCTGAACCAGACATATTTCAAAGTGTCTCTTTTCTTGTTTTCTGTTGCATCATTAGGCAACTCTAGATTCTTGTGAGTTAAAGATCAACTCTTCCTTGTCTCTCCAGCTTTCCCTGTAATCTGCTTACTGACTTATCTCTCTTGATATATTATTAGGAATAAGAAAGCAGCTCTAGAAAGATATGGCTTAATGGTCATTCTCAGAAACTTGATTTACCAAGGCATAACTCTGCCTCCACAGCTGAGACCCTGGCTTAGAACCAGCTATGCTCATGGTTTGTATATGCAAAGGGCAAAGCATCACAGATCTAAAACAAACAGATAACATGGTATCACAGTGAGACCAAACTGTATTTAAAGAGAACATGAAACATTCAAAATATCCTTTGAAATTCTACTCTCAATAAGCAATCTTCAGAACAGTGTTTACACACATGCCTTCAGAAAGCCCCACCAAACATGCTGTAAGTGAAAGGTTTTTTAAGCTCTCGTCCACATCTAGTTTAGAAGATAAATAAATAAAGAAATAAATGCCTCAGCTTTCTCCTTGTCTCATGAGAACCATCTCCTCTGACTAACAGCTCTTTGGTATCATAATGAAGCCTTTCCTCATTGGGCCTATTTTAAACTATTTCTATTGTTTTCTGTGTTGGCTAGGGAACTCCCTAGCCAGTTTGTGTTCTCATTTAAGGCAACAGCCTACCAGTAAATAAAAATGTTCAATTACCAAATGAGATCTGAAACTGCTGTCCTATCACTTTAGACACCATTTAAAAAAAAAAAAAAAAAAAGGAAAACAGGAAATAACACTGATTTGGGATTCATTTTTGAATAGTATTCACTAATTAACTATCCAAAATACATTAAGAGCCTAAGGAAATCTTCATTATTTTAGTGGTGGAGTTGTAGTTAATAAAATCTTTTTATTTATAACAGTCACAAGAGTATTCAAACCAGGAGCTATGTGCCTGCTAGTATGGGAATTAAACAGTACCTGAAAACACACTTCTGTGTCATGTCTTACAAAGTACTGTACATGATATACACATTAAACTAAGTTTTTTTGAAATAGAAAAAAATCAGTTTCATGAATTTTCCTTTGTAATGGACCAAGCTCCCTATAGGTTTTCCATACGTGCATGGGCAAAGCTCGCACACTTTTTAGTTTCTTTTAACTGCTCAAATTAAGGTGATACTTATGAAACATAACGGTCTAATCTCAAAGTCAGGGAGGTTTCGATGACTAATACATATACTCATATTTGTAATGCTTCCTCCACATTCTTTCTTCATCATTACCCTTTTCCTTCAATCATACTGAGAGATACCTGTTTTTAGGGCATTACCTTATCATACTCCTACCCTATTAGCCTACTTACAAAGATCCAAACTCGTTCAGTTGCCTCAGTTTGTTTCTTTGAGTCCTAGCATAACTGCACCTCTATACTTTTACCTTTGTGTTGCTTTTATTGGGACCTGACAGGAAATCTTCATTTCTTTATTCAATATTCTTAGTGTTACTCAGGAATTCCCTGCATGGTACCTAGAATTTCTGTCCCAAGCATATGTGAATTAATAGACTCTGAATGACTAAAACAAATAATTCACATAATTGAAACTCAGTTCAGCATCAAGTTCGTCTCAAATGTCTTTTGACTTCCCTTTTGAGAAAAGGAAATGGAGAAACAGAAAATGTATTGTAGTTTTCCTCCTAAAATAACTGGAGCTGAAGTTACTTTGATATGCAAGTAGTGTTTGGAGACACCCAGTTTTAATTTATCCTTTCTGAAACTGTCAGTCATTTTAACATCATGTCTGCTTAATACATCTAAGAGTTTTAACACTGGAGTAATTTTACACATTAATTTTGGAATACATTTTTCTTCAAAATAAGTGAAGAAACTTGAGAAGTACACTGCCTCAGCTACTTGGCACTCAACTCAGTTAGGCAGTAGCACATCTAGAAGTCAGAACAGCATCAGTATTGACAGGTAGCAAAGGTCTGAAAAGCAAATACAAGAACAATCAACACAGAATGTTGTGGTCACTCTCTTCAGCTGCCATCTATTAAAAAAAGAAAAGATATAATTGTTTATTATTATTTTTATTACTTAGCTAGAAAGGTGTCAGCTCACATACTGCTTCTCTGATGCATGACATTATATAAGTTTGAAAACTATCCACTTCCTCATTATGGCAGCTGCCAAAATGGTACCTCTTTTATATTCAAAGACAGATTACTAACATACTCCCAGCAAAACAGAGAAGGAGCAAAAAATAGGGTATAGATCTTCCAGTGGACTCATTCATTCTAGGCTTTTATAGTGCTAGTTTATACTTGCTATTTTTTATTAAATTTCCTTAAATATTCCAACTTCTGTCACTTGCCCATTCAAACAAATGGTATTAATTTTAAGGAGATAATATGTAGCTAATTATTTATGTTAGTGTGGCTGTTAAATCTTATTTTGATAAGGAAATAATTCATAACCTAGTTTGGTGAAATGCCTTCCTTCGTGGTGCTTGGAGGTCCTTGCTCTGGACTGATGCAAACATCCTTTTATTTTTGTTACAACCTCTGCTGACTCTCCTCTGCATTCCTCTTCCTTATATTTCCCAATTCTGAGAATAATTAGCAACACCCACTGGTGATAGCAGGGCTGCAGCAGTCTAACAGTGATATCTTGCCAACACCAGCTGTGCTTCAGTATTTATTTATTAAGATCACAATATTTACACAGGACAAACTTGCTGAGATGGCAAAGAGATGAATACAGTTGCAACAGCTGAATTTCAGCTTGACTTTCAAAATGAAATAAAACCCATAACATTTATCTCTAAGAGGAAATCCAAACCTTTAATTCTGCTTTCAAATTATGTTTTGCTGTCTCTTGTGTGTAGTCTATAGGTGACGGAAGTAAATTTTGTACTGCAGGGTTTAGAGGGACAAAACTGATTTGTGCCCTGCATTTAAATAGCAGAGTGTAGAGACATTGGACATGCAAGAAAAAAAGACTCATCACTTAGATTGGCATCCTGTTTGTACTGCTACTCTACTGTACTGTACTACTCTAACTGAGCAAGCCACAGTCTTGCTTTGTAAATCATAATATACTTCTCATATCTTCTTGTCAGTACTGATGTCATACTGTTAAGCAATATGAAAGCTAACGCCTATATATTCAGTAAGTCTACTACTTTCTTAATTCATCCAAGGTGGAAGGAAACAATAGACAGGCTCATGACTTAATGTGTATATGCTTTACAGTAGAGTGAATACTTGTGTAACTTAAAGGACCAGAGTCCTCCATTAGGAGGTCTTTTAAGGAAAGCTGCTAAAGTGCAACACACAAGTTTACACTCAAAGACACAGTATATTAGGAAGATTACTGGCTGCTATATCCCCTTTTTAGAAAATGGTATGTGCTTTCTCTTCATTTACATTGATTCAATCATATCCTGACGTAATCCACATTGATGCAATTATATTATTGCGTATGAACCAGTAATAAATTCCCTTAGAGCTAGGACTAAAAGAACTAGCAATGAAATGCTACCCTAAAATTAATGTCCAAACATTCAAGAAAGGTTTTTCTAAGCCCGTCATAATATAAGTAGAGCTAGGTCCCTTAGTTACTTCAAAAGTAATGTCTTCCAAAGGAAAATGTGAACCCTGTGAATTTTTCTAGAAAATGCATAAGCCAAAGAGATCACCTTTACATAGAGAATGTGCAGAAAATAAATGCCACAGAAAGATTTCTGAGTGAGAAGCTGCCTCCATCTGTGAAGGCAGGCGTTGCCAATGTAACCTTAATTCTACCAGTCATTATGACTCTGGTACTTGCTACTGCTGAAATAGCTTGTTTAGCCTGGAGAAAAGGATGTTCAGAGCAGACCTTATCATGCTCTACAATTACCTCAAAGGAGGCTACCGCGAGGTGAGGATTGGTCTCTTCTTCCAAGCACCAAATGATAAGACAAGAGAAAATGGCCTTAAGTTGTGCCAGGGGAGGTTTAGATTGGATATTGGAAAAATTTCTTCACTGAAATGGTTGTGAAATATTGAAACAGGGTACCCAGGGAAGTAGTTGAGTGGAGGTCTTCAAAAACATGTAGATGTAGTGCTTAGTGACATGGTTTAATGGTGGACTTGGCAGTGCTAGGTTAAAAGTTGGACTAGATGATCTTAGAGGTCTTTTCTAACCTAAATGGTTCTATGATTTTATGATTCTATGAAATACAGTAATTTTCCTCTTCAATTTTGATTATCTGGGTGTCAGGGAGCAGCGAGGCCTGGATGCTCCCCAGGACAAATGCCAAGGGCCCTCAGCAATCTGGCACTGTTTCGCAGGGTCTGAGCATAGTGGGCTGAGCCTAGTGCCTGTAACAGGGTTCATTGACAGCCTCAGACATAGCAAGCCATGAACTAGGACCAAGGAATCCAGTGAGGAGCAGCAGCAAATTGGGCTGAAGACAAGACACCAGCCCAAGAGATCCATCCAGGAGCTCAAGAGAGAGCTGAATAATAAAACGGCTTGGGTTGGAAGGGACTTCAAATATCATCTAACTCCAACCCCCTGCCATAGGCAGGGATGCCTCCTGCTAGATCAGGTTGCTCAGGGCCCCATCTAACCTGGTCTTGAACACCTCCAGGGATGGGGCATCCACAACCTGTGCCAGTGCCTCACCACCCTTCTACAGTGAAGAATTTCCTCCTAATTGTTAATCTAAATCTCACATCTTTTAGTTTAAAGCTATTCCCCCTCATCCTGTCATTATCTGATTGAGCAGAGTTCATAGAAAAGAGTTGCTCTCCGTCTCTTTTATAAGTCCCCTTTAAGTACTGAAAGTTCGCAGTGAGGTCCCCCTGGAGCTTTCTCTTCTGTAGGCTGAACAGCCCCAGGTCTCTCAGCCTTTCTTCGTAGGAAAGGTGCTCCAGCCCTTGATCATCTCTGTGGCCCTCCTCTGAACCTGCTCTAACAGATCAACATCCTTCTTGTACTCGGGGCTCCAGACCTGGATGCAGTACTACAAGTGGGACCTCACAAGGGCAGAGTAGAGGGGGACAATCACCTCCCTCGACCTGCTCTCCACTCTTCTTTTGATGCAGCCCAGGATGCAGATGGCTTTCTGGGCTGCAAGAGTGCACTGCCAGCTCATGCCAAACTTTTCATCCACCAGAACCCCCAAGTCCTTCTCAGCAGGCCTGCTTTCAATGAGTTCTTCTCCCAGTCTGTACTCCTGTCTGGGATTGCCCCAGCTCAGGTGCAGCACCTTGCGCTTTGACTTTTTGAACCTCATTAAGTTCACGTGGGGACAATTCTCAGGCTTGTCCATGTCCTTTTGGATGGCACCCCTTCCTTCTGTTCTACTGACTGCAGCACTTGGCTTGGTGTCATCTGCAGACTAGCTGAGGGTGCACTTGATCCCACTATCTATGTCATTGATAAAGATATTATACAGTACCAGTACGAGGACAGATCCCTGAGGTACACCTCTTGTCACTGGCTTCCACCTGGACATAGAGCTACTGACCACTGCTCTCTGGGTGTGTCCATCAAGCCAACTCCTTATCCACTGAATGGTCCATCCATAAAATTCATAACTCTCCAATCTGGAGACCAGGATGTTATGTGGGACTGTGTCAAAGGCCTTGCAGAATTACAGGTAGATGACATCGGTCGGTCTTCCTTTGTCAAATGATGCAGTCACTCCATCGTAGAAAGCCACCAGATGGGTCAGTCACGATTTACCCTTGGTGAAGTCATGCTGGCTGTCTCAGATCACCTCTTTGTCTTGCACGTGCCTTGCTTCCAGGAGGATCTTTTTCATGATCTTGCCAGGCACAGAGGTGAGGCTCACCAGTGTGTAGTTCCCAGGGTCCTCTTTTCTATCCTTTTAAAAATGTGAGTGATGTTTCCCTTTTTTCCAGTCACCAGGGACGTTGCCTTACTGCCAGGACTTTTCAAATATGACGGAGAGAGGCTTGGCAACTACATCAGCCAATTCCTTCAGGCCCCGGGGATGCATGTCATCAGGCCCCATAGACTTGTACTTGTTTAGTTTCATCAGGTGGTCTTGAACCTGCTCTTCACTTACAGTGGGTGGGAGTTTGCTCCCCCAGCCTCCATCTACAGGTTCAGGGAAACAAAAGACTTGGGAAGCCTGACTGGCAGTGAATACTGAGGCAAAGACGTTGTTGAGTACCTCAGCCTTCTCCATGTCTGTCGTTACCAGTTCACCCTTCTCATCCATCAGAGGGGGTACATTCTCCTTGGCCTTTCTTTTCTGATCCATGTACCTATAGAATCCCTGGCACCCTTTCATAATAGCTTAGACAGGGATTGAAGGCCCCAGGCTGAGAAAAAATGGGGCTCCTGGGCCCATGGTGTGGGAGGTTTCAGGTGGGGCAGGTCAGGGCCATTCAGCCCTATTGGTGCCCTGAGGACCCTAATATGTGGCCACCCTGAAATACCCTGCAGTGACGTCACCTATATTTTGTTGAAGCAGTCCCAGGAAACAGTATGTAAAACGTTCAGAGTGGAGAGCACTGACAGAATATTATTACATAGTTGAACTTCTGATCACTTCCCTGACAGTAAATATAAAATGACCTGACAGTAAATATAAAATGAACTCCCTATGTATGAAGGCAAACTTTTTCTTGGAAAAGAAAAAAAAAAATTAATGATAATGAATGATCAGGTAATGAAGGACTTTGACAATGCCTAAATGGAAGCATATTGGAAATATTTATTTATTTATTTATTATGGGGGGGGGGTGCTTTTCTAATTTTTCAGTGCTGAGTTGTACAACCTGAATGAATTATAAATATATTCATGTGAAATTTGTATTGGACAAACATGCCAAGAACTCAAAAATGTACAGACAATGATTTTGTCTCACCTCCAGTTAACAATGGTTCATCTTCACACAACAATTTTGCACGCATGCTTAAAGCTTCTAAGGATATATTATTTTTCCAAAATAGGCAGCTTCTCTGATTTTAATCAGTGTTGAGTGATTAGCATTCTTGAAGATATACATGAGAAACATTCTTAAGTATGGTTCACCTGACCTCTCCAGCTATATTAAAGATGATGTTAGTTTTTATGAACCACACAATCATTGACTGCTAGGAGGTAGCTATAAACCCTGGAGTACTTGATCAAAAGTAGTTACCTGATCATAACTGTTTTCTGGTCTGCATGAAATAAATTGACCTTTTATTCTTTTTATCATTAGCAAGCATCAATAACACAGTAAGCATCACTATGGATTGTCAGAAAGTTTTCAGTCTAACAGAAGCCTCAATATTGAGGCAAAAAAATGGCACAAAATACTGACCTGTCTCCGGTCCCACAGGTAGAAAGGATTCTGACTCAAGGGTCGGATAAAATGCAAATGCTTTCTGTGCTCACAGACCTGTTTTTTGGATTAAGCTTTTTTTTTTTTTATGATCAGTAAATGTCACAAAAGTGATAATTCTGTAGGAAAGCCTGGAGCTTCTCTTGGTTCATTCTGACTTCTCCCTCACAATACCTGGATACCTGTACAAGACAATACTCCTAACTTGTCTCAAAGTCAAAAGTCTTGTTTCCAAGCACTTAATTGAGGTAGCTCTAGCTTCAGATTAATAAAACTATGAGCAATCTATATAAGAGCAAAGATTGATACACTATAGCTATATTATAATATAGAACAGCATATATTTTGGTGTTTTTTCACATAACAATATTTCATTATTTTATGGACTCATAGTCCTTTAGGCAACTGAATTAAGATAAAACTTAGTTTGAGATGAGCACATCTCAGTATAGCTGTTTGCATGCCAATGAGCCATACTGGCTGTTTGTTTAGTTCAGGATGTACTGGATCATTCTTTGTGTTCAGAACTGATCATCTTTTGCCTGACTTCAAGAAGAGTTAAGATACCTATGGACAGACAGACACCTATCTATAGAAAAATGAGAAGACAGGTGGTCACCTTTTGTGTGTATACATTAATCTGGATCTGAATCCTAAATCTCTTAAATACTACAGTTTACCCACCACAAGAACACCCATCTTAATGCAATGGCTGTCCAAAGAATAGGGGAATACAGGAGATTTTAAATGCAAAATAAGTTTTCAATAATTTTGTATATTATTTACTGCTGAATGAGCAATGGATAACTAACCATGTTTAAAGAATTATGGCCTTCAAAATGAAACAAATACCCGTGGAAACATTGAAATAAATTTTGTCTGTCCTTCTATTAAATATGGTCAGTTATCCATCACTCAAGGAAAAAAAAAAAGTCTAAAAAAAGTCTGTCTGTCTGGGTAATTATGAAGCAGTTTTAAAACTATTTACAACAAATAAACATATACATTTAAATTATTTTTAACAACTTTATTGCTATCTCAGAATATATATTTTTTTCTTCTCTCATATATGTGTAGTTTGCTATTATTTACCCATAGATAAATAATTTCATTTTAATGAGACAAGATTTATTTTATTTTATTTTATTTTATTTTATTTTATTTTATTTTATTTTTTTCTGGCATCATCACAATAGCAGTTTTACAAAATTATTTTCAGAAAATACCGTGCAAGGAATAAAACATAAACATGTAACTGAAAGAGATTACTGGAATGATAAATTTCTTACCTTTAAATGTGAAAGAACACACATACACCAAGTCTAGACATTTACTTTTGAAAAAACAAAAAAATGTTTGACAACTATGAGTTAACAAAACATAATGAGGATAAAAGTCGTTACGTAATCCTAACTAACTCTAGTGCATTTGGTGTCCCTTCTATAATAGTGTAGGTATGAGCTGAGAAAAAGAAAATTGATGACATATTTTAAAATTCAATCATAGTAATACTAATAAAGAATATAAACCTAAAGACAAAATAGTTCTGTTAGCAAGAATCTAACAATACAAAATGAGTACTAACATCATATAGGATCTAGGATGTTAATTAACCCTCAGTCAACTTTTCCTTTTTTAACACTGAGGAGGACATAAAATCTTTCAAATATTTTCTTAATTAACAATTATATGCAAAACATCTGTCTTGGTACATGTTTATTTCTGCAATATTGTACTTGTTAAATGATGTATCTGAAGACCCCGTAGAGCTTAATAAGAACAAAACAGAGCTGGTTTAGAAGCTAAAAGACTTATTTAGAAATTACACTAGAAGTTGAGAGAATTTAAAAATGGAAGATATTTAACGAAAATCCTATAGAAAATCTAAAAGAAGTTATTTCCTAGAATACTGCAGGGTGTTGGATTTTTTGTTTGTTTGTTTTCTTTTGTTTTGTTTTGTTTTAATCAGTGAAATATCTGTAAACCCAGTAATTCAACTGTCATTAGTTAATATTTACAGTTTTTCTTAGTACACATCACTGTGGCATTGGAGACATAAGATGCAGATTTTTTTAAGGAGTAGAAATGTTGCATAACTAAAAGGTCTGGAGTGACAACTATGACATCATTTCTAAGAGATATTTTTCTTTCTACCATCAGGTAGCAGTGAAAAACAATATATCATTGTTATTAGAATAGGATTAAGCCTACTGTATTTCAAAGTCACAAATCAATTTTCACAGTGTTTTAACCCGTGGGATTTCAAATGAATAGCAATTAGTATTAAAATAAATGAATGCTGGCTGCAATGAGGTTTTCTGTTTCAATGGAACCTTTGCGTAGAAAATTAACTTCAAAACAAGAAGTGAATGTTTAAGGACTAGATAATGTGAATTGTGATTTTGTAGTTGTTGTTTCTGTTTGTTGTTGTTTTTGTTGCTGTTTGCTTTCCTTCTTCCTAAGAGTTTTGATCAACAGCAAGCTGAACATGAGCCAACAGTGTGCCTTGGCAGCTAGGATGGCCAACCGTATCCTGGGGTGAATCAGGAACGGCATTGCTAGTTGGTCAAGGGATGTGATTGTCCCGTGCTACTCTGTGCTGGCGTGGCCTCACCTTGAGTACTGTGTGCAGTTTTGGGTACCACAGTATAAGAAAAATATAAAAGTGTCCAAAGGAGGGCAACAAAGATGGTAAAGGGTCTAGAAAGGAAAACTCATGAGGAGCATCTGAAGTCACTTGGATTGTTCAACCTAGAGAACAGGAGGCTGAGGGGAGGCCTCATCACAGTCTACAGCTTGTTCATGAGGTAGAGCACAGGGACAGGAAACAATCTCTTCTCTCTGGTGACCAGTAACAGGACCCAAGGGAATGGCTTGAAGCTGCGACAGGGGTGGTTCAGGCTGGATATCAGGAAAAGGTTCTTCACCAAGAGGGTGGTTGAGCACTGGAACAGGCTCCCCAGGGAAGTTGTCACAGCACCAAGCCTGCTGGAGTTCAAGGACAATACTCTCAGACACATGGTCTGATATTTTTTGGTCCTGTGTTTAGCCAGGAGTTGGACTCAATGATTCTTGTGGGTCTCTTCCAACTTGTATATTCTATGATTCTGAGTGATGGACAGTTACTGTTCCACCCAAACCAACATACACACGAAAACAAAAGTCAAAGAGAACTACTTACATTTGAAACAATTTAATGGGAACTATCATTCTTAAAGCAATGATCAATACAGATGATCTGTCAGTGTTGGAAATGTCATTTGGAATGGGAAAATATAAAAATGATAAAATAAACATGGGGAGAAATAAAACCAAATTTACTCAATTCAACCATTTTCAGCCATATCAGAATCTATTCTTCAAGCTTAGTGAACATAGTGGATTTCCACTTTGATTTAGGCATGAAACCACTTTGAAACCATAGTGCTTTTATTGTACTTTGACTACATTAAATGAATGTACTTTGGTTATGCCTTTCACATATGTAAACTATGATTATAGAATAGATAAACACAATTTCACTTAGCCATGGAGTAAGACTTCTTATTAAAAAAAAAAAAAAGTATATGTTATCTTTTGGAAAACAAATTGGTTAACTTTTTAACTAATTATGTATTTCACTGATGCAGTTAATTTAAGCTTAATAAAACAATAACATGAGATATATTAACTGACAGATCACTTTATGTGTTTCTGTAAGTGTAAACAAAATGAGAAAAGTTACTACAATAGGCATTAAAATAATACAAACAAAAAACACACCATTACGAGAATAAAATAGAAAATCTGACAATCATTCAGGGGACACTATATGAAATACTGACCTTTGGAAATTAGTCTGGGATTTGTTGTGGCCTCTGGTGAGGGTCACAACAAATTAGGTTTCAGGAAACTTTTAATACTCATATTTAATCTGTGTTTAACAATAAATAAAAAATGTCATTATTTCCATCAGCTTCTCTCAATAAATTCTTAAATAAGACTGATGCGGAATATCAAGCCTCCAAGGCTTAAGTGATCTTAAATGAGCTAGATTCATTTAAGTGTTATCTTAGAACTTAAATGCTGCCTCAGCTACTGATGCACTCTTCACTGAAGTTAGGCAAGGACAAAACAGTGAGAGCAGCCTGTAGCCTTCTGAAGCATCAGAGACCACTTTCCCACTTCATCCCGAAACACTAAGCTATTTCTGCTACATCACCTTCTTTCCAGCACATGAATATCTGTTTTACTTACTTACTTACTTACTTATTTATTTATTTATTTTGTCTTTTGGCAGATGCATCCCATCAGGACCCATTGACTTATGGGTGTCCAGCTTTGGAGTGAGCTCTCTGCCGAGTGGACACCATGATAGTGTGCAATCTCACAGACTGCCAATACTTGATGCAGAGCCCTATGCCCTGCCACACCGGTGTGCACGTGCTGCTAGACCCTCCCTGCTCGTGGTGGGCGGCAATGCGTTGCTGCCCTCCCAGAGGCTTTTTCTAGGCAGAGGGCATGGGTGCAGTTGCTGTGGCCTTGGCAATGCCCACTCCCTGTCAGCCGCTCTCGCAAGAGCTGGCGGGTGCGGCATGGTAGCGCTGCTGTCCTGGGCCAGCCCTAGCGAAGCAAGGGCCCGAGATCTCCCTGTAACTCCTGGTCAGGCGCTGCGGCTGCACCGGCTCCAAGGCGGCTGACCTCAACTACTGAGTCTACTACTGAGTCAGGCATTGGAATGATTTGTCCAGGGAAGTGATATCGTCACTGTCCATGGAGGTGTTTAAGGAGAGGTTGGACTTTGTGCTTTGGGAAATGGTTTAGTGGGTGACACTGGTAGTAGGTTGATGGTTGGACCAAATGGTCTTGGAGGTCTTTTCCAACCTTAATGATTCTATGATTCCCCCCGCAAGCATTTCTCAACCTTTCCTTAAGCTAAGAACAATCCAACCTGCTCTATAAAACAAAACCATAACAGATAATACTGCCAGAAGGTTTTATTTTGTAACCAAACAGAGAAGAACTGAGGACATTGAAAGAATAGTTTTCTGAGTGGTGAGAAAGGCCTGAAAAAAGCTTCATTCTTTATTTTCTTTATATTTCCTTTGAAGTGACAACTAAACCCTACCTCTGCCTTTTCCCACTTGTATTCTAGTTGTGCACTCTTTACTTGATCAAACTCGCCTCAGTTTGAAAAACACAGATACTGTCTATCAGTAGATGGTCTACCTACAGATAGAGAGTGTAGACATTTCTCTTTGAGGTGGTTATCCATACTCCCTCTGGAGACAATTAGAAGAAAAGGCTCCTAGGTTTATCTGAATCTGAGGTATACATCTAAAATACAATAGATAAATTGGCTGAAACAGTTCTCTTTTTTTAAAATAAGAACAATGCTGCCACAATTCCCAAGAATGTTATGAAGATATAAGTTGTACAATATCACCTAATACCTCTATAAAATATCCGTTGATCTCAAACATTTAACAAACAAGTTCTGTGGTTTTACTCTCTGTTTTCTCTGGGAAGATTGACTTTAGACAAGAGAAACTCATTTGCCCAAGACAGCTGCAAAGGCCAGGGACCCAGCTAGGCCCACAACAGCTTGGAATATCTTTGTCACTCATCAACACTGAGAGTTTTGGAGAAGACGCCAGATATGAATTTGTAGAGGAACTATTTCCATTAAGTGTATCCCTATATTTTGAGAACCTGTATTTGAAACCTTAATTTTGACTGAGCGGGGGGTGGGTTTTAAGCATCTTATCACCCCAAAACACATTTTTACCGCAAGATATTTTCACTTGAGATGTTGTAGAATTTAATTTTAAATACAAAGATATGTTCTGACAAACACAGAAATATTTGGAAGAAACTAGGACCATTTCTTTCCTCTAAAGATAGTAAGATATCATTTTTTTTTCTTGAGGTCTACAGAAGTCTACTATCTAAATTGCTCCAGGGAGCATATGAATGTGAAAAACTGTAGAGTCACTGCTAATGAAGTTCTTGCTGTAGTTCTCCTGGAAATGATTTTACAGAACCAGTGTGCTAGAGAAACTATCAGTCAACTCCCCAATAAGTGACAGTCTTGAGAAGATGTGCCAAAACATGTTTTGGCTTTGCATCCAGGCAAAGCCCAACATCTGTACGGTCTGCACCCGCCAAAGCAGCCTGCTGCAGTTGTCTGAGAAATCTTACGGTTTTCAAGCATTTCCTGAGAAACCATTCCGGGGTTTCTCTGCTGTCCAGCCAAACAAGTATTCACAGGCCAGATCTGTGTTTGATACACCCTTGAGAACTACAGCCCATGAGTTTTCTTCTTGCTGTGCCTCTTAGTTGACACAATCAGAAGCCCTTTGTGTTTACTGTCTGAATTTTGACATTCAGTGGTGTTAGTATCTGAATCAGTATTTCAAATTCAGTTATAAAAAGCATATCTGTTACAAAGATGATGTAAGTACACCAAGGCTACATCGACTGACTGACCACTACTGATTGTCGCACATTAGAACCACTCCTAGAATATGTTCCAATCTGGCTTCATTTGTACGAAATCCAGTTTGCATCCTTTAAACCACTGTAAAGTAAGGCATGGAAAGCAGACAGGACCAGGAAATTTGTTTCAAAGGTGAATTTCTGATTCAAATTAAAATTGTAATATGAACATACACTAAAGTTCATAAATATGACATCATGTTTCTCATTCCAATATGACTTCTATTTGACTTCAAAAAAAGATCCATATTTCCATTAAAATTATCACCTAACAGTCAAGCTCCTACCTCTAAAATATGCTTCCACTAATTTCAAAAAACATGGCCAATTTTCCTCAGAACAACTAAAGCTTACAGTTACTATTAAATACTGGCAATAAATCACTAAAAATGTTTCTAAAGTACACAACTGACAACAACAACAAAATTTTCTTCATCGTAGACAGAAGTTTAGTTTTATTTTGAACAGCAAGGTTTGTGGAAAACTTTCCACAACTAAGCTCCATAGGAGAATGCTATTTCTTTCATTTTTAAAGAGAACTCTGATCCCCTCTTTGATTATTCAGAAATCACAGAGATAAGATGTAAGATGTACTACAAAGTAATTCACAAGAAAATTAAATGCATTATTCTTTCCATAATAATCACTTTTACAAACCACAGTATAAATAAGTGCAGCTTGAATGGCAGCTTAATTTATATACAATGTTAGATTTTTTATTTTTTATTTTTTCACTCCTGAAGTTTCCTCTGCTTCAGCTTTTGATCTTCCTATAATCATGATACTCTCACTCAGAGAAGGATGAACTTTGGGTGTTGCTAAAAATAAAACATATTAAAAAAAAACGTTTCAGCTGGTGATATTCAAGATTCCTTGTATGCCTAGAACAAAGAGTATGAGTGCAGTGGGAACCACTTAAAGGTCATTTTTACAATATCAGGTAATGTTAGAACTAAAAAAATTAGCAAAATGCTCTTGGCTGAAATAAGTCAGAACATTTTCAAGTGTACAGTATAAGCCATTAATACTTGTTTTTGGCACATGATCACTCAAAAGAATAATGACTTTCACCAAAGAAAGGAGGTGGTTTAATTGCCTAACCTGCATTATCTTATATAATAACATGGAAAGCTTTCTTAGTTCACTCTTCCCTTAAAGTATTTTATCCGTTGTGTCTAATTCTTCTGTTCTTTTCAGCTGCTCCACAATGGTTTAGGCAATAGGGCTTCACTAACCTTACTAAGAGTAAAATCTAACCTAATTTTGTGTCCTGATATAATAGGCTTAGTGGTTGATCCTGAAAGGACTAATGCCTATCCTAACTTCTATGCTGCAGCCAGCTCCACTGGCATCAATGAAACTCTGTAGTGTACAGAGTGTACACACACATTAATCTTTGCAGATATAGAGACCTAAATTCTATGTGAATGAAACAGGACCGAACTGTGTGCTATAAAGCAACATTTTACAATGGAGAACACTATGACATGGCAAATATAGCTGCATGATTCTTCGAAATATTTTTCTGAAATTTTGAAGTTTTCACTTTTTTGTACATCAGAAAGTATCTGTGAATGCTTTTTTTTTTTTTTCCTTGTGATGACTTAAAGAAATGTCATTTTTGTACATTTCTACTCTGAAAATAATGGAAATTTACAGCAAAATAAAATATTCCTTTCAATTGTTTCAGATTGAAGTATGAACACTTTATACTTAAATAAATATATTCCAGTTTACAGACAATTTTCTATGGGTAAAGTAGCCATAGAAAGAAGGTTTTGTTGGATAATTTTTCACTGTCTTATTTTCAACTCAGACTAAATGAAAATCAAGATTAAATGGTGACCGTCAGAATTCATTGCACATATCTCAAGTTCAGAAATGAACAGATATGTATATAACTTAGTTTGACCTTAAGCTCTAAGGAACTGGACACTGAACAAGTCTTATGCATTTTTCTGGTGAAACCTTGTCACTGATATAACTTGGAAGAAATGGTAAGTCTGTAATTTATAATATATATTTTCAGACGAGAAGCCACATCAATTAAATTGATTTTAGCAGAAAAAGACAGGCAGTCTGTTCCAGTCTATTCCATATTAAGACTAACATGTTTCATTTGCCTTCAACTGGTGTTTCAAGACCTATTCATTGTGCAGAACTCTTCAATACAACTCCTTTTTCACATAGCTGTTATTACAGCAACTTTTAGAGCAAATGACTTAAAGCTTTTGCGTTATTTGCTAGGTGGACTTCATATTCTTGGCACACTAGGACATATGGATTAAAGCAGACAGCAAATTTGAGTACATCTGATGAGTACAAAGCAAATGTCTCAAAAACATCCTGTTATTAGATTGATAACTAGTGAGTTCTTCTTGGTCTTTGGTTAATGTACATTTGTATGGGGTTTACTTGGCAAGGTTTTGGTAGCAGGGGGGCTGCAGGGGTGGTCTCTGTGAGAAGAATCTAGAAGCTGCCCCACGTTAGGTAAGGGCCAGTTTCAGGCAGCTCCACAGGGGCCTGCCACTGGCCAGAGTCATGCCAATAAGCAATGTTGCTTGTGCCTCTGTGAGAGCAGATTTAAGAAAGGGAAATACAAACCTTCAATGCAACATCACCTGGGAGAGCGAGGAGTGAGAAAGAGCCCTGCAGAGACCAAGGTCAATGAAGAAGGAGGGCAGGACGTGCTCAAGGCATGGAGCTGAAGTTCCCCTGCGGCCTATGGAGAGGCCCCTGACGGAGCAGATCTCCCCCTGCAGCCCATGATGTACCACAGCAGAGCAGATCTCTATACTGCAGCTGGTGGGGAGCCCCCGGTGGAGCAGGTGGATCTGGCTTGGAGATGGGCCTGGCGGCCCATGGAGAGCCCCCATGGCAGCAGGCCCTGGGCCAGAGCTGCAGCCCATGGAGACGAGCCCACGCAGGAGCAGGGGATCTGGGGGAATCTCTTGCCCATGGAAGACCCATGTTGGAGCAGTTTGCTCCTGACAGATGGTCCCCATTATACAGACTTCAGAGCAGTTCTTGAAAAGCCGCTGCCTGTGGAAAGTTCACACAGGCTCAGTTCGAGAAGGACGGCCTCCCGTGGGAGGGACCTCATGTTGGAGCAGGGGAAGAGAGTGACCTTGAAGGAGCAGCGGAGATGAAGTGCTATAGACTGACTACAGTCCCCATTCCACATTCCCCTGTGCCACTTGGGAGGCTGACATAGAAGAGGGTGGATGTGAGTAAGGTGTTTTTAGTTGTTTTTGTTGTTGTTTTGTTGTTGTTTCTCATTGCTCTGGCTTGTTAGTAATAGGTAATAAATTTCATTCATCTTCCTGTTCTGAGTCTGTTTTGCCTGTGACAATAATTGTTGAGTGATCTCCCTGTCCTTATCTCAACCCTTGAGCCCTTTCCATCCCATTTTCTCACCCTTTCCCTTTGAGGAGGGGGAGTGAGAGAACGGTTTTGGTGGAGCTCAGCTGCCCAGCTGGGTAAAACCACCACACTAGTATCAGAGGATTCCAACAGAAGATTTCATGCTACCAGAACTTTATTTAAATAAGACTGGGAACATTTTCAAATAAAACATTTAAGATAGCTAATTAACCTTCAGTACTAAAAATACATATGCTTGTGCTTGACTTTCTCTTACTAACCTCGGTGAGATTGATAAAATCTGTAAGGTTCAACACAACAAAACATCCCTATCTTGTCTGAAAATATACATTGAAGAAGCATGGAAAAACATACTTAACAATATTTGAAACTAATAAAAGGAGGCTTGGGGAGCACTTGAGCTGTACTCAGGGAGCTAAAAGAACAAGCTAAACAAGAAGAAAATTGCATTTGTTTTTTGGTTTCCCGATGAAGTGCTTTTATATAACTGAGTATGACAGAAGAGGTCTGAGAAAGCAAATTGTTATGAGCAGCCCTGCTCTGACAGGAGAGGTGAGTCATTGGTGTATATACTACAAACAAATGGCCATTTCAGAAGTAGCTTCTGCCCTTGCTCTTCCCAAGGAAAGGACCAACCAGAAGAGGAAAGTTCATTTGCTGATCAGAATTCTTAATGCAGGATTCTCCATGGGGTGTTTCTTTGCTTTGAATAGCCTACTATGTAAGGAAAAGAGCAACTGCCGGTTTTATTATGTGATTCTGAGTGTGGAAGTATATTTTCAGTTCATTTCAGTACATTCTTGACTGCCTCAAGTGGAGTTCTGATAGAAAAGTCCAGAACACTAGAGTAAGTAAAGTAATTGAGAAAAAAAAAGAATATATATATATATAGCTGCTCTTAAATATTTATTAAAATTTGATTTTTCATTGCCTTTCACACCATAGACTATCAGGTATGTACAGAAAAGTGTTTTTAATAACAAAGGAGGAATCTCATTGTGTGTTTTGTACTTCCATTACTTTGAATGTTAGATACCTAATATTAGCTAGCTGTCATTAGATCCCTGTTCTTGATATCTACAGGTGCGAGGTACAGACAAAATATTCAAGAATTATGTGTTCCTCTCATCTTCATTTTCTACCCTCAGTTCTTATTGATTACACTGGATTTACACATTGGCTATATTGAGCAATAGGTACAGTTTTTGGTTTTGTTTTTCTGTAGTTTCTTGTTCGTTTGTTTTCCCCCAGAATATCATAGGTATTAAGGTTTATAAAGATATTAGAAACTATCTTGTGTGTAGGGGTTGCTACATAAAGTATTATTTATTTTAAGAAAAATTCTTATGAATATGTAAATAATAACTCATACAGGTTCAACAAGATACATACGTCTTAAAATTTAAATCCCTGGAAAGGGCTTCTTGATGTCCAAACTTCTTAGGCTGCTGTTCAAACTACTTCCACTTCTTTAGGTGCAGGACTTTTAGTCTTTTTTAAAAATCTTAAAACACAAATCCACTCCAAAATGTCACTTTTAATAACTCTGTTAAAATTTTAAGGTAGCATTCCATTATATCCAAGAAAAACAGTTCCTGTAATACATAAGTTTTCTGATAACCATGACATATAAATTGTCTGCAGAAGGAAATCAGAAGAGTGTATATCTTGAATTCAGCTCATCTGTCAAAAGCTTAAAGATAATTTTTGACCACGCTGTTATAGGAACAGTTCTGAAAAACCTGCTTTGGACTGCTAGCAAATGACAGCTCTCGGAAAGATAAAAGCACTAGCTTGGAAAATGGGAACTCCTTTAAGTTTCACTTAATGGAGACTTTTTCTGAGTAGTTACACACCATGAAGTTTTGATTTTGCTATTTAAAAACCTTAAAATGAAAAGGGTATCAAGAAAAGAAGGGTTAGGATTGAGACAGCAAGATTGTCTTTTGAGATAATACAGATACATGGCAGAAATAGTAACCCCACAGATTATTTACAGAGTGTGCCATGAAATCATGAACCTGGTGGGTAACCTCAGTAAAATTTTCTGAAGGCAGACTATAGAGCAGATAAGAATGTAATGCATTCATAAATATTTAAGGAATTCTGGATAGAAGTTTCTGTTTTATTAAGAGGAAAGAAGACGAAATATCTAGATCACTAAAACAGAAGTGTATACATGTAGTTAAATCTTTCTAAAGATCAGCCAGCTGTTAAAAAGAGGCTGATTTACCCAAATGGGCAAAGCACTTGCACACAGACTACTGGATAACCGTGAGTAAGGGTTGACATTGTTATTGGGCAGAACATTATGGTTGAAGTGGTCTGATGATGCAATGAAAATTTAATGCATTTATGTACATTTGTCAATGTTCAAAAATAGAATTCTATTGTGCAGGCTGCTGCCAGCTTGGGGTTTCCAGCTGTGCTTGTGGGACTGGATACAGTCACAGAAGTACTGGGTTTTATATCGGATGAAGATATATGTACTTAGAGTCTAATTATAGAAATCTGGATCCATATACTACAACATCCTTAGCTCTTCTAGACCTGTCCACCTGATATCTCACTTTTGCTGTTAGGGCTTTTGAGAAAAGACTTTCTGTTTAGTTGTTGAATGTACTGGAGACTCTTCTCTTACAGACCTATATTAATCCTCTCTAGGGACTTCCTTCAGAATCTGAGGATTAAAAACACAGCTCTTCAAACAGAAAACATCCATATGAAAGAGATCACAGGAGAATGCCAACTCTAAAAACAGCATTCATGCCCATAAACAAACATACACACATACTCACTCACTGATAATACTGTGCATGAAAGAGTAGAAAGCAAAAAGCAATAGATTTGAATACAGTAAAGATTATTGTTTTAACCTCTGAAAAAGGACTGAGGGGGTTATCTATTATGACTTTCTATTTTGTACCTCACAAAGCAGTTTTCTGAATTAATTTCTCTTTTAAACTGAACTACAGCTTATATTTAAACATAAATAAATAAATAAAATGAATATACCTTTCAGACTTCATTTAAACATTTTCAGTGATAGGAATAGTATGTCCCAGACCATGACAAGTTAATTATACTAGTTAATTACATTAGTTATTTATAGTAGTTATACTATACTAGTTAATTATAGTAGTTATACTACTAGTTAATTATATTTGCTGCAGAAAGTGTTTGTCTTCATCCTTGTTTATGAACACATCTGGCTTCTGATTACAACTCACTGGGACTTGTTATAGTGTTGCTTTTCCTTATAGGTATATATAAATTCTAATTAGTCTTTGCTAGTTTGCCAAAATTATTCTTTGGCATTTTTGTCTTCATAAAATAAATAGTAATAAGAAATAGGTCTTTCAGCTTCCTACTTAGATACAACACATGGTGCTTTTCAGTATTCTATCCAATGTTTAAATGTATTTCCTATACTGAGGTAAGAAAGGAACACAGAATTCCAGAAGTTTATGTGTCATTATCAACATCAGAAGGCATATTGACTCTGTCTTCTCCTACTCTCATCGTTTTATACATCAAGACAATGTTAGGCCCTTTGGTCTTTTTACAGTTCAGAGAACTTGTGTTCTGTTTCATCACTTCTTCAGTTTCCAGAAGTAAAGTTCATCTTTAATATATACAGACTTCATCTTTTGGTTCTACATGTAGGACATTACATATTAATAAAATGAGTGTTTTTTACCAGGCTAACAAACTGATCTAGATCACAGCTACTGACTGCTACTCCTGTGCTTGTATTGGCTGCACCTGTGTCAGCAGTAATTCAATACACTTTTCCTATTTCCTCCATATAAAAGTTACAGCACAGGGTCCTGAATCATTCTTTGTGGGAGCTATTAAAATGCAATAATATCCATTTATAATTACACTTAAAAGGGGTTAGTTTTTAGTCATTTAATTTGCTGAAATTCACATTTTCACTTTTATTTTCTAAAAGTTTTTTTTAATAAAAGTTCAGAAAGTTCAATCTATATTGAAAAAAAAAAGAAAGAAAGAAATATAAAGAAGTTAAAACTAATAAGTATCAAGGAAGAAAATAGTGTTAGTTTCTTAAAACATCCTGTGATTTTTATGCCAAATTCATGATATGGAAGGAGGAGAGAAGAGTGCAAAGACTAATTATTAGTTAAACAATGAGACATATTTGCAATATTTGTCCAGTATATAGAAACCAGCTGTATATTTTCAATCTAAAAATGAAGAAGGGAATTTTAATGAAAAAATAAATAAATAAATAAAATAAAACACAATCCACAGTTTAAGGAGCTATGACTTTTTTTTTTTTCTTTTCTAAGAGTTCTGAAAGAGGTTTTAAAAATAACTGACTATTAGAAAATTCCAAATGCATACTCTAAGAATTGGATTTATTTTTTTTTATCTGTCTGTTTTTACAAATAGAAGAACTATAGACAAATGATTAAGAAATTCTTTGTTTAAACCATCCTCATTTACAGCAAGATGAGTAATCAATATGCTATTTTGGGTGCACTCAGACAATCATAGCTATCAATTTAGCTCTGATTTACCATTCTACTGCATTTAATATTGGTCTCCAGCTTTTATGAATGTCTAACAACCCAGGCCAGAAAACCAAAAATCCTTGAGAAATGTCAATTACACTTCTGTACAGCAAGTACATATTGCATGAAGAATATAACTGGCACATATAAATCAATGAATTTGATGAATCATGGACATGAATTTTGCAGTCATTAAATGCTGTCAGGTGTAAATTGTGCATACACATATTTGAAGTGCAAATGTGTATTTGAAGATTTCATGTGTTAGGTGATCTTGAATAGAAAGAGTAGACATTTTAATAAAGTATGTAACTTGGTGTTAAGTAGATGACTTCAGATTGTGGTTCAGAATACACTTCCATTTAGAAGCATCGAGGAGCAAACAGTATTTCCACACAGTCACAGACAACTTGAGTTACTGGTTGGTTTGTTTTTTGTTTGGTTGGTTGTTGGTTTTTGTTTGTTTGTTGTTGTTGTTGTTTTTTCTTTGAAATGCTGGAGCACTGCCGTCCCCCAATTTAAAACTGTAACAATAGAAAGCATTGTTTCCATAGAAACCAAAGAATTTCAAATGGGGGGGGAAAGTAGACTGCAGCACAGTTCTGCCCCTTCATACAAGCAGAAAAGGTAGTAAGCAGACAAGCATTATGAAAAAAATAATTCCTCTCCTCTCCTCTCCACTCTGCTCCTCTTCTCCCCTCCACTCCCCTCCCCTCTGTCTTCTTTTCTCATTTTTGGGAAGTCTTACAGAGCTCATGAATGACAATGATAAGAGCGTCCCATGCAAAGCAAAGACAAAAACTGATGGTGCTGCACTCTGTCATATATTTCCCATGTATGGATGTGCAGTATGCTAGCAACCAGGAAAAAAAAATGCAATTACAAGGAATATATCAATATCTCTACTTACAAACTACTAAGACTTCCTTGAAGTGCCTATTGTGGTTTGCCCTACATTTGGTATGACAAATCCTTGGCACAATTCCTGAAATCTGAAGCTTTTCAACATGCTTTGACTGCCAGTGTATATGCTTTCAGAGGTGTAACATTTGTATAACCAATACAAAAAAGACCTTGAAATTATTGGCTTCAAATTAGCATTGTACTGCTATGTGGAAAACAGAAATGAAGAATAAAAATCTAACCCCATCTTTGAGCAGCAGTAAAGCTTATGTACTAAACAAAATTATTTTCTTGCTAGCCTATTATTTAAAATATATATATATATTTTTTTTTTCCAAGTCTCCAGGGGATAGTTTAAATAAAGCACCACCAATAATTTCATATCCGAATTTACACCATGGAATTCATTAACCATCTCCAGCATAGCAACCCTAAAACAATGAAAACCAACAAGTCAATCTGCAAAAAATAAATAAATAAATAAATAAATAAAACTGTGAAGAACTTAAGGTAGTAAGTAAATAGATATTTACATTCTGTTACTTCTTACCAAAGCCATGTTCGTAACTATCTTAGATGGTTATCAAACCAAGTGCCATTTCTGAAGTTCCAGAGCTCTCAGGGAGATTTTGGCAACCTATGGATCATTGCAGGTTCTTGTAAATAATAGGATTGTTTGGTAAGCAGCCTCAGGCATTTGTTTGTGTATCTTTAAATTGCACCAACTGGAATTTCAATGTGTTATAACATTAAATATATAACTGTCATGGTTTTCAATGGGATAAAGTTAATTTCCTTTGTAGAGGCTCGTATGATGCTGTGATTTGGATTTGTGATTAAAATAGTGGTGATAATACAGAATCACAGAATGGCTGAGGTTGGAAGGGATCTCTGAAGATCACCTAGTCCAACCCCCCTGCCAAGCAGGATCACCTAGAGCACATTGTGCAGAATGGCATCCAGGTGTGTTTTGAATATCTCCAGAGAAGGAGACTCCACAACCCCCTGGGCAGCCTGTTCCAGTGTTCTGTCACCCTCACCATAAAAAAGTTTTGTCTCACATTTAAGTAGAACCTCCTGTGTTCCAGCTTGCACCCATTGCCCCTTGTGCTATCATTGGATGTCACCGAGAAGAGCCTGGCTCCATCCTCCTGACACTTGCCCTTTACATATTTATAAACATTAATAAGGTCACCCCTCAGTCTCCTCTTCTCCAAGCTAAAGAGACCCAACTTCCTCAGCCTTCCTCGTAAGGAAGTTGCTCCACTCCCTTAATCATCCTCGTGGGTCTGCTCTGGACTCTCTCAAGCAGTTCCCTGTAGTTGAACTGAGGGGCCCAGAACTGGATGCAGTATTCTAGATGCGGTCTCACCAGGGCAGAGTAGAGGGTGAGGAGAACCTCTCTCAATCTACTAACCACACCCCTTCTGGTACACCCCAGGATGCCATCCATTGGCCTTCTTGGCCACAAGGGCACAGTGCTGGCTCACTGTCATCCGTCTGTCCACCAGGACCCCCAGGTCCCTCTCCCCTTCACTGCTTTCCATGAGGGCAGTCCCCAGCTTATACTAGTGTCTGGGGTTATTCTTGCCCAGATGCAGGACTCTACGTTTGCCCTCGTTCATTAAGTTTCTCCCCGCCCAGTTCTCCCACCTGTCAAGGTCTCGCTGGATAGCAGCACAGCCTTCAGGTATGTCAGCCACTTCTCCCAGTTTTGTGTCATCAGCAAACTTGCTGATGACACACTCCATTCCCTCATCCAAGTCATCGATGAATATATTAAACAACACTGGTCCCAGTACCGACCCTTGATAGACTCCACTAGATACAGGACTCCAACTTGACTCCGTCCCATTAACCACAACCCTCTGGCTTCTTCCCTTCAGCCAGTTTACAGTCCACCTCACTACTCGATCATCCTGACCACACTTTCTCAGTTTAGCTGTGAGGATGCTGTGGGAGACGGTGTCAAAGGCTTTACTGAAATCAGGATAGACCACATCCACTGCCTTTCCATCATCTATCCACCTGGTTATATCCTCATAAAAGGCTATCAGGTTGGTCAAGCATGACTTCCCATTGGTGAAGCCATGTTGACTGCCCCTAATGACCCTTTTATCCTTGATAAGACTAGAGACAATGCCAAGGATAAGTTGTTCCATCACCTTACCACAGATGGAGGTGAGGCTGACCGGTCTATAGTTACCAGAGTCCTCTTTCTTGCCCTTTTTGAAGACTGGAGTGACATTTGCTTTCCTGCAGTCCTCAGGCACCTCTCCCGATGCCCATGACTTACCAAAGATGATGGAGAGTGGCCTAGCAATGACTTCCGCCAGCTCCCTCAGCACCCACAGATGCATCCCATCAGGACCAATGGACATATGGATGTCCAGCTTGCTTAATCAGTCCTTGACCCAGCCCTCATCAACCAAGGCAAACTCCTCCTTTATTCTGACTTCATCTGTGGCCTCAAGGGTACGGGGCTCCTCAGGAGAGCCTCTGGCATTATAAAAAAAGAAGGCATTCAGTAACTCCGCTTTCTCTTTATCTTCTGTCTCCAGGGCACCCACCTCATTCATTAGTGGGCCTACATTGCCTGTACTGTTAGTTTTATCTGCAGTGTATTTGAAAAAGCCCTTTCTGTTGTCCTTCACCCCTCCTGCGAGGTTTAATTCTAAGGAGGCCTTAGTTTTCCTAGTTGCCTCCCTACGTTCTCTGAAAACAGCCTTATATTCCTCCCAAGTGGCCAGCCCCTCCTTCCATTATCTGTAGACTGTCCTCTTCCACTTGAATTTGCCCAGCAATTCCCTGTTTAACCATTCAGGTCTGCTGGCTCTCTTTCCTGACTTCCTACCTGTTTGGATGGTCTGTTCTTGAGCTCGGAGGAAGCAGTCCTTGAACACTAACCAGCTATCTTGGGCTCTTTTTCCTTCAAGTACCTTTTCCCATGGGATTTCCCCTAGCAAATGCTTGAAAGGGCCAAAGTTGGCCCTACTGAAGTCCACGGTTGCAATTCTGCTCGGTACTCTGTTCCTGCCACATGAGATCCTACACTTCACCATCTCATGGTCGATGCAACCAAGGCTGCTCTCAGCCTTCACTGCTTCAACCATCCCCTCCTTGTTAGCGAGGACAAGATCCACCAGCACTCTTCTTCTGGTTGGCACATTCACCATTTACATCAGGAAGTTATCATTAAAAGGAACCTCCTGGACTGTGGCTGGCTGGCTGAGTAGGCCTTCTAGCAAATGTCAGGAGAGTTAAAATCCCCCACAATAACCAGGGTCTGTGATTGCGAGGCTGCTAGCAGCTGCCTGTAGAAGGCCTCGTCAACTTCCTCATCCTGATCTGTTGGCCTGTAGTAGACACCCACAACAGTATCTCCCATGCCAGCCTGCCCCTTAATTCTCACCCACAGACTCTCAACTCGCTCCTCATCCACCCCCGGACAGTACTTAATACAATGTAGTTGCTCTTTCATGTAAAAAGCAACTCCAACACCTCGCCTTGCTGGCCTATCTTTCCTGAGAAGGACATACCTATCCATGACCACATTCCAGTCATGTGAGCTGTCCCACCATGTCTCTGTAATTGCCACTAGATCATAGTCTCCTGACCAAACACGGATTTCTAACTCCTCCTGCTTGTTCCCTATGCTACGTGCATTGGTGTACAGGCACTTCAGAGAGCGAGCTGAGCATGCCAATTTCACCCTAGGGGGGTGGGAGGTCTCCCTGTTTTCATCAATGGAAAGGCACTGCCCCACTGGTGCAAGCCCAGCTACAATCCCCTCCCCCTTCGGATATAGTTTAAAACTTTGCGAACGAACCCTGCTAATTCCTGTCCCAGAGCCCTTTTGCCCCTGTGAGATAAACCTTTCCTACGTATTACTGTCAGGCCTGATGTCTTATAAAACCAGCCATTATCAAAGAACCCCAAACCCTGCCTGTAGCACCAGTCACATAGCCAATTATTTATGGACCGGATCCTTCTATTCTGTCCCATGTCATGACCCAAGAACAGAAGGAGGGAAAAGAAAATGACTTGCACCCCAGATTCTTTCACCAACCATCCCAATGCCTTGAAATCTTTCTTCATTCCCCTCTGACTATGGGATGCAGCTTCCTCCCACCTTCCTGGAAGATCAGTAGTGGGTAGTGGTCTGTCAAGTGCACCAGGCTGGGGAGTGTCCTGGTGATATCCCTGGTCCTGGCTCCAGGTAGACTACAGGCTTTCCTTCAGTGAGGGTCAACTCTGCATATTGGGCCCTCTGTTCCTCTCAGAAGGGAATCTCGTACTACAGTTACCTTTCCCTCCTTCCTTCCTTCCTTCCCTCCTTCCTTCCTTCCTTCCTTCCTTCCTTCCCTCCTTCCTTCATTCCCTCCCTCCCTCCTTCCTTCCTTCCTTCCTTCCTTCCCTCCCTCCCTCCTTCCTTCTTTCCTTCCTTCCTTCCCTCCCTCCCTCCTTCCTTCTTTCCTTCCTTCCTTCCTACCTTCCTTCCTTCCTTCCTTCCTTCCTTCCTTCCTTCCTTCTTTCCTTTATTGTCTGTCTGTCTGTCTTTCAGAGGCCATCTCGAGGCCTCTTCTGATGTGACCTCATAGGCCAGCCTTCCACCACATCCTCACCTACCTCTCCTTCAAGAGCCAGGGCCTCAAACCTATTAGGGAGGGGCACGTGGGGAAGCGAGGTAGGTAGGGAGGGGGGTTGCCTGCAGTGCCGAACTGGGACTCGCTTCCAACCCTCCTCATCTGTTTGGTCCCCTCCCTCTGCCTGACAGTGACAGGGCAGGGGCTCCACCACCCTCTGGGGGGCATCCCCCTGGCAAGGGGGTTGCTCCCTGTCTGGCACACCAGGGAGTTACTCCACCATTCAGTCTCCTGCTCACATGCCCTGATGCTCCTTAGTCTCTCTACCTCCTCCTTGAGCTCAGCCACCATGGAGAGCAGACCTTCCACCTGAGAGCAGGCAGTCTCCCCGCTCCCCTCCTCCCCCAGCAGCGACAGGCTCAGGCACTCCCTGCAGCCAGAGGCCTGAACAGCCATGTCTCTGGGCAGGCCCTCCATCTGGGTCGCCACAGCATTTTTGGAGTGAGCTCTCTGCCAAGTGGACACCGTGATAGGTGTGCAATCTCACAGACTGCCAATACTTGACGCAGAGCTCTTGCGCCTTGCCACACCAGCTGCACACTGGTGTACACGCGCTGCTGGCCCCTCCCTGCTCATAGTGGGCGGTGACGCATTGCTGCCCTCCTAGAGGCTTTTTCTAGGCAGGGGGCATGTGCGCAGTCGCTGTGGCCCTGGCAACACCCACTCCCTGTCATCCTCTCTCGGGAGAGCTGGCAGGTGCAGCCTGATTGTGCTGCTGTCCCGGGCCACCCGGGGTGAAGCAAGGGCCCGAGATCCCCCTGTAATTCGTGGTTGGGCGCTGCAGCTGCAGCTGTCAGGTGGAACTTTCTGGGCTTGTTTGTGCCCATTGCCTCTCATCCTCTTGCTGGGCACAACTGAAAAGAGACTATTTCCATCCTGTTGACACCCTCCCTTCTGATATTTATATACACTGATGAGATTTCCCCTCAGTCTTCTCTTTTCCAGGCTAAGAGGCCCAGCTCTCTCAGCCTGTCCTCGTATGACAGGTGCTCCAGTCCCTTTATCATCTTAGTAGCCCTCCTCTGGAGTCCCTCTTGTATTGGGGAGCCCAGAACTGGGCACAGTATTCCAGGTGTGGCCTCACCAGGGCTGAGTAGAAGGGGAGGATCACCTTCCTCGGCCTGCTGGTGACACACTTCTGAATGTACCTCAGGATACCACTGGCCTTCCTGGCCACAAGGGTACATTGCTGGCCCATGGTCAACCTGCTGTCCACCAGGATTCCCAGGTCTCTGCAGAGCTGTTCTCCAGCAGGTCAGCCCCCAGCCCGTACTGGTGCTTGGGGTTATTCTTCCCCAGGTGCAGGACCCTGCACTTGCCCTTGTTGAACTTCATGAGTTGTTCTGTAGATGTTTTTAGTTGTTCCAGAGCAGTGCTCACACAAAGCCAAGGACTTCTCTGTTTCTCATACTGCCCTGCCAGTGCGGAGGGTAAGAGTGCACAAGGAGTTAGAAGGGGACACAGCCAGGACAGCTGACCCAGGCTGACCAGGGAGATATTTCACACCGTGTAGTGCCATACTCAGAAATAAAAGCTGGGGTAAAGGAGGGAGAAGGGGGTGATGGCATTTGTCTTCCCAAGAAACTGTTATGCATGATGAGTACTGCTTTCCTAGAAGTGGCTGAACACCTGCCTACTGATGGGAAGTAGCAAATGAATTCCTTGTTTTGCCTTGGTTGTGTGTGAAGCTTTTGCTTTACCTACAAGACTGTCCTTATCTGGTTGCCCAGAGAGGTTGTGGAGTCTCCTTCTCTGGAGATATTCAAAACCTGCCTGTATGCCATCCTGTGGAACGTGCTCTAGGTGATCCTGCTCTGCAGGGGGGTTGGACTGGATGATCTTCAGAGGTCCCTTCCTACCTCAGCCATTCTGTGATTCTGTGATTTATCTCAACACATATGCCCTTGAACTCCCTTCCCCATCCCACCTGGGTAGAGTCAGAGAGTGTCTGTGTGGTGATGAGCTGCCTGCTGGAGTTAAACTGCAAAAATAATTTTGACTGGAAATTTAAATATGTACTCAAACTATCTGGACATTCAAAGCATACTGATCAGAATTCAGAGAAAAAAAAAAAAAAAAAACCATATCCACTGTCCTTTGTTACTTCTGTGGAACCCATAATTCTTGCCAGCAGCATCATCTTCAAAGAACTCATATTTATCAGCAACAAGTGCAAAACAGTAATGTTTAAAAAGTTTCATGAAACTAATACCATGATGTAAAACCATAGCATCATCTCAAACCACTTACAGACCAGTATGTCAGACTACCGACCATTGCATTACTGTGATTATTAGTATTATTTGACCTAATATTCACATTTTCTCCTGATATAAAGGAAGCTTGATAAAACAGAAAAGAAATGCACATTTTTATTTTTTTTGAGTATTTCCAAGCCTCAGAAAATATATTACTTCTAGTGTATTGTAGAAAAGTATTGATGATTTTCCCTTGTAATCATATTTTGAAGACTTAAATTTCAGAATGTACATAATCGTCTAAATAAGCAAAGATCCTGTCTGTGTTAAATTCCTAGAAACAATGTTTTTGTAGCCTATTCTCCTAAGGATATGAGTCTTACATGAACATAATATCCATGTGTTTGTGCATGTGAAAGTCCCTCCAACTGTCTCACGTTAAAAGAAAAAAATTAAAAAAAAAATACAGCATGGTAGGGCTCTCAATGCAGTTCTGTTTCTAGGCTACCAAGTAAAGGAGAGACATGATTAATGCACCAACAGAGGGGAAAGCAGCAATTATAAGGAAGACCTCACAGAGATTCCACAAAGGAAAGAGATGCTATGAAAATCCCAGCTGCATACAAGCTTTGGATGGAGATTGCGTCTTAGACACAAGATGCAGTCACAAGATACAAGATCATCTACCTTCTTTGTTACAATGCTTGTTCTTTACCTGTTCAGATGAGATTAGTGACTGCCTTGAGAGCAATTTGTGTCAGATTTCTGTTCTAGACATTGCTGTCTCCCTGAAAGAACTCGTTCACACAGGAGTCAACAAATGATATTACGTCTGCAAACACACAGGGTATTCCAAAAGAAGTTGCTAACAGTATTTGTAGGAATAAGGAAGCATTTTTGCTACAGAACCTAAACTCTGGGCTTGGAACGAAAGGCTGACCAAAGAGATAACACATCTCTTAACATAAATACATAATAAGATACCATCCAAAATGGAGACATAAATAGTTTTCTAACATAACTTCCAAAATAAAATAAAAAACTTTATGCATAAAACCATGTTCAACTTGGAGGAAATTGCATTTACTTGTAATGAGAGTTTTCCTGTAAAATAGGATAAATACCATGTGTGGTGATTAAAGTGTGCTAGGTTTTGCAAGGAGATATTGTTTTAACTACAAGAAAACGTACTAGGTTTTCAGTGTGCTACAAGCTGAGCTGAGGAGATAACTGGGTTATTTGTGAGTGTTAGCAAAAGGTTGTCAGGGTTCACATGTTGGGAAGTGGTTACATCTGAAAATATTTTCTCTGTTGCACATCTTCAAGCATGGTTCAATTCACATTTAAGCACTGGGTGATGTGAAAATGGAGGAAAGCTAGGTAAAATACTGATACACTTGATACATCAGCAGAGTCAGGGTCTGAGTTTTTCTTTTGAATTTTGGATTCAAAGCCATCAAAGGCGCAAGCACCCTGAGTATCTTAAGGGTGTAATAATCCTTTTCTGTCTGTGGTGGCAAGACAGCTGATTCTTTTGGCTTCCAAGATGAAGACATTCACATTCACTTTCAGTGCTTATGAGTAGTTTTCCTTTACTCTATATCTTTTTGTTTGGTTGTTGGCTGCCTTATTGCTAGTTGTTTGGATCATCATTTTGCTGAGAGAAATTCAGGTAAAATTCCTTGGGAAGTTTGTTATAGGAAGCAAAGGAGGAGTGCAACTGTAGCCTGATGGAGACATCAGCATGTTTGGGTATGTCAACACTGTGCAACAGACCACTGCACGTGCAGTTGCACTGCAAAGGCTGTTCCCTTCTGCAGCTTCTGCCCAGCATCAGGCAGAGTGAATAGGGGGTGGAACAGAGCCATGACAAGATGCTTGGTCTACAAGGCAGCATTGTCCTGCACTTTTGGCACGGCTTCTAATGAGCACATATATAACCACAGTAACATGGCTCTACTGCTTGCAGGTTCAATGCTACTGTAGATCAAGGGTCTCTCCATTTCTCCTGAGGGGCACATGTATGATAGCCAATTCCTGAATCCTGTCTTTCTAGGCTTATATAACTGTGCATTCTGTTTGAAATTATGTACACTCCCTGAAGTTTATGCAGAATCTTTGACTATGCTACCACAATGAAAAACACTGTATATACTGATGTTATGCAGTAAGTGAAGAATATTGTTTAACCTAACAATTCGGTTAACAAAACTAAAGCAGCAGATGCTGTAGGAGAGATGTATAGACACTGTACACTTGCAGCAGACACTCACTTCTTATATTAAAACTTACTAAATCATCTGCATGTCTCTATTAAGAAAAAGCATGTAAATCACTCTAATATCTGCCCCAAAAGTAATGAAGCTGGAAAATTTGTATGCTTGAATGCAGGTCAATGCTTCCAGCTGCTTGGGTTACCTCAGAGATGTCCAACTACTGCCAGATCCTTCATTCCCTACCGTGAGGCCCAGAGTGGATTCAATCCCTATAGAAATCAGAGAAGACCTTGGCAAATGTGTGCATCTTGCCTCAAGAGTAGCGTAACATATCAAGTAATGCAAACAACATAAAACTTGACACAATTACATCTTACTAAATATGTATTTACCAGTCATCATGTTGGTAGGTCAAAGAGATCTGGCTGTGGCTATGTCAGAGCAGTCACTCAGACTAAAGTGATTACAATGGTATCTGTAGATCTCAGACAGGTATATAGGTAGACCAGAAAAAAAATATTTCAGTGTAATAGTTTTCTAAAGTGACTAGCAGTAGTGGGGAAGGGGATTGACTCTTTTCTGGGGATTCATTTAAAGAAACATAATAAGAAAATGTTAAGTTCCACCTCAGTGAGAACCAGGCTCCTCAAACGACACATAGGAAACCACTAGTCACCTTTGAAAATCTTGGTTAATCTTTTCTTTTTTTTTTTCCCTCCTACACTTGTTAGCACATAGGTCACATGCTATTGTTGAGATATTTGAACATAAATAGCCATTGAATTTATAAGAAGAAGCTGTGTTTTAAATGGAGCAATGAAATGGAAAAAACATAATCACCTGCCAAATCAGGTCTAAATTTGGAAATACTATATAGTTTTTGCAATTTCTTTCATATATATATATATGTTAGGTAATTTTGTCGCACACTCAACAGAACATTATGTCATAAAAACTGACCAGATCACATTAAGGAATAGGAGCAGTAAATATAAAGCTGAGCTCAGAAATGGGAATTAAAACTTGTAAATTTTATTCTCAGTTATCCAAAATCAGCTTTTCCAACTGACTCACATCCATCACTTTGGAGCCACAGAACACAGAAGAGCTTCCATTTGGGAATGAATAAAAGGTTCAAAAATGTATAAAGGCACTCAGGTGTCAGAATATCAGATATGAGACCACGTTCTAAGGAACCTGAAGATGTACAACTCCATGGGACCAGATGAGATGCATCCACGAATCCTGAGGGAACTAGCAGATGAAGTTGCTAAGCCACTATCCATCATACTTGAGAAGCTGTAGCAGTCTGATGAAGTTCCCACTGATTGGAAGAAGGGAAGCACAACCCCCATTTATTAAAAGGGAAAAAAGGAAGACCTGGGGAACTACAGGCCAGTCTCACCTTTGTGCCCATCAAGGCCACAGAGCAGATCCTCCTGAGAACTATGCTAAGATGCATGGAAAATAAAGAGGTGACTGGTGACAGCCAGCTGGAGCTCCACTAAGGGCAAATTGGGCCTGACAAAGTTGGTGGCCTTCTACAATGGGGTTAACAGCATTGTTGAATAGGGGAAGACAAACTGATGTCGTCTACTTGGACTTGTGCAAAGTATTTGACACTGTCCCACATTAAATCCTTGTCTCTAAATTGGAGAAATGTGGATTTGATGGATGGACTACTTAGTGGATAAGAAATTGGTTGGATATTTACACTCAAATTGTTGAGGTCAGCAGCTCAATGTCCAAGTGGAGATGAGTGATCAGTGGCATTCCTCGAGTGTCAGTACTGGGACTTGCGATGTTTTGTGGTGTGGTCAACATTCTGGAGAAGAGGGATGCCATCCAGAGGGAACTTGACAGGCTTGAGAGGAAGTCACATGCAAACCTCCTGAAGTTCAACACCTGCACCTGGGTCAGGGCAATCCCAAGCACAAATACAGGCTGGACAGAGAATTGATTGAGAACAGCCTTGAGGAGAAAGGACTTGTTGGTCAATGAGAAGCTCAACATAAGCCATCAATGTGAACTTGCAGCCCAGAAAGCCAACCATATCCATGGTTGCATAAAAAGGTTTATGGCCAGCATGTCAAGGTGATTCTCCCCCTCTACTCTGCTCTCGAGACCCCACCTAGCGTATTGGGTTCAGCTCGAGCCCCCAGCACAAGAAGGTCATGGACCTGTTGGAGGAAGTTCACAGGAGGACCATGAGGATGATCAGAGAGATGGAACACCTCTCCTATGAAGACAAGCTGAGAAAGTTGGGGTTTCTAAGCCTGGGGAAGAAAAGGCTCTAGGGGGACCCCATTCCAGCCTTCCAATACCTAAAGGAGGCATACAAGAAAGCTGGAGAGGGACCCTTTGTCAGGGAGCATAGTGATAGGGCAAGGAGTAATGGTTTTAAAATAAAGAAGGGTAGATTTAGATTAGATATAAGGAATAAATTCTTTGCTCAGAGGGGTATGAGGCACTGGAATAGGCTGCCCAGAGAAGTTTTGCATTCCCCATCCCTGGAAGTGTTGAAGGCCAGGTCAGATGGGCTTTGAGCAACCTGGTCTAGTGGGAGTTGTCCCTGCACATGGCAAGGAGGTTGGAATTAGATGATCCCTAAGGGTCCCTTCTAACCCAAACCATTCTATGATTCTACGATTGAAAAATGAGCCCCCAGGTGAGACAGTCAAAATGAAAGCTTAGCCCGAAGATTTCATAGAATCATGGGATCATTAAGGTTGGAAAAGACCTCCAAGATCATCTGGTCCAGCTGTCACCCTACTACCAATGTCACCCATTAAACCTTGTCCCTAAGCACCATGTCCAACCTTTCCCTAAACACGCCCAGGGACAGTGACGCCGCCACTTCGCTGGGCAAACCATTCCAATGCCTGACTGCTCTTTCTGAGAAGAAGTCTCTCTTAATTTCCAATGTAAACTTCCCCTGGTACAACTTGAGGCCATTCCCTCTAGTACTATCACTGGTTATCTGTGAGAAAAGGCTGACCACCAGATCCCCCAACCTCCTTTCGGGTAGTTGTGTAGAGCAATAAGGTCTCCTGTGAGCCTCCACTTCTCCAGACTAAGCAACCCAGGTTCCCTTAGCTGCTCCTCATAGGGCTTGTGTTCCAGACCCTTCACCAGCTCTGTAGCCCTTCTCTGGACACTCTCCAGGGCTTCTATGTCCTTCTTGTAGTGAGGGGCCCCAGACTGAACACAGTACTCGAGGTGCGGCCTCACCAGAGGTGAGTACAGGAGGACGATCACCTCCCTGGTTTGCTGGCTACACTATTCCTGATACAAGCCAGGATGCCGCTGGCCTTCTTGGCCACCTGGGCACACCTGGGCTCATGTTAAGGCAAGCATCGACCTACACCCCTTTTCCTCTGCACAGCTTTCGAGCCACTCTGCCCCAAGCTTGTAGTGCTGCATGCGGTTGTTGGAGCCAAAGTTCAGGACCCAGCACTTAGCCTTGTTGAACCTCATTCCTTTGGCCTCTACCCATTGATCCAATCCATCCAGGTCCCCCTGCAGGGCCTTCCTACCCTCCAGCAAATCGACACTTCCTCCCAACTTGGTGTTGTCGTCAATTTCTTCTTCATCTGCAAATTTCTTTCTTTTCTTAACTCAAAGATAGGGATAATGATCGATCCATTTGGCAAGATTGTTTTTATGAAATAATTAATGTTTGAAAGGACTGGTGAATATGAAAAACAATGCGAAATCGTATGTGTCATTATTAAAAGAAAATCAGTTACAGCTCTAGAGCTCTCTGGAAACTATAATAGTCATTGTTGAACTCAAGTACATATCCACAGTCAGTCATTATCTTTAAGAGAATGCTAGCTTTAAAGAGAAAAATACAGATTTCGAACACTGCTTTACACATTAGCATTTCAATAAAAGTTAAGAGGCCTCACTACAAAATAAATCTGGGGAATAAGAAAAGTAACAATTCTAATATTAATACTATTAATGATCACTGATGACAAATGGTAGGAAAGCTTATTATTTTAAGCAATTGTCCATAACGACAACCAAATTTTTAGACAATTGTGTTTGGCTCTACTTGTATCTCTTTCCACTCATGCTGATCTGGCATAACTGTTAATGGAGAGTAAATGTTAAACTCTGCACATATAGTCATGGAAACTGAATGTAAAGGGCTTAATTCTCTCATGGTGCAACTGTGGAATTATGCCAGTGCAGAAATTTGGCTCTTCACACGTGCACACGCAAGCACTTGGCTGCCAGTTTTTGTGCATAAAGCTAAACGCAAAACAGAAACAATAACGTAACTTATCCAGGCTCATACAAACGACCAACACATTCTGATTACAAATAAAAAATAATCATATAGATGCATCATTAATACAGTGTAAAATTAATAACATTCCAAAAATAATTTTGTGAAACAAAGGCATTAAAGAAATCTAAATTTGTCAGATTAATTTTTCATTGTGCAGTAGTCCTTTATGTGTAGTGGTGGGGTTAGTAGTAATGCAAGGAAGAGCCACAGTATACAACAGCAATGCAGGGCAGTTCTTCAGCAAAACAAGCAAACATAATGGTAAGCCAAACAAAGAGAACAATGAAAAAACAAGCTACCACTGAAGATGTAAGCAGAGCTTAGTCCAAATACAGCAGAACCTAGAAAGTAGGGGCATCTTCTTTAACAAGAAGGTAGCTGAGAATATGATATGGCTGTTGAACTCTGTATTCATGGAGAATTTTGATATATTATTTAAAGCAGGAATAAAAGGTATTTCAACCATAACCAGGACCTGTGCAGGATTCTGTTAGTTCTTGTCACAACTGGAGACCTATTGGGAAAGAAACTATTGAAAATACTACAGGGCAGCACTGCTAGGCTTCAAAATAAATCTGAGCTATGCTACTCATAGTGAAAGAATGAAACAACTGTACAACAAACACTTGGTCATTCCTCTTGTGTCACAGTTGGAAATCCATGGATGCATCGGGCTACCTTGCTGAGAGGGTTAATGTGTCTTTGCACCACCACTCTTAGTCCTAGCTGTTCTGCCTTTTCTGTTTCTGACTAGCAGACTGTTGCTGGATGAGTCATTGAGCCTACATTGATGGTATTAATACATCAGAGATAGAAGGCTGGAACACTCTGCAGCAATTCTGGGGTCAGATATGGCTTTGTTACTCTTTAGTCGGCTAAAATTGTCTCCTGCAGGTGACCTCCTCTGTTTACACAGACAATCACTTCAGCAGGGAAAATTAGCTTGTCTGTTTGAAATTTACACACACAAAGGGATACCATTTATCTTCAAAAGCCACAAAAGAAGGGATCTTTCAAGAGTACTTTCCTTGTGGAAGACCACTTCCTGGCACTTGTCTGTGAGCATTCCTCTTTTACATGGAATTTGCAAACCTTTCAAGACACAAAAAATCTAGAATGAATTTACAGATCATAGAATAGCTTGGCTATCTGTGCAGAATAAATTTTCTATTCCTAATTTTAGAAGAAAAAAAAAATATTTGTAATTTACTTCTTTTTTCCTCCCTTGAATTTTCTAGAACAGGATCCTCTCTAGTTTTACACATGTATTATTTCATCAAGTTAACATCAGTGTTTGGGCAGAATGCCACAGTGGAGACTAGGCTGTTTTATTTGCATTTTACAGTTTAGTTAATTCTGAACAGAAAAGGTAATAATTTAGCAAAGTTACACTGTACCAGCTAGAGCTGTCTGAGATTGAGCAGAGACACAGAAACATATCCTGGAGCAGCTCAGTCATACAGAGCTGAGCAGCTTTTGTTCACTGCCATTTATTCTGTTTTTCCCAAAGACATTTATTAATACATAATGCAATGGAGCCAAGGCTCACTATGTTCTTTCCTTCCTGCATGATATTTCTATTCCTCCAGGAGAAAAAAGAACAATGTCTTCTGACCTCTTTGCATTGTACACATTTAATAAGAAATACAATCCATTTTTCCATATTACACTTTCAGATTGCCTGATCATTTAACCATCTACCAGAGATATTTATGTTCTACAAAATCAGTAGTAAGAAATTTCACTTCCTGAAGTGACTTTTCAGTTATCCTTCTCTTGCCAATTTGCACATTACTTTCCAGTGATAATAGGTTATATTGTTTGTCAACATGTATGACAAGAGAAGGGAGTGATAAGTAATGATGAATTTGAATTAGTTTGCTAGACCACACTGAGTTCCTTAGACTTAGTGAGCAATAAATTCTTTTTCAGCCAGTGTCATATATCTAAAAGCAGAAAATGAAATCCTCCTTTAAAGAATGACAGCTAATACCTATATTCAAGAGACTTCCAAACCAAAGCTTTTGCTACAAAGCAAATGTGAATTTCCATGGTGAGATAGTGTTACTTCTGCAAATTAAGTTACTGAGATTATTAATAGAAACATTTTTGTAGCTCTTACATGTTTGAGCAATTTGAAGATTTGTTTCAAAACAGAGAAATTAGAACAAAATGCCAAAATTCTGAATAAATTCAGTATAAATAAGGCTCAAAATTCAAGAGAACTTGGCAAAAAATTACAGAACTGAAATAAAACATGACTTAAAGTGTCAAAATTAAACAACCTAGTCTATTCTATTTGCCTTCCAAAAGAGTTTATCTCAAAAGATTTTTTTCGGTAATAGACAGTTCTTTCATATGAAGTAAAAAGGCATAATGAAATCAGATTTTCATACTTACATACAAACAAACTGAGTAGAAAGACATATTTTTCCACCTTGAAGATAATTAAATTCTTGCATAATCTATCAAAGATGTGATGGAATCCCTCTCACTTTAAAATCAGGACTAAGCAGACCTTGCTAAAAGCATTTTATTCTGAAGTTATAGACATGTTTCAAAATTTATTTGTTAAAGTTTTCCATTTGATAGTTCACTAAAATAAGACTCACTTCATTAATGGTCTTTTCAGGCCTTTATAATATTAATTATAAATCACTCTGCATTTATTATGTACCAACCAATAAGATATATCAGATTTTGATAAATGTGCATGTAATAGAACATTTCTTTGTAAATTTATTAATAGTATCCTATAGTTATTAAATTACATACAAGCAATATGATATTTCAGATGTGGTAAAAGTACATCAATTTAACAATCCCTTATTCACATTCTGTATAGGGCTATGCTATAGAACTTACTGTTTCAAGGAATAGCTATTTGAATTATACATTGACATACATCTAGTGTTCATTAAAATATGTCCTTCTGACATATTTTGAAGCATTTTTTCTCAAGTATTCAGTGAATTATAGTGGCAACTCTCCTGATCTTTCCAGTTCTTAAAAGTTAATTATTATTGCAATCATAAAGAGTCCTTTAGTCCTGTATTTCCAAAATTTCCCTCCCTAGCTTTCAAAGCTTGTCCTAACGTATTGAAGTGATTAGTACACCTTCAATTTACAAGCTTTAAATAGTGCATCTACTACAGCTGTGATAGCATAAATATACAGGGAAGGAGGAATTTGACCAGAGAGTCCATATCTCCTTCAGACTATTGATATTTCTGGGAAAAAAAAAGGAAAAAAAAAAAAAGAAAAAAAAAGTTCAATTTGTGGATTTATATTATAACTTGGAATCTTCTACATGCACATATTTATTCTTTCTGTTCTATATGGAAGTTTGAGTTATTTCATATTCTCTTTCCTTTTTTTTTTTTTTGTATTACTTTTTTTTATTACATTATTTAGATATTCCTCATCCCTTGTGCGATATTACATAGAAGTCTGAAGACATTTTATGTTGCATGTCTAAAATCTTACTTGACAGTTTTGTTCACTGCTTGCTAGCAAACCATGGGCGGAATAAGTTATATTTTAGCAAAACCAAAGAAGTAACGAATCTAACAAGTACCAAATAAAACATATAAAGAATAAAAATGTAGCTTGGACATTCGTAATAGAAAAGTAAATATGTAAGAACTGAGCTTAGTCTCCTAACTGTATATTTACCATATAATTTGATGCCAGAGAAAAATAGGCTTAATAAATCATTTAACATATATGCATTAGGTTTACATGAGTACTGTTCTTCAGGCACCAAGGTGCCTGAATCAGAACCAAACCACTGAGGTTCCACTGAGCTCCATCCCTTTGAGGAACACTGGTATGCAGGTATTCTCCTCAAGGAGGTAGAACAAAGGTTGTACAGTAGTAGAAGCATATTCACAAGAATCCTGTAGTTCACACTGATCACATTTTACTTCATTTAGACCATGAAACATAGGCCAGGTTTTAGTTGCTTAAACAGGTGTTTGGTCCCTTTTGAAACACCCTTGCAATTCCCATCAAATCTCTAGTAGTTATACCAGAAAAGGAGAAGCAGGATATAGCCTTTTAGGTCCTGTGTCATATATGCCAGGCCAATGTAGATGTCTCATACATGCCAGCATGTTTCAAATGGCACTAAGTGTTTATTTTAAGGCAGTTAAACTGAGAAGATAGAGAGCAAAGAAAAACAATGAATGCATTCAATGTCTCAATTTCTTCCAAACCTTCAAGAATTATAACCATAAGACATCAGTCAGATTCTGCCAGAATGCCATGAGTTTATCCATGGACTTCTTTCGAGAAGTGGGGTCAATCTACAGTGTCTCCAAATACTTTGTTTCTTCCTTACTTGGTCATACAATTGAAAATGTTACCACATATATATTTGACCACACAAAGACAACAACAAGAAGAAACAACAACAACATAAAAACCTCCTCACTTCTCTCTTCTGCCAGACTTTAAGATATCTGTTGCTAGATTCTCCTTCTAGACTCACCAGCCCTCAGAAAATTCCTTGTCAGAAAGTTCCCAAATGAGCATTTTTAGGATATCAAAGCTTTTCAGCTGTTGATCTGTTGCTTAGTTACCAACTCCCTGGAGTTATTACTTTGTTTGGAGTTATAACAGCTTTGTCCTGAACAGGAATCAACATTCTGTCCAAACGGGCTTCCACCTGAAAAGAGGATCATCAGTGTTTAGCAGCCCTCTGATCACCTGTCTTTAAAACTGCAACACAGAAAAGGAAGTAAAAAGATGATAGAGAGGGACATCAATTCCACATACAAAGTGTATTTTACAGACTTAACACATGAACTCATGGAGTATCTCCAGTATCAAACAGAAATTGAAGGTTCTGCACAGACAGGTTCACAAACTGTCATATCACATTTGGAAACAGAAATCAAACTCCTGAAACTCTAACTGTGAAGGACAGCCAAGTCAAAGGTTCTGGCAAAGTCTTATCTAAAATTTAATAGAGAGCTGTTTAATTTAAGATGTTAACATTAAAAAAAATATCTGGAAGACACCCAAGACATTATAAAGCTATGATTTTCCAAATATTCTTCACTTAGTACATCCTTTAATACCATCTTTCTCATACAAATAATTAAGCATTTCATTTTTTTTAAATGTCTTGGGAATTAACATAATGTCAATTTTCTGTTCCAAATTCTGAATGCAAATACGAAAAGAAAGTATATAGTACAAAGGGGCCGTATAGTTTTTTTCTACAGACAGGTTGTAGAGGACAAAGGGGTTTTGGTGTCAATATCACATTTATTTCCTACTCAGTCTTCACCCTGCAGAATGCAACACCTTTATTACCTTTAATAATGAAAGCCTATTATTTCTGCAAGCAATTCTTGGCAATCCTAGCAAATCCCTCGCATAGTTGAAGTTGAGTATATTTGATATGTGGGTATTTATCATCATTTTAAGAATGAAATAACTGGAACTTAAAGTAAAATATCTCTGTCCAGTTATATTTCTCAAAAACACAATCCTCTGAGTCATCAGGAAAATCACCAAGAAAACAACCACACCTTTATATACATATATACATGGACCATAACAGAATATATTATAAATTTGTTATGCATTTACACTTAGGCCATAAAAGAAAAAACATACAACATACTGTACACAGACACAGATATACATATATATTATATACACTTACTCTTTAATTTATATATATGCATACATACACATGTATATAACCATGTATACTAGTGTATGTGTGTACATACATAATATACATATATATATATAACATATTCTAGCATTACAGACTTATTTATATCCTAAAAGAGCAATTCACACACACAGAAAAAAAATCTTATTAATAAAAATCATCATTTTCTCCATTTCCTCTTTTCACAAAATCTGACCACAGCAAAAATAATAATAATAAAATAATAATAATAATAATAAAATAATTGCTCCTTGTTGCTTTTTTAATCCTTCACACAATACCAGTGGTTTCAAAATACATGTTAATTCTGGATAATTTGCCATAATCTCAAAAATCCCAGATAGTTGTTAAAGATAAATAAATAAATAAATAAGACAAAAATATTTACTAAACTTCAAAAGTCATAAGAGACTTTTCCTGAAGTCCTAAGATGCATTTGGCTCATATGTTTTCCTGCTTAAGAAAGAGGGTCTCCTCACAGAAACGCTATCCTCATTTGCAGGACTAAATAAAGGGGTATGCATCAGAAGGTTAGAGAGAACTAGCAAAAGAACTGTAATAGTGAAATAACACTGAAATTTTTTCATATTAAATCTGTCATGTGACAAATCTATTAAAAATGGTAGTTTTATCTTGAGATCACTCAATGTGTGATGAAGCTATCTGTCTCTCTTTACACTCAACTCTGCCAAGAGTTCAACAGACTGCAGTTGTATGGCCTCAGAATTCACTGCAAGAAATGAACATTTACTTGACTAAAGACAAGGTTTTATCAGAGAGGAGAAGATGATGCATTACACAGCTCCACATTCAGCAGTCAGTGTCTTCTGAAAGCCTCTCTAATCGATGGCACTTCAGTGGAGAAATGTGAAACTTTAATAGACTCCCATTTGCAGTTTCACTCATAACTGAACTGGCATTTGACAGTAGATAATTTAGGTATGGAGCCACTCAGCAATAGCTAGGCTTGCCAAGCCTGATGTTCAAACTTAATCAGTTGCCACGGGTAGATAGCTGCACATCCTGCGGATCGCAGACCTTCAGAGAACTCAGTGGTGCAGGATATCATTTGCAGAGGGAGCTTGGCTGCTGGAGCATGCTCATGGGCTGCTGTGGAGCCACTGCTCAGCAGGAGGGAAGGATTTTCCAGCCCAGAACAAAGCCCTGGTTGCAGAGCTGAGATGATGCCACAGCTGTGTGGCCATGATGGGCTGTGGCAAGCTGCCAAGGCCACATTCTCATGCAGATTTAGGCCTGTCAGTGTGCAGTGAACCTGAAATTGGTACAAGGAGTGCAAATGTGGGCCCCTTTTTGGAACAACTAACCTCACCTATTCAACTGTTTGGAGAAATTAACTCGGAACTTTGATCATATATCATAGTGAAGGAAAAAAAAAAAAAAGAAAATAAAAGAAAAAAAATTTACTTTTTACCCTCTGGTGGGGTAAAAATCAAAAATGTCTTATACAGCCTCAGAGGACAGCACAATCCACTCTACACACTCTTGTAGATGTTGCCTGTGTAAATGCTTTCTGTGAAAGCACAGCTACACATTTCAAATCTATTTTATCTACTTTGTAAAGAAGGGAATTTTTAACAAGTGCCTATGGTAGAAACAGAAACAAGGAGACATACAACATGTTTCTTCCATACAACAGAAACATTCAGCCAAAGGTGATCTAGGGATGAGCCAGTGACTCCCACATTCCCAGCATGGCTTTGATAAATTGGAAGTGTCATTCCTTGGGGAAGAGTCAGAAGCAGAAACAGTGTTTCAGGTAAAGAACTCCACAATACCAGCAGTACATATGTTATATTGCATCCTCACACTCAAATCTGGCAGTCTTTACATAAATTGTTGGAGTAATTCTACAAAGTTTAAGCTGATGAAGATTCCAGAAATAGCAAAGAGTATTACAGGGGGAAAAATCCCATCTTGAGTATAACTTTGTAGCTGACTCTTCTGTGCAGTATTTTCAAAACCTGCAAGATTGGATATGGTTCATGGAGCTAGACATGGTTCATTAGACAAGTGTTCATAATGGCCTCCTGTTACATCTGCTGAAAGTAAAATGCTTTGATCTTGCATCCAGGAGCAGATTTTGAGACTGCCTACGATATCATGCATGCTGATGGTAATTTACCCTTAATTTTCCCATTCAGTTTGCACTGCAAAACAGCAGGGTGGTTGGCTTAACTCTAAATGCTGTAGTGTCAAAAAATCAGCAGGAGCCACTGCCAGTATTCATGTGAATTTTTTCTCTTCAGATTTGAAACAGAAAGACTTTACATTTATTTATTAATATTCCATAGCCAAGGAGATAGACAACTATCCTATCATATTCCATGAGACTCCCAGACATTTATTAAAATCAATTGACTGGTTTATTCATCTTCAGCAATCAACTATATATGCCTCTATCTGTTAACTCAAATTCCATATTAATTGAATGCTATATTAATTCTTAATTACTTTCATAAGTATATTGCTAATATTTATTGACACAAAACTTTTTTTTTTTTTCCCTCTTAATGAAGCTGAAGATATATGGCCAAAGTTTCATTGTTTTCACGTGTTTTGTTGTTGTTTTGTGTTTTGTTTTGTTTTGTTTCTTTAAGAATATAAGTTTGGTTTGCCGGGAAAAAAAAAATAATAATCCTCTTATTTGCTTCTAAATTCCTATGTTAGTCTAGAATCAGAAAACCCAAGAGGTTTTTTTTGTTGTTGCTGTATAAATCAGATATTTTCATGTACCTGGTGTATTACATGTTCAAAATGGGAAACAAATCATTGGTCCAAAAGGTCTCAAGACACAGTGAATCTGATTCAATACATTTCTTCAGAAAATAAAAGTGGTGTGTATATATATGTGTGTGTGTGTGTATATATATTAGTCAAGCCAGGAGAATTTTCTGCTTGAGAACTGAAACTCCCATGGAGTAATATTAACCATAAATAAATGGCACTTTTATTGTTTGTTTCATCGAAATGAGGATTTCACTCTCTGTTCGTGGCTTCCACTCTCCCAGTAATACAGACCTTCAAACGTAATCTCAGCCACAGGCTGCTGCTTCTGCTTCACAGCAACAGGGTCTCTCAATAGTCCCTGTTTGCAGAGGGGATTCAGCTACACATTTTCTCCCCTCTTCTTACTAGGATGAACTGTGAATGATTTAGCTATAGAAAAATGTGACAGCCACTTAAAAATACATGCAAAGAAAATCCACCTCAACAGTAATTTATTATCCAGACCCTGCTCCAGAGCAAAGGGTAGGTGGCATAGTTTTACTAAATGAGTCAAAGAACTATTCTGTACAATATATCTTTGAAGTGGCAAGTACTGAAACAGAATATAAACCTAAAACATTTTTTGAAATTTTTCATGATGGTTTGATGAGAAATAAATTGAAATAGAAAGAATAACAAAATCCTTTTAAAAAGCCTGTTTTATTTTTTTTTATGTTTTATTTTTTATTTTTATATTTTTTTCACTGGATTGTCTTATTCTCCTATACAACACCTAGGTAAAAATCTGAACAGTCTAAGCCCTGTCTTTTTGAGAACAGCACTGCTCTTCATAAATTGATTCTTAGTTTATTAATTATATTCTTCTATTTTATGTCTACATACATTGTTTATTCTTGTTGTCATAAAAATAAAAATAAAAAAGATCACCAACTTTAATGCATCGCATTTTAATGAGGTACCAAATCTAACTAATGACAAACATCATCACTCCTGTGATGCATTTCACAAACACAAAAAGTGAGCATTTAAGTATGTTTAAAAATGAAATCCAGAATTTGGGAAAGATCACTAAGCACATGACCAATGTCATTCATTTCAGTACTGCTGGAAGGTATTCACAAACTAGAATGATGGATAGAAGCAATGAACTTCTGATAACAACATATCAGGAGCCCAAATCTTACTTTTAAATGCTTTTAAATTCCCCCTGAAGTTATGAGCTCTTAGGCTACCAACAGATGTTGGGTGCATCTCACTTCATGTAGGTGTCTAAAAGTTAGTACTCTGAATCTAGTCTAGTTATCCAAGAATATCTTCATCAAATCCTTCCTTTCTTGGGGATAAACTTACATTTCCAAAAGGCAATTGATCTCGTACAGAGATAGATGATTAAGATTGGGAAGATGCCTTGTCATCTCTAAATGTCTCTCCACAGACTGGAAAGGGTGGATAGATTAGACTTCAGGGGGTTATTTTTCAACAGGTAAAGTGAGATGAATTCCCCTGTCACTGAATATGCACTGCTGCTTAAAAAGTCCTTAGGCGTGAGCTTAGGTAATACCATTGAAAATATATAATTACAGTGGAATGGAGTACTTTGACCTTAAGAGTATTCTTGCCAAAATATTATTCTTTTCCAACCCAAAATGTTTTACAGATCTATATCAGGTTTCTACTTCTGACTAATTATGTAGTTGCTATTACATGCTACATAAGTATATAGACAGTCCCCCACCAGTGTCTGATTTTCAAAGGTCTCTCCCATAGCTCAGTCAGCGATGTCTGATCCTTCTTAGCCTAACTAAGACAACAAAACAATACCTCCAGAGACTTGAATCACTGTCTAGAAATGACAAATCCTTTCAATGGGTACTAAAGAAGGTGGATAAGGCAGAAGTTGGGGGTCATCTAGGCTCCTTATTGGGTTTAGTGAAATGTTTGAACTTGGATGGAGTGGGTCCCAGCCAAGTGTCCCACCTCAGGAATCAGACAAAGAAAATAAGCAAAAGCCAGCTACCACAGTGTATAAGATGGTAAGGTTGTTAAATGAAACTTCCATAAAACAGGTCTTTAAAAAATTATATTATTACTAAACTACAGTGTAAGTCATAAAAATTCAATTTCAAATTCAAAATTCAATTCTGTCACTGTCTTGAATTTTGCTTAAAAAGCCCACTGCTGTTTCCACTTGCCTGAGCTTGTGTACATGTTATGCAACTGTACTCCACAGGAAATTTGAATCTATGACAGCTCTCAGTATGAGACCTGAACTCTAACAAAATAAATAAATAAATAAATAAATAAAAATAAAATAAAATAAATCCTTAGCTGGGAGATCAGCAGTGCTAAGTCAGTATAATTTCCTAAATGCATGCAGTGGATGACCCTGCAGTTGTGATGTGCTGATATCAGTGCTGGTGAGGTCAGTGTTAAGCCTATCTGCTTGAGAATAAGATTGATGGAGTTAGAACATGTACCTGTTTTTGGCAGCTGTGAAAGTCAGATTGCCAGTTTTACATAGAAATGAAAAGTGGTAGGGAATCAGGAAACATGATTACAAAATCATAAAACAATGAATAGAGCAATCAGCTGCAGGTACAATTCTTGGAAATGCTTCCAACACATCTATCAAAACTAAATATTATGTTTTCTGCTACATCTAGCCTATTAATAAAGATAAATTTATGTTAATATGCAGAAATGTAATATAATTCAGATGTTTATGTGACTTCTGATTAAAAAGAAAAAAAATAGTGTAGTTTTGCACTTTTGCAAATTAAATTGTGTAGCATTTTGTTATAAAATTCACAAGCACAACCTTCATGGTGAATGATATTTAATAATCTGGTTTACTGTATAAAACACAACATTTGGTGTAAATGATAATAAACAATCTACTTTTTAATTAGTTATTTCAGTTTTAGTAAGCAAGTTCCTACTAATGTTCCAGTTCTACTCTGTCACTTTATTTTGTCTGGATCACCAGGTAATGTTACAATTAAAGAAGTTATAGCTTATCATTATACTAAGCTAAACGAAATGTGAGAAGCTTGTTGCTTCATTCCCGTATGTCTGCTGAATTTCTCCTTGTAGAAACATAATGACATTGATAAATATAATTCTTTCCATTTTTTTTTTCAAACTTTAAAGCACACATTTATTTAACCAAACACTAACAATATTTCAAAAGGCCTGAAGATGTTAGTTTTCTCATTATTACCACAACTATTTACTGGTCATAATAATGTGTTGTATTTTTACAGGCTAGTTAGGAGAACACAGCCATAAAATTTCATTATATTTATAAGCAGTGTCATACTTGTAAGGTGTAGTCATCTGGATGATTAGACAAGACAAACTAAGCTCAGCATGTAACTTATACTCCTGGCTATATGGTCGGACGGTGAACTCAGACTGGATTATCTTGATTTCTCCTTCAGAATTCTTCATACAACTTTCTGAACACTTAGAAGAAAACAGGAGGCAAAGATGTCTTGCCTGAACTTGATAAATAGAAAGGTTAGTAGTGTCTGGATTTTTTTAGAGAAGAGTACCAAGGTTTTCAAGGGTAACTAATTGTTTTGTATGTCCAGTAAAATATTTACTTAATAACAATGACACTGTGTGATTAGTTTCAGTTCTTTAATTTGTCAGGATTTTAATCCTTAATCCATAAATTATGCTGGAATTAACTCAGGAAAATTAAATCATTTTCAATGCTAAAATAAGAGTATGAAATTCAAATCCACCATTTTCTTCAACACTGTTCTAAACTGCTGTATATGTAATTTTGAATGTCATAATGTTTGTTTTTCAACAAGTAGAAAGTCTTTACATCTTGCATCTGTCCATGTGCAAAATGAGCTTTGAGCATTAAAATACATTATTTGTACATTTGGTTTTATTTTTTTCTGGCCAGCACTCATCTCAAATTTACATTTTTTTACAGTATTATAAAAACAAGCACACAAGTAAATAGAAAACTGGAAACATGCCTCTTTATTTTTTTTCTTTGTCATTAGTAGGACATTGTCCTACTTTGCCAAGTTTCTGAAATGAACCTTGTACTGCTGGTTCACTGCATGTTCCCAAATGAATAGAGTTACAGGATAAAAATGGAATTCCTGAATATGCCATAATGCTAAAGAATATATCTTTTTTTTAAGTTTTTGTAATGAATTTTCTAAAATTAAAAGGCAATGAACACAATTTTCTGAACAATGAGAGGTTTGTATTAGATCTACAATTTGAGCCACTGTAGGTTTTTGCCACATTTTTCTGAGGTTTGTTACTTTTTAAACTGATTTGCATGTATCATGAAAGTTACCCAGCTGTTCAGATGAATACATTATTTTGGCTTTCAAACAAACACATACACAAACACACAAAGCAAGACTATGCTGTGTGCGTGGGGAAGGAAAGGAGGAATAGACTCAATTATATATTATGCTTCATATATAAAAGAATTATATTTATACAGAGAAAACAAAAGTCAATTTTAAAAATAAAGGAATATATATGCCATATAAGTGAGTATTAAATGCCTTTCTGCACTGTGAAACATTGGTAAAGATTAATAAGACCAGGGAAACGAGACACTCTAAATGAGGCACTCTAGGAAAGGAAGAAAGACACTCAGTCAGCTTCAACAAAGAAGACAGAAAGTGAACATGACGGTCTTCTAACGTATATTGAACAGTTCTTAGTGTCTAACACTAGGAAATAGAAACAACTTTACACAGTACTTACTACCTGTTGCATTTTTTCTCTGAAATTTCCACATAATTTTGATAATCCCTTCCCAGAATTTATGAACCACTTGTTCTGCATTCTAAAAATCTCCTGAGAAATATCTTTTTTATAAAATTTAGATGGAGTAAAGTTTAGATTGTAACTGTTTTTCTAGCTGGGATTAAAGCCTCATATAAGCCTGTACAGGTCCACCAAGTGTTATGGTCTTGTTTAAAATGGACACCTTTGGGCAGTGTTGCATCACAGTCACAGAATAGTAGAGGATGAATGGAGACTCTGGTGATCATGTAGTCCAACCTTTGCTCAAAGGTTGCTCAGGGCCATGTCTAGTTGGATTTTGAGTACCTCCAAGGTAGGAGACTCCAAAACCTCTCTGGGCACCCTGTATTAGACCACCCTGTCAGTTAAAAACCAAACCAAACCAAACCAAACCAACCAAACAGACAAACAAACAAACAAAAAAAACAACTAATGTTTAAAAGCAAAACTCTTGTCCTCTTAACCTCACCCTGTCAGATATTGACACATTGATAAGATCCCCCTCAGCCTTTATTTCTCCAAGCTGCACAGTGCCATCTCTCTCAGACATGTTTTGTATAATAGATGTTCTAGTCCCTTAATCAATATTGTGGTCCTTCTCTGGACTTGTTGCAACATGTCCATGTCTTTTTTGCACAAGAGAGCCCAGAACCGCATCTGGAACTCCATATGTGTCTCACCAAAAGCTGAGCACAGGGGAACAATCATTTCCCTTGATCTGCTGGCAAGATTACTCTTGTTGAAGCCTAGGAGGCAGCTGACTTTCTTTGCTGCAAGGGTACATTGCTAGTTCTTGGCCAACTTATTGTCTAGTATCACCCCTTGTCCTTTGTAAAGCTGCTTTCCAGCCAGATAGCCCCTAGCTTGCAGTGGTACATTGGACTGCCCCTCCTAAGGGCAGGACTTTGCACTTCCCCTTGTTGACTTCATGAAGTTCCCATTGGCCCACTTCTCCAACCTTCTCAGGTTGCACTGAATAGAGGTATCCCATCTGATGTATCAGCTGAGTGGTATATCCCAGTTGTATATTATCTGCAAACTTCTCGAGGGTGCATTCTCCCTCATCATCCAATTCTCTCATGAGAATGCTGAACAGCATTTGCCCACTGTGGACCCCTAAAGCATACCACTAGCTTCCAGCTCGATATTATGCCACTGATTGTGAAACTCTGAGCCTGGCAGTTCAGGCTGTTTTCAGTGCATCTCACTGTCCTAGTCTGTACTTTATCAGTTTGTCTGTGAGAATATTATGGGGGGCAATGTTGAAAGCATTATTAAAATCAAGATAAACAATATCAGATGCTCTCCTTCTGTCCTCAGAGCTAGTCACTTCATCAAAGAGGGCTATTGGTCTGGTCAAACATATTTCCCCTTCAAAAATTCACGCTGACTACTCCAATTTCATTCTTGTCCTTTATATTTTTAGCAGTAGCTTCCAGGAATACTTCCACTATCACCTTCCCAGGGATTTCAACAAGGCTGACTAGCCTGCAGTTCCCTTCAAACTAATCTTTCAAAGGTAATCCAGTGTGACCTTGTAATGACAATGGTTAGCTTCCTCATTGCTCTTGGGTGCATCCCATCAGATCCTGTGGGCTCATGTATGTCCAATTTATTTAAGTGTTCCTGGACCTGATCCTTCTTCAGAGAGGGTAAATGTTTCTTGCTCCATACTTTCCAACTGGTGTCAGGACCCTGTGAGTGCAGTAGGCAAGTCTTACAAATAAAGACTAAGGTGAACAAGGTATTAAGCACCTTGCTCTTCTCTGTGTAATTTTAGTATAAGAAAGAAATACTTTCTATGGAACCTAGACAGGTTCCTTTCAAATTCTACTAGGTTTAAACTGACAATTTTCATTTGACCCTCCTTTCCCTACCCCTATGTGAAAGGACTGGCTTTCTACTCCAAAATTATGGGAGAATTAGTTCTGCAGTAGATTCAAGCTTCAGCAGACCAGATACACCTTTTGTATGATTACCTCTCTTTTCTTTTCTTGGTCAGTAATAATAGTTTTCTTCAGTAAGCCTGGGTGTAGTTCTTAGTATAAGGTAACATAAGAAATAGTACAAGATAGCCATTAGAGAAAGAATAATCAATGACTATGAGCATCAATTTTCCATATGAGTCACTATTACACACAGCCTCAATATATTTGATTTTGTTGCGCTAAGCAGAATTTACAGCAGACTCAGGGACTTCCAAGGGCAAAAGATTAGAAGTAGTCCAAGTAACCAACATAGTTATTCGCCTATTTGCACTCTGACAAAATCTTAAAATCATGGTTAGTTACCTGTATTACAGTGAGACAGAGGTTGCTATCTACAGATGTCTGAATCCTTAAAACTTTGTTGCTGAACTTCAATAAAAAAATTACCCTAACATAATAACCCTGATATCATTTCTTTGAATTTACTTTGATATTAGCTATCCGTGTTTCAAATCTGATAGCAATTTTAATTTCATTCTATATCTATACTGTTGTGGTTTAACCTGGTGGACAGCTAAGCACCACACAGCCATTCACTCACCCTCCCCCAGAGGGAGCTCTCTGGAATGGGGGAGAGAATCAGGAAAAAAAATGAAAGCCTGTGGGTTGAGATAAAAATAGTTTATTAGGACAGAAAAGACAGGAAAATAATAATAATAATGATAATAGTACTACTAATAATAATGTGTACAAAACAAGTGATGCACAGTGCAATTGTTCACCACCCGCTGACTGATGCCCCCAAGCAACTGGTCCCCCCACCTTGGCCAGCCCCCCCCATATTAATTGTTCAGCACGATGTCTGATGGTATGGAATACCCCTTTGGCCAGTTTGGGTCAGCTGTCCTGGGTCTGTCCCCTCCCAGCTCCTGCTGCACCCCCAGCCTGCCCGCTGGCAGGACAGTGTGAGAAGCTGAAAAGTCCTTGGCTTAGTGTAAGCACTGCTCTGCAACAATTAAAACATCAATGTGTTATCAACATTATTCTCATCCTAAATCCAAAACAGCACCCTACCAGCTGCTAGGAGGAAAATTAACTCTATCCTAGCCAAAACCAGGACATATGCAATCAGCATTTTTGTTTTACAAATATTATCTCTGACATGATTTACCATGTATATCTGTTCTACACCGTTTGCCATTTACATGTTCAAGTAACTGTTCAAGTACATTTTTTTTCATCTGTGATCATGAAAAACTTGGACTTTTTCCACTCTTATTAATAGGAACCTTGAATTATTGTTATATCTGAGGAATCATAGAACCATAGAATCATTAAGGTTGGAAAAGACCTTCAAGATCATCTGGTCCAACCATCACCCTACTTCCAATGTCACCCACTAAACCTTGTCCCTAAGCACCAGGTCCAACCTTTCCTTGAACACCCCCAAGGATGGTGACTCCACCACTTCCCTGGACAACCCATTCCAATGCCTGACTGCTCTTTCTGAGGAGAAATGTCTCCTAATTTCCAACCTAAACCTCCCCTGGCGCAAAGTGAATAGTGCATAATACAGATTTGTCAACAGGACTTTTTGTTTTCTAACACTTAGTTAGGGTCTAAAGCTTCATTTGGAACTTCATGCATGAGCTTTCAGCTTTACATGTGGTAAGCTTACCAGAACAGGTGGCTGGCAATAGTTTTGCCCGTGAGTTATTTCAGACTTTGACCTGAGAATAGTTGTCCCCAGAATCTTGAGAGAAAGAAATTAATTGTAAAAATAAAAAGGGGCAAGAAAAAGTATTTCCAGACTGTGATTACAAAAGTTTCCCTTTTTCTTACTGCGACAAAGCTGACCTTTTGAAGTTTGCAATGACAAAACTGCTACAAATCCAAAATAAACAATCCTTCAATAACAACATACTCAGCTGTGGTATTATGCTTTGTTGGCATATCTTGCAAACTACTGGAGTGATTTTATCATTAAATAGCAGGTTATTTTAGAAAGCTTATTAAAAAAAAAAAAAAGACAGAAGGATAGTGGAAATGGGAAAGAACAATGGGACAAGAATGACCATTTTGCATAGATTCTCAAAACAGCAAATAGGGGTAGGTATTCTAGAAAAAGAACTCAAAGTGGTAACATTGTCATCTGTGATATAAATAATTGAGCATGGTTTCTCAGATTACAGCTGAATGTTCTCTAGTTCTCCAGCAAAAGGATGAAGAGGATTCTGTCATTCCCTGCATATTGACAGAACTTGGGTTGCAGAGGAAATTAATATGTAAAAATAAATAAATGAATAAAATACACATTGAGATGGTATATAAACGTGTGCTTTTTATATGCAATCACATTTTATCTGTAATGTGAACCAAGATCCAATTTCTGAAAGATCTTTCCAAGTTCCACAGTTTAGAGTTAACCTTTCCTATATGGAAATGCAGAATTTCTGGGACATGCAAATATGTCTGTAAAATGAGTACTCCTGAAGAGTAGAGGGTTGATTCATATTTCTAAAGTCTGAGGCAAGTGAGCCTGAGGACTAGTAATGCCTCAGGTAATGCCTAGCACATGTAGCTCTAGACAGCTATACAGAAATTCTTCTAGCTAGTGAACAAATAGCTTTTGTGTATGGGAATGCCTATAAGAATCTCTGTAGCGAAAAAGGTAAAGAGAAGCAGCAGGATAGGAAGAATGATCACTAACACAGGGCACTGGAATCCATACTGAAATATCTGGAATTTACCAAATAAATATTATGAAGAAACTAATGTTGAGAAGACAAAGGAACTGAAGGGGTCTTGATTTTCTCTATCTATTCATGATTGTCTATTTAGGGTAAGGAAAGAGCTGAGACAGTCTGGGGTTTATTAAAATCTTCATTCAATTTTCTTTTGTTAATTAAGAAAAATCAAGGAAGAGATATACAAGCTCTATTTGATTAGAAGTATTTATGCAACTTTCTGTCCTAACAGATTGCATTTCAAAGTCACATTCACAAAGTCACAAGTGCTTTAAAGTAGCTCTCTTCTGATCTTTTAGATTTAATTATTCAGACTTTTTTTTTTTTTTTTCTGGATATGCTAACATCACATCACATGCAGAGTCTGTCTCATATTTGTCCAACACAGTTTATAAGACAAGGCTTTAACCCGCGACACTTAAGCAGTTGTGCTCTGCTTTCAGGCAGCAGCCAGATACTCAAGCTGTCACCTTCATAAGCATCAGTTCTCTTGTGTTCCTGAATCTCAACATCTCTTTCAGCAGCATGTGTACCTCCCAGTGCCCTCCACAGATGAACAACTTTGCATTAGATAAACAGGCAGATTAGTGCTTTCAGGACTAGATCCTACCCAATATCCTCTATACTTTTCACTCCTTTCATCATATTAAAACATTTGTGGGTAGTTCTTCCTCTGTATAAAACAGGTGAGCAAAGTTTCATATAGAGAAACATTTAACTCCTATAAATATCGGATACAAAGCCACATAAAAAGATCTGATTTTCACTGCATAAATTTTAAATTGATGTCTAGCATTTATGCTTCCCCCCAACCCCCCATTCTCTTGAAAACAGCTCCTCTGCCACTATAATTATTTTTTCCATTATATTAATTTCTCCACAGTACATTGCTTGTTCATGTCATATTCTTCAGTGCCACGTATACCACAGTTGTGATTTTAGGAGGTCCAGTAGATTAGGTTTGGGGCATAATTTTCGCCCTCTAATCAGACGTAAATTAACAATGAACTGCATTGACACACTCACAGTAATTTATTTCTGTTGTGTATGTACTCTGTTAAGTATGTATTCAGAGTAGTAGGTCCAAAATTTGACTTAGATATAACCAAAGATAGAATTTAACTTACAGGTAAGTTGGTATTAACATTCAAATTTCTCTATGATAGCTATGATACTTTATTTTTATTTATTTATTTATTTATTCATTTATTCATTTACTTATTTATTTTCCTGTATCCTGTAAAAGGTACCTGTCTCAGATAGCTGTAGGATAATTAATACTGAGTATTTACTTTAGAATGACAAAAGTCACAGAGCCTTTTCTTTTTTTTTTTTTTTTTTTTTTCACTTTTAAGACATGAACACCAGCTATGGGCTAGCTTGCTTATTTTTAACTGCATTCCTTTACTATATAAAATGAAAATAAGAAGAAGACCTTGCAACATCACCCTGGGCCTGGCAACAAATTCTATACTGAGATCTTTCTAGTGTAAATTAGCATAACTCTCTCTTTGTTTAATTAAACTTGCTGACATTTATGCCTCCAGCTTTTTAATGTTCCAGAGGTGATTCTCAGAGCTGTAGCATATCTCAGTCTTTACCAGTGCACCTGGGTTAAAGTCAAATAGGGAGGAGATAGTCAGCAGCTCTTTAAATCAGACCTGTGTATTAGAGCCTTTCAAGAGATGTATCCTTTTATCTCAAGGCTGGATTAAAATATAAATATTTAATTTGAGGTCTTTTTTTTTTTTTGTCATTCAGGCAGTTAGATTTCTTTTTCCTTTTTCTTGAAAACAAACCCAGTCACTTCGGGTTCATGCAAAATATTTTGTTCAGTCTTAAGTCTTAATATTTTATTTCAGTATATTTGAAATAAGAAACAGAGAAGCCACATTTCAGATAGTAAAATGTATCATGATTTTACATTTTTATCTAATAATCTTGTGCCCAGAGAATTCAGTTAAAAGTATGAAATACATGGGGTCAAGACCTTTCTTGTGTAAGGATCTGACCATTTACAGGACACAGAGTTTACTAAAGCAGTACCATATATTTTGGTAGATGTAGCTCTTCCTCAGTCTTTTCTGTCAGACTCATGATATTCTGTACAGACTATTTAAATATTCATTGGACAAGAGCAAAGCATAAAAATGACTATGTGACCTGCTTTTTCAGGTGTTCTTCTGGGCAGGATACATTAATTCAAATCCCTTCTCTGAGTCAGCCAAAAATAGAACTGCTGTTTCTCAGTGTTCCAACACCTTACTTGTGGGGAAAAGTGACTTTGACTAACTGGATTTTTATGGCAAATGCTTATAAGATGTCTTCACATTTCAGAATGCTCTGTCACTCTTAGTTGGTACAATAACAATTTGGTATATTTGACTCTGAGTTGTGTTTCCTAGTGAATGACTGATTTGTCGACAATGTAATACCCAGCTATACTGGATATCCTTTATAAAATACACATACTGAAAAGAAAAGAACAATCAGTGAAAAAGCTACTCCCACTTACCAGATAATATCAGAACTTTAGAACACTACAGCATTTCTCACTTTATTTATTTAGCACTTTGATTTTATTTTTCTTTTCTCTTCTCCTCCTGCACTCCCCCCCCCCCCCCCCCCCCCCCCCCAATGATATTTTAAAGAAATGAGAAATGTCAGGAAGGAAGTGTTTGCCTCATCATATCCAACATTGATTCCATTTCAAAGGAAGACATTATTTCATAACCATCTGCAAAGAAGGGATGAAATAGGGTATATAACTTTAAGTAAACTCACAAGCCATGTATTTTTTGGCATTTAAACTAATCTTTCTGAATAATTTAAGAAAATCATCTCTATTTGTGTTCACACTGCACCTAACACAATAGAACTATGTTGCTACAATGGAAATCAGTCTGTAATCTCTGGTACAATAAAAATATGCTATGGGGAAAAAATCTACTTTAAAACATCTATCACAGAAGCACCAGAAAGTGAGCAAAGTCAACAACAGATGGAAGATATTCTGCTTTACCAGACCTTAGTGGTCTTCATCAATAGGACTGAATCATAGAATGGCTTAGGTTGGAAGGGACCTCATAGATCATCTAGTTCCAACTCCCCTGCCATATGTAGGGATGCCACCCACTAGATCAGGTTGCTAAGGGCTTTCTTTATCTAACCTTGTCTTGATCACCTCCAGGGATGGGACATCCACAACTTCTCTGTTCCAGTGCCTCACCACCCTCTGAGTAAAGAATTTCCTCCTAACCTCTAATCTAAATCTCCGCTCTTTCTGTTTAAAACCATTCCCCCTCATCCTGTCATTATCCAATCGAGCAAAGAGTTGCTCCCCATCTTTTTTATAAGTCCACTTTAAGTACTGAAAGGTTGCAATGAGGTCCCCCTGGAGCCTTCGCTTCTGTAGGCTGAACAGCCCCAGCTCTCTTAACCTTTTCTATAGTCTTACTTGCGGTCTTGAAGACTCCTGAAGGCAGGCCTTCCTGGGAGCCACTAGGAAGGAAAAGTCTCTCTTCTGGAGCAGTTAACCCTTTGGGTGAGCAGTTGTGAGAATGACAAAACTTCTGACATGAAGGTGTTTAAATATTTTTGTAAGAATGGCAAAGGACTGTTGCATAGGTTCTTCGGTACTCTAGTGCCTTAGCCACCAACACCAACCACATAGGAAAGGACACACAAATGAGGGTGGTCTTCTTTGCTCTGTCACTGGACCCATCGCTGCTCTTTCTGACTAGCTACTAGGGAGAGTTTTTCTTCTCTCTTTTCTCTATTTTCTCGTTTTCACTTTTATTTTTTCTCAATTCTCTTCCTCTTCTCTTCCTCCCTTCCTTCGTCTCTTGCTCCCTCCATCTCTCTCTCTCTCTTTGTAACTTTCACCATTGACAATCTGTGTGTGCCATCAGCTATGAGCCCTGCTAATATCCCTCTGTGCAGGTGAATCTGTCCCAACATCCTTTGTGTAACAGGATCTGCGATTAGGATGGTAAAAGTGACAAAGAATATTGTGGATTAAACATAAAAAAGAATTCTACACAGTAATGGAGAAAGAACTGGAGAGACGATTGAAGAATGCTAGTGAACTCTCAGAAGAGAACATTCAGAAACTGGAAATGAAGAAACAAATTCTCAAAATATATTTCACAGGCAGTATAAGAAATCCTGACATTGTGAAGACAACAGCAAAAGATACCAATTTACTACTGTCCAATTCGTTATGTTAGCAATGTATTTGATTAGTTTCTTTACCATCCATGTGCACTGGTATTTTTTTTTTTAATTATTTTTTTGGATAAATTTCTTAAATGAATCCTGAAGAAAGGGTCTGGTACTTATACATTTGATCATTGGTATAAAAATGACTATAGGTAACATCCCAGTTTTCATTCAAATTTATTTCTTTTGCTATCCATCTGAATGATTATAAATAAAGAAGGAGTAAAGCGAGCTAGATATTGATATGTTTCATTTTCTATTTTCAGGTTTCATATAGGAGACTAAGTCTCAAAATCTGAAAGAAGAATAGCACAGATTTTCTATTTTCCTACTCATAAACAGAAGAATTGGGTATTTCTGAAGCACATGAAGCAAATAAAAGTCTTTTTTATTATTATTCATAACTAAAATTCTGGTCTATTTTTATTCTTACTATAGCTTTTATGGAAAGCTATGCATCTGAGTCAGCACCTCAAAGAAAAGCTAATTTTCAATTCATGACATCTATTTTTTTTCCTCCAATTACTTATCTTCATTTCCTTCTCATTTCATTTTTCCTTTTTGATTCTCATTCCCTCAGAAGAAATTGCTATATAGTGCAAATCTATTTGAGAGAGATATATCATATACTTGAGTAGTCTTTAGTTTTATTAATTTTTTTGTTTTGTTTTGGTTTGATTTTGGTTTCTTTTTAAACTACCATAACTACATGGTCTTGATATATAGATCTAGAGTCTGGGAAGGAGAAAGGCTGTATGGGAGGAACGCCCATTTGTGCATCTTGTGATTGTTTTTGTGGTCAGATCTTCAGTGTCATTTTTCACTCTTCCTTTCCATACTGTGGTGTTGATGGCCTGTCAGGTTTCTAAATTTATCTTTCATGTTTGGTTTGGTTTGGTTTTGTTTTGTTTTGTTTTGTTTTTCTTCACTCTTTGGCTTTCGCCAAAGCTTGATTCTATTCCTGCTAGCTCCTCTGCTTTCTTTTCTGTACTGTATGTCATTTTCTCCACTCTACTGTATCATCAGCTGTGATTGCTAAAACTTGTGTTATTTTCAGTGATATTAGGGTCCAAGGAGATTTTAGACATATGATTTTGTATGCACTTCTGTTTTAAAACTTAAGATACTCAGTGTTCTTGAATAGCGTAAATTTCCAGAGAGGATCCTGTAAAATGTTTGACAGAAGTACATAGTCATTAAAAATTCACTCCAATCTGTAGACATATCTAATCGCTGCCTTTGCAGTGGATTTTCTTGGTGCTCATCCTGCACTTACCTAGAAACATGCTGACACTTTTAAGTATTCCAGTGCAGCAAAGTTTTCAATATAAGCCTTGAAAGATAGTTCTGTGAATCATCCACCCACAGCAACAGAGAGAAAAAAGATATTCATCCAGGTTTATGGGGAGAAGATATTTTTTCATTATCTTCCCCAAACAAGTGTCTTTGTCTTAATGATGGCAGAGCAAAAGGAGTCTTGCTTACATGTACAAGAAATTGCTAGTTGATCTTACCCATGGTCCACCACAGTATTTGATGCTTGGGCACTGCTGCAGTTTCCATGACCTATGACACCACAGAGCATTAGCAGATTAGGAAATATAAAAATATATTTTATTTACTTACAAATAAAGGACATGGAAAAAGAGTGTCCTGACTGTTATATATATTATTTCTACAATAACTGTGATTTTTGGGTTTGGTTTTGTTTTTTAAAGACTACTTTGCAGAAAGAGAAATGGCAGGTACAGCAGTAAGTCTGCTATTAAAAATCATGTGCTCAGTTCCCTAGAGTGCTTATCCTGATTTGAACAAATATGGATCCTGCAACTGAAAGCTTAACATTGAATGTCAAGTACTTCTGAAGTTTCCCTGGAACTTGAACAAGTCAGATCTTTACAATTTATTTATCTTAACATATTGCTTCTCTCCGACATTCAGACTTTAATATTACCTGACTGAGTACCATGGTAACAAGTATATAAAAATGTAGCAACTTGGGCCAATCATTCAGTGAAATTAAGACAGCTTTCTCAATTTACCTTAATTGAGGACATGACTGAGGATCCTAAAGCGCAAAACAGATATGCAAAATGAAGAGTCCAGCTGCTCAGAGAGGAAGACTTTCCAAATATAGGGTGACCAAAAGACTGACAGAGGCTCCCATTTATAACAGACAGGGTTAACTGGAAGAGCTGGAAGAGTCTGTTTAGCAGATTTTTCAATTTGCAGACAGTAACAGCAAGGATCTAACCCCAAAGACTCTGACTAAAGGAGAATTCTTATAATAAAAAATTATCTGAGCCATCAGGCCATAAGTAATCACATCGTAGGGAGCATGGAGAAGCTAAGAGCAATTTTAACATTGGTACTCTATATTAATGTATGCTAGTTCAGAGTAGTTCCATACTCTATTCTTGATCAAAGACGGCTTTCCTTCTTTACTTTTAGTCCTGATTGAAATGACTTAACTGAAAAGTAACTGAAAAATTTTCAGTGGATCTATGAAATAAATGCATTCTCTCAGATCACAATCTTACTTGTGTTAATTCTGCAGGGCTAAAAGGAGTAAAACTGAAAATACCTTTATGTTGGTCAGCAGCTCCAAATACCCAGAGGAAGTAGAGCTGAGTTAAGTAGAACTATTTTTACCTAGCCACTTTTCAGAGAAGTACAGCAGTTCAAATATAAAGATGATGAAATCATAACAAAGTGAAGAGTGAATGATTAAAATCACCAGAACATTCTGAGTGTGACTTTGCTTGGGTCAGAAGTGAGCACGTACCCAGAAACAACCTGAGAATCTGTATCCAAAGAAATGGTGCTTCTAGCAGGAGCAGAGCCCACCTGAAGAGAGGCAAATGGATACACTCCTTTCACTCTAGGTATGGGATTCCTATTAATAGTAAAACACAAAAATATACAAGAAACAAGGTTAGAACAATTCCTTATACAACAGTTCAAGAAAACAATTTAAACTAAATTCCCAAAGAACATTCTTAGAGAGCTTACAATTTGTTCAGATGTGAGTATCCTCCTTATAAACACTTACAAATGTTTACGCTTACACAGAGGCAATAACTGTGTTAAGAGGGTGCATTCAGAGAAGTGTTGCCAACAGGTCAAGGATCCTCCCCCTCTACTCAGCCCTGGTGAGGCCACAGCTGGAGTATTGTGTCCACCTGTGTATGAGGATAGGCAGAGAGAGATGGGCCTGTTTAGCCTGGAAAAGAGAAGACTGAGGGGAGACCTCATCAATGTGTATAAATATCTGAAGGAATAGTGTCAGAGGATGAGACCAGTTTCTTCTCAGTTGTGCCCAGCAATAGTGGCAATGGGTACAGACTGAAACATAGTAATATGAGAAAACACTTCTTCACAGTGAGGGTGACAGAGCACTGGAACAGGTTGCCCATAGAGGCTGTGGAGTCTCCTTCTCTGGAGATATTTGAAACCCTTCTGGATGCCATCCTGTGCAATGTGCTCAAGGTAATCGTGCTTGGCAGGAGGGTTGGACTAAATGATCTTCACAGGTCCCTTCCAACCTTGACCATTCTATGATTCCGTGTTTCTGTAACTGTAGCCCTGAGTCTGTAAAAGTTCATCTAACAAGACTGAGGTATTTATATCTTGCTTACACACCTTTAGACAATGCACTGTGATTGGTTTTGAAAATGTATTCCATATGTTTTATCATAGATATGTTACTGTATTTAATACTGAGATCCATTACCCTCAGAGTAAAGTGGCTTCTGTCATCTGGATATGTTTATTTTTGAAAGCTTTTAGCACTTTCATGGCTGCATGACAAGTTTAGATTATTACAGTATATCCTAAGTGTAAACTGAGATTTGGAATCAAAGTACAGTTCATTTATTCAGTATTTGCTGCTCATTAATCTTTTTGTTGTTGTTGTTGTTTTTAAGTACCCATCAACTATTTAACGACCCGCAGTGCATTGTAATGTCATATATAAACTTGTCTTGTGGTTATAATAAATAATGTTTTTAAAGATCACACAGAGTTTTTCAGTATTCTTCAACTGTGTAGTCAAAACCGAGCTGTAAATATTTCAGTAGTTCGTATCTAACAAAGTGCTGATATTATTTATAGTGCTTTGTGTGTCAGCCCACTGATTACTACAAAAATATATATGTGTGTGTATTTGCATATGAATACATATATACAAATAAAACTAGACAAAACCAAGATAATGCTGGTATATGCCCAAAATACCTGTTCCCATAACGGACCACGCATAAAACTTAGAATAAAATAAACTTTTAAATGCCTGACTTTCATTTGGATTTCTATTTTCCTTAACAGTGTTTTCATGAGTTTGAAACTTTTATTGCTTACAAAGACTCAGAACAAGCTACAGGTTACTGATAATTCAGTATCTTCTTTGTATAGAGAATATTAAGAAGAGATAGTTGTGTGAACTGTTTTCTTCCAACAGTAAGAAAAAAGTCTGCTTTCTTTGCTTCAGCCTTCAATGTTAAGACCAGCCCTCAGGAATCTCAGAGCCTTTGTACAAGAGAGGAATTCTGGAGAAAGGAGGACTTTCTCTTGGTCGAGGAGGATTAGGTAAGAGATCATTCAGGCAAACCTGACACCCGTAGATCCATGGGCCTAGATGGGATGCACCAGTGGGTGCTGAGGGAGCTGGCAGATGTTATTGCTTTGACACTCTCCATCATCTTTGACAGGCTGCGGAGAACAGGAGAGGTGGCTGAGGGATGGAAGAAAGCCAATATCGCTCCAGTCTTCAAAGAGGACAAGAAGGAAGACCCAGGTAACTCCAGGCCAGTCAGCCTCATCTCCATACCTAGAAAGGTGATGAAACAGCTCATCCTGGATGTCATCTTCAAGCATGTGGAGAATAAGAAGGTGATCAGGAGTAGTCAGCATGGATTCACGAAGAGGAAATCATGCTTAACCAATCTGATAGCCTTCTGTGATGGAATGACTGGATGAGTAGATGAGGACAGAGCAGTGGATGTTGTCTACTTTGAATTCAGCAAGGCTTTTGATACTGTTTCCCATAACGTCCTCACAGACAAGCTCAGGAAATGCAGGATAGATACTCATCTACACTGACATGGATTGAGCTGAGAGTCAGTGAGCAGGCTGGCAGAGCTCAGAGAATTGTGATCAGCAAGCAGTGCAGAGTTCAGTTGGAGGCCTTTAGCTAGTGATGTCCTCCAGGGGTCAGTACTGGGTCCAGTCTTGTTTAACTTGCTCATCAATGACCTGGATAATGGAACAAAGAATATGTCTGCTGATGACACAAAACTGGAGGAATGGTTGATATAGAAGAGAGCTGTGCTGCCATTCAGAGGGACCTGGACAGGCTGGAGAGTGGGGTGGTGAGGAACCTCATGAAGTTCTACAAAGGCAAGTGCAGGGTCCTGCACCCAGGGAGGAATAACCCCATGAACCAGTACAGTCTGGGGGTTGACCTGCTGGAGAGCAGCTCTGCAGAGAAGGACCTGGGAGTCCTGGTGGACAACAGGTTAACCATGGGCCAGCAATGTGCCCTTGTGGTCAAAAAGGCCAACAGTATCCTGTGGTAGATTCAGAGGTCTGTTGCCAGCAGGTCAAGGGAGGTGATCCTCCTCCTCTGCTCAGCACCGGTGAGGCCACACCTGGAGTATTATGTCTAGTTCTGGGCTCCTCAGCACAAGAGGGACATGGAACTACTGGAGTGAGTCCAGAGGAGGACTACTAAAATGACTAGGTGACTGGAGCTCCTGTCATATGAAGAGAGGCTGAAAGAATTCAGCCTGTTTAGCATGGAGAAAAGAAGACTGAGGGGATCTTATCAATGTGTATAAATATCTGAAGGGACAGTGTCAAGAGGATAGGGTCAGCCTCATTTCAGTGGAGTCCAGTGACAGGAAAAGAGGCAACAGGCACAGACTGAAAAACGTGAATTTCACAGAATCACAGAATTGTAGGGGTTGGAAGGGGCCTCAGGAGATCACTGGGTCCAACCCCCCTGCCAAAGCAGGTTCCCTAGAGCAGGCTGCCCAGGTAGGTGTCCAGATGGCCCTTGAATATCTCCAGAGAAGGAGACTCAACAGCCTCCCTGGGCAGCCTGTTTCAGTGCTCCATCACCCTCACCATGAAGAAGTTCTTTAGCATATTGGTGTGGAACTTCCTGTGATCCATTTTGTGGCCATTGGGCCTTGTCCTGTCCCCACAAACCACTGAAAAGAGGTTGGCCAAATCCCTCTGTCTCCCACACTTAAGATATTTATAAACATTGATAAGATCCCCTCTCAGTCTTCTCTTCTCAAAGCTGAACAGACCCAGGTCTCTTCAGTCTTTCCTCATAGGGAAGATGCTCCAGGCCCTGTATCATCTTTGTGGCCCTCCGCTGGACTCTTTCCAGGAGATCCCTGTCTTTTTTTTGTACTGGGGAGCCCAGAACTGGACACAGTACTCCAGGTGAGGCCTGACCAGGGCAGAGTAGAGGGGGAGGATCACCTCCCTTGACCTGCTGGCCATGCTCTTTTTTATGCACGCCAGGATCCCATTGGCCTTCTTGGCCACCAGGGTACACTGCTGGCTCATGGTCAACCTGTCATCCACCAGGACCCTGAGGTCCTTCTTTGCAGCGCTCCTCTCCAGCAGGTCATCCCCCAGCTTGTACTGATACATGCAGTTGTTCCTTCCCAGGTGCAGGACTCTACACTTGCTCTTATTAAACCACATTTGGTTTCTTCCTGCCCATCTCTCCAGCCTGTGCAGATCTCGCTGAATGCCAGCACAGCCTTCTGGCATGTTGGCCACTCCTCCCAGCTTTGTATCATCAGTGTACTTGCTGAGGGTGAACACTATTCTCTCATCAAGGTCGTCGATGAAGATGTTGAACAAGACCGGACCCAGCACCGACCCCTGGGGAATACCGCTAGTCAGAGATCTCCAGCCAGAATCTGTGCCACCGATCACCACACTCTGAGCTCAGCCAGTCAGCCAGTTCTCAACCCACCTTACTGTCCACTCGTCTATCCCACACTTTCTCAGCTTTGCTAGCAGGATGTCGTGGGAGACAGTATCAAAAGCCTTGCCAAAGTCAAGGTAGATAACATCCACTGCTCTCCCCCATTTACCCAGCTGGTGATGCCATCATAGAAGGCTACAAGGTTGGTTAAACATGATTTCCCCTTGGTGAATCCATGCTGACTACTCCTCATAACATTCTCTTCCAATTGCTTGGAGATGGCATACAGAACAAGCTGTTCTAACACCTTTCCAGGGACAGATGTAAGAATGACTGGCCTGTAGTTTCCCAGATCCTCTTTCTTGCCCTTCTTGAAGTGACATTGGCTTTCCTCCAGTCTTCAGGCACCTCTCCTGTTCTCCAGGACCTTTCAAAGATGATAGAGAGCAGTCTGGTGATCACCTCCACTAACTCCCTCAGCACACATTGATGCATCCCATCGGGGCCCATGGATTTATGTGTGTTGAGTGCACAGAGACACTCCCAAACCACTCCCTCATCAACCAGGGGGGAGATCTGCACTTCCCAGACTCTTTCTCTTCCCTCCAGGGTCCAGGAGTCCTGGGGGAGAACCTTTGAAGCAAAGACCAAAGCAAAGAAGGCATTCAGTATCTCCACCTTCTCAGCATCCCCCATTACCAGGACACCCCCCTTGTTCAGCAGGGGACCCACATTATCTTTAGTCTTTCTTTTACTGTTTACATACTTTAAAAAAAAAAACTTATTATCCTTTATCTCTTTTGCAAGCTTCACCTCCAGGTGGGCTTTAGCCTTCCCTGTCATGTCCCTGCAGGCCCTGACAACACTCCTATACTCCTCCCTAGAGGACAGGCCCTTTTTCCACATTTCGTGGGCCTTCCTCTTCCTTCTGATCTTGTTGATGAGCTCCTTGCTCATCCACACAGGTTTCCTGCCCCCCTTCCCTGATTGCCTACTCTTCGAGATTACTAATCCTGAGCTTGGAAGAAGTGCTCTTTAAATGTTTTAAATTTCCATATGAGTATGAGAAAACACTTCTTTACAGTGAGGGTAACAGAGCACTGGAACAGGTAGCCCAGAGACGCTGTGGAGTCTCCTTCTCTGGAGATATTTGAAACCCTTCTGGATACCATGATCTCTAGAGGTCCTTTCTAACCTCAACCATTCTGTGATTCTGTCTATTTCTTTCCATTTTCTGCTCAAAATTTTGACCCTTCTTACTGAGAGATTTTGGTCAAAATCTGTCCTGCTTTCACAACTAAAGAGGATACTAGTTCTGTGATCCTGAGATCATAGCCAGGAGACTGTAAGTAGGTATGTGTTTAGCATCATGACATTTATATACACCCACTGCCTATTTTCTATAGCAGCCACAGGATCTGCATACAGTGTTGGTACCTGTATTACAGAAAGAAAGGATCATTTTCTTCCCAGCCCTTGTGGCTTTCTCCATAGATTGTACAGCCACATAAAGTGTAAGAATAAGTATAAAAGCTTAGTCCTATGGATACAAATAAAGATAACAGGACTGAAAACCAGGATTGAACTTTATCAGAAATTAATGCGATAAAATACATGCTTCACAGCTCTCAAGAATAAGTTAACTATGAGTCTTTGACTTGATATAGAGCACAAAAGCAAATATTAGATGTTTAGACTCATGCATGAAATGACAAAGATGTTTTCATTAATTCATTCTGTAAATGCTTACATTAGGCCATGCAAAACAGTTTGAAGTTAAAAATTGTTTTTTCTTTGGAAGTACACTGGAAAAGAAAAAGACAGATTGCACTTGATTTAGGTACATTATAATTAGAGATATGTGAATATAATTTGTATTATTGGCAAAATCAGTGCAAATATATTAAAATGTAGTGCATGCATTATTCACTTTGCTAGTGTTCTGTCATACAAGAAATAATATACCATAAGCTAACATAATATGCTTCAACTTCAAAAGTACTGTGTTTTTGATTTTAACTGAACAAAAAGAAGGCTGAGAAAACAACAGCAGCTCTTTCTGACATTTTAATGTCTCTGAGCAAACCTCAAACCTCAGAACAAAAATTAATATGCACAAATTTAGCATGCAGTTTGTGAGCTTAAAAAAATATAATGGATAAATTTTCCATTTTCTCCAGTGATTCACTGAGCCCTGACCAGGTTCAGTTGTTAATGAAATAATACCATGACAGAGAAATTCAAAGGAGTGTAGTTATGAAGAATTTCATAAATATGAATGGAAAACCCAAACAACTTCCCTGGTTATTGGTATATATGTGTTGTGTTTTTTGTTTGTTTGTTTGTTTGTTTTTCAATATTTATTTTGTCTTTTCATATTTTCTGTTTGTTTTCTTTGAATATTCAACAGTAAAGTTTGTTGGTAGTACTATTCTTCTGAAGAGATGTTTATAATTACAACATATAGAACCTGAACTATGAGAAACATACTAGAAACTATTCTACAAAATAACAAGGTGATGATCATTGTATATCAGCTTGTAGTTTTTGGGAGAAAAGTTTCTTTAAAAACGTTTTTAAACTGAAAATCTATTTTCTTGGGAAGCTCTAACTTGTCATCTGCCATATGTCATATGCTGAATTCCTTACCTTCTCTTCAGCAATAACTCCCAGTACCACTTTCTGGCTGAGATATGGGATGATCTTCCCAAGTCAGGATACAGTTTTAACTTTGCTATGAACCCTGAGCAAATTGTACAGATATGAATGACCACCGGCAGTCAAATGTTTGCAGTCTTCTTCCCACTTCCTGCAGACCACCTTTCTTTGGGAGCACCAAGGAAAGTCTAAAGCAGGAAGCCCTGACTACCCTGCTGTCTAATGGGAAGGGGGACAAAAGCTCTGTGAAGACAGCTTTACTATGCTGTAAATAAAAAGCAAGCATAGACTTACTCTGTGCCAAAACCAAACAAACATACACACACACACAGAGTACAAACAAATGAACAAACAAAAAAACACCAAGGCAGCAAGGTCAATCATTAAGTATCTGCAAAAATAAGTGATTAAAGGTTTCCCACACTTAAATAAACATATTACCTTGTGTTGAAGAAATATGATACAAGCTCGTACTATGCTGGCATCCATCTTCAGATTCATTCCCTTCATTAGAAAATACCAACAGAGTTCAGTAGGTCTTGTCTAAGAATAATGAGGGAGGGCTGAGGAAGGGAAAACATTTACAATACAAAGTCTTTTAAACATGGAGATGACATCAAGTGAGCACTCAAGATAATATGGATGCTATTTATAACTAAAAAAAACATCCATGGACAAGAGAAGGATTGAAACCACTGAGACTGAAGTATTCATAGAGTACCCTAGAACTGTGTGAAAGGCACACTTTTGCTTTAAATAGCTGAGAAAATATTGGAAAACTGTGAATAGTCTTCTTACATGACAAAGGTCACTGCTTTTTAAGAGGTTACTTCAAACAAATCTTAAATTCTTTTGAAGTTTTTCCTCTGAACCATAAACTAAGATAGTGACACAGAATATTCCTACAATCTCAGTTTTATGTGTATGCCACTAACTGTGGCACAGTATATGCACAGTATGTGCACAGTAGGAGTCCCAGGTCTATTCAAAATAATAATCATTTTGTCCTTTTATAATGTAGCAGTCAAACAGTGGCATATGTAGCCTAGGATCAGTCAATGGTGAGCACTTACATGACTTGCTACATATAACAACATAAACAACATAAAAACAACAACATAAAGCAACATAAAACATTCAGTTGGCTGTTAACCTGTGCAAAACACAACTGTGCATGGAGAAAGAAAATATGCTTTTCTCCCATACGAAAATGCATTATTTTTGTAGTCCATTTAAGTGCTCGTAGCTGAATGTGTTGCTCTTTTATGGCCAGGAAAAAAAGAAAAAAAAAAAGAAAAAAGAAAAAAAAAAGTGTTTTGAAAGCATTTATGATTTTCGACCTGTTTCTGAACAGGAAGGGGGAAAAGTATCAATTCTTTTCTTATTCAGGAGCTATTAATATTTGCTTCTTGCCTGATCTGACTCTGAATTTGTCTTGGATTATTTGGAAAATTGTCTTCTTCATAATCTTTTTGTTATGAGCCTGTAAAGCAATCTTAATGATCTGGACAAGCACTGAAGCCCCTCTAAAGCTATATGGAAAAATTAATTGAGGATTCATGCCCTTGGTAGCTTAATAGCTCAGACAAATTCTTTCACATATGTTAATAAACTACTGTGGCACTGTGGTGTTTCTGTCTTGGTTTCTTCTCAGTTATTATTCCTGTGTCATCTCAGTTAGCTAGTTCATGATCTTAATGTAATTCCCACCTAATCCCCTTTCCCTTTCCTCTGTCAGCAGCATTTCAATACATAACCTTTTACTGTATATACTTGTTTGTTATATGTATTTCAGGACACTTTCTAATGACCACTTCCCATTCTATTCTGTTCTGCATTATATGTTAACACTAAATCCATATTTACAAGGACTGCTATGGTTGCCTTGCTCTCTCCCTCCCTCCCTCTCTCTCTCTCTCTCTCTCTCTCCCCTTTCCCATATGTCTCATACATACATACAGAGAGAGAGAGATGAGAGAGAGAGAGAGAGAGAGAGAGAGAGAGAGAGAGACTAGGACTAGTATTTAATGGTTGAGAAGAACAGGTCTGCAGAAGCAAGAACAAGAGCCAGGAAACCCAGTTGTGATATTGTTCTTGCCAATGTCTAGCCATTTGATCTGTTTATTTCCACTTGTGATCCTTGTCTCTCATGCCTACAGTTTGGGACACGAAAAGATTGAGCCATTATGTCCTATTGGCATATTGTCCACTGGCAGCTAAGTTCCATTGAGTGACCACATAATTGGTTCTAGTTCATGGCAGAAGGAACGTAATAAAAGCAAGGAAACACATGCATGCATGAGCTATCTTCATGGTTCTACACAACCACCAAGTGTAAATATACACATATCCATGATTACATCCATGATATTCCTCACCCCACCTTACAGGAGTAGCTAACGATACTCTTTGCTCCTCCTGTTACAGCTTAACAGGTACTTTGGAAATAATGTGAGAATATATATTCACCTCCATTGCTCTTACTGTACTTCCAAGCCTGAGTGGAGGTAATTAGAGCATTGTTCAGGTTGGGAAACATGCAGAAGCCTACCTTGCAGGAGGCAGTCACCACCAATGCCCTGCAGGACAAAGAAACAATACTGCAGGAAGGAACTAAGTATTTTCATACACACACACACAGCTCTGCCCCACCCCAATATGCCAACTTGGATAGACCTCAAACCAGTGTAAACAGAAAATGTATTATCAGAAACAGTGGTGAATTATGGTTAACATGTTTGTTAAATTAGGCCATCTTTTGAGGCACTACCAAAGTCTAAAGCGCCTGAAGGCCAATTCAAAAACTGTTACCATACTCTAAACTGAAACGTTTTCTATAGAAAGAAGCCACTTGTCTTAAAGAGAAAAAAAAATGTATTTTTTCGTATAAGAAACAAGCTTATTCTGCTGTATCTAACGTGGCATGTCTTTAAGAAACATCTCAGTATTGAGGCTGTAACATTTTATTTCCACAGGGAAGTTTAAGTGCTTGTTTAAAGTAAGTATAGAAACAATACCATTATTTTTCATCTTGATCCTGAATTTACTACTAAACAAAACATTTATTCCTATGAATAGTCCTAGGAACTTTAAATTTATACCACTTCCATGTGAATTACTCTTCACTTCACTTTTTTTTTTTCTTTTTAATAAGAAACTTAAGGAAAATTAAGGAAATGTAATTTTAAGGAAATAAGGAAATTAAGGAAAATTAAGGAATTAAGGAAAATTAAAGAAAATTAAGGAATTTTTAATAAGGAAATTTTCAGTGAGACCACTGCCACAACTAACCAGTACATTTGCCATCAAATCTTTACAATAGTCAATAAGCACAAATTTGTTTGCTGGTATGACTGAAATAGCCAACAAACTATATTAAAAATCATAAAAGTAAGCTTCCTATTAAATTTGCATTAGATTTTGGCCACAGGGTTGTGGCACAACAATGACAAAATAATGTTGTGCCTGTCTTTCCTGGAAGAAAAATATTTATCTTAGGGCAAGGACTCTGGTATTTAAGTTCCAACCATTCACCCTGGAATTTGGTTCAGCAGATCTGTACATCAGTAAAGTTTTTATATCTCTTGATGATGACATGAAAGTCCAAATTTGAGTTGAAGACCTGTTCTCTCCAGTCCTCTGCTTTGCTCTGTTCTTTGAACTGATCTGCTGACATGTTTGTTCGTTTGTTTGTTTGTTGTTTTCAATTAAAATTCTGTTTCATAGAAAAGAAAAAAAAATAGAAATACTGTCTGAAATTAATACCTAAAAAGGCAACAACTACTATAACAAAGGTAGTATGGTAGTATGTTAGAGTCCTGTTAAATAATGGCTGTAGAAGCCTAGATTTCAGCTTAAGATTTGTGCCCAAATACAGACAGTGAGATTTGACCGAGTTAAATCTTTATTTTTCTACCTTCAGCTACAGTATGTAGCAAAGATGTTACTTGCTGCACATTTCTGCAGAAGCATGATGAAAATAAGCTTCTCATACATTTTTGTTATGCCCTTGTATATTCTTGAATGGTCAGAAAGCAGTGGTCATGGTTTCATCTTTAAAAACAAGCAGTACATCAAACATGGTAAATAATAACACTTCCCTATTGGAAGGTAAAACATGGAAGGGAAACCACACACGTGAGAGTGTAACTTCAGCATGTACCACTAGGATATTAATAGGTTCGAGACAAAATCAAGATTTTGGTATTGTTTAATTATTAGTTATTATCCTCACTCTTTCCTAAAAACAATCTAGGATTCTGCTTTAAATTTAATTCTGAGTAACTTTTAAATATTTATTTTAAAATATCCTAAAACATCAAGAAAGAATATGTTTACTTTTCGGGAACAAAATCCTTAAAATTCTGATTTTTTTTTAATTAAATTTAACACCGGAACACTAAAGCAACCAATAAATAGTAACAAGTTCAAAAGCTTTGTTCAGTACTAAGAAATGAAGTAGTGTAAGAAAAATATTATTTTATGGATGGCTTGTTTTTAAGGAAGTTTTCAAACAAAAACACTTTTATGAGAAAGATTTGTATTTTCTGTAATTAGGAAAAAATGTTGCCAGTTCTAGTCTGCTGAGCCAAAAAAAAGGACAGGAAAAGAGATCTCAGTATTAGATAACAGAGAAATAATGGTGACTAATAAGACAAAGAGTATACAGTTATTAAGCAGAAACTGTGGTCATAATGAGATTTCCTTCCAAAGACAATTTTGGAAAAAAAAATGACAGCATACAGACCTCTCCTGTTCTTTACTTTCCTATCCTCTCTTTTATTCTCTCATAAGTTTCTCATTACCTTCCCTTCCCTTCCCTTCCCTTCCCTTCCCTTCCCTTCCCTTCCCTTCCCTTCCCTTCCCTTCCCTTCCCTTTCCCTTCCCTTCCTGCAGAGACCTACAAAATAGAATCCTTTCTTTTTCATGATAAAGTCAAAACACACTATATTTTGAATAACAACATTCGAAATCCTCAAATGTTCTAAGTGGTGCCTACTGTAGGAGTTTAAACAAAATGCCTACGGCAAATCAATATTCTCCTGCTTTATTCTGTAATACTTAGCCCTCTTGTGATTTGACAAAGTTTAATATTGCCGTTTCTCAGAAAGTGGTGAAATCTCTGAGACTGTATATGGCTAAGAGGCTCCCACAACTTTGATTACCTGTACTTAAAAACAAAACTTAAAAAAAAGCCCTGTAATACAATTCTTAAAACATTTATTCTAAAGCTTATACTGAATAAGAAATCCACATAACCTTATTTATTATGAAGAGGACCTCAGGAAGAATTTGTAAAGATGGCTCTCCAGCTGTAACCATCCATTCTGAATTTATCTGCAGGTATGTTCACTTTTATATTTTGTGTTAATACATGCATTATTGATTGTATTCATTACTAAGCAATGGCTCATATCTTCAGTACAAAACAGATCCCTTAAAATTTTCATGAAACTCAAATATTTCAGCTGCTGTTTTGGAGAAAAATGTGACTAGACCATTTTCACCTTCTCTATGTCTAGTTTAGCAACTTGATCTAGAATTTATTTTTTTCTCTTGAAAAAGTGAAAGGAGAAGGCTCAAGGCTCTCTAAAAGAGGCTCCCAAGAGAATTGTCTCTCCCATTCCACTAAGTATAAAAGTTAAATTCTTCTACCTCTTTCCCTTTCTGTTTGCTTTTTTACATATCTGGCTCTACACACATACAGATGTCACCCGCCATCTCCAGGGCTAATAATAATGTTGACAGGTAGGAATGTCTTTCCTGAAACAGGTCATTATGGACCATCAGGCTGTAGCAACAGGCTGAGGCAATTATGGTGAATAACAGCATAAGCAATGAGTTGCTTCCTGACTGAGACAGCCTGTTGGTCTGTTTTCTTATTTATTTATTTATTTATTTTCCAGTAATATTAGCTCTGACCATTAGATTTCCATGTACAGCACCTAACAGAGAAGTGGAGCATGCTTCTCTTCTCTGGAGGCAACTGAGACGAAGTAAAGCAGCCTCTGCTTCTTAACAAATAAAGTTCCTGTAATTCATACTACAAAGAACCAACAGAGAGAACACATTGGTTTGAGAATACGTCGGATATTAGGGAAGAGATCAACTACAGAGAGGCTAGTAAAGAAGGATGAGCCAAGCCTCTTCTAACTCTCAGACATTTGGGTTGGAGCTTGAAGAAAGAACACAACAAAAACATATTTTGCCCTTCTCCTGAATAGCTGAAGCTGTACCTGGAAGATGGCTATTGTCCCAGTTTAGTACTGGGAAGACTTGATAGTACAAAGGCTTGCAGAAAATTGTTTCTTAGCTATACCTGATTTAAATTAACATAGACTCAGAGAAAAAAAAATGGGGACCCTGATCCCAGGAACCATGATTAATTTAGTGGAGTTCATTTCCTATAGCAGCCTAGGTGGAAATTGCTCTGTCCTAGAAACAAAATTCCATACTGCAGCCGTCAAGAACTTCAGCCAATTGTCTTGTGACAACACTTCACATAACATTAGACAACTTTTTATGTTATTCTGTTACATATTTCAAATTTTGAGAAGCTGAAGACTTCAGGCGTTTTATCCTGAGACTGTATTGAATGGGAAAAATCTGAACATAAAAATATCCAGGAAAGTCTTTTTTCCTGGATAAAAAAGAGAAGGAGGTGACCATAGTAGCAAAGGCACTTTTTGCTGTACCATATATCTATGCAGGAGTTTGTCAGAAAGAAAGGAACAAGAAAAATCAGGAAGTGATTATTGGCCTTATCAATTGTACAAACACACCAGAGAACTTTTGAGGTCCTGATGGAACTCTTATTTCCCATCTCCTTTCTCTGTTTAAAAGACAAAGTTCAAAGCAAACTCGCAGTTTCCAACATAGCTGTCTTGCTGAATACTTAAGCTTTTATGTTTTATTATGGAGTTTCCCACAAGTGGGTTTAACTGCCTGTTTCCATCTACTCCTCTCCTTACAGAACCTTAGTTATCTCAAATAAAAGATGCAATGGAATTTAATCATGTATTGTTTTAAATAACATCTTAACAAGGAACAAGGTCTATTTTCAGTTGCTCCAACTGAATATCTTGCTCTCCTTCAGGACATTCTTCTCAATATGATTTTTACTCTTTAACAAAACAAATTCAACAAAATTCAGTGTCAAAAGATTTTGAGAGGCTCCAGAGCTCTGAAGGTTTGTGTGAGTCATAGGTAGGTACATCATGCATGTTATCATTTTCCCGAAAAGATGAGGCAAGTGGAAGCCATTCCTTAACATACTGTGCTCCTTGCATTGTAGAGATAGCACTTTTTTTTCTGGTTTCACCTCTATGTAGTTTTCATTCACTTTAAGAAAAAAAAAAAAAAAGGGGGGGGGAGGCAGAGCAGCAGGAAGAAAAATCCATGTTTAGTTATAGGAAAATGTATTTCATAATGAGCAAAAATTAAGATTCCTGACTTGCACATAAATGTTGTGGTTTCTGCTGCAGTTGTTTGCCCCATCTGAGTCTCAGATATGTCTCTTTCTTTAGGTATGGTACAGTCACTTACCTCAGGGGTCTACAGCCTGTCATAACAAGAAAATATAAAATGGGTGCCAGTTTGCCTTCATAAATCTGACTAAAAACCACCGTATCTCCAGTAACTCCTGTACCAACACCAGCAGCTGATCCATACCAACATTGCGACTTGGAGCCTCCAAAATTTGAATAAATTCCCTAGAGAAGGGTAAGAGATATTGCTGTCGTGCTGAGGTTAGCTATAACCTCTTATGAACCAAACTCCTACATTAAACCCATCATAACAAACATTGTTTATCAGGCATCCCACATCCATCTGGCTTCTAGGGAAAACTAAGGAAGGGAATTACAAGCTCCACCCCCCCCCCCTCCAAAAATGGTGTGTTGTGATATAGATATCTCAGTTTTCACAAATACAACCAGTGACAAATATAAATGTTTACCTAGAGTAATCAATCATATTTTCAATGTCAACATTAAAACATCCCTGATATATTGGTTAACCTCATTATAATATTAATTAGATCTAATATAAAGAAAGATCTTAAATGGTTAAAACACGGAGTCAAATTCAGAATTCAGCTGTGATACTTCATATTTTCTGTATTTCCCAGATCCTTAAATAAAATCTTTATATTTCATTCTTTATATCAATCTTTAATTTGTTTTTGTTTTCAAAACCCAAAGGAGAAAATAAACATGTTAAATAATTCTCTTGTTCAAATAATCTGTTTAGCTGGCTAACAACATTTTAAACAATTGTTTCAGCAGTAAAAGAGTGCAAGATGTAAAAGAAAAGGAACTGCTGTGAAAAAAGCAATGCACTGAAATGAAAGAGTGCGAAGTTAAATTATGCAGCTGTGAAGCTAAACTCTGTACAAGCAGTGGAAGGTGGTTTTTTTTTGTTTTTGTTTTTTTTTTCCCTTCCCTAGCAATTCTGTGGAAACAGAACCAGATTTTACAAAGATTAAAATCTTACATTTATTTATTTATTTATAAACTGAGTTTCTACTTTCTGAGATAAGAGGCAGGAAGCTAGTACGTTCCACAGCTGTTAGTTCCCAGGCTACATCTGAAAGAATTGTCATTTGTGGACACACGACCTAAATTCTGTTTCCTTTGCAAATCAAAAAAATAATCCTAACTATTTCTATGAGATGTAGATATGGCCATAATTCTATGTTTGTTATCTCTTATTGTCCAATGACACTTTGTTTTGCCTATGATACACTTTCCTCTGACAGACTGTGAGAGATGGAACAACATATAAAGGAATTCCAAGACTGGTCTGGATTGGAAAAGAGAATGATACTGCACTAATCTTTTAAGTTACCCTTTTTCCAAGCTGTGTTTGAGATTCTTTCATCATCAATTTTATCATGCCTGAAACTAAAACCACCCTTTATTGTTAAATTATATTTAATCACCCAAACTATTTTTTTTTCTGAATTCTAAGAGACACTTTCCATAGTCAATTCAGCAGTTACTTATGGAGCTGTCTCTGAGGTTCCATTTTTCACAAGAAAGTACACTCCTGTTTTACAGCTGATAAAACAGATGTTCTTTGGATGGAGTACTGTGCAGGTATTCACAAACACATCAAGCCATGAAAAACTAGTCTCGTTCATTTTCAAAATCCTAGAAACAACCTAAGAAACATGCACTGAAAATGATTTAGAAAAATAATATTGAATTAGCATGCATCCACCAGGATAGATTTACTTTCTAACCTGTGTTTCCACCCAGAATAATGCTATTTCTTAAATATATTATTTTCTTGGGGAAAACCTTGCTGTAAATTTTTCTCGTGCTTTGAATAGTCTTCTGCTTGTTCATGTATGAATAGACAGTGTAGTTATGGGATACCCTCTGCCTTCCCTGTATGGTTTCATTTTTCCTCTCTCCAGTCCTATATTTTTTCTTATCTATCCTAAGTCTGTAACATCACATTACATCTGAAATACATTTCCTTCTTTTCCTTTGAATTCTACCTTCAGATAAAGACTCCCCACTTTTCTGAAACTGTTTAAAATGATCCACCACAGTAAATATCTCAAGCTATCTCAAGCAGCAGTGATTTTATCAAAATGAATCATCCTTTGGTTGCTGTAAGATCTAATCCTGTCTACCACATCATAGAATTAAGTTTAATAAGAAGAGTCTATTGTGTTTCATCTTTTATACTGCTGAGTCATTCTAGTATGAAAATAAGAGTATGTCAATAAACTTAAATAATATTTTTTTTTTCAAATAGATCTGTTGCAGTGCTGGAAATTGGATACAGTTAGCAGGAAAAGTGGGAGTCCACAGGGTAGGTAAGAGAGGAGGAATCTGTCTTTAATCTTATTTTGGACTAAACATAGGTGAAGAGGACATAGAGCTCTCATAAACTCTTTCCTTCTTGCACAAATGGAGCAACGACCCGGGCAGCCTCACTATGCCAAGCACTCCAGCAAAGCTCCTCAGCACCACACTCAGACCTAGTTTCTGAGGCAAGATGGACAAGCTACATCTGTCTCCTGAACTTTGCTGGGTCATAAACAAAATATCCAGACTCCTTCAAGCAATTCACTGAAACATTAAGTATATTTTTGGAAAATGTTTGAAAGGAATCTCAGAAAACTTTAAAAAGTGGATTAGTAAAGCAATAAAGCTTGCATGTTTAATCATTTTTTTTTGGTGCAGAAGCCTAAGAGTGAAAATTATGGTCACCTATACCTTTAATATCCATATCTGAATCTGAATTTTGACATTTTTCCTTGATAAATGTCTATTCTAAACCTGCCTAGAGGAAAAGAGAAAAACATAAATGGAAGAACATGACTGGAGAGAAAAAAAAAATCATGCATAATTCTGCAAACTATTCTCCATGCTTGCCACTAGTTTTAAGCAAAGGTGTCAGTTCTCATTTTTTATAAATCAGTTAACCTATTTCCTGCTTGGGAGGTAACTGCTCAGAGTTTCTCATGTGGCTGCTCTCCTAGGAGAATCCAATTTCTCAGTTTCAACATGCCCAAGGCGTCCTGCTTTCCTTACCACAAGACACAATCTCTGTCACTGACCTCAGAGGAATTATCAGTACATTTGACAACAGTGATGTTCAACACTGAATATAGCTATCATATCACTAAAAATAACATGGCAGCTTACTAGAAAATTTGAGAAAGAAGGACTTTGAAAGCTTTCATTTATGTGAAAATATATATATATATAATTATTTTCATATGATTGCCATTTTAAGAGATGTTTTTTTTTTAAGACAGAAAATGGCCAGTTGGTCACAGTGAACTCTGCTTGGGGATATCAAGAAAACACTGCAGAAATGATTGCTGGCAGTGCTTTACATCAATTACAGACGAACTAGTAAAGAATTTGAAACTGTTGTTCAGAAAGAAAAAAAAAAAAGAGTTGATCGCAGCAAGAAATGACATTTCGAATAACATACATTTTTTTTTCTATTCTGAAAAAACTTTCAGAGATTTCTGTACTAGACTTATTTTAATGACATTTCTCTCTTTGAAGATTGTGCTGCAAGCTTCAACAATCCTAGGAACTAGACTGTAGATCATTTTAAGTTTATATAAAAAAATATCAATCAAATTGAAGCATAGACAAATATCTGCAAATATTCATTGTGCTGTTAGGGTTCTTTTGACTGTTTACTAAAAACAAAAATCCAATGCTAATATTACAGAACACAAACCATGTGTTTTCTGTACATATATCTATTTTAATAAAATAACTGGTAAGAAAAGTGGAAATCAGGTTAAAACAAACAAACAAAACCATTATTTTAAAGAATATTTAAGTCCAAATCTTAGCTCAGCAATAGACTGCCAGATGACTTTCATATAATATGCCACTTGTTTTTCTTTCCGAGTGTATCAAATATAGAAACAAGTTGAACGTCTGTGTTTGACACTTTAAGAACTAAGAATAATGTTTTCAAAAATATTTATTGTCTTAGAAGCCCAAATTCCACTTTCACAAATCTGAAAATGGTAATATTTCACATTTGAGCAAAATGTCTGCTGAAATTTCTTTTAAATGATGCTGGTGCCACTGAGCTATCTTCATGCTCAGGAAATAGTAATGTCCTGTATAGAGTCTGTTGAAGTCAACAGCTTTCTCCTTAATTTTTTATACTGAGCACTGCTGCTTCATACTACTAAAGGCTGATTTGGCCTTTTCTTGGAAGCCTGAGGAGACTTATTTTTTTTTGGTCATTTTTTAGTGACACTCATGAAAACAATTAATATTATATATAACTCATAACATAATTATTCAACATAATTATTGGCAGGAGCCAATCAGATGATTGATATCTTCAGTAAGTCTGAATGTTCACTGGATGTAAGAAAAAATCCCGTCTGGAAATTCAAGTTAATTTGGAGGAACCAGACATCTCTTTCAATTCTTGGAGGCTAAAATTTTATAATACAAACAAACAAACAAATAAATAAATAAATCAAATAATAATAATAATAAATACTATAGCAATGGACAGGCGCTAAAGATATGTACATATATTTTCTCCTTGAAGTCATAAAACAGCAATAGTAACAGCACAAGTTACCATGGGTGTTTACATTACAGATTGCAGTAGAAGATTGAAAGACCACCACCAAGGGACAATGACTGTAGAGTGTAAGGTTCTGCATAGAAGGCTGAGTGCCAGAATAAGTTTAAATAGACATGGTAGAAGAAGCCTGGACATAGGAATAATTTCCACTAATTCTTAGAAGAAGAAAGACCAGTGGTTAAGTGCCTGCCTTTGATTCTATTTCTTGAATATTTATACCTGCTGATCCATAATTAGAAACTTGTCATTATATTTCCATAAATGCATTCTTTCCCTTGCACTTTTCAGCAGTTTCAAATTCTTCAGCTCAGTAGCACAAGGGATGAGATATTGTAGGCAAAGCATCTGAAGAATGTTGTCTGTTTGAAAGCGGACAGACTACAAAGACAGAGAACAATTTACTATTTCTCTTCTGACCTATATACTTAGTACAGTGTCTATAAAACAAAAGACAGTACAAGATTTAGGATGCATCAAATATTTTCCTAAGTTCCTCTACCACAGTGAATGTACATATAAGTTTACTGTCTCTTAAATTGTTGCACCTTGAAAATTACCTCACTGAAAAATAAGTTAAAATAAATATTTTTTTTCAGTGTTTTCCCCAAACAGAAGGCAGTATATAGTCCATCTGCTTTATAGTTTAGGTTTTAGTATATGTTTTATTGTTTACTGTGTAACACTTGTGCAGAAGGCCAGCATTATCAGTAGTAGAGTACAAATGTTTATGTATATGTACATTCAGGAAAGACTGGTGTCATACTTTTATTTATTTGTCTCTAGAATCATTGAAGTATGGTCCTAAAGAAATGAAAGATTATATTCAAAATATAATCATTTTCTCACATTTTTTTCACTAAAGAAACTGAGAGCAATTTTGGTATAGACATTTAAAATTATGAACTTGGATCTGTATAATCCTATTTCAGAGAAGTGGGGTAAACTTACTTCCTTAGGATCCTTTCCAAGTCTGTTTGTTTGTTTGTTTGTTTTTGTAGATGTTTATCTCATAGAACTTCCATACGGTTACAGAAATGCCAGTTTTTTATTTTTTTATTTTTTTATTTTTTTTGTGCTGCCTTTATTGCCTTTATAATATCTGTAAAGTTTTAGATATCATAACAGGAAGACTGCAAATGTAACTGAAGACTAAATGCATACTAAAAATTCCTGCGATGTATTTTCTTCTGCTATGTATGATTTTAAAAATATTTATTAATAGAAGGCTCATTTTGTTGGCTCACCAACAGAAAAAGCCAGTGGCCTCCTATAGAAAGAGAGAGAGAAAGAGAGAGAGAGAGAGAGAGAGAAAGAAAAAGGAAGGAAGGAAGGAAGGAAGGAAGGAAGGAAGGAAGGAAGGAAGGAGGAAAAAGAGAAAGAGAGAAAGAGAGAGAGAGAGAGAGGAGGAAAGAAAGAAAGAAAGAAAGAAAGAAAGAAAGAAAGAAAGAAAGAAAGAAAGAAAGAGAAAAGAAAGAAAGAAAGAAAGAAAGAAAGAAAGAAAGAAAGAAAGAAAGAAAGAAAAAGAAAAGAAAAAGAAAAAGAAAGAAAGAAAAGAAAGAAAGGAAGGAAGGAAGGAAGGAAGGAAGGAAGGAAGGAAGAAAGATGTCTGTGAAAGGGATGAACTCCTTTAAGGATTTTAGTACAACACAGGATATTTTGTGGTCTATCATTCCTCAAAAATATTAAAGTTTGTAAGCAATCTGATAAAAAGAAAATGAGTATAAGGGAGTGAAATCAATCAAATTTTTACCTTTGGGCCACATGGAAATTCCCGAGCAACGCACCTGCCATCTTTGAACAAACAGCTGAAAACTTGCCAGCACGTATTTTTTTTTCCCACATTCTTCCAAATTTCCTCTCTCCCCAGCCAGTCTTTCTCCTTGTTGCACACATGCAAAAGAATCAGAAATCCCATCTCATGCCTTGCTTCGACAAGCCACAGAAGTTTTGATTCTACTTTGATACAGGTGTGACTCAGAACTCTACCTGCTAGGAATAGTAGGAAAGCTTTGATAGAATAGCCAATTTAGGGCCCCATATTTTCATTTATTCAGCTGATTAGCAACAGTAAAGGAGATTCCAAGCTGCTAACACTAAACTACTTTAGTTTTTGAGCCTTACAGTTAAAGTCAACAGAAATACAGAAGGAGTTAAATGTTTCTCAGCTGATCAATAAATAAATAAATAAATAAATAAAATAAAATATTTAAAATAATTATTAACCTATCTGATGTTATGCTGACACAAATGTCAGGTGAGTTTCTTCATGGAGTCCTTCCTAAACCATTCAATATTTTTATTAACCACGGTGTGGGATATATCAAAATACATGCTAAACCAAACTTATTTTAAGCTACAAGAAAACAATAAAATATTTGGAGTGTATACATAGAGGCAACTTCTTAATAAATTTTAACTAGAATTAATAAAATATTAATAACTAATTTAGTAGCTATATTAATAACTAATTAATAGCTAGAAGGAACAAAAAATCCTCCCCAATATGGACAAGGTATAATTGATGTTTAAAAGCATGAGAATAATCATGTGTTCAAACATAGAAGGCAAGGCAAGTAATGAGAAGGACAGGAGTTTGTGATGGATGACAAAGCTTTTGTGAATCAAAAAAGTAACATTTTCATACCAAAAAAGAAAGGGGGGGGGGGGGGGGGAGAAAGAAAATGAATGGTAAGGGGTATTAAACTGTATCAAGAATGATAAATCTAAAACCAAGTGAGTTAATTTCCCTGTGCTACTTATTGTTTATTAAACAGCAGTTGGAGTCCTACCTGTTTTAAGCATTACATTTGAAAAATAACAGACAAATTAGAGAGTTCAGAGAAAAACATCATTAACAACAACAAAGTTTAAGCATTTACAAAACCAGTCCCACGAGAAACCATCTAGGAAAAAAAGACTGAGGGGAGGTATAGTGACTAACAAAATATTCTGGGAGATGCTTCTTTCTTAGTCTCCATTGACTGAGAACTATTAGGTTTATTGGGAAGTTAGAGTAAGGGAAATATGTTAAATAAGACCTAAATCTTTATAAGAACAGTCTAAGCTTTAGTGAATAAATTGCAGAGGGAGATTGTTTAATCACCTTCATTGGAGCTCTTCAAGACTAAATAGTTAACATCAATCAGTGAGTTTTAGGGATAGTCCAGAGTTTTGCCGTGCCATAGGGAATGGATTTGTTGGTTTAAGAAGTCCCTCATGAGTCGTGTTTCTCATCTGTCTTAATGTGGTTATGGATATGTAAATACACACCTAAATACTTCACAGCTATATATGGAGGAGGACATATGATTGATAATCTGTCTGTTATGACACATAAACACTATCCAAAATCTCCTCATAAGAGAAGACAGGATAAAAGTCATAACATGGATGGGACATTTATTATAGAGAATGGATTTTCTTCTTTCACTGCTCTGCAGGCTGAAATGACAGCTGTTCAGTGTTGAAACTAGACATGAGCTCTAAACTACCATTCTGACTTTGAACAGCTTTTGCAGATCTGAATTTTACAGGCTGCATCTGCATTAAAACTCATTGGAAAGCTACACTTAATGGCTAATAACTCTTAGAAAGTTTGGGATACTATAAGCGTGACAGAGGCTCTTCTGATGCATCAGTGAAAGAGCAGGACCACTGCCACCTCCTCTAAGACTGCTTTAATTTGGTTACTATACTTGTTCTTTTCCATAGTCTGGGCAAAGTCCTCACTACAGAAAAGGAATATTTTTATTTTTATTTTGTATTTTTTATTTTATTTTGTTTTGTTTTGTTTTGTTTATTTCCCCCCCCCCCCCCAAGTCATTGCTGCCAAATGAATGAGTTAGCTGCCTAAGCAAGTGGTATCTCAGTGCACGCAATTACTCTGCTGAGGAGTAATCCTACTGACAGGAAGAAAGATAAGATTGACAGATGGGTGTTAAGCACAGTGGTTTTCACTCTAAAACTTTTGTCTCCAAAAACCAAAGAACCACAAAATGTTTGGAGAGCACAAAATAGTGAAGATGTATTCTACAAATACCAGATATCCTACTCTTTTATAAATATCTGCTATTGGCCTAAATCAGAGACAGACAAGATATTTAAGGTAATTCAGTATGGTCATCTTTTCTAGTTGTCATCTCCTACTGGTCAGACTTACAAAATTTGATTGATTTTAACTATTCTTACTGCTTTCTAAACAGATAGAATAAAAAAAAAATCTGTTTAAATAGTAAATAAGTGTTGAAAAACTGAGAAAACAGCAATGACATTTTATTTACAAAAATAATCTGGGAAGAAGAAATGGGCAAGAAATAGAAACAACAGGCTTTTAAAGTCTTTCCCCGTTCTTTACACAATATATCGTTTTGCAGATGTGGCCATTTTTCCATTCCATAAGCATTCCAGATTCAGAAGATGGGGAGGAAAATGTTAACAAGATATAATACACATCTAAATTAATATACTCAGTTTTGTTTTGTTGTTTTGATACCAACAAAACTGCCCCTCTCTCTAATACGCTTAAGACTACATATAGTTTCTGATCTAAATAATTTCATCACCTTTATCCTATACTCATTGCGGCAAAGCCAACTATGTATTTCCTCATTTTATATAAGGCAGTTCAACAGAAATCTACTCCTTTTCTAAGTATAGAGAGATGTGAACCACTATAACATATAACAAAAAATATTGCCTTCAGAAATTTCCTTTTTCCCAGTAATTTCAGTACTGCCATTATGTGAAACACCATAAATCCTTGTTAATTCAATAAGACCTTAAAGAACTATCATTTAATAAAGGACTTTATGTTTAGGAAAGATCTTGACTGTCAGTTGGCAAAACACTGCAAAAGAGCTGGACAATTTTTTCTAATATACAGTACTTGGTGGTGTCATCTAACTATGGGTGGGAAAGGAGGCAAGCTGTAAGCAAATTCTACCTTCGCAATTCAAATCATGTTAAAAGCTTTCCAGTTGTCAGAAGACCCCACACATCTAACAGGGCTATGATCAGTTTGCTCTATGCATTGTATAGACTAATGCATTGGTCAGAGAGTGTCGTAGTGAAATCCAATGGATGAGCTAATGAAGTGCTTGTTTGTTTGTTTGTTTGTTTGTTGTTGTTTCAGGTCACTGAAGCAATCTTTTTCCTTTTTTACCATCTGCAGTGATGCTGAACTAAGTTCTGGTAACTCTTACTCTAGATACCAAGGGCAGCTTCTGCAACTACTGTTACCTACAAGAAGTTTCCCTCTTTACCCTATTCCTGTCATCAACAAGCCTCCTGATACCTCACCTTCAAGTGCAAAAGTAGCAAACAAATCCCTGTAGGTCTGTTAATGTTGCTTCATCAGCTGAAAGACAGGCCTTTCTGCCTAGTGATGCAGTCAGCTTCCTTGTCCTGTTTCTTTCTGGATACTGTGTCACCTTGGGGTACAACCAGGAACAGTGGGCTGATGGGACTTGCTGTAGTTGCCTATAACACCTGATGAGGTCACTAAATTCTGCTGTGCTATTTAATAGTGCAGATGTTTACAAAATGCTCTGGTTATAGAGAGGTTTAGTGCCTACAGAAAAAATAAAATAAAATTAAAATAAAATAAAATAAAACAAAACAAAATAAAATAAAATAAAATAAAATAACCCCTGTTTCTATGCCCTTATCAATACTGAGAAAGATGCCTTTAAATATTCCCATTCCCTGCAGATATCTGTACATGGATTTGAAGATAATAAAGGTGTAGCCTTTAAATGAAGTGTGCAAAGTCTAAATACATTGTTGAAAGTTAAGTTACAGTAAATTAACCACTAATTATACAAATAAAGGTAAAAAGGGGAACTCAAGCATGGCATTCAGAATAAAGTGCAAACAGTCCAGCAGTGTCATAGCAACCTCATCTGAGGATTTCTCCTGAGCTTCCCACTTGGAAAAAAATGCACTACTGCCATAGTACATTGTGCCGGTGATCTGAGGAAAGGGATGGCTCCCACCACGGCCAGAAAGGAAACCAGAACTGATGGTTGTAAGGAGGAAAATGGAAATGGTACCTATGCTAGAAACAGGATAAATGGTATGGTTTACATGCCTCGTCCAACATAGCACTGTAAACTTCCAGCAGAGATTGGAAGGAACTTCTCACAACATATTTCTCAGTGTTAAAAAGTAATGAAAAGCGTAGTGAAGGGAAAAAAAAAAAAAAAAGTTTGCTCTAGTACACTATGTTGTAATAACTAGTAATGAGTATAAGCTACAGACAAATAATAAAAGACGTAATGTAACTGACTGATGGAATGCAGACATATATGTATATATTTGTGTATAAATGTGTATGTATTTTTAATGTGTGTATATAGAGTCTGTATGTATGTATGTGTATGTATATATATATGTGTGTATGTATATAATATAGGCAGCTTATGATTACACTATAAAAATAGAAAACCTGACCATGCAGAAAAGCAAACACTTTGAACTCATGAGAGATCCATGCTTCCAAGGACATTAATTCTGTCAGTGCAATGTGTTATGATGACAAACCAGGTAGTCTCATTGTTTCCAACCGGACTACCATTAAAACATATATAAAGGGCAAGTGTTGTAGATTTCAAAACCAGGGAAATAAGTCTTTATGCTCTAGTTACATAAGTTAAAACATTATACTCTTAGTATCACAGTGTTCTAACTTCAAAATCCATAATGACATTGAGTCTATGGAGAAACGAAAGTTTAGTGACACTGGATAAATAGGAAATGAAGAAAGACTACATATTTTGACAGTTATGAAATGTAATCTATCTAGCTCCTGGGGTGACAATGCAGGTTATAGGGCAATAAAGACCTTGAGTGAGCAAATCAGGGGAATGGAACTACTGTGGAGGTTAAACCAGGCATAGAATTAAACCATATCATAAAATAAAAATTCCTTACTATCACATACACCAAGACAATCACAATTTCTTTAATATTATATTTATATTTATATTAAAGATTTAAGATTAATATTATAAAAAGTACAGAAGAATAAGTTAACAATTTTGCATACAACTCTTCAGTATTTTTTTTTTTTCTTAAAACCAGAGTCCTAATTTTGCCTCACTGCAGCTGTAGCTGATAATTAAGTTTCTGTTTGCTTTAGACAGTTAGGATCACAGAAACAAAGCTATGGTCAGTTTTATAATAAATAAATAAATAAATAGATAGATAGTATGAAAGTAAAGGAATATATTCAATGTCCAGCTTTTTGTTTTGTTTTGTTTTGTTTTCATAAATAGTGCAATATACGTGGCTTGCAAGGAAAGGTGAAAAGTTTTCCTTGTGATCTGGAATACTTACTGTTGAATGTGTTTTCTGAGACATTCATTCCAACCACATTCAAGCAGATATCACATCTCCATAAATTCTATTCAAATGCACTATATAACAGAACAAGAGTCCAGCAGTGAAGTGTATGTGGTGTACATGTGCATGATGATTGAATTGTTGACCATTTCTTTTAGCAAAGAATGTCATTTGGAAGAGAAATTAGCAACAAAAAAATGATTCTGAAAATAAGCCAAATGCAGTATAATCTATGTCTTCATCTGCCTCACTGTTTTGTTAATAATCTCATCTAACAGGAAAATAGATGCATCAAAAAGTGTTTGTTTATGTTGCTATGGCTAATAATCTCCTACTTCAGGATGCAAGCAAGCCTTTTTCTCTTGACTGTTAATGTCTGAATTAATCCTTTTACTGTACAGCTCCATTTCATATTTGATTGACAACTCTGGTTACATCAGTGTTTCATATTGTATCATGTGTTTTCCATGTAAAAATAGCTAACCAGTTGTATGTATCTGTTTTTTGCCAGCTAATCAAAGATGAGGCTGAACAGTTAAAAATGTTTCCTTAATGTATTATATTACAGGGTGTTTTGGTTTGTTTGTTTGGTTGGTTGGTTTTGGTACTCTTAGTCTCCTCCTATTAATAATAATAATAAAAAATAAAATAAAATAGTACAATATATTTTACCAGTGTTGTTGCTTTAAAGGCTGTGTGATAAATCTTTCTTCTTTGTAATCAGCTCATTTCCATAATTCTACAAAACTGTAGCTAATTACTTTAGTCTTAAGGAACGTTAAGTAACAGTTCAAACTGGATATGTACAAAACTGAGTCCAGCTGATTTCAGGCATAAAAAGCAGTGGAAAGGAGTTCATAAATAATTATTTGGTCACTTAAACTTAAGAAAGTATTAAATTAGTATATCATACAAATGCCTCTGTTTCTACTGCACCCTTTTGACCAGACTTCTTTGAGTAGTTTCAAGATATTCAGTTTTTGAATAATGACCTTACTACTCGATATTTTTTTATTTAGTCAACTATTTTTGAAATTAATAAGTATCTGAAATAATGTTTCCACTGGCAAAAGTAATGAAAGCAAGCAGTATGTGCTAACTGAAAACAAAAAGCAAAACAAAACAACAAAAACTAATATATCTGACCCTTTCTCAGAACTTAATTTTTCTGTCTTGCAGTGTTTTCTTATTAAGAAATATTAAGGTTCAAATGCAGGATACTGCATTTAGCCAGAAATAATCAGCTGCAAATACTGACTATGTAATTACTGTCTAGGTAGAAATCCTGTAGAAGACTGTGGGTCTTAGGTTTAATCAGGAGCCGAATATGAGTCAATAATATGTCAAGCAATCACACTGAGGATATATATACAAGTATATAGACAGCAAGACTGTGCATGAAGTAATCTTATTGCTTTAGTCTGTTTAATAAAGCTTCTATTATAAACTCATCTCCAATTTTTGAGACTTCAAGAACAATGTTATTGACTGGAGACTCCAGTGGAGAGCAATCAAAATGGTCCACAAAGCAAGATATCCACAAAAGGTCCACAAAGCAAGGATAGCCTAGAAGAATGTTGAGAAAGAGGGAGGAAGAAGAAAATCCTCTCTTTTGCAGCAATGAGTATTCAGACATCAAGGAAAAGAATACTGGTAAAGATGGATAATCACTGTAGTGGTTTTACTGGAAAGATTGTAACATCTATAATACTAAAGATCACTAAGAACAAACCAGGCAAACATTTGTCTTGTTGGACATGGAGAGAGCAGATTGTTTCTTCACCTGGAGAGGTAAACTGTGTGACTTCCTGTCATCCAGATACATTTTTCTGTCAGACACCATCTCAAGGAGTTGGGCAAAAGCTGAAGCCTTATAAATGCCAGTGGTTGAGAGAGAAATGACACCACCAGGTACTTGCATATGCCTTTAATTAGAGAATGTCACAGCTTTTTACAAATATTAATAAAAAGAGCATCACAATTGTTATGTGGTCAATACAAATCCACCCTTTGCACAGATGAATGAACTTAATGCAAAGAGATTATATGATGTTTTTCCTGGGACCATTTTTCCTTGTTTTCATTTCTATTTTTGCTTCTCATACATCAGCTCAAGATTTATTTTGTTGATTTTTTTTTTTAATGGAAAGCCTTATTAGTGTATACAATATATATATATATACAATTCTAAGTATGCTGTACATATGGTTTCTATGTACAGTATCAGTGATCAAATCATACCCAGACTAAACAAAAGGTTCTTTAGCCAGTCTCTCCTAAGACAAAAAAACAAAAACAAAAACAAAAAAACAGGCAGATGTTAATTCTTGTGTATTCCGCAAACTTCTTTCCATAATCCATATAACAATTTAAATATTTATGAATGCATTAAGCCAAACAAATCTGTATAGTTTGAGCTGTCTTTCCAAATGCCCCATTTATCTCACTTAAATAGCAAGTATATGTTATTAACTTTGATATATACTTATATTTCTGAAGTCATATACTAAGATGGTGTTTTCACTTCACTGGTGTTTTTCATGGTTGTCACAATAACCCATGTGAGGTTTCTGGTTGTGAAGTTTATTTTTTAATTATTTTTTAATTTTTATTTTTTTTACTCTATTTCAGCTAACATTTTTCACTTAACAAATGTAAAACTGAACAAGATATTACTTTTAGCCCCAATGAGTATGTTTCCTGAAGACCAGAAACTCTTAACTTTGAAACAATACAAATCTTTCAACAGATATCTTCAAGGTATATGATAGAATTCAATGCACTACGTATTGTTATCATTTCAGTGATGCTCAATTGGAAAGGGTTTATCTGTGACCTTTGTTTAACTCTGAAAAGTACCATATTTTAATCAGTGATGTAGATTAAGTCTCTGTTGTTCTCTTGTGGTGATAATAAAATCCTCTTAAAACTACTTTCTTGTTATTAAAATGTCCATTGTTTACAAACATACAGCATGATTACTTCCTACTGTGGCTCATGAATGGTAAAATAATCTTGTGACATTGTTATAAATTATCTATTTTATTAGAACAAATCCAAGGAAACAGAGACATTAGCTCATTAGCTACACAGCAAAGTCATTCAACAATGTACATTCTAATGGGGTGAAAGGAAAAAAAAAAAAAAAAAGCATTTTTCCCACTACAAGAAGTTACATATATATATATTAAAAAAAAAAAAAGTAAAATTATCAGCTTATTATTGTGATATGACTCTATGAAGGATTCCTATCCTAGTTCCAATGTGCACACTGCAATGGCACCCTTGGAAAAACAAACATCTGAACCCTGCTAACCTCCATTTTAAACTGTTCACCTTCATAAGATCTGAAAGCAGAAATCAGTTCCCTTCCTCAGGTTTTCAAACAAATTGAATTTCACAAAACTTCTTCACTTTTTAATGAGGCACCTCAAAGTTCTGCCAGTTTTCCATTCTGTGCTGTTTTCCATGTTGCATTTGGAAGGCACACCTTCCAGAACACAGCAGATTATTGGAGGGACAATTGCTTCTCACAGCGGCAAGGTGCAGCCTGCCAGCAGTACTTTCTTTCTCTGGAAGGCCCACCGTTTAGGTCCAGGATCTCACTAAATATTCAGCTGGGAAAGAGTGCTACTCAAGCATGGAAATATTTCCTTTGCGGGGAAAGAAGCTCCCAGGTCGGTGTCATGCTCCTCTGAATGCTGAACTTGGGCGGACTGACCACAGGACTGTCCTGGCACCAGATGCCCCACTTGATTCTCAGGGAGCAGAACTTGTTGTTAGGCCCCACATTAAGATGCTACCTATGGAGGGTTCACAGCTCCAGCTCCTGATATTAGCAGCTCCCTGGCACCTGAGCCCTTGGGCCTATAGAACTGCACCTTCCCCCAGTGCCTGATGTGTTGTGCGTGCTGTAGCATGGATGAGGGAATGGAGATGAGATATTGTAGCTGACTAATACAGCTAGCTGGCTGCAACCTCAGCTGGGCCATTGCAGAGGTATTCCTCAATCCCTTTGCTCCTTTATTTTGCTCTCAGCAAAGCTTGATCATTTTCCAGCTATTTTGGAAAACCATCCTTCTCAGCTGCTTTATCTTCAGCTTGTTAATTCTGAAGTTAAGTTGTGCTATCAGACTGCATAACATTCCTGCCTACTTGCCTCACATTTCCCTTTAATGACACATGACATTTCACTGCTGTTTGGATGACTGTGGCACTGATTCTATTTCCTCTTAGATTCAATTTGAAACAACGAACAATCTTTTCGTCTTTCACCATACTAATTCCAAGAGACAAAATTCAACATAAGATATTCACTTATTCAATAAAGCAGAGGTGTAAGTGTGCCAACGATTCACAGCTTTATAGTTTGTTTCAGAAAGTGTACCTTTAAGATGTTCTTAGCTTACTAATCTCTAATTTTATTGTCCGGGGCAAAAAGGAGATCACATATTACTGTAAATTTATGGGTCACAGGAGAAACACATTGCTAAATTTGCAAGACCTTTGACATGTGAGTAGCAGAAGGCAATCCATGCCATCTCCCAAATATATTAAACATTTAAAGTAGCTTGGGAAAGAAGGGTTTATCAGAATTTTATAAAATAAATTCTATTACTGAATAGTACTGTAGCAACATAGGAGATGGATAACTATGACTGCAGCCTCAAGAACAATCTGCAGTCAGCATTAATTGCAAAAATGATCATAATGTTGCCATCTGTTTCAGTGGAAGCCATTAACAGTTTGTGGTACTTTGAGTGCATAAGTCTCTCTGCACTCCTGGAAAGTTACAGCACCAAAAAACGCTTTCACAAGATTAAATCCAATGTTAGCAGTCAGCAGTTACAGCTCAAGGATGTTTTATGCCCAACCCCCCACCCCAATTTTTAAACCATTTAAAACTCATTGCAGTTGTAGAAAGTATTAAGACATTAACTCTTCCAATTTCTTCTCACTACTAAGTCATTTACAGTCTCCATTATGACATAACATACTTTTTTATTCCTACTTTATGAAGTCACTGGCACTGTTTACCTTTAAGATGTCTAACATAAGTGCTCTGAAATACTCCAAGGAAAGATTAATTCTCACTCTCGCTGTGACTAAAATGGAATAATCTGTAGAGATTATCTTTTTTATTTACCTCGTTAAGGTGATTAAAGTTAAGCCAAGTTCCTAACTGTGTAATGACAGTGGAAAATTAAAATATGACCTAGAGTAGAGATTTATATATTACTGCTGCCGTGCAACTAATGGACAAGTTAAAAATCCAATTATAGACTTTACAATTTTCAGGAGCAAGAATGCAGAGAAACAATAGGCCACTGATTGAATATTTGAAGTTATTCTCTTTTCAATTTTGCATAAGGTTATTTTTATATTCACTATTGACACACTTCATAGAGATTTCTTACCAAAAATATGAACATGCATTTTCAGAATGAAGAAACTACAAGGAAAAACTATTGACTTTTTTTTTTTCCTTAAAAATATAGATGTTCCATCCTCCCCTTCAACACTAGAAGGGGGAAAAGAGAACTACAACTGAATGCTTATCATCACCCTTTCATGACATACTGATGCTAAGATACATATTTTAGTGGTGACAGAATGCTTTTTTATTGGTTTATTACCGTGAAATATAAAACCTGAGCACAAATGTTTTTTGGATTTTCTTTTTCTTGTTCTTTGGTTTAGTAGAAATGATATTTGATCCTTTCCAAATCAGTAGCTTCCTACCCGTTCTTCCAGATGCATCTAAACTGATGCATAAACTGCACTAGCATGAGTTCTTCTGTAAAGGCTGCTTTTAGAAAACTCATTGGAGCAGAGGGTAATATGAACTGGAGAAAGCAGAAGATGGTATTGAAGCACTTGAGCTAGAACAGATTTCTTGTTCTCTTAAGCTGTGTATTAAAACATTATTGTTTCCACTTAGAAATAAAACCTCTTTTTTTCTGTCTCCTCAGAACTTTCCCAACCGGGCAAGAATTAGTTAACTATCTCAGAAAGATTATAAAAATCAAAGATGTGTAATAATTATGCTGGGAAAAAAAAAAAAAAAAGACAAAAAAAAATAAGAATGATAATTAAGAGTCTGAAGTACAAAAGGGTAATGCACTGTCCTCTTCCCCAGTAGGGAAGTTCATTAGCAATGGAATCGTGTCATTTGCCCATCTGTTCCTAATTGCATTCACCACAGGAACTAAGCGACGGAAGTGACATCACCCAGGCCCTGCACAGGCTGCTCAGTAAATCACACATGGCTTCAGCTCTGCATGGGTGTCTGCTCCAGGTCCAGCTCAGCCTCTTCTCCAGCCTTCTCCATGCACTGGGTACCCCAGCCAGTATATGCCACTGCTTGATCAGGGCTGGCCAGAATGTGCTCTCTGAGATGTGGGGAAGGGAAAGAGAAAAAGGTGACATAGCTCCTGGATGCTAGCAAAGCCATATTGAGGGGGTAATTACTTTTCACTATGCTTCCAGGTTGCTGGAAGCATACTTCTTGTAAGTGTGTCCTAAACATCGGGTGCTCAGCAGCTGCTTCAATATCAATGGGTGATTGAAGAAGGCCCTCATTAGATTAGTGCTGAGCTTATTGCTTGTGCCAGTCTCATTATTATTGGTGACTAAACTGGCAGATTGTCAGGACGCCTCATGGCAAGATGAGCTTTTGCAGCTCTTTGTTTGTAGTTATTATAAACAATGAAGTGAGAGCAGTCCCCTGGGCATAGTCATGTCTCAGATGTTTTTTGCAAGCAGCAATCAGTTTGCAGAAGCAGCAATGGTAAACAACTTCTTATTTTAAGAAGCGATATTAATTAAAGCATGAGGCATGGTTCTGAAAGAGAACTTGTTAATTATTTAATGTCACCTGCACTATCAAGCCCACCAGTTGGAAATTGTTTCATTTTGCCTCAGATGGTCTCTGCCTGTCATCTGAACCAGTGGAAAATAATTTGTGGTGCCAAGTGCCAAAAGAATAGGCAGCATACAGCTGGGAGTCATATCACATTTTAATGTACAATCCAGGTTTATTACTTCTAAAGAATTCTGGATGTGAATAGTCAGCCATATTGCACAGTGTGTATAAATGCTAAGCTTAATTGGGAACATTACATTCCTCATAAGAATACAGAGAATATTAAGTGGGCTGCAGTTGTAGGTATTCATGATTATTGAAATTCCTGTCCATCTACTGATATCACTGCATACAGTAGATGGTTTGGAAACTTTGCCCAGCTGTTAAACAAAATAATATGAGTCAAGGGTTTGACATCTGCTAACACACACACGCACACACACATTGAGAAGGGAGACATTTTTCAAGCTTTTTGCTAAGCTTCTGGTGCTATTGCTGTAGCACAAGAAAATACTGCACACTTTTCTTGAAAGACATATAGGTATGAGCAGAGAAAGTAAGATGTGAGCTGGAATCACTGGATGTGAAACTGTTCAGAAGTGACTTTGCTGGAAATGCTGGCCCCACTGAGAACCCCTTGGAGTCATTTGGTGGCCAAGTTCAGCCCAGACAGAATGTTACTGGTACAACTCAATGGAATTTCTAGTTTCAATTGAGATAGAAAATTAGATTAGTTTTCATCATAAGATCACAACATTCTTGATAAAAGGTGAAAAAATGATCAGAAGTTACAAATATGAAAAATGTGATCAACACCATCTTTTCTACACTAACAAAAAAAAAAAAAAAAAGTAGGTTTCTTTCAAGTGAGCATCAACATTTTTCCACATTGATAGATATGCTGCTCTGGCCTCTCAGAGAATAGTTTCCAATATTTGTGTCTACTCCTATCAGTATGTAAACAGAAATGCAGGTGAAAAAGACCTAGCAAAGCAAGTTTGCAAGACTAAGAATCATCTTCAAGCTGACTTCAAATCATTAAACTGTAAAGGCAAATTCAGTGCTTTAAGAGTAATTAATCTCTACTATAAAATTCATCTGAATTATCACCTCAGCCTACTCAGTACACATACCTAAATCCAGCTTCCAAGCATCAATCCAAAAGACCACAGAAACTCAGGCTTTCAACTTATTTGCAGAGAATACAAAACTCTGATAAGACATTAACTCAATCACATAAAAATCATCTATATTCTGAGAATGTTTTCTATGGGAGAGTCAAACAGAACAGTAGGAGTAAAAATAGTTAAGCATAACAAAGTTACAGGTATCTGTAACTGTCATGAAAAGAAAAGGAAATTAGGAAGTAAGCATGCAAGAAAGGACAAAAACATTGATTCACTACTTGCTGATTTGGGAAAGAGTATTATATTTCTTTTCTTGCATACAATGTGCAAGAAAAACATTGGAGCCCTGAGGACACAATCTTAACTGAAGGGTCTGCAATATTAATGAATTGCAGTTGTGTTGAACTATAAGATCCATCAAAGACTGAGAAGAATACAAAGCTTACCAGAGAGGTTAATTAATTATCTGAAAGGTAGAGATAAGAGAACAGTAGATCCATATCCCAAGTCAATGTAACCCAAAACTTGACAGAGCATATCAAGAAGGATATTAGCCACAGGAAGGAGTATGTATCAGAGACAAGCAATCAACATAGTTAGATCTGGCAGTCACTCAGAGCTAACAGAGAAGTAAACACAATAAAATGAAGCACCTAGGAATTCAAAAGTAGTATTTCAAATCATGGAAGTGTCTGTGAGCTGTTTTTTCCTTTAAGAAACATTTATGATTTGTGAGAACAAAATGCTGCTGTAAGTTACAATTCTATTATCACCTTGCAACACACAAAATTGATTACACAATAATGTTTCTATTTTTTCCCCACTCTCTCAACCATACCCAAAGGTGTCTTAACAGTCAATAATGCAGCAACAGCAGCAGCCACAGTTTGCTGCTGCTATACAACATTTTTGAATGGCATTAATTTCACCTTTATCAGAAAAAATAAAAATAAAATAAAATAAAAATGAAAAAATAAATAAATAGAACAGGATGATTCATCCACTACTGAGGGCATTTCTTCCACCAGGGTTAAGGGTATGGAAAGTCTGTCAACTTTAGTTCATGCACATTTTCTTTTTTCAAGGTAAAAGATCTGGGGACAGTAGAAATTGGTTTGTACAAGATGATTTTCCATGTGTCCACTTCAATATTAACGTTCCACTTTGAGAATCGACCACCATGAACTTAAATAAAATAAATAAATAGCCAAGTCTTATCTTGTACAAGAGAGCCAACTGATAGTTCCTTCCTTTTCTAATAAATTATTAATCAACTCATATTCAGTCACAAAACTTAAATTTGCTCATAGACAGTCAGAATGTGTCATGAAACCATTTTTTTCTTCCAGTGGAAATTATTTCTCCCACAATTTAAAATCAAAGATGATTCAGCTAATAAAATATGTCAAAAAGGAAGTCTATTCTTCATGTGCACAAAGTTTCTATGTCTGAAATTTTGTTTTGTAAAATTACATATGTCAATAGCTTAAATTTTCATTTCAGAAAACATTTTTATTAATCTTTGATACTGGAAAATCTTAGAGTTAAGAAAAAAAAAGATGGAATTAAAAATTAAGCATACTGAATTTTACATTTAGCAACTGAGAAAAATAGAATATTTTCTACTTCAATGGTCATGACTCAGAAAATAAGAATTAACAGAGTGAATCACAGGATATGCAATCTAAGCATGATACCCCACTAATAGAAGAAAATAAGGTTAACAAGAATTTGATTTATAACCTGAAGGTGAACAGAGGGGGGAGACAGATTTTTAAATGAGTATTTTGATTTTCAATGAACTATTTTGATTTTTTACCTAATAATAATAATAATAATAATAAAATATAATAAAAATATAATATAATATAATATAATATATATTATAATATATTAATAATATATAAAATATATAATATATAATATTTATATATAATATATGTGATATATAATATATAATATATAATATATATAATATAAATACATAATATAAATATATCTAAAATATATAATATATTATTATAAAATATAATAAAGATATTAATAATTGTTATTATTACTATTATTATAAAATAGGAGACACTTGTGTTTATCTGGCACTCAGCCAAAATGGACCTTCCTTTGTATGGTGAAGACAGACAGTATGTATGGGCTACCCAGCCGTGCACACACAAGCCAGCAGTTGAGGTATTTCTAAGATAAACCAGTGGCTCCCTTAGGTGAAAAAAGGAAAGACAGATCTCTGGATATGGATCCATCAGTTATACTTAAATAATATTCTGCTTACAGCTCCAAATTTTCATAGCACAGCTCTAAAACCATAAATTTTCACTAAATTGTCATTTCCATGGTACTCAAGAGATTAGGCACTTCTACAATAAGACAGCATGGGCTTTCTTCCTTCATATTTCCAGATAATGATAATAACACTACAAAAGATACCCATTTCAAAGGAAAAGGAATTCAGACATTTTTTGTTATTGTATTTTGTCAATTAGTCAGAAGCTTATGACTAAATCTGTTACTTTGCTACTTACACACCTTTAAAGTGTAAAACAATGTAATGAACACATACTTGCCAACATGAGTTACAATCTTATCAACTTTCCTGTTGCACTGAGAAAAAAATAATCTCTAAATGTCAGCGTACTGAACAAGGAGAAAAAGCAGCAAAAACAGTACTCTCTGAAATGTTGTAAAAGGTTCATAAGATTGCTAAAGAAAATGAGAGATATAATAGCAAGCATCTACTGCCTACATTGCCATAAACTTTTCCGCAGTACTGAATTCATTACCTTGCTTATTCCTCCAAAGGTCTTTATGTTTTCAAAACAATAGTTATTAACTGGTTAAGTTGGTCCATTAATTTTAAAACTGCTAAAAAATGATAAAAGTTTCAGTTGAGGTTTTACAAAGTAGGCTTTCTACTTTTTTTTTTTTTTTTTTCCAATAAAAGCTTTCTGGAAACCTACACAAAAGCAGAAGAAAAAAATGGTATTGAAACTCCGATTTTCTGTTTCCTTTCCTGTGACTAACATGTTTGGCATCTCAATACAGACCTAAAATTGAAAGCAGGATTTAAGGACATTCTGTTGATACTGTTTTGTGTTTAGTTGCCTTGATTATCAATAATAAGGATCATGCTTGTATTCTGTGTTTATTTTTGTTGGATTTTTTTTGTTTTTAGTTTGGTTTGGTTAACTTCAAAAACACTCTAGGAAGCATAGTATAGTCATACAAGCTTCTGAACGTCTCCCTACGCTACAGGAAAGTCCCTAGGGACAGATGCAAGAAGTTTAGGACTAGCAGGGGTACATTTAGGCAGATAGAATCTTACTACAGTGAATGGCAATCTCATCAATACAGCCAATGGATTCTGGAGAACTGTCTAAAACTACAGGCATAGGGATGGACCATTTGGATGTCATAGCTTAGCCTCCAGCTATGTCTCTGGATGGTTGCAGATCACCCCTCAGGTTTATGTCACATCTTTCATTCCCATGCAGATCTCCTGAACACCCTTCAGTTGTGGTTTTGCTGCTTGTTGGTGGTTTGTGTGATGTTGTTTTCTTTTTCTTTCTTTTTCTTTTTCTTTTTCTTTTTTCTTTTTCTTTTTCTTTTTCTTTTTCTTTTTCTTTTTCTTTTCTTTTTCTTTTTCTTTTTCTTTTTCTTTTTCTTTTTCTTTTTCTTTTTCTTTTTCTTTTTCTTTTTCTTTTTCTTTTTCTTTTTCTTTTTCTTTTCTTTTTCTTCTTTTTCTTTTTCTTTTTCTTTTTCTTTTTCTTTTTCTTTTTCTTTTTCTTTTTCTTTTTCTTTTTCTTTTTCTTTTTCTTTTTCTTTTTCTTTTCTTTTTCTTTTTCTTTTCTTTTTCTTTTTCTTTTTCTTTTTCTTTTTCTTTTTCTTTTTCTTTTTCTTTTTTCTTTTTCTTTTTCTTTTTCTTTTTCTTTTTCTTTTTCTTTTTCTTTTTCTTTTTCTTTTTCTTTTTCTTTTTCTTTTCTTTTTCTTTTTCTTTTCTTTTTCTTCTTTTTCTTTTTCTTTTTCTTTTTCTTTTTCTTTTTCTTTTTCTTTTTCTTTTTCTTTTTCTTTTTCTTTTTCTTTTTCTTTTTCTCTTTCTCTTTCTCTTTCTCTTTCTCTTTCTCTTTCTCTTTCTTTTTCTCTTTCTTTCTCTTTCTTTTTTTCTTTTTTCTTTTTCCACATTGAAGTGTTTTTACTCCTGCTTCATTTTTTATACCAACATTATCTGACTTTAGTGGGCACCATGGACATTTTAGGGGAAAAGTTCCAGACTTTTAAAGAGGATTTAGAGATTTCAGTACATAGCCGACAACTTAGGCATCTAGGTTTTCAGTTCTTCTTGCTTCCAAGCACTTACAGATGAGAAATAGTAACTCCTTTGTCAATTTACAAAATACAGTTGCTACTGTAACAGCTAAAACAATATCTAATTCCTACCCCTGACCTCTATTGTAACTCCTTTGACCTCTGCTGGTATTCACAACCTTCAAACTTGATAGGAATCAGAGACCAAATCACAGCTTCTGTTTCTGCTATTGATAAGGAACTTCATCCTATTTTTGTGGCCTTCCAAACCTGCATGATGGATAGCTTGTTTCTCACATGTTTTGACTCTATTAACTTGTACAAGACAGTGACACTGAAAACACTGTACACATTCACCTTAGGTCTTAGACTGATTGCCTGTTGCTGGGGACATACTGGATATCTGCAGCTTCTATATGAATTTCCAGAAAAATTTTCAACATTGATCTGAACTCCGATGACCAGTAGAAATCTTCCATGGTCAGTGGTACAACCAGCGTGGAGTCTTGTTTTTTGAAATTGCTTGATGACCTTGATGAGGGAATAGTGTCTGCCCTCAGCAAGTATGCTGATGACACAAAGCTGGGAGGAGTGGCTGACACGCCAGAAGGCTGTGCTGCCATTCAGCGAGACCTGGACTGGCTGGAGAGATGGGCAGGAAGAAACCAAATGCAGTTTAACAAGAGAAAGTGTAGAGTCCTGCACCTGGGAAGGAACAACCGGACGTATCAGTACAGGCTAGGGGATGACCTGCTGGAGAGGAGCTCTGCGGAGAAGGACCTGGGGGTCCTGGTAGACGACAGGTTGACCATGAGCCAGCAGTGTGCCCTGGTGGCCAAGAAGGCCAATGGGATCCTGGCATGCATAAAAAGGAGCATGGCCAGCACGTCAAGGGAGGTGATCCTCCCCCTCTACTCTGCCCTGGTCAGGCCTCACCTGGAGTACTGTGTCCAGTTCTGGGCTCCCCGGTACCAAAAAGACAGGGATCTCCTGGAAAGAGTCCAGCGGAGGGCCACAAAGATGATACAGGGCCTGGAGCGTTTTCCCTATGAAGAAAGGCTGAGAGACCTGGGTCTGTTTAGCCTTGAGAAAAGAAGACTGAGAGGGGATCTTATCAATGTGTATAAATACCTGAGGTGTGGGAGACAGAGGGATTTGGCCAACTTCTTTTCAGTGGTTTGTGGGGACAGGAGAAGGGGTAATGGCCACAAGACAGAGCACAAGATGTTCCACACCAATATGTGAAAGAACTTCTTCACGGTGAGGGTGATGGAGCACTGGAACAGGCTGCCCGGGGAGGTTGTTGAGTCTCCTTCTCTGGAGATATTCAGGGGCCATCTGGACACCTACCTGGGCAGCCTGCTCTAGGGAACCAGCTTTGGCAGGGGGATTGGACCTGATGATCTTTCGAGGTCCCTTCCAACTCCTGTAATTCTGTGATTCTGTGATTCTGTGATTTTGCAGTTGTTTTGAACTGTGCTGAGGCCTGCTCAGCACAGTTAAAGTGAAGTAAGTCATAGTCATGGAGAACTATCTCTTCTGTTGCATTGAGTAGTCTGTTTACTACTATCCTCTTGGCTGTTTCTGCTGTCTATGATTTTTTGTGATGAACAGGAGCAAATATCTATGACATAGCCTGTATGAGAAGCAGAATTTAGCCCTCCACCTCATCAATCTTTTCTCTAAATTTCCATGCTCAGAAGGAACATGGAAAACAGGGTTGCAATGACTAAACATTGCCAGGTAACATCATCCCCACTTGTTTCACATTTTCTATCAGTCTCTTTGTTTCTTCAGTGCTGGCTCTGCTCTCCTGTTGTTTGTCAGTCAATTTTCTGAATTCTCCTGAAGTATATTGTGGCTCATTTTCTGAAGATAGCATGCCTTCAATTTCCTGATCATGTTCGTTGCCAAATTGTATTCCCAGAAATAAAAGTAACAATTGATTGTGACCATACTGTTACTAAAATGAACAGGTCTGACTCACTCTCTGCTGTAAGTTCACTATGTTTGCAGTACTTAACACTTATGCGTGAAGACCAAATCACCCTAATAGGGAGTGTACTGACTTTTTCAGTACTTGCTTCTCACAATGTCCTCTAGCCTAGAACATCAGCTGCTTCTTGGAAAACAGCCACCAAGTCCTGCTTCAGGTATTACCAGACTGGATTGGACATTTTTTCAGAAACAGGAAGGGACTGTGGCATGCTTCTTAGAAAATGCCAGTGTTACATTCTGAAAAGTGTGCTCTGCTAACCGTATCTGCTTTCATCAGTGGTTTATTCAAAAAGTTTTTCTCTTTTTCTTGTCACAGCCCTAGAGTGTCAATGTATTTTGGAGTTTTGGGGGATGAACATAGAAGTGACTTCTTCCAAATACTTTATATATGTTGAACTTCATATTCATTTTGTACCCAAAGTTGCATTGTTCTATTTCCAAATCAAAGCCAACACCTTTTCTAGCTAAGCTTATAGAATTTATTTTTCTGATAACACTTTATACCCAAAGAGCTGTTGGATTTCCTGCATTATTCTTTCTGAGTTTCCTTCTGAAGCATCACAGCCTGATTGTAGCAACTCTGCTGAATCGATGACCAGTACCCCGACACACCTTGTATATTAACTATCTCAGAGTTTAATTAAGGTTGGGTAGGAGACGGTAGTGGATAAAGTTTTGGATAAAAAGATTCCACAGTCACTAAAAGCTAGCAATTAGGGGACTTTTCTAAGAAAATGTAGGTTCAAGTCTGTGTTCCACTTGGAACTGTTACCTGCACTCCAGCTGAACATGTATCAGTGCCCTGCAGACACTTTTCCCCCAGCCTGCTCATGTGAGTTTGGCTGAGGGTCCCAGATCAGCTCAGAGAGAATGCAATGAATGACGTTGGGGACCACTACTGGCCTTGGGGAATGTTGCTGTGAAGACACTTTGAATGAACCTCAGCAAGGCCCTTTCTCTTGGAAGCTGCTTTGAAGTTGAGGCTCTTGCCCTTGGCCCCTACCTGAGCTATCTCTCAGGGATCAGTCAGGGACAATTTGTCCCTAAGGTTTGGATGCCAGGATTGCCACATGATAGTAAGACAGGTAGAGGTTGACTCCTGACCAGCAAGAGCTCTGTCTCACCGTATGTGAGCCAAGAGAGCAAGTCAGGCCTGGTTAAAGCTGTACTTGCAAAGAAACCTTGGATTGCAATGAACTGGCATTTTCCAATTAAAAAAAAAAAAAAGTGTTGTTGTTTTGTTGTTGTTTGTTTGTTTTTCTTTATATATTTTTTTAAATAATTCCTGACCATTCCTATTCATAAACTTTTGATAGATCTCAATCTAGTGTGACAGCTAGTAGTCATTAAACATTAATAGACTCCCACAACATCTTTTGAAGTGCCCGTGTTTTCAAAGACACTGTTTCTTTGGGATCAGCTTTACTCAGTAAACATCTGACATAAGGGTTTTTCTTTTTGACCACTTAATCTGGTCTGTATTCCACCTAGTGTCCTGGTCACTAACACACAAGTTGTCACAAAGTGACATCTATGTATTCTTGGTCCTGTATGCTCTTTCTTGCTCTTCACTCAGATCCTATTGCAGAAGAAATAAAGGTTTCCACTCCATAAAGTTAGATAGTTGTAATTTGCTAACATATTTATTTTCTGGATAGCTATTTGAAACCTACATTTAAACAGTAATACAAGATCTCAAGTCATGAGCTTTCTTGTCCCTCTACAGTGTACTTATTTCAAAGGTGGGGTATTGTGTGTTTGCTATTTATTTTTTATTTGGTTGTTGTTGTTGTTTGGTGGGCTTTGTTTGCCTTTTTTTCTTTTTTTTCTTCTTTTTTTTTTTTTTTTATAGGTTCCTGCAGGACAAAAGGGTCAGAGTGCTAAATTAACATCGGACTGTCTTCCTGTCATAGGTTTTTACTCCACTAGACTACAGTATGGGGCTTGCAGTTCTTGTTCTCCTCCATCTGTCATTGTAACAAAATACATGTTATGCATCATTGTCAAGGATTTATATTTTGCACCTAGTTATTTTACTAAAACCTCTAAAGATAATCTAAATCCATAGCTTTTTTAATCTCTTATCTGTCTGTATTCCCCCACAATATCTAGTCTCATATTTCTCCTGTACAACAATACCGCTTGTTAAATATTTATCCATTCTAAAAATACCATTAGTATTGCTGGGGTTGTGTTATAGTTTTCTCCGCAATCCAGCTCAAATAAAATATTTCAACCATATATATGAAACTATTGCAGAGTTGTAAATACAACCAATTAAAAGCTGTCAGACTCTCCTGAAGTACAAGAGTACTCAGAGTCTACCTGTTCAGTTTATGGATTTTTTCTTTCTTCAGTGCAGACATAAAAACAATGTACAAATGCAAGGTAGCTGCAACATTATCCCAGAGTATTCCATTTTCTATACTGGGTTCTTGCTATATCTGTTCTTGCTAAATGGAAGCATTTTCCTGTGGTTAAATCAATTTCTGTGGTTAAAGCATCCCTCTGGTTAGATTCCTGCAAATGAAAAGAATTATTTTGTTACATTCCAAGTTATAGGTTAGTGGTAGAAATTATTTATTCATCTTAAAATCAGATAGTTTAACATATATATATATATACACATGAAGAAGAAGAAGAAGAAGAGAAGAAGAAGAAGAAGAAGAAGAAGAGGAAGAAGAAGAAGAAGAAGAAGAAGAAGAAGAAGAAGAAGAAGAAGAAGAAGAAGAAGAAGAAGAAAGAGAAATCCTTCCTTCCTCTTCTAAATCAAAATAATCAAAATAGATTTCTCAGTTGCTACCATTTCTGCTGTGATCTGCCCTGCCTTTCAACTGACCCCTGATAAGGTAAAATGAAAACTCTGAAATCTTTATGCAAGCCTAGAAACTAAAGTTCTAACACACATCCTCTTGCACTGCTTCTTTAACAGGTCACAATTCCTTTTTAACCATTCTCTTATTTTCTGATGTAAGTCTCACCAGATCATTAACACCGCATTTTTATTTAATATGATAAGTAAACAAATGGAAAGACTCCAGAAAACAAAGTAGCAAAGAGGAGACAGTAAATTCATAAACATAAATATTGCAGCTCTCACAGCTTTTCCAGTTCTGAGTACATAGATTGATGAATTTGCTCTTGTTCCAAGCATGTCTTCTGTGACTCTGTTTTCCAAGTTCTTTCAGGTCTGAAGACCTTGCTCAGAAGATAAATAAATAAAAATAATAATTAAAAAGCAAGAATAATAATAAAAAAGCAAAAGCAAAAGCAAAAGCAAAAGCAGAAAAAGAAAAAGAAAAAGAAAAAGAAAAAGAAAAAGAAAAAGAAAAAGAAAAAGAAAAAGAAAGAGAAAAGAAAAAGAAAAAAAAGAAAAAAAAGAAAGAAAAAGAAAAAGAAAAAGAAAAAGAAAGAGAGAGAAAGAGAAAGAGAAAGAAAAAGAAAGAGAAAAAGAAAAAGAAAAAGAAAAAGAGAAAGAAAAGAAAAAGAAAAAGAAAAAGAAAAAGAAAGAGAAAAAAAGAAAAAAAGGAAAAGAAAAAAAAGAAAAAGAAAAAGAGAAAAAAAGAAAAAAGGAAAAAAAAAGAAAAAGAAAAAGAAAAAGAAAAAGAAAAAGAAAAAGAAAAAGAAAAAGAAAAAGAAAAAGAAAAAGAAAAAGAAAAAGAAAAAGAAAAAGAAAAAGAAAAAGAAAAAGGAAAAAAGGAAAAAAGAAAAAAATAAAAAGAAAAATGAAAAGATTGAGTAAGGTATTCTGTATGTCGTCTCATAATTTCCTGCTTAAACATATGTCAATTCCTTTAGGAGTCCCACTACTTAGGGGGACTTAGGAGAAAATGGAAGAAAAAAGAGGATAGGAGAAATAAAATTTTCAATAAAATTTGCACTTCCTAGTACTTCCAGGAGACAATGCTAATCTTAGAGTATCTCCAAATTTCTGGCATTATTTGGTTCATTTTTTAATTAATAGATCATTTTGTGAACCACCACATGTATTTAATCATTCAGAGAATAATTAAAGCTAAGTTAAATGGAATGAAATGCTACGTCATGAGACTAATGGGTGCAATGGTGACATTACTTACTCACTGAGGACTCGGCATACCACACTGACAGTACATAATAATAATACCTTCATTAGGAAACGCCAGATAAATATGGAAACGTCAAATAAATATTGAGCATTTCATAATATTAATACTGTCATCCTGTGAGAGGCAAATAAATAATTTATATTATATTGTAAGTACAGGTTTATCCACTGTAATTCAGTGTTTTGTCTTTGCTCCTTCACAGTATTATAAACAATAGTTTTTGATCATGATTAAATTACAAAACAAACAAATATAAAGTTGCACCTGCTCATTTGAGAGCTGCCTTTTTCATTAGATCTTACTAAAACAGCTTTTAAGGTGTGAAAATTCTACACTAGTGTCATCTGTAATACTTTAACAACAACAACAAAAAAAATCCAGTACAGGTTTCATGGTGTTTCTGAGATGTTTTTAACTTTAATGAATGTGTTTAATAACTTTTAATAGTTAGATATTTTCATCAAGAATCAAAATGTAAAATATGTTCACAGACATGGTTTCAGGACACAAATTGTTCAACAGTTGCTGTCAGGAAGAAATTTCTTCTTCTAGTATATTATTTTACAATTAGGTAGACAACATTTATTACTTCCTCCAAAGCTTCTGCATTGACCACTTGTACAGATAGGATCAACTGGATGGAGCTACTGGCCTCTTCTGCTGTAGAAATTGCTGTGTGCATTTATGTACAGAATGAGCTACAGGAAAAAAGTATCCTCCCTCAAGTAAAATGGACATCATCTTGCCCTCTAATGCATGTTTGCTAATGGTGCAGGACACATTGTACAAGTTTTCTTCTAATGCACTCCCAATGTTTTTTTCCATCAATTCAGAGAAAATATGATATTTATCTTGTTTCCAGTTGTGTTTCTAGACCTGTCACTGCTATCTCTCAAAGCAAAGTTTAGAGGCTCTGGCTTTCTATCTTCAAGTCTTCCATTTTGCCATATATTTAAGATTTTAAGGAATTAGTAGTATAAGTATAAAAAATATTGGTGAAGGAAGGGTGGAATTGATAGGCCACAGATGTCTTACATAAATGCACAAGTTTAATAGAACAGATCCCAAAACACGGTATTACATTCAGATTCATATCAGTATTTGTAGCACACAATCCCTCTTACAAGAGCCGAAGACATTCTGAAACTTGGCTGTGTTCACATTCAAAAAGGTTTTTCTAATGCCCAAGCTGTGATTCAGAGTCTCTATTTACCCATGAGATCAACTTATCACTCAGGGGATTAATAAATATTCTGTGAAATTGTTCATTTCTATATGAGGTTATCAAACAATGTCGTTTAGATCAGTATGAAACTCTTCAGAAGCCTTGCTATGTAATAAATACAGAAATTTTCAAACTAACATCTGCATACTAGGGTTATGCCTGGTACAATAAACTGCCAAATATAAACCTTCAAGGCAAATCATGTTCTAGGAGCAATAAAGGACTTATATGGTGCAGCTTTGCAAGAATTAATCAACCTAGGCTATGCTATAATGATATCCAAACTAATGTATTCACATATTGCCTGTCATCTAGAAACAACATGAGGCAAATAGACTATAACTGTAATAAAAACAGTTTTGAACACAACACAAGGTGACATTCCTTAAGTAAGGGAACAGACAGGCTATTGCAGTTTTGAAGAACACTTCCTCTTTTATGTGGAATTAATATTTCATTAGTTTTTTGGTTAGTTGCTTGGTTGGTTAGTTTTTGTTGTTGCTGTTGTTGTTTTTTCCCTCTACAAATTTAAACTAGTTTAAACATTTGCTGAGATAGCTTTTCTCTCTTGTTTGGAGTTTTTGTCTTGTGTCTATTTTTTTACATGGAGTAGGTTATAAAGCAATGCAAGAAAAGGTTATTGCTCTGCTCTGCAGGTTTTAAAAATTCCATTCTGATATACTATTTGTGGGAGAAGCTTTAATTACCTCTGGTCTTGAAGGTGCTGTGTATTGTCTTATTGAGACTTCCTATGAAACCATAACAGTCACTGCCCCAGGTGGTTTAGAATAAGGGATACTGTAGTTCTTACTGCCATAGAACAACACAATGTGAATTTTTAATGGGACCTACTCACTGTCTCACTTTTCCTACTTGGGCATAGCTCTAGTTCCAAGAAAATAACAAAAGGTGATGGGAGTAAAAACAAACTCAGAAGGAAAATAGAATAGCCATCAATCAAGCAATATCTGCAGCCATCTCCTAAGGGTAAAACTGGTGTGCTTCTGTTATATCTCATTTCAGTATGGGTTGGCATAAAAAGGGGCTAAAAACAGCCTAGAAGACAGAGAGAGAGAGAGAGAGAGAGGGAGATAGAGAGAGAGAATGGGAGATTTAATCAGACTGACTGACAAAGTTAATATATATTCTCTATGAAAGAGGAGTCTCCAGGGTCATGGTTTCAGTGTTGAACAAGAACTCCACAAAGTTTAGAGAGCTGAATTGAGTCAGAATTGATTTTTCTCTGTTTACTACATTCCCTGGGTGAAAAGTTAATGAACCAAGGCTAAAGCATAGAAAAGGGATAGGTTACTTAAAGGGCTGTGATAAAAATATCATCCAGGTAGATCAGGGATAAAATTTCATGCTCCAGAGCAAGCACCTCACTATCCACAAAAAGGAGGAAAAAAAAAATAATGACAAGGCAGAGCATGTTCTGTGATGATACATTATTCTAACCAGAAAATGCATGGTAATCTCAGCAGTGTAAGCATATATGGACACCTCTTTTACAGAAGATAAGTAGGTATTTTACTATAGGAATTTTGACAGGTCCAGAAAGTCTGAAGAATTTAGTATTAGAATGACAATTTCTAGGGATAAATGACAGAAGATGGAATACCAGGTTGTTAAATAGGACTACAAGGGAGAGATTCAGGGTTAGAAGGCTCTCTAGCCTGGTTAAATCCACCTCAGCAATATGAGGTAATGTTTTTCTCCTGTCACTAACTCTTCTTACCCATCCCTGACAGAGGCATGTTCCTTGGTTCCAGAGTTTCACATTTGTTTTTCAAATACCATACAAGGAATATGTCTTGGACCCTGCTTTGCATAGTTTATAGAGCCTTTTCTTTTTCCTTTTCCAGAAAAGAAAATGGAACAAAACCAACTGACTCCTTTTACTTTCCTACTCTTTCATCACAGAAAGTCCAAAAGCAACCTTTTATCTCAGAGTCCTTTGGATCCAGGAAGAGTGAGGAAATCAGTACTGTTTGATCTTACATGAAAGAGGTCATTTTGAATACTGGAGATGGGAACTGAAAAAGTTGTTGATTTTGGGTGGCAGAGATTTTTCCAAGTTTCGCTTCTCTTCTCTTACCAGAAATCTATTTATCGAGATTTTTTTACAGAATTGTACTAGGTTTTGAAGAACACTCTGTTGGAAAAGTTTTTTATAAGTAGAGTCAAAACTAGAGAACATGACCCAGCTCACGTTGAACTATACAAGTAGATTAAGGAATTAAAAAAGAGGCATAGGTTCCATAGTCTAGTGGTTTAGACATATATCTATGACATTAAATTCAATATACCTAACATAAATTAACCTCAGTGTACTGAGATTTTACGGTGGTTTTGACTGTGGTTTATCTGTGTGATATTTTCAGAAAAGATTCAATGGATTCACTTTCACACTTGGGCTAAACTAAACCTTGATTTTTTTTACTTATTTTTTTCTCAAAAAATTAAAATTGTGCTTTGGACTGGAAAGTTGTTTCCTTGTGAATTTTAGCTTCCTGATGCAAAAAGTGCAGTCCTGAAATTTTTCTTCAAAAAATGACAGAAGAGAGAGGGCCATTAAAGTAAATGTAGCTATAATTTTGTTGCCTCTGCTTGGTATTCATAGTCCTGAAACTTGTCACTGGCTAGTGAAATCCACTTGTAATGAGTTTAGGATGCCCATAATAAATTCAGGGATTAACTACAGGAAAAATAATAGAGCTGCTCAGAATAGACTAGAAGAGCAAGAATGAAGCAAAATGGTTCTAATGTTGATATATATGTCCATATGAAAAACATCAGGTCAGCAATGTGAACCTATTCACAATTTTTTCATAAAACAAACAAAGAAAAACAGCAGGCAGGAAACTGAAGTAGGTCAGGCAGATGTTCTGTAGTGAAGGACACCGGAGCTAAGAGATAGTGTTGTCTTCCTTTATTCTATTTCTTTGTTAAGTTTTGACAAAATAAACTCTTTTATTCTTTATAATTCATAGGACATATTCAGGGAACAGGAAAACATTTGGAAGATGGTGAACCATAATACAACTAATGCTAATTGGTACCTTCAAATATAGTCAACAGGAGGGTAGGAATTTTGAACACCAGAGTTTGGCAATTAGAAGCCCAATGTAGGAATTTACAGGTTGCGTAATGAGGTCACGGATTCTCCCTCCTTGGAGTTTTTCAAAAGCCATCTGGATACAGTCTTGGGCAACCTGCTCTAGATGTCCCTGCTTGAGCAGGGGTTTGGAACAGATGACCTCCAGAGGTCCCTTCCAACCTCAACCATTCTGTGATTCTGTGAATTCAGATGTACATTGGAAGATGCCATCAGATATTAGTTCTGCCAGTGTTCTGAGCTATTGGATCAGAGACCAATAACAAAAGGAGTTGGCTACGTACTTTAGATTTTCATGACCTTTGTTGTAAAGCAGATAAAAACCAGGCCCACAAAAATAAAATAAAATAAAATAAAATAAAATAAAATTAATAATAATAATAATAATAATAATAATAATAAAATTCAGTTCCCAAAGGAGACCACACAGGTCTCTCATCTAGTTTTTATTTATTTATTTTTTCTCCAGTAGAGACCATTTCAGCAAAGAACATACAAATGTTTATAATGGAAAACTCATTCTGCCAATAGATACATCTAACCATCTACCATGCAACACACAGGTTACTCACTTTTTTAAAGTAGCCAACCATAATTAAAAAAAAAAAAAAAATTCAGACTGTATTGTGACAGTTTGCTTTATGATGTCATTCCTGTGCAATTACAGAACCATAACTGCAAATCTATGACTCACTGCCAGCCAATCAGTGTAGTCAGTTTCCTAATGCTATTTTCTACTATAATATTGTTATTGTAAAGGCAGGAATTCTTTAATCATCAAGCTGAACGTCTGCCAAGAGCTCATTTTATTGACGATTAAACATGCTTCTGTTTAGAAGAAATGCTACAACATCACTGTTTCCAAAAACAGATTTGTTCTGCAGTGGTTTTTCATAGGATGATCTGCAACAAAATTATAGGTCAAATAAAATGTTTAACATCTACAGACGTACTGGACATTCACGAATGAAGGATTTAATCCAAAATGCATTAAAGTCTCTAGTAAAACTTGAAGTATTGTATTAGACCCCATACAAAGAAACAATGACATTCATATTTTCATTGACAAACACTAAATTTCTCAAAAATATCACTTCTAATAAATAATATCTGCATCCAAACACAACCACTGCATGTCTTTTGATGTTTAGCACCTTTTCACAACACAAAATATAGTTTTCTGTAAGGCCACAGTTTTAAAACATTGAATGGAAACTGGTAAATCCATTGCTGAATTGTTGGAATCTTTTTTAATGACAGTATTACAGCTTCCGCTCTCTTTCAAAGGATTCCATGTGAGGCACAGCATGATTTTTTTTATATAAAGAATAATGTTCCACCTTCTGGAAAGAGGTATCTTGTTGGCAGAGACTTCAATGATCTGAAAATTGAGATGAAATAAAAATATATAGATAGACATACTGACTTTACAATCAGAACGATGGGTTGTTTCCCAGTCTCTGGAAAGCATGTATGAAACCTTATGCCAGTACCTAAATATGTCTACAGCTGCAATTTCAGAGAACATTTGCAGCCCCATTCAGTAAAAAATTACCCTATTTACCAGAATACATTCTCTTTGGACAATAACATCATGAAAAAACATACAATTATGTTACCTTTTATCCTTAAGACAGAGCAAGTCTAGAGTCTATAGGAATAATCTCACTGCATTGACCTGCCAGCACCAACTAATGATTTCTTACTGTTTTCTCTTTTTCTTGTTCATTTTACCAAGAAAAGTAACAGAGAATAAAACTAAAAGCTTTTTTCTAAGGCAGTAAGAAGAAAAAAAAAAAAAAAAAGACTACTCCTTTGCAGTTCCATAAACATCGGTAGAATCATATGATATTTGTCACTAAATAACCAATTCAATCAATGATAAAGTAAGCGGAAACAGTGCAGTCTAGTAATGTACTTAAAAAAAAAAAAAAAAGGATGAGCTTATACACAAAAGAAATCTGATTATGTTATGTAAGTTTGTAAATAAGCAGAGGTTTTGTTTTCTACCAGTTAGCAAGCTGAGATATCCTTTTAACTGTCATGAATTTTCTTATTAGTAATAAGAAAACACAAGTAGTAATAAGAGAAAAAAAAAAAAAAGCCTTTACAACAAATGGAAAAAGAAGACAGAAAGACATGGAAGAAGAAGAGTGTGTCTGTGGCACAGATGTACTGACAAATGCATCCATATTTTAGCACAAGCATGTTGCATGATGACAAACTGGAAAAAAAAAAAAAAAAAAAGCAGTAAGTTCATAATTTTCCAGTGCTTAAAATAGGTTTTTGGAATGGAAATATCAACACTCAAAACAGGTTGGCTATTTCAAATTACAAGATTACAGGTTAGATATTATCTGGTAAAAGAATGAAGACTTACAGACTAACAATTCACTGTTGATGTCATTAGATGATGTTATAAGTATGGTGGTTTTGTTCATTTGTTGTGTTTTTTTTTTTTGTTATGTTTGTTTGGGAGAGGGAGGTCATTGATCTATAAAGGCGGCATGATACAGGCATCCCCATGGAAACAGTTACCGATGCTTTGGACTATATGCTTTGGGCTTTTTCTCATTTCTCTTGTCCAGGAAGGCATAAATAATTATGCTTTGGATCCCAGTTCAGGAATGCATAAATAATAACGCTTTGGATCCTAGTGGATAAGCCAGTACTATCTTATAAACCATCTCCTAACTGAGTACCCCTAATGCCTTAGTATCTCAGTGCTTTATATCCATCAACAGACTGCCTGAAAGCAGATGAAAGCAGATGAAGAGTTAGGTCTTTTTTGCTATTAGTCATAGGCCATGCTATGTTACCCAGAGCATTTAAAGAATCCATTTATGCCAGTTCAATTGGATTTTGATATATGACATGTAATTCCATGTAATTTCACCCATGTAATTTTGGGAAAACATACTTCCAGGTAAAGATATATCTAAATGTAATCATGTCACATCAGAGGCTGTACTGCAGGTGCCCAGGGTGCATCACTGAGCTAGGACTAAAAAACCTTCTGCTCTCCCTTTTGCATCACTGGTGTGATCAAGTTCTCTACTTGCTTTTTAAGCCCACAGACAGCTGTTAGTTGCAAACAAGAAAGCTGTAGGTATCCACTCAAATATCCTAGGCAAAATTTTCTCAGTTGTAGAAGTAACATTGTCACACTAGTGAGTGGAGCAGAAGCTGAATGAGCAACATGGAAAATTATTAGACACTTCTGCTTTTTGTACTATTTGTCAGTGTTAACTTTCCATGAATGACACCAATAAAGGAAGTGTATATTAACATACTTTGGAAGAAAGTTTCTTTTTTAATACACAAACGATCTGAAAACTAAAATGCAGCAGTGAGCTGACATTTTGAGAGATTCGTCCAAAATAACCTTAGAAGCATAGAACAGCTTGGGTTGGTGGGGACCTCAAAGATCATCTTGTTCCAAATCCCCTGCCATGGGCAAGGATGCAAATAAAGAAAGAACCACTCCTTGCTGTGCTGAAAATTTTGAATAAAGATGTTATTTATTGTTTTGTCTCATTCCTATTGTAGTTGGAACAGTTTGCTCAAAAATTGTATTGTAAATGATAATTGAGTGGGAGAAAAGAGAATGATAGTTTAGCAAGACAAAATTAAAGGGATGAAGGACAACAAGCTGGAGATCTCAGCATCTAAGCAGCCCTAGGAACAGAAAATAGAGAACAGGAGAATTTAGCAGAAAGGTTGCATTTTTCCTCCCTTTTTTTAAAGACAGTTCTCAGAAAAGAAAACAACTATGACTGCTGTCAGGAGTCTCTGCACCCACGGACACCCTTCCCCTGACCCGTCACAGCAGGGCCCCCATCTAGGCCCCCTCCAACTGTTAGCTGGGGCTCCATTCAGGCGTGGGTCAGGGCATCCAAGTGTGCCCTGAACCATATCCCCTGTCATTCCTGACTTGTTTCTTGGGCTTCTGGCCTGACCTTGTACCAGATTCATCACCTCTCATTGGTATGATGATCACTGGATTATAGATGGACAGTATTCCTGGCATCAGGTCACCTGCCTGATGGAGTTGTGGTGGACAACAGCCAGAGGAAACAAGCACTACATCTGGAAACAATGATGGAGCACACATGGGAACTTTAAGACATCATGAACGCAGCACAGAAAATTTCAGACCTTAAAGGCAGTTCCTGACACAGAGGAAAGAAGAAGCCTGTCAGTATGCACTTTAAAAAGAGAGCAAAACAATGGGATATAGGAAGAACTGCCATAAAAATCTGATTAATATATATGCAGTAATAATTATTAATAATAATAAGCGTTTTAAAGGAAGGAAAAAAAAGAAAAAAGAAAAAGAAAAAAAATTATTAAGGAGAGAGAAGGAAGACTGCAAAAACTAACACTTCAGCCTGACTCCAGCAACAAGAAAAAGCTGAGACTCCTGGCTGAAGACTGTGTATTTAACACCAACAGGGCCATCCACAGAGCAAATCCAAGGAAGAAAGTTGTGAAAGTAATGAATGTACATGCAAATATAGGTCTGAAGAAGATGCAGAAATACACTAGTTAAACGTCAAAAAGGGCTGTCAACCTAATCCAATGAGGACTAATTAAAGCTGATAATATCAAGAAAGATAAAATGTTTCCTATGACATTTAAGTCAGTTGGAAAGACAAGCCTTAAACTCAGACTTTCTGAATGTCTGCAAAGCAATGTATAGTGAGTCCCACTCTCTTACATTCACAAAGTGGACTTTGCCTCTGTTATTAATGTCAGTTGTTGACATCTCATTCCTCAACGATATCTTCCCCACAGATTCTGTAGCAAGATTTGGGAGAAGCTTTTCTTGTGTGTTATTCCATTACAAAGTTGCAGACTTTACCCAAAGGCTGTTTTCTCTTTAACCTTACGCAACCAGTACAATCTGTTGGGTCATATTTTGGCAGTGTAAGCAGTATCTCTGACTGCCTGAAGAGTGACCATTAAAAATAGGTGTAACTTTCTGCAATCTGTATCTTGTAATCAGAGGTCATTATTAATGGTTGTGTTATGAAGCTGAAGGAAGAACCAGCACTTTTCTATTTATTGTCTCAAAGGTCTTTACTGATCTTTGCTCATGTTAATTAAAATGCATTTTTGTTAGTCAAAACACTGCTTTAAAAAGTACATTTGATATGAAACACATCCAAATGGCTAAAATGGTAAATAGTTTTTATTAATATATAACTATCTAAACTGTTATTTGAGAAAAGAAGTAAACATTTAGAAACCTTCCCCTGGTATTTAAGACTTACACATAACTATAACTTACCAGTACCAACAAATTTATTCCTTCCTACTTATTCTCTACCAATGCTTAGCCACTTCCACAGGAAGAGAGAAAAAAAAAAGCGGGGAGCGGGGGGGCGGGCAGAGGGGTAGGGGGGAAGAGTGCTTAATTTTCCATTGTTACAAAAGGGCCAATAAGGCAGTCAAGAACTGGTAGGGAAGGTATTGACTTTTTTTCCTGTATTTTCTCTGAACCTCCACTGGACTTCAACAGCTCCTGTCACCTTCCTCTAAAAGTCCTCTGTAGGTCATTTTCAGATTTCAGGTCAGAACTCAAAATGACCATAATGCTTGAAGTGACGTACATTATTTATCTGGTAAATCTCTGTTCAGCCTAGCAAACTTCAGTCAGGGAGATTCCTTTTGCCTTTTCCCTCTTTACCAATAATCTACTTTCAAGCAACAAGGTCAGTCTTTTTTTCTGGAAACATCTTCAGACAGCTGAGGAGCTTGAACCTTCTTTTTTTTTTTTTTTTTCATCCTGGGGAACTGTATAGTAACCATTGGATTAGACAAATCGGAAGGGGAAAATGCAATAAATCAATCAATCAATAAATAAATAAATGACAGTTATGATATAAAGCCTGAAGTCCAGAAAAGTTTATGAAAGATAATTTTCCAATGCTGTTGTATAAGTTAATTACTATCATCCTCAGACTCTTTTAAAGTTTTGAGTAACCACGCATTTCTCCATTGTTTTGATCAAGATACAAATTTGATTTTCTGATTTCTTCTCAGAAGGGAGAAAATCTAGAAAATAAAATCAAAATTTCATTGCGTAGCCATTACTACAAACCATTAGGCAAAATTCAGATATTTTTCCTTTAAACCATTTTTATATATATAACAGAGGTTTTGGCACAAATTTTTATTATACTCATATTGCTTGTAGAGCAGTAATATATTTACAGATCTCCTTTCATCAACATTTTCTCATATAAAACCTTAGCAAAGAGGCACACCATCTTCAAAGCACCAACAAAAGTGAATATAGTGACTCACTTCATATTAAAAAAAAAAGTCTTAAAAAGCAGAGTATGTATACATATAAATTAAGAAAAATCGAGATAAAACATAACAGGAGAAATGAAATACTACCCTGGGAGTAGAGGCCCCTATTATGTTCTTCACAGAGTAGATCAATGCATTTTTGATGCAAACACAATGCTTAGATACAAAGGCATAAGGCCAGCAATTGACTTTGCATAGACAGATTCCGCTGCCCTCTTGAAGCCTCATTTACTTCAATTGACTCCCATGTGGAGTCAGTTGCAGAATCAGAGACTGATAATGATGGTGCTATGAGGGCCTGAGTCTTTGTCCATTAAACTCGCTGTGATTTTTTTACAGTTGATTTGGTGGATTTCAAATGCAGATAGCTAACAAAGCAAAAGCCATTTGAATACATTTCTGAACTAAAAGACTTACTTTCAGTCACTGCATATAAATGTTAAACTCAGCAGCATACAACTTTTTAAAAATTTATTCATCTCTGTTATGGAAAAGTAAATAAAAAGAAATGTAAGAAAAGCTTGCATCCTAACTGCTTGAATTAACCTAAAAAGTAGGGAAGGTGGTTTATTTGTTTTGTTTTGTTTTGTTTGTTTGTGTTTTTTTTTTCTTGTTTGTTTGTTTTCCCCTAAATTTTCTAACCATTAAAGATTTCCTCTTCTACCACTGTGGCTAAATGCAATTCATTTCAATTTAAAAGGGTCCACTCATTTTCATTGATAATTTTGTACATTCACTATATAACTCAATGTTAATTAAAGTCAGACAATGCAACTGAAACAATTATAGGCTCTCTTTTGGATTTAAATGCTCCACCACTGACTGAACAGTTACAATTAAATGCAATTAAATTTTCTATTTACATAGACTACAATTCTTGACGCTATCATTTTTATGGCTTTACAGTGAGAGGAAAAATCCACCATAGACCTCAATTTCCTTTCATATTTTTATTCTATGTCACTTTCACAGTAAGAAACACTGATGACAGTGTTTTATTTAGTAAGAGCTAAGAGTATTTCTCTGCATTTCATGTTTTGAAGGCATTGTGATCTGCTATCAGTGAACCTGGGTCTCATCAGAAGAATTACCAATTTTAAAAGCTTATTACACTAATTCTTTCCTTTAAGTAAGTAAAACAGAGAGATTTTTAAAAGCCAAGAGCTGTAACAGAGATACAAACATATGGTAAATGGTTGTATTTCCTGTGCTACTCCAAATTCGTTTTTCTTTTTTGTGTTTGTACATTGCCTAATATTTTCAGACACTTGAGGCAAGATCATTAGCTTTACCTATACTTGCTCCATTCAATAAACGCAAAACATAGCTTTATAAATAAAAGATAATGTTGCAAATGTCATACTATTTTTAGATTACTGCATTCCAGAAGTCTTACTGCCTCTTCTACCACTCACACTGTTAAAAAAAAAAAAAAAAAAAAAAAAAAAAAAAGTAATGACATCTGTTTTGGGTGTATAGACTAAAATTCATGCAATTGTATACAATCAGGCACATTTAAAACAATTTTTGAAGACATCATCTATAATATTCAATTGCTGGAGGTGAAGTACTGTCATTCATATAAGCAATAAAACTGCCCTTGTCTATTAGAGAAACTACCCCAAACTTCCAAAGCTACAAATTTGTTTCTTTTAATTTCATTTAATTTTGCAAATGTACATGTAGTAATTCTCTTATGCTATCTTTCTAGCCAGGCTAACTATTCTGGGAGATGCTCCAGAACCAGTCAAGCCACTTTGTTTAAATATTAATATGGGTGTTAAGTTAGTTTTCAGCAAAATCTAGCAGCTGTTCTTTGTCCAACTTTAGATGGCTTGATGATGTGAATTTTCAAAAGTGAGACTTTGTTTAAATATCTCTTAAGAGATGTTTGCCATTCCCTGGAATATCCATGCAGACCTGGTCAGTTCTTAGGCTCATGGTAAATTACATACTTAGTGGAGGCATTTTCAGTTTCAATAGCAATACACCTGTGATGAAGTTATCCTCCCTTAACATTATCAAGACTTTGGTGTTGTTGAGGTTGTATATGCCTTACACTCACAGAGCAACCAGCAAGGATTCTTGAAGCAAGGAGCTACCAGCATACAAGCAGGCATTGTCTGTAATTGCTGTTTGCAGCTGCACAGGGCTGCTGTGAGCCAGGTAGCCAGGAGAGAGCCAGGAGCCTTTTTCTTACAGACTAGATGTACTTCTTCTAGTAGGACCCAAACCAGAAAAATCAGGAACAATCGTAGAGCAGTAGAAGAAAATTGGTCCAAAAAGCTTTGCAGAGCCAAACCTGGCACACAGCAACAGGGCAATCTGGTTGGCACGGGACACTGAGTTTACACAAGGACTGATAGGCTAGAGGGAAAGATTAAGCAGGTTTGTTGAGAATGAGAGAAGACCAAACCAAGAACCCATATGCATCTTCAGGGAATATTTACTTCATAAAACAATGTAGAAAAAAAAAAAAAGAGAATCGAAAATTGTCTTTTTTATGATTTTGGATCTGAAGCACCTAATTTACATTGAGCTTGAATCTTTCACCAGACTATCTTCATGACATTTATAAGAAAAAGACAGCTCTGGGACCCTTTCCTGGTAATGTTCTGTTGAGATCAGTGCTGCTGTTAGTAGTGTAACAATGAAGTGAACATGCAAGCCCTATCTCCTGATAAACTGAATAGGGGTTACTGAGCCCATCCAGGAAGAAGAATACCAAATTAATAATATATAATGATGCATAGGTTCCATTGATTCCACTACTTCCTAATTTTTAAGTATTGACTTTGCTGACTTGAGTAATACAATTGTTAATGTAGCAGTTCTTTATGCTATATTTGTAATGCACCATCCTTGTGTTCAAATGGATTAGCCAGATTAAAATGTATAGTTATTGTAAGTGGCACAAATCAAACTTCTCCAGCTACTAATCTCAAATGGAACAGACACAGAACAGCCTTACTAAGCTGTCTCTTGTGTTTTGCGGTGGAAGACATTGTTTACTTGCTGTCTTTATTATATGCAATACACTCCTGGAAAGACAGGAATGTGGTTACAAATATATATTCTATAATAGCCATGAGAAAAATGTTTGCCCTGTATTTTTACTTGCAATTGAACTCTATTGAGGAAAAAAGCCATGAGAAAAAAGCAAACTGAAAGAAGTTGTACAAATGATGCCACACTTCAATCCCCTGTTAATACACCAGAATTGTCAAAGCAGGATGCAGCTGTATGGCCAATGGGGAGAAGGGAGCCTGAGGGGTGGGATGGCTGGTACAAACATTTCAAAATAAACTCCATACAGTGAGAGCTAGTGAATGTTATTTCTTTGTGCCCCTTTCAAATAAATCTGCCTTGTTCTTCTGTTCGTGTCTCTGAGAATGGGATAAAAGAAGCACTCAGTGGTCTTCCCTAGACTAAGATAAAAATGTACTGCTTTAAAATGCATTACGAAAAAAAAAAAAAAAAAAAGGAAAAAAAAAGGCTTTGCCAACAACTTTAAAACTCCAAGCTGTCCTGGAAAAACTAGAAATGCAGAAATGTATTATCTGGAAAAGGTGAGAAATCTCTTACTTTACCAATAAAAGTGAAAACACATTCTTGGCTTTTGCTAGTCACTTTAAAGTTTAATTTAAGACACATATAGAAATATAAAGATATAAATATATAGATAGATAAATATAATTTTTTTTCTAGATGAAGTTGGAGTTGAAAAAAAATGCTGTGTAACTGTACGAGATTTACAGAGACACTTTTCATGAACTATTTGTTCTGTGTACAAATGAAGACCTGCAGTCCATCTCCAATGTTATAAACTTTAGCCATTTGTCAGCATCCCAACTACATTTTGTTGTGTAATCAACAAAAATACCAAATATTATTGCCGTGATAATTACCATGATGATTACCAAGTAATGCAAAGGTATTATTACCAGAGTCAGAGGGAATGTTTGCCCATTTTGTTAAGGATTCTGCAATCATATTTTGAGAGCAGCTCCATTTATTTAACTCCGATGAAAAATTCTAGCTGGTGAGATATACAATTTCTTGGAAAATAAACATAAGAAATTACAATTCTAACTGCAATTTTGAAGAATTCTTTGTGGATTGCAAAACATCTACGTATTTTCTGAACCTGGTAATTCTATGTTTGTTTTTTTCCTGACTGTATAACAGAAGTAGTGTTAGTGCTTCTACAGTAAAAATACTTATTACTATTCCAAAAATATGGGAGAAAGATACTTCCAGGATTATACAAATTCCACCTTTATGCCCTTTTCAAGAACATCCAATAAATGTCAAGTGTCAGTTTACCTAGTCTTATCCATTATATCTTGGAATTCAGAGCTGAATGGACTTTAGAAAAAGACAGGAAATGGATATATTGGCAAACCGTAATTTTAGCCTAATATCTTTAAGCTCTGTCTATAGTCAGAGGAGTAAAATATTCTCCCATAGATGATGATTCAGAGCAGAAACCTAATTTAGCTGCTCTGACTCACCCTGCTCAGAATGAATCAGCAGGAACCCTTGACCAACATTATGCCTGAAACTGAAAATGCCTTTCCTCTACCTGAGCACAAATGACACACTACTTCCATTCAGAAAGAAATTTATATTCTCTACAGTACTTACTGTAACTCATTTAAAATCATGTTTTCTTCTTTACACTGGGAAAAAAAAAAGTCAAAAGACAGGCAAAATAAAACAAATGAACAAACAAAAACAAGGCAAAAGATAAGACAATTAAATGATGGTCAAAGCAGCATAAGTCCTTACAGTCACAGCTGATACAGAAAAATATATATATATGTATATGACAAATTTGTTTCCATTGATTTATCTCTAAGTTATAGGGTCTATTGAATGTGAATACCTAACATGCTTAACCAACAGTATCTTTTGAGAGGCAGAAGCTGTGATTTTCTTTATGAACTTGGGCTGTGCTTGATGTGCTTGATAAGCTTGGCTGGAAGATGGAACTAGTTCAGACTGTTAATTTCATATGAAAAAAAAATCAGTCATATACAGCAGCTTAGCAGGAGAAAAGGTGACAGAGGAAAAAAAAAAATCTCCACCATTGTGTTCATACCTGCTGTTGGTTTTTTGTTTTATTTTGTTTTTACAGTAGGACAAAGGGAAAGAGATATTCTCAAAGTATCTTGGGGAGTCAATTTTTATATGGGTAGATAATGATAAGACAAGAGGAAACAATTTTAAACTAAAAGAGAGGAAATTTAGACAAGGTATTAGGAGCAAATTCTTCACTCAGAGGGTGGTGAGGCAGTGAAACAGGTTGCCCAGAGAAGTTGTGTATGTCCCATCCCTGGAAGTGTTCAAGGACATGTTGGATGGAGCCCTGGGAAACCTGATCTAGTGGAAGGTACACCACCCGTGACAGGGGGATTGGAACTAGATGATCTTTAAGGTCCCTTCCAACCCAAGCCATTCTAAGATTCTATGAAGTATATGAAAAGACAAGAACTACCAAGGATGATATTACATATTTTTAGGCTTTAACGATTCACAGTTATATCAACCAACTACGAAAACTGCATGTTAACTTGAACTGGTGGCCTTAGGAAAGCTCAGCTGAGTAGACAGATTTCTCTGAAAGAAAATATTCTCCAAGTTGACTAAAACTACAATCTGAGAACCAAGTTTATTTGAAAACTTAGGCAGCTTTTAAAATATATGTTTGAGTATGTATTCAGAAGAGCAATCCTCTTCAAAGATTTTATTTTATCAAAACTAGCATTCATAATATAAACATACTTATGTCACAGAATTTTATTCTCTTAACTTTAAAAGAAGACATTAACATTTATACAAAATATTTCCATCAGAATTATTTCATTTCATCTGCAAGGAGTACCTCACGTCTGTTCGCACATCTTTACAACTACTGAGTTCAGGGAACATTTTATAAAAACATTTCATCACCTAACTGCAGTTTTATTTACCCAAATTACTTAGATTACGGATAGTCTGTGTGCTTCTATATCTAGAGCATACTAGCAGTGGTCTGTTATGCTCACTGCATCTGAACTAACTTTAAAGCAGATTGTTTGTTTCTTTCAGGCTAGCAATACACCTAAGGCTCTTGGTAGACAATACTTGCAAATATCTACTTTGCACTTTAACATGTAAGTATAATCCACTGGCAGTAGCAACAGCAAGCTAGACATACTTGGATTTAGAATCCATCAGAAAGGGGACACAGTTATTTAAGTGTTTTTGAAAATGATATCTCATGTATTTCAAGCATGCTCTTCTACATTCAGCAGCCATTGTGAGTCATTTCAACACACATTTGCATATGAATCAGTCACCTGTTCTGGGTTCCCTTCCCTTCCCTTCCCTTCCCTTCCCTTCCCTTCCCTTCCCTTCCCTTCCCTTCCCTTCCCTTCCCTTCCCTTCCCTTCCCTTCCCTTCCCTTCCCTTCCCTTCCCTTCCCTTCCCTTCCCTTCCCTTCCCTTCCCTTCCCTTCCCTTCCCTTCCCTCCCCTTCCCTCCCCTCCCCTTCCCTCCCCTCCCCTCCTCTCCCCTCCTCTCCCCTCCCCTCCCCTCCCCTCTTCTCTTCTCTTCTCTTCTCTTCTCTTCTCTTCTCTTCTCTTCTCTTCTCTTCTCTTCTCTTCTCTTCTCTTCTCTTCTCTTCTCTTCTCTTCTCTTCTCTTCTCTTCTCTTCTCTTTTCTCTTCTCTTTTCTCTCCTCTCCTCTCCTCTCCTCTCCTCTCCTCTCCTCTCCTCTCCTCTCCTCTCCTCTCCTCTCCTCTCCTCTCCTCTCCTCTCCTCTCCTCTCCTCTCCTCTCCTCTCCTCTCCTCTTCTCTTTTCTCTTCTCTTCTCTTCTCTTCTCTTCTCTTCTCTTCTCTTCTCTTCTCTTCTCTTCTCTTCTCTTCTCTTCTCTTCTCTTCTCTTCTCTTCTCTTCTCTTCCCTCCTCTTCCCTTCTCTTCTCTTCTCTTCTCTTCCCTCCTCTTCCCTTCTCTTCTCTTCTCTTCTCTTCTCTTCTCTTCTCTTCTCTTCTCTTCTCTTCTCTTCTCTTCTCTTCTCTTCTCTTCCCTCCTCTTCCCTTCTCTTCTCTTCTCTTCTCTTCTCTTCTCTTCTCTTCTCTTCTCTTCTCTTCTCTTCTCTTCTCTTCTCTTCTCTTCTCTTCTCTTCTCTTCTCTTCTCTTCTCTTCTCTTCTCTTCTCTTCTCTTCTCTTCTCTTCTCTTCCCTCCTCTTCCCTTCTCTTCTCTTCTCTTCTCTTCCCTCCTCTTCCCTTCTCTTCTCTTCTCTTCTCTTCTCTTCTCTTCTCTTCTCTTCTCTTCTCTTCTCTTCTCTTCTCTTCTCTTCTCTTCTCTTCTCTTCCCTCCTCTTCCCTTCTCTTCTCTTCTCTTCTCTTCTCTTCTCTTCTCTTCTCTTCTCTTCTCTTCTCTTCTCTTCTCTTCTCTTCTCTTCTCTTCTCTTCTCTTCTCTTCTCTTCTCTTCTCTTTTTTCTTCTCTTTTTTCTTCTCTTTTTTCTTCTCTTCTCTTCTCTTCTCTTCTCTTCTCTTCTCTTCTCTTCTCTTCTCTTCTCTTCTCTTCTCTTCTCTTCTCTTCTCTTCTCTTCTCTTTTCTCCTCTCTTCTCTTCTCTTCTCCTCTCTTCTCTCTCCTCTCCTCTCCTCTCCTCTCCTCTCCTCTCCTCTCCTCTCCTCTCCTCTCCTCTCCTCTCCTCTCCTCTCCTCTCCTCTCCTCTCCTCTCCTCTCCTCTCCTCTCCTCTCCTCTCCTCTTCTCTCTTATCACTCTCTCATCAGTTGTCCATCAGTATCGCCACATCATCCTCCAGGCAACATGTTCAGTGTGAAACACAAGTGATACCTTTCAGATTTGTCTTATGGGGAGGGGGAGAACCACTATAGCTCAGCACTGCTGCATCATAACACTTGTATGTATGTATACATAACATTGCATCACAACATGACCTTGCATTTTTGTATCTTGTAGTCACATTAAGATGCACATCATCACACCACGACGCTTCATTTCAATGCAAATTCACCTCAGGAGGTCCAAAATAAAACAGTGGTGTTTCTGGAAGTCCTGAAGCCTAGAAAATTGAATAACTTGATACAGAGGTTAAAAAATTGGGATTGCACTGCAAGCATTACTGAGTTCATTAATCTCAAAACCAACATTGCTTTTTACTATGAACAATTCAGGCAACTGCAGTGCATGGGAGTTCACTATTAGTTTAGGGAATAATATTTTCTTTGTTTACTTGCTTTTGGTTCACTAGCTGTCATGAACTTAAGAAAATAAACCAGACTATTGAGCAAACAGCACTCAGTTTAAACACTTTGAATGACTTGTTTACCACAGATCCATTATCTAGCTAATGGTTTTAAGCTTTTTTCCTACTTTAATGTGAATCTAGACATAACATCATGGTAGAAGTTTATTCCAAGTGTAGTTGAATTGAATCTTCATCAATTTATGTTAGTTTCTGCCAGGTTGGCCTGGTAGAGTTTTTACAGATGATGCCCAATAGTGACAAACAGAAAAGGGGAAGCTTTGTGTTAAAACAGAGACAAGATCCCAAAGACTCTGGAAATCCATTAATAAAACCCAACACAGAGTCTGTCCATGTGGTGAAAGAAGGTGAAGGAAAGCTACCTCGATGCTGACAGTACAATATTTCCTTAAATGTCCAGATTTGAACAGGGAATTAAGATGGGGAGACATTGCAAGTCTGTGTGGAAGTCTGTATGGAATGAAATGCCATTGAAACTATGCTAAGCTTTTGCTGGCCATTTAAGCAGCCCTGTTGTGAGTTTTGTACACTGCCTTCTTCGCAAATATGGAAATTATTCCTGACTCAGTCACAGACACCCTCTACTAAAATGTAAAACTCATTCCTCTCTGTGCCTCATGGCAATACTATAACTCAGGGTAAGAACAAAAGGTCAATGAGAGGCATGTTTTCCTACTGCCTTAGTGTATTCTCTGTTCCACTAAAAAAAATAAAATAAAATAAAATAAAAAAGTTACAGTAACTTCTTCAAAATAAAACCGTTTTAACACTGGGAAAATAATCAGAGTTCTACACTAAATGGTTCTATTTTTAAATGGTGTAATTAAAAGACTACCTGACAGATTAGGATGACATGATCAGTATGAAAACATGTATACTGATCAGCCCTGTAAATTATTCACTTCAAATGTCTCTGCTGCTAAGCACATCCAACCAGATATTCACGTTTAGCAGATGTTTCAGTTTTTCTTAAAACAGAAAAACTTAAAGGGACTACTTTTCCCACAGTTTCAAGGACTGAAAAAACAAACAGTCTGACATACATGCACAGAAGTAATAAATGTTTACAGCCACACACCAAAGGGAGCTGAAAGTATAGAAAAATTTACATATGCACAGAAACTGAAAAAACTATTAGACTTACTTATAGACTTACTTATCTTTGGGAAGAGGGTGGGGGAGGGGGAGGTAAGTTTGCATCATTCTTTTTTTTTTTTTTTTTTTTTTTCCTCATGAAAATGCTAGGAAAAAAATGGTGTCAGATGCAGGTTATTGGAAAAAAATAATTCTCCTTTGCAATGACCAGTCTTGTTCTGCAGTCTTGCCAGTAAGTGAAGCAAAACAGGAGGTAGGAGTATATTACTTTAAAATTACACCCAACTTGTTTACGGATGTAGAAAAGAGAGCAGTAACACTTAGAATGGCTTCACACTTACTCTTTGGATTACACAGCTTTTAACATATGTTAAGGTCTATTTCTTCTCTATGGGATGTTGTATGAAAGTGTCAGAAACAGGTATTCAGGCACTGAGAACTTCATTAAAAAGCTGTCATGCCCATATGTGCTTAAAATTAGAACACAAAATACAGTTTAAGTTATTCAGTTGAGAAAAAGTAAGAAGGAAAGAAAAGGCAGAAAAGAAATCTCACTCAATTTTTTAAGTGATGCAATCACCAAAGCAACTGAGATAATGATGAAAATGCTCTGAGTACATTATGTGTTATCACAGAGATGGTCACCATTCACAACCAAACAATATATAAAAAGATGACACCACTCTAGGGACATGTGTGTGAATGAAGGAAGAAGGAAACAGTGTATTATAGAGGCAGCTGACCTCAGTGTAGACAGTACATCCAAACTCTAATTTGCACAACAACTTAGCTGGTATAACCTGTTGGAGAAGCCTTACAAGATCTTCTGGGAGGCCATGATCCTCAAGCTTTCAATTGTTTAGAAACAGAAGAGAAATGAGATGGAATTCTTGCTCTTACGGCACAATCAATTCAAGATTAACCATTCTAGATCCATTTCTTTTCTCATCAACTTTTTCTTAGCAACCCCTCCACCCCTCTTCCAAAGTTCCTAGTAGGTGTGTTTCTCTGATTTATAAGTAGTTTTCTGAAATGGTAGCTAACTCCACTACTGCCTGCAAAAAGGGCTGGGGACTATCTGTTCCCCATGATCCACAACTATAATTAACAACTGTTCTTATCCTGCTCTAAACAAAGATTACACATGTTACACAAAATGAAACTTACTTGAATTTGTTGATTGGTTAAAAGGATGAAATTGGCTTCATTAGCAATTCCACAAATAAACAAACAAAATTATGATGTTCAGTCTAAATATTTTATCCTGAAGGTACTAGCATTTCTATGTTGCAGCTAACTGTCACTGAACAGAAAGTCAGACCATCTCCCTAGGATTCTTGGGTCTATAACAGCTGGCACAATGAGCTAGCAGAACTTACGTGGCACTCTGATGAAGCACTGTGACTCTTGCTAAGCAAATGGGTCAGAAGAAAGGATCCTTGTATGCTTACATGTTATGGTCTCTGCCAGTCTGTCAGGGGCATCTCCCATCACAACTCTGACCTAATGAAGTCACAGCATTCTCTGGACTTATACAGTTATTAAAATGGTTGCTTGCTGCCCTAGAGGAATACAGAAATCTGCTGCTAATGTAGGTCATTCAATGGACCCATATTCCCATTCCCAATTATGTTTGAATGGCATAAAAATGGGTATAATTAGCTGACCTAGTAGGCTGGCTGATATTTTTCCCTCTTCCCTTACCCTCCCCTAGACTATTCCCCCTACTGCCCTGCCCTGCCCAGCCCTGCCCTGCCCCCCTCTCCCCCCACCCCCCAAGTATTCAAGCACACATTTTTATTTCATGAGACTATTTGCAAAATCACTTGCCTCTTTCTTGGGATTGCTTATATGTGTGGTTCCATTTTAATTGGTTAACTTGTGCACATTAGAATCCCCATCACCCTGAAAGTCTGCTGCAATCATGCCTCGCCTATTTTCACAATCTTTATTCGCTATACTGTTCCTCATCCTGTTATGCTTCTGAAATCTGAGCACATGTAAATAATATAATGCCTCTATTATGGCAAAATAACAGCCCTGGACAGAGATATTTTGGGTCGCATGTCCCTCAGCTCCCATTTCTTAAGACAGTTAAGAAAGAGTACAAATATGAGTATCGTATTCATCATTGTGCTCTTGTTCACTGCAGCTTTCTTTTTTTAGACTTTGCTGCAGTTCCTGTAAGGAGCTGTGTGACTTTCCCACCTTGTGTTCATTTGTACACACTGTTAAAACAGACAGCAACAGTCCTGTATCCAAATCATGTGTGTAAAAAATTAAAAAAAAAAAAAAGAAAGAAAAAAAAAAAAAAGATTTATTTGGACTATATGCAAGAGAGGCACTGAGAAGACAGAGGTTTTGTACTGCACTCTTCACAAAAATGGTGTGATTTTTCTCTACCAAGCCGTATTTTACAATGACAATCAATGACTGGACAGTGGCTGAGATGTGAACATTGCAGCAGTATCAATCAATCATGCATCTGATAAACACATTTCAAAGTGTATATTAAATACAGGTTGGAACTCATGCAGCCTGACATACAGTATTTCATTCTCAATGTATTCTTTTCCTACCAGCAGAGACTTCTTTGTTCTTCAGCTATTTTGTTTAAACTGCTTCCTTTCTGCAAAACATTTTCTGAATTTCAGAATAATTTCTGTTAAACCTATTTTTGAAAGTTGAACTTTAGGTCAAATGCAAATATGAATATAGTTTTATCCTGCATGCATAATTTGTAGTCTGTGTGGAACTGACTCATCTGTCTTCTGTATCTGGCACTCATGTGATGAGCTCTCCTGCTAAGAGTGACCTATTCATCCTTCAAATAAACATTCACAGAGAAAGAAAAACAATATGTACAGTTCCAAAGAAGGAACAACATATTGTGCTTGATGTGATCTACTCGTGTCAGTTCTGTCAACAGTCTTTTGAATTAAAAGTCTCTTATTCAGAAAAAAAAAAAAGGGGGGGAGGGGTAAAAAAAAAAAAAAAGGATATTGAGTAGTATCTTCTGCACTTGAACAAATCAAATCTCAGAAATATCCGAATTTAACTGTTGATGGCACATGAACAATTCAGAGAATGTCTTGGCTCAGTGATCTTAAGCAGAATGCTTTGAATAATTAAGAAAAGGTTTGCAGAATTTTTTCAGTTTGAGGAGTTATGGTCTTGTGGCAAACAAAAGGATATTAGCATCTTGAGTGACTGATGTATTTACTACTTACGGATAACTTCATAAATGATTTTTTATAGAAGACCAACACAATGTAGCAAAACTGTCAGCTAATCCTTTATCTACAAATACTGATTGACTAAAGGTGCCACATCCTGTCACCATTTAAGATTTGTTTAACTTTTTTCACTGGAGAAATCCTGTTACATCCAATGGGAGCCTAGAATTATGAATATTCACATGCCACGTGTACATAACATAGAATTAGATCCTTAGATGTTTTAGGTAATCAGCCAGAGACCAGACCTATAACAAGGCTTATAAATTTGACTACTGCCACAGACAAATGGAATTGTTGTGGCTGAGAGTAATTTTTCAAAATTTGATGAAAGATTGAGCTTTTCTAATCAGAAAAATAGAAAATATAAAAGTAGTTTGTAGTCTGAAGATGATTCTAAGAAAAAAAAATCTAATTTAGCATCCATAAATTAAAATAAATAAATAAATAAATAAAATCATCAGTTATCTGTAGAATGAAAAAGACTATGTGTAGCAAGTATTGACACTAAGCTTTAATATGAACTGTATTTCTACCTGACAAACACAGATGATAAAAAGGAAGACAAGGTTTCTTCGTTTTTTGGCTCTGATATGTTATCACTTCAAGGTAAATAGATTTCCATTTCTTTTTCCTCTACAAATGAATCCTGAATCTATTAGTCAGAGTTGGTTCATTTTATCACATGCTTTACAACACTGTAACAAAGATGTCTGTATGAAATCACTGGCTGCATTCACACAACCCCCCAGTCTGCAGATTATACCCTCCCTAAAGAGGGCAAAACACAAAGGATTATTTATTTCCAGAGGTGTTACATAGAGCAAGATAAAAATACAGGGGGGTGTGCAGGTGTCCCTGTAGGCCTAATCTGTCCAGTAGCACCTACATTACTAATAAGGTTGAATGCAATATCTAAAAAACAAAAACAAAAACAAAAACAACAACAACAAAAATCTTGGCTAAATTCCCAGATCAAGGGGATGTTCATAGGACTGGCTACTAGAGGGGAAAAACAACAGTTTTTTTTTTTTTTCTGTCTGTTTATTTGTTTGTTTGTTTTTTATTTTGTTCAGATGACATGCAGAACAACCATGAGATGTAAATCAGTAGGAAAATGTATATAGAACCCCATAATGTCTTCTGTATTTAATTATTTTATGGTATACAACTGGCAGGCTCAGGTTTTGCCAGGTTGTTTTCTGTCACTTAACACATTGTGAAAATCTGTTTTACAGACAGACACTGTCAAATTAACTAGGTTTCTACATTGGCAATTTAGAGAAGCAGAGTTAGCTCTACAATTAATTTGATCTTAGAGTGGAAATTTTGACTGCTTTTCCTGACTTTCCTTTGCAGACAACTGCTGGTAGTTGTTGTGGTATTGCTGGAGTTTTTCTTGTATTCCAGTTCATTTGGGGATCTTGTTTATGGCATCATACCCCACCTCCCATTCTCCCCAAAACAGTTTCCTCTGACCTTGCTTGATATCTCCATTTGATTGGGAAAAAAAAAATATATATATATATATATATATATAAAATGAGATTTAAATGACTGTTTAGAAGGTTCCAGGAAAGAGGCTGATGGTATCTCCTTTTCCTTTTTCCCTTTTTTTTTTTTTTTTTAATAAGGCTGGTAAAGAAATGAGGAAAATCAAAATAATAAGCAGCGAAATTTCATTCCCGTGGTGTGTTTGGAAATGAAACATTTTCTTTCACTAGAAATCAAAAGTGACTATTGATTCAAATACAAAAAATATTATAAAATAACTCTTAAACTTTTATTTCCAATTCAGCACTTGAAATGTAGTTATGTTTGTGCAGTCACTGTGATAGAGAACTATCTCTTGTATCTTGTAAAGGTAGGTCAGATGGAAGCCAAAAAGAGCATTCTTATATTGTTGCTTGCGTGTATTGAGGAGACTGTTTAATGGGGCATTGCCTGCATAGACTAGACCAGAAAATAGTTTAGGCAAAACAATGTCTGCTGCACTGACCATGATACTAGCAATACATAAAAGAGTTTACACCCAGCAGAGCTATGAAGGAATCTACTATGAAAACTGTAAAGGCACAGAGAGGAAGACAACATACTTCTTAAGCACACTATACACCAAGTTATGCAACTAAAACAGAAAATGTTCTCTCTTAAAAGACAGCAGTTGTTAACTGTTACTGCCGACTTCAAGACGATTACAACATGACAACTGTAGCTAATAATTCGGAGTCCAAAACCAAGCTGGTCTCAGGAATTTTGCGGGGTGAAGAAGGCAAGAATTTTTGTTGTTGTTGAAAAATTGCTTTGATAAATGTCACCTATATTAGATAAAGGGAAAATATAATGTAATGAATTAGTTGAACACAGGAGAGTTACATAAAGAGAAGAGTACCTGGTTGTTGTACTAGACTGACTGTCAGCCAGTACAGTCCTATGGGAAATATAGTACCTATGGTAAGAACTGCCTTGGTTCTGCTACAGGTGTTCCTATGCTTGATAGCAGAAGCTCAGCAAAAGTTTAGATCTTTTCTCTGTATCAGTTTTCCCTCATATTCACAATGATTATTCAAAAAGTCTTGCCCCACCGTTCAGGGTGGACCATGCACAAACTGGATATTAGGTGTCCTAGATCCTGATGCTCCTAAGTGATGCTTGTAGCTGAACTCTAAGCAGCAGCCACAAACTACATGCCAGTCACAGAGATTACTTTACCTAAGTGCAGTATGATATTTAAATAATCTAGATATCTGGAGGCCTCAACAGTTAGTTAACCATAAGACACAGACTCTGTCTGAGTGTGACAAATAACTAATATTGAGCAGAAAGAAAGTGAATCTTGTAATTTAAATTGTTGTATATAAATTATCAGCCACTTTAGACAAAAGGGAAAAATAGATTCCTTCTAAGATTGGGATCTCTGTATTTCAGTGGTCTTTTTTTATCATGTTTGACATTTCTAGGACTGTTTTACTTGGATCCAATATTTCTGAGACTATCATGAGAACCTTCAAGATGTTAACAGAGCAAATATATTTGAATACAAGTTTCCAATGCCCCTGCCAGATGTGACAAGCGAAGGATGAGCCATAGGGGACCCCTAAGCATCTTCTAACAAACCTACAAAGTGACAGAGATGAATTGTTCTCAGTGGTAGCTTGGAATAAAGTCATGGTGAAACCAGGTCAGCACTCAATAATATCACGAAGTATAGTGAATGCATGGATTGTATGAAGCTAAAAATAACCAGGACCACTATTTAGCCATTTTCAAGCTAGCTGTAACATGAATTCTGACTGCTAGTTACTGGAAAGAAGATTCTCAAGGTATTTCATGCACAAGTTGAACAACAGATATAGTGTCTTACTTAGAAACTTTTCTGGGAAACTGATAGGGCTGCTAAGACTAGCCAAAAGCAAGAAGTTAATTTTAGACCTTTGATTATAGGATTTCAGTCAATCAATTTAGAAAGATGGTAAAATATCTTTTTTCTAAGTCCCTATCCTACACCATGTCTTTTTGACATATTTCTCAGTCTTCCCTCTTCAGGGGCTCATAGCAGTGACAGCTTCAGAAATGTGTATGTGCTTAGTAACACAGCTAAAGAAGACTGGAAGCTCGGGCTGCTTGAGAACATTCTTTGTCTGGCAGTAGTTGCCTGGATTGGTTTCATTTTCCCTCTTCCTATAAGTATTTCTATTCTTTTGTTGAATGTAAGGTAATAAGCGTCTGCTCTCAAAGGAAAGGTCCAAGTGGTAGCTAAGCATCTAGGAGGTTTTGTCTTCTCTGGAATGAAGGCAAAGAGATCTTTGAAAGCATTTCTGGGAATTTTCTTCATTTTGCCAGATAATATTTTATTTTTTTGCCTTTCCTACACCTCCCCATTTTCTGCCTTTCTGAAACCGATTTGGACATTCTTGACAATGAAGTGCATTATTAAATGTATATTGCTATAGTGCTTGTTATTCAGGTTATGCTGTCAACCTACATCTTTCAGACATTTGATTACAAGTAGCATTTGAAGTACCTCCAAAGACTCTTTTTCTGTAGTTAATGTGGACCTTAGATGCTCAAGGTATTTCAACTACTGTTTTATTGTGAATCTTTTCTGCCTACTATAAGTAGATCCTTAGTGTGAACTTTACCTTACCCTGCTGCTTTCTCCCTGCTTATAGGATATGAGGCATACCCTGAAAGAAGCAGAGCACAACTGTGAAGGCTGTACTGTATCCTGCAGACAGCAGGCAGAAATGTAGCCCAGTGACCAATAAGTGAAGTTGACAAGCAAGTGCTGGAAAAGACAGTGAAAAGGATGAACCAAGTGAATCAAAGAAAATGGAAAAAAGAAGTCCTCTTTTCCACAAAATCTTAGATTGTCTTTTACTCTGTTAGTAAGTTCGTTAAAAAAAAAGAGTTTGCATTTAGTTGCAATAAATATATACAAGCAACACATTATTAATTTTCTTTAATTTATGCTGCAAAAGACAGTTGGCTGCACAGCTACAGTTGCAATGCTATAGATTTCATAAGTAACTGGCACCATGACAGATATTTTTTCTTCTTTCTTCTACAAAGAAATGTAAACCATCTGCAAGGGAATTTAACAACTGGATTTATAGGTGGTGTTGCTCTATAGAACAGTCTACTTCCTTAATGTAAGCAACTGTTAACTTTATTCAGTATGCCTGAAAGTGAATTTTGCCATAACAGCAAGGGATTATGTTATGATAGTCTTCCATGTTTACGTGAAATGCTACCATACATGAATTTCAGAGGGCCACCTACTCTGAATTTACTTATAGGCTATAGATTGATTCCATGAGCCTGGCAGTGTAAAGGGAAATTCCTATGGTGCTAATATCCACACAGATAGACCTGTTTCCAGAACTTCATTCTGTTTGCTTATTTTTTAGTCTAATTAATTCACCAATTAATTCCCAGCAGTGTCTCAGCATCTCATGCATCAGACTCAGCTAGTGCATCAGTGGTCTGCAGCTAAGCACCCACAGATGGCAGCTTGAGAAAAATATTGATTTTCAATGACTCAGATTTGTTGTTTAATTCAGCATTAACTTCATAAACATTCCTTCCTCATAAGCATATGACCACAAGGATCTTGTCTGTACTAGGTAGCTAGGAATAAGCAAGTGGGTCAATCCATAGGAGCAGCTTTCTCCCTAAGTAGGCAGAAGGGGAGAATATGAAAGGACTGCATACACAGCTTTGGGAATGGTACAACCTATTTCTTCCACGGACTACTCTCATGTGTGCAAAACAGAAAGAAAGGGGTGGAGCAGCTGCAAAAAAAAGTAAGCATGATGCACCCCAACACAGGGAATTCTAGGAGGGATGTCCTCTACCAGTAGTCCAGTAATTCTTCCTCTTCTTCCCTGGCATAGTGAAGTTCACCTGTGCCTATAATGATAACAATCAACAGGGACAACATACCAGCACTGATTTTTCTGCGTGATTTCATAATAGCTATAGGGATATTTAATAAGGAGTATTTGCCCTTCTGGAGAAGACAAAAACAAACAAACAAACATAACTCGTTGCCAAAGAAGTAAAGGAAACTGTTTCACACATTGAATAAAGAAACAGGATAGAGATGTGTTTGTCAAAGAGTAAAATTGCAATTGGGAGCTCTGACTTTACTTTAAACTGTTGATTTCTCCTGCTTACAGGATATTAAGTATACCCTGAAAGAGGTGGATGCTCGCTCCAACAAATAGAGGAATGGCAGCAATCATTTGATCATACATCTAATCGTGTGGAAGAAAGCAGCAAATTATATGGCCTGTAAAGAAAACCCTGTTAATAGAAAAAAAAATACAAATATATAAATATAATTTAAATATATATATGTATAGTTTTACTTCTACACTGAGAACAGGGATTTCTGTCTAACGTCATTTTTGATATATATACTACCATGTTCCATAAAGTTAGCAATCTGCATTATTTTTCTACAAATAAGATTTTACCATGAATAAACTATGTTCAAATCTGATACCTTATCCCCAAATTTAAATTCTCATCTATACAAACTAAGTGGAAAGGAGAAATCAGAACCAAATAATTGACGAATCTTTGATTTTACTACTGGAACTCCACATTAGATAGTGGACTGGTGGTTTTTCCCTGATGACATGGCATATGTGTCCTAATATTTTTCATGATGAATTTTTCATGAAGTGCTGTAGTGTACTGTGTAAAAGATCGGTGTGAATGATTCTGCTCTAAAACTGGGCATAGCCTGGAGTATTGAGATTGTAGTTATAGGATTTATCATGCATTGATACCACTGAGACTCAGTACAAGTCGCTATGAAAGCCTGTTAGAAACATTACCAGAAGGAGCAAAGGCAGACAAAGAAACACAAACTGATCTCCGGAAAAGCATATGCACAGTAATATCACAGCAATATAAGAATTTTTATAGCCATGTCACACTGATGTTATAAAAAATTAATTATTTAATCTGTAGTTTTTTGAAGAAAAATGTGATAAATAAGAAGTGTTATTCTTCTCCACAGGAAAAATCCCTTCACAATGCAAACTAGGTCTCTGCTCTGAAGCTTCAGGATCATCTTTAAGGAAAAGTGAGTGGGATCATATGATCATTCTAAAGAGCTAGGGAAACTATGAAAGTTCACATTATCTATTTAAATGTATAATCACTATTTGAATCCTACTGAACTCAGTGGCATCTTGTGGCAGGGAATCCTACATATTCATTCTGTGTTGACTTACTCTAGTTTTTATTAAAATCAGACAATAAATGAAGAAATCAATACCTCTCCTCATGTGAGAATATATTATAAAAAAATGAGGGTTAGCCCTGAAAACCAATTAACTTGGTTGCTATTCAGAACTGCACAGCTAAAGACAGAACAGCTGAAAAGATAGGTGGAAAATATTGCTAATGACTGATAATGATCTATAACTACTGGCTCCATTCAAATAGTATTTATATTTACTTTTTCGTGTGTTTTAGACTGAGAGATTTCTGCTTCCAGTTTATATCTCTTTTTGCCATTGTCTTGGCTTTCTAATAAATTCTCATTCACACAATGTGTATCAAATCAATCATATGCATTTCCAAGTAAATATAACTTAGTCTTTCCATTGAATAGATGAATAGAGCATCATAAACTTTCTTGGTGTTACCAAAACCATTAAGTTCAAAATAGAATGAACAACACATCAATAAAACATGAATTTTTCTCCCACTTCAGGTTTAACAAAACAGTTATTTCAATTAGTAAGCTTGTGTTACATTGTTTTTTCTAAGGCCAGAATGGTTTCTAGCTTGAAAAAGATCCAACAGTTCATTTATCATTATAAAAATTTATCATTAAAAAGATTGGCACTTCTTTTGAGAAATGAACTTCTCCCACAAAGTCTGTCTTCCTCTCATTTTCTTAAAAAAAAAAAAAAAAAAAAAAAAAAAAAGAGGACAGGCACTGGCTAAATTGGCACACTCTTTAATTTAAACTACAGGCACAAATATGACATATGAAATAGTTCTTTGACAGCATTAATTTCACACGTTGGATACATATATTTCAGCAGATATTCCTGCATCTTCTTATTTCAAATCAGAAGTATTTATCATTGATAGCAATACCTCGGACCTCAGCACAAACAAGTAAAACTGGCAGAGAAAAGGTGTCCCCAGAGAAATGGTCTTTGGTCTCTCCAAAACTTCATCAAAAAGAAGGGCTTAAATTTACACAGCTAAGGCAGAATACTTAGGAATTACAAGATGGGGAGATTTAAGACTCAGTCCCAATACTATGAGACTGTGTTTGCACTGATAAAGAATGTGCTCAAGCCCATAGCTGAGCACAGTGATCTTGGAATCCTTGCACTTCCCACTCACATTGCTGGAAAGTGTGGAGCCAAGCCAAAAAACTCCCACATTGTGCTTAAGAAGGATGACCTCAAGATGCCTGCAGGTAGTTGAGAGAAGCTATTCCTACCTCCAAAACATGAGTCTAGAGATGTGCTAGAAGCAAGTTAAGGGTCTGTCCCTCCAGAATGCTGCAGACCATAGGGAAGATCAATGTTGAGGGGCCTGTACAAGCAGATGCAGAGGTCAAAAATGTGGATAGTTGTGAGATTTGTTCTTTAGGACAAGCTTATTCTAACATAAGCACACTCATACTGGTAGTTCATGTAGTTACTGATCCGACAAATGCAAGTGTTAATATCTATAAGCAGTTCACTAACAGTCCAACAGAAGGTTTGTACATAAGCTGAACACACTCACCAGTGATTGCATGATCATGGATGGTAAGCTTTGCCTTAGTTTCCCCAGTAATAAATTTCCAATTGCAATGTTTATCTGTTTTGCAGAAAGTCGTGAAGAGTACAAATACAAGAGTATTTGATAACTGTAAATGGAAATAGCTGGATCAGCATATCATTACTATATTCCCTGAGTGGTGTGCAAAGCATCACTACAATAATTTGCATTCCAAAGAAAAATTTCCTTTTGAAGATATGCTTACATTCCAGAAGATGAATTTTCCCTCTGAAAAATCAAAGAAAAAACAACAGAGCTGCGGAACACACCTTTACACAAGACTGTTTTCTTCTCTTAAAAGGGTTTTCTTCTTTTTTTTTTTTTAATTGTTATTTTAGGCAGTAGGGAAGGCTGAGTTTGTGTGATGGGTCATCTTTTCATTCTCACTTATTGAGTTTTACCAATAATGAGAGATTTAACAATTCATGAAATCAGAAGGTGAAGACAGCAATCCACTTACCCCTCAATAACATTGTTCTTTGGATTACTTTTCACTTTTTTCCCCATTCCAATTAATTTTGAAGTCCAACTTCCCACCATGCTGTGTTGCAAAACCATTCTCAGTTTTCTCAGTAACTGTAATAACAGTAATATCTTCCTTAAAAAAAATAAATAATAAAAAGTCTGTACAGCAGAGATCAGCAGTAATGTAAGTCCATTATCCACAAACAGTACCCTGCTTCTTCAGACCAGGCTAAATCAGATGTAGACTGACTAGGCATACTGGCTTTAGAGCAGAAGTAGCACAACTACTGTATGTACAAGATGTCACAGTCCTCCCCTGCCTTTTCACCTGGTTATATTATACAAGATTTCTATATGTCCCATTGGAGCAAGACACTTGATCTTCCTACCTTCATGCATACTCTGGGGGCACTTCCGAACATTTTTCACTGTACTACCTCAAAACAGGGAACTGGGGACAGCTTCAAAATGCAGTACAGAGATATTCTCTTTCCTGTCCCAACCCAGACAAAGCCACTGTTCTACAGCTTAGAATGAAAACTGGACATAGCAAAACCTCTTCTTTAGAACATCATTAGTTGCTTCTACATTTTCCAGCACCTTCTGAAGAATTCTCACCCAGCTATATTATTACTACTCTACTGAGATCACTATTTCAGCAGAGGTTGATAATTGAACAGGGATTTCCTTTACAAAGACAGATCACAGCAGCGGGTATAACATCACATCAGAAAATCTGCATGATCATAATCTTAGCACTGATACTAAAACACGTAATCTGATATCAGGGCAATCCCAAGTATAAATACAGGCTGGGCAGAGAATGGATTGAGAGGAGCCCTGAGGAGAAGCACCCCCCTGACCTGGGGGTGTTGGTTGACAAGAAGCTCAACATGAGCCAGCAATGTGCGCTTGCAGCCCAGAAAGCCAAGAGTATCCTGCGATGCATCAAAAGAAGTGTGGCCAGCAGGTCAAGGATGGTGATTCTCCCCCTCTACTCTGCTCTCGTGAGGCCCCAGCTGTGGGGACTCACTGTGTTCAGCTCTGGGGCCCCCAGCACAAGAAGGGCATGGAAGTATTAGAACAAGCCCAGAGGAGGGTCACAAAGATGATCAAGGGGCTAGAGCACCTCTCCTACGAAGACACGCTGAGGGAGTTGTGGTTGTTCAGCAAGAAGAAAAGGCTCTGGAGAGACCTTTCTCTCTGGAGTGGCCTTTCAATACCTAAAGGGGGCCTACCGAAAAGCTGGGGAGGGGCTCTTTGTCAGGGAGTGGTGTGACAGGACAAGGAGAAATGGCTTTAAACTAAAAGAGGGTAGGCTTAGATTAGATATAAAGAAGAAATTCTTTACTCAGAGGGTGATGAAGCACTGGAACAGGTTGCCCAGAAAAGCTGTGGATGCCCCATCCCTGGAAGTGTTGAAGACCAGGTTGGATGGGGCTTTGAGCAACCTGGTCTAGTGGAAGTCATCCCTGCCCATATCAAGGGGGTTGGGATTTGATGATCTTTAAGGTCCCTTCCAACTCAAGCCATTCTGTGATCCTATGATATCCTCTTGTGTATAAGAGACTGATATACCTTTATCACCGGGGCAAAATATCGAATTCTGATCAAAGATAGGATATGGAATAAATACATTGCTCTAGCCACAAGGAGTATAGCCTAATTACATGTCACAGTCTCTAAGACTGTGATTTTCCCAGAGCTACCACTCATGGTCTTGGAGGCTTTTTGTACGCCACAGAGCTCCCTGGGAGTTACTTCCACAACAAATTGTGTTTGCAGAGGTTAATTCTGTCTCTGTATCTTTTAAGATTTCATTGAGTGACTTTGCTACTGTAAAGCTATTTTAAAGGAGTATTTTACAGGTTACCCATTTATCTCTGTGAATCTGCCCATCCACCGCCCACTTTCCATCCCTGGCCTCTTGTTCCTCCAGGACTACCTCCACCACTCATTTTCCTTTTTCTCCCAGTTTCCAATCTCAGTCTCCCCATGTCAAATCTTGTCCAGCAAGTGTTAGTGGGTACCAGCTCTTCTCCAGCTTTGCCACTTTTTATCTATTCCCTTCTCTAGCATCCTTGACTCAGATTTAAGACTTACCGTAGCTATTTTCAGTCTCCTGCTAAGTCCCATTCTATCCCTAGTGCCATCTCACAGCTCTGTTTTAAAGCATTAAATTCTTACTCCAAAAGCAATGTGTGTATTAATTACAGATTAGTCTTGAATATATTACATTTTCTCAAGCTGAATGAAACTATTTTCTCAGATTAAAAAAAAAAAAAAAAAAGACTACCAAAACCTGTCCAAAATCTTGTGTAATAATCTCAGCTCATTTTGGGAGAGAAGCTAGCTGTTAACCTCCCTGCTGTGTGTGTCTCTTTCTATCTGCCTATACACTGTAGATACTTATACTAAGTTCATTATTGTGGTTTCATCAACTCATTGTTATGTGACTTTATAATTATCGGTGACATATATATCACCATCTTCCCACTATAAGACATTTTATTCTGTTACTTAAAACTGTTAAATTTTAACAGTAGCAACTAATGATTTCCATACAGGTGTCTTCTGGGGGCTATGGTTTTTTGTTTGTTTGTTTGGTTGGTTGGTTTTGTTTTGTTTTTCTCAGATGATTATTTCAACCATTTTCTAGAATTATTTACACTCACATGTACACACATAAGCTATAGCAAATTTTGGCTCTGGAGCAGGGAAAAGTGATCTTTCTATGTGGTATATCATTTTCTACACTTTTACTTTTTTTTTCTTTTTCTAAAATCCACTAGATAAAGTACTTAAATCTTTGTTAAGAGTCAAAAGACATTGCTTCAGTTTTGGCAGAACTAAAGTGTAGGGGCAAAGCACAACTGCCCCTGCAATTCTGGCTATCCAGAAGTCAAGAAATGCCATTTCCTTGAGCACAGGGATAGAGAGTATTGCCCTCTTGTTTTTGAAGTACAATACTGTATCTGCCTCTCTTTGGCAGTAGGAAGAAAGTGGGAAGTTTTCTACTAGAATTCAGAAAAATGAGGGTCTGAGTAAGGCAGCAAGACATGCAAAACTAAAGAAGCAGCTCAAGATAACAATGAAAAACTTGAGGAAAAAAAAGGTTGAGGGATAAGAAGCAGGACTGAAAGCCCTAGCAGCAGACTGAGGTAGAGAGCTGAAGAATGCAGGAGTTAAGGATGTTACTGAAATCAGCTCTGAACCTTCAGAAAATATTCTTACACTGTTCAGACCTTGGTCTGTGCAAATCACCTCAGACATCAACTACTGAAGGAAGACTATAGAGCATGTTAGAGAGTTAGAATCATAGAATCATAGAATATCCTGAGTTGGAAGGGACCCATAAGGATCATCAAGTCCAACTCCTGGCACCGCACAGGTCTGCCCAAAAGTTTAGACCATGTGACTAAGTGCACAGTCCAATCTCTTCCTAAATTCAGAAAGGCTTGGTGAAGTGACTACTTCACTGGGGAGCCTGTTCCAGTGTGCAACCACCCTTTCGGTGAAGAACGTCTTCCTGATGTCCAGCCTAAACTTCCCCTGCCTCAGCTTGACACTGTTCCCATGGGTCCTGTCACTGGTGATAATGGAGAATAGGTCACCTGCCTCTCCACTCCCCGTCGCAAGGAGGTTGTAGACTGCGATGAGGTCCCCCCTCAGCCTCCTCTTCTCCAGGCTGAACAGGCCCAGTGACCTCAGCTGCTCCTCATATGTCTTCCCCTCTAGGCCCTTCACCATCTTCGTCGCCCTCCTCTGGACAGTCTCCAACAGTTTAATGTCCTTTTTGTACTGTAGTGCACAGAACTGCACACAGTACTCGAGTTGAGGCCGCACCAGCGCAGAGTAGAGCGGGACAATCACTTCCCTTGACCAACTAGCAATGCCGTGCTTGATGCATCCCAGGATGTGGTTGGCCCTCCTGGCTGCCAGGGCGCACTGCTGGCTCATATTCAACTTGCTGTCAACCACAACCCCCAGATCCCTCTCTGCAGGGCTGCTCTCCAGCGTCTCATCACCCAGTCTGTACGTATAGCCAGGGTTGCCCTGTCCCAGGTGCAGGACCCGGCACTTGCTTTTGTTAAACTTCATGCAGTTGGTGATCGCCCAGCTCTCCAATCTGTCCAGATCTCTCTGCAAAGCCTTTCCACGCTCATCCAAGTCCACAACTCCTTCAAGTTTGGTGTTGTTGGCAAATTTGCTCAAAACACCTTCTAGTCCTACATCCAAATCATTTATAAAAACATTGAAGAGGACTGGCCCTAAAATGGAGCCTTGAGGGACCCCACTAGTGACCATCCACCAGCCAGATGTGGCCTCATTTACCACAACCCTTTGAGCCCTGCCCGTCAGCTTATTGCTCACCCATTGTATGATGTTTTTGTTAAGTTGCATGCTGGTCATTTTGTCCAGTAGGATCCTATGGGAAACTGTGTCAAAAGCTTTGCTGAAGTCCAAAAAGATCGCATCAGCTGGTTTTCCCTTGATCGACTAGATGGGTGATCTTATCATAAAAAGAAATTAAATTTGTTAGGCAGGACCTACCCCTCATGAACCCATGTTGGCTGGGACCAATGACTGCATTGTCCCCCAGGTGTGCTTCAATAACTTCAAGGATCATCCTCTCCATAATTTTGCCAGGCACTGACATGAGACTGACAGGCCTGTAATTGCTAGGGTCTTCTTTCTTACCCTTCTTGAAAATTGGCACAACATTTGCCAGCTTCCAGTCTACTGGGACCTCTCCAGATTCCCAAGATCATCGAAAAAAATTGATAGAGGTCCCGTGATGACATCAGCCAGCTCTTTAAGCATCCTGGGATGAATCCCATTTGGACCATGGACTTGTATGGATCCAGGTGGAGCAGCAATTCTCGCACACGTTCAGGATCAGTTGGGAGTTTGTCATTCCCACCGTCATGGTCCTCCAGCTCAGGGTACCCTGGGTCCCGAAGCCCATCATCAGCATTGAAGACAGAGGCGAAGAAGGCGTTAAATGTCTCTGCTTTGCCTATGTCATTGTCTGTGAGGAGACCCTCCCCATCTAGTAGCGGACCTATGTTTTCTTTGGTTCTCCTTTTTCTATTCACATATCTAAAAAAAACTTTTTTATTGTCTCCCACACACATGGCCAGCTTCAACTCTAGTTGGGCTTTGGCCACACGAATTTTCTCTCTACAAACACAAACAGCATCTCTGTATTCCTTCCTCGTCGCTTGACCCTCCTTCCACCAGCCGTACACTTTCTTTTTTCGCCTAAGCTCCAGTAGAAGTTCCCTGGCCAGGCAGGCCAGCCTTCTGCCCCGCCTGCCTGACTTCTGATATTTTGGAATCACCTGATCTTGTGCTTTTAGGAGGCAGTGCTTAAAGATTGACCAGCACTGATGGACGCCTATGCCTTCAAAAGCAGTTTCCCAGGGGACCTTGCTGACTAGTTCCCTGAGCAGCCTGAAGTCTGCTTTCCCCATATCCAGGGCTGAAGTTTTGGTGACAGTTTTCCTTCTGTCACCATAAATTCTAAACTCAACCACTTCATGGTCACTATGACCGAGACAGCCACCAATTGCCATGTCTCCCACAAGACCCTCTCTGTTCTCCAGCAACAGATCTAGGAGGGCACCTTTCCTAGTTGGCTGTCTTAGCACCTGCACCAAGAAGTTATCATCTAGGTGCTTTATGAACCTCCTGGACTTGCTCGTGGCAGCCGTGTGGTGATCACAGTTGACGTCTGGCAAGTTGAAATCCCCCATTAGGACAAGGGGAGTTGATCTCGAGGCTTCTCTTAGTTCTGCAAAGAACAATTCATCGGCGTTGTCGTCCTGGCCAGGTGGTCTGTAATAGACTCCCACAACGACATGCCCTTTATTTGTTCGTCCCTTAATCCTTATCCAGAGGCTCTCAACTTTGCCACCGCCAACTTGAAGTTCCACACAGTCCAGCCCATGCTTCACATACGTAGCCACCCTGCCACCTCGCCTACCCTGCCTGTCCCTCTTGAAGAGCCTGTAATCGTCTATTGCAACACACCAGCCACAGGACTTATCCCACCAGGTTTCGCTTATGCCAATGATATCGTAGCTGTGGGACTGGGCCAAGACTTCTAGCTCATCCATTTTATTCCTCATACTGCATGTGTTTGTGTAGAAGCACTTCAAATGCGCCTCCCTACACGCAGCACCTTGTGTAGCCAACCGAAGGGCCTCACTAGCACACAGTCCCTCTGGTTCTAGCACACCATCCCTTAGCTCATCACCAGCATGCCTGGTTTTATCTCCTTCCCCCTTTGACTCTAGTTTAAAGCCTAAAGAGTTTCAGAGTTCCCTACTCTGAAACTGTGGCTCTCTAAAACTTCATATTTCCATACAAATTTAATATTCGGCTAGTTTGGTCTGTTTCCCCTTTTCTTATCCTCTTTCATCTCACCAGTTCCCAACCCTTAGTCTGTTTGTACAGCCATTTCCACCTCCCCACCCCCCTCCCCCCACATCTCTTCATCCGTCATATTCAGAGAGTGAATTTAGCAGAACTAGTGGCGGTAGAGCCCGTTACCACCACCTGATACAGACCATGCCTACATGACAATGGAAAAGCAGTGTTGCCTTTCTCTCCCACCTTCTCCGAGCTACACCTAGGATCAACACTTATCCTCATGTTCCCTAAAGCACCAAAAATAGATTTGACAACAGCTTTGTATGGTGCGTGCACATTATATATACTGAACATATAGTTAACATTTACGTCTATCTTTTTCTGTTGATGTATGAGTTTAGGTGTTATTTTGTTGCACTCCACAGTACACTGAAATCCAGCTCTGAGATAGATCCTTAAATTCCCATGATCTGTGAATTTCAGAATGACCTGGGGGTAAAATGCGTTTCCCCCAGTAAGAAGACCAAGGTCTTTATCTCATAGCTCTTGCTTTCCGGGAAATTGCATTCTGAGAAAGAATGCACAAGTTCTAGTTCAACCCTAATCAATTCCACTGTCATGATTACATTCAAAAGGTGTTGTTTTATTTTAGTTGAGACACATTCCAGTTGCTAAAGATGAGCCCTCTCTTCAACTCCACTCTCAAGAACCATGAGTTCCACTTCATGTGATGGCTGGCTCCTATGCTGCTCTGCGCTGACTATTCTCCAGCACACAGTCCACACTGTACACTGAATGAAACAGCCATCCCCTGCATGAGATTATAAAATAAAAGACAGAATCATAATGTGCATGCACTGGAGGTCAAAATTAAGGTCATGTAGGTTATTCTGTAATGATTTCTGATTGCTTGTCTTAATTTTTGCACAGCACCTATCTTGCTCCTCTTTTAAAGACCCTATTCTACCTCTCAGCCTCCAATGTTCTTTCTTAACCAACTCTGCCTTTTCCAGAATCATGTTTCTGCCTCTCTTTGTTCCTGTTTCTTGCCCCTATTTTGATATTTTCTGTACTCACTCTCTACTCCTATTTCTCCCTGCTGTTTGAACAAACACTTCACTGCCTAAGGCTGCTGTCTCCTGACAAATACAACTCCCCCCTTTCCACCCCATCCTCATGTCTGACTCTACTTTCTCTCTAACTCTAACACAAAATACTTTCAGATGTACAGAAGACTTTCTGATTTAATTTCCTCTCCAGACACAGAGGGGAATTATTTGAAAAATCCTGATTAGACATGATCTGAATCAACGAAGACAACATAGAGTACACATAGCACTAATAACACTGAAAAGTTATATAACATTTTTAACCATGAATCTGCTTTACAAACACTAAGGGAGTGATTTTTCAGAGGTCCCATGTGCTCATTGCTCATAGGAGTTTAGCTTTTTTTTTTTTTTTTGTGACTACTCAGTGCTTCTGCAAATGAAAAAAAAAAAAAAGAAAAGAAAAAAAAAACTCTATCATTTTATATACAGAAAAGTAGAATTATAAAGAACACCGCGTGTCAAGCCAGAGTGTAGGACTGTCTTATTATTTTACGTATGGAAAGCAAGGCCATGAGGCTGTATACAGAAAAGGACCCAGGTCTTAAACTGACACATTAGGTGTCTTAAGTCCATTGAGCTTCTTGAAATCTAAGTTTCTGGGGATGTTGTTACCTATATTTCTTCCACATCTATTTTTACAGCAGTCAGAACTAGTAGTTAGGTTTGAGCTTTATACAGAGGAGAACTAAGACAAATATGAAACCCAGTGCCTTTTTTTAGTCAATAATTCAATGGTTAGGGTGCCTATCTAGATTGTGACAGATCTCTCTTATCCTAATTTGACCCCTGAGGTTTGACACTTAGTAGACAGTATAATGAGAGCATTAATAGCAATATTTAACGCCATAAGGAAAGAAGATAATTCCAAAGAGGGAGCCTAACCTGCATCATTGGACATGTTAAAAGAATACTCCTAATGGGGTTAGATTTTCTTGTATGCTGTTTTAAATGAGGAAAAAAAAAATAAAAAGGAAATGTAGAAAATATACACTTCCTACATATTGTATGGAACTTACAAAGCTGTCCCAGTGTTGTAGAGAATGTAGGGAATTCTAGGTAATCCCTGTAATGTCTCTAGATCTCTCATGGGTTTAACCCCTGACATGTAGGAAAAAGAAAATATCAATTCAACTCAAAGTTGTTGACTCTAAAAGCCACTTAGTGGAGTTGTGGGCACTTAATTCCCAAGTTCATTTATGAGTTTGTGCAATTCAGTCCACATAATATAAATTTATTTTATTAAACATCCATAACCTGAAAAAGGGCCATATTACCATTAGTGTTTCAGACAGATTTTCATATAAGTAAAATAGGGATTTGTAAAGCTTTGTTAACAGAATCATAGAATCATAGGATCACAGAATGGCTTGAGTTGGAAGGGACCTTAAAGATCATCAAATCCCAACCCCCTTGATATGGGCAGGGATGACTTCCACTAGACCAGGTTGCTCAAAGCCCCATCCAACCTGGTCTTCAACACTTCCAGGGATGGGGCATCCACAGCTTTTCTGGGCAACCTGTTCCAGTGCTTCATCACCCTCTGAGTAAAGAATTTCTTCTTTATATCTAATCTAAGCCTACCCTCTTTTAGTTTAAAGCCATTTCTCCTTGTCCTGTCATACCACTCCCTGACAAAGAGCCCCTCCCCAGCTTTTCGGTAGGCCCCCTTTAGGTATTGAAAGGCCACTCCAGAGAGAAAGGTCTCTCCAGAGCCTTCTCTTCTTGCTGAACAACCACAACTCCCTCAGCGTGTCTTCGTAGGAGAGGTGCTCTAGCCCCTTGATCATCTTTGTGACCTCTGGGTCTCCTCTGGTTCTCCTCTGGGCTTGTTCTAATACTTCCATGCCCTTCTTGTGCTGGGGGCCCCAGAGCTGAACACAGTGAGTCCCCACAGCTGGGGCCTCACGAGAGCAGAGTAGAGGGGGAGAATCACCATCCTTGACCTGCTGGCCACACTTCTTTTGATGCATCGCAGGATACTCTTGGCTTTCTGGGCTGCAAGCGCACATTGCTGGCTCATGTTGAGCTTCTTGTCAACCAACACCCCCAGGTCGGGGGGGTGCTTCTCCTCAGGGCTCCTCTCAATCCATTCTCTGCCCAGCCTGTATTTGTGCTTGGGATTGCCCCAGCCCAGATGCAAGACCTTGGACTTTTTAATCTCATGAGGTTCTCACAGGCCTACCTCTCAAGTCTGTCTAGGTCCCTCTGGATGACATCCCTTCCCTTCAGTGTGTCAACCTACCATGCAGTTTGGTGTTGGCAAACTTGCTGAGGGTGCACGCAATTTCACTGTCCACATCACCAAAGAAGTTGTAAAACAGTACCGTTCCCAGTACTGAACCCTGAGGAACACCACTCATCACTGCTTTTCACCTGGACATTAAGCCACTGACTGCAACTCTTTGAGTATGACCATCCAGCCAATTCCATACACAACTGAATGGCCTGTCCATCAAATCTGTGTCTCTCCAATTCAGAAACAATGATATCATGGAGGAATGTGCCAAATGCTTTGCACAAGTCCAGATAGATTATGTCAGTTTCTCTTCCCCTATTCACTGATGCTGTGACCCCATCATAGAAGGCCACCAGATTTGTCAAGCAAACAACTGACAAGCAAAACAGCTGCTAAAACATTTCAATCTGACCCTTACTGTTGACCTAGACAACCCTGAGGTAGCTAGCAGCCATTTTATAACTGAAGGCCTTGACTGTGGTGATTTCAAAGTCCACTGTCAGCAAAACTTGAGTGAAGTCAGCTAGTCCTGCAGATTTCACATTATCATTTTTTTTACGTCAAAATTATTGGGAAGATTCATGGAGATCTTTCCTCAGATGCTCTACTTAGGAAGGTTTTACTATAGTAGGTCATATTTTGCAGACCCTTCTGCATGTAGCGTCTATTATTTCACTAAGACTAAATATTTCTGTCCTTTTAGCTAAAAGCAAACCTGACATCAGGAACTGTTTGAAGTATTAGAACTTCTAATATTCTTCTAAAAATATGTGATGGAAAAATTGTCAGTGGGTCTGACCTAACCTCAATGATTAAATAAATAAATAAATAAATAAATTTAAATTATCCTGTTTTTTTTGTGAGGAGCTCTTTTGGTACAGATATTTGTCAATAATAATAGGCCTTCTGGTGGTGTATGTAATATTTACTCTAACATTATCATGCAGTTTGAAACAATTGCAGTTTCTTTTATTGTGGGTCCAATGTAAAGCCCCATGTACTATAAAGCTACAGTGCTGTAATGCATTCTTAATGGAAATGTTAGAAATAATAGCCTCTCCATGAGCCTATCCTTTAAGTGTGCCCATCTGGTTATGTAATTCAGTCTAATGGTCATGCCTTTTTCTCCACAGTATATCAAGTTCAGCTTGATCTATACCAGTTGTTTGGTATCTCGTAGGAACTTTGAATCTTTTCCTTGCTACAAGTCTTTACAAGAATATGCAATGGCTTAAAGAAAGGCTCCTTCTTTTTTATTCTTTTATTCTCCCCCTCTCCTCCCCATTTCATAGCTCAATCACTTTGTTTTTCAGACTCACTAGAGATCTACACAACAGCAACTTTCCTTGCAATCCCAGTAACTCCTGCTTGGTGAAGCAGGTCTCGCTAGTGGGGCACAAGCACTTTACAAGAAAGAAAAAGAAAAAAAAAAAAAAAAAAGAAGAAATAGTAACCTAAGGCTCAAGTTGAAAGCTCTGCTGGACTGCATGTTTAAGGATGGACAGAACATTGCCAGTTAAAAAAAAAAAAAAAAGTTAAACGGCTACCTAGTACAGTAGGTCTTTATTTTGTTGTATGACGCCAGGAGTCTTGTGGGAAAAAAGATGCAAACACGTATTTAGCACTAAGACAGCACATATGCATATTTGAACTTTGGCCATGCACTTCTTTAGTCTGTTGAGATCGGGAGGTAAATAATTAATATATTTGCATTCTTGTTTCACATGTAATGTTGTGTGTTTAGGTGTGCACATACATAAACATGGATATCCACATATATGCATATATATACATACATAAACGTATTTCAGAATAACTTTCAAAAGTTAAAATAGTTTAGAAGTTCTTCGTATATAAATTCCCATTCTTTGAGGATCATATAGGACACTTTCACTCTTGGCAGATGATTGGAAAAGTGACTTTTTTCTCATATCTAACAAAATTAATATATAAATATAAATAGAGCTAACACCAGAACTCAATCTAGTCCAAATTCACCATTCCTAGAATTAGCAACCTACCTACATCTGCACATATATAAATTGGTACTTTATTATATAGCACTGAATTGTACTCATGAAAATTTTCAGAATGAATATATAGTACTTGTACTGTAAATACAGTTTGCTTTATGTTCATAACAGTTTTACAGCTTCCTGTCTTATCTGAAATTGCCTCACCTCAGATTCAATTGTGGAGCTGTTTTACTATATCATCATGGCAATTTTCACCAACCATTTCAGTTTATAAAGATACCTTTAAATCTCCGGGAAGTTGATTAAAACCCCACCACTTTTTGCTTTCTGGAAGTAGACTGTGCTTGTATCCCAAGAATTTTGGTGAGGAAAATATCCATCTCAATGTAGCAAAGCTTTCATTTCAAATAGACACAACACTATATTCCCCAGCGCAGTTGTTTCAAGCCTCAGTCTTATGAGTTTGGGTGCATAGTTTGTCCTGGTTATAGCAAATCCTGTGGCCTTAATAGAAAGCATGACTGATACATTAATTTTCAGATCAAAGTGCCAAACAAACAGTGACTGGTACAAGATCTTAGGTTAAGAATTTTAATGATGGCATTGCTGAGTGCAGATGAAGCAGAGGCTTTAAGTTTTCAAAACAGTGGAATGAGCTGTTTTTTTTGCCTCCTTTATTCTCCTTACCAATTCGCTGAAGCATGTACAGAGGACATTAGACAAAAGCCTGAAGTTATGTATGTATACACATATATATCCTCTGGTGATATTCCCAGGTCATGTTTGACATGTAGCTTCATACATCATATATAGTCTTTATATTATTACAAAACATAGATAGCATATCTTATATATTTAATACGAAATACATGTGTGTTATTGTATATGTAGAAGACGTATGTATATATATGTAAAAGAGTATTTTTCTTCCTTGTTTATAGAAAATCAATTGTGTATTTCCTTGAAAAAATGACGGTTCCTGTGTAACAACTACTGTTTTAAAAACACAATATTTCTATCATAAACTATCATATACAATCATAATAGGGGGAAAAATCCCCAGCAAAACCATAGTTGTCATAATTCATAACCAGTTTGTTAGAGGCTTAACTGCTCTCAATTTTGCCTTGGGCCATTAACTAACAAACCAACCATTAACTGGTAGTAATGACCTTTTTTTTTTTTTTTTTTTTTTTTCCCAGAGATTATTGCTTAATTGAACTCCAGTGCTGTGTTGGTTATTTTTATGCCACCTCATCTCACAATGACTATGCATTACTGTATTTTCCTAGTATACCAACCACCCACTGAAATAAACAAGATAAGTGTTAGAGAATTGGATCTTTCACTGTATATACTATTTAAAATACATTATTTTAATGAACAGCTTTGATGTGGTAGACGTGCTTTTTCATTTGTCCTATTCTCCAGAGCATATGCATCAAGTAACGTAGATGCAGAATTAATGCATGCTGCTATTCAGTAACGTATACAATGTCAAGACACTGTATTAGTAAGCTGTGTTACATATTCATTTGGGTAAGACACATTTGATTATTAGCATTCTGTTCTTCAGCAACAAGCCACATGTGCTGTCTGTTGCCATGGCAATAAATTAGGAAGGATAACCTGACTACTTACCAATTTTTATTAGTGCAATCATCTTACCTGCTTAACCCCTCAGTAACAGTAACATATTTAAACACCACTGATAAAATCAATGCAACGCTGGGGGTTGAGTTAAGCTAATAGAGGGGGAGAGGAAGCCAGAATACTGTAGAGATAGGATAGAAATAGTGACTTACAACACAATGCTGATGTGATTCATTAATATTACAGGATCAAAAATGTTAATGTTTCTGAGGGTGTTACCATATTGGGAAGCGATGAAAATAACAGCAAAAATTTAGGAAGGATAAAATGAAAAGTGTTTTTCCTCCTGCTGTGTTTAAAGTAGTATGTGTAAATGCATATGTTAAACTATAAGCCTGAATAAATGGAATCAAAACACCTACTTGCTAAATATTAAGAAACATCATATGCTATTAAATATATCCTTTAAAGAAGAAGAGAATGAGCTAACTGTACTTTAGCATGGTTTTCTTTAAGATATTGAAATTATATTGTTTTTGTTCTATGACCTTTAAAACTTAACACCCTTTCAATTATCACACATAGAAAAATCAATTATTCTATAGTATTCAGAAATAAGAATAAGCTTCCCATTCATTCCAAGATCTTCCTGGGATCAAAATAAAAGTTTCAACAGATTTAATCTAAAGTATCTCATTTTGATCTAAAGATCTAAATGTTCCTGCAGAGCTAAGTATGGTTAATCCCTGTTTGATTGTTGTAAGGCCAGCTATTTAAATCCCAATATTAGCATTAAAGCTGCTGCTGGATTCACAGTCATGGAAAAAAAAATCTTACAAATCCTGTTTGTTTTAATGAAGTGCTGTACCTTCTGGTGTTAAAGCAGGGCATGAATGCACAACACAACAGCAAAGAATGGTCAGGAACCTCCTTGGATGAGCTCTCCGTATGGATACCCTTGCTGGAAGGAGATGTGCCTTGCTCTGCTTTTGGATTTCAGGGTGACACCACCCATCACCCTGGTCTTACTGTCATCCCCTCAGTGTCCACATGATTTGAGTTGTCAAACTAAATTTTACATCTGTCAGCATGACATTATTCAGTTAGTAAAAGGCTGGCAACTCAAGACTTTTCCAAAACCTTAATAACAAAGAAATATTAATCATAGAATCATAGAATACCCTGAGTTGGAAGGGATCCAAAAGGATCATCGAGTCCAACTCCTGGGTCCCCAAAGGACCACCCAAAAAATCAGACCATGCGTTGGAGAGAATTGTCCAACTTCTTGAACTCCAGCAGGCCTGGTGCCATGACCACTTCCCTGGGGAGCCTGTCCCAGTGCCCGACCACCTTCTCAGTGAAGAACCTTTCCCTAACACCCAGCCTGACTCTCCCCTATCACAGCTTCATGCTGTTCCCTCAGGTCCTGTCATTGTCCCCAGAGAGCAGAGCTCAGTGCCTGCCCCTCCACTCCCCTCATGAGGGAGCTGCAGGCCACAATGAGGCATCTACCAAGCCTGCTCTGCTCTGGGCTGAGCAAACCAGGCGACCTCAGCCGCTCCTCATATGTTGGGATTTCCCCTTCCCAGGTGCAGAATCCACCACCTGCTCTTACAAAACTTCATGTGGCTGGTGATTGCCCAGCCCTCTAATTTGTCAAAATTTCACTGCAAGGCCTCTCTACCCTCAATGGAGTCAAGCACTCCTCCCAGTCTAGTGTTATCCACAAACTTACTTAGTATATGTTCAAGTTCTGCATACACATCATTTAGGAAAACATGGAAGACAACTGTCCCTAAAATGGACACCTGTGGAACCCCACAAATGACTGGCTTCCTGCCTGCCTGCCTGATGTAACCCCATTTACCATAACCCTCAGAGCCCGACCCATCAGCCAATTGTTCACTCATCATATGTGTATTTCTCCGGCCGTGTGCTGGACATTTTGTCTAGAAGGAGATTTTTACTACATAGACAAAAAAGAGAAGTTATCTGTAAAATTGCCTTACTGCTGGAATTTGGTGTAAGAAACCCAGGAAGAAGATGGAATTCTTCCCACCTGCATCCTGACATACTTAGCCATTTAATGACTTAAGTTTCAAAACAGATCACCAGTCAGCAATTCTTACTGATTTATTGATCTGCAAGTGGATTTTTGACACCTGCTTCCAGGATTGATGTAATAGTTGATAGCTCCAAGGTGGGGAGCAAAGTGTCCCTGTGCTCTCACTCCTGCCAGGAAGGCAGGCAGAGGACAGACACACCAGATATTTAGGGAGTGGCACAGAGGAAAAAAAGGATGATGGCAGAGTTCAACCTCCATCACTTTGGTGAACTGTGCAGTTTTTCTGCTGCCAAGTCAGAACAAGCCCCCAGGCATGTCATTTCTGATTGCCAGCGTTGGTTTTAAAAACCAAGATAGAAAAAAACCAACACATCTCTCCTCAAAAATGCTCTCACACACACTTGGAAAAACTCTGGGGAGACTAGAAGACAGCATGGGCTGATGGTATTGCAGTTTCTATGAGTTCACATGCTTTTGGAAACTCTTGCTACATCCCTGACTAGCAACACTCTCTCCTCCTTCATGCGCCATGAAGTTCAGTCACAACAGGGCTCAGCACAGGCCTCCATAAAGTGCTTGTTACACCATCCCATCACACCAGGAAGATGTTTCCAGTACCACTGCCTTCACTAAAATGACAGTCCCCTCTGAGGATGAGTTTGGTGGAAGTCATTACTACTGCCAGGGAATTGAAGCACAGGGCCTCAGCTCCCAGGAGCCGAGCCCCACCTGGCCCCTGACCCCACCTTTGTGGTGGGTTCCTGCACCCCAACCCTTGGGCTACATGGACGGGAACACCACCCCCATTTCTGGCAGCACTCACAGGTTCTGCCGTGAGCTCTGTTTTGAACACAAATGACTCCTTACTTCAGCTGGGAATTATTGGCACAAAATTTTCTGAAACACCTAATTCCTTCACTTAAAAGACTGTCAACTATCATCTTGTGAGGAGCCATGGGGGAATATGACAAGAGTTTGATGGTAACTAGATCCTGTCTCCCGGTGAAAGGAGCAACTCTAGCATGCCAGAACAAAAAGCTCATCTCTTTAGAGCTTGCTCTAATGGAGAGGCAGACCTAATTGTTCATCCCTTCCTGGCTTCTGCTTCTCTCACTGGGGGAGATAGCTACCAAGAGCAGGCTGCACTTTCTTTCCCACTGCAAGCTTCCTTCACCTACCCCTCTGAAAGAAATGCACTCCTTGGAAGTGGCAAAGCTTCAGGTGGGACAGATCTGATGTAGAAATTGCAGTCATAGGAAAAGACCAGGGAGACCTCAGGAATCAGGGGCAGGAATCACAGCTGCGAGAAGAGTGAGCAGAAGTGGCATTTGAAGTGAGTGTCTTGAGCTGTGACAAAATAGGACATCTGGGAGAACAAATACCTTTTTTTTTAATGTCCACCCCTACAGGAATTTTCAAAATAAACCACAGTTAAAACTACTGTGTATTTTTAAGGCATCTGAAATCTTATCTTTAAATTTCTTCCTCAAATGAAGAAAAGTCTTTCAGGTTATGTAGGTACTTAAGAATAATGAGTTGCGTAAACTCTCTGCACTTTCAATGATATTGAAACTCTCAAGTCATATTTGACAAATAGTCTCAGGATCAGAATATTTTTCCTCCAAATGTTTTAAATGTTAAAAGAATTATGTGTCTCTCACAGTAATATTTTTTCAGAAGGAGTATTTCACTTTACAGTCCACGGTGAGCTTCTGATCAGATATGTTACAGGTTTTTTTCTCCACAATGTGAAGCCATCAGCCAAATGTTTCATCAAGGCTAGCTGGTAATTCGGAAGTCTTGATTTACAAAAGGGTAGAGGACCCACAGACCACAAGCTGTCTGTGTGTGAGTGCATTCAGCAGTAACAGGATTTCATAAATCTGGATGTGTTCTCACTGAACCTTCTGATCTTTGCAAGACGTTCAGCTTTCTGAAGGAAAATCTTTTGTTCAAAGTTCAGATTGTCACTATGTTTTCCACATCCAAAGAGATGTTAAGGTGATCCATTTTGTTCCCATATCTGAAGACGAATTTTCAATTGAGCCTGAAGTGCCCAAGGTCAAAGTTCAAACTGAATTGACAGATTAGTTACACTGTTCCAATCCAGTCCTGATCTATAAAGGAAAAAAAAAAGGCATTGCTATAAATGACTGCCCACTGATAGCTTTCTAGTTTCTAAACAGGGCTGCTGTTTGTGCAGACCTCTTTGGAATGACTGTTGTGTGCAAACAGAGCTTCTCCAGTTGGAAGCTGAACAAATCCCAGCATTGTTATCTCCCCAAAAGCTCAATCCTTACTGTCAGCACCTCACTAGAAACAGGAGTTGTAAAACTCTGAATCCATCTAGTATGTTTCTAATAAAATGTCCCAATAGTATACATCTCAACAGCATATCCAGGAGCATTTTTAAATGCTGGGTTTTGAGCATAAAGCCAAAACGGTCAGTGGCAGACATCATTTTAACAACTGGAATTTTCTCAATCAAAACATTGCTAGGTATTGATTGGGCAAAAGTGGGATCAGAAATGCAACAGAAGTGTATTCAAGTTCTAAAGTCTAAGTCTTGCACGTGAGTCTGATATCATGTTCTCATGAGTTCAGCACAGGTACACAGGTTTGATACAGCTCATTACAAGCTGAGATTTATGTGCAGGTTAAAGACATCACAAAAACGGATACCAGGACACCATTGGGGGCGGTAAAAGAATTCTTTTGCTCTCATGCAGGCAACAAATGTTTTCAATGTCAGAACCTCATAGAAAGGAAAAAAAAAAAAAAGTGTTTTCCTGAATATGACAAGTAAGGCTCAGTCTTGAAGACAATTTCTTTAAAACTAAGGGGGGAAAAGAACAATTTTTTTCTAAAAGACAATTTTCCATCATCTTAAACTGACATCTGGTGATTTAATTCATAAACCAAAATAACATTAAAAGGGATAGAAGTGAAGAACAGAAGATAATCATGTAAAGGTAAGACTGCTAAATAAATACATATCAGCCAGGCAATGGTTTACATGTGCATAAATGCGGGAAGCAAATCTTTCTTTTGCTTCACTGTCCCAGCTATTTTCAGACTGGACAACACTGTAAAGGAATAAGTGTCTTTCTTTTCCATATGAGGACAACACAATGTTGCATAAGGAGCTTCTCTCACTGCTTCATTCAGATAGCCAGGAGAACAATTCCTGTAGAAGGTATTGCGCTAGCACCACAGTAAATAGCCCATGTCCCAAAATTAAAAATTAATCAGGCAAGTGGTTTGAGTGACATTCCTTTCCAGTCTCCTTTTGGAACCTAGAATCATTACAGGGAAGGTGATAAAAGGACAATTTCACTCCAAATAAATTAAGAATATTCTGTGAAATGCAGCCGTCCTGTTTCTTGGTTTTCATCTTCAGATTCCAGACTGATTCCACTTTAAATGCAGAGCTTAACTATGCAAAATATATGCATAGAGTAGGGGCAGTACAGAGGGGAGAGAGGGAGAAGTTTTACGGAATATATATGTCTGTGGCAAGATAATTCTAGAATAAACAGAATAAACATATTTCCTAGAAAAAAAAATATATAAGTAGTATTCTATGAAATTTTTGAAATTGTTTCTACAAGAAGCATTAAAAGTTTAGTCCTCATTTCACTGTGTGCAATTAAGAGGTATTTCAAAATTCCCAGTGTCTGGATTCCAGTGAAAAAGAAAGCTTAATAAGAAAAAGAATAAGAAGGAGGAAAAAAAAAATACTGGAGACACTGAGTTACAACCAGTGAGTAAAAACCCAAATCCCTGCCCAATTAACACCAGTGCAATGAAAATATTGCAGATAGAGATGCTTGTTTATTTGAACTTTGTTTCCTTTCTCTAATGTAAGCACACAATGTGGTAGGAGAAGTCAGAGATACAGAAAGTCTCTGACAGGAGAAAGTTTTCAGTAATGATAGTTCAGACATTTTTAAGAAATGACTAGCACATAGAACAACAAGCATGCTTTCTAGCTGATCCAAAAGTCTTACTTCCCTCATTCTGTGGCTTGCACTTTACCACCACCACTATATAGTCTTTTACTGTTTCCACAAGTAAAAAGTTTGTTAAATGACCAAGCCTGGGGGAAGGTGTATGACCACAGTATTCTCCAGAGGCACAAAAACTCAATGAGCTTGACAGATGGTTTTATTCATTCTTACTTCTCTGTTCACGCTGTACAATTGTGATTCTTTTTTACTATTCCTTTTGCTCTATTGTCAGCTCTCCTCTGGATCCTTAAATAATTCCTCGGCTAAACCCCAAGAGTAAAGACCATGCTTTATTTTTCCTCTGAGCTTTAAGTATTTTTAAGTATATTTGTGATGCTTTTACTTCTACAAGACACTTTTCTTTTCTGTCTTTAATTTATACAGTTTCTTCAGAAAAATAATCAGGTGCACAGGCATGCAGCCAGATGTGGAAGTTGTGATTGTGTATAAATATTAGATATATTGTGATTGATTATTCAGCCTAACGTATTTCAAGAGTTCGGAAGAACTCAAGAGGCATACCTACGCAATGTAAGAGCAGAATACTTAATCAAATATTGAAAATATACAGTTTTGCTTAGTTCTAACACAGTTTATAAGCAAAGAGGTTCCCCAGGCTCTAGGACAAAGGAAGCTGAGTTTCCTATGGATGTCAGTCTAAGAAGATAAAATTACTCCTGAAATTTTCCCAAGGTCAAACATTCATAAAGTATTTCTCTTAACCATGGAGTCTTTGGAGTCTTATAAAGGATGAATTCACAGTGCAACTTTTCCCATCAGTGGAGGGGAATTGATACCCACCTTCTACCCTTCCACCTACTTTCACAAAATGCTACAGGAATTTAATAATCTGTGTAAATATTACCCTTCAGTCAAATTGCTTGGAATCAAGAAACCAGTTCAAAAGTGGTTTTGTAGGTGTGGGAGACAAATGAATAGATAACTTTGATATGTTTATGCACTTACATGTAGCCAAGCATGCAGCATAACCATGTAAGTCTTGTTTTCCTGTGAAATCAGAATATAAAATAAATGAATATTTGACCAACTGGGCTAAACAGTTTGTGTACCTTTTTTTTTTTCCTTAAAATTGGATAGATTAGAAATACAAACTTTGCAGTGTGCTTAGAAGGTTAATAAATCTAGACTTTAGCTGAAAGAGAATCCATTGAGGGACTAAATTCCAGGTTCAAGACTGCTTAGCTGACACAAGGACACCAGTAGCATCTTGTTTTTACTGAGAAATCTTGTCTTATTCCCTCAGCTGTGCAAAGCTGTGGGAGTTTCAAGCCATCTAAGGTGTTACATATCAAAACATCACCAAACTGTTAAAGGTTTTATAACACACAAACAAAACTGGGGATGGTTTTCTGAAACAAATAACCAGTCATTCTTGTTTTTGACAGCAGCAACACAAACCCCACACTCACCACTTTCAATTTACAAGGGACCCAGAAAATCACTGGTTACTGTGTGAGAGGTATTGCAAAGACTTCAGCTGGAGTAGCGTGCTCCAATCTCAGAAGATGAAGTAAGACCACAGTAGGCATTGGAAAAGTTTAAGAGCATAAGGAAGGAAGGAAGGAAGGAAGGAAGGAAGGAAGGAAGGAAGGAAGGAAGGAAGGAGAGGAGGGAGAGGAGGGAAGGAAGGAGGGAGGGAGGGAAGCAGGGAAGGAAGGAAGGAAGGAAGGAGGGAAGGAAGGAGGGAGGGAGGGAAGGAGGGAGAGGAGGGAGGGAAGCAGGGAGGGAGGGAGGGAAGGAAGGAAGGAAGGAGGGAGGGAGGGAAGGAAGGGAGGGAGGGAAGGGAGGGAAGGGAGGAAGGAAGGGAGGGAAGGGAGGGAGGGAAGGGAGGGAGGGAGGAGGGAAGCAGGGAGGGAGGGAGGGAGGGAAGGAAGGAAGGAGGGAGGGAGGGAGGGAAGGAAGGGAGGGAAGGGAGGGAAGGGGAAGGAGGAAGGAAGGGAGGGAAGGGAGGGAAGGGAGGGAGGGAAATAACATTAAACAAACAAGCAGAAAAAGCATGATCTCTGGCTTAATAAAGCAGAAACTTAGCAGGGACAAGACTACAGATATAACTGTATCAAGAAAGATAGACAGCTATTTAAGCTAAAAGACAGTGTCAACACAAGGGCATTCGAGCCATGAATAAAATTGAGCTTGTTGTTTCCCAACTGTAAGAACACTGAGGTTCTCAATGACTTCCCTATATGGCCAACGATTTTTAAAAGGTCAGCTTTTATTTGTCACTTGATCTGTTTATGAAATTTTATGACATCCTTGCATGGGAAGAGACTTAATGTGAAGATGCAGGTGGTGTTCACCAGTCTTGTCTTCCCCTGACATCTTATGGGCTCTTGCGTTACTAGTATCTAAATGCAGCAGGCCAAAAACATAAATGAAAATCCAAGGGATATTTTCAGATAGAAAAAACGTCCAATTTTTGCTATATTGCAGTAAACAAAATCTTATTTTCTACTTCAAAGCTTTCACGAGGAATAAAAAAGTCCAACCCCCCCTCCCCAATCTGATTTTAAATCCTTGTTGCAAAAAATTAACACCTACCCCCTCAGGGAATGCAAAGAAGACTTCATCCAGTTCTTTCAGTTGGTTCTCTCATCCACCATTATACATTCCTTTTGGCTTAATTTGATTTTGGAGAAATCATCTGCTGCTGTAGTTGTTTTTTATTTATTATTCCAAAGAATGTTAACTACCAACACTTTTACCTGTATGTTCACTTCCGTCATTTTACCAAGCAAGTTGGTCTGCAGTCACTGTCCTAAAATATAAAGAAATTCATAATACATTCACTGTGAAAATTAAAATTGTACTGCTTGCAAAAGCATTATGATTTATTGTTTGAGTTTGATCTTTGCAGAACAGTATAAGGAAGTTTCTGAAGACAAGGAGTCCATTTCCCAGCTCAAAGACAGAGTCAATTATACCAAAATTTTGCTAGAATTGATGAGCTTTACAACCTCAATTTCCAAATTTTTATCCTATTTCACTACTAAGTTAGCAATCATCAAGTTGACATTACTGTATAAAAGTTAAACAAACATTTAAACAAACACTTTCATTTGTAAGCATTAAAGCTCTTCTGATTATAGACAAATCAATAATAAACGTTGAAAACTTAAGTTTACACACCTGAGCTGCAAGTTGAAGTATTCTGTTATAATACACCAACAGCCATAAATCTAAGTTTATCCATGGTAATCAATATTTTTAAGATATAGTACATGATTTGGCTCAAGTATATATTTTTTATTATCCTTCCAGAGTCTTCAATAGTGCAGAAATACACTGTTGTCTATTTTTACATAAAAGGTTAGACTCCTGGCCTTTTAGCTGCATGTATCCTTGGCTGTTTAAAGAAATGTGAGCTAAATAGCTTGCTGAAATATTGCATTTCAAAAGACCAGGAATGGGCACAAGTAGTAAAAGTCCTTATTATACATGAACTAGATGAGCACTCCAGCTGCATTCTGCTTCCAATTACTTTTGAATCATCCCCAATCCTTGTAACTAAAATGTGATTTAGAGAGGAAAATGCTTTGAATTCTGCATTTAGGTAAGAGAAAGAAAAGTCAACAGATAGAAAATGTTGAAAAGACATTTTTAGACTGAGTACTGCTGTTAGGCTGAAGCAGGAGTTTCATGTCACAGGCTAAGATTATAAGATGTCTGCCTGAGCTTTTTCTTAATAACAATGTTGTGAACCCAGACTTTCTTAAAAATAGAAGTTTGTTCTTTTTTCAACAAAACAATGAACTGTTTTGGAACAGATGTACAGAACTCAGTGAGATGAGTCATCAGTGGTGCTCAGTTACAGTGGCTTTATCTGTAAATGCATACAAACAAAAAGCCACTCGAGAGTTCATAAAAGAACAGCCGATCTACTGAGAGCTAATCACACTGGGCTATTCTTGGAAGAACAGTGTTTGTATGCAATGTCAATAGTTACCAATTATCGCCTCTGTTTGGAAAAATGAATAGATCTGTGCAGTTATTTAACAGTGCTCTCTGCAAAGACTCGATTTAAAATATTGGAACCTGCAATTGTCTAATGCTGACCTGATCCAGCTACTGAGCACTCTGTGGTGTGAAAGCATTTCTGTTTAACTTAAGTTTGTTTTCTTCACAGAAGACATCAAGTGTCTGGCATACTAAGAGGCATAGTGTAATATGTTGTTTGCATAAGGTTGCATTAAATTCAGGAAGATGGATAAAAATCTGTCTCTTAACCCCAAGTATTTGTATGATAGCTGTTTTATGAGGAAATGATAGATACCCCCTACAGATTTCTACCAATATTAATAAATGACACCAACATTAAATATGAGAAATGTAGTGGTGAATCATACCCTTATAACTAAAATAAGCATTACAGTCTCATTCCCTCTGACATACATATCAAGAGCAATTTAGAGAAGAAAGTTTTGTTTCTGAAGAGAGCACTGTCAGCATAGAATAAATAAATAATAATTAAAAAAAAAAAAAAAAGAATGGAGCATTTTTATTTGTAAATCTGTAACTTCACTTTCAAATCCAATTCTAGTATTAAGTAAATTCTCTCTTTTGTGACAATAGTTGAAAATCTGATGCATCACCTTTGAAGTCTTTCAAAGTCAAATACGATACCTGTATATTATATGCCTTTTTTAAGACATGTAAAACAAATTACATGGTGTTGAAGGAGGACATATGGTAGAAGACAAGCAAATAAATTTGTATGATTTATTCATATAATTTTGAAGTTGCTTATTTGAAATCTCATCCCATTAACATCCATTGCCACCTAATTACTATAAGTAACTGACAGCTCTCATTAGGAAGAGACAAAACTAAATGGAATTAAGGTCTTGCTCTTGCAATTGGATTTCCATGAGCTGATGCCTTCATTGTGTGGAGCCTCTTTGGCATATGTGGGCTTGATCTGGATGCAGGAGTCCATCTGTGCAAATGTGATTGCAAGATCAGTGCCTACATGATATCATGGGAATTAAGCAGATTCTGTTATTGGAACAGACCTGTTCCAAGGTTACACAGGAAGTTAAAATTTATCCATTAAGGCAAAATAGAGTAAAAATATGATACTTTCTTACCTGAATTTGGAAAATACTGCAAATGACTAACTCCCTGGTAATCCAAACCTGAAAACGGAGAAGAAGATAATTTTTGCAAATTTGTTCTTTTTTTTTTTTTCCTTTTTATGGCATTAGTAGGCCTTTTTTATTATTATTGTTATTAAGAGATTTTAAATGTTGTGTGGGGAGATAAATACTCAAATCATGTTACCAATAAAAAAATTTATTCATTGAACCCCACACATGTCCTTAAAAACTTACCCCTTAAGCTTTAAGAAAACATTTGGGGATTAATTTTTTTTTTTTTTTTTTTTTTTTATTCATAGCCAGCTTTGATATCAAATGTACTGTATGATACTTATACAAAATAAATTTACTCCTAATATATCCATGTCCAGCTATGAAGATGGTGTGAACTAAATTTACCCATGGACAAGTGGCTGTAAATTGTATGAGTGCTGTGACTAATTGGTAACTAAGCAATAGTGCCTGTTACACAGGCAATAAATTGGTAGAGGAAATAAAAGCAGTGTGGCAGAAAGAATACATAAAAAAGTAGTACCAAGTACACAAGGAGAAGCTATAAAATGATCAAAGATTAAAATGCATTTCATCTGTTTCCTGGCTGACCAGCTGCCCCCTCATCACCTGCAAGCACTTCTGCCTTGTTGGGTTTTCTTTTATAATCATCTCCTCATATTTGATCATTTGCTTTCATTATAGGTACAAGTAATATACTAAATAGATGCAAAGTCCATTTGTTATATACTTTTTTTCATACCTAACATAGTGAAGGAGCTACTAGTGTATGTAATCAGAGATTCTGACATCTCTGCTAAAAGGGCTGGATAGATCCAATTAGAGAAAATAGTTTTTCTCTAGTTGGATCCAGGGGGCAGCTAACTCATGAAGATTGCATTTCTGTACTTGCTGTTCACACAGCAATACAGCAAGCCTTCCCTCTCTCCTACCTCCACCATGGCACTTCCTGTACCCTTCCACAAGTCTTTTATTTCTCCTTCTCCTATGTACTCCCCATATAACTCAAACCTCTTCCTTCACTCCCAGATCCACCTCTTGGGCTCTACCAATTTGATAGCTATCCTGAGCTGTGTAAGTGTTGATTAGCGCCTGCTGATCATCACGATGCATGCTGGGCCACATAGTAAAAGAGAGACCTAGAGACTCTGGAGTCCTACAGAGGTATGAAGGGCCTGGAGCACCTCTCCTATGAGGAGAGACTGAGAGAGCTGCAAGAGAAGAGAGGTCTCAGGGGCAATGTTATCCATGTATATAAATACCTGAAGGGAGGGTGCAAAGAAAACGGAACCATGCTCTTTTAAGAGGTGTCCAGTGCCAGGGCAAGAGTCAATGGACACAAACTGGAATATGAGAGATTCTGCCTGAAGATCAGGAAGCACTTTTTTTAATGTATCAGTGATGGAGCACTGGCACAGGTTGCCTGTAGAGCTGTGGAGTCTTCTTCCTTGGAGATCTTCAAAAAACACCTGAACATGGTCCTGTGCAGCCTTCTCTAGGTGACCCTGCTTAAGCACAGGGTTTGGACCAGGTGACCTCCAGAGGTCCCTTCTACCCTCAGCCATTCTGTGATTCTGTGATAGCAGCTGTTCAAATGATTCCCTTCTCCTGAAGCAATTAGGGTTTGAGTTCAGTTTGCATCTTCCTCCTATAGGACATTGCTTCAGGCTTGTATCCTCTAAGGGGCAAGGAGAAGAAGATGGTCTTTGAAATTGAACTTTTCAATAAAACCATACAGGTCATATTTTAGTGCTGTATAAATTTCCTGTTGTTCTATTTGTATGGGACAAAGGAACTCACAGAAAACAAATAGAGTGTGGAATTCATATTGTCCATTCTGTAAAGTCACTGTGTAGTGAGTGTATGGCTAAGAAAAAAAAAAAAAAAGAAAAAAAAAACTGGTGCTGATACAAATAACCCTTTTCCAACACTATATGTGTAACACACGAGCAACAATAGCCTGAATCATAAACATCTTCTTTGCAGCTGGGAGTGGGAAAGAGAGCTTATTGGCTGAGAAGAATGGAGTTTGTTTTACTGCAAGAAATGTGGAAGAAAATCTGATTCTACAGCAAGATCAGGATACTCACTGCAAGAACTTAATAAATAACAGCTTTAGGGGTTGCTGACAGAACTGAGAAGTAAAACACTCAAAAATTAAATGTCTTGGTTTTCCTCATGAAAAGAAATGTTTAATTTTTGGTGAAATTAATGACCATTTCATACTATTTTTCTATAAATTAAGCACTTAAGCTCAATTATAACATTTACCTTCAGTGATATTAGGACCAGATAGCCCACAGACCCTGAAGACGAGAGAGGAAGTTCAAAGAAAGGAGGAATTTCCCTTGGTCAAAGAGAATTGGGTCAGAGATCATCTAAGAATATTTGATATCCACAAATCCATGGGACCAATGGAATGCATCCACGAGTGTTGAAGGAGATGGCCGATGTTATTGCTAGGCCACTCTCCAGCATCTTTGAAAGGTTGTGGAGAACAGGAGAGGTGCCTCAGGACTGGAAGAAAGCCAATGTCACATCAGTCTTCAAAAAGGGCAAAAAGGACTCAGGCCAGTCAGCCTCACCTCCATCCTTGGAAAGGTGACGGAGCAGCTCATCCTGGATGTCATCTTCAAGCATGTGGAGGATAAGAAAGTGATCAGGAGTAGTCAGCATAAATTCACCAAGGGGAAATCATGTTTAACCAGTCTGATATCCTTCTATGATGAGATGACTAGCTGTGTAAATGAGGGAAGAGTGATGGATGTGATCTACTTTGACTTCAGCAAGGCTTTTGACACTGTCTCCTATAATATCCTCATAGACAAACTTGGGAAGTGTGGCCTAGATGCGTGGACAGTGAGGTGGATTGATAATTGTCTGGATGGCAGAGCTCAGAGGGTTGTGCTCAGTGGTGCAGAGTCTAGTTGGAGGCCTGTAGCTAGTGGTGTCCCCCAGTGGTCAGTATTGGGTCAAGTGTTGTTCAATTTATTCATCAACAACCTGGACGATGAAACAGAGTGCACCGTCAGCAAGTTTGCTGATGACACAAAGTTGAGAGGAGTGGCTGGTACCCCAGAAGGCTTTGCTGCCATTCAGAGAAGCCTTGACAGGCTGGAGGATTGGGCTGGGAGGAACCTTGTGAATTCAACAAGGGCAAGTGCAGGGTCCTGCACCTAGGGAGGACTAACCACAAGCACCAGTACAGGCTGGGGGCTGACCTGCTGGAAAGCAGCTCTGCAGAGAAGGACCTGGGAGTCCTGGTGGACAGCAAGTTAACCATGAGTCAGCAATGTGCCCTTATGGTCAGGAAGGCCAATGGTATCCTGAGGTACATTCAGAAATGTGTTGCCAGCAGCCCAAGGGAGGTGATCCTCCCCTTCTACTCAGCCCTGGTGAGGCCACACCTGGAATACTGTGCCCAGTTCTGGGCTCCCCAGTACAAGAGGGACACAGAGCTACTGAAGCAAGTCCAGAGGAGGGCTACTAAGATGATTAAGGGACTGGAGCACCTGTCATACGAGGACAGGCTGAGAGAGTTGGGCCAGTTTAGCCTGGAAAAGAGAAGACTGAGGGGAGACCTCATCAATGTGTACAAATATCTGAAGGGAGGGAGTCAAGAGGGTGGAGCCAGTCTCTTTTCAGTTGTGCCCAGTGAGAAGACGAGAAGCAATGGGTGCAAACTGAAGCACGGGAAGTTCCGGCTGAACATGAGGGGGCACTTTGCTGTGAGATTGACAGAACACTGAAACAGGTTGCCCAGAGAGGCTGTAGAGTCTCCTTCTCTGGAGATATTCAAAACCCGCCTGGATGCCATCCTGTGCAATGTGCTCTAGGTGATCCTGCTTGGCAGGAGGGTTGGACTATATGATCTTCAGAGGTCCCTTCCAGCCTCGTCCATTCTGTGATTCCGTGATTCTGTCAGAGTATTAATTATGTTGTAGATATCAATTGAGATGACTACCTACACTGACATGGATCAAAAAGGAAAAGAAAAAAAAAAGGAAACCAACCAAACAAACAAACAAACAAACAAAAACTGTAGGTAGATACTAGTACATTGATAGTCTGCTATTGAATGTACACTAATAGGAAAACAATTTTATTTTTTTTTTAAATACTAGCTTAAAAAAAATCATAAAAAATGCTTTTTAAATCTTGGCTAGTAATTACCATTTCTTCTAAGAAAAATTGCAGGTTTAGAGAAGGTTAGAGAAAGAGGTCTTGATCCTTCACTAAATGTTATTGCTATTGTGAATTTGACTGAGAGAGTTTCCATTATTTCTTCTACATCAGAAGCCAGAATTGCAAAACAGGACTTCTGACCTATCTAGCCCCATTTTAGTATTCAATTTGGCAGGTCAAACGTAACAGTCAGAACTGTAACAAAAATATTTTGGTCTGGCATAAAATGTTTTATCTTCCCTTATTTCCTTTATATTCTTGATAATAGTGGGAGTCCAGCAAACAAGTTTACAATATGAGAGAAATCCACAGTAATCTGTGGAGAAACCATAGTTTATAGATGTTTGCTCTTGACTGAACCTCATCAGCCTTCCCAAGGTGGAGAAAGATGCAGCAATGAGAACATCTGGGAGGCTTCATTCAAGAAAGTCTTTTTGTATCCTGCACCTCAAAGTAACTGCCTTGTCCCCTCCAATACTTATACTGTGTTTCCTCCTTCTTTTTCAGTGGAGGTGCTTGGCCAGCCAGGGAATGGCTCAAGAACCTGGAAGATGAGCAACCTAGTCTGACATTGCATTATAATATTAAAGGGGTTACAACAACATAAAACAAGGATCATCATGCTGTGACTGTATATAGTGTAACTATAAATTTAGAATGGGTTCAAACTGTCTGCATAAGCATATATGTTAACTGATATGTTAAGTGACATGATAATCCTGCCATTTGCCAAAGTACAAAAAGGAGAAAAAAACAGACAAATATGTATAAGAAAACATTGATTTGCCATATTCTCTCGAGTGCCTACATAACTCCAACTATATTTTCTAAAGAATATGACATGATATTTATCTTTCACATGGGAATAAGGTGAGATATTATTTTAATAGTGTTTGCAAATTGTTCTATAAGTGCAAATGTTTGATAAAGCCAGTGAATGACAAAGAGCCAAAGAATATTTAGATATTGAAGTGCTTAATCCAGGGACCTCTAAAGAAAATGCTCCTCTTCCAGCTTTTTCATAATATATGAATCAGGAACTGGTGAACAAAACTAGATTTTTACATATGCTCAAATACTGAGAAAGTAGAATAATGTAACAGCAAATACTTGATCCATTTTCCTATCATGTGAAGCATGAAAAAAATACCAAAAAAAATAGAAATAATATATAAAAATATTTTTAAATGGTTACATGATCAGTAACCATTAGAAATCAAATTATTTGGACTTTTCCTTCTTGCTATTAATTAATTGTCTCTTTTCATTAACAAGGTTTTGTGGGATTCCATTATATAATTACATTTAATATTAAAACAACAGCTTTATCACTTCTAGTAACAGTTCTCTACTTCTCAAAACAATAAATTTCTAGATAAGAAAAGACATTTATCTAGCATGAGATAAGTCAAGAGAGCATTTCTTAAAAGAAGATAACAAGAATAAATGGTACTGGTGGAAATAAACTCTATTTGATCCAAATAATGTCTTTAGAATTCAAGGGGTTTAAAAATCATTTAACACACTTTATAGTCACAGCAGCAGATTCTCTCAAAGGATTTGTTTCAGAAAGCTCTAACTGTGTAAAATTTATCATCCACAAAGAATCCCACTGGTTTTCAGGAAGCTGCAATTTCAGCATGGAAGATGCTTCTTCTCTCCTTTTTTTTTTTTGTTGTTGTTTGTTTGTTTCACAACATTTTGTATACATGCAGCTTTCACTCTGAGGTTCATGAAATAGTGATTCTTTACAGGAGCATAATTGGGACTTAATCTGCTAACTTTGTGTCAGCGCCGTAGTTTGCCGTCTAGTCTGAAACTGCTGAAAGCGTAATTGTAGAATAGAATCACCTATACCTGATTAAGCAATCTTCCACAAAATCCCTAGGCGAACATGTAAGCTGCAGGGGGGTGGGAGACAGAGGGGGAGGAAGGAGAAGGGGGACTACATTATTCATGACATAGAAAATGAACATTGGCATGTCCACGTCTATTTAATCACAGTGAAAATGTACCCTTTGTTGCATGCCACTGTGTAGATTCTTTGCTGCCATAGTTCAAAGAATAATTTTTAACAGTAGTTAAACCAAGTCTGTAGTTCTGTCACAGAAAGGATGTTGGTGGGAGGCAAGGACGTCAACAGGAAGAACATGTACCTAGTGTGAGGAAGGATCAAAGATTAAATCCCTTCCCACAGCAGAATTTAAACAGGAGTTTTCTCTCCCAAGGTAGACACTTTGACCACTACTGGACTGTGGTCATACCTTCCAGGCAAACCTAATGATCAGTCAGTTCTTAAATGAGGTGGGACATTGCTAACCCGATGTTTCAGGAGACTGGTTTTGTAGCCTGGGGATCATAGTGCAGGGATGTAGAAAACCTGGTTTCACTTTCTTTCCAATGTGGGAAAAAACCAAGCCCATAAATATTGATATGATTTGTCAAAATTGAACTCTGCTTTTCTGGCCAGTCTTAAACACCACACACAGTAATATCTGATGACATATCTAATCTAACCTCAGCATCAGGAGAGATCTCTAGTGTCTTATAGCACCCAGCCACGACAGTCTAGTAGCTATTCATTTGCTTGCCACAACTGCCACGATATAACCCTTAAAGCACAGGAAAATTAAAAATTCTGTTGGTCTTAGATTTAGATATTGTCAAAAGGGGCAAAATCACAATGAATATTTTAATTTTTAATAATAATAATAATAATAATAATAATAATAATAATAATATGCTACCCTTAACAAATTGCTATTATCAACCACCAGTACTAATTTGGAGGTGATAAGAAGAAAGGAAACATAGATATTGTTTGAGGGCAAAGAATTAATTCAACATAAAGTAAGAGAAGAGTATGAAGCAATTGGAGATGTGAGTAGCACCTTCAAATGAATAGTCGTTACAAGAGGAATCACTGTTAAAAATTGAAGATTAAAGTGTTGAGATTACAGGGGTTAAATTGCATCTTTGTCAGGTTTATTTTATTCAAGCTACAAATGTACAAGGAGCTTGCAAGGATAACAAAAAAAAAAAAAAAAAAACTACAATATTCCTTAGCCAGAATAGCCACTGATCCAGTGTCTATAGGATGTTAATCAAACTTTTCTATGGCTTTCAAGCTGACAGTTTAGCAGAGGTAATGCTCCTGCTCAAACAGAGATTTTGGTATAGGTTAAACCTATTAGTAATGATTGTCCATCACACCACTAACTTCTTTCAGTTAAATGCATTCCAGGGACTTTAAATACACAACAGTCATCACAAGAGCTATTTTAATCTTAAATCTAAATAGGACCTTTAGTATTATAGATATAGGTGCCAACAGTTTGTCCTTTTGTTGTGGCCTTAGGAATGTGCAAGAGCATAGTAGCCTACAGCAGTCAAGACTTTTCTGAAGCATAGAGTAGAAACATGCCACCACACACAAATTTGTGGTTACCTTCCCCAGAAAACAGAAACAATTTTAGAAGTAGCCAATGTAGGGTTTTTCCTTTCCCTCCTGAATTCTGAGATTGCTGAGAATGTCTCTCTGTGTGAAGTGAGTATTATTCATCAAAGTACACTGCAAGCAGAACAGCTCAGAAGTGATTGCACAACATAGTCTATATTTCTAGACTGGGCACAGGCTCCCTTTATATAAATCACAGTTGCAGCAGTGACAGAGAAAATATACAGAAGCATAAACTGTATTGTTAAAGGTTTTAGTAAATCATCAGAGCCTTGAAGTTGTTCAGGGATTTTTCCTCAACGCTGTTCTGACTCTCTGCTACTCAGATACAAGACTAGGCAAATTTTGTAGCTGAATGTTTATCAGCTGGTTCTAACTGGGCCAGTTATAGGTGTATTTGTGCTTCTGAGGGAAGGTTTTGTCTCCAGAAGTGCTGCCAAGATCACCGTGATTCTCCATTTTCATCAATGGAAACCTAGAGGTCTTCTTGCGTGACTTCAGTAACAGAAATGATAATTGTGGGGAAGCCATTTAAACTTCAGTTCTAACATGAAGTTTTAAGAGCAAAAGTTTCCCAGTACACTTCCAACTACATGACCCTCAAACACAAATCGAAAAGAACCATACTTTACAACTGCAACTCCAGTCTTCCTATGCCAAACTCAGAAGGATTAGCTAATAACAATAACAATAATTTATCTTATTTTTTTGCACCAAAAAAAAAAAAATTAAAATCTCAAAAATGCAGAAATACAGCAGGGCACAAAGCATAAAGGCAAGGCTTGCAGAACATGCTTTAAGAACAATGTACATTTCAAGAATTATTTATTTGAATCACTTGTTAATTGTTGAGTTTACTTTTTGAGACACTTTTATGTATCGGGAATAACAACAAAAGCAGGACTTCCTCTATGCTATGACTGCCTAACTAGTTGTCTTCACCCACTCAGGGAAGCAGCTTGACATCCTAGAAAGGTGTATGCAAAGGATAAAAATGTTGAAACTTCTTCCTTACTGTATACAAAATTATCCAGTGTTCTATAGTGCTGTAGTTCACCAACGTCATCTTATGTTGGAATTTTTATATGAACTGAGTTAGACATCAAGACAGAATTGTTTTCCATGTAATCTTAAGAGAGTACTTAAGGAAATGGGTAACAAGAAATTTGAAAATTCATTTTGGTGCCAACTTGTAGGAATCTTAAGGTATTCTGCTACCTATACTAAATCACACGGATAAATTCAGAGCTAAAAATGTGCCCATGAGTAATGTCCCACAAAGGAGTTTTCTTTAATATTTGTAGAAATGCATTCAAATGGGTATATAAATAAAACAAAACAGTATGTACTCAACTGGGGAAAACCTGTCTACTAAAAAAGAGACTAATAGTTCTTGATTCGACTATTTTATGAGTACATCTTCAACATCTAGTAACTGCGTAACTGCTTTAGACACCAAATAGAAAGGCAGAGTTGCTGATGTTCTATCGTGAGAATAGTATCCAGTCACAGCCTTAAGGAAAAGTCCTCAAAACTTTAAAAAAAAAAAAAAAAAGCAAGAATGCTATAATGTTCAAAACATGGTTATCCAAAGAAAGAAAGAAAGAAAGAAAGAAAGACAAACAAACAAACAAACAAACAAAAAACACCTACAGAAAAAATCCTACTTTGCTATTGAACAGTCAAGATTTCAAGATTTTTTCTTCTGGATAAATACTACCACAGTTTCACATGTGCTGGCCTATGGACAGTCTCCACAGAGCTCTAAGCACAGGTCACAGCAGATAACATCCAGCTATGCAACTCATTAATTATATAAAACAACACAGAACAAAACAAAGCAGTAGTATAGGAAAGACCCTCTTGGGCTGTATTTGTTACAAGTGAGTCTTTGAATCCTGTCATATTTTTGACTGGGAAAGTTTTCTTCAGAGAGGCTCGCGTGATGTTCTCTTTTGAATTTTTTGATGAAGGTGGTGGTGATAAAACACCAATGTTTTTAGTTGTTGCAGAGCAGTGCTTACACAGAGCTAAGGACTTTTCTGGACTTTTCTGCTTCTCACGCAGCCCTGCCAATGAGTAGTCTGGGGGTGCACCAGGGTCTGGGAGGAGACACAGCCAGGACAGCTGGCTGAATGACCGAAGAGATATACCACACCATGTGACATCAAGCTCAGCAATAAGAGCTGAGGTGAAGAAGGAAGGTGGGGATGTTTGGAGGGATGGTGTTTGTCTTCCCAAGAAACCATTATGCGTGATGAGCCCTGCTATCCTGGAAGTGGCTGAACATCATTCACTTGCTTATGTGAACTTCATCAATGAACAAATTCCTTCATTTGCTTTGCTTGTGTTTTACATAGTAAAGAGAGTCTTTATCTCAATCCATGAGTTCTCACACTTTTACCTTTCTGATTCTCTCTGCCATCCCAGCTGGGGAGAGTGAATTAGCAGCCTATGTGGTGCTTAGCTGCCTGTTGGGGTTAAACCACAACAAATGGTGTTTTAGACCTGCAGATCTGTGACATCTACAAACCCATTGACTAAGCTTCTTTCTTTCTCTCTCCCTATTTGCTTTAAATTTTCTTGAAGCAATTCCCTAGAGAGTGCAATCAAGTACCTCAGGTTTATGTTGCACAATAACCTCTTCTTCCCAGTGTGCACCTGCATGGCTGAGTTGAAATGGGACCATTATGTTTTAACCTCCTGCAGTCACAAATGAACTTTCTGGATTCCACCCCTAGTGTACAAACCAAAGCAAGAGTGACAAATATTTGATTTTCTATCCTTTTACATGTAAAATATCATATTTCTTTTCCTATGGAGAATTAGGACTGAATTCCAAGAGTGTATATATTTATAAAGTCAGCTAGTTCTAGATCATATTCAAGGTTTAATACTAATTTTGAAATATAGAAGTTTTTCTCTGCTGTGTTGCTCCTGCCTCCTTTACAACTCTAAGGTTAACTTAGAGAACAGAAAAGGTGCTTAACACGTGCAGCATAATTGATTTTCTACAAGAAATTTATATAATTGTTTTGTTTTTCTTCTTTTTCTTGTCATACAACCTCACAATTTCCTTGTATTTCTGGCTGATACCTTGGAACAAAGATAGATAACGAAGATTTTCTTAAGTGTGTCATCAGTCTAAGTGCCCTGGCTCTATGCAGGGCATTGAAAGAGTTTTAGTAGGAGGCAAAAAAAAACACGCCTTTGCTGAAAGTGTATGTAGATCTCTCTCTATCATATAGATCATATACCTATTCTGATGAGCTGGGTAAGCTGAACAATCCCTATAAATAGATAGCTTGCCAAAAACTATGCTTCTATTATTAGCTATTAGATAGACGGCAACTAATCTGCATTCACTTTTCTAATTGCACTGCATCTGGGTTCTTCTGCCTCCTCTGTAATTCTGCCTTTTAGAAGAGGAAAAAAATGGAAAAGAAAGCTCTGCCAGTCTTATTTGCACATCTCTGCCAAAATTATGATTTAATAGCAATAAAATTTTCAACAGCAAGGCAATTTTTCCGTTTTTATCCCAAAGTCATATCAAGTGAACCTGAATCAATGATAAATGTCTACATTAAAACCATCATTGCTAATAGTATTCTATGTCGTTCGTCTTTTGTTCAGTGTGACCAAATTACAATCAGCACATGACTATAGCTACTTGTGATTAATGATGGTTTTACTTAGTAACTGACAGTGAAGCTTCTGGGAGGAAAATGGTAATATATTTCAAAATTTCAAGCTATAAATTTTTGGGAAAAAAAAATAACAGCTTTATTTTCAAAGCTGTAGTTAACATTGCTGCTGCTGCTTTTGCCATTGTCAGACTGAAGGGTTTGAAGTTACTCAAATTTTGAAGGGATTATTTCTGCCTTCTTAGGATGGAAGTTTTGGCTTAGGAGCTCTTAATCCTTTACAGACTATATACAATGTTTCAGAAGAACTAGAGAGTACACAGGGAAGAGCGTTGCAATTATTCAGTGGGAAAAACAAAACAAAAACAACAAAAAAAAAAGACCTGGAATAAAGTCTCTCTCAGAGCACAGAAAGTTAAAAAATTATAGATAACCTTTATGAATGAATTAGAGAGTAGACTTTGTGAAACACTGGAAAGAAGTTGTAAAATCGTTCACTTAGCAGAGATTAATCTTGATAAGGTCTGAAGTGGCTAAAAGCCATTTTTACCATCTGATGGCCACTCAACATCTTTAGGCTGGCTTTTCTTAGTCTGGAACAGATGTTCACATCAAAAGAAGTGCCCCTATTGACATTCTCAAGAGTCTGAAAAAGCAGAGAGACTTCCCAAGCCCGTTGCCCACAATTATTACAAATGAACAGCTGGGCAATGTATGAAAGACCTATGCTGCTACTGCTGAAATTATTATAAGTCTGAAAAACCTCTGTCTTTTGAACCATTAGTTTGTACATTGTAACAACAGTATGATTATTCAGAATTGAGAATGAAGTAAAAAAGGTACATGTTTTAAATGGGATTTTCTACAGCATTGATCAAAAATTGATGATGGCTACTTTCTAACCCTTGAAAATAACAGCAAAATTCTCCTCTGCCTCACTGGGAACAAAGTTATTCTGAATCAGAGTATTTATGAAAAGCTCATTTTGAAGGTGGAACGCTGGCACTGAGTGAAGTCACTAGAAGAACTAATGTATGGCAGTCAGCCTAGCGTTGTACCTTTATTTTCCCCAAGCAAAAAATGAAAACTTCTCTCTTTTTATTATCTTATACATAGACAGACTTCAGAACACGTGCAGAGCAGGGAGAACAGGCTCCCTCTGTGGTCTTTTACTCAAATAATTTTTCTGTTTCCATTTTATGATAGGTTAATTTGGCATGATTACATTTACCTTGTTTCATGTAAGTGCATGAACTTGCTTACCTTCACAGCATCAATATACAACCTAAATATGTGAGTGTTCATATTGGTTTTTGTATTCCTTTGCATCAGTTATTTAAATACATATGTATTTCTACACATATAAATATAGAAGTTTTGAACTAATTCAACTGGAAAGCATAAATGTATTTTCAATTTTTGAGAAAGTGAAGGAAATACTATTATTTGCTGGAGTTTCACAGAATTTTGTCTTTCTTTCAACTTTTCCCTGAGACCCAAGACAAAAATCAATCAATAACCTACAAAAGTATCAGTTTCCCTTTGTGGCACTTTGCCTTTAATTTCTACAAGCAGGATAATGGATATCAGCTTTTTACATGAATGCTGCAAGTAACATGTAGCTAAAGAAATATAGTTTCTAAAAGCGAGGAATAACTGACATTTTAAAATGAATCCCTATTTTGACTAAATATGGTATCTAGGAGCTCTGGGAGCTCTACGAAACACTACAGGAGACATTTTCTTTTCTTTTTCCTTTGTTTGAACTAATGAAGAGTATTTTAGGATGTTTTTCTTTGGCAAAGTCACCTTGGATCTATTCATGATTCAGCAACATAGTGTTTGTGGGTGATCACTGAACTCTACTCCCTCTACAGTTCATCATGAAGTATGTACAAGAGGCGTTGTCAGTTGATAATGCACTTGGGTCACCACCAATGCTAACAGAGATCATAGCACAACTTACTTTTTCAGATCTTAGCAAGAGTTTAAAGCTATAGAGATTCAACACCATACATATTGATAACATTACTTGTACACTGAGCATATTGGATCTGAAGACCATTGAAAGACATTTGTACTACAGAATCCTTAGAAGTAAAATTACTTCAGTTAATTCTGCTTCCTTTAAAACTGCATTTAAGCATGAACATATCTTTACCCTACAGAACCTTCACACAATAACATACATATGAAAACATAGTTAAATATATGTAATATTTTGGTAGTAGAGCAACTTATGTAAGGTTGACTTTATTTATAGTTATAAATTATTGTATTCTTACTGTAATTTTAATCAGAAGAAAAAAAATCAATAATGTAAATCAGTACATCAAAAAATACAGATGTTGCCTGCCAAATATTTATATGGAGATAGCACATTGTGACATTCAGACCACAATGCAAATCCATAGAAAGTGAATTTTGCAATGATTTATAGTGATTTAAGTCACCAAATGAAATAAGTGAAGTTTACACCTAATTAATTATTCAGAATTCCCCATTAAACCGTTCCATTCAATAGATTAATCATATACAAAAGGCACACACTGTTCTCCTTCTGATGCAGTCATTCACAATGAATTTGTTTCATCTTTTATAGCAATGACATAGTTGAGCAACTTAAGTACTGTTGGTTAGGTCAGAAACTGAATTTAGCACATCTGAAAAATTCTTTAGTTGCATTTTAGCATCTTCAGACACATAATATATATTGTTTCTGCAACCATTACTTTTCTCCCAATTAACTTAGGGGAATTTTATCATGCAGTTTGCCAAGATCAGTCTTACATTTCAGTTTACTCGTGTATTAATTCTCTGACTTTTAATAACTTATATTAGTAAATTAGAATTAAAAAAATGATAATAGCAGTAATATAATCATATTATGTAATTATATGGTGAACTTTATTAGTTAATATACTGTCAGTTAAACTTTATCACAATACAGAATGCTACACTTTGACATGGTTTGACTTTCAGATTAGGTGTAATGCAAAGAAGTTATCACTTTTGAGGAGAACAAACTATATCAGTGAGATTTTGTAACAAATTAAAATGAAAATAATAGATTGTAGTCTGAGAAAAAAAACAATGTAAATATATTGTATCTGCATTACTTCAGCGGGTAAATTGTGCAGATGCATGAAAAATATGACTGTAGAGATTAGTTTGTGTTTGGAGAGTTTTCTTCAAAAATAGTGTCTTCCTCATGATTTCTTTTGTGTATTCCTAACCTAAACTTGGGTTGAAACATTCCCTTTCACTACCTTTGCTACTACGTTTGAATTTGATCTGTAGTTAATGGTTACATATCACAGATCATTAATTAAAATCAATGATAATGAATTGCTGTCCCTTTACTATGCCATGGTTTTGGTTATGTCTTGTATTGTCATCATGTATATACCTGATAGCAGTTCCAGAGATTTCACATTTTCTCTTAAAAGCTGTTTTCAAAACTCTCATCACTCATAACTCTGATTGGAATATTAAAATTCTTGTTGTAAGGTCAGTTATTCACCTAGCCTGTGATCTTATGCTATATCAGGTTGAGCTTCCCTAATACCAATCCTGAGGCCAGCTGGTTTATTCTTTGTAACTCAAAAAAGGTCTTGTCACTTACTATCAACACCTTGCAAAAGAATAACAAACTGCAAACCAGTGCAACACATACACCAGGCAAAATAGAGAGAAGAAAAGAGAAGAAAAGAAAAAAGAGAAAGAAAAAAGAAAGAAAAAAGCGGAAGCGGAAGCGGAAGCGGGAAGGGAAGGGAAGGGAAGGGAAGGGAAGGGAAGGGAAGGGAAGGGAAGGGAAGGGAAGGGAAGGGAAGGGAAGGGAAGGGAAGGGAAGGGAAGGGAAGGGAAGGGAAGGGAAGGGAAGGGAAGGGAAGGGAAGGGAAGGGAAGGGAAGGGAAGGGAAGGGAAGGGAAGGGAAGGGAAGGCCTTTATTTAAACACTGTGTATCTGAGGCCTAGTTAATAAAAATGAGTCACAGAGCAGCTTAAAACATCTACCCCCATGGGGACAGTGACAGTAAGAGAGAGACAGAGGAGAATGTGGAAAATTTATGTTTAAAAACTGTTTTCTCAGCATTATCAGTGGAATTCTGTTCCTTTGCAATAAAAAGTTCAATAGGAAAAAAACAGTAGTTTTCACATCAGTCTGAAAGAGTAGGGACTTTGGGTGGTTTTGTTTCTTTTTCTATGTTTGTTTGTTTGTTTGTTTTTAGTTTTATTTATTTTTGGTCTCGTATGTATAACAATGGGGTTATTATTCCTTAACAACTTCTATTTTCTTCATATTTCACTACTGAATGTTCCCATTTTGACCCCATAGTAACAATATTCTTGATAGTTTATGACAGTGTGCTTTCATTAGGATAAAAGTTAATTCAAGACAAAAAAAAAAAATGGCTTAGGAATCCTCACTTATCTGATACTGATTTTCCCTTGAATTCATTAGGTTTTCCTTCCTGTTCTAACTTACTGTATTCCCAGAAAACTGCTCATGGCACTGAAAGTTTGCAGTTTGGGTTTTGTATAGATTTGTACTTGTTTATATAAAAGCTTATTTTAGAACTTTCATGTGAACACATTATCTTCTCTAGAAGATATTTCAGTCCATGTTGTGATAAAGTGAGACTTTGAAAGATAATAAAATGCTCCAGAAATTTGCAGAGGTCTTCTACTTTGCACCTGGAGTGCATAGCATTATTTCAAATGGCCAGTGTTTAACACCTTTTTTTCCTAAGACTTAAAATAATAACGGTGATAACTGAGATGCAGAAGTTCATTTTATAGAATTACATTACACATTTTTCATTTAGTTACAGAAACTGGACACAGTTGTAGAGAGTATGACTTTCCAGTGATGCATCTGGCCTATTGGAAGCTCTGCCTACTGAGAAGGTTGATGGCACTGATCCTGTCTCTTTACAAATGTTATTCACAAAGGTGCATTTTTAAAGAAAATTAAGGAAATATTAAGGAAATCTTGAACTTTCCCTATTACTATTTGATATTTGGATATCATCTTGGGGAGGAAGAAAGATAAAATTTGTTCTGGTTTAGCCCGGCTGGCAGCTAAACACCACACAGCCGTTCGCTCACCCTCCCCCCTCCCTCTCTGGGATGGGGGAGAGAAACGGGAAAGTGAAGTCTGTGAGTTGAGATAAAGACAGTTTATTAAGACAGGAAAATAATAACAATAATAATAATAATAATAATAATAATAATAATAATAGTATTAATAATAATAATGTGTACGAAATAAGTGATGCACAATGCAATTGCTCACCACCCGCTGACCGATGCCCAGCCTATCCCCGAGCAGCCGGCCCACCTCCACACCGGCTAGCCACCCCTATATATATTGTTCAGCATGACATCAGATGGTATGGAATACCCCTTTGGCCAGTTTGGGTCAGCTGTCCTGGGTCTGTCCCCTCCCAGCTCCTGCTGCATCCCTAGCCTGCTCGCTAGCAGGACAGAGCGAGAAGCTGAAAAGTCCTTGGCTTGGTGTAAGCACTGCTCTACAACAATTAAAACATCAGCATGTTATCAGCGCTCTTCTCATCCTAATCCAAAACATAGCACTCTGCCAGCTACTAGGAGGAAAATTAACTCTGTCCTAACTGAAACCAGGACAAAATTATAACAAAAAGAGCACAAAATATTGGTACGTATAGAGAGATTGAATAATCTAAAAATTTTAAAAGCTATAGCAAAAAAAAATAGTAGAAAGAAACTATTCCAAAGCAGTAATGTGTTGTATTTACTACGTGTTGCATTTACACATTGTCTTTAGACAAGTGGCAATATTTATGAGGAAAATGTCACCTTTTTGTCATATAACTTTGCCAAATTAATGTAAAATCTAAGCAAACTTGAAGCTTCAATGTACATTTTTACTCATGGGTATCTGAAGTCAAAATTAGATCCTAATAGTTCATTAAAAGGGAAGCTATTTATCAAACCCAATGAAATGAACAGTTTCATCTGTCCAGTTAACACTATATCTTTCCAATTCATTTCCAGGTCACCAGACAATGTATTTAGGATCTCAGACTAAATAATATGAAAGGAAGAGCAAAACAATTATTCTAATTCTTTATAAACGTCTTAAGTGTCTTCTTTTTCCTCTTTTTTTTTTTTTTAATGCTTTTTTTCTCCTGATTGCGTTTTTAGTTTGTTTATGTCTGCATTAGCCTGTCTACACATATTTCTTTAATTTTGTGGGTTTGGGCTAATATAGCTTCAGATGGAAGTCTAAACAGAAATGTTTGTTGTGTTTTTTTGTTGTTTTTGTTGTTTTATTCTTTTTTGTTCTTGTTGTTGGTTGTTTGGTTTTGGGTTGTTTGTGTGTGTTTGTTTCTACCTTTGAAAACCCTATGGCAGCAGCAATTGAGTTTGATTTTGGAAGTTAGCTGGTTCAGATTATTTAAAAGAATTGAATGGGTGTTGCACAAACACTCACAGAGTGTACCTAACATTTCCATGGGGTAATGCTCACATGGAGAATCAAATATCTCATACAGGATGGCCAGTCACTGTTGGGGTGTTGATGGGAGTCACCATTACATCATCTCTAGCATGATACTCCCTATGAATTTTTGTAGTCCAGGTGGCCTGTGGTTCTGCATGACTACTGAAGTTCATGCATGATCTGTTTCTATTGGTTAAGTTATGTATAAAACATCTCTTATTTGTCTTAGGCATGTAAAAGATTTTCCTATGTGACCATCACTGCAACTGTGGAAGCAGTTTATACTATATACCTGTGTGCAATTTTGTCAATCCTATAGCAGGACTGGTTATGGAGTACCTGTCAAAGCCAGATTCTCCACCCAGGGAGTTAATTGGCACATTTTAAACATAAATGTCACTACTATCAGTTGTTATGGGTACCACAGAAGTTGTCTAGGGTAATCTCCAGGATTGTCTGAAATTCTCACCTGCAGAATTCCTATAACAGTAAGCCAAATGCTTTACTGTGAAGCTGGCTACAAGCGCAGTCCATCACCTTGTTTCAAGTCAGACCATTGTCTCAAATCAATCCATTATCTCACCCTCAAAACAGTAACAGGGGAGTTCCTGGACTGAAAGGGAATTGCTAGATAAGTGTAAAGGATATGCACTCACGTACACGTAGAGCCTGGATGCTTGGCTACATTACAGTCGTAATTATAAGACAAATATGAATTTCATTCTTAAAACAACATCAAAACTTACATTCCGTGTATCCTGTGTCACAGGTGAAATGATACAGAACTATCTTTGTAGTATCAGCAAGTTAAAAAATAGCCATATTTTAATAATAGTCATAATAGTCACCACTGGAAGCTTCATGTACATATTCAAAAATCTGATGTTTTATTTTCAAAAGGTTGGAGAAGAGATGGTTTTTAAACACTTGAGAATTACGCGGGAGTTTTCTTACCCAGAAAACATCTGCATAACAAAATTGGTATGACTGAATGCATATACAATATGGGCTGTCAGATATGAAAATAAGAAATATGCAAATGTGAGAAAAACAGTGGCTAAAGAAGTGAGTACACAAAACTGCACACAGTAATCCATTTACTGAAATAAGGAGCTTTTTATTTAATAGCTTAAATATCAAGAACTGTGTGAATATCTAAATTCAGTCAGTGTAATTTACAAAAAGAAAGTGAGACTTTAAATGGTCATACATTATAATGTAATTAGCTAATTGTGCATATGTCATGTGAAGGTTTTCTCATTTAGATCAGATGAGGAAGAAAGGAATAAAGTTATGAATTCCCAGTCAGAGGTAGAACTACTTCTGATAGGAATCTTCAGTTTCTGCCTCTTTCCCATTTCAGAAGTAATTGACCAATCTATGGAGCTACAATGATCAGTTTTGCTCCTTCTCTAAATCCATCAATTGCCACCAACCAAGCTAAAAGTGACAATTTGTTTTCCTAAATCCTCATGTTTCAGCTTTCATTCCCAGGAATACTCCATCTAATAATCTCAAAGTAATAGTCTCAAAGTCTTTCAGCCAGCAGCTCATTATTTCTGCCCAGCATGACAGCATAATTCATTTTTCCATTTATGGTATCTTCTTTTATTTTCATCAGTACAATGTGTAGTTATGGTAGAGTAAGGAACAGGGAGAGAGGAGAAAAGTAAATATTCTTACTTAGTTTTGTTGCCTAACTCATCCAGCTAAGCCTGTCTTCTTCTTAGGCAGAAGTTCAGTACCAACATTTAGGCTAAGTGAAACCCACTTCTTTGTCTAGAATAGTCCCAGCTAGACACTGGGAAGAGAACTACAGTCTTTCAAGTCTGTCTCTTACCACCCCTAACACTTTTCTCCCAGCTTTTAGTGCTAACCATGACATCATACAGCATGTAATATCCCTTTGGTCAGTTTGGGTCATCTGTCCTGAGTATGACTCCCACCAACCTGTTACCCACTGCCAGCTTACTGGCCTTTGTGGGGGCTTAGAGAGACAGCCTTGACGCCATCCCAGCACTGCTCAGCAATAGCCAAAACATTGGTGCGATATCAACACAGTTCTAGCTACACAGTGCTATATGGGTTGTTGTGAGGAAAATTAACTCTATCCAAGCCAGACCCCATACAATCAATTTCAAACCCTATGCTTTCTCATACATACATAAAGATATCTTTATATGTCATGACCCAGGGGAAAAAACACACACACAAAACAGCCATATATTAGAGTGGGTCTTGAAAATGTAAAAATAACCCATATCTTATTAATTCTTTCCTTTATGGAGTAAAGAAATGGTGCATAACTGTGTATACTAAGGTATACTAATACTTGATCATTCATAGACAGTTAAAGAAGAAACACTTGTGAAACAATCCTGCCAGAGGAAGACTACTCTAGTGAACTCTGTCTGTCAATGCTGTCTTTTTATCTCATGTTTTTACATCCACCACTGCATAATTCGCATTACCAGTCTCTGACTCTTGACATAAAAGTAGGACATAAATTGTCAAGATGGGAAGAACAATTTTCTTTACTCTTAGTTTCATTTCACTAATTTCACTAGCTATCTTCACTAACAGTCTAACCTATCTTCTTCACTTTGCTGCAAAAGCTATAGATGAAATGACCCTATAATAAAGAAAAATTCACATCTAGAATTCTTTCTCAGTTATGAGACTCCTAGGTGTACCAACCAGGTCTGGCTGGGATGGAGTTAACTTTCCCTGTAGAGGCCCATATTGTGTTGTGCTCTGCACTTGTAGCTAGAACAGCACTGGTATCACGCCAGTTTTTTGATTATTGTTGAGCACAGCATCAAGACTTTCTCCCCTGTCTGGGTTCCCCTCCCTCCAACCCCCCCCCCCCCCCCCCCCCCCCCCGCCAAGACTGTAAGCTGGGGGTGGGCAATAGGTGGGGAGGGGAAGTCACAAGGGCAGCTGACCTAAACGGACCAAAGGGATATACCTTAGCTTTTGATGTCACATGCAATTAAAGCTGAGAAAAGGAAAGGAGAAGTGAAGGTTCTTGTTATGAAGATGTCTTCACATATTGAGGCCCTGCTTCCTAGGATGCAAACAAATATTACTCATTGATGGGAAGTAGAGAATACTTTTTTTTTTTTCCCTCTATGCTTACATGTTACCTTTGCTTGTTTGTTTTTGTTGTTGGTATTTTTTTCCCTTTCTTTTACCTTTAATAAATTATCCTTATCTCAACCCATGATCCTTGTTTTTCTTTCCATCATACTCTCTTCTCCCCCTCATCTTTTGAGGAAGGGGAGTGAGAGAGTGGTTGAGGTGGAGTTTAGTTGCCCAGCAGGGTAAAACCAACACACTAAGAACCTTAGAGAACCTTAGAACCCCATCTGTTCATGACAAAAAACAACCTTTCTGTCACTGTGGATCTGAAAACCATCTGAGCCAAATGTAAAGTTGTTCTCTATTGACTGATTTAGCTACCCGAAGAGGAACCTGAAAAAGTCTCAACGATGCTGTATATAATTTTTTCCACCCTGTTGCTTCTGCTATATATTTTATCTTCAGTTCCGACAGAGTGTAGGCTGATGGCTGCAGATGAAGAGCTAACACACAGTTGACTCAATCAAACAAGACATGGAAATTAATACCCTATATAACATTACTGATTATTATAAGTATTAGAAAAAAAAAAAAAAGAAAAAAAAAAGAACATTTTCATTTTGCAGCATAAAGTTTTGGAGGAATCGAAATTTTCTGCTAGAAAATAAAAAATCCAAAACCACAAGTGACTAAATTTGTGCCATATTTTACAATATCACAGAACTTGGGAATCCCCTATAAAAATAATGAAATTACTATTTTGAAAAGTAGGGAGTGTATGTTTCTACCTTCCAAGGAACCAGTATCAGAAGTATTCCCTGAGTGATATTAAAGTTCGATTGTATGGTTCTTATTTACTTTACATTAATCCCATCTGTAACCACCATTTTGCCACAAATATCCACATTTACAATCAGATTTTTTTAACAGTGTTCTACCAAACTTACCATGCGTCATAATCTGACTTTCCTCTTATATTATATTAATCCCAGGAGAACTTCTAGAAGAACTTCCAAGTTTAGGTCCCTTCCGTCCATTTTGAGATCCATCGACAGTACCACAGCAGTCCTTTTTCTTATTGCCCTTTAAATCTTTTGATAAGTCAAGAAGGTGCCAGCTCTGTCAGTACAAATGAAAATATTAGAATTTTCAGCTATAACACAATTCCCACAGTGGTTTCCAAATCATAAAACTATACAGGGCTAGTTCAGTGTAGTCTGTAATATGGCAAGAGTTTCCTGAAGTACTTCTATAAGGTAACATACTAAAAAGTTTGCATAGGTTTTTGTTGTTTTGTTTTTGTTTGTTTTTGGTTTTGTTTAGTTTTGTTTGTTTGTTTTTAATTACTAAATATATGACTGTCCAACAGCAACAAAAATGCTGTAATTTGTGTAGAATTCATGCACTAACTGTATTCTGTTTCTTGAAACAAACAAACAAATAAACAAACAAACAAACAAAAAGTTGGTTTTCATGGTGAAAAATAAAATCATCCCCTGGAAATGATACATAGAAAATTAACTGAAAGCTTTTTCAGTGAAAATTATCATAATATTAGAAGCAGCATTGTTCTTACAGAATAATTCCATGGAAAATTCTAGAATCAATATTTAAATCTCATTTTTATTGGTAGCATTACTCTTCCACTTAACTTTCTATTTTCTGTGCTTTCCAGATTCCACTTATTGCTACTTTCACCAGAGAACATTCAATCTTCCATTTGCTTATTATTCCCCTTTCACCTAGATCTTGCCTCTTGTCTATTACAAAAACACTCTTGATAAATAATCTCCCACCTGTGCTCCAATATTTTCTATTTATTGTCCAGGTAGCAGTGAAGAAAAGTAATTATGTGTGTGTGTGTGTGTGCGCGCTAGAATATTCTTTTACCCAAGGGAATATTATCTCGATCATTTTTGTTAGAATGGGTACTTAAAAATTCCCAGAAAAAGACCTGAATTATTTCTCTAAACACTTCTCTGAAAAAATAATCTAGATATTTCAGTTATTTTTTTCTCTTTCATGCCTCTAAATGAAAATGCCTTACTTGTTCTTGGCTCTTTTTTAAAACTTACTGAGGAAAGGAAAGGAAGGGAAAGGAAAGGAAAGGAAAGGAAAGGAAAGGAAAGGAAAGGAAAGGAAAGGAAAGGAAAGGAAAGGAAAGGAAAGGAAAGGAAAGGAAAGGAAAGGAAAGGAAAGGAAAGGAAAGGAAAGGAAAGGAAAGGAAAGGAAGGAAAGGAAAGGAAAGGAAAGGAAAGGAAAGGAAAGGAAAGGAAAGGAAAGGAAAGGAAAGGAAAGGAAAGGAAAGGAAAGGAAAGGAAAGGAAAGGAAAGGAAAAGAAAAGAAAAGAAAAGAAAAGAAAAGAAAAGAAAAGAAAAGAAAAGAAAAGAAAAGAAAAGAAAAGAAAAGAAAAGAAAAGAAAAAAGAAAAAAGGAAAAGAAAAGAAAGAACAACAACAATGACATTATAACAGCTGGAAACTAAAGCTTGATAGATCCAAATCTAAATGTGTCACAAATTGTTCCTGGTTCACGTGATTAACTATGAACATGAACTGCCAACGGCTTGTTTATCAGTTGGAACTTACTAATTAAGATAAAAAGCCATGTTGCAAGACATATCAGTTAAATGTAACATTGTATGGCTTACATAATACAGGAGAGGAGAATACATGATCTAATGGTCTTTTTGGTCTTATAGTCTGTAATTTAGAAGATTTATCAGTCAGAAGTTAGACCTTTGTGCAAGATTTTCATTTCTAACAGAGGCAAAATTTTTCCAGAGAAAAGAATGAATCGTTTTCCTTCAGGAATAGTCTTTCAGAGACTCAGATGGATCCTGATACAATTCTAATAAAAATAATAATAATAATAATAGACTGAAAATTCTTTTTCTTTTGGTATCTTAAGACTTTTATCATATTCTCAGTCCAGGTTATAGGAAGAACAGTGGACTGTTTTCCAGTCCAAAGTCATACTGTGCCAAAGGCTACTTGTAAGCAGTCTAAGACTCATTGTATCAGTCTCAGAATATCCACAAATCCTCTTCACATAATCTCACTGTCAAATAATTTCTATGTTGCTACTTTGTAATGTATTAGTAATCAGTAACTAAGTGACACAAAAGGACAATGTATTATGCATTTTTATAATAATAAAAATGCTATTTAGGTATCTTTTCATACTATAATCTATGGTTAATTATATTTTTTGTCCGTTTATTTCATTGAAATGAAACTTAATCTTCTGAATGACTTTGATCATCTGGAAAAAGGCCAGAAATTAATTATTTTCACATTTGAAATATATGATAAAAGGGTTTAGGTATTTTCTTTTGTAGTTCTATGGCTTGGCATTTCCTATATAATATAGGATAATCCACAAACCCAGTAAATCTGATGAAGGAATGTTCATATATAGGAGAAAAGAAGTGACATTGTTACATTATTTCACTGTTTTTATTGTTAGGTTTTTATTACTTTTAGTTTTCATATTTCTAGTAGATATTTTCAGCAAAAATAATGGTATTAGATTATTAAAGTCAAATAAATTATAGAATACAGTTTTATGAATGAAAAAAGGAATGTGATGAATTATCTATTTAAATTTATATTAGGTGAAACATCTAATATAATCTGACAAGAAGTTTTTATCTAGTTCATCAATAGAAATGTTAAATTTTATGTGATCAATAATTTCAGTGTTTGAGTTTCAGCTCAAACTCCTGACTATTTAGTCCTAATCTTAATACTTGTGGGTACTTTACATATTATATGTAGGACAGTCTAACACCAGTACTCACAGAATCACAGAATCACAGTATCACAGAATTGTAGGGGTTGTAAAGGACCTCAGGAGATCATTGGGTCCAATCCCCTTGCCAAAGCAGGTTCCCTAGAGCAAGTTGCACAAGTAGGAGTCCAGCCGGGTCTTGAATATCTCCAGAGAAGAAGACTCCACAGCCTCCCTGGGCAGCCTGTTCCAGTGCTCCATCACATTCACTGTGAAGAAGTTCTTTCTCATGTTGTTGTGGAACTTCCTGTGCCTCATTTTGTGGCCATTGCCCCTTGTCCTGTCCCCACAAACCACTGAAAAGAGGTTGGCCATATCCCTTTGTCTCCCACACTTCAGGTATTTACAAACATTGATAAGATCCTGTGGTGGTTTTACTCAGATGGGCAGCTGAGTTCCACCACGGCTGTTCTTTCCACCCCCCACCCTCCCCACCCCCCCACGCCCCCCACCCCCCGAGGGAAAGGGGGAGAAAATACGATGTAAAGGGTTCAAGGGTTGAGATAAGTACAGGGAGATCACTCAATGATTATCATGACAGGCAAAACAGACTCAGAGTAGGGAGACAGTAATATTTATTGCCTATTACTAACAAGCTAGAGAAGTGAGAACTGAGAGTGGGGTCCCTCCCGCAGAATGCCACGGGATGCCATCCTTCCTGAACTGATCCTGCTTGGGCTTTCCACAGGCAGCAGCTCTTCAAGAACTGCTCCAGATATGGGTCCATACAACAGGGTCCATCCATCAGGAGCACACTGCTCCAACCTGGGTCCCCCACAGGCAGCAGCTTCTGCCAGGTCACCTGCTCCTGTTTGGTCTCCTCTCCACAGGCTACAGGTCCAGCCTGGAATCTGCTCTGGCAGGGGTCCTCCACAGGCCACAGCCTCTGTCAGTGCAGTCTCCACCATGGTCTCCTCCACAGGCTGCAGCGTGGAACCCTGCTCCACCGTGGTACGCCATGGTCTGCAGGGGGACAGCCTGCTTCACCATGGTCCTCAGCACACAGGGGACTTATGCTCCAGCTCCTGGAGCACCTCTCCCCCTCCTTCTTCACTGGCCTTGGTGCCTGCAAGGCTGTTTCTCACTCCTCTCACTCTCCCAGCTTCAGTGGAGCAGCATTTTTTTGTTTGTTTCTTTTGTTTTGTTTTGTTTTCCTTTCTTAAATATGCTCTCACAGAAGCGTAAACAACATCCCTTATTGGCTCAGATCTGGTCAGCAGTGGGGCCCTTATCTAACATGGGGCAGCTTCTAGATTCTAGATCCCAAGTTATTGGGATTTTTTGTTTGTTTTTATTTGGGGTCTTTCATTTATTTTTTTCAATTAAAGGCATAGATAAGCTGAATTTTTAAAGCATTTAACTATAGACCACAATAATTATATTCATATTTCTATTTATTATGACAATCTGCAGAATTTTGCTAACAGTAAAATGATTTTACATATCCCATAACAGCTTTCTTCTATGTTTTTATTATATACATTCATACATAAAAATTATTTTTAGTTTAATATAAACACAGTTTTATCTTCATATGAAATTCAGTCAATCTCAGTTGGTATTTTTCATAGGAACCAGCCCTGAAACTGCAAAAAAAAAAAATATATATATATATATATATAAAATATATATATATATATTTTCCTTTCCAGGCCAAACTTACAACATATAACCAGGACTTTACTTTTTCTGTTTTGTTTTTGTTTGTTTGTTTGTTTGTTTTATAGAGAAGAGCTGAAGTGGAATTACACCTTTTTCTATGCTGAATTTCTTTCTGCTTAGAATAGAATGTCCTGAGAGTTTTCATAAATGTACAGGTTCATATGACAATTTGAACTCAACATCGTTAACTTTGTATAACTTCAATAACAGAAATATATCAGTATCAGTATTGTGTTCAAACTACACCTCTAAAAAGTTAGGTATATACCCTCAGTAAATTCAGTATAGAGTTGATGTTCTTTTAAAAATGAAATGTATGTGTAGCCAAATGGAATAAAATATGTATGTTGAGATAATTTTCAGTGTTATAAAATCAAACTCTCAGTTAAGAAACATACATTGGGAGTTCAAGGTGATCTGCCGTGCTACTGTCATCAAATGCCAACACTGCCAGGGTAGATATTTTTTCCAGGTTGGCTGTCCTCTCAATATGCTTTTTCTGTCATTCTAAACTAGCTTCTTCTTGTCATCCCAACAGTTGCTAGTTATAGGTCTGAATTTTCTCTGGAGTCTTTGTTGCTTTCTTTGAATGACAGGCAGTTCCCAGATCATAACTGCTGTGTCTAAATAGTCTTGGAACAGTATCAGGGACGAAGAGTTGAAATGTAACTAGCTTGCTTAAGAGCATCTATATCACTGCTGTTTCCTGCTGGACAACAGATTAGTGCTGGGTTAGTCTCTCCTTTGCTGTTCTCCTTCAGCAAGGGTTGAGAGCAGCTACGCAGAGTCAGAAGGGATAGTCCAAAAGGATCCACCACTGGTACATCACCTCTTTTGCTGTGTCCATGCCAATGACTCTTTCTGTTTCCTGTAAGCAGTAAAAGGAGCTGACCAAGAAGGGGAAAGCATAATACTACTCAAACAAGGTGACACATAGGGCATGATGCCAGTAGAAAATATCTAAGTATGTAATCTTCCAAGCCCTACAACTACAAATAATCATTGAGACTGTCTTTAGGCTTACTTTGCACCAATGAAAGCTTTATAAGAAATGCTCAGTTGTCTTAAATGACAGAAAAGTATGAACACCATAAGTAGAAGTATTGTAATCTGTACAGAGCAACCCTCATGAAAAGCCTTCAGCTCAGGTCTAGAAAAATCGCTTAAAAGTTTTGGACACTATTTCAAACTTTCTGCAGCTAATCAGCCCTTGTCTTCTTCATCTAATGTGCTAGCAAGGATATCTGATATTGCCAGTGGGACAGTTGGATTTGTAGCAATGGTATTTGTCCAGGATCTGGACAGACCCCAGCTACTCACTCAATACAGCCTTCTCCACTGTCACCAAGTACTAACTCTCATTCCCTGCTGATCTTGGCTGATTTCAAACTACTGATATTCCAGTGCATTTTACATATGTTTAATAGTCTTGTGCCTAGTTCAGCCAACAAAACAGCAACTTCCTTAAATAAACCAATATCTGATTTGCTGAGTTTTAATAAATAACAGGTATAAATGGTTACTATAAATAATAACACTGATTATCCTGTGTAATCAAACTCTTCACCTGCTGTGAGATGCACCATATTTATGCAGATCAGCTGTAGGCTTTTCATCCATGAAATTATAGAATGTATAATGTGATGGGCCATGATATATTTAGTGTACTGTAATTGCTTATTTATAAAAGAGCTATCAACAGCCCACTTTAAATAAATTCAGAAATCACCGTGGGGCATTTCAAAATGAATATTTTATATGAAATTTCTAAAAGATTGTGAACATTTCTTTGAACAGTAAAATTAATGGCTGTTTTGCTGTTTAAAGTCTTCCCGCATAGATTCACGATAATAGCATATAAATTGTAATTACTATATTTGTGTTTTAATTAGGAATATAATCATCCACCTCTCTCATGCTGTAGTTTTCTGAAATTAATATTGGGGGGATTTAAAATGGTCTGTTTACTCTGTTTACTCATTGAATGGTTATAAGGAAGTAAATGAATTAGGCAGTAAGATATATTCCTGCAACTAACTTCTAATGAGAGAAATTCTGCAGGGTCATCCTTGTCTATTACATTTTGAGACATACTGCTTGATCTTTCCCCTTTCCTGTAAATAACATCAACTGAAGGTGTCAGCTTTGCCCCCTTGCATATATCATTAACCCGCAATGCATCTACTTAAAGATAACCAAGTTTTGTCCTGTAGGCAACAATACTGCTCTTGGAAGAGAGAGAAAAGAAGAAGACAGACATTCTAACAGAGAAATCTAAAACCTGCAAAAAACTTACTGATGTGAAGGCCAGTTAGGTCTCTATTCATTTTGACAGATTGAGAGATGAATAGATAGATGAAAAAGCAATTTCATACTTTTAGTGACTGTCAACACCTATTCCATATCTTCCAGAATAGTGATATTAATAAACATGTTGATCCATAGAACAATATATCAAAATCACCCTTCAGTGTCATTATTTTATTTCTATCTCCCCTGTGTTTATGTGATTTACAAATAAGGCTTGAAGGAAAGAAATGCCCTACAACTACTGTACTTTCTCTACCTGCAATAGAAAATTAAACTGATTATGTGTTCAGCTAACATGTTTTCAGCTGGATCTCAGTGTAATATAAAGAATTTGTATTTATGACAGTTGCCTTGATATTTCATAATATAGAATTGCAAGTTTGGAAAATTAATGAAACATGATTTTTTTATGTTTTTTTTTTTTTTTTTTTTTTTATGGCTTGATCTTCTAGTGGCTAATAATTTAATTAATCTCCAGTAAGATTTTCCACAGAAGGGATATTTAATGAGTCTCTTGAACATGTGGATTCTTTGGTATCTAGAAGGGATGAGTTCATGTGGCATTGTATCCCTTAGAGAGGACATCAACAGGGCCTCTCATCCCTACTAAGTCACATATTTCAGTGGAAGTGAGAGATATCACTGACAGTAAGATCCTACAGCACATCTGTCAAATTTGGTTGAAACTGGCAGATTTGGCTAAAAGTGCAGATACAAAAGTTTCTAGGGGCAGAAAGAGACTGATAGAAATCACACCAAAAACAAACAAACAAAAACAAAAACTTATTTTCTTAAGCTGAACTAAGGTCTTTCATGACATGTTGGCATTCTGTTTCCTCACCCAGCCTGAACCAATTTGTACAAAGCAGGGGAGGGATGGGAAATTATCAGAAACTTTTCAAACAAAGTTCAGTTGAAACTTGGCTCATGAGCTGAGTAGAAGTATAAACTGATTTTACCAAAACTGGTTCATGTGTCCAACCTATTTTCATTCAAGTAATCCTTTCAGATGTTTTTCCTGCCTGTGTTTATATGATGTCCGTGTGATTTCATTAATGCATATAAAATGTATTTGTCTCCCTTCTGACATGAAATGGAATTATACCCTTACAGTACAGGCAGGGAAAAACAGCTGAGACATACAGGTGCCAGAAGGAAAATTCCTTATTTGTGTGTCTTGAACCAATTTCCCACTGTTTCTGGCTTTACAGTGCAGGGCAATCTGCAGCCACTAGACCATCATGAATGATGTATATTTTCGCCGTGAATTGGATCAAAGCTGTTTTGCACAGATGTTTCTGTGATTGTGATACATTGGGGAAATTTACTCTTGAATGTCCCACAAATATGTATTTCCACCTGTGCTGTGGTCTAGTAGGGAAGTTAGGCCTGTAAGATAAAATATATAGTTAAAATGGTTGGCAGAAAACCTTTGAATTGTCTGTGTACGTATTTTGTAACCATAATCCTTTGTTTCTGCAACTAGATTTCCAGTTTTGTTTCCGTGAAGAAGGAAAAGCAGACTAATGGAAAGTTCTAATTTAGTTATATAAAAGAAAAGGGGAAAATATGCGTTTTAACCCATCATTCTATAGGTAATCTTGAGATTAGGAAGTCAGTTTAAACCTCAGTATGGACAACCCCCTCATGCTGACATACACATCCTCAATTCTTTTGGAAAGTCTTAGGTTGAATATGTGTGCGTGGCAAAAGAAGTGTCTATATGAATTAGATGAGACACATTTCTAAGAGTATTAACATACTGCTCTGAGGAAAATACCCTTAGTCCTGGTCAGCATCATTAATGCCTCATAGAATAATCCTCTTCTGGAATTTATCTTAGTCATGACAAAAATCTAGCTGTGACTGGTTAGTTTCAAAGTATTTTTTTTTCTCTTCAAAATACATGTACTTTGAACACTAAAGCAAGGAGAAATTAACAATCACAGTTCTGAACAAGAGATACTTTTGAGAGGGCTGGAGAAAATATTGTGGGAGAGTCAGGATTTTCCCCCTCTCTTTGATCAACCAGAAGCACACCACTCTTCATACAGTTCTAATTGCAGTCTACTTGAGTTCTTTTTTGTGGTCTTAAATTCAAAGTGGAATGGTATGAAAGAATAAAGCCATATTTCCAGTGTACACTAAACCATATTGTTGCAGTGGTAAACTGCAAAGGGAAGTTAGAAAAGGCATAGATCTAGCATTGTTCTGGCACCCTCACAACAGAGATAATGTGTCTGGAACCATTCAGCCTTTCCCTGATAATAGTACAAGTAACTCATACTAATAATACAAAAATGAGGCTCTTTAACATACCCAAAATTGATAAAATATTTGTTGACTCTTTTCATTTTTTTTCTTTTCCTGTTGTTTATCTGGTGTTTTCTGGGATTTGTCTATTTAACTCTCTTCATTTTAAATGAATTATCCTAATGTCACTCTGACAACCCTACTGTCTTAATCTTTGTCAGTCTTATTAAACTCCTGAATCAATGAATATTCAAAGGATAAAATCCTTTTATCAGAGGTCCATTGTAAATATTAGGATCTCTGATGCTCCCAGTTGAATCTGTTCTACAGTAACGTCAGTTCATTGACTCCAAAGGAATGACTTATGATTTACAGTGGTGTAGGGACTGAGAAAACTCAAGCCTTTATAAAGTGGTGAGCTCTACATAACAGTTAAATGGAACGGGGGAAAATTTATAGTCTAAAAGACCATGGAAAAAAATACACTGATGAAGGAATAAAAAGAGGAAAGTTAATAAATACATAATAGAGAGAAAGACAGCATAAAGAAGGGATAAGAAAAAGGAGAAGGAAAAGAAACAGAAATGTTGTTGATTTGTAATTGTTTTAAAAGGATGATAAAGTGCAGTAGATGAGAAGAAGTATTTGGTTTTAGGAGCTGTCTCTTCATTATTGCTATCTTGGGGATTACTTTTATTTTGCTTTTATAGTCCTTATAAATCAGGACTAACATTGCTCAGGCACTACTGTGCTGGCTGCCAAGAAGATGTACATTCAGCAACTCCCAAGTTTAAGTCCTGAGCAGCAGACAGAGGTGCTTTTCTGGGGTGGATTAACACAACAGAGCTTTGGAGGCTGTACTCCCTACCATTCCACATATGTCCTTGGCTGGCACAGCCAAGGAGATCAGGGCTTCCCACTCTGCAGTGAAAAGGGACATGTTGCTGCACAGCTCCTAGTTATCAATACCATAGCTGAGTCCTCACCACTTAAGCTGCCATTAATGTTCAGCCCCCCCAGGATGCATCTGAACCATCTATCTTGTCTTCACTAAGGCTTTCAACAATGTCTGTAAGATCCTTATAACAAAGCTGTTGATATAGGCTGGATTAGCAGAATTAGTCAATTGAAAACTTGCTGAACACAATGATAACAGTTGCTGATAACACAAAACTGGAAGAGTGGTGGGTATACCAGGGGGTCAAGCTGCCAATGGCCTGATAAGAACTTCATGGAGTTCAATAAGGAAAAGTGCAAAGTCCTGCACTTGGGGAATAAAAACCCCTAGCTCCAGCAAGTTCTGGGAGCAGACTAGATGGAAAGAAACCTGGTAGAAAAGGACCTGTGGGTTCTGGTGGACACCAGGTTGAACATGAGTTAGCAGTGTGCCCTTGTAGCAAAGAAAGCCAACAGAAATCTGGGCTGTTTTAGGAGGTGTTGCCAGCAGGTTGAGGAAGGTAATCCTTCCCCTCTATTCAGCACTATTGAGGTCACACGTGGATTGCAGGGCCCAGTGCTGGGCTCCTCAGTGCAAGTGAGACTTGGAGCTACTGGAGGAAGTCCAGTGTAGCACCAGAAAGATGATTAAGGTACTGGAACATCTCTTATATGAAGAAAAAAGCTGAAATATCTGGGCTGTTTGTCCTGGAGAAGGTGCAAATAAGACAGAGCCAGTCAGTCTCTTTTCAATGGTACCCAGAGGCAGCAGGCAAAAATTAAAACACATAAGAGGTCTTTTGAACATCAGGAAATACTTTTTTAGCAATGATGACTGAGCAATGGAACAAATCACCCAGAGAGACTATGGAGTCTCCTTTCTTGGAGATCTTCAAAAGTCATCTCTACATGATCCTAGGCAACCTTCTGTAGGTGTCCCTGCGTAAGCAAGAGGGGTTGAACAGATGACCTCCAGAGGTCCCTTCAAACCTCAACCATTCTGTGATTCCACAGACAATCTCAACTGTGTCTCACTAAAATATTTTTACCACTTGGAATAACTTTGCAATAAGTTTACACATTTTAAAAAGATTCCTTGATAGACTATATATTTGGTTCTTGACTTCCCAGCCATCTATCTCAGAAAGGGTTAAAGTAAAATTTGCTATGAAACATATATATTTTTTGTCAAAAATATTCATTAGCAAGTAATACAGCATCACTAGGACCGAGAAAATAAATTAATCTATGCCATACTTCCTGTTTCTCCTCCCTAACATTCTCCTTTCTGCCAAGGAAATTTAACCCTGTACAGAAACAATCAGGAAAGCCACATACCATTTGTTTTCTATTAATTTCTAATTTCAAGATCATAAATTAGTTTTAATGGTGCACAGCTCTTTGCACAGTCATCCACATACATTATCCTATTTGCATGTCTCTGCTCTCCAGAGCTGATCAGACACAGAAGAAAAGTATAGGCTATCTCCTTTTTATTGTATTGACAGAAAGTCAGTTTGTTGTTAACTTTGGCAACATCTCTGTAACTCTCAGAATGCTGAAACATTTAAAAAGTGCTTCTGTCACCAGCATTAATGTACCTAGTTTATTATGTCACATAGATTACAAATCAGTAATTTTGCTTCCTGACAATAGCATAATGATATGAAAATAAAAAACGGAAATGAAAAAAGTGGTTTGTAAAAATTATAATGAAGAATATCAACTGAATACTGTAAGCAACATTTTTTTGAGTGCTATATCTCTTTTAGCAGCTTTTTCTTTTTCAGCTACATACAACATGTTTTTAAGGAAGGCAGGCAGTGTTCTTAGACTGTTAAAGACACCATCAATCATTGTCTTGCTTGGTAATATTTCAGTTGCTCTGGAAAATACTGTCATTTTCATGGCTTTTCTGGTGCATGGAAAATTTTCTGGTGCATGGAAAATCCTACCCACTCCCTCCCCGAAGAGTAATGTTTACATATGAAAAGTGGAGGCAGTGTTGGCAGGATGAAGAACCATTAATAAAACTTTCTCTCCCAAGTATTTGGAAAGTGTATTGCATGGCAGTCAAGATCTTTGTAGGACTAGCTTAATGCTTAGTCATTTTGTACATTCCTGTATTGCTTTTTTCTCTTAAAAGTTGCATAATATACTGAGCACTTGGCACTACTCTAAGTACCCTTGCAGCTTTTCCACTATGAATTCCATAAGGTATTAGTCATTGACCCATTTGGTGTGACATGGGACTGATGTCAGTCACTAGCCTATGTGCAAATTCCTTTCACTATTTTGCCATCACAGGCTGTCAACTCTACTGGGGGTTTCATGTAATTTGAATTTGTTTCCATACTTGAGAGGAGAAAAAGCATTTTGGTATGGGAAAAGGGAAATGGAAGGGCTGAATGGAAAAGGAGAAGAAGTACTAAGGAAAGAGGAACAGAGAAAGAAGGGGAGAGGAATAGGTAGAGGAAAAAGAAAGGGTAAGGTTTAACCATAAGTAACAACTTAGTGAGAAATGTTATTGGAACGCAGTCAGTTATGAATAATTCTATAGCATTGTGCATGCTCTGTCCTTAAGTGCTGCTTTGTTTTTTGTTTGTTTGTTTTTTTACAGGATGTGTAGTTTCTGTTGTATATATATATTTTTTTTTCAACTCCTCTTCTTACACTCTCCTGAGACTATATACCCTTTCCTCCCACTTCTCCACCAGATTCACAGGGTAACCCCTACAACTACACAACTCCATAGAGAACAATTATTTCAGCTGTGCTACCTTGTAGGCTTAGCGTGTAGCAAAGGGTGACAGTGGGAAGCGTAACACATAAGGTAAAAGTATGTTAAGAACCATACGCTTCAATTATCTGAGAATAAATAATAAACAAAAAAGGTAAAGACTCAGACATGATGGTGTGATTACTTCAAACATATTTTGGAAGAGCACCCTGTTGAGATGAAATGCTCTCTTTGCTCTCTGTGCTCTCCTTACCTTCTCATAACATGCTTACATGTATTCTACTATTTTCATACTAGTACAGACACAGTCTAGATCAGTTTTGTACTCCCATTTGAAATAAGAAATAATAACCACCTTGACTACTTCATAAATGTTATTCATCTCCACCGGACTTAGAAGAAGAAGAGTAAAAAGAAGAAGAAGAAGAAGAAGAAGAAGAAGAAGAAGAAGAAGAAGAAGAAGAAGAAGAAGAAGAAGAAGAAGAGAAGAAGAAGAAGAAGAGGAAGAAGAAGAAGAAGAAGAAGAAGAGGAAGAAGAAGAAGAAGAACAAGAACAAGAACAAGAACAAGAACAAGAAGAACAAGAAGAACAAGAAGAAGAAGCATGAGGCTTTATTCTCATGATTATTTGAACAGCCACCTCAGAGTCACATTGTGAAGATCTCAACAAAGGCAGTATAAAAGATTAATACTGTAGATATGATAGACTACTTCAAACAAGATTTCTCAGTCAATTTTAAATAGAGATTGTATAAATGCTTATATGCATGTATATGTAATTCAGTATGACACCTCTTCTATTTAAAGAATTGTATGATATGCAAATATTATCACAGAAAACAATAATGTGTATACATATATTAATAGAAACAATTCATCAGTAAGTAGGTCTATATGCTATTGAATGCTGTGCAAGTCATCTTTGATTCATCTGTATCTAAATCAGCCTGAGTAATTTAGTAAATCTAAACAGCCTAGGTAAAACTATATTTAAATTCGATTTATAAGCAAGCTTTTTGACCAAATCATATTTTCTCAGTTAACTAGATTCTTGGCACAAAGCCTTAGCTCATTTCTTTCTGCACATTCTCTGTTGAGAATAACAGGAATATTTGGAGAGGAGTCTTATTCTTTATTTGCAAGGCTGGCCAATGTTCACCCCATGAAAGAACTTTTTTGTGTCTAGAAGTAGTGTGAGCTGAATTTTATAACACTATTGCTTCTAGGAATTATCTCCAGTCCAATTACATGATACTTGTTCATTACCAATACTGACAGATGAGCATTACAATTACTGCTTTACTTTTCCATTTTTTTTCTTCACCGGTAAGCCCACTCATCTTTCCATGAGGGTTTTCTAGGTTTCTAGACATTCAGCTATAGCAAGAACATTAAAAACAGGCAAACAGGGAGGGAACACGGAAGTATTTATGATTTCTTCATCTGGAGATACACATATTGTACAAGACTAAAAAGAGCACAGAGAAAGAACTTGACAGATTGCTCATTTCTGCTGATTTATAGTAAGATGATGCAGTGACAGTGCCAATATGCTGTCATTTTGTTTAAACGCAAGATGGGAAAAAAAGGGAATTTGTTTCAGTATTTAAATCATTGCAAATCAAGTTAGCCTATGTAAAGCTATTTTACAGAAAAGGTTTCATGGTTGTTATTGTCATTTGGGCATGACAAAACAGTGTAATGATTTCACGTTCAAGATTTTATAGGCTCCCCTTAGGGTGTTAGGCAATATATTTAAAAGTCACAGCTAGTCTTGCTGACAAAACTCACACAACTCCTTATCCCAATTTGTATCTCCCACACTGATGAGGGAGTGACTGGGGTGGAAGCTTAAAGTTAAGTTGCAGTTACTCATTACACTCTAATAACATTTCAGTTAATTAAATATTTAATAAACATTCTGGTCCCAAATCCCTTTTATAAAAAAAGCTCTAGCAGGGACAGGCAGCTCTAAGGAGATGACTACAGTTCATCAGTTCAAACACTTTTAGCCCATGCACATATTGCATGAAAGCAGTGGCAAAGCTATGTGTTGGGGTTACCTTCCACCCACCTCAGCATGTACAATTCCTAAAGTCTAAACTGTGCCCTGTTGTAGTAAAATGGAGAAGACATCTACAACCACTCTATCCTCCCTCTCTGTGCGGTCTGTAAATTTCTGAATATATACATATACTAGTTAGAGATGCCCAGATTTATGTGTTACGGTGCAGTAGTATACAGTGTGGTGTGAAAATAATGACCACTTTAGTCACGAACAGGGAGTCACAAATGAGTTATGCAGGTCCTCTAACCCAGCACAAAGCTTATTATCTTGGGTAGAGTATCGTGTTTACGCTGCTATCCCGCCTGTTGCACTGGGAGTAGCCTGACAACTTGTAGGTCTCCTACCAATCAACCAGTTTCACCGTGTGGCATGGATATACACATAAATCACACATATCTCAAACAGGACTATAGGGGGCTGGGACGATTGGTGGAGGGAGCGGGAGTGCAGGTGGTGTTTTCGTCTATCCCTACGGGGGGAGGGAGAGGCACGGAGAGGACATGGAAAGCTCACGTGGTTAATAGGTGGCTCAGAGGCTGGTGCCAGCACAGAAATTTTGGGTTTTTTCACCATGGGGAGCTTTACTTGGCACCCGGCCTGATGGCCTCAGATGGGTCCCTATCTCCAAGGGGAAAACGGATCCTAGGCCAGGAGCTGGCGGGGCTCATAGAGAGAGCTTTAAACTAGGCGAGAAGGGGGACGGGGCTCAAACAAGGCTTGTTGGAGCTGTGCCGGGGGAAACAATGGCTAGGCTGGGGAAGAAGGCGATGGCCCAGCTGAAGTGCATCTACACTAATGCACGCAGCATGGGTAACAAACAGGAGGAGCTGGAAGCCATCGTCCAGCAGGAAGGCTACGACTTGGTTGCCATCACGGAGACGTGGTGGGACCGCTCCCATGACTGGAGTGCTGCAATGCCTGGCTATCGGCTCTTCAGGAGGGACAGGCAGCACAGAGGGGGTGGTGGCGTGGCTCTCTACATTAGAGAATCTTTTGATGTTGTGGAACTCCAGGCTGGGAATGATAAGGTTGAATCCCTGTGGGTTAGGATCCGCGGGAAGGCCGGCAAGGCTAGCGTCCTGGTCGGGGTCTGTTATAGACCGCCGAACCAGGATGAGGAGACGGATGAGGAGTTTTATAGGCAACTGACAGAAGTTGCAAAATCGTCGGCGCTTGTCCTCGTGGGGGACTTCAACTTCCCGGATATATCCTGGAAACACAACACGGCACGGAGAAAGCAGTCTAGGAGGTTTCTGGAGAGCGTGGGAGATAGCTTCCTGACGCAGCTGGTCAGTGAACCCACCAGGGGTGGTGCCCCGCTAGACCTTCTCTTCACAAACAGAGAAGGACTGGTGGGAGATGTGGTGGTCGGAAACTGTCTTGGACAGAGTGACCACGAAATGGTAAAGTTCTCTATTCTTGGCGAGGCCAGGAAGGGGACCAGTAAAACTGCTGTATTGGACTTCCGGAGGGCTGACTTTGAGCTGCTCAGGACGCTGGTTGGCCGAGTCCCTTGGGAGGCGGTTCTGAAGGGCAGAGGAGTCCAGGAAGGCTGGGCGCTCCTCAAGAAGGAAATCTTAATGGCTCAGGAGCGGCCCGTCCCCACGTGCCCAAAGACGAGCCGGCGTGGAAGAAGACCGGCCTGGCTCAACAGAGAGTTGCGGCTTGTGCTTAGCAGAAAAAAGAGGGTTTATAATCTTTGGAAAAAAGGGCGGGCCGCTGAGGAGGACTACAAGGATGTAGCGAGGCTGTGCAGGGAGAAAATTAGAAAGGCCAAAGCTCATCTAGAGCTCAACCTGGCTACTGCCGTTAAAGACAACAAAAAATCCTTTTACAAATATATCAATGCGAAACGGAGGACTAAGGAGAATCTCCATCCTTTACTGGATGCGAGGGGAAACCTAGTTACTAAGGATGAAGAAAAGGCTGAGGTGCTTAATGCCGCCTTTGCCTCAGTCTTTAGCGGCAATACCGGTTGTTCTCTGGATACTCAGTGCCCTGAGCTGGCGGAAGGGGATGGGGAGCAGGATGTGGCCTTCGCTATTCATGAGGAAATGGTTGGCGACCTGCTAAGAAGCTTGGATGTGCGCAAGTCGATGGGGCCGGATGGGATGCACCCGAGGGTACTGAAAGAACTGGCGGAGGAGCTGGCCGAGCCGCTTTCCATCATTTATCGGCAGTCCTGGCTATCGGGGGAGGTCCCAGTTGACTGGCGGCTAGCCAATGTGACGCCCATCTATAAGAAGGGCCGGAGGGCAGACCCGGGTAACTATAGGCCTGTCAGTTTGACCTCAGTGCCAGGAAAGCTCATGGAGCAGATTATCTTGAGGGTCATCACGCGGCACTTGCAGGGCGAGCAGGCGATCAGGCCCAGTCAGCATGGGTTTATGAAAGGCAGGTCCTGCTTGACGAACCTGATCTCCTTCTATGACAAAGTGACGCGCTTGGTGGATGAGGGAAGGGCTGTGGATGTGGTTTACCTTGACCTCAGTAAGGCTTTTGACACCGTTCCCCACAACATTCTCCTCAAGAAACTGGCTGCTCGGGGCTTGGACTGGCGTACGCTTCGCTGGGTTAGAAACTGGCTGGATAGCCGGGCCCAGAGAGTTGTGGTGAATGGAGTCAAATCTGGTTGGAGGCTGGTCACAAGTGGTGTCCCCCAGGGCTCAGTACTGGGGCCGGTCCTCTTTAATATCTTTATCGATGATCTGGATGAGGGCGTCCAGTGCACCCTCAGTAAGTTTGCAGATGACACCAAGCTAAGTGCGTGTGTCGATCTGCTCGAGGGCAGGAAGGCTCTGCAGGAGGATCTGGATAGGCTGGAGCGATGGGCTGAGGTCAACTGTATGAAGTTCAACAAGGCCAAGTGCCGGGTCCTGCACCTGGGGCGCAACAACCCCAAGCAGAGCTACAGGCTGGGAGATGAGTGGTTGGAAAGCTGCCTGGCCGAGAAGGACCTGGGAGTATTGGTTGATAGTCGGCTGAATATGAGCCAGCAGTGTGCTCAGGTGGCCAAGAAGGCCAACAGCATCCTGGCCTGTATAAGAAGCAGTGTGGCCAGCAGGTCTAGGGAGGTGATTGTCCCCCTGTACTCGGCTCTGGTGAGGCCGCACCTCGAGTACTGTGTTCAGTTTTGGGCCCCTCGCTACAGGAAGGACATGGACGTGCTCGAGCGAGTCCAGAGAAGGGCGACCAAGCTGGTGAGGGGTCTGGAGAACAAGTCTTACGAGGAGCGGCTGAGGGAGCTGGGCTTGTTCAGCCTGGAGAAGAGGAGGCTCAGGGGCGACCTTATCGCTCTCTACAGTTACCTTAAAGGAAGCTGTAGTGAGGTGGGGGTTGGTCTGTTCTCCCACGTGCCTGGTGACAGGACGAGGGGGAATGGGCGAAAGTTGCGCCAGGGGAGTTTTAGGTTGGATGTTAGGAAGAACTTCTTTACCGAAAGGGTTATTAAGCATTGGAACGGGCTGCCCAGGGAGGTGGTGGAGTCGCCATCCCTGGAGGTCTTTAAAAGACGTTTAGATGTAGAGCTTAGTGATATGGTTTAGTGGAGTACTTAGTGTTAGGTCGGAGGTTGGACTCGATGATCTTGAGGTCTCTTCCAACCTAGAAATCTGTGTGTGTCTGTGTGTGTGTCTATAAAGTAGAAGTTCCCTTATGGAAAGACTGCAGATAATGTTTTCCACATAGAATACAGGCACACAGAAAATGCACACACCCTCCCTTCCACTCAGCCAGATGTGTCATCTTCAAGTGGCATGGGACTACCCTTGGGATAGGGAAAAGAACGAGAACTTCCAGTATTAACATATAAGTTACAAAAGATTGTAATACATGGACATGAATTTTAGTTGTTTTAGCCATATCATACACAGACTGTTCACTGGGGAAGATCTCACACATTTTCAACTGAAATACAATAAGTTTTTTTTTAAAAGACAAAATTAATGCTCAAATAGCAGCATTTTTATGGTATCCAGAGATTTGAAGTATTAAAGATGTGAGTGATGCCTAATAAATTACATTTACTGCATAGCCCACAGGCTTACTAGATAAGGATAGTAACTACCTAGGAATGTACTTAGCACATAAATAATAATTGCAAACAATAAATATAACTGAAAACAGACAATTTCCATAATGTTTCTTTCTCGCTCCTTTTTTAAGACATTATTTCAATCTTTTCTTTTGTTTGAATATTTCCACTGTTCCCATAATAAAGTGAGGGTAAAATTACTCTCTAAGTAATAATAAATAAATAAATAATCTCCACTATTCCCTCAGCTTTTATTCTCCTGAAAAAGTTTTCTTTAAAATTCATAATATTACTACAATCTTGCATAGATTATAACAAGAAAGAAAATTTTAAAATGCTGGCAATCACTACCACTTTTCCAGGAACAAATAAAATACATACAACTTTTAAATCCCCAGTACTAGTGGCTGGGTAGTGGCCAACAATCTTGACTGTCAGCATGACCTTTTTGGGACTTAACCTAGTGCCTCATGAAAAGGTATTTTCTTCTAAATATTATTATTGCCAGAGACAGACACTTTTTCTCATATCATAAAAAGAAATAGCCAAGCTCTGAGAGGGAACATAGAAAGTGCTACCACCTGAGAGAGTGTTCAACCTCATGTTTGGCTTGCTGGTGGGGAAGAGCAGCAAAGACCATAAAATACTTGCCTTTTCTGCAAAGAAACTAGACACCAGAGTTCTTGGGGACAGCCAGTTCACCATTGTTACAGAATAACAGTGGTTTTCAAGAAACTGCATCTAAGTCAAAGCATTTCAAGTATTAATTATTAAGTTCTGCATATACATAAAATATGGAAGCATAGTATTAAAATATACACATTGAAATGGTATCTTTCTTCAAATTTAAAGCAATTCTTCTCTTAGTGCATTATTCTACCATACAGTCCACTCAAACTTCTTACCTAGAGCAGCATACAAAACTGTGAAAATCAGTTATTGTAATCTCTGATAAGCAAAATTTAAGGAAAGCACACAGGAAAGCCAAGAATCCATCATTAAAAATTATCCTCTGTTTTCATCTCAAAATGGTTGTGATGACTGTTTAATAGTTGAAAGACAGAAAAGGTGTCTGAGGTACCTCTAACTACACAAGATAGGACCTTAAAGATAAAACACTTTTATTTCTACCTAAGAACCATCTGCAACCTTTGCTGAAGTGTGCAGTCCCTTCTACAATAGGTGAAAGTATTTATTCTCTTTGTTTGTTTAAGATCATAACACTTTCTAGAACACACTGAAGTAATTCAACCTGCAAATGACTAAGACTTCAATAATGGTAAAAAGAGAAAGGTCACACCCTTCTTGCCAGGAAAATGTTCAAAATTCATGAAAAGTGCTTCTGCCCAGGCAGGACATCTAGGCATTCAGTAAGATTCCCAGATTACCAGCAAAGTTAATGAATGGTATGTCTTCTCATTAAATTCCAGTTTTATCCCATAATTTTTGAGTCTAAATCTGAGAATATATGTTCATTAGTCCAAACATTCTTTCTGTAAGTCTGAGTTATTCAGTAGGTGAACAAAAGAGAGATGAGATGGAAATACAGGAATGCAAATGCCATGAAATACTCCAAAAATATTAAGTCTGCTATTCCTATGCATCTCAACTTTTGGATGATCAAGGATGGTTTCCTATGTAGATAATGAAACACAGAAAAGTAGCATCATTTGTCTCCAAGTAAAATGGCAGAACTGTCCTCAAAATTTGGCCACACAGCACATAGTGCTTGCTTACTTAAAAGTCTTCTCAAATGTGTCACAAGGTCACACTCATGCCTCATGTGATGTAGACAAGTCTGAGAACTGCAGATAAAGTGAACAGCAAATACACACTTCATCTGGCACATTGGCTACTGCACAGAACCTGGAGAACAGTTTTCAAAGTGATGACCTCTGCCTTCCTCTCTTACCTTGCACTGCTTGCCTACCTGTCAGTGGGAGCTATGTCTTTAAACACCTCTAGACATTTCTGGCTGACAACATTAAAGAAAAGCCACAGCTATTTTGCTGTGATCTTGCCATCAATACAGCAGGAATAAGAATTCTGAACTGGATGTAAACTACTGATTAACCAAGTACTTCACTTTTCAAACAAGGCCATGATTTATAGATGTCATGATGGACATGCAGAAATTCTCCATCCATGCTCTAGACCAATTACAAGATTCATCTCCTGATTCACCTGACTTGTAATGAAAATGTCATTCTTTGACTTTGAGTCATATCCTTTTCTAAGTCCTCTGACTTGAAAATAGTGACTTGAAAATGAAACTAAAGAAAATTATGCAGAATAAATGTGAAAAAGAAAATATCTTGTAAAATTGTACCATTTCTGTTAAGTATTGGCAAATTTGTGAGTCAGTATTTTTCTGCAGTCCTCTGTTTGCAGATGTCTTCTGTACATAACTGTGAAACACTTGTCTTTTAACATAGCAGTTGTAAGTAGCTACAGCATACTTCAGGGAGACTTTATACTTTAAATACATCGCCAAATATTTATAAGTTCAATAAGCAATAGAGAAGTCTCACTACTGCCTGATGATTCATTTTTAAAATGCACTCCTTGGTAAACCACATTTACAAAAATATGATTTCTTAAAGAAAGTGCAGTGGAAAATGCAGCTTGTATAATAAGAACATTAAATAGTAACAAATGAGTCATTTTAAATAATCCATTGTGATAGGAAATATGATTTGCTTTAGTATGCAGAAGTCATATTCATTGAATGGGGTTTTAAATAGGTTACATTCTATTGTATTTTACCTTCAGGGTTCCTGGGAATTTATTATTTCTAATGAGCTGTGTACTATTCACTTAGATGCTTCATTCTTCTTATTATGTGTAAGTTTGGGGGGGGGGGGGGGAAGTGTCTGCTTTAGCAAATATTTTTTTAAATAAATTCATTCTTTTCCTAGGCATTCTGTTAACTGCATGGGATAATATTGGAAATGCTTACAGTGTTTCTGACAGTTTGAGAAAGACATATATAATCTTTTCAAGCAGATTATTTACATTAAAGATATCCTCCACTAGAATAAGATTTTCCCTTTTGGCTCCACTTTTTGTTGTTGCTGTTATCGAAGTGGTGACACTAAAGAGAAAGAAAATCACATTAACAACAATGAGTCCTTGTTTAGACGGGTTCAAACAAGGAAAAAAATAAAAAGGAAAAAAATGAATTAAATTGAGAAAAATTGATTTGATGCTGTATGTCTTTTCCTCTAATGAAAAATACTTTCACAAGGCAGAAAATTGCCATTTAACCCTTGCAATCCTCACAAAAATGTGCAATTTCACACAATGAAACTAAAATACCTTAAAGCATTTTTCTATACAAAGCTTTATTAGGTTTTCATGTATGGAAAAGGGTTTGTTAAACCTTGGTAGCTTTTCTTTCACACTTTATTTAGACAGAGCTACATGTGGCAATATTTGTCAGGATCCAAGATTAAAGTGTTCTGAAAGACAGGGGTTAGATTTATTTGGATCCACTTTCAAGGTTACTTTGTATTGGCAAAGTCCATTACAGTTCAGATACATACAGTTCAGATATGTGCACATATACAAAGTGTATACGCAGTCAAGATCCACACGAGTATTACATCTTCTTCCACCAGAGAAAACCCTTAGATCCTTATCTTTTGCTTTCTCTTTGGTATGCAGTTCACCGCAGACATGATTTACATCACAAGGACACTTTCTGTCTCTTCTGCCACAAAAACAAAGAGACATCGAATGCAAATAGCAGACAGCAAGCTCAAACAGACTGGAGGCAACATTTTATCCCAAAATGCATACAGAAGCCCTGGACCTGCTTTCAGCTTTGTGGATTTGTACATGTAGATAGGTCTGTAAATCATCTGAAGAACTTCATGGAAGAATACTCAGGCTGGGGCTGCTAAATATGGAGCCATCACCTCTTGCTTGGAAATTTTCTGGGCCACAGATCACTTGATGTTAGGAGTTCATAAAACACAAGGATCACTATCCTCACACTGAGCTTACACTGGGGTTATTTCTCTGGATGGACTTTTTTTCAGACTCTTCAGTCACAGTACCTCTTTTCTCACAATATGGTTACTAAAGGTGGGGGGGGGAGGGGGAGGGAGTTTCTGACTGACACTAATGCTTCACTGTTTGAAACTAATAAAGAGCAAATGTTCAGCACTTTGGATCCTCTCAAACATTATTGTTGAGTCAGAAATTAGGAACAGACTAATCTGTGGAAGTGTGAATTCCTCACTACTCTAGCTAAACGCTCATTGCTTTCTCCTGCTATGTACAGTGCCCTAAAACTGGGAGTGCACACAGACTGCTCTTGGGTTGGGACTCCTCCCTATCTGTGGAGGAGAGAAACAAGGAAAAGTCCTACAAATCTGGACAGCAGAAGACAGGACAGCCCTTCCCGCTGTCCTGTCTTGTTCACATCCTGTAGGAAGAAAAGTATGAACAGTGTCACAGAGATCCCGCCTAGTGTGCAGAGCTCAGCCTTAGGAAATGGGTCAGGGAAGTGGAACAGAGAAGTGGTTTGCTAGGTGCAGCAGTGCAGAAGAGGAGTGACAAACATCCAGGAAGTAAAGTCAACAACAAAGTTTCACCTTTCTGCAACCCAGAAGAAACCAGAGCCTCTCCCAGGTGGGACAGCAGAGAGCACTTTCCCTGAACTGTGTTTTGAAATCAGGAAAAGAAACACAGTATTTCACCTTATCTAGAATATTTTTGCCACCCATCCCTGCTGACAAGCAAATACTCCTCTGTTGAGGAGGAGCATTTAAAGTTATTGAGCACTGAATTCTCCTACATGAGAGACATCATTCAGAGGCACTATAGGCACTATATATATACAGAGGCCATTCAGAGGACTATAAAATAGAGACATTTTATGAAAGTTCTTGTATATGCACAGAGCCATCCAATGTCCTTTACAGCTGAAAGTAGTTCTTCCTATTGTAAAGATTTCTTTCTTCCTTTTTTTTCTGCACATTCCCACCATAGCCAGTGCCTTTTTCTGTTGTTTCTGGGACTGTTTGACTTTCATCTTTATCAAAATTATTTCATAGCTGTTTGTACATAATTATGAGACAACCCAGACCATTATGAACAACTCCCTGTTGTCATGTGCAAATTCAGCTAATTTGATACATCTTAGCTGAGTTCAACCCAAATTTGTAAAACCAAAAATAACAATAATAAATGACTGATTTTTCCTTTCCTTTTTCCTTTTTCCTTCACTTCCCTTTCCAAATAAACCAGTGTTTTCCCAATGCAATGAAAAGCAATAGGATATAAAATGCAAACTCTCATTCTTAAACCCGTAAGATAATCATGTACCTTCTGCTGTTGCTGCTGTTCCTGCTGCCAGCACTGTCAGCAGCTCCAGTGCTTCTATAGCAACAGTTATTTCCAGCTGTGCAATACTTGCAAGTAATTTAGGTGCATAAAAAAAAAAAAAAATTTGGGGGAGATCTACATGTTACACATTTGAAACATCAACATTTGTTGATAAAAACTGAGGCCACCTCTAATTATAAATCTTCTGTACCTTTCCCAGCTCCCTCATCACTTTTCTGGCCAATATGAGTTTGAAAGGAGATTTTAGGAGTAGGAAAAAAAAAAAAAAAAAAAAAAAAACACCACCAAATATAAAAAAAAACAGACAAAACCAACCAAACAACAACAACAAAAACACAGAAATGTAACAGCCACAAAAGTATCCCAGGCAGTTATTTACCGGTAAGCAACTGTAGGTGCCCAGTAGGATGACCTTTTTGAGCAAAAAAAAAAAAAAAAATGCTGCTGAAGCATTTCTCCTTTATTTTAAAAATATGTCTTTTGCCTTGGATTAAGTAGGGGGCATATTGCATCTCTTTGGAGTCCTAAAGAGATTTCTTAAACATCCAGAGCAGTGGTAAACCCCAGAACTCTCTTGCCAAATCTGAGGTGTTTTGTTATTGTCTGTCATCCAGAAAAGTACAGGCAGGTACAGATAGAAGCATACTTGAACTGATATTTTCCTACTGCAAAGATTACCTCAAATGATGTGAAGAAAAGGAGGAACAATGGAATAATGTAGGAATATTATGCCTTTGGACATGATAATGTGATTCAGTTATTCACTCACTTCAGTGCCTAGGTATAACCAGTATACCACACTAAAATTTGAAGAAGAGAGTGTGTAAGAACATAAAGCTCAATCAAATAGTAATATTTACAGGACTTGGAACACGTCACTCACACAAATATTGAGTCTAGCGCTTCTGCTTGCTTAGCAAGGCTCTGTAAACTCCTGTAAGTTGTAGCTGCCTCCACAAAGATCAATAAACATGAAGATTTCACACAGCACTTTCAGAGGTACCAGCAGCTGCTGAATTGAGGGGTGATGCTGTCACCTAAATATGGAGTTAGCAGGGAGTTCTGCTCAAAAGAAGGCTATGTGAAGTGAAAAACATGATAAATCAATGAAAGACAGTTCAAAACATTAAAAAGTCCCAGTTTCTGATGTCACTGTCTTTGTTTTGTATTTAAATTTACCTGCATAATCACCACCAGCAATGCTCACATAATTGTATGTGTTTATGGGCCCAACACCTTATTTATTCTCTAAGTTTTGGTCTTGTTCCTGGATTCCTATCCACATTGATAAAAAAATAATACAGAAGTTCATGAAATAAAAGTTCCTCCTAAATCACAGAATCACAGATTTTTGGGGGTTGGAAGGGACAAATGAAAATTCAGATTCTTTTGTGTTAGTTTTTTTGTTGGTTAGTTGGTCGCTTGGTTGTTTTGTTTGGCTTTGTGGTTGTTTTTTGGTTGGTTGGCTGGTTGGTTTTTGTGTCAGCGGTGTGGGGGGGGGGGTGCTTGTTTGTTTGTTTGTTTGTTTTATTTTATCACCCTTTCAACAAGGCTGAAATATCAGAGAAATATTTTAAATGGTGTGAAAGTGGAATATTCGTGTTTATTTATCTCTTGTCAAATTTCATATCGGTTCTCAACATAGCAGCCTATAAAAACATACATATCTGCTTTTTTTCTGACAGAGACAAGGTGAGATTCAGGCACTTAATACCTCATCTACAATGAGCAGGAAAGGAAAAGGGCCAAATTTTATCTTCTGGCCAATAGAGGGCAGCTTGCTTTATTCAGAAAGCACACATTCAGCATTTGTGGCTCCGTTTGGCGATGTACCCAAAGAAACTCCTTCTATCACTAGTTTAGATTTCCCCATTCCCACTAGTTCTTCTGAATCAACCTGAAAGAAAGAAAGACAACCCCCACACTGCAGCCTAGACCCCATCCCTAACAAGAAATAAAGATGCAGCCCCATGGCTAGAAGATTGCTAAAGCACAGACAGGCTTAGTAAGTAAAAGAGAAGACCTGGCTATCATCAGTTTGTAAGATGACTGTCTTGCAGTACATGAAGTTTCTTGCTGAGAACAAACCCATACTTAGCTCTGGAAAACAGTGGGTAAAATCATAAGCTTCCTGTATAACCTGAATCAAATTCAAATATGAACAAAACACATCTCTGCCTTAGTGGTACCATGGGGACAAACCTTGAAGATTCTTAATTTCTCATTTACAACCTATAAATCCTCTTGGCAAGTTGTGCCAGGTAAGGTGGGGTAAGAAGATGTTATTAACGCAGATATTAAGCAAGACAGGGCTTTTACTGAGGCTGAAGTTTGATAGAAAGTATAAATCCTGTAGACAACAGACAACAAATACAAAAAATGGTAACCAAAACTGTCTACCAGTATCAGTCTTTTGGGAAAGTTTAATGACGAGGATTGTTTCTGGCCTGGACTACTCTTCCTTGGTACTCTTAACAGTGTCTTGCCTAGACTCCTCTGGAGAGTAATTAAATACTGTAGATTCTACCTTTTGCTGGAGTCACATGTCAACTGCATGTGAAGAGACTGCAGTTTTTTGGCAGATGTTTCCAGCTCCATTAAAGAGAGATTTTTGCTCAGCCCTCATTTTTTTCACTTTTTTTTTTTTTTTTTTTTTTTCCCTTTGCTCAGCTGAGAGTCTGCTTAAAATATGTTTTCTGCTTGAGCACTTTTAGGATTTTTCTCCCATGGTTGTTCACAGACCTTGGTTTCTCACCCCCTTATACACTCCTCATTTTTGTTAGATGCCTCTACTGGCTAAATCATTCCTTCTACACTAAAACTAAAAGAAAACATGAAGTGTACTTCCTTTCTCTGGGAAGGAGAGTATTGTGTCCTGTGAAATCATTTATAACATGAGCTATCTGTCTGTGTGTCTGAGAAAAGCACTTCACCAGATCAAATACTATGTCTTTTTGGAACAGTCATTGCAGAAGGCAGACTTGACCCTCCCACTTTGTTCTGTTAACCCGTTGCCTCACCCATTTTTAAGTATGCAAGTAAAACATAGTCCTACTTCACCAATAAATTCAGCATCATACGTTCTGAAACAAAGTGAAACCTTTTATCAGAAAGATCTCTTCATATATATTTTTTGCCACATACCCTTCTCTGGCTTATGAACTATCCAGAAATATTTTCCTTCAAGGGAAAAATAAACATATCATGTCTCATTCTTTGTACGTGTACACAGACACTAAAGCCTAGCTTAGGAACAGAATACATATCACCATTATTTCAATAGTGATTTGAAGACACAAAGACTCCTGAGACTATTCCAATCTTAATGCAGAGTATCAACATGATAGACTAAAGAAGAGAGTTCAAAACATCAAGAAAGCACACTTAATAGTTTTGGGGGGTGTGGGAGAGAGGGAAATTAATTACCTCAGTTTTTCAGTGATGAATGATTTGCCCCTGAAAGAATTCTGCACAGTATCAGAGAAACTCCAAGAAAATTCAAAATACTGTAACAAAGAACTGAAATAAGTATCACGCTCCATAAAAGACAAGACAAATTTCTGTTTGGTTCAACTAGAAATTGTTATAAGATCAGTTGTGGAAATCCCAAATGTTCAGAAAGCATAGAACCAGTTACAAAAGAATAATAATATTTCGACTAGTCATAGGCATCATTTTTAATGGTAACACAAAGTATTGCTTTTCTATTTTTGTGTGAATTTTGTATCTTTAGGGTACACTTTGCTCACATACTTATCCATCTCTGCAGACCAAAATGAAACACAGATATAGTTTATTGATGATGCATTAACAATGTTTTACTTGCATAGTCAGAAAGAGAGAGAGAAAGAGAGAAAGAGAGAAAGAGAGAAAGAGAGAAAGAGAGAAAGAGAGAAAGAGAGAAAGAGAGAAAGAGAGAAAGAGAGAAAGAAAATGGGAAGAATAAGGCTTCTTATTTAATCACAGCATTCGATCAGCAGCAGCTTTAACCAAGATTCCAAAATAAGACCATAGAATGTAGCAAGCACTAGGCTGAGTTTGCTGTTTTATAAAGAGAGCACAACTAATATACACTATCGTATTTGTGAGAGCAACAAATTCAGAGCTGGCCTGCTGGGAGAGGTCTTCCATGCAGAAGACAGAACCCTCCCAGCACCCTACCTCCCAGCAGCCATGTGGCTGAGCTGATGACAGCTCCAGGTGAACGCTATGTCTTCAGCACACAACTCTGCTTTCAACTCACAGGGTGAAAAGCTATCTCAACATGAACACAAAAGCACACACAGGTCAGTCTCTAGTTCATGTAACTTAGATGATGAAAATAGCATTAAAATTTCATCCTCTCCAACTCAAACGCATTTGAGAGTAAAAATTTATTCTTTATCATTAAGTCACCACAATCTACAGTCCATTATTGATCTTAATTCTGGTTTGAATTTGATCTTAGCAATAAAACATAGAGTGTTTTCAACATCCCACTGCACCCCTGCAGGGCAGTCAGCTAAAAAGCAAGTGAATATCATCAGCACAGTTTGATACTGTAATCCTGCCCAGAATTTTGCTGCATGTTATTACCACACGTATGCAGAATAAAGCTGTGTGTAGCATATCCACACAGACCATGTTCTGCATTAGGCAGAACTGCACTTAAGCCATACAATCATTCAAAAGTTTCTGTTTTCAATGTATTTCCAATATGAATGGAAACCTTGTCACAAATGAGCCTGAAATACTGAATGTGATGAGTAACTGACAATGTAATGAGTAACCAACAGTGAATTTGAAGACATTTCATTCAAATTCTGCTTTGTCCACTTCTTTCCCTGCTTTGGATGTTGTCAGATTTGACAACACTGACAATGAAGAGGTTAGTGCTGACAGATAGTAACAATGGACTTGAGCAAAAAGAGAATTCTTCCAGATATGAGTCCGGTAACGGTACAAATTTTGACTCTGTGAACTCAAGTGATTAGAACTAGGGAATCAACATGCTTCAGTGTGAACAGTTGTTCCCATATCACAGACTCTATGTGAATATATTCAACATGGAAGAGAGAACTGTGCAGCACAAACGGGCTCAAGTCTGACTTTCTGTATTTCCACAAGATGTTAATCATAACCACTGTGGCAGATTGACCATAGGTGGGTTAGTTTCTGCTTTAAGGCAGTCACAGGGCCAAAACTAAGGAAAATAATAATTCAGCCTTGCTTTCAGACTGCAAATAGAAATAAATTCCTCTAGGATTTGCTCGTGATGAATGATAGCTTAAGGGTAGTTTGCTAATTACTGTAGAAATAAAATCAAACAAAACACATTACAGTGGAATATGGCCTTGGATGCTTTACCACAGAATTATTGATTTATTTATTTATCTATTTATTTATTTTGTAGAACTGCATAAACATGAAAATCTGAACAACTTTTCAATATTAAATATATTCCAACCTGCAAGGAAACTGAGTGGAGGTTATTTGAAGAAGGTGCTTGATACCTACAATTTTTACCTAGTAATTATACCATCAGTTTGGTCTTATCAGAAAACAGCATTAAAAAATTAAGGAGAACAGGAAATATTAGGACAGAACACAGCATTTGAGTTAAAAGAAGAAAAAAAAAAAAAAAAAGAAGAAGAAGAAGAATGACACTGTAGAGCTTCTAATTCTCATTCTTTTCACTAAATCCCTTTCCCCTATACAGCCGACTTGAAAGTGAAGAAGTGGCATCTGCTGTCTTCATGCATCATTATAGATAACTGACTTACAGGTATTTCAATCCAGACTATTAAACTCATCAGCTGAGAGTTGTTTGTGATGCTAACTCACTCAAAAAAAAAAAAAGTCAATTTCTAATGACATTAATTAGTAATTTTTGACCACAACAGGCTTGAATACTTGAGCTAGCAGCAGTGCTCTCGACCCTTGCCATAAGTGACTTAAAGAGCTCAATCTGTGTAGCTATCAAAAAGATTGAGAGGTGACTTGATTACCGCATGTAAGTATCTTCACAGGGAGAAAATACAAGGGCTATCTAATCTAACAGAGACATAACAAAAACTAGGAACTGAAAACTGAAGTCAAGAAAACTAAATGAAAAAAAAAAAAAAGTGTGTGTGGCGGGGGGGTGGAAGGCCACCTTTTCTTAGCTGTGAAGAAGCAAACCAATGGAACATGCTTGAAGGAGTCAATAGATTCTTGATCTCCTAAGGTCTCAAGAACACTAAATGCCTTTCAGGAAGTTATGCTTTTGCCAAGCATAGTAATAAAGAATGCTTTAATTGAAATACAAGTTATTCTGCTCAGTTACAGGGTATCTGGGAGAATTTAATGACCTATGATATGCAACAGGTCAGACTTCAACACCTATTACTGTAGGAATTGTAGTATTTTTTTCCTATGCCAGCTGATGTTGTTGTAAAACAGACAGACTTCCACGCAGACAAACCTTCCTTCAGGTCTGACGTAGACTGAAATAGCAACTCAAAACATTAAAAACAAGCTGAAAACAATTGTTCCAGGCTTGATTGCTATTACCTGTGTTCCACATGCTGGGTTAAAATGACTGAGGGTAAAAGAGAGGGTTACTGACATGGAGCAGGGTACTTTGTCCAGTAAATATTTTAATGAGTGTTAGTGATAAAAGAATATACTGGAACCTGCTTTTTAACTACAATACACAAACAGAACTGCTGCCTCTTCTGTTGTTCATCTCAGGTGTTCTGTTAATATTCACGAGGACCTTTAACAATAAGTCTATAAGACCATTCAATCCTTTCTTTGTATTTAAGGACTGTGAAATTGTGGAAGCTTTCTGATGAGAAATGGAACACAAGGTCATCATCTCTTTTGTATTGTTCAATTAGATCTTGTCATGGCAGAAGGAGGACATATTTAAAGCAATATCAAAGGCTCAATTTCCTATTATTATACCCATTATACATGGGTATATATATAAATATATCACTATTATACCATATATACCTTATTCCCATCTCCTGAACCATTTAGTTGTCTAAACAGATAGTTCTTTACAAACTAGTGGCCAAAAAGAATCCTTAGCAAGAGATTCATAAGCATTATTCCATTATATCATTGAAACTATGATGATGAGAAAGTTTGACATCTGAGAAAGTTTTGCCATAATCATTGCCAAACAAGATTTTCCCATGGTCCTCTCTGTTGAGTTTTCACTTTATAGGTTAGTCTATGTGTGTAGTATGATAACAACAAGGAAAAAAAGTATTTCAGTCATATTTGCTATGAGATGTACTATGACACAATAAATACTACAAATGGCAAAACAGTTAAGCTGCTTATAGATTAACTAAACTTTAAAAATGTGTCTTTATTTAAGAGGAGGAATTGAGAATAACTATGCTGTGGTAAATGTCAAAAGGGGTGTTACCTCACCTGCAGATTTCCAACAGCAAAATTTTACTGGTTTCAATGCACCTATGCCATAAATGAAGTACTGTGTAGGCCTACCTCATGATCTTTAGATATTTACTCAACCAGCCTGCTATTTAATTATGGCTTTATTGATTGACCAGTGAAGTAAACTTTGCTGGAGCAAATCAGAGAGTTTTCTGCACTACCCTAATCCACTGGTCTGTCTTAAGCTCTGTGACTTAAGTAACCCTTTTGGTAAAAATGTTCCTAGAGATCAAGGAGATCCTGATAGCTTTCAGCCTGTCTTTTCTAACTACACGTTCTACAGAGCTCAACTGATCACTAACAAAACTTGGTAAAAGCACTAAAATCAGTAAACATAGAATGGCAGAGTGGAGTTAGATACATGCACTGCTCAGCATCAGTGTGATTCAGGCAAACTTTCCTCTGTCCATCACTCATTCACATTTTTCTCTTTACTGCTGTCTTGTGTCCCAGTTCACGGGCAGGGAAAGGGAAGCACTTTTCAGACTGTTCCTATAGACAAAGGATTATCAGAAACATGACAAACTTCAACTGTCCTTGATGCCAACATGGACTGTCCAATTAATACCAACAGTCCAATGAAAGTACATTTTATGAATCAAAAGAGTGCACAAATCAGCAGATGTTTTTCAGTAAGTAGTCAGTTCAGCTACTGATAACTCAGGGACCAGGACGTGTCATCTGACCACAAGTGATCTCTAGTTATCATACTGTTATTATAAAACAAGCTAGTTGGACCAGAGTAACAACAACATAATAACTTGATAAAAATAAGTTGCTGTGCAAAGAACTGTGGCTTACTATTAGAGAAGGTCATAATAGCAGGTCCTATGGACAGTGGCTTTGATTTAGCAAAGTGTAATAGGTGTTTAATTAGAACTTAAAGCACTTGCTTAAGAGTGCTACAGCAAAATGAAGCAGGGATGGCTTATGAAAAGAACAGTACAACGTATTTTAAATGGTAAGCACAGAGTGCCAAATGTAGGGGAAAACTCCATCAGCTTGCAAAATTCTTCATTCATCTCTTCATCAGCTCGTTGTACTTCATTCTGAATTCTGTCAGTGGGTAACCTCACCTTGAGACTTAGCAATCATATGCAGCTACTGGAAACGCTTGTGAATATACACATTTTTACCTCTCTTACTACACCACGTAGCCACTTCTCCCTAACAGGTATTGCATATTTGTAGAGAATACTAAATTCTGTGCTGATTTAGTGCCTTACAATAATCCAAAATACAAACCCAAGAAAACTTGTTTGGAGACAATGCATTTCCCTAGTGAACGCAGTTAAAGAAGAATTAAGCCCTCAAATAGTGACTATGAATATCTGTAGCAGCAGTAACAACTCAATATAACAATAAGTGAGTATAAGTTATTATCCTTGCAGAACTGGAGAAGAAATCTCTATGGTCACATCTATTCAAGAAAAAAGTGATAGGTGGAGAAACAACCTTCACTGGAACTCATGTCTACCTGTGAGGTAGTATACTGGCTCTGACTGGGAAGGAGTTAGTTTTCTTTATAGCAGCATGTAAGGTTCTGTATTTCAGATTTGTGATTAAAAAGGTTGATAACACAACATTGTCTTGGCTATTGCTGAGCAGTGCTTGCATCCAGTTGTTGCACTCAGTAGGTTCCACTCCACCTGTAGTAGATAAGAACTGGCTGCATTTCCTTTCAGATGTCAGGAACAGAAGAGATACAACAAGCCATTCAGATGATGTTATAAACGTTCCAGCTAGTGGATGGGGCTGATAACCTGAACTCAAAATGTCATCAAAATCAGAATGATTTGATTGTATCTAACCTGAGGGAAGAGTAGGGAGTGTAAACAGAGAAGAAAGGAATTAAATGAACTGAATGGAATGGTCAGTTAAGTATGAATTTTTTAGAGGCATTCACACAATTTATTGTGTGGGAAGGGGAAAATATATCAACTACATAATTTTGTTTGAAAAAAAAAAAAACGTGGTATATCTTATTGAATGAATAGAAATAATTTAATCAATAATTTTGCATTTCAAATTTGTGATTCTTTTGAGAAGTGCATATTTCATTCCCAAGCTTCCATCTGCCGGGCCCACAGGATAGAACAAGCATGGTTTCCCTTGGCTCTGTACCCCTTACAAGGAGCTTCAGAAGCTCAGATAGGCCAGAATCACTAGTAAGGACAATTTGGAAAAGAAAAAAAATCGGATAAACTTTGTATGGCAATATTATGCATCAACTTCCAGGAGCTGTGCTGGGTATTGCAAGAGGTGTGTTAAAAATTCATAGGTCTTTCAGCACTTTGGGATGTACTAAATACGGCTATGAGAAGTTGTCCCCTTCCACACACAAAACGAGGTGGCAATTACACATCTACAGCACCATTCCTGATGTCATCAGTTTATCCCTCCTGGAACATAAGGCTTTAGGGTTCTGTAGTACAGTGATTTTAGAAATAAAAACTGAGCAGCAGGTATTTCTTTGGGACTGATCAAAACAGAGTTAGGCATAATTTTCATAGCCTAAATCACATCTTTATTCTGGTACCCACTGTTCTCCAGAGAATATTAGAAACTAGGTTACATAGGAGAAGCCGTTTGCAGTTCAGTCTTATCTTCTTTAAAAATAATAAATTTGCCCACCTTGTATGGCTTTCTGCATTTAAAATATATTCCATGTCTCAGGGCCACATGTGACAGAAATTAAGAAAAGTTTGCTGAAGTCTTTTTTGTCTACTTTATATTTATTCACAAAGAAAAAATATTGACACTTTTCCCTCCTAAGGTACCAAAGATCAAATGGAAATAACTAGTCATAGACTTGCCTTGTTTTTGTTAATCTTTGTTTTACCTCTTAGTATTTCAGTGACCAGATTACCTTGTTTCATAATAACTGTATGATAACTTGAGAACGTTTGTGGTCAGATGACAGGACCACAAGGTAGTCTTCAGGAAGTAATATAAAGGTAAGTTTGTTTCCAAAGCAACTGCAAGGTCAGGGGCTTTATTCTAAACAGATCAGGGCTAACAATGACTAAATGACTTAGAAATATGAGTAAAACCCTCTCAAAAATGTCATTGAAATGTTTTGTAGAAATATACATTTCAATGAAACTTAAACCTGGGATGAAATTTCTGCTGAACATGGCATATTGTAGAGCTTTCATCTGTGTGGGAGAGGCCTTACTTCAAATCCTAACTGACTTAATGCAGAAATTTAATTCTAGGTTTGTCAGGCATTCTAGCAAATGTCAAGCTGATAAGATACAGACTCCATATTTTACAAGCACTACAGCTAAAGTTGTTGCATCTGTATAGAGAAATTATCAGACTATGGAAGAAAACAGGAAAAGATATAGGAGCCACTCAAATATCAAAACAGGTGCACAGTTCATCCCACTTTAAACCAAGTATCGAAAAGAGACCAGCTTCTTACTTTTCCTCAGTGACTGTAGAGCAAGCCTAAGGTCAGATACAGTATACAAAAGATCAGATACACTATAGAAAAGTAACTGCGGGTGAGGTATTCCCACTCCATTGCTTTACAGTCTGTTACTTAGATGCAAATGAGCCTAACAAAAACATTAAAATCCTACCTGAATCCTGAACGTGAAAGTTTTTATTTGTGTGTGTGTGTGTGTGTGTGTGTGTGTGTGTGTGTGTGTGAAATTAGTAAGTCTCAGTTTGCTTTGTATAGGAGCAATAATAATATTAATAATAATAATAACAATAATAATAATAAAGAGACCTTGATCATTTGGGCAGGGAAGAACTCATGTTATATTTCAGCTTGCCTGGCTAAAGATGAACAAAGAATTAATATGCACTATACAATGGCAATAAGAGTACACAGGTGCCAGAGACCTGATGACTGAAGAGGAAATATGCCTAAAGCATATTTAGGTGGCAGAATCCCTCAAAATCAGATGTAGCCACAGGCAGGAAAGATGAGAAACCTGACCCATTTTTCTCAGTTACAGAGAAGGAAATATAACTTTTTTGCAGCCTCATATATGCGTGTCATCCACATCCTCAGACAGTCCAGACTACCAGACTGATAATGAACTCTGGTGAATCCAAACAGAATACTGTCAGACTAGATAATAAAATATTTTAAGTCAGTTGCTGCTAGTTTTCTTCCAGAAACACACAAAAAAATAGCTCTTATTCTTACCTGCATTGTATCTTTGGGAAGATGATAGAGAGCTGTCTTTCCTGATATAAACTTTCAAAGATTTAAAGTATCTGAAGTGATTTAAAACTTGTGTGGGAGCACTCTGCACACATGAGCACAATTTGCGTTATGTAATTTCAAGTATGAAGGTGAGAACTTTATACTGGGCTGCTGTATTGTACTCACATTATTGGAGTGTTAAGTATAGGGTTGTTTTAAGGAACACATGCATCATAACCTACAAAGATAAGTTTGCAGAGGCTATGTTTATCAACAAACGTATAAAGACTTCTGCTTGTTTATTCTTTTTTTTTTTTTGAGAGAAAACTATTTTTACTACAGTTTCTTAAAATCAATTCAACAGTTTATAAACAAGATTAATAATATTTCCCATATGATGAATTTATTTTTATAATATTTAACTAGGAAAAAAAATGTCTTTTTGGAATCTTTCACTCACAAATTTTCTGGAAAAAGTAGAAAAGATGGAGATGAAAATGCCATGTTTAACATATTTGAAAGACAGTCTGCAATTGCTTACCACTTTAAAAAATGCATTCTCTTCACAAGCCTCTACTTCCTTTTTGTGGAGCAATAGAAAGGTTCAAGAAACTATTATTTTTTAATTCCTTTGACTTCTGGAGCTCAGGTACCCTAGGAGATAAGGACAGTGGCTCTGACTCAATAATGTCATTTTATGAAATCTGTCATTCGTTCAAGACTTGTCATATTTCTCTACTTAAGAGTTTCAGTAAGATCTGTTTACACATTTTAGTCAAAAAACAAGTACTCTTCAATTCTGAATTTCAGTTAACTGCAGAAGTTTTACAGGAGAGGAGAGGAGAGGAGAGGAGAGGAGAGGAGAGGAGAGGAGAGGAGAGGAGAGGAGAGGAGAGGAGAGGAGAGGAGAGGAGAGGAGAGGGAACCCAAACCAGATCATAAAGTCTGCCAGGAAGTCTAACACAAGATTTATTATTACTATTACTTTGTCTCAGTTTTATTTATCTGAGAATGAAGACCAAAAAAAGATCTGGATCAGGACCAGAATCCTTCCTAGAATTATTCAGATCTATCATTAGAATAAATCTTCTCCAAAAAGTGGATTTCCACTATTAAGCTTTCCCTAATTTTCAAAGTCAATTCCTCAAAGTCAATTCCTTCCTTAAGGAAGGAAGGAATCTACTGTCATGTAGATCTATAATTTTCTAAAAATTCCTTCATATAAAAACAAAAATAAATTAAAATATGTTAAAATATACTACAAATAAAGTAATTTAAAACTAAAATAGAGGCTGGTGAATTTTAAACTGTGTAAAATAAATTTGTAATCTTGGCATTGTAATATATAATCATTGTTAGTAGTAACATGATGTCTTATAGCTCTGGGAAGTCATCTGTCTTTTTCCAGACATATGGAAACTTCAGTCAATATTGCATATTTAAAAATAAGCAGTGCTTGTCCCTCTCGGACAATATTGGATCTACTCTTTTCAGCTCTGTGAAGGCTGTATGATCTGAATAGCATGCCTGTAAGTAAGCCACTTGTAAAAAGAATCAAACATAGGATTTCTGTGTGTTTTGGTGCCTTTATAATTTAAGAGGAAACATCTGTATTAACTAACTACTAATACAGGTGGAAGACACATCCCAACTTGATTGGAAGCATAGCTTACGCATACAGAACTATAAATTTACACACAACTTACAGAATATCCATTCCTTTTTTATGCAGATAGAGACAAACACTGGGAACATTAAGATATTTAAATTTAAAACAAATGCAAAATGTTTAAGCACATATCAGTAATAATGTATATTCCAAGATGGTTACAAGGAACCGTAAATACCCTTAGTAAACAGAAGATAGCAGTGGATACTCTGCCAGTGAGGAAGGTTGAAAAATTGGACAATTCAGACAATATACACTGCAAATATCTGCATAACATTTATGCTGGGTAGTCTCTGGGTAGTGCTGAATTTAAAGCCTTAGCCCTTAAGGAAGTGTGAAACCATTGATGGTGGACTTCTCTTGTACCAGAGAAAATATATACTTCTGCAAAAGTATAGAGATAAAAATGAAACTAAAGTTTAAGTGTGAAGTCCAGAGACATAAACATAAACATCTTAGGAAGAAGGGAGGGGAGGTGGTAAAGTGCTTTAATGATCCCAGAGAAAGAAATATTGTGATACTATTAGTAAATGTTGTTGTCCTTCATGGATTGGGTTTGAACTATTTGGCTCATGCATACTGATTTGCTGAAGAATCACTTCATGTGGCCTAAATTTTGGATGTCTTTCAGATGTGTTGGTGGTACACCAGGTGAGATACACTTTTACTCTGATATAATTTACTCACGTGCTAATTTTAAGTGCCAACAATATTTACAAAGAAACAGCATGTTTTCATTTTGCTGGGATTAAAATGCTGAGGGTTATGCTGCATACCTGAGAGATAACTAGCAAACAGGAAGAAATGTACTTGTGAATATTATTAGCTTATTTTCTAGAGACAAGGAATCCCCAGAAGTCAACCTATCAACAGAGTATACAGACAGCAAATGCCAGAAAAAGATGGGTACTATACAAATATATATTACATTATGCATCCTTTCCCCAACAGGAAAACAGTAAACAGCATGTGTCTTCAGAAGCTTTCCTCCCAGAGCCCACATCCACTAACATGCAGATCAGTCTGATCCCATGAAATTCAGAACTAAGAACAAAAATGAAAGGGTTACACAGCCTGCCCCTCACCTTTACTCCATTATTTCTCTTAGCACTATTATGGCAGATAGTCTGAAGTGGCATTCTTTCTGTTTATTTGGAGCAACATCAAAAAAACCTACATGCATATTTTTCTTTAAGCAATATAGGATAGGATAATTCTTACTTCAGTGTCAAGGACTATCATTCTTTTTTCCTCACTCTATTTACCTGCCTATTTAGCCCTCCTCCACCCCACAGATGAAACAAAAATCAAAACAGTTTTCACGATTGTTCCCCAAAAGTTCAGTCTTCTTCCTTGCAACCAAACTCAGATCAGTCAGAATTTTTTCTCCCCGGAATGATCTCTGTATAGAATAGAATGGCTGAAAGGGGATTGAATTTAAGAAACAAGATCTGGAAACCATCCCTCTTCTCCACGATATGATCAATTATTTTCCTAGTTTGTCAGAATAATGAGGGAATTTAATAACATGATTCTTACTAAATCAAATTGCATTAAAACAACAGATAGCCCCTTTGAAAGTTATGAATTTAAACTGGACAACATTAAATTCAAATTCCTGATAGAGTTCATTGTTTTATGCCAGCTTATACTGGCATAGTCTATATTTTCTCCATAACTTCTAATGAGATAACTATTTCTCTTGTAGAAGAAAAAGGGTCTTGATAACACAGGTGAAACTGTTAAAAATCCACCCCTTTAAACAAAGCAGTAAATAAAGACTTCTCTCTTGTTCACTGAAGATTTTATTTTTCCACACACTTTCAGTTGAATAAGAGTGGGGAATGTAAATATTGCCTGTTGTGTCCTTTTTCCAGGTATAGATATCCACAGGTTCAGATACTGTAAGAGATGTCATGTGGTCATGACAGCTCACGTCATTATACTATAAATAGATATCCACAGGCATAGGAAGGAACCTTGTTGTGCTGCTGCTCACAATGATGACTGACTGTACTAATGTTTTCCCTTTCGGTAATATAATCTTACTTAATGATTGCTTCCCTTAGTATTCTATTTTTGGAAAATATATTTAATTTTATGCCTGCTTCATCATATCTTATATTAATTACATCTAGAGGTCATGTGCCAGCACTTTTAATATTTCATGTTTTGAAAATAAATTAAAACACATAATTTTTGGATAACTAATTTCCAGATATTACAAAAGGATTACAGAAACAATTATTCTCTATATTGTAAGTCTAGATGACTCAAATGATGGCTAAATGGAGGCTGGGTTTTCCTCTTTAGGATACCAATTCAAATCCATCTGGATCACTAGACACAGAAAGCCAGAATCAAATCTGAGTGGCTGAGTCATTTGCTCCAACAATGAAACTGATTTATGCTGGGATTTTCAAGGCATCCCAGAAGTGCTTAATCTCCTTTGGTACCTTTGAAAATCCTAGTCTCAGCTCTTTTCTCAGTTCACAAAGTCATTCACAAAGTGTAAAATCCTCACTCCATTGAAATCAAAGGCAAATCTGCCCTTCAGTAAGGCTAGAATTCAAAACTACTCAGGCCAACTTTTACTTTGTTCGTTTCTTTTCCTTTTTTTTTTCCTTTTTTTTTCCCTTTTTTTTTTTTTTTTTGTGGTATCAGTGAGGTTACTGACTTTGTTTGATTCAGGAATTGTGTTTTGTTTTTGTAGTTGTTGCTTTGTTTTATTTTTGTTTATTTTGTTTATTTCATCCCAAGTTATGTACTATTACTTGCTCTTTGAGTATGGAAACAAACAGTGGGAGGCAACCTCAGCAAGAAAAGGTTGGAAACAAGAGAACAATTGGAGTATGAATACTGCTGTTTGGATACACTTGTTGAAGGACATTCTCCAGACCATTAGTCATGCTGTGACAGATTTTAGAAATCCCAGTACTGCTCAGGGTCCTAAATTCAGGGAATGCCTGCAAAGAAGGTTGCAGCCCAATAGGATTTTTAATTAATCTAGTGGGAAAAGATAGATGAAAACTGAACATCATCACCTCTTTTTAGAGATGGAGAAATCAGGCAAAAAAATCTGAAATGACTTTTCAGACTTCATATTAGAAGCAAACAACCAATCCAAGAGCTGCATTAGGCCTTCAAAATCCGCATCGAGAATAGCCATATAACCTATATGGTTACAGTCGCATTTTCATTCAGATATGTACATGTTGAAATATTGAATTTTGCAAATAATATATATATGAGCATAAAAAGGATAACAGAGAAAGTCATTATCAATGTTCAAACAAATGTTTTTGAACTCTGTTGTAATCCGTTTCTCCTGAGCAGGATCCTATACATGTTAGAAAATACATTTCTGTATCACAGTTCTGTAGTGATGAGATAATTGTCAAGGATTCTAATATTTATACATATGAATATAAAGTAGTTCAATATTTGAAGATTATAAGACTAAAAGTGACTTCTTCAGTGTGTTCCAGCTCTTCTGATTTGTACTGAGATAATTTTAAAGTGTTATTTATCATCTCCTCAGCCTCTTCACACTTACTCACCCATTTGTAATGCTTTTAGGAGATGTGCTGGCAAACTGTTAGTCTTCTGGCCTAGCAGGAGTTGATCATATACCCAAACCTCATGTTTTTTTTTCTGTTCTTAGCAATGGCAAGCATTTTCACTCTAGCCACTTGCAACCCACTCACTTCTCTTCAGGGCACAATTATATTTTCTGCTCATCCCTTCTGGAACATGGAAACAAGGAAACAATCACAAAGTTACAGTAAAGGTGATTTGATTCAATCAAGGAAAAAAAAAAAGGAAAAAGAAAAAAAAAATCATCTTCAGAAACATCTGGACAGTGACTTTGTCCATCCTAGTATATCTCAATCTAAGTTCATCAGACAAGCAGTGTTTTCTAGTCCTTCAACTTTTGGATTGAGGACTGGATTAGACTGCTTATTCTATAACAGCAGACAATGAAAGTCCAACTGTTGAAGCAACAAGCTAGACAAATGCTTCAGAATACAAAAAGATTGTGTGAGGGAATAAGGACAGAGTAAGAGCACAGGTAAGGAAATAATTGCAGCTTCTCTACTGAGGCCTCTAAGGGGAAGATGGAGATTTTTACAAAGGCAAATCATGAAGGAATTTCTGGAGACTTCATTTTGCTTTCTGTGACAGAAAGGGGTTCAGTTACCAGAACAGATTTCATACACTGGGAACTATTTTGCTGCGAATTTGCAACCCAGAAAAGTTACTAAAATCAGACTTTTTCATTCATCTCCCATAACAAAACAAGGTGAATTAGTAGTGTTGAGAGGAAGACGTAAAGATACAATGAAACTAGGACCACAGTATGCAAGTAGATGTAATCATGCAATTTTTCCAGATAGTCTGACAGCTTCACACACTTTCTCAGGTTGAAATGGTGTTTTGAAAATAGCTACCCATGAAGAATTGGCCACAGCAGTGATTTGTCAGGGGTAGTCTATATAGGATAAGGGGAAATCCATTTTGACTTCCTGTGTCACAACAATAAGATTGTAAAATTTCCAGTGAGTAGTGAGTCATCCAGTTTCTGGCTGAAATCAAATCTAGTGAATGTAAGTCTTTTGTCTTCAGCAGACTGTGAGGAACTTTGACCTGCTTGCAGTGACTGATTTTTATTTCAGTCAAAATGGCTAAGAACTCATTCTTTGGAGGTTCTGGGTTTGTTCTGCAGTTCTCTACAAGGAAAATTGTTTCTTGGAATATTTTTTCTGGCTTTAGGAGTGCCTTATGTAGGGATCCCTGCAAGGAAAGAAGCCTCTGAACTCTGTCTACCTATGAATGGTTCACCAAGAAGCAGTGAACATCTACTTCATATAACACATTGTGTTATTGTGATGTCTAAGCCCTTAACGTGACATTTGGTTGACTGTTGATCTCTTCTTTGGTGCACTGAGCAACAGATATATATATATGCATATATTTGACCCATGAACTAATAACTCAGCTTGTACTTTAGAAAGGCAAAGGAAAAAAGATTCCAGCAAAGTACTACCTGGAAGCAAAAGATGAGATTTGGGCAGAAAACTTTAAGATAATATGGAAATCTGTTTTAACTGTGGAAGTAGAGCCAGAGGGAAATAACACTGACACCAGCTGTCCTTCAACACTCAAATGCTATGAATAAAGCATTGTGTTAAATTCCTACCTCATTAAATCAGCTGTTTTTCTATGTTGTGTTCTGCTACTGCAGCTCTGACCTGCATTTACGGTGTTGCCTATAATACCTTGTAAGGAAAACAAAATGCCTGAACTATGAGGTATAATGTACTACAAAAGTCAGGCCAGCTACATTCTTTTTTAGTTAAGTAATTTTTTTTTCATTCCTTCCTGAATACTTGTTGAGCAGTATATTTTTTTTAAGGTAGTGTTGGTGCTGCGAAGAGCATTCAGATTTCCCAGAAATTCAGAGCAACAGTCAAAATATCTCTGGAGTTTCACAAGAAAAATTTCCTTGTCAGCACCATTCAGGAGCTGTTAAACATAGAAGCTGAAAAAAAAAATCTAAGAATAGGACTATATCTTAAAACAGAAAGTTGCTGTTGAAAGGCTTTGGATTGGCATTGCTGGAGATTTTGACGGATGATTAAGACAAATACCATGTGGACAAGCAACAACAAAGTGCCCCCAATATGCTATTGTCTATCAGTCCTGGCCAGTAAAAGCCAGCTGTAAGTGACTGTCAAGATAGGATGGGTTCTGTCACAGGCCCATCTTAAATCCCCCCTTAAATGGACAGGATGCTTGGCAGTGACTAAATTCTCCAGCAAAAAAAAAAAAAAAAAAAAAAAAGTACTGTACCTTTCTGAAACTTTTTCTTGACATTTTTCTCCCAATCCCTGCAATACGCTTCTTAACTAAGCGGCTGGGATATTGTGCACACTGTTTATCATACTGATCACTAAAATTTCAGCTGTCATTATGGAGACACAAATTTGTATCTCATCTTACACTTTGAATTTAAATACAGTAGGGCATTTTTGTTCTGTTCTTGCAGTGCAGGGCACAATAGTAAGGCATCAGTGTGCAGAAAGAAACAAATATTAAGAACACATAAAAAACATAATTTTATGTAAACTACCAAGACACTATGTCCATTGTATTGTTCTTACAAAATACTCCAAAAGGTGATAAGACAGAAACAGTTCTGCTCTCTCCTAAACTTTGATCATTCTTTTCTTGCAGCATTTTGCCTAAAGCCTTTAGTTTATGATAGGGTGGGAGACAAAAGACAGTTTGAAGAGTCTGACAGAGGTGAAAGAAGATGAACTTTCTAGTGGGTCCCTCTAAAACATTTATTACAGGTCTGTCTGTTGGTGTAGAAAGGAAAATGGATTCACTGATCTAGCTGTTTTGACAGTTCTTTGCCACTGATTCCAAAATTTACAGTCATAACATAGACATAGGTACCTCTGTGCAGATAGGAATGCCCTCTTAACATCAATGTCAAAATTGAAAGGATGGCTAGGGTTACTTTTTCCAACTTTATTGTTGTTGTTGTTATTATTATTATTTATTTATTTATTTGTTATTTCACTGCCCTTCTAGTTATTGCTAAATCAGAATCATCAGGCTGATTTTTACTCATGGAGATATAGATCATCTTTACTGTGAACTACAGCAGATTTTGTCATCAGTTGTTTCTTAAAATATCTTCAGCCTCTTTCTCAATCAAATGGTATAAATAGAATACAACGCAAAACAGAAGCACTCTTGCTAGGAGTTTTTCAAGTGGTGCTGCCTCTTTCTTTGTTTATTAAAGAGCATTTTTGTTTGCTTTCAAAAGCAAAAGAATACATTTGCCAGTCCCTTGACACCCCTCTGCAAGTGTATGAGCCTGATATGAATTCTGTCACAAGCCAGTGGGAAAAATTTTTGTTGGTGCCCATTGTGAAAAGATTGGCAGCATTTCAGTGTTTAGATCCCATTATGGGTCTCTTGAGCTGCTTATCTTTCTCAGTGCTAGCACTCATCTTAGGCTAGCACTCATCTTAGGCTACTACATCCCACCACAAACTCATTGATTAACTTGGGTCAAGTCACTTGGGGCCAGGTCTAGGCACAGTGTGGAAATGCTGAGTACAATGGTCATGTTATCAGGTTACATTTAATCTGGTATTCTCTCTCTGGCCATTGCTTCTAGGAGAGAGATGTGCAAAATTCTGTGGTGTAGGTGGGATTTTTCTTTCTCTGCTCCTTACCCCTGATAATAGGAATGGTGTCAGAAGCCAAGAACAAAGACAAAAGGAAAGTGAGGATACAATACAAAACAAAACAAACAAACAAAAAATTATATAAAAAGATTCTGGAGACACAGAAATCCACCCAAGATTTTACAGTAGAAGTGACGATGAAGAAAAAAAAATGGAAGAGAAGGGGAAATTAAAAAAAAAAAAAAAGTAGCAGAGGGGAAGCATTAAAGAATGGCAATGGTCACACCATTCTTTGTTTTGTAACTATCTATTAACAATGCTTGAACAAAGCCGTCTCAAACCGTATAAACAGCTTCAAGATCTCTTCAAGATTCAAGATACCTGACTATCCACTCTGCATCTGTAATCTTGTGCATCAGCCTTTGATCCACTGAACCCGCCATTTTGTCCAAATTAAGACACAGGCAAGCACAAATACTGGATATATGTCTCCATAAGTAGATAATATAAGTGCTAAAAACATGAGGAGTCTTCTTCATATATTCACCTGAGGACAAACAAATTAAATCCTAAATGATTTTACCTTTTTTGTTTGAGCTGTAATAGACCAACTGCATGGCTCACATGGTTACTACCAGTTTTAGATGGTAGTCAACAGCTAACAATTCTGAAAACTCATCTCTCATAACCTATTCACACAGCATAAAGATATGAGCTCCCTCCCACCTTGGCCATTCTGGAAAGTGACTGCTGGGGGGAGGGTAATGACACATCCACAAATGCAATTTAGGTTTGAGATTTCAAGTTGGTGAACAGTGAGCTCAGGGACAGTCACCAGACTTTGCCCTATACCCAGGAAAACACTCAGCAGAGATATAATTATTGATTCCAAGAATCATGTCTTGTGAGCCTCTAGCAGCAGTTTACAGATCCTCAGGATAAAAGAAAAATATACACAAAGAGATTTAAGGTGGTAATTTAATATGGATTTCCTCATTGTGAAAATGTCCTTGCTGTCACAGAACTGAATCAGATCTTGAATATTCCTTCCATTTAGTTCATTTTTATTGTATTAATAAAATTATGACTTTCTAAATAAAATCAGATATGTTAACTCCCACACAGAGAAGAATAAACTGAAAGCCAGCATGTTGAAAATGTTATAATTTGCATTCATATAGTGCCTTTTATCAAAGAATCTCAAAATATTTTTAAATGGCTATTATTCAGTTTTTCAGAGGAGAAAGGGAAAAAAAAAAAAAAAAGGACAGCAGAGAATCACAAAGATTTACATCTTTCTACTTGGATATAAATATTAGTATGAAAAACATTATCTGACATTCACAATTTCTGAATACCTACAGCTGGTAATACTTCTGAAAATCAGGCCATTACCGGTTTTCAGGTCAACAAGATATTGACTAAAATTAACTATTTTTGATTTGAACAAGTTGTTATTAAAGATTTTAATTGCTTAGGATTACAGCTGGTTGAAAAACGAAAATTATTTTCATGCAGTATTTTGAAGTCTCTAGTTCAGGTTCATTTCTAAGGATTTGAAACTAATTGATTTTTATGCCACTTCTCTATTTATTAAGCAATAGTTTTCAAGTCAATAATTAATATTATTTTTCATTTGGCTTGCAGATAAACAAAAATGATTATTAGGGCTATTTTGAGGGTTATTTTTCAAATTACAAATAATTCAGAATATCTCTCCCATTCTCCCTATTATCAGCTGTTACAGGAGGACCAGAGACGAATCATTCTACTTTCCTATAGTAACCTTGTAAACAAGACAAAGCACAACCAACCCATTGGCAACTTCCAGACATTTCTAAGAATTACTATTGGCATCTAAAATTCATACCTAACAGTGCTCATAAATTCTTCAGTGATTCTTGAGATTTAGGCTCGAGCAGCGAATGTAACCTATTCTGCTCAGGTGCCCCAGAAAAGGCCAAAAGGTCAACAACAGTACTAGTAATGGCAATCAAATGTCAGCCACCTATTCAAAATATATCCAAGGTTAGGGTATTCACCCTTTTACCCCAGAACTGAAGCCTATTTCAATTTTCTGAAGATATTCCATCTTTCAGAGGAATGCCTTAGTAAAGGGCTGAGGCCAAGGAAGAGAGGACCGTACTCCCCTTCTGTAAGCTGCACCAGCACCTAACTAGAAAATGAGTGCTCAGGCTAGATGGGGAAAGGATGATGCAAGAAGCCCACTTTCTACTTCAAGAGCAGGTTCTGGAGCAAGAGATCTGCCCTCTTTCTTGGGAAGGTGGGATACCCTTTTATGAGGTTGTTTCCATTCTCCAGCTTTCTTTTCTGCTCAAGTTCAAGGAAGGCAAGAAGTTGAATTTAATCCTTCCAGAATGAGAACGGATAAAATCTAGAGATGTACATTCAAATGAACTTAAGCCTTTGTTTCATTTCCCATAGAAAATGTCTAAAAAAATTAGGAATACCAAGGAAAAAGACATAGAGACCCTTAACTGTTTATTGTTTTTTTTGTTTGTTTCCCAGAATAGGCTACCCATCTCTGTTAAGTGCAGTGTTTTGCCACATGCAAAACCTATGCACATGTAGGCAACTGCTATTTTCTGTTCATTCCCTTTAAAAACAACAGACAGAGGAGTGGATATGTCTCTCAGATCACCACCTCTATATTTACCTTCATGGGGATTTTTGGTCCTTGTAGGAAGCTGCATGCAAAAAACTTTTACATTTCAAATACATCTTCACCCAAGTTATTGTGATTATCTTTCTACTCAAAATCCTGACTGAACCTTCTATATCTTTAGCACTTGTTTACTCACTATCAGTGTCCTTTGCCGTATTTCTGTATCTTAGTCTTGGCAAAGTATATCTATTAAACTGGCAAGTTGGGGTGAGGCAATTCAAGAAGGAGAGAAATACTCTTCAAACTGTAGCTTGAAGCATAAATGATGAACACATTAAAAAATAGTCTTGTCACTAAAATTGACAGCAAGGTACTGAAAATAAGTCTAATCAGACTACTTGTTGGTAAAACTCATGTTGATGTAAAAACTAGAAACATCTGTCATCCACAGTTTTAACAGACCTTTGCAGTTTGCAGCATTTCAAGAAACTTTCCATTCTCAAGAATGTTTCATTCAGCTGTCTTGATTCATCTCTAATTTTTCTGCACCTGACCATGAAGATTAGTATTCATATAATGCACAAGGCTCAGAAGACAGAAAGACAGGAAGAGAGAGACAAAAAAAGAGAGAAAGAGAGAAAGAGAGAGAGAGAGAGAGAGAGAGAGAGAGAGAGAGAGAGAAAGAGAAAGAGAAAGAGAAAGAGAAAGAGAAAGAGAAAGAGAAAGAGGGAAAGAAAGAAGGAAGAAAGGAAGGAAGGAAAGGAAAGAAAAAGAAAGAAAGAAAAAGAGAGAGAAAGAAAGAAAGAAAAAAAGAAAGAAAGAAAGAAAGAAGAAAGAAGAAAGAAAGAAGAAAGAAGAAAGAAAGGAAGGAAAGAAAGAAAAAGAATTCTTCCTGGTTTTATTTTTATTCCTTTAACACTTCATTAACTTAACAGCTTAGTAACAAAGAGTTTACCCCCAACCAGTTCCCATATGTTTCGTAAACAGGTTTTATGCAAGCAGTAAGTCCATTATTATTTCTAGAGTTAGTTGTTGTCATTGTTGTTGCTGTTTTCCTACTGTCAATCATTTCTACTACTTTTAAGTGAACTGTTCCAACTCAGAAACAACTCCCAGTAGGCAATTGCTACTGAGGCATGACTTCAGAACTGAGTACTCTCATCATTGAAGAGATTCAAACACTGAAGCTCTCTGGCACCAGCATTTGAGAAGGAAATATGTCTTGTATATGGGACTGCATCAAAGATCACATATAAATCAATGCAGCACTTAAGTAGCTAATAACAGTTTGATTTCTGCCTGAAGGTTATTCTCAGCTGCCAGAAACTTCATCTTCTGCTTCAGTGTAATTACACATGAATCTCCTGAAATGCAAATATTTTGGCTATGATCAGAACAAACTCAATGGCAATATCAAGTCATTCTTGATATTGAAAATTTAGGCATATTTTTAAAGCCAAGGGATGACTCCTGTTTCATTTTGATTCTGGCAGAAAAATAAGCAGGGGAACATGATGTTACAGTTTGGCTTTCCCCTTATTGAGCCAAGATTGATAAAGACATTAAGGTGTCACTAGTGCTATCTGCCTGAAAAAAAATATTCAAATGCAATTCTGACAGATGAATTTGCAAGTCTGCTACCCAGATATTAAGTAGTCTGTACAGCATTTGAAAGTCTTGTCACAAAGATGTTTACTTGATACTCAGTCAGTTCAGCTTCTTCCTCCTCTAGCTGTACATCAGAAATTGAAATTCTGTCTATCTAATACAGAAAGGTATCTCAAGGCAAACTGGCCAGGTTTATGATCAAAGACTAATGAAAATGTTGGTAATCTATGCCGAGGACAGCTGCAAAGATCACCCAGGGACAAAACTGTTACCAGTTTGAATGTGCAAGCTATGTTTTTGCTAATGTTGAATGTAAAAAAATGTAGGATGCAGAAATTTGCAAAGGTAGAAACAAATGTTTGTGTCCAGATTTCATGGCATTCAATTCTCCCTCTCATACATACTAATGATCTCTGTAAGCCCTTGAATAATAACAGGTGTTTCTTACCAGCGGAAATGAAGGGTAAAGACAGAATGAGAAATGTGTAACAAGCAGAAAAATATTTGCTAAGACATTTTAACACAAAATGAGCTTCACTGACTTAAATCACACTTTACAGTTTTAATAAAAACTAAAAGATGATGTGACCTCTTTACTACCTATACTCTGTACAAACACCAGACACCTAATGAAGCACCTACTCCCTAGACATAAAAGGCAACCTTTGCTGATTTTTTTTCTTTAGAACTGGATTGGACTAGCTCAGTTCTCATCATTCCTTCACAGACCTTGTATTCAATCCCAGACAACTATTTTCTTTGGTAAGATACTCCCCATCTGCAGAGTAATGATAATAGGGCATTCCTCCTCCCTGCAAGCAGTGAGGAGGAGGCTAGGCTGTATGCTGTGCTTGGAAAATTGACTTTCTTTCACTGTTTTTCCTTTTTTTTTACTTTATGTATTATGGCAATATCATAAGGCCAGAGCAGTCAGACACCATCTCAGACTCAACTTTGGCATTCTCATAGCAGTCTCCATCTTTCTAGAAATCTTACACTGATTAATATTTGTTGTTAATATCTTATCTTATTCAATATAAGGACTACATTCATCCTAGCAATGATGTTCTTCAATAACCATGATGTTCACAGAAAAAAAAAAAAATCTAGAAGCAGATGATTAATGAAAAACATGTATAATACATTTTAAAAGAACATAAAAAGCATGAAACTAAGGGAAGGGTTCAAAAAATGCTAAAAGTAACATGAATCTGCTTTTAGAATGAGATACTTGAGGAACAGGAGAAATAGGCTAAACTAAGCTGAGGAAGAAACAACAGAACACAGAGGAAGTATATATTCAGATGATTAAGAGAAGTCGTTTATGAAACCTTCTATCATCTTGTATAGCAGACAAACAACAATAAACAACCTTAGCTATCTCAAAAGCCCTTAATTTACATTAGACAGCAAGGCAGCAGTTCCACTGGTTTCAGACATTCTAAATAAGTGCTTGTTTCTTTACACGTGCTTTATCTTTTCAGAGTACTCACTTGGCAATTCCTCCTAGTAAAGAGCTAAGGTCAACATTATGAGGTTCATATTATTTAGAATGATAATGAAACCAACAACTTCATAACCTACCATATAATGTCTTGACTCCGGTAGACTTTCATTCTGATAAGATATATATGTAATTGCAAAAATGATTATAATAATAATAAACTTTAATTTTGAATGAGTGGAAAAATTAATGTGACTGATACTTTTCAATGTATAAGTGCCTCACTTGCTTTGATAATGCTAACTCAACTTCTAAAAAAAATTTTTTTTTTGGTTGTATATCACAAGCTGATTCTTCTAGAACAATCCAGTTTTACTTTTAGTACTGCAAAAGTTTCATTTGTACTTTTCATCATCATCATATGGATCTAAGCTATAGAGAGCCTAAATAGTAAACCAGCCTTCCTGTAGAAGTGAAGTAGATAGATAGGATCAATCAACAGACAGAAGTCCCTTCAGCAAAAATTCAGAAGGTACATTTTTCTCTCAGCTGACTTTGTCCTCAAAGATCACCCAACAATAGTTTTTGGTCTGGATCAGACAGGAGAACAAGATCACACTTCTGTCAAATTAGTCAAAAGAACATAGCATGGGGTTTGTTTTATATTACTCACAAGAGGTCCATGACACATGGTCCACAAACCCTCTCCTATTGTGTTTAACTATTCTATATTTTAAATAAATTGAACAGACAGAGCAACCTTTTATCAGAGAAATACTTGCTTGTCATGCTACTAATGTTATTTGTGCACTGCTATGAGGTTCAAATTTAGTTTTGTATTATTGTCAAACCACAACTAAATTCAGGTGAGGCAGTGTGACAGCTTTTGGATCTGGACACACAGATGTTATTTTAATATGTATGTAAATCAAAAATGCAACTACTGCCTTCTACAAATTAAAAATCTGTCTCCTTGAAATCAAAGGGAGTTTTGTCTTTGTCTTTAATGAGTATTTGGAATGAAATCTTGGCCCAAAGTGCTTTGTTATAGACTTAAACACATGCTTAAGAGTTTTGTTGAGTCAAAGCCATATATTTAGTACCCAAAGAATGCTTTAAACCACAGTTAATATGGTTTTAGCCATCAGCTTATATACAAATAAAATTAAGTACTATTCATTTTAATCCTTTAATGGCTTGATCTTTATGGAAAGTATAAAGAAATTATTAAAAGAGTTTCACAGCAACATGAGATTTAAATTTTAAGTCAGACATTAACCAATGACTGACTTGTGCTGTGGGCCTGTGCACACACATAATTATCCTGAGGTCCATTTTTAAGAACATTTATGTGTTAAGAAGTAGTTACTAAATAGCTAAAGTTGTTCAGTGTTATGCAAATGAACCATATACATAAAGTAAATGTAAAGGGACAGATTTATGGCACTTGATTGGAACATATATTATAATAACATTTCCAAAAGCAACACAATTAGAAGATCAGAATAAAAGTCATCTAATTGTTCATATATTAAGTTGCTTCACAGTTAGAACATAAGAGAAAGTGGTGACTCAACTTTTAAATAAACAGTAAGGGACATGTACAAACGACCTCAAGGCAGAAAAATACTTTGTTAAGTCCAGTTATTTGGTTCCTAAACAAAATTCAGTTTGCTTATAATAGTTATTCTTCTTGGTATTTGTAAAGTGTAGAAAATCTGAAATTACAGTTCTTAGACCTAGAAACTTTGCTTTTCAACTTTTAAAATTGATTTAAATCTTATGTCAAATTCATGCTGTATTTACCAGTAATTTATCCAGATAACAAGCACCTGACCATTTAGTTTGTTAACAAATTAGAAGGTCAAATCAACTGCCAGAATTAAGAATATTTAATACTCAAGGGTACAAATCAGTGCTGTCCACACTAGTGATAATAATCTACTTATGTAACACCTACCTCAATATTTCACCGGTAATGGTTGAACAGCCTCATTTATGTATCGACTGTTTTAGAAAATGTGCCCTAACATGTCCCAAGGCACATATACAAAATGCAATAACTTGCACAGAAGTAATGTCCTACAGTATAATGGAATACATGCACAGGGAAAAAATGTATGGTATGAAAAATCATTCAAACAGTAAAATGGATACTGATGCAGGAAATTTTTTAGAGATAGGTTTATATACTAGAGATTTACTTATCTAATGCCAGTAAGAATTCAGAATACAGCCTTTGGGGAACATTTAAAGACAGCAGATCCCAATCAGATCAATTGAAAAAAAAAAATAATATCTCCCTCTTCTTTTTTCCATGCCTGCTTGCCAGGAAGTTATGTGACACACTAGCAGGGAACACTCCACAGGACCTAGTGTTTTGCCTTTGCAGACATATAATATATGCAGAATGACCAATGGAATAATTTTTCCAGACAGAAATGTCTTGCTGGCTGCCAATTTTTATTTCTCAGACCATTTTTTATCTTCACAATTTCTTCACTTCACATAGAAAATTTGTATTGTTCACCTCAATTATATGTAACTTACCACCATGAGATCCAACTTAATGATTTTGTTTTCATGATAAAAATGCCTTAAATACTCTGACATCACTTACCACACATATCACTAAAACTGTACATCACAACTCTAATTTTCTCAGTACTTATAATGTGAAGAATGTCTCCCACATTTTAGTTATATTTTCCAATAATTAAAATAAAATAAAATAAAATAAAATAAAATAAAATAAAATAAATAAAAAGGTTCCTGAATGCCATAAGAAGTGGGGAAAATATTTCTATTTCTGAGAAGAAAAAAAAAATCGATACAAGGGGAACTTTGAAACTGCGACACTTTTTCAGTCCTTAGTAGCCTTTGAGGATCAGGTATCCAAGAAATGTTGACCGAGCAGTTAAAATTAAAAGAATCGCTTTCAGCTATCATAGGTTTTGTTGTCCCTTTGACAGTTGAGACTTTAAGCATCAAGAGAAGTTACCATACCACCACTGAAAGATTATTTTTTAATTTCACACATATATCAGTTATTCAATAATATGAAATCCTTTCTTCCTGCAACACTGTATGAAATAAAAGCCACATTCATTCCCAATTAGAAGCCTTTCTAGAATTTCTTCCTATCTTATAATTGCATTTCCATTTTAGCTGTCAACAGTGACTTATGGACCAATGTTTTCACACACAGTAGAAGTTACATAAGACCTGGTTCTTGCTCTAAAAAAAAAATATTTTTTTTTTTGTGTGAAAACAATTTTTACTAAATTCTATATAGTTAGAAGGTGAGTTGGAATTAGGTGATCTTAAAGGTCCCTTCCAACCCAAAACCATCCTATGATTCTATGATTTCGCTTTTGTGTGCTTTATGTATAAAAAAATATTCCTTGGAAGAAAAGAAAAAGAAAAGAAAAAGAAAAAGAAAAAGAAAAAAGAAAAAGAAAAGAAAAGGAAAAAAGACAGAAAAGAAAAAGAAAAAGAAAAAGAAAAGAAAAAAGAAAAAGAAAAAGAAAAAAGAAGAAGAAGAAAAGAAGAGAGAGAAGAGAAGAGGAAAGAAGAGAGAAAGAAGAAGAGAAGAGAAGAAAGAGAAGAGAAGAGAAGGAGAAGGAGAAGAGAAGAGAGAGAAGGAGAAGAGAGAAGGGAAAAGGAAAAGGAAAGGAAAGGAAAGGAAAGGAAAGGAAAGGAAAGGAAAGGAAAAGGAAAGGAAAGGAAAGGAAAGGAAAGGAAAGGAAAAGAAGGAAAGGAAAGGAGAAGGAAAGAAAGGAAAGGAAAGGAAAGGAAAGGAAAGGAAAGGAAAGGAAAGGAAAGGAAAGGAAAGGAAAGGAAAGGAAAGGAAAGAAGACCTTAAATATATAGTAGAACAAATTTATAGATAACATAAGGCATCTGCCCTTGATGACCACCTCTGTATTGCCTCTTGCTCAGTTTTCATTAGCAGACAGATCCAATTTTTATAAAGATCCATTAGAGTTTCACCAGAATTTATTTAACCAATACTTAGACCTATGAACTGTATTTTGTGGTCGAGCACTAGGCACATTTATTTCCCTGTTTTCACTTTGTAAATGTTGTTTCCTGTCTAGTGATTCTCTTGGCATTGGTTACTGTTCATCTGACTCTCAAATGGTGTAATCCAAGCTGTTCATATTATTTGGCTCAAACAGTATTTTGAAAATCTGTAGTAATCTAAGTTAAATAAACATAATGCTAGAAAATATACTCTAAGGAATAAATCAGCATTGACAGGGAGATGGGTAAAATGCATCTTTCCCTTCTCTGCATATGACTTTCTGATTAAAGAAGGTAATAGCAAAAGATGGATAACTGCCTAATTGGATATTAGTAAGGAAAGAGTGACACATGTTATAGGATGCTGCTAGAGGATGACTCTAAGTATTGCAAAGTGAAGTATTTAGGACAAATGAGCCTGTCACATTAGATAAAGTGAAAGAGACAGTTGGGATTCCAAGAGCTTCTCTGACTCACAATTAGGAAAATGTCTCCACAGGAGCCTGTGCTAAGCATATCAAAGATAACAGATGCAATATGTTGAGGGCATCTAGCCACCTGTATGGAGAAAGCTGTATTTCAGAGGTTATTAGAAAGTGGGGAGGAACGGTCTTGTTCATGCCTTCCTTTTTATTTTTATTTATTTATTTATTTCATGATATGCAAAGCATATCTGAAAAAACGTTATGTTTATTTTTAATAGAATCCTTTTTTAATATATATATTAAGAATTACAACCCTGTTTATGTTGAGAAAAAAATTATTAGAACTAGAAAAAAGGAAAATGTATCCAGAACCGAGGAACTGAGTTATTGAGAGGGAAAGGACTTTCAGTCAGGCATTTCTGGCTCTTCAGTTTAATTTGCTTTCATTCAATAATTAAAAAAAATGGAATTGGCAGAAAAACTTTAATTTTGAAAGCAACAACCCGCCCTTCCCTTCCCTTCCCTTCCCTTCCCTTCCCTTCCCTTCCCTTCCCTTCCCTTCCCTTCCCTTCCCTTCCCTTCCCTTCCCTTCCCTTCCCTTCCCTTCCCTTCCCTTCCCTTCCCTTCCCTTCCCTTCCCTTCCCTTCCCTTCCCTTCCCTTCCCTTCCCTTCCCTTCCCTTCCCTTCCCTTCCCTTCCCTTCCCTTCCCTTCCCTTCCCTTCCCTTCCCTTCCCTTCTCTTCTCTTCTCTTCTCTTCTCTTCTCTTCTCTTCTCTTCTCTTCTCTTCTCTTCTCTTCTCTTCTCTTCTCCTCTTCTCTTCTCTTCTCTCTTCTCCTCTCCTCTCCTCTCCTCTCCTCTCCTCTCCTCTTCTCTTCTCTTCTCTTCTCTTCTCTTCTCTTCTCTTCTCTTCTCTTCTCTTCTCTTCTCTTCTCTTCTCTTCTCTTCTCTTCTCTTCTCTTCTCTTCTCTTCTCTTCTCTCCCTTTTCTTTTCCCTTTTCTTTTCTTCTTTTCTTTCTTCTTTTCTTTCTTTTTTTCCTTTCTTTTCTTTTCTTCTGGGATCATATTTGCTGTGAACTTTGAGATACCATTGTGTCTTCCAAGAGATTATGAGAATTTCAGAGTGTTCCTGTTCCAGTCAATAATGTGGTCTTCCTTCACCCTGTCTCTGGACTAGATTCTCCCCACTCTCATCAGATTTTAAGCTACTGGCTTTTTTTATATCTGGTAAAGTGATAGGACAGCCAGTTGTCAGGAATTTGAACACTAAGCAGAGAAAAACTAGAATTTTAGTATGACAGACAGTAAATAGAAAAGGATGGGTGCTGAGGGCATTTGCCGATACTGTATATGGCAGAGTTGTCATTCTGGACTGAGGAAATAACAGTTAAACTTGAATTGTGATACAAAGCTGGGCTGACATATTGACTTCAGACATGGAAGACCACATTTGATATTGCATGATAACTTGCCACATCCTTATAGGAGTGCCGCACTAAAATCAGACCTTGTTTGAAGTAGAAGAATTCAGAGAGCTGTATCTAAGAGGGCCATAAAATTTAGAGTTGTCCAGGTTAATTTTTAAGCCGAACATGCTATTTCCTCTCTTACACAAAACCGTTGATTAGGTCTTGCAAAATGGCCCTTTTCATAGAATCATACAATCATTTAGCTTGGAAAAGACCTTCAAGATCATCAAGTCCAACCATCAACCTGACCAATCACTAAACCATTAGTGCCACATCCACACATCTATTAAATACCTTCAGGGATGGGAACTCCACCACTTCCCTGGGAAGTCTGTTCCAATGCCTGACCACCCTTTCTGTGAAGATATTCTTCCTAATATCCAATATTAACTTCCCCAGACATATTTGAGATCATTTTTTGATATTGACTGTCCTGTTTTGTGAAGTTTTGGCCTTGATTTTAAGAGACTAATTAGATATTTTGTAACTCCATGAGAGAAATGTCCTTCTGAAAAGAATAAATAAGCATTCTGTGAAGGAATATTAACCTCTGAAAAGTTAATATACAGGACAATACAAAACAAGAAACAAACAAACAAACAAACAAAAAGGCCTCAAAAAATCCTCAAAATCATTTGAACTCTTATGTTCCAACCATTCTTGCTGACTGGCACATTTGTAAGTATTACACTTGTGGCTTTTCTTTTTTATTTTACTGAGACTGAATAGAAGAACTTTCTTGTTATGTTACACCGAAAAATGAGCTAGGGAGGGCGCAGGAGCTGTGCACTTCTATTCTTATTGCATATTGGTTTCTGGGATACAAATCTTTGCATTTCTTTTTTCCATGTGATCCTTTTTGCCTTCTGCTTTTCACTGGCACAGGAGCTACATGTTATCTTGAAGCAATTTCTTACATTTCTTTTGGTCATTTTCATTCATTTCCTCCTGTGTATTAAGGATCACAGACTCATAACACTTTTGGATGTTTGAGGGACTAATTGATAGATCTTTTTTCTTTTCTTCTTCTTCTGATATAAAATTGGTCTTTCATTCATTGTGGAGATGGTCTCTCTTACAGATATCCCAGATTAAGTCAATGGTGAAAATAGGTTAAGAAAGATATTTTTAGAGATTTATTAAATACAAGATGATTGGTAAGAAAAGTTCTTTAAAATTTCTGTAAAAATCTTCCCAGAAATAAGAACTAAGATAAACATTGTGGTGACTTTTTAAATAACAATTTGCAGTCAACAGGGTGAATGCAGAGATACTTTACTTGGCTTCATGCGATGATGAGGGTTTTGGGGGTGTAACAAGTATTAAATATAAATTAAACAGGATGTAAACAAGAATAAATACTGCCAAGCTTATTCCAGTACAGGCTGATCTTAGATGATGTGTGTTTCATGAAGTTGCTAAAGGCTTAAATGAAGCTGATGACTGGTGTTGCTGAAGACCTGCCAGAGATGCTACTCTCTTAGCTGACTGGAGATGGCCATAGAAAGATGATATACCAAACTACAGAAATAGGGTAGCATGTAGGGAGCATATTGGCATGGATGCAGAAAGTCCAGGGCAGTCTCTGCCCATATTCCAGAACAGCTAGGCAAACACCACTTCTCTTTCAGAAGGTGTATTACTGTGACTGAGGGGCTCTTTTCTCAACACCTCCTACCTCTTGCCTTTTGGCACAAATACACATTAATGCAGATATCCACCAGGGCAGGATCACATGCCACACTCACAGAGCAGTCTGTATGTGCACATACTAAGTAGGTTTGTCCCCAGAAACATGCAGGCACTGTTTAAACTGCTTCAAAATATTTTCAAGGTTATGCCAGGAAACAAAAGGATTCCCGTGCCAAGAAAAATCTGAAGCTCTGCAAATAGGGAAGGATGGCCAGGCTGGTCTCATTCTGTGAGCCAATTCAAAGCTTCACCTTGTGACCCAGCAGCAAACTAGCTCTCTGTCCACCTCAGAATTCAGACACAGCATGCAAATAATTTGTTTTGGACTCTATAGCTGGAAAGCTAGGGTATTTTATATTAGGTATTTACATTGTAGGTTTACTTTACAATTTTATCCATAAAAACCCTACAATTCAAATAAATGGTTACTAAATGGCTTGCAAGGATAATTTTAAATTGTCCATGTATTTTATTTGAATGTCTAGGGATAGTTTTCAGTAATTTATTGGTTTATGTTGCTAGGAAATCCAACTGCTCATACTGCCAAAAGCATGTGTTTGGGAATAATTGGAGGTTGCTAATAATGCTATCTGCCTTTTTTCTTTTTTCTTTCTTTCTTGCGTATTTTCTGCTTTTGATTGCCCATGCAAGTTGTACTTTTAAATTGGCAACATCCAACAGCACTTTTATTTGCTCCCTGCTGTCAAGCACTAGGAAGGGGAAAGAGAGAGGACATAGTCATGCAAACAAGTTTATTTCAAGAACCACCATGTTTTAATCTGATACCTTACGTGAGATATTTCTTTATCCAGATCCATCTTATCTGAATGTTGAAGAGCACCTGGGATGTGCAATATCTTTGAACCTGGTCCAATACTATTCTGTGGTCTAGGTAAGTTCAGGCCCTCCTTGCCTTGGGCCATGTAAGATGGCCATTGTCACCAGGTTCTCATTCACATCTTAGTGCTGATGGCCCACTGTCCTTGGCAACATCAACAAATATGAGGCAGTCTCGGATATTTCGTCAGTTTCCTTTGTATTCTTTTGGTATTGCTTCTCTCTGACATTGTCCCTATGCTTTATTTATTTATTTATTTATTTATTTTAATCTATTTATACTCACAAATATTAAACTGCTCTTGCTTTATCCTTTTTCTCTTCTGCCTTTTAGTGGCATCAACAGCAGTAGAGATAGAACCACACTGACGTGCAAAAATAAGCTCATGAGATATATCCTAGTCACACTAAAGGTAAGGGTGAGGGCAGTGAGATTGGACCAAAAAAAAAAAAAAAGAGCTCTTTATTCCTAACAATTTCTTTCCAAAAGAGTTTAAACTTAGTCTAAAGTAATTACTATTGTTGGCAGGGAAAAAAAAAAAAAAAAAACTATGGATAACAGCACGTTCTGTGCAAGTATACATAAAATCAGCAGCTACCAGGATGGCGTATAAAACTTAGATAAAAATATTTCTCTGTGCCCAACAAGAACTGGATGGAGGAAATCCACCTCTCCTTCAAGCAACACTTCCCAATTAAATGTCTCACCCTGCCCCTTTATGTCTGAGTCTGCTCCAGTTTCCTGAGATACTGGTGGTCCCACATGGCTACAGTCTCCATGCTGGGTCATCTGTCAGTATGTACAAGGGCAGCCTGCAGCTAATGAGAAATCACAGGGACAGGAAGTATTTTTTTTTATCCACAGACCCATAGTGGCTCTTCACCTCTCCAGCATTATGGTGTTTAGAGAGCTGGCTCAGTCTAGCAAAGGCTAGAAAAATCTCAAAACTGGTTAGGAAAGTATAGGAAAGAGTAAAATTTAGTGGTACAGATCAGGTGGTAACGAGCCAATAAGAGAGATTTTGATAAGAGTTGAACTCTCAGATGACTAGGTATCTTCCGGAAGAGAGCAACTAGTTTTGGAAGCAATTGCCACATGGTCAGAAAAATGAAACCTGGAGGATGTAATCTGACAGGGTGTCTCCCACTATTTTAGCAGGTGATACAAAACTTAGAGCTACATTGTTTAAATAGACCTTTGTCATAATTGAATATACGGTGACCAAGAACAAATTTAACCAATGTCAAACCTTGTCTTATAAAGAAAAAAAACAAACAATGAGATTAAAATCAAGAATTAAGGCAGATTTTTTTAAGAAACATAATTATTCTCAGGCAGTTCAATAAGGAGGGGTTCTCAGTATTTGAGCTAAGCCATAACATAAACAAGTATATAATTCTGCATACCTGAACTGCTGGCAGCATGCTGGCCAATATGCTCATAAGCACTTATATATGTATATTACTTTGATTTTATAGTTATCTGTAAGTAGTGTTTATTTGTGTTATGTTAGTGATAAGTACTTCTCCAGAGATTATAACCAATCCTACAGGGATTTCTTCATAATAGATCAATAAAAGGAAACCTATTTATTTTAGGGTAATGATGTAATACAAATATTAGATGGTTTAGTAATGGTGTTCTAAAAGAAAGAAATTTCTCAACACAGTTGAAATTATATACACAGTATAATGGACCCTGGACTTGCAATAACATTTGTTTAAATCTTGTTTGGGAATTCATCTCACAGAAAATTTGTAGCATTTACCCTATAGCATATACAACTGCCACACACAACTACCTCTCTGTAGGTTACTTGATTGTCTAGTCATGTCCCTTGGACTGTCACAGAACTAGCAAACATTTCACAAACATGGAAACTAGCAGAGCTCTGTTCTACTGAATTTATCAAATGCTGTTTCATGTACACATAGCATCTCCTTAAACTTCACGGGCTTGCTCAGAAGTGCAGAAATAAGCAGAGATTCCTTCATGGCTGTGTGACAAGCCACAAATCCTGCAATTGCATCTACTCTGTCTTATCCCAGATACCACAGGGAAGATGCAAAGATAACAAATAAAGTCTTAATACATATAAACCATGTATTACAATACATTTCAGTACCTGTAAGTGAATCAGGACATTCTGATGCAGAAAAGATAAAAGTAATTAACAAGAAATATGAAAAGAACAATGAAAGTAGGAAGGAAAATTAGTCATATGGATTTTTCAGTTCCCTTTACAATGTTTTTTATAGAAGTTATAAATTTCTTTTCTTTCTGCTTGTGGCGTGGGTTGATTTATTTAGAATCACGTCAGATTTCCCTCGTTTTTCTTTCAGTCACATATACTTCCTTTCCTCAATTCAAATCTATCGTTCTTCTTGTTTCTGAACATAACCCATACCTCAGAAAACAGTATGCTTCTTTAAGAAGACTGTTGCTTTAAAATAAGACCTCTATAATTTCATGAAATCAGAAGTAGAAGGGAATCAGTGCCTGGGAGAGGTAAGGGCATTGGTGGTTGGGAAAAGGAAACAAGTTCTGGCGAGACAGAAAGATTCAAACAGCAGAGAGGATTTTCTGGTATAAATACCTTCATCTTACCTCACACATTTTACAAACAATGTAAATACAAAAGCACAGGGGTCTTCTTTTAACAGATGACCTGTGGGTTACATGCACAAAAAGTATGACAGCTTTATTTCTGATTAATGCAAAGTTAAATTACTTACCTCTTAATTTTACTATGTTGCTCGTTGAATGAATAATTTCTACCTCCCTTCCCTTCCCTTCCCTTCCCTTCCCTTCCCTTCCCTTCCCTTCCCTTCCCTTCCCTTCCCTTCCCTTCCCTTCCCTTCCCTTCCCTTCCCTTCCCTTCCCTTCCCTTCCCTTCCCTTCCCTTCCCTTCCCTTCCCTTCCCTTCCCTTCCCTTCCCTTCCCTTCCCTTCCCTTCCCTTCCCTTCCCTTCCCTTCCCTTCCCTTCCCTTCCCTTCCCTTCCCTTCCCTTCCCTTCCCCTCCCTTCCCTTCCCCTCCCTTCCCTTCCCTTCCCTTCCCTTCCCTTCCCTTCCCTTCCCTTCCCTTCCCTTCCCTTCCCTTCCCTTCCCTTCCCTTCCCTTCCCTTTCATGGCCTTGGAAGCAGACATTCTACTGCAGCAAATGTGTCCTCATTGAAACAGTTGTAGCCCTGCTTGGCAAATGGAAAGATCTGTATATACCTTATTGCAGGTCTCAGGCACGCAAACTTTTTCTACTATGACAGGCTAAAAGAAGAAGGTGTAGGTGAGTGAGAAATACATTGGTATGGTATTGTGAACATAAAGATTCAGCTCCTTCCTACTGGTTGGAACATGCAAAGGCTTTTTTGCAGGTCCTTTGCAACACAACCACAAGCTCATTCCCTTGATTTTCAGCATGCAAATAGAATAATCAGGGTTTTTTTTAGTACTTTCTCTTACCCATCTTTTTTTTTGGGGAAGCCATAATATATCTAGGTCAGTAATGATGGGATTCTACTTCTGAGCTAGTTAGAAGAAGAAAAAACCAGACTTTCTAGCAAGAAACTTGTCTTACACTAAATGATTGCCTGAACACCTGAACAACCATTTATACCATGAATACCACAAAGCACCTATTTTTCTATAGGTTCAGGTGATCTAAGATGACTGTCATGAGAATAGATAAAGGTACTGTATATAACTGTATACTGTATTTGGTCACATTAATCAGTCCCTCTGTATTTTTCTATGGCCATGGTAAATGAACTAGAAAGTGGACCTCAGAACCTGATATGAGTTTGTTCCCAAATGCAAATAAAAATTTACAAACAGGAGTAAATAATATGTCCAAAGCATTGAAAATGTCCGAGTATATCTTCTAGGCTTGATAACAACAAAATTCTATGGGATCTTGGGCTTTTACTCAGTCAATATTACCACCCAAGTGATCTACGCACTGCCTGTCTTGTTTCTGCAGAAACACAGAATCACAACATCACAGTATAATTCAGGAGGTCTCTAGGCAAACCTCCTGCTCAAAGCAAGGTCAACTATGAGGTCAGACCATGTTACTCATGAATCACAGAGATCAAGATTCTCCAACTGAATCCCAATTTCCTTCTTCCCACTTCATAGAAAATAGTCCATTATTTTAAAAATAGATAGATGTCTGGAGTTCACTACATGTATTTTACAAATTTTTGAAACATGTAAGATCAAGTTTTCAAGATTTTCTCCTAGTCTTGAAAAATAGATTTATTATTTTTTTAATTTAACATCTCCTTGGAGTCATAGGATTACAATACTTTAGATCTTCAGAAAATCCCTTTACAATGACTTTTACAATGACAAGTTAACAGCACTGGAAATGCTATTTCATTGAGTACATCACTACTGTCAATTCCAGTTATATCTTACCAGGTAGACCCATTTCAAGAAAATGCATTTTAATTGGTCAATTTTTTCCTCATGTATTTTTATGTATCTTATGTGCACTTCATATTCAAATGTATTTATTGTCTATTAAGTCACAGAAACTCTGGTGACACAAGCAATACTATTAACCACATATATAAAAGTATAATGAAAAATATTAAGTAATTTATCAAAAAGTATGGATAGGAAAAGTACTCTGAGGAAATCCTCAATGTGTCCCCCTTAACAGCCTCAACTGAAACTTCAGTCCTTCCTCTGTGTTGATATTTTGGGGCTCGCTGAGAAACATATATGAGAGTCAATATCAACATGTATGCAACCCTATGGTGAGACTCCACCTCATCTATTTATGGTCTCCCAAGTGTTGCTGGCAATCAGATAATTTTGTGTCATTGGTCACTAAAGACTATAAAAGACAGAGACTCCATACCTGACATCAAGTTCTTGAGTCACAAGGTACAGTATGGCAGGAGCAATCTGAGGGCAAATATCCCTGTATGCTGTGCTTTCCCTTGTTAAGTCCACCCTTTTAGATGTTGACAGGAGTCTCAGCTCAGTTGACGTTTCATCTGACTTGATATCACTTTGCAACCTCTCAGTCCCTTCAGATACATCCTATAAATCCTAACACATCCACTTTTTTTTTTTTTTTTTGAAGAGCCCAGTTTCATGTTTCATATTGTGTGGAGAAAAGGATCTACCAAATTCCCACTTTGCATGTTTGCATGGCTGCTCCATGTCCCATACCCATTGACCCAAAATGGGTGGCAGAAAATTCCCTCATTACAGGTAGTGTTTAAGTATAGCACTTCAACTTAAAACAAAATATTCCTGAATAATATAATGATAAACATACTTTTAACACATGAATGTTACTGATCATCCTCTTCACAGCTCTAGAGGGATTGCATAGATGGCTATGAGATTGCTATATATAGCGGCACTGTTTTTAAGAAAAATCTGACAGCTATTTCTGTTTAATAAAGACAAGACATTCTGCAACTCTTCACATCAAAAGATACAGCCTGATGTTTCTTATGAGTCATGACTAAATGAATTATGTAGCTTGCATTCTCTTAAGCATGTAATTTGATCTCCAAGCATGAGCAACAGTTTTTCTATTTCAATCAGTAAACAATTGCTCTTTAAAACATTCCAACCAATGTTTATTTGTACAATCTGTCCTTCAGCAGAGCCTTAGTTTGAAGAAGTAAAAGATGTAACTCTAATAGCAAAGTGTCTAAAAACTGACAAAACATTACATTTGATCATGTGTGATGAGTGCACTAAGGAAATATGTAGTTTGGAAAGGTGATACAGCATCTCATTGAAATGACTGTCTTAAACATTGCTTCTTTCTGAACTAACCAGTTGCTATCACTGCAGTGAGAATTTTCTTCTTTAAATTCCGAGGATCAGATTTCCAACTAAAAAGCATGAGTAATGCACAGTCTGAATGAAAGAAAAATAAAACATTTTAATTCAGTCTTAAGAGTAGTTACTGTGGATACGTCTTTCCCTTGGGAAGAATGCTATGGGGTCCTTTTTTTCATTAGAGATGTCAAACATTGAATCAATATCAGTACTGAGACCTTGACTGGTGGGCTGACTGGGTGGGAACTTTTAGAGTAAGCAAACAAGATATTCTTTCTTGATTAGGACAACTTTGTTGCAATTAAGGAGGCTACAAAGTGAAATGAAAAAAATAACCTGAAAGATCATGCTCTAACTGAAAACCTGACTGCAGCTGTATAACCTTAGACATAGCAACTGATACAACAGATTTGGACTTTCATTTATGAGAGAAGAAAAAAAGGAGGTTCCCACTCACCCTTCCAGCGGTCTTTCACCATCTGTTTTATAACAGTCTTGAGAATATCATTATAACACAGGTATCTAAATACACAATAGAAATTTCTTATAATTAATGAGGTAAGAAAAATTTTGATCTATCTTCTCAAAGCCCCACATCATTCTGCAGTGTTTACCCAAGTAAATATTTATTCATTTTTGTCAAATGAATACCCGATTCCAGTGTCGAATTTTAGACACTTTCTTCAGGAAACAGTACCTCACACAGGTGTGAGGATTGCACTGGTCAAAGCAAGGTATTTCAAGCCACCATGCCCTTCAGTGGATTTAGTTCCCTAAGTACAAATCATCACAAATCGTTGGCTTTTAAAAAAAGTCTAAAAAAAAGAAAAAAGTCCCTATCTCCATCTTCCGTAATGAGAAAATACATTTTTGCTAACATTGTTATTTTTACTTCCAGTTCATGTTCTTTTCCTTTTACTGACTAAAACTGTGAAGAATATGACTGTATTTGTCCATATATGTCTTATTTGTGTAGGTTTTTATTTGCTTGTTTCTTTGTTTTTAATTTTATCCCCTGGCTTATACATTTTTCTACTATTATGATACCTATTCTCAGTGACAGAACAATGGTAGATTTAGTATATCTATGTCTGCTCTGGATGTCCACAGTACAGTAAATTACCAATGCCCTTATATATCACAGCACCTTCAGTGATGCAGACTTACAGACAAACCACCGCTATGACCATACACCTTATGGAAACAGCTGTGCAATTTTGACAAGTCTGTAAATCACGAACTAGATTCTGGAAGACAGTAACAAAAATTTCATCCCCTAAAATGTTCCTTTGTACTCAAAGGGACAACTGGTGGGGAAAAATAGATAAATTGAGGAAAAAAAACTGGGGGAAAAATAAATAAATAAAAATAAAAATAAACATTAAAAAAAAAAACACCTCGGCTCCATTTTTATTGACCAGCTACTTATTCATTGTTCATTTCATTTTCATGCTCTGGGCCACCTTTACATTTATTCTTATGTCAGATACTGATTTATTTTTCTTTTCATGTATCCTCTCTCTCAGTCGTGGTACCTCAATAAAATAATAACGTTTTCTCAATGTTTATTAAGGTTGGTTTTAAGGGCTTTCAAATTCCTTGAGTCAGGCTGTGCTTTGAGATCTGTATGGTACCAGACACCCTTAAGCCAACCAGAGGACCCAGAGGCAAGTTTCTTCTGTCAGATGAGGAAGACAAACCAAGTTTTTTACAGCCTGTAGCAAAATGTGTCCTAATCCACCTCAGAACTTTAATACTTCTTCAAAAATAAAAATATTAACTGTGTAGAGAAAGTTTACAACAAACAGAGATTATTCAAATGAATCTAGCTCAAATACACAGTGACTGTATAAATAAGTAATTGAGGAAGAAGAGATACATTGCCTTTCAAATCTAAATTGCTGTTTCAAGTATGGAACCAGTGTCTAAAATGTTAATTTCAACCTATGACTTCTACTCTGCAGCCGATGTGAACTCCTGGTGCCTGGCCAGTTTCTAATGGACAGGTGGCAATTACCCAAGAAAAGACAGCAACCACAATTGGCACCCTGGTGGGGAGTCATAGCAGTGGGACAAAGACTGAATTGGTCGAAAGAAAAAGTGGGCTCACCCACTCCAAACAGTTCAGCTAAAGTAGGCCTGAAACAAATGGGCAAAACACTGTGGGAGAAGATTGTATTATGATTGTCCTGCCGTCCTTTCTCTTTGTGAATAAAACAGGGAATTTGTTTTTCCAAAGCTGTCAATCTCACACTTTTCATGATTTGAGAAATAAAAAGAGAAATGTTGCTCTGTCCCCTCTTACCAGATATGCCTGCTGTGACAGTGAGTGTTGCCAGTCACACGCTTGAACTCTAGATCAAAACCAGGTGGCACAGCAAACTGTATTTAAACTTTAACCTTCAGTTCCACTTGGTTGCACAGCTTTTCCTTGGAAAAAGAAAAAAGTAAAAAAAAAAAAAAAGAAAAAAAAAAGGAAAGAAAAGAAAGAGGGGTAGGGGAGGATTGGAAGTAAATGCTTTTCACTTGCCAAAACACTCATTAAACTGATATTGTACCCCAACCTCAAGCATCTCTGTAGTGTGAATGTCCTCACAGAACACCAATCATAAAAGGAGTTTGGTAATGAAATTGTCTTCCAGATTCCAATATTACATTTTCTTTCCTCTGCTGTTTGAACAACAACAGGAAAAAAAAAAAAAGTCTTAAAGAATGAGGAAAAAGAAACTGATAAATCTGCCTAGCTACTATGAAGAAAAACAAAATGACTGCTGTGCAATGTCACAGCTAGTAATGCCTCAGATTCAACTGAAACAGCATTGAAAAATATCCAGACAGGAACCTTGCATGTCTGACTTCATAGGTCACTCACCCCATGCTATGTGTTCGTTTTGTGAATCTCTCAGCTAAGTACTTCCAGCTAAAGCAGATCAAATACACAGAATGAGAAAAATCAACAAAGTACAAGACACGGTGAGCATTCTAGAAATACCCCTTAGCTAGCATATTGTAACAGGCAGCACTGGATTAGCAGCAACACGACAAACAACTCATTGAAATTTCAGTCTCTCTTACAACCAGGTTATATTTCAGATTTATCATTTTAGTTTGAAACATGCTATCAAATGAAGAGAGAACAGTGGATGTTTATTTAAGAAAACCGCCAGACTCTCCACTTCCAGCAAACTGTTGCTCTGAAGTAGTTCAATGGCAACTACACACCGTGAACAAGCACATGAGATTGGAAAATACATTCAATGACAGGAACTGTCCCATAATTTATTCTAAAATACAGTAAATGAGGCATGGAAACTGGAAAATATGTTTATGTCTAATTAAAATAAACAAATTATTGGTATTTATTATTATTATTATTATTAAGAAGAAGGAGGAGAAGAAGAAGAAGAAGAAGAAGAAGAACAAGAACAAGAACAAGAACAAGAACAAGAAGATAGCTGCTTACAACTGCTCAAATGGACAGCATTCTGAATGTCTTGTTTCCATTAAAAAAAAAATAAAAATAAAAGCACATATACTAAGAGTATCTATCACACTTAGAATTACTGCTATTGAAAAGGAATAAGAAAGAATATTTTTCTGCATTGTACACATGTATTTACATGCTTGTATATGGTTGCACCTCCAAAACTGCAAAGGATACACAGCAGCAGTAACCAACCATATTAAAGCTTTGCAATATTGGGACTTTAAAAAGTTTTCTATATTGGCTAGGGTTGCTTTTTTATTTTATTTTATTTTATTTTATTTTATTTTATTTTATTTTATTTTATTTTATTTTATTTTATTTTTTCTTCTGTCAACTTGTGTCCTTGTGGCCAGGAAAGCCAGTGGTATCCTGGGGTGCATTTGGAAGAGTGTTGCCAGCAGGTCAAGGGAGGTGATCCTCCCCTTCTACTCAGCCCTAGTGAGGCCACACCTGGAGTATTGTGACCAGTTCTGGGCTCCCCAGTACAAGAGGGACATGGAACTACTGGAGCGAGTTCAGAGGGGGGCTACTAAGATGACTAGGGGACTGGAGCACCTGTTGTACAAGGACAGGCTGAGAGACCTGGGCCTGTTTAGCCTGGAAAAGAGAAATGAGGGGATACCTCACCAACTGTAAAAATGTCTGAGGGGAGGGTGTCAAAAGGATAGGGCCAGTCTCTTTTCATTTGTGGACACAGGCACAAACTGAAGCACAGGAAGTTCCAGCAGAATATGAGAGGGCACTTCTTTGCTGTGAGGGTGACAGGGCACTGGAACAGGTTGCCAGAGAGGCTGTGGAGTCTCCTTTGAAGATATTCAAAACCCACCTGGATGCCATCCTGCGCAGTGTGCTCTAGGTGATCCTGCTTGGCAGGAGGGTTAGACTATACGATCTTCAGAAGTCCCTTCCAACCTTGGCCGTTCTGTGGTTCTGTAACTGTTTCAGGTTGACTAAGAGATTCAGAAACAAACAAGGGCTCTGATTGTGTGTTGTTGTTTTGATTTTGTGTTTTTGTTTGTTTGTTTCCCACTGTTTAATCCGTTACTCTGTTGATAAGATTTGTTTGTAGACTTTTAATGTTTTGTATTTAACAGATTTCTGTCATCTTTCTAGTTTAAGAAGAAATCACAAGAAAATGCCAGCCTATAACACTGCAACAATGATAAAGGAGAGATACTAGTGTAAGAAGTCCACAGGATGGATTTTTTTTACACTACAAATCTGGATAACTCCATGATTTCAGTGAACTCATTTATCTATGACAATAGTGGGAAAAAAAAAAAAAAACTCAGAATCTGGGCCACCAATTCTATTTGTTACCATTGAAAAGCTGACACAAGCACAAAGGATTTTAAAAATTATATCACTTCAGTAAAGCAATGAAGAGATAGAACAATTCCTTGAGACCAGTGGCTTTATTGTTTGCTTGTTTGTTTGGTTGTTGGTGGTGGTGTGGTTTGTTTTTTTTTGTTTGTTTGTTTGTTTGTTTGTTTTTTAATACTTAATTGAATTGCAACTGTTCATGTTTATCTCATATTACCTTCATTCACAAAGGTCACTCAGTGCTGGTTTACTTTGGCCTGGTACCATACTTACTTTACTTACTTTTCTGCAATTATATGCCACTCACCGACTGGTTCATTTGTACATGACTAGTACTACAGTCCTAGGTAATGATATGTCCTAATAAATTTTTGATCATTATTGTAGATAGAAATCAGTCATTCTCTGGTTTACTTTTCAGTAGTTGTATTTTCATTTTTTTTAGCCTGGTTTTCTAAGGAAATAAGGCTTGGTTGATCATAGAATTATAGAATGGCCTGGGTTGGAAGGGACCTAAAAGATCATCTAGTTCCAACCCCCTGCCATAGGCAGGGATGCCACCCTGATCAGGTTGCTCAGGGCTTCATCTAACCTGGTCTTGAACAACACCTCCAGCGATGGGGTATCCACAACTTCTCTGGGCAACCTGTTCCAGTGCCTCACCACCATCTGAGTAAAAAAATTCCTCCTGACTTCTAATCTAAATCTCCCCTCTTTTGGTTTAAAAGCATTCCCCCTCATCCTGCCAATATCTGACTGAGCAAAGAGTTGCTGCCCATCCTTTTTATAAGTCCCTTTCAAGTACTGAAAGGTTGCAATGAGTTCCCCCCAGAGTTTTCTCTTTCGTAGGCTGAACAGCCCCAGCTTTCTCAGCCTATCTTTGTAGGAAAGGTGCTCCAGTCCCTTGATCATCTTTGTGGCCTTCCTCTGACCCCGCTTTAACAGCTCCATATGCTTCATTGTTCATTCTGTCTGTTGACCTCCCCCAATAACAAATTTGTAATTCACCAAACCACCAATCCACCATCTGAAACACAGGTTGGAATCTGAAAGATAACTTACCATGACAATTGTGAAAAAAGTCTGGAATTAGATGCAGAAAAAATCTGGAATTATTGCCCAGCCCAAAGGAAATGTAGACTGACCCACAGAGCAACAGGGAGCAAAGCTGGCCAGGGAGCACACCGGAAGTAGCAGCTTAACCACTGCTAATACTGTTGCTTGCTCAGGGGTGTGTGCCCCAGGGAACAAAAGAAAAATTATGAAGTTGGCAGTGTGTGTGTAAAAGAATTAGGGTATGAATACATATGAAAACAGATTTCATTCATTCTTCTCTTCAGGAATAATTTCTGTTTTTAAATCTTTATAAATATATATTGTCCAGAACCATGCCATTCTACCACTTGAGAAATCAAGACCTTCTTCTAACAGCTTTATGAGTAATTTTTTCTTTGCAATATGTTTTCCAACTGTACTCTTGTACGATTTCTGTAAATAACCTCTGAATCATAAAATAACTTTTCTTTATTAAAAAGTGAATATTTCATGTTTTTCTTTTTCATGCTATTGGCCTATTTCACAAAATTCAAGTAATTGTACTTTAGAGTTTCCACATCCACACTGATTTGTAACTGAGAGCACTATTCCTCAAAAGAGAAGAGATCAGGTATTTTCAAACATTCCAGGCTGTATTTGTAAGTCCCTGTCTCCAAAGATCTGAGTGAAGTTGAGATTCATTACAAAGTATTTCTATTACAAAAAGAAATATACCAGGCCTTCCTCTTTATTGAGATATCTTTAGAGGTTGTTTTGTTTTGTTTTGTTTTGTTTTATTTTTTTTTTTCTTTTCTTTTAAGTATCTGGCAATATACAAAAAACCACACACTGGTTGTGTGCCACAGCTCCAGAGAATTTATTCTCTTTCTCTCAGAGCTGCTTCTTGCATTTAAAAATTTTCATGTAATTTTCCAGTCTTTCTCAGCCTCAAGCCTTGGATAATTCATACCAGGTGTTTACCTGGTAGAGATTGATAGATTTTGGGTGAAGTTACTGATTTGCAGTTAAACAATCATTTATAAACAACTATTGTTTCTTCTTGCTGACTTTCTTCCTGATCTTGTCCTATACAACTTTCTTGAGTCTTCTTAAGTTAATGTAACTATGGAACGTAAAACTCTCCAGTAATAAACATAAATTGTTACCAAACATTATATTTTTTTTAAAACCAATTCAGATTTCATATGAAGTGACATTTGGCAATGTTGAAAATCTTCACTGTAACTCAAGTGCAATTGTCAACTATGCATTTCCTGGTACAAGAAATGGCCTCATTTTATCAGAATAAATCTATTTTACCTACCTTTCTCTCTGAAATAACACATGCAAACAAAACAATTTTTATGTCTCGATCTAAGTATTTGCTGCACTGGTCTCTCCTACTGAAAAAGACAGACAAGCCTTTAGAAGGGGCAATATAATTTTTCTTGTACAGATTTTTTTCAGTTATTTAGAGCTAAGAATCTTTATATTTCAGAATGTAGAAGTAGGAATGATCTTTATCCTTATGGTTGTCTGTATATGACTTTCTATTATAACTATTCATGCCTATATACATCTTACAAGAGATATACTGTTTTTGTTTTAAGTTGCAACTACACTTGTCGTAGATCTGTCATAGTGATGTTGTGATTATAAAGATTTTAAAGATTACAAAAATCTAGAGCCAAACAGAATTCTTCTGAGGATAATTACAGAGAAGGGTTATGAGGAAGAAATGTTGCATTAATTATATGGATTAGTATACTCCATGTTTTATTTTATTTTATTTTATTTTATTTGGGGAAAAGGATCAGGAAATTGATGTTAGTATCACAATTTTCATGATAGCACAGTATAAATGTGGCAAGTGGACAATGCCAAATTTTGAGACTCTGGACTTTTTTAATAAAACACTAATGAAAGACCTCCCCATTCGCTAGAGCAGCTAATAGCTTTCACTGTAATCAAGCTTGAATTGGAAAGACGTTGTTCTTCATGTCCACAAGTCCTTCTACATTACCGACATCAGGATTACCCTGACCAGCAGATGCTTCATCATCAGAATTCCTAATAAGCTCTTTTTGAAAGAATATGCATGTTCTAGAAGCCCTTAAACTGTGAATGGCTGGCATAGATTTCAATACACTGCGTCTGCGTGGATAAATTTCCCTTAATCCCTGAATAACTCATCAGTCCAGAGGAAATTAATTTGTATGATGACTTGAAAGTAGTGTTTAGAATGCTGCTTATTACCAAGAGCATTTATCTGTTTATTTACATAAACTAGTGCTTTTGAGAAATGAATAAATTTGACACACACTCAGGAAAAAAATCCACATCAGCCTTTAAATTGTCTCATTTAGGAATGTATTTGTATTCTGAGAAATGTTCCTTATTTTTTTTCTTAGTAGAGACTTTCTGTCATATCCTTTAGTGATTTTGTCATTAACATGCTCACTAATATATTAATGGAAGTCTATTGTTCACAGTGTTTCATCTTTTCATATTAATTCCATATTGTATCATTTGTATTCACTTTGTTGAACGCTCCTTTTGATCTGTATCTTATCACATTAATGATTTTGCTACAAACAACATTGTATTATGAGATTTCAATATTCTGTTAGCATATTTAAATGCTAATAATTCAAAGTTTATCAAATCACATGGCAAAAAGAAGGTCAATAAATGAGCAGTCATAATACAGGGTTAGCAAAGCTATTAGAAAAATATGGAACTCATTAATGATCATTGTATCAGATATTTCTAAAGATGAATAATGACATTAGAATCTAGAAGTAGATTGTTAATTAATTATTATTGCATAGTTTTTGACTAAACATATTTCCAACAACAAATTATTAGAGAGGGAAAATGACACTGCTTTTTTTTTTTTTTTTTTTGTCCTGGTGTTATTTATTTTCATCTATATCTCTTTCTCCATCTTTGTCCTTTTCATTCAGTGTACCTATATTAGCTTTACTCTCTGAGGATGTGTGGGTCATATTTTTCAGGCTGCTCCTCATGTTCAGACATTTCTCATGTCAAACACATACAATTCTGTGGGTGTCTGTGGTAAATCTGCAAAATCCAGAATGCTGAGGTGAATTAGAAGTTAGTCAAAAAGGGGTTTCTTTCTGTGTGCAGTATTGAGATGATGGTCATTATTTTTAGGAATTGTATATTGTATCAGCCACGTTATAATACTTCCGTGATAATCAATCCTTTTGTTTATGTAGTACCAGAAAAATACAAGCCAATGCAATCATACTTCAGCTGGGCCTGTTTGAATGCAGGTAGCAAAAGATTAAGAAAATCTTCTTGAGCGTGAGGTTGAGCTTTTAAATTCTATTTTGTTTTATTTCTTTAAATGTAATCATTATGCAGATATAGAGGTAAAGGTTTTTTTGTTTGTTTGTTTTTCAATATTAATCTTTTTTCAAATTATGCAGCATGCCTGTATGCTCTGGAGTTCTGGCAAATAAATAACTGGAGAAACAAAAATACTGTTATTTCTTAAAACAGTTAAAAGAGAGCTATGAACTCATTTTAGAAGATTCTTGTACTTCTAAAGAAATTTGTGTTTGTTCTAAGGTAAGAGTATTTGCAGCCAGGCCTCTGAATCTGCAAGCTACTTTGTACCATTTGACCTTTCTGTCTGCTCACAGCTCTTCTGACTCCAGCAGTAAGGGTTTCTGGTGTCAGGAGCTGCAAGCTTGCAAGACCAGAACCATCATCATGCAGGGGTCCAGAAGTATATAAAAAGGACACATAAATCCACAGTTGTGAAATTATTACTGGTTAGATGGATCAGAGGAACTATTTGTTCTGGCACATACTTTCCTATAGTTCCGATTTTCCAAGGTTTCAACCTTGGAACTTAGCAGTGAATATAAATGGTCACAGGAGCATTTCTTCTGCAAGGAAAGACATTACCTTTGCATGGGAAACGAAACAAAAACAAAACAACAACAACAAAACAAACAAACCAAACCAAAACAAAACAAAAGCTTTTCTGGAAGCATATTCAAAGTGTTGCAGAATTTGCCATACTTTGTTTCACGCCTTCTGTGATGCAAGTGAAAATTTAACTACTCTTCCTGATCACCTTCCCAAACTAATGCTCCCCATCGAACACATTACAAACAACTACAACTAATTCACAAGTAGAAACTAATCTTCCATTTCACAGACACTCTCTCCATTCAAGTCATCAGACTCTTGAAATGCAACTGCACTGGAAGATAGCATTTCAGATTTCCATAATTTAATCCTTGTCCTTATATGTAGATCCATCCAAAGGTTCTCGCTTTGTCTATCCATCAGATATTAGGTCCCCAACTACTCTATCAAGTGCATTCATCATAAGCCCCCATCTGTCTTTGAGCTCCCATTTGGACTTGAGGTCAATTCAACATCTGTCCACACTATGATATTAGGTATTCATTGTATTTTTCTAACAGGTGCATGTATATTTTTTTGTTGCTAAGCTACCTGCTTTGGCGAGAAATTCCTCATTACCATCTAGAAACTACCTCATCAGTCTTTAAGTCATTGCTTAACATTCCTCTGCCACAACAGCTTTCAAACATACAAACACACTTCGGCAGCAGGTATGCCAGAGCTGTACTTAAACTCCTGTTTGCTAGGGTCACTAATTTTGCCTCACCTCATATGTTAAAATCAGAAGTGTAATTTGAGACTGTGTAAACAGACTCAAGTTTGATTTAAACTGCCCTTAGACATACTATTCACTCCTTGGACACCTAGTTCCTCTGTATCTCAGTTTTATCCTTCCTCTTCCTTGCATTAGAAGTGCTCAAGGAACATGGACTAAAATTTTGGGTCTTCGGTAGTACAGCAGGTTCAACACACTGAGAAGAAAATGAAGTCCAAGTTCCTCATAAGTTTCTAGATAGTATTATCATTTAAATTCATAAAATTAAAATAAAATAAAATAAAATTAAATTAAATTAAAATAAAATAAAATAAAATAAAATCAGTTATTCACTGAGGTGTCAAGAATCCACACCAGTCCTATCCATTGAGATCAGTGAGTTGTTGCATATGAGCAAGACCTGCTGGGCTAGCAGCCTGTTAGCAAAATGAATACTTAACCTAACCTTGGTGTAATGTTGTATCTATGACTCCTGAGCACAGCTTGTTTGGTTTTTGTTTGCTTCTTTTGCTTTGCTTTGCTTTGCTTTGCTTTGCTTTGCTTTGTTTGCATGGATGATTGATGCCCAAAAGTGATCTTCCTGATTCCCAGTTCTTTCTCAAAAGACTTGGGAAATAAATTACTTTTAATAACATGACAAACTGCAGTAGGACATGCAAAAACAACCTTGCATTCTGCTTTCCAGTAAGTTTTATGAAGAGCCTGGAGGCTGAAACATCAGCAGTTTTTCCTTGCCTTTCCTTTCCTTACCTTTTTGTCAAATGTCATAGAGCTTTTACTGCTGGGAACAAATGTACAAACATGCAAGAAAATGAAATCAAGGATTAAAATTTCACTCAAGCCAGTCTCAAATATATTTTATTTTGACAGTTCCCTTCCTTTATTCCTATTGCTTATTCAGTCATCTCAGTTCTCATTTTAGTTTGAATGTATTTTCAGCTTAGCAGGATACTAAATGTTTCTGTTTGCATGTCTTTGTGCCTTTCCAAAGATTTAATTGATCTCCCATTTTTGGTACCACACACTTGCCAGGTTTCTTGCATAACACAAACATTTTAAAACTTTCCAATCGGGCTTACTTTTGACTTGAATCTAATTACTGCTGTTGGACCTGGCCTTGTTTTTTTCCTTATTCATTCTTTGAAGTTATTCATTTCAGAGCATTTAAAAATCATACAATTAACTTGTCCAAGAAGCTTAGATGCTTGATTATTATTAGTCTTTTATTTTTTTCTGCAGACCCATGCAAGTAGTCCAGCTCTGTTTATTTGTATAATCTATTGAACTGTGTGATCTATTTATGACATAATGGAAAAGCAGGCAAGAATGATGGGAGCCGTGTGCTTGGCAGTAGTTGTTGCAATCAATATTCCAGTCACGAACAAACTGTCAAAAATTAAGGATGCACAGAACTGTATTATTTTATCATGGGCTGGGTTATTTTCAAAGGAATCTGGGGGACTTAGAGGCCCAGCTCTCATTAAATTCTAATGGGAACTGGGAGTCAAATGCTATTGAGCTGCCTTCAAAAAAAAAAAAATCACAACAGTGGAGAATAATTTGATGAGGTCACCCAATCAAAATAGATTCTACTATGATCTCTACACACGATTAAAAAACTCATTGGGATTAATTCTTCTCTTTTAAGAGCATTAAGAGAACAAAAATAAATTATATTTTTATTTTTGTAGGATTTCAAATTATGTTTTCCTAGAAATGATCTGTTTTTTTTTTTTCCTTTTATATTCAAATTATTTTTTATGTCATACTTTATCTTCATTTTGCCACAGTCTCATATGAAAGTGATGAAAGATGCAACTGCTGATACACACTGCAAAACTTGGGGGGAAAAAAAAGCAGGTGTGCAGTGTGTATTCTGTGACTTTCACATTCTGCAGGCAATCATGGTAAAACAAAGGACTGTGATCAAATTTAGTGTTAGATTAAACAGCAAGTATCAATAGTTCTCAAACATTAATAAATGTTAATCTCTTCATATCACCTGTCAAGCCTTCCTTCAATAATGTATTCATATATTTAATTTTGTGCAAATCTTTATCAAAGCCCTAAGTACATGCTGGGTTTCTGTATAATATAAATGGTGAAAAGAGGAAAGCTGGAGTGGCAAATATTCCACAAACTCAAGCATTTCCCCTGCCCTTACAGCTACCCCAGGAGCAATGGTCAGCAAGCTGGCCTGACATCCTCCCTCTGAATCAGTGTTAATGTATTTCCTCATAAAGGCAGAGATCCATCTTCCCAACTCTTATTTCAGAACTATATAGGAAAATACTACAGCAATTTGAATCTTCACTCCACTCCTTCCAAAAGGCCAGTTTTATTGAGTGTGTTCACAGGTCGACAGCCCTACCTTTTCTTTCATGCAATTTCATAAAATGGCTACATTTTTATTGAAGTGACTTGCCCATGGGCCAGGGTACGCAGCTGAGATTCTTCTGTCATTTGTTTCACCTGACTTCAAGGCATGTAAAACTGAAAAATCAATTTGAAACTGAAGACCTTAATTACCAGTAAAGATAGATTAATAATGGTCTCTATTTCCTCTCTCTTTTTCCCTTCTCCAAGCATCCAATGGTGGTACTAGATACAGTAATTAGAAAACTCAGTGTAAGAGTGAGGCAATTTTCTTTTACAATGCAACCTTTGCTTTTACTGCTTCATGAAAGCGTGACAAGGTCTATTAAAATGACATTAAAAGATGAGTTGCCCGAATGAATTACAGAACAGGTTTTAGACAACCTAAAGAAGAAAGTAGTGAACAAAATCTGATTGAAATGTTGATATAATGAATAAGGAGATAGAAAATGTAACTAGCAGCTTTTTGGTCAAACTATGTTTTCTTCCTTTTCTTTCGATTTTCCACTAGTTCAAAAGTTTTCTCTAAACATATGAATACCTTTACAGACATGCAGTTATGCATATATGCATATATGCACAAAAACACATACACCTCATTAGTGGATTTGAAACAGCCTTTTTTCCAACATGTTTTTCCTGTGATAATATATGTTTCTTGTTTTGTTAAAAAAATACATATTCACACAGAACACATATATCTCAGAACATTATTTTATACGATGATAATAAAACCAATTTCCAAGAAAATATATCTTGTATCACTGTGATTATTTTGTGCTCCTTGTCAAATTTCAATTTTATTATCAATAATCACTCCACAACTCTCATACTTTTATCACAAGGCATTTGTTTTCTTATGAGTGAATGTTTGTTAAACCTGTGATCTCATTACAATCAATACCAATAACTTGCATCACTGATTTCCAGAAAAAAAATAATAATAGTAATACAAAGAAAAATAGATATATTTTTAACCAATTAAAAAGCTATATTTTTTCCTCTCCACTTAGAACATTTCAAAAGGTTACTGGAGCTACTGTTTTTCATTTAGTCTTTGAAACTTGAGTACCTTCCATTGTCACCTATGAGGACTGTGATATATTTTCAATCTGTTGAAAATAATTGTGTGGAAAAAGACATTCTGTTGCTTCCAGACACAATCCAATCAGTGTAATGGTTTCTGGAACTATAAGGAACTATATTCACATTTCATTCATGTAAAGAATGAGATAATAGAAGACTTTCATAGTAGATGAGCACCCTGCAGGTACAGCAGTTTGTTGCAGCATACATAAGGTCTTGTTGGTTCCATTGTATAAGGTAAAATCTCTCTTAAATTGTACTCTTCCCCCAGGCTTCAAATATTTTTTTTTTCTTTTTTTTAAATAGAGTGAAACAGGAACTGGAGGGATTTTGCACCCCAGTAACAACTTCTCTTCTGAATGGCAGCTCTGACGTTCTGGGAGAACTTTCTGTAGTTCTTCTCTTTCTTTAATGAGGTAAAATTGACCTAAACAACAGATACATGGGCCCTCACCATCAAACTTAGGTCATTATTTCCCAATCAGACCAAGAAAATAAAAAAAAAAAAAAAAAATAATAATAAAAAAAAAAAGGAAATGAATGTCTTGCCTCTTTTTGGTATTCTTTGTGCCCACAACCTTTGTGTGGTTTTCAGTTTTAATTGAAATTCTGTAACAGTGGAGTTCAAAGGCGAAGTGAATCTCAGCCAGTGTACTGTAGCAGCATTAGCAGCACTGCCAGAGAGGTGTGGTTTTTTGACAAAGAAAAATGTTCCTTTGCTTTTTATAGTACACCATTGTTATCAGTTTCCCTTTACTGTAGCAGGAAAGATAGCCACCGCTTTAGTGTTCAAATGCTGTGCCCATGACAGACCCTCTCAGCTGCTCATACTTTTCCAAATCACATTCCTCCTGAGCTCTGAGACTGTTCACTTTCACTCTCTGCACAGACACAACTGATTTGAGAAAGCTTGCATTAACAGACATCATTAAATTAAAAACTAGAAAAAATGTAGTTACAAATATTCAAACATGTTAGAGTAGTGAGTTTTGAAAAGCGGTGACTAGAGTTTTCTCTAACTTGACTATTTGACCTTACGTGTGTTAAACAATTAATTTTCATTCAAGAAATGCTAATGTTTAACTGGTATATAATATTTATACACACATATATAAGCAACAGGAAAAGTATGAAGAAGGAAATGAATTCTTCAGAAAAAAAAAAAAAGGAAAAAAAAAACTTACATGGTTCAATATTACTAAGAAGCAAGAAATACTTCTTAGCAAGATTTATTAGCTTTTCCATGCAATCTTGTACTTCTTTTTAAACTGTCTGCTCTCATATTTTGGATCAGTTCTAAACAGTTCTAAACAGACTATAGATACGTTGTTTTTGCAAAGCACCACTTTTATTATAGAAATAAATTATTTGTAGTATTTATTTGTTTTATTAATATGACTATCAATGGCAGAGTTTATTTTACTCATCACTAAATCTTTCTAGAAGAACAAAATCTGTGGTACAATGGCATCTATAATATCGTAGATCTAGGACTGATGATTGTGCTTGTTCACACACCTGAGTGATATGGTCCAAGCTAAAATGTATTTGTGGCTTCATGTGGCTCAAATAAGATCATATGGAGACTTCACATGAAGAGGAAAATTCCTGCATGGTTTAGCAAAGTTTTAGAGTTCACTGACCACTCCTCAAATCTAAAAGATTCTGAAAGAAAGCAGAGAAATATTTCTGTTGTATGTAACTCTCATACATTTATGAGACACGTGAGTAGCTCATGAAAGCTTTTGAGTACATAGAATGTGTATGATTTTTGGTAATGCCAGTTTTATGGAGATAATTTGAATTAAGTTTGGTTTATTGCATTGGATACATTTTTGAGAAGGCTATACAGTAGACTTTAGAATAGTAAACAAAAATTCACACTGAGGATAAATAATTCATTTTTTAAGTTGCTAGCAAGATAAGAATAAGTGGATTGATGTCAAATGATCTTTATCTTATTTGTCAAGATAAAGCACAGTCCCAAAGCCATAAACAGATTGCAAAGGAGACATTTCCTTCTTACCCTTTCTTTCACACTTTCAAAGAGTGCAAATCTGTCCAACTAAATTAGAGCTTTTTGTTTTTCTCTTTATAAGCTAGCACTTTGTAAATGGGAAAACCTTTAGTTTATGTATCAATATCTAGAAAACCTTTATATGTACTCCTTTTAAAATTGTATATGTATTTAATTAGTGCTCACATATACCTGCATGTCCCAATATCAGTTTTGCAACATTTAAACAAAATAAATAAATTAGTTACAAAATCAAACAGCCACACATTTTCACATTTCTCACATGCAAAGCTCCAGCCAATATGTTCGACCCCTTCTATTTCTAAGATATTTGAGGTTAGGTATCTTTATGACCACAGTTTGTGCACTATTGTTCTCATTAATTAAGAACAACTCTTCACCCTTTTCAGTCTCCATTTACCTCCCCAAACTTTTTCTTCCTGAAGTGGCATCTTATTGAAATACAGGGCTGTCAACATCTTCTTCCTTCTTGTTGAAGATAATTTTCTGTCACAGGTACTGAGTGAATCAAACAGGAAAGGTACCCTCCTAGATCTGCGGTTTGAGAATGGGAAAGGCCTTGTGAGAGAGGTGACAGTAGGTGGCTGTCTTAGTCACAGTGATCATGAATTAACTGAGTTCAAAATTTTTGGTGTAAGTAGAAAAAAGGTCAGTCGAGTTGCCACCACAGACTTTCAGAGAGCGAACTTTAAGTTTCTCAGGGAGCTAGTTAGCAGTGTCCACTACAAATCTGCTCTAACAGGTTTAGGGGTCCATGAGAGCTGGTCGCTTTTCAAGAATTAACTTTTAAAGTCCCAGGAGCAGGTAATCCCACTGTGCCACAAGTCAAGCAAGTGATGCAGGTCAGCCTGGATGAACAGGCAACTCCTCCTGGAACTAGGGCAGAATAAGAAAATATATGACCTCTGGAAGCAAGGTCTAGCTTCACAGGGAGAGTACAGCACTGCAGTTCACACCTGCAGGGAGGAAACAAGAAAAGCTAAAGCCCAGTTTAGGCTTTTTCAAGCATATCAACAGCAGAAGGAGGTCAAAGGAAAACATCAGACAAATACTTGATGCAGGTGGCCACCTAACATAACAAGTAAGGAGAAGGAAAAGATAGAGGTTTTTATTGCCATTTTTTTTGCCTCAGTATTTAAAAGAAATGGGCTGCCCAGACTTCAGAGTTGGAGGACCATGACTGGTGGAGCAGTGATTTTCCATCTTTGGTCACCAAAATTGTAAGGGAACAGCTGTGTCAACTCAACATTCATAACTCCATGGCACCTGTTGGGATTCAAGCCAGAGAGCTGAAGGAATTAGCAGATGTTATAGCTGAACCCTTCTTAACAATTTTCCAAAGGTTGTGGGAATCTGGGGAGGTCCCTGATGACTGGAAACTAGCCAGCATTATACCATCTACAAAAAGGGCATGAGAGAAAACCCAGGAAACTACAGACCTATTAGTCTAACCTCAGACCCTTGAAAAGTTATGGAGAAGATTGTCTTGGGGGATAAAAAATGCATTTAAAGAACAAAGCTGTTATCAAGCACAGTCAACATGGGTTCATCAAGGGAAAGTCCCACCTCAGTAGTTTGAACTCCTTCTATGATACGTTTTCTTGGTGGATGAAGGGAAGGCAGCAGACATAATCTTTGTGGATTTTAGTAAGGTCTTTGACATTGTCCCTTGTGGACAAATTGCCCAGCTGTGAGATGAACAGGTCTATAATACACTGGCTAAATGGTAGAGCTCAAAGGGTTTGCTCAAGAAGGCAAACAGCATTTTGGACACAGCATAGACAGCCAGGCAAAAGAGTTCTCTCATGATATTTAGCATTGATGCTGTGTCACTTTGAATATTGTGTGCGGTTCTGGACTCTACAACACAAAAAGGATGTTAAGGTACTTGAAAACATCCAGAGGAGGGCAACTAAGCTGGGAAAAGGGCTGGAAGACATGTCCTGTGAGGAGAGGCTGAGGACACTGGCTGTCCAGTCTGGAGAAAAGGAAGCTGAGAGGAGACCCCAATGGTCTCCCAGAGGAGACCCCCTACAACTTCCTGAGGAGGGGAATCAGAGAGGGAGATGCTGGTCTCTATTCCCTGGTAACAGGACATGCAGGAACGGCACAAAGCTGCACCAAGGTAAGTTTGGACTGGACATGAGCAATTTTTTTATTTTATTTTTTATTGTGAGAGTGGTCAAATACTGAAATAGCCTTCCTGAAGAGGTGGTTGATTCCCCAAGCTTGTCAGTGTTCAAGAGACATTTGGACTATGCCTTCATGAATGTGCTATGGCATATTTTCACAGTCCTGTTCTTCTCTTGGAAGTAATATATGAAACAAAATAACTATGACTGAGGAGCAAAAACAAAATGTCCCATTGTTTTTCAATATTTTCCATGTTTCTATTTAAGAATAAAATTTCTGGATCAGGACATCTTACAATGAATTCAAAGAAGCACTATGTGCAAAAAAGAGTGGCACATATCTCTAGACTTACTGTTTTTGACAGATAATTACTTATCATTGGAATACAAGATCCTTTGGGATTTTTGAGGAAGGAAATTAATTTTCTTGGTGTTCACCAATTTAAATATATAAAATTACATCCTTCTTGATGCAGTCTGTCATTAGAAGATGCCTGTATGTTTAGAAAGAAGTCACCCTGAATTCTGAATTGGTTGCCTAACCCATCAATGGACACTATATGTTCTGAATTTCCATGTATTACCTGCTTATGTAGTGTGAAGCATGTCCTAGTCCCAGCAGGATGCATATGGCAAGCATCAGTGAGTGACAGGGGTCAGAAACAGGATTCTGTAAATAGCTGCATGAGCCCTGACTGCCTGCATAAAACATCTTCTTCCAGGTGTTTGTGCAGAGGCTGCAATAGCTAGCAATTATGTCCTGTATTCTGTGGAAGAAATGGGGAGAGCTAACACTGCATACCACACAGGGACACAGACAACAGCACAAACTTTTAACTTCAACACCTCCTGTTAGAAGATCCAAATGTACCTGGTGGCGACATTGCAACGACGTGTTCCTGCAAGGGCAAAATTCAAATACTGGCATGTTTAGAAGAGCTCTGAACTGTGTGTCAATTAATGCACAGGAAAGTTCATTGGGCCTAATTAATGCATTAATTAATATTTTGTCTGTGCTTAGAACAATGTATCTAGAGTGGAAAACAGCAAAGCTTCATAAGAGAGGAGGGAGTTATTCTACTGGAAGATGTAACTCTACAAGGTTCTGAAATGTAGAGGTTTTAAAGGGATAGTGTTGTGTATTAGAAAACTGGGAAAAGCATTACATTAGGATGTGTCCCACTTATTTATTTCTTTCCCTTACTCTGTACTAGTTGGGCTGTTTACATGAAAACAACATTTTTGTCTCTTAAGAATTCATCTGCTGCTTGTTCCCTGCCTGAAGTCAACATAATGTTATGTTTGTGAGATTTTAATCACCTCTACTGCAAACAATTATGAAATTATAAACAGAAGATTATGACTTCAAGTGGGATCTAAGTGACAGGAGCTGATGAACTCTTAAAAGCAAAGATCCTGTTATAATGCAAATACTTCCAGTAATGAAGAAAAAGAAACAAAAATCATGTCAAAAATCTAAATATGAGCATCTGAATTATAGACAACAGTGGGTCTTTCAGAGAGGGTAATGGCAATTGAAATAATTTCATAATAAACTTATAAAGACATGCTAGCAATTACTGTATCTAATTCTTTTTTTTTTATTAGTGGGATTTCTATTTTTTTTTTGAATAAAACAGAATCTTACCACTTTTTTGAAGAGAATCTTGTCCTTTTCTGTAGATAGCATGTGTGTTTCACAACTCTTATTTTTTTATGGCAGTTGCATCCAAGACAAGCAAGGCATTCATGGTTTATACTACAGCATCTCTCTCCTTCCAGTTGAACAGTACTGAGGAAGTCAGGAGCAAGCCTGAAATGTTCAACTTCAAGGAGACCAACAGAAGAGGCCAGCCAGCTTACATGTGTGCAAAATCCTACATGACAGCACAAGTGCTCTCTGAAATACCTCTTCACCTCAGCTATTGCTGGCAGAGGGAATGGTTCTCCATCAGACTTGCTCTTTTATGTCTAAGGCAGGACATAGGTAGAAAAGCATTTCACACTAGCCTACCTTCTCAAAGAGTTAGAGTGATACTTCATCAGATGTACAGTCACTACTCTCTGTTTCACTGCTTTTTCTTGTAGGAAAGATTGCATGTGTTCCATCTAGCATATCTGTGCAGGTTGCATTGATACCACTCTCCTAACTGATAACTGCTTAACAATAATGGTCAGCTCAGTGATTACACTGTTCAGAAAGACCTGCTGTTCTCATGCATGTTGTAGAATTGGACTTCTCTGAGAATCCTTGGCACATCCTGACATACCTACTTGGAATGCTGTTTGTTTCCAGTATGCTCTTTGAATTGTACTCAGCTTCTCAGCCTCTGTAATAGGTAGCTGAATTTTTACAACCTTGCTGAATTATAGGTAATGTTTAGGGACCTCTGCACAAGATTTCTCAAATTTTGCTTTATTTTTTGAAGTGTGCTTTATTTCTGGTGGCTGGGCAGGTGGCCTGAGAGAACATTTCACAAATTGCACTCACTGCTGCCAAAGTAATGGGAGAACACTAACAGCTGCATACACTTAAAACATTGGAATAGGCTGCCCTGGGGTATAGTGGAGTCCCCATCTCTGGAGGCATTTAAGAGATGTGTGAATGTAGCACTAAGGGACGTTGTTTAATGGTGGGTCTCAGTAGGTCATGTTGACAGTTGGACCTGATGACCTTGAAGGTCTTTTGCAAACTAGATGATTCAATGATTCTACGATTCTAAAGCCACTGTGTCCGGTGACCTAGTCCATTAAAGATGATTTGGCTCAGGACTGAGGTGCGGCCCATTTTCTAGGTCTGGTTGTAGCCAAAGTGAAGTCACTGAGAGAAACCTAAACTAATCTCAGTTCTTCATGTCAGAAGATAATGTCTGGACCACTGAAGTCCTGGTATACACATAATAACTTGAAAGATAAAGTATCCATAAAGTAGGATAGAGGTGAGACTAAGGATATGGCAGATATTACCCACATTAAACAAACTGATTTTTTTATGATGGCATTGTTATCAGGTAAAAATAGAGGTTTCTTCAGAATTGCATCCTGAGAAAATGGCTGATAATGCTTAGATGATGGGGTTTGGGTATTTTTAATGGTTAGATGACGGGGTTTGGGTATTTTTACTTTGCTATTTGAAGTTTCAGTTACTTTAAACACATAATTTTGTGCCATGTGGTGAGAGCGACACAGGCTTCATAACCAGCTTCCAAATGCTAACAACAGGCATTCAGTGATTTTTTTCACTTTGAAGGACTAGCATAATGTTCAGTATGACTTTATTTGGTAATTAATACTTCCTACCTTGTTTGAAGTCCCATCCTCCAGGGCAAATAAATGCATAAAAATTTCATGTTTCACTTTTTAAGTAAATTTCTAGCTGTGTACCACAGAGAAAATCCTGAATATAGTACAAGTAAGTGTTTTGAAAATTCCTAAATCAGAAATCTAATAAAACAGAATTACTTTTCAAAATCTCACAGAACTTCTATCTCCAAAATTTGTTTCAGTGTTAGGCTGCTGAGATCAAAGACAATGGAACTTCAGTCTCATTTACACAATGATTTGAAGGATTTTGTGGAATTTAAACAGACCCTTTACTACATCAAATTTGCCTTTAACTGATATATTTAATAGATCTTATCTAATCAAAACCATCTGCAAAGAGCATGTATTTGAAAGCACATGCAGTTACACCATGTAAAGTCTTAATTCAGCTATAAAACTGTTCAGAACTCTGTATCTTACTGTGTTTTCTATGAAAACTATACGTCAACAAGAAGTTTAACAACTATCATTTACATCTTATATATTCTTCCTGAAAAGCTTCCCTGTAAAACTAACAGAGCTAGAGAAAGAAACTATTCCAGCTTTGGTCATAGCCTAGACAGTGTTTTTTATATTCTTGTTGCTCAGCCTTGTAATTGAATGAGAATTCTTACAGGTTGGGATTGTTTAAGTCAATAGACCATACGAGAAAATCAGCTTCAAAAAAATTTTTCCTTGACTGCTAATGAGGATATGGAAATCAGAAAGTTAAATAAAATGTATTAATCTTTAATACATTTACAAGTCAGCAGCATGAATTTAGGGACCTAACTCAATATGACACCTTAATTTGGCACTTAACAATACTGCTTGCACGCATGTGTGTGGTTGTTTGGTTTTTGTTTGTTTGTTTGTTTGTTTGGGGGTCTATTTAAATATAATGCCATGTTGTTTTGATGTTGTTGTTGTTGTTGCTATTGTTGTTTTGCTTTGTTTTTAAAGATCAGTGAAATTCCTCCAGAGATATAGAAGTTCAAGAAGAACTTCTTGAGATATAGAAGTATAAAATATACAGACATATAATAGCAACTTTCAAAGTGTCTTTTCCTAGTGCTCTCTGTAGAAATAATTGAATGTATAATGTATATAGCTTTTATATAGAAAGACATTAACATTTTCAATCCGTTTCCCATTTAGAACACTAAAAGAGATAACAAATAGACTACTACTTCTAAATGCAGTGATAGTGGCACTTTTGGGATGCTAGCATTTCCTAATGATTCTCACCCTTTTTTACCATAACTGCTTCATTTTCTCTTGTAAGGTCATATAGTGTACAAGCTGTGTTTTTAATAATTTTACTGTGTTTGTAATATCAGAACGATGTTTTAGTGAGGACTCAAGTAGTAAAGAGATAGCAGGCCAACTATTTTCTCTGAGACACTTACCAATTTGAGATATACAACAATGGAAATTATGGCATTTTTTTCCATTCTCAGTCTTTGCTGAATGTTATTGAAACCTATGAATGCTACACTGCAATTGTAAAGCAATAAGCTTATTTCATTCTCTGCTGCAGGAAACAACCACTGCACTGTAACTGACATACTTCTCTATTATCGCTGTCTCCAGCCAAAAAGCAACAACAGAAGTTCATCCTTGGTCAGGTCCCAGTTGGGACTATGTAATTACCATTATGGGGGATCAGAGGCAATTAATTTTATTTCTCTTGCTTTAAAAAGCAACAGTCAAAAAGGGTAAATGGTGAAGCTTTTAATGCCAAAATACAATCCAACACAGAGGTTACCCAATTAAAATTAAAAAAAAAAATGTCAAGCAACAGAAAAGTTAAAATAGTACTATCTCAGCTGGCTTACAGTTGCAAAACATTATGAGGAACAACACAAGCTCGGGGCAACCCTGGCTATACGTACAGACTGGGTGACGAGACGCTGGAGAGCAGCCCCGTAGAGAGGGATCTGGGGGTTGTGGTTGACAGCAAGTTGAATATGAGCCAGCAGTGTGCCCTAGCAGCCAGGAGGGCCAACCGTATCCTGGGATGCATCAAGCACGGTGTCCTGGTTTCAGGTAGGACAGAGTTAATTTTCCTCCTAGTAGCTGGCAGAGTGCTATGTTTTGGATTAGGATGAGAAGAGCGCTGATAACATGCTGATGTTTTAATTGTTGTAGAGCAATGCTTACACCAAGCCAAGGACTTTTCAGCTTCTCGCTCTGTCCTGCTAGCGAGCAGGCTGGGGGTGCAGCAGGAGCTGGGAGGGGACAGACCCAGGACAGCTGACCCAAACTGGCCAAAGGGGTATTCCATACCATCTAACGTCATGCTGAACAATATATAGGGGTGGCTAGCCGGGGTGGGGGGGCCGGCTGCTCGGGGATAGGCTGGGCATCGGTCAACGGGTGGTGAGCAATTGCATTGTGCATCACTTTGTACACATTATTACTATTATTATTATTATTATTATTATTGTTATTATTTTCCCTGTCTTAATAAACTGTCCTTATCTCAACTCACAGGCTTCACTTTCCCGTTTCTCTCCCCCATCCCGGAGAGGGAGGGGGGAGAGTGAGCGAACGGCTGTGTGGTGTTTGGCTGCCAGCCGGGCTAAACCACAACACACGGCATTGCTAGTCGGTCGAGGGAAATGATTGTACAGCTCTACTCTGCACCGGTGCGGCCTCACCTCGAGTACCATGTTCAGTTCTGGGCATCACAGTACAAAAAGGACATTAAACTGTTGGAGAGTGTCCAGAGGAGGGCGATGAAGATGGTGAAGGGCCTAGAAGGGAAGACATATGAGGAGCGGCTGAGGTCACTGGGCCTGTTCAGCCTGGAGAAAAGGAGGCTGAGGGGGGACCTCGTCACAGCCTACAACTTCCTCACGAGGGGGAGTGGAGAGGCAGGTGACCTATTCTCCGTAATTACCAGTGATAGGACCCGCAGGAACAGTGTTAAGCTGAGGCAGGGGAAGTTTAGGCTGGACATCAGGAAGAGGTTCTTCACCGAGAGGGTGGACGCACACTGGAACAGGCTCCTCAGTGAAGTAGTCACTGCAGCAAGCCTGTCTGAATTTAAGAAGAGATTGGACTGTGCACTTAGTCACATGGTCTAAACTATTGGGTAGACCTGTGCGGTGCCAGGAGTTGGACTTGATGATCCCTATGGGTCCCTTCCAACTCAGTATATTCTATGATTCTATGATTCTATGATTCTTATACAATCTAAAGATCTATTGCAGGTTCCCAGCAGTTCAGGCATTCAGGCACTGTTATTATTAAACCTTTTTTTTTTTTTTTTTTAATTCAAGTAGTCACAAAGAACTGCCTTGTCTACTACAGCAAGCTTTGTTGCTTGATTGTTATTCAAATCTTCGACTAGGAGGAGGAGGATGTAGCCTTGTATAGTTATGTGTCATCATGGCTATCATTCCTCATCCAACATGTTTCCAGGCTCAGAATGCATTTTATTTTCAAAATAAGAAAACAACCATTGTAATAAATCCTGCTATAAAGTCAGTCATCACACACCTAATTTGCCATATATATGAGTTGCAGAATAATTTGGATGATTTGTAAGTTATATCCTTTCAAATATACACTGAATTTTATACAGAAAAAAAAATACTGTTCATGAAGATAATACACAGAAGGCAATAGTTACTCATGATGCACATTAAGATTGCTGAGTAAGCTGTCAGTGATAAACATCAAATTTTTGTCTGTCCTCAGTGAGTTCCCAGCAGAGAAATAAAGCCTCCTTGAAAGTCAGTCAAGATTGACTTGCCTTCTTTCAAAAACAATGTGCAAAAAAGGATGTGCTCTATGGGTAAGTGGATGGTAGGTTTGTTAGCTACTTTTCAAAGGAAGAGAGATTCTAAAATATGTGACAGAATCTTAGATCTAACATGTTATGTTCCAATATCCTTAGAAACAATGAACTCCTTAATCTGACAGCAAAAGTATATGCCAGTTCTGATCCACTATGGTGCTCTTGAAAAGGAAACTGAGGTTAAAATGATGTACATGCTTTCCTAAATGATCCATTTCTATTCAGATAACAAACCTCTCTTAACATTTAAAAATGTTATCTCATTTCTTTGAAACTGAATCGGCTTGTCAGTAGACTCTTTCGAGGGGGAATTGACTCAGGCTATTTCAGAAGTTTATGGTGGGATAAACATGTACAAAATATGAGACGGTTAGATTAGATTATATTACATAGCTAATCCATTTAGTAATTTTTCACACTTTTTATTTTTAAGTCTTTGCTTTTTGTTTTTATTGGATGCAGTTTTTAGTATTATCTGAAGTCGGCCAAATGAACACAGGGATTCTTACACTATACACTAACATTTCAGGCTTCAGGTTTTTTTTTTTAACCTCCAGTACTGGGAGTCATGCACTTGCCTTACTACCTGACATCACCTAGACAAGGCAAATAACCAAGTGCATACTGGTCAGATATCCTGCAGTGACTCATCTGAAGGCTCTTACTTCGTGTCCTCCCCTGTTATGGAGACCCGTGATAGCAAGGGCAGCATTGAATTGTTATCATCATTCACTATAAAAAGCTAAGTGCTGCACTGGTAGCAATGTCTGGCATTCAGGAAGCTAAAGTAGTAGAGGAGTTACACCATGCTGTTGCAGTTAGGGAATGTGTCCCCCAACCAGGGCCAGCTCAAGGAATAAGACATCCTCCTCACTCATAATCTTGCACCTTTCCTGCTGTGCAACACTCACCCATTATACAGCCCAGGACCTGGGCTACCACCAGTAGATGACACAGCATGTGGAGAAGTCCTTTTACTAAACTCTAGTATGCAGTTTTAACACATAAGACAGTGCACCAACTCTCAGACTCAAGACTTCAGAAAATTAGAAACACTGTAAGAACAATGGTGCTTGCAATCTTACATTTAAGTTATGAGGTGTAATATTACACATGCAACATAAGTGTAAAGGTTAAGTTGGACTGAAAATCAAGGTCTTAAATTCATTAGTGTTCCACCCACTACATCTGTTTTACATTGGCATAACGCCACTAGGTTTTCATTAGAGCATTTTCCTATACATCAGAGCAGAGAGGAACATATTCTAAGTACACATTTAGAACCACGGCCAAAGGCAGGGGGAAGGGTTTGGGAGCCACTCAGTGCTCAGTGTACAATAACAACCATCAGGAAAGTCTCCCTGGTATGAATGTTAACTTACTTTCCAATACATTTTTTTTCCAATAAAGGCTAATACATGTTTAAAACAAGCCTATTAAATTACAGAAATCAGAAGTTATGTATATATGTTCCTTCCACACATAAAAAATATTTATTATCAAAGCACACATTAACCTGAGCAATCATTTATATAATAAGAGGGAGTGATATGGAGGTGGATTGAGGTGGACTGTTTTGGCCTGTCTTATGCATCTCTGGGTAAACAACTTTATATTTTATGAATGGCTTCAGTTTAGATTCCGTTTTATATGGTACACCAAGCATCTGCACTCTAACTTCTCATTTGTACAGTATACCTCTATTGATCTTGGCAGAAATATCGAAAAACAAAAGACACAAATGCTTTGATAATAACATGCAATCTCAATTTCTAACTATTTGGTTTTTATTTATTTTTTGTTTGTTTTTATTTATTTATTTATTATTTATTTATTTCAAGAAAATGCTTCAGGAGTTCTGTCTGTTACAATCTGCCTTTCTGTTCCTAGAGCAGCACATTCAGTACTGACAGACTGGCTAAATACCAGCCTACCAGGAGAGGAGTCTGCTTAATTGCCTGGATTCTGGCTTCATAAAACAGCTTTCACACCTTAAACTGGACTAGTTTGCATCTATGGCTGTCAGGTTTCTGGCTTACAAATGGAGAAATCAGCTGCTCCTGTTCCTTAAAGAATACCCAAGGGTACCAAACTTCATGCATAAAGTCAAAACATACAATCTGATTTCCATACAGAATAAGAATAACATATTTCGTTAATAAGACTTCTCTAAATTACAGTACCTATCTTTTTTTCCACTTTTTTATGTACAGAAGATACCATAACATGGCACTAGAAAGGAATTACATCAGGCTTCTAGTCAAAATTAAGATCACACTAATTTTATAGCCAATCTCATTATATGTTCAATTATGTCAACTGTGTCCATTCAGACTTTTTACTAACTCCATTTTAAGTGGCATGTTTGAATTGTTCCTTTTTTATTTAATAAACAAAAGGTACTATGAAAAGCCTGTCTCATGGCAGCATATATTGAAAAAAAAAAACTGTCAACCAAAAATCATGCCTTTCACATCTGAGCATCAGTACAGTTGATAGATGTGGAGAAGGACAACCTTGTTGCTCTATAAGCCACTGATTATTTTACCACCATATAATTTTCCATTTAAACACAGATTTGAGTCAAGTAAAATCAATTTCTTTACAGTAAATATGAATGTTAAATAACTACAAATTTCCAGATTTTTTTTTGAAAGGTGAATGCTCTGTTTATAAATCATAGAAGAGGTTTGTTGGCATCAGATGTCCTATTAAGAAAAGAAAAAGAAAAAAATTCCCTGTGTGACCTACTTCCCTTTTGCCATACAAATTATTTTTCAAATAGGAGACTGTATACTTTTCTGCATTTAAAAGATATTACTGTATTCAAAAAACATTAAAGATGGTGAGTTAATCTCTAAAATAATTAAATATTTTTTTTCTACTTTAGATTCTGAATCAAAGCCCATCACTTTGTGAACTGAATATTTTCCATACAAAATCAATATCAATAACAAAATCCTCACTGATTTTACAGCACTTTTCATAATTATCTTCAGACATCAGAATTTTGCCTGTACGTTATTAATTCAACTCTTGTTTATGTGCATAGGTGATACAATCTTTAATTAAGTAATTACCTGGTATTTTTTCAACACAGTGCACAAGATGATTGGTTCTCTTTTCAGGAACAGCTAATCAATATTTCTTCTTAGCCTCCCATTTATTTTGTAATTCTGACCTTATTTATTCCAGTTTCTTTTCACTAAACAGAATAATAATTATTACTCAATAGACTTCTTTGTGATATTGCTGTCACCGTAGTAGGGCTCAAAGGTGAATAGTTCATCTTTGCAATATCCTAAGTAGATAAAATCTTTGGAGAATAAAGACCTAGAGAAAAACTGCTGTCTGGTAGAAAGTGAAAGTCTTTTCAAATGTATGAACAAATTTTAAAGATTTTTCTATTTTTTTAACATTTCACCAAAGCAGTTTAGCTGGACAATAGCTCAGATTCAAAGGGAAAGATCACAAATATAAACGGGTTCACTCTTTTGGAAGAGGGAAAATGTGACTCGAACAAACCCAAATTGTGTAGAAACAGCTCTAGTCACTAAGCTATCATATAAAAGTATGACATAACAATCATCACTGTTTGAAGAGAAAAATTTCAGTCATCTGAAAACAAAGGCAGTTTCAGGCAGTCACAATGATATAAGTTGTAGACAAATGTATGCCAAACTGAGCCCTAGAATACCCAGAGTAGAAGCTATAAAGAAAACTGCGTGGAAAAACAAATTTAAATGTTAATTCTTAAAATTTTCAACTGTTTGTGAGATTTTAGGACAGAAATTAATGAAAGGATTAACTTGACTACAACAGAAGGCTAGCTCCTGATATAATACGACAGTAAGTATAAACCAAGCATTTAAGTGTTTTTTCCATCAGTAGATGAATGTTTTAAATTCAGCAGAGCCCAGTGTGAAACAGATGAGGCACAAATATATCCGTTAAGTCTTTCTTCAACATTCTTTAAGCTAAAATGAATAGCAGAATGCCTTCAGGTAAGAGCAACACATAGGGGGATATCATAGATTTTCCTTGTCTGTGTCTAGAGTTCCTGGCAATCTTCACATCATCTTTGGGAAAACTTAGTTCTTGGTCTCAAGTCCTGAACTACTAGTCATTTCTTCATCACTCAGAGTAACCTGAAAAGTACAAAAAAAAAAAAAAAAAAATCTTGATGACTGACAGTGGTTCTCAAAATTTAAAATGTATAAGGAAAGAAGTTGAAATGTTTTCTAAAAGTTGTTATGCCTCCTACTACTTGTTTCATTTTGCTTACGTTATTTGGAAATTTAAACATGGAAATTTCAGAATCCGAAGGTCAGGTTTTATATATATGCCTCATTTATTTTGCAATGACCAGTTCTAAAAGGCCAGCAGCGATTTTTATCCAATGAACACCAACTAAAACCCTGGGGAAGTACAACGTCCATTGAAGTTCACTGAAATTTATACCTTGTTGTAGCAGCTCTAGCTTCTCTGAGGACAAAAACTTAGTTTCCACTTAGGCAACAAGAAGTAAATCTTATTGATTTCCAACAGCAAAAGCAGAATTAAGTGAAGGTCTAGAAGGAGAATAAATTCTTATATGTATGCTGCACATGGTACTTCCAGATTTTCAGACAATTGGCTTCTATGGATCACCAACTCCACAGTATGTTAAACATGCAGCTTTGAGCCATACGGATACACAGGGGGGAGGATAGAAGCAATGAAGCTATAGTTTATGCACAGGTTATCTTTAGTTTAGTGAGAAATCAACAAACTACATTTGAATTCTTCTGCCCTGAATCTACTTTGGTCTGAAAACAAGCCATTAGAAGTCAGTTTTCTTTCTCTTTATTCTCACAACTTGACAGACTGAAGAAAATGAAAAACAGAAAATGTCTATTTTCCCTTCCTCTTTTTCTTTTTCAATTTCTTCTATAAAAGGGAAAAATGAAAGCCCAATAAATATAGCTGAGGGAATGATGTCTGAGTTGTTGCTACACTGCACATATTCTTATAGCCTTCTAAATCGTAAAATGTTAACAGCAAAACTAAATCTTGACATGTTGATAGCTAAAACCATATTGCAATATGGCACATCAATTGCCTGTTATGTTTTTGAGGACCAAAAAATATTCTCTTCTGTACCATTAACATAAATCAAACTGGTTAAATCATTTTAATACTCCAGGTGCCTTTTTTTTTTTTTCCTCAGATGGCACAATGGTTGATGTCAGTGCTGGTGGCAGGGGAGAGGGTGAAGAAGGGGGAAGGGAAATCACATAGACTGTAGATTTGCAGAAGGGTTCTGTACACAAATCAAGTTCAATAGGCTTGTCAGATGAACATTTCACATTAAACAAAATAATAACCTGTCATATGATTTTAAACAGCTTCTTTTTATGTATTCTTTTCCTTTTTTCATTTTTTTTTTCAGGTTTCAAAAGAGCAATGCAGAGTTGTAAGTACAGCATCACAGCTGAATTTCTCAAACTAAGAGTAAAAACCTTCTTACCCTTGGTCCTTGCCAGATGTTGATTTTGACAGGAGAAAAAGTACCAAGTTTTTCCAAAACCTCAAAATAGGTGAATTATAGCTAACACAAAACAAACAAATAAATATAAATAAAATCTCTAATTCTGAAGCCCTGGAAAATTACAGCACACAAGTAACGTTTCCTGACCCAGCAAAAATGTATCCATTAAATAAATAATGAAAACAGAAACAACAACAAAATAAAACCTACAACATGCCCAATTGATATTTGCCTGCCTTGGATGTTTGGAGGTCTAAATCTCATGCCTTAAGTAGCCAAGTTAGGACCTCAGCTTCCACTCTGCTAACCAACCCTAACTGATTTCTCTCAAAGCAGCTCTATCCAGTCTCTGATAAATATTTAAGTCTCTGTTGATGGTAAAAGCTCTTGCTGGAATTCCTCTGCTCAGAGAAGGAATGGAGCTCATAAAATCACAGGGTTCATTCAAGGTAATCTGTCTATGAACTTGTTTTTTCATAAGAAATTCTGTTTCATGAGCTGCCTCAATTTCAGACCACTAAAACTGTAATTAATGGTAATGGAGTGACTAGACCTCATTTGCCTGATGACTGCACAGTCCACCTGGTGCCCATTCTTATACTAGGGTTTGCTGCTGTGTTCAAACATGATTATATGGGTTGGCAGTTAAGAGATATGGGTTCATTTCTGCCATTCTTTGTATATAAATTTGACGTTTGTTTCACCACCTGTGCCTCAGTTACTCCTGACTGTACAGAGAGCTGAAAGGAAAATAAATAAATAAATAAATAAATAAATTGAATCTCTAAATTTTGTGGGTTTTTGCATAGGGTGCATAGGTGTATCCTTGTTGTAGATACCAAGCATAATTTTGTTGCTTATAGCTAATTCTCTTTGTATCACAACATATTACAAAACTGTTATTAAAGACTATATTTCTCAATGTCTTTAAGAAATTAGTTTCTGAACCTGTTCATATTGAATTTGACAGCAAATTGGTTTATAATCACAGCTTAATGCATATAATTCTTTGAGTCTGTGTTGTGGTTTAGCCCGGCTGGCAGCCAAACACCACACAGCCGTTCGCTCACTCTCCCCCCTCCCTCTCTGGGATGGGGGAGAGAAACGGGAAAGTGAAGCCTGTGAGTTGAGATAAAGACAGTTTATTAAGACAGGAAAAATAATAACAATAATAATAATAATAATAATAATAGTATTAATAGTAATAATGTGTACGAAATAAGTGATGCACAATGCAATTGCTCACCACCCATTGACCGATGCCCAGCCTATCCCCGAGCAGCCGGCCCCCCACCCCGGCTAGCCACCCCTATATATATTGTTCAGCATGACGTCAGATGGTATGGAATACCCCTTTGGCCAGTTTGGGTCAGCTGTCCTGGGTCTGTCCCCTCCCAGCTCCTGCTGCATCCCTAGCCTGCTCGCTAGCAGGACAGAGCGAGAAGCTGAAAAGTCCTTGGCTTGGTGTAAGCACTGCTCTACAACAATTAAAACATCAGCATGTTATCAGCGCTCTTCTCATCCTAATCCAAAACATAGCACTCTGCCAGCTACTAGGAGGAAAATTAACTCTGTCCTACCTGAAACCAGGACAGATATCCACCCCTTACTCCATACCATTTATGTCATGCTCAGGTTACACTCTTTCCAATACTTTCTAATTAATCACCATTTTCATCTATGATATATAGCAACCATGGTAGTGATGACATACAGTGTTATATGATAATTAACATACTACAATTCCACTCATGGGCTATTCTCACCCAGTATTAGGTCCCCTTGAGGTACACACCGAACCTCCCCATTCTTTTGCATTAGGTCCCTGGGCAAAAGCAATCCCACGAATGGGCTTGCCTTTTCCTGAGGCAGGAGTAGCCCAGACTGTCTTACCCAGCATGTTTCTTACGTGCACTACAGGAACTTTATCCCCTTCTACAGTGCGTAACAGGTTTGATTGGGCAGGTCCAGCTCGGTTGGCAGATCCTCTAGTATTGACTAACCAGGTGGCCTTTGCCAAATGTGTTTCCCAATTTTTGAATGTCCCAGCACCCATTGCTTTCAGTGTAGTCTTTAACAGTTCATTGTATCGTTCAACTTTCCCGGAGGCTGGTGCATGATAAGGGATGTGATACACCCACTCAATACCATGTTCTTTGGCCCAAGTGTCTATAAGGTTGTTTTGGAAATGGTTCCCATTGTCTGACTCAATTCTTTCTGGGGTGCCATGTCGCCATAGGACTTGCTTTTCAAGGCCCAGGATAGCGTTCCAGGCGGTGGCATGGGGCACAGGATATGTTTCCAGCCATCCGGTGGTTGCTTCCACCATTGTAAGTACATGGCGCTTGCCGTTGCGGGTTTGGGGGAGTGTGATGTAATCAATCTGCCAGGCCTCTCCATATTTGTATTTCAGCCATCGTCCTCCATACCAGAGAGGCTTTGACCGTTTGGCTTGTTTAATTACAGCACATGTTTCACAATCATGAATAACCTGTGCTATAGTGTCCATGGTCAGGTCCACCCCTCGGTCACGAGCCCATCTGTATGTTGCATCTCTACCTTGATGGCCTGAGGTGTCATGGGCCCATCGGGCTATAAATAATTCACCTTTATGTTGCCAGTCCAGGTCCACCTGAGCCACTTCAATCTTAGCAGCCTGATCCACCTGCTGGTTGTTTTGATGTTCTTCAGTAGCCTGATTCTTGGGCACATGAGCATCTACATGGCGTACCTTTACAACCAGGTTCTCTACCCGGGCAGCAATATCTTGCCACAATGCAGCAGCCCAGATGGGTTTGCCCCGGCGTTCCCAGTTGTTCTGCTTCCATTGCTGTAGCCACCCCCACAGGGCATTTGCTACCATCCATGAATCAGTATAGAGATAGAGAACTGGCCACTTTTCTCGTTCAGCAATATCTAAGGCCAGCTGAACGGCTTTCACTTCTGCAAACTGACTCGATTCACCTTCTCCCTCAGCAGCTTCTGCAACTCGTCATGTAGGACTCCATACAGCAGCTTTCCATCTCCGATGCTTTCCCACCATATGACAGGACCCATCAGTGAACAGGGCATATTTCTTCTCATTCTCTGGTGGCTTGTTGTACAGTGGGGCTTCTTCAGCACGGACCACCTCCTCCTCTGATGATATCCCAAAGTACTTGCTTTCTGGCCAGTCCATAATCACTTCCAGGATTCCTGGGCGACTGGGGTTTCCTATTCGAGCCCGCTGAGTAATCAGTGCAACCCACTTGCTCCATGGAGCATCAGTTGCATGACGTGTAGAGGGGACCCTTCCTTTGAACATCCAACCCAGTACCGGCAGTCGGGGTGCCAGGAGGAGCTGCGCTTCAGTACCGACCACTTCCGAAGCAAATCGAACTCCCTCATATGCTGCCAATATCTCCTTTTCGGTTGGAGTATAGCGGGCCTCAGATCCTCTGTATCCCTGACTCCAAAACCCCAGGGGTCGACCTCGAGTTTCCCCAGGTTCTTTCTGCCAGAGGCTCCAGGTGGGACCATTCTCCCCGGCTGCGGTGTAGAGCACATTCTTTACATCTGGTCCTGTTCGGACTGGCCCAAGGGCAACTGCATGAACTATTTCCTGTTTAATTTGTTCAAAGGCTTGTCGTTGCTCAGGGCCCCATTCAAAAGCATTCTTCTTACGAGTTACTTGGTAGAGCGGGTTTACAATCAGACTGTAATTTGGAATATGCATTCTCCAAAACCCCACGACACCTAGGAAAGTTTGTGTTTCCTTTTTGCTAGTTGGTGGAGACATAGCTGTTATTTTGTTGATCACATCCATTGGGATTTGACGACGTCCATCTTGCCATTTTATTCCTAAAAACTGGATCTCTCGTGCAGGTCCTTTAACTTTATTTTGTTTTATGGCAAAACCGGCCTTCAGAAGGATTTGGACTATTTTCTTCCCTTTCTCGAAAACTTCCTCTGCCGTGTCACCCCACACAATGATGTCATCGATGTACTGCAGGTGTTCAGGAGCCTCCCCCTGCTCCAGCGCAGACTGGATCAGTCCATGGCAAAGGGTAGGGCTATGTTTCCACCCCTGGGGCAGCCAATTCCAAGTATATTGGACTCCCCTCCAAGTGAAAGCAAACTGTGGCCTGCACTCTGCTGCTAGAGGGATGGAGAAAAATGCATTAGCAATATCAATTGTGGCATACCACTTGGCTGCCTTTGATTCCAGTTCATACTGGAGTTCTAGCATGTCCGGCACTGCAGCACTCAGTGGTGGCGTGACTTCGTTCAGGCCACGATAGTCCACTGTTAGTCTCCACTCACCATTAGACTTTCGCACTGGCCATATGGGACTATTAAAAGGTGAATGGGTCTTGCTGATCACTCCTTGGCTCTCCAGTTGACGAATTAGCTCGTGGATGGGAATCAGGGAGTCTCGGTTGGTGCGATATTGCCGTCGGTGCACAGTTGTGGTAGCGATTGGCACTTGCTGTTCTTCAACCCTCAGCAGCCCCACAACAGAAGGGTCCTCTGAGAGACCGGGCAAGGTAGACAACTGTTTAATGTCCTCTGTCTCTAAGGCAGCTATGCCAAAAGCCCAGCGGAACCCTTTTGGGTCCTTGAAATATCCTCTTCTAAGATAGTCTATGCCAAGGATGCACGGAGCATCCGGGCCAGTCACAATACGGTGCTTTTGCCACTCATTTCCAGTTAGACTCACTTCAGCTTCCAATACAGTTAACTGCTGGGATCCCCCTGTCACGCCATAAATACAGATGGGCTCTGGCCCTTTACAGCTTGATGGCATTAGAGTACATTGTGCACCGGTGTCTACTAGAGCCTTATACTTCTGTGCGTCAGACGTGCCAGGCCATCGAATCCACACAGTCCAATAAACTCGGTTGTCCCTTTCCTCCCCCTGGCTGGAGGCAGGGCCCCTCTAGTCCTGGTCAGAATCTTCGTTTCTGTGTTTAAAAGACTGCCTGCTAGAAGTTGGAGCAGCAAACTTTTCAGAGAACACCTTTCTCCCGATTGTTTTCTTTTGCAACTCACGTACCCATGCCTCTAGGGTCTCAGTAGATTTTCCATCCCATTTTCTCATGTCCTCTCCATGGTCACATAGGTAAAACCACAGGGTGGCACGGGGTGTGTACCCACCATATTGTCTTCTTTGCACGGATGCGCGTTTACCCCTAATAGCCGAGACGCTGGTTTGTACAGGTGGGGAAGAAAATATACTCTCTTTAAGTTGGTGGACCTCTTCAAAAAGTTTCTCCAAAGTATTCTCTTTTAGTTGGTGGCCACTCGTTTGTTCAGGTGGGGGGGAAGATAAATTCTCTTTAAGTTGGTGGAACTCTTCAGAGAGTTTCTCCACAGCCGAGATGCAGGCCTGTAGGGAAGAGGAGAGATTTCCTTCGTACTCCCGGAGTTGTTTAGCCATGTCACCCACTGTGGGATCTTCACCGTCTTTCCAGGTTATTATTGACAATGTGCTGGCCCATGTTGATGGTGCATTCTGTACAAACTTCCGCCAAATGGGTCGAGTACACTGGACTTCATCTGGATCTGTGGATGTTTGTGCGTCGTCTAGGTCCTTATAAATTACTTCCCGTACGGCTAATTCCCTCAGGTACTGGATTCCCTTCTCCATGGTGGTCCACTTGACTGGTAGACATACAAGTTCTTCCTTGTAGGGATACCTTCCCTTCACAGCTAACAGGAGACGCCTCCAGAGGCTGTGAGATCGTGCTCCATCTCCAATTGCTTTGTCAATGCTTGCATCTCTAGCAAGGGATCCCAACCGCTTGGCTTCTCTGCCCTCTAATTCCACACAATTGGCTCCAGTGTCCCAGCACCGGAGCAGCCAGGTGACAAGCTGTTCACCTATACAGCGACCAAAATCTTTTCGCACATCTCGTAGCTCACGCTGGTATAGGGTTCGGGTAGTTACTGTTGATTTTCTGACATCCTCATCCTCATCTTCATCCTCCTGCACACTTGATGGCCCAGCCTCGTCTTCTCCACGCCCAGACTTAGCAGAAGACTTTCTGCGTTCTAAACGACCTGAGTCTCTATACCATTTTTTCACCTTTTCTACAGGGGCAACTTGCACTGCTACAGCTCGCCTCTCCGACTCAGCCACAGGGTCTGCCACAGGGGTTGGAATACCCTCTGCAGGGGCAACTTGCACTGCTACAGTTCGTTTCTCCGACCCAGCCACAGGGTCTGCCACAGGGGTTGGAGTACCCTCTGCAGGGGCAACTTGCACTGCTACAGTTCGTTTCTCCGACCCAGCCACAGGAGTGGGAACGGCTGCGGGAGCTGGAACGGCTGCGGGAGCCGGGACGGCTGCGGGAGCTGGAGCTGGAACAGCTGCGGGAGCTGGAACGGCTGTGGGAGCTGGAACGGCTGCGGGAGCTGGAGCTGGAACGGCCGCAGGGTCTGTCACTAGGTTGATAGTAGCATCAATTGCAGCTCGATAGGCACAGGCCAGACCCCAGAACGCCACAGTGATTTGTGTCACTTTGGAACTGCCAGAGTCATGACACCTTTTTTTCAAGCATTCTACCAGTTTTTTAGGATTTTGCAGTTGTTCACGGGTGAATGTCCAAAACACTGGAGGTGCCCACTGCCCTAGAAACCTGCCCATATCCTCCCACACTCCCTGCCACTCGCAAATATCCCGCCTCAAGACAGATCTCCGGATGAGACTCCTAAGTAGTTGTTTAACCTTAAACAAAACCTGAAGCGCATTCAGGAGACATAACAACAAGAACATGCTGGTCTGAGTATCCCAAGGATATTCAACATCTTGGAGAGCTACCGTAACTAGCTCGGGGGATAAGAGGGTGGTGAAGGAGGAAGGGAGAGTGAACAGGTAGGAAAAAATATCTTCCCCTGTCCCCTCCAGAGATTGATTCCCTGATGAAAAAAGGCAATAGGTGTAATTGCTAATAGTTTCTGAGATATGGTTTCCGAAGTACAGAGTCGACGACAGTGCTGAGTACAAATACCAGGTTAGAGTCATGACCAGATATCTCATCATTTCATAAGCCATCGTTACACCACACAGTACCATAACAATCTTAAACCAGGGCCCGGAGAGGATAAACAGCATGACAGGGAGCACATACAGAAAGTAACTTGCTATAAAACTCAATTTGGGAAACAGGTACAGCAGACTTGAGATTAAGGCAATCAACATTGTGACTAGCAACTATTAAGCAGGTTGAACACTTATACCAATTTTAGTTTAACACACTCTGGTCAAATCTGTCGATATCTCAACCCTTCGAGCCCCACGTTGGGCGCCAAATGGACTGTTGTGGTTTAGCCCGGCTGACAGCCAAACACCACACAGCCGTTCGCTCACTCTCCCCCCTCCCTCTCTGGGATGGGGGAGAGAAACGGGAAAGTGAAGCCTGTGAGTTGAGATAAAGACAGTTTATTAAGACAGGAAAAATAATAACAATAATAATAATAATAATAATAGTATTAATAGTAATAATGTGTACGAAATAAGTGATGCACAATGCAATTGCTCACCACCCGTTGACCGATGCCCAGCCTATCCCCGAGCAGCCGGCCCCCCACCCCGGCTAGCCACCCCTATATATATTGTTCAGCATGACGTCAGATGGTATGGAATACCCCTTTGGCCAGTTTGGGTCAGCTGTCCTGGGTCTGTCCCCTCCCAGCTCCTGCTGCATCCCTAGCCTGCTCGCTAGCAGGACAGAGCGAGAAGCTGAAAAGTCCTTGGCTTGGTGTAAGCACTGCTCTACAACAATTAAAACATCAGCATGTTATCAGCGCTCTTCTCATCCTAATCCAAAACATAGCACTCTGCCAGCTACTAGGAGGAAAATTAACTCTGTCCTACCTGAAGCCAGGACAGTCTGTTTTTGGTATAGCAAAGAGTTTTCATTGTATTTTAGTCTTCTTTCGTTGTAATATTCAGGTTATAGTTAATGTATCATTAGATGAAACACAGTAAATGTATAACTACATTCAGAATAACTCAGAGTAAGATTTTACTATAAGATACTATTACAGAAACAGTGTATATTTGTACATGAAGGAGAATTCAGAGAACTATTTGTTAAAAGAGTACCTCAAGTTTTCAATCTCACTTTATAAATTACATTCAGGATCGACAGCTCATTAACAACTCATTATGGATACTGAATATTACACAAACAGATGCAGTGCAGCAAAGGACACAAAAACTAAATTCATGAAAGGGAAAACATGGAGATATTTTTCCAGTTGAAGAATACGACTTCATTAATCGTATTTGGGTTATTTTCTCTGCATTTAAATTGCTGCAAACAGATACAGTGATAACTATCACTTCTCAGTACCCACAGAAAAATGTATATGGTGTATGTAGATAACAGACCAGCTGTATAAACAGGCAGTGTGTGCTTTCCACAGACTAACAGATTTAGGAATTACAAATTAGTAAAATTCCACTAAAGTGAGTAATAATGAAACAGGAATTCAGTAACTGTTTTTGTATCATCTGTATAATGAGCTCAGTAACCTTCATAGTGCAGCCTAGGAAATACTAATGCTTTGTAGCATTGACAATTCTCAGAAAGTTACAGTGATAACCAAACCATTGCTTTTGTTTATTAATACAGATAAGAATTCAAACAAATGATCAACAGAGAGGTAAGAAAACAAGGATACCATTCAACCTGCATCTTTCAATTTTTCAGTTTCACAGGTATTGTTATTTTTTAGGTCCATCAGATCAGACACAGTGATAGCTCCAGGGGATGAAGGTTAACACATATTCCCCATGTTCTAGTATCATTTCAAAGGAGGTGGTGTTACTGTAGGTACACTGGCAGCCTTGGATTACACAGTTCCACAAACATTTAACTGTACAATAGGATCAAGAACTCCTGTCAGACAGAAACATCGATACTCAGATTATTTAAATTAGGAGAATTGGTTAATATTAACCTTTTGTTCTTCTGAAGAAATATAAGTAACATTTAAGTATGAATTAGTCCTTATTCAAAGCTGACTTCTTTAAAATAATCCAGGATTTAGCACAGAAAATACAGTGAAAAGAAAAGTTTATATTCCTATCTACTAACTAAGGAATTAGAAACATTTAAGAGTTATGTGTGTTTTGTGTCTTAGAGATTCTTTTTTACTTTGCTATATATATAAGGCAAATATATAGTTTAGGACAAGATCAATTTGTACAATGAAAAATAAAAGCTGATACACTTTTTTTCTTCAAGAAATCTTGCTGGCCCAAAATTCCACTATGTTATACTCTTCATGTTAAGTTTCTGTCCACACGAAGTACTGAAGGAGACATTTGGACAAAGAGAAAGGACAGTCTTGATTATGTGTTGATTTTCCTCTGGGAATTTCTGGATGGATTTAACCTCCTTGGAACTCAGTTCTCCTAGATTTGAAGAGTCTTCTAAATTTTCCCTCTGTCAGTTCTAGCTCCATGCTGTCAACAGCAAATGGTAAAATTCAAAACTCTGCACTGTCTTGCCAAAGCTGGAAAAATTAATACCCACTCACAGGCTTCCAGAAGGCTCTTTTGCCTCCAAAATAAAAGAGATAACAAGAACTGTTTAAAGCATATGTCAAGAAAAGTAAAAAAAAAAAAAAAAAAAAAAAAAAAAGGATTCTGATAAAACTAGGCAAACCTAAATTATTTATCAAATACAAGTGAAGCTATCTGCTTAAATCCCTCTCATTTCAAGAATGAAATGTTTGCGTAAATCATAGAATCATAGAACTTTTAGGTTGGAAAGGGCCTCTAAGACTATCAAATCTAACCATTAACCTAGCACTGCCAAATCTACCACTAAACAGCTACAGGTATTTTAAATACCTCCAGGGATGGTGATTCAGCTACTTCCTTGGGTAGCCTGTACCAATGCTTCACAACCCTTTCAACGAAGAAATTTTTCCTAATATCCAACTTATACCTCTCCTGATCCAACTTGAGGCCATTTCCACTTGTCCTATTTCTTGCTGTTTGGGAAAAGAAACTAACCTTCACACACTACAACGTCCTTTGAGGTATTTGTGGAGAGTAATAAAGTTCTTCCCCAAGCCTTCTTTTCTCTAGGCTAAATAACCCCAGTTCCCTCATCTGCTCCTCCTAACACTTGTTCTCTAGACCCTTCTCCAGCTTTGTCATGTCTTTGGACATGCTCCCACACCTCAATATCCTCCTTGTAGTGAGTGGCCCAAAACTGAACACAGTATTTGAGGCGTGGCCTCTCAAGAGCCGAGTATAGGGGGACAATCACTTCTCTAGTCCTGCTACCACACTATTTCTGATACAAGCTAGGATGTTGTTGGTCTTCTTGGCCACCTGAGCACACTGCTTGCTCATATTCAGCCACCTATTGACCAATATACTCCCTTTCCGCTGGACAGCTTTTCAGCCACTCTTCCTCAAGCCTGTAGCACTGCATGGAGTTGTGGTGACCAAGCACTTAGCCTTGTTGAGTGTTATGCAATTGGACTCATCCATTTACCCAGACTATCCAAATCCTTCTGTAGAGCCTTCCTACCCTCAAGCAGCGGGTAGGAACCCCTCAACATTTTTGCCTAACTTGGTGTTATCTGCAGAATTACTGAGGGTGCACTTGATCCACTCATCCAGATCAATGATAGATATTAAATAGAACTGGCCCCAGTACAGAGCCCTGGGGGGACACCACTTGCAACTGGCCTCGAACTGGATTTAACTCCATTCATCATAACTCTTTGAGCCCAGACATCCATCAGGTTTTTGTAGTTGTTGTTGTGGGTTTTTTTTTTGGTTTGTTTTTTACCCATACCTGTACTTTTTACCATTCCTTCTACCCATACCATTTACGCATACCTGTCCAAGCCATGAGCAGTCAGTTTCTCCAGGAGAAAGTGTGGGAACCAGTGTCAAAAGCTTTATTAAAGTCTAGGTAGACAAAATCTACAGCCTTTTCCTTATCCATTAAATATGTCACCTTGTCATAGAAGGAGAGCAGGTTAGTCAAGCAAGACCTGCCTTTCATAAACCCGTGCTGACCTGGCCTGACCACGTGGTTGTCCTGTATGTGTCATGTGATGGCACCCAAGATGATCTATTCTATAACCTTCTCCAAAACTGAGGTCAGACTCACAGGCCTGTAGCCCCCTGAATCCTCCTTCAGCCCTTCTTGTAGATGGGTACAACATTTGCTAGACTGTAGTCAACTGGGACCTCTCTGGATAGCCAGGGCTGCTGATAAATGATGGAAAGTGACTTGGTGAACTCTTCCACCAGTTACCTCAGTAACTTTACATGACCCCACAGCCTTGTGTGCATCTAAGTGGTGTAGCAGGTTGCTAACCATTTCTTCTTGTATTATGGGGGCTTCATTGTGCTGCCTGTACCTATCTTCCAGCTCAGGGGACTGGGTACCCAGTGAACAACTGATCTTACTACTAAAGACTGAGGCAAAGAAGGCAATAAGTACCTCAGCCTTTTTCTCTTCTATCACCACTGTTCCTCCCACATCCAATAAAGGATGGAGATTCTCCTTAGTCCTCCTGTAGTTGTTGTCATGGTTCTGGCTGGGGTAGATTTAATTTTCTTTGTAGAGGCTCACATAATGCTGTGTTTTGGATTTTTTTTTATTTTTTTTTTATGAAAACCACAGAATCACAGAATCACAAAATATTAGGGATTGGAAGGGACCTTGAAAGATCATCTAGCCCAATCCCCCTGACAGAGCAGGAACACCTAAATCATGTCACACAGGAATGCATCCAGGTGGGTTTTGAAAGTGTCCAGAGAAGGAGACTCCACAATACCCTGGGCAGCCTGTTCCAGTGTTCTGTCACCCTCACCATAAAAAAGTTTTGTCTCATATTTAAGCGGAACCTTCTATGTTCCAGCTTGCACCTATTGCCCCTTGTCCTATCATTGGATGTCACCGAGAAGAGCCTGGCTCCATCCTCCTGACACTTGCCCTTTACATATTTATAAACATTAATAAGGCCACCCCTCAGTCTCCTCTTCTCCAAGCTAAAGAGACCCAGCTCCCTCAGCTTTTCCTCATAAGGAAGATGCTCTACTCCCTTAATCATCCTCGTGGCTGTGCTCTGGACTCTCTCAAGCAGATCCCTGTCCTTCTTGAACTGAGGGGCCCAGAAATGGATGCAATATTCTAGATGTGGTCTCAACAGGGCAGCACAGAGGGTTAGGAGAACCTCTCTCGACCTACTAAACAAACCCCTTCTGATATACCCCAGAGTGCCATTAGCCTTCTTCGCCACAAGGGCGCAGTGCTGCCTCATGGTCATCTGGCTGTCCACTAGGACCCCCAGGTCCCTCTCCCCTTCACTGCTTTCCATCAGGGCAGTCCCCAGCTTATACTGGTGTCTGGGGTTGTTCTTGCCCAGATGCAGGACTCTACACTTCCCCTCGTTATACTTCATTAAGTTTTTCCCTGCCCATCTCTCCAACCTGTCAAGGTCTCACTGGATGGCAGCACAGCCTTCAGGTGTGTCAGCCACTCCTCCCAGTTTTGTGTCATCAGCAAACTTGCTGATGACACACTCCATTCCCTCATCCAAGTCATCGATGAATATATTAAACAACACTGGTCCCAGTACCGACCCTTGATAGACTCCACTAGATACAGGACTCCAACTCAACTCCGTCCCATTAACCACAACCCTCTGGCTTCTTCCCTTCAGCCAGTTTACAGTCCACCTCACTACTCGATCATCCTGACCACACTTTCTCAGTTTAGCTGTGAGGATGCTGTGGGAGACGGTGTCAAAGGCTTTACTGAAATCAAGATGGACCACGTCCACTGCCTTTCCATCACCTATCCACCTGGTTATGTCCTCATAAAAGGCTATCAGGTTGGTCAAGCATGACTTCCCATTGGTGAAGCCATGTTGACTGCCCCTAATGACCCTTTTATCCCTGATATGACTACAGACAATGCCAAGGATAAGTTGTTCCATCACCTTACCAGGGATGGAGGTGAGGCTGACTGGTCTATAGTTACCCGGGTCCTCTTTCTCCCTTTGATGAGGGTCAACTCTGCATATTGGGCCTTCTGTTCCTCTCAGAAGGGAATCTCCTACTACAATTACCCTTCTTTCTTTTTCTTTCTTTCTCCCTGTCATCCTCTCTCGGGAGAGCTGGCGGGTGCGGCCTGATTGCGCTGCTGTCCTGGGCCACCCGGGGTGAAGCAAGGGCCTGAGATCTCCCTGTAACTCATGGTCAGGCACTGCAGCTGCGGCTGCGGCTGCACTGGCTCTGAGGCAGCCAACCTCAACTGCTCTCCATATAGTGGTAAATAAAAAATTTTGAAATAGCGGTAATAACACACCAATAGTGGTAATAACACACTAGTGTTTTTAGTTTTTGCAGAGCAGTGCTTACACAGAAGGAACCTTCCTTCCTTCCTTCCTTCCTTCCTTTCTTTTTCTTTCTTTCTTTCTTTCTTTCTTTCTTTCTTTCTTTCTTTCCTTCTTTCTTTCTTTCTTTCTTTTTCTTTCTTTTTTCTTTCTTTCTCTTTCTTTCTTTTTCTTTCTTTCTTTCTTTTTCTTTCTTTTCCTTCCTTCCTTCCTTCCTTCCTTCCTTCCTTCCTTCCTTCCTTCCTTCCTTCTTTCCTTTATTGTCTGTCTGTCTGTCTTTCAGAGGCCATCTCGAGGCCTCTTCTGATGTGACCTCATAGGCCAGCCTTCCACCACATCCTCACCTACCTCTCCTTCAAGAGCCAGGGCCTCAAACCTATTAGGGAGGGGCACGTGGGGAAGCGAGGTAGGTAGGGAGGGGGGTTGCCTGCGGTGCCGAACTGGGACTCGCTTCCAACCCTCCTCATCTGTTTGGTCCCCTCCCTCTGCCTGACAGTGACAGGGCAGGGGCTCCACCACCCTCTGGGGGGCATCCCCCTGGCAAGGGGGTTGCTCCCTGTCTGGCACACCAGGGAGTTACTCCACCATTCAGTCTCCTGCTCACATGCCCTGATGCTCCTTAGTCTCTCTACCTCCTCCTTGAGCTCAGCCACCATGGAGAGCAGACCTTCCACCTGAGAGCAGGCAGTCTCCCCGCTCCCCTCCTCCCCCAGCAGTGACAGGCTCAGGCACTCCCTGCAGCCAGAGGCCTGAACAGCCATGTGTCTGGGCAGGCCCTCCATCTGGGTCGCCACAGCATTTTTGGAGTGAGCTCTCTGCCAAGTGGACACCATGATAGGTGTGCAATCTCACAGACTGCCAATACTTGACGCAGAGCTCTCATGCCCTGCCACACCAGCTGCACACCAGTGTACACGTGCTGCTGGCCCCTCCCTGCTCATAGTGGGCAGCGACATGTTGCTGCCCTCCCAGAGGCTGCTTCTAGGCAGAGGGCATGGGTGCAGTCGCCCTCGCCCTGGCAATGCCCACTCCCTGTCATCCTCTCTCGGGAGAGCTGGCGGGTGCGGCCTGATTGCGCTGCTGTCCTGGGCCACCCGGGGTGAAGCAAGGGCCTGAGATCTCCCTGTAACTCATGGTCAGGCACTGCAGCTGCGGCTGCGGCTGCACTGGCTCTGAGGCAGCCAACCTCAACTGCTCTCCATATAGTGGTAAATAAAAAATTTTGAAATAGCGGTAATAACACACCAATAGTGGTAATAACACACTAGTGTTTTTAGTTTTTGCAGAGCAGTGCTTACACAGAGCCAAGGACTTTCCTACTTCTGATGCTGCCCTGCCAGCAAGGAGGCTAGGGATGCAGAAGAAACTGGGAAGGGACACAGGCAAGACAGCTGAAGCAGAATGACCAAAGGGATATTCCATACCATATGGCATTATGTTCAGCAAGCTGGGGTAAAGAAGGAGAAAAAGGGGGGACATTCAGGGTGATGGCGATTGTCTTCACAAGAAACCGTACACGTGATAAGCCCTGCTTTCCTGGAAGTGGATGAACATCTGCCTGCTGATGGGAAGCAGCAAAGGAATTCCTTGTTTTGCTTTTCTTGTGCATATGGCTTTTGCTGTACCTAGTAAACTGTCTGTCTCAACCCATGAGTTATCATACTTTTACCTTTCTGATTCTCTCCCCCATCCCACCTGGGGAGAGGGAGAGAGTGGCTGTGTAGTACTTAACTGCCTCCCGTGGTTAAACCACAACAGTTGCTAATGTATTTATAGAAGAATTTTTTATTGTCTTTAATAAGATTTAATAAGCCAGATTAAGTTCTATAGTCAGGCTTTGGCCCTTGTAAATTTTCTCTCTGCATAGCCTCACAAAATCTTTGTAGTCCTTCTGAGTGGACTGCCCATTATTGGAAAGGTTATAAATTCTCTTTTTCTTCCTGAGTTCTAGCCAAAGCTCTCTGTTCAGCCAGGCTGGTTTTGTTGTTGTTGTTGTTGTTTGTTGTTGTTTGTTGTTGTTTGTTTGTTTGTTTCTCTATACTGGTTCATCTTTCAGCATATAGGGATAGCCTGCTACTGCGCCTTCATAAAATCATCATAGCTTGAGTTGGCAGGGACCTTAGAGATCATCCGATTCCATCCCCCCTGTCATAGACAAGGATGACACCCACTAGAACAGGTTGGCCAAGGCCCCATCCAGCCTGGCCTTGAACACCTCTAGGGATGGGGAATCCACAGCTTCTCTAGGCAACCTGCTCCAGTGCCTCACTACCCTTATAGTGAAGAATTTCCTCCTAATGTCTAATCTAAACTTACCCTGTCTTAGTTTAAGACCATTCCCCCTTGTCCTATCATTATCTACCTAAGAAAAGAGTCCCTCTCCATTGTTTTTATAAGACCCCTTTAAGTACTGAAAGGCCACAGTGAGGTCTCCCCGGAGCCTTCTCTTCTCCAGGCTGAACATCCCAAGCTCTCTCAGCCTTTTTTCACAGGAAGCTCCATCCCTCTAATCATCTTTGTAGTCCTCCTCTGGACTCTCTCTAACAGGTCCACATCTTGTGCTGGGGGCCCCAAACCTGGATGCAGTACTCCAGGTGGGGCCTCATGAGAGCAGAGTAGATGGGGACAATCACCTCTCTCGACCTCCTGGCCACACCTTTTTTGATGCAGGACAGGATGCAGTTGGCCTTCTGGGCTGCAAGCACACACTGCTGCCTCATGTTGAGCCTTTTGTCTACCAGAATCCCCAAGTCTCACTCAGCTTGGTGTTGTCTGCAAACTTGGTGAGGGTGCATTCAATCCCATTGTCTATGTCACTGATGACGTTATTGAAAAGCACCAGTCTCAAGACAGACCCCTGAGGGACACTGCTCGTCACAGGCCTCCACCTGGACATAGAACCATTGACCACTAATTTCTGGGTACAGCCACTGAGCTAATTCCTTATCCACTGAATGGTCCACCCTGCAAATCCATATCTTTCCAATTTAGAGATAGTATGTCATGTGGGACTGTGTCAAAAACCTTATAGAAGTCCAAGTAGATGATATCGGTCAGTCTTCGTGTGTCTACTGATGCAGTCACTCCATCACAGAAGGCCACCAGATTGGTCAGGCACAATTTGCCTTTGGTGAAGCCATGCTGGCTGTCATGGATCATGTCCTTGTCTTGCATGCACCTTAACATTGCCTCCAGGAGGATATGTTCCATGATCTTGCCAGGCACAGAGGTGAGGGTCACTGGTCTGTAGTTCCCTGGGTCTTTCTTTCTACCTTCTTTAAAAATGGGGGTGATGTTTCCCTTTTTCCAGTCACCGTGGACTTTGCCTGACTGCCATGATTTTTCAAATATAATGAAGAGTGGCTTGGTGACTACATCAACCAATTCCCTCAGGACCCTGGGATGCATGTCATCAGGCCCCATAAACTTGTAGTTGTTGAGCTTCATCAAGAGGTCCCAAACTTGCTCTTTACTTACAGTTGTAGGGACTCTGCTCTCCTAGCCCCCATCTAGAGGTCTGGGGACTCGAGAGATTTGGGAAGCCTGACCACCAAAGAAGACCGACGGAAACAAGTTGTTAAGTACCTCTGCCTTCCCCACATCTGTTGTTACCAGTTCTCTGTCTTCATTTGTCAGAGGTGGTACACACTCCCTAGTCTTTCTTTTTTGGCCAATGCACCTGTAGAACCCCTTCTTTTTATTCTTTGCATCTGTTGCCAAGTTTAGTTCTGTCAATGCCTTGGCTTTCTCGACCTTATCCCTGCACATCCGAGCAGCATTTCTGTACTCTTCCCAGGGCACATGGCCCTGTTTCCAATGTCTGTGCATTTCTTTCTTTTGCCCAAGTTTGACCAGCAGATCCTTGTTCAGCCATGCTGGTTTCCTACCTTCCCTGCTTGATTTATTACATAAGGGAATAGAGAGCTCTTGCTAAGAATCATAGAATCATAGAATTATTAAGGTTAGAAAAGACCTTCACGATCATCTGGTCCAACCATCACCCTACTATCAATGTCACCCACTAAATCCTGTCCCTAAACACCAGGTCCAACCTTTCCTTGAACACTCCTAGGGACGGTGTTACCAGCTCTGATCACATCATCTGTCCCTAAGGACACTGTCCCATGGGATCTCATCCACTAATTCTGTGAACAGCTGGAAGTTTGTTCTTCTAAAGTTCAGGGTCCTGACTTTGCTCTTAGCCAGCCCTGTATCTCCCAAGATAACAAACTCAGCCAGGGCATGGTCACTGCAACCCAGGCTTCCTCTTAACCTCTTTAACGAGCTCTTCCACATTGATGAGCACCAGGTCTAGTAATGCTTTTCCTCTGGTTGGTTTGTCTAATACCTGGACGAAGAAGTTTTCCTCAATACACTCCAGGAATCTCCTGGATTGCTTACCACATGCCATTTAGCTTTCCCAGAAGACGTCCAGGTGGTTGAAATCCCCCAGGAGGATGAGAGCCAATGAGTGTGATGCTTCTTGTAGTTGGAGCATGAAAGCCTCATCAATAGGCTCCCCTTGATCGGGCAGCCTGTAGTAGACCCCAGCCATAAGGTGTCCTTTGTTGGTCCGGTCCTTAATTTTTATGCACAGTCTGCTCTTGGCTGTTTCTTAGAGGCAACTCTTCACAAGCTATCCATTTGTTAACATAGAGGGCAACACCCCCACCCTTTCTTCCCTGACCATCTCTCCTGTAAAACTTGTAGCCCTCTATTCAAATGATCCAGATGTGTGATTCGTCCCACCATATTTCAATGATAGCAATTAGATCATAGTTTTCTAAGTGCACCATGGCTCCCTACTCCTCCTGCTTGTTTCATGTGCTGTATGCATTGGTGTAAAGGCACTTCAGCTGGGCTATGGGCCACATCACCTTTTCAAAGGAGTCCTTCCTAATTCCTATAGGATGATTCACAAGTGTTCCCCTGTTTCTTCTAAAGTATTGGCATTTAGTGATTCTTTTGTCACTTACAGGTACATCCCCTTCCTCCACTGAATCTAATTTAAAGCCCTGTTAATGAGTCTAACCAGCTTGCTGTCCAAAACTCTCTTGCCCCACTAGGTCAGGTGTGTCCCATCCCATGTCAGAATGCCCGGTCTCTCAAAAACACGCCTGAGATCATAGCGTTGAAGATTTCCTTCTTGAAGAGTGTCTAGCCTTCCTGGATTCCTTTGCCCTTAAGGACTACCACCCATGGGACTCTTTCAACTAGTCTCCTAAGCAGGCCAAAGTCTGCCCTCCGAAGTCCAGGGTGGCAGTACTGCTAAGCCTCCTCCTTACTTTTCCGTGAATGGAAAACCCTATTAATTCATGATCAGTATGCTCAAGACGGCCCCCAACCTTCACATCACCCACTAGTCCTTCTCTGTTCAGAAGTAAAAGGTCCAGTGGGGCACCCTCACTATTCGGTTCACTCACTGGCTGTGTCAGGAAGTTTATCTTCCACATACTCTAGAAACCTTCTAGACTGTTTCCTTTCTTCTGTATTGTATTTCTAGCAAACACCTTGTAAGTTAAAGTCCCCCACAAGAATAAGGGCTAGAGATTGTGAGCCTTCTCCCAGCTGCTTATAAAATATTTCTTCTGCTTCTTCATCCTGGTTGGGAGGTCTAACAGACTCCCAGCATGACATCTTCCTTGTTGACCTTCCCTTTGACTAATACCCGTAAACATTCAACTCTATTGTCACCATCATTAAGCTCAAAACAATCAAAACACTCTGTAACAGACTATCCCTTGCTAGACTATCCCTTCTGAAGAGTTTATAGCCATCCATTGCAGCAGTCCACTTTTGTGAGTCATTGCACCATGTTTCTGGGATGGCAATTATATCATGGTTTTCCTGCTCACAGAAACAGAAAAAAAAAAAAAAAAAAAAAAAAAAGGAAGTCCCCATTTATGTACTGTAACTGTAGGTATTTATGAAAAATGCAGGTATGGACTTGGAAATATCAAATGCACATCATTTAAGTCTTTGGTTCTTCCCAGGAAACCATGAAAATGTGTGCATCTGGTACTGAGAATGTTTATTGCTGAAGTTTCCTGAAAAGAGCTACAGCAAGAAGTGGTGCTGATAATTTTTAATAACATGAGAGCATTCATTTCTTTTCCCTTAAAATTCCAAAATCCCTCTGCTAATTCTAAAAAATCTTTGCAAGCAGATTTCTTTGTAGTGATTCATATTTTTCCATTCAAGATTAGGTCAGCGTTGTTGTTCTAAATTGCTATCTTCAGTGATAACCAAATCTCGTAAGTCATTCTACTATACGTACACCAGGATGAAGTTTAGAAAACCAATTTCAATCTAAAATTAACACAGATCTTTTAGCAAGTTTGTTTAACTATTTTTTATTTTCAATGGGCATTTTTTTTCCCGATATGTGCTGCAACATAAATCAACGGGGAAGAAAAGGAAATCCAGTTACTTTGTATTCTGAATGGAAACAACACATTTTTCTCTACCTTTTCAAAGTTTTGCAAGTCAGAAATACCCCAAAATGTTTTGATCAATGATGAAATAAAAAACACTTCAAAGTCTTTACATCTAGTATAGTTGCTTTTTCTGGAAGTGAGCTTATTGAAAATCATGTAGTCATTACCACGTGACCTTAAATGGCTCTGTTATATACTAGGTCAGATTAATTATTCTTTCTGGCTTTAGAAATCTAATCAATATGGGATCAAGGGGCAAACGTTAACAATGTATTTTGGTTTGTTATTTTGATGTTTATCAAGTGTTAATCCTATATTACAGTAGAAAATGAAATTCCTTCATATTTTGCCAAAGCTATGGAAATTGACAGATCAAACTACCAGAAGTTCTACCTCTAGCTGCCACACTGTGTTGCATTGGTTAATTTGTAATATTATAAAAACACATTATTTTATGTGTAGAAAAAAAAAAAAAGAGAGAAAATATTGTTCAGATACATACTCGTTCTAGACTTTGCTTTAAATACTGACTAACTTTCATCTCAGTTACACTCAACAGAGACAACAGAGTCATTAGCATTAAGACTCTATTCTGAACTCTTAAATCGGTGGAACTTTCTTATGTCAGTGATTTATTAAAAAGTTCATGTTTTACTCGTTGTATGAAAAATTAACATGTGTCATATTATTTCACAGGAGCCTTTTTGTGAATAAGGGAGGAGAGCGTGGAGGAAAGTACCTCCAAAATGCCTTATGCCAGACTAGTGATCTTGTAAATTAGCAGAGTGCTGATCAGTCATCACAACTGCATCAAGATGCACAGAACCTATCACACTATAGCTTAGAGTATGCCAGAGGGAAAAAATAAATAAATAGATTATTCCAAGAAAAAGCAAATTAGTTTATAAGTTACAGAAATGAGTTATGAAACTAAGTCAAAAACTATGTATCAAAAAAGTATGAGAAATATGATGCTATGCATCACAATGTGAAGCCATGATTACTCTCTACAGCTATATTTTTTGGTAAAACTTCAAGTTAGTTCACTGTTGACTGTTAAAATATCTTATTATTTTTACTAGGTCAGCTGGGAACATACATGTAGCAGGCATGCAGGAATGGAGACTAAAAAGAAAAAAAATACTACACACATTATTATTACGTATTATAAATGTTCAAACCATTTTTAGAAAAAAATAGCTTCAAAATTGAGAAAAAAAAATACCTTTTCTTCCAACATCCTTGAAAGAGGAAGAGGCTTAGCTTCTCTCCCTTCTGTATCATTCACTCAGTTGAGTTTAAACCATAAGCATTACACTCTGGCAACATTTGTATTCACAGACAGATTTTCTTGCTCTGAACAAGTCACATTAAAGTTCACCTCTCCCACAGGTCCCTGTCAAAAAGCTTATCCTTTACTAGCCTAGGTATGAAAGATGTATTTTTTTTAAGTAACCACCTTGCAACTTCCAGCAAATTACATTCCTTCAGGAACTGAAAAGATCTATTGTATCACTCCTTCTGTAGCTTGTGGTATCACAAATAGACAAAACCATGAAATTGACGAAAGTATTCAACTGAAAATGCAATTGAAAGACGGAAAAAAAAAATTAACTTTCACCCTTTCTGATCTCATCAGTGGAAGTAACTCCATAGAAAACTTTTCATATTTTATTTACCTTATACGTATGTCTCTTCATTCTAATCCCCCTAGCACCCAAATACACTACAAAAAACTGTGATAATTTTAAAAACATCCAGATTTTTTTAATCAATTTTTTTTTTCTTTTTTGAATCAAAATTTTCCCTGACAATTATTATTTGATTGGATACTGTACTACTGGGGAGGGGGGAATCGACTATATTGATGTTGGCTAGTCCAGCAGTAGAAAAAGACAAGTTCAGGTGAAGTCTTGAACTGACTAGATTGTCTGTGTATGAGGAAAATGAAATGTTCAGTGCATTGTATCGTAACAAACAAATAGATTAATGATACGCCTAGAGAGTAGAAACACATTCTAACTCAGCTCTGCAAAGCTTTAAGTCGAAAGCTATTTGGATGCTTAATTCTATTTAAAGCAAGGTTAAGAGATTAAACACTTCAAGGACTTTAGCTTCAGAGCCCAGAAGGAAGGCTACATCCATCTGAAGGGATAATAGATACATTAACTTGTGAAAGCAGTGCCAATTATTTTGACTTAGCCAAGTTCTAGACACATAGGTCTAAATAATGATTTAGTTACTCAAATCAGGATTAAGCCATCAACTTCTATGTTGCAGGAGTGTTAGTTGACTGGTAGCTACAGACAGATCCACTAGATGTTCATCAGGTCTTATACCTGCCTTTGAAGAAAACCTGGGACCTTTTTGAAATACACTGAGGCCTAAATTTCCTAGTATTCTTGTTTTCCAACATACATTATTATATGCATCTATAATAATAATAATAATAATAATAAAAGAATGGCAGATTTGGGATTTAATTGCAAATTTTCCAAAGTTTCAGAGCATGAAGGTTCAAGACACTTGTTTTCAAATCAGATGTTTAAGAAAATGTCTTTTACTCCCCTTTTAGTTTTACAGTGCTGTGAAACTTAGGAACTCAGAGGCTGATGACAGACAGTACTTCTCCAGGGTCTTCAGGAAAGGATCTTCAGACAACTGATTTTTCCTAGGCTCTGGTATCAGATCAGAACTTGAGATAGGTTGGACCTCCAGGACTTGTTTTGCCTGAGGAAACACTGAGCACTGGAGGGATGCCTGAAAGAGTAACTACAAGTCCTATTCTAAGGCACAGCCAAGTGCATAATACAAGACACTTTTATAGCTCTTTCAATTTCTTGAAGGCCAAGGGATCACCCTAGAAATGTGTGTGCACATGTATGTGAGTTTGTCTGAATAATCTACATCTCCAGTGACTTTTGGATTTAGTAGTTGATGATTCAGCCAAACCTGATAGAGGAGTGCAGAAAGATATATATTAAAATAAATTAAGTTGGGCTGATGGATGCATTGCATTATTCAGTCATACAGTAATAGACATTAGACAATATGTATGCACAAATAGTAGAAAACTCTTACTGTATCTTCAACAGCAAGGAACTACTCTATTAGAGCTCAATTTGGCACCTAAAACCAAAAGAAAGAATACAAAACAGATCTGAGGAAATTAGTTTTAGGCATTTATTACTCCCAGAAGTACTTGCTTGTTTTGCTATTCCATGCCAATGCTTATATTTCAAGGTCTGCATCCCTTCCTTTCTGTTAAAGCAGTAGGACATTAATTCTAGACAGACCATAGATCATTTTATTCTAAAGCTGCTAAATGTTTCTTCAGATTAAATGTTAATCATGAACTCTAAATTTTATTTCAAGGGAAAATGTTTTTCCTCTTTTTTTTTTGTTTGTTTGTTTGTTTGTTTACACCTCACTTCCTACTTTCAAAGGAAAGTCTGCAATTTGGCATATAAATCATGGAAGAAGAGATACTCTGATGAACCTGCAACAACATTAAATATGAACTTATATACCTGCAGGTTCCAGTGTATTTCTCAAGAAAAGGAACAGTCCAATTCCAGATTCAGGGGAACAAGCTGTATAACCCAGAGTTAACAAAATGAGATCAAATTTTCATTCTATCATACTCAAAAATAAAGGTGCCTTTTAACTATCAGAATCAAAAATAAAGGTCTCTTTGAACTATAAGCATGAAAGGAAGACTGGGATGCAGCAGTTTGTTTTTTCACTCCCATTATCTCAGGTTTATGTCCTTCCTGCAGACTACTACTAACCTGAAACAATTCTGCCTCTGTCTTTTCTAATGCTTCATAGACGTTAATAAGGGCTTGACACACCTTCCTGTACTTCCTGCTTATCGACAAAAAATAATAAAATAAAATAAAATAAATAAAATAATAAAAGATGCCCTTGCTTGTAATTGCAAATGATGGTGTCTGCCTTTATCTGTTAAGATAGGTGACTTGAAACCTCCCTGGCCTACACCCCCACCTCTGCCTGCAGGGCTGGTGCCTAATTTCAGGCGTGTTCCATTACTTATGAACACGCAATCGATACTGGCTGCTGCAAGGTGTTTACAAGTCATGCTTCAAAGAAAATTGCAGGGAAGATAATATCCTTAAATAGATCTAAACATATCATATTTAAGGTCGTTGCAAATTATATTTCTTAAAAACAATAAAATAATGTGAGAAGAAATACAGTTACTAAGAAAAAAACTGAATTCCTTGCAGAAACATATCTACTAAATATTCCATTTTAAGCACTGAACTGAGATGTGCTAGTTCTGGATCATTTGTTGTGCACATCAACTGTTGGCAGGAAGCCAAAATGCAAGCATTTTACACATTTTTAAGTAAATATTTGTTCTTTTTTAGATGGCTTAAATTAGAGGAAAGGATTTCCAGTAGAGAATGATTCTTCATTCTTAAAATGGAAGAATTATAAGATTAGTTGTAACTACAAATAAGCTATACTGAAGTGCTTTTTCATACCTCTCATGAACACTTTCCTGAGAGGTGGTTTGTTACCTTCAACTTTCTGTGGATAGAGCCATATGGTTCCACCACCCACAGACTGGAAATCCTGGTGGCAATATCTCTTTTACTACTCACTTTCAACAGACAGACTCAGCTGTGTTTGTCGTCAATATGCCTTTTCTTCCAAGAGCCTATGAGAGCAGATGAATTGAAATGACCCCAATCCAGCTTCTCCATAACAAAGCATTATTCACACAGACACAGAGAAAAGGGCTTAAACAAACAAAAGACACCTCAGCTTTCATCTTTCCATTTGAACCTCACTAAATTCAGCTTTACCCTGCTACTTCTATCTGTAAGCTAGGTGAGACAGGTTGTTTTGCTTCAGCTCACCTGTGTGCCCCTCAGAATCAGTCATCATCTGCCCCCATGCAGCTGCTGATAGCCTATTTAACCTCCCTTCTTCTCTTGAATCAGTACCTAAAATGTTTTAATGTCCTGCTTGGGCCTGAAAAGGGTAAATTTGCCCACCAATTCAGTATCTGGCAGAGGCGATTTCCATTTCAGATCTTCCCTATTAGTTCCCACAATTACCGTGGATATTTTTCTCAGACGCTTTCATGATTTTCTTTCATGTTTGTTTCCCTTTGCAGTCAGGCAAGAACATAATAATTACAGAAAGTTAGGTGCATATGATAATTGTTAAAAATATGCATAGCTTCCCCCATCATCCAAAGTAATAGAAACAGACTTCAGTAGAGGTGACAGCATCATTCCCTCACTGTTTCATGGTTTAATCGGTCACAAGAAAACGTTTTCTTATTCTTCAGTATGTTAAAATGCACATATTAAACTACACTTATTTAGTAGGATGTTCGAAATACAGACACTAAAGCACGACCCATAACATAGGTGTGCTTTAGACTAATAGATTACTAAATTGGAAAAATAATAGATTACATGTATGCAATTTAAATAAACAGCAAAATTCTTCTAAATATTCTGTACTTCTAAAATGGAGCTGGACTACTTTGAAGACACACATTACGTTGACCTTTTCTGAGGCAAGCAGAAGTGGAATTCACCCCTACCTACCCGTGCCTCTGAGCTTCAGCTACTCTGAGCACCACTTCTTCCTCTTACTGTAAGTGTTACAAACAGTAGGCTTCACCTGCGGAAACTACAGAAGTTTCCCAAGTACCATATCCTCATGCAAGTACTATTTTACAATATTCTGGAGAAGACACTTTGGAATACAATGTGGAGAATGAGCTCTCTTAAGCGGATGATGGACAAGACTATCAAATATAATATGATCCATTTTGCACTCAGCATTTCTTACTCTGTTCAGGGAAATAAGAGTAGGTGGCTTAACATAGTGAGCTTTGGTGTTACTGCAGTACAGGTTATTGCCATTCAGAACTTGTTATGTTCCCAAATCTAATATACCCTCCCTTTCTCTATGTTTGTTGGCCTGTGAGTAAGTGCTAAATTAAAGTAGGTCACAGCTAGCAGAGGACTAGAACTGCCCAGTACTGCAGGCTTTCCATTTCCTTGCTTTTGTGCACTTATATCACACATGTGGTAAGTTTGGCTGCTGTGAAATCAAGCTGAGCATGTATTAAGCTGTTTAGAGAATATGCATCATTCTAAGAATATAAAATGCAACAAATTGCTTAATACATGGCAAACTACAGTTACTTTTACTATATATGCAAAGTTACTAAACATAGTTGTGAAATGTCCAAAACTTCCATCAGAGATTGTTGCACAGAAAGTTGATCAGGAATTCAATAACAATACTATAGCTGCCCTCCTTTGTAATACCTTGGTAAAATCTACAGATATGACAGGTACCTACAAGCAGTGCACTACCCTCATCTGAGCAGCCTGCTGTGTTGAAGATGAAGCACAGCATGATAACATCAGTCTCCCCTGATAACACTTCTGAATGAAAGTGACCACAGGACATATTATTACGTCATTTGGGCAGCTTTGGTGTTGTGCTTTGGTCATTTTATTCTATCCCCAATTAAACAGAATGGTGTCACATGTTTGATGTTCAGTGAGAAGAAGGAAAAACATTACACAAGCTGACATTTGCTAATTTTGCTTTCTAATGAAGAAAGCTTAGCTGTATGACTTTAAAATTAGGCAAATTCCAGACATTTCAGGGAAGGGAAGGGAAGGGAAGGGAAGGGAAGGGAAGGGAAGGGAAGGGAAGGGAAGGGAAGGGAAGGGAAGGGAAGGGAAGGGAAGGGAAGGGAAGGGAAGGGAAGGGAAGGGAAGGGAAGGGAAGGGAAGGGAAGGGAAGACTCATTGCTGTAATTTAACATCTAGGGAACTCGTAAAGTTTATTGCAGTGAGACAGTAGGCTAAATAATTTCTGCCATTTTATATCCTTTCCAAAACCCACATGTAGCATTTGTCTACTTTTCTAACCAAAGAGTCTTTGCCAGGAAAAACAGATGATCTGATAACTGGAAGCAGATATAACGGTGAAATTAAGCCTGTAAAGGGAAAAATACTTCCTATGGTTAAACAAAATATCACTTCCATAACTATACGACGGACATCATTTTTAATTATTAACAGGTGCTATCCCAATTCAGTGAGAACTGTCATGGTCATTGCAACCATGCTGAAACCTGGTTGCTAGAGTCCAAATAAAATTTTAAAACAAACAGACAAACACTGAAGTGGTTGCTATTCAAATATTATGTACTTTTATAAAGTATATGAAAATACTATGTTGTTATGAGCATCATGAGTATGAAGAAGGCGATGAGGTGGAATATACACATTAGAAACATAAGTGACGGAGTCCATTCAGCTAAGAATCAGAGCAAAACACTGCAGTCTGCAAATTTTTGCTAGCCCTTCCGTTTAAAAGCCAGACATTCACAGAAAACTATTCAGTTCTTTTTCTGTATAAATTGCAGAAGACAGCAAAATACCATCACAAAAAAAAAAAAAAAGCTATTTCCATAATATTTTCATCTTGCCAAACCAAGAAAGTTCACATCTGTTCAAACCCATTCATGAGATAAGGTTTGTGTTTCTAAATTTTCTTAAGTCCCAAGTCCTTATATCTTTTAGAGTAATGCAGTAAGTCTAGCCTGAAAGTCTGGAGTCTGTTTTGTTTTGTTAGTGGTTTTTTTAACCCAATCTCTCAGGCTTTAAATGGGGAAAAGTCTCATCAACATTGTCAGATTTTTCCTTTATGAAGATTGTGATTTTCTCGTAACAGCCACATCTGAGCTGCTCTGTAAGAGTACATCTTGATACATCACGAGCATCAAATTCCTTGACTACCCATATTGATTAGCTTAAAGGGCCACTGATTCCTTCCCTAAATAGCTCATGAAAAAATTTAAAATACTATCCTTCTCCTGGGGAATTTGCCAGTGCTTGAGCTGCCCAAAAAGTATATGCCACAACACCATCAGCTCAACCATGTTACAGCTCAGAAGCAGTAACTATCCGAGATGTTGTTCAAAAATACTCACCCACGTGTAACCTTATTTCTTGGGCTGCCCTGCTGTTATGATAACACCAGCACACATAACAGAAGTGTTGCCTGTAGTAAGGAAAAGGAAGCCCCCACCAACAAAGCATGACCAACATAAGTGCACTCACACCCTCAAGTACAGATCTGCCCAGATAGGCCAATGTAGCTGCCTGAAGATGGATATCTTCCTCTTTTAGAGATGAGGTATTGGGTACCAACTCTGTATCTGCCAGGTATGTACCAAATAGCTGTATCAGCCAATAAAGATCAAGTGTGCCTGTCTGCCTTGGAAGTAACCAGTTCTGCCTCAGCCTTCACAAATGTGTGAATGAAGAGTTCCCAGCTCAGGTTCAAACAGTCAACACTTTTACTCTGCCAGTCTGCAGAAGAATTTGAAAGAAGGTATTAGTGAGGATAAAAAATAGCTCCTGTGCATCATGAAACACTCTCCTCACATTTCAATACCCTGTTGCTGCTTCTACAGTTCACTTACAATTCACTACAAAATCCAAGAGCTAACTTGAACCAACCCTCCTCTCTTCCACAAGCCTTCCTAACATCCTTCATAGCTTTTGTCAAGTATCTCACTTGAAGTCTACTTCCCAGAAAGTACCAGCATCAAAACTCAAGTACTGCATTCTTACAGACAATTTACAGAGCTGTGCTGGAGGCAGATGGAGGAAAACACCTGACACTAGGTATATTGCCATTAATCTAAAGGATAAGAATTTCTCTGTACTCTGTAATCACCTTTGTACATCAAAAAAAAAAAAAAAAAAAAAAAAGGGTCCTTGCTTCCAGTTCCTGGGCTTATCAAAGAGGTCACGAAGCAGTCTCAGTCATCTAGCGCTGGTACTCCATCATGCTATGTCCATCTCCATCAGACTTTGAATTGCTTGGGGGCAACATCTTCTAATGAAATGTGGCATCTTAGCATTGCTAGTGCACTGTAGAGGAGCAGCAGGTCAGACTGCGAGTGTATGGGTGAAAAGCAGTGACATTAGACATACACATGGATATATAGATAAGTAAATCCATGCCCACAACATAATCAATATTCTGCCCATGACATAATCAATAAAACTAAAGAGAAATGAAGGAGACTGTAGCAATTTAATCATACTCATAAATTGGACCACCTTCTTGCATATTACCTGTAGTTGCTGTCAATCAGAAGATGTGAAGGTAAAACCCAGACAGTAACTCATATTTCAGCAATTGTACTGGGAGCTCACAGTAGATAACACAATAGTAGATAACACATAGTCTCTTCTGGACTTAAGATCTATGACTATTAATGAAAATAAACATAAATGCTCTTTCATCATCTGTCTTACAAACTATAATAACATCATGCTAAGAATTAAGGGCCAAGTTCTATCCTGAAAGAGGATTTCAGCTCACATGAAAACAGAAAGAAGGCCACCCATTCAAAAGCAGAAGCAGCATTTACTTACAAATATTAACAACGCATTTATAACATATAACTTTTTTTAATGTGTAATAAACATGTATTTGCTAATAATAATAATAATTATTATTATTATTAATTGGTTTTCATAATAAGCAAGGAAACAAGCATAGGGAAAAAAAAATAGATTGACAGGAGTTAGCAAGAATGGGTGGTCCCTAAGGGGAAGGAGGCAAGGAACAAACCTGGTGCAGGTTGGGCCATCCTTTCAATGATGGGGTACAGTCCCAGAGCACTGGAAAGTGATAAGGACAGGATGCTGCAGCAGCAGGTCCCAGTGACTATCCAGTGATCTTCCAGCAAGCAGCTCGAGCCCAAGATTAACCCAGGAATTGCAAACAGGTCTGAGGACAGGCACACCCACAGCAGTCCAAGGCTGAAGGCCCAGGGCCCAGCTGAAACAAAAGCCCTGGGCAGGAGGGGAGGTGGACATCACATCCCCCCTGAACAGGCTGGTCAGGGCCTTTTGACTCTGCAAGGACTCTCATGGCCCTGGCAGGGGGAGAGGTTTTGTGGCAAAATATTCTAGCTTTAATCTCGTGTAATCTGAAATGGGAAAGTCTTTGAATTCCCCAAGCAAGTGTTTGTGACAAAGATCTCAGTTTGGTTTTCATGACTGTGATAATTTATTAGGATTAGAGAGAACTGTAATTTCTAGATCAGCTGTTACTCACAGATTTATGGATTCAGTGCTTATATTTTGCAGCTGACTAACAGCTGACTGAGACCAAAATATTGTAAAGCTTTCCCAAGAGAGCATGGAGTCCAGACTGACTTCTATTTTGCATATATTTGCAGTGTTATTGCCAATGTCGAACAAGATACTTTGAACAACATACGGTAAAGTATGTTGCAATGTAAGACTTGTTATCATTGGTTAAATGCTACATGTTAAGGCCAATATGACCCATACATGTCTCATTCAGTTGCTTATCCAGGATACAAGCGAGATGGAATCATAACTATTTGCCAAATGAAAGGTGCACAGATATCTCAAAATCAATACTAGAATTTTTATAAAGACTATGCATAGTGAGTTAGAGAGGTCATATTTATTGCTGAGCTGAAAAGTCTCATGATGACTGTAAACTTTCACCATAACTGGGCTAAATATGATACTTCTTTGAAATATATCACAAGACTAGTTCACGATATTTCTAGTCTATTCTAGTTTCTTTCCTTTTTAACTGTCAGTCTGCATCAAAAAAATGAAAGAACCATCCCCTAAAGTCTTTTGCTTTTACTAACAGATATATAAAGAACAAGTAGCCTGAGGCTTAATACTTTTCAAGCTTTTAAATATATTTTTTTCAATTTAGAACATGTGCATGTCATTTCAGTGGCAGTTCAGAACCAAATGGTTCCCAGTTCAAAATGTGAGTTTTCAGATCAGATCCGCTGTGTAAGAAATAGTTGATGATATGGATGATATGGAATGCATTTACAGTATATGATAACCCAAACTGACAGAAGTAAGGATTCATTGACAAAGGAAAAGCAAATTCCAGGGATCCAAAAATCCCCAACATGGCAATGTGTCAAACAAAATGTCTTTATTCATAGCCCCTACACCTGACTGTTTTGTTCAATGACAAAGTATCAAAGGCTTAGCCAAAAAGCAATCAGACATCTGGGCTGTTCCATTTCTAAATGCTAGTCTCTCTGTTTTTTTTAAAAAACACTATCAGTCAGCAGAGAGAATAGAATCATTGTGCCAAAAAAAAAAAAAAAATCACTAAGGGTCAGCCATAATACACAGGCAGTTCTTTCAAAAATTCATGGCTTTATTTCTGTGATCAATATTTCAAGCATCAGTCATGAATTAATAAATATTGATGGCTCCAAATTCCTAACAATACAGATCTTCCTGCAGTATTAAACTGAATGAGGAATCATGGTAGGGAACACATAACAGTTTCCTATATCTAGACATGAACAAGGACAACTGTGTTCATCTATTAATTAAATGTTAGAATGGAGTGAATAATTCAAAGTGAAGTGTTTGTTTGACAGGTCTATTCTTTTACTGATCACCTTCTTGAGAATGGTTATGGCCTCTTCAAACTCATTGTTTCAAAGGGTGGACTGACCATGAATAATTCAGTCCACTCATTCATTATTTTACTACTGCAATTTGTGTTATCTTTCTCCAGGTTTATTTATTGGCTTAAGGCAAATGGAATGAATAAGCAAACTCTTCCCAATATAAAGGTCTTTATGAATGAAGATTTTAGACACGTCCTGAGATGTATTAAGCATATCAATTAGAGATTGTCTATGACATTAATTGCATCACTGTGGAATTGGAATCTTGGAAAGGAAACTGCTAAAGAAACTACAGAGAGACTGCTAAAATTACCTTCATCTTAGAAAAATCACCTATCTATCACAAATATATATATATATATCTTCCAGTGTATAGAATTCTGAATATTGCCAAGATTTTCTTATTTTTTTTATAGTGTGTGTACCTCATTTGACAGTCTCTGCAGGACATCCAGTTTTCCCTTCCTGTTTTGATGGAACTGACACCACAGCAGCTGCAGTGGGAGAAAACAAAACAAAACAAAAACCATAACATGTTCTAAAAACAGATTTTTGTGAATGCAGCCCTAGAAAAATTAGTCAGGACAAGTTAAGTACTCCCTAATTTTTTCACTTGACCATATCACTGCAAGGATAGCTATTCTAATAATATTATAGCTACTGTTGTAACGTAGGCCACTTCAGGCTAAATGACATGGTTGAACCCCTGAAAAGCATCATACAGCTAAAAGTCGTCAGTGGTTTACCATGCTGATCCTACCAGCTGAAAGTATACTGTGATATGTGCTCACGAAATCTTGAAGCAAAATATTATTTATATTTCCATATTGACTAGTGAGATGTTCACCAATATACACTAATTGCACAGCTGAAGGTTAAATATTACCTGTATGTACCCAAGCTGCTTCTGTCAGGAATTATCTTAAACTGTAAGGTTCATAAAGTCTGAAATCATTAAATCAAATGTAGGATAATGAAGGAGGGGACTGTAGTCTACTCTGCAATGACAAATCAAGAGAGAATATTTGAATAAAAGTGCATCCAATAGCTTCAAGAAAAGGTATAATTAGAAGTGGTGAGGAGAACGTAAATATTGTATGCAAGCACCTGGCTGACAACAGAGGAAGCCAGCAAGTACCATCTTAATCTAATAAACCTCCACCCACTCTGTTTGAAAAGAAGGTGGGGGCTAATACAAAAGGTTTCTCAAAATTTTAACATGGACTGTTATTACACATTTCAAGGTATTTATTATTGCAGCACCTGCTAGTGCCACCAGTGTTAGAAGGAATGTCAGCCTTTTTTATCTTAAGTCCCTGCTCACAGGGCTTTTTATGACGACCATAAAAAGGGGCTGAAAGCTCAAACTAGGCAAACAGGGATTCTGTTGTTTTTCCAGAGTATGAAGAGCATTGTGATGCTGGTGGATTTTGGGAAATGTTGCATACATTTTACACTTGCAAATCTCACTCTCAGCTCTTTTTCTCTTATGTATTTTTACAATGCTTTGGCTTGTTTAAAGCAGAATAAATACAAGTAAGCAAGAAAAAAAAAGAAATAAAGAATATATTTTTGGTCTTTTTTCTTTCATTGACTCACATTGTTTGCATTTTTAATAGCTTCAGTGTTGCTTTAATATATATGTATATATCATACTACTTTTTGGTACATGTTCTTCATTTTTAGGGACAGTTTAAGTCTCTCTTTGTTTCTGAAATACTAATATTTAAATATGTCAATTATATTTTTAATGAAGGACCAGTGATTAGCTTCAGCAGAGCCCAGATACAATTTGGATGATTTATTGGGAACTGGTGTGTGACCAGCACTAACTCATCTTCTAGAAAAAAGAGAGAGAGATGTTTAAATTTCAGTGCCTCAGAGCATTAAACTAGGTACTTTCATGCAATATATATGATGTTAAGGAAGCTCAGCAATATCAAAGTGAGACTATACGGTTATTTCTTTCTTGATATAAAACACATTTATACATTTACTACTGGTAAAACAAGAAGCTTAGAAGATCCTTTGTGAGATTGGTTTACTGGTGTGGGGATTGAGATACACAGCAGTATGAGATTTTACTACCTAAAGTAGATAGATAATAGTTGAAATAGACTAGAGAGGAACAGAAAGGTGTCTCCTGTTTAAGAAGGATTTTGAATGTACAGCTCATGACATGCAGGTCTGTAGTTTCCCTGAGGTACATGGCTGGCTGTCACAGACCAGTGTGGCTGCTCAGCCCATAGTCTGATGTCTCTGATGTCACCTAGGTGAGAGCTCCCTGCTTCTTCTGTGTGATCCAGAAAAGGGACACCTGGGAGAAAACTTTGATGGGCAGTAGTCTTCCCTCAACATTACACAAAGGGATGTTGGTAGAGAAAGCCCAGTCAGCCAAACAACCTCTTGTTGTTCTGTGCTTAAAAGCAACTAAGAGAACATCTCGTAAACGAAGTAGACCTGAGTATAATAAGCATTTCAGAAACAGAGCAGTCTGTCCAGAGTCAAAAGAAATAAAAGTGGCTTATTACCCATACGTGCAAATGAGAAATTATATCTGAGGTAGGCTGAGAATAGGATTAATTGGGGAGGTGAAGTAGCCTGGGAGCAGCGGTGGAAAGCACATAGTGCTTGAACAGATAAAGTCTGGAATATTTGGGATGGAATAATTTGTTGTAATCTGCTGGCAAACTAGTCCATTCTTCCTGAAGCAATTCTCATCTCAATAGAAACCCACCAAAAAAGAATATATGTATATATATATATATATATATATATTTTAGCTCTGGATGTGTACTGGAGCTGTAGATTGGACAGACCTTCTCCTTCCTTGTTCATCAACAGTGTTAAAGACAAACATGTCAAATGTTATTAAAAAAAAGCTAATAGGATTATAAAACCTTTCTTCTGTATCTGGAGAAAAATAAATAAATATATATGAAGTTGAGATAAAAGAGAATAAACCCCTTAAAGCTGTAACAATCTGTGGCCATAATTACTTTAATATAAACTGGCCACACACATTGTCAAAATGAGGTGTGAAAAAGCAATTCTTCAGTTTTATAAAAGTTGAATAGTACTGGCAGCTTTAGCAAATACATGAAGAAAAGCTCATCCTAAGTAACACCTAAGGAATTTGATTAAAATTTGGATTGAACATTAAGAGTGACTTAGCTGTAACTCTTGCAACACCGTAGTACAGAGGGAGTGTTACCAAGTAAGGAAATCTGAATGTACTTTCCCCTTTCCTATCTTCATTAAACGTGTTTTCTTAATCCTGAATTCAGTTCCAGGGTCTGTCTTTCTAAATAAATCAGCCATGTTTCTCCTTCACAAATGGGATTTCATTTTGTAGATCTTATGTTAATTAATCATGAAGAAAAATTTGAAGGAGAAGTGTCTGGCTAAGTTTACCAAATGTTTTTCAAGCATAATGACAGTCTCTTTCAAGAGACTTTGAAAACGATCTCACTCAACAAGACAGACTAGCAAATAACCCCTGAATGGCAGTGAAGCAAACTTGAACGACATTTAAGAGGGAAAAGCAAGCAAGCAGAGGGATTTCTGATGGAGATGGTGCAAGAGGTTTCACAATCACTATTTTTTTTTTTTCAGAAAAATAAAATCCATAGCCAGAACCACTGCTGAACCTCTATAGAGATCAGAGCATAAATAAATGCTATGGGTACAAAATGTTGTTTCTTTGTCTGCATGGGTAGTTTGTTTTTCTGTAACTGTCTGTCTGGAACGAAGGACAATTTCTGCAGGAGACAAGACCTTTGGTTACTTGTCTCTGTTTTAATTAAGGTTGGAAGACAGAACCATGGTGTGCTGGTAGCTCAGAGACCTGCAAAAAATCTTTGCTCCCCATGGTTGCACTTTTGCTTAAGATCTTGAAGGCTATTAAGAGTACTTGAAAAATTATTTATATGAGTCATACAGAGATGACCATGAGCAGAGTGAAGTTCAAAAAATTGTCTCCCAGCTCAGAAGCTAAAACTGGCTCAGTCTAGGATTGTTTGTTTGGGGCATTTTTTTTGTTTGTTTGGTTGGTTGGTTTGGTTGGTTTTGTTTTTTTAAATAAACTTGTATAGGAATTTCATATCACATTACAACTGAAAAAAGGAAAACAAAATCTTCAAATTTAACAACTCTAAAACCAATATCCAAATTATATTTAATACAGTGGAACTCAAAACAAATGAAGAATGCCTTCAGCCCTGAACAAAGACCAGTAGAAAATGAAAATGAAAATCATCTGATGAAAGAATAAAGTTATTCTTTCTTAATGCAGCAGAAATTGGTGATTCAACTGCTGGAACAGCACAAAGCAAAATAGAAAGTATTTGTAGACAAGAGAACAGAACCTAATGGATATTTTCAGTAAGCCTAGAAGCTCTGTTACCACTATAGTGCAAAAACAATGGTTCTACCTCTCCAATTCCTTGCAATGATTGTTTCGCCAATATGTAGTATGAAAGAAACAAAGACTAATAATTGCTTGTCAGCATTGAAGAAACATGACAGGCATCAACCATCAGAAGGGGAATGTCACTTTACTGCTGCATGTGATAGTAACAGGCTGATTTCTTTTGGAAGTCACATAGACCTGTTTGGGAGGTCTTTAAGAATGCTTGTTTTGCCATAATAATAAGGCAATTTGCTTTTTCAAATCTGTTTGAATAAAACTTAAATAGGCACCAGTGGTCTTAGGAACTCTACATGGAGTACCTTACAAAAATCTGACAGTCACATCCTAGGCCTCACTGCGTCCTGAAATTCAAGAGTCAGTAGTTATAGACTAGAGAAACCTAGTTCTCAGGATCCTTTTCACTTTTTAAGTAATGGTCTGCCCTAAGAAGGGGTGTAGAATCTTCTCATACATTAAACAATATAGGAGACCAGTAAACCAAGATCTACCTAGATGCTTGGGCCATAATGATAATTGCCAGCTTAATTGGTGTATGAACAAAAAAATGCTTATTACATTAAAAAGGTGGTTTAAATATATACAAGCACATTTTATTAAGTTTGGGAGAATTAAAAATATTTTAGCCCTGCAGACTAATATTTTTTTCCTACAATAAGAACAAACACTTCCCTGAGAAAATATGACAAAAGTTCAAAAAGTTTATGACTTAAAAGTTAAGGAGTCTGCCACATTTATTGGAAAAAAAAAAAAAAAGAGAGAGAGAGAGAGAAAGAAAGAAAAAAAAAGTGCTTATTGATGGAAATAAGGTTACAGATGTACATAGAAGTATTTCTGGAAAGAAAGAAAGAAAGGCCCAGAATTTTATACCTAAATTCCAAAGCAAAAAAAAAAAAAAAAAAAAAAAAAAAGTCTGCAGCTAATAAGCTTTATTCCCCTGGTAAGTATTTTGCTACAGACTGTGGAATTGCTCTAGAGAGGTTGACAGATGCAGAGACTAGGTGACTCAGTGAACAATACTAGGCTACCGAAACTTCCACCTCTAAGCTGACAGCTAAATGCAACACAAGGTAGAACTAGATGATATTCTGAAAACAGTGTAATGTTTTCTTAAGACTCTTTAATTCACCACTGGGACCATTTTTTATAAAATATTTTAATATGATGGTTGTTCAGGGACGGTGCTAATGATGCTTAAATCCATTTTCATATATCAGAAGTCTGGTCATCACCAGTACTTTCTGACAGCCTCAGACTTATGGATGTAAGGGACACAGAAGATGAAATATCACCCCAGAAATTATCTCTCCCAGTAAGATTTGAGACACATTAATAGATTAGTGTGGGGGAATTTACATCAGGTTTTCTTAAACAACAGTACATCAATAGACAAGTTCAGTCCCCAAGGCTATCAAGTCAAAAGCTTTCATCATTTTGTTACCTTCCAAAAAACTCAGAAGACATTCTCGGAGAATCTGGATTCATATAAATCTATGAAAGATAAATCAATGAGCCAAATAACACCACAGGGTATTAAGAGAACTGCATTATTTGAATACACAAAAGAATGTTCAATGCTTTGTGCCATACAAACCTTTTGGTGAGTATAACTTTTCTAACCACTATCTTAACCAGAAGGGTTTCTTTTAAGATTAATATATATCCATTTTCTGACACAGGGTAGTCTATTTATAACCAATGTTTAACTTCTCTGGGATTTTTCTTTTAGCATGATGCTTTGAAAATATATGTCCTTCACTATAACATTTTGCATTTAACAAGCAATAGTTTGGATTCATTTAATTAGATGATTTTGACATGCAGAGATGTAGGTATGACTTACATTTTTTCTTATTTATTCCTGTGCATTATCTTATTTTTGTGGGTAAGTATGACTGGATGTTAACATTAAAGAAAAAGAAAATAGCAACAGTATATTCCCATTTTTACTGCTCGTCACAATGCCCTTCCAAAATGCAGATTTTTACTTTGTTGTCAGAATCTCCGTAGCAGATATAATGAAGATAGAATAATTGCAACATAACATGAGAAAAGTGTGTCCTTTTTGGTTAACATCTTGAGGCGACATATTTTCTTCCTCTAATTTTTGAGCAATGTATGTAACTCTATCATATTTACTGCAGGCAGTTCCCAGAGGATTTTCAAGAGAGGTCTTCCTCCTGTGAATAGGACAATTCCCTTGCAAGTATATATTCCAGAAAAGGATGAATGTATAAAACTTGAAGGTGGCTGTTACCATTCTCCGGCTGCACCTTGAACTTTACACCTTGTCTACACTAAGGATGTTTTGGGGTAAGTTTCACACCTAGACTAGTGAACTCATTTTGACTTCTGTCAGCATTTTAGCACCATATTGATAGTGCATGCATACACAGTTCTCAAAACACTGCCAGAATATGGTGGTATAGATATTTCTAAGTACAAACAGTGAAATCAGGTTAATATTAGAAAGAGGGCAATTCCTATTTCCAAAACTTCCTAAATAAATAAGTAAATAAATAAATAAATAAATAAAGCTTACAACAGCTCCTGCAGAGCTATGGACTATATATCATTATGATTTGTGCATTTCAACATTTTTGAAGGATGTAACCCTTTGTTTTGCTTCTAATGTAATGTAGTGCATTACAAAGCAATTCAGTGAGCAGTGATTCTAGGTTTTCGTCCTTGAAGTTAGGATCAGTTTGGGAGATTGTGCAGCAGAAAGAGAAAGGAGAAGACTCCTAGAAGACAAAATAGATGAGAACGGATGGCAGTTTCATTGGAATATTTTAGGGGATAATTCACAATTTCTTACCATTACTGCGTGCATTTAATGATACAATTTCATACCCTTCTGTTAGTATCACCACAATCAGAACTAATAGAAAAGAATTAAAAGATTTCAGAGAGGCCATATTCATATGGATTTGACACTACACCTTTCTTTTTTTTTTTCTTTTTTTTTTTCAGGAGGCTCCAATACTCACCTGAAGTGCTCCTTGATGCAGTCCATAGGCTTCGCCATCTCTTGTGGTCATGGCTCAAATAACCCACTCTTCTGCTGGTCTCTGTCAGAGAATTCACATCTTATGGTACATCAACATTATTATCAAGAAAGGTTGTTGCTGTAAATACGTCTTGAAATGCTTAATCTCTATATATCAAACTTTGATAGCAGTGGAGGTATTGCAGCACAAACTTAAGGCCAGCTTATAACATACTATGCAAAACTTCACTGAAGAAGAGAAAGTCTGTGCTGCTTATCATTTCCTATCAATCAGGCATACCTATACAGTGTAGTCACACCTTGTGTTGCTGGCTAAAATCTAGTTTCAAAGTTTCTTGCTGAGGGTACTCTGAGAATGTCCTCTTCAATGGCTTTGGCACTTAGAGGCAGCCTTGACAAAAATGCACCCTTCTTGACACCTTCTTACTAGCAGGCAGAAAGAAAGCATTAGTCATAGAATCATAGCATCATTCAGGTTGGAAAAGACTTCTACGATCATCTAGTCCAACCTTTAACCCAGTACTGATAAATCTGCCTTGCTAGACCTTCCCATTAGAGGAAAATGGCCAGTATTTTAAGCTGCATCAGAGGATGCAGCAATAAATTTGAACTCCTCCTATCTCAAGTGTTCACAGTACTGGCAGCAGCAATATCCTGGACACAGAAGCAGATTCACAAATGTAACTTCTGAACAGCACAAAACAAGCCTGGAGGCAGCCACACCAATTTCATCTGACCCATGGACATCCACAGTAGATGGCTTTGCATGCTCCTGTTTTTGAGGTTCATAAACGCATAATGCAAGACAGTTTTTCAATGGTAAGAGGGGAACATGGATGAGCCCAGAGACTAGGTCCAGACAGTATGTAAAAGGACACTTTAATAGAACTTTTATAGCAAGGCACAAACTAAGCCCTGTGTTACAGAAAATTTCTGGGGTATTCTTGTCACTAATAATACTGATAGGTTTTAGGAGGTCATGCTAAGGATTCAAGGTCAGATTTCCATAACGTTATGGCAGCACCAGTATAATTCATATTTTATAGTTACTAGTACTAATATCTGGCATTCTGAATCTAAAAACGCCAGCTGTATGTTTACACCATGTTTTACACCTTCAATGGGAGTTGCTGTGGGCACATGTGAACTGATTCTGTCCATGCCCAGAACTGGAAAAAAAAAATCCAAAACCTTAAGTGACAAATATTAGTGATTTATCCATCCTGTGCTAATAATCTCAGCCTCTCAACAGCTTTCATTAGCTTAGTACTTTATAAATGCTCTCACATATCCTTTTTTCTTTCAACTCAGGGCACTGTAGAGTAAGTTTGCACCTACCCACAGTGTACAGTGCACACACTGTGTAGGAGGGCTCCATAGGAAAGATGATTTGCCATCCCCCATGTGGAGCAGTTTGTGCTCTTGGAAAAACAAATGGCTTAAGGACATGATCATCCCCTAACTAAAATGGTGGAAGAGAAATAAGAATGTGCTGGGAGGGATGGAAGGCAGCAGCTGTAAAGTCACTGATTGATTGGTGTGGGAGGGTCTCCCATACAAAACTGACATTGATCTATCTTTTAATCTAACAGCACAACAACAAATCTTAAGGCAATCAATTTTAATGGTATTAATAGTCCCATTCAAATTATTCACTTTCTATCTTAATTTAGGAGGCTGGCTTTATATTTCCTCAGCAGATTTGTCAAATAAGTATTGTTGCTTCTCTGAGACCAGGTTTCCTTACTGCTCCATTTCTTTAGCATGCTTGCTTCTTTAAAGAATGTTACAGTTTCCTCCCAGCACTGAACAATTACTAATTCATTCATTTGCTGCTTGTTGTGATATTCTTTCTTCCATGTATAAATCATTTCCATGCTGGCTTCTGTTTTTCCTTTGGCAAACCACAGCCAGCTTCAACATGTCTTAATCCAACACAGACTCTAATCAGTTTAGATAATCTTTGTCACTTCTGAGTCAAGGCTGGGCACAGGTCAGGACTCTCCATTTTAGTAATTGCCCTCGCTTCATCTATAATTTGCTCTCTTGAATAAACCATCAGCTCTATTTTTTTTCCATTCATTTCAGGCCTCATCCAGTAGCCATGGGAATCAATGCCATATTTCACTCTGGTAACAATACACACTGAGAAAAATTTTGATCACATTCCAGTGTATTGAACTGGGTGAGTGGAGGAAATGGAGCAGGGCTAGGAAAAACCACTTCAAAGCAGAAAGCAATAACTTGAGCAGCAAGCTCATGGAGCTCATAGCCCTGCAACCATATGATCATCTTCCACAGCTGCTTAAGTCTCTGGAATAAGTGAGTAAATAATAAATAAATGAACAGAAGCCAAATTGCTGTATTCCTGTAACCAATAACCAGAGTGATGCAGTAATATTACTTTTCATTTTAATTTGTTTCTAAGTCAAATATGGATATAAATACATGTAAACACCATATGTAAAAGCCATACATCTCTGTTATTCAGGGACTATATCTTCAGTTAAGGGAACACAGTTAAGGGAATGCAATTAAGTAAATACATTTTCAAAGAACTTACTAATTTCAGAAAATTCAAACACTTTGAGGAAAACAATAATAATAATAACATTTCTGTTTACTGGAAGTTTGGAGACTGAGTTTTATTTTCATGTAGTCTTCCTTAAGGATTTGCTACTCACCACTTCCAGAGGCAGGCTTGGTACATTTTTCATCTGACACAGTAAAACAGTTCTCACATCCTTATACTTTCACATTGTGGGTCCTCTTCACTATAGGCCCTGTTAGCCTAATGAATACAGGTGGCTAGTAGTCAGGCAGATTGAGGGATGTTATCTATCACTCAGACATCTATATATGATTCATAAATTTGGCATTTTTCTCACCTAACATAAGCCTGAAAGATATGAATAAAAGGTCCCCATCCTGAAACAGCTGAATCACCTTCCAGAAAGGCTTGTCCTCTCCATCTATTGCAAAGAGAGGGTCTGGTCATTTAAGGCTGAACTTTAGCCAGTTGTTCAAGGATGTGACCAGTTGTGTGGAAATCCATTGTGTGTCTATGGCCCAGTTAACTTTGACCTGTAGCTGTCAACATTAGTTTGTGAGCAAAAGTGTGTACTAACTATGAAGTAGTAAAGATTAAGAGAACAGAGTGAAGTAGTGAGGCTATGCTCATAAGATATGAATTCAGTTCCAGAAGAGAAACATTGGTATGAAAAGCTGTAAAAATTTGGAGGAAAAATAAAATAAAAAATAAAAAAATTAGAGTATAAAGAAAGCAACTCAACAAAACTGAGGAAGAACCCTTTCCACAGAGCAATGGAAGCCAATGCTTTGCCCCAGCTGCATGAACAACAGAGGCTTACCAAATATCTGCACGAATGGGAAAAATGAAAATGTTTAATTTAATAACGTTTGTTTCAGTCCACAATAAGCATATTAACCAGTAAGTACTTGTTTTGTACGCAGAAAGTGTGCATATGAATCTGATTGGAAGTCTTCACACAAGATAAAAGATGCCCAAATAAGAAGTTCTAAAAATTGACTAAGGAACAGATTCAGATCACTAAACATAGGTACATAGTGCCATTTTAGGTTTATGAATGATCTGATAAAACTACAAATGTGATTCGTTCTGTCAGATATGATGCAAGACTTTCTGGATCCCCAGCCTGAAGTCAGGTACGGTTGCCTAAGGTACATCACTAAGTATTCATACTGTGTTCTAAATCACATTTTTTAAACCAAATTAAATTAATCCTACCCTTACAGACTAGACCTGAATATTGGGCAATAAACTGCAGTAGTCATTAAATGAGAAAATAACCAATTTCCCTAAAAGCAGTTTAAGATACCTGCTCCGTGTCTCTTCCATTCTCCAAAAGAGCTCCCTTATCAAGGTTGATAAGGGGTTTGCATCCTCAGATACAGTATGCATATCCTATCATTTTTTATGTGTAATTAGGTAGCCTGGACTCTTGAGTTACTTGTAATAAAACATACAAGATGAAGGGACCATTTCCCAAAGACCTTAAAACATAAACACAAGTTCCTCCCAACAGTCTGCTGGATCAGTAGTCTCTTTCTGTTACCACTTTTTATTAAGAAAATACAAAGAGAGGGAGATGAATGAGCACAGATTAAGCTGGGAGAGAAACAAGATGGGAGAGGTAGAAGAATACAAGGAGAAGAGAGAAAGGAGAGAAAAACTTAGGAAGAGATAAAAAGCAAGGAAAAGCAAAAAATATAAAGACTCATCCCCTGATAGAAAAGAACAGAAGAAATCATTTTATAATGAACATATCCCCAAGGAAAATAGAAAAGAAGATTTTCCTTGAGAATGACTAGAAATAAAAGAAGGCATTGCATTTTTTTCTCTAAGATGTTGTGGTGAGAGAACTGCCTCTGCCATAATTTAGTTAATGTATGAGAATGGAGATAACCCCATCAGAAAATCATCAGTAGCACAGCTATTTTATGGAAAATCACTGCAGAATTTATTCAGAAAGAAGATGCACTTCATGGTACAGCGTAATTATATGACAGTTCCACAGCAAATTATATGACAGTTGCCATTAATAAAATTGGAATGCAGCACAAAATATCTTAACATTTATCTCACAGTTTAATAGTTTTAATGTTTCAAATGCATTTGAAATCCAGGTATAGTATGTTTGGCTGCACACTTAGTAACACCATCCAAAAAAATCCTGTAACCAAAGGTTACTATACGAGTGATGAATTCACTGTGCATAATCACAGTGCTGAGTAATTAATGTATTTTTAGAGCCCAGATTGCAATGTACAACCATATATCACACAAATGTGAGATACAAAGACAAATTGCAGTGTAATTGCTGTGTGCCTATAGAATATTGAGTGTGACTGTAGAGGATTTGACAGCCAAGAGTATGTATGTGTTGTGGCTCCTCAACAATGTGCTGGACAATGCAGTGTTAAAAAAAGTCCCCAAGAAAGTGAGAAATAAATTCATAAAAGGCTCAGCTGGAAGAAGAAGTGAGAATATTTAGAGGAAAAATACTTGATTCATCACCTCTGGAAAACGTGGTGGGACCATGAGGGAAAAGAGTTGGAGATGTTGACAAAATAGCGTGGAGTATTGATTATGAACATCTTATGTAACACCTTTGAAGGCAGCATCTGCCCTTGGACATGATGAGCAAGAAGATGAGAACTGTTTGTCTTGCATCAGCAAAAGGTTTGTGCAGCGGTGTTATAGGAAAGAGTTAAATACTATGAAGGGAGAAAACTTGAGAGAGTAAACCCACAACTAACTGCAGTCTGCACTTCTGTGTCCAGAAAGATACCTCAGCTACGTGTGAAAAGGAATGGGTCACAGGGCTACCCATTTGTGTGAGACATTGTTCTTGCACCATACCTTATCATTTTTACCCTTTTTTCTCTCTCTCTCTTTTTTTTTTTTTTAATGTCTGGAAGCCTTTGGGGTATCGATGTGTTAATCTCATCTAGAGGTTTCTTCTGTAGGAATTCTGTAGGAATTTCTTTAGTGTTTATCTTCATTGCCAAAACTTCAAAAGTGTTCAAAAATCAACAAAAAAAAAGTTCTCACAGACCCTAGCAACTATATATACTTCAGCTTTATAAGCTTCAAACTCTCATAGCCGTTTAGTCAGAGAAAATATGAAACATAGCTTAATATCCTGTCCATGCTGCTAGACACATCTGGCCAGAAACTGAGAAGGCTTGGAGTAAGGAACCCTACAGAAGAAAATGTATGCAGTCACCACAATCCTTCATCTTGTTCAGTCGTTATATGATTGTTTCCCAACATGACGATTTCTCATTGATTTGGCTTGAAAAGTAAAGCCTGAGCTGTCATTCCCTGACTAGCCCAGAAAACAAACCCGAGCAACAAAAAGGCTGTATAAGAGCTCCTCAATTACTTTAAAAAGAGAAAGTGAGAGAGATTTGGTCATCAAGTTGAAAGGCCATGTTTCTTGGATGTCTATAAATTGTCATGTGAACCATGTAAAGTTTACAACCTTTCAATCTTTTCCTTTTTCTTTTTCCCTTCTCTTCCAGCTAGAGGACACATGGCAAATGTATCTTCTGTTTATTTTAGTTGATCTCTAATAATTATACCTTCTTATTCATGTGTTATTAATACTTGTGAGTCCCAGACATGGAGTAAAAACCTGGGGTCCTTGACAATGCATACACAGATAAGAAAGGTGTCCTTTATTCTACACAATTTTGGCAAGTAATTTACTAGACAATAAACTAAATGCAGCCTTTCAATGAGTGCACAGATTGGTGTAACTTGATTGAGAAACTGGGATTGTTGTAGGGGGAGTCTGAAATTAATTTCTATAATATTGATTCAACTGGGCAGTTAAGTCCATCAAGGCAAGACAAAAGAATGCTTTATGACCCTTTTCTTAATAGAAAGAGAAAGACAGCTGCAAATTTTCAAAACACTTCACCTGCCATCTCCTACGTTTCCATTCTGATACCTGCTCCCACAGCTGTCATTTGCTAAGGATGCCCTGGAAAAAACTAGCAGTTCACAAGCGTTTCCTTTCCCATGAGAGCAAACCATGGATCTTGGAACAGGTGGTGGGCAGGGTCTCCAGCCTAAATTACATACTGCCAATAGAGGTCCAGACTTTTTCAGGTGGAAGAAAGAAAATCCAAGTTTCCATGCACAACAGGCTGTTTTCCTTTGAAATTCTGAATGAATTAACAACCAGGGTATTATATAAGAAAAGGATTGTTCATTTATTTCCCTAGAAGTCTGGTAAAACTGTGAAAACATACCTTCTTAAAAAAGGCTGGGGAGCTATGGGCAGCTATGGCAACCATGAAACAGTTTAAAATAAGATATGACCTTATCCCTCCTCATCCTCTTTGCCTATAGTCATCACTTGCAGACCACTCTGTTTCTGCGATTCACTCATAGCTTTTGACATTTTATGTGGACACTGGGATAAGGCTATAAGAGGAGAACAATGCAACTGGCATGGCAGAGCATTCCCTTTCCCTCTACCTCCAGCTTCCCATCCTCCCCAAGTAGAGCACAGACAAATAACATGGCTGAAGCCTTTTGACATCTTGGGATCAATTTCACACTTTTATTCAGGACACTGTACTAGGAAGACTTCTGTTTATCTGAGCTATCAGAGAAGTCAGATCTGAGGCCTATGTGGTTTTTTGGTATAACAAAGTCAACCAGAGCATTTCAGGCCTTTTCTGTGACTATTTAGAGGAGGGAATCCAGTGAAAATCCAGTGAAAAATATAAATGTTACAATAGCAAGACTTATGTCCATCTAGTGCTGCAGACCCCCCATTAGTGTTAAGACCTATCCAGCTTTAGAGTTCAGAAGGTGAAAATTTCAAAAGAAGAATCAAAGCTGTTGTTTTCTGAGAGTAGAACAAAATGTTTAAACCACAGTGGAAAGACATGGAAAAGTAGACATATCTTTTCATAAGCTTTAAATAATTCTGATATTTCTTAACAACAGTCATTCCGAGTCTCTTCACTATTTGCAAATAGAATATTTGGTAATTTTCTTTAAAAAAAAATAGTTAATATACAGTTATAATACTTTCGGATGTCTTATCTTCTTTCTTGGAACACAGGTTTCATTGTATTTCAAGTAGTCAACAAATCATTTATGAAGATAAATGTCATAAAATTTTAAACATTATTTTGTCTTTCTTACTACCTCTCTTTCTAATTATATTTTGATTTCTGAGACTTTGAGATATACAAAGTCACTTTTAATGTTTCCTCTCCAGTGAAGAGGGCTAGAAGCTGATGTTTTTCTTTGAACAGTTTCTTCTGAAACTGGGTTTCTGACAAAATTCCATAACTCTAGGAAGCCATCTTCTAAAGTAGTAAAGCAAATACATAATGTAGTTGCAACATTGCCTATCCTTCCTTAATATGAATATAACAGCTGGTGGAAGAAAAACTAAACTGTAAACAAAAAATTTCACAGATGAAAGATTCTGCTTTCAACAAAAAACACATGTTTCAAGATAAATATTTTCTTTTGAAATTTTGTTTTTATTTTAATCTGAAAATGATATGGAAATCTTTTACTGATGGGAGTTGCAAATTCTTCTGATATGTTTTTCCTCCACTGCTTAATCACCTTCTCTGTGTAAAGATGTTTACTTTATTTCTTATTTGCAATTATCTCACTTCAGCTCCCAGCTATTATACTTTGCAACAACTTTTTCTTCTAGATTAAAGAACACTCAATATCCAGTGTTTTCTCCTTGTGAAGTTACTCATATCTATGCTGTAGTCAAGTCACCTCTCAATCTTGTTTTACCTTAAAGGAATTTGAGGACAGGAACTAGAATGGGAAACCTGGTGTTCATTATGGGACCTGTTGTTAGCCCTCAGGTAAACAAGCTTATCTACCCTCATGTCTTCTTCTTTACAGATATATCCTTGGTTGTTTAAACTGTAAAGTCTTTGGGTGCATCTGTAGTGTAGATTAGCAAGTTTTTTTCTGATTTTTCTTAGTGCAATAAAAGGTAGTTATATCATAGTACAAAGGGGTTTATCCATTGTAGCTTATTTACACTTATTCAGTTGGAAACTGTTCTTACACTGTTCTTTAAAGTTTTTCTTTGTTTGCTTGTTTGTTTTCTAGATGAAACATTGAAGATATAAGAATACCTGTATAGATTACTGCCAATCTGATTTCAGAAAATTTAGAATCTTGTTAACATAAGAATCTGAATTTCTTTCCAATCAATTCCAAATCCAAAGAGAAAAACAATGGAAAAAGCAAAAAAACATATCCTTGAGTGCTTTTTGTAAACAGACATATGGCTAATGCAGGAAGTGCAGTTATTTTGGAATATTAATTGCTCCATTTTAATTAAGCATAGGCAAGAGATCCTTACCCTTTACAAAATAACAATAATAGTAAAAATGGCAAATCTGTACTTTATACATTGATTTTGTACATACTTCTGCAATAATTAATGGCCTAAAATGACTGAGACAAAAGTAAGACACAACATTTACTGATACCTGAACTCTGGTCCATAATGCTTTTTGGTTTTTACATAGGTTAATTAAACTTGGAGTGAAGTATAAAGGGTTAATCAAACCTAGGCCTAAGTGAAATATTTTTGAGGGTAAGAGTGTCCAGAGGCATAACACAGAACAATTCTTAGGACACTTCAAGAGTAAAATATCATGGTAGGCAGCGATTGTGACCATACATTTCCACTTGTGGACTATCACGTCATCAATGACAACTAAACTACACAACAATGCTTTACCAAGCAAAGAGATCAAACCAGTGGAATAAGAAGGTGGTATATTACTTATTACTTCCATCAAAGTGCTTACTACTTACTGGGTTTTGATATTTGATAACATGACTAATAGGATACTAAAACATTCATAATTGTGCACACCAAATACTGATGAAGCATAATATATAATTAACTCTTTTACTTTCTTTCCTTTATTTTTTTTTTGACTAAATTCACATGGAAAACTTGGATAAAAGAGAGAGAGAGAGAGATTTTGCACAGCAGTTCACTGTCATCTGAAACACCACAGAAGCTCTTTATGTTAAATCACCTTATATATAACAGCAGTTATGCTTAGTACAACCCATAATGTTGAAAAGCACCTTTTTTAAGCAGTGGCCATTTATGACAATTGTGGGATCAGAATGAAACACAAATTTGGAGAATCATAGAATCATAAAATCATTAAGGTTGGAAGAGACCTTCAAGATCATCTGGTCCAACCATCACTACCAGCAATGTCACCCACTAAACCATGTCCCTAAGCACCACATCCAACCTTTCCTTAAACACACCCAGGGTCAGTGACTCCACCACTTCCCTGGGCAACCCATTCCAATGCCTGACTACACTTTCTGAGAAGAAATGTCTCATAATTTCCAACCTCAACCTCCCCTGGCTCAACTTGAGGCCATTCCCTCCAGTCCTATCACTGGTTTTCTGCGAGATGAGGCCAACTTCCAGCTCCCCACAACTTCCTTTCAGGTAGTTGTAGAGAGCAATTAAGGTCTCCCCTGAGTCTCCTCTTCTCCAGACTAAACAACCCCAGTTCCCTCAGCTGCTCCTCATAAGACTTGTGTTTCAGACCTTTCACCAGCTTTGTAGCCTTTCTCTGGACACTCTCCAAGGCCTTGATGTCTTTCTTGTTGTGATGGGTCCCAAACAGCACTCAAGGGGCAGCCTCACCAGCTCTGCATACAGGGGAACTATCACCTCCCTGGTCCTGCTGGCTACACTATTCCTGATACAAGCCAGGATGCCGCCGGCCTTCTTGGCCATCTGGGCACACTGTCAGCTCATGTTCAGGCGAGCATCGACCAACACCCCCAGATCCTTTCCCTCTGCACCGCTTTTGAGCCACTCTGCCCCGAGCCTGTAGCGTTGCATGGGGGTTGTTGTGACCAAAGTGCAGGACCCACACTTAGCCATACTGAATCTCATCCCATTGGCCTCTGCCCATTGATCCAACATGTCCAGCTCCCTCTGCAGGGCCTTCCTACTCTCCAGCAGACCAACACTTCCCCCCAACTTGGTGTCATCTGCAAACTTACTGAGGGTGCACTCAATTCCCTTATCCAAATCACTGATAAACATATTAAAGAGGATGGGCCCCAACACCAACCCCTGGGGAACACGTCGTGACTGGTCGCCATCTAGATTTCAATCCATTCACCACTACTCTCTGGACCCAGCCGTCCAGACAGTTTTCCACCCAGCAAAGAGTGTACCTGTCCAAGCCATGGGCTGCCAGTTTCTCCAGGAGAATACTGTGGGAGACCACGTCAAAGTCTTTGCTGAAGTCTAAGTAGACTATGTCAACAGCCTTTTCCCCATCCACCAGGTGAGTCACCTGGTCATAGAAGGAGATGAGGTTGGTCAGGCAGGAGCTGCCTTTCACGAACCCATGCTGATTGGGCCTGATCCCCAGGCTGTCCTGCACATGCTATGTGATTGCACTCATGATGACCTGTTCCATCAACTTTCCTGGCACCAAGGTCGGGCTGACAGACCTGTAGCTCCCCACATCCTCCTTATGACCCTTCTTATAGACACATGTCACATTAGCACAGTAATGTACTAAACTATACACTTCCATGAGTTTCAGCAAATTACTTTTCATCCATCCTAATAAAAATTATTATTCAGGGTTATTCTATGTCCCAGTCCACTCCAGGGCTCCTTCAAAATTAATGAATTTGAACATCAAGTCTTACTCCAAGGAAAGAGCAAGCTAAAGTGCTACAGAATAGAGAAACAGACTGATCAGGATACTGTAAGAAAGTTTGCTTAAGCTGTTTACTTCCTATCTTTGTATAGCAAATTCTATTCCAACTTAATAAATACAGAGAAAGAGAATAAAATAAAAAAAAAAAATCTGAGTTGAAGGCAGTGACTTGTTTATTAAAGCGACACTCAGTCCCAATGTACAGTAAGTGTTAAGGTCATCATGGATCACCTAAAGACTACTGTGGTGGTTTTACCATGCTAGGCAGCTGAACACCACAACTACTCTCTCACTCCCCCTCCTTAGATGAGGAGGGGAAGAAGTAAAGGAAAGAACAACTCACGGGTTGAGATAAGGATAATTTAATTAAAGGGAAAAAAATAATAATTATTAAGGAAAATTATTAATTAAACAATTTAACTAAAGGGAAAAAAGGGAAAGGGGAAAAGGGAGGGGGAAAGGAAAAAAAAAAAAAAAAAAAAACAAGTAAAGGCTATGTGGAAGAGCAGATGAAAGAAATTACTCTCTACTTCCCACAAATGAGCAATGCTTGACTACGTCCTTGAAGCAGGGCCTCAACGCACACAGGCAGTGTTCAGGAGGACAGAGGTTTTCGCAATGAGAGCCCACCCCTCCCCTCCTCTTCCTTTTTCCACTTTTTATTGCTGAGTGTGACATCATATGGTATGGAATATCCCTTTGGTTGGTTTAGGTCAGCTGCCCTGGTGATGTTTCTTTCTCACTTTTTTTGCCCACCCGCTAGGAGGGTTAGAGAGAGTCCTGATGCTGTGCCAGCACTGCTCAGCAGCAGACACAACACTGGTGTTATACCACTGCTGTTCTAGCTACAAGTGCAGAGCACAGCAGGGAACAGCAGGCTGCTGCAGGGAAAGTTAACATCCCAGCCAGACCCAGTACAACCTCCTCCATTCCATAACATTTGTGTCACTCTCAGGTCCCCCATACTTTAGCATATAAGTAATCTCATCACCATTGTTCCTTGTTCTTTAACAGATTGATAGGTAGGTATATCTTTCAATCTATAGGTCTTTCTCAGAAAATGTTCATAAGACCTGTTGATGATTTAATCTTCATCTGCCAAAGTGGTCGCTCAGGGCAGGCGGAGTTGGATGTCTGGACGCCAGCACCAGCTCAGCTCAAGTCCTTGTTGCACTTGCCCAGTTCCTTGCAAAGTTGACCTGTAGCTGATCCTGCAGTGTCTTCCTATAACATATAATTTAGATTACAGATTAGTTTTCTCTCAAGGTTAAATCTCCTTGAGGCATGCACCTCATATCCCCATTCTTTTGCATGACCCACCAGGTATACCCAGTCCTTGGGCGAAGACAATCCCACGAGTGGGTTTGCCTTTTCCCGAGGCAGGAGCAACCCACACCGCCTTCCCCATCCACTTTCCTACATGCACTACGGGGACTTTAGCTCCTTTCACCATGCATAGGGGTTTTGTTTTGGCAGGACCAGGACGGCTGTCAGACCCCCTGTTGTTAACTAGCCAAGTGGCTTCTGGTAGATTTATGTCCCATTGTTTCCATGTCCCAGCACCCAATGCTCATAACATAGTCTTTAACAGTCCACTGTACCTCTCAACCTTCCCAGAGGCTTGTGGGTGATAAGGGATGTGATACACCCACTCAATACCATGCCTCTTGGCCCACGAGGTGACAAGATTGTTTTAGAAATGACTCCCATTGTCAGACTCAATTCTCTCTGGTGTACCATGATGCCACAGCACTTGCTTTTCTAGGCCCAAGATAGTGTTTCAGGCCGTGGCATGGTTTAAGGGGTATGTTTCCAGCCACCCAGTAGTTGCTTCTACCATGGTGAGTATGTACCATTTGCCTTGGCAGGTTTGTGGGAGTGGTCCGATATAGTCAACTTGCCAGGCCTCACCATATTGAAACCCTAGCCACCTCCCCCTGTTCCAGGGAGATTTTACCTTCATGACTCTCTTGATTGCATCACAGGTCTCACACTCATGGGTAACCTGTGTGATGGCCTCAATGGTCAGGCCCACCCCTCAATCATGAGCCCATCTGTATGTGGCATTATTTATTTATTTATTTATTTGTTTGTTTATTTATTTATTTATTTTGTATGGGCTGCTGCAGGGAAAGTTAACATCCCCGCCAGACCCAGTACAGCTACCAAAGCATTTACACTGTCCATCTCACCCTTCTGAACAGATGCCTGAAAGTGAACCAGGTGGGCTGAGATTTCCACATTAAACCTATCTCAAGCTAAAGTTCCTGTAACAGTGTAAGGCATTACCTGATCCCTTAATGCAGATCAAAGTCTTCCACATCTTGAGATAAAACAGAAAAGATGGACCACGTTGGTACCTGCCAAGCCTGTTGTCCCAGTTGTACCCAAGGACAACTCCTGGTATCATAGCCCAACATTGCTGTAGGCTCTCCTCTTACATTTTTGCAGGCTGTTTCCAATTCTGACATTTATACTTTGCTTTTCAGTGCTTCAAGCCTAACTTTAGGGACAGCCCAAACATTAACCCTGAAAAGATAAAAATAGCCAGACGGGAACAGTTCTAATGTGACCATGGTTCCATCTGGCCACCCCCAACCTGTACAAGCCTCAACCATCTCTGTCCTTAACCTCAACTTGGAGGCCACTTCCAGAGCCACAGATCGTAAACTGGCCTCTAGCCATGCTGGCTGATCCTGCTAGTTGATCCTCATCTGACCCTAGCTCTAAGTCTGCTCTACCCACATTTCAAACTCTTGAAGCCTTCCTAGCCCAACCAGCAAAAAATAAAATAAAATAAAATAAAATAAAATAAAATAAAATAAAAAAAAAATAAAATAAAAATAAAATAAAAAATATGCACAAGGGCTCCTGGCAGGTTTGTCAGAGTTTTAACAGTCAGCAAATCTGATGTGATTTTAAAAGTAAGTAAAGTGTTCATCATGTATCAAAGACACAGAAAGGCTCTTTAACTGGTGCTCTGTATGGCTTAAAATTGTACTGGCGCCTTCCTGCCTGCTTCAGTATCTTAAACTAGGCATGAATCACAAGTAAATTGCCCGGTCTAATCAAATTCCACCTGAATGTATGTTACATAGAGTTGCAGAAGATGTGATATATCTTGAAAAATGGAAATATTTCAAGGTCTAATCAGATCACTTTAAGTGGAAAAGCAGTGATCACTAATGCCAAATGAAATTAGATTGTGGAAAGTACAGAATGGGTTATTAGATAAGGGCCAAGTGATCACTAATATAAATTATTGATCAGTACTTCCAAATTCCACTGTATGACTGACATCTCCAGTGTTTCCAACCATATGTCAGTTGTTATGTGCCTAACACCCTGTAACCTTATACTTTCAAAGTACATGCCAAGGTTTCTAAGAATCAGTGTGATAGATAAAGCCTGATCCATAACTGTTTATTTATAGTTTTGCCAATGTATGAAATGCTATTGAACTCAGCGGCAAATAGGTAGGTTTATTCCTAAGCTGTAGGATCGAGATGAGGGTGATGGCTGCAGAAGAAGAAGAGAGAGAAAGAGAGATGCAATTTCAAACAGCATCTGAAGTCAGGAACTGAGCAACCAGACTCCTTAATGGAGTCTAAATCATCCTTCACTGTAATATGTTCTCAACAAACTAGAACAGGAGAGTAAAGGATGTTTGTGTCTCTCTTGATGTTCAGGGGCAGGCAGGGATAAGAAACAAAAATATTAGCAACAGTGGACTGATAAAATACTTTGAAATGAAGGATAACTTCCTTCCTCTTTCTTGGAAGCTTTTCTGAGACAACAAAGAAAATATAGTTTACTCAAATCAGAGAAAAACGCAAAGCACTCAATTCCCAGATGTTTAGATATAGAGAATTCAAGTCCAGCAGCCAGTGGAAGTTTACCAGGGCCACATACGTAAGAGGAAGAGAAAAAACAATGGCTGACTCACAAAATATGGATCACTGGACTGATTTACATTCAGAGAATCACTGAAAACCTGTATCTTTCACTTCTGCTGCAATTTATACATCATGCTGCCTATTCTTCTGAGCTAGGTGCACACACCAGATTTTTATTTCAGTTAACACTTCACATTCCTATGATGTTGAAGACTCTCTTCCTGACTAATCTGTCATATTTCTGTGAAATGACCAAACAAAAAACTAGATTTCCTATGCAGTGACTTTGCTCTTTTTATGAAGCTTATGAGCTTGTCCAGATACAAAAAAGAGAGTGGAAAGGAATACGGGCAAAAAAGGGAGGAAAAGCCAGTTGCTCTACATTGCTTAGTTTCAGTCAAAACTAAGATCAGATACTGTGAATACTCCAAAGGATGTATTTTAGTTCTCATACAAAAAGTACTCCTCAAAGATTTCTAGCTCAACTTCTGGACAAAGCTTTCAACAGAACTGTAATATTTGTGCTTCATTTTCTCTTGAACATCTTGCAGTGTATATCACACATATCATTTATGTTGTAAATTTCATTCGAGACCTTAGTCTGAATGTTCTTTTCTGTTCAATTTTGTTTTGGTTTTGGTTTTTGGTTTTGAGTGAAACAAAAATTGACTTTAAAATGGGAGTTATTGCACATTAACAATACACATTTTTCACAATGATTTTGCTAAAACAACTTGCAGGATCAAATGAAACCAACAACATTGACCTGTGAATTTGCAGTCAATTCAGATTTGATAGGAGGAAAATCAATGGAGCTGTTGAAATTAATAGTGTCATTTTAAAGAGCATGACCTGTTAACTAACCAGAATTTAAATAATCACTCCTGTGCTCAATATAAAATTTCCATGGCTTTAAACAGTAGTTTGAGCAAATCCTTATTCATTAGTCGGTCAGATTTGTTAGATATGGTTTATTGATTTCCAAATCAATGAAAGGTGATTTTGAAAATGCAGCAGAGACTATTTATTAAAAGCTCTAGTTTAAACTCAGAGAAGAGCTAACCAAGATAGTTAAAGATAAAACCTTTACTGTATAAAACATTCAGATCAGTAACTTGCAACATTTCTGCAAGTACATTATGCTTCTCTTCTCCTAGCTGCAATTCCTACTATAAGACTCCTCCTCTGTAAGAGGAAATCATGAAGGACTATATACAAATCTATTGGCAGATTTAGCCAAGAATGCTTTTAAAATTCTTTAAAGACAAGAGCAAATAATTAAAATTGTAGAAATTACTCAAACCTGTGAGAAGAAATTAAAAGGTCATGAAAAATACACTGAAGCATATAATTTAGAACAGTTTATCACTACTCAAAATTAAAAAGATTCGTATTTATTATTCTTCTAGTAATAAAAATGTTGAAAAGCTGCAAATGGATTCCACTCAAAGAAACAAGGAATCCTGACCTAATCATAGCTATTTCAGGGAAAAGAGAAAAGAGATATATTTATATAAATGCTTGACTTCAAATTATTTCTGCAAGGGAGACAATTTGCTTATATTTCAGATATGGTAATTCCAAGTGCAAATTAATTCTTTCCAGTTATGCAAAAACAAAATAAAACCAAGTTAGTTTTATTATTATTGGCTGTTCATTTACTTATTAAACCATACATGAGAATGTTTTCCAGTACTTAGTCACAATATAATAAGCTACAGAGAAGCAACAGTGTGTGAATTTCTCGAAATATAAGTTTTAAGTGTTATCCTTTTGTAAGATATATTTTGTCTGTTTTTGTTGTGTTTTTTTTTTTGCATTTGATTTTCATTTGAAGAATGATTTTTGCATGTGTAGATAGTCTACTGTAAGACAGTAAAAATATGCATTTTCCTGTGTTTCTTTAAACATTAAAGTAAGAAGAAAATCACAGTCCAAATTAATTTTAAGAAGACTAGCTGTATTGCCTTTCTGGAAGTCAGGCCATGCAAACAAATTACCAGCAGGTTATATTCTGCTGTTTGACAGTAGCAGCCACATTGTGAGATTTATTTTTATTTTTATTTTTATTTTTATTCAGACATTTGGAATTGTTTGTTTCTGTTGGTAATAAGTCAGTTTTCCTAACTCTTAAGTGCTTGAAATTTTCTTATTTCAGAAAAGTGACAGTATAACATGAAAGATACTGTCACTTACTGTATCTTTCTGTAACCTCTGTGACATATCTCAAGTAAAGTAAAGAAACAGAACATTTATTTTCCCCCCATCACTGGGAAGTGACACCACAGTTGATTCAAGCAGTTTTAACTCTTTAGTATCTGTCAGAGTTAGAGAAGCAAACAGCCAAGTGCTAAAAAAAATGAAGTATGGGAGGATGAGTCAGCCAAGCAGGAAGAACAAATCACAGCCCTGCTACTCATTCTGTGACTGTAAAGGAGAAGGATTTGATAAAGATGTCCAGGCTGCCTGAGAAGGAAGCACTGCTGGACCCAGACCATACCATCATGCTCTGTATGAACACAGCATGGCTGCTCTCTAAACTGATTAAAGTGGATTTTCTTTTGAACAAATAAACTCCAGGGGGAAAAAAAAATCGCCCCTCTCTCAGCACTAAACTAAAGAAATGTGCTTTAGCTGCTCTATGAGCCCTAGCTACAGGATCACAGACCTTCGGCTTAGTTGCTTATTACCACAAGCACTCCTTCAATGAATATAAAACCAGCTTAACAAGCTTCAAGTCAACAAAACTGGGACCGCAGTGGCTAATACCTACTATCTCCTCTCCGGAGTGAGTGACACAACAGCAGAGATCTTTTGTGATTGACTGAGCATGAATGTTATTTTTCCCAATGTGGTCTAATCTACCCTGTCAGACTCACAGGGGGTAAACTAACATCAGTGAGAACCCTTCAGTTAAATCCCTGTGAACCATTCTTTAAATATCCCCCCACATGTCACCTTTTAGAAAGGCAATTGTGCTGCACACAACACACTCCACGGCTCTGGCATCTTATTGCCAGAGGAAGAACACAGTTTGAAAATGTCAGGACATGTAGGAATAATGCAGTCCATTTCTGCTAACAAAATCCTTTTTAGGTGGAACGAGGTACAGATATGAACTTCTGCTGATAAATAGGACATACTAACAGCAAGAGACCCTACCTTGTCTGTCGTATTGTAGCTGCTGCTGAAGCTATTAATACTGACTCTACACTCAGAAAAAGCTTCCACAGTGTCTGGATTAGGCCCACGAACTAAGGAAGACTGTAATTGAGTGTTTCAGGACCTGGTCTATTCAGTCAGACAGGACTAGGGGACTTTCTGCTCCTCCATTTTCATTATTTGGTTTTCTTTTTGGAAGGCTAACGAAGCCTCAGCCAGCAAAAATAAATGAAGATTGTTGTGGGCTGAGGTATGCTAAAATGTGATTTACTTTTAAATTTTAGAAAATTTTAGCTTTGAATTTTTATTCCCTTTTTCCCTAGAAACTAGTAGGCATGAACCCACATACGTCATGCCTACTGCTCTAATTAAACTTATAGCAATCACAGCCAGTCATGGCTCTCATCTTTTCCCATAAATCACCTTGTGATATGAATTAATGAACCAAAGGGTTAAGAAATTAGAAACTAGATTTCATCTCTCCTTTTTGCTGGCAACATCTGTGAGCAGCTACCTGCTTACAGCAATGCATAGCATTTCTGTCCACTATTTTCTGTCCACTGTTGTATGCTCCACCCTCCAAAGGGAGTCCAGGCATTACAAAACCAAATGCAGATTGCTTCTATCTTCTACATATAATTTTTGTTGACTTCAATATTATGGTCTTACAACTCTATTGACATAGAGAAAACTTCAGAAGGCAGAGTTCAAGAAGCTGGTGAGTCATTTCTTCCTCTTTTCTAGAGCCTTAGTCTCTCAATACCAATTTTTCACACTTTCCCATCTGTAGATTTGTATTCAAGGATACTTAGTACCTCATTTTAAAGGAGACATAGAAAAATAAAAACTTCGTTCCCCATTACAACTGTTCTTCTTACACTCCAATTATCCCTATCTCTTTCTATAAAGTAATGAAAATGACATTTTTTTAAAGATTTGTTTTTTCAAGAAGGATTAAGAAGATATGTAGTAAATTATGATTAGGCAATTTTGCCTTTGTTCTCCACCTGTTAGTGGCATGTTTTTCAACAGCTTTTCTTGAAATTCCCATCAGCTTCTCTCATTCCAAGCTTTATACACTATTTTCTTTGTAAACATCCTGTGAATAGAGACGTTAATTAGTAGACAGTATTCCCTAAAGGTGGATTTTATCAAGGGCCCTTCCAGGCCCTCTGGAGCTTTTCAGCTTTAAGTGAAGCTGAGTAATACTGGTGGAATGAAAACTGGGAGAGCAAATTTCTTGAAGTGTCTCTAATCCCATTATGTACTGCAGAGGAGTATATGTGTTAGTACCAAGTAGAGTGGCATGGAGATTATCTCCACTCTTTTTATGGCACTGAGTCACTGGTATGGGATTCACCAAGTTCAGCCCCTCTGGACATCTTAGATGTGAAAAGGGTAAAAATACTTTTACTCTAATATGTGAAACATAATACACCATAATTTAGATACGTTCATCCCCACTGGCACAAATAGAAATTGTGAAAAAGTAAAGGAGTTAAGAGTTCTGCAGGGGATCATTCACTGGCCTGAAACTTTAGCTCACCATGTAATGTTTACTCACATTATAATCAAGAATTCCCCAGTATGCTATTTAGAGTTTCGCTTCATTTGCTTTATTACTCAGTACTGTTCTGTACTTTGTGTTTCACATATTATCTTCACATTATACAGATCCAGCACGATCCTCCTCAGAATGAAAGAAAAAACATGGCATGGGGAAGTAAAGGCTGTGCAGCTTCTCAGTGAAAAATATCTTGTGTGATGCCCTGCTTTCAGCACAATGTGACAGCATGTTGAAATATTTCCTCGGTTTCCCTCTTTCAAAATGAGAAGCCCATACTTGAAGACTGACAGCCATGCAGCCCTTTCCTACACTGCTTTGTGATGGTTTTTGCCCAGATAGCCTCTGAGGGGTAGGGATGAACAGCAGCTACGTGATGAGGCAAACTGCTCTCCGGAAATACCATAAGTAGTCGAGGTGGTCAAACCTTTTTGCTTTCCACTCACTTGCAGTACAAATATTTATCCCTTTTATTCTATTTCTGAAGCTTTACTTTTCAGAGGAGAAACACTGTTTTAAGTGGGTACAGCCCATCTTCTTCAGACATCCAAGGAAGTGAAATTATTTTATTCATCTTTCAGCCTGAGAACCACTTTTTTTTTTTTTTTTTGGTACCCTCAACACTTTCTGACTTCCCAAATAAGATATATTTTTCTGTGCAAACAACCTTTGCCCTCCAGACCAGCACAGAATTTCTTAGATAAACAGCTTCATACATACTAATGAAGATGTCTAGCTAGAAGTAGAACCTCCCCAGCTGTTTTTTTTTTTCCACCATAAAAAACAGGTCAAAACATTCCCCTTAGGCTTCAAGTACAGCTTATGTTACCAAAGGAAAAGTCCATGACAGCACAAAAGCTCTGTACATTACTGCACAGAGAAAGCTACTTTATGTTAAAAGAGACGGATGCAAACTAAAGTCTAAAAGAGTGCAGAATCTGTTTTAGCATTTGCAGATGTAGGCCGCATTCAGGTACAGCACAGTGTAATTCCTCTTACTAATTGACTAATTTATGCATGACACAAAACAGTCAATAATACCTTGCAAGAATTTTTGCCCAGCCCTGCTCTTGCTTTCCTGTCTCACACTATAAGCTGAGATCTTTCAACTTGGCTGGAACCTTGTTGAAAATGGATGAAGTCAGCAGTGTTGATTTCAACTCACAGATGGTGGGTTTAGTGGTTTTGGTGCTGTAAACACTGCTAGAACTGATGAACATTAGGTTATATCTGTGGTGCATTTTGGGGTCCTACCTCAATGTTCTTAACTGCATTTGTTCACCCAAATTGTCACCATTAGGAAGCTGACATAGAGCTGTAACACACAAGATTTTCCCCTTACCTGAGGGAATTCCACTCCCCTACACACCCCCTTTCTTTTTTTTTTTCTATTGAAGAAGTCAACAAATTATATCCATGGAGAGGGATACAAAGATCTAAATCCCAAACCCTTTCAGGAATGATTTTATTAAAATGACAGTTTGCATTGGAAACTTATTTATAAATGCCTATACATTAAGGTTGTTTCTTTGAAGCAAGCAAGAACATCTTTTTCTTGCTACTACTCATGACTGAATAGTGTGGCAAGCTAAATAACAGATCTTTCAAAACTGTACTTTCAGACATGGTGATTCTCATCTGAAAAGTCAACAATCAATCGAGAGAGCGCACACACCCTCTGAAAAGATGTAACGTCAAAGTATATCAGGAAACAGGGAAGAAGGTGGGGGTGGGAGACGTTTATGAGACATATGTGAACCAAATCCCCAGACAAAACTACCCCTCACCACCACCACCACCACCCAAAAAAAAAAAAAAAAACCACTCAGGTTTTCTCCTGGAGTCTAATGCATGAAGATCATAAAGATAACCAGGAAAAAAATCTTCAGAATTGTTAGGCTATTACATGTCAGTTGGGGTATCTGGTTATATTACTGCACACTTAATCTGTTGTATATTTTTACAGCTTCTTAATGCTACTTTACCATGAAAATGAAAACACTGATTTATTTATTTTTTAACATTTAAGAATGACATTGCAAAGACCTGAAAGAAAGCTCATTCTAGATACATTTCCCCTGCAAATTCACTAGTTTGATGGTTGCTTGCAAAAAAAAAAAAAAATCCTTAGGAATAGACTCTCTGTAACCAAATCACAAATGCTTCCACTGTCAGCTTAACATTTGTTCCTATTTAGGGGTGCAAGAGGAAAGCCCAAGGAATCTGGTTGGATGGATGCCCTGCAGAGATGGTACTGCTTAGCACTAAGATTTTAAAAGTAGTTTTGTGGATGGAAGATGAATCAGACAGAAACATTATCATAGAACAGCAGGAGAGTAACAGAAGGGAAGTTCTTGCATTGCGAGTATTTAGTCCTCAAAAGACAGCTGAGTGCGGTACATAAGAAGAGCTTGTGTGCTCAAACATTTCTGCTTTTTCAGCTGTATGAATTGTTCTAATAGACAATAGTACCTCTTCCCACATACCTGGCTGATGAACAGAAGTCTGCTTCAACTGAATCAGCAAAAAGAAAGAAGGTAAAAGGAGGGGAATAAAAAAATAAATAAAAAATAAATAAATAAACCCCAGCAACCATACTGTAAAATCTTTTGTTAGTTTAGTAGATTCTCTATTTTCATTTTGATTTTAATGTGCACACATAATTTTCTGGTTCACATTAAGAAGTAGCAAACAAGTTTCATTGTCAACAAACAGCCACCTCCAGCCAGGATGTGACAACATCTTGAAATTAGATTTCTTCATAGTCCAAAGTAAGTTTAGCAGAAGGAAGCAATTTGATAACATTTCTATCATTATGGAGGTTTTTTGTGCAACGTATTGACAGCAAAGTGACCATTTAGACTTATGCTTACCAGCCTGGAATTTAGATGATGCTTAAATGTTTTTTTTTTATTATTATTTTTGTGGGTTTTTTGCTTGTACAAGTCCTTGAAATATTGTCTTTGGTGCTTTTGGGCCTGATTTTCCAGAGAGCTGAGCAGATTTTGAAAATCTGGTTACCACATTTTACTTGGAGGCAGAAAGATTGATTGTGTAACGGAAAACGCTCACTTTTTTTTTCTTTTTTTAATTGATACCAAACATTCATCTTCACTAGGCACTGTAACTAGCATCAGACCCTTGGCATCAAACCACTGGCCTCTCTACCTTTTGAACTAAGGAATCAATCAGTTGACTTCTAACTTTATGTAGAAGTCATTACAGAGGGAATAGCTTGCATGTATTAATCACCTATATGGTATTCATGTTAACTGAAAGCTCCTAAAATCCTCATCATATATCCTTTGTACAATCAAATTTGAGAACCATGTGCACAGACAAGTGGGTCACAGCCAAGCACCTTCTCTGAATATCTCCTTGGATATCACAGCCGAACTGAAAATTTCCCTTGAGATCCAAATCTCATTTTAGTCCTCAGATGGGACTGTCTGTCAACTGGTAGCTGCGCATGCTTCAAAAAATACTGGCCTCAGTCAGTACGGAGTGCTCCTCAACCACTCCACTTTTCTTCACCTTTCATGCACAGATATGAGGGTATGAACCTCATTAGAGTCCTATGTGTTTTCATTTTGCAGCACATTGTACTGTCTCTCCGTTTCACCGGAATAGCTCTTTCTTATCTCAGGTTTGCTCCCCATTAAACAATAGAAGAAATCTGTTTTAAAATCAACAACAAACTTTCCTACCCCAGGAGCCAGCGACTCTCAGGTGAGGTCACTGGGCTGCATCATCAAGAAATAGCTGCCTTGTGAGAGGACTGCTGAACTGTCTGGATCAACCTTGGAGTGGGCCTGGAGGAGCGAGGATAACAGCATCTGGAGACTATAGCATCATATTGCAGTAACAATCTGTTCTTCCAAGCAATCAGCTTCCAACTGAGGACTATGAGACAGAAACTAAAATAGAGAATAAAATATTTTAGTTATATGTTCTTATGTGTTTGGAAGAAACCAGTTTTCCTAAGAGAGTAGAATATCATTCAGTTCCATCTTTCAATGACTTTTGATAGTTCAAAGTTTATATGATATGAAGCCTTTGTGATTAAAAGTAGGATGAACTGAACTTGTCTTCTAAACTAGCTAAATTGCTAAACTAGGAAACTTGGTTATACAGGGAAGCTATCTTTTATTGATTATGCAAGGGAGCTATGGGATGATTCATTGTGAAATAAAATGGGATGAAGACCTCACAAACATTGCCCAAATAACATATATATATATATATTATTTATTAATATATTATATATATTATTAATATATATATTATTTATATATATATATACATACTATAACATATGTTTATATATGTGCTATAGCATATGTATATACATTTTATATATGTATATATACTGCTTAGGTAGAAAAAAGGTAGCTTTTACAGGGAAACATATTTATTATAACAGGTATATCAGAGTGAATTTGTGCTGGGATGTCTGTTGGGCATTAAAGAATTAAAGAAATTAATAGATAAGGGCAGTATTGATTACAGAGCAAGAGAATCTGCTCATAGCATAGATCCATATGATCTAAAACTAAAGTAACTTAACAATAGATCTTGTCTTCTATTTCACAGCCTTCACTATCGTTGAACCAGGAGACACACACATGCTAGCCCAGAAGAGTACTATAATTTGCCCACATTTTGTAAGAAAATATGCCATCTCCCAGCTTCACAAAAATGAATTTAATTCATTGCACCTTTGTGTACAAGAGGATCAGCAGGGTTTGTCAGTCACACAGAATGTTTGGGTAATACAGAACTGTTATCACGCTGATGTGCCATTCATTTGCTTCTCCAATAGTACAAATAATTTCTACCATAAAGTTCCACTTGATGTCAACTACCAGGATCCCTGGGAGTCTCATCCTGACATAAATGCCACTAACTGTCTGTTCTTCTTGAGAACGGTTTTCTGTTTAAGAACTATTTATTGAAAAAAATACAGAGAATGACACACACATTCATGGGAATGTAATACACCCCTCTCCCCCTCATAATTTATCAAGGTCAGTTAAAATTCTTGACATAAAACATGCATGTTATCATTACTACGATCTTGAAATGTATGCTAACTCATGGGAACACAGTAAATCATTTCTTAAAGAAATAATACAGCATATTGTTTGCATGGCACAAACCTTTTAATAGAATTATAACTTAGTCCGTATGTATTTTAGCACAGTGTTTGTGTTACTCCATAATCCTGGAGTGTGACATTCTGAGTCATGTATTAAATATTTACTTTTGACTTATTGGTCTCTCAATCTCATATAAAGCACCTTTTGGGTCCACTTATCCTCTAATATGAAACAATGTTATTTACTAGGGGAAAGCATTCCATATTCCCAGAAGGATTTTAACAGCTCCCTGGCTTAAACCCAAAATCAAAATGAACAACAAATAGAAACACATATTTCTTACTGGCCATTTTATTTCTGAGAGTACTAACATCATAGGGGACACTTTCTCGTATGGAATACGAACTTATATTGAGCTACTAAAAAACTCCCAGCCACATAACTCACAGTTCTTTCCAGTATGCAAAAGATTGACTACATCCTTAATTTGACAACCAAATCACTTATTTCCCCAGCCCATCTCAACAACAAGAAATTATCATCCCAAACAATTTCAAAGTTCTCAAGGAACAATCTGACCTAACTCCGCCCTAACCCCCACCCCCCCCAAAAAAAAAAAAAAAAAAAAAAGGCTATTGTGTTTCATATGTGTTTCATATGTGTTCATATGTGTTTCAACAAATAATAAAGAAAACTGGAAATTAAGACACACCTTTCCCTAAGATATTTTTTTCTATCTCTCAGGCATGGCAGATGGATTGGACTGCATCTGCAGACATGGGGGAAGCAGAACATTTTTCTATATGAGAGTGCTTGTTTCAATACCACTATGGAGCTGGGGCTGAGTGTACTTCTATACTACATTAGTGAATGACTGGCAGAACTGATGACTTGGTCCTGCCAAGTACTTAAAAAAAAACATGAGTAATGATTTTGAACCTAGCATTTGAATGAACCTGCAACTTCAACACTGAAGAGATGACACAGGAAAGCTGGGGTGCGCTGTCTTTTCTGACCTTTTGCATCCATATCTGGCTCTGTCTTTGGGCACAATGTAACAGTCAAACAAAATTTTTGAAAAGCATTCAAAGTAATTCTGACTATGGTCACCAGAGACTTCTTTTCATCTCTTGGCCACAAGAAGAAGGGTAAGACATTCTATAATTTATGAGAATAGAAATGCAGTCTGCTAAGTGAAAGGTCCTTCCAGCCCAGTGTTTTGTGCCACAAGTGGCACACTTGCTTTCTTCACACCTTCCTTTCCTCCCCAATACCTTTACAAACCCACTCAAGTTATTTCCTTTCCCCTAAGAAATCCTCAGCCCCAAGGATTTTCTTTTGGAAACACAGACAAATTATATCAACAGGATGCCCTTTTATCTTCATGCTTGGTGATTGATTCCTGGGATATCAGCTTGGAAAATCTTTTGTTCTCATAGTTGTTAATTTCTTCAAAGAACTCTACTTGTTTTGTGAGGAATGGCCTCTGCTCACATTAACGATGTTGTCTGTTCCCTGGTAAAACTACATTGATAAATTTGTCTAGTAACTCTATAGCTTAGTATAGTTTTATCACTGTCATATATCAGTTTGATTTCTGAACATCAGGGCATTTTAAGCAGCTAGTTACACAATACATTAGTTATTCATTTATTTCATTCTTTAAGATGTTTTAACACTCTTGGGTAAATACCAAGAGGTCTGATGAAATCTGACAGTTTATTTTGTCCAGTTTGTTCTATAATGTCTTCTGCTGTCTCTTTGTTTTGAGACAGATCACAAAATTTTTCTCATGGTGAATACAGAGATAAAAAAAGTAAAAAAATAAAAAATTTTTAAAAAAGGTAAAATGTTTAATTTTTTTCCGATATAGCCTCATTTTCTATGGGTGTTTCTTTATTCCAATAGATGAGGCGCTACAGATTCTCTGGCAGGTTTCCTGCTTCTGATGTGTTTGTAAAGAGATTTGTTGTTAGCCTGTGTGTATTTTATCAAGTGTTTCCTAAAAATGTTATCTATTTTGTACTACCTCAGTTGTTGTGTTTTTTTATTTAAATACCAAAATTTATGTTGGTTTTCCCTTTCTCTCTCTCTCTCTCTCTTTTTTCTTTTTTTCCTCATATGAACACCACTTGATGTTCTCAAGCTCATTCTCGTACTTCTGGTAGCCTGCCACCCCTTTCCATATAGCTTTCTTAAGCTTCTAGCTGAAGTCTTTGTTTACATGGTTTACATGGCAAGGTTTTGGTAGCAGGGGGCTGCAGGAGTGGCTTCTGTGAGAAAAATCAGAAGCTGCCCCATGTTAGATAGGGACAGTTTCAGCTGGCTCCAAAGGAACCCAGTGCTTCCTAGAGCTGAGCCAATAAGCGATGTTTGCGTCTCTGGGAGAGCATATTTAATAAAGGAGAAAAAAAAAAGTGCTGCACAACAGCAGCTGGGAGAGTGAGGAGTGAGAAACAGCCTCGCAGACACCAAGATCAGTGCAGAAAGAGGGGGAAGAGCTGCTCCAGGTGCCAGAGCTGAAGCTCCCCTGTGGCCTGTGGAGAAGACCATGGTGGAGAGGGGGTTGTCCCCCTGCAGCCCATTGTATACATGGTGGAGCAGATTTCCATGCTGCAGCCCGTGGTGTACGACAGTGGAGCAGGTGGATCTGCCCTGACGGAGGTTGTGGCTTGTGGAGAACCTCCACTGGAGCAGACCCTGGGCCAGACCTGTAACCCATGGAGAGGGGACCACACAGGAACAGGTGACCTGGAAGGAGCTGCTGCCTGTGAGGGACACAAGTTGGAGCAGTTTGCTCCTGACGGATGGACCCCGTGGTACGGAACCATGTCGGAGCAGTTCTTGAAGAGCTGCTGCCTGTGGGAAGCCCATGCAGGATCAGTTCAGGAAGGATGGCATCCCATGGGAGGGACCCCACATTGAAGCAAGGGAAGAGAGTGACTGTGAAGGAGTGGCAGAGGCAAAGCACTAGACTGACAGCAACCCCCATTCTCCTGTTCCCCTGCGCCTTTTGGGGGGAGGAGGTCAAATAGGGTGGATGGGGGGAAGGTGTTTTTAGTTTCTTTCCTCTGTTTCTCACTTCTCTAGCTTGTTAGTAATAAGAAATAAATTTTGCTGTCTCCCTACTCTGTGTCTGCTTTGCCCATCACAATAATTGTTGAGTGATCTCCCTGTCCTTATCCCAACCCTTGAGCCCTTTCCATCATATTTTCTCCCCTTTTCCCTTTGAGAAAGGGTAGTGAGAGAGCAGCTGAGGTGGAGCTTAGCTGCCCACCTGAGTAAAACCATCACGGTCTTGTAACAAGCAGATTCACCTGCAAGCCACCAGTGTTACATATGCAAAATTTCACCAACATCTGTAACTATTTTCTCCTTATAACTCCTCCTTTTAACTTACTTCCAGTATTATTCTTCATTTTCAAGCTTTTTTCTTTTCTACATCTAAATATTGCAGCAATGAATTTCTTGACCTCATGTGCCATATCCATAGGCATACCGTGTTATTGTCATAGGACATTCTGTGTTATATCATAACTATTGCACATGTAATGTGGCATGTGGTCATTATATAGGCCCTTCAGCCTTTATTTCTTTATTTTATCCTATTCTATTAGGCTTATTGTTTAGTGAAGAAAAGAAAAAAAAAAAAGAAAAAAAAAGCTTCCCTACAAACAACCGAGAGAAATAAAAACCTGTCTAACTGAATGTGAAAATCAATATATTGCTCTACTGCTACCACACAGAACATGAGCAGCTGTGACCAAATCTTGACACAAAAAATAGTCTACATCAAGGATCGGACTGTCTCTGCACACAGTCTCAGTTGTGTAGTTTATTAGGAGAAGAGATTTTGAAAGCTTGGGGATGAAAGGAGACACCAAATTCCTTTAATATCATAACTGAGAAATGGGATTTGGGAAACAGACAATTTCTGAGAGGAGAAGGCAGAAAGTAGCAAAGCTAGTGCAACTCCCTGAAATCAGAATAAAAGAAAGGGTGATGTAGAGAAAGATCCATAAACAAGCTTGGAAAAGGATACTTTGTAAATCAAATTACCAGACAACATTTCTGGTAAAAGAATGAAGATTCATATCAGCATGGGACAAGAAAGACAACGCAGTGGTAAACTTGAGAAGTGGGTACACATGTCAATGGGAAACCCCCAGGGTTTGGAAGACTGGGGAGGAAAAGCAAACATAATATCAACTCTGTTTTGGGAGATCAGGATAGCTGCAGGACCTGCCCATGTGGAAAAGGCATGAGTGCTTCATACACACAGATAGTCTGGCATATGGTTTTTATATATAACATATGGTATGTGTGTGGACTGTAATTAAAGGGAACCACTCTTATGAGTCAATATATGATCTCACATAAGTTCAATATGTAAAACATATGCTATTTAGGTATATATAGCACTTGCATATAACTTACATACATTTTTGTGATGCATCATGGGCAAGCATAATAGGAGACATTTGGAAAATTGTGAATCCAAGGGGAACGGATTTTTAAGCCAAAAGAACCCTGATGGAGTACACAACTGCAGCAATGATGGAAAAAAAAAAAGGGCAAAAAAGAAAAATCAATGAAAAAAGCTTAGTGATAGTTAAACATTAGGGTGACAGGAGGAGGAACAGGGGGTACTCCTGTTTCCTAGCCTGGAGGACATAAGCCTACGGTGAGAAAAAGACAGCGTATAGAATAATTTACTGTGATGGAGGAGAAGCAGCACAGAGCAAACACAAGAAAATTAAAAAGAAAATAAGTAACAGAAAAAAAATGAATAAAAATACAGTGGGAATGAAAGTAAAAGAAATTTTATAAACAGGGAAGTAAAGAAAAATTAAATTCTAAAAATATTAAATACTAAAACAAAGAGCACGGAAAAAGAAACTAAAGTATTTGATTATTTTATTGATAGCAATTAAATATATTAATACAGCTTGAAAAATAAGGCATCATTTTCTGTGTATTAACAAAGTAATATTAGACATTTTTTCTCAGCCTTTGTCACATCATGCCTCCTCCGGATGTTGAGATTATACATCATTAGGATCCATTCGGATGAAAGGCACTATGTAAATTTAAACTTATTAGCATAGTAATTGTGACATTTTCTCAAATGCATTGTGATTCACTCTAATTTATTTGTTATTTGAAATGATTTTCCAACTAATTTCTATAATTCTTCGTCTACAGTTCATTCATGGTTTATTGTGAAAAATTGAAATTCATAAGCCATGCTATTTTGGTTAAAGAAATAATCACATGATTTTTTTGGTTTGCTGATTGGAGGACTGTGACTCTTACAATATGCAGTTTGGTCTATATATTTTCTTGATTATCAATTTAAAATCTGTTTATATCTAGCAGTCTATATTTTGCATATAAAACTGTGCTCTAGAAAATACTCTTACCAAGAAACTTGTTTTTAAGAGTGGATATTGATGAAAAATGAATAAAATAGATATATCTACATAGTTAATGAAATTCATTTGAAGTTACAAATGAATGTTCACGGTACGTTTCCTCAAGCATTTGCCAGCTCTGGAAATAATCTTGGCCTAGGTTTCACTCAGAAATAAGTGTATACACCATGTTAAAACCAGATTTAAAAGTCTTACTAATTTATGGACAAAAAATGGAGTTGCTAACACTTCTAACGAACTTTTCTTTTACGAAATAATAATAATAATAATAATAAATAATAATAATATTCTAAAGAAAATAAATGTATAAGCTCTAGAACACTAGTAACAAATGTTGTTTCTGTGACTGTGAGCCTTTCTCTAAAATGTTGTTTTATTTGGAAAAAAATCAAGTTCTGATACGAGAGATGACTCATTAAGCCTAAATTCACAGAATTCCCCAAGTAATTTTTTTATTTTTACAGACAGGTTGTGTCAGATGCTGGGATGAAAACATTGCTTGTGATTTTATCTTGCTTAGAAATATTGTGTGCTTTTAAACTTGTAGTGAAGAATTGTCTTTCCACCATGCAGATCTTAATTTGAACCTATAATATTGGTTAATCTAGTTCATATGGCACTCTGCCACATCAACTCATGTTTCACCTAGAGGGAGATGAATCATGGAAAATGCATCCAGATACAGACTTAGCTGGGAATTTTAATGATATTCTTTTAATGAATTATTGGTGCTGTATATCGCATGTCAAATTTTTGGCCACTGTACCCATGGTCTAATGTTCATTTGAAGATGCAAGTTGTTTTAGTACACTTTCTTAATACTTTCTGTCTATGAATGCAGTTCTTGTCAGAGATTTTTTATAGAATCAAAGATCTGAGATACCCACGTTTTGCTGTGAATTTGAAATTAGAGAAAAGCTGTCTGTAACTGTTAACAATTAGTTATTTAAATAAAATATATGCACTATTTATATGTCTGTTGTTATTCTCTGTCTCCCCAAAATCCTAGGATATAGTGGCAGCCTTTCTTGTAAGTAGAATCCTGTGCTTTTCAAAGGTAGGGCATGATATAGCTAAGTTTGCTGTGAGAATAATGAAGACAGAAACTTTTTTAATTCCATTAATTCTTTTCATGTTTACTTGATATTTGGGGGAGAAAAAAAAAAAAAGAGAGAGAGAAAGAGAATAATTGTTTATGGGAATTAGTTACTCTTTTCAGCAGTAGTAAAGTCAGAGCAACTGTAAGAGTAGTACACTTTCCCTGAAAAATACCGCAATCCTCATTTTGAAGATCAACAAGAAAAATAATTTGTCCAGTCTTCTGTTTCTCTGTTAGATTCCTAAAAAGCAGTAACTGTCATGATTTTATGTAGGTAGCAGACTTTGTGCTTGAATACATAACCAGTCATTCTAGATGTGTAAAATAATGCTTAGATTATTGAGCAGATGTTCTAGGCAGCCACATAATAGAAGTGCAGGATGTTTCTGTATTGTCTGTCTGTTCTGCAGCACATATAAATAGTTTTCTACCATTCCGTATCCATCAGAAGATTACATTCCACTGGAATGACAATCAGTTAACTAAGCAAGCAAATTCATGCAATATACACTGTATACTGGAGGTTCAATAACTAAAAGATTAAAATAAGAAAGAGTTAAAGCTGGGAATGTAATTATGTACTGACTAAATCAGTGTTATTAATTCTTACTGGAAATTGAAGTTGTAATAAGATGTCTTAAACAACAACTCCTAATTTGAGATGAGAGTATGACTGGACTCTGAGATATATGAAAAATAATATTTTTTCTGCTATTTTCAGTTTTTAACTAATAATTTATAATCTCCTAGGAGTATAAATTGAGCATTTTGATATACTGAGAAGTTCCCAATAGAGAATTGATTCAATAAACTTCAGCTAAATTTCAAGAAAGTCAAGCCGTGTTTTTAAGAGACAATTCAAGTTATGAAAACCATTAAATATGTATAATTTAAAATTATTCTAGTCACTAAACAGTACAAAATACTTCTTCTGGTTTTATGACATTTTTACAACTGGGTACTTCAATTTTAAATTAAAGCAAAACAAAACCTGAAAAAATACTGACATGAAGACAATCTGTTGAATCTTGTTGAGTCCTAGTCCTACTAACATCTCTGAAATCACACATGATATTCAGAGGGAAGAGGAAGAAGAAACAACACAGTTGTAGTTTACTACTATAAAAGCTTTCCTCATTGTTTTCATTTCAAAGCTAATGCTTGCAAAGATTTAATTGGCTAGATATAAAAAAAAAAAAGCTGAACATCTATTATAGAACTCAACATGGTACTTAAGCATATATATTTAGATATTTGCATCTGTTCCTAAGCCCCCCCACATTCTTAGATGCAAACAGACTTTAAAATCTGGTGGAAAGCCTTTAGCGTCAGCTCATGTGACTAATTCAAAACATGTTCAAAATAGATAAAGAGTGGGAAGAGCTAAGAATCTAAATACATGAAGAAAGTGCAAAGAAAATATGTAGGCAACTTGCCCTTGTGGTGAATTCTTAAAGATTATACCTACTGTGTAGTAAATTACTTACTAAATTACAAATTAAACTAATCAGTTTTCATGTAGAAACTATCAAATTAAACATTAAGAAGGTACCATCTAACAAAGAGGACACTGACATACAAAATATAGTTTATAACTCCTCTTTGAACCAAGAGTATACTTCTTTGTATACAATGTGCATTTTATTAAATGGCAGATTAAAATATTACAATATTACAATGTATTCATTAAATAAATGGATTATAATGCTTTCTCACTATAAGATATATCACTGACAATCTGTTTCAACAGAGGAAAAGAATTATTCTTGTGATTTACACTATTCTCTATTCAAGTAGGTAGTAAATCCTTTTCCCCTTCTCTGTCTAGTATCCGAAATACTTTTCTTTGCCACTAGGGCAAGGAAAATACTTTTGAAAGATCAGCATCACAGCACATTCTAATCCTTTTTTTTTAAACTACAGTGTTCCTGAGATTCTGATTATATATGCTTAGACCTCGAATGAAAGAGTTTTTATTATGAGATCTGGTAGCATTTCAGGTGAGTATCATCTCACCCACACAATAAGGGGCAACAAATAGTTTGGTTTTTGTGTAAGGCACTGTAGGCACAAAATTACAGGATTGAGAGTATTAGCCACTTTTCATGACCCGATTGGCTGAACATTGCTAAAGTGCTCTTTAATAAGTGCTCTCTTTATTTCTTCTGGTGTGAAAGGCTGGGCTACAAAGCTGACAGGCTTTGTAGGCGGGAGCAGGCAATTAAGGTTTTTTCACAAATACAAGCTCCTGTAAACTGAATATATTCTTCAGCGGGGCATTTTGTTTATTGAATTTTACTTTAGTTGCTTTGAACTTGAACTTTGGTGTTAAATTATTTTCTTCTGCTATTTATTGGAGTGATTTGTATGCAGACTTCCCACACACACCTAATACAATATACTTCATGTTTCACTGTGCTTTTTTGTTCAGTTAGGCAGAATTTTCATTCAGGTTTATGGCTAGAAATCTAGTTTTCACAGAGTTCTGGTGCTCCCGACAGGCCAGCTAACTGTGGAAAGGGAAAGAGCACTTCCACTTAGAGGTAGTAGGTATGCACCGTCCTCCCATTGGAGCATACAGTAGTCTGAAACATTTTCAGGTGGAATCTATTTCTTGGCAGAACTTCCTAAACATGGGTAATTCGGTCACTGCCTGTGATTCAAGCAAATATCTACCAGGAGAAACTTTACAGATATATCTCAGCTGATCAGCACTCAACCCAGGTGCAAAATTCTTCTAATTAAATTGTTAGATACCATGAAGATATCCGTATCTAAGCTAGTCATCCTGGTTTCCCTTTATAATTAATAGAGAGGATAAAGCCACTTCGTGATTCATCAGATCCAACTGAAGTATGATAGTTTAAACCTTATGCTGGAAATACCTACCAGACATGAAAGAATAAGTTTGAGCAGGATGGAAGAATTATTGGGAAAGCTTTTCTGGCAAAGGGAGAATTTTCAGTTTTCATCAGCATGTGTGAAAGCGGAAGCTGGCAACAATGGAGGGAAATATGAAAGGAAAGAAAGAAATCTACTATTCAAAGGAGGGTAGTCAAGGTATATAAAGGTATGTACTGTGTTGAAATTCCTGGACTCCTAAATGACCAAAAATAGTGTTGTATGTTAAGAAAACTGAGGTATTCCTCTGTTCTGTCTAGTTCATTTTCTTCCTGGATTTTTCTTACAGCTAAGTAAAATGCAGTTGGCTTGGCAAAAGCTGATAGGTCTGACTCTTTTCACAACCAAACGTCACAGAAGCAGTGAGCTGTAACTCAGAGCTGTAACGGGGTGAATCTTCAGGGAAGTTTTCCTGGGAACTTTTGGATACCAACTAGTCTTGGAGAGCTAGAGTTCTGGATTCTCATTTCTATAAACTGGGAAAACAGACTTTGCCTATAAAGTGTACTAAAGAGGCCATGAAAAGCACGGGTCCTGGAATGTACTCAGAAGATTAAGGCTCAAGAACCCAAAAAATGAATGTTAAACCTAGTGCCCCAAACTACTGAACATTTAGCCGAAGTGCTTGGGCAGACTTTACTTGGCAGTGTGTTTGATCTGATGCCGATGTAACCCTCACTCTAATACAAGCACTCTTTTATCAATTTAAGTTTGTAAAAGAGGATTTAGAATAAGGTAATAGTGCACTTAAAAAACAACTTGATCTGATTACCAAAAATTCCCATTTCACTAACAGTACCATTATGTTCCTCTGCCTTAAAACATTTATCCTAACTTTCATAGGCCAGAGTTCAAACAGTGACCAGCTCATTCAATAGAAGAGAGCTATGCTGAGTGAAACAAAGCATTTAACTGACCACTAAAAAAAAATAGTAAAAAAAAAAAAAATTGCACATCAAGGTAATAGTCTGTAATTGTGAGCACAATTAATGTCTGGAATTAACAGTTTCCCCTTGGAAGAGAAATCTCATAATTTTATTAATCTGAACTGAGTGATATGCTGTAGACAATAGTCTTGTTGTGGCAGAAAAATGAACAAAATGATGTTATGATTTTGTTAATATCTAATTTATACCACACCAGAAGCCAGACTCTTGGTCAAATGTAAACTTGCATAATGCCATTGAACTCAATGAACCCTTGAAGATCTACAAAGATCTGATACAAAGAAATGGCATCATATGAAAACTGATTGGGAGGTTATTAATTATGGAACAAATGCTTATACCTCGACTTGCATAGAATATCACCCTATTTCTTTGCAGCTTGTGAGCTCTTCAGTGCACAGACTTTTGAAGGTGGCCTTAAATTGGTGCTGAAGTTTTAACAGCTTTGTTACAATCTCTCATTCAGTTTCTTGAATTCTCAGCCTATAATGAATTGTATGCTCTCAACACACTGCAACTACATGATTACACTTGTAAGTACATACTCAGGAACTTAACTGTTGTGTCAAAATATACAAAATGCAAGTGTTGGATTAAGAGCATGTGTGAATACCATCACAGAAGCTGATCACACATTCTCCTTTCAACACTTCTTTTTATCTGTATTTATCTATAGTAATGTACATTAAGTTATTCTGAGCTTTTGCAGGTGTAATTTTTTGAATAAAAACAAAAAGAATGGAAAACACTTTTTCTTTCTGGCAACAATATAATTATTTACCTTTCAGATATTGAGCAAATGTATATTTGTGTTGATCTGTACACTTTTTTGTTTTGTTTTGGTTTTTTTCCCCAAATGCTGCAAGGCTAGCAAGCAACCACAAAAACAATCTTAGTCAAAACCTTAGCTAGTGTATAATTTTGTTGAAGTGAGCCACTTATGTGCTTAATAGGACAACAGCTTCAGAGGTATTTAGCAAAAAGATATAATTAAATGTTAAATGAAAAAAATATATATATATTTATATATGTGTGTGTGTGAAGGGAGATTGCTATTCCACGTAGATTGCTCTAGAAAGTTTAAGGACTTGAGATAACTATGATATGAGTGAAGGAAAAGAGGTGGAACATAAAAACCTTGAGCTGAATTTAGGACAAAAGTGGAAGAATTGTTTAAAAGGCAAGGAAGTAGCATTTGTATAATTCTATCGACCTTAATATTAAATTAAAAATATTTTTAAAAAAATAGTTCTTTTCAGACAGTCACTTGTCTGAAAATATTAATCACAGCTGTAGTTAACAGCTGACCATTATGGCTGAAAGTTTATTATGCTTCTAGAACATACCTCCAAGACCAAATTTAAGGCTGCCCATGCAAGCTAGTGACACTCAGGAGCACAGTTTGCCTGGACAGGTGTTGCTCATCTTGGAAACAAGTAATTTATGGCTCCGGGAGATGGAGTCAAAAACGGAGATGTGATATTTAAATTGCTGATTGGCATAATCACTTTTCATCACATTCTAATTTCTTTACTCTAGCTGTGTAATATTTTCCTACATTATGTACTTGATTGATTTGACACATCTTATTTCAAATATATCCAATACCATTCTTTTTGACAGTTATCCTTGACTTTTAGCCATTCCAAAGCAAACTTCTTACCAACATGTTTTTTCTTCATTCTTCGTTCTTCATTCTACCTTCTGCCTTTGCCACATTTACGGGATATGGACTATGACTCTCTGTAGCTAAATCCATTTCCATATGATCATGACTTGTGTCAAAAGCCTCTTAAAATGAAAAGCATTATAATTTGCTTTAATTTAACACTGAAAGTCTTGTCAGTTCTCTTTTTAAGCAAAGGATATATTTCTTTGGCTTTGTTTTCAGAGAGAGGGAAAAAAAAAAAAGACATAGAATAATTATAAACGAGTATATTTCAAATATCACATTGATTTTTTTCCACAGTAGAAAAATGGCAGAGTACATTTCCATATGATAGATGTCAGTCATACTGCTGAAAGCAAATCTAGAAAGTGTTTGTATAAGCATGGTAGCAGCAGAATTTGGTTAAAGAGACTTCTTTGGGTGTGATTAATGAGACTCAGATGTCAAACTGGCTCCACAATGATTGCCTGCCCATGTGGCTTTTACCACAAGGCTCGTATGCGACATGGGAACTCTGTACCATGGCTGGAACTGCACATGGCACAGCTACCAGTTGTCCAGAAATTAGTTCTCATTTTTTTATCCTTTGGTTCAAGTCAACAACAACTGAAAGGCAGCTTTGACAATATGTGAAGCTAAATGGGGAATGTGTGGACTGTCCAGCTTTCAAACTAAATGTCACTGCTGCCTGTACAATTTGGCCTCATATTAGTTTGAAGCAATTTTTCCCTCATCTTCTATAGATGGTCTTATTGAATACGAAGGTCAGAGCTATACTGTAGGGTTTGGGAATACTCTATTGTGAGTGAAAGAAAGTTGAGTATCATCTCTCCTCTTTCTTTATCTCATATCCTGGTTTCCATACAAAGATCAGTGTCTAAACAGAGAGGAAGCCATGCTAAACTTTAACCTGTCAATGTTGTGGTGGTTTTACCCTACTGGGCAGCTAAACTCCATTACAACCGCTCTCTCACTCCTCCTCCTCAATGGAAAAGAAGGAGAAAATACAATGAAAAGGACTCAAGGGTTGAGATAGGAAGATCACTCAAAACAGGACTCAGCATAGGGAGATTAATATAATATATTACCTATTACTAACTAGCCAGAGCACTGAGAAACTAAAAGCAAACTAAAAACAACCCCTCCACTACCATCAACATCTTCTATGTCCTCCCCCGAGTGGTGCAGAGAAACGGGGAATGGATTCTCTGGTCAGTTCATGACACTCCACTGCTCCTTCGTGATCACTCTTTCCTTGCTCCAACTTGGGGTCCCTCCTACGGGATGCTGTCCTTCCCAAATTGATCCTACATGGGCTTTCCACAGACAGTAGCTCTTCAAGAACTGCTCCAATATGGGTCAGTACCATGGAGTCCATCTGTCCAGAGCAAACTGCTCCAACACGGACTCCCCACAGGTGGGATCATCTGCTCCTGCGTGGGTGCCTCTCCACAGGCTGCAGCTCCAGCCTGGGGCCTGTTCCTGCATGGGCTCCTCTCCACAGACTGCAACTCTGGCCTGGGGCCTGCTCCTGTGGGGGCTCTCCATGGGCCACAGCCTCCTTCGGGCCACATCCGCCTGCTCCGCCGGGGGCTCCTCCACGGGCTGCAGGGGGACAGGCTGCTTGCTCCACCAGGGGCCTCTCCACATGCTGCAGGGGAACTTCTACTCTGCCATCTGGAGCACCTCCTGACCTCCTTCTTCACTGACTTTGGTGTCTGCAGGGCTGTGTTTCTCATTCCTCTCGCTCTCAGCTGCTGTAAAGGTAAACCCAGTGTAGATGTTGATGTAATAGGGGATCAGCATTCCATGAGCCACTACATAGTATAGCTATCACACAGTATAAACACACCTGACCAGTGACTTTGCAAATAGATTAAAGTAATCTTCTCAGCAGAATAAAGGAGTTGTAAAGGAAAGCAGTGTGGATCCAGTATTATGCTCTAAAGTCCCACTGTTGATTCAGAGTAATTCCCTCATGCATACGCTTCCAATCTTCATCCTTTAAACACAGCTTCATTGGTTATACTGGACAGGCACACTGCATTCATGCAAGTGTATGCAATTCGGGTTGTACTGAAATGGACTGCTTATGGATGATCAAGGTGAAAAAAGTAGGCTGATTATCTTCTCTCCAGATTGCTTCTTGCTCAAATGTTAAAAAAATTAGAGCTGGAACTCCGAGCAAAGCATCCATGCTTTCCTTTTTAAGACATCAGCAGAATATCACAGCTTAAAATGGTAGATGACCCAAAAAGTTCAGAATATTTCTTAGTCCTTCAAAGTTAAGATACTACATTTCCCTTAAAGAACACAGAAGTCAGAAAATTTGAAAGCTGCTCCTTCACCTTAAGAGCTTACTTCCTAAATGAAGAAGACTTTTCCGAAGAGATTCTTTAGGTTGGATGTCTGTTTCTGAACTATATGTAGAGATCACATCTCACAGCAATATTTGAAATCACATGTGGAAACCAGCTGAAACAGCTGTCATACTTTAAAGCCAGGCTATTAATATTTGTTAAGTGCCCACCAACATGTAGGCATTCATCCTTTTCATAATTCTGTATCTTCAGATGCTTAAAATACAAGTGAAAATAAATATTCTTTGGAACATGTTGGCATGGAGCATTATTTCCAAAGACCATATTCTGCACAACCTTAAGCATGTCTGCACAGGGAAATAACCAATTACAACTACAGTAGAATAAGTTCTTCCTATAAACTACAAGAATAGCTATGTATTAAATTCTCCCCTCCAGAATAAAAGTGATTTAATATCAAAATAATTTTTCCACTGAGATTTCTTTTGCTATTGGTAAGCTGGACAATTTTCTCGTTCCAGTTTTTCTGTTTAAACAGGAATATCCACTTGGACATTTTAATCATATAAATAGAAAAATAAATAAATAAAGGTCAAATATTGCCTGTGTTGTTATTACATTTCTGTTAAAACAAACACTATTTGTTCAAATATGGTCCAATTCATGTGATATTAGTTATTTCTACATTGACAGAGATCATGCAATGTAGCAGTCAGTTACTGCATATTGCATACTGCAGAAAATATGACAGAAATTTGTTGAAAGGATTTTGTTCACAATATTGCTGCACTTTCTAATGAAATGGAACTACCATTTAATCTCTGTCTTCAGTAAAATGAATACCTATGCATATGTAAATAAGAGACTTTATTCACTAAACTGGAAAGTCTGTAGTTTGCTCCAGTAAGATATGATGACTTAGCACTTCTAAAGGTATATTTGCTGAATTGACTACATATTGGAATTCAGTAGATAGTATTCTTATATTAAAAAAAAAAAATATTTTTGTATGAAATACTTTTAAAGACCAAAAAAATGTGGCTAAATACTTATTTTATACTCTTACACCAGAAGTGCTAAAACTAGAAGTGCGTTCAAAGTTTGGGTCACATCATACTTTTGCTATTATATCTAGGCTTTCTCACTCTGCTGGTCAATATTATAAGTTAAATGAGGAGTGTTGACTCATTTGTATTTCCTGCCTCTTGTCAGCTTCATATCAGATGCTTATCATAATCCAAACATTTAGTATGGAGCATAATCATGTAAGACGTGTAAATTTCTATCACTGGAACTATAATATACCTATAATATGAAGTACATTATGCAACGTAGATTTAAACAGCTGATGAGTTTTAGTCTTCCACCACTTCCTTTATTGTCATTTATTAGACATACACAATGGGAGACAGACCCATGTTAAATTAATATTAGCCCTAAGTGAAATAAAATAAATAAATGGAGAAGGAGAAGAGGAATGAAAATTTCTCAGGAAAGTCCAGTCTCCATAATCTTCATTTCTGAGCTCCATGTTTGAAAGTAAACCAAAGTAGATATTTATATGTAAGATACTTCTTATATAATACTGAAGTAACATCAGCAACCTAAAACACCTCCAAAAATCTGTTACATTTAATCATTCCAAAGCCTTTTTTTTTATTTATTTATTTTATTTTTTATTCACAGTGACAAAAAAATGAGGGGAAAACAGAGGCAGAGGACTGGGTCAGGAAGAGATTGAGCTATCACAACAGTATTTCAGAGAAAGGATATCAAAAAGTAGCATCAATATGATACTTGATCTAAATAAGTTATTTTTATATTTGCTTAATATTTTAATATTTTATATTGCTTTACCATCATGAACTCATAAGATTAATATTTTTGGTGTTGGTGTTATAGGATATTTGAGCAAACTGTAACTAATTTCTCCTCTTGAAGCTCAATTTGTGTGTATTTTTGTGTAGGATCTAAATATTTTTCAGACCAGTGACAGTGTAAGAGAGTGACTCTGCACCTTATAATAGCACTCAGGTAGGATTACAGAAAGCTGGTTCCCAAATTTTAAGCTAATGCTAAAATATTTTAGTGAAAGAGGGTATCTCTTTTAAGATGAAAAATTGAAAAATTGGATACCAGAAGTGTAATAAGACAGAGCATTTATCATGTGAACATGGAAAAGCAATAAAATAGGTATCTACTAAATCCTTGCTGCTAAAATTTTGGTAGTCATTCTGATGTCTTTCAACAGAAACCTGAGTATGTATGCAAGTTTTAAACACCTATGAAAAGGCAGGAAAGGGGGAGGAAAAATGAATACCACAAGCATTTGAATGTCAGGCTTAGTTGCGTGAAGAGGTATTTATGTGCCTAAACTCTCCTTGCGAATCTAGGTCTTTAATGTTTAATGTGGATGTTACTGATTGCTAGAGTGAGATGAATAATTCACAATTAGCAATGTATTCATCCAGCCTAGCTTATTCTGCCTGTAGAATGTGCAAGAGTAAATCTAGATTTCCCTGAATTTATTTGCTTTATTCCTGTAGATAAATTGCAAACATCTTCTGTCAGAGATTTGGCCATCACGATAGAATTCTGAGTTTCATGAATTAAAGTGGAAGAGTTCTGACTGTTCAGAGCATTTTTTTCTGATATATGATCATGGTTTCTAATAGGTTTTGAAACTCTTGGGGCAGTGCAGTAGGTTTAAAAATAAAAAAATAAAAATAAAAATAAAAATAATAAAAATAAAAATAAAATAAAATAAATAAAATAAAATAAAATAAAATAAAGTAAAAAGGAATTTTAAAACACTCTAAGTCTTGTCCTTTTTTAGCCACATAGCTTTTCAGGGATTCATAGCCACCAAAATTAGCTTATTATGGAATATATTTCCTGAAAATTGAACTAAATGTAATTTTTCTTTTACTGTGTTGTAAAGTCTTTGCATGTAAAACTCCTGTGTCCTTGAAGGAGGGAGGGGGGAGGGGGGGACACAAAAGTCTAGTATATTGCTTTTAATTGCTTGTGCTTCGTTACATAGCACATCTTCATTCTCTTGCACTGCTAATTTTCTTCATCTCCACAGCCACTGCAACACTGAAAAAAATTGTATGAAGCCACTGCTAATGGTCTGTGCATGGTGTTGCTACCTCCTTGTCTGGAGAAGTCACCCATTTTCAGTGATCGCAGCTGTTGCTCATCTCCAGAAGTGATATGTGTCTCTGATTCTGCTTTTATATCTCATGACATCAAACATTCACCACAGCAGGTAGTGTTTATCCTATTGAAGAGACTGCAGTCTCTCAAGTGCTTACACTAAATCCCTAATAATAAAAAAGCTATTTTTTTGAATCAGTGTTGCACTCAGATTTGATGCTTCTGTGTTTCCTTTATACAGGAATAAATGTCACCTGCTGTGTAAAATGGTGCAAAAGAAGCCTGTTTGATCAATCCTTGCATTTGGGAAAAAAAAAAAAAAAAAAAAAAGTTCAATCAAAATTGCACAAAAGATATTTTACAGGATTTGTCTAGCTCTTAATGATTAAACAACTAACGTGTCAAACAGTTGCCATGCAGTTTCCATTCACTGTTTGTTTGGCAGTTTAAGACGCCTAATATACTTCAGCACAAAATGTTAATCTTTTATTAACATACTAAGTTTTTTTAGGTGTTATTAATTAAACGTATTAAAAATATATATATATCTCCGGGATAAATATTTTGATAAAACTCCAGCATTGTCACTCCCTGTGCTCTATGACAACAGTCCACTAGAACTCTACAGTACCAACTGCACTGTAGCAGCAGGAATACTCTAAATGTCCATCTTGGTTTTACAATAATACTAATTTTGCTTTAATTTCTTATTTGGATAGCTTCATTAAGTTAATACTTAATTCCTTTTGGGTGGAGAGGTTTGTACTGCCTGTGATTTCAAACAAGAAACCTATTTACAATCAGAAATCAGATCTTTGCTTCTTTTAACACGTCATTGGCCTTATCTTCTGCACTGTTTCATTGCACCTAAGTCATGGCAGAAAGAGCATTCTCCTCTATAAATGTCTGTGCAAAGACCCTCTTCACTCCAAGAAGTTTACAGAAGCTCTGAAAACATTAGAGAATTTTCTTATACACGTGTTTTACATATATTATGGCAGTATATTTTGATGTTAAGCCACTGGGAAATAAGACAGAGGTCAGTATTGTGTAATAAGTGATCCAAAATATATAGTGACTAAATTGCTTCCTCAGTAATGTTAAAGTATCTTTTGATGATCAGCTTTTAATAGCACTTACATCTTATATATTATTCAGCCTGGATAACAATACCAGATTTAAATTTCATTTTCTTGTTAGCTTTATTTTTTTAAGTTCGGGTTTTTATAGAATTATGTACCTAGTACTTTAATGTTAAAGTTCCCTCCAACATAAAATAATGTTTAAAAATTTCTAAGATACTTTCTTGTATTAAAAATAAAGATAAAATAAAAATAAAAATATTCCTGTTTATGTTGACTTCTGCAAAATAATTTTGATGGCAGAAGTTTACTTAATAAATTTATTTAACTTGGATCTTCTCATAACTTTAGTTTAGAACGATACTCATAAAAGACAGGTTGTGCTTGAAGTTTCTGTATGCATTTTGACTCAGGAGGAAAACCTAAATTACCCTCTTACTGTCAACATCACTGCAGTGACAATGTGTCTCAAGAGGGCACATCCAAGGGAATCCCAAAGTCAATTACAATCTTCTTCATTTCTGTTTATAGGAATACTCTCATATAGTGCTTTCACAAAGTGGTTTTGTTTTTAATCCAATTTATAGTCTAATGTAAATAAAATATATTCATGCTTTTGAACATGTAAACTTTGGAAAACCATGGTTGCTACAACAGGGAACTAATCAAACATAAGAAAAGTAATCTCTCCTCAAAAATCTCTGCAGATTGTAGTTTCCCCACAGTTTATGGCCAAATAGTACAAAAAGAGGATGTTTAAAGTTCTTATGCTTAAGTTTAATGTTCTTGCCACAAAAACCCATATTTATCAAGCTCTCTATATGAGACAGATTAAGAATGATGTGTTAGAGATAGTCGCCTCCTCAACCCCTAACCCTTACTTGAAAAACAGTCTGCCAACAAACTCAATAGGCTTTATTATTATTATTATTATTATTATTATTATTGGCTAAAACCTCTTGAAATTGACATAAATTCGAAAGATTTTGCAAATATTTTCGACAAAGAAGACCTACTGTATCTCCATGAAACATGACATCAGATACTATTTTACTGCTATAAGCTTCAGACCCTTATATTCCTCATGTCTTCTAAAAAGGTAGGCTTTAATTTCTAATGATCATTGCTACTAGGTAATATGATAGACTTCCTGCCAAACTATAGATCCTGGTTGTACATAATAAATAAATAAATAAATAAATAAATAAATAAAAACCCTCTAGTAAATCAAGATGAAATTTCAATCTAGTTCAATCTACTCAGTACCAAAATCCCATGGGAGAATCTGGTGACATTGGGATTTTTTCCACTTTGGATGGTGAGATCAGGTGTGTTGATATAATGATGAGCTTGTTTCCAAGGAAAAATGGAAAAGAATCACTCTTTCTCAGCATCCTTTTCTAATCATGGCCTGGAGATATCATTAAGGAGAATTAGACAACTGTGTGCTTCACCCTGATTGCTTTTCCATCAGCTTTCATGATTTACTTAAGTCTCTCCTGACTGTAGTCTCTCATAAAACTTAAATCAGTAATCTTTCAATATACAAAAATAAATAAATAAATAAATAAATAAATAAAAACTTGTTTGTTTACTTTAAAAGTAGGAATTCAGGGGTAGGAGTAGCCTTGCTGTCCAGGGTTGGATGGATAGGCCCTTTCTGCATAGCCTTAGTGCTCTACATTGCATCTACATTGCAGATTTACATTCGTGTGTTCAGCACCTGAAAATAATTAAGTAGCCTCATATCTGTCAGTATTTAGGTATTTCCCATCTAGTTGTACTCCTTTTAATAGCGTTTATGTACAGCTGGCACTGGTGAATGAACCTAGGAGGAAGTCTAGACAACCACTGAAATGAAACATGTAAGTTTCCAGGGACTGATCTTCCTAAGAAGTGGGTCTCCAAGGTACTAGTTGAGGCAAAGAATGATGTCTTGTGATTAAGATCTCTAGACACTCAAAGTTGCTTTCTGAAATTGTACACCTCCAAAGGAAGGTCATGTGGGCACTTGAATATCTTCACTATCCCAATTGCATTTAACATTTTTGCCTTGCTATTGAACATTCTGGAGCCAGCCCTGTGAATATGTACTTGACAAAACACATTTCATTCCAGCATACCCACTGGCTCTGGTGGCATCTCTTGTTTGATTAAGCCTCTTGTTTGTCATCTCTTGTTTGATTATCTCCTTCCAAGAGAAGGAGATTGACAAATCAGACCAAAATGGTGGCAGGAATAAGAAATGCCTGTAACAAAAAAGGATAATTAGAATAAGGGAAATAAGAACAGAATCTGCTCTTGCTGATTCATTAGTTGGAATGTACACTTTTAATGCATTTGAGTATTTTCTAGGAAGATTGACATATAAATTCAGAATATTCTCTGGTATTGTATGCCTAAGAAAATTATGTAATGTTTCAAGCATCAGTTAGTTTTTCTAAGCTAGATTGTCTAAGCTATTTTTAAAGACTGTGTACATCTGCAAAATAATGTCTGTGCTATAGGAGAAAAATACATAACACACATGTTAATCTCATTTCACATAGTCTGTATATTATGATAATTTTTCATAAATAAATATAGACAAGTCCAGACAAAATCAGGATAATCTGCTGTTTGTATTAAGTAAATTTATGTGTATTCTATTTACACTGTTCTTTCATTATCCAGAAATCAATTAAATAAAACTCATATTCAAGATCCACTATACAGAGAAATTATAGAATCAAAAATGTTCCAATAATTTAATCCATGCAGATAACTTGATCTATATGAGTATTTTTCTTTAAAATTGTTTTTCTTTTTAGGAGGCTTAGCGTTTGAACTTTAATATTCCTAATTCTTATTAAAGTTCAATAGCTGTATATCAAAAAATAATCAGATTGCCTATTATTAGTGGATTTTCCCCCTAAATAAACATCTTTTAATTTCAGTATTAATGTTAAAGGACTGCAAATAGATATGAATGGCCAATTTACAAAGATATTTCTAGGGTTAGTTAAATTTGGCATGAGACCTGGGATCACTTTACAAGCAGCTTTTTCCCATGGGCTAGTGAAGATAAGAAATATCATGCTTAATTGCTGTGTAAATAAGATACCATTACAAATTTCTCAGAGTATGTTTTCACAGAAGAAATATGTAAATTTTTAATACATAAATTGTCATTGGATTAAACCTATTTGTTATTTGTCAGTTTCAGGGAGAAAACATCTTCAGAGTACCATGTGGAGCATGTAGAGCTTATTCGGTTTAAATTTGGAATTACTCCAACACCCTTCTGTGGCTAGTCCAGACTGCAGGACAATGGGGCAGATACTGGCAGAGGTGGAGATGGTGAGTGAAGGGTAGGTTGTTACAGAGTTAATGTGCAGAAAAGGGTTATTCCTATTTTTTTAAAACCAACAGGTTATGTGGCAGTAATGGAAGAAAATGAATGTCAACAACCTCTCTGTGGAATGCACTGGAGGCTCACAGGCATGAAGGAGAGAATGCTTTGAAGAGACAGTTCCTCAGCAGTTGGGCCTTTTGAAAGGCATTTTCAGGATTAAGCCCGAAAGGCTTTGTGTACCTGAAAAAAATGCCATGGATAAAGTGCATTGAGTGGGCTGTAAACTTTTCTCGCATTTGTTTGAGACTGCTGTGGTCACCATCAGCTGGCAGGCTACCAAGTGTGGTTGTTTAGATGTAGGAAAGACATGGAGGTATGCAGATGTTGAGCAATCACCGATAAAGATCAGGTTAGCTGTGGAGGGAAAAATCCCAGTAGCCTAGCACAGTATCTCCGTAACACAAGACTAATTTTAACCTAGAAAGTTAAACATTTCCAGAGAAGACAAACAGTACAGAAAAACAAAATGGGATCAGGAGATTAAAATAAGAATGCTGAAAACAAGTGCTTGGAAACTTCAATGAATGGCTTGATTCTGACTTTTTTTTATTTTTATTTTTATTTTTTTTAATAGTGCAAGCTTCAGAGTAGCTACAAGTACCTTCAGTTTCAACTTATCCTTAGGGCTACTATATCCTGTTTACATTTATGATCAGCTGAAATACCAACAGCAGTACCCACCACAGTATTACCTCTCATAATATTTGTGGGAGGCTTATTGTTTTGGAAACAAGCCACTACACACTCATATTCACCCTGTTTGTCTCCCAGAGCTATAGGGTGAGCAGGCAGGCACAAATTATCCTTATCTGTGATACATCTCTGGTATCTTGTGTCTGCTGAAGAAAAGGAGAGACCTCATGTAGAAAGGCAGTACAAATAGAAAGCCAGCCTACTCACTTGCCTGCATTGCTTCAGGTCAGGAGTCATGAGTTGTTCTGGCTTATTCAGGTGGAAAAGGTTAATAAAGAAGGGTACTGTGCTGCCAGAATATACAAGAGGAAAAACAGAAGGATAGAGAGAAAGGAGACACCAGCTCAGTATTGACAGAGTACCAACACTTGCAGCAGATAGAGGGTAAAAAACAAAGTGTTCTGGTTGTGGCATAGAAGATGTTGCTGGAGGGGCTGCAGGTAATTAATAATGGGAATAGGGAGGTAAATAAAAAGTTCCAATCAGCCAAAAAACATGATTTCTGCTTTGCACATCTTCAGTCTGTGCACAGAAGGAAAGCACTGCAGGGGAACCCCTGTAATATTTCCTAGAGGCTCTGACAGACTGCAATTTACTCTGCATTCTTCTTTTGCAGAGAAAGGGAGAAAACCTAGGAACTGTTATTAATGTTGGTTTTTTATGTATTAATGCATCAAGGATTGTTAATACTCACAGGCACCTGGAAAGGGACTATCATTGCTCAGAAGAGCTTACAACCTGGCAATATAATCTCGAGAGCATGTTTGCATAGACCTGGACATTCTTCATTCTCTCAGCCTGACACTTTCAATTTCCCTCCCTTAAACATCCGTTTGTCCAAGTCTGCTTCTGAAATAACTTGTTGTTGTGCAGTTGCCAATCAATTGGCATATTGCTACCAACTGTAACCAAGCAATTAGTCAGGCCCAAAAGAGGACTTTATCATGTGTCTAGAACCAAGATTGAAGAATAGGCTTCTGCCTTTAATGAATGAACAATGAATCCATCTAGTCTGTTTTTTTCTTAAATGAAGATCTGTTTTACTGAAATTTATTTTAACTGTATTTCATTACTGAATATCATAAAAAGAAATAATAAAAAGATACAACATGCTATTTCACCCTAAAATGATGTGAAAACACATCCTATTGTATTTATAAGCTTTTTAGGCAATAACTTTATAATCAAACAGCTGCTGCAACAATGAATTTTATCTTTAGAATCTCAGTTAGTGATTTCTTTTAAAAATAATGATATTATCTTTTGTAATACTAAATAACTTAATCTACAAATAGCTACACAATATAGATGTTCCACTGAAACAAAAGGATGGTGCTGGCACAAGGACAAATGGATATAAACTGATCATGAATAAGTTTAGGCTGGAAATTGGAAGAAGTTTTCTAACCATCTGGGGACCATCGTTCAGAAACAGCCTTCCAAGGGGGAAAAAAAAAAAATCAAACCTGTAGTGGAGGCAAAGAAGCATTTCATTTCTGGAAGAATTTGATTCCTGCTGTCTCAGCAAATGTTTCTTTTGAAGACATATGCTCTTCAGTGTTCTTGCTCAGTTTGGGAGGGACTTTGAATACTTCTTTTTTCCTTTTCTTCCACATTTATTTTGTCCTTGACATTGCAAATCTGCACATAAGAACAGTTGCCTTTAACATCACTTACACAAGACTTTGGGGTGTTAAACATTTTGCCATGAAGAACTGGGCATCTCTTCCTAAATTCCATGACGTTTTTAAAAACATCACATGAAGGAAACAACGTGTTTGTGCCTGAAATAAGTTTGTTCTCAGAGCTTTCACTCTTCACTACTCATTCTAGATCATTCCCAGATTTTTATATGTCTTTTAATTCCAGTGGAAGCTCCTATTTTTTATGAGGGGATTTTATTCCTGAGCAAATTTAATTCATCTTCGACTTCTCTTGTTCTCCCCTCTGTGTGGACAACTCTAGCCAGAGACAAAAATATTGAAGGTTATTTCCACATAATTTTGTTATCCAGTCCTATAGATGAGCAAGTCTTCCCTTCACTCCATTGTTTTCCCATGTCAGCCTGTATTTATAAAGCATTTGAATTTAGTACTTCTTGCTGTTTTCTGTAATAACAAAAAAGCTTGTATTTGTGCTACCTGTCATATCATCGACATTCCTCCTCATTTTGCTTGCTTCTTTTTTTTTAATTTTACTTTTTCTTTTCTGTATTTTTCCTTGTTTACTTGTGCTCTATGTCTTCTTCAAGGACCACAGCATGTTTTTTGGTTGCTCGTCTGTATAAGTGTCAGGTCCCTGACTGCATTTCCTATTTACCTTCCATTGCTGCCCCAAAAGGTATTTAATTTTTAATGAGAAAGTCTTTGAACAAGACTGTTTATCACTATGAAAAATGGCTGTACTGCTTTCTCTTGTTACTCAGTCTTTATCTTTTGGAATATATATTCCTAGAATATTTGTCAGGCTTTTCTGATCATCTGAATACCTGCCTGTTGCCCCTACTACAGAGACAGAAAATCATATAGCTCAAACAGTCACTAAATATCTGATTGGGAGAGGCTATAACTTCCACTTTTTGGAGACTTTAGACCTACTGAAGATGCATTAATGCTCCTACTGCCTAAATGATATGTTAAAGTTCCTTTGAAGCCACTCAGCTCAGTCTTCTCTGAGAAGGCTTGAAAACATTATAAGCACTTGGAGTTTGAACTTTCTATCCACCTCTCCCTTTATAAAAAGCTTACCACAAACTCCTCCCATCCAGACACATGCATATGCAAGAACTCATGCAAAATCTACAAGCATACTGTACATCTACAGGTTACCACAGTTTTATCACCTTGCTCACTTGGAGTGCATTATTTCAGGAATAAAGCATTACTGTGAACAAGAGATTCATACATAGAATTACAGATTACTAGTGATTATATTAAAATATCAGCAAAGCTCATTTTATATCTATGTCCTGCTACAGGCTTTATTGTGACCCTTGACAAGACAACATTTCTGTTCTCCTAAAGAAGAGGTCCTTTGCAAAGATATAAGAAGGATAAATTCACCACTGATGGGTTGATTCTCATGTGTTATATCAACAGGGAAACACTTACCCAGAAGCACAGAGTCTTTCTCTGAAATAGAAAGTTCTGCTGATTATTTTCCTTGATAACGTCTTTTCTAGATTGGAGTTAGACAACCGAAAAAAAATTTTTGGACACCCGCTTAAAATTATTTGAATGTTTCCTTTTTCCTGGCTCAGTTATACTCTTACTAGTATTATGAATAACACAGCATAATTTTTATTTTTTAATCAGAAAATTGAACCTTTTAAAAAGACAAAAAGTATATTGGAGTTTGACACTTTTTCTGTAGCCATTCTGAATGCAAGCTTCCTGCAGTTCATGGCACACAAGGCCAGTTATCTGACTGTGAATCAATTTGGCTATTATTTATAGAGAACTTAGTAGATTTTGCCTTTCCTTCAAACAAAAACAATTTCATTTGGAAATAGAATTCTTTTCATTTGGAAAAGAAATTCATTTGCAGATACCTAAGTTTTCTGAAACAACAAAAAGATATGGTTATTTATTACCAAAAAAAAAAAAAAAAAAAGATGGATCTCTGCATACACTAGAGAAAGTATTCTACTTCAAAATAATAATGCTGCATTAATTAGAAAGTTATTGCAACACCAAAATTCAAAGGCTTCCTAGACTCTACCATAGTGTTCCTACTTCAGTATTATCAGAGCATAGTAATGCGTAGTAATCTTATTACGCATTGACAGCTTACACTCTAATGACTCTGATGGAGCTGTTATGATATATTGTGTCATATCCTAGTAGGGATATAGTGCTAAAAACAGATGTATCTTGACAAGCTCCACACAAACCAGGTCTGAAGGATCTATCACTCTGCATGCTGGCAGTGTATATAAGCTTAAAAAGTTTGTATAAAATGAAAAATTAAGTGCTCAGGAGAGGTCTACTTTAGTAATAATAATACTTTGCTCTTATCTAGACTCCTCTGTCTGAAGATCTTGAAAGACTTTGATTAATTGAGCTTTACCAATACCTCTGTGAGCTAGGAAATGTTTTAATATCCACCATCTCACATTGAGGTACAGATATGTTCTGTGACTTGTCAAGGTCACCCTGAAAGTCTGTGACAGGAAAGTCAGTGCTCCAGTCTTCAGCCCTAAGCCTTAGGCAAAGAGTTCATTTTCTGCTATTGTTTAGAAATATTACCAAACTTGAATTGCACCCAGTTATCATGTCATTCAAAGACCATTTAGTAATGCAAATTCACACTAATTCTAGTGCTAATTCTTCAGCACTAGCAGAGAATAAAACTGATGTCTTTGCCCTTGCCTTTCCTTGATTCCATTCATTAAATTCATATTGGTGATATTATTTGCATATAATTTTTGGAATTTAATTTTGAGTCAGGGTGAGAGCAAAAGAGAGATTTTTGTATTCTCCTGCAGGTTGGCTCAGAGATGTCACAAGACTGTGCCTTTACATAATTTAATGCAGTCAGTGTGACTGTAGAAAGAACTGCAGGACCATAAAATATAAAAATAGTGAGACAGTACAGGTGCAAAGCATAATGAGATTCTTGTCCTGTACAATCTTTTACTTTTCCCATGGGAGCAGAATTTTTGAGCCTTTAAGCTCAGGAAAATAAATAGATAAATAAATAAATATAAATAAAAAATAAAATAAATAATACAAATTAATATTAAAACTGCTTGGAAGCTTCTGGTTTAAGACATTTAAGGCAAACAGGAAAGTAAGAGATACATTGTAGTTGCTGCTCTGCCCCTGCTGTTATACAGAAGCAGGGTAGAAACACGCAAAATATTTTCAGAATGATTGGTGGAGAATGCAGCTGAGATATCTGTGCAATAGGTATAATTTCCTTCTCGCCATGCTACCTCTCATGCTATCTTTCAGCAAACCTTTTGCTGCACTTACTCAAAATAGTCAACTTGCCAACATTCTTCAGAAGCATGCCTGGACATGAAATGTGATCTTAATTTTCCTACAAAACCACGAGCCACCAACTACTGCCTTCCACCAATGCAAGTCAGCTAGAGGAAAAAGAATCCCTGTTGATTCCTCCAGCACTCAGGACAGGCAGTTTTAATTTGTCCTTAATCATACTTAGTTATGACACGACAAAGAGTAAAAAACAGACACATGAGAGATGACTGATAATATTTTAAAAGACTTTGGCACATGGTTATAGCAAAGAAACAATAGTCTGTCCTTTTCATGTCATTATACTAAAACATAATTGCTACTGTAACTCGTATGAGGCTCATGAAGTCATGTAATATCAGAACCTAATGAGCAGTTTAATACATGTCTTCTGGAAGGTATAAATACAACAATTTCCAGATCACATCCACGAGAGCTGCTTAATGGTCAGTAAAGTAGCAGGAAAAAGCCACGGCCTAAGGGGATGAGAGACTTAACGTCAGTTAATAACATTTCATGCAGCATATACATGTACGCTTCCCCAAGAGAACTGCAAGAGGATAAAAGGATGAAGAGATAATAGATATTCCAGTGGCTGTTTTATACTGGGTTCTCATTTTAATCTAGTCTGTTTCTAAAGAAGATGAAATAATTCTGAAAATATAATTTATTCAACAAATTTCTCTTCTAATCAAAAAGAATTTTTTCTCTAATTTGTTTAGTATTTGAAATCATTATGAAATATTTTCTGCACACAATGCTGGGTCCAAAATGACTTCAGAGATTTTTCTGTGTAAGTGTTCAAACCTTATTGATTACAGACAGATGGAGAGACAGATAATAATAAATAATATCTATTGAAAAATCAGGTACCTGATTTAAATTTAGCAATATTTTCAGTTATACTTACGTTAAATTTTACTATCTACTGATTATTTAAGACTGAGAGATAATAAAGTAGATTTACCTGCATATTAACACAGTATTTTGTTTCCATAAGGCTAATTATTGCCATGTACTTTATGTGAACATTATTTTTATTAAATCTAAATAAACATATAATAGGTTTTATAAAATGATTAATTAATTCTCTAGCACTATTTTTCAGTATACTCTTTGGAGAATGCAGGGCAGCACTTTAACACATTCGTAATTTTATTTCTCTTCCAAACAGTACAAAAGGGCTTGCTTGTCTTTAAGTTCCATTGATTCATTGTGTTACACAAGTTTCCTGAATAAAAATTACTTTCTTAAGAAAGAGAAAATTGTATTTAGCTATTTTTTTCACATAATTGAGCTGTAAATCAGAATTTATTACTATTTTTAGATCTTTGTGTAGAATTCTTTCACAGGTTACTCAATTGACCGTAACCATAACCACTGTGTATTTTGGGAGTTATCACTATCAAAGGTATATATTAAAGGGATGACTGGAATTATGCAACCATCTAATTAAACAATCTCATCACATATCCACAACTAAATAATATAAAGTACCTATAAAATCACGCCTGAATGGAAAACCTTCACTAAGTTTCCTTCAGCCAAGACCTGTTGGATACCACTAACGCCATGTAATTCTTGGAATGACAAATTGACATTCTCAGTTTATCATCTGTTTCAATGCTTAATTGGTAAGATTTATTCTGCACTCACAGTAGCATCCAGATTTAAATCTTTTCCCTGTACAACATCAGGTTTCCTATGCCTGGATATGTAAGAAATTCACATGAAACTTTATCCTTCAGAACTGTCCAAAATGAAGGAGAGATTATTGTGCCTAACAGGTGAAGGACATTCAAACATACCTCTTCTGTTTGACATCTGTTTATTGTTTTTCCCTTTAATCTCTTTTAAAAAAGGAGTTTAAGCTTTCCTGTACCCCTGTGTTAGTTCTCCAATTATATACGCATTGCTTACTCTGGAAAGAAGCACTATATTTTTAAATATGTAAACTGGTGCCAAAGCACATACTTAGGTGCCTATTACCTTCAGAGGCCTGTGGAAACAAAACTCACCAGTTTGTGAGTTACCAGCTTACTCTGCTTCAAAATGATGTCTCCCAGCCTTTTAATGTCTCTGCACAAAGCAGCTGCTCCATCATTTTGAACATTTTACTTGTTTTTCTTCATAATTCTTTCAATTCTGCTACACATTTCCTGAGATGTCTAGACCAAACTGTGCAAGAAACTCAGGATATGGGTACACCGATAATTAGAGTGATGCCCTGTTGTCCTCTCAGATCAGGTGCTCTCTGTTTCTAAGGATAATCTCACCCACTAACTTTTCTAAATATGTCCAACATTTTGGTGGCTTTTGTCTACCATTTGAAATCAAGACATCGACTTTGGAGAAATGTCAGAGGTCCCTTTCTGAATTGTAAGTGCTAGTTATGAATTCTGCCTCATGACAGCATGGCTTACAATATTTTTGCCTGGATGCATTGCTTCACACCGAACTTCACCTGCTGACTTTTGGTCTGCTCAGCTTTATGATGTGCTTTTCGAGGTCCTTGCCATTGAACAAAGTAGCATTGATAGTGAAGAGAGAGCTTGCTGTTATCTACAAACTTGTTCTTGTGTTCATTGTTCATTGCCCTCTTTAGACCACTGATGAAGATGCTAACTAAAATTGGTCCCTTTAAGAATCACCATCCTGACATGTTGCCGTTATTATGGCCTGTCCATCAACTCTTCTCCTTTAAAAAGTTTTACTCCAATACCATGGCAACATAATTTCTTTAAAATACCTTTGGTGTGAAACCTGATCCAAGACATTTTAAAAAGCCAAGTGTGCTATATGTATTTGATCCCATTTGTCCATATTATTACTGACAACACCACTGAACTACAAAAGCTACGTATACTTCTTCTAAACAGTCTGTTTACCCATACACATATACAACAGCACACCAGGCAGGAAAGTCTTACTCACCAGTCTGTAGTCCCCTATATCAACCTCAAACCCTTCTAGCAGACTGCAGCTACAACAGCTGTCCTAGTCCTCTAGCTCATTTGTAATGACATTTTACATCCCTTAGCCAGAAATTTGGAAGCTTCATATTCAGAACTCTTTATTGTATGCTATCTGGTCCTGCTGACCTGTCTAACCTGCCTGGATGGTCTAATACTTTTGGTGTATTTGCTTCAAATTGATCTATATCTTCTATTCTATTTACAACAGAAATGCATCTGGTGTGGAGTCTTAATGTTAAATACCAATGCAAAGATTTCACTGAGTTTCTCTGCTATGTCCCTATCATCCCTTCATGCTCTTGCTACATCATTGCCATCAAACAACAAAGATAATGTCACAGACAATCCTTACTTCTTGAATTATGAAAGGAACAATGTCTTGTTTATATATATATATGTTATTGTTATTATTGTTATTATATTTTATTTTGTGAACAAAACCCTAACATACAAGAATGAAATGATCTTAGTCCTAAACATAAGTGTGATATTCCAAGGTATGTCCATAGCTAGCTGTTAAGTATTGTTTTCACAGTCTACATAACTTGTGAAAATTTAAATACATTTACATCCTTCAGAAAATCATGAGGCACCAGCTGAGATCACAAACTACAGAACAATCAAAGTTTACTTATATAGGAGCTTTATCCAATAGAATCAAAGGGCAAAGGTGTAATGGAATGATGCCATACCACTTCAACAAAGACTGCATCAGCTTCATTCACTTCTTAAGGACTTTAGAAAAATGAAGTCCTTACTTTTGGAAAGTAAGCTTTCCAAAAAGATCAACAACAGTCATTATGATGCTAAAGTTTGTGTGTCCCTACTTGTATGCTATTTCTATGAAGCAAAGATTTTTCAATTTCTATACTTTATATCAGCTCTCAGGAAAACAATGGTATATGTAGAAATGCAAATCAAAAGCACTCACTACCCAAAGGAGGGAGAGATTATCAATTGCTCTTTGTAATTAAAGTGATAAGAGAAAATCTATGCTATTTTACTAGAACTACTTAAGCTATGAAAAGAAGATTTAGATCTTACATAATGCTTTACAGTTTTAAAACATCTACAAACACAAAGCTATAACAACACTGAATGATATCTAAACCTGTGCAGGGAATCATATAAATTTATATGTCTTCTATTTAAACTATAGACTATATTTTAAAGACGTAAGATTGTTTGGGGAGTGAGGAGAGCATCACAAATTCTTTACCTCAAAGAGTGTTTGACTTAGAATTTGGGAGCCCTAACTCCCACGGCTGTGCTCTGATCATAGCAACCTTTTATAAGCTTAGCTCAAAAATCTGCAGGTCTGAGTTATTTAGTTCAGGGAAGGAAAGATTTCTCTATTGGAATGACCATTTTTTAGTATAACAAACATTTATTATTTATTTATTAACAAACATTTATTATTTATTTATTATGAAAGGTGGGTCAGTCATTAGACATTTATCCAGATATTTTTTTTAAATAGAAATACCAATTAAATGCCCAAATGTGGTACATATGTCCAGGAAGAAAGATTCATGGCCTCATGACACTCAGTGAGACTTAGACCAACCCCCAGAATCTTGTCATAGAAAGAAAACAGATCACTAGAGGTAGTCAGCAAACTTTCCTTCTGCAGAAATATATTGATATAATTTCAATTACATCAGTATGCACTAGCAAATGCTTATAAGCATACAATTAGATTTTTCTAACTATGTATGGTATCACTTTTAGTATCACAGAATCACAGAATCATCTAGGTTGGAAGAGACCTCCAAGATCACTGAGTCCAACCTCTGACCTAACACTAGCAAGTCCTCCACTAAACTATATCCCTAATCTCTACCTCTAAACGTCTTTTAAAGACCTCCAGGGGTGGTGCCTGAACCACTTCCCTGGGCAGCCTATTCCAATGCCTAACAACTCTTTCAGTAAAAAAGTCCTTCCTAATATCCAACCTAAACCTCCCCTGGCGCAACTTTCGCCCATTTCCCCTCGTCCTGTCACCAGGCACGTGGGAGAATAGACCAATCCCCACCTCGCTACAGCCTCCTTTAAGGTACCTGTACAGTGTGATAAAGTCACCCCTGAGCCTTCTCTGTTCCAGGCTGAACAATCCCAGCTCCCTCAGCTGCTCCAGCATTTCCAGCCATTGGTCTTTCTGATATAAGCAGTTCTAACAGATTCAGTTAATGTCTGAGGAAGACCAAGCACACCTCTGCTTCTCAAAGGGAATAAAGTTACACCTTTCCTAATATATTTTTAAAAGTTTGTTCTTAAAAGATATGCAGAGATTTTCTATTAGTGCACTAGTATTACTTAATGGTAGTGCACTAAAAGAAATCTTAGCCATCATCACTCCTTAACTGAAAAGGCAGAAATCACACTAACTTTATAACAGTCCATTAATTCACATCTGCACAAATAACTGGCTGGGAAGGAATACTGAGGTAATATTTTATATAGCTCTATTAAATTCCCTTCTTGAAACTCAGTTTAACTCTTTGATGGAGCAGAGAGCATGCTTGTCTTTTCTGAATCATTGAGCATAATTAAGTTTTGTACAGCAAGTGAAACCCTGAAATCATGTACTAACTACATTTCGCACTACAAAGTGCAATTTCTTTATAAAAAATGAAGTCATGAAAATATTCTAAATAACGCCTAGAATATTGACAGAGAGCTTGAACAAGAATATTAAATACTAAATATACTGATGATTCTTCCTCAGCTTTCACATTGTTATGTATATATTTCCACGTGAGGTTTTTATGTAACATCTTCACATTTAGTCTTTGGCAAATATATCAATACATTCTCCTTTGAAATCTATTCAAAACAACTTCACATTCTTTATCGTAAACCTAGAGTCTTTAAAGATTTAAGAAAACTGCTTTGTCAGTTATTTCAGAAGAGTTAGATATGATCTCTACAAACAAAACAAATTTGAGATCTTTGCCCCTAGCAGTCTTTCAATACACATCCCATCCCAGTAGAGTATAGATGAATTATTAGCCAGATATGAATACCATTAGCTTTATTCAAATTGGTACATAGTTTCAACATATAAAATATCCATCCCTGGAGTTCTGTAACACTATCACTCTTTATGTCATTTTTCCCTACTATCTTATTTAAATCAAAAAAGACCATGAGATTACCTCAGTGACTTCTCAGTCCGTAAGCTGTCCATTTCTAAGACAAAATGACAGCTTGAAGTTAATTAGTAGGTCTATTAAGCTCTTTAACCTCTGGAAGCACTGAATGTTTCCCTCCAATCTGTCATCTGAGCCCATAAAATATACTGAGAAGTTTCCTAACAAACAAAGTTGAACACAAAAAGCTGGGGAACAAGTGTGGAAGAACTCATAAATAAATGCAATTCAGCTCCTGTTCTTGTGACATTTAGCCAGATTTCTTCAACCTCAACTCTAGTCTCATCTTAACCACTTTCCCTCTTTCCATTTCATTTTTCAGATTATTAGAATAGTAATTGTAGAACTGTCAATACTCTGTTCATGAACTACAGCAATAAAACATGCGGTTCTGTATGAAGTGAAATATATCATGTATCACACAAACCAGACATGATGGGGGAGTGGTAGACAGAGAGGAACCCTACATAGCATCACAGAATAATTCAGGTTGGGAAAGACCTCTAAGATCATCTAGTCCAACCTTTAACCTAGTACTAAATTCAACCACTATACCACACTACTAATCATAGAATCATAGAATGGCTTGGGTTGGTAGGGACCTTAGAGATCATCTAACTCCAACCCCCCTGCCATAGACAAGAATGACACCCACTAGAACAGGTTGGCCAAGGCCCCTTCCAGCCTAGTCCTGAACGCCTCTAGGGATGGGGCATCCACAACTTCTCTGGGCAATGTGCTCCAGTGACTCACTACCCTACTACAGAGAAGAAATTCCTCCTAATGTTTAATCTAAACTTACCCTCTCTTAGTTTACGACTATTTCCCCTTGTTCTATCATTATCTACCTGAGTAGAGTCCTTCTCCATCTTTTTTATAAGACCCCTTTAAGTACTGAAAGGCCACAGAGAGGTCTCCCTAGAGCCTTCTCTTCTCCAGGCTGAACATCCCCAGCTCTCTCAGCCTTTCTTCATAGAAGAAGCTGCTCCATCCCTCTGATCATCTTTGCAGCCCTCCTCTGGACTCTCTGTAACAGGTCCATATATTTATTGCATATTATATATATATATATATATATATAATATATATTATTGTGCTGGAGGCCCCAAACTTGGACACAGTACTCCAGGTGGTGCTTCACGAGGGCAGAGTAGAGGGGGACAATCACCTCTCTCGACCTGCTGGTCATTCCTCTTTTGGTGCAACTCAGGATGCAGTTGGCCTTTTGGGCTGCAAGCACACACTGCTGCCTCATGTTGAGCCTATCATCTACCAGAACCCCCAAGTATCTCTGCAGGGCTGCTCTCAAGGAGTTCTTCTCCCAGACTATACTCCTGTCTGGGGTTGTCATGACCCAGGTGCAGCACCTTGCACTTGGACGTGTTGAAGCTCATACGGTTCACATGGTCAAACTTCTCCAGCCTGTCTAGGTCCCTCAGAATGTCATCCCTTCCTTCTTTGGTATCAACTGCACCACTCAGCTTGGTGTTCTCTGCAAACTTGCTAAGGGTGCACTCAATCCCATCATTTACTAAGTTCTAATACTACATGTTTCTTGAAGACCTCCATGGATGGTGACTCGTCCACTCCCCTTGGCAACATATTCCAACACTGCACAACTCCTTCAGTAAAGAAATTTCTCCTAATGTCCATTCTATATCTTCCCTAGCACAACTTGAGGCCATTTCCCCTTGTCTTATCACTTGGTGCTTGAGAAGAGTGCTCAGTGATGCAGTAAATCTATGTGCTCCCCCAGAGGAATCCAGCTACCACCACAGATGCTGGATTTGGCAGAGATAAAATAAGAAGATGGTTTCTGCACCATTTGGCAGGCCATCCACTATGGATCAGTCTTCACACTCCCATTCTTTTTATTCTTCCAAATGTCTGACAGATTTGTCCAGTTGAGGACCATCACTTAGAGGACTCTTGGATGATGTGATGTCACTACTAAGAAAAAATCAGTTTTGTTTAGCATGTCACTCAGGATGAGAGGAAAGATGTGGCATTTGGAGTATGGCTGATATGGCTTAGCATGGCAGATAGCTAAATACCACATAGCCATTTGCTTAGTCATCCCCTGGCAGAGAAAACTGAAAAGTGCAAGAACTAGTTGTTTGAGATAGGGACAGTTTAATAAGGAAAAAAATAAAAAAAGAAGAAGAAAAAAAAAAGGAAGGAAAGGGGCGGGGAGGGGCGGGGAGGGGAGGGGCGGGAAGGGGCGGGAAGAGGCGGGAAGGGGCGGGAAGGGAAGAGGAGAGGAGAGAAGAGGAGAGGAGAGGAGAGGAGAGGAGAGGAGAGGAGAGGAGAGGAGAGGAGAGGAGAGGAGAGGAGAGGAGAGGAGAGGAGAGGAGAGGAGAGGAGAGGAGAGGAGAGGAGAGGAGAGGAGAAGAGGAAGAGAAGAGAGGAGAGGAGAAGAGGAAGAGAAGAGAGGAGAGGAGAAGAGGAAGAGAAGAGAAGAGAAGAGAAGAGAAGAGAAGAGAAGAGAAGAGAAGAGAAGAGAAGAGAAGAGAAGAGAAGAGAAGAGAAGAGAAGAGAAGAGAAGAGAAGAGAAAAAAGTACAATTACAAATATTTGGTAATAGTTGAAATTCAGTAATTAAAATATGCAAGCAACATTGCTGTGAGTCATGGTATACATGGTATACAAGTACACAACAAAAAATTCAACAGGTGAGTAAAGCTGAAAGACATGTTATGATGGAGAAACAGTCCCTGCTGGAGAGAGATGGCCAAGGGTGACCCTAACAAAACATGTGGAAAAAGTTTGGAATGTTCTCGGAAAAACTCCAGCTAGAATCAGCACAAGAACTCAGCAAACAGTATCTCTAAAAAATGAATAAACAATGAGAATTTCAAAAAGACTATTTAATACAACTCCAGTGGGGTTTTTTTGTTGTTGTTTTTGTTGTTTGTTTGTTTTTATGTATGTCCCATTTCCTCTACTTTCTTTCTGTTTTTCATGTTGTTATTCCTAATAAAATAAAAGAAATTGGGTCCAAAAAATGACTACAGAATTCTAAATGTTAGATGTTCTACATGGACGATTGCATTCACTGGACTGGTTTAAATTTAAATTAAATTAATTTAATTTTGGGTTTTAAATTTTAGTGTTTATAATTACCTATATTTCCATTAGAAACTTCTACTGCACGAAGCTTCTTCTTTCAGTTACAAATTGAACACCTTGCTTGTGCTACACTCTTTGCAGATTTCATTAAGGAATATAAGATTATTAAATCTCAAAGAGGTTCGGATAGTACAGAAGGAGTTTATATTTCTAGGCATGGTTTGCATTATAACTACCTACAATTCTTTTTAGTTTGGGAGAATTTTATTTGTGAAGAAAAGAAAGGAATATACTTATCTTTAATATATGATCATTAAATAAACATCTTTTGTGCAAAAGATTTGTTATATTAGAGTATTAAAAATATATCACCCTACTCTTTATTTTGAAAGGCTGCATGCAAGTGGGGAAATAGTGCAATGCTAATGTAAAAAGGTATAAATAATAAGAAAAGCTTCTCACTCTCTTCAAAGAAAACTCCATTATTTGATTTGTTATCCTGCCAGTTCTCACCGGCAGATAAATTGATTCTGATTCCTAGTTTACTTTGGGTAAGTTTTGTTTTACGTTGTCTACCACAGACATACAACTCCATCTAGCTTTCCATGAGACCAGGGTATCAACTTCTCTTTCCAATGTTAGTTCCTCAGAAAGCCCCAAATCTCCAATTTGTCCAGTGATGTCCACATAGTTAATTAAGGGAGGAAATGTAACTGAGCTTCTCCGACTGCTAATAACAAGCGGCATGAAACAGATTTGTTAACCCGCAAATCTATGTTTCACCAAGTACTGTAGAAGTTGGCTTTGAGTTTAACAATGCTTAAATTTTGCAACAACAACAATCACAAAATATTAAGAAAAAGTCATATAGATGATGTGTGAAATAGGTGATGGAGGTTTAGGACTATTAATTCAAAGCAAACACTAATAAACAGTACTCTCCAATTACCTTCTTTCATGCCCTGCCCTGCCCTGCCCATTCTTGACCAGTCTAATTCTTCCCAATCAGAAATGGGAAACCAATAATCACCTAGAATAGTTTGTTATGTCAGTGAAGACAGGCATGGAGAGACTTCTGTATAAAAAATTGCCCCCAAAGTAGCAAGAAACTAAGGCAAAAAAGCACAAAGAAGCAACCTAAGAAAAGTAAGTAGCACTGTCATTAGTTCCAAAGTGAAAGAATGGAAAGGATCAGTCCAAGTTCTTCCCACCAGATCTGGCAACAGACTGTTATGCATTTTTTTTTCTTTTTTTTTTTTTTAATGGTGTTTCTATGGCTGTTGATCACTATCATCTGATCATTTTTCCTACATGAATATTACCACAGAATCATAGAATCATTCAGGTTGGAGAAGACCTCTAAGATCATCTAGTCCAACCTTTAACCTGGTACTGACAAGTCCACCACTAAACTATGCTACTAAGTTTAAACCATGCTACTAAGTTATCACGATTATTGAAAAACACTACTCTAGGTCCAGCGCTGAGAAATTTCTGATGAGTCAGGTTTCATTTGTGTTCAAATGAATGCAAAAGAATGTGTTAATTGTTATATGCTTTTCTGAATCTCACATAAGCTACTGTTACTATTTAACAACGACAGAAAAAAAAACAGGCTTCAGAAAAAGTGAAGTGAGTTATATGAAGTTTGTTGCACATAGTTCTCACAGTTTTGTTAAAGTAGAACAAGAAAACTTTACTTTATACCCTGTTCCTGTGTAAAATTATTTTTCATCCACAGTTTCTCCCTTCTCACCAGTTTTGTTCCATGGAAGCCATGCGCTCTACTGGTTTCAGTAGAACAACACTGGATTACTCAGGCTGAGAGGCAGGTTTTGCAGGAGCTCTGTAAATCTCAGATGTTCTCTTGAAACAGGTGCCAACAGGTAGTAAAATGCTACCGTCCACTGCAAGCAATTTTGCAGCATGGGCATGAAGATGCTATAGTAACAGATGAAGCAAAACAAATGAACTTGTGAAGTTCCTGGGACCACACACCAGGTTCGATCAGGTCATGAAGCAGACATCAGATGGCAAAAATTTTGTCATCAGTAGTACAGAAAAAAAAAAAAAATGGTATATGTGTCCTAGAGCTGAACAGCTCTATATCTCATTAAACATCCCCCGAGTCATGCTTGTCACCACTAGCTTAAAGTTTTAATTTCCTTGCTTTCACTGGTTGTCAAGGCTATTTGATATATCTTTTTGTGTTTAATCAGTGGTACCAATGCTTTTGTTGAGGTTGCATTGCTAACCTGGCACTCCAAGAAGTCACAAACACAGAATTGTTTATACAGGAACAAATTAAGTACAGCTCTTTACTCTGAGACAGAAAAATAACTAGTCCTAGAAAACATAACATCTTTAGCAAAAATGCTTTGGAGAGCTAGATTATCAAATGTAACAGTTCAGTGGTTCAATTCATACCTGACAGGCTTCAAAGAATATATATGCAAATTGATCTCCCAGCTGCAAGGGTAATTAACATGGCCTGCTGCAGGGGGCTGTTCTTCCACCCATTCTGTTTCATTATTATTTTAGTGACTTTACATTTTTCTCAACCCACTTTCTTTTGGTATGGAAATAAATTTAACTTCCTGCTTTATGTAAACTTCATTACACTACAATCAGTGGGGAATCTAGCCTGTTGGAAGCGCTAATGTTTGAAAACCAATACAGGCTGATGCTTAATGCTGTACAAACACCGTTGCTGTTATTACATGTGTATTCCTGGGTTTGCCCAATACAGTTGTTATACTGTTTTAAGGGACTACAGTAAACCTGATTTTCCTCCCATATTTAAACCAGTTTAACAATATTGAGACAGAGCTAGCAAAGGATAAGAAAAGACAAAGAATCTTGGTATGTGCTGTTTAATCCATTTGTCACTAGTGTTTTCAAAGCATGCTTGCCCCCAAACCAGCGGACTTATTTTAACTAAACAGGAATGTTACAACCCTAAATGTATAGCATTTCAGGTCATACCAGACCCATCGAAAGTGTACTGGGTCATGAACTGAGGTATGTGGTTTTGTTTCCACAGAGAGATGTGCCCTGTGTATTACATATTGTAAAATGTTCCCCATATGATTATGAGGGAACACCAAAACTATTTTCCAATTATATAGTAAGAGTGCAACTTACAGGGAAGCAATCACATTACACATGCCTGGGAAAGCTACAGACATAAAAAGATTAATAAGTTTGGATAACTTTCATAACCAGAAACTTCTGAATGAAGCCATTTCTACAAATTATAAAACAAAATCATATGTTAAATCATTTTACGCAAATATTTACAAGTAGATATAAAGTAACAGGTATATCTATAATTCATAAGTGTCTCACCTTCCCTTTACAGAGGGTCACTGAAGTCAAATGATTTACTACAGGGATAAGTGTAATCCAGACCACTACATATTTCCATGATAGTTGTTACAGATTTTTATATCAGAGTTTGATATTGTTGTTGGTTTTTTTTTTCACATAAAAACATTTACAAGTTTCAAACAAAATACAATACAGCATGTATGTCAATGTGTACATGTGCATGACCACACATCCATGTTACAAAATGTTGGGAAATCCTATTAGTCAGTGAACTATTTTTTAAGAATTCAGGTGTCAAAGTCAGCTACAAATGCAGAAAAATTCCAGTTTGTATGTTACTAGATTTAGGCCAGTGCCCTAGAGGGTCAGGTCATGCCCTGTATTTATCCTCGTTTGATGCCAGAATGCAAAACAACTAAAGGAGCTTTTCAGCTGCCTACACACTGCTGCATAGCCATTTCTTAACAGAGGTTAATTGAATGTATGCTAAAGGACACTGGTGGGAGTGGGAACAGAATCTCTACTGCGCGAGTGGATAAGGTCAGTCCTGACCCTGGATATCATCCCTACATTTTTCCAGAAAGTACGTTAATAGACCATGAGAGAGAAAAATGGAAAAGGGTTGGGGGGGGGGGGGGGGGGGGGGGATGGAGGAGGAGGTGAAGACAGAGAGAGAGCGAGCGAGCACAAGCTATTTGAATCCATTTTATATTTATGAAGACATATTGTTTAAGCAATAACAGATGGGAATTTTCAGTGGTGCCGTATAGAATTAGGTGCCTATTTCCCTTTTAATTTTATTGCTGGTTGAGAGTTTATCTTTCTAAACCTCTACAGAATAAGCCAACCTACATTTGGGTCTGAAAAGGAGACTTCATAAATTACATGTTACCAGTATGGCAAATTGCACCTTTATGAGGCAATTTCTGGCAGATTAGCTGATGTGCATCACCACAGCTTCACATTCAAGTGATTTGGACGTGGCACATAATGAATAAGACATTCCCAGCAACAGAACACCAATTTTGCATTATTATAAACCAGGGGTTGACAGCAGAATACCGATTTTGCATTATTATAAACTAGGGACTGAAAGTTACTGCTGTCTGGCGAGTGTTCAGCAATAATTTGTTGGCAGTCTCAGCTGAAAGGCCAAGGACTGGGAGAGCAGGGAGGCTGAACACATCTTTCTAAGAGAAAGCCTCTCAGGTCAGTGTTCAGAAATACTTCTGTGCCTGTGCAGGGGCTGAGTGCTAAGCTTGCATCATGAAAGAACAAAGGTTGAACCTTCAGCGTGGACAAACCTCCATGTTCCACATCGTACAAAACTCATCCTTTAAAATAATTATACAGAAAACAGCAAACCTGTAACATGAGCCCAGAATGCTAACAGAATGAGAGTACAGTCACAAGATTTTTTACCTTTCCAGTTTTTCTGTAGAGCTGAAAAGGCTGAAGTGGCCCCCAAAAAATAAATAAATAAATAAAATAAAATAAAACAAAATAAAATAAAATAAAATCTGTTTCCGTAATTTTCCACTGTGTCTGCAGAACAGCTCTTTAAATGCCATTTGACCTTGAATGCAAAAATAATCTGTCCTTTATCAGTCATGTCTTTTCATATCCTAGCTAACGGCATCAAGTTTACATCCTGTTTTACTGTGGAGCTTCTTGTGATAATGAATTGAACCAAGTAGCAAGTATCTGTCCTCCAGAAATACATTCCTCTTCACTGTATAAGGAGTATGGATGCCTTTTGCCTGTCACTTGCCATTTGACTTTGACCTACAGTCACTACCACTATGCATCAGCTCTGGCTTGCAATCCCCTCCTTTCCACTAAGGGTAATGCTCAAGCTTTTGAATACTAAAGAACCCAAGTCACTCTAATCTAATAACAAACATTACTCCTCTGAACATCTTTTTCTCCATTCTGTCTTTCTACTATTGTTCTGTCTTGCTGAACCTAGTGAGATTGTTCATGTGAAATATATATATATATATATATATATATATATATATATATATAAAACCCATCTGAACAAGAACTGGCAGTATCAAACATTTAGATTATACTGCTGTGGATTCAGCATAGTTCAGAGTTTTTCCCTTTGTACTGTACAATGCCCCATCACTCTTCACAGGCTAGTTAATATACAGCTAAATTATGATGTATTCACTTAAAAGTGCAAGTACAAGTTTATTCTCCTGGCAATTCCCACTAAATTCAACACATTGATTATATAGCCTGGAATAAAGGTATTTGTCTGACAAAAACTAACTAAGGAATCTGCAAGGCTTCTGATATACTACTGAATTAGAGAAATTTGTAGGCTGCGGGGAAAAATTAATAATAATAATAATAATAATAATAATAATAATAATAATAATAATAATAAATTAATAATTAATAATAATAATAACAACACTGCCCTTCTACATCCTCACAAGTAATAGTTAAATGAAAATAACCCAAGAAGCTTGAGGGCTTCTGTGATTCTTTTGCCCCTTTTCAAGAGACCTTCCAAGTACCATGCAGGGTGCACTGCCTCTCTCTGTTGAATGTTGAATGTGAAAAATTGATGACAGGTTTCCTACGCCATGTCTGCAAAGTCTACAAGTGACACTGCTGCATAGCAGAAGTTGCTGGGCATTTTCTCTGGAAGAATTGCTCTTCTGATATTCTTTTTGTCAAGCCATGAAGGCAGGAGGAACAAATGTCCTTGACATCTATGAGGGGCTATATGACTGCAGACCTGAAGATAAACCTCTGATTATATGCCCTCCAGCTCATGCTGGATCTGTGTCAGCAGCAAGAGCAGCAAGCTGTGCTGTGCCTGACGTGCAGAAAGGAGAAAAATATATTGGAGGAATTGCAAGTTACTTCAGGAGAAAAATGGATGAACTCTGCTCTCTTATTTTGATTCACAGTCTTGGGAGCTGGTAAGGATATCAAGATGACAGAGTCACATCCTTGTTGTACCTCTGAACAGATTTCTGGAAGAAATTCTTCCATAGTAAGGAGGCCGCAGTGAGGGTTCTCCCGGCTAACACAGTCAAAAGCATTTCACTGTGTGAAAACCATGAAACTGCACATCCCCTTCTATGCAAGATTCTAGTAGAGAAAAATGGACCTCCTCAAGCAGGACTGAAACATCATTCTGCCTCCTCCCTGTCCCCATTCTGGCCTCCTCTTCAAGCAGTAAGGTTATTTATCTCTTGCTGATTCCAGGTTTATAAGCAGATATTCAGCTTCTTCAGTCTGGGAAATTATCAGATTCAGGCTATTGCAGATCTATATTCCATTGAGTCATTTCACATGTTCTGAGTGAAAAAGTTCTCAGCACCAGTCTGTTGTGGTTTGACTGCAGTAGGCAGCTAAGTATCACACAGCTGCTCACTCTCTCCACCCAAGTGGGATGGAGGAAGGAATTGGAAATGTAAAAGTGAGAAAACTTGTGGGTTGAGATAGACAGTTAACTAGGTAAAGCAAAGCTATGTATGCAAGCAAAGTAAAATGAGGAATTTATCCCCTACTTCCCATCAGCAGGCAGATGTTTAGCCATTTCCAGGAAAGCAGGGCTCATCACACTTAATAGTTTCTTGGGAAGACAAATACCATCTCTCCAAATATCCCCCCTTGCTTTTTTTCTCCCCCCAGCTTTTATAGCTGAGCATGATGTCGCAAGGTGTGGAATATTTCCCTGATCAACTGGAGTCAGCTGTCCTGTCTGTGTCCCCTCCCAACTTTTCATGTGCTTCCAGTCTCCTTTCTGGCAGGGCAGCATGGGAAGCAGGAAAGACATTGATGCTGTGTAACAACTAAAAACAACTAATACATTCGCCAGAGGAGGTTTAGGTTGGATATTAGGAAGAACTCCTTTACTGAAAGGGTTGTTAGGCATTGGAATGGGCTGCCCAGGGAAGTGGTTGAGTCGCCATCCCTGGAGGTCTTTAAAAGACATTTAGATGTAGTCCTTAGTGATATGGTTTAGTGGAGGTCTTGTTAGTGTTAGGACAGAGGTTGGACTAGACGATCTTGGAGGTCTCTTCCAACCTAGACGATTCTGTGATTCTGTGATTCTGTGATCAGTGTACTATAATCACTATTTTCATCATAATTCCAAAACACAACATCATACAAGCCTCTTTGAAGAAAAATAGCTCTATCCCAGCCAAAACCAGGACAATCACCCAGCACCTCAACCCTTACAAGTTAATCTGTCTGCAGGATAGGAATGTGCCTTAAAATAACACTATCAAGCTGTCAAGTGGGGAAAAAAAGTCTGAGCATTTCAAGTGCCCACACAATCACTTTATTAATTTTGTGTAAATTAAAAAGGAACAGCTGTCTAACTCAGAAATGTGTTGGGCATTTAATTAGTTTCATTAATTAGATGAACCTTCTGGAAAGTGATGCAGGATGATGCTTCTGAATCAGGGTGTTCTAAACATGGGACAAAGTGCCATGGAAACCTACTGTTGTTCTGGTCACTCAGTATTTCCTCCACACACCTCGGAAATTCTTGCAGCACTGGCAATATGCTGCTGGTCTTGCCCACCAGGAGGAGCAAGGAGGAACAAAGGAGCCAAGCAGGGATTTCACAGATAACAATGTCATCCACAGGGAGAGCATCCTACAGTGAGCTGCATAGCTTCAAAGGTCTGTGAGAACGCTTCACCTGAATGTTTGCAGGTGTTGGTGTAAGAAATGAAAGGCAGCATTGCAGCTTTAGACATGTTTTGGACTTTGCAGCACATATTCACGTTTGCTGAGAGTATTAAGTGGGGGAGTTTGCAGTTAATAGTAGTATGGTGTCTTCAGGTTCAAAAACCTGGCAATGGTCTTACCAGTCTTCCCCTTTCCCAGTGAAAGTCATAGAATCATAGAATCATAGAATATCCCGAGTTGGAAGGGACCCATAAGGATCATCAAGTCCAACTCCTGGCATCGCACAGGTCTACCCAAAAGTTTAGACCATGTGACTACGTGCACAGTCCAATCTCTTCCTAAATTCAGACAGGCTTGGTGCAGTGACTACTTCACTGAGGAGCCTGTTCCAGTGTGCAACCACCCTTTTGGCTCTTCCTGATGTCCAGCCTAAACTTCCCCTGCCTCAGCTTAACACCGTTCCCACGAGTCCTGTCACTGGTGATAACGGAGAATAGGTCACCTGCCTCTCCACTCCCCCTCGCGAGGAAGTTGTAGACTGCGATGAGGTCCCCCCTCAGCCTCCTCTTCTCCAGGCTGAACAGGCCCAGTGACCTCAGCTGCTCCTCATATGTCTTCCCCTCTAGGCCCTTCACCATCTTCGTCACCCTCCTCTGGACACTCTCCAACAGTTTAATGTCCTTTTTGTACTGTGGTGCACAGAACTGCACACAGTACTCGAGTTGAGGCCACACCAGCGCAGAGTAGAGCAGGACAGTCACTTCCCTCAACCAACTAGCAATGCCGTGCTTGATGCACCCCAGGATACGGTTGGCCCTCCTGGCTGCCAAGGCGCACTGCTGGCTCATATTCAACTTGCTGTCAACCACAACCCCCAGATCCCTCTCTGCGGGGCTGCTCTCCAGCGTCTCGTCGCCCAGTCTGTACGTATAGCCAGGGTTGCCCCGTCCCAGGTGCAGGACCCGGCACTTGCTTTTGTCAAACTTCATGCAGTTGGTGATTGCCCAGCTCTCCAATCTGTCCAGATCTCTCTGCAAGGCCTTTCCACCCTCATCCAAGTCCACAACTCCTTCAAGTTTGGTGTCGTCGGCAAATTTGCTCAAAACACCTTCTAGTCCTACATCCAAATCATTTATAAAAACATTGAAGAGGACTGGCCCTAAAATGGAGCCTTGAGGTACCCCACTAGTGACCATCCACCAGCCAGATGTGGCCCCATTTACCACAACCCTTTGAGCCCTGCCTGTCAGCTTATTGCTCACCCATTGTATGATGTTTTTGTTAAGCTGTATGCTGGACATTTTGTCCAGTAGGATCCTATGGGAAACCATGTGAAAAGCTTTGGTGAAGTCCAAAAAGATCACATCAGCTGGTTTCCCTTGATCGACTAGATGGGTGATCTTATCATAAAAGGAAGTCAAATTAGATGAAAGTCCTCTTCATAGTTGAGTCACAGAGCACAAAGTGGGTATAAATATGGGTTAGGAAGACCTATAAAAACATTCTCAATCCCTGGCATGTAGACCAGCCAGTGCAACATTGAAAAAAACACAAACATCTGTCTTTTCTTGAATGATCTATCCTCAGTCATCAGTATGATGACAGTTGTGTATCACCTGGTGGTAGGCATCAGAGCTGATACTATAACATGGCAGCAGGTGAACTAGTTCAGTGTTTTCTGGGTTATCTGGTGAGTTAGTACGCTCCGCCTAGGAACAAAGTCTTGAAGAATCTGTATTTTTCCAAAACCATAATGTTAGGGTCTTTTGGGGCCTTAGTTTTCTCTATTGCTAAGTACAGCTGGGAGAGCTGAGCTGTGAAACAGCAAGAGCCGAGAAAACAGTCAAGTGACGAGTTCTGGATACTTACTGCAAATAGAACCATTTGCAGGGATGGGTCAAGAGAATTGCTTAGAAAAAGCTCAGGGGAGAGGGGCAAAAGAAGAGAAGGCAAGAGTGTGTTAGCAATCAGAGTGGGATAATAAGTCTATTAAACTGTCCTTTATTTGGTTTATTTCTTGTATCTGTTCCCTGGATAAAAGGCTAGAAACACAAAGGATACAGCTACAATGGCATCTGATTGAGGACAAAAACTGAGAAGCTCCCCAAAACACAGATAGCCAAATGATGTCAGAGGATACAAAAGCAGAGGAGGTGTAAAACTTCAGGTGCCAATTACTTGTTGTTATTAACAGACTCTACATTTCCCAGGTAGCTTAGGGTTAATTCCAGACTCCTGGCTGAAATAAGAATAGGTAATTGTGTTCTGCTTAACAGGTATTCCCTATCATCTTAAAGTATGCCCAGTATTTCTTCCACATTTCCCACTTTTTACCTGGAAATGTCTGCAGTCAAGTCATGTGGGCTGTAAAGCTCACTGATTCTAGGTATTGCTTTTAATGTCCATGTTTTTGCATGACAAATTAGATACACCAAATCCTGTAAATTTGTATACTGTGACTGAGAAAAACACCCCCAAAAAGTCTCTGAACTATGTGAACATTTAAACTTTGGATGGGTGTTTTAACTTTTCATTTTCAGTGTTTGAAACCTTCAAAAGAAAGACTATATTGATATCTTCCACAGTCTGACTTACTTTCTTTTTGGCCCATATTTCTCTTTCCCACACCAGGATTTCTATCTTGATACCACATTTGTTTGTCTCTGGTTGTTCACTTAGAGAAATCTAGGATCACTAGTTTAAGCACAGTGCTCTTGCCAAGACCCAGTTCCAGGTGACTTGTAACCGTAGGGACAAAATTAGAAAGGCTGAGTTAGGTTAACAGCATCACTGGCAGCACAGTACCTCCCAAGGTAAAAGCCTTTATTCTGCTGCTGAAGCTCATGCTTTTTTCTGTTTCAGACAAAACGGGGTTTGTTTCTTTACACAGTACAAATACTGGTTCTTCAGTAACTTTGCTCCTTTTGACTGAGGCAGGTGAATTCAGCTGGCAGGTCAAGGGGTAGATTCTTCTGGGAGAGGAAAGGGTTGGAGGTAAAAACGTCTTGGTCCAACACAACTGGATGATGTCATGGGCCATGAAATTATCACTGATAACTGTGGTGACAAAATCAAAAATTTAAATAAGCAAAAATCTACCCATTCCTGGAAACACGTACTTAACCTAAGTGCTTAAACAGTAGCTAGGTGCTCATAGATCTATGCATATTTTTAGATTTTTTTTTTTGAATGACAATGTTATGAAAAACTGAAATCAAAAACGTTATTATATACATCTGTGTTTTCTATATAAGTAATTATTCAGTTCAGTTTCTATTAATATTTTAGAGAGTGAGACTTTTTGAACTTTCACTGTATGTGCATGTACACTATATTTGCAGATAATCGAATGTTCTGGTTAATAGTGGGGCTCTTTTCTCTGTCAGAAGAGGAAAATTTTCAGACATTTTTTATTTCAAGATTATCTTTAAAATTATGGGCAATGATGAAATTAGGCAAAAGAAGAAAATGCACAGATAGTGGAAACAGGGCCATGTGCCCTGGGAAGAGTACAGAAATGCTGTTCAGATGTGCAGGGTTGGGATCAGGAAAACCAAGGCACTGACAGAAATAAACTTGGCGACGGATGCAAAGAATAACAAGAAGGGATTCTATGGGTACATTGGCCACAAAAGGAAGTCTAAGGAGGGTGTACCACCTCTGACAATGAAGACAGAGAACTGGTAAAAACAGACATGGGTAAGGCAGAGGTACTTAACAATTTTTTTGCCTCAGTCTTTGTTGGTGGTCAGGTTTCCCACATCTCTTGAGTTCCCAAACCTCTAGGTGGGGGCTAGGAGAACAGAGTTCCTCCAACAGTAAGTAAAGAGCAAGTTTGGGACCTCTTGACACAGCTTAACAAGTTTATTGGGCCTGATGACATGCATCCCAGAGTCATGAAGGATCTGACTGATGTAGTCACCAAGCCACTCTTCATCATATTTGAAAAAACATGGCAGTCAGGCGAAGTCCCTGGTGACTGGAAAAGGGGAAACATCACTCACATTTTCAAAAAGGGTAGAAAGGAAGACCCAAGGAACTACAGACCAGTGACCCTCACCTCTGTGCCTGGCAAGATCATGGAACAGATCCTCCTGGAAGCAATGTTAAAGCACGTACAAAACAAGGACGTGATTCAAGACAGCCAGCATGGTTTCACCAAAGGCAAATTGTGCCTGACCAATCTGGTGGCCTTCTGTGATAGAGTGGCTGCATCAGTTGACAAGGGAAAACTGATCGATATCTACTTGGACTTTTGACACAGTCCCACATGACATCCTATTTCTAAATTGGAAAGATACGGATTTGCAGGGTGGACCATTCAGTGGATAAGGAATTGGCTCAATGGCTGTACCCAGAGAGTAGTGGTCAAAGTCCAACGGTTCTATGTCCAGGTGGAGGCCGGTGATGAGCAATGCTCCTCAGGGGTCTGTCCTGGGACTGGTGTTTTTCAATATCTTCATTAATAAGATAGACAGTGGGATTGAGTGCACCCTTAGCAAGTTTGCAGAGAACACCAAGCTGAGTGGTGCAGTTGATACCAAAGAAGGAAGGGATGACATTCTGAGGGACCTAGACAGGCTGGAGAAGTTTGACCATGTGAACCGTATGAGCTTCAACACGTCCAAGTGCAAGGTGCTGCACCTGGGTCATGACAACCCCAGACAGGAGTATAGTCTGGGAGAAGAACTCCTTGAGAGCAGCCCTGCAGAGATACTTGGGGGTTCTGGTAGATGATAGGCTCAACATGAGGCAGCAGTGTGTGCTTGCAGCCCAAAAGGCCAACTGCATCCTGAGTTGCACCAAAAGAGGAATGACCAGCAGGTCGAGAGAGGTGATTGTCCCCCTCTACTCTGCCCTCGTGAAGCACCACCTGGAGTACTGTGTCCAAGTTTGGGGCCTCCAGCACAATAATATATATTATATATATATATATATATATATAATATGCAATAAATATATGGACCTGTTACAGAGAGTCCAGAGGAGGGCTGCAAAGATGATCAGAGGGATGGAGCAGCTTCTTCTATGAAGAAAGGCTGAGAGAGCTGGGGATGTTCAGCCTGGAGAAGAGAAGGCTCTAGGGAGACCTCTCTGTGGCCTTTCAGTACTTAAAGGGGTCTTATAAAAAAGATGGAGAAGGACTCTACTCAGGTAGATAATGATAGAACAAGGGGAAATAGTCGTAAACTAAGAGAGGGTAAGTTTAGATTAAACATTAGGAGGAATTTCTTCTCTGTAGTAGGGTAGTGAGTCACTGGAGCACATTGCCCAGAGAAGTTGTGGATGCCCCATCCCTAGAGGCGTTCAGGACTAGGCTGGAAGGGGCCTTGGCCAACCTGATCTTCTGGGTGGTATCCGTGCCTATAGCAGAGTGGGTGGAATTGGATGACCTCTAAGGATGTCATCATGTGGATGACATCATGTGGATGACCTAATTAGATGACCACCCTGTCAACCCAAGCCATTCTATGATTCTATGAAATTAGAGGGTAAAGAAAAAATTTTACCCCAAATTTCCTGCTAGTTATAACCAGCTTTTTCAAAACAGTTCCACTAGAGAGGTAGAATACCAGTCCCACCCTACTGCTTTTATTACTTATAAAAAATAGAAATAAAAATAGAAATAGAAATAGAAATAGAAATGGAAATGGAAATGGAAATGGAATAGAAATAGAAATAGAAAGAATAAAAATAAAAATAGAAATAAAAATAGAAATAGAAATAAAAATAAAAATAAAAATAAAAATAAAAATAAAAATAAAAATAAAAATAAATAAAAATAAAAATAAATAAAAATAAAAATAAATAAAAATAAAAATAAAAATTGCAGGTACTTCTAGAAATCACAGTGAAGTATTAATGGCTTCTGTGATGGTTAAATTTTGTCACCAGTCTGTGACAATTTTACAGAAACAGGAAGTGGTCAGCTTAAGGTCAAAGATTCTTTGGTTTTCAAAAGCAGATATCTTTCATCAGTTCCTTTCAAAAAAAATGAAACTGTGCTTTGCCACATCATGACATAATGTTCTTTCAGATCCATAGCAAAGTCCAGTGTATTCTTTCTACATTTAATTTATTCCTACAGATGCTGTGTTGGGATGATCTTGCACACATCGCTGGGGTTCCTGTACTAGAAAATGTTATCTGCTGCAGAACTAGTAGAGGCAGAGAGTGTGCATGGACATAGAGCTTAAATCCTAAGGTGCAAAATCTTGATTTGACTAAGAGATCTGTATTTAGAAATACCACCTACCTACAATGGAGGCACAACAGCTTTGTGCATAAACAATATCTAACAGCGTAGTGGACTAATAGGTGAGAGGAGGAGGAGTTTCAGGATCTGCAGTTTAACCAATACCAATTCCTAGTACTGTTTTCCAATTAGCCAAAAGAGGGTGCTAGTTCATTCTTTTTTCATGTTTTTCAAAAACGTTTCTTTTCCCTTACCACAGTCTTTGGCTTCTTGGAATATTCCTGATGGAAAATGAGGTGGAATCTTCTCATGAGTCACCTTTATTACTACCAATTTGACTCACAATGAGAGTTCTTGCTTTCCATTTTTTTGGCAACATTTCCATCTGCATGACTGTACTTCATATTAAAAAGCTCCCACCTAGCCACAGTACCTTGCAACACTGTTGAACCATTTCATGGCATGAAATTAACTTTGGCAAGAAAAGAAAGACATTATGTAGTTGGACAGTGTGTTTTTAGTTATAAGAGCGTACATTAAACTGATATTTTTCTACAGATCAGCAGAGAACCAAGAAAGGAAAAGTTGTTACACAAGTTACAATGTTAAGTATCTTTGACTTATTGCTGTGATTATACTAATTGCTCATCTTCCTAGTGGGAGGTTGCAGGAAGCTGTTTGAAGTAATCAAGCTGAGATGCGGCCTTCTATTTATAAGAGGCCTAGAAATCTTACTTTCCCAAAAAGAGTATCTAATTGAATCTCTAAAACACTGCAGATAGACACAATTTCTCTTTCCTCCCTCAGAATCTCACATGAGTTAATGATTCAGTTCTTCCTCACCGTGAATGTCTGTGAGCTTTAAATGATGTTGCCAGAGACTGCGGCAGACAGCTCTTGTTCCTCTATTTGCTCAGACTTTCAATGCACAGCAAAACCTCTGCAGCTCTATATTAACTGCAGGATCATCTCATAGAGCTATATGGTCCCATATGAACATACATTTTACCCAGCTCATAGATAGCTTAAATACAAATATAATAATTTTTCATACTTACATTAACTGGTTTTGGCCCACAACAGTTTAGTGTTGTGATATGTTTATACATAGAGCACCCATGAAAGAAATTAATTCCTGCCTGCCATACAATTGTAGCCCCACAGAAACTCTCAACCTAATGGGGAGGGGTAATTTAGATCAAGAACACTTTGATCTATGTTGATTGCAATAACGACCGCTGAACATTTTTTCTCTATACAGGCCTTTTAAAGTTAAGCAGAATGCCAAAAGTCAATTTATTTGCCTCAGACAAATGGGGACAGAGCTAAGCACTAGTGGGATTTGAAACAGTACTTCTAAATAACCTATTGAGAGTCTGTGTGGTAAAGCCAGGATAACCTTACTCAGAGAAACAAGATAATTCTGCTGAGAAGAGGTTAAATTTCATCATAGATCACTGCCAGGATTTTGCTGTTGTTGATGTTGTTGTTCTGCCTTTTTTCTAGTTTATGACTACAGTTTCTTGGTAAAACTGGGCACGTATTCTTAATAAGTTGTTCCAGGAAAGCCAAAATGACTTGATAGCAAAGGTTATATTTTGCCCAACACTTTCAACCAAAGAAAAAGAAAATGGAAAGTCTAAGTGAACTGTTTTGACATTTCTGAAGCATTTCATTTACAAGCACATGCAATAAACACAAACGAAATAAAGAGCTAAATCCACACTGATACTGAAGGAAGCAGCAGAAGTGACATTTTTTCACAGTAGACTTGCTACTAGGGATTTTATGGAGGCTGAACAAAACTCAGGTTAAAATCCCTCCTCAGCACAAGGGGATTTGAAGGTATATGTTTCATCTTGAAGGAAATGTCTTACCCACTGACTGTTCTGTAAGTTATCCTGTGGTAGATGTATGAAACATAGGATGTTCCTTCAGGCTATATTCACCTTGCATATGAATATGAATATGGATTTATAGGAATGGCCTTAAATATAAATTATGCTGACAACTGACTTAAGTACTTGGTCCTTTAAATTCTATCTAAGAGCTTCCTTACCTGAAAACTGATATTCCTGGATGTATCCCATCTCAGCAAATAAGTATCCCAAAAAGTGTATAACAATGTAAACAGTTCAGTGGAAGAAAACACATCCCAGTCTAGCACGCATTTAAAGGCACTTTCCTGGCAGATGAGATATCATTTCAAAACACCTTTGGCAAAAGGATCTCAGCTGAAGTATCCACTGTATATGAATGCCCCACGGCTGTGTAACACCTATTTTAAATAGTTTGCATCCACAGATACCAAATGCAGAGACAAAAGAAAAGAGTTTTAAAGAGAAGAACTTAGCATGGGAAACTGGAAGGATTAGGGAGTGCTATTTGATTGTTTTATTAGACAGACTTATAGGAGTCAGAGGCCAGGGAGAAAAGATCTCTCTTGAAATGGGATTTGAAGACAGTCAGGAGGTCACTGAAGCAAACAGCAGGGTATCTGTTACAGAAGCTGAGATTCACAGGAGAAGGACTAGGAGTAAAAAAGGCCAAAATTAAGTCCTCATCTCCCTCTAATCATCATCACAAATCAATACAAACCAAGTAATTCACAGAAAGAGGTAATTTTGTGTGCTTGTTTGCAAGCCCTGATGGATCTATTGACTGGCATGCCTGTTGTTCCTATCCTTGATGTGACATACACAGCACAGGTATCATGATGTATATAAACCATGAAAAACTCTAGTGTTTCATTACCATGAGAAATGCAGGGGCTGGCTGCTTTTGACAGCCAGTGATGCTATTAGCTAGCCTTTTGCGTTGGTAGCTGAAGAAAATCCAGTCAACATATTTTAACCTTCAGAGCAATTCGAGCACATTGTGATCTTACCAAAGCAGCTGATAACAACTGAAGTACAAGCTCTGCGTCAAACAAACAGCAGCTGGGGGAGGGAAGCTCCCCTCTCCTTCCTCCCCCACACCAACCCAGTTTGTAGATCAAGCTCATCATCCCTTGCAAGGCAAAATGCATTGACAACATCTTTCTTCCTCAAATAACAGAGAAAGAAGAGAGTTTACTGCTGCAGTGATGTTTTACAAAGCAGAGAAAATACACAAAAGCACTCAATGGCTCTGACAGCACAGGGAGGACAATCCACACCTACCTGGTATTGGGACTCCAGACCTGGGATTATAAACTGGATTAGGATCTGGGCCAAAACAAATCGTGATCTCTGCTGACTTAATTTCGACTCCTCCCTGCAGTCTTTCATTAGGAGTTGTAAATGTTTCTTCTGAGCTTTTTCAAAGTAAGGAAACCCAAGTGGTCTCCAATTTCAATTGTGCACTGTTATGAAAGTAGGCTGGTTGGGAGGAAAAGGGGGGTAAACTGGCCAATCCTTTGAGTTCAGTCTGGGTCTCACATATGTAGGAGTGCAGGAATCCCACAGTTTTAAATTTGGAAATGGGCCCAGGCTAGAAAGTAAAAATAGAAAAGTGTGTATGTGATTCTCAGAAGCTCAGCTGCAAGGAAGGGGGAGAAAACTTTCCTTTAGACCTTGATTCAAACTTTTCAGAAGTTTCAAGGGCAAAGATGAAGGAGCTCCAGGGCTCCATTTCATTTTGGAACTTGTAATTCATTATTCTCTGCAGTGGAAAACTATTCCTAGCAAAACAAAACTTCTTAAAAAAAATGTTTTATTGCTTGTAAAAATAAAAATAAATAAATAAATAAATAATGTAGGCAAAACACGTTTATATAGTCCCCATGGTTATTTTATAGCAGGACCAGATTTCAGCCATTATTCTTTAATTCTAAAACAGAAGAATCTCTGGTAAATGGAGAGAATTATCAGTAAATAATGTTGTTCCTTTAAATTTCATCCTTAGCAGAGAGCAGGTGTCTGATTTCCCCCAGGGAGCACAGTTCTACTTCCCAGCTCAAACATTGCCAGAGTGGATGAAACAGGTTTACAGGAGTATGTGTATTGCGTATCAAGATTCACTGATATTAGAGAGGGATGCTCAAATTTTTTGTACAGGTAAATCTCATTCAAATTTCCTATATAGTCCATAGCATGACCTGCATGTTATCCACCTTGAGAAGGTAAATAGAGAGTAAACTAAAGAGTAGCTAATGTAGGATTAAAGCAGGCATCCCTTGATCCAGTCTGTTAGGAGATGAGCTGCACTGGACACAGACAGCAATACCTATTTCTATGTATAGCTCTGTGTGCATGTGTGAGTGTGTGTGTGCAGCTATGGCTATACACAAAGGAGGCAACTGCATGTGGAGACACAAAAGGCCAGGGCAACACTGTGTATTTTTTCTGCAGCAAAACAGTCTGGCTGTTACTACCAAAGTAAGGACTGGGAAACACGTGGAAGGGGTTGTATGCCCCAGGAGCAGCACTGCTGCTCCTTACCTTCCCATTTCCCCAGGCTTTCATTTCTAAAGCTTTTCTTGATGCTCCACATCCCCTCAGTTTTTCCTTATTCCTCCCGTGACTCAGGGGACACCTGCACACTACCCTTGGTGGCGTAATTGAATTTTGTCTACCAAAACCAGCCATGAGGTAGCTCCACATTAAGTCCCTGGTGGTCCCCAGTGCCAGCCTCCAGTGCCTGGGTAGTTCATCCCTTTGGTTTCTGAGGACTCTCATTATCCCATGGCCCCCAAGCGGGCACTGTGGGTCCTGCAGCACGGGGCCAGCATGGGGACAAGGCAGCTGCAGTGAACTACAAAAGTCTGCAGAGCCTCAGACGTTACTTCCCAGCAGTGGCAAGATATACAGCAACCCTGTACAGTCAAGGAAAAGCTGGGCTTTCCCTAGACCTAGACCCAATATACTGAGGTCATCTTCTGGAACCTTTTCTTTCTAACTGTAGTCTTAGACACAACTGCTGGCCCCTGGAAAAAGGATACATGTGTGTGTAAATACACACATTTTCAAATATAAAATTAACAACACCATCAATGGTTTCCACTTTGATCCAAGATTATATTTTATTCCAACTTCACCACAATCATTTTTTTTTTTCTTTTCTGGGGGTAACAATAATAAAACAATTTTATGTGAAATAAGAACACTCAAAAGTTCAAAAATAAGAATAGCTCTCAGCAATTCAACTTGCAGAATCTGAGTAGACTATAGCTTAAGTGAGTAGATAAAAAGGCTAGTAATTTTATTGAATTATATTGTACAGTTTCAATTGCATCTCCCAATATAAAAGGCTCAGTGATTGATGTGTTATTGTGAATTTGTGGATTGTATCTGTAATGAATGTGTTCTGGAATGACCCTCTGAGAGTAAATCAATACTGGAAAGAGACCTCTGCTAATTTGGATTCCTTACTATTCTAAATCAGTTTTTAAAATGACCAGATTTTCTATTAACAACAAAAATCACTAAAAATATGAAGAATAATAACAGATTTCACAGTACAGGTCCTCTCAGCATCCCTGAATACTCTTACTTGGTACCTCACACTTTTCAGACTTCTAAGATGGTGGGCAGACAGGGAAAGGAACCAACTAACATTTTCCAGAACAGTAGTTTCCAACCTGTGACTACGACAAATCTACAGGCTAAATGGTCTACAAAGAGAACCTATGGGGGAAAAAAAAAAAAAAAAAAAAGTCGTCAATATCTTTGTTTTTGGGGAAAAAAATAGATTAACAGAGGTGAAACTATTATTTTTGAATAGAGCCACATAAACTGTGAAGTTCATCTTTCAGCATTTCATGAGCAGCAGGCAGAAGAAGCATGGTCATTTCTCCTTGTTTTCAGAATGGTCCACATAACCAAGTCCTCTGATTTGAGGATATGGCTGAATGGTGAGATGGTGAACCTCTTTGCCTTGCATTGCACCTCTGAAAATTCCTCCATTTCAGGTACTGCTGAGGATTGTGCTGCTAAAAGGATGCAGCTGCTGGAGGCATCCCTGAATGTCCCCGTCACCAGGTCAGCAGTATGTCAATGAGGTCATACTTCTTGGCTGTCCCATTGTTTATCAAATCCAAGTAGAAGCCCAGGGCTAAATCTCCTCAAATATAGTGGAAAAAATGCTAGTTATGCAGCCAGAGTTTTCTGATCAGTCTGTTTTTATTTATTAACTTAAAAGTCTCAAGTTGGCACTAATTCATTCACTTCAATCACCTATGCTGCAACCAAAAACACAGGATGCAACAGAATTCTGTGCTGTTGAGTCACGGTTACTGAGCTTCACTTTGGTTTTGCTGCTTTCAAGGTTCTTTTCCTCTTTCTTGTGAAATCAGTATTGTTCTGTTGTAACTTTAAATGGGGCAGGGCTTAGTTTTGCTGATAAGTAACTTCAGTGTTTGGGGGTAAAAGAGAAGAAGTGACTTCAGCTGCAAAAATGAACATACAGACTGAAAGGAGAAATTACTCAAATATGGGCAGGTGACAGTCAAAGTCACAAGTATCATTGTGAAAGAGCTGCTAAAATGGATAAATATTTATACACTGCACACAGATTTGTGCTGCTGAGCAAATCTGACTCTTCTTGGAACTAAACCTCACAAATGTGTTACTTTGCAGGCAACACAGTGGGCAAACAAACATTTTAGTGTCAAATAAAATGAAATATTATATATATATGTGTGTATATATATATGAGCAGTGCTCAAATGGGAAACCAAGAAGTGGATATTCTATATTATCACTCTTCAGGCCTCTTGTTTAAGAAAGGATGACTGGGAAGAATATTTACACCTTGTTACAACCTCACTGCCCTAGGTGATGGAAAGTGGAGATAACGTGAAGAAGCAGTAGAACTTACAGTCACACTCATGTTCTCTTCTGACTGGTAGTCATCAGCACCCATTTCCAAAACCATATCACTTTACTATTTCCAGTAACAAACCTGCATTAATGACAGCTTAACTGTGACAGAAGGTGTTGGCGTTCTGTGTTCAATGATGTGACAGCTCTCAATAGCAATGAATTCAACTATGGATCAAAAAGGACGAACTGTTCAAAAAATGGTTCAGCTAATCCTGCATTTAGGCACACAGGAAGACACAGATATCACATAAAGTGCAATAAAAACAGCATGCATTTCACTGTTTACTGAGATCTGATGTATGTTCAGTGACTTGCATGGGAATATTACAGTGCAATTATTTAGGTCATTGTAAATTAGAGGATCTCATTTTTCCACCCCAATATTTACAGAGACTTAGATTTCTTATGCAGGCACCAGCTCTTATAGTCTGGGGGGAAATTTTACCTGCAGGATATGTGTTCATCTTATTTTCTGCAGCTGAGTGTCCATGACCTGCCCCACGGATACACAGATTTTCCAGTTCTTTTCAGTTTCTGTGACCAAGTCATTCTACTTCAGTTTAGTTCAGAGAATCCCCTGCCTCCACTGGTCTTATCCCCAAGATCACTGGAAGGTGAAGGGAAAGAACAAATAGGACAAATGCATTCCTTCTGTAAGCAGATGAAACCTTATAACCTTATTTTTTCTCTGTCCCCATTTTAGGACTTGTCAGTTGAGCAGCAGCTGTTTACACCAATTATGAATTTGGCCTAAGATATAGAAATAAAGCAGTGGATTATATTCCATGGAGAGTACATTAAAAATAAACAATGCATGTGTGTGTGTGGCAGAACGAAGTCTTGAGTCCTTAATTATAGGAAACAGGAAATACTTTGGTTGCCCTCCTTTCCAAGATCAAAATTAGTTAATAATTACACCACTTCTTAAAGGTTCCTTCTCCCTTTGACTTTATGACCACTGGGGAGGGGGAGGGAGGGAAGGAGAAAGGAAGGGAGCGAGAGAGGGAGGGAGGAAGAGAGGGAGGGAGGGAGGAGGGGGGAGGAAGCCAGGGATCACCATAACAATATGTAGGTGGAAAAACGAGACATTACATGTTCTAAGATAAGAGCGAGGAAAGCATTGCATGATAAATCAGCCAGTCCTTCCCCTGTGCAGTGCAGGTCATCCAGGAGCATTCAGGAGAATTCTTTTGCTTCATTATTTAGGAAAGTGCAGAGCATTATTAAAAGGCATTCAGGAGCCGGGGTGGAGGCAGTCTTAGCAAAGATTTCAACCATTTTTAAGCTGGCATTTTTTGCTCAGAGATCCCACTGGAAATGGAGATGAGGGAACAAAAGTTTTTCTTATGTGAGTAACCTGGCATTCTTCTCTGTTTTAAGGCATTGTCTCCTCTCTGTTTGCATTTCTTTCTTTATAAACTAAACAAATTCGAAATTAAGAACTCTTCAGATAATCTCAGCCAGATTCCCAAAATGTTGCACGAGACTCAGTGGCAGCATTTGGTTTGTTGCAAGTGGTCTGCATAGACTCAAATCAAGGGTGGCTTTTTTATTAAATTTTTAGACCAATATAATGACATACTTTGTATGGTAGCATAGGTAAAGACCGAGAATCCAGGTCTGCAGCTTCACTGTAGAAAGAAAATTCACATCCTGTCAATATTGGGGAAAAAATGCTGCAAATGAAGATGCAAAATCGGGTTCATGTTTAAAACATCTAAACTAATTTTGCTTTAGGAAAGAAACAACACATTAAGAGCAATGTGTGAATATCCACTGACAGCCCTGAGTGCAGAATATTGTTTCAATAGTGCAGTTTTCTCATATACATAAAATAAGTAGGATTCAGTTGGTTAATAATTTATCTAGTGACTCCTTAATCTTGAACCAAAAATATCCTTGAATGTTTCCAGAGGAGCTGATATCAGGCATCCACAGCAACTGTAAAATCTGCCCTTCTTCTGTTTTATACTGGCTGACAGTTCATCATAGCCTTGGCTCTGCAAAAGACATACATAAGTGATTAATTTCATGCGCAGCAAGAAGTGCCATTAACATCATGTGCCTACGTCTTCCAAACTCAAGGGCCCAAGCTCAGTGAGTTTGCCTGGTGCCCTCTCAATATAGACAGAGTTCTTGGGAGTGTCTTTGTACAAATCTTAGTGTGAAGAAAGGAGAGAAAAAAATGGATCTGTTTCCATAAAGGCAGTGTCTTTGACAGCATTATAAAGCAGGGACTGTTTGCAGGGCTTGCATGACTATTTCATGTCTGGCACCAGGACGCTATAGAGCCACAGTAGCCACCACTGGCTCTCGAATACTTTGTCCTGAGTGCTTAGCTCTCTGATCAAGAAGACTGGGATCACCTCCTAATGAAAGTTTCCCAAACAATGTAAATAGATATACAGTTATTTTTGCCACGCTGGCAAAATAAACTTCTGTTTCAACCTTTTGGATTCTCTCTCAGAGTCCTGGCCTTGTTTTCCTGAAATCACTTAGAGAAAGGCCCAGGGCTGAGGCAATGAGATTCAACTGCTGCCTGTCCTCCAGCAGATACTGTTAACCCTTTGGCTGCAAATTCCCTTCCACTAAGAAATGGGTGCCTGTACTCGGACTGCTCAGCATTTATCTGCTACCCTGACATCCTTGAAAGTTCAAGGTTCAACAGCAGTCAAGCACTTAAGCAAGCACTTACTGCAGTTTGGTGACCAAATGGATAAGAACGATTACCTCCGAGGGCTGCTTGAGTGTTTTCAGCCCTGCTGCTGACTCATTTACTCACCCCAAGCAACTCCCTCTAACTTTGCTGCATGATGTGCATTTGTACTGAATCTGTGAGGCTCATTTAACCAACTAGTGTAAAGGTTTCGTATCTCCCAAATAAGAGGCAGTAATGTGAGGATGAGCACCTACTGTTATACTGAATTTTAAACTATAAACCAGTCAGCAGGTTTTGGAGTGCCACTATGCTGAACACTTGCATTCATGTGCAGGAAGTATTTATATTTCATCTCTCCGGTCAGACAAGTGACAATTTCTTATATCAATCTTGCAAAGAGTCCCTTGTTGAAACAAAACGAAGCAAAATACATTCACACAGCCTGGTAAAGCTCTTCTTAATCCATGTGCTTACAAATGCAGTGGGCATCAGTATTTGGAATTTAAATAGGTTTGTAAAACAATGCTATAAGAAATAATATCACTCTTGGTACTAAGTGGTAATTTCAGAATGTTGAGGGGAAGATCTTAATGAGTTTACTGTTGGCTACCATGGAGAAGATGATAGGACTGGGATGCCAGATCATTAAACACTTGGAATTATTATTGCTTTTACTACTGCAGTATCTACAAAGGCCAATTCAGTCTCTGCTACAAAAAATCTTGCAACTGAGTTTTGATTTTCCCAAGATTTATTTGTTGCTTTTGTTTAAGTTTCAGAACTTCCAGCTATATTTCTGCTCTGTCGGAGTCCATAAAAAGTTTTCAAGACTATATTTGTTGAGAAGATAGTGTGAAAGTTAAAGACAGAGAATAGCTATGTACAACATTATATTATTTTCTGCTGCAAACCACCCCAAAAGTAATTACCATGCTAGAAATCCAGTTCTGTGCCCACAGTTACAAAACAGTTATCAGATTCATCTAACAATTCTCATGGGGAAAAAAAAAATGTTTATGGTAAATGAAATAGGTTGCCAGTGTACTCTGAAATATGCATCCCTCCCCCCCAATTCCCATTACTCTGGAAGAACTCCTAAATATTAAACATAAGCACTAGGCAAGCTATACAAAGCAGAATGAAGCCTGAATTTCTGTTTAATGAGTCATCACGTGCTCTCTAAATAATTATTTTATGCAAGAACTTCCTTAAAATGTGATCATTAATAATATGCTATTTGAATGCCTGGAATGAGTCTCAGTTTTCCACTATAGTCAGTGCTTGTGATTATCACTGGAATAGAAGGATTTGAGTGTTAGCACCCTGTTTATCCATGACCAGGTAACACTTAGGATTCAACCTTTGGCAAGCAGACCTGCTCTGAGTTACTGCAAAGCAATTAATGCAAACAGTTCCACTCTCACACAGACAACCATGATTCCCTGACAAACTGTCTCTGGAGTCTAGCACTGGTTCAAAATTTTTCTGGCCAAATTCTTTGGTTTCTGTATACCTGTTTTCACTGTTCATGAGGTAAGAAAAAAAGGGGGGTTGGCAACAATTGCGCTTTCTGCAAGTGGTTGAGAGGTTTGGAACATGGAACTGGTCTGTGTGTAGGATGCTGTGATCCTGAGGTCCAAAAATTAGTATTCACATCCTAAGAAACTGTATAGACTATGGTGTCCTCAGCATTAGCGTTACATCCTTTTGCAGTATTTTAGAAAAAAATAAAAAAAAATTAATTGGCTTTTAGGTGTTTTAGCTTAACATATCAGGAATACAAGAAATTTACACCAGCTTAGGTTGGCAGACTACAAAAGGGTAGGGAAAAAAAACATCAGAAGACCAGGAAGAGGTCTCACAGATTCAGTACAACTTTGGAATACAGTGGATTAACTCAGAGACAACAAACTGTCTCTGTTTTACTTGATGTGCAATATATTGATTACATTATCATTTTTAAAAATAAATATTGAAACATTCTTATGTATTATTTGACATACTTTTGACGTTATTTTTACTGTATCATTGCCTAGGGTAACTGTCATAAATTGTGAGGCCTTTTATTTTATTTTTTTTTCCTCTATAAATAACTCTCCTTTCTGGAATTGTGTGATTATTTGATGGTTTGTTGCTGTTATTTAATCAGTTTCTAAGCCCTCATGGCCACAAAAAAAATGTATGAAAACAGTTCATTCAAAAACACAGCAGCATCCATCAGGATGACAAAAAGAGGTCAAAATGTGTCATTCTTGAAACCTCAAGATTTTTGAGGCCATTGCATAGGTTTTGGAGTCTAACTCATGATTTTGAATGCTTTGGTTTGACAGTACAACTTTAAAACACTTCAAATAGGGAGAAGTAAATTTTTTTATGATTGGAAAATCTAAGGTAACTCTCAAAACAATGTAGCATAAAAATCTCCAGGCAGATACATGATTACGTGCAAAGCTTTAATTCTGTGGCTACATCAGGTGTTCACTAGGACATCAATTTCTGCTCTTTCCCACAATGACAAACTACTAGCTCCTTTCTGAAATATAGGTCATTTGGAGAGACAACTTGTACAGATATCAGGCATAGAGAGATACACCTGCCTACACATACATTCAGGGAGAAAAATAAAGGAAGATCATAATATATATATTCCTGTCTAGAAAACAAATTGTATTTGTAGTTGTATGTAGGGCTCTTGATTCCCATGAGGCAGTTATTAGAAGTTTCCTTCTTGCATTTAGTCATGTTTGGAATTGTTTTCAGGATGTTTAGACTCTCTTCTTCAAGTTGTCACCAGCTCATTACCACAGAATTACATTTTACAAACAAGAGCTGGCTACAGCCAACTTGGCTTGGCTACTGCTGCCTGAGGGAATTTGAAAAAATGATGATTTTCCTGCCTTTGGAAATTGACAGACATGGACCAAACCACAGGGAATCTCACCTCTTTACTCCCTTTCTGAGCTAAAGCAAGCAGTTTTGTTTTCTTGGTGGAGCTCTCCTGTTATTGGAAATGAGAACACATACAGAACATTTTTAACACACATAAACACACACACACACCAAAAAAAAAAAAAAAGTACACCTGAGCAGACATTACTTTTCATCTTAATGGCTCTTAAAACACAGTGATGCACAATAGCACAATAAGGTTCCCACTGCATCGCCCTAGAAAGTACTAAGGATGAGTGGCAGAAAAGCTTCTTCCAATGCAGAGGTGAATCACACCATTGCAACCAGTGCTCAGAGTAGAAGACCGCAAAAGGTTCAAAGCAGCCCAACTCCTCGTCTTTTCTAAAAGAGGCAAAGCTAATGATGGCATCCAGAGCCTTTTCCCTTTAGGGTTCATGGGATATATTTATGATTGACCCATCTGCACCTTGCTTGACAGTTTACCTACCACTACCATCACTACACATTTCTCTGTACTGTAATAATGCTTAAGTTACTGACTGATGTTTGTCCAGAAAAAATATATATATATATATATCTTCTGTCTTCGATCCTTCAGCAAATGCCTTTCTTTAGCTTCATCCTCATAAACTACCCTGCAAACTGTAGACTCCCCTTCCCTGACATTCTTTTGCAAAGGATTTGCAAAGTTCTCCTCAGAGAAGAAAGTGCTACCTTTATAGAAAATACAAGGCAAACTTTAAGGGATGGTCTCCCCACATGATTGCTCAGAGGTCAAAGTGATGTACATTTTCTTATAATTACAGTTAGATAGTAACCACTGGTTAGTGATAAATTAAGTAAGCACTTCTTAACTTGACTTGGCAAGAGAAAGGGATATTAATCACCAAATAGCCATAATTTACCTTCAGTTAAAGCATAAATTGCAATCACAAATAGATCAAGCTGAATATAAGCTTTTTCCAAAAGCAATCTACAGGACAGATTCTCAGGCAGTGAGGGCTTCCAAAGTTTAATTAAATTCAGAGATACATCAATTAACACTAACTGAGATTTGAGTCCAAAGGATGATCTGTGGGGTAAATTGAACACAATTTACCTTAATATCTGTAAGGACATACACATTTGTTGTCCTGATGGAATAGCAAAGCTGTCCTGAGCACACAGGAATGTATTCTTATGCTTTTCCAAGGTGGAAAAGTACAAGCAGCTTCACTGAAACTTGCAGAATAATTCCCTTGAAAACATGTTCTGTGTAAACAGTTACCTGAACTTATTGGAAGCGTCAAGTTAATTGAAAGTCATTGGTTCTCATTGCTAAGGCCTTCTGCCACAGAAAGTCAAATTATTTAAAAGGTAAGCCTTTGCTCAGAGTACATGAGCAAGAACAATGCAGCCAGTAACTTCAAGATTTCAGATCTTCAAATGGAGGAGCTACATTGCTTGACTGCCAGCCCAAGCTTGTGAAAACTAGAAAAGAAAAAATGTGCCCTTGAATCATCTTCAAAACAGAATGAACAGTTCCATTTTTGGTGGAAATTACTTGAAAAAGAAGAGAAATAATTAAAAGATTATAAATGTTTTAGAAGCTTTCTAGTGAGGTGTATTTGTTATCTCCTAGTTCATACTTATTCTTTTGGGAATAAGTTCAGAAAGCATAGCATCTGTGAAAGCAAGAAATCCTACTTTTCAATTTTTGCTGTCATTTTCTCATAAGGTTCTGGTCAGAAAATGAGATTAACATTTTACAGAAATGCTTGCAACATTTTTGTCACTGTCTCAAAATGGGTAAAAATGTGTCAGAAAGTTTGACAAACATCAAGAATGTGCCTCTATGCTGTCAAGAGCATCCCCCTTCTTGATGAGCCAAGACATGTACTACTCCCACATTCACACTTCTGCCTAAAGCTCTGTAAATTTTTGCTGCAGGGACTCCTAAACCTTGAGATGGGAGACTTTCCCTCTGTTTACATTAGGTAGAGTACAGCCTTTTGCCACATTAACAAAAATGCTACTTCTCTTGGAAACAGGCTGACCATCTGAGCACTGCATCATCTGAATACTTTTAGATGTTTAGCAGCTGAAGTGTCCTATTGTGGATCATTCCCTTGCAGAACAAATGTTGCTGCCTGAGACTGTTCCAAACATTTGTTTGGCACACAAACTTTCCCTCTCCTTTTGAAGCAGTATTAAAAGCACTGTCAGCTCATTAATGGATTTTTTTTAAACTTTTCTTTCGGCAGAGATGAAACTATCACTGAAGGAAATATCTTGTAAACATCGAAACAACCACAACAGCATTCCAAGCGTACATGCTGGAAAACAAAAACAAAATAAAAGCAGCCTTTTGCAATGAAACGTGTCTTTCCTGAATCAGCAGAGACTCCCATGACCTTGCAGCCATTCTTTGGAATAGCCACTGAGAGCTGCATGAATCAAGTAACAAAATAAAGGCACCACAGTGCAAAGGACAAATCTTCCAGGGTTAAAGGACAGCCACTGCCCTGAAAACACCAAGTACTGAAATCTTACCCTTGGATTGACTTGTGCACAAATATCACCATGCCTACGTCAAAAGCCAGATTTCCCAGATAAGTCAGTTTTCCTTATAGAAATTCAGGAAAGATTGAAGTTTTAAAGAACTCTATAAGCCAGATTTTCATATCTTATTCCAGAAGGCTAGCATTGATATTTAAATGAGATGTGGGCACCACAAAAAGTTTAAAGTCCTCCCGATGTGAATGAGATGATAATTCTATGCTTAAAATAGATATAAATAAAAGAAGAAAGGAATAGGCATGTTAATCAAGCTTAATCTCTGTTATGGAAAATATTTTGTTGAGATCTGTGCTTTGTTAATTCCAGAAAACTCCAAATTGTTTGTTAGATCTACCCAAAAACAGTCATTTGACTGCAAAAACATACAACATAAACAAAATATACTTTGCGTTCTTTTGATTCACTGTCTAGGATTGGTTTACACTTCCAGGTTCTTAAGAAAATCTAAATTAAAAAGAAAATCTGTTGATGAGAAGGTAAGTGTTCATTTAAAAAAAAAAAAAAAGACAACAATAACTTGAGGAGATTAGGTAGGTAAGTAGGTACATGCATACATACACAGAAGTACCAGGACTTGGAATGAAATTCCTTGAAATGTCCTGCCCTCAGGTGCTTTCAGTCTCACCACAGATTTGTGAAATGGACTTTGTAATCAGTCAGGAAGAGTACTGAATCTAGAACTGCCATCATGAATGTCCCATGTATTCAACAGTTTGTCCTAAGGTGCAAGGTTTATGAAAGATAGACATCTGTCTCACTCATGCTTACAGCAGTTTGGGCAAAATAACTGTGGTCCTCTTCTCTCATAACTGTCAAAATCCTCTGAGCAGTCAATGATTCAGACACCCAGAGCAATTACCTAAAGCAGAACAAATTTTGTGCATCTTGCTTACCAAATGTGTAGATGTAGAACTTAGCAGCATGGTTTAGTCATGGACTACAATACTAGATTAAAGGTTGGATTAGATGATCTTAGAAGTCTTTTTCCAGCCTGAGTGATTCTATGATTCTATGAAAAATCACAGGGCAGTTGGAGCTTTTTCTAATATCACAGACACAGACACAGATTTCTAGGTTGGAAGAGACCTCAAGATCATCGAGTCCAACCTCCGACCTAACACTAAGTACTCCACTAAACCATATCGCTAAGCTCTACACCTAAACGTCTTTTAAAGACCTCCAGGGATGGTGACTCCACCACCTCCCTGGGCAGCCCGTTCCAATGCTTAATAACCCTTTCGGTAAAGAAGTACTTCCTAACATCCAACCTAAAACTCCCCTGGCGCAACTTTCGCCCATTCCCCCTCGTCCTGTCACCAGGCACGTGGGAGAATAAACCAACCCCCACCTCACTACAGCCTCCTTTAAGGTAACTGTAGAGAGCGATAAGGTCGCCCCTGAGCCTCCTCTTCTCCAGGCTGAACAATCCCAGCTCCCTCAGCCGCTCCTCGTAAGACTTGTTCTCCAGACCTCTCCATATCCTTCAATACCATGTCCTTGCATCAACAAGTGAGCTTATAATAAATTTGCAATAATTGAAACCACTGAAAGGAACAGGCAAGAAAAGGAAAAAAAGAATAAGATTGTCATGACATCACTATTTTAAGCACTTTGCCATAATAAATGATCTATAATAATATAGAAAGTTACATAGAACATGTAGAAAAAAGTTGTTGATAATTTGTGACTTCATATGCCCATTTTGTGAAGCTTAACCTCCTCTTCTGGACATACTTCTTTGTGATTTCAATATTGTGCAAATATATTAATTAACTCCTGTTGTAATTAGTCCACAAATAGGCAAAAGGGAATATGTCCCTTACACTGTATATTTAATGTATCCATTTAGTCATTCAGTCACCCAAATTTTGTACAAATGCTTGAAGGCACTGTTAAAGTTTTCAATTTTACATTAAGAATTGGACAGGCAATACACACCCTAATCCATGCATAAAATATTCTTTGGAAAAAGCATGACATCCCTGATGTGGGTCAATTATTAATGAGCTTGGCTCTGAATTAGTGTGTTTCAGTTGCAGAAGAACAGCAGTAGAGTGTAGAATATCCTAGAGCACTTGAGTAACTAGTCCTTTTTCCAGCAGAATAGAGAAACTCTGTCATAGCCCATGTTACTTCCCAGACTTTAACATGACAAGGAAAAGATTGTGTTTAGTGAACCCTTTTACCTAAGGGAATAGTAAAACTCCATAGCATCACAAAAATGTGACTAAGTTGAGTCACAGAAGACCTTAGGTCTGGAGAACTGATGATCCCTCTGTTTTTGCTATCTTCCCAAGATCTTTGCTGCTCCGTGGTGTGATACCTGTCTGAATTTTTCTGCCAGTCTCAGCAAGTTTCTTTCTCCCAGTTCTGACGGAAGCAGTTTAGGCTATGAATTTCTTCAGGTTTGCCATGTTTCACAGCATTTCACAGTATTTCTCTGTCTCTTCCAAGGCACCTAGGTTTTTATAGCATGTCCACTGCTGTGTTCATCTGAGTACTTTTCTAGAAAATGTTTCATTTCCACAGAAATTAGCCCTGGAAGGGAATTTTCTAGAATTTTACTGGGGAATAAAATCTAGAATGTGTTTTTCTCTAATCTAAACTGGGGATTTCAAAGAGCTGGCACTTAGCTAACCTAGTGAACATTCCAACAACTGTCTCAACTCTTTGAGAGAATTCATGATTGTCTGCTTCCACCAGAATGACTTCCTAAAACATTAATATTAGAATAGGTTATGTCCACTTCCAGAATCTGACTTTTTCCATTTGAAATACTATAAGAAATAACCATCTCGTGACACTAGAGAAGTTGTTTTCTTTAACAGAAAAGAAGATTGAAATTTCATGAAATCTGAAAAGAACTAAAAGTTCCTCTCAACTTCACCTACATTTTCATTGTACCTCAGGAGAGTTGGTTATAACAAACATTATTGCTTGATTTTGAAAATGGAGCCTCTCCAGATGCTGGAAAAGGAGCAACCCAAGAATAAAAGTATGTTTCAACTAAGTCTGACATGGAATATGCCAAATTGTAATGGAACAGGACAGAAACAGACTTAACCAGTTTGGTTTTCACACTGCTCTGTTAATTCCTGCTTTTCTTGGATTGCTTACATAAATAAATACACAGTGACTGAAACACACAAGAAGGTTGTATGGTCATACGACAGCAAATTTTGAGGCTGGTGAAGGTCTTGCATATCACTTAGATATCATCTTAGATCTGGCAAAAGGAGCAAGTGAATATCCATGTTCTTTCTTTACTTTCCTCCCCTTTCCAGGCCAAATACAAAGAATCATACCAATCCTCTTCTCTACCATCTTGTTCTCTTTCTCTGTCACTTGAAAGGACAGTAGGAGAACTGCTACAGAAGAGACATTGTATTCAGGAGCATCCTGACATGGGTAACTCAGGAGAATGGCTGATGTCCCCTAGACTGACAGTTGCCTTCACAGGGCATTACATCACTGCACTATGCACTCATTAACAAGGTGCTGTCAGGAGCAAGAAGCTAAGAGAAAGGAAGGTATAAGTCATGTTTACAAACCACATGTGTGATGTCTTTCAGTCTGTTTGCGGTCTTTCAGTAGGTCTATTTAATATTCTGTACATCTGCTTAGGGTTTTGTTTTTTTCCATAGCATTTCCTATCATATCAGCTACAGAATTGCCTACATGGAGGTATCCATAAATTATACTGCAGCCTAGGAGTTTCTAGTGTGTGAACAAAAGGCACAAACGCAAATGCAAGATGTTTAATTCACTGTTTGTATGTGATGTTACCCAGGTGCTAGTGACATCCTTCTGACCAGTGTAGAGGCACAAGGGACCAACCCAACATACATTTTTAATGTGATCAGCTGTGACAGCACATACACAGAGCAGACTTTGCGGCCCTAAAGCCATCCTTTTGGAACACTTCTAGGGGCCCAGAAGAAATGGTTTAATTAATCTTCTTTTTTCAGTATTGTGGCTTTTTTTTTTTAATATAAATTATGTACACTGAAAACCTGCCAATTATAGCAAATTAAGGGACTTGGCAAGTGCATCCCTTGGAGACAGATGGTAAATAACATTCAGATTCTGATTTGAAATAGGGCTAGCGATTAACTGGTACAGGATAGAAAAACAGTCCAAATAAATGAAATAAAAGGGTTTGATATGAATGCAAGTAGTGTAGGTTGCTTTTTTGTGCATGTGATAATGATGGCACCAAAAATATTGATGATTCATAATTAATATGCTGCACCCTCTGAGTGGCAGCAGGATTCTAGATCTTTAGCACTATTTTAAAAACCAGTGCCAGTTGTTTATTTTGCTTTCACAAGACTGCAAACAACTGTCATATCATCCTTTCTGGAAGATCAGTCAGTTAAAAAGACAAAAGTAAAGCTTCACAATTAAGAAAAAGTGCCCCTACAAGTAGGAGAGGAACACAGGCAAAAATTCAGAGGAAACAGGGCTGTGGTCTCCTGAGATGCAGGCTGGTGCAATGCAAGAGTAGAAGTACGCCAGGAGAGTGTATTTGTTTCTAACCTGAGCTGCAAATGAAACAGGAATGATGCCCTCAGCCTTGTCCCCTACTGACCATTTCTCCATTTTAAAAATTCTCTGCACCTACTGTTCAGAATAAACTTGCAGTCTGTGGCACAGAAGAGGTGGTACTGATCAGAAATGCACTGGCAGAGCTGCAAGAGGGTAGGAAGATCTCACAACACCTGCATGTTCTCTGTCTGAGAACAATGATTATTACTAACCTTTCACTCTCAGCAGCGTTAAAATACACCAAATCTAATTTGGCTTTAAAAATGCAAAAACACAGAGAGTTTTTTTTTTCTCTTTTCTTTTTTTTTTTTCTTTAAGTAAGCAGCCAGAGATAAAAAAGATGACAAAGTCAAGAGTGTGTTAGTCATTTAATTCGTACTCTGCTTAGGATACTAAATTCAGGAAATGACTCAATCATTGCACACAATTACAGCTATTTTCAGACCATAAATGATGCAGTACACCAATACTGATGCAAAAACATACCACAATTAGTTCCTGCAAATGCTCTTGCAATAAGACATCGTATCCAAGGGAGCCTTCAACCTAATTATGTCAACAGAGTATGCCTCAGGGCACACCTCTGTATATGATTTCATTATTCTTGCAGGATGACCTGACAATGATGTCACCAGAGTGCTACTTCACCTTACATGCTCCCAAGTACATGCTAAGAAGGCTAATTGCTTTTATACATGTTTAAAGGATCCATTTTGCTTCAGCTGTTAGAAGCACACAGAGCAGTCCAGTTACCAGTCTCTTCAAAGTAATATTTGTATCCAGGAAGACTTAAAATGGAATCAAGTTTACATGCTACTGAGAAAAAGAAGACAGGAAGTAGCAGATGGAATCTCTTCCAAAGATTGGATTATTTATTCAAGAAAACTTGACATGTCACATAGTGACTTTTCTCATAAACAAGAGGCCAGAGCTATAAAGGGGGAAAAAAAAATGTAGAATCACAAGAAAAATCTGTATTCCACTTGTTTAGTGTCTGATTTGTGAAAAATTGAGGTTCATAAAAATTCAGAGTAAAGTTTAAGAGTAAAATCTGAGGTGCAAGGGAGTGCCAGATCTGCTGCTAGATACATTAGGACTAGGACTAGGGATGATCTTCAGCTTCATCTCAGCTGCCATGCTGATATTAAGTATAACCAACTGTTAATAAGAGGAACCACTCTTCATAAATCCCTCCAAAATAGAGAAATAGGAGTCAGATCTTCAAATAAGGGACTCCAGTTTTCCCTTGAGAATATTTTCATTGATAATTTTGAATATGTTTTCCTTCTTAGTTTTAAACCCAGTCTACAATATGTAAGGTATAATAAGGTTTTCCTTATGTTAGAAAACATATTGTAACTCAGACAGATTAAATCATTGTATAGAAAAATCAGACAGACAAAAACACAAACCACAAGTATTCATGTTCAAAGCTACAAATATTTCTGAAAGCTTACTTTTTATTGTTTAGATTTTCACTGTTTAAAAATTCTGTATTTCCAAAATTCTGATTAAAAATGTACACTCAAGATGCTTCCAATTACAGAAGCTATCTTGTTAGTCAAGATTACTTCAGAGGATCTAGAAAGTACTAACTCATCTAAGAATTAAAACATTTGTGTCAGATTTCTGAATATTGCTTTAAAATTTCATGAAAAATAGGGAAGTTCAAGTTTTTTGGTACTTCAACTACATGCAAAATTGTTAATTGCAAATTTCTGTTTCTGACATGCTAATATATCAATGTGCCTTATATGTTAATTCAGTTTCACTTAGGTCTTTCCATATATGATCAAAGGAAAGGACTGAAGGTTTGTGCAGTGTAACCAAGTTTATCCTGCAGAAATTCACAGTCTCCAATATGCACCACTAGAAACTGGGAATATCCCCTTCAAAATCTACTCTGTTTTAACCCATTTGATGAAATGATGTTTAAGGGAAAGTAGCCTCTGCAAAGTAATTCAATGTTCAGAGAAATAAGGGAAATTAAACACAATCTGAATAATAATAATATTACTTTTGCGTCCTGCACCTGGGGCGTTATATTGCGTTATATTGCGTCCTGCACCTGGGGCACAACAACCCCAAGCAGAGCTACAGGCTGGGAGATGAGTGGTTGGAAAGCTGCCTGGCCGAGAAGGACCTGGGAGTATTGGTTGATAGTCGGCTGAATATGAGCCAGCAGTGTGCTCAGGTGGCCAAGAAGGCCAACAGCATCCTGGCCTGTATAAGAAGCAGTGTGGCCAGCAGGTCTAGGGAAGTGATTGTGCCCCTGTACTCAGCTCTGGTGAGGCCGCACCTTGAGTACTGTGTTCAGTTTTGGGCCCCTCGCTACAGGAAGGACATGGACGTGCTCGAGCGAGTCCAGAGAAGGGCGACCAAGCTGGTGAGGGGTCTGGAGAACAAGTGTTACGAGGAGCGGCTGAGGGAGCTGGGCTTGTTCAGCCTGGAGAAGAGGAGGCTCAGGGGCGACCTTATCGCTCTCTACAGTTACCTTAAAGGAGGCTGTAGTGAGGTGGGGGTTGGTCTGTTCTCCCACGTGCCTGGTGACAGGACGAGGGGGAATGGGCGAAAGTTGCGCCAGGGGAGTTTTAGGTTGGATGTTAGGAAGTACTTCTTTACCGAAAGGGTTATTAAGCATTGGAACGGGCTGCCCAGGGAGGTGGTGGAGTCACCATCCCTGGAGGTCTTTAAAAGACGTTTAGGTGTAGAGCTTAGCGATATGGTTTAGTGGAGTACTTAGTGTTAGGTCGGAGGTTGGACTCGATGATCTTGAGGTCTCTTCCAACCTAGAAATCTGTGTCTGTGTCTGTGTCTACTTTAATTTTCATGGGGCAGCAGTAAGATAATTCTAAATATTGTATAGGCCTTTCTTTATACAGGGGTAATATATTTAAGTAGTCTTGTTAACTGTTTTTCTTGGTGGTGATGGTGGTGGTTGGTTGGGATTTTTTCTTGTTAAAGGAAAATATTGTATGAGATCAGGAAAATAATGCATGAGACCATCAGAGGCAGGGTGGAGGGGGAGTGTGTTCCTCCAAGAGAGAGAACAAGATCACATTTGCTGGTTAAAGGCCAGAACAGGAATTCTGGAATCATAAGAACAGTTTTGTTTACGTTATTATATTTGGGGTGGTTATATACATATCTGGCTGAATGGTAAAGAACTGGACAAATACTGCAGAGCAACAATTCAGAAACTCGTTTTAGCTCTGACCAGTTGTTTGTTTAGTTTAGTTTAGTTTAGTTTAGTTTTAGCTGTGGTCATGCCCCTTCTTCATTTTACATGAACATGATTTTGTCTTTGCATGTGCATAACCACCTGAATGGCTGCTCTTCATGTGAATGCCAGTGTTCCATTTCCATTCAAACAACAGTGCTTAATGTCCACTATTTTCTAGGCTAAAAAGTCTGGGTTACCCAAGAATATTACATGAAGCAAGAATACTACGTGACTTAAGCAACCAGTCACAAACTAAAGAAAGTCAACTGAATAAAATGCATTTGTATGAATTGTGTGGCAAACAGTTTTTATTAAAACTTGCATTATTAAGCATCTGACAATGGTCAACATTTCAACAACACAATTTCAACATTTTCTGAATTCCAGGAAGTGCAAAACTCAATGATTTAAACTACTCAACACATTCTTGGTCCAGTCTTAATTAATATTTAAAGACATTCAAGCTGGAAAAGATAACATGGCTAAACCTGTGTTTTGCTGGCTTTTTAGACTGATTAGTTGAATCTGACAATGCAACCCCTATATCAGAGTTTTATTGCACTGCCTTCACTCCTTGCTCACCACAAAGAGATGGTCACTATCTTGAATAACTGGTAGTTCAACAGGAAGATAAAGGAAAACAGCTGGCTTCAAAAAGCAGATGGGTGGATCACATGGTAATAGTGAGAGCATAATTAACACAAGCATCATCAGTCACAGCACACCAGCTGCCAGCAAACCTGCACACACTACTTTTGTGTTTTGGCTTCTTCTTCAGGAAGAAAAAAAAAAAAAGGAAAAAAAACTCTTTAAACAAAGTTCAGACTCTCAAGAAGGCTTTTTCTGCTTAACTCAGTACTCTTGCCGAGTACCTCTCCAGCTGTGTGAACCCTGGCCCTGCCACAGCATTATGTAAACTATTGATGAGCTCTCTGAAAAGATACAAATCTCAGCCTGGTCTGATGATTCCCCTGAGCTGTGAAAATTAGATTAAAGCAGGAAGCCAAATACACCAAAGGGGAAAAAATATGAAACTATGATTCCTTTGAGAGAATAATGGAAGGAACTATATCACAGCAGTGCAGAAAACAATTTCATGGCGTAAATGAATGCAGAAAAGAAATCCTATTGCACTCCTTTTGTGCTTGGACATATGTGTTGCCTCTTGACCCAAATTTCAAGTGGTTCCCTTAAAAGTAATTTAAGATTTTCATTAAGGATCTAGACAGTACTTATGAATATTGTCCTCTATAGGTCAGTGACCTGGGAATGCTTCAGATGTGCAAGTCCAAGTGAGCTTTCCAGTCATATCATGATCCCTGCTGGAATGAGACCTAATTATGCTGTATTCTGCTTCTCTGTTGTATCACTGCTTTCCTTGAAAATGAACCTGACCATGGTGCCCTTAACAGCCTAATGTGGTATAGCCATCCTGGACACATGCCAGGATGATGAGGGGAACAGGATCCTAGAACACACTGTAATATACATTTACTTCATAATTCTCTCCTATCCAAAGGTTCACTGTGATACATGTAGCTGGATCATCTACCAGAAAGAGCAGACAATAACTAATTCTGATCCAAAGTGTAAGCAGATTGGCTTCTTACTATGCATTATTCTGTTTTACAGAGGTATATATGCCAGTGTGCATATGTTATATTATCTATTGCAGGTAGATCATAGACACTATGGTAGTGTAAGTCAATTCTCATGGAGTATGACATAATGTGATTGAACCAATGCAATCCTACTGAACAACTAACCATAACCATTGACTAGAATAATTAATTAAAAGCTTCTCGACTCATTTTAAAAATTATATTCTTCTGCTGTCTGTTTTCTCACATTTATTTTTTATCTTCCTGATTTAGCAGGGGGTTTTAAAAAGATGTGTCAAAATATCATAAGATAAGTTATTTTGGTATCAGTCAAAGTGGAAATGAGAACTTTCAGTTGCTTATCTTAACGTACTATAATTAACACGTTTGCGAAGTTCATTTCTCACTTATCTAACAAACAGTACAACTGTGAAATAAATACTAATGAAATACTACTGAAAATAAAAATTAATCAAGAGTTTTTCCATAACTTGCTTCTCTCTTAAAAACCGATTGACTAAAGCCAAAGATGTTCCCAGGAACAGGAAAGTTTTGGGAAATTCTTTACTTGGGAAAAATGTTGGAGATGTTCTGAAGATGTCAACATTTTTGTTTCACTATTCAAAAAAAAAGGAAAATTATTCCTCAGTTACAATCTACTTCTAAATTTGGAATGGTGATTGTTTATTAAAAAAAAAAAAAAGTGACCAGAAATAAAACACTTCACAGTTGACCAAATGATGTGTTTCAAAATTCTGTTCATTTTGCTAGAACGTGACAATTGTTTCCTTCTTAGTTTTAACAGAAATTTTCCAGTACTGATAGGAAGCTGTTGATAGCCATTGCAAAAAAAAAATATATATATATATATATATCTTACTTATGTAAAGAAATAAACAGATGAAGATTTCAAAATCCAGTGAGCAAGGATATATTCTGGAACAAAAATAAATTTTCATTTACTAGATTCATTTTCACTAAGAAGAGACCTATTCTATTCACTCTATGTTATAAATTATTCAAGCCATGAGATTTAGAGAGGTCAACAAAATTACACTCTAAAAAATGTTTAAGATGAGGTACCTAATATTTCTGAAAAACGGGTTTTCAGTTGCTAGTATACATGTCCCTGCCTAAGGCAGGGGGGTTGGAATTAGACCATCTTTAAGGTCCCTTCGAACCCAAACCATTCTATGGTTCTATGGACGAGAATACTTTCTAAATTCCTGTCCAAAAGCACAAGTGACATTATGTTCTTGATTAATATGTTCTTTGTACACTTAAAGGGGATTTTCTGACTGAAGATTTTAATACAGTTATTAAGTAATTAGTCACTAATCCATGCTTTCATGATTCAACATTTCAATGTATCAACATTTAGGCAAGAATTAATACTCATTTTTCTAATAGACATAGTGAAATCTGAAGAATTAAGTGAGATGGTCATGGTCACAAATAGAATCAGCAATAAAAGCAGTCTATCCCGAACAAGCAGTGGGTCAAAAATGTGCCAGTCATACACTCCAGCAAAAGAAATTAAACATAACTGCTGAGAAGCTTTGAAATCATACATCCAATCTTAGATTAAACATAAATGTCAGTTGTCTGGCCATTCTTGATACCAGTTTTCATTTACTATTCCTCTCTAAAAAAAAAAAAAAAAAAATCAGGGAAGGTCTGAACAATCAGACACAAGGAACAAACTTTTACTGAAGGAAAAAGAAGACAACTTTCTTTCTGGATTACTTTATTTCTCCTTCCCCCTCCCAGCTGGTTGCAAAAACAGCAGAAATATTCAATGTATTTAAGCATTTACTTTTTCAAGAATGTTCATTTACAAGTGTTCAATTTAATCTCCTTCTGCTGTACTGCCTCCTTTCATTGATATTCTCTACATTCCCTTTTGTAACTGAAATTCAGTATAAATACTTTGGGCTCATTTTCAAAAATATTTAGTTTGTGTTAATCTTGAGCTAACTGAACAACTACTTTTCAGAAATATCTCTGTTCATCACAGAGAAAAGATCTTCCTGGGCTACAAGAACCATAAGACTATGTTGGATACAATGTTTAACTGTATTAGCTGCAATGTGTAGTTTATTACATCACTAAAGCTGCATCTTAAAGAACTGTCATGCTATACCACTCAGGTTGTGACAAATACTTTAAGTGTATCTGAGTACTATTTAAAACACCTCAGAGTTTTTGCGTAGTCTATGCCCTAGTCTTTGGAAACATACTCTGCTGCATTATTTTGGGAAATATAAGATAGTACTGGAACATTATTTTTCTTTCATTAATGTAGCTACTCTACAAATGTATTAGAACTGGTTCAGAGGTAAACAACTTAGGCAGCTATATGAACCCCAGGCTAAAGAGGAAACAGCTCTAGCCTAATTTAGGAAGCATAAAACATTACACTACTGAGTAAAAGAAAAGAGCAGTCTGCAATGCAGCCTTTTCCAGGTATCCCATCTTAATTTAAATGTTTATTGTACCTAAGACTATCGTGCCACTAGCAAACACAGTGTCATGGTTTTGGCTGGAACAGAATTAATTTTCTTCATAGAGGCTTGTGGGATGCTGTGTTTTGGATTTTTGATGAAGGTGGTGGTGATAACACACTGATGTTTTTGCTTGTTTCAGAGCAGTGATTGCACAGAGCAAAGGACTTTTCTGCTCCTTGTGCTGCCCTGCCAGTGAGGAGGCTGGGGGTGCACACGGAGCAGGGACAGGACTCAGACAGGACAGCTGACCCAAACTGGCCAAAGGGATGTCCCACTACATGTGGCATCATGCTAAGCAATAAAAGCTGAGGTAAAGAAGGAGGAAAGGGAGGATGTTCAGAGTAATGGAGTTTGTCTTCCCACGAAACCATTAGGCCTGATGAGCCCTGTTGTCCTGGAAATGGCTGAACACCTAGTAGCGTAGCAAATTGATTCCTTGGCTTGCTTTGTTTGTATGCACAGCTCCTGCTTTACCTAGTAAACTGTCTTTATCTCATCCCATGAGTTCTCACACTTTTACCGTTCCTATTCTCTCTCCCATCCCACATGGGGAGAGTGACAGTGGCTATGTAGTACTTAGATGCCTGCTGGGGTTAAAGCACAACACACAGAAATGTTTGCTTCTTCATTGCAACATGTTCATGTTACATTATCATGTTATGAAAAGGCTTGTATTCACCTGAAATATTTCACCTTTATTCCAATTGATGATATCAGTAATATTGGCTGTACAGTAGCTGGCCAGCATTATGTAGTTTCAAAGAATTGGGTGCAAACCTTTCAAGAGGGACTAGGTATGATCTTTCCCAGGATTTTTTTTTATTTCTTCATACATACTCCATACATACATCCAGTAGAGTCCACTGTAACTACCACAAATCACTTTCCTGCAACATTTGTAATGAAACCTAGAGATAAACTCGCTATTTGATATAGCAGCAGAAATAGAAGAGAAAGTTGTCAAGGTCAGAAAACTGCACCCTCTATTTCACCAAAGGGAGCCTTTAAAAGAGCAATCCTAAGGCTCTGTAGATATATCAGAGTTAAGAAAAAAATCTAGATGCAGTAGAGCTCCAAAAGGCAACCCAATACTTATATATGGACCCCAATACTCCAGAGGTATATTTGGCTGTTGTTTCAATGTTGGTATTAAATATAAGAAGAAAACATAATTCTGGCTCTGACTGGGATCTAAAAACACTAAGTTATTTACAGGGCTGTATGGGCTTGCATTTAGCAATGTTTTCAGCAGTGCATTCAGAAAATAAGAGCTGTGTATTCTAATGGGGGTGGGGAATGCAGTTTTTATTTCTTCTTCAACTTCACTGCAATCAAACCAGAAAATTTTTACTGTGGTTGACGCTTCAACTTATTTCAAGGCATTTCCTTATTGTCTTTCACTCCCTGTTTCCCCACATTAACATTCAGTATGCCACCAGCCTATTAATAGATTGTATAAGCATGCACTGCAGACATATTCACCAGCACAGTTGCACATATGGCTGTCACTCCATGTTCTGCACTCAAGGATGGATTCTTGCAGAAAACATTTCTACCCTCAGACTTCCACTGGCCAATTTAACATCTTCCCCAGATCAGAGACCCTTGCTGGCACCTCCAGGGGCATGTTTGGGCCTATATACATGCTGACTCCATGAATATTTAACAGAAGAATAGAGAAGAGACTTTCTAGTGATCCATCTGTTAAGCTGCTGGAGCTATACCAGGGACCCTTGAATTGGCTGCAGGCTTCTTCCGTAATACTGCCAAGGTTCAACAGAGAATTTAAGGCATTCAGTTGATCCACTGCCCAAAGCTGGCTCTGGCTACTGAAAAGAAGAGTGGCCACTGTGCATAGCTGGTGACAGCTTTACTACTGAATAAAGCCAAAGCTACCTCTGAAATAATCATCTGTGGCTAATAATAAATAGTAACCTTAAGTTATCATTTTTAGGATAATTTTAGGATGTTTCTGCCCTATTTAAAGTATCTAAAGTATGCTTCCTGCCATCTGATTTTAGGAAAGCTAGGTATTACACTAGCATGCCACAAACTTACTTCCATACCCAACGCTGCATAACAGTATTTTGGGAAGAGAGCATGGGATGAGAGGGACAATAGCACTACAGATCAGTGCAGTATGTCATCTCCTGTCACCCAATGAAAAATGCTTCTTGGGAAGACCATCAGGATTTCTAATAAATCATTGATGGCTCATAAAAAAGTTGAATCAGTTTCCCACAGAGCATATCACTCCTGTGCTGACATGGAAGCTGCAGGACAGCAGCTAAGTTTCCTCTCTTCCTTGCATGAATTTTAGATTTTGTTTTCACCCTTTAAAATTGAAATGATCTTGTCCTTTAAAAGTCAAGCAAGACACATTATTAGTTTTCAAGCAAGTTCAACAATTTAAAAAAGAACAGTTAGAAGAAAATAGTTGGTTGTTCATGATGCAACAGTTTTGATTTTAGGATGGAACTGTCTGCATTTTCGTATTTTGTCCTTGTCTCCTCCTCCCAGCTCACTGCTCTCCATTAGACTCATTCAAGGCTGGAATAACACTCTAAAGTTTTGCTCATTTAGAAATTTTTTACCTTGTTTAAATAAAATTCTTAATAAATGAAGTTAGTCGACACCATATGAACTGGATGTCAGCAAATATGGGAGAAGCTCTGTTCGGTTCAATGGCCTCCAGCCATTTTTAAACTCTGTAAGGCTAAAATATAACCCTGTCTACTATGTTACAGTGCTGAAAAAAGACATATTTCTCTGCTCTGACTGCAACTGGCAGCATCATGTGAGCTAACTCAGTTGTTAAAACCATGTCTAAACAAGATAAAATGCCCAACTGCAGTAAAGCCCTTAAGTACCATTAACAGACAGAGCAGTTAGTAAAACGAAGACTGTGTTTTGATAGCACCATAAATCTGTATTGAGGTCTCCAACTTACTGTTGTGGCAATATCATGCACAGCCCTGCTCTGGTTGAAACCCACAAACCCACATTCTTGTGTAAAATTAACCCCCCCCCCTTTTTTTTTTTCAATCTGCTTCCATACAGGTATCTTTTTTTTCATTAATATCTGGTCCATGCCAATGTTTCCCTGGATTTGACAATTTGGTCTAGTCCTGCTACTCCTGCTCTATATCTTCAGAAGACTCTGGATGCCACCAGCCTTCTCTAGCCATGATCTCAGAGCTTCCATTTGGCTGTATTTCCTTTTTTTTTTTTTTTTTTTTTGCTCACTATGGTTCAGCCTTTCCTGAGCATAGACTCCTGCTCCAGCTGTAAGTAGTTAGAGCTTCAACACCCAGCAGCTGGCACAAGCCACACTAGTTTGTGCATGCCATGGTTTTGCTTTTGTCTGTTTGGTGACTTTGCTTTTCCTGAAGTTCTGTCCACTGGGATTCAAACAGGAACTGTTGGCTCTTCCAGAGCTTTGGCAATGAACTTTAGGAAATGGTCTGTCGTTCCCTTCTGCACAGATGCTTCAGTGTATGCTCTAAAGCTACCTGGAACAAGTCAGGCCAAGACTAGGCTCCACATTAGACCTCAAACTAATGGGAAGAAGAGACAATCTGGTGCTGCAAGATTACCTTACCTCCAGTAGGAAGCAATCCATAGCACATGAGGATGACCTTTAATGCTAGTTCTCTTTAGTCAAGGAAGAGAGACAGACCAAAAAACACAAGACGGATATCCAGAGATTGGATCTTTTGCCATTACCTATTACCAAGATCAAGCAATTGATCAGTTTGTCACAGGCTAGAAAATGAAGTCTTCTTTATGGTGGGGAAACTTTAATATAATTTTCTGGGGATGCAGTTAGGCCCTGAATGCTTTACCAAAAGACTAACTGTTCTTTGCTGAAAGTCACTCACTTGCAACATACCTCACAAAAAGGTTTCTCAACAGAAGCATCCTCCAGTTTGGGTGTGCGAACCACTTTAGGTGAGGACACAACCACTCCATACAGTCTTCATACTTGATTAGGCTGAAACCATAAGCCAGCAATTTTTTAGTCTAAGGACATCTATACATGTACAAAAAAATCTCAGTGACAATTCATTAGTCAGGAACTCATTTGGTGAAATAAGACCAGTCTGTATTCACATTTCCCCTCCTGGATAATTACCAATCATATGTTACATCTCAGAAATGTCATACAAGACTGAACTTAGTTCAAAACATTGATACAGCATCCACCAGATGGTCCCCAATATACAAAGTTTCTGTCTTGACCCTGTGTGGGTTGCTTTTCCTGACCAAGAATTCAACATTCATCTCAGTCACCACACACAGCAACGGTACCAGCTGTATTTGGCCAGACTTCTACTGATCATGAAGAAAATAAGTTTCATCATTATGCCTGGTCATGGCCATTTTACAGACACTAGCACAGGCTTTGGCAGAGAGCATCATCTACCCTTTTAGAAATTTACAATCCAGCTTTAGCTAGATTAAAGCTAGATTTGGCAGAGTGAACCATACCAAGGCAGGTGCCTAAGATTCATAGGGTGAATTACATGCTGCAAAAAATAATCTCTTTTTCATTGACTGCAAAATATCAGATTATATGCCCAAATTTTAGGTGGTTGTAATCAAAACAAGTTGAATCCCACCTATTCCACAGGTTTAGAGAGTACTAAAGCTTCTAAACAAGACTGCAGGAGCAGAGAAAACTAGCAAATCCAGACAAGAAGAAAAGCCAGAGTGTCTCTGCTGGTGAGACTCACTGCAAAAAGAGCTCCCATCTTTTTTCACCACTGCCTGCCTGATAATTGGATAGAAGGTGTCCTGCTGATCCGAGTGACCCTCTGGATGCAGGTATTGGCATACATGACTAGCTGAGGACATCCAGCCCATTTCACAGTGGCTGCTATACACAAGCTGGCTTTGAGAAAATTCAGCCCTGAGCCCACTCTGCTACCATTAGTTTTAATCACTGGTGTCTTCTCAAGACAGTCCAAGATCACCTGGAGTCATTGCTGTATGATAGATTTGGCCTTATCCTGAAGCCTGCAAGCTGCTAGCGATAAATGGCAGTTTGAAGTGATTGCTGCAACCAGCCCACATCTTTACTGCCAATATGCAACACTTGCAAGAAGCTACATGTACTTCCAGAAGCCAGGCTTCTGCATGCAGCAAACACAGTCTTGACCATATCAGTCATATGCGTGTTGATTGTTTTGCAGCAATAAACAGGCCAGACCATGCTGCTTGACATATTCTGGACAGTCTAGGTTGCCAGCATCCCATGCACATGGTTAGACAGGGATTTATAATGCTTCCACTTCTGGGATGAGGCTTGGAGTGTGAACCAATCGTCAGAGATCTTCCAATTCAGAGGCACTGTACCTGCTGGCACCATTTGTTGCTTACACAGAGCCTAAGATCACTAGATAAGCTGATAGTCCTTCCAACCACTTCCAGGACAATCCTCTTAACACTCAAAGCACTAGCTGCAGAAATAATATCTTCAGAGCCCTCCTACAAGGCTATGAGAAAATGTTAGTTAATGACAGACATATCTCCCAGGATTAGAAAGCTTGCCTTCTATGGTTGTTACCACAAGTAACTAACTTTCTGAGCAACTTCTGAAGGTAGAGACAACCACAGTAAATCTCTGATACTGCTTGGTGGTCAAAACCTGCTATAACACCAAGACCCAGCTGAGTGAAGTTAATTACATGGCAGGCTCTGCAGACCCTTCCAACTTTCTCCATCTGGAGACCCAATTAAACAAACAAGCTTTGTAAGACACGTAAGATATAACATTTAATGGTGGGAGGCATATGAAGTCAAGGTTGGAGTTAATATTGACAGTACAGAGCTATTCCACTATTTCAGTCACTATTACATAAGGCTGTATAGCTTTGACCCCATAATAAAAGTCAGCGCTTGTAATACTGAATTAGAGGACAATTAGTTTTACAGAAAGAAAATCTAGGGAAGAGATATTATTGTTTACATCCTTAGTTGAAAAAGAAGAGTTTATGCATCCATATAGGCAATGTTTAATATTTCTGCTGAAAATTAAAACAAGCAGCACAGTTTTGACTCTCAGTGTGGAACAGTGTGATAGAATCTGATCACTGTAATCTAAATACATCCTGTGAACAGGCATTCCTGTGGGAGGCCTGCATGGAACACCAGCAATGATAAACAGGATGATGCACAACACATAACTGTTTGTTTATTAAAAAAAAAAAAAAAAAGTTCCTTTCATAACGAAATTCCCTAATTCTCTCTCTTAATGCTTGCAGTCCCTTCCACTACCCCAAAACATCATCTTTCACCTAGCTTTCTCATTTCTCCTACTGCCCATAAACCATTATGTGGCTTGTCTGACTGAGAGCTATGCTGTCCTGAGCAGCTGCTCAGTACGTGTGTTGACTGGCCACTGAGATGCTCTCAGAATGGATAAGGGACTCAACTCAAGCAGGATTTCTCCCCATATGTTCGTTACAGCTTCTATCTAGCCATTGCATGCCATCTATCCTGGTGATTTTTTTTATCCTTCTACCAACACTTCTTAAGTTGATTAATGGGTTACACAGCTATTGGGCAGGAAAGATGTGGGCTCTTGGGTGTTTGCTTGTGGGAAGATAACAGACAGAAGACATGAAATGACTGATAAGTCAATTTCTTAAGGAAGCTGAGCAAAATATGTAAGCCAACATAAGATCATGTTTCTTCTTCCTCATGATCCTTTTCTAAGGATGTAGGCACTTGAAGAAAGCAGATTTCTTTATTTAAGACATTCTTCAGAAATTAAAGTTGGTGTGCACCTCTACTGCCAAACAAAACAGGACCACTCACTGGACCTGAAGCTAACTAGTATGTCTTGGCTGCAACCACACTGCACAGCAATTGGCCCTTTGCCTTTTTTTGTTTGGATTATATACTAACGTCTGCTAACTGCATATTCCAACAGAAATGGCTAGTGCCAGACAGTCTGTCTAGGGAGGCAGCTGTGACCCTGTAGACAAAGGCTTTCGATAAAGTGTCCGTGAGAATTTCTACTGTCATGAATATTAGGATTCCTAGTGGACAGGTCATCTCCTTCGCATGTGCTTTAGAAGGCAAAGATATACATTAATAATAAATATGTCAATCCAGTGATGGAAAACTCTTAGGGACAGTAGGAAGTAGGGACTTTGGGTTGTGTTTTTTTTTTGTTTTGTTTTGTTTTTTTCTGGTTGGTTGGTTGTTTTTTTCACAGCATGCAGGAATAAGGAACTCACAAAGTTCCTCTGGAAAGACTTTCATTCTCATCACCACTACTTCCCCACACACAGACAGACATAGAACACCTCCCCTCAAAATTCAACCTGCAGAAGTTACAGGGGATATTTCAGAGCTTTACAGAAGCAGTATCCAATCTACTCTCGGGGAACAGAGCCCCATTTTGTAAGATCAGGCTGCTTGCCTTAGCCCATGTCAGGCTTCCATTGAATGGATGGTGTCATCCAACCCATCCTTTGCCTGCCCGATCTCAACAGGCAAATCAGGTATGTCCTTATTTCCCTAAGCCTCCTGCTTGTACTATACAGATATCCAACATGTGACCCTAACACAATATTGTGATATACATATTACCACGAATTTTAATGGAGTTAAATTGATTCCCCACTTCCACCAGCATCTCCAATGGTTTTAAAGTCATAAATAAACTGTTTAACACTGTGGTGTTTTTAGAAGGAACTGCTGCAATGAAAAATTAAAAAATCTGATCTTTGCCCTTCTTGCTTATATCCTCTTCCAAAACCTTATGAAGAAACACTGAAGTGATGACAAGGAAAATATTTATTCCTATTGCTGTTAGGGTGATGGAGGGGGAGCAGGTGGGGATGTAAAGAGTGGACGGATTTTTGTAAGGCAAAACTGTAACGTAGATAAAGACATGAGAGAATGTTGGAGAAATTTATCAATTATGTTTGTTTGACAAATGTTTTCTATGTCAAGTAATACATTTGATGAACAACCTAAAAAAGCTGATTGAATGCCAGAATAACTGATTTGTCAAACACATTATTTGATGAAAAATGACCATGTATTGACTAACGGTTGGCTTTTGTTAATCAGATCTTGAAGTCAAGAAAAATTCCCTCAAGGCCAAATCCTGAAATCTTTCATTGGAACTAGCAGATGCTGCACACCAAAGTACACTGCTATTCAGTGCAGTCAAAACGGTGCCATTTACATAATGGAAAATGCACTGAAGATGAATCTATCTATCTAATCCACTTGGCATGCTTGGCTTTTTGGTGTGAAGAATATGCTTCAGTGGTCATTCTAAATGTACAACCTTTTCTTCCAAATATCTCCAAAGTTCTGTCTTTCCATTTGCAAATGTTTGTACAAAATACAGCTATTAAATTGCATGAAAGCACCAATTACGAGGACAGTCACCATCATCAAGAATTTGTTCTTAAAAGTATAGACTCCACTGGCACACACGAACTGTTTAGACCAGGAAAAGTACACAGGGGACAAGTAGAATCACCTAGAACTGTCAGCTGTAGCTATAGTTGTCATAAAAGCAATTTATCATTTTATGTATGGATTTAATCAACAGTGTATTGCATTTATCACTGAAATAGCTCAGGCTTTTAATGTTCCTGGCATTACTGCTGATCCTTCCAGACAACGACATATCAGTTCTGGTCAGCTTCCCATCATGGTGATATAGAATTTGCAGTATCAAAGAGAAATCTTTCCTTCCTGTTACTGATCTTCATTTGACTTTTTCTAAGAAAAGAGTATGGAAAGAGCACACAACCCTACAAGTGCAGGAAACTGGGAAGTGAATGATGGGAAATGCCAATGTAAATTTTCATGAGATTGTAAACTAGAAGATGTGTTATGATTTACTTTGGCTTGTATTTTGCCACTCCATCACTCCGCTCCTCTATCTATCTTCATTCCATTTTAATGAACAGTGCTAATTTTGGCAGCCCTGGACAGCCTTAAGAAAAATGTGCTGTATAAAAGCTGTAGGTATTATCATGTGAATCATGTGAAAATAAAACCAAACTAGAAATTATTTCAATAACTGACACTGCCTAAAGATATGAAGAAATCTTGCACTACCATCTAAACCAGAATTAATATACTGTTTTACTGACTTCTCTATCTAAATAGAATCATATTACACTCTGAATGCATTTGCTTATTGAGATGAACTCTTCTTCATTCAAATTACTGTAGAGAAAGAAGATTTATACTATTTGATTGCATATGTACACTAACACTTCAGATTACTTGCTTCTGTCCTGACCACACTTTTCCTGTGCATGAATGACAGTTTAGATTTACTGTATATTATTACTACTGTCATCAGGAAGGCATGCAAGGACAATAGGCATCCTATGCAACTCAACATTCAATGAGAAATACACTTGGGATATTTCCTATGTGTGACTGCCTTTTCTCCCTGCCCAAACTTTATAACCATTGCAGGAGGTCAGCTGAAGAAGTCAGAAGAAAGGTACTGATGCAAATTGTACTTGGAAAGAATATTTTACACTAAGCAACTTGTGTAACTAAGCAATTTCTTCTTTCTCCAGCTCTGTCTTTAAACTCTCTGTGATTTGGTGGGAAAGCACCCATAGCATCTGCAACTTGGACCCAAGACAACCCATATTACTCATGCTCACAGGGACTGATTAGCCCTGAGTCAGAGCCCTCCCTGGCTCAGCCAGCCTACAGCCCTCCACAGTGAAGCATCCGTAGCAGAAGAGGTCTTCTCCCACCCAGAGCTGTGCCTTCCTGAAAGCCTGTCTCTGTGTATTCTTCCCATTGTCACACTGTGGGCCATAGGAGGCAGAGGTTTCACCTCACATTGTAAGCAGGGAAGAAGGCAGAGCTGGTAGTCTGTGAGTCTCTTTACACTTGTGCATGGATTGGTGTCCATCACTAGCTGAGATAAGCACCAGGCATGGCACTTCTGGCTGTCATTTGTCTTAGTACTCTTCTCACTCAGAAAGGCACCTAACACTTACACCTGTGCTGTGATCAATACAATTTTTACATGAAATCAAAAGCATTGTAATGAAAAACGAGCTGTAAGACAGATTCACTGCAGTTGAATGTATATGTAAGGAAGATTTTGAAAGACAATTTGAGCTCTTTCGCATGAGTTCATGGAAAGAACTTTGAAATGTTTAAAGGTTCAACAGAATTACTTTTGTTTTGTTTTGTTTTATTAACACCATAATTATGGGGGGGAGGGGGGGGGAAGAGTGTATCAGTCACCGAACTCCTTCTGTTGTAATGAACCATCACATTTTAGGTGTTTTTGGTGTGTTTTGTTGTTGTTGTTGTTGTTTTAGTTTTTGGTTTGGTTTGGTTTGGTTTGGTTTGGTTTTTTTGCAGCATAGTAGCCTGCAATCCGAGTGTTTTAAAATGCATATTTAAATACTATGCAACTCATGTTTGAATGGACACATTATTTTACTACTTTGGTCTGGAGCATTACATGATAGGCTTTTTCAGAAAGAACCTGGTCATTTCCCATGAGGCCTCAGAGGAATTACCAGAACTTTTATACTTCTTAATATGCACCATGTGTGCACCTTATCCAGCATACAACAAGAAACTGGCAGTGATCGCATCAGTTTAGTCACTATCTTTGTTTCCACTGTGATGGTATGATCATGACATCTGCTCAATAAAAAGCTGGCCTGTGAAAGGTGATGCTGAACTCCTGCCACGCTGCATCTATTACCCTGGGCTAAAAGCAAAATCCCCATCCTCTCTCATGTGCGGAATGAGAATAAGACTCAATTTCTCATAATTTAAAGGCAACATCAGTGTTCTGTTTGGTGCTTTGTATAATCATCTTGTGCTTTGAATGACCATTTGCCCTTCCACATTGGCAGCAGTGTCAGCCCTCCCTGGTCTGTCCACTCCTTCCAAGTTTGTACTCACTGATCTTGGACCAGCCCTCCACAGAACATGGTTTTCAGAGTAATGTTTGCTTTGGGTGACATTTTCAGAAGCACAAGAGGAGCTTTTGTGTTGGGCTACGTACATATCTGGATGTCAACACAGAACACAGCAAAGTGGTATGGCTTTGGAATAGATAAGTCCCATTCTCAAATCTTGGCTCTTAAGTGCCTAAACCAGTTTTGAAAAATATGATTAGGTGATTTTGTAAAATGTAACTTGTTCAACCGCTTGGCTCCCAAACAAGGTCAGCTGCCTGGTATACACAGAAATTCTGACACTGCATATGTAAAGTGCATATTTAGCCAGCAGCGTCCTTCCTTCTGTATTTAAATTACAATTTCCTATAGGAGACAGGAAAGATTAGGGGTCTGTATCTCACTTCATTTACCCAGACACAGAAATGCAAGGCAATATTTTGAGAAGCAACATGAAAAAATATCCATCACAACAGATAAAAGACTATCATTTAAAAAACTGCCTGTTTCCTCAGACAGAGGGACTTTGTGATGGAAACACTCTGTTGTTGGGGAAAAAGCACACACATATACGTAAACATATCCCACATAGTCCGCGACTCACTGCTTTCCTTCTAAACATAGAGCATGTTATCAGCATTGCTGTATATATCAGCAGCTGAGTGGCTGTTCAACACCATGTTTATCTAATGGACCATAATAAACAGAGTGAAGGAGTACAATAGACAGTGAGCTGTGCAACTATGTTCTGAGCTAGTACAAGTCTCTACTCTTCTCCAAATGGGGAAAGGAGGGGGTAAGGGCATTACACAAGACAGATCACACGGCTGTTCAGCAGCCGCTGAACTGTAACATAAAGGCCTTTTTTAGATAAATAATGAATCCTTTACTCTATTCTTAGAAGTGGAAGTCTCTAGAGCTGAAACACAATGTCCCACAACTGCTTCTGGCATCTGTTTTTCAAAGAGAGGATTGGGCCATTTATAAGGGGATCCGTTTTCACAAAAGTCTGCTGTGTTGTGGAGAGAATTCGTCTCTTCCCATCAATAGATCCCATCCACTCACAAATTGCAGCAAGGCAATGAGTTTCAACACAGTGTTTTGGAAATGAACTAGCCAATCTGAGGCAAATCATGTCTTCCTTGGTCCTCTTCTGATTATCCTACAGAATGTTCTAGGAAGAGTATACTCAGCAAAGGGAAAACTATTATCTGCTGAAAAGTCTGGGGTGTAAAAGACTTCCTTCTCCATTTTTTTAACTTTATAAATGAGCACTCTTTTAGAACTTAACCTCAGAGTTTTCTGAGTTATGGAATAAAGCAGAGGACATATTTTCCATATACATGCAGAAGCTTAAGAATTTCTTATAAACTGAGTATTTAAAGTGTTTGATGCACAGAAGGCCCCACTAGTCATAAGATAACCACAGCAGTTTGAGAGGAGATTTTTTCTCACACAATAAGTAATGATGGTTTACTTCTGAAGCCTATCTCAATTTCTGATGAAAAACTCCTTTGGAGAAGCACCTGCACTGTGAGCAGTTTATCCATTAAATTATCCCTTTTTTCCTAGCTCTGACTTATTATCATATGGTTCATGAACACTATTAATCTATATTTATTTGACATTGGTTTTAGTTCAAAAAGCACTTTAGCCTGTGGTTAGTTCATGACCTGATCATGACAGATTTCACTAGTTGTTTCAGAGGGCTATGCAGGTGTTGAGTCCATCCCTGAAGCACCTAACCCAAACTTCCCAGCCAAGTGAGGTTCACTTCACTGTTTGACAAATACAAGGTCTCTCACTAGGAAAGAGGGAGTTGGTCATACTCAAATACATCTGCAGCAAATTCTAGGCAGGAAGAGGGAGTGAAAGGAGATGGAGAGGCAGGGAGAACCTTCTAGTAAGGTTGCTGCCAAATGAAAACTTGCTGTCTGGAGGAGTGTTTTTGGAGGAGGGGAAAAAGCACAGGTAACATGACTGAAAGCCTGAGCGTGCAGGGATACATCCAAAGGAATTGACAAGGTTCAGGAAGGATGAAGTACATTCAGTGTCTGGCTTTATTGCCCTCCTGGGAACTTTATTACTACAGAAAGGATGGAAGTAAAGACAGGCTAAAACTGATGGGCTATGATATTCAGGGGAGAACCCTGCCTGGGCAGGAGAGGGAGCAAATCTTTAAAATGACTGCATGAGTGCTTCTGAATTTCTTTGCCTCGCTTTTCATCTTTATAATGCTGAACTTTATACATTTTATAAAGAACTTTAAAAGGTAATAAGTAAGCATTACTTGATATACCTGTTTCATGGATAGTTTAACTAAGACTCAGGAAAGCAAAGGGCTTTACTCCTTTTGTGAGAGGAAAGATTGGCAAGAGCATAACAAAATGAAGGGTATTTGGGAATGCTATTTCAAGTATCCTAGAAGCAAAACCACATAGTGACACCAAACCATTCAGGAAGCTATAATTATCTACTCTGTTTTGGAGAATACTTGTGACAAACCACCCAATGTTGCAAGTGGTGGCTTCAGATAAGAAAAAGGAGTCAGTAAAATTCAAGCTTCAGCAGAAAACTATAGATGAGTCACAACCAGGGTTAAAACTGAAACAAAAGCCCACATTGCATTAAGATCCTTCATTAAGATAAACACCCAAGATACATACACACAGTACCTATTGCCTCCTACCAGAAACAGTTCACTCTTTTCCTGATGATTTTATATATGCATCCTCCGGGGATACAGCTGACTGCTAGCAATTACCCTTGATACACCAGCAGGTATTTCCTGAGGGGAAATGACAATCCTAATAGCTAGTGGCTGGTAAGCCTCCAGCTGACGGAGCTAGTTTTAACTCCTGACAGACTGAGGCCTGCCCATACACCTTGTCACAGGTACTTTAATGCCTTCTTTGGAGGGGACTGTAGTTTCTAAGGAAAAAAAAAAAAAAAAAAAGGAGAGAGGTTTTATAGGTACAAAGTTCTGCATCTCCCATTTCCATCTGAGTGAACAGGAGAGTGTGAAGGTCTCTGAGGGTACAATATTGCAACTGGTGAGAAGGAAGAATCTACATGAAAGAAGGAACGAGAGAATCCTCAAATCTTCCCAGGGTTGGATTTTGAAAAGTAGGTAAGACTGTGTCTGTGCCACACTCAAGACTCAAGTGGACTTAGCTTCTAGTGCCAGCTTTGCCTTATGTCATAATGGCTTGGTCTCCTCAGCACCCTGCCATGCCCAGGAACCAATAGGTAAGCTAATGCTGGCCATCCTGTGTAACGTCTCTCCCTAGACCTGGCAATAAGGGGGTGATCTCACCTGAATTGGGTTAATAGTGAAATCCCAGTTCAGCCCCTTGCCCAGGAATTTAAAAGACACTGTTGGTGCTCAATGAACCGATAATTCCCACTTGCAAATGTGAATCAATAGCAACAACAATATTTTATTAAAGGGAAAAGAGAGATTTCCTAACAAAGTAAAACAACTGGCTGATATGCACTACCTAAGTCATGAAGTGCAACCAGCTCACAGTCTTCTGACAAAACTACACTAACCAGTTGCTTCCTCATTCCTGCGGTAACATCTTCCCATTTTGAGATTGTCGAAATGTCACACATAGAAAGGTCATTTCAAGCTGCTTCTACTCTTCTGTCTTCCTCTTTCCCACCAGCCTCTCTGCTAGCTCTGTCAGTTAACTGACAGCTGTTTCTGTTAGTTCAACTCTTAATAAGAATACATGCAGCACTAAGAGAACTATCAGTCTTCTTGCGTACACAAGACTCAAACATGCTCTCCTGTTTCTCAGCTTAACAGGAGCCACTTCAGTAGTCTTTCCACCTCTAACTTTCAGGTACTTATGCAAGAAACCATTGTCTTTAGTATGGTTACTCACCTTGTATATTAAACCATAACTAGATAATGAACACTTTCTGACACAATAAATGAAATAGCTTTGTCTCAGGTTGGATCCTGTCCACTCTCCTTGCAAGATGCTGACAGGAAGTCCTACTTCCAGGGCTGGATTCATAGTGAGAGGGACAGTTACTGGAGTGCATTGTGTTTAGACTTTTGCTTCCAATTTTTCACATAGGTTGTTTGTGAAGCAGCCAGGTATAAGAGCCTCCTCTTCCAGCATTGTATAGATAAATCACATTGAGTTCAGTAAGGCTTTTACTTCTCAGGCACTTCACACTTCTGGAAATTCCACTGTTAAACCTCTCAAGGTGACCATGAATGAATGTAAAGAGGACTCTCTCATCAGCTCAAACACTGGATGACTTTGGCACCAGCCTGTGTCTGCTTTGGGGTTTATAAAAATTAAATCCAGCTAGTGAAGATTTGAAAAGAAAGAGGAGAGAGGAGAGGAGAGGAGAGGAGAGGAGAGGAGAGGAGAGGAGAGGAGAGGAGAGGAGAGGAGAGGAGAGGAGAGGAGAGGAGAGGACAGGACAGGACAGGACAGGACAGGACAGGACAGGACAGGACAGGAGAGACTACTACTATTTGGTCCTCCATTGTAGGGATAAACAAAAGCATAACTCTCATAATCCTTCTACTTAAATATTTTCCCCCAAAATAATAATATACATATTACATACATGTATCTATATGTATACATATATTGGAGGCATGAATAAAACAAGCCAAATCCATATCACCTGACAGTTCTGAAAATTCAAATCCAGATAGGTATAGTATGCAAACCCAAGGTATTATACGTATGGCTTTTGGTGCCCATTATTAGTTAATAATAGTAGAACAAAATGTTTAACAATAAACAGGGATTAACTACATTTTGTTGGCTTTTGCTTGTTACTGTAAATCATCTTTAGTCTGCTGCTCGCTGGCTTTGTTTACTTAAAAATGTTTCTGAATGCTTTGCTAGAGACAAGCATTCTAATGTTGTTGCCAGATTTTTGCCAGATTGAAAATATGCATAGCTTATTTTCCTTTTAATGCTGCACAAGAACAGTATGTTTCAGGCCTCATTTTGCAATTCCTGCAGGTTCTCACTGATTACTTTGTGTAAAAAACTGTAGTGCCTACATGGTCAAAGTGCAAATCATGACCTTACTGTGCAAAATTTCACCAGTTTGCATAACTTCCTCAATATGTGGCTCTGAATAAACCATACTATATCATTGCCTTCCATACACAGTTTAGAATTGCAGCTAATAAAGACATAGGCACATACCAAAGCTTCCAAATATTTGCTCAAAAGGGAGCCAGAGAAGCAAAGTGTACATCTAGAAAGTGTAACGCATTATACAATTATCCATCCTTTTTTGGTAAAAGACTGCTGACTACTAAAAAACAACATTCTCCAGTCAAATGTGCTTTATGAGTTGAATGCACAATGGGCTATGTGACTCAAACTGTCAGTGTTCATGTTATGTTATGAGTAGTCTAGTCCAGCTCCCACAATCTTGCAACTCAAGGTTTTTTAGGTGACCTAAGAGAGTGCATGCCTGAAACAGAAACCTGAGAAGTAGCTGAGCATTTGATGTTGGAGAGTGGGATGAAGACCAAAGTAGACTGTCAGCCAACAAAAAAGGAAGGATGTGACTTTTGTGCACTGAGTAAAATGTGAGCTGTTGCTCTTCCTCCACCACTCCTTGCTATGTTCCTCCTTCCTGGATCAGGAACTCACCTTCTTCAGGCCATTTCTTGAACAAGAGATGTCTGTGTCTAAGCAGGTTTTCACAGAGTATGATTTCACTTTCCAAATGATAGCTCCATACTCCCCAACGTGGCTTTAGAGCAATGTAGAATGGATATCAGGCCACCCAGGGACAGTTTGCCTTGATGCTTCTGATCAGTTGCTGGTTTGCCCTCTTCTTGCTACCTCAATCTAGTACTGCATTGGCAAGCACAGAGCCAGTCTAACACTTTTTGTAAAGATATGTGCAAAGGTAAAGGTTATGGGATGCACATTAAGCTTAACAGATTGATTCAAAATGAAATATTTACAGGTTATTTAGATTACATTCAGCTTAATGTTTGGATGTAGACTCCAGTTGTTTGTTTTGTTTTGTTTTTCTGCAAGTACTAACAATCTTTTCTCCAAAAGTCTCCAAAAGTAACCTGAAGGGAAAAAAAAAAAAAAAAAAGAGGAAAAAGGATGGATAAAGCATACATGTTACAAGAACTGGAATGCTGGAATGAAAACTAGAATCTCTTTAATCTTTTGCCGTCATTCAAGTCTTCCTGATCTTAACTCCTGGCAGGATTCACATCAACCTCATCAGACCCAAACACCCGCACTGAAGAAAACTTCTCTGGACTATCATAGCGGCAAAGCTGTTGCACTTTCTGAAAATGATTATTTATAAATGTCAATCTGTAGTACACATGTGGTAAGTGTTACTCATTCTCTTCCATGGAGTTGAGCAGAAATAGAGGGGATACTTTTACAAAGAGGAGGAAGTGCACTCTCAGGAAAAAGCAGCTGATGTTTGACCACAGTAATTTAAACATCATTCTGGTGTTTTGAGCAACCGTCCACCAAAACACAACTAACATATACCATAATTTAAAATAACACAATGAGGTAGAGAAGGTAAAATTTAATGAAAAAAAAAGACACAATGAAGATTGGTCTCTGGAGAGAGAAGCAAGGGATTTTGAAATAATCCATGTTTCTGTACATGGAAAACAAAAGAATTTAAAACATAATTACTGGGCACAGAAAAGACAGCAGAGATATTAAATGCCAAAATGTCTATTACAAACATGCATGGTCAGAGTGACTAATGCCCACATATATTTGACATTTAGAGGTGAATGCCACTGATATTATATGTTGTATGTGCAGTCAAATGAGTATAATTTGCAAGGGAGAAAGGGTATCAAGAGGAAGAAGATTAAATATGGTCTGCTTTTGTTGTAAACCATGATATTAGGTAAATTATGGAAGAGGAGGAGAAAATCTTTAGAGACAGAGGGCAAAAATTTGAGAGAAAGTTCAGTAACATGCATTAAAGGCTAATACAAACTGAAGTCTGCACAGTTATTCCTTGAAAATAAAGGAATTGTCATCACCAGACTTCCACATGTATTTTCAATTTTATAGCTCTATGTGGAGTTATTATGCTGCAGTGCATTTCTTAATGACTGGATCATATTCTAAAGTTCAGAATTACAACATAACATAAGAAATATTTATTTCTCCAACAAACTAAGGTTCATTGGTTCATAGTGAAGACTGTTTCTATGTCAAACAACACCTTTCAAATCTCCTTCATAAGGAAACGCAAAAAGAGTAAAAGGGAAACAAAAAGGAATGTACTTTTTTTTTTCTCTGCCTTGTTAAGAATTCTTTTGTGTTCAAGGTCTAAATAAATAATTAAATAATCATATTGGGGCAGAAGTTGTATCAGTAGAATTCAAGACAATACTCAGCTTAGAAATTTACAAACAGCTTATAATAGGGAGGAGGCATTCAAAACAAAAACCACAATGTTAACTAGTTGTTACTAAGTGTTCTCTCTGAAATAATAAAGAAGACCTGAATTTCCTAAATACAAGCTGAACTGCACACAGAGGTAGCAGCTGCTTCTGGACATGGCAAAAGGTAATAAACTCTTGATACACGTGGGAAAAGAAAAGACCAATAGAGAAGCCATGTTGAGTTTAACCTTGATTTGAACAAAGCCTGACTTTGACATGGGTGATAGATAAGAAAAAAGCTCTGTTACCACCTCACCTCCAGGGTGGGAAATCTCTTTTGTTTCTGCCCAAGCATAAATAGGACAAGTACTCACAATCAGTTCACAGTTAACGGCTTCAGGCTGCCTCTGAGAAGTGGTTCCAGGTTGGTTCCCTCATCCAGTCCTCATGTGATAGGGTAACTTCATCCTTCACTTTTTTTTCTTCACTGCAGGGATAACCTCAGTTGTTCAGACAGAAAATGTTTTCTTCCTCCTTTTTTTATTTTTTTTTTCGTATTGCCTATTTGCTAATTGACATTAAGCAAACCTCTGATTCCCATGATCCACCACACAAAAATGTAGTGAATAACCAAATCATTTCCACCATATAAAAATAATTTATTTTCATAAGAAAAAAAAAATCTAGAAATGGCAATGAGGACTTCACAGAGAAGCAGACCTCTTCACTCAAAGAGAATAGAATGGTACATATAGTATGTACTCATAGCCAGAATTTGTCCCTTCCTGATAGTCATTGTAGTTATTATCACCCAAGAATTTCAAGAGCACTTTCTACAATGTCTCTGCAGTCCAAAATGCATTCAGGAATGAAGACCATATTCAAAGGGAAAAATATGTTACTCTTCTTCTGTACCAGAACAAGTGATTAATTACCAAGGAGAGATTTACAAAGGAACACAGCACAAAGCCATATCCAGCATCCACATCTTTCTTTGTAAAAAGTAGTTGAATGGTCTTCTAAATATTTTTAATCTTTTGAGTCATCACATTCCTTTTTCCAGAATCTTCTACTACTATCTTTATCTAACAATTCATTGTTCTTTTCCCATTCGTACTTCATTTTCAAATCCTCTTTCCTGCTCTGTGTTTAATATGTAACCTCTCTTCTTGCCACATCTATCAGTGATTTTCATCCAGTTGAAGCTCTTAGGAAATAGCTGAAAAAGTTGTTTGTTTGTTTTTTTTCAGAACCAAATGGTTGGGAACCTAATCCTATTGTGACAGACAAATTATTTAAAATGAAAACAACAGTGCACCCAGAGCTTTTTGTAATGCTTAACTGAGACAGAACTAAGCTTTCACTGTTGAAACTGTGGAGTGAGGCATTTCTCATTCATATATGTGTTCACACTTCCTCTTAACTTGCTGAGAACATGTAGAATCAAGGGCTAGGCAGGACATATCTTTCCAAGGAACATGTGTTAAAAAAAAAATAATGCAGAATTCTCATGAAAGAATCTTGAATTATTCTCAGGAGATTTGTAGTTTTCTATTTTAATGCCCCGAATTTGGATACATTTCAATTGTAAACCCAAAGTTTTGACTAGATTATTTGGTACACCAAATTGTTTTGTGTCCATTCACAATCAAACAGGAATTCTCCTTATTCTCCTCAATTTGTAAATCTCACTGGTCATTTAAGGATGAAGTATTGGCACAATTTTTCATAAAGCACATCAGAAATTTTACACTTGAGATGCCAGACCAGAGATAATCACAATGCAAAGTTACCATAGCTACATTTAGGAAGACCCACATAACCACATACAAGATACATTACCAAAAAAAAAAAAAAAAAAAAAAAAAAAAAAAAAAGACTTTAGACCTTTGGGCCAAAAGTGGTGAGAGATCACATACAACTTTTTATCTTATTTAAGGATATTTGAAGTAAATTCAGTACACCAAGAAAAGCAATCACAGAGGCCACTGATTTGTTTAATTGACAAACAAAATAAAAGGAAAGGTATAAGTGCAATTATGTACACAGGCAATATACCTGGAATAAGGTGTACTACATCATAATGTATTAAAATAGTAAAAAAGCCAGAAAAAAATCAATAAACAAATTAAGGTTGTCATGTTATATGTCCTGATCTACCATGTTTCCTATTGCCTTCGGAGAGTGAATGTATGCTCTGACTACTGAAATTTCAAATAAATACTCTTGAAAAACAACAGAATCACATACTATTATTTCCATTGCAAGGGTGAATTTATGGGAAGGAAATTCATAGAAATGGAAAGAATCACAGTTCCAATAATCAATAAGAATCCAAGCAATTCAGATTCTCAGCATAAATGTTGGAATGTGGGTTTTTGTTGTTGTTTTGGTTTTTGTTTTTGTTTTTGTTTTGGTGGGAAGATCATCTCATTTAATTTAATCTTGCATTTCTTGGACAGCTTTTCTACTTTAAAAATGAAATCTTAATGTTGGTATATTTTCTACAGTTTAGAAAATCACCCCGATTAGGAAAATAACATGCATGAATTTCCACCAGAAATCTGTCTGATTGCTGAGCCCAAACAAAAAACGGAGCATTTAGATTTTACGACTAGCTAAGGAAGCAAAGGCATGGTTTCTCTGTTTATGTACAAAAGGATGCAGATCTAGATGGGGAACTTGGGCCTACAAATATGTATCTGTCACTGATACATTTCAAGCAGGGAAGTAGTAAATTAGTCCCATGTGTTTTCTCCGTTAATTGGTTTCTTCTATCATTCAGACTCCAAATAATGTTAAGTACCCAGTGAAGGCTTCATATGTTGTAAGACTTACCAAAACAAGTCTTTTATTTAAATGTTTCTTTCAGTAACTTGTGAAATTCCTCACCTGCATCTTTCATTTGTTAGGGAACAGGCACTGAGGAAGTGGACTGCACCAACTAATCAGCTGCTTTGAAATTACAGACCATTTGACTGAGAATCTTGAAAGATATAATCTACTTTTCTACTGACCTTGTGGTTCCCCCATATGAGCCTGCCACCACAGTATCTGCAGCTACGGATTTTGGCTGCCACTTCTGCCTATATTTTTAACAGATGGGTTCATTCATTAGTATGCTTTTTGTCACGCCTGCATTTAATTTTCCTCTTCCCCCAACCTCAAAGCCCCAACTTCAAATGCAACGCTTCCTCTCCCTGACAAGTGTCACCCTCCTCAGCCTTGCCAAAGCTGATGGCACTGAGACCTCACTCTGTGGGGATGAGGAATGCACGTGTTTGTCAGCCACTCCACACCAGCAAAAAGCTTTCTGTGAAATATGGGAGATCCTTCCTGGGTAAAGTGGCAAGAAAATTTTTTATATTCATAAAAGTTTTTATATTCATAAAAGTATTGGTTGTTATTCAGCTTTTAAATTCCTTGCCAATTGATTGACAAACTAAATACATCTCACTGAACAGGAACTCCACCTTAACACTCAAAGTACAGGATTTTATTTGCAGGTACAGAAAAACAAATATTTAGGGTAACAAAATCTTCTTTAACTAAGGACTTTCAGGAGGGAGTCACAGAAGTAAAACTTCTGCAGCTATTAGTAATCTGACACAATGCTGTTTATTTAGGTCAAGTCTTCTGAGTGTTTGTTAGCCCTTTAATGATTTGTTAATATTTGTAATTTTCCTTAAGGCTAAACAAATGAGGAAGCCATCTTGTTTCCACATCAGTGGACCTAGCATGCGCTAGCAGATTACCATGGCAACCAGAGCTGGAATGCCCAGTATGAAGACACCAGAGTAGGCCTCATTTCCTAAAATCATGCTCCTACAGAGGTTGCATCACCAATTAAAAGACTTTTCTGTCCTCCAGGGTTTTGGAGATGCAAATAGAGTTGTGAAGCCTGGCTGGTCAGCTTCTTTACCTAGGTTAGTCACTCTTGCTGACTGTCTAAATACAGAAGAAAAAAAAAAAAAAAGAAAAAAAAAATCCAGCAAGCCTGGAAAGAGGGATGCTTCTGGAATTTCATTAAGGACTGGATTAAAACTAAAATAATAATAATTAAATTCTTAAAAAAAAAAAAAAGAAAAGAAAGAAAAAAGTGGGGGGACAACAATAATTCGTGTTGTGAGTTGTAATTACTGAGTAAACAGCTTGAAAAAGGGGATGTTCTCCAAGCCTTGGAAAACACTCACAGTGCATCTTCTACAACATCAACAATAACATGTTTTGTCATCAGCCCTCTGTCAGTGTGTCTGAGTCACACACATTTGGTATAAGTGAGGATTAATTATAGATCTAATAAATAAAAAAGATGTGAGACTGTGGGATGACTGTTCCAACATAGCTTTTAGGCATCATTCATCTCCTTATAAATGCCTTACTGTGACATATTTCAATATTAAAGAAAAAAAGATCAGCTGTTTTCAAGTTGTCTTTATTAAAACAGAACTAAATTATATAAGGAAGGTGCCTTTTATAGTACCATTAATTAATGAATTGTCTCACCAATATATCTATTTTCTTAGCACAATATTATGGCAACAAAGAATTCTAACCAAAAATAATTTGTAATCATTTTTTCCATATTGCTATACTCATACTGGTTTAGAGAAGTTGGCAGAGTAAATTAGTAGGACTACAAATATTAACAACAAAGTAAAATTTTGCTCAAAGTAAAATAACCAATTTGGTACGTGGTCATTGTGAAACTATAAATCAATAACTGAACAAAACAGAAAGAAATAATGCTAGTTGGATTCACAGTATAAGATCTGTCAAATTATTTATAGTTGTTCACATTCATGTAAATGTCTCTTACTGGAGAATATCCGTTACAAATCTCCAAAAATCCTTCAAACTCTTCAGAAATGCAGCTAAAACAACCTCAGAGCCAGAAGAGTAAAATATTTATATATATATATATATATATATGATTTATATATAGTGTTGTAATGTAATGCTAATCTTGTTTGGATAATCACTGACCATGCAGTGTTTTTCAGTCATGACCTCCTGAAAAGTAGTAGATCCTAAGACACCCCTATATTATTTTGCTTCCACTGAGCAAGGCAGAATCTAGCATTAACTTAATGCTAGATACCTTCATAACTCACCAGCAGGGCAGGCGGTCTGTGTGATCTGTCATAAGACATAGAGTGAATTGGGGTTAACATACAGACCTACATTTTTTACTATATTCCAAGTTAAGAACACATTGGAGAAAAGTTGATATTTGTACAGCAAGAAGTCCATGTCTGTTCACTTTAAGATGCAGATAGGTCACTGCTGAAATTTTCCAAACCCATCTTCTACTGATTTCCATGAGAATGTCATATTAGTGCTTTTGAGCCAAATTTAAATAACTGAATACTTTACTGATTTGTCTTCATACCACAGTTCCCTAATACTCAGAACCCTAATTCAGAAAAACAACCACTTCTAAACTAAAAACAGTAACACCCACTCTATTATTACCTCTAGACCATCACTCAAAATTTAATTCTATCCCCTGCGTTGAATGAATGTGATTCACTGTTATTGAATCTAGCTAGCTAAATACATTCTATTTAAGAGTTAGCTTGTAGATGAACTCAATAATTGTCTGCCTTAGCCATCAACAGCAAATTGTGGCTATGGTTTTGGCTCACTAGCTAATCAGCATTTCCTCTAACAGTATCCTAGACACAGTGCTATCGAATTTGAGCTCATTAGTTTCCAACTCCTGAGGAAAACAAAGCGTAGCTATAAAAAAATTTGGCCTTCTTGAAAGGGCCAAATAAAATTTCAATTTGGATGCATCCGTTTCCATGCCGGAGGTGCAAAGAAGACTTCTTGCCTTAAAGAAAAATGCCAAATTTTAGAAATGACTTTAAAAGACTACATTTTGAAATTGATAGAAACAATATAGGAAATTTATAACACCATATAAAAATGATTGATTTTCACTTGTAATAGTGAACTCAATTGTGCTTTACTCATTCTCAAAAAAGATAAAACAGAGGTTGATAAAGTCCAGAGTAGAGGTAGAGGGAAGGTGGCATTTATATTGGATGAGAGATTAACCCAGACAGGAAAAGAGTAACAGGAGACTTGATAAAGGTGTACAAAATTGCTACTGGTATAGTAATAAACTGATCAATCTCTCCTTTTGTTAAACTTGTCCCATCATATAACAACATAAGTTGGAAATTAAAAGGCACTAAATTCCAGTTACAAAGCAAAGTATTTACTTATGACTGACACAGTATTGCACAGGGTCATTAAGTGAAATACTATGGATATAGTTTAAAAAGGAAGCTAATGTTACAACCATTAATACCTTTTTTAGACATGAAAGTCATCATAAATGAGTATTACATCTTACGTCATGGGGTACATAGAAAATGCAATTTTTTCCTTATGTAGTACCACTCACCTACTGGCTTGGTTCACTGACAAGGATTTTACCTCCCTCCAAAACATCTACTGTCAGCTACTGCCAGCTTATTCTTTATAGGTTTTAATTATGTTTCACTGCCCACTGGTTGTAATTATCTGAGATGCATGAAAATAACATTTTATCATCTGATTTTTATCCTTTTCCATTTGGCAAACATTGCTTTCTTGTGTGTGTTTTGAGCCAAGTTGAAATCAACACATCTGTTTCAGTTTAATATCTTCAGTTTATATAACGGGACCTGTGCAGTAATATCATTTCTTTACAGTTTTTTCCTAACCAGTAAAATCAGACCAAAACTCCTATGGCACTTTAGAATTTTATTGATTATAAGTAATCAAGGCCTTGATTATATATTTCTGCTAAAACACACCTTTAGTTATGCCAAACCACCTATCCCATTTTTGCCAGCATTATCAATTGCTTAAAAATAACATGCTTGTTTAATTATTTGGAGTCAGAAGACAGGGGCAAATCTCATTCCAAGAGATGCAGAAGTAATGGGCATTGCTTTGTTTTACTAATTCTCAGTGATGCAGTATGCCACTTAAATAACAAGGATTGGGTAGCAGTTTTGGCATCCTGTGATGCCATGAATAGCTGCCACTGGAACCAAGAATCCTTCAAGTGACATCCATTTGTGAACTGCCTGAGGACACATGGGTAGAATTTGCTTTGAAGAGATGCAACAAAGCACAAAATTCCAGTCTGCTTCCAAATAACCAGCCCCTGGTGATAAGGGTCTTTGGATCCAAATACAAATTGTCACCAGTGTTCAGATGTTTCATCTGTGGTTTGAAGTTGAATCCATACTAGAGTAAATAATTTAAAAGCAAAAACAGTGAGATTTAGACTCATGACAGCTTTTGTTCAGATGATAGCATCCTTATATCTGGACCCCAAAGGCATCCCTAGGTCTTGCCCTGATGGAGCCTGCCACTATCTCCAACCTGGCTGTGTTCAGACCCTGTGGGACAGCACCCTGTTAGAGAGTACCCTGCCTGTGTGGAGGTCAATCCTTAGCTTCTGCCTTGCCCTCCTTCAAGGAGTGTCTTGCAGCTCCCCAAAATCTTAGGTATGTATTTCTGAAAATTTCAATATGGGCTATATTACCTTAGTGATTTGTGCCTGAGCAGACGATCTCTCTAACCTTCATCTCTGTGTGTCTATTCTGAGCCCAAGCCCCCGGCTGGGCTCTTCCAGGATGGTTTTTCACTGGTGATAACAATTCTGTGCGTCAGTGTACCCACCAACAGAAATTTTTCTGACAGTACTAAGGAGTTAAAAAATAGTCCCACAGTTAATTTCCAAATAGGATCCAAAAGCACAGCAGTTCTCCACAGCCATCCCCAGTGACTCATTCTAATAATTATTTTCAGTTCAAAAAATCTTTGAAAATAGAATCAGTTTCCTCCTTCTGTCACTTACAACTCAGACTGTAAAAGTTCTCGATACGTATGTTCTCGATATGTATGATATGTATACTGGATCACCACCCAGCTAATTTTTTAGCTACTTTGGCTCTGCTGGAGTTCAGCTTGGTTCAGCTATGTGCTGCTTGGTTCAGCTATGACTTAGGGAGATTCATAGCAATACTTTCTAAGTTATCTACATGTATTTCATGAGCATCATATTCTCAGAGCCTGCTCAAAGGCAACAGGAAACCTCGCTATAACTAAAGGTGCTAAATTCATCATCCTCTAGTCTCTCATTTGTCCACAATAACGAATAATTCTGATCATAGGTGTGCAGTGACTCAAGAGAAAATTTAAGGTGACTGGGTTTATAAATTCCAAGAGACAATTTGCTAGACTCAGTTATAACTCAGAGATTGTTCTTCGCACAGGTGTTTTGCACTGTGTTCAGTTCACATAGCTTCAGCTGTAATGTTTTCAGTCCTACGTTAGGACCTGGAAGGTTCAAAGGATCCTGAGTGAACAGGGTTTTGCCTCCTATTTCACCTGAACAATTTGGAAAATCTTGTTTGCATATTTGGTACAAAGATGACAGTTTTCCACTGTCTTCTTCCAAAATAATGGATTTCTGAATCTAATGTTTTGAACTAGAGCAAATTTGAGAACTATTCCACACTCTCTCTTTAGTGAAACCTACTTTTCGATCTTTTACTAATTTTCTCATTTTCTACCAAAGCAGCAAGTACTGTACTCATGTTTTAGAACCGTGAGAGGTAAAAGTGGGCAATAAATCCTTACATACTGGTATCTTATATTTTAACAGAGGAACAATTCCTGTTGAATAATAAGAAAAACAGTTTTCAGTTGGCTGCCTGAGAAAAGAAATCTTTGTTCATTCTTGCACAATGAACCATGAAAACCAAGTCAAGGAAAGAATGAAAATAGAGGTGGTACTGAAAGTACTGTTGCAGGTAAAGGACTTAGAAACTAGCTGAACTAATTTTCACTAGATTTCATTGAAACTCAAGACGTTGCACTCATGGAGAGGTTATCTGTACTGTTTTTTTCTTGATTTCAGTTCACAAATTTTCAACTTTATCGTTTTCCCAGTCTCACTGGGAACTTCAGATCCAAATGATTTCAAAACGTCTGAGCAAACTTCACTTGAAATCATTCTTCTGATGGAACACATATAGAATTAAGAGTATTTCAACCCAATATCATGAACTAGTCTTAGTTAGCATGAAATGTGATGTTTAGTGACACAAAACATTTGAAAAAGAAGCATGTCTTGATGATCAAAGATTTGTCTGAGTTTTAGTTCTATAGGAGAAGATAGGTGTTGGGACTGGACAACTAACCATGAGACTTCTCGTGTATTTCATATAGCTAGTGGTTTTGACAAAGAGATTCTCATTTAACACAGGATATGATCCTGAAGCTCTTACACACCTTCATAATGCCACCAAAGTCCATCACATCACTCATGAGAGGTAAGAATGTAAGATCAGTTGTTTCTGAGGTTTTATGTAGATCACACATAATAGATCATAGATACAGCTAATCAAATAATGGCAGATAAAACTGGCAATTTGCTGATCAGGAGGACTACTCAAAATGTGTTACGTGTTGGGAACTGTTAGAAAAGACAGAGAGAACAAAACATAAGATGTTATTATTCCATTATTAAATTTAAATGTATGGTGACTGACATTTTGCTTGTAGGATGCTGTGTTGGATCCCTATCACAAAATACAAGAACTAGAAAAAAATCAAAACAGGGAAATATGGGAAATCGAATGTGTGGAATAGTTCTCATACAAGACACAGATAATCAGACTGGGGCTTTTCAGCTTGAAAAAAGGATGCCTGAGGGAGGACATGACAGAAGTCTATAAAATCAATGGCATGAAAAGGGTGAATAGGAACTGAATGTACTTTGTTTTTTCCTAAATACAAGAACACTTGCTAGTATAAAATAAGCCATATAAACAACACAATTCCAAGAAAACATAGTTCAACCACCTACCTCAATATTCCACAGCAGCAATATTTCTTTTTAACTAAATAAAATTGTGTCTGAAAATCTGTAAATCTGTCCAGTGAATACAGCTATGTGAATGCCATCAGATAGTTTCTGAACATTGGTACAGGTTTCTAAACATGAATCAGGTGAATACTCAACTACAGCCTAAACTGAGAACTGAAACTGAACTCCTTCCAAATTAATTGTATGTATTTCCTACTTCCATAATGTTTCTGTAGTGTGGAAATGTAAACAGTTTCCCGGTCCACTAAAAAACCAATTTTTGTCATTCTTTGTGACAGATCTCAGACTTATGATGACCTTCTGGTAAAATTGGCTACCAAAATTAAAACAAACTTTCTGGAAAGCTTTTTGGGTCCACCTGGGGATGTGGTTTGACTATTTGGAAATCTGCCTTTGTCTTCTGCTGCTCAGTAGTGGAATGTTGTTCTGTTGATGTTGCCTGATGGTGGTTAATATCATAGAATCATAGAATATGCATCACTATACAGTGGACCAAGGGCTCTGGAGCCTTCTCTGCTTATCAAGACTGAGAAAACTAATATTCTGCCAAACCTTTACAATGAAGCCATGTTAACCATGTGATGGCATAGTTGAAAGCACACTGTCAAGGTACAGTTGGAGGTTATATGAGTGGAACAGTTATGCCTATTAAGAATTAGAAAAAATCAAATTAAAATCTACAGTGGTATGTCGAACAAAATGAGATATTTCTTATCCCAAAGTACAGTTAAATTGTGCCACTTATTGACACAGGTTATTATGCATACCGTGATTCATGGTTTCCAAACATAGTTAACTAGACTACTGGAATAACATGTCATCAAAAGCTATTAAGCACAGAGGTAATACCTGTGGTTAGAGAAAAACATGAGCTACAGCTTGCTGGAAGTTCAGAAACTATAACTATAGAATTGCCTATTACTCATAAAAAAGTTGGTATTCACATTTGATCAGTCAGATAGTGCTTTAGGTAGATCTTTGGCCCAGCCAACTGTGGCTATTGTTATGCCCTGCCTTGACCCTTTCAATATTCCTCCACGTTATGTCACATCCTGACATCTCCTCTGCTTCTATCTATTCTCATTAGTATCTTACTGTCAGAAAGATGGAGCAGTGGGTAGCCACTTGTTTGCTGAAAACCCCAATGGGTTGTGCCCTACAATGTCACTGTACCTTTCTTCAGAATTATTTCCAAATTAGAGCACTTCCAGAACATAATCATATTTCTGTATTTTGCAAGAAGAGCTCTGCAATCAATTGCACATCTGTCCAGGCAATTGCTTCCTTAGAGACAACTATTCCCCAAGTAGACTGGCTAGTCCATCAAAGCCTATAGAATTGTGTCAAGCTGTGGTTTGCCTTGGACAATCTGCTAACAAAAATATTATTAATAGTTCCTATTGTTATTAATATTGTGCAAAGTTTGGGTGGTCCTCTGGCCTCCATGAATATCCTCTATCATCTGCTTTTATGCATCCCATGCCACCTTCAAAAATGGTCTGGCTCTCTGCCTGCAATATTATACACAGTATTTCCTTTATTAGCCAATCAACTTTATTTTGTTTCGTTACCTCCCTGATGTTTCATGACCTAATGCAGTCACAGAAGTTACCTGTCTGTTTCCTTGGTGGCAGGGGAGTGCTACAGGAGCATCACTGCTTTATCTGGCACAGAGGGAATCACTGGAAACACCTCTAGCCCCAAGCCCATAATAAGGTGAACAGCTGAGGTTTAGAAGTTTTGAACACCACTTTAAGAACTGGCAGCTTTTGATTACATTTACTATATTGTGTTAAATGCATGTATAGATGCTAGGCATGTTGCTGGGCTACAGAGAGGAAAACAGAGAGCAAAGGTAGATAAATAAACTAATAATATTAGCAAGAAGAATCACTACCCTAAGTATGTTCAAAAGATCTTGCAAAAAATTGCAATGTCCTATTTCCATGATAAACCTAAAAGCTGACCCCCATATTGGTTTTGACAAAAAAAAATAATAGTTGGGTATCAGCCTATCATTAATTCCTATCAGGTAGAAGTTTAGAGGAATAACTTGGTTTTTCAGCACATAATATTCATCTCCTACGATTCAGCTGCTATATTTTGTTCTATCCAGTTCGTAAAAATGTGATGATTCATTACAGTAGGTCTATATGTCAATATCTGTATTTGAATAATATAAACTTGCAAGTTGGTACAGCTGGCTTACTCTGATATGTATTTATTATTTAAATTAGTCCAGCTCATCAGATTTATGGACCAAAATAAATGCAAGATAGCGTGTAAATACTGAGGGGGGCAGAGGATGGGGAAGTTCCTGCTAAAAACAGATTCAGAATACAAGAATTACTGGAACTGGTAGTTAGCAAAAAGAGTCAAAGTTTGCCAGTGGCATAACCAATAGATATTTAGAGGGGTGGGAGTGAAAAAGAAATTTAAAAAGCAGTTTAAAAAGAAACAGTAAAGTATTTTGAGTGGTAAGGCAGCAAATGCCTTGCAGCTGGAGAGGACAAGAGAGAGACATTATTGTTAAACTGTATAGCATGTAATTGCTACAGAAATCCTAAGATCTTATTTAGAAAAAAAAAATCTATATTTTTCATTCCAACCATTTCAGATTTCAGCTTGGAAAACATTCCCTCTACCCATATCAGACTGGCCATACCAGTTGACTCTGTCACTGTTAGTGACTGCTGTGGGGAAAGCCATTTATGTCCTCTGTGGCAATGAGTTAACAATGACTTGATAATGCTCCACCACCTGATGCAATCAGCCTGCTCTCCACGCATGGCAAACCAAGCCTGAACTGTGAAATTGCATCCTATAAAATTGTAGATGTCCCTGCAGAATAACACTTCATTGAGAGTTTACAACTATTTTTTGCTGACTTGGAGAATATTTGTATATTTTCTCCTCTAGAACAGTTTTCATACAGTTATTTTTTTTCCCTTAAAGGCCACTTTAGGAAATATAGATGGTAATTATGTAAAACATGTAAGGTTAGGGTTGAACCACTCATTTTGGTAACTTTAGAAAGGCACTGTAGAAGAAATCCAAGTGGATCTTGAAAATAAAATAGAGCACCAATTTCCAAAATCAGTTTCACCAAAAACATCCCACATGCAACATATGCAAATTGGTTGTGTTCATGGGACATTTCAATAGTCACAAATTTCTCTTACTACCTTCAGTTGCTAGAAGGGTTTATGTTATACAAGATGGAGTAAACAAATCTAACAGGGTTTCTCACACATGAATCCAGGCTCTATGAGATGAGACGGAACTCATTGACCAGGCAAACCCACTGTTGTAACCAGTGTCCAGAAACAGTTTTATCACTTTTGATACTAGAGTTCTTCCATTTTCATGAATGTATTATGCTTTTAAAAGAAAGAACCATCAGGCCTAGAAAGATACCTGGAGAAATGATAATTTTCAGGTACAATTTACATTACTCTTGCTAGATGACCTTGAAGCTATTATCTGGAATTATTACTTAGAACAATTGTGATTCCATATTGTCTGTTCAACTTTCAGGAATCCTGAAACAAAATGGAATATAATGATTTTCTCATCCTATTCTTCCCACGATTTATAGAGGTACTGATGAACCCAACAATGAAGCATGTGGTATTAAAGGCATGGTGCAAAGTGGAAACAGTGGCAGAAGTCCTTCAAGCCCCTCTCACACTGTACCGACTTCTTTATTTTTGAGGCATAACTTGAGGCTTGGTTTAAGCCTGCAGATAAGCTTCAATTTCTGCTACCTGGAGTGATGTTGAGGAAATATAGTAAAGATACTCATCCAGATGTTGAACCTAGTAAAGTAGTCATATGTAAAAAATTGTATTGAAGATAATGAATCTGCTATTGTTTTCAACAAAGCTTACTGGCTAGGGGTTCCAGCCTGCAAGACCTCTATGACATACCATTCTGGCACCTTCTGTATAGATTTTGAATGCAGGTACTGCAATTCTGATTGCAGCATTGAATCTGATTCATAAAACTGTCTAGGCTACAGGGAAAAGTTTCTATCCTCTTCTGCTTGTACCCTGATACAACCTCTACAGTGTTTTGTTCATATGTTTGCAGAGTATGGGGAGCTAGTAATGTTATTTCAAATACCATCTGATTTCTTAGCCTTGTTTTTATTCTCTCATTCCCCAAAGTCATTCAGTCACCAGAGAAGTCCAGTTAAAATACTTATAAATGGCGGTTCTTTTCATAGTTGGAACAGATCCTACCTGTGTTAAAACTGAAATGTAATCTGATGCTCTGGTTACCTAAAGGGGACATTAAAAATCCTGTCCCTAATTCTCATTCTTATTACTGATGCAAGCCATCAAAGCACATCTCTAGGATATAATGTAAAGACATACTCTGGGGACTTGCTTATATTGTCTTGCTTATTAGCTCCCTTGGGGGAAGCCGACTATAATTTCCAGGCAACTTCAGTACTAACTTTATTTAAATCTGAGAATTTTACAGCAGTGACAATGGAGTGAAGAATGAACACAGAGCCCCAGAAATCTTTGCCCTACATAAATTTTGGAACTTAAAATGTCAGTAAATTTCCATGCATGAGGAAACTCTGCTATGTTTGCCTTAACCTAATTCTATGAGATACAGGGGAGCAAGCAGAGAACTTCCAGGATTTTCTAGACTTGAAGACATAAATAATACAGAGTGCATGTATTTGGCAGGAAGCCTCCTTTTGGAGGGTAAAACTAATCTCCATACAGAGCATCAACATCAGTCTGAGCAGCACTGATGTACCAGTTAAATCCTATTGCAAGAGTTTTGTTAGGACTTCAGAGGGCTTTATTTTGGATGCTTTGAGTTGGAGAGATTTTGATTCTCAGTGATTTCTTTTCTTGCCAAGGTTAATTAGATCCAAACTTTGGTTTGTTTTGTTTTTCTGAGTTGAAAGGTAATTTTCACTTCTTTTCATCTCATTGTAATATTAAGGTATTCATCTGAATTTTGAATAGTAAAGAAAACCATGAAAAATCATGGGACTTGCAACAGTTTTATGTATTTTGGCAATACTAAGAACAGATTGCTGCCAATAAACTGTTTGAGATAGGAACTAATTGGAGTCATGTGGTTTTGGACTGATGTTGAGGGGGAAAAAAAAAGGACAGATATTAAACACAGTTCAGACAGATTTTCTTCATACCAAGTTGGTTGAAATGTGAAATTTACCATATGGTCCATATATGTAAATATGTTTCATCATGACCTACAGCACAAACAACTAGTGATGTGGACTGAGAAAAGAAAGCTAGATTCTGAATGCTTTAGGAGATTGGTAGTATTACAATGAGAAAATTTGAATAGAATAAAGCAGAAAATATGTTTTTATAGTGTTACTACCCAAAGGGTCCGATTAGTGCATACTGTACTAATCAAGTGACAATCCCTACCACAGAGGTTACAATCTAGCTCAGGTTATTGACGACTAAAAGTGTTACTGACAGCTGAGGGTAAGCTAAATGAAGTCTTGGTGGTTTCAATCTTTCTATCCATACAGGACTACAAAATGTTACATCATTCTCAGCCACTAAACCTCTCCCTAACTGATATCAACATTTCTACCAGTTATGGAATATATGAGATGAAAATTGAGGTATAAATACACAATGAAATTATGGCTGCACAAGTTACCTCCCATCAGCTGAGCAATGGTATGCATGATAATGCAAATTAGCTCACAGTCATTAGGGCTGAACTAAAGAATATGTGTTTCACAAAGAGTAGACTCAGACCATGTGCCTAGACTATCAACAAGTTGATGGTAGTTGATGCCTCACAAGGTGGTAAAATATCATAGTTAATTCATATGTGTGACCTTTGAATTCTATTAATGCTAGAGCTATGATCAGCAAGATTTCATTAAAACACAGCATATGGTGGTATAAATGGGACCTAACTTTAAATGCGTAGGCATGAGGAAATGCTCACTCCTGCAATGTTAGTCCTAATCTAATTCTTGAGATACAGGGGAGCAAGCAGAAAACACTAGGAAAAAATTCTTTACTGTGAGGGTTGTCAAAAACTGGAACAGTCTTTCCAGAGAGGTGGTTGATGCCCCATGCCTGTCAGTGTTCAAGAAGCATTTGGACAATTCCCTCATTAATATGCTTTAACATTTGGTTAGCCAGCCAATTGGACTAAATGACCTCTGAATGTCCCTTCCAACTGTTCTGTTCTGTTCTACTCTACTCTACTCTACTCCACCTTACTCTACTATAAATAGAAAATCTTTCTTTATACAAGACTTTCATCAAGTGGATGCACACTTAGAGCTTGAGGGTAAAATTTCAGACTGAGACAAATTTTGAACTTTTGAAGAGTGGTAAAGTTGCCCCAGGAGGGCAGGAGATCAATGCTGCATAAAATTCTATCTTATTTTATCAAGGTCAGAATTACAACCAGTTTGCAAATGGGTCTTCTCACCATAAAAAAAATCATATTTGCAGAGCTTTATAAACAATGATGTTTAGTTCACATGCAAAAGGCATACCTTACTAACTCACTCACTAAAGTGGAGATCATTCCCCAGGACACTCAAATGTACATCTTCCATCAACACAATATTTGTTTTTAAAAGACAGAGAATACAAGCATAAAAATTTTTTTGGAGATCAAGAAATGTAAACTTGTAGTAGGTGTGCTACTGCATAGTTCCTCATTGTGCTGCTGAACATTTATTTTCAAGTGTGATTGGTTTTGAATTTTTTCTGGAACATTTTAACTAAGTAAAGCTGTCTAGTCTCAGAATTTCTTAGTGACAAAGATGACAATAATTAGCATGTAGGGCAGGAGATTTGACTTGACAAATTCCTCCCCACAGCAAAATCTATTACTAGTAATGTTAGGCAGCAATAACTTAAAATCTTTTTTCATAACATATTACCATAGTTCTCCAGCAGGTAGAAGAACATTTTCAGCACATAAGCACTTTTGGTAAAGCCTGAATTAAGGAAGTGTTCTGAACACCTGAATCCCACCAAAGACTGTGATTTTTATATTTTCTGGGAGAATAAACTCTCCCCATTTCTGCACAAAGGTGTGTGTGTGTGTAAAACACTGACAATCCAAGCTTGTCTTTGAAGGAAGAAAATTTTTTGAAGGAAGGAAATTTGACAGAACTCTAAAATTTGATTTTGTCTACAGTACACAGTTTCCTCTTCAGTCAACATACAACATAGAAGATGCTGAGCTCATTGACCTGTGCTTTTTAAACTGCTTACCTGGTTTAAAGACTGTTCAAATTCTGGAATATGTGTGTTAGCTTGAATAAACCAGTGTTGGCTTTAACTTCACATAACAATGAAGACACACTGTTTTTAAAAGTCAGGCTACTTGCAAATGAAATCATGGCTCAGAAAAAGGAGAATTCTGCAACATGGGCTAGTAATTGGTGGACCCACACATTAGTGATGGAGCTAGAATTAAAGACAAGGCAAGCAGTTTTACAGGAAGGAGGAAGGGATAAATCTGCAAAACTGTCTAACTGTCCACATGAAGACATTTCTAAATCTCACTCAGTTGCTCCTTAATCTGGAAGATGTTTCATTCTACAGATCTGCTTTGCAGAGGGTAAACTAATTTTAAACAGCTGTGTGATTAAGGAATTATGAGGAGGGTAATAAGGCTACTAGGCCCACCAGAGGAAGTCTCCTGTAAGCACTTGGTGCTAATGACTCTATTCTGAGAAGTGAAAGAGATTGACTCAGGTCTTCTTAAGGAAGAAACAAAGATAAACCTGGGCCTCCTGCATCCTAAGGGAGTTTTCTGCTCACTGGAATAGGAGATAAAGGCAAAACCTTTCCCATGCCTTTTGTCCCATCTGTTTGGACATGTACTTCTCAGTAAATCCCATGCAGAAGAGCTAAGTACTATGATATCCAGTGGTGCAACAGGGTGGTACCACTCTCCTGAGCTTTTCCCCAGAGCTACATTCAACAGATCAGCCTGCTGGCCTTTTTTAATCTTATTCATAGCCAATTCTCCACAGTCTGGGGCTATGAGGTCATACATGCCACAGTGCTTTCCAGATGATGCCTCAATCATTTTATGACTCTAACATGAAGTCCCTAAATTGAGAGAGGAAGACTGTGACTAGAAATGAAAGGGAAAATGTCAAAAATTTGAAAATAAAGTCTAGGATAGAAAAGGTCATACCATGTTCTTTCCCTCATTTTGAGATGGTCATTTGGATCTGAGGTGTGTAGCAGGCTAGACTTTACAGATAGATAAAAGGTATCTTATTTCTGGTGGTTTTTCTTAGCACAATTGAAAATGAAAGAAATTCATAGTGACAAGCTGAAGACAAAAATAAAAGTCATTCTTTATCTTGGAAGTATGGAAATGTATAAGAGGTAGGTGTCGTTTTAAATAAAGGAGCAAAGAACAAGCAATGTGGAAGCAGAACACTCAGGTTTGCAAAACTCTATGTATTAACAAAGAGCAGCAAAAGGCTTAGCCGTAGAAAAACACAGTTCTGAAATGATCTATTTCACCCATCCCACTATCAGTTGCATTTTAAAGTTCTCCATTTCAATGAAACTACCTATTTTCAACCTTTTCTTTCAACAGTGAAGGTGGCTTTCCCTCAGCATGCAACCACACAGATTCTTAAAATATTTAAAATATATCTCAGTTTGAAATTGTTCTTGGTGCATGGTCTCTCAGCAGTACCTCTCCAAGAACTCAGCACACTAGTTTGCTCTTCTCAGCTAGAATCTGGTATATGACTTAGAGTAAGCCATATCTCCTCTTTGCTTGTCATCTATAAAACAAAGATTATGACAACGTCTTCCTGTTGAAAAGACAGCAAAAAAAATGCTAGTCAAGAGCAGCAATGTTATTATTCAAACTAATTATCACAGCAACTCCTTGCCATACTGTTTGCTTTCTGAACCTTCCTTCAAATATTTAAACTCTTCTGGACAGCTCAGCATGAAATCTTAAACAAACCATAGGAATACATCTACTGTGTGTTTTATGGTGTTTTTACACTGCAAGAAGCATTTTCCAACTATCCTGAAGCCTCACTATCCCTCCTCAGCCAGTGGCACCATTGCTTGTGGAGTATCATGGGAGTGACAGATTTTGTTCACTGAGGCCAAACACATTTAAGCTTGTTCTCCAGTCCAATGAAACGGCCACAGAGGACATGCAAATGAAGTCATGCAAATGGTTTATAAATGTGGTTTTATAGGAGTGTCCATAACTCACATGTAGGAGAATGTATCATTTTGGCTCTTCCGGTACTATTAATGCAGAACAACATTTTGCATAGACAAGCCTAGGCATACGATACAGCTTCCCAAAGGAAAATGAAAGTTTGTTAATTGAAATCTAGAGAAGTATGAAAAAAAAAAAAAACTATTAGAAAATGACACACCAGCAATAGGATGGAGTAAATCAACCTCATCAGAAGTGCCTTACATCTGTGGATGACAGTGCCACAGAGGCAGACAGTGAGCTATTGTCATGCAAGCTACTTAGCTGAGCTAAACTACAGAGCAAGACAGTCCCAGGTGAATAAAGGGGCAGAAAAGTTGCAAAGACTCCTCATATGAAATGGGAATATGCGTCACACACGCCAGTGCTGGTAGGGGTTCTCTCTCTGTGGACAGGATTTGGAAAGGATAGATTAAATCAGCTAAAAGAAATAAATGGCTGTAATTTACATTCTCTGTTTTGCATTGCATTGTGGTACTAGTAACAATAGCACAGAGAGGCTTTACACAAGAAGAATCCTTTCTTTTACTAAGGCTGGTCTACACAGGGAAGTTTAGTAGTATCTTTATATCAGTATAACTCCCCATGTGGACTCTCTTCCTTCAGAATAATTCCAGGATAATTACAATTATGCTGTATAATTATGCTGCATAATTATGCCAGTGAATTTCTTGGTGTAAACAAGCCCTCACTCTTAGCTGAATCTACTTGAACCTTCAGAGTTATGTCACTGCTTTTGCTGATGTTTACAGCCTTCTCCAAACTTGTCAGCATTCCCAGGCCATTACTGTTTTTTATCCAAGCTAAACATATCTGATTGTTGTAATTTGTTCTCAGATCAGTCCTTCCAGCCTCATCACCCTATCTGACAGTCAGAACATCTTAGTATTTGCTAGGACCTTCTTAACATCAACAGCAGGACTTGGAAGCTTGTCACATGTGCCTAAATGTTTTAAGTGGCTGCAAAGTTGATCGCTTGTTAGTAGCACAAAACCAAGGAAATTCTTTTTCATTGCTGAGTGGACTTGAGAAAGAAGAAATACAGTTTGTTCATAAAACTGGCAGAGAAGTTCCCCCTATGATTTTTCAAGGATATTAACATCATCTTCAGTCTCACTCAGCTCAGCTTCAGTTAGATGAGGAGTCAGAGGTGACTTCAAGAGGGGTGTTTTAACCCAGCAGGCTGTGTCAGAGGATGAAGGCATGCATCCCCACTTACCATTAGCATTGTTATCCTCATCAGCAACCATCATTTCAGTGGCAGAGCAAGATTTGTCCATCTTGCTTTAGAAGGTACTGCAAGGACACTAGTATTTTCAGTCCTGTTTTCTTAGAGATCTGAGAAGCAATTAATTATTGCAAGCTGTACCACTAGATAGATCATTATTCCAGCATTTAGGGAATGCTTCCAGGTTGCCTTGCTTGGAAGTTTTGCATGATGCTGAGAAACTCTTTACTGATCTTCACAAGCTGCTTCTAAACAGCCTGAAGAATTTTTACTGTACAGGACCTTCAAACCTGATTTCCCTCCTACTTCTAAACCTCAACATCAACGTCATCATTAATAGAAATAGTACTCATGTTAATAATACCAAGTAAAGCTAATAGACCATCATTTATCATATGCTTGGTACTGACATTTTAAAGCATTTCTGGTGCAGTTGCTGCAGTTTTTAACAGTCCACTGTAAATAAGGGTAGTCTGTTCACCCACTAGGGAAACTCAGGCTCTCCTGGACTGGAGTGCTGCAGATTCAGAGCTGTGCACATCAATACTACACAAGAGTTTAAAGCAGGAAGTAAAGAAAATTATTGAAAGGAAGAAAAAATTTGCTACTAGAGAGAATATTGGACCTTAATAAATGATAAGGAGTAAGACATACAACTCCTTGCGTTTTGCCTTCAAACACATGCCCAGTCTCACTCTCTGTTCACAAATGTACTGGTGAATTACTATTTATTTATTTTTTTTCCAGACACTGCATTTCCATCCAAACAGGAGAAAATGTACTTCTTCTCTTAGACCGCAAAGAACATCCTGGAGCAGCTCTTTGCTGGTGCATTCAGAGCTTGAACTGTCTTAGTTGGGAAAGATCATGATAGGGCAAGTCACAAGGGAGTTCTGCTGTGTCCCTAATTAGCTGAGCTACCCAAATAATGTAGAAGGTCATCAGAAGCCATTTTCACTCTGTTTCTCAGACAGGGAAATAGGCTTTGTTCCTCTGAGCACTCCAAACTCATTTTAAAGAAAATAGTGAAGGAAAGGAAGATTTTCATCCATTCTGATAATTTATTACATGCAGCAGTACAGCTGTTTATGTCAGAAGGCGGAAGTGGAAGAAGGGCCTTTGTTTCTGTTTGGCAAATTTTCCATGACACTGTCAGTAAAAGTAGAAGAGAGCTATTTTATTCTGTTGGGTTCAGCCCTCACATGGGAATGCAACAGCAAAAAATAAAAGGCTTAGCTGACGATTTGGCAGTATCCTTCATTTTGTTATTTAATATTAGAAATTCTTTTAGCTTTTCCCAGTGGCAAGAATAAAACTTTGTTTATCAAAGCTCCTACTCTCCCTTTGTTCAAGAGTGAGCACTACTCATACAGACATTTTACAGTCTCAGGCATTTGAAAAAAATTACACTGTGGAAAAAATTAGGATCCTTTAGAATTCAAATGTCTACTCTTGGAGTTGAAATGAGTGCAGGGACCATCTAGGTTACCATCCCTTGATTAAGCATGGAGCTGTGCAGTAGGAAAATAGCAACACTGAACAAAGACTGAATAGATAAACAACACTGGGGTTCACAGTGTAGCACATGATGCCGGGGCTGGTTCTGTTGCAGAGCCCGTCAAAGAGGACTGCAGGGCAGAGGGGTGCCAGGGCTGCTACGGGCACAACATGGTCAGGACATAGGCAGCATTTCACACAGGACGAAAAGAAAGGGGGATTTTTTAGACACTGAAAGAACTAGAAAGGGCTACATATGTCAGTGAAATATGCTCATACATTTCTATTGGTAAGACTATAGTTGAGGAAATAACACGTACATGCATATTTTATGTAAAGAGACTGGATCTTTTTAAAGGTTTGGGCAAGGATAATACAAGGAGGGTAGCCAGCAACCCATTTTTGCCTTAACGAGTGTCTATGTATCATGTTCAGAAGAGTACACTGGGAAGTTCAATTTTAATTGGACTCAGTAAAGCAGGTTTGTTCAATTAGCCCCAAAGGTCTTTCTAACACAATAACTTCAGTGTTATGATTTCATATATGTATACGAAAAGCTAGTTGTAATCATGTCTTTAACTTTTTCATAAACTGGGTTGTACTGGGGAAATCAAGATAATAAAAATCTGACACATAAACTTACTAAAAGGGACTAAATAGTTAAATTTTTAAATAAACTAGAATTTTCAGTTATGTTGTGAAATAACTAGTATTTGAAGGACAGCATTGAGAACCAGAAAAGCAAATGTTAAGATAGAAATTTAAGGGTAATAAGAAAGAGCACTAATACTGATTAGGATGATTATGATGATTAGAACTTCCGGTATGTAAAATCATAATGAAAGTAATATAGCATAGTATGCTCTCAGAAGTTATATATTTACTTAAGCACTAGGAAAAATCTTTTCATGCTAAGGCAGTTTATGCAGTTATAGTAGAACTTCTAAAGAAGTAAGGAATGTAGTTAACCTGATGAGAATAACAACACTCTATGAAAAAAAAAAAAAAAAAAGTTTACTGATGCAAAAAGATCTTCCAACTCCATCAGACTGGAATCTGGAATACAGGAAAGTAAAAGATATATTGAGGGGAGAGGAAAATATGTTGACATCAATCATTCAGAGCTAACACTGAGAAGCATGGTGACTTCAGTTGCATTCAATATTAAGATATATTGATCTGAGAGATAAATATTGACCAGCGTGATGCCAAAGTCAATATTTAACTTCAGAAATCATAAATCTTCATAGTGACTGTAAAGAGCAGTCTGTATCATCTATGTTATATATATATATATTATTGCCTTTACAAGAGTATAAAAGGTTTTAAAAAAAGAGAAGCTGTTTCCCTCATTTCAAAAAGATCCTTGCCTTGCCAGAGCAATCCAGATGCATACACTTCCCTTGCCTTTTCAAAGCCTGTATAATGACTGGGATTGTCTCAAAATTGAGAGAAGAAGCTGGCTATTATACTTTAAAAAAAAAAAAAAAAGCTATATCTTTTGCAGATTTACGTTAGCTATGAAAAGTTGACATATATGCAACATGTTGCAAGATAAAGCTATTTAACAGTTTAGAACATTTTAAAATCAGCTATGAATTATGTAAGGTATCTCTGCAGTTCTCAAGGGTTTTCTTAATTTTCCACTGCTCCACCTCAGCAGTTAAACAGGATCAATGAAACATTCACATACATAACAGTTTCTATTATATTTACATTTTTTCCAGCCTATATACTATTCTATTGTCTTACAAGTAGTACTTTGCTGATTTTGTTATTAATATTTCTATCAGTTCTGCTTCTAATATATGTGATCTGTTTCTTAACCCAATGCCTAAGGTTTACAGTGTTAAACAGGAAGATCTTTTTCTTATTTGCTGTCTCCTTCCCTCCTTGCTGTTATTAAAGAGATGGCACTGATGACCACAGCTAAGGAAAGTGCAAGTTAATAAATACAAACCATTAAACAAAAAATCCCCATGGGGTAACATGATAATTTAGTTAACAGTCTTGGAGCATATCTAACCACACCAATGTTCTCCCTAATTTCCAGGGACTTCTGTTATTACCTTAGAATAATCTGCTTTTGATGACATTAAGCATGACAGTTAACCTCCAATGGTTTATTCATGTCATCACAGTCCAAAGATGTAATTAGTTGTAATGGACTTTCAGAGTCAGGGGTGTAGATGGGGAAGAGCCACCAGTGGCATCATCCATCCCCCACTGCTCACATCTCAGGGGGCTGCACTGTCTAATTTTACACCTCTTAACAGTCAACAGCCTTCCTTCTCAAAAGCAGTTGATTTTTTGTGCCAGAGAAATCATACATAAGTACATCTAAACCAATGCTGAGCTCAGTACTTAGTATCTCTCAAAAACCAGGCTTCAGCAGTGCCTTAGGTTAAACACTTGTTAGCAGGCACTTGTAAGAGTTAGTAGACACTTGACAGTTTTGGTCTGCTTATTTCCATGACCCGTTAAAATTCTGACTGCCAAAAGAAAGCAATCAGAGGTGTCTGGAAAGAGGTTCTTTTCTCAGGCTGTTTTTCGTGATTTTCCCAGTCTTCAGAACTTTACAATTAAGTGATTTAGTTTTATTGATACTACTTCTCTTGTTTTAGGAGGTGTTAAGGCTAGAAACTGTGGTAATTAGTGAATACGATAAAAAATCATGTCTTTTTCCCCTTTACCAGTGCTAGCAACTGAGCAAACACTGATACTGGAAGTGCTCACATTCAAAGTTTACATGTGGCTGAGGGAGTAACATCCAACCTTTACTATAATGGGAAGTCAAGTATTTTGTTCATTTTAAGTATCTGCAATTGTAAACAGTGGCGATAATACCAGTAAGGAATGCACTTCAGAAGAGAGAAGTCTCTAGACATGATAACACTCTGAGATAACTTTTTAAAAGAAGCACACTAAGGGGAGTGGGGGGTATTCCTTATCTATTACATCACAGCAATCTGTCTTTTGAAATGTTCTGTGGGTAGCTGTATTTACAAACCCTAATTTGTGATGACGGTAGTGATAAAGAAAGGGAGAGTCATCTCAGTTTGGGAAGGGAAAAAAAATACGGACTTTGTGCTTCCACTGTGTGTAGTCGTCATCTGGCATTTGGCTGGAGTGCAATAACTTGGTCTCTCTTTGTTCCCCGTACAGGATGAAGGCTTTAATCAGTTTTGTCAGAACGTTTGCTCAGTTAATCTCCTAGCAATGTGTGATGAATAATCTGCCTATTGACTGTCTCAGCAGTTGGTGGGTTCTCCACCCTCACCCCATGGTGAGACACATCTAGTTTCTGCTGGCTGCTCATTTTCCTTTAAAAGAGGAGCACTGCCTCCCTTCCCAGCCCCCAGCTGGCACATCCCACACCGTCCCCCTACCCCTTTTAGCCCCACACCCTTCTTTTCTCCCTCACTCCCTCTGGAATCTGGAAAATGCCTCCCTCACCAGGGCTTGTCCTTGGATAATTGCTCTGTCCCAGTCACCTTGAGCTTTCATTCCACAGAGTGCTCTCTCTGCTGAGTTTCGTATCTTTATTTTCATACCAAGAAAAAAAAAAAAAAAAAAAAAAAAAAACAGATTTAGGGTGAACAGGAAAGTTTTGGCAACAACTGTCATCACATTATCAACACAGTGTTAGTGATGAATAGCTGAATAGCTCTGGAGCAAAGAAAATGCCATAGGAAGCTCCACTTCGTTGGGACAAAAATACAAGGGCGGATCTGAGAGCTTCTTTCATCACTGACTCAAAAGGAGAAAAATAAGGAAAACCCCTAATCAAAATATCAAATCTCAGTTGCCTGCAACTGTGAATTGACTCGACAGGAAAAATAAAATAAATAAATAAATAAATAATCCACACACGAAACCACTAGGCCCTGATACTGCACGTGACCACATGAAATTAACTGCCTGTGTAAAGCTCTCTGCAGAGCAGCAAACAGTGGGTTTCTTACAAGTAACTCTGATTATAACATGCTTGATAACAAAAGCCCAACAGAACACCTCTGAAAAATTGAGGGATCTAGCTCCTGACTTATGATAACATTTCTGAACATTCCTAAATTAGACTAGAAGTTAAAACCCCTACACATAAAGCAAAGTAGATAATTGGAACAGCAATAAACTTTCAGTTAAGAAGGCTGACAGATATGTATTAAACATTGGGAAAGATACAAAAAACATTACCTAAAACAAGGATTTGAAGAAGTATAAATAAAGATCTTCATGGCTTCCATCTGAAGGGTTCTTTCAGACCTGTCTGAAATGCAGTCCTGTGGTATATTGCGAGTACGTGGAGAAGCACAGTTAATGTAATACTGCACCTGTCATAGATCTCCTGTGTACAGGTAAATCTGCCTTAGACTAAACTCCATTTCTGACAGCCAGATTTCACCATACTGACCTATGTGAAGGCAAAGTTCTTATATTTAGTATGCAGTTTGGATTCAACATCTCCCTCACTTTTAAAGGTGCTTTATTTTTCCCAATGTTGATTCCCACCTAGGGAAATAAATAAATAAATAAATAATACAAGTCCTGCTTTTGTATGCTTCTGTATTGTCCTACAAGATATAGCAATTTTAACTGTTTTTGTCTGATCTAAGTGGTAGCAAAAGCCACTTGCCTTCTGTGTGCTCCTGAACCCTATCCAGCTCCCACTGACAACCTAAACTTTAGTCAGAATTTATACAGTCTACACTGCATACCCTCCCTTGCTGTAAGGTGTTGGATCTCTGGAGAGGATCTGAGCCGTCTTGACTCTCCAGCCAGCAGGGCTGATAGGATAGATGGAGTCAGGCATAGCAGTTCAGTTCCCAGTACACAGCAGTAAGCATATCCCCAAATGTGTCCTTGCACATTTGCATGCGGGTCTTACCCAGTGTTTTCCCTAAAGGCATAGCAACTGAATCATCTCAGAGCAAACAGATGGTCAGCAAGAATATGATACATGATGATATCTGTGCATAAAAGTATGCATATTTGAACGTGTGTGCATGCCTCCTTAGAATGAGAACATAGAGTTTCACTGCCTTTTCTAGGGATTTGGGGAAAGTTGTTTTCAGTTTGAATTTAGTGTCAAATAAATCTGGTTTATAGGTCACTTGTGATAGCTTGTGACTGAGTTGCATGGCGCTGTGAAGCAGATACCATCACATATTATATCTTCAAGAATTCCTGGTGAAAAATAAGCCAAGCATTTCATTTCTGTTGATTTCTAGTTTTGAATCTCTTGCAACAGACAAAGTTGCTAAAATAAATAAATTGCTGCATAAAGCACCTGACACAAATGAATTATGCTAATAGATTGGGTACGTGTAGGTCACTGTAGATGTACATCTCATGGTTCTTGTTTACACCTTGGCATCTCATTCACACGTTCCTGAGAGAAGGATCAATCAAAAGTGGGGCACTAAATAGTATGCTTTTAACTAACTAGATTTCAGTTTTTGAGTCCAAAAACCAGTAAAGATGCATATTGTATGGACTTCCCTTTCCAATGTTAAAAAGATCCTGCCCTCCAAGTCTCTGTGTTTTCTCCCCAATCCTTGCCTCTCTTTTCTGAATCTCTCTCTCCCACTGCTTCCTTCTGACAAACACCATGCATTAAAGTTTCTCACTCACCAGGTGATTTGCCATTTCATCAACTTCTTCCAGATCAGCTCACCATCTCCTCAGAGATGTTTTGAAGAGCTCTGCAGAACCTTCTTGATGAATTTTCTTGTCAAAAATCATCACATTGTTAATGAAGCATTAATAGAAATGTTACAGCATGGGAAAATGATGTCGGAGGACAAGCATATGGGAAGAAGCAAGCATGCACCTTTTCAGCAGCACACCTGAATCAATCCAACAGCTCCCTGTTTCCAGCAGTGCTTTCATGATCTAAGTCTTTCCCCTGCATTTGCAGACTAGGTACCACACTCAGGCGTGAGCTGTCTCTCAGCACTCTCCCACTAGGATTGCTCTGGAGTATAAATGTACAAGGAGGGAAATTCTAGAGAGCTCCATTGATTTTATTTCATTGAATCTCTGTAGTCATTAATCATTTTCAGATATATATGAACACTTTTTTTCCAAACAGCCCAGAATTTAACATTTTAGGATCCATATACTGGAATGGAAAAGCAAGGCTTCTATTTTTTCAGACCAATCTGCCAATGATTCCAGCTCTCCCTCTGTATGCTGCAGCAGAGACCTTATCACCAGTTTTGCTGTTATGATGTTTTTATGTGTGCTGCCTCTTTTTTTTGTCAGTCAATAAAGTTCATGACTAGTCACCAGTCTTGCAATATATCTCAAAATAATTCTCTCTTAAACCAACAGTTCCAGATCAGTCCTTCACATTAACCCCAACAGGCCAATGTCAACAACTGATCTGAACCCGCTTTTCCAAGAAGAAAATCTACTCCTCCAGTCTTAGAAGGCCACGAGACTACAGGGTACAAACAAACTGTCACATAAGAAAAGAGAAAAAAAAAAAAAAAAAGAAGAAGAATCCACAGATGCTTGCTCTATTTTCCACAGACTCTCATGCAGTTTCCCTGTACTCAGCTCCTCCTTCCTCTTCTGCCTTCATTCTGTAGGCTTCTCCAGACTTTTTATCTGAGGTAAGTGATTGTCAGTTTATTCAAGGCACTTATATTTGCAAGAACTAGCACAGACCTCTCACATATTTGGTCTAGGTGTGATAAGAACATTTGCTCTTTATACATTAGCCCCACTTAAAACCTGTCAAAGACACCAAGCGGTCCTGCAGTCCATCATCTATTCTGCAGTGCAAGCGAAGCTGGGTGGTTATTTCCATCAAATCAGATATTAATATTTCTGCCCCTGAACAGCCACAGCTGGGAGAGTTAGGCAAGATATAAATATCATATGACATGATCTGTCCTGTACAAAAGCAGCTTTGTGCCCCTCCATCCATTGGAGGTGCCCTGAAGACTATAGATATAAGTATTCTAGGGGGAGGCCACAGCCCCTCAGGGCTGAAATTAAACAGTGCTGAATTGGATTAGGCACTGAACCTTCATCATCTCTACTGTTAAATTTCTAGAATTGTTTTGACCCTGGACAACTTGTACTTACCCAAACAATTTCCAGGAAGACTTCCTGAGTTGGCACAGGCCAGGGACTCTTCCCATCAGAGTGTCTGGCTGCAAGGACCTCTCTCACAGGGTACAAGTGTATAATTATGTGGATGTGGGCAGTTCAGTGCCAGGTGGCTTCAGTGGTGGAGAGCTGGACATGTCTGATTTACTAATATAGATGTAGCCTTGCTATCTAACATACTCCTGTGAAGTTGAAAGAGGAAACTTCTGAGGGAGCCCAGCTGGTTCCCATGCCCCGGATCTCCCCTTTGCTAGCGCTGAAAAGCCAGATTTTGAATACTCTGCTGAAGTCTTCAGTAGCATTGAATAAAAAGGGGATGAGAATCTACAAAGCCAACACAATTCTCCATTCTCTAGGTTATCAGCCCCAGATCCATATGCAGAAGAAAAATCTATATGTCTAGGTTTCCTTTAATAGATAGTGCAGTCTACTTGGTCACATTTATCACACGGACTAATGCAAAATTTACTGTCCATAATTAATCAACCTTAGGCAAGAATATTTAGCACTTCTACTGCATTTTTCATTTTCAAAGTGCTTTTCAAACACTACCTAATTAAATATCAGGAACAATCATTTTCAAGCTACTTTACAGGCACTTTTTAAAAATGAAATAAGCACATTTTATCACTTATATGAAGAATCTTTTTAAAGCAAAATAGCTCTATTTGCAACCTGTTGAAGGAATGAAAGCAGTAATAGGAAGGAAATTTCCAAATACAGCGAAGTAGCAGCCTGTTAGTTCTGTTCCTATGCACACAAAAGCCAATAACACAGCTTCATTTTTAAAACTTCTGTCTATCTTACATTTTTTATCTGCCTCTGAAGGAACACTTTATTATTAAAGATCTGAAGAACTGGGATAAGGAAAAAAAATCTGTGCAATGAACAGATGCCACCAATGGGCCTGGGGTTCTGATTCACACTCTCCACAGTCACTCATGAAGTCACACCTGTAAGTCTCACCTCATCTGTTTCACGGAGGTAGCAGAATGTCTGTTCACGCGGTGGTAGAGCCTTCACTGGCAAGGTCAATCTAAGGCATGGTATTTGCTTAGTGAAAATTGCTTCTGATATCCTTCCCTCATGACTAGAAATATACTCAGCACTGGCAATTTTCATCAATCTCAAAGGAGAAACCTGGGCGTGGTGGCCCATGCCTATAATCCCAGCTGCTTAAGAGGCAGGTGTGTGTCCATGAGCTCCAGGGCTGCAGTATGCTGGGCCAGTCAGGTTTCCACAACACATTTGGCATCAGTCTGGTGATCCTAAGAGAGCTCAGGTCATCATGTTGCCTACGGAGAGGTGAACCCACCTGGCTTAGAAACAAAGCAGCACAGTTTCTGCCAGCATAGACCAGTTTACCTACTAATGTGTATTGAAGCTGTTGATGACTTAAATCAATAGGCCAGCTGACTGCATATTTTGAATAAAGAGCGGGCACACAACTTGTCGTGTCCCCTCTGCTACAGACACCATGCAGTGGTAAAGTGTAAACTGGTCTAACAGGTATCATGGGTCAGGGTTGTCAGATCTTAACAACTTCTCTTTCCTGACAGAATTCTTCTCGCCTTAATAGTGAAAATAAGATTAACACTGCATAAATAAGGAAGTAAGGAAGCACAGGTTCTTTAGGACAAAAAGGGTGATATTTTTCTCTGATGGGATAAATAAAATCAAGCAACAAAATGTTCTTCATTAAAAAATAAGAGTTTATGGATCTGCCAACATGACCCAGTGAAGTTCTGGACAGAGATACCTAGGCAAGCTCTAAACAAGTGAGGTCTGCTACTGGAAGCAGCATAGCCAGGTAAATATGGCATTCTGCACCAGCTCATTAGCCCTGCTGCAAAGTCAGCTATGTTAACTCAGATACTGCATCACACTAATGTTGCTTCTTTTCTTCCTGGGCCCGGGTAGGTTCATTCAGCATGGGCAGCTCAGTGCAGCACTTAAATCAGCTCTCCAGGTACGTATCAAGTCAGGGGACAGAAACCTTTCAAGGATGGTGTGTACCAGATGGCATTTTTCTTTCCCAGATTAGAGGTTAAACATGCTGGTAGGAACTCTGTGGGATCCATGAGAGACTGCCTCTTACAAAAACAATATGCTACCATTTTCTATCATCATTAAATTGCCTCTGTACGAGGAAGAAACTTCCTCTGCTCTCAGAATTCAGAGAAAGCCAGAAGGTGGGAGACACCACCGTCTCTCTCCAGATGGCACAGCCCCAAAACTAGCCCTATGTTAGCCCTAGTGGTGTTTAAGAAATTGACCTCAATGCCACTATTGGTTTCAGTGCCCCAGATTGTAAATAAACTGTAAGGGTCACAAAGGATGCAAAAAAAAGTTCAGCAAGACTGAAATTTAAGACTAAGACTTTTCTGCACATATCCTTGAGACTTTTGTTGCCTTACAGGCAAATTACAGAATGTGTTCCAGCTTAGAAGTAGGCAATCCTATCTTCAGTTCACATTGAAACAATTCAAGAGTCTTTCATAACAATGCTAAAAATTGGGCTTTGGATTAGGTTGTTGACCTACATGCCTCAGCTCCCTAGCTGTGAAATGGGAACAGTCTTTCCAGCAGGGACACTGCTGAGAGAATTTCATTCCTGTTTGTAAAACACTACCACAGTGAAGTAATAATAAGAGATATAGACACATTAGTTTTAATAAACTATTTAAAATATTCAGAGTAGGGAAAATGGTGCCAGTCTTCCTTCTGCCTGTACTATGGCGAATGAAAGCAATTCTATTAACACAGCTCACTTTATATAAAAACTAATTGAAATTGGCCTGTGCTTTCTATGTACTTCAGGTGGATAACAGAAATTCTTATGATCCCATTCACAACTAAGCTTCAGTGACCTTATGTCTGAGGACCCATTTATGGATATTTTTTGGTTTATATTTTAGTTATTTTCAAGGCTAACACAAAGTTCTTGCATGTTTTGATTTCTTTATCTCAGTATTCCCCCTTGCATAGAGCAACTTGGAACATTAACAAGTCTGAATTTGAAAATAATGCCATAAAATAATTTCTGAGACTGTTTTAGAAGCCATAGCAACAGATATTTTAACACTTAGTCAAAATTATGCAGAAACAAGAGACAAAATTAATTGAATCTACCTGGGTGAGGAGAAGATTTCTGGTGTAAGTTTGGCACACATCCCATATGTGTTTTTACCCTCCTTACAGACATAACTATTCCAGGAATATGACATAGTGTAGACACAGGTAAAGGCTACAGTTCACTGATCACAACTGATTCTGTTTCAATGCCATTCCCTGTAAGCTGGAAGTTGTTCAGCTCAGCACCACTTGGCAAGGACATGATGACTGACAAAGATCGAGTTCCCAGTCCACTGCAAACGTCAAGTGTAATGTGTTAGTTAAGCCAACAGACTAAATCAGGTTTCAGAAGTGACTGAATCCCAGCTTTGAAAGCTATTTTATTTCAAACAGAAATCAAAAATGGAAAAGACAAGGGATTCCAACTTTTCCATTCCTAATATAGTATGTTTTTCAAAAACTTCAACAACAAAAGACTTCTCTGAAATTTGTTTGTTAAATGAGCCTGACAGACTGATATGGATCATTTCATACCACTATGTGAAAGCAGGGTGAAGAGGGCCTAAGCAAGAATCCTCCAGTATCGGGCCAGTAGCTATGCATCTAGTCACTCCAGACGTTTTCTCATAAATGAACCTGTCAGCATCCCTCCACCTACAGGTTTACATGAGAAAACAGATAAAGGGAGAGGGGAACCTCAGGCCAGATCTGTATGGCAGTTGTTGTGTCCTCTTTCCAAATAGAAAAGACAAACTTCCTTTTTCTTCTGATTTGAACTACAAATGGTCACCAGTTACTTAGAAAAGTCAAATATAAAATACCCTTACCAAGGAGGCTAGGATACTTCTTATTTGCCAGGAATTGTGGACTAGTCAGTATTTTCATGGGAGCAACTTAATACTGTCCATTACTCGATGTCACAGTTTGTTATTCTGCACCTAAAGAATCACACTGTGATTAAGAAGGGTAGAAAAATAAATTATTACAACAGACTGAAAAGAACCTTTTTCATGAAACAACAATTTTAAACTTGCCAAAACAATTAAGGTATAAATCTTCTAACAGCTATAGGAATTCCATTAAAAAGAGTAACAGGAATGCAAGCAGCATATAGGCATCCAAGAAGAGGCATCACTCATTACATTGCCCTTTCAAATAGCCAATTTTATTGTTTTGTTTTGTTTTGTTTTAATTTTATGACTATCTGTTTTATGTTTTTTACAGATTCCAAGTCAAAATCTCAAGAAATAAGATGAAAATGATAAATATTAACCCATTAACATTTACTGAATTGCAGCCAACTTTCCAAACTCACGCAAGTTTCTCAAGTTTCAGCTGCGAGTGGATTCCTGTAGGTCGATTATTGACCTCAGGGGTGGGAGACTCTAATGGGGATTGGGGGAAGTAAGAAAAAGAGAGAAAGAAAAGAAAGAAGAGATAAACACAAAGTCAAAAAAGAATTCCTTCTCTAGCAGAGGCTGCTGCAGTAGTATAACATGGAAAGACTAATGGGGTGAACTGAACCAGTACATGAGATTGTTCTGAAATTAAAAATAAAGTGTATTTTGTTTAACACTTTCCATGTGATTTTTTCTTTATTTAAAATAATTAAATAAATAAATATAGGAAGAGGAATTCCATCTGGGATGGAACCTACAGAGACCCTTGAGCAATTTGAACAATTATAGATTTGGAAAAATTGTAGTTAAATCATTCATTTCGAATGTGCAACAACCAATAACTAAACCAACACCCCTTCAGTGAAATAGGTCTGCTGATGGCTTCAGGATAAAGTGCAATGAGCTACAGGTAGTCATTGGCTAACTATACCCTACATAATGAATAAAAAACTTTCCTCCATACAGGTTGCAATTTCCACATTTCAGATTCCAGCAAAAATAATGGTATTTGCTTGCTTTATGTACTCAGAAAATAATAAAGGTATTTTCCTGAAATAGCAAAGGTTTTTTGTCTGTTATATTCTTTAATTTCCAGAATGAGGGTTGTCTCAGCGATAAAGCAATCTTCTTTCCTATGAGAGTTAAAAGCAGAGGCAGGAAGATGACTTATTTTCATAATAACAATGGCCAGTATGTCCTTCATATTCTTATTTAAAATTTCATCTCCCACCTTGTTCTTACTAAGTTTGTACCAGTTGATGACTGCATGTACTATCCAAATGTACAAAATGTTTGAACCTTTACCTTTTCCACAAAGGTAAGGTGGTGATATATGGCAAAGCTTCATATTCAGAGTAACGTAAGAATTATTGTGAAGTTTGTTTTATCACTCTTATATGGACAAGAATTCTGTAAAAGTCGATGATTTTGCAGTGAGGTCAGTGCCATGACATTGCTTTGTCCACCTGGATCCTACAGGGCTCAGTGCAGCCCAGTTTTGCCACAGGGTCTGCCAAACATGCCTTATAGGGAAGGATAGGGAAAGAGGTAAAGACATGAGGATCTGATCCATTTGTATGTGCCAAGTGTATTAAGACACTTGCACGTGCCAAATATACCAAGGACACCAAATTGCTTAATTTGGTTAAGCTTATGGGGCTGAGGGAAAACAGTACCTTAGTCAAACTTGTACCATGTAATGGCACAAACAAACCACAGGTATATAGTCACATTATAAAAATCATATTGCCACAGTTACAAGATGATCTAAAAGTGATCTTCCAGCAACAGTAGTCCCACTTACACTTGCCACTCACAAGGGCAGTCATTTATTTTCTTACTCTAACTCTTTTGCATACACAAACATAAGCATGCACGCAGCTAGTGCCTCTAAGCAGAGTACTCAAGCCTTTCTCACTTCACATATAGTCAATTCAGTATTCTCCTGTGGCTGCCAGGATTATCACTGAAGTTTGGCTGCCCTCCCTGAGATCCTGCTGCTTTGGAGGTCTCCACCGTAGTATGTAAGACAGTTGGGGCAAGGGAACAGATGCTTCTGCAAGGTCCTTTCATCTAGTGAAACCAGTAAACACATACCTGTAAGAGTACGCTGAAATTGGGTTAAGGTAAAATGCATTAATTTTGCTTTTCATAGAGAATTTTCTTCTCTGAGAGAATAAAAACAGTTGGGTTAAAACTGAAAAGGGATTAAGAGAATCAAGAAATTGGGCAACATGATGGGGGATCTAGTCCAATAGAAGCAGAACAAGCCAGTGCAGGAAAATATTAAAAAACTTGCATTGGTTGGTGGTTCCTATTGAAATCTCAATTGGGCATTTTTATGACCAACTCAGTGAGGAACTCTGTGGTTTTTTTTCAGCAGTGATCAGAACAACAAAATCAACTGCTTGTACTGTTTGACTTAAAAGACAGATACTGAAGAAGTATTGCAAGACTGAAGAAAATCAAAATAACCCTAGTTCCGTGTCTTGGGAGAAGGAGGCTAGAATCAGACAATCATAGCATTTCTTATCCTTCCACATAGTAGAAAGGTTGTGATGTATTTGAGTTTGAACACATTCAAACTTGCTATGCAGTAGAGGAAGGCTGAGAAGTTTATTGACATCTCAGTAGTACCACCCAAGCCTCTAAGATGCTAGGAATACTGATCTCTTAACAAGTGTGTTAAACAGAGGGCAGCTTTAGGTGTAAGCTGGACTGTCATCTGAGATTTGCATCCCTTCACCTGAGAGACCATCCCTTCTCCACAGTGCTCCACAGTCCGAGTGCAAAACTCAGAAATGATAAAGGCAATAGACACCCACTTGTACACACTGGGTATGGGTATAGTGAACATAATTTCTGGAATTAGTTTTGTGCACGGATTTCCCCTGCTCACATTGTGCAGGCTTTCAGTAGCACTTTTTTCCCATGATATACCTGAGAATGATGAAGAAATGTGCAATTTATAATATCTGCAATAAAGCTCAAGTTTAACATGAAGACTTCTCACCTGTTTATAGCTAAATGTATGTATTCTTGGATCTGTGTCCAACTCATTCTGTTTGGGTTTATATAATATTTATTACAAGTAAGACTTATATGTCATTAGTATTAATATGGTATAGATATAGTGGAGGAAGCCCAGGAGAGGCTGCAGTTGTTGAGAGATTTTATTTTTTCATGTAGCTAAAGAGAATCATTTAAGATGGAGAGATGGAGATTGTGTAGTTTGGGTAAGAGAAGTAGGGAAGGAAGATTGGAACAGCAAAGATTGAAGTTTCTTTGATTTAGGGATATGGGGGAAGAACAGAAATTAAAGTAGACCAATGGAAAGAAATAACATGCCTATCCATTAATTAGGGGTATCCATTATAATTATCCATTTAAATTATGGACTAATTTCACAAAGCCTGGACAAAAGTATGCTGAATAAGAAGCTGAAACAGTCAATGGCAGCACCTGGAACAGGTGATTAAACAGAGCTCTTCAGTCTCCACCTTCTATGAGTGTACAAATATCTCATAATGTTAGTAATTGATGTCAGTGTCATCAGTCCTGAGTGCTTATATTAGGTATACCAGACAGGACTTAGAAGAATAATACTGACAATATCACTCACCATAGGCAATTCAGAACTCTTTGAAAAAGTGGGAAAAGAAGTAACAGCTAAGGTATTGGTGATTATGAACTGGGTGAAGGCAGAAAACCAATATACATTTCTCAACAAGAAATAGATTGTAAAAACAGAAAACACAAAACAGAAATTAGAACTAGTGAAAAAAAAAAAGGAAAAAAAAAAGATGGGCCACTGTCATGGGTTTATGTAAGTGAAATTTTTTTTCTCTGAAAGGGGAAGTGATAATCACAATGACATATGTGATATTAAAATAGAGATTTAATAGTTTTCCAATGGTTTGTCCAATCCACTTCTAATAACTTGGCCTATATTTTTTATTTTATTTTATTTTATTTTATTTTATTTTTTGTTAACCCGTTCTTCAGAGTTCTACTCATATCTAGCCAGTTTCTACTACTGGTTATTTTCATCTTATTATTCCTAGTGATAATTCTATGAAAAATCCTAAATAATGTTGCTGTTCACAGTCTTAAAATGTTTATTCATCATGATTTGAGATTTAATTTAATTGACATATATGGCTATAAAATACGTTTATTTTAATCTTCTGTCATAATTCAATTCTTGTTTCTCCATGGTCCATCTTCTTTGATTTATCTGCATTTTGACTGACACTGTAAGGTTTCCAGAACACAATGAATGAGTCTATGTATGACCTCATCCATGCCAAAAGTTGTATAGGGTCTCTGAATAAAGCCAAATAACACAAAAGACTGTTGCTTTTCAACAAGGGGCTACGACAAGTCCCACTTCTCCCCCAAAAGTCTGAAATTCAACTCCTTCCCATGTTTCCAAATTATAAACATGATTTTACTCCACACTAATTTACAACTATTTTGAGCTACACTGATCACACTGACTTTTTCCACAAGGGTCATAGTGTTGTTTTTGACATTTGCTTCCTTATATCATGTAGGTGGAAGAACAACTTAATACTTAAGGGGAAATCTTCACAAAATCTTCACAGTCTTGCTAGAAATTTGGCCCGTTCCTCACTAGGCACACTGAATTTTGGGACAGATCAGAAAGCGAGACTTTCTAAAATTCAGTAAATGGAGGTAGCGAGGGACAGACTTTCCTGCTTGCTCAGTAGGCGGCTCTGACTATTTTTTTGAAAATCTTCCTATATATCATCTACCTCAAAAAAATGTCAGGCATCCATTTGGTTTTAAATATGTGAAGGAAGTAGAGTCTTTGATAGGAAAATCCAGATGCTTAAATTTGGGTATACTTTAAAGTGTTTTGCTATGAGTGCCTAAGGACAAAGAAAAGTTTGGAAACAATATCAGCAATGGAGAGCCATTACCTAAAACCTGAAATGAACTCAAACATTCTAGCTTGGCTATTTATTTATTTTAATATTCACACATAACTGTAACTCCTGCAGTGAGAATTACTGCAATAATATGATATGCAAGAACAGTCTCTTGATACTTTCTGCACATGTAAAAGTGGAAATCTCACAGGAGAATTTGAGCCTGAAAGATTTTTAGGCTGATTTCTACACTAAAAGGCTTTGTTGTGCTTTTGGATCAGCTTCAAAATTTTTGGATACCTCTTTCCAAGGCTCACCAGCCACTGCTAATGCAATGATTACTGTTCCAGTTTTAAGCATTTACTAAAAAGAGACTTTCCTCTGACAGAGAGAGGAAAAAAATAAATCCACTGATTCACCAGCATCACTTACTTTGTACCAAGGAAACCTAAATAATTTTCATGTTGCCCTTAATTCTTCAGCCACTGCTGTCATTTCACTACAGCTCCCCGTCAGTTTCACACTGAGGATGTGTTATGAGGCTGAGTGGGGACATGCAAATCATGCATACATCCCTGGAAAAATGCTTGGCAAATCTGGCTTTTCAGTTTTGCATTCACTTGCCAAAAAATATTCCCTCATCCCCCAAGCCCTCCCTCTGTCGTGCCTAATTTAATTTCAAAAGTCAGAAGCTTAACGGGGACATAAGCTTCCTAAACATGCTGTCATCTAAAAAGGAATGTGAATTCAAAGCTTATAATTATGATTTTCTTTAGGTGCCGAAAAGGCTGTGCAATCTTCTAGATATTCTTGTCCACAAGTGCTAATACAATGACAGGCTTCATATGGTGGTGGGGACTTCCCCCCTCCTATCCACTCCCCCCACCAAAAAAAAAAAAATAATCAGGGTTTTTCACAACCCTGCCTTGCCTATGAGACATGAGGCTTTTGTCTCTGATGCCAGCGGTTCTGAGTTGTAAAAATATTCCACATTTCAGTGCAAGAAGAAGCTGAATGACTCTGTAGAGAGCTGAGGGCAAATCAGAGTTACCGACCTGCCATTTCTATCTCTGCTATTTTATCTCTCAGAGGGGACCTGCATACACTGAATTTTCAGTTTTTTAGTAAAAATAAATCACTCACTTTCAAAGACTCTCTGCACCTTCCTTTACTTCAAGTCCTTAGGACCCTCAAGATGCACAAGTATGAGTGTGAATACATGTGTGCATGTTTGGGAGAGAAGAAAGTAAATGATAGAGATATTATTCATTTTAATCACTAATTTTGAAACAGCTGGTGAGACTGGTCTATCTTCTTTAAGCACAACCATTTTGTGTTTTTTCTTCCCCCCCCCCCCGATAAGGAGGAATTTTTACTTAAAGTGAGAGTTAAGTACTTGCCAATAGCCCACAGTAGATACTGCCCCCCCCGCCTTTTTTTTTTTTTTTTTTTTTTTTTTTTTTAGTACTCCTGCGATGACTGGCCTTCTTTCCCCTTCAGTAATCACTGTCTAAAAAAAGAAAACCTCCAGGAGCACTTCACTTCTGTCCCTTCCCCCTGGCAGGATGCCCAGCCCCAGTGCGATGCTTTTAAACCCTTCCCCCCACAGACACAAGGTTTCCACCACATCATTATCCTGCACAGCAGAGGGGGGGAGGCAGGGCTATGGGATATGATACAATTCAAGCAGAGAGACACTGAGACAGCTCTTTAGAATACCTACCGCTTTCCGTTCTATATATCTGCACGTATGCTTACACACATACACATAGGCACAGGGAAGAGAAATCTTTTGGTCTAACATATTTCATAGTTGCCTTGGGTAAAAGAACTGACAAAATGAATGTACAACGAGTTCAGATTGCCAGGCAGTCTAAAGTGCATGTGTATGTATCATGTGTACATGTAAGCGTGTTGGTTTGATGGAAATTCAACAGTAGTTCCAATAGGCTGAGAATAACAGCCAAAAACAAAAACAAAAACAAAAAAAAACACTACAGAGCCTTTGTAGCGTTGTGCAATGGGCAAGTTCTCAGATAAACACATGAGATGTGATACAGCATTCTTTGCACAATGAAGCTACTGGGGACTGTGTTGATGCACAACGATTCAGGATCCTATCCTGAATAAACACTGTTATCATCATCTTAAAGAGTGCTGCAGATAGGTGACCAGCAGATGAAGGCTGCATTATTCAAGACATTTGGATGGAAAAATTAAACTCAGGTTTACTGCAAGGAATCCTTTCAGTGCTGTAGCTTTATCAGTCACCTGGAGAATCAACATGCTTTTGCTATATCATTTTTACTGCTGCAGTAAGGCAAAGATCTTTTGTGAGAAACTGTAGTTTACTTTTTCATTCTTGTTCCCAAGTGAGCAGTCCAAAACTAAGTGTCTTGCTTCTCTCCTTGCAGCCCAGTTCTAGTTTTCTGTGCATTAGCTCAAGAAATTGCCCAGAAAATCTGAATAAGACAGTGTTTTCTTTAAGCTGATGGTAATAGCATAAAACAATCGAGTCTGCTATCTTTATTTTAACTTGCACAGTTTCAATAGACACCAAAATAAATACAGAGACAAGTCTATCTAACTAGAATTAAGATAATCTGTGAAATGTCACTGGATGAGGAGATACAGTTCTACTATTTATCCAGGGAAACACTGAGGCGGTGGTCAGTGACACCAGAATTTAAAAGCAGCCCTGGCTTAAACTGTCCCTGCCCCTGATGCAAACTGCTTGTTCCTGTTTCCATCACCCCAGCCATTTGGATGCTTGCACCATGAAACACATTGGGAAACTGATTCAATTAGAAAAGAGAGAGAGAGATGGATGGATGGGAGCAGAGACAAAATCAACTGCCGAGGCCAGCACTGCCACTAATTATTTTTTAATCGTCAAATCACGGTCTTGGGCTACATTTCATGTGACTTTTAGATGCTGTGTAAGATATTGTCATGCTACACAATGCATTTCCTTTCACAAACAGCTACAATTCCTTCATTAGTGCCATCTTAACTGTGTGGTTGTACTTTAAGCTAGATCTGAGAAGGGATCTTCTGTGAAAGGTTGTTTTCAAGGGATTTTTTTTTTTTCTTAGAAGGCATCAGGGGGGTTGTTTTTGAAGTTTTTGACTTGGGAGGCCTGGTTGACAGTGCAGCCATGCCAGTGAAAGGAGCAACTACTGATGGGGGGAAAGAAAGAGAGCAGGGTGCTGCAGACAAAGTGGGGGGAAGAACTGCATCTGGTGGAAGCAGGGGTTCCTGAACAACCCCAGCCCCAACATGTGGTTTCTGGGATCATGTACACAAGTTGAGCTGCAGCCACTGCACTCCTTGTAGGCACATAACACAACCATTTTACAGGTCAAGTGAGCCAGGCACTTACAAGACCTTTTTACACAAGCAAATCTACCACTGAATTCATTTCCTACCTATTTTAAGACAAGTCCTGAAATTCCCACTTCAGAACTGGGACACTGCCTGATGCAGTGTAAAGACAAGTGTTTCCCAAATCATTCAGCAGAGCCTTGGGGATAAGCCAATTAGCAAACCAAGTGAAAAAACATGACCACACCTTTTGCAGTTGGAGCCACGTGCATTTAGATTATTAGCTTTTGTAAGGTGAGGATGGAAAACTAAATGTTGACACTGCATTCAGTCAGTCAAAACTTGCAGTTAAATAAGAAGGATGCCTTGGGCAAGACCTGGACGACCCAGATTCAGAGACTTTGTAAATACTCTAATCCTGTTTATCTGCTACTCTCACAGGGAAAAGCAAATCCTTAGTGGATTCCCAAAGCCCCTCTCCTGTGTGCTAGTTACATTTGGTCAGTTAAGGAATAGAAACAAAGCCACTTACTTCTGTGGCTAGTCACCAACAGCTTGAATTCCAGATACCAATCACTTGCAGCTACCTGTTTGTAGACAGGTATGAGAGAGGAGAGAGTGGCAGTTATTTTTAATAATGAATACATTTGGATGGAGAGGGAGAGAGAGAAAGAGTCCACTCTAAGTGCAAAGGAGAAAGATAAACTTGTTGTATAAGTAATCAGAAAGTCCAAAGAATGGCTCAAAGAGGGCTTAACATTAGTTGGAAATCCCAAAGTTGATGTAAAACAAAGCCAGATTAAAATTACAGGGACTCAAATGTCCACTACAGTGGACATGCTATCCATAATACTAGTCATAGGTAGTATCCATTATCTTCACTTTAAATTTAGCATTTATTTAAACGTGTTATTTTTTTTCATTACAACTGCTACTGCTGTTGCAGATCATAACCAACTGTGTGGAACAGCATCAACTTTGCAGAGAAAGGCTAAGGCTGTGAAATTAAGACCAGCAACAAAATGATCCATGTACCACTACAATGCAAAAGGCTGAACCGTTTTGCACCAAGAATGTGAAATAAAAGTTGTCCCTCGTCTGCAGTAAAATTTCCCTCACATAGCCTGCCTGCCTTAAGCACAGCACTGGAGGAATGAGCTGACCAGTCTGCTCTGGTGGGAATGTGTGCAGGTTTAGCAGCCCTTCAGGCTAGAAGGGAGGGGAGGCAGGAGGCCAGGAAATTCAAGCCAGTTCCTTTCTGTTCAAAATCCTGAGCATTGTCCCATTCTTCCATAACAAACAGTGCTTGTAGCCACTCCAGTAAAATGCACATGTCAAATATCCTCTTCTTTCTTATTTTTTTTTCCAGGCCTGGAAAGGGTCCGGCAAGCCAATGTAACACTACCCTAGTTTAGATTGTGCAAAGTATGTTTACCAAGGCTGAAAGGAATTTCGTATGTACTCCCTCCCCCAGGATTTGCAGGGCTTGAGGAGGGCTGAGCCAGGCAGGGGAAGAACTAGGAAAGTTAAGAAAAAGAACAAGCAATTTTGTTTAACACAAGCCCCTCTATTTTCTTTTTAATGCCTGGCCTGAAGCACACAAGACACACTAAAAGCACACTTTTTAATTTAAATTATTTCCCTGGATAGATTGCAATTGTTGCTTTAAAAATCCTTGATTTTGCTAAAATTCTACTTCCCACTTCCCACCCCCACCCATCCCCCTCCCCCCACCAAAAAAAGTATAGGCAGGGAATAGATTTCCTTTTACTCAGTAATCTGTTGGACAGGGCGTAATTTTATTTACTTTTTTTTTTTTTTTAAACCCAATCAGCTTAAGCTACTTGATTAATGTCACAGCCACAGTGATATCAGTGCAACCAGAAAGATGCTATGATGTGAGGCAAGGGTGCCCACAAACAGCCAGAGGCGAGAGACACGAAACGTGTGATTTACAGCCTCCATAGACCAGATGAGTCTCCCCTCAGAAGTGTTTGTCTCCATCAATTATAGATGGAGCCTGGCCAATCAGCCAAGATTAGACACTGCACTTTTTTCTGGCTGGCAGCTCAGAGCCTAGTGGAGGGAAAGTGATAGTTTTACGAGTCATTACAAAATTTTGCACATCTAAGGAAGGTAGTAGTTCAGATATGCAGGTTCTACCTAATGCATGGCCTTGATCTCACATGCGACCTTCTGTTCTCCTGAAGGCCGTCGAGGCACCTGAGCATCCGGAAAATGTTCTTCTAAGTCTTTGCAAAATCAAATCCTAAATCTCAACAGTGAAGTAAAAACAAAACAAAAGAAAAGCATTTACAGCCACAATGGAGTTCTTTTTAATTTAATATGAACTCCACAGACGCAAACTGTTGTTTTGCATGATGGGGGTTAATTTCTTGCAGACTGGATTACTATGTTTTGTGTTGGATAAGTTTGACTATATATTTGAGCATGATTATAACTGATTCATCAGATGAGCTACTTGTGCTGCAGCTGAAAGGGAAATTTTTTATAAAGTCAAGCATATCACTTTGTGTTTGTACTGGTGTCAGGGTTCTAAGATGCAAACTGTCTTTGCTTGCAGGTGGTCATATTGTTTTAACTGGGGGGAAGACTGCTTGTAGCAATGTGATTCAGTCTAAAAGTTCTACAGAGAGAAGTAAACTCTTCCATCTGCCTTATTTTAGGCATCTAAAAATGAGATGAATCACTTCCTGAAAGTGTGTGTATCTCTCCATGGAGTGTACAGTGTCTTGGACAGCAGTTAAATGCATGTCAAGAGAAAAAAATCCTTCCTCTACCATAGCTTTTTACTATTGTGGCAAACTATTGTGAGTACTCCATTTAAATAACTGCATTTATGCAATAGATACAAATTGCTATAACTCATATTACAAACTCACCACAGTTCCCCCAAGCAAATCATCATCATCTCAAGATTTACTTCTATACCCAAATCTAGTGGTAATTTGTGCTTCACCCAAGCAAGACCTTTATCATATTCTCACCAGTTTCCTTCCTGCAGGTTCACATTTACCAGCTATAGTAAGTGAACATCATATATTTGACTATGGAGGAATAACTAATGCATAAAAAGCCTTTCTGTGAATACTCAAATCATGTTTTCAACAGACTTACATAAAGTCACATTCACCCTGTCCTTTCTTCTTCACTTTCAATGTAACATGTATGAAATACTCATGGGAAGCAGAATTTGAGGTTAAACACTGAAATTCCCTCAGATCTTAATTTTTGCTGCCTGTTTTAGTTACAGGAATAACTTTTCTGTGAGTTATCTTTATAGAAAACAGAAACAACACTAAATATATGAAGAATTACAGTTGGCAGACCCCAATAAAACACAAGTCACAGAGCTTTAAATATGATCAGCTTGAGACATTTCAGGCCAGCAGACCCACAAATTACATGCCCAAAAAACAGTTAGCACAGCAGGACAACAATGTGAGTTGGAATCCCAAGATGCTCTCACTATCTACAAAATACAAATGACAGCAATAGTCAGAAGGATAGGATATTTTGTTTACAAGTATACTGTTAATGGAAACCAGGGCATATTGTTGGTACAAATTACTTGCTTGGTGTATAGAGCAACATTTTGAGTACCTCCAAAAATCCCTCATTTTTTTAAAATAAAAGGACTTTGTTTCCTTTTAAATCAGTGAATGTTTCCTTGCTTAGTATCTATCTTTTTAATCTGAAAAGTTTTTTTTCCAGCCATCACAGCTTGAATGTGCAGACAGAAAATAAGTGACTCTTTTGCACTGCTCCTAGAACAACAAACAAAAACGTGAACCAGTGAAGGTTGCCACCTCGGTAATAACCATGTGCAACCTTTTGTTGTGTTAATAACAGTCAAACATGCAAAACCTGTCAAAAAATAGCTGAAGGTCCCTTCTCCGAGACGCTCTGAGGTCTTGAAGGTTTGTACTCTTTCTGTTTCAGCGTGACATGCATTGTCTTCTTGGCACTGTGATTATCTTTGCCTCATTGTCTGCCTCAGGAAAAGATATAATTTACGGTGCCACCTTTGTGACTCTTTAGGTATCAGATAACCAACTTAATGCTGGCTCTCCAGATGTTGAGAAATCTGGACTTTACTGCCATGTGGGACCTTCGTGGCAGATTTTTTTCCTTTCTCTTTTCATAGTAGATAAGCTTTACAAGAAAACATGCCAGAAGCAGCACAACCGCTATTGCACTGCTAGTGTTCTTTTTTCCTCTCCCGCTCTCCAGAGATCCCCTGCCTTAGTTTTTCTCCATCATTGCACTAGATTTATTGCTCCAGTAAATTTCTGCAAAAGGAGAAAAAGAAGGTACTTGAAGACCCTGGGGACTAGCAGCATGGATCCACTGTCTACTCAGCTCTGCATTGTAACAAAAGCATTTCAGAGGGTTCAATTGTTCCACCAGTGCTAAGCCAGGGCCAGGGATGAGTAACAGAGGGGGTGGAAGACAGACAGGAAGGAAGAGGATGCATGTTCGGACGGACAAGATGGGAGAAACCTCTGGAAAGAAACGGAAAGCAGGGCTGCAGATATTCTTGGCCCCAAGGGACGTGTGGATAACAGGAAAAAGAGCAAAGGAGGAGTCAAAGGCTCACAGCTCTGCTGGTGAAAAACATACCTATAAGGGTTTTGCCCTCACCTATGGGGAATGAAAGAGTGCTGCCCTATCTGTTCGATCTTTTATTTGACTTTGAATTCAAGTGAAATGTTTTCTCTCATTTTTCAGATATTATTTAGCTTGGTTGTGTGCTATAGTGGAATATGATACATGACTATTTTATTTCTTCACAACTGTAATTTGAACACTGAAAGAATGAGAACTGTAGAGATTCTGTGAGAGGGACCATGGAAATGTCATACAATGCTCAAAACTTTACATAGCACCACTGCGTGCTTCGTTTAAAATCTGACAATCCCAATTCTCACATTGCATTTCATTTAAATCTGACACTCCAGTTACCTGGAGCAAGTGCTTTGATGAAGAGAAACTTGGAGGGTAATCCACCAGGACACATTAAACTGTTACAAGTCATAAAACATCTGCACCCAATGGCAAGCTATAAAGCTGAATGGATAAAGCTATTAAATGCATAACATTGCTGAGCTGAATTTTGCCCCCTGTGAGCACACTCAGCTGGTTCATACACACAAAAGGTTTTCCCATGATTGTATCTTGTACAGCTCATATGATTATAATTTTCAATAAGAAAGATTGCTAGCAAGAGTTGAGTTAGGACAAATTCACTCTTTTCCTGTGAACACAGAACAGAGCATTTAAGATTTCTCCAGTATTTATTGAGCATATAATGTGAGATGTCTTTTCTCATCATCTCTGCTGTACAACATTATAAAATGATGAGAGCACCAAGATAAGCTAAAATGCTGAAGTTGCAGGATAGAAAGGATAGATACAAGAAAATATATATACATATATTTTAGAAAGCCATTGTACTTCTGGGTATCAGCCCTTTTTATTCCACTCCTACTTCTGTGCACTGAAATGAACAGGTCAGAGGAGGTGACACCTAGTTCCAGCAGAGTCACCAAGGACCTGCCTGGTCTCCTACACAGAACCTGGTTAGTAAAGATCAGGCAGAACACAGCATGAAGGAGTCCTGCCCTCTTTATATCCAAACAATGTTATTGTCTTTGCTGGCTAAGACTAAGTAGAGGTTGGCATAGGTTTCTTTCGTTGTAACGGCCTGTCACAGAAATGAAGTCACCCACCCAAGTGTGATTCCTAGAGACCATATTTGTTTTTTTTAAGGGGACGTTGAGAGCAATCTTCAAATGGGAATGAGCAGAGCCATTGTCTGTATGTTGTCACAGATTCCTACTGATTTTGTCCAAGAGAGGTGACCTTGTCTTCGATCCACTCATCTCTTCCTAGCTCTGCCAATCACCACAGAATCTACTCAGTGGAAACCACACTCATTAAAATCTGTAATAATCTCTTTCCTGGTCCAACAACCAGCACTTCTTCCTTATTTTCCATGAGTGAATTGCCATTTTCAATACATGCAACAACTTGTTGTGACATCGTCCACAGGGATCCACCTAGACAAGAACCAGGACTTCTCCTTCACCAAAACCTTTATTATTTTTTCCAAAGAAGAAATGCAATTTCTTGCTACACTCCAAACAAAACTCCAAACAAAATCCTGGTGAGTCAACTGAAATTCTGTTTGCATAAATCAGAATTCCTGTTATCCTTACCAGTGACAAAGTCTTGGCACTGAAGAATAATTTGTTCTAAAAAATTTTGCACTTTTAACCAATTAGCATTTTCAAAAGTGAAATGTTAAACTGAAAAATGTCCAACCTCCTACACCTACCATATTTCTGGGTAATCTTGTCTGCAAACATTAACTCAGCTTCTACCTCTAGCCTGGATAATCACTTTAGCAAACATTCATTCAGTTACTATCTGTGAACAGACAACTCACAGAGCTGTCTTTTTGCTAAACATCTGTCTCCTTTAGATCAAATAGGCTGATTCTCTGTTCACAAAAGTACAGTTTCCTTCATTCTCACTGTAACACCATTTTACGTGTATAAGACATATATTTGGACTTTCATCTACCACTTAGACCACTCCTTAGGTCTTTGTTTGCAAGGTAGACTTAAATTGTGCAGATTCTACCTGCATATCTCCAGGGCAAGTCTTGCACTGCAGGCATCTGCTTACACGGGTAACGCAAGTACATGAGTTTGCATGACAGTATTCCTATGATGAAAACAGTATAGGAACTTAGTATAATATTGCCTAAAGACATTATTCCTATACTTTCATTTCTTCCTATTCCACCAATACTAGCCTTTATTCACTTGTTAAAATTTCAAATAAGAATCTTCATGTTTTACCCCATGTTTTCCTTTATGTTTGGGACAAATTGCTAGATAACAAATCCACTTAATTAAACTATTTTAAATTCTTTCTAAATAATCTCTCTTACCGCTCAGTCTGTAGAAAGAATTGGCAATGATTTAGGTACTGGTGTGACAAAGCTCCTGCCTGTTGTGTTGACCTGCCTTACTTTAAATTACTCTACTTGTCTCTAGCAATTTGCTTTCACATATTTATCCTGTATACTTCTTTGCAGAAGGCCTTTCCTTGGGGTTGTAGTCACATTGTGGTGCTACTAGTACTGCTTCTGAGGAAATATTATTTGAATAGAGAAGAGAATCAGAACTGTTGTATCTGTGTATTCCAACACATAGCACTCTTTTTACAAGGACTCATGATCCCAGGCAATGTTTCTCACATTCCTGTAGTTCTGTGCAAGCACGATGAAGCATTTGTCCTTTGAGCACAACACAGACTAACTATTCACTTATGAAAGCCCACTCTTTTGGAATGAACATGTTTTGGAGAGTCACAGATAATGTCATTCACTGTTAACTCTCCAAGAAAAGAATGAATATTATGTGTTACAATGAAGGTATGATTTTCTGTTACTCTGGGAGCCACAGCAAGAAAGTTCTTCCAAAAAAAAAAAAAAATTGAACATGCACACCATATCTTGAAGCAAGATTTTCCATCATGTCAATGAAAACTACCAACATTTTACCATACTATTATTAAAAAGATATCAAGGTTTTACTACTGTCAGGTCCACCTCATGATACCTGCACAGTAATTTTAGACTAGATAGGTATTTGTATATTTTTATAGGTTTAAAATGGTTATCCAGACCTAAGGAAGAATATTGCTTATCTCAAATCAAAAGCTAAGAAACTTGTATAAAGGAAAAAAAAAAAAAAAAAAAGCTTCAGTAACATTTACATTTTTAAAATAAGATTTCCCTGTTCTATGTATACCTGCCAGATATTTGACATTTTTATAGAATCATAGAATATCCTGCGTTGGAAGGAATCCACAAGAATCACTGGGTCCAACTCTTGGCTGCACACAGGACCACCCAAAAATCAAACCATATATCTGAGAGCGTTGTCCAAATGCTTCTCGAACTCCAGGAGTCTTGCTGCAATGACCACTTACCTGGGGAGCCTTTTCCAGTGTCCAACCACCCTCTCGGTGAAGAATCTTTTCCAGCCTGAACTGCCCCTGTGGCAGCTCCATGCCATTCCCTCCGGTCCTGTCACTGTCACCAGAGAACAGAGATCAGTACCTGTACCTCCACTCCCCTTGTGAGGAAGGTAGAGGCCATCATGAGGCCTCCCCTCAGCCTCTTTTGCTCTAGGCTATGGCACCCAACCCTGCACACAATACTTGATGTGAGGCCATACCAGCAGGGAGAAGAGTGGGACAGTCCCTTCCCTCGATGGACTAGCAATGCTTTATTCAATGCACCCCAGGATGTGATTGTCCCTTTTGGCTTACAGAGCACACTGGTGACTCATGTTCAACTTGCTGTCAACCAGAGCACCCAGAATGCTTTCTGGGGGGCTGCTTTCCAGCCTCTTGCCCCCCAGTCTGTATGCATATCCAAGGTTGTCCTATGCCAGGTGCAGAATCTAGCACTTGCTCCTGTTAAGCGAGAATGGTTGAAGTTGGAAGGGACCTCTGGAGATTATCTAGTCCAACCACCCTGCCAAGCAGGGTCACCCAGAAGACATTGCATAGGATCACATCCAGGCGGGTTTTGAATATTTCCAGAGTAGGAGACTCCACAGCCTCTCTGGGCTACCTATTCCAGTGCTCTGTCACCCTCACAGTAAAGAAGTGTTTTCCCATATTCAGACAGAAGATTTCATGCAGTTGGTGATTGTCCAGCCCTCTAATTTGTCAAGATGCAAGGCCTCTCTACCCTTGTGGGAGTCAAAAGCTCCTCCCAATTTAGCGCTGTCCACATACTTACTGTGTGCTGGATATTTTGTCCAAAAGGATGGTGTGAAAAACAGTATCAAAAGCTTTGCTGAAATCCAAAAAGATTGAGTCAACTGTCTTCCCTCGGACAGCTAGATGAGTAACCTTGTCATAAAAGGAAAATAAGTTTGTTAAACAGAATTTTCCCCTTGTGAACCCATGCTGGCTGTCACCAGTGATGACTGCATTGTCTTTCAGATGTTTTTCAGTAACTCCCAGAATAATCTTCTCCATAATTTTACAGGCACTGAAGTGAGACTGACAGTCCTGTAATTACCAGGGTCTTCTTTTTTGCCCTTCTCAAAACTGAAACAATGTTTGCCAGCTTCCAGTCAATTGGCACCTCTCCAGTTTCCCAAGACCATTGAAAAATAATTGAGAGAGGTCTCATAATGACATAATGATCATCCATCTCTTCGAGTACCCTGGGATGAATCCCATTGGGACCCATAATCTTATATGCATTCAGCTGGAGTAGCAAATCCTGCACGTTTGGGGTTGGATGGGCGTATGTTGTTACCACAGTCATGATCCACCAACTCAGGGCTCCAGGGGTCTGAGAGCCCATCATCAGTGTTGAAGACAAAGGCGAATAAGGTATTACACATCTCTGTTTTGTCTATGTCCCTATTTGTGAGGTGACCATACCCATCAAGTAGTGAACCAACATTTTCTTTGGTCCTCCTTTTGTTTTCAACACATTTTAAAAAACCATTTTTATTGTTCCCCAGAGTACTGGTCAGCTTCAGCTCTAACAGAACTTTGGCTGCATGAATTTTCTACCTGCAATGGCAAATAGCATCTCTGTAGTCCTCCCATTTAACCTGACCCCACTTCCAGTGACCATACATTTTCTTTTTCCACTTAAGCTCTAGAAGCAGATCCCTGCTCACACAAGCCAACCTTCTGCCCCATCTGCTTGACTTCTGACATTTTGGAATTGCCTGTTCGTGTGCTCTTAAGAGGTGGTACTTGAAAAGTGACCAGAACTGATGGACTCCAGTGCCTTCAAAAACAGTTTCCCGGGGGGGTTTACTAACTAGTTCCCTGAGCAGCCTGAAGTCTGCTCTCCCCAAATCCAGGGTTGAATTTTTGGTGGCAGCTTTCCTCCTATTACCAAACATTTTAAATTCTACTACTTCATAGCCCCTATGGCCAAGAAAAACACTACTTGCCACCTCACTCACAAGACCCTCTCTGTTTACAAGCACCAAATCTAGGAGAGCACCTTTCCTTGTCAGATCCCTTAGTACCTGTACCAAGAAGTTATCATCAAGGTGTTTTAAGAATCTCCTGAACCTGTTTGTATCATCTATGTGGTATTCCCAGTTAACATCCGGCAAGTTGAAGTCACCCATAAAGACAAGGGCGGCTAAGGTATCTCTTAGTTCCTTAAATAATAATTCATTGGTATCGTTATCCTGGCTGGGTGGCCTATAGTAGACTCCCACAACGACATCCACTTTATTTGCCTTTCCCTTAATCCTTACCCAGAGGCTCTCAACTGTGTAATCACGTACTGCAAACTCTCTACAGTCCAGCCCCTTCATTACACATAGTGCTACTCCCCCATCTCACCAGCCCTGCCTGTTCCTTCTGAAGAGTCTATAATAGTCCATCATAACACACCAGTCAAAGGATTCTCCCCACCAGGTTTCATTTATGTTAATGATGTCATAGCTCTGGGACTGAGCCAAGGCTTCTATCTTATATTGTTTGTTCTTCATGCTGCGTGCTTTGGTGTAGAAACATTTCAAATGTGCTTCGTTTTACCCAGAACCTCATGGTGCAGACTGAAGGATTTCACTAGCACACAGTCCCTCAACTTGTGGCATGCTGTCCCATAGTTTATCACTGGTGAACCAGCTATTATCCCTTTCACCCTGCAAATCTAGTTTAAAGGTCTGCTAACTCCTGCACAAAAATCCTTCTCCTCTTCTGAGAAAGGTGCATCCCATCAGGCACCAACAGGCCTGGTGTTGTGTGGACCATACCATGATCAAGAAACCCAAAATTCTGCTGGTGACAGCAACTTTGAAGCCACATATTGATCAGCTGCATCTGTCCCTTTCACTATTGTTCCCTGATACTGGAAGGATAGAGTAAAACACTGCCTGTGCTCCTGATCCTTTAACCAATTGCCCCAAAGCCCTGAAGTCCTTTTTGATTGCCCTTGGACTTCTCTTTGTCTATATACTACTCTTTTGCACATCAACTTAGACTAGCATCTCTGGAACAGATATCTCACTGAAACTTCTATAGCGTAAATTTTCTCAACAGGCTGGAATAATATTTCCTTGATCCATGAACCTTAATAGCATCTTGCCTACAAATTGCCTATGTATAATATGCCATTTTAGGGAATAGCATGATTTTAGTAGCTTGGTAATCATTTCAAATGTTTCTATTTGAATGTTTGCCAGCCAGGGCTAATTTTGTTATGCAGTAATCTGGAAAGATGCATTAGATTCTATTTGACCTGTGGCCCAAGCCACTGTATACTTGAAACGTATGTTATAAAAAAAAATTCCTTTACTTTTTCTCTTAAATATTTCTGTAAAAATCTATCCCTTCTCATAAAACTATCTATTAAAATTATTATAATGAAATCTGTTGACCCATTTCTGCAGCCTGTTGAGGTGCCTTTGAACGGCAGCACACTCTTCTCAGCTTTCAACCCATTCCTTAAAGTTTTCCATTATCTGCAAAGTTTCTGAGAGTGCACTGTGTCCCATCGTTCAGGTCATTCGTGAAGATATAAGCAATATTCACTCATGGGATGCACCACTAGTGACTGACCTCCAAATAGTTTTTGTACTGCTACTTAATCCTTTGAGTCCATTAGCTCAGCAAGCTTTCGGTCCATCTCACTGGCCACTTGTCTAGTAGATACTTCATCAACTTCTCTTTGAGGATCTTACGGTAGAAAATGTGTAAAGCCTCATCTGTAAGGTGTTACACAAGACACTCTTGAAAGCCATGCTAAAATCAGTATAAACAGCACCAACCCCTATTCACTTGTCCACTGAGCTAGCCATTTTATTGTGGAAGGCTGTTCGGTGAGGTACGGTTTGCCTTTCACACATGCATGGTGACTACTCCCAGTCACCTTCCTGTCCATCATATATTTGGAAATATCTTCCAGAAAGATTTCACCCATTAATTTTCTATGCATTGAGGTGAAGCTGATCAGCCTGTAGTTCTCCTCTTTAGAATCATAGGTTAGAAATTAGGAGACAGTTCTTCTCAGAAAGAGTAGTCAGGCATTGGAATAGGTTGCCCAGGGAGGTGGCAGTGTCACCATCCCTAGGGGTGTTCAATGAAAGGTTGGATGTGGTGCTTAGGGGCATGGTTTAGTGGGTGACATTGGTAGTAGGGTGATGGTTGGACCAGATGATCTTGAAGGTCTCTCCCAACCGTAATGATTCTATGATCAGGTCCCCTGTGCCATTCAGCAATGGGCCTAGATTATCCTTACTCTCATTTTTGCTGTTGCTGTATCTGTAGCCGCCTTTCTTATTGCCCTTCACATCACTTGCCAGAGGCAACTCCAGGTGGGCTTTGGCTTCCCTAGCCCCATCCTTGAATGTTCAGAAAATGTCTCTAGTGTTACCTGCCTGTGTTTCTGCCTCTGGTACACTTTCTCTCTATGGCTGAATTTAGTCAAGAAAAACATATTCCTCCTGCCACCTTTACTTCATTTCTTGCACGTGGGAATAGACCATTTTTGAGATTGAAGGAGGTGATCCTTGAAGATCAACCAGCTCTCCCAGATGCTTGTTCACTTCCAAGCCATACCCTGAACAGTCCAAGGTTGCCTCTACTGATGTCCAGAGTAGTGACCTTGCTATTTGCTTTATTCCATTCTCTCAGGATCCTGACTTCCAACATCTCATAGTCACTGCAACCAAGGCTTCCCTTAACCTTCACATCACTGGCCATCTTTTCCTTCTCTGAAGGTATGAGAACCAACAGAACATTTCTCTCACCTTTGTGAAGACCTTGTCTTCATGGCATGCCAGAAACCTCCTGGATTGTTGTGCCCTGCTGCCTTGCCCTGACAACAGATATCAGGGTGGTTCAAGTTCGAGTCCACTGTAAGGACCAAGGCTTGTGAATGTAAGATTTCTCTAGTTGTCTGAAAGCCTCACCAAATTCTTCTTCCTGGTCAGTGTCAGGGCACTGTGAGGGACAGTGGCTTGCCGGGCTCAGAAAGAAGCAGGGGCTCCTCATTGCAATGAGAGGTGGGTAGACAGGGGCACTGGGGCAATCCCAGCCACGGACACTAGGCATTTCTCTAGACTCAAGGACTGGAAAAGGCCAAGCCAAGACATCTGCCCATGGCTGGGGGTCAGAAACAGACCTGTTGAAGGAAACCAGGTTCAGACAGTGTTTCAGAAGTAAAAGTTCTCTCTCTCTTTTTTTTTTTTTTATTTTAGATTATCTTTTTAGACAAAATAACTACAAATTTAGCAAAAGGTTTGCCATACATATCCATATCATATGACAAAAATAAATAAATAAATAATCACCTTCCTTATTAATTACATCCAGGGATTTTTTTTTCTCTGTTCCATATTTGATATCAACTTATTAAATCCTACACTTTTCAATCCTAATTTTGAAATTGCTGGACAACAAAATAAAATTACTTGTTTGAATCCTAGCATGGAAATTTATTTTTAATTCTAATTCTAAATTTTAATGTACTTTTAGAAATCTAAGGTATTAATAATAGTACTTTGATAAGGATATTTCAAAATATATGATCCTGGCAAAGTCTATGGAATTCCCTTTAAATAAGCTCAGTGTATATAGTCTGTAAATCTCATGAACCTCCACTGAAAATTGTAGTAAATCTTGTTTTCCAAAGTACATTTTACAGAAATATAGCATATAAAGTACCACCTCTTTTTTAAATAAAGAATTGCCAAGCACATACCTCAAACTGAGCCTAAACCCGTCCCCTTAAATTCTGTCAAAGCCATGGATTTCAGAGAGGCTTTGTAGAAATAAAATTGGGATTGAGAATGTGTCTAAAGCAGCTGTCTGACAAAGGGCCATATACTCAGGTTCGCTTATAGCCTTACTTTCACTTAGCCTTATATATCTCTCCTATCTATTCCTATGGGGGAAAAAAAAAAAAAAAAAAAGGCCTTGCATGTATTCCATTGCAGTATCAGAGACGGAATCATTATTTCTCTTAAAATATGGATATGGTTGAACAGGAATTGAAATCTTTATGAGGATTTCCTCTTCAAATTAATATTCACTGATAATATACTGGAGTCTGCCTGATGTTCTGTTGAGAGGACCAGTTGTACCTCCTGGTTTACATATGAAAGAATATGACAAAATAGATATTACCCACAAGATCCTGTCTTGAAAGCAAATCTTTGTGTAGTTTGTTCCTTTATTTGGACCTATTTTGCACATGAGACCATCCAGACGGAGAGAGCAAGCAATGTAATGCTATTAACTAAAAGATCATACAGATAAGTAAGAAGAGGAAAGTAGAAAGTGGATATTTAAATTGGCAGGCTCATAGTTCCAGACCTGAGGTGAAAACAGGGGACTTCATCCTCCCATTTAGCACAATAGAGCTTGTGATGCAAACTCTGAGACCATACCTCCCTTCTCTCTTTTTAGTGTCATACCTTCTGGTACATGACTTTGCTCTTCCAGATTCTTAGTATATATTTAAAACAAACATACTGACTATTTTTTACTATTAAAAAAAAAGAAGAGAAGAGAAGAGAAGAGAAGAGAAGAGAAGAGAAGAGAAGAGAAGAGAAGAGAAGAGAAGAGAAGAAAAGAAAAGAAAAGAAAAGAAAAGAAAAGAAAAGAAAAGAAAAGAAAAGAAAAGAAAAGAAAAGAAAGAAGAAAAAAAGAAAAGAAAAGAAAAGAAAAGAAAAGAAAAGAAAAGAAAAGAAAAGAAAAGAAAAGAAAAGAAAAGAAAAGAAAAGAAAAGAAAAGAAAAGAAAGAAAGAAAAAGGAGTTCCTTAGTGGGTTATCATCTTGTTTTTGTAATTTGTATTATACTTTGGTCACTCCTTCATGTGGTGCTAAACATTTCCATTGGTCGTGCTGAAAGATATCTCCTCTTTTCCTTTCATCTATCCTCAAATAACAATGCAAATTAGGGCATGACCCTGTAGTTAAGAAATTTCTCTAGTAGGTGAATAAGCAGGTTGATTATTCACTATGGTTTCTTTAAAGCCTCTGCAACAGAATAAGATTTTCCTTGGACCAGTACGCAAAACCATGGGCATTTGTGTAAAGTCCTTCTGTATGAAATCCAAGTTTCCCAGTTTTATATACAAAACAGACCACAAGTGTTTGAATCCACATCCGCTCATTGCAAATAGGTAATAATAAAGTCAAATAGAAAGTTGTGCATTTGTTAATTTGTAACACCAATTTCCACTCATAATTTAAAAAACACAGCAAACTGTTGGTTTTGATGCTGGGGGTTGTTTGTTTGGCAAACTGTTCAAGCTTTAAAAGTTCACTACTCTAGAACTGGGACTACATCTCTGAAGGCAGTGATTGTGGGGCCTTCAAGCAACTCCACACAAATGCCAGTGCTCCAGCAAAACATTTAATTCAGCTCTTGGATGTATAACGAGAAGAGTAATGCAGAAGAGCAGAATGGAGATGAGTAGTTAATACAGGACATTGATAGCTTATTTTTCACTTCTGGTGCTTACATTTTTCACAGAGTTGACACCCTGAAAAGGTACAAGGAAGAGTCACATAAATGATCTGAGGACTGAAGGAAATATTTTGCAGTGAGAGTTAGAGAGCTCATTCTATTTAGTTCATCAGAAACAAGCCAAGAGATTAATTGATCACGGCACATAAGTACATTCATAAGGAGGAATTACCAGGTACTCAAGGACTCTTTATGTCGTAGAGAAATAATAAATAAATAAATAAATCAGAAGTTGAAAACAGATGTCAAGAAAATTCAAGTGAGAAATTAAACACAGGGATTTGATAGTGAGGGTGATTAACTTATGAATACACAGCCAAAGGAAGAACAGGATTCACATCTCTTGATGTTTTCAAATCACTATACCTTTCTGGAATACGTAGCTATCTTTCTGGAATATACAAGCTTGAAAAAGATAAATTATTGGAATTAATTGGTTAACCATCTCTCAGATAATTTGGTGTAACTATGGCTGAATGTTGTCTATGAATTTGTATTTGCCTTTGAAATAAAGACAGAAAAAGAAAAGAAGAAAAAAGAAGAGAGAGAGAGAGAGAGAGAGAGAAGCAGATAAAGACAGAACAAGAACTGGGAATACAGCCCACATCCAAGCCTAGAGAGAGCTTTTGGGATAAGTTCTGATTAGGAAAGGGCTTAAAGCTTCAAGGAAAGATAGCATCTCTCCCCATTTGATATTTGTTGCACTGAAGAAAAAGAACCTTTTTATATTATATATATATATATATATATATAAATAGAACTTTAGCATCAATTTCTTTTTCCTTCTGACTTAACAGAATCTGGATTTCTAGCTAAGTGTTCAAGTCAGAGAGAGATAACATTGAGTTTTATAGACACAGTACAGAGAGTAAAAGGTGCAATTCAGAAGTCTGTGATCAGACTAGAAACTTTCATGATCTTCTCAGTCCCTAAGTCCTGTGAATTTATGTCTACTCTGAATATTTGTTAATATGTCCTTCCTGCCTAATATAATAATTTTATATTACCGGCTAGAATTCTACTGCTTTACTTTCCTAATGCTTTTCAGTGGAAATTAACATTGAGAGCATATTAAATGTAATTGGAAGATTTTCACGCAAAGTCAGTATGGAAAAAAGTCTCCAAAATTAATTTATTTTCCCTCCATCTCTGATTGAGTGTCATCATTTTGCAGGTGGCTCTGGACAATTTTGCATTGCATTTGACCAGGGATATCTTAGATATAAGACCCTTGTTCATCTGTTGGAAGTGAGCTCATTTTGCCATATTACAAGTGACTGTAAGTCAGTTTCCTCAAATTAAAATGTATTATTCATACATTTTCAAATCTGCAAATGCTATTCCTACTAGATGACTATATAAAATCTGATGCTATGTCACCAAGACCTCTGCACTTCCAAGTCACATTCATTCTCTCGTGATGTTAAAAGACATATTTTTTAACAGCCGGGTCTGCAAACTTAACTTTTGTTCTGACTTTCAGATGTGTCTTTGAGGACTCTTGCCTCATAGTCCATTGTAAGAGTTTGCAGAAAAATTTTGGTCTCTTACACCTGCACAAAATTCTTGCTTTCCTTGGCAGAGCCAAAAGCACAAATTCGTGATGGTTATTCTGTTCATAGGCATAACAGGAAAGGTTCAGGTCCTTCAGTCATAGGATGTTGGCTCTGCAGGGCTGAAGTGAAGAAATAGAAATACAGATTTATGTTTATGCCACTAATTTGAATAAATATGATAGACTGAATTCAAAGCTTAAATGGTTTGAATAAGAAAATGCATTTAAATTGTAAATTGTAAAACAACTCTTGAGATTTTCCAGAACTGAATGTGTTCCCATGATACTTAACCAAAAATAAAGAGGTGTTGAAGTCAATAGTAATATGGTTTCCCACCTCTATCCTTCCTTAATGCTTACTTTCACATCAGTGATCATGATGCTAGTCAAGGGTTTGCATGAATGAAGCCTGTAATTACGTTGTTTAAACAATATTATCTTTTATACCATTTTCCTCCCAGAATCTTTAATGGAATAGAGATTATACTTAACTCAAGTTAAATCTAGGACTATCAATAGGTAGAGACTGGCACAGTAGATATCTATTTCAGCCATGCTTTAGAACTGGATTGTATAACAGTACCCTCAGTCTTTTGTTACTTGTATCATCTTTCCTGTTATGTGGCATCTTTCACATTATTCCTATTCACATCTTGTACAATCTGAAACACATCAGAGTCCTCTATATCTTCCACAGCCAAAGTGTCGCTTAGCAGCAGAATAAAGCTTTATTAAACTGATTTGCCAGAGGACTTGATTCAAGCATATAGGAAACATTCTGTGAACTCTCTGAATATGGGAATTTCCAGTCCTTGGAAGATTTTAAATTTATTTTGAATGAAATCAGAAAATAAAGAAAAAAATATTCACCATTATTGACTAACATATCCCTTACATTTTAGACAAATCAGAATACTACTGAATTTTAAATACAATTTTACTTTGTTTTAATAATATATATAATGTTCATGTTTCAAAGTGCAGCTTTTCCTTTTGACACTATCACAAAAAGGCAGTTTAAGTCTATTAGAACTTTAGTTTTCCCTTTTTCCTTAAAATGGAATTTCAGCAAAAAAGACTCAGTTCTGTGAAGTGGTAGGATTTATATAAAACTGTATTATCTGAAAGAATTATTCAGTCAGCTCTTCCAGCCAGCCCTTATTAATATATGCAGAAAGGAGCCAATACATCATGAGGATTGTTAGTGACTTATCACTAGGCATATTGTACTATATGGTTTTAACACAAGAAGAAGCAACTATTCCTGAGTACCATATTATATTGATATAGAGACTGATTGAAGGGTCATCTAGCAATCTCTTAGGGTTTGTAAAGTAGAGACAGATATCTTCTGATGGTATCATTTTCATTTAATTTACCTAAGCGTGTTGCACAGCAGCAGCTGGAGTTCAAGAATATTTTGAAAAGTAGTGCTTAGTGCTTCAAGTGAAGTTCTATATCAAAAACCTAATAGGTAAACATGCTGCAAACCTGCTATTCCTCCCAACCAACAGAATCCTATTTTTTTGCCATCATCATTATGTTTTTATACACTATATGTTTATGTGTAATTCAGCTGCACCAACATCACACAATGAGAATAGGCCTGTTTATTATATTTGGACTCATATACAAGATAGAAAAGGAAACATTGCTAGCAGTTATGCTCATTTTACAAGTAGGAAGTTAAGCACAGAAAGATTTAATTTACTTGAAAAAAATGGGCAAGTGCTAATCTGGCACCTTTTCTGAGCTTTCTCTGATGCCCTGGCTGCAATTTCAATCTACAGGGAGTGGAGAAAACAGATCACATACAACACACAAATTCTTTCTGAACTTTTATGAATGTCCCTCTGGAGTGTCTTGATATTTCCACATTTGTCTACAAAGTGCATTTTGATAGACAGGGTGCTCTGCCATTTCTGCTTTCTGCTTACCACTATTCTGGATGGAAGTTCCAGGCTGTAATGACCCTGTGCTACCAACAAAAGATTGTTTACAGTTCATGATATTTTATTCCCATGGAAGTGTCCAATACAGACAGAATCATATAAGTAGGTTGGAAGGGACCTCCTGAGATTGTCTAGTCCAACCTCCCTTCTCAGACAGGGTCATTTAGAACAGGTTACCCAGAACTGAGTCCAGTTGGATTTTGAATATCTCCACAGTTAGAGACTCCACAACCTCTCTGGGCAAACTGTTCCCATGTCTGACCACTCTCACAGTAAACAAGGGTTTTGCTGTGTGCAGATGGAATTTCATGTGTTTTATTCTGTGCACGTTGCCTCATGTTCTGTCATGCAGTACTACTGAGAAGAGCCTGGATCCCTCTTCCTCATTCCCTCCCATCAGATATACATTGGTAAGATCTCCCTGAGCCTTCTCTTTTCTTGAGAGAAGAGACTGAACCATCCCTGGTTTCTCAGCCTCTCATAAGAAAGAGGTTCCATCCCCTTAATCATCTTTGTGGCCCTGCACTGAACTCTCTCCAATATGTCCGTACCTTTCTTGTATTAGAGAGCCCATAACTAGACCCAGCATTCCAGATGTGTCTCACCAGTGCTAAGTGAAGGGACCACCTCCCTCAATCTGCTGGCAGTGCTGTTCCTAATGCAGCCCAAGATGCTGTTGGCAGAAGAAACTGTTGTGATAGGCAGGCAGCAAGACCTCCTGTAAAGAGTGTGACTACCTGAAAAAGCTGACTTAGATGTTAGTGACTCCAAGATATGGCAGACATGAGTACAGGTGATGAACAGGTCCCAGACCCAGCCCTGCCTATCAAACCACAGTGATATGCAGAACTTTTCTGGGGTAATTTATGTTTGGCCCCTTGCAGAGCTCTGTAATCCCAGTGATGAAAGCGGCTCCATTTATTCCTCCGTCTGATGACAAGTTTTATGGTAGATAAAGCCATAGAACATATTTGCTTCTATAGCTGGTAAAGCAATTGAACTTTTGTTTTACATATTAGTGCTACAGAGCACTGCAACAGTTAAACTCTGAATGCAAGAGCTAGATTCTATCTTAACTAAGATGTTGTGGGTTTTTGTTTGTTTGTTTGTTTGATTGATTGTTTTTAAAGCTACTTCTTGGAGGAAAATTATTAGTTTAAGATAATATGTGGGCCAGGCACCCTTCTGTCTTATATTACTTCTGTTTATTCAAGTGTCTAATAGGTCAGCAGTCAGGATCATGGTCCATGATCACATCTAGACCATTTCAAGGATTTTTGCTTGGACCTTACTGACTCCAAACTACAATTACTCATTGATCAAGTGAAAGGCTGTGTGGTAGCATATGTTATGTGAAGGTGAGAATGACACACATTATTCTAACTCTTCTTTTATTTCTATGCTATTTTCTATTCTATTTCTATTCTATTTCTATTTCTATTCTATTTTATTCTATTCTCTTCTTTTATTTCTATTATTTTCATTGTTGCTATCATTATTATTACTCAGCATTATCCAAGAATCAGTAAACTCACTCAGTGAGGGTGTTTTGGTTTGGTTTGGTTAGGTCTTTTCAAATCTATAACCACCTGACATTCTTGAAAGCTAAACTAAACAACAGACTCAGTCAGTAACTGAGGTATTTGAAGTTACAAGTAGCAGTACATGCTACAGCAGTTTTGTGACTAGCATGTACATCACTGGTTAGACTCTACCTAAACTGACCAGAGAGATATTCTTAGTGACATCTTTCAGGAAATTATTCTGTTATTCACACAGAACACTTTTCAGAAAAAAAAAAAAAAAAAAAAAAAACCTTCTTGAAAATTAATATTATCTGGTAAAGAGTCAACCTGTATCTACCATTTGCACCATTTTCATCCAAGCATTTTTTCATGGGAGATATACGAGATATGACATTGGATAAATAACTATGAGGAACAGAAACTTCATTCACACTGAGATTTGGTGCCATTTTATTATCTCAGATAAAGCTAATTTTTGAGCATGCCTTGCATAGGAAAGTGGCACTGCTGTTTACATGACCTGATATATATTCTGTCTGCATTTCATTCAGAAAATAAACATGTACTTCTTTACCACCCAAACTCTAACAAATTTCAGGGGAGAATAGATCTTTTTTAACTGTGACTCATTCTTTGCTAATTCAATCAAGTCAAAGCTGACAAAATAACAAGAAGATTTTTGAGGTATTTTTACCATGTTTGTCACTCTATCAAATGACAGTGTGAAGTCCCTTGTCTGAATTTCGATCAAATACTTAGCAGGAATGCTAAGTCTTTCAGAATCCCATTGTACCTCTATTTCACGGCATGTGAGTTATTTGCTTTCATCTCCCCTTTACTGTATAAAAGAAGATCTAAGGCTGTAAAAACTTCTATCCAGAGATTTACGCAGCTGTACATAACAGATCCTTCCTCTCTCGTCATTGCAGCACAACATCAAACCAAACAAAATATCTCAGAAAGCTACAGTATTTGCAGTGAGGCTGTCACAGATCTCCTCTCTGCTTTTGAAAAAAAGTAACTGAATGCCCAGCAGCTGCGTCCATGCTGACATTTTCTCTAACATTAAGGTAGAGGAATCAACCTTTGTCAATATATTCTCAGTAATTTGTTAGAAACAATGAAATAAAAAGCTCCATCCTCTACTTTTTTTTTTTTTTTTTTTTTTTTAGAATACAGGATGAAGAACACTTGATTTTGTTGATTTAATGAGGGTTGAGGGCTCTAGAGGAGCATCCCTTGTGATTAGAAGACTAGCCATGTCCACAGGTCTCAGAACTACTTCTTCCCTGTTTGCTTCACTTTCCCTGTTTCTTGGGAATTCGTTTATGTATTTGGCTGTTACGATGATCCACAGTGTTCACTCCTGTGCTGCATGAAGCATTCAAATGCCTGCAGTGATTTCAGTCTGTCTCTCTCAACAGGGAAAGAAAGAAAGACTGAAGGGATTGTAGCACAATTCTGCAAACTAAAGAGAAAAGGAAGAGCAGATAGGAAGAAAGGAAGAAAAAAAAAGAGAAAAAAAAAAGCACTTAAAAATGCTAGATAAAACACAGCAACAGGAACAGGGATAACACCTCCTACCTGTGAAGTAGGCTGTGCACAGAATGCATTAATCTCTTAGTATATTTTATTGGCTAGGAATCCCTCCCCCCAGCTACGAACTGAGAGGTAAACCAAAGCAGTTCACACGTGGTATTTTGTGGTGGATTGATCCATGAGCAGTGAGTTAATTTCTTCCCTTAGACCTTTTACCTTTGTTCTTTTTTTTCTTTTTTTTTCTTTTTTCTTTTTCTTTTTTCTTTTTTTCTTGAGGTATTCATATGATATAAAATGACATTTTCATATGGTAATCTCTCCTCCTTGTAGTGTTACTCTTCAAGATTAGCCAGAGGGATGAAACACGATGAACAGTGCCTTCCCAGGAAAGCAAAACAAAACATAACAAAACAAAACCACCAAAAAGCAAAACCAAATTGAAAACTAAAATTCATTCCCAATTGTTAGTTTGGCTCTGTGATAACAGTAACTTAATTATTGAGGCTTGATGTATGTAAATATAGTACAATGGATATTGGCTTATGTCATAAACACCTACAGTAATAGTTCTGTGTACATAAATATATATAAATAAACCAGATAAGCAGCATCTACTTTGCCTCTGTTACTGTCTCTGGGCTCCGAAAGTTAGAAAGAGACAGTGTCTGACTGAGTGGTTTCCAAACAGCCCTTCTCCCACCCCTTGTGCCCACCTCCCCAGTTTTAGTTTCCCCAAACTGAGCTACTGTCCCTCCCCCATCTCCTTTACTCTCAGTAGGCAAGCAAGTCTGAAACCAGGGGGCAAAATCATTACTTCCCAATTATCTTAAGCCATGCAAGATAACCTCTCTCTCAAGGGCCAATGCTAAAATATGCACACAGTTCTGATGTCTAGACAGTTATGAAATATAGGTGTAGGGCTCTGCATATACAGAAGAGAAATGCATCCCAAATGAAGAGCTTTTATTAAAGAAGTATAATCACTGGGATAACTAATTACGTCAATACCACATAGTTAATTAAACCCATTATAGTTACTATTCCCTTGGAGGGGAGGTCAACCAAAGCAGCCATCCCCCTGACTCTAGTGTGTTAACAAAAGAGAGAGAAATTAAATATATTAAACAATGCTACTCGTTCAGGTTACAAAAAGAAAAGTTTAGCTACTACACAGACACTCAACAAAGAAATTCCACAGAGATAATTTATGTCAGTACATTTCTAATGGACTTCTTCAAATGGGGATCTTAACAATATTCTGTAGTCCCATTCAATTTGTGCTAACCAAGCAACTGAAGAAAAAATACTGGTCTGGCAGAATTGTTCCAGATTCTTTCCAATGGAATTTCAATACATATTTCACTAGTAGATATATTTGATAAGTGACCAGAAAAATATGACATAACGTGGGAAGATAATGAGGTTTGCATTGCCACTCAGTCAAATCTCATCCTATCCCTCCCACCTAAAGGCTGAACAGATAAAGATGACAGTGTGGGATGCCCAGAAGTGCTGGTAAGATGAGAGTTTTTATTTCTGTTCCCAGTCATCCATCAGAAAAGTTTTCACAGGTTGTTATCACCTGTTTTATGACTAGTCTAGTTATGGTCTGAATCCAGGGGACTGGGATTAAAAATCTGAGCCATAAGCAGTTTTTGTCTAAAAACTTCCAAGTTCTTTTATATTATCCAATTAGTACCTGAAGCAATAATACCTAGATGCACCAGGTATAAAGTGCTACAACAAAACCATAAAGATCCTACATTTTTTGTGAAGCACAGGTCTGAGTCATAAAGCTCAGAAGTCTCAGCAATACTTATATACACTTGCACACAGACAAAGCAGAAACCTCATGGAAATTTGAGAGACATTTCACCAAAAAATATAGACATCACAATCATCAATTTTCATGATAATTGCCTATGGCAATGTTTTTCAACTTTTGACCTATGGACTCATTTTGAATCAACAGCATGCTCCAAAGAGGTCCATGAGCGATTTCTAAGAAGTAAATTTTCACATAAGCCACACAACAATCAGGATATAAGAAACTTCTGCAGGACAATCTAGATATAACAAACTCCTGAAGAAGTTTCAGCTCTGGGGAGATTTTGAAAATCCAGAAATCAAAAAGGAATGCAAAACTGATTCCACCAAGGAAGGAAGGAAGGAAGGAAAGAAAGGGAAGAATCTTGGTAGGTGAGGGACAGTAAGTACTTAAAATTTGAAATTTTGCTTTAGAGAAAAATATCATGCCCTAATACTTGCAAGGAGTGAAATTTTGCTGCAAAATTCTTTACCTATCTAATCCAATTGCAAACTTCTTAATACTGACCTGCAAGCTAACACCTGTCAGAGTCATCCTAATGGTATTTTTTAATTGTATTGCATTACTGTTTTATGTAGTGCTGGACACTATTTCTATATGTGAAGAAAATCAGGCTACCCCGAACAGCTTAATATGCCAAGAATACTACCAATAAATAAAAGAATGGAAGTATTACTAGTCCTATTTAAAAATAGGCAAATGAGATGTACAGCAAAGATATGTTAATATTCTACATTATAATGTACAACAAAAATCCTAGATTAGTTGCAAATGAGATGGTTTGCCCAGAAAGTACCACACAGCACAGCTCCCCAAAGAGATAAAAACTTGCCTTAAAAATGATACTGCTGTATCACAACACTGTACCCAAGTCAGGACGAGTGTAGACATACTCAGTGCCACACAGAAAAATTATTCCAGAGACAGTTACACATCAGCCAGAAACAAGCTGGAAGGCAGGCTAACCTGCTTCACGATGTTTCCCAAGGAAAGCAGAGATGGAGTAATCTTCCAGAATTAAAGACAGTTCTGAAAGGAAAAGCTGCCCTGTTTTTCTTTGTGGGTACCACCTTATATGCCCAGTGTCAGCATTGTGAGTTCAAACAACAAGAGATGAAAGAGGACCTTACTTCCTGAATGTCTATGTCATTCTAGTCTCAGTGAGAGCTCTTCACAGAATTAAATTTATGATGCAATAGGGAAGGCATTGCTACCTTAGAACATTCACTGCAGATCTATACTCTAGCAGGTGATACTCAATTTAGCTTAGAGCAAACAAAGTCTCAAGCAGCACTTATAGCAAGAAATACATTGCAAGGCTCAAGGTTGTGTTGCTAGAGCTCTTCCCCTACACTGCTAAATGGTGAGAATGATGTCTGGCCTGATTTTTGCCCATAACACCCAGCACTCTCCCAAGTGATTCCCAGCTGTGATTCAGAAGTTAATACAGGACCTATTCCAGGCAGGCAGTTAGATGTAGCCAAACTCTTTCCTGCTTTGGAAATCAGCAAAATTTAATCATGTGTGTGAAACCAGAATATGCTAACAAGACACAAGATCAGAAAATGGCAATGACACTGTTTGTTTTACTATACAGAGATAATTCAGTTTGGACAGTACTTAACCATTGGTCTCTAAGCAGTCAGACATCATGTCTTGTTTCTTTACAATTTAGCCCCTAATTTCCTGAATTCTAGTATTAACACTTGAAAAGAAACCATTTCTAAAATGTCAGAATGTTTCAGAGATATCAGAACAGTTCTTGAACTCCCAGTTCCTCAAATTTCTTCTTGCTTTTGCTTAAGTTTTTCTGCCATAAAAATGTACCTGCCAGCAGGAAAACTGTGATCCAAGGCAGTAATAGGTGACTCCTATGTGTTTTGTTTTAATGTTTATTTGTCAGCTTGACAGAGCGGGTGTTTAAGGAACAAGCTCTTCACTGAAGAAGATAGAGTAAATTTGAGGTTTAAGATATTGTTTTTATTCTTCTATGAAATATAATCATACACTGTCAGAAAAAAAAGTAACTCTGAATGATTTTTTACTGTTGTCACATAACAGTTTCCTAATCCCAAAAAGGACAGCTGTACTTGTCAAATGTTTTCACTGATATAAGTGTTCAGTTCCAATCCAAATCAAAGACAGACCTGTGAGCTCTCCCTGTCAGAGTGCTAAGACCAATTAGAGAAAGCTCCAGACACCTACCAGAGTCAGAACTCACTGTGGGATAAGAGTTAGTTAGTGGTGTTTTTAAAATGCTCTTTTGAGAACCTAGATACATTAAAACTAAGAAATCTGAAATAAAGACTCTCACTCCAGAACTGTAAGGCATCAGGAGGTATTATTTTGCTGAAGAGAATTGATCCCACAGCGTATACTTACAATGGTAAAAATCTTCTTGTAACATTCTGCCTTGAGGCAGTAGGTAAAGACCTGCCAAGACGGTTTTTTTGGAAAAAAAGTGACCATCTGACTCATTTACTCCAAAAGGGCTTTACCTCTCGTAGTTCAAGTTTTCAACATATGAAGCAGGAATACACTATCATTGAATGGATTCTCTTGACCTGTTCCAGGAGCTAATAGAGTGAAATGATGTATATACGAAGACTATGTTAATATTTAGAGGCCCTATTGTTTTTCAGTACATGTGATCATTCCTGATTAGGAAAGGACAACTTTCCTTGATCATCCTTCATGAATAAGAGGAAATTATGTACTGTTATCCTCTCTAGAAAGTTCACCTATACATACATGTCAAAGTGATGAGTAATTTCCCGTTGTCAGGAATTCTTTATATGAAGAAAAAACTTCTAAGATTCTAAGCTTCTTCTTAAATCATTATCATCACAACTGAGCATAGAAAATAGTCCAAAACTCCAGTTCCACCCCCAGCTACTTCTAGTTAACAAGACAAAGGAACACATGCAGAGTAGAAGTTAGCTTCATGCCTATAGTGAAACTAAAGTTGGCCTGTTTGTTGCAGTAGCACAGATAACCAAGCCTTCTTTCTTCAACTTTCTGGTTTTTATTCAGGCTGCATTGTCTCACTGCTGCAAATGCTGCTGACCTCTGAACAAGCCCAAATGGTATGAATATAAAACAACTGACATTCCTAAAGGTGAACTTGGAGACATCCTATCCAGATTTTACCATGTGCACTATTCTTCCTCCTTCAGATACAGATGTCACATCTGACAGCCATGGTGATGAATGGTCTGGGTGTTGACAGCTGAAGATGAGGGTCTCAGACAGAAGGAGAAACCTGTGAGACCGATCATGTCCCGTGATGCTGACTTTGCAGTGGGAATAGGCAAAAGAATAAAACACAGCTAAACACATGTTCTGTGGCTTTCAAATTCATCTCATGCGGTCATTCAATTTTCCAAGAGGTTGATGGCCAATCTGTCTTGCATGTAGACAGGACATTACCATACTGCTGCAATGCTATCTTAAAAGGTTAAAATGCAAACAAGATGTTTCTTGTTCTAATCAGCCAATAAACACATCAGCATTATAGGAAAAAAAGAGAGAGAGAGAGAGAGGGAGAGAGAGAGAGAGAGAGAAAGAAACTGAATAAAATCAGCTTTCCCATTCCCATCTATGCCACATTTCTCAAGGTAGTTAAAGTGCATTTTCATATGGTAAAACCACCAGACATACGCCTAATCAATGTTCTTACTGAAAGCATGATTCATCTACTGCACCTCAAACAAAACCAGCAATATCTATCTAATTTCTCACAGAAGTCTACCTAATACATACACTAACTGCAACTCCATAACCTCTGTAAGTAACCCATTTCAACTCTTTGCTCTCCTTATCATTATGAGGTTTTCATAGTTATCTTGCCTATCATTTCCAGTTTATCCATCATGGACATAAAGCATGGCTGTCTTCCAGATTGCTGGCATCTTTCATTTATTTGCATGTCACTTCATATTCTTCCTCAGTCCTTGAGAACCTTTTCTTAGGCTGAACAAAGCTGATTTATCAAACTTCCCTCACAGTCACGTTTTGTAGCTCTCTGATCATTCTGTTTGCTCTCCTCCAGGGTCTCTGGATAGTCCATATTTTTCTTAAAGTTCAAGAGGGGAAATAGTGCCCAATCTGAGCCCTAACAAAAGATAATCAAGGAGGATCATATAATGGTAACTACACACTATTTAATGAAACAGTTCAACAATTGCCTTTTTTGGTAACACTACAGCATTCAGGCTTATCAAACTGTATCATCATCTGTTTAATAAGGAAAAAATTATAATTGTTTCTCTCAAGACATGCAACAGCCAATAATCCTGAGCCAGGAATCCATTTAATCTGCATTGCCTTCTCTAAGAAAGGACCGAGGATGGTCTAGAAAAATCTTTACAACCATGGGATACCCTAATCACAAAATAAATAAATAAATAAATAAGTAAGTAAATAAATCTTTACCAACACAGTAATATGGTTTTATTGCCCTCAGCCCCCACCTACCTCCACCTCCTGGGCAAGAAGACTTGCACTGCCATTCTGAAAAGGCTTTTTCATTTTTCTTAATGTTGTAGTCTTAAGCTACAATATCCAGTCTCAAGTTTTTTTCTGACACCTACAGAACTTTTGGCTTCTCCTGATGTCTCAAGATCAGGATCACTAAGATGTGGGCACCACACTGAACATAATTTTTTCCATGCTATTGCCACAGATATGTATGGAAATAACTTCATGGACAAATGATCAGTTAGGTCACTAATAGACTGTTTGCACCTGCAAAAACCCAATTTGTTTTCATTACCATGGGAACCACATTTTCATGGAATCTCTTTTATTTTTTTTAACAAGGCTTATGTGTATTTCAGGGGAAGCCCTCCACATTTTGTGATACACCTAATCAGACAGGCAAATTGGATATTATTTGAAAAGTGCACTATTCATAATGTGTTAGACATTGCCATTCAAGGGCAGCTGAGACTGGGCTTTATAAATCCCATCCAATCAGCTAATTTTAATCAAGCATGTCTGTGTGCAAGCAAAAGTTAGTGAAAGTTGCCAAAGCAGAAGTGCACAAAATCAATGTTCCCTATTTAAAGGAATGGTACAACAGCTGTGGAAACTTTCCCCACACTTCCATGCCAACTTGTCTCATCTCCAAGCTCAGCCATGTTGCTGATCTAACCAACCTGATGCATGTCCAAGCGACAATCTGCCTGTGTATCCAAGGGATGTGTACACAACCTGCATGGAGTTTCACATTCATTCAAGCACAAGTTTAATTTAAAATAAAAAAATAAAAATAAAATAAAAAATTAAACCATTTATTGCAGCCAGTGGGGACCACGCTTTTAAGTGGTGATTCATCGAGTTCCCATTTAGTTTTATGGGCCTGACTATATTTCCTTTTCATTTGACTATGCTAGGATTCTGTGTGCCATGGCAAATATTTGACAGCTTGCTCAGCAGGGTCTGTGCTCTGCAGAGCTTGCACAGTGCTACCTATTATTAATTGGTTTCAAAATGCATTCTCCTATAACCCAAACTAAGATGTGACCATTATATTTGTCATCCCAAAATATGTGGAAATAAAATATTTGCAATTAGTTCATGAAATCTTTGTAAGTTGGATTGGTTAAGGCTTCCAAGTTTTAAATAAATAGTGTAAAAATACTTATCCATGTAAAAGCAGACCTGATTGCCCCAAGGCACCTGCCTGTTACACTCACTTTATTTCCATAATATACAATGGTTTAGAGACTTCTGGACCATGATGGCAGAATATTTAGTAGAAAGAACACTTTATGTCTATGCTATTATAAAGAGCTCATTAATCTTACGGCATTTCACAAGCACACTGTAAGCTTCACAACTTTCCTAACAAGAAGTAACCTGAAGGAAGAAGAAAATCAATTCATGCTAGCAACACTGGTAGACAGTTCTTTCTGTTGGAGGTGTCAGAAATGACTGACAGCAATCACTGATGCTGTTAGCTGAATGATCTTATGATGAGGAAATTCAGATAAGTTGCTCCTGGAAACCAAATGACTGAGCTCTTGTCAAAAGTGTGCATCCAAGCTTTGCACACAAGAAAGAACTGGAAGAGGGACAGCTGTCACTAAACTGAGAAGGGAAATCCATACAGGAAGATACTTCAGCAAGCTTTGTCCAGATGTTTGATCCAAAATTTGCTGCTGTAGTGTATAACCAGTAGTACTAGCAAACCATCTTCCTGTTACTGAAAAGGTCTTTGTTGAAAATCTGTTTTCAAACTGGCAAATAAAACATTCATCATGTTTTCTACTTTATTAGTCATTTAAATACTGATCTAAGGCTTCTAGCTATAACCCATTTATAAAGTTCTTACAATCAGAGTCTCTTTATGAAAGGACATTTTGGAAAATGAGCATCCAACATGTATGGAGGCATAAAGGGAGCTAAGTGCCATTGTTTGCTACATTCAATTCTCAGGTGCATTTTCTTTAGGAATTCCAAAAAAACAGCTTTGGAGTGTTGTAAAAATCTGATGCAAGTAACTTTTCTATTGTTCAGTTTGTCAAAAAAGACAACAGATCTTGACATTTTTCATTTTCAGAATCTTATAAAGTACATCTGTGTGTATGTATATATATGTGCATATATAAAAGTAATATAGTTCAATAAATCACTTCTTATTTATAAATAGAACCATATGTATGGTTACCCTTTAAAATGTTGCCAGCTGCCTTAGATAACTAACTTAATTACAGTATTTGTGAATTGTAAATAGTCCCTGTAGTAGGTTTGGAGCTATTTAAGAAACACTGCAACTAGGCAGAGATCCAAAGCATACTGAACTCGGTGGGATCCTTTCCACTGAATTCAGGAGTTATTGCATTGGTCTGTTATTGAATAAGCTCTTTCCTTAAGACAAAATTTGCAGGTTTTAAATGTAGCTCCAAAAGCCCTTTCCTTGATACCTGTAATTAAAATATGACTTCTATTGCAAATCAGTAAGTGTATTGTATCATAATCAGTGGATGTTTTGGGGCATTACTCAGTCATCTTCCTGGAGGCTTGTGAATGGGCAGGAGAAGACACTTGATAACACCAGAAACTGCCCAGTGTATGCAGTACAGTAGCTTTACCAGTACTGAAGATGTTCCCGTTGAATGTTACAGCAAGGTGTATGTTCTAATAAGTAATTCCAGTAGGAACCAAGCTCTGCAGTTTTGTGTCACAGTTAGTGAAGTTATTACTTAATATATATGGGGGGGCGTTTAAAGGCAAAGCGAATGATATGTGTATTTACTATTTTTCAGTTGCAGGGCTGGAGAAGAGGAGAAACTTGAGAACAAAGGGTGATATTCTGGCCCTGGATGTTCTGGGCAAACCCTGCTCTGCTCACAGCTCACTGCAAAGTGAACTGCTGCAGTTCCCATGAAGTATATTTAATTTGGTCGTGCAGCCCACTGACCTTGCTACCACTGAGAAAAACAACAGTGCTGTCAGTCATGCTGCAGGCAAGTAGAACAGCTAACACATTCCCCATGCCTCAACACATCCCAGTATGGGCACAAATACATGTACCCACACACACTTCAGCATTGCTTAAACCAATACCATTAAAAGTTCATGAGTCAGTATGTAGTAAATGTGAGTATATAAATATATTTATACACACACAGATGCAAACACAAAAAATTTTGAAGAGTTACTGTAAATATGGAAATACATATTCATTCTCTCTTCAGATCATTTCCCTCCAAAATGCTTTCAAAGAACAAAAATCTGTAAAAGTAAGTACTGTTTATTTTTACTACCATTTTCCTCCTGCCAGTCATATTGTCTTAGCTTCAGACCATTCTGTTTAGTATCTAGACTCAAATAAAAACAGATGATAATTATTGGCCTTACTTTGGTCAGAGAAATAAAATGAAAAACTCCTTAAAACTTAAAAAACAAACTGTGAAATAAACATAATATTTTAGCTTAAGCCCCCACGAAACACATGCCTTCCAGACCAAGATAATGACTGCTGGTTAGGACAGTCAGAGAGAGGCAAATCAATAACGAGGTTTTGCAAGGGCATTAGTAGCTGAACAGAAGGTTGCAGAGGGACCATCCGAAATCAACATAGGAAAGATCCTCTATGGGCATCTTTCTCCCCAGGCTGCACATCAGCAGTAAAGCAACTGTTATAGAAGCCTATATCTTCTATAGAAGCCATGGAGAGAGTAAGCTCTACTTTGTACCCACCAGACAGAAATTTCCTGTGTGAACCACATCAGGTCAGTAGATAGGTTGGAGAAGGATCTGCCTTGGCCATGGGAAATAAAAGTTACACCTGAGGTTTCACCAATTGCAGCAGACCAGAACGAGAATGGTCAAATTCTGACCTCTACTAGTCTTCCATGCCAAATCTAATTATTTTTGTGATGTTGGATATGTGTTGCTTATGGTTTCTGGATTCCCCACAAATCATCTAGTTATTACCTGAATTTGTGGCAACACCTGTATGCTTCATATGTTTCCTGAGCATTGTATTCAACCTGAATCAATCCCATTTTCCTCTTTCTCCTACTCCCAGGAAAGACATTATCATACTTCCTGGGACTTTTAAGTCAGGAAAGACTCAGTCCCTGAGTCAGAGAAAATGCAGAGATTTCAGTACAATGGTCGTGAAACTTAGAAGTGGTGAAGTTCCTGTGAATACAAATTTTATTCCACACAGCAATCCCAAATAGCACTGAAATTGATGTTTGCTACTGCCATCAAAATGTGGAAAAAGGTTCATGCTGAGATGCATCACATATTTCATCTTTAAGCATACCTGTTTTGCCAAATTTTAACCCATAGACAAAAGTCATCCATTCAAGGGAACAAAGTGGATAACTACAGCTTCGCTCTTTCAAGAGGTGTCCCAGATTTTATGGATCTCAAACTGTAAATGGAAGCATTTAGATCCCCCAACATCCTACTTACTGGTGAAAAAGTGTGCATATTGAAAATAAATAAGTCCATCATTCCATCAGTAACTTTGATTTGGCCAATATCTTACAGATGAAACACCCATCTTGAGAAACACATCATTACATTGCTCTTGCACTGTGGCAGCACAACAAATGCTGACACGGGGTCACAGAATGAGAGCTGCAAAAGATGCACACAACTGGAGTTAAGGAAGACAACATACTTCATGTTAGATTAGGTACCTGATGTCAAATCTAATGTTCTGTAGCTGCTCCAGCTGTTTCAGATGGTTTATACAGTTGATATATAGCTAGCTGACTATGTTTATACCAATGGATAATTCATGGCAAGTCTATTGAATAATTTATTTTAAGAGCTTTTTAATACTCTTTATCATTTTATTTCTCCCCTGGAATTGTATTTAGAAATATTAAGCATTCATAATAAAAAGAGAGAAAATTCTAAAAATTCCATATCTCCCACAGCTTCAAAGTAACATTCTGTTGAAGAAATAAAGGTATACGAATGCCAAAAATATTTCCCTATAGAGTATTCACTTGCAAGATGACTTCCATGTCATTTTTACTCAGCATACAAGATTGGAAAAAGTTTGGATTCCTTTCAGCTCTGCTGAGTCCAATCCAGATGTTGAGTGTAATATTTTTATTTTTTTCTTTCTATTCACTCATCACCATGCATCAGCCAAAATCTGCCTCTCTCCTTGTGCAGTCTTTTCCATTAGTACAGAGGAAAATGTAAAAGCTTGTTTGAAACTTGCAGGAAGAAAAGATAACCTGTTTATGTGAGAATATCTCATGAAAGTATTTATTAAATATTCCTAGCAAGGCACCAAGTATAATTAAACCCAGTTGTCTTTCATTCCTCCTTGTAAAGATGATATTTTCTCATTCCTGTTTTCATTTCTGATACTTTTGTCATCATCACTAGCAGTGAAAAGAGACCAAGCTCATATTTTTTCCAAATAAAAAAGTAATTCTACAATTTGAGTAGATTTATAAATATGGAGTAATTTCTAATTGATTTCCAATCAATTTCCAATTCAAATAGTCATTCTCCTTGAATTGACCTTGTTTCTCTCCCTAGATACCATTCTAAATGTGAGGGAGAAGTATGGGAACAAGAGGGAAAGAGCTATTTTGGCTAACGAAAACCCATTTACATACAAGGAGCTACAAGAAATACCACCAGCTGAGACTTA